>NC_138980.1:72012476-82012476 GCF_964341445.2 Mesoplodon mirus
ATTCTGCTCTATAAGTAGGGCCAAATATTTCTTACAAATATCAGACCCTTGGCATTAAAGATAAAGTGCACTGTCATTAAGTGTTCAGTAAGGAGCACAGTAAGATAACTGAACCCATTTTTAAAATAACTTCCTTTGTTAAAAACAAAATGTATTACTAAATTTACTAAGTAACTAAGTTGAACACTTTCTTAGATAAGTACTATTCAAACTCTGTCATGAGGCTTTCCCCCTATTCCATGGTGGACCAACATTTTTGTAAAATATGATAAAAATGTTATGGCAATGTCATATTGCTATACAAGTTTCTAATTACTTACTTTCTGAACTGAACTTATTACAAACAGAAACAAATAGTTTGAAGATCTGCACTTGTGAGCCAATCACTCTTTGAATAGCACCGATTCAGACCATAAGTATAAATAATTTTAAGTTCTTAAAATCATCTAGTTGTTAATCATTCTAAATATATCATCATAATTCAGAAAAAATTTTAATTTACCTTAGGAAAATATTTGTATAGTCCCATGTATGCAAGTTGTAAAGTAAGAAATGGAGCAAATATGGACTGTGAAGACAGAAGATAAAGTTACATATTTCCAACATAATCATTCAAATCACAATAAATCAACAGCAGTTATAAAATTCCAAGCAAAAAAACTGTAATAAAATATTTAATTTTAGTGGCTGAAAGGATTCTTGTTTCTGCAAGAGTGACAAAAATAAAGAGATTTGATTTCCTTAACATAAAACATGTTTCTCAAGTCAAGTCACATTCTTTCAACATTCCCCAAAATTCCCTCTCTCTTAAAAACTTATCTTTTAAATAATTTAAAAGGCAACTTCTCAGCGGTGATTGATGTATAATCATCATGCAGTAACATCTCTCTCATCTAGAGGTAATTAACTGACAGTTTGAAAGCATACCTAAAAGGCTCAATACTCAAAAGAGATGCCATACATACCTCACTCACACTTCGGGGCAAGAAATGAATTCATCTCTGGCCCTCAAATGACGAGGTGTTTTTATTATAGATAAAATAGCTTGGTTATCTCACTTCTCACACAATAAAACAGAAAAGATAAAAATAATACCTAATTTACATTTATTTCTAAAGTTAAAATAGGGAGTGAAGGAGCAAATATTACTAGATGGAAGAATAGTGAGAGCAGTGATTAATAGCTGAAAGTCTGACAGCAAAAAAAAAACACCCAGAAAGCCAAAAAACCTCACACAAAATGAGGCACAAAAATAGGACATAATTTTAAAAGCATGGAAGTACAGAGCCCTTTAGATAAGACAAAAAAAGTAGCTATACATCTCACTAAATGCTGAAAGCTATGATGCCAATTTATCATCAGAAAAAAAAAACTGAATCTGTTCAACAGATTCTCTTTAAGAAAAAACTGGCATAAAAATAGACTTTTAGGGACTTCCTTGGTGGCGCAGTGGTTAAGAATCCACCTGCCAACGCAGGGGACACGGGTTCGAGCCTTAGTCCGGGAAGATCCCACATGCTGTGGAGCAACTAAGCCTGTGTGTCACAACTACTGAGCCTGCGAGCCACAACGACTGAGCCCACGTGCCACAACTATTGAAGCCCATGTGCCTAGAGCCCATGCTCCATAACAAGAGAAGCCACCGCAACAAGAAGCATGCACACCACAAAGAAGAATAGCCCCCACCTGCCGCAACTAGAGAAAGGCTACGTGCAGCAACAAAGACCCAATGCAGGCAAAAATAAATTAATTTTTTTTAAAAAAGATGGGAATTTCCATTAAAAAAATAGACTTTTAAAACCTTTTTTTCTGGGCTTCCTTGGTGGCACAGTGGTTAAGAATCCGCCTGCCAATGCAGGGGACACGGGTTCGAGCCCTGGTCCAGGAAGATCCCACATGCGCGGAGCAACTAAGCCTATGAGCCACAACTTCTGAGCCTGTGCTCTAGAGCCCGTGAGCCACAACTACTGAGCCTGCGTGCCACAACTAGTGAAGTCCGTGTGCCTGGAGCCTGTGTTCCACAGCAAGAGAAGCCACCACAATGAGAAGCCTGCGCACCGCAACGAAGAGTAGCCCCCGATCGCCCTAACTAGAGAAAGCCCGCATGCAGCAACGAAGACCCAATGCAGCCAAAAATAAATAAATAAAATAAATAAAATTTAAAAATAATAATAATAATAAAAACTTTTTTTCTTAATAACATAAACCTTAATTATCTGAAAATTTACTTATGTGGCTGGTACTTGGTAGGTATTCTTAAAATGTCTACTGAATGGAAACACCTCAAAGAGCAAGACACTGTTTTGCTTTTCTTCTTTCCTCCACATACCATGAAACAAAAGGATCAATAAATCCCAACTTTCACTGAACAGCCATGGCATATGAAGGTACAACAAAAATGGACTGCTCCTGTGATAATACTACACTATAAAATGCAGAATGCCTTCTGAACCATAAAAAAATTACATCACATCCAGGACCATAGGAACTGCATTTTAATATTTCAAATTTGAAAAGTGGTAATTAATATCTCTACATATGTAGGTAATTTACCCTTTGCTTTTGGAATCAAAGTGCCTGGGTTTAATGCCAGCTATCATTTAGTAGTGTGACCCTGGACAAATGATTTCACCTCTCTGAGTCTTCATTCCCTCATCTATAAAGCAGATTCAAATGATACCTGGTTCACTAGGGGCAGGACAGGAATAAAGATGCAGACATAGGGAATGGACTTGAGGACACCGGGAGGGGGAAGGGTAAGTTGGGACGAAGTGAGAGAGTGGCATGGATTTATACATACTACCAAATGTAAAATAGATAGCTAGTGGGAAGCAGCCACATAGCACAGGGAGATCAGCTCAGTGCTCTGTGACCACCTAGAGGGGTGGGATAGGGAGGGTGGGAGGGAGACCCAAGAGGGAGGAGATATGGGGATATATGTATATGTATAGCTGATTCACTTTGTTATAAAGCAGAAACTAACACACCATTATCAAGCAATTATACTCCAATAAAGATGTTAAAAAAAAAAGATACCTGGTCCATAAGGATGAGGTTAAATGCATTAATATATGTAAACCACTTAGAATGTTACTTAGCATGTAGAAAGACTTTAGCAATTATTATCAGGCTCTGTATTTAACCAGAACACCTCATTCTATACCTAAGGCGAATAGCAGTTTATAACACATCTCCAAACATCCACATGAATCTGGTAAATATTAAGTTACTGTTGGCAATGAATCTTACAAAAGCACTCATTATTATAATCAATTTGCATTTTCCACTGTTTCTTACCAAATATTTGCAAACAAAAGCTCTGACTCCAAAGGCAAGAAGAGCACATCCCACCAATCTAAATATTCGAAAAGAGTCAAATTCTTCAGTTGTATTTCCATCCTCTTGGTTGGGTTTTTCACTAATCAACTGTTTCCTTAGCTTCATTGCTTCTTCAAATCTGGAGAGGTACTGTTCTAGGCCATGGCGAGAACCCCTCTGGACAGTGTCTGCTGTCAGGTCTCCTCTGTTGCGCTGCCGGAGCTCAAGGCTTACATCAATACTGCACTCAGGAGGTTTAATGAAAGAGTCCAATTTGTCTCCCAGCTGAGTCCCCTTTACCTCGGCCACACCACTCTGCTGGTCAGTTGTTCCTGTACTGACCGAATCACCCAGCACTACTCGCTTTGAAACTGAAGGAATGGTGAGGGAGTTC
Source organism: Mesoplodon mirus (assembly GCF_964341445.2). Classification (NCBI taxonomy): domain Eukaryota; kingdom Metazoa; phylum Chordata; class Mammalia; order Artiodactyla; family Ziphiidae; genus Mesoplodon; species Mesoplodon mirus. The sequence goes on from NC_138980.1 coordinate 72,016,189, forward strand.
AGTTTATCACTGTCCTGCTGCTTTGATTTTGTTTGGCTTTCTTCTTCTGAGAAAAGAAATTTAGAAGCTTTAAGTATTACATACTGGCAAACACCTTTCTTATTAATATTTAAAAATATGCCACTAGAGCTAGAACTTCACAGCCTCTCAATTTAATACTGATTCTTCATAAGACAAACTAGTTCCTTCCTCTACACATTCAAAATGTCAAAAAGAGTATTCCTTCAGAGGATATACCCCAAACTTTGGGGGTAGAAGATAACGCTACTAGACAAACTGGGAAAGACAGTCAGGGATGGAGATTTTTTTAAATCTGTATTTTTAATATTATATTTCTGAATCCAGAGTCCTGTCAGCATAGGGTGTGGCATATACTACAGCTACGGTTTACGTAATCCTTCTACTGTAATCTGGCAGCCATTAGCAGGTATTTAAGCAGTTTTAGGATGCTGTTCTGGTTTAAAACAAAAAAAGGGGGGGAAAAAACCTTTAATGACAGATAAAATAAAAATTTCAAAGCAAAATAACAAAGTAGAAGCTTTAGGAAAGAATAAATATTCTACTATTAATCATTAAAGGGGAAAATGTGTCTTCTAACGATTGTTCTAGAATTTGAAATAGGGCTCTTACCTCTCTTGGCAGTTTTCAGTCACAAACCTGTAAACTGTCTAAAAGTTCAGAGCTATATATCTAAAGCCCCACAGAGCAGAAGTCACAAGGATCTAAGGAACATGCAATCAGTGACTAAAGGCCAAATATTAAAGGCAACGCTCAATGGAAATTTAGAGAACACTAGCTCATATCGAGTGTTCAGTAAATATTCACATGAAAAAAAATTTTAAGAAACTCATTGTACATGTCATTGGGGGAGAAATGAGGAACTCTCTTCAGTGTTAAATGCAGTTCCTGACATCACTCACATCAATCTCAGCACACTGGGAGATAAGGCCTCAGATGGGCACGTCCCACTTGTTGGGTTTCTAAAGAATGGTCCCTCCAATTTTTTTCACCTGTTTAAGAAGGCCTGTAGATGACAGTGTGGAGAGCACCGAACACAGACACTAGGATTTGACCGTAAGAATCTCTGATCCACGTAGGAAGAACCAGGGGGCAGTTCAGTAAAGACAAGCTCATGGAGGCCGACAGAGTTACAGCAAAAGGCAAAAGAAGGTACAAGCCAGGGAAGGCACTGGAAGGGAAATAAAGGCAGGCAATCCCGACGGGCACAATAGACAGAGCAGTCTGGGGATAAAATGTGCGCCCTTCAAGAGAGGCGAGGGACTGGGGAAGGAGGAAGGGGGCCGTCTCAGGGTAACTGGGCAGAGGGCACCAGGGCAGAGGGTCTCAGGAGCGAGAGTTTCGCAGCCCGCGGCGGAGGTGGAGACAACCTAAGGGCGGAGCCCCCGGAAAACTGAGGAAAGAGACTAGAAACGTCGTGGGGTTAAGAAGAGAGAACTGGGGATATCATCAAAGGGACGGGGCCAGAGGGGAGGTCAGAGTGCAGGGTTTGGTCAAAAAGGTCAGCAGGGTGGAGAAGGGAAAGGAAGAATGATCCCGAAGACTCAAAAGGGGTGGGCAGGAGACTGTGGGGAAACGGAGGTTCTCACCGGCGCCGCTCCCCGGCCTGTGAAAGCCCATGATTCGGTTGATGCGCTGTTCCGAGTTCATGAGCAGCTTTCTCCGACGCAGCTCGGCCCGACGCTGGGAAGCCGACAGGCCTGAGCCCGCCAGGGTCCCCGGCCGGTCCCCGCTGTCGGTAGCGATGGTGACCGGCTCCATCTTGCCCTCCACAATCCGGGAGTGGTGACGGTGACAGCAGCGGTAGCCGCGGCGACGAAGACTCCTGGCCGGGCCGCAAGGTAAGCGTCCCTCTACCTCGGTGGACCCGCCCCCTTCCCTAGGGCTTGGCCGCATCTGCAGCCTAAGCACGCGCGCCGCCTGACGGGACCAAGCGCGAGCCTTGCGCCGCCATCTTGAGTGAGGGCATCGTTGGACGCCTCAGTTCCTCCCGCCTGGGCTGGCCCTCGTTGCTCCTCTCCCCCTGCCAGCGGGACCCGGTGGCGTTCCCTCGGAAGTGAAGAAAACCGGCACCTAGCCTGACGCACGGAAAACGTATGGGAGCGAGGAATAAACTCTTCCTACCTGGTGCCAGGAAGCAAAATGGAGATTGCAGCGGCAGACACTGGTTTCCAGTGATCTTCTTCGGCCTAGCTTATAGGCTTCGGAAATGCGTAACTCCGAGAGCGACGCTTTAGGCACCCTTGCGGTTGGGATTTGTTATTGGTGCTGATTGCTCATCTTCAGCAGTGCTACTACCAAATACACACCTGGCTCGTTCCAGGCTTTCCTCGTGTCTTTGTTCAAGACTTTCCCAGTGAAGCCTTCCCTTTCCGTTCTACTTAAATTGCCACCCCCTCTCAACACTCATTCTCCTAATGTGCCTTTCCTCCTTAACAGTTATAACCGACTCGAAAGCTGAATGTACTTCTTGTGTTTATTATCTGCTTCTTACTAAAATATAAGCTCCATGAAGACAAGTAATGTGTTTCGTTCACGGCTGCAACTCCTAGAACAGTGTGAGCGTTTAACAGGGTTGCCTTATCCATTAGGCCATGGTGAGGGCCCACAGTAGGGGCCCAAGAAAATGTTTTATTTTGAATTTTTTTTAATGGAAGTATAGTTGATTTACAATATTGTGTTAGTTTCAGGTGTACAGCAAAGTGATCTGGTTATACATATTGACATATATATGTACATGTCTATGTTCTTTTTTAAATTATTCTTTTCCATTATAATTTGTTACAAGATATTGAATATAGTTCCCTGTGCTACACAGTAAACCCTTGCTGTTTATCTATTTTATATATGGACGTGTGCATCTGTTAACCCCATACTCCCAATTTATCCCTCCCTTGCCCTTTGGTAACCATGAGTTTGTTTTCTTTGTGAATCTGTTTTCTAAATAAGTGCATTTATTTGAATAGTTTTTTAAATGAGAGCAAAAGTGTAGTAATAATTTTTGTATAATGATGAATCCAGCCTGGATTGTAGTCATTCTCATACTAACACAGTCATAAAATATAATTTTAAATATGCTTTTATAGAGGAAGGAGCCCACGAAAGCAAAATATCTACAGCCCACAAAAGTCATAATGCAGCCCTGGTGCACAGTAATGACTAAGTGAATGAGTAAATGAATGAAGGAATTGAATCCCTTGTCAACCCTTGCTGAGAGGACACCATGGACAGTTCATACCTGAGGCTGCAGGGGGTGAGGCAGCCTAGTGTGTCCCCTGCAATGAAGCCTGCTCAAAGTCAGCAAGTGGGTGAAACCCTGCTTAGATAGAAGGTAATAAAATACTGCTTTTAACTGTTAGTCATCTGACCCTGTCTCAGACAGAAAAGGATTTTGAAAAAAAGTGTAAAAACAAACAGCAACTTATCTTTTGGGTTCAACAACCTAAGGAACTCAGATATAAACACTGAACATTCCCCCTTGATTGGATGATAGCTAAATATCAGGGACATGCCCTAGCTAGTAATTTTAAAGCATTAGAAAAGGTTTCCCTGCATATCTGTACAGATCTACATCTCTGAGGCCCAGACTGTGCCTTAAAAACTTCTACAGTTGAAATAATTAAGTACTAGTAATAAATGTGAAGAACTTGATGAGGTAAAATCCTGATGAGTCAAGACCAAATATAGTCCAGGGTAAACAAAAGATTTTTTTCACTTGAGATAGCATACAGAAACCAAATGGATATTTTGATTCTTTAGATAGATGTGTTGATGTATGATGGCTGATGGAGTCAGGTAAGAATTTAAAGTGTCAAGATTTCATATTACATGCTTACTTATTTCTGGGAAAGCATTTCCCTGTGGGGTTTCCATAGTTATTAAATTTCCTTGTGCTTCTCAGTGGTATATGATTCCTTACTAAATGATGTGCATACTTAACGATTCTTGTCTTAATTTCTATCTCCCTCACTATAGACTTTACAAGGGCAAGCCCACCTCCATCTCTTTTTCTTGTGTGTGTGTTACCTTTGTCTCGTTTTTTTTTCCTTTAAAAATTTTTTAAATTTTTTAAAATTATTTTTTTTCCATTTTTAAAAATTGACCACTTTGCCCCATGCTTAGCACTGAGAGCACTAGATTAAATTTACCTGAATAGTTGCAGAAATTTTTCTTTTGTGCCAAATCTTGGCATTTTCAATGAGTTTTATGTATAATTTTTTTTTTTTTTTTTTTTTTTTTTTTTTTGCGGTACACGGGCCTCTCACTATTGTGGCCTCTCCCGTTGTGGAGCACAGGCTCCGGACGCGCAGGCTCAGCGGCCATGGCTCACAGGCCCAGCCACTCCATGGCATGTGGGATCTTCCCGGACCGGGGCACGAACCCGTGTCCCCTGCATCGGCAGGCAGACTCTCAACCACTGCGCCACCAGGGAAGCCCTATGTATAATTTTTATTTGATCCCAGCATTGTTTAGGGAGGTTAATATTAATACTTTATTGACAAATTGTAGCTACAAACTGACAAATATGTATGAACATATTGAGTCATAAGTAATAAAAGTAGAATTCAAATTCTGGGGTTAAATATAGACAGTAAGTTCATGCTTGGACACCTCTCTACTACACATAGCAATCAGTAACAGTTAAAAACATAAAGGGAGGTACTTCCCTGGTGGTCCAGTGATTAAGAATCTGCCTTCCAATGCAGAGGACGCGGGTTCAATCCCTGGTTGGGGAACTAGGATGCCACAGAGCAACTAAGATCACGTGCACCGCAACTAAGACCCGACGCAGCCAAATAAATAAATAAATATTTTTAAAAAAAACAAAGGGAAAAAAAAGAAATAGCTGGCCCCCAAAACAAGAGAAACATCTCAGCAGGTCAAAGTATCAGAAACAGCACAGTGGAGCTAAAGTCAGGTGCCTGTTGGGCTGCAGATCCAGAAGCAGGCAATGGTAGCACATTCTATGTGTAAGAGGACCTGAAAGTGCTCCACGTGAGACAAAGGGATGAACAGGACAAACTCACTGCTTGAGGTCTGCCCTCCCTGAAAAATATCCAAAATATCATTTGCTATTGGACTTCAGCTTAATAAACAGAGAGGCAGAAGAGAGGGCAACAACTAGACTTACCACTGTTGGTGACTGGAATGGTGATATCCCCAAATCACTGCAGGAGCCCTAAAACACCTCCATGAGCCCTCGTTGTGGGAAAATGCAACTAGAAAAGCCATAGACAGGGAGGGGGAAAGCTTGGACAGAGAGAGATGTGCTAAAATGAAAATAACAACCCTCCCAATCAAATAAGCCTAGAAACCCAAATTCTAACAAACATGAAGAAATACAACATTTAAATTCTGCCAGCCAAATTAAAAATTGGAATTCACTCCAGAAAGAATTTTATAGAACAATTTAATACATTATTGAACAAAATAGGCAGAAATTAATCAAAAATAGTTAGTTATACAAATATAAAAATCAATAGATGAGATTAAACTCCAACTGGACGTAGTCACAGAGGAATTAGTCACAAGAGGAATTCTGGAGACTTCCCTGGTGGTCCAGTGGGTAAGACTCTGCACTCCCAATGCACTCCCGGGGCCCGGGTTCCATCCCTGGTCAAGGAACTAGATCCCTCACGCATGCCACAACTAAGAAGTCTGCATGCTGCAACAAAGAGCCTGTGTGCCGCAACTAAGACCCGAGGAGCCAAAATAAATTTTAAAATAAATATATAAATATTTTTTTAAAAAGGAATTCTGAAGGTAAAAAAAGAATAGACGGAATGACAGAAACAAATATTTTAAGAGAAAATATATGTCAATTATACCTAAATTTTAAAAATAAATAAAAAATTTAAAAATAACTGAGAATTTTCCAGAATTGAAGATAGACAAGGATCTCCAGATTAAAGCATGCTCTGAAAAGTAAGCAGGGTAAACAATAAACTCAGAGTATTAAAACTATAGAATATGAAGGATAAAAGAAAAATCTTAGAAGCTAACAGATTATCTTCAAATAAACAACAATTAGACTTACAGTAGGCATCTTATCAGTAACAAAATGGTCCACAAGACAGTGGAGTAGTATCTTAAACATATTGAGAATAAAAAAATTGAAAACCCTTTCAATCTAGAATGTTAAACCTAGCTGTTCTTGAAGAGTGAGCAACCAGAATTTGGATTATGACTTCCCAGACACTGACTCAGGTTTAAAGAACCTTCAGCAATAGTTTTCCATTTACTTAATTTGGATGCAAAACATAGCACTACTCAGCGACTGTCAAGTTATTCATACCAATTTAAATAACTAATCACAGTATGTAAGCTCTTTCAATTAACTTTATTGAATAGCCAAATTGATAAGTTAGCACAGTTCAAACGGTTATTTGCATGGGTTACAAACGACATTTTTTTTTTACAGGAATAAAACAGTGAAAATTACAAACTGTAAAAAGGAAGACATCTTGTCTCTAACGTTTCAGAGAAGCAAGATTTAACACAGCACATTGAAGATCAATACATTTTTGAATTTGAAAACAAGAAGAATTTAATGTTACAATATTATACACTACTTTACAAAATTAAAATTTCTATATAAGGATTATATTTGTAATAGTTAACGAAATCTTGAAATCACATTTGGTGGTCCCCTAGATAACAGCTGTTATTCATCTTTGATTAGAAGAAAATCTTTTATTCCAATTATTGTAAAACAGTCTATTAGACTCAATATATTACATTAAATTAAAACAATAAAATATATGCAAACTAAAATAAATGCTACAGCTTGAGGGAATATTAATGTGCCAGACTTACAGAAATGTTATTTTAAAAATCCTAGAAATTAGAAAAATAGAGTACTTTTTATGGTAGAACTGCCATGCTCAGATTTAAATACCAAGATTGCCCTTGTCAGTTATTTTAGTAGTTGCAGATCTGTAGAAAATTCAAGAATCTTTCATAATTTACAACTACAATAAAAAAAGTATGGCATAGTGTAAATATTAGTTGCTTTACATCAAAAAGTAATACAAGATGAGATAGCAGGTAGTGCCCTAATTAAAAAAAAAAAAACAACTAAACAACACATTCAATATTGCAAAAAATAATTTCTTCATATCAATATCTCCAAAAGTTTCATTCATTCCCTCATTACTGGGAGAACAAATATTGTGAATCCTTACTAAAGTTATGTTTTTTATGACCTGGCTATTATAAAATTATTCTGGATTGCACATGTTATGCAATATCTAAAATAATTTTTTAAAGTAAATTTGTGTAATACACTAACAAAGCATGTTGTAATAACAAGAGTCATACCCACTTAGGGATAAAAGTGAGGCACAAGGAAGATTATTGTCCCTAAGAGCACAAACTTTTCCCTCTGGAAGATTCTTTACTACTATTAAAAAAGAACCTACAATATCAACATTTAAAATTCACATTATGAACAGAATTTTAGTTATTTTAAGAAACATCAGTGCATAATAATGACTCAGTTTCTTCAGAAGAGGGGAAAATATAAATGTATTCTAACTAGCTACAATTTGAAAATTGCTTCCTAATAAATGAAGCAGCTTTCAGGAAAATTTCCAGTTCAATGTACCACTTGCATACTGAAAATAAAGCTTAACACTGCTTAAGGGAGATAATATTTTTGTAGAACACAATTATTTTGATCTTGCTGGCAAGCAGTAGTATATACTCTAGTGGGACCTGTTTCTTCCCTACCCCGAAACAATTTAGTTAAAGTCAGCTCATATTGATGTAAACCTGAAAGTTACTATTTCATTGGTGATCATATGAGATCAAGATTGTAAACACATTTTTCTAACCCATTAAAACAAAGAAACAAAAATCTTTTCATCAAGTACTACTCATGAACAACTTTTACTTTAAGAAGTTCATGTAAGACAAGATGAATCTGTGAAAACTGGACCAAACTCTTTTAAAGATATTCTATCACAGCATTTTAAACATACAGATGTATAATTTACCTATTTGTAAACAAAATTCACTGAATAGTTTTGACTATAATATTTCTCTGGCCAAATCAAAAAAGCAGTTTCTTGAGCATGTTCAGGAATCAAGTTTCTTTTGTAATTTTCATATATCAGATTTGTGTAATCTTAATATCCACTAAACCAAACAGTGGCATTCATGCTTTAATTTTTAATATCCAAGAATAAATCTTATGAGCAGCTTCCAATTTAATTATTAAACTCCTTACAAAAATGTTACTGATACATTTGAGACAGCATTTAAGAAACCTTTAATTTCTTTCATTCATACTCATTTCACCAATATAATGCTTTTATTATATACCACAGAGCAAAAATGTACCAAATAAAACCCACTTAAAGGATCAAGATAACTAAGTTTCTCATCTCCTTATTATCATTGCCAGTCCCAACATATTTATGAAGACAGCTCAGATTCTTTTCACTGCAGAATAAGACAGTGTGTCCAACCAAGTCTTCTGCAGGCAAATCAGAAAACCACACATAGTTTTCACTTCAAATCAGGGACTTTGTTCTTCAAGTATAGAGAATACTGACAGATTTTAAAGCTTGACTGTATCACTTCATAGTCTTCTCAAGCTAGACTAGAGTTAGTTTACTCTAGTTTTAGTTAACATAATGATCCTTTTTCTTCCTTAAAAAACAATTGTGGGGGATGGATTCTAGTTTTCCAACACATTATTTACTTAAGAAATTTTTTGATTCTAAAAAGATCATTATCAATGGATTTGTAACTTCCCTGCAACATTTAGTCTTGTGAGGTTTTAAATGTAGCAGCCAAAAATTCAGAAAAAAATGAGAAATATACATTTGGAACACAGAAGTCTTTATTTTTACAAAACGTACTTTGCCTCTGCAATACTGTCTTATTTCAATCCATAACAACTCAAACATAATTGGCAGCAAAGGAAAAAAGGTATCCAATCATATGTAGATATATTTTGATTTGAAAAATACAGTATTTCAGAGTTGCATGTTTGCTGTGTTCCTTGATTTGCTATAGTTTGTTGAGATCACAGTGAGAACATATAATCGTCACATTAGTCCACAAACCTAATAGGAAAGGAAAGTATTACACATTTTCAGGTGTTCTGCATTATTGTAACTTTCCTTAGAAATTACTAAGTATCTTCATTTGTTCACTTATTCACTTGCTGTTGTATATGCAAGAGGAATTCATAATATGATAATGCAGATTCTGTTCTGTCTTCTACCATGTTTTGAAGGAAGTTTGCTTTCATTGGACTCTCATCCCTTAGGAACAAAAGACAAATATTTACATACATTAGACAATATGTAATAGTAACATAAACAGTGGATTTGTCACAAAGCTTTTGACACACATTTTGCTAATAACTGGATATAAAGCGTAACTTAGTACTATTTTTTTTTTATTATTATTATTTTTTGCGGTACGCGGGCCTCTCACTGTTGTGGCCTCTCCCATTGCGGAGCACAGGCTCCGGACGCACAGGCTCAGTGGCCATGGCTCACGGGCCCAGCCGCTCCACAGCATGTGGGATCTTCCCAGACCGGGGCATGAACCCGTGTCCCCTGCATCGGCAGGTGGACTCTCAACCACCGCACCACCAGGGAAGCCCAGTACTATTTATTAAAAAAAATTTTTTTTCTATATTCTTCTAAAGAGTTTGTGGGAATTCCCTGGCGGTCCAGTGGGTAGGACTTTGTACTTTCACTGCCGGGGCCAGGTTCCAACCCTGGTCGGGGAACTAACATCCTGTAAGCTGCTCGGTGTGGCCAAATCAATCGATCAATCAATCAATCAATAAAGAGTTTGCTTAAGCAAAAGGTCACATATATTTGAGTCACAAGGACTCAAAACAGGTCCTTGCAAGGCCAAATTGTTTCACTATCAGTAAATGACAAATTCAACTTACCTTATTACATAAAGTATTGGGTAAAATGGTCTCTGTTCTCTAAGCCAAGAGATGAAAGCTATTGTTCTGGCAGATTCTGGTGTATCAAGTTCTGGAAGGTCTGTCTATTAAACAAAAACCAGCAACATCCAACTTATTCTAATCATCTACAGTGTTTTTCAAACTTCATCTTGTATATGAATCACCTGGGGATCTTGCTGAACTGCAGACACTGATTTAGGAGGTCTGGGGAGGAGCCTGAGATTCTGCATACCACAGTTTTCTAGTAAGGGGATGGAAACTTCTTAAAGGGACAGTTAATAAATATTTTAGGTTTGCAGGTCATTTGGTCTCTGTTGCAATTCTCAACTCTGCCACTGTTCCACTGAAGTAGCCACAGACTATACATTATAACATCTAGAATTAACTGATCCATTCAGGCAGTTATTACAAATATAACCATTTCTTATCTCCTCATTACTTAAAATGCCTAGTCATCCAGACCAGCCATTAAGCTACTGCTTATCCTAGAGAGAATCCTGACATATATGTCTCTTAAATATATACATCTCCTAATGACTTTTTCTTTTTTTTTTTTTTTGCGGTACACGGGCCTCTCACTGTTGTGGCCTCTCCCGTTGCGGAGCACAGGCTCCGGACGTGCAGGCTCAGCGGCCATGGCTCACAGGCCCAGCCGCTCCACGGCATGTGGGATCTTCCCGGACCGGGGCACAAACCCGTGTCCCCTGCATCGGCAGGCGGACTCTCAACCACTGTGCCACCAGGGAAGATCCCTAATGACTTTTATAAATGAAGTTAAACCCAAAAATATGAAAAGATGCTGACAAAACATATTCCAAAGCTGGTAACAAACTCAGAGTTGAAACTGAAAAATATGATGTGAAATAAGACCATGTTATAATTAATTCTAACTTTAAAATTCACAGCTATCCAAACGGTAGTTTCACACATGCTTTCTCATGTGTTATTTCAAATACTCCTCCATAAGCAATAGCATTCTTATTTTACAAACGAGGCTTGACCAGGTTTGACAAACCTGGTCAAGTCAAGGTTAGTGACCTGACCAAGGTCACAGAGCTAGTGACAGAGTCCACTATTACATTGTCCAATAATCAATATAAATCCAACTGACACTGGCCACAAGTCATTTGCTTGTGTGGAAATTAGCTTAGTTCTTACTCCAAAGCAGCGGTTAAAAGGACCCTGCCAAAGAACAATGAAATCACTTGAAAAAACACAAAACACAGAAACAAAAGAGCCCTAACATTAATGCCAACAGCAGCAAACTTTTTTGGCCATTAACTAAATTCCTTACTTTCTCCCTAAAATAGTACACACACATAAGAGTAAGTCAGTCAAAGATGCAAAATAACCTAAAGAATGCCTTTAAAATATAGCTATGATTTCAAAATAGGATGTTCATGTTTTTGCCACATTTGAAATGCCTTTAAGCCTATTACAATCACTATAATTACATAATCTTACCATAGTCTGTGGAATTAATGCATAGTTTTCAACTCCTAGAACTTGACTGAGAAAATTCTGTCCACAATTTCTTCCAACCCAAAGCATTAGTACCTAGGGACGGGAAGAAAACTATTTTGAGATGTAGCTTAACAGTGAGCTGTTGACTTACCTTTAACCACTGACTATGTTTCAAAAGACCAGAAAGATGAGTACGTTTACTGAGATTGTACAGCCTTCAACTGAAGTAAAGATAACTACCATTTACCATGATGAGACATTTTATGCTTGGCATGAAAGGAGACTATGGAGGGATAAGTGGCTAATACAAAAATATACAGATTAAATAGCATATAATCTGTTAAGGAAGAGAGCTATTAAGAGGAATGAAGGTAGTAGTATGCAGAGAGAAGAATCCAGCGCAGTCAAGACTACTCACAGAGCCTGCATCCATGAGGAAAGCTCCATCCCTGCTCAGCTTCTCCACTGAAAGCTGAAGAATAGGTGGCTGAGGTATAGTGCGATCACTGATGTTGATTGCACCCTAAAGAGTTAAGCAAAAGATTAAAGCTTTTAATCATGTACCACAATGCTCATTGCAGCAGTATTTACAATAGCCAGGACATGGAAGCAACCTAAGTGTCCATCAACAGATCAATGGATAAAGATGTGGAACATATATACAATAGAATATTACTCAGCCATAAAAAGAAACAAAATTGAGTTATTTATAGTGAGGTGGAAGGACCTAGAGTCTGTCATACAGAGTGAAATAAGTCAGAAAGATAAAAACAAATACCGTATGCTAACACATATATATGGAATCTCAAAAAAAAAAAAAAAGGGTTCCAAAGAACCTAGGGTCAGGACAGGAATAAAGACGCAGAGGTAGAGAATGGACTTGAGGACACAGGGAGGGGGAAGGGTAAGCTGGGACGAAGTGAGAGATTGGCATGGACATATATACACTACCAAATGTAAAACAGACAGCTAGTGGGAAGCAGCCGCATAGCACAGGGAGATCAGCTCGATGTTTTGTGACCACCTAGAAGGGTGGGATAGGGAGAGTGGGAGGGAGAAGCAAGAGGGAGGGGATATGGGGATATATGTATACATATAGCTGATTCACTTTGTTATAACAGCAGAAACTAACACAACACTGTAAAGCAATTATACTCCAATAGAGATGTTAAAAATAAATAAATACATAAATACATAAATAAATAAAGTAAAAAAAGATTAAAGCTTTTAGATACAGGTAATAGGGAGCCACAATTAAACAAACAAACAAAAATTTTAATGAGTGTTACCTCTGAGACTTTGGAATTTATTTAGGTAAATCACAATTATTCATATTTAAATATAAAGAAGAGGAAGAAATATGTATCACTTATCTAAACAAAGTCACCATGAATCCCAATAAAGCCAAAATAATTTCTAATCTTAATTATTATTTTAAAAACTAATACAATAAATGCAATCAATATCACGTATCCTGAATGGATAAATGACATTAGTGAGATCCAAATAAAGTCTGGAATTTAGTTAATAATAACAGATGATTGCGTGGCTTAGATCAATGTACAATACACATCCTGAGGGAAGAGTAAGTCTAATGCAAATGTTTTTTTCTCCAATTTAATATTTATTAAGGCCAGAAATGGAAGGTTTTCATTTATAATTTAGTACTGCCATCTTAAAACACACACACACAAACACACACCTTTAAATATTTATAACTATTCATTTTTGACCAAAAGTTGATTTAAGTACTAAAACTTGGTACTTAATTAACCTTACCTAAAGGAGAAAGTAAATAAAATACTGACCTGTCAAGGGGTACTACCTTGATAAGGCTTTAGCTCTACCAGGAACTATTAATCACAGCACCTTAAGACCTCTGGCCTTAGGGTGTGTGGGCAGCAAGAGAGACTATAACTTAAATACAGCCATTCAGAAATTAATGTGAACTAAGAAAAAAGAGCCTTGTCCTTCTCTGGTGATAAAGATGGGAAGCTATCAGTGGCTCTGTTTTCTAGTCTTGTAGAAAAGGCCAATCTGAAAGAATGAGGCAATGCAAGAGAGTCTATGAATATGAGCTAGACCTGAGTTGAGTTATACCCTAGCCTTCCGTGTGGTTTGTGTTTGAGTGCCACATCAGTCCCCTTTCCTTCCTAAGCTTACTTGCAAAAGAGAGAGTCCTGATAAATACACCACTGAAAGTCCTAGCAGTGCTTGTCTTTGAATGCATATGAGTGATTTATTTTTCTTCTTTCTAGTGGCTTCTGTATTATATACATCTAATATATTGCATTTGTATTTTTACGTTAATTTGCCTCTTTTTTAATGTGAGAAAAAGACAGGTCCAGTTAGTTGAACTTGTCAAACACAGGATTAATCTTGAGTTATTATTTTTGTAATACAAACTAATAATGTCATCAACAGTTTTCATTTGCTAAAAAGTTACCTCAAATTTCACAGGCAATTTCTCCTTTATTATGCAAGGTACCCTAAAATCTTTAAACTCCGAAAAGGTTTTAACCAAAATATTACTTCCAACATATATATCCTAATTTGATCACAATGTAGGAAGGAAGGTTATGATTTAACATTTTCATGCTTGTAGCTTTAACTCAGGTTAATTTCCTATCAAGGGAAAATAATGTTTCAACTTAGATAAATATTTTCTCTTTAATTCAGGAACACCATTACACTAAACATTGACCTGAGGTATTTAAATTAAGTGTAATTTTACTCTAGGGATACTCCTTTCAGATCAATTTGCTTAAATAAATAAATCATAGGTTGCTCTGGTCAATCTGACAATCTCTTCATTTACTTAGATCTGCTCTAAAGATTTGTCTTAAGTAAACAGTAAAGTTTATTATTTTAATAACTTAAATAAAGGTACTATTTTCAGGAGCTTCCCAAAACCAAAATTTCTTTATATAGGAATAAAATGAAAAGCTTTAAAAAAGAAAACACCTTTCTTCATTTCTGCAGTGGATTCAATATAATTAGGCTTATAAACCTTCAAGTAAAAGCAACTAAAAAATGAATCAATCTTACCTCATCTGAGAGATTGTCAACTCTATACAAACTGGGATGAGTTGTGAGCATAAGGTAAACCAAAGGCTGATTTTTCACTTGACACATAGCAAAAATGCGTTCATCTAGACATGCATTTGTCCCAGTCTGAAATGATTTCTATAACAAAATAATACACCCCCATTAAAAAAAAAAGAAAAGGTATTCAACAAATACATATAAATTTTGCAAATATCAGTTTTTAAAAGAATATCTTCAGACAGAATTAACAAATTTACCGTTAATTATTCTTTCAAAAATATATCTTGGGACTTCACTGGTGGCACAGTTGTTAAGAATCCGCCTGCCAATGCAGGGGACACGGGTTCAATCCCTGGTCCAGGAAGATCCCACATGCTGCAGAGCAACTAAGCCCACAGCTACTGAGCCTGCACTCTAGGGCCCGCAAGCCACAACTACTGAAGCCCGCACGCCTAGAGCCTGTGCTCCACAAGGAGAAGCCACCGTATGAGAAGCCACCGTATGAGAAGCACATGCACCACAACGAAGAGTAGCCCCTGCTCACCACAACTAGAGAAAGCCCGCTTGCAGCAACGAAGACTCAACACAGCCCAAAAATACACACACACACACACACACATACCTTAATAAGTCACACACATCTATTAAATCGTGGCTATATCCTCTCCTGAAAGTCTTGACAAATTAATTATCTGACCATGGCAAAGTCATTTAATCTCTCCAACATTTGTTTCCTAATCAATGAAATGGATCTAAACACTCTATCTACCATACAGCAATAGTGATGTAAAAATCTAAATAACATAGCAAGAGGGATAAAGTTATATTGCAGATGACAAAATAAAGACATATATGAAATATGAAGGACCAAAGATCTAAGTTTCTGTAAAAGCTGGGTGATGACTAATGGTGGTTAACTATCCTTGTTTCTCCCACAGTTAGAGAAATTAAATAACGTAACAAAGCTCACAAATCAATCAGGAAAATTAATAATTTGAAGACAACTGCTTAGCAGAATACAGATAATAAGTAATTGTGAGTTTCAACTGGAATATTAGCTCTATGAAGAATAATGAAGTTCTGAGGTAAGGTTTTAGCCATTTCTGCTGATGGAAAGGAATAGAAAGAGGCAGAGAGATAACAGCAATGAAAGTATGCCTTAAAACAAATGCACTGGGACTTCCCTGGTGGTCCAGTGGCTAAGACTCTGTGCTCCCTATGCAGGGGGCCCGGGTTCAATCCCTGGTCAGGGAACTAGATCCTGCACTCCACAACTAAAGATCCCGCATGCCGCAACGAAGATCTTGCATGCCGCAATGAAGACCCAGTGCAGCCAAATAAATATTTTTTAAAAAACAAATAAAAAAACCCAAATGCACTGACTATAAATAAGCCAAGAAGAGAAAAGGTTCTTAAAGAAAGAGTACTATGGGAAATGAAAGAAGCTCCATTTATTCATTCAAAAAATATCTACTGAGTGCCTACTATGTACTAAGAACTGTTCTAGATGCAGGGACAAAGTGGTAGACAAACAACTTAAAAATCCTTGTCCTTGTGGACAAAAATCCTAGTAAGGGAGAAGTAAATAATAAACAAGCAAAATATGTGGTATTTCAGTGTTAAGTGCTATGGAGAAAAACAAAGGAAGAAAGAGAGATAAAGAATGTCAGGGTGGGATGGGATGAGAGTACTGCATATTAAAAGGGGAGATGAGGGAAGGCAGGCCTCAGTGAAGGACAGCATTTAATGAAATACCTGAAGAGGGAAGAGCTCAGATTCTTAAATATTAAAATTTAAGTATTTATGTAACCTCTGTGCATTTACATTATATTCAGAAGTGGAAATACATAATTTGAGTTAAAGAAACTAGAAGTAGATTCAAAAGCTATTTCTATCAATGTGTAACAGGTTGCCCTTCTTGCCTGGAAGAGACAACATACACCTGACAGGCCAATGCTGGAGTTCAGAAAGTATACAAATTGACAAGAGCAGTCCTTAATTCATCCTGGAATCTGGGATGGTTCCCCAGGTGATCTGTTAACATGAACTTTTTAATAAAATATTATAAGGGAAAGTTATACCAAGTCTACAAGTTAAGACATTTTTTATTAACTGAAGTATGGTTAATTTACAATGTGTTAGTTTCAAGTGTGCAGCAAAGTGATTCAGTTTCCTCTTTTTCAGATTCTTTTCCAGTATAGGTTACTTTTTTTAATATATAAATTTATTTTATTTATTTATTTTTGGCTGCACTGGGTCTTCGTTGCTGTGCACAGGCTTTCTCTAGTTGTGGCGAGTGGGGGCTACCCTTCGTTGTGGTGCATGGGCTTCTCATTGCGGTGGCTTCTCTTGTTGTGGAGCACAGGCTCTAGGTGCAGGCTTCAGCAGTTGTGGCATGCAGGCTCAGTAGTTGTGGTTCGCGGGCTCTAGAGCACAGGCTCAGTAGTTGTGGCGCACAGACTTAGTTGCTCCGCAGCATGTGGGATCTTCCTCAACCAGGGCTGGAACCCGTGTCCCCTGCATTGGCAGGCAGATTCTTAACCACTGCGCCACCAGGGAGGCCCAGTATAGGTTATTATAAGATATTAAGTATAGTTTCCTATGCTATACAGTAGGTCCTTGTTATTTACCTATCTTATATATAGTAGTATGTATGTTAATCCCAAACTCCTAATTTATCTCCCCCCCCAATCCCCGCTATCCCCTTTGGTAACCATGTTTGTTTTCTAAGGACATTATATTTTGGACATTGGATAAATAAGCCTCCTCCACCAGGCTAGAGTTTCCCTTTTTTCTTTTTTCAGGAGCCAGGGGTATGGGCAAAAGGTAGGCAGGGGAGACAAGTAAATAATAATATATTTTAAAATATAAATAATAAATATATTTTTTAAAGTCCTCTATAAATAAATATATGTACAAGGAGCTACCGGGTCACAGAAGGAAAGGCAACTGCCAGAGAGACAACATTTGAGCTCAAAGACAAGGATAGGAAGGCATAATGCAGATCATGGAAATAGGTACACATGTATGAGAAGGCATTTCTAAGATTAAGAAATGAAATGTGGGACTTCCCTGGTGGTGCAGTGGTTAAAGAATCCGCCAGCCAACGCAGGGGACACAGGTTCGAGCCCTGGTCCAGGAAGATCCCACATGCTGCAGAGCAACTAAGCCTATGTGCCACAACTACTGAGCCCATGCACCACAACTACTGAGGCCGTGCGCCTACAGCCTGTGTTCAACAAGAGAAGCCACTGCAATGAGAAGCCCGTGCACCGCAATGAAGAGTAGCCCCCACTCGCTGCAACTAGAGAAAGCCCGTGCGCAGCAACGAAGACCCAGCACAGCCTAAATAAAGAAATAGTAATTGCATTACAAAAAAAAAGAAATGAAATATGGCTGAAATATTGTAGGGAGCAGGAAGCATCATAAGAGTCTCGTGTGTGACTTGTTGCTCTAGTGGTAAAATATACAGTTCCTGTTTTGAAAAACTGGAAAACTGATCATTTGCATCTTTGATAACATCAGTGAATACTTCATCAGTGAGCATCTCTTACAAAGAAGGCACATACTTTAAATCAGTATTTTGTAAATTTTTTTTGGTTACAAATCCTTTAAGATACAATAGGAGTTAAGGTCCCTGTCCTCAGAAAACTTAACTGACGTAAAGTTATATATACAATGTTTAGTGGTTCACAGGACAAAAACTTTGGCTGTTGACATTTTCACTGTGTTAGTTTCTGATTCTGATTCTTTTACCTGTTTAAGGAGAGCCAACACAAACAGTGGGAAAAGCCGCAAAGAAAAAGGAACCATAAGTCCATGCTGCTGGTTACTTAGGACTGAAGAACGATAAGCTGAAAGAGAGTCTATGACAGCATTCACTAGGGCGTCCCGAGCATCACTCAGACTGGCAGTCACAGACCTGTCAACAGCTAACAGAGGTTGAGGTAGGGACAAGAGAAAAAAGACAGAAGTTTAGCTACCCCACTGTTAAGGAAAGAAAAGTTTTTTTAAATTATACAAATTCTCTCTCAAGTTATTACATACACAAGGAACCAAACATAGCAGTTAAAAGCACATACTTTGGAAAATCAAACCAACCTGTGTTGAAATGTTGTTCTGCTATTTCCTAGCTGTATGAATATTTGGCAAGTAATTTAACCTTCATGAGCCTCAGTATCCTTACCTGTAAAATGGGAAAACTGTATTTCGCCAAATCTAAGATGTTATTAATTGTAACCCACCATTTTATTTTATGTATCATTGAGAAAGAAAAAACTCTGCAATTAAACACACATGCTTTCTTAACACAGAGAATTTTTATTTCATATTTATTGAAAGAACTCTTGGCTATTTAGATGATCTTCATCATCTGTCATGCTACTGTTTTATGCTTTTCTTTATACTAAAAAAATTTCTTCAATACTAAAAACACTATAATTGTTTTGAAGACTTTTCAAACTACAACTAAACTCAATTCATGTATTACCAAAAATACACTCAATGAAGTGATGTTATTAACTGCTATGACCAAATTTGTACATAAGCAAGAAAGAATGAAGACTACTGTTACCCGATCAACAGTAACTCTAAGACTTTATCAACTGAAGACATCTTGATTTTAAAGATTTTGACAAAATGTGAAAAAAGTGCATATTGGGATCAACCAAATTTAATAAAAGAACTAATATTTGTTGTGAAGATTTTTTTTAAATCCACAAATACTGCCTGATATATAGTTGTTGCTGAAAATAATAATAATCACACTGTTACCAAAACATACCAGTTCAACAAAATATAAAGGCAATGACCCTCAAATTTCTTAGGTCACAATTTTTAGCTTTTGACAACACATGAGACTAAAGTGAGGTTAGATTCTTTACCATGTTCCATTAAAGAAAAATTTTTCCAATAGGAAATTCAAGATAATAGGTAATTATTCCTATTATAGGCAGATTTGAGTTTGAAGCAAATGGACCCACTGGTAGTCATCCCTGAAGGAGAAAGGGAGCAAGAAACAAAATGATGTTAAGCTCTATGTATTTGAAAAAAGGATCCAAAAAAAAAAAAATCCAAGAAAGCAACTCTATCTGAGATGGAAGACATTAAGGAAAACATGGTTATTTAAGTCCGTAGCAGGCAGATTGTGAGGCAGAAAACAGTTTAGTGGTTGCCTAAGGCCAGTGAGGGAAGAAGAAGGGAGTGAGCAGTAAGTGTTAATGGACATGATGTTCTTTTCAGGGTGACGGAAATGTTTTAAAACCGGATTGAGGTGATGGCCACACAAATCTGTATATATACTCAAAACAATGGAATTGTATACTTAAATGGGTTAAGTGATTATTTTATCACTTATATCTCAATAAACTGAAACTACATATCAATAAAGCTGTTTAACTTAAAAAAAAAAAGATCAGGTTATCTGCAGCAGATCCATTTACTTAGCAGGCACACACCAGATCCAAAATATTGAAATCATAAAGCTAATTATTTAAAGGAAAACAAAACTATGTGGACATTTCAAATGTTACTACTTGCAATAGGTGATAAGAATTCTTACCCATATTGGCCAATAACCCTGAAATTGCTTGAACATCAGCTCCAAGAAAGACTTCATTTAGAGTTGAAACTACTGGCAAACACAAAGTATGAACACGAATTCTTCTTTCACCTTTGGACAAATCACACAAATGACAGTGAGGGACAGCACTATAAAAAATAGTTTGTATTAAAGTTACTCGGAAAAATCAGTTCTTTTCAATTTGGAACCAAACAGGGTTATATATAGTAAGCAGGGATAGTATCAAAACTTTAATTCGTGAAAACTCCAAAGCATTATTTCTTTTATTTTTTTTTACTTTTATTTTTTTTTACTACAAAATTATTTTTCTTCAAGGTATTACTGAAAAGACCACAGGGATCATATCCAAATGATGGTAACATGCTTGCTTCTTAAAAATTTCTTTTCTGAATTTTTTGGTAACTTTATCCTTTTTCGTAAACACAATTTTGGGAAAATATACATACTGAAGGACAACACTACTCCAAGATGTGTTCTAGAGTTTCTTTTGATATTTAAAGTCCAGAGAAATTTTGTTTCTTTTTTTTTTTTTTTTTTTTTTTTTTTTTTGCGGTACGCGGGCCTCTCACTGTTGTGGCCTCTCCCGTTGCGGAGCACAGGCTCCGGATGCGCAGGCTCAGCGGCCATGGCTCACGGGCCCAGCCGCTCCGCGGCATATGGGATCCTCCCAGACCGGGGCACGAACCCGTATCCCCTGCATCGGCAGGCGGACTCTCAACCACTGCGCCACCAGGGAGGCCCAATTTTGTTTCTTTTTAATCACAGGAAAAAAATTTAAAAGAAATAGACTAAAGTCGCTCAGCACAGCCAAATTATAAACAAACAGACAAACAAATAAAGCTTTCATAAAAAAAAAAAAGAAAGAAATCAACTAATAGTCACAATACTTCCTCTTTGGTAATTACCCACAACAATAAAAATCAATAAACACAAGAAACAAAAATGAAAATCTTTTGAGAGCCATAAAATATCAAATATCATGTCAATTTTTAAAAAATTTCTAATGAGCAAGACCTTGAACAACAAAGAAAAAGAACAAGTAAGAAAACTAGAGAGGATACCCACACTACAACCTGCAGGGACACATGAAGACTAACGAAATTGTATCTAGGAGGAGCTCATACAAATTACTTTTAAAGAGAAGAAGTGATATCTACAAAAAAGGGTAACATTGTTTAGTGCTTCTAGTCTAGATAAAAACATTGATAACTAAAAGAAATAAGATACAATGTTTAGCCTATCATATTGGCAACAACAACTATTACACACATAAATACAGACACACAGATACATGCACACAAAATCAGAGGCTGAAATGAAAAGGGCACTGGATGGGACTACAAATTGGTAAAATATTTCTGAAAAGCAATCTGACAATACCAAGATTTTTCTAAACAGTTGATCTCTATACTTTTTATTTCCAATCCTAGAAATCCATCTTAGGGAAATTTTCAGAAATGACAAAGATTTGTGGACATGGATAGATATTATAATCACATTTTCCATAAAAACAAAACATTAGAAATAAACTAAACTTCAAATAGTAAATATATAAAAAGATATCCAATGTTAGTTATTAGGGAAACATGAAATAAAACTAAAAGTGGTATCACTATACTTGATTAAAATGGCAAAACAGAAAAACAAAACAAACAAAAAACCTCAAACCAAACACAACAAACAAAAACTAAACACTGATAACAGCAAATGCTGGTGAGGATGCAGAGCAGCTGGAACTCTCTCATACACTGCTGGTGAGAATGCAAAATGGTACAGCCACTTAGGAAACAGTTTGGCAACTTCCTAAAAAGTTAAACATAAGCTCACCATACAACGTAGCCATCCATCGAAAACACTGAAAAAGTATTAACCGAAGTGAAATCACAATTTATGCTCACACAAAACTCCACATGCAAATGTTTATAGGGGCTATATTTGAAACTGCCAAAAACTGGAAACAACCCAAATGTACCTCAACTGGAAAGTGAATAAACAAACTGGGTACAATGGAATACTACTTAGGAATAAAAAATAACTACTGCTGGATGAAACAATATGGATGAATCTCAAATGCACTATGCTAAGTGAAAGAGCCAGATTCAAAAGGCTACCTACTGTATGACTCTATTCACAAGACAGTCTTACAAAAGGCAAAACTACAGGGTCAGAAAACAGATCAATGGTTGCTAGGGGCTGGGGATGGGAGAGAAATGACTACAAAAACACAAGGAGATTTGAGGGGTAATGGAACAGATTGTGATACCTAAATTGTGGTGGTGGTCACACACACATTTGTCAAAACTTGTGGAACTATATATTAAAATGGTAGATTTTACCATAGGTCAATTGTATATTAGTTTTCTTTTTTAATGTTAAGAAAAATCAATGAGCAGAAAAAGGATTGGGATGTTCTTCTGTCAAATAAAACATGATACCTAGAGACAGAAATCCATCTTTTACATTTATAGTATGCAGTATTACAATCATAGTACAAAAACTGGAATTCCTCATACTAAAGGTTTTCATTGAAATATCTGTATTATACACTTTTTATACATTTTGGTGGGGCTGTTAAGGTCAGTAGACATAGCACAGAAACACTCCCAAAACCTTTTTTAAGGAGACAAAACAGAATAGGGTGAGAGCTGTGAATCTTTAAAATAATAAAAATAAATTTAACCAGCCTTCACATCATCTTAGGACAAAACACATTATAAATTAATTAGTACTAAACAAATTATACCCTTAAATAGTGTTTATCTTCCATTTGAGCTCCTTCAAAATTTAACTCAAACGTCACCCTCTGTGAGACCTTTCCTGGCAGCCCTATCTTAAAAAACCATCCCCTCAGCACTTCTTAAACCTTTCATCTGCTTTCTGTTTCTCCTTAACTGATATTACTATGTAACATACTACTATTTTACTTATGTATCCTCTTTATTGTTTGTCTCCCCTACTAGAATAAGCCTATGAGAAAAAGGTTTTTAATTCAGTTTTATTGACTGTTGTATTACCAGAACATATTTCAGACACTAAGTAGACTCTCAAGGAGTTTATCACAAGCCATAGACTACATGGCCAAATCAAAAATCTTACCTTTGCTATATCATTGTGCTTATAGTTAACAATACGGTATTTTAGACTTAAATTTTGTTAAGAGGATAGATTTCATGTTATGTGTTTTTGCCACAGTAAAACAAACAAAAAAACTTACCTTTGCTGGATGTATACAAGAGTGCTGACTGAAAGGAAACCAACTGAGTGTCAGTAAGACTCTCTTCCACTGACATCTGTACTGCATACCCAGCATCTGGGTTTACATTGGGTAAAGACAGTAAGTCTGTGGACCGAACAAAGAAGTTCCCATGGAAAGTATGAATGGAAAGACCTAGAAAAGAAAAATATATCAAAATGATTTATATACACCTACATATATTTACATTTTATCCTTATCACTTATCAGAATAGCACAGAGTAAATTAAAAAGTTTAGATGTGATATTGTGGTTTATAAGAAATATATACTTGGTCTTCACCAGTTTCTGGCACAGAGCTCCTAAAACCCTTAGAATTCCCTAAGTGTTGAGAGTCATAAAGGTATCTTTTGCTATGTTAACAAAGTGGCTTTTGGAAAGCACTTAGGTAACCTAAGGATGGGGGCTGGTTGTCAGAGGATTCAACCATATGATAAGAGGGTTAGATCTTCCAGTTCAACCCCCCACCACTACCTCCAGGGAGGGGAGAGGCGCTAGAGGTTGAATTAATCACCAAATGTCAGTGATTTATCAGTCATGACTATGTAATAAAGCCTCCATAAAAACCCAAAAGGATGGGGTCCTTTAGAGAGCTCTGGGATTGTGAATACGTGGAGATTTGGGGAGAGTGAAGCTCTCAAAGAGAGCAAGGAAGCTCCAGAAGCTCCATGCCCTTTCCCTTTCCCTATATCTTGCTCTATGCATCTTTTCTATTTTGCTGTTCTTGAGTTATATCCTTTTAAAATAAACCAGTAATCTAGTAATTAAAATGTTTCTCTGAGTTCTATAAGCCACTCTAGCCAATAATTTTAACCAAAGGAGGGATTCGTCGGAACATCCAATCTATAGCCAGTTGGTCAGAAGCACAGGTAACAAACTGGACTTGCAACTGGCTTCTGAAGTGGGGTGGTGGGGGAAGGATGGGAGACGGTCTTGTGAGACTGAACCCGTAACCTGTGGGATCTGATGTTAGCTCTACATAGACGATGTCAGAACTGAGTTAACTGCTTGGTAGTGTGGAGAAAAACAACCCACACATTGTAACTGGAAGCAGAATCATATTAAAGAATACACAGTAGTTAGTGAGAGTGGGGAAGGAATAAATGATATCTTCTTAAATGAATTCAAATTTTCAAAAAACTTTTTTCGATAATAATTTGGCAATATCTACCAAAATTCTAAATGGGTACTTACTTCAACTCCAGTTATTCCATAACTAAGAATTTATCCTAGAATATTCTCATAAAATATCCTCATAACAGTGTTTCTACTAACAAATCTCACAACTGGTATTTGCTCATACTGACAACTCAAAAAGAAAAAAAAAACAATTTATTCTATAGATACAATTAAGTGCCAAATTTATATGTGCAAAAAAAATTAAGCATAACAAAAAAAATCAGAAATATCTTCAATGACAACCAGTAGGAAAATAACTAAATTGTGATTTTTACATTCTACTGAATACACTGGGTAGAAGTTAAAAAGCATGAGGAGTTAAAAAGCATGAGACAGATCTACATAAACTAATATTATTAGATCTTCAAGACTTGCTGAAAACATGTACAATGTTATTTATGCTACTACACTGTACTATATATTTTCCATGGAGAGGTACATATGTATGTAAATGTATAGAAAAACTTAGCATTACCGAAATGTGGTTATAGTGACTACATAGGATGGAGTGAAAGTGAAGTAACACACACACAAGCTTATACAAGAGGACTTTAGCTTTATCAATAATGTTTTCATTTTTTACAAATAACAGGTATATACTTTGCTTGTGAAATAAAAACCAACTTTACAACAGTAATCAGGAAAAAAAGGAGGATGTAGTTCTGTACATACGAAAACAAAGTATATACAGAAAAAGAAGCCAGATGTGATCCTCGCTGCCTCTTTTTTTTTTTTTTTTTTGCGGTGTGTGGGCCTCTCACTGTTGTGGCCTCTCCCATTGCGGAGCACAGGCTCCGGATGTGCAGGCTCAGTGGCCATGGCTCATGGGCCCAGCCGCTCCGCGGCATGTGGGATCCTCCCAGACCGGGGCACGAACCCGTATCCCCTGCATCAGTAGGCGGACTCTCAACCACTGCGCCACCAGGGAAGCCCTCTCACTGCTTTTTTTTTTTTTTTTTTTTTTTGCGGTATGCGGGCCTCTCACTGTTGTGGCCTCTCCCGTTGCGGAGCACAGGCTCCGGATGCGCAGGCCCAGCGGCCATGGCTCACGGGCCCAGCCGCTCCGCGGCATATGGGATCCTCCCAGACCGGGGCACGAACCCGTATCCCCTGCATCGGCAGGCGGACTCTCAACCACTGCGCCACCAGGGAGGCCCTCTCACTGCTTTTATTTGAAGGCGAAAATATATTCCCATGCTTATATATGCACGGGAAAACTTTTTCAAGGGCATATGAGAAACTCTGAGGTAGACTATCCTGGCTTAAGTTTAATTTCTCATTTTATATCTTTTTGTACTGTACCTTTTTTTTTGTAGCTTTACCAAGAGCATATTATTTCATGTAATATGAATTTAATGTAATTTATCATTAAAAGAGAGAGAAACCTAAGCAAATTAACCACAAAGATTTAGTAAATTAAGCACTCTAGAAAGAGGGCATAGGTTGGTTTCTATGTCGAAGTTCTTTATGCAAAGTTAGGTACATATAAAATAGCTTCTGTCCTGCCAAATAGAAAAAGTCTTAAAAGCACTTTGAGGATGTACATTCCCCTTAATTTAGAGCCAATATCTGCAGAAATAATCATTTCTGAGGTCCATCAATCTTGAATGAATGGGATACAAGAAATGGGCCCTTTAAAACATAAATACTAAAAAACTATTAGAATTAACAAGCAAGTTCAACAAGGTTGCTGGATACAAGATCAGTATACAAAGAATTAATTATATTTATAGGAGAAACAAATTTTAAAAATAATTATATTTAAAATATAATGGAAAAAATATTTAGGAATAAATTTAACAAAAGAAATGCAAAACTTACATTCAGAAAACTGCAAAATTTTTTGAACAAATTAAAGAAACATACCATGTTTTTGGATGGGAAGACTTATTATTGTTAAGATGCCAATATTCCCCAAATTTACCTATTATAATACAATTCCTATCCAATACCAGCTGGCTTCTTTGGAGAAATTGACAAGATGAAACTAAAATTCATACGGAAATGCAAGGGACCCAGAATATCACAACAATCTCGGTAAGGAAGAGAAAAGTTGGGAGAACTCATACTTCCTAATTTCAAACTTATTACAAAGTCACAACAGTCAAGAAAGTTTGGTACTGGCATAAGATAGACATAGATTAAAAGAATAAAATTCAGGTGCTTCCCTGGTGGCGCAGTGGTTGTGAGTCCGCCTGCCGATGCAGGGGACGCGGGTTCGTGCCCCAGTCCGGGAGGATCCCTCATGCTGAGGAGCGGCTGGGACCGTGGGCCATGGCCGCTGAGCCTGCACGTCCGGAGCCTGTGCTCCACAACGGGAGAGGCCACAGCAGTGAGAGGCCCGCGTACCGCAAAAAAAAAAAAAAAAAAAAAAAGTTCATAGCAAGGGACATCCCTGGCGGTCCAGTGGTTAGGGCTCCATGCTTCCACAGCAGGGGGCGTGGGTTCGACCTCTGCTTGGGGAACTAAGATCCCACGTGCTACACAGCGTGGCCAAAATTAAAAAAAAAAAAAAGTTCATAGCAATACTATTCATAATATCCAAAAAGTGGAAACAACCCGAATATTCATCAACTGATGAAAGGATAAACAAAATGAGGTATCTATACAATGGAATACTATGAGAAATAAAAACAAATGAAATATTTTTAAGGGGGGGTAATGAAATACTGATATATGCTACAACATGGATGAATCTTGAAAACATTAAAGTGTATGAAGCCAGTTACAGAGGACCTCATATTGTATGGCTCCATTAATACGAAATACCCAGAACAGGTGAGTCCAGAGACAGAAAGTAGACTGGCAGTCGACTAGGTGTGGGAATGAAAAGTGACTCCTCATCAGTACAGGGTAGCTTTTGGGAATGATGAAAGTGTTCTAAAATTGATCGTGGTAATATCGTGGTGAATATATTTAAAACCACTGAATTGTACATTTCAAATGGGTAAATTGTATGGTATGTAAATTTTATCTCAATAAAGCTTCTATTAAAAAAGGAAACAGAATGCTATTGTGGAAACTGATCGGTTATGGGTGACACCAATATCTGTGTGCTGTTTGGAGATGTGGCAACCTCTTAAGTGTTTATCTGATACATCATTTGACACGTCATTTGATCAACAGATTTTAACATCTATCTAGTGGACAGGTTTGTGGATCCTTATCTTTTGATACCTATTTTTTGCTACATATTTCACATAATCTTTCCACTGTAAAAAATTACTGCTTCATACCCTTTTACAGAGCAGTAATATTTTAAAATCTGAATAAAAGAGTAGAAACAGGTTGATAATGTAGAGAAATGAAGTATCAAGAATTATAATTTCCCACTTTCATAAGAAAATAGTTGTCACATTTAGCAACCACAAAACATTTATCCTGAAAAACATATTGAACATACGCATTCTGAAACTGTGAGACTATTTCCAAAGCAACAGTGTGGAAAGGTATTTAGTAGCAGGTGCAGAATGAGAAGAACACAAACTAAAAGATACCCTACTTCTGGAGATGGATGGTGGTGATGGCCGCACAACAATGAGAATGTACTTAATGCCACTCAAAATACTTAAAAATGGTAAAATGGTAAAATTTATTTTAATTTTTAATTTTTTGGCTGCACTGTGCATGTGGGATATTAGTTCCCCGACCAGGGATTGAACCTGGGCCCCCTGCATCGGAAGCATGGAGTCTTAACCACTGGACCACCAGGGAAGTCCTGTAAAATGGTAAATTTTATGTCATGTCTGTTTTATCACAATTTAAAAAAATAGTTGTGGGCTTCCCTGGTGGCGCAGTGGTTGAGAATCTGCCTGCCAATGCAGGAGACACGGGTTCAAGCCCTGGTCTGGGAAGATCCCACATGCCGCAGAACAACTAAGCCCATGAGCCACAACTACTGAGTCTGCGCATCTGGAGCTTGTGCTCTGCAACAAGAGAGGCCGCGACAGTGAGAGGTCCGCGCACCGCGATGAAGAGTGGCCCCCGCTCGCCGCAACTAGAGAAAGCCCTAGCACAGAAATGAAGACCCAACACAGCCAAAAGTAAATAAATTAATTAATTTAAAAAAAAAAAGAAAAAATAGTTGTAAAAAAAAAAGATCTTCCACTACTACTGTTCAATAAGTGGAATAAAAATCCATCAGTAATATGTTTTATTTTCTTTGGAGATATTTTTTCACTGAGATACAATTCACATACAAAAACCCGCACACTTTTCAAGTGTACAATTCAGTGGTTTTTAGTATATTCAAAATAGTCCCTAGGGCTTCCCAGGTGGCGCAGTGGTTAAGAATCCACCAGCCAATGCAGGGGACATGGGTTCGAGCCCTGGTCCGGGAAGACCCCACATGCCATGGAGCAACTAAGCCCATGTGCCACAACTACTGAGCCTGCGCTCTAGAGCCTGTAAGCCACAACTACTGAAGCCCGAACACCTAGAGCCTGCACTCTGCAACAAGAGAAGCCACCGCAATGAGAAGCCCGCTTGCTGCAACTAGAGAAAGCCCGTTTGCAGCAACGAAGACCCAACACAACCAAAATAAATAAATAAATAAATAAAATAATAAATTTAAAAAAATAGCAATTCCTATTAAAAAAAATAGTCCTTAGTTTTTCAATGTGTCTTCTCTATTCTTAATTGCATAGTCCATCAAAGTAAGTACAATACCTTAGAAGAACAAATCTTTTTTTTTTTAGAAGAACAAATCTTATGAGAAAAGAATAGGTGAAAATATGTGTGTATTTATTCATATCAAAAGCAACATTTACGGGCTTCCCTGGTGGCGTAGTGGTTGAGAGTCCGCCTGCCGATGCAGGGGACACAGGGTCGTGCCCCGGCCCGGGAGGATCCCACATGCCGCGGAGCGGCTGGGCCCACTGGGCCCACTGAGCCTGCGTGTCCGGAGCCTGTGCTCCACAACGGGAGAGGCCACAACAGTGAGAGGCCCGCGTACAGCAAAAAAAAAAAAAAAAAAAAAAAAAAAAAAAAAAAGCAACATTTACACCTTTGTAAGTGTAAAAAAAAAAGTGCCCCCACCTTTGGTACACCGAATCCTCATGACTGCCTCAAAGCCAATCTTCCGAGTGAGGTATCTCTGTAGTTCCTTCTGTAATTTCTGCACTTGCACTGGGTTGTGCTGATGGTGGTAAGAGGGATAATAATAGACACTACCTGCTGAATACCGAGAAATACAACCTGGAAGAGAACACATACTCCTTTTAAATTCTGCCATTAACTACTATTACTACACCAGAGTAACTACAAGCATTTGAATCAATCTTTCCTTAGCCTCCTAAGATATTGGCAAAAAAGAATTATTTCATCCCTTTAAATAGTAATATAGAAATTTCTCTATTATAAATATCCAGAGTAAGACTATAAGGTTTATTATAAACTAAACTAACTTCCCAAGGGAATAAGAATTCTTTCACTTTGTCCTCTCTTTAACATATCATTATAAAAATACCATTTTGACATTCACATGAGAAAAATAATCACTAGGAAGAACTTACCCAGAGAAGCCAAATCAGAATACTGTCCACTGAGAAGGAATAAGTCAACAGCTACCTGCTGACCAGAACAGTCCAAGGCTAATTTCTTATAGAAGTCAGTTGATGGTGTCAAGTGAATCTCCTATTCATAATTACAAAGAGAAAAAATTTTAAATCATTAAATTGTCATAAAATTTATTCAGCTATCCATATATACCAAGGGTTAACAATTATCCTTGGGCAATCTACAAAATCCTTTTGTTTTGTGATATTTCCTCTTTTTTCAGTATGAAACATGTCCTGCTTAAGAATTTACTATTTTGTTTTACTTTTAAAAAGAAATACACCTATTATATGAATTTTGATAATCTATTAAATGTTTATTATGCTGGAAGCTTCTAAATTCATATGTAATACTTTTCATCTATCATAAGAGATGGGTACTATCGATATTTTCATTTTATAAATATAAGGAAAAAGAGGGGCAAAGAAATTATGTAACTATTCAAGCTCACACATCTAAAAAGCAGTGAGATTTAGGCAGACTTATTCCAAGACTGACACCTTAATCATTACAGTATATGGCCACACTATCATAATCTTTTGAGAAATACACATCTCAAACTAAGTTTACACACACAAGGTGCTCAAAAGCAATCCATGGCAGTCAATATACCAAACCATGACTACTTTTTATTCACCATCCAGGTTCTACTTTGTCCCTGGCAAGCATATTCTCTTAGTCTGCCCGACTTTCTCATCAAAGGCAGGTGGCACTGCTATGGCCTGCTAAAGATCTATACATAAGGTAAGGGTGAATCAGATAGAAAATAATGTAATAAAAAGAAATGTCTACATAAAAGAGGAGAAACGCTTTATCCATTTCCTTATATTCCCTCCTTTTCACAACTGAAAAATAAATTTGAAATAAGCTCTGTACTCAAAGGGACAAAGCACCAGCATCAATCTTATCATGCACTTGATGACTTTCTAACCTTAGCAGATGACCTTTGGTTGGGTTCCTCTCGTGGTTTCAGGGCTCCCATTCCAAGAGTTGGGAGCTGTGTTTGAAAAACAGACATTCGACCACCAGTTGGGGACATCAGCTTAAAGGCAGCCTGAAGGGCTGGACCCAAGGCACTCTGGGTCTCCAGGGTCTTGGTGAACATTTGTGGCAAAGTTTTCAGTAAATCTTGGACGAGCTTGTGAAATAAAGCAAGAAAACTCAAGAGTGTTACAATAAAAAGATTTTTTTTCACATTAAGTCACTGACTCATACAATAGACAAGACAGTGAGTCATGATGATGGTCAGAGAATCTACAGACAGTACAGTAAACAATGAAGTTGGTCAAATGACAAGATAGCCATTTTAAGTCAACATTATAAATTGGCAAGCAAGACAAATCAAAATTGGGGCCTTACAGTCCTTGCACATGCAGTAGTCCAGCAAGACTATAAGTCCAAATGTATCCAAAAGAACCATCACAGTTCAGAGATTTCACATATTTAAATGCCATGAAATATGGCCTTCTCAATCACCTCTACACACTTTATTCTTTTCAGTTCCAAAGTGCGTTTAACTCTCCCCTACTGCAAAATCTAAGATAGCCAGTAAATTTGCCAACTAGTAATATTACTACAAAAGAAAAACAAAACAAAAAACAACTACCTATTCAGGTTAGGTTGTACAAATAAAGAGAGTTAATGGGAAAAAAATACTTCACACTATGGCGAAGTCACCATTGCCAACAGCTGAGACCATAGACTTGCTAGTTAAAATGTTACCCCTACGGCATATATGCATGTACAGGGTAGACAACATCCCCACTTCAGACACATTCTGTTCACCTCTCACTGTATTATGTCATGGCAATTTCCAGGCAGGTAATAAGAGTTTCTTCTGAACTGACCCCAATGACACTCTGTGAATCAGAAAAGCAAAGGGCACTGAAAGCAGCCTAAAGTGCTTCTATGTAGTGACCAGAAGCTTATCTCAGCAACCCTCCCAATTTCCCAAATGGCTGGCAAGGCAGGTTTCCTTCAGGTTTCTCTCATTTATGGAACAGGCTTATCTTCTACCCTACTACAAATGGATACATTAAACTTAAAAGCAATCAGTTCAAGGGCAAAATCAAAAGCTGTTCATCTGATGAATTTTAACTAACTGCAAATATAAAATGCTATACATCTTAGAAATGTCACAGAGAGAAGCAAAATTCTACTTAAAGTTCATTTAAAAAATATATTCCTTCAACATTTCAATTAAACATGTCAGATAGGAAAGTGTCCCTTACCTCTTTACTTTCATTTAAATTTACTAATAAGTTCTCTGGCATAGGTATAAAAACATCTGAAAGAACAAATAAATATTTCTCTTAAACAAAACTTAATTGTTAAAGATGTTCCAAATACATACCAGTGATATAATTAACCACCCCCATACTTAGAGAAGAGCCACCTCCTCCATTTGTACAGCAATGTCTACGTACGTTCAGAGTCACCAAAAGAGCACTGATTTAGGCTTTTACTGCAGCTTATCTATTACCATGTAAAAGGTAAATAGCCTCCCAAATAGAAAATACTGACCCACAAGCACTCAGTAAGGGTTTGTACAAGTACTCTGCTTCTTAGGTTAAAGACAATTTAGAATCCTGCTTTAGAATTCTTGCTTAGCCCCAGAAGCCAGCCAAAGAAACACTCTTGGCCTTAAAAAAAAAGTTGACTAATATGACACACAAGAATTCTGTGTCTTGACATGGAAGTAATACAGCCCACCAACAGCTCTGTCATTCATAAAGCACATACTTTCTCATAAAGAAGGCCCCCATTATACTCATGGGACTACGAAGTCAAGTGGATCAGGAGGTATGCTAAATGGCCACATCAGAAGACCTTCTCAGGATTCAAATTTATTCTTTCTTAGGAATTAAATAGCCTTTCTTAGAAGGAAGCAAACTGGGAAGGAAATGTGGGTGGTGATGCAGGATTATGAGGGGTCTCACTTTCTACATTTTTGTACTGTTTATTTTTTATTAAAAAATTATAAAAATAAGGCTCATCATGTTCATGAAAAATAACACCAACAAATAATTTGAAACATTAAATATTTACTTTAACTATCATATAAAAAATGTACTATTGTTTAGATTTCTTCCTTTTTCTTTAAAATTAAACAGATTTTAATAAAAGTTGTAAGATATAATTCACATACCATAAAATTTACCCTTGCAGAAGATACAATTCAGTGATTTTTTAATATATGCATAGTTGTACAACTAACCCCACTATCTAATTCTAGATCCTTTTCATCATCCCAAAAGGGAACCCCACACCAATTACCAGTCATTCCTCAATTCCCCGTCAACTCCCACAGCTCTAGGCAGCCACTTTCTGTCTCTGGATTGGCCTATTCTCAACATTTCATATTAATGGAGTCACACTATGAGGTCCTTTGTGACTGGCTTCTTACAATTAGCTTCATGTGTTCAAGGTTCATCCATGTTGTAGCATTTATCAGTACTTTATTCTTTTTTATTGCTGAGTAACAAAACATTTCATTGTATGGATATTCTACATTTTGTTTATGTTGGGTTGTTTCCACTTCTTGACTGAGTTGCTACCAACATTCATGTACACATTTTTGTGTGGACATGTTCTGTATTGTTTTTTAATAATTCATATTTAGCAATTTTTAAAAATTGAAGTGTAGTTGCTTTACAGTATAGACATGTTTTTAATTTTCTTGAGCATATACCTATTAAGTAAAATTGCTGGTTATATGGTAACTCTATGTTTAACTTCCAGAGGAACTGACAAAATGATTTCCCTGATGGCGGCACCATTTTCCATTCCTACTACTAGTGAATAAGGGTTCCGATTTCTCCACATCCTTGCAAATACTTGTTACTGTCCTTTAAAAATTTTTTTGCTATGTGACATCCAGCATGGGATATTCCATTTATCAGCTCATGTATACAGTTGAGAGGCTGGACCATATCAGTAAATTCACAACTTGGCCCATCATCAGAATCACCTGTTCAGTGATTTTATTTTATGCCAAATAAGTAGCTGGGTAAATAGATAAGGGAAATGAATGACTGACATGGCTGTTCTGTTGTGAGACCTGGAACAACCAAGACAGAAGGGGGCTCTATTCAACTACTTCATTTTAAAGTTGTACAGTCAAGTCTCCTAATTCACAGATTTTATAGTTGCAAACTTGCCTACTTATTAAAATTTATTTGTAACCCCAAGACCAATACTCATGGAACCTTCCCAGCTATTCAGATATGCTCAGACCAACAAAAAATTTTGGTTTTTTGAATTTTTTTTAACTGGTGTGATGTGGCATTTCACTGTGGTTTTCATTTGCATTTCCCTGATAACTCATGATATGGAGCATCTTTTCAAGGGATTATGAGCCAACTGCATATACAGAGTATTGAATAAGGTGCATTGAATAGAGACATGTCTATTCAAATCCTTTGCCCACTTTTTAATTAGGTTGTCTTTTTAATAAGTTGTAGAAGTTTTTTACATAATCTAGATATATATTTTGATCAGATACATAGCTTGCAAATATTTTCTCTCATTCTCTCATTCTTCACTTTCATGATGGCATCCTTTGAAACACAAAAGGTTTTAATCTTTTTTAATTTTTAAAAATGTTTTTTTTTTTTAGTTTATTGAAGTATAGTTGATTTACAATGTTGTGCTAATTTCTGCTGTACAGCAAAGGGATTCAGTTATACATATACATATTCTTTTCCATTATGGTTTATCACAGGATATTGAATATAGTTCCCTGTGCTCTACTGCAGGACCTTGCTGTTTATCCAAAAGTTTTTAATTGTTAGGAAGCCCAACTTATCTGTTCTTTCTTTTGGTGTTTGTGCTTTTGGTGTTATATCTAAGAAATCACTGCCTAATTCAAGGTCACAAAGACTTACTTCTATGTTTTCTTTTAACAGTTTTATAGTTTTAGTCTCATACTCAGATCTATGATCCATTTGGAGTTAATTTTTTAAACTGTGGTAAAATATACATAATATCCAAAAGTATCACCTTAATCATTTTTAAGTGTACAATTCAGTAGCATTAAGTACATTCACAATGTTGTGTAACCATCATCATTATGTATTTTCAGAACCTTTTCACCATCCTAAACAGTACCCATTAAATAATTTCTCCCTTCCCACGAGCTCCTGGTAATCTATAATCTACTTTCTAACCTATATCTCTATGAATTCACCCATTCCCGGTACCTCATATAAGCAGAATCATATAATCTTTGTCCTTTTGCATCTGGTTTATTTCACTTAGTATTGATATAATGTTTTCAAGGTTCATTCATGTTGTAGCATGCATCAGAATTTCATTCTTAGGGATGAAAAATATTCCATTATATGTATATACCACATTATTTAACCAATCATCTCTTGATGGATACTTAGGTTGTTTCCAACTTCTGGCTACTGTGAATAACGTTGCTATGAACATTGGTGTATGAGTATTTGTTTGAGTTTCTGCTTTCAATTCTTTTAGGTATATACTGCGAAGCAGAATTGGTAGATCATAATGGTAATTCTGTGTCTAACTTTTTGAGGAACTGCCAAATTGTCTTCCATAATACTGCACCATTCTACATTCCCACCAGCAATATACGACAGTTCCAATGTTTCCACATCCTTGCCAGCCCTTGTTATTTTCCATTTAAAAAAAAATAA
This sequence comes from Mesoplodon mirus, assembly GCF_964341445.2. Lineage (NCBI taxonomy): Eukaryota > Metazoa > Chordata > Mammalia > Artiodactyla > Ziphiidae > Mesoplodon > Mesoplodon mirus. The sequence goes on from NC_138980.1 coordinate 72,051,891, forward strand.
TAACCATTCTAATGGATGTGAAGAGGTATCTCATTGTGATTTTGATTTGCATTTCTTTACTGACTAATGATGTTGAGCATTTTTTCATGTGTTTATTGGCCATCTGTATATCTTTGGAGAATTGTCTATTCCAGTCCTTCGTCCTTTTTTTTTTTTTTTGCAGTACGTGGGCCTCTCACTGTTGTGGCCTCTCCCGTTACGGAGCACAGGCTCCGGACACGCAGGCTCAGCAGCCATGGCTCATGGGCCCAGCCGCTACGCGGCATGTGGGATCTTCCCAAACCGGGGCACGAACCCGTGTCCCCTGCATCGGCAGGCGGACTCTCAACCACTGTGCCACCAGGGAAGCCCCCTTCGTCCATTTTTGAATTGTGTTTTCTCGTTGTTGTTGCTGAGTTGAAAAGCTCTTTATATTAATCCTTCATCATATGTGTGATTTGCATATGCATATATTTTCTCCCATTCTGTGACTTTTTACTCTCTTGACAGTTTTCTTTCATGTACAAAAGTATTTTAAGTGATAACATCCAATTTATTTATTTTTTTCTTTTGTTGCTTCTGCTTTTAGTGTCATATCCAAGAAATCACTGCCATATTAAGATTTTCCCCTATGTTTCCTTCTAAGAGTTTTACAGTTTTAGTTCTTATGTTTAGGTCTTTGACCCAGGCAGACTCTCAACCACTGTGCCACCAGGGAAGCCCTGGGGGACTCTTTTTTTTTTTTTCTTTTTGTGGTACGCGGGCCTCTCACTGCTGCGGCCTCTCCCGTTGCAGAGCACAGGCTCCGGACACAGAGGCTCCACGGCCATGGCTCACGGGCCCAGCCGCTCCGCTGCATGTGGGATCTTCCCAGACCGGGGCACGAACCCGTGTCCCCTGCATCGGCAGGCGGACTCTCAACCACTGAGCCACCAGGGAAGTCCCCTGAGGGACTCTTATAATTCCAAAAATCTTATGATTTTATACTCAAGGTTTTCCTCAGTATAGTAGAATCATACCATATGCTGCTAGTTTGTTGAACAGTCATGAAATATTTCTAAAACTAAAAACTCCTCAGGCAGTTCAATAATTTTAAGTATATAATATATACCTTCAATATCTGAAACTATTAGCATCTGAGGTTGAGATAGACCTTCTTGAAGGCTGTAGAAGTGGATTGTACTATCAAATGTTATGAAGCCAATTTTTGTCCTAGTGTTGCCAGGAAGCCTAAAAACAAATTCAGAAGAGTATTTTATAGTTTTCTCATATACATATATACCTAAAATATCTGCAAAGAGTTAAATACAAATATCTACTTCTGTGTTATGAAAACTTCCCCAACATAAATGTTTTTAACCCGTGCAATGTTTAGTGTATGAAAACATACACTAAAAGAAAACACTATATATAAGTCACACAATCAAAAAAACCCAGCAATAATACAGCAATCCAAAACTCATTATACCTATATAAAGTTATATCAATCACTTAGGAAATGATATATAAAAAATACTGGAAAGTATATACAGAAGTTTGTAGATGATTTTAATTTATAAAAAATGCTTCAAAAAAATTACCAAACACTAACTCTAAAATGTAATATAAATTTATGAACTGCATATCTTTAAAAAACAATTGCCCAAACCTCTTTTTATATTGTTTAATGCATTCATTTAAGAAGATCAACAAAAAGATCTGTTTTTGAAGAACTTAAATATGTAGACCATAGTTTCATAAGGGGAAAGACAAACTGGTTTTCATTTTTGTTGTTCATGCTTGGGTGAGTCAGTGAACTCTCTCATGGACAATCCCCATATGTAACCTACAACATTAAAAATACAAATGCTGATAAGAACAAGAATGCCTTGCGCCAAGGTGAGGGAGTTAGTCCACTTTTGATGAGATCTGGTCCTACACATTCTTCCTTACACACAAGAGCACAACAGTATTTCATTACACTGAAAGGTCGCACTAGCTTTTACGTGTTACACTAAGTATCTAAGAACCACTTAAAGTACAATTATTTTAAGAGGCTTAAGAGATATGACCAGCAAATGCAATGTGTAGATACTGTTTAGATTCTTATTTCAACAAACCCACAGTAAAAAGACATTCTGGAGACAACCAGGAACAAAAATTGAATTGGGTATTATATCACATTATGGAATTATTGCTAATTTTGTTTGATGTGATTCTCATATTTTAGTTAGGGTTAAAAATAATTCCAAGTATTTCTAGGTAAATGATATACTGACTGAGATTTGTATTAAAACACTCTAGGGAAAAAAGAGGGAAGGGCAGGGTTAGATGAGGCAAGAACAGCTGAATGCTAAAAATATTGAAGTTGAAGGATGGGTACCTGGAACTTCATTACATTCTTTCTATTTACTACATATTTGAAATTTTTCCATAATAAAAAGTTAAAATAAATTAATGTTTCTCAGAGAAAGTGAGGCCTAAAGTTATCTACTGATTTAAGTGGACTTTTAGAACATAATTACATAACTTTTAAAATATAGTTTGAAACCACTTAATCATTTTACAAACACCGTTAGTTTATAATTTAACCTGAATTAAGATACTTACAAATCCAGATTGTCTAACAAACTCTGGCAAACTGAATTCAAGTATCCAGTTTCAACTGCATTGTGAGACACATCAAATACAAAAAGGTACACTGGAGGTTGAGGTGGTCGTAACTGAAGGAGAAAAAGGATCTCATTAAATACAATTAACAGAATTAAATTTAAAACTTACCATTTGTTGTGTCTGTGTATAGCAAAAGAATAAAATAAGCATTATTTACAGATTAAGTGGAGACCACAATAAATACAGTAAGAAAATAATACAGAAAGAAGTTTTTTTCACATGCATACTTAGAAAAAGGACAATGAGGATATAATTATCATAAGTCAGAAGAGTACTTTTTCTAGGACAGGAAGAGGAAGAAATGTTATCAGAAAGGCATTTATGAGTATCGGCAATGTTCAATTTCTTGACCTGTGTGGTGCAACAGTGCTGCTATGATTATTTGGTAACCTATATATTTATGTTTTATAGGCTTTTCCATATGTACATTATATTTCACAATTTAGAAAAATGTACAGCTCTGAAAATGACAAATCAAGTTAGCCTGAGCTGGTTATTTAACCAACACATTTCAGCCAAGTTCCAGAAAAATGTACAAGTATATTTTAAACTTCCAAGTTCAAAGATTTGTTTTCAATTCAATAAAAAGCCGGGGGTGGGTGGGGAGGCAGGTACAAATTGGGAGATTGGGATTGACATATATACACTACTGTGCATAAAATAGATAACTAATGAGCACCTACTGTTTAGCACAGGGAACCCTATTCAGTGATCTGTGGTGACCTAAATGGGAAGGAAATCTAAAAAGGAGGGGATATATGTATACGTATAACTGATTCACTTTGCTATTAACACATTATTGACAGGGGAATTTTTGCAGAAACTAATGCCTGTGGCCGTAATATGTTTATATTGGGATATACGTATACGTATAACTAACACTTTGTTAGTACAGCAGAAACTAACACAACATTGTAAAGCAACTATATTCCAATAAAAATTAATTTTTTAAAAAAAGCTCAAGGTCATGAAAGACAAGGAAAAGCTAAGGAACTGCTACAGATGGGAGGAGACTAAAGGAACAGAAGCTAAATGCAATGTGGATTGAATCCTGGGACAGAGAAAGGATGTTAAGTGGAAAAACCAGTGAAATCCAAGTAAAGTCCGTAGTTTCGCTCATAGTGTTGTGCTAGTGTTAATTTAAGCTTGATGATTGTCCTAGAGCTACATAAAATGTTTACATTAGGGGTAGCTGGGTGAACTCTTTGTGCTATTTTTGCCACCCTTCTATAAGTCTAAAATTATCTCAAAATAAAAAGTATTTTAAGTTTTCAATAAAAATAATAATAAAATAAAATAAAAAGCACCAAATAACCACAATCAGAACTCCACATGTAGTATACTTTTATATTTTTTTGCACATATCACTTGCAAAATCCATAGAATCTGTTGCCCAAGAGGTAAGTCAGGAAGGAAGAAAACCTCTTGCTATAGGCAAATTTCCAAATTTAAAGGAAGCCATTTTTACAAAACCTGGGAGTTAAAGAAACCCAGGAAGGCCAATTCAAAAGAACAAATGCTTCTGATTTTTTGGTTTTAATTCAGCAGAGGGACAGCTACACTACAGAAAGCGATCACCAGCCATTTAAGTGTCACAAAAATGTTTTCTCCACTGAAATTTCTATGTGATGAAAAGAGACTGAATCTTCGTAATATCTATACTAAAATGGCCCCAAATGACCAGATAGAGACTATCCCACAAAAATATACTAAAATAAAATATTAAAAGTTGGTATTAAATTTTATCTTCATATTCCCTTTCCTTAGAGGCAATTGTTGCATGGGGAAAGAGAAATCAAATCAAAGTCCTAAATTTTTATGAGACCTCTAGCACCTGCTAAAGAAGATCTGGAAAGTCACCTAACTAAATTTGTTTCACATCCATAAAACAGGATTAACAGCTTAAGGGTTATTTGTGATGATCAAAAATAGATAAGTGCTTTATAAAATGCATAGTGCTAGTTAAACATTAGGCATAATTATTATCTTTTCAAACGCAAGCCCTCAGATATTCACACAAGTGTATAAAAGTAGTTGCAAAGAGGATGTGCATCACATCATTATTTGTAACAGAAAAAACTGGAAGTGACCTAAAAGTAAGTATGATCCCAATACTATATTGCAAATTTCTGGATGGATGCCCAAGAAACATAAGTGGAACTTTACATACACTTTCACTTTTCAAACTTACCCTTATATACAAATTAACTACTTTTATAATGAACAAGGATAACTTTTATAAATTAAAAATATAAAATTTTGGTTAAAGGACTTTATATTTTATTTAAAACCAGGTATAATGAAATATTTGTGCTATATAAAAAATGAAAGTTTACCATGTATTCTGAAGGAGCCATAAACTCAATAGTAGCATTTTGAACTTCAGGTCTTCTGTGAGGTTCTCCATAGACTCTGGTCAAAGGGTTGTACATGAATTCTTCAGGAACTATGTGAGTTAACAATATATAATGTTAAAACTGAAAGGATTGAGTTTAATATAGCTTGCATTTGGCTGTTTTCTTTTTTTTTTTTTTTTTTCTGTACGCGGGCCTCTCACTGCTGTGGCCTCTCCCGTTGCGGAGCACAGGCTCCGGACACACAGGCTCCGCGGCCATGGCTCGCGGGCCCAGCCGCTCCGCGGCATGTGGGATCTTCCGGGATCGGGGCACGAACCCGTGTCCCCTGCATCGGCAGGCGGACTCTCAACCACTGCGCCACCAGGGAAGCCCTGGCTGTTTTCTTAATTTAGGAATTTATAAATAATTCAATATAGACTAAATATTAAGGGCTAAATACACTTTGTTTTTGAGTCCCATTCAATTCCCCTCTACACTGAATGGCACTAAGTATGTTTTGCTTTTACAACCACAAGCACTATGATTTTTCTTTCCCTACCTTCTAATATCCTTTTTTCTCTTAATTCTTGGAAAGCTGCTTTCCTAAAGCAGTTTGAAAGGATGATAAAAACTCATTAAATGCCAATTATTTTCTTAAATGCAAGACTAAACTTTGTCTTAAATTTCACAGTGGTACATGGATAATAACATTTGACGTATGAAATGTAGACTCTGGTTGCCCCTAGAAAGCTATGGTAAAATACTTCAAAGGTTAAAGCCTAAGGGTATGGTGAGTTTCAATAGTTATAAGACCTTTATGGAATATCAGGTGCCTACTGCCTATAAAACACTAGTGCTCAAAGAGTATTTTCTAAATTAACACATTTTTGACCAGAGACATATTACAGCCACAGGCATTAGTTTCTGCAAAAATCCCCCCGTCAATAATGTGTTAATTATCATTTCATCTGTCTTCCCGGTAACTGTTTAAGAATTCAAATTCCTATATATGCTAAAGGGTAAGCCATAGTTCATGAAATGGTCTGGGCTGCACACAAAAGTGACTTCAACCCTTAATATAATTTAATTTCATATACTGAAGCATATATACATAAGATTTTAAAGGTGTACTAAACACTATAAATACATATATTTTCTGCATTATTACAGAGTAAAAAGAATGCTCTTTTTCTACCCTCACTTCTTCTACTCTAAAAACACAAACAATAAAAATGGTTTTAAAAATCTCTCATGTTCCTCTATTTCCCAATGCTTAATGAAATTTCCTTCTAAACAGAGACCAAATTTTCAATGTGGGTAATGGCATGCCCTTTTTTTCTTCTCTAATCCTAACAGAATGTTGTCGGTTAGATGATATTCCTCAAATGTAAATTGTGAAACAGTTACTGAAGAAGATCCCCTCCTCATCAGCTACTAAACAAACTTCATTCAACCAACCTTCTAGTACTGCCCACCTCCCTTCATACAGCAGTGAATGAAGCTAATGGCAGTTACTCTGTGGGCTTATTTTCTTTCACCCTAGAGAAAAGGCATGGGACAATTTCTAAATAAAAATATTTCTTAGGGCTTCCCTGGTGGCGCAGTGGTTGAGAGTCCGCCTGCCGATGCAGGGGACACAGGTTCGTGCCCCGGTCCGGGAAGATCCCACATGCTGCAGAGCAGCTAGGCCCATGAGCCATGGCCGCTGAGCCTGCGCGTCTGGAGCCTGTGCTCCGCAACGGGAGAGGCCACAACAGTGAGAGGCCCGCGTACCGCAAAAAATGAATAAATAAATAAATAAATAAATAATTTCTTAAATTACAGGCTTAAATAATACCATGAAATATGCCATTTATTATATACCCAATAGAATAAATGTAAAAAAGTGGTATCAAAGTAGTATTATCACATTTTTTGCTTAAGAAGTATATAATTATTTATATATAAGTATAAATGCCTAGAAAAAAGTTAAAAGAAGTTATATCTGAGTGAAAGGATTATGGGTAAATAAGACCGGATTTTGTTTTGTTTTTTAACTTCATATTTGTGTTATCTGATTTCCCTACAATGCATGTAGAAATGTTTAAATGTTTAAAAAAAAAAACATACCATCATTGACTCGGTAACATAAGTTACATTTCCATCTCCTTTGATCAAGAAAGCTGACAAAAGGGTTGATGTATGTCCTGCATGAACGGCATCTCACAATTGTACTAGAGGTAACCACAGGCAATTGCTGGAAAAAAAGGACTAAATTATTAAAGGCAATGATGATCATGTCTAAAGGTCAAGCAATTAATCCATACCTTCCAAATAATTGTTGGGATATTATAATTTTAGAGAAAAAACTAGGGTAAAAAAATGTGTCCAAGCTGCCAAACAAAAAATTATGTAATGACATGTATTGGTTCTTAAACCCCAGTAATTTTCCCCAGGACCATTCTCGTTAAATTTTGCCTTTTAAAAAGTATTTATTTTCTCATTAAAAGTTTACATTGCAGGGCTTCCCTGGTGGCGCGGTGGTTGAGCGTCCGCCTGCCGATGCAGGAGACGCGGGTTCGTGCCCCGGTCTGGGAGGATCCCGCATGCCGCGGAGCGGCCGGGCCCGTGAGCCGTGGCCGCTGAGCCTGCGCGTCCGGAGCCTGTGCTCCGCAACGGGAGAGGCCACAACAGTGAGAGGCCTGTGTACCGCAAAAAAAAAAAAAAAAAAAAAAAAAAAAAAAAAAGTTTATATTGCAAAACCAACACAGTAAATTTACAACATATCTGTGAGATGAATGGTGAAGGAAGGATCAATATTCTAAAAAAATGACTAATTAAATCATTAGGAAGTTTCTTCATGTTATATTAACAGGCTACTAAGTTCTCATAAAAGAATTGTCACAAAGTAAGGTATGGTTAAATTATATTTAAATATTTTACTGGACTTCACAATTATGCTCCTATTTAAAGTTTATCCTACGTTTTAAAAGATCTAAAGTTAAAGTCAAAAATCAGTAAAGGCGGGCTTCCCTGGTGGTGCAGTGGTTGAGAGTCCGCCTGCCGATGCAGGGGACGCGGGTTCGTGCCCCGGTCCGGGAAGATCCCACATGCCGCAGAGCGGCTTGGCCCGTGCGCCATGGCCACTGAGCCTGCGCGTCCGGAGCCTGTGCTCCGCAACGGGAAAGGCCACAGCAGTGAGAGACCGGTGTACCGCAAAAAAAAAGAAAAAAATTCAGTGAAGGCAATACAATCCTATTACCAAAGGAGGTTTGTTATGGGAAAGTCACTTCACTTATGGACTGATTCTCTCAAACCGTATGTGGTCACATGTCAAGGTTCCAGAGCCTAAGGACAAAAGTAGAAGGGCTTCTTTTCTTTTCTTCTTCTTCTTTTTGGAAACAGCTTCTTAAAGCAACAGATTTTATTCCAAGAATGGAAGAACTGGGAGAATGGGTAAAGTATTTTAATGGGTAAACAATTTACAACTTGTTAAAATAGTATGGTTCATTTATTTATTTTCTTCAGTACCTCTATTCTATTCAGTACCTCCTGAATTTTTCAACAATATGTTTATTTTATCTCTTTGTGAAAGTGTTTGATAATATTTTTGGTTGAAATACAAATAAAGGAATCGGCCAATGGTCAAATTCCTAAAGATAGCTCAATCAAATTCTTGCACTGTTATAAATAATTCCTTACCACCAAGATAATTTTCCACAAAACATTTACTTTCACTAGTAAAACATACCACTAGGTCTTTAAAAGGATGAAGCAGCAGTCCCAAAGGAAGTTTGGCTTTATTCAGTAAGGCCTGAGTCTGAGGAATGCTAGTCAGTGTGCATCGAAATAACCTATATCAACATAAAAATCATTTGTCAGTTGTTACTATGAGTATTTTTGGACAAAAATAAAAAGACTTAAAAGGTACACATTTTAACATTGGATCAGATTACAAATGAAGTATTTCAATAGGCCCTCACAAATTTTATCCTTTTTAAATATTTAAATCCTATTCAGAAAGAAAGGGTAGACGGTTATAATCCCATTTTATATAACTAAAATAAATTTTCTTCTCAGCTTGTGCATAAAACAATCTAGACTATCAAAGAACTTATTTTTCTTTATATAAATCTATATGGCACTGGAATTTCAAGGTGATGACCCAAATTTGCACATGCAAAGTTAAGTGTATTACTGGGACTTCCCTGGTGGTCCAGTGGTAAAGAATCTGCCTTGCAATGCAGGGGACACGGGTTCAATCCCTGGTCACTAAGATCCAACACGCCTCAGGGCAACTAAGCCTGTGTGCCACAACTACTGAGCTCACGCATGCCTCAACTAGAGCCTGCGTGCCACAACTACAGAGCCCATGCGCCCTGGAGCCTGCATGCCCCTAGAGAAGAGAAAACCCGCTTGCCACGAGAAGCCTGTGCACCACAACGAAGAGCCCATGCACTGAAATGAAGGATCCTGCATGCCTCAAGGAAGAGCCTGAGTACTGCAACTAAGACCCGATGCAGGCAAAAATAAATAAAATAAATAAATAAATAAATAAATAATAAATCTTAAAAAAAAAAAAAAGTTAAGTGTATTACTGAAAAGCTCAGTTTTGCTGAAGGTTTTAAAAAGACTATTTAAAAATAACAAAATTGGGCTTCCCTGGTGGCGCAGTGGTTAAGAATCCGCCTGCCAAAGCAGGGGACATGGGTTCAAGCCCTGGTCTGGGAAGATCCCACATGCCATGGAGCACCTAAGCCCCTGTGCTACAACTACTGAGCCTGCGCTCTAGAGCCCGCGAGCCACAACTACTGAGCCCACGTGCCACAACTACTGAGCCCGTGTGCCACAACTACTGAAGCCCATGCACCTAGAGCCTGTGTTCTGCAACAAGAGAAGCCACTGCAGTGAGAAGCCTGTGCACCACAATGAAGAGTAGCCCCCGCTCACCAAAACTAGAGAAAGCCCGCGTGCAGCAATGAAGACCCAACGTAGCCAAAAATAAAAATTAATTAATTAAAAAAAAAATTCAGGGACTTCCCTGGTGGTCCGGTGGTTAAGAATCCGCCTTCCAGGGGCTTCCCTGGTGGTGCAGTGGTTGAGAGCCTGCCTGCCAATGCAGGGGACATGGGTTCGAGCCCTGGTCTGGGAAGATCCCACATGCCGCGGAGCAACTAGGCCCGTGAGCCATAACTACTGAGCCTGCATGTCTGGAGCTTGTGCTCCGCAACAAGAGAGGCCGCGACAGAGAGAGGCCCGCACACCGCAATGAAGAGTGGCTCCCGCTCACCACAACTAGAGAAAGCCCATGCACAGAAATGAAGACCCAACACAGCCAAAAAAAAGAGAGAATTAATTAATTAATTAATTAATTTAAAAAAAAAAGAATCTGCCTTCCAATGCAGGCGACGATGGTTCGATCCCTGGTTGGACAACTAAGATCCCACATACTGCAGGGCAACTAAGCCCATGCGCTCTGGAGCCCACACACCACAACTAGAGAGCCCACACACTCTGGAGCCCGAGCGCTGCAACTACTGAGACCACACGCTCTGGAGCCTGTGCACAACAACTAAAGAAGAGCCTGCACGCCGCAATGGAAGATCCCACATGCCATAACAAAGATCCCACATGCTGCAACTAAGACCCAATGCAGCCAAATAAATAATAAATTTTTTAAATAAATAAAAATAACAAAATTCAGTTTATCAGAAAGTCTTCATATACATTTAAACTCACAATCAATTTTAAGAGAGAAAAGAGTATTATAATTATGTTGGTTATGAAAAACAATTTAAAATGAGAGCAAATAAAGGATTATATAGAATCAAGTCTCTGTCCTTTGGACTTTGAAAATATAATCACCATAATGATAATGAATATCATAGTCCCATTAGAGCTGATAAGAGTAGCTATCAGATCAGGGGTTACAACTCTATTTCTTGACTTAGAACATTTCAAATATCAAGTAAGCAACTAACAAAGTGCTGTTTTCTGCATGCAGAACTACTTTCATAAATTAATACATTTGTATAGCTTGTTTGTAACACATGAAGCTCAAAAAAATCTGGAAGAATTTTAGAACAAGTAAAATGTAATATTTAATAAGAAGCGCTGTTTGAAGCCTTACTCTGGGTTACAGTTGAGTTTCTGAATATCTTCATGCAAATTTGGAACGGGAGGCTGCAAAGGTGTCAATGGTAGCATGTTTCTTTCTTGAAGTAGATTGATAACCCTTAGCCCCTCTGGATGTAGACTTAATCCACTCATGCTTGCAGGTAAATGATTAGCACCTAAAGGAGTCTAAAGATATATAATTTCAAAGTAAGTAGCCTTTATAATGTCTTCAGTTGAAAAGAGAAGAGTATAAGGACTTGGTTACTTAATTTCTCTCTAAATAACAACACTGTAATCTAGATTTCCTGGTCAATTTTTTGGTTCTGGAGATATGTAACAGGACAAAGGCCTTATGAAATATTCATTACCACTCTAACTGGTTAAAAATGTTCATTATACCTTCCTAAAATTTTTTCATGTGAATACAGTTTAAAATGAAGTGGAATACAGGTAAAAAAACAAAAACAAAAAGTATACCTGAGTAAATGCCTGTGGACCACTTGGATAATTCAAGGAAGAGGGTGGCATTCCTGTTGTACTAGGTGGTATTGTGTTCTGATAACCAGGTGGTAAGGAGGGATATGAATATCCAACACTTCGGCTCATTGTAGGATTCTTATTAGTAAGCTGTGGTGTTGCTAGAAACAAGGTAACTTTTAAGTTCTATTTTACACTCCAGAGTACTTTAAATCAACACACACATCCATTAAATTATAGAAATCATAACTCCAAAATCCTTTGGGTAATTTAATACTTTCATTCATCAATTTTGTAAAATAAAACAAATAAACACTAGTAACAAAGTAAGAGCAATGATTAAAATCTAGCTAAAGTGGACTACAGCTGTAAACACACAAAAATAAGTTTAGTATAATTAATTTACTCTCATATCTCATATCATGTACTAAACTTTGTATTCAGACTAAAATTTAAGTCAAAACAACTTTAATTAAAACATACTAAATGTTCAGCTGGATAAGTGAATTTAAATAGATTTAATTGACAAAAATACTCTTCGGTCATAACATAATAATAATAAAGCCCATAATCCCAATCCTAAAGGGGAAAAAAAACTAACAAAAAATCTAAATGCATGGAGATAAAAAATGCTAACAGTAGGTATCATCGTGTGACATAATTATGAAGTTTTCTTCTTTGTTTCCTACAAGGAACACATATTAAAAAAAACAAAAAAACTTTCATAGCATCTCACCCAAGAAGCCACCGCCTTCAATTTCATCATAACTATTGTGAACCACCATAGATCCATTATTGGTATTTGGTATAATACCTAAGGAGGAAGTTTATTAACAATATTTAAATTAGAACCATTATTATAATTTTTGCAAGATTTGAGCTAATGTCTAAAATTTATGATAACTTTCCAAATGACAAGTAGTTTAAACCACAGCCCAGGAAATGTTAAATGTTGAAATAAAATTTTCAAACAATGTAAGATTTTAAATATACAAAATATATAAAAGTTTCAAATAACTTTATAAGCTTCCAAAAAGAATGGTACTTTGTGTAGTTTATAAAATTATATACTATCTGAAAGATTTTACCAGTTGTGAGAGCAGCATTAAAAACTTCTAAGGAGCAGTACGCACTAAAATAAGTCACCAAAATCATTACTATTTAAGGGTGCAATAAATTTATGAGGATAAAAACCTTTTTTTAAAAATATGTAAGTAAGGGCTTCCCTGGTGGCGCAGTGGTTGAGAGTCCGCCTGCCGATGCAGGGGACACAGGCTCGTGCCCCGGTCCGGGAAGATCCCTCATGCCGCGGAGCGGCTGGGCCCGTGAGCCATGGCCGCTGAGCCTGCGTGTCCGGAGTCTGTGCTCCGCAACGGGAGAGGCCACAACAGTGAGAGGCCCATGTACCGCAAAAAAAAAAAAAAAAAAAAAAAAAAAAGTAAGTCAGAAAGAAAAACAAGTATCGTATATTAACGCATATATGTGGAACCTAGAAAAATGGTACAGATGAACCGGTTTGCAGGGCAGAAATTGAGACACAGATGTAGAGAACAAACGTATGGACACCAAGGGGGGAAAGTGGCGGGGGTGGGGGGGGGGATGAATTGGGAGATTGGGATTGAACATGTATACACTGATGTGTATAAAATGGATGACTAATAAGAATCTGCTGTATAAAAAAATAAATAAAAGTAAAAAAATATAGAATACAAGAAAAAAAAATTTTTTAATAAAAATATGGAACAGAGTAGAATCTAGAGTTAACTTTAAGGTGATATATATTAATTAGAACAATTGCTTTGGTCTAACAACCACGAAAATGAATAATAAAAAATTCATCATTAGGTACCTCTGCTATTTATTAGCTCTAATTTGGGTACAGAAGAAACTAAAATCAATGAATAGCATCAACCTCTGGCACCTAAGTATAAAGGTGCTAACTTTTAATAGTTTTAACACCAAATAGATAAGTTTAATGGTTTCAATAAAGTTAGTAACTCCTTTTCAATTCTCAAAACCACCAGGTCTTTAGCCATGAGTTGATACAGAAAACCTTAGTAAAACTGTTTTGTAGAAACAAACAAAAACATAGAGCATATTTTTAGTTGGTTAAAAGTTTAAATACTTATTGTAGCTTGATATTCAAAATTATCACGTGGCAACCAGTGGGACACGGCTTTATCATTTTGTTACTCATTGTTAACACCATTCTTTTCAAATTATACACAGGTCAGTTTTTTCCCTACTAACAATACTAATAAAAGGAAATGGTAGAAGAAAATACAAAAATGATAATATTGATTATATTGAGTAGTAGGATATGGGCAGTGGTTTTTTCCCCTCCTCTTCTGTTTTCCTATTTCCCATCTTGTTGCAATGGTTATATTATGGCTAAAATCAAATTTCTTACTTTATAAAATATTTTGTTTAAATTAATAAACTTACATGTTAAAGTTACCTCTGAAGACAATGCTTTAAAACTATAAAACATCAAAATGTTTGTATATTTGACTTTATTTAGGCTCATAAATATTTGTTACATTTACAGTAAGAGTGGCAAGCAAAATACTGCTTCCATAAAAAAGGGCCAATGTATTAAAAGGATAGTTCTAACATCATGTCCAGAAAAGCAAAAGTTCCTCTCTCGCCTCCCTCTCCCAAAAGACATGTAACTTTATAGCCATGATTTTTAAAATCTGCACAGCAACAAAAAAAGTCAACAGTGATCCCAAAAGCTATTCCACAGCCCAGAATAGGGCAATGGAACACCGAGAAACTTTTTTAAACTCTAAATTCCTGAGGGGCATCCCTAACCAAAAAAACTAGATTTTCTGTTAGAATATGACTTGAATGCACGGAATTCAGATAATATTCATCTTTCCACGCTGAGTCAAAACTTTAGGACGTGACTTGGTTTTTGTCTTGCTTACCTTCTTGGTTGCTAGCTGTATTAAAGGTGGGCTGGGGCACAGCTCTATGTGTTGATTTCTGAGGCGTAAGGGCCCTCACTGGAGGTGGTCCTCCAGTTGGAGGGGGCCCAAGAGGAGCTCCTGGTTGAAAAATGGTAGGCAGAGGTGGATTCACTAAGGGGGGTGCAGATCCTACGGAAACAGTGGTTTTTCACATGTCACTTAAGAACTTAAGAAAAAAGCCAAAATGGCCTTTTACCAAATCTAAGTAACTTCCAAATCTATATTTCAACTACAAACCAAAAATTACTAGAAATAAGTTAACCTCCCAGATGAATGACTTTCTAATTTATATGCATACTTTTACACATTTCCAAGTCTCTCCTACCATAATTCTTACCTGTCAATTATTAAAGCAGTATAAATATAAAGTCAGCATCAAATCACTTATAGAGTAGATACAATGCCCTGTTTATTGATTAATTTTTCATTAACTGGTCACAGTTTCAACAGGCCACATCAAATATTCCAGTAGAAATTAACATTAATAAAAGTTTATGAATACCTATCAATATAGTCCATTCACTATCATCAATTAGGTTTAGAGTTAGCTTTCTAAAACTACAAACTACTGTGGTTATCATAAATTTTCCAAGTTTTATTTCATTTTGCTTCATTTTTATTGGGGGTATAACCTGTTAAAATAGATAATAAATGTGTACACTGTTCAGTGTTTACCTAATAATAATTAAAAGTAGTTTACTTTCAATAATTGCTTAAATACTATATTAAGAACACTCCCTAGGCTTAAAAATCAGGAAATGATCCAAAGTTTACGTATAAACCTTATGAAACACTGATATCCAAGAGGTTTAAAAGTACCCATCAGGGCTTCCCTGGTGGCACAGTGGTTGAGAGTCCGCCTGCCAATGCAGGGGACACGGGTTCGTGCCCCGGGGGAAGATCCCACATGCCGCGGAGCGGCTGGGCCTGTGAGTCATGGCCGCTGAGCCTGCGTGTCTGGAGCCTGTGCTCCGCAACGGGAGAGGCCACAACAGTGAGAGGCCCGCGTACCACACACACACACAAAAAAGTACCCATCAAACAAAACTAAGAAATGACATGGTATTTGTCCTTGTATCTACCAGTACCTCACTGCCTCAATTTCACCAATTTTCTATTAGGACAGTAAGTTCTGACTACTGTAAAAACATTGTCAGTTACTCTTGGGGAAATTCTTCTGTGTGACAATGGAAAGTTCCAAAACCCACAACCACCTGTTCATTCAAATCAATAATACTGCTTCCACCTTCTCATTTGCTAAAGAGGAGGAACAAAGTCTATAAAGTAGATAAAATACTACTGATAATACTACTGATAAAATACATGTGATTTAATTTTTCATTACAAGACTTTTAATCCTCTGAATTTGTAAGTGAAATAGGTAATAAATTTTACATATAATATATTCTACCTGTATTTTGTAAAACCCTGTATATTTTGTAAAATCAAAGGAATAAAGATATCCAAAATGAAAAATTTCAATATGTTTCTTCAATACTGTTCAATTCTCCAGGGCCAAATTGAAAAATGATCTCCCAACAAGATTAATCAGTGCCCTGTTGTCAAAGGTGAAGACAAAGATTACTGCCATGTAACTCCCTTATCAAAGAAGCACCCATACGTATCTATGGCAATAGAGACAAGTCAAAGGGGCAATAGAGACAAGTCAAAGGAACAAAAGGGCAAGGTACATTTGCAACTCAGCATGAGTAAGAATGTTTGATACATCTGGCCACAAAGATGTAACAACCTAATGTTTAACAGAATACAAGTGAGCTGATAAGAGATTTTTCACAGCTTTAAGAGGAATATTGTTGAATACAGAATAGGCTACATTTCATAAAATAGACATTTTTTCAAGCTGAATGACTCTTATTTAGAACACTAATAGTTACGAGTTTCAGAATCTGCCTTCTGAGATCCCTAAAACTAATCACATGCTAAAAGGCATCCCATTAGAAAAAAAAAGTCAAGAGAATTTTAATATGTGAATTAGAAATTTGCATAACTTAGATACAGTTTTTTTTTAAGATTTTTTTGATGTGGACCATTTTTTTTTTTTTTTGCGGTATGCGGGCCTCTCACTGTTGTGGCCTCCCCCGTTGCGGAGCACAGGCTCCGGATGCGCAGGCCCAGCGGCCATGGCTCACGGGCCCAGCCGCTCCGCGGCATATGGGATCCTCCCAGACCGGGGCACGAACCCGTATCCCCTGCATCGGCAGGCGGACTCTCAACCACTGCGCCACCAGGGAGGCCCCGATGTGGACCATTTTTAAAGTCTTTATTGAATCTGTTACAATATCGCTTCTGTTTTAAGGGGTTTTTTTTTTTGGTTTTTTGGCCGCAAGGAATGTGGGATCTTAGCTCCCTGACCAGGGATCAAACTGGCACCCCCTGCTTTGGAAGGCGAAGTCCCAACCACTGGACCACCAAGGAAATCCCTAGATACAGTTCTGAGATCAGACAATCAGGCACCTACTAACAATGATGAAAAACCAGAGGTAAAAACTGGGGAATTTTTTTTAGAGTTCTCATTAAGAAGAGTGAAGGGCAGTCATACATTTCTTTTAGGTTCATTTTATTAGTTTATGTATCTTTCTTTCCCCTTCTTTTATATAGAAACCTTCATAAGTTTTGGCACTTCCTTATGTCTCTTTCACCACATCTGTGCTGTAATCAGGGTGCTCTACCTGAGGGCTTCTGTTAGAGCCAAAAAAATATTTCAGATTATTGATCACGTGCTTTTTAATGAGAGGCTACACCTAATTTTAAATAGTACCTTTTCCCAACCTATTTTCTTGTGGCTTTGGGAAAATTATTCAAGCCTCACATTTCTTATCTGTAAAACGTACTGCTGTAAAGATTAAATAAGATAGCACACATTAAAGTTTGGTAAAGTGCTGGAAAATAACAAACATTCAATAAATGATACCTATATAAATGTTACCTAAAAATGTTACCTAAAATGTTACCTAAAATTCTATATAATAAATGTTACCTTAATAAAGAAGTGAATGTTCATTAACTTCAAGTGATTGATGCTCATTCATGGTGTCAAATGAATAAGAATAAAAGTAATCAGAAGGATTTTAGGTCTAACAATTATGGATCAGAAGATCTCTCCAAAGAAACTAAGTTTCTAGAAGCAGCCTTAATCTTTACAAGTCCAAAATGCATTCACCAGGGCCAGTGGCTAGTCAAGAGGCTAAGAAAAATAGTTTCAGCAGTTAACAAACTATAAAACTGATGAAGTGCATGTAGTATCTAGATGCAGAAATACATATGAATATAAAAAGGTAATGACTGATATTACTATTTCACTTGGAAACTTTTACTAGTTCATTTCCTTGAGGATGTCTGCTGAGCAGAATCAACCTGCAGATCCCAATACAGAATCTGAAATGCTTTTCAAAGTAACACTATTAATGTTGATAAGTGTTTAAGACAAATTTTAATATAAAAAAAGGGAATAGTGAAATGGTTAAATGAACCTACTTTTGAACCATATATGACCAAGCACTGAGGTTAAAAAATAAAATGATCAAAGTCAGTCCAAAGTCAGCTTTCTTCCCAAATTGATGTACAGATTCAGCACAATCCCTATCAAAATCACAGCTGTCTTTTTATTGCAAAAATTGGCAAGCTAATCCTAAAATTCTTATGGAAATGCAAGGGACCTAGGACAGCCAAAACAATCTTGAAAAAAAACCTAAAAAGGTGGAGGAGTCAATCTTTCCAATTCAAACTTTACTACAAAGCTACACTAATCAAGATGTTTGGTACTAGTATAAAAATAGACATATAGATCAATGGAATAGAATTCAGAGTACAGAAATAAACCCTACATTTATGATCAACTGATTTTCAACAAGGGTGTCAAGATCATTCAATGGGAGGAAGAACAGTCTTTCCATCAAATAGTCCTGGGACAACTGTATATCCACATGTACAAGAATGAAGCTGAATCCCTACCTACTAACACCATACACAAAAATTAACTCAAAACTGATCAAACACCTAAATGTAGGAACTAAAGTTATAAAACTCCTAAAAAAAAAACAGAGATAAATCTCTCTGCACTGCTTTCTGACCACGGATGTGCTCAATAATACTCCTCACTCCAAAAGTACTGTCTGTTTTCACCTGCCCCTCCAGGATTCTCTGGTTTCTGGAGACAAAAATTGTCTATGCCATAACAAATAGACAAGCCAAGCCTTAGATCAAGTCCAAAGAGAGACCACAGGGATTAAGCTTCCCTAGAATACAAGATGGAAACCCATTAATAAAAGTAATGGTCAGTACTTAAGTGGTTCTGCATGCATACCTGAAACCCTGAAATATCATGGGTGACTCAAAGAAATTCAGAGGATACCTTCAAAGGAAAGAAGCAAAGCAAAAACAATCACGATTTTAAGTTGACCTAAAGGTTACAGAAGTAATCTATTTAAAGATTAACAATGATCAAAAAAATCAATAGCCTTCCATATGATTTTAAGGTTGAAATAGTAATTTAAAAACATTTAAACAAGCAAAATTTCCCATCTCTACATTTTAAGCAGTCCTGTAAGAACTCTACCTGATTTTATGAAGTTGTTTTGAAGTGAAGTATCTCCAGAAGACACATATTGAGGACTTGTCAAATTTGTATTCCCAGGTATGGTCGGTTGGGATGACGCACGAGGACAATGGTTTGTCTGTGACGAATAGTTATATTGCCAATTCAAAGGTGGTGGTATGTTGGCTCCAGGAAGAAAGCTACCAGAAGGCATTGATGTAGCAGCTGGGTTCTGAGAAGTAGGTAGTGGCATTTGGAGAACAGGACCACTATGGAGCGAAGGTGTCACTGGATTAGAAGCCACAGATGGTCTATAAACAGTCTGTCCAGGTCCCTGATAATTACTTAGTGGAGAAACAGTCTGGGAACCACCAGAGTTAGACTGTCCAGAGACTGGATTCAAAGTCTTTGCTGGTAATAGATGAGGGTAGGATCCTGGAAGCTGAGAATTATATCCTTGGCTCACTGACACTTGTGAAGACATCAGTGCATTTTGGACAGGACCTTCCAATAAGAGGAGGAAAAATTAGTTTTACAAACAAATAAAGCAATACTTTAAAAAATACAGTAAAACATATGGTGCTCTTACAACTCAACAATGAAAAGACAAATAACCTAATTAAAAATGACCAAAGAACAGATGAATGGATAAAGAAGATATGACACATATATACAATGGAATATTACTCAGCCATAAAAAGAAACGAAATTGAGTTATTTGTAGTGAGGTGGATGGACCTACAGTCTGTCATACAGAGTGAAGTAAGCCAGAAAGAGAAAAACAAATACTGTATGCTAACACGTATATATGGAATCTAAAAAAAAAGAAAAAAATTGTTCTGATGAACCTAGGGGCAGGAGAGGAATAAAGACGCAGACGTAGAGAATGGACTTGAGGACAAGGGAAGGGGGAAGGGTAAGCTGGGACGAAGTGAGAGAGTGGCGTGGACATATATACACTACCAAATGTAAAATTGATAGCTAGTGGGAAGCAGCCGCATAGCACAGGGAGATCAGCTCGGTGCTTTGTAACCACCTAGAGGGGTGGGATAGGAAGGCTGGGAAGGAGACACAAGAGGGAGGAGATATGGGGATATATGTGTATGTATGGCTGATTCACTTTGTTATAAAGCAGAAACTAACACACCATTGTGTAGCAATTATACGCCAATAAAGATGTTAAAAAAAATAAGCAAAGGCTTTAAATAGCATTCAAATATATTTCCAAAGAGGTAAACAAATGGCCAGTAAGCACATGCAAAAATGTTCAACATTATTAGTCATTAGAGAACTGCAAATCAAAACCACAGTGAGGGATTTCCCTGGTGGCGCAGTGGTTAAGAACCCGCCTGCCAATGCAGGGGACACGGGTTCGATCCCTGGTCCAGGAAGATCCAACATGCCACAGAGCAACTAAGCCTGTGCACCACAACTACTGAGCCTGTGCTCTAGAGCCCACGAGCCACAACTACTGAAGCCCACGTGCTGCAACTACTGAAGCCCGCACACCTACAGCCTGTGCTCCACAACAAGAGAAGCCATTGCAGTGAGAAGCCTGCACACCACAACGAAGAGTAGCTCCCACTCACCACAACTAGAGAAAGCCCACGCGCAGCAACAAAGATCCAACGCAGCCAAGGGGGAAAAAAAAAAAACCCACAGTGAGATACCACTCACACCAACTAGGATGGTTAAAAAGAAAAAGCTGGAAGGTAACAACTGTTGACAAGGATGTGGAGAAATTGGAATGCTCATACATTGCTAGTGGAAATGTAAAACGGTGCAACTACATTGGAAAATAGTTTGGCAGTTCTTCAAATGTTAAACATAGTTATATAATCCAGCAATTCCACTCCTAGTCTGCATGAAACCTTGTACACAAATGTTCATAACATCATTATTTGTAATATCCAAAAAGGAGAAACAACCCAAATGTCCATCAACTAATGAACAGATAAACAAAAGAGGCATAACAATACAATGGAATATTATTTGGTCATAAAAAGGAATGAAGTACTGATGACATGCTATAATACAGATGAACCTTGAAAACTTTATTTTTTTAAAGACTATTGAGATTATTAGTGTTTTTTTTAACATTTTATGTTTATTTATTTATTGCATCAGGTCTTAGTTGTGGCTCCTGAGATCCTTCATTGCAGCATGTGGGCTCTTCATTGCAGTGCACGGGCTTCTCTCTAGTTGTGGCACATGGGCTCCAGAGCGTGTGGGCTCTATAGCTGCAGCACACGGGCTCTCTAGCTGTGGTGTGTGGGCTCAGTAGTTGTGGCTCGCAGGCTTTGCTGCCTCGCGGCATGTGGGATCTTAGTTTCCCAACCAGGGATCTAACCGGCGTCCCCTGCATTGCAAGACAGATTCTTACCCACTGGACCACCACGGAAGTCCCAATTTTATACTAACTGAAAGGCATTAGTCACAAAAGATCATACACTGTATAAATCATTTATATAAAATGTCCAGAACAGGAAAACCCACAAACACAGAGGTAGATTTGTGGTTACAACAGCTGGAAGGAGGGAATGGGTAGTAACTGCTAATGGGTATGGGGTTTCTTTTTTGGGGGTGATAAAGGTATTTTAAAACTGATTGTAGTGATGGTTGCAATTTTCAGTGAATACACTAAAAATCATTGACCTGTACAATTTAAAGCTGTTATTAAAAAATTAATCTCTAGAATCACCACTTCTCAGGAATATGCTGTCATTTTTGCCCATAAAACTAAACAATGAAAAGAAATAAGATGAATATTTTTAAAAAGATGGCACGCATACAAACCTAATTTCTTTGGACTTTTTACACTCAAAAGGTATAAAAAGAAAATACATATCTTCCAATCATACCCCCTCAATCCATGCAAGCAATGTACAAATATCATCAGCCTAATTTGAATCATTTCATAAATTACACAATACTTATACAAACATACATAAGCATATGCATATATATAGAGAGGTAGGATTTGGGAGGCCTACAAAAGCATACACACGTAAGTAATATGTAGCTGGGGAGAGACAGTCTATACGCCTTGCTCTGCCAAAAAAAAAAAAAAAAAAAACAGGTATCCTTCCAAGACAAAAGAAATATATCCATATGTGTTAGTTGCAGCAATGTTTATAATAATGAAAAATTGGAAACAAATTAAATATCCATCAGCAGGAGATTGAATAAATAAATTGTAGATTAGTCATACAATGGGCTAATTATCAATAAAATGAATAAACCAGATGTACATCTACCAACTGAAATAAATTACAAAAAGAAAAATAAGAGAAAAAAAGGAAGTTATAGAGAGCTAAGTATATCTTTCTTATAAACCTTTTTATTATGAAAATTTTCAGACATACACAAAAATATAAGACTACTTTATGCAGTCTCCCACACAAAAAAAGTAAAATGTCAATAGGAATTACATTTGATTTATATATTCATTTTGGATTGTTTGACATTTTATGATAGAAAATCTTTCAGGAATTCCCTGGCGGTCCAGTGGTTAGGACTCCGCACTTTCACTGCCGGGGGCCAGGGTTCAATCCCTGGTCAGGGAACTAAGATCCCACAAGCCATGCAGCACAGCCGGAAAGAAACAAAAACAAAACCAAAAACAACTTCCTTCCTATCATAAACATGGTATATATCTCTCCATTTATTCAAAACTTGTTTTATATCTTCCAATTATATTTCATGCTTTTTTCATAAAGATGTCTTATACCTTATTTAAATTAAATTTAGGGGCTTC
Source organism: Mesoplodon mirus (assembly GCF_964341445.2). Taxonomy (NCBI): domain Eukaryota; kingdom Metazoa; phylum Chordata; class Mammalia; order Artiodactyla; family Ziphiidae; genus Mesoplodon; species Mesoplodon mirus. The sequence goes on from NC_138980.1 coordinate 72,074,715, forward strand.
CCTGGTGGCACAGTGGTTAAGGATCCGCCTGCCAATGCAGGGGACATGGGTTCCAGCCCTGGTCCAGGAAGATCCCACATGCCACGGAACAACTAAACCCATGTGCCACAACTACTGAGCCTGCGGCTCTAGAGCCCACGAGCCACAACTACTGAAGCCCGTGTGCCTAGAGCCCGTGCTCCGCAACAAGAGAAACCACCGCAATGAGAAGCCGGCACACTGCAACGAAGAGTAGCCCCGGCTTGCCACAACTAGAGAAAGCCTGTGCACAGCAACGAAGACCCAGCACAGCCAAAAATAAATAAAATAAAATAAATAAATTTTTTTAAAAAACTTAAAATAAATAAATTAATTAATTAAATTTAGTTAACTTGTTGTTAGGGATTTTGTAGTTTGTAAATACTACGAATAGAACATTTATTTTCACTTCTAAGTAGTTAAAAGGGTATCTATTATTCAAAGCACCATAAATGTCCAATTATAAGGTAACATTTTCCTCAAAAATTATTTCTCAAAAAAGAAGTCACCTTACATGAGTCTCTACAGATGTTCTCATTGTACAAGGATGCTTTGTCATAGTACATTAACACTGTTTCAAACAGTGGATACAATTAATTAATGAGTTATGAAATCAATGAGTTACAAACTATCTTTTTAGTAATGCCATCCGTGGGACCATCATTCTGGCCAAGCTCTCCATCGTTCCCGTGCAGCAAGGCTACTGGGGGAACAAGATCGGCAAGCCCCATACTATCCCTTGCAAGGTGACTGGCCGCTGTGGCTCTGTGCTGGTGCACTTCATCCCTGCCCCCAGGGGCACTGGCATCCTCTCAGCCCTGTGCCCAAGAAGCTACTGATGATGGCTGGAACTGATGACTGCTACACCTCTGCCAGGGGCTGCACCACCACCCTGGGCAACTTCACCAAGGCCACTTTTGATGGCATTTCCAAAACCTACAGTTATCTCACTTCTGATCTCTGGAAAGAGATGGTGTTCACCAAGTCTCCGTATCAGGAATTCACTAACCATCTTGTAAAGACCCACAACAGAGTTTCCATGTAGAGGACACAGGCTCAAGCTGTAGCCACCACATAGTTTTCTATGAGAAAAATAAAGTGAATGAAGCTAGTTAAAAAAAAAAAAAAGATAGTTAAGAATGGAAAATATTGGACTTCCCTGGTGGTGCAGTGGCTAAGAATCCACCTGCCAATGCAGGGGACACGGGTTCGAGCCCTGGTCCAGGAAGATCCTACATGCCACAGAGCAACTAAGCCCGTGCGCCACAACTACTGAACCTGTGCTCTAGAGCCCATGAGCCACAAATGCTGAGCCCACAGGCCGCAACTACTGAAGCCCACGCACCTAGAGCCATAACAAGAGAAGCCACTGCATTGAGAAGCAGGCACACAGCAATGAAAAGTAGCCCCTGCTAACCGCAACTAGAGAAACCCTGCACTCAGCAATGAAGACCCAATGCAGCCAAAAAATAAAATAAATTAACTTAAAAAAAAGAATGGAAAATATCAATGAGTTACAAACTATATTTTTAGTAATGAAAAAGAACATAGTTAAGAATGAAAAATATCGCAGGACATTATATGTAATAAGGCAAGTATTGTGAGGTTTCATTACAAATACATACATATATGAATATATATACTGGGTCACTAAAATATTTCTTATTGTAGATTATAGTCAAAGTCTGAAAGCCCGTGACCAACTGATACATTTGCATCCTCCTTTATCCCTCTATGATTTATTTCCTACACATCCTATTACCTTTTAAAACATGGATCATATCAACTTCCTACTCAAAACTTTCAAAGTCTTTATCTTAGCTTATAATATCCTCTATGTCCCTGGCCTCCTTTCTGGTCTCATTTCCGACTTCCTTTTTTTAAAATATTGAACATTCATTTTATTTTAATGCAATAGTGCCAGGATAATACATATGTTCTTTCTGATCTGGAAGTAAGTATCCTGTAGTCTTCTGATTCTATCTGTTTTTTACTTGTTCTTTAAGCAAATTTTAATATAAAGTTCAATTTTTCTTTAAGATTAGGTTTAACATAGACTATGTCAACTCAGACAATAAGCCAATGTCTTCAACCACAGATTCATTAGTTCTATCTTTGTTGTATTAATTATACATGGTTCTTATTAGGCTGTTTCCATCCTAATTTGACTTTGATATTAGTGAATAATATCTGTTTATCTGTATAGGCCAAGGGGTCTTTTTATCTGATATCTCTAACTTTGGAAAGATGTCTATGCAGGCTGTATTTCAGCCGACTTGGAGCAGATTTGCAGTTCCAAATAAACACATACCTTTACAATTCTACCTTATAACAGTTTATCATACAATCCAAAATGGCTTAATGAATAATTTCCACTAGAGACTGAAAGCCCTGTCCGTATAATGGAACACCAATACTTTGAGTTTAGTAACTGCTTATGGTAAGGTCACTATGTGAACTGACATCAAGTACTCTGTTTTAATGGCCAAAGGCCGTTACTAGCAAGCTATTCAAAGAACTTCCTACTCTTCCTCTCTGCTCAGCTCCAGCCACATCCACCTTCTTAACGTTCCTTCAACAAGCTTAAAAATGCTTCTACTGTAGGGTTCTTCACTTTTTACTCTGCCAAGAACACTCTACTACTAGCTTTGTACATCCGGATCTGGATTATGTAAACTGTCAATACGTGATTTGATGTATACTCCTTTGTCTCAAAAAGGTATATAACTGTACTTTGACCTCTAACAGGTGGAATATGCCTCAGAGCTCTCTAAAAGACTGTCTTCCGGGTTATAATCCTCAGGTTAGTTGGAATAAAATTTTCATTTCTTTCTTAGACCTTAGACTATTAATTTTATTGTCAACACTATATTTAGGCTAATCATTCATTTTATTACAAATGGTTAGGAACACTCCATTCATTGACTAATTGAAAAGACAGATTTTACTAAATATCTACTGAGGACACAAGGTGAGTAAGGTCCACTCCATCCCTGCCCTCAAGTATCTATAGTGCAAACAGGAAGACATATAACCAGGCAGGGACAAAACAGAGTGAAATCTTAAGAGATAACAGGAGTTAGCCCCAGGAAAAGGATTGTCGAGGGTGTTCCCAGAAAAAGGAACAACATGTGCAAGAAAAAGGAACAACATGTGCAATCACCTGTGGTCATGAAAGGGCAGTCTGAAAAATCAGTATGGCACTGCAGAGTCAAGTGACTGAGTCAAATGTCTAAAGTGAGGCAGGAGGTTAGGACATAAAAGAACCTCTTGGGGATTGGAGGAGAGATCAGAGATTGGAAGAGATTGGAGTCTATAGCAGTAATCCAGGTAAGAAATAATTGACTGAACAGCAGCAGTGGGAATACAGAGGTGTTTGAATCAATGAAAACATTTGTAAAAAGTTAACTTATAAGCATATTTTGGGTCATCTGGATAAAAACCAACATCTCACAGCCTAGTATTGCCACAAGATTTCATGGCCCACTCTCGTATTTTTATTTATTGTTTTATCACAGGCCAATATGCTAGATGCCTTCAAGCCAAGTGCAGCCAAGTAAAAGCCAAATATCATCAAAATGCACAAAATAGGCAAAAGTCTTACAGTGCATCAATGAAGAAAATGAAAAGAATATGCAGTCATAAGACCACACAGCAGAAACACAAATACAAAAGAACCTGCTTTGTAGTAGTCATTATCATAGATCCATTTTGAGTGACTTATAATGTGAAATTTTTATTTTTATATGTATCTACTTGTAATAGTTCATTAGAAATGTAGTAGTAAATATGTAATGAAGTTTTCACTAAATTGATTTTAATTATATTATTTTGAAGTCATTAATAAATTATGTAGCCCATCAAAATAATAGATCAGAGACATTAAAGGGGTCCAGAATATACCACCATGGCATAAAAATTATTTTGAGTACAGGGCATGAGTTTTGGGAACCACTTACCTGCCCAAAAGCAGAGCTTCCCAAAAGAACTCAAAAGAATTAAGTTGTCATAAATCTCCTCCCCAGAAGCAACCAGAGAAGACTGCCTCATTACCTGAGATGAGAATTCTCCACACCACACCTAAACATACACTGTCACAAAATGACCAAGTCTCCCATCTATTCTACTAAGGACCAATTTATCTTTCCTAAAAAATTGTTTTCCCGTAAGTACCCTTCTCTCTCTCCCCTTCCCCTATTAAGATGGTATATAGTATATATAACTAAGATCCCATAAGCCACGCAGTGTGGCAAAAAAAAAAAAAACTGATAGAGGAAATTGAACCAATGGAATTTGATGTGGAATTGAATATGGGGACTGAATATACAAATTGATGTGGAATTGAAGTGGGGAAGGAACCAAGGATGATTCCCAGGATTCTGACCTGTGCGAGTCAGTAGAGGCAGTGTCATTCACTGGGACAGAAGGAGGAGAAAAGAACTGGGAAAGGCAGGGAATAGCAAAGGAAAGAGGGAATGAAGAATTATTTTCAATATACGTTAGGTGTCACCAAGAGATTCAAGTGGAAATGTCCAATAGAAAGACATCTAACTAGATGGATTTCAGCTTATCATATAACTTTGGAACTCACTGGCATATGTACAATATTTGCTATCATGAAAATTAATAATATCATGCAGGGAGTATGTGCAGAGTAAGAAAAGAGCCAGCCACAGAAACTATGTGAAATAATAAATGTTTACTGTGTTTATTGTTTTTTTGTTTTTTGTTTTTTTTAAGAAAAAAAGAAAAAGAAGGGAACCAGGTCAGAAAGCTCTGAGGAACACCAACATTTTAGGAAAAAGAGAGCAATTAAAAGATAGGAATGAAAAATATTTTTCGTACTTAATAACCAAGAAGTCATTTGTGGCCTTATTAAGGGCAGTTTTGGTGGATGTATAGAAGTAGAAGCCAAATTAGAAACAGTAGAAAAGAAACAAATGAGATTAAAATAGATGCAGGTGACTGCTTCTCAATCACCCAAACAGCAGCTTCAAAAACAAAGAGATACTAGGTTCTACCTTTGTAAATTCCTATTCTCTAGGACTCAGTGGAATCCCAGAATCTACATTAGTAAAATTTTCATGTAGTGGTGATTCTCACATACTTCAAAATGAACTTTGTGAACTTTAGAAACCAGTGACATATAAAAATGATTGACGTTATTATTCATGAAATCTAGAATGTAAAAATTAAAAGATACTTCTGATACACTATCTCAATGAATACAAAATAAAGGTTAACTTTACAAGTTTCTTCAAGAAAGCCTACTGAACGGTCACAAGAACACAATGAATAAACTACCGTTTCACATAAATTTAATAGTAAGGTAAGGGGAAAAAGATCCCACACATCAAAATACATTCTGATCACTTAAAGAGTTGACCAATTGAAACTATACGTGCAACAAATGGATGCTACTGCATGAAAACAGCTTGTGAGTCAGTCACTAGACATACGGGTTTTAAGAAAGCAATCAAAGAGGAAGAGCAAATATTAAGAATCAAAGTGGGAGGGGATGCCAGGGGAAGATGGCGGAAGAGTAAGACACGGAGATCACCTTCCTCCCCACAGATACATCAGAAATTCATCTACACGTGGAACAACTCCTACAGAACACCTACTGAACGCTGACAGAAGACCTCAGACCCCCCAAAAGGTAGATGAAAGGCTGTTGGTGCTGCAGCCAGGAGTCAGTGCTGTGCCTCTGAAGTGGGAGAGCCAACTTCAGGACACAGGTCCACAAGAGACCTCCCAGCTCCACATAGTATCAAGCGGCGAAAATCTCCCAGAGATCTCCATCTCAACACCAGCACCCAGCTTCACTCAACGACCAGCAAGCTACAGTGCTGGTCACCCTATGCCAAGCAACTAGCAAGACAGGAACACAACCCCACCCATTAGCAGAGAGGCTGCCTAAAAACATAATAAGGCCACAGGCACCCCAAAACACACCACCAGACGTGGACCTGTCCACCAGAAAGGTAAGATTGAGCCTCATCCACCAGAAGACAGGCACTAGTCCCCTCCACCAGGAAGCCTACACAACCCACTGAAACAGCCTTAGCCACTGGGGACAGACACCAAAAACAACGGGAACTACGAATCTGCAGCCTGCAAAAAGGAGACCCCAAACACAGTAAGATAAGCAAAATGAGAAGACAGAAAAACACACAGCAGGTGAAGGAGCAAGATAAAAACCAACCAGACCTAACAAATGAAGAGGAAATAGGCAGTCTACCTGAAAAAGAATTCAGAATAATGATAGTAAAGATGATCCAAAATCTTGGAAACAGAATAGACAAAATGCAAGAAACAGTTAACAAGGACCTAGAAGAACTAAAGATGAATCAAGCAACGATTAAAAACACAATAAATGAAATGAAAAATACTCTAGATGGGATCAATAGCAGATTAACTGAGGCAGAAGAACGGATAAGTGACGTGGAAGATAAAATAGTGGAAATAACTGCTGCAGAGCAGAATAAAGAAAAAAGAATGAAAAGAACTGAGGACAGTCTCAGAGACCTCTGAGACAACATTAAACACACCAACATTCGAATTATAGGGGTTCCAGAAGAAGAAGAGAAAAAGAAAGGGACTGAGAAAATATTTGAAGAGATTATAGTTGAAAACTTCCCTAATATGGGAAAGGAAATAGTTAATCAAGTCCAGGAGGCACAGAGAGTCCCATACAGAATAAATCCAAGGAGAAATACGCCAAGACACATATTAATCAATCTGTCAAAAAATTAAACACAAAGAAAACATATTAAAAGCAGCAAGGGAAAAACAACAAATAACACACAAGGGCATCCCCATAAGGTTAACAGCTGATCTCTCAGCAGAAACTCTACAAGCCAGAAGGGAGTGGCAGGACATATTTAAAGTGATGAAGGAGAAAAACCTGCAACCAAGATTACTCTACCCAGAAAGGATCTCATTCAGATTTGATGGAGAAATTAAAACCTTTACAGACAAGCAAAAGCTGAGAGAGTTCAGCACCACCAAACCAGCTTTACAACAAATGCTAAAGGAACTTCTCTAGGCAAGAAACACAACAGAAGGAAAAGACCTACAATAACGAACCCAAAACAATTAAGGAAATGGGAATAGGAACATACATATCAATAATTACCTTAAATGTAAATGGACTAAATGCTCCCACCAAAAGACACAGAGTGGCTGAATGGATACAAAAACAAGACCCATATATATGCTGTCTACAAGAGACTGACCTCAGAGCTAGAGACACATACAGATTGAAAGTAAGGGGATGGAAAAAGATATTCCATGCAAATGGAAATCAAAAGAAAGCTGGAGTAGCAATTCTCATATCAGACAAAATAGACTTTAAAATAAAGACTATTAGAAGAGACAAAGAAGGACACTACATAATGATCAAGGGAGCGATCCAAGAAGAAGATATAACACTTGTAAATATTTATGCACCCAACATAGGAGCACCTCAATACATAAGGGAAATACTAACAGCCATAAAAGGGGAAATCGACAGTAACACACTCATAGTAGGGGACTTCAACACCCCACTTTCACCAATGGACAGATCATCCAAAATGAAAATAAATAAGGAAACACAAGCTTTAAATGATACATTAAACAAGATGGACTTAATTGATATTTATAGGACATTCCATCCAAAAACAACAGAATACACATTTTTCTCAAGTGCTCATGGAACATTCTCCAGGATAGACCATATCTTGGGTCACAAATCAAGCCTTGGTAAATTTAAGAAAATTGAAATTGTATCAAGTATCTTTTCTGACCACAATGCTATGAGACTAGACATCAATTACAGGAAAAGGTCTGTAAAAAAATACAAATACATGGAGGCTAAACAATACACTACTTAATAATGAAGTGATCACGGAAGAAATCGAAGAGGAAATAAAAAAATACCTAGAAACAAATGACAATGGAGACACGATGACCCAAAACCTATGGGACGCAGCAAAAGCAGTTCTAAGGGGGAAGTTTATAGCAATACAATCCCACCTTAAGAAACAGGAAACATCTCGAGTAAACAACCTGACCCTGCACCTAAAGCAATTAGAGAAAGAAGAACAAAAACACCCCAAAGTTAGCAGAAGGAAAGAAATCATAAAGATTAGATCAGAAATAAATGAAAAAGAAATGGAGGAAACGATAGCAAAGATCAATAAAACTAAAAGCTGGTTCTTTGAGAAGATAAACAAAATTGATAAACCATTAGCCAGACTCATCAAGAAAAAAAGGGAGAAGACTCAAATCAATAGAATTAGAAATGAAAAAGGAGAAGTAACAACTGACACTGCAGAAATACAAAAGATCATGAGAGATTACTACGAGCAACACTATGCCAATAAAATGGACAACCTGGAAGAAATGGACAAATTCTTAGAAATGCACAACCTGCCAAGACTGAATCACGAAGAAATAGAAAATATGAGTAGACCAATCACAAGCACTGAAATTGCAACTGTGATTTAAAATCTTCCAACAAACAAAAGCCCAGGACCAGATGGCTTCACAGGCAAATTCTATCAAACATTTAGAGAAGAGCTAACACCTATCCTTCTCAAACTCTTCCAGAATATAGCAGAGGGAGGAACACTCCCAAACTCATTCTACGAGGCCACCATCACCTTGATACCAAAACCAGGCAAGGATGTCACAAAGAAAGAAAACTACAGGCCAATATCACTGATGAACATAGATGCAAAAATCCTCAACAAAATACTAGCAAACAGAATCCAACAGCACATTAAAAGGATCATACACCATGATCAAGTGGGGTTTATTCCAGGAATGCAAGGATTCTTCAATATACGCAAATCAATCAACGTGATACACCATATTAACAAACTGAAGGAGAAAAACCATATGATCATCTCAATAGATGCAGAGAAAGCTTTCGACAAAATTCAACACCCATTTATGATAAAAACCCTGCAGAAAGTAGGCATAGAGGGAACTTTCCTCAACATAATAAAGGCCACATATTACAAATCCACAGCCAGCATCGTCCTCAATGGTGAAAAACTGAAACCATTTCCACTAAGATCAGGAACAAGACAAGGCTGCCCACTCTCACCACTCTTATTCAACATGGTTTTGGAAGTTTTAGCCACAGCAATCAGAGAAGAAAAGGAAATAAAAGGAATCCAAATTGGAAAAGAAGAAGTAAAGCTGTCACTGTTTGCAGATGACATGATGCTATACATAGAGAATCCTAAAGATGCTACCAGAAAACTACTAGAGCTAATCAATGAATTTGGTAAAGTGGCAGGATACAAAATTAATGCACAGAAATCTCTGGCATTCCTGTACACTAATGATGAGAAATCTGAAAGTGAAATCAAGAAAACACTCCCATTTACCATTGCAACAAAAAGAATAAAATATCTAGAAATAAACCTACCTAAGGAGACAAAAGACCTGTATGCAGAAAATTATAAGACACTGATGAAAGAAATTAAAGATGATACAAATAGAGAGATATACCATGTTCCTGGATTGGATGAATCAACATTGTGAAAATGACTCTACTACCCAAAGCAATCTACAGATTTAATGCAATCCCTATCAAACTACCACTGGCATTTTTCACAGAACTAGAACAAAAAATTTCACAATTTGTTTGGAAAAACAAAAGACCCCGAATAGCCAAAGCAATCTTGAGAACGAAAAACGGAGCTGGAGGAATCAGGCTCCCTGACTTCAGACTATACTACAAAGCTACTGTCATCAAGACAGTGTGGTCCTGGCACAAAAACAGAAAGATAGATCAATGGAACAGGATAGAAACCCCAGAGATAAACCCACACACATATGGTCAACTTATCTTTGATAAAGGAGGCAGGAATGTACAGTGGAGAAAGGACAGCCTCTTCAATAAGTGGTGCTGGGACAACTGGACAGGGACATGTAAAAGTATGAGATTAGATCATTCCCTAACACCATACACAAAAATAAGCTCAAAATGGATTAAAGACCTAAATGTAAGGCCAGACACTATAAAACTCTTAGAGGAAAACATAAGCAGAACACTCTATGACGGACTTCCCTGGTGGCGCAGTGGTTGAGAGTCTGCCTGCCAATGCAGGGGACACGGGTTTGAGTCCTGGTCCGGGAAGATCCCACATGCCGCAGAGCAACTGGGCCCGTGAGCCACGGCTACTGAGCCTGCGCGTCTGGAGCCTGTGCTCCGCAACAAGACAGGCCGCGACAGTGAGAGGCCCGCGCACCGCGATGAAGAGTGCCCCCCGCTTGCCACAACTAGAGAAAGCCCTCGCACAGAAACGAAGACCCAACACAGCCATAAATAAATAAATAAATAAAGCAAAACTGTCAAAAAAAAAAAAAAAAGAAAATATAAAAAAAAAAAAAGAACACTCTATGACATAAATCACAGCAAGATCCTTTTGGACCCACCTCCTAGAGAAATGGAAATAAAAACAAAGATAAACAAATGGGACCTAATGAAACTTCAAAGCTTTTGCACAGCAAAGGAAACCATAAACAAGACCAAAAGACAACCCTCAGAATGGGAGAAAATATTTGCAAATGAAGCAACTGACAAACGATTAATCTCCAAAATTTATAAACAGCTCATGCAGCTCAATAGCAAAAAAACAAACAACCCAATCAAAAAATGGGCAGAAGACTTAAATAGACATTTCTCCAAAGAAGATATACAGACTGCCAACAAACACATGAAAGAATGCTCAACATCATTAATCATTAGAGAAATGCAAATCAAAACTACAATGAGATATCATCTCACACCAGTCAGAATGGCCATCATCAAAAAATCTAGAAACAATAAATGCTGGAGAGGGTGTGGAGAAAAGGGAACACTCTTGCACTGCTGGTGGGAAGGTGAATTGGTACAGCCACTATGGAGAACAGTCTGGAGGTTCCTTAAAAAACTACAAATAGAACTACCATATGACCCAGCAATCCCACTACTAGGCATATACCCTGAGAAAACCATAATTCAAAAAGAGACATGTAGCAAAATGTTCATTGCAGCTCTATTCACAATAGCCCGGAGATGGAAACAACCTAAGTGTCCATCATCGGATGAATGGATAAAGAAGATGTGGCACATATATACAATGGAATATTACTCGGCCATAAAAAGAAACGAAACTGAGCTATTTGTAATGAGGTGGATAGACGTAGAGTCTGTCATACAGAGTGAAGTAAGTCAGAAAGAGAAAGACAAATACCGTATGCTAACACATATATATGGAATTTAAGGGAAAAAAATGTCATGAAGAACCTAGGGGTAAAACAGGAATAAAGACACAGACCTACTAGAGAATGGACTTGAGGATATGGGGAGGGGGAAGGGTAAGCTGTGACAAAGCGAGAGAGAGGCATGGACATATATACACTACCAAACATAAGGTAGATAGATAGTGGGAAGCAGCCGCATAGCACTGCGGGAGATCAGCTTGGTGCTTTGTGACCGCCTGGAGGGGTGGGACAGGGAAGGTGGGAGGGAGGGAGATGCAAGAGGGAAGGGATGTGGGAACAGATGTATATGTATGACTGATTCACTTTGTTATAAAGCAGAAACTAATAATAAAAAAAAATTTTTTTTAAGAATCAAAGTGGGGGTATGGGCAATTTCAGGGTCTACAAGACATTTATGAAATGTGATACTGAAACAGCAAAGAAATGGACTCAATATTAACAAAAGTGAAGGCCAGGTCATATATTAATTACAATCCAAAGGAAACTAAGCTAGGTGGCAATTTCAAAAAATATCAGCGAATGTTTACTCTAATTATATGTATCCACCTACATAAAGAAACCAAAGAGAAGGTTCTGATCCTTGATTCAGGCATAACTACCAGGTAAGTTGAATAACAGTGGTTAAATAAGACTGCCTAGTTTAAATCTAGGTTCCACAACATATTAGCTGTGTGACCTTGAACCAGTTGCTTGACCACTCATCTCAGTTTCCTGGTCAGTAAACCTAACAGTTCTCTTATCATAGGGCTGTTGTGAGGATTAAATGAAATGATGCATATAATGCAACATAGCACAGTGACTGGGCATACAGTAAGTAAACAGTAAATGTTAGTGCTTACTGTTACTATTTTATGTCTTTCAGGAGTTCCCAGTCTAACAGCAGAGACTAACCAGAAGCTCAATGCAGTAAGGTCTATTAGAGGTATGCAAAGAGTCTTATGAGAGTCCAAAGTTACTGTGCCCACTAAAAACATTAAAGGGAACTCAGCCACAACAATCAGTATTATAGACCACATGCCAATCTTATTCTCAACATGCTTTGATCACGACTAAAGACTTCCTATATTAAAAATACAACATCATAAATATGGTTTTCCTCATAGTGAAACTAAGAGATTTACATTTCTGTCATGCCTAAAATAGAGATATGAGCACAAGTCTAGCATTCAAACTGATGACCAACCCCCCCATATTCTACTGTGTTTTAGCTGATACTATTGTACAAAAATCCACAGAAAATTTCACCAGAAAAAAAAAAGAAGTTGAAAATGAGCTCAAATCTTATCATGAACAAGTTAATACGTGTTTAGTGAACTAAACCGCAAAATACCCAATTCTAAGATATTCATTCGATAAAACTGGTAATTCTTTTTTTTTTTTTTTTTTTTTTTTTTGCTGTACGCGGGCCTCTCACTGCTGTGGCCTCTCCCGTTGCGGAGCACAGGCTCCGGACACACAGGCTCCGCGGCCATGGCTCGCGGGCCCAGCCGCTCCGCGGCATGTGGGATCTTCCGGGATCGGGGCACGAACCCGTGTCCCCTGCATCGGCAGGCGGACTCTCAACCACTGCGCCACCAGGGAAGCCCAAAACTGGTAATTCTTTAAATGTGCTAGAAACCGTGTGAGTCTGCTGGAGAGAGGATGATGTGCAAAAAGTGATATTCTTGCCCTCATAGGACTTACAGTCTAGAGGGAAAACTAATATTATTTTATAATAGGGTAATCTGGGTGGGAGAGAGGGTGTAGAATATCCTTCTCACTCTTAATCTATAAGGGGAAAAGTTGAATATTACATAATATTACAAAAAATACTATTAATAAAACTATAGTTTCTGGGTTTCCCTGGTGGCGCAGTGGTTGAGAGTCCGCCTGCCGATGCAGGGGACACGGGTTCCTGCCCCGGTCCGGGAGGATCCCACATGCCGCGGAGCGGCTGGGCCCGTGAGCCATGGCCGCTGGGCCTGCACGTCCGGAGCCTGTGCTCCGCAATGGGAGAGGCCACAACAGTGAGAGGCCCGCCTACCACAAAAAACAACAACAACAACAAAAAAAAAAAAACTATAGTTTCTAACTGCCTTGGCAAATTGACTCAAACAGTCAATAAGGAAGCTAATTAGAAGTGGGAGGCATGGGACTTCCCTGGTGGCGCCGTGGTTAAGACTCTGTGCTCCCAATGCACCGGGCCCAGGTTCGATCCCTAGCCAGGGAACGAGACCCCAAGTGCGTGCCGCAACTAGGAGTTTGCATGTCACAACTAAGGAGCCCTCAAGCTGCAACTAAGGAGCTAGACTGCCACAACTAAGACCCTGTGCAAACAAATAAATTAATTAAACAATTGTTTTAAAAAGTGGGAGTAATGATTTGCCTTTAGCCCTTATTACATGGTAATCAGATGAAGATCTGCCAGTTTAAGTAGTCTTGCAATTTCACCATCAATTTCTGCAAAGGAAATAAGTGTACACAAATCTACACAGAGACTTAGAAAAACCTGTCTAGATAACCTTTGGATTGTAGTGCAATGTAACAATCAACCACATAAAGAAATGTCCAGATGTGAGGCATTCTGTAATATAATGACACTATACAATATGAAAGCAAGTTACAGAAAAGTGAAAAAGGTGATTCCTCAGTCACCTTTTAGATTATAATCTAAAAACAAAAGATCCAACTAAACTGTAATATGTAATTTAAGCAAGCTATATCAAACCTGAAACATAAGAGAATTCAATAGAATATTTAAGCAGCAATAAGTGCCTAGAAAGAACCAAAAAAATCAGATTCCAGCACAGAACTTTTTTTTCACCTTCTAGAGAAATATCCTCCCCTCCAATTCTCCACCACATCCCTACTCTCTTTATTATTAGTGGGATGAACAATAAAGGAACCCAATACAGGACATTAGCCATTTTACTGAGAATACCTTTTCAAAAAACTTTAGAAATGGGGCTTATAAAAAGAATGTCAAAATTATATCTTAACAAGGGTATATACCATATGACCCAGCTATTCCACTTCCGGGCATTTATCTGAAGAACACAAAAACACTAATTCAGACAGATATATGTACCCCTGTGTTCCCTGAAGCATTATTTACAACAGCCAAGATATGGAAACAACCTAAGTGTCCATCAATGGATGAATGGATAAAGAAGATGTGATAAATATACACACACACAATGGAATATTACTCATGCATAAAAAGAATGAAATCCTGCCATTTACAAGAACGTGGATGGAACTTGAAGGTACTATGCTAAGTGAAATAAGCAGACAAAGACAAATACCATATAATTTCACTCATATTTGGAATCTAAAAAAACAAATCAAGTGAACAGACAAAATAAAACAAAAACTCATCAATATAGAGATCAGATTAGTGGTTACCAGAGGGGAAGGGGGTTGGGAGGTGGATGAAATGGGTGAAAGGGTCAACTGTGTATGGTGATGGATGGTAACTAGACTTGTGGTGGTGATCACTTTGTAGTGTATACAGATGTCAAATTATAATGTTATACACTTGAAACTTTTTTTTTTTTTTTTTTTTTTTTTGTGGTACGCGGGCCTCTCACTGCTGTGGCCTCTCCCGTTGCAGAGCACAGGCTCCGGACGCGCAGGCTCAGCGGCCATGGCTCACGGGCCTAGCCGCTCCGCGGCATGTGGGATCTTCCTGGACCGGAGCACGAACCCGTGTCCCCTGCATCAGCAGATGGACTCTCAATCACTGCGCCACCAGGGAAGCCCGAAGCTTATTTTTTAAAAAGTGGGGGCTAGGGAATTCCCTGGTGGTCCATTGGTAAAGAATCCACCTTACAATTCAGGGGACTCAGGTTCGATCCCTGGTCAGGGAACTAAGATCCCACATGTTGCGGGGCAACTAAGCCTGCGTGCCACAACTACTGTGCTCACGTGCCTCAACTAGAGCCCGTGTGCCACAAACTACAGAGCCCACGTGCTCTGGAACCCACACGCCACAACTACAGAGCCCACACACCGTGGAGCCTGCGTGCCACAACTAGAGAAGAGAAAATCTGCATGCCACAACTAGAGAGAAGCCCGAGCACCACAACAAAGAGCCTGCACACAGCAAAGAAAGATCCCACGTGGCTCAACAAAGATCCAACACAGCCAAAAACAAATAAAATAAATAAATAATAAATCTTAAAAAAAAAAAAAGTCAGGGGTACATATTTGCAATCCTATGATTTCCTTCCCTATCTGACTCCAGAATTGGCTCTGAACAACCTGTGTACAGGGACTCTTTTCTTACTCTCTTTTACATTCCTAAGGACAGAACTTAAGTGTGCAACAAATGTCTGTTGGACTGGATCAAATCAACATAGTGACAACATCTCCAATACAGTACATACAGTGGCTAAATTGCTTTAACATTTCAAAATTATCACAAACATACTTACATATAAGTTTACATGCATATTTACAAGATTTGCCATTTAAAGCTCATGTAAAATTGCAAGTTATAGATTGTAAGAAAGAGCCACAGTCATATGACATCTTGCTTAAGAGTTTTGACCTTAAAGTGAAATGTCTTTAAATAATTTCATCCTCGGTGAAAATGTAACTAAAGAGCCTAGAATAAAATGTAGTTTACATAATGTTACCGTAAATTTGAAAAAGAACAATTGATTCAACTTAACACCATTTCAGTGCTTACCCCCACTTATTCTTGCTTCTGCCTACATACCTGCCTACTCATAGACATTTTTAAAAGTCTTTAGAGCCTTCTTTGTACAGAAAACAGCAGTCTCTTAAAACAATGTAAATTAGCTAAATTTTAGTCATTGATTATTTTCTCGAACTTTACAGCAATCTTAGATTTCAATGGACAACTTAAGCATTTTAGTATTATTCTACCAGTTTTGTTTCCAAGAACCAAAGATTTATAAGTAAATTGGTAACTTGGCAAACTGTTGGCAGAAAATCTGTCTTTATTATAACGATTATAATAAACTTAGCAAAGCACAACATACGACAATTTAAAGAATCCTAGAAGGGGTATAAAATTAGAAGACACCCTCACACCAAATGACAAATTATACTGCCACATGTACACTCTGGTCAGAGGTTCAGAGACTTGTGTCCAACCACTTTCCAAGTGATGTAAAGACTTCTGGAAATCAAACAGGAGATTCTCCCCTTCTAAAGCTGAAAAACTGAACGAGGGGGCCTAAGTACAATTCGGGGAAGGTTCAGGGAAAGATGAAGCAGGCCCTAAGGAGGTCTCGCCAAAGCACAATCATCCATTCGTCTCCGCAAATTCACACTGAGTATGACCCTCACGTCACTGCAGGCCCGACGGGACCGAAATGAATCAGACCCCAAACTCTGCTCTCTAGAAGACATGGGTGAAGGGGCGAGGAGGGGAAAGGCACATAAACAGACACTATGAGCCTTGTATGCCAGTTCTGAGGTACGGACCGAATCTGTATTCTTCACCCATGTATACCCAGGGCGTTACATACAGCAAGTGCTCAGCGACTGTGTGCTGAACGAAAGAATAAATAAGTAAACATGAAAAACAAAGACGAGCCGCGGTGTCCGTGGCTCAGCCTCCCCCCTCCAGCCGTTCCTGACCCGGGAAGGGAAGTCACCCTCCCCTCAGACGGCGGCAGCAACCAAAGGTCAGCTCGAGCCGGGGCCCGAACTTTGCCGTCCCCAGCGCCCCCGCCGTCCCCACCTCCCACCCCCGGGCGGCACTTACCGTTGGTGTAGGGAGACCCCGAGGCCCGGGCGGCCCCGTTCTGGGCCTGGAGGCCGATGGGGGCGCCGCCAGAGGCCGGTATCCCGGGCTGGGACATGACGACGATGTTTATCGGGGTTGGAAGGTGCTGGTTGGCGTCTGCGGCAGCGCCAAGCCGAGAGTTGAAGGACGACTGCTGGAAGCCGGAGGGAGGGGGCTAACGACTTAGGACTGAAGGCGGGATAGAGAGAGGGCGGCGCAGGAAGCCCTAGGCATGGCGCCGCATTCTCCCTAGCCCGCCGGCGGTGACTGCCTGGTCTGGGGGCTGAGGCTTAGAAGTCGGGCCGGTGGGGCCGAGAACGCCGGGCTGGTAGGCAGCAGCCAAGCGCAGAGAGACGGAGAGAGACGGAGGGAGGCCCCGGCCGGAACTGCCTGTCAGCCCCCGGCCGCGCAGGCGCAATCGGGACACGTGGCACTTCCGGCTCCGGCCTTCCAGCTGCCGCCGGTATAGGTGAGCTCTTCTTTCCCCGCAGGGCTGCCCTGAAGCCACCTGACAGCTCCGGGTGTCCCGGCCCGAAGGACGGAGCTCGGCCTCTCCTGCCACGTCACTCTCACCGTCGGCCGGAAGTGGCGTGTGTCACCGATACGGAAATCCCCGCCGTGATGAACGTCATCTAGCCGGCACGGCCGGGATCTGAGGGCAGTCAGGGTTTCAGTGGAAGCTTTCGTGGGGTGGGAATGACAGCTCCTCTCCTCGAGTTTTTGTTAAGATTACCTGAGAGGACAGACATCATCGTCCTCTGCTGAGACTGTGCCGAGTAGCTGAGCCGATTAATGTTCGTTGCAGTATTTCATTTCACATTTCATCATCATATTCCAGGTGTAAATTGTAAGGGATTTTTTAAAAAGGAGTGGTTAAAAGAGGAGGCCTTTGCTTTTTGACCGGAGGATTCAGAAGTAATTTTAATTTTGAAACTCGCCGATTCATATAGCATAGTCACGCCAAAGTTCGTTAACAACACATTTAAATGGCAGTTTTATTTCCTCTTCTAAGAGTTTGCAGTAAGGTACAACATTCAAACTTCCTTTCTAGTCAAGGAGACTTTTTTTTTCTTGCAAGTAGAAGATTTTTTTTTTTACTTTTGAGGCCAAAGGGAGGTAGAAACTGGAGTGATTGACAACATAATTAATGATCTCAGTAGTCATCTTGGCCACCTTCACTATACTTAGGTTTTCCTGTTCTGAGCTGATGATAAAGCCCTTTTTTAGACTGCAGATTTGTACTGTTCATTAAAATGTCATGCCAACAGTTTCAAAACCGGTGAAGGGTGAAATACATCTTACTTAATTCATTTAATATCAAATGCCTATTATGAAATGTTATATTACATACAAAAAGAGTAAGAACTAACCTGCTGTGTGATGCCTGAAAAACAAACAGTAAGAATTCAAAAAACTAAATGTTAACTTTTATCCTTTTTTTATCATTTGCCTCAGATGTGTAAAAGTGTGTTTGCTGTGTAAGAAATTGAAAAACTCCTTTGTACAATATACAAGACTTCTTTAGGATGAAGATGATACTTTTGGTCAAACTGTTTTCAGCTTAGAGCCCCTATAACCAAATCCCAAATCACGTATCCCAAGAACACTTGAAGAGATACACAAACACAAGCCTCTTAATGGTTTAAAGAGAAAATAGACCTCAGAAACGGAACCTCCCTGAGGTCAGACAGAAAGCCAGCGTCGCTCTTCAAAAGAGCAAATCCTCAGGCCTGGTCTCAAACTTGCTTCAGTTGAATTCTTTTTTTTTTAATTCAACTTTTAAATGATCTTGGTTTGTTGACCTTGGCACAGGAATTTGATTTGGTTAAATCAAGGTTTCTCTGGACTTTGTTCTGTTTAAGCAATATCTGTATTGAGAAAAAAAAATACTGATGAAGAAGAATTAGCCGTTTTAAAAAGTAAATAACCTCTGGTTAAATCAAGTTAAATAAACATAAATAATTTGCTAATAAGTAAACAGTGCTTCTTCTAAAATGTGTTCCACCCCTAAGTATCCCTGTTGCTATTATCACCCCCACTCCAAAAAACAAAAACAAGAAACAAAATTAATGGTTAAGTCTTTCAAGTGTTTTTTACATTTTCAATGTAGTCAGCTTTAAAATATTGAGGGAAAACGCATAATTTGTCATCTGCACACCCTTAAGAATAGTTGGAAGATAAGTGTAAATAACCGAGATGAGACAACATATTTAAACAGTTAAGTGCTTTTCCTATTAAATATTATCCACACATTACCAAATCCTTCTCTGGCTTCTTTAAGTTGGCCACATAAATTTTATGGAAAAATTATTAGTGCTATTACCAGTTGTTAAGGGTATCGATATTTCTTTGGTCAATTATTTATATCGACCCTACACTACCATACACTTTTCTAAGCTAATGTCAGTAACATATTCTACTTTCTTATCCTTGGTTTTCAGAACAACAGGACCCTTCTACTGCATATGCCCCTTCATATTTTTAGCTATGTATCACATTTTCTGCACATTATTTTCAGAGCCTTCAACCCTATTTAAGAAAATTATATACAACAAAATAAGTGACACAAAAGTGTTTGAGTAAGGAGACAACACTGTACAAAGAATATTTCATTAAATTTGATTACTTATTTAGACCCAAAAGAGGGAGATGCATTCCTAATAAAATTTGCTGATTTGCAGAAGTGGACTTAGGCTCACACCAGCCTAAGTCCACTTTGCCTGCCTGCTCATGACTATTGAATTGTCAGCTGATAAGCAGGGTCAATCCTGTTTACTTTTCAGGATAAGGGAAATTATTTTAGGTCTTCTAGTTTTGTTTTTTTTTTTCTATTTCTATTTCAAACAAACAAAGAACTAGTTTCAATTACAAACAGAGGTTTGTTCTGAAACTCTCTTGTGGCTCCAATTTAGGAACAGTTCCTCTGGCCTCATTTGCCTCTCACAGGACATCTGTCTGTATCTGAAGTCAGTAGCTCTGAAGGTACATTACAAGTACAGTCATCCCACACCAAGCCAGTAAATACCATTGCTTTCTTTGAAAACTTTTCATCTTTATATAGTTCTCACTGCCCACTCTGGTTAGTTATCAGCATCTTGCACCTGAGCTATTGGGATGGTCTTACTGGTTTCAATCTCTCCCATCCGTCCTTCTTGCTGAATTGAGCTCCTAAGTACTGACTCCATTTTTATTTTCCTATACCCCTAAACCTGTAATTGCTCCCTTTGCCTGCTCCATCAAGTTAAAGTTTCTCTGCATGGCTTTTCTCATCTCATTCTGAGTAAAATCCAAAGTCCTACTCATAGCCTACAAGGCCTCAGATGACTTGACATTGCTACTTCTCTCTCCTCATCATCTTCTACACTCCCTCTCACTCAGCACTTGCTATCTCTCTAGCTACCCAAGCACAAGTCTGCCTTAATACTTATGTCCATTACCCGGGATGCTCTGCCTCAAGACACCCATCTAGCTCAATTTCTCACCCCTTCTTTAGTCAAATGATACCCTATGGCGAGGCCCTTACTGAGCACCCTATACAACATACCCTCCATACTCACTTTCTATCCCTCTTACCCTGCTTTTTTTTCTTTATAGCACTTCTCAACATTGTTATATACTTGTGTTTATGTTTATCTTTCTTCAGTGGAATAAAATTGTATATATATCGTGACGATTCTAAGGTAACCTTTTTATTTATATGTTTATTTTATTTAGTTAGTTATGTTTGGCTGCATTAGGTCTTTGTTGCTCTGCGTGGGCTTTCTCTAGTTGCGGCGAGCGGGGGCTACTCTTCATCGCAGTGCGCGGGCTTCTCATTGCGGTGGCTTCTCTTGTTGCAGAGCACGGGCTCTAGGCACGCAGGCTTTAGTAGTTGTGGCTCACGGGCTCTCGAGTGCAGGCTCAGTAGTAGTGGCGCACGGGCTTAGTTGCTCCACAGGATGTGGGATCTTCCCGGACCAGGGCTCAAACCCGTGTCCACTCCATTGGCAGGTAGATTCTTAACCACTGCGCCACCAGGGAAGCCCAAGGTAATCGTTTTTTTTGTTTGTTTGTTTGTTTTTTTTTTTGCGGTATGCGGGCCTCTCACTGTTGTGGCCTCCCCTGTTGCGGAGCACAGGCTCCGGATGCGCAGGCCCAGCGGCCATGGCTCACGGGCCCAGCCGCTCCGCGGCATATGGGATCCTCCCAGACCGGGGCACGAACCCGTATCCCCTGCATCGGCAGGCGGACTCTCAACCACTGCGCCACCAGGGAGGCCCAAGGTAATCGTTTTGATTTCATGTCTGTCTCCTTATTTAGACTGTAAGAAAGTAGAGCCCAGGGCCAGTGTCCTATTTACCTCTGTATTCTCGGCACTTGGCTTGGGGCCTCACACCTGACAGGTATTCAATAAACATTTTTGAATGGATACGTTTAAAGCATCATCTCTTCCGGTCTTCTATTCTGAATATTTTGGGCCTCACTAATTCACCTCTGTAAGTTCATATTGCAACTGTAGCCCAAACCACACCACCAGCACTTGTTTCTAAACTCTGTTGCTCTCTAATTCTTTTACTCTTAACTGGCACGCTGCATTGTGTCCCATCTGATACTGACCTGCAGTGTAGCTGAAATAGTGTCAGCCTCTGGTCAGGCCCTATCTCCCCTGAGTAGCCCTGGAGGTACAATATCAAATGCCAAGTCTTTTTCCTTTTCTAACTCTAAAGATATCACTCTGTCCCTGCCCCATGTACACACACCCTGGCACCACGGTATCAGAGATCTGAGATATAAATTCCCCTTTAAACATATCTTTTCATCGTACTTTCTACTCATCAGCTCTTTCATTGATTTATTCATTCATTCAACAAATATTGATTAAATGCCTTCCATATGTCAGGCACCAGGCAAAAACAGAACAGGATAGATAGGATCTCTTCCTTCTGTGGAGTTTACAGTGGAGGAAATGCCATAAAAATGTAAATAAATATATCTTTATAAACTTCGAATTTGATAAGTGCTGTTGAGATATTGGTAGTGAGATAGAGAATAGGAAGCAGGGATCTGATTTGGATAGGAGGGTTAGGACATGAGGTAACATTTAAGCTGTGATCTAAAGGACAAGGAAGCTAGCCATACAAAGGGAGAAGGTGGGGAGAAGAAGGACACTGGGCAAAGGGAACAGCACTTACAAAAGCCCAGAGGCAGGAATGAGCTTGCTGTGGTGAACAAGGCAGAATGGCACAAGGTGAAATTCGAGAAATACAGGAGGCAGAGCAGCAAGAGCCTTATAAGGCATTGTAAAGAGTTTACAGACTTTGGGAAGCAATTGAAGAATTGTAAACAGCAGAGTAATTTGATCTAATTCATGCTTTAAGATGAATCCATTAAAAAAAATCAGTGCAACAGCTGTGAGGGTAATTGACTGGTGGGGAAAGAAGAGTTGTTGCAGTAACCCAGGCCACAGATGATGGTGGCCTGCAGTAAGATGGTCCTAGTGTAGAGAGAAGTAGACTCATTAATCCAAGTTAAAACTTTGAACTTTGGTATTTCCTTTACTTTTGCTACCAACATGTAATCAATCATGTCTGACTCCCTATTTCTTTGCTCCCACTGACCCAGCACCACCCCACATTACCTCTCACCTCTGTGATTGCAGCTGTCTTATTATTGATCTCAGCTTTCAGTCCTGACCTGTTCCAATACAACCCATGCACTGCTGCCAGAGCAAACTTTCAAAAATACGACTGACCACGTTCCTGTTCTGCTCAGAATCTCCGAAAGGCTCTACAGTTTGGGAGTCAAGGTCCCTGGTAGTCCAGTCGAAAGCTATTTAGTCAAACCATAATACTTGCCTGATGCTTTTCCCATCTCTTATTCCTTTCAGAATGTTATTCTCTCATTATGATATATTGTCCCTGCTGGATATTAATCCCCATTTTACATATACAGGAACTGAAACTTCAAGTGGCTAATAATGTTAGAACCATAGTCTATAGCTAGGGGTTGTACTCTTAACTATTATACTCTATTAAAAATGCAGCCATTGGGCTTTCCTGGTGGCACAGTGGTTAAGAATCTGCCTGCCGGTGCAGGGGACGTGGGTTTGAGCCCTGGTCTGGGAAGATCCCACGTGCTGCGGAGCAACTGGGCCTGTAGCAACTGGACCCATGTGCCACAACTACTGAGCCTGCGTTCTGGAGCCTGCGAGCCACAACTACCGAAGCCCGGGCACCTAGAGCCCCTGCTCCGCAACAAGAGAAGCTACTTCAATGAGAAGCCCATGCACCACAATGAAGAGTAGCCCCCGCTCGCCTCAACTAAAGAAAGCCCATGCGCAGCAATGAAGACCCAACGCAGCCAAAATTAAATAAATAAAAATGCAGCCATTAAAATTCATGATTTAGAAGAATACTTAATTACATGGGAATGTTTTTAATTATAAATGTTTTACAAAACTGTTCATAGTATGATTATAATCTTATAAAACTGGTTATATCTGTGAGGTGTGACAGAGGGTGATTTTTGTTTCCATTATGTTTTTCTGGATTTTCCAAACTTTTTAACCATGACTAAGTATTACTTTTATAACAATAACAATCTTCAAAAGATTGGGGGTAAATATCTTATGTATCCTTTAGACTCTCCTCAAACACTGATATCTCCTGCCTCTCCACTTCCTCACCCCTACCATAAGTTTGTACTTTGCTATCCTTTCTCTCCTCCTACCTTTTTTAATAGTTAGTTGTGAACAAACACATCTCCCCACCAAACCGAAAGGCCCTGGAGGAAAGAGACTGTCTTGCTTATTGTCATTCCCCCATTCCTAGTTGATTTACAATCTGTTGCTGAAGTTAGCAGGAATCATAATTTAGATTTCTATCTAAAGGCTCACTAAAATGCCAGGGATATCAGGAAAGAAAGGCAATCCAGGAAAAGAGCTGTGGAGTAATCTTGAGGAGCCTGGTGAAGGGCCTCAGGCTACTTAAAAGTATTTATTAAACCAAACTGAATTTAAGACTAGGTGAGTGGAAAGGAGAATAGAGGTGAACCCAGACTGGAACAGCAGGCTCCTCCAGCTCAGACCAATGGACTCCAGGGAAATTCTTTAACCCCTTGAGGACAAAAATGTAGCTAGGAGTCCTTCATATTATGAATGAATCACTTGCTCATATGTATTAAGTACCTATTGTATGCCAAGCACTGAAAACGGGTTCAAGAGGGGAAAGGCAGATATGGTTCTTGACCTAAGGAAGTTTCTAGAATGCCTGTTGGGGGAGGCTATAGATAAATAATCATACATATTTCATTGTAAAATTATAAGCAAGATAACTTCAATGATAAGGTAAATTGTACAGTTGCTGGGGAAACCTGAAATAGAGGGCTTAACCAAGTCTGAGAGGGAGGCTTTGATGAGAGAGCTATCTGTGCTGAGACCTGAAGAGTGTGTAGGAGTTAGCTGGGTGGAGAGGAGAGATCTGGGGAAGCAGTTCTGGCAGAAAGAATGACAAGTGCAAAGGGAGGACCAATGGAGTAAGGCATTTCCTGAGGCTGGAACAGAAGAGGGGGAGATCCAGCTGAGCCAGTTACAGGCTTTGTTGGGAATCTATCGAATAACTCTGCTTCAGTCCCCAAACACCTCCTTGTTCTGTCCGCATCACCTAGAATCCTAGGCTTAAGAGCAATCTTGGAAGCGCTATCATCACACTTTCATTCAAGGCACCCAAGTATTCCCATTTGAATACATTTAAGAAAAATAACATCCATGAGCAAAGAACGGCCGGGGTCAAGACAGTCTTGTTTAAAGCTCATAGTTACATAGTTACATTTTGTAAATTACTTATTGAACTCAAGAAACAGGTGTACTTTGAAAATGTATTTTTTCAGAAAAGCATGTCACGTATAATCTCCCCAAGCTAGGAAGCGTTGTTACCTTCTCTGCCTAGGCCTGCAGCCCGTGCAGCCCCTTCAGGCGTGTATGGGGAGCAGGCCCCAGTTCTGGGAGCATTCAGCGGTGGGACTGCTCGCGGAACCGCCAGGAGGCGGAACTAGAGGCGTGCGGCGCTGCTGTCCTGCGAACCTTCGGGAGAGAAGCACCCACCGGCCCGGAAGGAGCTAGCGCGAACTAGGGCCGCGGCAGCCATCGCGCTTTGCAGTTCGGTGTCGGAGTGAGTAGGGTCGACGCTAAGCAAGGAATTGTGTTCTCTCCGATCGCAGGTAAGTGGCGGCCTCTCCTCCCCGGAGAACCGGCGGGCGGCAGCTGTGGGCCCCGGGGAAGGAGCGCCTTTCGGGCCTGGGCCCACCCAATGTCCCTGAATGTAGCCGGGCGAGGAAGGGGCTCCTGTTTTCTGCCCTGGAATCTGGAGGCGGGAAAGAGGACGGGCTCCTTTCGTGCTTCGCGGGGCCTCTCAGACGGTCATCCGGATAGGACACCGCTGCTGTCAAACGGTGGGTTATTTCAGGAATGAACGAGATGACTCTCAACTGCAGGCAAGCCCTTCCTTCCCCTCGGCCTCAGTTTCCTCACCGAGTAAGGTGAAGGCGGCGGGATCATTGACAGCTCAAGAGTCTGTGACGCGGCGTGTTGTTCTCAGCTCTCACACTTAGTGTGGGGACAAATCGAACTTCCTTTCCCACTAGTGGTTAACGTCTTCCCATAGTCCAAGTCCCATTTGAGTGGGAAAAAGATACACTGTTGGGGGAAAACTGCAATGATTTAGGGATTATTTCAAGAGTTTCCAACAAGATAGAAATTGATTTTGACAACAGCGAAAACTGACATTGTTGACCAAAAAAACCAAAGTTGTCAGGAATTTAAGGTGTTAGGTACATGGGGCAAAATAAGGTGAAGAAATCCTTTTAATTTGAAAAACTAAACCTAATATTAGTTGCACGTTTTTATTGATATATCAAGATCTATACTACCACTGTGTCTCACACTGAAGAATGTCCCGGGTTCAGTGTTAAGTGTTAGAATACGAATTAGAGTAAGTCTAAATGAAGCAAATGAAAGAAGGAAAGGAACATTTGTTTTCTACTATGTGTAAGGCACTAGCTATGCACACAGTAATCCAATGAGGAAGTAATAGTATAATCTCTATTTTACACATGAGGAATACAGGAAGGTTTACATTTTATCAATAATTAGTGGTACTGATATTTCAAAGCAATGTGTATATCAAACGTTGTTTTAGTGGGCTTGCGTTCGTCACCAAAATATTTTGAACTTTAAAAACTTTAGGATAGTTCATTGGTGTTTTCTGAGTTTGCAGAAGAGGAAGGTGTTGCCTTCATTTTAGAAATACTAAAGAAGCATTGTCATTAATTATGCAGATTAACAGTTTGAGTAGGGTACATTTTAACCTTCCTCTGCCTTGCACTTCAAGCAAGAATTGAGACCAAAGAGTAGGCTATCAGAAAGGAAAATCACTGCCACATCATTTGAAGCTTATAAATCAGAATTCTGTAGTAATGATTCATTACTTCTCCACCCTCTTCTTTAAGTACACTTGGCTGAAACTCATTTAAATTATTTTTCTGCAAAACATTACTAAGCAAATAATTTTCAAATCATGGTATTGAAAAGTTTCTCTTCCTTGTATATAGCTTTTAGAACAATTTGAGTTAAAAGTATTTTAATGATTGAATTTGTCATTGCTTATGTCAGTTTTTTTTTTCTTAATTCATTATAGGCAAGTTCAGTACTTAGGTGCGCAACATTTTTAATATAGAGGTTTTTTTCCTTTCCTCTTAAAAAATCCTATTTATGGGCCTCCCTGGTGGCGCAGTGGTTGAGAGTCCGCCTGCCGATGCAGGGGATACGGGTTCGTGCCCCGGTCCGGGAGGATTCCATATGCCGCGGAGCGGCTGGGCCCGTGAGCCATGGCCGCTGAGCCTGCGCATCCGGAGCCTGTGCTCCGCAACGGGAGAGGCCACAACAGTGAGAGGCCCGCATACCGCAAAAAAAAAAAAAAAAAAAAAATCCTATTTATATTTGTCATAGATTTAACCTTATTTCAATCGAGCATCACGTTCCCTTAAAGGAAAATTGATTATGTACTTTCTGTTCATTACACGAACTAAAAGGTTTAGTTTTTAGTTCCATTATTATAATTGCTATACATTCAATCCTAAAATGTTTTCTAGAGTTTTTTTATTTGCATC
This sequence comes from Mesoplodon mirus, assembly GCF_964341445.2. Classification (NCBI taxonomy): domain Eukaryota; kingdom Metazoa; phylum Chordata; class Mammalia; order Artiodactyla; family Ziphiidae; genus Mesoplodon; species Mesoplodon mirus. Next base: position 72,101,884 of record NC_138980.1, read on the forward strand.
ACCGTTTCAATAAAGGTTGTAAAAAGAAAATTTAACAATTTTAGGGGTGAGTATTTATAAAGTAACATTGTCTTAAAACATTCAACATTGTCAGTGTCCATACTTTTAGCAGAGTTGGCCCTCCATATCCACGGGTTCCACTCTAAGGATTCAACCACGGATGGAAAATATTTGGGGGAAAAAATTCCAGAAAGTTTGAAAAAGCAAAACTTGAATTTGCCAAGTGCTGGCGACTATTTACATGGCATTTACATTGTATTTACAACTATTTGCTTATTATTTACATTGTATTAGATATTATATGTAATTGAGAGATCATTTAAAGTATACTAGAGGATGTACACGTATTATATGTAAATACTATGACATTTTATATAAGGGACTTGAGGATGGGGTGTAGGGGCCTGGAACCAATCCTCTAGGACACCAAGGGACGACTGAAAGGCATAGGGCCTTGCTGAAATTCTACAAAACATGGTCAAGCAGAGTTTGGCCTTTGTGTTTCTAGTACTGTTTGAATCTGAGAAAGAGGTATGTATAGTTCCTAAATTAGTTTACAGATAGTATACTGATCTTACGGAATTTGTACATATTTTAATCATAAGCCTGACAAAATTGTGTAGAAAATTGTGATTAATCTCTCCTAGTGAAATTTCCTTACCTGGATTTGAAGGAAACTCTTCTAATGTCTTTTCTGGTGACAGTGATGGTGCTATTAATATTTAAAGTAAAATCAGAACATTATGAAAAAAAACTTTTTCATATTAATAGTTGTTAATATTGAAGTTAACTTGAAAATTGGCATTTGTGCTTTGAATTTTAATTAACTTAGTTTGAAGAATTAATACCACCTTATATGGGGTAGTATTCAAAGTGTTTTCATGTACATTATCATAGTTAATCATTCTTAACATTCTGTGAGGCAGGTGGTATTTCCCTTATATGGAGAAGCAAACTGGCACTCAGAAAGATTGGCTTTCCCAGAATGAAATTATGGTATTTCGAAAGATGCACATTCAGGACTTACCTGGTGGTCCAGTGGTTAAGACTCCTAGCTTCCACTTCAGGGGTCACAGGTTCCATCCCTGGTGGGGGAAGTTCCCCTTGCCGCATGGCGTGGCCAAAAAAAAAAAAAAAAGATGCACATTCAGTTTAGGTTTTTAAAATTCTAGGACAGGCACTCCATCCATTTTATCACAGCTCTACCATGCTTTGCTTCCCTAAGTTATTAATGTATTGATTCCAGAATTCTATTCTGAATAGGATTTACCTCCTTAGAATATTTTTTATTTTCTACCAGCACTACTTTTTGGAGTATTTATATCTTGTCATCTTATGTGTATTTTTTTCCCTTATGTATATTTTTTAAAAGTTCATAACTAGGGCTTCCCTGGTGGTGCAGTGGTTGAGAGTCCGCCTGCCGATGCAGGGGGACACGGGTTCATGTCCCGGTCCAGGAAGATCCCACATGCCGCAGAGCAGCTAGGCCCGTGAGCCATGGCCGCTGAGCCTGCGCGTCCGGAGCCTGTGCTCCGCAACGGGAGAGGCCACAACAGTGAGAGGCCCGCGTGCCGCAAAAAAAAAAAAAAAAAAAAAAAAAAAAAGTTCATACCTAAATAATTTTGCTAAATTACTTATATTAGTTATAAATATTAAAAGTCCATGTAAATTTTCAACATATAATTTTCTTTATTTTTTAATAATAACTTTATTGAGAGTACATACCCATAAAGGGTACTTGTACATACACTTCTTACCTTTATAAGTGTACAATTCAGTGTTTTTTTAGTTTATCATGTTGTGCAACCATAACCAGTAACTCCAGAACATTTTCATCAACCCCAAAAGAAACCCAGTACTTATTAGCAGCCACTCCCCATTTCACCTTACCCCCAATCTGACAACCACTAATTACTCTAAAAACTTGCCTATTCTGGACATTTCATATAAATGGAATTGTCCTAATGAGTTTAATGGGGCAAGGCTTTCAGAAGTTATTTGTAATCTGAGAATTTCTGTTCCATTACACCCTTTGCACTGATTTTCATGTTACTTGAGTAGATCACTTTTCTAATCTGCTTAGCGACTTTTCCTGTTTGGTGTTCATGCAATAAATAAATCTGCTGACGTGTATATGTTTCCGTGTTCTTGACCTTTGCTTTTCACATGTCTTAATAGTGTATTCGTGGTGTTGTGTAACCTGTTCTCAGGGCTCAGGTATCTGTTTGTAGCTAAGTAACTTTTATTCTTAGTTGGCATTTTTACCTCTACTTTATTTTATTTTTTTAACATCTTTATTGGAGTATAATTGCTTTGCAATGGTGTGTTAGTCTCTGCTGTATAACAAAGTGAATCAGCTATACATATACATATATCCCCATATCCCCTCCCTCTTGCATCTCCCTCCCACCCTCCCTATCCCACCCCTCTAGGTGGACACAAAGCACCAAGCTGATCTCCCTGTGCTATGCAGCTGCTTCCCACTAGCTACGGGTTTTCCATTTGGTAGTGTATATATGTCTATACCACTCTCTCACTTTGTCCCAGCTTACCCTGCCCCCCGCACCGTCCTCAAGTCCATTCTCTATGTTGGCATCTTTATTCCTGTCCTGCCCCTAGCTTCATCAGAACTTTAAAAAAATTTTTTTTTAGATTCCATGTATATATGTTAGCGTACAGTATTTGTTTTTCTCTTTTTGACTTACTTCACTCCCTCTACTTTAAAATGAGTAATGACTCCTAGCTTAAGGAGTTTCTGTTTAAGGATCTCAGAAACCGTGACTATATAGAAATGTAAATATCTCATTAATTTCTAAAGAAGAGTTTCCCCATATATGTTATTAAATTCGTTATCTTGGGACAAATTATACAAAAGCAAATTGGTACCATCCTTATGCAAAAAATCCATTTACCTGCATATGGCTTACCCACTCTACCCTCCCTGAGTCCTCGTGGCTCTCATCTACCAACAGTCATCTTCAGTAAGGATTTTGCCACTTGAGTCACAGTCTTGCTTTCTAAAACGCTGCCCTCCAGTCTTCTAGATGATTCCACTGCTTGTCAGTGTGGAATAGCCCAGCTTCCCGAATCCTTCACCTCTAATTCTCTTCAGCTGCCCATGCCAGAGCCAGGCCTTGGAGCTGGCCACCACCCAGACCCAATCCTTTCTTGAATTCTGAACCCATTTTCCTCCACTGTGCAGGCATAATTTCTGACCCACCTTTCACTTCTCGCACCCTTTTACTACATCTACACCTGCTGTTTAGCTAAAGACTCTTCCTCTATTCTTCCATTTCTATTCTGCGAGGAGCCTGCCTTTGATCCCCACCCCATTCCATGCGCTATCTGCGTTTATACCTTATCCACTCAGCCTGAACTTCTGACCAGATTACTTCAGTCCCTGTTGCTAGTACTGTCAAATTCCTGCTCCCCTGTCTTTTTTTCTTTTGCTGTTCTGGAAGTCCCTAAACCCCATTCGCTCCTTGTTCTCCAAAGCTAAGCATTGCTTGGTGTGGGGGGGTGAGGGATAGAAATCAGTACAGATTGGTACTGCTGTGAATGTTTTTCAACCCTAGCAACTGGCTCTTTTTACATTTATTTTTTTAATTTATTTTTAATTTATTTATTTTTGGCTGCATTGGGTCTTCATTGCTGCGCGCGGGCTTTCTCTAGTTGTGGTGAGCGAGGGCTACTCTTCATTGTGGTGTGCAGGCTTCTCCTTGCTGTGGCTTCTCTTGTTGCGGAGCACGGGTTCTAGGCACGCGGGCTTCAGTAGTTGTGGCATGTGGGCTCAGTAGTTGTGGCTCATGGGCTTTAGAGCGCAGGCTCAGTAGCTGTGGCTCACGGGCTTAGTTGCTTCGCAGCATGTGGGATCTTCCCAGACCAGGGTTCAAACCCGCATCTCCTGCATTGGCAGGCAGATTCTTAACCACTGCGCCACCAGGGAAGTCCCTGGCTCTTTTTAGCAATCTTTTAACTTGATCTTTCCCCCACAGTAGCTATTCTTTTTTTTTTTTTAATTTATTTTTGGCTGTGTTGGGTTTTCGTTGCTGTGCAGGCTTTCTCAAGTTGCGGCAAGCGGGGGCTACTCTTTGTTGCGGTGTGCAGGCTTCTCATTGCAGTGGCTTCTCTTGTTGCGGAGCACGGGATCCAGGCGCGCGGGCTTCAGTAGTTGTGGCTCGCGGGCTCAGTAGTTACACCCCTTCTTCATCTTCCCTGGCCTTCCTTCCTTCTCATCTTAGAGAAGGAGTGTGCTCTCTGCCCAGGCTCCTCTTGAGACTTTGACCCTTTTGGTTAATTCCTTCTCTTTCTCATCTTTAACCTCTTCCTTGCCGCTAGCTCCTTCCTTTCAATTTATCAACATTCTCAAGCCTCACCCTTCCTTAAGAAGAAAATCTCATTTCCCTCATCCCATTTCAAACTTTTTGAAAGAAGAATTTCCTAGGGCTTCCCTGGTGGCGCAGTGGTTGAGGGTCCGCCTGCCGATGCAGAGAACACGGGTTCGTGCCCCGGTCTGGGAAGATCCCACATGCCGCGGAGCGGCTGGGCCCGTGAGCCATGGCCACTGAGCCTGCACGTCCGGAGCCTGTGCTCCGCAACGGGAGAGGCCACAACAAAAGGCCCGCGTACCACAAAAAAAAAAAAAAGAAAAGAAAAAAAAAGAATGAAAGAATTCCCTCACTGCCTTCACCCGTTAACCTCCTGTCCCATTCTCTTCTCAATAATGACAGAAGCCAGGTTTTAAATATTGATACTTACTTTGTGCATTGTATCTCATTTGCTCTTAAAACACCCTGAGAGATTTTAACTTGTTCAAGGTCACACAGCTCTGCTGTGCTTTAAGTACCGGCCATAGGCTCTCCTGTACTACCACTCCACTGCAGGCTACTCATGCTGTCAACTGTTGTCTCCTTGTCACCAAAGCTAGCTGTGACATCTCTGCATTTAATGTGGCTAACTTCTTTCCTTGCCTCTCTCTTCTAGTTCTTTTACCCTTCCTGGGTTCTTTTGGTTCTTCCATCTATATCTGTCCCTCAAGTGAGAATTAATTTCTTTCATAGCATTTGGCTGGTGCTGGAGGCAAGGAGACTTTAGGCAGAGATAGTGGGAGAACATTCTGATGCTGGGAAGGATAATGAGCAGAGGTTTTAAGGTAGTAAAGTCCAGGTCACCAGTGGTGAATGGCAAGCAGTTTACTTTGGTCTGGGGAAAGCTACAAGTAGGGAAGTAATAGGTATTAAACTTGGAAAGGTAGCTAAGAGTGGAATGTGGAATACTGGCCTAGGAGTTTGATTGTATCATTTCTCAGCTCACAAACCTCCAGTGACTCTGCATCCACAAGCATAGAGTGGCCATATAATTTAACCTAAATCAGGACCCTTTTGAGAGTGAGAGGAAGCTCTGTTAATAATTACACTGAAATAACTTTGCTGAGACTATCCCCAGCAAACTGGGGGTTATAGTCACCCTGTCTATGCAACAAGTCCAAGATGACATTTTGGGGAAGCTACTCTGGAGGGCATGTACAGATGAGTAGAAACACATTTTGATGGTAAGGTGGTAGTTTTGGAAAGTGACAATAAGGCTCTTGATGAGGTGGCTCCTGTGAGAATCAAAGAAAGCTTGAGACTTCAGTGCAGAAATTGATAGAACTAAGGAATGACTGGGTGTGGGATGTGTGGGAGAGGAAGGAATTACATGTCAGAGTCATGAGCTGGCGTTATTAAAAAATGGTATGTAATGACTTAAATAAATTTAAACCTTTAAAACTATTGTTATAAAGCTTTAGAGAGCCAATGCAATGTAAGGGAAAGGGGATGGACGGGGAAGTTCAACTCATGTTTGAAACTTAGTTGTGCCTATCATTAATAGTTGAGTTTTACTTACTGTAAAGTCAGCTTCTTCTGTAAAATGAGAACAATAATATATGTACTCTGAAAGATTGTTGGGGTATTTAGTGGTGATATCTGTAAAGTGTCTAGTACTGTGGGCCACGTAGTAGAAGAAATAATAATAACAGCAGCTAAAATTAAATGCTTCCTCCATGCGAAATACTAAATGCTTTGCGTCTAGTAATTAATCTTCACAATAATCATCTCAGGTAATATTGTTATCCCCATTTTACAGATGAGGAAAGTGAAGTAACTTACCTAAAGTAGATAGTAAAGTCCTAGCACCAGAGCTCCTGCTCTTAACCTCTAGACCATAATGCTCGTAGTGGTTCAATAAATGGTAGCTGATATTTTTTGTTTGTTTGTTTTGCTTTGTTTTATTAAATTGAAAGGCGGATTCAGCATCGTTTCTTATGTTCATATATTAAAAGTAGCAGGCATGAAGACCTAATGTCTAAATTTAGTCTCAGATTTGTTTATCAATCTGGCTTCTGCATCACTAATTAGCACCCGTTGATTTTTTACTCTAAGTTTGTGGTCCCCTAACCCCAGTCATATTACCTAACAATTCCCGACTTTTTGCTGTACCCATTCAGGCTAAACACCATCTAAGAAACCTTTCCTTAGCTGTACCCTGGTATCACCATAGAACTATGGAAATAGGACTTCAGATGTAGAGACAAGCAGGACTGGTTTTCTCTTTTTTCATACAAAATATAAAGTGCATTTGTGAGCATACCATACCTCTTTCTGTTGGTATGCACATAAATACCTCATATCTCTGTTATTTATTTTTATTATTTTGTTTTTATGCTCTTATGATCATTACTCCCCTAGTAGCTTAGGACTTACAGTATGGGCATTTTTTTTCCCTTGTGTTTGAATGAGTCTTGAAACTCTATAGGGTGAGTTGTTACCATTTTAGAAAATATCCTATTCAGTTTTAACATTTTTCAGTTTCATTGCATTTGTGTAGCTAATTTATCACTCTATAATCTTTTTGAGAGAAAGAGCCACGTTTGTCATCAATATTTGTATTCCCCATGATGTCTAGCTCTGGACTTTGGGTGTAATATGAACTAGGTAAATATATATTAAATTAAATATCTCAACACACCACTGCTTTATTTGATTCTCTACAGTGAAAATTATTATGATTCCCTTTGAAAAGCATATACCTCAGAATCTTCAGAAGAGACAAGCCACCTGTATATATTTTCTCTGACTTTTAGTTTCAATTTCTATATGACCTAAAATGATAATAGAAGGAGGTGTAATTTTCAACTTGAGTAAAATGAAAACTTCTAAGATAATAGATTCTTATATATTTATTTTGCTGTTGTAGTTCTCATTCTTGTGATACTGACAAATGAAACTATTCATAGTTTGCCAGTCACTCTGTCTTAATCAGGAATCAACTGATTGCAAGAACAAAATTCTGCTTACGCTAATTCAAGTAAGAAGTTAATAGAAGAGGGGAGAATCTATTGCCAGGATCCAGGGGATTTCCTAGTAAACACTGCTAGGCCTTGTACAGACTGGAGGTAGGCTGTCTCTTTTCTCCGTTTCTGACTCTTAAGGTGATGTGCTCTCAACATCTTACCCTCTAGGAATATTGAGTTTGGTGGGCCCATCTGTGTCCAGCTTGGCAGCCCACCGGAGGGAGAGGCAGTTATAGAAAGCAGTGTTGTGTGTCATACTTAGTCTGAAGAATATCAAAGATAGCACAACCCTTCAAACTTTTTGGACTTGGCCCAAGTTTTGGGCCTGGGTTTTTTGTTCAGCTCTAGAAAATGAACTTTGTTGATCTGAAAGCATATTTTTGTGTAAGTGATTTTTTTTCTAAAGAGGCTTTTTTTCTCTTATTTTCCATATTAGCTATATTAGTTTATCAAGTACATGTCAAGTAAATGCTGAATTGAACTATGCTCTGTATTTTCTACTGTGATTTAATCTTTTTTTTTTTTTTTTTACATTTAGTAACATGATTAAAATTTGAAAATGCAGAAAGATAACAAACCCAGAAATTTACTATCTGGTACCAACTGCTACAAAAGAACAAAAGAAAAAGAAAAAGGGTTTTTACTCCACATAGGTAAAATCAGACTCGGAAACTTATTTCATGATCAATTTCCTTTCTTCTCCTCTTTTCTCCCTTCTCTCCCGTCCCCCACTCCAAGGTTTTGGTAAATATTTCATATGCCATAGATATTATATTTAATTTACTATTGAACATAGATTATTTCTAAAAATTTTCTTATGGAACACTTTGATGAACATCTTTATACATAAGCTTTTCCATATTTAGGACAATTTCTAAAAGTAGAATTCTTGGGTCAAATGGTATCAACAGATACATTATTGTCAAATTGGTTTTGAAAAAGATTTGTACCAGTTTATACTGCCACTGATAATGCTTCCTTTACCACATTTTTTCTAGTCTTGACTGTTATAATTTTTTCATGTTTGCTACTTTGAGGGGCAAAGAATGGTCTCTACCTGGTATTTTAATGACATTTTGTTTTTTATTTATCAGTATAGATCAGGTTAGACTGGCATGGAAAAGAGTGTTTAATTCTTTGCAGTAAGGTTGTAGGATTATTTACTCACAGTTGATGTTTAATGTTGCTGGTGTTTAATGTTAACTACTAAATTCAAAACACTTTTTTTTCCAGACCCTGTAAGATTTGGCTATGTCCTTCATATTTGACTGGATTTACAGTGGTTTCAGCAGTGTGCTACAGTTTTTAGGTAATGTTGGCCCTTTGTTCTCTTTTGTTATCCCATTTAATCCTACTTATATAAAAGTGTCTTTTATTTGTACAGAGCCTCTTTGTATGTAAGCCAGTAGTTACAAATGTGGGCTCTGGAATCATACAGACATGTTCAATTACTCATTATACCTGTTCCAAAGTAATCTTAGACAAACTGTTTTCTCCACTTTAGCCTTAATTTCCTTATCTGTAAAATAATAATAATTCCTATCTTTTAAGGTTGTTGATAAGCATATTATTAACAGGAATAGCTACCATTTATTAGCCAGTTTGCACAAGAGCTTTACATGCTTTACCTCATGTAATCCTCACAGGAATCCAATGCATTGTTTCTTTTTTTATTATTATTATAAAAGTGCATGTTCCATAAAGTACCTCATATATTATAAATGGCATTTTATATCCTACTAAATAAGTCTTGATTACCCAGCAATTCTGACTAGTGATTTTCCTCTCTTTATAGATTTTAAAGATAGGAAAAATCTTTGCTTCCCATTCTTTTATTGACACCCTTGACTTGTCACATTTTTCAGTGAAACAGGCTTTTTTTTTTTTCCCTGAACCAGGCTTTTGATTAACTTTTATGTGGGATATATACAATTTTATTATTGTAATAATTAATGAAAATATTTCTAGTCTCCTATTTTCAAATTTTGTCCTAAGTTTAGTCTCCTTATAACCATCATCTTGTAAACTGGCAGAAAGAGAAGCGTTTCATGTAATTACAGAGTGGTCAACACAGTTCTAAACTGGCCACAACCATACTTATGGAATGATACCTCCTATATAAATATTTCTTTCTCCACAAACATAATCTTGACTGAGGAAATAAATTTTGATTGGGAAATATAAATTTTGTTTGACTACTATATATTAAAAGGATAAAAATGTAAGATCAAATTTTGTCAGTGTATTTTTATTTCTTAGTTGAACGTTAATTGCAAATTTTTAAAAACCCAGAGTGTTTTTTTTTCTTTTTAAAAATATAAATCCTCACATTATTTTATACTGTTGCTCTACTACAGGTCAAATGTCAGATCTCTCTATACTACCTCCAAGAGAATTCTTAAATCTTTTTATCAGACTGAAATATTTTGTCACATATTTGCAAGAAGTGGGTCAGAAATAGAGGCTTTTAAACTTTATTTTGCTGGGGCTTTGGGTTATAACATGTTGGAATCTATATCTCAGTTTATAGAACAATGAATCTATGCTGAATTATGTTGAAAAGGCAAAATAGATTGCATCACAATCAGGAACAAGAAGGTTAATAGTGCTAACTTTAGGAAGCAGTATAGAGAAATGAAAATGAACGAAAGCTTTGGGGTCAAACATAGGTTCAGATCTCAGATCTGACTTCGGCATTTGAGCAAGTTAACTCTGAGTCTTCATTTCCCCTCTGTAAAAAAGAGAATAATACTGCTACTTCACAGAGTTGAGGATTAAGTGAAATAATGTATGCAGGTGCTTAACAGTGCCTACCACAAAATAAGAATTTAGTCCAACTCAGTTTAAAGACTAAATGCTGTAGTTGTTCCCCTTTAGTATATTATCCTGTACACTTTTACTATTTAAAAGTTAGGGTGGTAGGGACTTCCCTGGTGGCACAGTGGATAGGAATCTTCCTGCCCATACAGCAGACACGGGTTTGATCCCTAGTCCGGGAGGATCTCACGTGCCGTGGAGCAACTAAACCCATGCGCCACAACTACTGAGCCCACGTGCCACAACTACTGAGCCTGTGCTCTAGATCCCGTGCTCCACAACACGAGAAGCCACCGCAATGAGAAGCCCACGCGCTGCAACGAAGAGTAGCTCCTGCTCACCACAACTAGAGAAAGCCCGTGCACAGCAACAAAGACCCAACGCAGCCAAGAATAAATAAAATTAAATATTAAAAAAAAAAAGGGTGGTAAGATTGAGTGCATTGGTTAGAAACAGTCTATGTAGAAACCTTTTAAGAAATAGAAATGTTTAAGGAGATTATTAGTCAGATTTATATTTAAAGAAGAGATGTAGTATCCCAGCTCAGGTAAATATGGAAAACAATCTTTGTAGAAACCTTTTAAGAAATAGAAATGTTTAAGGAGATTATTAGTCAGATTTATAATTAAAGGAGAGATGTAGTATCCCAGCTCAAGTAAATATGGAAAACAGTCTTTAGGACTGGAATTGTTGGTCAATATGTGATCAAAAGATTAGGACTTAAATAATTTACTTCTTAAACTTAAATGTGGGTAAAGAACTAGATGTTATTTTGGCATGAACTTATTAGAAAATGGATGGCCTGAATCTGTAATTGCCTAATGTCTTAAAAATTTCATTTATTGATTAAGTATTTTTTGAGCTGCTGCTGCATTCCCTGTCCTCATGTAATTCCATGGGTATTAGACAATTAAAGACACGAAAAATAAAGTTCAATACCACTACACACCTAGTAGAATGCCCCAAATCCAGATGCTGACAACACCAAATACTGGTGAGGATGTGAAACAACAGAAACTCATTCATTGCTGGTGGGAATGAAAAATGGTTCAGCCACTTCGGAAGACAGTTTGTTGGTTTCTTATAAAAGTAAACATACTCTTACCATTCAATCCAGCAATTGTGCTCCTTGGTATTTAGCAAAAGGAGTTGAAAACTTACATCCACCTGAAAACCTACGTCCACCTGAAAACCTGCACACAGGTGTTTGTGGCAGCTTTAGTCATAACTGCCAAAACTTGGAAGCAACCAAGATGTCCTCAGTGGGTGAATGGATAAACTATGGTATAGCCAGACAGTGGAATATTATTCAGCACTAAAAAGAAATGGACTATCAAGCCATGAAAATACATGGAAGAAACTAAAATGCATATTACTGAGTGAAAGAAACCAATCTGAAAAGGCTACATACTGAGTGATTCCAACTACATGACATTCTAGAAGAGGCAAAAATATGGAGACAATAAAAAGATCAGTGGTTGCTGGGCCTTGGGTGGGATGGGATGTATAGGCAGAGCACAGAGGACTTTTTAGGGCAGTGAAAATACTCTGTATACTGTTGAATATGTGTCATTGAACTTTTGTCCTCTTGGGGGAGGATATGTATGTGTGGGGAGAGAGGTATAGGGAAATCTCTGTACGTTCCTTTCAGTTTTGTTGTAAACCTAAAAGTGCTCTAAGAAAAGTCTTTAAAATACACACACACACACACACACACACACACACACACACACACACACATATATATGTAGCTCAATATAGAATTTTGCAGTAAATGCCAGTCTACTGTAAATTGGTCAATGCTGTATTTATCTGTTTATCACTTTATCTATCAATGCTTGATTGATATATTTAAAATTATGTGCTTGGATATTTTTGTTGTTGCTTAGTGTTATGCAATCATGTCAATAGTTTAACCTTATTCTCAGGGAAATTTGACAGTGAACTAAACTTTTTTTTTTTGTGGTACGCGGGCCTCTCACAGTTGTGGCCTCTCCTGTTGCGGAGCACAGGCTCCGGACGCGCAGGCTCAGTGGCCATGGCTCACGGGCCCAGCCGCTCCGCGGCATGAGGGATCTTCCCGGACCGGGGCACGAACCCGTGTCCCCTGCATTGGCAGGCGGACTCTCAACCACTGCGTCACCAGGGAAGCCCGAACTAAACTTTTTTACTGAAAAAAAAACTCACTGTAATTTTTATTGTCAAAAATAGTTAATTTATTTTTATCTGTGGAAAAATACTCTTTAATTATTCTTTTGGTCTAGCTTCATAAATACATAATGTCAAGTATTTTATGAGTGTTTCTCTAGTAGAGGACACAGATATTTGTCAAAGGATAGACTAAAATAAAATAAAAGAGGATTTAAGATAAATTGTCAAGGGAATTGGCATTTTGGCATTGCGAGATAAGTTTAGGTCACACGTACATTTATTGATTGGGGCAAAGTTTAGTTTTATAATGATTTGACTTCCCAAATCATAATAGATTTAAAATAGCTCTTCAAAACTAAAAATAGGTTAGATATCCAAGCTTTTTTCAGGCCAATTTATAAAATATTAAAAGTTCAGGGCTTCCCTGGTGGCGCAGTGGTTGAGAGTCCGCCTGCCGATGCAGGGGACACCGGTTCGTGCCCCGGTCCGGGAGGATCCCACATGCCGCGGAGCGGCTGGGCCCGTGAGCCATGGCCGCTGAGCCTGCGCGTCCGGAGCCTGTGCTCCGCAACGGGAGAGGCCTCAACAGTGAGAGGCCCGCATACCGCAAAAAAAAAAAAAAAAAAAAAAAAAAAAGTTCAAAAGGTTAATAAGTGTTTCTTTATCAAAAATCTGGTGTATTTAGGAAAAGTATCTAAATAACTAAATTGTGAATATTATATTATACTTTTATTTAAAGTCATTTTATTTGTGTAGTCTATGTCAGATATCACTTTGACTAATCATAGCTCTTATTCTGCAGGATTATATAAGAAAACTGGTAAATTGGTATTTCTTGGATTGGATAATGCGGGAAAAACAACATTGCTACACATGCTGAAAGATGATAGACTTGGACAACATGTCCCAACGTTACATCCCAGTAAGTATATTCTCCCATACAATATATTACTTGATCAAGTGATACCAATTCATAGGCCCTAATCAAAAGGTTTTGTTTGGTTTTTTGGTGGATAAATTATGATCAGGTCACTTCACCTGTTCTTAAAATAGTATAATAAATAATAAGTGACCCAACTCTAGGGAGTATATTTAGATCTTGAAATAATACTCATATCTTCTTATCAGTTAGTATACCATCGTCCAGCTAGAGGAATTAAAAAGTTATTGCCTCAGGGATTATGATATGATATTCAACAACATATTGCTTAGGTTATAAATAGTCACCATTAGCTTGTTACATAACCTAAATTTCTTTCAAATTTTAGAACTGCACTATTTTAATCATTATTCAATGGACAGATTATAGTCTTATACTTTGCTGGAAGCTCTCAACTTATTAACCAGTTATTTTTCTAGTCCTAACAATCTGAACTATTTCTTATATAAAGACCATAGAATTATTCCAAAAACCAGGGGATGCATTGATACACTTATAGAAAGGTTTTTGGTTTTTGGTGTTCTTTTTGGCCACACCCCACGGCTTGCAGGATCTTAGTTCCCCAACCAGGGATTGAACCTGGGCCCACAGCAGTGAAAGCACCAAGTTGTAACCACTGGACCGCCAGGGAATTCCCTAGAAAGTTTTAAAATAATTAAAAAATAATTTACTGTGCTTCCTTTTAGAAAGACTACCTGAAAGACATTAATAATGATTCTATAAATCACTTAATACATATCATCCTATATATAAGATTATGTAATAGGTACTGTTTGAGAAAGTAAAGTTAATGATAAAGTGATAAAATTATTAGAAACAGAAGTCTAATCTTAAAATACCTGTGAACTTACTTTTACTGTTGAAAAGATGATGAATCAAGTACACAGAGAGTTTAAAGACAAGTTAATCCATAGATTAATTATGAAATAATGAGTGTTGGCCTTAATAATGAGTATAAAATTGAGAACTGGACTAAAAAGTAGATAATATGATAGTTAATTTAGTTCAGTAAATATACAAAGAACAAGGAAGGAAGACAGAGCAAAACAAATTACCATTTTATCTCTAAAGCTGTTAGTGAGTGAAGTTGGAAAAGGAAGATTTTGTAAAATTGATACTTTTTTTTTTATATTAGGAGAGGAAAGTGGGGCTTGACAAATAAGATTCTGATACAAGAACAATACTGTTAAAGAAAAATGATCATGGTGAAATTGAGTATACAAAATTATCTGCAAAAGCAACAGAAATGGAAGAGATTACACAGTGGTCTTATATTAGGTGTAAGTCATTTTAAAAATTTTATGATGTTGCCCTTTTTAATTTATTCAACAAATATTTTTTGAGCATCTGCTCTATGTCAGACATTGTTCTAAGTACTAGGAGTAAAAGCAGTGGCACAAAACAGATGCTATATCAACCTTCCTGTGGCTCACATTCATTTCAACTAATATTTTTCAATTAATCAAAAAACATATGTGTACTCACTTCGGCAGCACATATACTAAAATTGGAATGATGGAATGATACAGAGAAGATTAGCATGGCCCCTGCACAAGAATGACACACAAATTCGTGAAGCATTCCATATTTTTAAGAATGAAATTAAAAATACTCTCTAACATCATATACAAAAATAAACTCAAAATGGGTTAAAGACCTAAATGTAAGGCTGGATACTATAAAACTCTTAGAGGAAAACATAGGCAGAACACTCTCTGACATAAATCTCAGCAATATCTTATTATTTTTATTTTTTTTTTATTTTTGGCTGTGTTGGGTCTTTGTTGCTACGCGCAGGCTTTCTCTAATTGTGGCAAGCGGGGGCTACTCTTCATTTGCAAGAGCACGGGCTCTAGGGTGTGCAGGCTTCAGTAGTTGTGGCTTGCAGGCTCAGTAGCTGTGGCTTGCGGGCTCTAGGCGCAGGCTCAGTAGTTGTGGTGCACGGGCTTAGTTGCTCTGCAGCATGTGGGAAATTCCCGGACCAGGGCTCAAACCCGTGTCCCCTGCATTGGCAGGCAGATTCTTAACCACTGCACCACCAGGGAAGTCCCACAATATCTTTTTTGATTCACCTCCTAGAGTAATGAAAATAAAAACAAAAATAAACAAATGGGACCTAATTAAGTGTAAAAGCTTTTGCACAGCAAAGGAAATCATAAACAAAACAAAAAGACAACCCACAGAATGGGAGAAAGTATTTGCAAATGAAGAGACCAACAAGGGATTAATCTCCAGAATATACAAACAGCTCATGCCACTCAATATCATAAAAACAAATAACCCAATCAAAAAATGGGCAGAAGATCTAAATAGACATTTCTCCAAAGAAGACAGACAAATGGTCAGAAAGCCCAAGAAAAGATGTTCAACATTACTAATTATTAGAGAAATGCAAGTCAAAACTACAATGAGGTATCATCTCACACTGGTCAGTATAGCCATCATCAAATATCTACAGACAGTAAGAGCTGGAGAGGGTCTGAAGAAAAGGGAACCCTCTTGCACTGTTGGTGGGAATGTAAATTGGTATGGCCACTATGGAGGACAGTATGGAGGTTCCTTAAAAAACTAAATATAGAACTACTGTATGATCCAGCAATCCCACTCCTGGGCGTATATCCAGAGAAAACCATAATCCAAAAAGATACATGAACCTGAATGTTCATTGCAGCACTATTTACAATAGCCAAGACATGGAAGCAATTTAAATGTCCATCGACAGAGGAACGGATAAAGAAGATGTGGTACATATATACAGTGGAATATTAGCCATAAAAAAGAACAAAGTAATGCCATTTGCAGCAGCATGGATGGACCTAGAGATTATCCTACTAAGTGAAGTAAAGTCAGGCAAAGACAAATATCATATGATATCACTTATATGTGGAATCTATCTAATTTAAAAATGATACAAATGAACTTATTTACAAAACAGAAACAGACTCAGATCTTGAAATCAAACTTATGGTTACCAAAGGGGAAATGTAGGTGGAAGTGATAAATTAGGAGATTGGGATTAACATATACACACTACTATATATAAAATAGATAACTATGGACTTCCCTGGTGGTGCAGGGGTTAAGAATCCCCCTGCCAGCTCAATATTAAAAAAACAAACAACCCAATCAAAAAATGGGCAGAAGACCTAAATAGACATCTCTCCAAAGAAGACATACAGATGGCCAAGAAGCACATGAAAAGCTGCTCAACATCACTAATTATTAGAGAAATGAAAATCAAAACTACAGTGAGGTATCATCTCACACCAGTTAGAACGGGCATCACCAGAAAATCTACAAACAACAAATGCTGGAGAGGGTGTGGAGAAAAGGGAACCTTCTTGCACTGTTGGTGGGAACGTAAATTGATACAGCCACTATGGAGAACAGTATGGAGGTTCCTTAAAAAACTAAAAATAGAATTAGCATATGACACAGCAATCCCACTACTGGGCAAATACCCAGAGAAAACCATAATTCAAAAAGACACATGCACCCCAGTGTTCATTGCAGCACTATTTACAATAGCCAGGTCATGGAAACAACCTAAATGCCCATCGACAGACGAATGGATAAAGAAGATGTGGTACATAAATACAATGGAATATTACTCAGCCATAAAAAGGAACGAAACTGGGTCATTTGTAGAGGCGTGGATGGATCTAGAGACCGTCATACAGAGTGAAGTAAGTCAGAAAGAGAAAAACAAATATCGTACATTAACGCATATATGTGGAACCTAGAAGAATGGTACAGATGAACCAGTTTGCAGGGCAGAAATAAAGACACAAATGTAGAGGACAAACATATGGATACCAAGGGGGGAAAGTGGCGGCCGGGGGGCGGGGAGGTGTGATGAATTGGGAGATTGGGATTGACATGTATACACCGATGTGTATAAAATGGATAACAAATAAGAACCTGCTGATAAAAAAATAAAGAAAATTAAATTAAAAAAAACAAAACAAAAAGAATCCGCCTGCCAATGCAGGGGACACAGGTTTGAGCTCTGGTCCGGGAAGATCCCACATGCCGGGTAGCAACTAAGCCCGTGAGCCACAACTACTGAGCCTGCGCTCTAGAGCCCGTGAGCCACAACTACTGAGCCAGCGTGCCACAATTACTGAAGCCCACGTGCCTAGAGCCTGTGCTCTGCAACAAGAGAAGCACATGCACCGCAACAAAGAGTAGTCCCCAATCACCGCAACTAAAGAAAGCCCACGTGCAGCAATGAAGACCCAATGCAGCCAAAAATAAAAATAAATTTTTAAAAAAGAAATTTAAAAAAATAGATAACTAACAAGGACCTACTGTATAGCACAGGGAACTCTACTCAATATCCTGTAATAACCTAGATGGGAAAAGAATTTGGGGACTTCCCTGGTGGTCCAGTAGCTAAGATGCCTTGCTCCCAATGCAGGAGGCCCGGGTTCAATCCCTGCTCAGGGAACTAGATCCCATATGTATGCCACAACTAAGAGTTCAAATGCCGCAATGAAAGATTCCACATACCGGAACTAAAGATCCCGCACATGGCAAGGAAGATCCCACGTGCCTCAACTAAGATCTGGCTCAGCCAAAATAAATAAATAAATAGGAACTTCCCTGGTGGTCCAGTAGGTAAGATTCCATGTTCCCAGTGCAGGGGGCCTGGGTTCGATCCCTGGTCAGGGAACTAGATCTCACTTGCCACAACTAAGAAGTCTGCATACCGCAACAAAAGATCCTGCATGCCGCAACTAAAGATCCCTCATACCGTAACAAAGATCCCATGTGCTGCAACTAAGACCTGGCACAGCCAAAATAAATTAATAAATAATAAATAAATATTTTAAATAAATAAATCTTTTAAAAATCTTTAAAAAAAAGAATCTGAAAAAGAATGGGTATATATGTATAACTGATTCACTTTGCTGTACACCTGAAACTAACACAACACTGCAAATCAACTATACTCCAATAAAAATTTTAAAAGAAAACACATATGTGAAAAAGGTAACATATATCTACCCTATGATCTGGCAGTTCCATTGCTAGGTATTTATCTAGGAGAAATGAAAAACATGTGTTCACCAAAATTCTCATACAAGAATGTTTATTATACCAGTTTTATTTATCCGTAATAGCCCCAAACTGGAAACAGCTCAGATGTCCTTCAAAAAAAGAATGGATAAACAATGGAATTCTACTCAATAAGAAAGAGGAATAAACTGCTGATACATACGATGCATATTATATTGCATGGAAGAGGCTGGTCACAAAATTTATATACGATATGATACCATTTATATAAAATTCTAAAACAGGCAAAACAAACCTGTGGTGATAGAATTCAGATCAGTGCTTGCTTCTGGGGGTGGAGGTGTAGACTGACTAGGAAGGGGCAAGAGGGAACTTGCTGGGATGTTAACAGTGTTCTGTATCTTAATTAATCAAATTGGGACTTCTTTTAGAAAGCACGGAGTGTACTGGGGATTGTAACCATAGAGGTAGTTTGCCAACCACATCCAAGCATTATCTTTTCCTTATGGAAAGGATCATGCTTTGAACACAAATTGTATTACTTATTCATTCAGTTGGCAGTCTTCATACAGAATTTTTTAGCAAGATAAACTACTCTGGGGTCTCATAGTTATATTGAATAGTTAACAATTATACTGAACCTTTCATTGTAATTGTAGGGGGTCTTCTGCTTTTGGCCATGAGGGAATAACAGAGTCTGGAATTACCATCCCACTGTAAATGACTAGAAAACTGGACAAAAATATATACTACAACTGTTTTCAGATATTGGGCAATAGCTAGCACAGGGTTATGATTCCTGAGAGAAGAAAAACAAATGCTTCTCTATTCAAGTTTTATCACAGGAGGTAATTTTCAGATCATGGTGTAGGGAGAGGAAACCCAAACAACCCAGTAGTCTTACTGAGTTGAGGAGACAGAGACCAGAATCTGGGGAGGCTGAGGTGACTAGAATTTGCTGGGCAGATTACCACAGAGGAAGGAGCTCTGCAGAGAAGGAATTCCAGAAATTAAAAATATATATATATATATTTATTTAGGCTGCGCTGGGTCTTAGTTGTGGCATGCGAACTCTTAGTTGTGGCATGCGAACTCTTAGTTGTGGCATGCATTCGGGATCTAGTTCCCTGACCAGGGATCAAACCTGGGCCCCCTGCAGTAGAAGCATGGAGTCTTAACCACTGGACCACCAGGGAAATCCCAGAACTCCAGATATTTTCATGGCTGAATACCAATCTGTGCATACATAGGGTGAAACTACACATGTCCAGTCAAAGAATAATTTCTGGAAGAACAGTTATAGTGGAGTTGTTAGCCAAATAATTCCCAGAGCTCACATGGGACCGGGAATCCAAGTTCGCGCTAGCCAAAAAGGAGAGACCTTGTTGAATACTCCAAAGGATCATATCTTAGTAATGGGGCTAAAGTAGCTCCAGAGTAAAGGCTACTTTAGATCTGCCCTAACAAAACTTAAAAACTGATCTGCAAGCAATTTAACTGCCTGCCAGAACAAAGTCCAACTTTCTTTTCTTTTTTTTTTTTTGGCCGTATCCCGTGGCTTGCAGGATCTTAGTTCCTAACCAGGGTCCCTGCAGTGAGAGTGCTGAGTCCTAACCACTGGACTGCCAGGGAATTCCCAAAGTCCAACTTTCTTGAAAAGGATACAACAAAATCCAACATCCAGGGACCTCCCTGGTGGCACAGTGGTTAAGAATCCACCTGCCAATGCAGGAGACACAGGTTCGATCCCTGGTCCAGGAAGATTCAACATGCCACGGAGCAACTAAGCCCGTGAGTGCGCCACAACTACTGAGCCTGTGCTCTAGAGCCCGCAAGCCACAACTACTGAAGCCCGTGTGCCTAGAGCCCGTGCTCCACGCCTAGAGCCCGTGCTCCGTGACAAGAGAAGCCACCGCCATGAGAAGCCCGCGCACTGCAAGGAAGAGTAGCCCCTGCTCGTCACAACTAGAGAAAGCCTGCGCACAGCAGGGAGGAACCAGTGCAGCCAAAAATAAATAAATTAATTAATTTTTTAAAAATCCAACATTCAATAAAAAATTATTAGACATGCAAAGAAGCAGGAAAGTATGATCCATAACCAGGAGACAAATTAATCAGTAAAAACAGATTGTAACAGAGATGATGGCAGAAGTAAAAAAGATGATGGAATTAGCAAATAAGGACATTGAAATATAGCTGTTATGAATATGGTTAAGGATCTAAGGGAAACATGAACATAATGAGGAGAGAAATGGAAGATATAAGACAGAACCAAATGGAACTTATAGAAAAGAAAAACAAAATATCTGAAATGAAATTTTCACTAGGTAGGATTAATAGCAATTTTTTTTGTGGAGTGGAGGGTGTCCCACACTGCACAGCATGTGGAATCTTAGTTCCCCGACCAGGGGTTGAACCCGCACCCCCTGCAGTGGGACACAAGTCTTAACCACTGGACCACCAGGGAAGTCCCAAGGATTAATAGCAAATTAGTGCCAATACTGAAGAAGGAAAGACCAGTGAACTTAAGTCAATGCAATAGAAACTAAAAGAAACAGAGAAAAATGACTGAAAAAAAAAATCAACAGAGCCTCAGTGACTTGTGGGACAATATTAAGTAGTCTAGCAAACCTATCATTGAAGTCCCAGAAGGGGAAGGAAGGGAGCAGAAAAAATATTTGAAGAAATAATAGCCAAATTTTTTATTATAATTGTCATTAAAGACTGTCACCTGCGAAATATGACAGCCATGAGAGAATACTGTTATTTCACCTTTATCGTTTAAGATGAATTACAGGAAAAATTATTAGGTTGGAGCAGCCACTTGAATTCACAGTAAATAATTGTCAATTTCAGCAGGATAGAGAAGGAAAAATAAGTAAGTGTTGGATTTGTGGTGGGTAGTGAATACTAGAAATGAATATTATCATTTACGTGCATTATATTGGCAATATGAAATGGAATATAGTAGTTACAACAGAGAATTGCTTTTTGATTTGACCTTATTTGCAATTAAAGTAAGTCAAACTTTAAGTGGCAATATATACCAGGAATGGATTTCTAATTTTCATGTTGTTAAAATATTTTGTATTATTATTTAGCATCAGAAGAACTAACCATTGCTGGCATGACATTTACAACTTTTGATCTGGGTGGACATGTTCAAGGTGAGATCCTATTGCTTTATTTAATAAAAATGTGACCATTATGTTCCAGTGCATGAAATCTCATTCTATTCAAAGAAAGCCAGAGTAGACTTAAAATTTAGGAGTTATTACCCCTAGATAAATGCTTTAAATGCAAAGGATGATTTTCATTGTACTCCAATTTAAGTCTGAATTGCTTTTGGTGGTAAAGCATATGAGTAAAATTTAGCCTCCATTCTTTCTCTGCTCCAGTCCACCTTTCACTTACTGTCGTAATCATGTTATGAATATGTTATTGCTCTGTATGAAAAACTTTCAGTGGCTAACTCATTACCTATAAAATAAAGGCCAGGGCTTCCCTGGTGGTGCAGTGGTTGAGAGTCTGCCTGCCGATGCAGGGGACACGGGTTCATGCCCCGGTCCGGGAAGATCCCACATGCTGCGGAGCAGCTAGACCTGTGAGCCATGGCCACCGAGCCTGCGCGTCCGGAGCCTGTGCTCCGCAACGAGAGAGGCCACAACAGTGAGAGACCCGCGTACCGCAAAAAAAAATAAAAATAAAAAAAAATAAAGGCCAAACTCACTGACCTGGCAGTCAGGATCTCTATGATCTGATCGCTTTACTTTTTGAGTCTTTATTTCCCACTATACCCTTTCCCATTCTCTTTACTCCAACCAAACCAAACCATCTTGGTGTTCTCCCACCTCTGTGCTTATGCCATCCCCACCTGCACGTAGGTAACCCACCTTCAGGGCCCCGTGTAAATCCTGCTGCCTCCCCTGAGAAGCCACTCCCAGCTGGGAGTGCTCTCAACTATACTTACGTAGCAATTAGTGCGTTTGTATACATATCTGCAAGTTTGGAATGACTGTCTTATTTCCTCTACTAAACTTTCTGGGACTGAAATCCTAGTTATTTTTTAATATCCCCAAAAGGACTTAGTAGTATCCACCACATGGTAATTCATAAATAATGAATATTACAAAGCCTGTAGCTAGTGAAAGCACATTTGAGACATATATCAATTGTTTAAAATATACATAAACTAATTCCTGGAATATAATGATTAGATTTAGAACCTAATGGAGTTTGGGACTTCATTTCTATATTATTTTAAGGTACATTATAAAACTGAAGTCAGAAAAAAAAGTTACCTTCCCCTAGGGTGCCCCCCAAACTGTTTTCCCCTCTAAAAGAGAATGTCATGGCAAAAATTACCCTAATGGTTTCATAAACTTTAATTTCTGTTATGAGTAGAACAGTTTGCTTTATTATTTTAACTTAACAAGTCTGTACCCAATACTAATTTCCTTCTGTCACTGACTCCAGATTTATCACTGGCAAAAAACTGATAAACTAGGAATGTCAAAAAAATGATACTGCATATAAGAAATAGTAGTGGTCCCTCCAATGAACTTAATGTGCATCCTTGTCCATTAGTAGCAAATATTAATTCTTCTTCTAACATAGGAAAATTGGGGCAGAGTGAAGTATTTGACTTGACCACAATCAAGGAAAACCTGTTATTTCTTCTTTGGTCACCTGGAAGGATTTTGGCAATATTGGGTGAAAGATTAACTTGAGTATATAGTGAAGTAGCAGCAGCTAAGGGATAATTACACTTGATATCTTGTTGGACTCTTCCCTCAAACTATCTGCTAGGTTTGACCAGCAAATAAAATCTAACTCCTGATTGTTTTTATTAGCTCGAAGAGTATGGAAAAACTACCTTCCTGCTATCAATGGCATTGTATTTCTGGTGGATTGTGCAGACCATGAAAGGCTGTTAGAATCAAAAGAAGAACTTGATGTAAGTTAAATAACTAAAACTAAACATAGTTGAATCACTCTGGTAAGCCTGAGGAAATAGGTTGGATATGTAGGTATGAGTGTGGCTTTTTTGCAGCCTCTGATGTAACTCCTGACAATTTGTGGAGTTCTGAGATTATACTACTTAGAATGTAGAGGGAGTAGCTTGGAGTAATTGTAGCTATTGAGGAGGTACTAATGCAGAGTTGCTTCCTGAAGGCTTGGGCTCACTCTGTACAGAGTGTGCCCTTGTAGTATATTTCATGTCTGCTACATTCCTGTAGTGGCTTGGTCTGAAGCCCCTGGTCCTCCTAGGATGCTGGTTTCTTCAGGAGTTAGCCAGAACCTGGAAATGGCATAACGTGCTATCTTTGTCACTGCTCCCAGGAGTGATCAGGGCCATGTGTAGCCACCTCCTCTCCCGCCTCCCAGGTCACACGCTTCATAAAGGGGCTCAGAAGCAGTAGGCAAGGTCAGTGCTAGATCTGGGTCCACAGAGAAAGCAGGTCCATGATTTGATGGAAGGTTGACCTGACCATGCCTCTGCCTAGAGCAAGCAAACAAGTACTTATTCATGTGGAAAAGTCCAGATAGGTTCTCTGGTCTTGGAACAGGGTCAGGGAATTCCTGAGTTCCTACTTTGTGCCCGGCACTATGCATATTACCTCATTTAATTCTCAAGTTAACTCCATAAGGTAGGTGGTACTATTGCAAATTCTCTTTGAACTTCAATGAGCCTTATTGGTGTAAGATCTCACAACTCAAAAGCAGCAGAACTAGAAATGAAACCAGGTCTGCATGCTTCAAAGTGTTGGGTCTATTCACAGAGTGAGCACTTACAGAAGGAGACTTAGGGAGGCAGAAGAATTGAGCTTTGGGTTTGTTGAGCTCACTTGAAAATGTAGGGAGAGTTTGCCAAAGAAAGTTAGCCAAACTGATGGGTATGATAGAGAATGAGTCCTTGATGCCCATTTGGTAGCTTGTCACAATGAACCCTTTAGATGGTTTCATATCAACATCTTGTCGTTCATTTTGTTTTGTTTTTTCAGTCACTAATGACAGATGAAACTGTTGCTAATGTGCCTATACTGATTCTTGGAAATAAGATTGACAGACCTGAAGCCATCAGTGAAGAGAGGTTGCGAGAGATGTTTGGTTTATATGGTCAGACAACAGGAAAGGTAAAAAACAAAAAAAAAGAAAAAATTTTGACAAGTGTGAATATTTCATTCAGTAGTACGAATATCTTTTTATTTTATTTATTTTTAATCTTCTGAAATAGTGTGTTCCCACACTACCCCTAACAGTAATCATGCTTATCGGTTTAATCGGTACAGTCTGGCTTCTTTATTTATTTATTTTTTAATTGGGGTATAGTTGACATACATTATACCAGTTTCAGGTGTATAACCAGATGTCTTTAAATTATTATTGTCCTACCTCATAAGCCCATTTTCATTTTTTTTCTTAAAAACTGTCATTTATACATTTGTGTCTTTTTTTAATGTCCTCGTTTATTTTCTTTCTACCACTGAATGAAATGAAACCTTTTCTTGGTGATATCAAAAATGTCAAAGCCTATACTTATGAGAAACTAAATGAAAGCTTTCAAAGTTTTGTCATAATTTTTCAGAATTAGCCACTAAATAATATACTTGAATGTTTAAGCATACCAGTAGTGTATTTAGGCCCTCAGTTCAGTGTTTAAGTCCTGAGTTCACCACAGGTAAAAATAAAATGTAAACTTGGCCATAGCAGTGTTGGGGTTTTCTGAACATATGATTTATAGTAAGCTTTAAGACACATTATTTTTGCATTCATTTTTACTGGTATTTGTTTTGGGGAAGGACCTTAGTATTGAAAAATCCCAGAGTAGAGAAATATTGCAGCCTATGGAAGGAGACTCTTATGTTAGATATGGTAGACTTTGGTCTATTTTCTGTTTCTTCTTTTTAATAACTCAACTCCACATTAATTTTTTTTTTTTTTTGCCACGCTACATTGCATGTGGGATCCTAGTTCCCCAACCAGGGGTCGAACTGGCGCCCCCCACATTGGGAGCTCAGAGTCTTACCCACTGGACTGCCAGGGAAGTCCCTGCTCCACATTAATTTTAAGAAATGCCTTGTTGGGCTTCCCTGGTGGCGCAGTGGTTGAGAGTCCGCCTGCCGATGCAGGGGACACGGGTTCGTGCCCCGGTTTGGGAAGATCCCACATGCCGCGGAGCGGCTGGGTCCATGCGCCATGGCCGCTGAGCCTGCGCATCCGGAGCCTGTGCTCCGCAACGGGAGAGGCCACAGCAGTGAGAAGCCCGCGTACCACAAAAAAAAAAAAAAAAAAAAAGAAATGCCTTGTTTAGTCATAAACCTACTCAGAGAATGTTTGTTTTTAATATAAGTGAAGCCAGTTGTCCCAGGTAACTTGAATTTTTTCTAAGTCACAGATTATTTTCATTCTTGTGTGCCTCACAAGCTCACCTCTGTCCCACTGAGCAGACATCCTGTCCTCCAGTAGAGTGAGAGGAGACGTCCTGTGTGTTTAGGGGAGGGTACTTGGATGCCAAACAGCCGTGGCTTTATCACAGTCACCCTTTGTTCTAAGATGTACGAGCTGCAGTTCTGGGGAGTGGAGCTTTTATTTCATTAAGGGGTCATTCAACATAATGTCTATCTTCTCTTCTAGGGCAGTGTATCTCTGAAAGAACTGAATGCCCGGCCCTTAGAAGTTTTTATGTGTAGTGTGCTCAAAAGACAAGGCTATGGAGAAGGCTTCCGCTGGATGGCTCAGTACATTGATTAACACCAGCCCGCATCGGTTCAAGGTCTCACCATTCAGGCCTACTCAGAGATTTGATCACTCAACATGCATAACTTGAATTCAATAGACTTTTGTTGGTTAGAAAACAGATGTTTTTTAGATTATTAATATTTTATCAACCTAATTTGAGTGAGAATTGAAGACTGATTCAAGTAAGCTGAATATCACAATGTAGCTTTCTAATTCCATAAAAATAATTAGATTTTACAGTTTATAATCTGACATTACCCCCAGCACCATTTTTAAAGAGCAACTTTCCAGACTACCTTTGAAGCACTTTTTAACAATATGAAACTACAAATGTAAACCATATTTAAAAGTTCATCATGTTAAACTTTTTATGTACTTTTTTGGAACTAGTTTTTAAATTTTAGATTATGTGTCCACCTATCTTAAGTGAACAGTTAACAATTAGCTTATTGATGACTGCATGATGCCTTACAGTTTTCATTATTTTTTCTTATGCAAACGTCATGCAATAAAGCAAACCCTAATGTCTGGCATCCTTATTGGGCAAATGTTTCATTTTAATGTGTCTTATCTGGCTAGTATGCTCTGAAATTTTGTATGTTTACTATTATCTATATGAGGGGGTTACTGGGAAAGGAGACTGCTTCAGAATATTTAGAATAATGCTTAAGTTCCTAGAGGCTTTTGCATTTTCCAGGAGACAAGTTGTGTTTGGTTGTACCTTATACCACATTTATCTCTGAATCGTGTATTTTTATCTGTAACACTACCATTACCAATGCTGATGGGATCCATGTCCTAGTCCCTTCGGATCGGCCTTCTGCAGAAAAGCACATCTTCTGGTACAACCCAAGGTTAATTTTTGGTTTGATAGGCCCATTCCAGTTGTCTGATTCTGAAGTGCTCCGTCTTACTGGTTTGGTATTCTGTGCCTCTTCACTGAAAGTAGTGACAGGCACCAGTCTCCCCACATTTAGAGGTACTCCCCAGTCTCTTTATACTTAATGGTACTCTCCAGGGCAAACGACAAGTAGGATCTTGTGCACAGTTTCATCGTGGAGGGGAGCATCTGAGGAAAAAGAGCCTATTCTCCTTCATTTGTCACTGAGATATTTGGGGATTTTGCTCCTGTCCTACACTCTTTTGCATTTTTGGCATATTTTATTTCTTGCTGGAAAGAAAATGAATCCATGTATTTAATTTTCTTTTTTTTTTTAATTCTCAGCTGGCTCTCACTTTATAGCACAAAAGGCTTTTGTTTTTAGATACAATTCTTGCCATGTGATAGTGTCTGCAAGCCTCATTGATAGGCTTTCTAATAAGATTTTAGTTAGCTTTTTGAAGTATTTTAATTTCCTAAGAAATTGAGTTCTTTTTTTCCATATGTCGGAGATTCCCATAATTAGCTGAAAGACAAGTGCCAAATATTTATTTTTAACGACTGTCAAGCTTAAGGTTTCCTCTCTTGGTCATAAACCAAGGTTTTATAGTATATTTAACCAATTCCGTTGAGAGTAGATTGCCCCAATTCCATCAAGAGTAATTTTAATATCAGAATTAGTGTTTTCTCTAGCTATTGTCCAAATCAGAGTTACTATAGTCCTTTCTGTCATCAGTAATGTAATATATGAAGCAAATAAGGATTGAAGGATATGCCTGGAAGGAATTACCAGTTAGCTAAACCAACAAGGTCATTTCACCATGACATTTGGTTTTAGGAATTCACCTATTCTATTTCACTTTCAGCTTCCTTCTAAATGAAAACAAAAAGCTTTCTCCCTGCCCAGAAACATCAGTAGCACCATGGGAAAAGTAGCAAATGACATTTCAGCCTCTTGGTTTATTCTGCCAGATATGTTTAAAGTACTCATTTTTAACGTCTTGACTAGACAGAACTAAGCCTTATTAAAAGTAATTGCCTCTTGTTGATGGTATCTTTTCAATATTTACAGGGACATGCCTTTCTTCAAGTATTTCCTAGTATCTATTGTGATAATTGAGAAGTTAATTGTGTTATAAATTGGTATAAAGGAAAAAGCTTACTGGTTTCTCTAGAGGGGATTTGCTTTCTGGTACAAAATATATTGTTCCAGAACTCTCATTCTAGGTCTGTCACTGGAATCAAAGGAACAAAGTCACTTTGTGGACCACACTAAACTGTGGATACTTCCCAATGATGTAAGAGTCTTATGGCCTGAACCTCTGGAAATGAAGCTGCACTTTCCTGCCAGCTCCAGGGAGATGGGCCTCAGAGTTCCCCAGCCATTGGGCTTACCATCTAGTTCTGAGAGCTCCTCAGAGCATATACACTGAGTCACTGCTTCCTTCAGGAGAAGCAAGTTAAGAGAATGCCAAGAAGCAGTAAAAGTACATGGGGAAAACATATACTCTGTATGTGCCTGTGCAAGTGTGCACATTTGCGGAGTAGTTTTTGGGTAAATGGTAGTATTGGGGACATAGGTTAATTTTGTTCCTACCACTGTAAAGTGTGAAAATGTAACTAACACTATTGTATACAAGTTAAGATTGGATTCCATATAAATCAGGAAGTGTTCAGAAGATGTTTTAAAATCTTAAGTCCAAAACTAAAAATAGATGGTCTCAGCTGGCTTTTGTATTTTTAAAGAAGAGCTTCTCAACCTCACACCTGTTTCAATGACTGCTGTTAATTATACTTTTGTGTAACTGTTCAAATTGATGGATTCCAGTTTATCTTGGTGAATTTTTAGATTGAAGATTATAGCATTTTTAAAAATTGGGGCACAGATATTTCCTAAAGCATATGAAAAAATATTCTTCACCATTGGCTTAGTTGACCCAGTATCTTTTGAGTGCCAAAGAAGTATGAATTCAGATATTGCCTGCATAGATCTAAATTTTAGTTTTGTGTGCCTGTGTACATATACAAATTTACTGTGGTTTACAATGTATACACAGAACATTTCTTTTCTTTAGTTTTCAACTGGCTCACACTTCTGTGTAGCGCTTTCCAGCACGTAAGCTACTTGTAAATCATTAAAATAGAGTAATATTTGATAATAGTGTTTCTTGCCTTCTGCAAAATGATTTAATTAACCCAGCATTTTCACAAGTTCCATCATTAAAAACAGAATACCTCTAGTTGACATGATTTGAGAGTTTCAGGAAACAGGTTTACATTTTCTGAAACTGTACTTGGTATGTGACTCAACGTAGCATTTCAGTCTTAGTCACTTACAGGACTGAAGTTTGCAAGACTTCTCTTGCCAAGTAAATTTTGACCAGAGTACACTGAAAATAGCTAATATAAAAGGAAGTCTCTCAGAAAATCTTGTGTTGATTTTATTTAGAGTATATGGTTTGGATTTTTTTTTCTGGCCGTGCCATGCAGCATGCGGGATCTTAGTTCCCTGACCAGGGATTGCCGTGTTCCCTGCATTGGAATCGTGGAGACTGCCAGGGAAGTCCCTGTTTGAATCATTTTAAATGTACGTAAAAGTTGGTGAAGCTTCAAAAAGTCTCCAAGAGAGCATGAAAAAAATAGAGATTAGCAAATATAAACTTCTGGATGTGAAATTAATAGGGAATTAAAGGTTTTCTATAAACATTAAAAAAAAAATTTTGTAATAAATAGTTAAGAGTTCAGAAAACAGTATATCTTCAATTAAGGACTAAATTCTCAAAGCTCCATATTTATGTTTCTGGTCATTTCCATCACTGTCCTTTTGAAATGCAAATTAGTGCTTTTTAACCAAAAAAAAGGAAAAAGAAAAGAAAGAGAACAAGCTCTTAAACATAGGACTGTGCCTCTGTGTAAAGTGATTGGAATTTTGTTAAAACCATGTTTCTACTCTTGAACCCTGGAACCATTACCCCTCACATACCCCAGCCCACACCTGGATAAAAAGATCACTGAGTATAAAGGGAATCTACAGAGTCTGTTGAAGATGCAATTTTGAACTAATTTTTGTCCTCATAATTTGGAACATTAAGTAGCTAATATATTTAATACCTCTGGTTGATTGTTCCAGGCTTTGATCACACTTTTAAACAGAATCCAAAGTAATCACAGGAAATTAAGCAAATTTATCCAAAGTAAACTTTGTTTCAGGAGTGCCCCCATCCCAAATAGATTTTAGGACAGAAATGGGAAAGGCTTTTGAGTGATTTCATGCAGAATTATTTTCTGTGGAAAGGCCACACTGGAGTGGATGAATTCTTCTTCAGCGTGTATTTTAAATGAAGCGGGGGAATTAGATTTAATTTGTTTTAAATATTTGAGGGTAAAGAGAGGTGACAGTTATACAGTTTTGACATACAAGTTATCCTTGAAATTGTTTTCATTATCAAGTATGAAGATTCACATCAGAATGGCCAACTTCACATGAGTTTCTGGATTCCCTGGTGCTGCTCCTAACCTGAACTTATAATCAGTTGCCATACTGAGGCAAGAGCACTCAGGGTGAATGTAGTCACATAACTTTAAAAGTGATCAAAGTGTTTTCCGTGGTGAGGCCTTCAGTATTTGACTGAATGCAGAGTATGTTGAAGTGGTAAGTCGGTGATAAGTTTTTCATCACTAACCTTGTTTGCACTTTTGTACATCACTGCTTGCACTAGCATCTTAGTGTGAATTTTCACAATTGTTTTACAGCGTATACAGATTGTTAAGCATTAATTTATATAAAGATGTTTGTTTCCCTTTATATATTTTACAAGGAACAGCTATAATAGTTGATTAAATGTCCTTGAATTGTTTGTGTGTTACTTTGATTATGTTCGATTGTCTTTTCACCCCCTATGAATTTGAGTGTCAGGAATAGAAAAATAAAATGATTACCTGGTCTTTGAAACGCTCTGGTGTCAAGTCCCATTTTTACCATCCAATTGTAATTTTCATTGTGCTTATTAGAAATTTCTTGGACTTCGAAATTATTAAGATTATAGAACGTACCCTTTGTGCAAGGATTCCAAGGAACCTTTGCTTAAATTAAGTACCGAGGCCTAATTTGCCTTGTAAGACTGAAAACAACTCATGGGCACATTGTAGTAGGACTTACACAATGCCAAGTCAGTTGAAATGTGAAAAATAAGGCAGCTGGTTGGTTTTATCTACATCAAGGTTCTCTAGCTTTAGTATGCATCAGAATCTCCTTTGTGTGTGTGTGGTGGTGGTGGTGGGGAGCTGGCTTTAAAACACACAAGAAAAAAAATCCCACCAAAAATTGTTATTCAGTAAATCCAGGGTGGGGTGGAGGGCAGAAATCCAAATCTTCAACAAGGTTCTCAGGTTTTTCTGGTGCCAAAGTGTGTGGATTTTCATTTAGGAAAAACAGTAATATAACACTAAGTACTAGTAACACTAAATGGTCATTGGCCAATCAGTGAAGAAAAAAATTTCTTATTTTTTTTCCCCTGAGAATTCATTTATTAGTAAATCCTATGTCTGTGTAACCTGTAGTTGGTGGTTCTCAACCTTGGCTGCAATTCAGAATCACCCAAAGGCCAGGCCGCCCTCAGGAAGCAGACTTTTTTCAACTCCTCAGGTGATTCGAATGAAAAATTTTATCATTTTGTTAAGGGTTATCAAGCTACTTTTGAGACTTAAATCCAAATATAAAACCTTTCTACAGCCATCCCCTTAACCTTCCCACTAACAGTGTGCAGGACATCAAGCTTTGTGCTAACTCTTAACATAAACTATCATGATTCTATTACAGTTGGGTCCATCAAATGGAGATTTAGTATGGACTCAAGTTATTTGCTGAACTGAAACTAATAGGTAGTGAATGCACTGAAGGGATAAATGCTAAGAAAATAAAGTCCAGTTTATTTAGCTCATTTTCTTGAATTTAGCTATATAATATCCCACTAGACTATCTGATATTTGTACTAAAGCTACAAGTAATGCAATGTCATAGCCCCCAAAAGAGTGTGAAAAGCACCTTTTGGGGAATAGAGGAACTAGGAAACTGTAAAAGAAGCCCTTTGGGTGGTGGCCACCATCCTCCTAATTGAAAGGTGAGAACAACAGCTTAGAAACCTGATGACTAACAAAGGTCCTAAAACAGGCCCTGTTTCTGCTGCGTCCCTTATAAAGGGCTCAACTGGGGATTCAGTTAATTGACAAAGGTCAGAGCCTGTGTTTACAAAGCCTCTCAACTCAATTTATTTAAAATCAGACACCAAGACAATAATTTTCTGGCTATTATTTAGTAAACAAAGGAAGCCTTGCTTTGGAATGTGGATTTTGATTGGGAGCATTATGGTGAACCATTTAATATGTTTATTAAAGTCACTATGACTTCAGTGATGGCACTATGCCACTACAAACAAGCTGGTAATGTTGCAAAAAGAAAACTGACGAGCTTTCTTACCTGATTGTATTGAAAGGGCCTGGGTTAATGGGTAACAGTCCTCCAGTCAAAATCTTCACAGGTGTCATGTTTCGTGGCTGGTAAAAGTAAACAAAGGGAAGAAATAATTGGAGGTGAGGTACAGGTGGACAAAAACACTTGGGGGTCAAAAATGGAGATTTTTGTTTACTACATTCTTGAGCTAAAAGGAACTGAATGTGAACCTCATCAGTGGAATTGTAGTCTCATTTCATCCGGGATTAGCAAAATCTCAGAAACTAGAGATTATAAACATTACCAAGTTACAGTACCATTTTTAGGGTTTTCTCCTAGCCCTTGGGTTTGGGTTGAGCTCTCTAGATCCACCTCTTGGTTGGGAAGCCACGCCAGATTGATTGCAGTCTAGAGAAAAGCATGTTGACTTTCCTCCATCCTAGGGACTTCACTTTCGAGAACTGAATGGCCAAGAGCCCCTCTTTGGGTAAGGGGCAGAACAGGAGAGTTCCAGCCCTGTTCTGGGCCTGTTCTGGGCCCCAGAGCTTATTTACAACTAGGGGCTCTATTGCATGGGGACACAGCTCTGACAGCTCCTGAAGGAAGCCACGCAACGCTGCTTTCTTTCCCAACTGCAGCAGATGGCAGTGGCACAAAGATATTTAGAGAACAGTCAGAGTCTTTTTCCACCTCAGCTTCTATTTGGGGCCAGGTTCAGAATCCACAGGCCTCTGGCAGTCGGGTGGCAGGGGGACCCCTCTTGGATTCTCTGGGGCCTCAATCTGCCTTCCGTCTTTGGAGAAGCAGTGCCTGACCCTTCTGATTACCTGGTATGTGGGCAGCCTTTGCCCACCACTCCACGCGCAGGGCTGGGCTGGGCAAAGTAGGAGGCGGGGTCCCTACTCACCAGGTTCTCTCTTTTTTTCTCTCTCTCATATACAAAACCTTACGTGTGGAAAACCGTTATCACCAGGGACTTTGCAAGTATTGTGCTGGTATTGGATTCAGGTTGGGACATTTGGCCTTACTTTCTGTCTGCCCTTCCACCAGTCAGTCAGCAGGAATTTCCTCAACACCTGCCTGCTGGGGACTGGCATGGAATGATGAAAAACGGGCAGAGATCTGCCCAAGGCACCATGGAAGGCAAAAGGGAAAGGCCCCCAAACACCATCGAGGTTTCTAGAAAAGGGACACCAGAGCTGAATCTTGAAGCTGTATAAACTGGCTAGTGGAAAAGGGGTGAGAGAGGATAGTGCGAGCAGACAGAACGGCGATGACAGAGGCACAGCAGAAAAGGGCACGCTGTGATGTGGGGCCGGTAGAGCCCAGAGCCTGAAGAGGTGCTGTGTGGAGAGCATCTTAGACGGAAATGTCAGTGGAGGGAAAGACGAGAACATGAGGCCTGAACTCAGAAGGAGGCAGAAGAGTGGGGCTGATCTTTCCCATCTTTCAACCTGCTTCTCACCTGTCATGATAAGTAGGCTACTTCTTTTTTTTTTTTTTTTTTTTAGTTTCTGCTTTATAACAAAATAGGCTACTTCTAACACTGATTCCAAAACCAACATTTTAGGACGTATGACCATGTTTTCCAACCCAAGGCAGGAGCCGGGGATCCACCAGGAGAACCTGCTCATGGGGCCATCAGATCAGGATACACTATTTGAAGCTGAGAACATCTGGACAGACATGTATCCCCAAAATGCCACGCTGAGCATGTGCACCAGAATGTGTGGCGCTGACAACGGGGAAGACACATGTTTGAGGTCAAAATAAGACACAAGCTGGAGCTGTTGACACAGTTACACAACCTACAAGACATCGGGCTGAGGGAGTGGGGCTCCCTGAGGGTAGTGCTGGGAGTGGGGGGCTGAGACCACATCTGTCCCTCTCTGACCCCCCTCTCCATGCACCTCTTACCTGGGACTGGCTTTGCCTGCACAGTGTGGGGATCTGGTGGTTCCATCCATCGAGCAGGAGAAGCGCAATAGAAGTAGATGAGGGGAGTACCCTGCCTTCTAATCCCCTAGAAAAGTCCTGAACTTGAAAAGTCAGGTGGGCAGGGTGTCCTAACTCATCACACAGCCCAAGGGCTGCCCAGCGAACACTAGACTGGACTTGACCTCTGTGGCTCCCGGGCTCAGAACCGCCTGTGAATAGAAACATCGTTTCAGAGTGACAATTACAGTTGAATTTAAGGAAGACATTTTAAAATTTAATACATATGGCTTAGCAGTGGGTTGCTTGTAAAGTGACAGGCTCTGGGCTTCCCTGGTGGCGCAGTGGTTGAGAGTTCGCCTGCCGATGCAGGGGACACGGGTTCGTGCCCCAGTTTGGGAAGATCCCACATGCCGCAGAGTGGCTGGGCCCGTGAGCCATGGCCGCTGGGCCTGCGCGTCCGGAGCCTGTGCTCCGCAACAGGAGAGGCCACAGCAGTGAGTGGCCCACGTACCGCAAAAAAAATAAATAAATTAAAAAATAAAGTGACAGGCTCTCTGTCACTAGAATTCAGAAGCTGTCCTAGAGAAGGTGGTGGACAAGACGTGCTTTCATGCCCCCCACCCCCCAAACACTGAGGTCCTATCACCCAGATGTGGCTCCTCAGATGAGGGCCGAGTAGGACCCAGGACTGACGGTGCAGGTTGGTACTGGTCCCATACACTTTCTTGACCAGAAGGATGTGCTCCTGGAGGGCAGAGGGGTCCCTAAGATTTAAGCATCCCCTCTAGTTCCTGACGTCCCTACAGGGCACACTGCTCCCTTTGCCGTGAACCCATTTAGGAGTCTTACGTTGGACGAGGCAGCTATCAGGCCCGTCCATGGCAGCTCCTTCCCAAGCCTCCTAGGCTTCCTTCTGTAAGCTGATGAGCATGAATATTACAGCTGGCGTGTGGGAAACAAAGTTTTGTATACCAAGCACCTGTCGCCAGAACCAGGCAATCATCCAGAGTCCCAAGACAGCAGTTCAGAATATCCACAGGTGATGGTTTATTTTGCTGAGTCACTTTTCTTGCTTGGCTTCTCCTGCAAACCCTGGTGCTCTTCCGAGTTTCGTGTTGCTCCCAACATTCGGTCCCTAGCAGTGGAACCTTCCTTCTTTGCAAAAGAGGGTGAGGGGCTTCCCTGATGGCGCAGTGGTTGAGAGTCCGCCTGCCAATGCAGGGGACACGGGTTCGTGCCCTGGTCCGGGAAGATCCCACATGCCGCGGAGCGGCTGGGCCCGTGAGCCATGGCCGCTGAGCCTGCGCGTCTGGAGCCTGTGCTCCGCAAAGG
This sequence comes from Mesoplodon mirus, assembly GCF_964341445.2. Taxonomy (NCBI): domain Eukaryota; kingdom Metazoa; phylum Chordata; class Mammalia; order Artiodactyla; family Ziphiidae; genus Mesoplodon; species Mesoplodon mirus. Next base: position 72,137,489 of record NC_138980.1, read on the forward strand.
GAGAGGCCACAACAGTGAGAGGCCTGCGTACCGCAAAAAAACAAACAAACAAAAAAAGAGGGTGAGGGTGCAGGACAGGAGGAATTCGGCTCCCTCGGGCCTCCTGGGTTACAAGGCTTCAGGATGGCCACCGAGGAACCGGGAATGCTGGGAAGGTGGGTGTTTCTCAGGCATAGGCAGCTGACTGGCACAGGCATCACGTGAGTGGCTTCCCTGATGAACACCAGGTGCTTACAACCCGCCCTTAGTCGGCCCCTCCCGGGCCGCACGTGGCCAGTCCCTGCCCTGCCCCCAGACCACAGGTGTTCTGCTTGGGCGTAGGAAGGCCCGTGAGAACCTGTAAACAGCGGGGCTTCACCTCTAAGATTGCGGGAGTCAGTAAACAAATCCCTCTGGCCTCCTGGCCTCTGGTCAGTCTGCCAGCGTTAGAGCACCCGCTGCCTAAACCGCTGTTCCCCCTCCCCTCACCCAGTCAGTGGTTCCTCATTCTGTTCCCTTCACATCCATGCCCACTTTGTGACTCTCAGCCACCCTGCATGGTGGGCCCAGTAGGAACTCTCATCCTCATTTGACAGATGAGGAAAATGAGGCCCAGAAAGGACCAAAACACAGTCCCTAATTCTCCATTACCACAAGGCCCACAGGAATCCGTTTCTAGTCACTTTCTCCTTTGTGGTGTGCTCATGGATGAATTCTCTGGACCTGAACGGCCACAGTTAGCTAATGTTAACTGAGGATGGAGGGAGCATAAGGGGGAATTGCCCACTGAACCCAAACCCCTAGCCCTGGACAAGCCCACCCTACAACTGCTGTCACCCAAATCACAGAGCCCCCCCAGCCCTGCCAGCGAGGACTCGGGCCCCATCCCCAACCCGGAGGACGGGCACCTCAGCTTCCTTCCAGCGCCTGCAGGACCTGCTCAGTGCTTACCCGTCACCGTCCCAACCGGACCTTGTGTCTCACCTCATGATCACACCCATGGCTAATGCTATGCTCCTACTGACCCCTCACCTGGTGACAGATGAATCAGCGGCCATGATGGCATTCTGATTGTGTGAAAGCCTGCAGCATCTTCCTGCTCTTGCTCTGTCCAAGTTCAGTCTGGAGGCTCACGTAGCCCCCTCTGCCAGCCAGCCCCACCTCACCCAGCTGGCCTTAAGGTAAAATGAAGGGCCCCAGCAGACTCTCGCCTGATCCTCACTGACCACATCCTCTGACCATGGACCCTCCCCCCAGGACCTAGAGAAAGCAGTATCCCCAACTTCTTCTCCCATTTTACAGATGGGAAAACTGAGGTACGGCAAGTCAATGGCAGAGAGCAGACTAGAACCCTGGTTTCCTCAGCCTGGGTCAGACATATTTTCCTACAGTGCTGTGCAAAAAACTGTGAGGGTTGGGTTAAAATAAAAAGAAGACTTGAGTTTGAGTAGGGGGGCCCAGGGGAGTCATGGGTGCTCTAGGAAAGGCAGAGAGGCCCCATGTGAACTCTTTTTTATTTTTTAATTTTTAAAATTAAAAATTTTTTAATTAACAAAATTTTTTTGGCCGCACTGCGCAGCTTGCGAGATCATAGTTCCCCAACCCAGGCTTGTAGTCGGGCCCCCGGCAGTGACAGCACAAAGACCTAACCACTGGACCGCCAGGGAATCCCCTCTTTTTTTTTAATGTTTTAGAATGGCTTCTTTTTCCTTAACATTGTGTTTGTTGTTGCAGCAAAGCAGTCATACATTCTTAAATGTAGCAGGGTTACTTTTTTTTTTCCTATATAGTATTCATTCTAAAAAAAAAAATTGTGGCAAAAAAAACACATATCATCAGACATCAGGGCTGGGCAGCAGATGGCGTCCCAGATCCTACCCTGCAGGAGTTTCACAAGAACAAGGCAAGTTCAGGGTGGGCACGAGAGTCCCTCCCCGCTGCCGCGCAGTCTGTGTGTCATTGCACATGGCTTTGGGACTATCGGATTAAAGTTTGTCTCCCACACTGGCCTGGCCTCTGCAGAGGGGCATGTGGTCATCCCAGAGTCCTCAGGGCCCAGCAGCTGACGCCCCGTGAGTGCTGAATCAATGTGTGCATGAACGAGGCGGCGGGAGTGGACACCTGGCCTCCCCTCGGATTCCTGGGCCATTGGCTCATCAGTAATTATTTTCTATCGATTACAGCTTCAGGTGATCATATTTGGATATAATGCATTAAATAAAATGTTATGAAAATTCATTTTACCTGTTTCTTTTTACTTGTTAAAAATGTGGCTACTAGAATTACCTATGTGGCTCACACTTTATTTCTACTGCACATTGCTGCTTTGGACCCACAGGTACCTTGACCTCTCCTGCCCCACAGCTTTGCAGCTGCAGGCCTGGCCACGGAGCCCCTGCATCGCTCTTCTGGAGCACTGTGGCCAAGTGTGTCTGGATTGGGGAGGAGGGAGAGGCTGGGGTGCCGAGCCCAGGGCAGCTGGCCCAGAGAGCTGACAGCCCCAAACCACAGCTAGGGGTGCTGGCCGAGCAGGAGCCCCTCAATCCTGGGGCTGACCCACCAGCGCCTCCTGCTGACTGCGGTGGAGGATGCTGAGTAAGCCCTTTTCACTCTCAGCTGGGTGCCCTGAAAGAACCCACACAGCTCTGTCAGACAGGGTTCCCAGGTCCCAGCAGCAGGGATGTGGCCCCTCAGTGAGGGACACCTCCCTCCATAGGCATTCAAAGCACATACACTCGCCCCAGGTTTCTTTCCATCACTTTTCTGCAACGGGCGGAATCACAGAACTTTGGACCTGGAGGTGCCCTCGGGGACTTACCTTCTATTGCATCAGTGAGGAAATGGGGCAGTTCTCTGTGGTTAACAACTAAGTCAGCGGCCCCAGAAGCTAGATTCCTTGAGTCTCAGTTCAGGCCCCTTTCCACACAGCCTCCCCTTGGGCTCTCAGAGGAGGTTCAAAACCCCTCTGCACGTAGCTTAATCCATCTTTGCGCTTGCCGAGCCCTCTACCCGGAGCGCTTGTTGTCCCTTCCTCCCAGCCAGCTCCCCTTGGGCGAGCAACTAGTTAGTCTTCAAGTCTACGACACCTGGAAGCCTGGAAGCTCCGGGAGGGCAGGGTCCTGGTGCCATCCACAGTGTACGACCCAGCACACTGGCAGAATGAGATGTATGCTCAGTAGACTAATTGTCAAGTGAATGAATGAATGCATGCATGAACGAATGGTGTTGCTTCCTCAGAGTAACCTGAATGCACCCCTGCCCAATCAGCCCAGGCCTCCATTGTACCTCCCAGTTCCCTCATTGTGTCCCTGCTGGTCTGTGAGCTCCCCCAGGGCACAGATAGATGGTGGCTGCATTCCCCATACTTTACAGAGCCTGGTCCGGAGTAAGTACTCAGAAAATAATGAGTGAAAAACAAGTCTGGGCAAAAGCCTTTCCTGATCTAGGGACAGAGGCCTGAGTTTCCTCCCAAACCTTCCCACTGCCCCAGGTAGGTGGCTCAAGGGGTTCCGACTTTAACACTGAACTTCACCTCTTACCAGGGGTGTGGCTTCGCGAAGCTCCATCATCCACTCTGAACTCCAGGGGATGAAAGCAGTGAGAAGAAAATGAAATATGCCCAGCCCCAGTGCATACTGAGCACTTGCTACGTCCCTTCGGACAGCCAGGGAACACTCGCTGTTTCACTGAACCTCTACCCCCCGCCCCTGGTGCAACAGAGCCTCACACCAGCCAGCACAGAAAACATCGCTTTATTAACTGCGTTTGCCAACACACGAGGAGTGCAGAGGGGTCCTGAAGACACGGGCCCTAGTGGGGGCTGGGCTCTGGAAGACCCCCATGAGCGAGCAGGACAGGATGGGACTGGGAGCTATGCGGCAGCGGCAACACAGAATCATGCAGGGCACGCGGGCACCGGCCACCCCCAGGCGGCCATACATTCTATTGCTCGTGAAGGGTAGCGAACATGGACAATGTACAAAAAGGAGAAATAGGTTTTTGCGTTAATGAAAAATACATTTTTTCTCTACAAAGGAATCTTTTCTAATACAAGAAAATAAATATTGCAACATAAGCCAAAAATAATTTAAAATTGCTCTTTTCAATATATTTTCAATATTTCTCTTGTATATTAACAAATGGCACATCACTTTCATTGAAACAAAGACAGAAGGTGTCTCCTCCTGTGACATTCATATCATCCCCCCACCCCGAGCCAATGTGGAGCACAGAGTATTGTGCGTCTGAGGGACAAAGTAGCAGGAAGTGCCTTAAAGAACAACCAAAGGTCCCAGACTCCAGCCTGGCTCTTTGGCCAATGTGGCCAGCTGGGCCAGGGGCATGGGAAGTGGCCTCCCCAAGGGCCTCGCTACAGGTACCCAGGCCATTCTACAGAGCTTCAGGTATGGGCAGAGGTTGGCCACATCTGGCAGTAAGCAAGGAAATGCCAAACCCAGCTGCTGCCAATGTCTGTTAGAATCGAGCAGGTGATTCTCTAGGAACTGTCCCCCAAGTCCCATCGTGTGCCCATACACGACGCACACAGGTTAACGCCTGCGCTCGGACACACACAAGGTGTGCTCTGGAACAGGCTCACACATCCACAGTCCAACACCCATGTTTGGAAACCTGGGTGGCCTTTCCAAGGAACCTGAGACCTTCATACTGCAAATGCTCACACACTGTCACCGAGTCAGAGCTCATTTAATAAAATAAACCCTTCTACCTTTCTTCTCCTTATTTGTTCTAAAATACATTTATGATCCATAAAAATACTTTCCTCGCACATTATCCTTTCTCACTGTGATGAGGGGGAAGGAGGTGGGCAGTGGGGACTGGGAGGGAGGTGATGACAGCCCGGATGAGTTCCAGAGCAGCTTCTCCCTCCCTGAGGAGGGCCAGTGAGTGTGGGCGGATACGGTCAAGCGAAAGATCTGCCTCAGCCTCTGGTCTGGAAAAGGCCTCCTGCCTTCTTCCCAGCTTCCCATCTTAAACTCCGAGGCGGCAAAGCCATCGGCAGGCTGGAAAAAGAGCGAACGGGCTGTGGCTAATAGCAGAAAGGCCAGCAGTGGGAACCGGTATCCTTGTCCTATTTGCAGCCCGGTGGACATCCTAGGGGTGGACGGCTGCCTGGCAAGGACAGCTCTAGGGCGTGGCCTGGGAGACCCCGGCCAGCCAGCCGTACAGACACTTGGACTCCGTGCAGGATGTGGGCCCCAGGGATAGTTCAATCCAAAGCAAGAGCCAATCGGGAAAAGGGTCGGAATCCAGAGGCCGACTTGAGTAGAGGCCCTCTGAAGAGTGCTGGCTGCCTGGCATGGCCCACCCAGTCCAGACCCTGGCCAGACCCACTACCTTCCCACCCTGGTTCTCTCCCTAACCTCACCCCCAGGGAGCCCAGACTCTGCCTCAGGATGGATGAAGGGTAAACAGGCAAGTACTGAGTCTACTGGACCCGAGCCATTCCTGGCACCCCCCATCCCCCGGCAGAGTTTGGTTGTTCTTTAAAGCTCGTCCCTTTTGCTTCCTGTGAGGTCAGACTGAGCAATTCAGCACAGACAAGGTTGTGGCCCGAGGTGACCCGAAGCACGGGGAAGGAAGGTCTATTCAAAGGCAGTAAACAGAGAATGGGGTTGGGACGCTGATGCTGACACTGCACTGGCCACTACTACCAAGGCGGGCGGGCAGGCAGACTAAACTCTACATGGTAGCTCATGCCAACCCAACGCCCAGAGTCCTCGAAGCCCACTCCGAGTCTGCTCCGGCTGGACAAATCTGTCTGACCCTTTAAACTTAGTCGTTGTCTTTGTTTCCTGTTTTGATAAAATTCACATGAAACTGAGTGTCGATGATCATGCCACTGTCGTACCTTGAAAATTTGGAGTCGGGGATGGGTGCTCAAATTGCTTCCCCATCCTGCCGATTTGCGCTTTGTGTGTCACGAGGGGCAACCCCATGGCAACACTTTTGCCACGCTGGTTTCGCCATCAGTCTCCTCCCACAGTGAGTCTCAGAGTTCAGGAGAGCTCACAGTGGGCCAAGCCTGGGGATCTGAAATCCAACAGCAGCAGCAGAACAGCATCCTCGTCCAAGAGCTTGCGCCCGCCTCTTGGACGTGTGCAATGAACATGTTTCTATACTTGGTTGCTAAAGAGCTCCATTTAAAAAATAGTCCAAGTGACAAGTTGTCAGGTCCAGGCTGTGCTGTATTATGGTCAAAATATTCTTTGGCATCCACAGAATGATTCGACTGATTCACTGGACTTTTGCAAGGTTCTTGTTGGAGAAGTTCTGGCTTTACCAGTGGCAGAAGTGATCCAGGAGTAATTCATAAAAGAAAGAAAAACACGTTTTCACTGAATTCCTTTTTTTGTTTGTTCCCTGAGCTGTCACCCTGGGGCCACTCCACTGAAACTCTTCAGAGCTACTACCTGGGACCTAGAGGGTGGGGTGGGAAAGGCAGGATGGTGATGGTGGGGAGGGAGGGAATGTCTGGGAAAGGGGGTTAAGGCTCGGAGGGAGAGAGGAACCAGGGAGATCCAGCAAGACTTAAAACAGCCCCAGCAGGCCGTCACTGATGTGTCCTGGGCCCCGGGATCCCACTGCTTGTTGGAAAGAGGAGTTTCCAAAAGGAAACCGAGGAAGAAGCTCATCTCTTAGCAGGACTGGGAAACTTGAAAAGGCAAGTGGTCTGGTCTGGTCAGCTATCTGGGAGTGATCAGACCTCGGCCGAGACTGGCCCCGAAGGAAGGAAGGAAGGTGGAGTCCCAGAGCGATTCTCTGCAGTGGGCGAGTCTGAGCCCCACGCCCCCCATCTGGGCACTGGCCCTCCCTCGCAGCCCTCCGCCGGCACTGGCGGCTGGCTGGCTGGGAGTCCCCTGAGAAAACGGCACAGCTCAGGAAGGATTCTGGGAAGCCCTTCCCAGAGCCGCCGGGCTGGGCGCTGGCAGGGGCAGAGCAGCAAGGGAGTGGAGGGTCACGGGGTGGGCGGGCAGGCCTCAGATGATGTGGGTTGATCGGGAACGGCTGTGGTTCCCTTGGAACCAGCAGGCCCTCTTCGCCCCCTCAGTGCTTTCTCGTATAAGCTCGTTGTGCTTGTGACAGTGAGTAGACTCTGGCTGGGTATCACTTATTATGCTTCCTTGGGGATCAGTGGAGTGCAGCAGGACCCCCCAGATGGACCCCAGTGGGATTTGGGGGCAAGGCGGGACAGGCCCTGGGCTGGCCCATCTGCCATAATAATGCCCAAATGACACTCTGTGTCACCCAGTGGCAGCGGGCTGGAGTCCTGAGCTCTTCTTCACCTTGCCTACGTGTAGCCAGGAGCCCAGCAATACCGCATGGGCCGGGCGGGGATGCTGCCGCGGCAGGGATGGTGCCCAGGACCTGGTGTGGTCCTTGTGGCCAGAGCCATGTAAGGAATCCTAATGTCCTAGGCCAGCACAGAGGAAAGACAATAGTGTGGAATTCGAAACTCTCTTTATATTAAAAATAAAACCACAACAGAGTGGCAGCCTCGAGGGTCTGAGACACTCAGCAGAGATTGGAAATGGCAGTTGTGACTGGGCTGAGGCCTCGTGGGCGGACCAGAGCAGGGCCCAGGACAGGGGTAGGGGGTGACTTAGGAGGCCAGTACCCCCATGCGGACCACCTCCTCAGCCCCTGCTTCCCGGGGACCCCGCTGCACCCCGCTGTCCTCGGCCTCCACATCTGAGTCGCTCATCTCCCCGTCAGAGAAGTAGCCATCAGTCTCGGTGTCAAAGTGTAGGCTGACCTTTGGCCTCTCGGCCACAGCAGAAGGCGGTCCTGTCCCGGCATCAGGCCTGGCACTTGGCGATCTCCGGGTTCCCCTGCTCTCGCGGGGCGGCCGGAGCCGGCCTGAGGGCTTGGGACTCGCCGTAGGGCCAGGCACTTGGACATTCGAGTCGGCAGCCGCTGGGGCTGCCTCGTCCGGGGTCTCGGGGGCCAGCGGTGGGGGGCTCTCGGGAGCTGCTGGGATGGGACAGTCCTCGGCTGTGGGACTGGATGGCAGGTGAGAAGGCGTTCGCCGTGGTGGCTTCCTGGCAGGTGGCCCCTGACCCCCCTTGCCGCTGCCAGCATCCTGGCCCCAGGGCTTCTTGGGGGTTTTGTCTGGAGTCGTCCGTGAACCGGGCCCATCCTGCGGCGGTTTCTTCTTGGCAGGCAGGCGGGTGCGGCCACGGGTCTTCCTGGCAGGGTCGCCAGGTCGCAGTGAGGGGTCCCGCATGAAGCTCAGCAGCGTCTCCTCGTCCTGCAGCAGCTCCTCCGACAGCAGCCCCGGAGCAGGGTCCTCACGATGCCCATTGTTTAACGACCACTCGCTCATGGCCATGTTCTCTGCCGTGATCTGCACCGACTGCGCCAGCCAGCTGTTGAAGAAGGTGCCGTCGATGGGGAACGAAGTGGACAGGCCTGGCCGAAGGGAGAAAGAAGGCAGGTGAGATGCCAGCAGGTGTGTGTCCCACTCTCCTTCAGGAAGCCCTCTCTGACCCTCCCCTGCACACCACCGTGCCTTCCTCCCTCTTTCCCTCTGTGCTAGACCGTTGAGTTATCTTGTTTCGTCCATCCATCCTGCCAACACCGCCAAAAAGCAGGCTCCGCACCAAATACCCCTCTCCCCAGAAGGACGCCCTGCTCCTGGGACAGGCTTCACAGTTTGAGAAGCAGAGCGTAAAGTGAAAATGTGGGCTCCCTGTTCAAAAATTATCAAGAATTTCAAAGCGGCAACAGCAGAGCATGAAACCAAGCGAGGGCCCTTCGAGATTGCACAAGGTGGACGCCCAGGCCTGCCCATCACCCTGTATCCTGGGGGCATAAGGGATGGAGGAATGGAGGAAAGCGCCCTCAGGCCACCAGGGGGCACTAGATTTTCATGTTGTCACTTCTCAGAGCTTCCAAAGCGGGTAACTTGGATATGGGCGTCGGGCGTGAACCAGACAGCAAGGTATATCTGGGTAGAAGGTCCCTTTTGGATGTCAGGGCCAGCTCCAGCTATGGGCCCTCCCTCCTTTACTGAGGTCTTGGGAGGCAGCAGCTGGTGAGACTGGGCTTCCCATTAGATACCAAGTTGTTTCCTTCCTGAGACTGAGGAAAATAAAAGATGACCTGGGGCTTCTACACTAGAGGTGAGGTTGGCAAGGGGACACCACCCCTGCCCTGAGAAGTGCTCTAGAGGAAGCATGTGACATCCTAGGAGACAAAGCCCAAGGCTGAGGGTCCCTCTAGGACTGCTGTGCTTAACGGGGCCGCAGTAAATAGGTCTGTGACCATGAGATGGGCTGGGCCAGGGCCACTCCTCTGGGTCTCTCTGGGGGGCTCTCGGAAGATTTGCTGGGGCTGAAGGGAGGCCCACTTGAGGACATTCTGGCAGAGGGGGACAGGGACAGAGAATTATGGCAGGCCCTCACCTCCCAGCATGATGCTGGGTTCCTGGAAGGGCCAGGATGGCCTAGCAGTCCCTGAGCTCTTGGGCCCAGTCTCCAGTCTACAAAAGAGGAACTCTCAGGATGCCAGATCCCAGTCTCCTTTATGGCTGGAAGGAGTGCGTGGGCAAGCAAGGGCCTGGCTACCCCTCTCGGGCGTCCCACTCTGCAGCAGGGATGCTGGTGGTCCCCATGGCCTTTCGAGGGGAGCTGCAAGTGGAGTGATGGTATGAGCCTGGCTGTGTGCGCCAGGCCACTCACCAAGCTGCCCCAGGACTGAGTCGGACCCTGCCTTCACTTTCTCTTTCTTCTCGGGGCTGCCCTTCGGACCCTCGCGGCCTTTCCTTTTCGAGTCGCTCTTCTTGCCCTTTGCTCTCCTCCCAGACCGCTCTGCGTCAGGGAAAGAGAGAGCAGGAGGGAGATGGTTACCCCAAGCAGCCCGGCCGGAACTAAGACCACTGTGTGGCACCCAAGGAGTCCTCCCCATCAGCCAGTGCCTTGCCTTCTGGGTCACCTCCTCCTGCCTCTGTGGTCCAGGCTCTGAGCCATGTGGGACCTGGGATAACTGGGGCTCCAGTGAGTCGGGGAATAGCTAGTGTGGGAGACAGGGGTAACTGCCCTTGAGGGGCTTGGTGAGGGGCACAGGGCCACGAGGAGGGTGGAAGACTGCTTTGTAGGACCTGGACTGCAGTTTGATCTATATGGCCTAAAGATCTCAGGACAGAGTCCTGGTGGGTGGGAAGGCTGGAGGTGAGTGGACAGGGCAGGGCCTTAAATGCCAGGCCGAGGAGCCAGACCTGAAGGCGGACAGGACACTCTGAGGAGTCAAGAGCCTTGGGTTCCACTCCTGACACAGCGGTCAGCGCCCTTGAGCAAGTCCCCTGCCTTGCTCTCCTGGTCTGCTTTGATGGGAGACTCAGGGTACACACCTGGCCCTCATATCATTTTAGTCCATGACCACATGGGTCTGGGGAGCCGTAGAACACAATGGAGCAGGGGAGGGACATGTTGTGGTGGGGAGCTGCCAGGAATCTTCTCCCAGCTTCTCAGCCAGAGGCTGGAGGGCTTCCTGAGTAAGCGTTTAAGAGAAGGTTGAGGAGTGTGGCCCCAACTCCGGGAATCTCCCCAGTCTGCTGTTAATTCCCTGTGTAACCTCAGGCCAGGCCTCAGTCTTCTCATCTATCACATGGGACCAGTGCCTAGATACTTCAGAGAGAGGCTTCTCAAGTCTCCCACTGCCCTCACCATGGTCTGAGCTCCTTCCAAGGGCACAAGACCTTGCACATCTGACCCTGGCAACCCCTCGGCCTCACTTCAGACATTTTCCTTCTGCCCTAGTTGCAGATATGCCAGTTTCCTTCTAGTTTCTCTAACAAGACAGCTCTGGCTTCCAGGTCTCCAAATATGCAATTTCCCTGCCCTGTCCTTCACCTGGTTCAGCTCACAGCATAAATACACCACCCCTGGGAAACCTTCTCTAGCCCTCTGGCCAGACAGGCCTCAGCAATATAGCCTGTAGCCCATGTCTCACCCCACGGGTCAAGCGTCACAACACTGAGGGCATCAGCTTCAAGCAGAGGCAAACTGGTCTTCTCTCCAAATGCCCTGCCCTGACCAAAAGGTGGCCTGTGGCTGCCACTCAGGTCTAGGAGCTGCGAATATCTCCAGACTCAATGCGGGGATGCCGACCCTCCAAGCTCCTGACCATGGTTCTGGAATCCTGTGTCTGTGAGCACTGCACACCTTACCACTCTCTGCTGCCTTCCTGCAGTTGAATGTGTGGCCATAGTGAGTCCTAAGAAGGCTGAGATGTTCCGGCAACACCACCACCGTGAAGCCATCCCTGATACCTCTGTCCCTGCACTGGCACCAACGGCAGCCCCTTGGACGCCACTTTCCTTTGTCTTTCCAGATGGTGAGCTCCACGAGGACAGGGAGCCTGTCCATTCAGTCCATGGCAGGGTGCTCGCAGTGCCCAGCACAGAGCCCGGCATCCTATCTACACTCAATCAGTGCTCGCCGAAGGAACCGACAGATGAGAGGGAGCCTGGAAAGGTTGGGCAACCAGGAAGCTGCCATAGTCCTTGAGGTACACGGTCAGCCCTGACCTCTACATGGCTGTGACCCACCGTGACCCAGCACCTGTCCTGGGCAGTGCTGGCTTCTGGGGCCAGAGTAGGTGGTGATTCCAAAGCGCAGTTGAGGCAGCCAGCTCTTGGGCAGGGGTGGGGCAGTAGCAGGTTCTCAGTCACTGGCTCTGGTGGTGGCCGGGCAGCTCTCCTCCTTCTACTCCAGGCCCAGCCTGACCCACAGGCTGACCTGGCAGTGGCAGCCCCTGGCTTAAACATCTCTCCATCCAGCTATTTCTGCTGCATACAATTCAACATTAGAGTACCATTTTCTGGGCTAAGCATTGCCTTCCTTAACATGTAAACAGTCCAGGAAGGGCCCTGTTGTCCAGCAATATCCACAACTAATAAGTAAGACCACTGTCAGAGCTTCTTTGACCTTTGATTTCCAGATCTGTTAAATGCATGTGATGGCAAAAGCGTAAGACAGAGGGAAAAAACTGTTGGCCCAGGGCCTGAATCCTATCAGACAGGGTCCGGGAAAACAAATACACAGGTCCTCTTTCACCTCTGGGGCAGCTGCCTTCTTCAGAATCGAAACGCAGGCACACAGGGGTTCAGGGAAGCTCGCCAGCTTGGGCCCTTCCTGCCCCAGCACCAGCACAGAGCCGCTGGGACTTCTGGTTTGTACCTGTTCATGTGCAATTTCCTCCTGAACCACTATGGCTCAGCACTGCCTGAGCGCCCTGTGAACCAGAAAGCTCCCCGAGGGCAGGCCCGATGTCCACATTGCATCTTTGGCTCCTTGCCTGCCAACACACATCTAGGACCCCGGCAGGCTCCCGCCTGGGCCTACTAACTGGATACAGAGGGTAGGGGTGGGGGCCAGTGGCCCCTGACCCTGTACACATGCCGCACCCGGCCCCGAAGACGCACATCCTCCCTGGGACCCAGCCCTTTGAGGGCGTGCACAGGAGGGGTGGCAGTGGTGGGCAGGGGGGACGCCTACCTCGACACAGATCCTGTTCAATAAGTTTCATCTGCAGGTGGAATATCTGCTCCTGGAGTTTGCAGATGGCGTGTTTCGTTCTCTCGCGCCTTGTCACCATGTAGCACAGATTTCTAACCTGAGGAAACACAAGAGAGGTTTTCCACCTTACTCACAAGCAACCACCAGACCTCCCAGCTCTGAGGGGCCACCACTGCCTAACCTGCCCAGGACATCTGGGAATCAATACCCAGGCCCTGAATGCATCCTCAGCCCTGAGCTGCAATACTCTGATCCAAAACATGGGGCCAAGGCTGTGTTTTGGATCAGAGCCAGCAGGGAGAGCATCTGTGGAGCTCAGGCTGGCGACTCTGCCTTCCTCTTCTTGGCCTAAACTTCCGGGCTGAGTCATGCCAGTGCCCAAGGCCCTTCCAACGTGGCTGCCCTGCCCTGTATACACAGTGCCCCAAGGCTTGTGGGGGCCTCGAGAGGTCACCAAGTTCACCCCTTGGCTCCTGTCCAAGGCTTCTTACCATTGAAAAAACTTCAGCCACAAGCACCCGGGCAAAAACCACCGCCTATCCTGAGACACGAATGACCGGCACATGAGTAGAGAGAGCTCCAGCAGAATAGCTCTGAGCGGACAGGCTGTCCCTGATGCACTGGGGTCCAGCCTGCAGCTGACCCGTGTCCACTTGCTGCACTGGCCCTGAGCCAGGCCCACAGCTGCTCTGGTCAAGGGCCCAAGTGCGCTCGGCCATATTCGCTCGGCTAGAGACAGAACTCCTCAGGGGGAAGGGCAGGGCCTCTCTGACTCCCTTAGGCCAGCTAGGAAGAGCCCCTTAGGGCCTGGGGGAACAGCTTGCTTAGCCCATGGGACAGGGCCCACCCTGTAGCTGGTCTGGAAGCACCTGAAGGATGGGCCACGTTGCTCCCTGGCCACCTGGTACCTCCCTCTGCCCAGCGTGCCGTCTCTCACCGGCTGCTCTCAGGGTTCATCACACCTCTGGGACCAAGACCAGGCCTCCTGCCCATCAGGACACTGCCTTGCTCTGGCACTGTCTTCAGCTTGGGTCACAGTCTCCAGCAGCTACAGGGACAGCTGGCCAGAAAGTGCGGAACTGGAATCCTGGGTCCCGCCAGATTCTACCTCCAGCTGGGTTCCGTCTTCAAGGCTGAGTTCAGTCTTCATATCCTTAAACTGCCTGGGCATGACTTGAGAGTTCCAGAGCCCCTGCCTGTTGTCGTGACCATCACTTCTACTGCCCTGGGGTAGCCGTTATCAGATCTCTGCTGGCGTGGGCCTCCTCCTCTCCTTCCTGAGCCTAGTCGTGAAGGAGACCCCGGAACACCTGAACCAGGCTAGCGGGCCTCTGGAGAACAGGTTCTGCACGGACTCTCAGCAGCACTCCGCACTCCAGCCTAGACTGTGAACACCAGGCTCTCCTGTGGCCAGCACCTCCACAAGGGGCAGTCACCTGGCCCAGCCTGCCCTTGCTCCAGCTCACTGGCACTGTCTGACTTCCTCGCAGATCCTGGACTCCTCCCACACATCCCTAAGCACAGGCTTGTGTTGGGCCCTGGGCTCAGCTATGAGCAGTGCCACCAGGGCCCCTTTCTTCTGACAGCTTGCTGCCCAGCAGAGCAGAGAGATGCTGACCAAGTACTGATCCAGGCAGCCCTGACCCAGACTTGGGGGTGGTGAGAAGGTTCCCTGGAGAAAGGGGCAGATAGGCCAGGTGGGAGGTGATCACAGAGGGGCACAGGCTGAAGACAAGAACCCAGAGTAAGGCCAGGTAGGGGAGAGGAGAGCAAGGCCTTGTGGCTAGAGTGTCAGGCTCTGAGGCCTGACTGAGCCAGGTCAGGGGGAACTGTGGAGGCGCTTGGGTGGTGGTGGGGACCAGGGAGCAGGGATGTGTAAGTGCCGAGACCCAGGAGTCGTCCTTACGGACCCAGCCCCTCCTCATCTGCTCCACAGCTGATCCATCAGTACGTCCCATCAGTCCTTCCTGGTGAACTTTTTTCTTTTTGGCCACCCTGCACAGCCTGTGGGATCTTAGTTCCCCAACCAGGGATCGAAGCCGGGCCCATGGCAGTGAAAGTGCGGAGTCCTAACCACTGGACTGGAATACCACAGGGAATTCCCGTTCCTGGTGAACTTGACTCCCTCCCATCCCAACAGCTCCCTCCACCTCCTGGACACCCCCTGCATCATCTTCACCTGGACGGCCAGCTGTTTTCACCTCTCTGCTATCCTGGAGCAATATTCTTGAAATACAAATGTAAATCTTAAAATGTAAATCCTCCTCCCCTTGAAACGTCCAATAGATTCTGCACTGGGTTGAATAGGGCCCTTTCCCAAAATTTATGTCCACCTGGAACCTTGGATGTAATTAGTTAAGATTACACTGGATATGAGTGAGCCCTAAATGCAATGACTAATGTCCTTATAAAAGGCCATGTGAAGACATATTGAGGGAATGCCATGTGATGACAGAGACTGGAGTCATGGGTCTACAAGTCACAGAACAGCAAGGGTTGCCAGAAACCACCAGAAGCTAGGAGAGAGGTATGGAGGATTTCAGCCTCAGAGCCTCTAGGAGGAATCAACCCTGCCAACACCTTGATCTAGAATTTCTGGCCCCTAGAACTGTGAGAAAACAAATTTATGTTGTTTAAAGCCATGGAGTTTGTAGTACTTTGTTGCAGTAGCCCTAGGAAACAGATATAGTTTTCTTCCTGTCACACTTAAAAAAACCAGAGCCACAGCTCAGAGCCTTGCCCAATTTGACCTCCCACTGTCATCTCACAGTCTATGTCCCACAGTTCTCCAAGCTCCAGCTGCACTGCCCTCCAGTCCCCTTCTTTCTGTGTCCAGCCCACTTCTGCCTTGGGGCCTTGATATACATTCAACTCTTGGCCCCAAATGCTCTTCAGCCCTCTCTTCCCAAGGCTAGACCTCATCCTTCAGGTCTTGGCTCAATTATCACCTCCAGAGGGCATTCCTGTCCACCACATCTAAGCAGCCCAACCTTAGTCTCCTCATATCCTGGTTTCTTTCCTCCTGGCAGTCATGTGGCCAAGTACGCATGGGGACAGTAGGGATGAAGAGAGGTGGATGGATTCGTGGCTACTTTGGAGGCCTAAGAACAAACCATTCAATATTTCCAGCCTAAAAACAGATCAGCCAAGGTCTACTTCCTATTAAAATACAGATGTGGGGCTTCCCTGGTGGCGCAGTGGTTGAGAGCCCGCCTGCCGATGCAGGGGATACAGGTTCGTGCCCCGGTCCGGGAAGATCCCACATGCCGCGGAGCGGCTGGGCCCGTGAGCCATGGCCGCTGAGCCTGCGCCTCCGGAGCCTGTGCTCTGCAATGGGAGAGGCCACAGCAATGAGAGGCCCGCGTACCGCAAAAAAAAAACAAACAAAAAAACAAAAAAAAAACAGATGTAGTTTTTCTTTCTTTCTTTCCTTTTTTTTAAAAAATCTTTTCGAAACACTAGAGCAAGGTTTCTCAAGGCAGGCTCAAATGAATTACTGGCCAAGATTACCCCCAAATCCCTGGGGTGGCTGGTTAAAAATACAGATTCCCAGGCTTGGGGGAATATCAAACTCTCTGGAGGCGGGGGCCCTCAAATATACATTTTACATAGCACCATGGAACCTGAGAACTACTGTCCTAGGCCAAGGGCCTCCAAAGTGAGCTGCATGGGCTATTGATTTTGACAGCTCATCACAGTATAGGAAGAAAATATTAGAACTTCTAGTGTTTGGGGGTTTTTTTTGGTCCTATTAGAAATTCTGATTAGGTTTGCTTTTATAATATACCATGGAAGATATAAATGAGATACTAAAAATACAATATATTGGAGGTAAATGCTCAATTTTCTTTCCATGATAAGAGTACATACATTACACAATCACTAATGTCTGGAGATCCCTGCTACGGAAGATTCTGTGAGAATCCCAATGGTGCCAACATTCTTTGGTTGGTACTTTGGTCACATTGTGACCCTTTATTCCCACTTCACCCTGGAATCATCAATTACTTCTGTAATTTCTCCCAAGATTCTTGGTAATATAGCTACATGTTACTGAATGTTGTAAAATTCCTCTTCCATGATGGCTTTTGGGCAAAACTATAGATACCACCTTAGAAGCCCACCCAGGCTATCGGACTCCTTACATTGTTTTTTTCTTATTATAAAGACAAAATGTTCTCTTTAAATAAAAAAAAAAAAAAAAAAAATCAAAGGGTACAAAAAAGAATCAAGTGGAAAAGTCCCCCTAAACTAGAGCAGGGATCAGTAATAAAAGCAGGTTCTACTTTTTGAAAAAATTGTTTTGATAACAGCAAGTTTTGCAAAGAGAACCTGGATGTGGGCTGAGGAGAGGAGAGGGGCAGGGAGGACTCCCAGCCAGTTATCTTGAGCTAGAATGGACCAGTGTAGGGGGCATTCATGGAGCCTGGGGAGGTTGTGGTGGGGACAGGGCATACTGGGCATGAGATGCTGCAGCTGGGGAGGGAGGTGTGGGCTGGAGCCAGCCTCCTGATGGGGAGTAAAGCTGTGGAGCAGACGCGCAACGAGAGGTCAGACCTAGTGTGGTGCATGATCACTGGGACCAAGGAGGACTCAGAGAGGGAGCAGAACTGGGGTGTTGGGGGGAATCTGGTCAGAGCATCCACAGGAAAAGTGTTTCAAGACCAAGGGCATGCTTGACTGTGGCAACCACTGCTGAGAAGGCTGGGGGATGAGGATGGAGAAACGGGAGATGGAGGCTGTAGGAGGCCCTGGTGGAAGGTCCTGGAATATGGTGGTGGCAGGAGCCTAGGCAGAGTGAGAAGCAAGGAAGTAAGAACAGTGAGGGATGACTGAAAAGGAGAGAGAGTAACGAGGGTGAGAAACCCATGACTTGGGGGACACGGGGAGGGAGGACTTGCTTTTGAAGATGGGAGAAGGTAAAATGAATTCGGACACTGGAGGAATCCTGGAGATGGAGAGGCGGTGAAGATAAGATAGATACTCCTGTGCTGCGGGGTGTGGGCTGCAAAGAGATCCCTGGGGGGCGGGGAGGGGAGGACATGGGAGAAAAGGGCAGAGAACGGGTACAGAGGGTACCACCGGGCAAGGAGTTGGAGGGTTCTGGTCTGAGGAACAGGAGGTGAGGTCTGCTAAGAGACGGGGGAGCCCTGAGGGAGGGGGGCAGGGGTGGAGACAGGTGGTAATGGGGGAGCCCAGAATGCTGCTGGCTAGTGTTCCACCAAGGCTGGCTGGCAGGTACCCTGGGGGGCTCACCTTCTCACTGCTATAGGATCGCTCCTGGTGGGCTGAGTGCCTCCTACTGGGTGAGGCTCTGCCCGGGGTGTGGTCTTTGCACAGGTGCAAGGGACTGGCAGTGAGTTAATGCCACATGGGGTGGAAGTGAAGAAAGCAGGGGGCAGTGAAGGAGGAACTGAGCAGGGAGAATGGGAGGCTGTGGTGAAGAAGGGGGATTGGGGATTCGGGGCTACTGACCCGAAACAGTTGGAGGGGGTGACAGGGTTTGATTGGGTGGAGGGGCTAATGGGTTGGAAAAAACCCTAGAGTTGGGAGCCATGGGGTTGACGAGCTGGAGGCTGGAGGGCACGGCTGCCCGGGACAAGACAGGCTTTGGTGGGAGGTCAAGGAGACACAGCCCAGCAGTGAGGACAGAGTAACGGGGTGTGACAAGTGCCGAGGAAGCAGGTGGCGAGTGTGGGGAGGGCAGGACCTTCCTCTCCTGGAGAGAGCTACGGGGAGTTCCTACATGTCCATCCCCTGGGGCCTGTGTGTCTGAGAGCTGCCCCTGCCCTCTCGGCTCCTCTCAGGCCAGGTAAAACCTTCAATAAACTCCTGGTAACCAGATCCAGAGCCACAGGCAGTGAGGCCCCACGTAGCCCAAACTACCAGCACGGTTGCTAGGGGACACCAACCGGTGTTTGTTGGGCTGATCGCTGATCATCAGAGCTGCAATTTTTTTGTCAGCTGTGAATAACTCTGGGAGGCTGCAGTGGCCATGCCTTCCTGTGCCGCCTGCCACAGCTGAGGCCTAAGGCTGAAATTTTAGGAGAGCACATCTTCTAGGCTGACCGTAAAATGGGATTTCATGCTGGTGGTAGCATGACCCCTGCTTCTCTCAGCAAAACTCCTGCCTTGGGAGGCACATCAATCAGGGAGGATGCATGATTCCTGGGCCTTAGCACTGGGCCTGCCCTTTCTGTCCTCCCTGGAGCCCGCCATCTGAGCAGCCCACCCTTCTAAGAGACAGAACAGCAACAATAACCACCACTAACAATGGACGGTAGTGTGCTAAGCTCTATCCCCCATCTTTCCTGGGATCTAAGGTCAGCTAGATCCTTATTCCCATTTTACAGGCAAGGAAACTGAAACTCAGGGAAGTAGAAACTATGACTCAGAAGGCACAAAGCTGGAAGTGCTGGAACTGAATGTAGACCCAGGCTACACACAGCCTCAGTCTCAACCCCTGCCTTGAATCCTCGATGGATCCAGCCCAAGCTGGCGTGGTGCCCAGAGACAGGCTGGATACTCTTGACTGTTGGCACAGGGTCATGGTCAGAGACTGGGCCTGCTGGCCAGGCCACTAACAGTCATGGGTCTTTGCAGGAAGCCTCCCCCATGGCACAGTTCTCGGCCCTGTTCACTCACTCGAGTCACCAACGCATGGCCGTGAAAAGATCTGAGGCTGGACTGGAGGGGGTCAACTGGCGCATGGCTGTATGACTTCCTCTCCTCAGCCTGCCAGGGCTGTGCACTCCCTGGCCTTGCACTCAGCTGGTGCCCTTCAGCCCAGCCTGGAGGCTGCTGGAGAAGCAGCATTTTGACAGGGCCCTCCTGAGCCCTAAGAAGCTGCACAGACTCCAAGGCTGGCCCTGCCTCCTCTTGCTGGGGAAGAGTGGACCAACTCACACCTGACTTTGGAGGGCTTTGTGCCTCAACCAAAGGGGTCTGTGAGGCACAGACCCAGGAGCCCCAGAGCTACCTCAGTATCCTAGCCCATGACAACCTCAGCCCCTGGCTTCACCTGTACCAGTTGACAATGGAGTCGAGAGGTCGGGGGACTGATAAGGGGGTACTTTTGCCCAGGAAATGTACAGAACAGAGAGTAAGCCAACAACTCTCTGACAAACTCCTCCCCTATTCAGGCCCCAATTCAACTCGACTCTAGAAAACTCACATTCCTCCAAGGCTTTCTTCACCTCTCTGAGCCCACCTTCCCCATCTGTTCCTTAAGGAGGGCACTATCAACCTCTCATCTCTTTTTCCAGGATGATGGTTCAATAGGTGAGCCCGTCCCCTGACCTCTCCACGCAGCCTAGCCAGGGCCAGACACGTGGGCTGAGCAGCACAGACCAGGGAGGTCAGATGTGATGAGTCGTTTGGAAACAGGAGGGCTAAAAGCAGGGTGTCTGTACTCAAGATCCTGGGGGTGGAGACTCGAGGGTGGCCTGAGGACAAGTGTGGAAGCAGCTTTGGTCTCAGAAGGATTTGTACCTGATGGCCCTGGTAGACAGTAGGCTGGGCTACCCAGGAAGCGGTGACTGCAGCATAGGTGGCCCTGCTCTCTGTCCTGGCTGGAGCCGTGGACATTTGGTGATCCCCCTGCCCCCTACCTTCTGACTTGGTGGCAGGCTGGCTGCCAGGCAGTAAGCTCCCTCCCAGGCCAACAGGGTCATTTCCACGTGACCAGGCCTCAGGGCAGATGCGTGGGGTGCAGGAGGGTGGAGAAGCCGGGTCCAGTTTCAGAGCCTCCACCTCCATGCCCCCCTGCCCCGCCCCGCCCAGCCCACAGCACAACATCTGCTGAACTGCTCTAACCATATTCTACAGACTCGCCAACTGAGACACGCCTAAGCAAAGCAGCTTGCCTTAAGTCACACAAAGCCCCCTTGATGCTTCCACCCCGGCTGTTTCCCAGCATGGCCTGGGCAGCGGGCGGGCATGTGAGTCTGTGTCCCCCTGACGTGACCCCTCATACTCCGAATCCTAGAACTGAATGTCCCCCAGAGGAGAGGCCAGAACAGCACCTGGGGTTCAGAGGACTGGATCAAGGACTTGGGACACCCTGCTTCATCCTTGGGGTGCCCCCAACTTGGGGGGTGGTACTTTATCAGCTGGAGGAGTCAGGGGAGGGGTACCAAAAAAGCCAAGTTCGAGGGCACACTCCACGGAAGGCAGGACTCTTTTCCCTTCTTTCTGGGAGGAACAGCAGGCGTTAGAGGCTTTGGGGGGCCTCCATGCTCTAGGAAAGCAACTCTCACTGGTCCCCAACCTCCACGGCCCAGCCCAAAACCGAGGTGTCTGCACATCTTCCTCATCTCACTCAGCTCCCAAAGCGATGCGCCTGGACCAAGGCAAGATCACCTGCCTCCCAGGGCACAGCTGAGGGCTTTTGGCCAACCCACTCACTCCATCTGGGCCCTGTGATTCCACCTCCAGGGTGAGCGTTTGGAATCTGCAGCCACAGCAGGAGAGTCCCCACTTAAAACACTTCGGCAGCTTCCAGACACACTTTGGTCCACCCACCCAGCCCCATCCTTCCACTCCACACAGGCCGCAGCTGGTCTCCAGCCCGTGCCTCTGCTCACACTGTTCCCTCTATCCAGCACCCCCAGGCGCTGCACTCTCACCTGTCTTCCCTGCTTTGGCCCAGAACGTGCTTATGACACTGATTCAACTCACTTGTGATTCCCAGCTCCTCCCCTGCCTCCGACTCTAAGCAAAGTGCATGTGTTGGGACCAGGCAGGGCCCACAGAGACCACCAGGAGTCAGAAGCTTGGGTCCTTGCCCCAGCCCTGGTGTTTCCCAGCCTCACAGTCCTGGCAGGGGCCCCACACTTCACCAGGCCTGCAAAAGGGCTGGGACGAGAGGGACTCAGAGACCCCAGAGCTGGATCCTCCCCTGTTCTACAAACTCTCAGTTACCCCAACCCTGTCTGAGACGCCGAGGCCCTCGGCGCCTTGGCCAGAGCTCACAATGTGAATCCTGGTGAACCATGGCTGCTCCAGGGCAGCAAGGGAGGGGTGGAAAGGCCTCCTGGGTTGCCCACCGGGCAGGCGGGTTGGGGGGCGGCAGGGGGACTCACTCTCTCCAGGTCCTGCCGCAGGTGCGTGAAGAGCTTCAGGCGGCGATAGAGGACGTCCTGCTCCTGCTGGGCCAGATTGTCCACCTCATCGGTCTTGGGCGTCAGCAGTGGCTGGTTGGCGTTGGCTTTCCTCTTCAGCTTCCAGTACTGGAAGATGAAGTCGACCAGCGCCTCAGCCAGGTCCAGGCGCTCAGCCACCTCGGCTGGCTCCACCAGCTCATAGAAGTCTTCCTCCAGCTGCTGCAGCCGTTGCTTACGTAGGGTCACCTTCTCCAGGTCCTCACTGGCTGGGCTGGGCTCCACGGGTTCGGATGTGGATTCACCCCGTGGGCCCCCATCACTGTGCTCCTGGCAGAACGACTTGAACTTGACCTCGTCGTTGTCTGCTAATATAGTCCTCATTTCCAGGCTGTGGTCAAAGGCGCATGTGACGTGGAATGCCGTGACGCAGGAAGGCATGGAACACTGGAGGGAGAGGAAGGGCAGCGTGAGGTATGAAGGGAGCCCTGGTGGGAGGGAAGAAGAATGTGGGGCATCCCCTAGGGTTACACTGAGAATGCAGAATGCTGGTGAGACCCTAAACAAAATGGCACGGGCTGCCAACATCCTGCAGGTTGTGGAGGGAGTCACGGAAGATGGGAAGGGGAGTTCTGGGGGAGCGGGACAGCATCATATACCCTGGCGAAGTCAACAGTCAGATGACTGACAACCCCTCTGGGGACAAGCTGCACTTCTGTGTGGACAATGACTTTGGATCTGAGGCATCAAAAGAAAGAGGCTGTGGATGGGTCCCTGCCTCTACTCCTGCAGTGTTATCTAAGATGGGGAGTTGTGCCCCTCCCTTGTCCTCTGGGAACAGGGGCTGGAGTTGGGTCCCTTCCTTCTTCTCCTGTCCAGGCAGTTAGGGCCAACTCAGGGCCTGAGTTACCTGGGATGATGGCTGTGGGCAGCTGACAACTGTTTCAGCAATAACCCATCGAAATATTAGTGGCCGTTTACGCTGCACTCACAAACCGTTCTGAAAGTCTTATAAATGGGTGGAGGTACATCTAGTGTTTACAAGGACAACTGTTCCTGAAGAGACAAGGGAGAGAAAGGATGACCCTCCCACTTCCCAACCTATAGGCCAGGAGCATCAATATCACATGGGAGCTCGCTAGAAATATGCAAATTCTCAGCCCCACCTACAGATCTACAGAATCAGGACCTCTGGGGGGTAGGCCAAGCAATCTGTGTTTCAACAAGTCCTCTGGGTAATACTGATACGCCCTAGAATTTGGGAACCGTTACTGTCAACAAACTAACACAGCCCTGCCCTGTGTAGGGAGAGCCTGTTAGCTTAGTTGGAGGAAAAGTTTGATTCTTACCCCTCTCACATGTCAAGTTTGACATCAGAAGAGAGGTCAATGTATTTACTAAGCCCACAGACCCTTGCTCTTGGGGAAAGCCCCCTCAGTACTGTAACAGGGTGGTGAGCCTGGCTCCCCAGGCCTGTGCCCCATGCCTAGTGGAACTAGGGATGGAGGAGTGCCCGGCAGGTGGGGTGCTGGCTCTGGTCCCTGTCCCAGGCACATCAGTGCTTCTGTCTGTAGCACCATGGGGCAGGTGGAGGGTGCTGGCAGTGGCCTGTTTTACAGGGTGTCCCAGACACAACCCTCTCTGTAGCTGGCTCCTACATGGGCTCCCGGGCAGCAGCGGGGTGAAGGGGCTGTGTACCTGGATGCAGGTGCCCGTGCACTCCTTGCAGAGGCTGCAGGACAGAGCCCAGCGGCTGGCTGGGATATGCGAGATCTTGGTGATGGGCTCCATCTTCTCGGGGCACCCGATGCTGACCTGGGGCAGGACACAGGGAGCTGCATCAGGCCTCTCATCCCCAGCCTGCCTCCAGGGGTCACCTAAATGGGGGGGGCCTGTCTGCTGAAACCAGGCGGTGGGCAGACACTGCAGTGGGAGATTCCCAAGTCCTTCCTGACTTCCCAAGTTGACCATGTTGTGAGTGTTAGTGTGTGCTCCATAGCGGCTAGGCTTAAACTGTGACTGGGAGAGTGTGCTTCCGTGTGTGTAACTGACTGAGTGTATGTGTGCCTGTGACTATGTGAGTCTCAAGACAGAGATGCTTCCATGTGCAGATGAGTACATGCAAGGTCCCCCTCTCTTCTGTACCTCAGGCCTTTGTTAATAGCATCTTCAGAGTTCTTATTAGAACTTGAATTTATTTTACTTATTTTTCTGGGTGGTGACTATAGGTCCCCATGGTAGGATCTCTTCTTGGGGACCTCCAGGGCTTTCCTGGCCAAGGGGGATGTGCCTTTGTTTAGCCCCTCCTATGGGAACAGGGCTATAACCATGCCCATCTCCTGGGCACAGCCCACTCCTCAGCCCCAGAGGCAGGGTACATTTGCCTTCCTACTGCTCATGCCTGAGGAGGGAAAAAGGGCCCCTGTCCAGAGATCCTGAACCAAAGAGCCCCCATGGTAGGTCCTTGTTGATCCTCTGTGTCCCTGCTGTGCCCAGACCAGGTATACTCAGAGGTAGTCCCAGACTTCAAGATGCTGATGTGGCAGCAAGTGACTATTGCTGACATAACCACTATGATCACAGAAACCTGTGATGTGGGTCCCAGCGAGGACTTTCAGACTGCGAGCCCAGGAAGGGGAGGGGCCACCTGCTGACAGGGCCACCTGGCTTGCTTCCGGGCACAGGCAGCATTGGAGTGGGGCCTCATTCTGGGTCAGGGCACACAGCAGGGAGAGGGCTGAAACGCCAGCGAATGTCAGCATTTCACATTTCAAATAAGACAGGAGCCCAGGGCCTCTGCTAATTCACTGTGGGCTCAGCCCATCGTCCATGGTCCCCCCCTAGACTCAGACCTGGGTGCATCCCCCCATTCTAGCCACAGCCCTACTCTCCAATTTTAATCAGGCTCCCCACCTGATTTCTTTTTAGGTCACGTGGCTTATTTTCATTTAAAAAAAAGCACTTGACTGGTTGGGACTACCGCCTGGATTTGGGTAGACCCACAACCTGCATTCCCCTGGAGTCGGCTGCCTGACTTCTGTCCAGCTTTCACACCTCCACCTGGATCCCCCAGTGGCTCATAATCCCATTTTCGCATGGAAACAGACACCCAAATTCTGCCTAGGTCCATGGGTAAAGTTCCCTGTGGGCTGCTGCCTGAGCTCTTCCCAGGCTCAACACCTGAGATCTGCCATTTAATGTGGCCCATCACCTTCTTCTCCTAGTGCTCTGCCGTCCGGGTTCTGAGTTCTGTTCAGACCCACTTCCCCACGGCTGTGCCCCAGGGCCGCCCCAGCCCCACATCTGCCCACCTCAGGAATCCACAGAGCGCAGCTGACGTGCACCCACTTGGTCCCACTTCTAGTGGGCTTCAAGGCTCCTCCTCGCTTGGGGCAGAGCAGGCACTTCGGCTGGACACCCAGGGCACACGTCCGGCACAACCAGCTGCCTGTGGGCACCTTGAGGATCCCGTAGCATGCCTGGGGAAAGAGCAGGGTGGTCACAGGTCAGAGGCATTGGCCAACCTGCATCTGGTCAGCATTCGGCTACAAACAGTCCAAGCCCCAGCCCAAGCCAGGAGCTACAGAGTGACACTGCTACTCATCTCGGCCAAAGAGATCTCCTAAGGGACTATAATGCAAGGGCTCCAGGGATTGTCTTTGCGTGGGTTGTGCATTGAAATTTCACCATCTCACAGTCCTCTGTGAAAGGGCTCAGCTCTGCCCTCTGCTGGGAGGACAGTCACTTCAGCAGAGGTTCCTAATCAGTGATGGATTTCAGGGGCATCCATGAACTCCCTTAAATTGAATACAAATTTGGGTATGTAAGCTGCCTGAGGACAAGGCCCAGAGATTTCATCTTTTTTCACAGGGATCTGTGATTGGGCACCCTTCTGGTAATGCCTAGGGCTTATGGACCTAAGAGCTGCTGGGTATAAGGGACATAGATGAATGAGGAGGGTGGCGCACTGCCTACCAACCTGCCAGCCAGGTGAAGCCCTTTTAAGCTCCCTGGGTGCTATTCCAGCAGAAGTGGGTAAGGGAGGGCCTCAAAGTTAGGGCCAGAGTGGGCCCACTGGGTTCCAGTCAGGTCTTCCACATCTTCTACAAACAAGGCCCAGAGATTCCCCAGACCTATAGCCTTGGGGCCCAAGATCAAGAGGGGAGCCTAGTCAGGCGGCACCTGGTTTTTAATACCAATACTGTTAACAAACACGAACAACTCCTACTATACCATTCTAACCAAATGACTCATAGTAAGGAACTTAATCCTCACAACAACTTACTTTTATTTATACTTGAGGAAACAGAGGCTCAGAGAGATTAAGAAACTAACCCAAAATCAAATAGCTTGCAAAGGGCAGAGCCATGGTTTGAAACCAGGTGGCCTGGCTCCAGGCTCTGCTCTGGATCACTACACTGTGCTGCCTCATTGTAAGTGCAGGATGGTGAGGATGGGGTAGGGTGCTCAGTGGGGAGAATCTGAGGGAGGCCGGCAGGACAGGACAGAAAGACCATCCAATGGGCGTTACTCCAATCTGGCTGAGGGGGCTGAGCCGAGGGGCCCTGGGTATCCCTGGCACCACGGGCGCTCGCGCCATTCCCTTCCACCCCCTTGCCCTCCTTCCTAGGGGCCCGTGCCCACAGTGCTGCTGCACCCCTACAGCCAGGGTGACCGGGTCAGGCAGAGGCCTGCCCGCACAGCATGGTGACGGCAATGGGGACTGCCTACCTGGTGCACGCAGACGTTGCATTTGTCGCAGAAGACCATCTCGTTGCCATCTTCACCCTCGGGAGAGCGGCACACGTCACAGACGACGTCCTCATCATACTCGATGCCCAGCCCCTCCTGCGTCTCGATGGCCCGCGCCATGTTCTGGTGGCACAGAGTCTCCAGCTCCTCCAGTACGCGCTCGAGCGTCAGTTCATCCAGCTCTGGCCTCTCTGTGAGGACAGCAGGGCAGGGTGTCAGGAGCCTGGCCTCTTGGGGCAGATGTACAGGAGGGTTTCCACCCATTCACCGGTTGCACTATCTTGGGACCCCAGCTCCACGGTCCAAAAACTGACTGCGCTGGACCACGCAACCTCAAAGGCCCCTGGGGCCTGGTGTGGTGTTGTGACCTCAGACCCTGCTTGTGACCACACACGTGCTTGTGTACACACAGATACCATGGAAGTGTCTCTGGGATGCAGCCGGCTCCGTGGGGAACCCACTGCTCGAGCTATGTGTATGGGGGGACCTGGGAAGGTGGCTGAATATGGCAGAGCTGGCCCTTCTTGGGACATGGTGGGCTCCAGCCAGAAGGCCCATACCAACTGACCCTGGCCCCATTTGTAATCCTAGACTCCTAGCGCTCACTCAATCTTCATGCAACAGTCACACTTACTACAATATTCCCCCAAACTGTGTAAATGACATGCTATTATTGCCTCCATCTGAGAGCTACAGAAATTGAAGCACAGTAATCAGTAATGCAGCAGGGACTTTCCCCCCAGACCTATGTAGTGCCAAAGCCCAGTGATGGCCACTGCCCTTCTGAGGGTGAGGATGCTGGGGTTCAGAAGAAAACCCTCCTTGGCCTGCCCCCACCCCATTCTCAGCTGGCGGGTCACCTACCCATCTCCCTGAGCTCCGAGTTGATGAGTTCCAGCCAGTAGGCGTCAATCTCGTCCAGGTCATAGCGGCTGCCCCCTGGCCAATCAGGCTGGGAGCCCTCACCAAGTTCGGAGCCGCTAGGGGACACCTGGGTAGGGGGGCCTTCCAATGGTGGAAGAATCCTAGGAAATCAAGAGAAGGTGTGAGGGGAGGGTGCCCTCAGCCTGCTACTCTTGCTGGGTCTGGGGGCCTTTAGTAAGTTGGCCAGACTGGCTGAGGAGCTAGTGGGCAAGTGAGGTGTGAGACTTTGATGCCGAGCAGGGCCCACCTCCTTCCATTCCCTCCTCCCACCTGCCCACCCTGCAGAGGCTGTAGGAGGCATTCCAAGTGCTGTCCTGGGCAATGTCCAGTGCCAGCCACTTTGGGACAAGGGGGATAGAGCCAGCTGGCCTCCAGGTCCTTCAGCATACCCCTCAAAGCTGGGGAGAGGCCAGGGATTGTTCCCAGGCCCTCACAAGCTCTGGCCCCTCCTCCACCAATAACCTCAGGGGCACTGAGGCCAGGGCTCCTCTGGGGTGAAGAGGATGTACCTGCTACAGTCTCAGGGTCACACTCCAGGTCAGCCCACCCTCAGGCCATGGCTCTGCCTCTGAGGTAGCTTGGAAGTGCCCTGACTGCAGGGTGAGGTCTCCAAGCCCAGCTCCACCACTTAACGTGTGACTCTGGGTAAGCCACTTAACTTCTCTGTGCCCCAGAAAATGGGCTAATGATAACAGCGCCTACCTTCTACAGTTGGCATGAGGATTAAATGGATGAATACATGTAGAGCTCTTAGAACTGTGCCTGGCATGTAGTAAGCGCTATATGTGTGTGAGCATGTATTTTAAGATATACACTTTGCTTCTTCTGAAATGGAATATGAGGGTGTTTTGCCTTGGGAGAGCACAGCTTCCTCTCTTGGATCAGCTGTGTGCTGCCCCTCGGTTCCTGATGCCAGTTCAGAATGCCAGCTCTTCCCACCCCCTACCAGTTGCCATGGTTATTGCTGCGGAGCCTGGCCTCCATCTGGCCAGCCCTGCCAGGGCTGAGAGGCCCCTTACTTGCCCGAGAGGCCTCCTGGGGTCGAAGGCAGGGCTGCCAGGGGCTGTGACTCAGCGCCGACTGGGGAGGAGAAGGCAGGGCTCTGGATGCACAGACGTGGCTCAGCTGTGGGGAGGGCTCCTGGGCGCCAGGAAATGCCCCGGTGTCAGCAAGGGGGGCAGGAAGGATGAAGGAGACAGGGAGGCAGAATGGCCTCCAGGCAGGAGGGAGGCCCAGAGGAGATTGAGGGGGACAAAGAGAAAGGGAAAGGGCCTGGCACCACCTTTTCCCACACAAGATGCCCAGATTAAGGAAGGTCTTAGGCAAAGATAATGACGGGATGCCCACCGCCCCCCAGATCATTTCAAATAGAAGGAATATTAGTACTCTTGGTCCTACAAAATTCTGCCTTTTCTCATGAGGCTCTTATTTAAATTAACATATTCTTTGAAAAAACACCGTAATTTTGCCATGACCCTGCTTTGTTTGTGCCCCCAGCATATGCTTAGCTGGGGTTTTGGATAACTCTTGCCCGAATGCCCACCACCTACTGGCATAACTACCCACACTTGTGTGCTCAGTCAGCTGCCACCTGGCCAGACCTCTTGGGGCCAAGATCACATTCCTTTCTCTGGGAAGCTGAGGTTAAAGGGCTCACAACAAAAAAGGCATTTCCTGTACTTCCTGGGGCTCTCATCTTCATCTGTTTGGCCTCTTCTGGCTCTGACTGTGGAGGAAACACTCCTATCAAGGGTGGACAGACCTTACCCTAGGCCAAGGCCTCAGTCTCAGCTGCAGCCAGTAAGACTGAGGTCAGCTGGGAGGAGGTGGATGGCTGGGCTGGGATCTGGAAAAGGGGAGGGCTCTCTACTCCAGGAGACCAGACAGACACCAGAGGATGGTTTTGCCCTGAGCTGAGTCTTTTGGCCACACCGAGGGAGCAGTGTAGGCCCTCCCTCAATTCATGATCTGAGAGTGAGAGGTTCTCATTATCCAGAGAAGTTTCAGACCATGAGGTGCGCAGACCTGCTCAAGGGCCAGGGAGGCCTGGGCAAGGAGAGAGGGATGGAGGGAGCCAGGGTAGCAGCAGGGGAGGGCAGAGTCAGCAAGCCAGGGTGATCAGGGCATAAGACTCTCTTTGGGCCACACAGGGGCAACCCAGGGCTTATTCCCGTGGCCTGTGTTTTCCCGGCCCAGCCCACAAAGCCCTGGCGGCGGTCAGGCAGGGAATTCCCCAGAATTTCCTGACTTCCTCATCTATAGAATGGGGACAGCAATATGCCCTTTAGAGGGCCAATATGATAATTAAATGAGAAGATGAGTGTAACAGGCTCAGCATAGCAAGTTCTCAGGAACAGAGTTCCTATAACAATTCTGAGCATGATGGCTGCCATGCTGGCTTCCAGATGAGGGCTGTGCAGTGGAAGGCACCCCAGAAGATGCAGGGACCAGGCTGGAGGGAGACAGGGAAAGATGGGGCATAGAGATATCTCCACGAGAGCATCCCTCCCCCTCCAGTCTATCCTCTCCAAAGAGTATGGATAGTCCAGGAGTGCCTGGCTCCTGTCAGCCTAGAGCAGCCATGTGTATGTGGGGAATGTACCTAGTAGAGCCAGAGCTGTCTGAACACATGCTCTCGTCTTGATGTCAACAGGTAAAACACCAACTGAAGCCAAGCTACTGGTGTGGAGGCATCTGCAAGTAATTACCCAGGCTGGCAGATGTTTCTGGAACCACCTGACATTGACATCAAGGACAGAGGATAGACTGCTGGGCTGAGCCTAATCAGGACTCACTCCTCTCTGCCCAGCTGGTGGCCCACCCCTCTGCCTCATTATCCTGGGCCCTTGGCATGTGAATTCTCATTTAATCCTCACCACCACAGTAACAGGCATGTACTGTTTTTAGACCCATTTTACAGAGAAGGAAACAGGTTCAAAGAGGTCAGTAACAGTCCTTCAGTCTGCAGAGGTGAGGGTGCGAAACTGGCTAGGAGGCTGACCCACGTTTTTGGCCCTGGGCAGAGGATGTGGAGAATAAATTCTTTCTCTAAATCCCACATACACTCCCGTCCAGAGAGGCCTGGAGCTTCCCTGATTCTCAGAGGGCTGAAGACAAGAGCTGGTAGGCATTCAGCTCTTGGGAGCCCAGGAGGCTGAGCACTGCCCAACACCCAATCCTCACTGAGCACCGAGTGAGGCTTAGAGTCTGCTTCGCCTCTGTAATCCCATGCCCAGCATAGGCCTGGCATCAGGCAGGCATTGGGTGTCTGTGAGCCAGTCATAGGTGTGGCTGCCAGGAAGCAACAGTGCCAATGTCAAGGGAGGTGACAGCTGAGATCTTTGCCCCAGGCCTGGTCAAAATGGGCCTAAGTGAGAGCCACAGGGCTGCCAAGGCTGGGAATGAACTGCCAATAACACAAGCTGCCCAGCCCAGGCAAGCTGGTGGGCAGAGGAGGCCAGGACAGTAGGCCCCTGTGTCTCAAGACATGACTTGGAGGGTTTCCCAGGGTGCAGAAAGAAGCACTTGGCTGAACTCTGTCACTGGATGCAAGGCTTACAGCCACAAGGCCACCTCCTGACAAGAGCACCAGGAGTCTCTCTGACCTACAAGAGCAGAAGGCACCAAAGCCCAAAGAGGACTCATCCCTGACCCAACCCTGGCCCAGCCCTGGCAGGAGGGCCTCCTCAGAGTCTGGTCATAGCAACTGCTTCGTGAACATCTGATGTGTGTGCCAGGCACTGGATTCCCTCCTGCTAAGAACTCCTTAAAAAGGTTGAAGAAGTCAAGAGCATGGCTTATCCCTATCTTAAGGAGTAGTTAAAAGCCTGGAGATTTCCCTGAGAAGATCCTCTGGTGGGACCCAGTTTGGATCGACATCAAGCTAATCCATGGCCAGTTTTCACTGAGTGCTCATGTGTGCCAGGTCCTGTGTCCAGGACCTTCCATGCATCGTTTCTCTACATCATCTCGACCACTGCATGGGGCAGGTGCTATTGTTATCACTCCCATTTTACGCGTAAGGAAACTGACACCCAGGGAGATGACATTTCTGGCCCAAGGTCGCACTGAATATGACTGGCAATTTGAACCCAGGCTGTCTGGCTCCAGAGCTGAGCCCAAGCTCAAACTCTTGGCCTGCAGTATTTCTGGAACACTGCAATGTTTTTTAGGGCAAAAGAACCTAAGAATAGAGACACACTAGAAAGGAATCCCTTGACTGGTCCTAGCCTCCCCTTCATCCCCTGCCTATGGCCCCCCTGGCCTGGGCTTCCCGGCTCACCTCACCACGGGCTCTGGAATGGCCTCTGCCCCGGCAGGCACCTGCACACCTTTCTCCCATTCCTGTCGCCATGGGTCTGCCAGGATATAGTAGTCATCCGGGCTGAGCTGGTATGAGTCTGGAATCTTCATGGCTGTGATCAAGTCTGTCCGGAAAACCTGTGGGAGCAAAGGTGGAGAGAGAATGGCTTCAGATTGCCTCAGTGTGATCTGCTTCACAGGCCAGGGCAGGAAAAGGCAAATGCAGAAAGCCCACTCACTCAAAAATAAGTACAAGAATGTACAAAAGCATGTACAAAATGTACATAAGGACAAAAGCAATAAGTACAAGAATGCATCTTCTCTGAACCCAGCACAGTGCTCTGCACACAGAAGATCTTCAATAAATGTGTTGGACTGAATTTATGTGCTCTGACCTGCTCCAGGACAGAATTTGAGTGCTGGACAGTAGTGGACCTCAGAGAGAAGAGGGAAGACTTGCTGAGGAAAGCAAAAACAGTGAGGAAAAATCAGACGGCAGAAAGGCTTCTGTGAATGCAATACTGCCGTGAAGTGACTGTTCAGAAATTTCTGCTGAAGATTCAAAGTTATGTTTGCTGCTGCTACCACAGTCACAAGCGTCAAAGAGTCCAGGCAGGGCTTCCCTGGTGGCGCAGTGGTTGAGAGTCTGCCTGCCGATGCAGGGGACACGGGTTCGTGCCCCGGTCCAGGAAGATCCCACATGCCGCGGAGCGGCTGGGCCCGTGGGCCATGGCCGCTGAGCCTGCGCGTCTGGAGCCTGTGCTCCGCAACGGGAGAGGCCACAGCAGTGAGAGGCCCACGTACCGCAAAAAAAAAAAAAAAAAAAAAAAGAGTCCAGGCAACTACGTGCCAGGGCCTCATGCAGATAGCTGAGGGAGAGCCCAGGGTTTGGGGCAGCCCAGAGAACAGCCTCTCATGGGTCAGCGTCTCCATGGTCTCTCAAGAACAAGGATATCGCGATGGCCTCTATGGGGAAAAAACCTAAAGGAGAGTGGATATATGTCTATGTATAACTGGTTCACTTTGCTGAATGCCTGAAACTGACATAACATTGTAAGTCGGCTCTACTTCAATAAAAATTAAAAAACAAAACAAAACAAACAAAAATAAGTATACCATGAGCCCTGCTTGGTGGGAGCTCTGAAGTACCATTCTCTGTTTGTGATGGGGTAGGAGGAGTGTGTTGAATTCCTTCTCAATCAAGCCCATCCAAATTCCCTCAGGGCTAGGCCGTGAGTGGACGCACCCTCATGCTTTGGTTTTCTTTTGAGCACCTGCTCACTCGGGGGGAAACAGCTCTTCCCACATTCTGTCTGTTGCCCCCACCCCAGAGCAACCTCCAAGGCAAGCCTCAGTGGCAGTGGCAGTGCCTCACCTGCCCTGGCTGCTCGGCCTCACTGGGTCCTCCACAGAGGGCTGCTGTAGGACCTGGTGGCAGCACCGGACACTGTGTGACTTGCTTTGGTACCAACTTTCCCAGTGATCATCACATGAGAATCACAAGTTAAAGGAGAGTTCACATTGTGGAGAGAAGAGAAACCACTTCAAGGAGTCCTCCAGGCCTCAGACCCAGCTCCAAGCCCACTCCCCTCCCCGGAAGAATCAGCATCCACTGGCCTTCCAGAGGCTCGTGACAAGCCATTCAGTGGTAATCTCTGCCTGCAGGAGGCCCCACCCGCTGGCTGTGTGTCTCACTTGAATCTAGGGCTGTAACCACAAGGAAACAACTGAAATGGGGGCACCAAGGGGGCTCAAGGCAGCATCTTGCACAAAACTAATTAATGTCTGCATCTAGCTAGAGAGGGCTCTGGCTTGCAAAAGGTCAAGTTTCTTGAAGACTCTATTTGCCAATATAATTTAATTGTTAAGACTAACACCCTAACATTTAATTAGGGTGCCAGTGTGAAAAAATTAAAATGAGATTACGATTAAATGCTAATTAAACAGAAGATGAAATGTGCAAAGATTTCACAGCCCTGATAATTTGCATATCTTATTAGCAAGTAGCAGGACGGCTGATAGAAGAACACAAACTCAGGTACTGGGTGCTTCTGTGGTATCCTTCGGCACCTCCCTTTGCTGGCTGGGGCTGGGTTATTTCCCTCTGGGGCCCAGTATAGGACCTGGTGGGGGTAAACTGAACCCACAGTGGACTGGTGACTGTCTCAAAGTTCTCCCAACCCTGGCAAGCCACGTGGTACGACATCTAATGCCCTGTTGCTCTGATGCCAAAAGGAACCGCCCAACAGTGAAAGCCTGTCATCTTGCACCGGAAATCAACCATTCAAGAGCCAAGTGTCACTGTGTGCCCCTCCAAAAAGGCACAGGTGAGTTTGAAAGCTCTTGCTGTTCCCTGATCCTGGGCTGTAGTTTAAATGTCACCTCTGAGGGATCACCCTGATCACCCTGACTCAGGGCCGCCAACCACCCGACAGAGCCACTTTCCAGCCCATCATTCTACCTCATGTCTCAGTACTTATACTCCTGAAAATTAACTGGTGTATGCATGTTGCTTGCTTCTTGTCATCTCTCTTGCCACACCTGTCCTATTCTCTGCAACATTCTCAATGCCTGGCAGAGTGACTGGCACATAGTAGGTGCTCAATAAATAGTGACTGAGTGATGATTAAATGAATGAATGAATAAAAGGGCCCTTCAGGGCCCCCAGCTGGCTCCTTGGCAATGCTTTTTGAACCCCCATGAACAGGTGATACACATCATGGATATATCCAGAGCTGAAATAACCCAAGCATGTGGACTGAATGGAGCAAGAGGCAGCCCTAGTCTGTAAGGCACAGACAGAGTGCCAAGCCACACCAGCGGGGGGAGAGGTGGCCCTGACCTAGGAACAGGCTTGGCATTGAGAACTCAAGAGCTGGAAGGGATCCCGTGCTCAATTCAGTCAGGGAGATTCAGGAGAGAGAGAGAGAGAGAGAGAGAGAGAGAGAGAGAGAGAGAGAGAGAGAGAGAGAGAGAAAAAGAGTCCAGTCCCAAGAGAGTTGCAAGTTTCATCTGCGGTCACTCAGGCAGCAGGGGGCAGACTGGACACCAGTGGCCCTTTTGGGCAGAGGACTGATGGAAGCACAGGAAGGGCAGCACTACCTTAATGGTACCAGTCAACACTTAAAGAGCACTGTGTGCCCAGCACCAGTCTAATGGCTGTTCTTGAATTATTAGTCCCTATACCGACTCTGTGAGGTGGGTGCTACCATCATCCCTATTTTCCAGTTGAGAAACCCGGGACTCAGGTTAGTTTAATAACCTACACAAGGTCCTTCATGTTGGAAGTGGCAAAGGAACCCCGATAGACAACACCAGAGCCATTCAGCACCCCTGCACAGCCCCAGCCCCTCTTGGCCACCTGCTCATTGCCAATGCCCTTGAGTTAACCCTAAGCCAAATCAAGTGGTTTCCCCAAGGGCTGGAATATGCAAATCAGACAGTGACCTTCGCAAGTTCCAAGTTCTCCAGTAGCTTTCTACTGTCTTCCCACTGCCCTCAGGCTGAGCTGAAGAGTCTACCGGGCCCCACGGCCACAAGGATGCACAGGTAGTCTCCCTCCCAAGTACTCGTCACCCTTGGCACATGAGAGGACCCTGCTGGGACACTCTTCTCCCTGCCAAAGTGGGAGCAGCCTGTTTCACGCTTAGGGTATTAGTCCAGCCCACATCTGCTCTGGGAAGCCTTCCCTGATGCCAGGCTGAGTTCTGGGCTCCTCTGAACTTCCACAGCCCCTGTACTGGAATCTCCTCGTCTCTTGCTGCAACAGTGCACGCAGGGCCTGACACATGCTAGGTGCTAACTAAGGGTAAACTACTCAAGAGCCTCCCATGGATCTGCTACCACCTTTCTGGGTAGCCGCCCAAGGCTACAGCTCAGTACTCTGTACCTTCCAAAGGAACCCCTGTACATTCATATGAAACCTGTCCACAAATACGGCAACCCAATATCTTTCTGTTTTGAACTGCCAAAGGTTAGGCTTAAAAAAAGGCTAGATTATTCTCCTAAAATGCCTCTGAATTATTTATGAAAACTAAATAAGGTATAAAATGGACACTGACGAACTGGAGGCCTTGCCATGGCAAGGAAGTTGGAAGCTGGAAAACAAGCAATTTTCTAAGAATGTGAATGTTTACTATTTTTCTCTTTTGGCAGAAATTGACAAATTGTCTTTAAAGGTCTGCTGCCTAGCAACCAAGTTCTGCTGAGCTGCTTGGGAGATGTTAATTGTAGCTTCTTCAAACAGTATGAAGAATGTTTAAAGGTCTAAAACTCTAATCTAGTAACCAATGTGAGTGCCAGAGGTGCCAACGCAGCTCTGAAGGGAGCTGAAGACCCTGCTCTGCCCAGATGCAGGGAAACTGCACGTGGCTTGCCCTCTAGTTCCTTTTCCCAAGACTGAAGACCACAAGCATTGAAAAGTCTATCGAGCTTTCTGTACCTATTTCCCCAGAAGAACCAAAAACGGGCTATGCCAGAAAGCATGTCATGTCTGGAGTCTGACATGATGTCCAAAAGCAAATAAAAACAATGACAACAGGCAACTTTCACTCTGCTATGCTAAGAGTTTCTGTATATGATCACAAGATTTATGAATGTTATTTGAACATTTCATCCTGGGACCTTAGTTTCTGCTTCCTTTTCTCAAGGGTGAAGTATTATATCATAGTGTATTTCAGACCAAGAGGCACAAGGGGAAGTTCAGTCACTTAAGGAAAAGCTCCAACACCTATCATATTACAGAATATGATTATTTCTGTAATTATTTGTTTAATGTCCATCTCCTCTAATAGTCAAGCTGAGAGAGGCAGAGACTGCATGTGTCGTGCTTATCATTGTGCCTGTTTGTGGCACAGTGCCTGGCACATAGCAGGTACTCAAGAAATGCTTGTGGAACAAGTGAGTGAGTAAATGAATGAACGCCAGGATTGGTCTGAAGTATGACTAAACTCTGAAACTTCCTGTCCTGTCCTCCTAACAGGGAGAGTACAGACAGAGGGCTGGCCCAAAGCATTCTTCCAGGTGGAACTCAGGAACTGGTCTTGGTCACTGTTCCAAAGCCAATGAAAATGGTTTTGGCCAGGACTGCCTCTCCTTGACTCTGTCCACATCAAAAGTCCCAATGCAAAGCTAGGAGTGCCCCCTCTCTCTAATCTCCCAAAGGATGTTTGACAGTCTGTTCTGAAAGAGCCAAGTAAAATTACTACCGGTACCTCATTTGAAATCACAGTTTTTTTCTGAGCACCTCATCTCATTAGAAAGAACAGCTAATAGTGAAAAGTGATGGCCCTGTTATAGTATGCCAGGTGCTGTGTTAAACGCTATATATATACAATCTCACCCAATTCACATTACTCCCACTTTACAGATGTGGAGACCAAGACTCAGAGAGGTTAAACCACTTGCCTAAGGTCTGCACTGTCCTTTAACCAAAGTAATGCTGCCTGCAAACCAGTCAGCTATTTCTTCTTTTAAAAAAATCTCTTTCTTGGGCTGGAAACTGATAAAGAGTATCTCAGCCAAGAGCATACGTAGATACTTAAAATTAGGCCTAAAACACCAGAGAAGGGCTCTGGAAATAGCCTCCCAGTCCCATTCAAGCTACCACTAGGCTAATTTGGTCAGACATTTACACACACACACACACACACACATACACACACTCAACATCTCTTTCTCTTTCACAAGGATAACAGCACTTCCTGCTCATAAAGAGAATTTATTACACACATTTCTTTTGCAAGACAAGTCCCAGAGGCCAGGAGGCCTTTCCAGTTGGCGGGAGCAGCAATGTTTCCAACTATACGAGAAGTGGATTCTGCCTCCCACCCCAGAGGAAGGCAGTGGGAGGCTCAGAGAGCAGGCGCTTAGCCCAGCGGAAGGGTTCCCCTCACTGTCTGCCTGCTTCCCAGGGTAGCAGAGGAACTGTTGGCTAGAAACACTGCTCAAAACCACAGGGGCAAGCAAAAAACTTTTTTTTTTTGGAGCCTCCTGTTTTACTTCTCAAGTTTGGGAGCATTTTGCTACAACATACGCCATCATTGTTTTAATATAAAATATGTTATTTCAAACATTTGGGTAATACCTCTGGCTCCTCCAAGAATGCATCTTAATTTATCCTGTGGCTTTGCACCCCAGCACAATCTGGTCACCCTTGCCTTCACCCAGGGAGGAAGGGGTCCATTTTCAAAAGCAATGGGTCAAGCAGATATACTGCATTCTCACCCTCCACTCGCTGCCTTTCCTAGGGAAGGCCATCCTTATAGAGGAACTTTCACAGACCCTGGGTCAGGAAGACAATCCACTGGTGGCAGAGGCTGTTTGTTCACAGGGTCACCTCCTTTTCCTGGGCCCTGTCTCAGGGGTGAAAGGCTGAGCACTGGTGAAGGGCCGCTGTGGACCTGCAGAGAAGCCCCATTTTCTCATCTAGGGGTATATACAGTTTGTCACCAGGGCCTAAAAAGGAGGCCAGCTCCTGCCCACCCTGTTCTAGGACTACCCAGGCTTCCATCGCAGGAAGGCCAGCTTCACTTCCACTCACGTGTGGGATCTCCCCCACCCTCAGGCTCCACAGGCCTCAGGACAGGACAGTCATGTCTACAGAACAGTAACTGCAGGGCAGGGCTCTATAGATGATGACCCTGAGGCTCAGAGAGAAGCTATTACTTGCCCAAGGTCACAGAGCTCCTTAGTGGCAAAGCGGCTGCGCCTCTCATAACGGACACTTTCCTGTATAGCACCTGCATCCTGCTGACAGTCAGAGGACAAGCTCCCCAGGGATAGGGCCTGCATTTTCTGTGCCCCTAGCACTAGGCTGGGCCTAGTAGGTGCTCTCAAGTGTCTGCTGAGTTTAATCACTATCACTAGTTCTAGGGTCCTAAAGACCTATGTCCCTGCCCACTGGCTGACTTCTGGGGACTCTGACTTCCTGAAAACACAGCTTTCAGCTTTCTACCTCAAGACAGCCTGCCTAGGGGAAACCCTCACTTCTCGGACTGCCCCTCCATCTGCCTCTTGGCCCCAGGCCTGAGGAAGATACAGCTTCACACAGCAGCCTCCAAACCACAGGATGGCCTCCGGGTCTCTTCTCAAACTGCCCTTCCCACCTATGCCAGGTGGAGGGCTTGGCAGAAACCTGTCGGTCCCCTGGCTGCTTTGGGAGAAGGGGTGAGCTGCGGGGTGCTCCCACCCCCACTCCCAGCCTTTGTTTAGGTCACGGACCCAGGCTGGAAGGCCTTCCCTTCCTCCCTCAACTTCCAGGGAGGACCAAGCCAGAAACTACTGTCTTAGCAGATCAGAGGAAAAGGTCTATGGCAGTAGTTCTTTTTTTTTTTTAACATCTTTATTGGAGTATAATTGCTTTACAATGGTGTGTCAGTTTCTGCTGTATAACAAAGTGAATCAGCTATACATATACATATATCCCCACATCCCCTCCCTCTTGAGCCTCCCTCCCACCCTCCTTATCCCACCCCTCTAGGTGGTCACAAAGCACCGAGCTGATCTCCCTGTGTTATGCGGCTGCTTCCTACTAGCCATCCATTTTACATTTGGTAGTGTATATATGTCACTGCTACTCTCTCACTTCGTCCCAGCTTCCCCTTGCCCTGCTGTGTCCTCAAGTCCGTTCTCTACGTCTGCATCTTTATTCCTACCCTATGGCAGTAGTTCTTAAGCCTGGCTTCCAGCAGGAGGGCTTTTAAAAAGTACAGGTACCTGGGGCCCTACTCCAGAACTTTTAAGTCAGAATTCTTGGGAATGATAAGGGATGGGGGTCTGATATTGGTATTTAAAAAAATAATCTCTGGTCTGTGATCTCTATAAGGCTCTCACAGATATGA
Organism: Mesoplodon mirus; assembly: GCF_964341445.2. Lineage (NCBI taxonomy): Eukaryota > Metazoa > Chordata > Mammalia > Artiodactyla > Ziphiidae > Mesoplodon > Mesoplodon mirus. Next base: position 72,176,927 of record NC_138980.1, read on the forward strand.
CCCACTAAGTTATGTTCATGCTATTTGGTGAGACAGGCCAGGCCAGAAACCCAAGGCCTCAGCACAGTTTATGTACTAATATCACCTCCCCAACCAGGCTAATCCCTTCCTCTCCTTCAGGACTAGCCTGGCCGACTTAAGACCCAAGGGACAGATCTCAGCTTTGTTGGGATCCTGCTGGCAGGCAGAGCAGAGGAAGGCAGCAGCCTGTGTTCTTGGGGTCAGCCCCACCTTTCCCCTCCACTGCCAAAAGGGATCCTGGGGCCAACTTCAGACTTAGTATACTTCCACCAAAAATCCTAACCCAGCCTCTCAGGAATCCCAGGGCTTGTTCTTTCAGCCCCCAGTACTGAGGCCTGCAGTCCCCTTTCACTCAGGATGAGGGAGGCCACCCACTGGTTAAGGGCCAGAAGGGAAGCTGGGCCTCAAGGCTTTGGCCCTGTCCAGGGTCCTGACTCCTGGTCAGATCACTTTGTTCCAGCCTGGGGGCACCTCCCTCTGGTGTATAGCGCGCTCCTTGATCTGCACCCTCACGGTGCACAGGTCATTCCAGGGGCAGCCCTGCCAGTGTCGCCTAAACCCAACCCCAGCTCCTTCCATAGCTGGTGGCTTCTCTATGTGCCAGCCCTGCTGCTATGCTAAATACTCCTAATCCTCAAATCTCCACCCATCACTGTCCACCTTCACAGATGCGGAGATGAAGTAAGCCATGGGTCCCGTGGCTCTGCAGCCACCAGGAAGGGACTCCTGCACCACACACATCAACTTGCAAGCATTGAGGCTGGGAACTTGGGCCAGACTGGGAGCAGACCGTGTGAGCAGCCTGAAAACGACCCCACCGGCTTCTTACTCTGGGGACTGAGCAGAAGGGACTCCAGATGCCCTTTCACCAGGTGTCCATAGCCCTCGGCCCCCAGCTCCAGCAGATTATAAAGGCCTTTCTCTCCAGCCCATGCACAGAAAGAGAAGGGACAGCCCAGTGAAGAGATTTACTGCAAACGTTATCTGCCGCCAAATCCTCGCTTTCATCTCCGCCTTCTCATGAGCCAAATAATTTGGAAGCTTTCATTGATAGTTTCCTCTCTGCCCCACGATAACTTGGAATTTATGCCGGCTATGGCTCAGCCTCCTCACTTAGGGGACGAGGGAAACCTCGCAGGCTGCTCTCCAGCCTGCTGTGGGAGGAAAATCCTGTCCTTGGCGACAGTTCAAGGCGGGGAAGACTTCCTCAGCTCTCCTGGAGCCTAAGACTTGAGGGTGGGTGTCTCCAGTCAGGCTTCAGAGCCCCCTGCAGAGGCTCCTGGGTTTGAACCCAGGGCTGTGCATGGCCAGTCCCCAGCAGGGCTGGGGATCAACACCCTTGCAATGGTTTGACTCTATTTTTAGGTGGGGAAAGGTTCAAAGGCCCTGCGCTGGAAAACCCAAGAGGCAGGGGAATTCTCAGCCCCATGCAAATCACCCTTTCCCCTCAGCCTCTGCTTGACACCTGTTTCCCCCCAGCCTGCCTGCCTATCCCCGGTGTAGATGGCAGCATTGCCCCAGGGATCTCCGCCTTGAGAGGAGGCCCTTCCTCCCACTGGGGCTTGAAGTGGGAGTCAGGGGAAGGGATTAAGCCAGCCCCAGGGCCTCCCCAGAATTTCCCCTCTTTTCTCCAATCTGAATAGCCCCTGAAAGCAGGGGGCAGGTGGGATTCTGAGAGGCAGGTTCCTCAGCTCCAAAACAGGCAGAACAATTCCTGCCTTCCAGGGCGAGGAAAGCACAAAAGATGGCTATTGTTTTGCTAATCTAACCCTAGTAGTAATTGAGAGCCCCTGCAGCTCTCAAGATGGGGGTGGGGGTAGAGGGGTGGAGGGGTGGTCCCAGGGACCCCCAGGGCCCTAGCACATTCTGCATCCTACTTCCCAGTGCACATGAGCACATGCCTTCCACCCACTGAGCAGGGCTAGACCAGGAGGTGCCAAGAGCCTCAAGAACAGCATGCTCCCATGCCCACCTCACCCCCTGCTTTCATTCCAGTCCTGACTGCATTCCTGGAGATACCTCCTTCCATCTCCACCGCTCCCCTATAGGGCCAAGGGAGGACACTAGGTTGGGGGATGGGAATGGGAGGTTTCAGGTCTCAAAGGTGTCCCCACCCCCAACCCCACAAAAGGAGAGTTCCAGGGTAGGCCAGCTCCCGGAGGAGGCGGGAGAGTCCTTTTTCAAATGCAAGGTTCTTCGGAAGACCCCCTCTAGGGACTGGCTCATGATAGCAGCTCCAGGATGGCCCCTGCAGTGAGGGAGGGGAGGGGAGGTTGCCAGGCTCAGAACAAAGACATCCTCCCTCAGCCCGGGCCAAGTGCTCTGCCCCAGAGCTCGAAGCCTTCCCGCCCTTGGCGTGATTGGCCCCAAGAACCTCACATCTTGGCTGTATAACATTAGGATCCTCAATTTCCTTATTATAACAGGAGGGTTAAAAAAGGAGTGTCTAGCCCAGTGCCTGGCTACTCTGTGGGCTGCAGAACAATCTCTCTCTTAAGGGTCAGATTCAAAAGCAACCCCCTTCTTGGGTACTCAATGCTTTGGCAGCCTCATTTGGGCCAAGGGTCTCTTCTGTGCCCAGTGCAATGCATTAAAGACCTAAGAGGGAGCGATGAGGCTCTAGGATGCAATTTTTCAGGGGCTGCAGAGGCAGGATCGCATGTCCATTTGTCTACCCACCCCCAAAGCTCTTCTCCACAGCTCCAGAGGCCATAAGTACCTCTACCTGTCCCAAGAAACAGGGTCAAAGTAAGGAAGGCTTAAAGGGCAGATGCGTGTGAAATGGGCATAGTAAGGAGTGGATGACCTAACTGGATGACTGAGGACTCCACCCTTCATCCCTACATCAGCAAATCTTGTCACTCTAGGCTCAACCCCCAGAATGTCCCAGGTCCTGTTTCTTACTCTACTGCCATCACTCAGCTCTAAGCCACCATCATTTCTCTCCTGGACAACTGCCAAAGAATCCTCCCCGCTCCCACCCTTGCCCCACATATTCCCTCCTCCTCACAGCAGCCAGTGGGACCTTTCATTAAAACAGCAGACTATATTATTACCCTGCTTATGATCCTTGAAAGGCTTCTCCTCTCACTCAGATCAATAGGAACATCTTTACAACAACCTACAAGGTTATGAGAACTGGCTCCCCCACCCCTTCCTCCCATCCACTCTACTCAGCCATACTGGTCTTGTTCTGCAATGACTGCACCCTCTGCCAGGAATCCTCCCCCCCGCCATATACCTGCACTTCCCCCATACATCCCTCCCTCTCCTTCCCACCTCTGTTTCATCCTTCTCCAGGATACTTGTCACTACCCACCTCTGAGGGTTTCTTTTCGTTCTGCCGGGGCCAGCCTGATTTGGTGCTGCTGGGCAGTTTGGAGCATCTTGATGCAGATGTAGCGTGACCTGCAGAGAAAGAACAGCCCATGAGGGGCCCCTGGAAGGCCAGGAACACCATCCACCCATGTCCAAGGAAAGGAAGCCTGTCAGGAAAGCTCTGGCTTGAATGTTCAGGAGGCGGAGACCTCTGTAAGCACCTGGTGGACTGCCCCTGCTCTGGGCCTTTCCAGCGATGAATGGGGACATGATGCCTCCTCTACCCACCAACCAGAAGAGGCCTGGGAGGTGAAAGGCAGTTGGACAAGGACTCAGTATTAGCTTCCTGTGTGTGATCCATGACACGTCCCTTGCCCTCTCTGGCCCTCTGCTTCCTCCTTGGTGAAGGAGGGCTATAATAAGCCTTCTGTGGCCACTCTCCACCCCCACTGCTGATCAGACACTCTGGGATGATGCCCAGTGGGTATGCAGAAGTGAGACAAGGTAGTGGGAAGACTGCTGCTCTAAAGCAGACCCACAGACTAACCTTGAGCCCTGGCTCAGCCACTTACTAGCTCCTCACCCTGGACGAATGACTTAGTCTCTCTGAGCCTCAACTTGCTTTTCTATAAAATGGGGGCAGAGAATAACTATCTTCAAAGAGTTGTTGTGAGAATTAAATGATATCATGCCTGTAAAGTCTTAGCGCAGTCCCTAGCACACAGCGCTGCCTTGATAAAGATTACCTATTATCAGTAGGGTCTAGAGGCCCTCGCTGGACTACACTCAGGTTGGCCCCCACTCCTATGGGTCAAAGGAGCAGCAGCTACGGATGGGTAGTGGTGGGGACTGGTGAAAAGGGAGGATGCTTCAGCCTGGCCCAACTCCAATGCAGAAACAGGGCTCAGCTGCCCACATGCTCTCCCTTGCGGGTGCCTGGCCCTCAAGGGTTCCTTTGCCTGAAATAAAGTTAGAAGCAGAGGATGCAGTTCTTCCTGGCTCTACTGAAACAGGCCACAGGCAGCGTGACTGCGGCCACAAAGGGCCAGACGCTGTGATCTACTGCTGCAGGGAGGAACAGCGGGCCAGGTCAGACACCAGAGCCAAGCTGAGCAAACAGACCCCAAAAGACAATGAGTGAAACCTGGAGGGAGAGAAGGGGCTGGGACCCGATTTCTCATTCTAGTGCATGTGTCCTCAGGCTCCGGGGGATTAGAGAACTCCGGGAGCTCTAAGGGGCCTTAGGAGATCTCCCCAATCCCAGATGCTCACCACATACGTGAACAAACTAAGGTCTACAGCTGCAGGGCTCCAGGCCCGGCCTCCCTGGCAGTGCAGGCTCTTCCTCAGCCTGGGATTTCACCAGAGGGCACCGCTAAGTGGGATGTTCCTGGCAGAGAGTCTCTCCTACACAGGGCAGAATGGAACTCTTTACTCCGACTGGCTCATGCAGGCCCAGGTTCCTAGGGCATCTAAGAAGAGCTGCCTTCTAGTACCAGAAAAAAGCCCTCACCTGACACAAACCTCTCTTTTCGCCTCCGTATTTCAGAAGAGGCTCCCTAAGCCCCACTTTCTCTGTAACAGTGCCCCCCGCCCCATATCCAGGGCTGGCACACCCAGCCCCCGCACAAGTCTACCCTGAGGTTCTGTTGCCAAGATCCCATGAAGGTCAGACTCCTTCATTAATTTTTTTCAGCAAACATTTACTGATCACCTATTATGTGCCCGATCTAGCTGGATACAGCAGTCAGCAACACATGACCCCTCTTATCAAGGAGCTTACCTTAAAAAGGAAATGATACTTGGTTAGGAAATGATACTTATCAGGTCACTATAATGAAGAGTGACAGGTTTTTTATCTGTTGTGTGGACACTTCTACAGGGCCCTGACTCAACGGCAGGGCCAGAGGGAGAGGGGTGTGTTCCTAGCAGCCAAGAACAGCATAGGCAAAGGCCCAGAGGGGAGTTGATCTGTTCCAACCAGAGCAAAACACATGGGGCTGAGAGCTAGAGGGTAAAGGGGAGTCGAGTAAAGAGGACAGCAAGGCCCTGGAGGCCACAGTCGTGTGGGGATTTTCTCAGGAGCAGAGGGACCTGGCCTGGTTTATGCTTTCATCAACATTGAGACCATGGGGCAGTGTCCCCCCGGTCTGGGCCTGTGGGCCTGATGATCGTGCAAACACTTTCCCTGTAGGAGCCCCAGATGGAAGGCCTTACTGTCGGTGGTGTCAGAGTTGTCGCTGCTGATGGAGTACTTTCGCCTCTTCTCTTCCATCTGCAACGAAAGGCAGGCCCCATTATACTCACAGGCGGCTTGGGAAATCCTCAATCTCTCAGAAAATGGCCCAATAACCTACCTCCCCACACGCACCCCACTGCAGAGAAAGAGTGAGAACAAGGTGGTGCCCTAGCCTTCTCCTCACCAGCCTCACCCTCTCCCCGCCCACCTACATGGGCCCTGGGGCTGGGAGAGGGGGCGGCATCTCCCACCTCCTGAGCCCAGAGCCTCAGACGACGGAGAGTCTGGTCAAAGATGAGGGAGGGCAAGGGGGGTCAGCAGCCCCAGAATGAACAGAGACCAGGACCTGCCCAGTGCCAGCTTCCACTCAAGGAAACTCAGGCCCACCGAAGAATCCACTCTCACCTGCAAGTTACAGGTGGTACCCTGCTGGGTGCTGAGGAGGGAGGGCACAGGAAATAAGACTGACTCTTCCAGGAGGACCAGGTTATCGGAGTTGAGGGACAAGCCAGTCCAGACAGCACTGAGGGCACATACTGAGAGCGGCAGCCAGAGGGGTGTGGAAATGGGGTGGGGGCAGGGAGGCTGCAAGCTGGGACCCTGAGCCACACCAGGCCCAGGGTGAATGGGCTGGGCTGGGCTGCCCTCCCTCCCCTCAATGTCCTTCTCCAGATAAAAGTAAAAACCAACTTTCTCTCCACTACAGTATTTAACTTCGAGGTAGGAGGGGCAGCTCTCCCATCCTGAGCTCTTTCCCCTACCCATGCTATCTCAGTTCCTAACAACCTGGGGAGTTGTGAGCTATTAGCTTCTTTTACGGAGGAGGCTCAGTGCCTTGTCCTGCTAGTGACTGGCTGAACTGGGATTTGAATCCACGTGGTCTGATCTCTGAGCCCACACTGAGCTGCCTTTGTGCCCTTGTCAGCTCCTGCCTCTTGGAAGTGCTTTCCCACCCACTATTTCCTCTAATCCTGCAGAGTCCTGGGTGGCAGAGCCTGCCCTTGTCCCCTCTTGGAGGGGAGCACACTGAGTGGCTTATTAACCTGCCCCGGGTCTCACAGCTAGTCAGTGGCCGAGTCCTAACGTGAGAAGAGACCTGGGGCTGAGGGCCCACAGTGCTTTCCACCGTGCTCCTGTCAGTCTAGACCCTGGGCTGCCTCACTGTCCACAGCAAAGGACAAGGAGCCAGTGTCAGTAGGGAAAAAGCCCCGCTGCCCGTCCCAGCTGCAGGCCAGCCAGGCTCCCCACCCCAACTCGGAATCCCATTTGCCACCTGCTGTCATCCCAAGTCTGCTCATGCCCAAGCCTGGGGGTCACCTTATTTGACTGTGGCCCTGCAGAGACCAGGGAGCATTGGCTTTCTAAGGTGGGGTGTGACTACCCAGAACTCTGAGCTACTCAGAAGTACCCTCCTGCCTCATACTTGACCTTAGCCAGGAGCTTCTCTCCACCCCCGTGTCCCCAGTAGCAGGATCAGGATGACAGGAAGGTTCACTGGGGCTGCTTGCTGCCCAGCTCCAAAGGTGCAGGCAAAGTGCTCTCTAGAGGGTGTGGGGGTACGGAGGGATGCCTGGTGGTGGCATGGATGCCAAGGAGGCAGGAACAAGAGCTAAAACTGCTAAGCACCCATTGCTTGGGGAGGGGGTGCGTCCTGGTACACTGGGACCTCACTGAGGCCTCAGAACAGCCCTTTGGTGCTGGTGGGCCTGATGGCTGCTTCCCTTTTGCAGCTGAGGAAAATGAAGCTCAGAGGTTAAGTGACTTGCCCAAGATCACAGTGCTCATAAGAGGTCTGACTCAGAAGACCATGTTCTTGACCTTTAGGCTACCCTGCCTCCGTGCAGCAGAGTGCAAGCAGCCCAGTGGCTCAGGTCATACACGGAATGGGGCAATAATGCTCCACCACCCACAGCTGCCTATCCTTGCTATCCTCCGGGGTCTGAGTGTGATGAGGTGACTTTAACAGAACTCTTGACTCTAGCCTACATCTTGCCAACCCAGCCCTGTCACAGGTGGAACAGGAGTAGGGGGAGAGGTGCTCTAAGTGCACCCACCTGTTTTCTCCTGCAATCCTCTACATGAATTGCATTTCTCTTCATTTCCAGAAAAGGGGCACTTGTAAGCCAGGCTCTCTCATAGCATATAAAGTAGGAGCACTGGATTCAGGGAGGCCAAGTTCAAATCCTACCTGCACCCCTCAGTAGACCAGGGACCTTGGAAAAGACACACCTCCCAAAGGACACAAACTGGATCTGGAATTTTACATAAATCTCCTGAACTTAAAATGTTGGCAACTGATTCAGATTTTTAAAACACTTTGAGAGGGCCAAACTAAACACATCTGTGGGCCAGAATCAGCTGGTGAGTAAATGAGAGCAGTATAAAGCCCTTAGCACAGTGGCTGGCACTCCGTATGAGTGCTGGTTCTTAATTCCACAGCGGACTCGGGCCAGGTGGACAGTCCTCCTAACCAGCACCCGCCTGAAGGCCTCCTCAGCGAGGCAGTGAGCCTGTACAGTAAGCAAGGTCCCCTACAACAGGACCTCTTGACTGCCAATGACCTTCTCACTGCCTAGGACCAGAGTGCCCCGTTGGCGTGCAGACCTGCACCCCACCCTCAGCCAGCCGCCCGTCCAACCTGCCCTCCGTGAAACACCCCAGAGTCCTCCTTAGCAGTGTGTTATTAAGGGAGCAGATTCTGCGGTGGCTTAACTGGAATAATAACTAGGCTTCAGAGGGAAACCACTGCTTTGCTTCTTCCCTTTGAGCCAAGTCTGTTCCAAAGGCCTCCCTGCCTCAGGTGAGCCTCTACTGTCAGTGGCTAATGAAGCCCCAAATGAGGCCTGGGCTCCCCTGCGGCATGGCATTTTGCCCCATGAAGGCCCTCTCCAACCCAGCAAAGGAGACAGGGAGTACTCTTTTACCAAAGCTGAAATCCAAGGCTATACATGCAGGTGGGGGATGGGAGTGCCAAGACATGGTCTTGGCCTCTGGTTTTCCTTTTCCACTGCCTTCCCCAACCTCTCCCAAAGCAAGGTCTGCTCTGGGAAAATACCTCAGGGTCACAAGGCACTTGCTTTTAGGGACAGAAAGTGCTCCTGAAACCTTACCTACAAAGAAGACTCTGGGAAAGAAAGTGTCCCCTTCTCCTGCCATTGCCACCAGCCCACTTGCACTCCCACACCGTCCCCAGCACGGAGACACACACGGCTGTCCTTCAGGTCCCCTCTTTGAGTCTCCTCAATGAGCAGCAGCCCACAGCCTCCTCCGCCCCACCGCCAACCCTTGCAAGTCCAGTGGGCACTCCCTCCAGGACACAGAGAGAATCCACCCACCTTTCCCCTCTCTCTACTGCTACCATACTGGTCCAAGCCAGTCTCATCTCTTGCAGGACTCCTCATTCATCTTCCAGCTTCCGCTATGGCTCCCTCATAATCCAAGATCCACACAGCAGCCAGAATAATCTTCAAAAAGCATAAATCAGATCATGTCATGCCCTATTTAAAATCTTTCAAAGGTTTCCTGCTGCTCAAAGGGCAAAACTCAAGCTTCGGACCATAAGACCCTACGTGATCTTACCCCTGCCTACCACAAACTGACCACCGCCCCCATCCCCACCACTTCCCAGCCAAACTGGCCTCCTTTCATTTCCCGAAACAAACCAAACAGTCCATGATTCAAGACCTGTGCACAGGTGTGCTCTCCGCCTGGAATGGTCTACGCAGCCTAGGCACATCTGACTTTTCATCCTTCAAGTTTCTGATTAAACATCACAGAGGTCTATGCCAGCTGCCTTATCTACAGAAAGCCAACCACCCAATCAGTCAGCTTCCTCAGAGCACCCATCACAATTCGTATCTGTTGAGCTACTTGTTGAATGTCCTTCTCCTTGGGAATATACATTCCACGAGAGTAAAAGGCGCAACTGTTTGGATCCCTGCTGGTGCCCCAGCACATAACAGGGGCTTGGTACACATGGAGTGACGAGTGTGTTCTTGTCTCCTCCCTCTAGAAGTGTGGGACCACACAGCCCAGCTGGCCTGCTCGCAGCTTGCGGGAGCAAACACCCCAGCCCAAGATTTCGTCCCGTTTGCATAGCCCGCCTTCCCTGTCTTAACCTCACACATTTTCCAGGAGGCTTTATTTGGTTGGGCTCCTGGCTAATGATCAATGTCAACTCAGTAATAGGGCAGCAATTTGGTGGCAGATGTTTTCTTGGCAACACTAGCCATTGGTCTTAGTGGGGGCCTCGGGTCTGGACTTGAAACACCAATGCCCAATGCCAGCCCCCTTTTAAAGACCTCTCCACAAATAAACTCAAATAAACACCCTGGGCCTCCATTAACGCCCTTCCAGCTGACCCTGGAAACAGTGGGCCTTTCAGGCCTGCTACTGCAGCAGCTCCCTAGGCAGTTAAAACACCCCAACCTGGCCTCTGGCCTCTCCTCTCTGGGGGCCACCAGGTCTACCCAGCCTGCCACCACACACAGCAGGATTTCGTCTTCCTCCTTAAAAAAAGAGGGGGTGGGGAGGCTTTCAAGCAGGCAATTTACCATTCCAGACACAATCTTTCAAAGAGAAACAAAAACTCTCCCTGTCTGAGGCAGACCACTAAGGCGTGTATGTAATAAGATGCTAATACAATTTAATCATATTTCGGCTGGAAAACCTGTCCTCAGAGCCTGCTTGTGTCGGGAAGGCCAGACATTCAGAAAACAAGAGCTGCACACTCTTAAACCATTTTAAATGGGGGTCAGAGTCCCACTCTTTCCTATCTCTCATTAACTTTGATGCCTTCTCAGGGACAGTAACTGCCATGACAAAAGTGATTTTATATACACAGATGCTCAAACTTACTTCTCCAATCATGGGGGAGCCTAACCCTCCTCCAACACCCATCATTGCCCACCTGCAATTCCAAGTGTCCCAGGGGGCACCCATCTCCCCTAGAACTCACTGTCCACACCCACCCTCCAGACCCAGTTCTGGGGACATACCAAGGGGATCCTGGGAGACAGAAAGGGGTTTGTCTACTTTGTCCTTCAGCACCTTCGCACACTACCCTCCACCTCAGAGAGGGCAAAGCTCAGTCCACTCGCTCCCATGGATGGCTGCCCATTGGCAACTGCAGGGTCCTTCTGATCCCTTCTTCAGAGAAGGGAGCTGGCTCTCTGGCCTAGCCTAAAGGGGAGAGATCAAAGGTCAGCTGCATTTGGGTCCTATCCAGGTCATTAATAGTAAGAATGGCTAATACTAATCAAGTGCTTACCACGTCTGGCTTTGTGCATAGTCTTCTTTATGCAATATATCGCTTAATCCACACACCCACCATGAGGTAGGTACTGTTATTAACCCCAATTGCAGATGAAGAAACTGAGGCACAGAGCAATTGCCACAGCTGGTGACTGCAAAGCTAGCATTCAAACCTAGACTGTCTGGCTCCAAATAGTGCACCTTGCCCCCCTCCCCCCCTAGGAGGTACAGTGTACAATGCACAGACCTACAACTCCCAGGTATGGCTAGGGTATTCCAGATTCCTATGGGTTTTCTGAGAATCTTCCTGGGTTTCTCATCTTTGAGACACATAGTGAGGGTCCTACGTGGAGGACAGGGCAAGCAAGGGGTACCCCCCCTCCTCATAACTCTGACTTGGCCTCCCCTTGGAGAACCTAAAGGGAAAACTGTGAGGCCCACAAAGAGCCTGCTGGATGAGCTGTTAAGAATTTGGACTGGAAGCCTCTGACTTGGGTCTTGGGAATAAGACAAGTACCTCCCTGTTACCTGGAACACTGATTAACCAGAATAACTTGCCCCCAGCCTCAAGGATGTGGAAGTCAGTGTCAAAAGCCTAACCTCATGATTCTGGAAGGACTTGGGGGCTGGGGACCAGCAGTCCCACCTCACCTGTCAATGAAAGCTAAGTGGAGATTTCTGACAGCCTCTTGGATCAGTGTTATTGGCTGTTTAGCCAGGCAATTTAGGGAAAGGAAAAGCCAGTTGGATGGGAAATGTTCTGGACACATTTGCTGCATCCCGAGCCCAAACAACTCTATCCTTAAACACTTCAACTCCAAAAGTGCTGGGGAGACCCTTGGCTAAACAATTTCAAAACCAACATTCACTGCAAGTCTTGCTGCCTGGGGCGAGGACTTCCCTCGGTGAGGCATTTGCTGTGGAACCAAATGCTTTTCCACTCTAAACAACAGCCAACAGCACTTGGGACAACTGAGAGGCCTCCAGATCAAACAAACATCCCTTTTTTCCCCTACCATGCAAACTTTCTCAATAAATTATTCGCCCACTTCGGATCAAAGCCTGTTTTTGCAGCCTGTGACCTAAAAAGCAAATAGCATCTCTTAAACATAAAAGCCCTCCTCCCTGCCTGGGTCGGCTTTATTACTCATTCCTTCCTCTTACAGTTACTCTGTTGTTATTTTCCTTCTCTTCTTGTTAGATCACTTTGCGAGTCCCAACCCGCCTAAGGAAGATGGGATGGGAGGGATGGTGCCTTCACTTGGGGCCCTAAGGTGGGAGAAGAAGTCAGGGTAGGGGAGAAGCCAGCACCCTGGGAACCCAGGAGACAGGGCCAGGCCTGGTTGGCAGCTCCCTGCCCAGCTCTTCTGCCAAATGTCCTACTGGGAATTTTACCAGTGAAGGGAGGGAGTTAATGCCACCCTGGCAGGAGGGGCCAGGCAGCCCTACCACCACCCAGGCCCAGGACTCGGTTTGCAAACATAAACGTTAAAGGGACATCCTCACAGCTTGTCTGGACTCAAAGCTCAGGGCTCCTCCCCCTTGCAACAAAGGCAAGGTGGCAGGTCAGTCGTGCCCACTCATCTCCTCAGTTCGCAGTGCAAACACGACGCCTCCTGATGACACCCTGCAAACTCAGACCCTATATGAAACTTTGTGTCTTGGAATCCCACAATAGATGGGGGCGGCGGGGGCGTGGGGTAAAGGAGTGGGAGAGAATGTTAAGCGCGGGGCAAGGTTTGGGAGTCTGCAGAGACCAGAGGCGCCGGATGCTTCCTGCCCTTGGCACCAAGAAAAGGGAAACACAGCCCTTCCCGTTCCCAGTAGCCCAGGGCAGGAGATCTGCGTTCAAGGTGCTAAGGAAAAATGTCCCGGCCGGCAGCAGAGGTTAAGAGGATTGGGAGGGGGTGGCGCGCGTCTCCAGCCTGCCCCTAAAGGCAGTCCGGGGGACAGCAGGCTGGAGGCGCGCCGGCGTGATTCTGACCGCGGGAGCCGGGAGGAGGAGCCGGAGGTGGCTGCGGGGGGCTCCGGCCCGGTCGAAGGAAGGGCAAGAAGCGGTTCGGGCCGGGGGTGGCGCCGGGAGGTGGCCTTGGCCCTCGGGGCTGGAGGAGGGGCTTAGGCGTAGCGGGTGAGGGCAGCCGAGCCCCTTGGGGGGTGGCAGCTGTGTGTGTGGGGATGGTGTGTGTGTAGGAAGGGTGGGTGTCCTGGGCCTCTAGAAGCTATAGCGAAGGCTTCCTGCTTGTCTCGCAGACATTCCCCTTTTCTGACATTAAAGCTACGAGTCATCAAGCTGACCCCCTCTCATCCCTTGGCCTGAAGAAGAGGGTGTCTCAGGGCCCAGGGATAAGCGGGAATGGACCGGAGGGAACCACAAGTCTGCACCCAGGCGGGGAGGAGGCGGGCAGGAGCGGCTCCGCAGGCGCAGGCGAGTGGGTGGGAAGGAGGGAGGGAGAGAGGGGAGAGGGAGGAAGGAGGTGAGGCCGGGAAGATGCCTCTGCCGGGGGCGGGGCGGGGCCGGGGATCCGGGAGAGGGACTGCAGCGGTGCTTGGTGGGGGCGGGGGCTGCAATGTCACTCATTTGGGAGTCAGGTGTGTAAGTCCCAGGCTCGGGCCGCCGCTTGCCTACATCTTCCCGGTACTACCCAGGGCTCAGGGGTGGAGGCGGACGGCAGGGGACTGCAGAACCGTCCCCAGAGCGGGACGCGAACCGGCAGACTTGGGAGAAGGTAAACAAGGGCCACGCCCCCTGCCGTCGCCCCGCGGGCGCGCACCCGCCGCTCCGGCCGCCGCCGGTACATTTCCACTCCCAGCGCTTCTCCCCCGCTGGACTCCCGCGCAGCCCTGGAGGGGGGGCTGCCCCCGACCCCCAGCCCGCGCCCCCCGCGCTGGGACTGCGCACCCTCCATACTCACCTGGAAAGGGTATCCCCCGCCCCTCCAAAAAACTGTGCTTAATTTGTGCAGAGCCTCCGCGTCCGGGAGCTGAGCATGCTGCCCCCGCGTGCAGAGCCCGCGTGCACCCAGCCCGGAGAGGGGGCGACAGGGCGGAGGCGGTGGCCCCCGGAAGGTGTCTGGGACCGGACCGGCTGCACGTGAGCCCAGCGCAGGGTCATGTGCACCGGCTCAGCCCGGTTCGGCGCCCGGACGTGCTGCGTATCAACAAAATAAACTCGGGGAGACAGGAGGGCAGATAGCCCCGGGTCCTCCGAACCCACGTCCCCCGCCGCGCGACCTCCTCTCCGCACAGGTCTCCAGCCGCAGCCCCTCCGCCCTGCCAGAGCCCGCGGGGCAAGTTGCAGCCCCGGCGCGCCCCCGCCCGCCCGCGCCCCCTCCCCGGCCCGGGGGCGCTTTGCCGCAGTCATTAATAAAGAAGGTCGCCAAGCTCACCCTTCCAAAAGTTGTTGTTGCATGCGCCCCTCTCAGCCTCCCCGCAATGTACTCTTTAAAACACGACTGACCAACATGCGCAATCTCTCTCCCCTGTGCTGTGCATCGGCACCCCCCCCCCCCCCGCCGCGCGCTGGCTTCCTAGAACAAGCAGCCAGCAGGAGAGAGAGGGAGCGAGCGAGCAAGAGAGAGAGAGAGCGCGAGGGAGCGAAGAGCGCTGGAGATATGTTGCAAAAACACAAAATAACGCCGTGGAGATGCGCAGGGCCAGTCGCCGGGGGCTGGATCTTACCTTGCTCCGCGGTGCCCTTCCGAGGGCCGCTACCCCCGGCTACGCGCCGCGGCTGGGCCGGCGTGGGAAGGATGCTCCTGAAACCCGGAGCTCCTGGGGCCGGCGCGGGCGGGCGGGGGGCGCGCATCCATCCGGGGTCGTGGCGAGGGAGGCGGCCGGGCCCGTGGGGTCCCCGGCACCGCACCCTGACGGGGACTGTCAGCCCGCCAGACCTAAGCCCTTGCCGCTAGGAGTGGGTGCAAAGTAACTCCATGGACGCTTCTAACCACCCCCCCCAAATAGCCTCCAACTGCGATGGCCGCGGTCGGCACCATTCACCAACCCCCCTGTGTATGTTTCTGTTTCTTTTTAAACCAAGACTTCCTTGTGATCTCTTTAGAAAAAAAAAAAAATGTGTTGGGGTGGGGGTGGGGTGGGGGCGGGCGGGAGGAGCGAGGGAGGGGGAGTAGCCACTTTTTTCTTATTCACTCGGATTTCCACTCCTGACACCCCCCCCGCCCCTCCACCCCCCCTCGCCCAGTTGTTTGGCTTCAGCTGCGGGTTCAGGTAGCGTTGCAGGCCTCCGGGGGGAGGGTACCCTGCTGGACCGCCCTCTTGCCTGCACCTCGGGCCTGGACTCCCCACGGGCTCTGGGGCGCCCCCAGCCCGCCCTGTCCCCAGGGCCGGGCCCAAGCGGCGGCTGCGCCCGTGCAAGTCCCATCAGGTCTGCTCACACTTCACACACTCACACACATACCCCGCCCCTCCACTCTCTCACTCACACTTTCTGCTCACACCCCGCCCCCTTCGCGCCCCAGACCCGGGCGGCGCCCCCCGCAACCTTAAAAAAAAAAAAAAAAAAGCAAGCTTATACTTAAAAAAATCTTTTGGCGCCATATTAATGACGTACTTAAAATTTGCCATTTCTCCCTGCGTCAAAAAGACGTTTCTTTGCAAATAACAGCCTGAAGGCGACACTCGCGGAGGGAACGAGGTTTGCACTGGGCACCCCGCCTCCCGGGGTTCCAGCGCTGGAAGACCCTCGCTCTAGGCCCCGATCCTGAATCGCTGGTTTTAAAATGCGAAACGAATAAATCGCGTGGCGTTTCGCAGCGCCAGAAGTGAGCAGAAAGTGCTGGCAGGAGCGGAGGGGAGGGGCGCGCGCGAGTCTGGGGGAGGGGGCGCGGCTCTCCTCCCCCACCCACAGCAGATGGAAACTAACATGCCGGGCGGGGGAAACTTGAAATTGTGGGCGACCTCAAGAAGGAGGGGCGGTCCGTAGAGAGGGTCCCTCTCGGGTTCGTCGCCCCCTTCCCCCGCCCGAGTGCCTCCTGGCGCCCAGCTCTGCCCCGCATTTCCGGGGGGTAGGGAACGCAGTGATGGGTGGGTGGGTGGCTGCACGTCCTGGGCCCGGTAGGAGTTTACCCCGGGGTAGCCACCTCCCCCTTGCTCGTCCTTCCCAGTCCCCCTAAAGGGTTAAAAACCAAGGGGCAACTTCCAAGGATTGGCACTTGGCGAGGAAGCGGGGCGCCCCTCTCCCCACCCTTCGCCTCCTCGCCCCTCCTCCTCCGGCTCCACTTCCCGACTTGACCTTGTGGTGCACAAACAGTGCGCTGGGATCCTCGCAGTTTCTGGAAGAAGAGCTTGCGCTCGCCAGGCAGGCGGGCTGTCGGGCGGCTCTCGGGCGGTGGCGGGGCCTTGGGTCCGTTCCCGGAGCCGCGGGCCACACCCACCCAACCCGCTGCGCCCGCCGCGCTCACCTTCTCTCGAGGAAGGAGCAGGGCTGGCCTTCTGGATGGGGAGAAGTGGGGGGCAAGCTGCAGCCTTCTCAGATGCTCCCAGCTAGGGAGGGGGTGGTCCGGTCTCAGGCGGGGTTTGGGGGGGGAGACCTGGGAGCCTGGCCCAATATCCTCAAAGCATCATTGCCAACTTTTTCTTCCCCCTCCTTTTTGGCTGCCCCTCAAAGATGGTCCAATAATTTCTTCACCTCACCTTTGGCTTTGAAGGCACGTGGGTGAGTTGTGAACTGGGACAGAAACCACCTTCCCTCTCCAAGACTGAAGTTTGTTTATTCTTTCTTTCCCCTCCACCCCTTCTGTGGAAAGATAAATATTCAATTTACATAAGACGACATTTATGTGACAATTAAGAAGATCCCCCGGTGGAATGTTGTGAACACATTTGCTTATAGGAGAAATAAATCTAATAATAAACAAACTCATAATAACAGCACAAATCCTCTGACAGGGCGGATTGTCTACACAACAGAGGGAGATGATGGATGCTGAAATAAGCACTTTTGCAACAGGAAAGGAATACGAGCTCAAAGAGAGTCACTGCAACATTTCCTTGGCCTTCATTCACAAAGTCTGGGGGGGCTTGTCTGGCAAGACTGAGGGGCTAGGTATCACCTCCCAATTAGACCTGTTCTAGCTTTTAGTGGTCAGTTGGTAGGATTTTCCCACCCTCAAGCTCAGTGCCTAGAAACAGATGTTGCAGGTTGTGAGCATGTAACAAAATGGTTAAATACCTGGGCTCTAATCCTGCCTCTGCAGTTCAGAGGTTGCTTCATGTGGGCAAGTGAATTCATCTCTGGGTCTCTTTTTCCTCTTTTGTAGAATGGGGTAGTTGGAGGCTTCCCGAGGCCCTGTGTGTGTGTGTGTGTGTGTGTGTGTGTATACACACACACACACACACACACACACTATATGTGTACAGCAGGGCCTGGCTCAGAGTACGCAGTGCACATTAGCACTTTTTCCTGGTGCCTACATTTTGGAAGGGTGTGAATACACTCCCTGAAAGCTCTTAGCACTGAGAAACTGAGGGACATACACAAGATCTCCCAGTGTGGGCAAAAGGGAAGACCAGGAGAAAAAACTGTAAATGATTGTGGCCTTCATGGTCAAGATCCAGATGGTAGCCACACATATGAGGTGAGAGTGGAGGTCCCAATTTACAGTGGCCCAGTTCAAGGGGACCGCTCTTGTTGGGTCTAGATGCAGAGGGTTTACATGCAGGAGAGGACTGGACAGGCTCCTCCTCTTAGCCATCAGGATCCCATGGCAAGCAGTTATAAAATGACCTAGAGGAAGAAGAGGGAGTGGATGACCATTTTTAGGGCACCTGCTCTGTGCTGTGGACTGTTAGTCATCCCATTTCATCCTCACAAAAACCATGCTACCTATTCAGAAAGGTTTAGCAACTTACCAACAGTCACACAGCTAGCAAGTGGTGGCAGAACTGGCACCTAGTCCAGCAGACCCCATGACCTATGTGTTTTCCATTTTACCACACTGCCAGAAATAAAAAGTATTAGTATTGTTGGTTTGATCGGGGATGGGAGCCTGATCGCTATATTGGCAAGAAAGAATTTTATGAGCAGCACTTTGTTTCTGAGGTACTCCCCTGAGTTTGGGTATGATCCAGTTCACCTAAAGAGTCCTTGGAAGACACTTCTTGTTTAGGATCGGGCGCTCCATCAGAATCCTTGACTTCCCACAGCTCTCTGCTACTGTTTAAGGTTAACCTTGGAAATGTAAATAGAATGATAGCATTAAAGCTAATTATAACTCCTTAATCCTTCTTAAAAGTTTCACAAATCATTCATAAACTTTTTACAGAAAAAAAAAAAGAGAAGAAACATGGTGTCCTTAGAGATGTAATCATTCATTTTTTTCAACAAATATTTATTGAGTGCCTTCTGTATTCCAGGCATCATTCTGGGTGCTAGGAACACAGCACAAACATGACAGACAAAACTGCGTATTCTCATGCAACTCACTTTCTAGTTAAAGGAAATATACAGTTTTTTTTTAAAGTTAAAAAAATATTATATTTGAAGGTAAGTGCTGTGGAGAAAAATTAAGTAGAAAGGGGGATAGGGAATGTGCAATTTAAATAGAGTCCTCAGGGAAGAGCTGGCTGAGAAGGTGGCTCTTGAGTAAAAGGAGGTGAAGGAATGAACTGTGAGAGTTTATGGAGGAAGAGCATTCTAAGCTAGGGATTCTTAACCTGGAGTCATAGACACCTCCCTCCAGAGGTCTGCGTATAGAATTCAGGGGGTCTCAACCTTAGACAGGAAACAAAAACTATATTTTAATTTTCACTAGTTAAAATTTGGCGTGTTCTTTGATTATGAATGCAGACAGCAAATCACAGTGATATTAGCAGCACCTGTGACATTGTTGCCAGCAGAAATCACAAATATTTTCATATCACATTATAGTTGTTGCAAATCTCTTAAAATATCATGACACTCATCACTACTTCAAACTTATGCTGCTAGCTCTTGTAATTTAATGAATTAATAAGAAACATATACATTACTATATTACACATTTTAAAAATATTTTGAGAGTTGTATTTCAGTATAGTTGGTCTTCTTTATAATTTATGAAGCTTACTTTATGGATTTAAAGATATTATACTCAGGAGTCCACAGGCATCACAGGCTGCCAAAGGGGTCCATAGCATGAAATAAAAGTTAAGAACCACTGTCTACACTGTCTAGACCAGTGAGTGCAAAACTGTAAGAACTACACTGTCTACACTGTCTAGACCAGTGAGTGCAAAAACCTTGAGGCAGGAATGTGCTTAATATGTACACGTACAAGGAAGAGATTATATAGGGCATTGTTAAGAATTTGGCTTTTGCTAGGGATAATATGGAGGGTTTTGAGCAGAAGAATGACATGTTCTGACACTGGGTTTTGCAGGTCACTCTGCTGCCAGATGAAGGACAAACTGAAGGGGAAAGGCTGAAGCAGGAAGATCAGTTAGGAGGTCATAACAATAAAACAGGTGGGAGATGATGTTAACTTGGACTAGAGTAGTAGCAGTAGAAGTGGTCAAGTTCTGTATATATTTTGAAGATAGCTCTGACAGCATTTGTTGATGGGGTGTGAGAAGACAAGAAGTCAAAGATGACAATAAGAGTTTTTGCCTTGAACCAATGCAAAGAGGGAGCTGCCATTAACCTAGATGGGGGAAACTGTGGAAGGAGTAGGTTTGGGGGAAGAATAAGGAGCTCAGCATTAGACATGTTAAGCTTGAGATGCATATTAGGTATCTAAATGCAGCCATCCCGTAGGCAGCTAGAAATGGCAGCCTTAGCCCAGGGACGAGGTCTGGGGAAGATACCATTTGAGAGTCTTCAGCAGGTGCATGGTATTTAAAGCTATAGGGCTGTTTGAGATCACCAAGGAAGTGGGTGTAGAAAGAGAAGAGGTCCAAGGATGGCAACCTTGGGCACTGCAAGTTTAAGAGGTCTGGAAGATGAAGAAGAATCAGCAAGATGGTGTTAAAAAAGAAGTATCCAGATGTTTCTCCAAAGAAGAGATACAAATGACCAATAAGCACAAGAAAAGATGCTCAACATCACTAATCATTAAGGAAATGCTACACTGAGGTACCGCCTTACACCCATTAGGATGGCTACTATTAATGAAAAAAAAAAAAAACCCAGAAGATAACAAGTGTTGGCAAGGATGTGGAGAAATTAGAATGACTGTACACTGTTGATGGGAATGTAAAATAGTACAACCACTGTAGAAAATAGTATGGCCATTCCTCAAAAAATTAAAAATAGAATTACCATATGATCCAGCAATTCCATTTCTGGTATGTACTCAAAAGAATTGAAAGCAGGGTCTTGAACAAGTATTTGTACTCTCGTGTTCACAGAGCATTATTCACAATAGGTAAAATGTGGAAAAAACCCAGTGTCCACTGATGGATGAATGGATAAGCAAAATGTGGTATATGTACAGAATGGAATATTTTTCAAATTTAAAAAGGAAGGGGGCTTCCCCAGTGGTGCAGTGGTTGGGAATCTGCCTGCCAATGCAGGGGACACGGGGTCGAGCCCTGGGCCGGGAAGATCCCACGTGCTGTGGAGCAACTAGGCCCGTGCGCCACAGCTGCTGAGCCTGCGCTCTGTAGCCTGCAATCCACAACTACTGAAGCCCGCTCGCCTAGAGCCTGTGCTCCGCAACAAGAGAAGCCACCGCAGTGAGAAACCCGCGCACCGCAATGAAGAGTAGGCCCCTCTCACCGCAACTAGAGAGAGACCGAGCACAGCAACGAGGACCCAACGCAGCCAAAAATAAATAAAAATTAAAAAAAAATAAAATAAGTAAAATAAAAAAGAAGGGAATTCTGCAATAGGCTACAACGTGGGTGGACCTTGAGGTCCTTATGCTGAGTGAAGTAAGCCAGTCACAAAAAGACAAACGCTGTATGATTCCACTTGTACGAGATATCTAGAGTAGTGAAATTCATAGAGACAGAAAGTAGAATGGTGGTTGCCAGGGGCTGGGGAAAGGGGGAAATGGGGAGTTATTGTTTAACGGATATAGAGTTTCAATTTTACAAGATGAAAGAGCCCTGGAGATGGATGGTGGTGATGGTTGCACAATAATGTGAATGTGCTTAATATCACTGAACTGTACACTTAGAAAAGGTTAAGATAGTAAAATTTATGTTATGTATATTTTCCCACACTAAAAAAAAATTGAAAAAAAAAAAGTGAAAAAAGGAGCGACAGCATTCAGAGAGATACAAGGAATATCCTGGAGCCAAGTGAAGAGAGTTTCAGGAGGGAGGAAAGCCCTATGTCCAAAGCTGCAAAGGCGTCAGGTAAGATAAGGACTGACAATTGATCATTAGGTTCAGCCACATGGAGGCCACTGGTGATCTTGACAAGAGCCATGTCAACAGAGTGGCATGAGCACAAGTTTGAATGAGTGAAGACAGTGGGAATATTTATAGTTGTTACAGCTTATTCCAAGATACTACCTGAAAATGAGAGGTAATCTATATATACATAATTGTAGAAATGGATAATTATATATGTGTAGAAATGCAATTGAAACTACTTTTGTTGAGGACATTCCAGTTGCCAGGCATGGTAATGGATGCTACAGATACTGAGAGAAATAAAACACATTCACTGCCTTCCAAGATTTCCTGAGTTCCCAATCTAGCAAACTTTGTGGACACATGAAATACACACAAAGTGATATATGTGGCTAAATACACACAGTCAGCCTGGGCATCAGTTTTTCCAGTATAACAGACAATATGGTTAAAACTGGACTCCAGATTCAGGCAGTTGTGGGTTTGGTCCTGTCTCCACCATTCACCAGCTCTGTGACTTTGCACAAATCAGTTTCCTTAATTTCCTCCTCTGTAAATTAAGGATGCAATAATTTCAAAACTTTAGTGTGCCTGGGATGCTTGTTAGAAATGTAGATTTTGGGTCCTCATCCCTAAAGGGTCTCAATGGGCAGGTCTGGGGCAGGCCCTGAGGATCTGCATTTTTAACAAGCACCTAGTCATGCTTGATGCTGTTGGCCTTGAACCACACTTTTTAAAACACTTAGAACTTACCCACATGGTACCAAGAATTGGCCTGGCATTTCACTAATTGCTCATTTGATAATAGCCATTCTTCCTGGGGTTCTTATTGGAGACAAAAAAAATCTTTCTAATAACCTGCAATTTATGTCCAGAAGCAGAGGTCCAGCATACTGTAAGCACCCTAAATTGAGAAAATAGCATGATTAATTATCAAATTTATCAAATATTTATTGAGTGCCTACTATGTTCTAGACAGTATTCAAGGACTGGAGAGACAGAAAATATCTGACTCAATAATTTGTCTGAGTCATTAAGGTAGGCAGAAGCCCAGATGTAGTTAGCCATGCTCTCTAGCAGCCAACCTCTGTGCCAGGTGAGAAGTCCTATGTTCACTCACTAGCTGCTTAAGGTAGTACTTGTCCAACCATAACATGCACATAAATCACCTGGGATCTTGTTCAAATTCAGATTCTGATTCTTTAGGTCTGGGGTGGGGCCTGCGATTCTGCATCTCTAACAAGTTCCCAGATGATGCTGATGCTGCTGGTCCATGGATCACGCTTGAAGTAGCACAGGTTTAGAGGGTTAGGAAAAGTGGATCACAAAACTTAACCTAACATTAGAGTTCCTGGAGAATTCCTGGGAATCCTGAAGAGAAAAAGTGAAATCTGGGAAGATTGCATAGATATAAGTGAGGTTCACTCACACTTTCTTCTGTCTCCTCTGTTTCTGGAATCTAATCCTTACCCTCCCACATATAGTTAGTGGCATTAGGTGGCCTCCCCTAAGGGAGGGTGAACATTCATTTTGTTGGCCATTCAGTAAATATTTCCTGGCTGCCTATTCTGTGTCAAGCCCTGTGCAAAGCACATAGTTTGGCATTCAAGAGAGGACAAATTCAGCAGCTTCTGCCTCCTAGGCTCTAAACAGGGGCTGCAGTTGGGGTTTGGAACAGAAAGAAAAGCTGCCCAGGGCTGTGCCTGTGGCTGAAGACACTGACCTGGCAAGATCCAGCCTTGGCTTTTTCTGTGGTGCTACAAATGCATGCTGGGGAGAGGAACCCCTCTGGAGCCTTTGCCAGCTGGTTTAGAGATGGTATTGACCAGCCCCAGGAGATGTCTAGATGATGTGCCAGCCAGGCCACCTGTCCGTTCTCAGACTCTCAGCCCCAGCCCAGTGGCCACAGATGGCAGAAGGCAAAGAAGATCCCTGGGGCCTCCAAACACCTCCCCAGAAACTGGCAGCAGGCAGTAACTCCAGCCAAGTCAGGGGCCAGCTTGACCAGAGTCAAAGTGTGAGACACCCCACTCGGAGCTGAGGGGTCTGGCCCAATCCAAGAACTGCCAAGAACCAAAGGCACTGGCTCCAAATCAAGTTGAACAGTGTAAGAAAAACCCTTTCTACTTTTCCCAGGGTTTCTCATAAATCAAAGCACCCCCCTCCAACGTGGCAGCCTTACAAAGACCCTTCTCATGCATTTACTGATGAGTTCATAGCCATACTGGAGGTAACTTGATTTTATTAGAAATAGCAAGCATTTTACAAGCACCTATACAAACAAGGCTCTGTCTTAGGGCAGTGAGTTCTAGGTCAAGATCCTGTCTTCTAGGGATCTAGGCCCATTTAGGAAGACAAGTCCTTAAGCATAGATGGGATGGTCAAGGTAAAACAAACTGTCTTGGAGCCTGTGAGGTGTAATGGTCAAGAGAGTTTCTTTAAAAGAGCCTGTAGATGGACTTACATATAGATGGCAATTCAGATGATGAGAGGATGGAGGATGTTCCAGAGAGATGGGTAGTGTCTGCTTGGTCTATAGCAGTGCAGTACGGTATACACCATGATGTTCATAGCTGGCCCCAAGATTCTTCCTGAAAAGGGAACCACCCTTTGTACAGGAAAATATACTAGTATGCTTCTTGAGGGTGAAAGGTGAGACCCTATGGTTGTCCCAAGTTGGAAGGAGGAGATGAGAATGTACAGTCTACTTCCAGGAATCTCCCCCAGAGAGATCCTCTGATGTGGGCACAAGAGGATCTGTTTAAGAGCATCATTACAGTATTGCTTATAACAGTGAAAACTTTAAATAGCTTGAATATTTGTCACTAGAGAACTCACTACATAAACCAAGAGCAAAAAGAAGAAGGCATCAAACTAAGAAGCATTGTGTGTCTGATGTAGGAAGAGCCCTAATAATAGTGTTAAGTGAAAAGAAAGTTTCAGGGTAATATGTACAGTATGATCCCAATTACTTAAAAATTTACCTACAAAAGTCTAAATTTTAATCTGAACACAGAAACACAGATATATGTAATTTCATAGAAAAAAATGAAGTGTCTGGTGATGACCAGTTGCCTATGTTGGAGCATAAGGAGTGAGGTTGGGAAGGGGTAAGGGCCTGGGGTAGGGCTGTGGAGATGCAGAGGAAGAGGTGACCCTGTGGTTGTTGGGGAGTCTCAAGAAGCCCTTTGCACTTGGGCAGTGCTGGTTACCCCATAGGTGCTTAGAATTCTCCAAGAACAGAAGCATCAGTGGGGTGGAGGAATGTGCTCCCCAAGCCCAACAATGGTTAGACTGTGGTCCTGGCAGGCAGGGACAAGAAGCCTGCTCTCTGGTCTAACTCCAGTGCTGACTCCTGGATGGCCTGGAGCCTGTTTGGACTTCTCCAGCTGGCCCTGTCTGAGATTCTAAGTCTATTCCAGATGCTTCCCATGGAGGTTGAGCTCCAGGAAGGGCATGGTAAAGCCCTACTTGGCCTTTGGCCTGCTGAGACTTGGGCATGAGTCAGACTGCAACTGGGAACCAGTGTGGGAAGAGAGAAGTTTCTGAGCAGCATGGCCTCTGGGAGGAGCTCCCTCCTCTGACAGGTAGAGCACGTTTTCTTCTCACCACATCTGGCGTGAGGATACCTGATCCAGCTTGTCTCCTTAGGGAACAAATGTAGGGATAATTCATTACCTGGTGGTAGCTAAACAGTTAGTGAAATCCACTGAGTGAGGGCTCTGGCTTGGGTGAGAGAAGTAGATGGTGCCTGAGGCCAGGGCTTGGGCTCTGGGCCTGTGGGATGTTGGTGTGATCTGTGCACAGGTGCACACCTGTTCTGCATACAATTCCTATGGTTGGTCTGGGCTGGCTTCAGGCTACAGGGATGTGTTACATGAGGTCCCTGACCTGAGGATACCACAGATGTAGAAGGGGCATACATAGGGCATACATAGTCATACATCGGGTTTGCATAGGGTCAAATACGGAGATAGGATTAAGGCTCAATGTGGAGCCAGAAGCAGCAAAGCCAGCTGGCTCTGAGATGCCTCACCGCAGTCAAGGCTTCATTAATGGTGTCCTGACCTTGACCAGCCTCCCATCGCCAGGAAGTATTCCAGGGTGCAAGGTGGCTACCTTAGAGCTTCCTGCAGGCACTAATGAGCAAGCTATTCCTCCTTTAGGACTATGGACAAAGTGACTTGTGAGCCTGGGGTGACCTTGGGCACTATAACTGCTGGACATCTAGGACCTACAGCTCTGGCAGATGGCGAGCTGCTTCCAAATGTGCTGGATCTCCTGCCAGGGCCCTGGGGAGAGGCTTGGACAGGAATTGGCGCTGGATGCCTGTGCAACAGAGATGCTTGGAAACAAGGGTATTCTTGTTGAGCTGCTCTCCAGCTAGCCCAGCTCCAGGCAGTTTATCCACCTAACACAGGTCCTTTAGAAGAGTTCTACAGAAGAAGGAAACCCTGCATTACCCTGGCATCCAGCTAGGGCAGGAAAGGCAGTTTCCTAGGGTGCAGGGGGAACTGTGTTTAGCAATGGGGACTCCCCTGGAGAGCTTCTGCTATTGGGCATCTAGTTCCTTATCTCCCTGATCCCCAACTGCCTTCAGAGTTCAAGGAGAGGCAAGCAGTTCTTAAGTATCCTGTCCTCTGGCTAACCAGGCAGGGAGGGTAGCCCCAGGGAAGAGCAGGTACCATCCTTGCCCCAGAAGATCTCACAACCCAGGTAAGGAGGTGAGATACCTAGAGTGGAAACAAGATGAGGCAGGACATGACTCAGTGCAGAAGTGTCTGCTTTGGCCCTGTGTGTGCGTGGGGGGAAGGAAGGAGCCGTTATGTGGGGAGAGAGGGAAGGGAGAGGGTGCACATGTGCTTATGTGTGCATTTGTGTGTACCCATGTGTATGTGTATGTGTGTGTTGTGTCATTGTGTCTGCATGTACCCACACATGCTTGATGCCACATTTCTGGAGTTCCTGTCTTTTGTGCTATTTGCCCAGACAACCTAAAAATAATTTCCACTTAACTTTAGGACTTGTTATTTGATACATAACATGCTTGCCCAGCAGATATACTTTTCTACCCACATTTTATCTAAGATCAAGTTAAAATGAGTCTGCATTATTTATGCATACACGGGATGGCTAGTGAGCAAAAGTCAGACTAGAACACCTTGGATTTGTCTGGAAAGTTCATATAAAAATGGTCCCTATGGACTTCCCTGGTGGTGCAGTGGTTAAGAATCTGCCTGCCAATGCAGGGGACATGGGGTCGATCCCTGGTCCGGGAAGATCCCACATGCGGTGGAGCAACTAAGCCCATGTGCCACAACTACTGAGCCTGCACTCTAGAGCCTGCGAGCCACAACTACTGAGCCCACATGCCTCAACTACTGAAGCCCACGCACCTAGAGCCTGTGCTCTGCAACAAGAGAAGCCACTGCAGTGAGAAGCCCATGCACCAAAACGAACAGTAGCCACGGCTCGCAGCAACTAGAGAAAACCCGGCAGCACAGCAGCAAAGACCCTACACGGCCTAAATAAATAAATAAATAAATAAATAAATAAATAAATAAATAATTTAACAAAAAGTCCCTATGTGGATAACAAATTTGAACAGTGCACATGGATTGGCATTGATGGCATTGATGGTGATGATGATGGTAAACTGAACCAAATATAGCTACTGGGGGGGTGTCATCAGCCCTTTATCTCACCGATACACAACATAAAATTGGGCACATAGCAAGCACCCAGCGAATATTCACTGAATTTATTTGCAGACGTTTAGAATGTCCACATATGTGACACATGTGCAAATATGGAGCTAGATGATTGATAATTCATCATGGACAGAAGACAACTAAATGGTAGATTGACTATTTATTTATTTATTTATTTATATGTTGGCTGTGTTGGGTCTTCATTGCTGCGCACGGGCTTTCTCTAGTTGTGGCGAGTGGGAGCTACTCTTCGTTGCGGTGCACAGGCTTCTCATTGTGGTGGCTTGTCTTTGTTGCAGAACACAGGCTCTAGGCTCATGGGCTTCAGTAGTTGTGGCACGTGGGCTCAGTAGTTGTGGCACGCGGGCTCTAGAGTGCCGGCTCAGTAGTTGTGGCACATGGTTTCACTGCATGTGGGATCTTCCCAGACCAGGGTTCAAACCTCTGGTGTCCTCTGCATTGGCAGGCAGATTCTTAACCACTGGGCCACCAGGGAAGTCCCTAGATTGACTTTAAAAGTCAGTTTATTAGATTGATGGCTGAGGGGTGACGCAATTATTAGATTGAAAGATTAAAGCCAAGGAGGAATGACAGATTGGTAAATAACTTGCTGATACCTGATAAGGGGTAGGAAGAGAGATAAATTATGACCAGGTGACAGGTCAATAGGTCCATGGCCAGGTCCAAATAGGTAGGTAGAAAGGAAAACAGAAATGAAGTGAAAGAGTGAAAGAGACAGAGACGAGGATGAGAGAGATACTGTAAGGCAGAATAATGCCCCCTAAAGATGTCTATGCTGTGCTCCCTAGAACCTGGAATATGTTACTTATATAGCAATAGGGACTTTGCCGATATGATTAAATTAACGACCTGAGATGGAGGGAGTATCCTGGATTATCCAGATGGGCCCAATCTAATCACATGTCCTCCCACTGACCTCTCTTTCACCACGCTTCAGCCTCCCCTGCCTTCTGTTCAGTTCCTCATCATGTCAAGCTAATTCCTACCTCAGGGCCTTTGAACACACTGTTTCCTCTGCCTGCTCCTTTTTGTCACTCAGATCTCAGTTCAAATGAGAGTTGCTTCCCTGCTTCCATATTTTTGTCCTGAAGCATTGAGAACACTCCGTTCCTGGGACTGGGCTGGGGCAACGGGATGTCCAAGCTCCTAGCCTGCTCTGGTTGGCATTATCCCCAGCCCTGGGTCCTGCCCAAGGCTGCGGGATGGAGCAGTGTGCATGAGTCATCAAGCCACAGACACAGTCCCCTTGTTGGAGGGACCTGAGCAATGATGTTGCGGCAAACTCCTTGAAAGAGAAGGCTAGGAATTTCCCCAAGTTCTTCAGACTCACGTGGGACCAGGAGGGAACTGGAGAGTGGAGGAGCTGAGAGCTGTCTGCGTGGACGATGCTGTAACCTCTCTGGGCAGCTCTGTGCCCACCTGAGCTGGGCTAGGCTGTGAAGGGGCAGATGGCATGTGCCAGTCTTGATGACCCCTCTATTTACCTCACACTGATGGAGCACCCACTGTGTACCAGGCCCCTGCCCTGAAGAAGCTAACTGTCTAGTCTGGGAGGCAGGCTGGCCAGCAAACCTTACAGATCTACTGGACGAGGTCTCAGTATCAGGTGACAGAGAAGTCACATTAGACTCTGCCACGTGGAGCAGGTGGTGGCACTTGAAGCCAGTAAACAGGCTAGCTAGAAGGGCACAGACAGGATGGAAGGGTAATCCAGGCAGCAGAACCAGCCTGGTGCATTCATTTCCTGGGGCTTCTATAACCAAGTACTGAAAACTGAGTGGCTTAAAACAATGGAAATTGGTTCTCTCACAGCTCTGGAGGCTAGAAGTTAGAAATCAAGGTGTTGGCAAGGCCGGGCTCCTTCCAAAGCCTCTAAAGGAGGATTCTTCCTTCTCTCTGTTCCTTGGCTTGTGGCACCATAACTTCAATCTCTGCCTTCAACGTCACCAGGCTGTCTTCCTTCTGTGTCTAAGCGTCTCTGCGTCTTCACGTGGTGTTCTTCACATGTGTCTGTGTCCAAATTTCCCTCTTCTTACAAGTGTATGCATTGTACGGGATTAGGGCCCACCCTAATGACCTCATTTTAACTAAATCTGCAGAGACCTTATTTCCAAATAAGGTCACATTCACAGGTGGGGTGTGGGGGGGAGGGAGTTAGGACTTCAGTATGTCTTTTTTTATTTTATTTATTTATTTAATTAATTTATTTATTTATGGCTGCGTTGGGTCTTTGTTGCTATGCGTGGGCTTTCTCTAGTTGCGGCGAGTAGGGGCTACTCTTCGTTGTGGT
The DNA here is from genome assembly GCF_964341445.2 of Mesoplodon mirus. Taxonomy (NCBI): domain Eukaryota; kingdom Metazoa; phylum Chordata; class Mammalia; order Artiodactyla; family Ziphiidae; genus Mesoplodon; species Mesoplodon mirus. The sequence continues at coordinate 72,206,076 of NC_138980.1, forward strand.
GTGCGGGCTTCTCATTGCGGTGGCTTCTCATTGCAGAGCATGGGCTCTAGGTGCGTGGGCTTCAGTAGTTGTGGCATGCGGGCTCAGTAGTTATGGCTCGCGGGCTCTAGAGCTCAGGCTCAGTAGTTGTGGAGCACGGGCTTACTTGTTCCGTGGCATGTGGGATCTTCCCAGACCAGGGCTCGAGCCCATGTCCCCTGAATTGGCAGGTGGATTCTTAACCACTGTGCCACCAGGGAAGTCCCCAGTATGTCTTTTTGTGGGGACATGATTCAACCTTAACAGTGGGCAAAGGCTTGGAAGGACATGGAGCTCAGGGCCAGAGCTCTCAACTGTTTGCTGCCTCATCACCCACAACCTTTTTACACATTTCCCCCGGGTGTCTCACTGGTCCGGACACCTGCCAGGCAAGCTCCCACCGCCAGACTCTTTGCTCCCACGGCCCCCTGTCTGAACAGCTTTTCTTTCTATATTGGCACGCCCACGTCTTCAGGAAGTGCTCTCAGGCACTGACCTGGAAGTGCCAGCACCTTCCTCTGAAGTCTGAGACTCACAGTCTGAGTAAGGGCTCATTTAGTCTGTAACACAGTGCCCAGGTGAGGGCCTTGAGGCCAGCCCCTCCGCCGTTTCCAAGTTCCCTCCTCACCACCCCTCACTGTCCCCAAGACAGGGCACTCAGTACCTCTGGAGCAGAACCATCCCACACCAGCAGCCCTGATTGTGGCCGTCTCCCTTGTTCTGGTCACACGGCATCTCCCCGGAGCTCCCTTGGAGTTTTGAGGTCCTTCCACTCTCGCCACTTGGCCCCACCAGTGACCAGGGTTACAGCGGAGCCCCGGCTACCTGAGGCAAGTGGAGAGGCTTGCAAAAGGCTCTCTCTCTCTTCTTCTTCTTTTTTTTTTTTTTACTTTTTGGCCTCACCGCACGGTATGTGGGATCTTAGTTCCCAGACCAGGGATCGAACCCACGCCCCCTGCAGTGCAAGTGCAGAGCCCTAACCACTGGACCGCCAGGAAAGTCCCACAAAGCGCTCTTTGACCCAATCCCCATCTCCCTCACACACCTGACCCGGGTAAGAAATTCCACCATTGGCAAGTCTGACAGCGTTCACCCCTGATAAGGACAAATGCCTTGAAGGGGAGACTGTTTGCCAGGAGTGGCTGGGCAGGACTTGCCTCTGGAGCCTGGCAGCCTGGTGATATCTCACTCAAGTCCTACAGGAGACATGCCACCCGAAGCAGGAGGAGCCGAAGAAGGACTGTTCTGCAGAGCTTTGTCCAGACTGCAGGGTGAGGGAAAGCCTCGGCACAGATGCACTCAGGCCCCACGATGGGCCCTGAGCTCAGCCTCTTCCTTCTCTCCAGCCCGCCCTCCTTTGCCCTGCACTTCCCTGGCTGAAGAACAGCCTCCTCCACACACGGCCCCTGGGCTGTTAGCGGCCTTTGGACTGGGAAGCACTAGGGCCTCCTGGGCCCCACACCCAGGCTGACACAGGAAGCAGGGAGAGGCCCAGAACTGTCCCTCCCAGGGCACGGTCCCACAGTGTCCTCAACCGGCCAGTCCTGTTCTGCCCTTTCTCCTGTGGGGAGGAGCTGGGGGCAGGAAAGAGGGCAGGGCCCAGACCAGGCCAGAAGCATTGTGCTGCCCCGGTCCTCAGTCCCACGTGTGCCCATGGAGCTCCGATTCTGTCTGGAGGCCCTGGATGAGGCTGGGCTGCCTGGGCTGCTACTCCATTTGTGCCAGAGGGATCGGAGGGTAGGATGAGGGCTGTGCTCACCATAAGACCCCAAGGGTCCTAAAAAGGCTCTTTGGAAGGGTGAGCCAGCCACATCTAATATGGAACTATTTCAGTTTTGCCATAATCAAGTCTAGCTCAGTGGGGCTGTCTAAAATAGCCAGGTGACAGAAGTCAAATGTCTGCAAGGAGAGTTTGGCTCCTGAGGCCTATGTGGCGGGGAGGGTGGGGGTAGTGAAAGTCCAGTACAGGTCCCAGTGTCAGGAGGGTAGCCTCAGCCCCTGCACGCAGACTCCAGACCCCCTACCTCTACACCAAGGCATCAGTCTAGGCCTGGCCCCTAGTAGGTCCTTAAGCTAATGAAGCTTCTAAAATCCCTGCTCTTACCAATCCAGTCACTGCCCACATAGCAGACATCAATAAAACCGTTTTTAGATTAAGGGATTCGTGCAGAATTTCATGGTGCCCCAGAGAGGGTAAGGTATGCTCAGAGGTTTGGCTAAGCCTAGCTTGGAACCTACTTGCTGATCAGAGAAGGCATCTCTAGGCCTGGCCTGAGCCCATGTTGGGGGTCCAGTCAGTGGCTTGGATAGCTGGGTTGGTGTCTTTCCCCAGGACTGTCTACCAGCTGGGTTACTGAGGACACCTAATTTGGGGGCTGCCTCTACTCCAGGAAGTACATCCTGTCAGTGGCCCCTCTTGGGCTTGGTCCTCTGCTATGCACGCTTAGACCTGCTGATCTCCCATTGTCCCCCTCCTTGCAGAGGAAAAGGGAAACCCAGCAAGGCATGGCATGGACCCTGTGGCCCACCATCTGAGCCCTGAGTATGGCACCCACACGCAGGCAGGGAGGGGCATACAGAGTATCCAGGGGGTGCCTTTGGAGCTGGGCCGGCTGTCTTTGTTCTTTGCTTCTGCTCTGCAGCAAACCCTGCTGTGTGTCCAATTTCCTCACCAGGCCCATGGAGACCTTCTGGAGAATCTGTGGGGTGTCATTTATCTCCTCCAGGGGCTTGATCTCCCAGCCCAGCAAACCCCAGACTTCTAAGTATTCTCTGGAGGTCCTTGTGCAGTATCAGAAAGGAAGAACACTTTCTCCCCCCACCCTACCCCAGACTTCTCTGGGAAGCTCATCCCTCCCCACTGCCATCTGTGGGCCTCCTGAGTACAGCCCACAGCCCCTGAACCTCAAAGCTTCAGTCTAACAAAGTGGTTAATGCCTGCTCCACCACTTGGCAGCTGTTTGAACATGGGCAAGGTATTTGACCTCTTTGGACCTTATTTACCTCACTTATAAAATGGAAATAATGATAGTCGTTATCTCAGAGGGTCATTGTGAGGATCAAATGAGATCATCCAGGGGCTGACACATAGTGAGTGCTTAATAAAGAACAGGTGGTAGGGCTTCCCTCGTGGCGCAGTGGTTGAGAGTCCGCCTGCCGATGCAGGGGACACGGGTTCATGACCCGGTCTGGGAAGATCCCACATGCCGCGGAGCGGCTGGGCCCATGAGCCATGGCCGCTGAGCCTGCGCATCCGGAGCCTGTGCTCCACAACGGGAGAGGCCACGACAGTGAGAGGCCCACGTACCGCAAAAAAAAAAAAAAAAAAAAAAGAACAGGTGGTAGAGAGTATCACTGTTATTACCTGTGGGTATCCCTCTTTCATCTGCTATTCCTTTACCCCTCTCCTTCAGTCCCTTAAATCCAATCTTGTCACCTTCCTAAAGCCTCTGCAGTCTGAACCAGGGTAGCTGGTCAGGTCCTGCTCCCAGGTGAATGGGAGACAAGGATGTGTATCTGAGTATCCTTCATCCCTGGTCATAAAGCTAGAATAAGTCCTCCAGAAACCTAGGAAGCTCTCCTAGGTCACCATCCACACTCTTAATTCAAGGGGATTTCAAGAATCAGCATTTTTGTGGTAGAAGCCAAAGCCAAGAAACAGAGAGGGTGAGAGAATAACTGAAGGTCACACAGCAAGCTCAGGCCAAAGCTGGGTGAGTGCCCCAATGGAGCTGCCATCCAGCTCTCCTCCCCCACCTGATGTAACAGCTTTCTTTTCTTCAGAAACCTCACTGGAAGCCTCCTTCTAGAGCTTTCCTTTCAGAGAAAACAGCAAACAAAGTGTGGAGCCAGCCCCCTGGGCCTGGAGCCCTGAGCTCCCCAGGCCGACCCACAGGCTGACGGAGACGTTACCAGAGCTGATGATTCAACTTCCTGCCTTTTGAGAGCTCCCAGACCACAGAGGATTTCTCGCTTGGAGGAGGGGGCATCTCCCTGCTGAGGGCCAAGCAGAGTGGGACAAGGCCCCACCACAAACCGCAAGGACTAGGCAGTGCATGGGGCAGGCTCTAAGGGGCCACTCTGGAATCCTGGCCAGCTGCTTCCTGAAGCCCATCTCTTTGGGTAATTGACTACTACCTAGGATGACCAATTGTCCTGGTTTTAGCACCCAAAATCCCACATCCTGGGAAACCCCTCAGTTCTGGGTAAACCAAAGGGTTGGTCACTTTATTACTACCCATATTTCTATAGGACATGACCGCCTCAGTGACTCTGGGAGTCCGGGCCTCAGGGTGGCACATTCTAGAAGAGGGAATTGGCAAACTATGGCCTGAGGGCCTCATCTGGCCCTCTGCCTATTTTGTATAGCCCACGAGCTAAGAATTGTTTATATATATATATATATATATATATATATATATATATATATATATATATTTTATTTTATTTTATTTTATTTTTGCTGTACGTGGGCCTCTCACTGTTGTGGCCTCTCCCGTTGCGGAGCACAGGCTCCGGACGCGCAGGCTCAGCGGCCATGGCTCACGGGCCTAGCCGCTCCGCAGCACGTGGGATCTTCCCGGACCAGGGCACGAACCCATGTCCCCTGCATCGGCAGGCAGACTCTCAACCAGTGTGCCACCAGGGAAGCCCTGTTTTTATATTTTTTAATGGTTGAAAACAAAATTAAAGAAGAACAATATTTCATGACAAGTAGAAATGATATGAAATTCAAATTTCAGTGTTCATAAACAAAGGAACACAGCCAAGCCCATTAATTTATGTATTGTTTCTGGCTACTTTCATATTACAAGGCAGAGTTGAGTAGCTGCAAGAGACAGTATGGACCTATGGACCACAAAGTCTAAAATATTTACTGTCTGACCCTGTACGCAAATAGTTTGTAGACCACTGTTCTAGAGGCAGGCAAAAGGTATGGATGCCTGACCTGGGCTGGGTGTGAGTGCGTGTGAGTGGGCAGTGATGCTTTTGTGAAGAAACTTAGAACTGAAGGAGAGAGAGTCAAGGCAATGTCTCAACCCATTTCTTAGGCTACAAATACTTGCCAGCGCAATTCCAAAAGTGACTCAGAAATGATGCCCCCATACCCACAGGCCCACAGATCCTCCCCTCAGCCTGCTAACAATTCTGCGGAGCTTGGGCTTGTGGGGGGCACTGGGGCTTGCAAGGTACACGCAGTACCAAATCCTTGGCCCTAGAGGTAACAGAGTCCTTTTCAGGCCCATCAATATGGGCCCTACCATTTCAGAAGCCCAAATTGGAACATGGGGTCTGACAACTGGACAGCATATTTGAAGCTGGGACCATTCTGGGAAACCCATTTTTCTGACTGTGGGTAAGAACATTGAGATTCCATGTAGGGTTAGGCAACCCAACATTGTCATATGGTGCCATGAATACAACAGGGGCTCCACGTGCCTGAACAGGTCTTGTCCAGCTGTGTAACTGACTTAGCAGCTCAGGACTGCTAGGGGGCTGGCAGGCTGTTCTCAGAGCCTGGTAAGGAAGGTCCCCATCTGGTCCCTTACTGAGAAGTTTCTAATTCACGGGACCTCCATTCCATGCTACTGTCAACACCTTCAAGCAGGGTTTCTCAGAGGTAGATTCTGCCCTCAAGTCACACTCCCTGGTCCAGGTCTTCATTCCCTGGAATGACAGAGCTGACTGCATCTCTGAAAGAAGCCCCCCTCAGTATCTTGGGAAAGAAGGTGGCTCCCTTAAAGTTTGAGTAATGCTTTCCACGCTTTGAAGGCTGGTCGTTAAGAGCAAACGCCATAGTTAGCTTACTGCTCACTGCTCAAAGCAATGACGGTCAACCAGCACACGTGGCTCCTTTGGGGTGGTGGTGGGGGTGCCTTGTGAGATAAAGCCCTAGAGATGTCTTTGAGAAGACCTGGACAGGTGCGGCCAGGGGCCCTCAGTTTAATTATTACCCTAATGCCAAGAAGAATTTTATAATAGACCTAGGTTAGCTTCTTGAACTCTACATAGACCATGTATGTTCTTGGTTGGATATCCTACCAACAATTGCCTCAGCCATATGATCAGCTCGTTTCTAGCTATATATCCTCAGACTGGCTTCTGAGATTTGGGGAGGTTGGGGGATGGTACCAGAGTCCCCTCATTCATAGGCCTCTAGGTTGATGCTGTGTACCCTGGGCTGTTGGTTAGTTGTCCCTCTGTGTTCCTATCTGTAAAATGGAATGATTTGGGAGACTTGCCTTATCATGGGGCTCTGAAGAACTACAGTATCAGAGAGAATGCCCTCTGTTGATTTCATTGTGGGTATTCCTAAGGAGTTGGCTCAAGGCTGGTGCTTTAGCAGAGTGTGTGTGTAGGGGGGGAATCAATTAGGACTTTTTTAGCTTTAAGTAATATGAAACTCACCCAAACTTGCTTAAGCAAAAGGGATCTATTTATTTGTTTGGTTGGTTGGTTGGTTTACATAATGGAAAAGCTCAGGGGCTTCAGGCACAGCTTGGTCCAGGGTCTCAAAAATGCCATTAGGACCAGGTTATTCTTTTTTTTTTTTTGAAGTATAGTTGATTTACAATGTTGTGTTAGTTTCATGTGTACATCGAAGTGATTCATTTATACATATATATATTCTTTTTCAGATTCTTTTCCCTTATAGGTTATTACAAAATATTGAGTATAGTTCCCTGTGCTATACAGTAGGTCCTTGTTGAGGACCAGGCTATTCTTCATTTCTGCTTTCTTTAGAATTGACCCTGTTCTTAGACTGTGATGGCAAGACAGCTGCAAACAGCTCCAAGATGACACCCTCACATCTCCAAGTCCATGAAAGGACAACATTTTTTCTAAGCCACTCAAATACCTGGTATGGCTCCAATTAGAACTCATGGCTTGGCTTGTGTCACATCCCATCCCTAAACCGACTATTATGGAACTCTGAATAGCACACAATGCATTAGGCTGCTCTGATTGTCCAGGCCTGATTCACATGTGACTCTCAAGACAAGGAATTAACCACCTGAAGTACCCAGGGTGAAAATGACAAGAGTAGTTCCTCAGGTGAAAGTTGGGTGGCTGTTACCAGAAGAGGAGAAATGGATACTAAGCAGGGGAACCACAACAGTTCTCAACAGGGAATAGATGTGTATAGGCAGGAATCCTTGGGCCTGGGTCTATACAAGACCTCGGGGGACTGATGCATAGCTCTAGGATACAATGAGAATATGAGATACCACCCACTTCCAAGAAAATGTTGGATTGCATCAGAAACCCCCAAATATTGTCCACTTCACTGGGACTAGGTACATCATAGTTAATCAGTGTATAATCTGGGCACCCTGAAATTCACAAGAGTTACCAGCCCCTGCCTGGAGCAGGGGTCATCTGGCCCATGCCTCCTTACTTCCTGATTGTACTGTGTTCTCTCTGAGGGCAGAGACCACAACTTTCTCCCCTCTGTATCTGCAGAAATATTTTTAGAATGAATAATAACTTTTAGCAGGTGTGTGGAGCTTGATACCTTTTCAAACCTCTTTAACATCTACTATCATATTTGATTCTTTGTTCTTCTTTTTGGCTACCCAGGATCTGAACCCTCTTCCTGTGATGGGGAATTCCCCTCATTCTGAGGCAGAGCCCACTTCCCACCAGAGAGGCTGAAAGTACCACGTGCATTTGTTTCCTAGCCTCCCTGTGGCTGGGCAAGGGCCCGTGACCTAGGCTCTGACAATCAGACACACAGGCTCCAGATTGTGACCCAGGAGCTAGAGGCCCAAAGAAGCACTTGGTTATTGTGGGTGCAGCAGGTCTGTGTTTTGGGGTGGTGGAGATTGTGATACCCGAGGGCATGGACAGGATGTTGCAGCCCAGCCTGCACAGCCTACTGCATGGTGGTAGTGGTGACAGTGATGGCAGCAAGGTCCTGATTGAGTACTGCAGTGTGATCTGGGGCCTTGTTCGAAGTGGTGTAGTCTATGGAGCTGCTTCTTTGTTCTGCCCAGAGATTCTCGACTCTCTCAGCTGCTCAATATCCTTATTATTTTTTGGCTTAAATCAATTTAGCTTAAGTCAAGTAAGTTGATCTGCTTAAGTTAAGAGTCAATTTCTGTTGCTTGCAGCTAAAAAGTCTGACTGTTATAATCCTTGAGATAAGACAACTGCATAATTCCCTTTTTCCAGATGGACAAATTGAAGCTCAGAGACTGGCCCAAGCTCATGCAATGTGCCAGTTTCCGTATTGAGACCAGAACCCTGGACTAAGTGGGACAGACATACAACTGGCAGGTGGGAGCCAGGCAAGGAAGAAATTTCTAAGTAGAGCTGCCTCACCTGGTAGAAGCCCCCTGTTACTGGAGGTATACAAGCAGGTCTGGGGAGAGTGAGGGAGAGGCCAAGCAAAGTAACCCCAGTTCCCTTCTTCCTCAAGGGTTACACATGTTATTATCTGCCCAACTTAGATTCCTCTTTGTGAACACAAACGTATTAAGGTGAAAACACAACTCCTGGTGCTGTAGCTTCAAATCCCCACAGTTTTTTTGCCAACCTGCCTGTTTCTGGCCCAAGACACAACAGCTGCTAGTCCTATATCCCAGAGCAAAGTCATGGCATTTATTGGCCTCCGTCACTTTAATGAAAAAGCCCCTACACCAAACAAATACAAGCACAGACATTTGCAACTAATTATGGTATTGATGATCAGTCAAATTTCATTGCAAATTGCATGTTGAAATTGATAGTGGGCAAGTCATGAATAAACTGGTTATCTGGAAAAGTGACACGGGCACAGAGGACTAGATTAATAATTCAATTTAGACTCAGCCAGACACTCTGAAGAAGCGGAAGAAGCAGATTAGCATTGCCTCAAGATTGCTTGTTTACCCGGGTACCTCCTGCCAATGTGCCTTCTAAGGGAAGCTGATCCTCCTTTAGGATCCTCCCACTTTGGGAGACCACAGGGCGTTGAGCATTGCAGCCTTTAATTCTTGGTTTGCAAAATTGCAGCCTTGAGTAGTGTGGGGAGGAGAAGACTGCCCTATGTCTCATCCGATGTTAAGAAGCCCACTCAGGAGGCTTCTTGGAAAATGGATGCCTCCTGCTGCAGTGAACAGTGCTCTCAGCCTCCCATCTGTGGGTACTGGTCTGGGAGGACCCGTAACCCACCTTGAAAGCCCAGGTGGGGAACTTCCCTGGTGGCGCAGTGGTTAAGAATCCGCCTGCCAATGCAGGGGACACGGGTTCGATCACTGGTCTGGGAAGATCACACATGCCTTGGAGCAACTAAGCCCATGCGTCACAACTATTGAAGCCCGTGTGCCCTAGAGCCTGCGTGCTGCAACTACTGAGCCCACATGCCACAGCTACTGAAGCGTGTGCCCTCTAGGGCCTGTGTGCCACAACTACTGAGCCCACGTGCTGCAACTACTGGAGCCCACGCACCTAGAGGCCGTCCTCCACAACCAGAGAAGCCACTGCAATGAGAAGGCCGTGCACGGCAAAGCAGAGTAGCCCCTGCTCGCCACAACTAGAGAAAGCCTGTGTGCAGCAACAAAGACCCAACACAGCCAAAAATAAATTAAACGAAAAATTAAATAAAAAAGAAAGCCCAGGTGGGTTCCCTAGGTTAGGTATGGCTCCAGAGGAGTAAGCCCAGAGAAGGTAGGAAAGGAGCCAGAGGGGTCTTACAGAGCTCCGCACTTGTCCTGGTCACCACGGGGTTCCGGAGAGCTAAGGAGTCCCAAGGTGAGACAATGCATTGAGGACACAAGGTAGATGGGCAGTGTCCTCAGGATTGGGCCTTCCTGGAAAGTCACTATGTCCCTGCACCTGGGGAGGAAGGCAGGAAGGAGACACAGAGCAGGCAGAGTGCACTGGTGTCGAGGGGCAGGCACAGGTATACTTGTAAGATGCAGCCACAGTGGCCACCTTGGCCCACCCAGGAGTGCTTCCCCCTGAGCTGCTCAGCCACTCCAACTGCCCTGGCTCCAAAGGCCCATGCAGAGGGAAAGTCTTAACTTTCATCCTCTAATGGGGTTTAAAACTCAAATGTCTACATGGGATGTGGGCGAGCTCTGGACCAGGCAGACTTGGTAAGCTTGGGCCTGATTGGAGGGGGGCAGCCATGATTCAGCTTTAGGAGACTGCCTAGAGACAATATGAGTGGGAATTCAGAAAAAGATTTAGGCCAGCGATATAAATTTGGAAGTTGTCAACAACCGAATTATATTTAAAGCCAGGACACTGGGGGAGATTAACAACAGAGTGAGTGGAGATAAGGGGTCTAGGGATTGAGCCTTAGAGATGAAGAAGTGCCAGCAAAGGGGCTAGTGAAGGGAGGCCGGAGGGAAACCAGGAGAGGGGGGTGATAACCCGGGCACCAAGGAGGGACAGATGAACTCTCACATTCTATGAAGAGGCAAGGAAAGTGAGGCTTGAGATTCAACAACATGGAGAATCCTTGACAGAGGCAGTCTTGCCGTAGCAGTGAGGGCTGATGGGAGCGGATGGGAGAAAGGAAGGGAGGAAAGGACTTGAAGGCGGCAAGAAGAGTCAGTTTCCTCCAGGAGTTGTGCCATAAATAGGAGCAGAGAAATAGGGTGACAGTTTGAGGGGGATATAAGGCCAAGAGAAGGTTTTTCTTTAAGGTAGAAAAATTACAGTATTTTTGTGTGTTGATGGGAATAATGCTGGAGAGAGGGGAATTTTGATGATGCAGGTGAGAAGGGTGAATAAATGTTGGACTGAAGTCCTTGAGTAAACAGGTAGAGATGGCATCTGGTGCACAAAAAAGGGGGCTGTCCTTAAATAGGAGCACGGAAGGTTCACCCACATTAGCGAAATGGAAGGCAGAGTTGATGAGCACAGATGCAGGTGGGTGGAGGAAGTAGTGGTGGAGCCCATGGAACTTCTCTTCTATTTTCTTAAGCTAGGAAGAGGTTGTCAGCTGAGAGTGAGGTGGAGGAGGAGATCTGAGCAATCCGCTGGGAGAGAGAGTGTGAGGAGACTTTGGGATGAAGTATGATTGCTGGGAAGCTTTTAGGTCTCACCTAGGGAGGGTTGTGGCATTAATTTAAAGTGAGGCTGTGTAACAAAAAAGAAGCAGACTCACAGATATAGAGAACAAACTAGTGGTTACCAGTGGTGGGGAGGGGCAACATAGGGGTGAGGGAGGAAGAGGTACAAACTACTGGATGTAAGACAGGCTCAAGGATGTATTGTACAACACGGGGAATATAGCCAATATTTTGTAATAACTGTAAATGGAAAGTAACCTTTTAAAATTGTATACAAATCAAAAAATAATAATTTTAAAAGGTTTTTAGGGCTTCCCTGGTGGCGCAGTGGTTGAGAGTCCGCCTGCCGATGCAGGGGACACGGGTTTGTGCCCCGGGTCCGGGAAGATCCCACATGCCGCGGAGCGGCTGGGCCCGTGAGCCATGGCCGCTGAGTCTGCGCGTCCGGAGCCTGTGCTCCGCAATGGGAGAGGCCACAACAGTGAGAGGCCCGCGTACCGCAAAAAAAAAAAAAAAAAAGGTTCTAAACAACTTTAATAAATAAATAAATAAATAAAGCGAGGCTGGTCAGCTCAGTTGTGGGTTTTTCTTCAGTCCTGGGCAGCCTGTGGCTGCAGGTGGAGAGTAGCTAGAGGGTTGAGTTTAACCAGGGATGTGGTTTTGCCAGGTGACTATAGTGCAGTGAGGGGCAAGGGAGAGAGTATAATACTGGATCATGAACTCTGAGCTGGGTGAGGAGGGAAGTGGGGCAATGAACACCTGCTTGGTTCCCCAAAGAACTGGTGGAGGTGGGTACTAGAAGGAGTGAGCTGGAGAGAGAGGCAGTGTTTACTGGAGAGCAGTATGCATGAAACTGAGGTGATGAAGGGAGTGCACTGACAGATCACAACCAGTTTAAAGTCTGGGTATGGGAGTGAGAGGCTGAGGCACTGTGGAAGCCAAGATCATGAAGAGGAGGCCAAGGGGTCTGTTTATTTACATGAATGCTGAAATAAAAAACCAAGGCAGGAGTGGCCTTGGAGAGGGTGACTGTGGGCCACGAGCTACAGTCTTGAAGGAATGATGGAGAGTGACAAGGAGGTCTATAAGTGACTGCAAAAAGGGGGAGAAATGGGTGGTCTTCTCTGATGACATGGCTTCCAAACATGGGTGTTTCTAAGGAGGAGGGCAAACTGTCTAGAAGTGGCACTGAGGAGCAAAATGGGCACCGCCCACTCCTAGACTCAGGGACACAAGGACCATTAGAGGGAAAACAGCCACCACTTGAGAGGCTGTAGGGAGAGTGGAGTCCTTACAGGAGAGGCAGTTTTTCATTAGAGCAAGAAAGCAAAAGGGACATTTCAAAATGAAGTTGAGGATATGGGGGAGTTTACTGATGCCAGATCAGGAGTTTCAGCGAGTCCAGTGAAAGGGTTTCTGGACATGGGGTAGGCTGGGCAATGGGGTCAAAGAGGGAAATACAGAGCCATATGGGGCTTAGAGTCCTGGGGTGAGGGATGCCCTGAGAATTCTGGGCCTCTTGTGGGGACTGATACGAACGGGGATGAAGGGACTGATGAGAGCAGCCTGAGGGGTCTGAGGCAGGGGGTTGTGGCCAGGTTGGGTTTGTCGGGAGGTGGGAGGAGACAGTAAAGGTCAGGAGCCCTCTTCACTCCTGCTGACGATGGTCTGGAGGTCTGAGGAGAGGCATTCTTCCCAGAGCAGCTGGAGCTCTGGGCTCCCTCTTTACTCCCAGGTAGGAATATTAGTCAAAACACTCTCCATAGAACTGAGAGTAAAACCACAGACATGTCAATGAAAGAGAACTGCCCAGAAATAGACTCTTATATAGGGTATAATCTGTATATAATGAACTTGGCCCTTAAAACAGTAGAGATGAAAGCATATTCCCGCCCCCCCCCAGGGACAACTGGTTAACTGTTTGAGAAAAAACAAATCCAGATTTTAACTTTAGGTCTTATACTAAATGAATTCAGGTAAATTAAAAAGCTAGTGTAGGGGCTTCCGTGGTGGCGCAGTGGTTAAGAATCCGCCTGCCAATGCAGGAGAAACAGGTTCAATCCCTGCCCCGGGAAGATCCCACATGCCGCAGAGCAACTAAGCCCATGCACCACAACTACTGAGCCTGCGCTCTAGATCCCGTGTTCCACAACTAGAGACGCCACCGCAGTGAGAAGCCCACACACTGCAACAAAGAGTAGCCCCCACTCGCCGCAGCTAGAGAAAAGCCTGCACACAGCAACGAAGACCCAACACAGCCAAGTAAATAAATAAATTAATTAATTTAAAAAAATAATAAGAAAAAAAATAAAAAGCTAGTGTAAAAAGTGTGATATTAGTGTAAAGACAGAAACAGACCCACACCATACCCGATCAATTGGTTTTCAACAGTACCCAGGCAACCCAACGGGGAACAAACAATCTTTCCACCAACTCATGCTGGAACTATTGGATAGCCATATGCAACGTAATGAATCTTGACCCTTACTCACACCATAGACCATATACAAAAATTAGCCTGATATGGATTGTAGACCTATATGTATGAGCCATATACAAAATTACACATACAAAGATACAAAAATGATATACAACTCAATTTTAAAATGGGCAAAAGAACTGAATTGAAGAAGACTTTACCAAAGAAGATATTTAGATAACAAACACATGAGAAGATGCTAAACATCATTTGTCATTAGGGAAATACTCATTAAAACTACATGCTAGAAGGATTAGAATTTAAAAAGACTGTCCAGGGCCTCCCTGGTGGCGCAGTGGTTGAGAGTCCGCCTGCCGATGCAGGGGATACGGGTTCGTGCCCCGGTCTGGGAGGATCCCATATGCCGCGGAGCGGCTGGGCCCGTGAGCCATGGCCGCTGAGCCTATGCGTCCGGAGCCTGTGCTCCGCAACGGGAGAGGCCACAACAGTGAGAGGCCCGCGTACAGCAAAAAAAAAAAAAAAAAAAAAAAGACCGTCCAAATTAAGTATTGACAAGGATAGGATCATTGGTTGCCCTAGAATAGATGGGCCTCAAAGGTACAGGAGGAAACACTGGGGAATTATGGGTATGTTGTATGAACATAGCAGAGTTTAACCTCTCTTCAGTTGACAGACATTTAGGTTGTTGCCAGTTTGGCCTTGTGTCAGAAGCAAAGATGTGCCACCCAGATCCCTCCTCAAGGAAGGATTTGCTGTCCAGTTGCAGGGAGTGTGATCAGTCATAGTTTCTTCAGGGTCCACCTGAGCTGCAGATAGTGCCTTGCCTGTTCCCAGAGCAGACTGCATGGTGTGACTGAACAAAGGAAGGCTATAGAGGCTGGGCCATTTTTATCCACTATAGGAGTATTCAGATGCAGAATATTTGCTCCAGAGTTCCCTAACAAGATGGCCTAGACTTCACTGAACCTGCATCACAGTTTGACTTCTTCTGCTCAGTCCTGCTTCTCTCCCTTTCTTTCATAGATGCTGATCCCTCATATCCTCAATAAACTTCTGGAACCCCAAACTCCATCTCAGCATCTGTTTCCTGGGAACCTGACCTATGACAGGGCTATTACAACACAGCTTCTATGATCATTCTTGTCCATGTTTCCTGTCCTATAAGCACTCTTTCTGTAGGATATTTGCCTAGGCATGGAATTGCTGGGCCATTAGAGTATGTTATTTTCAGCTTAACTGAATAATGCTGAACTGTTTTCCAAAGTGGTTGCACAAGTTTGTGTAGATTTACATGGATGAATATTTCTGCTGATCCTTGGTATTGTGACTTCTAAATTTTATTCAGTTTGATAAGTGTGTAATGGTATCTCATCATGATTTTAATTTGCATTTCCCTGATTATCAAAGAAATTGAGCACTGTTTTTTAACATTATTGGCCTTTGAGTTTCTTATTTTTCAAAGTACCTATCTTTTGTCCATTTTTCTTTTTCTTTCTGCCAAGTTATTTTTAAATTATTATTTATTTCTTTTAAAACCACTTTATTGAGGTATGACTGATATTTTAAAAAGCTGTACATATTTAATGTATACAACTGGATGAGTTTGAATTGCCCATTTTTCTATTAGGTTGTCTTTTATTATTAATTCTAATGAGTTCTGTATATATTCTGGATAAAACCCTTTGTTAATCTTATCTTTTGCAGTTATCTTCTGCTATGCTGTAGCTTGCCTTTTAACTCCCTTAATGTCTTTGATGAATGGTAATTCTTCATTTTATTCATCTTTCTTTTGTAGTATTGCTTTTTGTGCTTTGTTTAAGAAAACTTTCCTTACCCAAGATTATGAAGATATTCTTCTACATTATTAATTTAAAACTTTACAGGTTTCCCTTTTATATTTAGGTCCATATGCCCCTGGAGTTGATTTTGGTGTATGGTGTGAGATAGGGGTCCAGTTTCATTCTTTTTTAAATTAATTAATTTATTTATTTATTTATTATTTTTGGCTGCATTGGGTCTTCATTGCTGCGTGCGGGCTTCCTCTAGTTGTGGCAAGCAGGGGCTACTCTTAGTTGCGGTGCGCAGGCTTCTCATTGCGGTGGCTTCTCTTGCTGTGGAGCACGGGGTCTGGGCATGCGGGCTTCAGTAGTTGTGACACATGGGCTCAGTAGCTGTTGCTCGAGGGCTCTAGAGTACAGGCTCAGTAGTTCTGGTGCACGGGCTTACTTGCTCTTCGGCATGTGGGATGTTCCCAGACAAGGGCTCGGACCTGTATCTCCTGCACTGGCAGGCGGATTCTTAACCCCTGCGCCACCAGGGAAGTTCCTCCAATTTCATTCTTTTTTGATATGGATATCAAATTGTTCCAGCCAACTTTATTGAGAGTCTGTCTTTTTGCCACTGCTACACGTGCCATCTCTGTCACAAATCAAGCATCTGGATATGCAGGTCTGTTTGCATAACTTCCTCTCTATTCCATTGAATTGTCTATCCCCCAATCAATGCCATACTCTCTTAATTACTATAAATGTATAGTAATCTGGTACAGCAATTCATTTAGCCTTGTTCTTCCTCTAGAATGACTTAGCTATTCTTGGCCTTTTGCATGTCCATATAAATTTAAGAATCATCTTGGCACGTTCCACAAAAAAATACTGTTGAGTTTTTGAGTTTTTATTAGAAATAAAATTGAATCTGTAGATCACTTTGGGAAGAACTGACAATATTTGTAATACTGAGTCTTCCAATCCGTGAACACTATATCTCCACTTATTGAGATCTTTAATATCTGTCCATAATGCTTTCATTTTTTCTGCATTGGAGATTTACTCAACTTTTATTAGGTTTATTCCTAGTGATTTGGCATTTTTAATTGATATTACAAATGCTATCCTTTTAAAATTTTCTCTTTGTTGCTGCTATTAAGTACATTGATTTTTTTAAAGTCCAGGACACTTGCTGAACTCTCTTAATAATTCTAATTATTGGTAGATTATTTTCTATTTCCTCTGTAAACTATCCTATCATCTATAAATAATGGTAGTTTTATTTCTTCCTTTTCCGGTCTTTATTCCTTTTCTTTCTTCACTGTGCTGGCCATAAGGTCCAGTATAATGTTGAAAAAAAGTGGTAGTAATGGATATCTTTGTTTTGTTCCAATTCCCAAAGGGAAAACTTTCAATGTTTCACCACTAAGTATGATGCTTGCATTATTTTTCAAAAGAAGCTTTTAGAAAATTAAGGAATTTTCTTTCCAGTTCCAGTTTGGCAAAATTTTTTTTGAATTATTCATCCATTTGATTCTGTGGATGTTGAGTTTTATCAAATGCTTTTTCTGCATCTATTGAGATAACCATAAGATTTTTCTCCTTTAATCTGTTAACGTGATAAATTAATGTTTTTGAATATTAAACAAAACTTGCATTCATAGAATTAATTATAACTTGATCATAAGATCCTATTTTTTTTCCTTTGGTTGTTGTAAAACACCTCAAATTTTACTCACGGTACAAAAGTATTTAATAAGCACCATGTTGGTACAGAAAAACACACAGCCTATAGTTCATCCTTTAAAACCAGAACAGCCAAGTGAAAAGTCAGTAGAGGTTCTTATTTTCACTTGAAATAAAAAATAAAAAACAAAACAAAAAAAGCTAAGGTACACATTAGGAACTGAACCACTATAGTTTTTCTTTCTAGAGATGTGACATCCATGTTTTCTGGTCAGTAATGTTCTGTCAAACACTGTACTAAACCAGTGTACTAAATCCAAGCAGACAGATGGCCAGTAAAGCTGTTTGCTATCTCCTACTGAGCTAGACCAGTGGAACACTGTCTTGGTAGGATTATTTTGACAGCAAGAAGGAAGTGCAGAGCCCCAACCCCAACAGAAAACCTAAGGAGCTGATTTACAAAGAAAGGGTTTTAAGCAAACCTGCACAAATACTAACATGCTCTAAGAAAAGGAAACCTTTTAGACCACTTCCAGCATACATTCATTGGTGCCCGGTAAAATAGGAACACCAACATAGAAAGCATTTTTGCTTTCATAGCACTAATAGCCAAAAAGCACACAGCATATAATACTTTGATCTTGAAGTGGGTAATCGTGGAAGTTCTAAGATTATATCCACTAGGTTAGCCTGAGTATTCATCTATAAAAATATTTTTCCAAAAACATGCAAATGGGCTTCCTTGGTGGTGCAGTAGTTAAGAATCCGCCTGCCAATGCAGGAGACACGGGTTCAAGCCCTGGTCCGGGAAGATCCCATATGCCACAGAGCAACTAAGCCTGTGCGCCACACCTACTGAGCCTGTGGCTCTAGAACCTGCGAGCCACAACTACTGAGCCTGTGAGCCACAACTACTGAGCCCGTGCACCACAACTACTGAGCCTGTGTGCTGCAACTACTGAAGCCTGTGTGCCTAGAGCCTGTGCTCCACAACAAGAGAAGCCACCACAGTGAGAAGCACGTGCACCGCAACGAAGAGTAGCCCCCGCTTGCTGCAACTAGAGAAAGCCCGTGCACGGCAATGAAGACCCAACGCAGCCAAAAATAAATAAATAACTAAATTTATTTTTTAAAAAAACACGTAAACGAGAGTTATAGAAACAATGGAACTACATCAGGAGCAGCAGAAAGCGATACAAGGACTGTACATGTAAGACTAGGAATTGATTTTCACATGTACCTTTTAGGCAAGGGAAATCTCTCTAAGTTGATTCCTACAGCCAAGATGAACTGTGATAGTAGGATTTTCAAAAATCTTGAGATGGTCAGCTAGCTTGAGTTAAACCCTAGATAAATACTCCCAGTCAAAAACCCCATTGAGACTGCAGGACTGAAACTTTGACCCATATAAAAAGCTGTGAGTGCACAAAAAGTCTCGTGGGACGTGCAAGGCCTGCTGGGCCAAGACAGTTGATGATGGTGGGTTCCTCCCACATGGACACACCAACATGTATGCTGGGGAAGTGCCCCTCAGGTGGAATGCTGGACTTGGGCTTGATGCAGGAGCCATACTCAGAAGCTCCTGAGAGAGGTGTCTACTCGGGGAGGAGTACTAGGGTTACTGAGGACAAGAACGTGTCCCAGGAAAGTCAGCTAATTTTCTTCTGACCCATCAATACTTAACATTAACGAAGAGTTGCAGAACAGAGTCAGTCTTTCCAAGATGTATTCTTCTGACATCATTAGCCAAAGCCTCTCCCAGTCTATTGGGCTGGTGATATCTAGAAAGATCCCATTACCTGGAGGTGGGACCTAGGACCAGAGATTGTTCTGGGAAGCTGGCATAGAAGATGATTTGCACAATGAAGTCACCACTAAACCACTGCTTAAGTCCAGTCCCCGGCCTTCTTTTTCTGCTCAATAGTCCAGAAACATTTCTTTAAAAGCCAGAAGATCCGTAAACGTGAGCAGGATGTTGAAAATATCACCGGTCACTTCATCTATGGTGCTGTAAAGTTGTAATGAAAGCTGCCATATTAAATCCAGGAATTTGTTCCAACAGCTATTCTTCTATATAGTTTTCTACCAAAGAAATAGATTCTATAAAAATAGGTGTGTAGGTGAGCTTATTCTCTTGTGTCTTCAAACTCCTGGTAGTACTTGTCCATGAAATTCCTCTGTAATAACTGGAACTCATCATCCATGATAATGTCCTCTAAATATCCAACCACAGCATCAAATTCTGCATCAGAGGCGAAGAGATGGACAGCACGAAGCTCTCTTCCTCTAGGGCATGAATCACCGTGGCTGCATCCACCGCACACAAGGGAGCGGTCCGCTGGCCTTCTACCCCGCCCGCAGCCGAGGCGCAGCCTCCGCTCTGCTCTGAAGAGTCCCAACCGGCATCCGGAAGGCCTCGCTGCAGCTGCCGAGGCTGTGGCCAGCTTACAGCCCAGCCCAGTAGGGCCTGCGCACGACGCCCTGGCCTCAGGTTCCCCGGCTGCTGCCAGCCGGGCCTCTAAGCCCTACCAGGCCTCACTAAGCTTGATGCTCCTAAATTTTTTAAATAACACTTTTCGTATGATCCTAAATTTTGTTTAATAATACTTTGGTTAGCATTTTTTATATCTGTGTTCATAAGTGAGATTGGGCTTTAATTTTCCTATACTGATCCTGTCAGATTTGGGGGTTAGGGTCATATTAATTCCATGAAATGAGGTGAGAAGGATAGCTTTGGTTTTCTGGGAGTAGAAACTTCTAAACTTCTAGAATAGGTTGTGTATGAATGAAATTTTATTTTCTGTGAATGTTCACTATAATTCACAGGTAAACCTATCTGGATTTGAAGTTTTCTTTGTGGGAAGATTTTAAATTACTGATTCAATAAAATATCTAGGAATAAACCTACATAAGGAGGTAAAAGCCCTGTACTTGGAAAACTATAAGATACTGATGAAAGAAATTGAAGATGACACAAACAGATGGAAAGACAGCTGTGTTCATGGACTGGAAGAATTAATATTGTTAAAGTGACCATAATAACCAGGGCAATCTACAGATTCAATGCAATCCCTATCAAAATACCAAGGGCATTTTTCACAGAACTAGAACAAATAATTTAAAATTTGTATGGAAATGCAAAAGACCCTGAGCAGCCAAAACAATCTTGAGAAAGAAGAACAGAGATGGAGGAATCATGCTCCCTGACTTCAGACTATACTACAAAGCTACAGTAATCAAACAGTATGGTACTGGCACAAAAACAGACACACAGATCAGTGAAGCAGAATAGAGAGCCTAGAAATAAACCCATGTACTTATGGTCAGACAATCTATGACACAGGATGCCAGAATATACAATGGAGAAAAGACAGTCTGTTCAATAAGTGATGCTGGGGAAACTGGACATCTACATGTAAAACTATGAAATTAGAACATTCTCTAATACCATATACAAAAATAAACTCAAAATGGATTAAAGACCTAAATGTTAGGCCAGAAACCATAAAACTCCTAGGAGAAAACATAGGCAGAACACTCTTTGACATAAATCATAGCAATATTTTTTTGGATCAGTCTCCTAAAGCAAAGGCAATAAAAGCAAAAATAAACCAATGGAACCTAGTTAAACTGAAAAGCTTTTGCATAGCAAAGGAAACCATCAATAAAACAAAAAGACAGCCTACTGAATGGGAGAAAATATTTGCAAATGATATGACTGATAAGGTGTTGATATCCAAAATATATAAACAGTTCATACAACTCAACATCCAAAAAACAAACAACTTGATTAAAAAATGGGCAGAAGACCTGAATAGACATTTTTCCAAACAAGATATGCAGATGGCCAACCTGCGCATGAAAAGATGCTCAACATCATTAATCATCAGAGAAATGCAAATCAAAACCACAGTGAGATATCACCTCACACCTGTCAGAATGGCTATCATCAAAAAGAACACAAATAACAATGTTGGTGAGGATATGGAGAAAAGGGAATCCTCCTACACTGTTGGTGGGGATGCAAATTAGTGCAGCCACTGTGTAAAACAGTATGGAGGTTTCTCAAAAAACTAAAAATAGAACTACCATATGACTCGGCAATTCCACTCCTGGGTATATATACATAAAAAACAAAAACACTAAATCAAAAAGGTATATGCACCTCAACGTTCATAGCAGCATTATCTACAATTGCCAAGATATGGTAGCAACCTAAATGTCCATCAACAGAAGAATGTATAAAGAAGATGTGAGATATGTACATATTTACATATACATGTATATGTACACATATACGCCCAGTGAAATACCACTCAGTCATAAAAAAGGAATTAAATTTTGCCATTTGCAATAACATGGATGGACTTAGAGGATATTATGTTAAGTGAAATGTCAGACAGAGAAAGACCAATACTGTATGATATCTCTGATATGTGGAAACTAAAAAAATAAAACAAGCTAGTGAATATAACAAAAAAGAAACACACAGATATAGAGAATAAACTAGTGGTTACCAGTGGGAAGAGGGAAAGGGGGGAGGGGCAATATAGGAGTAGGGGATTAAGAGGTACAAAGTATTATGCATAAAATAAATAAGCTACAAGGATATATTGTACAATGCAAGGAATACAGTCAATATTTTGTAGTAACTATAAATGGAATATAACCTTTAAAAATTGTGATTTGTGTAACTTACGTAATATTGTGCATCAACTATACTTCACTTTAAAAAAATAAATAGATAAATACTGATTCAATTTCTTTAATATTTATGAGACTATTCAGATTTTCCATTTCTTCATGAGCCACCTTGGATAAATTATTATTTCTAGGGATTTTTCCATTTCACTTGAATTTTTTACATTTATTGGCATTGTTGTTCTTAATATCTTCTTAGTATCTTCTAAATGTGTATTGATCTCTAGTAATATCCCCTTCTTCATTCTTACTATTATTTATTTATTCTCTCTTTTTTCTTTATTTTCTTTTTTTCTTCATAATAGAGTTATTTCAATTTCCTTATTTTTTTGAAAAATAAATTTTAATATTAAAAATTTTATTGTATGTTTGGTTTTTATTTCATTAATTTCTTCTCTTATGTTTATTATTTCATTCTTCTACTTTGAATATAACTTCCTGAAATGCATCCTTGGCTCATATTTTCAACAATTCTTTTCAAATATATACATTTAATGCTATAGATTTTCCTCTAAATACTACCTTAGGTATACTCAAAAACTTTTATACATAGTACTTTCGCTATTACTCAGTTGTTTTTCTTATGAATTTATAGAAGTTCTTTATATACTCTGGATACAGCCATTTACTAATTATATGTTTTGCAGATATTTTCTCGGACTCTGTATCTTGCCAGTTAACTCTTGTAATATTTTAATGAACAGGAAATTTTAATTTGAGAATAATTCAATTTATGTATTAATTTTATGATTTTTGAGTGTGTCTAGCTTAATAAAATCTTCTCTCTCCTGAAATTGTGAAGATATTCTCCTATACTATCTTATAAAACTTTATATTTTTGCCTTTTCTGGCAAAGATTTATTTAAAATATTATAATTGCTGAAGCTGTGTAAAAAAATTGGCAGTGAACTTGAAGAATCTTACACATGTTGATTCCTCCCTTTTGACCCAAACACTCACTTCTAGAAATCAATCCTAAGTAAATGACAACTCATTTAGGAAATAGTAACTTAGGAAATAATAACTCACTTCTAAGAAACAATTTTAAGGATATTCATTATAGCATAATATAATAATAATTTTAGATGACTTAGATATACAATAAAACAAAGTATATCTCTAATGAAATATTTGTAGCTGCTGAGAAATCATTATGGGATTCTGGGATTTCCACATAAACCTTAACTATTACTTTACTTCATAACAACAAAATATGTACATATTGTAATTTTAAAAGTCTAATAAAATATTTTAGAATCACACTTTTAAATAGCTTTAAATCACATATACTAATGCTCACAAATGTAATTTTTTTTATTGGGGTCAAATTCACATGACATGAATATAACCATTTTTTTTTTTTTTTTTTTTTTTTGCGGTACACGGGCCTCTCATTGCTGTGGCCTCTCCCGTTGCGGAGCACAGGCTCCGGACGCGCAGGCTCAGTGGCCATGGCTCACGGGCCCAGCTGCTCCGCGGCATGTGGGATCCTCCCGGACCGGGGCACGAACCCGTGTCCCCTGCATCGGCAGGCAGACTCTCAACCACTGCGCCACCAGGGAAGCCCGAAGATAACCATTTTAAAATGAACCATTCAGTGGTATTTAGTATATTCACAATGTTGTGCAACCACCACCTCTAAATAGTTCTAAACATTAGCCTCACCCGAAAAAGAAACCCTGTACTCACTAAGCATTCCATACTCTCCATTCCACATTCCCCCCACCTCCCAAACACATACACTCTCTAGCCCCTGGCAACCACCAATCTGCATTGTTTCTACGGATTTACCTTAATTTATGGACATTTCCTATAAATGGAATCATACAATATATGACGTTTTGGGTTTGGTTTTTCACTTAGTATGATGTCTTTTTGTGTGTGTGTGTGTGATATGCGGGCCTCTCACTGTTGTGGCCTCTCCCATTGCGGATCACAGGCTCCGGACGCACAGGCTCAGCGGCCATGGCTCACGGGTCCAGCCACTCCGTGGCACGTGGGATCCTCCCGGACCGGGGCACGAACCCGTGTCCCCTGCATTGGCAGGCGGACCCTCAACCACTGCGCCACCAGGGAAGCCCAAGCATGATGTCTTTAAGGTTCATCTATGTTGCAGAATGTATCAGTACTTCATTCCTTTTTATGGGTGAATAATATTCCACTGTAGCTCACAAATGTTACTTTATTTTATTTTATTTATTTATTTATTTTGGCTGTGCCGGGTCTCAGTTGTGGCGTGTGGGATCTTTAGTTGCGGCATGTGGATTTCTTAGTCGTGGCATGCATGCAGGGTCTAGTTCCCTGACCAGGGATCAAACCCAGGCACCTACACTGGGAGCATGGAGTCTTATCTACTGGACCACCACCAGTCTTATCTACTGGACCACCAGTCTTATCTACTGGACCACAAAAAAAAAATGTAATTAAAAAAAAATAAATTTACTTATTTATTTATTCATTTTTGGCTGCACTGGGTCTTTGTTGCTGCATGCAGGCTTTCTCCAGTTGTGGTGAGCAGGGGCTACTCTTCATGGCGGTACATGGGCTTCTCATTGTGGTGGCTTCTCTTGTGGAGCACAGGCTCTAGGCACGTAAGCTTCAGTAGTTGTGGCACATGGGCTCAGTAGTTGTAGCTCGCGGGCTCTAGAGCACAGGCTCAGTAGTTGTGGCGCATGGGCTTAGTTGCTCCATGGCATGTGGGATCTTCCCAGACCAGGGCTGGAACCCGTGTCCCCTGCATTGGCAGGCGGATTCTTAACCACTGCACCACTAGGGTAGTCCCCACAAATGTAAGTTTAACATTAAAAAAAAAAAAAAAAGCAAAACAGCATACCAAACTCCATATAGAGCATGATGCCAATTTTGTATTTTAACATGTATAAGCGTAGGAAAAATGGGGACGAAATGCACTTAAATATTAACAGTGGTTACCTCTACTTAGTGGGATTATAACTAACTTTAATTTTAGTTGTACTTTTCTGTATTTTCTTATTTTTGCAATATGAAAACCAAGTCATTAAAAAATATAAACATGAGGGAACACTTCCCAACTCATTCTATGAGGTCAGTATTACTCTGGTATCAAAACCAGAAAACTATGGACCAATATATTTAATGAATATAGATATAAAAGTCCTCAACAAATACTAGAAAACAAAATCCAATATCATATAAAAAGTTTTATAAACCATGACCAAATGTGATTATTTCAGGAGCACAGGTTGGTTTAACATCTGAAAATCAATTAATGTATATATTATAGCAATAGAATAAAGGACAAAAACCACATGATAATCTCAACAACTTCTGACAAAATTCAAGAGCCCTTTATGCTAAAAACACTCAACAAACTAGGAATAGACAGGAACTTCCTCAGCCTGATAAAGAACATCTACAAAAAACCCTAATATCCTATTTAATGAGGAGATGCTGAATGCTTTCCCCTGAAGATCAGAAATAAGACAAGAATGTCCACTCTCATCACTTCTATTCAACACTGTAATGGAATTTCTAGTCAGGGCAATTAGGCAAGAAAAAGAAATAAAAGGCTGCTGGACCAGAAAGAAGTAAAACCATCTTTATTCACAGATGACACAATCTTGTATATAGAAAATCCTAAGGAATCCACTAAACATCTATTAGAACTAATAAATAAGGTCAGCAACTTTTCAGGATATAAGATTAATAACAGGGACTTCCCTGGTGGTCCAGTGGGTAAGACTCCATGCTCCCAATGCAGGGGCCCGGGTTCAGTCCCTGGTTGGGGAATTAGATCCTGCATGCATGCTGCAACTAAGAAGTCCGCATGCCACAACTAAGACCCGGCGCAGCCTAAATAAATAAATATTTAGAAAATATTATCTTAAAAAAAAGATCAATATACAAAAACCCATTGTATTTCTCTATACTAGCAACATAATCCAAAAATGAATTAAGAAAACAATTCACAAAGAATAAAATACTTAGGAATAAATTTAACCAAGGAAGTGTAAGATGTATACTGAAAAGTACAAAGCATTTTTTAAAGAAATTAAAGATCTAAATAAATGGAAAGACATCCCATGTCCATGGATCAGAAGTCTTAATGTTGTTGAGATGGTAATCTATAGATTGAATGCAATCCCCATCAAATTCCAATGGGCTTCTTTGCAGAAACTGACAAGCTGATCCTAAAATTCATGTGGCAACACAGTGGAGCAAGAACAACCAAAACAAGCTGGGGGAACAAAAAAGGAGGACTAACACATCCTGCTTTCAAAACTTATTACAAAGCTACAGTAATCAAGACTGTGTGATACTGGCATAAGGATGAGACATATAGATCAACAGAATAGAACTGAAAATTCAGAAATAAACTCTTACATTTAAGGTCAACTGATTTTTTTTTTTTTTTTTTTTTGGCCACACCACACGGCTTGCAGGACCTTAGTTCCCCAACCAGGGATTGAACCTGGGTCTTCAGCAGCAAAAGCACAGAGTCCTAACCACAGGACCACCAGGGAATTCCCTAAGATCAACTGATTTTTGACAAGGGTATCAAGACAGTTCAACAGGGGAAGAACAGTCTTCAACAAATAGTGCTGGCACAACTGAATACTCACATGCAGAATGAAGTTGGATCCCTACCTCACATCATATGGAAAAATTAACTCAAAACAGATCAAAGACTTAAATGTAACAGGTAAAACTCTTAAAAGAAAACATTGGAATAAATATTTATTACTTGGATTAGGCAATGGCTTCTTAGCTATGAAATCAAAAGCACAAGCAACCAAAGAAGAAAGAGATAAACTGGACTTCATCAAAATAAAAAAATTTGTGCTGCAGAGAGCATCATCAAGAAAGTAAAAAGAACACCCCAGATGATGGTAGAAAATTTTTACAAATCATGTATCTGACAAGAGACTTGTATCTAGAATATATAAAGGACTCTTACAACTCAATAATAGAAAGACAAATACTCAGTTTAACAAAATGGGCAAAGGATCTGAATATACATGTCTTCAAAGAACACAGAGTGCAAATGGCCAATAAGCACATGAAAAAAACATTCAACATCATTAGCCATCAGGGAAAAGCAAATCAAACCACAATGAGATCCTATGTCACATTACTTGGATGACTCTAATCAAAAGGACATATATGGGGCCTCCCTGGTGGCGCAGTGGTTGAGAGTCCGCCTGCCGATGCAGGGGATACGGGTTCGTGCCCCGGTCTGGGAGGATCCCATATGCCGCGGAGCGGCTGGGCCCGTGAGCCATGGCCGCTGGGCCTGCGCATCCGGAGCCTGTGCTCCGCAACGGGGGAGGCCACAACAGTGAGAGGCCCGCATACCGCAAAAAAAAAAAAAAAAAAAAAAAAAAAAAAAAAAAAAAGGACATATATGGAGTGAAAGTTTGGGGTTAGTAGATGCAAACTATTATATATAGAATGGACAAATAACAAGTCCTATTGTATAGCACAGGAAACTATATTCAATATCCTGTGATAAACCATGATGGAAAAGAAGATAAAAAAATAATGTATATATACGTATAACTGAATCACTTTGCTGTACAGAAATTAACAGAACACTGTAAATCGACTATACCTCAATTAAAAAAAAAGGACAAAAAAAAAAAAAAGAAAGAAAAAAAAAGGACAGATAATAATAAATGTTGGCAAGGATGTGGAGAAATTGGAACCCTCACACACTGCTGATGTGAACGTAAAACAGTGCAGCTGCTTTGGAAAAACAATATGACAGGTCCTCAAAACATTATACATAGAGTTACCATATAACCTAGCAATTCTACTCCTAGCAATATACCCAAGGAAATGAAAATATATGCCCATACAAAAACTTGTATATGAATTCCATAGCAGCATTATTCATAATATCCAAAAAGTAGAAACAACCTAAATGGCCATGAACAGATGAATGGATAAACCAGATGAAATATATCCATACAATGGAATATTATCCAGCCATAAAAAGGAATGAAATTTTAATACATGCTACAACACGGGTGAACACTGAAAACATTATGTAAGTGAAAGAAGCCACATACTGTGTGAGTCCATTTAAATGAAATATCCAGAATAGGCAAATCCATAAAGACAGAAAGTAGATTAGTGGTTATCTAGGTCTAGAAGTGGGGCGTGAGGGGAAAAGTAAAATGACTCCTAATGGGCATGTTTTTTTGAGGAGGAGGGTGATGAAGCGTTCTGAAATTGATTGTGGTGATCATTGCACAACTCTGAATACACTAAAAACCACTGAATTGTATACTTTAAATAGGTGAATTGTACGGTGTGTGAATTAGATCTCAAGCAAGCTGTTTATTTTTTAAAACTTCAATGGATCTGGGACTTCCCCGGTGGTGAGTGGTTAAGAATCCTCTTGCCAATGC
Organism: Mesoplodon mirus; assembly: GCF_964341445.2. Lineage (NCBI taxonomy): Eukaryota > Metazoa > Chordata > Mammalia > Artiodactyla > Ziphiidae > Mesoplodon > Mesoplodon mirus. Next base: position 72,234,085 of record NC_138980.1, read on the forward strand.
AGGGGACACGGGTTCGATCCCCAGTCTGGGAAGATCCCACATGCTGCTGAGCAACTAAGCCTGTGTGCCGCAACTATTAAGCCTGAGTGCCACAACTACTGAAGCCTGCGCACCTAGAGCCCGTGCTCCACAACAAGAGAAGCCACCGCAACGAGAAGCCCATGCACCATGACGAAGAATAGCCCCCGCTCACTGCAACTAGAGAAAGCCCTTGCACAGCAAAGAAGACCCAACACAGCCATAAATAAATAAATAAAATTTAGAAAAAAAAAAAAAAAACTTCAATGGATCTGACAGGAGGACTCCGGTGACACCCAGCCAAAGCCATTTCAGTGCCATGTCGGGGTGTTGGAAAGTGACAGGCTGGGGAGTAACGTGAGCGAGGAAGAAAGGAAAATACATGGAGAAGACTCAGGAGGCTCATCTGTCGACGAGCAGGAGTGAGGCCTGATGCAGGGGAGGGCTTAGGGGTTTGCAGGCCCCCATGAGACACGTTATATTCCTAAGCCTGAGATCCAGTTCCTCAGAGAAGTTAGTGATGATGACTCTGTGGGCCTCTCCAGCCTCTATCCTGATGCTGGCTGGACTGGCCAGGCCAGGCCAGTCCTCTCTTCTCCATACCACTAAAACTTAGCAACCTGGAAAGGCTTACCACACACCCTGCCTCATCTTGGAGCCCTTCCCCGGAGGTGCTAGCTCCCACTGACCTCTTGCTTCTCAGCATGCTCTCACACTACACACAAGATGTCCTCACCATACTGTATCTTACAGTTTACTGGAGCAGCTTCCAAGTATGGGGAGGATGCAGGTACACACACATTGCTTCCCTAGCCTGTGAGGACAAGGGGACCCAGGCATGGTTCCAGCTTACATATCCCTGACTCTTAACTCCCACCTGCTCAAGCAGGGCTTCTGCGGCCCCCTGCTTGGTGCCCCAAGGATTTCTGGGAGCCCCAGGGAATGCTCTGGAATAGTCCAGGAAGGTCCCATGCAGGGTCTGCTGTCTCTTCCCTATGCTGTTCTTCTGGTCACTCTGTCTCCCAGTGAGGATGCAGGTCTTATTGGTGTTGGTTACGCTTTGTCAGAGGGGTCCCTGAGCAGCATAGCTTGGATGTCACTACTTCACTAAAGCAGTGAGAAAGCCCAGTTTTTAAGGACTACCTTTGCTCTTGTGCTTTCTATGGAGTCAGACACTTGGCCATGTGAAGCTTAGCTCAGGGTATGTCCTAGTGGAGGAACTACATTGGAGTGCAGCCTCAATCAGCCTTAATGCTACAGCTTATAACCTCAAAGTCAGTATGTTCTCTACATAGGACATGGGGTTCCCTAACGATGACCAGGTATCCCTGATTCACTGATGCTAACCTGGGGACCTGATTTGAGGAACAGGATATTGCCTGGAGCCTGTAACCCAGAATCGTGAATCTGCCAAACTCATTCATAACGATTTCTCTTATGACCATCGCCCCTTGCCTGGGCTTCTACAGGTTGACCTCCCTTTGAGGAGATGGTCATTGAATCTGGGTTTCTAGGAAAACCATGTTTTCCTTGGTGACTACATGTGCCATCCATTCCACCTGGACCAGAGCCAGCGAGTAAGATACACTTGGGTCCTAATGTTTTCAGAAGAGCACCAAGTCCCATGGGGCAGGGCTTATGGTGGGAGAGGGCCTTCTGCATACCCTGTCCCCCTCTTGAAGAACAAAGATGCTTATTAATTAGCATATGAAAGAAAGGCTCTGATAAAGCCTATAGTAAATGGTATTTAAGTCTTTTGAATGCAGTGCTTCCCAAACATATTTTTCCACGGGACCCTTTTTTTGTCCACCCCACCCACTATCATCCAGGGGCACATCACCCTAACCGTAAAGTCCAGAACTTATGATTGGCATTTGGGGCCCACCCTACAGATTTCATTGGTCAACCTCTCTCCTCTCCTGCCACCAGTCCTCTCCACATCTTGCATGTTCTTCTCCTCCAAGGCATAGCCCACAGCTGGAGCCACCTGTTCCCTTAAACACCCAAAGACCCCTTTTCCCACCTCATACCCACTGCTGGCTATTGCTTCCAACCTTGAGTATCCTTGAGTACCCCTGGATGCCTGTCCTCTCTCCCTCCTTTCCAGGTCATTCCTTGCTGCGTTCTGAGTTGCCCTTGTGAGGTTATGGGCATGGGATACCACACCTGACAACAAACCAAGGGGGCAGGACTGGGTCTTGAAGAGTTCTCAGAACCTGAGCCCCCTCACTCAACTTCCTACCCCACAGGGACTCTGCCTCAGGCAGCAGAAGAGCAGAGGGCGGGATCAGAGGTGAGATGGGGGTGGGGTGACAACCCAGTACCAGCTTCTCCCCTGGGCAGGGACCAGATGCTGTCCCCATGCCTGAATCTGACACTTGGTGAATGAACGATCAATGATGGTTCTTAGAGGGAAACCCCTACCCCCATTTCGGACACATTTCCCACGTGGGAATTGGCCAACTTCCCCAAACTCAAGACACATCCTGGCTGGAGCTGGCTATGGGCCGGGCACCTCCGGGGTTAGCGGGTCAGGGCGGGGTGTCCTGGAGAGCCGCGGATGGGCCTCACACCCAGCCTGGGCCAGGACACCCAGTCCTTGGCCGAGGCCCAAACCAGCTCTGTTTACAGAATCTGTCAGCTCTGTTTCCCCCTCCCCCTCCCACCACTTCCCCTAGAGTCCAGGGGGCTGGGAGACGGCAGGCGGGGCCTGAGGGAGCCTAGGAGGCAGCCAAATCCCAGGCCGGCCTCTCAGTACTCCTCCCCTTCTTGGCTCCTAGGGTCTATCCGCCCCGTTCTCCAGTCTTCTGGTTTCCCCTTTAAAGCACTGAGTGGGAATGAGCATTTTAAAAGAGAAATCTGCAGAAGACAATGCTTACTCCCAAGGAAAGTTTAGCTAATGGTGGAAAGAAAGGAGCAGTGCCTGTAGGCACAGGGAGACTTTTCTAGGCAAGGGGCTTCCTGGATACCTCCAGACAGCCTGGAAGGAGGTTCCCTCCTTCCTCAGGACCCCAAACCTATGCGACCCTGGGAGTTTTTCCAGGACTGCCGGAGGGACTTGGTGCAAATTAGCTGTAGCCGGGCGGGTAGGCCGGGGGCTTTCGAGGGGCAGACACGTCTTGAGATAAGGCCAACGGCCGGCCGGGCCGCAGTGACTCAGCTGCGGCGGCTGCAAGGAAGCTCTGCGGGCCCCGAGGAACGGGACACAGGAGGCGGGGCCCAACCCGGGACGCCCCGCCCAGCCCCAGGGCTCCGGGAAGTTCCGGCCCACCACCCCCAGCTTCCCAGAGGCGCCCGGATTTCCCACGGGTTTCCCCATCTGCTGCAAATAGTAACAAAGGCTGGCACTTTCAGAGAGCTCACTAAGTGTTAGGCACTTTGCTGGCATCGTGTCTTGTTACCTCCATCAGGGTTCTGAAGCAGGCGCCACTATTACCTCCATTAAGAGACATGGAATCTGAGGTTCAGAGACGCCCAGCGACTTGCTCAAGGTCACACAGCTACGGAATGGTAAGGGCTAGAGTTTCCAAACCCCCAGACACCTCTTGCCCCTTCCCAGCTCCCATGTCTCTTATGTCCTGCCCCTCCAGGTGCTAGCAGGTCCCCTGGGGGGTGCCTCCCTCGGCAAAACCAGAAACCTGGACATCCCCTGGCCTGGGGCTAACTCAGTTCAAATATTTATCATTTTGAGGCAATTGCAGTGGTCTTGATTACGTCTCTGCTGAACTCCCAGCCTGGTTTCAGGTGGACGCAAAGTTTCCAAGCCCTAAGTTTCCCTTTGACCTCCACTTTGAGGGGAAACTCCTAGGAACGGGGCTATCCCCGGGGAACACTGCCCTGACAGCACCCAGCTCTGTCGTCTGGAGAGACGCAGTCTCCAGAAAGGCCCTGCCTTGCTCACAGATTAGCTCCCCAAACCTGGGACCTTGCCAAGTGAGAAGCTGCTGGCTGGCCCCTACCTGTGTGGGGTCAGGGCCAGGACTGTGCCACAGAAAGCCAAGTCTGAGCCCCAGAAGGGGTGGAGGAACAAAGAGCACCCTGGGGCTGCCCTGGAAGGTAGTGAGCTCCCTGTTATCTAGGGGGGGGAGCACCTGTGGAAGAAATGATTCAAAAAGAGGGTGGGATGAGATGACCTTTAAAACCCCGAATTTCTCTATTCTATGAGTCAGGCAGTGTCCAAGTGAATGGCTTGTTCTGACAGCTGCTTAAATGGAAACTTTCCCAGACTCTCCCACTTCCTTCCCCTTTGACCTCTTTCTGCTGTGCTCCATGATCTTCCTTCTGGAGACTCAGAGAATATTGGAAAGAAGATGACGCCCATGCATCCCTGCCTCAGTTTGCCACTCTGTCCCAGTGGCCATTGTGTGGGCTCTGGGAGGCTCTGATTCATGGGAGAAAGGAAGGAGGAAAGGAAGGAAGGAAGGATGGGAAGAAGGATGTATTTTAAGATGAATGACTGCCTCTGGTTGAGCTGGTTTGACCTGGGCCCTAGTCCCAGCTCCAACCTCTTCTCCCAGATATGTGACCTTGAACAGTGTCACTTTACCTCCCAGGTCCTCTGCAAAATGAGAGTATTTTAACATCAACTAACCTTCCTGGGAGAGTAGTTGGTAGCAACAATGAGTGACCACCGTGGGTAAAGTCTTCCCAAGCACAATTGTGTGATGGCGCTCAGCGGGCAGCCCAGCTCTACGGGCAAACGTCATTCTTCGTGGTTCTGTTTGAGGAGGTAAGTCCGCAAGGACAGGCAAGTTTTGGTGGGAGAGAAGGGAGAGAGGGGAGAGAGAAGGGGGCCTGAGCAGGGGCTTCAGGGGATGGGTTTCCTGCAGTGGGAAGAGCTGTCCTAAAGATACTACTGTGTATCACCTCTGCGTGCCAGGCATAGTGCTAGGGGCTTCACACACATTGTCACATTTAGTTCTATCTATAAGGTAGGTACTAGTATTATCTCATTTTACAGATAGCAGTATCAAGGCTTAGAGAGGTTAAGACACTTGCCAGTGGAGGAGCCAGAATTCACAGCCAGACTGGCTGACTTTGGAGCCCTGTCCTACCCAAGTCCTGACTTGGGTCCCTTGCCCCTTCCCCACAGTTGTCTTGGAGGCTGGTACCCGGTGGCCTGTCTGATTGTGCCTAGTCCTCCAAGATCCCTCCCCTTGCCTGGCACCCTCCTCTGCCAGCTGTCCTGTCCAGTCAGAGTGGCTTTGGCCAATGATGCCAGAGACAGTCTGGCATCATGGCTGTGTTGGACCTTGTACAGAGAGACAAGGGTTGATAGGGGCTAGGAGCAAAGCCCCAAATTACAGGAGATAAATAAGATGTGAGGGACGGGTCCTGGCTGGTGCTGAATCTTGCACAGCAAAGGAAGAAAGGAAGACTGGGAGGCAGGCAGCCACCTCCGCCTACCCTGCACCCAGAACTAAGAAGTGACCTTGGGCACCTGAAACCAGCTCTGGTTCCATAAGGGTTGAGGAAGGTTTTAGGCAGTTATTTAGGAAAGCTGTAAGACTTGAGGCTGCCCTAACTATAAGATGATATTGGAGGACCCCAAGATCTTCCCCAAACACCCCCGCACACATATACACACACTCTCCTATCAGAGTCAAGTCTGGCCTGGGGCATTTCCCTGGTCAAAGCGCTGCACTGCAGTCCTCCTGGCCATCCTGGAAAATCTCTGTCCAGTGGCACAGAGCCTCCAAAGGGGGCCCCCTTCCCCTTTAGTAGAAGAGTCCCCTCCTTGCCCTCTCACCTCCACTCCCAGTCAACTCTTCATCTTTTCTTGGAAACCAATCGCTCCCAACTTCAAAGCATCATAATTCCCCCCAAGGAGCAACCTCAAGAATGTCAAGGGGAAATTATTGAATTATCCTGGTTGGCAGAAAAATCTAATTTATAGCAAAGCATTTCTCCTGAAATTTTAATAGATTTTTTTTTCTTCCAATGGATTTTAATGCGCAATTGTTTCCCAGGCTTGGAAATTTAGTTTGAAGCACTGACATAGCTTTTCAGTTCTTGATTTATTGCCAGCTCCCTGCTTTTGAGCCTGATAGTAAACCCAACATCCTATTTTCTCTTAAATGTGAGAGGACTGCTCTCTCTGTTCAGCCTGCTGGACCAGACATCTGATGGCACTGCCACCTCATTAAGGGTGTGAGGGGGTCTGGAGACCTGGCTGAACCCTCTCTGCCCTCCTTGACTGGCTCTCAGGGGCAAGTCCCCACCTTGAGGATTTTGCTAGCATGGAACCTCAATGCCATGTGTATGAGGATACCACTGGTCTCTGGGGACCAGTCGGGGCAATGGAATGGCTAACCTTCCTCTCTGCCCACTCCCTGCCTCCTAGCCTATCAAGGTGCCTGGCGCAAAAGAAGGACTCAGCCAACAGGTGTCAGTTGAAATAGAGGGTGGCATGGCTGAGTGTCAGAGTCCTGCTTGGGCCAATGACAGCTTAGGCTACCATTAGCAAAGGAATGTTGTGTTGACATCTTTGCCCAGGCTGCAGTCCGTTGGATTGGAATCATCTGGGCATAGCACAGGGTGCTGGCAAGGGTGCTGCCTAGAGGTCTCAATTTATGGGGGCATGGCCAGCACTGGGGAAAGGGGCTAGAAGGCCCAATGGCATCAGAAAAATGCATCCTCCCCAAAAGATGAGAAACTCACTGTGCCCCCAACCACCTTTCAAGAGTATCTGACTAGAGCAGTGCTTAACCAGAACTCGCTAATAAGGAGAATGGGCTTTTGGAATGAATGACTGGCAGAGAAGGGAGATATTTAGGAACAAAGCCAACTTCTTTTGAGCCCTTGGAATGATAATATCGATTTTACAGATGCAGAAACTGAGGCTCTCAGAGAGGGGCAGAAGCTCACGAAGCTCTGGCAAGTAGCCAAAGTGACACTGAAGACCAGATGTTTGACTCCCTGAGGGTTCATCTAACAGCGTGGGAGGCTGTACCAGGGTTAGTAGCCTGACACTACAGGACCTAGCAAAGATCAGGATCCTTTGGGAGGGTGGGGGTTCCTCAGGCCCCTATGGAGGCTGCCCCCCATCCAGTTTTAGAGCAATCTGACAGGCCCATGAGGACTCCATCCTAGGTCATGGTTGTTCTCTGGAGGTTACTTCTAGCAGTCCTCCTATCCCTGATCCCATCTTTCCAAATATCCAGAGACCCTAGAGACTTCAGCCTCTTTCCTCCCAGAGATTGCTGTGGTGGCAAGTGGGAGAATCACCTGGCCAGACAAGGGTGGTGAACAAGGGGCAAGGGGAAGAGGGTCTGCACCTTTCCACTCACTCCTCTCGGTAATGTGCCCTTCTCCATCTCTCCCTGACTGCCTGACCTTCTATCCTCAGGGAATTTGGGTTTCCTCTCCCAGGGCACTGCCAGGAACAGAGACAAATGGCATGACCCCTGAAAAGCACTGAGGGGCTCCCTAGGCATGGAGGGCACACCCTGGCCAGGGTCTGGACATGGAAGTAGGGGGAGAACTAATGCCCCCAGGAGAGCCACAGGACACAATCTCATGGGCAAAAGGGGCCTGCCATGTGGGTTACATTGTTTACCACACAGAGTAGGATGGCAAGCAGGGATGGGCACTTCTGTCCCATGCCCAGAACCTGAGGCAGAAGGGTGGCGGGAAGGGAGGGGGCAGTCCCGACTTCGCTAGCTCACCTACTGGCTCACCCTTGAGAGACCAGGGCTCTTGGCAGTGGCCGAGAATGGAGATGAAGTGACAGTAGGATTTAGGGCAGCCCTTGGAGCCGTCAGAGGTGGCTACTGGGAGAGCACACTGGCTGAGTCTCCCCCGATGGCCCACCCCTCTAGCCATCAGCCCCTCTCTTGACACCTCACGCGGGTCCCGGGCCGGCCTCACCCCACAACACTTCTGCACACGGCCAGGCCCAGCCCCTGCCTGAAGTGGACCCTGGACACTTAGTGAGGCCCCTCCTACCCCATCCAGCTCTCTGGAGCAAATCTAGGAGCCCAGCCAGGAGTGGGTGGTTTGAGGGAGCTCACAGGATTGTGGGGAGGAGGATCGGGGGCAGGCGTTTCTGTGTGGCTTCAGGGCAGAACCAGGCCTGGGGCTGAGCATCCTGGAGACCCTGCTCCCATGAGGAAGGCATCCTCACCACTCAAGCTGCGAAAGCACAGAACAGGAGGCATCATGGGGAAAGAGCGCCCTGCCAAAGGGCTCCTCCCCTAGAGGCCTGCCTCTCAAGGCTACACCACACAAGCTTCTGCTCAGGAGAGGGGGAGCTACCACCCAGGTGAATCCCCTCCGTTCCTCCAGATTTAATGACTCCCAAAATGTCATCTCTGCTGGGACAACTCCCTGGCTCTGTCCCAGCTAGGTGGAAGCCCGGTCACCTCTTCCCTCCCCAGTGCTTGTCCCTTTACCCTTTGGCAGGCCTTAACACCAGACATGGCTGTGAGCCAGGCCCAGGAGAGCTAAGCGGTGGGTGGGTAGACAGGAGAAGAAAACCTGAGTAGGCTGGTCATCTGATCCCAGCTCCTGGGAATGGGAAGCTCATGAGAGGCCAATACTGGGACCCTTCCCTGAGGGTGTCAGGGAGCAGGCTTCCAGGATGGGGGCCGCTGCGGCACCGATCGACACTTTCCAGAAGGGCACGATAGGGATCCGGGATGAAGAAGCCACTGATGGGACCCCAAACACATGGCGAGTCAGTCTTGGGTAGGTCTGGGGGCTTTGAGGGTCCCAACTGGTCAGCTAGGGGGGCAGATCCAAGGGGGTTGCTGCCTATGGCTCCCTGGTCGCAGTTGTAGTTTGGTAAGATGAGGTGAAGGGCAGCCCAGCTCTGGAAGGAGCTGTGCCTGGTCAGGGCCTTGGCCCCAACCTTGAAAGCCCCCTGTGCCACAGCCCCTGCTGACCAGCTAATTCTGATCAGACTGTGGGGCAGGGCCCTTTTCCGGCAGTTCTGAAGCTTTGCCCTCTGGTGAGTAATTTCTTGGAGTTTGTGTCTGGCATCAAGATCAGAGGTTTTGCTCTCCACCTTCTACCTCTGAAGGAATCATGAAGAAGAGCCCTTCTTGAGGGCCCTGGGGGATGCTTCTGAGCTGAGAGAGGGCTCCAGAGGCAGGATGAGGGGCATGTATGGACCTGAAGTGCTTGGGTCAGGAAACTCCTGTACTGGGTCCTCCAGCCCATGCACCTTGGCATGGGCTCCCTGGGTCTGAGTCTGACAGGCACCACAGGTTGATATGCTTAATAGCGGTCATGAAAAAGGCACACCTGCCACCCAAGCCCTTGGCCGCTAGCCCATGCCTCAGTCCCACCACCTCTCAGCAACGAGCAGACTAACCAAGGGCATCCTGGAATGGCTGGAGCTCCAACTGCAGCTGGAAGGTCAGGGTTAGACTCGAAGAACTTCCTGAATATAAGAGCTGTGATGTGTAACCAGCAAAGGTGAACTGACCACTCATCTCTCAGCAACCAGGTGCCAGACTTGTCCCTTCAACCTGTCCCACCACTGGTTAGAGCTCAGTAAATGGTATTACCATCCACCTATCCACCCAAGACCCCTGGCCAGCAAGCCCCTCAGCCCCATGTCCAATCTAGCCACAGGCCTTGGCATCTCTTCCTCCCAACACCTCAAGAATCTGTCCATAGCCCTCCACCTCCACTACCACCACCCAGGCCAAGCTACCACCACCTCTCTTCTGGATGCCTGCAGCAGCCTCTCACTGTCTGCCTGCTCCTACCCATGCCCCCTGCTGTCCATTCTTCACCCAACAGCCAGAGTGAGCATCTCAAAATGTAAGTCAAATGGATCTCTTTCCTACTACAAACGCTCCAGGGTGCTATGATCCCCTTGGGTAAATGTCCTGCCCAATCTGACTCCAGCCCCATCTCCTGCTACCTTGACCACAGAACTCAGCTACAGTGGCCTCATTCTGTGTGCCCCTAGCTTGACTATGACTCTCCCATCTCTCTGGCCTCTTAACTGTCACTTACTCCTCTTTTAAGACTAGGAAGACTTTTCAATCTGCCAACCCCCTCCAAGGCTCTGAGAATCCCTGCTGAACCTGAATCTATCCCCCTAACACCTGTCACCTCTTGCTGTCATATTTCTTTATTCTTGAGTCTACCTACTTGAGAATGACAGTCACAATCTAGACAACACACATAGAACAAGACATGTGAAATGACCACAAGTTAGAGAGGCAGAAATAAAGGGAGGTTGGTGGTAGAGGTAGGGAACAGACAGCCCCCTTCCTTTGCCCCCATCCCTTCCACTATCTCCTAGGGTCATGAGGAAGCTCTCAGAAGAGGACACTTACAGATTCAGGTGCCTACTCCCGTTCAACTTTTTCTTTTTTTATTGTGGTAAAATATATATAGCATAAAATTTACCACTTTAACTATTTTTAAGTGTATAGTTTAGTGGCATTAAGTAAATCCACATTGCTGTACAGCAATCATCACCATCCATCTCCAGGACTTTTTCATCATCCCAAAATGAAACTCTGTACCCATTAAACAACAATTCCCCATACCTTTCTCCCCCTAGCCCACAATGACCATTCTACCTTCTGTCTCTATGAACTCTACTCTAGATACCTCATACAAGTGGAATCGTACAGTATTTGTCTTTTTGTGTCTGGTTTATTTCACCTAGCATAATGTCTTCAAAGTTCATGTATAGTGTAGTATATATGAGAATTTCCTTCCTTTGTAAGGCTGAATAATATTCCATTTTATGTATATACCTCATTTTGTTTGTCCATTCATCCACTGACGTACATTTGAGTTATTACCACTTTTTGCCTATTGTGAATTATGCTGCTGTGAACACAAGTGTACAAACATCTGTTCAAGTCCTTACTTTCAGTTCTTTTAGGTATATACCCAGAACTAAAATTACTGGATCATATGGTAATTCTTTTTAATTTTTTGAAGAACTGCCATATCATTTCCCACAGCAGCTGCATCATTTTACATTCTCACTGGCAATGCACAAGTGTTCCAATTTCTCCACATCCTTACCAACACATGTTATTTTCTGTTCAGTTTAGTTTTTTTTTTTTTTTTTTAATAAATTTATTTATTTTTATTTATTTATTTTTGGCTGTGTTGGGTCTTCGTTTCTGTGCTAGGGCTTTCTCTAGTTGCGGTGAGTGGGGGCCACTCTTCATCGCAGTGCGCGGGCCTCTCACTGTCGCGGCCTCTCTCGCTGCGGAGCACAGGCTCCAGACACGCAGGCTCAGTAGCTGTGGCTCACGGGCCCAGCTGCCCCGCGGCATGTGGGATCTTCCCAGACCAGGTCTCGAACCCGTGTCCCCTTCATTGGCAGGCAGACTCCCAACCACTGTGCCACCAGGGAAGCCCAGTTTTTTTGTTTTTTAATAGTAGTCATCCAAATGGGTGTGAATTAGTATCTCATAGTGATTTTAATTTTGAATTTCCTAATAATTAGTGATGTTGAACACCTTTTCATGTGTTTACTGGCCATCTGCCTATCTTCTTTTTTTTTTTTAGATTTTGTATTTTATTTTATTTATGTATTTATTCATTTATTTATTTGGCTGCGTTGGGTCTCCGTTGCTACACACGGGCTTTCTCTAGTTCCAGCGAGCAGGGGCTACTCTTCGTTGCGGTGCACAGGCTTCTCATTGCGGTGGCTTCTCTTGTTGCGGAGCACGGGCTCTAGGCGCGCGGGCTTCAGTAGTTGTGGTACACAGGCTCAGTAGTTGTGGCTCGTGGGCTCTAGAGCACAGGCTCAGTAGTTGTGGCGCACAGGCTTAGTTGCTCCACGACATGTGGGATCTTCCCGGACCAGGGCTCGAACTCGTGTCCCCTGCATTAGCAGGCGGATTCTTTTTTTTTTTTTTTTTTTTTTTGCTGTACGCGGGCCTCTCACTGCTGTGGCCTCTCCCGTTGCGGAGCACAGGCTCCGGACACACAGGCTCCGCGGCCATGGCTCGCGGGCCCAGCCGCTCCGCGGCATGTGGGATCTTCCGGGATCGGGGCACGAACCCGTGTCCCCTGCATCGGCAGGCGGACTCTCAACCACTGCGCCACCAGGGAAGCCCAGCAGGCGGATTCTTAACCACTGCGCCACCAGGGAAGTCCCTATCTGCCTATCTTCTTTGGAGAAGTGTCTGTTCAAGTCCTTTGTCCAATTTTAAATTCGGTTGTTTGTTTGTTTTTTGCTGTTGAGTTGTGGGAGTTCTTTATATATTCTGGAAATTAACCCCTTATATGATTTGCAAATATTTCTCCCATTCCATGGGTTTCCTTTTCACTCTATTGGTATTGTCCTTTGATGCACAAAAGTTTTTAACTTTGATGAAGCCCAATTTATCTATTTTTCCTTTTGTTGCCTGTGTTTTTGGTGTCATTTGCAAGAAATCATTGCCAAATCCAATGACATGACATGGAGATTTTCCCATATGTTCTCTTTTAAGAGTTTTATAGTTTAGCTCTTATGTTTAGGTCTTTGATCCATTTTGAGTTAATATTTGTGTATGGTGTAAAGTAAAGATCCAACTTCATTCTTTTGCGTGTAGATATCCAGTTTTCCCTGTTTGTTGAAAAGACTGTTCTTTCCTCGTTAAATTGTCTTGGCACCCTTGTCAAAAACCATTTGACTATATATGTGAGGATTTATTTCTTGTATTTCTTGTATTATATTTCTATTATATTTCATTTGTCTATATGCCTATATGTCTGTCCCTATGCATGCCACACTCTTTTGATTACTATAGCTTTGAAGTAAGTTTTGAAATCAGGTGATATGAGACCTCCAAGTTTGTTCTTTTTCAAGATTGTTTTGGCTATTCAGGGTCCCTTGAGATTCCATATGAACTTTAAGATGGATTTTTCTATATCTGAAAAAAACATTGTTGGGATTTTGATAGTGATTGTATTGACTCTTGTGAGTTTGTTTAAGGAGGGCCTGGGCCAGCTAGGGTGTCCCAAGGTGACCAGGAACCAGCAGTGCAGTAAGGATGAATGGTGGTCTGAGCTGAAGGAGAAGGCACAGACTTAGCACATTAAAGAGTGGGGGCAAGGGGCTACCCTTCTTTAAAATACTGAAAGCTTTGGCTCTTCCCAGGTCTCCATCAGAGACAGGTCTCCATGGCAGGAGTTTACCCATTGGTATAATGGGCATTGCATTCCTAAGCCACTGAAAAGGCTCCTCCAGAATCAGATGCCTCCTCCTTTTCCTCGTTTAGGTTTTTCAGCTCTTGAAGAACCTTATTGATTTATTAGGACCTGGTACTCCCTATCCTGGCTAGGGATATTAGCACAAATTTTGATGTGGCCAAGATTCTGTCTCACTCCAGCCCCTGACCAGGTCATCCTTCCAGTCCAGCCAGCTACCCCTTCCAGGAGGAGCAAGTTCCCTCAAGACTGTGGGGAATAGGAATGTGTAGTTATGGGCCCTCAGGGAGAGGATGGCTGGGCAGAATCTCTTTGTGAAGATTATAAAGATGGTGTCCTCATCCTGGTGCATCTTATAAGCAGATCTGGACCTGAGCAGGTGAGGTCCACCTGCAGCAGTGAAAGCAATGGTGGACACAGGCAGCCTTCTTGTGCAGCCTAGACTCTTGGGAGATGATTCACTGGGCCCTAAGCCATACCTCTGGCTCTGCCTCAGAAAAACTCCTACACTCAGTCCATCACTGAAGACAGACAGAAGGCTAAATGAGTAGACTCTGAGCCCCTGATGGGGCACCATTCCCAGTTCTGAGCTGTGACACGCATCCACCCTGCCTGCCGGGCCATGGGAACACAGGAGAGCCTTTACCGCCCTAACTCTAGGAGGCATGGCTGGGGCTTCTGGCCACTCATCCTTCTCTGGAAGGGGTTGTCTAACTCCAACTCTGACAGAGGGCCCTGGGGTTTCTGGCACAGCCTGAATTTCTCTCTCAATGTTCATATATATGTGACTAGGGGTCAGAAAATAAGCTCCTTGAGCCAAATAGGAACCTTTATCCCAGTTGTTTTTAAAGCATCCCAAACTTTATCAGACTAACTGGAGTCATTTTAGATACAGAAGTAAAGCAGCCAGCAGGGAACATTCTTCCTATTTCAGAGATGAAATGATAGAGGCCCAGAAGGTTACGTCAATGCTGGGAAGGGTCTCATCCAATTGAGCTTTTGTTTTACCAAGTGAAATCTATCCATCTGTTCATTCATGCATTCATTCAGTACCTACTACTGGACAGGTCCCTTGCCAGGGCCTGGGGATACAACAGTGAGTAGGACAGAACCTCTCTCTCATGGAAGTCTGCTGGGGGAGGCAGATGGTAGCAAACAAACAAATAAACAAAAACCCCTAATGAAGGGAAAGAAGTAATGGAACATGGGTCTATGGGAATATTTAACTAAGGAATCTGACCTGGATCAAGAAGTCAGTGAGATGCCGCAGAGCAACTAAGCCCGTGTGCTACAACTACTGAGCCTGCGCTCTAGAGCCCACGAACCACAACTACTGAGCCCTTGTGCCACAACTACTGAAGCCCACGTGCCTAGAGCCCATGCTCCGCAACAAGAGAAGCCACCGTGATGAGAAGCCCATGCACCGCAACGAAGAGTGGCCCCCGCTCACCGCAACTAGAGAAAGCCTGCGCAGCAACGAAGAGCCAACACAGCCAAAAATAAATAAAACAAAAACGTAAATTTATTAAAAAAAAAAAAAAAGGTGTTCCCTGAGAAAGCAGAGACCTGAAGGATGAGTCAAACAGACAAAGGGGAAGGGAAGAGTATTCCAGGCAGAGGGAACAGCATGTGCAAAGGCCTGGGGGCAGGAGGAACAGGCCCAAAGAGGAAAGGTCACCTGGGGAGCTGGAGACCATAACCAAGGGTTTGGGATTCCTACCTGTATTCTTCCACCATACCCCACAGCCCAATGCCCCCATGTTTCATGGCCTCAGATAACACCCTCAGCCCCTACTGGGCTGCTCACTGCACCTGCAGGTGCCCAGGAGAGCTCAAAGAAGGACCACAGAGTACAGAATATCAGAATTGTGTGAAGAACATATAAGGTGTATCCAACTTTGTTGAAGCCCCTTCAGGCCCTGTGGCTGGTGGAGGCCTCTGGCTTGAGTTAAGACTAGAGGCCAAAGATTGAGTGCTGAGTAGAAAAGTTTTACTGCCAAACAAAAAACTGTTCCAGCAGAGAGTCTAGGTTGGGGAAGGGGGAGAAATGGGGTTGGTCATGAACTATCTCTGTTCTGTATTCAAAAAACAAAGTTTCTGAGTGTTGCTGATTGACTGGGGATATCTGGCTTGTAGGTTAGGGGAGCACTAGGTTGGCTGAGAGTGGTCGGCTGTGGACCTGGGGTGTCTGCTTCAGGATTATGGTGTCTAGCAGCCTCTGTGTGTACATGATATGCCCGAATCAAGATTTGGGTGCCCAATCAGGTCTGCACTGATGTCAGCAGGCTAGATGGCCAGATTGGGGCTTATCACTGGCCACTGGCCTTCAATTCTTTACATATGAAAATGTGTGGGGACCTCCAGATCCCTACACCCTGAGTCCAGTCCAGTTAATAATTGTTTGCTGAATGTGACTGTCAATCTGTGATCTATATCCTCAACACCTAAGCCAGGGTCGCCTTCCTCTTCCTCATCCCCACATGCTGTGTTGAATTCTACTTCCTCTCATCTTCCACTGTGCCTACCCTAGTCTAGGCTACCATTATTGCTCACCCAAAGGCATTCATTTCCTCCAAACTTATCACCTCCAGCTCATGGTCTATGAGTCATCTGTCTGAAATGTCACTTATCTTCTTAAAACCTTTCCTTGACTCCCTTTAGCCACTGGGACAAAGCCCTGAGGTTTGCACACCCAAGCAGTCGACCTCTCCAAGCCCACCCCCTCCATGTCCCCCTCACACACTAGGCTCAGCCACAGTGAATTTCCAGTTTCTCCAAAGTCATGCTCCCTCTCACTGTTAGGCCTTTGCCAGTGGTGTTCCTTCTGTGTGGAATACTGTTCTCACCTTCACCTGGCCACATCCTGATTATTTTTTAAGTGTCAGTTTATATGCCAATACCTTGGAGACTTCCCTGACATCTCTAAATTGGGGTTAGGTGTTCCCACCTTGGTGTACCGCAGTCCCTTCTCTTCCTTAAATATTTATTTGAATTGGAGTGTGGGGGAGACATGTGGTACCTTGGGTTATTTAGGGAAGACATCTATCCCCTGTTGCTCAAACTGCCTAGAAACATGGGCTGGAACCTCTGGAGAAGGAGATGCCAGCACAGCCCCGCTTCTTCCTCTAGTTCCTACTCTAAGGAGGGTGAGTAGTCCCTTGGGCAGATTATTCTCCTGAGCCATGCTGTAAGGAGACTCACTGCTTCGCCAGCAGGGCACACGGTGGGTAGAGGGCTCCAGGCTGACCAGCCAGAACATTGGACCTACAGGGGCCAGGCAAGGGCCCAGGTTGGAGAAAGGCAGGCCAGCGTTCAAACTCTGCGTCTCTCCATCTGACCGAGTGACCGTGCCATTAAAGCTGCCTGACTTTCCACTCAGCTCAGCCCGGGCTTATAGTGGGGGTTGTGCTAGGCCAAGAGGATTCTCAAGCAGCCTGGCTGCCTTTTGAACTTGAGTTTCTGGCTCTTGGGTGAACAGAATGAATATCTTCCTGTGAACTAGAAATGCCTCCCTGGGGCTCTGTTCTTTGAAAGAAATCAAGGGGTCCCACAGACTGACCTCGAGGCCAGTGATGTTTTCCAAAGTCAACACAAGTCACCACTCTCTGAAACCTTCCACCATCTCTGCTCCTCACCACCACCACCCTGCCACCGCCATGTCAAGTGGTGATGGAAAGTTCTCAAGGGCCCCCTCTCCTGTTGTGTAAAATGGGCACCCATGTGCATGCCTGACTGTTGACTGGGGTGAGTTCTAGGGAAAGGAGCGTTGGGATGACACAGTCATTTTACTGTGTATGCTTCTATAATGTGGGGATGTTTTTACAAGCATGTATCACTCCTATAATTAACGATACAAATCTAGTAAAAAGTTCCATCTTGTAGGCCATAGGTTCAGAGGGCAGAGGGTGACAAGGAAGACTTGATAGGTGAGACGGCACTGGAACTGGGCCTGGTCAGGAGGGCAGCAGCGGCAAGGGGACCTTTGGACCCGGTAAAGGCAAGATCCAGGGCTCAAAGATGAGAGAGCTTTAGGGGACGAGGACAAAAAGGATGGGCACACACTGGGCTGGAGGAGGAGTTTATGGAAGACTGGTGAGAGGTGAGTTAGTACTGTAGTGGGTAGGGCCTTGGATGCCAGACCAAGGAGTTTATATTAAGGGGTTTTTGAACCAGAGAGATGTGACCTGAGCTAGGCCTTGGGGCTGGAGCTGGCATAGGTGAGAGAAAGGCCAGGCCTGCCATGAGGCTATTTGCATATCCCAGTGAGAAGAGCAACAGTCAGGGGAAAGGGGTTCCTGGATGAATGAGCTGGGCTGGCCAGGACCTCAGCACTGATGACGCACCCTCCACCTGCACCACAAATCCTCCCAAAGCCTCGCTGGGCACTGGCAGCTCTGCCTGAGGTTCCTGGTCCACCTGTAGCCAGAGACAGGGTGACATCCCAGTGTAACTCTGGTTCAGTCTCACTTGCCCACCTTGACCCAGAAAGGAGGTGGACCTCTTGGGGCCTCCAGTTCCTTTTACCTTCACAGAAGAACTCCAGAGCAGCTGTTTGATTTTGGGTCACCTGGTGATTCATTTGCATATCATGTTTTCCTGGGTCCTAGAGGAAAAGCAAGCCTGTACACCACCAAAAAAGCTACTAGGATGTGTCAGCATGAGCCAGATGACGATTCTCACACTGTAGGGCCACCTGCAAGATGCAGGACGGTGCTTTGGCAATGCTGGGGGCTCCCAAGGGTTCCAGAGAGGCCCAGACACCTCAACGGACTGGGTCTGAAAGCAGGGACGGTAGGTTAGAGTGCCCCACCCAGTGCACCTCCCAGCCCTGCCTCCTGCCCCATCAGAGGCTGCTGGGGACAGTCATGCCTAAGGGGCCATCCAAGGTCACGTGAGGATCTACATAAAGATGGACTGGGCCTTGGGCAGGTTCTTCAAGATCAGAGAACCCTTCTCCTCTTCATAATTATGGTTCCCCCCCTGTTATGACTAGCTACCAAGGATTCAAAGTTGAAAGAAAACCCAACGAGCAGGGAGGGAGCATCTTCTCCCCTCTCTGACTCCTCTGAGTTGTTTAATGGAAAGAGATCAAGGCTACTGCACCCTGAAAGGGCCCAGAAATTTCAAAGTCTAATGAACACATCAGGCAAGGAAAATCTCTTCCTCTACCGCTGGTGGTCTCACAGCTAAGAGCTCTGGTGCTTGCTGTTCCCTTTGCCTAGATTCCCTTCCTCACCTGGCCCCATCGTGGCTGAGGAACTCCTGTTCTTTCTTGCAGGTACCACCTCTTCTCTGAAGTGAAGCTTCCCTTTACCACTCTACCAGCACATTCCCCTCCTCCACTGTTTCTGTGTCTTGTATTTAACCTATCACTGCATATTGCACCCTCTGCTGTTTTGCTTTATTTATGGTCTGGTGTGATGTCATATGAGCCTTCCTCTGCTCTGTGTCCCCAGGGGGTAGCCAAGTGTCTGCCTCATTGAGCAGGTGCTCACTAAGCATTACTGCAACAGAGCCACAAAGCACAGTCCTGGATTTCCGAAGCCAATTCCAAGCCACTTTGGGATGCTTTACCCTTCCTAACTACCCCCTACCAGCCCACCCTTAGCCTCCAACACCCCCCTACCCCCACCTGAAGTTGGAGCCTGATGTCAGCCACACCTGGAGGTGTCTTTCTTGAAAGGGTCCTCAAACTAGCAGTCTGTAGAGTTCCCCCAAATTCTCGGTGACCTTGGCACTCGGGCCAAGGCAGAGGGGAAGGCTGGAGCTGTGGTGATCCCTTACTGCTCTGGAGGTTGACCCTTGCGCAGCAGCAATGTGGTGATGATTGACAACCCATGTACAATAAGGAGCATGGGTTGTGACCCGGGTGAGTGAGCATGCTGCCTACCCAGGGTGTCCTGACACCCCATCTGGAGATGGCCTGGTGTGGACTCAGGACCCAGGACGTTATCCAGCTTGGGCTATGGGCAGGGCACACGAGACTAGCCAGGCAGGTAGGAGATTGTAGTCACCCTCCATGAAGCGAGCACCTCTGAATCCTCAGTCCATCTCTTCCACCCTCAAGATAAGGATCCAAGGTCCAGGCAGGCCTTGGCAGTGAAAAGAAAGCCAGCCTCTGCCACAGGGGCCTTGGCAGTACCAGCTGCCCCCCTGGATGCCCCAGCTGTAGGCCTCTTGCTCCAGACTTTGCATTCCTCTAGGATGACAGTGCCCTCTGTCACCAGCCACTCAGCCAAGTCAGAGCCTTGCCCTCCTTCTGCCAGGGCAGCTTTTCTGTGGGCTTGTCAAGCCTTAGAATTCCCTGGCTGGCTGATGGCTCATATTCTGCTTAGCCAGGCTCCAGTATCGGGCTCACCCCCAGCTTGAGTCAGCACCCAGCTGGCTGCTCAAGCCTTGGCTCTGGTCTCTAAGAGGTCTCTGGGCAAATCTGCAGCTCAGCTCTAAACACTTTTGCATTTGGTCTCTTTGGTTCATTGATCAGGAATCATACGATCTTTTAAAAACACAGCTTGTAGAGTTGCCCATCTGGGCTTCTGCATTTGGGTCATAAGTTGGGCTGCCTAGAATTTATTTAAACCTGCAGGTCTGGGTGCAGAATGAGGCTGCTCTCACAGTGTCTCCTGTGATGGTCTTCTCATTTTCTGGATCATCTTAATTCTTGGGACCACTCTTGGCTGAGTTTCTAGGACTCAGTCTGTTTTTAATGTTCATTTGTCTCCTGAGTTCTTCTAAGGACTATTTTCTCTTGACACTGAGATTCACTAATTACAGGATAAAGCACTTATCTGCACTTCTCCCCTGTCCCTGCAACACACACACACACACACACACACACACACACACACACACACACACACACACACACACACACACACGTTTCCCAGACAAGATGGGTCAGAAGTCCTTAGCCAGGTCAGTAACCCAAGAGAGTGATGTCCTCTGTGCTCCCCTCCCCACACCATCCTTTGAAATATACACAGGAACATTGCTGATGTGTCAGAGACTGCCAAGTGTCCCCCAATATCTGGTCTAGCTGAGTACATGGCATCCAAAGTAAATACTAAATTTCCCAGCCTCCTTTCCAGCTATGTGACTAAGTTTTGGTCAATAAGCTATAAGTAGGATAGTGTATGCAACTTCTTGAAAGGCATGCCTTCTTCCTTTCTTCTTTTTTCATGCCAGCCAGAAAGTACCTTCTGTGATGTGACAGCTGGAGTTAGAGCAACCATACTAGAATATTAGGATGAAGCCACTCTCTGAAGATGGCTGATGTGGTAGCCCAACTTCCAAGATGGCCTCCAGTAATTCTCAACTACTGGTATGTCCTTGTTTCATTCTCTCCCGTATTCAACAGGACTGACCCGTGTAACCAACAGGATATTGCAGAAATGATAGTGTGATTTCTGAGACTACTTCATAAAGGACACTGCAGATTCTGCACTTGCTCTAGGCTAGTGGAAGCCAGCTGCCATGTTGTAAGCACACTCAAGCAACCCTATGGAGGATTATAGGTGGTGAGGAATTGAGGCTTCCTGACATCAGCCAGAACCAATGTTGCAGTGCCAGTCAAGCCATCAAGTGACCACAGCTCCATTCTGACATCCTGCCTGCAACCTTATGAGAGAGCTTAAGCCAGAGTCACCTAGCAAAATTACTCCTGAATTCCTGACACACAGAAAGTGTGAGGTAAGAAAAGCTTATTGTTGTTATAAGCCACTGAGTTTTGAGGTTATTTGTTACACAACAATAGAGGAAAAAAAACAAAATAGAAGGAGCCTTGACCCTCTGAAATTGTGGAGGGCCATAGCAACCCTTACATTTACATCAGACTTTTTAAGAGACATAAACTTCTCTTATTTTCACAACTATTATTTTGAGTTTTCTGTCATTCCTATTCCTAGTCTTATTTTGGAACTACTCATTCAGAAACTCTTTTAAGGATTGCTAGCTGGAAGTGCCTTTGGAGGCCATCCCCGTCATTCCTGCTGCCAGGGGCATGTTGAGGCCTAAATCTTCCCAAGATGATGGGTAGTTAATGTCTTAAAATGTCTGTAAAAGGAATTTTATAATGAGGACCACTGGCCAAGGATCAGGAGACCTTGGCTCCACTCCCTCCTGAGTGCTATCATTTATTTAACACTTTGGTGACCTTACCTGGCACAGAGGGACACTGTCTTTATATGGGATGTCCATGAGGCTCAAACAGATGTGTAAATAAGCAATTTGGAGAGTGCCAAGCTGCTCTACCAACTGAAGAAAGCACTCTTGCTGTGGGTCTGGCTGTTTCTGTTTCTGGATGGAGTTAGCCTGCCTCAGCATTTACAGGTGTTCCTTTCATGGACCAGCTTTCAGGTGTGCATCTCTGTGGCCTAATGAACAAATCCTCACCAATGATGAGACACCCTGCTCAGATCCATTCAGTCATGGCAGCTGACAGGGCTTAGTGATAGCAGTCCTGATGGTTAGTCTAGTTTTTAACTAAAGCACTTCTTCCCACTGCCCTGGTTGCAAGACAGTGGCCAGACCTCTGACACTTTCTCTCCACCCCATGTCCTGCTTTGTCACAGACCACAATTTCCAAGTGGACTAACCATCCAACATGATTCCTGACCCCCAGCATCACAGTTCCCGGACCTGCTTAATGTTCCTTACCTTTTCCCATTGGCTCTTGCCACACTGCAGGATAGCCTCTCCCTGAAATCTTAGCCTCCTGAATTCTACCAGAGGCCTTGACCTCCTTCTTTCTAGATTTTTCCAGTCCTCTCTCCACTCCTGCTCTTGCACTTCAACAAAGACTTTCTGTCCCGAGAGGCTTCAATTGATTCTCCAGTCTGGCCGCATCAGAATCATCTGAACAACCAACAATTTTCTTAAACCCTATATTAGTTAGGATAATGCTAGATGCTATAACAAACAAATCCCCAAATGTATATTGGCTCAGACAATATAGCTGATTTCTTGTTCACAGACAACTCACTTGGGTGTTCCTGATCAGTGGTGTGTGTCCTCCAAGTGATGATTTAGGGACCGGGATCCTTCCACCTTGTGGCTCTGCCATCTCCAACATGTGGTTTCCAAGGGGGCCTCAAACTAGAAGAGGGAAAGAAGGGTGGAGAAGGCACATCTGCTTCTTAACTATTTGGGGCTGGAAAATACATGTCATCCCTGATCAACATTCCATTGGCAAGAATGTGTCACTTGACTCCTCTCAGATGTAACAGATGTAAGAGGAGGGGTATATGCTGGGAAATGTAGCCTCTGCTGGGAAGCCCCTTCCTAGCCTCAACTCTGTTCTATGGCAGGGCAAGGGATACACGTTTTTTTTTGTTGGTGAACAGTTAGCTCTCTCTGCTACACACTCAAAAGGAAATGAACCTTCTGCCACAACTATCTTGTAAGACTGCAGCCCAAGTACTACAGGCCGACCAACCTTCCTGCCTTCTATGTCCTGGAGAAGACCCTGAGGAGGACAGGTCAGTGCCAATGCAGATTTATGACCTCCAAAGCCACCAGGGCCCCTGTATTGCTAGGCCTAGGTCAGATTCTGTGGTATTTCCCCTAACAGGTGTTCCAAGCATCCTCTCCTTGCCCTCAGCCCCTTCCCCACCCTCATTCTCAGCAGGTGAGAATTTTAGGGCCGAAGGGCATGATGCCCCTCCACTTCTTCCCCTGCCCTCTCCTCCCCAGCCACACTCATGTAAATTTGTCTGTGCCCACATTCCCTCCAGCTTCACAGCCTGAACTGCTCCCTAGATTTCAGACCTGTGTGTCCATCTGCCTCAGACTGCTTCCACCTGCATGTACATAGGTCCTTCATACTCACCACGTCTCAAACTGAACTCACCGTTGTCCAGCCCATCCCCCTCCCCCAAACCTGCTTCTCCTCCTGGGGTTTCTTTCTCCTGTGATGGCGACACCCTAACCACATGGTTGTCCTTGCTGAAAATCTGACGGTCATCACTGTCTGTTTCTCAGGTTAAATCCTGGCCAAAACATTTCTTGAATCAGTTCCCTCCGCTTGTTTTACTCAGTTCAGGTCATCACTTCCTGCTCAGATGCCTGTAGCCACCTCCTAACAGGTCTTTATGCCTCTAGTCTGTTCCCCTCTAACGACTCTTCACGGGCAGCCAGAGTGACAGTTCTACAGTACAAATCTGACCACAGCACTCAGTTTCTTGAGTGAAGTATGGACTTTCTCCTGAGGCCCCCGAGTCCCTACATGACTGGCCCCACTGCAGCCAGCCCCTTACTTTCCATGGCACTCCAGCAACACTAGACTTTCCTCTGGCCATGCCCTGAGGATCCTTGATGCCACACCGGGGTCATGGGTGAGTGCTACTAGAATATCCTTTGTTTTCCTCTCTCTGTTCTTATCAAACTCCTTGGTAAAGCTCTTTTCGTATGTCTGCTTCCCAACATTGCAAGGGCAGGAGCTAACTCCTTGTCTCATGATTTCAGTGTCTGGGGCAGTGCTCATCATACAGTAGGCGCTCAGTACATGCTCAGTGAATGAATGAAGATGGTGGAAAGGAACCCATTGAAGGTATGGAAAATCTTGATTTAGATACGCTTGCCTTATGCTGAATGAACATTTCCTTCTCAAGAGAGCCAAAGTGTGTGTGTGTGTGTGTGTGTGTGTGTGTATTAATCTGTGAAATCTGATCCTTTGCCTGAGAGCCTCCCATCAATTAATCATGACTGGCCATTCTGCACAAAACCTCTTCTCCCAAAGCACTTTGCACAGAGGGGCTGAGCTCTCCCATCCTGCCAGTGCTGTGGGCTTAGTTCCTACCACATGACTGGCCTGGGCAGTAGACTCACACCCATGCCTCCCACTGGACCTCCATGGGGACCAGGGAGGAAGCCAGAAAGGAGCATCGTCCCTCATTTTTAAGATAAGAAAACCTGTTCATAGGAGATGAGGTGATTGTACAAGGATGCAGAGTGAGGCAGGTATTTGTTCTTTTCTTCTGTATCATAGACCCACTCTGCCCCCTGCTCTCTGCAGCTGACATAATGCCCTGTGGTGCCAACACAGACCCTGGGCTCTGTGGGAAACTGCCTCAGACACCACCCCAGCTCCTTAGGTCATAATACATCTTGCATGTCAGCTACTCCCTTGGGTAAGGAATTATTGGAACAGACACCACCCAAGCTGACGCCAGCAAAAAGAGGACTCTCACAGAATCCAAATGTACAAAGTCATCCCAGGAACTGGAAGCTCATTAGACAAACATTTTGTCTTTTGTGCTGGACTATAAGCCCTTTCTCCCTGCATTTCTAATTTCTTCCCTTTTTCACAAAACCCTTAACCATCTTTTACAAGGCCCAACATGACCGCCAGTCCTGAGTCAGCCTGACTCACAACTCCAGGGCCCACAACCAAAGAACTGTCAGGGCCTTGGGAGCACTTGGCTGGCTCAGCCTGGGTGATTGTTGGTTCTCCCAGGCTAGGCTTTCAGCCCTGGCCCATCACCTGGAACATGTACAGCAATGTCAACTGGTACAAACAGGGCAGCAGGGGTTGTCGGCAGGGGAATTCCAAGGAGGGATATAGGTAGGGAGCCAATTACAAGTGTAGGGAAAACTGTGAAAGATGTTGAAATTTAGTGGTTGTCCTGAATAACTTACCCACCTAGGTTCTTTCTGCCTTTTGTGTCTTTTTTTTTTTTTTTTTTTTTTTTTTTGCGGTACGCGGGCCTCTCACTGTTGTGGCCTCTCCCTTTGTGGAGCACAGGCTCCGGACGCGCAGGCCCAGCGGC
This sequence comes from Mesoplodon mirus, assembly GCF_964341445.2. Classification (NCBI taxonomy): domain Eukaryota; kingdom Metazoa; phylum Chordata; class Mammalia; order Artiodactyla; family Ziphiidae; genus Mesoplodon; species Mesoplodon mirus. The sequence continues at coordinate 72,258,990 of NC_138980.1, forward strand.
CATGGCTCACGGGCCCAGCCGCTCCACGGCATGTGGGATCTTCCCGGACCAGGGCACGAACCCATGTCCCCTGCATTGGCAGGCGGACTCTCAACCACTGCACCACCAGGGAAGCCCCCTTTTGTGTCTTTGACTAGGTATTTCTCAGCTCTAAAGATGGAAGTGAAGTTGTAAAACCTTAATAGTAATGCAAATAATTTCTGTTCACAGTTATATAGATTGTGTCTAGTGGAAGACAGTTGACTATTGCCTTGTGGATTCTGACCAATTTTGCATCCATTTCTGAAATGATTTCAGCATTCCTTATCTGACTATCATGTGTGATAGTGTGAGTTCTCCTTTGAATTGGTTGTAATGTTTTAGTGGTTCTCTCATTAATTAATAAGTTAAACTAAATCTTTGACACATATTAATTTTATATCTTGGGACAGACATGATTATATCCTCTTTTAAAATTTATTATTAAATACAGACAAATCTTGTGTGATCACATACTCCAGAAATATTATTGATGCAGAGAAAAAAATTTAGGATACACAAGAAACTGTTAGTGTTCACCTGTGGGGAAGAGGGAGGGAGGGGGCACTTACTTTTCATTTTATATCTTTTTGTACTATTTTAATTTTTAAACTATGTTAAAAGAATTTCAGTGGAGGTTGGCCAGGCAAAGGTTTAAGGGCCATGTGTTTTCTTTTTTTATACTTTGCTCTATAAAAAAAAAATAACATTAACTTTATAATTATTTGTTAAGCTGTACATATGGTTGTTTGGACTTTTCTGATTGTATATTAAAAAAAAAAACCTGATACATGTTAAAATTTAAAGGAAAAAGCACACCAAATAGGAAAAACTACATCTTGGCATATTGCTCCAAGCCAGCCCTGGGCAGCCAGTGGTGGTTTACAATGTGCTGCCGGTCCTCAGGGAAGAGGATAAGGTTCAGGCTCCACCCACATGCCAAAGGGTTCCAGGCACCCTCCCTCCACACACACCTGTGTCAGGGGCCGTGCAGGTGAGGGACCTTCCTCACTGTTAAATAGCTGTCGCATCCCCTCCCTTCTGCCTTCCTGGCAGCCCAACGCAGGGAACACTGATGGAAGATCATTCCAGAATGGGAACATTCCTTCCCCCTTCCCTTCCTCTCCTGACAACTGAGAGGCATCCCGCCCTCCCTGGCTTGCAGCTGAAAGGGAATAATGACTGCCAAACGACTGCTTGCACAACAATGCACTTCTGAGCAGGGTACACACAATTTTTGTCAGTTGAATCCTGTCTTCCTCCTGACTTACATGATGGTCTAGATATGCTCTGGCTTCCATGCTCATGGGTGGTTCACCCACCAGTAATGGCTCCCAACACTCCATATTCTCTGTCTTCATTAACCAGCCTATGAACTGGCAGTTTTTTAAGTTCGTGAGGATAGAACCTTCCTTCTAGGGAATTTCCCCAAGCTTGGATATTTGTCTCTGCTGTTTTCTTAGTGTGTGTGTGGTGAGGGAGGCAACACCCACAGGCAGTGGGACCATTTCGCAGCCCCAGGAGCCTCCCCTGACCTTTGACATGAGTGTGTGCAGTCCCTTGCATTTGGCACATCTGCACACAGGTGCCTCATTAATGAACTCTGGCCTAGGAGGACCAAGGAAGAAGGAAGGCATGAGCCTCCTCTCACGTGCTGAACACCTGCAGCTAGCCTGACTAGAGCTGACCCTTCCCACACTTACCCACTAAGCACAGAGTTAGTCACCCCTGAATCCTGGGGCTGCTGCCCCATGCACTCCAGAACACCCTCCTATGCAGCACACCACTGCTGTGGGGAGGGGGGGGTCTTTACACCTAGTGCCACTACTTTGGATGTTTGAGCCCAGGCACTCAGTGTCATATGTCTACATCACTCTCTCCCTTAAGTCCTTCAGTGGCTCCCCATTACCTGCAGGATCAAGTCCGAGCTCCATGGCCTGGCCTTCAAGCCTCTTGCTTCACAATCTGGCCCTAGGTATACCTCTGGCACCATCTCCCTACACCATGTACCCCACTGTCTAACTACTCATTCAGCCCAGGCACACTGGAGTCCAACTTCTGTGTAAGTCTAAAGGCTGTTTTCCAAGCCCTTGTAGCTGCCCGAAATACCTCATTTCAGAATTGCATTATGCAGATGTGGGTGCAGGCATGCCAGTGCCTGTTCTAATGCAGGGCCTTACCCTGGTGCTCACACCACCCCTGAGGCTGCACCTGGCTGAACATTGCACAGGTCACTTTCCAGAACGGCTCTCTCCATGGGAGCAGCTGCAGATTCCTCCCACCTCCCCAAAGCTCACTGCCATGGAGCAGAGGCAGTTGTACTAGGACACATCACAGCATCTTGCTGCCAAAGTGACAGCTACAATTATGTTTTGGCTGACAGCTAGAGATGAGAGAACGTACAAACAGCCAAGGCCTCATGGGCCTTCATGATTCAGCAGTTTGTGCTGTATGCCCAGCTGGTAGGTGAGGTGGGCCCAACCTGTCTGCCGTGCAGGCCCCGCCTTGGTGGGCAGCCTGCTGGCTACAGACCTCAAGTTAATACGTGGGGCCCTCAGGTGAAGTCCTCCACTGGGAGGTGATAGTTAATGCCCCCAAGGGCCACCCCAGGCCCAGAGGAGTGGAAGAGTAGAGTGGTCAAGCCCAAGCAAGGCCCAACCCAAAAGACAGGCACTTGATTCCTAGGCATGCCCAGGGGCAGGCAGTGCAAAGGGCCAAGCTGCCCAGGGGTGGACTCCATCGTGCTGGGCAGCCTGATGCGGGCTGTGCTTGTGAGGGACAGACAGACGGTCTCTCTTGAGGCTCAGGGCACCACCTCCATGAGGAGCCTCAGGGCCACAGGCTATGGTGTCAGTGTAGGGGCCAAGACGCTGTAGCAAGCACAAGCACGCAGCAGTGGCAGCTCCCACTTACTGAGTCCTTCCACGTGCCAGGCACTGCGCTGACCGCTTCACATACATTCCTTCTTTTCACCTTCCCCACAACCCACTGAGGTAAGTTCTTTTTTTTTTTTTTTTTTTTTGTGGTACGTGGGCCTCTCACTGTTGTGGCCTCTCCCGTTGAGGAGCACAGGCTCCGGACGCGCAGGCTCAGCGGCCACGGCCCACGGGCCCAGCCGCTCCGCGGCATGTGGGATCCTCCTGGACCGGGGCACGAACCCGTGTCCCCTGCATCGGCAGGCGACTCTCAACCACTGCACCACCAGGGAAGCCCTGAGGTAAGTTCTGTTATTGCCGCCACTTTACCAGGGAGGAAACTGGGTCTAAGAGAAGAATGTGATGGTGGCCACATGGCTGGCAAGTGTGGAGATGGAATTTGAGCCCAGACAGTCTGGCTCCAGAGCTCAGTTATGCCTTATTATTCTGGTTCGACCCTTTCAATCCAGTTTTGGCTGACAAAGCTAAGAGACCCCCAGCACATTCCTCACAGAGTGTGAGTTGAGTTGGGGCCTCCAAGTATACTTTGGCCTGGAAGCCAAGACATTACCAAGGAAAATAAACAACAGCTATTTCAGGTGACAGGTACTGGGCTATGGAATTGGGGGGGGTGTATTTTAAAACTACCAGGATTTCCTCCTTGTACATATTTGTAGGTTCAGCAGAACAGGCGTCATCAGAAAGCTGCTGTGTGGCCAGTGTTGCCCCTGGAGACAGAGGGCAGGAGCAGGAACAGTCCTTTTTCTCTCTGACCTGCAGGCCTCCTGAGCCCAGGGCTTGCCTCTTACTCAGCCCTGACCTGGGCTCTGGCTGAGGCCCTGGGAGGGGTGGGCTCAAGGTCTTGGGGTTCTCTGAGGAGCACTGCTGCCCTTCTTAGGTCCCTTGTGAGGCAGAACCTGCCTGTCCTCGCATCCTGTCCAAAGGCATGAAGATTGGAGACAGTAGGCTAGCAACTCTGTTCTACACGCTTCCAAAGTGGGCGTCTGAAAGGCCAGCAGGGCTGGGACGCAGGAGCGTTTGTATTTCAAGTGGCTGCTGCCCATGAATCACCAGTTTCATTCTGTGCTCTCAGCTCCACAAAGGCATCATTTCCACCCAGCCTCACATGGAGCTGGCGGCCAGAGCCTCTTAGTGAGGCTATAAATAGCATATCATCAACTCACCTCTCCTGAGCTCATCACAGGCTCCTAGGTTTACTGTGTGTCTTCCTGCTGCCTGCACGTCACCATCACTCAGATTTCCCAGGTGAGGCCTGGCTGAGAGACCCAGGGCACACTCTGGGGGCTGCAGGGTTTGGGTTCTCAGAGCTGTTCAGGGTGACAGCGAGGGCAAGGGCAGACTTTCGAAGAGCTCTGCATTTAACGTGTCATAATTATAATCTCGGGTCTCTGAGATCCTCTCCAATTAAATGCAGCAGCAAGGGACTGTCATTTCTCCAGGAGTCCTAGAAATAAAAGGCAAAGGACTCATCAAGACACACCCAGAGAAAGCCACCCGGAGTGGATAGCAACAAATGAGAGGTTTCATGCCTTCCCGTGGACTTGTCTCCTAACACTGAATGAAATACTTTATGACTCTCTGGCTTCAGAAGTGAGATACACTGAATGAAATACTTTATGGCTCCTTGGCTTCAGAAGTCAGATCACATTTTTTTTAGTATTACTCAGAGCTACCATGATGGAGTGTTCCCTGCGTGCCAGGCTCTGTGCCCAGCCTTGGCATACAGCATCTCATCAAGTCATCACAACAACCATATTGAGTTAACTGCTAGCGTCATTGGCTTTCTGTCAGTGAGGAGGCTGAGGCTCCCAGAGTCACAGGGACAGGGCTGCTGGATTCCAGAGCCCAATCTCTGAACCACCACACTTTCTGCCTCCTGCCGAAGAAGACTGTGTGTCCACGTCCGTGTCCACATGTAGCCATGCATGTGTCCATGTGTGTGTGCAACTGGAGGGATGTGAACCGTAGTCTCCTTTTCCCAGCTTCACATACTCCACTCCAAGTGGGAGCCAGATGCTTGCAGTCATCTCCCCCCAAGTCCCAGGCCCCTTTGGCATCCTAAATGTCCCCTGTCGCTATCTTCTCCTACATCTGATCTTCTTCTAGGTTCTTCTGCAGGAGGGGCCCAGCCTCCGTTTGGCTCTCCAGGCCCAACTTGATGGTCTTCCTTATGCCTCCCTCCCCTCAGGTCCTGAAACAGGCAGGGGTCAGGTGGGACTCCCTCTCTCCCCTTTGCCCTCCCCCCACCTCCCACCCTGAAGGCAGCCTGCCTCCAATCTGTGTCCTCCTTTGCCTCCCAGAGCCACAGCCCTGTGTTTGAGGTCTGGAGCCCTGTACTGGCATGTCTCAATAGCCTTCTAGGGCTTCCCTGGTGGCGCAGTGGTTGAGAATCTGCCCGCCAATGCAGGGGACATGGGTTCGATCCCTGGTCCGGGAAGATCCCACATGCCGCAGAGCAACTAAGGCCCATGCGCCACAACTACTGAGCCTGTGCTCTAGAGCCCGTGAGCCACGACTACTGAGCCCGCGTGCCGCAACTACAGAAGCCCACACGCCTGGAGCCCGTGCTCCACAACTAGAGAAGCCATCGCAATGAGAAGCCCGTGCATTGCAACGGAGAGTAGCCCCCGCTCGCTGCAACTAGAGGAAGCCCGTGTGCAGCAACGACGACCCAACACAGCCCAAAATAAATAAATTAAATAAATAATATTTTTAAAAAATAGCCTTCTAGCTCACTGCTGCACCTGATGAATGTATTAGAACACAGATTCTTGGTCCCCTCCCCAGAAACCTGAAACAATCTAGCAGGGTGGAGGCCAGGGTCTGGATTTTTAAAAAGCTCTCCCAGTGGTCTACGAAGCCAGGATTAAGAGCCACTTTGTCTAACTGACCACCTAGACTCCAGCCTCTCCCTGTTCCAAACCCTCCCACCCACAGCTATCAGCTTAATTTTCTCAAAGCACAGTTTATCTTAGGTCACTGTCCTGCTCAAGATTCCTTGGTGGCTCCCCACTGCCTGTAGGCCAGTGCAAAGTCCTTAGTGTGGCATTCAAGGCCCTCTCCATCCTGATCTACTCATCCTGCTAACCCCTTGCCCCACCCACAGAGCCACGTTTCCCTGTGACAGCCTCCTGGCCCTGCTCTCTCTCCTTAGCTTGTCTGGACTTTAGATGTCAATTGAAACAGCAGTGATCCTTCCCTAAGACTTTGAGCCCTTCGATAAGAGGAATGAGGAGTTATTGCTAAAATGCCCTCTTAATTCAAGAGCCATGTGTGCAGCTTTAAATGAAGAGGGTTTGTGTGGCTGCAGATGAAAGGAGATCCACCAGCAGATACAACACAATAGCAGTAATGTGTAAACACAGGATAGCAGGAGAGGTGGGGCTCATGATTAATTCAGAGAAGATGGTATTTCAGCATTCTCCCTGCTTTTAGTCAAGCCCAAAAGACAGAGCAGGTCTGGTAAGCACTGGGGCTGGGACCATGTTTCAAAGTGCCTCTCATGCTTTTCTGTCCCCATTCCTAGACAAAAGCAGAGAAACCCATTTGGATCTTGTTCAAAAGGTCAGAAGTGTTTTACTAATATGATTAAACAATGTGTGTGTTTGGACTTTGCTCCATTTCCCACAAAGAAACACCTAGCCCAAAACATAATAAAAACTGTGTTGATTGACAGCAGGAGTTATTTCAGAACGTGGCCTGGAAATTGTTCCCCTCAAGTACTTCAGAGTGAAAATGGACTCTAAAGAACTTCTGGCTAAATGTGACAAAAGAGCCTCTCATGAATCTCCATCTGCTCCCTCCCAAAGCCCTACTACAAACAACCATAAAGGAGTAAAAAGAGTTACAAATCCACAAGGTTTATGCAAATAAGGGAGGACATGGCAGCAGATGAAATATGTCAGCACATTTTTGGAAGGCAGGAAGCAGAGGAAGGAGTGGCGAGTCACATGGCAGCAAGGGGGAGGCTGAAGGCCTGATGCCTACAGAGGGCTTCTGGGTGAGAAGCGGGCAGACTGCTGGGACAGGGAGGGCAGAGCTGCACATGGGGCGCGGGGTGGGGAACTGGTGGGGACTGCATGAGAGCACAGTCCCTGTGGGCAGTGGGGTCGCCACACCTCGCTTGCTCCTGCAGGAGACTTCAAGTGCCCATGGGGAATTTGGGTCAGCTCATCAGGCACTATGGAGGGTGAGTATGGAGTACAGAACTGAAAATATGGGGAATAAATGGAAACCCTGATACTAAGAGGTAAACTTCCAGCCCCTTTTCCTCACCCTGCTTCTAGGAAGCCTGGCAACCAGGCACACCCCAGGCTGAAGACTCAAGAACTCTTCTGAAGAAACCAAGCAGACTCAAGGGAAAGGCCTACAGATACAGACATGATACCGTTACAGACACCCAATAGAAGAGCCAGCTCACCCTCTACAGGGCAATCCACTGGTAGACAAGCTCTACCCAAGCATGCTGACCATCCAGTCATCTCTTCAGCACATGACTCTTAAATATGATCTGAGAGCCAAGATCCCCAGACATCTAAGGAAAGCCTCAGGCATGAGAGATAGGTGTGGGGGAGGGAGAAAGAATGCATAAGTTTAGAGAGGAGGAGAAAGCTTTACAAATGCTATGAAATCTTCAGGGAAAGAAAAGAAGATTTCTCTCTCAAGGTTCATTTTCATGAAATGTCAGAACACCAGGGATAAAGAAAAGACCCCAAAAGGACTCAGAAAGGAAATACAGGTCAATTGAGAGGATCAGGAAAAGATCAGAAAGACACCAGACTTCTCAGCAGCAACACTGGAAGCTGGAAGATAATGGAGTCAGGACTTCAGAATTCTGAGTGAGAATTATTTATAGCTTAGAAATCCAAACCTAAACCATTAAGAGAAATGATAGAATAAAAGACACTTGAAGACGTGGGACATCACAAGTAATTTGCCTCTCATGTTCCCTTTCTCAGGAAGCTCTCCACCCAAATAAGAGGACAATCCAAGAATGAGGAAGACATACCCTGGAGAGGGCATAGGGATTCCCAGGATGATGGTAAAGGAGACCTGGATGCCAGGGGGGCAGTAGGCCTAGGGATGTCCCCCTCTGAGCCAGAGAATAGAGGACTCAGGACAGAGATGGGCCAGATGGATTACCTAACAGGTGTGACTAGGTGGAAAATTATGTTGAGGGGCAATTAGATGGTTGTGAGAATTAGTTGTGAGAATAAGTTTGTGAGAAAAAGTTTACCAAAAACTGAGTCAATAAAAAATCTGAGGCAATTGCTACCTACAGAAAACCCCACAACACAAAAACTGTAAAAGAAGATAAAGGCAACACAAAAAAATTTACAGAGCCATAATAATGTTAACACAGATTATTGATTTAACCAAAGGCTGTGATACAGTGTTGGGAAGCTGGAGGAAAGGGAAGGAGGATGTAGGTGGAAGAAGGTAAAAGAAACCAATCCTCATTTTCCATGATTGCAAGAAAATGGGTAATGTTTAAAATTGAGAAATCAACAAAAGAACACTATAAATATATGATTTAGAAAGATGGCAAAGGAGGTTAAAACTGGGAGAAACAGCTGAAAGTGATTAACTGGGTACCTCTGAGCATCAAACAGGGATCTGGGGTTGGGTGGGATAACTCCATTTTCACCATGTCTCTTTCAGTACTATTTAACTTTTTAATTTGGGGGGTATATATGTTATTTTTATGAAAATTTAAAAATTAAGAAAAATTAATAGAAAATATTTTAAACTGACAAAAACAAAAATTTTAAAAGTGTTAGACATGCATTAATTACACCTCTGTGATTTGTTTCTGTCCTACTGATCTTCCTCACCATTCATTCATTCATTTTTCTTTCAAAGTCTTAAATATTGATTGGAAAAATGTGGCAGGTTGCCAGAGAAAACACATTTGGGATATACTTACACTAAAAAATTATTTGTTTATCTGAAATTCAAATTTAAGCTAGCTTCCAGTATTTTTTTGTGTGTGCTAAATCTGGCACACTAAAATGTGGTTCTCTTTTCACTAGCTCCACAGCTTAATCCTGTGGCTAAAGAGATGGCAGAACCAGAAAGTTTGTCTGCAATTAATATTCACAGTGTGGGAGGGTGTATAACAGGTGACAGAACTTCCTGGTTAGATGCTGAGAAGTGATCTGGTATCTAGTCGTGGTGTGGTGCCAACCAGTCCCTGGCCAGTCTTGGTGAGTCCAAAAGTATTAAGAGTGCAGTTCTTGCCCTGTGATTGGCAGCAGTGTCCACCCCAGGGCCCAATGCCTGGCTGCTTCCCTCCATCTGTTCCTCAGAGCACAGGAGATGAGCCCAGGGCTCTTGCCAGTCATCACCATCCCTTTGCTGCATTTTCTTTCTTGAGAAGGGGCAGGGCAAGATAAAAAATAAACTTAGCTAAATTCAGGAGTGGAACCACATCCATATCACCTCTTCTTGCTTTTTTTTAAACCCAAACCCCCCAAATTGCTAGTTTATTTATTTTTTGGCCAGGCTGTATGGCTTGCAGGATCTCAGTTCCCTGACCAGGGATTGAATTCAGGCCCAGCAATGAAAGTGCTGAGTCCCAACCACTGTACCACCAGGGAATTCCCCCTTCTTGCTTTTTATTGAAAAACTATCTCTCTCTTTTTTTTTTTAATTGAAGTATAGTTGATTTACAATGTTGTGCTGGTTTCAGGTGTACAGCAAAGTGATCAAGTTATACATATATGTGTGTGTGTGTATGTATATATATATATATATATATTCTTTTCCATTATAGGTTATTACAAGATATTGAATATAGTCCCTTGTGCTATATGGTAGCTCCTTGTTGTTTATCTGTTTTATATACAGCAGTGTGTATCTGTTAATCCCAAACTCCTAATTTATCCCTCCCCCTCCCCTTCCCCTTTGCTAACCATAAGTTTGTTTTCTATATCTGTGAGTCTGTTTCTGTTTTGTAAATAAGTTCATTTGTATCATTTTTTTAGATTCCACATATGAGTGATGTCTTGTGATATCTGTCTTTCTCTGTCTGACTTACTTCACTCAGTATGATAATCTCTAGGTCCATTCATGTTGCTGTAAATGGCATTATTTCATTCTTTTTTATGGCTGAGTAATATTCCACTGTACCATATTCCATATCTTTATCCATTCATCTGTCAGTGGACACTTAGGTTGCTTCCATGTCTTGGCTATTGTAAATAGTATTGCTATGAACATTGGGGGTGCATATATTTTTTTGAATTAGAGTTTTCATCTTTTCTGAATATATGCCTAGGAGTGGGATTGCTGTATCATATGGTAACTCTATTTTTAGTTTTTTAAGGAACCTCCATACTGTTCTCCATAGTGGCTGTTCCAATTTACATTCCCACCAAAGGTGTAGGAGGGTTCCCTTTTCTCCACCCTCTCCAGCATTTAATATTTGTAGACTTTTTGTTGATGGCCATTCTGACTGGTGTGAGGTGATACCTCACTGTAGTTTTGATTTGCATTTCTCTTATAATTAGTGATGTTGAGCATCTTTTCATGCCTGTTGGCCATCTGGATGTCTTCTTTGGAGAAATGTCTATTGAGATCTTCTGCCCATTTTTTGATTGAGTTGTTTGGAAAAACTATCTCTTTAAGCAAATTTCTTACACAAAAAGTGTACTGTGTGCTTACTTAAGACTTTCACTCTGAAAGGAGGATTTTGTTCTTGAACTGTGGGGAAATCCTCTACCACCACTGACTAACAGTAGGAATGTAATAATTTTCTCCCTTTTGTGCTGGGGAAACTGTTCATTGGGGTTAATAGAATTAATACAAAGGATATGTGAGTCCTCCTGAAAGCTAAAATTATTTCTGGAATATATAAATACATAATTTGGAAATACATATACATAAATGTATATAGAGAAAGAGAAACAGCTAAAATTTAGATATTTAAAAATGAGGGAGAACACAAATATAAAGCATTTTTGTTGTTTTACTATTAATTATTCCTTATATGAGTAGATGTCAAAGGCAGCCAGGCAAGCAGCAGGTTTCAGAACTCCAATTGGGATTAAGATGATCAGCCACAGGGTCCTATTCAGCAAAACTAATAGAATAACAAAAGAGTCTGCTTTTCTTAAACATTTTCAGGTCTTCCTAAAAACAAACAGCTGTGGCCATTTTTTTTTTTTTTGCGGTACGCGGGCCTCTCACTGTTGTGGCCTCTCCCATCACGGAGCACAGGCTCCGGACGCGCAGGCTCAGTGGCCATGGCTCACGGGCCCAGCCTCTCCGCGGCATGTGGGATCTTCCCGGACCCGGGCACGAACCCGTGTCCCCTGCATCGGCAGGCAGACTCTCAACCACTGCGCCACCAGGGAAGCCCCCATATTTTTTTAATCGTAAAATATTTAATTATGTATCTAGTTCAATCATGAATTTATTGTAGATGTGAGATGACTGGAAGCTCGGTTCAACCCAACGAAGCATTTTGTATTTTTCTGACATCTCTAATTGTTTAAAGTTCTTCTATTTAAAGATTAAATCTAATTTTATAGAGCTCTCACTCTTTGGCCTTATGCCTGCCTTGGAAAGCAATGAAGAATGAGCTGTATTCTACAATACAGCACTTCCAAGATCTGAAGACAGTCCTAGGGCCTTTCCAACTGTGTCCTTTGCTCCCATGTAACCTGGTCTCTGACTCCCCTCTTCCATCTCCTTCCCTGTGAGCACTTCAGTTCATCAGTGCTGTGCTTAATATAAGGCACTCAGACTCAACTCCTGGTATGGCCCGAGGCGTACAAAACAGCGAAGAACTAGAACTTTCTGTGATATGAGCGCTGAATACCCATTCAGTTAGGTTAAAGCAGCCGCTCAACTGCTGTTATAAGAATATCAATTTTAACGTTTCTGGCAGAGAGACTTGTCTAATTCAACAGAAAAAACTGAAGCTTACATTTACAACAAGTTAAAACATTCATGCATTTTGATTAAAAACACCATCTTATATGAATATAAATGATGGATTAACAAACTTTTGCAAAACAGGCTAACCTGATTTTAATCTTTACTACCTTTGCAGTAAGGAGCAGGGTAACTTCCTGCAGTAGGAAGCCTTTGGGGAATGTAATTTCCACTGCCTTGTGATGTTAATTTGAGACAATTATCATAAGAAGACTAAAAAAAGTTGTGCATATTATTTGTCCCTGTGAGAGCCCTCTGCTGTTGGCTAGTCAGGATATGGGAGAAGCCCTAGGAGAGGAATATCTAGAATTTAGATACTTCTTTAATAGCCATGGATCCCAGGGTTTCAAAACTTTTAATGTTTCCCAGCTTTGGCTGGGAAAACCTGTACAAAGGCTTGAGAAGCCAGATCCAAGAGCTCTCTCCACTTGGTATTTTTAATGCACCTGCATTTTCAACTTTTCCAAAGCAGGATGGGCAAGAATTAAACCGCTTCTCCAGTCCATTTGGCTATTTTGAAATAGTTTTGTCATGTATGGAGGGGAACTAGGTATTTTTTTCCCTTTGATACCTCCAGGACCGCTATGAATTTAGGTTATTTGCTGAGAAAAAGGAAACCCTGGGGGTCCATGGTTCAGTGCTCTCATCTGACCACCCACTAGGAGGCCTTCTTGAGCCATTTCCAGGAGTGTTTTCACCTGTTGGATTGACCCCCCTTTTCAAGACCAAGATCGGAAGAGAAGAGCTGAAAGTGCTGGAAGGTAAATAATGACAAGCTGTTTTTCCAGCCTCAGGCCTCCATGCCACGGCCTCTGGGTGGGGGACTTCTACAGAGTATCAGCCGCAAAGTGGGGGCCTACACAAAGAGAAGGAAAGTTTTGCTCAAGACGGTCTGGAAATATTAGAATGTTCGAGCAGTGATTGCAGTAACTGTTCACCGGCTTTAAACAAGAAGCCTGTGGCTGGTAGATATGGAAACTTAGGTATAAACTTTCTAGGGGGTACTTTGGCAAAACACAGTAAAAGCTTTAAAAGTGTGCATGCCCTTCTGAACCAGGAATTTCACTTTTAGGAGTTTCTCAGAAGGAAAAGAAAAAACCCTGATGTCCATTGAGGTTTAGTTGAAAGGATGTTTTAGTGGCATTAATACTTTTATTATAATTTAAAAATAGGAAGATGTTCCATTTCAGAAGGAACATGGCAGCAGTTTAGCTCTGAATTGTCTCACACTCAACAAGGACAATAACAAACCTGCCAACTACGTATGTGGTGAAACCGGGAGAAAAATGCAACCTCCAAAGTGTTGTTAAGAGCAGCCAGAGGTGAAAATGAGCAGGAAAGCTGGTGAAAAACCTTGAGTGAGGAGGGGATGTAGAGCCTCAGAGAGCAGAAATCTCCAGCAATGATTCCCTTCTGGAAGGGAAGGACCCTATTCTGAAAGGAAACTATGAGATCAAGGTCATTTTGAACAAAGCAAGATTACTGGGGACAGTGGAAAGTCTTGGAAAGCACTGGAAAAAAAGAAAACTTTTAAAAATGGGTCCATTTTCCTAGAGACAAAGGCTGTAAAGAAATCTGGGAAACAGAGAAGCTCTCCTCAGCCAAGCTCTGAAATCCAGAGAACAGGTGACTTCTCAAGGAGTCCATGTCTGAAGTCCAAGTCCCCCGGCCCTACCTCTCCACCCTTCCACCACTTCTCCAGGGCAACAATCACTACCACAAACAGTGGAGCCACACCTGCAAGGCCAAGAATTCTATCCAGCCAAACTGATCTTCAGGTGTAAAGCCTGCAGACAAACATTTAAAAATCTGTAAGAAGTCAGGATATCATTCTCATGAGCCCTTTCAGAGGAACCTGCTAGAACCATGGGACAGCAGTCTCAGCACCCCTAAGCAAGCCTGAGGAAATCAGGGTAAAAGGAGCTTCCTTGAGCACTGAATGTATTAAACTGTAGAAATAAAACAAATACAGAGATTAGGGTGACAGATCAGAATGCAGATGTTACATGCCTTACTTAATATTGTAGACATTTCTCATTACTAATAAAAAATTAAGAAAGAGAGAAGATAGGAATAAGAATGAGTTTACTGATCACCTCAAATTACTTGATTCAAAGGATAGTATTTAAAGTTTCCAAATCAAGTAGCAGCTTAATCATATGCAACATAAACACTAAGATTGTTAATTCTATTGACTAAATGATGGAGGAGGGATGAGGCAGAGAGGATGAAATTAAAAGATAATTTTATTGTTGCTCATAGTAGGGAATCAAGATACAGTCCCCAAAAAGAGTGGATTGAGGGAATTTTATAAAGGTAACTTTTAGAGCAAAAATACAAACCTTCCTAAATATCAAGACTACATTAGTAAAAAGGGCAAATTCAAAAATATATAATGAAAACACAACATAAAATAATATGACAGAGTTGAAACCAAATATATCTGTCAATTCAATAAATATAAGTGGGTTTAACTCATCTATTTTAAAAATGGTTTGCAAAGTAGATTGCAAAGCCTAATCCAACTCTAGGTTATATACACAAAATGATTCAGAAATGTTAATGATGAAAGGATGGGCAAGGAAAAGCATACCAGAAAAATACAAACATTAAAAGTCTTAATATCTAACAACACAGAATTCAGGACAAAAAGTTTTAAACAAGGTAAAGAGAAGTACTTTTAAATGCTAAAGGCTATAATTCATCATGAAAATTTAAATTATGAATATCTATGTACCAAATAACACAGCAGGAACGTTCACATAATAGAACTATAGAGATACAAGGAGATTTAGACAAAGACACACTGTGGTAGGGCCCAGCGGTAAGGCTAGGTAAGAACACAGGACTGGAGATGCATGAAACATAGCGAATACTCAATGCACAATCACTTGGTCTACTGCACACAGTTAATGCACAACACAGGTTAGTCAAAGTAGTGAAAATAAAAAAGGGGTAATGAACCACTCCACGGGGAAGTCCTCAGAAGGAGGCATCTCCGCAGTGGTCCCCAGTCCCTCAACAGGTCTCACAACAAGCCCGAGTGAGAAGTTGCCCTCTGCTCCTCTGCTCCTCTGAGTCTAGAACAGCTCTCAGCAGCCTGGAGTTGGGTCCTCCAGCAAAGAGCCTTCAAGTCACCTCACTAAAGGGTCTTATTTTAAGGAGTCCACCAGTAGGGTATAATGGTTACACCACAGGGAGTCTAGTCTCTATCTGATGTACCTTCTGTTGCAGTGAAGTCTAAGATGTTACCAAACAAATTTCTTATCTGAAGTAACACTCTTAGTTTCTAACACTAAGACACTCACAATCCTACATCAGATGTTTCAAAACAACTAATATGGAAATTCACATTGGCCACTGTGACTCCATTCTGAACTACTTAACACAGCTTAAATTCTATGAGTTTCTTACAAGATGAGCAGGAATCATAACACAAAAGAAATCCCATCACAACACACACTAATAAGAGAAGGCTTTGATTTCACCTTTCTCAATCCAAAACAGATCAAGTGGTCAAAATTAAATGAGGATCTAGAAGTCCAACAAACACAATAAAAAATGTACATGTTATTGATATGCATCAAATATTGTGCCCTGAGAATAGAGAACATACTTTTTTCTCAAGTGCTCTGGGATATTCCTGCATACACACAAGATTATAAATAGGCCACAAACCAAACCTCATTAAATTCCCACAGTAAAAAGAATATAGATAGCATCCTATAATAACACAATAAACACTGACATTTATAACATATTCAGAAAACAAACAAAAAGTGCCCTTCTATTTGGGGGTGTGTGGGAGGTCTAAAATAATTCCATGATCAAAGGGAAAATACAAATTCAAAACTGTAGAATTTGTAGAAAACAATAATAATGAACATATCATATCGAAGAATCTATGAGTATAGCTAAAGTAGTACTCAAAGGAAAATTAATAGCCTCCAATGATTATATCAACATAAATGAAAGAAAATAAGTGAATTAAACAGCTGATTCAAAAATCTAGAAAAATAATTTAAAAGTAAACCAAAGGAAAGCAAAAGGAAAATTAAGACAAATACAGAAATTAATTAGTTAATATAACAAAAATAAAGTAGAACTTATAAATAAATAAACTTGTTCTTAGAAAAAAAATCTGTAAATTAGGTCAGTCTCAAGTGAATTTAATCATTTAAATAAGGAGAGGAAATATACAAATACCTCAAGTAAGAAATTACAGGTGGGAAATAGTCAAACAAACATTAGAAAGTAAAAAACAAAACAAAAAACCATAACAGAATACATTATACAATTTTATGCAAATAAAGTTGAAAACCTATATGAAATGTACAATTTTATCAGAAAACTAAAGATAGAAAACCAAAATACACCAATCTGCATAAAATAATTTGTCAAAACAATTTTAATGAAATAAATATATTATGCATAAATATAAGTATACAGATGTAATATATAATTTATAATAAATAATTTATTAGATAATTTGTCAAAGTAAATTGATAAAACTTGTCAAATACTTACCCTTCACCCCCCCCAAAAAAAACCCAAGAAACACCAGGTTCATTGTTGCACAGGGGAATTCTACAAACCTAATCTTTAAAGAACAGATGATTCCAATGGTTTCTAAAACACCCCACAGCCTAAAAATAGGAGAAAAGCTTACAAATTATTTTCATAAAGCAAATATAACTACATTAATACCAAAATATAATAAAGATTATAAGAATAAAGAAAAAAAAGGCCAATCTCACTCATAGATATTAATGAAAAAACCCTAAATAAAATTTTAGCAAACAGAATCCAGAGAAGCACATTGAAAGAATAATATACAGCGGCCAAATGGAGTTTATTCTAGAAATGGAAATAAGGTTCAATATTTAAAAAATCTATCAATATAAATCATCATATTAATAGTTCTAAATAGAAAATCATGTAATTACTTTATAAATACTGAAAATGCATTTGATAAGATCAAATACATTCTCTCTTTTTTTTTTTTTTTGCAGTACGCCGGCCTCTCACTGCTGTGGCCCCTCCCGTTGCGGAGCACAGGCTCCGGACGCGCAGGCCCAGCGGCCGTGGCTCACGGGCCCAGCCACTCCGCGGCACGTGGGATCCTCCCGGACCGGGGCACGAACCCACGTCCCCTGCATTGGCAGGGGGACTCTCAACCACTGCGCCACCAGGGAAGCCCCAAATACTTATTCTTGATTAAAAACAAGACATTCAGTAAACTGGGAATCAACGGATACTTCCTCAAAATGGAAAAATAGGTTTTTCTTTCAGCAGAAAAGCAAAACTTTACTTAACAAGGAAATACTAGAGACACTAATATTTAGCTTATGCTATACTTACTAACCAATGCAAGGTAGACATGAGAAATAAATTCGCGGTAAAAGAATTGAAGTATTCTAGAGTATTTTCTAAAGTATCTTCTAGAATTCTCTCAAGGTTTCCAGGCCCACGATTAAAAGAATTGGTGAGGAAAATGTTCTAGAAGATCATCTTAGGAGGAGGAGGAAAGAGGAGGGGTAGAAAGAGGAAGAAGAGGAAGAAGGAGAAGAAAGAAGAGGAAAGAAGAGAAGAGAAAAAATGTTTTAAATAAAAGAAGATGTGGTGGTTTAAAATCCATTCACAGGGCTTCCCTGGTGGCATAGGGGTTAAGAATCCACCTGCCGGGTTTCCCTGGTGGCGCAGTGGTTGAGAGTCTGCCTGCCGATGCAGGGAACACGGGTTCGTGCCCCGGTCCAGGAGGATCCCACATGCCGTGGAGCGGCTGGGCCCGTGAGCCATGGCCGCTGAGCCTGCGCGCCCGGAGCCTGTGCTCCGCAACGGGAGAGGCCGCAACAGTGAGAGGCCCGCATACCACAAAAAAAAAAAAAAAAAAAGAATCGCCTGCCAATGCAGGGGACGTGGGTTCGAGCTGTGGTCCAGGAAGATCCCACATGCCGTGAAGCAACTAAGCCCGTGCACCACAACTACTGAGCCTGCGCTCTAGAGCCCGCAAGCCACAGCTACTGAGCCTGTGTGCCACAACTACTGAAGCCCGCGTGCCTAGAACCCATGCTCTGCAGCAAGAGAAGCCACTGCAACAAGAAGCCTGTGCACCACAACAAAGAGTAGCCCCCACTCGCCACAACTAGAGAGAGCCCGCGTGCAGCAATGAAGAACCAATGCAGCCAAAAATTAAATAAATAAATAAATTTATAAAATCCATTCACAAATTCTTTGACACTCTATTTAAAAGGTGGAGCCTAAAACACCTTGCCCTCAAATGTGTACTGGACTTAGTGATTTACTTCTTCTTCTTTTTTTTTTTTTTTAAGATTTTGTTGATGTGGA
The DNA here is from genome assembly GCF_964341445.2 of Mesoplodon mirus. Classification (NCBI taxonomy): domain Eukaryota; kingdom Metazoa; phylum Chordata; class Mammalia; order Artiodactyla; family Ziphiidae; genus Mesoplodon; species Mesoplodon mirus. The sequence continues at coordinate 72,277,232 of NC_138980.1, forward strand.
CCATTTTTAAAGTCTTTATTGAATTTGTTACAATATTGCTTCTGTTTTATGTTTTGGTCTTTTGGCCATGAGGCATGTGGGATCTTAGTTCCCTGACCACAGATTGAACCCACACCCCCTCCGTTAGAAGGTGAAGTCTTAACCACCAGACCACCAGGGAAGTCCCTGGAGTTAGTGATTTACTTCTAATGAACAGAATAAGTTAGAGTGATGGTATGTTACCGATGAGTCCATGTCATACAAGATACTGTGGCTCTGCCTTACTCTTCCTTGGTTCACTTACTCTGAAGGAAGACCTCCACCATGTGAGGACACTCAAGCAGCCCTGCGGAGAGGTCCATGTAGTGAGAAACTGAGAACTGAGACAAACAACCATGTGACTGAGCCATCTTGGAGGTGGCTCCTGTGGCCCTAAACAAGCCTTCACATAACTAAAGTACTCGCCAGCAAATGTACTGAAACCTCAGCAGAGACCCTGAACCAGAACCACTCAGCTAAGCCATACCTGAATTCCTAATTCACAGAAACTGTGAGGGACTTCCCTGGTGGTCCAGTGGGTAAGACTCTGCACTCCCAATGCAGGGGTCCTGGGTTTGATCCCTGGTCAGGGAAATAGATCGTGCATGCTGCAACTATAGAGCCTGCATGCCACAACTAAAGATCCTGCATGCCACAACTAAGACCTGGAGCAGCCAAATAAATAAATAAATAAAATTTTTTTAAAGGAGAAACTGTGAGATAATAAATGGTTACTGTTTTAAGACACTAAGCTTTGGGGTAGTTTGTTATGCAGCCATACAACGAATACAGAAGGCAAAATAAAGTCATTTTAAGTTTGACAAAAAGTGAGCTTGCCATTAACAGACCTGTACTAAAGGAAATGTTAACAAATTTTTCAGGTAGAAGAAAAATGACACAGATGGAAAGTAAGAAGTAGAGAATGAAGGAAGAACAAATAAAGTGGCAAATGTGTTTTAAATCTAATATTTCATCGGATTTTAAAATATACCATAACAATAAGACCTAAATACGTGGAGATATACCATGTTTATGAATTGGAAGATTCAATATTGTTAAGATGCTAATTTTTCCCCAGTTGATCTATAGATTCAATACAATCCCAGTTAAAATCCTAGCAGCTTTGTTTTTCTAAAAATTGAGAAACTAATGCTAAAATTTGTATTGAAAAGCAATAAATTAAAATAGCCAAAACAATTTTGTGTAAGAACACAGCTGGAGAACTCAAATTATCTAATCTTTTTTTTTATAAACTTATTTATTTATTCATTTATTTTTGGCTGCGTTGGGTCTTCATTGCTGAGTGCGGGCTTTCTCTAGTTGTGGTGAGCAGGGGCTACTCTTCGTTGAAGTGCACAGTCTTCTCATTGCATTGGCTTCTCTTTTGCGGAGCATGGGCTCTAGGCGCACAGGCTTCAGTAGTTGTGGCATGCAGGCTCAGTAGTTGTGGCTCGCAGGCTCTAGAGCATAGGCTCAGTAGTTGTGGTGCATAGTCCTTAGTTGCTCCGTGGCATGTGGGATCTTCCTGGACCAGGGATTGAACCTGTGTCCCCTGCATTGGCAGGAGGATTCTTAACCACTGCGCCATCAGGGAAGTCCTTAAACAACCTGATCTTAAGACTGTATAGGGACTTCCCTGGTGTTGCAGTGGATAAGACTCTGCACTCTCAATGCAGGGTGCCCGGGTTCAACATGCATGCCGCAAATGAGAGTTCACATACCACAACTAAGGAGCCCGCATGCCGCAACTAAGACCCAGCGCAACCAAATAAATAATAAATAAATAAATATTAAAAAAAAAAAAAAAAGAAAGACTATAAAGCAACAGCATGGGCCAAATTAGCCTGCAGCCTATTTTTGTAAGGCCCATAAGCTACAATGCTTTTTATGTTTTTAAATGGTTGAAAAAAGAAACAAAGAAAAGTATACACACTAATATGTATAAAATGGATAACTAATAAGAACCTGCTGTATAAAAAAATAAATAAAATTCTACAATTCAAAAAAAAAAAGTACACAACAGGAATTATACATAGCCCACCCTTAACAGAAAAAGCTTGCTAACTCTTGAGCTACAGTAATCAAGACACTATGGTACTGGTAAAAAGATAGACACATAGATCAATGAAGCAGAATAGAGAGTCCATAAATAGATTCACACATATATGGTCAATTAATTCTTGACAAAGGTATCAAAGTAATTGAATGGAAAAGAGATAATCTTTTCAACAAATTGTACTGGACCAATTAGACAACCATATGCAAAAAAAAAAAAAAGTCTCAACCTATGCTGGGAAATAATTTTCCATGGGTTTCTCACATATCTGCACATCTTAAGAGTTAGACACTAACTGCCCTTTTGTTCCAGACTGTCTTTTCAAGGATGTTTTGTCCATGAAGCAGCCTAGGGATAGTGTCTACCTTCAGAGCAAAGGGTAAATTTGTTTACCATCCAGATAAAAAAGATAATGTATTGCTCTGGGGCAAAGGTTGAGCAGGTTTGCTTACAGTCCTTTATGAAAGACTGATGTTCCCTGGGACCTCCCTGGTGCTCCAGTGGCTAAGACCCCATGCTCCCAATGCAGGGGGCCCGGGTTCAATCCCTGGTCAGGGAACTAGATACCACATGTCGCAACTGAAGATCCTGCATGCCACAACTAAGACCCGGCATAGCCAAATAAGTTAAAAAAAAAAAAGACTGATGTTCCTTAAACTTGGGGTTCCTCGGTGGTCATACAAACCCACTGTGTGTACCTGTTTGTACCTTATCCACCTGGGCCCTTTGGCATAGCCCCTGTGGGACTTAGGGGACAAGGGGAACCAATACAAATATGAAACTCATGTTTGCTGTGCTCTGAGTCACAAAGTTCTTTGTCTCTGTTTTAGGAGTCTTAAGTATTTTGCCAGCACCCACTGAAACTGTGGCAGGGTAACCTATTAGCTTGTAAGTGGGATAAAATCTTATATTTGTTGTTGCTCTTGACAACTCATACCTTGCATCATATACGAAAATTAACTTGAAATGAATCACAGACTTAAAAGTATAATGTAAAACTATAAAACTTCCAGAAGAAAACAGAAAATTTTAGGTCACTGAGTTAGACAAAGATTTCTTAGATAGGACAAAGATTTGTCCTTAGATAGGACAAAGATTTCTTAGATAGGACAAAAAAGCATGGCTCATAAAAAAAAATAAATTTGATTTCATCAAAATTAAAAACTTTTGCTCTTCAGAAAACACTGATAGGATGTTTAAGGCAATAAAACTATTCTGAATGTTAGTATGATGATGGATACATGTCATTACGCACTTGTCAAAACCCACAGAATGTACAACACCAAGTGTGAACTCTAACATAAACTGCGGACTTCGATGAGAATGATGTGTCAACGTAACAGATGTGTCTCTGGTGAGAGCAGTTGGTAGTGCAGGAGGCTGTGTGTGGTGGGGGTCAGGGGAGGATGGGATATATGGAAACTCTCTGTATTTTCCATTCAATTTTGTTGTAAACCAAAAACTGCTTTAAAAAATAAAGTCTATTTTTTTTTTTTTTTTAAAAAGGGCAAGGGAACACTCCTGCACTGTTGGTGGGAATGTAAATTGATACAGCCACTATGGAGAAGAGTTCCTTAAAAAACTAAAAATAGAACTATCATATGACCCAGCAATCCCACTACTGGGCATATACCCTGAGAAAACCATAATTCAAAAAGAGTCATGTACCACAGTGTTCATTGCAGCTCTATTTACAATAGCCAGGACATGGAAGCAACCTAAGTGTCCATCGACAGATGAATGGATAAAGAAGATGTGGCACATATATACAATGGAATATTACTCAGCCATAAAAAGGAACGAAATTGAACGAAATTATTTGTAATGAGGTGGATGGACCTAGAGTCTGTCATACAGAGTGAAGTAAGTCAGAAAGAGAAAAACAAATACCGTATGCTGATGCACATATATGGAATCTAAAAAAAACGGTAGTGATGAACCTAGCAGCAGGGCAGGTATAAAGACGCAGATGTAGAGAACAGACTTGAGGACACAGCGGGGAAGGGGAAGCTGGGATGAAGTGAGAGAGTAGCACTGACATATATACACTACCAAGTGTAAAATGGATGGCTAGTGGGAAGCTGCTGCATAGCACAGGTACTGTGCTGACACATGCTACAACATGGATGAATCTTGAAAACATTCCGTAAGTGAAAGAGCTAGTCACAAGAAACCATTACGTTAAACGTCCAGAATAGGAAATCCATAGAGATAAAAAGTTCATTAGTTGTTGCCAGGGGCTTGAGGGAGTGGGGAGCAACTGCTAATGGGTATGGAGTTTCTTTTTGGGGTAATGAAAATGTTCTATATTCGTGTTGATGGTTGCACAAATCTGTGAATATACTAGAACCATTGAGTATTTTAAATCGGTGAATTTTATGGTATGTGAATTATATATCAATAATGATGTTTTAAAATGAAGATGAAGTAGGAAAACTGATCCTTGTTTATATAAGTAAGTAATTTTAAGAAAACCTCAATCACAGAAACGAGTTAGAAACAATAAACTGGGCAGTAATTGGACTTGCCGCAGGGGCTGGTAAAATGTTAATATTATCTAATCATTTTAGGCTACTTTACGTTTTGAAAGTATAATGTTAACAAGATCATATTATAAAAAAAGAATACCTATTTGTGTACTTTTGAGTTGTTATAACCTGCATGCGTGTCTGAATATGTTTGTATGTAGGTACACATATTCATATGTCTCATCATTATCAAAGATGATACTAAATGAGCCAGTTGCTGGATGACCTCTTAGCTTTTTCACACCCCGGGGGGCGGAGTTAGCTGTGTAGCTTCAGCTGTTGGTCACAAAGCCCAGGTTCCTATTTCTGGGTCAACCTCTCCACCATACAATCAGGTGACCCAGAACTTGGTTCAAAGAACCCTCATCAACAGTTTTCAGAGTTTGGCCAGCTGCAGATGGAATCAATTACCTGGAGCCTAAACTCAACATCCAGTGATGGGCCTGGGAATCCACTATTTTTTTTTTTTTTTTCCACATCCCGCAGCTTGTGGAATCTCAGGTCCCCAACCAGGGACTGAACCTGGGCCACGGCAGTGAAAGCACCGAATCCTAACCCTTAGACCACCAGGAAACTCCTTGGGAATCTGCTATTTTAACAAGGCCCTCAGGAGACATATTCTGCACTCAGTTTTGGGAGCCCCAGCTCTGGGCACCTATTCCTGGCTGATGTAGAGTAGCTGAGTCTGTCTTTGGTTTCACAGCCCTGTTCACATTCTTCCTGCTCACCAGGGTGAGAGTAGCGTGCCTCCCTATTTTTAACCACAATGGGATGTCACTGAGCCTGATGCTGGTTCTACAGGCACAGTCGACTCATAAGACTGCCTGATATTTCCATTCTATATGGCGTTTCTGCCTGTTGGAGGCCCTGATGTTTCATCAGAAGCTGCAGAAGCAGCAGACAACACATAGGTGGCTCTGCCCCTCGGCCTCATTCACAATATAGGACCTACACTGGAATCCTGGATCCTGGATTCTAGGCTCAGCTCTGTACTCTGCCCCACATTTGATCGGGGATGATGGGGAAGCCTATTAGGTCAATAATTTCCCAAGGCTGATGGAGGCTCAAGTGGTTTCCCAGTTATTGTACTTGAACGGGATGGGAAATGCACCTCTTATGAGGAAGCTCTTCTGTTTGTCGATGGGTCTCCCTGACCCTAGGACAGACAGCAGAGTTAGGCCAACTCACCTGCTCATCTCCTCTTGACACATCCATTTTGGCTCCTCCCAACATCTTTTGGATGCACCTGGTTAAAATCCTTCAGTGGCTCCCCATTCCTTTTAGGGTCTAGACCACAACTCCTTCCATGACCTACTCTTCTTGGTGATCTTTGCAGCCTCATCTCCTCCACTGTCCCCCACTTTAGGATCTGTCATACAGATCTTGCAGTTCTCTCACCAGGCCAGGCTCTCTTGCAGTGCCCTACTCTTTTTCATGTAATTAACTCTTGTTCATCTCTCTGCTCTCCAGCATCATTTCCCTGACCTCCAAGTATGGATCAGATCTCTTGCTTATTCATGGTCCTAGCACTCAGGGACTTTCTTTATTAAAAGTTGTCAACTTTGGGCTTCCCTGGTGGCGCAGTGGTTGAGAGTCCGCCTGCCGATGCAGGGGACACGGGTTCGTGCCCCGGTCTGGGAGGATCCCACATGCCGCGGAGCGGCTGGGCCCGTGAGCCATGGCCGCTGAGCCTGCGCGTCTGGAGCCTGTGCTCCGCAACAGGAGAGGCCACAACAGTGAGAGGCCCCCCCCAAAAAAGTTGTCAACTTTGAAAAGTTACCTTGAGCAATTAAGTATTCACGACTGTAAAGTTCATTAGAGCAGCACTCTGAATTTGCTCTCATTGCATCTCCAGCACCGCTAGGGCCTGGCAGGTATTCAGTTGGATGGATTACTGGCTCCAGGAAGGCGGGCCACAACCTCGGTGGAGTGTCGAGACCTCTGGGAATCGATAAAAGTAGATCCAGAGCAGCTACACCTATACGTCCTCAGAACTGGGGGCATCGGTCTGCGGGCCGGGCGCCCGGGGAATTCCCAGGCCAGGGACACAGTACAGTGCTGGCTGGCATCCGGCTGCCGAATTGGAGAGGGCCGCCCTTACTCTGTGCTTGGGAGGGCCTCAGTTTCCCTACTGGTTCCCCGCGGGGTGTGCCGAGAACTGCTGCTGAGGCCCCGGGGTAGACCCACTCCGGGGGCCGCGGCTGCAGAAGTCTGAAGGGCCGGGCCGGGTGAGGCCGCCGCGCCCGCCGAGGGCGCTCCAGACCAGTCCTCCAGAGCAGTCGCTCGCCGCTGCGGCCCCTCTAGCCGCGGGGAGGTGGCGTAGTGCGTGTACGGAAGGCGGTGGGCGGGTCCGGCCCTCAGCGGCGGAGGGCGCCATGGTGGGTGGCGAGGCGGCTGCAGCTGTGGAGGAGCTGGTTTCTGGTGTGCGGCAGGCGACCGACTTCGCTGAGCAGTTCCGCTCCTACTCGGAGAGCGAGAAGCAATGGAAGGCCCGCATGGAATTCATTCTGCGCCACCTGCCCGACTATCGCGACCCGCCAGACGGCGGCGGCCGCCTGGACCAGCTGCTGTCCCTCTCCATGGTCTGGGCCAACCACCTCTTCCTGGGTTGCAGGTGCGGACCCCTGGCGGCTGGCTGACTCTGTCCTGATCCGCAGTCCTCCCCCACGGCTGACCCCTGCCCAAGGCTGACCCTGCCCCCAAACTCCAACCGTACTAGACAGGCCTAAGGCAGGTTTCCACCCTAGCCAATCCTTTGGAAAGATACTTAATCTCTCTGAGCTTTAGTTTCCTCATCTGGAAAATTAGTTTTGATGACTATAGTATTGAAGGGTGAAAAGCACTTAGCACAGGCTGTCATCTCGCAAGAGCTCTATACATGCTAGGCGTTCGAGTTGCTATTGTTATTTATATTATTATTATAATTACTTCAGACTGTCACCTTTGCAGAGGGCATTTTAAGTTCATTAGCTCCTTTCTTCCACACGGCAAACGTGCAGGGACAGAAACTCAGATCTCCAGTTTACATCTACGAAGCTGAGAGAGGGAAAGAGACATACCTAGGGTCATGCAGCATCTAGCAGGATTGGTGGATTTTACCATTTATGGCAGGATGTAGTCTGTGGCCCTTGTCTTTTTCTCCCCATGTCCTAGTCTGCTGGACCCTGTAGCAAGAAGCAGTCTTTGCCTCTCTGCCTTTCCTTTTATCAAAATAACAAATGACTTCAAGGGACTTTTTGAAATGGCACTCCCTCTGCCACTCCATGAAGCAGGTGGCAAATCTTGAGGCTCCCACATCCTTTTATTTAGCATTTCCTGAAATTGTGCTAGGATAATGAGATGACTTGGCTTAGTCCTGGTTTCTGTGCTCCTTATGGCTGTCTGGTCACATGGTCCCTCCAGCCCTAAGCTGCTTGGTTTTGCTTTCAAATGTGGGGAGTTATTAGAACAGGATATGGGGAAGCAGTGCCTGCTGTATCCCTCCCTTTTCTCTGACTTCCAGGTTCCTCTAGTAAATTCTGGTTAACAGGATCCAAGATTAGGCAAATGTCAGAAAATTGGACAAATGAACAAATAATGTTATTTTCATTAGACCAATACTCCACATGTTCAAACAAATAAAAAAGAATTTTGGCCCTCATATCATATCCGTGAATATATACTGCCAGAGGTACAGTGCCTCTATTTTTGTAAGTCTTGTTTGTTTTGTAAATCTTAAAACACCTGCTCCATTGGCATCCCTAGTGCTGCTTCTGTATCCACATGCACAAGAACTGTTTTCTAACTTGATGCTGAACATCTGTCAGTTTCCCCAGTGGTATCAAATCGTTCCTCTGAGAGTTGAGTTTATAGTCCAGCTACCTGCAATTTCTTTTTAGCTCACAGTGACAATAATTCTTCCACGGTTTTTATCTTACTACTTTTTTTTTTTAAATCTTACTACTTTTTATCGTGCAGTTACAACAAAGACCTTTTAGACAAGGTGATGGAAATGGCTGATGGGATTGAAGTGGAAGACCTGCCACAATTTACTACCAGAAGTGAATTAATGAAAAAGGTAAACAGGATTTCCAAGTGCATTTGAAATGGTATAGAGCTAACGTCCCCTGCCTTTATGATGATGTATTAGAGTATATTGTTTTCTGAATGCTCTTGTGTACTACCCCAATCTAAGCCCTTTAATTTTATTTCTCTGTAATTGGAATAAGCCTTTTCATAACTAGAGAACAACTCAGTAGATAAATTATGCATTGTTGGTAGAGTAACACATAAGCTCAACCTCTTCAGTTCCTTTAGGAAAATTCTGTTTTGAGCTTTTTGCTTGAATTTTAAGAAAATGTTGGTTAGAGTGCTACAGTTTCCCACTTATTAAAAAATCTTGTTGGTAACATTAACTCAACCTTACCCCAGTCGGTGAGGACCCCACCAGACCTGTTTGGACCCTCTGACTTGCTGATGGAAATGTAGATGAAGTAATATCATCATAGCTTTTCCCTATTCTGCCAGGCTTGTTCTGATCTGAGGCTGTGGATTTTTTACATGGTAAGCTGCTGCCTGTCAAGCCTTGTATCTGGGTCCTTTGGCCGGGACCACGGAGAGTGTGGCAGAAGGAAGCTCAGAGGATGGGGCTGGGCATCCCAACTGCTTTTCACAATCTCCCAAGATATGGTTTTTCTCATTTGCCCTGGTCTCCTCAGGCAGCAAAATTAATTGCTTCCTCATTACCCATAGTTTATTTCTTTAGCACTTTACCCAGACCTTTTTAAGAGCAGATTGTAAGCTTCTTGAGGGAAGAGATGGTGCTTAAGATATTAGTCCTTCTAATTCCAAAACCTAGTATAGGCATAACCCAGAGAAGATGCTCAGAAAATGCTTACAAAATTGACCAAAGCAAAAGAGTAAAGACTGCTGGCCTCTCTTATAGTTCTATTGTCAGAAACATAGGTAAGCCCTTGATTCACCCTAGTTGGGTCTTTTTTTGGGAAGCTGGGCATATAAAAAGGTTCCCTTTAGTGTGAGTGTCAGGAGCTAATCAAATCCTCAGCTGCCCAGAAAGTACTTCAGCCCCAAACAGCACACCCCACTTGATTTCAGATATTTTTCTTTAAAAAATATTGTTTTTTAATTGAACCTGGAATCAAAAGTTCAGGTTGTGTTCAAGGGGCTACTTTGTTTTTAAAATCTGTTAACAGGGCTATTGTTTGTAGCCCAGGAGCCGTTGTGAATTGGGAGTTTGTGACTTTTTGGATTCTCTTATATAATATTTAAAAAAAACCTCTAGGAAGTCCTTCAGTATCCTAGCGGTGAGGTTCCTGGGGCCCAGGCATGGGATGTCTAGATAATTTCCGGCCACCTGATTGCACCTCATTCGTCAGGGGCAGGCAGGGAATAGGATGAGCCTTTACTTCCTGACTGCTCATGGCTGATTCTTTCCTTGGCCTTTTGGTCTTAAGAGGTATTCTGCCCTTCGTAAGATCCATTTTCACATAAATTTTGTTACACTTCTCTGTCTCTTTCCAGTCATACTGGGATATTAGAGGTCAGAACACTTCACGATATTTGGGCTTCAGACTCCAGAAGAGACTAAGGAGGTTTTGTAATTAATATGCATGTCTCTAACATTATCTATAGGCTAGGGTGAAGAAGTATATGTATGTGTGTTGAGGAGAAGAGTTTCTAAACTGTTAATAAACATTGTAAAGGGGTCTTGAACCTCAAAAATGTAGGGAGCCCTGTCCTGGGATGTTCATTTTTGACACTTTAATTGCACAGTGTCAGCCTCCAGAGAAGAGTCCTCAGAAATGAACTTTGGCATCCCTGAAACCAGCTCTGCCATCAGACTAATGATTGACACCTAGCTACCTGGAAGAAGCCTACAGGGAGCCTGTATTTCTATAGCACTTTTTGATTATATATGTTTGAACTTCCTTCACATAAGACTTATGTTTTCTTAGTAACCAAGTTTTAGACTGTTGATGTCACTGAAAATGAAGCTAAGTTGATCCTGAAAAATGAGATACTTAGAGGATGTGTAGAGTTTGGCCAGTTGGTAGGAGTCTTTTAGGTAAGCCTGTCCTGAGAACAAGTCATCTGATCTGTGTGCCATGTGTGCCATGACAGAATTGTGTTGTGTTGAAGGCTGTCCCTTCTCTATTGAAGGCTACCCTGAGAGCCCACTGGAAAGAGCGCCCTGGGAGCTTTGTAGCAGTTTTTTTTTTTGTCTTCTTGCCTGAGGTTTTTTTTTTTTTTTTTTTTGCGTTACGCGGGCCTCTCTCTGTTGTGGCCTCTCCCGTTGCGGAGCACAGGCTCCGGACACGCAGGCTCAGCAGCCATGGCTCACGGGTCCAGCCGCTTTGCGGCATGTGGGATCTTCCCGGATCAGGGCACGAACCCGTGTCCCCTGCATCGGCAGGCGGACTCTCTACCACTGAGCCACGAGGGAAGCCCCTTGCCTGAGGTTTTTGCATGTAATAGATAGAGGCTGGCAAACATTAAGCAACATTGCCAGCCCAGAAACAAAAAACAAAAACAAAAAAACTTTGATGTTGAGCCATGCACCTGAAAAGGTCAGTTATAGTTCTTTGATCCTTAGCTCTAAAATTATTTTAGTTGGGTTTTTTTTTTGCTTTTTTTTTTTTTTTCTGTACGTGGGCCTCTCACTGTTGTGGCCTCTCCCGTTGTGGAGCACAGGCTCCAGACACGCAGGCTCAGTGGCCATGGCTCACAGGCCCAGCCGCTCCGCAGCATGTGGGATCTTCTCAGACTGGGGCACGAACCCGTGTCCCCTGCATCGGCAGGCAGACTCTCAACCACTGCACCACCAGGGAAGCCCTTTAGTTGGGTTTTGAAGCTAGCTAGCAAGTGGAAATGAATCGCCTGGCATTATTGGTATCCCGAGACTGAATAGTGAAGATAACTTAGGGACGTAAGTTCTTTTTTTTTTTTTCTTGCGGTACACGGGCCTCTCACTGTTGTGGCCTCTCCCGTTGCGGAGCACAGGCTCCGGATGCGCAGGCTCAGTGGCCATGGCTCACGGGCCCAGCTGCTCCACGGCATGTGGGATCTTCCTGGACCGGTGCACAGACCCGTGTCCCCTGCATCGGCAGGCGGACTCTCAACCACTGTGCCTCCAGGGAAGCCCTGGGACATAAGTTCTTTAAAGTAAGATTTTAAAAATACTTTATGGTTACTTTGCAGTTTTAAGGCCAGTACACCTCTGTGGTCTGTCCAACTCTCTTTTTGGCGGGGGGAAGGGGGATGTGGAATCTGAGAAAAGAAATGAGCATTGGTCTCTGACAGGTGGTATTTGTCAGGTATTTGCAGTGTATGATTTTTTTTTGAAAAAGGGGGATTCAGACACAAATATATTGAACAGTCTCAGTTATCTAACAGCCCTCCCTAGGTACCTACTAGCAGACTTTGTGATTGACCAATCAGCTTTACCCATTAATGAGCAATAATTAACAAAGAGCAGCAGCTCACTTAGGAATGATGTTATTACTAAGACTGTCAGAGTTTATATTTCCAAGGCATTGTCTTAAGGAGAAAGAGGAGTGATTGACTAAGAAGCTATCATTATTGGCTCAAAAAATCTGTCCACTTAATTACTCCATTTTTCCTAAGAACATGTTTTTTTAATAAATTTATTTTTGGCTGCGTTGGTTCTTCGTTGCCGCACGCAGGCTTTCTCTAGTTGCGGCAAGCAGGGGCTACTCTTCATTGTGGTGCACAGGCTTCTAATTGCAGTGGCTTGTCTTGTTGCAGAGCACGGGCTCTAGGCGCACAGGCTTCAGTAGTTGTGGCACGTGGGCTCTAGACTGCAGGCTTAGTAGTTGCAGCGCATGGGCTTAGTTGCTCCGCAGCATGTGGGATCTTCCCAGGCCAGGGCTCGAACCTGGGTCCCCTGCATTGGCAGGTGGATTCTCAACCATTGCGCCACCAGGGAAGTCCCCCCTAAGAACATTTTTGTCCAAGAGGGAAAGTGGCAGTATGGAAAGTGACTAAATATGAAATGTGAAAGAGAAGTTGGAAAAACAAGTGTGCCTGCCTTTCAAGAGGTTTTTTGTGCATTATATACGGTCTTGGCAAGCTCTAACGTATTGGAGCAGCCACTCCATTGGTGGAAGGAGATGTGATTCTAATAAGATGGCAACTATTTGTGAGTATTTAAAAAAATTTTTTTTCAGCTTATCAGATTAGTTAAATCAGGTTTTGTCTTGTATCCTAAGATAAATGCTCCATGGAGCTACCTTTCTTTTCCCTTTATCCACAGAAATAGAAGAAGCCAGAAAAGCTCTGTCTGACCCCACAGGCCAGTCTGTTGCCTGGTGCCCAGGCTGAGTGAATCACCTGCCAGCACCTTGAGTCAAAGACCATACTTGCAGCAGCCAAAGCCAGTGGCAACTCTTCTGCTATAGCCTTGGTCTATCCTATTGGAAATTTGAGAGATGGCTTAGGGGATTCTCTTTCCTTTTGGACTAAAGATGGTTTCTTTAGGTGATACTGCATTCTCCTAAAAAGAGAAAGCCCTCTTGTATTTTGTTTTTGCTGAGGAATTTCACTTCTTCACTTCTCAAAGACTGGAGTGACAGGCTTAAGCTAGGAAATAGGTCATACCTTGAAAACTCTGCTTACTAAAAAGAGTCTCAGACTGATTCACTTGCACTGCTAAATGTTAAGGAAATCCATTCAAATAGAAGGTGACAGACAAAATGATTTCTTTGCACCCTGCTTAAAAGTTGTCTAAAGCCAAGTTTAAATTTACCAGTGGTGCTAGAGAGTACACAGAAAGAATATATCTGCTTCAGTTCACCACTTTTAGAAGACATGCAGTTTCTATAGTTTCTAATAGTGTGAAATCCAGAAACCTATAACCTTCACATCTCCTAAATATCCTGACTCAATGTGAAATGTTGTAAATTACTACCTGGATTCAACTGATTTTAATTTAGAACAATAAGTGTTTACGTGATTCTGTTTTTAGAAGCCTTCATTGCAGAGCATGCCATGGAAAAAGTTATTTTTTAAGTATTTCTGTTATCACTTTAAATTGTGAACATTTATAGATCACAAGTGACAAGACAAAAAAATTAGACTCTGGCTTCCAAATGGATAGCATGGTCAGTGTTTTGCTGAATTTTCTGTATGTAGTAAAATCTTAATAATTTCTGAGTCTACCTACCATCTGGGTAGTACATAAATATTGCATCACTGCTGTATTTTAATTTATAAATTTGATTCATTAGACTACATGGCTACTAACTTTTTCTTTTTTGTCCTAGCATCAAAGCTAAGGCAGAAGATTCATCACATTTTCATCATTAGTTACAGGCTTGGAAAGGACGCTGGGATGAATATGACATTGACCTCAGCAGCTCTCTTAAGACTCTTGATATTAACAACATGTAGGAAAGAGGCAATTGGAATGAAAGGGAATCTTGTCTAGATTGGCATTTTAAAAGCTCTCATTCTTCTAGTAGCTATCATTGTAAAAGTATGCATGGATATTTATGTATTTATAAATCATGCCCTCTTTTTTATTTTCAGGTTTTGAATGTTGGTCAAAATGTTTAAAATGCCTATTTTTTTTTAGTGTTGATGTAATAATGGCAGGTAGTGAATTTTACACTTTGGATTTTTCAACAACGTACCTTTATGTGTGATTCTGCTTTATGGTCTTTTTTCCCCGCCGACTGAGGTAAACCATATCCATTATTTCTACCTGAAGTTTACACCATCCATGTACCCTATTGCCACACACACTTCATCTTTTTTTAAAGAGTTGAGTGAAAATCAAATCATAGGCTTCAGGTATCTACCAGCTCATGGGAAGAGGCAGCCTATAAAAAAGCCTTATTTTAAAACTCATTGACACAAGATTCCACAGCTTGTTCCAGGCAGCCAGTTGATTGTAGGTTCTCTAGAAAGCCTTCCAGGCCGCTGAATAAAGCCCGTATTCTCTTTTTCTGCAGGGAGCCTGAGGCTTCAATATTCTAGGCTTGAGGAATTGCCTTGTACAAAGTCCCTCAAGAAATACTTGCTTATTAGTGCAGTGCTGCTTTGCTCTGAAATTCTGGTTTTATTAATTTCCCCCTTTCAGTTGATGTATGTTTCTTACCCCCTCCCTGTTCCTCTTTCTTATTTAGTACCCACTCTTAAGTACTTATCTCCAGGCATAAATACGGAGAGGGACTTCATTTGGGGGGCAACAATGTAACAGTCACAGCAGGATTCACATCACTATACGGGACAGGGTGGCAGAATACAACAGTGGACCTGCCTTAGCTTAATCTACTGGTAAACTCAGGTCACTGAAGTGCTGAAGAGGAGAGCAACTGTGGGCGTGGTGTCTGGGAGCAGAGAAGTAGGATGACTCTCACCCATGGCTCAAGGTTAAGGCCAAACAGCATACCACATCTCTGTGCAGCTTCTAGCTCTAATCTGTAGTGACCACTAGGGTGGGCCAAGTGAAGACCTCAGGACCTCTGACAGGCCACTTTTCTCCTGTGGCCTTTCCTGTAAAATGAAGATCATAGAAATACCTACCACAAAGACCTATGGCAAGGATTAAGATGTTAGAGGGCCAAGCACGGTGCTCAGTGAGCCTTGGCCTCTCTATAAGATATAAAATAAAATGTCCTATCAGGAACATATCCATTGCAAAGTCTTTATATAGTTTTTGAAGACTTGTCTAGTTAATCAAATTTTCTGGTGCCATTTTCTAGTGGGTTTTCTCTATTTCCTCAGTTTAAGCTGCCCTTTTTTAAAAACAAGCTTTTATTTTAGAACAGTTCTAGATTTACAGGAAGTCTGCAGAGATAGTTCAGAGTTCCCATATACTCTGCACAGTTTCCCCTATTACTAGCATCTTACATTAGTGTGGTACATGTGTTATAATTAATGAACCAATATTGATACACTATTAACTAACATCCACACTTCATTGAGACTTCCTTAGTTTTCACTTAATATCCTTTTTCTGTGTCAGGATCCCGTTACTCTTCCCAGGATAAGCTGCCTGTTTTTCATCTTACCTTCACAACCTCTGTGGCTACCTCACCTATAAGATTAATCAGTATTTTAGAATTTTATCCTTCGTTCTTTTGGAGTGGGAAGTGGCACAGAAATCTAAAATTTGCATTGCAGCGCTCCTTGTGCAAGTAAAATGGCCTCTCTTAGATCTGAAACTGGAGCTCACACCAGACACAAGCTGCAAGCTACTGGTTTCTCCATATATACAGCCCTCCCCAAGAGGGGGTGAGGATCAAGTGAGGTCACAGGAAGGGACATGGTAAAGTATTACTGCAAGTAATGACTAGGAGAGGATCTTATCTGTTAAAAGACGTAAGTCTCAAGACCTTTTGAGAAGCAACTACAGTTGATCCTTGAACAACCCATGGATTCAACCAACTGCAGATCCTGTACATATTTATTGAAAACAATTTACATATAAATGGACCTGTGCATTTCAGACCTGTGTTTGGGTGACCTATACTAACAGTACAGTTTAGGGTGCTCAGTTAATAGTGATGCCCTTTCATGTTATCCAGAAAGTTGCTTTTTGAAACATTCCTCAGAGTCTGTGGCCCACCTGATCAATACTCTACCTTTGCAAAGGAAAGGATTTCCTCTGAACTTTTCCAGGATCCATTTGGACCTGTGGCTTACCTGTTCTGTGGGCACTGGGAGGAATCACATTAACTATCACTGCCCATCCTCTGTTGCTTTGCTATCTGTAGTAAATGGCAGTGAAAATACAAATTGTTGTATCTGACATGAGATATATATACCCTAACCGTCAGGTGACTTGTGTTTCCCAGCTGTCCAGCTCTAAAGTCTCTGCCTGGGTACCCTTATGTCTGGAAGGAGACTGTCAACTTCTGGGGTCTGAGGCCTGTCATCTAGTTATCTTGTCATCTAGTCCTGGCTCTCATTCTTGACTAGGGATACCTTTCAGTTCTGTAGGAATAAGAGTAAACATAATCCTTAAGAGGTGAGAATTTTAGAACTTAAACAGGTTGGTGGTTGTATGGAAATTGCTTCCTTCAACAAATAAATGCATGCTCTCCCTCTCCCTCTTAAGAAACAGAACCTCGCCTGGCTTGCTTTTCATTAAAATAAATAGCCAGAGAACCTATTTATTTAAATGAAAAGCAAGCCTGCTAATTTCTTTCCCAAAGTTTACTCTGTCCCTTCTAAGTTACGACACCCAGGGCAAGGGGTGGCAGTATTGACTGCCTTTCTCATTTTGGTTTGGAAGGGTTTTTTTTCCCACACTGCCAGCAGTAGAGGCAGAGTCCTTTGCATGTGCTCCTATCAGAGATGGAGGTGGGCCTGAAGCCTTGCTCACAGACAACAGTACCAGCTGAGGAGGTGGGGTAACAAAGACTACATCACCTGAACAGATTCTCTCGGAAACCAAATAGAAAGTAAAAGTTGAGACTCTTAAGCTCCTATTAGAATGGAGCTAATTCCTACCTGTTCTAGACCTGGGCATGTGAACCAGAGCTTTTTTCCTTGATAGTGCTGTCAGACAAGGATACCTCTTTAGAACATAATCCAGGCAGTCACAGCCCAAGTCCCATCCTTCTTTCCCAGCCTAGTAAAAAAAAGGCCAGTGAACCAAAAATATCCTTGAATATGGCCCTTCAACTTATTTGCCTAGGAGAAAGAAGCTGTTAGGGGCCTGAGGCGGGTCTTTTTTTTTTTTTTTTTTTTTTTTTTTAAATATCTTATTTTTGGCTGTGTCGGGTCTTAGTTGTGGCACGCAGGCTTCTTTCTAGTTGCGGCATGTAAGCTCAATAGTTGCAGCGTGTGGGCTTAGCTGCCCTGCAGCACCTGGGATCTTGGTTCCCTGACCAGGGATCAGTCCCGTGTCTCCTGCATTGCAAGGCGGATTCTTAACCACTAGCCCACCAGGCAAGCCCCCTGAGGCAGCTCTTGGTCCACCCCTGCTTTAGTGGAGGGGCAATTAACAGTAAGGTCAACCTTGAACTGCATGAGCCTAGTGATTAAAGCCCTTACTTTGCTGTGAATTTTAGCACCGAAATCTCATGCTGTTAGGGCTGCATTTTTCCTTCCCTTCGGCATTTTCTCTTATTAAGAATGTTAAATTATCCCCAGTAGTTGTGAACTGGTAGTAATTCCTTCCTCTTGAGTTCCTCAGTGTAGGGATCTGCACTGTGCGGACGATTCCTACTTTATTGGGGGATTCCGCAGAAAAACCAATGTCTGTATAAGTACCTGGCACTTAGTGAATTGCTTCATTTCTGCCCTACTTTCCCTTTGAGGCCACGCTGGGAAGATATGAAATGTTTCAACTAAAATTTACATAAAAGTGGCCACCCATAATCACCCCACCAGACCAGTCTCCATTCCCAAAGCTGCAAAAGGGTGGACTTAACATGCAGCTTGGCACCCATTAGGTGCCAATGTATCAGTTATGTTGACAGAACAAATGGCAGCAGGCACTGAACAATGCAGCACAAATTAAGTGCCAGGCTGTTGTGGACAGGGGGCAGAGCAGGATGGGGAAAGGGGTCACCACGTGGCCAGCCTTGGAATCCCTACCTCTAGGGGTCTGGGGATTGCAAAGGCTGTGGGTATGCTCCTTTCTCCATGAACATAGCTGCCTGGCAGAAGGCTTGCCCTGGAGTCTCTCACTGTAAACTGACTAGATTCCTTATCACTTTTTTTTTTTTTTTTGCGGTACGCAGGCCTCTCACTGTTGTGGCCTCTCCCGTTGTGGAGCACAGGCTCCAGACGTGCAGGCCCAGCGGCCATGGCTCACGGGCCCAGCCGCTCCACGGCATGTGGGATCCTCCCGGACCGGGGCATGAACCCGTGTCCCCTGCAGCGGCAGGCGGACTCTCAACCACCGCGCCACCAGGGAAGCCCTCCTTATCACTCTGGGTGTGAATTTTGGGCCCCAGACTATTGGAAACATTTAGGCTTGGACCAACACCTACAGTCCTCACTTCCCCTTAAACCAGCTGTTCTCAACTTCTCAGGTGGTGAGAATGACTCATGCTTCCTTCTACCTTTGTGCTTACCAAATTTATTTTTTATGACTAGGTTCTACTTTTATAACAAAAAACAAAGCCGCTAATTAAAAAGTGTCCCCAGGGCTTCCCTGGTGGCGCAGTGGTTGAGAGTCCGCCTGCCGATGCAGGGGACACTGGTTCGTGCCCCGGTCCGGGAAGATCCCACATGCCGCAGAGCGGCTCGGCCCGTGAGCCATGGCCGCTGAGCCTGCGCGTCTGGAGCCTGTGCTCCGCAATGGGAGAGGCCCGCGTACCGCAAAAAAAAAAAAAAAAAAAAGTGTCCCCAGAGGATTCAGAGCTTGGACCCTTGGAGGTCCACTGCTGTCCTGTTGGCCTCCTCCCTAGGCCTGTGCATATACTGCCAGAGGTTATCTGGAAAGCAGTTCCCAGTGTTTGGCTCCAATCTTTGGTACTTATATTGTTGCTCTTACAGCCTGATCCCTCAAACTCAGGTCTCGAGAGGGGGCCATGGTGACTGTAGTCTGTTCTCAAGCTGCTCTGTGCACAATACCCAGCCCCTGCCAAGGCACCAATGTGTAAGGGCTAACGAAAGCTAGGAAAGAAACTTTCTCCCTAACAGATGGTATCATCAACTTACCACCAGGCCCCAGTACTGCCCTCGCTGATCTTTCTGGCTTGCGAGAGATCTCTTGTACCCACCCCTGGGGTTGACAGTCTTCATTCTAAAGGCAGCTTTCCAGCTGATGTTCCAGGGAGTCTCCACCTGAAACCACAGTCTTATGTGTTCATGCAGGTACAGTCCTATAGCCAAGGCCCACTACAATACAGTAAGGTCACTAATCTAGATTTTCTTTGGAGGCGATATTCTAGGCCTTTAGCTGAAGCTGAAGCCATGAGCTAAAGTCTCTGGATTCTTTCCTATTCTCTGCTCAGGATGGTTATAAGAACAAGAAGCTTCCTGTTCCTGTTGTCTTTCTACTAGCCCCAACACAAAAATACAAAACATAAAAACATAAAATCTCCCAACTCAAGTTTTGTAGAATGACTATGCAGATGCCAGCCAAAGAGCTGCAA
This sequence comes from Mesoplodon mirus, assembly GCF_964341445.2. Taxonomy (NCBI): domain Eukaryota; kingdom Metazoa; phylum Chordata; class Mammalia; order Artiodactyla; family Ziphiidae; genus Mesoplodon; species Mesoplodon mirus. Next base: position 72,296,911 of record NC_138980.1, read on the forward strand.
ACCTCTCGGCATTTGACATTCTTCTGTTCAAGAGTGCTGCTAGTCCAATTTAGCTGGTGGGCTGCAGTATTCTTGGCACAAGGCGTTGTTTGTAAAGGGGGAAGGGAAGAGGGCTTCAGACAGGAAGCAGCATTAGGAGGTCTGCCTTAAGTGTGCTTACATTTGCACTTTGGCAGCCCTCAAGACACCACAAAAGCCCTCCTGCATTCCAGGAAGAATGACAACTAAATGATTCAGGTTGATGGAGCCTGAGGTCAGCTCTAATATCCCCCCCAAAGGACTACAGAAGCATCACACTTGTAACCAAACGAAGACCATCACCATGTAAAGACCTCTCTAACCAGCTAAAAGGTTATTTGCTTTTACTCAGCGAAGTACACTCTATAGAGTCTTTCCAAATATACGATTCCAGAAGCCACTGGTAAACAAAAGCATCTTGTGGCCAAGCTTTAGCACTAAGTCAATGGCAGAGTTCCTGACAGTCCATGCAGGCTTCTAGCCCAAGTCTGAGTCCTCCATATGCCAAAGGGGAAACTTGGAGCTTTTCCTTCCAGAGCTCTTGATTTCAACCAGCAAGGAACTAATGTTGCTGAACTAAGAGTTTTGTATAGGGTGCACCTCGTTCATCTTTTGGGCCCAACTAAAAGAAAGCCCTAGTCCATGCTATGAACAGAAAACTTAAAAACCTCAGGTTATTATTGAAAAAATTGTTTTAAAAACCTGTAGTGATGGTGGGGAGAAATTACTGAAAAAACAGCACACATCTGTGTGTGTGTTTCTAATATATCTTTGTGCTCTATATCATATACTAGAACAAGATAACTAGAATTTCCTCATATCAGACAACAGTTTAGTTTTTCCCTAACTAGATGGGAACTGAAGTACCATCTTTGCACAAGGCCCCTGTCCTATGGACAATTTCATTTACCTGTAATAGCTTTCCATCTATGGACTTTTCTGTTTACATACATAATCCCCACATACCAGATTCCTTTGGGACTCTGCATTGCTGAATGCAGTAGAAAGGAATTGTAATAAACACCACCAAGACCTAAAAACTTGATCTCTCTTAAAACCTGGGAGAATTGAGGTTACCTTAGACATAACTCTAAATTGTTTTGTGAGCCCCAGGCTTCTGTCTTTTAAAAGAGTACTAAACGAATAAATTAAGACAGGTACCACGTTTACTGGGCACACAACAGACTTACCAAATAAGCCACCTTCAATAGCTTTCCTCTCCACTACCTTCCACCTACATGAGGAAGAATTTTTAGATCAGTTTCAGAAGTTATTCATATTCATGGAACTTTTAAATTTTGGGGTGTGTGTGTGTCTGTACAGACTCAAGGATATTTCTAGGAAGGGGAAAAAAACTGGTCTGTAAGTCAAGAGTGCTTTCTATCAGAGATCAGTGTTCCTATATCCAGACTTTACTTGTTTACATTACAAAAAAAAAAAAGTGGAAAATGGTGAAAACCTCTTCACTGGATAGACACAAGTCTATCAACTCAATCAACATGATATTTTCACAAATTAGGATTAATATTTAAGTTCAGTAGAGTTTTAAAACTAAACTCAATCCCTTAACATCTCTTAAGGGATAGTATAGTTATTAGTTAAAAGACCAGACTGCCTGGGTTCAAATCCCAGCTCTATCACATACTGGCTGGTTGACCTTGAGAAAGTTACTTGATCTGTACCTAGTTTCCTTATCTGTAATATGGTAGTACCCACCTCATAAGATTACTCTGAGTTTGAAATGTGATCATGTTAAAGTGCTTAGAATAGTGCCTTGCACAGAAAGTTATGTGAGAAGTACTGTTACAGAGGAATTGCACATCACAAATGCACTTAATCTTTAACATGAATCCAAATTTGTACCAAAATAAATTAGTTTTAGCCTCTGGCCGTACCATACATTTATAAAATTTATGTAGTAAATTTTAAACATTCTTTGCATGACATGACTTTGTAAATTGAAGTACATCTGGTATTCATCCAAAGAAATAGGAATCTGTTCCAAGGCTGAAGAAAAAAACTGTGAAAGTAATTGAGAGATGGAACATTCCCTAAGAATTTTCTCCAGTAGGAATGGGGGCTAGATGAGTTTTATGCATGTGTTGAATTTAGGAGTTAGAGCTCATTAACTCCCTGCGAAGTAAGATGTAACTTCCTTATAATTATCTATCAATACTTGAAATATTTCAGTTTTAAATAGGGAAAACAGGTTAAGGATAAAAATAGATTTTGAAGTAGTATCCAAATAACATTTAATGAAATAAGAGGGGAGACTATCATAGCTACTGTATATTTAATCTAAGAGACAGTCACTGGAGTACATGTCTAAAGAAACTGTTTTAGAGCTGAATATAGAAGTATCACACATTTGATATGACCAAAAAGTACCTTTAAATAAAGCATCTTTTTTGGGGGGGGCATAATTCCAGTGAGTTAACTCTCAATTGTATCAAAAGTTCCCTAAGATCATACACTTACCCCCAAATTTCCCAAGTATTAACTTTAAAAGGGAAACACCAGCACTTATCCTTTCTAAAATTTGCTTAATAAATAGAACCTATAGATATTGCCATCCTACAGTCTTCCAGTAGAGAAATCAGTCTTTCAATAGAAAAGAAGCTGTTAGCTTACTAAGCTAGTATGAATGTGCAAGAAACTCTTGGGGTTAATGAAACAGCTCTTTTAACTGCTAGAAAGACTACACAGGTGGTTCAACGGAATTTACTTGTATATTTTCCATTTTGTATACTATGTGAAGGCATAGAATAGCTTTGTATTAGCTTTCTTCAATACTGTGTTTTGTTTATCCAGTAAACTAAAATGCAGTACAACTTTTATACAACTTAGGAGATTAAAAAAAAAAAAAATCTCCACAAGAGAAATCAACTCAGCAGGCCCTGGTGTTAAAACATTTTTCCAGAATAAAAAGACAGGCAGGGGCTTCCCTGGTGGCGCAGTGGTTGAGAGTCCGCCTGCAGATGCAGGGGATGCGGGTTCATGCCCCGCTCTGGCAAGATCCCACGTGCCACGGAGTGGCTGGGCCCGTGAGCCATGGCCGCTGGGCCTGCGCGTCCAGAGCCTGTGCTCCGCAATGGGAGAGGCCACAACAGTGAGAGGCCCGCGTACCGCAAAAAAAAAAAAAAAAAAAAAAAAAAAGATAGGCAATTGCATTAAAGGCAGTTTTCAAATATTTAAATTACACCAAGATTCCTTCCAAATATCTGCCTTGTTCAAACCAATGCAACAAGTTCTTATTTATTGTTAACAGTGGGGCATGGGTTTTTGGTAAATGTTGACGGTTTACTTTTTTCATTATCAAAAATCTTTTAAAGTGCTATCAAGCAGCAAAATAAGTTGCATCAGCTCTCTGCTCATGGTAGAGGTGCCAGTTCCTCGTGGTGGAGGTGCAAGTTGTGAAATCCCAAAAGGTAGAGTTTAACAGTAAGTAGTGCATGAAGAAACAGTAACAAGTGGCCTAAATACAGAGTTGGACAGAATCAAACCAGTTATGTATATAATTGCTCAACTGAAACTAATATAGGTACATTCAAAATAAAGTTTGAGATTATAATTGGTGTTTAGAATCAAATTTGAAGAATTTCTTGATAAAATATAAATCTGTTCTTTTGAAGTTAGAAATGAAACTATCAGCTGATGGAGAGCTAGAGACTTATTAACCCCTCCTACTCAGATAAGGAAATAAGTGACAAAGTCTCTTGCACTGAAGTTATGTATTTTAACAGCTTTACATGTAATATTCATATATAAAAAACTTTAAGTGCTTTTCTCCAATTTAAAAATCTAAAGAATTCAAAAATAAGGCATTCAATATTTGAAAAAAGTACAGATTTACAAAATGTGTATATTCTGTCATGAAAACTCCACACCAACATTATACACTTGGAAAAAAATACAAACAGGATATATTACAAATTTATGTAAGCAATAACTTAGTTCACACCATGCAATAAAAAGTACATTAATCAAGATACACAAGCTTTTGTAGGTTCTAAACCGAAGGACTTTTTTTTTCTGCAGAATCCTTAAAACCTGTGGCACTTAAAATTTGTTAGCCTTTCTACTGAGAGGTAAATTATACACAACAATGATGAAAAAGATTAACAGACCAGTTGTCTATTATGAATCATTCCAGCTTTGTTCAACAATGGCCGAAACTCTTTTCTCATATTCTCGTTTGTTTTCCTGATAAAGCTGTGCTGCCTGGCTATTGGCTGGACTATTTGGATTTGGTTCATCCAGCAGAGACTAGAAGGAAAGACAGAGATAAAACATATTTGTAGAGTTATTCTTTATATTAACATGGGTCCGATAGGGAGCACAGAAGTTGTATAAAACAAATTATTCTATGAAGACAGACAGAAATTAGTACGTCTTACATATTTTTAGATCTAAGTACTTTCAGAAATGGTTTGATACAGTAAGAAGCTTCCTGCTGCTAGAAAACTTAAGCTTTCAAAACAGATAGTTCTTAATTGCCTTAAGACCTCTAATCTCAAAGAAATTGGAAAAGAACAGTATTCTTCAGCATACTGAGACATTAACTAGGAAATAAACAACTTGATTTGGTTAACACACAATATCTATAAAATAGCTTAGCAACTAACATTTTCCAAAGTTAAACTCTATTACTGAGGTAAGGCTGCAAATTTCTGACAGTAAGTTGGGTAGTGTACCTTGTTTCCTTTAATCAACAAAACATATGCACCTAGCAGCAAGGGAATGAAACAGGAAAGCTGAAAACACTTTATAAGATGACCTGAATTAAAGCAGAAGTGTGACAGAAAAAACTTTAAAAAGGTCATAAACCAAAAACGTTACTTCTGCTCCTCTCAAATCCATATAACTAAAACATCACTCACCCCCCACCCCTCCCCCAAACTGTCATTCAAGGTCAACTCTGAAATATTCTGCCAGAGTGCTCTGGCAAATAGTTATTTACTTTCATTTAAAATAGAATTTCTTGGATGGGGCAACATACTCAATGCTTCTCTGCACTTGGCAGTTTCTTGAGGTCCCTATGTTTTTTTCTAAACAATCATCTTTATCTCTCCCCAAGAAGACTCTTCTTTGTGGGTACGAATAATACTTGACCCGTGAAGGAATTCCCTGGTGGTCCAGTGGTTAGGATGCTGCACCTTCACTGCAGGGCGCATGGGTTCAATCCCTGGTCAGGGAACTAAGATTCCACAAGTCTTGTGGTGTGGCAAAAAAAAAAAAAAAAAAAAAAAAAAAAACCCAAAAAACAAACGAAACAAAACAAACACCTGACCTGTGAGAACACTTTATACTTAAATTTGATCAGAATGATTGTGTATTTGATCCAATGTGGTCAGGAATGAAAAAGCAGATCGGTTGTATAAAAATCATGAGGGTTTTGTCCAAGCTCTGCCACTGGTTACCTTAGTGTTGGGAAGGTTAGTTTGCTCACTTGGACTTTAAATTGATCCTGAAGGAGCTAATTGTATCCCATAGAATCTTGAAAAGTTAAGATGCATCCTAACACATGCTTACCTGAATTGATGTTAAGATAGAAGATACATCGTATGTTGGACTCCATCTATTCTGAAGGATATCTAAACATATGCTACCATCAGCATACACTGCAAAGACAACACTAAAATTGGTTACATATTAACTTTGTCATTTCTAACAATTAAAGAGAAACTTTTATCACAAACCGAATGCTTGGCTCAGTCAGAAATCTTGAACATTAGTCAATAACTAAAACTTTTTGTCTCACAGGAAAATCAGTCTCAAACTAAGGACTCTTTATGCGCCTTTTGATCAGGAGGCTGAGTGAGAGTTAAATTTTTTCATCACATACCATATAGCAAATCTGTTTAAATTCCACATTTCCAAATATTCCTAAATAAGGTTCTTGGGGGGATAAAAAAGCTAATTTTTTGACATAGCAATTCCACTCTAAAAGTAATAATCATGGACATGCAAAGTTTTATTTACAGGATGTTCACTATAATACTCTTTATAGAAGTGACAAACTGGAAACTACCTTTGGTCCACAGGGAGAGGACTGGCTAAATAATGGTACGTTATTAACGGTACATACCAATACTGCCGCCAGAAATGATATACATCTACCATATGTTAATTAATGTAGAATGACACCACCAATATATTACATTAATAAGTTTCCAATTACTTATTTAGGATAATTCCATTTTTTATAAAGATTTATAAATATTTTCATTTGAAGTATATGCAGTCACAAAAACATTTGTAAGACTAAATGCCAAAATGTAGATATCTGTAAATAGTAGGATTATGAAGGGTATTATTTTCTTTACCTTTCCTTGTACTTTATGATTTGTTTTTCCAATAAGTATGCATTCCTTTCATAATAAAAATAAAAATCAAGTGATTACCGTTTTAAAAGTCTAACATTTGAGAGGCTTTTCCCCCCTCCTGAACTGATTATATGAGAATACAATGAACATAAATTTTTATCCAGAACTTGCCAGATTATTTATCTCTACAATAAATTTCCAGAAGCAGAATCGCTGTGTTGACAAAGGATAAATGCATTTAAATGTTACAGATACTGCCAAACTGTGGAATGCAGAACAAGCCAGACCACTCTGCATCAAACAGGAATAAGTGAGGCCTTTTTGGGGAGAGGAGGCAAATTACACTTAATTACTGTCATTCCTCAGGGCTCTATCCTCGGTCCTCTTCCTTCTTACCCTTTACACACCCTCTGGGCAATTTTATTCATGGCCTCAATTATTACTATCTATGTGCTAGTTTCTTCCGATTGTTAGCGTTAGACCGGATTTAACTCTCAGCTTTAAAGCAGCATAGTCAATCGCTTACTGTGTATCCCATAGGAACGTCAAACTTAGCAAGTCCAAAGCAAAAATCATCACCTCTGTAAAACCCATAAAACTGTAAAATGATTTTAAAGTTTTGAACTAGTAACTATTTTTGAGAAGTAATCCAAAAGTAAACTAGAAACCAAACATCCATCAACTGATGAATGAACAAAATGTAGTCTATCCATACAATGGATTATCATTCAGCAATAAAAGGAAATGAAGTACAGGTATGTGTTACAACACAGATGAACCTAAAAACTGTGTCAGCTGAAAGAAATCAATCACAAAGGACCACATATATTAAATGATTCCATTTATATGAAATGTCCGGAATAAGCAAACCTGAAGAGTGAAAATACATCAGTGGTTGCCTATGGCTGGGAGGCAGGGGGGGGATGGGGATGGGGAGTGACTGCTAATAGGCATGGGATTTTTTGGGGAGGGTGATAAAAATGTTCTAAAATTGATAATGGTTATGGTTGCACAACTCAGTGAAGATACTAAAAACCACTGAATTGTACAACTTAAATGGGTGAGTAGCACAGTATGTGAATCTTTTAATAAAGATGTTTAAAAAAAAGCAAACTAGGAAGTTAACTAAATAAGGTACTGATAGTGGAAAAAAGGGAAACCATGTTATTAATATGAAGGGATAAAAGAAAAATCAAATACACTGTTTCCTTATAAATTTGTTAAGGCTGAAAATCTTAAACCTATACACATATACTCCTTGCACATTCCACAGTCTTTTCTACCTTGATTTACAGAGCTCCCTTACTACAGTTTGGGTCGATTCACTAACAAGTCTAAGCTAGGAAAGCTACAGTAGAATAAATCATAAGTGACTTGAAAATTTCCTCAGAACAGAAACAGAAAATAAAATTAAAGCTGCCTGGCCTCTGGGTGGGGGAAGACCTTGAAAGAAAAAGCAACTTCACAGCAATAAAGCACAAAGGCTAAATCTATGATCTAATCTATTATTGGGAAGTCACCTTGATTCCAGACACACAAACACACCTCTCTCCTATGAGTATGGAGATCCCTATCTGCCTGCAGTTTTCTCACGTAGTCTGTAGTTCTAGACTAGACGCACAATCAAGAGGACCTCTGAAAATGTTCCTCCTGAAAGTAAATTAACTAATGGGGAAAACTATATTTAAATGTGCAAATGATATAAAAAGGAAAGAGAACTTAAATATTCTGGAAAATAAGTCTTTCATACAGTAATTTATAATCCAGGAATACAAATTTATTAGAAATAAAGAGCAATAAGTCAGGAAGAGCAAATTTAATTACAAAAGAGTCACTTAGCAATCATTTATGGAAACTAGTAATAAACTGCTAAAAGTAAAAATAGTAACAAGGGAGGAAAACTGTATTTTTAACAAACCCTTAAAAACATACAAACCTTTGACCTAGTAATCCTACTTCTAAAAACTTATTCATGGGTATTTGAGAAGATTTATTTTCAAGAAAAATGTGCTGTTTAAAACTGTAAACAATTAGAAATTACCAACTGGACAATGATTAAATAAATAATGATAAACTCATATAACAGAACATTTTGCAGCCATTAAGAATGATATAGGGAATTCCCTGGTGGTCCAGGGGTTAGGACTCCGTGCTCTCCCTGCTGGGGGCCCGGGTTCGATCCCTCGTCGGGGAACTAAGACCCCAAAAGCCGCATGGCGCGGCCAAAGGAGGAGGAAAAAAAAGATACAAAAGAATATCTAATAAGTGAAAATGTTCATGTTATATATAAATTACTTAACTTTACATACAACATGATCTTAATTTTGTACATTTACCTGCAAGCTAAATTTTAAGCTATAAATTCTTTTTAGTATCTTTCACATTTTGATAAATAAATAGATATTACTTTAAAATCAGAAGTTATTAAAACAAAACTTTACCTCAAATCTGGAACCTTGATAAGATTCCAGACTACAAAAGTATGGTTAATATTGACATAGAAGCAACATCTAGAAGTGGGCCCTAATAACAAGAAGTATGGGCAAGACCTAAAAGGATGAAACAACTCTTTTTTCCTCCTATCATTTTCAAAGGCTAATAAATTGCTACTTACCATTTGGATGAAACATTTTGGATAAAAACCTAACAGTTGGCGGTTTATTTGGATATTCTTCAGAAAATTCTATTACTAGTTTAAAAGTACCTAGATAGAAAACAAACCAAAATAATTACAGTAAAGACAAGCATAACTTTTCTCTCTCTTCATCAATGAAATCCCAAGCCCGTGCTGGCTTCTGCACGACCACACAAAAATTAATGTCAATTTTGGTTTAGCACATAAAAATACTAAATATACTATTTATGTACTGATAACATACAGCATTGGCAAGCACTTGGGGGGTACAGCACTTACATGTGCTACTGGTGGGAACATTAACTGTCATATTATTGGAAAGCAATTTTGCCCTAGCTACCAAAATTTTAAATGCACGTTTGAGGAACTACAAATAATTTATTGTAACTTAGAAGGGGGTGCCAAATGATTTTGAGATGGGCTCACCACCACATGACAAAGGACTCAGATTGGAGGCATGGCCACTAATGTGAAAAGTCTGCTCTGTCCCTATCACTTAAGTATGCCAAGAATCAGTTAAGCATTAGTGTAACTGCCTACTGTTGGTTATAGACCAACACAGTACATTTTGGTCAGTCTAAATCATTATCTTATGGTCAAAAGAGACAGGCATTAAAAAAAAATTATGCATTTATAATAAAGTCAATCTGTTCAGAGTGTACAAAGAAGAGCTCTTAACTCAAATTCCAAATCTATTTAGCAGAAACAACCACCGTTACTAGTTTCGTGTTTGTCTTTCTAGCCTCCTTTTGCATTTATTCACTATCCAGAGTCCTTTTATTTTGAGGAAATCTACCTGAAGGTTGGATAGGTGCTCCAACCACAACACCTTGGGCATAGTAAGTTGAGGCTTATTCCTAATGAAGTCAATAAAAGTTTAAAACCATTCCAGATGTCTCCACAAGCTTCTTTCCTTATTTTATCAATGCAGTTTAAAAAAACAGAACAAAAACCCTTTCTCACCCTAAATTCTAAACTCATGACTCCAGTATCAGAGGCATGTGTTCAGTAAAATATTTAATATTTTATTTTCATTAGTCATATATTCAGTATGTAACCTCTACCTCTTTACATTTTTTGTTTGGAAATTTGGGATTAGGGAGGCCAAAGATACAAACAAAATCAAAGATGATATTTAATTCACATTTTGATATATTAATAGAGATTCTATGAAATGTACAGTTCATTAGCAAAGATAGCCTTATACCTAATTATATAGTTTTACAGTTTTAATTTTAATTATAAAAATGTACAACGTAAACACTTCAGACAAACACAAATATGAAACAGCTTTTTTTAACCTTTTTAAATTCACATTATGGGGTCTCAGGACCCCTTTATAGTCTTACTTCCAACCACGCCAAGCTTCCAAAGTGAAGTCACTGAATGTGAAGTTGGGAAGAGATACATGCAACAGCATACCATTTTATGGTATTTCCACCAAAAATTGAAAATAATTTTAAAATATGGGCTCTTTAATAACCAACTTGCAAAAATTGCCCAAAATTTTTAAACAATCTATTCTCACAATCGGTGTAAGCTGCCTCCAGCACATCACAGGCTCTAACTATCTATATTTATTAGATACTATAACTCAAGGAAAACTTAACATATTTATTAACAACTGTAAGCTCATTACACATTAACCTAAGTAACATTTAATGAAAATAACTATATGTCCCCCAACCAAGTTAGTGAGAAGTGTAACACTGTTTTACATATTTGCAAATCTCTTAAATGATTAGCTTAATAGAAGACAGCTGCATTCTCTTAGCTGCTTCTGCGTTCAATCTGTGCAACGTGCTGTTTTGGTTGAGGTACATGAAGAAAATCAGGCCTCACACAAATATGTAAATGAAAAGGAAAGAATATTTTCATAGCCTTTTCAGATAATTGTAGATATTCTTTGATATTACACCAAAGAAATGGTACGTTTTTAAAGGTTAGCTGCAATGTAAAATCTGAAACCACATAAACTTTCTGCATCAGTTACGTTAACAACTGTTGCATATTGCATATATCTTTTATCCATCCATAATTTTCTAATACATTGGCCATTTGGAAAATATTGGTTCACTGAGTTATCCAAATCTTCTAAATGTTGCCATATTTCATTATATATACACTCCATCAAAAAAAAAAATCACAACAGGTAATACCACCTACTGATCTCATGAGAGAAGTCTTAAAAGTATTGGGAAGCTGTCATTTTATCAGCAGCTACAAATACTGTCAGTCACTTTGCTTGACCTAACAGCTCATTTTGGTAACTTTTAATATGTCAACCAAATACATACTCGAATCTAAATAACCGGAGTTTGTCTGCAGTCATTCCTTCAAGTAAAAAATGTTCCATGAAAAAAGCAGTAATTGAAGTTGCAGCTCAAACGACTGCAGAACTGCTTTCCCTCTAGACGACCATCATAGTTTGGTATGCAAGAGAAGTGTTTCATGCATACTTCCAACTTCATCACGCAGAATATTAAAAAGATTCATACTCAACGGTCAGAATTTAGTAATATTAATCAATTCCCACTTTTTCATCAAGACATTTTAAACTGAAACTGGCATCTTTTAAAATGCAAAAAATACAATGACTCCCAGCAGTTTGGTGCCACTGTCTTGATATATGCCAAGGTGCTAAACTGCTTAAGGCCAGTTTCAACCACTAACGCTTTTGTATCCTCAGAGCTAATGTTAATACAATGAAAAAGGCAAATGTGTCACTACTGTTATGAAGAGTTTTGACCCCATGGAACCCCTGGAAGGGTCACAGGGAACTTAAGGGGTTTATGGACCATCCTTAAGAATCCTCTGGTATAAAGTAAAAAGCTGAACTCCTTGAGTACCTCCCTTCAACTCCTTACCCCCCATCTAGAGGTAACCACTGGTAACAGTATGGTATATAACCCCCTTCAACCACACACACTTGCATGTATATATTTAGTAAAAATGTGGTACTACAACATACATTCTGCAACTTTTTTGTCTCCTCAGATATACGTCCAGATCTACCTTATTCTTTAACAGGTACGTAATATTCTAGAGTCTAGATATATCATAATTTGCTTAACCATTTCCCCTATTGAACATTCAGGTTATCTCCTTAAAAATACTTCTGCAATCATTATTTGTACAAATATCCTCAATGGGTTAATTCTGAAGCCATTGTGATAACTAAGACAAACCTGTTCAACAATTTTTAAAAATTCATGCTATAATTAGGGAAACTAAGTATCTGGTTAAAATCAATTTGAGAAGTTCAACTATAATACATATTAGAAGGAGTTTTCCATTTTCCTGGCTCTTGGTGAAGAGCAAAATGCAGCAAAAGATCCTGCAGAATGGTAACTATTTACGGGTGTCAAATGCTAGCTGTTACGTGAAGCTACTGGTCGCTGTGTATGATTAAGAACAATGTCAGCTCAGCACCTGACCAATATACATAAAGTTAACAAAGCATGATTACCCTCCTGATGTTTACCTCAGGGACACTTTTAGCATGCTACAAGGTCATTTAAACTAGTCTCAACATAGACCCCACCATCTAATCTAGGCTTAGAGTTCTACAGCCAATATCAAAGTAACAGAGGGAACTAGTAATGAAGGTGATCAAGCTGATTTGAGAAGAAAGTCCTTTGTAAACTATAAATTCTCAGTAGCATTATTTAGTTACAATTTGACCTATTAACAATAGAAACTAGTTAACTAGATATGTTGGTGTTACAATTCCCTACTTAAAAGAAGCCTCTTAATAGAAAACATTGAGAATGACTTACCATCTTCAAAGGGTGTCCCTTCTGGTCTGAAAACAAGAAGATTTCTGATTAAAAGAAGTTTTTCATTCTGCTTTTTCCTGATTTTCACAAGTGGAAAGAATAAACTCAGGGAAAGAGGGGCTCATTCTGGTAATTTGTGGAGTATTTAAGTTATTGTTAATTTAGTATCACCTCAGCCCTGGATTTTTATTGATGTAGACATAAAGGGTAACTTTAATTTTCAAAGTTTTCCTTTTAGGGTGGCTTTGCAAAAAACAAAACCAAAAAAAAAACTTGTCATAATTTTAGCACAAAAAGAATTCAGTTCATAAATACCAACCCTTTTGTATGTATCTGTATTCTTAAGAGGAAAAGTCTTACTTTCAATGTATATCAGTAAGATGGAAATCAATACCCTTTAGTTTAAGATAATTATGACACCACGGACTTCCCTGGTGACGCAGTGGTTAAGAATCTGCCTGCCAATGCAGGGAACAAGGGTTCGAGCCCTGGTCCAGGAAGATCCCAACATGCCACGGAGCAACTAAGCCTGTGCGCCACAACTACTGAAGCCTGGGCACCTAGAGCATGTGCTCTGAAACGAGAAGCCTCCGCAACGAGAAGCCTGCGTACTGCAACGAGTAGCCCTCATTCGCTGCAACTAGAGAAAGCCCATGCACAGCAATGCAACCAAAAATAAATAAATAAATTTATATTAAAAAAAGATAATTATGACACCAAAGTGTCCTGCTTTTCAAAAGAGCAACAGTTCTTGTTCAAACCGACTGGATTTATCTGATGTCACTAAGAAAGCCAGTTTCTTTTGCCCAAATCTTTTCCTTGCTACCACATTCCAATTTCATCTTTCTTAAGCAGCAACATGAAGTTTAATTACCACTTGCAAGGCACATTCAGGATCTCAAAGAAGCATGCTAACAGCCTGAATTAGAAGGGTGAACTACTCATTTTTCCACTAGTCTTTAACGTAGACTCTCATAACTGATTCAATAGCAATTCAGAATTCTGTTTACAAAAGTATTCCTTTAGAGTTTTAGTGCAAAACCCTAGTTTAAAAAGAGTGAAAGAAAATAAAATCCAGTTCTAGAAAACTAAAGAAAAACCATAAAGAAATTTTAAATTAAAAAGCATATATAAAATATATACTATCTGTAAAAGGTAAGAATGCATCTCAAAAGGCTCCATTCAGTTATTTCACACTGAGGTGTGAAACATTTTTCATTTACATCCTTACCATGGTGGAAGTTCTAGTATTTTTGGTTCCTAGCCTTTTTACAGTTCTAGTAGAATGCAAGCGTAAGAATTTGCTTGGCACATTTTCCACAAAATAATTTATCTTTCTCCTTTAGTCTCAAGTGATTTTTATCAAGTAAAGCCCAAAGTGATCATAAAATCATAAATTTTATGTAACTGCCGAAACTCTTCTCAGAATTTTTTTTTACCTTTGCAGTTTTTGTAAGACCCCTGATCCCTCAGCTCCCTTTCCTAGTTGTTATACATTCACTTTTCTTAAAAGAATCACCACACCTACCATCTGTCATTTCTTTCAACTCACCCAAATATAACTGCATTCCACTGCATGATGTTGTTTTCAGATGGTGCGCCACTGACACCCACAGGTGGGTCCTCTTGCAATCTAGAAATCCAGAGTAGAAATTTTAAAAGTTGAACATTAAGGCCACTAAAAACGCCAAACAGAACACCTATGGACTGTACACCATCTACTTTGAGAAACAAAGTAAATCAATGTCCTTGTTCTTGTGCTGAGCTGGAATAAACCATGACTTAAAAGTGCTTTGGAGTCATCCCTCTTCAAATATCACCAAAGTTAAGATATCTGTTCAAGAACTGCCTTCAACAGTAACAACAAAGTAAAAACCTTAAGTGAAAAAACGATTTTACTGTTGTGAACATGCAAAGCCTTCGTGAGTCCTAACCACAGCTACTTGTGCAACATGGCCACCAAATATTCCTCCCCCCAAAACCAAAATAAAAAAAACCCCACCTCAGTGTAAACACTAAATGACTGAAAACACACGTATATCCAATTTAATTAGGAAACTAGTTTTAGGCAGTAGAGTTACTTTATCCCATTTGCTTCAATTAGCAATAGGTTTTAAAGTAATCAAAGCTTTGGTTAGGTTTTCCCCTCAGTCCCTATTTTAAAAGCTCTGCACCAACACTAAATCTACCTCTCAGATCATGCAACTCAATACAAAGCTACCTTCCAACATTTGTCATAATCAAATTCTTGCAACCGAAGACCCTTGGAAAACTACCAAAGATGCCAAGTATACAACTCAGAATTAAGCAGTGAATTGCAGTGAGAAACCAGGGTAACAATGGCCACGAACTGGGAAGTTTTAATATTTGAATTTCACTCATGGGAGCTAATCTGAAATCTACTGGTTTCAAGCTGTAGAAAGCGAGTTCTGCACCAAAAAGAGCATCTCCTTTTAAAGACTATCATCTCAGTAAAAAATAAATGCTACATTATATATATATAGACTGCCATGTGGTATGATACTTGATATTAGTCACCCCCCAGAATGGCTCTTTTTAGTCAACCTCAAGCAGAATAGGCCACAACGAACAGAAGCGTTAGACGATATGCTGCTTGAACCCCGCCCACCAAAGATAAAGGCTAAGTTACGAATACACTCAATGATAAACTGGCCAAAGCCCCAAACAATGGCTTCCAAGTGCCTCATTTAAGGGTTTATAATGAAGTTGAGAGATTACTTCCTGAGCCGCCATTCTAAGTTTTTACACTAGGTATTTTGCCTCAAGCAGGGCGGGTCTCCCTAAAAAAACACTTAAAAATGCGCAGAGGAGCGTAATGCTAAGTGTTCTCGGTCATTTTTCTCCCCGTACCTCCAAGCATGCAATCAACGGGAAACAACTGTAAAAAAGTCACTTCCTCCTCTCTAACCCCAACACCTCCTAACAAAACCCTACTTTACAAAAGGAGGCCCAGGGAGTATCAGGTTAGCGCCAGTCTCCAAGGCGGCATTTCCCTAGGCTTTGGAGGCTATAGATAGGGCTCTTATACACCAGGCCACAGAGCTGAGTTCCAGAAAGCACTGGCAGCTGGGGTTGCCAGCCCGAGTCCCAGCCCTCTAAGCTAGTTCTCAAGGTCCTTTCAGGAGGGCGGGGAGAGAGTCGGGTTTCGGAGGATCTGTTAACCTCCGGCCCTAGAGCATCAGACCCCACCCTCACTGCAGAAAGAATGGGAAGGGAGGGAGGGTTTGGCCCCAACCCTGGCCCTCGAAGGCGACCGCAAGGCCATCGAACAAAGCTAACTGGTGCAGCTAGCGGGGGGAAAGGCTTCTGCACGCGCTTGCTTTTAGGGCAGAGAGAGGAGGTACCGCAAGGTGCAGGGGCAGGGGATGCGGTTTGAACGCAAGGGCGAGACACCGGGCAACTGGGACAAGTGGGCAGCAGGGAATCCTAGGACAGCCCATGGCCATCTTTTTACTTTTTGAGGGGGAGGGGGTGGCGAGGAGGTATCGAAATTTCTTACGTCGGACGAATGAACAGGCAAGGACAAGAGAGTGCTAACGGGGGCTAGGACTGGGCTTCCGTCCGTCCCGCTGGGCCCACAGCGGCCCTCTTAGGGTCATGAGAGGAAGATGTCCCGGATCCCCGCCCTGCAGCCCCGTAGCTTTGGGGAGGAGCCGTCATCCAGGCGAAGATGAAGGCCCTTACCGCTTGAAATCCCGCATAAGTCTCCTCCGGGCCGGGGTCGACATGCTCCCCAGCTGCCCCGCGGTCAGTCTGAAAAAAAAGAGTCCCGCGCAGCCCCCCCACCCGCCGGCGCGGCGGCCGAATCACTGTGGGTCACTGCCTCAGCCGAGGTTGCACAAACAACCCTGCAATGACGTCTCCCTCCGCCGCCTCCAGATCCCTCCGCCCTCCGCCAGTACCATGGAGTGAGGGGTGGGGAGAAGGGGACGGGACGTAGGAGAGCTCGTTATGGGAGCCCTTTAGCAGGGACCCTATCCATTTTGGCTTCCTGAACTAGTCGACCAATTATTGTTCTCTGTGCTCAGGTTGGAGATTGTGATTAAGAAACACCGAAACCGAAACACCAACCCGTTTCCCCCTCTTTTACTAGTTTAGGCTCAACCGGGTGGGGAGAGAGGGATGCATCCGGGGCCAGAGATATCAGGGAAAGAAGGTAGGATGACGTAAGATCACGTGACTGCCGGCGGCGTTGTCAACAATCCACGCCTGAGGGGGAGGGGACGAAGTATCTAGAACCACGTGTCCCTATGACGCGATTAGAACGGATCACGTGAGAGCGTCGCCTGGATTCGAGTTTCTGCCAGGTCTTTGAACCGGGTAGTTAAATTTACGGGGCTGAGGGCGGGTATACACCTTTATTAGTTTTCCGTCCAGTTTGTCTAATGAACGGCAATTGATGAGGTGGTGTCGGAAGCAACAGTTTGTTTTGCTTCTTAAATCTTTAAAATAGAGCCAAAAATAATTTGGACTTAAAATTCCCCCTAGTTGGCTCAATGGCTTATCAAATCTGGTATGTGGGGAACAGTGAAGGGACCTCCGTTTTCCCCAGCTCAATGCTGAGGCCCATACTAAGTAAAATCCCCTGAAATGCTTCCTTAGGGCCACCAAAAATCCTGCATGTGCATTGCAGTGGGTTTCCAGGGTTGGAAATTCTGGGCAGAGATAAAAGAACGGTGTATAGATTATCTAATATTTGTTTACAAAACCCATAGAATTACGGAATTGTTTTTCCTTTATGGGTCTGCTCTTATTTTTTTTTTTTTTTTTTTTTTTTTTGCTGTATGCGGGCCTCTCACTGCTGTGGCCTCCCCCGCTGCGGAGCACAGGCTCCGGACGCACAGGCTCAGCAGCCACGGCTCACGGGCCCAGCCGCTCCGCGGCATATGGGATCCTCCCAGACCGGGGCACGAACCCGTATCCCCTGCATCGGCAGGCGGACTCTCAACCACTGCGCCACCAGGGAGGCCCGGTCTGCTCTTATTTGAGGTTTTGTGTGAGTCCATGGATTTGTTTACAATAGGGTACCGTTGTATTTGTCAGGAAATGTGGGGGTGATCGCAAGAGAGTGTATCAATAGGTGGTTGGTTGTCAGAGAAACCTAATATTATGATTCAGATCTGGGGCAGAGAGCATGCAAACGTGGGTGGGGGTTATGTATCTAGCCTGAGTAACTTATTTCAGGTTTTCTACACTAGCAAGTAAATGACCTGAAATGTCCCCCTCTAGGGGGCTCGGGGATGTTGACCATTGGGATTCTGACATTACTTCTAGTCATTGAGTTCCTTTCCTCTATTGCCGCCAATTTCTGTTCTTCAGGGCTTTGTTGGTCTGAACTCTGTGCTCTTTTAACCCATTCGGGCAATTCCTCAGCCCAAAGTGTTATAGGAAGATAGAATGAGGAATTTAGCGTTGCCCATACTTTCATGGAACCAGAAAGGGTTAACGTTCTCTACTTTGCTGGTACCTCCCTTTCTTTAATCCCTGAATTCTTTCTCTTGTTTTTAGTAACTGCCTTGGTAATCAAGTTAGCCAGGCCTAACTCTTGATAGACATGCATTCACAACTGTAGTTCTCTAATAAGGTGAATATTCTTATTTTTTTGCCTTCCTGCCACAGCAATCCTTATCCTCTCTATAACTAAGGATGAAGACACACTGGTAGGGTTACCTACAGTGAAATGCCAAAGAGAAACTTTTTTTTAAAATCCGTTATGTCATTTGTCTAGCAATTTATTATAATTGTTTTGGAAATGTACAGATTATGGTTTTTCCAAAATGAAGTAACGCTTTTGAGAAAATCAAGTGAGGCGATTTCATTTAAGTCCTAGAGCTTTACTGTATAAGAAAGAATCATAGGCTGTCCTGGTTACCAGGCCTGCCATAACCTATTTGTAGAAAGAATAGTTTTAAAGCTATAATTTTATACTGTAGAGACTGTAGCTTTAGATTGTGAGCTCACTGACAGCAGGTACTCTGATTCATGCTTTGTCCCTTGTCAATATTAAGCCAACAACAAATATTTAATAAATGTGCTTTACAGCAAGTCTGGGTCCACTGTAAGATTTACTATGATATTCTTTTTTTTTTAAGAATTCTTAATTAATTAATTTAGTTTTGGCTGTGTTGGGTCTTCGTTTCTGTGCGAGGGCTTTCTCTAGTTGTGGCAAGCGGGGGCCACTCTTCATCGTGGTGCGCGGGCCTCTCACTATCGCGGCCTCTCTCGTTGCGGAGCACAGGCTCCAGATGCGCAGGCTCAGTAGTTGTGGCTCACGGGCCTAGTTGCTCCGCGGCATGTGGGATCTTCCCAGACCAGGGCTCAAACCCGTGTCCCCTGCATTAGCAGGCAGATTCTCAACCACTGCGCCACCAGGGAAGCCCTACTATGATATTCTTATTCATAGATGTAAAGTATTTTATAACATGGTTGAATAACTTTTCAAAAGGAAAGACAATTCTGAATATTTTGGTGGTGATAAGCAAAAAACCATGACCACCTCTCCTTCCTCCCCCACACCTCTTTCAGTATAAACCTTAGCAGCATAGAAAACACTTAGGAAGGTTTTAAAATACCTGTTACTTTACCCTAACTCACTTAAATTAGGATCTCTGGGGATGGGACCTTTTAAAAAGCTCTGTAGGTGTGATTTTAACGTGCATGGTGGGGTGAGACCAACTGGATTAGCATTTATTGGATAGTAGTAGTGCTTTCTCTTATTTCCGAGCAGCACAGTGAGAT
Source organism: Mesoplodon mirus (assembly GCF_964341445.2). Classification (NCBI taxonomy): domain Eukaryota; kingdom Metazoa; phylum Chordata; class Mammalia; order Artiodactyla; family Ziphiidae; genus Mesoplodon; species Mesoplodon mirus. Next base: position 72,316,428 of record NC_138980.1, read on the forward strand.
TCGGGCTCTTAACACTTAACTTCTTTTTACAGAAAAAAGAAATGAAAGCCCTAACAAAGACAGCACTCCTTGGGCGCTTCCAGTGATATTCAGTTTATTCATTGGAGGCTGGCACTCCAGCAGAACCTCATGTCTAGTTCTTAAGCAATTAGATTAAGGCCTCTTTTTTTGGGGGGGGGGTGGAGCCCTCTGAATTATTTGCCTTTCAAGAGGGACTTTTAGAGTTTTGACATGTAGGAAGGGAGTTTTTTAAAAGGAGGACTACTATGAGTTCAAAAAAAAGTTTTAAGCATATAAGGTGTTCAAGAAATGTTCTTGATTTATGAATCGTTTTATCCCTGTTTTAAGGATGAATGTCAACAACTGAGGTCGAAATCAGATCTATGGAATATTAACGTAACTAGGTAACTTAGAAAACTATATTTACACAAGACTTCTTTGGAAGTCTCGTTTTACAAGAAATCTCTTGCCTGGTGACACCAGGCATCCTTTTAGGATCCGGCACAAGTGGCAAGTGTTCACGGGCCTGGGGGCATCTAAGATGCAGGTCGGATAAACTTCCACGCCGGTTCCCCTTCCCTAGAAGATCCGCTGTCACTCAAGCTGCCGTCAAAATGCGACCCTCCCCCATCGCCGCTCAAAACCAACCTTGTGTAGTGGCCCCAGTTTGATCGACAGCAGCTCGTATTCCCCACTTACACCCTCAAGGAGGCTTCCAGTTAGCGCCCACCAGGAACGCTTTTCTGCTTGTTCCCTCTTTTTCCTTCCGGGTCGGGCCTGGCCGGTGTTCCGGTCTTGCGCCCTAGGCCCCGAGCGAGAGGCCCGGTGCACCGTTGCCATGGCAGTAGGCCGTTGGGAGCTGACGGATAGGTAGGGTCGGTGTCTGAGACTGCGCGGTGCCGGGCCGGCGGGACTGCAGAATGGGCTGAGGCGGCGGCGGCTGTCCGGACGAGGTCGACTGAGGGGCGAAGGGCGCGGCACTGGTCCAGGACCCTAAGACGCCTGGTTTGAGGAGCGGGTGGGACCGAGGTTTTCTTGGGCCCCAAGGCCTGACCTGTTGGCGACTGCAGCTTTGCGGGAACCTCATATTTGACGCGGGCATGACTGGACGTGTGGAGACCCCACTGATGATGAATAGGTGACATGTAGTGAGCGAATCTTAACTCTTGGTGGGAATGATCTTGACAGCAGGAAGCTCCCCAAGTTCTGGTGGGGGCCAGAGCCCCACAAGGCCCCCTTACTGCCGAACTGGCAGAGTTCCCAAAGACAAACAGAATCTGTGAAAAGATTCCTACTTTTCCTGTTTCCGTATTTTTAAGTGTGGGTTTATTGTGGAAATGCATTATCCGCCTTGAATAAATAAAGGTATAAATGTTTAACCTTCTTCCTCCCCACCCCCTTTCTTTTCATAAAGAAGAAGCTGGGCTTGAAAATGGAGATGTATGAAACCCTTGGAAAAGTGGGGGAGGGAAGTTATGGAACAGTCATGAAGTGTAAACATAAGGATACTAGGCAGATAGTGGCCATTAAGATATTTTATGAGAAACCAGAAAAGTCTGTCAACAAAATTGCAACGAGAGAAATAAAGTTGCTAAAGGTTTGCTTCTTTTGCCTTAATTGCTCTCTGTAAGTCAAAAGGGAAGTTGTTATGGAATAAAAAATTATATAATGAATATTTCAGTTAACATGTATTTGGACATATAATAGAAAAACAAGTGTGATAGCTTACCTTACTGTGTACATTTTGTAACTTTACAGTGATACTAGATATATGTTCTTCTGTATAATGTAACAAAAGCTATGCCAAATATTGTGAAATAATTATTCAGAAATATCCAGGTATAATACTTAGTAAAAATGTCTGCTTTGTGCAGGGTTTTGTGCCAGATGCTGTGACTATAATGACGTAAAAGACAGTACCTGCTCTTCAGGACTTTTATTAATTAGACAAGAGAGCATATAAAAATAATACTGAATATTAAGTGGCTGATAACAAAAGCCAAGTGATTAACACAAAGTCCTGTTGGGTAGGGAATGTTTCTTGGAGGAAATGGAACATGAATTTGGCCTTAAAGGGTATGTAGAATTTAGGAAAGAGGGAGAGACTGTTGTATTCCAGGTTAGGGGAACAGCATAAGCTCACAGAGAGGCTGAAGGCAGGACGAAGAGCAGAGCAGAAAGGACACAGAGCATTTGCCTGTAGAGTTTCTTATATGGAAATAGAAGGAGGTGAGATTAGAGAAGTAAGCTGGAGGTAGGTTTTAAAGTCTTGTCTTTTAGGCTAAGGAATCAAAACTTGATTTTGTGAGAGGTGTGAGGTTTTGAATTCAGAGTAAAGAAACTGTAAATATTAATCTAGCATTATTTTTTAGAATAGATTGGAGGACTGAGAAAGTAAAAATAGGGAGATCTGTTGTGTTTTTAATTCAGGAATCCTGTTAAATGTGAGGGTCCTTGCTAGAATGCAGCAATTTGAATGGAAAGTAGAGTTAGAACATAATATATTACTAAAGAAGACATGAAAGTGTAGAAGGAAACAGAAGGGGAATCAAGGGTATCTTTGAGGTTTAGTGATTGCTACCATTGATAGAAATATGAAAGACCCAAAAGAGACATGGTTTGGGAACTAGTTCGGTTTTAGAAATGTTGAATTTGAGGTGACAAATACAGTGCAGTAAAGATGATAGGTAGGCGTTTAGAGGTGGAGAACAATAACAGAAAAAGAAAATTCATTTGGTGTTTGAATTTATTGACCACACAGTATTAGATGAGTTACAACATTATTGTCATGGACTAGAGAGTAAACGACTTAGAAAATACCTCTTCCAGATTCTTCGAGCAATTGAATATCTTCACAATAATAATGTAAGTGCTTATGGGACGAAGTGAGAGAGTGGCATTGACATATATACACTACCAAATTTAAAATAGATAGCGGCCTTCCTTCCTGAGGGGAGGGGTAGGAGAGTCCGAATGGAGAGAAGACTCACAAATGCTGCTGGCCAAATACCAAAGACAGCCTTCGAAGGAAAGGTCTTTGTGGGATAACCCGTATCATTAATTTATTCAACTTTATCAGTCACTTTTGTTTCTTTCTTTTTTTGTAATCAACTCCTGGAGACTTTTATTTAACTGCTTCTTTAAGTTACAATACTGCCATCCTAGGTGGGGTTTTATCATCCCAGGGACTACCTCTGCCTTTAATTTTTAAAAAAAAAAGAAAAAGGGAGGGGGAAGAAGAGGGACATGAACTGTGGGACAGAGAACTAGGCACTCTGTCACCCCCAGGAGGCGCTGCAGTACTGGGGCTGCTGCTATTTACAGCCAAGGACTGAGATACTGGTGGGAGCAGGCCCCAGACTCAGGCTTGGCTGCAGGACGTAAGCTAAACCTCCCAGACCTACCTCGAAGGCCCCTGAGATCTACTGGGGTGACCCTGCTCACTGTGATGTTGCTGGTCTAGGAGTCATGGTCAGGAAAGCACTTGAGGTGGCTTCCATTGGGCCACCCCCAGGTCAGTGTTGGAACATGGTAGAGCAGGTATCCCAGTGTAGGCGGGCAGGGATGGGGGGCTCTACCAGATAAGGGAAGGGAGTATATATTGAGTGTCTTTCTTCTATTACTCTGATACTCTTTGATGGCTTCTATTTTAATTTTTTAAAAATAGTCATTTTATGAGTCAAGGAGTATCAAATCAATGTTGGCTGGGCCACCCAAGGTTGGGGAGAGGGGCTGGAAGCCCTGGACATTAGAAGGGAGTGGGTGCTGGCAGAGATGACTATAGAATGTGTTTCTCAGGAGGCAGCGTGGTGGATTTTGAAGGTAAAACTTTGAGTTTATCATGTTTTGAGGGACAGGGAGAGATGGATTATCACCAGTTGCCCCTCATCTCATCCCACAGAAGTAGGGGTCTCAAAGGAACACCTCCCAAGGAGCTGGGGCTGAGTTGATTGATTCTAGACAGGCCTGTTTGGTTCCTGCTCATCCCCACCCTTAGGCGCTGGCTTCCTCACCATCTTTGCTCCATTGGGGTATAGCGAAGTTTTTCTTATACAGCAGATTCCGTCTCCCCTCTTGCCCCGGCTTCCTGTTCTGGGGGCGGGGAGAGAATCAGTGATACTGGAGATGACTGGTTGCTGTGTTATGGGTTTGAGTTGCATTTGACTATAAAGCAATCTTGTTAGAAAAAGTATGTGGGGAGGAGGGGAGCAGGGGGAGAAGGCCTCTTCCCCCACACACATTGAGACACATCTTAATTAGTCTGTAATCTTGTTTGTAGGGATTCTGTTGGTTGAATGCCTGAAAAGGGAGGTGGGATGGCCTTCAGAATGTACCAGCTTAGTAACACTGGTAACCAACTGTTGCAGGCTCTGAAAATAAAAACAATCTTGAACCCCCCAAAAAAATAAAAATAAAAAAAATAAAATAAAATAAAATAGATAGCTAGTGGGAAGCAGCCGCATAGCATAGGGAGATCAGCTCGGTGCTTTGTGACCACCTAGAGGGGTGGGATAGGGAGGGTGGGAGGGAGACACAAGAGGGAGGGGATATGGGGATATATGTATACACATAGCTGATTCACTTTGTTATACAGCAGAAACTAACACAACAATGTAAAGCTATTACACTCCAATAAAGATGTTAAAAAAAATAATGTAAGTGCTTAAAAATAAGCCAAACTGTAGGATGAATATGAATTGTAAGTGCCCTTTAAACATTGTTCTGTTTTTATGAAAGTTGTTAAAATTATTTTTCTGGACAATATTAATTGACATCCTGAAAATGGAGAAAAGATCAGGGGAGTTACTACCTTATAATTCAGTTGCAGAACCAAAAAACATATTGAACACATAATAATTATAACTATAGGGCAGACCAACTATGGGATGCTAAAGGAGGTATAGAGGAATCAACAGTCAACTGGGGCATCTTTTATTAATGAAAGTACATTAAAATATCGAAAGTCAAGCCAGCTCAGATGAAGGGAGGTTTGGAGGTAGGAACTGGAAACTAGGCCAGGGGAATGGCAAGAGAAGGTGGATGCCTTTAGGGAAAGAAAAGAGAGAAAGTGGCTGAGGGGTGTAGAGCCTTGTCATTTAAGTCAAGAAAGGAAAGAAGATCAACTGTTTTGATTTTTAGTGCTGCCTCTTAGCATTGTTTAGTTAATGTTTATCTCAGCAGGTCTTTATGGACATACTTTGTTCCCAACATGAGCTCTACTTTCTGTAAAGTTAGATGTATGTTTGTGAAATAACAGTACAAGTCTCAAAAATAGTTTTATGAATAAGTGATATAGGCATAACATCTATATACCCTAGGCTTTTTCAGATACCTTAATTTCTAATTTGCTGTCTTGGTAATAGTGCATCTCATGTTGCAGCTTTGAAAAATGTGGTTGTGATAGCAACTGGAAATTCAGATTGTAATTTCCTTGCTGACTGGATCCGTGCGGGGGGGCAGTATAATGTAATAGTTAAGAGCACACAGTCCTTGGAATCAGACTGTCCTGGATTTTCACCCACCAGCTTATGTATGGATAACCACACAACTTGTGGAGTTCACACTTGCACAATGAAAGGTGGTAGCCCCATTACTCTGTGGCCCCAGGAAGTTATCTAACCTCTCTGAACTTCATTTTCCTCATCTGTAAAATGATACTATAGTACCTCACAGATTTTTTATAAAGATCAAATTAGGTAGTAGTGTTTAACACTAGGTGTGTTTTAAGTGCTCATTAAATAGTGCAGATAAGGAGTCAGGAATAGTTATATGTTATCTGTATCCCTATAGTGTCTTGCCTGTAGTAGACTTTAAAAATATTTCTTGAATAATGGGAGACACCAGTATGGGCTAGCCTGAGAGTAGAAAACTTCAAAGAGGAGGTAAAACTAAAGTAACAATTTTGAACTTATATGGGTGTTTAAATTCAAGCACATAGGGAAACAACCCAAGTGTCTATCAACAGTTGATTGGTTTAGGAAGATGATATATATATATATATATATATATATATCTAAATAGATATATATATAATATTATTGAGCCATAAAAAGGATGAGGTATTGCCATTTGCAGCAACATGCATGGACCTAGAGAATATCATACTAAGTTAAATAAGTCAGAGAAAGACAAATATATGATATCACTTATGTGTGGGATCTAAAAAATAATACTAATGAATCTATATACAAAACAGAAACAGGCTCACAGACGTAGAAAACATACTATGGTTACCAAAGGGGAAAGGGAGGGAGGGTTAAATTGGGAGTATGGGGTTGACAGATAACAAACTACTATACGTAAAATAGATAAACAACAAAGATTTACTGTATAGCACAGGGAACTATATTCAATATCTTGTAATAACCTATAATGGAAAATAATCTGAAAAAAAAAGTATGTAACTGAATCACTTTGCTGTACATCTGAAACTAACACAATATTGTAAGTCAACAATAGTTCACTAAAACAAACAAAAATGCCTTAATGGAATCAAAATGGAAAAAAATATAAATGATCTTAAAACTAACAAAGAAAGTGAATCAATAGTCAAAAAAATTCAAGGGGAATTCCCTGGTGGTCCAGTGGTTCGAACTCTGTGCTTTCACTGCCAAGGGCCAGGGTTCGATCCCTGGTCGGGGAACTAAGATGCCATAAGCTGCATGGTGCAGCGGAAAAAAAAAAAATTAAACAAAAATATTCAAGCACATGGAGCAGAGTTATTATAAATCATTGTAATATGGAGTTCTATGTAGTTTTGGAGCATTTCACTACAAAATAAAGGAGAATTAAACTCACTGAATCCAAAGTCTGATAGTTCACACCATATACAAAAATTAAGTTGAAATGGATCAAAAACCTAAACATAAGAGCTAAAACTATAAAACTCAGAAGAAAACATAGGTGTAAATCTGTGTGATCATGTATTAATGCGTCAAAAGCAAAGAAAAAGACAAATTGGACTTCATCAAAATTAAAAACTTTGTGCATCAAAGGACACCATCAAGAAAGTAAAAAGACAGTTCACACAGTGGGAGAAAATATTTGCAAATCATATATCTGATAAGCAACTACTATCCAGGATATATAAAATACAATTCAACACAAAAAGACAACCCAATTTAAAAATGGGCAAAGGACTCAATAGACATTTCTCCAAAGAAGATATAAAAATGGCTGATAGCACATGAAATGATGCTCAATATCCTGAGTCATTATGGTAATGCATATCAAAATCACAATGAGATACCATTTCACACCCAGTAGTCTAGCTGTAATTTAAAAAACAGACAAGAATGAATGTTGGCAAGGAAGTAAAGAAATTGGAACCCTCATACACTGCTGGTGGTAATGTAAAATGGTGCAGCTGCTATGGAAAACAGCTTGGCAGTTCCTCGAAAAGTTAAACATAGAATTACCATATGACCCAGCATATTTACTCCTAGGTATCTACCCAAGAGAATTGATAACATATGTTCACATAGAAACCTGCCCAGGAATGTTCATAGCAGCATTACTCAAAGTAGCCAAAAAGTGGAAACAACTCAAATGTATATTAGCTGACGAATGGATAAACAAAATGCGGTACAACCCTACAGTGGGATTTATTCAACCACAAAAAGGAATGAAGTACTGATACGTGCTACAAAATGAGTGAACCTTGAGAACATGTTGAATGAAAAAAGTCAAAATGCAAAAGACATAAGTATAAATTCCATTTAAATGAAAAATCCAGAATAAGCAAGTTTATATTTGTATATCTTCTTTGAAGAAATGTCTCAAGTCCTTTGCCCATATTTAAATTGGGTTATTTGTTTTTCTATTGTCGAGTTGTATTTTCTGTATTTTGTATACTAGATCCTTATCAGATACATGATTTGCAAATATTTTCTCCCATTCTGTGGATTGCCTTTTTGCCTTCTCGATAGTGGTTTTTTTAAAAATCATTTCTTTCTCTTTATTGATATCCTTTATTTGGTGAGACGTGTTCATACTTTTCTTTAGACATGGTTTCCTTTAACCTTGAACATATTTAAAATAGCCAATTATAGTCTTTGTCTAGTGGCTTCAATGTTTGGGCTTCTTCAGGGAAAGCTTCTTATTGACTGCTTTTTTTTCCCCTGTGCATGGCCATATTTGTTTCTTTGCACACCTATTTGGGGGGATTTTTTTTGGACATTTGTAATTTTTTGTTGAATACTGGACATTTAAAATAATATGTGGTAACTCTGGAAGTCAGAATTTCCCATCTCTCAGGGTTTGTAGTTTTTGCTATTTGTTTAGTTACTTTGCTGAACTAATTCTGTGAAGTCTGAATTCTTTATCATGTTTGACCACTAAAATCTCTGCTCAGTTAGTTTAGTGGTCAGCTAAGGTTTGGACAGAAATTTCCTTCAATTCTTGAAACCAGTAAATCTCTCAGCCATATTTACTGAGGGCTCTTTCTCTGTGTTGGGCCATGTCTTCAATGTTCAGGCAGGCAGTTCACAACTCTGCCTTAGCCTTACCTTCCTGCTTGTGTAGAACCTTAAAGTCTGCCAGTCTTGAGAGCTTAGGGACAATCTCAGGTCTTTCCTGGGTGTGTGCACAGCTGTGCATGTACCCTTCATGATTCTCAGGAATATGTTGGAACTTTTCAAACCCTTTATGGACATCTCACTCCCAGCCTTCCTTCCTTTCTTTCTTTCTTTCTTTCTTCCTTCCTTCCTTCCTTCCTTCCTTCCTTTCTCTTCTCTTCTCTCTCTCTCTCTCTTTCTTTCTTTCTTTCTTTCTTTCTTTCTTTCTTTCTTTCTTTCTTTCTTTCTCTTGTTTTACACACATATTTTGTTTTAACTTTATATCTTGGAGGTCACACCATGTCAGAATACAGAGAATGTCTTCAATTCTTTTTTACAGAAGAATCATAATAGTAATCATTTTTATGGCAGTTAGCACGCATGAGGCACTATTTTAAATATTTTCAGTGTTTTACAGATATTAAGGCATATGTAATGGCATATTCTTCAAAACCACACTAGGAAATATATATTTATTTCACCCCCATTTATAGATGAAGAAGCCATGTTTGTGAATCTTGCCCCACTCTCACAATATCAAGGGGTAAAGTAGGGATTTGAACCTGTTGGTCTCACCACAATTTGTGCTCTTAAACTTTATAATACCTTTCAACTCCAGCCTTTTGTTTTTTAATTGAAGTATAGTTGATTTACAATGTTGCGGCAATCTCTGCTGTGCAGCAAACTGACTCAGTTATACGCATAGAGACATGCTTTTTTATATTCTTTTCCATTATGGTTTATCACGCAGGATATTGAATATAGTTCCCTGTGCTATACATTAGGACTTTGTTGTTTATCCATTCTAAACAGCCTTTCTTTTTAATTAAGTATTTTGGTCAGCTTGTTGTTTGTCCTGTTATAGCTTCCTCAGGTGGCTTTAATGTTATATAGTGGCTGCTAAGAAGGCTGATTGCTTGGGCCAGCTCTGAGTTAGGTCAGTAAAGACAAAACTTCTAGTGCGATTTTCCAGTGATCTGCCAGACATGTCAAATAATGACTATTACCTGGGAATGGTGCTTTGGAGGATATACTACCCTATACTACTCCCTCTGGTGGCTGCTAGGCTGCTAGTTTTCACCATGGTTTGGGGGGCTGTTAGTTTACAAAGCTACCAGGAGCTGGGGAGAGAGGAATAGAAATAGGACAAGCTAAGAATACTACTGCATCACATGGTTAGTTTATGTTTCAACTTTTTAAAGAAACTACCAAACTTTTTCCAAAGTGGTTATACCATTTTACATCCCCATCAACAATGTATTCCAGTTTTTCTGCATCCTCCTGTTATTGTCTTTTGATCATAGCTATTCCAGTGGGTGTGAAGTGGTATCTTTTTTTTTTTTTTTTTTGAGTAGTAAAACTGTCTTTATTCACAGATGGCATGATCATCTATGTAGGAAATTCTATGGACTCTACAACAAAGTTAAGAGAACTAACTTGTAAGTTTATCAAGGTTGTAGGATACAAGATCAATATACTGAAATTAATTGTATTTCTGTGTATTAGCAACAATCAGAAATTGAAATTAAAAATACCATTGTAACAGCATCAAAAATATAAAATACTTAGAGAAAATCTGACAAAAGATATATAAGACCTATACATTGAAAACTATTAAACATTGATGAGAGAAATTAAAGAAGATCTAAACACATAGAAAGAAATACTGTGTTTATAGAGGTCTCAGTGATTGTGGAAGACCAAGGAGGATGTTGTCAAAACACAGAATTTTAAAAGTTGGGATTCAGAGAGTGCTTGATTCTCAAGGATAGAGTTCTGCATGTAGTCATGGTGTTAGTTGTTAAAACGAGTGAGAACATTAGGACATCAGCTGAGTGAATCTTTCTCCCCCATGTTTAGAGCACTGAGGAGGAGGGTGATGGTTGTGTAGTAGGCAGAATGTGTGAAGTGGTATCTTAACGTGCTTTTCCATGTCTATTTTTTCTCATGTTATATCCTCAGATCTTGGTATAGTGCCTGGCATATAGTAGTCACTCAATAAAAGTTGTAGAAGTAAAAAAGGACTAATATAGTGTTATAGATGTCTCCTTTAAGGTGACTCATTACCCTAAATTAATTATTTGGCCATTTAGGAGGAAGAGTGAGGCAGAAAAAGAGCCAAACCCAAAGGCTTATAGCAGCAAGTTGTATAAAAAAGGAAAGATCCCACATTTCTGTCACCAAGATATTTTCACTCGTGTCATGATACTTTTCTGGTGATGAGAATGTGCTTAATACATTTGATAGAGGTTTTAAATGCCTTCTTTGTTTTAGGCATTGTACTGGGCCCTGGGGATATATCCTGAACAAAACAGACATACATCTTGCCCTCATGGAACTTACAGTCTAATGGGAGTGACAAAAAAGTAAATAGGCAATTAATAACAAGCATGACAAATGCTGTGAAGGGGGAAGTGCAGAATAATGTGAGAACATATAGAAGGAACATCTAATAGAAACATCTCAGCTGAGACCTGAGGAAATAGTTGGCCAAGCAAAGTGTTCTAGGCGGTTAGAACAGCATCAGCAAATGCAAAAAATGATGACACAAACCTGGAGAATTGGGAAGCTAATATTCAATAGGCTGGCGAAGGGACATTGAGAATGTGAGCAGAGACCAAATCCTATAAGGCCTTACCAGCCATTTTACGTAGCTTCAAATTTGTCCTGTGGGGTAGGGAATCCTTGAAGGAGTGACATAATCATACATGTGATTTTAAAATAGTACTGTGATTTCACTGTGGACAATGGATTGGAGGGGATTAGAGTGAATTCAGGGAGACCATTTGGTAAGCTAGTAATTTTGATGAGAGAACTGAGGGAACTTGAACTAGGGAGAGAAGTAGACAGGTTGAGAGAGTATGGAACCTGAAGGAGAAAAGTGCCTTGATTTCTGGCTTGAGCCATGGGATCTATGTTGGTTCCATTTACTGAGCTAAAGGACTGTTGAGAACAAATGAGTTTGGGAGAAAAGATGATGCGTTTAGTTTTGGATTTGCTGAGTTTGTGGGATGTGTGGTTCAGCCCTGTGGGACTTCTTGTGGACTTCCATTCCTTGTGGAAGCCAGGAAAGATAGAAATAGAAATACGGAAGTCATCAGTTTATGGATAGTTACTAAGGCTGTAATAGTAGGTGAGATTGAGATGGAACAGCCAATGGATGGGAAGAAGCCCAAAAGAATATGGTGTTCCCATAACCAAGTGAACAAAGTGCTAAAAAAAAAAAAAAAAAGTAGTTGAGATTGTGCAGGAAACAAGATGTAAGAGAAGAGAAGCCCAAGACCAGAACCCTACATTTACAGACAGATAGAGAAAAAGGAACTGCCATAGGAGGAGACTGGGGAATTTTAGGTCCCAGAAGTCAGGAATGGAAGACTGGTTGATATCTTTTACACTAAGATACCAAGTAAGATATGTATTGAGGGGTGTGTGTTGGATGTAGCAATGAGGCTGTTGATGACTTTGGCTAGGGCAGTTTGAATGTGGGAGCAGAAGACAGATTGCATTACCTTGAGGAGTGAATGAGTGGTCAGACAGAGAGTGAAGACTGAGTAAAAATAATGTCTTCAAGAAGTTTAGCTGTGAAGGAAATGAAAGAGCAGTTCTTGGAGTGTGACATGGGGTTAAAGGAAAGTTAAACTTTTCCCATTAAGTTCTTTTAATTACTTTTCCTTTTATGAATGTGATTTACCTTTTCAGTATTATGTCTGTTTTCTTGGCTTTGTTTGGAGATGATGGATGGGGCAAGAACTGAAAGTATATAACTATTTAGCTTTTGCATTGTGTAGTTAATCATTTGCATTTGGTAAGAAAATAGCTTTACTGTCTTAATCAGCTAGATTCTCTCTGTGTAATTGTTGAGAGATTTTCTAGATAATGAAACCTCATTTTAATCTATTGCATCTTCTGTTTGTTTTTAGATCATTCATCGAGATATAAAACCTGAGAATATTTTAGTATCCCAGTCAGGAATTACTAAACTCTGTGGTTTTGGTTTTGCACGAACGCTAGCAGCTCCTGGAGACATTTATACGGACTATGTGGCCACACACTGGTATAGAGCTCCAGAATTAGTATTAAAAGATACATCTTATGGAAAGTAAGTATATTTGGGAATCCTGCTTGGCCTTTCCTAGCCGTCTCTTTTTTTCCCTTGGTGTATCTGTCACCCATACTACTGACTACTACCCATACTACTAACACCCTCTGCCTTCTGCATCTGGGTTTGGGCTAGAAAAGGGACACCCCAAAATAGAGCAGAGAGACCCTAGGCACCTGCCCTGCTGCTATTGACATTACCACGCTTGCCCTCTGGGGCTGAGTGGCCCCAGCCCCAGAAGACCTATGCAGTCACCCCTCAGGCTGTATCCATGCTTGCTTTAAGCTGTGCCCCACCCTTAACAGAGTTGCCTCCTCCGCTTATCTGTACGCTCTACATTTACTGTACTCTGCCAGTGTTACCACAGGATCTGCCAGATTTCCTGCTTCTTGAATACGGCACAATCTTTGCAAAGACTGGCAAATAATTTTTAAATTGAACTGTTCTAGATGCCTCGAAAAGTAGAAAGGTCTCAGTCTATTGCAAAACAGTATAGGAAACAGCAATCTAATAAACAAATAATGAATCTTAGAAGAACAAAGGGACCAAGTTGTACAACTGAATACAAGAAATGGGAGGGGGGATAATTCTCACATGCTTTTCCTAGAAGCCATTGTTCTGTTATTATAATAATATCTAACATCGGGGCTTCCCTGGTGGTGCAGTGGTTAAGAATCTGCCTGCCAATACAGGGGACACGGGTTCAAGCCCTGGTCCGGGAAGATCCCACATGCCGCGGAGCAACTAAGCCCGTGCACCACAACTACCGAGCCTGTGCTCTAGAGCGTGCGAGCCACAACTACTGAGGCTGCGTGCCACAACTACTGAAGCCCGCACTCCTAGAGCCCGTGCTCTGCAACAAGAGAAGCCACCACCATGAGAAGCCCGTGCGCGGCAATGAAGAGTAGCCCTCACTCACTGCAACTAGAGAGAAAGCCCACGCGCAGCAACAAAGACCCAATGCAGCCATAAATAAGTAAATAAATTAATAAATAAATTTATTTTAAAAAAAATCTAACATCATTAAGTACTTATTTTAAAACTAGAAACTGTTCTAAATGCTTTACATGCATTAAATTATCTAATTTTCACAACAACCCTCTGATGAAGGTGCTAGTATTTTATCCCCATTTCAAATAAGACGACACTAAGGCAGGTAGTAAGACACTAAAAAAGTAAGAAAGTGAGTAAGTTTACTAAGAAAAGTAAACTAATTTACCCAAAGTCTATCCAGGGTATGTTTTCAACTGTACTTATCACTGATACCATATGCAGACCACCTCTGTGCCTCAGTTACTTTATCTGTATAATGGAAATAATAATGGAACCAGTTTCCTAGGTTTGTTGTGAGGATTAAATGATTTAATGAATGAGAAAAATGAAAATACAGTAAATGCTCAATCAATGTAGCCTCTGTAAGATCTCTCCCAGTTTTACCCTGTTTGTGATACTTTACTTAAATTCCTTTCCTGATGTACCCCCTTATTCCTATCCCTTCCCCCAAATCATATCCTCCTCTAAATGCTGCTGTACATTATATGTAAATTTTGTGCCAGTTAATATTTAATGTGGCCTAGTTCTATCTACCTCTTTTTAAAATATTATTCTTGCTGAAAGATAAATTCCTTGAGGATAGGTGTAATCTCTTGTATTCTAGAGAGCCAAAATTGATGCCTTGTATATAGTCAGTTTGGATTCTAATGCAAGGCTTCACATTGTGTTTGAAATAAATTTGCCAGTGAGTTTTTAAAACATGTTAAATTTTAACATCTTTACATTTTAAAACATGTAAAATAAAACACAGATACAAGAAAAGCTCACACAACAAATGTATACTTCCATCACCAGATGGAAAAATAGAATTTTGCAGGCTACCCCAGAAAACCCTCTATGTTCCCTATTCCACTTACAATACTCTTTCTAACCTCAAAAGTAACCATGATATTGACTTTTTTAAAAAAATAGATTTATTTATTTATTTTTGGCTGCGTTGGGCCTTCATGGCTGCGCACGGGCTTTCTCTAGTTGCAGTGAGCGGGCACTACTCTTCGTTGCAGTGCATGGGCTTCTCATTGCAGTGGCTTCTCTTGTTGCAGAGCACGGGCTCTAGGCGCATGGGCTCAGTAGTTGTGGCGCATAGGCTCTAGAGCGCAGGCTCAGTAGTTGTGGTGCACGGGCTTCATTGCTCCACGGCATGTGGGATCTTCCCGGACCAGGGCTCGAACCTGTGTCCCCTGCCTTGGCAGGCAGATTCTTAACCACTGCGCCACGAGGGAAGTCCCTTGACTTTTATTATAATCAGTTTCTTGCATTTTTAATAGTTTTATTACGCAAAAGTGTATCTACTTAGTTTAATCTAGCCTTTTTTAATGACAGCTCTTTTAAAGATATGATTCACATACCATACAATTGACAGATTTAAAGTGTACAATTCAGTGGTTTTTAGTATATTTACAGAGTCATGCAACTATTAGCACATTCAATTTTAGAACATTTTCATCACCCCAAAAAGAAATCCTGTGCTCATTAAGCAGTCACTCCCCATTTCCTCCCAACCCTTCCAGGCCTAGGCAACCACCAATCTACTTTCATTTTCTCTGGATTTGCCTATTCTGGACATTTCATATAAGTGAAATTATGCAATATCTGGTCCTTTGGGACTGATTTGTCTCACTTAACATACTATTTTCAAGATTCATCCATGTTGCAGCATGTATCGGTACTTTATCTTTTTTGGCTGTATAATATCCATTTTATGGTTATACCACATTTTATTTACCCATTCATTAGTTGATGGACATTTTGATTGTTTCCACTTTTTGGCTATTATGAATAATACTGCTGTGAACACTTGTATGCACATTTTACTGTGGACATGTGTCTTTATTTCTTTTGGGTATGTACCTAGGATTTGAAATTGTGGGTCACATGGTAACTCCATGTCGAGTTTTTGTTTGTTTGTTTGTTTGTTTGTTTTTGCGGTATGCGGGCCTCTCACTGTTGTGGCCTCTCCCGTTGCGGAGCACAGGCTCCGGACGCGCAGGCTCAGTGGCCATGGCTCACGGGCCCAGCCGCTCTGCGGCATGTGGGATCTTCCCGGGCTGGGGCACGAACCCGTGTCCCCTGCATCGGCAGGCGGACTCTCAACCACTGCGCCACCAGGGAAGCCCCATGTCGAGTTTTTTAAGGAAACACCAGACTGTTTTTCAAAGTGTCTGCATCATTTTACTTTCCCACCAGCAGAGTATGAGGGTTACAAATTTCTCCACATCCTCACCAAGACTTGTTATTATCTGACTTTTGGATTCTGGTTATCCTAATGGGTGTGAAGTGGTATCTCATTATGGGTTTAATTTGCATTTCCTTGATGACTAATGATTGTTGAACTTCATTGTTGATCTTTTATGTGCTTATTGGCCATTTATATATCTTCCTTGGAGAAATGTCTGTTCAGATCCATAGCCCATTTTAAAATTATATTGGCTTTTATTATTAAATTGTAAGAATTCTTCATATACTCTAGATACAAATTCCTTATCAGGTATATATTTGCAAGTATTTTCTCTCATTCTGTAGTTGTCTTCATTTTCTTAATGGTGTCTTTTGTCACACAAATTTTTTTATTTTGATGAAGTCCATTCTATCTGTTTATTCCATTTGTTGCCTTTGCTTTTGGTGTCATATTTAAGAATCCTTTGCCAAATCCAAGGTTGTGAAGATTTACCCCTCTGTTTTGTTTTAAGAGGTTTATACTTCTAGTTCTTAGATTTAAGTCTTTCATCTGTTTTGAGTTAATTTTTAATTAAATGTGAAGTTAATTTAATTAATTTAATGAAGTTAATTTAAATGAAGTTAATTTAATTAACCTCATTCTTTTGCATGTGTTTAGCCAGTTGTTCCAGCACCATTTGTTGGAGACATGATTTTTTTCCCTATTAAATGGTCTTGGCACCCTTGATGAAAATCAGATGGTTTATTTATGGACTTCTGATTCTGTTCCATTGATCCATATCTCTATCCTTGTTCTAGAACCACACTGTCTCGATTACTATTGCTGTGTAGCTAGTTTGAAATCAGGAAGTGTGAGTGCTGCAACTTTGTTCTTCTTTTTTAAGATTGTTTTGGCTGTTATGGGACCCTTGCAATTCCATGTGAATTTTAGGATCAGATTTATCAATTTTTTTTTTCTTTTGGCCAATAAGACAGCTAGGATTCTGATAGGGATTTTATATCTATAAATCAGTTTGGAGAATATTGCCGTCTTAATGTTAAGTCTGCTCATCTATGAACATAAGATGTTTTCAGATCTTTCATTTCTTTCAACAATGTTTTATAGCTTTTAGCACATACATTTTACATTTTTTCATGGTAAGGCATTTTTTTTTTTTTTTTTTTTTTTTGCGGTATGTGGGCCTCTCACTGTTGTGGCCTCTCCCGCTGCGGAGCACAGGCTCCAGACACGCAGGCTCAATGGCCATGGCTCACGGGCCCAGCCGCTCCGCGGCACGTGGGATCCTCCCAGACCGGGGCACGAACCCGCGTCCCCTGCATCGGCAGGCGGACTCCCAACCACTGCGCCACCAGGGAAGCCCGAGGCATTTTATTTTAAATATAGCAGTGTGTACATGTCAATCCCAAACTCCCAATCTATCCCTCCCCACCACCCTTGCACCTGGTAACCATAAGTTCCTTCTCTTAGCCTGTGAGTCTGTTTTGTAAATAAGTTCAATTGTACCATTTTTTTTTAGATTCCGCATATATGCAATATCATGATATTTGTCTTTCTCTGTCTGATTTACTTCACTTAGTACGATAATATCCAGGTCCATCCATGTTGCTGCAAATGGCATTATTTCATTCTTTTTAATGGCTGAGTAATATTCCACTGTATATATATGTATCATATCTTCTTTATCCATTCATCTGTTGATAGACATTTAGGTTGCTTCCATGTCTTGGGTATTGTAAACAGTGCTGCAATGAACATTGGGGTGCATGTATCCTTTCAAACCATGTTTTTCTCCGGATGTATGCCCAAGAGTGGGGTTGTTGGATCATATGGTAGCTCTATTTTTAGTTTTTTAAGGAACCTCCATACTGTTCTCTGTAGTGGCTTTACCAATTTACATTCCCACTAATAGTGTAGTAGGGTTCCCTTTTCTCCACACCCTCTCCAGCATTTATGTTTGTCGACTTTTTGATGATGGCCATTCTGACTGGTGTGAGGTGATATCTCATTGTAGTTTTGATGTGCATTTCTCTAATAATTAATGATGTTGAGCATCTTTTCATGTGCCTGTTGGCTATCTGTATGTCTTCTTTGGAGAAATGTCTCTTTAGGCCGTCCACCCATTTTCTGATTGGGTTTTCTGTTTTTTTGTTATTGAGCTGCATGAGCTGTTTATAAATTTTGGAGACTAATCCCTTGTTGGTTGCATCATTTGCAAATATTTTCTCTCATTCTGTGGGTTGTCTTTTTGTTTTGTTTATGGTTTCCTTTGCTAGGCAAAAGCTTTTGAGTTTAATTAGGCCCCATTTGTTACATTTTACATTTATTTTGTTAAATTTATCCTAAGTATTTTATTCTTTTATTTTTTTAATTAAAGAATTTTTTAATTTTTGGCCACACAGCGTGGCATGTGTGACCTTAGTTCCCTGACCAGGGATCGAGCCCACACCCCCTGCAGTGGAAGTGCAGAGTCTTAACCACTGGACCACCAGAGGAGTCCCAGTATTTTATTCTTTTTGATGCTAGTGTGAATCAAATTTTCTTAATTTCATTTTCAGATTGTTCATTGCAAGTGTAAAAAAATTCAAGGGATTTTTGTGTATTGATCTTGTATCTTGCAACCTTGCTGAACTTATTAGTTCTAGTAATTGTTTAGTGGATTTATACTTTCTGTATAAAAGATCATGTTATCTGTGGGTAGAGATAATTTTACTTCTTTTCTGGTCTGGATGCCTTCCATTTCTTTTTCCTGCCTAATTTCTTTGACCAGAACCTCCAGCACAATGTTGAATAGAAGTGGTAAGAGCAGACATCCTTGTCTTATTCCAAATCTTAGGAGAAAAGCTCCCCATCTTTTCACTATTAAGTATGATGTTAGCTGTGGGTTTTTCATACGTACCCTTTATTGTGTTGACAAAGTTTCCTTTTAATTCCTAGTTTATTGAGGGTTTTTATCATGGAAGGGTATTGGTCAAATGCTTTTCCTGCACCTGCTGAGATGATCATGTGAATTTTTGTTTTTTAATCTATTGATATAATGTATTACATTAATTGATTTTTCCATGTTGAGCTAACCTGTGTTCCTGGGATAAATCCCACTTAATCATGGTGTATAATTCTTTTTATATGTTGCTAGATTCAGTTTGCTAGTATTTTGTTGAGAATTTTTGTGTCCATATGTGTAAAAGATATTGGTGTGTAGTTTTCTTTTCTAGTGATTTTTTTTTTTTGGATCTAGTGATGTTTTTGTCTGATTTTGGTATTGGGATAATACTGGTTTCTAAAAAGGAGTTGTTCATACCTCTTCTATTTTTTGAAAAGTTTGTGAAGAATTCACATGATCATCATCTTTAAATGTTTGGTGGAATTCAGTAGTGAAGCCCTCTGAGCCTGTGCTTTCCTTTGGGTGTAGTTTTTTGATTACTAATTCAAAATTTTCACTTGCTATAGGTTATTTAGATTGTCTATTTTTTTTTCTTTTTTCTTTTTTTTCTGACTGCACCACACAGCATGTGAGATCTTAGTTCCCCAACCAGGGACCAAACTCGTGCCCCTTGCAGTGGAAGCGTGGAGTCTTAACCAATGGGCCACCAAGGAAGTACCTGTCAACTTCTTCCTGAACCAATTTCAGTAGTTTGTGTTTTTCTCAGAAACTATCCTTTAATCTGAATTCTCTAATTTGTTTGTATACAGTTATTCATTGTATTTTTAAAATATTTTATTTATTTATTTATTTATTTGGTTGCGCCAGGTCTTAGTTGCAGCAGGCGGACTCCTTAGTTGAGGCTCACCAGCTCCTAAGTTGTGGCATGCAAACTCTTAGTTGGGGCATGCATGTGGGATCTAGTTCCCTGACCAGTGATTGAACCCAGGCCCCCTGCATTGGGAGCTCGGAGTCTTAACCATTGCACCACCAGGGAAGTCCCTGCTCATTGTTTTTTTTTTTTTTTTTTTGCGGTACGCGGGCCTCTCACTGTTGTGGCCTCTCCTGTTGCGGAGCACAGGCTCCAGATGCTCAGGCTCAGCGTCCATGGCTCACGGGCCCAGCCGCTCCGCGGCATGTGGGATCTTCCCGGACCGGGGCACGAACCTGTATCCCCTGCATCAGCAGACGGACTCTCAACCACTGCGCCACCAGGGAAGCCCCCCATTGTATTTTTTTTTTTTTTTTTTTTTTTTTGCGGTACGCGGGCCTCTCACTGTTGTGGCCTCTCCCGTTGCGGAGCACAGGCTCCGGACGCACAGGCTTAGCGGCCATGGCTCACGGGCCCAGCCGCTCTGCGGCATATGGGATCCTCCCAGACTGGGGCACGAACCCGTATCCCCTGCATCGGCAGGCGGACTCTCAACCACTGCGCCACCAGGGAGGCCCTGTTTTTTTTTTTTTTTTTTTTTTTTTTTTTTTTTTGTTACGTGGGCCTCTCACTGTTGTGGCCTCTCCCCTTGCAGAGCACAGGCTCCGGACGCACAGGCTCAGCAGCCACGGCTCACGGGCCCAGCCGCTCCGCGACATGTGGGATCTTCCCGGACTGGGGCACGAACTCGTGTCCCCTGCATCAGCAGGCGGACTCTCAACCACTGCGCCACCAGGGAAGCCCCGGCCCTGTATTTTTTGATAGTACTTTTTATGTTTGTAAGGTTGGTAGTCATGTTACTTCTTTCATTTCTGATTCCAGTAATTTGAGTCTTCACTCTTTTTTTCTTAGTCATTCTAGCTAAATGTCGATTCTGTTGATTTTTACAGAGAACCAGCTTTTGGTTTCATTGATTTTCTCTATTTTAAAAAATTCTGTTACATTCGTTTTCACTCTAATCTAATCTAATAATGTTTTCCTTCCTTCTGGTTGCTGTAGTTTTAGTTTGTTCTGTTTTTTCCAGTGTCTTATGATGGAAGGTTAGGTTGTAGATTTGATAGGTCTTAATTCTTTTTTTAAAAAATTAATTTTATTGAAGGGTATTTGATTTACAATGTTGTGTTAATTTCTGCTGTACAGCAAAGTGATTCAGTTATATTGATACATGGTTATATATTCTTTTTCATATTATTTTCTATTACGGTTTCTTACAGAATATTAAATATAGTTCCCTGGGCTATACAGTACCACCTTGTTGTTTATCCATTCTATATATAATAGTTTTCATCTGCTCATCCCAAACTCCCAATCCATCCCTCCCCCACCCCCACAGCCCCTTTGGCAGCCACAAGTCTGTTCTCTATATCTGTGAGTCTGTTTCTGTTTCTGTTTCATAGGTAAGTTGATTTATGTTGTATTTTAGATTCCACATATAAGTGATGTCATGTGGTGTCTGTCTTTCTCTTTCTAACTTACTTCACTAGTGTGATAATCTCTAGGTCCATCCGTGTTGCTGCAAATGGCATTATTTCATTCTTTTTTATGGCTGAGTAGTATTCCATCGTATATGTATACCACATCTTTATCCATTCATCTGTCAATGGACATTTAAGTTGTTTCCATGTCTTGGCTATTGTATATAGTACCACTGCGTAGATAGGGATAGGTGTGTTGTCTGTCTTAATTCTTTTTTTTTTTTTTTTTTTGCGGTATGTGGGCCTCTCACTGTTGTGGCCTCTCCCGTTGCGGAGCACAGGCTCCGGACGCGCAGGCTCAGCGGCCATGGCTCACGGGCCCAGCCGCTCCGCGGCATGTGGGATCTTCCCAGACCGGGGCACGAACCCGTGTCCCCTGCATCGGCAGGCAGACTCTCAACCACTGCGCCACCAGGGAAGCCCTGTCTTAATTCTTAATATAGGCATTTATAGTTGTAAATTTCTCTCTAAACACTGCTTTACCTACATACCCTAAATTTTGTTTTGTTTCTTCATTTTCATTCATCTCAAAGTATTTTCTGTTTTCCCTTTTGATTTCTTCTTTGATACATTTGTTACTTAGTAATGTGTCATTTCCCAAATTTTCCTATTACTTATATCTAATTGTATTCTATTGTGATAGGAGAATATACTTTGTATCATTTCTGTCTTTTTAAATTTATTGAGGTTTGTTTATGGCCTACCATATAGTCTATCCTGGTGAATGTTCCATGTGACTTGAGAGAATGTGTATTCTGTTACTGGATGAAGTATTCGATAGATGTCTATTAGGTCTAACTGGTTTATAGTGTTATTCAAGTCTTCTATTTCCTTGTTGATCTTCTGTCCAGTTGTTCTCAACATGTTTATAATTGTTATAGCTTTCTGATGAATTGACACTTTTATCATTATAACATTATCTCTAGTAACATTTTCTGTTTGAAGTCTACTTTGTCCAGTTTTCTTGTGGTTGTTGTTTGCATGATGTAGCTTTTTCATTCCTTTTACTTTCAATCTGTTTGTATCTTTGAATAAATGTGTAAAATTTATTAAATGTGTCTCCTGTAAACAGCATATAGTTGAATTATGTTTTTTTTTAAATCCAGGCTGACAATCTCTGCCTTTTAAGTAGATTGTTGAATCTATTCACATTTAATGTTATTAGTGATATAGTTGGATTTACACCTGCTTTTTTTTTAATATATCCTTTTTTAAAAAAAAATAAATTTATTTATGTATTTATTTTATTTTTGGCTGTGTTGGGTCTTTGTTGATGTGCACGGGCTTTCTCTAGTTGTGGCGAGCGGGGGCTACTCTTCATTGCGGTGCATGGACTTCTCATTGCGGTGGCTTCTCTTGTTGTGGAGCATAGGCTCTAAGCACGTGGGCTTCAGTAGTTGTGGCATGTGGGCTCAGTAGTTGTGGCTTGTGGGCTCTAGAGCACAGGCTCTGTAGTTGTGGTGCACAGGCTTAGTTGCTCCACGGCATGTGGGATGTTCCCAGACGAGGGCTTGAACCTGTGTCCCCTGCATTGGCAGGCAGATTCTTAGCCACTGCACCACCAGGGAAGTCCATACACCTGCTTATTTCTTTATTTGTGTCCCATGTCTTTTTTGTTCCTCTGTTCCCATTTTACTGCTATCCTTTTTCATTAAGTGAATATCTTGTAATGTATCAATTCAGTTTCTTTTTTTCTTTTTTTTTTGGCCACACTGTGCAGCATGTGGGAATCTTAGCTCCCCGACCAGGGTTTGAACCTGTGCCCCCTGCACTGGAAGCGCAGAGTCTTACCCACTGGACTGCCAGGGAAATCCCTCAATTCAATTTCTTTAATGATTTTTTTTTACTATAGTTTTTGGGGATTTGTTTAGTGGTGGCTCTAGTGTTTATTATGTGCACCTTAAATTATCATAATCAGCTTCAGATTTATATTAGCTTAATTCCAGTGATATATACATAGAAAACTTACTCCTATATAGCTTTATTCCCTTTTCTATCTTTTTGTGGTATTTTTGCTGTGTATAATAATTTATTAATGTTACAAACCCAAAAATGCCTTGTTGTAATTATTACTTTATAATCTATAGTAATTTCCTTAGCCAAAACCTCCTTTTTGCTGTTATTGGCAAATAATGTTACACATATATTACATTTCTGTATGCTATAGGCCCAACAATATACTATATGCACAGTATTTTATACAATTGCTTTAAAAATAAATCAAGAGAATAAAAGAGAAAAATAGGAATTTTTTTCTTCTGGTTTTATTGAGATGTAATTGACATACAGCACTATATAAGTTTAAGGTATACAGCATAATGATTTGACTTACATACATCATGAAATGATTATCACAGTAAGTTTAGTAAACATCTATCATCTCACATAGATACAAAATTAAGGAAATAGGAAATAATTTTTCTGTGTGATGAGAATTCTTAAGATTTACTGTCTTACAACTTTCATATGTAACATATAGCAGTGTTAATTATATTTATTGTTATCCCTTGTACTTATTTATCTTATATCTGGAAGTTTATACTTTTTGACTACCTTCATCCATTTTCCCCTCCCCCCCACCCCCCTGCCTCTGTTGTAACCACAAATCTAATCTCGTTTTCTATGAGTTTGTTTGTTTTTAAAGTATTGGGTTGGCCAAAAAGTTCGTTTGGGTTTTTCCATAACATCTTACAGAAAAACCCGAACTAACTTTTTGGCCAACCCAATGTAATTGACCTATAACCCTATGTGATTTGATATTTCTATACATTTCAAATAATCACCATGATAAGTTTAGTTATGATATGTCATCATGCAAAAATATTACATAGTTACTGACTATGTTCACCATACTGTATGTTTCATCCCTTTGGCGCATTTATTTTTGTAACTGGAAGTTTGTACCTTTTAACCCCCCTCACCTAGTTCTCTCTTCCCCCACCCACTTCCCCTCTGGCAACCACATGTTTGTTCTCTATATCTATAATTCTGTTTCTGTTTTGCTATGTTTGTTCATTTGTCTTGTTTTTTAAATTCCACATATAAACGATATCATACAGTATTTGTCTTTCTCTGTCTGAATTATTTCACTTAGCATAATACCGTCTAGATCCATCCATGTTGTTGCAAATGGCAAAATTTCATTCTTTTTTATGGTTAAGTAATGTACAGTCTTTTATAATAACATAAGTACCTTTACCTGGGCTCATTGTTTTTTGTGTGGACTTAAATTACTGTCTGGAGTCACTTGTTTTTAGCCTGCAAAACTTCATTTAGTATTTCCTGTTACACAGGCATGCTGGTAACAAATTCTCTTAGTTTTTGTTTATCTGGGGAAGTCTTTATTTCACCTTCATTTTTAAAAGATAACTTTGCTGGATATAGGATTTTTAGTTAATAAAAATTTGTGTAGGAGTGTTTTTAGTGCCTCTGTTAGAAGTGGAGGAGGTGAGTAGGAATTTCATACTGTAGGGAGAGTGCCTAAAAATAATTTACTTAAAACTTTGAAGGCAGTAAGTTGGTCTTAATTTTACTGTTTCTCACTAAAACTTATAAATTTCTATTAAGTTCTTTTTTTTCTTTTCTTTTTTTCTTATTGGAGTATAACTGCTTTACAGTGTTGTGTTAGTTTCTGCTGTAAGTTCTTAAAACTTGTGAAGTAAGCAAGCTTTTAAGTTCCTATTATCCAGTTTTTGTTGTAATGTGGGCTTAACAAATTGTATACACCACAGTTAAGTTGTTTGTTCCTTAAAATCATTATCTAGCAATACACACAGAAACACAGACACACAGACACACATCTCCTTCCTTTTAAACAGAAATAGCAACATACTATATATATTGTATAGAATCTTGCTTTTTTTCTCTCTTTTAATTTTTTTGATTAATATACTTTACTTTTTTAGAGCAGTTTTAGGTTTATAGAAAAATTGAACAGAAAGTACAGGGTTTCCCTATATCCTCTCTACCCACCCCCCCACAGCACAGTTTCCCTATTATTAACATATAACATTAGTTTGATACATTTGTTAGAATTGATAAACCAATATTTATACATTATCATTAATTAAAGTCCGTAGTTTATATTAATATTCAGTCTTCGTATTGTGTTTCCTATGGGTCTTGACAAATGTATAATGTCATGTATCTACCATTATGGTATCATACAGAATAGTTTCACAGCCCAAAAAATCCTCTGTGCTCTACCATTTTATCTTTCCCTCCTTTTCCCTGAACCCCTGGCAACCACTGATCTTTTAAATCTCTCTATACACTTGCCTTTTCCGGACTGTCGTATAATTGGAGTCATATATTACACAACCTTTTCAGATGGCTTCTTTCACTTAGCAATGTATATTTAAGGTTCCTTCATATTTTTTATGGCTTGATAGCTCATTTCTTTGTAATCACTTAATATTCCATTGTATGTATGTCTGACAGTTTGTTTATCCATTCACCTGATGAAAGATATCTTACCTGCTTTCAAGTTTTGGTACTTATGGATAGAGCTGCTATGAGCATTCATCTGCAGGTTTTTTGTGGACATAAGTTTTTCAACTCATTTGGCTAAATACCAAGGAGTGCAATTTTTGCTGGATTGTATGGTAAGACTATGTTTGGCTTTGTTAGAAGCTGTCAAACTGTCTTCCAAAGTGGCTGTATCATTTTGCATTCCCAACAGCAATGAGTGAGAGTTCTGTTGCTCCACGTCCTTACCAGCATTTGGTATCGTCAGTGTTTTAGATTTTAGCCATTCTAATAGGTGTTTGGTGGTATCTATCTCATTATTGTTTTAATTTACAGTTCCCTGATGACATATGATGTTGAACATCTTTTCATATGCTTATTTGACATGTGTATATCTTCTTTGGTAGGGTGTCTATTCAGATATTTTGCCCAATTTTTAATTTGATTGTTTTCTTTTTTCTTTATTTATTTGGTTGCACAGGGTCTTAGTTGCGGCAAGTGGGCTTCTTAGTTGCAGCTCATTAGCTCCTTAGTTGCGGCTCAGCAGCTCCTTAATTGCAGCACGTGGGCTCCTTAGCTGTACCATGCACTCTTAGTTGCGGCATGCACGTGGATCTAGTTCCCTGACCAGGGATTGAACCCGGGCCCCCTGCATTGGGAGTGTGGAGTCTTATTCACTGTGCCACCAGGAAAGTCCCTGATTGTTTTCTTATTATTGAGTTTTAAGAGTGCTTTGTATATTTTGGATGCAGTTCATTTATCAGTTATGGGTTTTGCAAATATTTTCTCCAACTCTGTGGCTTCTCTTTTCAGTCTCTTAACAGTGTCTTTCACAGAGCAAAAGTTTTAAATTTTAATGATGTACTTCTTAGCCTTTTTTTCTTTTGTGGATTATGCTTTTAGTATTGTATCTAAAAACTCATCACCAAACCCAAGGTCATCTAGATTTTCTCCTATATTATTGTCTAGAAGTTTATAGTTTTGCATATTACATTTAGGTCTATGATCCATTTTGAGTTAATTTTTGTGAAAAGTGTAAGCTCTATGTCTAGGTTCATTTCTTCTTGTGTATGGATTTCTAGTTGTTCCAGTATCACTTATTAGAAGGACTTTCTTTCCTGAATTGCCTTTGCTCCTTTGTCAAAGATCAGTTGAGTATATTTCTGTGAGTCTATTTCTGGGCACTCTATACTGTTCTCTTGATCTTTTTGTCTATTTTTTCACCAATGTCACACTGTGTCACATACTGTAGCTTTATAGTACATTTTGAAGTCAGATAGTGTCTTTCTTCTGACTTTGTTCTTGTTTGACATCATGTTGGCTTTTCTGGTTCTGTTGCCTTTCCATATAAACTTTAGAATCAATTTATTGATATCCAAATTGGATTTTTAAAAATAAATGTATTTATTTATTTTTGGCTGCGTTGGGTCTTCATTGCTGCGTGTGGGCTTTCTCTAGTTGTGGCAAGCGGGGGCTACTCTTTGTTGCGGTGCATGGGCTTCTCATTGCGGTGGCTTCTCTTGTTGTGGAGCACGGGCTCCGGGCACACAGGCTTCAGTAGTTGTGGCTTGTGTGCTGTAGAGCGCAGGCTCAGTAGTTGTGGTGCACAGGCTTAGTTGCTCCGCGGCATGTGGGATCTTCCCAGACTAGGGCTCGAACCCATGTCCCCTGCATTGGCAGGTGGATTCTTAACCACTGCACCACCAAGGAAGTCCCCTCCAAATTGGATTTTGATTGGGATTGCGTTGAATCTGTAGATCAAGTTGGGAAGAACTGACATCTTGACAATATTGAGTTTTCCTATCCATGAACATGGAATGTCTCTCCATTTATTATATTTAGATCTCCTCTGATTTCTTTAATGAATCTTGCTTTTTTTACTTGAGAGTTTATCTCAGAGATCACTTTATATTAACACATGCAGATAGACCTACCTTATTCTTTTTAACAACTGAGTAATATTTCATTGTGTGGTTGTACAAAAACTTACATAGCTATTCCTGTATTGATGGATGTCTAGGTTGTTCCCAATCTTTCTACTACAAACAGTGCTGCAGTGAAATTCTCTTATAATTTACCTTTGTGCACAAGTGTGAGTAGATCTTTGGATAAGTTCTTAAGAATAAAGGTGTTTAGTCAAAAGT
Organism: Mesoplodon mirus; assembly: GCF_964341445.2. Lineage (NCBI taxonomy): Eukaryota > Metazoa > Chordata > Mammalia > Artiodactyla > Ziphiidae > Mesoplodon > Mesoplodon mirus. The sequence continues at coordinate 72,344,251 of NC_138980.1, forward strand.
ATGTACATTTAAAATTTTAGTAGCTTTTGCCAATTTTCCTCCAAAGAAGTTGTTTAAATTTATACTCCCAGAGCAGTACATGTGAGTATTCATTTTCCATAGCCTCACCAACATAGCAGTTATCAAATTTTATAATTTTTGTCAGTTGGATCAGTGAAAAATAGATCTCATTATAGTGTTTATTTATAATTTCTTCTGAATGTAAGTTTGGGCATCTTTTTATCTATTTAAAAAACTGATTATGTGGAGAAAAAAGCTTGAATTATGGATGACTCACAATGCATTAAGGTAAATAAATGAAAGTAAGTGATAAAATATTTAAGATTTTTAATTTTTACTTTCTAAGTACAAGATGATTTTAGTATTCAGCTATTCTACATCATAAACCATTTATCATAATGTCCTTATATAAGTATTTGAAATAATTTTAGAATTATAATTAATTATTTTGGACTGCTACATGGCTTCTCATGCAATTTGAATATAAACTATTTAAGTTACTAATAAAACATGATAATATTTAATATATATCCTAAAGTTGCTATATGATATTGTAGTGAAAATTGATAAATGATACCACTTAACCATTCTGTTTTCTTTAGCCTTAACTTTATTTTAAAAGTTATTTTTTAGGAAATGCCCTGGTGATCCAGTGGTTAGGACTCTGCACTTCCACTGCCGGGGGCATGGGTTCGATCCCTGGCTGGGGAACTAAGATCCCGCAAGCCCCACAGTGCAGCCAAAAAAAGAAAAAAAAAAGTTTTTTCAGAAAAGATGTTTTATATATTTTTCTATGAAAAGTGATTTATTCTTGTCTGTTTCAGACCTGTGGATATCTGGGCTTTGGGTTGTGTGATCATTGAGATGGCCACTGGAAATCCCTATCTTCCTAGCAGCTCTGATTTGGATTTACTTCATAAAGTTGTGTTAAAAGTAGGTAGGTATTACTGAAATATACTGTTAAATGCCTCAAATAAGTGTTTCCAGATCAATTCTGCTTGATTTTCAAATTTAGTGTTTTCTTTATAAGAACAGGGAAGTGTATTTTTTTGATAGATGGGAGTAGATGGATGCTTTGGGCTGATAAAAAAGGTAGAAAATTCTCCTCCGTTTTTTTTTCCTTAATATAAATTTATTTATTTATTTATTTTTGGCTGCGTTGGGTCTTTGTTGCTGCACACAGGCTTTCTCTAGTTGTGGCGAGCAGGGGCTGCTCTTCATGGTGGTGCTCCAGCTTCTCATTGTGGTGGCTTCTCTTGTTGTGGAGCATGGGCTCTAGACGCATGGGCTTCAGTAGTTGTGGCACACGAGCTCTAGAGCACAGGCTCAGTAGTTGTGGTACACTGGCTTAGTTGCTCCGTGGTGTGTGGGATCTTCCCGGACCAGGGATCGAACCCGTGTCCCCTGCATTGGCAGGCGGATTCTTAACCACTGCACCACCAGGGAAGTCCCTCTCCTCTGTTTTTGCAAATAATATTTTTATTTGCCAGGATGCAAATAGCTATGCCATGTTTTGATGGTTGATACTAAGAAAAATAGTAAAATAGGAACCTACTTCAATTTGTCTGAAAGTTGTTTTAAAAGTTTGGCTTCTACAAATATTTGCTTCTTTCAAAGAGGACTTTTAATAGAGTTGATTTTGATGCTTTTTAAAAGTGCTTGGAGGACTTCCCTGTTGGCACTGTGGTTAAGAATCTGCCTGCCAATGTGAGGGACATGGGTTCGAGCCCTCATCTGGGACGATCCCACATGCCATGGAGCAACTAAGCCCGTGCACCACAACTACTGAGCCTGTGCTCTAGAGCCCACGAGCCACAACTACGGAGCCCCAGCGCCACAGCTACTGAAACCCACGCACCTAGGGCCCATGCTCCACAACAAGAGAAGCCACCGCAATGAGAAGCCCGTGCACCGCAACAAAGAGTAGCCCCCACTCCACAACTAGAGCAAGCCCACATACAGCAATGAAGACCCAACACAGCCTAAATAAATAAATAAATAAATAAATAAATAAATAAATAAAAGTGCTTGGAGATAGAAAACCAATTATTTACTGAGAAAACTTTTTTTTAAACCACAGTAGATAAGCAGAGAGCTGATCTGCTTTGACTACCAAAACATTTTCATGGTTAGCATTGCTCATGCAGTTTCAAGGATTTTATATATATATACCTCTGAATGAGGAGCTTGAGGAGCCTTTTTTGTGGTGAGGAACCTATACATAAACGTGTAATTACAGGATCATGAGAAAGGTACTGTGAACAACTATAAAAACCGTGTATCTGGGTAAATATTGATTAAAGATACAGTTCAGAGCCTTAAAGCATCATACTTTTTTCTATCATCTTTTTTTTTTTTTTTTTTTTTGTGTGTGTGGTACGCGGACCTCTCACTGTTGTGGCCTCTCCCGTTGAGGAGCACAGGCTCCGGACGCGCAGGCTCAGCGGCCATGGCTCACGGGCCCAGCTGCTCCACGGCATGCGGGATCCTCCCGGACCGGGGCACGAACCCGTGTCCCCTGCATCGGCAGGCGGACCCTCAACCACTGTGCCACCAGGGAAGCCCCTTTTCTGTCATCTTTAAAGTTCTGGTTATGAGATTAATGTTAGAAGGACCTCTAGAGATGGTGGGATCGATTTTGTTATTTTACAAATGAGGAAACCAAGGCACAGAAAAGGAAGATTTGCCCAAGGTCACAGAATTAGTTATAGCAGAACTAGTGCTAGAACTTAGCTCTCTCCACTCCTATTTATAGTTCTTTCCATTCTACTACTACTCTATAGCCTTGTTTGTCTTTGCAGGGTTCCTATTTCTATATAATTTTAGTATTTTAGCTGTTTTGAGTAAGGCTTTGCTGATGAACACTTGCTAGTTAAACCATTTATATACCCTTATAGAAATATGTAAAAGTTGAATGTGCCTTTTCTAGTGGCATTATATGTCTTGTATTTTGGGAAAAAAATATGCACATGTGGTTTTATATTTTCTACTGCCTATGTACTATCAGTAGATTACTGGAGAAACTCACATTTTTTATGCTGTATTCAGATAGTTCCTTGTTCAACTTTAAAAAATTAAAAGAACTTAACTGTTATTCTCCCTTTTTAGTAATTTAATGCAGACTACATAACAATTTATTATTTTGATTGTAGAATAATTTCCTGGTTTTCTTATGTATATATTTTTTCTCTTTTCAGGCAGTTTGACACCTCACTTGCAGAATATCTTTTCCAAGAATCCCATTTTTGCTGGGGTGGTCCTTTCTCAAGTTCAACACCCCAAAAATGCAAGAAAAAAATACCCAAAGCTAAATGGATTGTTGGCAGATATTGTTCATGTATGTTAAGAGATTAAGGACTTATACTGGGAAATTTGCATAAATTATAATACAGTTTTAGGATATTACTTTAATGAAATTCTGAAAGGATTCACGAAGTAATGTTATCTGTTAAAAGTTACTATATTCCTCTGTCTTTATGTCTTAAGTTCAGAGAAATTAAAAGTCACAGACTGTTAGAAATGAAAGGCCCCTGGGGTAATCCTTTCTATTATTTCTTGTTTATCCCAATTTTATTGATAATTAGGGATAAACTGGAAAATTTAAAGGACTTACCATGTTTATCAACACCTCTTAACAGCCAGTCTTCCTAGCAATCTACCCAGGGGATTTGTTCCTTGTACAGTGGTATTCTAATGTATTCACAAGGCGTTCGCAGCTGCAGTTTTAATGTTGTTTGAGGATACACCAGTACCAAAATTCAGGTTGAATCGGAGGAAGCAAAAACATTATATAGCACTTTTAAGTTAGTTTAAAATTTAAATTTTATTTTGAACTACATAATAAATATACCAGCATACTTAGTACAAAATTCAAAATGTGAGAGAGTTACTTGCTTCTATTTATTTTCTCTTTCCAGCCAATTTCCTTTCCCAGGGTCAACTAAGGTATCTTGTTTCCAATGTACAGCCCTTAAAAAAGTAGTTACCTAAATTTCAAAGCAGGTATAGTGTGGTGTTTATAAGAAGGGGCTCTGGATTCACATGAACTTTGTTTAAAACCCAGCTCTGTCACTAATTAGCTCTGTAAACTTGAGCAAGTCAATCTCCGTGCCTCAGTTTACTGGGCTATAAAACAACATTAACAATATTTATTTTCTGGAGCTGGAGGATTAAATGAGGTAATGGTAGAAATATTCTCAGCACAGAGCCTTGAATAAGCTATCAACAAATGTTGTTAATATTAACTGTTGTTGCTGTTATTTAGATAAAACTAAACATATGACATGTAACATCTAAAGACTATTATCAAAGGAAGAAGGTTGTTTCTTTGGTACTTGGAAAGAACTAGAGTTTATTAAAGGATAAGACTTGTTTACTATATTTTCACTTCAGTTTCTTTCTTTTTTCATGTCATAGTTTTGATCATACAAAGAATACATAATGATCATAAGAAAAATAGGAATACTTGATAAACAGAGAGGAGAAGTTAAGATTTTCCCAACCCCACAATCCAGGAAAAATTACTATTAACATTTTGGTTTATGTACTTCTGGGCTTTTCCCAACCAACTACATGCATAGAAGTTTATGCTTTTTAAAAGGTATCATACTTTACACACTGCTGTGTAACCTGTTTATTTTCACTTAACAGTATATTTTAAGCATACTACCATGTCAGTAAATGTGGAGCTACATCATAATTTTAGGGTTTACATAGTGTTTCATTGTATGACTGTACTATAGTTTATTTAACTGATCTTGCAATTTGGACATTTGTTTTCAGGTTTTTTTCTCTCACTATTGGTAAAGTTGCTACAGTGAACATCTTTTATATGTCTTTATGAACTTGTATTGTTTGCTTGGGATAAATTCCTAGAAGTGTGACTAGTGGACCAAAGGGTTTACACTTTTTAGGACTTTTGATATATTTTGCTGTTTTTTTCTCCAGAAAGCTTTCATTAATTTATACTCAAGTAGCATTGGATATAAATCTCCATTCTCAATCTAACATTGAATATTATAATTTTTTTATTTTTAAATTTTATTTATTTATTTTTGGCAGCATTGGGTCTTCGTTGCTGTGTGCAGGCTTTTCTCTGGTTGTGGCAAGTGGGGCTACTCTTCATCGTTGTGCATGGGCTTCTCATTGTGGTGGCTTCTCTTGTTGAGGAGCACGGGCTCTAGGCGCGTGGGCTTCAGCAGTTGTGGTGCATGGGCTCAGTAGTTGTGGCTCTCGGGCTCTAGAGCGCAGGCTCAGTAGTTGTGGCTCATGGGCTTAGTTGCTCTGCAGCATGTGGGATCTTCCTGGACCGGGGCTCGAACCTGTGTCCCCTGCATTGGCAGGTGGATTCTTAACCACTGCACCACCAAAAAAGTCCTAGAATATTATAATTTAAAAAATATTTGCCAACTTAATAAACTAGAAATAAAGTACCTTTCTTAAAATTGCACTTAGGTTGTTACAGGAAAGTTGGACATTTTACTAATATTAATTGGTCATTTGTATTTCTTATTTTAAGAATCCTTAACCTATTTGTCATTTCAAGTATCTTTTTATATTGATTTGCAAAATAATAAACATATTAGTCTTTTGTTGTATATGTTGTAACTACTTTTTTTCAACTTGAATAATCTGGTGATTTGGAATGCCACATTTATCATAGACAAAATGCTTATACATGCTTGGGTCTGTTTCTATTTTGTTGATTTCTCTCTTTATTCTAGTACAGATACAGTTTTGATTGATTAGTGTAACTTTAAAATACATCTTTTTGTTTTTTGGCCGCACCACACGGCTTGCGGAATCTTAGTTCCCCTACCAGAGATTGAACCCAGGCCCCGGCAGTGAAAGCGCCTAGTCCTAACCACTGGACCACCAGGGAATTCCCTAAAATACATCTTAATACCTGGTGTAGAATGTATTTTTTTCCTAGATTTAAATTTTTTAAACAATTTTATTGCAGTATAATTTCTGTACAGCAAACTATATGTATTTCAGGTGTATAATTTGTTGAGTTTTGATAGATGTATACACCTGTGAAACCACCACTACAACAAAGATACCTAACATTTCCATCACTCCCCAAAATGTCCTTGCGTCCTTTTGTAATCCATCTTTCCCTTCATTTCTATCCCCAGATAACCACTGATTTACTTTGTCACTATAGTTTACATTTTCTAGAATAGTCTACAAATGGAATCAAACAGTATATACTCTTTTATGTCAGGCTTCTTTATCAGCATTGTAGTCTAGAGATTCAGTTCATGTTTTTGTGTGTATCAGTAGTTTGTTCCTTTTTATTGCTGAGTAATATTACATTGTATGGATATATCACAATTTTTTATCTATTCTCCTGTTTTGGGTTGTTTCTTCTTTTTTGGCTTTTACAAATAAAATTGCTATTAACATTCACTTATAAGTCTTTGTGTAGATGTGTATTTTTATTTTCGGGGGGAACTGCCAGTCTGTTTCTCAAAGTATGGTATTTTACATTTTCCAAACTAGGGCAAGTATTTAAATTTTGTGAATTATATTATTCACAGAAAGAATATTTATCTGCTTCTAATAGGCTATGACCTTTTAGCATTTTTCTTCCTAAGTTTTGTTGTTGGATAACTATTATGTTCTAAAATAAGCACATATTTTTAGCTAGTTGCAGTCTTAAGGATCTGAATATTCCCACATCATAAAGATGATAATGGACTCAGTTTTACTTTGTGAGTCAACTTTTTTTTAATTGTGGTAAAAAACACATAACATATAATCTATCCTCTTACCAAATTTTAAAATGTACAATACAGTGTTAACTATCTTCACATTGTTGTATAGCAGATCTCTACAACTTTTTCTGTGAATCAATTTAAACATACACCTTTTGAAATAAACAAAAGTGTAATATCGTATGCAATTACTTTGGATATTCTGGACTTTAACTATCTTTTCTATTTATGAGATCTTAGGCAACTTACTTGTCCTCTCTGGGCCTTAGTCTTCTCATCTGTACAATGAGGATAGTAATACTACCCACCTTGTAGGATTGTTGTTGGGATCAAGTAATAGGAAAAGGCTAGATAAGAGTGTTGTATGGCACATAGTAAGCATAAATAGAAGTTAACTATTATTAGTATGTTTTGCCTTCGTTTAGAGGAAGAATGAATATTATAAGGCAAATAGGTTTTATTCAAATTCTATATTTAATATTTTGATTAAAGAAATGGGTTCTATTTATAATTATATTATTTAATTATATATAGATTCATTATGTGCATCTTATTTTCCAAAACTCTTTTTTAAAATAATTTTAAAAGTTTTATTTATTTTATTTATTTTTGGCTGCATTGGGTCTTTGTTGCTGCGCGTGGGCCCTCTCTAGTTGCAGCGAGCGGGGGCCACTCCTCGCTGCGGTGTGCGGGCCTCTCACCGTGGTCGCCTCTCCTGCTGCGGAGCACAGGGTCTAGGTGCGCGGGCGTCAGTAGCTGTGGCACGTGGGCTTCAGTAGCTGTGGCACGTGGGCTCAGCTGCTCCGCAGCACGTGGGATCTTCCTGGACCAGGGCTCGAACCCGCATCCCCTTCATTGACAGGCAGACTGTTAACCACTGCACCACCAGGGAAGCCCCTTATCCAAAACTCTTACTTCCATTGTCTCTTTTTGTTTTGTGGGGTTTTTTTGGTTCTCTATTCAGTTGAAGTCCTCCCAAGATAGGGAAACAGAAAAGAGCTGTTCTGATAATGGGTTATTGAAAGATTTGGGGGCTTGGATATTTGTGAAACTTTTATGCCATAGAAAGAGCACCAGATTAGTAATCAGACAATATGAATTAAAATTCTAGTTTCGAAAATCACTAATCATGCCTCTAGTTCTGTAAAATGGAAATGATAATCCATGAACTTTCCACCTTACAGGGCTGATAAGAGGATCAAAATGAGCTAATTAATTCCTGCTAATTCCAGCAGAAATAGACTTCTGTTTTGGCTAGAATCACAGACCATTTAACCTGTAATAATGCCTTACAAGTACAAATTTCTTAGGGAAATAAGTGGTCAGAACTCACTGTCAGAAGTTCCTGAGGTCTAATTCCATCTTTTCAAGAACTATTTTAGCTCTGGGTAATTAATTACACCTACATTTGTGAAATAAATTTAACATTTACCTTTAGAAGCCCTGTTAAGAGTTTGTTTAACATAGAATCTTTTTTCATTTTCTAGGCTTGTTTACAAATTGATCCTTCTAAGAGGATATCATCTACTGATCTTTTTTTTTTTTTTTGCTGTACGCGGGCCTCTCACTGCTGTGGCCTCTCCCGCTGCGGAGCACAGGCTCCGGACACACAGGCTCCGCGGCCATGGCTCGCGGGCCCAGCCGCTCCGCGGCACGTGGGATCCTCCAGGATCGGGGCACGAACCCGTGTCCCCTGCATCGGCAGGCGGACTCTCAACCACTGCGCCACCAGGGAAGCCCCATCTACTGATCTTTTGCATCATGAGTATTTTACTAGAGATGGATTTATTGAAAAGTAAGCATTTTGAGTGAGTGTGGACTTTTTCGTGTTTTATATTAGGATGTTTTACTAGCATGAAAATTGCTATGTAGGTTAATGTTACACAACAGAAGAATTCAATTTATCAAAAACTTACTGAGTTTCTGTATTGACTAAGTATATGGTAGACTTACAGGTGTCATGGTGAAAATTCTAATAATAAAAAAAAGTGTACATAACATTCATTACACAGTTACTATGTCCTAGGCAGTGTGCTAAGCTCTTCACATGCATTTTCAGTTCTCATTATAGGCCAGAGATAACATTAAATAAACAATCAATAGTTTCTAGCTTTGTTACCATTTAGACCTCTGACTCAGAATAGTCCAGTTTTTCCTCTCTGATAGCATCTCTGATCTACATATTACAATTAGCATTCATTTCACAGATGATTTTTTTTCTCTGCTTTACATATTCTCTGTTGCAGTTCCTGTTGTTTTGTTCTCCCCATCAAACTGGAAGTTCCTTGAAGACAGGGACCATGCCTCTTAAAGCCTGTCTCTGTCTCACATTGTATCTAAAATATATAATGACGATGTAGATTCATAAGTCAGCCATGCTTTTTAAAAAAACACACCATTTTCTATTTGGGCTTTGAAAGAAACAGGAAAAGTTTCTCATTAATTGAAAAATCATTCAGTTTGCCTTTGGATAAGAGGTCACAAACATGAATATTAATTTAAAATGTGATGGAGTTAAGATCAGGCATAGAAAAGACCAGGACCTCCATTGAAGATAGACCAAAATAGAAAAAGGCAAAGAAAAGGGAATCTTTGAGAGTAACTAGAACTTCAGGCATTTCAGGAATTTTAATCTAAAAATATGAGAAGATATATTAAAAGTGCCATTGATAAGAAGTGTCAGTTACTGAATAAAAAAATTGCTTCCTATCAATTCTACATAGACTGATTTCTCTTGGGTATTTAGATATTAGGATTTTACTACTATGGGGTGAAAGTTCTTGAGTTCCAATAATAGAAGCCTCAGAAAATGTTTGGGGGAAGACCTTTTACTTGGATAAGAGGCCTCTTTTTTTCATGGACCTTCTGCAATGCAAGCAAGTTTTAACAGAAATGTGCATTTTCTTATTCAGCCAAACTAATGATACTGGTTATTTTCTTCATCTCCTCACACTACCCTTTACTATAATTCTAGGGAAGAATTCATTCATGGTAGAATTCATTCAGTCCCAAACTGATGGCAGTAGCTGCTTCAAGGAGGGAAACTGCAACTCCGGGAGAGGGGTGGGAAGGAGACTTTTCGGTATAACCTTTTGAGTTTTGAGCCATGTGAATGGATTTTCTATTAAAAAATAAATAACTTTAAAAAAGTCTAACTAAAACCAAAACAATCTCCCTTCAATATCGATGTATTCTATTACATTTTGTTCTGAAAATATTTGTCTAGAGTAAGATTTTAGAAACTAGTTCATCTTTTAAGTCCTGTTACTTTGAAGAACCACAAAAGGGACAAAGTGGCCTGAGTCTTCCTTGAAAATAACAGTATATTTATCAAAATTAAAAACGATGCTTTTTGGGCTTCCCTGGTGGCGCAGTGGTTGAGAGTCCGCCTGCCGATGCAGGGGATACAGGTTCGTGCCCCGGTCCGGGAAGATCCCACATGCCGCGGAGCGGCTGGGCCCGTGAGCCATGGCCGCTGAGCCTGCGCGTCCGGAGCCTGTGCTCCGCAACGGGAGAGACCACAACAGTGAGAGGCCTGCATACCGAAAAAAAAAAACCAAAAAAACGATGCTTTTATTAAGTAAACTTTGCATCACAAAAGGAATCTAATTCATATGTCTATCTTGTAAAAGTTTTATTAATACTAGATTACCATGGAAAAATTTTAGAAAGATGTATCTTTACCAGGAAACAATTTGTATTAGGTAAATATTGTGCCATCTCTCGGCATGCATTACTGATAACTTATTTATGCTGTAGCTCAAATGCAAATTAATTGATTAGAAAGTCTTTTAAAGATAAAATACTCTATCAACATAAATAAAAGTATTTGATATTGCTTGTTTTATCAGATTCATACAGAACTGAGAGCTAAATTGCTACAAGAAGCAAAAGTCAATTCATTCATAAAGCCAAAAGAGAATTCTAAAGAAAATGAATTTATGAAAGATGATAGAAAAACAATTTATACCAATACACTGCTAAGTACTTCAGTTTTGGGAAAGGTAAAAATCGGTCTTCTTTTTAGCCAGTATAACTATCTTATAGTTAGTACTCTAATGATAAAAATAACTGTTCTCCTGACTCAGATTTTGGGTGTATCTTTTCTAGGAAATGGAAAAAGAGAAAAAAGCCCAAGGAAATCAAAGTCAGAGTTATTAAAGTTAAAGGAGGAAAAGGAGATATCTTAGAGCCAAAAAAGATAGAGTGTGAAGGTGGACATTGTCAACAGGATGCAGCTGAAACTGCTCATACTATGTCTCAAGATATAAAACCTGTAATCAGTGAACCACCAAACCCTGTCAATCCCAGCACTAACTCTATGGTCATGAAAGACAATCCACATGCTGGAAGTAGTATGGTGATGCCACCCATCAGTCTAACTAGCAGGAATTTGATGGCTTCAAATCCTAATTCAAATCTCTCCCATTACAATTCAAGGTGAGTTTTAATAGAAAAGAAACAGAAGATAATGGACATAAGTAATACAGTGTTTTTATATAATGGTATTTCAAAGAATCAACTTCGTAGTGTCTATATATAAACTGAATTTGAAGGTATATTGAAATTATAATCATATAATGGGCCATTACTAAGTGCTTCGTATGAATGCTACAGAAGAAATTAACTTTTCTTGGCTATCTAGGTGTTTAGTTTTTCACTAATGCTGTTTGGAAAAACCTCATTAAAAAAAAAAAGTCCCTCAGAAAAATTACTTCCCATTTGAAGAGAAAAATGTAGTGTGACCTCAGTTTTGGTATTGGTGTGCCTTTGAATAATAAAGTAAGCTTTATTTTTGTATCATAGAAAATTGTCTAAATGGAGAAAAGATAGTTGAAAATAATCGTGTGTAGTCAAGTAGCTTTTCAAGGTCAAATTTTGGGAGAAAAACAGCATATTGGACCGATTTTAGATTTAACCACTAATACAGATTGAGAGACTCGTACCATGAGTCTGGTTAATCAAGGGCAGTGTAATGGATGACAAGGGTCTGCCTAGCAAGGCATCAGGGCCCATTCTAAATTTAGGGAAATTACTATGGCTCTAGTTGGAGAAGGAGGCTTAGTTCAGTTATCCTAAGCCAATCCTAACAGACTGATTTGGGCTATAAGTTGTGAAGCTTAGTGGTCTGCAGAGGTGGCAAGTGGACATGTCTGTACAACAGAATATAGACAGCAGGTGTCCAATCGTTCTTGAGGTGACTCCTAAACCATGGTTGCAATAACCATAGTTACAAACTAGCCTTGGTCAGACAGCTCGGAAGTTCATGAACCCAGTAGTTAAGAGATCCAGGTTCAGAACAGACAGAAGGGACCAAGTAGGCCAGCTGGAGTAACCTCACAACATGGTTGTCACCACTGATGTTAGCCATGAGTGAGTTGTTCTCTGCACTGTTTTCACCTTTTTACTTAGAGCAATTGGTACTTAAGGACTAACAGTTGCATTTTCGCACTTATTGTTCAAATAGTAGACTACCATGGTATAACATCATTATTGAAGCTAAAACAGAAGCACTTCTGGGAAGTTCTAATAACGTCTCATTTTTTTAAATAATAGGTTAACTGAAAGAGCAAAAAAGAGACGTACTTCTTCACAATCTGTTGGACAAGTTATATCTAATAGGCATGAGGATACAAGTCCCACTCAAGTAAGGCAAGAAGCTCGTCATTAAAATATGGCCTCTTTCAACATTATCCCCCCACCTTCTGTCATTTTCTCTATGTTTGGGGCTCTAACATTTTTTTTAACGTGCTTTTAGTTTCCTTTTTTTCTTTTCCTGAGGTGAAAATAGGTCATCATTTCCTTAGTGCTTTCACAATTTTAATTTCTTATAACTTGATTTGTGTATTTAATGTGTGACTTGGGAAAAGAAGTTAAGATTTTCACCTTTAAAAGTCACAAGACTGGACTTCCCTGGTGGTCCAGTGGTTAAGACTCCACACTCCCAGTGCAGGGGCCCGGGTTCGACCCCTGGCTAGGGAACTAGATCCTGCATGCCACAATGGAGACCTGGCACAGCCAAATAAATAAATATATATTTTTAAAAAGTCACAAGACTTTTTGGTTTTTCACTTCCAAGAAATGATTTTAATATCTTACTTTTTAGATTAAGAGCAATTACCAAATAGATAAATCTTTTCACAAGAAAACATAATCAATGTAGTTCATTTCCTCATTTTTCACATAGGAAAATAGTTCAATTAAAAATTGAAGCACAGGGGCTCCCCTGGTGGCACAGTGGTTGAGAGTCCGCCTGCCGATGCAGGGGACATGGGTTCGTGCCCCGGTCCGGGAGGATCCCACATGCCGCGGAGCGGCTGGGCCCGTGAGCCATGGCCGCTGAGCCTGCGCGTCCGGAGGCTGTGCTCCGCAACGAGAGAGGCCACAGCAGTGAGAGGCCCACGTACTGCAAAAAAAAAAAAAAAAAAAAAAATTGAAGCACAGTGTTATTTATAATAGTAAAACATTGAAAACAACACAAATCCATCCAAGAGCAAGTGACTGGTTAAGTACGTTAAAGTACATCCACACAGTGGGATACTATGCATTACATTGTAGAAGAGTGTTCATTAACCTAGGAAAGTTTCTATCATCTGTTGTCAAGTGAGCAAAAACAGGTAACACAAAAGTTTTTCCAAAATGCTGAGTTCACAAGTGATTTTTTCCTTTGGGTTTTCCCAGTGTCCAGAGCACATCATTTTGTAAATAGAAAAATAAGTTATTAATAAAACAAACTGAAGCAATTTGTCCAAAGTCAAAATGCAATGAATAGGATCAAAAATTAAAAGTTGAGGCTGTGGTTCTCGTGATCAAGACTATTCTCAGCATATTGAATATGCTAGAAAAAGTTTACTTTATAAAATTTTTATTGGAGTTTGATCTGTTTATATGTTTGATGGTACTCTCTTCTACTTCTTACTTATTAAAATAACCTTGCAAAGATAGTTATTTGTATGCCTATCTTATACCATCCAAATGGCTGGCATTCGTAGGCTTGTCATTCAATAAGTAGTTACATACCTTTCTTCAAATTAACTCTTGTTTATTTGTTTTTCTTAGAGCCAAATGGAGAAGGGTGCGTTTAATGAGCGAACAGGTCAAAGTGACCAAATGGTAAATGGAAACAAAAGGAAGCTGAATTTTTCCAGAACTAACAGGAAAGAATTCCATTTCCCAGAATTACCTTTCACAGTACAGTCAAAGGAGATGAAAGGAGTGGAAGGTACACATTTGTTGCATAGCTTTGGAAATCTACAGACTTAATCTTTTACAAGACCTTTTTTGGTAATATAACTTAGATGTTATAATGTGATTTAGGTAGAAAGGAGTATATTGCTATGCAAAATATTTTCAGCTGATGAAAAATTTTTTCCCATAAATAATGGGTAAGACTTAAAGGAGATAACTTTAAAAGAGGGTTAAGAAAACTTTAAAAAGTAAAATTTTCATTAGCTCAATTTTGTTGGAATGTTAGTATTTGAGGAAGGTGTTTTGGTTTAGTACATGACCTGGGGTAAATCAGTTTCTTCTGTTTCTCTGTGATAACTTGCCCATATAATAGGAGGAATGATATGTGTGCTTCAGGCATCCAAGGATTTAGTAGATTAAGATTTATAACATGCACTGAGCTCATAAAATGAAACTCATTTTTTTGCAGTGCTATTATTATGTTTCTTTGAAGAACAGTGACACCTTGTGAAAAGATAATATAAGAGCAAGAAAATAGTACTTGCATAGCTCAAGAGGAATTATCTGATCCACTTAACAGTTATACTCAGAATTTTATAAATAAATGTCCTCTTTATTTAGAGGACAGGCTGGTAGACTGTTAGTAAAATTATATAACAAATCATTTATATTTGGCACATAATACCATTACAACTCATGATTTGTTCAGTTCCTTTATAATAAACTCAGAAACTGACTTTAGTGTATATCAGAATTTCCATTTAAAACTCTTGAAAAGGAAAGTAAAATTTCAAGGTAGGAGTAACAAGTTCTCATTGTTGTATATATTTTTGCAAAAGTTAAACAGATAAAAGTGCTGAAGAGGGAATCAAGGAAAACAGATTCATCTAAAATACCAACTTAATACAGATCAATATCAAGAAAAACAAGAGGTAAGACTTTTTTATTTATAGCTTTTACTAAGTAATGCTGTTTAGAACCCTTGACTGAGTATATATTTTTAGTTATTACTGTTGGAAAGTCAGATAAAAATTCATAATTCTGTAATCTTTGACCTCTAGAAACAGAACTAAAATTTCCTAGAATAACCAATTATGAAAGGTTTTTAAAAGTTATTTTTTGAGGGTAGTAAATACGAACTCTCATTTGAATGTTGAGTGATTGAATATGTGGTACTCAGGGAAGATAGTATGTGTGTTATGTGTGCCACCTGGTGGTGGGTAAACCATGCCAGAGGAAAGGAATAATGCTATAAACATAGGATTATACTGGCCACAAGAACATATGTAGTTTGTCTTTGGCCTTTTTCTTCCTGTTGTTTTGTACAATTTACTCCCCCATCTCTGCTCTCTACCTACTGTCCTATTTTCAAAGATTTGCTCTCAGCTATCAGATAATCTTGAATTTTATTTGGGAATCTTGAAGCCATCAACATCTAAATGAATACTCTTTAAAGGTACTCTTTTAAGGGAAAGGGATTATGCTGAGCACCCACTGAATTAAATTATATTGACAGCCTTCTGTCCTGTACACCTGTGAGATCATTAACTTTATCTCAGTTTCTTATTTTCTAAATAAAATTGACTACATTTTTATTCATGATAAAATTAGTACATACTTCCTAAGGAAATTTGAAGAAATTAGAAGATAGAAACTTTGATCTGAAATTATGTAAGAAGGTATTTTAACTAAGTCTATTTAATCTCTACAACATTCAGGTAAGAGTTATCAGACACTGTTAGATATATTTTCACAGTGACATTTATGCCTTATTCCTGGACTAGAACTTGTTAACAACTCCACAGTCAACTTTGCAGAAAAGAAATATTTTCTAGGTAGAACAAGAAAGGCATTAATGGTCATCTTTTAGTTTGTTATAAAAAGTAATAAGGTGGCTTTAAACTTTTAAACCTGGGTCACAGCATGTTGAACAGCACACCATTTGCACATTTTTTGAATGATTGGGTGAGTTAGGGCTCTTGAGTTTGGGCAGACTAGTAATGTGCTACATGTGTTTATCCTACTGTCCTATGAGAGCCCCCAGAACTAAAATTACATTTTAATGCAGGAAGAAAGGAACTCTTAAGACAGTTCTGTCATTTTAAAAATACAAAAGTAAGTAGGAAAGGAAAACCCCTTTTTGTACATATGGTGTAGAACTCCTGAAAAGACGATCTTTTTAAGAGTAACATTGAGGGCTTCCCTGGTGGCGCAGTGGTTGAGAGTCCGCCTGCCGATGCAGGGGACACGGGTTCGTGCCCTGGTCTGGGAGGATCCCACATTCCGCAGAGTGGCTGGGCCCATGAGCCATGGCCGCTGAGCCTGCGCGTCCGGAGCCTGTGCTCCGCAACGGGAGAGGCCACAACAGTGGGAGGCCCGCGTACCGCCAAAAAAAAAAAAAAAAAAAGAGTAACGTTGAAAGAGTTGTAGTTGTTAGAAATACCCAGAAATCATCAATGATGGTTGTAGTTTACTTGTACTAATCATTCAAATGCAGTTTTGACAAGCTACTGAAATTGCATATGACTGGTTCAAATGCTTTTAATAAATTAATGTCAGAATTAAGAATATTTCCTAAATTTCGGGTTGGTAGTTTGTTAGTTTAGAGCTTGAGAGAATATGACATATTTTTAAAAACTAAGATAGGGAATGGCAACTTATTTGTTCTATTCATTGATTTGTTTTTGAATTACCAAATCACATCCAGGCACTTCCCAGTTAATAGTATATACATGAACTAAATAGACTCTGTGACCTAGAGAGAAATTCTAATTACTGCTGATGAGTGAGTTAGGCAAGAGAGAAGAGTCCATAGGAAAGCCACCTTCAGTTTTGTCTCATGATGATAATAAGGAATACTTTGCTAAATAGTCTTCCTGTACCTTATAAAATAACCACCAGGTGCAAATTACAAGTACTTATCTGTGGCTGTATTTCCTTAGCCAAAGACTCACCATTTCCTCAATTAAGGTCCTGTTTCTATTTACTTTTTAGAATACAGGAAATGCACAAACTGAAAGGAAGAAGAACCTGCCAGATGTAGAGTAGAAAATGCAGCAGCTGAAAATTCAGGGAATCCCAGAATCACTGTATGGTTAAAAAAAAATCCTTTTTATTAATATTACATACACAAAAATGCTGACTAGAGAATTCTACAGATATATCGTAAATCCGGTGTAGTTATATGTATACTCACCTAAACTTGTTTTAAAATTTATTAATCTTTAAATTATTCATGTTTTCTTAATTTGAACATTAACTTATAAAAAATTCCTGACTGGTACATCCTAATAAAACTACAGTTTGCGTTAAGTCATATAATTTTATTTGATGACCTGTTATCTCAGTCATGTTTGATTAGTGGTCATTCTTAGCTTTGGTTCAGAACTTTATAATTATAGATGGAAAAGTTTCTAAGTGTGTAATAAAGTGAGATCTCAATGTCTGGGAGCACCAAACATTTCTGAGCAAACAAATACACTTAATAAGCATGAAACATGGATTTGGTTTCACACTGGACGTTCTGGAGCAGTATTTAAACATCATGAAGGTTGTTTAACAGGATGGAAATTGAGCAAAGCATTGAAGCAAATCTTTTGGCTTGACCAGCATGTTTATCATTTAGTAGTTTATATAGAATATATTGTTACATATAATTTAACATTAATACAGGCAAGGTTTTGGCAACATGTATTTACATTCTTATCCCACTTATTGGCTTAGTTTCTAATTTTAGGGTGGAGATGGCCATTGTAAGGGGAAGAATTTGAAGAGGAACAGATTTTTTTTTTTTGGTAGTGTCTTCTTTTAAATCTTAAAAATACAAATTGGCAAGTCTTCCCTTTTAATTTTATGAACAAGAGAAATGTAACATGAGCTGTTGAGACAGCAATTCGTTGGTATCATCATCCAACTTTGTTTTGTTAGCAAACCATTCACTGTTTTCTTCTTTCTTTCTTCTAAGAATTCTGTAGATGTGATGTCTTGATTTGGAATTATAAAGTCATCTCCTCTCTGCCTGCTTCTTTACTTGACGTGATTACTGAGTAGGTAACACATCCTATGTGTCATCATATGACACACACTGTATTTATACTGCTCTCTGCCCTCTGCTAGTCACATAACCTAAGTGTTAGTTATTTCCTAGAATGCTCAGGCTTCCTGAAGTGAGTGCTCAATGAAATATCTGACATTTTTCTAAAAGCAGTTCATTACTATTACATGATTACATAGCTGACTAACATGTTCTGTTATAATATTTATAACTTATAATATTTATAAAGTATCAGAAAATTATATGGTGTTTAAATGTTAATTTTTTTTATCCCTTTCAACAACTGACAGCACTCTTCCAGTTTCCTAGTTCAGTCTGATAGTGCCTTTTATGTGGTACAAACTTTTTCTATTTATGTATGACCCAGAAGAGGTATACTACCAAAATCCTTGATTGTCATATTTTTCAAAAAACAATAAAGTGGGATTATCTGGTATTTTACAAGGACTCTGCCTGATTTTGTATTTACTAAATAGACATGAAAAACAAAGGAAACATAATTTCTTTATTACAATATTATGATCTCTTTTCAACTCATTAAAAGGTTGATTAAAATTAACAGCTCAGATTATTATATATAACATATCTTTCTAACAGACTCCCTGTTAGCTTTAGTAACTAATCTCATCCAGGGAAATTAAGAGTTGTTCCTGTGGTGGGTTCGGTAAATATAGGTCTGCCCATTGCCTATTACATTTATATATTTGTTGATCCTTACATCAAAGGATTGTCCTTTTTTTTCAATTTCTACAAAAATGCCTGCTGGGATTTTGACTGGGATTGTGTTAAAATCTATACATCAATTTGAGGAGAATAGATATCTTAGAAATTGTCTTCCAACCCAGAATCATGGTATAAACTCTCCATTTATTTAGATTTTTAAATTTTTTCTGTAATACTTTGTAGCAGTCTTATACATCATTCATTAAAGTTACTCCCATGTGTCTTAGTTTTTCATGTTATTATAGATGGTATTGTTTTTTAATATCTTCTAGTTGGTTGTTGCTAGTATTACAGAGATACAATTTGTTTTTCTATTGTGATCTTGTATTCTGAGACCTTGCTAAATTAAATTTATTTATTCTATTAGGTTTCCTTCGTTCCTTCATTCCTTCATTCCTTCCTTCTTTTTTTAGTCTATTCCTTAGGATTTCCTATATAAGCAATTATAACATCTGCCGATAAAGATAGTTTTACTTCTTCCTTTCCAGTGTTTCTATGATGTGTGACAGTGTTGCACAGAAGTAGTGAGAGTGGGCATTCTTACCTTTTTTCCTATACCAGAGAGGAAACATTCAGCCTTTTCCATTAAGTATGATGTTAATAGTAGGTTTTATTAGATAATTTTTATTATATTGAAGAAGTTTCCATCTGTTTCTGTTTGTTGAGTGTCCATACCATGAACAGGTATTAAATTCTGTTAAATACTTTTCCTGTATCTTCTGAGATGTTTTATGATTTCCCTCCTTTGTTCTGTTAATGTGAATTACATTAATTGATGTTTTAATGTTAAATTAACCCTACATTCCTAGCGTTAAGCTCCACTTGATCCTTTTTAAGTATTGTATTGAATTTGATTGGTTAATATTTTATTAAGATTTTGACATCTACACTAATGAGGGATTTTAGTCCCTTTTTTTTTCTTGTGTTGTCTTTGCCTGCTTTTTTTTGCGGTACGCGGGCCTCTCACTGTTGTGGCCTCTCCCATTGTGGAACACAGGCTCCGGACGCGCAGGCTCAGCGGCCATGGCTCATGGGCCCAGCCGCTCCGCGGCATGTGGGATCTTCCCGGACCGGGGCACGAACCCGTGCCCCCTGCATCGGCAGGTGGACTCTCAACCACTGCGCCACCAGGGAAGCCCTGCCTGCTTTTGATATCAGTGTTAAGGTGCTTTATAAAATGAGTTGGGAAGTTTTACCTCCTCTTCTCTTTTCTGAAAGGATTTGTGTAGGATTGATTTTATTTCCTCCTTAAACATTTGTTAGAAATCACCAGTGAGGCCAGCAGGGCCTAAAGTTTCCTTTGTGGAAAGATTTTAAGATGCAACTTCAATTTTCCTTAAATTTATTTAATAAATATGGAGCTATCCAGATTTGCTGTTTCTCCTGTGTCAGGTTTTTTGTTTTTTGTTTTTTAAAATATTTATTTATTTAGGCTGTGCTGGGTCTTAGTTGCAGCACACGGGATCTTCATTGCGGCATGCAGGATCTTTAGTTGTGGCATGCATGTGGGACCTAGTTCCCCAACTAGGAATCGAACCTGGGCCCCCTACATTGGGAGCTCAGAGTCTTACCCACTGGACCACCAGGGAAGTCCCTCCTGTGTCAGTTTTGGTAATTTGCCTCTTTCAAGGAATTTATCCATTCCATCAAAGTTGTTGATTTTTATTGGCATAAACACTGTTTATCATTTGCCCTTGTTATCATTTAAGAGGTGATATTCCCCTTATCATTTCTTGTATTGGTAATTTGTAGGGGTTTGTTGGGGGGTTAGTCTAGCTAGAGGTTTATCAATTTTCCTAATTTTTTTGAAGAACCAACTTTTGGTTTTACTGTTTCTATTGTTTGTTTCTTATTTTACTGATTTATGATCTTTTCTTTCCTCTATTTTGTGTTTAATTTGCTCTTTGTAATATTGTGATATAATAAGAAATACAAATATTTGGTCTTT
This sequence comes from Mesoplodon mirus, assembly GCF_964341445.2. NCBI lineage: Eukaryota > Metazoa > Chordata > Mammalia > Artiodactyla > Ziphiidae > Mesoplodon > Mesoplodon mirus. Next base: position 72,364,883 of record NC_138980.1, read on the forward strand.
GTCCCCTTTTCCTGACACAGAGGTCCCAAAACCTTTATAATTTCCTGACTGATAGGAGTGAGAGGAGCATCTTTGTTATTCATAATAAGCCCCTTTCAACCATACCTGAGTTTATGCTAATGAGGTATTTATGTCTTATATCTTTACTAATTTTCAGTATACAGGTTTATTAATTGCTGAGGGAGGAATATTAAAGTCTTCAACTGTAATTATATATTTATCTCTCCTTTCAGTTCTAGTAGTAGTTGCTTTCTGCATTTGAAAGCTTTGTTATTGGGTACATATATATTTAGGACTATTATATATCTGATGAAATTGACCTTTATCTGCTGTTCATTGTCTGAAAACAGTTGTTTAATTTATTTTTTCCAGTTTTACCATTGTTTAATGTAATATCAATACCTATTAATCATGGCTGGAACTAGAAGTTTAGTTAAAGAATTCTGAAAGTGGAGAGATCTAGTCACTAGTTGTAGCCCTATCTTATAAAAAATGTCTCTGATTGTCTGTTCTTTTAGTTTAAGACTATCCCTAAGGATATAGATATGGGGACAGGAATTTGTAGGGACTTGCCTGTGCTTTTTGTTGTTCTTATTCTGGTTATTGTAATGATCATTTATTCTGTAAATTCTTTGCCAATAATATGAAAGTTTGAAGTATGAAGTTTGCCAGTAGAACTTTAGCAGTAGACATAGTTAGACAGGTTGGATAGTTTATTGGCTGCTAATACTTGTCAAAAGTTATTAGTTCATAGTGATTATTATCTACTGTTCTTCCAAATGACTGTAAACCAACTGGTCATTCTTTCTGGGTCTTCAAGTTTCAAAATTAAGGTGCACAAATCTGTTCTTCTTTTGCTAATGACATTTTAAAGAAGGGTGCTCTGTTTGTCTGCCTTCTGATAGGTTTCCAAATAACAACTATAACTAATCAATTATAACTATTTCTTAGCAATCTTAGGATGAGTGACAATATATTAGACAAGTGTGAATAGACCACACTCTCTCTACATTCCCTTGGTGAGCTCATCCAGATGCATGGCTTTAAATATCATTTATATACTGATGACTCTTAATTCTCTCTCTCTAGCCTGGACTTGACCATGTAACTCCAGACTCAAATTTCCAGTTGTCCATTCAATAGCTCTGCTAAAATGTATAATAGGTATCTCAAACTTATCATGTCCCAAATTAAGGTCCTGATCTCTGCCCCACTCTCTGCTGCTCCTCCGCGTTTCCCCATCTTAGCTAAGGGCAACTCCATTTCTTCCAGTTGCTCAGGAGAAAAATCTTGCAGTAATCCTTGACTTCTCTCTCTCTCTACATCTCTAACCTACGTCCTTTCAGCTCTACCGTTAAACTATTTCCAGGATCTGACTACTTTTTACCACTCTACTGCTATTTACAACATTTGTTGCCTGGATTTTGTAGTAGTCTTCTAGTAACTGATCTTCCTACTTTCACGCTTGTTCAACCTTCATTTTCTTACCAACTCACCGGCTGGGTATTCTTTTTTTTTTTTTAATACAACTTTATTGGAGTATAATTGCATCACAATACTGTGTTAGTTTCTGTTGCACAACAAAGCGAATCAGCCATATGCATACACATGTCCCCATATCCCCTCCCTCTTGAGCCTCCCTCCAATCCTCCCTATCCCACGCCTCTAGGTCATCGCAAAGCACTGAGCCGATCTCCCTGTGCTGTGCTGCTGCTTCCCACCAGCCAACTATTTTACATTCAGTAATGTATATATGTCGATACTACTCTCACTTCTCCCCAGCTTTGCCCTCCCACCCCATGTCATCAAGTCCATTCTCTATGCCTACCTCTTTATTCCTGCCCTGAAACTAGGTTCATCAGTACCATTTTTTCTTTTTTTTTTTAGATTCCATATGTATGCCTTAGCATATGGTATTTGTTTTTCTCCTTCTGACTTACTTCACTCTGCATGACAAACTCTAGGTCCATCCACCTCACTACAAATAACTCAGTTTCGTTTCTTGTTATGGCTGAGTAATATTCCATTGTATATATGTACCACATCTCCTTTATCCATTCATCTGTCAGTGGACATTTAGGTTGGTTCCATGTCCTGGCTATTGTAAATAGTGCTGCAGTGAACATTGTGGTGCATGTCTCTTTTTTAAATTATGGTTTTCTTAGGGTATATGCCCAATAGTAGGATCACTGGGTCATATGGTAGTTCTATTTTTAGTTTTTTAGGGAACCTCCCTACTATTTTCCATAGTGGTTGTGTCAATTTACATTCCCACCAACAGTGTAGGAGGGTTCCCTTTTCACCACACCCTTTCCAGTGTTTATTGTTTCTAGATTTTTTGATAATGGCCATTCTTACCAGCGTGAAGTGATACCTCATTATAGTTTTGATTTGCATTTCTCTAATAATTAGTGATGTTGAGCAGCTTTTCATGTGTCTCTTGGCCATCTATATGTCTTCCTTGGTGAAATGTCTATTTAGGTCTTCTGCCCATTTTTTAACTGGATTGTTTGTTTTTTTGATACTGAGCTCCATGAGCTGTTTGTATATTTTGGAGATTAATCCTTTGTCCGTTGTTGCATTTGCAAATACTTTCTCCCATTCTGAGGGTTGTCTTTTTGTTTTGTTTATGGTTTCCTTTGCTGTGCAAAAGCTTTTAAGTTTAGTTAAATCCCATTTGTTTATTTTTGTTTTTATTTCCATTACTCTAGGAGGTGGGTCAAAAAAGATGCTGCTGCGGTTATGTCAAAGTGTGTTTTTCTTATGTTTTCCTCTAAAAGTTTAAAGTGTCTGGTCTTACATTTAGTTCTTTAATCCATTTGGAGTTTATTTTTGTGTATGGTGTTAGGTAGTGTTCTAATTTCATTCTTTTACGTGCAGCTGTCCGGTTTTTCCAGCACCAGTTATTGAAGAGGCTGTCTCTTCTCCATTGTATGTTCTTGCCTCCTTTGTCATAAAATAGGTGCCCATATGTGCATGGATTTATCTCTGGCCATTCTATCCTGTACCATTGATCTATATTTCTGTTTTTGTGCCAGTACCATACTGTCTTGATTACTGTAGCTTTGTGGTATAGTTTGAAGTTGGGGAGCCTGACTCCTCCAGCTCCGTTTTTCTTTCTCAAGATTGCTTTGACTATTCGGGGCTTTTTGTGTTTCCATACAAACTGTAAGATTTGTTTTTCTTTTTTTTTTTTGGCTGCGTTCCGTCTTCATTGCTGTGCTCAGGCTTTCTCTAGTTGTGGTGAGTGGGAGCTACTCTTCGTTGCAGTGCGTGGGCTTCTCATTGGGATGGCTTCTCTTGTTGCAGAGCACGAGCACTAGGCACGCGGGCTTCGGTAGTTGTGGCTCACAGGCTGTAGAGTGCAGGCTCAGTAGCTGTGGCGCATGGGCTTAGTTGCTCCGCGCCATATGGAATCTTCCTGGACCAGGGCTCGAACCTGTGTACCCTGCATGGGCAGGCAGATTCTTAACCACTGCACCACGAGGGAAGCCTACGAATTGTAAGATTTTTTGTTCTAATTCTGTGAAGAATGCCATTGGTAGTTTGATAGGCATTGCATTGAATCTGTAGATTGCTTTCCGTAGTATAGTCATTTTCACAATATTGATTTTTCCAATCCAAGAACATGGTATATTTCTCCATCTGTTTATGTCATCTTTGATTTCTTTCATCAGTGTTTTATAGTTTTCTGAGTACAAGTCTTTCACCTCCTTAGGCAGGTTTATTCCTGGGTATTTTATTCTTTTCGTTGCAGTAGTAAATGCGACTGTTTCCTTAATTCCGCTTTCGGATTTTTCGTTGTTGGTGTATAGGAATGCCAGAGATTTCAGTGCATTAATTTTGTATCCTACAACCTTACCAAATTCATTGATTAGTTCTAGTAGTTTTCTGGTGGCATCTTTAGGATTTTCAATGTATAGTATCATGTCATCAGCAAATAATGACAGTTTTACTTCTTCTTTTCCAATTTGTATTCCTTTTATTTCTTTTTCTTCTCTGATTGCCGTGGCTAGGAATTCCAAAACTATGTTGAATAAGACTGGCAAGAGTGGACATCCTTGTCTTGTTCCTGATCTTAGAGGAAATGCTTTCAGTTTTTCACCATTGAGTATGATGTTTGCTGTGGGTTTGTCATATATGGCCTTTATTATGTTGAGGTAGGCTCCCTCTATGCCCATTTTCTGGAGAGTTTTTATCATAAATGGGTGTTGAATTTTGTGAAAAGCTTTTTCTGCATCTATTGAGATGATCATATGGTTTTTATTCCTTAATTTGTTAATGTGGTGTATCACACTGATTAATTTGCATATATTGAAGAATCCTTGCATCCCTGGGATAAATGTCACTTGATCATGGTGTATGATCCTTTTAATGTGTTGTTGGATTCTGTTTGCTAGTATTTTGTTCAGGATTTTTGCATCTATGTTCATCAGTGATACTGGTCTATAATTTTCGTTTTTTGTGGTATCTTTTTCTGGTTTTGCTATCAGGGTGATGGTGGCTTCATAGAATGAATTTGGGAGTGTTTCTCCCTCTGCAATTTTTTGGAAGAGTTGGAGAAGGATCGGTGTCAGCTCTTCTCTAAGTGTTTGATAGAATTCGCCTGTGAAGCTATCTGGTCCTGGACTTTTGTTTCTTGGAAGATTTTTAATTATGGTTTCAATTTCATTACTTGTGATAGGTCTGTTTATATTTTCTAATACTTCCTGGTTCAGTCTTGGAAAATTGTACCTTTCCAAGAATTTGTCCATTTCTTTGTGGTTGTCCTTTTTATTGGCATATGGTTGTTTGTAGTGGTCTCTTATAATCCTTTGTTTTTCTGCAGTGTCAGTTGTGATTTCTCCTTTTTCATTTCTAAGTTTATTGATTTGCATCCTCTCCCTTTCTTTATTGATGAGTCTGGCTAAGAGTTTATCAATTTTGTTTATCTTCTCAAAGAACCAGCTTTCAGTTTTATTGATCTTTGCTATTGTTTCCTTCATTTCTATTTCATTTATTTCTGCTCTGATCTTTATGATTCTTTCCTTCTACTGACTTTGGATTTTCTTTGTTCTTTCTCTAGTTGTTTTAAGTGTAGGGTTAGATTGTTTATTTGAGATTTTTCTTGTTTCTTGAGGTGAGATTGAATTGCTATAAACTTCCCTCTTAGGACTGCTTTTGCTGTGTTCCATAGGTTGTGGGTCGGCGTGTTTTCATTGTCATTTGTTTCTATGTATTTTTTAATTTCTTCTTTGATTTCTTCAGTGATCTCTTGATTATTTAGTAGCACTCTGTTTAGCCTCCGTGTATTTGTGTTTTTTAGTTTTTTTTCCCTGTAATTGATTTCCAGTCTCCTAGCATTGTGGTTAGAAAAGATGCTTGATACCATTTCAATTTTCTTAAATTTTCTGAGGACTGATTTGTGACCCAGGATGTGATCTATCCTGGAGAATGTTCTGTGTGCACTTGAGAAGAAAGTGTGTTCTGCCACTTTTGGATGGAATGTTCTATAAATATCAAATAGATCTATCTGGTCTATTGTGTCATTTAAAGCTTATTAATTTTCTGTCTGGATGATCTGTCCATTGGTATAATTGAGGTGTTAAAGACCCCCACTATTATTGTGTTACTGTCGATATCCTCTTTTATATCTGTTAACATTTGCCTTATGTATTGAAGTGCTCCTATGTTGGGTGCATAAACATTTATAATCGTTATACCTTCTTGGATTGATCCCCTGATCATTATGTAGTGTCCCTCCTTATCTCTTGTAACAGTCTTTATTTTAAAGTCTATTTGATCTGATATGAGTATTGTTACTCCAGCTTTCTTTTGATTTCCATTTGCATGTTATATCTTTTTCCATCCTTTCACTGTCAGTCTGTATGTGTCCCTAGGTCTGAACTGGGTCTCTTGTAGACAGGATACATATGGGTCTTATTTTTGTGTCCATTCAGCCAGTTTGTGTCTTTTCGTTGGGGTATTTAATCCATTTACATTCAAGTTTATTATCGATATATATGTTCCTATTACATTTTCTTAATTGTTTTGGGTTTGTTTTTGTGGGTCTTTTTCGTAGCTTGTGTTTCCTGCTTAGAGAAGTTTCTTTAGCATTTGTTGTAAAGCTGGTTTGGTGGTGCTGAATTCTCTTAGGTTTTGTTTGTCTGAAAAGCTTTTGACTTCTCCATCAAATCCGAATGAGATCTTTGCTGGGTAGAATAATCTTGGTAATAGGTTTTTCTCTTTCATCACTTTAAGTATATCCTGCCACTCCCTTCTGACGTGCAGAGTTTCTGCTGAAAAATCAGCTGATAGCCTTATGGAGATTGCTTTGTATGTTATTTTTTTGTTTTTCCCTTGCTGCTTTTAATATTTTTTCTTTGAATTTAATTTTTGTTAGTTTGATTAATAGGTGTCTTGGTGTGTTTTTCCTAGGGTTTATCCTATATGGGACTCTCTGTGCTTCCTGGACTCGGGTGACTATTTCCTTTCCCATGTTAGGGAAGTTTTCCACTATAATCTCTTCAAATATTTTCTCAGACCCTTTCTTTGTCTCTTCTTCTTCTGGGATCCCTATAATGCGAATGTTGGTGCATCTAGTGTTGTCCCAGAGGTCTCTGAGATTGTCTTCAATTCTTTATTCTTTATTCTGCTCCTCGGCAGTTATTTCCACTATTTTTTCTTCCAGCTCATTTATTCTTTCTTCTGCCTCTGTTATTCTGTTATTGATTCCTTCTAGTGTACTTTTCATTTCAGTTCAGTTATTGTGTTTTTCATCTGTTCGTTCTTTAGTTCTTCTAGATCTCTGTTAAACATTTCTTGTATTTTCTCAATCCGTGCCTCCATTCTACTTCCAAGATTCTGGATCATCTTTACTATGGTTACTCTGCATTCTTTTTCAGGTAGGTTGCCTATTTCCTCTTCATTTATTTGGTCTTATAGGTTTTTGCCTTGCTCCTTCCTCTGTGACATATTTTTTTGTTGTCTTTTTAAAAAATTTTTATGAGTGGGATTGTGTTCCTGTCTTACTGGTTGTTTGGCCTGAGGCTTCCAACACTGGAGTTTGTAGGCTGTTGGGTAGAGTTGGGTCCTAGTGCTGAGATGAGGAACTCTGTGAGACCTCACTCTGATGAATATTCCCTGGGGTCTGAGGTTCTCTGTCAGTCCAGTGGTTTGGACTCGGAGCTCCCACTGCAGGAGCTTGTGCCCGACCCCAGCCTCCTGAATCAAGATCCCTCAAGTAGCGTGGGACAGCAAAAAAAAAAAAAGAGAATAATAACAAAGTAAAAAATAAAATTAGACTAGGAAACTAACAGATATGTTAGAAAGAATGTAAAAATAAAAATATAGATGAATCAACAACCAGAAGGTACATCAGTACCACAGTAGTAAAAAAGAGGAGGAGGGAAAAGAAAAAAAAAAAAAGGCGAGGATGTGGGGTGGGGGAAGGTCTTGACTGTGGAGAGTAGGGCCTAAGCAAGGGCGAGGTTTGGGCAGTGGGCAGGGCCAATGCTCAGGACCCACAGGGCTGGAAAAGGCCCTGGGAGCTGTGGCGGGTGCAGCTTATGTTCAAGGAACAGAAGGGGCCCAGGCGGGCACCCCCACCCCTGGTCTCAGAAGGCAGGGTACCTCACCTGGGAGCCCAGCAGGCTTCCTGTGCTCGAGTGGGCAGAGCAAATGCCCTCCTCTCCTGCTCCTCTGGTCTGGGGTCTGGGAGGGCCCCTCCCACCTGCCTCTCCTGATCCCACCCCCCCCACCCCCCCCACACCCGCTTCCCTCCTATGCCCCCAGGACCAATGCAGCCGGGGTCGGGGGGCGGGGAGGGCTAAGGGCGGGTCTTGGAGGGCAGGGGACCCGCTCAGCAGGCTCCCTGGGCCCAAGTGGGTGGGGCAGTCACCCTCCCCTCCTCTCCTGCTCTTCCTGGAGAGTCTCTCCCATCTGCCTCTCCTGATCTCCCTAGCCTCAGGGATGCCGATCTTGTGTGGCCTCCACTTCTCCTCCCCTCTTGGTCCCCCTACATCCTACCGGTTCACTCTGGGCTTCCTCCCATCTTCTTGGGGGTCAGAGTCCCCTACCAGCGGCCAGCAGGAGCCCTAGTTGTGGGGAGACGCCAACTCCGTGTCTTCCCACACTGCCATCTTGACTCCTCCCCCTGCCTGAGTATTCTTAATAAAACATAAATCAGATGATGTCATTGCTCTGCTCAAAACCCCCCATGCTACCCACTTCACACAAAGTAAAAGCACAGACATTACAATAACCTCCACGACCCTACACAGTATGCCTCTACCCTCTCTTTGACGCTATTTGCTACTTCTCTTCTCTATTGCTCATTCTGTTCCAGGCCCACTGGCCTCCTTGATGTTCCTGATCTGTCTGCCTCAGAACCTTTGTTTTTGCTGTTTCCTCTGCTGAGAAATATCTTTCCTCAGGTCACTGCATGGTTCCCTCCTTTACCTTCTCTTGTTCAGGACAACCTCCTTTTACTCATATATGAAGCTTTCTCTACCATGTTACTTAAAATGACAATTTTCCCCATTCCCATTCCTATTTCCTGTTTTACTTCTTCATATAGCATTTCTCTATCTGACAAGCTTTATTTATTAATGGTGTCTCTCCAATAAACTATGAACTACATGAGGGCAGGGAATTTAGTGTTCTGTTTGTTGCTATATTCCCCAGCATAGAATAGTGCCTAGCATATATTGACACTCAATAACATTTTCTTTGTGAATGAATGAATGAATTTATTAAGCACCTACATAGTAATCACTTGAAAAAAACCAAAGAATAAAATATGAAATAATTTTATTGGTGTGGTAGAATGTGCTTCCTATAGCATGCTAATATTCATTGTTCAAGTAGCTGAACAAGGAATGAATAGCAGTCATTCAGCATGGAGTTTAAATGTGAAGTAGACAAGGTGAACTTAGTTTGTTAGTGTTTTTTGTTTTTTGCTTTTTGTTTTTTTTATGCGGTACGCGGGCCTCTCACTGTTGTGGCCTCTCCCGTTGTGGAGCAACAGGCTCCAGACGCGCAGGCTCAGCGTCCATGGCTCACGAGCCTAGCCGCTCCGCGGCACCTGGGTTCTTCCCGGACTGGGGCACGAACCTGTGTCCCCTGCATCTGCAGGTGGACTCTCAACCACTGCGCCACCAGGGAAGCCCAGTTTGTTAGTGTTTTAACGGAGGAATTGAAGCTTAGTTACATTTATAGGTAAAACTGGAAGATGCTTTTTAGGAACAGAATTCAGAGGAAGCTCAGATAAGTTAGAAAAATTGTATCTCAAAATTTATAAAGAGACAAGGAAATTCAGGTAAGGCAAGTGAAAGGGTAAAAAGAAATAATGCTCTACAAAGTGAGTTACAGTATCTGGGTCAGAATTTTAAATTATCCACCTTAAGTCACCACATTTCTGTTTCTTTAGTGACTGCGTGTCAGGAGACTAGGCAAGTCCTAAATTAGTACCCTTAGTACTTGCCATAGAGTGAGAAATTGTGTGAGTATTGTCTCAGTGTTATGAAGGTCTCTCACTTAACTCTCTTGGCTTAGAATAAGTGAAGTAATTTGCTTGCTTAATTGGATGGTATCGAAAGAATAAACGAAATATATAACTCAAAGAGGTAAATAAAATGAAGTTTGCTTCCGATTGACTTTCAGACTAACTTTGGGTTAAGGTGCTTGCTCTTCACAATTGGCTTTTCATTTAATGGAGAGCAGGTATCCAGGGGCTATTACGTGGTCTCTGTGCCCCTCTTGCCAAAGAGTAAAGATGATTCTGAAGTTCTCTTTGAAGTCACTTAGTCCTAACCTCCTCCAGAGGGAGCTCAATGTCCAGCATTTTCAGGACCTGGAACTAGTGTCTGCCCTGATCTAACAGGACTAGCCATTCAGTTCCCTGTTGGACTGAACTAGTGTGTGAAGATGGGATCCTAATGAGGCAGTGCTTTTTGCTCTAAATCAGTGGTTTTTACTCCCTGAGGTGATAAATGTAATAAAAATGCACGCTAGGGTTTGGGTTTCCTCAGGTGAATGACTCCAAAGTCTTAGGACCTTTCAAACCGAGCCCTAGATTATTTATATACATTTCAGGCAGCATCTCTTGGGCATCTCTGAGTAATTTCTTTGCGGCTACTAATTATTACATTGAACAGTATTATTAAAATGTTTAAAGCATCTGCTGCCTCATGAAAAACCTTAAAAACCAGATTTATAATGGAATAATCTGCTATCAACAGTCTTCCTTGGATTGTTGTTTGATAGATTTGAGTTTAGAAAATTGGTTCCTTTAATTGCTGTCCTTTAAACAGAATATCTAGTGGTATCAGAATATTTATTGAAACTATACCTATAAATTTCTGGGGATTTTTTCTTTTTAAAAATATTTGTTGAATGAACATTCAATTTTTATTAAAAGCCATGTAGTATAGGACTTCCTTGACTGTCCAGTGGTTGAGATTTTTCCTTCCAATGCGGGGGGTGAGGTGGTTTGATCCCTGGTCAGGGACCTGGGATCCCACATGCCTCGGGGCCAAAAAGCCAAAACATAAAACAGGAGCAATATTGTAACAAATTCAGTAAAGCCTTTAAAAATGGTCCACGTGAAAAAAAAATCTTAAAAAAAATGCCACATAGTATAACAGAGTCCAGATTATAATCAGATTGCTTAAATTAGAATCATGGCTTTTACCACTTCTTCACTGGGGAGTATGTGTGTGGTATTTTGTTGCCTGTTTTCCTCAGTTGGAAAATGGGGACAAGAATAGCTTATCTCTTAGAGATTTTGTGAGGACTTACTGAGATAAAGTTTAATACATAGTGAGTTTGTTCTGTACTGATGAAATTTAGTTGTCTCCTTCAAAGATGCAGAATTATGGTTTTGTTCATTTGGCCACGCCCATGGCTTGTGGGATCTTAGTTGCCTGACCAGGGATTGAACCCGGGCCACAGCAGTGAAAGCACAGAGTCCTAACCACTGGACCACCAGGGAATTCCCCAGAATTATGGTCTTTAATCTTAGTTCTTTTGTCCAAGTTGTCCGAGTTTATCCTGACTTCATTCACTTTGGTAATAAATTAGGTCTATGGGTGCCCTTTACTCTTGTTGTACACTGCCTGTGAGATTCTGAGGGGATCTGTGCCTTGGTCTCTGTTTGTTTAGATATGAAGTTGGCATGGATGACAAATACATGTCTGCTCTGCATGTATAAAATGTTACATTACTTTTTTTTAAATAAATGTATTTATTTATTTTTGGCTGTGTTGGGTCTTTGTTGCTGTGCTCAGCCTTTCTCTAGTTTTGGCGAGCGGGGGCTACTCTTTGTTGCAGTGCGCGGGCTTCTCATTGCGGTGGCTTCCCTTGTTGCAGAGCACGGGCTCTAGGCATGCGGGCTTCGGTAGTTGTGGCTTGTGAGCTCTAGAGTGCAGGCTCAGTAGTTGTGGTGCACGGGCTTAGTTGCTCCGTGGCATGTGGGATCTTCCCTGACCAGGGCTGATGGGATTGCCATTACTTGGTTCTCTGTGGCTACCAAAAGTCATGCAGAGAAGTGGGAATGGCAGAGGCAGTGGCAGCTGAATTGGCAGTCAACCAGGTCAAGTTTTGAAATCTGTTGGGTAGATATTCATGTGATGATTAGGAGTCCTGGTTTCAATCCTTTGGCCAAGTGGAGTTGTTATAAGTGGAAGGGGTTACAACTGGTAGCTCAGTAGGTTGCTGCTATGTGACACTCATTTCCTTTCATTTGGAAGAAGGAACATAGAATATAGTCACAGTGATAGGAAGCACCCTGATGCATTTAACACCTTGAAGAATAAAATTAGACTACCGTTTTTCATTGTTTATACTATATATTATATATAAACAAATTTATATGTTTCACATCCTGCTTTATTTTTTATTTTTATTTATTTATTTATTTTTTGCGGTACGTGGGCCTCTCACTGTTGTGGCCTCTCCCATTGTGGAGCACAGGCTCCGGACGCGCAGGCTCAGCAGCCAGGGCCCAGCTGCTCCGTGGCATGTGGGATCCTCCCGGACCAGGGCACGAACCCGTGTCCCCTGCATCGGCAGGTGGACTCTCAACCACTGCACCACCAGGGAAGCCCCTCACATCCTGCTTTATGATGCTAGTTACTTACCTCTTAATTTATATCTTTGTACCTTTACATCCTACCCCCAGTACCTTCATATAATTATGTACCTTGATATGTATGGAACAAATAATTTAAATTCAGAATGACCTTAGTAGTTTGAAGACTTGATGAAGAATCAATGAATGATGTTAAAAATGATCAGTAAGAATCTGAGGCATGGATGTCACAGAGCAAGCTTGTCAGAAGAAATCTTGGGTTGGCAGTTAGTGGTGTCGTGTTGCAGTTCTTTAAAACTTCAGAGCACTCATAATTCTGTGTGCCTTTAGGAGGGCTTAGTTGAAGTTTTTATCAACTTTCAGCCTTCTCAGATCAAAAGCAATTCTACTTTTTCTTGGCAATACGTGTACTAGATATCTGACTGTATGTGTGTTGGATATCCTGAAAAATTCCAATTATGAAACTTCTCATTAATGGCCAAAAGTTACTGGTGGTTTAGAGCATTGGAGATAAAGTCTAGGGCCTAAGCAAGGTGAGAAGTTGTATTGGAAACTACACATAAAGCTGAGTCCTTAAAAAGTGATACCCTTAGTAAAGAGTGAATTAGACAAAATATACTCTTCAAAGAGTGATTATAGAGAAATTTGTCTTGTCCTTGGCTCTGGATGGAAAAAAAAATCAAACCAACAACCTTTCCCCTGAGAACTCATAACCATCCTTCATACAGGTTTGGTGTCGCATTTCAACTACACGTGTGATCCAAAAAAACCAAGATTAGAATGTGGTTTAAAGTGCTACTGGGTAAGTAATGAATCCAGTTACCTGTCAGAATCAAACACAAATACTCTCTGGAGGAATGCACTTTATTTTTTTAATTTTTAAAAAAATGTTATTTATTTTGATGTTTGAGGTTTTTTTTTTTTTTTTGGCTGTGTTGGGTCTTCATTGCTGCGTGTGGGCTTTATGCTAGTTGCAGAGAGTGGGGGCTTCTATTATTGTGGAGCACGGACTCTAGGCATGCAGGCTTAGTAGCTGTGGCACATGTGATTAGTTGCTCTGTGGCATGTGGGATCTTCCTGGACCAGGGATCAAACCTGTGTCCCCTGCATTGGCAGGTGGATTCTAACCAGTGCACCACCAGGGAAGTCCCAGGAATGTACTTTAAATGAAGCTCTTAAAGAATTTCCACAGATGCTTTTACTGTGAACATGGGCTCACTATTAAAAATCACAAACACACAAAAAATAAGCCAACATGAATGAGAGTTTGCAGAAACAGCAAACAGAAGCAAATCTGCTAAGACATTATAAATTAAACTAGTCAGATACACACAGAGGCTTATTTACTACATATAAAGAAATAAAGAGAATATTGATTGTATGATTAAAAAAAACAAGAGACCATAAAAAATAACCAGGCAGATTTGGAAAAAGAAAAAATGGAACATCCATCTAGAAATAAATATATAATAATTGAAATTAGAATCCTAGTGGATTGGTCAAATGTTAATTAGCACTGAAGAGAGAATTAGTGAACTTTAAAATAGATCTAAAAACTAGGGTGCCTTCCAGCTGCTGGTGGGGGACCCTGATGCCCAAGGACACGGGAGGGACCCCCAAGTGAACTGGTAGGACGTGGGGGGACTGAGGGGGAAGGAGAAGTGGAGGCCGGACAGGATCAGCACCCTGAGGCCAGGGAGCTCAGAAGAGGCAGGCAGGAGGGGACCTCTGGGAGGAGCAGGAGAGGAGGGCATTTGCCCTGCCCACTCAAGCCCAGGAAGCCTACTGGGCTCCCAGGTGAGGTCCCCCGCCCTCTGACACCAGGGGTGGGGGGCACACCTGGCCCCTTCTGTTGAGCCTAGATCCCACCCCCACAGCCACTGGGGCTTTTTCCAGCCCTGTGGGTCCTGAGCATTGGCCCCGCCCACCACCCAAACCTCAACTTTTCTTAGGCCCCGCCCTCCACAACCAAGACCTCCCCCCCCTTTTTTTCCCTCCTCCTCTTTTTTACTATTGTGGTACTGTTGTACCTTCCAGTTGTTGATTCACCTATATTTTAATTTTTATATTCTTTCTAACATATCTGTTAGTTTCCTAGTCTAATTTTATTTTTTACTTTGTTATTGTCCTTTTTTTTTTTTTTGTCACGCCACGCAGTTTGTGGAATCTTGATTCATGAGCCAGGGGTCAGGCCGAAGCTCCTGCAGTGGGAGCTCCGAGTCCAAACCACTGGACTGACAGAGAACCTCAGACCCCAGGGAATATTCATCAGAGTGAGGTCTCACAGAGTTCCTCATCTCAGCACCCAAACCCAGCTCTACCCAACAGCCTACAAACACCAGTGTTGGAAGCCTCAGGCCAAACAACCAGTAAGACAGGAACACAATCCCACTCATAAAAACTTTTTAAAAAGACAACAAAAAAATATGTCACAGAGGAAGGAGCAAGGCAAAAACCTATAAGACCAAATAAATGAAGAGGAAATAAGCAATCTACCTGAAAAAGAATTCAGAGTAATCACAGTAAAGATGATCCAGAATCTTGGAAATAGAATGGAGGCACGGATTGAGAAAATACAAGAAATGTTTAACAGAGATCTAGAAGAACTAAAGAACGAACAGATGAACAACAAAATAACTGAACTGAAATGAAAAATACACTAGAAGGAATCAATAACAGAATAACAGAGGCAGAAGAAAGAATAAATGAGCTGGAAGAAAAAATAGTGGAAATAACTGCCGAGGAGCAGAATAAAGAATAAAGAATTGAAGACAATCTCAGAGACCTCTGGGACAACACTAGATGCACCAACATTCGCATTATAGGGATCCCAGAAGAAGAAGAGACAAAGAAAGGGTCTGAGAAAATATTTGAAGAGATTATAGTGGAAAACTTCCCTAACATGGGAAAGGAAATAGTCACCCGAGTCCAGGAAGCACAGAGAGTCCCATATAGGATAAACCCTAGGAAAAACACACCAAGACACCTATTATTCAAACTAACAAAAATTAAATTCAAAGAAAAAATACTAAAAGCAGCAAGGGAAAAGCATAAATAACATACAAAGCAATCTCCATAAGGCTATCAGCTGATTTTTCAGCAGAAACTCTGCACGTCAGAAGGGAGTGGCAGGATATACTTAAAGTGATGAAAGAGAAAAACCTATTACCAAGATTATTCTACCCAGCAAAGATCTCATTCGGATTTGATGGAGAGATCAAAAGCTTTTCAGAAAAGCAAAAGCTAAGAGAATTCGGCACCACCAAACCAGCTTTACAACAAATGCTAGGGCTTCCCTGGTGGCACAGTGGTTGAGAGTCCGCCTGCCGATGCAGGGGACACGGGTTCGTGCCCTGGTCTGGGAAGATCCCACATGCCGCGGAGCGGCTGGGCCCGTGAGCCATGGCTGCTGAGCCTGCGCGTCCAGAGCCTGTGCTCCGCAACAGGAGAGGCCACAACAGTGAGAGGCCCGCGTTCTGCAGAAAACAACAACAACAACAAATGCTAAAGAAACTTCTCTAAGCAGGAAACACAAGCTACGAAAAAGACCCACAAAAGCAAACCCAAAACAATTAAGAAAATGTAACAGGAACATATATATTGATAATAAACTTGAATGTAAATGGATTAAATACCCCAATGAAAAGACACAGACTGGCTGAATGAATACAAAAATAAGACCCATATGTATCCTGTCTACAAGAGACCCAGTTCAGACCTAGGGACACATACAGACTAACAGTGAAGAGATGGAAAAAGATATTCCATGCAAATGGAAATCAAAAGAAAGCTGGAGTAACAATACTCATATCAGATCAAATAGACTTTAAAATAAAGACTGTTACAAGAGATAAGGAGGGACACTACATAATGATCAGGGGATCAATCCAAGAAGGTATAACGATTATAAATGTTTATGCACCCAACATAGGAGCACTTCAATACATAAGGCAAATGCTAACAGATATAAAAGAGGATATCGACAGTAACACAATAATAGTGGGGGTCTTTAACACCTCACTTATACCAATGGACAGATCATCCAGACAGAAAATTAATAAGCTTTAAATGACACAATAGACCAGATAGATCTATTTGATATTTATAGACCATTCCACCCAAAAGTGGCAGAATACACTTTCTTCTCAAGTGCACACAGAACATTCTCCAGGATAGATCACATCTTGGGTCACAAATCAAGCCTTGGAAAACTTTAGAAAATTGAAATTGTATCAAGTATCTTTTCTGACCTCAACACTATGAGATTGGAAATCAATTACAGGAGAAAAAACTGTAAAAAGCACAAATACATGGAGGCTAAACAGTGTGCTACTAAATAACCAAGAGATCACAGAAAAAATCAGAGAAATAAAAAAGTACATAGAAACAAATGACAATGAAAACATGGTGACCCAAAACCTATGGGACGCAGCAAAAACAGTTTTAAGAGGGAATTTTATAGTAATTCAATCTCACCTCAAGAAACAAGAAAAATCTCAGATAAACAGTCTAACCCCTCACTTAAAACAACTAGAGAAAGAAGAACAAAGAAAACCCAAAGTCAGTAGAAGGAAAGAATCATAAAGATCAGAGCAGAAATAAATGAAATAGAAATGAAGGAAACAATAGCAAAGATCAATAAAACTGAAAGCTGGTTCTTTGAGAAGATAAACAAAATTGATAAACTCTTAGCCAGACTCATCAATAAAGAAAGGGAGAGGATGCAAATCAATAAACTTAGAAATGAAAAAGGAGAAATCACAACTGACACTGCAGAAAAACAAAGGATTATAAGAGACCACTACAAACAACCATATGCCAATAAAAAGGACAACCACAAAGAAATGGACAAATTCTTGGAAAGGTACAATTTTCCAAGACTGAACCAGGAAGTATTAGAAAATATAAACAGACCTATCACAAGTAATGAAATTGAAACCATAATTAAAAATCTTCCAAGAAACAAAAGTCCAGGACCAGATAGCTTCACAGGCGAATTCTATCAAACACTTAGAGAAGAGCTGACACCGATCCTTCTCCAACTCTTCCAAAAAATTGCAGAGGGAAAAACACTCCCAAATTCATTCTATGAAGCCACCATCACCCTGATAGCAAAACCAGAAAAAGATACCACAAAAAAAGAAAATTATAGACCAGTATCACTGATGAACATAGATGCAAAAATCCTGAACAAAATACTAGCAAACAGAATCCAACAACACATTAAAAGGATCATACACCATGATCAAGTGACATTTATCCCAGGGATGCAAGGATTCTTCAATATATGCAAATTAATCAGTGTGATACACCACATTAACAAATTAAGGAATAAAAACCATATGATCATCTCAATAGATGCAGAAAAAGCTTTTCACAAAATTCAACACCCATTTATGATAAAAACTCTCCAGAAAATGGGCATAGAGGGAGCCTACCTCAACATAATAAAGGCCATATATGACAAACCCACAGCAAACATCATACTCAATGGTGAAAAACTGAAAGCATTTCCTCTAAGATCAGGAACAAGACAAGGATGTCCACTCTTGCCAGTCTTATTCAACATAGTTTTGGAATTCCTAGCCACGGCAATCAGAGAAGAAAAAGAAATAAAAGGAATACAAATTGGAAAAGAAGAAGTAAAACTGTCACTGTTTGCTGATGACATGATACTATTCATAGAAAATCTGAAAGATGCCACCAGAAAACTACTAGAACTAATAAGTGAATTTGGTAAGGTTGCAGGATGCAAAATTAATGCACTGAAATCTCTGGCATTCCTATACACCAACAATGAAAAATCCAAACGCGAAATTAAGGAAACAGTCGCATTTACCACTGCAACAAAAGAATAAAATACCTAGGAATAAACCTGCCTAAGGAGGCAAAAGACTTGTACTCAGAAAACTATAAAACACTGATGAAAGAAATCAAAGATGACATAAACAGATGGAGAAATATACCATGTTCTTGGATTGGAAAAATCAATATTGTGAAAATGACTATACTACTGAAAGCAATCTACAGATTCAGTGAAATCCCTATCAAACTACCAATGGCATTCTTCACAGAATTAGAACAAAAAATTTTACAATTCATATGGAAACACAAAAGACCCCAAATAGCCAAAGAAGTCTTGAGAAAAAAAAAAATGGAGCTGGAGGAATCAGGCTCCCTGGCTTCAAACTATACCACAAAGCTACAGTAATCAAGACAGTATGGTACTGGCACAAAAACAGAAATATAGATCAATGGTACAGGATAGAATGCCCAGAGATAAACCCACGCACATATGGACACATAATTTACGACAGAGGAGGCAAGAACATACAATGGAGAAAAGACAGCCTCTTCAATAAGTGGTGCTGGGAAAACTGTACGGCTACATGTAAAAGAATGAAATTAGAACACTACCTAACACCATACACAAAAATAAACTCCAAATGGATTAAAGAACTAAATGTAACACCAGACACTATAAAACTTTTAGAGGAAAACATAGGAAAAACACTCTTTGACGTAAACCGCAGCAAGATCTTTTTTGACCCACCTCCTAGAGTAATGGAAATAAAAACAAAAATAAAAACATGGGACTTAATTAAACTTAAAAGCTTTTGCACAGCAAAGGAAACCATAAACAAGATGAAAAGACAACCCTCAGAATGGGAGAAAATATTTGCAAATGCAACAATGGACAAAGGATAAATCTCCAAATATACAAACAGCTCATGGAGCTCAATATCAAAAAAACAAACAATCTAATTATAAAATGGGTGGGGCTTCCCTGGTAGCGCAGTGGGTAAGAATCTGCCTGCCAGTGCAGAGGACTTGGGTTCAAGCCCTCGTCTGGGAAGATCCTACATGCCGCAGAGCAACTAAGCCTGTGTGCCACAACTACTGAGCCCATGCCCTAGAGCCCGTGCTCCACAACAAGAGAAGCCACTGTGATGAGAAGCCCATGCACCACAATGAAAACACCGCAACTAAAGAAAGCCTCGCACAGCAGTGAAAAACCCAAAGCAGCCAAAAATAAATTTAAAAAGAAAAGGGCCGGAGACCTAAATAGACATTTCACCAAGGAAGACATACAGATGGCCGATAGGCATGTGAAAGGATGCTCAACAGCACTACTTATTAGAGAAATGCAAATCAAAACTACAATGAGGTACTACCTCACGCTGGTCAGAATGGCCATTATCAAAAAATCTAGAAACAATAAATGCTGGAAAGGGTGTGGAGAAAAGAGAACCCTCCCGCGCTGTTGGAGGGAATGTAAATTGATACAGCCACTATGGAAAACAGTATGGAGGTTCCTTAAAAAACTAAAAGTAGAACTGCCATATGACCCAGCAATCCCACTACTGGACATATACCCTGCGAAAACCATAATTCAAAAAGAGACATGTACCACAATGTTCATTCCAGCACTATTCATGATAATTGCCAGGACATGGAACCAACCTAAATGTCCATTGACAGATGAATGGATAAAGAAGATGTGGCACATATATACAATGGAATCTTACTCATCCATAAAAAGAAATGAAATTGAGTGATTTGTAGTGAAGTGGATGGACCTCACTCTCTGTCATACAGGGAGAAGTAAGTAAGAAAGAGAAAAACAAATACTGTATGCTAACATATATATATGGAATCTAAAAAAAAATGGTACTGATGAACCTAGTTGCAGGGCAGGAATAAAGATGTAGACATAGAGAATGGACTTGAGGACACGGGGTGGGAGGGGGAAGCTGGGGCGAAGTGAGAGTAGCGTTGACATATATACACTACCAAATGTAAAATAGCTAGTGGGAAGCAGCAGCATAGCACAGGGAGATTGGCTCGGTGCTTTGCGTTGACCTAGAGGGGTGGGATAGGGAGGATAGGAGGGAGACTCAAGAGGGAGGGCATATGGGGACATGTGTATACATATGGCTGATTCACTTTGGTGTACAACAGAAATTAACACAGTATTGTGAAGCAATTATACTCCAATAAAAATCTATTTTAAAAATAATAAAATAGGGCTTCCCTGGTGGTGCACTGGTTGAGAGTCCGCCTGCCGATGCAGGGCACACGGGTTCGTGCCCCGATCTGGGAAGATCCCACATGCCGTGGAGCGGCTAGGCCCGTGAGCCATGGCCGCTGAGCCTGCGTGTCCGGAGCCTGTGCTCTGCAACAGGAGAGGCCACAACAGTGAGAGGCCCACGTACCGCATTAAAAAAAAAAAAAGATAATAATAATAAAATAGATCTAAAGAAACTACCCAGAGTATCACCTAGAAAGACAAAGAGGTAGAAAAGATAAAATAGAAGAGACGTGGATGAAGTATGAGAAGGTCTAACATAATACTAATCAGAATTCCAAAAGGAAGAAATAGAAAGAATGAGGAAATGCAATATCCAAAGAAATAATAGCTGATAATTTTTCCAGAATTGATTAAATAAAACTAAGAATCCTCAGATTCAGGAATCCCAGTGAATCCAAGAATAACTAAAATGAAACCCATTCTCAGATACATCATCATGAAAATGCAGAACACCAAAGAAGTGAAAAAAGATTAAAAGTAGTCAAAGACTGATAACTACAAATGAATGATGGGTAATGACAGTAACTTTTCAACAGCACAATGAAAGAAGACAGTTGGAATGATATTTTCTAAGGATGGAGAGAAAATAGCTATAAACTTGGAATACTGAGGCAGATTATTAATAGTCATCTCCAAATATCTGTTCTTTGCTTCTTCTTTTGTAATAAAATCCCTGATTTTTAACTGAGCACATGAATGCTGGAGTAAAATCTACTTTTCCCAGCTTTCCTTACAGTTAGCTCTATCAGAGAAGTAGTGAAAGTGGTAATTTGTATTAAACTCTAACAAGTCAAAGGTTTTGCTTTATTGCTGCCAATTTCTGAGATAATAGAAAAAAATATGAAACAACTGTCTTGGACACTGGGCAACAGGCAGCCCAGGACACTGATCTCTGAGAGAAGAAAAATGAGTTGAAGCAATCATTATGATCACACAGGCTTTCTTCAATTTCTGGATCACTAAATAGGGAGGTGGTGATTCACCGATAGCCTGGCACATTTGGTGAGTTTATGCGGTAGCGATATAAATTTGGGGAGGTCAAGGTGGCTAGAGTTTGCAAGGCAGAATACAAGAGAAGAGAAAGCTATGTAGAGAAGGAACTTAGAAATCTGCATGGCTTCCCCTCCAATCTTTGGCTGAGTAGTAATCTGTGTATGTGTTGCAGCCATCAAAATGCACCTCCCAGAGCTCCAACTGCAGGGAGTATAATTTAACTTAAACCAAAAGAATTAGAAAAATTAGCTAGGGGCTTCTCTGGTGGCACAGTGGTTAAGAATCACCTGCCAATGCAGGGGACACGGGTTCAAGCCCTGGTCCAGGAAGATCCCACATGCTACAGAGCAACTAAGCCTGTGCCACAACTTCTGAGCCTGCGTGCCTAGAGCCCATGCTCCACAACAAGAGAAGCCACCACAATGAGAAGCTCGAGCACCGTAACAAAGAGTAGCCCCCACTTGCTGCAACTAGAGAAAGCCTGTGTGCAGCAACAAAGACCCAATGCAGCCAAAAATAAATAAAACAAATAATTTTTTTTAAAAAAGGACTTGATCTTTAAAAAAGAAGAAAAGAAACAAGAAAAATTAGCTAGCTTACCAGGAGGATTCAGGAAAATATCCCTGGAATTAGATTTTTGGGTGTTTGATCAAGGTGACTGGAATATAAGCCTAGATAAGCAAGAATTCATTGACTTGAGGGAACCTTCTCAGGACACGAGATTTAACACCCTAGCAAGGACCTTAGGGGTTATAGAAAATACACTGCTGTGCTTTCTCTTAAGCCTGGGGAAAACTATGGCCAGCACTCACGGAAGTAGAAATGCCTGAATTGCCCTTACAGTGACAAACGAAGAAATAAATAGACTGAGGGAAGTGGGCATGCTAGAATAAATGTATTATATAAGACCAGAAGACAACCAGAGAATAATGTTCCATGGGAGAACCCAGGGTACCCATCATTCACCAAGTCCATTAAGAATACCCTGGTGATAAATCAACTCTACTTCAATTAAAAAAAAAATACCCTAGTGAAAGGAAGTGCAAGACTTGTATACTGAAACCTACAGCAAAGAGACTAATGCTGAGCCCCTGGCATGGCATTATTCTTTGAGGAGACTAACTGGCTACTTGGTGGCAAGTCAAATATATCAGGCTCTTTCCATCCTTGAAGAGCTAGGGTTTCATCCTCTCTGAGATAGATACCCATTCTGAATATGGCTATGCTTTCCTGCCTGCAGATTCTTAGTAGCCTGAAACTTACAGAAAACCTGATCCACAAGCATGGAAATACACACAGCGTAGCATCCAACCACTTCACATTGAAGGAGGTGTGGGTGTGGTCCCATAACCATCATAGAACACTGGATGCTTTATAAGGTGCAGCTGAAGTGACACCTCAGAGGCAATCTTATAAAAGGATGATATGCCACTCTTCAGGATGCAGAATATGTGTTAAGTCAGAGGCATTTTATAGAGTGCTGTATCCCTATTAGGAATAATAGGGTGCTAGATCCCCATGGATTTGGGGACCAAGGCATGGAAGGAGGATTAGTGCCATTTAACATCACTCCTAATGACCTACTTTGGGACCTTGTACTTTCTATCCCTGCAGCCCAGGGCTTTGGCAGAATTGGAGTTCCTGGTCTCCAAAAGGGGCACACTCTTGCTAGGGGCCACAGCAAGAGTGCCATTGAACTAAAAATTTGAGTTGTCACCATGGAGTTTTGGATTCCTTGTGCCCATGGCAAGCAAGAAGAGGAGTCACCATATTGGTAGGGGTAATTGGCCCTGAGCAGCAGGAGGTAGGATTACTGCTACATGATGGGGGCAAGGTGGGATATGTGTTAAACCCAAGATATCCATTTGAGTACCCCGTGGTACTCCCTCATACTACTGTAACTGTGAATAGACTCGTGTAGCAACTTCTGACTGAGGACGGTATGATTACCAAGGGTTCAGACTGCCCAGGAATGTAGGTTTGGGTCACACTAACAGGTAAGCCACCAAAACCTGCTAAAATGATGATCTGTAGGTGAGGAAAATGCAGAATGAATCATGGAGGAGGAGAAGTACCAGTTGCAGCCCTGAGATCAACTGCAGTGATGAGGGCTGTAATTTGTCTCATTGCTCTCCATCCTCTGAATTTCCTTTCAAGAAGGGTAACAGGAATCATGGAGGAACCTCTCTCCAAATTGTGAGAAGTAGATATATGTGGTGCAACGGGTGAATCTCTGGTGGCCACAAAAATGTACCTCTTAGATCTCTGACTGTGGAGAGCATAAGTGAGCCCCAGCTGCTGCACTCTGAAATCCGGCACCGCATTTACACTAAAGCTACACTTCCCACATGTTAATCCCAGTTAATGACTGAGCTCATCAGGGATATAAGGCAGGCCTGTTCCTGAGAAATGCAGTTTTCCTGATGGGAGACTAAAGCTTGAGGATTCCACATCAGCTTCCCAGACTTCTTGGAGCTACAGTGCAGTATAAATATTTTCCACTCAGTCTTACTTTCATTCCTCTCTCCTTCACAAGGGTTAGACCTGCATTGCAATCTTATGACTCTCTTAGCTACCCCTGGCTCCCTTCCCATTTTTCCTTATAGGTGTTTACTTCCATAAATCTCTTTCATGTCAAATCCTCTTCTTGGCATCTGCTTCTTGGAGTAACCAGACTGACAAGGCATGCATAGAGGAAATTGATGAGGCCAGTCAAAGAATATCTGCCAGGGAGCTATAAGCTGAATACTTCTTAGAGATCACACCGAGCTAGGAGAAACTCAAGTTTCTGACAGCCAGTGTGGAACGATCTTGTTGAACAGCTGCATATTCAGTAGAGATCCCAGAAGAATCATACGTTAGCAGGATGAATAAAGGTCATGGAATAAAGGTCAATTTAGATCTTCTCTTAAAAACAAGCTCTAACAGACCAGGCTGATCTGAAAGTAACTCAAATGACTGTCAAAACAAATTTCAGCCTCTCTGAAGGAAAAAAAAATACTAATACTCAACCATGTAATGATCATAACACCTCCCATTCAAACTAAAATTACTAGACTTGAAAACAACTCAGAAAAACGTGACCCATAATGAAAATTAAATATCAGTCAATAGGGGCTTCCCTGGTGGCGCAGTGGTTGAGAATCTGCCTGCTAATGCAGGGCACATGGGTTCAAGCCCTGGTCTGGGAAGATCCACATGCCGCGGAGCGACTAGGCCCGTGAGCCACAACTACTGAGCCTGCGCATCTGGAGCCTGTGCTCCGCAACAAGAGAGGCCGCGATAGTGAGAGGCCCGTGCACCGCGATGAAGAGGGGCCTCCGCTTGCCACAACTAGAGAAAGCCCTTGCACAGAAACGAAGACCCAACAGAGCATAAATAAATAAATAAATAAATAAACTCCTACCCCCAACATCTTCTTTAAAAAAAAAAAAAAGGAAAAAAAAATCAGTCAATAGAAAGAGATAAAGTAATGATGATGGGGGGCTTCCCTGGTGGTCCAGTGGTTAAGACTCTGTGCTTCCACTGCAGGGGGCACAGGTTCAGACCCTGGTTGGGAAACTAAGAACCTGCATGCCATATGGTGGGGCCAGGAAAAAAAAATGCTGATGGATTAGCATACAAGGACTTGAGAACAGCTATTATAAAATGCTCAGATATTTAGAGGAAAACAGAAACATATTGAAGAAAGAAGTAGAATATTTTAAAAGATCCAAATGGAACTTCTAGAGCTAAAAAATACATTATATGAAGTGAAATGAAAATTCACTGAATTGAGTCCAAAGCAAATTAGATACTGTAAAAGAAAATATCAGTGTCTTTAAGACATAGCAATAGAAACCATCCAAATTGAAGCATAGAGAAAGATGGAAATAAAATGAAACAAAACTGAAATAAAAGCAAAATGACTCTGGTACAATATTAATCATTCTAACATACATGTAATTGTGTTCCTAGAAAAATAGAGGAAAGGGCAGAAAAAATATTTGAAAAAGAATAACCGAAATGTTTTCAAATGCATTGAAAACTGTAAGTCCTCAGATCCAGGGAGGTAAATAAATCCCAAGCAGGATAAACACAAAATTTCAGCAAGGCACATAATAATCAAATTGCTAAAACCCAGGGTGTATTAAACACAGGTTTTATTATTATTCTGGTATGGTGAGGCCAACAGATCAGAAGAAAACTACCCTTGAAAAGATTGTTGTTATACTCAACAGATCTCAAGAGAAGGAGGCACAACATGCCACAGAGGGCCACATGGGGAAACACCAGCATTGGTAAGGAGGCAAAGGGAATGAGGGGGAAACCTGAGAAAGAGCTTTTATTGTGGCTTCCACAGGGAAGAATGTGCTAAGCAGGTAAGCAGTCTTAGGAATGGCTAGTTTGAATAATTTCAGCAGGCTCTGCGGGGTAGGGGCTGTCCTTAGTTGTCCTGTACCTGGCCCTGGGGTGATTAGGGCAGGGGAATAGTGGCCTGGAGTGTAAGAGCCTGATAAAAAAGTTAGTTGGCGTATGGATGCATATGGATTGACTGCATATGAAAAACATGCTTACAGGTGACTTCTATTTCTAGGCATTGACTAGCCCTAGGAGGGGGCAGTCCCTCAAGGGTCAGCAAGACCTCAAGATGCCAAAGTATAGAAATACAGAAATTTAAACATATGATCAATATGCAGGGATATGGAGAAAATGTAAAAGTGGAGGACACGCAGGCATCAGTAGTTGTGGTTCGTGGGCTCTAAGCGCAGGCTCACTAGTTGTGGCATACGGGCTTAGTTGTTCCCCAGCATGTGGGATCTTCCCAGACCAGGGCTCGAACCCATGTCCCCTGCATTGGCAGATGGATTTTTAACCACTGCACCACCAGGGAAGTCCTATTTATTTATTTTTGCTGATGCTGCTTGTGTCAATTTTGTAAGTTATGTTTTTCTAGGAGTTTGTCCATTTCATTTAAAATTTCAAATTTGTCAGCATAAAGCTGTTTATAATATCCCTTATAAAAGTCTGTAGGATTTGTAGTGAAGTCTCAGTTTTCATTATCAACGTTGGTCATTTGTGGTTTCTCTCATTTTTTCTTGATAAGTTTTTTTTTTTGACCTAAAATTTTTTTTTTAAATTAGTTTCTGCTTTATAACAAAGTGAATCAGTTATACATATGTCCCCATATCTCTTCCCTCTTGCATCTCCCTCCCTCCCACCCTCCCTATCCCACCCCTCTAGGTAGTCACAAAGCACTGAGCTGATCTCCCTGTGCTATGCGGCTGCTTCCCACTAGCTATCTACCTTACGTTTGGCAGTGTATATATGTCCATGCCTCTCTCTTGCTTTGTCACAGCTTACCCTTCCCCCTCCCCATTCACTGAGGTTTTAATTTGCATTTCCTTGGTAAGTAATGATGTTTTTCATCTTTCACATGCTCATTAGCCATCCTTATGTCTTTTTTTGTTAAGTGTTTGTTCAAATGTTTTGTACAATTTCAACTGGAATGTTTGCTTTTTTATTGCTGATTTTTAGAGGTTCTTGATATACATATTCTAAACACAAGTCTTTTGTCACACCTATGCATTGCAAATATTATCTCCCAATGTGTGGTATGGCTATTCGTTTTCTTTTTCTTTTTTTTTTTTCAGTACGCGGGCCTCTCACTGTTGTGGCCTCTCCCGTGGCGGAGCACAGGCTCCGGACCTGCAGGCTCAGCGGCTATGGCTCACGGGCCCAGCCACTCTGCGGCATGTGGGATCTTCCCGGAACGGGGCACGAACCCGTGTCCCCTGCATTGGCAGGCGGATCCTTAACCACCATGCCACCAGGGAAGTCCCTTAATGGTATCTTTTGATGAGCAGAAATATTTAAATTTGATAAAGTCCAGCTTATCAATATTTTCTTTTATGGCTAGTGTTTTCTATGACCTAAGAAATTTTTGCCTACCCCAAGGTTGCAAAGATATTCTTATATGTATTTTTCTAGAAGTTTTAGAATAGTAATGTTTGATTGATTTAGATCTAGTCTCAAATTAATTTTTGCATATGACGTGGAACAAAGGTTGAGGCTCATTGTTTCCCCCAATCAGATATTGTTATTCTGTCACCACTGATTTGACACCAGGAGAGTGTGTGTGTGTGTGTGTGTGTGTGTCTCTTTGGGTGTGGGCCCCAAAGTTGAATACAAATAGTAACAAATGAACCTAATTATATTACAAATGAATAAAATAACCACACTGGAGAGGGAAGAGAAGGAAAGAACTAACCTAAATAACTTTAGAAAAGAGTATTTTGACTATATACTATAAGGCCCAAAACAAAAAGAACAGTATACAAATATTGTACTCTAGTTAATAAATTTGTGTTTCACAGGAGCATGTGTTAGTAATTCTGACACTTAATTATATGTATATTCTAGGGTTGAGCAAATATATAATTTTTATTAGATTTAGGTATATATATGTACATATGTGTATACAATTATATATATCCTAGTTCTGTCTGCTGCGACACTCCAGTAGCAGTGAACACACCTAGTGCCCAGATCTTGACTTCTAAATACTGTTCTTCAATAAAAGATAACAGAGCTCCTTGGAGCAATGGCTGATTCTGGGGCTGGTGCAGGGAAAGTGGATGATGAGCCTGAAACATCTTGTTGTGAAAGTAAGGAAGTCCTTTAAAAAAATGTTGAAAGACACAGATAGCAACTAGAAGGAGCTCCTAATGCTCAAATCTGAGACAATAGGAGCAACAAAACAAATAATGATGGTAATGCAGTATAACGAATAAATAAAAATGAGTATCTATGACTCATACATATAAATGAATAATTGAAAAAATAAGTAAATGTGGAAGACACAGCTCTTTCTTGCAGTAGAACTCCATTTAATAAATGTAGAAGAAATGATGGAAAAAGAAACTCATCATTTGCCATCACACTAATAATTGGTGCAGGCAAGCATCATTGAAGGATGCCAAAACTAAACAGGAGCTTTTCGGCCGGGCCGCCGGAGAAGGAAGGCGCCTCGGGAGCCGTCGGCCTTGCGGGCTGGGCGGCAGCGCCTGCGGACCTGTCGCCGGGCTCTTTGAGGGGGTCAGGGGGAGTCCCTGCGGTGTAAGATCCTCGTCTTTTTTTCTGCCTGGAACCCGGCTCCGAGCCAGAGCGCGTGGGTCCGCCTCGGGCCTCTCCGCTCTGTGGGTCCCGCGTCCGGGGCCTCCATCCCGGTGCCCTCTGTCCACTGCCGGGCACAGCGGAGCGGTTGGCGCGGCCTCAGCCTCAAGGTCATGTCAGGAGGCCCCCTTCCTCTCCCCCTCCCCAGTTGACGCAGCCTCGAGCTTTCCTCCGCGCCTTCTGCTCAGTCGCATTTTAGCAGTTTACCTGCCAACAATGAGTTCTGGTCTCGACGCAGTGGAGCGTTGTCGGCATTTGTTCCCGGATCTTCCTTTGTAAATATGCTCTGGAGGCGTGGCATTGAAGTTGGAGAAGAATCCATACAGTATAGGAGGCCCCGAGGCTGTAAACGCCGGCTGTACCCTTAGATGCTTCGGGTCACAGAGATGTGTATTTCCGGATACAATACAGAAGAAACCGGTCAAGAGCTGGGAGACTGGAAGAACTTTTGCCTCTTCAAAAGCAAAGGTACAATAGAGCCTATGAGTTGAAGATGAATTGAAGGTCGTTGTGATAAATGTTTTCCAAAAACTTGTCATAGAGGATGGCTGTGAAAAAACCACCAGGAGGACAGCTGTGCAAGTAACAAGCATATAAGTACCTGCAGATGAATGTTCAAGTCCTTAGCAGTGGTGTTTAAAACTTCTTCATTGCCTCAAAGGTGTGGCATACAACATTTTGGAAGGGAAAATGAAGAATTGGTCAAGAAGAAATGAATTAAAGCAAATGACGAAAATTAATATTTTATTTAACATTGATCATCTCACAATAAATTATGTAGAAAAATATAAGTTCAAATGATTTTAATTGCTGGGCAATAAAGTCTTTTCTTTAAAAAAAAAAAACTAAACAGGATATTTGCATAGTGTCTCCCCATGGATACTTATTTATTACAAAAGGAAAAGAGTAGTTTTTTTTTGTATTTTTTTTATTAGTTTCTGCTTTATAACAAAGTGAATCAGTCATACATATACATCTGTTCCCACATCCCTTCCCTCATGCATCTCCCTCCCTCCCACCCTCCCCATCCCACCCCTCCAGGCGGTCACAAAGCACCGAGCTGATCTCCCTGTGCTCTGCGGCTGCTTCCCACTATCTATCTACCTTACGTTTGGTAGTGTATGTATGTCCATGCCTCTCTCTCGCTTTGTCACAGCTTACCCTTCCCCCTCCCCATATCCTCAAGTCCATTCTCAAGTAGGTCTGTGTCTTTATTCCTGTTTTACCCCTAGGTTCTTCATGACATTTTTTAAAAATTCCATATATATGTGTTAGCATACGGTATTTGTCTTTCTCTTTCTGACTTACTTCACTCTGTATGACAGACTCTAGGTCTATCCACCTCATTACAAATAGCTCAGTTTCATTTCTTTTTATGGCTGAGTAATATTCCATTGTATATATGTGCCACATCTTCTTTATCCATTCATCCGATGATGGACACTTAGGTTGTTTCCATCTCCGGGCTGTTGTGAATAGAGCTGCAATGAACATTTTGGTACATGTCTCTTTTTGAATTATGGTTTTCTCAGGGTATATGCCTAGTAGTGGGATTGCTGGGTCATATGGTAGTTCTATTTGTAGTTTTTTAAGGAACCTCCATACTGTTCTCCATAGTGGCTGTACCAATTCACCTTCCCACCAGCAGTGCAAGAGTGTTCCCTTTTCTCCACACCCTCTCCAGCATTTATTGTTTCTAGATTTCTTGATGATGGCCATTCTGACTGGTGTGAGATGATATCTCATTGTAGTTTTGATTTGCATTTCTCTAATGATTAATGATGAGCATTCTTTCATGTGTTTGTTGGCAGTCTGTATATCTTCTTTGGAGAAATGCCTATTTAAGTCTTCTGCCCATTTTTGGATTGGTTTGTTTGTTTTTTTGCTATTGAGCTGCATGAGCTGTTTATAAATTTTGGAGATTAATCCTTTGTCAGTTGCTTCATTTGCAAATATTTTCTCCCATTCTGAGGGTTGTATTTTGGTCTTGTTTATGGTTTCCTTTGCTGTGCAAAAGCTTTGAAGTTTCACTAGGTCCCATTTGTTTATCTTTGTTTTTATTTCCATTTCTCTAGGAGGTGGGTCCAAAAGGATCTTGCTGTGATTTATGTCATAGAGTGTTCTGCCTATGTTTTCCTCTAAGAGTTTGATAGTTTCTGGCCTTACATTTAGGTCTTTAATCCATTTTGAGCTTATTTTTGTGTATGGTGTTAGGGAATGATCTAATCTCATACTTTTACATGTCCCTGTCCAGTTTTCCCAGCACCACTTATTGAAGAGGCTGTCCTTTCTCCACTGTACATTCCTGCCTCCTTTATCAAAGATAAGTTGACCATATGTGCGTGGGTTTATCTCTGGGCTTTCTATCCTGTTCCATTGATCTATTTTTCTGTTTTTGTGCCAGGACCATACTGTCTTGATTACTGTAGCTTTGTAGTATAGTCTGAAGTCAGGGAGCCTGATTCCTCCAGCTCCGTTTTTCGTTCTCAAGATTGCTTTGGCTATTCGGGGTCTTTTGTTTTTCCAAACAAATTGTGAAATTTTTTGTTCTAGTTCTGTGAAAAATGCCAGTGGTAGTTTGATAGGGATTGCGTTGACTCTGTAGATTGCTTTCGGTAGTAGAGTCATTTTCACAATATTGATTCTTCCAATCCAGGAGCATGGTATATCTCTCCATCTATTTGTATCATCTTTAATTTCTTTCATCAGTGTCTTATAATTTTCTGCATACAGGTCTTTTGTCTCCTTAGGTAGGTTTATTCCTAGATATTTTATTCTTTTTGTTGCAATGGTAAATGGGAGTGTTTTCTTGATTTCATTTTCAGATTTTTCATCATTAGTGTACAGGAATGCCAGAGATTTCTGCGCATTAATTTTGTATCCTGCTACTTCACCAAATTCATTGATTAGGTCTAGTAGTTTTCTGGTAGCATCTTTAGGATTCTCTATGTATAGTATCATGTCAGGAAAAGAGTAATTTTACAGAGGAGAAATCTTAGTAAATTGGTCAACGTGAACATTTTCAGTAATGGAAGAAATTGATATAATTTACCACCTGACAGGATACAATGAGAAGAACAACTTTATTTCTCTGGTAGTCTGGCCAAAAATACATGACCTGAATCTAAACATGAGGAAATATCAGGAAAACAAAATCTGGGGCACTATACAAAACAACTGGCCTGCAATATTCAAGAGTCAAGGCCCTGGAAGTCAAGGAGAGATGGAAGAACTTTTCCATGTTGAAAGAGAAGGAGAGAGGTGAAAGCTAAATAAAACATGTGATCCTGTACTAGAGTGTTTTGCTATTAAAGACATACTGGGACAGACTTCCCTGGTGGTGCAATGGTTAAGAATCTGCCTGCCAATGCAAGGGACACTGGTTCGATCCCTGGTCTGGGAAGATCCCACATGCTGCAGAGCAACTAAGCCTGTGTGCCGCAACTACTGAGCCTGTGTTCTAGAGCCTGTGAGCCACAACTACTGAGCCCACGTGCAAAACTACTGAAGCCAGCGCACCTAGAGCCCACGCTCCACAACAAGAGAAGCCACTGCAATGAGAAGCCCTCACACTGCAATGAAGAGTAGCCCCCACTCGCCGCAACTAGAGAAAGCCCGTGCACAGCAACAAAGACCCAACACAGCCAAAAATAAATAAATTAATTAAAATTTTAAAAAATCAAGATTAAAAACAAATGAAGATTTGAAATCAAGATTAGAAACAAATCAATAGAGGTAGGTGATACCAAGTGCTGGTGAAGATATAGAGGAACTGGAACTCTCACACACTAATGGCAGAACTGCAAAATAGTACAACAACTTTGAAAAATGGTTACCAGTTTTTAAAAAAAATTACCATGAAATCCAGCCATTTCACTCTTAGGTATTTACCCTAAGGTAAATGGAAAAAAAGTGTCCATTATAAAGATTTGTACACAAATGTTCATGTGAGCTTTATTTTTAATGGCCCAGACTGGGAAAAGTCCAAATGTCCATCAACAGGTGAATAGAAAAACAAATTATGGCATATTTACACAATGGAATACTACTCAGCAACAAAAATGAATAAACTATTGATACATGATACATCATGACTGAATCTCAAAATAATTATGATAACTGACAAAATGAGTATAATCTATATAATTCTATTTATATAAAATTCTAGAAAGTGCAAACTAATATACAGTGACCAAAAGCAAATCAATGATTGCATAGGGATGACAAAGGTATGAAAGGGTTAAAGGAAGGTGCAATGGAAAACCTTTGGGGGACAATGTATTTCTATATATTAGCAACAAACAACTGAAAAGTCAAAGAAAGAAAGCAGTATCATATACAATAGCATCACAAAAGTACCTAAGAACATTACTGTAATGCAGGACCTCTTCCCTGAAAACTATAAAACATTTCTGATAAAAATTAAAGATTTGAATAAATGGAAAGAGAAACCACATGCATAGATTTGAATTTTCAATATTGTTATCTATTCTGCCCAAATAGATGTATACATTCAACGCAAACCCTATAAAATCTCAGTGATCTTTTTCAAAGAAATTGACAAATCAATTGTAAAATTCATATGGAAATGCAAATGACCTGGATTATACAACATACTATTTTAAAAGGACTAAGTTGGAGGACTTAACATTAGCTGATAAAGCCATCAAGACAGTGTGGTATTGGCTTAAAGATAACATGAACAAATAGCATAGAACAGACAGTTCAGAAATACACCCACAGCATATATGGTCAATTGATAATCAACCAAGGTGCCATGTAAATTTATTGGGGAAAGAAAATCTTTTTGCAAATGGTCCTGGAATGATTAGATACCCTTATGAAGAAAAAAGGTAAACCTCAACTCCTGCCTCACTCCATGAACAAAAATTGATGTGAGATGTAACATAGATCCTCAAACAAATGCTCGAACCATGAAGCATCTAGAAGAAAGCATAGGACAATATTTTCATAATCTTAGACTTGGTAAGGATTTCATAGAAAGAACAGATTAAATTGCTAGCCATAAAAAAAAAAAAAGACATATTGGGCCAACTGGAAGAACTTGAATGAGGTCTGTGGATTACATGGTAGTAATATATCAATGTTAATTTCCTGCTTTTGATTATTGTATTGAGGTTGAGTAAGAAAATAACATTTGGCAAAAACTAATTGTCAACACCGAGCATTGGTGAGGATGTGGAGCAGTGGGTTCTCTTATATGCTGCTGGTGGGCATGTACATTGGGACAACCACTTTGGAAAATCTGGTATTATCTGCTAAAGTTGTAGATGGGCACACACTATGTCCAGCTGTTCCTCTCCTTAGTGTTCACCCTAGAGAAAATCTTGCACATGGACTTCGGGAGATAAGTAGTATAAGAATGTTTCTAGCAGTGTTGTTTGTTATAGCAAAAACTGGAAGCAAATCAGAAGTCCTTCAACAACAGAATGGATAAACAGTGATATATTTAATACACACAAACACACACACACAGTTTTTACTTTAAAAAAATATATTTATTTATTTATTTATTTAGCTTGAGCCAGGTCTTAGTTGCGGCAAGCGGGATCTTCATTGCAGCATGAAAGCTCTTAGTTGTGGCATACCTGTGGGATCTATTTCCCTGACCAGGGATTAAACCTGGGCCCCCTGCATTGGGAGCACAGAGTCTTAGCCACTGGACCACCAGGCAAGTCCCCCACACACAGTTTTTAAATGAATGAACTACAACTCCATGCATCAACATCAGTAAATCTCACCAACATCTTTTTTTTTTTTTTAAACATTGATTGCAACGTGATTTTTTTTTTGGCTGCACTGGGTCTTCGTGGCTACGTGTGGACTTTCTCTAGTTGCGGCGAGCAGGGGCTACTCTTCGTTGAGGTGCGCAGGCTTCTCATTGTGGTGGCTTCTCATTGCAGAGCATGGGCTCTAGGCGCGTGGGCTTCAGTAGTTGTGGTGCTCGGGCTTCGCTGCTCTGCAGCATGTGGGATCTTCTTGAACCAGGGATTGAACCCGTGTCCCCTGCACTGGCAGGTGGATTCTTAACTACTGTGCCACCAGGGAAGTCCCTCACCAACATCCTTCATCAAAAAAGCAAGTCACAGGGCTTCCCTGGTGGCGCAGTGGTTGAGAGTCCGCCTGCCGATGCAGGGGACACGGGTTCGTGCCCCGGTCTGGGAAGATCCCACATGCCGCGGAGCGGCTGGGCCCGTGAGCCATGGCCGCTGAGCCTGCGTGTCTGGAGCCTGTGCTCCGCAGCAAGAGAGGCTGCGATAGTGAGAGGCCCGCGCACCACGATGAGGAGTGGCCCCCACTTGCCGCAACTAGAGAAAGCCCTCGCACAGAAATGAGGAGCCAACACAGCCATAAGTAAATAAATAAATAAAAATTTAAAAAAAAAAGCAAGTCACAGTATGATTTCACATGTGTAAGTTAAAAACATGCAAAACTATATCTTGAAATATACAATATATGATTAAATTATAAAGAAAGACAAGAATAACAAACACAGAATTCAGTATAGCAGCTCTGTTTGCTGGGAATGTGATCAGAGAGCGTACCTGGAGCTTCAGTGGCACTAGTAATGTTGGGTTTCTTAAGTTAATTGGATTCAAGGGAGTCTGTTTTACTGCTATGCTTTAAATATGCTAATTATATTTTTATCAGTATTATATTTTCATAATAAAAATATTTTAACCAAAAAAGCAATTCTTACACGTTAAGAGTGGGGTGGAAATGGATATTATTCTTGAAAGTCAGTAGAAGAAGTGCAGGACTCTTCCAGAACATCCCTACAGATGATTATCCACTCTCTGTTTCATTTTTTATTTTTAATTTGTATGTATATTTTTATTGTGAAACATTTTAGAAATATTAAAATGTTTAGAGGGAAATCCCTGGAGGCCCAGTGGTTAAGACTTTGAGCTTCCATTGCAGGGGGCACAGGTTCGATCCCTGGTTGGGGAACTAAGATCCCGTAAGCGGCACAGCCAAAAAAAAAAGAGAGGGAATAACATAATAATCACTTATGTGCCTATGACCTCATGTAAAAGTTTACAAAAATAGTTGAAGCCCCTGTGTAACTTTCCCAATTAGATTCCCCTTCCTGCATCCCCAGTAACCAGGGTTCTGAAATTTATATCTGGTGTGTCCATTCTTGTCTTCCTAACTCTATGCATGTACCCTTAAAGTTTGTATTGTACTGTTTGGCATGTTTGGCATTTTACATAAAAGGTATCATTCAGTACATATCCTCCTGCAACTTATTTTTCCCCAGTTTTTTAATTTTTTAAATCTTTTTCCATGTTGATACGGCAGGATTCTTTATATTCAGTTTTTTGTTTTTTGTTTTCTGTTTTTTGGTTTTTTTTGCGGTACGCGGGCCTCTCACTGTTGTGGCCTCTCCCGTTGTGGAGCACAGGCTCCGGACGCACAGGCTCAGCGGCCATGGCTCAAGGGCCCGGCCGCTCCGCGGCATGTGGGATCTTCCTGGACCGGGGCACGAACCCGTGTCCCCTGCATCGGCAGGCGGACTCTCAACCACTGCGCCACCAGGGAAGCCCCCCAGTTTTAATTTATGTTTCAAATACTCCAAAATTTAAAAAAAAAAACTTGTTGTTAGGGGAAATTTCAAATGTATATAAGAGTAGATGGAGTATCATTTTAATACATGCATAATGATCCCCCATGTACTCATCACCCAGATTTAACAATTATCAACTCATGGCCAATTCTGTTTCATCTATTCCCCCACTTATTTCCTCCCCTCTTGTATTAATTTGGAGCAAATCCTAGACATCAGTATAATTATTTCCTAAATATTTCAATGTGTATATCTAAAAGCTAAGTCCTCTTTTTATAAAGACATAATTACATCTTTACAACAGTTATTAAGTTTTTTTTTAATATATAAATTTATTTTATTTTTGGCTGTGTTGGGTCTTCATTGCTGCGTGGGCTTTCTCTAGTTGCGGTGAGCAGGGGCAACTCTTCATTGTGGTGCGCGGGCTTCTCATTGCAGTGGCTTCTCTTGTTGCGGAGCACGGGCTCTAGGCACACGGGCTTCAGTAGTTGTGGCTCATGGGCTCTAGAGCGCAGGCTTAGTAGTTGTGTCCCACGGGCCTAGTTGCTCCGCGGCATGTGGGATCTTCCCGGACTAGGGCTTGAATCCGTGTCCCCTGCACTGCAGGCGGACTGTTAACCACTGCGCCATCAGGGAAGCCCTTTTAAGTTTCTTAATGTTATCAATATCCAATCAGTGTTCACATTCCATATTTCTCCTGTTTTTACATTGTGTTTGAATCAAGACTCTCTTTTAATTTTTTTAACTGCTGATGGGCTACCCTGTGCAAGGGTAGCCCATCTTGAGTGAAGTTCTATTGAAAATGTGTGGGGTTGAAGATCTCACTCTGAGTGAAGGGCAGCTCACTCACTCCATTGATGGGCTCAGAATCTAGACTTCTTCAGGTGGCTTGTGGAAACCAGCAGCCATTTCCACAAATGCCTGGTTTGTTCATCACTGATAATCATTTAATCCTGTGATAATGTTTTTTGTCCTTTTTATAGAGCTTGGGTAAAGAACTCCTGTAACATATCTTTCTTCTTAGCACCCTATTAGATGGTTATGCAGTTACTCAATATTTACCATATCAAGGAAAGATATAAATAATACTTTTCTGTTTACTAATAGTCCACGCTAAACAAATACTTACTTCCATCATCCTACCATCCTTGTTCTTCCTTGAAACTGAAGGAAGGGTGTGGGATGAGATGAAAGAGTGAGGTAATGGCCAAATGAGATAATGTACCTGGAAGTAGATTGTAACCCATCAGGTGCTATCTGTACACAGGTTGTTTTAACAGAACAAGCAGCTTCCTCTCTCAAACATTTTACTTTCATACTCACTGTAATCCCAGCTTCTCCTTAGTTTGCCTGTCTTGTATTCAGGCTCTCATCCATCATTTGGGCTACTGCAGTCTAATATCCTCTGCCAGGTCCATGGTGCAGTCTTGAAAATGCTGCTCTCATTGTTGGCATAGTGGTGCTTATGTGACAATTTGAATATTTTACTCTTTTTTGGGTAAAAATGAAAATTATTTGCAGTGGAAAAATTAGATTGCTGATGCTAGTGATTAGAAGCCTCACTCCTCACACACACACAACAAAGAAGCCTCACTCTCATGAATGTGATTGCATTAAGACAAAGATGAGCTCCTTAGGGGTGCTAATTAATCTTAAGCCTCATCTGGACTCTTACATGCCAGATGTCACATGTCAGATGACGTACTCAGTTGTGAAGGAAAGGAAAAAAAGAAAGACTATCTGTAAGTGCTGGAAATATGTTGTTTGACACTGTGATTAAAATGTGAGACGTAATTAGGGATTTTATAATGTTTTTAGCTTTCTGGGAATGAACTGTCCTTAAAACATTTAAACAAAATGTATGTTTGACCATACACCTGACTTTTGAATATGTTTTCAGAAACACGAAACTGCCTGTAGTTGAATAGGCTTCCTTTCCCACAGTTACCCACAGAGCTAGAACTCTGGAGATAGAGGGAGAAAACCAGCCTAGCTCTGCTCCTGGTCGTAGGACTCAGGCAGTCTAGGAAAAGGGGGAGGTGAGCTCTGCCTGGGACAAGAAGCCACTCCTCTTTTGCTGGCAGCCCAGAGCAATTATTTCATGAGATGCCATCGTGATGACATGTGCCCAGTTTACATGCCCCCAGTATGCTGTCCAGCTGCATTGTTTCCTGCTGTAGTAGGCGCTGTAGGAGTCATCTTCTGGTATTTGGGTGAGGCAGGGACGTGAGCGAGTCTCACTTCAAGTCATGTTGACACTGAGAACCTGGCACTGACATAAAGCATCATTAATACAAGGCAGAGGACTCTTTCTGCAGCTAAAACTCAATGGTAGTCACTGACCTCATGGTCTTGACAATCTGTAGGGTTAGAGGATGCAGCATGGATATGCAGCCTTCACCATCTGTTCTGCTCTCGAATTACAAACACACCACGACTACACATCACAACTGCATCATCAGGAAAAGGAGGCTAAAAGTGCTTCTAGCCCTGTACCATATTTTAGGTCCAACACTTCGTGCATTTATTTTGGA
This sequence comes from Mesoplodon mirus, assembly GCF_964341445.2. Lineage (NCBI taxonomy): Eukaryota > Metazoa > Chordata > Mammalia > Artiodactyla > Ziphiidae > Mesoplodon > Mesoplodon mirus. Next base: position 72,403,315 of record NC_138980.1, read on the forward strand.
AAAAGCTTTGGGGGCAGAGGAAGTCATAGTTTGATCATATCGTTTGAATCTGACAACATCACTGATACAACTTTTCCCTTGATAGTCCCCCCTAAACTCAGTTATGTTCAATTGTATTTCACTGTATTTGCTCTGAAGAGGTAAATTCTGCTTGATAGTAGGGGAAATGGTCATGGTCCTTGGGTTAAAGTCTAGCTTATACTTTGAGATTATTCTGTACAAGAGGACCTCAGGGAAACAGAGTATCACAGTAATGATAATGAGCCACAGCTTTATTCAAAAATCATTGTATTTGAGTGAATTGTATTGAGTTGCCAATGTCTGTTTACTAACTAGATTGTGAACACTTGTATGGCAAAGAACCAAGTTTTCTTCATCTTTTCTTCCCTATGGCACTTAGTACATGGCAGGGATTCAGTAAAGTAAAGCAGAGAAGATATGTATCTAAATAATAATAATTATGTAAGGCAGAAAGTAGTTAGTGTGGAGAAAGAGGTATGAATGATCTATGGGATCCTAGAAGGAGAGATGAGATTGGGGGAACTAAAAATGCTTCAAGGGGTAGTGTTTCTTGACAGATAGATGGACCTTAATAGACTGAAATAAGGGCTCTCATATATTGGATGTTTATTATGTGCTGGGCACTGTGCTAAGCATTTTGCTTGCATAATCCAACAGAATCCTCCAAGCAACTCTATGAGAAAAGCACTATCATTATCCCCATTTTAGAGCTGAAGAAATTGTGGCTCAGGCAGATTTTAAGTGATTTTATCAAAGTCACACAGCTGGAAGGTGACAGAGTCAGGATTGGATCTAGTCTGACATGATGGGTATGCTCTTAAACACTGGGCTATACTGTTCTCTTTTTTTTTAATTAAAAAAAATTTAAGTTATTTATTTTTGGCTGCGACTGTTCCTTTTCCTAGGAAGTAAAATAAGTCGTTTAGGGTTTGGAAAAACATGGACCATGTTCTAAAAATATTTACTAGTTGATGTGGCTGGAGAATAGAATATGTGGAGATTGGAGAAGAGTAGGAGATAAGGTTGTTCCAATAAGTCAGGGACACATCTCAGAGGACTTGGAATGCTATCCTAAGGAATCAGGGATTTTTGGAAGGTGATGGAAGCATTAAATGCCTGTTATTGAAGTGGCACGATTAGATATGTGCTTTAGGAAGACAACTCGATGTGAAGGGGCAGGATGAGAAGCAGAAAAACCAGTTAGGTGGCTCTTGCAGTAGTGGTACAGGAGTGAAAAGGCATGCAGAGCCCCAAGAATATGTGATTTCCTCTTGCAAGCCTAGTTGAGATTGTTTCATTTTAAGAAAAATAAAAACATGTTTAAAAACCTAGACTCAAAAAGAACATGGAGACTTCCCTGGTGGCACAGCGGTTAGGACTCGCGCTCCCAATGCAGGGGGCCAGGGTTCGATCCCTGGTCAGGCAACTAGATCCCACACACATGCCGCAACCAAGAGTTCGCCTGCCACAACCAAGGAGCCCATGTGCTGCAATTAAAGGAGCCCGTGAGCCACAACTAAGGAGCACGCCTGCTGTAACTGACCCAGCACAACCAAATAAATAAATAAATAAATAAAAATAAATATTTAAAAAATAATAATAATAATAAAATAAAAAGCCCTTAAAAAAAGAACATAATTTAGGAAATACTTTTTAGCTTTACAAAATGTGTTCCCTTTGAGAGCTTTTTTTTTTTTTTTTTCCTGTGGTACGCGGGCCTCTCACTGTTGTGGCCTCTCCCGTTGTGGAGCACAGGCTCCGGACGCGCAGGCTCAGCGGCCATGGCTCACGGGCTCAGCCGCTCTGCGGCATGCGGGATCCTCCCGGACCCAGGCACGAACCCACGTCCCCTGCATCGGCAGGCAGACTCTCTACCACTGTGCCACCAGGGAAGCCCCCGAGAGCTTTTAAAATAGGATTTGGTTTACAGAATTTTTTGCATATCTTGGGGAACTATGTAAACCAACCTGTATTTTTTTTTGAATTTAGTTTATTTTTTATACAGCAGGTTCTTATTAGTTATCTATTTTATACATATTAGTGTATACATGTCAATCCCAATCTCCCAATTCATCACACCACCACCACCCACCCTGCCACTTTACCCCCTTGGTGTCCATATGTTTGTTTTCTACATCTGTGTCTCTATTTCTGCCCTGCAAACCAGTTCATCTGTACCATTTTTCTAGATTCCACATATATGCGTTAATATACGATATTTTTTAATTTATTTTTTTATACAGCAGGTCCTTTTTAGTTATCCATTTTATACATATTAATATACTATATTTGTTTTTCTCTTTCTGACTTACTTCACTCTGTATGACAGTCTCTAGATCCATCCACGTCTCTACAAATGACCCAGTTTTGTTCCCTTTTATGGCTCAGTAATATTCCATTATATATATGTACCACACCTTCTTTATCCGTTTGTCTGTCGATGGGCATTTAGGTTGCTTCCATGACCTGGCTATTGTAAATAGTGCTGCAGTGAACATTGGGATGCATGTGTCTTTTTGAATTATGGTTTTCTCTGGGTGTATGCCCAGTAGTGGGATTGCTGGGTCATATGGTAATTCTATTTGTAGTTTTTTAAGGAACCTCCATACTGATCTCCATAGTGGCTGTATCAATTTACATTCCCACCAACAGTGCAAGAGGGTTCCCTTTTCTCCACACCCTCTCGAGTATTTCTTGTTTGTAGATTTTCTGATGATGCCCATTCTAACTGGTGTGAGGTGATACCTCATTGTAGTTTTGATTTGCATTTCTCTTAATAATTAGTGATGTTGAGCAGCTTTTCATGTGCTTCTTGGCCATCTGTATATCTTCTTTGGAGAAATGTCTATTTAGGTCTTTTGCCCATTATTTGATTGGGTTGTTTGTTTTTTTTAATATTGAGCTGTATGCACTGTTTATGTATTTTGGAGATTAATCCTTTGTCCGTTGATTCATTTGCAAATATTTTCTCCCATTCTGAGGGTTGTCTTTTCGTCTTGTTTGTAGTTTCCTTTGCTTTGCAAAAGTTTTTAAGTTTCATTAGGTCCCATTTGTTTATTTTTGTTTTTATTTCCGTTACTCTAGGAGGTGGATCAAAAAAGATCTTGCTGTGATTTATGTCAAAGAGTGTTCTTCCTGTGTTTTCCTCTAAGAGTTTTATAGTGTCTGGTCTTACATTTAGGTCTTTAATCCATTTTGAGTTTATTTTTGTGTATGGTGTTAGGGAGTGTTCTTATATCAATCTTTTACATGTAGCTGTCCAGTTTTCCCAGCACCACTTATTGAAGAGACCATCTTTTCTCCATTGTATATCCCTGCCTCCTTTGTCATAGATTAGTTGACCGTAGGTGCGTGGGTTTATCTCTGGGCTTTCTATCCTATTCCATTGATCTATATTTCTGTTTTTGTGCCAGTACCATATTGTCTTGATTACTGTAGCTTTGTCATATAGTCTGAAGTCAGGGAGCCTGATTCCTCCAGCTCCGTTTTTTTCCCTCAAGATTGCTCTGGCTATTTGGGGTCTTTTGTGTCTGCTTACAAATTTTAAGATTTTTTGTTCTAGTTCTTTAAAAAATGTCACTGGTAATTTGATAGGGATTGCACTGAATCTGTAGATTGCTTTGGGTAGTATAGTCATTATCACAATGTTCATTCTTCCAATCCAAGAACATGGTATATCTCTCCATCTATTTGTGTCATCTTTGATTTCTTTCATCAGTGTCTTATAGTTTTCTGAGTACAGGTCTTTTACCTCCTTAGGTAGGTTTATTCTCAGGTATTTTATTCTTTTTGTTGCAATAATGGATGGGATTGTTTCCTTAATTTCTCTTTCTGATCTTTTGTTGTTAGTGTATAGGAATGCAAGAGATTTCTGTGCATTAATTTTGTATTCTGCAACTTTACCAAATTCACTGATCAGCTCTAGTAGTTTTCTGGTGGCATCTTTAGGGTTCTCTGTGTATAGTATCATGTCATCTGCAAACAGTGACAGTTTTACTTCTTGTTTTCCAATTTGTATTCCTTTTATTTCTTTTCCTTCTCTGATTGCCGTGGCTGGGACTTGCAAAAGTATGTTGGATGATAGTGGCGAAAGTGGACATCCTTGTCTTGTTCCTGATCTTAGAGGAAATGCTTTCAGTTTTTCACCATTGAGAATGATGTTTGCTGTGGGGTTGTCATGTATGGCCTTTATTATGTTGAGGTAGGTTCTCTCTATGCCCACTTTCTAGAGAGTTTTTGTCATAAATGGGTGTTGAATTTTGTCAAAAGCTCTTTCCGCATCTGTTGAGATGATCATATAGTTTTTATTCTTCAGTTTGTTAATATGGTGTATCACATTGATTGATTTGCATATATTGAAGAATCCTTGTCTCCCTGGGATAAATCCCACTTGATCATGGTGCATGATCCTTTTAATGTATTGTTGGATTCTCTTTGCTATTAATTTGTTGAGGATTTTTGCATCTATATTCATCAGTGATATTGGTCTGTAATTTTCTTTTTTTTTAGTGTCTTTGTCTAGTTTTGGTATTAGGGTGATGCTGGCCTCATAATTGAGTTTGGGAGTGTTCCTTCCTCTGCAATTTTTTGGAAGAGTTTGAGAAGGATGGGTGTTAGCTCTTCTCTAAATGTTTGATAGAATTCACCTGTGAAGCCATCTGGTCCTGGAGTTTTGTTTGTTCGAAGATTTTTAATCACAGTCTGAATTTCAGTGCTTGTGATTGGTCTGTTTATATTTTCTATTTCTTCCTGGTTCAGTCTCTGAAGGTTGTGCTTTTCTTAAGAAATTGTCCATTTCTTCCCATGTTGTCCATTTTATTGGCATATAGTCGCTTGTAGTAATCTCTCATGATCCTTTTTATTTCTGCAGTGTGAGTTGTTACTTCTCCTTTTTCATTTCTAATTCTATTGATTTGAGTCTTCTCCCCGTTTTTCTGATGAGTCTGGCTAATGGTTTATCCATTTTGTTTATCTTCTCAAAGAGCCAGCTTTTAGTTTTATTGATCTTTGCTATTGTTTCCTTCATTTCTTTTTCATTTATTTCTGATCTGATCTTTCTGATTTCTTTCCTTCTGCTAACTTTGGAGGTCTTTTGTTCTTTCTCTAATTGCTTTAGGTGTAAGTTTAGGTTGTTTATTTGAGATGTTTCTTGTTTCTTGAGGTTGGCTTGTATTTCTATAACCTTCCCTCTTAGAACTGCTTTTGCTGCATCCCATAGGTTTTGGATTGTTGTGTTTTCATTCTAATCTGTCTCTAGGTATTTTTTGATTTCCTCTTTGATTTCTTCAGTGATCTATTGGTTATTTATTTATTTATTTATTTATTTATTTATTTTTTTTGCGGTATGCGGGCCTCTCACTGTTGTGGCCTCTCCCGTTGCGGAGCACAGGCTCCGGATGCGCAGGCCCAGCGGCCATGGCTCACGGGCCCAGCTGCTCCGCGGCATATGGGATCCTCCCAGACCGGGGCACGAACCCGTATCCCCTGCATCGGCAGGCGGACTCTCAACCACTGCGCCACCAGGGAGGCCCGTCTATTGGTTATTTAGTAACGTATTGTTTAGCCTCCATGTGTTTGGGGTTTTTTACGTTTTTTTTTTTCCCTGTAATTGATTTCTAATCTCATAGTGTTGTGGTTGGAAAAGATGCTTGATATGATTTCAATTTTCTTAATATACTGAGGCTTGATTTGTGACCCAAGATGTGATCTATCCTGGAGAATGTTCCATGTGCACTTGAGGAGACAGTGTAATCTTCTGTTTTTGGATGGAATGTCCTATAAATATCAATTAAATGTATCTGGTCTATTATGTCATTTAAAGGTTGTGTTTCCTTATTAATTTTCTGCCTGGAGGATCTGTCCATTGGTGTAAGTGAGGTGTTAAAGTCCCCCACTATTATTGTGTTACTGTCGTTTTCCTCTTGTACAGCTGTTAGCAGTTGCCTTATGTATTGAGGTGCTCTTATGTTGGGTGCATATATATTTATAATTTCTTTATCTTTTTCTCGGATTGATCCCTTGATCATCATGTAGTGTCCTTCCTTGTCTCTTGTAACATTCTTTATTTTAAAGTCTATTTTATCTGATATGAGTATTGCTACTCCATCTTTCTTTTGATTTCCATTTGCATGGAATATCTTTCTCTGTCCCCTCACTTTCAGTCTGTATGTGTCCCTAGGTCTGAATTGGGTTTCTTGTAGACAGCATATATATGGGTCTTGTTTTTGTATCCATTCAGTGAGCCTGTGTCTTTTGGTTGGAGCATTTAATCCATTCACGTTTAAGGTAATTATCAATATGTATGTTCCTATTACCATTTTCTTAAGTGTTATGGGTTTGCTTTTGTAGGTCCTTTTCTTCTCTTGTGTTTCCCACTTAGAGAAGTTCCTTTAGCATTTGTTGTAGATCTGGTTTGGTGGTGCTGAATCCTTTTAGCTTTTGCTTCTCTGTAAAGCTTTTGATTTCTCCGTCAAATCTGAATGAGATCCTTGCCAGGTAGAGTAATCTTCGTTGTAGGTTCTTCCTTTTCATCACTTAAAATATATTGTGCCACTCCCTTCTGACCTGTAGAGTTTCTGCTGAGAAATCAGCTGTTAATCTTATGGGCGTTCCCTTGTATGTTATTTGTTGTTTTTCCCTTGTTGCTTTCAGTAATTTTTCTTTGTCTTTAATTTTTGTCAATTTGGTTACTATGTGTCTCAGCGTTCATCCTGTTGGGACTCTCTGTGCTTCCTGGACTTGGGTGGCTATTTCCTTTCCCATGTTAGGGAAGTTTTTGACTATAATCTCTTCCAATATTTTCTTGGGTTCTCGCTCTCTCTTCTCCTTCTGGGACCCCTATAATGTGAATGTTGTTACGTTTAATGTCGTCCCAGAGGTCTCTTAGGATGTCTTCAATTCTTTTCATTCTTTCCTCTTTATTCTGTTCCACGGCAGTGAATTCCACCATTCTGTCTGCCAGGTCACTTATCCGTTCTTCTGCCTCAGTTATTCTGCTATTGATTCCTTTTATTGTAGTTTTCATTTCAGTTATTATATTGTTCATTCTGTTTGTTCTTTAATTCTTCTAGGTCTTTGTTAAACATTTCTTGCATCTTCTCGATCTTTGCCTCCATTCTTTTTCTGAGGTCCTGGATCATCTTCACTATCATTATTCTGAATTCTTTTTCTGGAAGGTTGTCTATCTCCACTTCATTTAGTTGTTTTTCTGGGGTTTTATCTTGTTCCTTCATCTGGTACAGAGTCCTGCCTTTTCATTTTGCCTATCTTTCTGTGAATGTGTAAACCAACCTATATTAATGTAACATTCTTAAAGGAACATTTTTCAATCAATCATTACAAAGGAATATATGGAATATGTATATATCTCTTAAAACTAACCCCCCTTTCTTACATGACTCTGCTTTCTCTTCTGAATGCCACTAAACGTTATTATATCTCCAATAAATTCCTGAAATATTTCCAAAGAAATAGAAACCAGTAGAATTAGGCATTGGAAAACTCTCAGACTGTTGTTTCTGGGCTGTGCTCTGGCTCTACAAGTAATTCCGTGGCTTAAGATGCTTGCTTACATTCCTGAGCTGTATGTGTAGTTCTGAGGCAATGTGTGACACAGTGACATGGGCTAATTACACAGTCTCCACTTGTCCAAAGGGAATCACGCATGAGAAGGCAGGCTCTCTCATCTTCCTTTCAGGAGGATTTCATCCCATGACTCCCCACCCAGAAGTGCAGAGTAAACAAATAAAAACAGTTAGGTTGGCTGTGAGACTTTGTAACCAACTTTCTGGGTCTTATCAGCAAAGCTAGAAGCATGTCCTATTTAACCACACAGCCTGTGGCAATGACTATTTCACATCTCTATGGCTATGGGGATATTTCACCTCTCTCCACTTGTCAACATTTTTTACTTGCTCCCTAAAAGATAATCACCTGGATAGTATGGAATTATTAATTTCAAATGTGGGAACAATTATGTTAAAATGAGTTTTTGTCTTTTAGAGATACATGATGAATATTTATTGATGAAACTGTACGATGCCTAGAATTTGCTTCAAAATGGCACAGGACGGGGGAAGTCAGTGGGGGGTTGTAGATAAAATAATAATGGCCATGAGTTGATGATTGTCGAAGCTGGATACTGGGTGCATGGGGAATCATACTATTCACTATATGTTAGTGAATGATTATTAGCTTTATAAAAGGTCTACTTTTTATATGTTTTAAATTATACATAATTTTAAAATGAGCACTCTTTAGGTAGAGGGCAGAATTAGCAATGTTTAGATTTTGGGTTGAGTATTGTAGTGAAAAAGGAGAAATGCTGATGATTTGGTCCTAGAAAATTGTGCAAGTCCAGTAATTTCTCTTTGTAATGCATTATACACTATTCTGTCCATCACTTGCCTCCAAGGCTGCACTAACTCTGTAGAGCTATGATTAATGTCCTATGCATTTGCCTGTGCCTTTTATCTGTATTCCTAGAGTTTTTTCACCTTGGCCTTGTCTCTTGCATTAGATTAGTAATCTCATCATGTCAGGACATTCCATATAATCAGCCCTTCACTCCATAGCGCTGAGTACTATGACTTTCCAAGAATGATAAAATTTAAAAGGATAAAATAGGAGATCAAACAGTGTAAGCCAATATTTTTCAAAAGACTTGCAAAGGGATGGTGATTATCTAAATGTTGGTTTATGTGTCAGAAACAGCTGAGTTCACTTAGTCACCAACAGTGATTCTCTTTGAAGCTAAGGGGAATACATTATACTTTTTCTTCCTGTAAAACAGAAATAATCTAGTCTCAGAATGGGAAAGGGAGAGGAGGGGAAAAGGAGGGAAACAGGGGTGAGAATGGAAGCAATGTTCTCCAGTCACCCAGTGGTTGTTCCAAAATTCATTCCTAAGTGGTAGGGACAATGGACCTGTCCCCAGGTGGCTGTGCCCACAACCCTGGGTCTTGTTTCTTATTGATGTGTCTCCAACACAGCTTTAACTCTTCTGAGTAGGTGAAATTGCTTCCAGAAATCTTCTGTAGCAACTGCAACCTCTTTTCCTCTTTTAGCATAGAGTTCTAGAAAGTTTTACTGCTGTGAAAGGCCATAGCATTATTTTTAAGGTTATCCAAAGACCCTGAATGTGCAGGGTCTTGCGCCAGGTATATACAGCAGGGCTGATACCAGAAGCCGGGTCTCAGTTCTACCGGCCAACTTCCCACCTCCACCTAGGTCCTAGAGATCTACCTTGGAGGTTTGTTTTGAAAATTTTAGTCTGATAGGATTCAAGGGATAGATTGAGTGCCCCATTTAAGAGCTATAATCTCTAGTTCTGGCTTTCAAAAGGAAGTTTGAGGAGGGTGACTTACCTTTTAAGCAATGTGCTAAGATGACAGAGTAAACTGCTGTGGGGAAGTGTTGATGTCATCAGCCCTTTCTGGCTTCCACACTGAAACTGCTACTCTTGGTTAGGAAGTAATGGAGGAAGTGAAGCAGATTCACATTGCTTAAGGAGCCTGGTATGTGCAGCTAGGATTTCCTAGGTGTTGGCTGAAGCAACAGGGGAAACTTTCTCATACACTTGCTGGGCCCCAGCTGAGAAGGGCTGGGGAGCTGCTGGCTCTTAGGATGGACCTGCTCATATGTGTTCTCCAAGGAACTCACTAGGAACTGCTGTGATCTCATTTTTTCTGTGTATGACATTGTTCAATACCTCCAGGAAGTTTTCTTTAGGAGAAACCTTTTATAGCAGCTCTACATGAATAATTGGTAAATATGGCTGTGATACAACAGGTAAGATTCGATTATTTGAAAGTTTCTTCCACTGAATTGACATTAACTTTTCAGATTCCCCTTCTCTTGGCCCTGTAAAAGTGGTTAAGAAAATGAATAGTGACTAGGCCCATGCTCCAGGGGTTCCAGAGAGCAGATAGAGCAGGTAGTCTGAGCTCTTGGTATCCTAGCCAGGCTCTCAGCCCTCCTTTATCCTCTAGGAATAGGTTCTTGGTCAGTTGTTAAGAATGAAAAATCCAGCTTTCTAGAGTATCTAGCCACTCTGCAGAAGTGTTAACAGATCTGAAAGGCACCTTGGCCTTCACTTCTTGCAGACAGGCATGCCTCGAGTCTAGACTATGCAAGGTCTCCTGCTCTTTCTGTTCCTTGAAGGGCTCTGGAATGAGATGACATTCCCATCTTCCTGCCCATGGCCTAGTCCAGCCTGTGTTTCCTCTTTTGTGAAATAATTCATCAGGAGCCAAATTAAATCTCCCTTGCCTTAATTTGAGCCCATTTCTTCTTCTTTTTTAAAAATAATTAATTAATTAATTAATTAATTTTTTGGCTGCCTTGGGTCTTTGTTGCTGTGTGCGGGCTTTCTCTAGTTGCGGTGAGTGGGGGCTACTCTTCGATGCGGTCTGTGGGCTTCTCATTATGGTGGCTTCTCTTGTTATGGAGCACGGGCTCTAGACACGTGGGCTTCAGTAGTTGTGGCTCTCGGGCTCTAGAGCACAGGCTCAGTAGTTGTGGCGCATGGGCTTATTTGCTCTGCAGTATGTGGGATCCTCCTGGACCAGGTCTCAAACCCGTGTCCCCTGCAATGGCAGGCAGATTCTTAACCACTGTGCTACCAGGGAAGTCCCTGGCCCATTTCTTCTTGATTAGTCATCTGAGATGACACAGTAACTTCTTTTTTTAAAAAAAATTTATTTTATTGAAGTATAGTTGACTTACAGTGTTGTGTAGTTTCTGCTGTACAGCAGTGATTCAGTTATACATATGTGTATATTTTCATATTCTTTTCCATTATGGTTTATCACAGGATATTGAATATAGTTCCCTGTGCTACACAGTAGGACCTTGTTGTTTACCCATTCTATATATAATAATTTGCATCTGCTAATCCCAAACTCCCAAGTCATTCCTCCCCTACCCCCCTCCCCCTTGACAACCACAAATCTGTTCTCTATGTCTGTGAGTCTGTTTCTGTTCCATGGAAGTTCATTTATATCATATTTTAGATTCCACATATAAGTGATATCATATATGTATAATATCTGTTTTTCTCTTTCTGACTTCATTTAGTATGATACTCTCTAGGTCCATCTATGTTGCTGCAAATGGCATTGTTTCATTCTTTTTTTGTGACTGAGTAGTTTTCCATTGTTTATATGTACCACATCTTTATCTATTTATCTGTTGATGGACATTTAGGTTGCTACCATGTCTTGGCTATTGTGAATAGTGCTGCTATGAACATAGGGATGCATGTACCTTTCCAAATTATAGTTTTGTCTGGATATATGTCCAAGAGTAGGATTGCTGGATCATATGGCAACTCTATTTTTAGTTTTTTGAGGAACCTCCATACAGTTTTCCATAGTGGCTGGACCAATTTACATTCCCACCAACAGTGTAGGAGGATTCCCTTTTCTCTATAAATAACCTTCTACAAATAACCTTCTTCAGCAATTGTTATTTGTAGACTTTTTAATGATGGCCATTCGGACCTATGTGAGGTGGTACCTCGTTGTAGTTTGGATTTGCATTCTTTTAATAATTAGTGATGATGAGCATCTTTTCATGTGTCTATTGGCCATCTGTGTCTTCCTTGGAAAAATGTCTATTTAGGTCTTCTGCCCAGTTTTTTTTTTTTTTTTTTTCCGGTACGAGGGCCTCTCACTGCTGTGGCCTCTCCCGTTGCGGAGCACAGGCTCCGGATGTGCAGGCTCAGCGGCCATGGCTCATGGGCCCAGCCGCTCTGCGGCATGTGAGATCTTCCCGGACCGGGGCACGAACCTGTGTCTCCTGCATCGGCAGGCGGACTCTCAACCACTGTGCCACCAGGGAAGCCCTGCCCAGTTTTTGATTGGCTTTTTTTTTCCTAATTAATTAATTTTTGGCTGTGTTGGGTCTTCGTTGCTGTGTGCGGGCTTTCTCTAGTTGTGGCGAGTGGGGGCTACTCTTCGATGCGGTGTGTGGGCTTCTCATTGTGGTGGCTTCTCTTGCTGTGGAGCACAGGCTCACTCTAAGCATGTGGGCATCAGTAGTTGTGGCTCACAGGCTCTAGAGCGCAGGCTCAGTAGTTGTGGCAAATGGGCTTAGTTGCTCTGCAGAATGTGGGATCTTCCCGGACCAGGGCTCAAGCCCATGTCCCCTGCATTGGCAGGAGGATTCTTAACCACCGTGCCACCAGGGAAGCCCTGACCCAGACCTCTTTAAAGGGAACATCAATAAGCCAAAGATATGAGTTAGTAACTCCTAGAATATAAGATTGGCGAGCTAACCAAGAGACACTGAGGCAACAGGCAGGCTCCGGGGCACTGAGGTGGCAGTGTGTCACAGGTTTGAGGTATGGAAGGGGATGAAGCATGCTGGAACCATTTGAGAAGGGTAACTGTGTTCAGCCCAAGTATACAGTGCTCGAGCAATATGGCACCACTTGGTCACATTAAGTATACACGTATCCTATGATGAGATTTCTGCAGTCTGTTAACACCCTCCCCTTCCTGCAGCAATCAGGAGTGATGTTCAAAAGAGTGGAAACCTGGTGGAAGTGAGGATGGGGGGAATGATTTTTGTCAGAGCCACCTCCTACAGTTGTGCAGATTGTGTCCTGAGCAAGACTCCTACTGAGGGGGCCAGTTGGGGCTGAAACCAAGCCTGAGCTCCACCTTGCCAAGCCTTGTGCAAGGGCTGTGTCCTACAGGAGGAAGAGGTGCCTTCTCTTATGCATAAGAAGACACCACATGGATGAGAAATTGTCTAAAAAGATTGCCACGTGGGTCCAAAATTGGACATACATGAGGCTGCTCATGGCAGCATTGTTTTGGGTGGCACCAGGAGTGCCCATTACTGGGGAGCAGAGAGGCCACATGCCGTGTGTACATGGTGGAGTCCTCTGCAGCAATCAGGAATGGTGGACTGGAGTGCACATGGCAGTGTGGATAGGTCTTAAAAACAAAGTGCACAGTGGAAAAAGTAAGACACAGTGAGATCTATATCACAAGGCTATGGATGTAAATTAAAATGCATGCAAACCAGATAACAACACACACTCCCTTGAACACATACAAGCCAAAAAATGGAATTAAAGATTAAAACAGTTGCCTGGGATTTCCCTGGGGGTCCAGTGGTTAAGACTTCATGCTTCTACTGCAGGGGGCACGGGTTTGATCCCTGTTTGGCATCCTGCATGCCGCACAGTGCAGTAAGTAAATAAATAAACAAACAAACAAATAAAATGGTTGCTTGTGGAAAGGACAGGAGTGAGGAGTGGGCATAAGAGGAAATACATGCATACATACATAAAAGCGCAGCTTTGTATGGACCAGTTAGAGTATAATGTCCCATGAACTGAAAAGTGATTAATTTAACACTCTGCACCTGAGGCCTAATAAGTAAAAAATAAATAAATAAAATTAAATTAAGTGCCCTGAGCCTTGCGGTTTGAGGCTTTCCTGTGGACCACCAGCATGGCTTGATCAGCATGATCACAGCTTTTTAATTATCTCATTTACAAAGATTTCTATTTGGACTTGTGTGAGCTGCCTTATAACACACCTTCCCTTGTCAAACTCAGAGGTGTCTGATACTGTCCTGGTCCTTAAAGTCCTTGGAAATTCCTTGTCTTACCTATATTATTTTATTTTCCTGTTAGCCATAAACAGAAATGAAAGCATTTACTTCCCTGGGGATTTAATCAAACTATAAAAACTATATGAATGAAGAATAGGGGCTGCAAAGAAGAAAAGAACATCCTCAGTTCTTTTTGGCCTGGTTCCTTATAAATCCTGCATCCACTTGTTGCATCCAGTGAAGGCTGGCAGCTAATGGGTCAGACTGGGCCCTCAGTCATTGGAATACAGTGTCTTGGCTTCTTCAAAGATAGGTCTAGGTCATTCTAGACCAACGCAGTCATAAAGTACCTAGTGCTAAAAACTTTCACCATTTAAAAAATATAATTTTTATTTTTGAGATATTTCTAGGCCAAGTGTATGTGCAACTTAAACCAAAAGAAGACCTAATAGTCTCCAAGTTAGCATGTGTTCAATCAATAGGTACCCAATAAGCATAAGTTAGATTGAGTGATCTTTCAAACCTGTGCCCTCTGCAGTGAAAGTGCAGAGTCCTAACCACTGGACTGCCAGGGAATTCCCAGCTTGAGTGATCTTTTACCATCCATTCAGGGACACCTCTTCCCCATATGGAGTCTTATGTGTATTAGAAATGTGCCTCTTCTTCCTGAAGACACAACCCCATAGTCAGGTATAGGTGTGACAAGTGGAGCTGGGTTGCAGCCCCACTCACCCCCTCTGCTGTTCAGGGCACAATCCACACAACTGTAGGAAGTAGCCCTGCAAACAAATAAACTCCCCTCTTCTCTCTTCCACTAGGTTTCCACTGTTTGTAACATCTTTGCTTGTTGGTCTAGGAAAGGCAGGCCTTACTGACCATCCTAATTGCCAGGTGGAGCAACAGTATCTCCCATCCCACATGCTCTTGTGGAACTTTGCCCCTGCCTCTATAAAGGTGGAGACTAATTCCACTCTCCTTGAGTCTGGGTGAGCTTGTGACTTACTCTCAACCAACGGGACACAGCAAAAGTGACACTGTGATTTCTGAGGTTAGGTCATAAAGAGTGATACAGCATCCACCTTGTTGGCTGGAACGCTTACTTGCACTTGGAGCCTTCAGCTGCCATGTAAGAAGTCTGACTATGCTGAGGAAAGCCAGGCTCTGAGGAAGCCATGCCATATGGAGAGGCCGCGTGTGGGTGCCCTGGTCAGCAGTCCTAGTTTTTGAGTGCTCCAGGCTCTGACATCAGACATGTGAGAAAACAAGCCTTCAATGTTTCTAGCTCCCAGCTGTGAAGTCATCATCAGACTTTGAATCCTTCCAGCTGAGGCCCCAGACAGCTAAGAGCAGAGAGAAGCCATCCCTACCGCGCCCTTTCTGAATTCCTGACACATAGAATCCGTGAGCACAATAAATTGGTGGTGTTCTATGCCACTAAGTCTGGGGTGGTTTGTTACACAGCATTAGTAACTAAAAGATCCATTACTTTCAACAACACCAAAATGTAGAGCAGTAAAAGAGGAAGGGAAACTGTTATAAATTAAATATTTAAAAATTATCAACTAAAAGAGACAGAAGAGACATATCAACAAAGACAAATGACATTGTTTGGCTCCTGATTAGAATAAAGTATTACAGAAAGATACTTGGGAAAATCAGGGCAGTTTGACTTTTGACTGGATACTAGATGTATGAAGGAATTATTGATTTTTTAATAAAAGAAGGAATTATTGATAATTTTTAAAATGTGATACAGTGGTTATTGAAAAATAAGTCTTATTTGTTAACAGATAAATACAGAAATATTTAAATATGAAAATATCTGTGATTTGCTTTAAATTGCTTTTAAAATAGAGATGGGAGGTACAGATGAAACGAGATCGCCATATGTTGATAATTGTTGAAGCCAGGTGATAGGTACATGGGGGTTTATTATATTATTATCTCTAGTTTTGTACATATTTGAAAACTCCCATAAGAAAAAGTTTGACAAAAGAGAGGATGGTAAGTCCTCTGTCCTATTCTTCCAGGCCGTGGTTTTGTGCTAACAGGTGCCAATGGTTTAAATAGATTGCTCCTCTTATAAACATGATCTCTGTGTACTTCTGGGGGCTTCTTGAGACCCAGGACCCTACACTAATGTGGAGATTTCAGGCAGAGAAACGAACTAGCAGAGGAAAGCATATTCTTAGGTAAATGTTTAGGCTCTCCTCAAATTAGTGTAATTTTTGGTGGCTAGAATTCCCCTTAAAGACAGAATTATCTTCCCTGACAATACCCAGCGCAGCACTAGGTACACAGAGGGGATCCTATCAAATTGATTTGAATTAAGAAACCTGATTGTTCAGGCTTAATCCATCAGCTTACTCCAAAGGTTAGGTAGTGTTCAGTTTTGAACCTTGAAATATATGTCAGCAGAAAAGCAGGCAACAAGGCTGCATGTTGCTATACAGATGACATATCTTGGAAGGTCCTTCTGTTTGCATGTGAGTTCTCTTCTTGAAGAAAGACTGTTAACTCATGCTGCAGCCTGCTGCTCTCTGCTTGGTTTTGGCTATGTCACTAAGCCCAAAATAGAAAGTTCTTTTACTGCAAAGCAGGGAAAGAGGTTTAAATTTATCAATTCAAATAACAAAGGGCAGCATTATACTGGCTTTTCTTGGGTGGGGGTGGGGAGAGAGAATGCCTGCTTCATCAAGGAGAAAGAGTGATCTGACACTGGCAGAGGCTGGGACCAGGAGACAAGCATACACTGTGGTGAGTTGGGCTTGTTTCCCATCCTGGCCCCCCTCACTCTTTGCAACTGTGTCACCTCTTTTAGGACATGGGAAAGCAGCTGAGCCACTGGGGATTCAGTCCCAGAAATGTCACTGAAGTTATCAGACTGGAAGCAGTTCTCTGAGCCAAACCCCTTCTCTCTCAGCTTTTAGTGGGGTCAGTACCTTGCCACAGAGTTAAACAGCAGGGAGATATTTTTTCTTGTCAGATGGTCAAACATTTTAAATGATCTCTAGGGTCGGAAAGAGTTTGGGGAAATTGGCATTCTCATACATTGCTGGAAGGAGGTAGATTGATCCACCCGTCTGGAAAGCAACCTGACAAGATGGATTCATGGCGTAGCAGAGAATATAGACCCAGAGGCTCTCTCACCTACAGCTGGTGGAAGTATAAACCAGCTCCATAGACAAACTCTTGTGCAAGTACAACAGGGGACATTTACAGTAATGTTCATAGCAGCAATGTGTATAAGAGCTAAATCCTAGAAACAATGCACTTGCCCATGAGTGGAAGAGTGGATGGTAAACTGTGGTGTATTTACACACTGGGGTATTTTACACCAGTCAAAATGAACTACAGTAAAATGTAATGATATGGATGAATTTTAGCAAAGTAATAAGTGAAAAAAAATCCTGAAAGATTACATGCAACATGATATCCTTTTTATAAAGCTAAGAACAATTTTTAAAAATTACTCTTTAGGAATATATACAAATACAGTAAAGCCATATAAAAGGAAAAGCATAGAAATGAGCATCTGATGCAGGTTCCCTTGGTTGGGGAGTGCAGGAAAATGAGGGGGAAGCCCTTATGGGTTAAATATTGGTTATTGTTGAAGTCCTAGCTTTTGTTTGAGGTTGTGGATTCACAGGTACTGATTACATTATTGAAATGAATTTACCACCTAAATTAACAAAATCAGGCCATCCAGTAACAATTATGATAATGTCATGAACCAAAGATTGTGGTTAATTCAATTCTGAGAACCTGACATTAAAACAAAACAAAATAAAATAAAAACAGTCCCAGAAATGTCACTGAAGTTATTGATACTTGGCACAGTTATTCTATTTCTAAACATTTATCTTAAGGAATAAACAGAGATGCACACAAAAATTTATGAACAAGGACATTTATCATGGTATTTACAAATATAAAAATAGGAAACAATCTAACTACCAAACTAAGGGATTAGTTACCTAAGTTGGGTTACATCGATATTCTTGAAAAAAAGGTAGTCTTTTAAAAATATTCTAAGAGTATTTAAGTACCAATGTATGGAAAATACTATATATCAGTTGAATAAAATGGGTTACAGAACAGACATACACAATATGAACCCAGTTTTTTTATTTCCTGTAAGTATATATATACACACACACAGAATAACTGGGAAGACTATACATCAGAATGATTATATCACTCTTCCCTAGATGTTATGATTATTTTTTCCTTAAACTCTTCAGTAGTTCACAAATTTTCTACAGTGATCATTAATTCTTTTACAATCAGAAATAATTTTATTATAAAAATAGATGTTAATAGTAGTAGCTAATGTAGATGGAGTATTTGTCATGTGCTAAGAGCTTTACTTGGGTTAATTTATTTATCGCTTAAGATAACCCAGTGAGGATGGTTCTATTATCATCCCTATCTTACAGATGAAGATACTGAAGTTTAGGGGCTTAAATAACTTGCATGAGGACACAGGTCCTAAGAAATGGTGCCTTGAATCAGGCTTCTGGGGGCTCTTCAAAGAGTGGGCCTGATGGAAGGGTCTTCGTCTCCCTGGCTCAGGGATGGCTCCACCAGAGAGAATTATCTTCTGAAAACAGCACTGGGAACTAAATAGCCTGATGTGGACCCGAAATCCACACAGAGAAAGAGACCCCAAGGGATGCCTAAGCCAGAGCCCATACAAGGGAGCCAAACGTTGAACGTGGGGAGGGCAGACATGGGGGAACCAGGGCACCCAGCCCTGCGGATTTCTGATGAGCCCTTGTGGAAAAGGAGATCCCATTGATTGAAGAATTGACTGGAGAGCAAAGATGTTTTTACTCATGGTTCTGGCCAGCTCTGACTCCCACCAGCCATTGCACCAGGATTGGTGTCCAGAGCCTTCAGTAGAGAGAAGAGGGTGCTCTAGGCATGGGACAGAGCCAGGGACTTGGCTGCAGTCTCTTCTCATCACTCATGCTTTAAATATAAGCTCTGATGTGATCAAGGCGTCAGAGATAAAATGCCTTTCTCAAGCTCAGTCAGCAGGATCTGGTATCCAATTTGGACAAGACAGTGGAAAGTAGACTCAGGGGAAAAAATCCCTTGGTCTCAACACCAACACACGGGAGTTGAAGAATTTGACACCTTAACATTGTAGAATAAACAAATGTAGGCATGTTTTCTTCAAAACAGCTAGAACAGATATGATTTAAGAGGAATGGATTTTAACAGTTAGTTCTTCTCTTCTCAGCTGAAGAATTCTGGACTATCTTTCAAGATGTAGCTCAAGCATCAGCTTCTGTGGAAATACTTCCCAAGCTGCCTGAAGCAACAAGGCCATCCCTCTTCTATAAATGTTTAATAAATGACGTTTACCTGTCGGACTGTCTGTCTTCCCCTGCTGTAGCATAGCTCAGTGGACTGTATTATACACCTCTAGGTTTTCCCTGCTTTCCCTGTATCTCTTTCCATCAACTCTCCCCGCCAAGCATCCCTGTGCATGCCATGTGGTAAGTGCTGATTAGCAATTTTTGGGGGGGATTTTTTTTTTTTTTTTAGGCCGCACCATGCAGCATGCGGGATCTTAGTTCCCCACCAGGGATCGAACACATGCCCCTTGCATTGGGAGCTCAAAGTCTTAACCACTGGATCTCCAGGGAAGTCCCTGGTAAGTTAATTAAATATTGCTGTTGGAACAGAGAGCTGTAGAGGTTTATGGTGTGGTCTTCTAGAATTCTCAGAGCTGGTATCCAATCCCCCTTTTGCATCTCTAATACTGGAGAGAATCTGATGAAGGCTAAGAACCCTTCCCCAGAAAACACATGCAAAAGAAAATTACCAATTGTATAGCAGTAAATACATACACACACACACACACACCAACAAATACACAAATGAGTGCGTGTAAAACTGGGGAAATCTGAATAAAATAGGTGGATTTTACCAATATCAGTATCCCAGTTGTGTACTGCTATAGTGCAAGATGTTACCACTGGGAAATTGGGATCTCTATTATTTCTTACAACTGCATATGAATCTAAAATTATCTCAATAAAATTTTCAATAAAAAAGGAAAATCCTGTACATTATCCTTTAGGAATTGATATAGCCCCTTGAATTCACCCATGAATCCTAATTTGAGAGCTCCCCAATATAGTCTAATCTCTGCATCGTTGGAGGGGAAACTGATGGGAAAGGATGTGCTCAAAGTCATACAGATTGTTGGTGGCAGAAGAGGAAATGAGCCCAGCTTTCTTTTGCTTACACTACAGCTGGCTCCTGGGAGAAAGGGAGTGCTGTCCACATTGTGCTATTTTCTTGACTTAAAGGCAAGACAAACCAATCAGGGCAACTGATATTCCCTGACATGGGGGCAAGCTGGGTAATTCGTTTGCAGAATTATTTGGTCTTTTTTTCCTTCTCATTGCTTTTTAGGCTGCCTGTACTCAGCCTATGGATGGGAAGGATCTCATTCCCAAAGAAGGTGGCTTGGAAAGGTGTGGCTTAGGGACCAGCAGCCTTTTTGATTCTGAGTGCCATAAGGGGAGCCAAACTGTGCCTATGGGTTATCCCAATAGGGTAGAAATGGAGGAGTAGGAGAGAAAAAAAGAGAAGAAAAAGAGGGGACATCAGGAGGAAAGAGAGCAGAAAGGCATGGCAGGAGGAGAAGACAGTGGAGGAGGGGATGGGATAGGTGTATTTAGGGAGTAGGATTGATGGGGTGGGTTGGACCACAGGCCACTCACTAAGCTGCAGCCTTTGAGGACACCAGTTATTGTTCTATTCTTGGAGATTGCTAGGCATTGAAAGTGTCAGATGGTCGAGTGGTCAAGATATTCCTTTTATGAAAATCACTTGTGATCTGATGCTAAAGGCTCTCCAGTAGTTAAGAGTTTAGGTACTCTGTACTAGTTATTTTACAAGTTACTTAATCCCTTTGTGCCTCAGTTTCATCATCTGTAAAAGGAGGATAATAATGGTACCTACCTCATGAGTGGTGAGGAATAAATTATATAATACATGTAAAGCATTTAGAAGAGTACCTGACACATAGTAGGTACTTAATTAATGCTGGCCTTATAATTGTTACTACTTGACAGAGGCTCATTTCCTCTTGCTTGTTCCTCCAAAGACTGAGACAGTGATTAGCATCTTTCCTCTAAAAAACAGCCATCAACATGTAGGCACTAAATTATCCACCGGTTTTCTCTTTTCTGCACACACTGTTCCTTCTTCTGTTTGTGGACCCAATTCCACTACCATCCACCACAAGGAGAACTTAAAGAGGAGCACATAAGTACCTGGTAATCAAGGGGTCTTCCTGTCTGGTGTTCCCTCTAATGGCTTAGGGAACAAACACTCTGGTGAGGGGAAAGTTTGTTTCTTTCCATCTGACAGGAGTGCAGTATGGTCCTATCTTTCTATTTTTACAAATGAACCTCAAAGCACTGTTTAGATGCCTCTGTGCTTGCAAATTCACCTTCTTTGGGGGATCTGATTTTTAAATCTTTCCTAGCATCAAGTTAGAGTGGTGGTGAACTGATTAATCTGGAAAATGAAGAACAAAATATGAACAGATTTTTCACTCCCGCCTCTGGCAAAATGTCCCCCTCCTTGGCAGTGTTTCTGGGAGTCTTTATGGAACACCTCCCACGGGCTCACCAATAAGTCCTCCATTCATACCTCTCTGCTCTGACAAGCGCCAGGTCTCTCTGAGGTTCCACTAGATTCTGGGGCTAGGCGCTCCCAATCAAGAGAGACCTAGAGTCATCAGGGAAGACTGTTCAGAGGGTGTGGGGCTTGAATGACAAGTAGGGTTCATGTAGATACAAGGGGCTATCTGGGAAGCAGGGACAGGCTGAGCAAAGAGGTGAAAGTAGGAATGGAACGGATGAGGATAGCTTTGGTCTGGGAGATTTAGGGGCCCACTGAGCTGAATGGAAGAGCTTTTAGTGAGAGGTAAGGCAGGAGAAAAGGCCATATTGAAATGATTTGTGAGGAGACCGTTTGAGAAGACCACAGGAGAGGTGAGACTTCTTTTCTCAAGAAAGTGAGGGTCCTTGAGTAATATTCCAGGGCATGGTGGAATATTTACTAGAACTGTTGGCTACATGTTCTTTGGGCCTGTGACTCCTCTAAAATGTGCCATGTCATATTTACTCAAGGTATTCTGAAGATTTTTTTTTCCCAATTATAAAAGCAGTCAGTTATAAAAGCAATATGTTTTGTTACCGAAGTAAAAAGAAAATAAAAAACAATCCCACTCACCAGAAGCAACTGCTGTCAACACCTCACTGTGTATCTTTCTAAAGTCTCTTATAAACATATATTTTATAATATATACTTAATAAAATTAGGGTTATGTCATACATGCTGTTTTTTAAGGCCTGTTGTAATTTTTAAAATTACTTTATCACATAAATGATAACATTCCAAACTTCAGTTATTGCAAGATCACCGAAGGAATTTTTGCCCAACTACTTAATATAGATGTTAGCTCATACATGTTTAAAACTTCCTATATGGTTCCACAGAGAACTTCCCATTGGTGGCGCTGCATTGAGCCTAGCACAAGCCCAGGAAGACAAGAAGAACAGAAAATTCCAGATGTTTTGTTTGTCCAGGTGTTTTCATTGTTGGAATGTAGGACTCCCCTTACAATGCAAATGATTTTTTTTCCTTGTCTATAAATAATGTTTTATTGAAACACAGTTATACTCCTTTATTTACATTTTACTGTGGCTGCTTTTTGGCTACAACGACTGAGCTGAGTAGATACAACAGAGATCATATGGCAAATCTAAAATATTTACTCTCTGTCCCTTTACACAAGTTTGCCAACCCCAGTGCAAATGATTTTTTTTAAACCCCGTGTTATAATAGGATTCTGCTGCAATAAATTTATATCTCGATACACATAATATTTTTTAAACTGAAGGTAAAGTTTCTGTCCGTGCTCCCCACCACCACTCCATACCCCAGCCACCGCTGTTGGCTCCCAACTTTCCTGTGTCCTCTGCCCCATAAACTAGGAGTATCTCCAGCTTAACCACTGTACATTCATAGTTTGAATTACACTGGGATTAATGGAATATTTATATTCACTAAGAGGCCTCATTTGGAGAGTGTACAGTTAGGTGATGTATGCATGAACTTGCTGCCACATGGTAGAAGTTTATTATGTTAAAGTCATATCTAAATTGGAATAATCTGACCCAGTGAAGTTTGGATGGGGTAAAAGAGCCAACTTTCTGAAGTTGTAAAACCACTCTTAGATGATGCCAGCATTTAAATCTAATTAAAACTTGTGGTTAAAGTTTGGGAACTTTTGACCTTATCTCTTTAACTGTGGTATATAACTGAGTGATTCCAGTACCTAATTTCTATAAACACCTGCTCTCAGTTTTTAGTGCTACTTCATACATGCTGTTTTATAAAGGTATTTTTTTCACTTAAAATATATTGCAAATAATGTTCTATGTCATAAACGTATTTCTATGATAAGATTTTTAATAGCTGCAAAGTTGGTGACAGTATTCTTAAGGTTTACCCAGCCTTCCCGAGTGATGAACTTTGCTTTCCATTTCAGACTTTTTTTTCCTTTAACAGAAAAAAATATGCCCTCTGTAACTGACAATGTCATGGACATTACTAGGGGACATGGTCATATTTTCTTTAGTCAAACTGCAGAGCTAAGGGAAAGGGCTGATTTATATCTGTGGCAAAGCTCCTGGTCACAAAATCTTGACCACATTTATAAAATTCTAATTTCAGGTGAAAGGGCAGTATAAGTTTAATTTTTCTGAAAACCACAAAGGAAAGGAACAGGGATAGATACCAATGAGTTGCAAGCTTCATTGCGTATCATGAGTGCAAAAATCTCCTGGTAGTTGGGCAGGCGCAGTTGATCAGAGCATGGCAGGCTTCTCATGGGCAAAGCCACTAAGATGTTGACTGCTCAGGTCTGTTTTTGGGTTTCTGGGGCATATACGGCCTTGCCGCAAAGAGTGTGTTATCAGATATGGCACCTTTTTCAGAGAGGAGACAGGAGCGTAAGACAGACCAACTGAATTAATTTTTGGATTTATTCCTAAGTGACTTACTCTCTATACAACAAACTTTCTGAATGTTTGCTTGATGGCACAGGAAGAGAGAGGGTGTTCTTTTTGTTCCATCTCTACTCTCTTTCCTTGAATATCCTCCCCCTTCCCCGCTTGATCCAATGGCTTTATGTCTATATGATGTTTTTTTTGGTGGGGGTGGAATCTTAGTTCCCCAACCAGGGGTCGAACCTGGGCACCCTGCCGTGGAAGCGCAGAGTCCTAACCATTGGACCGCCAGGGAATTCCCTATATGATGTTTCTGATAGTTATGTTTTGTTTCCAAAGGCCACTGTGTATTTCATGGCAGACACTGAGGGGCTCCAACTGGCATTAAAGGATATTTAGAATCAGAGATCACTTAGAAATAATAATACTTACTGGACATTTATGATATACTCTTTGGTGTGTTATATTTATAATTTCATTTAATTCTCAGAAGAGCCCTTTTATTGGCTATTATAATGATCCTCACTTTATAGATGAGAAAACTCAGAAAAGTTAGGTAACTTGCCAAACCTCACACATCTAGGCAGTTGCAGAACTGGAATTCAAAGCTGGTCCATCTGACTCCAGATGCCATTTCTTACCTACACAGCTCTACTTTCTGTCTCAGTAAGTTTAGAAGTCAGGGAACTAGAAGAAACAACAAAATATACCTAACATAAGGCAAAGAGAATTGCTGACAAATAAAATACATCTCATTCCTTCTCCATGTTTAATGTCAATTTTTATACCTTGGCTAAGAGTGCCCTTTATAAACTATTTGCTCAAGGTTATCTTCCTCATACCCCGCCCCCATCATCAGATGATTTTTATTTATACCTATGTTTAAACATCATAGGCAACCCTCAGACTCACTGTATACTGAATTTGCCACCTGAGCAAAGATTCTTTTTCGAAGCATATTTGCGTTATTCATTCTCTGGTTTTTGCCAAGAAATAAAAAGGACAATTCTTTTTTTTTTTTTTTTAATAAATTTATTTATTTATTTTTGGCTGCATTGGGTCTTCGTTGCTGTACGCAGGCTTTCTCTAGTTGTGGTGAGCTGGGGCTACTTTTCATTGCGGTGCACGGGCTTCTCATTGCAGTGGCTTGTCTTATTGCAGAGCACAGGCTCTAGGCACGCAGGCTTCAGTAGTTGTGGCACACGGGCTTAGTTGCTCCGCGGCATGGGGATCTTTCCGGACCAGGGCTCGAACCCGTGGCAGGCGGATTCTTAACCACTGCGCCACCAGGGAAGCGCAAAAAAGGACAATTCTTTTTGGCTTGCTTTTAACTTTTTTTTTTTTTTTAATTTATCTTTTTGGCTGCATTGGGTATTCACTGCTGCACGCAGGCCCTCTCCAGTTGCGGTGAGCAGGGGCCACTCTCTGCCGTGGTGTGCCGGCCTTTCACTGCGGCGGCCTCTCCTGCTGTAGAGCACAGGCTCCAGGCACACAGGCTTCAGCAGTTGTGGCCCGTGGGCCCCAGAGCACAGGCCCAGCAGCTGCGGCGCACAGGCCTGTCCCCCGCATCAGCAGGTGAACTCCCAACCACTGCACCACCAGGGAAGTCCCGCTTTTAACTTTTTGTTCCAGGTATTCCTCAGCTCTAGAATTGAGACAGTCAGGTCTGATTAGCCAAGACCAGATAAATCAAACTGAATTTTCAGATCCATTGGTTATTTGGGGTTCTACAGAGTAAAAAAAAATTCTAGATTTCTTCTAAAGGAAACGATATTGATTTAGTTCTGTACTGTTTATAGTCATATATGCTTTATTTCACGGCTTGAATGCTAATAAGAGCTTCCTAGAATTCATTCCTTAAGAAGTCATGGCATCTAATTATTTGGCAGGATGTTTTAAGTATATATAATTATATCTTCCATTTTTGTGGTGGTGGAGAGCCAAGTCATCTGCATCAAGAGAAAATAATACCTGCGTTAATGCTACCAGCTAGGATCTCACAGCATTTTGGAATAACCCACTCATTATAATCTAGGCGTACACTGAGTACTCAATACTTTTTAATCTGCCAGACTAACATCACTCCCACCTTTTTAGATAAGAGAACTCAGGCAAAGGGAAATTATACTGAGCCTGCTCCATATTTCAGTCCTTTGAGGTCAGTTGTGTAAGTGTGGCTGAGACCTTGCACTTGGGAGTATGAAGTTTAAATCCTGACCACTACCTTGGGCAACTCCCTTCTCTTTTCTGAGTGCCTGTCTGCTTCTTGCCTGATGAGAAAGGACCACTTCTCACAGGTACAGGACAATGGTGAATAAGATAGCACACTGGGCATAGCTTTATAATCATGGGCACCAAGTGATGACTTTTTTCCTCATTCATTCCACATAGTCTTAACTCTTATTCCTCTGTGTTTGGGGACGTTAACTGCAAAACATAGTCAGAAATTGAGAAAGTGGAATTGCAATTTCCAGCCCAGGTAGACCACACCAGTCAGCTTCATCAAGCAGGTTGTCTTGGATGAAGGAGAATTTTCAGTCCCACCATTGGCTGATTCTGGCCCCTAGGGCCTTCTTCAGCCTGTTGGTCAGGATGATGTGGTCAAGGCTGCAGAGTGAGAACTCTCCTCCAGCACACTGCTGAGTACTTGGGTTGGCTGCTATTGGGGGTAAGGAGTCTAGAAGACAGGGACCAGGTTCACACCTCTTGCCTTGCCCTTTGAGGTTTAATGTCTTTTGGAAAGCTTCTATCTCTCAGGTCCTGTGGACATCATAATCGCTCTTCTGCCTACATATCCGCAGACCATCCTAGGAAGTACTGTTGGGAGAATACAAGCTCCACCAGGGTAGGGTACCGTGTCTGTTTGGATGACCCTTCTGTCTCCTAGTCATGGATCTAGCACATAGTTGGCACTCTACGGAGCCAAATATTTCTGTGAAGGGAAGGACGACGAAATGTGAAAACATTTCACAAGTCTCAAAGAGATTCAACAGCCAGACAGAGGTCCGATCCTAGGGTATCCGAGCTTTATTTAAAGCGCGGACCACTGCCGCTTCTAACACGACCGGGTCCCGGGCAGGACGGGTGCATCCATCTCCTTGCGGCCTTTCCTTGAGAAAGTAGGCCCGAGAAGGCAGGGGTTAGGGGAGGAGAGCGTTTCTCCCCAGGAGGAACCGGAGTAGGAGGAAGGCGCACACCTTGGGTACAAGGGGTGAGGCTGCGCAGGGCGTGCGGAAGCCAGGAGAGCTACGAGGCCCCAGCCATCGCGCCGGAAGAGACATCTAGGCCCGGGGACAGGTGTGTGCCGGGGGAGTCAGGTGCACTACGCGGCCCTCCCCCGACAGGTGCACCCTCCTCCGCCTACGAGTGACCTAATTACAAGGTGCCGGCCGCGCCCGGAGGCGAAGGTGGCCACTCCAACCAGGTTACCACTCGGCGCCCGTTCTTGCCCCCAAGATGCAGGAATCCCACGCAATTCCAGTGTTGTATCACGGAGGAGCCATGGGGTCGCATTTCTAATTTCCGTGATTTGATTTCAGTCGCCAGGTGAAGACCCGAAGCGTATCGCCTTCGAGAAAAAGTCTTAAGCAGCAAGGAGCCACCCTCCCTCCCCGACTGCGCCTGCGCCACGTCCGCGCCTCAGCCGCGCAGGACGTACTGCTCTGGGATTAGCCTACTTCCCAGCTGCAAGTCTGGCCCCTGCTTGGTCTCGGTCTTCCCTTCCCCCTCGGCCTCTCCCTTCTGGAGGACAACGCCCTAAAGGCTAAGGTGTCTGTTACCAGCTGGCTACGTTGCGCCTGCGCCTCGGTCCCTAGCACTCCAGTCTGGCGGCTGATCCGGGCTGGCGCTGCAGTTGCGCAGCTCTGGTCCCGGCCCTTCTACCCCGCCGCCTCCTGACGCCGGGCGTGACGTCACCACGCCGGCGGCCGCCATTACAGAGAGCAGAGCTCCGGGGCTAGAGTGAGCGGAGGACGGCCGCGGCCGGTGGCCGAGCACGGAGGGGCGAGCCAGCGGGCCAGCGCTAGCGCCGAGCAACCGCCAGTACCCGCACAAGTACCCCGGGAACCGGCGGCGGCGTGTGCGTGTGGCCCGTGTGCGGGCGGCGGCGCGGGAGGAGCGCGGAGCGGCAGCCGGTTCGGGCGGGTGGCATCATGGACGAGAAGGTGTTCACCAAGGAGCTGGACCAGTGGGTCGAGCAGCTGAACGAGTGCAAGCAGCTCTCCGAGTCCCAGGTCAAGAGCCTCTGCGAGAAGGTGAGCTGCACCTCGGATGCGGGAGCCGCGGCGGGCCGAGCCCGCAAAGAAGGAGGCGGCCATGGGGAGGGTGCAACATGGCGGAGGCCCCGGCCCCCCGAGCCTCCCAGACCGGAGCCCGCCGCGGCCCGGCGGCGGCTCCCGGGCGACCCGGCGCCCTCTGCCTCCCGCGCAGGGATTGGTTGTCGTTGCCACCGCCGCCTAAAATGGCGCCGTTCGCCCAACTCCGGGGCTTCAGAGCTTCCCGGCCTTGGCGCGGGGCGAGGTGGCTGTGGGGAGCGGAGACCCTGTGGGTCAGGGTTGGGGACGGTTTTGAGATGTAGGTAAGAGAACTTGAGTTCTATGGCCTGGGAGTGGGGCCTGGGACTCAGATGAGTAAGAGGCATTTTACTTGTACTCAGACGTGATTCTTAGGTCCAAAGCTGTCCAGAAGCTCCCCGAACGGCAACCTTGTAGATCAGATCCTAGGACCTCTCTAAAGGTCACACAGCTTTAGCACTATCTTGGGTGGTTTGTGTTAAACTCACCGAGATATCTTTTCCAGAGACTTATTTGAAGCGTGTCTTTAAAGAATGTTAAAATGAATTTCTAACCTAGTTTCTACGAATGTCATGGTGGTAGTCATAGGGAGGAGTATAACTTATTTTTCATAGTTGGAAGAATGGAGAATTTGGTGAGTCATACTACATAAGGAACTTTGGGATTGGAAATCAAGTGTCAGTTTATGATTTATATGCCGACTCAAATTGGGTAGTGTGAAACGCTTCTCTAAGTCTAACGTACTTGGCATTTTGCCATTTTCTTTTTAAAACGAGCAACATAAACTGTAAGAGCAAATTTTGTATCCTGGCTCTTTCTTGGAAAAGTTGTTTGTATATTTGTGACTTTAAATAGTGGTAGTAATGATAAGAATAGCTGTCGATTGAGCTTTTACAGTATCCCAGATATTGTGCTTAGTGTTTAAATAATTTATCTCACAGGTGTTGAAAATGGAATGTTGTAATCTATTTTAGTAAGTCCGTTTTAAATTACCTAATTCTGATTTGTTTTTTCCAAGGGGTTGGGGAAACAGATAGCCTGTTGGGTTTGTCTTATAATTCAGTTTCCTAAGTAGAGAAAATGATGAGCTCCACCATGAATGTTTCAATTTACCTTTTCAAAATTAACTTTGCAGCATTTCTTTTTAGTTCCACAGAGTTGTGGAATATCATATTAGCATTTTGTATTAGTGAAGAGTTATTAGAAAGCAATTATGCTGACTTGTTTGTGGCTTGATGTGAAAATTAGGTTCATGAGTTTGATGTATATGCTCCTAAAACCGGCTTTTTCAGAAACTATTCTGTGAATAATTGCAATTTAAGTGAGTCTAACTCAGATTCATTTATCCCATGCTTCGACAAAACTCTCCTATTAGTTGATGAGGTGGCACATCATCTTTTGGAGCTGAATTTTAATGGTAGCAATGTAGTCTTTTGTTGCTTCTTGATCCTTAATTTGCTTCCATCAAATGAGAATAATATTTGTTTTAAAGGTTTAGAAATAGGCTTTTAAAAATTATTTAATGTATAGTGTTAGGTCTTAGTTTCTAGGTACTATAAGTGATGATTTTAATGACTTCTAAGGTTGAGTTTTTACTCTGTATAAGACTTTGAGTCAGTAGTTGGCTAGATAACTGGTCATTTGTGTAGAAAACATCGCAAGAGAGCAGTGATGTAATTGGAAGACCACTGGACTGTGAGTTAGAACTGGCACTAGTCCTCTTTCTGCCACTAACTAATTGTGATTGACCTTGAGGCAACCACTTCACTTGGTCCACATTTTCCTGTCTATAAACTAGAATTAAAATAGATGTTCCAAGGTTCCTTCTAATCTTAGATTATACAGTTCCATTTTAAATTAGTACTCTGTGTTTAAATATTGAACGCTTACTGGATATCCAAGATTGCTTACTTTTATGAGATGAATGAAAAACAATGAAAAAGAATCATGCTTATTCTCAAGGAGCCTGAATCTACTTGGAAGTCAGTAGTAGATGGAACACAGAAGTAGAGGGTTTGTGTTGGAGACAACAGAAGATAATACTGGAGTTACAGTGGGGTGGCTGAAGCTCGATCCATCTGGTAAATGGTCGTTGTTTGCCACGTGTTTGTAAAACTAAGATGTAGTGAAGTTAATCAATTTATGCTGAAATCTCCATTGCTCATCTACTGTGTCAAGATTTTAATTCTTAGAGCCAAAAAAAAGGAGAAAATATTTGAAGCTAGATTTCCAAAACATGAATCCTTTTGGGGGACTATCACACAGCCTTCAAACTGTTTTTAACTTGTAAGTATTCCAACTTTTGGAGCATTATTAACCTTCCAAACTAAGTTAATTTGAAGGCAGCTTTTTAGGTATATGGGATAAGTTAGGATGCATGACTTGAAACATGTTTTGTACAAATCTTTTTAGTGAAGCAAAAGTTCTCAGTATAATAGTTTTTTTTTTCTTTCTTTTGTTCCTTTTAAAGAAACGATACTTGGTGGAGATAGCTATTTGATAATAGTTGATTATTTCTTTGATTATAAGAAGGAAAGTGTGTTTATAGACAAGGGTGAATATGGTTTTTATGTTATTAATTAGTTAAGCTTTTTTCCCCCAAGATGTGATTAAAGTCTATATCAAAGACAGGGTTGTTGTGTGTGCAATATATCTTGTCATTTTGGGGATCATAATTTGTTGGTTGTTTAAAAATTTGTTGTTAGTGAAGCAGTTTTGCCTATAGTCACAGGTCTGTAGTCATTTACTACACCTGTATAACTGGACTGGTATGTTTCCATCTACCTATTGGAAGAAGTAAATAGTATCAGCTTGCTTTTGCTTTAACTATAGTCTTTTGTTATGTTCAGCAGTGGCTTCATTATGTATGAGTTTTGGGTTTGTGCTTTCATGTCTTACCAAACTTGTGGAGAATGTTGTTTGATAGCCAGATTTTTTTTTTCCAAAGGAGTTCTTTACCTAGGTATGCTGTTTTCCATTGCTCTACAAGCACTATAAATAAAATGCAGCATGAGTCTTCCTGCTAGTTGGATGACCTGCAAGTACTTGACCAAGTACTTGACCAAGGTTAAATTCCTATATGAAATGGGTGATGTATTTTTGTGAGTCTGTATGTGTGTTTAATTTAAAAGGTGGTTTGACTTATTTCCATAAAGGTAATTTGAATATTGAGAACAAGCAGTTGTGGGGGGAGCATGATACAGAATATTGTTTTCATTGTACTTTCACATACACAGTTCTCTTAACAGGTTTATGAGACAGTTATCCTCAGTTAGAGATGGAAACCACAGCTCAGAAAGATAAAGTGACTTGACTACAGGGGCTAAATTGAGATTGCCAATGTGTTAGTCTTGCTTCACAGTGCCCTTCTCTTTTCTGAGGTAGTGTTAATAATGAAGACTCAGATGAATTGGGGCCAGACTGAATTGTAGAATCAACAGCTCTGTAAAAGAACGCATAATTTTTGTTCTTTAGAGCTTCCTATTCATGTCACATACTGTTGTCCCACTCTCTCCTGGAGGAGGAAACAGTAATTATTTTTCAATTTTGGACGTGGCTAACTGCATTTGCCTCTCAAATAAGATTAGTGAGATGAAAACCCCAGTTAATTTTCTGTGTATTCTCAGATAGTGTAAATCATGATCCAGAGACCAAGCTCTAAAATACTCTAATAAAGTGTAACTGACATTTATATTGTTCATTAAGCTTGTTTAAATGCCTTTCTTTTTATCCTCATAGCTTCCACAGTCAAGGCTGTTTGCCTGTGTGTATTCTGTGATCTCTCAGGCATGACGCGGTAGTGCAGTTGGTTTTGAGTTGACTTAATGAGGAAACACCAAAAAGGTGAACAGTTCTTCTCTTCAGACACACAAGTTCCCCCCACCCCCTGCCCCACTCTGCCTTTGTTTTCTCTATCAGAGCCAAGAGTTCTGTGTTTGCAAATATGGGCAATAGGACTAAGGTGAAACTCATGCTATAGAAAGAATGATGGGCACTGGCCCAGCATTTGAGTTAACAGTAGTCTGGTGTTCATTTTTCCCCCTATCTCATTGTAAGTCAGGTTTGTCAGTTACCTGTGGCGTATTACTTGTTTAGTTTGGAGGAGATATAAGCTAGGAAAACCAGGAGACATTGGGTTTGGGTTGACGCATGATAGAGAGGGTTGGTGTTTTTTGTTTGTTTGTTTTTGTAAATTTATTTATTTATTCTTGGCTGCGTTGGGTCTTTGCTGCTACACGTGGGCTTTCTCTAGTTGCGGCGAGTGGTGGCTACTCTTTGTTGTGGTGTGCAGGCTTCTCATTGCAGTGGCTTCTCTTGTTGCAGAGCGCAGGCTCTAGGCGTGCGGGCTTCCGTAGTTGTGGCTCGCGGGCTCTAGAGCGCAGGCTCAGTAGTTGTGGCGCTCTCACGGGCTTAGTTACTCCGCGGCATGTGGGATCTTCCCAGACCTAGGGCTCGAACCCGTGTCCCCTGCAATGGCAGGTGAATTCTTAACCACTGCGCCACCAGGGAAGTCCCAGAGAGGGGTCTTTTTTGAGGGCGCTGAGGAGAGGTAGGAAAAGTTACGTGTGGCATAGAATTACCCCCTACCCCTTACCGTTTTCTTTATACTTTGACCTGTTTCTCTTATTTTCACCTTTTTCCTTACCCATTTCACATTACCGTCCTTTTCTGAAAAAACCCTCAACCTGCCCTCTCCTACACAAGTGAGATCTGAAATGGACTAGAACTGGGAAGGGGAAAGATTTTGTTTGTTGTTTAAAATAGGTTTTCTTTCAGCTTCTGGAGCAGAAGTTGTAGAAGAGGCTGACAGAGGTCTGATTGCCAGTAAATGGCTGGGGGCGGGGGTGGGGTCTGAAAAAACTGTGACGAGCAATCTGGGATTAACAGCTTAATTTCTTCACAATACGAGGTTGCTGTTGCCACGGATATATTGGTATTGTGGTTTGGAATGGATAAACAAAGCAGTGACAGAGATGTATGTGTCTGCATCTGGGTATTTTCTAAACTGTATGTGATCAGCTGGCTAGTCACTCTGGCACACCCTGTCCCCACCTCTGCCTTAGTCATTTAATTACTACCACCAATGGGAATTTTTACCTTTCTGTTGTTGAGGGGCCTGAAAGAAGGCCGAGCGAACCTTTGTTCTAGAGTGCACCTGGAAGACAAACATTAGATTACCTAGATAGTCACGCAAAGTGTAGTTCACACAGGTTATGGAGTCTCCGTATTATTATTAACTGTGACAGTGTGCATTTGTTTTTGGAATACATTCAACCAAAAATTTTTTATATTTATTTATTTATTTTCATTTTTCTTTTTATTTATTTATTATTATTATTTTTTTGCGGTATGCGGGCCTCTCACTGTTGTGGCCTCTCCCGTTGCGGAGCGCAGGCTCAGCGGCCATGGCTCACGGGCCCAGCCGCTCCGTGGCATGTGGGATCTTCCCGGACCCGGGCACGAACCCGTGTCCCCTGCATCGGCAGGTGGACTCTCAACCACTGCGCCACCAGGAAAGCCCTAAATTTATTTTTTATTTATTTCTCTTTGGCTGTGTTGGGTCTTTGTTGCTGCGCACGGGCTTTCTCTAGTTGCAGCGAGCGGGGGCTACTCTTCATTGCGGTGTGCAGGCTTCTCGTTGCGGGTCACAGACTTCTCATTGCGGTGGCTTCTCTTGTCGTGGAGAATGGGCTCTAGGCACATGGGCTTCAGTAGTTGTGGCTCGCGGGCTCTAGAGCACAGGCTCTGTAGTTGTGGCGCATGGGCTCAGTTGCTCCGCGGCATGTGGGATCTTCCCAGATCAGGGCTCTACCCCGTGTCCCCTGGCTTGGCAGGCAGGTTCTTAATCACTGCGCCACCAGGGAAGTCCATTCAAGCAAAATTTATTATGCTTCCTTTATATGTACTATTTTCACTATTTGTTTAGCTTTGTCTAAATAGTATCATTGTAGGGATCTGTTAGTTGTTTTGCTCTAATAGCAGGGTTTTGGATTAGTCAGGAGGTTGAACGTGTAGTAAACTCCAGATAGGAAAGATTTTAGAATTTTTGTGCTAGTGGTGATCAAGTTAATTGTCTTTCTCTGGTGCCCATCATCTGTAAACTAGCAGTAATGCCTGCTATCTCTGTTGGGTGGCTTTGATTTTCAATAAAAAGGCTTAAGAAGTGAAGTGCTTTAGGATGTGTAGAATTTTAGTGATGAAAAAAACCTCAAAGATCCTCTAGGCCAAGTCACCTTTCACAGATGAGGGAGGAGACTGAGACCCAGAGTGGTTGAATCTCATTCAAGATGGATTGTTATGGTGAAAAATTTTAAACAACTGTGTATATAGCAACATTTCTCAGTTCAGTAGATTAACATTTTTTTCCCTATGCAGGAATGATTGGGACTGTTTAATTCATGCACATGGGTATGTTCGTTGGTAAAGATGGAGGCCAGTCTGTTGCACGTGAGACACACAGCTTTAAAGAAAGCAGTCATTCATTTTGGTCAGAGGTGAAGATTGTTGTTTTACAGAAACAGATGGGAAAACATCACCTTACGTATTTTCTCTTAATACAAATTTAGAATTATCCCTCATCCCTGACCTTTTCTTTCCATTAGGCCCTAAACCAAATAGCAGATACTTGTTTGCAGAACATTATGTGGAGAGTTATGATACTTTGAAAGTATTATAATCATACAGATTTTAATCAAGACAAATATTTCATAAAATATTAGAGGCATCTGATCAGTATAATTAATGAAAGACAAGTGGTATGAAGAAAGATTTGATAGTTGAAGATAATTAACTCAAGATTCTTTTGCTTCCAGGGCTAGTACTATGTCCTACCCAATGTATCACACCAAAATAAAAATCTAGCCGCATACACTAATTTATCATGAACTTAAATTTTTTTTGCACAGTTATGAAAATCAAAGAAACCTACCATTGATTCATAAAAGCAGTATGAAGCAAAATGAAATTCTCTTAGGATATTGAAATGCTTGATTCTTGCTTGCACATTTAATTATTTTGCTTTTTATTTTATTTTAAAAAATATTTTTCCATGCCTGATAAGGATGTGTGTCATGGTTGCTTGACCCTACAGGTATTTTATATTTTTTGGCTGTGCCATGCGGCATGTGGGATCCTAGTTCCCTGACCAGGGATCG
Organism: Mesoplodon mirus; assembly: GCF_964341445.2. Lineage (NCBI taxonomy): Eukaryota > Metazoa > Chordata > Mammalia > Artiodactyla > Ziphiidae > Mesoplodon > Mesoplodon mirus. The sequence continues at coordinate 72,438,397 of NC_138980.1, forward strand.
AACCTATGCCCTCTGCAGTGGAAGCATGGAGTCTTAACTCCTGGACTGCCAGGGCAGCCCCAGTTATTTTGCTTTTTAAAAAAGTTTTCAAATGTCTTCAGTTTTTACTTGAACTGAGAAGTAAAATTCAAAGATTAATTATTGCTTTTGTTTTTTGTTTCGCTTCTCTTATGTCTTTATGGCTCTATTGGTAGAAGATGTATTCAACTGGGATTAGAGTATGAAATGTTAAATTTACTTAACTAGAGTTCTAATGAACATTATAATTAATAATCGGATTTTTAATGGAAAAATATCTAAGAACCTTTGGCTCTCTATGAATACTCAAAGAATATGTATGGACACGCTGTACAAGAGGAGAAATAACTGATACTATATAAACATGGAATAAAAAGTTCAAACCCTGAAATTAAAAGTGCCAGTTAAATTAGAAGATAACACTTTATATCTGAAATAGCTGAGAATGGGTACAGTCTCATATTTATTACTGCACAAGTTAGGCATAGGTCCAGTGGTACATAGGGAACAAAGATTGTTAATATTGTTTTTTTTTGTTTTTTTTTTTTTTTTTTTTTGCTGTACGCGGGCCTCTCACTGTTGTGGCCTCTCCCGTTGCGGAAGCACAGGCTCCGGACGCACAGGCTCAGCGGCCATGGCTCACGGGCCCAGCCGCTCCGCGGCATATGGGATCCTCCCAGACCGGGGCACGAACCCGTATCCCCTGCATCGGCAGGCGGACTCTCAACCACTGCGCCACCAGGGAGGCCCTGTTAATATTGTTTTGCTCTGTAATCCCACAATTGAAATTTTCCTGAAAGAAAATAATTCAAAGAAACAGTAATACGTGTGTAGATCTGTTCAGGAGCATATTATGTAGTAGTTTACAATGATCACTATAACGCTATAGGAAATTGGGTCAGTGAATATGAAAATTTAGGACACAAAATGAGACGTTACCCAGTTGTAAACTGGAAGGGAATACAAAGAAATGAGAATAGTTTTTGCTGGTGTGGCAGAATTGAGAAAGCATTATTCTTACAGTCTCACCGCTGAAATAAACAATCTGTTAAGATTTTATTGTTTTCCAGTCATTTTACGCAAAGAATTTTTACCTTGTAATCATTTTGTATTTTAAAATGTTTCCTTGATTTAATAAAAATGCATAAATACATTGTGTTTTTCTTTTAATAATTAAAAATGCATAAATGCATTGCGTGGCTTTTTCTACCGTGTAAATTATGTAGGAATGATATCAATGTTGTATATCCTTAAGGAAATTAATAGATATATAAGTGGTTGGTAAATCTGTTGTTGGTTCATGTTTTTTTATTTTACTTGCCTTCCTTGAAAAATCTTGGATGATCTGTTGGTCTTCTGGTCTGTTTTAAATCTGATTTGTTTGTAATTTCATGTTATTATGGTGGTTAGGTATGGTCCATATCTAAGACTTACTTAAGTCTATAGGTCATCGGCTTTATTACCTGATGTTTTTTATAGGAGGTTGAAAATAGAGTGAGATTTCTGAATCCGAACTCAGAATGCTGAGAGGATGTTTATAATAAATTAATGCTCCTGAAGGTTGCTGGTCTTTGGGTGAATCTAAATTTTTAAATTTCAGGAAGGTGTAAAAAATTTTAACTTTCCACAGTTACTTGTGATAAGCTCTTATTAATGGAATAGCTTGTTCCAGTTTTAACCTTGTTCTAGGAAGGTTCTTCCCTTGAATTCATTCATTTCAGTCTGACTGAATTTCATTCATTGAAATTCACTGAATTTTCATTCATTCAGACTGAATTTCAGTAGGGTTCCAATAAATAAATCAGTATGATGCTAGTTACACTGTTTCTTAAAGCTTGATCTTAATTCTTTTTTCAAATATGAATTATATTAGCGGAGACATTTGAAGTCCTTGAAAAATGTTTTAGGGGAAACAAAAGTTTGAGGTGTGTGTGTTACTTTTGATTCTCTGCATGGTTCAGGTGACATGAGGCTTTAAATTATGGGAGTCAGAATACCAGAGAGTGAAAAGGTAGTTATTAAAAATTTTTTAGTCTCTAATGTTATCTAAGTTACCTTGAGAGTCTGGTTGTACCATTTACTTTGAGTATTAAACCAGAGAGTTGAAGTTGTATAGCTATCTTTGAAACTGATGGTTGGTGAAGGCCTGGAGGCACTAAAGGTAACTCATTAGAGGTCCCATTGGGTGACCCATAGAGGGGGGTTCTGTTAGGTGCTTCTGGGATTTATAAGGCCTGATTCCTGTGATAGAAAAAGAGATGTCTAAGAGAAGCTATGCTATGATTAGTTTTCCTGACTAGAATAATCTTTAATAAGGACGTCTACAGACTTTTTTGTTGTGGTGTTCTGGAACTAGTGTATTTTGTGTAGTGATCATCTGAGAGCTGATAAGTTGAGACAAAAACCCAAAAAGTACGTTTTTTAAAAGAAATTTTTTAATAAACTTATTTTATTTTTACTTTCGGCTGTGTTGGGTCTTCATTGCTGTGTGTGGGCTCTCTCTAGTTGTGGTGAGCGGGGGCTACTCTTGGTTGCGGTGTGTGGGCTTCTCATTGCGGTGGCTTCTCTTGTGGAGCACGGGCTCTAGGCACGTGGGCTTCAGTAGTTGTGGCTCGCGGGTTCTAGAGCGCAGGCTCAGCCGTTGTGGTGCACAGGCTTAGTTGCTCCACGGCATGTGGGATCTTCCTGGACCAGAGCTCGAACCCGTGTCCCTTGTATTGGCAGGTGGATTCTTAACCACTGAGCCACCAGGAGAGTCCTGCAAATTTCTTTTAAGTAGGACCTATCTTTCATTCATAGCTGTTTTCATTAGTATGTACTAGGTGCTGAAAACATCAGGCCTGGTATTAATTCCAAACAGGTTTAGTAATGGACTATGCCTAGTGAACTTCCGCTTTTTAGTAATAATAAATTGAGAAGTTGGAATTACTGTAGAGAGATGGATTATATGTATTTCTTAAGAAATGTCTCTTTTTGAAACACAGTGGAAATTTTTTCTAAATTTAAAAATGTTAGATGAAATTAATAACTAACATTGTGATGTCAGTGGTTGGTAAATGTCCTGAAATAGGCTTCCCAAAATGTTTGGAGACTTGAAAATAGTGGTTCTTAAACTTGGCAGCACCTAAGAAAGCACTAGTGTAGGGTGGGGAGGGGAGACTTAAAAAAATTATTGATGCTTGGATCCCACAGACAAAGATTCTGACTTAATTGGGAGAGGAGTAGTTTGGGCATCTGGATATTTTTAAAGAGCTTCCCAAGTGATTTTTAACGTGCCGCGAAGGTTGCATACCACTACCTTAAAACCAGTCCTTGATATCCTTGGTTGTCACTCAAAATGTAATGAGCAATGGCTCATTAGCAACAATTCTCTTATGATATTTTCACCCGCATATTGCAGTGTGTAACCTTCCCTTGACCAAGCCTCCCACTGTACATTCTGGGACACCATTCCATACTGCTGATCCCACATAGAAGATTCCCAATAAATGTTGATTGGATATATGAAGTAAAACACTTTAAACGCATTCTCAGAACAAACTACTTTTACCTTCTTGGCTTTACTGACTTTCCCTGAGGAAGTCTTGTACCTTCTCTAGTAGCCCTGCCAGGTGGATGGGTTCTGCATCCTTCTATTTGAGGATAAAATTCCCTGTGTTTTTCAGGCTTCTGTCCTCTACCTAGAAACCTGGACATTTTTCCTTACGGTTATTACCTGTTATTTCTTCTTTCTCCAGAGAACTTGGTACCACTTTCCAGGTCTGTACTTATGCTGTTGTCCTGGCAGACATCCATGGCTCTCCCTAAAGATGACTTGTCTCAGTTTAAGTTCTTGATTCCCTCAAAATATATATTAAGCGCGTGGGGCACTGTTCTAGCGAGGTGCTGTGTAGACAATGGTGGATAAAATGAATCTGGTGATAATTTTTTAAACTGTCACTTTGATTGTTGCATGGAAATTAAATTGGAGGCAGGAAGACTAGAAACAGGGAGTTTATTGTGGAGGCTAGCACAGTAATCCAGGTTAGTTGATGGTGTCTTGGACCAGGATATTGGCAAAAAAGATAGAAGCATATGGGTTGAGATGTTTTGGAAGGAGACTAGGCAAGACTTGTCGGTGGGTTGGTCCCTGAATACTGGTGGGTGGCCTTTAAGCTCTACTCCACCTCACATACCCATATCCACAGCCCTACCTCTGAAATCCTTAATCCACTTATCAAATTTTCTGCCAGTGGATCTTTGTTTTAATACTACTTTGATTAGACTTGTTTTCAGTCCATATCCATGCTCCATTCTCCTCCATTTCCTAGCTGGGTGACCAACTGTCATCATGGTTTGCCTGGGTACAGCTGAGGCATTTCCTGGGATTCAGGACTATCAGTGCTAAAAACCGGGGTAGTTTGTTAACCTGCCCCCACTCCAGTGTGCTCTCTTCTCTACTCTTGCATGCTATGCTTTAGCCATGTTAACCTTTTCTGCTTAACTCCTTAGACTTTATACACATGATTGCATCTGCCGGTGTTTGATGTCCTCCAGTTTCCTATTCCCATCCCATTTCTGTAGCTCCCGCCCATTATTTGCACCTCAGGCAGTTTTCATAGCTCTCAGTTTTTGTGAGCCCGGAACACTGCTGCTTACTCTAGCATGTCTTAGCACTTGGCCCTTTCTTTTGTAATGATCTTTTATTGTCTGCCTCTCCTGCTCCACTGTGTGCGTTTATGGGCTGTCTTCTTTGTTATGATATCTTAAAAAGTGGCCTCCACCAGTTACTCTCTCCCTTTCTTCCATGGCACTTAATACCGTCTGTACTTTGTTACTTGATTACTTGTTTGTGGTCGTTCCCCTATACCCGCTCCCCAGCCCTGGTGTGGGAATGATCTATCTTTATCTTGTTCACTATACCTCCGGGGGCTAGCACAGGGCCTGGCACAAAGTATCGCTCATGGTTGAGCAAATGAATGATTATCTCCCAGTTCTCTTCACAGTTTTTGGCATACAATAAATGATCAATAAATGTGTGTTGAAATGAATAAAAGAGTTTCTACTGAGTGGAATATTATGTTGCTCTTAAAAGTGATGTTTGAATTTGTGGTTACATGGGGGAATGCATAGGATGCCAAACTGTTTTCTGAAAGCAGCATAAAAACCATGTATATTGAATAGTCACAGTTGTAAAATAAGAAGTTTATGTTTTGATATAAAGAGGGTAAAAACCCCAAAATACAGACAAAATTTTAATGTCTTCCAAAAATCTTTTTTTTTTTAAGTAGGACTAAGAAACCTCTCCTCGTAGCCTGGAATCCTAGAGTGCATTGTAGTTAGAACTCTAAAGCTAAGGAACTAGGTACCTGAGTGTCTTGCTCCATTTTCATTGATCGTATATGGCTGCTAATAATGATCTCTTTAGCACTTAGATGGCAACTGATAGATCTAAAACTCATGATACTGATAAGAGGAATGGGACTATGTATCTTGATACATGTTTTTTTTTCTAGGTATCAGAGGTGAGATAGCTGGTGGATAGGTTCCAGGCATGTCTTGCCCTCTTATTTTGTTTTTTTGTTTTTGTTTTTGTTTTTTTTTTGCGGTATGCGGGCCTCTTACTGTTGTGGTCTCTCCCGTTGCGGAGCACAGGCTCTGGACACGCAGGCTCAGCGGCCATGGCTCACGGGCCCAGCCGCTCCGCAGCATGTGGGATCTTCCCGGACCGGGGCACGAACCCGTGTCCCCTGCATCGGCAGGCGGACTCTCAACCACTGCGCCACCAGGGAAGCCCTTGCCCTCTTATTTTAATGGGATCGTAATTGTCTACAGTTTCATCTTATGCTGAGTCTGCCCTTTAAAGCTGTATTAAGGGTAACTTAAACATATCTTATGTGTAATTAAACATATCTTTGTTAATGTTGTTTAATGTGAAATGTCTTGGTTTATTTTTCTCTATCTGTAGGCTAAAGAAATCCTGACAAAAGAATCCAATGTGCAAGAAGTTCGATGTCCAGTCACTGTCTGTGGAGATGTGCATGGGCAATTTCATGATCTCATGGAACTGTTTAGAATTGGTGGCAAATCACCAGATACAAATTACTTGTTTATGGGAGATTATGTTGACAGAGGATATTATTCAGTTGAAACAGTTACTCTGCTTGTAGCTCTTAAGGTAATTTCAGTTTTATGTTTGAGCATTTTGAACTGGGTATGGCAGTCCTCTTGAATGTCCTTTTTTACCCAGTGATTTGTGGGGTTTTTTTGCATCTGCATGTTAGCTTTTAGAATAAATCCCCACATTTAGGAATTTAGATATTCAGGTTTGGGACTTAATAAATCATAGGTCTGTCTTCATTCTGAATGAGGGAATGGTACAGAATAAAAACAAGAAGGTTATTTTCTAAGGAAGAAAATGCCTCGTGATTTAAAAATGCTAGAAGGCTGATTAAATAGAAATTTTAGTTCAGTAATTTGGGATATGAGAGGTAATATAATTACCTTTCTATATATTTTTGAGGTATTTTAAAGGAGCAAAATATTTCAAATATTGGCATGTTTATATCCTTTGACACAATAATCATAATTAAAATTGTACAGAGGAAGAAGTTTAAGAGGAAAAGAGCTTTACTTACATGAAAACATAAATTGTAGCATCTTAAATATCAGAGAAAGAATTGATATAAATATCTAATGGTAAGTGAATATCTAAATTATGGCTTATCTCAATGGAATAGTTTGCAGCCATTAAACATCACATAATCTTGAACAATAGAAATGATAATTAAAGAAAGCATGTTGTTTTATACCAGTTGTAGCTTTGGGAAATATACAAAGATCTGAAGGTGAAACACAAAATGGTAAAAAGCTTTTTTGAGATGACCTTTCTCCCTTAAAAGAAATTATTTGACTTTACTTTTGGGGAGATGATTTTATTTTAAAGAATATGTAGAACGGTAAGATGGCTGCCAGCATCTTCTAGTACTGGAGAAGCAATGAGATGTGGTTTTGGCAAGAGCTGAAGTTTAGGCAATTAACAAAGTGTAAATGTTCATGAAGCTACAGGTCTGAATAATGTAAAGTGCTACAAAACATTTTTGGAGGTCATTATGTTCTGCATCTGTAAATTGAAGGAGTTGAATTAAATGATGGAAAATTTCTGCAGTGACTCTAGATGCTATGAAAGCAGCCTTGCAAGCTAACCTGCACTTAAAGCCCAGGATGAATCCCAGTGCTCAGAGGAGGAATAAATATGCTACCTTTAAGAGTTCATGTTTGTGTTATGCGCTGAATTGTGCCACCACCACCCCTTCCCCAAATTCATATGTTGCAGTCCTAACTCCCAGTACCTCAGAATGTGACTGTATTGGAGGTAGGGCCTTTAAAGAGGTAATTAAGGTAAAATGAGGTCATACAGGTGACCCCTAATCCAGTATGATTGGTGTCCTTATAAGAAGAGATTAGGACACATACAGAGGGAAGATGAGAAGACACATGAAGAAGATGGCCGTTATCTAGCCAAAGAAGAGAGGCCTTCAGAAGGAACCAACCCTGCTGACACCTTGATCTTGATCTTGGACTTCTAGCCTCTAGAACTGTGAGGAAATAAATTTCTGTTGTTTAAGCCTTCCAGTCTGTGGCACCTCGTATGGTAGCCCTAGCAGACTTAATACAGGGGAAAGGAAACTTAAGCAAATAGTGCTGGAACAGTTGGGCACCTATATGCAAAAAATGAACTTAGCTACCTCATACCTTACAAATGGATCAACGTCAATCATAGATATAAATATGAGTGCTAAAACTGTGAAACTTCTAAAATAAAACGTAGAAAATCTTTGTAACCTTGGGTTTGGCAAAGGTGTCTTAGATATGATACCAGAAACACAAGCCATTAAAAAACTGATAAATTAGACTTCATAAAAATTGATTTTTTGTTCTTCAAAAAACACCACTAAGAAAAAAGTACTTGTATTCATATATATTTTTAAAACCTATAAGTAGACATAATTTTTAAGTGGACAAAATATTTGAATAGATGTTTCATCCAAGAAATATGAATGGTCATTAAGCACATGAAAAGATGCTCAAACCTTAGTCATCAGGGAAATGCAAATTAAAGTCAGAATCAGGCCCATTAGAATGGCTTTCATCAATAAGGCTAGTAATACCATATGTTAGTGAGTTTGTTGGAGAGATTAGAAACTTAGGAATCTCTCCAAGAGAAATGAAAGCATATATGTGTACAGAAACTCCTTACATGTGGTATGATCATAAAAACATTATTCATAATAGCCAAAAACTGCAGACAATCCAAATGTTCAGTCTACTGGTGAAAGAAACCCAAAATATGGTATAGCCATACAATGGAATACTGTGCAGAGCGGTAAGATGAGACAAACCACTGATCCATTCACAGATCAGGCTAAAAAATATTCTGCTAAGTGAAAGAAGCCAGACACACAAAAAAACTACATATTGTATTGATTCCATTTATATGAAATTTCTAGAGAAAGCAAATCTCAAGAGACAAAGTGTGGGTAGTTGCTGAGAGTGGGAGTCGGGAGTGATTGCAGACAGGCACGAGGGATCTTTTTGGGTTAATGGAATGGTTCTAAAACTGGATTGCAATGGTTGTTGTATAATGTAATAAAAAAAACCTCATGGGTGGAGTTTTGCAGCTGATGATTATGCGTGGGATAAAGTTAGTGGTAGTGAGAGTTTGATTTTAGTTGAAATGCGGTTGGCAGATACCCCATGGGATAAATGATCTGTAGGTGTGATTTCACTTTTGTGTGATGTGGGGGTGTGGGACGTTTTTTCCAGCAAAGTTGGAATTCTGTATTTCCCTGTAGAATGTTTGCTGGATTTTTATTTGGTTTTTGAAGGAGCCAGCCGTTCATGTTGTTTTCAACTTTGTTGTTTCAGGTTCGTTACCGTGAACGCATCACCATTCTTCGAGGAAATCATGAGAGCAGACAGATCACACAAGTATATGGTTTCTATGATGAGTGTTTACGGAAGTATGGAAATGCAAATGTTTGGAAATATTTTACAGATCTTTTTGACTATCTTCCTCTCACTGCCTTGGTGGATGGGCAGGTATGTAGGTCTTGAAACTTACATTGCCGATTATTTTCAAGAATCTGCTTTCTTACATTTACGTGCCAGTAACTTATTTTTCCATCCTCACATCCCTTTGGGGTTTTTCTTTGAAGTGCAGTCTTTGTGAGGGGTACTGAACTATATGTTGGGACCACAGGGGGATGGAAGATGTAGCCCGTCCATCCTCTTGGGCTGTTTCTGGACATGTCGGGGGGGTGTAATTAGCTATTTACTGGTCCCAGTAGAGCAGTGCACAGAAGAAACTGCAAGAAAATTCTGTGAGAAGGAAATTAATTGTCTATGATGAGGGTAAGGTCAGAGAAATGTTTTCTTAGAAGAGCTGATTGGGGTTTGGGTGCAGTAGGGATGGTTTATCAGGAAGAAAGGGAGTGTATTCCATAGTTTAGAGTGGGAGGCAAGAAAGAAAGATCTGCAGAAACAAGCCTGGTTCTGGCAGAACACAGAAACACCAACAGGGCCGAGTGATGCGGGCTACAGCCTGCAGCTTAGTCCAGAATGTTTGTAGTTTATTTTAAATGAGGGTAATGTTGTAAACCACTCTTTTCAGATCTTCTGTCTACATGGTGGCCTCTCACCATCCATAGATACACTGGATCACATCAGAGCACTTGATCGCCTACAAGAAGTTCCCCATGAGGTATTGACCTTATTTTTGGTAATCTTTTCTTTTCAAAAAACTTTTTAGAGAAAGGAAATATTTAATTGTAACTTAGTTCATTGTATGTATTTTCTTGTTTAAGTCTCAAAAATGATCATGTGGTATGAGCACTCTTGTTGACCCCATTCTTCAGAAGCTAACGTTAAGAAACCTACCAAGATCACAACAGCTCTGGGACTGGGTTTAGGACGACTTAGTAGGGTGCTGCTTCTGGTGAATTACTCAGATCACATATTAACCAATTTTGCAAAAGGCAATCTAAAATATAACTTGCTTTTTAGGGTCCAATGTGTGACTTGCTATGGTCAGATCCAGATGACCGTGGAGGTTGGGGTATATCTCCTCGAGGAGCTGGTTACACCTTTGGGCAAGATATTTCTGAGACATTTAATCATGCCAATGGCCTCACGTTGGTGTCTAGAGCTCATCAGCTGGTGATGGAGGTATGTTCTGTTCTTTGACTGATTTGCTTTTTAAGTAAACTTAATGAAGGAAAATCTTAGGAAAGTTATATGATATAGTGAGAACATGCCATGTATTCTTCTGATGAATTTGCCATTATAGCCTGAGCCTTTTCAGTAGGTGCACACTAGAATTAAAATCTCAAACTTTTGATCCAAATGAAATTCATAGGTAAAATGTTTTCAGAGTCTTAATGACTGAGTAGTGCTTGGGGTTTAAGGCTGGGAAAGTAAGATGGGGGAGAGTGAAATATAATATTTTATGGTCTCAGTTTTATTTCATGTATTTAACATGTGTATGTATGGAAGAGAGTTTGGGAAGAAATATACCAAAATGTTTAAGTGGTCCTTTGGATGATAGGATTACAGGTGATTTGAAAGAAGAAGCTAAAAGGAAATGGGCTAAATTCTTAGCGTAGAACATTGATTAGCATACTTATAAAATTAGGGTCCTATTTAGATTAATACTAATACAACTGTATTGTGATTATCAATAAAGTCTGACTTTGCTAGAGATAGGGAAAGAAATTTGTGAACAATACTTGAAAAGTAACTCATGCATTCAGATGGGCTTTGAGAGAATGAGGCTGGAGTTCCTAGAGGCACCTCTCCTTTATACCTTGGGCAGTACAGGTAATGCCTGTACTGACTGAGGACAGAATTAATAAGGTTCTGGTCTCCAGGAGTATGTATCTGCCTCTACAAGGAATGGCCATATACTCATTCTTGTATCATGTTTAGGGCTACTGTAATAAGAGAGGCTGAAGAAATGCTGTTATTTACCGAAAGTCGGATATATAAGAAGTAGCTTATCCTTTTCTGATCGGTGATTTTTTTTAGGGATTTTCTTTTTATAGTAGACAACTTTTGTACTTTGGGAAAAAATAAATACATGTTTGGGTTTTTTTGTTTTTGTTTTTAAGTTGGGCAGAAGGAGTTCACTGGTGGTCTAGTGGTTAGGATTCGGTGCTTTCATTGCCATGGCCTGGGTTCATTCCCTGGTCGGGGAACTGAGATCTGAGATCCCACAAGCTGCACGGCACAGCAAAAAGAAAAAAAAAACTGTGGAGTACAGAAAGATATTAAATCATCCAGAAACAAAACAATACTTTTTAAAAAGCATTTTGGGCAGAAGGGGAGATCTTTTTCTTCCCTCTTGAGAGAAGTCACATTTAGTTGTGTAAATAAGGGAGTAAAATAGCGGATTTTTTTGTGTTCTTTTCCTTGTAGGGATATAACTGGTGCCATGACCGAAATGTAGTAACGATTTTCAGTGCTCCAAACTATTGTTATCGTTGCGGTAACCAAGCTGCAATCATGGAACTTGATGATACTCTAAAATACTCTTTGTAAGTATTTACACTTGAGTCGTTGGTTTACCATTACTTGAATATATTAGTTTTAATGGGAAGTTTAACAGTTCAAGAGCTTATGCTAAATCCAGATTCCAGTTGGATTTTTTAAGTTTCCTTTGAAACACATCAACAGAAACCTAGATCCTAATATGAATTATTAGGGATTTAACTATTAAATCCATGTTTTTATTGTAGAGTTAATAAAATATATCCTGAGGATAAGATAATAGATAACAGTACCTTAGGCTCTTTAAACTTTATTTATTTATTTAGTAGAATCCTTCTTTCAAATGGTCTTAGAAGGAACTACAAATATACAGAAGCATATCCTCTCTAGCTGAAGTTGCCTTGGTTCTTTGAGGAGGCGTGCAGCTAGAAGACCCTTATTAAATGCATGATTAGGGTTCTCTTACATTAAGTTATTGGATGGGGGAAAATGTGTAAATATCTGCACGGGGATGAAATGTACAACATGGGGAATATAGTAATATTGTAATAACTGTATGGTGAAAGGTGGTAACTAGACATATCTAGATCATATTGTAATTAATGTATAGAAATTTCAAAACACTGTTGTACATCTGGAACTAAAACAGTGCTATAAGTCAATTATACTTCAGTTTTTTAAAAAACAAACTATTAAAAAAATGTGTAAAGTCAAAGACTAATATTCTTGATTTTAGTTGTCAGTACATTGATGTCTTGGAGTATAAACAACAAATACGTCTTGTTTTTCAGCTTGCAGTTTGACCCAGCACCTCGCAGAGGCGAGCCACATGTTACTCGTCGTACCCCAGACTACTTCCTGTAACGAAATTTTAAACTTGTACAGTATTGCCATGAACCATATATTGACCTAATGGAAATGGGAAGAGCAACAGTAACTCCACAAAGTGTCAGAGAATAGTTAACATTCAAAAAAACTTGTTTTCACACGGACCAAAAAGATGTGCCATATAAAAATACAAAGCCTCTTGTCATCAACAGCCATGACCACTTTAGAATGAACCAGTTCATTGCATGCTGAAGCGACATTGTTGGTCAAGAAACCAGTTTCTGGCATAGCGCTATTTGTAGTTACTTTGCTTTCTCTGAGAGACTGCAGATAATAAGATGTAAACATTAACACCTCGTGAATACAATTTAACTTCCATTTAGCTATAGCTTTACTCAGCATGACTGTAGATAAGAATAGCAGCAAACAATCATTGGAGCTTAATGAACATTTTTAAAATTAAGTACCAAGGCCTCCCCTCTACTTGTGAGTTTTGAAATCGTTTTGTTTATTTTCAGGGATACTGTTTAATTTAATTGTATGATTTGTCTGCACTCAGTTTATTTCCCCTTCTCAAATCTCAGCCTCATGTTGTTCTTTGTTACTGTCAGATCCTGGTGAGTTGTTTTGAACAGAACTGTTTTTTTTCCCTCCCTCCTGTAAGACGATGTTACTGCACAAGAGCACTGCAGTGTTTTTCATAATAAACTTGTGAACTAAGAACTGAGAAAGTCAAATTTTAATTGTATCAATGGGCAAGACTGGTGCTGTTTATTTAAAAGATACATCAATTGATAAATTTTAGAATTTGTAGAATTCTAGGTAAAGAAAAATAAAAATCAAGGCCACTACATAATCTCTCTTGTAACTCCTTGACATTCTTCAAATGAATTTCAGGACTTATTTGTAGTCCAGATAGTACAATATGTCAGATTGCCAGCATGCTCTTTGCGGGTTCTTCTTCCTGCATATTATCTGCAAGAAAGGAAATGAAGTCTGTGCTGCTTCAGTAAGACCTGATTGTAAAACCATATAAATCGAGATTTATGTTTTTCGGGTTTTGTTTTTTAATGAAAACATGTTTTCAGGTAGAGGTTAACAAACTAAATAATGTATCTACTTATCAGTCACTGCAGTTTCTGGTTATAAATATTGCTATGTATGTTACGTGGACACTTTAAGATGATTGACAGAGTGGTAAGTTCTTAACGAATATTTGTACATTACTTGTCACGTGATCTTAAAGTTAAATTTGTCTCAGATAAGATATAGCTGTTAAAGCATTATCCTGTATTATGCTCTTTAAATGATACTAGTTAAACCGAATAGAAAACTGTTGCTGGATCATGGCTTAGTGTTATGTACATTCACCCAAGGACAAAAATGGCATTTGAAATGAAGTGGCGGTGATAAGCACATACTGAGTTTTTCCCCTCCCTTTTATCCTTTGAATAGGATTAGAAAGTTAAAACAGGTTTTCTATGGAAACTAATACTTGATTGTCTTAAGCTACCAGGGTAGACTTCAAGACACTTAATCATTAATTGTGTGGGTATAGTAATAAAAGTTTCTTGGCTTTGTACTGTGTTGAATTTGGAACTGATGAGGAAAATTTTGCATTTCTAAGATGCTTGAAGAAAATACATACACAATATATATATTTTTTAAGTGGTCCACTTTCTATTTTTTTGGTAGCTCGTGGAGTTGATTGTCCAAAAGCCCTTAGTTATTCCTCATTTCTCCCTTTCATTTTACTCATAATTTATGCTTTCATAAGAAATACATCCGTCTCTTTTTTGTTTTGTCAGTTTATGTGTTTTCTTTCTGACTGAACAAATAGTTTATTATGTGCAGTACATAATCCAGTTTCCAACTGATCTATTAATAGATACCAAGCAGTGATTTTTCAGGTCCTGTGATCAAAATTGACTCCAAAAGAACGAGTATCTTGTAATTGATGTGTTATTGTCATCCAGGTACAACCTCTCTAAAGTAGACCTTATGGTTAACAGAAAAGGGCTTGTGGGGACTTCCCTGGTGGTCCAGTGGTTAAGACTCCAAACTTCCACTGCAGGGGGTAGGGGTTCAGTCCCTGGTTGGGGAAGTAAGATAATGTATGCCGTGTGGCACGGCCAAAAAAAAAGGGGGGTGGAGTGGGGCTTGTGGCCAGACTGGCTTGGGTTTAGAATGATTACCAGGGTTTAAACGAATTGGCTAATTGTAGAGAATGATTGGACTTTGGCTATCTAAGCTAGAAAGTGTTAGTAACCTACCTGATTATGAAATGGGTAAAGAAAATGCATTGGTGTAACATTGTAAATCAACTATACTTCAATAAAAAATAAATTTTTTAAAAAAGAAAGTGCATTGGTAAGTATAGTAATTTCCTTTAATATATAATTGCTGTTGCTGATTTCTCAACTAGTAACAGATTAAAGTAGAATTTTCAGTTTTACAAAGCTTGTTCAAAAAAATGTTTTTGAGTGTTCTAGACTGAGGACTTGGTGAAATTTGCTTTGGAACTTAATTTTGTAAGGGTAAAATGAATTGATAAAATGATGTGCTTATTTCTTAGGTTGAATATCCTAAGGAAACATAGATGACTCTTCCTTTTCTTGGTTGCAGTAGGTGTGTTTTAAATAGAAGTGTAACATGTCAGTATTGGATAATTTTTCAGAAAGACCTAGCTTTAGCTTAATAGGGAAAGGATGTTTTTTTTTTTTACTGTGGTTCTTAACGTTGATGCCCACAGTGGTTATGATTTAAATTATTTGGAGGAAGGCCCAGGCGTAAGTATTTTTAAGTTTCCCAAGTGGTTTTAATTTATATCTAGATTTAAGAACCGCTGCTCAGTTTCCCAACTACAAATTTAAGAATATTGGATTTTGTGCTAATTGATGGTTGTTGTGGGTTTTAGTGAACAATTAAAATATACCATGTGATTATTTTCTTTCAGTAGTGACTTACCTGTCCTGTATAATAAGTAGTCCCTTACTTTCAACTGTAATGTGTCACTAGAAATGGACCTTAAAGTTTAATAATAGGCTTGTTTGTTATGAGGTAGATTCTGTTCCCATGAGCTAAAACTTTTTTTCATTAAAGCCTTAGTCTGTTCTCACATGTTCTTTGACATATTTCTAGCTTTTATGAACTTCTTGTGTGGGGGAGGAGATGGGGGGAGCGCCTTGTAGCTTGTGGGATCTTAGTTCCCGACCAAGGATTGAACCGGAGTCCTAACCTCCGGACCACCAGGGAATATGAACTTTTTTAAGTTAGGTTTTTTCCCCTTCACAGTTATATATTCTGTTGAATAACATTATGCAGGTTGTAGATGTATTATTTAGGACACACCTAATGTTCTCCATATTTGTTTCAATTATAGTTTAAGCCTTATGTCTTAGGGCTGTAAGTACATTATATTTCTGTTTCTTATTATATATATTTAATTAATTGCACAGGTTACTGCCATGTAGACAGAAGTAGAATGTTGCAGAAACAGTAGTATTGGCTTGAAGTCCTAGTGCTATCCAGTAAGTAGGTTACAGTGTTCACTTATCAGCTGGTATATAAATTTGAGGGAAGGAAAATGGAGTATGGATATTTATAATGTACAAATTTGTTTGAAAGTTGAACATACAAAGATGATTGATAACTAAGAGTAAGTGGACTGGATGACAAACCCCAGATTCAAGGTTCCTGTCATAGCTGGATGAGAATTCCTCTCCCAGGAATTGATAAGGGAGGAGGTTATAGCTAGTGATTGAATGCTGAAAAAAAGGCTGTGGTTGTGTTTTGGTTATTTTTGCTTCATGTTTTCATTTGTTGTTTTTATTTTTTCTTTAGGCAAAACACAGATTTTCATGGCTGAAATTTAATTGTAAGTAGTTTGTATCCTCAACAGGTTTGGGATAAGTGGGTGGGCTGTTAAGTTTTCTCTGCCTAAAATGCTGCTAATGGAGCAGACCACTTCATATGAAGACTTAGCCACCTTAGGAGTCTCTTCAGATAGCCTCGGCCATCCAGATATTGTCATTGGGAAAGTCCATTTAGGCTTTAATGGACAATACCAGGTACGTTCTTCCAAGAGATGATTTAGCAGACTTTCTCTTTTGGCTGCGCTGAGCGGCATGTGGAATCTTAGTTCCCCAACCAGGGATTGAATCCACGCTGCCTGCATTGAAACTGCAGAGTCTTAACCACTGGTCCGCCAGGGAAGTTCTTAGCTGACTTATTAGTTTAGTGGTAGTATGGCCACCATCCAGTCTGTTGCCCATTGGTGGAAGTCAAAGACCAGAATTGTGTGATAGAAAAGGAAGTTAAGAGTGCTTGCTCTGCAGACGCTAGGAAGACCAAAGTGAAAGGTCTAATTAAAGCTTTTGGAAATGCCAGAGTCTGTTGAGCACTTGTGCTTCAAGGCTTTAGCATGTCTTCTGAGCTGTAAGGAGATTCCATGGTCTATTATGGTTAAGGTTTTTGCAGTAGATCAAACAGCAGTGTTACCTCCAGGGCAGGGGCAAGGACTAGTAGTTAGGTTTTGTAAAGCCTGGTCAAGGTTGGGCCTCGTGACTCAAGGTCCAGAATGTCCAAGAGTGTTTCAGGAAAGAGCCAGTTTACAAGGTATGGTGAAATATGCCAGATGTAAAAATGTGTGTAGAATTACCCTTGCTGTTAGGCCCAGCTTTCCTTTCAAGGTAAGTCCCTTGCCAGCAGCAGTGAGGATCTGAGTATGTGTTGAATGTAGCAAGCAAGAGGAATGGGAGGAGAAGCTGTATGATGTATTTGGTCTTGAGCAATCTTTGTTTCCCATAATCATGTGCAAAAGAAGAGTGGTCTCTACATTGGTTCAAATAAAACTACCTCTTTAATTTTAATCCTTTCAATGACCTGTGATTAAAAGACCACAAAGACAATAAGCCCTAGCTCACTACTCCCTCCCCATAGCTACACCAGAGCTGGTTGTACAGAAAAGGGCTGGAGGGACTTCCCTGATGGCGCAGTGGTTAAGAATCTGCCTGCCAATGCAGGGAACATGGATTCGAGCCCTGGTCTGCGAATCCCACATGCTGTGGGGCAACTAAGCCCATGCGCCACAACTACAGTAGCCCGCACACTCCAGGGCCCGCCTGCAGGAACTACTGAAGCCCGCATCCCTAGTTCCTGTGCTCCACAAGAGAAGTCACCGCAATGAGAAGCCCGTGTGCAGCATCGCAGACCCAATGCAGCGAAGGAAGGAAAGGGAAGGGGGAGGGGAGGGAAGGGATGGAGAGAGAGGATGATCAAATATGGACCAAGATCTTTGGAGTGGTAGTGCAGTAGCTCTCATGTCCTCTGAAAAGGTCAAGGTGATAAGGGATCTGGTTATGGCCTCTTCTGGTGCCACTGCTGCATATTTTGTCCTTTGCTCTGGATTTCTTTTTTTAATTCAGGTATAATTGATTTACAATATTGCATTAGTTTCAGGTGTTGGATTTCTTCAAAGCAGAATCTTAATGATTGCACTGTAGGCCTGTGGGTATTTCCAACTTCACATCAGATCCTAGGGAAAATACCCTACTGCCGTAATCAGGAGGCAGGATTTTAAAAGTAGGGCTGGGAATGTGGATAGATGACTTGGGTGAGAGTATCTGTTTAAGCCACCTCTTGGAAGCACTTGGACATTTCTGCTTTCAACCTGAAATGGCAGGTGGCCTACATCGTTAGGTATGTTTGAAGAGTGCAGAGTAAGTGGTCTGTGGCTTCTGAAATAACATGATTTTGATGCTGCAGTCCTCAGAGCAGTAGCTGATTTCTGAACTAAGTAAGGGTTCTGGTGTCATTTGTGAATAAGGAGAATAGAGTGCTGAAATGACCATTACTGTAAAGGGGTTAGTTGAATTCAGAGTGGTCAGGAGAGCATTAGGCATTGGACCTTCAGGCCTTAAAATGGCAGAAATAGCTAATAGTGAATAATGTCTAACACAGCATTTCCCATGTGTCAGACATTTTACACGGATTATTTTATTGAGTTGTCTCAACAGTTTAGGAGGGGTGGGAAAGTAAAGCTATTCAGGCAGTGTTACCCCAGAGTCCTTGACTTTCAGAAAGTGTTGCCAAAATCTTGGCTGTGCAGCAATGCCAAACATAAATAAGGAGACAGTTATGGAGGGAAAAAAGTGGCTTTATTTATTTGCCAGGCAGAGAGGGAACACAGTAGGCTAGCGCCCCACTAGTAGCCTAGCTGGAACTGTGCCCCACTCCCTGGGGAATAGGGAGAGGTTATATAATCAGGACTGTGGTCAGAGGTATGTAATAAAGGAATAGGCAGTAACAGTCTTGCATTCTCCTGCAAAGTGTCAGAAGGGTGGGTTGCTGACAAGATTAGGGTGTATGCAGGGTCTCAGGTGGACCCTTTAATCTTGCCTCAGGTGGTTTCTGGCTGCTCCTCCCTTGATTAGCAACTGTTCAAATCTGCCCTTTGGAACTCAGGGAAGGTCCCTTGGAGGCTGGACTCTTGCCTACAAGAAATGGGGGGCAAAAGTCCTCCGTGCCCAGGAGCCCCACAGGGTGCTGCTCGGCATCAAAAGCATTAGAGTTCGCTTTCTTTTGCTGAAATTTGTATTTAGTGGCCTTGCTTCAGGTAAGCCAAATATGTGGCAGGCCCTTTGGGAAGCATAGTCAAGGAGGTTTGGCCCTCTTGAGTGTTGGCCCAAGTCAAGTATCCTGGTCACTGTGCTCCTGAAGCTTATGGAATGACTTGACTGTGTGTCCCAAAGACACTTACGTGAACTAGATTATGAAAGAGCTGGGTCTGATCAAGAAAATTATTTTCGACTCACCACCTGCCACCACAGCCTAATTGTTTCTGAGGATAAAGGAACTTTCACAGTGGACTTAGCTTGACAAATATATTAAAAATGAAAAGGAAAACCTATGGTTTATTTTAATGAGGTATATATGGAGTGGGATATCCCATCCAATTTTTTTTTTAAGATTTAAAAAAATTTTGGGGTTCGCAGCAAAATTGAGAAAGTACAGAGGTTTCCTATATATCCCCTACCCCCAAATATGCATAACCTCCCCCGTTGTCAGCATGCCCTACCAGAGTGGTACATTTGTTAAAATTGATGAACCTACATTGACATAATCATCTGGAGTCTACATTAGGGTTCACTCTTGGTGTCCATTCTATGGTTTTGGACATGTATAATGACATATCCACCGTTGTATACAGAGTATTCTCACTGCCCTAAAAATCCTCTCTTCCACCTATTCACCACTCCCTCACCCCACCCCAGTCTGTTGCATCTGAGTGAAATAATTCCTCCTTTTCTCCCTGATAGCCGGAAATGATTTTTGAGTATTTCTGTATGTGAGAAATGCCCCTGGTATTTTACTCTTTGATTAAACATCTGCTATTTTGTATAAGACTGTTGGAAACTAGTCAGTTGTTCAGGCTTTAACAACGAGAGTAAATGGAAGCTTCTGCTAGCTTTTCATCACCTGGCAATCTCCCCACCTTTCTGAAGACCATTAATTTGTCATCTTTGGGAGGAGCCAGAAGCCAAGAGCAAATTACTTTCTTATCTGGTCTCCTGGTGCCAGTTAACCATCCACAAATTCTGATAGGGAAGACCTGGCTCTACAAATGCTGCCCACCTCTGATCTGTATGGGTGCTCCGGCTTTTTTTTTTTTAGTTGATCTTTTATTTTATTATAAAATAATACTTGTAGTAAAGCAATAGAGATATATACAAAAAAATGATCTCCCCCACCTTATGCCTGTGAAGTTCTGTTAATGATTTGTGGATACCTTCACAGTCATACATACCAGCGCATAAAGCATGCCTTTGGTATGGTGGTCATGATCTACCATACTTACCTCATGATGATCATGAGAAGTAAATTGCGTCCCTGGGAGCAACCTAGGTTACTTTTACATGTGTCAGCACATAGGTACTCTGTGTGTGTGTTACTCCTGGCCCCTTTACAACAAATGATAGCCGACACTGTTCTGTACATGGTTGGCATGGTATCCAAGCATCTTGGATACCATGCCAACCAGTATGAGCTTTTAATTATTTTACAAATAACAGCAGTGAGTTGGCGGAAGTATGCTGGGCCCCTAAAGTAGCTAAATTTTAAACAGGGAGGCAAAACGAAGTTAACTCACAAGGTTGGTTGAGTGTGGTCATAGTTGTGCACAGCTCCAACATGGGGTGACGATCGTCTCGGCTCGCCAACTACTTAAGGGTTTCCCAGGAAGCAGAGCTTTCAATTCTCAAGCTGGGACAGTTGGTCCCCCCAGTATGGGGTTCTGTGCCTTCCTCTTGTAGGTACAGAAAGCTTTTCCTACCCTCACCAACTTGGCAGAATCGAGGCTCTGCTTTGGCTCTCATCTGAGTTTTTGGTGGAGGAGTGCCAGAGGTGGTAGCTGGATGAATCGATTCGCACCTGAGTCCTAAGTCCTTCTGTTGCTTGGACTGGTCAGCAGGAACCAGTCTGCATTTGAAAAGCCTATGACTCAGGTTTTCCCTGGTGGTGCAGTGGTTAAAGAATCTGCCTGCCAATGCAGGGGACATGGGTTCGATCCCTGGTCCGGGAAGATCCCATATGCCGTGGAGCAACTAAGCTCATGCACCACAACTACTGAGCCTGTGCTCTAGAACCCGCGAGCCACAACTACTGAAGCCTGCGTGCCTAGAGCCCGTGCTCTGCAACAAGAGAAGCCACCGCAGTGAGGAGCCTGCGCACTGCAACGAAGAGTAGTCCCCGCTCGCCACAACTAGAGAGAGCCTGCGTGCAGCAACGAAGACCCAACGCAGCCAAAAATAAATATATTTTTTAAAAAGTTTTTAAAACTTTTTTGTAGTGAGGTGTTTGGACCTAGAATCTTGTACAGAGTGAAGTAAGAAAGAAAAACAAATACTGTATGCTAACGCACGTATATGGAATCTAAAAAAACGATACTGATGAACCTAGTGGCAGGGCAGGGATAAAGATGCAGACGTAGAGAATGGACTTGAGGACACTGGGGGGGGGAAGGGGAAGCTGGGACGAAGTGAGAGTGGCATGGACATATATACACTACCAAATGTAAAATGGATGGCTAGTGGGAAGCAGCCACATAGCACAGGGAGATCAGCTCAGTGCTTTGTGGTGACCTAGAGGGGTGGGTATAGGGAGGGTGGGAGGGATACGCAAGACGGAGGGGATATGGGGATATATGTATGCATATAGCTGATTCACTTTGTTGTACAGCAGAAACTAACACAACATTGTAAAGCATTTATACTTCAATGAAGATGTGGGGTGGGGGGAAATGGCCTGTGACTCTAGGGCTTGCTGACTCCCCAACATTCCAGACCTTGTGCTTTATTGATGTTCTTGTTTTGTAAGAAAATTTCAAGGCTTTCCAAGTCTTGAGGCAAAGGACAGAAATATTTGGCTAAGGGGGAGATCAAAGGTAGGAATAAGTCAACAAAAATGGGAAGAAAGGGGGAAAGCAAGGATGAGTGTGTGCTGTGGGGTGGAATAAGGTATACTGATTCTAGCAAGAGGGTTTCGTTCTCTCAGAGTGTAGTAAGGGGTTGCTGCTATCTGGGGGAGCATCGCAATGGGGAGTGGAACAAAAAGATGCTGCCATAGTGTTTGAGTAAAGCTCACGGGGTAGGTAAGCCACTGCCAAGCACTAGCTGAACTGAGTGGTCTGGTAGAGTGCGGCTAGTGGCTGGTTCAGGTGGTATATCACAGGTACCTTGAGTGAGACAAGTGACAGGATGGCCTGTGTGGGCTTGGGAGCCATTTTAACTTTGTTGCAGCACAGGGCTGTGTCCTATCCTCAAGACAACTGCATGGTGAAGGAAGTGGAAGGGTATAGTGAGGACCCCGATGCTAGGTGTGTTGTCTTGGGTAACTGCAGCTTTGAAGTTTCTTCATTAGATACTTCTCAGTGTTAGCCAGGAGCCTTTTACTTTTTTTTTTTTTTTTTTGCGGTACGCGGGCCTCTCACTGTTGTGGCCTCTCCCATTGCGGAGCACAGGCTCCGGACGCGCAGGCTCAGCGGCCACGGCTCACGGGCCCAGCCGCTCCGCGGCATGTGGGATCCTCCCGGACTGGGGCACGAACCCGTGTCCCCTGCATCGGCAGGCGGACTCGCAACCACTGCGCCACCAGGGAAGCCCAGCCAGGAGCCTTTTAAAATGGAACAACCTTTGAAAGGGCAAGCAGAAGGAGATTTAAACATTCAGTAACTGCTTACTGAGCCACCTGTTACATGCCAGGTGTTATTAGGCACTGGGAATAAATACAGTGGTGCACAACACCAAGTGTCTGCCCTTGGAAGCTTACACGTAATGAGAGACAAATATCAAAGATAGGAAGCAGGTGCTAATGAAGAGAAATAAAGGGGACAGGAGGGTAAAAACAGGTGCCCTTTTAGCCAGAGCCTGCATATACTTTTGTGCAGGTTGTCTGTTGCACAACTCAAGTTTATGAATTATGACAGTTTTCCTTGTATTAAGACATTTTGATGTAGTGGCTTTTAAATTTTTTGATGTAGATAAATTTTCTTTAACTGCACTGATTGGGCTAGTAATGAGGCTGGTGGTTTCTGAGGAAGTGACTTTGAGCTGAGACCTAAAGGATGGCAGGAGCTATCCCTTCTTACCAGTCTGTATTAGACACTATCTCAAGACGACACTTATTTTAAATAAGAGAAAACTGCAGTGTGGTTTGTAGAGCAGCACTGCCCACGACCTGACAACATCCCCAGAAATTTCTGTCTTCACCTGCTGGGGCGGGGAGGTCGGGGGCAGCAGGAGGGAAGCTGCTGGATGGGAACCTGTTGTAGTCTAGCCTGGGATTTTCTTTTCTTTTTTTTTTTTTTCAAGAGGGTATTAAATTGTTTATTTATTACACATGATAATGGATGATACACAAGCTTCATTCCCATCTATATCTGGTACCATAATCCAATTTAGATATATTGCATAGGATATGCCAACAATCATATATTAATAATCAAAAAACTCCATCACTTGGCTTGGGTGACCCTTTTCACGGTGAACTCCAGGTCACAACGCAGTAACTGTCAGTTCAACTACACCAAGGTTTCGGAAGACAGTAGCTTCTCCACCAAAGCAGGTTGTAAATAAATTTTGAATGGAACCTGGCATCACCCTGAAGGAACTCTAACTTCACACTGTTGGGGTAGTTTACCAAAATGGCTTCAGAGTAGACTAACTTTACACAGCACATTTAAAAAAAAGACACATTTATTCAGCGTCATGATCAGACTATTACATTTAGCAATCAACAGCATGGGTGCAAAAAAAAAAAAAATCTACATTAAAACCCTTTTGTTGGAATGCTTTACACTTTCCACAGAACAGAAACTAAAATAACCTGTTATACAATTAGTCACAAATACAGTCCTCGAGTTTTGCCCATACACATGAGTATTGTCTAAAACATGTCTTCTTTGTAGCAGCTAGGCCCTGCCACCACTGTGCTTGGCTGAGTTCACAAATCTGTTGTAACCTGTAGCTTCCCTGTCACTTCTCTGGCTCTCCTCTCCTGCTAAGCTTTGTTTCCTGGCAGTAATCAAAACCTTCTGCCACTGCCATAGCTACTGCTGCTGCTGGAACCACCATAGCCACCTTGGTTTCGGGGTTTGGCAAAGTATTGGCCTCCACCACCATAGGGGCCAGAACTTCTGCCTCCAAAGTTTCCTCCTTTCATGGGTCCAAAATTGGAAGATTGATTGTTGTAACTGCCAAAATCATTGTAGCTTCCACCACCTCCAAAATTGCTTCCATCATTACCAAATCCATTATAGCCATCCCCACTGCCACCATATCCACCACCACCACGGCTGCCACCAAAGCCACCTCGACCACTGAAGTTTCCTCCACGACCAAAGTTGTCATTCCCACCAAAACCACCTCCACGACCACCACCAAAGTTTCCAGAACCACTTCGACCTCTTTGGCTGGATGAGGCACTAGCCATCTCTTGCTTAGATAGGGCTTTCCTTACTTCACAGTTGTGGCCATTCACAGTGTGGTATTTCTGAATGACAATCTTGTCTACAGAGCCATGGTCATCAAAGGTTACGAAAGCAAAGCCTCTCTTTTTGCCACTGCCTCGATCAGTCATGATTTCAATCACTTCAATTTTCCCATACTGTTCAAAATAATCTCTTAGATGATGTTCTTCAGTGTCTTCTTTAATGCCACCAACAAAAATCTTTTTCACAGTTAAGTGGGCACCAGGTCTTTGAGAATCTTCTCTTGAGACGGCCCTCTTTGGTTCCACAACTCTTCCATCCACCTTGTGTGGCCTTGCATTCATGGCCGCATCCACCTCCTCCACAGTGGCATATGTGACAAACCCGAAGCCTCTGGAGCGTTTGGTGTTTGGATCCCTCATTACCTTTAATGTTTAATACGTGGTAAGACCCCAGAAGCTATTGTCTTTTCTACCTTAAGGCAACAGGAGACTTTATACCAACCCTTTGTCTGAAGCCCTTCAATTTCCCACTAACCATCTAAAGTTAATCTCTAGCCTGGGATTTTCTGACCAGAGCCTGGGGCTGCACCTGAGCAGCAGGACATGGCTAGAGAAACTGACACAACTATACTGGTAGGGACCATAGTTGCCACCAGACAATCCCCTTTGCTTCCTGAGATTTTATTCTCAGCCATCAAAAGGACTCATACAGATTGCCAGCATCTCCCTTCCAGAGCTCTGATGACCTTGCCTAGTAACACTGCAGAGTCCAGTCGGACAAGATCTCTCTCCCTCCTGCTACCACCTCCATCAACCTCTCTGTCTCTCATGTTGATCTCCTCAATTGGATTATTCCCAGCAGCATAAACAAACATGGCTCCAGTATCTTCAATCCTAAAAACAAACTTCTTTGACCTCATAGCCCCCTTAAGTGTCTCCCCCTTTTCTATACTCTTCTTAGCAAAACTCCTTAAAAGAACTGTTCTCTATTCTGTCCACCTTTTCATATTACATTCCCTTCTCAGCACACCACTCCACTGAAATCATTGGCTTTATTAAGATTATTTTCATATTGCCAAGTATAGTAGATGTTTTTCTGAATATTAAATTCCAGTTTCTAGCATTTGAAGCAATTGACCAAAACAATTTCCTGGAAATAATTTATTCTTCCACCATTACTAGCGTAGGGCAAATCTAGTGATTTGCTTGTTTTTCTCCTTTTTGCTCCTTCCCAGGTTCCTTTGCGATTTCTTCCTGTGCTCTAAACGTTAGGATGATTAAATGCTTAGGTCTCTGTTTCTCCTCTACCTAGGTGATCTTATCTAGTCCCATCTATATGCGGAAGAGCCCTAAATTTGTATCCTTAGCCCAACTTCTCCCCTGAGCTCCAGAGTTACATTTCCAATCGCCTCCTTGACGTGACTCAAATCTCTAACATACATCTCAAGCTGAATTCCTGATCCCCTCCCACACCAACTCCTGGTGTTCCCTTACCTCAGTAAATAGTACCGCCATTCACGCGGCTATCCCTCACATGTACTTCATTAGCTATACCTGCAAATACATCTTTCTCCTCAACTCCGCCCCTGCGCTCGTTCAAGCCTGCTAAAAAAATCTTACTACTTCCCTTCTTTCCCCCACTACAATCCATTCTCCATATAGTCACAAGAGTGATCTTTTTGGGGCTTCCCTGGTGGCGCAGTGGTTAAGAATCCGCCTGCCGATGCCGGGGACACGGGTTGGATCGCTGGTCTGGGAAGATCTCACATGCCGCGGAGCAACTGCACCCGTGGGCCACAACTACTGAGCCTGCGCTCTAGAGCCTGTGAGCCACAACTACTGAGCCCACGCGCCTAGAGCCCGTGCTCTGCAACAAGAGAAGCCACTGCAATGAGAAGCCTGTGCACTACAACGAAGAGTAGCCCCTGCTCCCCGCAGCTGGAGAAAGCCCACGCACAGCAACGAAGACCCAACACAGCCAAAAAAAAGTGATCTTTGTAAACTGTAGATCCCATCATGCCACTTGCTGCTTACCCTCCCTCCCCTGAGGTTGCTAAATGCAAATAGAAGAAAATCCAACTTTCTTATAATGTCTTCCCTGCAAAGCTCTTCAGGTTTTGGCCCTTCTCTGCCTTCATCTCTTTGCACTCTCCCCCCATTCAGTAAGCTCTAAGGATGCCAGCATAAACATGCCAACTCAGTCTTACCTTAGAGCCTTTGCGCATGCTCTACTTGAACACTTCTCCCACTTCTTTCCATGGCTGGTACTTTCTTCAGCGGGTTTCTGCTTAAATGTATCGCTGCCCGCCCCTCTCCCCAACTTCAACTCTTATTTTCTTCACAGTACTTACCTATTTAACATTCCCTTAATTGTGCTGGTCACATCTAACCCATTAGAAGAGAAACTCCCTGAGGGCAGAAATCCTTTATCTTTCTTGTTTACCACTGCCTGCTGATGACATGGGGGTGGGGGGGTGGTTGAAGCAAGAGGGTACTAGATAAATACTCATTGATTAATTGACTGACACAGTCCACACACTGGCAGCTTTCTGGGCCAGTTAGTGAGTGGGTCATTGACTGAGTCAGAGATTCTCCTGGGAAAATCCTTGCTACTCAGTGGCCCCTTGGCTGACTGGCCTTCCTGCCTGGGCATTCAGTAGTCACAAACTGACACTTGCCTTGCAGGACATAATCAAGCTGCACTTGGCTTCACCTCACTGATGTCTCCCTGAGTCTGGCTCCTGGAATGTTCAGCATCTCAGGGCCTGGCCTGGAGCTCCATGGGCAGACAGCTGGCAGGCTAGGCTGCACACCTTTCAGACAGATTACCCTGCCTGGTGATCTCTGCCCCGGTGTGCTGGCTACAGATGTGCCACATTGGTACCGGGGTCTTCTGATCTCCTGCGGAGGCAGACAGTGGGAAGACACAGCTGAAGATTATAGGTCATACCTCTCATGGTTTTGTCGTCTGCAAAAGAGCCCTCGATGCACTGCACTGCCCTGCTCCTCACTGAGCCTACTTGACTCCTGCTGCCAGGACTTGCTGTGTGTGAATTCGATTTCACAGAAGGATGCTGTGGCCCACAGGGTTGGAGTCTGCAACCACGGTGTGTGTGAAAAATCTGCACTGGCATTCATTCTCTGATGGCCAGACCAGGGATCTGGACAGGATTCTGGGTCCTGGAGAGGAGAGAGGGCAGCTTCTGGAGGCATCTCAGTGAGAGGGCAGGGCAGAGGGCAAACCTGGGAGGGGAAGGCCTCCTTGGACAGCCATCTGGCCCTCTGGCACCATCTGCTGGCTGAAACCAATCAGTGTTGGTAGTTCTTGGGGATTGGCCAGGACCAGCCTGTAGGGCAACCTCATACCTGTGCCTGCCTTTGCTGGGTCCGTCCTGGCCACTCTGAGCCCACAGGGGGCACCCATGTATCTCCATAGACTTTCTCTCTGGGAGAGGGGGTGGAACAGAGAATAGCCCCCGTTCTTCTGGGAAGCTTTGATTCTTCTGTCGGTGACTTTGAGTCGGTCAGATCTAGGTTCAAATCCCACCTCCCCACTACCCTGATATGTGGCTGGGGCAGGTTGCATAACCCATCTCCATCTCGTGGGCAGGTCCACTCTGGCTTGACAACCCTCCAATCTAGCCTGGGCCCACAGCTCTCTGACGGTGCTGGGTACAGATATGGGTCAGGAAGTTTTCTCCTGCACCACTTAGATTGGATGCCCCTTCTGCCTAGAGCTTCCATGGCAGCTTTCAGAGGGTGGGTCCATAGCCCACCGGGGGTGGGGGATGCAGTGCACTGGCTGGCTGTGATAGAAGCAAGGAAGCTGATGAGGGGCCCTTTCTGCAGCGTTGTCTAAGGCCTCAGTTAGACTCTTCTTCCCTGAGCAGATAAGGCACAGGGGCCTTGCAACAATCCCCCACCTTCCCTCCCAATGTCTTTCTTTACTCCTGCAGCCTTGGCTGTGGAGGGTTGGGCAGCCATGTGAAGGAGAGGCTACAGGGGCTCAAAGTTCCTTCTGGAATTGACCCTGGAACCATGCTAATTATGCAGCATCCATTTTTACACTCCCTGCTTTTTAAACTTGTAGGCAGTAAACAAATAAGATTATAGCTCAGTGAATTTTTATATGTGCATACACCCGTGAAACTACCTCCTGGATCAAGATAGGGAATCGCCAGCATCCCAGAGCTTCCCTCTTTGATACCTGCCTCCCTGGCAAAGGGAACTATTATTCTATCTTCTCTAACCTACATTAGTTTTTGGTCTTAATTTCAATGGACTCATAAGTACTCTTGTGTCTACCTTCTTTCACTCAACATTGTGAGATACATCCATGGTTATATCCGTAGTTTCCTTTTCATTGCTGTTTAGTATGCCATTGTATGAATATATGACAATTTATTTTTTCATATTACATTTGATGGATTTGTTACTTCTAGTTTTTTTCTCTAATGAATAAAGTTACTGGGAACATTCTTAAACATATTTTATGGACATAAGGACTTATCCCTGTTGGGGATTAGTCCAGAATTGGGATTACTGAGCCACTGGGTATATGCATGTTTAGTTTTAGTAGATACTGTCAATTTTCTGAAATATACCAATTTGTACTCCCACCAGCAACATGTGAGAGTTTCAGTTTTCCACATCCTTGTCAGCACTTGGTATTGTCACTCTTAAGTTTAGCCATTCTAGCGATTGAAATAATTTTCACAAAAGTCCTGTGAGGTAGGTATTGCTATAAGCCCATTCTACAGACAAGGAGACTGGGGTTAGAGAAGGGAAGCCACACCTCCCACCCAGGTCACAGATGTGAGCAGCAAGTGGGCAGCAGCAGGTCTATATGATTCCCTTGCACCATGGCTGTATGAAATTTTAAAGTCAGAAAATTCAGGTGTGCCAAAATGATAGCTCTTTTACTTTCTATAGTACCTATTTCCAGATGACAGCAAAAATATAATCTGGTCACTTAAATCAAGTGGTTATATGATCTCTGTCATTTCAGGGGTACACTCAGTCAAGTTGAGGGTTTTGTCCCTCTTCTGCTATCCAGGGTCAAAACTACAGTCTGAGGTTATATGATCTGGCATGGAGTGGGGAGTTGAGGGGGCTGGAGATTGTCTGGTCCTTGGTCATCATCCATCTTCCTCTACTGCTCAGGAAGGCAGGTAGACTTGACCCCTGCCAGTTGTGAACTGTCATCCTTGATTTCTGCTGTACCCACGGATGTCCGTGTTTGTGCCATAGTCTCTGGCTTGGACTGTCCAGATTCTTCTAGGTTCATTTGGTTCCATTTATTACATCCCACAAGCCCCTTGCTGCTTATCTAGCCCCTCTTTGAGCGACTTCCATGCTGTTTTAGGGTCCCACTTGCCTAGGCACACCCAGGTGCCATTTCTACTTCACTGCTGCCATACTTTCTCATCATGGAAGACTTTAGACGTTACTCACAGACCAAGGCACAGATTCTCTTCACTCTCAGAGCTCCCAAACCTTTCTGGATGTCCTAATCTCTCCCTATTCCTGGGTAGAGGGGATCGGGGGAGGGAGTGAGAGAGAGTCCCTTCTAAGAGGCCCACCGCAGTAGCTAACTGCAATGCTCCCTTTGCCTTGATTTTTTCCCCACCCCCAGTGTTTTAGAAAACTAGCTCTGGTGTCATCATACCTTCTTCCTGACTATGCTGTTGCTGATGTAAAATTTAAGATATGAGTCCTTCAGCCTCTTGGACTTTCATTGCTCAAAAAAACTTCTTGCATTAAAAATCTTTGGGGGACTTCCCTGGTGGCGCAGTGGTTAAGAATCCACCTGCCAATGCAGTGGACACGGGTTCGATCCCTGGTCTGGGAAGAGCCCACATGCCACGGAGCAACTAAGCCCATGTGCCACAACTACTGAGCCTGCGCTCTAGAGCCCGCGAGCCACAACTACTGAGCCCGTGTGCCACAACTACTGAAGCCCGCGCACCTAGAGCCTGTGCTCCCCAACAAGAGAAGCCACCGCAATGAGAAGCCCGCACACCACAACGAAGAGTAGCCCCCTCTCGCTGCAACTAGAGAAAGCCCGCGTGTGGCAATGAAGACCCAATGCAGCCAAAGATAAGTAAAATAAAATAAATAAATTTATTTAAAAAAAAAAAGCTTTGGGTTTCAAGAGTCCATTTTGCTAATCAAGATCCAAGAATTTCACTCTTTATTCTTTGCATTCAGCACTCTCTCCTCTGGAGTAATAGGTAGTCTGATTTTAGATGATTTTAGATGGAAGGCTTAGAGTTTGACAAAGGGGAAGAAGGAGTGGCTAAGCAGAGGAACGTGAGGCTCAGAGAGGTGAAATAACTTGCCCAAGATCATATAACAGTCACTGTGCTTACCACTGTATCAGGGGAGAAAGACTGAGAAAGTTGACACAGCACTAGAGTACAGCCAGGAGATCTCTGACCATGTAGACTGGATTACTTCTTAGCTTACATGCTGTCCTATGGGCTGGAACACACATCCAGAGCCTGAGGTCTTTTCCATGGGTAAATGCCTGACAAACGGAGTGTGACTGAATTCTGGGCAGCAAAGTTTGATTTTAGACCCACCGAGAGGGCCGGTCCTCATAGGAACGCTCCTGTGAGCCCTTTACATCAGTGAAACTCTATTTACAAAAGGAGATCATCTCTGGAAATGAATTCACCATAAAAAACAGATTTTCCCACCTGGACTGCTTGAATCCCAGAACTTTAGCTTCCCTGGAAGTAGTATGCTGGGAATAGTTAATCAGAAAATATTCCTGACATTTGAGGGATGGGGCTAAAATTCAATATCTGGGCTGTGGTTGCAGAAGCATAGCTGGGGCTGGAACCTCAGCCCTGCTCTGCAACGGCTTTGTGACACTGGAAAAGTCCCTTCTCTTTGGTTTTATTTTCTTCCTCTATAGCACAAGGAGTTTGATCACATGGTGTGTGGAGTGACTGAAGTAAGGATGAGACCTCAGCCTTCCTAGGGCTACCTAGCTCCAGGATCAGTAGAACCACCGCCTCCCCACCCCCTCAAAAAAACACACCCACACCCACATACCAAGGGGACTCTGTCGGGGCCAGTCCTTTTTGACCTGGGCTGGTGATTACGGATAAATGAGTGGGGATGCATGTTCCCCAGCCTGCACCCCGCAGTCTTGCAACTGTCTTGTGTCTCCTGAGTGGAGGGTATGGTGGATTCAGAAAGTGTGAATCTAAATGAGTCACCTTTGACAGACACTGCTGGCCCCTTCTTAGCAGTGCTTCATCACTAAGTCCCTACTATAGTGGTTTCTCAACTTACCCTGGGTTTAAGAATCACTTGGGGGAACTTGTTCAAAGGCAGAAAAACCTGCCCCCAGGGAGTCTGATTCATTACATCAAGAGTGGACCTGGGGGCTTCCCTGGTGGTGCAGTGGTTGAGAGTCCACCTGCCAATGCAGAGGACACGGGTTCGTGCCCTGGTCTGGGAAGATCCCACATGCCGCGGAGCGGCTGGGCCTGTGAGCCATGGCTGTGAAGCCTGCGCATCCGTAGCCTGTGCTCCGCAACGGGAGAGGCCACAACAGTGAGAGGCCCGCGTACCGCACCAAAAAAAAAAAAAAAAAAAAAAAAAAAAAAAAGAGTGGACCTGGGAATCTGTATTTTTCTTGACCTGATGCCAATTTTTTTGAAGTAAAGAAATTTTGGATATGTAATACATTCATATGGATCAAAATCCAAAAGGTAGAAGGGGTATAAAGTGAAAAATCACCCCAACCCTCTTCTCCAGTCACCTAGTTCACCTCCCCTGAAGCCAACAATTACTTGTGTATCTTTCCTGAGATAATCTATGTGTACAATAGCTGATGAGTAAATAAAATGTGCTTTTTAAAAACAAGAATCTCTTGGTGACTCTAATTTTGGGGGACCACAGACGTGTGGAAAAAAACATACACCTAGTTTATGCCAGGCCCCGTGCTAGATCCTCAGGCTAGATGTGTGATGTGGCACTGCTTACGATGCTCAACAAGACTTTACAAGGTGCCACTTTGTATGCCATAGGCTGGGGAGCAAAGGGGCTCCAGTGGGTCTTGAGGAGGAGACCTGAAGCTTGAGCTGCTGAGGGCAGGGCAGTGTTGTGAGACAAAGTCTGAGAGCTGTAGGTCCTTTCATCTTCCTGTCATCAGCTGTGGCACCTGGCAGACACTGGATACCACAGCTAGTAGACAAAGACCTGGTAACCCAAGGAGCTGCTTGGCCTCCCTGCCCAGTCTCTTCCCAGAAGAGCTGTAGGCCTCTGATTTCTTTAGGGGGCCCTCTGTGGAAGTGTCTTTTGTTTCTCTGGCGTCAGGAATACCATCACGTGCCTGCTGGTTAGCTGAGCCTGGCGCCTTCGTCTCCTAGGGAGGGGTGGTGATGTTCCCTAAGCAGAGCAGGGTAGAGCTGGTCAAAGTCTCTGACTGGAGAGGATGGGGGGCGGGCGGGGTGGGAATTTTCAGACTAACCCCTTTCCCTTAATGGTTGGCTTCATCCTAGGGAGACTATCACACAGCCCTCAGGAAGCATCCCATACAAGAGTTCTGTGCAGGCTGGATCCTGGCTGCCTGGTTCGCTGCAGAATCTCGCCCGGTGGCTCTTCACCGCCCCGCTCCCCTCCACGCCCCCACCCCCGTCCCCAATACACTTCTGCTGAATGAATGGATATTCACTGGCAGAGAGAGGCGTCCTCTGTACACTTGGGGTTTCTCTGCAAGAGTGGTTACTTTGGACTGGAGGCCTCTTCAGAAGTCAACGATAGGCAATAGGGGTTAAGAGCATCAAAAAATCCTTGCTCTGCCACTGAACCTTTCTGAACCCGTTCCCTTACAAATAAAAAAGGGTAGCGATACTTCACCGCATGGATTATTGTGGAGAGTGAGCTAACTCCTATTAGGTTCAGGGGAGACCCTGAGCAGAATCTCACAGCGCTGACTGGAAAGGCCAGCTCCCATTCTTTCTCGGAGTCCCAGTTTCCCCGTCCTGAAAGGGAGCCGTAGCCCCTCCCAAACACCACCCTCAACACACACGCCGGAGAACACCTCTCTCTTCCTCCCCCCTCCCCCGTCCCTCTCCCCCCACCCCCCTCCCCTCCCCCTCCCCCCACCCCCCTCCCCTCCCCCTCCCTCCTCCTCCTCCTCCTCCTCCTCCTCCTTCGCTCGCGGCTTCTAGGCTTTTCAGGTCTGGGGTCTTTAATTCAGCTTAGGACAGCCCCCGCCTGAAGGACCCTCGCAGGCCGTGGAGTACCACAGCCAGTCCTCCGTTCCCGCTTTGAGGAGACCGAGCCGAGCTTTCGAGGGAGGGGGTGAGAATCAAGGCCCGCCGCGCCTCGCCTCGCCCCGCCCCGCCGCGTCTCCGCCTGGCCCGCCCGGCCTGCCTCCGCCTGCCGTCAGGCGATCTCGGCGGCCAGCCCCGCCGGCTCTGTGACGTAACGGGCGCCAGGGTCCTCGGCGCCTGCGCCCGCTCGTATAAAGGCCGACGACGCGCCGCTCCGCAGTGTTGGCCTTGTTCTCCGCTTTTCTGTGTTTCTTTTTTTTTTATTTGCAGACCTCGCCCTGCTCTCATCAGCCTCTGGCCCGCCATCTCCTTGAATCCTAACACTGTGAGTAGCCGCCGATGGAGCTGGGAGGGGCGGTGGCGCCGCGGATTGCGAGCTGGTGGCCGCACCGCTGGTGCTTTGGCCCTGCTGGAGGCGGGAGGCACCTGGGCCTGGCCTTCCCTCAGGCTGTTTGGAACCCGTTGTCGGCCTTGTGCTCCCACCCCGCCCCTCGACTCGGCGAGGCCTCCTCTAGCCTCGCGTCTTCAAGGCGCCCCGTGGGTGCCCAGGCGGGCGGGCGGGAGGGAGAAGGTGCAAGCCGAACCCGAGATTAGGCCTTCTCTGCACGGGGCGACCGTCAGCTGTGGCGGAGCTCGGCTGAGGGCCCAGGCTGGGGCCGGGGGCCTCGCTTGGCGTTGAGCCTGCCAGCCACTGGCACCCAGGGCGAGGGTGGCGGCGGAGCTTTTAATGGAGTTACCGGGGCTGTCGTGAGCGTAGGCGTGTGTCCGTGTTTGTTGTTTTGGTGTCCGGAGGAAGCGTGGCGGTGGTAGTCCGGGAGCGCTGGATTCTTGGCACCCATCCTTTTCTCGCCCCTGTATCTAACGTCGCTAGTCACCGGTCCTGGCTAACTGTGCTGGGTCCGAATCTTGGCAGAGAGCCGCCTGGTCCTTCGGAATATTTCTCTCCCATTACTTTGCCACAGCCTGGGCTTGCTGAAACCATTGTTGTAATGGCAGATGCCATCGTCATAGTGGTGTGGCTTTTAGGTGCTCTAACTCCTAACTCGAGGTGCCTGGTTTTTGAAGGGGTAGGACATTCACCTGCTTCGGTTTACTTTCTTAATGGAGACTTCAGGTTTAGGTTTTGGGTCATGATTTTTTTCATCAGAGCGTTACAGTAGAATGTTTCTGTGTCATAGAGCAATGCAGATTTCACTCTACCCTCTAAAAAGAGGTGTCAGAATTTCGAGTCTCTTAAAACAGGTTTTTTCCTTTATGGTGTTGATAGAACCCACTCAGAGAGAGTGATTTACAAGTACTGGAGCATAAGGAATTGAAGGAATGGTCTTGAAAGCACGTCAAACAAAATTTCACCCATCGTTATACGAAAATTTTGCTCTGAATTCCAGCTGTAAAACACTAAAAAAGTTGTCTTTGAGTACCAAGTTTAGCGTTACAAAGTGCATCGAATTACAGATTAACCGATTGTTTCTCTGCTATTTATTAAGATCTCAGCTCCCTTAGGAGTAACCTAATAGACGAATTTGACTATGACTAAGCAGATCTTGCTGTTTATCAAAAGTTATTTGAAATATGAAATATTCGTCTTGCTTAAAAGTAATTTTATCAACTGTGTTGCCAGACTCTTGATTCTATAATGTTCACTCCAGTACTGTGGAACATAAAAAGATCATAGAATGTTTCGTAATTAAAAATTGAGCTCACGTTAAAATATTTCTTTTGGGGATACCTTTTGTTATTGCCTTGTCACAGAGAAGGTCCTCTGCTCTGGGTCTTTTTCCATGGAGCAGGACAACTGCATTATTGGCAAGTACTGAGCAACACGGAAAAGCAGACATATATGTGAACTGTAAAATGAAATCTGATTCACTCCACCCATGGATGGGTGAGAGCTGGATATTTCAATGGCTGGTTTTAAAACAGCTTTACCTTTTTCCTTCCTTGCCTTAACAGCTTGTTGTTTGGGAAATGGAGACAATTGTCTGGGGAAAGCGGAATGAATATTTTAGCTGATTTAATGGGTCTTAAGTCTTGGGACCTAAAAAGGTTCGGTCAGTGTTTTAAATGCCAAATTCTATGTTTTTAAGTTATAACGACATCGCAGGATTATGATGGACCTTTAAAAAAATCTATACTTGAAATTTAAAGAGGTTTTGAATTTTTACAGTCAGGTATTGCCGTTCCCCCCTCCCCTGCGCCACTCCCCCAAGAATCTGAATATGGTAAGAAATTGCTGGCTTAGAAGCTTAGAACTTTTAATTTTAAAGAGGTGTTTTTTTGTTTGTATGTTTTGTTTTTTTTGCCAAAACTCAAGTCTTTTGAAGTTAATTGCTTAATTAACTTTTATGTAAGAGGTGTCTTTTTCCTAATGACTCATAATTAATCTGAGTTAATAAATACATTTTTGGCACAAGTAATAGGTTATTACTATGAGGACTTTGGCAGGAGATCTCAAACTTGGACACCTGGACAGTCAGTAATGAAAGGTAAAAAGGACTCTGAAATTTACTAGGTTTACAACATCTGCTTAACCTTAAAATATATTATTCTTTTGTGTATGGTCTTGCATTGATCCAAACATAAATAAGTATATCCTGATCTACTCTTTGGATCTGAACTCATTTTTCACTGGTAAGTCTCACTGTGGGAAAATTACTATCTTATCTAGTAGCTTTGTTTATTTTGGACTCACCTCCCTCAGGTTTGCAGGTGGAGTAGTCAGTGTTCAGTGAAAGCAGAAAGGCAGGCAAAGAATAAGTCCATTTTAGATACATTTTGCATCAAAAATATAAAGTGTTAATTCTAAAATTTACACTAGAAATGAATTCACTAGGGCAGGCTTTAAAAAGCTTCTGTTCCTAGGAGTTATACTTTGACAAAATTTTTATAGAAACACTTGTGTGCTAGCCTGTGAATAATGACTTAGTGTTTTATAGGGGTATATACTATAGGTCCTTAGGGTTTTACGGTTAATAAGTTAGAAGGTGTCTAACAGACTGTAGTTTGAAATGTAGTTTGTATAGAAGTAATATCTCTTAAATTTCAAATTCAATATAATACCTTTTTTTAGATGCCTTCAATTAAGTTGCAGAGTTCTGATGGAGAGATATTTGAAGTTGATGTTGAAATTGCGAAACAATCTGTGACTATTAAGACCATGTTGGAAGGTAAGTTTATTAGAAAACGTGGGTCGGGGAAAGGGAAAGAAATGAGTAGCTTGATATAACCTGTGAACATCGAATCTACAGAAGTAACAATCTGTCAGAAAACTCTCGGGTATGAAGGGGTAAAGTTCACTTTTTTTTCTTTAAAGTATTAACTGCATTTTTTTTTTTGGTACAGGTCAATTTTTTCTGCATTTTTTGAATTACTGAGTTTTTTCCCTTATTAGGTAGATAATACCATAAGTTAATACTGAAATGATTTCCAAGCCTCAGACAATGGCCCATTTCTCTTTCAAGTAAATTTGTGTTCATAATTTCTAATGACAAAAACTAATGCCTTTGGAAAAGAGATACCTTATATATGGTAGCTAAATAGAACACCTTGTTTCAACAGCGGGAGTAAGCTGAGTAGATTGTAAACTGAGTAGATGTCTGTTTCTTTCTTTCTTTTTTTTTTTTTAGCCAAGTCTTCCCTTTTTTCTGTTTTATCATTCCTCTGAAACTGCTGCAAAGCATATATGCAGTGCATCAAAGAAGGAAGGCAAGAAAACAGGTCCTGCAACGTTTTGAAACTTTTACTAGTTAACATGGATCTCTCTTTTTTAAAATAATTAATTAATTAATTTTTGGCTCAGTTGGGTCTTCGTTGCTGCGCGCGGGCTTTCTCTAGTTGCGGCGAGTGGGGGCTACTTTTCCTTGTGGTGCGCGGACTTCTCATTGCAGTGGCTTCTCTTGTTACAGAGCATAGGCTCTCGGTGCACAGGCTTCAGAAGTTGTGGCTCGTGGGCTCTAGGGCGCGGGCTCAGTAGTTGTGGCGCACGGGCTTAGTTGCTCTGCGGCATGTGGGATCTTTCTGGACCAGGGCTCAAACCCACGTCCCCTGCATTGGCAGGTGGATTCTTAACCACTGCGCCACCAGGGAAGCCCTGGATCTCTAATTAGTATTATTAGTGGGTTGGTAGACATTAATAGTATATGGAGACATACAAATCAGTTTCTAGAATTCGTGGGAAAAAAACAGTAGTAATAAGAATGTTCTTCAGTACATTTGTCTCCATATCTGCAGGGGACTGGTTCCAGGACCCCCTATGGATACCAAAATCCATGGATACTCACATCACTTATATAAAATGGTGTAGTATTTGCATATAACCTACATACATTCTCCCTTATACTTTAAATTATCTCTAGATATTTATACCTAATAACACCATAAATGCTATGTAAATTCAAATTTAGCTTTTTGGAACTTTCTGGCATTCTAAAATTTTTACTTTTTAATACTTTCTATCCACTGTTGAATCCGAGGATGTGGGACCTGCAGATACGGAGGGCTGAGTGCACTCAAATATCAAAAGTTTTTGTTTATCTGTAACTTATAGATATTTAATTAAAGAGTTATATGCCAAGCATTAGCGGGAGATATAGTAGTCAGTGTTCAATGAGAGCAGAAAGGCAGGCAAAGAATAAGTCCTGGTGCTGGTGAAAAGAAGGTAAGTGAGAAGTGGTCTTTGCTCTTGAAGGATTTATAAACTAGGCAGGGAGATAGACACCAAACAAGGCTAACGGTCACATGGTATAATTAGTGCGTTAATAAAACTGTGCCAAGTGGTGCTATGGGAACTTCTTGGCTGATGTTGTTCTTTAGGCTTGTGGAGAGAGTGCCGTGTGTAGTACTAGTGAGGTGATGTTTCAAATCTAGTAAAATTAAGATGTTTTGGGAGATCATTGTGAGGTAAGGTAGACAGGATGTGTTTTTAAAAAATTGAGGTTTTTAATTGGGGTTGTGATCGTGATACTTGTAGTTGATAGAGCTGAGGAACAGGTTCGAGGGGAATGGAAAGAAAATGACTTTGAGCTTGAACATGTTGTGTATGTTAGAGATTCCCTCAGAAGATCTTTGTGATAAGCTACTAGTCAGTTGAGTATGTGGATCTTGGTCCCTGAGTTGTAGGCTGCTGGAGATAGACTGACTTTGTATGGTGGGTTATAGGAGTATGTGTATATATATATATATATATCTGTGGAAGTAAATGAGCTTGGCAGGTGGCCATATTGGGGCCAGGATGGGCTGTTAAGAGTGAAGTCAGAAGTGGAGAATATGTGGAGTAGGAAGCCAAGGGAAAAGGGAGGCATTTTGAAGTGACCAGAGTGATTATCAGATTCATATACTGCAGACTGGTCACTTAGGATTTCAGGGATAATAAGTTAGAAGACTTCTAACAGCAAGTATTAGGTGTGGTAGAGGCAGAAGCTGCGCTGCAGAAGGTTTGTCTTCTGTTTTCTAATAGAAAATAAAAGCTGAACATAAAGTTGTTTTTGGTAATTGACACCAGTTATGTGGCACTTACAGTCCTGCACCCTGGTGACTTACATAGATTACTTCTATTAAATTGTAACCCCCTTGGTACAACCCACAGTCACTGTTCATCAAGTACTGTGTTGAATGAAGAACTATAATATGGTCACTGATAAAAGAGTGTGAAAGTTATCCAGGTGTCCCTAAAGGCAAGTGAGTAAGGCTTTATCTAGAAGATGTAGAAACTGATAACAAAATTGCTGCCTGAATACTTGCTTTATTTCATCTTAGTTGGTGCCTGGCACACTAATCTCTCCTGTGCTGCTTCAAAGAAGCATTTGCCAGTGTAGGAACATAGGGCTGCTTGAAGGTTTTCTGCCAACTTTGATCAATGAAGCAAGTGGATGATAGATAGCAACAGTTAAAATGTTTCTTTCCTTTCATAGCTTTGGGCATCAGAGGTGAATGGCTTTATCTTAAGTACCAGTGGTTTATATAGAATTCTAGCCTCTTGAAGACTGGAGTGTATTGAAATAAAATCTTCTAATCAGTGGACAATCAGAAGTGAAAATCTTGGCATGTGTAGACATGGATTGACTCATTTCTTCAGGTCCAGGTTGTGGTATCAGGATACAGGTGTCTTTCAGAAGTCCTTGAAACTAAATAGCTTAAAGGAATGACTGTTGGTACTTGTGCATTCAGTCTAAAAGCAAAAACCATTTCAAATCCTCAGTTTAAATGCTAGAGAAGTGATCCTTTACAACTCTAAGGCCCTTATTTTTTTTTTTTTTTTTTTTTTTGAGGCTTCTATTTGGGCAACTTTTATTTTGGGTTATTTACAACCTGAATAGCAGATGCTGTTTCTATGACTCTGAAGAAACACTAACCTGGTAGAATACAAAAAGGAAATCTATTGATGTATTTGTATAGACTAGAAATGGGTCTTAGGAGTCAGTGGTCTCCTGGGAAGAGTAAGAGGCAGCACTGCCACTACTGCTATCAAATTGCTTCATACAACCACCGTCAGCTCATCTTGGGCGTCAGTCAGAGCTCTGGCAGTAAGAACCGATCAGTTTTGGATCAGTCCACAAAAGTCCTTTTTTTATCCTAAGAAACAAATATCACTTTATAAGGTTAGTGAATCCACAATTCAAGAGCATTTCCGCCCAACCCAAATGGATTTTGATGCTAACAACTTCTTTGCGGGGGCGGGGGGGGAGGTAAAAATTTTACTTTAATGATTACGTTAATTTGTTCTCCTAACAAATCTACAAACCAAGACTAGACAGAGTAAGCATTCTGAAACACTCTCACAAAGGAGAGAGTCGAAGATTGTAAAAAAGGTATATTATTTTCAATTATAAAGGTAACGATAGAGGCACTAAAATAATACTGACCCTAACCACACTGGGAAGTGGGCGATGGTCTAGATGGTGTTAGTGACTACATTTAAATCCTCACTACTGCAGAAGTCAGTCAGCAGGTAATGTCTGGAATTCAAATATTCTCTTGGCACCACAGGGGCAATCTGGAATATCCTTTTCTTGAGGGATATTTTCACCAGAGATCCAGATGGGGGCAAGCCCTCTGCCATATCTGAGAATCTGTTCTGGTTCAAGGGATATTTTGGTTTTAAACTTCTGGAAAATTCTATCTTCCCTAGATTCATGTTTTGCCATGGAATCCAATTCTTCCTCAGGTGCTTCACCCATGCTACCTATAATCTCTGATTCATCATCTTTTTCCACAAATTCAGGCATAATCTCATCTTCTGTTTCTATTACAATTTCAAACTCTGGAAAAAGGAAGCTGTGGTCTGGAACTGTACTGTCCAAATCACCTGCTTGTGGACAAGCCTGCTTATGTCCCAATCTCCAGTCCAGAGTCTGATGCTCCTTGCTGCAGTAATGTGCCTTGTGACATCTGGAGCATGTTTTGGGGCCTAAACAGCCACAAACTCTGCAGAGATGAGCACCAGACTCGAGCTGGAGGCACACGGATTCTCCTGTCTCTGGCGGAGGATCCTCAGAAGGTGGCTCATAGGCGTAGAAGTCATTTCTCCTGGGCAACTGATTTCTAAAAACGCGTAGGCCGGCGCAGCACGGTGGCGTTCGGCAGCAGAAAAGGAAGAGACCGCGGTGGAAGGCGTCGGCGCGGCCCGGAAGCGGTGCGTACAGCTGCAGCAGGAAGGCCAGTGGGCGGCCGCACAGCGCGCAGGCCAGCCTCGCGGGCCCCGGCAGCCCGGCTGCCAAGGCCCTTATTTTTAATGTGACTTAAGCCTTCTTCCAAATAACATTTGTATCTAAACAAGCTGGTCTTCTGTATTTCATTTCCTCTAATCTGTTCATTCCCCAAACACATGTATTTTCCATAGTATAAATTCTTTTTCTCCCCTCTGAGTTAAAAATACTTCATACTAGTTCAAGAAAACCGTAAGTGGCTTGATCCAAATTGAAATATTGTCATTTTATAGTTTTACTCTCAGCAGAGAAGGGATCAGGTAAAGGCACTGGTGGGGAGGAATAGAGGGGAGATGAGTGAATGTACTCATACAGGAAAATAGGATACTTTTTGAATATACTCTCATCCTTACCACTCCACTGGAGAAGCTTGTTAAACTCATTGATCTCCATGTTGTCAAGTGCGTTGTTTCATTTCTCATCTAGACTTATTGATAGCCTTTGACAGTAGATCAGTCCCTTCTACATTTGGCTTTCAGGATACTTAATACTTAGCTCACTGACAACCTGTCTCCCCATCTTTAAAGCCTTCATTTCCCTGGAGTTTGCTTAATCATTGTTACCTCTTCACTGTATCAATACTCAGTCATTCCCTTGGTTACCTCAGCTAGACTCATAGTGTTATAAATCATTTATACATCATTTCCCAAACTTACCTACAGTTCTAATCTCTTCTTTTGATTTTTAGACTTGCATATTTAACTTCTTGGTCTACCATTGAATATCCAATAGATATCTCAAACTTATTAAACTAGAATTGTTTTCTTTTTTTAAATTTATTTTTGGCTGCATTGGGTCTTCGTTGCTGCGTGCGAGCTTTCTCTAGTTGCAGCGAGTGGGGGCTACTCTTCGTTGTGGTGCACAGGCTTCTCATTGTGGTGGCTTCTCATTGCAGAGCACGGGCTCTAGGTACGTGGGCTTCGGTAGTTGTGGCGCACGGGCTCAGTGGTTGTGGCGCATGGGCTTAGTTGCTCTGCGGCATGTGGGATCTTCCCGGACAGGGCTTGAACCCGTGTTCCCTGCACTGGCAGGCGGATTCTTAACCACTGTGCCACTAGGGAAGTCCCCAAACTAGAATTCTTGATTCCCTGCCCTCTAAAACAAGTTCTCTGACAACCTTCCCCATATCAATTAGTGGCAACTCCAGTGGCAGCTCCATCCATCTGGTTCTTCATGTTATAAGCCTTAGCCATCGCTAACTCCTTTCACATTCTGCTTTCCATCTGTTGGCAAATCCTGTTGCCTCTCACTTCAAAATGCATACAGAATTGGACTATTTCTTCTGCCATAGCTATATACCTTGTACAAGCCACTTGTACTTGCCTGGATCATTGCTAGCCCCATAATTGGTTTCCCTCTTTCCCCTCCTGCTCTCTGCTATCTCTTACCAATATAGTAGCCAAATTGCAGAAGGCCCTATTAGGGCCCTGTCATCTCCTTTCATCGTGGCTAACTCTGCTCTTGTAACACTAGATTCCTTAGTGTTTTTAGGACACTATCAGAAGGCCTTTGCATTTGCCATTTCCTCTCCTAGGTGTTCTCTCCTTTAGGATTTTAATTAAAATGTCATCTTCTCTGTGAGGCATCCTGAGCAACTCTATCTAAAATTGCAACAGTTCCTCCCATCCCCCTGTATTCATTGCTGATTCTTCCCTGCCTAGCACAGCTATATATTAGGGACTCAAATGTATGCCTCAGCACTTAACTGTGTCAGCATAACTGGTGCTGTGCTACAACCAGTATAGCAATGCAGTACTTTTGACCTCTGATCTTGGTACTTCTGTTACATAAGTTTCTTTGGCAGCTCTTTTTTAGTCCTGTAGAAACTGAAGGATGGACCCATTTGGGTTCTACTCTTATTTAGAATCTTTAAGTAACATACGGATTTTAAGTTTTCTCTTTGGAGCTCAGCAACCACTTTGATAGTCTAAAAGTTAGGACTTTTTATTAGAGAAACCTATATATTCAAAATTATAAGTAGTATGTATGTGATGAATAACACTAAAGGGTATATGTTGAAACTACGTCTCTCAACCCATGTTCTCATTAACTACCTTAGACATAATATTAACAATTCCTTGTATATCCTTTTGAAGATATTTTAAATATAAATATAAGTATATTCCTATTTTTATTCAGGTAACATTTATCTTTTATACCTGGCTTTTAAAAACTTTAATCTTGAAATCAGACCAGTATGTATGGAGCTGCCTGCCTTGTTTTTTGTCAGTGGCTGCACGATTGTGTGTGTGTGTGTGTGTGTGTGTGTGTGTGTGTGTGTGTGTACATTTTTGGGCTTCAGATTTTAATAGATTAAGATTCTGTTACTTCTGCAATACCTCACATTGTTTTATTTTCCTAAGTGCAGTCCATGTAGAGTTTGGTATAAAGAGTAAGGGTAAGCGTCTAGCTTTAATTTTTTCCCAGGTGATTACCCAGTTATCTCAATCCCATTTATTAAATCACTTTTCCTCCTAATGAAGAAAACTCTTTTTATGTAATCCTATATTTGTCTTCTCACACATTTTTATATAGTTTTGGGTGGTTCATGGACCTGTTGCTAGGAACCGCCAGTTTTAAATACTTTCAAGAGAACTATTCTTAGTAAAGTACTTTTATAGTCTTTCAGATAACATGTCTTACAAGTTACTTGTTTGAAACAGCCTGGTTGTTATAGTGGGGCTAGAAAATAATGGCAACTCTTCTGGTTTACTTAGATTTGGGAATGGATGATGAAGGAGATGATGATCCAGTCCCCTTGCCAAATGTTAATGCAGCAATATTAAAAAAGGTAAGGTAGCAACTATACCCATATATATATATATATATATATATCCCTTTTCTCATTAACAATATCCTGGTGATATTTCTATATTGATATGTAGATACCTTCCTTAAAAACAAAACAAAATTACTATATAGTAAGATTATGACTAAGATATTTATTTTAGTTTAACCAGGCCCTGTGAATATTTAAGTTGTCTAGTCTTTTTCATTAACACATTTAAATT
The DNA here is from genome assembly GCF_964341445.2 of Mesoplodon mirus. NCBI lineage: Eukaryota > Metazoa > Chordata > Mammalia > Artiodactyla > Ziphiidae > Mesoplodon > Mesoplodon mirus. Next base: position 72,482,767 of record NC_138980.1, read on the forward strand.
ATTGAAATATAATGGTATGTGCTTAGCAAAAAGGGAAATTTTTTTGTATTGCTTGTCTACTGAATGGGTATGCCTCAAAAAGAGTTTGAGGGACTTCCCTGGTGGTCAGTGGTTAAGAATCTGCCTGCCAATGCAGGGCACATGGGTTCGAGCCCTGGTCCAGGAAGATCCCACATGCCATGGAGCAACTAAGCCCGTGCACCACAACTACTGAGCCTGTGTTCTAGAGCTTGCGAGCCACAACTACTGAGCTCACGCGCCTAGAGCCCGTGCTCCGCAACAAGAGAAGCCACCACAATGAGAAGCCCGCGCACCACAACGAAGAGTAGCCCCTGCTCGCCGCAAGTAGAGAAAGCCCACACACAGCAATGAAGACCCAATGCAGCCAAAAATAAAAAAAATTTTTAAAAAAGGAGTTTGAGAACAAGATACGTGCTTTTTTTGGTTTGTTTCTCTTTTTTTAGTTGATCACCTTACCCTGTGTCTAAGCATAAACAGCCCTCTACATATTTTTTTGGCTGCATTGTGCGCAGCTTGCAGGGATCTTAGTTCCCCGACCAGGGATTGAACCTGGGCCCATGGTAGTGAAAACACTGAGTCCTAACCATTGGACCACCTGGGAATTCCCCAGCCCTCCACATTGAATAGGATTTTAGTGTTTCAGAGCATATGGCTCCTTAATAGAGCCAGCTGTTTAACTGAATGCTCTTCTGAAGAAACAGCAGCCAGTTTCCACATTGCGGGGGAAAACTGGCTAGGCTTAGAGATGGGAACGATCATTTCCAGTTGGCCCCTTCCTAAGGAATTTTCAGAGTCATTGACCATATGCAGTTGCATTTTATGCTTTCTCTTGACCCTGCATATTTTTCCATATTCTTACCATGATTGGCTATTACCAATCTTTTTAATATCCCTAGTCTGGGTAAAAAGCCCCTTGTAACCACTATTCTGTATTCTGTCTCTGTGAATTTGACTATACTGGGCTATCTTATAAAAATGGGATCATAGGATATTCTTTTGTGTCTGGCTTATTTCGCTTAGGGTAATGTTTTCAAGGTTCATCCATTTTGTAGTCTTAATAGGCTTTTTATAGGAGTTCTTTATGTAGTTTTTACCACTTTGCTTGTCTTAGGTCAATTCACAGGTTTATATTTTTATCTAGTTAGATCTCCTTTTTTTTATTATTTTTTATTTATTTTTGGCTGCGTTGGTCTTCGTTGCTGTGTGCGGGCTTTCTCTAGTTGCGACGAGCGGGGGCTACTCTTCATTGCGGTGCGCGGGCTTCTCATTGCGATGGCTTCTCTTGTTGCAGAGCATGGGCTCCAGGCAGGCAGGCTTCAGTAGTGGCTTGCGGGCTTCAGTAGTTGTGGCTCTCAGGCTCTAGAGCGCAGGCTGAGTAGTTGTGGCACATGGGCTTAGTTGCCCCGCGGCATGTGGGATCCTCCCGGACCAGGGCTCGAACCCGTGTCCCCTGCATTGGCAGGTGGATTCTCAACCACTGAGCCACCAGGGAAGCCCAGATCTCCTTTCTGACTTCTGGGTTTTGTGTTGCAAATTAACATTCTATCTTATGCTAATGTAATATGCTTCTAAAAGGACTTTGACTTGCATTCATTCAAATTCCAGGCATTTTTTAGGTGCTGGAGGTACAACAGTGAACTAAAGAGACAAGATCTGTTCTGAGGTAGTTTACGTTCTGAAGGTGTGTGGGAAGCATACAACACAAATATGTCAGATGGAGAAGCTGTGGACTATAAGTGGGATGGTAGGGGGGAGTTGGCTATTTGTAAAATAAAGATGGTCAGGAAATGCCTTACTGTGAGAAGTGGATCTTTGAACAGAGATATGAATATGTGGGGGAAGAAAGCTCTGGGCAATGGGAGTAAGTGCAGTGACCCTAAGATAAGAGCATGTCCTGTCTTTTGAGATAAGGCAGGGAGGCTAGTGTGGTGGCTAGATCATAGTGAACAGGCAAGGAAGTAGAGGTTAGAGTTAACGGATTGGGTGAAACAGGGCCACCTAGAATAATTTTTTTTCCAATCTATTTGCATTATTACTTATCAATATTTAAAGTTAAGTATACTTACTGATTATATGACCCCCAAACTGTAAAAGTGTAAAGTAAAATTTCCCTTCCTTGTCTCTCCTCTGACCAGAAACTCCCATCAGCATTAATTTCTTACGTAGCCTTTTTTTTTTTTAAAGCTTTTTTTTTTTTTTTTTTTTTTTTTGCGGTACGCGGGCCTCTCACTGTTGTGGCCTCTCCCGTTGCGGAGCACAGGCTCCGGATGCGCAGCCTCAGCGGCCATGGCTCACGGGCCCAGCCGCTCCGCGGCATGTGGGATACTCCTGGACCGGGGCACGAACCCGTGTCCCCCGCATCAGCAGGCGGACTCAACCCCTGCGCCACCAGGGAAGCCCTGGTTTCTTTCTTATACTACTGGAATACTTCTTAAAAAGCTATTTAATTAAAGCCCTTTATGCTTGGCTTTTTCTTCTAGAAGTAGTTCTTTCCCTTTTTTGTATCCTGGTAGTATAATTTCTCAGTTCTCCCATTTTCTCTCAACATTGTTTATTCCCCCAACGTTATAATATAAAAAAAAAAGTTAATCATACAGAAAAGTTAAATTATACAGCAAACACCCATTTTCTTACCACTTAGATTCTGTAACTTAACACTTTCAGTGTAGATTGTGGTCTATATGATGGTGCACAGTCTAGCTAATCAGCTTCTGGAAACTTTAATGTGTTCATTCCACTACTAAGGGAACTTTGGGCTTTTCCTGCGTTGTTCTTATACTGGATAGTGTTGTGCATGTGTCTAGGGTGTTTAGAATTGCTTGGTGATAGGGTATGCACATATTCAGCTTCCCTAGGTACTCCTAGGTTACTTTTCAAAGGGATTATACCAATTCACACTCTACAGTAGAAAAGTTCATGTTATCCTCACACTGTTGCCAATGATTAGTATTGACATCTTGATTTTTATTTATCTTTTGGGGGTACAGTCTAAAGTAGTATCTGTAGTGTTAATTTTGCATTTAATGAGGCTGAGCATTTCCTCCATTTTGACTATTCATATTCAGATTTATTTTGTAAATTGCCTGTTCATATCTTTAGCCCATTTCTGTGCAGAGATTTTTAAGATTTTATATTTTATAAGGTAATCCACTGCTGGCATGTACATGTTGCAGGTATTTCCCAGTCATTGTCCTGTCTGACTTAATGTGTTTTTTTGTACAGGAGCTTTTTAGTATGGTCAAGTATAGTAATCTGTCTTCATGGTTCGCTGTTATCTAAGATCTTCCATGAACTCTAGGGTTGTGCTTTTCAAGCTGGGCTACTAACTTTATTATTCAAGTTGACTTACAGTTAGTTCTTAGCCCCGTGTAGGAATAACCTTGCCCCAGCAGTGGAACGAAGTACCTTGTTATAAAATGCCATATAGGAATGAACTTTTGTTGTTGTAGGTCATTCAGTGGTGCACCCACCACAAGGATGATCCTCCTCCTCCTGAGGATGATGAGAACAAAGAAAAGCGAACAGATGATATCCCTGTTTGGGATCAAGAATTCCTGAAAGTTGACCAAGGAACACTTTTTGAGCTTATACTGGTATGTTTTTAATGCATAGTATAAGATATTTCTAGTCCATACCTTTAGCACTTTTCATAGAGTTAAATTTGTTAAATTCATTGATACTGAATTTTAACTCTAAACTCTGCAATGCTATATTTAAATCCATGTATCAGTAACCACATTAAATGTAAACGGTCTAAACACCACAAATAAAGGTTAGAGGTCATCACATTGGATAGAAAAGAGTTAGCTATTCTGTCTACAAAAAACTCACTTTAAATATAAAGACACAATTAGGTTTAAAGGGTGGAATAAGATAATATTATGCTAACAATAATAACCAAAAGAAAACTGGAGTGACTATATTAAAGTACATTTCAGAGCAAAGAATATTACCAGGATTAAAGAGGGTCATTGCACAATGATAAAGTGGTCTGTTCATTATTAAGAGGACATAAGAATCCTAAATGTTTTTCTACCTAAAAGCAGAACTTCCAGAAAGTGAAACAAAAACCAATAGAACTCTAAAGGATAAGTAGGCAAATCCACAATCATAGTTAGAGATTTCAAAACCTGTCTCTAAATAATTGATAAAACAAGTAGACAGAGAATCATAAGGATGTAGAAGACTAATGACAGCAGAATTCATATTCTTTTCAAGTGTATACTTCCAAGATAGACATGTTGTGGGCCTTAAAACAAGTCACAGGGGAACTTCCCTGGTGGTCCAGTGGTTAAGACTCCCGCGCTTCCATTGCAGGGGGTGCGGGTTCAATATCTGGTTGGGGAACTAAGATCCCACATGCTGTGTGGCACGGCCAAAGCAAAACAAAACAAAATCTCATTTGAAAGGTTTCAAGTCACACAAAATATGTTTTCTAATCACAGTGGAATGAAATGAGAAATCAGTAACAGAAAGCTATCTGGAAAATCTGCAAATATTTGAAAACTAAGTAACACATTTCTTAGTAATCAAGAATGATTACTGAAGAATGAGTCAACGAAGAAATCAAAAGAAGAGTTAGTATTTTAAACTGAATGGAAATGAAACACAACATACGAAAATCTGTGAGATGAAGCTAAAGTAATAGAAGGAAATTGATAGCCCTAAACACCTATATTAGAAAAGAAGAGGGCTTCCCTGGTGGCACAGTGGTTAAGAATCCGCCTGCGAATGCAGGGAACATGGGTTCGATCCCTGGTCTGGGAAGATCCCACATGCCGCGGAGCAACTAAGCCCATGCACCACAACTAGTGAGCCTGTGCTCTGGAGCCCGTGAGCCACAACTACCGAGCTCTTGTGCCACAGCTACTGAAGCCCACGTGCCTAGAGCCTGTGCTCCACAACAAGAGAAGCCACCACAATGAGAAGCCCACGCACTGCAACAAAGAGTAGCTCCCACTCGCCGCAGCTAGAGAAACCCACGTGTAGCAGCAAAGACCCAACGCAGCCAAAAATAAATAAATAAATAAATATATATATATATATATATATATATATATATATATTTATTTATTTATTTATTTTTAGCTGTGTTGGGTCTTCGTTTCTGTGCAAGGGCTTTCTCTAGTTGTGGCAAGCAGGGGCCATTCTTCATTGCGGTGCGCGGGCCTCTCACTATCGCGGCCTCTCGCTGTGGAGCACAGGCTCCAGATGTGCAGGCTCAGTAGTTGTGGCTCACGGGCCAAGTTGCTCCGCAGCATGTGGGATCTTCCCAGACCAGGGCTCGAACCTGTGTCCCCTGCATTGGCAGGCAGATTCTCAACCACTGCGCCACCAGGGAAGCCCCATATAAATATATTTTTAAAGAAAAAAGAAAAGTTTCAAATCAGCAGTCTAAGCTTTTACCTTAAGAAACTAATGAAAGATGAATTTCATCCCAGAGAAAGGGAGTAGTAAAGGTAAGAGCAGAAATCAGTAAAATAGAAAACAGGAAGACAATAGAGAAAATCAAAGAAACCAAAAGTCGAATCAGAAGGTCAGTAAAATGTAATGCTATAACTACTTATGGGATCTTAGTTCCCCGACCAGGGATTGAACCTGGGCCCTTGGCAGTGAGATCATAGAGCCCTAACCACTGGACCACCAGGAAAATCACTGAATTCTTTAAATATTTTTGTCAAACACAAACTTGTGTTTGTGTGTGTGCACGTGTACACAACTGCCAGTAGTGACCATTCTTTGACATTTGGGGTAGTGTAGTTTGCTGAATGTAGCGCAAGGACTCAATATTACAGAGGTATAACAAAGAATGGGACATACAATAATCTTTCACAGAAGAATTTGTCTGATTTATTTATTCATTTAATTTCTTAAAATTAACTAGTATTTTAAGCTAAGTTAGATATGGATTGTTAGTCACTGACTTTGGATTTAATTTAAAGCATCAAGTATACTTTAATGAAAACAACAATTACTTTACAGGCAGCAAACTACTTAGACATCAAAGGTCTGCTTGATGTTACCTGCAAGACTGTTGCCAATATGATCAAGGGGAAAACTCCTGAGGAGATTCGAAAGACATTCAATATCAAAAATGATTTTACTGAAGAAGAGGAAGCCCAGGTAGGTGGCTAACAGCTTGTTCTTGATCAAATGCTTTTCAAGAGAGACTAAAACCCATAGCGTGCTAGGAAAAGAGGTATTTATATCAAGGAGTCTTGACTTTACCTGAGGGAAAATAGGTACCTTTTGTATGCTAAAAATATTCTGGTCTGTCTCTTAGTCTAAGCACTTAGATGATACTGTTCTTTTATAAGCATAAGAACAATTAGTTTTCATCCAAAGGTGCTGTTTGATATTTGTTCCTTAGCAGTTACTAGTTTTGGCACCTGGGACCTGACATGTAAGCCATCAATATTTGACTTCAGAAGAGCAGGCCCTATGGATTATGTGCCAGGATACTTCAGAGCAATTTAGTGAATGGGGAAGAAATGAATAGATCAGAATGATTTTGTTGATGCAGGTCATCTCTGGTGACTAAAGCTGTAGTTGCCCATTGTCTTTGCTTTTCTTGATAATTTCAGCAGGGCACAATAAAAAACTGGGGAGGGAAAGAATGGTAACCTGGAAGCGTAATGCTAACCGGGTTTTCCCGGTTTTCCATCGATTTCCTTCTGACCCACCTCACAGGCTATTGATGAATCATTAGATAGTAGTCTTAGAAAAGACTACTTAAGGTACTTCCTTATATCTGTCTCTTCTTCTAGGTACGCAAAGAGAACCAGTGGTGTGAGGAGAAGTGAAATTTTGTGTCTGATGCTGTAACACTGTAAGGATTGTTCCAAATACTAGTTGCACTGCTTTGTTTATAATTGTTAATATTAGAAAAACAGTCCACAAATGCAGCAGCAAATCAGTTGTATTAGCAGAATGTTGTCCTCATTGCATGTGTAGTTTCAGTACAGATTCCAAACTTACGGCTCAGTTTCTTCTAGTATGATAAAAAGTTCTTTTTTCTTTGCTCTGAATAAAATTGAACTGTGGGTTCTCTATAGAAAGTGGCATTTTGGGCTTTCCCTCTTTTTGTAAAGCAATTTATGCCTAGTTTATTGTCCAGTTAACTTTAGTTTAGTGACTTTTAAAAGTTGGCATTGTAAATAAAACAACTTGCAAAAAATTTTCTGAAATAGAATTAACAACGTATTATCTTTATTCATGAGTTGGAAACTGGAAAAAGGCTGATTGAGGTAAATGTTATCAGAGTGGGGTTATCAGAATGTCTTCCAGCTTCCTGGAGTCCACTGGTATTGATTAGCCTGTATGTAGCAGGGCTCCCTTAATTGGATCTGAGGACTTGTTTTTGCATTTTTAATCCTCTCAGCTTTGAATATGTTGGCTAGAGGCTCATTTACTACTCAGTTTGTGGTTTGGGAGGAAACAGAATTAGACAGTTCGCTGGCTTTTCTATTAAAAGAGACACTTAACCCATGTGGTGTGTCATCTTTTTATAATCAGTAATCCTATGTGGGGAAAACCATAAACACTACTTGCATGTAAAAAATAACTTAACTTTTAATGTTAAAATGTATGGCATTACCCAGAAAGCATCAGTCACGAATGCAAGATACTTTCAATAAAAAGTAAGTTACGTAGTAGGTAGTAAATGGTTTGCTTTTTGTGTATTTAAATGTTTCTCTTCACTTAATATTAAAAGTTAAGTTTACGTATGGTTGTTTAGTTGGAAAAGACTTGCAGGCAGTTCATGTCCTGGCTCACTGGAGGCTGCAACATAACAGTAAGGTTCTGGTAGACTCTGTTCTAATTGTCTTCTAATTTTTTTTCTTTCCTCCTTGTGTTCCCTTTTTACTTACTTTCCCAGTTAGAATTAACTATATTCACATGTAGTCTTAATGTGTTCTCTTCATGTTTACTGTGAGCTCTTCTGGCTCAGATTATTACTTGACAGTAGTTTGCTTTTACTTCAACTCTTATTTGTCCCAAATCTACCTTTATAATAAAGTTCCATGTGCTGTCTCACATAAATCCCCATTTGTTGTCTGTACCAGAGATAGCAAACCACAGCCTGTGTGTGGGTGAAATCTAGCCTACAACCTGTTTTTGCAGTCTGTGAGTTAAAAATAGTTTTTACATTTTTAAAGGATTGGTAAAAAATAGACACACAAAGACTGTATTTGACCAAAAAGCCTAAAATATTTACTCTGGCTCTTCACAGAAAAAGATTGCAAACCCTTCGACTACTTCTGGATCCCTGATTCCCTTTACTCAGGAAGTAAGCTTGTTTTTCCCTTTGTTCTGGTTTTAGTGGGGAAGGTAGCAGCATTCACTCCTAGCTGGAGTGTCTCATTTCTGCTGTTTCCCAGTGGTCAACTCTTGCCAAAAGTTTAACTACCTAAAGTATATCCCTAGCAATATCATAACGAACAAATCTTTCTTGAAAGTTCAGGATTGTTAGCATATGCTCTGTTTAGTTTGGAAAGGAAGTATCAGCTTATAGGAAGTGGGAGCCTATTATTATTAGCTGTTGATCTGTAACCCCCAAGAATTGTTACAATTACAGGACTAAATATCATCACTACCCATATTTAAAGGATACTGGGATCTTTCTGAATATGTAAGATTGAGCGGACAGACAATATAGTAGTTTAAAATTTTGTTCTCTTCTTGACTTTCTGTAGACCTTGGCCCTTGTCTTTAAACAAACAAAGATTCCTGATAATCTTAAACTCTCATGTTTAATAGAAATCTGACAGCTCATCCAAGAGAAAGTAGGCAATTTGTGGACATTATGTACCCAAATAAATCATAGGCATATTAAGAGGCCCTTCAACTGGCTGCAACACTTTCCTACCCTTTTCCCTCTTCCCTGTTACATTCTATTTCTTTAATATGTCTACCAAGAGTTTTCCGGGCTCTCACCTTGTCCAAGGAAAGTGAGTGGCCCTTTCCCATTATCCGTAATAGCAAACGTGTCTTCAAAGACACACTCTCTCCTGTCTGCCCTCTCATTTCCCAGTTATTCTGAGCTAATGCTGTAGCATGAAGTCAAACTGAGGCTGGAGTCCTGCCTCTGCCTCTTAGTGCCTACCTCGTCTTGGGTAAGTTGGACATAGTAGCTACCTGCAGTGTGGTGCTCTTGGTGGTGAAGGCTCCTCTGTGACAGTCCTTTGGCTTCTCAGCTTTTCATTGATTCTCTGGGTCACTTGTGATCGAAAGTAAACCAGCCACCTTCTGAATGTTAGCTTATTACTTTCTCCCTAACATTGTCAAGGATTAAGAATGTGCGCTCTCAAACAGTTTCTAATAATTCTTAACCTCTTTTGAAGTGCTGTTATATTTTATTAGCTCACCTTCATAAATCTACTTTTAATATACAAAGTAGGTATTGCTTTACAGTTTTTATATTTTTCCAAAGATTCACAGAGGCATCCCTTTAGGTTACAGATCCCTGAAGTGGCATTATAGCTGTGATTTGTTTATTCTACAACTGTTTGAACACATCAGCTGCTGGAATTGATTAAGCAAGATCTATATTGTAACTTGGTAGACTGCTAGGACTGCAGCTCTGTAACATGGTGTCATGGTAATTCTGAGCTTAGTCTGGAACTAGCTGGAGAAGGAGGAGCGTAACAGTGAGTCGCTATAGGCACATGACTCAGGGCAGGCAGATACTCCAAACCACGTGATTTTTTTTTTTTTTTTGGCTGCGTTGGGTCTTCGTTGTATCATGCGGGCTTTCTCTGGTTGCGGCTTACGGGGGCTACTCTTTGTTGTGCGTGGACTTCTCATTGTGGTGGCTTCTCTTGTTGCGGAGCATGGGCTCTAGGCATGCAGGCTTCAGTAGTTGTGGCACGCGGGCTCTAGAGTGCAGGCTCAGTAGTTGTGGCGCATGGGCTTAGTTGCTCCACGGCATGTGGGATCTTCCTGGACCAGGGATTGAACCCGTGTCCCCTGCATTGGCAGGTGGATTCTTATCCACTGTGCTACCGGGGAAGTCCTGCCTAGGCTCTTAATACGGCAGTTTGACCAGGGAGACAAAGTGGTTTCCACAGGGAAAGAGAGCAGCAGACCCTTTGATCTGAGCACGGCCTTTACCGTATCCACATCCATCGGAATCTCATCTTTCAAAGCTTAACTTTTGGTTGCCACCAGTTCCATATGAAGATGTTTCTGATTATTTTTATAAAGCTCAGTATACATTGAAATGGGAAGGTACCAAATAAATGTTCTCCTTATGAGTTGCTTGTGCTTTAAAAAGGTGATAATCTTCAATTGTCTGGATTTGTATGAAAACCAGAAGGGAATAAGGGAGAAGATTGCAAGTAAAGGGTAAGCACATGAAATGGTAAAATCCCTGAAGTGTAGCTCCTGGCTTCTTTGTAGGAAGTATAAGACATGGTTGCCTTCTTAGGAGATTTTGGTGTAGCTTAGGAGGCAAAGATAAATACTGCTGGGAGGAAATGAATAATAAAAATGTTCTGAGACAGAACATTAGTGAGCAAATGGGGGCTGCAGAGCTGGAAGGGTCTAGGAAAGGTTCCATGAAGAACTTGGTTTCAAAGGTCAAGTTGGATTTGGTTGGGGTGGAGGGATGGCAAGGTGAGGGAGAAAGCAGTGTGCTCAGTCTGGAACTAGTAGCAGAAGTTGGGTGTCATTAGGCCTGCTAGAGAATATAGTCTGGAAAGAGATATTAAAGCTGGATTGGTGAAAGAATTTTGGTGACACTGTAGGAAGAGTATTCATCATACTCATGTTAGGCAGTGCAGTTCTTGAGTGAAGCAGAATGTTTTTATTATTATTAAAGTATTCTGAATATTGAGGACTTTACAACTAGAGTCTTGATGCCTTTTTCTTGGTTACTATTGTTAAAAGTCACTACCTTCAAAAAACAGAACGAGTAAGAACTGTATGTGTACACAAGATGAAGAATGATGTAAGTTTAGAACATGTCCCTTAGCCCAAGATTTAGCCATTTGAACACCTAAGCATGTAGGCTGAATGCTATCCTTCCTGTTGAGTTGTCAGTGGATATCAGCATTGTTGGTGGCATAACGGTGTTGGTGAAGGGGCTCTTGTTTGAGCGATTTCCAGTGTGGGACTTCTTTTGAGTGACAGTTTGTTAACTTACGGATAACATACTTGCTTCCTTGCAGTATTTTGCACTGTTGGCTATATCTGGTCTGTGTGCCAATACTGAGAGGCATTTTGTAGGAGGAATATAGTTGCTCACAATAATACCTGCTTCCATGTCTCTAGTTCTTATGACCTGCTGACACTGCTGAACTTGACATGTTCAGGAGTCATTTGCTGAACTTATTAACCTGCTATATGCTGGCCTCTTCTTTCACTCTGAGGATCAGCCTATTCCATAAAAGTACTCTCACCTTCAGAACCTTCCACCTGTATATGTTGCAAATTGGTATTTTTCCTTTGTGTGCTGAATGTGCCATTTCACATCCTCTTTTACCTGCTTCAGATGCTTTGCAGATATTTCTGTCGTAGGAGGCTTATGGGAAGGGTGGGGATACAGAAGAAACTCAGATATATATATATTCAAGAGGAGTTTGCACAGTGGCTGTGTGTGTGTCTAGAACCTAATTTCTACTCCTCCATTCCCCCCCCGCCCCGCCATTGACTGCACATGCCTGAAAGAAGAAGACTTCAGATAAAGGAATGTGAGAACACCTGAATAAAAAAGGAACATCTGGTCCAGAGCCCCGGGGGAACTTAAAAGAAGTGTCAGCCTGAACTATCTCCCTTATAATTCATAGCTGCTGAAATATCCCTTACTTTAGGTTGCTAGTGACCTAACTCATGGGGACTGCTAGGGATAGGATAGTTCCTACCCTTACCCTAGGACAGAATTATGCCCTTTCCAGTTAACTCTTTGTCCAGTCCCATACTGTTCTTAACAACTTCAAAATGTCTCTTGATCTAAGGTGGGCTTTTATTCGAGGGAATTGACTATGGGAATATCCCCATCTATATTCTCTGTTGTAAAACTTCCTGCTGTACTCCCTGAGTACAGCATTCAGTTATAGCTCCTCTCAGACCCCCACTGCCCATTGTGGACAAGCAGACGAGTACAGACTTTGGGAGCCTGAGTTAAAAAGCCCATGGTGGGCTTCCCTGGTGGCGCAGTGGTTGAGAGTCCGCCTGCCGATGCAGGGGACACGGGTTCGTGCCCCGGTTCGGGAAGATCCCACATGCCGCGGAGTGGCTGGGCCCGTGAGCCATGGCCGCTGAGCCTGCGCGTCCGGAGCCTGTGCTCCGCAACAGGAGAGGCCACAACAGTGAGAGGCCCGCGTAAACAAACAAAAAAAGAAGCCCATGGTGATTTGAGATCTGAAAGAGAAGGTGATCAGAGTAGTTGGGGGACTTGACACAACCTAGGAACCAGGTTCTGCTTTGGTGGCCAGCTCTGTTTCAAGGACCCTTGGTGAACTCTTAAGCTCTCAAGAGACCTGAGAAACAGGCATGCTAAAGCAGCTTTTCTAACCTCACAGAAAAGCCAACTCAGCTCTTTTAATATAATGAATTAGTTTTTGGTCTCAAATCTTATAGGCCTGGCAAGTCTGTGTTAGCCTTGCTCCTTCTGCGCTGTTTTTTTTTTTCCCCCCGTAGAAATGCATGCAGGAACTGATTCCTTTCTTATTCTTTGGAACAATGTAAAGAACCATTCTGCTTCACTGTACATGTGGCCTTCCTAGCCAGGCTTATGGTACACTGAGTAGAGCTGGGCAGCGTTGCTTCTGGGCCATCCAGAATGTAGTTACAGTTCAGAAGAGAGTCTAGCCACAGAGCTTCCTGTAAAGGGGGAAACACCCTCAAATTGGGAGACTTGGGAAGGCCCTGCTAGCTTGTTGGGCTGAGCCCTCACCATGTCTTCTGAGCCTAGGAGGGCAGGGGGAGCAGCTGTAGCAGGGGAGGGATCAAGATCTGTATTTCAAGCAAATTTGCCAGTTGTCTAGGAATGTGTAAGGGAGGTTGGGATGTCTTATGTCTCAGAAAACGGCATGTTTTTGGCTGGAAATGAGGTGGGACTGCTGTGGTATTTGAAGTTGAATTTGCGGCTACACTCTGAAGTCACCCTGTGCCCCCACAGGAATGTGCTGGTATGATCTAGGAAGATTTGAGTTTCCTCTTTGAAGTCAGTTTCTTTTAAAAGGCTGGTTTGATTTTAGCAAAGTTGCCAAGGCCCCCCTCTTTACCCTCACATACACAAAGAGTGCATTGTTCATGTACCCCCTGTGCTGTAAATAAGACACCAGATCAGATGCAGCAACCCAGTCTTGCATAAGCCTTGGTTAAAATGTTTTTTGAAACAACTAGGCCAGTAGCCAGAGCGGAATTCTTTAAATGGGACAGATGTCAAGAGAATGGCTGGTCTCCTCTAGCACCCTTGCAGAAAAAAGCAAGTCTAGGATTACAGCTTTCAGTGGCCTACTTTAAATAGACACTACTCTGGAAGATGACTGACTTTCTTTATATTTTTAAACATAAAATCCAAAAAACTAACTCTGTTAAGTGAAAATTACATTATGGTAACCCAGCGGCTGGCTGTTGTAATACTTCTTGCCCACCATTTGTACCTAATGGTTGACTGACCTTTTGAGGTGGCGTTGTGACACCTTTTACATTCATGATGGGTCTCAAGAAGTTTATACTTTAACATGATGGAAACTGCTGTGGAAAAAGTAGATTGTAGATTTATCAGTCTTCAGAAGTTTTGTATAAGAATATTACTACCTCAAGAAATACTTCATGTACCTTACATTTTTTGGGAGGAAAGGGTGTTATTAAAATACCCATCTTTTGGATTTTGTGATGATACCAGGTTATAAGAGATTCCTGTGTGTTCATGTTTTCCTCCAAATAGGCTATGTACTTGTGTCTTTTCTCTCTGCCTTCAGAGGAAAATGGAGCCCAGTGATGATACGTGCCTATTTCTGGTTGGGTTTTCTTAGGGGCTGTGGCGGCAGTTTCCAGTCCATTCTCCTATGAGCAGTGGGGTAGGTTGGCCTGTGCCTGCATCACGGGTGAGCTCAGAGGACTGGGGGTTAAGATCAAGGCTTGCAATGGGAACTTAAACCTAGCATGAGCCCCGCTCTCTGGGTTGGAGCAGGGCCCAAGCCCCTTAAGGAGAGATGACAAGAATCAGTCCCTGGCTTGTGTAGGTTCAAGGTCTTGAGAACATGTGTACCATAGTAGAGAATAAACTTTGTGGCTGTGGAGAAGAGTGTTATACTCTGTCACTGAAACAGCTTATTCCTCAGAGTCAAGCTTTGAAAAAGAAACCCAGTAAAAAGTATCTTTATTCTCATATCAGAAATTTTTCTGTGTTATGCATTAATACAAAAATATTTTGAATACTACAATGGTCTTTTCTCTCTCAAGACTTCTTGCAGCACTACACCAGAACATATGATCTTTGGATTCTGAGAAGCCAGTGGCTAAAGTAGGAACTAAAGGCTTTTGTTGAGGGGGTGTGTGGGTATGGAGATAGCCCTTTCTCTTTGGACTCAGGCTATATGTACAGTAAAGAGGAGGCAAAAAACCCAACTAAGTTAAATTAAAAGAAGATTTGTTTTTTAAGGCTCAGGGTTGAAGCTTGGCTCAGAGATGGGTTAAAGTAGGCTGTGGTGCAAACCCGACGTCCAACACTAGAGGTTTTCTGGGCTCCTTGCTTTGGTTGTAATAGTCTTTCTTCCTGCAGCCCCATAGGGAAACTGAAGCTGGCCTACTTTCATGCTGGAAGATAGGCACTGGCTGTCCTGAGGTTTGGTTTGCCCTCTTACAACTGTCTGAGAGCTGGCTAGAATGATGTGGATAGGCTGGAACTGGATCTGTGAAAAAGGCTCTCAAGAGCGGGTAAGGATGCACACCAGATTTTGAGCCATGACTTACTTGAACCGTTGACTGCAGCTACTAGTGACTGAGGCATTTGGTTGGTATCAGGGCTTCTTAGGTGGTTGAGTTTCTTAGGAAACATTTCCGAGTAACTTGAACTAGAGCCACATACCCTCACCACCCACACTTGCCTTTAAGGTAGTGTCAGGTTATTCCTGTTGGCTAGGGTGATAGGCCTAAATTTAACCTATTCCATTCACTCCTCTTCTTGTAAGCTCCAAAGAACGTGGCAAGAAGCTTCCTTTGGTCCAGCTTACAGATAGCAGCTGGTTTTCTGTAAACAGGGCTTCTCCAGGCCCTTAAGAGAGAAGCACTGTCGTCTTGAGCTTTGTGGTTGTGACCATGCTTACATATTTGTTTGGTAAACCAGCTTGTTCTTGGTCCATGAAGTATCTGGTACGGGGAGGGTGTGGCAGTGGTGGGGTTGGGTGGGGGAAGTAGGGAAAGCAGTTGGGCTCAGTCCAGTCCATCTATGACCTATAGCAGAAAAGCAAGGGAGGCAGGGAGGGGCATCTGGCTACTAAGATAGATGGTAAAAAAAAAAATAGATCCAGTCTGCCATAGGCATGAGGGGATGCCCTTAATCAAATGACACAATGCAGATCTAATTCCCACCACTTGGAGCAGTTTGAATTGATGGCCCCATGTTCAGGCAGAAGATGTGCAGCCTCTGAAATCTCCAGGGCCTGGACTCTGAGAGGGAGCCAACAGGGCCCCTGGCCGGTTTCCACGTGCTTTGGGGCTCTGTCGTCTCCTCTCAGAGGGTGGGCCCCTGGAGGAAGCCGTGTGTCCTGTGCATGCTAGGCTGCCTGTCTCCGAGATTCCTGTTGCTGTACCTGTGTACTCTGCAGGTTGCTGTGAGGAGCCTGAGGGGGCCCAGGGGGCTGGGAGGCTGAGAGTGGCCGAGAGACCTGGTGATGTAGGCGCCGGTTCCGCAGGGCTAGCAAGCAGTTCTGTGGGGAAGTGGGGCAGCAGGAGGTACGAGGGCGAGTCCTGGGGAGCTGGGGACCCGGGGCAGCCTAGAGCACTGTCATCGGAAGGAACGGGGCTGGGGCAGCGGCCTTCTCCGGGTAAGTACCGAATGCATTTCTTTTTCCTCCTAGGAATAGTGAAGAGAGTTATCTGTAAACAGAGGGTGAATTCATAGTCATACTCCACAACCAAAAAATGCTGTCCTTGCATAGGCCTAGCTCCCCGTGACTTAGGTGATATGCCTGTGCCTTCATGCTTAGCGCTACAACTGCTGAGCCTGGCCCAGACCTGGGACAGGTGCAGCTCCCAGCAGAGCCACAAGGTGGCACAGGGACCTTTTGTAGCTTGGCCTGTGGGCTGCCTGCTGTCTTCCAGGGCAGCTATCTCCTAGTCTAGGCTGTTGAGGCTCTGCTTCACATGTTTGTGGGGCTCAGATCTGATTAAGGAAGTGGGGGATGCTGCAATGGGCTTGTGGCTTCTAGGGCTGAGCAATCCAAATGTTCAGAGCTAGGCTAGGGGCAGAGAAGGGAAAGAAATGGACAGTGACTTGCCTTATCCATTCCTACCATCTTATTCTCTGGACAACACTTTGTTTCTGACTAGCATGGAATGGATGGAATAGGGCCTCCTCTGAGAACAGGGTTGCCTCCCATCATGTGTACATACACACACATACTTATTTCCCCCAAATTCCTCTTTGCCCTTGGACAGGAGTATGGTGGGCATTCATAGGGGCTGGACAAGTATTCCCGAGAGTCAGTGAACTTACTGCCTGGAGCAGCCTCAGCCTTGGCCCTAGCAGGCCTGGCCTGAACCTCAACTAGGCAACTTTAGTCATTTGGTAGGTATACTTTCTTTTCCCATACACAAATATTTCTCTGTTGTATGGTGAAACATACAGGTTTAATGCCACAGGGCCTGAGTATGGCTACCAGGGGTACCTCTGTTCATCTCCCTACCTCTCTGAGCCCTCTGGTCTCAGTACGTCCATGATATGTCACATGGGCACTGGGCATTCAGGTTATTCAGGTTTTTCTCTACTACAGTCACTTTGTTATTCTTAGAATTAAGGGCTCAGTATGGTACAGCAGGGACCCCAACTGGAAGAAGTGAGGGAGCTGGTGGACCATGATGACTTTGAGGCCTGGGAACAGGGGCTCAGGCCATTTAAATGCTGTGTGTGTGATTTGTCTGCTGAGGACCTGCTAGGCCTGATGAGCATCAGACCAACATTACCAGGGAACCCTGGACACCAGGTACCAGAAATACCTTCTACGTCTGCCTTTCCTCCTAGATCATTGTCTCTCCTTCTCCTTCCTCTTAGACCCAAGTGGTCTTCCCCACAAGCTGTTCTGTGTTCACTCCCATTCTTAGGAGGCATGGGCTCCCCAGTCTGTGGGTATGTTGGGGGCTAGGGGCCAAAGGAGGGCAGCAGGCCCAGCAGAACATGTGCAGAGAGTAAGGGAAGCAGCTTGAAGCAAAGGGAGGACAGTGGTGGGGACAAACCCACCTGCACGGACCACACCAATCCGTCTGCTGGTTGAGGCCAAAGCGAGCACGGCATTTCTTAGGCGAGCCAGGGTCTGCTCACAGCCATGCCAGAGGGGCAGAGCAGGGCAGAGGGCGAGCAGGCAGGCAGCAGGGCAGAGCAGGGCCCAGAAAGAAGAGGTAACATCAGTGTTAGCCAGTCACAGATACCCCACAGTCCCTACAGGCAAGGGCTTCTCCACGGCACAGCCAGCCCTAGTGGGAGCCCCAGGGCCCAAAGCCAAGGTATCAGGAAAGGGTGGCACCCAGATGGCAGTGTAGAGGCAGTGGTAAGAATGGCGGGGGTGGGGAGGGAGGGGACCCTATCAGACTGGCTCCTCTCTGTGGCTTGTGGGGCCCCTTGCAGCAAGGGAGCTCAGAGAGGAACCTGGGGGGCCTGTGGGGATCAAGCCTCTTCTGCCTTAGGGCCCCCACTACCCCCACCAACTCCCTGCCCATTTTATCCAGTTTTTCTTCATCGTTGCCAGTGTGCAGTCTGCCTGACCCATATCCCCTGTAGCTGTAGCTTAAGCCTATGCTACATACTTTTCCAGAAGGAAAGTAAAGCCCATTCTTCAACCTTAGAAAAAGGACTGAGGACTCTCCCGTGCCCCAGTCCTAGCCTCCAGCTTCCCTGTGTGGGGCAGCACAGCTGAGAAAGTCACTTGTGGATGCGGAGTGTGAAGTATCAGAGTTGGGACAGGAATTCACCCACAGGAAGACTTGAGGCAGGGTGCGGCCTCCCGAGTCCTCTATACGGAGCACTTTGCGCCTCCGTGAGAACTGGGGGTGGGGAGAGAGAGAAATTGCTAGGCTGGACTGCTGGGCTCAGGCATGGGGCCTGGCTCAGCCTCCACCCAGACAGCCTGCTGCTCACCTCCGCAGAGCTAACCAGGATGCAGCATTTGGATTTAGTCTTAAACAGTTCCTCACTAGCTTCTCTGGCAGAGGCTGGCCGCTAGCAGGGCTTGCAAGGGGGTGTGTGTGGTGGGTCACAAAGCACTGCTCTAAGAATTGGCTTCTGCAGGTCTTCCCTGGGACTTGGTGTAGCTGTTTCTCCTGTGGGGGGTTGACTTGGGAGGTGCAGGCCTCATTTCCAGAGGGCCCAGGCCCTGAAGGTTCATGGCTCAGTACTCTGCCTCTCTCCTGGGCCAGAGCAGGGCCGCTCGTGAGCTGGGGACCCGGAGAGGAGCCTCCACTACTGCTGAGGGAAGGCCTCACCTGTGTTGGATTCCTGGTGCTTTTCCCGTGACCGCCTCTTCTTCTTCCCCTGCAGGGAGCAAAGCGGAGGATGCTTAGAGGATGCTGGGAGGTGGACACTGTAACCCCAGTGAGCGAGTGGTTGGGACACCTGCAGCCTGCTGCCTAGTCTGGCTGCCGCTGGGATTCCAGGTCCACAGTTCCCTCTGACTTGGGGGCCTTGGTGTCTCTTGATTGTGCTTTTTGCTAGGTTACCACGGGGCAGCTGGGGCCTCCTCCTCCCTTTCCCACACTGGTCTCCTTTCTGAATGCAGGAGGTGACTTCCGGGCCCCTTCCTCCACTTGTGCTGATGTAGCCCAATCAAGTACTGGACAACAGCCCTGTGTGGAAGTACATGCTGGGGAAAATGAGCCTGCCTTTAGGGGCAGCTCCCCTCATCTGATCCTCTTCTGAGCTAGCCATGGGAGGCCTTGGACCCTCTATTCCACCACCTCCCCTCCTCCTCTGTGCCTTCAGGACAGGAGTCCCAACTTCCCTGGTGAGACTGTGGCCTGGCATCTTGAAGGTTGCCCTACTGTGTGTTGGCCACTCACGTAGTTGTCCCGCGCCGACCAGCCTGGGTAGAGCTGCATGTGCAGCTGCCTCTCCTTGCGGGCTAGCTCATAATACTTGGCCTGCTCTTCCCGGGACAGTGCGTGCCACTGCAGAGGGGAAGGGGGGCAGATGGAGGTGCATCAGGGAGTCAGCAGGCTGCACCGGGGTGAAGGTAGTCAGGGCCCGCCCCTACCAGCCCACCTGCCCCGTGGCCTCACCCTACGGCCCAGGATCTGGTTGATGGCAGCGCTCTCCTTGAGTGTGCATTCTGCAATGACTTTTGCTCTCATCTCCTTCATGTACAGCATGAAGGCGTTGAGAGGCTTCTTGATGGTTGGCTTCTTGGCTTCCTTCTCTGCCTTGGATTCTGCCTGTGTCTTCCTGAAGGACACATGAACAGATCACTCAGGGGCCCCCACGGTGTCCTGATGCTACCACTCTCCTCTAGTGTGTCCAGTGTATGTGTAAGTGCCTGGATACTAGGGTTTTGTAAATGGGATCTTTTTTTTAGCTGCCCCAAAGTAGGTGAGCAGAGCTCAGTAACTGTTCCTTATAGGAATTCTGCAGCTAAGTAAGGAAAGCCCCTCCCCTCTTGGCTCAAACTAAATCCACCCACTCCCCTCCTGCTTCTGAGGATCAAAAAACTGGTCAGTGGCAATTGCCACAAGATGGCTTGGCCAGAGGCCTCCTGGCAGTCCCTGGAGCTTCCAGGCAGCAGGCTTGGGCCTGGTGGGAGGAATGTGTATCTTGAGGTCTGCTTACCTGTCCCACCCCCCATCCCCATTTAGTGTCTTTTCACTCACAGGCTGCGGTCATAGGGCTGCAGCTCCTGCTTCCCTGAAGGGGGCACAATGGCTGGGTGGGGGATGGCTGCAGGGTGACCAGGTACACCGGAACCTAGCATCAGGGGTGGATGGGTGAACCTAAAGGCAGAAGAAGAGTTAACACTGAGCCAGGTATGTACGGGCCAGATCTTTGGACACAGAGAGGCCCCTGCACAGTACAAGAGGGTGAACAAATACCCACCTCCACTGGCCTGCATACAAGTACACAGAAATACATACAAATACCTGCTTCCAACACACTGCACAGACACGATGCAAAAATCTACATGTATGTCAAATTCAGGTGGTTACTAAAGTCCTGAATAGCTTTTGAATCTATCCCCTTCTCACCTCCTGCCCTCAACAGCTCAGCCTCACACTGTGGCTGCCCTTACCTTCCTCCTTGACTCCTCCAGGCCTCTCTCTATATAACAGCCAGAGTGACCTTTTAAAAACACCCGAATGCTCTTGGCCACTTCTGTTGAAATTCCCCCACTGCCCATAGAATAAAACCCAGGCTCCTCCCCAGGGCTTGCACAGCCCTGTATGGCCATCTCTGCTGACATTTCTAGCCCCACCCCCCCACCCCATTTCCCATCACTTCCCACCCCCAGCCATCTCCAGCTACTGATGTTCCCTTTGTTCCCCTCACTCAAGAGATGTTATCCTCTTCGTGAAGCCTTCCCTGACCCATCAGACACGGCTGGGGTCTCCTCGGGGCTTCCCCATCACCCAGCTAGCCCATTCAACTGCTGCTGCTGTGTCTATACCTCCCACCCTGGGCTGTGGGCTCCAGTAGGGCTAGAAATGTCTGTTGAATTCCTTATTCCATAGCTGCGCACAAGCCTGTCACTGAGGGAGTGAGCCAAGTGAAAGGACACACATATACACATAGCTCCCACTTTACTTTCTTGATGTTCTATGGATACCAATCTGTCCCTTACTGCTTGCACAGGTATGGAATAACTGAGCAGGTGGCCCCTAAGGGCCAGAGGTTGGAGACACATGTAAAAGGTGCTGCCTCGGCTTGGGCAGAGCTCGGGGGATGCTGTCCTGACACAGTCCTTTGCTCAGCAGCATGCACAACAGAGTTGAGTGCACACACACCTGCACACGTGTACATGCACTGCCTCTGGCTGCTCTGTTGTGCTCTGCACTGTATGGCCTGGGCTTAGGCCTCCTGCACTCCCACTGGCTTCATTCTCTGGTATAGGGCAGCGTGGGGCTGGAGAATGACAGACGGACGGATGGACAGACGACTGACACAGGGCAAGCACTGGCCTGGGCATGGCCTCTTGTGGGCACTGAAGCCTGGGCAACAGGAAGCAGGAGCCTAGCTGCAGGGTAGGGGACTCACCTGGGGTAGGGGGCGCCAGGGGCTGCGGTGGGGGCAGGGAAGTGCTGTCTATATCCGCAGGAAGGGGACAGGGGGTAGAGAGGAGGGCTGGGCCTGTGGTTGGGAGAGAGAGCTGTTAGCAGTCTGGCTACTTGCCAAATGTGGGGAACGACTTCCCCACCTTGCTCGGGCCTGACCCCTAGTGTAATAAGGAGAATTGGCTTCTGCTTGGACCACTCTAGTGTATGTTTTAAACACCAGCCACCAGAGGGCAACCTTTCCCTCTACAGCAGCGGTCCCCAACCTTTTTGGCACCAGGGACCGGTTTTGTGGAAGACAGTTTTTCCACAGACTTGGGGCTTGCCCTGCCGCTCACCTGCTGTGCGGCCCGGTTCCTAACCCCTGCTCTATAGGCTTACCTTCCCTCTACTCGTGTATAAGGGGTAGAAATGGCAGCATTCTCCTGGGACCCAGGTTAGTAGGTCCCTGGGGTCCCTCCAGCCTCACCTCCTGAAATTCGGGCTTGATACCTGCACACCTGCCCTAAGGCCTTTGCACTCACTGTTGACACTGTTAGGATTGTTCTTCTGTCCCACTTTGCTTCCAACTCTCCTGGTCATCTGTCAAGGTCTTGCTTGGCCAAAACACCCTTTCTCCTGAAAGCCCTTGAGACCCCAAACTGGATGAGGTGTCCCTCCAGGCTTCCACAGTCCTCAAAGCGCTAACAGTGCTCTGTAGTTGGCCTCTTGCCTGACTTGTGCACTGGGTGGACTGAGTTCTGAGAGGGCAGGGACCTGAGGATCAACCAGCTTCAGCAGTGCTTCTCTGGTTCCCAGAACCTGCCTGGTGCACTTAAATCCTGGGGGTACTCGCAAGGGTAGTCCTGATTTGTATTCAAGCTGGAGCTTTATCCGGAGACAATCTGGACATGGAAGAGTGAGCTGAACGTGGATAAAGGGCAAGTAGGAAGGGGCAGGCGGGCCCCAGGTTGGGCTTCTGGCCTGCTCTGCCTTCCTGGGAAGCCAAGCTTTCCTGCCTTTGGGTAATTGCCCCAACCTAGAGAGGCTAGAGACCTGCCTAGGTCAAACTGCGCATGATGAACAAAGGGTCACGTACTCTGCCAAGGCCCAGATCCGGGTGAAGACGGGCCCTTTGGCTCACAGTTGGGCCTACTGAATGGGATCCAGGCTGTCTTTCCCTGGCCCAGCCTTAGACGGCTCTCCAAGCAGAATGCCAGGGGCTTGCACTGAAGCAGGCACCATAGGGGCAAGAAGGGCCCTGCCCTTCAAGCAGCTCAGCCAAGGAAGGGACCAGCCAGCAGTAGACACTGAGGCAAGTGGGAAGTATCCCTCTGTCCACCAGGCCACTGAGAAGCAACAGCCTCTCGTGGCCATGCATGCTGCCACCTCCCTGGTCAGGCCTACTTTTTCTTCCTCACATACTCATATGGCCCTGAACAGCCCAGGGTTCCCCCGTTAAAGTCTCAGACGTTACGGCAGAGTGTGATAGGGCTAGGACCAGGAGCTAGGTCTCCTGCCTTCCCAGAGGGAGTATGTCTGGCTAGCTGAGGCATGGATAGAGCTGCTGGCCAGCCCCTAGTACCTGTACAGAGCTGGCATCAGGTTGCTCAGCACAGAAGGGTGGAGGAGGAAAATGGAAGGGCAGGTGTGGGTCCAACCAGTGCAAGGTGCCCCTTTCCCACTGGGCCCTCACTCACCAGCTCACAGTGTGCGGGAGCTGTCCCATGCTGCCTGAGGTCAGAGAGTAGAAGCCAGAGAGGTCAGGGGTCTGCAGAGGCCTGTGAACTCCTGCAGTGGAGAGGGGCCGAGTAAGTGAGCCAGCCTGACCTGGAGGCCACTTCAGCTTGTTACTGCATCCTGGAGCCTCCTGTGGGGCCCTCCTAGGATCCCATCTCCATGTGCTAGAGGGAGGACCAGACATACTGGTTTGTTCAGGACTATCCCAGTGTGATAATAGTGCCCCATTTACAGGCTAGGGGAATCAAGGGCAGAGGGTTTGGGTGACCTGCCTACGGACAGTGGCTGGACAATGGCAGAGTTGGAGTCATTCAGGAGTGGGAGGCCAGACCTTGCCACACCCTGGTCCAATGCTGATCTGTAACTGGGGCCTCTCTGCTGGGGCCTCTAGCCTGGCTTTCCGGGCAGGAGGCAGACCCCCTGGCCTGGGGAGCCAGGGCTCCACCCGCCCCCCCATGCCCCCTCCTCCCCAGGGTTGAGTCAGCAGGTTTCCCACAGCCGACAATGGCTGATTTCAGAATGACTTTGCCCGAGGCTGAGGTGAATCAGCCATCACAACCACCACTTTCCATTTTCTCACTGGGGGAGGGAAAGACTACAAGTTTTATATTTATCAGCTTTACAGAGGCCTACTCCCATACTGGTATTGGGTAGTCATGCAGGATTTAGGCTCCTACTTCAACCTGAAGCCTTCAGATTTTGACCAGGTACCACCTTCCCCAACCCTTTGGTGCCCTCAGGCTCCTCAATCTTTTGGGCATGTTCGAGGGGCCCTGAGTTTGCACAGCCCCAGGTTCTCCATGGTCTAGCCACCTGGTCTCAGAAGGCTGGGACTTGATCTCCCCACTCCCCAGCTCTGGGTCTTGTTGGGCCCTTCCCATCCAGGATCCATACCTTGCTTCTGGCTGATGTCGGCTGGAGCAGGTGTGGGGTGTGGGCTGCTGAAATGGTCATAGAGAGGAGAGAGTTGGGGGACGCCGTGGGAAGGCTGACTGGCCTTGTTGTGCTGAAAAACAAGGAGGGTGGGTGAATGAAGGGGACCTGAGGGAGGAAGGCACGAGACCGGGGTGCACATACAGGAGCCCCAATTAGCTGTGTGGCGGCAGCCCAACCACCAGAGGAAAGTGGAGGTGATCAAAACCGCAGGCTTCACTGGACAGGACCCCACTCAGGCCACCTGGTGTCCAGTGGCCCTGCCCCCCCACCCAACTTTGCCCAAGCAGTCCAGTCTCCTAGAGAGCCTCTCGGTCTTTCTTGGCCCTCAGTTCTAGGAGGCGTTTCCCCTGCCCAGGAAATTCTTCCTGCCTCCTGGTTTCAGAGATACCCCAGTTTCTCTGAGGCCCTATGGCTTGTCTGGGGAGCTGCTCACAAGCCTCCAGCCCTAAGACAGCCTGGAGCTTGCTGTCCCCCTCCTCTAGCCCCCAGACTGAGGGGCTTGAGTCTGACCCTCTGGAACCACCTCAGGCTTAAGAGGATTTGTTGACATAGGGAAGGGGCTCCCTCAGCTCTCTAACTCAGGGGAGGTGGGGCAAGGTGGTGCCAGCTGTGGCCAGGCTCCCCCCAGGGCCAACCCACCCAGCCTCCACACTTCCTGTTTCCTCAGCACCACAGGACTCTTACTTTTCACGCTAGTCACATGGATTTGTCATGAGTTGACTCATATTCAGACTGGGACGGGGGCTCCCCTGAGACCCAACCACAGGGAGTTTGCGGCTCAGGGCCAAGGCCTAGCTCTGCATATCCTCGGTGCGCACCTTTGCAGGCCAGGGCCCTGGAGACATCATCTAAAACTGAAGGTCAGCTTCCACTTGGAAAAGTCCACCTGTGGGGATGCTGCTGGCTGGGAGCACAGATGAGTGACTTCTAACCCACGACACAGAAGAAATGGGACATCTTTGGGGCAAGACAGTCATGAGAGATGGTAGTCTGGGCTCCTCCCCACCCTGTAGGTGAAATTTCTCACTGGCTGAATTTAGCCAGACTCCTTAACATCTCTGGGCTTCCTCTCCTGTGTAGTGGATGGGGTTCATGATCCCTTCATCACCAGGTTTGGGGAAGGTGAGGGTAGCTCTTGGTGAGGAGGCCTGGCACTGGTCCTTTGGCACTGGCTGTTGGGGGTCCAGAGTGAGGCTAGAGGGAAGGGCAGGTATGAGCCACACTGTAGCCATGGCATGAGGCTCCCAGATGGGCACAGGATCCCACACCTCCCAGCAACAGCCCTGGCCACCCCCTTTCCCACATTCCTGCCTCCACGGGAGCTTCAGGCTGGGCTACAAGCTGTACCCTTCCCTTCAGGGCTCGGTAAATTGCTCACACTGCCACCTGTCAGTCCCTTGCTCATCCATCTGCCCACCAGGAGAAGTCTTAGATACCAGGGATGATGAGCCTGCCTTCTGTCCTCAGGCAGATAGGAGTTAATGCTCTAATAGTGGTGGCTCCTTCTTTGCGGCTGGCATGGATCTGGCATCACAACCACTTCCTGAGGCCGATGCCTCACCTTTGACCAGAGGCCTCTCCTGGCCTCCTGGGGCAGCGCAGGAGAGCTTCCGAGGACTCTCCACTGTGAGCCTGAGGAAGAGTCTGCCAACCACGTTCAGTTCCTGGATCTAATTTACTACAATACCTGAGCACCTATTATCTTGTCTCAAATGGCTCTTGTGAGGATAAAGCCAGGAGCTCAAGTAGTCTGGTGTCAGGTAATGAGGAAGGGACATGTAAGAAGCCCCTCATTCACCCTGAAGAGTGAGGAGGAAACGTTACTTAGAGTGCTTCCCTAGCCCCCTGGTGCCAGGCCTCACATGGGCCAGACACTTTGGTCTTATTATGCCAAAGGAGGTCTGCCTGGAGATGGCAGACACACCTGGCAGCCCACTGGCAGCATCACTTGGGAAGAGTGAAGACGGGGCCATGCTGTTCAAGGCTTTGGTTGGTGGGACCCTCCTGTTGCTCTGTGAAGGCTGGGCTTCCTGAACAAGCTGGGGGAAGCTCCTGTCATTCCCAGGCCTTCTTTTATCCCCAGCATGGACCCAGACACACCTGTGACAGGTTGGGATTGTGCAGGGGAACGGAAGGTGGAAAACAGGATCCTCAGGCCTGCAGGTGACCGGCAAGAGAGAGAGGAGCAGACTGGGACAGTAGGTGTGGGGTATGGGGTGTGGGGGAATGTGACCCCTTCATGTACTGAGTACTTGCCACATGCCAGGCACTGTGCCCAGCACTTTGCAAGCACAGTCTTATTCCCACCAGGGTACCAGCAGGTTGCTATTTCTCCCATTTGTAAGTCCTCCAGCTGCCACCTCCTGTCTTGCTCCCCTTTATTGCAGACCTCAGCAGAGCTGTCCCCATTTGCTGCCTCTAGTCCTCAGCTCTCATTATGCCTTCATCCAGGCCAGTCTCTTGCCCCATCACTTCCCTAGGTGACTCGTCAAGGTCCCCAGTGACTTCCATGTTGCTGAACTCAGCAGTCAATTCTCAGTCTGCATTTTACCTGACTTCTCAGCACACTGAACACAACTGATTTCTCCCTCCTCGTGGTAGTTTCTTCACTTGGATTCCAGAATGCCACACTTCCCTGATTTTCCTCTAACCTCAGAGACCACTCCTTCTCGGCCTTGTTTCTGGCTCTTCATCTTCTTCCTGACCTGACCCAAGCTTGGCCCTCAGTTCTCTATCAATCCTCCCCTCCCAGGCTGCTCTCATCCAGGCTTACGGCTTTAAACGTCTTCATCTGATGACTCCACATCTGTATCTCCAGCCCCCACTTCTCCTAGGAACGCCACTCTCCAAATGCTCCCCAAATTCAACATGTCCAAAGTAGAACCTTTGACTTCCTGCCCCAAACATTCCTCTCCATCTTCCTCAGTTAATGGTAACTCCCTCCTTCCAGTGGCTGAGACCAAACAGCTTGGAGTCACCTTTGACGCTTCTTTTTCTCACACTCCACCTCCAATTTGTCAGCAGATCCTAATGGCTCTACTTTCAAAATATAACAGAATCCAACCACTTCTTTCTTTCTCCCTTTCCCCACCCAGTCCAAGCCACAGTCCCTTCTCACCTGGCGACTGCAGCAGCCTCCTGCTTCCTCAGTCCTCCATCCAGCAGCCATATAAATCAGATCACGTTGCTCCTCAGCCCAGGCCTATGAAGCTCCAGGATCAGGCCCCCAACTACCTCTCTAACACCATTACCTTCCTCTCTCCTTGCTCACTATGCCCAGCACTTCTCATGGTTGTTTCAGCCTCCAGCCTCTTCCTCCAGCCTCCAGCCTCTTCCTCCAGTTAGTTACTCCAGTGGTCATTTTTAACTGTGCCAGGATGGGAAGTGGGTTGGGAAGTACAGCTCTAGGCTTGCTGACCTTTTTCACTGACCTTTCCTCTACAGGACCCTGGGCCAGTATGCCCCTTGTAAAATGAGCATGATCATATCAACCCTGCCTACCTCACTGGTCAAGGATACAAAAAAACCTACTGTATCCTAGAATTTTTGGGAGCAGGAGCCAAGGGCCCATGAAGGTGGAAAGCTTTCTGGAAACCTCGGGGGCCTTTTTACCCTGATAAGTTCCTAGGACAGGGATTAGCCAGATCCCAGGCCTTGTGGCACACAGGGAGATTAGCCTCAGGGCCCACTCCCTCAGGAACCTGGGACCCTGGTGGAAGGCATTCCACTATTCACCATCTAAGGGCACAAATGCCTGGAGCCCTGGTGCAATGGGTGGAATGAACACCCTCCACAGGGCCCTGCAGACCACGGAGCTTTCAAGTCTAAACTTCTGCTTCAGAGAAGGCCCTGCCATCCAGCCTTGGCTCTGGCTTTTCAGCCCTCAGAGTTATAAGCCTGGCTGGTGGAACAGGCAGCTCTGACCCGGGGAAATCGTAGGAGCAGAGCCTGGGGTCCAAGGTGCCAGCTCTAGGAAGACAGTCCCGGAGTCCCACTCTGCCCAGGGCAGGGAGAGGGTGGCTCCACAGCAGGTTTCGCAGCACACCACCTTCCCTGGGGAAGGCTCGTTTGGGCCAGGAAGCCCTATCACCTGAGGGACAGCTAGAGCTGACCCTCCTTGGCCAGGCTGGTTAAGCTCCATGTTGTAACACAGCTCATTCTAGGTCTAGGAAACCTCAGAATCCAGCTCAGCCTATAGCCTCTGGCCTGGTTATGTATGTGTGTGACAGGAGCGGATGGATAGAGGGCTCATCCTGTCCCCCATCCTTCCCTGGGAACTGGGAAAAAGCCTCATTGAACGGGAGTCTGTAGCCAGGCCACAGGAGAAGTGCCAGGTGGGTGGAGGTGGGGCTGAGAACCTGCCGGCAGGTGGAGGCCCTGAGGGGCCAGGGCTCCAGGGCAGAGCACTGATGGCCTGGCCAGTCCTTCCCACGTTCATGCAGGCTGCCTCTCAGCCTCACTCCCCAGCCCCCTGCATGCCCGGTGGTGGCAGCCAGGAGAAACTGTCTGGCGCAGGACCTGGTGCCCCAAGCCCCTCTCAGCCAATGGAACGTCCCGCTCCACGGCCTCAGCACAAGGCTGTCCCAGGGCTAGGCTGCCCAGCCAGCAGGGTGGAGTTGCCTGGGGCCTGGCCTGTGTCTGGGGAGCCCAGGACTGGAGCTCTGCTCCTCTCCTCCCCTGGTGGTGCCTGTGCCCTGCCTCCGAGGGAAGGAGGCAGGCCTGGGTTGATTGTCCCCACCGGTCCCTGAGCATCTCGACGGCAAAACCTCATCTCTTACCTCTAAGGGCAGAGTGCCAGGCAGAGCGCTGGGCACTCAGTAAGCGCTCCCAGCATGGTGGGATGTCTAAACAAATGAAAGACCTAACAGCAGACCATACTCCTTGATCAGCACACTCCAAGACCCCTGTTCTTGGCCTTTGCATACAGCCCCTTTCCCCTCTCCCCCTCCAGACTGCAGCACTCCAGGACTAGTCTAGACCCTTGGACTGGGAACAGCCTAAGCAGAGGCGGTCCTTCCTGCCACGGCATTGCTCTTACTGTGCTTCCCCACGCCGGTTCAAAACCTATCGTTCCAAAGGCGGTCCTCATCCTTCTGGAATCTTTTCGTTGTCCCATGGTTGGAAATTCCTCACTCTGGTGCCCCAGCAAGCCCTCCTCTTGCTGAGCAGGCTGGAGCCAAGAAGGGGCCCTAGGGCAGGGCCAGGCAGGAGGAGGTGGAAATGAGGGACTCCTGAGGTCGGTCTCCTCTGCTCTGAAGTCAGGCTTGGGCCTGGCCGGGCTGCTCCCACCACCTCCCTCTTCCCCAGCCCCCAACTTCCTGCAGGCTCAGGTGAAAAATAAACACGGTCGGCATTTTCCCTGCAGACCGCAGAGGTCGGCTTACAGGCTGTGTGCACCCTGAGAGCCCTTGCCACTGCCAGCAGAGAAGCTCCCTCGCCTCTAACGGTTGACTCTGAAAACCCCCAAACGCTCAAGAAGCCGCACAACACTTTCTTAGCGAAGAAAGCTGCTGCTTCCTCTGGTCTCAAGCCTGGGGGGTTGGAAGCCTGTGAGGCTGACAAGGCCCTCCCAAGAAGGTCTCCCCTTGGCAGGGACTACGCCAGGAGGAGCACCACCCCCCAACACACACATACACACACTGCACCAGAATTCGCAGTTGATCACTATCAGCAGACACAGTCAGTCAGGATGTATTTACTAAGCTCCTACAATGTATCAGGCCAGGAGATCAGCATCTGCTAATGACAGCTGATGGTTTATACCCTGTGCGAGGCATAATTCTGAGCACCTTATAGAGTTCAACTCATGTACTCCTAAAACCTATGAAATAGGTACAATTATTATCCCCATTTAATAAACGAGGAAACTGAGATGGAGACATTACATAGCTTGCCCAAGGTCACACAGCTTGTAAGCAGCAGAGCTGAGATTCCACCCACTGTACTGCAAAGGCCCTACGGTTATCAAGGATAGAACAAGGGGGAACAGGGGAAGGAGTCCCAGTCCTAAACTCAGTCTCTCCCTTCTTCAGCCTAGTTGGTCAGAGTCACCTGAGGCAGTGCTCCCCTGACCCTAAAGATGCTCCACTAAGTTCTGGGACCCCGGGATTGGGGTTCTAGCTATACCCCATGCCTGCCTGCCTGTCAGGGCTGCTGGCACGGGGAGCTTGCCTGATGGCAATAGTTGGGACATGACCCCAGGTCCCCAGCCCACATCTCCCCGACTCACTCTCGCACAGCCACACCCCAGCCATACCCAACCACGCAGGCCTGCCTCTCTCTTACCCAGGCGTCCAGCTCTTCGCCTCTGCACCTTTACCCACCCCTTACGCCCTCCCCTCCCAGCTTTCCACACTTCCTCCTACTCTTTGCCATATTGATTCCTTCTCATCCTGACCTCTGTCTAAGGGCCACCTCCTTAGGACTGTGACCTGGGTGGGGTTCCACCAGCCCAGCAGGCAGAGCTGCCCACTTGCTGCAGGGGTTGTTGGCCTGGGGGTCCTGGAGGGCAGAATCGGCTTGTTAGTCATCTCTGCCTCTCCAGGGTCTGTACTTGGCATGTTCATTAAGACTTGCTGAATGAAGGCCTCTAGAATACCTGATGCCCCAGAACCCCTGCATGCCTACCCACTCATCCAACCATGGACCTGACTTCAGTCTCTTGGCTCCTAGAAGGGGGAGGGGGGGTATTCCTGATGCCCGCTCTGGAGCTGCGGAACGGCCCTTGGGACGAGTCCACAGAAGGAGGGCAGATCCACACCTCGAACTAGACAGAAGGGTGGGCTACTGATAGAGTTATTGTTCTCTCTGCCAAGTGCACAGATGTGAAATTCAGTATTGTAAATGTCACATGTGACAACTGATTTGAGGCAGGCGTTATCCTTCCCGTTTTACTCAAGGGTCGTGAGGCTCAGTGACGCTGAGAAAATTGCAAGTCAGTGCCAGGGACCCCTTTAAGGTCTCTCAGGGTCTGCAAGCAACACCAGACAGCCACATTCTCATCTCTCACCTCCTCTCCCTCTGTGCTCCAGCCACTCTGGCCTCAAGGGCCATGCTGTTGCCTCTGCCTGGAGAGCTCTCCCCCAACCTGTTGGGCTCTCAGAGTTGGGTCTCTAGCAGTACGTGTAGGTAGGGCCCAGTGTGAGCCAATGTTTAGGGAGCATGTGGCAGCACTGGACAAAGCACCCTGGCTGGGGCTGGGCATGGTCACAGCAGCACACAGGAGGCTGGGAGGAACTGGGGCCACTGCTGGGAGTCAGGGACATCCTGCCTGGCAACTGAGACCCTGTGCCTCCTTCTACCCAATCTCCTCCTTCCTGCAACACCTTGGGAGTCAGGATTCACCAGACAGTCAAAGCCAGGGCTACCACTAGTTCATATGGTGCCTTTGTGCTAACTAGAAAAAGTACCCTTTCCTCTGGAGAGACAGCCGGGCCCACACCAGGGCACGTGGCTTGGGGAGCATAGTGCAGGCTAGATTTCAGCTCCTTGGCCCAGATCCCCTGCATAACCCCACACAGTGGCCCTGCTCAAGAGGTCCTCTCCAGTTCTCACTTCTCTTCCCTGCATTGCCAGAAACCAGGCCACGCTCCATCCAGGGTCTGCCACTGAACTTCTGCTCTGGCCTTGTTCAGTTCCTCTGGACTCCTCTCCCAGCTCCAGGGCCCACTAGTGCCCACCACACACAGCTCCCCCAGTCCTCTAGGTCTGGAGCTGGGGATCCACTGTCCAGCACCCACGGTGCTTAAGCGCCAAGGAGTCTGGCCAGTTTCTGAGTGGGAAGCTGCCCCACGGCCTGGGACCATGAGAATGAACTTCCCAGAAGGAAGCAGGTCCTCCAAAGGGGACTCGCCTGCGTATCAGCCAAGCCTTGATGTGCGGGCTCCCGCAGACCCCACGTCTGCAGATATCCCCCGGCTGGGCTCATGCCCTTTTA
Source organism: Mesoplodon mirus (assembly GCF_964341445.2). Classification (NCBI taxonomy): domain Eukaryota; kingdom Metazoa; phylum Chordata; class Mammalia; order Artiodactyla; family Ziphiidae; genus Mesoplodon; species Mesoplodon mirus. The sequence goes on from NC_138980.1 coordinate 72,514,799, forward strand.
TAGCCAGCCCCCGCTGCCCAGGACATGGTGCTCTCCAGATGACGGCCCTCAAGCACCCCGCCCACAGCGTGCTGGACACCTTGTGCTAGACGCCCACCACAGAGCATGGAGCCGCGGCCGTGTGGCCAGCTGAGCTGGAGGGCTGGGGTATGGCTGGGCCACACCCTTGTGGACCAGGAGGCTTTAGTCCCGCCTGCCAGCACAGGACTGTGGTCAGGGATGCACAGAGCCCTCCCAGGTCCACGTGGCCAGTCCAGCAGCTGCCTGGCCTCGACATCAGATAGGGGGTCCTGCCACAGCAGAGGCGAGGACTCGAGTCCCTGCCTACAGCCTTGGCAAACCACAGGCCTGCTCTAGACCCAGCCTGGCCCCGAGGCACCCCCGGAGCTAGCGGAACCTCACTTAGCAGAGTGGCCTGGCCCACAGCCTCCAGTGGTTTCTATGCATTCGTTTACTTTTGTTTTCCTTCTTCCTCTCTGAGGTAAACGCCCCTCAGGACAGGATGTTTTCAGAGGAAAATATAAGCTTCCGGGAGCTGCTGCAGCCGAGCTGCTAGTCGATGCTACCGACACACTGTCTGGGGACTCTGCAGCAGCCCGGGGGCTGGGCGTCCCCTGTCCAGGCAGTCGCCCCCCCCCCAGCTCCTCAAGGCCCAGCCCTCCAGGAGCCCATGTGCCTGAGGCAGAGGCTGGGGCACAACCTCGGCTCAGGCTGTCTTTGGCAGTAGGGAAAGCCAGGCTCTGGGAAGAAGGCATTTGAGGAGTTCAGAGGTTTTGTTCCCTCGGGAGCAAAACCAAAAGGCTTTGTAGAAAAGGCATGAAGAAAGCAGCGGACGTGCAGATTTAGACACGGCAGCCCCCACTAGTGGCAGCCTCCTGTGTGCCTAGCACCCTGCAGGGTTCGCCCCCCGCCCCCTGAATCCCACCAGTCTTCCCAACCACTTTGTGACGTGTGTACAGATTGTGCGGATGAGGAAAGGGTAGCCGGGAGAGGTTAAACGACTTGCTCAGCGTCTCAGAGCAAGTAATGACAGATCGGGATTTGAATCCAGCCCTTTGGGGTTCCTGGCCAGAGATCTTTACCACTCGGTGAGAGGCCTCACAGGCCAGCTGGTAACGCGCAGCAATGGAGACCACACGTGTGAGGCGCAGGAGCCGAGTGGTTGCCAGGTTCTCCCCCCGCACACTGGGTCTCCTCACTAAGACCTCCACCCACCCGGGAGCTGCTGGATTTTGCCAGCAACACCCTGGCCTCATAGGAGGTGATGTGGGTCCTCAGTCGTAAATGACTAAAGGAACCGTGAGAAGTCATTCTTCCCACCAGGTCTGGCCTCTTTTCCCAGTCCACGTGCACGCGGGGTGGGATGGCCACCCGCAGAAGAGTTAGCGTGCTGCCTAGGAGCAAGAGCCAGGACGGCCCGGCGCAGGGCCCAGAGAGGCGGAGGCTGATGGTCAGCAACGGCTCAAGGGTGGGAGGCAGAAGAGACTTGGAGATCTCATCCCCAGCCTTGGCACTGCATTCCTGCCCTGATTAATTCCAGCCAGCTTCTGACGAGCAAAGACAAGATGGGGGTCTCTGAGTTACCTGGTCTGTTCAGCTGCCTGTACCAGCCCCGGAGGACAGTTCTGCCCTGGGGCCACAGTCATGAAGCTCACTTGGGTCTAACCCTTGCAGCTACTGCCAGTTAAGGAAGGCCCTTGGGGCTCTGCCTGGACTCAGTCCAGCAGTTTATCCCAAGTGAACAAGGCAAGGAGTGGAAAGGAGTTGCTGGAGGCTTCAGGCCCCAGGATACTCCCTCCCACTCCCACCCACAGGCCCCAGGATACTCCCACTCCCACTTACACTTGGCCCCTCACGCCAAGTGTAAGCAGACGGAGGAGTGCAGGGCTGCTGCAACTGCCACAGGGGGCCTCTTGGGGTGGAGCCCTCTAATGAGGTTGAGTTAGGGGGTTCCAAAAACCACACCGAACAGCTTTTACAGATGCACACCTGAGTCTAACACTATAAAAACACAGGGAGAGGGTGAAACACTAAATTCCTGGGTGGGGGTGAGGAGTGGGGATGGATGGGATGGGAGAGCCAAGGCGACCCAGCTGTAGCTATAAAACCCAACTTTTCAAAAATGAGTGGATAGGTATGTTGTCTAAGAGGCAAGGTAGCAGGTGGTAAGGGCAGGGAACACAGAGGTAGATGCCTGAATTCACATCTCTCCTCCAGCACTTGCAAAGTGTGTCTCTCTGTGCTTCGGGTTCCCCATCTGTACAATATCCATATCTCATAGGAATTAAATGAAGTAATATTTGTGTCTGCTAATATTTTTTAAAATTAATGAAGAAGAAAACAAAAGACAAAGGCGAGCATGTCCCTAGACCAAAGCTTTTCAGGAAAGCCGGACTTTGTGCCAGGCCAGGGCTGCTGGCCCTCGATTTCCTTTGGACTACTGCCAGACTGCTGTTGGGCCAGACTCCTGAGCTCCTGACTAGCCCTCAGTGACCAGAGCCAGGGCAGGGGCTGGGGGAGGCGTGGGGGGTGGCACGGGAGGAACAGAGGAAGGCAGTGGTAGAAGAAGAAACTCTCAAAATGCCGCAGCAGGGTTGGGAGGTGGATCTGGTTCCCAAGGGGTTTGGGGAGGGGACAACCATGTGCAGGGATGCCCTCAGATTCCTCAGTCCAGCCATTCCTGTTGTCTCCGAGCCTAGGACACCCTCTAGCCCATCCCTGGACCACACAGAGGAGGGCACCTGGGCCAGAGAAGTCCAACAGTGAGCTCCAAGCTAAGCCAGGACCAGGACCAAAGTTAGAAAGAACGAACCAACCTATACATAGTTCTTAACTGTCCTTGAATCATGCATCAAACCTGATGTAATCTTTTTTTTTTAATTTAATTTAATTTTTGGCTGCGCTGTGAGGCTTGCGGGATCTTAGTTCCCCAACCAGGAACTGAACCCATGCCCTCGGCAGTGAAAGCACAGAGTCCTAACCACTGGACCACCAGGGAATTCCCGAACCTGATGTCATCTTAAATGTCATTTATAAACACTTTTCCAGGTAATATTTATTCTGGAAGCCCTGAGGTCCTGCTTTTAACCAAGAAACAACCCTTTTGGCCCCCGATAGCATGTGGTCCAGCCCTGACCCAGGTCCAGAGCTCTGAGGTCATGCCCAGGAGGGGCAGTAAGGGCCAAGTCTTTCCTTGAGGCCAGAGGAATTCAGCTCATAAACTCAACAGGAGTGGGTTCAGCTTTGCAGCCTGCAATGCTCCCAACGAGCTCCACACAATCGAGACCAAAGGGACAGAGCAGAGCCTGGGCTTTGGGGTAAAACACACCTCAGTCCAAGTCCTGACTCTGCCAGGTACTAGAAAGTTCTTAACCTCTCTGAGCCTCAGTTTCCCCATCTGTAAAATGAGAGCACTAATAGTATCTACTTTCTTGGCTTCTTGTAAGGATCTTGATATTAGGATTCAAAGTCCCCAGCACAGGTCTGGCACTTGGGAAGTTCTTGACACGTGCACTATTACTGTGGCTGTTGTTATTCTTGCAACTGTTTACGAGCACCTACTAAGGGTCATGCGCTATGCTGGCCGCTAAGATTCCAGCAGTGAAGAAGACAGATGTGGCCTTGGCCCTGTAGATCCTCTCCAGCCCTTTTGATCCCAACCACCATCCCTTAAACCCCACCTCAACATGGCCATCAACGCTTGTGGCCTCTGCAATCCCAGCTTCATCTGGCCCCACACCCTTTGGTCTATGTTCACCCCCCAGCCCCACCCATGGGGTTGCCCACCACAGCTGGGGGGCTCCCAGGCTGCAGCCTGCTTCAAAGCCTGTCAGCAAGCTCTGGGGTGGCTGCTGCAGCCCGGCACACACTCAGGGCCACCCCGCCTGGACCCTGGCTACAGCCACAGAGACCTCACTGCCGCTGCCTCAGAACTCTCCACAGGCTGCTTCTAAGCATCCCTAAGTGCCCACCCACCCCCTGCCTGCCTGGCCACCGGGCCAGCCACAGAGCCATCTGATTTGAATGAAACTTCAAACTTAATGACTTTCATGCTGGTTATTTAAAACGCAATGTAATTTTCTTAAACACCCTATTATTTCCTTTGATAGCTACAGAGCTTCCCCCAATCCCATAAGCATGTTTATTTTTAGGGAAAAGAGTGGTTTTGCAGTTGGTCATAGAGACTATAGGGAAAAGGAGCCTGCAGAAAGTAGGGCAAAGAGTCAACTGTAGCAGCCTGGAGACCCACAGCTGCCTTGCCTTCATGCTGGGGCAGACTCCACCGACACCACGGGGTCCAGGGCAGGACCCTGCCCTTCTCATACCAGCACATCCACCAGCGGCCCTCCTGTCTACCATCTGACAGTGGCCAAGTCCCCCTTCCTGTGCTTCCCCTCCACAGGGCCCCAGTGTGCTCATCTGTAAGATGGTTCCACTGGCTTCCCACAGACATGCCAGGCATCTATGGTCTAGGGAAGGGGTCCTGCGGCCACCGACATGCCCTCAGCTGCCTCCTCCAGACATTCTGCCCTAGTTAAGGCCTTGAGGCCTACAGCTTTGACCAGCTGGACGAGATCTGTGCCCAGATAAAGTGGCCTCCGGCAGTGGCTGCCCACACTGGGAGGGTGGGTGGGTGTGGCCCTGCCAGTCGGGGCCCCCTGGCAAGGGAGGTGGCCTAGTGGTGGGTGTGCGTGCAGAGGTCAGCTGAGCCCCGCCAATGCGGGGTGTCCTCTGGGAATGGCTATTTTTAGATCCCAGGCTTTCATGTGGCCGAATGATGTGCAGTTTACAAAGCATTGGTAATGCGTTTCAGATGGCGGCCCAGCAGACCGGGAGGCTGGGCCTCCTGCCACCAGAGCCAGGTCAGAGTTAGTCAGAATACCCTCAACTGGACTCCTGTCACCTGTCTCTCCCTCCCTACAATTCCTTCTTGCCTGACAGGGAGACTAGGCCTGGAGCAGTTCTTGCAATGCCCAACAAAGCCCCACCTGAGGCCCACCCAAGCAGCAGGCCTCTCCAGCTGACACTTATCTGAACTTCAGAAATCCTCATGGCCAGAGCTCCCCACCCCCGTTTACAGAAGGAAACTTAGACCCAGAGAGGTTAACAGATTTGCTCGAGGTCACACACCCAGGGGAGGAGGTGGCCTTGGTCCCTGGCTTCCTTACCCATCATAGCCACCTCCCCTCATGGGCAAATTGGGCTTCCTTGGGAGGGGTGATCGGCCAGCCCTGGCTAGGCCTCCCAGACACGGTGGGCTGGGGCAGCTGTAATCATGCACCCCCAGAACCCACTGTTCCCTGGGGCCACATCCTGCCCATCCACGCCTGCAGCCCCAGCCGCACACTCGCCATCAGCTGAAAGCAGAGAGTGTGGAGCCCAGACACCTCTCCGGTCCGTGGAGAGAGAGAGAGATGGTTGTTTTAATGGGGGGGTAAAGGGGTTGGCAAAGCATCTGCTTCCTCTGATCTCCAAGGAGTTTTGGCTGTGGAGTTGGCTGTGACATGAAGGCTGTGTGTCACCATCTCCCTCTGGGCTCTAAAGCCATATCTGCTGGCACAGCCCAGGCAGGCAGGCTCCATGGGTGGGACAGGCTACATGGCTACCTCCCCACAAGAGAGGGCCAAACTCACCAAACTACTACCTTGGGCCAGGGACCCTATCCAGCAGGGGACAGTCCCTCTACCCACCAGGGGACTGAGCCAACGGGAGCCCCATGTTCTGCAGGACCAGAAGGGGCCAAACCCTCTGACCAGGACAAACCCTCCCGGGCTGCAGCTCAGAGACTACACATGCCAAGGCTGATGTGGGCCACACCTCTTTAAGAGAGGGAGGCGGCACCCACGTCCAAACCCCAAGCATCAAAGGTCTGCGAGCTGACACAGCAAACTGCCTGAAGGAAGAAGCTAACAATGTCCTGGGTTCTCAGAGACCCTCCATTGACTCCTGGGGCCTTGGAGTCCTTCTAGAGACAGTGCTAATGAGACGTGCTCTCCACACCCTGGCTAAAGCACCAATGGGCTGCACAACCTGACCTCTGGGGTTCAGCTCCCCTCAGGAAACAGCGGACAAGACCCTGGACTCATGACCCTGGAGTGAGACTGAGAGTCAAAAGAAATAACACAAAACTTCCACCTCTGAGGCACTCCTGCCTTGCATGTGCCAGCTCGCTCGGGTCTGCCCTGCCCAAAGCCCACCCCCTCCCTTGCGTCCCAGCATCCACCTGCCCCAGCTGCCGGCTCTGCCCGCCTCACCCTCTATGTTCAACTCAAACCATCTCCCATGGGCACCACACTGCCCTTCATGCTGCCAACACACTGCAGGTACCCACCAGCCACTCCTGGGCTCTGGAACCAGCGCTGCCCGGGTATTAAGGTCACGTGCTGGGCCTTCAGCGCTGGACCTTCTCCAGCCTCACAGACCCTGGGCTTCGGGTGGCTCTTCCAATGACCAAGAACATACTAATTTCTGCCTCTCCTCCTCTGCTTGAGCTGTGCCCCCGACCTAGAGCATTCTAGGTCGATGGGGCTTCGCAGTTTCTGGGCCAGCCAGAACTCTCCCCTGTCAGGAAGCCTTCCTGGCTGCCCCCACTGGCCTCCCTCCCTCCTCAGTGCTCTTTATCCAACACTCTGAGCCCCCAGGAGAGTCTCTTTGCCTTGCCAGAACTGAGCTCTGGGGGTGGGGCAGAGGTAGCCATCCCCTCTGTGCTGAGCCAAGGCCACGTGGGGCTCAGTAAATACCGGTTAAGAGTCTTGACCAGGATTCTAGATACAGCTGGCACTATGTCGTCGACCAGCTGAGGGCCCGAGGGCTGGCTGGGCCGGACAGCTGTCCTCTTTGCCCTGCCCCAGGGGAACTGGCTGCTGAGCTGAGGACAGAGAGCATCAGGGGCTTCAGTCCAGCTGCACCTTCAGGAGCACTGCACCTACTGGCCCGGCGTCCTTTACAAGGGCCATTCCCACACAGTGTTAACAATCCCTCCCACAGTGGCTTCCACTCATGAAGCAACTACTATGTGCCGGGAACTCCACATACACTATCTCGTTCTATTCCACAGTAACCCAAGGAGGTAGGAACCTTCGCTATCCTCATTTTTAGGTGAGAAAGCTAAGGCCCACAGGAGTTAACTTACCCAAGGCCACTCAGCCAAGGAGTGGGAGATATGGTATTTGGGGGCGGAGCTTCCCGACTCAGGCCTTCCCCCTTCACTCCTCTAAGGGGCCTTGGATAAGTCCCTTCCCTGACCTGGCCTTACTGTCCCCACCTGCAGAGGAGGGTTGTTACCCAAGGATCTGTGCACTGTACCGTTGGGGGAGGGGGAGCCCTGTGACCTGATAAAACACCTGTTTCCTCCAACAGTCTTGTTTGTACACAGTGGCAGGAAGCAGCCAGTCACAAGGTATGAGGGAGTGTGACTGTATGGCTTCGGGACCGCAGCTGCCCGAGGAGGCTCAGAGGGAGGCTGCAGCTCCCCCTGTCCCCTCCATGTGGCTCTGTGCCCATCCTGATCCAGCCTGACCTCAGCAGTTATGCGACTTGAAACCAGTTCCCCTGCAACCCATCCTTACAGCTCAGCTAAACCTCCCTTCATGCAGGAACGGGGGTTGGGTGTGATCTTAGGAGACCCAGGAGGGCATGGGCTGCCAACTGGCCATGAGAGGGGACCACCAAGGCCCCCCCTTCAACTCCACTCACGCCTAAGTCTTGGAGCACCTGGGGAAGTAGGCAGAACTGGTATGGATATCCCTGTTTGCGAGCTATGGAAGCTGGCTCGTGAAACCCTGCTGGGGCCAGGGGAAGAATACCTGGGTGCTGGTGACCAACTCAGGGCTCTCTGTCAGCCCCTCCACCCTGCTAAGCTGGAGGAGTGGATGGCAGCCCTAAAACCGCAGCCCCTGGTGACAGGGTGGGGCAGGGGTCTGCAGGATAGGCCTCCTTCAGGGTGCTTTCCTGGCCCTGAAACCATCAGGGAAGCCCCCAAAACAAAGTTTCACCTTGGGAGCAGCTGGCTGTGAGGGGGTTGCTGCAGATTTTCCAAATACCACACAGCCTTCCAAGTCAGGAAGGAATGCAAGTCAAAATTACTTTTAAGTCTCACTGCCCACCACGAACCTATAAAATGAACAACAAAAAAGGGGAAACCACGTCAGCTATGCTTGGGCACCGCAAGGAACCCTCAGTGAACTGGGGCCTTGATTCTTCCTACCTCTTGAACCCATAATTCTCTTTGAACATTATGCTCCAGGAAAATAATCAAAATGGAAACTAAGGAGTGATTTGTATAGAGCATCGTTCCCACTGGTAAGGCAAGCTGCGGGCAAACTAGAAGCCACATGAGGGAGAGATGAATAATAAACATGAGGGAAAACAAGCAAAGAAGCCGTGCATGGGCACTGCCTGGGGGCCTGCACACCAGGGAAGCGTCGGAGCAAGACACAGGGGTGTTGCACACGGGGCACCATGTGAGAAAAGCTCTGGGAGTGGTTCAGAGGCTAATGGCCATGAAGGTCTTTTCCCTTTTTTTTCTTACAAAATAGCTTAAGCCCCTAACATCTTGGGTAAAGGGCTTCTATATGGCTGGGGAAGGGGAGCCTCTTTCCGAAAAATCTCTGGGCGGTGGGAGAGGATTCTCAGGATGGAATGAGTGGCTATGGCTCCCAATCTGACCCCAGGAATAACACTTTTCCTCCCAAGAATGCCTGGGTGAGGCAGGCATTGAGGAGGGGGCCTGTACACCTGAGTCCCACCTGAGGGCTGGTCCCCAGGGTTCAGACCCCCAAACCCCGTGGCCCAAAGTGGAGATATAGTCCTCCAGACAGGAGTGCACATGGAGCCTACCACTGAGCCACCACTGGTCCCAGAGGAGCCAGGACAGCAAGGGAGAGGGATCAACTGTGGCCAAACCCTGACCCCCAAGCCCAGGCCATGCTGGCACCTTCCTGGGCACGTCCCTGGTACTGCTGCCTCCAGTCCTCACTCCAACTCCGGAAGGAGGGCTTGCCACTCCCATTGGGCAGATGAGGAAACTAAGGCTCAGACATACTTCTGACACATGGGCTGTCTCTGGACTCAGCATGGCAAGTGCATCATAAACCTTGGCCTGAAGAGCTGCTGGGGTGGACAAGGCAGCCGAGGCCCGATGGGGGATGACGCAGGGCCCCACTTGGATGGTCAGAGCAAGTCTCTCTGAGGAGGAGACATCTGAATAAGCCCTGAGTGAGGAATGAGAAGCGGCAGCTAGGTGAAGAGCTAGAGAAGAGAATGCTGAACTGCGGGAACGAGCGCAAAGGTCTTGAGATGGGAAGAATCTGGTGGTTGTAAAACCTATCAGGCCACTGAGGTGGCTGCTTTTTAGGGAGAAAGGAAGAGTATGGTGCAGATGAGGAGGGGCGGTCAGCAGGGGCTGGCCACCCAGGCATTCAGGCCGTGGTGAGTGACTTAGATTTTACTTCAGGAGCAATGGGAGCCTCTACAGGGTTTCATCAGGCGAGAGATGGGATCTGACTTATGTTTGGCTGCTCTGTGGATCCTGGATTGAGGGTTAGGGTAGGGTTGTGGGGAGGGACCCAGGTCCACTGCAGGGACCCTAGAGGAGGCTGCCTTCCTGGGGGAGGGATGGTGATGGTTGCGACTTGGGGGTAGCGAATGAAGTAGAGGCGTGGAAGATTTGGGATGCCTGGAGGGAGCCCAGATGCCTGCCGGCCCCCTATTTGTCTTCATCGGTCAGACAACTCTACTCCTTCAGGAAGCTGCTCAGCAGACCCTCCCCACAGCCTAGGCAGGGGCCAGGTCTGCCCAGGACACGCCGGCAGGACCTTTTGTGACAGTACTCCTCTGGCCAGGGATTCAGGTCTATTCATCTGTCTCCTCCACTCAGCTGGGCACTCCAGGGGCAAAGGCTGCTTCTGCTCTGTCTAGTGCCCAGCCTGGTGCCAAACTCTCTCCTAACAGGCTTCATCCCAACCAGGGCTGGTGACCAACCATCACTACCCCTCCTCTGCGAGGCCCCACTGCTCACCCTCTGAGGGGTGTGGAGGGTTGGGTGGGTGCATCTCTGCAGAGGCCCCCCAGACCGGCTAGCCACGCGTCAGCAGCACTTCCTTCCTCTGCTCAAGTCTTGCTCATACCCTCACCTCCTGCTCCGCCAGGGCTCGCTCCCCTCACTTGGTCCTCAGACCTTGGAGTCAGAGAACATGAGCCTGATGGCCAGAAGCCCACTGCTTCAAGTGGGCTCCTTCACGTCAGATGTCTCCGGGCATGCCCAGACACCAGTACGGCACAGGGAAACAGCCCCAAGTCCCTGCAAGAGCCAAAAGGCTCAGCTCAGCTATTTTTTTAAATTGAGATGTAATTCACATACCTTAAAACTGACCATTTTAAAGTATACAATTCAGCGGCTTTTAATATATTCACAAGATTGTGCAACCATCACCACTATCTAATTCCAGAACATATTCATCACCCAAAAAAAGAAACCCCATACCCATTAGCAGTCACTCCCCATTCTCCTCTTCCCTCAGCCCTCGGCAACCACTCCTCTACTTTCTGTCTCTATGGATTTGCCTATTCTGGGCATTTCATCTAAATGGCAAAAGGCTCAGCAGCGTTCCAGGCCACAGATACCAAGCAGAGCCCATAGAAGGGGTCAGAAGAGTGACATGGCCTCATATCCTTTTTGAGATGAGGATTTGCACCAGACTGTCAGTTCTGCACTAAGACTCTGAGTTTCCCTAAGTAGTGATGCCTTACTCATCCCAGAAATCCCTCAAAGTCTGGCGCAGGACCAGTCATTGCCCCTCCCCACCTCAATCCCAGAGCGGAGCAAACAAAACAAAACAATAGTGGCTACTGGTCTAGGCCAGTAACTGTCTGCAAGCCTACATTAGATGCCTCAAAGACATCAGCTATGAAATTAACTTTGACCTAATTTCCACTTCCAAAAACAGAGTTTGCGAGAAACCAAGTACCAAAAAGAAGGAACCTTTTGGGAAAAAAATCCCTCTGCCCCCCTGGCAGTTGTCTGTGAGGTGGTCATTTGGCCCATTGCTCCTGACAACGTTCAAGTCTGCCTGCTTTGAGGTGTCCAACGTAGCAGCCGTGTGGGTATTCCACCCACACAAGGGCAGATGGTCCCTGGCATGAGTTTTCCCCACTGTCAGGGGAGGTCAAGCGTTCGGCCCTGAGCTACCCCGCACAACTGTTGACCACTTGGATTCTCTCAGAGAGGGCAAAGAGCAAGAGGGGCCAAGTTCTAAGGCTCATGGGGAGGGGCTGGGCAGTGTGTCATCTGTCCCCTGAAGAGGGGCTCAGGAAAGCAGAGCTTTGGAAAAAAACTTCCAAAGGTGATTTTCCTCAGGTCCCCTACAAGGGACTCCTAACCCATTGTGAGTTTCTTTCCTCATTCCAGACACATGAACCTTGAATCACATGATAAATGTGCTCCCAAAACATGGGGTCAGTTAATTTTGCTTTTTAAAACCTCACCATATTTTAAATATTCACACAACTCTGAGTAACACAAAGAACTACTACTCTTATTTGCTATTTGGTTGTAAGTTATCAGATTTGCTTAAAGGAGGCTCCCCTATATTCACGTACACCTTCCTCACCCAGCATCTCCCCACCTTAGGCCCTTGCCTCTGTCCTTGTCCCCAGCCCCATGGAGCAGCCGATGCCAGGGCACAGAAAGTCAGCTCCAGAGCCTGCCCTCCTCCTGTGTTCCCAGAAGCCAGGCTGCGGGAGGCTACAGCTGTGTGGGGAGGAGGACAAAGGGATCTGCCCCTATAAGAGACGGTGTGACATATAGAAATGCATCTGCTGTACCTTGAGAAAGAGCCCAAAGTTGAAAAAATGAATGATCCAGGCCAGGGTACTGATGGTGTGCCTGCCCTAGTTCCTACTCCCCTCCAGTCCTGACTGCTAGAGGCAGCCATCCATCTGCCTACACTTCGACCAGTGTAAGCTAAAGGACACCAAATGGTCCCATCACCACACCCTTACGAAGAACGAGGCACTCCCACTCTGGGCACTCTCCTACCACTTGCCCAGGCTGTGAAAGAAACTCAGAAACACCGCCTTTTCCCTGCACCTCTGTGTAATCATAAGATGCTGGAGGGAATCTGCCTGCTAGGTCTGCTTTGAGTCCTAGGCCTTTTGTTTAGTCATGATTATCAGGGATGCCAGCTCCCTGTCAGCAGCTCATGTGCCTGTGGTTTGGCAGTGGTGGGTCATGTCCCACCACTTGGCCCCAAATCTAAGGGTTTATACCTTGTAGGGGGCCCCCAAAGCATCCTTCAGTATCAGCTCATGGAGGGTAGAGGTCTCTGGGGAGAGCTGCTGTGTCAGGTGGCAAGGTCAGAAGGTGAGCCCCTTGCCCCCACAGACTTGGAAGGAAGCGAGTACCTCACAGACGGAGCCACCCCAGAGCAGAAAGCCAGACAGACCACTCAACCAACATGTTCCTTCACAGATGAAGGAATGGGAGTCCAAAGGGCAAGGAGCTTATTTCTAGTCAGCTGCCTACCACCAGGTTTTCCATCCTGGGTTTCTGGAGAGAAGGTTCAATCTACTTTCTCATGTCCCACCAGCTTCAGCATGAAACAGCTTTCAGAACCAACCCTCCTCACTCCTGATCTGACACAGCCTGGCAGTCACTCTCCGCCCTCTGGGTGACCCCCACCACTAGCCATGTGAGCCTCCTTCTGCTGGCCTGACCTGCCCTGGGTCTACATTTGCACCCAACACCCACCCACCACAGACCCCAAACCCTTACATGTACCCTAGAAGCTCTAATCTCACCCCTGACTTTGGCCAGCTGAGCACACTCTGAAACACTAATCTGAATTTTTCGTAAGTGTAGCTTTACTGCTGCTCCCCAGCACTCAGAAAAGGCTCTTCACACTTTAGGTCATCTGCACCAGTGGGCAAAAAGCATGGTTTGTAATGGTCATGGAATCTTCTCAAAGCACTGGGTACTTAAATTTAATTTGCAAATTCATTAGACAGGCTGCTTACTGACACTACTGATTTGAAACACCTTTGCAAACCCTTCCTGGTGCATTTGAGACCAAGCCAGCTACATAAAAACCCACTTTCCACACATCGTGTTCGGGTTGTTTCTCTCGTAAGGCCACATTCATGCCAGTAAGGACAGAGCGAGTAGAGCATGTTTCTCCTGTACAACCAGGAGGCCTGAAGCAGACCAGCTTTTCTGCCCGTTCCTCCAAACACTGAGGATTGGGGCTTAGTGGGAGAAGGCTAACAGCAAAGCTTACAACTCTGAGCACACTACATACACCACCCTCAGGAGGGGTGGGTGGTCTCAGCTTAACCGTTCTCCAAGCCGACTCCATCCCAGCATCACCTAGCACCAGGACAGGGCCCACGCCTGCTAGTGAGCAAGCTGGGAAGACAAAAGCCAACCGCTGGAGGCAGGTGGGGTGCCTAGGGCAGCCCTCCTTCCTTCAGGAAAGTTCTCCTTCTGGTTCAGATCCCGCTGGGTGTGGATGGGGAAAAAGACAAGAACAAGAGTTCTGTATCCATTTTGTTCTAGGCAAAAGTCACTTCTTGCCCATGCCTCACATACCTGATCAAGAAGGTTGCAGGCACAAGGCGGGCTGGGCTGCTGGGGCCACTTACCAGCGAGGGCTGCGGCTGGGGGTGCTGCCCTGCTCCCGAGGGGGGTGGGTAGTGCATGAGCAGATTGAAGGCGGAGTAGACGGTGTCTTTGTACATGCCGCTGGCGCACTCCGGGGCCTTCAGGCCTGGAAAAACCACAGCTGGTCAGAAGCGCCAGCCCGGGCGGCTCGGGCTGAAGGCTGTCTGCTCGCTCGAGAGAAAATCGGAATTGCCAAGGGGTCCCCTTCAAGTTCGTGACTTGAAGGGCTGGGGGTGCCCGCAGTGCCAAGTTTCGACGAAGGACCCCGAGTTCGGGCCTCCCTTTCTCGGCCCCCACTCCGCCCTCCGGCCAAGAAACCTTGGCCAACGCTTTCTCCTCAAGTCGGGGGATTAGTCAGTCACCTGGGCAGGAGGGGAGGCGGAGATGGCGGGGGTCTGTTTACTCCTATAAAGGTCAGGGCACCGGAAGTGACTCGAGCCCGGCGGCGCCCGGGAAACCCGCCCCCCACTCCCCCACCCCCTCGGTTTTACCGCCTCCTCGAGCTGCAGTTGGGGGGAGGCACCCCCTCGGCTCCCTCCCATCCTCAAAGGCCCCGCTCTCCCACCGAGGCCGGGCCTTAGCGGGAGGAGGGGAGTCGGGCCGGGCAGAAACTCACCGTCTCCCAGAGACTCTGTAAGTTTGTCGGGGAAAAGTCTCTGCGAAGTGTGTTCCCGCCCGAGAGCCTGCGGGAAGATCCAGAGGGGCCTTGAGAGGGCTGGGAAAGCTGGGGGCTCGGGGCCCGGGGCAGGAGGGGTCTGAGGGATGCGGACCCCCGAGGGCCGCGGGAGGGAGGGGCGGGGCAGCGCGAGTCGAGCGCCGGGGCCGGCGGAGCGCGGCGGCTGAGGGGGAGCAGCGGGGCGCGGGCCGGCGCTCACCTCGGCCCCGACCTCGGCCTCGCCGCGGGCACCGGCGCCCGCCCCCGGGACCCCCGCGTCGCCGGCCGCGCCCTCGGACTCATTGACGAGCGACGACTTGAGCTCGGCCAGGTCGCGCTCGGGGCCCGCGGCGCTGTCGCGGCTCTTGTCGTCCTGCTCCTCGCCCTCGTCCTGGAAGGCCAGCAGCTCGTCGGGCGCACCGAGGTCGTCGCCGCCGCCCGCGCCGCCCCCGCCCGAGTCCAGCTGAGGCATGGTGCGCTCCGCCCTCGGGGGCGCGGGGCGCGGGGGTGCGGGGCGCGGAGCCGGCCCGGGAGGCAGCGAGCCCGGAGTCCGGACCTCCGAGCCCGGAGCGCGGCGGGCGGAGCGCGGGCTGACTCCGCCTGGGCGGGCTGCGGGCGCGGGGCGCGGGCGCGGGCGCAGGGCTGAGAGGCTCGGGGAGCTGGCGGGTCCGAACATCAAAGGCGCCGCCGGCTGAGTGCCGGGGGCGGGGCGGGGACGCCGGGGGAGGGCCCGGCCGATGGGCGGAGCCATAGCGCCCCGCCCCTCCTCTCCCGGGAGAGGCCGGGACATACCCAGTGGGTAGAGACTTAAAGGGCTCGCTCTCCCAGGCATAACCTCAGTGAGGCGTCGGAGGAGCCTGAAAAGTATCACACTTCTCCTGAAATGCGGGGACTCTAAAGGAGATTCTTGACCTTGATTCCTCACCTACAACAAGGGAGTCCCTTCCTGCGCCCAGGTTTCTCCCCCAGCTGCGGAGGGCGCGGAGTTTGTGGGTGCCTTGGAACGGGAGCCAAGGTGTGAGCAGAGTCTGTGCCCCGGGTCCAGTATGTCCTGGGCTTGGAACTGGGGGCTTCCTAGAGCTCGGGGGCTGCTCGAGGCTGTGCTCGAACACCGGGCCGGCAGAGTTAGGACTCCTTAAAACTCCATTCTCTGAAGCATCTTCGAGCCTTCTGCCAATCTGGGCCCTCCTTCCAGGTCGCCCGCACACAGTGCGAACACAAGCATATACCCCTCACACATTTATTGAGTGCCTGTTGTATGAGGGACTCATACATTACACATCTGTGATGGGCCTCTCAGCCATGTGGCGGCTCCGAGGCGCGAACACAGCCAAGAGGGCAAAGAGGAAATATCCCGCCAGACCCCATTCCAATCCTCCAGCCCCACCCCCCAACCCCACCCCCAACACCTCGCTCAACTGAGTTCCCTGCCTGGAACCTGCGGCCGGGGGAGGGAGACTTTGGGCAGCTACGTGGGCCGCGGGATTCTGACGAGGGGTCAGTGGTCCCAGCAACTTAACCGGGAAGTCGCATTCCCGCAGAGCCCATTGACTGAGCCTGGCGCAGGCGGGCCCTCGCAAGATCTAGGCTGCAGGGTCTGTAGCCGGAGGAGGGCGGGAACGTGAGACACCTTCCATCGCATCTACCAGGCACCTTGTGTCACGTCCACGCGGGCCTCCTCAGCACACTTGACCTCAGCTCAGCCACTGCATCTAGGAAAGACACTGGCCCTTTTGGATCGCGGTGCAGTAAACCCAGCAGGTTTCGGTGCTGGATTCAGTGTAGACGTTCCCACGTCTCCCGAAAGCAACTGGTGCAGAGGGTATTTAGGAGGCGAGAGCGTCTTGGACGCGTGTCCGGTTCAGAGTCCCACAGGAGTCCTGTAGCGGCGCAAAGCCTGGCCGGAAGAGGGCCGCGCCGCCCCTGTGGGTCCAGGCCCAGCCGGGCTGGCTGCGGATCAAAGAGCCACGGCCGCCCTTCTCTGCGTTCAGATCCTATCTGCACCCGCCCAGCGGGGCGCCTCGGCCCCCCCACCTCAGGGCTAGAGTGCCCACTTTTCCTCCCTTCCCGGTGCTGGAGGGGCGAGGCGGGGGTGGGGGGGGGAGGGGGTTGGGCACTGGTGCTCAGCTTGGTGATGGAGATGTGGGAAGACCCTGCCCATTAGGTCTCCCCCGGCTCCTTTCCTGGCTGTGAGCTTGCTGGTCAGTCTCACTCATCCCCTCTAGAGTGTGTGGGGGGGAGGGTTGTTCCAGCCTGACTTGGCCCAGTTGAGAGGGGAGAGGGTACAGGAGGAGGGGCCCACAGCTTCCCCCCATCCCCTGCCCCTGAGGTTGCAGGGTCTGGCTTTGGACTGAGCGTCCTCTGGGAAGTTGAATGGGAATACAAATCTGCCTAATCCAAAGGCTTTGGAGGTCCTCCTCTGTTTGCGGGTGACCCCAGCTTAGCAGGAGCCTCCTTCCTCCAGGAGAAGGTCCGCAGACCCATGCCGTCGCAGTGGACATAGGCCAGTGGGGATTGAAGTTTTCTCCATGGAGAAAGGAGAGAAGTCAGGGCAACAGTGAAGTGGTTGGTTTGTTTTTCTCAATAAGGCTAAATTTTTTTCAGCTTAAAGTATTAGCCTTTAAGGCTTCCCTGGTGGCACAGTGGTTGAGAGTCCGCCTGCTGATGCAGGGGACACGGGTTCGTGCCCCGGTCCGGGAAGATCCCACATGCCATGGAGCGGCTGGGCCCGTGAGCCATGGCCGCTGAGCCTGCGCGTCCGGAGCCTGTGCTCCACAACGGGAGAGGCCACAACAGTGAGAGGCCCGCGTACAGCAAAAAAAGAAAAAAAAGTATTAGCCTTTAATCAGAGATTATGAACTTTCTGCTCTATTGGGATGAAAACAGCCTTTCTTTACTAAAATGATAGTAAGAATTGATTTTTAAAATATCCTTATTTGGCAAAAGAAAAACTTGGCTACTCTCTGTTCCCTCTGCCACCCCAAATTTCTTTGGACATTTTATAGGGCTGTGAAATCCCAAGGTCTGGGATCTGCTGCCCTATGGGGTCATGGCCCCAACCTCTTGCCCTGCTGGGTGGAACCGGGGGAGGGGGTGGGCGAGTAGGGAGAACAGAGGGGTGAGGTGGGGTAAGGTTGGAAGAGAGAAGCTGAGGCTCAGACATCCACAGCCACACTGGAATCAGCCTGAAGGCTTGCTGAGGGAGCCTCTACCCTATACCTGGACTCAGGCTGTGGCGAAGGGAGGGGCCGAAGTGGGGACCTGCCCTCCAGGAGGCATTGAGTGTTTGAGAGGCTCAGAAATTACTAGAGCTGAGTTTGTTACTGTATTAATCTGTACAGATGATGGGCAGAAGGAGCTCAGATATGGGGAGATCAATGTGGCTGGAACAGTCAGGCTGGTTTCCTGAAGGAGGCGGATTTCGTCTGGGCCTGGAAGGCTCTGTAGTGCTTGGAGAGATAGAGAGGAAAAGGTATTCAGGCTTGTCCCCATAAGATATATACCCACCTCTGCAGCAGCCCCTTGTCTAGTGAGCACTGAATCTATCATCCACACAGTGATTTCATATTACTGAGTGATTACTATGTGCCAGGCATCATGGCAAGAGCTTCACACACATTATCTCATTTACTCACCATACCAATCCTATGACATAGGGACTATTATCCCCATTTATGAATGAGGAAACTAAAAAGCTCAGAGAGGTTGAATAAGTCATTGCAGGTCTCACAGCTTAGAAGTGAGGGTATTAGTATTCCAAACCCTGGCAGCCTGACTCCTGAGCTACCCTAACCACCACACTCTAGTGTTCCATTATGACTTCTAAAATTCCAGAGGGTGTCCTTATCTGCTTTGTGATCTTTGCAGACAAATGCTGATGAATGAGCTGTCACTAATAGAATCCCAGCTTTCTGGGTGGCTCACGTTGCATACAGGGGCCACCAGGAGGATTGGGGAAACTTCCTGGCTGGTCTGAATAGGGTGGCTCAAGCCCTTTGCTGGTTGAGAGGGCCCAGAGCATCTGCCTTGAGTCAGACAGACCTCAGCCCATACCATCTCTCACTTGGACTCACCCTAGACTGCTTGCTCTGGGCGCTGACTCAGATCCCAAACAGAGATGATAGGCCCTGGGGTTCCTCTGTGGGGTGGCGAGTGGGATCTGCTGTGGCTGCCCCCCCGGAGGTGACCAGGGAGTTTGGGGACCAGGGCCAGCTGCAGGGAGGCACCAGAATCTTCTGGACTCACGCAGCCCAGGCTTCATTTTCACACAAATGAACCAGGTGGATCGCGCTGTCATCAGATGCTGAATGCGGGACAAAATCAGAGCTCTTAAGGGTTGAGGGATGGAACAAGAGAGCTCTAGGTTTAGGGGCTTCCCTGGTGGCGCAGTGGTTGAGAGTCCGCCTGCCGATTCAGGGGACACGGGTTCGTGCCCCGGTCTGGGAAGATCCCACATGCCGCGGAGTGGCTGGGCCCGTGAACCATGGCCGCTGAGCCTGAGCGTCCGGAGCCTGTGCTCTGCAATGGGAGAGGCCACAACAATGAGAGGCCCGCGTTAAAAAAAAAAAAAAAAATAGAGCTCTAGGTTTGGATTTAGACAGACCTGGTTTCCATCCCTGCCCTGTCATTTATTAGCTGGGGGACTACAGATAAATCACCGACCCTCTCTGAGCCTCAGCTTCCTCAGGGGTAAAATGGGTGTCACCCCAGAGCCTGCCTCGCGCACTGTGGGAGCAAGGCTGAGATGACTCATGTATCCTAGGAAAGAGCTTAGCACAACACCCAGCGCATTCCAAGCACTCTAATAAATGGGTGCTCTTGAGCTAGATATTTTTCAGAAGTTGTTAGGCTAATTGGCTCTTCATGTAACGTCATGTAAATCATCTAAATGTTCTCATGGCCTGAGCTCACTTAATCACAACTAAGGCTGAAAATATACATTTCCTTTCCTTTTCTTTCAAGTTCCTTTAACATGAAAGGCCCGCATGAACTCTCTGACCTTTTCTAACAGGGAGACCCTTGAAATGTGGTGTTTCCAGAAAACAGCTCAAAGGAGCCCCAGATGGATTTGGTAAATTACAACGGGGAGAGAGGTTCAGAGTGGGTCTCTTCCTGCCCGCCAGCCGCCTGGCATCCTGTTGGGGCTTGCTGAACACTGCCTGGAGGCTGGGCTGCTGGCTCCAGGCAGGAACACTTCCCATGGAGCTTTCTCTCTCGGGGCAAAGCCTGGTCACACGTCCTAGAGTCAGACTGGTTTGTTACTAGAAACACAGCTTGCTCTCTGAAAACTCTGTGTAGTTTCACTGCACGTCTGTGCATGTGTGTCTGTGTGTGTACATGTGGGAGGTTGTGGCCTGCAGAATGGCAAAGACACACAATTGCTGGGATGTGACTGCTCTGGCAGCTGCCTTTAAAATGAAGCAAGAGTGGTTAAGACTCCGCCTGCCAATGCAGGGGACACGGGTTTGAGCCCTGGTCCAGGAAGATCCCACATGCCGCGGAGCAACAAAGCCCGTGCACCACAACTACTGAGCCTGTGCTCTAGAGCCTGTGAGCCACAACTACTGAGCCCGCGTGCCACAACTACTGAGCCTGTGAGCCACAACTACTGAAGCCCGTGTGCCTAGAGCGTGTGCTCCGCAACAATGAGAAGCCCGCGCACCGCAATGAAGAGTAGCCCCCGCTCACTGCAACTAGAGAAAGCCTGCACGCAGCAACAAAGACTCAGTGCAGCCAAAAAAATATATATAAACGAATAAATTTTTAAAAAATAATAAAATGAAGCAACAGGGTTTGGGGTCATTTTTTCCATCTTTATAATCTTGTGTGTGTTCTCCCTCAGACTCCCTCCCCTGCAATTAATGCACTAACAGAGAATTACTCTTTCTTTTTTTAATATAAATTTATTTATTTATTTTTGGCTGCATTGGGTCTTCGTTGCTGTGCATTGGCTTTCTCTGGTTGCAGCGAGCGGGGGCTACTCTTTTTTGTGGTGTGTGGGCTCCTCATGGAGGTGGCTTCTCTTGTTGCGGAGCACGGGCTCTAGGAGCGTGAGCTCAGTAGTTGTGGCTCGCGGGCTCTAGAGTACAGGCTCAGTAGTTGTGACACACGGGCTTAGTTGCTCCGCGGCATGTGGGATCTTCTCATACCAGGGCTCGAACCCATATCCCCTGCATTGGCAGGCGGATTCTTAACCACTGCGCCACCAGGGAAGCCCGAGAATTACTCTTAAAATAGAAAGTTAATAATGAAGCTCGATATTAGTTTTTCCTGATGAAAACCCAAGGAATTTGGCCAAATTGGCTTGAGGGGTCGTAGTGGTGGTGAGATTATAAAGAGAGCTGCCCCACAGGTTCAGAGGGCTCCTTATGACAGTTTCCCGGGGCTAATCTCCCACATGGGACCAGCTATTGTTCCCAGTGAATGGGGCTGGGACTTGCTCACCCGGAGGAATAAAGAGTCCTGGGTTTCCACAGGAAGGGGTCTGGAGTCAGAGGCACCAAGGTGTCAGCAGCAAAAGCAAGCTGGGAGTGGCTGCTGCGTGCCAAGCACTGTGCCGCCAGGGCGCACTGGTCTCCCAAGAGCTCAGTAGTGGGAGGCTGTGTCCTGTACCCTGCTCCACCACTGGCCTGCTGGGTGAACTGCCTTCTCCGGGCCCAGTGCCCCTTACCTAGTTTCAGGGATGCAATGAGGAGCCTGTGGCGATGAGTCCAGAGGTGAGAGGCAAGAGGCACCCCAAATGCAACAAGAAGTGGGGGACACTGAGGTCCAGTGTCCATGTGAGAGTCGCTAGCAGTTTCACGGAAGAGTGTGCCCACGTTCGCTCCTGTTTGGGGTGTGGGAACGGCCCGAGACACGTTGACGTATGAACATCTTACCAGGAAAGTACCATTAGACGTCTCCTTTTGAAACAGGGCTGTCAGGGCTTTGCTGCTTATCGCTTGGGTCTGACACAGAGCTGGCGAACTGCAGTGCTCAGAAGTTTTTGGATGGATGACTTACTTGATGGATGGATGGATGAGTAGGTGGATAGATGGATGGGTGAATCATTCACAGCAGTGACCACTTAGAATTCAGGGAGAAAGTAGCAAGCCCAGTACCTGCTTTCTAGGAACTTGCCATCTTGCGGGGGACATCAGGCCAATAGAGTTCCCAGGAGCCAGGGGTTTGGAGACATGGCTGTTGTATGCATGTCATGGTAGACAGGGAGGGCTTCCGGAGGGTGAAGGTCAGCCTAGGAGGCAAGTAGAATTTAGGAGGTGGGGCAGTAGCCCACACTCTGGGTTGTGATGAACTTTGACCCCATAGGGTCTCTGGGGCCTAGGTGAGCCAGGATCCTGGGGGAGAGTTTGGCTATCTGTTGAGCCTTGCCCAGAATGGCACATCTTCACGCCCCATTTCCTACAGTCCCCTCAGCCCCCCACCAACTGGGACAATTTCTCCCAAGTACCACCTCCCCAGACACCGGCTCTCCCTGTTTACCTCCCCTCCTAGGACAGACTACTTCCTGGGTGCATAATCCACCATCTTGCACTGGGCTTCAAGGGTTTCCTGGCTCAGTGCCCCAAGTAGAGTGCCCCCTCTTTTCTAGCAGCTGGGCGGGGGGAGGAGCAACAGGACATGGGAGGTAGGGAGGATTAAAGGGGACCTGGGGGCTTCCCTGGTGGCGCAGTGGTTGAGAGTCCGCCTGCCGATGCAGGGGACACGGGTTCGTGCCCCGGTCCAGGAAGATCCCACATGCCGCGGAGCGGCTGGGCCCGTGAGCCATGGCCGCTGAGCCTGCGTGTCCGGAGCCTGTGCTCCGCAACAGGAGAGGCCACAACAGTGAGAGGCCTGCGTACCGCAAAAAAACAAAAGGGGGACCTGGGCCAGACCCTGGAGTCACTGCCAGTCCCAATGTACATGGCCAGTAAAGATTCTGAGAAGTCCTGCACCAGGAAAGTTCTGTCTAGCCTTCTTTGGTTAAGTGCCTTCCAAGCTTATCTGATTGTAAAACTATTTTTCCATGTATGATTTTCCAAAGAACGTGGCTCCCCTGAAAGTCTTTTGGGAAATGCTGGTATCCCTGGTTTCAGGAGGCAGAGACGGGCACTCCTTATCCAGAACATATTCCAATTTGTGTCCCTGATATGGAGGAAATTAGCAACAGTTTGCACCCCAAACTGGTCTTTACAGCTCTAACCAGGCTTCACTCTAGGCCTACTGGAGTCTCGGCTTCTTGGGATCACGGAAACTTCATCTGTGCCATTGCTGAGTGCTAATATGGACCAAGCATACTGTGGCACTTAATAAATGCCTGCTGCCCATGGGATGGGGCTGTTGTGTAAAGGCCCAACCCACCTCGGTTCCTCAAACTCCCAGGGGCTATTCCCATTGGTTTGTTAGCTGGGAATTCTGCAGTGTCTGAGATGCCTTGCTTTTTCAGGGCTCATCTCCGGTCTCTCCCTTATCCAGGAAGCCTTCCCACCTACTTGGATCCACAGGGATCTCTCTCCCTTCCAGACTCCCATTGCCTTTAGAACTGGAACCCCTCAACTGCTCCTGAGCTGTTCAGTCTCTGTTTCCTGTGAGTGAGTCTCCTGTCCCTCGACTGCTGTCTGTGTTGTCTGGTAGTCAAGAGAGGGCCTTAGAGCTCACAGCCTGTGTGTGAACTAGGGCTTCTGCACTTACTCATTGTGGGTGGGACCTTGGGCGAGTCCCCTCTTTCTTGGAGCCTTCGGTTCCTCATCTGTTAAGTGGGTGCAATAATAGTATTGCCTCAAAAGCTGGGAAGATGAGTTCCTGCTTGTAAAGTACTTTGCACGGTGTCACGTGTGGAGTAGGTTCTTGCTAAGTGGTGACCAGTTTCAATTATTATTATTGATCCCAGCCAGCAGGGCTGAGCTCAGGACCACCCCTTCAAAGTGCTTAGCAGAGGCTGTCCTGCCATCTTGCAGTCCTGCTAGTCATGGGTGGAGAGCAGGAACCAAGGTGGGGAAGGCACCAGGAACCCTGCCTTCTGAGGCCAGGCCGAGGCCACTGAGTATTCAAGTGGGGACTCCTGAGTAGGGACTCCTCCTGCCAAGAGGTGGCCATCCCATATGTCTGCAGGCCGGAGGGAGCCAGCTGGCCTGTGGCGCCTGAGGGCAGAGGCAGGACTAATGGGAGGAAATTACATGGAGAGATTTCATCTGGCTTTTGAGGAAGCACGTCTACCAGGCAGAACTGGCCAACCGTGGGCCGCCCAGGCCACCGACAGAGCCAGTGAGCTCTCCCTGTCACCAGAGGTGTATGAGCAGAGGCTGGGGGCTTCCAAGGGAGGGAAGCCACTGAGGGGATTTCTACCCTTGAGGCTCCTCCGAGGCTGTGGGCAGTCCCTTGTACTTCCTGAGTGGGCCTGCTGCTCCCTGGCCCATCCGAGTCCACCGCAGGTATCTGAGAGTGAGAGCAAAAGCTTGGATACTTCTGGCTCCAAACTGGGGCTGGAGGCTGGAGGGGAGAGGGTGTTGCTATAAGAAGCTGATCTCAAGGGGGTTACTAACCACAAAGTCACCTTTTTGAGGCAGCAGCTTAGTTCAGTGGCTGACATCGTGGAGCCGGAGCCTGTTCTGTACCCAGGCACCTGCCTTAGGCCCGCTGGGGTCACGGAGGACAGAGCTTGGTGGTGGGAGGGGTCTTATTCTTAAATCAGCCTCCCCTCTCTTGCTGCAACTTCTAAACCAGGGGCTGAGGAGAAAGAAGGGAAGAAGCAGGAGAGGAGAGAGCCTGGGTTTCAATACTGGTTCTGCCACTTGGTAGCTCTGTGACTTTGGACAAGTCACTTAACCCTCTGTGCTTCAGTTTTCTCTGTAAGACGGAAAGATAATAATACCTCCCTCATTCGGTTCTTGTGAGGATTAAGTGAGTTATTGTTTGTGGTCTATAATAGTCCATAGTAAGTACCATGTATTTGTTAAATAGATAAAAATTAATTGATAAACTCACCTAGGCCTAGCCTAGTACCGTGCAAAGGTCTCTATATCAATCACCTTTTTTAGTCTCCACAACAGCCTAATGAGGTTGAAACTACTATTATTAGGGAAATTAGGGAAAGTGAATCTGAGAAGGTCAAGTTCCTTGCCCAAGGTCACACAGCTGATGAGAGGCAGGGTGAAGGTTTAAACTCCGGATGGTCTGGCTCTCTGTCACTTGGCTCTGCTGCCCCACAGGTTTGCAGCCTCCCTAGGGAGGTAAGGTGCCAATGAGAGCAGGGTAACAACAGATCAGTGGGCAGGAAGGGGTCAGAGGCGTCCCCCAACCCCCATCCGCCTTGGTCAGGCTGGAAGCCCCCTCTCGTGGCTGCTGCCTGGGAGAGATTTCTCTGACTAATTTGTGGAAACGTTGCTGGGTGACTCCGGTTACAAATTACAGTCCTGCTTCCTCCAGCTGAGTAATCTCCATGATGGGGAGGAGGGGGCCTGGAAGTAGCCGGAGTTCTGGGCTGGCAGTGTTTGCCTTGGCGGTGACACTGCTGAGAGAGCTGGGCCACCCCAGACAAGCTCCAGGGACAAGGGACAGGAGCTGGACAAGGACACAGTCTCTCTGGGTGGTGTGGGGCTGTGGGCCTAAGGTGTCCTGCTCACTCCCATTTTCTCTCCTGTCCCAGCTGGACTCCTCTCTCTTGCTCATAACTGTGCGCCCTGGGCTGAGCCAGGGCCTGGCGGAGAGCAGATGTCCAATAAATACCTGTTGGATTCCAGAAGTCTCCAGACACTGCACTTCACTGTTTACAAAATTCCTTCCCCTCTGTTATCTCATCTGATCCTTACAACAACCCTGAGAGGTAGATGAGGAAACTGCGGCTCAGAGAGAGGAAGTGACTTGCCCAAGGTCACACAGCTCAAACCCCGGATTGCCGGGCTCCAAATTATCTGTAGCTCCGCAGCCCACAGAGACGTCTCCCCCTGTCCTTGTGTGAGGACAGTGGGAGGACAGAAGGAACCCCTCGTGGATGGAGGCTCCCCCATGGCCTTCGGCACAGAAGTACTCCTCAGAAACCGTCAGGGGAGATGGCCTTATTGTCTACTGGGACACAGAGGTACAGCCTCTGGGGCTTCTGACTGGGATGAGGAGGCTCAGGGATGCCAAGCTCTTTCCCAGCCTCTCCTGGCTGTCAGACAGACAGGTCCATGCAGTCAGAAGCTCTTTGCCAGGGAGGTGCATCCAAGTCACTGTCCCAAAGGCCAGTCTCCATTCTGCAGCGGTGAAAGTACACCTCTTCACCTCTGGATCACTGGTGGGCCTCTGCTGACAACTGCGGTTTTCCTTGTCAGCTCTGCTGTTTTTACTTTTTGTTCACTGCTCTATTATTACTGATATCTTAAAGGGTTTCCCCTTCTGGTCAAGCTTTGTCTTTTGTTTTTAATATAATTTTGGAACTTCTCTCCTCTCCTCTTTTCTTTCTCCTCTCAGCCTGTGGTTTTGGAAGATGCTGAAGCAGGAGGTAGGTGGGAGGCGGTTTAAAAGCAGCTTCCCCTGCCTCCCTCCTCTCCCTCTCCCTGCCCCTTACAGGCCTGAGGGGCCCCCAGGGTGGACCCAGCTCTGAGGGCAGCACTTGGGGGAGAAGGTGCCCCTTTGAACTGGGAATTCTTTTTCTTGTTCTAAGTGGCTTTGGTTCTTCTAGCCCTGCACATACAAGCCCCCTTGGTGCCGTGACCCACCCCTTCTCTTTCTCTCCAACATTCTCTCCCTCTTGGGGCTGTCCCCACTGCTGAGGGAAGCTTCTAGCACAGCTGAGACCACTGACCATAAACAAGTCAACTTACTTCTTGGGGCCTGTAGTGCCCTGGGAAAATGGGCACATGGCAGAGCCTGACAAAATGGGGGATGGGAAAAGGCTTTCGTGGGGCCCTCTGCTCATCCTGATTCATTGCGGGACTAGGTCTAGGCAGAAAACTCCCCTTCTGAAATTCGCAGCCGCTCTGGCTGGGGCGGGGGTTTCTGCAGCTGCAGCACTTGGGTCATAGCCACTGGCCCATTGCAGCAGATTCTGGGCCTTAGGCAGGGACTGGGATGGCCCTTCTATCCTGACTGTGGGGCTAGCGCTTGGCAGCTGGTTTTGGGAGGGTAGGACTGCAGAGCTCTCAGAGAGTAACTTGAATTCATACCTCCACCTTGGAGCCAGAGAAACACTCCTGGCCTCCTGCTCAGCCTTGTACGCAGGACCCCAAACTGGGAGGGACAGAAATTCCAAGGCTTTTTGCTCCAGCTCCTCCCCCTCCAAAATACTAGGGGCGGGACCTGGCTGGTTCTCAACTACTCTTGCTTTTGTGGCTGAGCTCTAACTTTTCGTTTTGTGTTCAAAGATGAGATTCAGATCTGTAGGGGGAAAGCACTTGAAACCCCTTTGGTTGCTGAGACCTGTACCTGAGACAGACCCACGGCATACCAGCGTGGGAAATGCTGTCTTGATCTTCCCTTTACACCCACAGAAAGTCCCGAAGATGCCCAGGGCACCAGCTCACGGGCTAGTCAGGGAGCTGAGCTGTGATGCCGGCACAGAGAGGGCCAGGACTGTCTTGTTGACTGCTGGTGCCAGAGCCCCCAGAAAATGGGGGATTGTCAGTGGGAAGTTAAAGAGTTCCACTGTATGGACGAGGGCCTGGTGTAACTCTAGGCCCCAGACAGCTGAGTCTAGCTGTGCAGGCCTCAGAGGGTAGGAGAGCAGTGAGGACCAGAGTGGTCCGGGAGGGTCCCTGGAGGAGGGGCCAGAGCTGCACTAGAGGGCAATGAGATGGGAGGCAGGGACGGGGGCCTTTGGAGCAAAGGTTAGGAGGTGCTCCTCATCCTTTCTTCCCTGGACCAGCCCTGAGCACTGAGGAAAGCCAGATGGCTAGAGCTCAGAGAGACTCAGGAGATTGCCAGGACCCCTGAATGTGCAGGCAGGGAAAGAGGCCCAGAGAGGCAGGTCTCACAAATCATTGGCGCTCCTTCCTCTACTCCATAGCTCAAAGAATTTAGGAGCCCCCTGCCCCAAGCTCAGGACATCGTGAAATGTGCAGCAAAATAAACAAAAATCCAAAGCACACATTTAGTATATTGAGCATGAGCTGCTTTTGTAATAAAAAATAAACCACTTAATGTCATTTTAAAAAAATGCAGGTGGACATAAACACTTTCGGGGTAGGGTGGGGCTTTGGAGCTTGCTGCATTACAAGTAGTTCACGCCCTCACTGCCGGGGCCGGCCCGGGTGACCAGGCGGCTCCTTCCACAGCCTCCTCCCTCCCAGTGTTGGGGAGGCTGGATCCTGCTGGGGAGCAGCCGGACCCGCGCACAGCGCCCCCTGGTGGCTGGATCTGGAAGAGGCTGTGTCTGAACGGCAGGGGTGGGAAGTAAGGAGGTTGGCGCGCGGACACTGGATCCCCGCCTCTCTCCACAGCTGCTCCCAGAGAATACTAGAGGACAGACGCTCGGTCTCACTGGCAGAATTCACCTCCCTCAGTTATCAGGGAGGTGTGACAGGGTTCTCACCTGGGCTCTGGAGCAGGCCTGGCGGCCGGATGTGCAGGTTCCACTGAGCCCCAGAAGGGGTCTTTTAGAGCAGAATCGTTCACACGGGGCCTGACGGGGGTGGCAGGCTGCACGAGAGCTTGGAAGCCTCCAGTTGCTCCTGAGCCTCGGTCTGAGCCCCACCTTCAGTGCTGCTGACAGACCTGTGGTACACAGCTGGTGAGGTCCCACGGTGAGGGCTGCCCCGAGAGTGACAGGGCCACGAGGCCCGGCTCTACCCCGGCTCAGCTGCTCAAGCTGGAAGGATAGTAGCAACAGTAATGGCAGTAAGAATGTCACCTGGCATTTACTGAGTGCCTCCTGTGGGCCAGCACAGCCGAAGCTTCACAACAGCTCCATGAGGCAAGTGGGGTCTTCTTTTTACTGAAAAATCTTAAAGGTAGAGAGAATTGTATAATGAACCCACCTATATCCCATCGTCCCAATTTCACAATTATCAAGATTTACCACAAATGTTTCGCTTTTCCTCCCTCCCTCCCCCTTCCTTCCTTCCTCCCTCCCTTCCTTCCTTCGCTTCCTTTCTCTCTTTTTAATTAAATATTTTAAAGCAAATCCCAGATATAATGTCATCTCACTCTTGCATGCTTTAGTATGTATTTCTAAAAACATGGACATTTTCTTAATAACCACAAAGCTGTTATCACCTCCAAAAAAAATGAGTAATAATTCCTTGGTGTTATCTAATATCCAGCCTGTGAGACAGGCACGCTTATTGCCCCCATTTTATTAGATGAGGAAACAGAGATTCTGAGGGGACCGGTAACTTGGCCCAAGGTCACAAAGCTTGTTAGTGATGGGGATGGGACCTGAACCCACAGAATCTGACTTGGGAGCCTGCCCTCTAAATCACTCTCTCTGGTCCTCAGTTTCCTTCTCTGTAAAGTGAGGAACAATAATGACTGCCTTACTACTTCACAGGGTAATGCATGAGTGTACCATGTTATTCTTGCCTCTGACAATAACAATGAAAATAATAACGACATAAAGCAATCAGAAGAATTAATAGAACATTGGTATGACTGCAAATATGACAAAGGAAATTAAGGTCTGCTGAGTCCCCACTCATCTCTCAGCTTGTGCTTATCTCCTGGAATCTTTACTCCAATCCTATGTTTCCTGATTAGCAGCTTCATTCTGCAAGTGAGGGAACTAGAGGCTCAAAGGGAGGAAGTGCCTTTCCAAGGTCAGGATACTGGTAGCTGATAGGAGAAGGATTTGGAGCCAGGCTGCTCTCTTGGGGATGGCAGACATCACTGGGGTGTGTCAGGAGCTGAAGATGACCTTTGCTAAGGACTTCAGGGCATCCTGCCGTCATGGGGAATGTGCCAGTTGGGTTTACTGCTTGTAAGCAACAGAAATCAGCTTTGGTAATTTGGGGGCAGAATAGGAGTTTATTGGAGGGATATGGGATGGCTCACAGAATGGATTAGAAGGAGAGATCCAGGCTGGGAAAAGATGAATGTGAAGTAGCCCTGTGGCCTGGAAGGCAGCAACTGCTCAGAGGTCTCAAATGACCCCCAGCTCCCAACACACATCCTGGGATAAATCCACTTCTGCCTATTTCTCTGTTTCTACCCAGAGGCCCAGGAGAGAGCATCAAGGAACCCAGCCTGGTGGCACAGCCCCTGCCCATCATGGCTGGGAAAGCATGGCACTTTCCTGGAGGGTTCCAGAGTGCTGGGTGGTGCCAGGGCTTTTTAAAGGAGTGAAACAGAAGGGAGCTGGAGGGGATTCCCCAGAGAAGGCTCTGCCATCTCTGGTTTTCACACTGTAATTTTGCTTTTAGTGCTTGGTGTGTGAGTCACATGTGAAAGTCTCTTGTTTTTCGAGGCCTGTGTCTGCTGCTGCTACCACCTTCACAGCGGCTGCCACCTCTAGGTAGGAGGCCCAGATCGCAGGCAGGATCCCCTGTCTACCACTGGGCGCTACAGATATGGGAGCAAAGCATTAGGGACTGTAATCTTGGGGCCCACTGTTGGGGAGGGGTTTTCCATCCTTTGCATCATATGCAAATAGATGCTAATGATATGCAAACGAGTGGGTGCCCTCAAAGCCCAGCTGAGTAAGATGTGAAGGCAGGGGACTTGGCTCTGGCTGGCTTGTGCCGTCCAGAAAATGCACTCGTGATCCAGCTTGCCCCCAGAGAGAGCCCTGGCTTTGGGCAGATCTGCTGACACCTCCTTCTAGAAATGTGCCCTGGGCAGTGTTAGAGTCTGTACCCCTGGGCACTAAGTACTCCCTGAGGGGCCTCAGATCCTTATGAGAAGTATGTGGGGAATAAAGTCTAAATTAATAAATAAAAGGCTCCACCTGTGGCCTATGCACAGGGCCGGACGCACAAAGCCTGCTGGATTGGCCCAGGGCCAGCCAAGGGGCCGGGCTGTACCAGCAAGGCCTGGGAGGTGTGGGACAGCCCCCTTCCCACTGGGCCTGGCCCCTGGGCCTTGACAACGGTTTCTGGTGAAGTGAGGGAGGCAGCTGGGAAAGGCTGACTCCAGGGAGAGGGTGTGAAGGCTGGTTAACAGCTGGCAGAGCCCCTGGAAACTTCCCAGACAGGATGCCCTGCTCTACTCAAGCTGTGCTAGGTAGTTCAGATGAGAAGATGAGCCAATGGGGGAAGTGGAGAGGAAAGGAGTGAGAGGGACCCCCATGGGTCTTCGGGGCCCCAAGAGGCAGGAGGGCTTTAACTTCTGGTAACTTAGAGGGCCGATCCCATCGAGGGGCAATTCTGCGGTGATTAGAGGGCAAGCCAGAACAGTCCCCTAAGCTAGGCTCAGCCAGATGCTGACTGGCCCAAATTACAATCTCCCCAAAAGCCCTACTTCTAAGAGTTTGGCCTCAACCTGAAACACTGCAGGCTCTGAGCTGTTGAGTTTCAATGAGTTCTGTCTTTCCTGCCTGTCTGTTTACTTCCCCTCCTCCTCTCCTTTCCCTCTCACGGCTTCTCTTCATGAGACTCCATTTCTCCTTGGCCTCAGAATTTTACCCCCACTGGGGCAGCGTCAGCAGCATCTGACCGTCTTGCTCATCATAGCTGCAGGATCTGAGCCTGGAACCCTGTCTGGCTTGCCCCCTGCTCCTGAATAGATATAGGCCCCGGAATCACAGGCCCTCAGACACAACTTTGAATCCAGTGTGGCCCACCTGGGCTGTTTTCCTGTCCCTTATGGACCCAAACTTGGCCCCTTCGGACTTGGCTCCCTCCCCAGTGCCTCAGTCTCTCTGGGGGAGACTCCAGGAGTGAGAGTAGGCACTGAGCCTGCCCTGGTCACCATGACTTGAACCCCCTACTTATGCAGGCTGCAGATACCTCCAAGGATAAGGTTGGGCCGAGCTCATTCAAGAAGCCTCAGAGGCCTGGGGCCAAGGATCTTCATGTGATGGAGATGGGGCTGCTGGTCAGGGCCACACAGGGGACCACTACCTGTCCAGGCACAGAGGATTGGAGGGTGAGAGGGGAGCAGTGTCAGAGGCTGGCGGAGAACTGTCCAAGAAAAAGAAATCCTTGTGTTGGCAAGACCTGTCTTGTGAAGGTTCCAGTGGGAAAGTCCCCGGGAACCTGAGCCCCAGTTGCAGGGGAAATGAGACAACTATCTCCTTGATGGCTGTGACCCTTATTCCGGACAAACACACACTGCTGCTCCTGTCCCCCTACCAGCCTGAGGGGCACTGCTGAGGTCCACTCACCAGCAGCCCCTCCATAGGTGGGGGTGTGTAGAGCAGCAGGGACCAAATGCACTCGAGCCACTGGAATGACCTCTCCCTGGTGAACCGAGGAGGCTGTGGGCTTCCAGGAAGAGATGGCTTCCCTATGCCTGTGCCCAGCTGCCAGTGTAAATGCACCCTCACCGTTTCATCATCCAAAGATTTATTTAAAAGAGTTTTGTGTTGTGGCTGTTCTGGGTGAAGTTCTCAACGATCTGATTTTAAAAGCCCTTTTCTCCGCCTGGACCCTCAGTGAGTTCCTCTAGGGATACTTTAGAGGCAAAAACAGAGCTAATGAGCTTGATTGTGCCCTTGTGATCCTGAATGTTTTCCATTCTGAGCCCTTAACATATAATTAAAGATTATTTAGCATGGACTTTTTCCTTTATTGTAAATTAATTTCAAAACCAAGTTCTGAGGTTAAATAATGATTGTATTTGTTAATCAATCCAACCTGGGTTTCCTTCCAAAAGAAAACCGGATGCCATTGTCGGAACGCTGGGAACGGGATGTTTGAGAACTTGGGGGTTTCACTGATTGCAGCGATGTTAAGGGTTCTGACAGTGTTGATATGTGTCGATGTCTTTTCATTAGACAGGGATGGGCTTTGGGAAAGGGTGAAACTGGAGAAGCTGATGGGAATATGAGCTGGGAGCTGTGAACCTCCAGCTATGGTCTGGGCCCCAGGAAATTCACAGCTTCCTGAGAGGGGGCCGTTAGCCCCTTGGCCAGGCCTCAGCTTGCCTGCTGGAGACCCCATATGTGTCTACTCAGACATGGAGAGGGGGTGCGAAGGGATTGCCACTCGGCCTGTGGGACAGGCTAAGTCGGCTTGCAGTGCCTCATGCTCCCCACCCCAGTCTCTCTGTTAGAGAGACTTCTGATGTTTTCCTCAGGGTTTTTCAGTCTTGGCACTATTGACATTTCAGCCAGATAATTCTTTGTTACCAGGGATTGTCCTGTGCATTGTAGGATGTTTAGCAACATCACTGACCTCTACCTGCTAGATGCCAGTAGCCCACATGCACCCCCTCCCCCACTGTTGTGACACCAAAAGTGTCTCCAGAAGTTGCCAAATGTCCCCTTGGGGACAGAATTACCCCCAGTTGAGAACTGCAGAGTTAAAATATAATACACATTCATGATAGAAAATAAGATAAAAATAATCTATAGGGCTTCCCTGGTGGCGCAGTTGTTGAGAGTCCACCTGCCGATGCAGAGGACACGGGTTCGTGCCCCGGTCTGGGAAGATCCCACATGCCGCGGAGCAGCTGGGCCCGTGAGCCATGGCGGCTGAGCCTGTGCATCCGGAGCCTGTGCTCCACAACGGGAGAGGCCACAACAGTGAGAAGCCTGCATACTGCAAAAAAAAAAAAAAAATCTATAATTCCAGTATCCAGAGTTAACCTCTTTTAAGGTTTTTGTTTGTTCGCTTGGTTTTTCGCCATGCCATGCGGCATGTGGGATCTTAGTTCCCTGACCAGGGATTGGGCCCGTGCCCCGTGCAGTGGAAGCCTGGAGTTTTAACCACTGGACCGCCAGGGAAGTCCCCCACTTTTAAGGTTTTGATGTTCTTCTTTCAGACTTTCTTTTCCATGCATATATGCATTTTGGCTTTTTTTCTGAAACCAAGGCCATACAGTACATTGTTTTGTCACTTGCCAAGCCATGGGCTGCACAATGGTTATTTCCCTTCATCGCCAGATCTACTCTACTGCACCTCTTTCCAAGCTCCGTTGGAAGCATCCCCCTTCAGTAATGGGCTGGAGGGCCTGGAAGTGTGGTATGAAGCTCACCACGATCACATCTTAAGCTTTCAGGGCCCAGGGGATCAATGTGCTCATTCCCCCAGAGGTAATGTGCTGTGGGGACGGACCCACACTCACACCAGTGCACTACTTACCAACAAGTCACCCCAGACCCACTTCCACCTGGCCCAGAGCCTGGGTTGTGCTCTGTTGGGCTTGTGTCTTAATGGGTAGGCCTGGTGGAGAGCCCACCTTTCAAGGAGGGAGATGGAGGGTAGGCCAAGGCAATCAGAAGCTGTCAGGTACCAGATAGCAGGTGGAGGAGGGTTCTGAACTTGTGATGGATTGTGGCCCCTTTGAGGACCTGATGAAAGTAGAAGACTTTCTCAGGAAAAAGAGCCACATCTGCCTGGTTCTGCATCCGATTCCATAGATCACCGGTTAGGAACTTCTGAGGGCAGCGATTTTCCTGAGGACTTGTGGTGACCTACAGGCTTACTCCTCTCTCTTCTAGGAATATATGTTCAGGTCCTGGGAAGGCTGTGACCTCAACCCTTCCACATTACACAGGGAAGGGTGTCCTTCACAGAACAACAGTGTCGGTCCCAGGCAACAGATGGATGGATGGATAGATGGATAGATGCACACATGCACGGATCTGGAGAACTGAGACTAAGATGTGAGCTTCTCCGCTGATAATGTTGATCAAAGCTAGCATTTGCTGAGCCTGTATCATGGGCCAGGCTACTCATCTAATATGCTCGACTACATCCAATCCCATGGAAAGGAAGGTACCATGATTATAAGTGAGTTGACATTTTACTGAGCTGGAAACAGGCTGAGACTTGCCCAGGAACATACAACCTTGTGAGTGGAAAGCTGGAATGTCCATGCTCTCAACCTTGAAAATATGCTGCACGTATGGAGGGCAGGACGGGGTTGCCTGAGCTGTGAGAGGTGTGTGTACACTGTGCCAGGACCCCCTGGGAACTTTGGCCCTGGGCCCATCTTCCCAGCAGGGATCATGCTTCGGGCATAGAAGAGGAATGTAGAAAGGTGGTTGCCAAGGGCTGGAGGAGAAGGAGGGGGAGATCGGTGTTTCATGGGCATAGAGTTTGAGTGTGGAAAGATGAAAAAGTCTAGAACTCTGTTGCAGAATAATGTGAATATTCTTAGCGTTACTGAACTGTACACTTAAAAGTGCTTAATATGGTAAATTTTATGTTATGTGGTTTTTACCACAATAAGAAAATGTGGGAAAAAAGACAGTTGTGGAAATCTGAATGCTGGAAGAAAAGAAAAGAAGTCTGCTTCTGGCTCTGGCCTTGTCTCTTTCCCCTGAAGGTGGGCAGCACCTCACTCGTTCCTCCATCTGAGTTCCTGGGGGCTGTCTCCACATCATCTGCAGGGTCTAATGGGGCCAGAGAGAAACTACCAATTTGGGGGAAATCTATGAGAGGGTGGAGCTTGGCCCAGCCTGAGGGCTGAGAAATGGGAAATGTGCACCCCAAGGGAGCTTTATTATATTTTATTTCATTCATCTTTTTTTTTTTTGCGGTACGCAGGCCTTTCACTGTTGTGGCCTCTCCCGTTGCGGAGCACAGGCTCCGGACGCGCAGGCTCAGCGGCCATGGCTCGTGGGCCCAGCCGCTCCGCGGCATGTGGGATCCTCCCGGACCGGGGCACGAATCCGTGTCCCCTGCATCAGCAGGCGGACTCTCAACCACTGCGCCACCAGGGAAGCCCTCCTTCATCTTTTGAAAAGACTACATAGGTAGTGGGACAAACTTCAAAAGGTACAAACAGATATGCAGTGAAAATTGTCTCTTTTCTACCCCCTTGCTTCCCCCATCCCCTCCCAAAGATAGCCATTGCCATCACTTTTCTGTATATCTTTTCAGAAATAGTCGATGTACCTACAAGCACATACGAATGCAATTTTTTTCTGCCATAAATGGCATATTAAACATATTGTCCTGCACTTTGTTTTTTTTCACCTAACAACATATCTTGGAGATCACTTAATGTTAGTATAGAGAGATGGCTCTCAATCTGCTTTAGTAGTGACACAGTATTCTACTGTATGAACCATATTCAAATGGATCAGTCTTTTCTTGATCATCATATGGATTGTTTTGTATATTTTTGGTCATAAACAATGCTGCAGTGAATGATGTGGTACATGCACCATTTCACACATAGGCAAGTATATCTGTGGGCTAATTCCCAACTGTGAAAGTGCTGGGCCAAAGAGGATGCGTGTTTGTAGCTGTGATGGCAATAACCAAGTAGCCTTCCCACTTAGGAAGGTGCCAGGCCCACCACTGCCTCACCAATACTCAGTGTGATAAAATGTGTCAGTCTTTTCTGTTCCCATGAAGAAAGATGGCATCATGTTGCAGCGCTCTTTTAAGTTCTTATCTGTGTCCTTATGCCCATTTTTTCCTTTGGCTTGTTAGCCTTCTTATGAGTTTATAAGAGTGCTTTCTGGACTACAGGAGTATTCCTGTGATTCAAATTGTGGCTTTTTAGAGAAAGAGCTGAAGAACCATATGAGGCTCTCGGCCTCTCCCAGCCCCACATCTCCTGCTAAAGGTCTGTGTTGGGCTCATTGAGGAACTGGCTGGGGCCGGACTCTGGGTTGAAGCAGCAGCTCCTTGGGAGGAGGGGCAAACTCGCTGCCGTGCAATGCAGACATCGAGGCTTCTCCTCAGGACGTGCCCTCCCATCAGCCTGGTTCTGGGGTTGCTGCATGTGGTCAACAAGCTTAGCCTGCACAACTCCAAGAGGTGTTGTTTATGTGGACTGTCATGTGAATGGTGACCCCGGGAGTTCTGTGACATGGTGGCCCTTTTGGGGTCCAAATGGAACCAGTGGTAGGCGGCTAAACTGGTCTCTACTTTCTTTTTTTTTTTTTTTTTTTTGCGGTACGCGGGCCTCTCACTGTTGTGGCCTCTCCCGTTGCGGAGCACAGGCTCCGGACGCGCAGGCTCAGTGGCCATGGCTCACGGGCCCAGCCGCTCCGCGGCATGTGGGATCCTCCCGGACCGGGGCACGAACCCGTATCCCCTGCATTGGCAGGCGGACTCCCAACCACTGCGCCACCAGGGAGGCCCCTCTACTTTCTTGATGTCGAGCAGACTGTGTGACTTCCTGAGCACCCAGGTCTGGGCAGGGCCAGTCCACAGCCATGTGTGCACTGACCTACATTGAGGCAGCATAGGACCGCCACGTGGGGTGTCTATGTTGTCACGGGCTTGGCTTCCTACAGAGATTAGCTCCCCAGCCTAGCAAGCTCCCCTGGAGGGGAGTGCCCAGGATCCCTTGTCCTGGGGCAGGGCTGATGCCCCCCAGGAAGGAGGCCTTAAGGGGAGCCTGGAGATCTGAGGACAGGCCCAAGGAGCCTGAGTAGATCTGGTGCCTGCTCTGGGCATTGCATGGAGCCCAAGTCCCCAGGGAGCTGAGAGGTAGGGGCAGATTGTCCAATCCCTGGGTCTACAGTGTCCCTCGGCTGAGAGCGGGTGGTGCCTGGGTCTATTCCCGGATGTACTGAGGAAGCAGCGGGCAGGGGTCTTTGGCACTGCTTGCTGGGGGTCGACCCCCAGACCAGCTCCCCGACCTCACAGACTGCCAGCCTCAGAGCAGCACTGGCCTGGGCAGCAAGGAGTCTGGAGGTCCACAGGGAAGACAGCCCCTTTTCTGGTTTCCCAAACAGCCAACATTGAGGGAGGCCTGTGGCGTCAGCCTGTGGCATCGCCCTGGGGGAAGGCAGGGGCGTGGAAACAGAGTATCCCTTGTTCCCTGGATGAAGGAGAGAGCTCGGTGCTCTACAACTCCCACCCCCAGAATAGGGGTTTGATAACGCTGAGAGTCCTGGAAGAGAAAGCTTCTGGAACCTGCTCAAATCCCAAAGCTAGGGCTGCTCAGTCAAGCTGCTGGCGTGGGGCCTTGACTGGGGGCAGAGGCAACGTTTTAGTTGCCTTGTCACCTGGCATGGAGGGCATCCCAGGACTGGGATTCCTCTGGCGAGCATGTGTGTGTGTGTGTGTATGAGAGAGAGAGAGAGAGAGAGAGAGAGAGAGAGAGAGGGAGGGAGGGAGGGGGGAGGGAGGGAGGGAGAGAGGAGCACGGCCCCTCCTTCCCCATCCAGCAGCAGTGAGGCCTGGGGAGGAGTTGGGAAAGAAGGCCCTGGGAGGGAACAAGAGAGTGGCAGTCAGGCCCTGGGTGGAGGAAGTGTGCCCCTCGCTGCCGTCCCTGTGAAATACCTGTGCTCCACTCGGGTAGAGGCTGCCTCAGTGGCCGGTGCCCCATGGCTGTTCAGGACTCAAGGGAGGCTTGTTCTTGGTTTCCTCGATAGGGCAGAAGTCCAGAGCTCTTTTCTAGAATTACTGTGTGGCTCTGGGCTATCTCCTAGCCTCCCTGAGAGTCTCATCAGCACCAACCAATAGAATTTTCTACAGTGATGGAAGTGTTCTCTGTGCTGTTCAGAAAGGTTGCCACTAGGCGCATGTGCCTACTGAGCATTTAAATGGGGCTAGTGCATAAAATAGGTAACTAATGAGAACCTACTGTATAGCAGAGGGAGCTCTACTCAGTGCTCTGTGGTGACCTAAATGGGAAGGAAATCCAAAAAAGAGGGGATCTATGTATACATATAGCTGATTTACTTTGCTGTACAGTAGAAACTAACACAACATTGTAAAGCGACTATACTCCAATAAAAATTCTAAAAGAATGGGGCTAGTGTGACTGAGGAGCTACATTTTAAATTAAATTAAATTTTAGTAACTTAAAATATAAATAGCCGCCAGTGGCTAGTGGCAACCTTCTGGACAGTGCAGCTCTGGTCCCTGGGCTCCATTAGCCTCTTGCAGCTCACTGGAGCCCCTGTGAGTGGGAGCGGATGGCAGTATCAGCTATGGAAGCAGGTCCCCCAATGATTTCAATAAACCACAGTCTTGTGATAAAGTCCATGAAACACCCTAATCTCTCCTCTTGGATTTTTGAGATGCATATTACCATGTGAAATAAGGGCTCTGCGATGTTTCTGCTCAGAAGAAACCCATTGGTTTCATTGAAGCTCAAATGTTCCACATGCATGTGAGCACAGTGCCTTTGTCACACTGCACAGCTAGTCGTATTCTGGGAACCCTTTGAAATGCTGCGAAAGGAGGCTAGACTCCCAGAGGAGCTAACACTCCCAAATGGGGCTACTTCTGGTTCATGCAGCGTGTGTAGGAAACCTGGAGCTCTTGGGTAAAATTGAAGATGTTCCCGTGGGTTGCCCCAGGGCTTCCTGGCCTGGGCAGGAACCCAGCGGGGACCCTGGGAGGCTCCATCACTGTGTGCTCTGCCCTGGACCTGGCAGCTGCAGGCCAGGGCAGCCCCTCCCCGCTCCATCCATTGCCCTTAGGGTGTGGGACGTGGGCCTCTTGGTGGGGAGCACAGAGACAGCTGCCCCATTTCATGTCTTTCCAATCTTCTACTGCTTTGACTGACCACGTGTCTGGACTGGGAGAAGCTCTGTTGTTGTTCTAGTTTCTGAGCTGGACCCTGATGAGAAGAGAGGGGAGACGGGGCAGGTGTCTGTCAGGGGTTCCCTCCATCTGCCCAGGTAGGCAGTGACCCAGAGCTGGCCAGGACTTGCACCTCCGCAGGGAGACTCCAAGGGCTCCTACGGGACACTGTCCATGATGATTCGATAAGCCCTGTCACCTGCATCAAGCCAAGCAGGGAGGCAGCTACAGCCCACCCCCACTCCCCATGGGCCCCAACAGTCTGGTCCTTGGGGCACCTCAGTGGGGTTGAAGCTCTGCAGATGTAGGAGAGTGACAGTTACTCTCTGGTGAGGCACGGCATTCCTGCTGGGGACGTTCAAAGGTTTCCTACGTGCTGATCAGAATAGGGAACTGGCCAACAGGAGAGGGGCTGCCATGGCCACTTTCTATCTCTCTCTGCAGGGCTGTGGCCCAGCAGCTGTCTCTCCCTCGGGGGATGGTTCAGTCCTCTCTGGGCAGCAGGGAAGAGGGCCTTCCCCCCGACTCCCCCTAGAACTCTGTGGGTGCAGGTCTCTGCCCTGCATGAAGGCCTATTCTCTCCTACCCAGATCCATGCTTTGAGCTTGATATGAGGAGCACTGATGGGAGATCTGGAACACTTCCTGCCACCTATTCTGGGAAGTCTGAAGGCACGTCTGGGAGGCCTGGTCGGGCCCTGTGATAAGATATCACCGGCCACCTAGGCAATTACAGGTCTGTAGGGCTTGGGCTGAGGTGGGATGCTCAGCTCTGCCCCAGCCTGGAGTCCTGCGGCTGGGCCTGTTTCCTGTGGGCTCACTGAACACACATGCATGGCTACCATGGAACAACTCTGGGGGCACCACTCACAGGGGACCCGTGTGACTGTGCTGGGGACACACACATACATACGTGTCAGTCTTGTCACCATGCACACTTCCTCACCACACCTCGGTATCGCCGACACACAAAAATCCAACTTGATTAAAAAGAACAGGCAGTGATCTTGCCCACCCTTGGAAACTAATGGCTTCCTTCAGAGCATTTGAAGTGGGTTCCGTTTACATCTAACTTTGCAGGACCACATCCAGCTCTTTCAGGTGAAGTGCACCTGTGCTCCAGTGACTCACACATACATTCAGGCTTGCCAAGGGCCAGGGCAGCTGCTGTTCCCAACTACAGCCGATCGCTGGTAGATTTAGGAATCCATAAATCACTTTTATTCCCTGGAAGGATGATGGTGTGTTAGATTGAAAGAGACCTTTGCCGCAAGCGTCTTTGGCAAACCCTGGTCAAAGCTACTAGCCATCATCAGGAAACTCCAGTAGTTCTGCTGGTCCCTGAGAAGTGGTAAAGCGCTAAAACCAAGAAAGACTTGGATGCGAATCTGTGATAACCTAAGCCCCAGGAGAGAATTTACTGAACTATGCAGCAATGCTACAAGTACAGTACCTGTCTTCCATCCTTGTGGCGGGCCAGAGGGGGTTGGTGGGGGGAACTGGCATGAGTGGGGGGACTCTAGAACCAGTGTTGGAGATCACCCAGAGAAACCTGCCCATCTTCTAGATGAGGAAACAGATCCAGAATGATCAAGACGTTACCCTAGCGTTTAACAGAACGCAAGGGGCAAAGCCAGGACCCCAACCTTGGTCTTCTAAGCCTGACCCCTGTCCTGGAGCCCTCCCACACACAGCTTCCTCTCCAGAACAGAGAGAAAGCCAAGATGGTGACTCACAACCCGCTTGGCAGTTTTGCTGATAGATTCTTTGTTTTGAAGCGAGATGTTCTGCCTCCATTAAAGTCTTTAGGAAATTATAGTGATTTTGACTTTTTGAGACATGTTTGAATTACTCACAGTCTGGAATTCCCAGGCAGAGGGTGAAACCCAGAGAGGCTGCAGAGAAGTTAGGGGCACAGGATCCAGGGTCAGATGGATCTGAATTCAGATCCACACTCTGCCACTTACTGTGTGAGTTAACCACTCTGAGCCTCAGTTTCCTTGCTGGCTTTGGTAACTAACACCAGGATTAGTTCAAGAGTTGCTGGGGCACTAAATGAGGTAGTGAGCAGAGAAGGCTTGGCCCCCAAGAGACCTGAACAAATGGGCAGTTGGGTTATTCCCTGGCTGAGCAGGAAGGGAATAACCCCTGGGGTCTTGCTCAGCAAGCACAGAATCAGCCTGCATTGAGACCTCAAGCAGAGCCTGCTCGGCCTTATGAATCACAAGCAGGGCTGCCTGAGTTCATATCCAACTCTGTCACTGACCTGGGGCCAAAGGACTCGTCCTCTCCGAGGCTGTTTCCCTGAAGGAAAAATAAAAGCGGATAATGATAGCGCAGGTCTGTTGCAAGGACCTCCATGTTCAGGGCTTAGAACTGGTGCCGGGTGCTCATGGATGGTCGTTTTTTCACTGTCCCTATTCTTTCTGCCTGCGTTTCCGGCAGGGCAGCAACGGCTCATACAGTAGTAGTGGGAGAGTTTCCATAGCTCTGTTTCTGCCAAATATGGTGCGAATTTGAGCTTCTCTTGTTCAGTATGTGGCTGAGCCTTTGCCCATGCTGTTCCATTGCTAAGAAGCTCCTCACTTCTCCATCCCTATCTATTAGCATCCTTCCAAGGCCTAGCTTGAAAGGCTGTGGGAAGAATGGGGAGAACTTTCCTGATTCCTCAGTCAGTATATTCATTGAAAGTTGAACAGATATTTACTGAGTGCCTACTCCGTTCAGCACCGTGCTGGTGGTAACTTCTCCATTCTTTTTTCCCAGCCCATTTTTGCACTTGAACACTTGTGTATTCTGCCTTATCCTATAGCATTAATATTTTAGAAGGCAAA
This sequence comes from Mesoplodon mirus, assembly GCF_964341445.2. NCBI lineage: Eukaryota > Metazoa > Chordata > Mammalia > Artiodactyla > Ziphiidae > Mesoplodon > Mesoplodon mirus. The sequence goes on from NC_138980.1 coordinate 72,556,441, forward strand.
GGGCCTTAGAAAACTGCATAGGGTTCGAGGGCCAATTTGTACCCGGCAACCTCTCTGTCTTTTCTGACTTTTACTGACTTTTCTCCCTGACCACAGACTCACCCAGGGGGCAGATGTGTCAGTCTTCCATCCCCAGCCAACAGCAGATAGATCTGAGCATGCTCAGTAGGACTGTAGGGGGGTACCACCACCCAGTTGGGGATTCAAAGCCCTTGAGAGGTAGCCCCCGAGGGAAGATGAAGGCTTTAAACTGTTATTGTAAGTGTGTCTTCTGTCCGTGGGTTGCATGGAGATCAAAGTCTGAAGGAAGTAAAAGGTTGCTCTCTGACAAAAACACCGTATTTTTAGAAGCGCTTGGTGGTTTAGGATGTTTGCCCCAATGCTGCCTTTCAGTGGCAGGGGGTGGGGCTGGGGTGGAGGCCAAGGGATGCGACCTCAGGCTGAGGGTTGGTGGGAGTGGGTTTCCTGGCAGCAAAGGGCCTGAGGGTGGAGGCTGAGGCTGGGAGACGTTCCATCATCACTTATCTTTCCTGAAAACCAGAGCCCCCAGACCTTACACTTGGGGAGCGGGCAAGGGAGAAGGGCCTTCGAGGCCTCTGACTCCATCTCCTTTCAAAGATGGGAGCACTAAAGCCCGGAGAGGAGCAGAGAACTGGCTAATCTCCACCTCCCCACCCCCTCCACGCTTCCCCATCTGGGGATTTGGGACTTGCACACATGAAACCGTTAAAGAACAATGTATGCATTCTGTAATCAGCGCTAATTGGTGTGGTTCAGAGGAGGGGGAGGAATGCCAGGCATTTGGGGGCAGAACATCAGTGGGTCTCTGAACCAAGTGCCCATGAATAGTCCGTGGAGAATTGGAATAACTCCTGGGGTCTGGGAATGGTAAAACGTGGGTAGCTGAGAGGGCAGCCCAGCAGTATGGGCAAAAGGTGGGTGGTAGAAACTCACTGGGCCTGAACATGGGGAATGATGGGAGTCTCCACGCTCCCAGGGCTCGGAGCCTGCCTCACTACGTTCTGTTGAGCCTCATTTTCAATGGTGGCCGGGAGAGGTGAACTGGCTACTCCCCGCACCCAAAGGGGAGCAGAGAGAGACATGTTGGGGGGCTTCCCAGCTCTCCCCCAGGACCTCTACCTTATAATCAGGGTGGCCCTTGCTTAATGTTTATGCCCAAATCCTAAACAGCCGGGCTGGGATGGTGAGCTATAATTTATATCATTTTTCATATGGGTTATAGGCTCCAGAGGCTCAGACTCCTTCAAATGGGAACCACACTGAAGAAGGGGTAAACCGATGTTAAGAAATCTGGTCCCAGGAAGCCACCTGCTTCTCATTTGGGATGTGTCTGGGTTTCTTGTTTGTTTCCAAGGCCCAGCTGGTTTTGAGGGACAGCAGGGCAGCCATGGGTCACTACCCTTGCCAGACATCCATGCTGAGGCTGGGGTGAGCCTCTGCTGTGAGCCCTCCCAGGCTCCAGCGTGCCCCCATGTGAAGCTCTGTGGGGGAAGTTGGGAGCACACTGCTCTTTGTCCTTGCCTGTCCCCACAGAGCAAAGCCAGCTGGAGACAACCGAGTCTGGGCAAAGCCCCATGGCCTGTGGGAGGCCTGGCGCCCCAGGCTGGTTCAGGGGAGTGAGGACTCTGGGCTCCCCCAGCTACTACCAAGAATCAGGGCACCAAAGCAGGCCAGGAGGCCGGCTGCACTGAAGATGAATGAACCAAAGCTCCACACAACAGCACGGATGGATCTTAAACGTGTGGTGTTGAGTGAAAGAATACGAATGAGGGACTCCATTCATATACAGTTCCAAACCAGGTAAAACTATTCTGTGGTGTTAGAGAGGTAAGCTTAGGAGATAAAACTAAAGTTGGAAGGGATTACCCTGGAGGTTGGGATGATGGTAGCCTTTAGTGAGGAGGTTGGGGATTGCATTGGGTGGGGCGGGGGGATTCCAGGGGGCAGGCCGTGTTCTAGTTCTTGATCCTGAGGTAGCTACAGGAGCGTTCTCTACAATCATTCATTAAGCTGTACATTTATGCTTTATGGACTTTCTGAATGGGCTATTTCTCACAATAAAAAAGGCTAAGAGGGACTTCCCTGGTGGTCCAGTGGTTAGGACTCTGAGATCCCACTGCAGAGGGCATGGGTATGGTCCCCGGTCAGGGAAATTGGCAGGCCGTGTGGTGCAGCCAAACAAAACAAAACAAAACAACACAACAACAAAGAAAAGTTAAGAAAACAAAAAACAGGACATTGAACGAGTGAGCATGGCACTCACTGCCCTCCCTGGCTTGTCTCTCCTTTCCATCCCACTTTGTCCTCAGGGCCCTGGAACACTCCCTCCCTCTTCTCCCCCACTCCAACTCCCACCCCATGAGCCAGCGGTCAGCCCCTTCCCACTTGTCCTACCCAGCCTGGCTCAGTCCCAGGCCTTCCTTGGTGCTGATGGTGTCACAGGTGAGGGGGACTTCCTGATCCTCAGAGAGCCCTGAAGCCCAGGGGGCTGTGGAGCCCTCTTCTCAGTAGCCCCTGCCCACTCTGGGCCTAGCCCAGCACTGGGCCCTGGATCGATTGGCACGACTTTCCTGGCTCTCAGAGATTCCGCATGGTCGCTCATCAGGTCAGGAATCGTCAGAGCCGCCTGGACTTCCCTGCCTCAGCTTCTGCAGGAACAGCCTGCAAGCTGAGTAGCTGGTCAGAGAGCCTCTGTGGACGGTCATCGGGTGGCCTCTGGTAACAGGCGTGCCCTGGCAACCTCAGCTCTCTCTGAGGGATGCCCTGGGGCACCCCTCACTGTGAACGAAGGGCAATCTTTAGAACAAGCATAGTTTTTGAAAAAAAAAAATCTCTGATCTTCAAAGTTCTGTTTGCTGTTTTAAAGGGCATTGCCTTTTAATGGGTGAAATGGATCCTTCAAAGTGGATGCTGAAGAAACTGTAGGAGAAAATGAGAAGCGTGGGGTTGGGGTCCCTAAGTGGGAGGGGTCGGATTCGGGGGGGACCGGCTTCCTCCACACTCCTAATTTCTGGGAGCAGATGACTCTCCCCCAGGGTGCCCAGGCCTCGGGGCTCTTCCACAGAGCTTTCAGGTGAGAAACTTTCCATTGTTGCCTTATCTTGTGGCAATCCCCGCCTCGCTGCCCCAGAAACCACAGGTGCGCGCAGATCTGAGGCCCTGATCTGTTCCATTCTCTTTGTGCCACGCGGAGCCGGGGACGTGAACCCCGGCATGAAACGGCGCCCACAACCGCAAGGCCCGCTGTGCGCCCTCTGAAACTGTAGGTAAAGACAATTACCGGCAATTTCCACAGCATGGTTTGTTTTTTGTTCAAAGGCCATGAAGGCATTCTCAGCAGCGGGCCCAAAATATAGTATTCCCACCGCACGCCGCCCTCATAAATGTGCGATAAAAGCTGTGGTCACTTTGTCCCGGCTCTTCCTTTTAACAGTCAACCCTTCAAGTCTGATGCTGAAACTGCTTTTTTCTTAATGTGTACTTTGATGGCCCAGATAACGCTCCATGATAAGGAACTGCCTTCAAAACTACTCACTGTACCTCGTGCTCACCAATAGGATGTGCGTCACAAGAGAAAATCAGGTGCCCGAACTTATGAGAAGTGGGATAGTAATGTGCTGAGTCTGTGAAATTCTCCTCTCTGATGCCTGTATTGAAGATTTTGCAAAGAGGGAAAAAAAAAAAAAAAAAGAACCAGGCACCGATCAGAAGAGGAGAAAATGGTGGGCCATGTCCTAGAAAGAGCTATTTCCCCTTGGCAACAGTTGCCAAGAATCTGTGCACTCAGGCCCATCAGTTCTCCTTAACGGAAAAGACTCCGTGAGGCTGCTGTTAAGCGGCCTAGAGAGCTTAGGTATGTCGGAGCTCTCCCGGGGGAGTCTTGAGGTTCTGGATTCATCAGGTGTTGCACCTCCTGTGGTTGACTTTAAGCTATTCCCTTCGCTCATCGGTATTTGGAATCTACCAAGAGCTGCCCACACCTGGAGTCATTACCTCACAACGGGAACAGACCCTTGCATTGTATAAGCAATGGTTGCTTTTTTCAAAGCATTTTCATGTCCATTATCTCATCTCCAAACCCATGGAGAAGGTTGACATCAATATGGCAGCCAGCACAAACCCCAGTAGGGTACTAGGCCCATTTTACAGAAAAGGTAAGAGTGACTAAAGTGACAATTGCAAAAAATACTCCAAGGCCAAGAGAAGGGCTTCTCAGTGGAGGTCTCATAATTGTGTCTGCAAAGACCAGGCATTTTCAAAGACTTCTAAGATTCGGGCTAAAATCAGTGGCTTCTCAAGTCTCTTAAGAGAGATCATCCTGTCTCTTGACTTCATTTTTAGCTTTGCCTTGTTCCCTGGGACCCCAAAGATCCCCAGCCTGTGAGGCAGAGGGATTAGAGCTGGCTTGGATCAGACAAACTGAGGCTTGAATCTGCTTAACCAGCTGTGTGACTTTTGGTGAGTTACTTTACCTCTCTGGGCCTCAGGTGCTTCATCAGGAAAATACAGGTGTCATGGTTAAAGCTCTTCAGGGTCCCTGCTAGGCATGAGCGTCTGTGATTTTGTGATTCTATGAATTACCCTGAATTTGCATAAGCATAACATCTTATAGGTTTCGAAGCACTTTCACATACCTTTTAGCAGTTCATTTGATCTCAGCCACAGCTCTGTGGGGTAGGCAGGCAGGCATGCCATATTTTCATATCCCCATTTGAGAGATGGAAAAGTTGAGGTACAGAAAGATTAAGTAGCTAGCCGCAGGAACTCTGGCAAGCTGGTGCTGGCCAGGACCTGAGCAGACATGTGGAGATTTCTGGACTGTCTGTGGGCAGCCCCTTCTGTCAGGGATCCCTACTGTGTTATCCTGGAGGGGACTGAGAAGCACCAGAACTTCAGGGTCTGGCTTAGAATGCCTGGCCCTCTGGGCCTCCTTATCATGTGCAGCTTCAGTGGCTGGACCCTTGGCCTCACACACAACAGCTGGCAGCATTCTAGGAGATACTTCAGGAGGCAACTACAAAGGCCTTTACGAGGTGGAGGCAGGGGAATCACTGCTCCAGCAGAGTCTTCTCCCTCAGCACCTCTCCTGTGTGTCCACGCCCTCTGCCTTGGATCACACAGGTTTCCCCTGCTGGAATCCCCTCATTCCTCCTGCCAGTCAAATTCTTAGCTATCCTTAAAGCCCAGACCAAAAAGCCCTCCTTTGAGCCAAGGGCTCTACATACATTTTTGTATTTAATCCTCTCTGTTTCCTTGCCTGTAAAATGGAAATAGAAATATACACAGCCAACATCATTTATCACCCATTTTGCAGAGGTGGGTACTGAGGCTCAGAGGGTTAAGCCACATGCCTGAGGTCATGCAGCTGACAGGGGCTAGAGCCCGGATATGAATCTTATGACCTAAAGCACTCAGGGTTGTAGGCACCACACAGCACTGACTTCTTTGTCCCATTCACAAAGCACTTGGGGACCACCCCTCTGTCTTCTGAGCACTCCCATCCTCGCTGAGTGTGTGTTCCATGGATCTCACTTATCACCCTCTCTGGGCTGAGCGTTGCAGGTCAGAGGTTGCATCCTATTCAGTGCCATCCGCTCCACATACCTGCCTGGCACATAGTTGGTCTTGGTAAGCCCTTGCTAGTTGAAGGTTCAGAGAGTGAAGGCACCTGGTGTGTGGAGGGGGTACCAAGGCCAGTGGGGCCTGTAAGACTGGGGGCTGGGACTTCCCTGGTGGTCCAGTGGTTAAGACTCTGTGCTTCCACTGCAGGGGGCATGGGTTTGATCCTTGGCGGGGAAGATCCCACATGCCGTGCTCCTTGGCCAAAAAAAGAAAAAAAGACTGGGGGCTGCTTTTCCTTCCATCTGGTCCCACCAGGGGCCAGGCTACTCCAGTGCTCTCTGGCCTAGCACTTAGAGCACAGCATTGCAGTAGGGTGACCCACTTTGTTTTTCTCACACTGCTCACAAACTTGGTCCTGACTCTTCTAACAATGTAGAATAATGTGCTATTTAAAAGCACAGGGTGAGTGTTGGACGCTCTGTCCCCCATCTACTGTATGACCCAGGGCAGTGACTTCATGTATTTTATGAATCTGATTCCATCCACCCTAAGGTGTAGCATATTTTATGTCCCAGCAAGAAAGAGAAAAACACTCCCTGCCAGTTAAGCTATGCTAAGCCACCAGCTGTAAGATGTATCTCAGTTTCAGAGATATTAAGATTTGTCTAGACACTTCACAAAAGAAAATATTCAAATAGCTAATCAGCACATGAAAAGATGCTCAACATCATTAGTCGTCAGGGAAATGCAAATTAAAACCACAGTGAGATAACACTACCATATCCATCAAAATGGCCTAAAAAAAATCCCAAACGGACCATACCAGGTGTTGGCAAGGATGTGAAACAACTGTATTGCTGCTGGGACTGTAAAACCACTTTGGCAGTTTCTTGAAAAGTTAAACACATACCTATTATATGACCCAGACATTCTACTTCTAGATATTTACCAAGAGAAATGAAAGCACATGCATACAATAACTTGTACATAAATGTTTCCAGCAAACTTGTTTTGTAATAGCCCCAAACTGGAAACATCCCAAATGTCTACCAACAAGTGAGTGGATAAACAAATTGTGGTACATCCATTCAATGGAATAGTACTCAGCAATTAAAAGTAGTTAACTATTGCTACATGCAACAACATGGATAAAACTCGCAATAAATATGTTGAATGAGAAAATCCAGAGAAAAGAGAATACATACTGTATGTTTTGATCTATACAAAACTCTAGAAAATGTAAAGGAATCTACTAATAAATTGACAGCAAGTAGGTCTGTGGTTGCCTAGGGCTGGGGTGGAAGGAGGGAGGAATGGATTACAAAGAGGTGAGAGGAATCTTTGGGGGGGGTGATGGGAATATTTGTTAAGTTGATTGCATGGGTATAAACAGGTCAGAACTTATTAATTGTACACTTTAAATATGTGCCGTTTATACCTCAATAAAGTTGAAAAATATGTGCATTTAGGAGAGAATGCTTTCCTTGTCTGTAACCCAGGAATATTGTTATGAGGGTTAAATGAGATAAGGCATTAGCCCAGTATCTGGTGCTTTACCTCTGTAGGTGGCTTGTAGATTTTATTTCACTGTGAGGTCCCTTTAGAGACAGGGACCTGGGGCTGGGAGAGTCCAAGGACCCTGCCCTAGGTCCTACAGGGAGTTGGTACAGCGCAGGCCAGCATTCCCAGTCAGAGTGTGTCCCCGGTCCCATGCATCTTGCACTGGCCCAACCCCAAGCAGAGCAAAAGGGAACAATGCCAGCCTCCAACGGCTTGAGAATGGTCTGGCTGGTGGGAGCCAGGGCCACTGGGGACTGTGACTTGAGAAGCCCTCAGCATCTGCTCTTGGGTCCTGCTTGAGGGTGACTGCTGCGTGCAGAGTGTATGTCACCCACCCAGCCACCTGCCCACATTGACACAGTGGTCCTTCTACACAGCCTGCCCCGGCTGGGCCCCAGGTCCCCTGCAAGTGAATGATTCAAAGCCACTCTTCACAGCAAGTGTGAGAAGCCTCCGCTGCAGGCCGCCTTCGCCTTCTGGGCGGGCCGAGATTCGACATTACTCACAGCTTCCAGTACCTGCCTGAGTTCAAACAGGAAGCCTGGTTTTCCCTCTTGGGTCAACAACAACCTTTCTTTCTCTCTTTCTATTCTGGCCTCTGGGCTCTCCTGTGGAGTGGGTTTCTTGGGGTGAAAGTGGGGGTGTCAGTGGGCCCCACCAGCAGATGTCAGAACCTCCTCACCTGGGGAAGCCTGGAAGAGGGCTTTGTGCCAGCAGGCCGTGAAAATGACCTAGCTCATCTATGGCTTTTGTAAACCAAGGGAGCACCTGGCCAGGCACATAGTAGGCCCTCAATACATGTTTGTTCGACTGATCTAGATTGAAATGTAGTATGTCTCCAAACAAATGCAGCTCCTCCAACTTCCTGGCTCAGCAAATATCACCTCCACCTGCTCCCTTGGCCCAGACACGCTGGAGGTACCTCTCTGGCTTTTCTATTCCCTCATTCCCCACCCCAGGTGGACACTAAGTCCACCTGTCCTTCTACCTCGATGTTTCCCAAATCCATCCCCTCCTCCCCACACTCTCTGTGATGGTCCCCTTCTGGCCCCTGTCACACGAGGCTGTCACTTTCTCCTCTGTCTCACCTGGCCCCTTTCCACCCACAGACCACACAGCCACCAGAGCCATCCTTCCTAGATGCTTGAGGGACCACATCACAAATAGATCTTCTTTGCTTACTATCCTTGCACACCTCGTGTGGCACATCTAAAGTCCCTACAGTGGCCTACAAGGCCCATCTCTCAGAACTCATCCTGCCCCCAGGGCATGCTCTGTGTGCTGAGGATACCCAGCCACGTGGGGTTCCCTAAGCAAGCCTTAGTCTTCCTGGCCTTCTGGGCTTTGCACAGTGCTCCGAATAGGCCCCTGCCAGCCCCTGCTCTCTCCATGCCAGTGCAAATACTCTCACCCTTCAGCTGAATTCCCACCAACCCTGCACGACCCATTCCCTGTAGCCTTTCTTGAGGGACAGCCAGAGTTCGTTTCCCTCCTGTGCATGTGTGTGTGTGCAGCTTGGTTTTGCATGCATCACCCATGTATATTTCCAGGCTCTGAAGGCAGGGGTCCAGTTTGTCTCTGTGTCTGCAAGCCAACCCAGGCTTGTTGGGTCAAGGAGGGTCCAACGTGGAGCAGGGGCTTGGCAGGTGTGTGCTGGACAGCCATCACTTTGTGCACTTCTTAACCTCAGGGGACCTGACTCTAGAAGCAGCTGGCAGGTGGCAGTGACTCCCCAGTTCTCCCTTGCTCCCCAGGCTCTCGGGTACAGCTTGCTTTATAAGGAACACGTTCCATGGCACTGATAATTAGGGGCAGGGCCAAAGAGGAAGGATCTCTTTCTAGGGCAAATTTCCACGAACACTGAATGCCTTTTGTGTCTGTCTCCGGCTTTAGCTGGAGATCTGACCTGTGGCCAAGGCTGGGGCACTCAGACAACCACATTCCATTTTTGCTGAGTTCTGAAGACAGTATTCCTGGATTCCTGGAGAAATGGGCCTCCCTGGGTTGGGTGGGTTCTAGGAAGGCAAAAGGGAGGCCTAGTTCTTCTCTGTGGTTATTGTGAGGATTAAATGAGTGAATATACATGAAGCTCTTAAACAGAGATGGACACACAGTTAGTGCTGTATATGTTAGCCTTGATGATGATGATGTTGATGATGATGATGATGATGGGGGTCCGTGGGCGCCCCAGTGTGGTGGGAAGTGCACAGATCCCAATGTGGGGAGGACAGGCCCGAAGTACATGGGCCTGGGCCATACATCCCTCTCTCATGAGGGCTAAGCTCTGTGAGGGTAGAGGCTGCATCTGGCACATGGTGGATGCTCAGTAAGAGTTTGTTGAAAGGAGTTAGAGTTTTTGTCTTTTTGGACCAGGTGGAGGTGAAGTTTTTTTTTCTGTGTCAGGGAAGGCAGACTTTGTGAAGCAATTGAGAGTAAGGAGGTTTAAGGATGAATGTTTAGTCTCTTAAAAGGAGAAACACTTGGACTTCCCTGTTGGCACAGTGGTCGAGAGTCTGCCTGCCGATGCAGGGGACACGGGTTCGTGCCCCAGTCTGGGAAGATCCCACATGCTGCAGAGTGGCTGGGCCCGTGAGCCATGGCCACTGAGCCTGCGTGTCTGGAGCCTGTGCTCTGCAATGGGAGAGGCCACAACAGTGAGAGGCCTGCGTACCGCAAAAAAAAAAAAAGGAGAAACACTTTAAGTGCTTATTTTACAAGGGTAGTGCTAATTAGAAATCATTATTATCTGGTTATTAAGTCAAACCTCCCCCTAGAACTGTTAGGTACCCACACAGACCTAAACTGAGCTAAGAGCAGGCAAACTGCATTGCTTTAAAACAACCTGACTCAGCTCCCAGAGAGTCAGGTTCTTGTCTCTCTTGCCCCTTCAGCCTCCTGCACCTAATGGCCCTGGGTCTTTGGATGGGATCATGCCCCACAGAGGCCATCTGGTCCAGCTCTCTGCCTCATGACCAGATGCACATGGCTACCGTGGAGGAAAGGCCATGTCTTGAACACTTTGAAGGCTGCTGTGTTGTAAGAACACTCAGCCTGGGCCTGGAGTCCCTCCCCGACACCACAGATCCTCCTTGGACCTGAATCCACTGGGTATCAGGTTATGCTGGGTGCTGGGGAGAGAGCAATGAGCAAAACGGACTCAGCCCTGCCCACATGGGATTCAGCGGGGAGGGGAGATGGGGAGACAGACATTGTACGCACATTAGGCATATATAAACATCATTGCAACATGTACTACCTACAAAGGAAATGGCCGAGATGAAAATGAGGGCTGACCTCAGCAGGAAATGACCTGGTCTGAGGGAAGCCCTCCCCAAGAAGTGAGGCTTCCTCAGAGATCTGAAGCGAGCATCCAAGTTATCTTTGTGAGTGGGGATTTGGGGAGAAAGCCTCGTAGGCCTAGGGAACAGTGTGTGAGAAGGTCCTGGGACCTGTTGAAAGACAGAAGGGAGGAGGAGCTGCATGGCTGAGCAAGGCTACAGGGGATCTGAAGGAGGGGCAGGGACCCACCCATGATGGCGCTGTTTGCTCTGTCTAGGTTTCCACAGGAAATGAGTCTCGGATGGTGGACATTTTCACAGCATATGTGAAGACTATCTAATACCAAATCTCCGCTCGCCGGCTTGGAGTTCCCTCCAACAGCCCGAGATCCTTGCAGGGTGGGGTAAGCATTGTTCTTCTCCAGGTTTCTTGAGAAAGGGGAGCCAACAGTCCTCCCACTGTTGAGCGGTTGGGGGTGAGGCTGCTACAGACACCTTATAGGTTAGGTTGACATGGCCTGACCAGCAGCCCCTCGGGCAGCAAAATCTCCTGCTTTCCATTTGCACCATCTGGTGCTTCCTCCCTCTCCTCTCCGTGCCCTGGTGTCTGTGAGCCAGGGTGGGACCTCTGGCGCCTGACTCCCACCCAGGCTCTGTGCTGACGCCGGCTTACAGGACCCCCACCTCAGCATGCTTGCTTCTCAAGGTAACATCCTTTATCAAATTCGATTAATTTCAAAATTTTTATTCATTCTTTAAAATTGACTTGATGGGGCCTCTGTGGTAGCGCAGTGGTTAAGAATCCGCCTGCCAATGCAGGGGACATGTGTTCGAGCCCTGGGCCAGGAAGATCCCACATGCCGCGGAGCAACTAAGCCCGTGCGCCACAGCTACTGAAGCCCGCGCGCCTAGAGCCCGTGCTCCGCAACAAGAGAAGCCACTGCAATGAGAAGCCCGCGCACCGCTACGAAGAGTAGCCCTCGCTCACCGCAACTAAAGAAAACCTGCGCAGCAATGAAGACCCAACGCAGCCAAAAATAAATAAATTAATTAATTAATTTAAAAAATAAAGTTCAAACAATGTTCAGGAAGAATTCACCCTGGGCCCCTCCCTCTACTGAGAAGTGGGTTTTCTACCTGACATCCCTCTGGGAGGCAGGGCCCTTCAGGGCTCTGGTTATGGGTCCAGAGGTCTGGCTAGCAAGGCTGTTGGGCAGATGTTCCAGCTCGGTCTGGAAGTCCAGGGGCCTCTTGACTGGACATAGCCTGCAGCACCAGCCTTTTCTGGGCACCACCCCCCTACTCCTGACCTCACCCCATTCTTCCCTGCGGAGTCTAATGAAGAGCTGAGACTGTCCGTGAGCTGTTTACAGAGAGTGACTGGGAAGTGCTCTGGGGTTTTCATAAAAGAAACAACAGGAGACCACATCCCCAGAGAGGGTCTTCTAAAGGTCTTGAGGTTTCAGGACCCTAAGGCACTCTTTGTTTCCAGCTGGACTACAGGAGGTCACACTGGGGTTGGGGGAAAGCATCTCTGGGGTAAGGGTGGGGGGACCAGGAGCCTGGACCCTAGGAACTAAAAAGCATCCCCCTTCCCAGACCTTCCTGGTGGCTTTGAGGGGGACACTTCTGCACCTAAGCATGGTCAAGTTGCAGGCTGAAGGTCAGACCCCAATGGGCTTTTGGCTCATACCTCCACCCAGAGCTGAATTTTTTTTGAAAAATTAATTAATTAATTAATTAATTAAATCTTGGCTGTGTTGGGTCTTCGTCTCTGTGCGTGAGCTTTCTCTAGTTGTGGCAACTGGGGCCACTCTTCATCGTGGTGCGCGTGCCTCTCACTGTCGCGGCCTCTCTTGTTGTGGAGCACAAGCTCCAGACGCGCAGGCTCAGTAGTTGTGGCTCACGTGCCTAGTTGCTCCGTGGCATTTGGGATCTTCCCAGACGAGGGCTCAAACTTGTGTCCCCTGCATTGGCAGGCAGATTCTCAACCACTGCAGCACCAGGGAAGCCCCCAGAGCTGAATTTTGACACCCTGCCGCTCACCAGGCTCCTTGCCCTTTGACCTTAAACATGCTGTCCATGAACATCAGCAGCTTGGGTCATCAGAAAGAAGCTTCCTCTAGACTGCTGGCTTCTGTGTTTGCAGGTAACAGAAGGGAGGAGGGAAGATGCCTCAGCCACACATCTGCTGATTTGTGGGAGGGATGGGAGGGCCTTTGGAGCTCGAGGAGAGCTTCTCCAGGCGCCTCTCCCTCGTGGGGGCAAAGGAGTACCCAGTTCTCCTCCCGTGCAGGAGTGCTGTTTGAAGCAGGCTGGCATGCCTCTGTGCTGCTCTCTTTGGGGCTATGTCTAAAGTCTCGAATGTTCTACCTGATTTGTTTGTAGTTGTAATCCCAGCATCTAGCACATAGTAAGAGTCTAACAGACCCTTGTTGAATAAATGAACAGATAAATATCTTAGAAAGTGTCCACAAGATGGGCTCAGGCTGCTCATTCCCTGGATGCGAGGCCAGACCCTAAGTCCAGCTATTCAGCTATTTGAGGCCCTATCTGCAGCACAGCAGTTGCAAGGGGCTGGTTCCCACCACAGGAACAACCTCTGTACAACCTCAGGTATGAAAGGGGCCCTGGGGAAACTCTGCCTCCTATGCAGGGCTTACCCTGGGACAGGCCAACAGCGGAGGAGAGTGTGGAGAGGAGGACTGGCTTCCCGACTGGCTGGAATGATCTTTGAGCCCGGCCAAGGTCTGGTGGTGCGCGCACAGGGCAAGGCCAGGCTCCGTCCAGGGTCCCATCACCCACCCCTCCACCTGCCCTCTCTCGCGAACTTTACAGTAATACTGGAACTGGGGGGTAGAGAGAGAGAGACTTTTCATCCTTTCAGACTCAAAACTTAATTTCTCATTTCTCTCAAGATACCCGCTCCTCACCCAAAAAGCGAAAGCGAGGCTGGGGGAATCTTGCTTGGTGGAAAAGCTCAGTGTGTTACTTTTGGTCTGGGCGGGGCCGGTCTTCCGCGTTCACAACCTAGGCTGAGAGCACCGAGGGTCTGCGGGTCGGGTTCCTGACCCGCGCCGAGCGGGGGTCGCGGAGGAGGGCGCTCCCCAGGGGCTGGGCGAGGAGGCTGTCTCCACCTGCACCGCGTGGCACAGCTCGGCCACGAGTGACCTTCCCGGCCTCGTGGGAAGGAGCGCATCCCCTGGAGGCTTGGAGGCTTCCCTCTGCGGCTCCCCAAGCCGGGCCCCTTTCTCTGCCCGCCCTAACGGAACGCTTTGAAGTGGCCGAGTTCGCAACCCCGGTCCCCAGCGAGGCGCCGCCCCTGCTGCGCCCGCACCTTGGCAGTGGCCGAGTGCTTTGCATGGGAATGGGTCCCGCGGCACCCGCTGGGCACTCTTTGTAAATTCAGCCCCATCCCCAGGCAGGCCCGGCCAGAGGCCTCTGGAGGAACTCGACTCCCGGGTCCCAGGGCCGAAGGGTGTAGGCTTAGGCTTCTGCAATCCCCCAGACCTCTTTCAGGGTTAGATACTTCCTCCGGACTTGGGGTGGAACAGTCAGAGCCCTCACAGGTTCCTCTGGGGGAAGTGGGGCGGGCTGGGCAGGACCTAAGCGTTGAGGAGTCCGCCCGGGCGGGGGATCAGCGCAGGAGTTTTCAATGAAAATCCAACAGGCTATTTGGCAACATATTTGCACCGGTGCTTAAAAACGCTGCAGACCTTTGATCCAGCAGCTCTGCCGCTGCTAATAAGCCAACCCAAAAGCCTTAATGGTGGAGAAATGAGATGTGTTAGAAGTATCAGTAGATAGGAACATGACCCCCAGACCGTAGTCTCCCAGAGGTCCTGGGTCTGGTTCTTTTCACCCCTCTCTTCTCTCTGATGCTACTCAGGTGCCCTGAGGTGATGGAAGGGAGCTTCTACAGGACTTGGAGTTGTCCAACGTTCAGCTTTCTTCTTAAAAGGCGATGATTTAGCTAGCTGTGGGAGAATCCCTCCACCTTTGTGTGGTCATCCCCCGACCTCCAGCAATCCATTCATGGCTAGCCCCTCACGTGGTAAAGAACAGTCCTGAATTATTAGGGCATGGGTGATGGGAGAGACATATTGAGGAGAGGTCTGTTGTCTTGGGATGTATTCAGAGGGTTGGAGGCCAACTGAAATGGCTACTGTGATTGAAATGTGTGCCTCAGTCTTCCCCGTGACGTTTAGAGAACACCAAAAAAATTTCTCTTTTCTTGGGCTTCCCTGGTGGCGCAGTGGTTGAGAGTCCGCCTGCCGATGCAGGGGACACGGGTTCGTGCCCCGGTCCGGGAAGATCCCACATGCTGCGGAGCGGCTAGGCCCGTGACCCATGGCCGCTGAGCCTGCGCATCCGGAGCCTGTGCTCCGCAACAGGAGAGGCCACAACGGTGAGAGGCCCGTGTACCGCAAAAAAAAAAATAAAACAAACTCTTGACCAACTTGGAGTTGAAGGAAACTTCCTGAACCTGTTAAAGTTTGTCTAGCAAATACCAACAGCAAACAATATCCTTGATGGTAAAATATTTGAGGGATTTCCTTTAAAATCATGCATGGGAGAAATCTACCTGCTATTGCTGATACCATTCAACATTGCACTACATATTTTAGCTAGCAGAGACAAGAAAAAGAAATAAAAAGAATAAAAATTACAATGGAAGAAAAAAATTGCAGTTTTATATACAGATGACATGATTATCAACATAAAAAATTCAAAGAAATCTACAGGTAAACTGTTTGAAGAAAGAAGCGTTAAATAAGATGGCTGGATATAGGGTCAATATACAACTTGGATATGAAAAACTTAACAATTGTCTCCAGGAGGAAAGGTGGGGAACAGGACGGAGCATGGGCTTTAGCCACACGTGTAATGTATATTTCTTTATTTTTAAAAAATTCTTTTAATTAATTTATTTTTGGCTGCATTGGGTCTTTGTTGCTGTGTGCGGGCTTTCTCTAGTTGCAGCAAGTGGGGGCTACTCCTTGTTGCGGTGCACGGGCTTCTCATTGCAGTGGCTTCTCTTGTTGTGGAGCACGGGCTCTAGGCATGTGGGCTCAGTAGTTGTGGTTCACAGGCTCTAGAGCACAGGCTCAGTAGTTGTGGCGCATGGGCTTAGTTACTCCACGGCATGTGGGATCTTCCCGGACCAGGGCTCGAACCCGTGTCCCCTGCATTGGCAGGCAGATTCTTAACCACTGCACCACCAGGGAAGCCCTGTAATGTATATTTCTTAAAAGACAAAAAGAGGAAGGAGGTCTGAAGCAAATAAAATCTTATTTGTTAAATCTGGATGGTGGGTATAAGTATGTTATATGGTTTTCTTTTTAAAAATTTCTGTGTAATATACATAATACACATAGAATGATTTATGCAACAAATATATGACTTACGAAGTATAATTTAAAAATGAGCCTGGTGACTCCTCCAACACCATTTTGCTACCTGTGTCCCCCTTCCCCATTCCTTGTCTTTTAGCCCAGAGATAAGCCCTATCCTGAATGTTACACTGATAAATTCTTTGCTTTTTAAAAATGAAATTTGATCTATCATATTATTTTCTGTGCTCTTCCATGTGTTTGAAATACTTCAAAATTAAGATAAAATAAATAAAGCAAAATGTGTCTCCAAAAGAAAATCTCCAAAAGAAAAATGATTATAGGAAAGAAAAGTTTGGAAAGAGTACCTTGACGGGGAGGAGCTTTGATTTATCCATGTCCACCTCACTATTCACGCAACAACATTCCTGAGCTAGCGCCTCCCTGGTGCCAGGGACTGGGGATGCAGGCCCTCAGCATTGGGGTGAGTGGTTGAGGCTGGAATCATGTGTGTGAGGTGCATCAGCATGGTGGCTGGAGCATGGTTGCCACTCCGTATATGGGGACCATTATTATTACTGGTTCTTTTTTTTTTTTTTTTTTTGCGGTACACGGGCCTCTCACTGTTGTGGCCTCTCCCGTTGTGGAGCACAGCCTCCGGACGCGCAGGCTCAGCGGCCATGGCTCACTGGCCCAGCCGCTCCGTGGCATGTGGAATCTTCCCGGACCGGGGCACGAACCCGTGTCCCCTGCATCGGCAGGCGGACTCTCAACCACTGCACCACCAGGGAGGCCCACTATTACTGGTTCTTAAGAAATGACACAGCTGCCAAATTTTCATCTGCCAAGGTTTGTCTCCCATCGATCCTACCCTGGGCTTCATTGTGCCCAGTGCCTGCTCATCAGAGTCAGTATTCAGCCTGTTCGACGCAGTTCTGGAGGCTAGCAGCCCAGCGTGTAAACCAGTCATCACCAGTAGAGCCGCTGGTGCAGCAGCTTGGGCACCGGCTGGTATGTAAGTTGCAGGCAGGCCTATAGATTTCATGAGGCAGAGAGTGAAGGACAGAGCCCTGGTGGGGTGTGATTGTTTCTGCAGGCGACGCACAGTCTCCCTGGGCCTCTGCCCAAGCCTGGCTTTGCCCTCATTCCTTGCTGCCTGTGCCTCTCTGCGTCACCTTCAGCCACCCAATCAAACATTTGTAACAAAAGAAAACAAACAAGACGTCGAACTTGGGTAGCATTTACATTTGCTGTTGCTGAGAATCTGTTCTTGAACTAAAGGCACGGGGTATAGGGGTTACAAGGTGTGTCTGGCTTCATTATTCTAGAACAGAAGAATCACCCAGTTGTCTGAAAACTCTGGAAGCCCTTGCACGCTACAGCGGCTCGGGGATGTGCCGATGCTCAGGAGGCCTGAGCTGTCAGCTCCCACTAGTGACTGTGAGCACGGCTGCTCAGGCGCTAGATGTGGGGCATATCTTGGAGGGCAGGGGAGCCCCTCCCAGGGTCCAACACCCACTGCACGTGGCAGGCGCCCTGGCCCTGGACTCTGCTGTAGTTTTGGTTGGAAGATGCAGGCTTTGAAACTCCACTAGGCTCTGACGCCAGCCAGTTTCCTCCTGGTCTGGAGCTGGGGAAGGCCTGGGTCCAAGCACGTCCAAGCCTTCCACCTGGGCTCGCACCCCTGAAACTGGGCCTTAGCTCTGTGGCCTGGGAACCTGAGAGCCTCACGTTGCCTGGTGGGGAGGAAAGACGTAGGCGTGCCCAGTCTGCTGCTCCTGTCAGGGCCTTTCTTTCCCCCTTGCCCCAAGCCTAGAGCTCTGTAGCTCCCTGTCAGCGTTGCTGCCTCTCAGGTTGGCTAAGCCTTTTCAGACTGGCAATTTGTGAGTCATGGCCCATCTCAGACCAGGGACCATGGGCAGTGCTGAGTCACTTGGGCTTGTCTGTTCTGCTGAGGACTGCTGGGAGGGCCAGCCTCAGGCACTAGGGAGAGTGATGAAGCCCACATTTGACTGCTGGGTGGATTGGACTCAGCTCGGGGTGGGGGAAAGGGCAAGGGGTGGGGGGACCAGAGCCTATCCACTGGGGTCACAGTACCCTGGAGAGAAGCGTGGGAGAGCACACAGAGAAACAGTTTATTTCTTTAGGTCAGAAGAGGGGCGGAAAAACACACCCAGAGAGGAGTGCCGACGTCCTAAATGAGGAGCATCGTAGAGACGTGATTGAAATCACCTATATAGGACAGTCCTTCCGGGTCTTTGTTTACATTTGGCCAATTATCTTGTTTCTTTTTTCACACCTGACTGGTCCTAGGACCCTCCCCAAGATGTGTGCACAACTTTTTGCTAAGATGGATCGCACTGCAGAGGCCTGTGGGCGTCTGTCCATACTTATTATGCAGTGGCGCCCCGTCCGTTTTTTTTTTTTTTTTTTTTTTTTGCGGTACGCGGGCCTCTCACTGTTGTGGCCTCTCCCATTGTGGAGCACAGGCTCCGGACGTGCAGGCTCAGCGGCCATGGCTCACGGGCCCAGCCGCTCCACGGCACGTGGGATCTTCCCGGACCAGGGCACGAACCCGTGTCCCCTGCATCGGCAGGCGGACTCTCAACCACTGCGCCACCAGGGAAGCCCCCGGTCCGTTTTTAGCCCCCAAGGAGCCTTCCTGCACATGTGCAGACAGGGAAGTTTTCCTTGGTCTCAGGGGTGGTCATCATATCTCTTTATTCCAGCAGAGCTCAGCTTCTGCCGCTAGCTTTGTCCTTGAAGTGTCTGGGTGAGAACAAAACTTCAATTTTACTTCACTTGACAGACAGCAGCCATCTGGCCCAGAGGCCCGACTATCTCCGACCTCACAGCCCCTCACTCAGCCTTTCTGCACTACTTACTTAGAAAACAAGGACAGAAGTGGCAACGGCGAGGAGCACTTTTTGATTTTTTTTTTCTGCTCACCAGATTGGCAAAAAATTTAAAGGACTGGGCTTCCCTGGTGGCACTGTGGTTGAGAGTCCGCCTGCCGATGCAGGGGACGCGGGTTCGTGCCCCGGTCCGGGAGGATCCCACATGCCTCAGAGCGGCTGGGCCCGTGAGCCATGGCCGCTGAGCCTGCGCGTCCGGAGCCTGTGCTCCGCAACGGGAGGGGCCTGTGTAACGCAAAAAAAAAAAAAAAAAAAAAAAAAAAAATTAAAGGACTAATAATACCCAGTGCTGAAGAGAATACAGGGAAACAGGTACTGTCCTATGAATATGGCAGGGAACAAGGGGGCTCAGCCTGCTCCCGAAGGGCCACTTGGCGCATCTGTTAACATTTAACCAGCAGCACACTTCTGAGAACATTTCATAATGAAAAATTTACAAAATGATACCAAAACCTCTTGCAACTCCAAGTATGTCTACAAGGATAGGTAACACAGAAAGTTAGGTTCAAGAATGTTCCCTGCAGGGGCCTCCCTGGTGGCGCAGTGGTTGAGAGTCCGCCTGCCGATGCAGGGGATGCGGGTTCGTGCCCCGGTCTGGGAGGATCCCATATGCCGCGGAGCGGCTGGGCCCGTGAGCCATGGCCGCTGGGCCTGCGCGTCCGGAGCCTGTGCTCCGCAACGGGAGAGGCCACAACAGTGAGAGGCCGGCGTACCGCAAAAACAACAACAGCGACAACCACAAAAAACTAGACTCTGTACTACTGAATACTCAGCTGTTAAAAAAAATGAGGTAGGTCTGTATGTACCAACTAATATGAAAGAATGTTTGCGATACGTCATAAAGTGAAAACAAGTCACAGAACCATGTGTTTAATATGATTTTGTTAAACAAGCAAAGCCCCTCGTGGTCCAGTGGGTAAGACTCTGTGCTCCCAATGCAGGAGGCCCGGGTTCGATCCCTGGTTGGGGAACTAGATCCCGCCTGCCTGCTGCAACTAAAAGGTCCCTCATGCTGCAATGAACATCCTGCATGCCACAACTAAGACCCGGGGCAGCCTTAATAAATAAATAAAAACAAACAAACAAACAAAAAACCAAGCAAAGCCCAGTGTGTGCGTGTGTGTTTGTGCGCATGTGCACACACGCACATAGGAAAAGGTCTGGAAGGATGTCAGTGGTGGTTTTCTCTGGGAGGGGGCTGATAACTGAGATAATGGGAGACTTTCACTTTTTAATCTATATATTCCTATACTGTGTGACTTTTTACTAGTGTGTGTTTACTTTCAAGTAAAAAGAAAAAGCAATTAAAAATAAACAATTGTCTTTATGCATCATGAGGACCCTAATGATTGTGTGAATACACATGTGCATGCACGAGAGATTGGGAAGTGTCTGAGATTTCTCCTGCTTCCCCCAGCGCTGAAAACTCTTCCCAGGGTCCCTCCTCCCTCAGGTCAGATCACCCCGTGGGTGCCACAACTGGGTCTAAATCCCATTCCTAAACAACTTCCCTCATCTACCCTCCAACCCTCCCAGTGACTCCCTTGGGGGTCCTTCCTGCCCTCACCCTATGTCCCAGAGCCCCCTGCCTGTCTCCTTTGTGACCTCTTCACACTGGTTATCACCCCCTCCACCCCATGCAGTTACACCTTGGGCACCACCAAGGCAGGAACCTGCCCCTCTTTGCTTTTCATTTATATGCACAGAGAGGAGCCTAATAAATGTTTGGTCAGTGACATAAGAATGAATAATAAAGGAACCATCAGAGGGACGCTGGACGGGAAGGGACCTCTGAGATCAGCCAGCCCACTTTCCTACCCAACACCCAAATGACACCTCTGGTGATGGGGCAGCCACTCCCATCCAAGGCAGCTCACACCCCCCTTCCTGTGAGGAGTTAGTGGCTTCCTTGGGTTAATCAAGACCAGGGGCAGTGGCTGAGGCATTTCCCAGGTAAATTTAAAGTCTGTGGTCAGTTCAGCTGGTAGTTTAGAAGCTGGACAGGGTGAAATGAAACCCCTCCATTTCTCCAGCCAGGAGAGACCATACCTGCTGCATATTGCACCTCATCCAGTTCCAGCAGGTCAGCCCCACCCTAACCACCACGCTGGCAAAGTAAATTAAGCATTAAAGACAAACTAATTAGTACTTCAGGGTAGCTTCATTCAGAAAATTACCACACCAAGGAGGTGTCTCATTTAGAACCGACTTAATTAAAAGACACTTGGTAAATTCCTGTAAAGATGAAGACAGCACTTCCCAGAAATGCTTAACCGAAATGTTTTACTCTGTATATCAAATGGTTATTAAATCTTTAATATCATAATTCCTTAAGAATGCCATTGTCAGTGACAAACATCAACCCTCGCAACAAAGGAGTCAACTGTTCCCTCCTCTTGGCTCTGCAAAACTGCAGGAAGTCGTAATTTCTCTGGTATACTCTGTCCTGTGCCTTTTTAATGTCTATGAGTAAATGCCAGCTCTGGGAGGAATCCACCATAAAGAATGGGAAGAAGACTGTTTCTGACTGTTTCTGACTGGTTGACTTGTGGTTTAGAAAAAACCGCATCTTTCCCAGGTGAGGTGGCAGGGGTTGGTTGAATATCTGCCATGGTGAGTGGGCTGTGGTCTGGGGGTAGCACAGAGACGCTGAGTGAGTTGCCTAAGTTGCCCAGCAAACTGGAGGTTGGAGAGAAGACCCTGCCCATTAGTGTGGGATGGCCAGGCACTGCTCCTGCCCTGGATGTGGCCTGAGGTAGGCAGGATAGTGTGAACAACCTGCTCTGTCCTCCCACTCCCCACCTTGAGGGTTTCCTCCCAGCCCAGCTCTTGGGGGACTGAGCAGGTCTTCCTACAGGATGGGGGTCAGGCCTTCTCCCAGAGCACCTGGCCCTGGCATGGCTCAGAGGAGGAACCTGGTAAATGGTGGAGGGTTGGGCAATAGGTCCACTGAGCCACGGGAAATTGACAAAATGTAGAATTTCTCAGGCTTTGGGGGTGGGTTGTGGGAGGGGGGACTGAGGGAGTTTGTGAATAGAGTAGGGGCCTTCTCAGAATAAACTGAAAGTTACCTTTCTGCTGACTTGCTGCGGGGCTGGGCAAGTGGCATGCCCACTCCTTGCTTCCGTTTCCCCACCTACAAAAGAGGTGGAAACGTCATGAGGGCCTGTGTTTGGAGACAGCATGATCTGAGTTTGAATCCTGCTTAGTTATGTATTTTGGGATTTGGAGCCTCTGTTCCTTAACCTTGCAAAATGGGAAGCGTGGCCCCAGGGCCTGCAGGTCAGAGTTCAGTGAGTGAGCACAAGCACGTTGACTGGCACCACTGCTCAATACATTGATTGGTGTTGATTGTTCCTGCCACTTCAGCTGGGTTTACAGAAAGAGGAAAGGGAGAAGGTGCCGCTGGTGTCACATCCAGATGGCGGGCAAGGGGGACCTGCTGACTTACTCACTAGGGCTCTGACAAATAATCAAGCCCTCAAAATGGAGCTGAAGACGGCTGGTTATTGGTTGCCCTGACCTGTGCAAGCACCCTAGTGAGTCTTCTCTCTCGCCCCGGCGGGCAGAACGCACAGTGGGTAGTGCAAGGGCTGCTTGTAGATTCTGAGAATAGACTTAGAGCGCAGAGCTCCGTGGGACCATCGGAATTGGCTAGCCAACCCCCCTCCTCAAACAGATGGGGGTACTGAGGCACAGAGAAGGTATTTCAGGTTCCCATCTGGAGAGCCATGGCCGAGTGGGAGTCAGGGCCTGGCCCCCTGGCTCTTGGTCCAGGGCTCCTGCAATTCACTGCTACAGTCCAGGCAGACGCTGGCCCTTTCCAGCACCTTTGGGAAAACCACAAGAAGGTGTTCCATCCCCCTCGCTGGAGGGTGCGGGCTGGATTTCAGCCTCCCTGGCTCCCTTGACCACGTGCTTTTGTGCAGGGCACAACCCACACACTGTGTGTGGTGTCTACGCTGCCCACTCTTCCTGCAGCCAGGATCATGCCCGCTGTCAAGAACTACCCAGAGGGCTCTTCCACGGGGGCTGGAGAGTGAGGGGGTAGCTTCCCTGGCCCTCCAGACGTCCCCCACCCCTGCCCTTGGTTCTTCTTTTGCTGGGGAGGCAGGGAGGTCTTTATCCACCTGGGTCACAGCCCCCTGTGACTTACCCTGATTCCCCCACCCACTCACCCGAAGCCCATTCACTAATGTGCCCAGCAACAACCTCATCCCCAGTTTGACATATTTCTAATATTCCGTCTGAAGAATTTTTTGCATCTTGTGAGTTTTTCAGGGAGTTTCTTAAGCCAGTTCTTATTAGGACAGTTCTGCCTTAACTCCAGGTCAACCAGTGCACTTTAGAAGCTTCTAAGAACAAATGGAAGACCTCCTGCATCCTGTCCTAATTTGCTGAGGGAAGTTGTGTGAATTGTCAGATTGGTACTCTGGAGGAAGAAGAAAAAATGCCCTTCCTCCTTCAAAATACAGGACAAGTTAAAATAATATAAGTAGCAAGAATAAAACAATGCTGTTTCCTGGAATAAGATTTTCTTATTCCTAGTTGTAGGGACCCTGGTTTTCACCTTCTCTTACAGTGCTGATTCATAAGAAATACTGTTACATACAGGAAAACTTCAACTGTATGGGATATTTATTTGCAGTGGTGTTTGAGCACTGTATTTTTTCTGTGCATTACCTTAGTGTCAGAATGTTGTCTTTATTTTAAGATCATGTGCATGTTCTCCTGTCAAAGAACCTTTACCCAGACCCAAACAAACAAAAATTCCTTCATATTCTGAGAAAATGAGGCACAGCATTGGAAAGGAACAGGAAGGAGAAATCAGTTGCAACTTGGGACACAGACATATGTCTATAAAGCCAGTGCACACAGGAACAGTGGGCCTGGGTAAAGGGTGATGTTGGTAGGACCAGTAAATAAAGAATAATAAAAGACAAAGGGAAAGAAAAAGAAATGGAAGACCTTGGGAGAAAGTCATTCATGTGTAGAAGAGGGGGCACTCCTTCCCCTGTAATTAGGAGAACATCAGTCTCAGTAGAATTTCTCACTTTCCTTATTTTCCATTCCCTTTCATCTCTCCCCCTGCCCAGAGAAGGGGGGATTACTGGGGGAACTTGGAAGTGTAAATGGGGGCCTCTCTCTAGCATATCCCCCAAAGGATGCACTGAAGAACTAAAGGGTTGAATAATTTAAAAGCAAACTGTACAACCAGTAGAAAATAGAATTAGTAACTTCTCTGGAAAGGGAAGGTGTTTCAGACCTGGAAACAGTGGATGAACATGTAGAAGGGTAGGTGGTGGATTGAATAGGTCTACATTTCCATATGTAAAACAAAACAAAACAAAACAAAACAAAACATAATTGAAGGGAAAACATGCCTGAAAGATTTTAAAATGCACCATTTGAACCAGTAATTCAATTTCTGGGGGGTCTTTGCTAGTGAATAGACCTATATAGAATTACGTTATGCATGAAGTTGTTTATTGTAGAATTATTTATGAAAGTAGGGGAAAAAAACAGAAAATAACCTAAATGTGCTGTGATTGAGGAATGGCTCAGCCTATTTAAAAGAATACCAAGAAGTTATTTTAAATGCTCTTTCTAAAAACATTCACTGAGAGGCAGTGATACAATGCATTAGCAATATAGGCTTGCGGTCAGCTAACTTGGGTGAGAAACTACACAACCGTGGAACTTAATCTCTCTCTCTCTAAACCTTAGTTTATGCATCTGTAAAATGGGGATAATGATAGCACCTACCTCATAGGGTTATTGTGAGTGTCACATGAAATAATATATATAAAATACTCAGCACGAAGTAAACCCTCAACTGTCACATATTATGATTATTATTACTTTTGCATAACATAGAAAATTTATCTATGTTCATTCATTCCTTAATTCAGCAGATATTTATTGAGGTCCTATTTGTGCCAAGCACTGCACTAAATGCTGGAGCTATAGCAGTAAATGAGTTAATGCTAAATGAAGAAAAATCGGAAGGTATGCATGCAGCATGAACACAGACATGTTAAAAATAAAAAGATGCCTTGGGGGAAAAAAGATGAGAAAAAAAATAAACCAAGGTATTAACTGTAATTTTCTTTGGATAGTGAGGCCATCGGGTGGTCTGTCCTTACCACCCAATTTTCTTTAATGAGTATGAACTTCTTTTTTTACAATTTATTTTATTTTTTTAAACATCTTTATTGGAGTATAATTGCTTTACAATGGTGTGTTAGTTTCTGCTTTATAACAAAGTGAATCAGCTATACATATACATATAACCCCATATCTCTTCCCTCTTGCGTCTCCCTCCCTCCCACCCTCCCTATCCCACCCCTCTAGGTGGTCACAAAGCACCGAGCTGATCTCCCTGTGCTATGCAGCTGTTTCCCACTAGCTATCTATTTTACATTTGGTAGTGTATATATGTCCATGCCACTCTCTCACTTTGCCCCAGCTTACGCTTCCCCCTCCCTGTGTCCTCAAGTCTACTTTCTGGTAGGTCTGCATTTTATTCCCATCCTGCCCCTAGGTCCTTCATGACTTTTTTTTTTTTAGATTCCATATATATGTGTTAGCATACGGTATTTGTTTTTCTCTTTAGGACTTACTCTGTATGACAGACTCTAGGTCCATCCACCTCACTACAAATAACTCAATTTCGTTTCTTTTTTTTTTTTTTTTTTTTTTTTTTTGCGGTATGCGGGCCTCTCACTGTTGTGGCCTCCCCCGCTGCGGAGCACAGGCTCCGGATGCGCAGGCCCAGCGGCCATGGCTCACGGGCCCAGCCGCTCCGCGGCATATGGGATCCTCCCAGACCGGGGCACGAACCCGTATCCCCTGCATCGTCAGGCGGACTCTCAACCACTGCGCCACCAGGGAGGCCCTCAATTTCGTTTCTTTTTATGGCTGAGTAATATTCCCTTGTATATATGTGCCATATCTTCTTTATCCATTCATCTCTTGATGGACACTTAGGTTGCTTCCATGTCCTGGCTATTGTAAATAGTGCTGCAGTGAACATTTTGGTACATGTCTCTTTTTGAATTATGGTTTTCTCAGGGTATATGCCCAGTAGTGGGATTGCTGGGTCGCATGGTAATTCTATTTTTAGTTTTTTGAGGAACCTCCATACTGTTCTCCATAGTGGCTGTATCAATTTACATTCCCATGAAGAGCGTACGAGGGTTCCCTTTTCTCCACACCCTCTCCAGCATTTATTGTTTGTAGATTTTTTGATGATGGCCCGAACTTCTTTTATGAGTGGTGACAAAGCTCCTATGTTTTAAAAAAGTCAGAGAAAAATGATGGAGCATACTGATTAACCTTTTATGACCCAGTATCATGCCGTGATGTGGGTGTTGTGAAGAGCAGGGCACGGTGGTGAAGTTGCCTCTGAGAGCCTCATACGTGTCCTGCGTCACTGCCAAGCCAGCCTCACCACCCACGTGGGAACACCACTGGGTCATATGCTGATTTGCTTCGCATATATCCACATGGCACAGAAAAGTGTGCAGAATCAAAACAGAAAACAGCAAAGACAACCCCAGAGGGCTGGTTGCAGCTGATGGCAGGGTCTGCAGTATCACCAGCTAAGGAAATACTTCTTGGCCATATGACAGTAAGGAGGCAGCCTCAGGGGAGAGGCCTGGGAGGCTCTGCAGTTTTTTCTGGCCCAGAGTTCAGCGGGGCTGAATGAAGACCCTGTGGCCTGGAGATGGGCAGGAGAGCATGTTTTCTCTCTCCTGCAGGAATGGTCCTCGGAGGCCTGGCTCACACCCCCTGCCCTGGAAGCCTTCCCAGTCCCCGGGAACCTCTCCTTACCCCATCCCAAGCTCCTGTTTGGAGAGACCTTGGCAGCACCTCTGATGTCACCCCCCCCCCAGCTATGGGGACACTTACTGAATCTCTGTTGCCTCTGTGTGGGCAACGCGCCCCTGGGGGACCCCATAGACTGCTTGCCTGTGTCTGCAGTCATGCAATACCCAACTCTATGAAGCAGGGTTTCTTCCCTGCACCAACAGGTGGCTTTTCATGCAAAAAGTATCCCTTTGTTCCCTTTCTGAGACCCAGTTAGGTATCAAAGGCTTCCTTCCCTGGGGAGATTCCAAGAAAGTGGCCTCCCCGCTGCTCTGGGGAGGGGCAGGAGAAGGGTTCCAAGGGTCAAGGGCACTTGTTTGGTTACCAGGCCTTTTGGGTGCATGTGTGCCTCTCTGCCCTCTCCTGGCCTTCACTTCTCGCATTTCCAAATGTGATGAATAGGGCAGTGGGGGGCTGCTGAGATCACTGCCACAGCTCTGACAGTGCAGCCATAACGCAAGCTCATTGCACCCTCAAACCAGGCTTCGTGGTGGCTCTCCCCATCATCCCCACTTCACAGATGCAAAGATTGAGGTGCTGAGACATTAAGCCACATGCCCAAGGTCACCCCACTAGTAGGTGGTGGAACTGGTATGAAAAACAAACCAGGTGCTATTGACTAGTCTGCACAGCATATTTTAGGAGACTAGCTTAAGCTTGGGGGGCAGCTTCTTTTTCCTCTACCCTGAGGTGCTGCCCCAAAGGACACAGAACCAGGGGGTCTGCAGGCTGAGTTCTGGCCTTCACCCAACCGCTTCAGACCTTGGGTAAGTCCTTCCATTTCTGAGTGTGGGAAGCAGAATGATGTTCCCCACCTGCCTAAAATGCCTGGGTCCTAATCCCCAGAACCTGTGAATACGTTTCCTTACATGGCAAAAGGTACTTCACAGATGTGTTTAGGTAAAGATCTTGAGATGGGGAGATGACCCTGGATTATCCCAGTGAGGTCAAAGTATTCACCAGTCTCCTTCAAGTGGGAGGCGGGAGAGTCTGTCAGAAGAGGCGACACAACAAAAGCAGAGGTGAAGGAGGTTTCAAGCTGCTACATGGCTGGCATTGCAGACTGTGGATGAGGTCAAGAGCCAAGGAATGCAGGCAGCTTCTAGAAGCTGGAAAAGGCAAGGAAATGATTCTCCCCTAGAACCTCCTGAAGGAATGCAGGCATGCTGACACCTTGATTTGAGGACTTCTGACCTCCAGAGCTGTAAGTTAATAACATTTGTGTTGTTTTGAGTCACTAAGTTTGTGGTAATTTGTTATAGCAGCAACGGGAAGCAGATACACAGGGCTTCAGCTGTGCCCTCTGTAAACAAGTTGGGGGCTGGTCAGAAGGGCCAACACACTGTGCTTTCTCCACAGGCAGCCAAGTCTAAGCCAGCCGGGCCTGGAGTTGTTTTGATTGATCTTGTGGATTTTCTTTGGGAATCTTGCTCCTTGGCCATTCTTTTTCCTCCATGGAAGGAGCTGTTGCTTTGTCCCTCGTTGGCATTAGGGGGTTGGCCTGTGAAGAGGTCAGGGAGGAAAAGAGTGGGGCTTTGCCGGGCGGGCCTTGTTGGGGGTTGCTGGGCCTTTGCCTTGAGACCAACCCCCCAAAGGCTAAAACTGCCCTCTTGCTCCCAGGTAGAATTAGAGCCCTTTCCCCAGCCTCCCTTCCCCAGAGTGGCCTGGGTTGAGGGTTCCCTCTATCAGGGCTCTGCTCTCCATGTGGCCCGGGTCTCTCTTGTGTTCCCAAAACTGGCACAGTGACTCTCATGGAGCAGGTGGTCAAGAATTGTTTGTTGAATGAATGATACAGTGACACAGACACACAGCTCAGTAAATCACAGTCTTCACTATACCTGGACACATGCTTCGATAGGTACCTGCATACAAGTGAGCACACTAACACACACACAGATAGGAACATGCACACACACACACACACAGATAGGAACGTGCACACACAGACACCCAGAGGGGAATGTGCGCACACACGTGCTGTTGAGCCCCTCTTCTGAAGGAAGAGGAACCTCTCTTCTGTGGAGAGAGTTGAAATGCCAGCTAGCTTAGCAGGGCCCTGGAAGTTTTTATGAATCCACAGGCACTTGGGGGCTTCCCTGAGGGCCCAGCAGCTGAGGAGGACCAGGCAGGAAGGAGGGGGCAGATTTCCCATTGATAGTCGGTGGGTAGCCAGATGTTGGCTGCCGTTGGTGGGCACACACACCTGCACACAATGCGAGCTGGAGCTGGGCATGGGGAGGGACTGGGGCCCCTGCACAGATGTCTGAGTCCACCTTCCTCCAAGGGGAGATGAGCCCCTGAAGGTTAGGCCCCAAACCACAACCCACCTGGGATCCTGGAGGAGACCCAACTTTGGGGCAGTTATCATGGAAACGAGGAAGGGCAAGCTCGAAATTCCACTGGTAAAGAGACAGGGGAGGGAGACAGGGTACTGAGCAGAAAAGAGCCTGATCTGGAGTGGGAAAGGCTGGCTTTGAGTCCAGGCTGCCACTGACCAGCTGGGTGACCTTGGGCTGGTTGATGAGTATCAGCTTCCTGATCTCTGAAATAGGCTGATGAAGGCACCGACTCATCAAGGCTAGAGAGGGGATTAGATGAGAGAATGAGAAACAGGTGCTTAGCTCATTGCCAAAGAACTGAAAAATTGTCGTAGCTGAAGAAAATGGAGGCACTCAGTACAAAGTCTACTCAACCCATCCTAGACCAGAATAACCAAGGAAGGAGGGTGAGGAGTCCTCTCCAGCCACTTCCCACCAGTCAACGCCACAGCCTAGAATCCTGCTCTCGTTGGGCTGATTCCTGGGAGGGATATGGCCCATGCTAACCAGGTGCTGGCTTGCTGTGTGGCCTTTAGTAAATTTTAATTTTTTTTGGCCGCACCACGCGGCATGAGGGATCTTCGTTCCCCAACCAGGGATTGAAACTGTGCCCCCTGCAGTGGAAGCGTGGAGTCTTAACCACTGGACCTCCAGGGTAGTCCCTTTGGTAAATTGCTTTGCCTCTCTGAACCCCAGCTGCGTCATTTTTCTCCAGCCTGGAAGAGTTGTGAAGTTCAAATGAGACTGTGCATCTGAAAGTTTTAGGAGAAGTGAGGAATTCTCAATCAGTTGGGAGCATCTCTGGCCATCCTTGGCCATTCATTATTGATGATACCACTCTGCCAGGCCAGCTGACCCTTGAGTCTCTGACCACGGTCCTCCTGCCACCTCTCACACCAGGCTCACGGGTGTTCACTGAGGCTGTTGACAGGCTCCAGTAGCACCAGATGGGCCTCTGTGGGCCTGGTTTCAGATACTCCCGTTCCCTCATCCAAACTCGGGAAAAGGCCCAGGCAGGGTCCCCAGCCAGCATGCCTCCCAGGGCCCACACACCCTGGGTCTCAAGACAGGGGAGTCCCCAGCCACTTGGAGCCTCCTGGTTTCTGCCCTGCTGTGTGCTCCCTGCAGGAGGGTGGAAACATGGGGGAGCCCAGTTTCATCAGGAAACAAAAGTCCTACAAGCAGATGAACCAGAGCCTGTCCGGACCTGCCCTGCGGCACCAGTGCTGAGTGAGCCCACACTATCTCACCTGCTGGCCAGGAACTCCCACGACGCAGAGCCCGGGTATGCTTCACCTGGTCCTGGGCACTCAGCACGGGCCTGTGGGCTGTGGGCTGCTGAGATGGAGGGTGGGCTGTGAGGTCCACAGTCACTGGCTCGGTTTCCATTGCCATGCCCTGTCTCCTCACCCCTCCTTGCTAAGGGAGGAGACCTGGCCCTATCAGGGCCTGGTCCCCTGCCAGGTCCAGTCTGCCCAGGGTGAGTATGGGGTGAGCAAGGGGTGGCCATGGCCTTGAGCAGCCGCTGCTGTGGGACCTGGGCCACGGGTGCCGGGTCAGTGGGCAGCCTTGTTTCCGAGCCTGCCACGCCCTCCCTTGACTCATCTGGAGAGAGCATTGCCGCGAGGGTTTCTGGCCTCTGCATTCTCCTTTGGTCTGGTTTCTGCTCGGGCAGCTCAGAGCAGTTTTGTTTTTAAGTGCAAACCCACAGAACTGCTTTCCCCTTTCTCTGATGCCCCAAAACAAACAAAGGATGTTGGTCTGCATTTTGGTTTGTTTTGAAGCTGAGGGAAATGGGTCACCTCAGGAGCTTCAAGGGTGGCCAGGCCAGTCAGGGAGTGTGAGAGTGTCTGAGGAGGGGTGGGTGGTGGCCGGGCTTGTGCCTCAGTCCCTTGGAGGGTGGGCTGGCCAGCCCACCCTGTGTGGGCCCTGCTTCCATGGAGTCCCCTATCAGCAACAGGGAGCCTTGGAGCTGGGGACTCCTCATGGGGCCAGGGCAGGGACCCATACTGAAGTCAGGAGGCCTGGGGCAGAGGCATGGCTTTGAGGCCCCTTGCTGTGTGACATTAGGCAAGGCCTGCCCCTCTGTGAACTTTTGTTTCCTCCCTGGTGAAATGAGGTATTGGGGGTTGGTTTTTTTCCAGAGAGAGGAAATTTTTATTTCATTTAGTAATTCACTTTCTGTTTTGTTTTGTTTTTAATTTTTTATTAATTAATTAATTAATTTATGGCTGTGTTGGGTCTTAGTTTCTGTGCGAGGGCTTTCTCTAGCTGTGGCAAGTGGGGGCCACTCTTCATCGCGGTGCTCGGGCCTCTCACTATCGCGGCCTCTCCTGTTGCGGAGCACAGGCTCCAGACGTGCAGGCTCAGTAGTTGTGGCTCACGGGCCTAGTTGCTCCGTGGCATGTGGGATCTTCCCAGGCCAGGGCTCGAACCCGTGCCCCCTGCATTGGCAGACAGATTCTCAACCACTGTGCCACCAGGGAAGCCCTCTGTTGCTGTTTTTAATTTATGAAAATTAAAAAGGAAAATAAATACAATATTGCTGTATAAATTTGAGAATCTATTAAAACATTTTACATCATGTTAACTTTTTGTTTCATGTGCATGTCACATTCATCAAACCAATACTCCATGTGGCACTCTGGGGAAGTTAAGGTAATTCAGGGAGAAATGCCTTCTAGAGTCCCCTCTTTCTTATTTGGGAAGTAGGCACACTATTGGGTACCTTGGTTTTTCTTCAAAGGGCATTTGGAGATGGGGAGCCAGTGGCTTCTTTTAAGGCATGAGTGCTGCATGCTTAGGGGTTTCTCTTGGTTGCCAAAAGGGGCGGTAATTTTCCTGCAGACTGAGGGAACTAAGGCCCCGCTCCCCGTCCTGAGAGGGGCCTTTTTTGGTGGTCCTGGTAGGCTCACCACCTACAAGGGCTGTGCTGGCACCCCTTGTTTTCTTAGTTGACAGGCATGGGGGAGTTTGCTCTGTATGTGTGTGAAGGGGCGCTCTTTCTGGGATCCCGTGCAGCCTACTAAAGCCCACGCAGGCTCTAGCCAGGAGCAGTCTGAAAGTTTGGGGGAAATGTCTGTGGGCAGACACCCCACACTCTTAGGGTGAAAAAACCCCCTGGGGGCTGGAGGCTAGCGCCTGCACCCTTAATCTGGAGGACTCTGTCTCCTCCCAGGAGGGTTTGAGAACAGCCCTTTTGGGCCTGATTCTATTGCCACCTAGTGGCTAATTTTCTAATAGCAACCAGGTCTCCACCTGGCGGTAGAGGGTTCTCAGTCCTCGCTGCATCCTAGATTCACCAGAGGGAGCTTTTCAAAGTACTGCCGTCTCGGAGGGCCATCCCAGACCAATTAAAGCGTCATCTCTGGGGGTGGGACCGGCATCAGGGTTTTGTAGCCCCTCTGTTGCACTTTTAACTCTTTGAAATGTATCGTTTATGTGTTTGTTTCCTTGTTTATTGTTTGTGAACCCCATACGTTGTAATTCCTTGAGGATAGAGGCCATATCTAGAATTTACTACAACACCCCAGTCCCTCACACAGAGATGTGATTTAATAAATACTCTTAAAAAAAACTCCTTTATTTTGAAATAATTTTAATTATAAAAATAGTACTGAGGGCTTCCCTTGCGGTGCAGTGGTTAAGAATCTGCCTGCCAATGCAGGGGACACGGGTTTGAGCCCTGGTCCGGGAAGATCCCACATGCTGCGGAGCAACTAAGCCCGTGTGCCACAGCTACTGAGCCTGCGCTCTAGAGCCCGCGAGCCACAACTACTGAGCCCGTGTGCCACAACTACTGAAGCCCGCGCGCCTAGAGCCCATGCTCCGCAACAAGAGGAGCCACTGCAATGAGAAGCCCACGCACTACAACGAAGAGTAGCTCCCAGTTGCCACAACTAGAGAAAGCTCGCGCGCAGCAATGAAGACCCAGCGCAGCCAAAAATAAATTTAAAAAAAATTATTAAAAAAAATTGTACTGAGAGTTCAGATATACTTTGATTCTGCTTACCCTAATGTATCATTTATAACCATAATACAGTCATCTAAAAAAAAGGAATTAACACTGATACCATACAATGCGCTAATCTACAGATCTTTTTAAAAAATTTTACTGAAATACAGTTGATTTACAAAGTTGTGTTTAATTTCTGCTGTACAACAAAGTGACTCAGTTATACATATTCTTTCCGTTATGGTTTATCACAGGATATAGCACAAGGTCCTGTGCTATATGGTAGGACCTTGTTGCTTATCCATCCTATATACAATAGTTTGCATCTGCTAATGCCACACTCTCAATCCTTCCCTCCCCCACCGCCCTTGCCAACTACAAGTCTGTTCTCTATACTTGTGAGTGTTTTTGTTTCGTAGATATGTTCGTTTGTGTTGCATTTTAGATTTCACATATGTGACATCATATGGTATCTGTCTTTTCTCTTTCTGACTTAGTATGATAATCTCTAGGTCCATCCATGTTGCTGCAAATGGTATTATTTCTTTTTAGTGGCTGAGTAATATTCTGTTGTATATATATATATCAATATATATATCACATCTTCTCTATCCATCCGTCGATGGACATTTAGGTTGTTTCCATGTCTTGGCTATTGTAAATAGTGCTGCTATGAACATAGGGGTGCATGTATCTTTTCAAATGAGAGTTACGTCTAGGTATATGCCCAGGAGTGGGATTGCTGGATCATATGGCACCTCTATTTTTAGTTTTTTGAGGAAGCTCTATACTGTTTTCCATAGTGGCTGCACCAATTTACATTCCCACCAGCAGTGTAACAGGGTTCCCTTTTCTCCACACCCTCTCCAGCATTTATTGTTTGTATAATCTACAGATGTTAATAGAACTTAAATGGACCCATTAGTGTCCTCTTTTTTCTGGTTGAAGTTCCAATCCAGAGATTGCATCCTGTGTTTAGGTGTCATGTCTCTTCAGTTTCTCCAAATCTGGGACTGTTCCTAGTTTTTCATGACCTTGACACTTCAAGAGTTTTGGCCAGTTATTTTGTGAATGTCCCCCAAACTGTCACAATTAGGCTGAGGTTATGCATTTGGCAGGAAGACCACAGAGGTGATGCTGTGCTCTTCTCAGAGTGTGACAGCAGGGGGCACACGTGTCTCCATGTCTCACTGCTGGTGATGCGAACTTTGATCACGTGGTTAAGGTGGTGTCTGCTGGGGTTCTCCACTGTAAAGCTACTATTCTTAAAAAATATCTTGAGAGGAAACACGTGGAGACTATGAAAATATTCTATTTCTTGTCATATTTTCACTCACTAATTTTAGCACCCGTTGATGATTCTTACCTGCAACAATCACTGTGGTATTTGGCAAATGGTGACTTTCTACTTCCATCAGTACTTCTACATTTATTAATTGGAATTCTAATGTAAGGAAGAGTTGTCCTTTCTCCCCCATTTATTTATTTAATATTTATTTATATCAGTATGGATTCATAGAGATTTATTTTAGTCTGTGGATTATAATTCATTAATAGCACTAATTTTTTGCTCAAATTGTCCCAGGTTTGGCAATTGGGAGCTCTTTCAGGTGGTCTCCTGGGTAACCTATCCTTTTTTTTTTTCATAGAAAATTTGTAATTTCTGGAATCACAAAATATACCAGGCTCACCTTGTACAGTCCCTGCCTCAGCCCAGGGGCAGCCATTTCTCCAAAAAGCCCTGGTCCTCTCTATTGGAACCTGGTGCTTAGAAACCAAGATCTGGGGGCTAGGTGGACTCATTGTTACTGGAGCATCATTGCTTCTAGGCCCTGTCAGTGGACAGAACTAGGAAATACATGGACATGTAGACACATACACATACATCTCAATCTCTTTCTTTTTTTTCTCTCTCTTAAAACAATCATGACTTTATACTGATACCTCTGACCCAATTCAGTACCCCAGGGTTTATTTTAACTTATCCCCTTACTTATTTGTAATTCCTTTCTTCAAAAATGAGAACCCTGGTCCTCTTTATCCACATATGTTTACTTATTTGCTCAATCCCAGTATACACATTTTATTAATTTTGTAAAGTCACTGTAACAAATTACCACAAACTGGGTGGCTTAAAACAACAGGACTTAATTTTCTTCCAGTTGTGGAGGCCAGTAGGCCAAGATCAAGGTGTCAACAGGGTTGATTCCTTCTAGAGGCTCTGAGGGAGCAACTGTTCTATGCCTCTCTCCTAGCTTCTGGGGACTGCCGGCCACCGTTGGCGTGCCTGCACAACTCCAGTCTCTGTCTCTGTTTTCACATGGCCTTCTTCCCTGTGTGTTTCTGTGTGTCCAATCTCCCTCTTCTTTTTCTTACAAGGACACCAGTCATTGGATTTAGGGCCTCCTCTCATCTCGAGATCTTTAACTTGATTACACCTGCAAAGACCCTATTTCCAAATAAGGTCACATTCATAGATTCTTGGACACATATTTTTTGGGGACACAACTCAATCCACTACACACACAAAGTAGTTTTAGAATTGCTAACCCATACACTCCTGAGAAACAAATTTACTAACTGAAATATATAAGTATAGTTCTTTTTTGGTCTAGCCATGTACAGTCAAAATCATGTTTTCCAAAGTTACTTAGATTAGCACTTTTCTTCTTCACTTTCTGGTGTGACTGGTTCTATTTATTTCTAATATAATTAAATTCATTTGTTACTGTTTTTATTCCATTTGAGGCTCCCCCATATCCTGGTTGATTTTCATTAATTTTTTTTGTATATGAAATATTCCCCTGGTTTTAAGACTCAGAACTATACAAAAAGATAAACTCCGAGAGGGAGCACTCCCTCATCATGACTTCTACCCATTTCCCTTCCCTCTTTCTTACCGTCCATTCCCATCCTCCTGTGTAGGTAAGCAATTTAATAGTTTCTCCTTCCTCAATTTTACTTCTTTGCAGAATGAACAGATATACATATATTTTCTTATATACGCTTTTTCTTCCATGATAAAGTAGGATACCATAGATACTCCTTTGCATTTTTCTTTCTTTACTTAATATCTCTTGGGAATCAATTTGTACTAGTTTCCTCATTTTTATGTATAGCTGCATACTACTCCATCATGTGGTCATACCAGAGTTTATTCAACCACTTTCCTGTGCATGAACACTTAGTGGATTCCAGTGTTTTGCAATTACAAACAATTCTACAATGAATAACCTTGTGCATGCATATTTCACATTGGAGGTGTAGCTTCAGAGTAAATTCCTAGAAGTGGGTTGCTGGGTCAAAACTTAGGTGCACATGTAGTTTCGTTAGGCAATATGTTAGTCTCATAATGCTGCTGTAACAAATTGCCATAATTTTTGTGGCTTAAAACAGCATGAATTTACTGTCTTACAGTTCTGGAGACAAAAAATCGGAAATGGTTTCACTGAGCCCAAACCAACGTATTGCAGAGCCATGTTCCCTCCAAGGTTCTAGGAGAGAATCTGTTTCCTTGCCTTTTCCAGCCTCTAGACCTGCATCCCTTGGCTCATGGCCTCTTCCTCCATCTTCAAAACTAGCACGTAGGCTTATGCAGTCTACTACAGGTAATTCATGCTTGTTTGAACTAAGTGAACTTGATACTTATAGATTTATTCCAAGTCTTCGTTTTCCCATCTATAAAAGGCAGGGATAAATCCAGAAAGTCTTTAAGGTTCCTCACTCTCTAAAATCCTATACCTGTGTTTAGTTCTTTCTTGATCAGCTGGAATGGTCAGTAATGGCTGTGTCAAAAATCTGACAAGGTGGTCATCCAGGGCTGCACTGGGGCAAAGTGTGAGGTCCTTGTAGTCTGTCTCATGAGCGACAAGTGATAGTAATGAAAGTGGTGGGTGACTGGAGCACTTTTCCTGTTGCGTCCCTTGGGCTCCCTAGAGGTGAGAACTTGTTCCAGAACGTCTGGGTCTAATTCATGATTCTAGCACAAATGGAGAGGTGAGGGGAAAACTTTTCTACCCTGAAACCTGCTGGCCTGAACTTTCTTCTTATTAGAGCCACCGAACAGAACCTTGTGAGGCAGTGAGTTCCCTGTCACTGTGAGTTCTGAACAGAAGCTAAATGACCAGAAGATATTCCAGGGGGATCTGTGCATTATATAGGGCCTCACTGTCCAACATGGTAGGCACTAGCTACATGTGCTATTTGATGCGTTATGCTTATATTTTAAATTTTTTAAAATTTTTATTTTAAAATAATTATAGATTTGCAGGAAGTTGCAAAAATAGTGCAGAGAGGTCTCATGTACCCTTCACCTAGTTTCTCCCAATGGTTGCATTTTATATCACTGTGGTAAAATATCAACCAGGAAATTGATGTTGGTACAATGTGTGTATAGTTCTATATAATTTTCTTACATGTTTAGATTTATGTAACCACCAGCACAATCAAGATACAGAACTACTCCATGACCACAAAAATCTCTCACATGCTGCCCTTTTATAGCCACACCCATCACTATTTCCCCCACCAACTGTAACCCCTGGTAACTACTAATCTCTTTTCCATCTCCATAATTTTGTCTTTTTGAGAATGTTATATAAATGGAATCATACACGTGTGCTATTTAAATTTAAAGTAGAATTCGTTAAAGTGAAATCAAATAAAAAAACAGTTCCTCGGTCTTACCAGTCACATTTCTAAGCTCAGTAGCCACAGCTGACTAGTGACTATCACACTGGACAACACAGATATACCGCTGTTTCATCGTTGTAGAAAGGTCTATTGGAAAGTGCTGCTTTAGGGAATAAGACCAGATCCATGGTTCACAAATGCTGATTCATAGCCCACGGCACCCGGGAATGTCATGAAATAGAGTCTTGAGTATATTACTCATCTGTTGCTGATTAATAAATTATCCCCAAAGTAATGACTTGAGACAACAGTCAACCTTTATTATCTTGCATACTTTCTGTGGGTCAAGAGTTAAGAGTGACTCAGCCGTGTAACTAGGCCCAGAGTCTTTCATGAAATTGCAGTGAAATGTTGGTCAGGGCTGCGGTGTCTGGATGCTTGGCTGGGGCTGGAGGACTGACTTGCTCACATGGCTGGAAAAGTGCTGCCTGTTGGGGTGACCACTCGTTTCCACTTGCCCAGGACTAAGAGGTTTCATGGGATGTGGGACTTTAGTGTGAACACTGGGACTGTCCTGGACAAGGAGAACAGTTGTTGGCAGGAGGACTCAGTTCCTCCCAGCATGGGCCTCTTCCAGGGCTGCTTGAGTGTCCTTATGACATGGCCATCGGCTTCTCCCAGAGTGAGTGATCCTAGGGAAAGCAAGGCAGAAGCCCCAATGTCTTTTCTGACCTGTCTTGGAAGCACATGGTGTCACTTCTACTGCATTTTTTCATTAGAAGCAAGTCACTAAATCCTTTGATCCACAATCAGGAGAGGAGAATTAGGATCCTCCTTTTGAAGGAAGGATTGTGAAAGAATTAGTGGGCATATTTTAAACCCTCTACACCGGCCTATACTTGAGATCCTGATTGGGCAAATGGGGCACAGCCCAGGAAACCATATCAAGGTTCCCTGTTGACCCCTGATGTGCAGTCACATGTGCCCATCTCCAGGTCCTGTCCCACCTTAAGATAGTGGTCACCCCACTTACCTCAGTGGATACTCACAGGAGGGAAGAGGGGGAGGGCAACTCCAGGCTAGTGAGATTGGTGAGCTGAGCGTGATTCCTGAAGCTCTATTAGATTACTTGGATGTGCTTTCCCACAGGATGAGGGAACCACAACTGGGGAACCATTGAGAAAATTTAGAAAATTCTCGCCACACTGAAACATTGAATGCTTTTACAAATGACCATCACCAAACTACATAGCAACAAGGGAGAAAAAGACTTATGACACAATATATACACTCGTGGGATGGTTGAAATGCTATAGCAATACAGGGACAAGGTCTGGAGATGAATTTATTATACAAACAGCAACATAGTTGCAGTTATGGTAAGTGGGTGGGGAGAGAATTGTGAGTAATGTAAAGAAATGCATGTTAGTGTTACTTATATTGTCTTTTCAATAAAAGAGA
Organism: Mesoplodon mirus; assembly: GCF_964341445.2. Classification (NCBI taxonomy): domain Eukaryota; kingdom Metazoa; phylum Chordata; class Mammalia; order Artiodactyla; family Ziphiidae; genus Mesoplodon; species Mesoplodon mirus. Next base: position 72,595,348 of record NC_138980.1, read on the forward strand.
GTGGTTCCTTCTTCAGACCTCAACTATCACCTTTCAGAGGCCTTTCCAATCTTGGTTAAATTTGGACCCCTCTAGTTTTTGGTATCTCAGTGCCTTGTCTGTGCCCATGTAACACTTGTAACATTTGAAAATATGTTGTCTCTCCCTGCAGCCTCTGAGCTCCTTGAAAAAGGCAGGGACTGTATCTGCTTTTGTCCGCTGTGGTCTCTCCAGGGCCAGAACAGTGCCTTGGACATGTTTGCGGATCAGGAACTGTCGAGTGAGGCATGAAAGAGGTGATGTCTGTGGGAAGGAGGAGGGAGATGCTGCAGGTGAAGGATGCAACGGGAGGCCTCTCATGGCTACCTGGGGGAGGGGGGCTGGGAGTCAGCCTAGTCCAGTGGCCCCTGGTCCGTGGATGTCCAAGACCCCACGAGCCACCCACTCTTGAGACTCTGATTAAATTGGTTTTCTCACACTTGGTGCTGTTGCTCATCTGGGCTAGATGGTCCTCCTCGTTGTGGGCGCTGTTCTGTGTGCGATGCTTGGCAGCATCCCTGGCCTCTCTCCAGTCTTTGCCAGTAGCACGTGCTCCCCTGTGGTGACAAACGCATCTCCAGATGCTGCCAAATGCTCCCTGGGGATCGCCCTTGGAGCTGGATCAGAAAACCAGCCCAGCACCCTAGTGGCCTGAAATCTTTGCATGAAGATGAGCTAGGGGTATAAATGAGGGGGACGGATGCCTGTTTCACCGGAAAAGCTTCTTTGGTTGTGTGTGTTTTTTTTTTTTTTTTTGGCCGCACCATGCAGCATGTGGGATCTTAGCTCCCTGACCAGGGATCAAACCCGTTGCCCCCTGCAGTGGATGCACGGAGTCTTAACCACTGGACCGCCAGGGAAGTCCCCCCCCTTTTTGTTTGTTTGTTTGTTTGTTTTTGGAAAAGCTTCTTTGAGAATTTGTTGTTCAGAGCCTCTCGGTGATGGGCACAGAGTGTGCTGCCACCTGTTGGTGGGTGGGTGGGAGTGCACCCTTGGCTCAGCCAGCCCAGAGCCAAGTGGAGCAACTTGCCTTGGCAGGTGGGCTGCAGTCGGGCTAGTTAAGGGCCACTCCTTAAGGCTGGGCCAGAGAAGCCCCACATAAGGCCAGGGTGTGCAGCAACCAGGGAAGTCAGCAAGAATGGGACGTTTTACCATCATTTTGGTTAAATGTTTAGCGATGTACTTGTTAAGAAAAAATCAGGCCAACTTCATTGGTTGCTCTCTCCCCTTTTCCTACAGACGTGATGATTCCTCCTCCTCAGACTCTCTTTCCCACCAGGCTGGGCTTGGGGAAAAAGTCAGGAGGTTGGCACCTCCCATGGTCAAACCCAAACTCACCATCTTTCCCACACCTGTCCCTCCTCAGTGCTCCCAGCTCAGTAGAGAGAGTACCAGCCCCTTATTACACAGCCAGAAGCATTACCTCCAACACTGAGCCCTACAGGTTCGTCTACTTCTTCCACTCTCCCCATCTTCACTGCTGTTCTCACCATTGTCTGAGCCACACTCATCCCAAGCCTGGGCTAGTGCAGTGGCTCAGATGCTCTGTTCCTCTGTTCCATGTTGTGTTGCCTGGGGTCACACCTGTGGTCGCAGCTGGAGTGTTCTAGGTGGCTACTGGGGGTGGGGGTGTGGAGGCAGCTGGGCCTCTCTCTCCAGCAGGGTAGTTGAACTTATTTGGGGGGGGGACCAGGCTGCAAAAGACAGAGAGCGGCAGTTGACTGGTCTCTAAGGTCTAGACTCAGAACTGGCACAGTGTCTCACCCACCACGTTCTGTTGGCCAGAGCAAGCCCCGAGGCCAGCCCAGTTTTAGTAGGAGGAGAAGCAGACTCTACCTCTTGATGAGAGGAGAGGTTAGGATGAACTGACCTCCATCTTTACAGACAACCCACCACGCCCACCTCCCTCTGGTCAGGTCAGGCCCTCCATTCAATATCCACTTGCTCACTTCATTCACATCCTTCATTTCTATTCAGAAGTCACCTTCCCAGAGAGGGTTTCCCTGACTGTCCTGAGTAGATCACCCCCCGCCATTGCTCTCTACCCCAACCTTGACTTAATTTTCTAAAGAACACTTACCAGCACTTGACATTGTAATTCATATTTATTTGCTGTCAGTCTTGCCCACTAGACAGTAAGTACCAAGAGAGGAAGGACTATATCTGTTTATTTTAATGCTGAGTCCCCAACACATAGAACAGTGCCTGGCCCATTGTAGGAGCTCAATATGTATTTGTTGAATGAATGAATGAATGTTTCTAAGAATCTTTCTTCCATAGAAGTTATCAAAGTTTATCTTTACATGTTTATTTGTATGATGATCTGAGCAAAGTCTATCTTTTCCACAGGGAAGGGACAGTGTCTGTTTCTACCCACCATTATATTAGATCCCCGGTTCTTAGGGCAGTGTCTGGAAAATAGCAACCTGCAATGAATACTGGCTGAGTAAATGAGTAGGAGGGACAGGACAATGGCAAAAAGTGAAGCATCTTCCTAAAGAGTCATCCCTCTCTACAGCACACAGATGTTGGATCTTGAGGAAGAGCAGTGTTAAAAAAAAATCTTCTGAACTGATTTCCTTTAACACCCCAGGGGACTGATGTTCAGAGCAGCCACACCCTGAATTTCTTCCTGTGAGGTTATGTAAGGTCACAGCCATTCTCTAAGCCTGCTGCTCCAGGATCAATTGGGGTGCTTGTGAAAAATGCAGGTGCTGGCCCCACCCCGGAAATATTAATGGAGAAGCTTGAGAGGTGAGGCCCCGTCCCCTTCATGGTCCACCAGCCCTGCAGGTGACTCTCATGTACACCACATGTTCAGAAGCATCACCTTTCCATTTCTGTGTTCTAAGTTTGGATTTTCTTGGACTGCTTTTTCCTTTAGGCTCTCTCGTGTCTCTTAAGACCTTGGTAGCTTTGTTTACTTATTTCCCCAGGAAGGTTTTGTAAATAAGCAGCCTGTTCCATATCCCTGGAAAATAAAGAGTGTTTCCTTACTTTTGCTGAGCCTGATGCTCAGGGTCATAAAGAGGTCATGTGGTTCAATCCTCTGTGGTTGGGCAGGATGATGCTTAAACCACACCAGACAGGGAGGAAACTAAACTTGGTTCTCTCCTACTTCAGATTTACTGTGTATGGAATAATGAGGTTTGTGTTTGTGGCTTAGGGAGAGGAGGGGTGAGGTCCTTGGGGGTAGGGGTGTTTTAGCACACTTAAGGGGAAGCAAGGATTTCCCCAGGCGTTAGGAGGAGCTGGGGAGGAGTGAGGGAGGGAATAAAGGGCCTAATCTTATTTAAGAGTCATGGATGAACTTGTTTTGTAATACCAGAGCAGCAGGGCTGCTAAGTTTATTTTATTTTATTTTTAAAATTTATTTATTTATTTATGGCTGCGTTGGGTCTTCATTGCTGCATGCGGGCTTTCTCTAGTTGCGGCGAGTGGGGGCTACTCTTCGTTACAGTGCACGGGCTTCATTGTGGTGGCTACTCTTGCTGGGGAGCACGGGCTCTAGGCGCGCAGGCTTCAGTAGCTGTGACAAGCAGGCTTCAGTAGTTGTGGCACACAAGCTCAGTAGTTGTGGCACATGGGCTTAGTTGCTCCACGGCATGTGGGATCTTCCCAGACCAGGGCTTGAACCCGTGCCCCTGCATTGGCAGGCGGATTCTTAACCACGGTGCCACCAGGGAAGCCCAGGGCTGCTAAGTTTAGATTTGAACCTGAAACTTCGAAACTTCCGAGAGGCATCCAAAGCTGCTGTTGTCTTGGGATGTGCTGACTGTGACTGGAAGTGAAACAGGAGGGAAGGAGGCAGGGCACAACCTCTGGAAGAGTGACATAGCCCGAGGACATGACATAAACTGATTAGAACCAAATGCGTCCAAGATGGCGGACAAGTCGACTTCCACTAGACCTTGAGCCTCAGTATACACTCACTGTAACACATCAGCAAGCTAAATGACACACCCACAGGCGCTGTGACAGTTCCAAAACAGACCTTAAGGATCAAAAAGTGGTCGGTGGCCCAATTCCTGGAAATCCCCGCCCCTTCCTGAAATAGCTGGAATGCTCCTCCCACTCACTAGCCTATGAAATTACCCACCCCTATAAAAACTGACAACCCCATACCCTGGTGCCTTTTCTCACCTTTTGAGATGGCCCACACTCTGTCTGTGGCATGTGTGTCTCTCTAAATAAACCCACTTCTTACCCGTCACTTTGTCTCTCACTGAATTCTTTCTGTGATGAGACATCAAGAACCTGAGCTCCATTAAGTCCTGAAACCAGGTGTGTGATCTCAGTTGGAAGACTGTGGGTTTTGGCCGGGTTCGAGTCCCAGGTGCATGGGTTCGAGTCCCAATCTGAGTTTTGGCCGGGTTTGAGTCCTGGCTGCGAGGGTTCAAGTCCCAATTAGAGTTTTGGCCGGGTTCAAGCGTGGCCATGTGGGTTCAAGTCCCAATCTGAGTTTAGGCTAGGTTCGAGTCCTGGCATGTGGGTTTTTTTTTAAAAAATATTTATTTATTTACTTAGTTATTTTTTGTTGTGTTGGGTCTTTGTTGCTGCGCATGGGCTTTCTCTAGTTGCGGCGAGTGGGGGCTACTCTTCGTTGCCGTGCGCAGGCTTCTCACTTCGGTGGGTTCTCTTGTTGCAGAGCATGGGCTGTAAGCACGCGGGCTTAGTTGCTCCACGGCATGTGGGATCTTCCCGGACCAGGGCTCAAACCCATGTCCCCTGCATTAGCAGGCGAATTCTTAACCAGTGCGCCACCAGGGAAGTCCCTGGCATGTGGGTTTAAGTCCCAATCTGAGGTGCACGGTTCCAGAAGGACTTTGTCTGTGGCTCTGCAGTCTCCTCCTGGGCAGCTGGGGGAGCTGGTGGGCAGTAGAGAAAGGAGGGTCCTAACAAGTTTTAGGAAAGCTCCAGCATTTCCAGAGAAAACCCTGTTGGTCAGCCCGCCCTCTACAATCTCTTCTCCAGCACAAACTAGAGTAGGTCACAGAGGAGGGGGCTATGAGAGACTGGGGTGGGGACAATAGCAGGGACACTTGAGCTCTTAGCCAACTTGGCTGCTGATTTGTTGTCTGTCTATCTGTCACTGCCCACACTGGAAAGAAAATTCTTCCCAGCAGCCGGTAAAGAGGAGCAGAGGAAGCAACTACTCTCCAACCCCTGGAGGAGGCCTTGGGGAATAAAAACCAGTAGGCAGTGTGCTCCCAGCCAGGGCAGATGCCTGGTGGTCTGACAGCAGACCTCAGTCAGCCAGGAGAAACCAGGAAAAGCCAGTCCTTGGGCAGAGTGTGTGTGTGTGTGTGTGTGTACACGTGTGTGTGTGTACATGTGTGTGTATACACGTGTGTGGGGGGGTGTCAGGGCAGTGCAGCATTAGAGGGAGGACAGTCAGCAGGATGACCCCCACTGCTGACACCAGTTGCAAGTTTGGGGTCTCCAAGACCATCCTTACATTTGATAATTCAGTAGAAGGACTTGCAGAACTCACTGAGGGCCGTTATACTCACACTGATGGTTTGTTACAGGGAAAGAGTACAGATTAAGATCAGCCAAAAGGGCTTCCCTGGTGGCACAGTGGTTAAGAATCCGCCTGCCAATGCAGGGGACACGGGTTCGAGCCCTGGCCTGGGAAGATCCCACATGCCTCAGAGCAACTAAGGCCGTGCGCCACAACTACTGAGCCCACGTGCCACAGCTACTGAAGCCCGCACGCCTAGAGCCCATGCTCCACAAGAAGAGAAGCCACCGCACCGCAGCAAAGAGTAGCTCCCGCTCGCCTCAACCAGAGAAAGCCCGCGCACAGCAACAAAGACCCAATGCAGCCAAAAATAAAAAAAATTAAAAAAAAAAGATCAGCCAAAAGATGAGAAGCGTGGGGCAGAGTCCAGGAGGGCTCCAAATGTGGAACTTCCAGCTGCCCAGCTGCCCTCTCCCAGTGGACTCACAGACACTGTTAATTCCTCCAGCGCAATGATGTGTAACAATACACATGAACTATTGCCAACCAGGGAAGTTCACCCAAGCCTTGGTGTTCAGAGATTTTACTGGGGCTCTGTAGTCGACTATCCACATAGCTGACATCCAGTGTCTGGGAGGTTCAGCTGATACCGTGTGAGTCAAAGCACCCACCCTAAATCACACTGTTAGTTTATCCTGTGTGGCCAGTCCCCACCCTAAATCACACTGTTAGGTTATCGTGTGTGGCCAGCCCTTGCCCTAAGTAAAGATACTCCTATCTGGCATGACATTGCAAGGGCTTAGAGGTTTCTTTCCAGAATCCTAGGGCAAAGGTCAGACCTTCCTTTGGGTGAGGTTAAATTCTTTACACGGGCAGATTAAACACTACCAGCCCACACCATGGCTGTGAGTCCATTCTTCCTGGAGGATTCACAACGCATAGAGCATGATTCCTAGATGTCTAGTCATTAGGACAGAAAACAGCGTTTGCCAAGGTGTGCAACCTGCAAAGAGGGGTGGTAAGTAACTCCAAGTCAGTCCTCTTTCTTTCTTTTTTTTTTTTAAACAATATCTTTAAAATATATATATATTTATTTTAGGCTACATTGGGTCTTCTTTGTTGCGCACGGGCTTTCTCTAGTTGCGGCGAGCAGGGACTACTCTTCGTTGCGGTGAGTGGGCTTCTCATTGTGGTGGCTTCTCTTGTTGCAGAGCACAGGCTCCAGGTGCGCAGGCTTCATTAGTTGTGGTGCACGGGCTCAGTAGTTGTGGCTCGCGGGCCCCAGAGCGCAGGCTCAGCCATCGTGGCGCACGGGCTTACTTGCTCCACGGCATGTGGAATCTTCCCGGACCAGGACTCGAAACTGTGTCCCCTGCATTGGCAGCCAGATTCCTAACCACTGCACCACCAGGGAAGCCCCAGTCCCCTTTCTTTATGCTGTGTGTCCCTCATCATTTATTCAGTCATTTATTTACTCACCATTTACTGAATACCTGCAATGTGATCAGCACTCATTCTAGTTGGGGAGACAGATAACAAAGAGCAAACCAGCTGTTAAGTCATTTTAAAGTGTGCTGCGTGCTATGGAGAAAACAGGGCTGAGCTCTGAGTAAGGATGGAGGGGAGAAAGGAACCTGCCTTAGATTGTGGGCGGGGAAAGGCAGCTTTGAGGTTGTCCAACTGAAGCTGAGGCCCAGAGAGTGAGAAGGCACCAGCTGTGGGAGAAAACAACAGAAGTCAAGGCCTGGCAGAGAGACACGTGGGCCCCAGCTGCCAGCTGACGCCTCCAAACAGATTGTGAAAAGGTGCCCAGAAGCAGAAACACAGTCCTTTCCTTGTGGCTGACACAGTCTTGTTGGGACCCAAGGGTCCATGAGCTGTGGCAGAATTTCAGCCCCACGCATCCCCTTGGCCTGTGCTTGTGCAGTGTGTAAACCACTCCACCCTACATGGCAGGCTTGGACAGACAGTGCCTGGAAGCCAGCATCCCTGGGCAGCCCTACAAGGTTGGTACCAGATATAAAAGCATTTTAACTCCATTTGACTTCACCCACCATTTAAATTAAAAAACAAAGCAAGTTGTGCCTCTTAGCAGAGTCCATGATGTAGAAATTGGGAAATTCTTCATCAAACCCCATACCCTTGGGCAGTGAAGGCAAGTCATGGGGAAGAGGCAGCTCCATTTCTGCCTTTAGGGAAAAGCACATGTGTCCACTTACTGGTAAGGTCTGGAAAAGGGGTTCCCTGTCCCTTGCAATAAAAGGGGATCCCACCTGAATTTTCCCCCAGTTTTCTTCATCTCTCTCAGGAGCCAGCACATGCTGAGCAAAGGAGAAACTCTTGCTTCTCTTAGCTCAGAAGTCTCTGGTAGGATTCCAGCCCAGGTCAATTCTACTCACCACCCTCACAACCCACACCCATGTGCACAGGCACATACACTGATGTCCCTTTTAGGGAACTGGACAAGTAACAGAGCCGGGCCTGGACTGAGGCCTGGGTTGGCTGCACAATGATAGGAAGGTCTGTGTTCCAAACTGCAGTTGGTTTTATATAGCAGAAATCCCTGCCTCTTTCCATGATTGTTTGATTTTAATATATTTACCACATTATTTAAAAGTTGGAAAGTAGAGAATATAAAAGAAAAAAGCCACTTGGAACCTTGCCATTTATTAGGGACCACATGTTTGTGTTTCCCCACCCCAATTCCGTTGTTGAACCACCAATGGGAAGGTCTTAGGATGTGGGGCCTTTGGGAGGGAATTAGAGCTAGATTAGGTCATGAGGGTAGGGCCCTCACGATGGGATTAATGCCCTTATAAAAAGGAGAGGAGACAAGGAATCTCTCTGCCTGCACACATCAAGGAAGACCATGTGGGGATGTAACCAGGTAGAGGGCTCTCACCAAGAACACAATCATGCTGGCACCCTGATCTCAGACTTCCAGCCTCCAGAACTGTGAGGAATAAATGGCTTTAAGCCACCTAGTCTTCTGTTACACATAGCAGCCCGAGCTGACAGCATTCTAACAAATCATTTTTAATATTGTCTTCCAAAGGTTCATGTATTAGTTTCCTATTGCTGTCATAACAAACTACCACAGACTGAGTGACTTAAAACAATTTAGATTTATTATTTTACATTTCTAGAGGTCAGAAGTCCAAAATCAGTCTCAGAGGCCTAAAGTTAAGGTATCAGCAGGGCTGGTCCTTTCTAAAGGTTCTAAAGGAGTATCCAATTCCTTGCCTTTTCCAGCTTCTATAGGCTGCCTGCATCATGTAGCTCACGGCCCCTTCTTACATCTTCAAAGCCAGCCATGTAGCATCTTTTGGCTTCTCTCTCTCTTTCTCTCTGATCTCTTCTTCTGTTGTTACATCACCTTCTCTCACTCTGAGGCTCTTATAAAGATCCTTGTGATTACATTGGGACCAACTGGACAATCCAGGTTAATTTTTCCATCTCAAGATCCTTAGTATAATCACACCTGTTAAGTTCCTTTTGACATGGAAGTCTTGTGTGATGAGGGCAAGGACCTCTTGTGGAGGTCATTATTCTGTCTACTATTTTTAAGGTTTTTAAGTTGTGGTTGCAGTAATACTGAAATATAATTGTGTTCAGTGAGCACTGTAACAGAAATATTTCCCCAGAGGAAGTCTTTGTAACCTTCTTTCTTCAAGGCCATGAGTGCTCCATTGAGGGGATGTGCTTCTGTTTGCTCATGCTGGAAACCAGTCTGTATTGCATTCTGGGCTGCTATACATCTTTCTGAAGCTAGCATTCCCCATACTTGGGATTGTTGCCTTAGCATAGGTTCTCAGGAACAGGTCAAAGGGAGCAGGTTTATGATTTGTATTACATATTGCCTAATTGCTACCCCGGATTGTATCACTTTACGTGATCTCTCCTAATCAACCTCATTTGGCTTCATTAAAAATGAAAGAAAGTTCTTTTTATAGGAAAGGTATTACATCCTTATTAAAGAATATCTGGGAAATATAGAAAGAGCCAAAGGAATAAAAATACCTCATAGTCCCATAAACTGAAACACAGCTTTCATTAGCATTTAATGCCATTCTTTCTAATATTTCTGTCTTTGAGTGTATATATAAACACCACCACCACCACCACCATGGTTATGATATTGGAACTTCTTGGAACTATTTTAGTTGTAGGACACCTCATGGTTTTGGATATGGGGGAGAAAAACTTTTATTGTTCTTATCTTGGGATGGTTACCATCTTGTTTTTCCAATTGATTTCTGCTCTCCGTGTCACTCAGAACCTGGAGGCCTGGTCAAGTCCTTTCCTGGATAATGAGTGACAGGGCACATTGTAGGGAGTATGGACTGGGATTCTTTTTTTTTTTTTTTTGTGGTACGCGGGCCTCTCCCTGTTGTGGCCTCTCTCGTTGCGGAGCACAGGCTCCGGATGCGCAGGCTCAGCAGCCATGGCTCATGTGCCCAGCTGCTCCGCGGCATGTGGGATCTTCCCAGACTGGGGCACGAACCCGTGTCCCCTGCACCGGCAGGCGGACTCTCAACCACTGCACCAACAGGGAAGCCCATGGACTAGGATTCTTGACCACAAATCCTCAGTCTTGACTCCTCCTACCCAGTCTCTAGCCTGAAAAATGGTTGGAAAGTTTTTTTTATAACAATTCAGCTTTATAATCCAATTCATTGATGCTGGTTACAAGTAGTTTTTTTTTTTTAAAAAAGATGTTGGGGGTAGGAGTTTATTAATTAATTAATTAACTTATGGCTGTGTTGGGTCTTCGTTTCTGTGCGAGGGCCTTCCCCAGTTGCGGCAACTGGGGGCCACTCCTCATCGCGGTGCGCGGGCCTCTCACCATCGCGGCCTCTCTTACTGTGGAGCACAGGCTCCAGACGCGCAGGCTCAGCAGTTGTGGCTCACGGGCCCAGTCGCTCCGCGGCATGTGGGATCCTCCCAGACCAGGGCTCGAACCCGTGTCCCCCGCATTAGCAGGCAGACCCTCAACCACTGCGCCACCAAGGAAGCCCCCCTCAAGTAGAATATTTTTAAAGAATAATTTATATATATATGTTCCATCTTCCATCTTCCATTTCTATTTTCATGGACCTCATCTTCAAGCTCTGGTTACTTGACAAAGACAGTATTAAGAAATCATATTGAGGAAGTCCTGGCCACAGCAGTCAGATAAGAAAAAGAAATAAAAGGAATCCAAATTGGAAAGGAAGAAGTAAAACTGTCACTGTGTGCAGATGACATGATACTGTACAAAGAAAATCCTCAGGATGCCACCAAAAAACTACTACAACTCATCAATGAATTCAGTAAAGTTGCAGGATACAAAATTAATATACAGAAATCTCTTGCATTTCCATATACTAACAATGAACTATCAGAGAAACATCAAAAAGAATACAATACCTAGGAATAAATCTAAGAGGTAAAAGACCTATACTTGGAAAACAATAAGACACTGATTAAAGAAACTGAAGACAACATATACTTATACTGATCACCCATTCCAATATTAAAGATGAAAGTAAAATCTCCTCTTTCTTGGATGTTGTACATTGCTCTGCTTGCACAGAGGAGAGGAACAGAGTTCGGACCTGGAAGAAAACCTAATCCAAACTGGACTAAGCAAAAAAGGGAATCTTTCATTTCAGAGAGCTGGAAAGCACAGGGGTTAGTCAGAGGCAGGGCTAGATCCTGGAGCAAGATGTCCCCAGGACCTGGTTTCTGTCTCTTTTGTGGGCTGGCTTCATTTTTAGGGAAAATCTTTATTTCAATAGACCCAGGAAGTCTGGGAGGGTCTCACTGGTCCATCCCTATAGCCAGGAGAGTGAAGTACTCTGATGGGTCAGGCTGAGCCAGGGTCACCCCAAGGACAGCCCTGGAGTTAGGGATGGAGTCAGGGATGGAGTCAGCTCCATTAAAGCTTGTGTACTGAGAGGAGAAAGAGAAGGGTCATTCCCCCAAATGAATACTTTTAGACTTGACCTGGATTTCTTAGTTTGCAAGAGAGGACCTGATTGGCCACTCTTGGGTCAGGTTTCTATCCCCAGCCCAATCAGCTGTAGCAGAAGGAGTGGAGGCAGGGCTGGCAGTGTGGCTCTTGGTGGTGTGGTAAGCCTGGTAGGACAGGCTGCCTTTGCTCAGCTCTTCCCTCAGGGCTGCGGTCGGGAGGGGTCAGCACTAGGTCCTGAGGCGTCCGTGTCCTACCTGATTCCTTCACTGTCTTCTGAGTGCTTACTTGTATGTGTCTCTTTTTAAAATCACAACAACCCTCTGAAGTTGAAGCTGAGAGGCTGTGCCTCTTGCTCAGGGTCACACAGCCAGTAAGTGATTCAAAGGGCACTCAGGTGATTAATCTGAAAGTTACACCATGCACCTCAGATTGGGACTTGAACCCACACGGATGGGACTCAAGCCCAGCCAAAACTCAGACTGGGACTCGAACCCATGCACCTGGGACTTGAACCTGGCCAAAACCCACAGTCTTCCAACTGAGATCACACACCTGGTTTCAGGACTTAATGGAGCTCAGGTTCTTGATATCTCATCGCAGAAAGAATTCAGTGAGAGACAGTGATAGGTAAGAAGTGGATTTATTTAGAGAGAAACACACTCCACAGACAGAGTGTGGGCCATCTCAAAAGGTGAGAAAAGGCACCAGGGTATGGGGTTGTCAGTTTTTATAGGGGTGGGTAATTTCATAGGCTAGTGAGTGGGAGGAGCATTCCAGCTATTTCAGGAAGGGGCGGGGATTTCCAGGAATTGGGCCACCGACCACTTTTTGATCCTTAAGGTCTGTTTTGGAACTGTCACAGCGCCTGTGGGTGTGTCATTTAGCTTGCTGATGTGTTACAGTGAGTGTATACTGAGGCTCAAGGTCTAGTGGAAGTCGACTTGTCCGCCATCTTGGACCCATTTGGTTCTAATCAGTTTATGTCATGTCCTCGAGCTTTGTCATTCTTTCAGAGGTTGTGCCCTGACCCCTTTCTTCCTGTTTCAAGAGTAGCACCTAGGGGAGCCCCAGAAGGGACCCAGAGAAGGTGGGGCATGGGGAACTCTCCCCAGGCTGAAGGTCAGTGAAAGGGGGGTTGACAGGGAGGTGCTGGAGGGGAGGGAGCACCTTGGACATTTGGTCCAAGTGTCACACCTGGGCTTTACTGACCTTGGGCAGGCATCTGCTCTTAGCTCGTGAGTTTTCTGAAGCTGCATCTTCTAGAAGAGCCACCTGGTCCTACCTACCTCTCTGAGGTCCTGTCCTCCCAAGTTCTTCCTCACTGCATTGGTGGGTAACTCAGTGGCTTTCCAGGAGTGGGCTGGGGCCTTTGTATGGGGGTGGGGATGGCCAGGTTGGGGAGCTCCGAGTCTCCAGTCAGTCATGGAGCAGGTCATGGGCCTGGGGAGAGTTCTGGTGTTAGTCTTCTACTCTTCAGGACCTCAAGGGGTCCAGGAGCTCCTCCTCACATTTTCAGTCAGACTGGAGCCCCTACAGGGGCAGGGCACTCTGTTCACACTGGCTCCCCCACCATAAACTCCTTTCTTTTTCAACACCCCTAGGGCACTGGAATACTACTTGCCACTTTCCTCACTGCCTCTTTCCAGCAGCCTGGCCTGATTGCCTCTGAACGCCCCAGTTGCCTACTCCTCTAATTTGTGCCACAACTGCTTGTGAGCGGTGTCCTGATTCTGTAGACTGGCGCCTCCTCCAAGGGGCCCTAGACGCCTCAAGCCTTGGAGAACGTTTTTTGGCCAAAGGCGAAGGATGTGCAGAATCTTCATCCAGCCAGGCATTCATTAATTCTCTAAGTCCGCTACAGGTGGGTCGCATAGGCCTAGGGGGGACTGCGCACGCTTTAACCGAGCCCCGCGGGCAGGCAGGCCCTGTCTGAACGCGGGTTCCCAAGGGGTCCTAGGTTGGTCCGCGCGCCATAGGACCCAGCAGAGGACGTTCTTGCAAGAGGCAATTTACTTTTCTCACTTCTCAAATGCTCCGAAAATGGCTGCTAGCAGCTTCGCTATAGGGGTAAACTGTTTACTCATCTTGGGGGGTTTTCTCAGCGCGTTCCGTTCCAGGCCCCTGCAGGGACTTGCGAGCCTGGAGCTGCAAGACGGAGGGTCGGAGGCGCCGGAAACATTGTGTCTGGAGCCAGGAGCCGGGAGCCGAGGGCCGAGGGCCGAGGGCCAAGGAGCAGCATTCGTGGGCGCTATTCTATATCCGCGCCGCCTCGGGCGCCCATTCCCCTCGCCGGGTCTGTGACTGCCCTCAGGGGCTCGGAGTCCGATTTAACACCCTGAGCAGGTTTTGCTGGGGAGGACCCGGGGGTCACCTCGTCCACCCAGGCCAGGCCTTGGTCCAGCCACCCGCCACATCAACTCCCGGGGGAGGGGTGTTGTCTCCCAGCTCCGAGGCCGAGCAGGAGGCCCAGGTCCCCGCGTGTCTTCTGTTAGCGCAGGCGACCTCGGCCACTGCTCAGCTAACCGGAAGACCCCTCCCTCCCCGAATGCTTCAACCTGGAGGGACCTCCAGCAAGGTCGGCCCGCGCGGGCGGCGACACGCCTGTCCCTGCGCACGCACACAACTCTGCACACGTCAGCCCCACGCCGTCCCGCCGCCCAGTGCCCGGGCGCACGCAGGCAATCACGCGTGTCCGCACTCGCCCGTGGGCACACGCGTCCGCCGCAGGTACCGAAGGGCCCCGAAAGGTCCGTGCGCGGTTCAGGCGCTGGAAGCGAACCCGGTCGGGGCCCGGGCGGTGTCCCGGGAGCGTCCAGGGGGCGGAGCTCGCGGGGCCGGCCTCGCTGGGTCGGGGCGGGTCTGCGCCGCCGCCGTCTGTGCTGCCCCGCCCTCGGCCCCGCCGCTGGCTCTGTTCCTCACGCTGCAGCCCCCGCCGTAGCCGCCGCGGAGCCCACTGCCACCCCTTCTGAGGTAGGCGCAGCGGAGAGGGGCCAGGCCTCTGACTGCGCCCCGAGTCGCGGGCCGGTCCGTGGGGAGTTGGGGGAGGAGATGGGATGCGGAGCGGGTGAGGGCGAGGGGCCCAGAGCCGGGCCGGGGCAGGGAACGGGAGCGGCCCGCCAGGGCCTGGCGGGTCAGCGGCTGGCAGAGCAGGCCGCGCGGGGCGGGCGGGCGGCGAGCAGGCCCGGGCTGGGGAGCGGGTGGCCGGACATCCGGAGGCGCCTGCGGCTGGGGACCAAAGCCCGCGGGGACCTTCGGGCGGAAGGGCACGGGCCGCCGCGTGGAGGCCCGGCCCGCCGCAGGTCTAGGTGACCTTCCTTGGAGGCGACCTCTGGCCCTCGATCCCGCCAGCGCGGGTCGGGCAGGGACCCGCCCGCCACCTAAGCTCGCGGGGCTGGGCTCACGGACCTGTGCGGGCCACGCTGTCGCCTCGGGGATGAGCTCATGTGACGACCGTGGTCCCGCGGCCCCGGCCCTGCACGCCCTGTCGGGTCCACGCCGGGAGAAGCTGGCTCCCGGCACTGTCTGCGCCTGCCAGCACCTTCCGGGCGGAATGGGAGGCTGACAGTCGACTTAGGCCGCAGGGACCAGGGCCGGAGCTGGGGGCTGGGCAGAAGGTTAGGCCTTGGAAAAAGAGGTCCCGCGGGTAGTGATGTGGCCTTCTTGGCCTTAGGAGGGATTCCTGCCTGATTCGGTTGCTCATTCATTCACCAAATGCAGCGGTGCCTTCACGAAACTGCTTCTGAGCCCTTTGGATTTGAGGCACGCAGCATTAGTGATTTGTCCAAGGTCACACAGCCAGGAAGATACTAAGCCTCTGTTTTTTCATCTGTAGAACAGGAGCAATCATACCTCTCCTTCAATGGGTTTTTGGGAAGAATAAAATGAGTTGATTAACTTCAAACATTCAGAACAGTGCCTGGTAGGGAGAAGGTCTGGGCGGAAACCTTGACACTTACCCTTGAGGCTTTTAGGGGAGGATCTAGCCCATCCCCTGCAGACTATTTTGCTCCACGTGGTGCTCTGAAAAGGGTTCAATAAAGGTGGCCTCTGTTATTTTAAACATTATTATTAAGCATTTGTGTGCCAGGCATTGAGTAACTTTCAGGGTAATTTAAAAAACCTTTAAGTTTACAGACAGACAAGGTCAGGCTGGAGCAGAAAGTTGAATGTGGGTTCAGACCTGGGCTAAGCCTGGGCCTGTTCTACCTGAGGAACAGCCTCTGGACCAGCCTCCCCTCTCCAGAGGAGATAGGGAAATGAACACCTCCTTTGCCTAATGTGCTGTAGGCAAGGGCAGGGCAGACTGCCCAGGGTCTGCCTTCTTTCCACCCCAGCTCTGGACTGAGTTCCTACAGGGTCAGGCTTAAGCCTTATACAACTTTGTTTTCAGTGTGTGGGGTGGTGCCACCTGGCAATACTAGGTACTTGAGAGGGTCTGTGGGGGTGAATGTACTCTTGCTGACAGAAGGATAGTTTTCACCATTCCAGCATGTGGCTTATAGTAGGTGCTCATTAAGTATTTGTGGGATTATTGAATGGGTGTATGTAGTGGCTGCAGGCCCAGACCATAGTCCCTTGATCTTGGACATCCTTTTTGAGGGATACACGTCTTATTCACTTTCAGAAAGTAGCCTTGCCTAGCAGAGAGTCACAAATAAATAAAGGGCTACAACGCTGTGTACAGCCCTAGAACAGTGAGAGGCAGAACTGTTTCCTAATTTGACATAATTGCTTTGAACATGTTATCCTCATTCTGTGACTTTCCAAGTCCTTTGGGAAACTTGTTGAACTGGTGTTTCTGGGCTTGCGGGGCTGGGGGTGACTCTGGTGAAGGGGATTCTCCTAAAGCCCTTGGGCCTGGTGCCTCTTCCCTCTCGGATGGTGAGGGGGGGTCAATGGCTTCTACTGGAGTTGTCATGAATAAAGTGCTTGAGCCTGGGTATGGGGGGCCACTCTCAGTCAATTAGTTTATTTCTGCTATTCTATAGGAGGGGCTGTTTGTAGACAAACAGAGGGGCTCAGGGGGACCATATAGTGAGGATTTGCCTTTGGGCCTCTGGCCCCACTGGACAATAGACACACGTGGACAACCACCTCCAAGCTGGTGGTCATGGGGAACATTCACCACCACCTTTACCGGTAAGGTGCTCCCAAAATCCATTTTGCCCTTGATGGGATTTCTCAAGGTGTGACATCTTTGGTAAGAGAGAGGCATGTATGGCTGAGAGCCAGCCCAAGCCTGCAGGCAGCCCCTCAGGGTGCTCAGGGGCTCCCCTCTGGTTGCCACTGAGGAAAGGTGATCAGGTGATCAGCTGGGCCTGGGCACAATCCTCCGTTTCACTGCCTGCTCTCAGGGGGGTGAGGATAAGTGAGAATCTTAGCCTTTTACCCAGAACTCTGCTGGAAAGAGTCCTGGAGAGCAGATTGAGCTCATATAACACAGCTCTGACATGAGCCATAGGGTCTAGTTACAGGCCAAGTTACTTTCTTGTTCCTCAGTTTCTCCACTATAAGTGTGATCGTCATCATTACAGTCATTCTTTATTGAGGGCCTGCCCAGTACTCTCCTGGCTGGTTGACATATGTATTATGACGTTGAATCTACTGTCCTCCAAGCCCTGGGAGAGAGGTACTGTTGTTTCCATTTCACGGGTCAGGAGACGTGAACACAGAGTGGTGAGGTAACCATCCCAAGGTCACACAGCTCAGCAGGAACGGGGTTGGGATTCAGGGCCTGGACTGGCTAGCTCCAGTGCTGATGCTTTCACACTGCAGTTGCCACTCCAAGGGGCCACTGTGAGGAGCTAATAGATTTGAGTGCCTTTTGAAAGGTAGAACTTGCTATTCAGAGCGGCACTGTTATCCTTTTACACTGACCAGAGGGAGCATGTGCATGGCTGGGTGTAGTCTAGCTGTCAGTGGACAGCAGTCAGTGGAGTTACCCTATTTGTTGCGAGGACGGTGGCACAGGGTGTTTATCAGGAGAAGGGTCAGTTTTCCGTGGGATGAGGTAGGAGGCATTCTTCCAGGACCTGGCTGGACAATATTCAGCTGAACAATACCTCATTATGGTTGGGGAGAACTCTGGACCCTGTGGTTCAGGGTGACCTTTCGGCAACCTGCACAGCAGGTACAGTTACGATAAGAAATATATAAAATGAAAATCTGTAATAAGTTCTCTCTGTGTTTGTTACATACTTACTGGGTACCAGCCACTGTACTAAGTGCTTTGTATTAGCAATCTCATTCAGTCCTCAGAATGATGCTGAGTCAGGGACTCTTTTCCTGTACTGTAACTGAAGAAAAATGAGGGGCAGGTAGGTTGTGACTTGCCCAAGATCTCATAACAAGAGAGTGGTGGAATAGGATTGGAACTCAGGTCTGCTGGACTCCCGAGTCTACCTGCCTTCAAGCACTGTCTATTTTATCTCCACTGGGTCAAGCCAGGCAGCGAGCAGGAGCCCTAGGTGCACCTGGGATCCAGACCTTGGCATGCTGCCTGCCAGCCCTGGTCTTCTCTTGATGGGTGGGTGGGCAGGCAGGGTGTCCCCAAGTCAGCTGCATTCGCTTGAGGCTTGTGGAAGGCTGTGACGGTGGTGGCCCACCTCCCAGGGTGTTTTAAAATAGAAGCAATACCTGGAAAGCCTAGCTGCCCTGTGTGAGACATTCATGGAGGGGGGTGGGAGGACAGATGCACTGAGAGGACAGACCTACCAGAGTCTGGAGTGGATCTGGAGGGGCAAACAAAGAATATCCAGAATAATGGATTGTGGTTACACTACCACTTATTGAGCCCAGGTATTGGCTTTGCCAGCATCCTGGAGATTCAACCAGGGCCATTCTCCTGGGCTGCCACTTCTGGTGAGAAAGTGTGGGGTAGGGGTGTAGGGAGGCTCCTGATGGCGTTGGCCTCACATACTGGCTTTCAGAGCAGCTCTGGCCTCCTGCTGGCGAAGTTGCTTTTCCTGGTCCCCAGAGTTAGGAGTAGTTGCTTTTGCTCTAATCCCTGGCTGGTCTGATGCCCCTCTTATAGGCTGGCCCAGTTCTGCCCTGACAGACTGCCCAGAATGGTGTTAGAAATAGCAGAGCCAAAGGCTTTCCTACAGTTCTCCCTTCCTGAGGGGAAGCCGGGATGGTGATGGTGAAGGCGATGATTGCTGTGTTGGTTGGGGTCCTTGCAGGAGTCAGATGTACACTCCCATGGGTTAATTAAAGAAAGCGTGATGAAGGGATCATTTGCAAAGGTGTGGGCAGAGTGTGGGGAACCTGACAAGGGGTGTGGGCCCCTGGGTCCTTTAGAACAGGAGGGGGTCCTTTGGCAGGAGCTGTGGCGTTGAGCAGAAGAAAGTCACTGCCCACCTGAAGACCAACAGGGAGGCAGCCTGGGGGATGAATACCCCAATTGCACTCTCCTATCTTCTGCTGGTGCCCCCTATTTGCTGATCCAACCCATAGCCCACTGGAAACAGTCCATAATGATCAGCTCTTGGGGCATAGAGCAGGACGAAGGAGGAAGGTGGATCTGGAGGGGCAAACAAAGAATACCCAGATTAATGGATTGTGTTTACACTACCATTTATTGAGTACTCACTGTGTGTCAGACATTTCTGCATGCTCTATCTATTTTCCTTAATCCTTGCAGCAACAGTGGTAGCAAGGCACTATTGTTAGCCCCATTTTATAGATGAGCAAAATGAGACCCTAGGAGTATAAGTGGCTTATCCAAAGTCACACAGCTAGAACCTCTGCCAGGCTCATAGCCCCTTCCATTCATCACTGGGCCCTGCTACCTGGGTACTCAGATGGGTGGAGAAATGCCATGGCAGGGTGGCTCTTGGTGTTTAGGTCCTAGCCCAGTTATACCCTTGCCATTAAAAATGTTGTCTGTTGACTCACTGGGTGTTCCCTGTGTTCAGAAAACTTTTCCTCTCAACTGTTCCTGACTGAGCCGTTTGGACCCATGGCCACCCTGCTCTCTGTATCAGCCATTGCAATGGTTGTTGGCTTTCTGAGAGCACCAGGGCTCCCCTGCCTGGATCCTTCTGAGGGAGCTTCTGCAGAGAAAAGAACATGCTTCAAAGTGGGGGTTCTGGGGGGTGCTTGGTGCGGGGAGCCAGCCCACTCTTCTCAGTGGCATCTGAGGGCTGCCCTGCCTGTGCGATAGGCAGTGAAAGACTGAGGGGGAGGAAGGAGGCTTTTGAAAAAGTGCCTCAGGCGACTCTCATGCACACTGAAGTTAGGGAGCTCTGCCCTACTACCTTCTGGGCAGGGTGGCCAAAGCCATCAATGGTCACCTGAGGGTGGAGTGTGCCCCCCACAGGCCTTACCTGTTAACCCTGCCACCTCGGTGTGATTTGAATCTGTTCTTGGAACCAGTATAGACGCTTTGATGGTTTTCCCTTCTGACACCTCTGCTGCAGTAGCCTTTTGGAATGTGACTTGTGGCATCATGAATGCAACGTGGCTTAATTTTGAACACATTCGTTAGGTTTTTAAATTTTCTGTCCTTAGTTTAAAAAAAAATTATCAAGTACACAAACAACTTAAGTGATTAAGTAGAATCAAAAATGAAAATCCTATTTTAACTTCACTCCTTTCCTAAACCCCCTTTCCTTTCTAAAAGCAGCTCCAAGGCAGCCACAGTTTACAGGTTAGCTCATGTCCTTCCCTTTCACATGCTTTTCCATCCATTCACAAATGTGGAACATATAAAGATGCATATGTAAAATGGTTTTCCTCCAATCACATGGAATTATACATTTTCTGTGGCTTGCTCTTTTCATTGAATTATTATCATAGGTAGCTTTCTATGCCACCACGTAGAAATCCACCTCATTCTTTTTTTTTTTTTTTTTTTTTGCGGTACGCGGGCCTCTCACTGCCGTGGCCCCTCCCATTGCGGAGCACAGGCTCCGGACGCGCAGGCCCAGCGGCCATGGCTCACGGGCCCAGTCGCTCCGCGGTATGTGGGATCCTCCCAGACCGGGGCACGAACCCGTGTCCCCTGCATCGGCAGGCGGACTCTCAACCACTGCGCCACCAGGGAAGCCCCACCTCATTCTTTTTGATTACCACATGGTATTCCTTAGTTTGCAGGCACCTTAATTTTTATTCATTTGTTTCCCTATTGGTGGACATTTAGGTTGCTTCTGGGTTTTGTGTTAAAAATAACCCTGCAGTGAGCATCCTCCTGTATACATCTTTGGGTGCCTTGGGTGCCGCTGTGAGTGTGTTCCTAGCAGTAGAATTGCCGCTAGAGTTACTGCGTGTTCACTTAGGCACTGCCCACCGATGGGCTCCTCAGGGGCTGTATTGTACTTAGTGTTCCTACTTGGGGAGAATGGGAGTGATCATTTTCCATGCCAACAGTAGATGTTGTCATTTACATTTTTGCGAATCCATTGGTTGAGTGAGCTGCCCAAACACAGATGTGTCAGACTTTCTAATGTGGCTCTCTGAGACCCTTTTAATGAAGTTCATGCTTGGTTCTGATGTCAGAAGTGGCAGTACTCTCTTCTGAAGGCGCTTGGTTGGTCTCCTCAGCTTGAGTTCAGCTCTCCTTAGGCCACTGTGGTGGGGGGGCATGCTAGTTGTGCCTCTCCCCCCCATCCCTGGTGGTGCCGCAGTTTCCCTGTAGAGGGAGCTCCTGCCTACTGGTTACATTGTCATTTACTTAGTCCCTATTGTCGGATACTAAGTTTCCTTTTTTTTCCTACTGTAAAAATAATTTGATGCTCACTGCGCATTTACTTATTAAACAGACAGTGCTGTCAGAATACCCTGCTTCATGCTCAGCCTCTAGAAGCTGGGTTTCTTCTTTTTTTTCTCCTTTTTTATTGAGGTAACATTGTGTTTCATGTATGCAGCCTCATATTTCTACTTTTGTGTGCACTACAGTGTGCTCACCACCAAAAATTTAGTTTCCATCCATCACTATATCAATCCCTTTACCCATTCCCACCCTCTCCCCTCCTTTTCCTTTCTGGTAACCACTATTCTGTTCTCTGTATCTATTTGTTTGTTTTGGTTTGTTCATTTATTTTGTTTTTTGTTTTTTTATATTCCATATATGAGTGAAATCACAGGGAATTTGTCTTCTCCGTCTGATTTATTTCATTTAGCATAATACCCTCAAGGTCCATCCGTGTTGTCACAAGTGGCCAGATTTCATCTTTTTTTTTTTTAATGGCTGAGTAGTATTCCTGTGTGTGTGTGTGTGTGTGTGTGCGCACGCGCGCGCGCATTCACGTGCATTATCCAGTATTATCCATTCATTATCCATTCATTTGTTGGTGGTCTCTTAGGTTGTCTCCATTTTTTGGCTATTGTAAATAATGCTGTGACGAGCATAGGAGTTCACATGTCTTTGCGAATTAGTGTTTTCATATTCTTTAGATAAATACCCAGAAGTGGAACTGCTGGCTCATATGATAGTTCTAGTCTTAATTTTTTGAGGAATCTCCATACTGTTTTCCGTCGTGGCTATACTAGTTTATATTCTCACCAACAGCGTATGAGGGTTCCCTTTTCTGAATACACGTGGGGTGGATGCTGCAGAGACAGATGGGGAGTGATTTGAAGCTGATTGAGGTGGCGGGAGGGGCCAGGACCAGGGTTCAGTCTCCAGGTCAGTGCAGTCAGGGTGTTAAGTGAGAAAGCAGAATGCTGAATTCTCTCCCCATCGAGTCCTGGCCTGAGAAAGTGTGGATGGCAGTCATTGTTCTTACATTAAAATTGTTTTTGAAGCAGGTGCTGAGAACTGTGCCGGGTGCTGTTTGCAGCTGTAGGAAAGCTGAGCTTCTCAGAGAGGCAGAGCTGCTTCAGTCCTGTCAGATAAGTGTAGCAGGAGGTGAGAGGTGGGGAAAGAGGAAGACTCCATGAAAAGCAAAAGGTGAAGCTACAGCCACACCGCCTTTGGTGAAGGGGAGTCAGCGTCTTGCGCCCCTTGGTGGGTGTTACCTCAGGGCCAGGAGTGGGTTTGGCTCCACTCAGATCGTGGCTCCTGTGCATCTTCCCTGCCAGCTGCTGCGCTGGGGATGCAAGGAGAGCCTGGCCTTATGTGAGCTCCCTCTGCCATCCCACCTCTCTTGTCCTTGCATGGTAATCTCCTCAGTGGCCACTTTAGGGTGATTTTTGCTGTGGGTGGAGTGTGTTTTGACAGGGGGCTTTGCTTTTGAGTTTTGGGGATTAGGGATAAGCAGGGGCATTAAATGATGAGTGTTCTGACTTTTTCCTGAGGGATGGACCAGTCCAGACGTGAAAGCCACGTGTGCTACATGTGGTGAGGCGGGTCCTGGAGCCAGGGGAGGGTACTCGGGAAGGCCCTGACCTCTGAGGTACAGGAGGTCTTAGCTGACCTGGAGATATTGCCACTGGAATGCTCTCCCTGTCACCTGGCTGGGGCTGAGTTTGGGGCCCAGCTGGGAAGGGGACAGCACTGAAGAGGGGTGTTCAGTCCACTGATAACGGTTAGCAATTGGTGTGTGTGTGTGGAGAATGTTCTGGGCCCTTTGCTGAGTTGTTTTGCACATTTCCTTGGAGCTCTGTTACCTCAGCCTTCAGTCCAGGGTTGTTTCATTGCTTCTCTTGGGAGGGGCCCAGGCCCATCTGTGGCTGGGGCGTGTGCCTAAGGCAGAGGGTATTGCTGGAGGACCTGGTGGATGGTTTCCTGGTTTGTCCCTGGGGTGGGTGTGCCTATGGGGTTCATTTGAGGTGGAAGGGGAGAGGGGAGAGAGCCTTGAAAGAGCCAGTGGGAGCAGCCTGAAATGGGTCTTCCACCGTGTTCTTTATGCCCTCATTCCTAATGGGGACTGAGTTGCCCATGGTTCCAGCCTGATCATGTGTGAGAAATACAATAACAACAGCAACAAAAATAGGATCGTGTAAACAGCTTACTGGGCTGCTCCTCTCTGCTCTGACACAAAAGGGAGCTGGGACAGAATTAGCAAAACCTCTGAAAAAAGTAAAATAGGACCAGGACCACAGTTTTATAATTTTAAATTATGCAAGTTTATAGTTTTTTAACATTATACTCATTGGTTTTTTGGACTCCCTGCAATGTCTTTGAAGTTGAGGCTTTGGTCAGGATACAACTTCCAGTTGTGATATTGTTCCCCTGAGATCACTTGCACCACTTTTCATTGAGTTCCCATTTAACCAGGAATATGCCATGTGGGTGTCAATTTGTGTGAGTACATTTATATGTGATTTTAGGTGAGGTGTATGCAGTTTGGTAATTTAGGTATACTGTATTTAAAATGAATGGAACCATCCTCGGGTTAATTGAATTTCTGGCTAATTGAGGCTAACAATTTTGGAGATGGAGAAGATGCAGAAGATGGTGCTTTCTCGCATTCCCCTCTCCTCCTGGGTGGAGCACAGAGTGTGTGCCGTCCGGATTAGGGTTTTAATTCTGTGTACATAATGTGTCCGTGCAGAGCCTCCCAGAAGCGCAGTGTGGTCCTTAGGGCAAGGACTATTTGAAATTCTTGCCTTCCTTGAACAGCGAGGTGTTTAATAAATGCTTGTTGACTGACTTAGTGATGTGCGTCAATCCCAAGTAGTACTTTGATAGTTGGTTTTAAAAGTAAAGTCACATTGAAGCTCAATAGATGTTTATTTGAATTAAATTTGGGGGGGATGTGGTTGCATTTCCTTCCATGTGAAGAATTGCCTAGTTAGGTAGGTAGGTGTTACTGTTTTCTCTAGGAGGAATATGATACTCTAAAAGTGGGCTCCCGTAGAATGCAAACGTTTTGTGAAAAATTGGGTCCATTCTGACACATAGTAGGTACTCCATAAATATTTGTTGAATGAATGAAATCATAACTGTATAGAAAATACGTTGCCATGAAAAGCTCTGATTTCTCTTCAGTGTATTTAATGTCCTAGCAGTCGATATTTTGTAAGAAGATATGTTTTATTGGCAAGAGTCCTTCAGTTCAGTAAAGTAGCTGGCTTATGGGACTGTGTCTTTGCCAGTGAATTCATTTAGCAAATATTGACTGACTCCTACCATATTCTGGGCCTGTGCTCAGTCCTGGGGATGCCTAGGAGAAGAGGTCCAAAGTCAGGCTGGTCTGCTGTCAATAAAAACTTACTGGGTGTTTCTAGCTCTGGCCACAGAAAGAAGCAGGAGATAGCACAGGCTTCTTTGTCCACACCTGGGGGAATAAGGTACCTGGAACTCAGTGCTGATGATTTTTATTGGTGGAAAACTAATATCCATAATTACCAATGTATTTATTCTGGTGGTTCTTTTATTATAGCAGAAGATGGCTGTGCCTCCCACGTATGCTGATCTTGGCAAATCTGCCAGGGATGTCTTTACCAAGGGCTATGGTGAGTGTTGCGTGGAGTGGCCTTTCAGCTCAGAAACTGGGTTGGCGTGTTTGGTATTTTACCCATTACAGTTTGAGAGACTTGGGTCAGTCAGCTCTCAGAAACTTCATGTCAGGGAAAAAAGATAAGCCTTCTGTGGCTAGTGAAGCAGTTTTGGTTGTGCACCCAGTACGGGTAGGCTTGTGAATTGCTGCAGACAAGTGGACATTCTTGTTTCCTCTCCTAGGCGGGAGCAGGTCTGTGGATGCTGCTGCAGTGGAGTGTGGCTTCTAAATTTAGAGCTCTTCTTTAGGCATGTGCTCACACTGTCATGCACCCTTTTCTCAGACTCCACTGGGAGTGCAGGTGGGGCCTGTGTCTGTTCTGCCTGCCACTGTTCCATGGCAGCCGGGCTCCACACACAGAGAGGCAGGCAGCAGTGGAGACCGGTACCCTCTGCACTCATCTCATTTTTAAACAACCTAAGGGAGGCAGAGATGCTGCTCTTGAGTTAGTTATTTAACCTATTAACAGTTACCATGTTCTTTCTTTAGGGTTTGGCTTAATAAAACTTGATTTGAAAACAAAATCTGAGAATGGACTGGTAAGTTGTCTGCCTATATGGAGCATGGGTATTTATTGTAGATCAATAAATAATAAATAACTTCCGTCTAGGTGGCAAACAAAGGGACTTTTCTGATTGTGGCAGCTTGTGGTTGCCACATTCATTGCATCCTCTGTGGCATGGGTGGTCCAGGGGAACCATGTGACTAGGTCCCCACTTCAGCAGCTGTTAATACTTATAGGAATATGGGGCAGGTCTCAATTTTATTTTTCCTCATGTTTCTTATTTCAAAATTGACCTGTGTTCCATACCACATAATTATTGAAAAAAAACCCCAAATCTTAGTAATCCCTTTTAGATTGTGAATTGTTGGAAGGAGGAAGTTTTGGGTAGAATTACTGCAATGTCAGCTTTAGCTCAAAGCTTTTTCTCTGTACGAGCCTGGAGGTAGGACAGAAGGAGAATTGCCTTCCTGTCCAGACTAAAGAGTTCCAGGGGAGGAAGGAAGCTTTCTCCTGATAAAGAATTCCCTGAAAGATTCCTTTAATTAGCAGACTCCATCTGTACTTCAAATATCTAACTGAATTATAGAAGGAGCTTTTGCACCCACGCATTCAGGGTCTCACCTCTTACATAAAGGAAAGTACAGTGCATTTAAGGGTGGAGCAATGCAGAACGAAGTGCTGGCATGCAGGCTGTGACTCTCTTCTTTAAAGGAATTTACAAGCTCAGGTTCAGCCAACACCGAGACCACCAAAGTGACGGGCAGTCTGGAAACCAAGTACAGATGGACCGAATATGGTCTGACGTTTACGGAGAAATGGAACACTGACAACACACTAGGCACGGAGATTACTGTGGAAGATCAGGTAATGGTCACTTGTGAAAAGACACAGTTTTATTAAGTGACATCGGCCGCCTGTCTTGTGACTAAACCTGTTGGTGAATTTCTTTTCTGTTCAGCTTGCACATGGCCTGAAGCTGACCTTCGATTCATCCTTCTCACCAAACACTGGGTAAGAATATCATCTGTTTTCTCCATAAGGACCTTTAGTGGTGTCTTATAGTAAGATTTAAGATTCATTCTGTGCTGTTTGTTATTGTTCTCCTGGCCTCAGCTGTGGAGGCTGCAGGATTTCTGGTCCAGTAATGCTCCATTCCATGTGAGTGAGGCTGCTCACAATGAAAGTGGCCAAGGCTCTAGGGCAGGAGGCAGTGTTTGGAAGCAAGGGCTTTTGGTCACTGTTGCCAGCCCCATTTTTGATGCTGGAGGGCCTCTTCCCTAGCTTCCTACTTAGGGACACTGAGAGTGTGTGGGCTTAATTGCAAGGTGGCTCCTGAGACTGCACTTCCTGCTTTAGGCCCTCCAGCCACAGACAGATTAGGCTTGCTGGTTATTGGGCACCTCAGGAGGCAAGAGGGCATGTTGATCTGCCTCAGCTCCTGGTGCTTTTCAAAGTGGCTAGAGGGAATCAGTCTCTTCTAGAACACACTCTTGTTTTTTTCCATTCAGAGCAGTGGGTCTCCTAGGCCTGGGAAGGTTGTTCTGCACACAGATGACAAGGCCAAGGGCATGTATTGAATTTCATTTCATAGTTTTTTTAGTTTTTAAAAATTGTGGGGCCTTCCCTGGCAGTCAGTCCAGTGGTTAAAACTCCACGCTCCCACTGCAGGGGGCACTGGTTCAATCCCTGGTTGGGGAAGATCCTGCATGCTGTGTGGTGCGGCCAAAAATAAAATTTGTGGTAAAATACACATAAAATTTACCATCTCAACCATCTTTAAGTCTTTATTTTTCATGACTCTGACACTTTCAAAGATGATTGGCCAATTATTTTGTAGAATCCTTTGATTTGGATTTGTCTGATGTTTTCTCATGGTTAAACTCAGGTTATTTATTTATTTATTTATTTATTTATTTTTCTGCGGTACGTGGGCCTCTCACTGTTATGGCCTCTCCCCTTGCGGAGCACAGGCTCCGGACGCGCAGGCTCAGCGGCCATGGCTCACGGGCCCAGCCGCTCCACGGCATGTGGGATCTTCCCAGACCGGGGCACGAACCTGTGTCCCCTGCATTGGCAGGCGGACTCTCAACCACTGCACCACCAAGGAAGCCCAGGTTATTTATTTTTGATAGCTATAGTTAGGATGTTGTGTTCTGTCCATCTTGGTGCATGACATCAGGGGATATATATCAATGTGCCTCATTACTGGTGACGTTACTTTGGTCACTTGATTAAAGTGACGTTTGCCAGATTTCTCTTTAAAGTTACTTTTTTTCTCTTTATAATTAACAAGTATCTTGTGGGGAGATGCTTTGAGACCATGCAAATATTCTAATTTTTATACTTTGACTCACAAATATTAGCATCCATTGGTGATTCTTGCCTGCAACAACTGTGTTTGGCAAATGGTGAATTTCTTTCTTTTTAATTTATTTTTTTATATGTTATTTATTTATTTTTGGCCGTGTTGGGTCTTCGTTGCTGCACGCAGGCTTTCTCTAGTTGCAACGAGTCGGGGGGCTTATTGAGATGGCTTCTCTTGTTGCAGAGCATGGGCTCTAGGTGCGTGGGCTTCAGTAGTTGCAGCACGTGGCCTTCAGTAGTTGTGGCACGCAGGCTCCGTAGTTGTGGATCACGGGCTCTAGAGTGCAGGCTCAGTAGTTGTGGTGCACAGGCTTAGTTGCTCTGTGGCATGTGGGATTTTCCTGGACCAGGGCTCGAACCCATGTCCGCTGCCTTGGCAGGTGGATTGTTAACCTCCGCGCCACCAGGGAAGTCCCCCAAATGGTGAATTTCTATTCCCATCATTCCTTCTACATTTATTAATTGGGATTTTACTGAAAGGAAGAGCTCTTTCTTCTCCACCTTTTATTTATTTGATCAGTTATCTGTATCAGTACGGATTCTTGGACATTTATTTTATTCTATGGATTGTAATCCATTACTATATTTTGTTACTCATATTGTCCCAGATATGGCCATTGGGAGCCTTCAAGTTGACATCCTGTGTGCTTTTGACAAGCCCGTGTCATTTTTTTGGAGCACTTCTTCAGAAAGTGTACTTGTTCTTCCCTAGTCCTGCTATCAGCTATTTCTCTGAGGAGCCTTTGTTCCTTTTATTGAAGAATGGTGTTTAGAAACTAAGACTGTGGACACAAGATGTACTCATTGCTACTGGGTATTTGAGGAAAGTTTTGATGGCTCGATGGAGATTGGAAATGAAAGCTGACTTTCCAAAGTGTCTGAGGGGTACAGCCTGGGAAAGTATCCTGGCTTCCTTTAAGGAGCTAAGCATATACCACATTTGGATGAAGCTGCAGACAGACCTCATCAGGGGACTGGCACCCGCACTGAGTACTTACCATATATAAAGCCAGCTTGTTAACCACAGATTAAGAGTATACCTCTCTCAGGTGCTGTCAAATTAGCACCATTATTTAAATAGCTTTAAAAAATCCCAATAATATTTGAAAGAGGAAAAGCTCCAAAGGCATAGAATGCTGCCTTAGAGCCAAGCCTGGAGAGAAACCTAGTCACTGCCCCACCAGTGCCCATTCCCTGGGGACCTGGTGCCTCTGGCCAGAATCCAGTGGGGTGGCATGTGGAGGCACTGTGTAACTGTCCAGTGTGGCTTGTGCACACCACTGGTCAGAGGCCCTGGTACAGGTGTCACATTTTGTGTCAGCAGCAGCATTTTACCCAGTGGTTAAAAGATGCCTGATTTTTACATGTCTTGATTTCCTCTTCTTTCTAAATGTCAGCCTCTGAGCATCTGTTTTTTTCATCAATCATCCTACCCTGCTTGGTGCCAACTGGATACTTGGTCATAACCCAGGTTTCTTCCTCTAAAGAGCCGGCAGACCAAAATAGGTTTATTTTAAGTTTTTCTTATTGAGAGTTAGTTTGATTGTCACTCCTTTCCTTCAAAGCTTGCAAAAATGCACAGAAGCAACTTGAACAGAAGTTGTAAGTTTCATTGTCACTAGGGAAGGGTGTTAACTTTATTTTCACCTATGACCTCTGAAATTCTGACTCATTGGAACTTGGAGTGTTTAATCTTTAAATTTTTTATTATGGAAAATTTCAAACATGCGAACAAATACAGAAAAGTATATTATACCTTCATCATGTTCTCATCACCCAGCTTTAATAATTATCAACCCATGGCCAATCATGTTTTATTTATACATCCATAATCAACCCCTCCCACCTCAGGTTATTTTGAAGTAAATAACAGATATCACATACTTTCATCTGTATATATTTTCATATGTATCTTTAAATAAGTTTCCTTTTAAAAAAAGTATAACCACAGTATATCACATTGTGAAAATTAATCATAACTTCTTAATATTGTCAAGCCTAGTCTCTTCAAATTTACATGATTTCATGAAAATTTTTTAGAGAATCAAAAATTGTCCATGCAAGGGCTTCCCTGGTGGCACAGTGGTTGAGAGTCCGCCTGCCGATGCAGGGGACACAGGTTCGTGCCCCGGTCTGGGAGGATCCCACGTGCCGTGGAGCGGCTGGGCCTGTGAGCCATGGCTGCTGAGCCTGCGCGTCCGGCGCCTGTGCTCCGCAACGGGAGAGGCCACAACAGTGAGAGGC
Organism: Mesoplodon mirus; assembly: GCF_964341445.2. NCBI lineage: Eukaryota > Metazoa > Chordata > Mammalia > Artiodactyla > Ziphiidae > Mesoplodon > Mesoplodon mirus. The sequence goes on from NC_138980.1 coordinate 72,625,284, forward strand.
CGACGTATTGCCAAAAAAAATTGTCCATGCAATATTGTAAAAATTGGTTCATATGGCTCCTAAATCTTAGTTTTTAGGTTCTTCTTCTGTTTTTTTTCCCCTTGCAATTTATTTGTTAAAACTAGATCATTTGTCTTCTAGAATTATATATAGAGTAAATTTTGCTGTTTGCATTCTGTGGTGTTGTTTAACTTGTTCCCCTGTCCCCCACATTTCCTGTGAATTGGTAAGTCTAGAGGCTTCATCACATTTAGATTCCGTTTTGGGGGGTGCTGAAATCTGCTTCCATAGGGATGCACACAGAAGGCCTGGTTTTCTCTTTGTATGTTAGTGCCATTCATGATCTACTCATAAGGGGTTACAAATTGGTGATAATTCCACCTTTATCTTTCTTTCTTCATTTTTTAGCTGGAATATTTCTATAAAGAGAAACTTATCAAATCTTTGGTTATTTTGAGATATAGTTAGTATAGGAAAGGTGGGATACATGTTTGATTCCTTTTTTATTTACTCTTTTCAAAATAACAAATTGATTCTCTAGTCTCTAAAGATGACCAATGTGTGTGTCTTGAGTGTCATTATGAGTTCATAGATTTAAACATTTGATATGCTTCAGTCGCTGCTGATATTATTCTTGATGCTTATATTGTCTCATATTTGAAGCCTTTGGGAGCCTGTTTTTTTTTAAAAAATATATTTACATATTTATTTATTTGGCTGCGCTGGGTCTTAGTTGCAGCTCGCGGGATCTTTTAGTTGCGGCATGCGGGATCTTTTAGTTGCGGCATGCAGGCTCTTAGTTGTGGCATGTGGGATCTAGTTCCCTGAACAGGGATCGAACCTGGGCCCCCTGCATTGGGAGCATGGAGTCTTAACTGCTGGACCACCAGGGAAATCCCTGTGGGAGCCTCTTCATCTTAGCTCTCAAGTCCTTTTGCCCCAACCTCAAAGTCTTTGATAGCTTTGATAGATGCTTCAAGCTCATCTTGCACCTTTCCTGCCCCAACCTGTAATCTGCAATTTTCTGAGGAGTGCTGGTTCCTTTTAGGAGGGAATGGTATTTAGGGCCCCCAGTTTGGGTGCTGGGGATGAAGCTTTAATCTCAGTGTGAATGAAGGTGGGCTGGACAGGGCTATGTGGTCCTTGAACCTTGAAGCATATCTGGTTTCTCCTGTGGTCTCTGCTGAGAATGTTTCTTGCTGTGGAAGATGTCCATTTTGCAGTTGAATGACAGAAACAATCAGGTGAAAATAGTCTAAATTTTATTTGATAGATGTGATCTTGTCTCTAATGCTGACTTTTGGTAAAAGTCATTGTGATAATATATTTGCAGGTGACATGACTCACCTGCCTTTCCTGAGAAATGCTAGGTCTTGAGTAATAGTCAAGGGAGGCACTATCTGGCCATATACACAAATCTGGGATCAGCAGACCAGACCTGGGATCTTGTCCAGTCCACCAGGGCTTCCTGGCCCCCTATGACTGCAGGGCCCCAGGTTCTACCTCACTATCCATTTCTCTGAAATATATACTCATTGGGATCTCATGGATACTGAATTAAAAGCTGTCTAACTGTTGTATTTACTTAGAAGGGAATTAGTATATGTTTCTTTACTAAGTGAGCCACAAAGTAAGAAGATGACCATCTAATTAAAAGCTGCTGTTTAGATAGCTGCCTTCATGACAGATGTATCTTTTCCACAGACTTGGAAAATAGCAAAGATGCATCTGTTTCATAATTACATGGTGGTGCTCTGTGTAATGAATGCCTGTGTAGGTCACTATATTAAGCACAGGGAGAGGATAGTAAAAATTACTTAGCACTTCTTTTTCCAGCTTTTCTTGCCTGTGTTCTCGCTTCATTATGGTGGTGTTTCTTCATTATTCTGGATTCCAGTTGAAGAGAGGTTGTGTTCTGCCCATTGTGGCACGAGAAGTGCTTAAGGGAGTTGCTTAAGGGAGATCTGGGGCCCTGACTTTGCCTTCCTACCCTTCTATTCAAACGGGGATTATTATATTTTTTAATTTGTGTCTCTTGGCATACTTGTTGCAAGATGAGTTAGCTTCTGATTTTAATACAATTTCTTTTCCTCCAGGAAAAAGAATGCTAAAATCAAGACAGGGTACAAGCGGGAACATATCAACCTGGGCTGTGACGTGGATTTCGACATTGCCGGGCCTTCCATCCGGGGTGCTCTGGTGCTGGGTTACGAGGGCTGGCTGGCTGGCTACCAGATGAATTTTGAGACTGCAAAGTCTCGAGTGACCCAGAGCAACTTTGCAGTTGGCTACAAGACTGATGAGTTCCAGCTTCACACTAATGTGTAAGTGTATGTGAGTGTGTGCAGTCGGGGGACTGTTTACCATGATTTTTTTCTAAGCTCAATTTTTAATCACTGGGAAGTGAGTTTGTTGAAATCAGATGAGCCAAATGGCCTGCTAGTATTGTTCTTGTTTCCCACCTACCCGTTTCCTGAAGTGATGTAGGTTCTTCGTATTTTGTGAACAGTAAATGTTGTCCCTGGTACACACAGAATGGCTGATCATTTACGGCAAGAGCATGACGTCAGTCCACAGGAGTGTCCTTTCCCTGCAGCTTTATGGACATTGGAGGGCCTTTCATTTTAGTTAACAAAATGGGGGTGGGGAGGTGTAGCTCTCTTTCTCTGTATACTGCCTGAGGACCAGCTTGCTGTGCTTTAATGAAATGTAGGCATGGGAGCCAAATTAGGAGTTGATTATCTCAGTTAAATAGTGAGTGTCTTCTCTGCATGGCAGAACATTTAAAAGTTTATTAACTGGACAGTATCATGAAGGGAAGAGGAAATTACAGGGTAGGTTAGAGAGAGCCCTTTGTAATCAAACTTGAGGGTTGAAGCAGAGTGCTGATTTAGATTTAAGGGAAACAGATTTCATCCATGAAATCTCTGTAAACATGAAGAACTAATGCATGGTGCAAGTTGGGTACAAATTTACCAGATTTCTCTCTTTCCACTAGAGGTCACTAAAGAAGTGACTTAAAATTTAGAGACAAGTAAATGGTATTTGGGTCTAAACTAGTAACATTTCCATAATAAAAAATTTTGAGGAATTTTTATAATTAATAAATATAATACATTAATATAATAATTAATAAAATTTGAGTCTTTTAAAATTAAAAAAAATCACAAGAAAACTATGGAGAGGGACAGCCCAGTGGTTGGGGGAGGGGAACAGGGAGGGTGTCACTTTGAAGGGGTGGCACAGGGGAGTTTGGTAGTGGGACTGTTCTGTATCCTGGCTACACGAGTCTTTGTATTAAAATTCATAGAAATGTATACTGAAAAAGGTCAAAGAAGATATGTAAATTTAAAAAAGGTAACATGCAAAAAAGCCATAGGAAAAATATCACATGCATAGAAATGTTTTTTAATTGAGAATTTTGGCTGACATGGAAAGTGCTTCCTTGGTTTGGAATTGGGAACTTGCACCAGTTCCAGGAAGAGCAATGACTTTTAGCTGTTTTACTTACCTGAGTTTCAAGATTTTTAATAAGTGGACATGGTTTATTTTTGGAACTGGTATGGAAACAGCTGACACAGCTAATATGGGTTGCCCTGGTCTTTCAGAGGCCCAGGTGTGTAACAGGTGTTCTGTGTGCTTCACGTAGATGGCTTTTATTTTAAAATTAATTAATTAATTAATTAATTAAGTTTTGGCTGCGTTGGGTCTTTGTTGCTGTGCGCGGGCTTTCTCTAGTTGCAGCAAGCGGGGGCTACTCTTCGTTGCGGTGCGTGGGCTTCTCATTGCAGTGGCTTCTCTTGTGGCGGAGCATGGGCTCTAGGCGCGTGGGCTTCAGTAGTTGTGGTGCATGAGCTTCAGTAGTTGTGGCACGTGGGCTCCGGTAGTTGTGGCTCACGGGCTCTAGAGCGCAGGCTCAGTAGTTGTGGTGCATGGGCTTAGTTGCTCCGCGGCATGTGGGATCTTCCTGGACCAGGGCTCAAACCTGTGTCCCCTGCATTGGCAGGTGGATTCTTAACCACTGCGCCACCAGGAAGCCCTAGATGATTTTTGTTTGTTTGTTTGTTTTTTTGCGGTACTCCAGCCTCTCACTGTTGTGGCCTCTCCCGTTGCGGAGCACAGGTTCCGGACGCGCAGGCTCAGTGGCCATGGCTCATGGGCCCAGCCACTCCGCGGCATGTGGGATCTTCCCGGGCCGGGGCACGAACCCGTATCCCCTGCATCGGCAGGCAGACTCTCAACCACTGTGCCACCAGGGAAGCCCCCCTAGATGATTTTTTTAACAATGAGTTCCTTTATGGTTTTAAGAGTTCAGTACAGGAAGGCAGTGTTGCTGGTTTTAGAATGTATTGAAAAATCTAATGTTTAAACACATTTAAGCCCAAGGAAATTTCCCCATTTGGGTTAAAGTCTATTATTTTTGACAAGCTGCTGTTTTGTAGCATGCTCAGACTTTCTGAAGAAGTCAGGATTCTCTGTGAATCAGGTGGTGTCTATGCTCTTCCTGTACTTTCTGGAAGCACAGTGTCTGTCTGGCTGAATTTCAGGGGAAAACTTAAGAATTTGGAATGTATTTAATGAGCATCTACTTTAGGGAGAGTGTATTAGTGAAGAGCAGAGTTTGCAATGAAACAGCAACAATTTATTCATGGGTTAGTGAGTTCTAAGCTCTTGGCTGGATTCCAAAGCTTATGGGACCTGCCTTAATAGTTTCCAGTGCTATTTCCACTGGAGACACCCAAAATGATGAGGCAGAACTTTGACATTGTATTTTTTTTTAATTTCTTTATTTTTTTTTTTTAATTTTTGGCTGCGTTGGATCTTCATTGCTGCACGCTGTCTTTCTCTAGTTGCGGTGAGCGGGGGCTACCCTGTGCGCATGCTTCTTATTGCGGTGGCTTCTCTTTGTTGTGGTACGCATGCTTCTTATTGCGGTGGCTTCTCTTGTTGTGGAGCACAGGCTCTAGGCGCGTGGGCTTCAGTAGTTGTGGCACACGGGCTCAGTAGTTGTGGCTCGTGGGCTCTAGAGTGCAGGCTCAGTAGTTGTGGCGCATGGGCTTAGTTGCTCCGCGGCACGTGGGATATTCCTGGACCAGGGCTCGAACCCATGTCCCCTGCATTGGCAGGTGGATTCTTAACCACTGCGCCACTAGGGAAGTCCCCTGATGTTGTATTTTTATGTTAAAAATGTTAGGGTGGGGAAGGGGATATTCCCAGAGGCTGCGGTCAATACGGTGTATTAGGAAGAGAGGAAGGAGTTTGGCTTGCTGGGTTTCATTCCATTTTTGAAAGACAGAAACATTTTGTAATGTAGCAAGTTGCTCCTTTTCAAATCTCACCAGGACCATAGATGTTGCAGCATGGGCCAATAGTAATGCATAGGCCAACAAGTCTGAATAATAGGTTAAGCTCTCTTGTAATTGCTGTTCCTCCTAGGGCCTGGGTCAGTTCTGGCTGTGCATCCTCAGCAGTGGATGCAGCTGCTGGTGCTAAGGGTTGTAAGCTGCCTTCTGAGGAACATGAGTGGCCCAGACTTTCTTGCCATTTCTGGCTTTGTTCTCTCTTTCCATTTTTATAATAGAGCGTTTATAAAAGTAATAACCTTAGCAGCAGAAGAAAGAAATCACTCAGAATCCAGAATCCCAGTGCCCTAGTTACTGCTTTTATTTTAAAGATTAATGTAGAAGCAAACTTCAAGTTCCATGCAGCCTGAGTAGTTGGCTGAGCTGCCTCTGGGTGTTCCCAATGATGGCTGAGATAGTCTTTCCCTTCCTCTGAACCTTCCTGACCCTGGTGTCTGTGCCATTCCTATCAGGCTTGCCGTAATTTGGTGCCTGTTTTGTGATCAGTTGAGTCCATTTACAACATGCTTGTCCTCTGTTAGACTTGGTCAGCTCTGCCCAGCTCAGGTCGCCTTCCTGGGCTGCTTGACATCTGTGCTGTGCTTATTTGCAGAAATGATGGGACAGAGTTTGGTGGCTCCATTTATCAGAAGGTGAATAAGAAGTTGGAGACTGCTGTTAATCTGGCCTGGACAGCAGGAAACAGTAACACTCGCTTCGGAATAGCAGCCAAGTACCAGATCGACCCTGACGCCTGTTTCTCGGTGGGTACTTGTGGAATCATGTATCTCTGAGACCTTACCCTGACCCTTAGGGTGGAATCCTTTTGGATTGATGGAGTTCCATGCTTTGGCTAGAGATTTTCTGTGAACTCTGTGAAAGGGTTCACAATGAGTAAAACGAGGAAAAATGAGTAAAACGATCATAGTAATAGTATTTACTATGGCTGCCAGGCACTGTATGGAGACCATTATATGCGGATTACTGTATTTAATTCTTATACAACCCATTTGAGATAGGTGCCTTTTTTTAAAATTATCCCATCCATGTTTTCACAAATGAGGAACTGAAAGCTTAGAGTGGTTGAGTAACTTGCCCAAGGGCAGGCAGGTGGTAAGTGCTGGGGTTTGTGTTTGACCCAGACTGCCTTGCTATGGAGCCTCCTTCTCTAACCAGTCCCTGGTCCATGCTGCAGACTGTAAAGGGGGTTACCTTGAACCTGAAGGTTTTAAATGTTCCTTTCCCCCTCAGTTTTCATTCTCTTGCCCAGCTCCTGTACTGCATATTAAGAAATCAGGCCCTGGCATTGGGTGGTTGGTATCTTATCTTGCAGACCCTGTAGCATAGCTAATGGACCCTTGCGTTGCTGCACAGTTTTTGCATTAAATCTTGTTGAGCTCATCTCTGTTGCCACAGGGCACTGCCGGCTGTATCCTTTTTGGGGTGGAATGAGGAAACCTCATGTTGCAGGATGGTTTCTGGGCTGACTTGTGTAATGTACAGACAGCCTATTTTAAGTCTTCTGAAATAGGAACTGAATTTGGCTTCCTAATGTTAGGCACTTTAAAACAAAGGAAAAGGGGCCTTATTATTTGGAGGGCATGGGCAAAATGGAACATCTAGATGGGGCACTGACTGCCTGGAGGCCTACCTTCCTGTTTTCTCCTGTGGGAGATGCTGGGTCTAAAAACAGCATGTGAGCAGGAAAACACACACCCTGGTGGCTCTAGCTTTCGCCAGGTGTTCTCACAGCTTGAGCTTGCCCTGCTCCTGACCTCTCCTTATTTCCCCAGAAAGGGGCCAGGGAGAGGCCCAGATTTCCCTACAACTCAGGCAGAAGAATAAGGGCAAAATTATTATCGACTCAACTGCTTTATTCCTTAATTATTAATCAGCATTCAGTAAGTGCTGAGATTTAAGTGATTGTCTAGGTTATTGTTTTGCTCCAAAAATTCAGGCTTGTCAGTGCCATTTTTTTTTGATTTTTGCTTCTCTTTTTCATGAAGAAAAAATTCGAACAATGTTCTGCCATTTAAAAAATGCTTTAAAACCCCATCTGACATTTGGTCTGTTTTTCTTTATCCCAGCAAATACAAGAAAGTTTTTTATGTCTCTGGCCATAAATGAAGGTGTCCTCACCTGTTAATAACTTAAAAATACAGACCTACTATGTATAAATGGAATTGGGCACACATACTGTAAGGAATCAAATGTAAATAATAACTTTCTTTTACTTGAAAATTGTGTTGTCTCTTTGCATTACCCTTCTGAGACCTAGTTCCTAAATTTGATATATTTCATATTGAATTTAATGAATCCTATAAACAAAGTGGTCATGAAAAAAGAGAATTTGATACTGAAGTCCAGAGTTGGTTGACTAAAAAGCTCTTATTCAGTTTGGAGACAGAAATGTGAAGTACTTAACATTTTCACTCTCTTATCTTTTCCTTGACTAGGCTAAAGTGAACAACTCCAGCCTGATAGGGTTAGGATATACTCAGACCCTAAAGCCAGGTATGTGTTGGTTGTGTGAAATTAGTTCTTTGTCTTAAAAAAGATGTGGTGCTGGTTTGCTGCTTTATGTTATTGCTTATAAAATGACTGTGTAGTACATTGTAAATGAGTGTATACCAAGTTTTATAGTTGATTGTTTGTAAAGGAGTGCAGAGTCATTATAAAACGGTTGGCGAATAGGAGAAGTAGTAAGTAGGAGAAAAAAGGCCAAGGCTAACATGTATTACATTTTTGGTTATTTTCTTCCATTCTTTTTCCCAGTGTGTGCCTAATGCTTGATACTTATTTCCAGCAGGTTCTTAAAACCAGCCTATAAGTCATCCCCATTGTAAAACTGGTTTGTAGGTGTCCTCTGCACAGTTAGCTAGGCCAGTCCATAGTATGTTACAGCTACAGGAAATAATACCACCTTGGGGTTAGTTTGGTCAGACTGGGGCTTTGAACCCTGGAAATCTAAGGTTACATGATGGCAGAATCAAGCTATTCTAGAGAAAATAGCATTTAGTCGTGTGTGTGTGTGTTTGCATTTGTGTGCATGCTGTGATTGGGAGTGTAAGACCGTGGAGTCTGATTCATGGTTGGGGTTTCATTTCAAGGGGCTTTTGCTAAAGAAGTTTTCTGCACGGATTTTGTAGCGGGGATGATGAGAGGATGAAGGAAAGTGGATTTGGGTGAGCTATGGAGTAATCATTATTGTTGCACAAGCTCATCCTCGGCTACCCAGTCATTAGTCGGATGGCGCTGAGTAACAGGGATCGAAGGGCCTGTGGTTTTGCCCCTGCTGATCACACTCACCTGGAACAGGTTCTGAATCTGGTGTGGTGTCACCAGTGTGCTTCAGCCATCCTCCATTTGCTAACCTTTCTTCTCTTTTCTTTCCTCCCTCTCTCCCTTCCTCTCCCTGACTTCTCCCCCTGCAGGTATCAAACTGACACTGTCAGCTCTGCTGGATGGCAAGAATGTCAACGCTGGTGGCCACAAGCTTGGTCTAGGACTGGAGTTTCAAGCATAAATGGATACTGTACAATTGTTTAATTTTAAACTATTTTGCAGCATAGCTACCTTCAGAATTTAGTGTACCTTCTAATGTTGTATGTCTGGGATGCAAGTATCGCTAAATATCATGTTAGACTTCCAGGTTAAAGATGATTCAGCTTTAGGGTGTTACCCTTTCAGAGGTACAGAAGAAACCCAATTTCAAAAAAGGTCCTTTCAGCTGTAGACTTGAGGGGGAGCTTGCTGGCCCCTCTAGAGATGTCAGGTTTCTTTTTTACCTAGAAATGGCTGCAAGTGGAAGTTGATAATTTGCAGGCACTTTGTAAATCTGTATTGAGTAAATGAATGAAATTGTGACTTCCTGAGAATTGAACTTTGGTTTCCTACCCTGATTGAGGAGAGGCTGTTTGATGGTGTATACAAACTCATCTGAAAGGGACTTTCTTAGGCAGGGACTTTTTCCACCCCAATCCATCACCTCTTTTACACCAAAAGTAGTCTGCAGGGCGTGGTAGCTGTTTCTTTTGTGCCATTTTGGGGTGGAGAAGGTGGATGTGATGAAGCCAATAATTCAGGACTTAACTGTGTTTTTTCTCATGTTGTGTTTTTTTGCCCTTGCACCAGAGTATGAAATAGCTTCTAAGAGCTCCAGCTGCAAGCTGGGAGGAGTCTCTGTGACTGTAATCACATGGTGACAACACTCAGAATCTAAATTGAACTTCTGTTGTATTCTCGCCACTCAGTTTATTTTTTAGTTTAATGGGTACATTTTAGAGTCTTCCATTTTGTGTGGAATTAGTTCCTCCCCTTCAAATGCTGTAATTAACATCACTTAAAATAAAACTTGAATAAAATATTGAAACCTTATCCTTCTTTTGTTGTCTTTATTAATAGAAGTGTAAATAAACAGGGCATATGTTTGGTCTTGTTCTTTGGCCCCTTGGTGTGGCTGTGTGTGTGTGATATTTTTAGTTTTCTATTGCTGCATAACAAATTACCACAAATTTAGTGGCTTAAAACAACAATTATTTCACAGGTCTGTCGGTCTGAAGTCCAAGCACCGGGTGCCTGGGCTTTCTTAAGTTTCTCACAATGCTGAAATTAGGATGTCAGCCGGACTGTGTTCTCATCTGAAGTTTGGGGTCCTCTTCCAGGTTCATATGGTTGTGGCAGAATTCAGTTACCTTTAGTTGTAAGATAAGATATTTCCTTGCTGGCCATCAGCTAGGGGCCACTTTCAGCAAATAGAGGCCACCTGCATTCCTTGCCATGTGGTATCCTCCATCTTCAGAGCTGGAACAGAAAAATTTCACTGTCAAATCCTTCCCTACTTCAAATATCCTCCACAAGAGCCCAAACACCTTTACAATTTTTATAAAATTTGTTTTAAAATTAAGATATAATTGGCCTATAACATTATATTAGTTTCAGGTGCACAACATAATGATTTGATGTTTGTATATATTGTGAAATGATCACCATAATAAGCCCAGTTAACATCCATCACTGTACAGAATTGTTTTTTTCTTGGGATAAGAACTTTTAAGATCTACTCTCTTTGCAACTTTCAAATATATAACACAGTACAATTAATTATGGTCACCATGCTGTACATTACATCCCCATAACTTATTTATTTTATAAGCATTCCTGTCCTTTTAAGGACTCACCTGGTTAGGTCAGGTCCACTGAGGATAATCTCCCATTAAAGTCAACTGTCCACACATCATAACCTAATCACAGGAGTCATATCCCATCATATTCACAGATTCCTCCCACACTCAAGGGCAGGGGATCATATAAAGGCATGGGTCATTGGATATGGTTTCAGAATTCTGCCATATATATTTAAAAAAATAACTTACGGATTTCAAACGTTTACGAAGTATCAATAGAATAGTAACAACTCTGCATATATATTATCCAGCTTCATCAAATGTAGACTTTTTTTTTTTTTTTTTTTTTTTTTTTGCGGTACACGGGCCTCTCACTGTTGTGGCCTCTCCCGTTGCGGAGCACAGGCTCCGGACGCGCAGGCTCAGCGGCCATGGCTCACGGGCCCAGCCGCTCCGCGGCATGTGGGATCTTCCCGGACCAGGGCACGAACCCGTGTCCCCCGCATCGGCAGGCGGACTCTCAACCACTGTGCCACCAGGGAAGCCCTAGACATTTTTTTCTATTCAATGATAAATATTTTTAGGCAGAATTCCTTTTTATGGATGTTTGGAAGTGACAATTCCCAACAGGTATCAGATTTACTTCCAGCATTTTGTGTAACTGGTCACCCCAAACCTGTTGGCCTCAGTATTTGTTATACTGTCTTCATCAGGTTCATAAGGACCCGCAGCTATTTCAAAGTTCACTTTATTAAATGTGTCCAGAGATTTTGGTGCATAATGGTTGTTGGGTACATCCAGTCAGAAGCCAGGTGCAGTATTGGTATTTTGAAATGTACAAAGGGCCCTCTGAGGGAATATTTTCCTCCCATTTACATATTTTCTGGTTGTTGCATGTAGCATGTCAGAGTATTGTGCAAAATGCCTTGAGTTCATGATATCTCACCAGTAAGAGAATTGAAATAATCTGGTATGGGGCCAAAGGAACAAAGTGGACAAAGAAGAGAGGATTGAGGGTGTGTTTATTACAGGAAAAAGGCCTGATTAAGTCTGAATCTCCCAACCTGCAGAAGCTAGAACTGAGACGCTTATTGGTTAAACTGAGTGATGGTTTCTGTACTCACAGGGAAAGCTCCAGGGGAACTTGGGAGGACTTCGTACCCTGGCTACCCTGGAAGTTTTGCAATAAGTGCACCATTCAGTCTATCTGGGCTTGTGGTGGGCTTAAGGAAATGAATAGATGAATGACCTCTTAGTTTTCTTAACAACACAGAGTTTGTGTTTTTGAGCAGTCACTAGTGCCAGATAAAGGGTTAAGGGAAACCAGATTCAGGAGAACACAGGCTTTTCTCTCATCAAAGAGGCAGCTCATCTGTCTCTGGGGGATAGCAGCGATCCTCTGAGGAAATCATGGAGACCAGAGTGGTGAAGCTGTGGGGTAAAATAAATGTCTTGCTTCATGCCATGCTGATTTTCCTGCAAATCAATCAAATGTAATTTTACGAGCTGAAGCCTATAGACATTAAGAAAACATTCACGGAACACACAGACCAAAGCATTGTGGCTAAGGCCCTAAAGGAACTTCCTGGAAGTTTCTAAATTTGCATTTTCATATTCTGGGGGGTTTAAGTTAACAAAATTTAAAAGAAGCTTATTGTAGGAAATGTGGAAGCTGTTTGCACACCTCTTTCCTAGCCCACTTCCCTGCTTTTCCTCCATAATACCTTTACCATTGTATATAGTATGTATTTTACACTATAGTCTCCCTCACAGAAAAATAAATTCCACAAAGGTGGGGAGTTTGTTTTGTTCAGTGCTGTATATTGAAATATGGAGAGGTATTAAGTATTTGTTGAAGTAATAAATGATTATGGGGAAATGTTAAAAATAGGACACAACCTAAAATTCCACACCCACTCAACATTTATTTCCTTTGCCTTTTTTTTGTTTATTTATTTTTGGTTGCATTGGGTCTTTGTTGCTGCGCGCGGGCTTTCTCTAGTTGCGGCGAGCAGGGTCTACTCTCTGTTGTGGTGCTCAGGCTTCTCATTGTGGTGGCTTCTCTTGTGGAGCACAGGCTCCCTGCGCGTGGGCTTCAGTATTTGTGGCTCATGGGCTCTAGACCGCAGGCTCAGTAGCTGTGGCACAGGGGTTTAGTTGCTCCGCAGCGTGCGGGATTTTCCCGGACCAGGGCTCGGACCCGTGTACCCTATATATTGGCAGGGGGATTCTTAACCACTGCGCCACCAATGAAGTCCCCCTTTGCCTTTGGTGGGGGAGGGCAGTTACTTCTCTTTTGGGATCAGTCTATTACGCAGCTGGATATTCCTTCTAAAAATGTTCTAAAAGTTATTAGCTGTATAGTAGCCCATTAAGTGGGAAGAAGGGGCTCGTTCTGACTCTCTTCACACCTTACACAATACATCCTTAGCTTGCAGCCGACTTTCTGGTGCTTCCCTTTGCCCCAACTCCCGCTACCCCTCTCCCTCATTCCTGCTCCCAGAACCCAACTCCAGGCCGACACGTCATCACGTTGGGACGTAAACGTCTACGGCCGCGATGCCATACGCAGTGTCTGACGTCATGACGTAGAGCCTAGCAACCGCGCAGGCTCGCAGCCGAGACCGTTATGGCCGCCGCCGCCCTGAGGAGGATGAGGGGCGCCCAGCAAGCGAAACTGTGGCCCAGGCCGGCCATCCAGGTCCCCGGAGGGCTGGCGCTGCCGCTGGTCCTGGCGCTTCTGCTTGCGTCCGCCACCATGTCCAGTGGTAAATGGGGCGTGGCGGTTGGGAGGTTGCGGGAAGACGGGGAGGGCCCGGGCGCGGAACGCCAAGACGGGCCCGGGCAGGGAACGGGCGCTTCCGAGTGTCCGGAGCAGGTGGCGATGTCTAGAGGGACAGGGTCTCTACAGCCCCGACGAGGACGAGTAGGCTGTCTGAAGGGGTCTGTGGAGGTGGGGACTCCAAGAGGCCTGAGAAGTGGGGTTGAGAGCTGCAGGGACCCAGGCAGCGAGCGTGTAGATGGGCGGGGAGGAAGGAGTGGTGGTGGTGTCTAGAGAGTCTTGAAGAATGGGTTGCCACAGAGAATGGCGGTGATGCGGTCTCCAAGATTCCTTGGAGGTGTCGATTACAAACAAAAACAAAAACGCACAACTGTAAGAACTGTGAGTTTATTCAGTGTCTTACTGAAGGCTGTAGCGGGGGGAGCCAGTTTCTCAGTTCTGAGAAATTGTTCGAAGAGGTGAGTCAGGAGCCAGGTTAATGCATGAATTTTTTGCTGGGAAAAAAAACATGTAGTCAAACATCAAAAGATTACTGCTCATCATAAAGAACAGACATCTGAAGTTCATAATTTTAGTACTTTGTATGGGAAGACGCAAGAATCTGGGGTTATTGAAATTCTTCCTTAGGTATGCATCTTACCTGTCTAGGACCCGTGTATCCAAAACAGAATACTTCATCCTGTTTTTCTCCATCCTGAGTTCCCCTCAGATCCACTGTAGGTGGACAACTGCAGTGGCTAATAGCTTGATTCTTGTAGAACTGGAATGGCATGCAACGTTTTTTTTTTCTTTTTTTTCTTTTCAGAGATGGGAGTTAGGAGGGTCTAGAAGAGAGCACAGAGGGGACAGGTGCTGAGGAGACAGCCGAGAGTAAGAGGTGTGGTGTCTAGAGAGAGTCCCAAGGTTAGGTGTGGGTGCCCAGGGGTTTAGCTGGGCCAAGGGAAGGCGGGGGCTTTCCAGAACGGGTAAGATCAGCGGTAAAGACGAAGGTGGGTAGGGGCACTGACCGGACCGAGCCGATGGAATAATTTGGAGAGCGAAAGTGAAAGGAAAAGAGCTATCTTTGAGTATTGGTGCATCTGTGAGGACTGGGAGGTTCTGGGGCTTGGTAAAGAGCCAGAAGGCTGGGGCGTTGGACTCCTGAGGGGCTTGGGAGGAGAAGAGGAGTTCTGGGACAAGGGAGATTCTTTGTAAACATGGTCCCCCTTCTCTGTGTCCTGGGTTAACCAGACAACCCTGTTTCATTTTAATGGATTTGTAGGATTTAAGTATTTTTTATTGAGGTATAATTGACATATTAGTTTCAGGTGTACAGCGTAATGATTTGATGTTTGTATACACTGTGATCGCACACTAAGTCTAGTTACCATCCATCACCACACATAGTTAACATGTTTTTCTTATAATGAGAACTTGTCAGATTTACTCTCTTAGCAACTTTCAGATATGCAGTACAGTATTATTAACTATAGTCACCATGCTGTACATTGCATCCCCATGACTTATTTATTTTAGAAGTGGAAGTTTGTACCTTTGATTCCCTTCACCTCCACCCTGCCCCTGTCCCCGCCAACCACCATTCTGTTTTCTGTATTTATGAGTTTAGCTTTTTTATTTTGTTTTGTTTTTTAGATTCCACGTGTAAATGAAACCATATATCTTTCTCTGACTGACGTATTTCACGTAGCATAATGCCCTCAAGATCCATCCATGTTGTTGCAAATGGCAAGATTCCATTCTCTTTTGTGGCTGAATGATAATCCACTGTGTATGTGTACCACAACTTCTTTATCCATTCATTGATCCGTGGGCACTGAGGTTGTTTCCATATCTTGGCTATTGTAAATAGTGCTGCACGATTAAGTATTCCTTTTCTTAGAAATGTTACATTGTGAATCAAGATATTGAAGGCTTTATTGAGAAAAGAGGAAACCTGTAGACCAGGGCCTGAGACTTAGGGGGAACAAATCCACTAATAAGAATTTATAATGATTAAGCAGTATCTTGTTTAGTAGTCCCTTTTTTATTTCAGGCCAAGACACGATCCTTCTTTTTCTGCCTAAATCTTGTTTGAGTTCAGATGAAAAACAGTATGAATGGGATAGTGTTCATTTATTTGCCAACAGGGGCTGTCTAGCCATACATTCCTGTACTACAGTGCTGTGGTTACTTACTTGGGTTTCCCCAGCAGCCGTGAGGGCAGGGCACCTGGACCACCCTCCCAGAAGTGTTTGTAAGTCTGTGGGAAAGGGCTGTGGCCCATTTTCCCAAGGCCCTTTCATCGTTAGTAAAATATAATGAGGATTTCTCTGGTTGATGCAGATACTCCTGTTCCTCAAGTTCCTAAGTAGCATGGTTGTTTTGGTCATTTAATCATCTAAGAAAAAATTGACATTTAAGCATTTATATTTCTTGCTGGAGTGCTTAAGATATACAGTTTGGGGAATATGTAGCTGGTAACTAGTTTCAAAAACAACTTTTTCTCTTAAGAGATGGTTGAAAATCTTCTGATGTGTGAGTAAGCGAGGGTGAGTGTGGAGTATTAAGGTGTCCTCTTGTCTTTTTTTATTTGTTAGGGTCCCATAAACATTGCTCCAACTATACTAGGACATTTCAGGGAATGGCTTTCTTTTATTAAGTTTTTGTATATATCAATTTTAAATTCAGATTATTCCCTATTGAAAATAACTTAAATGAAAACTAACATGTATGCTTTTAATAGGGAAGCAGCTCCATTGTAGTACAGTGTAGCATGTGTAAAGCTTTGGGTAATATAAATGTTCTTTGTAAGCGTGCCTTATAAAGTGATTTCAAAGTAATTACTCTTGTAATAAGAAAATTAAAGTCTAACTAGAATATATTGCATTCCAAACTTCAAGTAAGCATAGGAAGTTAGAAAGTTTCCATATCAGATTTATTTAAACTTGTTCCATATTAGGTTTCTTAAAATTTCAGTGCTTGGGTATATTCTTGGCAATCTGTAAGACTTTTTACAGATGTTTTTGTTTTGATAAAGTTTAAAAAAGTTAACGTAAGTGTTATTTTGGATCACTGGATGCTCACCGTATGACCTAGTCTTGCCATGCCATTTCAAAAGTGCCTACTTTCTTTTTTTTTTTTTTAATTAGTTTCTGCTTTATAACAAAGTGAATCAGTCATACATATACATCTGAAAAGTGCCTACTTTCTACATTGACCATCATATTGCTCCTAGATGTTGCCTAAATTTATTTAATGTGTTTTTTTTTTTTTTTGCGGTACGTGGTCCTCTCACTGTTGGGGCCTCTCCTGTTGCGGAGCACAGGCTCCGGATGCACAGGCTCAGCGGCCATGGCTCACGGGCCTAGCCGCTCCACGGCATGTGGGATCTTCCCTGACCAGGGCACGAACCTGTATTCCCTGCACTGGCAGGCAGACTCTCAACCACTGCGCCACCAGGGAAGCCCAATGTGTATTTAATTTTTAAGGCATTGTTTCCCAGAATTCAGTGTGTGAATGAATTCTCGGGGTCTTCTGCATGCTTGTTTGAGAAATATTGATATAGTTTATTTTAAGGCAGTTTTTAAAAAGGTACCAGTAGGAGAGAATTAAATTAAAAATTTTAATTTTTAAAGTGTTAAGTTTTAACTAGAGAGGTAATATCAAATAGGAAAGGGTAGAAATGGAGCATATATCAATATGTAAAAGTCTGAAGTTTTTTATATATATATATATATATATATATATATAAAAACTCAAACAATTAAATCCATAAAGTCAGAGTTATCACTTTGTTCTGAATACTCTTTATAGCTGACTGGATCAACCTCTCATTTGAAGGAGTGGCAGTCCAGGAGGTTGATCTAATTTACATCAAATGTTTCAGATGAAGTCCCAGTTTGTTTTCTTGTATATAACGTCGTGTTTTTTTTTTTTTTTTTGCTGCGTTTCGTGGCATGTGGAATCTTAGTTCCCCAACTAGGGATCCAACCCTTGACCTCTGCAGTGGAAGCGCCAAGTCTTAACCACTGACTGTTAGGGAAGTCCCAACTTCCACATTTTTACTCCTTGAACAGTATTTATTAATTCTGCTCCTACTTGGTGCTAGGTATTGGAGTTACAACAACAAATAGTGTGACATTGGAGATATCCTTAGAAGAGTGGTGGGGTTTTACCTGGCTGAGAACTATGAGAAAGGCTTTTCAGAGGGTGTAGTAGGTGCAAAAACACTACTTGGGAAGCAGTGTAGGATTTGTGGTGAGAGTTGAGCATTTTCAATAAATATTTATTGAATGCCTGCTATCTGTTAAGTAGGCAGTGGGGATAGAATAGTTAGGAAGATTAGTAGGAGATAACAGCATTGAGATAATGGGGACCAGATCATATAGGATCTTACAGGCTATTATAAATAAAGACTTTGAATTTCACTCTTGAGAGAAATGGAGAGCTACTAGATGGATTTGAGCAGAGGAGTAACGTCATTTAACTTAAGTTTTTACAGGATGACTCTGGCTGTTATGTTGAGTGTGGACACTAGGGGTTAAGGGAGAAGCATACAGATCATTTAGAAGGTTACCATAATAATCCAGGTGAGATTGTGGTGGCTTGGACTAGGCAGTAGCAATGGAGGGGTGAAAACTCTTCAAATTCTGCATATATTTTGAAGGCAGAGAAACAGATTGGATGTGGGGTGTTAAAATAATGACTCCAAGGCTTTTGGCTTGAGTAACAGAAAAATGGAGTTGCCATTAACTGAGAGGGAGACTATAGATAGAACAAGTTTTTGTTTTTGTTTCTTTGTTTTTTCTTTTTGGAGTGGGGAGTAAAAACGCATTTCTTTAACCTTTTCATTCTGAAATAATTGTAGATTCACTTGCAGTTGTAAGAAATAAAATACAGAAATTCTGTGTACCCTTTACCCAGTTTTTCCCAGTGATAACATCCTGCAGAACTGTAGTACAATATCACAACCAGGATACTGATATCAATACAATCAAGATACAGAGCATTTCCATCACCATAAAGATCTTTCCTGTTGCTCTTTTATAGTCACCCTCACTTTCTTCCTATCCCTACTCCCTCCTGAAATCCTGGCAACCACTAATCTTTTTTATTTCTATAATTTTATCATTTTGTGAATGTGATATATGGGATCATATGGTATGTGACTTTTTGGGATTGGGTTTTTTCACCTAGCATAATTCTCGGGAGATTCTTCTAAGTTGTTTCATTTGTCTATAGTTTGTTCCTTTTAATTGCTGAGTAATATTCCATGGTATGGATGTACTACACTTTGTTTAACCATTCATCCATTGATGGACATCTGGGTTGTTTCCAGTTTTTGGTTATTATGAATAAGGCTGCTATAAACATTTATGTACAGATTTTTATGTGAACATAAGTTTTCATTTCTCTGGGATAAATGCCCAGGACTGTAACTGCTGGGTCATATGGTAGTTGTACATTTAGTTTTTTAAGAAACTGCCAAACTGTTTTCTGGAATGGTCGTCCTATTTTACATTACCAGCAGCAACATATGAGTGATCTTGTTTCTCTGCATCCTTGCCAGCATTTGGCATTGTCATTATTTTCTATTTTAGCCATTCTGATAGGTGTGCAGTGATATCTCATTGAGGTTTTTTTTTTAATTAATTAATTTTTGGCTGTGTTGGGTCTTCGTTGCTGTGTGCGGGCTTTCTCTAGTTGGGGTGAGCGGGGGCTACTCTTCGTTGAGGTGCATGGGCTTCTCATTGTCGTGACTTCTCTTGTTACGGAGCACAGGCTGTAGGTGTACAGGCTTCAGTAGTTGTGGCACGTGGGCTCAGTAATTGTGGCTTGTGGGATCTAGAGCTCAGGCTCAGTAGTTGTGGCACGCGGGCTTAGTTGCTCCGCGGCATGTGGGGTCTTCCTGGGCCAGGGCTCCAACCCATGTCCCCTGCATTGGTAGGTGGATTCTTAACCACTGTGCCACCAGGGAAGTCCTAAAGTTGATTTCTATTTGCTAATATTTTGTTAAGGATTTTTGCATTTCTGTTCATGAAAGATATCAGTCTGTAATTTTCTTTTTCTGTAGTGGCTTTGGTTTTGGTATCAGGATAATAATATTAGCTTCATAAAATGAATTGTGAAGTGTTCCCTCCTCTGCAAGTCTCTGGAAGAGATTGTGTAGAATTGGTGTTAATTCTTCATTAAACATTTGGTAGAATTCTCCAGTGAAACCATCTGGGCCAGGAGATTTGATTTTGGGGAGTTTTAAAATTAAAAATCAGTTTCCTTAATAGTTAAAGGGCTATTCAAATTATGTATTTCGTATGGGGTAAATTGTGGTACTTTGTGTTGTTAAGACTCTGGTCTGAAACTTTCTCTTTTAGTTGGCTTTTTATGACATTGCTCTGGCAGGGGAGCTGGGGATTGGTGCACATTACTGGCAGGTAGAGCTAGAAATCTAGGGTCTCCACTTGATCTGTGTTGGCACCTGAAGGGTGGTGGTGGTCCTGTTAGTTCTGGGCAGGGGTGGGAGTTTTGGCTCCCCTCATGGTCTGCACTGACATATTGTTGGGGGTGGCCTCATTACTGCTAGACCATGGTTAAAGTCTTGACCGTTCACTAGGCCTCCTCTGACATCATCCTATTGTGGAGGGGAAGGGGCACCTCATTACAGCTTGGTGAGGGTGGAAATCTAGGCTGCCCACTCGGTCTTTGCTGGTGTAGGTGTGAGTGGAGCCACAGTTTTTTCTGTGTTGTTTGCTTGGAGTAGAGCAGTCACTGTCTAAAGGTTTTCTTTCTTGCTAGGCTGCCTCTCTGCTGATCTCCTGGCAAGAGAGAGCAGGCTTTTTGGGTGGCCCTTTTTGTCCATACCCGTGGTGTTTCCAGGTTGCTGGGCTCTTCAGCTCAAGTCTGGAATATGTGAGGTAAAAAGAAAATCCAGAAAAGTCACCACTGAGTTGTTTCTCATGTCCTGAGGTCTCTAACCACTCTGCCTTATTCTTTCCACCTTTCAGAGTCATCTTATGTTATTTTTATATGTAATATGCAGGGTTTTAATTTGTTTTTAGTGGGAAGAATAAGGAAAAATACATCTACTCCATCTTCCTGGAAGCCAAAGTCAGAATTCATTTTGAACATGTTAATTTGAATGACAGACATCTAAGAGGAGATATCAGGTTGGACTTATGAGCCTAGAGTTCTGGTAGTACATGGAAGTTCTCTTCTGATGGCTTCATTTTTCTCAGAGAAGTTAGGAAGTGATGTTAGCCTTTAAAAATGAGGACAGCAGAGAAGGTGTTAGAAGTTTGAGGACAGAGGAAAATGTGAATGGTCTACTAAGGGAGTGGAAGGGTGAACGGACTAGGAAAATACAGTATAATTGCTGACAGCATTACATGTATATCTCAATTTGGGGCATTGAATTTAAAATGAAATAAAAAAATGAAAAAATGAAAATGAAATAAAAAATGAAATATTCATCAGGTAACAATTGCCTTGCCAGATAGTAACAACTTAAGCAGCATAAGAGACCTACTGCATTACATAGCCTGCCACTGTAAGAAAAAGAAAAGAAAGAATAGAAAGGGGTTTGGCTTTAGGTCACAGTGGCAAAGTTCACACAGAGCTTGTACCCTCTGTTTTCATTTCACAGAGGTTTGACTTCAGTACCCAGACATTACCCCAACCCCAGAACAGAAAGACAGGTGGCTGATCCTAGCTTAGTGAAAAATTTAGGTATGTGTGCTTCTAGCTTGGTGGAGATAAATTTGAAGATTTCAGTTTAATGTTCTTTATTTACTTATTTTAGCTCTATCACCGTCTGATTCGCTGAGCAGTACTGTACTCAACTCACATGTTTCTACTTCAGATATGAATGCTTTAACAAATGAAAACCAAACCAAACCTTCTATTTCCCAAATCAGCACCACTCTCCCTCCCACAACTAGTACAGAAAAAAGTGGAGTGGCATCTCTGTCCCCTCATCCCTCGCCTACTACTTCTCTGTCCCAAGAGGAAGCTGATAACAATGAAGATCCTAGCATAGAGGAGGAAGATCTTCTCACACTGAATAGTTCTCCGTCCACTGCCAAAGACACTCTGGACAATGGAGATTATGGAGAACCAGACTACGACTGGACCACCAGCCCCCGGGACGATGAGTCCAATGAGGCCTTGGAAGAAAACAGGAGCTATATGGAAATTGAACAGTCAGTGAGACCTTTTAAGACCCCATCCTCAAATATAGAAGAGGAAGATAGCCATTTCTTTTTCCATCTTATTATTTTTGCTTTTTGTATTGCTGTTGTTTATATTACATATCACAACAAAAGGAAGGTAAGTTTGGGATTTTTCACCCCCTCTAGTTGCCCTCTATAATCTCAGTCATATTTCTTATTAATACTTTTGCTGATTCAGAGTTTTTTCTTTTTTGGTCAGGTTTCAATTGATGGTAAAATATCAAGATGTCTCATATCAGTTTATAAATCTGTGGTGTATTTTAACAAATGAAAGGCAGAATGCTTTACTACATGTGCTTCTAAAAAAAGAAGCCAAAATATTTTTATTGAGCAAAACCAAAGCCCAGTGATTTTTTTAAAAAAAGGTTTTGTATCTTAACTTAGCATTGCTACTTCATTGGGAGTGCTTGTGGAGAGAGATTGTTAATTTAGGACCTCTAATTTATTAAGCACTGAACTTAATGATATTTTGATAACTTTTTTCCCTGGTTGTTAAAGCATTACATGTCTTTTTTAGGGACACAGAAAAGTGTAGAAAAGAAAATATAAGCTACTACCCAAAGCTGAGCATTATTAACATTTTGGTATATTTCTGGTCTGTAAATGTGTGTGTAGTTCAGACATATATGTGTATGTTAATTTTTAAATGAATTTGATTATTTCATATAGAGTTTTGTATCTTGCCTTTTACCTAACAAATCATGAGCATTTTTCATATCATTAATATTCTTTAAAAACATGATTTAATAGCTACATAATTTATTTGACTGTTTTCCTTCTGAGTATTTAGATGGTTTTCAGTTTTTGGTTCAGAAATAATATTGTGATGAACACTGCTGTACTGGAATTGGTGTGTTGGACTACATGAGGCAGAGGAGGCATAAATAGGATTGGATGGATAATTTAGTGTGAGGGTTCATCTGGGTACTGTGTAGTCCCAGAGCTAAATAGTTAAGCTTTTTAAACATTTAAAGGGAGATCAAGCACAATGTCCTTTTTAATACTTATTGGCCAGGAAATCTCAGTCTTGACTTTGTTGTAACTTGCTTTGTTATTCCTGGCAGCCACCTTCCCCTTTGGGACCTTGATTTTCTCACTTGTGAAATGATAGAACTGGACCAGAGAATTTCACAATGCCTTCCAGCTTTGAGAATCAGTGATTCTAATATTTTGCTTGCTGTTTTGACTTAGAAAACAAGCAAACAAACCCTTTGGTTATTTGTGGTTTAGTGGTCTATCACTAGCTCTGTAAATATTTGTAGGTGGACAAAATTTTGAATGCCAGTGATATTTTATTCCAGTGTTTAGTGTTGGACCATCTCTATTATAAATACCTAAGGGACTTGTTAAACAGATAGGTTCCTCGACTCTACTGCAATCTACTAACTCATCTCTGAAGAGAGAGGCCAGGAATCAGTCTTTAATAGGCATTCCTATGTACATTAAAATTTAAAAAGCACTGTCTCACCTTGTTTACAAGATGGAAAACAAAATAGCCCTTTTGTTGTTGACATTTTGCTTTTGTATTTGGGAACCTAGGAGAGAGATACTTCACTTGTTATAAAAATCTTTTAGCATGTCCTCTATTTTCTTTTTTGCATATCTGATTTATTTTGTTTTATTCCAGATTTTCCTTCTGGTTCAAAGCAGGAAATGGCGTGATGGTCTTTGTTCTAAAACAGTGGAATATCATCGTCTAGACCAGAATGTTAATGAGGCAATGCCTTCTCTGAAGATTACCAATGATTATATATTTTAAAGCACTGTGATTTGCGTTTGCTTATTACGTAATTTTATTTGCTTGACTTTTTATATGATATTGTGCAGATGTTCGCCATTGGCAGTTAGTACTTAAATGAGAGGTGGGCCTCTCTTTATTTTGCCTTGGTGCTTTGGAAGTTAAGTATCATGAACAAGGAGTATATAATTTTTTAATCTACATTTTTAGAGTTGAATTC
Organism: Mesoplodon mirus; assembly: GCF_964341445.2. Taxonomy (NCBI): domain Eukaryota; kingdom Metazoa; phylum Chordata; class Mammalia; order Artiodactyla; family Ziphiidae; genus Mesoplodon; species Mesoplodon mirus. Next base: position 72,648,696 of record NC_138980.1, read on the forward strand.
AATCAGGTGTCCAAAATGTGGAGCTAAGCATTACCTGTTTTTATTGTTTTAGATTTCTTTATTGTTCTTTTTCTGGAAGTGTTAGTAATGCTACTTTTAAAAGATCCCAAACTTACAGTTAAATTCTAACACATCTGATACCGCTGACTCAGATTCTCTTTCTGCCATCCAAATACTGTTTCTTAAGCACACATTTCTTTGTGCTGTCAAACTGTATCTATGTATGTAAGGATGTATGTAGTAATGCTTTATATATAAGTAACACTTTTTTCTTCCAGGAAAATTGCTTTGGATATTTTTGGATAATTTATACATAATTTATTATTGCTCATTCTGACCACAATTTTAAGTAACACATTAATAAATTTGTCTAGAAATTCTGGCAGTAGAGACTCTGCAGTTTGCAGTGGACACAAATAAAATGTTATAGAGAGCATTTTTTTGGTTTGAATTACTGAATTAAATTTAGAGGTAGAAATTGTCATAAGATTTTAAATACGTGAATAATTGCTTTTACTTAGCAACTGATTGTAGCATGGGTTTCTCCAAGCTTTCAAGCTAGGGGCAGAGTTTAAAATTATACCATATTTGTTCACTTGTTTATTTTTTTATAGTAAGTTGAATAAATTTTAGGGGCCATGTCACTTAAATAATACTGTATCTAAGTCTTTCAAATTAAAATTATACCTGAATGAAGTTGTTTGTATACATGAAGGATATATGTGTACGCTGACTCTTTCTCCCCCTGCATTTGTTTTGTTTTCTTGTTCTTTTTTAATAGAAACTGGAAATTATTTACTGTATTTAATTTTAGCTTGTCTTTCTATCATAAGGAGTTGATCAATATGTAAATATGTGATTTGAAACCCGGTTGACTTCTTACAAGTGTCACGACAACTTTTTAGAAAACATAACCCCTAACATATGTTAAATACCACTCACAAAGCCCAGATGAGCCAGTGGGCAAGCAGTTTGTGTAGAGATGGAAGAGGCAGAGCAGTCCATTGTTGCTCTCGGGTGGACAATTTACTGTTATAATAAGGAAGGGAAGCAGAGTGGAAATACACCTGAACTGTTTTATTGCAGTAATTTTTTTCATATCTGAAATTGTATTATTTAATATTTTGAATAAGATTTTAAAAAATAAATGGCAAAGATATAAATCCATGATTTTATAAGTGTGTTTCATTTTAATGATGGCATGGGGTCCTTCATTTGGTGATAGATGGGTAGTGCTGTGTCTGGGAGGAAGGTAAGCTGATTAGCTTGCTTTTATTCCTTTTAGCAATAGGACTGTGCTTCTATGAATTCCACATACATTTCTAGATCTTACTTTAGGTCTAGTTTACTGTTATGCACTGAAGTTTATTGAAAACTGTAGCAAAGTAGGATTGCAAAGAAAAGTAAAGCAGCTAAATCAATGTGCCCTTCTACCATCCTAGTTTCCCTGTTGTCTCCCTGTTGAAGGCCCCCCGATCCTGGAGGATCATCCCCCTTAGTGGATCTGGGGTTCTTGGGTGCTTCCTGATGGCACAGTCTTTGCTACCAATGTCCCAGTGCTGCAATCAAGTAGCCTCTGACTTTTGGAGCATCAGACTGTACATTGATTTAATATGCTGCCAGTGTCTTACAGAGGCACCCAAGCCACTGGTCTATAAATGTGTATATAATTCACACATATGTGTATGTTAACAATTTTTAAATGAATTTGACCTCTGTAGCGTTTTGTATCTTGCTTTTACCTAACAGATCCTATCATTAATATTCTTTAAAAACATTTAATAGCTACATAATTTATTTAGCTATTTTCCTCTTGAATGTTTAGATGGTTTCCAATTTTTGGTTCAGAAATAATATTGTGGTGAACATTTCTGTACTGGAATTGGTTTGTTGGGTTAAATGAGGCAAAGGCGTAAATAGGATTGAATGGCACAGATAAGACCCACGTTTGAGTCTTACAGCACTAATATATCCTACTTACATGTGGTAGTGTCTGCTGCCTTCTTTCAGTGTCAGTTTCTGGAGAGACCAGGAGCACTGCACCAAATGTTGGTACTAACGGCAAAATAGAAAACATTTTAGTTCCTCTTTCTGTATCTTATCTGAAAAAGAATGTGTTGAAAGTTGTGAGGCAGACAGAAACAGACATTTAGAATTTGTGCAGGCAGGCATGTCTTGACTGGGGTTTTGATATTAGATGTGAACTCAAGAGGGTGAGTGCAAGCTCTTTAGTAGAATGTGTGCAGGAGGCAGCCCTCGCTATGGTTTGCTCCACAGAGTGTGAGCTTGAGAACTGAGACTGGCCCTTACTCAACTCTAGCCCTTTACTCAGCACTGCCTGACACCTGCTAGGCCCCTTGAAATCATTCGATGACATACTTGCGAAATTAGATGAGGAGAAAGCAGGCCCTGCACTGGCTCATGTAGTCGGCATACAGCCTAATGCTACTAACATCTGGGACCTAGCACTGCAGGCAGTGGGGGAGAACCAAGATGTAGTGTGTGAGCTTTATCTGAATATCCACATTCCTACATGAGGCTAAAGCCCACATTAATTGTGTGAGATATCACCTCTTCATTCAAATCCCAGGTTCTGATCAAAGCAGCTGCTGCCTGTGAAGGTGAAGGGGATGGAGAAGGTTACTGCAGGCACAGCTGCCAAAGTGTTCTGGTTCCCTCTTTACCTCTCTGGCTGACTTTGCCTTTTGTCTTTCGCCTTTTGCCCTCTCTCAGTCCTATCTGGTGGTGCAACAGTTTGCCTCCTTTTCAGCAGTAAGCTGAAAACGGTGTGGGAACTTTCCAGCAGAAATTCAAGAGGTTAAAATTATCTTGTGAGGGCCAGATGTCTTCCAAGGGAGCTGTAGAGGGGGCTGTCCTGAGGTTTGAGGTCAGTCTGTAGCTAGATTCTGTTCACCTGTCGTTTTACTTGCTTGACATTTACTTAATTGCGGTGAAGTTGCTAGGATAGATTGTGGAACTGGGGCTGGGGCGATTTCCGACTCCTCTCTCAAGAGCCCTGTGTGGTGGTGACCAGCTGTCTAGGCTGCTGAAGTGACTCCAGGGAGCCTGATTTTGTACCCGTAAGCAGCAGCTTTTACCCCAGCTTTTACCCACCTCTCTTCCAGCTCCCTCCTAAGGAGTCCCAGACCCCTCTGCTACTATTGATGAGGTTTCAGATTTAAAAGCCCCTGCTTCTTAGGAAGCCTTTCTCTACCTAACACACTAATATTTCTGCTCTGAAACCCTATGGATCTTTCTCTCAAATCCCCCAAACTCCCTCATTTCTCTGCTGGGAAACCTAGAGATGCCGTGTTCTGGGAATCCTTTACTTGCTGCATGCCCTTCTAATAAGGCCCTTTGTGCTTCTCTCCCAGGCTACCCTTTGGAGTGTGGATTGGACAGCACTCCCGGGACCCTTCCAAAGGAGGCAGTGCCTTGCAGTGGGTTAGAGCTCTGGTGGGCCCTGTGTCAGACAGTTCTGGGTTGGATTCCCACCCTAGGCCTGACCTCTAGACTCAGAGTCCCTCACATGCCATTTTGCAGCCTCCAGGGAGAGGCCAAACACATTTCCTGATTCCCTGGGAGTGAGGAAGGGTCCGGGATCTCCAGGGCTAATTTGAACGTCCCTGGGCTTTGCTGAGTCTAAGGACGTCCTGGCCCACGTTGCACCTACCTGCTCTTCTAGGAAGACAGACCTGGGGAGAAATGGAGGGGAAGGAGGAGTGTGGGATGAGGTCAAGGCTGGATGTCTTTGGTCTGAGCTCTGTGTTTGTATTAGCCTTCTACCGTATAAAATGGGCAACTGGTTAGCTTCCGGGTTTGTCAGGAAGAAAAAATGGATTTATGTTTGTGAGAGGAGTTTGTGTACGGGGAGGAGTTTCCAACACATCACTGACGACAGAAGAGCCAGCTTGAACCTTGGGCCCACCAAGGAGTGAGAGCCCGAAGGAGCTGCTAGAAGCTGCCCACAGTCCTGTGACTGCCTGCCCAGCTCCCCCGGGGCTCCCTGGAACCATGCAGCTTGTCAGAGCTGGGTTTGTACCCTGTCATCCAGGCTTGTACAGCCTGCTAGGGAACAGATGGGGCTTCCTTGGAGCCTCCCAACCCCATTCCCTCTTCCCATCCTCATCCTTTCCCTGAAGCAAGGCCAAAGGGTCCTTCCCATCATGCCCTGGGCTGTTCCCAAGAACTTTGTCTAAAGGCAGTGAGACCCAGGACCCCAGGGAGGGTTGCTTTTAGGCTCCTCAGTGTGCCTGAGCTAAGAGAGCCTGCAGCTCTGCTGGGGGTGAGGGTTGGGAGGCGTGTAAGGACGGAGGCAGGGCTTGGGAGCCGAGGTTCACCCTCAGGTGTCCACCTTCTGCCATTACCACAGCATCGCACTGAAAGCCAAACACCTGGGCTCCTTTCGCTCTGGCTTTCTGCTGTGAGCTGGGGGTGCCAGTAGGTCAAGGCAGACACTGTCTCTGTCCCCATGGTGCCCTCTGTCAGGCAGAGAAGAAAAGGAATTAAGCAGTCACAGTGAAGTGTGATGAATGTTATACACCAGAAACCAGATTGCACCTTTTTTTAAAAAAATTTTTTTGACCGCACTGCTTGGCTTGTGGGATCTTAGTTCCCTGACCAGGGATTGAACCCCGGCCCATGGCAGTGAAAGCACAGAGTCCCAACTACTGGACTGCCAGGGAATTCCCTCACCTTTGTTTCTTCATAGTCAAGGTAATTTAGACTTATTACAATAGCAACTAACAGTGAGGGTTTCCCATGGATCAGGTACTCTTCCGTGTGTGCACGCTGGCCAAATAAGGTAGTTACTATTATCCCCATTTCACAGATAAGGAAACAAGCGCACGTGACTTGCCTGATGTCATAGAGCTGATAAGAGAGAGCTGGGGTTTGAATTAAGGTAAGGTCTGACTCCAGACTCCCTGTTTTTTTTCTTTTTTAATCACTAATTGTCTGTTATTATAGAAAATGAGACAGCTACACAAAAGAAGAAAAACTGTCCAAAGCTCCTGTCCCCTTAGGCCCTAAACATTTAGGTGTATTCTCTTTTTCTTCCTTTAAAAATTGTTTTTATTATGAATATAACATAACACACTATAAGAAAATGCATCAAACAAATGTACAGCTTAACAAATTATTAAAAAGCAAATGCTTATATAGCTATTGTCCAAGCAGAGAAATAGAATTTTGCCAATATCCCACGCTCCTTTTCCCAATCATCACCCTCCCCCTCCCTCCGTAGGGAGTTATTGTTTTGACCTTCATGGCAATCACTACCTTGCTTTTCTTTTTAGATTTGCCATGTAAATATATATTCCTAAACACTACAATTTAGTAAGTTTTGGACTTTCATATAAATTGAATCATACAGTATGCATTGTGTATATTCTTTTGTGACTAGCTTCTTTCATTCTACATTATGATGGTGAGATTCATCTTAGTTCAGCATGTAGCAGTAGTTTATTCACCTTCATTGCTGAATGGTATTCTATTGTAAACATATGCTGCAATATATTTATCTAGTCTACTGTTGACGGACATTTGAGTTATATCCAGTTTCAAACTATTATGGATGATTTCCAGTTTGAAACTATTTGAGTTATTTCCAGTTTCAAACTATTAGGAACATTCTTTTTTTTTTTTTTTTTTTTTTTTTTGCGGTACGTGGGCCTCTCACTGTTGTGGCCTCTCCGGCTGCGGAGCACAGACTCCGGACGCGCAGGCTCAACGGCCATGGCTCACGGGCCCAGCCGCTCCGCGGCACGTGGGATCTTCCCGGACCGGGGCACGAACCCATGTCCCCTGCATCGACAGGTGGACTCTCAACCACTGCGCCACCAGGGAAGCCCTAGGAACATTCTTATACATATACACGTTTATATACACATTTTTTGTTGCTTGCAGGAGTGTTTGCATTTCTGCTGGGTATATACCTAGGGGTTGAATTGCTGGATGCATACATTCAACTTGAATAGCTAATGTCAAACAATTTTCTCAAGTTGATTGAACCAATGTACACTCTTTCTTCTAGCAGGGTGTGAGAGTTCCTGTTGCTCTACATTCTTGCTAACACTTAGCATTGGTTAGTGTTCTTAATTTTAGCTAGTCTGGTGGATATCTCGTGCTATTATTGTGGTTTGACTTTGCAGTTCCTTAATGATTAATCATATTGATCATTTTTTCATATGTTTAGCAGGCATCTGAATATCTCTTTCGTGAAGTTCTTTTTCAAGTCTCTCACCTATTTTTCTGTTGGAGTGTCTTTTTCTTACTGTTTTGTGGGAGTTCTCTGTTCTGGATATGAGCCCTTGGTTGTATATGCGACATCATTTCTCTTATTTTGTATCTGGCTTGCCTTGGCACTGTCTTAATGGTGTCTTTTTTTTTTTTTTTGCGGTACGCGGGCCTCTCACTGTTGTGGCCTCTCCCGTTGCGGAGCACAGGCTCCAGACGCGCAGGCTCAGCGGCCATGGCTCACGGGACCAGCCGCTCCGCGTCATGTGGGATCTTCCTGGACAGGGGCACGCACCCGTGTCCCCTGCATCGGCAGGCGCACTCTCAACCACTGCGCCACCAGGGAAGCCCTAATGGTGTATTTTTGATGAACAGAAGTTCTTAAGGTTTTCTGAGGATATTATAGCTCTGTTTTACTGAGGTCTACTTTGCATACTTAAGTTCACAGATTTTAAGTTGTTCAATCAGTTTTGACAATTATATATATCTGTGTGACTGCCACCCCAGACAACAGATCCATCACCCCAGAAACTTCCCTAGTGCCTCTTTCCAGGTGCTTCTTTTTTTTTTTTTTTTGCGGTACGCGGGTGTCTCACTGCCGCGGCCTCTTCCGCCGCGGAGCACAGGCTCCGGACGCGCAGGCTCAGCGTCTATGGCTCACGGGCCCAGCCGCTCCGCGGCACGCGGGATCCTCCCGGACCGGGGCACGAACCCGCGCCCCGCTCACCGGCAGGCGGACCCTCAACCACTGCACCACCAGGGAAGCCCTCCAGGTGCTTCTTTATTCACCTTTCAGAGGTAACCATTTTCTGATTTCTTTCACCGTAGATTAGCTCTGCCTCTTCTACAACTTCATATAGGTGGAGTAAAAAGTATGTATTCTCTTTGTCTGACTTCTTTTGATTAGCACAATGGTTTTACTTTTGGTTTGTTTTTATTTTATTTTATTTTATTTTTTTCTTTTTTTTTTTTTTTATTAGTTTCTGCTTTATAACAAAGTGAATCAGTCATACACATACATCTGTTCCCACATCCCTTCCCTCATGCATCTCCCTCCCTCCCACCCTCCCCATCCCACCCTGGTTTGTTTTTAAATTCACCCATATTGTTGCATTGTTAGCAGTTTATTACTTTTTATTGCTGAGTAGTGGTCATTGGACTAATAGGCCATAATTTATTTATTCATTCTTCTATTGATGGACATTTGTATTTTTTCTAGATATAGTCATACACATATATCTGGATTTAATATATATTATACATATTAAATATATTTTAGTAATTTAATGTTTATTAATATATAATATTAAACTTTTAATTTTGAGATAATTATAGATTAATATGCAATTATAAGAAATAATATAAAGATCCTGTGTACCTTTTACCCAATTTCCCTTGATAACATTTTATAAAACTAGTACAAGAATAATACACTATCACAGCCAAGGTACTGTCTTGATACAGTCAAGATACAGAGCATTTCCATCACCACAAGGGTCTCACTTGTTACCCTTTTATGGCCACTCCCACTTCCCTCCCACCCTCGAACTCTCTTTCATCCCTGGCAACAACTAAGCTCTTCTCCATTTCTGTTATTTTGTCATTTCAAGAATGTTGTATAAATAGAATCATATAGTATATAGCGTTTTGGGATTGGCTGTTGCATTCAGCATGATCATCTGGAAATTCATCTAGGTCATTGCAAGTAGCAATAGTTCCTTCCTTTTTATTGCCCAGTAGTATTCCATGGTGTGGGTGTACCCCATATTTTTTAACCATTCACCTGTTCAAGGACGTCTGGGTTGTTTCCAGTTTTTGACTATTATGAATAAAGCTGCTTATAAACATTTATATACAGATTTTTGTGTAAGTATAAGATTTCATTTCTCTGGGATAAATGCCCAGGACAGCAATTGCTGGGTTATATGGTATTATATGGTTGTGTATTTAGTTTTTTAAGAAAGTGCTAAAGACTTTTCCAGAGTGATTGTCTCATTTTGCATTCCTACCAGCAACAAACGAATGATCCAGTTTCTCTGCATTCCAACCAACATTTGGTGTTGTCACTATTTTTTTACTTAGGCATTCTGATAGGTGTGTAGTGATGTCGTATTATGGTTTTAATTTGTATTTCCTTAATAGATAATGATACAGAATATCTTTTCATGTGCTTGTCATCTGTGTATTCTCTTTGGTGAAATGTCTCTTTATGTAACTGGAATGTTTGCTTTTTTGCTGTTGGCTTTAAAAAAATTTTTTTTTATTGTGGTAAAATATAACTAAAATTTATCATTTAACTATTTTTAAGTATATAATTCAGTGGCATTAATTACATTCATACCGTTGTGCAACCATCACCACTAACTGTTTCCAAAACCTTTTCATCACCCCAACAGAAACTCTGCAATCATTAAGCAATGGAAACCCCCTAAACCTTGGTAACCTCTAATCTACTTTCTGTCTCCATGAATTTGCCTATTCTAGATATTTTACATAAATTGAATCATATACTATTTATTCTTTAGTATCTCGCTTATTTCACTTAGTATAATGTTTTCATGTTGTAGCTTGTATTAGAACTTCATTCCGTTTAATGGATGAGTAATATACCATCATATGTATATACTACATTTTGTTTATCTGTTCACTTGTTAATGGTCACTTAGGTTGTTTCTACCTTTTGACTATTGTGTATTGCTGCAATTAACACTGGCATGCAAATATCTGAGTCCTTGTTTTAAGTTCTTGTGGGTTTATACCTAGGAGTGAAATTGCTGTGTCATATCATAATGCTATGTTTAGCTTTTTGAGGAACTACCACACTACCACGGCAGCTGCACCAGTTTTACATCCTCGCTAACAACGTGGGAGGGTTTTAAATCCACATCTTTGCTAACACTTGTTATTTTCATTCATTCATTTATTTATATGTATCCTAATAGGTATAAAGTGGTATCTTATTGTAGTTTCCATTTGCATTTCCCCAATGACTAAGAATGTTGAATATATTTTCATATGTTTATTGGCTATTTGTATATCTCTTTGTCCTTTTTTTGATTGGGTTGTTTGTCTTTTTGTTGTTAAGTTTTAGGAGTTCTTCGTGTATTTTGGATCTTAATCCCTTATCAGATATATGATTTGCAAATATTTTCTCCCATTTTATGTTCTTTGATGCATAAAATATTTTAATTTTGATAAGGTTCAATTTATTTATCTGTTTTTTCTTTTCTTGCTTATGCTTTTGACTTTGTGAGTAAGGATTCATTGCCATATCCAAGGTCATGAAACATTGTTTTCTTGTAAGAGTTAATGGTTTTAGCTCTTACATTTAAGTCTTGATCCATTTGGAGTTAGTTTTTGTTTTGTTTTGTTTTGTTGGCCACACGGCCTGTGGTTCTTAGTTCCCCAACCAGGGATGGAACCCAGGCCCCTGGCGGTGGAAGTGCAGCATCCTAACCACTGGACCACCAGGGAATTCCCCATTTAGAGTTAGTTTTAACATCTTGTGAGCTAAGGTTACAACTTCATTCTTTTCTGCATGTGGAAATCCAGTTGTCTTAGGACGATTTGTTTTCCTTTTCCAGCACCATTTGTTGAAAAGACTGTTCTTTCTCCATTGAATAGGCTTAGCATCCTTGTCAAGAATAGTATCTATAGATATATGGGTTTTTTTCTGGACTCTCTGTTCTATTCCATTGGTCTATATGTCTATCCTTATGCTAGTACTACACTGTTTTGATTTCTGTACCTTTGTAATAAGTTTTGAAATCAGAAAGTACAAGTCCTCTGAATTTATTCTTCTTTTCAAGTTTGTTTTGGTGGTTTTGGGCCCCCTGCAGTTCCATATGAATTTGAGCATCAGCTTTTCTATTTCTTCAAAAAAGTCTGTTGGAATTTTGATAGGGGTTGAGTTGAATCTGTAGATCTCTTTGAGTAGTATAGACATTTTAATAATATTAAGTCTTCCTACCTATGAACATAGGGTGTCTTTCCATTTATTTAGGTCTTTTAAAATTTTTTCAGCAATGTTTTAAGTTTTCAGTGTATAAGACTTTTACCTCGTTAGTTAAATTCATTACTAGGCATTTTATTCTGTTAAATGCTATTGTAAATGAATTTGCTTTCTTTTTTTTTTTTTTTTTTTCGGTATGCAGGCCTCTCACTGTTGTGGCCTCTCCTGTTGCGGAGCACAGGCTCTGGATGCGCAGGCTCAGCGGCCATGGCTCACAGGCCCAGCCGCTCCGTGGCACGTGGGATCTTCCCGGACCGGGGCACGAACCCATGTCCTCTGCATCGGCAGGCGGTCTCTCAACCACTGCGCCACCAGGGAAGCCCGATTTTTGTGTTTTGATCTTGTACCCTGCAACTTTCCTGAACTTGCTTATTAGTTTTAGCAGCTTTCTGTGGATTCTTTAGGATTTTCAATATATAGGATAATGTCATCTGCAAATATAGTTTTACTTCTTCCTTTCCAATTTGGATGTTTTTTATTTCTTTTTCTTGTCTAATTGCTCTGGCTAAAACTTCCAGTACAATGTTGAATAGCAATGGTGAAAGTGGGTATTCTAGTTTTATTCCTCATCAGTCTTTTACCACTGAGTATGATTTTAGCTGTGTATTTTTTGTTTGTTTGTTTGTTTGTTTTTTGTTTTTGTGGTACGTGGGCCTCTCACTGTTGTGGCCTCTCCTGTTGCGGAGCACAGGCTCTGGATGCGCAGGCTCAGCAGCCATGGCTCACGGGCCCAGCCGCTCCGTGGCACGTGGGATCCTTCTGGACCGGGGCATGAACCCGTGTCCCCTGCACCGGCAGGCGGACTCTCAACCACTGCGCCACCAAGGAAGCCCAGCTGTGTATTTTTTGTAAGTGCTCTTTATCATGTCAAGTAAGTTCCCTCTTATTCCTAGTTTTCTGAGTGTTTTTTAAAATGAAGAAAAGTTCTTTCATTTTATCAAATACCTTTTCTGCATCAATTAAGATGATCTTTCCCCCCTTTTTCTATTAATATGATATGTTACAGTGATTGGCTTTCTTACGTTGAACCACCCTTGCATTGGTTCCACTCTGTCATGAAGTGTAATCCTTTTATTATGCTGTTGGATTTGGTTTGCTAGTATTTTTTTTTTTCGTTATGTGGGCCTCTCACTGTTGTGGCCTCTCCCGTTGCGGAGCACAGGTTCCGGACGTGCAGCCTCAGCAGCCATGGCTCATGGGCCCAGCCGCTCCATGGCGTGTGGGATCTTCCCAGACTGGGGCATGAACCCGTGTCCCCTGCATCGGCAGGTGGACTCTCAACCACTGCGCCACCAGGGAAGCCCTGCTAGTATTTTTAAATCTATATTCATAGGGATATTGGTCTATATATTTTTTCTTCTGAGGTTTTTATCTGGCTTTGGTATCATGGTAAGGCTGGCCTCATAGAATGAGAGGAAGTGTTCCCTCCTCTTCTATTTTTTGGAAGAGTTTGAGAAGGGTTGGTGTTAATTCTTGTTTAAATGTGTGGTAGAATTCACCAGTGAAGCCATGTGGTCCTGACCTTTTCTGTCAGAAGGTTTTGTTTACTGATTCAATCTCATTACTTGTTATAGGTCTGTAGAAATTTTCTATTTTATCTTGAATCATTTAGGCAATTTGTGTGTTCCTAGAAATTTGTCCATTTCATCTAGGTTATCCAATTTGTTGGCATACAGTTGCTTATGGTATTCTTTTATAATCCTTTTTATTTCTGTAAGGTCAGTAGTGATATCTCCACTTTAATTTCTGATTTTAATTATGTGTATTTTCTGTCTTTTTCCCTTGTCAGTCTAGCTAAGTTTGTCAATTTTGTGATCTTTTCTAAAAACTAACTTTTGCTTTCACTGATTCTATTATTTTTCTATTCTCTATTTTATTTATCTCTTTTCTAATCTTTATTTTCTTTATTCTGCTAGCTTTGGGCTACTTTGCTCTTCTTTCTTCTAGTTCCTCAAGGAATAAAGTTATTGATTTTAGATTCTTTCCCTTTTTTTATTATTATAGGCATTTACATTTATAACTTTCTGAGCACTGCTTTCTCTGCCTCTCATAAGTTTTGATATGTTGTCATTTCCATTCATCTTTGCTTTCTTGTTTGATCATTGATTAAGAGTATGTTGAATTTTCTGGTTTCTCTTCTGAATTATTTATTTTTAGCTTAGTCCCATGGTGGTTGGAAAATATACTTTTAAAGATTTCAGTGTTAAAATATTTATTGAGACTTGTTTTGTGGCCTAATATTTGGTCTATGCTGGAGAATATTCCATGTGGATTTGAGAGGAAAGTATATGCTGTTGTTGGGTAGTGTTCTATGTATGTCTGTTATGTCTAGTTGATTTACAGTGCTGTTCATGTGTTCTGTTTTCTTGTTGATCTTCTGTCTGATTGCCTACCCATTATCAAAAGTGGTGTATTGAAGTCTCTAGCTATTATTATAGAACTGTCTAGTTCTTCCTTCAATTCTGTTTATGTTTGCTTTATATATTTTGAGGCTCTGTTGTTGGTTTATATATGTTTATAATTGTTATATCTTCTTGATGGCCTTTTTCTCAATATATAATGACTTTTTTTTTTTGGTCTCTTTCAAAATTTTTTGGTTTAACGTCTATTTTGTCTGATTTACTATAGACATCCCAACTCTCTTTTGGTTACATTCGTATGGAATTTCTTTTTCTGTCTTTTCACTTTCAACACATTGGTATCTTTGGATCTAACGTGAATCTCGGGACTTCCCTGATGGTCCAGTGGTTAGGACTCCATGTTCCCAATGCAGGTGGCCAGGGTCTGATCCCTGGTCAGGGAACTAGATCCCTCATGCCACAACTAAGAGCCCACATGCCACAACTAAAAAAATCCCACATGCTGCAACTAAAGATTCCCCCATGCCGTGACGAAAGATCCCACATGCCACAACTAAGACCCAGCACAGCCAAATAAATATTTTAAAAAAGTGACTCTCTTGTGTATATAGCATGTAGTTGGATCATGCTTTTAAATACATTCTACCAATCTCTGCCTTTTCACTTGAAGATGTTAACCCATTACATTTAAAATAATTACTGATAAGGAAGGACTTACTTCTGCCATTTTACTATTTGTTTTCTGTATGTAATTTTAGTTATGATATGTCTTGATATGGGTCTATTTGGGTTAATCTTGTTTGAGATCCTCTGTTCTTCCTGTACCTGGATATCTATTTCCTTTTTCAGGTTTGGGAAGGTTTCAGCCATAATTTCATCAAATACATTTTTGACCCCTTTTTTTCCTTCTGGGATCCCTATAATGAGAATGTTGGTGCACTTGATGTTGTCCCAGAGGCCCCTTAAACTGTTCTCATTTTTAAAAATTTGTTTTCCTTTTTGCTGTTCTGATAGGGTGATTTCCATTATTCTATCTTCCAGATCACTTATGCATTCTTCTGTATCACCTAGTCTACTGTTAATTCCTTTTAGTGTGTTTTTCTTTTCCGTTATTGTATCTTTTTGGTTCTGATTGTCTTTAAAAAAAATTTTTTTAGTTCCTCATTAAAATTCTCACTGTGTTTATCTCTTATCTTTCCTAATTCAGTTAGCACTCTTATTACTAATTCTTTGAACTATTTATCTAGTAAATTATTTATCTTTGTTTCATTATTTGTTTTTTCAGTGTTCTTTTTTCATGTTCTTTCATGTTCTTTTATTTGAAACAAATTCCTCTATCTTGTCATTTTGCTTAACTTTCTATCTATTAAATTAGGTGAAACAGGTACCTATCCTGGTCTTGAAGGGTGTCCTTGTATGGGAATGTCCCTATACAGTCTGTATGTGCCCAGTGGCTTTGCTGGGAGAGTGGGTCTGACATGAGTATGAGTCATGTTTTCCCCTGGGGTGTGCTGGCAGCTACCACTGAAGTGGGGCTGGAGATGGAGGGGCTAGAGCCAGCCAGGTGTAAGGCAGGGCTTCTCCTCTGCTCACTGACCATCACCACCCTATTGGGGGTGGGGTCGGGTCCCAAGTTTCTGGAGTGGAAGCCCTGAGGCTCAGGTCCATGCTGTCTTGGTCCCCTCTAAATGTGTGCTTCCCCACCTCCCAGCACTGGTAGCTTTGCCCCAGAGAGGAGCAGTGCTGGAGCAAGAGGGGCTGGAGTGGGTATTTGGCATGGGTTGGGGTGCAGGCTGGGGTGGTCCCATCGTCAGTCAGAGCTCCAGGCCACTCCTGATTGGCTGCCTCCATGAACACCAGCAATGGCTGCCCTCACCCCGTTCAGATGCTGTGTTGGGTCTGAGCTGGCTCTGTCCTCCACAGCTGCTCACTCTCTTTGGCTGTGGTAGCCTTCACCTTAGTGTGGAGCTGTGCCTTGGAGCAAGTGGGCTGGAATAGGTGCTTAGCTTGGGCTGGGGTGCACACTTAGGTGATTGCAGGACATCGGCCAGAGTCCAGGGCAGTTTCTTCTGCCTTGTTTCGAGGGTAAGCAAGTGTGTGTACTTTTCATGATTGGAGTCTAGATTTCTTACAGCCCCCCTGTCATTTCCACTGGTTTTCAAATCAGCTAGGGGGACTCGTCCTCCCAGTGTTGAACCCCAGAACTGAGGTGCCCAATATGTAGTTGGAACTGCTTACTCCCCAGGGAGGATCTCTGAGCCTATGTAACTTCCTTTCTCTTCTGTGTCCCCTCCCAGGGGTGCAGATCTTGAATTGCTTGCTTCTCTTCCCTTCCTATCTGATTCCGTGTAGATCTTTCTTACAGTCTTGGTTGTATAAGAGTCTTTCTGCCAGTCTCCAGTTTGTTCTTCAGTGAGAATTGCTCCATATGTAGACTTTTTTTTTTTTTGGTGAAGGGAAGTACAGCATTTGTTGATTGCAGGGCCCAGTGAGAATTATGGGCAGCTATGCTCAAAAGGTCTGAACTGTGGATATATTTTTGATGTGTTCATGTGGGAAGCTGAGCTCCACATCCTCCTACTTTGCCATCTTGATCTCCTCCCATTTTCTGTATGTCTTATACTTTTTTTTAGGGTCCCTCATTCCTCTGTTACTGCCTTGTTTTGTGTTTAGTTAATTTTTTATAGTGAACCACTTTGATTCTGTTCCCATTTCCTTTTGTATATATTCTATAGATATTTTCTTTGTGATTACTATGGATTTTACATTTAACATTCTAAATTTATAATAATCCATTTTAAAACTCTGCTCTTAAACATTTCCATCCTCCTCCCTTTAAGTTGCTGTTGTCACACACATCTCTTTTCATTGTGTGCCTAGTAACATAGATTTATAATTATTTTTTATGTATTTATCTTTTAAATCCTGTAGGAATTAAAAAGTGGAGTTATAAGCCAAAAATATAATACCTGTTTTTATATTTGCCCATGTCTTTATCTTATGAGAGATCTTTATTTCTTCATGTGGCTTTGTGTTACTGTCTAGTGTCCTTTCATTTCAATCTGAGGGACTCCCTTTGACATTTTTGTAGGGCAGGTTGGATAGTACTGAACTCCCTCAGCTTTTAACAAGTCTGGGAATGTCTTAATTTATCTCTCATTTTTGAGGGACAGTTTTGCTGGACTTAGAATTATTGGTTGACAGTTTTTTCTTTCAGCCCTTTAAACATGTCATCCCACTGTTATCTGGCTTCCTTGGTCTCTGATGAGAAATTGATTGTTACTCTTATTGAGGGTCTCTTGTACAACATGAGTTGCTTCTCTCTTACTGCTTTCAAGATTCTCTCTGTTTTTCTACAGTTTGACTATAATGTGTCTCATTGTGGATCACTTTGAATTTATCCTGCTTGGAGTTGAGCTTCTTGGATTTTTGGATTTGTAGATTTATGTTTCCTGTCACATTTGGGAAGTTTTTGACTATCACTTTTCTTCAAATATTCTTTCCGCCCTTTCTCTCTCCTCCTTCTGGGATTCCCACAATCCATACGTTGGTCTGCTTGATGGTGTACCACAGGTCTCTTAGACCCTGTTCATTTCACTTTTCTCTTTCTGCTCTTTAGACTTGATAATTTCAGTGGTCCTATCTTCAAGTTTGCTGATTTTATTTCTGCCTGTCCAGATATGCTGTTGAACCTCTCTAGTGAATTTCAGTTATTGTCCCTTTCAGCTCAATAATTTCTGGATATCTCAGCTGAGTGTCAGGAGTGTTAATGTGGTGTTATCCTGTGTTAATGAGATTTCTTCACTCAGGCAGGGTCGTAACATCAGTTTCCCTCAGCACTCTTTCTCTCAACCCAATAGCAGCTACTATCTGGCAAGCCTTAGGTGGTCTCTTTCTACACATGTATAGCCTAGCCATCAGCCACAGATTTACAAGGAACCCCTACACTGACCTCTTGGGCTCCATCTCGCTTTTTTTCAATGACCTACCTCTCAGATTATAGCTGCTTTAGGTGCTCTGAACTCTGATCGCTGCCTCTTCAGCTCAGTAGGTAGTAGTCATGCTCTATTTGGACTCCAGCTCTTTGAAACATGATTGGGAAATAAATGAACGAACAAAAAACAAACAAACAAATAAATATTCCAGTTTTATTGTTGTTTATGGTGGGAGGGCTAGACTGTGCTAGCTACTCCATCATAGAGGCAGCAGTTTCCCTCTTTCTGGATGAAATGGATTATGTGTTGACAAAGATGTCAGGCAGAACTAGCTACTCTCTCTGATGCCCTGTGTTTGTCAGGTCTCTCTGAGCAATAGGACCATCACTTGTTAGGCTCTGCAAGTGAATAGATATGATGTTTTGTGTCCCCCCCGTCCTTAGTGTACTTCAAGTGAAGGGACTTCTACTACATGAGCGTCGATGGCAAGATTCTCTTGGACCCTGGAAGTCATTCACCTTATTGTTGCCAACAAATAAAGAGTGTGTTCATTTTCCATTAAAAACTCAGTTCTGCCTGCATTAGCCTGCTCTTTTGCAGCAAGGAGGTTAATGTTGCTCTGTTGCCTGGTAGAGGGTGGATGGGAGCACAACACCTTCAAAATCTATTTGGCTTCTTTGCTGCTGTAAGTCATTAGCATGTGGACCAGACTCTAGGCCTTGGGCCTGCAGGCTGAAAGCCATGTGGTAAACCATGTTCCAACAGAGGAGGACACACAAGGGATGTCTTTCAGAGCATTAGGAAGGAGCCACTGCCAAGTCAAACACCAAAACAGAGGAGTTACTCTGAGACATGCTACGCCTATAAAGGAATATAAAGTTTGGCGTCTCACCCTGCTCCAGGAGCCCACAGGCAGCTCATTCATTCAGTAGACATTTGATGACTGCCTGTGCTGAGCCAGGCCCTGGGTTGGGTTCCAGGGATACAGGGTAAGGGGAAGATTCATCAAGGATATGATGCTTGAGTTGGCTCCTGGGGTCAAATCTTGGTTCCAAAGAAAACTGAGGGAAAAAATTGCAATCAACTCATCTTTCCATATTTCTATTTGAATAGAAGAACATACAAACTGAATTTATTTTCTAGAAAGGGATCCAGAGATTTCATTTTGAAGGCTGGGACACTGCTTTGAGGGGGACCTCTGGCCTTCTCTAACTCACCCACACACTCTTAGAATAGGCCCTCTCTAGAGCCCTTACCTAGTTGTGTTTCCACAGCTGAAGGCATGAACGAGCTCTGGCCTTTCTGGAGGGTTGAGGACTCTTTCTGATCTCACTCCTCTTCCTCTTTTCTCCAAGAAATAGCTGTCTGAGCTTTAGGTGGCCCACTCCACAGGTAGGATTAGGTGTGGAACTTTGGACTCCATCCCTGGGTTACTCCTGGGACTGGACCCTCTCTTCTTGACCTCCGGGCACCCTCAGTCTGTAGGTGGGTTTCTGGTAGGGAGAAAAGGGGAATTTCTATTTTAGGTGCCATGAGCCTCACTCTGGGGCAAGGAGACTGCTGGCCAGGGTGAACATTTGTGGGTATGTGTTTTCTTTGAATAAGTGAGACTACCACCCTCAAAAAAAGTCTTGACATTTTCTCTGTAAATTCAGTTTCTGTTGAAGGGAGGTTTCTGCAGGATCTAATGGTACTAAGACTCCAGAGACTTCCTAGGTTTCCAAAGATGATTTCTGGGCTTCCTTTTTGTTAGTTTTACAAATACATCTCTGCCTTCTTTCCTCAGTCACATGGGCCCTCTGGCTTATGGGGCCTGGAGCCATAGAATAAGGGAAGGTAGGCAGGGGTTTTTTGCCTGCTGGGTGTAGTTTTGAGGTTCTCTTGGCCACACTGGTGGATGAAGCTTCCAGTTTGGGGTCAGATGCTGTCCAGAGCCGTATGCCTGGACAATGCCCTTACCATTCCTTGCCCTGGTTTCCCCATTTTCTCTCTCTGCCCCTCCAACCAGGTTGTACAGGCCTTTTCCCCTTTTGCCCACTGTCATGGGCATGATGGTGCTGCTCACATACACCATGCCCCTCCATGGAAAGGCTTAGATTTTTGAGGAAACACAGATTTTTGTGTGTGTGAGGGAGAAAAAGTCCATGATATTGTGGTTAGAATTAATTGTGATGGAAATTTATTGATTTAAAAATAAAACAATTAGGTCTGGAAAAGATAGCTTAGACGAGGTTTTCTAGGTGGAAATCTGTGGACTATGTGGTATGCTCTGTTTGTGGTTGGAAAGGGGTTGACTTAGGAGGCTGGAGCCTGCCCTTCTGCGCAGAGGGAAGCTAGTCAGCACCACCACTAGGGGGCGACAGAAACCATAGCTGCCACATTCCTAGGTGATGGATCTAACACCGGCTTGTTCTCCCCTCTCTGGAGAGTAGGTATGAATGCTAGACAAGAAAGGGGACACTGTTCTACAACCTGCTCTATTGTACAAAGTAAGTAAGCTGTTTGGGAACACTAACCAAGGTCACCAGGGTGTAATGGGACCAAGGCTTAGAAACGGTGCTTTGGACTCTCCAGGAATGTACCCGAAGGGGAGGAGGGTCGGGGGCAGGGAGACAAGGGGGAGTTCACAATTTTGACTCAGGCAAAACAAAAACAAAAACAACAAATAAATAAATAAATGAATAGGGAAAATATATGGAGCTGAGAGTAGTATTGGCCAAATGGATCCAAAGCTTTCCGATAGACCAGACTTCGAGGACCGGGTTTTCATGGTGCATGAACTGCTCTGAGCCTTAATGGGTTTGATTCCTCCCTTCTCGCTCTCCCTGCAGAGCAAGAAGCGGCTTTTCTATAATTGGCCCTTGAAACATTACTACAATCACTTTGTGGCCTCCTTCAGCTTATTTTTAATTACAAGCTCTATTGCATTGTTAAATTATTAACTCTGACAATTACTTATCTTAGCATTTTCTTATCTTGATGGAAATGAAAATAGCAAGGTCATGTTAGCTCACTTGAGGTTTTGGTCTGCTACAGAGAAAATTGAGCTGGATCAGCTCAGCAAATGTTTGTAGAGCTGCGAACCGAGTTTGCAGAGGGTCTGCTAGTGGAATGGTGCTGAGGGGGCTCTGCACCCACAGGTGCTTATTCTGGCTGGTTAGGGCTGGGCTGTCCCTGGAAGTGGGACGTGCTGTTGCAAGTGATGGTGTCGCAGGCGCGTGCAGCTTCTTCTGTAACCTTGAGGAAAGGTCCTGCACGCAAGGCTCACACTTGCAGTCCGGTGACTGAGACAGCCAAGGCAAGGTCAGGAAGGGGAGCACATCCCACTGCCTCTCCTGATGTGTCCCAGCTCTGCTCTGGCTCACGGTCCCTCTTCTGCTTTTCTAAGTCCCACTCATCTGAAGCCCTTTCTGGACCCCTTCTTCCCTACCCCTCTCAGCCCACACTGACCTCCCAAGGTGCTCACTGTATGACACACTGGCAACAATGACAGCAACTAAACAGCCACAGTAACAATGACTAACATGTATTGAGTGCATACTGTATACCTGGTGCCTTGCCCGCAGTGGACTCTTGGCAAATGTCTCCAAATGCTGGCCATGGCAGGCCTCATTGTCATGTTGCCTTCTGTCCAGCAGGGGGTAGTGTGACTACACCATAAAGGGGACCCTCCTTTACCTGCGTTCTCAGGAAAAGTGAAACTTCAGAGTTTCTGTGGATCCTAGAAGAGTGCTTCTGGCTTTCACAGTGGGTCCGAAGGCTCCGACAGACAGTGAGGGTAAAAGGCTGCACAACGGTCACCCCTTGTTCCCCCCAGCCTCGGGCACTTGGGGTCCATCAGTCCCAACATCAAGTCATTCTATGTTCAATCCCTGGCTCTACTGACTTCATGGAGAGCAAAGGGCAGGCATGAACTTGGAGAAATGGCTTTGGCCTCAGTCGATAGCGCTGATTCCATGGCAGGTACTTGGCACCTTGCTTCCTTAGGGATACACAGATGGTTCCCAAATCAGACAGCCTCTTGGTAGGAACTAGAGATTGGGGGAGTGCAGATCCCCAGATGTGTTATACACATTAATGGATGGTACTGCTTTTGGGAGACCACTTGGCCCCATGCGGCAGTGGTTTCAGTGGGCAAATGTCTAGGCTGTCTAGAGTTTCTCAGGCAGAAGCCTGTGAGAAAGTCTCATCTTTCTCATAACCTGGGAGCCAATTGTTCCCACAGTGAGAGGAAGAGGTGAGAGTATTGGCGGGTTGTGGTTGCGTCATCTCCCACTTCTCTTACTTGCGGAGGACCTCGGTGGGAAGGTAAGGTACGAGCTGGCTCCCACTGTGGGCAACTTCTGTCAACCCAGCTCTGACTGTGGTCTCATGCTTTGGAAAACAGGCAAGAGCTTCCCAGAAATGACTCCACTGACATTTCTGCCAATACTAGGGCCTGCTCAAGACTCTGAAGGCTGATTCTTTACTTTAGGAGGGATTTTTGTGTCTGGTCCCCAGCACAGATAGGCTGGGAGATCTCTGACTAACTTCCATGAGGAATTCAGATCCTGGGTCCTTCAGCGCAACCCACATCTGAGTCTCTAGTTCCATGAACTTAGAGATCGATGTGGCTGCACAACCTCTTGGCTTCGGAAGTGCTTTGGGTTCAGATGTTCAAAGCAGCCCTGAGTTATCTTTGTAGCTTCTCCAAATTCCTCCCCTATTCTCTAGGCCCCTGTGAAAAGAAAATGCTAATCTATCACAGGCTGCTCACTCCACCCCGAACCATCCACCTACTGGCAGCCAGAGGGAACCGGTCAATCAGAAAGTGTTCAAACTGTAAAATGTCTGTGCATCCAAGGCAATGCCCACATTCGAAGCCTCTTGCTCCCCACCACCAGGCCTCACCCAAATTGGCCTTTACGTAAAAGGGCTCAAGTTCAAGGAAACTGTGTCTGTGTGTGCACGCTTACTCCAAGTCTGTTTTTTTTTTTTTGCGGTACGCGGGCCTCTCACTGTTGTGGCCTCTCCCATTGCACAGGCTCCGGACACACAGGCTCAGCGGCCATGGCTCACGGGCCTAGCTGCTCCGCGGCATGTGGGATCCTCCCGGACCGGGGCACGAACCCGTGTTCCCTGCATCGGCAGGCGGACTCTCAACCACTGCGCCACCAGGGAAGCCCATGTTTTTTGTTTTTTTAAAAAAATATTTATTTATTTATTTTTGCCTGCATTGGGTCTTTGTTGCTGTGCGCGGGCTTTCTCTAGTTGTGGCGAGTGGAGGCTACTCTTCGTTGTGGTGCGCGGGCTTCTCATTGCAGTGGTTTCTCTTGTTGCTGAGCACGGGCTCTAGGCGTGCGGGCTTGAGTAATTGTGGCACGTGGGCTCCAGAGCGAAGGCTCAGTAGTTGTGGTGCACTGGCTTAGTTGCTCTGCAGCATGAGGGATCTTCCCGGCCCAGGGCACAAACCCACGTCCCCTGCATTGGCAGGTGGATTCTTAACCACTGCGCCACCGGGGAAGTCCCTCCAAGTCTGTTTTCAGAGATTTGCCTTTCACTGCCCGAGTAGCTGCTGAGGAGGGTACGTTCCCTAATTCCTCACCTGGTAGATCAGTTGGGGCCATTTATGTACTCTGGTTTAAAATAATAATAATAATAATGGTAATAATAATAATAGTAATAATAATATGTGGCAGTTTTGAGCCCTTTACATTAGCTAGGTTCTTCTAATGGATTACCCAATTCAATTTTCACAAGAACTTTATGATATAACTGCTATATATAATATATTACATATGATATTATACACATATTTAATATACTATTTATAGTGTTCCCATCATATAAGGTAGAATCAGAGGTGTGGAGGGGTTAAATTGAAGGTGATCACGGAGGATGTCGCTGGGGCAGAATCTTGGGGAAGGGGATCAGAGGAGGCTGGCTGACAAGCAGGAGACACGCTTCAGACCCCTCCACACCCCAGGTGCTTGCGCCCACCTGATCTGGAGGGACCTGGGGCTTGGGAAGTACAGCATGACCCATCCTTCACACTCCTAGGAGCAGGGAGGAATGGCTGTGTCCTTCAGCCTTGAGAAAAGCGTTCTATCACACTTTGATCTGACAGATGGATTGACTCCCTGGAATTCAGGGAGGATGGTGGGGCAAATGTGTAGCAGATGGGGAAACTGAGGCCAGAAAGTTTAGGGGCCTGCTCAAGTCAATAGTGAGCGTGTTGGGGCTTCCCTGGTGGCGCAGTTGTTAAGAATCCGCCTGCCAACTGCAACGAAGAGTAGCCCCCGTTCACCGCAACTAGAGAAAGCCCGTGTGCAGCAACGAAGACCCAACACAGCCAAAAATAAATATATAAAAAAAAATAGTGGGCTTTTCTGGATCTATAGCACCTTCTCCAAGACCACATAGCCCCTGAGTTGGGACTCTGAATGTCTCTGTCTGAGAAAACTGTCCAGTGAGGTCAGAAGCAAGGAGGTCACTTTAAAAATTTTATTTTAAAAGGTGATAGTTTAATTTGTATTTTCCAGATTGCTAAAACATATACGTGAGAAATTAATTCAAACAGTACAAAATGGTAAATGGTGAAAACTAAGCCTCCGTCCCACTTCTGTCCCCTGTTCCTGTCCCCTGTACAATCACTGTTCTCGTGTATCCTTCTAGAGACAATTCATGCATATGTAATCACCTATGGAAATGTGACAGGTTGTTGAAATGGGTTCTCTACCTCTCATCTGAGGTCCCAAGCCCAGCAAGTCTAGCAAGAGGGGCTTTGG
Source organism: Mesoplodon mirus (assembly GCF_964341445.2). Lineage (NCBI taxonomy): Eukaryota > Metazoa > Chordata > Mammalia > Artiodactyla > Ziphiidae > Mesoplodon > Mesoplodon mirus. The sequence continues at coordinate 72,672,007 of NC_138980.1, forward strand.
TAAGATCACTTGTAGGAAAATCACTTGAATGTGGCCTCTGGAGTTGGGGGGCTGGGATAGACACCTGAAGAGTCTAAACATGAGATAGAGGGGGGTGGATGGGAAGAGGAAAGGTGAGAAGAGGAGAGGATTGTAGAAGAGAGGACTGGGGGAAAAAGAGAGAGAGAGAGAGAGAGAGAGAGAGAAAGGGAGAGGAAGGGAGAGAGAGAGAGGTGTGAGGTACATTCGGAGCCAATTATGCTTTTGCCAAAAGTGAGGCCATTGACACATAAATGTTCTTACAGATCAGCTATGGGCAAAAGGGGGAGAGGGCTGGTCTAAAAACACCAGAAGGAGAAAGCATCCCTAAAGAGAGATAGACCCCTAAATTCCCACAGATTGAGGGAGGGAGGGGACCAGTAGCCATCCAGAGGAAAGTGCAACCAAATGTTCCAATGTTGGTCTCTGAAGAATCCACAAAAGCACTCAGGAGAGGAAGGTTAAGTCTAGAGAAAACCAGCTTTCAACATCAGTTGTGACCAGAGAAAGCCAATGCCAGATGACACTGGTGACAGTCAGGTATCCTCCTCCTTCCTCCTTCCCACGTATTTAGTGTGGTAATCAAAATATGTTGTTCACGGACATTTTTGTTGGTAGCTGCTCTTCACAGTGCCCCAGAGGTGAAGTAGATGGGCAGCATCCTCAAATACTACTTGGTCTACATAACAGGAAAAATGAGATCCAGTGGACAGAAGCCAAGTTGTGATCTCTTGTGCAGTTTCCCAGACCTAGGCCAGGTATGTGAATACCTGAAACCACACGACTAAAGGGGGTTCTTGGCTCTCCTGAGGAAGAAATCTACCATAGGGCCACATGCTCCCAAGCTTTCCCCAAGGGAATCCATAGCCATTTACTAGGGTGACTGTAGACTAAGGAAATATACAATCCTTTTGGGGGCAACTTAACACTGAATCTTAATTTTTGCTAATTCCTGGGGACTTAAAATGCCCCTGTAGTCTACCAGTCAAAGAAAAGGTTTATGATGGTCAGGTGATAAATGAGGTTTTGGACAATCTTCCTCTCACACTGGGTCCATGGCCCTACTCTGTGATGGCTCCTTAGTTTCTAAATGTGTAATTGGCGTTGATATGCCAGCAACTGGCAGAATCGTCACATTAGCAACCTGACCTGTGAAGTGAGAACTAATACAGAATTTCCCTTTCCTACAAGGATGCTAGGCCAAAACCAATATTCATCCTTGCAAGGGGTAGAGGGTAGGGAGAGGATTTCAGAGATTAGCATCAAGAAGTCTTGAAAGATGTAGAGGTAGTGATTTCTATCACATGCCCATTTCACTCATGTATTTGACCCATGTGGAAAGTGAGGGGATCTTGGAAAATTACTATGGATTATCATAAACCTAGATTTTTTGGTAATTCTAGTTGCAGACACTGTTCCAGTTGTGGTATCTTTTCTTTCTTTCTTTCTTTCTTTCTTTCTTTCTTTCTTTCTTTCTCTTTCTTTCTTTCTTTCCTTCCTTCCTTCCTTCTTTCTTTCCTTCTTTCTTTCTTTATGCATGCCTGTGTTGGGTCTTCGTTGCTGAGCGTGGGCTTTCTCTAGCTGTGGTGAGCGGGGGCTGGGCTACTCTTTGTTGCAGTGCATGGGCTTCTCATTGCTGTGGCTTCTTTTGTTGCGGAGCACGGGTTCTAGGGCATGCAGCCTTCAGTAGTTGTGGCACGCGGGCTCTAGAGCACTGGCTCAGTAGTTGTGTCTCACGGGCTTAGTTGCTCTGCGGCATGTGGGAGCCAGACAAGGGCTTGAACCCGTGTCCCCTGCATTGGCAGGCAGATTCTTAACTACTGTGCCACCAGGGAAGCCACAGTTGTGGTATCTTTATTGGAGCAAATCAACACAGCCCCGGCACTTGGTATGATCTGACAAGTACTTTTGATTTTACCTGTCAGGTACTGTTGACAGGGCACCTTTCTAGTGTTGTCTCAGGATTATGTCATCTTTTCTGGCATTTGTCATTATATAGACAGTAGAGATCTTGATCATCTTAGCGTTCCACAGAACATCACACAGGTACATTGCATTGATGACAGCTTGCTGATTGGACCAGATAAGCAGGAAGTACGTAGTATCTTAGAAGCCTTAGAAAGACACATATAAACCAGAGGATGAGAGATTAACCCTATGAAAATTCTTCGAGGCTTTTGGAGTCCAGTGGTTTCGAGAATATGGGGATATGCCCTCCAAAGTGAAAGAAAAGTTGCTGCATCTTATATCCCTTGCCTTTCAAGAGGCACAATGCTTGGGGGACCTCTTTGGATCTTGGAAGCAATTTATACAACACTTGAGTGTGCTGCTCTGACCTATTTATTAATTTATAGACTTAACAGTTTTGCAAGGAGCCCAGAGCAAGAGGAGACTCTGCAGGACGTCCGGACAGCAGCACAGATGCTCTGAGACTGAGCTTTAGGACCTAGTGAGTGTCTGTGGTAAATAAAGATGCTGTGTGGAGACTCTAGTAAGCCCCAAGAGGATAATCAGGGCAGAGACCCTTAGGGTTTTGAAGAAAAAACATGCTTTTTTATGCAAAGAACTATTCTCCATTTGAGAAACAGCTCCTGGCTTCCTACCAGGCCCTGGTAGACTAAATTCCTGACAACAGTAAACAGGCCACCTGAACTACCCATTGTGCACTGGGTCTTATTTGACCACAGCCATAGGCTGGGTTTCCATAGCAGCAATCCCTCAAGTGGAAGTGGTTGCTGAAGGAACTGGAAACTACAAGTAAGGTGCATGAGTAAGTAAGTAGATGCTCTTGCTGCATTGCTTCCTCTCCCTCAATCCACACCTATGGCCAAATGGGGGAGTTTCTTATAACTACTTGAGTGAGAGGCAAAAATGGACCTAGTTTGCCGAAGGTTCTGCAGGATATGCTGGCACATTCTGGAACAGGATTGCTAGGGTAGAGACCATAATAAGGAATATTTCTGAAAGAAAATGGTGAAGAGAAATCCTCCAAGAGGACAGAGCTTCAAGAACCACCTGTGGTTTTCCACCTTCTATGGGCTCAGAGGTGACCACACGTAAGAGTCTACTCTAATTAATGGGCAGTGGCTGATAGTTTGGCTGGATGGTCAAGGACTTGGAAAGAACATGATCAGAAATTCGTAGACTTTGCAGACAAGCAAAAGCTAAGATAATTCAGCACCTCCAAACCAGCTCTACAACAAATGCTAAAGGAACTTCTCTAAGTGGGAAACACAAGAGAAGAAAAGGACCTACAAAGACACACCCATAACAATTAAGAAAATGGTAACAGGAGCATACGTATCAATAATTACCTTAAAGGTGAATGAATTAAATGCTCCAACCAAAAGACACAGTCTCGCTGAATGGATACAAAAACAAGACCCATATATATGCTGTCTACAAGAGACCCACTTCAGACGTAGGGACACATACAGACTGAAAGTGAAGAGATGGAAAAAGATAGTCCATGCAAATGGAAATCAAAAGAAAGCTGGAGTAGCAATATTCATGTCAGATAAAATAGACTATAAAATAAAGAATGTTACAAGAGACAAGGAAGGACACTACATAAAGATCACAGGATCAATCTGAGAAGAAGATATAACAATTATAAATATATATGCACCCAACATAGGAGCACCTCAATACATAAGGCAACTGCTAACAGCTATAAAAGAGGAAATCGACAGTAACACAATAATAGTGGGGGACTTTAACACCTCACTTACACCAATGGACAGATCATCCAGATAGAAAATTAATAAGGAAACAGAAGCTTTAAATGACACAATAGACCAGATTTAATTGATATTTATAGGACATTCCATCTGAAAACAGCAGATTACACTTTCTTCTCAAGTGCACTGGGACATTCTCCAGGATTGATCACATCTTGGGTCACAAATCAAGCCTCGGTAAATTTAAGAAATTGAAATCATATCAAGCATCTTTTCCAACCACAACATTATGAGATTAGAAATCAGTTACAGGGAAAAAAACATAAAAAACACAAACACATGGAGGCTAAACAATACATTACTAAATAACCATGAGATCACTGAAGAAATCAAAGAGGAAATCAAAAAATACCTAGAGACAAATGACACAAAAACATGATGATCCAAAACTTGTGGGATGCAGCAAAAGCAGTTCTAAGAGGGAAGTTTATAGCAATACAATTCTACCTCAATAAACAAGAAAAATCTCAAACAATCTAACCTTACACCTAGAGGAACTAGAGAAAGAAGAACAAACAAAACCCAAAGTTAGCAGAAGAAAAGAAATCATAAAGATCAGAGCAGAAATAAATGAAATAGAAACAAAGAAAACAATAGCAAAGATCAATAAAACTAAAAGCTGGTTCTTTGAGGAGATAAACAAAATGGATAAACCTTTAGCCAAACTCAACAAGAAAAAGAGGGAGAGGACTCAAATCAGTAAAATTAGAAATGAAAAAGGAGAAGTTACAATAGACACTGCAGAAATACAAAGCATCCTAAGAGACTACTACAAGCAACTCTATGCCAATAAAATGGGCAACCTGGAAGAAATGGACAAATTCTTAGAAACGTATAACCTTCCAAGACTGAACCAGGAAGAAATAGAAAATATGAACAGACCAATCACAAGTAATGAAATTGAAACTGTGGTTAAAAATCTTCCAACAAACAAAAGTCCAGGACCAGATGGCTTCACAGTGAATTCTATCAAACATTTAGACAAGAGCTAACACCCATCCACTATGGAGAACAGTATGGAGGTTCCTTAAAAAACTAAAAATAGAATTACCATATGACCCAGCAAGCCCACTACTGGGCATGTACCCAGAGAAAACTATAATTCAAAAGACACATGCACCCCAATGTTCATTGCAGCACTTACAATAGCCAGGTCATGGAAGCAACCTAAATGCCCACTGACAGACGAATGGATAAAGAAGATGCAGTACATATATACAATGGAATATTACTCAGCCATAAAAAGGAATGAAATTGGGTCATTTGTAGAGATGTGGATGGACCTAGAGTCTGTCATACAGAGTGAAGTAAGTCAGAAAGAGAAAAACAAATATCGTATATTAATGCATATATGTGGAACCTAGAAAAATGGTACAGATGAACTGGTTTGCAAGGCAGAAATAGAGACACAGATGTAGAGAACAAACGTATAGACACCAAGGGGGGAAAGCGGTGGTGGTGGTGGTGGTGGTATGAATTGGGAGATTGGGATTGACATACGTACACTAATATGTATAAAATGGATAACTAATAAGAGCCTGCTGTATAAAAAAATAAATAAAATTCAAAAATTAAAAAAAAAGAAATTGGTAGAGGCTTGGCTAAGAGGTATATCTATATCTGTCTGTCTGTCTGTCTGTCTGTCTCTCTCTCTCTCTCTCAGGAAGAGCACAGGGCATGAAGATGATTGTATCCCATGTGAGCGCTCACCAAATTACATCCACTGCAAAGGAGGCTTTCGGTAATCAGGTGGATGTGATGACATGTTCTACAGAGTTAGTCAACCTCTTTCCTCAGTGGTCCCAGTGCTTGCTCAATGGGCCCATGAACAAAGAGCCCATGGTGGAAGGAATGGAGACCACACATGGCCTCAAAACCTGGGCTTGTCTGTTCCAAGGCTGATGGTTATCACCACCACTGCTGAATGCTTAACCTGCCAGCAATAGAGACCAATGCTGAGCCCCTGATATGGCACCATTCCATGGGATATTTGGCCTCTTCCATCATGGAGGGGACAGCAACTTGTTCTTTCTGAAATAGACAGGTATTCTGGATATGGATTTGCCTTCCCTGCTTCCTGCCAGCACCGCCATTAATGGACATATAGAATGCCTCATTCACCATTAAGATACTCAGATGACATTGCTTCTGACTAAAGAACTCATTTTGTTGTAAAATAAGCACAGCAATGGGTGCATGCCTACGGAATTCACTGGTCTTATCCTGTAACCCATTGCCGAGAAGTAGCTGCCTGAAAGTAGGTTGAAACATATAAAATTGCCAATATTCAATAAAATAAGCAGTTTCAATGATTCAACTCAATATAACAGTGGAATGGCCGATTGAAGATTCATGTGTGGCACCAATTGGGAGACAACATCCTGAAGGACTGTATGAGTATACTGTCTTCTATGATGCAGTATACTTACTCTGAGTCAAGGACCAATTATGGTGCTGTTTCTCTTCCAGCCAGAATACAGGGATCTAGGAATCAAGAGAGTGAGTGTGGGAGTGGCTCCCATCACTACTATACCCAGTAACCCACTATGATGATTTTTGCTTCATGGCCCTGTAACTTTGGGCTTAGCTTATTTTGAAGTTTTGGTTTCCAAGGGAGAAATGCTTCCACCAGGCAACACAACAACCACACAGTGGAAGTGGAAGTTGAGACTGCCATCTGGCCACTTTGGGCTCCTCATGACGCTGAGCCAACAGGCAAAGAGTTGGTTTACTGTACTGGGTGGGATGATCAATCCCAATTACCAATAAATTCATTGTTTTGCTTAAGTTTGTTTAAGTTGGTTTTCTGTCCTTTGCAACAAAGATATACAATAGGAGCTCAATAACTACTGAATTATAGGTTAGCATCTCTCTATCTCTTTGGGTTGTTCCATAGGTGGGTCACAGAAAAGCACGTATAATTTAAGCTTTTTCTCTGGGTGGGAGCTTCCTGTCTTTGGCTTTTTTTTTTTTTTTGGCTGCATTGGGTTTTTGTTGCTGTGTGCGGGCTTTCTCTAGTTGTGGCGAGTGGGGACTACTCTTTGTTGTGGTGTACGGGCTTTTCATTGCAGTGGCTTCTCTTGTTGCGGAGCACGGGCTCCAGGCACGCAGGCTTCAGTAGTTGTGGCTTGTGGGCTCTAGAGCACAGGCTCGGTAGTTGTGGCACACGGGCTTAGTTCCTCCGCGGCATGTGGGATTTTCCTGGACCAGGGCTCGAACCCGTGTTCCCTGCATTGGCAGGCAGATTCTTAACCACTGTGCCACCAGGGAAGTCCAGGGAGCTTCCTGTCTTGAGGACACCTGGAGATGCTGTCCACTCCAGGAGGGATGAGAGGGCAACCTGGATAGAACAGCAGAGAACAGAGCCAAACTTTTGGTTGTCATTTAAAACATGAAAAATGAAAAAACAAAGAGCAATTTCACAGATATCAGTTTGTGTTTAATTTTTATTCCCCAAACTCTCCCAAGGATCTCTGGAAGTTTGAAATTGCTTCTTTATTTCACACCTTTGACCAGGGATGGCTTAAGGTCTGAGTCAGAGCTCTAAACGAAGTTGCTTTTCTTCCCCCTTCTCCTGTTACAGTGTCCAGTGATGCCTATTTAATGGGTCAGAAATGAGGTCCCATGTGTCTACGTCAGGGCTTTGAGAATCTTATCTGGTCGTACAACTTTCACTCAAAATTAAGGCACTGTGTGGTGAGGGGGATAAATAAACTCGTTAGGAAAGTTAACCAGCATCCTCATTGTCACCTAACAGCATTCATTGTGTGTGTGCTTAGAATAATGTCTTTTCCACAAGCCAGATGGGAAGCTGCTCTAATGCATTTTCCTGAATTTGGCCTGCCACTCTTGTAAATTACCTTGCTTAATGGACTCTGGGATTCTGTTATCTATTTGGAAACTCTGGAGCTCCTGGAGAACCAAATCAAGTGCCTTAGTCCGGAGCAAGGGAAGGCAGGCTTAGAAGATTTACAATTCCGTGAACATCTTTATTGATGTCTGTTGTGTTTTGCAAACAACTTTCTAGTGGAATAAGTGCTTATGATGAGGCCGCGGGCACTTTTTTTTGATAAGTTGCCCTGAAATTATGACTGCCAGGGCCCATAAATCACCTCCAGAAATCAACATGCCAGGAAGGTGTTTGGCACTTATTCCACCCACACCCCCAGCCCGGCTGCATGTGGGCATCCTGCCAAGGCCCTCAGCAGTCTTCCGGCCATTTACCAAGAACCGCTAAAATAGTCATAATATCCCCACCACCACCACCATGGCAGCCCACAAGTGTGGAGCACTTTACAGCTGACAGAGGGGTTCGCTGGCCTTGTTTCGTCTGCTGAGACGTGGAAACGGAGGCCCGGAGATGTCAGCCAGGAGTGAGGGCCAGAAACAGAGTGGAGCCGGGCCTCCTGACTCACTTCTACTGTCTTTGCTCCCTACCACTGGGACAATTAATTTTATGTGTTGGCTTGACTGGCCATGGCGCCCAGTCATTGGTTCGAACATTATTCTGGGTATTTCTGTGAGGGTGTTTTTGGAAAAGATGAATATTTGTATCAGTAGACTGAGTAAGGCAGACTGCCCTCCCCAGTGTGGACGGGCCTCATCCAATCTGTGGCTGAACTGACTAGAACAAAAGGCTGACTCTCTCTTGAGTAAGAGATTCTCTTGCCTGATGACCTTTGAACTGGGACATCAGATTTTGGCTTGCCAGCCTCCATAATCACATGGCCAATTCCTTAAAATTAGTCTTTCTCTCTCTGTCATATATATTGGGGTTGACTGTAAGATGTTATGGCAAAACCCGAATCAACTTTTTGGCCAGCCCCAATATGAACTTCCTATTGGTTCTGCTTCTTTCTCCTCGTGTAGTTATACTACCTGCCCTGACGGCCAGTCCCTGAGCTGAGGTACGGACCTGAGCTGGGGGCTACAAAAAGGCTAGAATTGGTTGTGAAAGTAAAGGTTAAAAAAAAAAAACTTTAAAAAATTTGTTTTTAATTGTGTTAAAAAATGCATTACATAAAATTTACCACCTTGATCATTTTATTTATTTTTAAAATTTTATTTATTTATTTATTTTATATTGGAGTATAGTTGATTAACAATGTTGTGTTAGTTTCAGGTGTACAGCAAAGTGATTCAGTTATACATATACATGTAGCAATTCTTTTTCAAATTCTTTTCCCATTTAGGTTATTACAGAATATTGAGCAGAGTTCCCTGTGCTATGCAGTAGGTCCTTGTGGGTTATCTATTTTAAATATAGCAGTGTGTACATGTCAATCCCAAACTTCCAGTCTATCCCTTTCCCCCACCCCATCTTGACTATTTTAAACTGTACAGTTCAGCATTGTTAAGTATATTCACATTGTTGTCTAAGGTTTTGATTTCAACTGGACTAGATAGGGCTTTTTAAAAAAAATTAATTTTATTTATTTTTTTATACAGCAGGTTCTTATCAGTCATCCATTTTATGCACATGAGTGTATACATGTCAATTCCAATCTCCCAATTCATCCCACCATTGCCCCCTCCACCGCCACTTTCCCCCCTTGGTGTCCATATGTTTGTTTTCTACATCTGTGTCTCTATTTCTGATCTGCAAACTGGTTCATCTGTACCACTTTTCTAGGTTCCACATATATACGTTAATATACGGTATTTGTTTTTCTCTTTCTGACTTACTTCACTCTGTATGACAGTCTCTAGATCCATCCACGTCTCTATAAATGACCCAATAGATAGGGCTTTTTAATACCTGAAGATGAGATCACCCTTACAACGAGAAGTGACCCCAATAGTTATGGGATTTTCCCGAGATGGCTCTGAGTGACAGGAAAGGAGATCCAGTGGAGTGTGTTTGGAGGTAGGGATGAGAGGAAAATAAAAAACAAAGCTCCTGGCTGTTTGCCTCTGTGGAGCAGAGGCCTTTCTCTAAACCAGGAACAGAGCCAGCTGCAGCGCTGTGATAACATCAAGGTGAAGCGGGGCTGAGGACGCAAAGGAGGCTTAGGGGGAGGCGGTGGCTGAGCCGAATGCTGAGGGGTGGTGGGATCTGAACAGCTGAAGAGGGGAGGGATGGGGGGGCGTGAGGCAGAGAGCAGCGTGGGTGAAGGCCAGCCCCAGCCTGCACACCGGCCTCCCTGCAGCAAGGATAGTGGTCACGTGTCCTTGGGCCATGTCTACCATGGTGACCATACACGTTCCCACCAGCCTCCGCAGCCCCGAGCCCTGGCCAGGCTCTGAATTCTGGAGGAGCACCGTGCCCACCCCCCAACTCCCCTTGAGCTTCCAATCCACGCCTGAGAAGCAGCATTTTATACATAGCCGTGTTGACAAAACCTTAAATATAGCACCTCTGGGAGCTTAATTACCCAGTGGCAGAGCTGAAAGTAAGTACCATCTGGGGTGTGACTAGTGGGGCTGGCAATGCAGGGAGGGGCAGGGGGTCTGAAATGCGGCAGGTAGCCCTGGCTCCACGTGCCCGTCCCCCCACCTGCACCCCCTCCCCCCCACGCCCTGATCATTACCAGCAAGCCTGGCCTGAAGGAGGTGGGTAGGAGCCCCTGGGAGCAGCCTTTGTCTACACAGAGGGAAGTACCGGCCCAGCCCCCTCTTGTGGTCCTACCAGTTCCCTGTCCCTCATCTGATCAGGCCTCGGGGTCCTCCGTCCTGACTGGCTTCTTCTTGGAGACCGTGAGATGGCAGAGGCCACAGCAGGGGCAGTTTCAGGAGGAGCCAGCTTCTGGGGTCAGGCCTGGGACTGTGCTCAGAGGATTCTACTGGAGCAATTCACTTAAGTGGACCACATCCGGCCTGCCTGCTCTCAGCAGCCCCCCGACCCTCCACTGTGCTTTCCGCACCGTGGCCCCAGGTGCCTTCTTTTGGGACCTCACAAACACCAAGCCCGGGCTGCGCATTATGCTCCTCTCCCTGCCCAGAGCGCCCTCCTCTTCCTGTTCCCCTAACAGCCTTTCCCCGCTACCCTTCTCATCCCGACCTCAATTCTGCAGGTGAGCACCCCTGCCCTGGTGGATGTCAGCCCCCAGGGCACACTCACGAGGCACTGTGTTTTTCTTGGGTACCTCATATTCTAATCGTTATTGCGTCCTCCTTGGTGTCGTTGTTGGCTGCATGTGTGCCACCTTTGCGAGACTGTAGGCTCCATGAGGGCAGGGGTAGTGTCTGGCTTGTTTCTCCCTATATCCCCTTGCACAGGGCTTAGCACACAGTGGGTGTGCAGTGAGTGTGCAATGAATGAAAGAAGGACTATCTAGCAGAGCCCACACTTGTCTAGGACCAGAAGCACCCACATCCCACAGCTGAGACCTCCCTCCACCTCCCAGGAAACATCTGGCAACCTCAGCAGCTGAGGCCAGCAGAAGGAGATGGAGGGGTCAGCTGAGACCTCTCTGAGACCAGGGTGTGTGAAGCACGTAGAGCAAGGAGCACTGGGCTGAGGTCTTTGGCCAGCAGGACTGTAACGGCAGCAGGGACGCTGGATACACATTGGTTCATGGTCGGTGCCATCGTGTCAGCCACTCCGAGTGGTCCAGAGGGTCAGGGAGACCACCTATACTCACAAAGCAGGCTGTGGAGGGGCGGGACCTGCTGGGGAGGGGCACCTGCGCAGTGTAGGCTGCCAGGCTTCAGGAGGGGATGTGCAAGGCTCCAGGGTGTGTCAGGGGACAGAGATGAGGATGCAGGGAAGATGCAGGGATTGGCCTCAGTTCTCACAAAAGCCTCAGCCTTTCCTGATGAGTCCAGGCTTTGCTGCCCACACCGGCAGCCTGATGGCATGGTCATTTAGATCCTCTGCCAGAGAGCTGGAAGTCTGGCACCCCTGGGCAAGCCACAGCCCAGCAAGTCCCAGGGGCAAGGCAGAGGACTGGCCAGCAGAGGCAGTTGGTCCAGACCAACAGGTCTTCATAGTTTGCAGGGCTCAGAGGTCTGAGAGGAGGAGGGTGGGGGAGAGGCAGGGAGGGGAGGAGAAGGAAGGGGGTGGGAGACGCCCTGGCCTCATGGTCACTGGGACAGGCCTGGTCAGGCACATGCGTGGCCCCAACGCTCCCCCTGGGGGTGCAGGGCCTAGGCTGGTGCCAGGGCAGGGAGCCTTTTGGCCCAAGCCTCACATTCACAGCCACCTCTTCACATTTAGGCTTTAGGAATTATTCCAAGTGAGGTTTTAATGTTAAAAGTAGTAATTTGTTCAATGTAAGCATTTAAAACCTGCCACAGGTTTACAGCTCTATCTTGGCATGTCTTTGGTTTTTAATCAGAGGACTAGAAACGTGGAAGTGGTCCAGGCCTCTTGGCCGTGGGCAAGCCAGCTGGGAGGGCCTTTCTCAGGGACAGAGACCTAGGTGCAGCCCCAACCTGTACACTTTTGTTGAGTGTCTCCCCTTGCTGGCTTTGCTCAGGCCACCATGCACCCCTCCCACCCCACCCCTCATCGAGAGAATGTAAGGATGTTTTCATTGCTTCTTGTTTACCCTAGGGTGATGGGGCTGCTGAAGGACAGATGAGAGTGACAGCAATTTATGGGTCATATCTACTCCCATCCTGGGGAAGGAGGAGACAGCACACCAGGCAGGGCCGCACGGGGGCTGCATGTGGGAACAGAGTGGACAGCCAGGCTTTATGAGAGGCAGACTTTATAGCATCGAGAGGGTGAGGTGGCCCCTGTTCCAGTGGGAGGATGTGATTGGCTTGTTTGAGTAACTCAGTGACTGGCAGGGAACTGAGCGCTGCTACTCAGGGATAAGCAGGAACTGTGGCTGGCCTCTGTGATGGGAAAGGTTGTTAGCTAGGGGATCTTATCTGTGGGGCAGAGTGGTGAGGGGCAATGCGGTTAGACCATTCGAGACCCTCCCATTTTCACCGAATGTCGGGCAGCACATAATATTAGGCCTTAATTTCAGGTTGTGGCGCTCTTGCTGAAAGTACAGGGAGTGACACAGGCTGAGACTGGGCAGACAGCCAGGTGTGCAGGGGGCTCAGTGAGAGCTTGGGACCAATGAAGTTCTCCTCTAGCTGGCATGTTGCTGTGGATGCTTCTTGAAGCTGTCCCTGCTGTGTTTAGACCAAATCAAATGTACTCCCACTAGAGCACAACCTCGTTTTTCTGACCTGATGGAGAACACATATATGGGTGTCCTTGGACCAGGGGTCCCAAGGCCAGGAGCCTAGCCACCTGGGAGACAGACTGACCTGGTAGGGGAAGGCTCAGGCTCCTGGGAAGCGGGAAGCCCCTCAGAGTGTCCACTGCTGCCCCCCCCAACACCCAGACTCTGGATCCAGGCTCCTGGAGGGCTTTGGGGAGCCAGGGGCAAGATGGAGAGATATAGCCCAAGAGTCACACATTCCAGATCTCCATCGTTCTGCCCTCTGGTCAGGATCTTTGTCTCCATCTTCTCGCAGTGACGCGTCAGCCCCTTGCAGTGTGTGCTTCACTGCAGCAGCCTCTGTACCCTCCCTGCAGGCTTGCTGCTCTGCCCTGCTCTGTGCCAGACCCCTTCTGGGGTTCCACCTGCCCTTCCATAGACCTTTTCCAATGCCACACACACTGAGCATCTGTCCTCAAAGGCCCTGGTCTCTATGATGCCTTGCCGAGTTGTGTGTGAAATACAGGATGCAGGGACAGTTAATTTGAATGTGGATCAGTTTTGTTCTCACTGAAACATTTGGGGCCATTTTCCTAAACCTGGGAAGGGGCTGGCCGTTTGGCTTGCAGGTTTTACAACAGTAGAGATGGTGCCCCAGTCCTAGCCATTCCCTAAGAATGGGCAGGACCTCAGGGAGGACGGTGGGCAAGATGGGCCTGGCAGAGGTCCACCCTTGATGCCACATCGGGGGTGACCAGGGAAGACTGAAGATGTTAGATTCTTCCTGAATATTCTGCTCTGTGCAGGAGCCCCAAGAATATTGCACAACTCTAGGGAGGGAAAGAGGCTTCCCTAAATCCAGACAGATGTTGGATTTCTCATCAACCTTGGTGAGTGGCACGCTCGTGAAACACTGCAAGCTCATTTTATTCTAAGTAACTTGTCTTAGAAAATTTGGAAAATATGGAAAAGTACAAAGACAGCCACCCTCAGCCAGGGGTCAGCACGACTGCCATTTTGGTATCTTACCCTGCAGTCGCACCTTATGTGTATTAGATGTGGGTAGGTCCAGTTTACAGGATGGGCATTCACTATAGAGAGAGTTTTACTTCTGCCTTTGGTTTAACGGCTGCACGATATTCCACTCTGTGGATCTGCAATCATATAACACTTTCCCTATTTTGGGTAATTTGGGTTGTTTCCAGTTTTTTGCTATTATGGGTAATGCTGCAGTAAATATCCTTGTGTGTCAAACCGTATGTATGTTTCTGATAAAGTGATTTGTCAAGTGTTACCACATAAAGCCCCTGCTTGGGAGTCAAGGGGTCTCTGACCTAGTGGTCCAAAGCCAGAGGCAAATGCCCATCTTCGGAGCTCTCTTCCACTTAGAGCTAAACTTCCCTTTACCTACGTGATCTCATTTAAACCTTCCTCACGGCCTTTTAAGGACACCATTCCTGCCCCCACTGGACAGATGAGGGAACTGAGGCACAGACAGAGCCAATTAATCGCCCAAGGCTATAGAGTTGGTAAGTGGCTGTGCTGGACTTAAAGACAAAACAAACAAAAGCAAACAGCCCATGCAGTGCAGAGAGGGGCTCTGGCCTGAATGTGGATCCGACGTCTCTAGAGGCAGCTCCTGGGCGCCCACCGCTGCACTTCACTTTCTCCCCTCGTGTTTCATACACCCCAGCTTTCCAGGGTGTTCAGATGCTCCCAATTCAGGGCTGTTGAGGCTCACACTTCCTCTGCATTTGTTCATCTAAGAGCTGCTGTCCACCTCCACCTATCTCATCTGAGCAGCGAGAAGGAGCCTTGAAAATGCCACTGGAGCAGGGATGTCATGCTCTCGGGTGGGGGCCCCACAGTGACTAATGGTTGGGCTCCGAGCCTCTGGAAACAATCCTCTTGGCAAGGGGGTCACTGTGGCCGGCGGAGCTTTGTTGAGCCCCAGTTCCTGCCCGAGCTACCCAGGAACAGAGCTCCCCCTGGTGCTTCTGGAAGGGCCCCCATGGTCTTCCACAGCCTCCACAGATGCTCTGAGGAGTGAGACCCAGACTGCAGGTGGCACTCAGAAGTCCTCAGTTGCCACCACACACTCTGGGCTTTCCCCAATCCCAGGATCCTGCAAAGCTGCTGGGCCACCTTTCCAGAAGATTCTTCCTGCCAAAGCCTGAGGTGCTGACGAAGAAGAAGCAGAGTGAGACCACGATGCTGGAGAGCGTGTGCATGGGGGGCGTCGTGGGTCAAATTGTTCAGGTGTTACCACCACCGTGTGACTGATGGGAAAACTGAGGCTGCATGGGGTGAAGTGACATGTCCACGATGCCACGGGGCTGGGGTGTGACCCTGGCTCTCCTGCCTGGAGTCCAGGCCTTGTAGCCTGGATCAGTGAGGAACACTAATACTTGTTAATTTTGACATTGAAAAAGAAAACAGCCGGCCCATCCAGCATTTTCCAGAATGTGCTTTGAAATTTTTGGGCCCTCAAGTTGCTTTGTGAAAAATCTGCAAGCTCTGGTCTGTTGCATGGGGGAATATGTCACAAACACATATACCAGCATCTCTAAGGAGACCTGCAGTAAGGCCGCCCTTTTAACTTCCCAGAGCACTGGGCTTCCCTGTGGGTTTGGACCTTGGAAGCCTCTTTCCCTATGCCTTCCCTTCATTTCTCGTAATGAATAACCATCCTGCAGTAGACGACTTGGACTCCATCAATTCTTTGGATTCTCCTTACAAGAAAAGCCCTCACTTGCCATTTCCAGATGATAACTGGAGGGGAGGAGGGGACAGGGCAGAAAAGTCATGGCAGAGCCTCAGATCTGGCACCGAATCCTCCTGGGCTCCTGGACTTGCTGATCCTCTCAGGAAGCGCTGGGCTCCCCAGGAGGGAGGAGCCCCAGGGTAGCCGGGAGCACAGGTGGGCTAGGGAGAGAGCCGGGTCCTGTGGTGGGAGCTGCCCTCCTAAGCCAAGTGGAGCAGACTGTGGTTAGTTATTTGTTTTCCTGGATGGCACTGCCTACCCCTACCTGCAGTTCCTGGGCCTGATTACATTACCCCTCTCCATGCAGATTCATCTCAAACCTGTCTGATGCTTCTCCAGAGAGCTCCATCTGGTTCCTGCACCGTTTCTGACAGGTGGCTAACACGGCTCTCCGGAGCACCCTCAACACCAGGAAGCATCGTCTGCAGAACTGACTTGGCTTTTAGGTCATGTTTCTGTCTCCCAGTCGTGTGTTTGCCACGACCACAGACATCCGTATGAAAATGGAATCCGTGTTTGTAAGGGCTCATCTGCTCGGGCTGCCTGAGAGGAGGCCCTGGGGGGCACTCTGCCAGCCTGGCAACAACCCATGCGGCTCCACAGCTCCCCATGTCAGGCTCCCCCGGCCTCTGAAAGAGCGGGATTCAGCTGGGAGTTATGGCCTGAGCGGGCCTCCCTGGGCCTCGGGAGCATCTGCTTCAATGTGGCGCCATCTCCAAGCTTCTGTCCAGGTCTGGGCCCAGGCTTCGCAGGCTGCGGGCCCCATCGTGGAGCCTTGGCAGAGGGTGGGGCCAGCCTGCTGGGCTGGGAAGGGCTGGTGACTATCAACAGGCCAAGGGGGTTAGAGATGAGCCACCAAAAAGGACATCGAGTTAGGTACCAGGGCCTGGGTGAGAGCCAGCACAGGTCCTGGCCTGACGCAAATAAACAGGGAGCGTGTCTCTTTTCCTCCCATGTGAGCATGGACCTTTAGTGTTTGGTGTTTTCAGGGTGGGTATTAGGGACTGAACGGTTGTGTCTCCCCAGAATTCATGTGCTGTGGCCCTACTGCACAATGTGATGGTATTTGGAGGTGGGGCCTTTGGGAGGTAATTAGGTTTAGACTAAGTCATGAGGGTGTGGACCCCATGATAAGATTATTGCCCTTATAAAACGTGGACAAGACATCAGAATTGCCTTGCTCCACCATGTGAGAACACAGTGAGAAGGAAACCAGGAAGAGAGCCCTCACTAGAATCCAACCTTGCTGGCACCCTGATCTCGGACTTCCACTGGAGGACTCTGAGCAGAGCAGTGACAGCGCCTCACCCATGTTTTGACAGGAGCACTTTTTGTTGAGAATGGAATGCAGGGCCAGGGGTGGAAGCAGGGAGGCCTGTAGGGAGGCTGGCACAGTGTGATCCAGGGGAGGGATGGCAGTGGGTGCCTGGACCAGGGAGGAGGAGGTGGAAGGAGTCAAATTTTGAAATATTTGCTGACCATTTGGATATGGAGTGAGAGAGAGGGGGAGTGAGGGAGTTTGTGGCGTATGCAAATGGAATAATGGATTTCCACTGAGAGGTGGACGATGTAGGAAGAGCAGGCTTCCAGCCAAAAGACAGCATTTCCATCCTGGAAAGGAAAGGTTTGTGATGTCCATTAGAAATCCGAGTGAGGCTGTCGAGTGACCCTGGAGCTCAGGGGTGAGTCTGGCTGGAGAAATCAAGCTGGGAAGGTCAGCAGATGGAGCACATTTAAAGTCACGAGACTGGATGATATCACAAGTGCAGGATTGTTGGTAGAAGAGAGAAGATGCCCGAAGCTTCTATCCTGAGCTGGCCAATGTTAAACAGTGGGAGAGATGGGGAGGAACCGACAAAGATTCTGAAAAGAAGGTACCAGGGAGTTGGGAGGAAAACCAGGAGGACGAGTTTGCTGGAAGCTAAGATGTGTTTCAGGGAAGAAGCCTATTACATTTTTCATTCCTCTGGACACAGTGTTTGGTTCACACACATGACCCAAGTTGGTCTAATTGGAGCACATTCAGGGCTCTTAGTGAAATTATAAAGAATAAGAAACATACTCTCTTTTGCCTCATGGTTCTTAGCTGGGGGATGAGCCTGGAGCTGTTGGTAGCCATTTTACCCAGTGGAGTGAACAGCCAGCACAGAATCAAAACCGCAGAGACACAGAAGGAGACAGAGCTCTGACGACATCATCTCTGCCCTGGATCCAACCATGCCTGAAACACCTAGACTTTTAGTTTCCCACTTTTGCTTATGTCAGTTTGAACTGGATTTCTGAATTTGCAACCAAAAGTTTTGACCAAAGCAGTAATGTGCCCCTTCCCTAATACCATCCACATGGAAAACATGCCCCACTGCAATTGTGAGGCTCCCCTCCCCCATGTTGAAAACCTGTTCCATGTGGCATTGAGCCCTCTGTCATAGGGGCATCTTACAGTAGTCACTTTTATCTGAGGTTGAGCAAAGAGGGACTGAGGAGAAAGCAATGGAGAATCCCTGGAGAGGATTTTTTTTTGTTTGGTGGTTTATTATTTGCTTTGCTTTTTATTATTTAAAAAGTTCTTACTATTTTTTATTTTAAATATTTGTTAAATTGAAAATGTTTATTATTTTTATTATTATTTGCTTTATTGATTAGTTTTTTTAAAAAAGGGAGCAGGGCTTCCCTGGTGACACAGTGGTTAAGAATCCACCTGCCAATGCAGGGGACACGGGTTCGAGCCCTGGTCTGGAAAGATCCCACATGCCATGGAGCAACTAAGCCCGTGAGCCACAACTACTGAGCCTGTGTGCTGCAACTACTGAAGCCCTCATGCCTAGAGCCCGTGCTCTGCAACAAGAGAAGCCACTGCAATGAGAAGCCTGCACACACGCAACAAAGAGTAGCCCCCACTCGCCGCAACTAGAGAAAGCTCACGCACAGCAAAGAAAGACCCAATGCAGCCAAAAAAATAAAAATAAAAATAAATTTATATATTAAAAAAAAGGGCGGCATGACAGGATTGTACCTGTACTTTGGACCCCCATCGCTGTGATAAAGGTGAGCTGGAGGGGCTGAGACTCCCGGCGTGGGGAGGGGTAATAGGAGGATGGGCCCCTGAACACGGGAATAAGCAGGGTGATGGGTTCAAGAGAAGTAGAAATCTTTAAGAGTTGTGACATATTGACCTGAGGGGATGTGTGGAGAACAGAATCAAGGACTCCTGTTTATTTTGTTTTTGTTTTGGCTAAAGCAACTGGGTGGACAGGGAAGAGCCACCGAGTCAGATAAAGGGTTGAGAGAAACCAGCCCTTGGAAGGGGCAAATCCAGGCCCTGGCCCTGAGGCCCCCTCCCCAGATTATTAATCTCTTGCTGTATCTACATGTTTGCTTTTCTTTTAATATGATTTTTAAAAAATATTTATTTATTTATTATATATTTTTGGTTGCATTGGGTCTTTGTTGCCGTGCACGGGCTTTCGCTAGTTGTGGCGAGTGGGGGCTACTCTTCATTGCAGTGTGTGGGCTTCTCATTGCAGTGGCTTCTCTTGTTGTGGAGCATGGGCTCTAGGCGTGCGGGCTCAGTAGTTGTGGCACATGGGCTCAGTAGTTGTGGCTTGTGGGCTCTAGAGCGCAGGCTCAGTAGTTGTGGCGCACGGGCTTAGTTGCTCCGCGGCAATGTGGGATCTTCCCAGACCAGGGCACAAACCCGTGTCCCCCGCATTGGCAGGTGGATTTTTAACCACTGTGCCACCAGGGAAGCCCTGCATGTTTGCTCTTGAAGGGCATTTATTCCTCCATGCCTTGGAGTTACTTAATTCATTAGTTATTCATCATTTATGTCCTACTTCATTATGTTATGATTTTTAAAAATTAATTAATCAATTAATTAATTATTTTTTGGCTGTGTTAACTAATTAATTAATTTTTGGCTTCCCTTATAACAGGGAAGCCCTGTTATAATCTTTACAGTTGTTAATTTGCATTTCATTTCCTGCAGTGACAAAAAAAATACCCTACCCATGAAAAATGTTATTGTTGTAAATATTAATACAAGTCACAAATGATCACCATCCAGACCCCATTTCACAGAGCAACAGCTCCCTTTGTCTGAAACTGGGAGGATTCAGGGTAATTACCAAAAGCAAGAGCTCTGCATGCCCTGAAGCTGAACAAGCAGAACCATTCACAAGCCCTGAGATAATATTAAAAGAGGCAGAAAAAAACAGCACTTGTGGGGACTTCCCTGGTAGCGCAGTGGTTGAGAATCTGCCTGCCAATGCGGGGGACATGGATTCGAACCCTGGTCTGGGAAGATCCCCCATGCCACGGAGCAGCTAGGCCCGTGCACCACAACTACTGAACCTGCTCTCTAGAGCCCGTGACCCACAACTACTGAGCTCATGTGCCACAACTACTGAAGCCCGCGGACCTAGAGCCCATGCTCTGTAACAAGAGAAACCAGTGCAACAAGGAGCCCGCGCACCGCAACGAAGAGTAGCCCCCACTCGCCGCAACTAGAGAAAGCCCTCGCGCAGCAACGAAGATCCAATGCAGCCAGAGGAAAAAAAAAAGCACTTGT
Source organism: Mesoplodon mirus (assembly GCF_964341445.2). Taxonomy (NCBI): domain Eukaryota; kingdom Metazoa; phylum Chordata; class Mammalia; order Artiodactyla; family Ziphiidae; genus Mesoplodon; species Mesoplodon mirus. The sequence continues at coordinate 72,692,200 of NC_138980.1, forward strand.
GGATGGCCACAACCCACTTGTGCACCTAGTGCCACTCCTGACATAGACCCCACGCTGCTGCACCTGAGTGGCTCGGAGGCGAGAGGGACAGATGGCTGCCTGCATGCCCTGGGGGTTGGGGAGAGCCCTTGTGTCCAGGAGGACAGTGGAGGAGCAAAGCCGAGGTGAGGTCCTCCCTGGAGGAGAGCCAGGGAGAAGGGGGCCCTGGGAGGGAAGGAGAGGGTGGGCGGTGGGTGAGCTGCTGCATGTACTCCAGCCCCAAGCCCCTCAATTCCTTCTGTCCTGGTCCAGAGCAGGACTCTTGCTTTGTGTCTTTTTAAGGATGTTTGCACTGCAAAGAGTCATTTCTTTGCCCTGGAGACCAGAGATGACCAATACTCCCAGCCCCTGAATGAGCTGCCTCAACATCTAGACCTGGAAGGAAATGTCCATCACTCCTGAGAAAGTTCTGTGCCTCCCCCTGGACCCCCCAATCCCCCGCCCCTTAAGAAGCTCCAGAACAAATCTGGGGCAGCTGAGTGAGAGCTCTTCCCGGTGGGGCCCAGTGCTATGCTGGGAGGTTAAGACTATGAAGGTCATCCCCACTGTGGTCTCTGCTCCAGAACATATCTGGGTCCCAGCTCTGACCACTGACTGGCCCCCACCTACACCTGACCCCAGGATGAGCTCCAACTCTGGTCACAGAGCTCTCTGGACCCCACCTCTGATTAAGCCCTTACTCTGGCCAGTACTACTGCGCCAGTCACTGGTCCCAGAAAGAGTTCCAGTTCCACTCACTTCTCCCCTGTGTAGCCTTGGCTTTGATAGAACATAAATCTCCACTGTGCCACACACCAAGCTCATAACTGATCAGGCTGGGCCAGGGGCTGCTGGAAATCCCTCCCCTGGGAGCCGTCTCCCCACCATCCTCTTCGTGTGCCTCTCCACTTTTGCTGGTAACTTCAGTCCCTCTTCCTCCATAAAGTCTTCTCTAGTCAGTCCAGCCCTCATTGACCTCTCCTGCCATGGGCAACCAGGGGCCTGGACCTCCATGACTTTCTGGTTCTCCTGCTAATGTTAATATCATTTGCTGTTATTAACTAGGACTTAATAGGCGCCAGCCACTGTGCTGAATTCTTCACACCCCTTAGCCCAGTTAATCCTCCCAATGGCCCAGGAGATGGAGACTAAGTTATGCCCTTTGTACAGAGGGGGAAACAGGCTCCAAGATGCAAATGAAGTTGCTCAAAATCACTCAACATGTAAATCACAAATCCCAAGGTTTGAATCAGGTACTCTAGCTATTTCTTTTCTTTAAAAAATTTTCTTCCTTCCTTCCTTTCTTTTTTTTTTTTCTGTTGAAAATTTTAAACCTACAGAAAAGTTGCAAGAACTACACTGTGCCGTGAACACCTGTGTATTCCTGTTAATATCTTCTTGCCCACTCCATTTTTCTCTCTTTATATACACACACAGAGTTTTCTTTTTTTGGTTGTCACTATGGACTCACGATTTTTTCCCCCATCAAATGTGCTAGAATTTCCACGATCATCATTACTCTTTTTCTTTTTTTTATGTTGAGGAAAGTTCCCTCTATGCCTACTTTCTGCAGGGTATTTATCATAAATGGGTGTTGAATTTTGCTGAAAGTTTTCTCTGCATCTATTGAGATGATCATATGGTTTTTCTCCTTCAGTTTGTTAATATGGTGTATCACGTTGATTGATTTGTGTATATTGAAGAATCCTTGCATTCCTGGAATAAACCCCACTTGATCGTGGTGTATGACTCTTTTAATGTGCTGTTGGATTCTGTTTGCTAGTATTTTGTTGAGGATTTTTGCATCTATGTTCATCAGTGATATTGGCCTGTAGTTTTCTTTCTTTGTGACATCCTTGTCTGGCTTTGGTATCAAGGTGATGGCGGCCTTGTAGAATGAGTTTGGGAGTGTTCCTCTCTCTGCTATATTTTAGAAGAGTTTGAGAAGGATAGGTGTTGGCTCTTCTCTAAATGTTTGATAGAATTCGCCTGTGAAGCCATCTGGTCCTGGGCTTTTGTTTGTTGGAAGATTTTTTATCACAGTTTCAATTTCAGTGCTTGTGATTGGTCTGTTCATATTTTCTATTTCTTCCTGATTCAGTCTTGGCAGGTTGTGCATTTCTAAGAATTTGTCCATTTCTTCCAGGTTGTCCATTTTATTGGCATAGAGTTGCTTGTAGTAATTTCTCATGATCTTTTGTATTTCTGCAGTGTCAGTTGTTACTTCTCCTTTTTCATTTCTAATTCTATTGATTTGAGTCTTCTCCCTTTTTTTCTTGATGAGTCTGCCTAATGGTTTATCTACTTTGTTTATCTTCTCAAAGAACCAGCTTTTAGTTTTATTGATCTTTGCTATCGTTTCCTTCATTTCTTTTTCATTTATTTCTGATCTGATTTTTATGATTTCTTTCCTTCTGCTAACTTTGGGTTTTTTTTTTTTTTGTTCTTCTTTCTCTAATTGCTTTAGGTGCAAGGTCAGGTTGTTTATTCGAGATGTTTCCTGTTTCTTAAGGTGGGATTGTATTGCTATAAACTTCCCTCTTAGAACTGCTTTTGCTGCATCCCATAGGTTTTGGGTCGTCGTGTCTCCATTGTCATTTGTTTCTAGGTATTTTTTGATTTCCTCTTTGATTTCTTCAGTGACCACTTCGTTATTAAGTAGTGTATTGTTTAGCCTCCATGTGTTTGTATTTTTTACAGATCTTTTCCTGTAATTGATATCTAGTCTCATAGCGTTGTGGTCAGAAAAGATACTGGATACAATTTCAATTTTCTTAAATTTACCAAGGCTTGATTTGTGACCCAAGATATGATCTATCTTGGAGAATGTTCTATGAGCACTTGAGAAAAATGTGTATTCTGTTGTTTTTGGATGGAATGTCCTATAAATATCAATGAAGTCCATCTTGTTTACTGTATCATTTAAAGCTTGTGTTTCCTTATTTATTTTCATTTTGGATGATCTGTCCATTGGTGAAAGTGTGGTGTTAAAGTCCCCTATTATGAATGTGTTACTGTCGATTTCCCCTTTTATGGATGTTAGTATTTGCCTTATGTATTGAGGTGCTCCTATGTTGGGTGCATAAATATTTACAATTGTTATATCTTCTTCTTGGATCGCTCCCTTGATCATTATGTAGTGTCCTTCTTTGTCTCTTCTAATAGTCTTTATTTTAAAGTCTATTTTGTCTGATATGAGAATTGCTACTCCGGCTTTCTTTTGGTTTCCATTTGAATAGAATATCTTTTTCCATCCCCTTACTTTCAGTCTGTATGTGTCTCTAGGTCTGAAGTGGGTCTCTTTTAGACAGCATATATATGGGTCTTGTTTTTGTATCCATTCAGCCAGTCTCTGTCTTTTGGTCGGAGCATTTAGTCCATTTACATTTAAGGTAATTATCGATATGTATGTTCCTATTCCCATTTTCTTAATTGTTTTGGGTTCGTTATTGTAGGTCTTTTCCTTCTCTTGTGTTTCTTGCCTAGAGAAGTTCCTTTAGCATTTGTTGTAAAGCTGGTTTGGTGGTGCTGACCTCTCTCAGCTTTTGCTTGTCTGTAAACGTTTTAATTTCTCCATCAAATCCAAGTGAGATCCTTGCTGGGTAGAGTAATCTTGGTTGCAGGTTTTTCTCCTTCATCACTTTAAATATGTCCTGCCAGTCCCTTCTGGCTTGCAGAGTTTCTACTGAAAGATCAGCTGTTAACCTTATGGGGATTCCCTTGTGTGATATTTGTTGTTTTTCCCTTGCTGCTTTTAATATGTTTTCTTTGTATTTAATTTTTGCCAGTTTGATTAATATGTGTCTTGGCATGTTTCTCCTTGGATTTATCCTGTATGGGACTCTCTGTGCTTCCTGGACTTGATTAACTATTTCCTTTCCCATATTAGGGAAGTTTTCAACTATAATCTCTTCAAATATTTTCTCAATCCCTTTCTTTTTCTCTTCTTCTTTTGGAACCCCTATAATTCAAATGTTGGTGTGTTTAATGTTGTCCCAGAGGTCTCTGAGACTGTCCTCAGTTCTTTTCATTGTTTTTCTTTATTCTGCTCTGCAGTAGTTATTTCCACTATTTTATCTTCCACCTCACTTATCCGTTCTTCTGCCTCAGTTATTCTGCTATTGATCCCATCTAGAGTATTTTTAATTTCATTTATTGTGTTGTTCATCATTGCTTGTTTCATCTTTAGTTCTTCTAGGTCCTTGTTAAATGTTCCTTGCATTTTGTCTATTCTATTTCTAGGATTTTGGATTATCTTTACTATCATTATTCTGAATTCTTTTTCAGGTAGACTGCCTATTTCCTCTTCATTTGTTAGATCTGGTGGGTTTTTATCTTGCTCCTTCACCTGCTGTGTGTTTTTCTGTCTTCTCATTTTGCTTATCTTACTGTGTTTGGGGTCTCCTTTTTGCAGGCTGCAGGTTCGTAGTTCTCGTTGTTTTTGGTGTCTGTCCCCAGTGGCTAAGGTTGGTTCAGTGGGTTGTGTAGGCTTCCTGGTGGAGGGGACTAGTGCCTGTGTTCTGGTGGATGAGGCTGGATCTTGTCTTTCTGGTGGGCAGGTCCACATCTGGTGGTGTGTTTTGGGGTGTCTGTGGACTTATTATGATTTTAGGCAGCCTCTCTGCTAATGGGTGGGGTTGTGTTCCTGTCTTGCTAGTTGTTTGGCATAGGGTGTCCAGCACTGTAGCTTGCTGGTCGTTGAGTGAAGCTGGGTGCTGGTGTTGAGATGGAGATCTCTGGGAGATTTTTGCTGTTTGATATTATGTGGAGCTGTGAGGTCTCTTGTGGACCAGTGTGCTGAAGTTGGCTCTCCCACCTCAGAGGCACAGCACTGACTCCTGGGTGCAGCACCAAGAGCCTTTCATCCACACGGCTCAGAATAAAAGGGAGAAAAAGTAGAAAGAAAATTAGTAGAAGTAGAAAGAAAGAAAGAAAGAAAGAAAGAAAAGAGGGAGGGAGGGAGGAAGGAGGGAAGGAAGGACAAAAAGAAAGAAAGAAGATAAGGTAAAATAAAATAAATGATGATGAAATATAATAAAGTTATTAAAATAAAAAATAAGTATTAAGAAAAAACAAACAAACAAACAAAAAAAACGGACGGATAGAACCCTGGGACAAATGGTGGAAGCAAAGCTATACAGACAAAATCTCACACAGAAGCATACACATACACACTCACAAAAAGAGGAGAAAGGGAAAAAATCATAAATCTTGCTCTCCAAGTCCACCTCCTCAATTTGGGATGATTCGTTTTCTAAAGGAGGGAAGGAAGGAAAGAAAGAAAGAAAGAAGGAAAGAAAGAAAGAGAAAGAAAGAAAGAAGATACAGTAAAATAAAATAAAGTAAGATAAAATAAAATAAAGTTATTAAAATAAAAAATAATTATGAAGAAAAAAATTAAAAAAAAACAGACGTATAGAACCCTAGGACAAATGGTGGAAGCAAAGCTGTAGAGACAAAATCTCACACAGAAGCATACACATACATACTCACAAAAAGAGGAGAAAGGGAAAAAATAATAAATCTTGCTCTCCAAGTCCACCTCCTCAATTTGGGATGATTTGTTGTCTATTCAGGTATTCCACAGATGCAGGGTACATCAAATTGATTGTGGAGCTTTAATCCGCTGCTTCTGAGCCTGCTGGGAGAGATTTCCCTTTCTCTTCTTTGTTCTCACAGCTCCCCGGTCTCAGCTTTTGGTTTGGCCCCGCCTCTGCGTGTAGGTCGCTGGAGGGCGTCTGTTCTTCGCTCAGACAGGATGGAGTTAAAGGAGCAGCCGCTTCGGGGGCTCTGGCTCACTCAGGCCGAGGTGAGGGAGGGGTACGTAGTGCAGGGCGAGCCTGTGGCGGCAGAGGCCGCCGTGACGTTGCACCAGCCCGAGGTGCGCCGTGCGTTCTCCTGGGGAAGCCATCCCTGGATCCCGGGACCCCGGCAGTGGCGGGCTGCACAGGCTCCCCGGAAGGGGGGCATGGACAGTGACCTGTGCTTGCACACAGGCCTCTTGGCAGTGGCAGCAGCAGCCCCAGCGTCCCACGCCCGTCTGTGGGGTCCATGATTTTAGCCGCGGCTCGCGCCCGTCTCTGGAGCTCCTTTAAGCGGCTTTTAATCCCCTCTCCTCGCGCACCAGGAAACAGAAGGAAGAAAAAGTCTCTTGCGTATTCGGCAGGTCCACACTTTTCCCCGGACTCCCTCCCGGCTAGCTGTGGCTCATTAGCCCCCTTCAGGCTGTGTTCATGCCGCCAACCCCAGTCCTCTCCCTGCGCTCCATCTGAAGCCCGAGCCTCAGCTCCCAGCCCTGCCCGCCCCGGCGGGCGAGCAGACAAGCCTCTCGGGCTGGTGAGTGCCGGTCGGCACCGATCCTCTGTGCGGGAATCTCTCCGCTTTGCCCTACCCAGGTACGTGGGGAGTTTCTTGCCTTTTGGGAGGTCTGAGGTCTTCTGCCAGCGTTCAGTAGGTGTTCTGTAGGAGTTGTTCCACGTGTAGATGTATTTCTGGTGTATCTGTGATAGGTGGTGGTGGAGGAAGGTGATCTCCACGTCTTACTCCTCTGCTACCTTCCTCCAAAGTCCTGGCTTTTTCTTGATCAGCCCTGAAACTCTCAAAAGTTCTGGAGGCTGGAAGTCTAAGATTAAGGTGTCAGCAGGTTTGGTTTCTCCTGAGGCCTCTCTCCTTGGCTTGTGGATGGCGGTCAGGTATCCTCACATGGCTTTTCCTCTGTGTCTTTGTGTTCCTGGTCTGTCTCTCATCATTACTCTTTTTGTTGCTAGATTTGTCCCAAATCTGACCCATGGGATCCCCTTTTGGCTGGTTATGTCTTTTAAACATGACCCCATTAAATCTTTGATCAGTCCCTTGCTTTCTGGTCCACGATATTCCAAGTCCACTTTGTACTTTCCCTGCTCTAGAAATAGCATCAGCTGTTTTCTAAGAAGTCCTGGGTTATTATTTTTTTAATTAATTAGTCTCCTCACAGGCTGAGCATAGAGAATATGCCTACTTATTTATTTATTATTTCTTGTAGAGTGGGTCTCCTGGAGAGATCTTTTGTAATCTATTGGTCACTATCTGAAGGTGATGTCTGTAGTGATGACGGTCAGGAGAAATGGAGATGACCTTAGGGTAGTAACAAATCATCATCCAGAATGCTAAGCATGGACTAGGGTATGCGCAAAGCAAAGGCACTGAGTGGGCTGAACAGGGCCCCCCAAAAGATATGTCTATATTCTGGAACCTGTGATGTGACCTTATTTGGAAAAAAGGATCTTTGCAGATGTGGTTGAGTTAAAGACCTTGAGAGTATCCTGGACTACCTGGGCCCTAAATCCAATAAGAAGTGTCCTCATAAGAGCTAGAGAAGATACAGAGAAGGCCATGTAAAGACAGAGGCAGAGATTATTGTTTTGCAGCCACAGGCCAGGGAAGGCCTGGAGCCACCAGAAGCTGGAAGAGGCAGGAAGGACCCTCCCCTTTCCTTCTGAGGGAGCCCGGCCCTATCAACACCTTGATTCTGGACTTCTGGCCTCCAGAACTGTGAGCAAATAAATTCCTGTTGTTTTAAGCCACTCAGTTTGTGGTTCTTGGTTAAGACAGCTCTAGGAAACTCATGTGGCACCAAGAAAAAATTTACCTGAAAAATCATCTAAGTATTTATCATGGGAGAAATCAGAGTGGTATTAGATCATCTTATAGTTTGGTATGGTGTGCTTTGTTTTTATCTGGAACCACTGCTTGAGTCCTCTAGGTCTCGACTGATCCAGCTCTGCCCTGTGTTCCTGATGGCTGTGGCCGTGGCTCTGTGGTGTTTGCTGTGGTCTGATGCAATCCCCCAGATGTGTGTTGGCCGCCTCTGGGCCATGCGTCCAGGTGTCTGCAGGCTGCCTCCCCCAGGGCGCTGCCAGTGCGGCCTGATGGTCCTCCCCAGTGCAGAAGGATGCCTGACTGCATCCCTCATATGCCTACCCCATTCCGTGATGTGTGCACCCTGGGCCACACGACTGGAGCCCAGAGCAACACTGAGGTGACACACCAACATGCTAGTCTGGAACCACTGTCATTGTAGCTGTGAATTCCCCCAGTAATTCTGAATCTGATGGGCTGGGGAGCAGCCCCCAGAGTGCAGGCTCAGGCCAAACCACAAAGCCAGGTGGGGGCTGGAGAGGCCAGGGGGTCTGAGAGAGAGCCTGACGCTATAAGGCTTGGAGGCCCCGAGCCTGTTTGATGAGGGGCGTCTGCTGGAGGGCCTGGCATGAGCCCCAAAGAGCTGAGAAGCAGGCTGGTGGCAAACACAACCTGGTGGCTGCCAGGTGACCCAGGGAAGAGATGGGTTGTATGGGGTTGGCTTCTCTCTCAGACGAACTAAAGCTACTCCTCTCTTGAGATGTGCCTAACTGCAGGCTTTGCTGAGTAGTTTTGCACCCTGAGTGGTTTGGAGCTTTTGAGAAGGTGGATCCTCAGAGGTGAACCAGATCAGGATGCCTAAGCTGAGCCTCGTGGCCTGGGCCCTGGGGAGGAGGGGACTGCAGAGCAGTGTTTCTGCAGAAGCCCCCACCCCAATCCCTGGGATGCTTAGAACCTTGGCCTTCTGACTAGAGAAGGCCAGGAGGAAATGACCTTGGGCCTGAGCTGAGCCCTCTAGATCTGAAATAGGGACACCACTCTGACACTCCTGATCACCACTAATGGCCAAACCAAACCATAAATTCTGATTAGGGAAAGACGCTGGTTAGCAGTGACATACAAAAAGTTTGTGATTAGTGAACTGTAAAAGCTAACATGACATGCTCGTAATTGGGATGTATTTACTGTGCAAAAAAATGTCACACTGCCATTCGGGCAAAGTGACTTTGAGGGAACTTTCTAAAGGAGTCCAACACAACTTCCCTCTTTTGCTTACCAAACAGCAATAACCATTATTGATGGTGCTTTTCAAATGGTAGCTACAGAGAGAGGGGGCTGTGATTTCTTGTCAGAACTGTTTTATGGTGTCGTATTTTCTGGGTGTTTAAGAAGTCCTGTTCATTTGTAGCATTATCCTGGGTGATTTATGGACCCTCAAAAAGCTTACTTCATTTCGATGTTTTAGGCATTTCGCTTTTTTACAACAAACCTTCTTCCAATATAATCAATGGAGGTTTCTCCTTCTGGCCTGTGAGGGGAGTGCCGTGTGGGTTTATAGCAAAATCAATAGGAGGATAAATGGACAGCAAAGAAAGTCCATTGTCAGGGTGGAAAGAGGCTTGAAAGTCCCCGGCCCCGTGGTACAGCCATCAGCAGGCACTGGTCTGGAGGCTGGCCTTGCTGAATGCGGTTGCAGGAAGTTGTTCTGGCTGACCAGCCCAGGGGGACACTGGGGACAGCACAGCCAGGCAGTGGGGAGAGGGCTCAGACACACTTTAATTAAATAAGTTTATTTATAAGCGACCCCCCCTCAAGTCTCATGAATGTTTGATGCTGTTTGAATGTGTTTTCTAATTAAAGTAAAAAATGATTCCCAAACACGTCAGTGTTCCAACTGATGAGAAGGGGATGAGAAAGCAGATGAGTAGCTCACAGATGGGTCTAATGTCCTCTGAAGGAGACCTTGCAGCTGCAGAGGCCCCTGGAGGAACCCTGGATCCACTTGCTAACCCTTGTCCCCCAGTCCTTGCCAGGAAAGTCCTTGGGTTTTCTCTGGAGACATGGAGGGGTACCACAGCAGGCCGCTGCTTCCAGAGGAGCTTGGAGGTGGGGGAGTATGGAGCACCAGGATGGGGTCCATCAGGAGATAAATGAGGCCATTTAAGACAGATATGAGTTTGCTTTTATAGGAGAAGGAAAACTTACAATCCTCTTGAGGCCCCTTGGTGGAACACGGTAAATATTAAATTAATGAGCAAACAAAGAAAGTTCTGGCTGGAAGTAGAATCCAGCTCCAGGCAGAATAGACAGACAGGTAGAGGGATACCTCCCTGCCCTGGGCAGCCTCATGGTGCAGACAGGAGCTCTCTGTCCTATCTGCTGGCCTTACTTTCATTCACTCATGCATTCATTCACCGATCACCTAGCATGGGCCAGGGCCGGCCCAGGGCCTGCAGGCACAGTGGTGCCTGGGACAGGTAGGCTCTGGCCCTTAGGGAGCTCATAGTCTGGTGCAGTAGATTCATATATCACTACCAATGATCAGTGTCATGAAGGAAAAGAGCCCAGTCAGCTCCCCAGCTCTCTAAAGTACTCCCACTACCCTCAGGCCAGAGAGAACAACCTGTTCCTTGTGCTTGATGGATTTGGTTCCGGCCTCAGGCCTTTATTTAAGTAATCCTCCATCCCCATAATCCTTTCAAGGAAGGTCACAGAATGCTCAGGGCCACGCCTTCATCCTTTTCTGCCCCATCTCCCCCGGAAAGTTTAATTTGAGCGGACAGAGGTCTTGTGAGGTTTAGCTCCACGCTGGTCCTTGTGCTGGGCATGGAGAAGTCAGCCATTAACTCCCAGAAACAGTTCCTTTCCTCCAAAAATTTACACCCTCATCTTTGTGCCAGGCACCGTTCAGCATTTGATTATCTCCTGCCTTGGTCTGGTGCCTGCTCATTTCACACATTAGAGTTCCAATATATCTTGGGGTTCCTAGAGTCTGGGGCCTCACTGCCCCCTTGGTGGTCCCCTGTAGCACATCTGAGCACAGGGCCAGACTCAGCTGGGGCTCCGGCTCAACTTGTTCTGGCTCCCCCGGGAGACTCATTACCTGTTCTAAATTACAGTGACTCTCTCTATCACTAGCCCACACAACTAAGCCTAAGCTGCATGTGGCAGAGATGGCTGGCTCCCTAAGAAAATCCATCGTCTCCTGGCCATAGCGAAGAGCAGTATCTGGGAAGCCCATCCAGGGACATTTTCTAGCCACATCCCCGCTTCCCTACCCCAATCCCATGCATCTAAGCATGACTGTGTGACTAGTTTTTTTTGTGACCAATTTTTTTTTTTTTTTTTTTTTTGCGGTACGTGGGCCTCTCACTGTTGTGGTCTCTCCCGTTGTGGAGCACAGGCTCCGGACGCGCAGGCTCAGCGGACATGGCTCACGGGCCCAGCCGCTCCGCGGCATGCGGGATCCTCCCAGACCAGGGCACGAACCCATGTCCCCTGCATCGGCAGGCGGACTCTCAACCACTGTGCCACCAGGGAAGCCCCAAATTTTTTTTTTAAACATCTTTATTGGAGTATAATTGCTTTACAATGGTGTGTTAGTTTCTGCTTTATAACAAAGTGAATCAGCTATATGTATACATACATCCCCATAGCTCCTCCCTCTTGCATCTCTCTCCCACCCTCCCTATCCCACCCCTCTAGGTGGTCACAAATCACCGAGCTGATCCCCCCTGTGCTATGCGGCTGCTTCCCACTAGCTATCTATTTTAAATTTGGTAGTATATATATGTCCATGCCACTCTCTCACTTTGTCCCAGCTTACCCTTCCCCCTCCCCGTGTCCTCAAGTCCATTCTCTACATCTACGTCTTTATTCCTGTCCTGCCCCTATGTTCTTCAGAACCATTTATGTGTATCATTATTTTTTTTAACATCTTTATTGGAGTATAATTGCTTTACAATGGTGTGTTAGTTTCTGTTTATATCAAAGTGAATCAGCTATACATATACATATATCCCCATATCTCCTCCCTCTTGCGTCTCCCTCCCACTCTCCCTATTCCACCCCTCTAGGTGGCCACAAAGCACCGAGCTGATCTCCCTGTGCTATGTGGCTGTTTCCCACTAGCTATCGGTATTACATTTGGTAGTGTATATATGTCCATACCACTCTCTCACTTTGTCACAGCTTACCCTTCCCCCTCCCCGTGTCCTCAAGTCCATTCTCTAGTAGGTCTGTGTCTTTACTCCCGTCTTGCCCCTAGGTTCTTCATGACCACTTTTTTTTTTTTTTTTTTTTAGATTCCATATATATGTGTTACCATATGGTATTTGTCCTTCTCTTTCTGACCTACTTCACTCTGTATGACAGACTCTAGGTCCATCCACCTCACTACAAATAACTCAATTTCATTTCTTTTTATGGCTGAGTAATATTCCATTGTATATATGTGCCACATCTTCTTTATCCATTCATCTGTTGATGGACACTTAGGTTGCTTCCATGTCCTGGCTATTTTAAATAGAGCTGCAATGAACATTGTGGTATGTGACTCTTTTTGAATTATGGTTTTCTCAGGGTATATTGTGACCAATTTTTGACAATAGAATGTGAATGGAAGAAATGTATGTTGCTTCAAGGCCCAGATTCTTTGTCCTTTTGGCCCAGATTCTTTGTCCTTTTATCAGCTGTATGAAGATGACCAAAGGCCGTAAGAGATGGTAGAGCCACAGAAATGAAAATCTTGGGGCCCTGAATCACTGTGTGGAGGATGCTGTCCACCTGCCTGGGACACTTGCTTTAAACTGTTTTGTAAGCAGGAAATAAACTACTATTAAGTAAGCCAACCCCCCCCCCCCCATATATTTAGGACTACTTGTTGGATGCCTGTCCTCCCCAGTCTGTACACCAGCATGAGACCACCCCCCCACCCCATTTCCAGACCCCACCAGGCTCTGCTTTCTTGGCCACTTACTCATCTCTCTCAGTCTTTTGCTTATGAGGGAAAATTGTGCCTTTGGCCAGAGCGTGTCTCAGAAATCACCATGGTTTGCTTGTTTGTGTTGTTTTTGAACTTTATATTATGAAGATATATATACAGAAAAGTAGAAGGAATAGTATAATGGGCATATATAGTATAATGTATATTATAGCAGTCTAATGGACACCCTTATGCCTATCACCTGCATTGAACTACTGTTTACATCCTGTTATATTTGCTTCATCTGGTTTTTACTTCTGAAGTATTTAAAAATCAATTACAGACACTATTACATTTCACCCATAACTATTGCAATATGCAACTCCAAAAAATAAGATAATACTGACACATAATCATAATGCCATTATATTAGTTAGGGTTCTCCAGAGAAATAGAACCAACAGCATGTATGTAGATACATAGAAAGAGATTTATTATAAGGAATTGGCTCATGTGATTACAGAGGCTGAGAAGTCCAAAGATTTGCATTTGGCAAGCTGGAGGCCCAGAAGAGCTGACGGTGTAGTTCCAGCCTGAAAGCCAGCAGCCTCGAGACCCAGGAATTGCCGATGGTTCGGTACAGTGTCCCAGCTCAAGCAGTCAGGCAGGAGGCATTCCCTGTTACTAGTGGGAGGGTCAGCCTGTCAGCCTTTTTGTTCTATTCAGGCCTTCAACTGAGCAGGTGAGTCCCACCCACATGAGAGAGGGCAGTCTGCTTTACTCAGTCTACCTAGTCAAATGTTAATCTCATCCAAAAAACCCTCCCAGACACACTCAGAATAACGTTTGACCAAATGTCTGTGGCCCAGTCAAGTTGACACATGAAATTAACCATCACAGTAATTATCGTACCTAACAAAGTTAACAGTTCCCTGACACCATCCAGTACCCTGTCTATATTCAGATTTCCCCAAATATGACATACAGAATTGTTTCTTCAGACTAATATCCAATGAAAGACAAAGCATTCCATTCAGCTGTTTCCCGTGACCCTTTGAGAAACCCAGCAGCCAGGGTCCATGACTCCTCTTGGCTTGGGTGAGGGGGGACTCTTTGGATGTGGAGTTGGGCTGCAGGTCTGAGCAGATAATTATTCATTACTGAGAACAAGTGCAAGTGAAGCATCATCATGCTCAGAGCTCCATCTCTGGTAATTTATGGGCCCCAGCCATCAAGCACTTACGTCTCTAAGTGCTTTACATTGTTAATTAGATATACTCGGGAACCCCAGCAAGGGCGAGTCATCGCTGCCAGGGTAACCTCCAGCAGCGCATGAGTGGCTGAGCTGCCCACTCAAGGTCACCAAGCAGGTCTGGGCCTGAGTGTGGACCTCTGCCCCAAGAACAGTGTTCTGGACTCCTCTCCAAGGCTAGAAGCCAAAGTCCAACCAGACAGGGGCTGGGCACCAGCCAGGCCTGGCCCAGCATTCCCAGGCCCAGGATGATTAAGCCTTCTTCCCTGCAGGGAAAGTGGCAGGACAGCAGCCCAGGGCACCCAGAGGCAAGCGTAGGTTCCCAACAGGCAGGACACTAAACATTGTAAATCAGATCACATTTTAAATGCATTAGGGAAGTTTGCTCAAACTCCAGGCGAGTGCTTTCCCGAAGTAAAAGATCCTTTCCTTATGTGGATAATTTGTCCCTGAACTATCAGGTTTCTGTGAACTGGGTTTTCTGAAAATGACCATAGAAGCCCAGGAGTTAAAATGGCGGGTCACTGGGTTCCAGACTCTGCCTCACCACAGGTGGCTTGCCCGTACAAGCCTCATATATAAAATGGGGATTATAACAGTGTCCACCTCAAAGGGCGGTTAAGACGATTATATAAGATAATGCTCAACTTAGTGGCTGGCACATTACAAACAATAAATGTTGCCTAGCTTTCTTGTTATCATTTTATTATTATCTATTGGCCAGACAAACAGATAGATGATCACACAAACAAAACTGCACAGAATTTAGTTCAGGTCCCAGGTTTCCTATCGGCCACCGGACTGTACTAAAACCTGGAAGATGTCCTCAGGGCACGATGACCACTAGTGTGGGTTCCTGGTGGGGCAGGGATGCAGAACAGGTTGGGGTGATTAAAGCCTGGGGAGTGTGTTTGGGCTGATCTATACATTGTCCAACACAAAGCTCCAGAAAAATCCCAAGGTTCATCCAGGACTGGACTGTCTGAGGCTAGCCCAGGACTGAGGCTTGGCCATGTTGCTTAGTCTCCCTTTCACCTTAGTTTTCTTGTCTGTCAAATGAGGGTAATAATGTCTACCTCCTGGCATGATAAGGCCAGAATGGGATTCAGTGGAGAAGGTGTTTTGCTCAGGGACTGGCATAGGTGGTCTGGAGTAGCCGCTTGTCGTGCTAACTTAAGTCCTAAACACTCCTTGAGGGCATCTCCTAGAGGTGGCAGCCACCCCCATGAGCCAGAATGCTGGAGTATCCGGGCTTCCACCACCAGGTCCAGGGCCTGTCCACATATTCCAGCTCAGGAGTGGAGAATCTCTCTTGGAGCTCCCTCTTGCTGGGGCAAGTGGCCCTCCGGCTCTAGATGCGCCCGGCTGCCCAGGCCCCTCTGCGAGCAGCAGTTCTGCATGCCCCTGCTTGCCGTTCACAGCCAGCTGCCTCTGCTTCCCTTGCCACATTATTTTTCAAAGTGATGACCCAATGAAGCAATTACTGTTCCAATCGGGAGGAAGATCTCTCCAGCCTGCAGCCAAGCACGGCATCTGTAGCATCTGTTACTCTCCTCACTTCTTTCTCCGCCTCGCCAGAGACCTCTCTATGTTCATGCCCACTGAGGGTCTCTAAAGGCTCCAACAGCAAGGCCAAGCCCCCCTCTGAATGGACACTTTTCCTAAGAAAGGGGGCTCCACGTTATCCCAAGAGCCTTTGTGAAGAGCCTTTGTTTGGTTCCACCCATGGTATTTGGATTCTAGGAGATTTTTGCCCCTTGGAGAGCAAACAATTAAAATTGCACTTTGTTTATAGATATGGTATGACTGCAGTCTAGAAAGTTTAATCGTGGAAGAGTAGTTCCACAACGCTTGGCCAGGCATTGGTGGTCTATGAAAAGACTGCTTGCTCCAAGGTGCCGTCAAGAAAAAATAATTGTGGAGCAGAAGGAAATAAGATGAGGATCCTAGAAGTTGTGTCTGCACGGATTCCACTTCTGCACAGTGTGTAGACGCTGCCACTGAAGACGCATGGATCATCTCACCTGGTGCAGGCGGAGTCCCAGCCTGGAACTGTGGAGAGCGGGGCTGTCAGGCATCCCACCTTCAGGGGGACTGTTAACTGCAGGGGTGGGACCTTGTACTTGGAAACAGGCAGTGGGCTGGCAGGACGACTGATGTGTCATCTTCCTCCTGAGGCCTCTGCTCTCATCCCCACCTTCCCCCAGAAGCGTCCCTCCAAGGTGCTCAGCTGGCTCTGCCTCAAACAATCGTTCCTGGACCCCCAGGCCCCCTGAGAAGGCTTCTCCAGGTAAAGGAACAGGGGACGACTGTGCCGGGTACACTACTCTGTCCAGCTGCCACAGGAAGTTCCCGAAGGCTGTGTGTGCTGTGACCCTGCGAGCCTCAGCCATTTCTGTATGAATATGGACCAACCTAGGACTTGGGGCGGCAGGACCCTTGCTCCAGCCTGGCTGGGGTTATGTGCAGATACTCTCCAGTCTCAGAAGAGGTTATAAATCTATGTGGCTACAGGTCTGTTTGCTGGGAAGGGGGACTGAGAGGGACATTTCCTGACACAGTAGAACCTCTCCCAGCTGCCCCATCTGAGGCACCCAGTTGCCCACCACGTGGGATGCAATGGGCACCGAGGCCTACAGGCAAATCCCAAACGCTGCAGTTAGGATACCCCCTTCTTGCAAAGGGCCCAGGCTCAGAGCTGCTAGGACAATGATTTTTTTTTTTTTTTGCGGTACGCGGGCCTCTCACTCTCGTGGCCTCTCCTGTTGCAGAGCACAGGCTCCGGACACGCAGGCTCAGCAGCCATGGCTCACGGGCCCAGCCGCTCCACGGCATGTGGGATCCTCCCGGACCGGGGCACGCACCCGTATCCCCTGCATTGGCAGGCGGACTCCCAAGCACTGTGCCACCAGGGAGGCCCAATGATGTATTTTTGAATACCAGTGCCCAGTGTCCCTGCGGGACGACTCAGAACTGCGCTCTCCCAAATCAGAAGCAACGGCAGTGCAACTGTCATCACATTTTTGTTATTCTCTGCCTGCATTTACATAACGTTTCTGCAGAGTGCTTTATAATCATTTCATTAGTCATTCATTTGCTTAATTGCATAGCCTTCAATGCAATTAGAAATTCTGACTTTAAATTCAAGTTTCCACT
Organism: Mesoplodon mirus; assembly: GCF_964341445.2. NCBI lineage: Eukaryota > Metazoa > Chordata > Mammalia > Artiodactyla > Ziphiidae > Mesoplodon > Mesoplodon mirus. Next base: position 72,709,167 of record NC_138980.1, read on the forward strand.
ACCACAAGTTTTAATTCAGAAAACCTTTTTTTTTTTTAAATAGGTGGAAACATTTCCAAATTTTGAGCCCCATCCCATAAGCAGTGACTGTTTCTGGAGTATAGAGGGAAAGACATTTAGAAGTGGTGGCAGTGGTGGCCTGGTTTTAAGGTCTGATTTAGAATGGCAGAGGACCCATGCCCACCATCTTGAAACAGGAGGAGCGCCAGGTTGAGCACTAACGTGGCAGCTGGACAGAGTGATTGCTAAAGCAGACTCACAGGACCTCAAATCATGATGCTTAAGAACCTGTGGTTTATTGCAGGACAAGGATACAATACAGCACTGGCACACAAAAAGGAAATGTGTCCCTGCCAAAGGCTGCCTTGAGGTATTGCCCAGAGAGGCCAAGTTTGGGCTCCAATTGTCCTCTCTGTGAAGGGTCATACTAGATGCACTTCCTCTCTTGGATCAGGAATCTCCAACACGTGCATGGAACACCTTGAATTGGGAAGCCCAAAATGGAGTCTTGGCCAGGACTCCTTATCCCCTGCTGGTCCCATAGGCATATTTCTTGCTGCAGTACTGGCCTAATGGCAGAGCCTTTGGGGTCTCATTGAGACTAGGTGCAAATCATCAATCTCGCCGTTCTCAATAAACAATGCTGTCTACCCGGTATAAAGTGCCTTGAAACGCCTCAGACCCGTGGTTGCAAAGCAATACTGTTAATCAGTGAATTTCCCACGCTGATCACGGGGGCAGCGCTGTGCAGGTACGTCTCTTGTTTCTGTAACACAGCTCAGCCCAATACCAGGCCTGCTGGAATTAACCCTCCCAGTTCAGCTCAGGGAGTATGCGTTACCAAGAATGAAGAGGGAGTAGAACCCACCCGGTCTGCCAGCCTGGGGAGTCCCCTGGCGGAAGCCACAGGGCTCAGCCTGCTGGTGGACAGGGCTCCCTGACCCTGACCATGGCCACAGCCCCACAGTGGCCACAGTGCCTGCAGGCCTCCAGCCTCTCTCCCCTCCCATCCATTCTCCATTGGCCACCCAAGCCCTGCTCTGGAGCATGCAGTTTTGGTCATGTCCTGACTCAAGTGACTCCCTTTCATCGAGCCCTTCCCTGCACCCCTTATTTAAAATTGCACCCCCTCCTCACACTCCCTATTCCATTTCCCCGCTATATTTCTCTTTTTCATGTGTAACTCACATATCTTGCTTATTGTTGTCTTTCCCACTAGAGTGCAGGCGCCATGAAGCAGGGGTTTTGCATCTGGGTGTTCACTGCATCTCTGTGCTTAAGTCAGTGAGTGCCTGGCATGTACTATCTCTAACTTGATGCCTCACACCCCACATTCGTTACCCCCGGTTTTCAGAATCCTGGCCTGGGCCCTCTCTCGCTTGGCCCAGGCTGCCTTTTTGGTCTTCTCTCCCATAGCTTCCTCCATCCCACCCTGTCATTGCCACCAACCTCTTCCTGGTCCTTTAACCCCTCCCACCTCACACATGTTGTGCCCCTGCCTGGATTCCCGCCTATTCTTCCCCTTCCGGTCACCCCCAGTGTCACTGTCTCCAAGCCTGTTCCCCCAGCTCCTATCCATCTTTCAAGCTCTGGTTGAAATGGCACTTCCTCCCAGATGCCCATCCCTACCCTGATTCCCCCAGACCAAACCCACTGTCATAGCACCTTGTGCTCGCCCTGCAGCCCAGCCCTGCTCCTGTGGCCTAATGTTCTGTCTGTGACCACCCGCCTGCTGGACTGTGAAGCCTCCAGGGAAATGTGAAGAGAATTTTTGTGGCTGCTGCCATGGCCACCACCATCAGGTGCCAGGTTTTGGGTGGAGGGCCTGGCGTGATGATCTCATTTGATTTCCCAAACTCCCCACGAGGTAGGTATGTGACTATCCTCATTTTATGGAGGAGGAAACTGAGGCACAGAGATGCCAAGAACCTCACTGGGTGTCACACAGCTAGTAAGGGGTGGAGCCAAAAGTCAGATCCAGGTCTGACTCCAAAAACTTGTGCTCTTAACCACTCCCATCCCACTCCTCCTCCCCCAGCTTGCTGATATTTTTTAAAATTTATTTTTATTTTAAAATTAAAAAAATTATTTTTAAATTTTATGTTAAAAATGTTTTAAATTTTATACTGGAGTATAGTTGATTAACAATGTTGTGTTAGTTTCAGGTGTACAGCAAAGTCATCCAGTTATACATATACGTGTATCTATTCTTTTTCAAGTTCTTTTCCCATTTAGGTTATTCCAGAATATTGAGCAGAGTTCCCTGTGCTATACAGTAGGTCCTTGTTGGTTGGTTATCTATTTTAAATATTTGCTGCTGTTTTTATTCACCATGATGTTGGGGGAAATATCACCTTTCCACACCTCTCGTTTCCCTTGACGGCTCCTGACTCCTTGCCCCACCCCTTGCTGTGCCTGGTTGACAGGTTTGGGGAAGGAAGTGGGTGTGCCTGCCCTGCCCCTTTCCTTTGTCTTGGTCCTGGGAGCCAGGGCCCCCCAGACAGCACGTACTCCTAACTGCTGTCAGTCCTGTGGTGTGTCCCCACCTGACAGGGTGGGAAAGCCTACATATTTTTGAGGTTGAGTATCAAGAGAGCTACATGCCCTCAGATACAATTCAACTGAGGAAATGAATTCCTCAATTCAGCCTGTTCAGAAATCAAGGCAGCCTTTTAGTCTCCCCCTCCCTTAATATCTTGTTTGTCAGTTGGCTCAGATTCAGGTGGAGAAGGGGGTAGTTATTTACCAGGTCCCTGAATGGAACTGAGGTAGGAGAAGTGAGTGTGAGGAATGGAAGGCTTGGTGGGGGACAAGGGGTGCTGGGCAGAGGAGGGTGGACCAGGCTCTTTGCACAGAACAGAGATGTTCTCCAGACCTAAGGAGAGCCCTGGGACAAAGCGGAAGCTACAGTAACCGTGCGGGATGATGGTCCTGGGCCCCAGGTGATCCCATGCTGGGGCTTAATGAGATCAGGGTTAAGGGAGAAGGTGGTCCTTTCAGTTCAGCTCCCAGCCCAGCATTCTGAAGATGACTTTGTGCCTCTCCCGTTGGCCTGGGCTCCATGTGGCTAGCATCCTTCTGGCCCACAGCCAGTCTGCAAAGAGTGTGTGGTCTTCGGGGTCAGGCGGAAGTTCTCCAGGCTTTCCTCTGTGCCCCGCGCTTGCTCCGTGCTCAGGCCCGGCCTCGCTGTTTTCCAGTCAGCTCACCCACGCTCAGCACTCCCCGGCAGCTCCTGCCTGTGGGGCTGTTTGGAGCTCCCACGGCTGCGTCTCGCCTCGTGGCCCCCTTGCCTCCCCTGAGAGCAGGGTCTCTAGCTCACCAGCCTGGCTGCAGTTGGCTGGGTCGTCCTTGGTATGCTGTCATGCGGAGCCCGGAGCAGGCAGCCTGAGGTAAGGATGCTCCCTGCCCCGGGCATGGCTGCTCAGAGCTGAGCACTCAAGGGCTGCGTGGCGTTCTCTCCGTCCACTTTAGCTTCTGAGTCTGGGTGGTCTGCCCCTGGGGCTTGGCAGGCGGGAAAGTACAGAGGCTCAGGGTGTCCACGGCTCAGCCAGAGCCCTCAGCAACCTCCCTCTTTCCCACTTTTCTGTCTAAGAATATCAGCCAACTTTTAGTGAGGCGTATTGTGTGCAAAGTGCCTTATGCACAGCACCTGATTCCATTCTCACAACCTCTTTCCCCACTACAGCTGGGGCCGGAGAGGCCAGGCCTGAGGGCCCAGCAGGTGCTGCAGCTGATGCTCATTTCTCTTTCTCCGCCCTTTCTCTACCAGGGCCCGTGCTTCTCCCACCAGGCCCTTCCACCTCCTATTGTGGTCAGATGTGCATGAGCCCTGGGAGGCCCGACTTGGAGCCCAGGTGTGCCTGCCTGTGGAAAGTTCTGGTCAGGGCCGAGCTCACTAGGGTCTCTGTTCTTTTTCTTTGTGGCGGATGTCTGCCCCTTGCTGGATACATGATCCTTAAACTGTCGCTCTGTACTTACCCCTGTAGCCCACTGAGCCGGGAGAGGAGACCAGGCAGTACTGGTCACGGCCCCTTGGGGCACCTGGTATCTATCAGGGCAAGACAGGAAATTCATAACATTTCAGTAGCTTAGACCAATAATGTTATAAAGTTTATTTCTTGCTTACACCTAGTCTAGTTGGGCTGACGCTGGTCAGGCAGCTGATGCAGTGATTCAGGGACTCAGGCCCCCTCCATGTCATGACTCTGCTGACTTCAGTGACCCACAGTCACTTAGGGGTCGTTTCTGCTCCAGCCAGAATGGAAAGCAGCAGGGTGACTCTCCCGTGGAAGGTTTGTATTGGCCAGGCTTGCAAGGAGCACACATCACTTGTGCCCAAATTCCATTAGTCAGGACTCATGGCCACAGGGGCAGCTGGGAAAGGCCTTCTGGCTGAAGGCCCAGGAGGAGACAAGCTTTGGTGAGCAGGCAGTGCTCTGCTGTGAGGCCTGGCTTGGCCACATGGGGGCCATCTGCAGCCTCAGAATCCTGGTGTGTCTCCTTGCTGCCCCCTGGGACATGTCTCAGGCAGGGTGAGCCCCTGGCTGAAGGCCCTGGTGCCTCTGCAGGATCAGGGGTGCTGAGTAGTGAAGGCTGGGCTCCTGCCCCGACTGATGTGCAGGTGACCATGGGTGAGGCCTCGCACCTCTGGTGGGTCCAATATCTGTTCAGCCCAGCCTGCCTCTGGGAGTTGCCAGAGGAACAAAGAAAGGCACTCAGAGAAGATAAAGAGCTGAAGGGAGGAAGAGGCAGAAGGAAAAGGAGGTTGATCACAGCTGGACACACCCGACAAAAGGCTGTGGACGCCTAGCCCCAAGGATGCTGAGGTACCCAGCATGCATGGTTCATTAGGCCCTGCTCTGCCTTCCATGGCCAGGCCATCCACCTTGACCCTTTGTCTGATCACTCTGCACTGTACACCCCTCCTCCCAGGGGATCTTAACACATTAGAGGCATTTGATCCAGCACTGTTCCCCGCCAGTTAAAAATAAGGCTCATAAATTGAGGCCATGCCCTAGGGGACAGCAATGTTATAAGCTCATCACCTGATGATGATCAAACCTAGTTATAAAAATACACAGCACCTCCGCACCAGGGAGCAAGTGACCTACTTTATACCTCATGGACCGACACTAAGTTGGCAGGGGGAAGGTCCAGGCCCTTGTTCTGCCTTTACATTCTTGGCAACCGGTGTTCTCTGGCTGACTGCTCTTCTTAAAGCCGGAAGCCCCTAACTGGTGTGTTTTTCTTGGGCTAATGCTGCAGTTTGCTTGACTCTGGGGCCACGCAGCAAGGTGCTCTGGGACTCGGGTTTTCTGGGCACCTGACAGGGAGACTTTTTGGGTTTCTTCCTGTCTCCCCGATCCAGGGGTGTTGGTCCCTTAGACCGAGGAGGGAGGCCTTCCCAGGTGTTTGGTCTCCCGCTTCACTGTGCCTGTTGCCAGGTCCCTGCAGGATGGGGCCCCATGGTCCTTGCTGTCATTACTCTTGCGTCTGCAGTCAGCTCTGTGACCTCCCACCTTGGAGCCTCCCCTGGGTCCAGAGGCCAAGGACACAGAGGACCATCTGCTTGCTCTTCACTCATTCGTTCAACAAGTGTTTACTGCGGGTGTTCTGTGACCCAGGTCTGGCGGGCAGCAGGGCACGCAGATGTGAAACCTCTTGTGTGTAGCTCAACCTCCTGGGGCAGGTGGATGTTTACCTACCAATTTCCTGAGTGTGTCTCTCTATCTCTCTATATGTCCAAATCTATCTGTCTATGTATATAAAAATTGCTAACGGTGGTAAATTCCAGGAAAGGGGGGGGCACCTCCATGGTATGGTGCTGGGAGGCTACAGCGTGGAAGTATGACCTGATCTTTGAAGTCAGGGAAGGCTCCCTGGAAGAAGTGACGAGCTTGCTGAGACTGAAGATGTGCAGATCAAGCTGGATCAGGGAGGAGAATGTAGAATCAGGACATGAGGTGTGGAGCAGAGTGTGGGAGGTCAGCTGAGGAAGGCTCCCCGGGGCTGCCTAACCATAGCTGCATCCGGCTCCCACTGGGGGCGCAAGGGCCAGCGGCCAGGGCTGTGTCTCCTGACCCTCCTCCTCTAATATCTGTGCCTTTAGCAGTCACACACCATGGCTGTGCAGCAAGCCCTTGCTGGGTTGAATTCAAGAACAGTTCTTCATTTTTCTATTAACCCCTCTCAAGGTTTACGTAGTTTCTTTGAGGTCATAACATAGCCCAGAGTCACCTGTCTGGTCAGCGCTGGTGGTGGCGGGGGACAAATGCCCACACCTAACTCTGCCCCTCCCATGAGTTTCAAAGATACTCTCAATATTCTTTTTTTTTTTTTTTTTTTTTCTGTACGCGGGCCTCTCACTCTTGTGGCCTCTCCCGTAGCGGAGCACAGGCTCCAGACGCGCAGGCTCAGCGGCCATGGCTCACGGGCCCAACCGCTCTGCGGCATGTGGGATCTTTCCAGACCGGGGCACGAACCTGTGTCCCCTGCATCGGCAGGTGGACTCTCAACCACTGCGCCACCAGGGTAGCTCTCTCAATATTCATTTTTAAAGGGAAGACATTTGTTTTCCGGCAAAAAAAAATCTGGGATGTTTGCTTGCTTGGGGAGTAGGGGTGCCATCATATTTGACCTATTTAGAAGTTGGGCCTGAGAACTGAGAGATTGCTCCTTTCTGCCCGCTGCCCCTGGTTGATGTCGACGTCGTACACAGCAGTGTGCAGTCAGCTGACCCCGTTGTCCAGGCTGTGAGTGACCAGTGTACTCCCTGTGGCTGGGTCTGACCTGATGAGGCTCCAGGGGGAGGCCAGTGGCTCACAGGTGCTACCACCTGGGAGAACCCTTGGGGGGTGGTCCTGTACATTGTTGGGAGGCGACAGCGCTAAGGTGAAGTTGCTCAAGGCAGCACACGGGACCCATGTTTCCCTCTGGAAGACCAGCTCTCCGTGTGAGGTTCTGCTCCAGCACTAGTGCCTCCTCTGTTCCCACATCTTACCTCTGGCTCTTGTCCGCTCCGCGTTAGCCTGGAAGGGGCTCACTGGCAGTGCAGGCTCTAAGGGCTCCCATGGCCTCCTCACACCGGAGCTGGCCCTATACCTCTCTCGTCGTTTCCAAGGCAGCTCCCAGTCCTGACTGTGGAAACACCCAACCTTCCACACTGGTCTCAGGGCGGTGGCCTCCCTGGTGGGAGAAGCCGTCCCACGTTCTCCCAGTCCAGGGCCCCTGGAAGACCTAGGATAGAGCTGGGAGGGGGTCTACAGATCTCTAAGGCCAGAACTTGGCATTAGTGGCGTGGCTAGAGAGATCTTTATTGATGTAACTGTTATCCTTTGTGGGACAGTTAGAGTGTAATTAGGTAAATAAATGAACTGAACAGCACTGATTTTACCTTGTCATGTTTACACTTACCAAAGAGCTTCCCCTCATATTATGAGGGGTCATATTTGACACCTCAGGGCTGAGGGGTCAGAGGGCCACACAGAGCAGTCCTGGCCAGATGTGGAAGGCAGGTCTTGGGGACACCTGAAGAGAGAAGCAGGGACCCTGGGAGGCCCAAGCAGCCCCATCCTCAAAGACGGAGCACAGGTGTGTCTCCGTGCTGAGCCCCGGCACTCCTTGCTGGAAGGGCCTCGGTACTGGGACTCTCCCATCCATATACTCAGAGTCGTCTGTGCTCCTGCTATCCAGCCTGCCCTGCCCGATGCATTATTAATAAGGCAGCCTTCATTTCCAGTTTGGGGGTAGCTAATTTGTTCCTACAGTCATGATTTCGAAAAGCACATGAATAATTCAGAAAATTGTTTTATTGTAGTTTGATAAGCCTGTTAGCTGTCACACATCTGAATAAATTAGCTTCTCCATCTCATGGGGCTTGGAGAAGCGGTGTTGGCCATGAAGCGGGGGTCTAGCCCAGGCCAGCATAGCACTCAGATCTTGGCTTCAAGAGGTCAGGTCTGTCTCGGGGCTGAGGGTATAATACGTACTGTAATTTGTCATGGAGGAGCTTGGTTGATGCTGAGAGTGGGTCGGTTACAAATGACAGTCTCCCTTGCCCAGATCTGGATTGGAGATGTGCGCAGCTGTTCAACAAGCCCTGGGTGGTATAGCTGAAGCCCCTCAACTCAGAAATGCAAACTAGGGTCCATACTCTGCATGTAAAGCAGGGGACTCTGCCACGTGACAGTTACAGAAAGCACCTCCCCCCCAGCATCCATATACTCCCTTCAGGAAGGTGGGGCACAGATAGAAATTCACCTGATTTTTAATTTTGCTGTTGGTGGTGGTGGGGTGCCCTGGCTCCATCCCTTATTAAGTGGGTTGTATTTGGGAATTTGCTTCCCTTCTTTGAGTCTTGTTTTCTTCATCTGTAAATTGGGCACAATATTCTTAGGATGCCTCACCCCACTGGGTTTTTGTGAGAGATGAAAATGAAGTAATGGACATGCAAAAACTTTGCAAGCTAGAGTCCCGCAGGGCTATCCAGGTTAATCAGTGCCTGCCTCCTTCAAGACAAGCCTTATCTGTATCCCTCCTCAGTAAATACCCAAGAAAAGGCAAGTCTAGCCCTCTCCCCAACATCCATTCTGGTATTTGAGAACCTACCCAGTTTCCCTTCTATGCAGCCATCACTGGCCATGTGCCAGGACCTACCTCTGGCCTCATTCCTTGTGCCCCTGGTATGTCATTCCCAGGAACAACTTTGGTTAGGACAGGTGGTCACCTGTGCCAGGGGCAGCAAAGCTTGTGGCCCTGGGGATGGGGCTGTCTCTGGTGTTAACCATCTGACCGAGAAGCTATGTCGTTGAAGGCAGAAGAGTAAGGTGCCCTTAGACCCCATCAAGGAGCAGCCTGAGCCTAGAAGACCAGGGAAAGGGGCAAGTGTGGCCTGGAGGCACGTCTGCTTGTGCCTGGTGCAGTGCTGGCCATGGCATGTGTCAGGAGGCGCCTGCTGAAAGAATGACCAAGTCCCTTGATTCCACTTGGATAAAGTAGGCTGGGTCCCCATGTGGGTCCCAGCTAGAGCTCAGCTTGAGGGGGAGGTTGGGGAGCAGCTGGGTGGGGCCTGTGGAAGGTGGGAGTGAGGTGCTCAGCTGGGGTTACCAGGGCCGGTGAGGGGGAGGGAGGAGGCTGCAGAAGAGCAGCTGAGAAGGACTGGAGAGAGAACCAGGGGCCAGGGCTTCAGGGGCCATGGCCAAGGGCAGCATGGCCTGGAGGGTAATGATGCAGGCTCTTGGTTCAGACCTAGGAATGGACCTGGTGCCACTACTGGACAAGGACCGTGACCTCTTTAGACTTCAGTTTTCTCCTCTGTGAAGTGGAGGTGATAAGTGCACTCATCTCTGGGTACCATGATGTGGGTTCCATGAGATAATACTTTGAAAGCTCTTAGCACAGTGCCTGGCATACAGGGAGGGCTCAGTACACGTGAACTACCACCCCTGCCGTCATCATTGTACCCATTACTATGGTCCTCACTGGTTTCTAGACACTTGTCAGTTGCCTCAAACTGCAGGGCCTTCCCTGGAGTCCTGGCCAGACAGGCATGAGGTGCAGGGGGAGGAGATGTGTACACTGCCCCCCACTTCACAGCTATGTGAGCATGTGAGGCTATGCTGAGCATCTTTCTAGCACCGCCCACTACCCACTGCTTGGGAGTCCAGAACCTCCTCATTGGCTCCTCATTGGCTTCCTTAGCCTCTTTCTCTGGGTCAGACCCTTAGGCTCGGCTTAGATGCCCCCAGGGGTGCGTGGTGGAGGTGGGGGAGACTCTGCATCCTTAGGGACACGTGGTTAATTTAGTTGGAAGACTGTCCATCAGCGTGCACAAGCTGGGGCCAGTGGAGGATATCCTGGGGGCTCCTCTGTATTAGGGAGCCCCAGGACAGAGTGGGAAGGTGCTCCCTGCCTAGGAAGGAGGGGTCCAAGCACTACCCGAGGGAGGAATCCATGAGGCTCTGCAGGAAAGTGGGATGGCTTGGCTGAGATTCCAGAGGCAAGCAGGGCTGCAGAGCAAGCCATTTGTCAGGATCTCCGTGACAAGTGTTTACAAGGAAAAATATTCGCATGTGTACATTTTCTCAGAATGATTAATATTCAAATTAGCGTTGGAGATTCAAATTGCTAAAGTGTAACTAGGCAGAAAACTTCTCTGACAGCTTGTAATTTTTGGTCCATTCCACCGTTCCCCACTCCCCCCATACCCCCCTACCTAGTTCCCAGATATACCTCTGGGCTTCTACAGACTGGTCCCGGGATGGCAGCAGCTCCACGGGAATTCAATTCCTGCTTCTTACCATGCTGTGGGGGCCTGGCCTTCCAGGCCAAAACAGCAGCTTCCCTGTGACCGGCCGGAGCCCTTGAGATGCTCACCTCCTGACATGTTCCCCCCTCCCCCTCTGGCATCCTCCTGCACACATCACATTCCAGAGGTGCCATTCTAAGGCACAGCTGTAAACATTCCACCCCCTGCTCTGACACTGTCAGCATTACCCCACTGTTTGCAGAACAATGTCTGAATGCCTTTTTCTGGAAATCATCATTAGGACCCAAACTAGCTTTACAGCCCCCTAACTTCTGCTTCCCTCTGCTTCAGCCAAATGAGCACCTTCCCCATCCCCGCCCCTTACCCCCCACCCCACCCCCTGTCACCATTCCCTGGGCATGAGTGCATTTCCTTCTCCATGCTGTTGCTCAAGCGGTGGCCTCAACGGGAGTATTTCACTGCACTACGGCATCTTGTTTCAAAGTTCTTTAGGGTCCACTTTCCCTTAACCAAATGTAATTCCACTTGCAGTTGAGAAAATGAAACTGGCAGAAGGTGGTAACAATAGTTACTTTTATTTCTCAGGTTTAGAGCAGGCTGTAAATACGCTTTCCAGTTTACAGATTGTTCTTAATACTATAAGATACACATGGAGGAAGCAAGATCACTGCAGCAATGATTCATAACTTTTAATAGATCTTAGGCTCTACCTATGAGAGCTTTTGTCTGAGGATGATTCACTGAGCCTGTGCCCCATGAACCAGCCTCTGGCAGACTAGCTCTACCAGCCAATCACACATTCCACCCTTTTGTAGTCCCTGCATCCTTATTCTTGGCTTGTTTTTCCTCTTACATACTGAGTGTTCCCTGAGGGCAAGTATAGTGTCTTATGAATCTCCAGCACTTAGCATCCATCCACCTATCCATGCATGCATCCATCCATCCATTTGTCTATCCATCCATTCATCCATTTATCCAACCAATATTTATGGAGCACTTAATGAGTCTTAAGCCTTTTTCTAAGGGCTGGGAATAAAGCAGCTAACAACCCAAATCCATTTCCTGACCTCTAAAAGCCCCTTGTCTAGTGGCCAAGGCAGAAGGGCAAGGAAGCAGGGTGGTCAGGGGGCTTTGGGAGCCAAGGAGACACAGACCAAGTAGGGTGGGGAGGGAGCAAAGGGGAGGGGTCAGAGGAGCCTTTCAGAGTCAGTGACGTTTAGGCCACAAGAATGGGTGCTAGGGCTTCCCTGGTGGCGCAGTGGTTGGGAGTCCGCCTGCCGATGCAGGGGACACGGGTTCGTGCCCCAGTCCGGGAAGATCCCACATGCCACGGAGTGGCTGGGCCCGTGAGCCATGGCCGCTGAGCCTGTGCGTCTGGAGCCTGTGCTCCGCAACGTGAGAGGCCACAACAGTGAGAGGCCCGTGTACTGCAAAAAACAAAAACAAAAACAAAAACAAAAAGAAAAGCCAAAAAAAAAAAAAGAATGGGTGCTAGAGAGAGGGGGCTTTGGGGTCAGGTGGCCCTGGATTTAAGTCCCAGTTCTGCAAGCTGAGAGACTGTGGGCAAGTGAGGTCACCTCCCTGAGCCTCGGTCTCCTCATCTCTGAGATGGAGATAATAATATCTATCTCATCTTGTTATTGTGGGGATTTAATGGATTTCTAGGTAAAGTACTTAGCATAGTGCGGGGCGCTTGGTACGTGCTCAAATCTCTAGCTAGTAAGCTGAGACCTGCAGGCTGAGTAAGAAATAGACAAAGACAGAGTGTTCTAAGCAGTGGGACTGTCCACAAGCGGAATCCAGAGGCAGGAGAACCCATGAAGATTCTCTCTCTGCTGGGCATCTTGGTGCTCTCTCCTGCCTCTGGGAGTGGGGTGAGGGCTGGTGAGGAGGAGGAGGGAGACGGGTCCAGCCAGGTGGAGTGAGTGCAGGGGTGGCCCTGGTAGCTGTTGGGGCAGAGTGGGCAAGGTCTCAGGAGGGAAAGGCCTGGATCAGCCAGTAGGGGGTGCCATTTCAGAGAGCTGGAGTGGGTGTTCTCAAGTGGTGGCTTAGCCCCTGGGTGTCATTGGAGATGGGTAGGGAGCCAAGACCAGGCTACCTTTGCACCTGTCCAGCATTCAGCGGGAGGTCCCCAGACCTCTGTTGTTGTCTCCAAGATCTGCACCCGGCCACTGGCTTCCGACTGGAAGAGCGGGTGCCCCTCTCACAGATGTGACCAGGTTGAAAGCATCCAAATCCTCTTCCTCTCCAACCTCCTCTCCAACCCATCCCCAGCTAGAGGACCCAGCCTTTGTATGGTGAGCCCCACAGGCAACTTTCTACTGGGAAGGCCAGAGAACCACAAGTTGGAAGCAGAAAGACTGATGTAAGAAGCAGGAGGGACAGAAGACACCAGGGGGCTTACAGACCCTGGGTGGGAGAGTTCTTCAGGGTGAGTACAGCTTCAGGTGGGTGGGATGCTAACAGACTGGAAGGTGGAGAAAAAAGATTTTAAGAATTTTTGTTATGCTTTATGAAGGAGTCTCTCTTTGGAGATAAAGTTTTAGCTTGCTTTGCAATTATATTTGCTTTTTGGACTGGTAAGTTTTTGAAAGTGAATTTATACCCAGACTTGCCCATGAGGTGGGCCAACTCTGCATGGCTTACATACTAGGGCACTCAGCCTGAGAAGTTGGACCCATCCATGGTCACATATGTGTTGAGCCAATGATCACATCTGGGCATCCCAAACAGGCCCATTTCCCTTAGAACATGTTGGACTGTGGGTGAAATTCCATTTACCATATTCCCAACCATAACCCAAGAAGTCTGGAAATAAATGAAAAATAATTTGGGGGTGTACTACTATATGGACATTTAAAAAGTTACCTTGAAGAGTGCCTAAGTCAAGAAGAAAATCCAGAACAAAAATCAGAATAATTAAAAAAAATACAAAATATCAAAACATATGGGATGTTGCCAGAACGGTTCATTTAGAAAAACTATATTACTCTAAATCCCTATGTCTCTAGGAAAGATAAAAAACAGAACAAAACAAATCATACACACAGAGAACTGAGTCCCTACATTGAAGCTCTTAGACACGTAGGAAAGAGGCTAAGAAAATTAGGAAAGCAAGCAATAATAAAGCTGCATAAACAAGACAGAAAAAATGAGTATTGATGGATAAAGCCAATAATTAGGCCTTTGAAAAAATCCACAAAGCCGTTAGTCCAATGGATCAAAGAAAGAACAAATATAGAAGCAAATAGAACCAGAAATGAAACATGAGATGCAACCAATAATATAAAAGAGATTTGTAAGATTTGGGGAGATATTGAAATCATTTATATGAATAAATATGCAGATATGGACGTGTATCTGCAAAAAGTCCAAGATATGGCACCTAATACCATGAGCACACTTGCAAAGAAAATGTATCTTCTTGCTTTGTCACTGAGATCTGTTATGGGTTGAATTGTGTCACCCCAAAAGATAGGCTGAGGTCCTAATCCCTGGTGCCTATGAATGTGACCTTGTTTGAAGATGGAGCCTTTGCAGATATGATCAAGTTAAGGTGAGATCATTAGGACGGTCCCAGTTCAATCTGACTGATAGCCATATGAGACGAGGGGAAAATTTGGACACATACAGAGAGAACACTGTATGATGACAGGGGCAGAGACAGGAGTAATGCAACTGTGAGCCAAGGGACACCAAGGGTTGACAGCCACCATCAAAAGCTAGGAAGAGGCAAGGAAAAGTTTTACCCAGAGGGAGCATGACCTTGCTGATACCTTGCTTTCCGACTTCTGGCCTCCAGAACTGTGAGGGAATACATTTCTGTTGTTTTAAGCTGCTCAGTTTGTGGAATGTTGTTACAGCAGCCCTAAGAGCCTAATACAGGTTCCCTCCATTTGTCAGCTATTGGACCACATATGTCACGTTTCTCACGCCTATAATTTCCCTATTAATCTTCTTGATCTGTCACTCAGAAGGTAGAATGTACAGTCAGGGCATTTGTGTCCATCTTTCTTGCATCTATTTTGTGGCCATGGGTGTTTGAGCCGCATGTTTGTCTTGGGCTGCCATTGTTGATTCATTAAAAAAAAAAATCTATTGTACCTTTGCATATCTCATAATACTCTTTGCTACAATCTACTTTAACAGTTATAATGCAACTCTTGCTTCCTTCTTTATTTTTTTGCATATTAGGACAATGTTTTAGCTTTTATTTACTTAGGGTTAGGCTTTGTTAAGGTTTTTCTTAGGATTTCTTTAGGCAGAACTATGTGTTTATTTTGTTTCAGAGTTCATTCATGAAGTTTTTCACGGATTACTTATCATGCAGGTATTGTATGCAGGTACAGGACTGGCACTGGGGACACAGAGATACCCTGCAACCCTGGCTTTGTCCTCCCAGACCTCAGAGTCCAAGGAAGTTCTGCCAGTGGCAGCTCTTCTTTTAGTAGGGAGATCAGCCCATCTGCATGTCAGGTTAGCACTGACACAGGTGGGATGCTCTGTCACTGCCAGTAAAGAGAGAGTGGACAGTGGAGAAAAGCAGGAGGAAAAGACAGGAGGGCAGGAGACAGGGAGAGAAAAGGGAGGGCTTGGGGTCCTAAGGCTATTTAGAGAAGTGTTATTTTCTTGTAACCAGAGACTTAACAGGTGGTATCGCTGGTCCTGTTCCGTGGAGAAGATGTAATTCGGGCCGGGGTGGCACTAGTGCTGTGGCGATCTCACATCGCTCCCCTTGGCCATCTCTAGCACGAAGTCCCTTCCCATCTGACCCACTGTCTCTGCCCTGGGGGGCCTGAGAACAGCTCAGGTTGTCATCTGTTCTCAACTCCTGAGTGAGCCGGATCCCCAAACCCTCTGATGTCATCGTGATCGGGAATTCCCCGGAAAATTGGGCTCCTCTAGAGCAAGGCACCTGATTTTCATCTTGAGGCAGTGCTTCATATTCTGTTGTCTCTCGTGCTCCCGACTTTAAGCAGCTGTGGCCTCTAATGAGAGAGAGAGGGCATCAGATCTCACCATCCTTAGAGACCATCCAGTTTAACTGGCTCCCAGGACAGATGAAGAAACTGACCCAGTGTGCTGGCCCACAGCGAGCTGGTGGCAGGTGGCCTGACTTGCAGGCAGATCTCCCTTGGCCCTCTGGGTGGGCATCGGTACTGGTCACCCAACACTCTCTCCCCGAAAGGGACAGCCTGGTCTGAAAGCAGCCAGTTTCCTGGCTGGCTGGCCTGGCTGAGCTGATCCTGGCAGCCAGCACTGGGAGCCTGGACAGAAGGGCCCTCTACAAGCACCAAACTCCGCACGTTCTCACCTCACTTTGATTTCCAACTCCCGTCCAGCCACATCCATCACCCCTACAGCTTCCACCCTGGAGCCTTCACAATTTTAGAGGCCTTTGCTGAAATATGCTCTATTAATAGAAGCCATGGGCCCAAGTCTTCACCTGACCTTCTCTGGACTGGGACTTCTAACTGAGCCAAATTTATTTATCTGGATTTTCATTGGCCATGAGGGAGTGGCCCTAAAAGCCCATAAACTAAGTGGCATGGGAAAGGGGTGAGCAGCTTGGAAATAAATCACCAACCCTGGGGACTCTATGCCCTGACTCAGGCCCAAGGACTCAGAGTGACTCCCCTGGCCCAGTCTTAGGAGCCTGACCTGGCCAGCTCACTGCAGAGGGTGGTGGGGGACCATGCTCTGGGTATGTTCTAGAAACAGCACTGTGTGTGTGAGTGGACCCGCAGTACCAGAAAACACTGGCAAAGCAGCAGCCTCCACCATATGAGACATATGGTGCCTGTGCACCTACCCCAGCCCACCTCCTGAGCGGTGGACAGCAAACTTGGCCAGCCATGCAGCATCTCACTGAAGACTCACAGCCACCTTGCAAGCCAGATATTATTTTTATTCCTTTTCCCAAGGTCTCAGAACCAGAGAGTGGCAGAACTGGGGTTTGTACCCAGGAGTCTTTTACTTCAGAGTCTGTGCTTTTATATATCCACTGCCCTCCACCCCATAACTGGGATGAGCATGGCTGGAAGGGAGGCCAAGTCTCCCATCCTTTCTGGACCTTACATTCTTTGAGTCCCTTCTTTACACCAGCCAGACTACTCAGAGGGAAGAAGATGTCCATCAAGCTCCCTGGCTCTTGAGGTCAGTAGCCTGGTGAGTCAAAGGCCAGGAGGCCAGAGGTGGGAGCTAGCTCCCCTGCAAATCTCCCATATTCCACCAGCACTTGAACCCCAGTCCCTGCCGTCCTCAGAGACCAAAGAGGTGTCCCAAGGGTCAGAAGGGGGTTTAGCTCATTTCTGGTCTGGCCTCCCAAGTGTCCTTTTACACACAGTCCCAGAAGGCAGAGTTGGTTGTGTGGCTTTCCCGGCCCCTCTGTGAACCTCCTTCCCGAGCTCAGCTCACTGGACCATGGCCTAAGACTCTGGCCAAAGATCATCCCAAACCGTGACTACCATCCCACTGCCATCCCAGACACTGAAGGGTGGCTTTGGATACACCCAGGATCTCCATTGTTATTTATTTGTTTTTTAGCTGACAAACACCCATGTAAATTTCCCTTCTCTGAATTGCTGGCACTGATCAGGGCCAGAGGGGCACAGAAACCAGAATGCAAGTTAAATGTTATCTCAGATAATTCACACTCGGAGAGAAGCTGCCTGAGATAGCTCTGAACTTTGGGAAAACTCTGGAAAGTTGAAAACCTCATAGGGAGTGAAAAGGAATTCCTGTGATTTAATCCTGGGATGCCTGTGTCAATTTATAAATCTTCATTATTCCAATTTGACATCTCTGAATCTCCCAAAGAACAAAAATACAATAAACGTGGACTTTGGTTTTTTGGGCTTCCCTCATCAAACTGTTCATCGTGGGTGGGAAACCCAGGGGGCTGGGATTCTCAGATGCACGGAGTATCTGCCTCAGTGTGTCCCTAAGAGACCTCTAATCTGTCAATGCTGGGGAGGTGAGAGGTGGATTTAGGGGAGGCTGATGGTTGGTCCCTGAGCTCTCCAGGGAAGGTCACCCAAGAAGTCTTGGAGCCGGGGACCCCCACCCTGCTCCCCACCCCTCACCAGCAACAGCTGAAGTGCAGCCCCTGAGTCTGCCCGCATCAGAGGGGTAAGGTCCCACCTCCGCTGCTGTGCTCCCTGAGCAGACTCACACATCTGCGATCTCCACCCTGCAGGGCTCCGGAATGTTTGCAGCCTTAGAAGTAGTCACAACGGGCTAAAAATGCAGTGACAACAGCTGCCTTTGGGGAATATTTTTAAGGGTAATAGGATCTGAGAGTCATTAGTGCCAGAAATGCGGGTCTCATCTTATTCTTAAAAACAAAGTGTCACATCACCAGATGCTCCAGCCCACACCTCAAGGCCATGTCATCAAATAAGCACAGCCCTGGTGTCTCCTGAGTGCTGGGGTCATGGTCAGAGGTCATCTTCATGGGTGTCCACGTTGGATTCCTAGTCTTCATGGTTCCAACTTGGACAGAGAATCTGGTGTGAGGAGGCAGGGCTCCCAACTCAGCTGCTTCTCCTTCTCATTTCACATGAGACCCACCCCAGGGAAGGGCGATGTTTGGGGCCCTTTGGGCATGAAGGTCACACCTGGCAAAGGGAGCCCCACGTGGAGCAGGCATGGCTGACCCCTCTGGCCAGTGTCCAAGGCCCAGGCTGCAAGGGACCCGAGCTCCATCGGCACCCAGATATGCCAGTGTTCCCGGCTCTGGAGGAGGAACAGACCCCTGGTTGTGCTGTTGCACAGGGATAAGCTTGAAGTTTGGGGATTTCAGAGGAAAGGCCCCCTGACCTGTGGTCAGAACTGTTGCTCAGATGACTTTTTCCTCTAGATCAGCGCTGTCCTATACAAATATAATGCAAGCCATATAGGTAATTAAAATTTTTCTAGTAGCCACATTAAAGAATTAGAATGGAACAGATAACATTAATTTGAGTAATAAATTTTATTTAACCCAATCTATCCAAAATGCTCTTATTTCAATGTGTAATTAATATACAAAACTGTTAATGAGATAGTTGACATTCTCTTTTGTACAAAGCCTTTGAAATCTGCCATGTATTTCATATTCACACATATCCATTTGGACGAGCCACATTTAAAGTGCTCAGTAGCCGCATGTGGCCAGTGGTCACCATACTGGGCAATGTAGCTCTAGAGCCTATTCTCAGGGGGCATGTGGAAGGGCCAGTGTGTGGGGAGGTGGGATAGTCTCTGGCCCTGAAGGAGCTGATAGTCGTTCATGGTTGTTTTTTTCCCAGCGGATCCAGGACAGCTGGGGGTGATGGAGTCAGTCCTTAGGCCTTTGCACACGCTGTTCCCTCTCCACATGGCCAGGGGCCCAGGTTCTGGGGCTCCCTGTGGTTCATCACAGAGGCTGGAAAGAGTGCAGAGGCAAACTTCCTTGGGGTGTGGGCCCTGTGAGCAGACAGCCTCCCTCACCCCCTATTTCCTCCCCTATAATATGGTTTCTCTGTGAGACAGGGAGCAAGGTCATCCACACTTCAACAAATATTTCAAAGCACTGACTACTGCAAGACTGTACTCTAGGATCTGGGAATAAATAGAGCAGTAAAAAAAAATAGACAAAAACTCCTGCTTTCATGGAGCTTTTTAGCTGGGGGAGGTGTGTGGAGAGACAGACAATAAACAACTATATATCAGTAGTGATACATATTGTTTTAGTCTGTTTGGACTGCTGTAACAAAATACCATCTACTGGGTGGTTTATAAAAAAGAGACATTTATTTCTCACAGTTCTGGAGGCTGAGAAGTCCAAGATCAAGTTGTCAGCTGACTCAATGACTGATGAGGACCTGATCCTTCATGACCTAGTTATGTCCTAAAGGCCCCACCTCCCAGCACCATCACATTGGGGGTCAGGTTTCAACCTATTAATTTGTTGGGAGACAAAAATTCAGTCCTTAGTGAATGTTAAGAAGTAAAATAAAGTAGGAAAAAAGATAAAGTAAAATAAAGTAGGAAAAGAGAGTACTGGGAGGGGATGTCCACACCTATTTGTGGAGGAGTCTGAGATAGCTATGGTGATGACACTACACAGACACTGGAGGAAAGCAGGAGGAGTGAGGTCAGAGCGTGGGGCGGGGCCCACATCGTGTGGGCCTTATAGGCCTTTGTAAGGCCGTCGGCTTTTACCCTGGGTCAGATTAAAGGCCACTGCAGGGTTTTGGGCAGAGAGGTGACATCATCTGACTTACATTCTACCAGGCTGTTGGATTAGTTGTCTGTTGCTGCTGTAACAAATTACCACAAATTTGGAGGCTTAAAGACCACAAATTTTTTTATTGAAGTATAGTTAATTTACAATGCTGTGTTAATTTCTTCTGAAGCAAAGTGATTCAGTTATACACATATATATATATTCTTTTTTAAAATATTCTTTTCCATTATGGTTTATCATAAGGTACTGAATACAGTTCTCTGTGCTCTACAGTAGGACCTTGTTGTGTGTCCATCCTATGTGTAATAGCTGACACCTGCTAACCCCAGCCTCCCACTCCATCCCTCCCCCAGCCCCCTCCCCACCCCAGCAGCCACAGCCTGTTCTCTATGTCCCTGAGTCTGTCTCTGTTTCATAGATAAGTTCGTTTGTGTCGTATTTGAGATTCCACATGTAAGTGATATCATATGGTATTTGTCTTTCTCTTTCTGACTTACTTCACTTAGTATGATAATCTCTAGTTGCATCCATGTTGCTGCAAATGGCATTATTTCATTCTTTTTTATGGCCAAGTAGTATTCCATTGTGTATATGTACCACATCTTCTTTTTTTAATGATATACTTGCTTTAGTAGTAAACTAAATATATATTTTTTATGACTTTTTTGAATTTTATTTTATTTATTTTTTTATACAGCAGGTTCTTATTAGTCATCCATTTTATACATATTAGTGTATATATGTCAATCCCAATCTCCCAAGTCATCACACACACACCCTCTCCCCCGCCACTTTCCCCGCTTGGTGTCCATACTTTTGTTCTCTGCATCTGTGTCTCAGTTTCTGCCCTGCAAACCAGTTCATCTGTACCATTTTTCTAGGTTCCACATATATGTGTTAATATATGATATGTGTTTTTCTCTTTGTGACTTACTTCACTCTATAACAGTCTCTAGATCCATCCACATCTCTACAAATGACCCAGTTTTGTTCCTTTTTATGGCTGAGTAATATTCCATTGTATATATGTACCACATCTTCTTTATCCATTCATCTGTCCATGGGCATTTAGGTTGCTTCTATGTCCTGGCTATTGTAAATAGTGCTGCAATGAACATTGGGGTGCATGTGTCTTCTGAATTATGGTTTTCTCTGGGTATATGCCCAGTAGTGGGATTGCTGGGTCGTATGTACCACATCTTCTTTATCCATTCATCTGTTGATAGACATTTAGGTTGTTTCCCAATCTTGGCTATTGTGAATAGTGCTGCTATGAGCATAGGGGTGCATGTTTCTTTTTGGATTAGAGTTTTGTCTGGATATATGTCCAGGAGTGGAATTGCTGGATCATATTGTAATTCTATTTTTAGTTTTCTGAGGAACCTACATACTGTTTTCCATAGTGGCCGTACCAACTTACATTCCCACCAACCATGTAGGAGTGTTTCCTTTTCTCCACATCCTCTCCAGCATTTGGTATTTGTAGAGTTTTTAAGGATGGCCATTCTGACCAGTGTGAGGTGGTACCTCACTGTAGTTTTTATTTGCATTTCTCTACCAATTAGTGATGTTGAGCATTTTTTCATGTGCCTATTGGCCATTTGTATTTCTTCTTTGGAGAAATGTCTATTTAGGTCTTCTGCCCAGTTTTGGGTTTGGGTTGTTTTTTTTGTTGTTGTTGAGTTGTATGAGCTGTTTGTATATTTTGGAAATTAACCCCTTGTCAGTCTCATCATTTGCAAATATCTTCTCCCATTCTGTTGGTTGTCTTTTCATTTTGCTATGGTTTCCTTTGCTGTGCAAAAGCTTGTAAGTTTGATTAGGTCCCATTTGTTTATTTTTGTTTTTATTTGTATTGCCTTGGGAGACTGACCTAAGAAAACATTGGTACAATTTATTGGTCAGAGAATGTTTTACCTATGATCTCTTCTAGGACTTTTATGATGTCATGTCTTACATTTAAGTCTTTAAGCCATTTTGAGTTTATTTTTGTGTATGGTGAGAGGGTGTATTCTAACTTCATTGATTTACATGTGGCTGTCCAACTTTCCCAACACCCCTTGCTGAAGAGACTGTCTTATTCCCATTGTATATTCTTACCTCCTTTGTTGAAGATTAATTGACCGTAGGTGTGTGGGTTTACTGCTGGGATCTCTATTCTGGTCCATTGATCCATATGTTTATTTTTGTGTCAGTACCATGCTATTTTGATTACTGTAACTTGGTAGTATTGTCTGAAGTCTGGGAGGGTTGTGCTTCCTGCTTTGTTCCTTTTCTTCAGGTTTGCTTTAGCAATTCTGGGTCTTTTATGGTTCCATATAAATTTTAGGGTTATTTGTTCTAGTTCTGTGAAAAATGTCATGGGTAATTTGATAGGGATCATGTAAATTTGTAGATTGCTTTGGGTAGTATGTCCATTTTAACAATATTAATTCTTCCAGTCCAAGAGCATGGGATATCTTTCTATTTCTTTGAATCATCTTCAGTTTTCTTTATTAAGTTTTATAGTTATCAGCCTATAAGTCTTTCACCTCCTCCTTGGTCAGGTTTATTCCTAAGTTTTTTATTTTTGAGGGTGAGATTTTGAGAGGTATTGTGTTTTTTACATTCCCTTTCTGATATTTCATCATTAGTGTTAAGAAATGAAACTGATTTCTATATGTTAATCTTGTATCTTGCTACCTTGCTGAATTCAGTTATCAGTTTTTGTGTGGAGTCTTTAGGGTTTTCTATATATAGTATCATGTCATCTGCATATAATGACAATTTTACCTCTTCCCTTCCAATCTGGATACCTTTTATTTCTTTTTCTTGTCTGACTGCTGTGGTTAGGACTTCCAATACTATGTTGAATAGAATAGGTAAGAGTGGGCATCCTTGTGTTTTTCCAGATTTTAGCAGGAAGGCTTTCAGCTTTTCACCGTTGAGTATTTTTTTTTAACATCTTTATTGGAGTATAATTGCTTTACAATGGTGCGTTAGTTCCTGCTTTATAACAAAGTGAATCAGCTATACATATACATATATCCCACCATTGAGTATTATATTGGCTGTGGATTTGTCATAAATGGCTTTTATTATGTTGAGATATGTTCCCTCTATACACACTTTGGTAAGAGTTTTTATCATGAATGGATGTTGAATTTTGTCAAATGTTTTTTCTGCATCTATTGAGATGATCATGTGGTCTTTGTCTTTTTTTTATGTGGTATATCACATTGATTGATTTGTGTATGTTGAACCATCCTTGTGAATTTGGGATGAATCTCACTTGGTCGTGGTGTATAATCTTTTTTATGCATTGTTGGATTTGGTCAGTTTAAATTATCTTTTACTTCTTGATTTAATTCTGGTGGGCTCTATGTTTCTAGAAACTTGTCCATTTCTTGTAGGTGGTAGAGTTTGTTGACATATAATTGTTCATATTATTCCCTTATGGTTTTTTGTATATTTGCAGTATCGGTTGTTATGTCTCCTTTTTCATTTATTTTGTTTATTTGGGTTCTCTTTTTTCTTTTTAGTGAGCTTGGCCAGAGGTTTGTTAATCTTGTTTACCCTTTCAAAGAACCAGCTCTTAGTTTTATTGATTTTTTCTGCTGTTTTAAAATCTCTATTTTACTTATTTCCTCTCTGAACTTTATTATTTCCTTACTTCTGCTGACTTTAGGTTTTGTTTTTTCTTCTTTTTCTAATTTTTTAAAGTGGTAGGTTAGATAAACAACACAAATTTATTATCTTGCAGTTCTTTGGACCAGAAGTAGGACATGGTCTCACCAGGCTAAAGTCAAAGTGTTGACATCAGGGCTGCATTTCTATCTGGAGATCCTGGGGAAACTCGGCTTCCTCGCTCATTCACGGGTTGGCAGGATGCAGACTGATGCAGCTGTAGGACTGAAGTCCTGTTTTCCTGCTGACTCTTGGGTGGGACTGCCCTTAGCTCCTCCGGGCCAATTTCCCATCTTGCATGAAGCCTCCTATATCTCAGAGCCAACAACAGATGTGGAATTCTTCTCATGCTGCCTTTCCTTTGAACTTCTTCCACTGTCACAGCTCTCTCTGACCATAGCTGGAAAGGTTCTCTGATTTTAAAAACCCACGTGGTTGGATCGGGCCCACCCAGATAATCCAGGGTGATCTCTCCATCCTTAACCTTAATCACATTTGCAGAATCCCTTTTGCCATGTAAGACAACATATTCTCCAGTTCCAGGGATTAGTGAATGGGCATCTTTGGGGGGATAGCAGCATTATTTTGCCTCCCATGGGAATGGATGAGATGGTGGTGGGTGGGTGACAAAGGAAGGAAGCCAGGAGGCAAGGAGGAGGCCAGGGCAATAATCCAACAAGAGGGAGTGGTGGCTTGGCCCAGGGTTGTAGGATGGTGGGGGAGCAAAGTGATCACATCACTTATTTTGAAGGTAGAACTGACAGGTGCTGCTGTGAGATTGGACATAGCATGTAAGAGAAAGGAAGGAGTCAAACACCCTGACTCCTCG
This sequence comes from Mesoplodon mirus, assembly GCF_964341445.2. Lineage (NCBI taxonomy): Eukaryota > Metazoa > Chordata > Mammalia > Artiodactyla > Ziphiidae > Mesoplodon > Mesoplodon mirus. The sequence goes on from NC_138980.1 coordinate 72,733,140, forward strand.
GTTTTGGCCTGAGCAGCAGGAATGATGAAGTTGTTGCTCTCTGGAACAGGGGAGACTGTGGGAGAAGCAGGTTTAGTGTTTGGGAGGTGGGGTGGGATTCAGGATTTCTAAGAATTTCTGGTTCCTGAAAAATCCTGTTCAATTTTGGGAGACAGAAAAATGGGGAATATTGTCAAGGAATTGGCCAGCAAGCGTCACAGGGTGAGGTCACTGGCACAGCAGTTCCCATTGACGAGGGCCAAGTATCTGCCAGGTATGCAGAAGGGACGTTATGACATCAGCTCGGCTCTGATGTCAGCTCTCTGTGGCAGGAGGCTGACCGCTACCCAGTACCACCTTCCTGTCTCAGCCCCTGGGGAGCTTTGAGTCTCACTGAGAGGTCAGAACCAAGTGCAGGAAACACTAACTTCCAGGGCCAGGCAGCAGCTGCTTGGTGCCAGCGAGGGGCCCCAGGTGAGAGAAGCTGAGGGCTGCCCTCCAGAAGAGGCCTGGGCTCCCTGGGAAATGCCCGCACCTGCCACTCAACCCCTCAGCTGGTGGCTCTTCTTTTCCACGTTTGGTGGCTGTGACAGCCAGGCCAGTGTCTATGCTTTCCCACATCTGGTGTCCTGGGTCTCCACGTCTGTGTCTGTCTGTGATCCCTCTTGTCTAATCACCATGGTTTCTCAGGTCACTGTCCAAGATCTCCCATGTCCAGTATCCACATTCTCTCATGTCTGGGGCAGTCAAAATGCCACTCATCACCTGGTGACCTCACTCTGGGAGCACAGTGGGGAGGAGGCTAGTGTGGAGCCAGCCTGGGTTTCTGGAGGAGCTCCTTACCCCGAAAAGAAGGAGGTGTGTCTTGCGTTAGGGTAGTGAGAAGGCTGCCTCTGAAGATCACTTGGTCCAAATTTCTCTATTCCAGATGGGGAAACCGAGGGGGTTTGGGAGGACACCCTGGTCAAGACCCCCTGGCTGGGGTGACCTTGCTTTGAAGGGTGGGAGACATGACTCCAGGTCAGGTACACTCTGCCTTGTCCTCTGTGCCCTGGAGCCTCCTCACGCCGTGCCCCCTCCTCTTTCAGTTCTCCCCTCTCCTCCATTGATGCTACCCACCTCCTCTTCCTCCTTTATTGGGCTCCTCTAACCCAGCTCCCTCCTCCCCCTCTTGTTGTTTCTCCTCCTTCTTGTCCAGGCTGCAATGGGAGTTGAAGCTGGGTTTTGGGGTAGCCAGTTGCTGGCTTCCGTGTGGGGCTGGTATTCAGTGCCCACAGATGCCTGGGCCCCGTGGCGGGGGACGAGGAGGGAGGTCTGGTGTTCTTCCTGCCCCCGGTTCCTGGCTCCCAGGGATGGCATGGGGAGACCTGACTGCCTATTTTGGGGAACTCTTGGTCCAGAGACTACCTTGAGGGCCTTCTGCAAGCAGAGGGGACCATCTCAGAGGAAGGCCTGTGACTGTGACCTTCATGGGGCTCCTTTTGTTGGCCTATGTGGTAAGTAACGTCATTAAGATGAATGTGTGTTTTGGTAAAGGGTGTAAATCTATAAATAGTGTCCTTTCCAGCTCCATATATCACCCTGCGTTTATTCCGTGCCTGGTGCATAAGCTAGAAGGCACACATTGCTATCTGGGGCTGTGAGTTTTAAAGTACATTAAAGGAGTTTACTGAAAACTCTTGGCAAACAGATAAAATACAATTACTCTAATTCCCAAGGCATTGCAGACAGAGTGTCCTGAAAACCTGCAGCATAATAATTCACAGAGAGCCATGACAGGCAGCCTTTGCGGCATCAGAAGCGCTGCTTTTGTAAACTTCAGAGGCGGCCAAGAGCTGTCCCTCGGGAGACCTATGGCCTGTGTTTTATTAACCTCCCTGTTTCTAGCTGAGGAGCTGCAGGGGGAATCTAGCTGGCAGGGCTGGCTCCTGCCCTCGTGAGCTTTTCTAGGGTCACATATTGGGGGGAGCAGGGAATGAGATGTCCCATTTTCTTCTGGCTGTACCCCTCCCTGTCTACATGCTGTTCAGTAGCAGGCTGTGCTGGATAGTTGCCTTGCATCATGGGAAATTCTCATTTCCCATCAAGTGTGCAGGACTCTTAGCCCCTTCCTGGGAAATGGAGGCTTTTGCTGGGATACCTGGAAGAAGGATATTAGTGAACAGGTTTTTCAGCTTCCCAGAGGATTTGAGGTTGATTTCTAAGCTATACACAGGGGACACAGGACAAATTCTGATGCAGAGGTGCAGTTGCCACCCCATGGGGCTTGAGCAAGATCCCACAGGTGCTCTTCTCTGCCTTGCTTCCCTCACCTTCCGGGGAGATGGAAAATGCCATAGACTTTGGGTGCTGCTGAGTAACTGGCATCCTGTACCCTGGATTGGCACCTGTGCTGTTCTCCAGAGCTCAGGGAGAGCCCAGACCTTCCTGGGGAGGAGGTTTGGTGGAAGTGGGTGGCTTAGCTACTGGGCATCTACGTGATCAGCGGTGGACAACTATGAGAGAGTCAGAACTGTGGGGGCCCTGGACCCCAATTTCTTAGAGAGGGAGCTGTGGATGGGCCTTCCTTGAGCAGAGCTCCTCCCTGGGCCCCAGTCCTGAAACTCCCAGTCCTGAAACTCCCAGTCCTGGGCCACTCTTCAAAAGCTGAACTAGGTCTACTGTGCTGAAGATCATGGGCAGCACCAGAGAATTTGTGCAGGGTGAGCAACGGTCTTTCAGACATAGTGTATAGAGTGGGAGGAGGCAATCAGAGGGCAGAGTGGGTGAAGGTCTGTGTGACTTCAGAACTCTGTGACCAAGTTCTCAGAGCAGAGCAGACTCTTGTGGGAGAAGGGCCTTCCATGGACATTGAAGATTGCATTGAAGAGACGTCGCAATAGCCAAACCCCAATCAATGGCATGAGCTGAAATGTTGGGGGGCCTGAGCAAGGAGTCAGGTGGATTGAAAGTTTAGAGAAGGAGATTTCTGGAACCTACCCTCTACCTGCATCAATAGTTCACTGCAAGATTTCATCAGCTATGTTGCAAAAATACAATAATAATAAACACCTCCCCAAACAGCAATGCCTAGGATTTACAAAGTGTGCACTTCCAGGGTTGCTAAGGCCCAGAGAGGACCTGATACCTGTGGCTGCCTGGATGGCAGGCCTCCAGCGCTGTCCTTTGGAAGGTGGCCCCAGGGCCGCCAGCCAGAGTCTGGCGTCTTGAGACATTTTGATGTCTCGAAATTGGCACTTTGTTTTCTTTTTCATTAAGTCTCTTTGTGAAGCTTCTGGCAACAAGTGAGTCTTACCCTATCCTGTCACTTAACACACTCGGCCTTGTAGTTGGGCATCCTGCTCGGAGCCCAGGCAAGGCCCTATTGGGCACAGGGATTGGGAATACTTTGGATGGTCTACATGGAGTCAATCTGGACCTTCTTCCAGTGCCAGATTTACAGGGGCTGGGGAAATTGGTAGCTTTGGCTGGGATTTAATTGCTTCGATAGAACTGTATGTGGAGTTTCTTGTGGGAGATACAGAAATTAGACCTGCTTAACTGGACTGACCCCTTCTCAGCCACAGTCACTGTATACAAGCGTCCTCTTCCACCACCAGGGAGACTTTATAAGTGGTATTGTTTAAAGTAGTTGTTCGTGGGACTTCCCTCGTGGTGCAGTGGTTAAGAATCCTCCTGCCAATGCAGGGGACACGGGTTCGATCCCTGGTCTGGGAAGATCCCACATGCCACAAAGCAACTAAGCCCGTGTGCCACAACACTGAGCCTGTGTGCCTAGAGCCCATGCTCAGCAACAAGAGAAGCCACTGCAACGAGAAGGTCATGCACTGCAACTAAGAGTAGCCCCCACTCGCCGTAACTAGAGAAAGCCTGTTCACAGCAACGAAGACCCAATGCAGCCAAAAATAAATAAATAAGTAAATAAATAAATTTATTTATTTATTTAAAAAAAGTAGTTGTTTGTGAACTATCATCGACAGTGAGATACTGGAACTCACCAAAAAATACCCTACATCCAAAGACAAAGGAGAAGCCGCAGTGAGATGGACTTTGACAGAACTGGACGAAACAGAGGCTCCACTCTTGGAGGGCACACACAAAGTAGTGTGCACATCAGGACCCAGGGGGAAGAAGCAGTGATGCCATACGAGACTGAAACAGACCTTCCTGCTAGGGTTGCAGGGTCTCTTGCAGAGGCGGGGGGTGGCTGTGGCTCACTGCTGGGACAAGGACACTGGCAGCAGAAGTTCTGGGAAGTACTCCTTGGCATTAGCCCTCCCGGAGTCCTCCTTTAGCCCCACCAAAGAGCCTGTACCCTTAGTGCTGGGTCACCTCAGGCCAAACAACCAACAGGGAGGGAACTCAGCCCCACCCATCAGCAAACAAGTGGATTAAAGTTTTATTGAGCTCTGTCCACCAGAGCAACACCCAGCTGTACTCACCACCAGTCCCTCCCATCAGGAAGCTTGCACAAGCCTCTTAGATAGCCTCATCCACCAGAGGGCAGACAGCAGAAGCAAGAAGAACTATAGTCCTGCAGCCTGTGGAAAGAAAACCACATTCACAGAAAGACAGATAAAATGAAAAGGCAGAGGACTATGTACCAGATGAAGGAAAAAGATAAAATCCCAGAAAAACAACTAAATGAAGTGGAGATAGGCAACCTTCCAGAAAAAGAATTCAGAATAATGATAGTGAAGATGATCCAGGACCTCGGAAAAAGAATGGAGTCAAAGATTAAGAAGATGCAAGAAATGTTTAACAACGACCTAGAAGAATTAAAGAACAAACACCTAGAAGAATTAAAGAACAAACAAACAGAGATGACCAATACAATAACTGAAACGAAAAATACACTAGAAGGAATCAATAGCAGAATAACTGAGGCAGAAGAACGGATAAGTGACCTGGAAGACAGAATGGTGGAATTCACCGCTGTGGAACAGAATAAAGAATGAAAAGAAATGAAGAAAGCCTAAGAGACCTCTGGGAAAACATTAAACACAACAACATTCACATTATCAGGGTCCCAGAAGGAGAAGAGAAAGAGAAAGGATCCGAGAAAATATTTGAAGAGATTGTAGTTGAAACTTCCCTAACATGAGAAAGGAAATAGCCACCCAAGTCCAGGAAGCACAGAGAGTCCCAGGCAGGATAAACCCAAGGAGAAACATGTCAAGACACATAGTAATCAAATTGACAAAAATTAAAGACAAAAATTATTGAAAGCAACAAGGGAAAAACGACAAATAGCATACAAGGGAACTCCCATAAGGTTAACAGCTGATTTCTCAGCAGAAACTCTACAAGCCAGAAGGGAGTGGCATGATATATTTAAAATGATGAAAGGGAAGAACCTATGAAGATTACTCTACCCAGCATGGATCTCATGCTGATTTGACAGAGAAATCAAAAGCTTTACTGAGAAGCAAAAGCTAAGAGAATTCAGCACCACAAAACCAGCTCTACAACAAATGCTAAAGGAACTCCTCTCAGTGGGAAACACAAGAGAAGAAAAGGACCTGCAAAAACAAACCCATAACAATTAAGAAAATGGTAATAGGAACATACATATTGATAGTTACCTTAAAGGTGAATGGATTAAATGCTCCAACCAAAAGACGCAGGCTTGCTGAATGGATACAAAACCAAAACCCATATATATACTGTCTACAAGAGACCCACTTCAGACCTACGGACACATACACCCTGAAACTGAGGAGATGGAAAAAGATAGTCCATGCAAATGGAAATCAAAAGAAAGCTGGAGTAGCAATACTCATATCAGATAAAATAGACTTTAAAATAAAGAATGTTACAAGAGACAAGGAAGGACACTACATAATGGTCAAAGGATCAATCCAAGAAGAAGATATGACAATTATAAATACATATGCACCCAACATAGGAGCACCTCAATACATAAAGCAAATGATAACAACTATAAAAGAGGAAATAGACAGTAGCACAATAATAGTGGGGTACTTTAACACCTCACTTGAACCAATGGACAGATCATCCAGACAGAAAATTAATAAGGAAACACAAGCTTTAAATTACACAATAGACCAGACAGATTTAATTGATATTTATAGGACATTCCATCTGAAAACAGCAGATTACACTTTCTTCTTAAGTGTACATGGAACATTCTCTAGGATAGATCACATCTTGGGTCACAAATCAAGCCTCAGTAAATGTAAGAAAACTGAAATCATATCAAGCATCTTTTCCAACCACAATGCTATGAGATTAGAAATTGGTTACAGGGGAAAAATGTAAAAACACAGATACATGGAAGCTAAACAATATGTTACTAAATAACCAAAAGATCACTGAAGAAATCAAAAAAATACCTAGAGACAAATGACACAAAAACATGATGATCCAAAACTTATGGGATGCAGCAAAAGCAGTTCTAAGAGGGAAGTTTATAGCAATACAATTCTACCTCAATAAACAAGAAAAATCTCAAACAATCTAACCTTACACCTAGAGGAACTAGAGAAAGAAGAACAAACAAAACCCAAAGTTAGCAGAAGAAAAGAAATCATAAAGATCAGAGCAGAAATAAATGAAATAGAAACAAAGAAAACAATAGCAAAGATCAATTAAACTAAAAGCTGGTTCTTTGAGAAGATAAACGAAATGGATAAATGTTTAGCCAGACTCAACAAGAAAAAGAGGGAGAGGACTCAAATCAATAAAATTAGAAATGAAAAAGGAGAAGTTACAACGGACACCACGGAAATACAAAGCATCTTAAGAGACTACTACAAGCAACTCTATGCCAATATAATGGGCAACCTGGAAGAAATGGACAAATTCTTAGAAAGGTATAACCTTACAAGACTGAACCAGGAAGAAACAGAAAATATGAACAGACCAATCACAAGTAATGAAAGGGAAACTGTGATTGAAAATCTCCCAGCAAACAAAAGTCCAGGACCAGATGGCTTCACAGGTGAATTCTATCAAACATTTAGAGGAGAGCTAACACCCATCATCCTCAAACTCTTCCAGAAAATTGCAGAGGAAGGAACACCCCCAAACTCATTCTATGAGGCCACCATCACCCTGATACCAAAACCAGACAAAGATATTACAAAAACAAAAACTACAGGCCAATATCACTGATGAATATAGATACAAAAATCCTCAAAAAATACTAGCAAACAGAATCCAACAACACATTAAAAGGATCATACACCATGATCAAGTGGGATTTATCCCAGGGATGCAAGGATTCTTCAATATATGCAAATCAATCAATGTGATACAGCATATTAACAAATTGTAGAATAAAATCCATATGATCATCTCAATAGATGCAGAAAAAGCTTTTGACAAAATTCAACACCCATTGGTGATAAAAACTCTCCAGAAAGTGGGCATAGAGGGAAACTACCTCAACATAATAAAGGCCATATACAACAAACCCACAGCAAACATCATTCTCAATGGTGAAAAACTGAAAGCATTTTCTCTAAGATCAGGAACAAGACAAGGATGTCCACTCTCCCCACTGTTATTGAACATAATTTTGGAAGTCCTAGTCATGACAATCAGAGAAGAAAAAGAAGTAAAAGGAATACAAATTGGGAAAGAAGAAGTAAAACTGTCACTGTTTGCAGATGACATGATACTATACATAGATAATTCTAAAGATGTCACCAGAAAACTACTAGAGCTAATCAATGAATTTGGTAAAGTTGCAGGACACAAAATTAATGCACAGAAATCCCTTGCATTCCTATACACTAACAACGAAGCTTCAGAAAGAGAAATTAAGGAAACAATCCCATTCAAACAATGCCAATCCCATTCAACAAAATCCCATTTTGTTGTCACCATGGCAGCAAAAAGAATAAAATATCTAGGAATAAAGCTACTTAAGGAGGTAAAAGACCTGCACTCAGAAAACTATAAGACCCTGATGAAAGAAATCAAAGATGACACAAACAGATGGAGAGATATACCATGTTCTTGGATTGGAAGAATCAATATTGTGAAAATGACTACACTACCCAAAGCAATCCCTTTGGGTAGTATAGTCACTGCACACAGATTCAGTGCAATCCGTATCAAATTACCAATGGCATTTTTTACAGAACTGGAACAAAAATTGTAAAAATTTGCTTGGAGACACAAAAGACCCCTAATAGCCAAAGCAATCTTGAGGGAAAAAAACGAAGCTTGCGGAATCAGGCTCTCAGACTTCAGACCCTACTGCAAATCTACAGTAATCAAGATAATATGGTACTGGCACAAAAACAGAAATATAGATCAATGGAACAGGATAGAAATTCCGGAGATAAACCCACACACCTATGGTCAACAAATCTGTGATAAGAGAGGCAAGGATATACAATGGAGAAGAGACAGTCTCTTCAATAAGTGGTGCTGGGAAAACTGGACTGCTACATGTAAAAGAATGAAATCAGAACACTCCCTAACACCATACACAAAAATAAACTCATAATGGATTAAAGACCTAAATGTAAGACCGGACACTATAAAACTCTTAGAGGAAGACATAGGAAGAACACTCTTTGACATAAATCGCAGCAAGACCTTTATTGACCCACCTCCTAGAGTAATGGAAATAAAAACAAAAATAAACAAATGGGACCTACTGAAACTTCAAAGCTTTTGCACAGCTAAGGAAACCATAACCAAGACGAAAAGACAACCCTCAGAATGGGAGAAAATATTTGCATATGAATCAACGGACAAAGGATTAATCTCCAAAATATATAAACAGCTCATGCAGCTCAATGTTAAAGAAACAAAGAACCGAATCCAAAAATGGGCAGAAGACCTAAATAGACATTTCTCCAAAGAAGACATACAGATGGCCAAGAGGCACATGGCATCTGCTCAACATCACTAATTATTAGAGAAATGCCAATCAAAACTACAATCAGGTATCACATCACACTGGTCAGAACGGGCATCATCAGAAAATCTACAAACAACAAATGCTGGAGAGGGTGTGGAGAAAAGGGAACCCTCTTGCACTGTTGGTGGGAATGTAAATTGATACAGCCACTATGGAGAACGGTATGGAGGTTCCTTAAAAAACTAAAAATAGAACTACCATATGACTCAGCAATCCCACTACTGGGCATATACCCAGAGAAAACCAGAATTCAAAAAGACACATGCACCCCAATGTTCATTGCAGCGCTATTTACAATAGCCAGGACATGGAAGTAAGCTAAATGCCCATTGACAGACAAATGGATAAAGAAGATGTGGTACATACATACAATGGGATATTACTCAGCCATGAAAATGAATGAAATTGGGTCATTTGTAGAGATGTGGATGGACCTAGAGACTTATACAGAGTGAAGTAAGTCAGAAAGAGAAAAACAAATATTGTATATTAATGCATATATGTGAAGTCTAGAAAAGTGGTAGAGATGAACTGGTTTGCAAGGCAGAAATAGAGGCACAGATGTAGAAAACAAATGTACAGATACCAAGTGGGGAAAGCCAGGGGAGGTTGTGGTGGGATGAATTGCGAGATGGGGATTGACATATATACACTAATATGTATAAAATAGATAACTAATAAGAACCTGCTATATTAAAAAAAATAAAATGCTTATTAATCTAGCATTATTAACCTAGCATTAGTTATGGTAGTTAAGCTTTCAGAGATAATGAAATGTAAATGTGCCTCTAGAGCATGCCACGTTCCCCCAAACTGAAGACATTCGTGAAGAAAAGTTGTTGTGGTAGGATGACGGTGAATATTAATTGTGTGGATTTATATACTCTGCAGATGGCAATGCAGATGCTGGGTACAGTCAAGAGCCGTGACACAGGCCAGCAGGAAAGGGAAGCCTGGGCTCGCTTTGCACTTCTCCCGGGGGATGTTGCCCTGACTGGCCACTGAAAGTTTCCCACTGAAGTTTCATAGGCCACACCGGGGTCAGAGGTGAAGCTGGGCCTCAAGGCCAGGGCAACCTGACTCTGAGCTCTGCTCTTCACCAGCTGTTCCACATGGGCACCCTGGTGGCCCGTGCACCTGTGTCCCAGTGGGGGCCTCAGCTAGTTAACGCACATCTATCCTGACCACCTCCCTCCTCCCCAGGCCCCTCCCACCTGAAGTCAGGAAGGGCCAGTGATGATTATTTTTTAACCAGCAGTTGTGAATTATTGAGTGCCTATGCATGCCAGGCATCATGCCAGGCATTGAGGTTACTCTCACTCATGGAGCTGACGTCTCAGCAGTCAGCACATAACCACTAGGTAGATGTGCAGTTACCGACTGTGGGAAGGGCTATGAAGGCAAAGCAAAGAGAGCAATGGGAGATGGTAAAATGTTGGCAGTAGTAATAATGGCTGACACTAATTGTTTACTACGTTCTCCACACAGTTCAAAACACTTTCAGTGGAGTTTGTCCTTTGACTCTCCTAACAGCTCTGTGAATTAGTTCCACTTTACAGATGAGGAAACAGAGGCTCAGAGAGGTGAAGTAACTTGCCCATGGTCACAAAGCTCGTAAGCAGCATACCTGGGATTTGAATCAGCAAGTCTGAGTCCAGATTCCCTGCTGCTCACCACTATGCTCTATTGCCTTAGAAAAGAAAGAATGAATTTGGATGACACAGGAGGTAGGGAAGACTTCTCAAAGGAGGCTGTGTGTAAACTGGACCTCAGAAGCGAGCTGGTCAGTGGGGAGAGCCCTGGGAGAGGAGAGAGCTTGGTGTCCTGAGGCATCAACATCCTCAGGGCTGAGGCTGGGAGTGCTGGCCCCTGCAGTACAATTCAGTTTCACGGGGCCTCTGGGGCTGGTGAGCTGTGAGTCCTTATCCTAAAAGCCACAGGAAGCCGTGTCAGGGTTTTGAGCAGGAGAGTGACAAGAACCAATCTTTTTTCCCTTACATTATTCCTCAGGGAGGGGATGAGGCCCCCTTTCCACTGTATAGAGGGTGGGTTTGGTAAGTTGGCATTTAGTCTGTGGGGAGAGCATCTAAAAGTTCAGGGCAGACTGGCTGCAGAAAAGGCATCTGTCGGCTCCACTTTCAGACTTTGAAGAGGCAGGGGAGAGATGGGACACATCACACTCAAGGTGGTGAGCCCTCTGTGTGGCGGGAGGGATGAGAGGCCAGCCAGCCTTGGAAGCTGTGTGTGTGTGTGTGTGTGTGTGTGTGTGTGTGTGTGTGTGAGAGAGAGAGTGAGTGTGAGTGTGAGTGATGCCTTCTGAGACAGGACAGTTGGTGAATGCAATAGGCATGGGCATGCACATTTATCTCTGAGGGAGCTGCAGCCCGGCAGTGGCTTATTTGAAAGATTACAGCTTCGAGGAAAGAAACACATTGGTTAGAATTGACCCTAGGTTTATGAGTCCCAGGACTCCTGCCTCTTAGAGGGGAATGACTCTATTTGCTGCAGAGAAGAAGGGGCCCCTTTGTGTTAAAAAGGAAAAGGCTGAAATGCATATCTTGGGAGCTGCCACGCACTTAATGTGGGAGGAGATGGGGACTCAGGAAGCATCTGGTTCTGCTCTAGGGTGGGCTCTTTGGTGGGAAGATTTTGGTTGGTGCAAAGTTTTATGAGGCCCTTGGAGAAGGCCGGGATCTGAGACAGTGACCAGAGTGGGTGAAGAGCGGAAATGTACAACATACTTACTGCAAAAAATAGAAATACATCGGTGGTTTTGTTGAAGAGGTGAAAGGAAGTGAATTCACCAGCTGTAAGAAGGTGGAAATCTGGGAGTGCTTCCTGACAGAGGCAGGCCTTGAGCTAGACTCTGTGACTCTCAGGACAGTGATCTTTAAGCCCTGAAAGCCCCTGCAGAGGCCTGGCCCTGGGGAAAGGTCCTGCTTGTGTTAGAGCCTCATGAGGTTCCACAAACCAAGGTTCAGATAACAGCCTTGAGGACTAAGTCCAGGCTTCTTATTCTGTGCCAAGCTTTGGTGAGTGGTCTCCACGTGTAAGCTCTGGAGTTCCTACATGGATTGAAGGGTCTGTGGAAAAGTGGGCTAGAGGACTGCTGTGTTTGTGTCACTTCACATGGTCGATTGTCTCATCAGGAGTGGGGGCAGTGATGGACCTGAGGGGGCCCTGCAGACACCCCCAGCCACCCCTTAGCTCTGCCACTAATCTTAGCCACTGTTCTCAGCTGGGCTGAGGGGTGCTTCCCGATACCAGTCCTCTCTTCTGTTCTGATGTCCAAGGACAGGCTTACACATTTTCAATCCATCAAGGGCTATTCTTTTTTTTTTTAAACTAATATATATGTATATTTAAATGTCTGTTCATTGGTTTGTTTATTTATTTATTTTTGGCTGTGTTGGGTCTTTGTTTCTGTGTGAGGGCTTTCTCCAGTTGCGGCAAGCGGGGGCCACTCCTCATTGCGGTGCGCGGGCCTCTCACTATCGTGGGCTCTCTTGTTGTGGAGCACAGGCTCCAAACATGCAGGCTCAGTAGTTGTGGCTCACGGGCCTAGTTACTCCGCGGCATGTGGGATCTTCCCAGACCAGGGCTTGAACTCGTGCCCCCTGCATTAGCAGGCGGATTCTCAATCACTGCGCCACCAGGGAAGCCCTCGAGGGCTATTCTTGACCTAGAACAATCTGCATATTTTATGTTCGACCAAATCCCAGCGACCCTTCAGGACTTTTTTCCAGTGCTTCCCCTTCCTCTCACCATGAGCTCCATAAGCGCAGAGATTCCCCCATTTCATTCCCTGGGGTTTTCCTAGCTTATAGATCACGGTCTGGCATGTAGTGAGTGCTCAGTGGATAAACATGGAATGAACGAATGAAGCTTTCCTGTTCTTCTAGCCCTGGATTTTTGTGAACCGCAGTTGGCATTTATTGAGTTCATTCCTGTGGTGGGTTGAATAGTGCTCCACACCCACCCCAAATTCATGTCAACTGGGAACATCAGAATATGACCTTATTTGGAAATTGGGTCTTTGCAGATGTAGTTAAGGATCTTGAGATAAAATCATCCTGGATTTAAGGTGGGCCCACATAAGACTGGTGTCTTATATGAAGAGAAGACACAGCAATACACAGGGAAGGAGGTCATGTGAAGACAGAGGCAGAGACTGGGGTGATGTGTCTAAAAGCCAGGGAACACAAAGGATTTCCGGCAACCACCAGAAGCAATGAGAGAGACGTGTGACAGATTCTCCCGCATAACCTCCAGAAAGAGCCAATCCTGCCAACACCTTGATTTTGGACTTCAGTCCTCCTGAACTGTAAGAGAATAAATTTCTGTTGTTTCAAGTTAGCCAGTTTGTGGTAATTTGTTACGGCTGCCCTAGGACACATACAATTCATACTGTCAGTATTTTGTAAGCTCTCACTCCCTTCTAGAGCAAAGGCTTGGTCATGTCAGGGAGCAAGTCTGGCTCACCACCATAGGTCCACTGCCTAGTGACCAACCACCCTGGTTTGTCTGGGACTGAGGGGTATCCCAGGATGTAGGATTTTTAGAGAGCTAAAATGGGGGCAGTCCTGTGCAAACCGGGATGACTGGTCATCTTGCTCGCAGGGTGCTTGACACTGGGTCAGTGCCTGGTAGGTGGTGGCAGTTGTGTCTTGTGTGTTGGAAGAGCATGGGCTGGGCCAGATGCAGGTGGTGTGTGCAGAGATTTTGTGCAAGATGAGCCTGGAGTCGGATAGGAGAGAACTGAAGAACTGGAAACTTACTCTGGGTAATAGGGAGCCACAGTAGGTCTCTGAGGGCTGCAGAGTTCCGCTTGGGAGGCCTGGGGATTCCTGTGCTGGAATCCCTGTGGGATCCCTCTAAGTCTGCTCCTGGGAGGCCCAGGCACTTTGGCTGCAGGATTTCTCGCACAGGCCTCCAGAAGTGGGTCTCCTGCCCCCAGGCTGCAGCCAGCGCCTGCCTGGCCCAGGGAACTTCTTTTTTTTTTTCCTCTTTTATTTATTTTTATTTTTATTATTTATTTTTATTTTTTTTAATTTTTTACATCTTTATTGGAGTATAACTGCTTTACAATGGTGTGTTAGTTTCTGCTTTATAACAAAGTGAATCAGTTATACATATACATATGTTCCCATATCTCTTCCCTCTTGAGTCTCCCTCCCTCCCACCCTCCCTATCCCACCCCTCTAGGTGGTCACAAAGCACCGAGCTGATCTCCCTGTGCTATGTGCGGAACTTCTATTTTTTTTTTCTTTTTGAAACCAAGTGCGAGAATTTTTTTTTTTTTTTTTTTCTTTTTGAAACCAAGTGGGAGAAAGCCTAGGCGTGCCCACGGTCGCCCTTCCCCCCCATTTAAATATACTGAATGGAGCTGATTGCCTAAATTGAAGGTATTATAGTACAATGATTGTTATAATTAAAACTATTATCATCTGAAAGAAACCAGAACCTGGGAAACCACTGCAAAGACTTTTAAAGCTTTTAAAACATGTTTTTGAACCAGATAAAAGCTCCTTTGTGTGGAGTGTTTTGGAGAGTGAGTCTGTGAGTGGGCACCTGTGGGCCCTGAATACAGCCTGGTTCTCCATGAGGTGGGTGTGGGCAGCAGGGGTTTTCGGTCAGAGGGTGGCCGCTGCTCTGTTAGCCTAGACCCGAGATGCTGCCCTCAGCAATGCGGGCAGAGCAGGGTTCACTCCAAGGGTCCAGGCCGGGTGGGGATCTGATGGAGGAACGTTGTCCTGAATGTGGGGCCTGTCGAAACAGACACGTTGCATCCCCCCCTCCCCACATTTGGGAAGGACAGTCTGGCTCTGGTGGGAGAAAGGGGGCCAGTGTCTGGACTGGGGGTGTGAGACCCTGGGGGTCTCCAGATGGCAAGAAGAGGGGACAGTAGTCCTAGAGTGGTAGAGGCTCAGGGAAGGCCTGGGATGGCAGGATGGGGGCTTACAGCGGGCTCTCGACCTGGCCATCAGGAGCCCCCTCTGCTCATGTGACAGGACTCCCAGATGCCCAGGTGGGTGTGGAGCTGGAAACAGCTTGAGAGGAGTTGGGGCTAGCATAGCCGGCAATGACTCTTTTGAGTTTGGTTACCTTACACTCTCCTCGGTTCCCCCACCCCCACATTGTACAGGTGAGGAAGTTGAGGCTCAGCGAGGGAAAGGATGGGCCAGGGTCACCCAGCTGGTAAGTGGTAGGGACCAGGCTCTGGAGCCCAACTCCAGGGTGCCGTGCCTTTTACCTTGGGCCTCTCTGCATCTGGTGATGGTGGCCATGCTTGGTTAGCTGTCTCTTGGGTTGGTACCATGTGTGCTGGTCCTTGATTTGGATGGGCACTTGATTATATTTTGTCCCACCTTGATTTCACTTTTTTTCCTTTTTCTTCTTTCAAAAAATTATACAATTAATACACGAAACCATTCTTATTAAGAAATCAAACATTATGGGTGATAAGAGTGCCAACTAAAGAATGTTGCTTGCCATCTGGTTCTACAAGGATTGAGTCAATAGCCACTGTAGTTGCTGACCTTCAACACATCCTGAAAGCAATTCCAGGTGGAGATCAGCAATGAGGCACTCTGTGTTCTGGGAAAACTGGCAGAACAGTCCTTCAGATAGTTAGATATTTTTAGGAGAAAATTTTAGGAACCCAAATTCTTGCATCTCCCCATACTTAGAAAAGCACTAAAACCATTAACTAAGATACCTGTTCCTGGTGCCAAGCAGCAACCTTCTACTGAGATGTGTGCTTGATCACAGGTACCCTTCGCCTATCACATGTACACTGACCTCCCCCCTTACCTCTTTGGAACAGTTCTCAGTGCTCTCTGAGAGGCTGTTTCCCAGGCTATAGTCCTCAGTAAGACACTGAATAAACCCAACTCACAGCTCTTCCGTTGTATGCTTTATTCAAGTTGATAATAGCTAACTCAGAGCAATAATCTTAGATGTGTTTGTGTATATGTATACATACATAATACATTTAGTCCTCATACAGCCTTTTGAGGTAAGCACCGTTTTCCCTATTTTATAGAAGAGAGAATGAAGGCCCTTGCTGGAGGCTACACAGCTGGGCTTAGAGCTGGTAGACTGGTCAGAGCCCATGTGTTTGATTCCTGTACTATGGAGAAAGTGGAATATCCCCTTTCCCCCCACAATCTTACTCCCTCCTCCTCCTGAAGCAAAGATCAGTTACTGTTTCGTGTATCTTCTTTCAGACCTTTCTCATGAATTTACACATAACAGAGTGTTTGTGTATGTGTTTTTAGACATAAACAGTATCATTTGGTATTTATTGTTTGCAGATTGCTTCCTTCACTGAACAATCCATTGTGGTGATACTTTCATGCCAAGAACATGTCAACACTGTACCCTTCTTAAATGTTGCAGTGTGTCCCCTAGTTTATGATTGGGTATATACTAGTGCCATGGACTGAATATTTGTGTCCCCACAGCCCCCCAATTCATATGTTGAAACCTAATCCCCTAGGTGATGGTATTAGGAGGTGGGACCTTTGGGAGGTGATTAGGTCAAGAGGGTGAAGCTCTTGCAGATGAGATTAGTGTCTCTATAAAAGAGACCACAGGGCCTCCCTGGTGGCGCAAGTGGTTGAGAGTCCGCCTGCCGATGCAGGGGATACGGGTTCGTGCCCCGGTCTGGGAGGATCCCATATGCCGCGGAGCGGCTGGGCCCGTGAGCCATGGCCGCTGGGCCTGCGCGTCCGGAGCCTGTGCTCCGCAACGGGGGAGGCCACAACAGTGAGAGGCCCGCATACCGCAAAAAGAAAAAAAAAAAAAAAAAAAAAAAAAAAAGAGACCACAGAGAGCTCCCTTGCCCCTTCCACTATGTGAGGACACAGCAAGCCATCTATGAATCAGGAAGCAGGCCCTCACCAGACACCAAACCTGTTGGCACCTTGGTCTTGGACTCCAGCCTTTAGAACTGTGAGAGATAAATGTCTGTTGTTTATAAGCCACCTAGTCTATGGTAATTCTATTGTAGCAGCCTGAACAGACTAAGACGACTAGTAATCATGAAGATATAAAAAAAAAAAAAAAAAAAGGAGATGCAGCTTTTTCACCTGACGGTTTAGCAAACATTAAGCAGATTGCTATCATCGAGTGTCAGCAAGGACGAGGGATGATTCTTGCTCATTGCTGATGGCTGTGCACACTGGGGCAGCCTTCATGGAGGGCAGTTTGGCAGTATCTATTAAATTTAAACTAGCACACCTTTGTCCTACCACACCCCCAGCTTCTGGATCTCTAGCCTAGAGACAGATGTGCATATACCAGCAAGGAGACGTCCTAATGATGTTCACGTAACACTGTTGGTAGCCGTGCAGCATCGAAACAGCCTGTTGTCCTCATCTTGTATCTCAGCTGGATTGTAAGGTCCCAAGTTCTGGTGCTAGGTCCTAGGCTGGCTCCCAGCCTCCCCGAAATGGAGAGAGACCTGCCCATATGCCAGGAGATCAACAGATACTTTCTGGGTTTTTTTTGCTTTGTAAACTTTTCTTACCCAGGTTCTGTGTATGTAGGTTCAGAACCCAAATAGAACTAGTGGGCTTAGAATGAAAGATGGCAGTACCCTGCCCCTCGTTCCCTGTTCCCAGCTCCCAGGAATCAACTGCTTTCAATGTTTAATATAATTTATTTTTGTATTTCTTGTATTTTCTCCATATTTCTATACTACTTGATTTAACTGCTTGATTTTTTTTTTCATTTTGGATATGACCCATAGACTTTCTTTTGAGGAAGGGAAGGATTATTAATTTTTATTACTGGCACAGCCTTCTCCCCTGCCCCGCCTCTCTCCCCCCACCCCCTCCCAAGAGCTTCCCCTTCCTCTCTCCTGAGAATGTTAAATCCTCATTTTGGGTTAAGTCAGTATTCAATGTTTATATTATTATGACTATGTAACTAATATTTACAGCGAGCCACGTGCAGTACTATGATTATAGTTTCTTGTACAACCTTTAATTTTCTCAGAAGTTAGTAATTGCTCATTTCTTTTCCTTTATTTTGTTTTACATGTACCAATTACAAATTATTTCCCAAACTCCATGACAGCAATGAAAATCTCTGAATATTTTAAACACAGCACCAAGTGACTTGTTTTTTTGTTTATTTTTCAGACAGCCCTGAAGAGCCTCCAGCCTGCAGCTGCTGTCTAGACTGTTCTCTGAAAACAGCACCCAGATTCTTACCTGAACTTTCCACCACCTTTTCCAGGACATCCCCTGCACCCTGGATCCCACTTCATTGTCTTTCTTGGATTCTTCCCTTCTTTTGAGAGGAATACTTCCTCCAGTAACTTCCTGAGGAAGGGGACTAGGAGGTAAGTTTTTGGAGACCTTGTTTGTCTGAAAATGTCCTTATTCTAGCCTCACATTTGATTGATAGTGTGGCTGACTCTAAATTGGAAATCATTTTCCCTCAGAATTTTGAATGCATTGTTCTTTGTCTTCTAGCTTCCATTGTTGTTGAGATGTCAGATACCGTTCAGATCCTGAGGTTTCTATGTGACCTGCTTATTTACTTTGGAAGTTTTTAGAATTTCTCTCCATTTCTCTTTTCTATACTTCGTGATGGTGTTCCTCGGCATGGTTTAAAAATTAAAAAAAATTTTTTTAAATTATTATTTTAAAGTTTAATTCATGATGCCATATACTTGGAAGATTTGTTAAACCTTGAAATGAACTTCCTTCAGTTCTAGAACAGTATCTAGTATTATTTTTTGATAATTGGATCCTCTCTGTTTTCCAGTTTTCTTTTTCTGTAACTCCTATTAGTTGAATAATGGACCTCCTAGGTTAATCCTTGAATTTTCTTATCTTTCCTATTTTCTACTTTTTTCTATTTTAATGGAGATTTGTTCTATTTTATTTTTCAAATAATCTGTTGATTAAAAAAATCTGCTCTCATGTTTTTAATTTCCATGTTTTTTCTTGTTTCCTGAATATTCATTTTCATAGTTCCCTTGTTCTTATTTCATGAAATGCAATATCTTCTAATTTTTCTGAGAGTATTAAAGTACAAACATTATTATTATTATTATTATTATTTTTTTTTTTTTTCGGTACGCGGGCCTCTCACTGTCGTGGCCTCTCCCGTTGCGGAGCACAGGCTCTGGATGCGCAGGCTCAGCGGCCATGGCTCATGGGCCCAGCCTCTCCGCGGCATGTGGGATCTTCCTGGACCAGGGCACGAACCTGTGTCCCCTGCATCGGCAGGCGGACTCTCAACCACTGCGCCACCAGGGAAGCCCTTATTATTATTTTGTTTGTTTCTTGCAATCTCTCTATTTCCTTTGGAATTCTTTTATCACCTGTTTGCTCTGATCCTTCAGTTAGAGGCTTTTCTCTAACATCTGGTGCTCTATGGCCTCCCACACATATCTGAGAGTGAGGTACCAGATACCCCCAGGGATGCTCCCTGTGCTTGAGTGAGGCTCGATGACCAGTAAGCTTCAGTATAGAGTGATTGGGGTGGGGTGACTTGGTTATTTTCATATGGAATTCCTGATGTCAGGTCCTTTCTCTAGGGGTGGTCGGTTTCTCCAGAGAGAAATCCTCCCATTATCTGCCTGGAGGAGGGGGTATAGGTCTGGGCGAGAACTTTCCAGAAGCTCAGTGGGAGAAGGTGACATGAGTTTTCACTGTTCAGTTTATAGAATTACCCTTATTCTCCCTGTTTTAAATATGGCCCCCACCCCCATGCTCAGTTGTGTCTGCTGTCCTTGAGGGCAGAAAGTCTTTGATGCAAACTCTCCAGAGAGTTGGCCTCCCATCTATTTTCATGGTGAGGGTAGGGTGGTCATCTTGCTGGGAAGTGGGGGTAGGATTCCTAGTTCTCATGTGGACTTTCCTAGTTTTTAGCCCCACCTATGCCTCTGCCTTCTGAGGTAGTATTTGTTGCTTCCTCAGTTCCTGGGCCTTTCAGTGTTCTGAATGGGTTTGCTCATACAAAAGCAGGCTTCAGCTTTCCCTGATCCGCTAAGCCAGTTGGCTCTTGCCCATCTGCTTTCCAGCTTCCAAACTGTTGTTGATAGAACTTGTCTTCTGTCATCTTCTCTTTTCTCTGTCCTTGTGGGTTTCTGTCATTTTTAGACCTTCACTACTATTTTGGGGGGGTTCTTTTTGCAGGGTGTGTGGCAGAAATAAGTGTGTATGTTTAGTCCTCTGTGTTTACTCTGGACTCCTGAGTTTTTTCTTTATGATAGAAGCATGAACAGAGACACAGATCATCTGTTTGTTACGTGTCTGCCCTGTTTTCTTGCTGGCATGCTGTTGTATGCCAGAAAACCCAACCCAAATGGCTTAAACAGTAAAGAGATTTATCTCATCTAATGATAAGCTCTGGGATAGGATGGCTCCAGGTTTGGTTAATTTAGCAGCTCAACAATGTCATTGAGGGCACAAGTTCTTTCCATTTTTCTACTCCACTTTAGTGCCCTTCATGGTCACAAAGTGGCTGCTGTGGTTCCTTCCACTCAACCGTCATGTCCTTGTATACAAGTGTCCACAAGCAGAAGAGATAGCGTCCCTTCGTTGTTTTACTCTCTTTAAAAAAGTAAAATTGTGTCTTAGTCTGTTCAGGCTGCTGTAACAAAATACCACAGATTGGGTATTTTATAAGCAGCAAACATTTATTTCTCACAGTTTTGGAGGCTAGGAAGTCCAGAATTATGGTCTGGCAGATTCCATGTTTGGTGAGGGCTTTCTGGTTCATTTAGGTGACTATCTTTTTGCAGTTTCCTCACATGGCTGAAGGGGCTATGGGTCTCTCTGGAACCTCTTTTTTAAGGTCACTAATCCCATTCATGAGGGCTCTGTCCTCATGACCTAATCACCTCCCAAAGGCTCCACATCCTAATACTATCACCTTAGGGGTTAGGATTACAACATATGAATTTTGGGGGGACACAAATATTTAGACCATGGTGAATTGTTTGAATAGGTGTTATATCCACAGGTTAGCAATCTAAAATACTTAAAAGGCAAACAATAAAAAGTCTCCCTATTACTCCTATCCTTTCTTCTCATGAATAGGATTTTCTTATTTATTCTTGATGCCAAAAACTTGGCCTCTTTTCACTGGTGCCAAATTGAAACTTGGAGACAGAATTTTGGGTGAAGTATAATAGAATAGCTTTATTGCTTTGCCAGGCAAAGGGGGACAGAGTGGGCTCCTGCCCTCAAAAACTGTGTGTCCCAACCCCAGAGGATTTGGTGAGGAGTTTTATAGCAATGGTTCAAGGGTGGGGTTGCTGATAAGATTAAGTTGTGTGCAGGGCCTACACTCCTTTAATCTGGTCTCAGGTAATCTCTTGATGAGCTCCTCTGGTTCCTTTAATCTGGCTTCAGGTGGTCTTCTCTGGAATGAAGAATGCTGACATTTTCCGTTTGTTGGGGGCTTTAGTTCCGTAAAGAGCTCAGAGATATTGTTATGTGTATCCTTTGAGGTGGAACCAGGACCTTACCTCAAGGCTGCACTACTGTTTCTTGGCTGCTCCTCCCTTGTCTCCGCATCCCCTCCCTTCCCTGATTAGCAATTGTTTGAATCTGCCCTTGGGAACTCAGGGAAGGTCATGGAGGCTGGAGTCTGTTTCCTACAAACAAGAAACAGGGGGCACAGAAAGGCTTCCATGCCCAGGAACCCTACAGGGTCCTGCTTGGTTTCATCCTTCCAGAATCTCTTTGTGTAATAAGGCATATTACAAGCAAATATGAACATACAGTTTTATCTCACTGTCACTTTTCCATGCTCTAAGCATTTTTAAAAATTAAATTAAATTTATTTATTATTTTTGGCTGCATTGGGTCTTTGTTGCTGCACGTGGGCTTTCTGTAGTTGCAGCAAGTGGGGGCTACTCTTTGTTGCGGTGCGCGGGCTTCTTATTGTGGTAGCTTCTCTTTGTTGTGAAGCACAGGCTCTACGCGGGTGGGCTTCAGTAGTTGTGGCACTTGGGCTCCATAGTTGTGGCTTGTGGACTCTAAAACGCAGGCTCAGTAGTTGTGGCACATGGGCTTAGTTGATCTGTGGCACATGGGATCCTCCCAGACCAGGGCTCTAATGCATGTCCCCTGCATTGGCAGGCGGATTCTTAACCGCTGTGCCACCAGGGAAGTCCCTCTAAGCATTTTTTGACACTGCTTTTTGTTTTTCACTGAGCAAAATATTTTGGTACATAAAGCACATCCTTCACATTGTTTTATAGATATATTATATTGCTTTACATGCATGTAACCTAATTTGTTTAACCAGTCATCTTTTGATAGATATTTAGGTTGTTTCCCATATTTGCTGTTATAATAAATTCTGAAAATCTGTTAGTTTTCCTAGAGGATAAATTCCTAGAAGTAAAATTGCTGAGGCAAAAGGGGTATGTATTTGTGACCTTGACAGATGTTGCAAATTGCCCTTCCTGGGGTTTGTACCAGTTTATTCTCCCATCAACACTGTATGAAAGGCTGGTTTCGCAACAACCCACAAGGTATCTTCTCAACCTTTGGATTCTTGCCAATCTGATAGGTGAAAAATGGTCCTTGTGTCTCTATTTAAGAGCTAAGAAACCATTCCCAGGAGTTTCTTCAGCAGACTTGTTCTCCTGAGCAAGGTCTCCTTGGCTGGAATTTTGTAATGTGCTGCCTCCTAAACCAGTCATTGGCAAAAGAAATGAAATGACTCTAATTGGTTTAAATTAATCCAGTTTAACATCCTCTGGTGGGGTTGGTATAGGGGCAGCCTTCCCACTACAGGGATGCCTGGACAGCACTGGGTTCTGTTAGTGAGGGAGACGGGGGTAATGCTGTGGGGTAGGCACCCAGCAGTGTCTGGGATATTCCTGGTCCACCACCTGCTAGAGAGTTGGGCTCAGACCTGTGCCTCCAAGGTCTGGAATTCTCCTTCTAGGACTCCCCATTCTCATGAGGTCAATGCTTGTAGGCTGCCTGGAGTGGGAGGATGGTTTGTGGTTGCACAAACAGCCTGATCTCTGATCAGATCCAAGATACTGGTTGCATAAACCAGGTCAGAGAAGAGTCTAGGCTTTAGAACTGGCAGCCTGGGTTCAAATGCCCCCTCTGCCACTTACTAGCTATGTGACCACTTAGCCTCTCTAAGCTTCAGTTTTCTCAGTTGTAAAACTGGGCCAGGAACTCCTGCCTCAGTAGCTGTCGGGAAGTTGAGTGGAATGTATACCATGTGCCCATCCCAGGGCCTGGCCCACAAGGAGTTACTCAGCAGAGGCCCGTCCTGGCTGAGGTCTCCTGTCCCCCAGAAGGCAGGGAAGAATATTCCATGAGCTCTGCCCTGGATCCTGAGCTCCTGGGTGTGGCCGGGGAGGGGCCTCAATCGACCCTGTGTCCTCCAGGCCCAGCACACAGCCAGAGGCTCAAAAAAGTGCTCCATCTGTGCTTGTCGATTGAATGAGAGAGCAGCAATAAGTTAGCACAAAAGCTGCTGCTACACATCCTAATGGTGTTTGGCTTTTTAGGCCATATTGAGGCAGAATTTCCCTTGATACCAATCTGTATCGAATCATTTACACATGCCGTGCCTCCCGATGACACGCACTGTTTATCTGCGGCATCAGCTCCGTATTGATTTATCAATGCCCATTTTGCACAAAGATCAATAATTAATTGCATCTCCGCAGACATGGGAATACAACCTGTTTGCCATGTAGAGTGCAGCCCTGAGCTGAGAGCCTGCTGAAGACTTTGTTTGCTCCTTGTGAGTTTTCCTACATACGGTGCTGCTTTAATGGCCAGTGCCCAGGTACTGAGTGACCAGCCATCTCCACTGCCCTGGCAGAGGTCAGGACCACAGGCGACCTGATGGCCGTGCTGGGTGTGTGTGAAGGTATCTGGATGGATGAGGGAGAGTGACCTTGTGGAAAGGGCTTTTTTTCGGGGGGTGCATGCAGCCGGTGGGGGCTTCTCTCCCGTGACCCTTCCTGGGGTGAGTGTCTCCCCCTTTAGCTCTGCCTCTCTGGTCATTTCTCCTGTAGACGGACCACCTCAGAGCAGGATATGTTCTAGCTTGTCTGTTTCCCTGGGGCCTGCCACACACATAATAGGGCCTCAATGAAGGCTGGCTGAATGCTTGAGGATGAAATGTACCATTTTCTGGGTTTCCTTGTGGTGCTTCTAGATGGTCTGGGAGCTGGTGAGTGGTGGTGGCGAGGCTCAGGCAGTAGGTGGCGCTGTGTCAAAGTCTGCGATCCGTGTCTGGGAGGAAAGCTGTCAGGAGAGCTTCAGAATACACTACCAAACGTAGGGTAGATAGATAGTGGGAAGCGGCCGCATGGCACAGGGAGATCAGCTCGGTGCTTTTTCACCGCCTGGAGGGGTGGGATGGGGAGGGTGGGAGGGAGGGAGATGCATGAGGGAAGGGATGTGGGAACAGATGTATATGTATGACTGATTCACTCTGTTATAAAGCAGAAACTAATAATAAAAAAAAAAAAGGAGGAGATAAAAAAAAAAAAAAAAAAGAATCCACCCCAACTTCAAAATTAACAGAAAATGACGACTGAGCATTTCTTACTTTAAAATTTTTTGAAATGATATTGGAAAGCCTTATTTTATAAATATTAGGGAATTACAATCAATCAACTAACATAATATCCATTTGTTAAACACCTACTAAGTGCCAGGCATGGTATTAGCATATTGATTCTGCTGGAGTGTTCCTCTTTATGCAACATGTCCCCCTGTCTAATTTATCTATATTACTTACCTTTTAGAGGACTACATTGATGAATTGCTCTATTAAAAGAGAATAAAGATACTTAAAGTCCTTAATGGGAGAGGACTCACCAAGGAGTTTTTAAGACTAACTTAGAACTGTATAGAACACTCAGCACATTATGCTAATTGTTTTTTCAGAGGCTGAGCAGCTTAGAGGGGAGAAAATTCAGCGTATTCCCATCTAGTTGCAGAAGCCGGGTAATCTGTGTCTCATCAGTGCTAACAAATATACCCCCTAATAACAGTTTGTAACAGTGAGAAATGCTTCCCTGGAAAATATTATCAGCAATTATATTATCTCACAAATTATTCTCTCACTCAGTGGAGGGTCCCAGTAAAAATATAATAGCAGATTGCAGCCGATGGGCTCTCTATTTTTATGTTAGAGACTTCATTATTTTGCAAAGTGGAGAGAAATTCTTTGAAAACACAGGCACCTGGTGCACACGCAAAATTGCCAGGGCCCAAAGCTGGGAGGGGGCCTGGGATGGGGGTAGGGCTACAGCCTGTCGGGAAGCTGTGGGAGCTGGCAGTCTGGGGGGTGCTGCCTTCCCCAGGACCGGCAGAGTGAGGGGTGGCTCTGAACCCTTCCTGCTCCGCGGCCATCTTCCCTGCTAGACTGTCAGCTCCATGAGGACAGGGTCAGGGTTAGGGACAGGGTGTATGATTCCTGCTGTCACCTCAGCAGCCAGCAAGGTGCCTGGCACACCTAGGGGCCTCAGCAATCCTGGGTTACCCCAGGTGTTGGAGCTACAGGAGAAATAGCCAGAGAGGCAGGGCTAAACAAGGTGTCACCCAGGGACTGGGCAAGCACTTCTCTGTGTGCCTGGGCCACCTCTAGAGGCCTCGGGTGGGATGGAGCCCAGGCTCATGAGGGCTGACCCCAGGGCAGGACTGTGGTCTTGGAGATGCTGGTGTGAGGATGGAGGCGGGGGGGTCTGCCTGAACTGAGGAAGCTGGTGGAGGCTACTTGAGAAGGTAAGGTAAGCATGACGTGAGGGGGGCATTAGCAAGGCTGGAAGCAGGCATGAGATTAGGGGTGTGTAAGCCAGGGGGCGGGGCAGGGCAGGGAGAACCTGGCTTGATGAGACCCCAGACTCCAAGGGCACCCTAGCCCAAGGCCTCTTTCCATTCTTTTCGTCCTTGGAAGAGAACTTGGGGCTGTTCCTCTCCCAGAGGCCCCTCTCCCTTTCTCAAAGGGCTGTTCCCCTTCCCCGAAGCGATGTCTCTGCAGATGGCAGCGGTGCCGTGGGTAGTGAATCTGTGGACAGGTTTCACCTGCACGTAGCAGCCGGGCATTTCTCTGAGGGTGACCGCTGGTGTTGATCAGAGAGGAACTCACAGCCCAGTGGAGGAAACAAAATCATCACGTGGGATGCTGCCGTTCACAAGCCACGAGGGGAGTCTCTTCCATAAGTCTTTGTGTCTCCAGGCCAAGCACAGAGCAAGTTCTGATCTTGGTGAACTGAAGAGAATTAAGGTTTGCGGGTCATGGGGATATCAGGGACCGAGAGTGCGGGCTGGAGCTGAGCCGCGGCAGACATCGAGTCTGGGGAGGGCTGATAAGCAGGACGGGGCGAGGCATCCCAGGCTGATGCAGTGACAAGGGTGAAGGCTTGGAGGTGGGAAATACGGCGATGTTAGGGGTGCCTGGGCTGTCTGAAGTGTGGTGTACAACAAGGGGGGCAATGCCTTTGGGCCCAGATCAAGAGGACCTGGGATGCCAGAGTGAGGTGTCTGCACTTGCTTCTCTGCTCTCTGCGTGGGAATCTGGGCAGGTTATGCCCAGATGGGGTGGCACCTCAAGGGCAGAACTACAGAGACTCCAGAAGCTGGGGCTGCCCCAGCCTGGCCAGCTGAGGAGGCTCAAGAACAGCTTGGGGGACACGGGGCTCCAGCCTGAAGCTTGAAGCCAGCTGGCTTCTTGTCCAGCAGATGGTGAGAGACCCCGACCCTTATTCTGGAAGGTGGAGAAACACACGGGGGTCTAGTGTCAGTCTCCCGGCAGGGCCAGGGGCTGCTCTAGGGCCCATCACGCCCCCTCAGTTGGGGAAGGAGCTCGTGCTCTCTGGCGGAGCCCCAGATCTGGCAGCCTCCAGGCCCAGGCAGCCCGCACACTGGGCCGCCACCTTCTCTTAGGGGGCTGCATCCAGGTGAGACTCCTCTCTCAGTTTCCACAAACCTACCAGAGTCTGTGCCACAGAAGACGCCCCTGCCCACACCAGCCTGTGTGCCGTGTGAGGTGTTGCAAGGGGCACAGGGCTCTGTTCTTTGCTTACAGATAAGAGCCGAGCACCCGAGTCTCTTTAACGCCAGCGTAGGTGATTTTCCTCTTGTAGCTGAGGTCAGAAAAGTACCCGGGATAGGATGATCGGTTCAGGGAGAGAACAAAGAAAAACAGCCACCTTCTACTGTGCGAGGGAACACGTAAGGAGCTCCAGGTGAGCAAGGGAGTTTGTAAAGACGAGAGAGTCACAGACAGTCATCAGCTGTGGGCAGTGAGAACAGAACTGGGAACAATAATCTTTGTCTGAGTGACAGGGTCCAGGCTCCCCACGGGGCACTCGAGGACCTTCTGTTCTGACCCTGCCCACTTTTCTCCCAGGTCCCCACCCCCCCTTGCCCCCCACCAGGTGGCTGCCCAGCTCTCCCAGACCTCAGCCCTTTCCTCTGCTTCCAGAACCCTTCCCTGTCATCAAGCTCTGCGTCAGGGAGTCTTCCCTGGCTCTCCAGTGCAGAAAGGCCCAGGTCGTTCTAGACCCAGAGCTCACCCAGTCACCCATGCACCGGGCCGTTGACACCCCTCCCTCCCCTTCACCATGGTTGGGTCCCTTGAGGGTGGGGACTATCATTTTTTTTTTTTTTGTCTCTCTAGCTCCAGGGTCTTGCTTGGGGCCTGAGATGATGTTTGGGGTGTGAACGGATGAAGTAGGAAAGGATGCATTCTGACAATTTTGGGGTGACAGGAGTCTATGGGGGTGCTGTGCAGGAAATGGGGCTGGGCAGGGGTCCTGGTGCAAAGCTCAAATGCTTGGTAGAAAAATGCTAGTTCTCTGGAGGGCCGTGTGTCTGCACAATTTAGTACTTCCTGCTGCTTGGCATTCTTTTCTTGGGCTGACCCTGGGTAATTTGAGGGTGCATATTTCATTCTATTCATTTCTATATCACCATAGTCTAGTTCTGGACCTGAAAAACAGTAGGAACTCAGTAAACGCTTGCTGACTTACTGATTGAACTCAGTGTGTTGTAAACGTATGTAAACCCTCTTATCTCTCTGGGCCTCAGTTTCTCCATCTGTAAACAGGTAGTGAGTTGGAGAGGCTCCTCTGGTGTCTTGAACTCTCCAGCTGTGACTCTGACGCTGGGTGCTGGGCGCTGTGAGTTTCTCCAAGTCTCTGCCACCTTCCCCCTTCACCAGGGCCCAGAGAGGGTGTGTGGGTGCATCCCCAGGGCTGAGCCCACAGCTGCAGGCCCTGCTGACCCGCAGGACATGGCGTCCACATCCTTCTACAGCACCTGCCAGGGTGCACTCGTGCTTGTGGGGAGCTGTGCCCTGGGACACATGCCAGTGAAAGATCGCACCCATTGGGTGGGTTGCTGTGATTAACTGGGCTATGACCTGGCTACGAGGGGGGCAGAGAAAATGGGCGTATGCCGCTGCTTGTGGGAGAAGGCCTCCGAGCTGCTGGGGCTCTGTGCCCTGCTCCTTTGGGGAAAGGGTCAGAGGATCCTGGTGTTCTAGGAGGTGGCAAGTGAAATTAAAGCCCCGTGCCCAGAAGACCTGCAGAGCTGTGCACATATTTAAGGGTGGGGCACTAAATAGCAGGGCGGAAGTGTGAGTGTGTGTGTGTGTGTGTGTGTGTGTGTATGTGGCCCAGCAGTCAGCTTCACTGAGGGTAAATGGAATTGAGGGGTGCATTAGTTTCCTAAGGATGTTGCAACAAATTACCATGAAAGGTTCTGGAGGCCAGAAATCTGAAATCAAAGTGTCGGTTGGCAGGACCACACTCCCTGCACAGGCTCTAGGCTTCCTCGCCTCTTCCAGCCTCTGGATGACTCCTGGTGTTCCCTGGCTTACGGCAGCACAGCCCCAATCTCTGTCTTCACATGGCCGTCGTCCTTATGTCTCTCTCTGTCCTCTTCTGTCTTTTAAAGGCCATTCTCATTGGATTTAGGGCCCTTCTAACACAGGGTGGTCTCATCTTGATTCTTACCTTAATTACTTCTGCAAGGACCCTATTTCCAAATAAGACCACATTCTGAGGTTCTGGGTAGCCATAAATTTGGGGGGAAAACTATTAGACCCACCGCAAAGTGGCCACTTGTCCATCTATATCTATAAATCTCTTTTTTGAGGTGGTAATTTTCTTTTGAGCCGGGTTACCAGTGCTCCCAGCACCAGGCAGGGGAAGGGAGCTGGGGTTCTTGCCTTTGGGTAGGTGGACTTTCACTTCATTCATTTTCAGCAGTGCCTGGGGTCCCAGAGAGCAGGGACTTGGGACCAACCTCTCCTGAGAGCAAACCTCCAGCTTTCTGTGTGTGCCAGGCAGGGAGGGCACTGGGGGTGTACAGGCTTCTTACACAGATTTGCAAGCAGTCCCTCTGTAATGAGTGTCACCTTTGCCCCCGCTCTCGGAGGTACCCGGTACCTCTGACTCCAGGGCCCGTTCTGGGTGGAAGTAGTGCAGATCCACTGTTTCTAGGGTTTCCACAGTGCTGACTTGGTCTTGGTTTTCCCTGATCTGCTCTGCCAGGTAGTCTTCGGCCACCTGCTTCCCAGCTTCTCCTATTTTGATGCTATTTGTCTCCTATTCCATTCACATGTTTGAGGGTGTTACCCCTTTACTGTCACTCTACTAAAATCTGTCAGTGGACTCTGTGCACCTTTAGAATATGATGCCCAAACTCTGACCATGTTGTCCTGGGCCTTTGCAGGCCGGCCAGCCACCCAGCCTCGCAGCCTCATCTCCTCACACACTACGCTCCAGCCTCTGAGGGCCTGAGCTCACCCCTGCTCATCCTTTCTCCTTAAAAATGTCACTCTCCAGAAAGACCTTCCCAGCCCTCTCACCCACTCATCTTTGTGCGTATACCCCATGCTTCCTTCTTGGCACAAGTAACAATTTGTCTTTACACAGCCAAGAGCCATGTCCTGTGCGCTTGTCCCTCAGATACTCTCCTCCAGGAGCTGACCCGTAAGGGCCGCATCAGCGCCCCCCACTCACGTCTGGCTTCCTGTTGAGTTCATTTAGTGGGCTACTGGCAGGAAAGGGGAGGTAGGAAGAAAGTGAGCTTGGCGTTTTTATTCTTCTGACTCCTTCCCTGATGGGTCTCCATGGGCTGGCTGCATCCCTTTGCTGAAGGCCTCAGCCCCCATCAGGTGGTCCTCTCCATTTGCACACCCTCTCAGTGTTCCAGTAACTTCTCTTTCCCTTTGACCCTTCAGGCCTGGAAGTGGTTACTATGCCCTCTTTTTTTTTTTTTTTCTTTTGCGGTACGTGGGCCTCTCACTGCTGTGGCCCCTCCCGTTGCGGAGCACAGGCTCCGGACTCGCAGGCTCAGCAGCCATGGCTCACGGGCTCAGCCACTCTGCGGCATGTGGGATCCTCCCGGACCGGGGCACGAACCCATGTCCCCTGCATCGACAGACGGACTCTCAACCACTGCGCCACCAGGGAAGCCCTACTATGCCCTCTTTAAACACTGCCTATGCCTTAAAAAATAGTCCATCCTCAAGTACCAGGTTTGACTGTGCCTACTCTCCTGCTACACTTTTCTTGCTAATTCACTTGCTTACTCTTGTTCACCCCTCCCAGACTACCAGCTTTGTGGGGACTGGCACTGTCTGTTTTCATTGCTGAACCCCCTGAGCTTACCTCAGGGTCTGACACACACTGGGTGCTCAATAAATGCCCATTAAATGAGAGACCACACCCACACATGCGTACACACTTGCACAGATGTGCCCATGCAGACAGACAGACAGACGACACACTCTCACACACACTCACTCACTCACACCAAAGGCCTCTGCAGTTTTCGGCAGCTTGGAGTCTTCAGATAGTTGAGACCAGAGCTTGCTCCACAGCAGGTGGGCCTGGACCGTCTCAACCCCCTTCCAATGATTTGAGATGCAGTTTGTGGAAGCTGCCAGTGTTCCTGCTGTGTGGCCCCAGTGGGTCAGCCTAACCTCTCTGGGCTTCAGTTTCTCTCACAGGGATAGCGATAACTGCTCTGTGACCACCTACCTTGGTGACCCTGGAGGTTATGTGCCACCTTCGGCTGGTCTGCCAGTGACCCCTGGGGGTCAGAGTGCAGAATGCTTAGGATGTACCTGGTTAGCTGTGGCAGCAGCAGGAGGGTCACATGAGCCTAGAGGGACTTGCCCGGGAGTGGTGGTGGGGACAGACTTCTGTGAGGGGGTTATTGCATCACATCGCCTTCTCGCTAAGGGTTTACTCAGGCTGCAGTCAAGCCCCAGTTGTCTATGGGATTTATTGTCTGAAAGGGGAGGCGGGGACCCAGGAGAAGTCAGCTGGACAGCTAGGTATCAAGAGTGATGCAGGCCCAGCCTTGGCCCCCCCTTGGGGAGACTGAAGAGAAGAACAGGCTTCTGTGCCAGGGAGGGGGGTTTCCATTCAGCTGAGGGAAATAGACACACACCCAGAGCCCTTCTTGTTATTCCCTCCTCTCCTCTTCTTCTCTTACCTTCCTTCTGCTGGATTTCTCTTCTTCCTTCCTTTGGTCTGGCCGAGAGAGTGCCTGGAACTTTCCAGAAGGTGTCTTGGGGAGGCTGGGAAATGGGGCCCCTTCTCACTGAGGCTTTAGAAGGAAGCCATAAAACCTCTCTGAGTTCAGGTTTCTATTACACGTGTAGAATGTAGAAGCTGATGATAGTCTATGAAAATTCAATAAACCTTGAAAACAGCATCAGGGTTGATATCTGTAATTTAAAATAATGGATATCAAGAAATTGTTTCTCATTTATCTCACTGCTGAGATGGTGGCACAAAAGAGACTTCATTAAGCATAGATTTTTTTTTAAAGAAAAAAAATAGTGTCATTTATCTCAATGAATGACAGATGCAGGAGGTGGCTGATGATGGTGTTTAATAACAACCGAGCAACAAAAGCCTCGGTTCCTTCACAGTTTGGGACAAGTAAACGGATACACAGAATCACTTCACAGTGGGAGAGGTGCAGAAACTTAAAGTCTCGTTCTGACACACAAGTACCACTTGTCATGTGTTAAGCAGCACGTCTGGCTTGTGGTATTGTTCCAAAATTAGCGGGGGAAGAGGGGGCTAAATTGTGGCTGGGTCCCGGGCCACAGCTGGCCAGAAACCCCCCTCCACCGCCCCCCCATCCAGAAACCTTGAACTGAAGCTGCGGGAGCCTGTGAGAGAGCCTATTTTTGGCCCTTTGCCTGCTGCCAGCTCCCAAGATGGGCTGTGCTTGGCTGGAGAGATTCCTAAAGTGTGTGTGTGTATGTATGTATATGCATGTGTGTGTATATACACGTGTGTGTGTGTATATGTATATATCCATGTGTATATATGTGTGTGCATGTCTGTCTGTGCCATGTCTAGGCTTCCCTCTAATGAGTTAGGAGACACCATTCCTCTTTTTGCCGTATTCCCATTTCAGAAACCAAAAATCCAAGAGTCTAGTTCCTACAAGTGACAGATTGGCAAAGCAGGAGGCAATTCACGTGAGGGTGATTAATTAACTCCCTTTTTAGGACAAAGAGCATTTAACCCACCATCTTAAGCCCCTCCACAGTCCCTGCATGGCCAGTGGTGGAGGGCAAGGCCTGCTCCCGAGCCCAAATCCATGGGCATCTGGATGGGGAGCCTCCCAGGTTTGGATCCCCCAGGTTTGGATCATTTGTTCCTTGGATCTTATGCTGGTTGTGTGCTGTGGGCCAGGCTGATTGCTGCTTAAAGCCAAGGGGGCTGGTGACAGTGATGCAAGATGATCAGGGACACGGGAGACCCGTGGGCACTCAGGTGGGCTAGGGTGTGGGACTCCCAGGGCGGAGCCCACCCTGCTAATATGCGCACTCCCGCTCCCCTTCGCGCATCACCCCGACCTCCCCTTCACTCCCAGCACAGGCTCAGGCTGCTTGTGTTTCAGATGCAGGTCATGTGTGTGAGCCTCTTTTCCCCTTGAACGCCCTCCCCCTGTGGAAACAGCAAGCCTAGCTCATGCAGCCACAGAGCCAGGGACATCCCACTGTTAGGACATGGATCAAAGAATGCTAATGGATCAAATATTAAATGTGGGCTAAACACTGCACCGAATAATTCACCTTTTCTCATGTGAGCAACTTTGCAGCAGCTAGAATAGGAAGCAGGAATTTTCATGCTGATAACAGTGTTAGCAGGGGAGGGAAGGGAATGTTGTTTGTTTTCCTGAAGTGTTGCAAAATGTGTGAGAACCCAAGTCTTCACTTATTAAATTCAGTCCTGTAGGAATACAGCATCAAGGTTTTCCATCTCAACATGATTTTTAGAGACAGGGACATGGAGGGCATGGAGAGGAAGGGGTAATGATGTCCTTGGTGGAGGAACAGCTGATGGGACTGGGGATACTTTGCCTGGAGAAAATAAGGGGCAACACCACCGTGGTAGGCCAAATCATGGCCCCCCAGGATGTCCTTGCCCTAATCCCTGGAATCTGTGAATATGTTCCCTTACATGGCAAAAGGGACTTTGCAGGTGTGATTAAGTTAAGGTGTGATTAAGAAGGTTAGCCTGGGTCATCCAGGTGGGCCCAATGAAATCACAAGCGTTCCTTTGAGAGAGAGGCAGGAGTCAGAGTCAGAGAAGGAGATGTGATAACACAAGCAGGGTTTGGAGTGATGCCACCATGAGTCAGGGAATGCGGGCAGCCTCCAGAAGCTGCAAAAGGTAAGGAACAATTCTCCTCTAGAGCCTCCAGAAGGGACACAGCTCTGCCAACACCTTGATTTCAGCCTTTTATGATCCATATTGGACTTTTGACTTCCCGAATGATAAGGTGATAACTTTGTGTTGTTTTAAGCCACTAGAGTTGTGGTAATTTGTTACAGCAGCAATACTCAGGTATCCTGGAGTCTCTCCCCCTGCAGCTTGCTATGTGCCTAAAAGAGCACCAGCAGACCTACTCCTTTGGGGACACCTGTGGAAAGCAGATATTCTTTATTATAATTACAATTAGTAACACTGGTAAGCCCTTACTATGTGCCACACTCTGTGCTAAGAGCTCTACCTGCGTTAGCCTAGTGAGTCCTCATATCAACCCTACCGTCTATGGGGTTCAGAAACCCATCGCTATCCACGCTATATTGTTATCTATTGCTCTGTAACAACTTACAGCTGAAAACAAGATATATTTATTATCTCACAGTTTCTGTGGGTCAGGAATCTGGGAAACACTTAGCTGGGTAGTTCTTATGAGGATGTCTCACGAGACTGTTGTCAAGGTGTCAGCTGGGGCTGTCGTCATCTCAAGGCTTGACTGGGGGCAGGTCTGCTTCCCAGCTCACTGATGTGATGGGTGGGAGCCCTAGGGTGCCCTCGCTGCTGGCTGGAGGCTCCAGTCCGCAATCCATAGGGCAGCTCACAACATGGCAGCTGGTTTTCCCCAGAGTGAGGGATGAGAGAGGCGATGAGGGAAGGGGAGAAAGGGAGAGAGAACTCAAGATGGAAGCCATAGTCCTTTTATCACAATCTCAGAAGTGACAGCCTATCACTTCTGCCATATTCTATCCATTAGAGCCAGTGACTAGATCCAGCCACACTCATGTGGAGGGGATTATGCAGGGCAGTGAATACGAGAGGCGGAGAGTGTTGGGGACCATCTTAGAAGCTGCCTACCACACCCGCTTAACAGACGGGATAACTGAAGTCCAGAGAGGTCAAGCTAGTACAAGTTAGAGCGAGGATTTGAATCCAGCTCTGTGTGAGCTGGGAGCCCACATTCGTAACAATTTTGCTGTCTCGCTTTTATGAAGCCTAAGTTATTTTAACACTCCTGCCACCCTCAGACCTTATTTTGATGCCCCTCCTTGGTGTACGCTCATGTACACCCCAGACCTAGCATGGACCACCCTACACCACGGTGTTTGGTTTGTTGTCTGTCCTACTAGATGGAATGGTGAGCCAAGTGCTGAATAAATGAATGAAATAAGAAATGAAAGGATGGGCTCAAAGAAAGAAGGGTGTCCTGGCAACATGGGGGCCACAGGGTGCAGCACCCTTCTGTGATGGGGTGGGTGGTCCTGTGCATGGATGTATGTTTCTGTATTTGGTGGTCTCTGTGTGGGCTTTGCCTAGGGTCTCAGAAGCTCACCAGTTAGGCAGCTCCCTCCTCCAGGCCTTGTCTCTCTGGCATCATCTCTCTGGCTCTCTCTCTGCACAATGGGAGGAAGGGGCTATGTTCCAAAGACCAGGGGTTAATGGGCCTTAAAGGGCCTCTGCTCTGGAAAAGGAGAGGATCCAAGCTAGTGCAATCGTGTTCATTATACATCTCAGGGGCCTCCTTCCTCCTTCCGTTTGGGGCGCTGGGAAGGTGAGAGGCTCAGGGATCCCTAGAACATTACTGTCTTCCCATGATGGAGAGAGGGCTTCCCCTCATTGCTTCAGCACCAAAGCCTTGGTGGCCTTCCTCCTTAATGCCATCTGCTGAGAACCTCTAGGCCAGTGCTTCTCAAAGTGTGGTCCTTGGACCAGCGGCAGTATCACCTGGGACTTGTTAGAAATTTAAATTCTCAACCCTTCCACCCCAGACCTTTTGAAACAGAAACTCTGAAATGGGATTCAGCAGTCTGTAGCTTAACAAGCCGTCCAGGTGATTCTGATGCATGATAAAATCTGAGAACCACTGCTCTAGGCCTTAAAAAAAACCCTCTCAAAGCTTCTCCATTTCTTAAAATAAAAATTTTCAGAAGTAAAAATCTTCAATATATAAATGTGTTGGAAAATCCAGCAAAGCAATAGGGAGGAATTTAAATTACCTGGCGATTAGTATTAACTTATTGGTGCATGTCAATTCATTGTTATAGGACATGCTTGTATTTATAAATATATATCATGTTTAATAGGGTTGAGATTTTACAGTAAATATAGTTTTTTTTTGGATTTTTTTTTTTTTTTTTTTTTTTTTGCGGTATGCGAGCCTCTCGCTGTTGTGGCCTCTCCCGTTGTGGAGCACAGGCTCCGGACACGCATACTCAGTGGCCATGGCTCACGGGCCCAGCCGCTCCGTGGCATGTGGGATCTTCCCGGACTGGGGCATGAACCCGTGTCCCCTGCATCGGCAGGCAGACTCTCAACCACTGTGCCACTAGGGAAGCCCTAAATATAGTTCTGTACACTGCTTTTTAAACATTCTCCCATGGCATCACTTGTTCCTGGCTGTCAGGTCCTCCATTGTTGGAATGTACTGTAATTTAACTGATCCCTGGGACTGGTGCATCCACTGATATTGGCTGTGAACCGGGAAGATAGACTCACAGTGTAAGCAGATGGCTGGCAAAACCAGTGAACTGCTCCCTCTTGGCTTGGAGGGTGGGACCAATGAGGAGGCTCATGAGAGTCTGGCCTCCCGGCAGAGGCTGGACACAGACATGGGGAGGCAGAGAAAGGGACAGATGAAGGAGGTGCCACAAGTTCAGTGAGTGCCCAGAGTGGGTTTTTTTGGGGAGGGGTGTCAGAGCTTCAGCATCTGTGTGACCCAGAATGCACTGTCATAGGAACACATTTTTTTTTAACATCTTTATTAGAGTATAATTGCTTTACAATGGTGCGTAAGTTCCTGCTTTATAACAAAGTGAATCAGTTATACATATGTCCCCATATCTCTTCCCTCTTGCATCTCCCTCCCTCCCACCCTCCCTATCCCACCCCTCTAGGTGGCCACAAAGCACCGAGCTGATCTCCCTGTGCTATGCGGCTGCTTCCCACTAGCTATCTATTTTACGTTTGGTAGTATATATATGTCCATGCCACTCTCTCACTTTGTCCCAGCTTACCCTTCCCCCTCCCCATATCCTCAAGTCCATTCTCTAGTAGGTCTGTGTCTTTATTCCCATCTTGCCCCTAGGTTCGTAAGAACTTTTTTTTTTATTCCATATATGTGTGTTAGCATACGGTGTTTGTTTTTCTCTTTATGACTTATTTCACTCTGTATGACAGAATCTAGGTCCATCCACCTCACTACAAATAACTCAATTTTGTTTCTTTTTATGGCTGAGTAATATTCCATTGTACATATGTGCCACATCTTCTTTATCCATTCATCTGTTGATGGACACTTAGGTTGCTTCCATGTCCTGGCTATTGTAAATAGAGCTGCAATGAACATTTTGGTACATGACTCTTTTTGAATTATGGTTTTCTCAGGGTATATGCCTGGTAGTGGGATTGCTGGGTCATATGGTAGTGCTATTTTTAGTTTTTTAAAGAACCTCCATACTGTTCTCCATAGTGGCTGTATCAATTTACATTCCCACCGACAGTGCAGGAGGGTTCCCTTTTCTCCACATCCTCTCCAGCATTTATTGTTTGTATATTTTTTGATGATGTCCATTCTGACCAGTGTGAGATGATATCTCATTGTAGTTTTGATTTGCATTTCTCTAATGATTAATGATGTTGAGCATTCTTGCAGGTGTTTATTGGCAGTCTGTATATCATCTTTGGAGAAATATCTATTTAGGTCTTCTGCCCATTTTTGGATTGGGTTGTTGGTTTTTTTGATATTGAGCTGCATGAGCTGCTTGTAAATTTTGGAGATTAATCCTTTGTCAGTTGCTTCATTTGCAAATATTTTCTCCCATTCTAAGGGTTGCCTTTTCATCCTGTTTATGGTTTCCTTTGCTGTGCAAAAGCTTTTAAGTTTCATTAGGTCCCATTTGTTTATTTTTGGTTTTATTTTCATTTCTCTAGGAGGTGGGTCAAAAAGGATCTTGCTGTGATTTATGTTATAGAGTGTTCTGCCTATGTTTTCCTCTAAGAGTTTGATAGTTTCTGACCTTACATTTAGGTCTTTAATCCATTTTGAGTTTATTTTTGTGTATGGTGTTAGAGAATGTTCTAATTTCATTCTTTTACATGTAGCTGTCCAGTTTTCCCAGCACCACTTATTGAAGAGGCTGTCTTTTCTCTGCTGTATATTCTTGCCTCCTTTATCAAAGATAAGGTGACCATATGTGTGTGGGTTTATCTCTGGGCTTTCTATCTTGTTCCATTGATCTATATTTCTGTTTTGGTGCCAGTGCCGTACTGTCTTGATTACTGTAGCTTTGTAGTATAATCTGAAGTCAGGGAGCCTGATTCCTCCAGCTCCGTTTTTCTTTTTCAAGATTGCTTTGGGTATTCGGGGTCTTTTGTGTTTCCATACAAACTGTGAAATTTTTTGTTCTAATGCTGTGAAAAATGCCATTGGTAGTTTGATAGGGATTGCATTGAATCTGTAGATTGCTTTGGGTAGTATAGTCATTTTCACAATGTTGATTCTTCCAGTACAAGAACATGGTATATTTCTCCATCTATTTGTATCATCTTTAATTTCTTTCATCAGTGTCTTATAATTTTCTGCATACAGGTCTTTTGTCTCCTTAGGTAGGTTTATTCCTAGATATTTTATTCTTTTTGTTGCAATAGTAAATTGCAGTGTTTTCTTAATTTCACTTTCAGATTTTTCATCATTAGTGTATAGGAATGCAAGAAATTTCTGTGCATTAATTTTTATACTGCTACTTTACCAAATTCATTGATTAGGTCTAGTAGTTTTCTGGTAGCATCTTTAGGTTTCTGTATGTATAGTGTCATGTCATCTGCAAACAGTGACAGCTTTACTTCTTCTTTTCCAATTTGGATTCCTTTTATTTTTTTTTTCTTCTCTGATTGCTGTGGCTAAAACTTCCAAAACTGTGTTGAATAATAGTGGTGAGAGTGGGCAACCTTGTCTTGTTCCTGATCTTAGTGGAAAT
This sequence comes from Mesoplodon mirus, assembly GCF_964341445.2. Taxonomy (NCBI): domain Eukaryota; kingdom Metazoa; phylum Chordata; class Mammalia; order Artiodactyla; family Ziphiidae; genus Mesoplodon; species Mesoplodon mirus. Next base: position 72,771,769 of record NC_138980.1, read on the forward strand.
GGTTTCAGTTTTTCATGATTGAGGATGATTTTGGCTGTGGTTTTGTCATATATGGCCTTTATTATGTTGAGGAAAGTTCCCTCTATGCCACCTTCTGGAGGGTTTTTATCATAAATGGGTGTTGAATTTTGTCGAAAGCTTTCTCTGCATCTATTGAGATGATCATATGGTTTTCCTCCTTCAGCTTGTTAATATGGTGTATCACGTTGCTTGATTTGCGTATATTGAAGAATCCTTGCATTCCCGGGATAAACCCCACTTGATCATGGTGTATGATGCTCTTAATGTGCTGTTGGATTCTGTTTGCTAGTATTTTGTTGAGGATTTTTGCATCTATGTTCATCAGTGATATTGGCCTGTAGTTTTCTTTCTTTGTGACATCTTTTCCTGGTTTTGGTGTCAGGGTGATGGTAGCTTCGTAGAATGAGTTTGGGAGTTTTCCATAGGAACACATTTGATCCCATTTTTGCTTCAGGAAGAAAAAAACCAACAAAAGCAATAATCCATCTTTATATGTACAGAAAAATGGGTGGAAAGCTATAAACCAAAATGTTAATGTGATTTCTGAGTGGTGATGTTATGAGATATTTTCATTTTCTTCTTATTGCTTATCTTTCTGAATATTCTATAATGAACCTCCATTACTTTTGTAATAAAAACACTGAAATAAAATAATTGAGGGAGTGAGGAGGAGAAGTTAAAAAGGAGGAGGAGCATCTTTTGGGTGGAAGATGCTGGAAAGGTCTGTTTAGTTGTGTTGAGGTGATGGCCTCATGGATGCTTAGAAAAAGAGGGCCAGGATTCAATGAGTGAATTTGTAAATCTTTCTCCTCGAAATGCCCATGACGTCATGGACCAGACTGAGCATTCTGAGTCTGGGAGAGGACCATGGACCTCCTGTTGGTTGATTGAAGGACCCTCGCTGGCTCAGAGAGAGTGCTTCCAGGGAGGGGCTCTTCCGCCATCGCATTGATCTCCCCAAGCCTGCCATGTGTGCATGTGCATGCTCATGTGTGTGCGTGAAGTGACCACCTCACCAGTGGGAGGATGGAGGCCAAGCCCCTGATTTGGGCTCTGCAGACCCCGGAGAGGGCCTTGGTGGGCAGGAAGGCATCCAGTTCTAGAATCTTCTTCCAGATGAGGCCGTTCAGGAGGGAGTCAGGACTATTAACCTCCCTTCTTCTCCACGGCTTTCACTCATCGCAATGCCCTGCGGAAGGAACCTTGAAAGACAGCGCTCAAATGAGTTTCAGTGACATCTAATCTGCCGCTCAAGGGGCTGTGCTGGTTTTTTATTAAAGTTCATTATTTTCAATTACAAAAGAGGGGGTTTGGCAGGCTTACGTCTGCAACCTAATTGAACCATTTCCCCCACTCCTCTCCCTAGTGTAAAGTATTCTCACCCTTTGGTGGAGAAAACAGCAGAGAAAACATTTCTTCATTTTAAGGAAATATATTTATCCATGAAGGACATCGAGAATTGAAGAAAATATAACAGGCTTGGTTTGGAAGTGAGGGAGGAAGCAGCTGCTGCCAGAGAGCCCGACACGGGGGGTCCTTGAAATCCAACACCAATGGGGAGGGGTCACTAGTGCCAGCTCCCAGGATTCCTGGGTCCTCCACTGGGGTTCCATGGGCTGCTTTGGTTCCTGGGAAATGGGGGCTGCTTTACAGGGAGAACTTTATAAGGTCGATGGAGGCCACTAGCTGGAGGGACAGCGGAATTGTTCCTGGATAAGCAGAGCTCTCTCTCTCTTCCCTCCCATCCTCCCAACAAGATTTCTGGATTGGAAAAAAATGATTATGGCTGGAGCTTGTCCTTGAAAGGAGCTGAGCTCTGGAGTTTGACCTTCCACGGAGCCTCAAAGGGATTTCATAAAAAGCGTGCGGTGGAGGGGTTGGGGCCTGTGGGGCAGGGTGTCAGGAGAGTTGGCAGGCTTCTTGCACACGCATCTCAGCTCTGCACACGCAGTCACCAGCTTGCTTTGTAACATGTTTCCTAAAGCATTTCTGCAGAAGTCCGATGTCGAAGCCAGGCAATCCAGTGAGTAGTGAGAGGTGGGCTGGGGGATTGGGAAGCCAGGTCCTCAAGGCTGTTGCTGTGTCACAGGGGAACTGGGAGGTCACTGTCCTCCCCCTGTGCAGGGGACCCTCTTTCTCTCTCCTGCTGAAAAGGGCTGTGGAGAGGACAAGCATTTCTCCCAGACCAGAGCCCAAGTGGGGTGGCAAGGTTAGGAGTGGTGAGTGTGGAGAAGTGTTCTGACCAAGTTCATTCAGGTCTCTGATTACTTTGTCCCCTGCCTTTTATTTGGGTGTGAAGGAAGCCGGGGAGAAGGGGCACAGGAGGAAGGGTCTGCTATTCTGGTAGAGCTGGTGGAGAGAAGGGAGGGATTCTCTGGGGCCCTGTCCACTGGCCGTCTGATTCTTGGAAATGGCTCTCAGGCCCTTCTCATGAATCTGACCTTGGGTTCCTGTGACCCGTCTCTTTATCCCCCTCCCGTCAGTTGTCCCTGGTGCCTTTTACTGCCTGGGCACTGTGAGATTGGTAGGGGGGTTGCAAAGTGATGAAGAGATGTCCCTAAAGGCATGGAGCTTGCTGGTTAGCAAAGAAGATGCCGGGTATCCCTACTGACTGTGCTCCCAGCAGAGAGTGGAGAGGGTTTCAGGAAAGGGGCTTTCTGGGACATTCAGATACCATGGAACTCGGAGTCAGGGAAGGCTTTAGGGTGAAGAAGCACTTCTCCTGGCCTCCATAGGATTTGACAGGGAGATGTTTGAGAGGATGTTCCGGGCTTGGGGGCCAGCAAGGGAGAAGGCCTGGAGGTGGGTAAGGGGGAAATGGAAATGGGGAGATTCAGTGCTGAGCATGGGTGAGGGAGGGTGGAGAGGCTGGGGTGGGAGAGGGGTAAAATGGATGCTAGCTGTGGGGAGCCTTGGACACCTTCCAGGAGCTTGGTCAGGGGACAGGATGAGGAAAGCTTGGGAGGTCTGCGAGTTTGGGAGCTTGCTTAGAGCTCGCTTTGAGAAAGCTCACTGATTGCCTGGCTGCTGGGTCTGGGGCTGGCAATGTGGTGAGAGGGGAGGAGGTAAACAGGGGTGCTTTGGAAGCTGCTTGGGGAAGGGGCAGTGGGAGTTGTTTTCCTCGGTGCCCTAAGCATCACCATGGAAGGCACGGCCAAATGCTGAATCAGCCCCATGTGTCCCTGGTGCCCTGACTGTCTTGTCTGAGACCATGGCTAGGAAACTGGCCCCGTCTCTTAACTCCACTGTTTAAATCTGGGCCCTTGAAGGACTGGAACCTCATCCCTAACCAGAACTGACAAAGCTGGCTGTCTCTACTGTCTAGAGGACTGGAAGCCTCTGGTATTGGTTGCCTGGATCATACCCAGCACCTGATACCTGCCTGGGCCTGGATCTGCTAAAGCCATCCTCTCCCCACCTACCCCCATCTTCTGCTTCCCCTGAGTGTTAGTCAACACCCATGAAAGACTTTGGTGCTCTGAAGACTCTGCCAGCAAGAGGGTTCTTGGTGAGCCTGAGGATGGTGGGCTGGTGGGGATGTGGAAGCCCAGAGCTGACACTTGAAATGTGTCATTATTTTATTAAAGTTTAAAATTTAATAAAACATAATTTATGGGAGATGTTCCAGCTCCACATACATCATTAGGCTTCTTGCTGATGCAGCATGTTGGGCCCACAGCCATGCCTCCCCCTCTCTGGATGTCAAAAAGGGAAGGCCTGGTGATTGTTGGGGACTGCTGAGGTTGGGGGTGGGACAGAGCTGGGCCAAGGTCAGGCCAGGCCAGGGTCGTGTCTTTGGTGCTGTTGTTCTGAGCCCACCTAACATTTCTGCCTTCACTGCAGCAACCTGTCCCTGACCAGTAGTTGAGGGTACCCTGAAAGCCCTTAACCCCCACGTGGAGAGCAGTAGAGCAGAGGATACAGGAATAGACTGCAGAGCCAAACGGCCAGGATCCCAGCTCTGCTGGCTACTCGCTGTGCTGGTTCCTGAGCGCTTCTTCATCTGTAAGGTGGCAATAACAAGCGATCCACCCTCACTGGGTTATAGCCAGGTTGTGCCAGTGAGGTGCTTAGCATAGTACTGGCACTCAGCACGAAATGAGAGGTCACACGGTTTTTACATTTTATTAGGCGCTAGATGCTGTAAGATATTATGTCCCTACCCTCACGGAGCCCGAAGTCAAAATAAGGGGGTAAGTTCATGGACACCTGAAATACTTGGAGGTATGCTAAGTATTGAGAGGAACCCATAGTGAGTGTGTGTGTAATCTGGGGAGGCTTCTAGGAGGAGGTGATTTTTGGACCTGGCCTCTTAGGGAGGAGGGAGGCATTCAGTTGAAAGATCTAAAGAAACCTGACAAATACTACCTCAGCCAGGTGACCAAGGTCAACATCAATGGTGATAAATCATGTTGATATTGAATAGTATATACTCTGGATATGAGAATGGCACTTTATCTCTGTAGTCTTCCTCCCTAAAACCCATAAATCAAGTCTAATCAGAAGAAGAACATCAGACAAATTTCAGTAGAATAACATTCGACACAGTATCTGACCAGTACCCCTCAAAACTGTCAAGGTTATCAAAAACCAGGAAATCAGAGAAACTTGCACTGCTGAGAGAGGACTAAGAGGATGACTAAATGTGATGTAATATCCTGGATGGGATCCTGGAACAGGAAACGGACATCAGATCAAAACTAATAAAATCTGAAAAAAGTAAATCTGAAAAAGTTTTAGTGCAGCTAAAACAAAAGGATCTAAACTCATTTTCTCTGAAAAGGGAGCAACTGAGAAAAGCTGAGCATATGATTGTCTCAAAGAGGTATTCACAGTGATTGAAGTCTTTAGCTAAGGGCTGGGATTCCAACCATCACTGATGCTGATGCTAATGAGGATGATACCAACAATAACAATGATAACTAACAAGGAAAATTTAGACCTACTTAGGCCGGTGTTTATTGGCCTGGACTTTGCCCTCCTTCCTGTCATACCTCTTAAGAGTGTGTATCATGGCAGACTGCCCATCAGGAAATCTTATTGTGAGCTTACCCAGTGTGGGGCATGGTTCCTGACCCCTGGAGGTCACAGCTGCTGGAGAGACTGGTGATGAAACAGGCCTCAGCACAGGGTGTGTTGAGTGTTGGGAATGGGTGCACAGACCTACCTGGAGTGATGGGCGAGGGAGCCTCCCAGACCCGGGAACATGAGCATCACACAGGCCTCCTTGGTGAGGGTATGGCACTGGGAACCCGCTCAGAGGCTTCTCCGCAGACTCGGTCACACCACCTGGAGCAGAGCATAGCCCCTCAAAGCAGCTGGGTGAACACATTTTTTAAAAATCAGAGAAATGATTACAGTTTGGCCCAGATTTCCAGTGTTGAGAGAGCAGTGAGACATTTGCATGAAGGCCTTGGAGGGTCTGGAGCTCTCTGCTGTCATTCACGGCTTTCCTTTTAATCGCTATTTATTTTTAAATATCTGTCTAATGTATAATACAAGCTTAGGCTCTTGAGGCCATCGCCTCCCCTTTCAGCTCTGTTTCTGAAATCCCATTTAGGGAGGACAAATAGCTTTTGGGTACAAGAGTCTTTGCCTCTTCAAAGGAGCAGTTAGCAGGCTGTTCTCTCCTGCCTGTGTCTGTCTGTGGCTGGGGGCAATAAAGTGAGATTATTTTAATTCCATTTAAACTCTCCGGGGGGGGGGGGGGGTCTGGCTGTGGAGGGAGGCAGCTGCTGTCTTTGTTGGCTTCCTTTTTTCATAGAACTGCTGTGTCGATTTCTCGGGGTGGGATGGGGAGGGTAAAGCGATGGCACTGGCAGGGGTCTGCCTCTGTCTACTGGCTGCCATCAAGGCCTGAGGAACTGGGCCCAGCATTTCTCTGAACTTCAAAGAATCTCTCAGTACCATGTTTGCAGTAATGACTCAGAAGGGCGTTTGCTGAGTTTGTGAGTATTTCTGTGTGTGAGTGCCCCAGACCATGAGGTTGACTGGATTTGTTAAGCATGCTTATCCTCTGAGCCAGAATTTATGGAGCACCAACTGTGTACCGGTCACAAGCCACACAAAGATGCCAAGTCCCCTGCCAGCTTGGTGGAGTGGTAAGCCCTGGGAAGGAGGAATATGGGGTGCTGGGAGAGTTCAGAGGAGAGGTACCTGAGCCAGTTCGGGAAGGCTTCCTGGAGGAGGTGATGTTTAGATTGAACTCTGAAGGATGAGTAGAGGTCATCCTGCTAGTACTTTGCTTTTCTATGAGAGAAGCATGGGTACTGGGTCTGCCATGTGCAGGCCTGGCACCTTGAGAGGAACATTGTGAGGTAGGGACGTGATCAGACACTTGCAGCTCAAAGGACTGTGGAGGTGACGGTGAGGGGCAGCTGATGTCAGAGTCTGCCTGGAATGATGGGGTTGTCTGGGGAGGGGATGGTGGGAGTGGTCCTTATCCTTAGACCCTTGGGACTAACTAGGGGACAAAATAGTTTGGGAACAAATAGCAGGTGTCACATCCCCCCAGCAAGGAGGACTAAACCAAGAGGTGATGTAGGGGGGCAAGCAGGGACCTCAAATGGTCTCTCCTGCCAGGACCCTCATCTGGGGATCACCTGGCTGTAATGACAGGTCTCAGAGCTGTAGTCAGGAGTCGGGGGGAGGTGGTGTGATCATCAGCCGGTGCTGAAAGCTCTTCTTGCCTTTGTTTAACCTAAGAATGGTGCCTTCTAGTGCCTGGGGGTGCTTGGTTCCTGGCTGGGGTTTGGAGGACTTAACGGGAGTCTTCTTCCAGTGTGTGGGGACCGTGAGGACCCCAGGCCCTGGCTCTGTGGAGCATGACTGTGACAGCCTCTCGACCCACTGTCTGGCAGCGACTGGACCCTGGTGGCAGATTCCCTCCCCCTCAGGGAGACAAGCCCTTGAGCTGTGTGTGGAGCTAGGAGCTGGGTGGTGTGCTGTGCTCTTTTAGTGTGCCAAGGGGGACACTTGGCTTGTGGGCAGTTGGCTCACCGGGCATCTGTTAGTATGGCAGCATCACAGGACCAGGTATTCGAAAACTCAGGTTCTTGCTAAGGGATTTGCTGGGTTATGTGGTCAGGTCACCTCGCCTGACTTTGCCTGTGTTTCTTCTCCTTCTCCCTCAGTTTTATCATCTTAAAATGTGGGTGGCTGAGATTACATGTGGCATTCAGTGCTTGCTTTGCCAGAGCAGGCTGGTATTCCAAGGCCTATACGCAGGCCTGGCCCTGCATTCTGCAAAGTCCCCTCCCCCAACTCCCTTTTGGGCCTCAGGGGTCCAGAATCCAGAATGCCCACTAGGGCCTCCCTCTCTGGTGACTCAGCTCTTGGAGCCCAGGAAAAAGTCAGAGCAAAGAACGTGAAGATGAACTCAACAGCAGGGTCCTCAAAATAGCTCCCCTGACAGCTTGGGATAGGGGGCAGCACTAATTTTATCTGCTTGCGTTTCCTCAATTCACAGTGACAGCAAAGTGCCCTTCCCAAATAGGACAAGATCATTCACTATGGTTTTAGAGTCTGGGTAGAGCAGCTCTCTGCCTGCCAGGCCCCCAGGACACTCTGCGTGAGCAGAGGTGCTCGTGTTTGAGCTCTGTGGAGGGCTCAGGCCCTGCCCTGGGGAGCCCGGCATTGTTACCTGGAGAATCTCTCCAGTTTTCTGTTCTGCAGAGTCCCACTCTTCCCACTCTGGGGAGAGTGTCTGGCCTGGACTCTGAGTGATGGGCAGGCATTGCTATCCCCACTTTACAGGTGAAAGGGTGAGATCCAGAGTTTACCTGATTCTTCTTGGCTCATATGCTGAGTCAGAGGCGCGGTTCGGTGTAGACTTCTCTATGCTCGTCCTGTACTGTCCCAAGATGGGTCACCCCAGGGACTTGCTCTCCATCCTTCTTCTGTACCCCCATCTTCTTTCCCCTTTCTCCCATCCTCTGGAGCTCTCCTGTCCACACAGTAGCCACCAGCCACATTGGCTACTGAGCCCTTGAAACGTGGCTGGTCGAGATGGGCTGGAAGTGTAAAATGAACCCTGGAGTTTGAAGATTTGGTACAGAAAAAAGAATGTAAGCTATCTCATTGATAATTTTTTATATGGACTACACGTTGAAGTGATCATGTTTTAGAGATACTGGGTTAAATAAAATATATTATTAAAATTTATTTTTAATGTACTTACAAGAAAATTTAAAATTACAGATGTGACTCATGTTCTCTTAGAAAGCGCTGCTCCGAGTCTCGCTACTCAAAGTGTGGACCCTGGACCAGCAACACTGACATCACCCGGGCTAGGCGCTGTGCCCACTAGTGCCCCAGGGGGAGCACGGAGGGTGCTGCCAGGAAGGAGGCGCTGAGGGCCAGCAGCTCGTAGACATGCTGATGACTGTGGCCCTCTTCACTCTAAAGTCAGGATCTGCTGCCAGGACTCATGTCTGCTCCCCCTGGGCCTGGGTTTAGTGGGCAGAGTAAGGGTTTAGAGTGAGGATCCCCCCTGCCCAGAATCTGATTCTGAAGAAGTGATTCTGGTCACCTGAGTCTATTTCTCCTCTGCGATTCTGTAAAATCTGATGGTGACTCTAGCCTTCTAGGTTGTGTTCCAGCGATGGAAGAGAAGGGTGTGTGCAGTCCTTCAGGCTGGTGTGATGGGATTTTCAAGCAAGAGAGCCCCTGCCCTGGGAGGGGGAAGCTGGCCTGACATGCAGTGCTGGGGCAGGGGGCAGATCTGAGGGTGGCAGGTGACTGGTGCAGGGGTGGAGGGGGTGTGTGGCCTGAGAGGGCCTGGGGATGCAGCACCGGCTGCGGGGGCCCAGGCTAGAAGGACTGCCCTGGGGACACCCCCTCCCTGCCCTCAGAGGTGCCTGCCAGGAACTAGGCCCCTGCAGGGCTGTGGACCCCGTCTGGGCCCAGGTGGGTGCTGGCCAATCTCCCAGGCACAGTCTGACAACTGGACCAGGCACCCAGCTGACAGGGAGGGGGTTCTGTGTGCTCATGGCTGTCTGGCCGGACATCAAAGACAGTGCTTAATCTGAGGGGGGGGGAAATCTGTGTTCTTTAAAAACCTTGTTCTTAGGTGTTTGCATTTTCCTTACAGGTTCTTTTTTTCCCTGAGTTTCCTAGAAGGGTTTCTTTTGAAAAATTAAAAAACTTCACATTGAGAAATTTACTCCAACAGCTTTCGGGTGGAGGAAGAGGATTTGCTTCCACCTGGGCTGGGATAGTGGGGTAGGGGTTAGGGCAGGGGAAGAACAGGCAGGCCTGGAGCTCCCTCCCTCAGGGAGGGTAGCAGGATGGGAATCAAAGGAGGCATTTACTATCCCACCACCCCTTTCCTCTCTGCAAATCCTGCTCAGTCTTCCGGGCCAGCTCCAGTGCCCCTTCTTCCAGGAAGCCTTCCTGACCACTGTCTCTTGTACCTGTCTCTGCTAGGTGCTTCCCTAAGTGATTTACATAGATTGTCTTTAATCCCCACAATAGCTGAGAGTGATGTGATTATTATTATCCCCATTTCCAAATGAGGAGACTAAGGCTCAGAGAAGTTAAATGGCTTATTTGAGAGTATGTTGTTGGTGAGTAGTGGAGCTGATTCTAAATCAGGACTTCCACTACATACAGCAAGTACTTAATGGTTTATGGCCGCAACTGGACTGGATGTTGATTTCAGAGCTCAGTCAAGTAACCTGAAGGGAGCTACTTAGGCTTGTGGTCACACCCATGAGTGTGGTGGGTGATAGGAAGGCGGGGCCTTGAGAGAACAGCCCTGTTCCTTGCTGGACAGGAGACTGGTAGTGACACAGAGGCCAGGGTTAGGGTGTGCAATGGGCCACAGAAACGCTGGCCCTGGGTTTGGTGCCCTCTGAAACAAATAGCCCAGTTGGAATTTGGGGCCTCTATCTGGTGGGGGATTGGAGGGTGTCACCTACCCAGGAGTCCCCACATCCGGTGGCCTTGGCCACTGACAGCCCCTGGGCCCAGTATTGGCTGGCCAATGAACCCCAGTGTAAATCCACATTCTTCTTCTCTTTGCTCACCCTTCTCACTGATCATCTCTTTAAGATGAGCATATAATAGGAAGAGAAATACAGTGTGGGACTCAAGCCTATTTCCTCAGCTCTGACATAAATAATTCAGCCCCCTCCTTATGTGTCTACACCGTGCTTGACCACATGACCTTGGCCATTATTTAGAGGTGGGTGGTCTTTTCTCCCTGGGCTGGTGTTGAAGAGCCCACTCTATCTCCCTTGGGTGGGATGAGTGTGAGGGCAGGGATGAGCCCTGACTGTATCCTGCTGACCATGACCTGGGTCCTCAAGCTGGAGGGGCTAACACAGGCCACCTTTCTGCCTTCACCAGGGACACCCCATGCTTCTCTCCATAGCCTGGCCCCTGGCTTGCAACTAACTCTGGGGTCTGTGTGGTTGGCAGGTCACTGGCCTCAGGGACATGTGGGGCAAGGCTGTTAGTTATTTCTGATGTGTTTATTTACTCATTCAATAAGTATTTGTTGAGTAACCACCAAGGGCCTGGCTCCAGGCTGGGCAGGGGGTGATGGAGAGATGAGTGTGTTTCTGTCCACAGTGAACCTGGCCATGATAGGACATCTGATGATGCTGTGATGGAGATAATGGTAACAGCCATCACGTAGCAGGCACTGACAACTTGCTATAGGAATTTGGTGTGCAGTTTCCTCATTTGATTTTTTTTTTTTTTTTTTGCGGTACGCGGGCCTCTCACTGTTGTGGCCTCTCCCGTTGTGGAGCACAGGCTCCGGACGCGCAGGCTCAGCGGCATGTGGGATCTTCCCGGACCGGGGCACGAACCCGTGTCCCCTGCATTGGCAGGCTGACTCTCAACCACTGCGCCACCAGGGAAGCCCCGATATTGGTTTTATTTTTATCGTTTACGTGGTATGGATGAGGATACTGAGGTTCAGGGAAGGTAAGAAACTTGCCGAAGGTCACACAGCCGGGATGTGAAGGAGCTGGATGTTGATCTCAAGTGTGTGATTCCAGAGGCTACACTCTTTTTTTGTCTGCTAGAATTTTTATTTTGGTTGTTTCATCTATAGATATAAAATTTTGTGTTCATTTTCATCTTAGAATTATTTAAAAGCACTATTCCACTGTCCTGTGGCCTCTGTGGCTTCTGATGAGAAACCCATGGTCATTCAAATCACTGTTCCCCCTATACAGTTGGTCTTTTTTCTTTCTTTCTTTTTTTTTTAAATTGACATATAGTTGATTTATAATGTTGTGTTAGCTTCTGCTGTACAGCAAAGTGATTTAGTTATACATATGTATACATTCTTTTTCAGATCCTTTTCCATTATGGTTTATCACAGGATACTGAGTATAGTTCCCTGTGTTACACAGTAGGACCTTGTTGTTTATCCATTCATATCTGTCCACAATAGTTTGCATCTGCTCATCCCAAACTCCCAATCCTTCCCTCCCCCACCCCCTCCCCCTTGGTAACCACAAGTCTGTTCCCAGAAGCTACACTCCGAACTGCTGTACTATTCTAGGAGCGCAGAGGAGGGTGGGAAACCTAGCCTAGGTGGGCACGTGAAGGAGAGAGGTGTTTCTGGAAGTCTCTGTGAGCTCTGCTCTGGTTATCCATAACAAAGAACCTAAACTGAATGCTGTAAAACAACAGTCGTTTACTCTTCTCACCTCCCATGGTCCTGAGAATTGACTGGGCTCATCTATGGGTTCTCATTCAGGGTCTCTTGTGAGGGTGCAGTCAGATGGTGGTTGTGGTGAGTTATCCTAGAAGGTTTCCTCGCTAACCTGTCTGGTGTTGGAGGCTGCCTTTCACCCGGAACCTCAGCTGGGGCTATGATGGCCTCTCCACGTAATCTGGGCTTCCCTGCAGCATGGCAGCTGCAGGACAAGAAGGGTGGTCCCCAGAGTCAGGCAGAGCTATATTACCTTTGATGACATAGCCTTGGAAGTAATGTAGCATCACTTCTGCCGCACTCTCTTCACTAGTAGTGAGTATCTAAGAGCAGGTCATACTCTATGGGAGGGGAATTGGACTCCACCTCTCCGTGGGAGAGGGTATCAAGGAATTTGCTGCTGGTTTGCACAAACTCAAAGTGAGAAGATAAGCAAAAGCATAAGTGAGAATGTAAGTAGCAAAGGAGGGAGAGTGAGGTGTTCTTAGCTGAGGGTACCTTAGTAGCAAAAGGTGGGGAGGGACAAGGGGCTTGGGTGGAGTCGGGAAGGCCAGAGTGGGGAGGGTGAGAGGCATCCTGTGCAGGCCCTGGGGGCAGGGGTGTGGGGCGGGGCATGGGGGCCATTCGGGGCTGTGGAGGTAGGGTTGCCATCTAGACCTGACCCTTAAAACAAAAAGCCAATTTGCTGAGTTCCTCGCTGGGCTTCAAGAGCACTTTGAAAGCAGCTGGAGGAGAGCAGCGCCCCTGGGCAGCAGCTCTGGGCTGGGAGGTTCACAAAGGCAGATCTCAGTCTCTGAGCCCACTGACCTGCCCAAGGTCGGGCCCCAGGAGGTCTTCGTGTTTGCATCACCCCGCTCCCCAGCGCTTCTAAGATGTGGTCCTCCCTGCCTCCCAGCATCCTTGAGAACAGTGACTCCTGGATAGAACCGGGGCAAGGAAGTAACCCAGTGGGCAGTTGGTAACTTGGTAACTGGGGGAGGGTGGGAGAAAGAGGAGGGGAAGGTGAAAGAAGTTCTGAGGCAAGGCCTCCGTTTGCTTGGGTGTGAATTATTACCACTCAGTCAAGAGTCAACTTCTGGAAGTATCTGTTCCATGTTGCGCTTGCTGGGGAAGGGGCTGCTCCTTTGTTCTTCCATCCCTCCCTTGCATACATGTGTACACACACACACACACACACACACACACACACACACACACACACACACCAGTGCCTGAGCTTGCTGTTTTCTTACCTGCCTCTTCACATGTCCAGGCGTGGAGGCTTGGTCAGGGCAATGTCCAGGCGTGGAGGCTTGGTCAGGGCAAGAGCCAGCAGAGCCTCCAGGGTGTGGTGGGGAAAGGTGTGGAGTTGGACCCACTGCCTGTACACAAAGATAGGCAGATGTTTGGTTTTAACACAGAATTCTCAGATGGCACCCACGATTGCCACCCCTGGTGCACGTGCCCTGAATAACTATCTCCTTGGGTATAAGTGGGACTGTAAGTACGACGGGTTAGCACTCCAGTGATGAGGGCTTCTCCTACTGGCTTTGAAGGACTAAGCTGCCACGTGGTGGAGGGGGCCAGGTGGCCAGGACCTGAGGGCAGCCGCGAGGGGCTGAGGGTGACCCCTAGCTGATGGCCAGCAAGAGACGGGGACCTCTCTACAAGTCCTACAAGTACAAGGAAATGAATTCCGCCAGCAACCTGAATGAGCTTGGAAATGGATTCTTCCCCAGTCAAGCCTCCAGCTGACAGTGCCATCGGCTGACACCTTGATTTCTGCTTTGTGAGGCCCTGAGCAGAGAATCCATTTGAGCTGTGTCTGGACCTCTGACCTATAGAACTCTGGGGGTAATGAATGGGTGTTGTTCTAAGCTGCTAAGTTTGTGGAATGTGTTCCACAGCAGTAGGACACTAATAGAGTGGGGGACACCTCTGTCTGCATTTTGGGTGGTGTCTGGGCCCTTGGCAGTCAGGGCCTGCAGGGGCTGTGGTTGGGTGTGGCTTGCACTGCGGCCATGGTGGCTGGGTTTCCGGTGGCCAGTTCTAGACTCCTGGGCCTCATGGCTCACCTCCCCTATAGCCCCCAGTCACATGACGGCCCACTTTATGGCCTCGCGCAGACACATTTTATTGTAGAATTAGTAGGAATAACAGCGGCATTTTAGTGGCTGATTGGGAGCTGTATATTAGTGATTGTATTAATAAATGCACAGTGACAGGAGACCAGTGAGAGTGAGAAAATGAGACATGGTATTTATCCCCTGTGCAAAATCTTTTTTATTATTAAAGGCGCTGGGTTAACTGAGGATAGATTTAATGCTGGTGGTAATTTTCTGGGATCAGCAACAGCTCAGGGTCCCCACTGCAGCCTGAGTTCTGGAACCCTCATCCAGGTCCACTGGATTCCTTGGAGAAACTGCAGGGCTGGGGAACTGCAGTCGTGAGCACTTTCTTGGGACTTGACCTGGGCCTGCAGTTCCCCGTGGGCAGATGCTGGGCAGCTGATGCGAGACAGGGCGAGTTCCTCGTCCATTTGGAGATGAGCAAGGCAGTCAGTGCAGGTTCGGAGGCGTCTGAAGAGAGAGATCGCAGGGAGAACATCAGCAATGGTGCAGGCCCACCCCTGCCTCTCGGGAGCCTCCCAGCAGGGGGCTGCACCGCTGGAGAGTCTTGTGTTTTGGGGGCAGCCAGCCGGTGCCCCTCACCCTGTGCTCTGTCCTGTCTAGTGCTAGCTGACTCTGCTGTGTGGTCCAGCCTTGGAGAGGGATGGGTGTGCCTGGCACTGGCTGGAGGAGTCCCACTGCTAAGAGCCCCTTGGGGGCGGAGCTTGGGGCTGTGGCCACCTTGGTGCTGTGTGTTGTGGACCATGCATTCTGGCAGGGAGACTGTACTGAAGACCCTTGCAAGCTCTTAGGCCTCTGAACATTTTAGAGGAGGGCTACAGGTTAGACTATGAGACAGGAGAGGAAGGCATGGAATCCAGAGATGCTGGCAGCTTATGGCCCCAGCCAGGCCTCCTTCCTTCCCATGGACTTGTAGGCCACCTCAAGCCTGCTTTCTTTTAGCTTCAGTCCAGCTCGCTTCACCACTTCTCTGTGGTTCTCCTCTGAAGGGTCAGCCCCTCTTCCCTATTGGTTTCTCAGGGGCCCTCATCTGACCCTCTCTTTGCACCTTCTACCTCCCCCACCAGCAGACGCTGGGGAGCTGAAGATGTGTGATGGCAGGTGAGGGCCTCACGTAGCATAGGTGACAGGGAGCATGGCGTAAGAGAAAGAACATGGGCCTTGAGACACAGCTGACCTGGGTTTATGCCCCGGCCCTGCTCTGTGCTGGCTGGGTGACATCAGTCCTGGGTGCAGTGCTTACCTCCTGAGCCTCGCTGAACTCAGCTGCCAAAGATGACCACCATCTCCACGTCACAGTGGGTTGGTTGTAAGGACTGAAAGAGAATGAACATCTGTAAAGGGCTTTGTACACTATCTGGCACATAGTACATGCTCAGTATAGAGCATGTTATTATTTCTAGAAGAACTCAGACTCTTGCATTCTCAGAGGAACCTCCTGGCTGATAGTGAGGTTAATTTGCTCACTCGTTTGTTCTTTCCACAAGTGTTTGGTGCTGGGTGTTGGTGATACTGTATGACGCAAATAGCAGATGGTCAGTGAATATTTACTGAGTGGATGACTACAGAGATTCTAGACAAAGTTCTTTCTCTTGGGGAAGTTTGCCTGGGAAGGGGTCATGTCGGTGAGTGGTTATTTTCTGGTTTTCCTCAGGCCATTTGATCTTACTTTGGTGCTGAGTGCCAAGGAGGAAGCCTAGAAGGTGCCTCCATCCCTGTGGGCCAGAGACATTGCCTCTTTCTTCTGTAGCTTGACATTTTTTTTGATATGGGATCTCAGGGAGAGGTGACCTTGATTTTATCCTGCTTGGCAAAGACAGTACAGACCTCCTTGGCCTAGGGGCAGGGGGTTGGTGGAAACTTCTGGACACAGTCCGCATTTCTTAGCCTCCTGTGGGTGCTGGGAGGTCTCCATTCCCCCTGCCCCACAACCATGCAATTCCTCTGCCTCTATCCAGCCCAGAACAGACACAAACCTGCCCTGCAAGTGCCCAGCTGAGAGATGAGGGAGGAGCGATCATTTTGGGAAATCTTCATGTGCTGCTCTGGAGAGCTTGAGCTGGGTTCCTTGGGGTGGGAAGGTGGGGAGGGATTCCTTTCAGTAAGGTTGAAAGGAAATGATTCGTTTTCTTACACTGGAGTTCTTTTTGGAGTGTAGGTCCTTGCCTCCAGACTATGCTCCCCAGTGTCAAATCCTGTGTAGAGTGCTGGCCTGGCAGGGTTATGGCTTGAATAGCCAGCCTTGGAAGTGGTCGAAAACAAACGCTGGCCCTAAAGCTGAAGAGAGCAGATTGAAATTGAGTGACAGTAGTTTGCTGAGCCTGGGAGCGTGTGGAGGGTCCAGGAGCTGGCAGCCTTTGGGGTCACTGAACCTTCACTTTCAGAGGCTGATTGTGCAGAGACCAGCAAGTGTCCCGGACCCTGTGGTGGTGCAGCTGTTCTAGGCTGAGGACTGGAAAATCTGTGTGATTGTTTACTGCCTCCATTTTTTATTATCAGCAAAACTTTAATTACAGCTCTCGCTAAACCTACTACCTTCTGCCGGCATTTACAAGGCAATAAATTTCCCCTTCTCTCCTTACACAATCTGAACCTCCAGTAGGGCCATGCATATGCACCGGAAGATATTGATTCCCCAAAGAAATTATAACAGCATTTGTTCTCAAGTAAACACACAGAGAGGCTATTATAGCACTGAGGAAGAGTCGATTGTCTTTGCTTTATTAAACAACACAGCTCTCAATTGGAAGCATATCTAAATTATCAAGAGATTGGTAGAACAGACAGGCAATGATGCCTGGAATAAGGCTTTGAGTGGGAGGATTCTAATGCAGAGATTAGAACGAAGGCTTTGTCCCTTTCTCCTTGTTTCTCACTCCTTCATCAAGCCAAATGGCTCCCCACCCTTCACCCCTGCAGTCCTTTTGCATCGAAGGGGCATTGATCCTGGCTCTCCACTAGGGAGTGGAGAGCGCACTGCAAGCTGGCAGCAGTGAAGCTTGCACAAGGCCAACTGGCTAATGGCCCCATGTGTATTGGCAGACTGTAAACACAAGCCTTTTAAAAACTTCTTGTTGTGTTACTGGCAGGTAGAAAAGGTTTATGCATTCATCAGCCTAATTTGGAAAATGGTACACGCCCGTCTTTGCTTTGGAACACCCAGAAATGCATCCCACTGAGCAAAACAGTGATCAGCCATGACCTCGCTCCCACCAGCGAATTTGAGACAGAATATTTTATTATGAACAACTTGGTTCTACAGTCCCACAAGAGCAGAGATGGAATCAAAAGTCTGAGGATGTTCTGTGCAATGTTGATGTATTTTACACAGTGTTTATGGGGTGTTAATTGGTATCCTGTTAATAAAAGGATAACGTCCCCCAAACCTACTTTCCATGATTAAATAAACTCATGAGACCTGGGGGTGAGACAAAGTTAAGCAGATTTCTTCACTGGAGGACTTTTCAGAGGCTGTATGTTAATATGCATTGTGAATCTGGAAGAGGGTGAAATATGTGAAGTTCCCTGAAGTTTTTAAAAAACAAAATTCACATCTTGTAGGACCAGAGTTTTTATAGAACAGTCTTTGAGAATAAAGCAAAAGTAGAATAGACCATGAGAAGTGGTCTGGATTTTCTTTGCTGTGTTGGGCTTGGAGAAAGCCTTAGGAGTGAGTCTGAGTGCGTAGTAGGAGAGGAGAGTCAGGCTCTGATGGTCAGAGTAGCCAAAACTTTTCCAAAATGGTACCTGAGCTCTCACTGGGCCTCTGGGAAGATTTGCCCAATGTTGATGTGATAAGTGCTGCCTACCTGGAAGGTGGGTTCATCTGAGCTAAGAGAAGAGCTCCAAAACAGAGGTGTCCTTCACTCAAACATAATTATGGCAGTCTTACCTCAATTAAAGAAAACTCCAAGTTAATGGAGAAGGGAATTTCTATGCTTGGAAGTGACACTCTAGCTTATTTTAGGCTAAACTACTATCAAGAACAACTAGACAAGTTGTGGCTGATTGTATTTTCCAGATGGCCACATCAATGTCTATTCCATACCACACGTCCATGTGTGTCATGTCATCTTATAATACATTATTGACATTCCTGCATTGAGAGGTAGGTTTTACGTTTCTTCTCCTTGAACATGGATGGGCTTTTGTAATAGTCCTGACCAACAGAATGTGACAGAAGTGAAGTTGCTTGACTTCCGAGACTATGTCATAAACGCTTCTGCCTGCATCTCCTTTTCTCTCCTGGGATACATACCTTGGGAGCCCTGAGTCAACTTGTAAGAAGTTCAACTAACCTGAAGCCTCCAGGCTGTAATAGTAACATGGAGAGATTACACAGAGATAGTGGGGTGCCTGGGGAGCCCTATTCCCAGTGGTTTGAGTCTTCCTAGACCAGGTACTAGATATGTGAATAAAGAAACATTTGAGATGACCCCAGCCAAATCTACCATCTGATTGCAACCTTATGAGACACCCCAGGCCAGAATCACCCAGGTGAACAGCTCCTAAGTTCCTGAACCTAGTAGCTGTGAGAGATAATAAGTGATTAATATAGTTTGAAGCCACTAAGTTTTGGGGAAACTTGTTGTGCAGCCATAATAACTAGAACACAGACCCATAAAATTAATAAAACATGTTAAAGGCTTTGGAAAGCTATCAAAATAATAAAGGCTTGTTTCAAGGGACCAGAATTCTTGAAAGAAGGGAAACCCCAAGAGGAGAGAGCCAGACATTTGGTGCCACTTTCACCCTCAGGTTAATTATGGGCTCAAATGCAACAGCTGAGAGGCTGAGCAGAAAGTGGCTGCTAAATGGCTGAGAAGTTGAGCACAGCTCTTGGCATTTTCATGGGGCTGTGGGGGAAAACTGGGGTTCAGCTTCTGCCAAATAGAAAAGTCCTGGTAAATACCACAGACTTTCAGGTGCAACTCTTGACTAAGAGTAAAGTTGAACTTGAAATAGGCTAGCCCTAATAAAATCAGAATCCTGCCTTTAAATCAGCTCACCCAGTGACTAGGTTTAGGTCATGTGTCTCTACTTCATCTGCCACCAGAAATAAAAATGAATCCTCTCTTGAACAAGGCAACATTATACAGAAACTCACATTATTCCTACAATATCTGGAATTCATTAGGAAATAGCTAGGTATACATAAGGCAAGAACTGACTGATAAGGGAAAATACGTAGTGTAATAGACTTAAAGGAAGTCTGGCAACTGGAATTATCAGACATGGACTTCAAACCAACCGTGATTAATATGCTCAAGAATTCGAACAGCAACATAGAGAACTTCTGTGGAGAATTGGGAACTATAAAATAATCAAGTGGAAATTTGAGATTTGAGAAATCAGTCACTGAGAAATCAATAACTGAGATTTCAATAGAGGGATTTATCTGCATATTAGACACGGTGAAAGAGCAGATTGGTGAACCAGAAGAAAGATAAGTGGACAATTGCCATTTTGAAGGACTGAGGAAAAAATGATAGAAAATACAGAAAAGGGCATAAGAGACATATGGGACATAATGAAATGGAAAACATGTATAATTGGAGTTCTAGAAATAGGAGCAGGAGGAGTAGAAGCAGTATTTGAAAAGATAATGGCCAAGAATTTCCCCCAACTGACAAAAGCATCAAGCCACAGATTTAAGAAGCACTATGAACACAAAGTAAAATAAAAGGAATATACCTAGGTACATCATAGTAAAAGTGTTAAAAATAAAAAAGAGGAAATCTTAAAGGATTCAAAGGAGAATAGGACACATTACCTTCTAAGAGCAACAGAGCATGATACTGACTTCCAAGAAAAAAATGGAAACTTGAAGGCCATGGAATGACATTATTCATGGTGAAAGAAAATAACCTCTGTGTTAGTCAGCTTGGGCTGCTACCACAAAATACCATAAACGGGGTGGTTTAAACAACAAACATTTACTTCTCAGAGTTTGAGGCTGGGAAGTCCAAATAATGGTGCTGGTGGATTCAGTTCCTGGTTAAGACTCTCTTGCTGGGTTGCAGATGGCTGTCTTCTTGCTGTGTCCTTACATGGTGGAGAGAGAGGGAACGCTGATTTCTTTTCCTCTTCTTATAAAGACACTAATCCTGGTCCCTGCTGTGAGCCACAGCTGACCCCTGCCTCTGCAGGATACCCTCCAATACTAGCAGTCAAAACAAAAAATTTTGACTTGGAGAGGAACCAAGATGGTGTAGTAGAAGGATGTGCTCTCATTCCCTCTTGTGAGGACACCAGAAACACAACTAGCTGCTGGACAGTCATCGACAGGAAGACACTAGAACTCACCAAAAAAGATACCCCACATCCAAAGAAAAAGGAGAAGCCACAATGAGACAGTAGGAGGGGCGCAATCACAATAAAATCAAATCCCATAACTGCTGGGTGGGTGACTCACACACTGGAGAACACTTATACCACAGAAGTCCACCCACTGGAGTGAAGGTTCTGAGCCCCACATCAGGCTTCCCAACCTGGGGGTCTGGCAATAGGAGGAGGAATTCCTAGAGGATCAGACTTTGAAGGCTAGTGGGATTTCATTGCAGGACTTCGATAGGACTGGGGTAAACAGAGACTCCACTCTTGGAGGGCACACACAAAGTAGTGTGCGCATCGGGACCCAGGGGAAGGAGCAGCGACCCCAGGGGAGACTGAACCAGACCTACCTGCTAGTGTTGGAGGGTCTCCTGCACAGGCAGGGGGTGGCTGTGTCTCACAGTGAGGACAAGGACACTGGCAGCACAAGTTCTGGGAAGTTCTCCTTGGTGTGAGCCCTCCCAGAGTCTGTCATTAGCCCCATCAAAGAGCCCAGGTAGGCTCCAGTGTTGGGTTGCCTCAGGCCAAACAACCAACAGGGAGGGAACCCAGCCGCACCCATCAGCAGTCAAGTGGATTAAAGTTTACTGAGCTCAGCCCACCAGAGCAACACCCAGCTCTAGCCACCACCAGTCCCTCCCATCAGGAAGCTTGCTTAAGCTTCTTAGATAGCCTCATCCACCAGAGGGCAGACAGCAGAAGCAAGAAGAAATACAATCCTGTGGAACAAAAACCACATTCACAGAAACAGAAAAGATGAAAAGGCAGAGGGCTATGTACCAGATGAAGGAAAAAGATAAAACTCCAGAAAAACAACTAAGTGAAGTGGAGATAGGCAACCTTCCAGAAAAAGAATTCAGAATAATGATAGTGAAGATGATCCATGACCTCGGAAAAAGAATGGAGTCAAAGATTGAGAAGAGGCAATAAATGTTTAACAAAGACCTAGAAGAATTAAAGAACAAACAGAGATGAACAATACAATAACTGAAATGAAAACTAGACTAGAAGGAATCAATAGCAGAATAACTGAGGCAGAAGAATGGATAAGTGACCTGGAAGACAGAATGGTGGAATTCACTGCTGTGGAACAGAATGAAGAAGAAAGAATGAAAAGAAATGAAGACAGCCTAAGAGACCTCTGGGACAACATTAAACTCAACAACATTCATATTATAGGGGTCCCAGAAGGAGAAGAGAGAGAGAAAGGACCCGAGAAAATATTTGAAGAGATTATAGTCGAAAACTTCCCTAACGTGGGAAAGGAAATAGCCACCCAAGTCCAGGAAGCACAGAGAGTCCCATACAGGATAAACCCAAGGAGAAACACAGCAAGACACATAGTAATCAAATTGGCAAAAATTAAAGACAAAGAAAAATTATTGAAAGCAGCAAGGGAAAAATGACAACATACAAGGGAACTCCCATAAGGTTAACAGCTGATTTCTCAGCAGAAACTCTACAAGCCAGAAGGGAGTGGCATGATATATTTAAAGTGATGAAAGGGAAGAACCTACAACCAAGATTACTCTAACTGGCAAGGATCTCATTCAGATTCCATGGAGAAGTCAAAAGCTTTACAGACAAGCAAAAGCTAAGAGAATTCAGCACCACCACACCAGCTCTACAGCAAATGCTAAAGGAACTTCTCTAAGTGGGAAACACAAGAGAAGAAAAGGACCTACAAAAACAAACCCAAAACAATTAAGAAAATTGTCATAGGAACATACAGATCAATAATTACCTTACATGTGAATGGATTAATGCTCCAACCAAAAGACACAGGCTTGCTGAATGGATACAAAAACAAGGCCCATATAGATGCTGTCTACAAGAGACCCACTTCAGACCTAGGGACACATACACACTGAAATTGAGGAGATGGAAAAAGATATTCCATGCAAATGGAAATCAAAAGAAAGCTGGAGTAGCAATACTCATATCAGATAAAATTAGACTTTAAAATAAAGAATGTTACAAGAGACAAGGAAGGACACTACATGATGATCAAGGGATCAATCCAAGAAGAAGATATAACAATTATAAATATATATGCACCCAACATAGGAGCACCTCAATACATAAGGTAACTGCTAACAGCTATAAAAGAGGAAATCGACAGTAACACAATAATAGTGGGGACTTTAACACCTCACTTACACCAATGGACAGATCATCCAAAATGAAAATAAATAAGGAAACAGAAACTTTAAATTATACAATAGACCAGATAGATTTAATTGATATTTATAGGACATTCCATCCAAAAACAGCAGATTACACTTTCTTCTCAAGTGTTCATGGAAGATTCTCTAGGATAGATCACATCTTGGGTCACAAATCAAGCCTCAGTAAATTGAAGAATATTGAAATCATATCAAGCATCTTTCTGACCACAACGCTATGAGACTAGAAATGAATTACAGGGAAAAAAACGTAAAAAACATGAACACATGGAGGCTAAACAATGCATTACTAAATAACCAATAGATCACTGAAGAAATCAAAGAATAAATCAAAAAGTACCTGGAGACAAATAACAATGAAAACACGACAATCCATAATGTATGGGATGCAGCAAAAGCAGTTCTAAGAGGGAAGTTTATAGCTATACAAGCCTACCTCAAGAAACAAGAAAAATCTCAAATAAACAATCTAACCTTACACCTAAAGGAACTAGAGAAAGAAGAACAAACAAAACCCAAAGTTAGCAGAAGGAAAGAAATCATAAAGATCAGAGCAGAAATAAATGAAATAGAAACAAAGAAAACAACAACAAAGATCAATAAAACTAAAAGCTGGTTCTTTGAGAAGATAAACAAAATTGATAAGCCATTAGCCAGACTCATCAAGAAAAAGAGGGACAGGACTCAAATCAATAAAATTAGAAATGAAAAAGGAGAAGTTACAACAGACACCACAGGAATACAAAGCATCCTAAGAGACTACTACAAGCAATTCTTTGCCAATAAAATGGACAACCTGGAAGAAATGGACAAATTCTTAGAAAGGTATAACCTTCCAAGACTGAACCAGGAAGAAATAGAAAATATGAACAGAGCAATCACAAGTAACGAAAGGGAAACTGTGATTAAAAATCTTCCAACAAACAAAAGTCCAGGACCAGATGGCTTCACAGGTGAATTCTATCAAACATTTAGAGAAGAGCTAACACCCATCCTTCTCAAACTCTTCCAAAACATTGCAGAGGAAGGAACACTCCCAAACTCATTCTATGAGGCCACCATCACCCTCATACCAAAACCAGACAAAGATACTACAAAAAAGGAAATTACAGACCAATATCACTGATGAATATAGATGCAAAAATCCTCAACAAAATACTAGCAAACAGAATCCAACAACACATTAAAAGGATCATACAGCATGATCAAGTGGGATTTATCCCAGGGATGCAAGGATTCTTCAATATACGCAAATCAATCAATATGATACACCATTTTAACAAATTGTAGAATAAAAACCATATGATCATCTCAACAGATGCAGAAAAAGCTCTTGACAAAATTCAACACCCATTTATGATAAAAACTCTTCAGAAAGTGGGCATAGGGGGAACCTACCTCAACATAATTAAGGCCATATACGACAAACCCACAGCAAACATCATTCTCAATGGTGAAAAAGTGAAATCATTTCCTCTAAGATCAGGAACAAGAGAAGGATGTTCACTGTCACTACTATTATTCAACATAGTTTTAGAAGTCCTAGCCACTGCAATCAGAGAAGAAAAAGAAATAAAAGGAATACAGATTGGAAAAGACGAAGTAAAACTGTCACTGTTTGCGGATGACATGATACTATACATAGAGAATCCTAAAAATGCCACAAGAAAGCTACTAGAGCTAATCAATGAATTTGGTAGAGTTACAGGATAGAAAATTAATGCACAGAAATCTCTTGCATTCCTATACAGTAATGATGAAAAATCTGAAAGAGAAATTAAGGAAACAGTCCCATTTACCGTTGCAACAAAAAGAATAAAATACCTAGGAATAAACCTACCTAGGGAGACAAAAGACCTGTATGCAGAAAACTATAAGACACTGATGAAAGAAATTAAAGATGATACCAACAGATGGAGAGATATACCATGTTCTTGTCTTGGAAGAATCAATATTGTGAAAATGACTATACCACCCAAAGCAATCTACAGGTTCAATGCAATCCCTATCAAATTACCAATGGCATTTTTTTATGGAACTAGAACAAAAAATCTTAAAATTTGTATGGAGACACAAAAGACCCCCAATAGCCTAAGCGGTCTTGTGGGAAAAAATTAGAGCTGGAGGAATCAGACTCCCTGACTTCAGACTATACTACAAAGCTACAGTGATCAAGACAGTATGGTACTGGCACAAAAACAGAAATATTGATCAATGGAACAAGGTAGAAAGCCGAGAGATAAACCCACACACCTATGGTCAACTAATCTATGACAAAGGAGGCAAGGATATACAATGGAGAAAAGACAGTCTGTTCTGTAAGTGGTGCTGGGAAAACTGGACAGCTACATGTAAAAAAATGAAATTAGAACATTCCCTAACACCATACTCAAAAATAAACTGAAAATGGATTAGAGACCTAAATGTAAGACCAGACGCTATAAAAGTCTTAGAGGAAAACATAGGAAGAACACTCTTTTTTTTTTTTCTTGTGGTACGCAGGCCTCTCACTGCCGTGGCCTCTCCCATTGTGGAGCACAGGCTCCGGACACGCAGGCTCAGTGACCATGGCTCATGGGCTCAGCCTCTTCGCGGCATGTGGGATCTTCCCGGATGGGGCATGAACCCGCATACCCCGCATCTGCAGGCGGACTCCCAACCACTGCGCCACCAGGGAAGCCCAGGAAGAACACTCTTTGACATAAATCACAGCAAGATCTTTTTTGATCCACCTCCTAGAGTAATGGAAATAAAAACAAAAATAAACAAATGGGACCTAATGAAACTTCAAAGCTTTTGCACAGCTAAGGAAACCATAACCAAGACGAAAAGACAACCCTCAGAATGGGAGAAAATATTTGCAAGTGAATCAACGGACAAAGGATTAATCTCCAAAATATATAAACAGCTCATGCAGCTCAATATTAAAGAAACAAAGAACCAAATCCAAAAATGGGCAGAAGACCTAAATAGACATTTCTCCAAAGGAGACATACAGATGGCCAAGAAGCACATGAAAAGCTGTTCAACATCACTAATTATTAGAGAAATGCAAATCAAAACTACAGTGAGGTATTACCTCACACCAGTTAGAATGGGCACCATCAGAAAATCTACAAACAACAAATGCTGGCAAGGGTGTGGAGAAAAGGGAACCCTCTTGCACTGTTGGTGGGAATGTAAATTGACACAGCCACTATGGAGAACAGTATCAAGGTTCCTTAAAAAACTAAAAATAGAATTACCATATGATCCAGCAATCCCACTACTGGGCATATACTCAGAGAACACCATAATTCAAAAAGACACATGCACCCCAATGTTCTTGCAGCACTATTTACAATAGCCAGGTCATGGAAACAACCTAAATGCCCGTTGACAGATGAATGGATAAAGAAGTTGTGGTATATATATACAATGGATTATTACTCAGCCATAAAAAGGAATGAAATTGGGTCATTTGTTGAGATGTGGATGGATCTAGAGACTGTCATACAGAGTGAAATAAGTCAGAAAGGGGAAAACAAATAACGTATATTAACGCATGTATGTGGAACCTAGAAAAATGGTACTGATGAAGCAGTTTGCAGGGCAGAAGTTGCGACACAGATGTAGAGGACAAACGTATGGACACCAAGAGGGGAAAGCCACGGGGGGGTGGGGATGGTGGTGTGATGAATTGGGCGATTGGGATTGACATGTATACACTGATGTGTATAAAATTGATGACTAATAAGAACCTGCTGAATTAAAAAATAAATAAAATAAAATTACAAAAAAAGACACTAATCCTAACATGGGGTCCCATCCACATGACCTCATCTGAACCTAATTACCTCCGAAAGCCCCCACCTCCAAGTACCATCATGTTGGTATATGTTTGTATCAACAGTGACACATCCCTCATTATCATGGAGTCCTGAGCTCCAGATATGCCCACCTGCCTCTTTCAGGCAGCCTATTCTTTCAGGCACTGGTGATATGGACCATTGAGGTGTTTATCTCATTTTGGAAGTAGGGGAGGGGAAGTTGGTCTAGGTGACTGTTATTTAGTACTGAGAGCAAACCTACCTGAACCATCTGGATCCTTCTCAATTCATTTCTTTATTTTTTTTAAAAGTTGCTTTCCTTTCATTATTTTTGCATAAATAATTTATGTTCAGTACAGAATAATCAGAAAAAAGTGAGAAGCAAGAAGAAAAATAATTATTCATAATTCTACCCCTAGAGATAATTTTTATTGTATTTCCTTCCAGTCTTTTCCTTATTTTCCAAAATGGGCTCTAACTAAATATTATTTGATGGCTTACTTTTTAAAACTTTTCAATTGTATCAAGAGCACCTTTTAAAGTCCATAAATATAGGTTTATACTTTTTTTTGGCGGGGGAGGTGTACGCAGGCCTCTCACTGTTGTGGCCTCTCCCGTTGCGGAGCACAGGCTCTGGACGTGCAGGCTCAGCGGCCATGGCTCACGGGCCTAGCCACTCCGTGGCATGTGGGATCTTTCCAGACCGGGGCATGAACCCATGTCCCCTGCATCGGCAGGCGGACTCTCAACCACTTCGCCACCAGGGAAGCCCGGTTTATACTTTTTATTTTAGTACCATTTATTTTTTCTAATTTTATAATAATATAAACAATACAAAAAAAGGGGAATTAAGAAAACTAATATCTGTAGAGATGACTACTTCTATTTTTGGTGAAAAATTTTCAGTC
This sequence comes from Mesoplodon mirus, assembly GCF_964341445.2. Taxonomy (NCBI): domain Eukaryota; kingdom Metazoa; phylum Chordata; class Mammalia; order Artiodactyla; family Ziphiidae; genus Mesoplodon; species Mesoplodon mirus. Next base: position 72,798,808 of record NC_138980.1, read on the forward strand.
TTTTCTCCATGTGTGTATTGGGTTGACCCAAAATTTCGTTTGGGTTTTAATGTAACATTTTATGGAAAAACCCAAATGAACTTTTTGGCCAACCCTATATATAATTTCTACTTTTTTCCCTCTAAATCAAAATTAGGCTCATATTATATATGGCAACATTACTTTTAATGACTGAATTGTATCCCACTGTATCCATGTGCCATCTTTTATTTATACAGTTTCTTACCTTTGGTCATTAACTTGTTTCTGTTTTTTTTGCTATTGGAAACAATGCTGCATTTATTAGTTGGGTAATCTATATCTTACGGCACTTATCCAGTTTTTTCTAAGAAAATTTTTTGAAGCTTAATTCCTCATTCAAAAAGTATGCTCATGCTTATGGTTTTCAATTCCTCTTGCCACATTGCCTTCTAGAAAAGCTGCGTCCACTTACATTCCCAGCACGGGGCTTCTTTTCTTCCTGCTCTTACCAATGTGGGACACAATCTTCCTTATGAATCTTTGTAATGCCAGTAGATGGAAAATGGTATCTTGATGTTTAAATTGGCATTACTTTGATCTTTAGGAGGTTGAACATTTTCTTATATGTTTATTGTTCATTTGTATTTCATTTCTTGTTAATTTCCTGCCACACTAGATCAGTTCTGTGGATTCCAAATAGGGACATATCTGACTTCTTTGGTGAAGGCTCTTATCCAGAGTTCTAGATAGTGTTGTGTCCTGAGTCCCTTTCTATTTTGTTTGTTAGTCAGATCCAAAAGGTTCTGTTTTATTTTTTTATTTTTATAAATTTATTTACGTATGTATTTTTGGCTGCGTCAGATCTTCGTTGCTGCATGTGGGCTTTCACTAGTTGTGGAGAGCGTGGGCTGCTCTTCATTGTGGTGCGTGGGCTTCTCATTGTGGTGGCTTCTCTTGTTGTGGAGCACGGGCTCCTGGCGTGCGGGCTTCAGTAGTTGTGGCATGCAGGCTCAGTAGTTGTGGCTCACGGGCTCTAGAGTGCAGCTTCAGTAGTTGTGGTGCATGGGTTTAGTTGCTCCATGGCATGTGGGATCTTCCTGGACCAGGGCTTGAACCTGTATCCCCTGCATTGGCAGGCAGATTCTTAACCACTGCGCCACCAGGGAAGTCCCTAAAAGGGTCTGTTTTAAATTGTCTGAAATGATATCTAGTCTTGGAATATCTGAACTGAAAGAACACATAGAGGACATTTATTCCATCTCCCAGTGTTACATTTGGGAAAACTGAGACCTAGAGAGGACAAGGGGCATGCCCAAAGACACACTGCATACCTCTCTGTCTCTAACTACCTGCTTCTTTCTTTCTCAGTCATGTCTTATTAAAATATGATGTCTGGAATGGCTCATTTTGTCTGGAACCATCTGCTATTCCCTACCCGTCACCTGGGCTAAAGATGGAAATATTGGGTACGAGGCTGAGATCCCAAACTGTCAATCTCACTGAATGGGACAGATTAGGAGAAAGTTTAGTCTGAATGTGAATATCGTTGAAAGGAAATGACTCTAAAACTCCACTGTGATTTTAAACAGATTTAGGAGATGTTGTCAAGTTTCAGCATGTTCAGGATTTGCTTTAATGAACAGATTAAAGTCATTTATACATAATTTATGATTTTAAATGAAAATGGGCACTACAAAAGATGTTTAAAGTGTGTTTGAAAAATCATTTATTTTCTTTTTAAAAAAATCATTTCTTAATAAAACTTTTATATTGAGGTTATGTTTATTCCATTAATTCACTTAGAAAAATCCTTCATAGATCGTTTCAGACAGGATAGGCTAAGTTTGCTGCAGTAACAAGTGACCCCCCCAAATCTCAGGAATATAAACAACAAGAGTGTATTTCTTATTCACTCTACATGTCCAGTGGGAAATGACTGGGGACTCTGCTCATCAGAGGCACTCATGGACCCAGGCTGCTGGAGGCTCCATGTCTAAGTGTGCTTCTGTGGTCATCTGGGCAGGGGACGTGGGTATAACAAATCACCCACTGATTCTTTTGAGGCAGGGCTTGGCAAACTATAGCCTTTGGGCCAAATCTGACCTGTCACCTGTTTTTGTACATTCTGCAAGGTAGGAATATTTTTTTACCATATTTTCAAACAGTTAAAAAAATCAAGAGAAGAATCACATTTTGGAGACACAAAAATTATATGGACTTCAAATTTCTGTGTCCATAAAAAAAGTTTTATGGGAACACGGCCACACTCCTTTGATTATGTATTATCTCTGGCTACTTGCATATTATAATGACAGAGCTGAGTAGTTGTGACAGTGACCACATGGCTCACAAAGCATACTATCTGGCCTTTTAGCAAAAAAGCTTGCTGACCTCTGTTTTAAAGCAACTACCTGGAACTGGTATATGGTACTCCTGCTCACATTTCACTGGTCAAAACAAGTCAGTTGGCCTTGGCTAAATTTAGAAGAGATGGAGAAATGTACGTAAGGGGGGGGACCTGGAAGTATTTGGTGAATAGCACTGATGACGACCCCATAGACAGAGGGAAGATGACCTTCTCCCTAGTATCTGGCTGAGATCTCACCAATTCTTAATGAATTGAATGAATCCAAACGAAAGATAATTTACTTTAAATGCCTATTGAAACTCTGCAGTGCCTATGTTTGTGTAGACCCGGCCCTGCCTCAGAATGACTTAAATCGATCTATGATTATTCTCATAACGTCAGTTTACAACTTGATAACAACAGCTGGAGAAATTTATAAGTAACCCAATGAGCAATTTTAAGGAAAAAAAATCAATTCCAGTTCTCCAGAGTACAAGGGGACATTTAATACTGTAAATTGTCTGAGCTCAGCTAGAAAGAGAAAAAGAAAAGCATTTATTTTCTTATTTACAGCCTCCATTAGGGTAAGCATTTTGACCCTTATCTTGGAGTGACGTTTCCCAAACAAGGCAGGAGGGGGACTAGCTAGGCTGGCACTGCTTCCTGAGAAAGTTGCAAGCCCCTCCACCAGCTTCAGATATGTTCCCCACATTAAGCCCATAAATGCTAAGTAAACCATTAAGAAAATAAGAAATGTGAGTAATTTTCAAATGTTATCTCAGGGCTGCTGGATTTAGACTCCCCTCATGAAATGTAGACACATGCTTAGCTTCCCTCCCCGAGTTCCTGGTCACTGACACCAGTGTATGGACACTACACATGAGCTTCGGGCAGTCCCTCCCCAGACCACTCTCTGCCCCATGGACACACAGACCTGAGAGAGCAGGCTTGGGCATCCCGACCAGCTGTTCCAGAGGCCACTGAGGCCACTGAATCGGCCTCGCTTATTTTGGCTCCCTGAGATGTTTCCTCCCTGCCTTCTCTTATACAAGTTACAATCCCTTTCTCTTAAAAAATCTCCTGAAAGCTCTTGTGCTTTTGCTAACCACAATTATTCGTAATGAATCATCCCCAGAGGGCACGTCTTCATGAAGTCTTGCCTACTTCCTTATGGTTCTGGCAACTGAGTAATCAGAGGATATAAGAGCTCTTGTTCTCTGCCATAAAATACGTTTATAGAGATATAATTAGCAATCGTATTATCTTCATTTGGACTTAGCCATATTAAATGTCCTACAAGAGTGGTTTACGAGGTGATATGAATGGTAATGGTATTAATAACACGATTAGCCAGAAGTATCAATATTTCCCGCCACTCACTGCCTCCTGATGAGGTTGCATGTGGAGTTCTGGGATGGGAATGAGCTGGTGGATTTATAGAAAGTTGTAAGAAAGCACTTAAGAGTCATTAAAAGGAATTTGGTAACCTTCAACATGTAGGGCCCTTGTCCTTCCTTGAGCTACTTGCAGGGCAGGTTTCTGGACACAGATCCCAGTGGCCCTGGACCCACCCTGCTCTTTGCTCTCTCCTTGCCTCCGCAGGTCTTGCTCCCCTGCCTGAGGCACCCTGGCCCATTCAGTCATACCCCTCCATGGGCTGGTTCTCTTACTGCCTCCTCTAGGGAGCACTCAGAGCACTCACTGGGGGCTTAAAATGATTCCATCCTCTACCGCGGATGGCCTTGGCTCACGGGTTGTCTTGTCTTCTGACAAGAGTGTGGGTCTTTGAGATGGGCACGATGTTTCCCATTTGAGTATCTCTTACAGCACCCAGGAAGAAATAGCCTTGACTCTCCACACTCTGAGCATCCCAGCTCTGTGTCTTTCAGCGCTCTGCAGGTACTTATGCCTCCTAGATGGCCCTGGAGTTGTAGGGGGTAGAGCTGGGGAAGCCTCAGTTGCCATTTAGTCCCGCCGGTCACTTTACAGAAGAGGAGCCCAGGGCCCACAGAGGTGATCTGCTTTGCCACGGTCTCATGTGGTGAGTGGCAGAGCAGGGAACAGAGCGCATCTCTCTGAGTTCCCAGGCCCAGCTTTGCAATGGACACATGGGAGAGGAGAGGAGAATCACCATGGAAGCTCCAGTGCTGGGCAGAGGGTGGTTCCGCCATTCCTGCAGAGTCCTGGATGTTCACCTGACTGAGGAAAACTCCCGAGGAAGCCAGCGGGCAGCATGGAGGAGGGAGCTCTGGGGCCGGCGTTAGGGGCCAGCTCTGTGCCTTGCGCGCCTGCCATGGCTGAGCCTCGGTTTCCTCATCTGGGAAGTAGGGATGATATTCTGTTCCGTTGGCCTCCCTGTGTGCCTGTGAGAATCCCATGGTAGACTCGCCAAGAAAGTGCTCGGGTTTGTGTGCACCCCTCCCTGCCCGCGCAGGGCTGGGTGGGGGTGAAGGGAGAGTGTGAGTGCGGTGAGCAGGGCCCCCTGCCCAAGGCCCTATCCATTCTGTTGGCAGTGGTGGCCCCTCATTTCCTCCGTGTGGTGGCGCTCCCAGCCCAGGTCCCCAACCTGCCTCTGGGAGCTGCTTCCACCCATGTTGGGCAGGCACCCCGGGGAGCTGTGTGCCTTGTGGTAGCATGTCTCACACTGACACTGACACATCCTCCTGATTCACGGCCAAGAAGCCTGCTCCATCGGGGATTAGCTCATCACCACCCCTGACCTTTGACCTTGACTTGGGCACACACACCTGAGTACAAAGTGAAGACTATCGGCCACTGGGTTAAGGCTATAACAATCTCATTGGCACATCTGTCTGGAAGAAGTGGGCAAAAACTTATTGATTTTGCCCCTGGAGCCCGCTTTTTGGGGGTCATGCAGGACGTTCCTCAGAGCATCTCTGAGGGCAGAGCTGGGCTGTTCCCTTAGTCTTCATGCAGGCCAACCCTGGCTGTCACCAGTGGGCACTCTGGCCCTCAGAGAGGACAGGGTCTTGTCCAAGGCCTCATGAGGAGCCTTGAAGAAGGATGGATCACTGGATCCCCAGACACCTAGGGTCTTCTCACCATGAAGGTGAGTGCAGAGGGACCATGGTTGTGAGGGTGGAAGAGAGACGATGGGCCACCCTGGAGCAAACCCCAGCATGGGGTCTCTAGGAAGGCCTTCTTCCTCAGGCCTGGCCTTTGAGAGGAGACCAGACTTTGTATGAAGACCAGGCACCAGGTTCTCCCATTGTTCCCCAGGCGGGCACCTGTACTGGCCAGCAGTTTGGGCTCTGTTCTATCACTCTGGGGTCAGCAGGGACAGCAGGACCACTGGCCCTTTCTCTACATCCCTTGATAACACCAGGAAAGTATCCATCAGCTTGGGAACTCCTGAGCGCCGGCAACTGTCAGATTCCTTGCTATACTCATCTCAGAGCACACAGTAGGTGCTTGATACACAGTATCAAGGTGCTGATACTGTGTATACACAGGTGCTGAGACACAGGTACTGAATGAATGAATGGGTGAGGAGGGCATATAGAAGACAGGGTGGTTGGGTTTGGTGTTTGGGATGTTTTGGAGTCTTTTCTTGGAGGAAAGTGAAAAATCTCCCTGAGTCTCACCTGAGGGGGAGCATCCTTCTGATGTCCCAGGTGAGTGGTTTGCGGGAGGGGTGGGTGGCAGGAAGCGCTACTGGGCTCCACTCTCCCCTTTGCTGACAGGGCTGCCTGTCCTTTGTATATGGCTCCTCTTAGCCCTCTCAGATGCTATTATGCCAACATAAATTGAGTTACAGCATCAAAAGCTCTTTGTTTGGTGAACCAAGCACTTTGTATTAGTTACCACATCTGTCTTGTTATTTTGCGTCATCTTTGCTAGAAGCCTGCGTGCGTGTCCTCAAGGAGAAGGCTGAAGAGACTAAGTGATTTATGAAATCTATTTGGATCTTTTGGTTATTTTTAAATAGGATAAACATTGGTATGGGGGTTCCAGTATTTGCAGGGGAGGTGCATAGAGGGTCCAGGGTCATCCTTGGTCTGGGAGGATTGTAGTGCCCGTGGTACCCCATACGTGATCAGCTGAAGGTGCGGCTGATTTTCTCGTAATCTAATTAGGCACGGTCTGTTAGAAACAGTTCTTGCAGAATGGTTGCAGAGATGTGAGAATTACCAAGGCTGCCAATTCTTTGCATTTGTACAGTTTAAAAAATAGCAGTTTTTCCATATTATAAAAGTAATACTTTGTGCATCGTAGAAGATTTGGAAAATAGAGACAAAGCATAATGGAAAATAAATTCCAAATCCCAGCACTAAGGGTAAAACGCTGTTAACACTTTAGTGTGTGGCTTTCTAGAGACTCTTCCAGGGGTGTGTGTGTGTGTATGCGCGCGTGTGTGTGTGTGTATCTATACCTATACATATGCACTTACAATTTTTACAAGAAAGGAATCAAAACTCTATTTGCCTTTTATCCTCGCAGCCGTGGTGTCTTTGGTTCCCTGGGAAGCTGGCTGACCTGTCACCTCACACAAACCCTTCTTCCCTGGCTGCCACTGTCCCCTAGGGATTCTGATCCATCTTAACACACAGGAGGTGACAGAAAGTGGACCACGTGTCACCAACACCCAAAGCTCTGCACCTGCTGGGGGGTCCTCACGGGACAGGAGTTGGAACTGAGTCCCCTCTGGTGTCCCTCCATGGCTTTGTCACCCAGGAAATACCAAGCTGTTCTGCACCTCTTGGTGACTCTTCCTAGCCCTGGGCTGGGATGGATATTGATGTGCCCCTGTGTGGCCAACCTCTCAGGCCCTGAGGCGAGTCCTCATCCTTGAGCCTGCAGGACCCCAAACTGTGCCCTTGCCCTCTGCTCTGCCGTTTGCCTCACCCTTCTGCCGGAGGATGGCTCCAGGGAGGTGTGTGGCCAGCCTTGCAGGCAGGGTGCAGAATTTGGGGTGGGGTGGGGTGGAAGAAATCTGTGCTTTGCAGGGCTTTCAGCTAGTGGAGGAAAATAATACCAGAGGAGCTTACAAACTTCGGTCTTCCCGCTGGCCTTAGGAAAACGCGACTTTTTGTCTCTCAGTCACTCTCGGGTGGTGTTAAAGGATCTCTGCCTTAGTGCCGATTTATGAGGGAGTATTTGTTCAATGTCCACTTTCCATTTTCCCAGAGAAATCAATCCTCCTTGTCAGAAACACATAGTTCCAGGTGATGGCTGCCTCGAGTTCAGGGGCAGTGGGAGGGGGCAGGGTGGTCATGGGGCGGGGGCGGCGTTCCTTATTCAATATTCTTTGACCTCCCAGCTCACCCTGACTTGGATCGGTTGATCGCCCCCTGTTGTCAGGAAGGCCTGCCCTTGAACATGGCTGAGGATTCATTACCTGTAAGAGGCAGCCAGGAGTGTCTGCACATGGCGGCGCTGGGGGCTCGTTAGTTGGCTTAGTAATTAAAGGCAAACAAAGCCCGGATGGAGCCCTATTGGTGGTATTGAGTGCACTGAGGCAGAAACGAGCTGGAAGGCAGCCAGCTTCCAGAGCCCAGGAAGACGTGGCGTGCTGAGAGGTGACAGAGAGGTGCTGAGTTCCTGCAGCAGGGGAAGCGCGTGGCTCCACTGCAGGCCGTCCTGTAGGACCACGAAATCCCCACTCACATCTGGGCCTGGGGTGGGCCTTCTGTGGTGCAAGAGGAGGATGGCAAAGCCTATTCTCACGTCACTGCCCTGCTGGGCCCTTTATTAGAATCAAACTGGGTGTTGGTAACATCCTAAGAAAGGACTGAATTTTAGTTATTGAGTAAGTGGCAGAGACGGGATTCAAACCCAGAGCTTCCCGACCCCAAAGACTTATTCTTGCTCTTTTTCTGTAGGTGGGGTGTATAAAGGGTTGAATGGGTGGTTTCCCCCCAAAGATATGTCCATATCCCTGAAATCTGTAGATGTGACCCTATTTGGAAAAAGGGTCTTTGCAGATGTAATTAAGGATTTTGAAATGGGGTGACCATCCTGTATTAACCCGGTGGGCTCTAAGTCCAATGACAAGTGTCCTTATAATAAGAGAAAGGCAGAAAGAGATTTGAGACAGAGAGGAGAAGACACAGACGGCAGAAGAGGAGGCAATTTGATCACAGAGATAGAGAGTAGAGTGATGCGGCCACAAGCCAAGGAACGCTGAGCCACCAGGAGCTGGAAGAAGCAAAGACTCTCCCTTGAGCCCCTGGAGAATGTGTGGCCCTGCTGGATTTTAGACTTCTGGGCTCCAGAACTGTGAGAGAATATATTTCTGTTGTTAAAAGCCACTCAGTTTGCAGTAATTTATTACAGCAGCTGCAGGAAATGAACACAGGGTGGCTCAGCCTGTCAGAGCTGGAGATTTGCAGCCCCTTTGCCATCGTGGCAGCATTTTTTTGGAATGGGACAGCCCTGCTGGGGTGTGGCCTGGGCATGGAGGCGTGTGGCTCCCCCTGCATCCATCCCTCCAGGTCTCTCATGGCATCCATGGCATTGCAAGATGCCATAGTCTCGGTGTCCTTCTCACGTACCCTGGAGTCCCCAGCCCTGGAACACAGCGAAAGCTGACCTGATGTTGCACATACATCTTTTATGAATGGATTTTGCTTAGCTCTGAGGTTGGCTGTTTCTTGCCTGGAGGCAGTGGCAGGAAGTTGGTGCTGTTTGGGGCCTTTAGCCCTGAAGTGGCTCACTCCATCTCCAGCCTCATCGGTCGGTAACCTCACAGGAAAGTTATAAATAGCAATCAGGAATGTGGTCTGAGTGCCTTAAAGTGGAAGCACAATCACTTGATGACAGTTCAGTGCAGGGGGAGACAGCAGGATGCTGGGGGCCAAGGCTTCTCTTCTGCTCTGACAGTGATCAGAGTAGGCAGATGTCTCCGACAGCTGGGGCTAATAGGCTGTCAGACAGGGCCGGACCGGCCTGGGACATCCTCCGTGCTCCCTGGCACTGGTCCAGCTCAGACTGAGGGAAATCAAGCATGGGGCCTATGGGGGAGGCTGTGGACCTGCTGGCAGAGGCTGTGCCCTCTCTCCCTCCTGATGAAAACTCACTCACTAGGAGTGGAGGTCTCCTCTGCCCACCCTAGACAGTTTTTTCATTTGTGGGAAATGGTCATTTGAATTATTGATGAGAGATTAAAACTAGGCTAATTCAGTTCAATTTCTCTAATAGACGAAACTATAATTAACCTAGCATCAAAGGTCAAGGCAGCGGTAAATGGCTGGGGTGGCAGAGGAATTGTAATGCTGACCCGCTTTGTGCTGGGGTGGAATTTATGCAAGAACTGTCTTGAGAAGTGCTTTGAAATGAATTCTTGATTCAAGACCAAAGTGTGGTGCTACCTGAAAGACCTTCCTCTCAGCCTTGGGACATTTTGAGCAAAGGAGGGTCTGGGTTTGTTTCTTCAGTGTGTAGCCCTGAAAAGGGAACCAGCTGGTGGTTTCTGGGAAGGGGAGCCAAGATGTTCTTGACTTGTCTGTCCAGGCAGCTGGGGCTTTGTCTTTGGTGGGGGTCCTGGACCAGGGTACTGTTCAGCAAACTTGACAGGGAGAGGACTCAGGGATCTAGAAGAAGGTAGTGGTTTCTTCCAGCACACAGCTGGGTCCGCCTCTCCCCTGCCTCCAGGGCGCCTGCACTCGTTGGGTAGGAGAAGTTTAGCTATTTTGGCAATGAGTGTCCTGGTGAGGAGCTGGCACACAGGCAGGCACTCCAGCACGTCATAGGAAGGCACAGGCCTTCTGTGCCCCCAGTTTTTGTTTTTGTTTTTTTTTAACCTCTGCTTTGGAGCTGAGTAATGCATCACCTCTTATTTAATGCTGGTAAAATGTATTTGGCTATTCACTGCTGAACCATAGAAGTAGCTTTCACGTATCTATATAGTAGCAAAACCCTTTAAAAAATGAAACCTTATGAGCAAATTCAAGAAGTAAGACAGAAAAAGTGTAGGGGCTGCTCTGCAGTGGGCGAGCTGTGGCCCTACCTAGCTGCTTCCCTTCCCAGGGTCAGGCTGGCCTCTGAGGGACCATGAGGACGACCCTCATCCCAATCCCAGGGTATGCTGACCTTGGTCAGAAAACTACCTGATGATAGGGCTGACCTGCTCATTTTAAAGCAGAGGGACCTGAGACTCAGAGAGGGGAGTGGACGGCCCAGTGTCTGTGGGCTCCTGGCCGAGCAGGACTCTCCAGGTTTCTAGGCTGGTGGTGGAGGGAGGAGGGAGGCTGGGGTGGGGGTTCTGTCTCTGACCCCACATCCCTCTCTGGGAGCTGTTCTCAGCCCTGTTGGATGTTGGGTCTCTGAGTTTCTGAGGACCTGGTCTCCAATAAGATCTCCCCACTGTATGACTAGTCCCCTAAGACTTAATGTCAGGCTAAGGCCTCACCACTCCTGTCCAGTGAGGCCCCACACAGACCCTGGAAAGAAGAGAGGAGGGGAGGGGAGGGGGAGGGGGAGGGGAGGAGTCCTGTCTGGCAGAATGTGACTGTAGCTCAGGAGACCAACAGGGCTGCCTTGGGACACTCCCTTCTGATGTTTTTCATTTGATTTGTTTCCTGGGTGGCTGAAGCTGATTTTGGAAGGAGCTGATGGGGATACAGGGGTGACAGGAGTGCCTGGTGATGACCAGATCTGGCTCTGCCTTCCACTTGTCCTCGTTCATTGTCCTTGACCCTGTAGAAACTCTTGGCTTCTTGATTGAGGATTTGCCTCACATTCGTCTCCTGAATGCTATGGCACTTAATCACCTTCTGATCTACCATATACTTTCCCTAGTTATTATGTCTGTTGCTTATGGTCTGTTTCCATGCCCACGACTGCAAATGTAAGCTCCTTCAGGGCAGAGATACTGTTTGTTCACTGCTGTAGCCCAGGTAAGATCTCAATAAATATTGTTAAAAGGATGAATGAACAAGTGGCCAACATTTCCTTCCCACAGACCTACAGACCTTTTGACTTTCTCTGAAGGTTAATTCTCTGCTTTTTAATTTTATTTTATTTTAATCTTTTGGGCCTCTTTTTGGGTAGAGTTAAAGTTTGTGGGTTCCAAGAAAGGGCATGTGATGTTTGCTGGAGGAATATAAAACTATGTCTTCAAGATGGGATCCATATTCTTTCTGAAATAATGCCTTCCCCAGACTGTATGTCTGTGCGTTTCCATGACAGTCCCTGGAGGGTTCCCATCCATAGCTTTCCTCCTTCACGCTGGACCCTGTGTTATTTCACAGGGCTCCACTCTCACCTCCTTCGGTTTCTGCAGTTTTGAAGTCTGCCCTCACCTCTCAGTAATGAGGAAATAAACACTGCTGCTGTGTGTGACCTCTGATTTTAATTGGATTTTAGATCAGTTTTGAATGAATGAATGAAGTTGTTAGGCTCTAAGAGCAAGCGCTTCTAGTAATGAGCTGAAACTATTACATTAATTTCCTCAGGACCTCTTCCTTCCTCAGCTCAGATTGTTTGCAGACACTGGTCAATGCTACCTATAAATTGAGGTCTCAAAAGGCTAAATTAACAATTAATTGGAAGCATTTCTAAGCCCCTAAAATGGAAATTGTCCCTCGATTGTAAGAGGAAATCTACCTTCAGAGACCTCTTGTTACCGAAGACGTGCACCTTGAGCACGTCAGGGGACCGTGAAGTGAACTCTGGTTTATAAGGTCCAAAGGGGCGAGGAGTGTTCATACATCAAAGACATAATTCTTAGCGTTCTGTCACATCAGCTTTTCTCTTTTCTCGTGTGAACGCAAAGTACTGGAGGAAAAGGCATCTCTGTCACTCAAGGAGGGCAGCAGGTTTGATTTAGAAACGTGCGTGAGCTGCTCGTCTTCACCCCTCCTTCTCGCGGTATCTCCTCAGACTTCTCTAAGGCACTTGGCATCCGATACCCCTGCCTTTCGTGCTCCTCCTTCCTGAACCACCACGTTCTCTGCCCCTGGATTTCTGGCTGCTCTCCTTGCCTCCCGTACGTCCCTCCCCATCCTTTCTGAGCACGTGGTCTGTCATGACGCTGCTCCAGAATCCTCAGTGACTCCCCACTGCCCATAGGAGGAGTTAGGAGCTCCTCCCCCCAGCCCTGCACTCCCTGCTCCGCACCCCCTTCCCTGCGCCAACTCTGCTCCACCCTCCACGCGGGCTGGCTCTTCATCACGCTGCTCCCCACTCCCCACAGCTCTGCTAATGCCCACCTCCAAACGTTTGCTGCCGCTAATTCTAGGCTGGTTCATATGATCTATTGTCCAAACCAGGGTGGTTTTGATAATGAAAGGGGACACTACTAGTAATTGTGTTGGGACAGTGGGTGTGAGTTGGATGGTCCCAGGAAACCAGGACATGTGGTCCTCTTAGCTGTGTCCTACCATTGTTCTCCCACTTTCCATCTCCATTCTCACCCTCCTGCTAAGTTCAGCTCAGGTCTTTTCTGTCCTTGATGGCTCACTTCCAGGAAGCTTCTCATGGTGAGTTAGAGTTTCTAAGTCTTCATTAGAAGGCTATGTGCCAGAGGCCCTTTGTTCCCCCTGGCTCTGTGCTTCTCATCTTAGAAACTCTCAGTAGGTGCGTGGTGGCCCCCAGATTAGGAGCATGGATTCTGCATCAGAAGGGGGCCTTCCTGTTAGTGCCAAGAGTTGGACCACAGGTAAGAGCATAGGATGTCACTCGGTTATGTGTCCTGGTCATGCTTTTTGTTTTTCTAGTATCTGAACCCCCTTATTCTTAAGGAATTTCCTCCTTTTGAGGCAGACGGTGTCTCTTACAAATACAATGAAAAATGCCAGGTACTCACTTTCTGGCTTCCCTTGCGATCAGGGTGCAGGAAGGGACCATCTGGACTCTAGTCTGGGGAGCGTGGCAGCCGTGACAGCAGCCAGTGGTCCTAATCATGGTGTCTCCTATCAGGTGTTGGTGGCAACCCCAGCTGGGGTGTCTGCACCTGGCACAGGGGCATCAGTGGTGGCTTCTCTGGACCAGTTCTGGAGTAGATGTGGAGATCTGTTCCTGGTTGTGTGCCTCCAAGGATGGTTCTCTGGCCCTCTTGGTGACTCTGGGGGCTATTTACCATTCTTTATTACAAAAAATTTGAACCATAAACAAAAGAAGAGAAAAAAAATCACACAATGAACCCAAGTCCCTACACGCTCACCAAGTAGAGTCAACAATACAAAACTCTGTTCATTTTGACTCCTCTGTTCCTGAGGGCCATGTGGGTTTTGGTGTCGAAGTAGAAGGTGGAAGAAGGGGTGGAGAATGCATACCTGCTTCTTACCCGTCGGGAAACGACACCCAGAGTTTCTCATTCCATTTGTGAGAATTAGTCGCGTGGCCAGCCCTGCATGCAGGAATGGTTGGGACATAGATTCCCTTGTTGTCACCACTTCCCAAGGCAGTGCTACACCATGGGAGAGGGAACATCCATTTTTACAGACAGTTCTGCCACTGCTTTCATGGTTTGTGCAGAGCCTGGCTCGAGTGATGCAATCACACATGGAAACGCAGGGCACTGCTATTCCTGCACATTTTCCTTTTGTTACAGCCTCTGTGTGTGGACTTCTCATTCTGCTAGTTGTTGCTCATCTTGCCCACTATCCGATTCTTCCCCTGATGGCCCTGGGTCCTAGGGAGGGTCTCATTTTTAGCTCAGTCTTAGCAACAACCAGATGAAAAAGAGATGTGGATGGCGTGACATCACGGATCCCTCAAGGAATTCTGCTACTAATCAGAAGAAAGTTCTTTAAAGAGAAAGCCTTCTCTCTTTAATCAGTGTCTTTACTATTTAACATTTACTTTCTTTCCTAACCTCCTTGTGAATTCTCCAAAGGTTGACAGCAGCCTGTAACATAGTTTGTATTTAACTTTTAGAGGGAAGGATTAAAACAAGTTTTCAGAAGACATAGCTTTCAAATAAAATCCGTGGCTGCTCTTATAACTTCTTTGCAAATCTTAAACTTCCATCGATCCCTGCCCTTTTCTGAAAATAGCCCCTTATTGGTTAGGACACAGTATTTATTTATAACATACATTGCGTTGTTCTGCAATAGTTTAATATGTCTTTTTTTCCCCCAACAACTTTAGAAATCCCCGGAGAGGGGATAAGATATTGTATGTCTTGATTCCTCATTCACCCCCAGCTCAGGCCCAGCTACAACTATTGCTGGTGGGTTGGTAGACTGCTCTTACGTTGTCTAGAAAAGAAGTGACAAACAAAGTGTGAACGCTAGCACTTAAAAAAGCTCAAGCCGCATGTGGTTTTGGGTTTGGTGGAATGTTGTAGAGTTGGGGACCTCCGGTCTCCCTGTAAAGTTACTCTATCTCCTCGCTGTTGTACACAGGCCAACCGACTATGAGATGTATAAATCATGGACACTAGGAGGGGTCAAACTGAAGGACCACTTAAATGTTTCATAGGAAAAGAAAAATGTACATCAAGTGGGGTAGGGAATGAGAAGGTAATGCCTGTGCCAGACAAGCCTTTGTGTTTTTTTAAAAATTTTTATTTATTTAATTTATTTTTTATTTTGGGCTGCGTTGGGTCTTCGTTGCGGTGCGCGGGCTTCTCATTGCGGTGGCTTCTCTTGTTGGGGAGCACAGGCTCTATGCGCGCGGGCTCAGTAGTTGTGCCATGCGGGCTCAGTAGCTGTGGCTCATGGGCTCTAGAGCACAGGCTCAATAGTTGTGGCTCACGGGCTTAGTTGCTCCACGGCATGTGGGATCTTCCTGGACCAGGGCTCGAACCTGTGTCCCCTGCATTGGCAGGTTGGCAGGTAGATTCTTAACCACTGAGCCCAAGGGAAGTGAAGCCTTTGGTTTTGAGTGTGCTTCCTGCCTGAGGGGGAGAAAACCAACGTGGTCACCAGGATGAGTGTTCCCAGGCATCTGATGACACTATAAATAGCATAAACAATGACAAATTCCATGAACATCACTGATGGAGGAATTTGCCTTGAAGTTCCTTCTGGGATCTAATTTAAAGGAACATTTTGGTGAAACCAAGGTCATGAGGGAAACAGAAATAAACAGAGAGAAATGCAGTGTGACAGCCAAGCCCTCCCAGCTTGCCTGCCAAACTGCGCTGGCTCTGCCGGAGAGAGGATGGGCTCCGGGGAGGAGGTGCTGGTGGGAGTGATCCTGCAGCAGCAGTAACCCCTCAGGCCTGCTGGCACCAGGCCCCACAGGACAGGAGCTGTGCCGAGCTGGGAAGAGGATCCAGTGAGAAGATCAGAGTTCAAGTCTTACCTCTGCTGTTTACTATATATAGTTGAGTGACCTTGAACAAGTCATGTGCCTGAGTCAACACTCCTTTATCTGAAAATGGAGCTGAAGTTGTTGCCCACTTGGGCTGCTGTGAGGACCAAGTGCAGTCATGTCTCCAAGGAGAGGAAGGGTGGCTGTCATGCAGTCAGTTCATTAATAAGGAGGTGCTGGCCAGGGGACATTTATATTGGGTCCCCCAGTCTGAATGTTCGTCCCATTCAAGGGTTTGTTTAGGCTTTTAGTTTCTGAAAAACAGACTTTTTCTTTCTTTCTTTCTTTTTTTTTTTAAATCAGAGTTGGGAATATGAAGTTGGAAAGTTCATATGAAGTTCATATGAAGTTGGAAAGCACTGTTCTGTCCATCCAGAACAGTGTGGGTGGGCAGCCGGGTTTCATCTTGATCTCTGGATGTATTGTGAATGTCTCAGGTCACCTAAACCTGGGTGCAACTCCAATGCTGCCGTGAGTGTAGCAAGTAAAGGGCACACAGGCACAGAGAGACACGTAAATTAGAGCCTGCAGATCCCAGGGCCCTTCAGGCGGTGCTTTGTTCTGCAGAGTGGGTGACACGCCTTTTGTGTGGTCCAAGAGGCCAAACATGAGGGACCTGCAGGCTCAGCAGTGATACCTGTGCTTCTCAGAAGCCCAGCAGAGTGGAGGCCTGGGGCTCTGATGTCCCTGGAACCCGTTTTTTAAAAACTGTCAGGAGGGAAGCTTTTGTCCCCAGAGAAAATAGTACAGATGAACCTATTTCTAGGGCAGGAATAGAGACGCAGATGTAGAGAACGGATATGTGGACACAGGGTGGGAAGTGGAGGGTGGGATGAACTGGGAGATTAGGTTTGACATAAATATACTACCATGTATAAAATAGATAGCTAGTGGGAATCTGTATAGCTCAGGGAGCTCAGCTTGGTGCTCTGTGATGACCTAGAAGGGTGGGATGGGGGTGGGAAAGGGAGGTCCAAGAGGGAGGGGATATGGGTATACATACAGCTGATTCACTTCATTGTACAGCAGAAACTAACACAACATTGTAAAGCAATTATACTCCAATAAAAAAATAAAGTATTATAATACAAAAAGTAAAAAATAAAATAAAAACTGTCAGGAGGGAAGCTTTCCTCCCCAGGGCGTGCACCTGTTTATTTTCAAAGTGAAGCTGACTTTAAGCTCTTGTTCTAGGTGGTTCTTATTTTAGCTGAAACCTACAGTGTCTGTCCTCAGGGCTGCAGGGGAGTGTTCACTGCATAAGGGAGACGGGGAAGCAGCAGGCAGGGCCTGAAGCATTGAGAAAGGATTGCGGAAACTGTGTGTGGCGTGGGCATAGGGGTGAAGGGCTGGGCAGATTCGCTTGGTTCATGAAATCCTGTTGATCTTCCTGGAAATTGTGTACGTTTATTTTGTCTTCAAAAACATCTTTTCTAAGAATATTTTGGAAGAGAAGGGCTGGGGGGCTTGGTGGGGGACTTTAAGCTGAGTCCCTTTCTGAGATGAGTGGGGTTGTTTTTGAGCTTACAACTGAGGTCTAATTCCTCCTTCTAGAAAAGGAATCTGGAGAGAGACAGGATTTTTTATTATTATTTTAA
Source organism: Mesoplodon mirus (assembly GCF_964341445.2). Taxonomy (NCBI): domain Eukaryota; kingdom Metazoa; phylum Chordata; class Mammalia; order Artiodactyla; family Ziphiidae; genus Mesoplodon; species Mesoplodon mirus. The sequence goes on from NC_138980.1 coordinate 72,815,938, forward strand.
AAAATGTTTTATTGAAGTATGTGATTTACAATGCTGTGTTAATTTCTGCTATACAGAAAAGTGATTCAGTTATACACACATAAATTCTTTTTCATGTTCTTTTCCATTATGATTTATCACAGGATATTGAATATAGTTCCCTGTGCTGCACAGTAAAATCTTGTTGTTTATCCATTCTCTATATAATAGTTTACATCTGCTAACCCCAAACTCCCAATCCATCCCTCTCCCTCAACCTCCAGCAGCCACAAGTCTGTTCTCTAGGTCTGTGAGTCTGTTTCTGTTTCGTAGATATGTTCATTTGTGTCATATTTTAGATTCCACATGTACGTGATATCATGGTATTTGTCTTTCTCTTTCTGACTTACTTCCCTTAGTATGATAACCTCTAGGTCCATCCATGTTGCTGCAAATGACATTATTTCATTCTTTTTTATGGCTGAGTAGTATTCCATTGTGTATAGATACCACATCTTCTTTATCCATTCATCTGTTGATGGACATTTAGGTTGTTTCCATGTCTTGGCTATTGTGAATAGTGCTGCTGTGAGCATAGGGGTGCATATATCTTTTAAAATTATAGTTTTTTTCTGGATATATGCCCAGGAGTCGGATTGCTGGATCAAATGGTAGCTCTATTTTTAGTTTTTTGAGGAACCTCCATACAGTTCTCCATAGTGGCTGTACCAATTTACATTCCCACCAACAATGTAGGAGCGTTCCCTTTTCCCTACACCCTCTCCAGCATTTCTTGTTTGTAGAGAGAGAGCCGGGATTTGGTGTGGGGCGGGAGAAGGTGTAGGGGTGCATGGACCTGTTCTTTTTTTCTTTTAACATCTTTATTGGAGTATAATTTCTTTACAATGGTATGTTAGTTTCTGTTTATATCAAAGTGAGTCAGCTATACATTTACATATGTCCCCATATCTCCTCCCTCTTGCATCTCCCTCCCACCTCCCTATCCCGCCCGTCTAGGTGGTCACAGAGCACCGAGCTGGTCTCTCTGTGCTGTGCGGCTGCTTCCCACTAGCTGTCTGTTTCACATTTGGTAGTGTATATATGTCCATGCCACTCTCTCACTTTGTCCCAGCTTCCCCTTCCCCCTCCCCATGTCCTCAAGTCCATTTTCTACATCTGTGTCTTTATTTCTGTCCTGCCCCTAGGTTCTTCAGAACCTTTTTTTTTTTTTTTAGATTTCATATATATGGAACCTGTTCTTTAGAGTGGATGACACTAGGGTCTCCCCGGGCTCGGTGGAAGACATTTGCAGCCCTCTGAGGCTTGGAGGATGATGCAGCTATCACAATACGCTTCATAAGTGGGCCATGGGAGGTGAATTTAATTTTACGTCCACCTGGAGATTCCAGCAGTGTGTTTCTGTGGTGCGGAATCATTATTTACAATGCAGCACTTACACAGAAGTAGTAAAGTTAATGGAGGTTTCAGAGGAATTAGCCTCGTTTGGTCCCCCAGTGGCACAGCCCGCTTCCCTCTGCAGTAGCGAGATGGGGCGAGGAGATGGTGTGCAGAGCTAGTGGAATCTGGGGACAGAGGGTGGATGAAATCAGCAGGGGTCCTAAACGGCAAGACCCAGGGCTTCCGTGACTGGCTTGCGGCTGGGTTGGGCTGCAAGGCTGCCTCCAGGCCGACAGCCCTGCGCGGCTTTTCTGCAGGTTCCTGGGCTTTGCTGGCCCTGGTGGCTCCTGGCTGAGTCAATGCTGTTAGTTCCACTGCCCATCGTGGCTCTTGCTGCTGCTGTAAGAAATGCCAGGAGCTGGAGTGTGTGATGGTGACCTGGGAGTCAGCCCCAGGCTCATGATCCCTGAAGGAGTGACCTGCCTGCACCAGGGGGACAGTGACCCACTCAGGCCAGTCACACACCACAAGGTCCTCGGGCTGCAGATCCCCGGACAAGGTTGCTCTAGCACCCTGCCTCCCCATTCCCTGTGTGCCCCCGGGGTTAGGAGCCAAGCAGATGTGGGTTTGAATCCGAATTCTCCTGGATAACTTGAGCAAACTGTGTGGTCTCTTGAATTTCATTTTCCTTATCTCTAAAATAGGGACAACATTTATACCAGTGTCACAGGGCTATGTGGCATTAGGTATGGAAGCACTGAGCACTGTGCCAGGCACCATGTACGTCACACCACATCCTCACTTGCTGTCTTTCCGCCTTACCCTGCCATCTGTGAGTGTTTCTGGGGCGGCAAACCCACAGACGGAGCTCCCCAGGCTTCCTCGCCTGGGGGCCTCCTGGTGGGTTCTGCCTGCAGGAGGCCTGAAGACGGGAAGGTAGGGGAGGCCTTGGTTCTTCTTGGCTCTCTCACTCTCTTCCTGACCCTTCCAGTGGAGTCTGAGGCAGGCAGCACCTGCAGCGGCCCTTTCTCCATCTCCCAGCTCCTGGGGCTGAAGCCCCCTCCTCTCCTCCCTTTGTGCCCCAGCCCCAGAGGAGGTGTTGGCTCCCTGAATTTCCTGATCTCTGTGTCACCTCACCTTCTCCTTAGTAGTGTCCCAGCACCTGTATACGCGATTTGCTGTGTTAAATCTCCTTCGTGTGGAGGACCTTGCATGGTTTCTGTGTCCCTGACATGTCTCTAATCCATGCAGTGGAATTCTGTTCATCATAACAAGAGCACAGCCTTGGAATCAGACAAGGCAAGATTCACACACCGTGACTCCACCCCTTCTTGCTATGTGACCTCTATGTGTGCATCTGTAAAATGGGGATGATAATAGAGCCAACCTCATGGGGTTATTGGGAGGAATTAATGAGACACAATTCTTTTGCAGTAGTAAAAGTAAAAGCTTCACATAGTGTGGTAATGGACAGCGACACGGCGTGAGGGTATGTTTCCAGAAGTGTTCGTTGCTTTCTCAGGTTGGCCCAGGGAGTGCTGGGGAGGCCACTGGAAAGGGTGTGTGAGGTGGTGGGCTTGGGTCTGGGTATCTATGGGCAGCTGGGGGCTGTGTGGGGTCTGGAGGGCCATGTGGATGGGGACAGGCTGGAGCCGTCTCATGTTTTCTCCCAGTTTAGCTCAGAGCTTCAGCTAAGCACCAAGGGCCGGGCCCTCCCCGGACCTGTAAGTGTTATGACCTTTTCTTCAAGTCTCCAGGGCTCAGATAAGGGAGGACAGGTCAGTGCCTCAGTCTGAGGCATCCTTGTTCACGTGGCTTTTAAAATCTCCTTATTCATTTTACCTAATTTGCCAATGACCTCACACCAGCCTATAATGTTATTTTCCACTGCGAATGACACTCATGGGGTTTGGGGAGCTGGAATATTTCATCTGCTGCTGGATGGCCAAACTTCCCAGCATTTCTCACTCAGACCCTCCAGTGGGGAGGGTGGCGCTGGCCCTGCCCCGGGGGTTATCTGAGAGTCACAGGGCCTCGGAGGAGATGGATGGGCCCCAATGGAGTGCTGGGTCAGCATGCCCACTGTGAATGGATTTCCCCGGACTTTTTATCTCTAGGATGTTGGGAGGGTGTGGTCATGATGAGCAGGCAGAGACTCTGCCAACCTTGGAGGGATGTGAGTCAGCAGAGCTGAGACAACTTGCATCCTAAGCAGATCGTCTGGCCTGTGCAGTCTCGCCCACCTGCCTGCGCTCTGTTGGGCCCTGCCTTTTCCCAGGATGCTCCTGGAGAGCTGGAGCTGGAGCCCTGCGTTCAGAAAAGCAGAGGCCCAGAGTGCAAGCTCCTCCCTCTACCACCTGCCCTCCCCACCGGGAAGTCCCCAGCCTCGAGAGCATCCTCTCCTTCAGACAGGTCAGCCCCCAAGGTGCACCTTTTTGCCCCCAGCCTTTGCCACAGCACCTTGCCGGTGATGCCCTCTCCTCTCCGAGAGTGCAGATCCTATTTGTTCTTTAAGGCCCTAGGAACTCTCCCTGCTGTTCAGAGGCCCGCTTACCTCCCTCCTTCCTGCCTTCTCCGTATTGTGTAACAAACGCTTCATTAGGTTTTGCCTGACATGATTCTCCAGGTCTTTGCAAATGTCAGGCTGGAGTCTCTGTTGGCTTCTGTAAAGTTCAGGATTGCATGACCAGCCCTACAGGGGTGCAGATTTCACTTTGGGACCTTGGGTACAATTCTGGGTACTCTTACCAGGAAGGAAGAGTTTTCAGGTAATTGCTGTTTGGGGCCATCAGCGAGGATTTCCCCACCTGTGGTTAGGGGAGGAGCTCCAAAGGTTTCTTAATCTGACTTTGTGTCTGGGAAAATATTAGAAAATTTAATTCTTAGACCTCACTCCCAAACACTCTGTTTTAGCCAATCTGGAGGCAGGGCCTGGGGATGTGCACTTTGAAGCCAGATTCCCAGATAATTCTGATGTCCAGCAGAGTTTGGGAACCCTGGCATAGAAAAACACACAAAGAACAATCACCCTTACAACTATGCAACATCCTGTAATTTTGGGGACAGTCTGATTTCAAATATTCTGTCCCATTGCTCCCACAAGCCACTGAAATGGCCCCAAGCCCCAGGTTTTATTACCCAAAATGAGTGTCTCAGGCCACCTCTCAGACATGAATAAGACAGTAGGCGTTTTCCAGACCCAGTCCTGAGCTGGAAAATGGGTGCCTGCCCATAAAAGCAACTGAATCATGAGGTACTTGATTTTCACTTCTCTCAGAATCTAAGATTTAGCAAAGAGTAGTTCAAGAACCTCCTCTGAACGATTCAATCAGTGCTAGAATGATCCCAGCAAGAGGAGCCCACACTTGTGCTGTGTTGGTGACCCCATGGGCGGCCCAATGGGTTAGAGCTTCTCCGTTCCTGGGGTGGATGCCCTCCTTCCTGTCCCTCTCAGCCCTGGTCTTACTTCAGCCCTCTCGAGCAGTGATTTTCAACCCTGGCTGTGTGTTAGGACCACATATTGATACCCAGGGCCCTCGTGCTGAGATTCTGATCCGGCTGGTTGGGGTGGGGCCCTGGCCTTGGTTCTGATGTGCCCCTGGACCTGAGAAGCACTTGGAACATGCCGTGTTCTCATATGCATGCACGCAATACAGTGGGAGCTAAATTAGAGCAAAATTTGAGAAAATGTCAACGCTTAGGCACAGTTTAGAACGTTCCTTACTGAACTCTAGCTTTCCTCACCTCAAAGTTCCTTATTCAGTTTTCCAGATAATTTGAAACTATCTTTCTCATTGCAGCACTTAATACTTCAAAATGACACCGATAGTGGACGTGCCCCCAGACGCCCACTTGCTGATTGAGCGACCTTCTGCTCTTGACAGAGTTGCTTGGTTTACTGCTTCTTCTTCTTCTTTTTTTTTAAATAAGCAAATTTATTTTATTTTTTAATTTAATTTTATTAATTTTATTATTTTTGGCTGCGTTGGGTCTTTGTTGCTATGCACAGGCTTTCTCTAGTTGCAGCGAGCGGGGGCTACTCTTTGTTGCAGTGTGCGTGGGCTTCTCATTGCAGTGGCTTCTCTTGTTGCAGAGAATGGGCTCTACATGTGTGGGCTTCAGTAGTTGTGGCGTGCGGGCTCAGTAGTTGTGGCTCACAGGCTCTAGAGTGCAGGCTCAGTACTTGTGGCACACAGGCTTTGTTGCTCCGCGGCATGTGGGAACTTCCCGGACCAGGGCTCGAAACCGTGTCCCATGCATTGGCAGGCGGATTCTTAACCACTGTGCCACCAGGGAAGCCCTACTGCTTCCTCTTAACTCTCCTTTTCACTGTCTGAACCCTCTCTGGCCTTTATGCTCTTATGATGGGAAGCTGAACTTTCTGCTCTCTCCCCAGAGCATCACAAAGGAGAGAGAGCAAGAAGGAAGTCTATACCATCACTGTGTTTCTCTTCACCATCCCCTTGCATCTGCCATATCTTCTGGGTTGGCTGGTGTCGTTGTCCTCCACAGTGTGCAGGGGCCACGGGCATGGAATCAAGATTATCTGTGAATCCCCCCAACTCCTGCCCAGTTTGGTTTTCAAAAGAGGAAGATGTTCTTTACGCTGAACCCTGGAAGACTTTGCATTTTAAACCCAAGTGTGTTGGGCTTCCCTGATGGTGCAGTGGTTAAGAATCTGGCTGCCAATGCAGGGGACACGGGTTTGATCCCTGGTCTGGGAAGATCCCACACGCCACGCAGCAACTAAACCCGTGTGCCACAACTATTGAGCCTGTGCTCTAGAGCCCGTGAGCCACAACTACTGAGCCCGCGTGCCACAATTACTGAGCCTGCGTGCCTAGAGCTCATGTTCCACAACAAGAGAAACCACCTCAATGAGAGGCCTGCGCGCCGCAATGAAGAGTAGTCCCCGCTCACCACAAATAGAGAAAGCCCGTGCACAACAATGAAGACCCAACACAGCCAAAGATAAATAAAATAAATTAGAAAAAGCTTTAAAAAAAACTAAATAAGTGTGGCTTCCTTACGGTCTCTAAGGGGAAGATGCACATCTTGTCTGTTCTTCCATTTGCTCCTTCTCTCAACACAAGCCTTGTGCTAAGACCCAGTCGGCCCCAGGAAGCACTCACTGTATTAAATTCTGTTGAATTCCTTGCTCTTCCTGCACTGGGTTTACTCTGAGAGCAAGTGTGAGGAATAGTAGTGTCAGATTGTACGTTCTCACTTCAGCAGGCTGTCGCTGTCCTTGTTTTTGACATCCCCTGGTTTCACGGCCCCTGTTATGTGGCGTTTAGCCCAGGAAATGAGCTTATTGGAGGAGAGTTTGACCAGCCAGGGATGGGATTTGTTAATATGAAGGTGTGTGATTCCTGCACACACTCAGATTTCCAAATAAGCCTCTTCTCTCTTTGGAATTGAATTGCTCTTACCCTTTGCAACTGGTTTATAGGAATCATTATTTCTACTATTAGAAACAGATCCCTATTAAAGTCAGTTAATAAACTGTGGTAGTCTCTTGGTGGACCTGGAGCCAGGAAATACCAGAGCCTGATCACAGCAATGTCATGGGGGAAACCCTGCTTTTCTTCCTTGGCAGGGAGGGCTGGTTCCCACCACTTACACATACAGTGGATTCAAGGCACTGCAAAGGGTTCTGTTGCCAAAATTTAGGGAAAAGCAAGAAAAATCAATGCAGACTCTGTTTTAATCTCAATGCAGGAAAACCTGCGTCATGTAAAAAGATTAAACAGGGCTTCCCTGGTGGCGCAGTAGTTGAGAGTCCGCCTGCTGATGCAGGGGACACGGGTTTGTGGCCCGGTCCGGGAGGATCCCATGTGCCGCGGAGCAGCTGGGCCCGTGAGCCATGGCCGCTGAGCCTGTGCGTCCGGAGCCAGTGCTCCGCAACAGGAGAGGCCACAGCAGTGAGAGGCCCGCGTACTGCAAAAAAAAAAAAAAAAAAAAAAAAGATTAAACATATGAGAACAAAATGCATCCCAGATTTGACACAATGCTTTTCTCAAATCTACCACAGGCACAGCTTGGTTATTTTGGCCCACACTGTCCAACAGAATGGCCACTGGCCACACGTGGCTCTTGAGCACTTGAAATGTGACTGGTCCAAATCGAGATGTTCTGCAAGTATAAAATACATACTCAAGTTTGGAAACTTGGTACAAAGAAAATACATAAAATAGCCAATTAATTTTTTCATTGATTGAAATAATATCTGAGATATATTGGGTTAAGTAAAACACAAAAATTAATTTCACTTGTTTCTTTTTTCCTTTTTAAAATGTGGCCATTAGACAATTCATAGTTACCTATTTGGTTCTTTTTTTTTTTTTTTTTTTTTTTTTTTTTTCTCTTTTTGCGGTATGCGGGCCTCTCACTGTTGTGGCCTCTCCCGTTGCGGAGCACAGGCTCCGGATGCACAGGCCCAGCGGCCATGGCTCACGGGCCCAGCCGCTCCGCGGCATATGGGATCCTCCCAGACCGGGGCACGAACCCGTATCCCCTGCATCGGCAGGCGGACTCTCAACCACTGCGCCACCAGGGAGGCCCACCTATTTGGTTCTTGTTTGTGGCTTATACTATATTTCTGTTGGGTGGTGTGGAGGGTGAGCTCTCCCCTGTTGGACAGGGGGTTGATGACTTCTTCTCGAGATGAGGATGGCCCTGTGGTTGAGATGCTCCCTGGCCATCTTGGCCTGTCCTTTGCTCCAGTCTGCTCTTCCTGGAAAGCCAATCACCAGAAGGTTACTGAGATGGCCCATGGGGAGGCATCTCCCCCATGAACTTTCTTTTGGAAGCCCCAGCTCAGTTTGTGCTCTTTCTTTGTTCAGACCAGGAGTGTTATCTTGCAGGACCCAGCGTAGAGACCATGTCACAGAGTTTAGAAAATATCCAGTAAACATTTATTAAGTGCCTACTAAGTTCCGAGCACTGTCCTGGGCACTAGGATGCAGCAGTGGACATGGCAGATAACCTCCTGCCCTCCTGGAGCTTACCCTCCATTGGTGGAAACAGACAATAAACAAGTACAAAAATAAATGAATAAGATGCCTTTAGGGAGTAATATTTGCATGGATGTAAAATAAAGCAGGGACAGTGAGTCAAAAATGATGGAGGGAGATGTGGGGAGCTACTTTAAATTAGGTGGTCTGGGAAGGCTTCTCTGAGGAGATGACGTTTAAGTATAGATTTGATTGACATGAAAGAGCCCATCATGTGGAGATGTGAAGGCTGAACACTCTCTTGAGAGGGATCAGCTCATGCAAAGACCCTGAGGTTTGGCCAGGCTGGTTGTGTTTGAGGACCAGGAGAAGACTGATTAGAAGGCATGCGACAGGAACTGAGGCTGGAGAAATATTAGGGGACAGATCATGTGTGACCTTGGGGCCACGGTAAGGAGTTCAGGGTTTAGTGTAAGAGCCCTTGGGAGCCCCTGGAGGGTATCACATCACAGAGTGATGTGATCACTCTGGCTTCTCTGTGGAGGATGGACAGCAGACAAGCATGGAAGCAGGAAGAACAGTGGAGTCGGTGCTTCCAGGCAGACGTGATGGTGAGTGAACCAGAATGGTGCAGTATAGTGGCAAGAGGTGGTTGGGTTCAAGATGTATTTTGGAGGTGGAGCCGCCTGGAGTAGCTGTTTGTTTTCACTGTGGTGGTGGTGGTGGGGCGTGAAGGAAAGAGAGGCATCATGGAGAGTGCCTAGATTTTTATCCTGAGCAACTGGATAAATGGATGGTGGGGTTCTTTACCAAGATGGTGAAGCCTGGGGGAGGAATGAATTTTGCAAGAGGTGGGAATTGAGTATCAAGAGTGCAATTTCAGGCATGTTGAGCTAAAGATTACTTTAGACATTCTATGTGGAGACACTGAGGAGGAGCTTGGATGTATGACTGGATAGAGCTCAGGGGAAATGTCTGGGTCTGTGATGTAAACACAGAAGCCACAGGCACCTACGTGGCATTTAAAGCCACAGCTCTGATGGGATCCCCAGGGGGCTAGGGTAGATGGGGAAAGAGAGGGTTCTGAGAACCCTCTAGCACTTAGAGGGGGAGTAGAGGGAGAGGGGCCAGCAAAGGGGATGGTAAACTTGACAGAAAGCACAGAACCCAAACCTGGGACATTTAAAACTCCTGAGCCTAGCTCTGGTTGGCTCCAGACATGAGCTCCTAGTTTCTGGCCCTTTGATGATTGTGTTTGAGGAATTCCCAGGCCCAGGGAGGCTTCAATGTTGTGTAAGGAAGAGAGTTGGGCTCTGGGGCTGCCTCAGGCAGTCCTTCTGCTATCTCTGCATCCCAGGGAGCATCCAGGATGCTGCAAGAACACCTTTTGTTCAGGATGGGATTTCAGCCAGGTCTCCACAGATGAGAGCAATGTAGGAAGGCTTCACAGAAGAGGCAAACCCTGAATAAGCCTTGAAGGGCAGTGAGAATTAAGATGGGAGAGGGCCCTTTAGGTCTGAAACCAAAACCCGAGGCAGGAGTAACATAGGATGTGTGGAGAAGGGCTGAAGAGAAAGGGGGCTTATGAAGAAGTCTGTCTAATTTTGGTAAATGAGATAACCTATTAAGTGGCTATATCAGAACTCAATAACATTTTTTTTCAAAAGTAGAGGTTTTATGTGGGTGTGTAAGAGAAATATGGCTGGATAGGCTGGTACCCATTTGGAAATAGTATAGCACTTTTGAGGGGTGGAATGATGAGTTAAGGGTGGTGTTTGAGGCTGATGAATCTGGCGTGGGGCAATGTGAAAGGCAACTGAGTTTCTGAAATACAAGTAACACAGTCATCACGTCCAGGGGAGATCAGTAGGGCTGGACACAGGGCACTGAGCAGGTTGTGCCAGATGAACCAGAGGATCTGACAGCTTTGAGCTTCTGGACCAGCCCCTATGTGTCACCTGTTAGAGGGGCAACCCGAGGAGTGGTGGCCTCAGGCATCAGGGTGGTCCTATGACTCAGATCCCCAGAAGTCAGAAGCCCTGCACGGGCAGGTGTATGCAGAGGAAGGGCTTAGGTGTGATTCCCAAGCTCTCCTTGCTCTTGAGAATGGGCTGCGTCTGAGGAAGCAAAGTGGCCACCAAGCACGTGGCACACACGTGGCACACCTGTGGCTTGAAGCACCTGTCCCAACTGTATGCTTATCAAAACTGGTGTAATTACTTATTAAGTGTCTATATCCCCAGCCTGGCCACACTTTTGTGCAATGTGGTATGTTCAGATCGCAGCACTGGGCCTGGCAAACAGCAGGTGCCCAATTAATGTCTGTGGACCAAGTGGAAGCCAGTGCTGTCCTCTTTGTCTGGGCTGTCAGGGCTGGGAGGAGAGCCCTGCATGGAGGAGTGAGCCCTACTGTCCATTTCCAGGCAGCCCCTCTGGGAAGGGAGGGAGAGAGTGTGATAACGCTTCTCCCACTTGGCCCTTTACCCGTAGCAGTTGTGGGACGCCCGCTGTGAGCAGAGTCCTCACGCTGGTCCCAGCTTCTTCCTCCTGTCTCCTTCCTGAGCTGCCAACTGGTCTCTTCTGGCCACGTAGTTTGGGAATTATTTTTACACAGTTTTCTTTTTTAAAAAAAGTTAGATGCTACCCTGACTTAGGGGTAGACACTTTCTTTGAGTTTTGAAATTTCAGACCTTGTTGTTGAGACGAATTCTGCTGAAAGTGGGGTGCAGACACAGGAGAAGCTGTTAAACACACCAAACTGAGCACTTGGAGTTAGAAAGGTAATTCCTGCATTCTCTCCCCTGCTCCACACTGTCAGCAGCGCTCAGGTTACCTTTCAGGGTCATCAAACCCACTGCTAAGAAATGGGCCTTCCTGGCTCTGGTCCTTGAACTCAGGTTCACACTACTCATTCAGAACAACTGCCTTGGAAGTGAACGGACTGAGCTACAAGTTCCTAGGCATCCTGCAGCCCCAGTGATTCTGGTGCTTTCACCGAATTCATTTTTTTTCTGTTCTATCTTCCAGGCCCCGCCAGGTTTTGTGTGCGTGGGTAGCAGAGGAGGGAAGGCATACTTGCTTCTTGGGGTGTTTGTGTTGTCACGAGGCCCTGGTGTCTCTACCTTCTCTCTCAGTGCAAAAGCCCAGAGGGGCCTGCTGGGTGAGAGATCCCAGCTAGCTTATTCCTTGATTTCTCCTTTCAATGACTTTGTGGGAGGCGTGTGGGAAAAAAATTCCAGAAGGCTCTATTTTACCATCAGGCTTTCAAAGTCATTCCAAAGGATACCAGCTAAGATAGCATACTTAACTTTTCTGTTTTGTTTTTTGAATTTTTTTTTAATACCGCAAAGTTCACACCGAAGCCCCTTAACAGCTGGTCTTGCAGCTGCAGGTGTTATCCTTGGTTCCCAGCCCCATGCTGGCCCTCAAGCCTGGATGGGTTTGAGGGCATGATGACGAGAGGCATGTCTGGTAGCAGTTAATTGGCTTGGACCATCAGGACTGGAGACTGAGCTTTGCCAGATGTGCCCCAGTTTAAGTGACATGACTTTGTTCTGTCCTGGAGATGCTCCCCGCTTCTGTGCCTCCTCCCCGAATTTGGTCCTGAGGGTTCCGTGATACTCAGCACCCTGGCTGCTTAGGAAAGCCATGTGTCGTGTTCTGTTGCAAATGTGCTAAGTCTTAAAGATGGCAGGACCTTGCATTCTAGTTTGGAGCAGCAACATTTAGAGGAGTTTAAACACAGGGGGGCAAAGTTAAAAATTTGACTATATTAAAAAAACAACAACCCTCAGTTGAGTATTTCATATTTTATGCCTTAAAAACAAAGTTCAGTGTGTAACCGGCAAGGATTTATTTGAAGCTGTGTGGTGGGGAAACCCCTTCTTCTAAGTTCCTAGTGTCTGGTGGGTGAAGAGACAGCAGAGGGGAAATCTGAGGTGAGAAGCTAATACCTGAAGTGCAGGAAGTATGGGAGTGCGGCTGGGGGTGGACAGGGTTCTGGGTGGAGATGGAGACATTTCTCCCAGAAGGTGCCATCCAAAGCAGGACGAGAGGACACCATCTTACCATCCAGGGAAAAGATGAGCTCATGCGCTGTGGGCAGATTCTGTCTAAGTGTGATTAGGGCCTCCCTTAGTTTGATCTGGATTTTGCAGGGAGAGGACCGGACCCTCTGTCCACAGAAGCTTCAAGAGGTAGCCCTCTGGCTCTCCTCCCCCCTGCACCTGTTCACCAAAGGCCTCTGGTTTCCACTGGGTTGCTTAAACTGCCCACCCATCTGCAGCTCTTTATGGTTACAGAGTGTCCTCACGACTTTCAGAGACAACAGTCAGCTGGTGGAAAGCGAGGGAACAGAGTTCCAAGGGAACGAAGCGGCATGACCTGCTTCCATAAATTTTGAGCATCCCTCTGTTCGTTGAAGTGTCTGTTTGCAGAACATCCTCTTCGATTATTGCATTTGTCCTCCATTTAAAGTGTGAAGAGCCCTCTTGACCCCATACAAGCCAGTCATAAAAGAATGTTTTAACAAAAACTCTCTGAAGTAGAATTCTATTTACAGAAATGCGATTTGAACACAGTCTCCATCTATACAGGGGAGGGGAGCGGTGCTCACGGGGTCATGCTTGCATTTGGAATGCAGCAGCTTCCCCCCAAAAGCACCCGGCATTTCAGATTTTAGCTACAGTAAGTAAATATTAGTCTTGTCTTGCTGCCGGGAGACTGAGGAACAGAGAGAGGAGATGGGGGCTTCCTTCCCAGCCTCCTCCCCTGACCCAGCAGACCACTCAGTGTTAAGAGGCTGTTTAACAACAAAAGGAATCGTGTTACTGTTGCAAGGTTGATGGGATGCTCATGAATATCCAACGACACTTATGCATATTCACAAAGCAAGAGTGTGATTGGCAGGCCACACCTGAAAGGGTTCCCGGAGTGCCCTCAGAAGTCTCAGCCATGAGCCTGGGTGTCTGCCCCCATCTGGGTGGGCTCTGCAGGGACGGGGACCCTTCAGGTAACATCTACCTGGAGGGTAAGCTGCAGTACTTGTCTTCCTATTCTTGCACAGCACGTGCCTTTATCCACGTTGCTCCAAGTCCTGCTTTGGGAAAATAAACATTTCTCCCACGACTCCCAAGCAATGTGGAAGCGTAATTGGTAATAGAAGCTAATACTCTGGGACTTCCCTAGTAACGCAGTGGTTAAGAATCTGCTTGCCAATGCAGGGGACACGGGTTCGATCCCTGGTCCGGGAAGAACCCACATTCTGCGAAGCAGCTAAGCCCACGAGCCACAACTACTGAAGCCCGCATGCCTAGAGCCCATGCTCCGCAAGAAGAGAAGCCAAAGCGGTGAGAAGCCCACGCACCACAACGAAGAGTTGCTCCTGCTCATCACAGCTGGAGAAAGCCCGTGTGCAGCAATGAAGACTCAATGCAGCCAAAAATAAATAAATAAAATAAAGGCCCTACTGATCTCATTAGGAGATACATTTCAATAAAAAAAAAAAAAAAAAAAAAAGAAGCTGATACTCCTGGTGTGGCCAACCCAGCAGCACCCAGGAGCCAGTTTCTCTCTGGGTCAGAAGAGGGAGGAGGTGAGAAGGCTGATGCTCTCCAGATGGGTGCCTGGGGTTTCCTTACCAGGTACGTCATCCATTCTGGGAGCCAAGGCAAGGCGCATGCCTTCCCGAGACCCCCGCTGTGGACTGAAGATTATGCTGTTTGCTTTCTCTCCAAGCAGCTCTGAGGCCTGAGAATGACGGCAGGGCCTAGGAGTTACTCAGTGGTCCAGGTTTTGTCCCCTGCTCCCTCGCTGGAGGAGACTGGTGGGTGTGGATGTTGTGGAGGCCTCTGCAAACAGGAAACGCCTGTTTCCCTCCCAACTCTCGGTTTCACCTGCAGCTCCTGCGTCCCTCCCTCACCCACGTCTGAAACCTTGGCACTTTCTAAGTGGGATGTGAATCTCCTCTCTGTCTGGAAGCGGGCTGGCTAGGTGGTTTCCACACATGCCACAGAATGTGTGGATTTCTGCTGCTTGGCGTTACTGGTCAGGGTTCTCCAGAGAAACAGAATCAACAGGATGTATGTACACATCCATCCATCCATCCATCCATTCATTTATTATGTATATTTTAAAGAGGGTAAGCAGATTTTTTTCAAGGGGGCTATTGCAATGGAGTTTTGTATTAGGTGAGAGAGATCAGCTCAGCTCCCTAGACATTTATTTTAAGGAGTTGACTGGCTCTTGTGATTGTGGAGGCTGGCACGTCTACATATGCAGGATGGGCTGGCAGACTGGACACCCAGGGAAGGGTTGATAGTGCAGTTTGAGTCCAAAGGCTGTCTGCTGGCAGAATTGCCTCTTTTCAGGGGAGCTCATTCTTTTTCTACTTAGGCCTTCATTTGATTGGATGAGGCCCTCCTATGTCATGAAGGGTAATCTGCTTTACTCAGAGTGCACTGATTTAAATGATAATCTCATCTAGGAAATACCTTCACAAAACATCTAGAATAGTGTTTGACCAAATATCTGGGTACTGTGGTCTAGCCAAGTTGACACATAAAATTAACCATCACACTTGGCTTCCCTGACGCTTGATGTCATAGGCTTGCTGTGAGCCTGCTGTGTGACTATGTGCTCCTCATAATGGAGCTGGCCGGGATTTTCTAGAACCATCCCCTTGGCATGGATCTTTCAAGTAGTGCTTCATCCTGGAAGAAAAACATTCCAGGGTCTGAGTCCCATTTTTTTTTTTTTTTTGCGGTATGTGGGCCTCTCACCGCTGTGGCCTCTCCCATTGCGGAGCACAGGCTCCGGACGCTCAGGCTCAGCGGCCCTGGCTCATGGGCCCAGCCACTCCGCGGCATGTGGGATCTTCCTGGACCGGGGCACGAACCCGTGTCCCCTGCATTGGCAGGTGGACTCTCAACAACTGCGCCACCAGGGAAGCCCCAAGTCCCAGTTTTAACCTGAGTTTGTGGCAGAAGTGATGCTTCCTCGCCTTGATTTCTTGTTGTATGACAGCTTCTCAGAGGCTGGGATCCTGGCTGACTCATCCTTGCCCCTTCGGTACCCAGCATCAGACCTTGTACAAAGTTGGACCTTGGTGAATATGCTGAGCTGACTCTTGAGGTCTGGCTCTGTGGGCAGTTCTCTTAGTGGTCCTGGGGCATTCAGACGCCTATACCTTTGGTCTGTGAGCCGTGCCTGCTGCTGCCCAGGGCCCCCGTCCCTGTCCTGCGTGGCCACCCTTGGCAGACCATCGGTCAGCTCTGTGGTCCCATTGCTTGGGCTGCCTGGCTCTGCTTTGATTTGATTGGATTCCTCAGCAACAGGGGGTGCTTCTTATCCCCTCCACCTAGCCTCAGCCCTGGGACCAGGCCCTTGAAAATGGAGCTCAGGAAAGGTTTACTGTTGCTACTGCTCATTTGAGAACCAGTCTGGGCTGCATTAATAGGAAAAAAGTTGGCAAGAGGGGACCAAAAGAGTGAATTAGCCACAGAGATTTCTAAGGGGTAAAAGAAAAAATAATCAGGACAAAATATACTTTGATAGGGAAGCCTGCCCTTTGTTTACTGACACACATCTCTGCTTCAAGCTATTTTGAAAATGACTGTTTTATTGATAAAATGAATGTGATGAAATGAATGTGTGGAGATGATAAAAGAATGAATGGAAATTTACCTGTGAACGTGTCTGTAATTGAGTGCCTATCTGTGGGATGAAAAGTGGAAGAAAATTATCCACGGTGGGCCAACTCTCTGCTTTTGTAGGACTGTGTGTTCTATTCTTCCTGCTCAATAGAGGACGTTGTCTGCTCCACCAAATTAGCCAAACACAGATAATGTTGTCAAAGAATGGCTCCATTAGATTTCACAGACGCCTGACACC
The DNA here is from genome assembly GCF_964341445.2 of Mesoplodon mirus. Classification (NCBI taxonomy): domain Eukaryota; kingdom Metazoa; phylum Chordata; class Mammalia; order Artiodactyla; family Ziphiidae; genus Mesoplodon; species Mesoplodon mirus. The sequence continues at coordinate 72,832,140 of NC_138980.1, forward strand.
AAGACAAAAGCCTCTGCCCTCACAGCATTTCAACTTCAATTTTTTCCTACATGACTCAAAAAATAAATTTGTGGGGCAGAGATGATGTGTTTGACAGGTTTTTAGAACAGAAGATTAAAGAAAAGTTGGCAATATTGGCTGGGGGGATTCCAGCAAATTTCATTAGACTGTGTAACATACATGGGGATGTAGGCAACTTGGTGACCTGGAGAGGGCCTTCCTACTGAGGGATGGATCGGGAGGCCTGGTCTCCACTCCCCATGGGGATGGTAACTTGGTTTGCACATTCTGCCCCATGGAGATGATAATGTCGAGATTCAGAGTAGGGACCTTGAGCTAGGAAGTCTGGTGGGAACTGAGGGCTGGGCACAGTTCACACCCACAGCCTGCACATGGTTGAATGTTTCTGATAGAACTCAAAACAGTGCTCAGATAACAGTGCCGTGGAAGTCTCAAGTCTGTTGGGAGAACTGAATGGAGAGTAGGTCACAGGGCATCCTGGAAGTGGGACAACTATTCAAACAAAGAGAGGATGGGGAAGCGCTGCTCCCACAGTACTGTGTGGGCTAATTTTAGCACCCATTTAAGGAAGATCTGAGAGAGCTAATGATCTCTTTATACTTTATTTTCTTTTTTATTGAAAAAATAATAATAGGGAATCCTAAAAAATAACTCTACCATCTTTCTGCCCTGATATAACAGTGAACATTTTGTCTGTGTTTTTCCATATGCATGTGTGGAAGGCTGGTTTTTCTGTTTGCTATTCTCGTCCGCTCCAGCTGGAGTGTGGCACACACCTCCTTTCTGGGGCATACACTGAGGTGGGAGACCTCATGGGGAGAATGGAGGCAGGCACTCTTTCTGCAAATAGCACACAGCGCTGGGCCCAGGGCAGACTCCTTGGCAGAGTGGGGGCCTGGGTGTCTGCTGGATATTTGATGGGAAGACCAGGGTCTCCTTCATTCTCTCTCCGGGGGCCTGGCTCTGACGCATCCTCAAGCTTGATGGGCAATGGACTGGGAAATGGTGGCAGATGTAGGAGCAGGATGACGGAGTACTGAGTCTGAAGGCTGAGGGGCCCAAAAGTGGGGTTCTAGGAGGGGCGAGCAGAGGGAATTAAGAAACCAAGGAAGCAGAGGGGTTGGGACTCAGAGAGAGGTGGGATTAAGAGAAAGGCCCTCTGAGCGTCATAAGAGGGTCCCAACAGGAGCGGTCCTAAGAGTCAAGGAGAGAGTTGGGAAGCCCCCATCCAGGAGGGCTGCACACAGATAACAGTGGGTGACTGGTGCCGGCATTAATGGCTCCCCTGGGCCCCTTTCTAGATATCACATAGATGAGCAGTTAATTACGGGTCAGACTGTTTTATTCCTGTTATGGATTGTTCCATCTTGCCCTTTCAGTGTCTAAGGGAAGGAGATACAGTTTTACTGTATATATGTGTGTGTGTGTGTGTGTGTGTATGTGTGTTTGTGTGTGTTTTCAACCCTAGTATACCCACCAGTCTAAGGTCACTTATTTTTGTCAGGTGCGATCCATGTTTTCGATGGCCATATAATCCTCGGCTGAGCTGATTCACCATGATATACTAGGTACTACACTAGAACCATGGTCTAGTGTCCAGCAGGCCCCCAGGACAATGTGGCCAGGCAAGGCTTTAGAGACAAGGACTTTCCTTTAGAAGAAACAAAAAACAGGAGCTGCATTAGGCATTTTGAGCAGAAAGTGGTCAACTGTAGGGATTTAGGGCCTCATGCAGTTGTTGGAGGTGGGGTGGGGGGAAGCAAAGGTCAAAAAGTTCACACTCAGGAAATTTGAAAGTATAGAAATCTCACGGGATGCTGCAGATGATGGTCTCAACCACCTATAGCATTGGAGTAGGAGATTCTCCGAGGAAACCTGGAAGCTAGTGACGAAACCTCAGATCACCTGCTCCCAGCTGCTACCAGAAAAGCATGGCTTCTACCTCTCCTTAGCCCTTCTGGATCTCACATGGGTGGCTCTTGCTGGCAGAATCTAACTGGAACCCTGTGGACAAGGGACTCTGGGATTCTCCTGTGATTCAGGAGAGAGTGTAGAAGGGGCCACAATGATACCATGTAGACAGTAGACAATTTGGTACAGGGTCTTTGTAGCCCCCAAGCCTAGCATGGTGCCTGGCACGGAATAGGAGCTGAACACATTTATTGAAATAACAAAGTGTGGGTGGGAGCACCATTCAGAGGGGCATTTCTATTCCACCCAGAAGGACCACATTTCTGCCCCTAAGAGTGGGGTGAGTGGTGGGCTTCCAGAGGATTTACTTCCATTTAGGAGAGAGGGACTGGAACTGCAGAAAGTGCTCCTGGGCCTGGGAAGTAGAAATAACAGCTCTTGTGTTTAGAGCTTCTGAAGTCCATGGTGGAGAAACATGAGGCCTGCAGGGGGGCTGCATCTCTGGGGACTGAGTTGAGGCATGGAGCCTGGACTCAGCTGGGGTTTCTCTTCTCTGGCCTACTGGCCAGGCATGGCCAGCTCTTCCTCTCAGACTATAATCTTAGACACTTTGCCCAGAGTTGGAAGAGGCAAGTTTGTTCATGGACGCAGGGGTTAATCGTGGGAGCTCCCAATGATGAGGGCTATATTCATCTAAACTCTTGATTGTAAATGATAGGCAAACCTACTTGAGCCAAAAAGGATGTTTATTGACTCATGTAACTGAGAAATTCAGGGGTGTCTGCCTTCAGGCAAGGCTGGATTCAGCAGTAGAAATGATTCTCTTTCTCCCACCTTCTCCCTCTCTTGGCTCTGCTCTCTCTGATGTTCATTCAGGTGTGGGTCTCATCCTCTCCTGCTGTAGGTGGGCTTCCTTCACATAGTCAGGGAAAAGTGCTACTAACATCTCTAGGCTCACATGATCCTAGCTTGGTGAGTCAGTGGAAGGTAAGCTTCCTCTCCGTGTATGGATATATAAACCTGAAAATGATTGGGCTTGCTGGGTCAGGTGTCCACCTGGACCAGTTACTGTGTTTATGGGGACATGGTGTTGTACCTGTTTTGGCTTGGCACACCTGCCCACGTCTGTGGCCAGAGCCTGGGGCTGGGGGAGGGAGACTGTCATGAATAGCCTCACAGTAACACATGGAGAGCAGGAGGGATGATTCCCCAAGGGATAAAAATTGTAGTGAAAGCAACATATTTCTAGAACTAAAGAGAACAGGAAGAAGCCTGGGCTGGGATGACGGTGACTCCAGGCAGAGAAGAAGTGCCATGTGAGAGCCCTCAGTTTGGTTGGCATCATCTTGCATGTACCTGAGCGTCCAGCCGGACCCTTCCCCAGCTCTGGGAGAGCTGGCAAGTGTCCAGCAGGTGTGACTGTCCAGCAGCTGGACTTCTCCCTGGGGTGTAGCAAAGCTCCTTGCTCCCCTCAGTTATGTTGCATTTGCCATGTACTTATTTTTAAATGCCATATTTGGTCTTTCCCTGGATACCTTGTTTGAAAATAACTAGGCTTTTCAGCTGCATGGGTTTTAAGGTGAAATGTACCCCATTCAGGAAAGATCCAAGTGCTCTCCCTCTCTTGTCTTTCTATCTTGATTCCTTGGGCTTCTACTTAGAAAATGCTGAATTATGCATCTATTTAGTCAATATTTACTGAGAACCTAGTGTGTGAAAGGCCCTGGGATCAACAAAACAAGCTCAGTCCTGGCCCTCACCAAACTTAAAGTCAGCTAAATGAAGTAATCAACAAAGCAAAAACAGCACCCAGTTGGTGAATCCATTACTCAGGGGTGATGGGATACATGCTCCAAGGCGGAAGCATGGGGTGATAAGACTGACCTGGCTCTGGGGCAGGGAGGTTCCTTGAGAAGGGGACATTAAGCTGAGAGCTGAAGCATGGCTGGATTTTGGATTTTGATGAGGCTAAAAGGGTAGGGAATGGGGAAGTGTGCTTGGATGCCAGGGCTCTGAGCAGGGAAAGTGGGGCTCCTGCTGGCGGGGCTGGGTGAATAGGCTGGAAGGGGAAATATCTGAGGGCCTGAAGGCCAGGCTGGGGGTGGGGTCTCCATTGCCACCCCCAGTTTGCCTGGGAATAGGACCTTGATTCCGTTCTACCAGAGCCCTCAGCTATGAGCACGAGAGGCCACTGTCCAGCTCCCTCACGCCCCCTTTAAGTGCTCCCCCCCTCACATCACCTGGCAGGGAGGAGGGCATTCCCCCAACTGTACTTGAACCTCTCAAGTCAAGACCAGGTTGGCAGTGGGTGGGGATGCTGGTGTAATTATGCTAATTGCAGGGCTGTTTCCCTGGCTGCATTTGAAGCAGAGCGGGAGGAAGCTGGGCTGCCGGGTAGGGAGAGATGGCGGTGCTTGGAAGAGGCTATTAGCAGTGGAGGTGGCACCAAGGGCTGGATTCATGGTGTAGTTTGGCGGTAAAGCCATGCAAACTCATGGGTAGAGCTAGATGGGATGTGGTGATGAGGAGAAAGAGAATAAGGATGGCTGCAAGGCTGCAGCCTTGGCGGATGGTGGTGCCATTAGCTGAGGTGCCTTTCAGGGAAATAAACACAGGCACACATATTCTGTCTTGGACATTTTGAGTTGGAGGAGTTATCAGGGAAGCAGTTGGATATATGGGTCTGGGCTGGAGACACAAGTGCGGGAGCTCTCAGCCCAGAGATGGTGAGTGAAATCATGGATGTGGGAGCCTGTGTGTGGCTTGAGGGAGACCAGACCCGGGTCCCCAGGATCGGAGCGTTTGGAGGTCAGCGAGAGGAGAAGCAGCCAGCAAACAGATAAACCCGACGGGGTGCAGGCGACAACCTGCCTGTGATAAATTATGCCTGTGCTGCCCAGGCTGCAGATGTGTGCTCTGAGGACCCCCCAGGCACCAGGGGCCTGTCGCTTGGTGATGGATGAAGGCTGCTCCCACCCACCCGCCTCCCGCTGGCACATGCTTCCTGTCACCACCAGGCAGTCCGTTGGGAATAGAGAAAATAGCTGAGCAGGCTCGCCATGACAGCCTTCTAAAAGTGACTTTTAAAACTTCTTATAGTGGGACCTTCAAGATGGCGGAGGAGTAAGATGTGGAGATCACCTTCCTCCCCACAAATACATCAGAAATACATGTACATGGGGAACAACTGCTACAGAACACCTACTGAGCACTGGCAGAAGACCTCAGATCTCCCAAAAGGCAAGAAACTCCCCACGTACCTGGGTAGGGCGAAAGAAAAAAGAAAAAAACAGACAAAAGAATAGGGACAAGACCTGCACCTCTGGGAGGGAGCTGTGAAGGAGGAAAAGTTTCCATACACCAGGAAACCCCTTCACTGGCGGAGATGGGGGGTGGGTGGGTGGGACGGAAGCTTTGGAGCCACGGAAGAGAGCGCAGCAAGAGGGGTGCAGAGGGCAAACGGAGAGATTCCCGCACAGAGGCTTGCTGCCGACCAGCACTCACCATCCTGAGAGGCTTGTCTGCTCACGGCCGGGGCAGGAGGGGGCTGGGAGCTGAGGCTTGGGCTTCGGAGGTCAGATCCCAGGGAAAGGACTGAGGTTGGCAGTGTGAACACAGCCTGAAGGGGGCTAGTGCACCACAGCTAGCTGGGAGGGAGTCCTGGAAAAAGTCTGGAACTGCCTAAGAGGCAAGAGACCATTGTTTCGGGGTGCATGAGGAGACAGGATTCAGAGCACTGCCTAAACTAGCTTCAGAGATAGGTGTGAGCCACAGCTATCAGCTCAGACCCCAGAGATGGGCATGAAATGCCAATGCTGCTGATGCAGCCACCAAGAAGCCTGTGTGCAAGCACAGGTCACTATCCACACCTACCCCCCAACCCCTGGGAGCCTGTGCAGCCCACCACTGCCAGGGCCCCATGATCCAGGGACAACTACCTGGGAGAACACACAGCGTGCCCCAGGCTGTTGCAATGTCATGCTGGCCTCTGCCACCACAGGCTCGCCCTGCATTCTGATTATAACTATTCTATCCCTTCCTCCCCCCAGCCTGAATGAGCAAGAGCCCCTAATCAGCCGCTGCTTTAACCCCCTCCTGCCTGGGTGGGAACAGAGGCCTGAGGGTGACCTACACACATGGGTGGGGCCAAAACCAAAGCTGAACCCCAGGAGCCATGCAAACAAAGAAGAGAAAGGGAAATTTCTCTGTGCAGCCTCAGGAGCAGCGGATTAAATCCCCACAATCAACTTGATGTACCCTGTATCTGTGGAATACCTGACTACACAACAAATTGTCCCAAAATTGTGGTGGTGGATTTTGGGAACAACTGTAGACTTGGAGTTTGCTGTCTGTGACTGATTTGTTTCTGATTTTTATGTTTATCTTAGTTTAGTGTTTGGCGCTTGTTATAACTGGTGAATTTGTTTATTGGTTTCATTGCTCTCTTCTTTTTTTATCATTATATTATTTTTTTATATTAATAATTTTTTTCTTTTTAAAATTTATTATTCTTATTTTTTATTTTTTCTCTTTCATTTTTTCTCCCTTTTCTTCTGAGCCGTGTGGCTGACAGGGTCTTGGTGCTCTGGCCTGGAGACAGGCATGAGCCTCTGAGGTGGGAGAGTTCAGGACACTGGACCACCAGAGACCTCCTAGCCCCACATAATATCAATTGGTGAGAGGTCTCCCAGAGATTTCTGTCTGAGGCAGAAGGAACAGATAAGTGACCTGGAAGATAAAATAGAGGAAATAATTACCACAGAGCAGAATAAAGAAAAAAGAATGAAAAGAATTGAGGACAGTCTCAGAGACCTCTGGGACTATATTAAATGCACCAACATTCAAATTATAGGGGTCCCAGAAGAAGAAGAGAAAAAGAAAGGGTCTGAGAAAATATTTGAAGAGATTATAGTTGAAAACTTCCCTAACATGGGAAAGGAAATAGTCAATCAAGGAAGCACAGAGAGTCCCATACAGGATAAAGCCAAGGAGAAACAGGCCAAGACACATACTTATCAAACTATCAAATACAAAGGAAAAATATTAAAAGCAGCAAGGGAAAAGCAACAAATAACATACAAGGGAATCCCCATAAGGTTAACAGCTGATCTTTCAGCAGAAACTTTGTAAGCCAGAGGGAGTGGCAGGACATTTTAAAGTGATGAAAGGGAAAAACCTACAACCAAGATTACCCTACCCAGCAAGGATCTCATTCACATTCAATGGAGAAATTAAAACCTTTACAGACAAGTAAAAGTTAAGAGAATTCAGCACCACCAAACCAGCTTTACGACAAAGGCTAAAGGAACTTCTCTAGGCAGGAAACACAACAGAAGGAAAAGACTACCCCAAACAATTAAGAAAATGGTAATAGTAACATACATATTGATAATTACCTTAAATGTAAATGGATTAAACGCTCCAACCAAAAGACAAAGACTGGGTGAATGGATCCAAAACAAGACTCATATACATGCCGTCTACAAGAGACCCACTTCAGACCTAGTGACACATACAAACTGAAAGTGAGGGGATGGAAAAAGATGTTCCATGCAAATGGAAATCAAAAGAAAGCTGGAGTAGCACTTCTCATATCAGATAAAATAGACTTTAAAATAAAGACTGTTACAAGAGACAAAGAAGGACACTACATAATGATGAAGGGATCAATCCAAGAAGATATAACAATTGTAGATATTTATGCACCCCACATAGGAGCACTTCAATACATAAGGCAAATGCTAACCGCCATAAAAGGGGAAAACGACAGTAACACAATAGTAGTAGGGGATTTTAACACCCACTTTCACCAATGGACAGAACATCCAAAATGAAAATTAATAAGGAAATACAAGCTTTAAATGACACATTAAACCAGATGGACTTAATTGATATTTATAGGGCATTCCATCCAAAAACAACAGAATACACTTTCTTCTCAAGTGCTCATGGAACATTCTCCAGGATAGACCATATCTTGGGTCACAAATCAAGTCTTGGTACATTGAAGAAAATTGAAATCGTATCAAGTATCTTTTCCGATCACAATGCTATGAGACTAGATATCAATTATGGGAAAAAAACTGTAAAAAATACAAACACATGCAGGCTAAACAATATGCCACTAAGTAACCAAGAGATCACTGAAGAAATCAAAGAGAAAGTCAAAAAAATACCTAGAAATAAATGACAATTAAAACACGATGGGACAATGAAAACCTATGGGATGCAGCAAAAGCAGTTCTAAGGGGGAAGTTTATAGCAATACAATCCTACCTTAAGAAACAGGAAAAATCTCAAATAAACAACCTAACCTACACCTAAAGCAATTAGAGAAAGAAGAACAAAAACACCCCAAAGTTAGCAGAAGGAAGGTAATCATAAAGATCAGATCAGAAATAAATGAAAAAGAAATGAAGGAAGAAATAGCAAAGATCAATGAAACTAAAAGCTGGTTCTTTGAGAAGATAAACAAAATTGATAAATCATTAGCCAGACTCATCAGGAAAAAAAGGGAGAAGACTCAGATCAACAGAATAGAAAATGAAAAAGGAGAAGTAACACCTGGCACTGCAGAAATACAAAGGATCATGAGAGATTACTACAAGCAACTCTATACCAATAAAATGGACAGCCTGGAAGAAATGGACAAGTTCTTAGAAAAGCACAACCTTCCAAGACTGAACCAGGAAGAAATAGAAAATATAAACAGACCAATCACAAGCAGTGAAATTGAAACCGTGATTAAAAATCTTCCAAGAAGCAAAGCCCAGAACCAGATGGCTTCACAGGGGAAATTTATGAAGCATTTAGAGAAGAGCTAACGGCTATTCTTCTCAACCTCTTCCAAAAAATAAGAGAGGAAGGAACACTCCCAAATTATTCTACGAGGCAATCATCACCCTGATACCAAAACCAGACAAAGATGTCACAAAAAAAAAGAAAACTACAGGCCAATATCACTGATGAACATAGATGCAAAAATCCTCAGCAAAATACTAGCAAACAGAATCCAACAGCACATTAAAAGGATCACACACCATGATCAAATGGAGTTTACCCCAGGAATGCAGGGTTCTTCAATGTATGCAAATCAATCAATGTGATACACCATATTAACAAACTGAAGGATAAAAACCATATGATAATCTCAATAGATGCAGAAAAGGCTTTCGACAAAATTCAACACCCATTTATGATAAAAACTCTCCAGAAGTAGGCATAGAGGGAACTTACCTCAACACAATAAAGGCCATATATGACAAACCCACAGCCAACATCGTTCTCAGTGGGAAAGAACTGAAACTATTTCCTCTAAGATCAGGAACAAGACAAGGTTGCCCACTCTCACCGCTATTATTCAACATAGTTTTGGAAGTTTTAGCCACAGCATTCACAGAAGAAAAAGAAATAAAAGGAATCCAAATTGGAAAAGAAGAACTAAAGCTGTCATTGTTTGCAGATGACATGATACTATACATAGAGAATCCTAAAGATGCTACCAGAAAACTACTAGAGCTAATCAATGAATTTGGTAAAGTAGCAGGATACAAAATTAATGCACAGGAATCTCTTGCATTCCTATACATTAATGATGAAATTTCTGAAAGAGAAATTAAAGAAACACTCCCATTTACCATTGCAATGAAAAGAATCAAATACCTAGGAATAAACCTACCTAAGGAGACAAAAGACCCGTATGCAGAAAACTATAAGACACTAATGAAAGAAATTAAAGATGATACAAACAGATGGAGAGATATACCATGTTCTTGGATGGGAAGAATCAACATTGTGAAAATGACTCTACTACTCAAAGCAATCTACAGATTCAATGCAATCCCTATCAAACTACCAATGGCATTTTTCACAGAATCAGAACAAAAAATTTTGTAATTTGTATGGAAACACAAAAGACCCAGAATAGCCAAAGCAATCTTGAGATAGAAAAACGGAGCAGGAGGAATCAGGCTCCCTGAGTTCAGACTATACTACAAAGCTACAGTGATCAAGACAGTATGCTACTGGCACAAAAACAGAAATATAGATCAATGGAACAGGATAGAAAGCCCAGAGATAAACCCATGCACATATGGTCATCTTATCTTTGATAAACGAGGCAAGAATATACAATGGAGAAAAGACAGCCTCCTCAATAAGTGGTGCTGGGAAAACTGGACAGCTACATGTAAAAAAATGAAATTAGAACACTCCCTAACACCATACACAAAAATAAACTCAAAATGGATTAAAGACCTAAATGTAAGGCCGGACACTATCAAACTCTTAGAGGAAAACATAGGCAGAACACTCTATGACATAAATCACAGCAAGATCCTTTTTGATCCATCTCCTAGAGTAATGGAAATAAAAATAAAAATAAACAAATGGGACTTAATGAAACTTAAAAGCTTTTGCACAGCAAAGGAATCCATAAACAAGATGAAAAGACAAACCTCAGAATGGGAGGAAATATTTGCAAATGAAGCAACTGGCAAAGGATTAATCTCCAAAATATACAACCAGCTCATGCAGCTCAATATGAAGAAAACCAACAACCCAATCCAAAAATGGGTAGAAGAACTAAACAGATATTTCTCCAAATAAGATATACGGATTGCCAACAAACACATGAAAGGATGCTCAACATCACTAATCATTAGAGAAATGTGAATCAAAACTACAATGAGGTATCACCTCACACCGGTCAGAATGGACATCATCAAAAAATCTATAAAGAAAAAATGCTGGAGAGGGTGTCGAGAAAAGGGAACCCCCTTGCACTGTTGGTGGGAATGTAAATTGATACAGCCACTATGGAGAACAGTATGGAGGTTCCTTAAAAAACTAAAAATAGAACTACCATATGACCCAGCAATCCCACTACTGGGCATATACCCTGAGAAAACCATAATTCAAAAAGAGTCATGCACCACAATGTTCACTGCAGCTCTCTTTACAATAGCCAGGAAGCAACCTAAGTGTCCATCGACAGATGAATGGATAAAGAAGATGTGGCACATATATACAATGGAATATTACTCAGCCATAAAAAGAAATGAAATTGAGTTATTTGTAGTGAGGTGGATGGACCTAGAGTCTGTCATACAGAGTGAAATAAATCAGAAAGAGAAAAACAAATACCGTATGCTAACACACGCACACACACACACACACACACACATATATATATGGAATCTAAAAGGAAAAAAAAATGGTTCTGAGGAACCTAGGAGCTGGACAGGAATAAAGGCACAGATGTAGACGAGGGACATGAGGACGTGGGGAGGGAGAAGGATAAGCTGGGACGAAGTGAGAGAGTGGCATGGACATATATACACTACCAAATGTAAAATAGATAGCTAGTGGGAAGCAGCCGCATAGCACAGGGAGATGAGCTCGGTGCTTTGTGACCACCTAGGGGGGGGGATAGGGAGTGTGGGAGGGATACGCAAGAGGGAGGGGATATGGGGATATGTGTATTCATATAGCTGATTCACTTTGTTATACAGCAGAAATTAACACAACTTTATAAAGCAATTATACTCCAATAAAGATGTTTAAAAAAAAAGACTTCTTATAATTGATTAATAAAAAGGCCCATTGCTCCAAAGACTCTGTTTGTGGTGGAAGAAGAAAAGTCATTTTAGAAGGAATTTCTGGTGAGGTGAAGTGTTCCAGCAAATTGGCCAGGCAGCGTTTGCAGCCCCAGGCTTATATTTCAAAAGCCATTAAAAGCCCCTCCAGAAAGTGCTGCAAAGTAGTCGTTTTGAGAAGGGGAAATATTTTGGGGTAGGTGGGAGAAGGAGAAAATGCCAGCTGAGGGGCTCACAGTGGGCCGTGGGAGGAGGAAGTGGAGGCCCCCTCTTCACCTTGGCCTTGGGGCAGGGCTGGGCTCCCAGCTTCCTGCACTGCGGCCCATGCTCCTGCCCATCCACACCTCTACCTCCGCCCCCTGGCTCTCACTGCTCCCCCATTTGGAACCATCCGTTCTCAACACTCTCTTTTCCACAGTTAACCCATTTTGTAGCCTCCTTTCCTTAAATTTTCCTGGTCCATAATATCCCTCACTGACCTCCTGTGGCCATCGACCTCTGCATGACTCATGCATTTCGGTGGCTAGGGACCCATAGGGACCCTCATGCTGCTCTTTCATGCATGTCTCTGGCTTCCCCCAGCAGGCTATGTACACACTAAGAGAGAAGGGCACTCAGGGTGTTGAGCGTGGGGTGAACTCTCCAGAACCTCAGCGGCTCCTTTCCTCCTTGCTAAGGGACCAAGGTCCTGTGGGGAGCTGGTACTCAGCACCCATCGTGTCTCTGTCCTGGACCTTGTTACGATATCCCATGTGAGGCTGTCCTGGGAAATTCAGGCAGGGTGAATGAATTCTGTGTATGTGTGTGTGTGTGTGTGTTCTCAGCTTTGCTGTGGTTGTCAAGGTCAGGGCAGCTAGACAGGCTGGCCAGGGGAGGACTGCCCAGCAGCATCACCTGAGAGTGAGGTGAGATCACTAAGCGTTTGCATACAGCACACAAGCAGGGCGGGAGCGGAGACTTGGTGCTTCCCTGGCCCTGGCACCAAGTGTCTCCGGGTCCCAGTGGAAGCCCAAGACCTGCCTCCGAGCCCTGTGCCCAGGGTGGGGTTGCAGACAGGTGGGCTTCTGGGAAGGCAGATCTGCTCACCTGCCAGGAGCTCAGAGAGGTGCCGGGAGGCCCTGCCTGTGGGTGCCAGTCTCCACTCCTGGCATCTCTCTGAGTCCCACACGTGCACTCGGTGTGTGTTGTTTCTATTCTGCTCTCTGTGTTAATGCTGGTTTGTGTGATCATTTTGGAAGTTTTCTCTCTAAACGTAGTCTCATTGCTGAGCTGCCGTAAAACCATGCCTAGGAACCACATTCACGGGAAGGGTTTGTGTGTTCACAGTAATAAAATCTGGCATTTTTAAAAGCTTCCCTCTGAAGATAACTCCTTTCAGAACTGTACCTCTCCTCACCCCCCTCAGCCCGAGTTTGCTCTTCTGGGAAAATGAGGCGGCTGGATTAGCTGGATTTCGAAGATCATAACGTTATGAGTCCCTAAACCCCATTTTTTTAAGAATCCCAAAGTGTATGAATTAAAATATGCTTTACTTCTTTTCAGCCTGATGAGAAGCCTGTGAAGGACCCTATCAACCCAGAAGGAGAAAATCTGATGAGCGATGGTGTGGGCAACAGGCCTGCGGGTGAGAGGAGGGCACGGCGAGGTGAGACGTGAGCCTGGGGCTACTGGGCTGCCGCAGGTTTTGGTTCCGCTCAGATGTTGTTGTGTCCTCATGTGAAGGAAGTGCTTTGGCGCCAGCACTGTCCTTGGATGACAAGCGTGTGCTGGGGGGAGAAGTTTGGCATGTCGGGCTACTGTGGGTGCGCTGGGTCCCGAAGGCTGTTTTCAGAGGTTTGCTGAGAGTCTGGGGGGAGACGTGTTGACCTCAGGGCATATTTGGGGAGCACAGCACTGCCCAAGGGATGAGATGGGCTTTGGGGTCAGAGAAAAGGAGTGAGGGCTGAGATGTGGAATTTAGCAATGGGAGTTGGAAAAAAGGTGCCCGGCCCTGGGGCAGGCACCTGGGGTTGAGACTGACTCCTAGGAAGGGCTGAGAGGAGGAGGGCTCGTGAAGGGGACCAAGGAGTCCTGGGCTCAATGCAATCTGGTCTTTAATGGAGCTGGGGATGGGCACTGTGAATCCCTAAGATTTCTCAAAGTGTTTTGGCTTTGCATGGTAATCTGGTAGCACAGATTTGTTTCTCTGTGGTTGTAAAAGAAACTTGTGTGCTTATCTGAGAGACAGCTGTGTAAGGGACACATTGGAACATGGTTGGGGGAGGGAGGAGTGGTAGCAGAGGAGAAGGATGGGGACCAGGGATGGAAAGGGGTGTGCACAGGGCAGGGTCCTCAGGGACTCAGGAGTGTGTCAGGGTCTTTAGTGCTTGGGAGCCCTGTGACTCCCAGAGAGGACCCCGGCGGACCCCTCCCGTTGCATACGTACCTTCACACAACACGTGTCCACGTGGACACCAGCTTGGGCAGTGCCCTTCTCTTACTCATTGGCGGTTCCCAGGTGGGGATTTAGGCCTCACAGAAGAGGAGGCAGAATTTCCCAAGACCTCACAGAGATGTGGCCGCTGTGGACATTTGTGTCTCTCTCTGAAACTTCCTCTAGACACTATTTCACTCCATTTTAGAAGGTTCCGTTGGGTACCAGTCCTGGGAGATGCTCTGTGGCCTGCTGAATAATACTGGGGGATACCCCATCCTCTGCTTCCTTCTTGGAGGTTCCCAATCAATAGTAGCATTTCAAAGGCTCCGAGAAGTCCTGCAAAAAAGCATCTGTTAAACGTTCTTTAATCCTGTATTTCCTAAACTCATTTGACCGCAGATCCCTTTTGCTACAGGAAGCCTATTAAAGTCCTATGCAAGTCTCCTGTCCTCCCACACACCTTGGGGCCCTCTGATTACTCTATATTCTCATGCTAACTAAGATCGTAGGAAAAACCCAAAGGAACTTTTTGGCCAGTCCCAATACTTCACGGACTCACACGCTCTAAATTTCCTCCCAAGGTGAAGATCAGGCAGGGAGTTTATCATCTGGCCTGCTGAGGCCTCCTCTGAGCTTGGAGCAGGCCCGCTAGAGCAGAGCGCAGACACATCTGTTCACCTCGACCGCTGAGCCAGCCCCTCTGGCAGCCTGAGTTTGCAGACTGATTGCTTCCTGGTTCATGCTTTATGGTTCAGCCAGAGCATTTGGCCCGAAGGCAGGCATGTGTGCTCACTTTCACAGCCAAATGAAGCTCACCTGGGCCCAGGCTGCTTGGTGGAGGGCGAGATGTGAGCAGAAACACTCCATCTGCCGAATCCCACTCCCCTGCAGCAGTGCAGGCCCTGGGCTGTTCTGACTGTCTTGTTTTGCATATAGTGATGAAATATTAAAGGAATTCTACCAGTTTGAAAACCTTTTTGTCAAAGCACAGGGGCAGCCTGAACATGTGACAGAAGCTCCCTGAGCTTGGAGAGAGGAGCAGGGGGACACAGAGAGGAAGCAGGAACCACCCGAGAGGCTGGAGCTCCCTTCATAGGGGCCAGGAATGGCTCAGGGTGGCCACCTTCTCCCACCTTGTTGCTGCTGGCTGCTCAAGGTGGGCACCGCTGACCCAGAGCTGGTTCTTGCGAGTGTTTTTGTTTTTTTTCGTCTTACTGCTCTGCACTTTATTGTGATTCGCAGATATTGCATCTTTTATAAATAGAAGGTTTGTGGCAATGCTGTTTTGTCAGATGATGGTTAGCATTTTTTTGCAACAAAGTTTTTTTTTAATGAAGGTATGTACATTGCTTTTTTAGACAATGGAGTCCTGGACTAGGAGGCTTGTGGTGTGTCCTTGGGCAAGTACTTGAACCTCTCAAGGCCTGGCTTTCTCCACCAATGAAACTGAGTGGTAGACCAAATTCTCTGGGGCTTGTTAAAGCTTAGGTTATAAGATTCTACTTGGAAGCTGGTTTGTCTGTTCACACGTTTGTTGCCAATGTTACCTTGATCCCTAGTGAGACACATTGGACCCAGTGGCCGTCCTGGAAGGGAGGGCTACACCTAGAGGGCCCACCCGAGTGTGACCTGCTATGGCTTGGACAGACCCAGGCTTTCCTGCCCACCAAGATGGTGCTGGAGTTGGGGCAACCACAGCTAAGGGTCAGTGTGGCATTGGCCAGCCACATTTCAAAGCTGGCCTCCTGGGGATAGTGCTATGACTCGACTTCTGTTGGGCATCCTCACAGTGTTATGTCTGCATCCCTATCTGTGTCTGCAGTGGGGTCTGCTCTGGGCACAGACACTGAGGCAGCCCCCTGACATTTCTGATACAAAGTGTCAGACCTGAACTGGCCCCAGTCAGAGTTGATCCTGGAATGGCCAGAGCATCTGCAGGGCCTGAATCTGTGTCTCTTTGGCAATGTAGCCCTCATGCTCAAGGCCACATGCTTACCCATTTCCCAGGGAAAGAGTGAGCGGCCCCCCTTGGATGATTGATTAACATCCTGTATTTCCCTTTGCCAAGGTGTCTCAAAAGCACACAAGCAGATGGCTTCTCGGGGAATTCCTCTGGGGAACCGTGCTTCTACAAATCCAAAAATATGTAGAAATCCAATATTCAAATGAGAGAAGAAGTTGGGAAAGAAAATGTGTTCTTTCCCCTCCTCTCAGTTAAAACCTAAATACAGAGCTGGAGGGGTCAGAAGTAGCTTCTACTTTCCCGTGGTTCTTCTCCCTGTAAGAGGAGAAAAACAGACCTGGGGCTGCTTCTAACCTCCAGGGAAGGGGCCTCCGAAGGTCTGCGGCTCTGGCATGTAAGTCAGAGGAAGTGGACTTAATTTAACTGAAGAAGCTTTGCTTAAGCAGCTGCTGTGTGCTAGGCCAGGGCCTGGCATTGTGTGGAGTCAGGTCTGATAGCTTACGGCTTAAAAAGCACTTGACATGGATCTGGATTTTGTTCCCAGCTCTGCCATGTTCCAGCTGTGAGACCTCAGACCACGGGCCTAGGCTCTCTAAGTCTCAGGTTCTCAGCCTGTGAAATGGGGATCATAGTACCTATCTCGTAGGATTGTTGAAAGAATCAAATAAGTTAGGGCATACAAAGCGCTTAGCAGGGACCTGGCTCATAATATGCTCTCATTAATCACATACACTCTCTCTCATTAATCACACGGGCCCAGGGCCTCACAGCTGGCAGAGGGGATGTGCCCCGTGTTAGAAGTGACAGAGCAGAGGCTGAGAAAGATTATGTGAGTTTTCCTAAAATCACTTGGGTTGTTACTGAGAAGGTGGGTCTGGGATTGAGGTCTCTCAATTTTCCGGTAAGATGTCCCAGCCCTGCTCTGAGATGGGGGTCCCTCCCCAGGTCTCAGGTTGGTTTGGGAGAAGTAGACCCCGCTGGTGGGGCCTGTGCCACTGCTGCTCTTTGGCAGATGTTGGGCCATTAAGAACACAGCTCTTATTTTAAGTGTTTTTGTGTGTGTGTGTGTGTGGTACGCGGGCCTCTCACTGTTGTGGCCTCTCCCGTTGTGGAGCACAGGCTCCGGACGCGCAGGCTCAGCGGCCATAGCTCACGGGCCCAGCTGCTCCGCAGCATGTGGGATCTTCCCGGACCGGGGCACGAACCCGTGTCCCCTGCATCGGCAGGCGGACTCTCAACCACTGCGCCACCAGGGAAGCCCTTTTAAGTATTTTTTATGCTTCCTTGAGAAAAGTGTTTGTAGAA
The DNA here is from genome assembly GCF_964341445.2 of Mesoplodon mirus. Classification (NCBI taxonomy): domain Eukaryota; kingdom Metazoa; phylum Chordata; class Mammalia; order Artiodactyla; family Ziphiidae; genus Mesoplodon; species Mesoplodon mirus. The sequence continues at coordinate 72,849,352 of NC_138980.1, forward strand.
CTCCAAGGAGTTAGAAAAGCCACCCAGATCCATCCCCCAAGCTGGCAAAGACAGTCCGTCTGTGGAGGGAGAATTCAGAGCCCCCAAGACCTGATTATCCCCACCCTGCCCCGCATCTGTGTTTTACGGGGCTGCTTGCTCTCTGGCATTTGGCTTTTCCTGTTCCTTTCCCTGAGGTTTGGTCCCGTTACTGTTTATGAGCAAATAAAACTTGGATTGCTGCTTTGGGCCGTGGGATCAGTGTTGACTTGGGGAGGGATGTCTAATTTAACGTAATGCCGCTCCTTTGGCTTTCCGTGACTCCCACTGCAGTCCCCTCCGGGAAGAGGAGCAGAAGCAGAGCAAATGTGATTAAAGCAGAGGCCTCGCCTCCTCTCCTAACCTTGGTGCCAACAGTCCCCTGCTAAGAGCGGGGTGAAAGCCAGATGAAGTGTCGGAAACACAGATGTTGCTTTTCTTTGAATTCCTACACAGACATGTATGGATGAGCAACCTTTGGGGACACGTGCGCTCAGGGGTGTCACGGGTGATGTGTCAGCTTGGTTTCCCATAGCATGAGGTCTCAGGGCAGGGCTGGAGGGTATGTTTTTGATCATATGCATGAGGATGCCCCACTCCTTCTTTGGAGCAAGAAACTGAACAGCGTAACTCATTACTTCAAGGATAAAATCCAGTTGAACTGGTGTGTGGTGCCAAGTAGACCCCCCCATGTTTGTACCAAATGTATCATTTTTATTTTCCTAGGTGCACAGAGTCCTGTTCGGGATTTTCCCCCGAGCTAATGGGCTCGGAGGAGCAGTCTTGGTGGAGCCAGGGTAGGGGTTGAGGTGTGGGGAGGACTGCACGTCCCTGCGGCGGGGGAGGGGCTGCACGTGGGCTGCATGATGGAGGTGCATCTCCCAGAGAGGCAGCATATTCCTTCTGGGGCTGTTGACAGGGCTGTGAGCCAGGTAGGAGGAAGGTAATTACATCATCTCAGGGCACTCTTGTCTCAGGGGGCCAAATGAGCTGACTCTCCAAAACTAGGGTTTACTTTTGACTTTTTAATTTATGGGCTGATACAGATGCATGCTAGTGCACTCCTCAGTTTTTCTGGAACGGCTGAGGTGTGCCTCGCAGAGCGGGTGAGATTTAAGAGGAACAAATGTGGCTCGACACTGAGGATCTCAGAGGTTAGCAGGGAATATGGGATAGATCACAATCCACGACGATGCTCAGCGAGATGGGAAAATGGGCAGAGGAAAGGCATGGAGAAACCCAACGGCAAGCACCCCACCGTGGCTGCAAGGGCTTCACGGAGGAGGGGGGCTGGCTCTAGGAGGATGGATGGGATTTCCACACGTGGCGATGGGTGGGCAAGGCTTCAGGGAAAGTTCGTCCAAAACATAAGTGTCTAGACAGAGAGACGAGAGCCACTTCGTAAGAGGTTCTGTGGAGGGATGTTCTGAAAGTGGCTGGAAAGGTCGAGGCCCTAATGCACTTTGAAGATGCTCAGTGGGTATTTACTGAATAAATGTGTGAGTTAACGGCTGAGCCTTCATTCAGCTGACAAGTACTTACTGAGTGACTACTATGTGCTAAACACCGCTAGGGGCTGGATGTGCAGCTGTGAACAACACAGATACACGTTACTCCCTTGTGAGTTCACATTCTAGCAGGGGAAGACAGACAGTAAACAAATAAATATAATATACAAGTAATATGTACAGTGTGTTAGGAAGAGGTAAGTGTAGGGGGAAAGAATGAGTAGAGGGTGGGGACAGCAGGGGTGTATGTGTGTGTTTGGCGTAGGTTGCAGTTTTGACCAGGGTTGCAGAAGAGGCCTCGCTGAGATGCCATCTCAGCAATTTGAGAGGGATGTGAGGAGTCAGCTCGGGGGATATTTGGGGGCACAGCATTCCAGGCATCAGATCCCAAGGCAGGAAAGCTGATGTGCTTGAGGGGCAGCAGGATGCCCATGTGGTCGCAGCAGGGTGTGCAGGGGGACAGTGGCAGGAGAGAAGGTCAGAGAGCCCCTGGGGGCCTTGAGGCCAGCGTAGGGCTTTGGACTTCAGCATCAGTGATGTGGGGGCCTCTGGGGGACTTCGAGTAGATGAGAGATGTGGTGTGACTTCTGCTTTGAAAGTGTCATTCTGTGTGTTGTGTGCAAACCTGACTGTGAAAACCTGGAGGCAGGGAGACCATTTGGGAGGCTGCTGCAGCCCCAGGTGAGAGGTGACGGTGGCCTGGCTGGAGTGGTGTCATGCCAGTGGTGTCAAGTAGTTCCGTTCTTGACACGGACGATTCCTTAACAGACTGAATGGGGGTGTGAGAGACTGGAAGAGTCAAAGATGAAGACACAGTTTCAGCCTCAGTGATGGGGATTGGGAAGGCTGTGGGTGGAGCAGGTTGGGGTTGGATCAGGAGCCGGTTTAGGCATGACAAACCCGAGATATTGTGGACATCTGCGTGGAGATGTGCGGGGCAGCTGGCTTCCGTTGTAGAGTTCTAGAGAGAGATTGGGGATGGAGATGTAAATTTAGGGTCCAGTTGACCTGAGATAGTGTTAATGCCACAAGATAGGATGAGATCACCGAGGGATTGATGGAATATAATGACAACCAGGGCCAACGCTTTGTTTAGTTTTAAGCGCCAGGCATTCTGTTAAGCACTTCCCACATTCTCTTTGTTCCACCACAGTCTGATGAAGTGGGAGCTGTTATTTTCCCCATTTTACAGAAGATGAACCTGAGGGTCAGAGGCATTAAGTAAATTATTCAAGATCACACAGCTATTAAAGGTCAGAGCCAGAATTTGCACGTCGGTCTGACTCCAAATTTTTAATCATTGCACTTACTGACTCTCTGAATTATGGACCTAATTCTCTGCAGAGTAGGGGATCCACTGAGATGTTTCAGCAGAGAAAGGACTCAGAGCTGTGGGTTAGGCAGAGGCATCTGGAACCTGGGGGCTCCTGAAGAATGTACCAGGGAGGGGAGAGGTAGAGACCAGACGCAGGGAATATAGAGAAGGTTTGGACCACACAGTGGGGGTTGGTAATGGGGCTTGGAGAAGGGATTTCCTAAGAAGGGGAGAACCAGGTTGTGGTGAATGCAGTGTTATGAACTAAGTCTTTGTGTCCCCCCCGTCCCCCGCTCCACCAAATTCACATGTAGAAGCCCTAATGCCCATGTGGCTGTATTTGGAGATGGGGCCTCTAAGGAGGTAGTTAAGGTTAAATGGGGTCATAAAGGTGGGGTCAGGATCTGATAGGATTAGTGTCCTTATAAGACGTGACTCTGGAGAGCTCTTTCTCTCTCTCTCTGTGTACAAGCACTGAGGAAAGGCCCTTTGAGGACAGAGCCAGGGGAGGCCAGCTGCAAGTCAGGAAGAGAGCTCTCACCAGAAACCAAATCACCAGAGCCTTAATCTTGGACTTCCAGCCTCCAGAACTGTGAGAAATAAATGTGTGTCGGTTAAGCCACCCAATCTGGTATTTTGTGATGGCAGCCCAAGCCGACTAATACATCCAGACTCTTTGGTATTCTGCTTTTTCCAGACCTGTGTCTTCTTGCCAGGCTACAGGGCTCAGCCATTTGATAACTGGTCTCTTAAGGAACTTCTCTTCTTCCTCTAAACATTTCTGAATGGACCAGAAGAGTCATTGAACAATTATCTAGTCAGTAGCTTCTCTGTGGAGCCCACAGAGTTGCAGGAAGAAAATTGGTAAATTCTTTTCATTCTTAGTAAAACCTAACATTATCTCGCTAATGCCTGATATTAAGAGTTCAAAGTCATCTCGATACCATTGATCTTCAAAGGAAGAGATTTCCTTATTTGACAAGGCCTGAAAAAATGTGGGTGAGGTTCCTTTCAGATGGGAATTTTATTTCAATTTTGTTTTTAAAAAATCTTTTAAGCACTTTTGTACAAAAAGTGTTGTAGTTTCTTTCTTTCTTTTTTTTATTTGAAAACACCAGAGTGTGAGGGAGGAATGCAAACAAATAACAAAAAAAGATGCTTTTATAACATTATTATCACTGTTGAGAAAAAAGAAAATCCTTCCAACAGCATTGAAAAGTCCAAAGATGAAATAATCTCATTTTTTTTCTCTAAAGGCTTTAAAAGTCTCTGCCTGTTGATTCCATCTCTTGTGTCCAGTGAGGCCATGTCACTCTTCAATGGCCCAGGGGTTCACTCTTGCAGAAATATCAGTCCAGGTTTCTGGGCACATGCCTAAACAGAAGGGTGGAAGCATCAGGGGACTAAAAGCCTTTCCCAACAGAAATGCTGTGGGCAAGGAGACCCTTCTCTGAACCAGAAGGAGGGATGGGGCAGCATCACTCCACCCCCAGAGCAGAGGATGGCAAGAGGCCTAGGGCCCCACCTCTGTGTCCATTCCCTTCCCAGAAGATTGTAAAACCAGTCAAGATGACATGCCTGCGAAGAAAGTGCAACATATGTTTAGAAATACTGGTAGAGGGAAACATCTGAGGTATGAGAAAAGGTTTGCCAACTTTTACTACAAATGGGGGAAGAAGCCATTAGGGAGATGCCACCACCAGGTTAACAGACTTTCCTTTTCTGGAACTCCCGTAGCCTAGGAGGTCAGGTTCAATTTCCCTGTCCAGTGGACTGGACTTCTAGATGAGGCATTGTGGCTGCCTATGGACTCAAAGCACAAGACCACAATCCAGGGCCCAATTCCAGCTATGAAATCACCCCAGTGCCAACAAATGACGTGATGGTAACTTACATCCTGCAATTGGGAAATCTCACAATATTCTAGATGAGAGTTTTAGAACATTAAATAAATTTGCAACATGGCTGACTTCTCCTCACCAACCTTGCCACTTCCTGCTCTTGGCCTCCATTGAATCACTGGGTTCAGTGGCAACATGTGCCCCCCAAGCATTTCGAGCCCACCGAGGGGCAGGGAGCCCCCGGGGAGGCTGGCACCCTCATTTCCATTCCTAGTCTGAAGAGGAGCGGGCTCTGGCGCTGTTGGAGCTCGTCTGCAAGAAGGCACAGAGAGGTGTGCTCAGTGCCACCAGCCTCTTGGGAAGCCGATGTTTCTGGGATCTTAAGGTTTTCTCTCCTTTTCCTGCGAAAACGCTTTCTCAATAAAAATGAGTTGTCAGCTGCCCTTGAGACCCTCTAAGTTGATTTTGGCTCTGTCCATTACAGGTAGCTTCTGTGTGAGGAGCCCGTATAAATCTTACTCGGTGAGGGAGTGTTAAAAATGGCAAATTTCAGAGTAAAGGTTTAACAAAAACCATAAATAAAACTTCAGAAATAATGGAAGTGTTTATAAGCATCTGTGGAATTCCACACAGGAACGAGTGTGGTTCAAGTGCCAAGAGATTGACTGAGATGCCGCGTTTGCCTGGAGAGAGGGAATATCCATCTTTATTTGGCCTCTGCTCAGGGAGGCTTGACATGGAGAAGCACAGACATGGGCAGGGCTCCACGGCCGGGTGCGTGAGAGGGACTTTATCACTGTCAGGGACCGGGGCAAGTCCAGGCTCGGGAGGCTGCCAGTGGGAGAGGAACTTGCCAAGGACCGGGGCCTTGAGTCCCAAGTGTCCAGGCCTACTGTGCACCTGCAGGGTGGGAAGGTACTAACCTCACAGTGATCTCATAATCCCAGCAACAAGCGATGTGCCCGTGGCCCATTTTCCAGCTAAGGAGACTGAAGCAAAGAGGGGTCTGTGGCTTGTCCAAGTCCTAGGGCAAGCCCTTGTTGGAAGCTGCAGCAGAGCCAGTGGTACCAGGCCTGCATTTTCCTTGCCTCTCTGGGGAGTCCCCCTGCCCTCTGAGTCCCCTGGTTGTGTTTTCTAAATGAAACACTCTAGAGTTGCTGAGGCCCATTGGGCCTCCATCCCTGCTGGAGACTATCATGCCTCCACCCAGTGCAGCTTAGTTTATGCCCAGAAACGGGGCTGGGGGAGCCAATCCCTTGGTAGACTTTCTAATGGGACATAGATCATTACAGATGGGACTCAGGTTTTACAAAACAGCTTAGGAGGTAGATAAATTAGATCATGAAAAGTGCATAAGGGACATCAATTATGCAGGAGCCAGAAGAATGATTATAAAGTGATCTGGCCTCAGTTTTGGCCCATGAAACATTTAACTGCGGCCATTAAAGTAGAAAACATCCCTTGCTCCCTACTTCAGAGAAGTGGGGCAGTGGGGGATGCAGCTTTGCCTGAGGGGGGTTGTAAAACATGTGATGACTTCCTTCGCTTGTGGGCGTCTGGGGGTAAAAGGCCACCTGGGAGGCACAGAGCACTGGAACTGGGCTGTTTGGGTGGAGAAGAGTCCGGGGGCCTCTGGGAGCATAGAGGGCCTGGAGAGGGCTCAGCAGAGGCTCTCCCTGCTCTTTTAACCCAGAGCACAAAGGTGCTCACCAGACTCCTGGGGGGAGTCAACAGACAACGTGACCCCTGGGTCCTCAAAAATCCCCCAAAGCTGTCCTGCTTGTCCTGCTTCTTGCCCAGCAACAGTGCAGACCTGGCCTTCAGTGGGCTGGCATCTGCCAAGCTTCCCTGACCTGATGCTACCAGTGAACATGGGCGTCCAGGGAGATGGGCAGGTGATGGTGACCCTGCAAGCAAACTGTGCATGTTGGCTTCCTCCATGAAGCTTCAGCCAGCATGACTGGTCCCAGGCCTGGGCATGACTTCTGTCTCCGAAAGAACCCTGACCTGACCCTGAGCCACACATGCAGGCTTCCATGATGGTCTCTCAGCCCTACTGGAGGATGTGCTGTGTTTCTGGAAGGCAGGGGCCTTCTTCCTCCTTCTCTCACCCTGTGGGCTTTGGGCTGGGCACATGGTGCATCAGCTGAGCCTGTTTGGGTGGGGCTGGGGGTTAGTTACCAGCTAAAGGATCATGGCACACACTCCTGGGCTCTCCCTCCCTGTGGTGGGTCACTGTTGGCCACTGGCATCTCTTGGAATCAGAGTGTGCTTCTACCTGGAGTCCTCTCTTTGCTTTAGGCCCCCCTGTGCCTTGGAACACGGCTGTCAACAGCTGCTAGGAGGAAGAGGCAAATGGCGTGGCTGCAGGAGTTCAGCCTCGTGCCCTCGCGGGGAGGGCTGAGCAGGGCATGTATTGAGTGCGCTGTGTGAGCCGGGAGCTATGTGAAGGGAGGTAGAGTGGGAGGTGGGTGAGCGCAGTGCCAGGGAAGGTCTGTTCCCGCTGGAGGTCAGAGGTGAAGGAGTGTGTTCCCTATCAGCTGGGTTCTCATCGCCCCCATGGCCCTGGTCCCCCAGGCCTCTGGTCCTTCCTCCCCAAGGTCACCATTTCACTGGGCCTTGCTGCTGGGCAAGATCAAAAGCTTTTCCTTGGAGTGGAGAAAGGAGTGATGTGACCTCCTCGTTGATACTGGGGGCTCGGGATTCTGACAGATGTAAGATCACATCCCTCTCTGCCATTTACAAGCTGGGCTTCCTGGGATAAGTTACTTAACCTCTCTAGGCCTCAGTCTTCTCAACTGCAGAACGGGGATCACAATGACACCTATCACACTCTGCATATGAAGTGAATTCTCTGATGGGTGCTTGTCAAGGAATGGTGTGTTCTCCCCACAGTGGAGAGATGGGTGTGGGACTTTTAGCCCTGCTTGGCCTTTTTTAGAGGTTGGAGTTTGGGGGCAAGCACTTGGCCTTCCTGGTCTCAGTTTATGCATCCGTGAAATAGACTGACTTTGTGGTCAGATTAGCCATAAATATCAGCAAGTCCACTTTTCAAAGGCTGAAGCCATTTGTTACCGGGGTATACCCTACTCATCCACTTTAAACTTGCATTATTGGATTGTTAGTATTATTAATGACAATCGCTAAAATTTATCTGAAATTTCTCATGGTGCAAAGTCTGGGCTAAATGCTCTGCATGTGCTTTCCCACCTCACCTCTCAACTCAGTAGATGGTGGAGGTGAGGTCTAGAGATATTAAGGGACGTGCCTGAGGTCACAGAACTAGAGTGATGGAGGCAGGGTCTGAACCCTGGCAGTCTGACTCCTGAGCAGAGACGTTCACAGGCAGGCCTGCATAGCAGGAGCTTTCCAAAGTCCTGCCTGGGAGCCCACCATTCTAGAATGAGGCGGACAGTGGCAGTAGGGGTGGGAAGGAATTTCTACTGTTTTTTACAAACCTGTCAGAAGGAGCCCCATGAAGGTGATTTCATTTTCTCTCGGATTCCAACACCAGTCAAGCTGCGGTAATTTTCCCTGAACTAAAGGCCAGTCTGCAGAGAGAAATACTTTCGCAAACCTCTGAAATATGCTTGCATGCTGAAAAGGGCAAGGCAGCCCAGCGCACAAACGAGGGAAAGGGCACAGGGCTAGCTCAGCCATTTTGTGAGCTGATGGCTGGAAACGAATTTGGATTGTGCTTCTTCGGCATTTTGCACACAGCGGAAGGAAAGTTTAAAAGATATTGCCTGGAGCTCAGACTAGGCGGAAGATTCCACCATGATGAAGGAGGCAAGAGGGCACATGTGTCTGTGGGGCTGGGGCTCGGTTGATTGTAGATTTATATATAGATAAGGCTAATTTATTGCCCAATCCACGAGGCCTTTGAATGAAAGCTGTTACTAATACTTTCACTGGGATAATAGCATGAAATGGAACTGTCCTTGGGTACAATTTGGGTAGATAGTGTAGTGGGTACACTATCTACCCACTGTCCTGGGGTAGATAGTGCTCCAATTTATTTATTAACGCAACCCTTCTGGCCTGTGAGGAGCAGGACCCTGCTTGTCTGGTTTGTGTTGTGTCCACATTTAGAAGTCGTGTGACAGTTTACTTAACTGCATTGAGCTTGACGTTAAAAGGTGGAGAAGAGGCTTCCCTGGTGGCGCAGTGGTTGAGAGTCCGCCTGCCGATGCAGGGGACACGGGTTCGTGCCCCGGTCTGGGAGTATCCCACATGCCGCGGAGCGGCTGGGCCCGTGAGCCATGGCCGCTGAGCCTGCATGTCCGGAGCCTGTGCTCCGCAACAGGAGAGGCCACAACAGTGAGAGGCCTGCGTACCGCAAAAAAAAAAAAGGTGGAGAAGGAATCTTGGAAGAGGAAAGCCACAGAGCTCCTTGGAAGGCTGGAGGGCTGCAAAGCAGTGAGCATCTGGGAGTCTCTATACTTGGGTTCTTCCCCCTAAAGGGCGCTCCTAGAGTTTTGGGAATCACTTCCTAAACTGTAATCTTTGTAGTCTTTCGTGTGTGGAGGTGGTGGCGGCGGCCATGCTGAGCACTGATGATGCAAAGCTATCATTTGAATTGTTGCGGGAGAGAGTTCCTGGCATCCCTGAGGCCTCCCCAGCTCCCATGACAGTGACAGTGGCACAGGGCTCCTCCTGCCTCCTAAAGACAATGTGAGGGCCTGATTCCCAGCTCGCTTTGGACTCCTTGGGTGGTGTTCCTGCCTGGGATGAGAACTCAGGCACGTGGCCATCATTTCTGAGGGTGACAGATAGGGGCAGAGGGCCGGGGCTTGGGTGCCTGTTGTGTATGACCACGATGCTAACCAGCTCCACCCTGTTCCAGGTCTTGGGTTGTAAGAACCTGTGTGTAAGTGTCACAGTGAGTCTCACAGAATGTGGTTACTGCTGGCTCTCCTGGGTGGTACCTTGCAGCTTTGCCACTAGAGAGGGAATGAAGCCAGCCCTTCTGTCCCCTATTGAAAGCTCACAGGGAAGTGTCTTATTGGCCCATCCTGACCAATCACCGGGGGCAGTGGGGGGACCTGAGAGGGGCCTGGCTTAGGTCAGAGCTCTGATTCTGGCCATTTGCAGTAGCTGGAGGTGACAGAAAGGCAGAACATGGCAGCCCCACTTCCAGCCATGTGGCTGCAGACAGGGTGGCTGGCGGAGAGATTCCTTGCAGGAGGGTAGCCTTTTCCAGAAGATGGGGAGAGCGTGGCAGAGAAGACTGGTGAGCCAGTATAGATTTTTACCAACAGCAGCAGAGGTAGAGTTGACAGTCTGCTGATTTGATCGAAGGGACAGTGTCTGATTGAAATGTGTATTTCTTGATTACTAGTGAGATTTGTTGGCCATTTGTGTTTTTTTGTGTGTGTGAATTGCCTGTCTGTGATCTTTGCCCATTCTTTTGGTAGCCATTGCTGAATATTTCAGAGGAGTAGGGGAGGTGAATCTGAGTTTTCTATTTTCTACCACCTTTGGTGGGTAATTGTGCTGACTGTATTTACTCCTGCCTAGAAAAAAACCAGCTGAGTCTCCAGAAAACCACTGTGGGAATCCAAGTAAAATGCTCTCTCCTTAATCAAATTTCTTGTTTGGTCATTAAATATTTTATGTGAGAATTACTGATTAGGGCCAATATCAATAGCCTCAGATAAGCAGTGTATAACACTAATTAGAAGGTACTGAGTAGCTCCCAGTGAGTTGTCTGTAGCAATTTGGGAATTGCTGTAGTTATTGGCAAGCTGAGCTGGGAGGTGGGCATGCGAGCTAGGCGTGGTGCGTGTGTGTCTCTGTCAAAGGTGCGTTGATGGGCAGGGTAATTGCAGTGTGGCGGGAATCACTCTGCTGATTTGGAGGGCTCCCTTTGGGTGAGCTGTCCTGCCTGGTGGGTGGCATGGTGGGCTGTACCGCACCCTCCATCTCCAGTCATGTGGTATCTGGGCTAATGAGGCGCTGCTCTGAATAGTGGAGGTTTCCAGCCTGAGAGGTGGAACATCCGATCACTGCCTCACTCATCTCTCTGCCTGTGTACATGTCTCTCCAGTCTCTCTTACCCCTTCCAACACACACACACACACACACACACACACACACACACACACACACCCCACCGCTTAAGCATTACTGGCTTTGTTTGTTTGGAATATTACTTTGTGAGGGTTTTGTTCTACCTCTTGCAGGGGCAGCTGAACAGGCTGCAGTGAGATTTACTGGCTGCAATATGTTAGGATCACATCAGCATCCCAACTTGGGTCACCCAATGTGTGTAGCTCATGAGAGGAGGGAGAGGCTTCGGTCCTGGGGTCCCCATGTCTTGGCAGGAGTCACACTGAGTTAATCCCTCCTGGGAGACTGCCTCAGCCGTGGGGCAGTGCTTCCTTCCTCCCTGGTGACTGGGCTAGAAATCATCAGCAGGGGTCAATGGAGAGGGCTAAGAATGTGCGGGGAGCCACAGGAAGAAGGATGGGGGGGGTCTGCTAATGCTGCCCATGGGAGTCCACTCGTGGCGGCACCATAGTGGGGGAACTGGCTTAGGGGTCAGAATCCCAGCCTCACTTCCCACCAGTGCTGGGAAAACCATGGCACCTCTCTGAGCCACTCTTCCCTCTTCTATATATAGAGGATAATGATACCTACCTTGTGGCTGGTCATTTTAGAGGTGGTGCAGCCTCCAGAGCCACTCGGATGGGCTGAATGCCTATCCATGCCTCTCCCCATCTGTGCAGCTTCAATCAAGTTATTTAACCTATGAGTCTCAGCTTCCCAACATGTGAAATGAAGATAATAACAGGACCTACCTCACTGGATTACTTGGAGAATTAAATGAGTTGTAAGGAATTTAGACCAATAAATGCTACACAAGTGTTTGTTAAATATAAATAAAAGTTGCATAAATTGCCTGAGATGTGCCAGGCAGCACCAACCAAATGCTCAAGACACCCACTGTACTAAGTGCTGGAGACACAGATGTGAAGGAGCCAGACAGGGTCCCCCCCCATTTCCAGTCCAGGGGAGACACAGGACACCAGTCAGAGATCAGGATCATGGCACATGGTGGTTAGTGCCATGAAGAAAAGGAAAGCAGGGTAAAGTGGTGAGGAATGACAGGATGGGGGGGAAGGTTATTTTAGGTAGTTGGGGCCACATTTAAATGGATACCTTGGTGAGGGGGGTAGTGAGTCACGGGAAGAGGCAGAGGGAAAAGCAGGCAGAGACCCTTAGCTGAGGCTGTGGCTGCTCTGCCCCGAACCCTGTGCATCCCTTCCCAGGCTCATGCACACTCCTGCCCGACCCCATCATCCCTTCTTGCCTTCCCTCCCAACTCCTGGTGCCTGCAGCTCTTTGTTGGCAAACTGACCTCAGGCTGCTGGCGGACAGAAAAGATACCTGGGAATTTTCATCCTCCCCCACCCCCCGGAGGCAGCCTTTAGCCAGTGACTGCTGGGTGCAGGGGTGCACCTGCCAGCCCCTTTGCCCCTCATGGGGAGTGACCTCCACTGTTTCCTGGACTCCCCGGAGGTACTGCGTCAAACCACTGACTGTGGGACTTTGCTAGATGGTGCTCGCTGGCCTGGCTTCATCCCCTCCTGATACTTCTGGCTCACTTCCTTACTGGCTTTGTGGGAACGCTCCCCTAATAAATCAATTTCACATGAACCTCCTCTCAGCTTCTGCTTCTGGGGAACCTAAATCAGACCCTGAGCCAGAAATGAGTGTGACATGTTGAAGGAGTAATGAGAGACCGGCAGAAAGTGGGGAGAGGATGAATGGAGGAGAGGCTACAGAGGTAGGCAGGGCTGGATCATTTGGGGACTTGTTGGCTGTGATAGATTTGAATTTTCTGTAAGAGCAGTAGCAAGTTATTCGAAGTTTCTAGGCAGGGGAGTAAGAGTATACAATTTATTTTATAAGAAAATATCTCTCTGGCTGCTATGTAGACAGTAAACTATTAGGGGAGAAGAGTGGAAGCAGGGACAGCAGTTAGGAGGCTGCGGTAGTCACCCGAGAGAGAGGGATGATGGCCTTGAACTAGGAGGGTAGCCAAGGGGAGTGATTTGGGGTTTGTTCTGAGGGTTGGTAGGTGATTGGCCACTATTAATATTTAGACACATGGGTTCAGTTCTATAGTTTGCCCAAAGTCATAGCAAGTCTAAGAGTTCAAAATGGGGACTGTGGGCTGGTGGTGGGCCTGTGGCGGTCCTCCTCCATGCGTCCTCTCCTGCCCCGCCACAGACATGAGACACAGACACACACACCTCTCCTTCCTCTGAACCCAGGAGCCCCTGTTGGAGCCTTTCTACATGTCACTTTGTACCTTGTCCTGGCTGCTTGTGCCTTCCTCCCTGCTGCTGGGCTGTGCCCTGGGGCCCTGCTGGAGGGGTCCTGTGGGAAGAGCCTGGGCAGGAGGGTGAGGTCTCCATCAGATCCTGCCCCTCTCTGGGCCTGGCTCCTTGCCTTGGATGGAAGGGAATCAGGGGTGGGAGCACAGAGGCCCTTCTGCGGCCTGTTCAGGGGCCTTTAAAAGGAGGTTTTGTTGAGAGCTTTGCCTGAGGAATGAAAGGCCAAGGGGGCCCCTGCTGAGACCCAGCCTATCAGGCAAGGGCCAGACAGAGCCCACTGTAGCTGTGATCAGGTTGAGTTGGAATCCATTTTGCTTTTGTTTGTTAAGACATTACTTCTTCAGAAAGCAAGACAGTTGTTATAAGTTATGTGTTTTTCAGGTATGAAGTATCTGGAATATTAAAACGCTTGGCTCTGACTTCCAGACCCCCAGGGGACAGATCTTAGAGATGTAAACTCCTTTCTGCATGAGATATAAAGTTCATGGTGAGCTTTAGTGGGTGCTGGGCTTTTTTTGAGAAACCTTTTCCCCTGGCTACACTCCTTTTCATAATCTGAATATGAAATAGGATGCTGCAGGCAGCTGGAACCAGGCAGGGTCTGTGGTTTGATCCCCAGGGCACATCTGGTGGGCAGATGTGGAGAGTCTGTGTTCCTGGGTGCTGGGCAGTCCCTCAGTTTCCTAGCCTCCCATGGGGACCTGGGAGGCTAGGAAACCCCACCTCTAGAGCCCTAGGACCCACTGACCAGCTGAGACCCCCAGTTTCCCCAGAAGTAGCCAGTGGTATCTGGAGAGATCTGATCTGTCTATGGGAACTTTTAACACTAAAATATCCAGACCTTCAACCTTTTAAAAAAAAATTATTTATTTGTTTTTATTTTTGGCTGTCTTGGGTCTTCGTTGCTGTGCGTGGGCTTTCTCTAGTTGGAATCTAGAAATTCCACTTCTTAATGTCTATTCTAGAAACATAGTCCTAATATATGCAAAGAGACATTTATGTGACTCTTCCTTCCAACTTGTTTTTTACAGTGACAAAATGGAAACAAGCTTAAATTGTCCTAGATATTAATTAAACTGTGGAATAGTCATATTAGGACCTGCATTTAAGGGTAAAATTCCTTCAGCTAGTTATGTGCATACTGTTATGTAAAGACCCCCAAGCTTTATTACTAAGTGAAAAAAGTAAGTTGGAGAATAATTTGTATAACATGCCATTTATGTTAAATCCTCCCTTTATTTCTCTACATACCGTAAAAGCTGGACAAAGCAAATTGAAAACAGTGATTATCTGGGGAGGGGACTGGGATTGCGGGTGGCATCCTTAAGGGGGACTTTCGTTTCATACCTACAGTTGGAGTATTTTAAAAATGAGAATATTTTTCAAAATTACTTGTATGGTTAAGAAGGTTAATACAGGACATAAAATAATTGATGCCTATTATAAGAGCTTTGTTAAGTACAGAGCAATGTCATCTCACGTTCCACTGTTAGCATTTTGGTGCATTTTCTTCCAGTCCATTTTTTCCTTATGCATTTTTACACAGTGTTAAGCATACTATAAGATATCATTTTGTACCCTGCTTTTTCATCTTAACATTTTGTCATAAACGCTTTCCGTACTGTTTCAGACTCTGCATAAATATCTTTAATAGCTGCATAATTTTCCATTGTGTGTATTTAGATATTTCCCATTTTTCCTTCCCATTTTAAAAGTGATCTCTGTTTGCCTAGGAAATCTTCCATCAGTCTGTGAGACAACAAAAGCATAACTATTCTCATGCCTGGTGCAGTGTGGTACATGGAGTGTGGTCAGTCCATGTGTGTGTATGTGTGTGTGTGCACATGCCTGTGTGTGTATGTGTGTGTGTGTGTATGTGTGTGAGTGAGGGTGATGGGAAGCTGAGGCCGTTCCAGAGAGGTGGACCAGCACTGGCTGTCCCAGAGTAATTCAGTCAGAAGAGGCTTGCAGGTCAGGTCCTTTGTACCTTTTGGATATATGTCTCTCCTATGGAATTATGACAGCAGATGGAATGGGAGTGTCCCACACTGGGGCCCTAGAGTCCTGGGTTGGAGACTAGCTTACACTAACTCTGTTACCCTCTCTGGAAAACATTTTTTCACCGGCCTGCAAACCATTTTGTGAATACAGACAAGGAGATTTCCAGACGTGTGTTCTCTGGATTATCATGTCCAGGCAGAGCCTTGTGGTTTGGTCCCTAGGGAGGCCCTTGTGGGAAGAAAGGGAGCAGTTTAATCTGTCCCTCTTCTAGGCCTTGGTTTTCTACTCTGAGAAGTGAAGCTACCTGTAGCAAGAAAGAGACAGAAAACCTAAAGGGCCATTTAAGACAGGTTAAAGAGGGGACTGTTTACAATGGCATGGACTGGATGAAGGGAACCTGCAGGGGTTGGTGTTGCACTTCTGGGCTAGCAAGTGCATCTCTAGAAACCATTGCTACTCCTGGGCATGTAGGGGGAGGGGGAAGGAGCTGTTAGGAACTCAGGGAGAGCTGAGGTCATAAGAGAGAGGCTGCTGAGCAGAATCTGTGGCCTTAAGCTGTTTTATAAACTAGGATTTAGTATAGAGGGAGCTGGGAGGGTAAACACTACAACCTCTTTTTCCTCCAATTTCCTAGTCCTCTCCCACTGGCAAACCTAACCAAAAGCCAGAGGTGGAAAGGGAGCCTGGGTCACGCAGTCCACCTGGGCCAGCCACCCGGGGCACAGAATAGGGCTCCACTCCTTTGTCGGGAAAAAAAGCTATGGCCCCAACACCATGGAAACACAAAGTCCCATCAGCTATTGGATTTTAGTATGAGGAGATCAATCCAGTTATATTCCCACCAGGAATCTAATTAAAACGTTAGCTTCTACTGGTGTGCTTCACACAAGGTAGTGGGAAAAAAATAAATAATTAATTAACATAAAACACAGGAGCTGCAGTCTGGTCTGCAGCCGGTCGTGAGGCAAAAGTTGATAACCTTAGCTTTGGTTTTTCACCAACCATTCCATGTGCCGCTGATCCTCTGCCAGCACCTGGCTTGCTGGCTTATTTTTTTTTTAACCTCGTGGTTAAAACTTTACATGCGCCTATTGATCAAGTGCTGGGGTAATTGGGAAAATAGGTGATCGGCTTCACAAAGATGGTCATTTCATCTGTGTGATTTTTGAGAGCCTTTGTTCTCTCAGTGCCCTCTGGTGAGGATACCCGTGGGACAAGGACATCTTCACACAACTCTGCTCACTCTGAGTCATCCTTCCTCATAGGTGTCTATGTCACCAATGTTTCATTCTTGTTCTTTGTATGTTTCTGACAAGCTGTCTACCTGTTAGTGACTGACTAGTCAGGGTAGATTTATCAGGCTCTTTCTCCTTCCATGGATTTCCTGAGTTTCTGCCCATTGGGAGGCATTGGGAGGGTTTCCCCTCACCGTTGACTTTCAGGGTCATTCTTGAGTGGGATTGTGATGCATTGTCCATCCACTTCTGACTCAGTTGAGCACACTGTGCAAGCCAGCAGTAAACCAGGCCATGCTTTTCCCTCATCTCTTTACTGATTATAAGGAGCTCTCTATGAGGCAAAGGTGTGGGTCAAGGCAGATGGGCTGAAGCTTTGGGAATAAGTGCCATGGGAGTCTGAGCCACCTGCTGTACAATCTACTCTTCCTTCTGACCTGTACAGACTAGATCTTATATATACCATTTCCATCTGACAGTATAATTCTGCTCTTTACTTCCAATTTTGTAATTCAGCAGATCACACAGCACTTAGTTCATGATGGGTGGTTTATGTCACATAGTCATTTAGTATCCCATGGTCTGGTGTTCAGCATTTTCCACAGCTTAGCAGGAAACCAGGAGCTGCTTTACAAATGCAGCACTATTACTAGAAGAATTCCTACTCTAAAACCTTGGGATTTGTGCTGTAATATTTATATTAGGGCCTGCCAGAGGCTCTATATAATATCTCTGTCTGCCAGAAATATTTCTAGTACAATTGGATGTGCTGGAGTCACCACATAAGAGCCACAGAGCAGCTTATAGCCAGGACCTTCTATAGAAGCTTCTCCTGATCCAGATCTCACTCAAAACTGGAAGACTTACCAGTTATCTAGGAAGAAATCAGAACAAGATGCCCAAATGTGTTACATATTTCCTCCACAATCCAAAGAGGCCAAATCAAGTATTATGTTTTCCTTTGTGGTGAATGGTGGAAGGAAAGCAATATTTTTGTCACTTTAGAGGGAATATACCTATGTGTTCTGGGCTACTGCACCCTTAGAAACTTTACTTATATGTCAGGCCCTTGAATTTTTGCCGAGTTTACCGCCCATTTTCTGGCATGCATATGTCTTACTAAAATATGTATGGTGCTTACTCATTCCTTCTCAACAGGTCCAGTTAGCATAATTACTTCAATGTAATAGGCTATTGTGATTTTCTATGGGATAGCAAGACAATTAAGACTATACTGCAACAGAGAACAGACTATATTGTGACAGAATAGGAGAGTTGACATAACTTTGGGATAAGAGAGTGAAGGTATACTGCTGTCCCTGCCATGTGAAAATGAATGGTTTCTGATTATTTTTATTGACCAGAATTTGTTAGCTCAGTAACTGCACACAAGATTTTTATGCAAGGGAAATCTGGTTCTTTGAGTGAGGATGAGGATCCACTTCAATCAGCAAGGAAATATCAAGAGGATTTAGAGGTTCAAAGTTCTCATCTACCTAAATGTCCCCATTCCATGTACAGGGTCTTATGTCTTCCCAGCCAGTGCCCTCTTACCTTAGCACAGTGTCTCTCAACCTCGGGACTACTGACATTTTGGGCTAAATCATTGTGTGTGAGGCTATCCTGTGCCTCTCTGATACTTACAGCGTCTCTGGTCTCTATCCACTAGATACCAGTAGTACACCCCACAGTTGTGGCAACTCTCAATGTCTCTAGACATTGCCTAATGTTCCCTGGGAGGCAAACTGCTCCCAGTTGAGAACCACTGCCTTAGTATAAGAGATCTGGCAAATGTCCATATTCATGGTATGAGAACTCTGTAATGCTTATAATTAGGCTTTGTGCTTGGTCCTCAGCCATATCTGCCCTGCCATTATGGAGGATGAGGGACTCCTTCAAACTGCCATGAAGTCTTCCTGATTTTCTACCTGTTTTTTTTTTTTTTTAACTCAGGAATTCAAGGTCTTCACTTTGTCATTTTCTGTGTGTATTCTCCCTACAGCAGTCAGGGCAGTTGGCTCATCCCAGGGTCTTTGTAATCACCATTGTCACTATAGTGCCAGAGTGCCAGAGCCACTTCAGCTCCCTACATTTTGACTTCTACTGTCACTCTTCATTTACCATCACCAGTGATTTGAGTAGTTGTAATGCCCCTCCTTACCACAGATTGTCACTATCCCATCTGCCCTTAAAGGAGGCTCTCATCGATTAGGTTAGTTACCCAAATCCCATTTTTAGGCCCTATTTCCTGGTGCCACTTCCAGTACCAAGTATTGTAAAAGTCAAGAGAAAAGTGGCACACTCAAAAGAGTAATTAAAGAGAGGTTAATGAAAGAACTATTTATAAAGGTGTGAGCAGGATGAAGGGATCCAAAGTAGACAAAAAGATGGTGAAGCACCCAGAAATTAGTAAGAGCAGCAAGCCATTCCCTCCCCTGGACTAAAAGAGGAGAGGGAAAGAGCTGTGCCTGGAACCCAGTGAAAGCCGTAGACAAGGGCGAGGGGTCTCTGAAGTTGTTGAAGGTAACTACTGTTGGAAATGTAACTACTGTCAAATGATTGCCAGGAAGGAGAGGAGATGGGGGAGTAAATACTCTAACGTCTTTTCCTTCCAATCCTCTCATCTCTGGGTGCCTCCTAGTGGCTGAATTGGAAGCCAGGGGAAAAGAAACCCATTTAAGCAAACTAGATAGGCTAGCCTCCTGGGGCACAGAGCAAGAATGGAGAAGACTGGAGAGGAATATCGTGGATAAACCAGGAAAAGTTGCTAAGCCAGGGTTTTTTTTCAGTTTTTGTTTTTTTTTCACATGAACTTGTTTTGCCATAATTTAATCTTCCAGTCCCAAAAGAATTTTAAAGATCACTTAGTCATTTTTGAGTGGTATATAATGAAGGCATAATTTTATTTATTCTTTATGGGGCTATGTTCCAATAAAACTTTATTGACAAAAGTAGGAAAAAATAAACAGGCAGTAGACTGGACTCAGTCCACAGGCCATAGTTTGCTGACCCTTGAGTTACAGTATAATACAGTATAATATCTCTTAGATATACCTTAGTTTACATAACCACTTTCTTATTGTTGGGCATTTAGATTATTTCCCCAATTTCCTTATTCTAATGAAAAAAGTTAAATACACGTCTCTATGATTATAACTTTGCATTTCCAAAATTGCCCTTAGAATAGATTCCTAGAAGTAGAATTTCTAGATCAAAAGCTATAAATACTTTTAAGGCTTCCTATTCTTTTGCTGCTTGTGGGGAGTATAAATTGGTGTGTGTCATTTCTGGAAAGCAGTTTGGCAATGCCTAATTGATGCCTCCCCAAGATCTTACTAGTTCTAAGTATGATCATTGTAAAGGAAAACAAAGAAAGTGGCATGGATTTTATGTTTAAAAAAAGGTGTCCCAGTGTATTGTTTTGTGTGTGCACAACTGATTACAGAAGTTCAACTTTTTTCTGTATTTTCTTTTTTAAAAAATTTATTTTATTAAAGTATAGTTGATTTACAGAAGTTAACTTTTTTCCATCTTTCTTATCCATTTGCATTTCTTCTATTTCAAAGTTTTTATTTATATCTTGGCTCATTTGTTTTATTTACTTTCTTTCTTTTTATAATTTTGTCTTTTCCTCTCCAATTTTATTTCAATTATATGTATGTTTAGGGGTAAAAATCTAAGAGCATAGGTTGTAGAATCAGACTGCCCAGGTTCATACTCTTATTCTGCCACTTCCTTCCTTCTTATGCCTAAACTTCCATGCTTCTAGAATGGAATCAATAAGACATCATATTATTGCTTTGAGAAAAGTATGTAAAGCACTTTCTGCATTGCCTAGCACATAGTAAATGTATAATAAGTACTATCTATGACAATGATAATGGAGACAATTCTTTCACTACTTAAATGTTCATTATCTATCTGGTGATCAAATACATTTTTACCTCTATTTTCTTTTAACTTTGTTATGGTTTAATTAAAAAAAAATTCCTTGGATGTTATTTGGTATAAGGTATGAAGATAGGCTCTAAATTAATTTATTTTCCAAATAGCTGAATAAATATTCCAATATATTTTATTGAATAGTACATTCCTTCCTCATTAGTTTGTGCCATGACCTTTATCAAATATTTTGCTTTTACACATTTTAGGATCTACCTCTGGGAAACCAAGTGTTTTAAATTTATCTGCTTCACCATCACTGACATAACATTTTAACACCCCATAATACAACTAACTTGCATTACTCTAACTTCTCATTTTTTTCTTAGTCTCATAAATTTATTCTCCCAGTTGCATTTTATAGTCATGTCGACAATTTTCAGAAAGAATTGCTGTTATTTGAATTCAGATCAGAGGTAAATGATACTTACAGAACAACCTGAGAACTGACATTTCTATAATGAGCTTTCTTTCCATCCTGAAACATAATGTGTATCCTAATTTATTCAACTCTTCTTTTATATTTTTTCAGTAGAGTTTTATCATGTCCTATATCATGTAAAAATAGATAATACTTATTGAAAATTAATGCTATGAAGGGCTTTGTTCTAAATACATTATGAATACGTTTAACTCTTAAGACTGTAAGAGAGAGGTTTGCCATTATTCCTATTTAATAATGGTAAAACTGAAGAATGTGAAGGGTAGGTGATTTGTCCCTGATCACCTTAGGTCCAAAGTCAGAACCAGAGTCTGTCTCCAAAAGCCCATGTTCTTAATTACTCTGATATACTCATCGTATACATTAGATGTTAAAAAAAATTCTTAGATATATCATTGTGGCTATGTGAATGAGATAGTTTCCCCACCTCCAGTATTCCTTTTAATTGGTTACTGCTAACACAGAAAGGAAAAACTATTGTCTATTACTGATAAACCCTTATAATTTGTAAGTTTATAATTTGAGAGATTAAGAAGAAATACATAAAATTGGGTACAGATTAGATCATTTTAATTTAAACAATTTTAATTAAAAAATTGAGATCAGTATTATTAACATTTACATTATCAAGTTTATTCCACAAATAGCATTTAATAATATTAATTAAATGTTAGAACAAATTAAACTTCTTCCCATTTAATGACTGATAATAATTTAATAAGAAGAAAAATAATGGCTAGGGACTTCCCTGGTGGTGCAGTGGTTAAGAATCTGCCTGCCAATGCAGGGGACACCAGTTCCAGTCCTGGTCTAGGAAGATCCCACATGCCATGGAGCAACTAAGCCTGTGTGCCACAACTACTGAGCCTGTGCTCTAGAGCCCGTGCTCCGCAACTACTGAAACCCGCTCATCTAGAGCCCGTGCTCCGCAGCAAGAGAAGCCACCGTAATGAGAAGTCCACTTACCGCAATGAAGAGTATCCCCCGCTCACCGCAACTAGAGAGAGCCCGAGCAGCAATGAAGACCCAACGCAGCCGAAAGAAAGAAAGAAAGAAAGAAAGAAAGAAAGAAAGAAAGAAAGAAATTCTCAAAAAAAATAATAATGGCTAACATTTATTTTGTGTTTCCTCTATATTAGTTGCTATAGCGAGTGCTTTGCAGGCATTCGTTAATTTAATTTCTTTTAATTAGTTATGAAAGAAAAAGCATGCTTTGCCAAGAAATAAATGTGACATCTATCATGTTTGTTGGGGACTGGATATATATTAAAACCCAGATTGAAATTTAATTATGTGATTCAATATCAAGTAGACAAAAGCTGCTTTCATGACCTGGTGTTTTGGATTCTTGCATTTTGCACTAAAAAACACAAATGGTTTATTTTGACTATGTTTGAAATGACAAGGTAAGAGAGATTGCTCTCAGGCTGTTATTTGTAAGCATTTTGTCACAAATAACATATTTGTGTATGGGCAGTCTTGACTGTCAACAAATGAAAAGCCAAATTGGATATAATTGTCACTATGTTTTCTTTTTAAAAACATTCACATTTTGAAGGAGTAAAGATAGCTCAATGTACTGTATGTGATTTCTGATCAGATGACTGCAACTTCCTTATCTGGTAAAAATCATCTTAGGGTGATTGTGCAGAATTATTATCATTTTTTATAGTCTTCATTAATTTGTTGTATTTTAACATCAGTGTTTCTTATACTTCCTGACTTTAACCAATGGCCCATTATAAGTTAAATAATGTATAAGAATAGGACACTTAAAAGAGTATAGTGATTAAACCTGCTATCGCAGTTACCACTTGTTCAGCTAAGTTACAAATCCATTAAGTAACTGATTTGTTAGCAGGTCTCCATTGCCATTCTTGCTCTCTTAATGCACCTTAAGGAGCTCTTTAGCTTAAAAAAAATTGAGGTACAGTTGATTTACAATATTATATAAGTATCAGGTGTACAACATAGTGATTCATAATTTTTAAAGGTTATACTCCATGTATAGTTATTATAAAATATTGACTGTGTACCCTGGGCTGTACAATCTCCTTATATTTTTTCTTAAAAAATTTTTTTTTATTTCTTAACATCTTTATTGGAGTATAATTGCTTTACAATGGTGTGTTAGTTTCTGCTTTATAACAAAGTGAATCAATTTTACATATACATATGTTCCCATATCTCTTCCCTCTTGCATCTCCCTCCCTCCCTCCCTCCCTATCCCACCCCTCTAGGTGGTCACAAAGCACCAAGCTGATCTCCCTGTGCTATGCGGCTGCTTTCCACTAGCTATCTATTTTACGTTTGGTAGTGTATATATGTCCATGCCACTCTCTCACTTTGTCCCAGCTTACCCTTCCCCCTCCCCCATAGCCTCAAGTCCATTCTCTAGTAGGTCTGTGTCTTTATTCCCATCTTGCCCATAGGTTCTTCAGGACCTTTTTTTTTTTCTTAGATTCCATATATATGTGTTAGCATACAGTTATTTGTTTTTCTCTTTCTGACTTACTTCACTCTGTATGACAGACTCTAGGTCCATCCACCTCACTAAAAACAACCCAATTTCATTTCTTTTTATGGCTGAGTAATATTCCATTGTATATATTTTGCCACATCTTCTTTATCCATTCATCTGTTGACGGACACTTAGGTTGCTTCCATGTCCTGCCTATTTTAAATAGAGCTGCAATGAACATTGTGGTAATGTCTCTTTTTGAATTATGGTTTTCTCAGGGTATATGCCCAGTGGTGGGATTGCTGGGTCGTATGGTAGTTCTGTTTTTAGTTTTTTAAGGAACCTCCATACTGTTCTGCATAGTGACTGTATCAATTTATATTCCCACCAACAGTGCAAGAGTGTTCCCTTTTCTACACACCCTCTCCGGCATTTATTGTTTGTAGATTTTTTGATGATGGCCATTTTGACCGGTGTGAGATGATATCTCATTGTAGTTTTGATTTGCATTTCTCTAATGATTAATGATGTTGAGCATTTTTTCATGTGTTTGTTGGCAATCTGTAGGTCTTCTTTGAAGAAATGTCTATTTAGGTCTTCTGCCCATTTTTGGATTGTTTTATTTTTTTTATATTGAGCTGCATGAGCTGCTTGTAAATTTTGGAGATAAATCCTTTGTTCATTCCTTCATTTGCAAATATTTTCTCCCATTCTGAGGTTTTCCTTTTTGTCTTGTTTATGGTTTCCTTTGCTGTGCAAAAGCTTTGAAGTTTCACTAGGTCCCATTTGTTTATTTTTGTTTTTATTTCCATTTCTCTAGGAGGTGGGTCAAAAAGGATCTTGTTGTGATTTATGTCATAGAGTGTTCTGCCTATGTTTTCCTCTAAGAGTTTGATAGTGTCTAGCCTTATATTTAGGTCTTTAATCCATTTTGAGTTTATTTTTGTGTATGGTGTTAGGGAATGTTCCAATTTCATTCTTTTACATGTAGCTGTCCAGTTTTCCCAGCACCACTTATTGAGGAGGCTGTCTTTTCTCCACTGTATATTCTTGCCTCCTTTATCAAAGATAAGGTGACCATATGTGCATGGGTTTACCTCTGGGCTTTCTATCCTGTTCCATTGATCTATATTTCTGTTTTTGTGCCAGTAGCATACTGTCTTGATTACTGTAGCTTTGTAGTATAATCTGAAGTCAGGAAGGCTGATTCCTCCAGCTCCATTTTTTGTTCTCCAGATTGCTTTGGGTATTCGGGGTCTTTTGTGTTTCCATACAAATTGTGAAAGTTTTTGTTCTAGTTCTGTGAAAAATGCCAGTGGTAGGTTGATAGGGATTGCATTGAATCTGTAGATTGCTTTGGATAGTAGAGTCATTTTCACAGTGTTGATTCTTCCCATCCAAGAACATGGTATATATCTCCATCTATTTGTATCACCTTTAATTTCTTTCTTATAATTTTCTGCATACAGGTCTTTTGTCTCCTTAGGTAGGTTTATTCCTAGATATTTTATTCTTTTTGTTGCAGTGGTAAATGGGAGTGTTTTCTTAATTTCACTTTCAGATTTTTCATCATTAATGTATAGGAATGCAAGAGGTTTCTGTGCATTCATTTTGTATGCTGCTACTTTACCAAATTCATTGATTAGCTCTGGTAGTTTTCTGGTAGCATCTTTAGGATTCTCTATGTATAGTATCATGTCATCTGCAAACAGTGACAGCTTTAGTTCTTCTTTTCCGATTTGGATTCCTTTTATTTCTTTTCCTTCTCTGATTGCTGTGGCTGAAACTTGCAAAACTATGTTGAATAATAGTGGTGAGAGTGGGCAGCCTTGTCTTATTCCTGATCTTAGTGGAAATGGTTTCAGTTTTTCACCATTGAGGACGATGTTGGCTGTGGGTTTGTCATATATGGCCTTTATTATGTTGAGGAAGTTCCCTCTATGCCTAGTTTCTGGAGGGTTTTTACCATAAATGGGTGTTGAATTTTGTTGAAAGCTTTCTCTGCATCTATTGAGATGATCACATGGTTTTTCTCCTTCAATTTATTAATATGGTTTTCATATATTGAAGAATCGTTGCATTCCTGGGATAAACCCCACTTGATCATGGTGTATGATCCTTTTAACATGCTGTTGGATTCTGTTAGCTAGTATTTTGTTGAAGATTTTTGCATCTATGTTCATCAGTGATATTGGCCTGTAGTCCTCTTTCTTTGTGACATCGTTGTCTGGTTTTGGTATCAGGGTGATGGTGGCCTCATAGAATGAGTTTGGGAGTGTTCCTCCCTCTGCTATATTTTGGAAAGTTTGAGAAGGATAGGTGTTAGCTCTTCTCTAAATGTTTGATAGAACTCACCTGTGAAGCCATCTGGTCCTGGGCTTTTGTTTGTTGGAAGATTTTTAATCACAGCTTCAATTTCAGTGCTTGTGATTGGTCTGTTTATATTTTCTATTTCTTCCAGGTTCAGTCTCGGAATGCTGTGCATTTCTAAGAATTTGTCCATTTCTTCCAGGTCGTCCATTTTATTGGCATAGAGGTGCTTGTAGTCATCGCTCATGATCCTTTGTATTTCTGCAGTGTCAGTTGTTACTTCTCCTTTTTCATTTCTAATTCTATTGATTTGAGTCTTCTCCCTTTTTTTCTTGATGAGTCTGGCTAATGGTTTATCAATTTTGTTTATCGTCTCAAAGAACCAGCTATTAGCTTTATTGATCTTTGCTATCGTTTCCTTCATTTCTTTTTCATTTATTTCTGATCTGATCTTTATGATTTCTTTCCTTCTGCTAACTTTGGGTTTTTTTGTTTTTCTTTCTCTAATTGCTTTAGTTGTAAGGTTAGGTTGTTTATTTGAGATGTTTCTTGTTTCTTAAGGTAGGATTGTATTGCTATAAACTTCCCTCTTAGAACTGCTTTTGCTGCATCCCATAGGCTTTGGGTCATCATGTTTTCATTGTCATTTGTTTCTAGGTATTTTTTTATTTCCTCTTTTTTTCTTCAGTGATCTCTTGGTTATTAAGTAGTGTATTGTTTAGCCTCCATGTGTTTGTATTTACAGATTTTTTCTTGTAATTGATATCTAGTCTCATAGCATTGTGGTCGGAAAAAATACCTGATATAATTTCAGTTTTCTTAAATTTACCAAGGCTTGATTTGTGACCCAAGATATGACCTATCCTGGAGAATGTTCCATGAGCACTTGAGAAGAATGTGTATTCTGTTGTTTTTGGATGGAATGTCCTATAAATATCAATTAAGTCCATCTTGTTTAATGTATCATTTAAAGCTTGTGTTTCCTTATTTATTTTCATTTTGGGTGATCTGTCCATTGGTAAAAGTGGAGTGTTAAATTCCCCTACTATGATTGTGTTACTGTCGATTTCCTCTTTTATGGATGTTAGCATTTGCCTTATGTATTGAGGTGCTCCTATGTTGGGTGCATAAATATTTACAATTGTTATATCTTCTTCTTGGATCGATCCCTTGTTCATTATGTAGTGTCCTTCTTTGTCTCTTGTAATAGTCTTTATTTTAAAGTCTATTTGTCTGATATGAGAAGTGCTACTCCAGCTTTCTTTTGATTTCCATTTGCATGGAATATCTTTTTCTTAACTTTCAGTCTGTATGTGTCCCTAGGTCTGAAGTGGGTCTCTTGTAGACAGCATGCATATGGGTCTTGTTTTTGTATCCATTCAGCCAGTCTGTGTCTTTTGGTGGGAGCATTTAATCCATTTACATTTAAGGTAATTATTGATATGTATGTTCCTATTCCCATTTTCTTAATTGTTTTGGGTTTGTTATTGTGGGTCTTTTCCTTCTCTTTTGTTTCCTGCCTAGAGAAGTTCCTTTAGTGTTTGTTGTAAAGCTGGTTTGGTGGTGCTGAATTCTCTTAGCTTTTGCTTGTCTGTAAAGGTTTTAATTTCTCCATCAAATCTGAATGAGTTCCTTGTTGGGTAGAGTAATCTTAGTTGTAGGTTTTTCCCTTTCATCACTTTAAAATGTCCTGCCACTCCCTTCTGGCTTGTAGAGTTTCTGCTGAAAGATTAGCTGTTAACGTTATGGGGATTCCCTTGTGTGTTATTTGTTGTTTCTCTCTTGCTGCTTTTAATATTTTTTCTTTGTATATAATTTTTGATAGTTTGATTAATGTGTGTCTTGTTGTGTTTCTCCTTGGATTTTTCCTGTTTGGGACTCTCTGTGCCTCCTGGACTTTATTAACTATTTCCTTTCCCATGTTAGGGAAGTTTTCAACTATAATCTCTTCAAATATTTTCTCAAACCCTTTCTTTTTCTCTTCTTCTTCTGGGACCCCTATAATTCGAATGATGGTGTGTTTAGCATTGTCCCACAGGTCTCTGAGGCTGTCCTCAATTCTTTTCATTCTTTTGTCTTTATTCTGCTCTGCAGTAGTTATTTCCACTATTTAATCTTCCAGGTCACTTATCCATTCTTCTACCTCAGTTATTCTGTTATTGATCCCTTCTAGAGAATTTTTAATTTCATTTATTGTGTTGTTCATCACTGTTTCTTTGCTCTTTAGTTCTTCTAGGTCCTTGTTAAACGCTTCTTGTATTTTCTCTATTCTATTTCCAAGATTTTGGATCATGTTTACTATCATTATTCTGAATTCTTTTTCAGATAGACTGCCTATTTCCTCTTCATTTGTTAGGTCTGGTGGGTTTTTACCTTGCTCCTTCATTTGCTGTGTGTTTTTATGTCTTCTCATTTTGCTTAACTTACTGTGTTCGGGGTCTCCTTTTTTCTGGCTGCAAGTTCGTAGTTCCCGTTGTTTTTGGTGTCTGTCCCCAGTGGCTAAGGTTGATTCAGTGGGTTGTGTAGGCTTCCTGGTGGAGGGGAGTAGTGCCTGTGTTCTGTTGGATGAGGCTGGATCTTGTCTTTCTGGTGGGCAGGTCCACATCTGGTGGTGTGTTTTGGGTGTCTGTGGCCTTACTATGATTTTAGGCAGCCTCTCTGCTAATGGATAGGGTTGTGTTCCTGTCTTGCTAGTTGTTTTGCATAGGGTGTCCATCACTGTAGCTTGCTGGTCGTTGAGTGAAGCTGCGTCTTGGCACTGAGATGGAGATCTCTGGGAGATTTTTGCCGTTTTGATGTTACGTGGAGCTGGGAGGTCTTTTGGGGACCAGTGCCCTGTACTTGGCTCTCCCACCTCAGAGGCACAGCCCTGACTCCTGGCTGGAGCACCAAGAGCCTTTTATCCTCATGGCTCGGAATAAAAGGGAGAAAAAATAGAAAGGAAGAAAGAAAGATGATAAAATAAAATAAAATAAAGTACAATAAAATAAAGTTATTAAAATAAAAATTAATTATTAAGAAACAAAATTTTCAATGTAAAAAATAGCAAACAAACAAACAAAAAAAAAACGGACAGACAGATCCCTAGGACAAATGGCAGAAGCAGAGCTATACAGACAAAATCACACACAGAAGCATACACATACACACTCACAAAAAGAGAAAAAGGGAAAAATATATATATATCTTTGCTCCCAAAATCCACTTCCTCAATTTGGGATGATTCGTTGTCTATTCAGGTATTCCACAGATGCAGGGTACATCAAGTTGATTGTGGATATTTAATCCTCTGCTTCTGAGGCTGCTCGCACAGCTCCCAGGGCTTAGCTTTGGATTTGGACCTGCCTCTGCGTGTAGGTCGCCTGAGGGCGTCTGTTCTTCGCTCAGACAGGACGGGGTTAAAGGAGCAGCTGATTCGGGGACTCTGACTCACTCAGGCCGCGGGGAGGGAGGGGTACGGATGTAGGGCGAGCCTGCAGGGGCAGAGGCCGGCGGAACATTGCAACAGCCTGAGGCGCGCCGTGCGTTCTCCTAGGGAAGTTGTCCCTGGATCCCGGGACCCTGGCAGTGGCGGGCTGCACAGCCTCCCCGGAGGGGAGGTGTGTAGAGTGACCTGTGCTTGCACACAGGCTTCTTGGTGGCAGCAGCAGCAGCCTTAGCGTCTCATGCCCGTCTCTGGGGTCCACGCTGATAGCCGCGGCTCGCGCCTGTCTCTAGAGCTCCTTTAAGCAGCGCTCTTAATCCCCTCTCCTCGCGCACCAGGAAACAAAGAGGCAAGAAAAGGTGTCTTACCTCTTCGGCAGGCCCAGGCTTTTTCCCGGACTCCCTCCCGGCCAGCCGTGGTGCACTAACCCCCTGCAGGCTGTGTTCACGCAGCCAACCCCAGTCCTCTCCCTGGGATCTGACCTCCGAAGGCCGAGCCTCAGCTGCCAGCCCCGCCCGCCCTGGTGGGCGAGCACACAAGCCTCTCAGGCTGGTGAGTGCCGGTCGGCACCGATCCTCTGTGCGGGAATCTCTCCGCTTTGCCCTCCGCACCCCTGTTGCTGCGCTCTCCTCTGTGTCTCTGAAGCTTCCCCCCTCTGCCACCCGCAGTCTCCGCCCTCGTAGGGGCTTCTAGTGTGTGGAAACCTTCCCTCCTTCACGGCTCCCTCCCACTGGTGCAGGTCCCGTCCCTATCCTATTGTCTCTGTTTATTCTTTTTTTCTTTTGCCCTACCCAGGTATGTGGGGAGTTTCTTGCCTTTTGGGAGGTCTGAGGTCTTCTGCCAGCGTTCAGTAGGTGCTCTGTAGGAGTTGTTCCACGTGTAGATGTATTTCTGATGTATTTGTGGGGAGGTAGGTGATCTCTGCGTCTTACTCTTCCGCCATCTTGAAGCTCCTCCTATCCTTACTTTATACGTAGTAGTTTGTACCTAGGAGTTCTTTAACTTTTAAATAATTATTTTATGTTATTATTATTTTTTAAACGGAAATGGAAATCCTTACTTATGGACATGGACCCTTGCTACTGTCTGTAACCCTCTAGAAGGTTCGTAGGCGCTCTTTGGGTCAGGCAGAGCAAGAGGTACCTTTGGTCCCACTCTGGTTTTGCCGAGGGTGGTGCTGTGGGGTGCATTAGCTTTTCGGGAGGCAGGGTTGACCACGCTCCAGGAGGCCAAACGTCCAGCATGTCAGAGCTGGAAGAGGCACAGCAGTCATGTGGTCCAGATCTCTTAATACTCTGTACTGAGGAGGAAACCATCCCAGAAATTTACCAGCCATGATGAGAGCAAGCACTGTCTTTTCTCTCCTTACAAAGGATTGCAGAAAAGTTCTGTTGTTGAGCACATCCCCTGCTCCCCTCCCCAGGGATAATGGACCCTCATTTCCTGTGGCAGGCATAATGGCTTTTCTGTCAGCTGTGCCAAGTGGCCTGTTGAGGCTGGGAGGATGACAAAGATGGGCATTTATCTCTGGAGTCCAGGAGTGGTTTCCATTCCTCATCTCTGCTGTGTACCTGGGACACTGAGTAGATTTAGGTCCATGTGGTTCTGTTGTGGATTTAGAAAGCAAACACTCAAAGAGTCTTCCTTGAAGCCAGGAGCTGTTGGTAAGGCCAGTAAGTGGAAGCAGTGTGGCTTTCCACACAACAATCTTTGTGACCCACAGGACAGACCCAGAGAACCCCAAACATCTGATGTAAAATGCAGGAGACAATTGCTGTCTTTCTGGAGGGTCAAGGTGCCCCCAGCAGTGGAGCTAACTTCCTTGCATCGAAATGCTTTTCAAAGCCTTTTAAATTGGAGCTTTATTCTCTTTTCCCTTTTTTTCCATGACAGAAGCCTCTCTGTACTCCGAAGGAAGATGCAGGGTAATCTTTTTTGCTGGCTGGTGGCTCTACCTGCAGCCCTGCATAGCAGATAAGCCGGGATGGCAGTGGTCTTGGGGCAGGCACAAAAGCAAATTTTACACAGAGACGAAACTCTCTACCAAGATGTGCCTGCAGCAATGGCAGGTCTAGTGTTCTGGTTCTAATAGTTTCCTTCTGCAAAGTGTAGGAAAAATTCCATTCCCATTCATTCAGGGAGGTCTCTGGTCTCCCTCTTGTGACTCCATCACAGACTGAATGTGAGTGCGGAGTGGCTGCTGCTTCACTGGTTACTTCGAGCTGTGGTTCTCGTCCTTTGAGGGTTCACAGAGCCCTTTGAGAGTCGTTGAATGTGATGGGTCATCTCCTCCACAAAATGCCCACCGCACAGGCGCTGAGTTCTGCCAACACTTTCACGGTAGGGGTCGGTGTTCACAGACTATCTGGAAATCCATACGCCTGAGGTCCAGGATGCTGAGGTTGACAGTATCTGTGGTCCTGTGTGAAGCAGAGGCAGACCCATCACAACCCATACCAGCTGCCTATGGAGAAAAGTCTGCTGGGCCTGTGTGTGCATCCCACATGGAGGATTACCTTATGTTGGGAAGATTAAGCTGCTAAAAATCCTCTTCTTGGCGTTTCTCCCTTGGGTTTGCAACTTCTTTTCTCTGGTTTCGCTGACTCATATTCTTCCTCCTCTTCCATCAACACAAGTATTTGTCGAAATTCTGATCTGAGCCTTTGTCTCTTCTCTCTAAATCCCCTTGCTGAATAATCTTGACCATCACTTGACCTTTTAGCCATTGATTTCCCAACCGACTTTTCAATGCTGCGTTCTCTCTTGAGTTCCAGACTCCTTTCCAGATACCATGCAGTTGCCTCTTAAATCCAGCACCCTCCAGAGCCCCCACCCCTCCTGCAACCCACCCACTCTTCTCTCTCCATGCTGCCTCCCCCAGGCCGACTGCCTGCTGGAACCATGGACGCTACCACCGATGGCCTCCAGGGCATCCATGTGTGTGTGTGTTCCCTTCTCCTCATCCCTACATCATGGCCTGGAAGGTTTCAGGATTCTTCCATGCAGCCTCCCAGCTCACTTGTCCCTCAAATCAGATTCTAAATTGTAGCCATGCCCCCTTCAGGCTGAGAAGCCTTGTTTGCTCCCCATTCCCTATAGACCAGTAGATCCCTAGCTCAGATGCACTCAGGCTCGCCACAGCGGGACCCACCTGTAGCAGATGCTGTTCATGTCCTGCTTGCATCCCTTAGGTCCTACCATATCAGTGCCCTCCCCCTGCCAGAATCTGCGGCTCTGTGCCTCAGGGCCCACTAGCATCGATGTGTCAATATTGGGCCCTGGCAGCAGAGCTCACCCTGCTAGGGCACAGGTTAGGTTAGAAGGGCCAGGGAATTAACGCCTCCCTCATCCCTGAGAGCAATCCTCAATAAATAAATGACTGATGGGAGTTGATATGTAAACACCCCAGCTTCTTTGTCCCTTGGGTGAGGTAACTCTGAGGTGCCTATTCTGCTGTGTCTCCCTCAGGGATGGTATTTCCTGGGACCACCTCCCAAATACACTACGTACACTGAAGTCTTTATTTCAGGGTCTGTTTCTGAGGGAACCCACATTAAATCACCAGCTGACCTTTTCCAGCCTTACCCCGTCACCAGGGGCTCTGCCTTTCTCTGACCTTCCCCTGGCTCTGTCTTTGTACCTTTGCTCAAGCCAGGTGCTCCCCGTCTCTGCTTTTGGGACTCCTGCCATCTTTAGGTGAACCTGAAAGGTGGCCTCTTCCAGGAAGCCTTCCCTAGGACCCCACCCTACATTCCCAGCACACTTTCTGCTGGCACCCCTCTCTACATTATATCCTTGTTCATTGGATTTGGTGTCTCTTTTCTGTAGGAATGATGTCTTTCTAAATGTTTTTATCCCCTGCAGCACCTAACCCAGAGCTTGGCACTTGGACCTTCAACAAATGCTTATTGAGTTAAACTCTCCTAGTTCTCCCAAATTATTGTGACCCTCTCCTTGCACATACTTTGCCAAGGCACCCATCCTGAGGCTTAGTGGCCTAGTGCCCTGCATTCTTTCTTTGGAGACAGGTTGAGTCTTCTCCTCTGAACTGTCCTTCAAACTAGAGGCCCAGGGATGTTCTTAAAATTTATCAAGCAACGAATATTCAGATAGTGAACCATGTACTAGGCATAGTGCCTATGGGGATGAAAATATAAGAGTGAGTCTTAAATTCAAAACGCTTACGGTTAACCTGTTAATTCAGGGTTGGCAAGCATTCTGTAAAGGGTCAGGTAGTAAATAGTGTAGGCCTTCTGGGACACATAGTTTCTGCGGCCCCCTTCCCCCCTCCCCCTCCTCTCCCTTCTCCTCTCCCTTCCACTCCTTCTCTTCCTCTTCTTCTTCTCCCTTAAAAAAATTTACAAACCATTCTTAGTTCTCAGGCAGTTCAAAAAGAAGCTGTGATCTGCCCCTGCATTAGTTCAGTGATTCACCCAGGCGGCATTTATTAAGTGCTTCCTCTGTGCCTGACACCTCTATGGCAAAGTTACTCCTTCTGACGCGTCCCCTCCCAGGCTGGGTACATACCTGGCAGGTTGTGAAATATCCCTGAGAAGTTGGGATGAGTTGAGCACAGTGCCGACCACAGCCCTGGGCTGGGGACCAGGGAAGGTTCCTCTCCTGCACCCCTGCTCCTTCTCTGCATGGTTTCTCCCTAACAACATGCCTTTCTTGACTTGACTGTAATTTTAATTTCTGCTGGAGGTCAGCTGGTCTTTCTTCCTAAATGGCCGCTCTCCCTGCTTGAGTTTTTTGGGTAATGGCATCATCTTATCTCTGCTTTTACTTTGGAAACCGACTCCATATTAACCTCCTGCCTGGCCTCCATTCTCTACCTTTTCCCTGCCGCATTTGCTATGTGCCCTTCTCTTGTTTTTGTTGCCTCTCACCACTGTACTCTGCCTCTGGCTTTGTCCAACTCACCTCCCTTCCTGACTGTCAGGGGCCTTCCCAGGAATCACGGATAGCCTTTATGCCTCTCTTGTGCACAGTCTCTTCCATTACTGGTCCCCAGGGCTCTGCAGTAGCCCAGGCCCCGATGTCAGCCTGAGGTCACAGCCAGTCAATGCCCAAAGAGATGTCCGCTTACTGGCTGCAACCCAGCTCTGTTTTGGATTCAAGAGTTTCCTGAGTGTCAGAGCCCTGCCCTGCACTGTTCACCATGGTGGTTGCCTCTGTGATGAATTAGATCCCTTGGCATTCTTGCCCTCTTCACCTCGAAGGAGTCAGTCATGCACTGGTTAATTTGGTCTTTGCAATAGATAATAAGAAAGTAACATTTTCTATAAAAAACCCTTCTTGGAGGTACAGATACATGATAAATAGAAACCTTATGCCTTAAACTGTCCACCCTTCCCTACTGGCATTCTTCCCTCACAGTTACCCATTCTACAGAAATCCACTGTAATGAAGAGGAGGAATAATTTGCATATTCCCAAGTTTCCCTTGGTTTGCAGAATTCACTGCCAGCTTTTATAAAGTAGTGAGCTCCCTTAGTGCATTTTAAGTGGCCTTCTTTGCAAGATTTTGATTCAGGTATAACTTTTCGGGAGCATAGGGAATGCATAAAGCACTCTCCGGCATATTCATGCTCACCTGGAGAGAAAAGTTACCCCAAGTAAGTGAGGAGAAGATCATTTACAAGTCTGATGTGGATGTTCTACCCTAAATCCCATAGGGCAGTAAGTTCATATTCCAGAATGTGGATTTCTCCTACTCTTTTATCTTAAGAAGCTCACCTGTAAGAACCTGTCTTTGGAATGCAGGAAAGTCAAGATCTGAGGATTTAGGTCGAATGTGATTATGATCCATAGAAGGAATTCAACAGATCACGGTGGTATTTGAACAGACCCCTCAGAGAGTGCTACCCACTGAAGAGGGCCTTGTATCAGCTTTCTCTTTGCTCAGAGCTTCCCAACCTGGTGTTCTGTTCTCAGACCCCAAGCTGTCTACCTGTGGGCTTCCAGCCCTCTGAAAAGGCATGCAATTTTATGTGCCCCTGCTTCTATGCATCCTTTTGGGGAGAAAATCTAGGGCTTTCTTTGGATTTGAAAAGGGTCTGGGATCCCGAAATCCTCACCCATGTCATTGTCTCAGGAGTTGAGGTGCTCCATGAAGTCGGATCCTTTGGTTTGTTCTCTGCTGGGTCCCGCTCCTGGAGCGGTGCCTGGTGCACAGTTGGTGCTCATTGTATATGTATGGGTTGAATGACTCGATAAGTGGATGAATAAAATGGCCACACCGGGACTTGAACCTGGGCTGCTCTGACCCCAGAGCACTCTGCCCTTCATCCTCCTAAAGGAAAGAGGCTATTTGTTTTCTCAGGGAGACTGGAGTGGGAGTTGGGCACACAACTTGTGAATCAAAGACCCAAATCGCTGCAAAAGAAATCTCAAAGCAACAACCAAAGCAAAGACTGCAAGAGGCAAGACAAATCGGATTTTCTGAGGCACTCTCTCTGAGCAGTTACCTCTGAGCCTGGGGAGGGTCTGGGCTCTGGCCAGCCCTGGATGCTGGTGGGCAGGGGATGTAGAGCAAAGTGCTTCTGAGGTGACTGTAGCAGGAAGCAGCTGGCTCCGGCTCTGGCTCTGGGGAGCAGAACATGGGCCAGGCTGCTGCCACGTTCTGTTGCAGAAGTACTGCCGGGGGCTGCTGTGGGTGCTGAAGGAGCCAGTTCCCTGAAGGGACAAGACACTGGACCGAGGGTCAGAGGGTCTAGTGTCTGGGCCTGACTCTGGCTCCTGGCACACCTTGGCTCCCCTGCTTCCCCCTCTCGATTTCAGTCTCTCTCTTTCTGTAGAAGGGTTTGCAGTGTTTGTTTTTATTCTTCCCAGGGTTAGTTGGGGGAGGTGGTGAGGATTGGTGACTGAGTCTTACAAACTACAAAGTATAGAAGGCCCTTGGGGAAACAGGGACCCAGCTGAATGTGCTGGACAGGTGTCCTCCTGTCTGGGGTCTGGGTCAGTGTGCTCGTACCCTGTAGTCCGCTGGTCAAACAGATGCTCCTGGTGAGCAAGGGCTCCTGGGAAATGCATGGGGTCAAAGTTGGCCGGAACCTGGGAATGCATGGAGGGGGCTCAGAGGGGATGTGGCACTGCCATGGGAGACTCATAGGCTAGTCAGGTGAGTGTGTGAGGATAGTCATTTGTCTGGAAAGCCGAAGAAGGAGGAGCTAGTACTCCATACAAGCCCTAAGCTAATGATCTGGCCCTTTTTAGAGAATAAGAGTCAGTTATTAGAGCCACTTAATTAATTCCAAGATGCTGAGCTGAGCAAGACAGGTTTAGCCCACTCCCAGTGGCAGAGCAGGTGTTGGCTCATCTTGCGGGAAAGCATGGCCAGTGGCCCATCTCAGAGTTATGGGGGTGGGGCCGTGTTCCAGTTAATAGAGGGATTTGTGTCCAAAGTAGCTGGGGATTTCCTGATTCAGAATCCTGGAGGGGAGATGAGCAATTCTCAGCATTTCCAGCACTCCTGAAGTTTGGTTTAGACTGACAGACACAGAAAATAGTCTTCCTGGACCCGAAGGCCATTTCCAAGGGAGAGGGCAAAACTGTCATGAATGGGGTAAAGCCCTGTTGGATTGGAGATTTAGTGCCATCCTGCTCAAAAGCAGAGGAAATGGATGTTGTAGTTGCCTTGTTGGCATCTACCCAGGCTCTCCCTGATCTAGCAGCCTCATGGTTTGAGTGGCCCTAATTGTCCAAGTCAGTCAGAGGAATCCCACTCCCACCTTGCTGGAGGGATAGATGGAGAGATGGTCCAATCAGAACAAAGCTTAGGGCTTTAGTTCAGTGGTCTGAGAAATGTCACTCTTTTCCCCTCTGGATGTGAAAAGTCAAGCACAGAGTCCTGGTTTCTATTGGCAGCCCTTTTGTGACCATGACGGAAGAGGATCTAAAGACAAAATTAACACATGGAGGGCAGCTGAGTAGAGAGGATCACAAAGAAATGGAGCTGGACTTTCTGGAGGTATGAGTCCATAAATCTCCTTTATCATTCAAGTCAATTTGAGTTGGCTTTTCTGATTCTTTTTTATTGAAGTATAGTTGATTTACAATGTTGTGTTAGTTTCAGGTGTGAATTGCAGCAAAGTGATTCAGTTGGCTTTTCTGATTCTTACATTGAGTGCTTTCTAACTGACATGTAGGACCTGTTGGTTTCTCAGGTTCTCTCAATCCTAGAAGTTAATGATTTGGCTGTTTTTTTTTTTTTTTTTTTTTAATGTCCTGAGGCTAGAGCCCAAATCAGGTGGAAATGAACATCTGGGGCTAATGTTCACCTTAGACACCAAGGCTTTGTATCGGAGGTTGGAACGTTGGAAGCTGATCTGTACTGGCACCTCTTTGACCAGATCATCTCAGATCCCTTTATAAGCATGGAGAGGCCCTCTTTGCATTGTTGGGACACTTAGGTCTAGAGGCTTGTCTAGCTTGTGGTTGGTTTGTTGGTGGTTAGAGATGGTCCAGATCTAGAAGAGTCCAACCTGAGAATTGAGGTTTGTTCTTCAAATGGTCTGTGAGTAGGAAAACACTAGTGAATTGAGAAAATGATCTCTTCTCAGTTGTGTTCTTACCTGCCAGAGTCAATTATTCATAAGTCTTAGAGCTCACTGTGTTACTTAAAATTGTACAGCTCCTAAGCCCATATGTCAAGGGAAGCCAAACAAACAAGCTTCCGTTTTACAAATCCTCAGATGTTTCCACGAAGGCTCCCTTAACTGTCTCTGACAGTAAGAAAATTAATAGATGCAGCTGACAATGTGTAAAATGATCGTATGTGTCGAGGTCTCAGAGGATAACATAATGTCTTCACTAGAAACAATTGGTGTGTTGTGGATTAGAAGCACAGGAGATGGATGGCTAGAAAGCCTGCCATGGGTTAAATGCCATCATTACTGGCTCGTTCAATCAGGAAATAGCTATCAAGGACCTGCAGCGTGCCTAACACTGGGCTGGTACCCAGAATCCATGTGTACAAGATAATGTTAAAGGAGGAGAATAGCATTCCTTCACCTTGAGGAGCTGCCCTGTCAAGCTGGGAAGAGAAGGCACACATACCTACCAGCCAGGGTGTACTTTGCAGATGTGTATGTTCTCAGAAGTCCAGAAGAAGGAAACAATTGTTGGTATCTGGGCTTTCTCAGGGAAAATGGGGCTTGAATTAGACTTCAAAGGAATTGAGCAAATTATTATTTGGACTGGAATTATGTATTATCGAATGAACCTTGAAGTAGCCATTCACTGGCTAGGGCTTGGAGATTTTATTTACCGAGAATGTTGGAAAAAAGCTTACTATAACAAGAACTGGCCTGCCCTGTATTTGTCCTATATTTAAAACATGTAATTTTTCAAAGTAACAGCAGAGAACATGAAATTTAAATGTAGGCTTCTTTATGGAGTCTTGGAAATGACTTTTCTTCCTGGATGGAATTGGACTATTGACTGTGTTAGGTTTGGTGGTGATTGAGCAAAGAGTATTTTCTATTTGATCTTATTATATTTTAATCACATTGCAATAAGTGTCAGAATAGTACAAAATGAGAAACTTCACAGGCTCATATTTCATTACAAAGTCAGTTTGTACAGGGCTTTGGAAGGGACCTCACTTGCATTGATTTGCTGTGGTGATCAATTATAGCTCAGCTCTAACGGAATGGAGCTGGTGGGCCAGGAGCTTCCTCCATGCTGAGCCTGAAGGTCACTTCCCCACATCCTTCTGCCTGGAGCCCACCACTCTGTTTGCTGTTTTATGGTGTGACTTGAATCTGGAGGTCAGTGGATGAAATGCCACTCTCTGTGGCTCTGGTTTGCTGACACATCAAGCCATCATGGCCGAACAAATATTGCCTGTGGTCTGAATCATATTTTGAGATATTCATTTTTCTTGTCTATCCCCCACCCTCCTGCTTCCCATTCAAGCAGGTAGCAGGCTTGGGGCTTCATTGCCTCGGTGGAATTGCATGGCCAGGCTGCAGGCAGAAGTCGCCGGTGTGACTTGTTGGCTTTTATTTTCTACAAGCTCAACCCTGTGGTGTAGGATGAGATTTTAGGAAAAAGGCAGAATGCATGGGAAAAGCAAGAGGCAGAGATCTTCTGTCCATCTCCCTTAAGAGGAGATTGCCCTGTCTGGGCATCCGAGGGTGGGTGACAAGTTCCAGACATGATACATGTGCAGAGATGGAGCTGCAGCCCCAGGGTCCCATATCCCTGTGTGATGGCATGAAGGCAGCAGAGAGCTGCAACTCACCAGACAGAGGAGGCGATGAGCAATTCAGCAGCCGGTCAGCAATTCTAGAAAGTGGAATCTCTGCCTCTTTCTGGGAACCACATAATTCTGGTGGGACCGGGAGAATAGGAGCCCCAGAATGACCCCATGGAGTTTGATGTCCAGTGACTCTGTGGCTTCCATTCACCACTGAAGAGGCTCGTGGCCAAGGCTGACTATTGGCGTCCTTGGTCCAACCTCTCTGGGGGCTTGGCATGTTCTCAAGATGTAGCCATGGCCGGCCTGCTTCTCTCTGCCTGCCTCTGCTGGTCCCCCGCAGTCTGCTAGGACAGCCCTTCTCTCTTACTGCCCTCCTAGGGTTTCTGAGAGGTCCAGGAAGCCGGGCTAGGGATGGAGGGGGAGTTGGAGAGAAAGTGCTCAGTCTGTCTAGTCCTTCCATAGCAGCAAAACCCAAAATACATCCTGGCATTTAATGTTATTTTTTCTGCCATGCTTATTAAACAGAGAGGCATAATGGAGAACACAAAAATCATCCCTCAGCCCATCTATAGAAGAATGTAGAATGATCTAGTGTTGAAACTGTGAACCAGTTCAGGCCAGCGGTTCATGTGGCATCCAACAATGTTGAGTATCACTGTTTATCTCAAAAATTAAAAATATCTCATGACTTCCTATGAGTTTGCTGCAGTGCCTGGGGGTGACTTGGGGAACAGTTTGGGAATCATAATAATAGGATTCCATGGTATGTAAGTTTTATATATTGTTTGAAACTCTGACTAATTGCATGGTGCTATATTTGTATATACCACATATTACTAGACCCTACTGTTGGACTTTAAGGCCATGAACAAGTTATCTCCATTATAAACATTGTTACCATAAAGAGCTTTGTAGGTTAATCTTTGAGCACATTTCTGATTTTTTTGTTAGGATAAATTCCTAGAATGGAATGGCTTGGTCAAAGGGAGTCACAAGTTTAGGGCTGTTGAATCACCACCTTCCTCTGAAAAGGTTGTACCAATTTATACTCACATTATGTATGGGCCCATTTTCAATACCATCACCAACACTAAATAGTGTCATTCTGTTAAATCCTTGATAGTCTGATGGCATCTGCTTGGTTAATTTGCATTTCTTTGGTTATTAGCAAGTTTGAAATTTTTCATATGTGTATTAGTCTTTTCTGAATTTCCTATTTATATCTTTTGCTCATTTTCCTCTTGGAGTGTGTGATGGTTTTAAAATATGCCTGCACATTCTTGGTCACTCTTTTTTCAAAAGGTGGAGCCTACGTCTCATCCCCTTGAACATGGGCTGGATGCAGTGACCCACTTCTAAAGAATAGAACGTGGCAGAAGTGACGATGTGTGTCTTCCAAGGCCTGACCAGAAAAGACATTGCATTTTTTACTCTCTGAAATGTTTTGCTCCAGGGGAAGTCAGTGACCATGTTGTGAGGACACTCAAGCACTTCTTTCAGCAGAAGTAGTGAAAGCCGCTACCTCAGGGGAGGAACTGAGGTCTCCTACCAACAGGCAGCACCAACTTGCCAAGTGGAAGTGAGCCACCTTGGAGGTGGATCTTCCAGCTCCAGCCAAGCCCTCAGATGACCGCAGCCCTGGCTGACACTTAACTGCAACCTCGTGGGAGAGGAGTTCAGCTAAGGCCGCAAAGGTGGAGAATAAAACCTTATCTGCCAACTACTTCACATTTTAAAGTGAGGGGTTAGATCTGTGCTGTCCAACATGGTAGCCACCAGCTGCAAGGAGCTATTGAGCACTGGACCTGGTGAGTCCAAACTGAGAGGCCCTGTGAGTGTAAATACACACTGGATTCTGGAGACTTAGTATTTAAAAAAAAAGGATGTAAAATATCTCATTAGTAAATTTTTATATTGATTACACATTGAAATGATAATATCTTAGCTGTGTTGGGTTAAGTAAGTCTAACAATAGGGTCTAGTAACATGTGGTATATACAAATATAGCATATACTTTTTACTTTTCACTTGATTGTTGATGATAAGATGACCTTAACAGTAACTAAAAGTTGATGAACTCAGCGATACATTGATTCTCAGCCTACCTGGGTTAAATTCTTTGAATCTTGGTGCCCTGTTGGTAAAATAGGAATAATAATAGTACATGCCTCGGTGGGTGGGTTATCAGGATGAAATCAGATAATCCAAGTAAAGTGTTTGGTTCAGTACCTGATACATGGTGAGCAGGTCAAAAATACCTGCTGCTATTGTTTTCACTAATAATCAAAGGAGGAAATAAATGAAGCATTACCTATCCCGACTTCCTCGACTCAGACTAACCAAACTGTGTGTTAAGAGGATGTGCGTACAATACCCTAGTGAATTGTTTTACCGTCTCTGACAGAGCTCCAGGCTGCCCTCATTTCATAGCAGTGAGGTTTGACTGCCTTTCAGATGTCAAGCCCTTGGATTTGAAATCCCCTGTATGCTGTACAAATTAGTTAGCTTTATTTCATATTGTACACATGTGGAGTTACCACCTCTTGACTTCAACAAATTTATGTGAAAATCATGGAAATGATGCTTCTTTGAATCGACTAGAGCCTTGGGTGTCTGTCTGAGACCTGCTCTGCCTCACACACCAAGCTCTGTATTTACAGTTTCTTCAACTCAGCAAAGGCTCAGGCACCCAACCCTCCCCCTCAACCCCCAGATTCTAAGCCCTCCCTGAGGACCGGGCCGCTGGGCTCAGTTAGCTCAGCAAACATGCTTCACATGATGCTGGCTGCACCTTTTCCTGTTTTCTCTGAGTCTAGCAAAGGCCCCAGAGGGGGAGAACACAAGTGTCCCACACTCTAAAGCTAGGGGTTAGGCCTGCGCTGCCCAGTAGGGTAGCCACCGGCCATACACAGCACTGAGCACTGGATGTGGGGAGTCCAAACTGAGAGGCCCTGTAAGTGTAAAGTACACACTGGATTCCAGAGACTTAGTATGAATAAAATGCCTGTAAAATATCCCATTAGTAAATTTTTATATTGATGGCACATTAAAATGATAATATCTTAGCCATATTGGGTTAAATAAAATACACTATTAAATTTAATGTCATCTGTTTCTTCTTACTTTTTTAATGTAGCTAGTAGAAAATTTAAAATCACACATGAGGCTCACATTATATTTCTTGTGGACAGTGCCAGGTTAAACCATCTGTGCAGGTCTTGTCAAAGAGGGGGTTGTATGGGGAGGGGGCTAGAGATTCCAGAGTTTGTTGGCGCTGTTTCCCATGATTCCTGTGGTTCTGAAGAGCCAGATGGGGTCCCCATCAAAAGCAGAGATTCAGACAGGGGTGGAAACCCGAGAAGGAGCCCACTTGAGAGCATTGTCTGGGAGGCGTGAGCTGAGTCCTCAGCACACGAGTAGACTTCCAGAAACTGCTTGCTGAGGCAGGCAGGGGCCGGCGGCAGGTGGTCAGAAGTGGACAGTAGGAGGAGGCTTTTTCCCTACCAGAGGACCCACCGTGACGAGACAGGTGTTTCTGAAAAGGAGAACCAACCCTGCCCCAGTGCCCACAGAGAAAGACTGAGCATTTAGGGCTTGCTTCATCCAGACAGCACCACTGACATATCACAACCCTACATATTTGGCCTCTAACCAACACTCCCCTGCCCTGACCTCCATCCCGGAGGGCCAGATGCTCCATGTGGGGGGAGGCGAAGAGGAGGTAGGGTGCAGAGAAGGCCCTGGCAACCCCTCTCCCACGGTGGCCCAGAGCTAGGAGAAAGGATACTCTTAAACTGGATGAACTGAGAGTTCGTTTATCACACTGGGTTTTTTGTCAACCTGACAAAAAGGGACTATTCACTTATTACCCCGTGATCTCTTTCTAACTCAGCAGCTGGAGTGAACCTACCTATTAATATGTGTGTTGAATCAGGTCCCTCCTCAGCTCAGACCCCTCCAGTGGCTTCCCTCTCACTCGGATTAAGAGCCACAGTCCTTGGCATGTTCTCTCAGGTCACACCACCTAGGTGTGCTGTCCTGCTCTTGTCTGCATCTTGCCTCATCCTGCTGCAGATGTGGAATAATGTAGTCTCTCAAGGAGAGGTGGCTAATAAGCTCTGCTCTGTTCATGATGGGTGATTGCCCATATTTTTCCTTCTCATTGGTGGCATGAGCTTAAAACCTTATTAGCTTATGACTTCTACTAGCATTCCTACTTTACCAATTATATACACACCTGGAAGTAATGTTGAATGCATTAAGTCTTATCTATGGGGGAGTGTGGATAAAGCAAAGAGAACTATTTGGGGTTATGACTCAAGAGCCGGCCGCTTGAGGAATGACATTCCACTTGAACCCCCTCTGCCCCCAACCACATACTTTAAGGAATTAGAAGGTGATCCAAGACATTATAGGGTCTTCTAACTTCATCCCTCTCCCTCCCTCTCTCCCTCCCTCCCTCCTTTCCTTCCTCCCTCCCTCCCTTCCACCCTTCCTCCATTCCTTCCTCCTTTCCTCCCTCCCTCCCTCCATTTCTCCCTTCCTCCTTTCCTCCCTCCCTCCCTCCCTCTCTTCCTCCCTCCCTCCCTCCCTTCCTCCCTCCCTCCCTTCCTTCCTTCCTTCCCAGATGTGATGACATAATCAGATCTGTCTTTTAAAAGCTAGTTAACTGGTGACTGTGTGAAGGATGAACTGGCATAGGTCAAGCAGACCAAGGAGGCTGGCACATTAATCTAGGAAGTGATGAGAACTTCAACTAAGGCAGTGACAATCAGGAAAAATTTGGAAGTAGAATGGTCAGCACCAAATGAGTTTGGTCTTAGATCTTCTGAGTTTGAGGCACGTGGCGGACACTGCCCAGCTCCCTCTGTCAGGACTGAGGCCCTCATTCCTCCAGGTGGCCTGGGTATAGGTGGATAATGGATCACAGCTGCATCCCTTCAAGGAATTTCCCTTGACCCAAAGGAGCTGCATTGTGCAGGAAGCCATGGAAACTTGGGAAGAAATGGTTACCAGAAAGAGAGAGTGGTGGGCAGAGAAGGCAATCTGAGAGTTCCTGTTGGATTTGGCAATATAGAGGTCATTGGTGACTTTGGCACAGATGTATGAGGAGGGGCAAGGTATGGGTTGCAGTGGTATGAAAACTATCTGGAAGGCAATCTTGAGGAGCTGGACCTGGGTCTTGAAGGAAAGGTAGGATGTGGGGCATGGGAATACCTGCCATGAAGGGAGGATGATGTAAGTGAAGGAACTCAGACTGGAGAAGTCACCTAGTTTGACTGGAGGGTGAGGGGAAGGTGGGAGGAACTCGGGATGGAAAAGTGGATGGTGTCCAGTCATGGCTGTCTCTGAAGAGCAGAATCAACGGGGCTGTCTCCACACGTGTGGGAGTGCCACTGGGTTCAGGATACTGCCCTCTAGTGGGCACTGGGCATTGTGTCCCTGGAGTGGGGACCTGGCTGATCACATGGATGTTTTGATGGTGTGTTTATGAATGCAGATGTGATGAATTCTCTGAAGTGAGTTCCATTAAGCCAATTTAATGCCTTGATCAGTTTCCTAGCCTGTCTAGTAATCTCATTTCCAATACTTTTAATTTTACTACAGTTATTTTCAAATAATTTAATTTTGTGTAAATTTTACAGGAAGAATTTAATACATTTATCAAAGTGTATCCATTATAACTTCTGACATTATGAATTTCCTATTGTGACCATTGCTTCTGTCAAATCCAAT
The DNA here is from genome assembly GCF_964341445.2 of Mesoplodon mirus. Classification (NCBI taxonomy): domain Eukaryota; kingdom Metazoa; phylum Chordata; class Mammalia; order Artiodactyla; family Ziphiidae; genus Mesoplodon; species Mesoplodon mirus. The sequence goes on from NC_138980.1 coordinate 72,894,136, forward strand.
TTTCCTGGACAAATATTTGCAGACCTAAATTTTACCAAGGCAATTTGATATGTATATGTAAAATTCTAACAAACTGTACCGTGTGAAATTTTAACCATTAGCTGTGCTGTTTTGAGGAGATTATTCCTTCTAATAAAATTCATTACGACTAGGATAAAAGATTGATAGTTTATATTTATTTCTTCACTAATTTATTATAAATTTATGAGTAGCCTCTGTGAGATGGTTCTGGTTTGCTCTCTATCCAGGACTGAGTGATTGAATTGTGAAGGTAATTATTCTGTTTCTGATTACTCTGTGTCCTGTATATAAATCATCTCCTCTGTTGGTGGCACCCGTTGAGGATGGGATATCCTCAGGAGTGGTGCAAGCAAGTGGCAGGATTTCCCTCTCAGCTCCGTGACAGCTCCCTGCAGAGCATTCATGCTGTGCTGTCCCTGTGCTAACACTTTACAGACATTATCTTATCAAATTCTCCTTTCTTATCCCATTTCACAGGTGTGCAAACAGCACCTTAGAGAAGTTAAGGGGCAAAATTGGGATTTGAACCCTGGTTTGTCTGAATCCAAAGACCACAGTTAAAACCACTGGGTTACACTGTATTTCACTGTATTTGTGTGCTCAGCAGACAGCACTTACAGTCTGATGCTATTTGGGTGAGGGTTGGTTGGTTATGGTCATAGAATGTCTGGTCCAGACCCTCCCCATCATTACACACACACACACACACACACGCATACATATAAACACACTACAAATGTGGAAACCAAAGCCCCAAGGAGAGAAGGGATAAGCCCAGAGTCAAATAGTTATTGGGTGGCACAGCTGGATAGGGGAGACAGGCAGTGTGAGTTGTCTGAGAGGGGACTCCTGGATCCCAATTTCCTTTATTTCAGAGAAGTTGGGAGAAAATGCCCCAGTGATGGGGACTGTTAAATCACTGCTAGAAGTGACCATGTCTGCCAGGTGCCACATATCTCACCTGGGTCCTTCGGGCTCTTGGCAGGGTCTAGTTTCCCCATTAGAAGGAGCCGTGTGGGACCTCCAGACCTCTGGCCCTATCCGTGGGACACTGAGCAGGGAGCAGAGAGGAGGGCTGCCTCTTCAGTTTGGAACTCGGAACAAACGTATCACTTTTGGCCTCCATCATGAATAAGGCACTGAGGTATTTCAGGTCCTGCAACAACTGCAAAGAAGGTTTTTTCCTTTGTATTATGATAACATATTTACTTTTTCTGATTATATAAAGAATGCTGGTTCATTGTGGTGCAGTTTTCCTTTAAAGGGGTTATTTCATAATGACCATCACAGTTAGAATTATAATAGTATGAGAATTCAAAAGAGGTCTTATTGTTTCCCCTCTTCTTTCTTGAAAGCCCACATTCGGACAAAGGAAGTGGGGGGCTCAGAGCATGAGAAAAATAATGCTACACTTGACCTAATTAGAGGCTGAGTGGCTGGTAGCAGGCTGGGGTGGAATTCTGAGGGATCAGTGCTGGCAGCACTGGCCCTCAAACCCCTCTGTCCCCCACCACCCCTGCGCCGTGACAAATAGTCATAATTACCTGTACAAGGGAAGAGGACTTTCCACACTCTGCATCTCAGATATTTTCTACTGATGCTGGGAAAGAAAGTCTGTGAGGAGAGGAGGAGTGTGGCTGGGAGGTTACTGGGGAAACTGGCCAGGGAGTTCTTTCCTTCACTGCCCTCCTGTGCTCCCAGGAGTCTGGCCAGGGGTTAACCATAGATGATGACTTTGCTCTTTGAAGCTGGAGATACTCCTTCTGTTTCTAACATTCCACCCCAACGAGGCCCCACATCCAAAGACCCTGTTCTGATGGAATATTCTTAGCAAGTCGGGCAAACACAAGCCCCAGGGCGGCTCTGCCAGTCTGCCTTCCTTGTGGTCCTCTCTGGGGCCAATGTGGGCTTCTCCTTGGCTTAGCATCTCAGGTGGCCAGTCTCAGGGGTGTACCTGGGAGGGTGGGATGTGCAGGACAACCACCAGTGTTCCTCAGCTTTTGCCACCCGGAGCCCCAGCCTCTGTCAGTGGCAGAGATGTGGAGCATGGCTGGCGTGGCTGACCTGCCAGTGGATCTTTCTTTGTTTGGCTCCATTAGCAACTGACGTATCAGACTTTGTGAGATAAAGATTCCAAACCCCACCGGTGACTCCAAACAGCTTTCCGCAGAAACAGTTGGTCTGTACCCCTCTCACAGGTAGTTTTGGGCAGAGAAAGAAGAAATGGCTGTTGCATCTTCCCAAAGCATTTTGTAACAGGACGATTTGTTCTAGGTGCAGTCTATTTTGCCCGACTCCTCTCAGACAGTCAATAATTCCAGTTTGCTGATGATTATCCTTGGTCCCTCCCCTTCCATCTGCCACCGGAGTCCGCCCCTCTCGCGGCAGCCACCCCACAGAACGTGGAAGCATCTGTCTCTCTAATGACCGGCCGTGGCAATCTCAGCTATTCAATATGGTGAGATGAAGAAAACATTTAATTCCTATGATATGGGGCACTCCAAAGCCAGATTTGACAACTGTTCCACTGAACGCTACTATTTCACAATTTCCTTAGATAACAAGAAGCCATTCTTACTCCCAGAGGGATATATTTACAAGATGGGAAGTTGATAACTAGGCCACTAGAATGACAAATGGTTTTGAAATACACTGTGCATTGACTGATGAACGTGTGCTGCCTTCTGTGAGAGGAAATTCTTCCAGAGTGTCCTTAGCCTGAAGGGCCTTGAGAAGTGTCAGAGAGAAACCGAGCCTGAGTCCTGCATCCTGGGGCCTTCTTGGAGTCAGAGGGAGAGAGCTTTTGGGTGAGGACCCCTGGACAAACATAACTGGCAGTAGGAGCTCTGAGGGAGGGAGATCCCTGAAGCCTGGGGGAAGCTGGGTCTGCAGAAGCTTCGTGTAGAGGTGGGGTGCACGTAGGTGGTGAAGGATGGGAAGAGCTTTGGTAAATGGGGAATTGGGGGGACAGGGAGGGTGAAGACATCGAAACAGTTACAGTGAAAGTGAAGAGTGGTCGGCAGGGACCTGAGTGGAGGGGGCCACTCTGTGGGTAGGGAAGGGACTGTAGATGAGTTCTCAGGGCTGTGCTCTTTTGACCTTGGCTGAAATACGTAGGTCCACGGTCATGCATGCAAGCAGGGGCAAGATGTGCCTCCTGCCTCAGCCCTGTGGCTGTGGAGGTAGGGGTCCCAGAGACTAGGACTCACAACAAGACCACCATTATTGAGATACTCTGTGTGCCAGGCACTGGGCCCAACGCCTTGGGGGTGTTTTAGCAGAAGAATCACAAAGGCCAATTGGCCTGCTAGGAGCCTGGGATGGGGAGAAGGCCAGGCTCCTCAGATGCTCCCAGAGGTGGGGGTCCTTGCTGCCATTTTAGAGACTCCTTCCATTTTGTGCTTCTCCCCTCTCAGGGGCCGTGACTGGCTTCAGAGGGGCACGGCCGCCCTCACCTGCCCTGACGCTTCTGCTTGTGCGCAGCCCCTTGTCCCTTCTGGGGCTACACATAGGAGGTCTGGGCTGTGATGGGAGGGAGGGGAGGCCAGAGTTCGAAAATCTCCTTTTACTTCATGAAACCACAGACATCCTCAGAGATTGGAGCAGCGAGAGATAGGCACAGAAATGATGCAATGGTTCGCCAAGAAACACCTTCCACCAACATTTTGCTTTAATTCCTGCTGCTTTAGGCTTTTATGAGTAATTAATTGGGGGAGTAAGCTCACGCCCTAGATTTTTTAGATAACTAGTAGGCCAGACAACTACCAGAAAGGAGGATTTCTCAGGGTCCCTCTGGGTCCTGTGTCTTCCTGGTACTTCCCTTCCTGGCACCACTTTGTGAAAAATGCTCCAAGCTTCAACTTGCTTGTCGGCTCAAAATAGGAGTCTATCTCCAACCCCAGCCCGCAAGTCCTCCTCCCACACCTCCCGATAATCTTTAGTCAGCTCACCCCATGGTGGAGTGAATCCCCGCAGATCTGGTTTGGGAACCCCCGGAGAGAAGAGGATTCTGTGACTTGTTCCCCTCTGCAGAACACATTTAACTTAAGAAGGAGGTGGATTAAATAAACTTTGTTATGAGATTTTCACCATATCTCTTGAGCTGTTATAATACCAGGCTTAAGTATTTCTACCCTAAACCCTACTCAAGTGCTTTCTAAGGCTCAGGGTGATTTAGTGATGATGTGATGCTTTTATTTTTGATATTTGCACCTTGCAGCAGGGCTGGGAAGGGTGGCAGGGATTGTGGGAGGGAAGAGCTGCTCTGTCAGATATACCCTGTAAGGATGGTTCCCAGCTCTGTCCCCTTATCAGCTAAATAGGCTAGTGGCCCCTGCTTTATCCTTCTGCGGGAGATGGGATGGGAGACTTTGGGAAGGGCAAGATGTGAACACGTTATTAAGGGTCAGTGTCGTGTGGGTGGGCCTTGGCCCCTTGCTTTCAGCCTGTGGCTGGTATTTCACTTAACAGTTGGCTGCTTGAGCAGGTTGTGCACTGCTCAAAGGTGCTCAGCTGAGGCAGCATATGGGGGCTGCACCTGTGTGCCCTTAGGGCTGTGTTTACCCCTGGGGGCACATTTTCTCATTCATAGAAAAGAAGAGGCTATTTGTAGCACTGGCTAGGAACCCTCAGGCTGGTCTCAGAGCAGGGCCTGGTCACTCAGAAGTCCACACCTTGTGAATCCCTCTAGGAAAGAGCACTTACACCTTAACTCCGTGCCTTCCGGCTTCTCATTTGTCCCTGCCCCGAATGTTGCCCACACCCTGGTTCCTCTGAAGTTCAAGCATCATTGCATTCCTTGAGGGGCCTGGAGCCCAGCTGAAGGCCTGTGCCAGGCAGTGCTGACTGATCAAGATCAGTTCCCCTGACCCACTTCGGCTCACAAGCAATGTACTCCTGAAGTGGTTCCTCCACCTCTGGCAGCCATCTCCTCCTGCCCCGAGGCCCAGCCCTGACACCCATTGTGCTATCTTCACAAAGCCTCGGGGCCTGTTCCCTCTCATGCATCTGCTCGCAACTGTGGCCTCCAAGTTTGCATCTCCACCTCTGACTTTGAAAACCTCTCACCCATAGTCTCAACTCTCTCCCTGCTTCCTTCTGCTTCCCCCACAACATGGCCAGGTAGGCAGGGCCTGGGGCTGCTGCCCGCCCTTCAGAAGGCCTGGCTGGGTCATGACATTGGGCCTGTCTGTATTTAAGGAGAAACTACTTTGGCTGACTCTGTTGCCTTCAGCCCAGAGAAAAGGCCCTTTCCACCTGGCCAGTCTGTTCAACAATCTGAGTGGTTCATGGGGAGGGGATGCAAATCCCCAGTTAGCTATTTAGAAACTTCCTTTTGTCTTCTATGCATAAATTCCTCCAAGAGATTCTGCAGGGGCAGGGAAGAGTTCATTGAAGGCAGGGTTTAGAGACTCAAAACTGAGTAGCTCAATCATTTAACTGCCCTTGGGACTCCCTACTTGTTACCCACCGAACAGTCTGTCTAAAGCCATTCTTTGGCTTTAGTCCACTACCAGCCACATTCCCGGCTTCCCCCAGGCCCCAGACAAGGTCTGAGGTCTGGAGGAAGGGGGAGGAGACAGTCAAGGACACACAGAAATTTCCCAGCAGCTCTTTAGGTGCTAAACAAAACCAAAAGAAAATGAACCCAGATTCATTCTCTAATTGCTTAGATCTTATTAGAGCCTGATTACATAATCTATCTTGGTTTACATTCTCTCTTACCCTGTTTTTTAATTGGTGATAATAGAGCTTGAGAGTCTCATGTTGGACTCATACATCTGGCTGGGGTGGGTGGGTAGAGGCAATTTACTGTAAGCATAATTCTGGGAGACCCAGAAGTCTCTGCACAAACAAGAGGTTGTTACTAACAGTGGTTGCTTTGTGTTGTGGGATTTGCGATCAGGATTGATCAGCATTGCAATAAAGGGTCGCTAAATTACCGGGTGCCACAGCTCTGGTAGAATCGTTGGGTTTGTGTTCTCTGGGGGTAATCCTTTAGCTTCCATGGGCCTGACGAAGCTAGCTAGAGAAAGTTGGCAAGGGAAAACTTTATGTGTTTATAGAATAATGTGGGTGGCAAATTTAGTGTATTGGTCTATCCCTATGCCCCTGAGTTCTAGGTCCTGCTTTCTCTGCCCCCACTGCTGCAGATGGCAGGAGGCCCTAGTCCCAAAGGAGACCTGTGAGAAAAGGTCCACGTTAGGCAATAGAAACAACAGGTAGGGCATAGCAAGGCACAGCCATGGGCTCTCAGCTATGTGCTTTATGGTCAAAGAGAAGCTTCTTATCTATCCTCACAGCACCCGTAGTGGCCAGGAGGAGTTGATGGAGCATTTCCTCCAGGCCCCTCAGGAAACCTGGAGCTGAGGTATTTTTCTTCTGCTCCTTATTCTCCTCGCTGGCTGAGGCAGTTTAGCTGTTGGCATTGATCTGCCACCATTCTTTTCTTTTTGTTTTTTAACCATCACGTTATATAGCACATTCTTTATTTTGACTTGTTTTGCTTTTTGCCTGTGTCTCTCCACTAGACTATAGCATACTGGAAAGCTGTGATTTGTGCTTGTTTTGTTTACTGCTGGGTCCCCAAGGTTTAGCATAGGGCCTGGCGTGCTCAATCAACATTTGTTGAATGAATGAAGAAATTCTGTCTTCAAGCTGTCAGTAGACAATAATACTGTCCATCCCACAGACTCCTTGTGAAAGACACTGATTGTCAATAATTCAAGCACTTCCTTGACATGATATTTTATGATATAGATTCAGACTGCTGTGTGTGTGTGTGTGTGTGTGTGTGTGTGTGTGCGTGTGTGATTCTGGTCTGAAGATTAATTGTTAAGTGTCGGAATTAATATTGTTGCTGTCGTTATCATTTTTTAAAAATTTTTTAGAATTTTATTTATTTTTTTATACAGCAGGTTCTTATTAGTTATCCATTTTATATATATTAGTGTATACATGTCAATCCCAATCTCCCAATTCATCACACACACACACCCCCGCCCCCGCCACTTTCCCCCCTTGGTGTCCATATGTTTGTTCTCTACATCTGTGTCTGTTTCTGCCCTGCAAATCGGTTCATCTGTACCATTTTTCTAGGTTCCACATATATGCGTTAATATATGATATTTGTTTTTCTCTTTCTGACTTACTTCATGCCATCATTATTTTCAATGTGTTGTTTTGTCATTTTGCTACCTAGATGTCTATTTGGTTTCCTTTTTCTTTCTTGGTGAAAAAGGAACACATCTCTTTGCCTACTGTTGATGACTTTTTTACAATACCAGCTTTCCTTTATGCTTGTTCTTATTCATTTAGCTTGGAATTAGTGTTTTGTTTAGTTATCACTAGCAGTTTGTCTGATTTTTTGGGCCAGAAATGACTTCTTTTCTGCCTGGTGGGGAGAAAGTCACTATATTTGGAAAGCAATTTCCCCAGATTCAGGAGCTAAATTGATTTTATGATTTAGATATTAAGCTTTTTTTTTTTTTGCCTTGTAAGTTTCTAATTTTCCTTTAGAAGAAATATATGAATAGCTGTCTGCATATGTCTGTCTGAAAGGATGGAGCCATGTAGGTCCATGAACTTACATTTATAATCTCCAGTGGACTAAAAAGAGAGAGAGAATGGGACTCACACACATGCGTAAGGCCTGCCTGCTAACAGATATGCTCTTCAGAAAGTTATATATATTTTAGAGTTTGGATCAATGATTTGTAGATCTCAAATCCTTTGAAACAAGGAGTGACAAGACAGGCCTCTAGTACAGAGCATCATCGTGAGTGTCTAAAGGATAATGGGGTTGTCTCAACTGAGTGGACTCCTTAATATTAATTTTCTTTGCTTTATTTTTTGAGGTGTTAAAAAAACTTGCTTTGCCTAATATATTAGCATTCATTCCTAGGCTTTGAAAACTAATCCTACTTTGAAAGGAGAGTTTTAAATTTGAAATATGAGGCCTGTATAGTGGTGCCTTGAAATCATTAACTGTCCCTTCAATATTCATTGCAGGTATATCCATCATGGGGAGCTTGTTTGTCATTAACGTGAGGGGGATGCAAAAGCAAAACCTCCTGGAACCCCTCCAAGGGTAATGTTGTCACTCAAAACTTTGTCCTGGAATCGATCTGACCTCAGAAATGGGCCATACCTATTGACAAAATGACAGTTGGTAGTTTTAACAGATCTGACGGGTGGCAGTTTTCGCAGATGGAATGGGAGTTGGTTTGTAGATGAATCCGCCAGGCAGCTTTGGCCCTGAGCAAGGTTTCTGTGGTTGAGTCTAATTAGCCTGAGGGGTCAAAGGGCAGGGCACCTTGGAATCGATGTTCAATTCCACATTTCTGCCAGGGATGTGGCTTATCTGCAATGCAGCCCGGCTGCCACAGGCCTGGCCTGGCAGAGGGGGCATTTATATTTGTTTGAGTCTCTGGCTAAAGGAGCATTAATCTATGTATATATGATACCTGGATTAAAACATGTTAACCACTTCCCCACGTCCCTCAAGAGCCTCCATGGCTTGTCTCCTTATGTGCTTATTGACTTGTGTTCTATTGATTCCCTGTTGGGGCTGGTGACTTCTCAGTTTTTGCTCTTATTCAGCAATTTTGCTTGTTAAATTCTAATCTGGGTGTAAAACATTTTTCGATAAAGCCAAAGCTTGAGGATCATCCATTTGGAAGGGAAGTTAGATCCACAGAGGGCCTTCAGAGTATTTCCACTGAAAGGGCTTTGCCTGTGCCGAGGAGCAAATACTCTCACTCTAGAAATCTTTCTGGTCATGGCAGAATGGGCCAGAAGTGTCTCTTTTTAGAACTGAGTTTCAGTTCTTACGTAAATCACGGTGGTTTCTTACAGAACGCTGTTTTCTTGGTACAGATGAGGAGGAAGCCCAGAGCTGACCAAACAGCCTTGACCCCACTGCTGATAAAAGCCTCCAATTCCCAGCTTGTCCCTTTGCCAGGCCAGGGAATTTTCTGTGGTGTTGCAGTCCAGGTATGGGAATATCCAATTCCCTTTAGTCTTCAATAAATTCAATTTAACAAACACTTATTGAGGGCTGGCTCTGTAAAATTACCATGGAAACCCAAGTGGAATCTTTAAAATCCTCTGGGGGAGTTGTTCAGAGTTCCCACATTCATTGACACTTCCGTGAGCAGGGTGGGTGCATCTTGGTCCGACTCATGCCTGTTGTATGTTTGCATTCAGCCCAAACAGCAGAAAGGGGAGACAGATGGATGAACATTTCTAAAGCTGATAATAGGGCTTTTTGTCCCTGGTGGTGTAACGTTGGATGCCCAGGGAAGACAGGTGAGGAGCCAGAGCTTTGATTTCTGTTGGAGCAAAGAGCTGAGTTCAGCCACAGCTGCCTTTACACCATAGTGTCATCGCCCCCATGCTTGGCACCGGGGCAGGACCTACAAAGGGATGTCTCCATGCCTGGTGACAGCCTTGACTGTGCACCTTGCAGCACAGGGGGGTGCTGTGGCTTCCCAAGATCAAAGCCTCGATTATGTGAGGCACTCATCACACAGTGGGAGCAGGGCTTGTCCCTGACACAGGGCGGAACCACAGCATCATTGTCCTGCCGGGGTCTTAGAAGAACTGGGAGGCTTCATGCTGTTTTTTCTTAAGAAGACAGTAGTTCCAACTGTGCTGAGAAATGTTCCAACTCAGAAAAGTGGAAGATGGGGCTTTGACATTTAAGGTCATTGTCAGGATTATAAATCTTTGGGTTGCAAGTGACCGAAAAAAAAAAAAAAAAAAAAGAGAAGAAAATTAAACCGGCTTAAACTATGAAGGAAATCTGCTGGTACAGTTAACAGAAAAGTCCAGATGTAAGTTCAGGTGAGGATGAACCCAGGAACTCAGTGATGTCACCAGGGACACCGTTTCTTTCCATTTTCTGTGCTGCCTTTTGACTGGTTTCCTAGATGGGCCCATGCTGGCCACCAGCAATTCCTAGGGCTGCAGGCTTCCTCCTCCATGTCTAGCAGGAAGTACAAACTTCTTTGCCTTGACTTTCCGGGCAATACTGAGATTTGCCCTGAATGGGTCATTTCCAACCTAGACAGCCCAGGACTCTCTGAGTCTGAACTGTGCTTGGAATTTTTTGCTCCTGGGAGAGAGGGATTTTTTTTTTTTCCTCCTGGTATGCTTTTCTTAGGAGAGATGATTCCTTTGATAGGCTTTTGTTTTTCCCCTAAATAAAAGTCATATTCAAATATTTTCTTTGCTGATCTTGGGTCATCTAAAATCAGCAACCAAATCACATCCAGGGATGAATTTCCAGTGGGTGATGGTACATCTACCTAAGGTGTGTCACCTTTCAGCTGGTGGACTCTGATCTCCACTGTGTGCGCCCCGCCTCATCATCATTTGGACAGGCTCTCTGTCCCGGTGTACACCGTATTCCTCCAGGTACACTGCAGAGCCCACTGGGCCTCCAATTCCCAGGGTCCGAATGGAACAGCCAACCCCCTCTCACACTCCCTCCGTCCCCAGAGGAGGAACATTTAATTTTCAGTAGCTCATTGTGCCTTTCATCTGGTTTTGCCATTGTGATGTCCTTTCTGCTCTCTGTCTCCTTAGAGCCACGCTCTGAGGGCTCAGGGATTCTCATCATCTGTGCATAGCATGTGCCCCCTGTACGTAGGTCTGTTGCTCTGCATGTACCAACTTTGGATTACTGCTTAATGCCTGCCCAATAGCAGTTACATCTGAGATTCCACTTTCCCTCCATCTATGTATGTATCTCTGTCATCAACCTTGAAAATAGCTTTTGTTTCCTGATATATCATGTCCCTATTTGGGGGACATTGAATTTTCTTCTCTTGGGGTGGTTGTGTTTGTGCTCAGCCAGTGTCTGTGCACCATCAGACTCCAGGGGCAAAAGATGGCACTTCTGATGGTGGCTTGGTGTGCCAGGTCCAGTGTCTGCCCGCTCAGCGCACTCCACAGGGTAGCCCTACTTCTTTCTTGGCATCATACGGGCCAAGCACCGGGATGATTGAATGCATTTGTGTTCAAATTAATGAGCTGCTTTGTCACCACGTGGACCTGCCAGAGGTAAGAGTGTGCAGGTGTCCGTGACACTGATGTAGTGACCCCCACGCATGAAGGTTCTGTGGGCAAAGTGCCATGTTTACGTTTCCCTTCTGCAGGGTCCAGAATCAGAAGTTGATGACGTGGAGCAGTTTGTCCTAGAGAGGTGATGGCTCTGGGTGACAGAGTGTGAGGGAGTCTCCCAAAGATGATAGAAGCCAACTCTGAGATATGAAGTGTGGCACTGGATGTCTTCTTAAAGATACAGGCATCTCCTAAACTCCATGTTATAGCTACCCTCAGCCACGAGGGCTGGGAGGGAGGTTCACACTGACTCCTTGTGCTATTGTGGGTTAACGTTTTAAAGATTGGCCTGTGGAAAAGGAAGTGTGTGCGGCCACCACACAGAGCAATGGGTGTGGGTACCTGAGTTTCCTTGTGACAGCCTGAGCCTCCTGGGGAGGGAGGCTCTGTGGTCTCTTCGGCTTTCTGGCTCTTGCGTCTGTTACAGGATGCGCTGGATGCTATCTGTGCCCGTCCTGACCCCCTCTCTCCCAGTGCTCCCATTCCCTGGCTGCTGTGTGCTGCGAGTTCTCTAGGAATTGCCCTCTGCCCAGGAAGTTGTTTTTTTTTTTTAATTTTTATTGGAGTACAGTTGATTTACAATGTTGTGTTCGTTTCTGCTGTACAGCAAAGTGAATCAGTTATACCTATACATATATCCACTCTTTTAGATTCTTTTCCCATCTAGGTCATTACGGAGTATTGAGTAGAGTTCCCTGTGCTGTACAGGAGGTCCTTATTAGTTACCTAGTTTATATATAGTCGTGCATATATGTCCATCCCAATCTCCCAGTTTATCCCTCTGCCCCTTTCCCCCAGGTAACTATGTTTGTTTTCTACACCTGTGACTCTGTTTCTGTTTTATAAATCAGCCATAAAAAAGAACAAAATAGGGGCTTCCCTGGTGGCACAGTGGTTAAGAATCTGCCTGCCAATGCAGGGGACACGGGTTTGAGCCCTGGTCTGGGAAGATCCCACACGCCGTGGAGCAACTAAGCCCGTGTGCCATGGCCGCTGAGCCTGCGCGTCTGGAGCCTGTGCTCTGCAACGAGAGGCCACGACAGTGAGAGGCCCGTGCACCGCGATGAAGAGTGGCCCCCGCTTGCCACAACTAAAGAAAGCCCTCGCATAGAAACGAAGACCCAACACAGCCAAAAAAAATAAATTAATTAATTAAAAAAAACAAAATAATGCCATCTGCAGCAACATGGATGGACCTAGAGATTGTCATACTGAGTGAAGTGAGTCATCAGAGAAGGACAAATGCCGTCTGGTATCGCTCATATGCAGGAGCAGAAATGCCCGGAAGCTTCGCCACCTCTCCCACCCCTCTGGCCAATGACTGACTGACAAGGGGGTATAAAAGGTCAGCCCACGTGCCTCAGGGTGGGGTCAACTTCACAGGGACGGTTGGTGCTTCAGAGCGTGTCACACTGTCAGGCTAAAGCCAGACTCCAGCTGCAGCCACACGCTTGCTTGCTCCCTCCCCTCCCTTGTCCTGTTGCCTCACTCCTCCCAATAGTATTTGTTGAGTTTAATACATATTCCCGAGAATATCTGCTCAGTAGATCACACGGACCCAGATGCCTGTCTTAGTTCTTGCTTCTAGGGAATCTGACCTCAGGTACATGGTCACCGATGACCAGGTTTGTGTCATCAGCATAGGATTAATGGGGTGGGGTGTCCTCCATACATTCCAGTCCTGCAGACCCATTCTCCTTCTTTGCCTCCCCTGACACTTTCTCTCTTTTCCCTACTTAGCTGGTTCATATAATTGCACACACTCACCTACTCACCCATCCACCCATCCATGCACCCTTCTGCCCATCTGTCCACCCATCCACTCACCCAGAGACTGACCTTCAAACCCTCCTGTATAGTGAAAAAACCAGGATTCAGATTCTGCCCAGATGGAGACTGCTTGGGGCCACCTATTGCTTCTAGGCTGGGCTTCATTTCTGTTCCTGTAGAGAATGGGTAAGCCTGGGAAACAGAAGGGTGAGTGTCACTGCTCTCAGCCAAGAAGAACACCCATCCAGAAGTGGGAACTGGCCTGGTGGACCTAGTATGACACGCCTTTAGTACATTCTCTGCCATTTCATGAGCTTGTTTTCCTAGAGGCTCACCACCTGGTCCTGGGTCACAGCAGAAGGAGGAGGGGGAGTGTTTTTCACTTACAAATGGTGTAGGAAAAATTGAGGCAAATTATCTGGCTGCTGCATGAGTGCTTTATTGATTAAAGAGCGCCAATCAAATTAGCTGTCAGAAGAGAATGCAGATGGCACCATGTGGAATGGATTTTCTATATCCCCTAATTGCATTATTTCAATCAGCGGGTGAACATTGCATGGCCTGCGGTGGGATTTGGGGGGTTTGGGGAGAGGGGGTGGGTCAACACACACTGTCTGGGCCAGGCTGAGGATATGGGTTTGGATGTCATGAATATTTTCATATCAAGATTGAGGCATTAACAAAACGGATCTGGATTGTTTTATGGATTCAAGCAGGGCAGGGCAGGACTTCAAGCAAGTGCTTACAGGATAGAATACCTCCCCAACCCTTGCAGGTTGGAGATGTGTCAGTTCCTAGTATAAGTGATTGAAACAACTCTCTTCCACATTTTGAAGCTGGTATTACTTAGCACTTAAGATCTGAAGTTCTGGTCCAAATCTCAGTTCTGTTCCTTACTAGTTGAGTGACCGTTGGCAGGATACTTAACCTCTTCAATCCTCAGTTTCCTCATTTGTGTAATGGGGCTTATAACTGTACCGTCTTCACAGAGCTATCGTGAGAATCAAAGGGGATCGTGTATGCAAAGCGTTTAGCACAATGCCTGGCACATGAATGATGCTAAATAAACGTGAGCCCTGTGACTTCCCTGGTGGCGCAGTGGTTAAGAATCCGCCTGCCAATGCAGGGGACACGGGTTCGAGCCCGGTCCAGGAAGATGCCACGTGCTGTGGAGCAACTAAGCCTGTACGCCACAACTACTGAGCCCATGTGCCACAACTACTGAGGCTGTGCACTGCAACTACTGAAGCCTGCATGCCTGCAGCTCACGCTCCACAAGAAGAGAAGCCACCGCAATGAGAAGCCCATGCACTGCAACGAAGAGTAGCCCCCATTCGCTGCAACTAGAGAAAGCCCGCACACAGCAAGGAACACCCAACGCAGAAATAAATAAATAAATAAATAAATAAATAAATAAATATACAAATAAATAAATAGATAGATAGATAGATATATGAGCTCCTCCTCCTGAAGGCCATTTACCTTTCCTTAGGACACTTGGAAATTCAGAAGGTTTCCCAGGCTGGATTGTGGAATGGCTGCTTTAATGACAGAGAAAGACCTAAATGCACAATTTCTGCTCTTCTCAGAAATTCTTTTTATTTATTTATTAAATTTATATCTTTTTATGTATTTATTCATTTATGAATTTTTCTTTGGATTTGACTCTTCCTCTGATCGGGCAAGATAAACATGTGAGCTCTTTCCCAAAGACCCAGCTGGGTGGAACGTTGAGTCTCTGCTGGTGGTGGCGTGGTTCTGTAGCTGATCTTCATCTACCATCCCCTCCCAAGTGCCCACTGGCAAGCTCACTTCCATGTCAGTGCAAGGTCCACTCCATCACAAAACTGCTTGCCACTGAAAAAATTACATCAAAGGCTTAATTGGTTTCTTAGGCTCCATGTGGCCCCAAGTTTTGGATGACCTTCAATTTGGGATAATTTGTGGTTCTTCCTCCAGGTTAGGATGTTCTGTGTAACTGGGATTTGAGTCTAACAGGAATTTGGATTTGGTGCTCAGTAAAAAAAAAACTACAGATGCATTGTTGCACTGTAGCCATCCTGTTGCCTGGCAGCTGTGGGCTTTGAGAGGCACAGCTGTCTCCACGGTGGGGAGCTGCTGGCTGAAGGCAACTGATCAGTGAGCTCCACCAAGTGAGACCCCTGGCAGCAGCTTCTCTTTGCACTGGGACTGCTGCAGCTCCCAACTGAGGACCCCCGTAGAGTTCTGGATGGAAACAGCTGGGCAGGAGTTAGGAGGAGTGGTGGGTGAGATCTGTGGGGTCCCAGCCTAGGCTCCATCACCTCCTTGAAGTAAAAGCTCCATTTATCATTAGCCTTGGGCCTGGGGTGGCATCTGTGACTCCTCTATACCATGCTGCAGCTTGGGGACATCTTTGGCTGTCCATGTTGTGGTCACTTGCTTCCATCTTCAAAAACCCTCTTTTTCATCTCCCACCTGAGAACTTTATCCTTTCTTGGGCAAGTGCATTACCTCTCCTAGAAGAAAGGAGTTTGCAGGTAAGGGACAACCATAAGATGGCATCAGGGACCACTTTGCCATTTGGAGAAGCAAAAGATGTTCTTTGGGTCAGAAGAACAGCTACTCTCACCTCCATCATGATGGCCAGGCAGAGTGGGATGTTACAGGCAGAGGAGGGAATTAGGAGCTTTTTCAAACCCTCAAAGACTCATTCATGTGATCCATCCTTAGGTGTTGGGGTCATAAACATGACTTTGGCCAGATCTGTCCAGGTCACAGGAGAGGGGAGAGACTGAAACCATATCCTCATTCTACATGCTTCACAGATGGAGACCAGGGTCTGTAATAAGGAATGCTCTTTGTTTTATAAGAAAACACACACAAGCAAGCAAGCAAACTCCAGGAACTTCACAGTTCAGAGTACTAAAATCTTCCAAGAGAAAACTCCAAGGAAATCCAATTAGGAAGCCTTTAATCTAATAAGTCTCTGTGGGCCTCCCTGGTGGCGCAGTGGTTGAGAGTCCGCCTGCCGATGCAGGGGATACGGGTTCGTGCCCCGGTCTGGGAGGATCCCATATGCTGCGGAGCGGCTGGGCCCGTGAGCCATGGCCGCTGGGCCTGCGCATCCGGAGCCTGTGCTCCGCAACGGGAGAGGCCACAATAGTGACAGGCCCGCATACCGCAAAAAGAAAAAAAAAAAATAAAAAAAATAAAAATAATAAGTCTCTGTGCTCTGGGACTGTGTATCATGAAGGAGAAGGGGGGAGGGTGGGAGGTAGAAGCCCAGGGATTCTTTCCATCTGGGTTGGCAGGAGCCCTGGGTGAGGGCAGCCTGGCCAGGATGCTGATGGAATGCTTCTACTCAATGAACCAGAGACAGGTTGAGCGAATCCTGAGAGCTGTCTGGTTACTCCAAGTCCCTTCCTTCCTTCTCCTCAGGCATTCCCCTGGGTCATACACCCCTGGCATCTCTTGTTTGGACTGTGATGCTGTGGTCCATTCATTGTGCATCCAGCTGAGTGAGGAGAAGTGTCATATGCAATGTATGACTGATAATAACTAAAGCACTAATGTTTCAAAATAATTTACTTTTTTTCTAGATTAGCAAATTCAAGGTTGTTATTTTAAATCTCATTTTCCTTCTGCTGTCATTCTGATAGATGATGAGAGATGCCATAACAGAGTTTGGGGAGTTGCATGCGACCCATGGCCTCTCTTACTGACATCAAAGCCTGTGGTCTGGAAATGTCCACAGGAGTGGGTCAGGCTCAGGCAATGAACATGGCTGGAATTAAAGTAATAATTGGTATCATGGACCTTACAACAACTCCTAAGAGGCCTCTTGCCTTCTGTCTTCCCTCCTCCCATTCATCTTCCACACTGTAGACAGAAAGATTTTTCTAGGATGCAATTGAGATTGTCCTTCACAGTTTCCTCTTCCCAAAGATCAAAGCCCACACTCCCTGGAAGCCCCCTTGGCATGGCCTACAAGACCCTGCACGATGGCTTTCAGTCTTCCAACTTCCAGCCACAGTCCCCAGATAGCATTAAGGCCAGGGATGGTTGAGTGTGGGTAATATATAGTTCCACCCACTGGTTGTTTTTCTCTGCATTTCCAGCACCAGAGACTGAAGACCTGTTTTACAGAGTCAGAGGGTTGGTGGTGGAGAAGTGAATGCTAGCTTTGGTGATTCTGTCATGACTTGGCTTTGCTTCTCCCCCTCTTTCAGGTGAGCTGGAGTACTAGGGCAGGGTCTTCAGGAAATACTTCCTTGATCTTTACAAACTGAGGGATAGGAAAAATAAAGTGTGTACCATTATGAAGATGTGGGGTAACCTCTTCAGCTTGTAGAGGCCCCAGTTTTCTTGTGACAAAATAAACCTACACTGGCAAGTTGGCAAATGTTTTTCTGTTGCTGTTATACAAAGAAATCTTCAGACCCTTGTTAAAATACTATGATTCAGGGGGCGGAGTCAAGTTGGCGGACCAGGAGGACGCGGAATTCGTGTCTCCGCACAACTAGGGCACCTACCAGGCACCGGTGGGGGACCACAGACACCTAAGGGGACGGGAGGAAACCCCAGCGTCTGGGTAGGATGTGGGGCGTGGGGGGAGTGAAGGGGGAGGGGAAGTGGAGGCAGGACGGGACCGGCGCCCCTGAGGGGTGGCTGGGGGAGGAGAAGGGATCCCACGCCTGAAGGGGGAAATTGGGGGACCACTGGGAGGACAGAGGGTCAAAGGGGAGCGGGGCCAGGTTTCCCTGCGCACTTGGGCCCCTGGGAGCCTGTGGAGATCCCGGGCCTGATCCTCTGCCCACCAAGCCTCCCTCCAGCTGCGGGTCCTGAGAGAGTGGGGTGGGGGAAGGGGGGGCAAAAGTAAAGGTGGACCTCTGGACCAGCACCCCTGAGGGGTGGCTGGGGGAGGGGAGGACTTCCTATACCCAGCGGGACCCACCCACAGTTAGGGGTCCAGCGGGGACGGGGGAGACCCTGGGGGAGATGGTGGGGGAGGGGCGTGGAGGAATGGAAGGGAACTTGGCCTAGGTGTCCGCTTAGGCACCAGGCAGCCTGTTGGGCTCCGGGGCCTAATCCTCTGCCCTCGGAGCCTCCCTCCTGCCACTCAGAACCCAAGCCCCGCCCCTGCACCCCCGCCCAGGGCCCTACCTCTACACTCGGAGACCCCCTCTGAGACCCCCTCCAATGCGCTGGGCCTAAACCCCACCCACACACCCTCGCCCAGGGCCTTACTTCCAAACTCCGGAACTCCACACTCCAGAGGCCCTCCTTTCCACGTGCTGCGTCTCCCCTTCTGTGCAGGTCCTAAGCAGAGGCCCTGCCCCATGCTTGAATGTGTCCCCCCCGCAAGGCCTTTTCTGGCTGCAGCTGCGTGGGTCCTGAGCCTAGGCCCCACCCCATGCTCAAACGTCACCCCCCACCTGCCTAGGTCCCACCCCTGCCTAAGTTCCACCCCCCCAAACTCCGCCCCCATAGCCAAGGATTTTTTCTTTCTTTTTTATAACCTCTTTATTGGAATATAATTGCTTTACAATGGTGTGTTAGTTTCTGCTTTATAACAAAATGAATCAGTTATACATATACATCTGTTCCCATATCTCTTCCCTCTTGCGTCTCCCTCCCTCCCACCCTCCCTATCCCACCCCTCTAGGTGGTCACAAAGCACCAAGCTGATCTCCCTGTGCTATGCAGCTGCTTCCCACTAGCTATCTATTTTACATTTGGTAGTGTATATATGTCCATGCCACTCTCTCACTTCGTCCCAGCTTACCTTTCCCCCTCCGCATGTCCTGAAGTCCATTCTCTACATCTGCGTCTTTATTCCCGTCCTGCCCCTAGGTTCTTCAGAACCATTTTTTTTTTTAGATTCCATATACATGTATTAGCATATGATATTTGTTTTTCTCTTTCTGATTTACTTCATTCTGTATGACAGACTCTAGGTCCATCCACCTCACTACAAATAACTCAATTTCGTTTCTTTTTATGGCTGAGTAATATTCCATTGTATGTATGTGCCACATCTTCTTTATCCATCTGTCTGTTGATGGACACTTAGGTTGCTTCCAGGTCCTGGCTATTGTAAATAGAGCTGCACTGAACATTGTGGTACATGACTCTTTTTGAATTATGGTTTTGATATATGTTATTATCATATCTGTTAAAATTAACAATAATCTTTGGCAGTGTTTAGTATCTTTCCATAAGAAAATTTTCCTGAATATTTACAAAATGTCTTTATAATTGGCTTGTCTTAATCATGATCCAAAGTTCATACATTACATTTGTTTGCTATAGTGGTTTTAAGGTATGTCCTCAAATTGTTTGACACTTCTCCCTTCAAAAGATGGAGACCAGTTCCCCTCCTCTTGAATGTGGGCTTGATTTATTGTCTTGCTTTTGACAAAGAATGTGACAGAAATGGTAGTATATGACTTCCAAGGCTGGGCCATAAAGACATTGATTCTTCCACCTTATGCTCTCTTGGAGGGGTCATTGTGAGGGAAGCTTGTTGCCACGTCATGAGGATACTCAATAGCCTGTGGAAATGTCTGCATGGGGAGGCGCTCAGACCTCCTGCCAACAGTGGGTATCAACTTAACAGCCATGTGAGTAAGCAAACTTAAGCTGGAAGCACTTCCTTAATTCCAGGCAAACCTTCATATGAGTCCACAGCCCCAGCTCACATCCTGACTACAACCTTATGAGAGACCCTGACCCTGAGCCACTACCTAGCTAATGAACCTTTGAATTCCTGATCCACAGAAATTGTGAGATAAATATTTATTGTTTTTTAATATCCGTTTTAATCTAGAGCACACCTCCTTTTATTTTTTTCATACAATAGAAACTGAATCAGTTGTTTTATAGAATGTCCCATCACCCAGATTTCCTTATTAACTTCCCTATAGTGTCATTTAACTTGTTCTCATGTCCTCTTTGTTTCCTGCAAATGGAAGTTAGCTCTAGAGCCTTGATTTGGTTCAATATTTTTGGCAAGAATACTTTGTAGGTGGTGCTTTGTGCATGAAATGATGAGTGTCAGGAGGTACCCATTGTCTAGGTGCATCATGCTTAGTGTTAAGACTGATCAGCGGGTTCAGGAGGTCTGGCTACATTTTGGAACTTCAAGGACAAAAGTGAAGAGTCCTATGTATAAGTACATAGTTAGAAAAACTAGATTACCCACCATGAGACACTGTTGGAATCCAAGAATTTTGTAACCAACCAAGCTGACTTTTATTTGAGAGTAAAGACAATAGGCTGACTGATTCTGATATGCAAAAGTTCAGAAACATATACCAACCACATATACTTCTTGGGGGAAAAATACCTCGAGGATGTCTGTCGTTTATTCATGCATTCATTTGGTAATTCAACAAATATTTGAGAACATCCCATGTGCCTAGGCACTATGCTAGGTAAGGGCTAGAACTTGAACTGTCTAGGAAGGAATGAAATTAAGGACTTGAGCTCGGAGAAGCCATGTGTGGAGTGAAGGGCCAGGTGGTGAGCCTGAACCACTGATGCACAGTGAGAAGTCCAAGAAATCATCTTCAATCTGGTTGTAGACTGTCCAGGTTGGGCTGTTGTTCCAAGCCAGCTCAGGTGGGCCTTCCTTCAGGGGTATCTGATTGCAGGTGGTGATGGAGAGCTGGGGAACAGCTGGGTGGTGGGCAATGCAGGCCTGGACTGAATCCCACTGCTGCCTGAGGGTCTGGACATGTGGAAAAGGAAGAAGCATTCTTGTGGGAAAGCACAGGACACAGAGCAAGGAGTGAGTGCCTGACACAAAGCAAGAAGGGGAGCCCAGGAGGAAGGCTGTGCACAAGGGAAGGGAGCAGTTGGTGGGAGGGTAGTTCTGCTAGGCTGTAGGGGAGGGGGGAGTGCAGAGCCTGCAGATGGGTGGGCTTTCTAGAAGTTTCTAGCTCTGTTCCTGGGGCTGGGCTAGGGATGTGAAGGGACATTAAAGGGGCTATGGAGCAGATGGGCCCCAGAGATATGCAGGGAGCAATAGCGATGGTCTCCCATTGACCCTCCGGTTCTGCCTAATAGCTCTTCTGTCAGGAGTTCTAGGATCGGCTGAGTGTGGAGGTATCCTCTTTGCAGGGCCCACAGTGCAGTCCCAGCCATGGTCAGGGCACAGGCCCTGGTTATAGTCTCAACCACAAGCCTCCTCTCCTTACAGTAGCAAAAAGGCTCAGGAGGGCGTTGGGTGCCTATCAGAAAGTTTACTGCTCCTCTAGCAACTGGCTCTGGATTGACTTTAGGGGGTTCCACCACTCTGTCGGACCCATCATCCCCAGGTGCCCAGTGGGGAGCAGGTCGGTTGGTTGTGCATGAATCACTGGGTACCACCCTCAGCTGGGGGTGAGGGGTGCTTATCAGATAGTGCCTGGGTGAGGATCTCCCCGACCCTCTGGCAAAAGGGGCTAGGAGATGCTTTAGAGAAGATGAATCACAGAATTAGGGAGAAGAAGGAGCACTGATTTTAGCTGATTAGAAAGTTATTTCTTATTTCTCTGCATGGCAGTCTCTGAGCAGACTTAAAGTGCTGGCACATTGCAGGCCGTGCCTGTGTGCTTTCTCTCTGGGCAAGCATCTCCCTGCACCTTTGGGTGTGCTCTGCAACTCAATGGGCACCCCACCCCCTGCCAGCACTCCTTTTGTCCTGCTTTATCTCTTTTCCTTCTTTCTTTATTGCTACTCTCAAGAGGTAGTGTAAAAATAGCTGACCCTAAAACTCCCTTGGCCCCCTACCTTAGCCAAGCTCCAAATCCTCTGTCTGTATTTTTCCCCCTGCAGATGTGTAAACTCCCAGGCTTTCAGCTCTCTGAGAAACCTCCCTTCCACTTTCTAGATGCCCTGTACATACAAGGAGATCAGACCAGGTGTCAGAGTGTTTGTGTTTTAGATTGCTGTGTGGTCTTGGGGTATCTCCTGACCCCTCTGGTTTCCTGTGATGTTCTCATCTTCAGCTTCTTTCTCTCCTGTGCTGTGTGCAGCAGTGTTGATCGAAACAGTGTTTTGAATCCTCTCCAGTGTGTGGATGATTTCCTTTGTGTCCATCCCTGCCTTCAGACCAAGGCTCGTACAGTCCAGCCCAGCCCAGACCAAAATGTGAATGAGCCATTGCTGGAAGTCCACAGGCACAGATGATTTGATCTCAACCTCCCTGAGGGAGCGCTCCAGTATGGTCCCCTGTATCAGGCAAGAAAAGTGTGCTCACCCTAAATTGTGCCTGTTGTTTCTTCACCCCTTTTCTCTGCTGCTTATAGAGAGGGAAACTGGGTCAGCTCTCTGCCCTGCCCCCCACCCCCTGCACCCCACCTACCCTGGCTGCCTGGGAGTCCCAAAGCAGGTCAGGGCCAGAGCAGCCCTCTGGCCATTAAGTGTCCTACTCAGCTCCAGTCTGCATGCCCACTCCCAGGGGCCAACTCCCATCTCTTTTCTTCTCTGGGACACATCCAAGGCATTCAGCATCTCTTTCTTGGTCATATTTCCCACTGTTTTTTGTTTGCTTGTTTCATTTTCTGCCTTTCAAGTTCTACTGTGTTCTCTACTTGCTCCAGAAGCCAGACAGATGGACTGATTTCTTTAGCCAAAATGAAATTTAAAAATCGTCTCAAAGTAAATGGGATGCTCAGATGTTTCAGTTCACTTGCATGTCTCCCTTAGATGGCTAGTTTGCCATCACAAAAACTTCCTGTTTTTAATAAGCCATCTGGGCCTGGCCATACCTCCCTCCAGAAGGCGTCTAGCAGCTTTGCTGGACTTGGCGAAAGACACTGTTGACCAGAAATGACCAGCTGGATTGTGAGTTCCCCCAGTGTGTGTAGAATTGGGCATGATTCAGGCTGAATAAGACGTGCCAAATCATCTGTCCTGCATCCATGGGATCTATGGGACCTGTAGTCTTGGAGGGCAATGTCCCAGGATCACACAGCTGGGAATAAAAGCTAGGTCTCCTGACCCCTGGTTTATCTAACTTTCTTTCACATTATGGAGGCTATACAGAGAAGGAGCTTAATAAGAGGCTGCTGGAAGGATGAATGGATGATCTTATTCAAGGGGAATATTGAGAGTCTTGATGAGGTGGGCATGGTTGAGAGACTTGAGCTCTTACTCTCTCCACTTTGGAACTCTCCAGCCTTAGGAATAAGAAATGAGTAAGGTTATATCTTCCCATACTACTTCAATATCTGGTCCCAGCGCCCCAGGCTGTTCATATGAAGAAAATTTAAGTCCTATAAAAAGACTGCATTGGTCAGGCTCACCTCAAATTAACTTTATACAGGTTTGTACTATAAAAGCTAACTTACTAGCTGTAAGTGGGCAAGGGTCTACCAGATGACCAGGTGGTCATGTTACTCTACTAGAGATTGTTGGAGACCATGAAACTGCTCTGATTATCAGAAGATTGTTGCTGAGCACAGAATAGGAGCCAGGAGGGTTGGGTGTTCTTAAGGATGTTCCCACCGAGCTCACCCCTCTGTTCCTGAGGCTCCTTCTTCTAATGCTCAGGGCAAGGTCTTTTCGGAATCTGACATCCACCCCTCTGAAATGGGGAGTGGGATAGTACAAAGAATAATGTTCTCTCTGTATCGCCTTGCTTTCTGAATCATATCATCTTGAAATTTTCTTTCTTTTTCTTCTTCCCTTCTCCCATTATTAGTAGGGTGTGTTGGTGGTGGGTAAATTTACCATTTAGTCTGTAGGTGGTAAAACATAGAGGTGGGAGAAGTGAATGTTATCCAGAGATCTTGGCCTTGAAGTTGGATGCAGTAACTAGAAATGACTTTGGGCTGTTTCCTTTTGAGAAGCAATGAGATGGTAACACAGTGTTAGATGGAGGAATTTTTAAAAAGTGTATGTGAGGAAACCTCCACAATGAACACTTATCGGTCTCTTACTGGGTGCCAGGCACTGTGCTAAAACTTCACATGCATTATTTGTTTAACACTACCAGCAAGCCTTAATAGGGATATTATCCCTGTTTTACAAGTGAGGAAGTGGACGCAAAAAGTTTAAGTAGCTCTCCCAAGGTCAAGACAGAACTCAAACCTTGACGGTTTGGTTCTAAAGCCCTAAGTTATACCGCGTCTGGAGAGGTGTGTGCGTGTGTGTGTGTATGGGCATATGTGTTCATGAATCTAAATATGCAGGTAGGCATGTGCCAAGCAGCCGAGAAGTTATACGTGATGGGCTTCTTTTATTTCAGCTACCTGGCCTCTCCTTTCCTTTTTTGGTAAGCCTCCCTCTTATCTTTTGAGGACCTTCCTCTACCGAATTTCAGGGACCGAGCTAAGGGTAGGCACGTCCCTGAGCTGGACCTATGAGACACTTTCCCCTGGACTTTGAACCCGGGGTAGGGTTGTCCTGAGCTTTGTGCTCTGAGGGGGTGACCTGTGACTCATGTCACCCAGGGCAGTTCTTGGGCCCATTGAATTACTGTCCTTCCCAAGACCTTTGATTCTCTGAGCTTCCCTTTAACCATTTGATAAGTTCCTTTCTTTTTTATCTTTTCTTTTTCCAGGATTTTTCCTTTTCATTTTTATTCTTTCTTTTCTTCACCCCCACCCCCACCCCGCCCCGCCTTCCTGCTTCCCTTTGATACACATTGCTTACAACCAAAGAACCTTATCTGATACTCTCCCCATCTCTCTCTTTTTTTTTTTCCTCAGTAATTCAGTTTGTTAGCAGACCATCCTGTCTCTAAGTCACTTCATACCATATTGCAATTCCCAAGAGGAAATTTGCCACATTCAGGACAGTTGAATGCATGCAGGCTGAGTCCAGTCTCTTTAATAAAGGAGTTTTCCTTCAAAGACCAAAGTGTTGTACTCTCTTTTCAGTTCCTTCTTTTCAGTCCTATCGCCCCATGTCTGGAGGTATCTTGCTTAGGGAACATGGAGTTCTGCGTCCGGTGGTAAAACTGGGGTAACTTACTTATGCCAGCACTTCGTTTCTAAATCCTGTGGTCCCTTCTCGGAGGTTTTCTGGGGCTGCCGCTATGATGGGAGGTATGTAGATTTCCAGGCATTCTAGCTGCAGAGGCTCTAACGTGGACACCTGGGGGCTCTGAACCTGCACCTGGGAGAATTGTGCTTCCACAGGCTCTCATCCCCAGATCCCTGAGCTGGGAGAGCCATTTGCAATGTTGTCTGCGGGGCACTCATAATCCACTAAGTGCTAGGGAGATGCCCTCTTCTTACTTTTCACCGCAAATGGCCACTCCCAGGCTTGGAAGTTTACAAATCTGTTGAGTGAGTGTAAGGTACAGCTCCCTTCAACAGGCTGGAGTGCCATCTCCTCTGCAGGCCCTCGCTTTGCTCCGAGTCAGGCTGTGGACCGAATATCCCAGAGCTGGGTGCTACCTTCACCTTGGCCCCTTTCACCTTCCCATTCACTCTTTGCACAAAAGGCCAGCAAAAGCTCTCTGTGAGTCATCAGTGCTTCTCTATTCCCATCCTTTTTTCCCTGCCAGACCCATAATTCCTGATGGGGCTTCAAAGGGTGGCGGTGGGCTCCCCCAGGCCAGTAACTGCCTCTGTCCTCTTGGTTCCCCTAATGCGGTCATGGAATCCTCTGCCCTTTCCAGCCTCTGCCTGTTCTCAGCCTCCTTGCTATGTTGTGGTGAGCTTCCAGTGGTTTATTTCAGAGGGATGGCCTCTGAGTCACACCAGAACTGCCCTTTTTAAACCAGTGTGGAATGGTTCCAGGGTCCAAATTTGGGGAAGAAGTTTATGTCCTGCTTTGCAGTCTTCTTCCTGGCCTTAGAAGCTAGATGTTGGCTGGGTCTTCACCTCTCTGTCCCTCATAAGACCTACTTATCCTACCTCTACCTTGTAGGGCAGCCTTTCCTGGTCCTGGGGTCTTGAAGAGACTATACATTGGATTGTCCTTTCGCAGCTAGCCTTATCCCGCAGGCCTTAGTGATTGCTCCCCTTGCCTATCTGGGGGGAATCTGGGTAAAATGTTGATGACTTTCTCCTGCAGATGGTGGGGATACATTTACTGCATAGATACAACCCTGGCAAGGTCACTGCTTCAGCAATGGAGGAGGAGGTCGTGGTGGCTTTTCTAATAAAAAGTTGAAACTAATGTTCTGATCTGTCTGCTACAATTTCTGAGCCCCCCAGGAAGTAGCCATCTCTATTTAGCTTACATGAGGGTCAAGCTAAATCTCCTTTTAGTCATTAAAATGCCTTTTGTTGTTGCCAACTTTGCTGCCTGTTGGAGCTTTTCCATTTCATTTTCTGTCCTGCTACTTCTGAAATTTGATGGCTCTCTGGGTCCCTGCGTCTTCTCTTTGTCTGGGACATAGTTAACTCTGGATGTGGGATGTGGTTTGTATAATGTAAAGACATGATTGAGAATAAATTGATGGTTCCTCGTCTGCTACCGCCCAGCTTCGAATGTATAGTTAACACACTGACATTCCACTGGCTCCAATTTGCAGCTCGATAATAATTCAAACATTAACATAGGAGGCTCCAGACTTTGAAAAAAATGAAACTGCTTTTTGTATGAGACAGTGCTTTATCTTTCATGTGAAGTGATGATATGCCTTTCTTAATTTCATTCAGCAAAGGATGGGAGTAAAAGAAAGAATTGTTCAAACTGGCTTTATTTTCAATATCTGAAGAATGATTGGTTTTACAAATTGAATCCCTTCCTAGTTTTTTGAAGCTGAAGGTATATTATTCAGCTGGGATCCTCTTCCTCTATTCAGAGCCAGCTGCCCTGCCTCTCTTGAATCCATCTCTTCATTATTTTCAGTGCACACAACACTAAAACATTTTAAACCCCACGACTGTAAGAAATGCCCCTTGAGCCACAAAAAAACCTTCTGCTTCTTCTTTTGGCTCATTCACGGGGATAAAGGAAATTAGGATAATTTCCATAGCAGCATTTCCTGGAGGAGAGTGAGGATGGCTGTGATGTAGTGAGGTGAAGCGCCCTGTGAAGGACATGGATGAAAAGTTGCCCTTCCTTATAGATGCGGGACATGCCAGCTTCAGGACCACTTTTACAAAAAGAGTGTTTTCAGGCACTGTCAGCTGTGCTGTGCTCAGGAGTGGATGCCATCTCTTGATACCAAGTATCCCCATGGCCAGCAAGGCTGAGTACTGCAGGGGTGTCAGTAAGGTCTAGATGAGTGGCATGGCTAAGCTGGGTCATGCAATCACTTTTTGGCCTGGCTTTCCTCTTGTATGTGTGAGTGAGGTGGGCTCAGGCGTGGGGATCAGGCATAGGGATACTGTCTCCTATGGGTGTCAGTTCCACACGGGGGAGATGACATCAGCCACTCGTTGATAGCTCAGCTATTAGTGAGCACATCACTCAGCATTCCAGAGAAGGTGAAAGTCATAAGGATTGTCTGATGATAACATTGTACTTAGCTGGCTTAATCTGGACTCTGGGACTCAGAACAAAGACCAAGGGAGAGAGAGAATGCGGGGAGTGGGGGGTGGGGTGGGGGGTGGGGGTGGGGGTGCTGGTCATTGTCCTTTAAGGTTTTATCTCATGAATGACATAGGTACTGACAAAATTTCTGATCTGGACCCTATCCTCTGCATTTTCCCACATGCATCTCCCCAGTGTCAACAAATGGAGGTCCATCTGATGCCCTACAGAAAGTAAACTGCCCTTTTTTTTTACACGATTGACTGCAATTTTGGAGTCATGAAGACAGCTTCAGTCCCACATACCCAGATACGCTCTTTCAAATATATGAAGGTCGCTATTAATAACAACCCCTTACATCGGTGTAGAGCTTCATCCTTTTCCAAATCTCCACAGCTCTCATAGTGTTTTATTACCACTCTTCACACTCCTGTGAGTGGCACTGTGTGGTGCAGGCCAGCTCACCCAGAGACAAGACTCTGACCAGTAACCCCAGGCTGTTAGCCAGGATTTGGTGAAAGGCAGGAGTGAGGCAGATGCAGGATTTTGAAGGTTGATTGTCCCTACAATTAACAATTTAAAAGCATGGCATGCATGTCTGAGAGATATTCGTCTCCTAAACAAAACAACTCACAGATCTGAGGAGTGGTTGGCTCATGGAGAGCACATCTCCAGTGGACCAGTCATTTACTGACAGACTAATGCGATATCTCAGTAATAGGCCATTTTCCCCATCACTGCACAGAACTAACCAACCTCCATGTTGCATCTAAGTTTTCATCTCTGGATCTAGTTTGAGGGTTTTTTTCTGGCAAAGTCAACACAGTGAAACACCACATTTTGAAATACCCTCTAAAGATAACGTTCTAAGTTTAATATGAAAATGGAAAGGACCTAGAATAGCTAAAACAATTTGAAAAGAGAACAGTGTTGGAAGACTTACACTATCTGGTTGTAAGACCATAAAATTACAGTAATCAAGGCGGTGTGGTATTGGCATAAGTGCAGACAGACACAGAGCTCAATGAAACAGAATAGAGGCCAGAAATAGACCCATGCATATGTGGTCAATTGGTTTTCAACAAAGATGCCAAGTTAATTCGATGGACAAATAATAGCCTTTTCAACAAATGGTGCTGGAACAGCTGGATACTCATATGGAAAAAAAAATGATCCTCAAACTTTACCTCATGTTGCGCACAAAAATCAACTCAAAATGGATCATAAACATAAATGTAAACGCTAAAACTATAAAGCCTCCAGAAAAAAAGAAAATCTTCATGACCTTGGGATATGCAAAGATGCGTAAGACACAAACAGAAGCCAGAAAAGGTAAAATTGATAAATTTGATTTCATCAAATAAAATAACCTGCTCTTTTAAAGACACTGTTTTTTAAAAACATTTTTTTTTATTTTAAATTGGAGTTTACTTGATTTACAGTGTTGTGTTTCAGGTGTACAGCAAAGTGACTTAGTTATACATATTCATATATCTATTCTTTTTTCAGATTCTTTTCCCATATAGGTTATTACAGAATACTGAGTATAGTTCCCTGTGCTATACAGTAGGTCCTTGTTGATTATTTTATACATAGTAGTGTGTATATGTTAATCCCAACCTCCTAATTTATCCCTCCATCCCACCACCTTTTCCCTTTGGTAACCATAAGTTTGCTTTCTAAGTCTGTGAGTCTGTTTCTGTTTTGCAAATAATTTCACTTGTATCATTTTTTTTAGATTCCATATATAAGTGATATCATATGATATTTATTTTTGACTTACTTCACTTGGTATGATAATCTCTAGGTCCATCCATGTTGCTGCAAATGGCATTATTTCATTCTTTTTATGGCTGAGTAATATTCCATTGTATATATGTACCACTTCTTCTTTATCCATTGATCTGTCAATGGACATTTAGGTTGCTTCCATGTCTTGGTTATTGTAAATAGTGCTGCAGTGAACACTGGAGTGCATGTATCTTTTTTTTTTTTTTTTTTTGCGGTATGCAGGCCTCTCCTCACTGTTGTGGCCTCTCCCGTTGTGGAGCACAGGCTCCGGACGCGCAGGCTCGGCGGCCATGGCTTACGGGCCCAGCCACTCCGTGACATGTGGGATCTTCCCGGACTGGGGCACGAACCCGTGTCCCCTGCATCGGCAGGCGGACTCTCAACCACTGCGCCACCAAGGAAGCCCACATGTATCTTTTTGAATTATGGTTTTCTCCGATATATGCCCAGGAGTGGGATTGCTGGATCAAATGGTAGCTCTATTTTTAGTTTTTTATGGAACTTCCATACTGTTCTCCATAGTGGCTGCACCAATTTACATTCCCACCAACAGTGTAAGAAGATTCCCTTTTCTCCACACCCTCTCCAGTATTTATTGCTTGTAGACTTTTTGAAGATGGCCATTCTGACCAGTGTAAGGTGATACGTCATTGTAGTTTTGCATTTCTCTAATAATTAGTGATGTTGACCATCTTTTCATGTGCTTTTTGGCCATCTGTATGTTAAAGACACTGTTAATGAAAGGAAAAGTCAAGCCACAGATTGAGAGAAAATATTTTCCGTGTGTATTTCTGACAAGGATCTTTTATTCAGAATGTATAAAGAACTCTTACAATAATGCAAATATAAATAATGCAAATATAAATAACCTAATTTTTTAAAGGGCAAAGGATTTGAAGAGATTCTTCACACACAAAAAAATATGAGTGGCCAATAAACACAATGAAAAGTAATTCCACAGTATTTGTCACTAGGAAAATGCAAATTAAATCTGCAAGGAGCTACCACTACCCATGCATTAGAATGGCTATGATTAAGAGAATACCTGTTGGAGAGGATATGGAGCAACTGGAACCCATACACCTTGTTGGTGAGAGTGTACAATGGTACAACCACTTTGTAACATAGTTTGTCAGTTTCTTATAAAGTTAAAGATACACTTATGATAAGACTCATCAAGAGGATTCCCTGGTGGTCCAGTGGTTAGGATTCTTCACTTTCACAGCTGAGGGAGTGGGTTCAGTCTCTGGTCGGGGAACTAAGATCCTGCCAGCTGTGTGGCATGGCCAAAAAGCAAACAAACAGACAGAAAAACAAAATAAGACCCATCAATTCCACTCCTAAGTATTTACCCCCATGAAATAAAAACATGTTCATCCTAAAACTTGTACATGGACATTCATAGCAGCTTTATTCATAATAGTTAAATGCTGGAAACAATTCAAAAGTACATCACCAAGTGAATACAAATTGTGGTATATCCACACAATAGAGTACTACTCAGCAATAAAAGAGAATGGATTACTGTTACATGTAAAGACATGGATGATGCTCAAAAACGTTATGTTATGTAAAAGAAGTCAAGACACTGAAGAATAAATATTGTATGATTTTGTTTAAGTGAAGATCTAGAAAAGACATATCTAATCTATGGGCACAGAAAGCAGATCAGTGTTTGCTTGGGGTTGGTAGGCTTGACTGGGATGGGGCACCAGGGAACTTTTCACCTTGATGGAAAATTTCTATATTTTGATTGAGGTTTATGGTAACATGAGTGTACAGGTTTGTCAAAATTCATAAAAACATATGTTTAAGATGAGTGTATTTTACCCCTATGTTCAAAGCAGCACTGTTTACAATAGCCAAGACATGGAAACAACCTAAATGTCCATTGACAGTTGAATCAATAAAGAAAATGTGATATATATATATATATATATATATGTATATATATATATATATATATATATATATATATATATATACACAATAAAATATTACTCAGCCATAAAAAGAATGAAATAATGCCATTTGTAGCAACATAGATGGACCTAGAGATTATCATACTAAGTGAAGTAAGTCAGACAAAGACAAATACCATATGATATCACTTATATGTGGAATCTAAAATATGACACAAATGAACTTATCTATGAAACAGAAACAGACTCACAGACATAGAGAACAGACTTGTGGTTTCCAAGGGGGCATGGGGGTAGGGGAGGGATGGATTGGGAGTTTGGGATGAGCAGATGCAAACTTGTATATAGAGAATTGATAAACAACAAGGTGCTACTGTATAGCAGAGAGAACTATATTCAATATCCTGTGATAAACCATAATGGAAAAGAATATGAAAAAGTATATATATATGTATAACTGAATCACTTTGCTGTACAGCAGAAATTAACACAACATTGTAAGTCACTATACTTCAATAAAATTTTTAAAAATGGGTACATTTTATAGTTTGTAAGTTGTACCTCAGTAAAGTTAATTTTTGAAAAACAATATAGTAGAAAGCACATTTAAAAAATTCAGCACGTTTCTTTCATTCTAATGAAATAATAGTATTGTTTTGAAGAAAAAAAATGGGACTCTTTCACATGCCTCTTTGGAACTTCTGAAGTGAGTGCCCTATCAGGAGTGTTGTCTGTGATAATGAACCGCCAAGGCTTGCTCTCCAAATGGGAGTCAGAGAAAACCATTTATAGGCCAAAGAGTGGCTGCCTGTAGGGTCACTCTGGCTGAGGACACTCTGGCTTTTAGGGACCAGGTAGGAGATTTGCCAAAAAGCCAGCTGGCTAAGGGACAGGTACTTACACTGAAAGAAGTACTGGTTTGGAATATCTTATTCCAATTCAGTAATTTAAGAAACACTCTGTCTAAAGTTTCCTTTTTAAAAAACTGGAATTGGGTTTCGTGGTTCATAAAAGTTAATATTTGGGATTGATTTCCATTTGACGATACCTCATGAGGGAAGGGACTCTATTGTTCTTGCTAATTCTTGTGTTCCCAGTGCTTAATGGAGTGCCCAGCACATTGAGGGTTCTTAGTAAATAGTCCTTGGATGATTGTATGAATAGATGATGTCAGTCTTCAAATAATGAATATGTTTGTCGAATGTATTAGTCAAGATATGATAGGTTATGCTGTGGTAACAAACACCCCTAAAAGCTCAGTGTGACTAAACAACAAGTTTATCTTTCACACAGAGCTAGTTACATGGTCCAGCCTGATGGCAGGGGGGCTGGGAAACACAGTTTTCTATGTTCTCAGAAAAGGAGGAATGTGAAGTGACATTTGGTGAACACACGGCATTGTTTCTGCCACATGAAGTCTTGAGTAGGTTAAATTTACAGTTTGAGGCAAGCCTCTGCCAATGACCTGAGGTTTTTTGGGAAGGTGAGCCTTGCGTGATGTGAATACAAGTCTTTCTGATGGTCTCTATCAAATGCCACGCTCACCTGCGCTTTTATACTTCAGCTTGCGCAATTCCTTCCATCTGGAGTGCCCTCCATTTTCTTGTTGGATGAGCTGTAATTCTGATCCACTTTTAGATGCTCAGTTAAGAGTTACTTCCTGCAATGATCCATTCCTGGTCCATGGCCACGATTAACTGCACCTGTGTTTGCATGCTTAACTGCACTTGATTCAGCACTTGGTTTTATATATAATCACATGTTTTCTGATGATGCCACCTATCTAAGGATTGTTTCCTCAGGTGGTCCATAAGCTCTTAGAGAGTTGACACAGTGCTTTCTTCTGCTGCCTCTTCCAGCAGAGGACTAAGCACAAGGTGGAAGCCCAATAAATTTGTGTTTTTGATAGACATTGGTTGAACAAACCAATGGGAAGCACCCACTGTGTGTAGCTGAGCAGCCCAGATTTTGCAGGTGTGGGCTGTGCACAGGTCTCCCTGCCATTCCTCCTGAACGGTTGGGGCAGAGTTCACAAGGCCTTCCATGATGTGATGTGCAGCAGGTATTTATTTATCAGCCCCACACTGCCCAGTTCCCACTGAGCAAAACCAAACCAGGTGAGCCCTGAAAATATAATGTCCTATGGGCTGTGACTGCTGGTCCTCTGAGAAATTTAAGAGCTCTGGCCCCAGGTCCCTTCATTACCAGCCTAAGGGATGTTAATCTCCCCCTTTCCCCTAAGTCTAGGCTGGAGCATAAAGAACAAAAGGCTTAATCACTCTGGTATCAAGAAATTCCTTTCCATCTGTGCAAATGTTCTTGGGTGTGTAATGTGAACATGCTGCACTCATTTGGAGCCATTGTTCTCTCTAAATGAGAAAATGCAGATGAGGCAGTCAGGGTACCACGCTGTTAACTCGCTGCATAAAATTCTTGACATCAACATGAAGCTACTTAGCATAATTTTCCTGTTAATAAACTGCCAATTTAGTCACTTAGGTTTCAGCTTCTAAAGAATGCAACAGCATCAGGCTGGGTTTTTTTCCCCCCCATGTATGCCGGAGTTTATTATTTTGACGTTTATGTTAAAACATAGGAAATTGGAGTTTATGTGATTACTTGGAGATCTTCTACCCTAATTTGTTTACTTTCATAATTCAAGGAATCTTTGCTCATTTGAAAGGCAAAACATAATTTTTCAGAGCATTTTCTTCTATTCAGGACAAAATTTCCATATTTAAAATGGCTGAGGAACATTTTGAGGATCTGGATGAGTAAAGTCTATCCTGAAGGCATCGAACCAGGGGGCCATGCCTGCCCTGGCCCCGTGTGGAGATCCGGAAGGAGACAGGAAGCTCCGGGGCTTGACGGAAGGCTTGGAGGTGCTCAGGGTCCCCGTCGGTGTGCAAGTCTCATTTCTGGAGTCCCCACCCCAACCCCCCATGCTCTCTACCTTCCTGGCCATGGTCCAGTCATGCCAACCTCCTTGCTGGTCATTTATGTCTTCATTCAAGGCATATCCACTGTGTGCCTACTATTTGCCAGTCATGGAGATGATGCTGTGCTAACACATACCCTAATGGGGGAGACAGACGTTACTCGGTGAACCATATGACCACAAGTTCAAATGCAAATCAGGAGAGCAATGGTGCTCTGGGAGAGCAAAGCAAGGACCTGACTGAGATCCTGCCTTCAAGAGCTCACAGTCAGGATTTACCTAATCCCAGTTTGGCAGAAGTATTATGAAGCTTAAATTATCTGCCAAGTTTTTCCAATTCTCCAGGTTGCTGTGAAGTATAGATGCAGCCCAGCTAGATATTTTTTGAGCATCTACCCATGTCAGATTTTATTTGAGGCACCAGATAAGCAGGGCTCTCGGCTTCCCAGTGATATCAGTGGAGGGCAGCCCTGTCTGGCCATTAAGAGCATGGGCTTCTGGATTAGGCAGGCATGAGTTAGAATCCAGTCTATACCACTTCTCAGGCGTGTGTCTTTGTGCTCCCAGTTTAGAATGAGTAGCTGAGTCATAGAGCTGTTGGAGGGTTAAATGCGATGGTGGAGCACAGTGCCTGGCACATGGAAGGGGCTTGATAAGTCACGGTTATTCTATGTTCCCAGAGAGGAGGGATCTTGTTGGATAAGAGCCGTGGCTGGTGTTTTTGTATCTCTCCCATGTCTGGGCCAGGGCTGAGCTGGAGGGCGGTCCTTGTGGAGCTGCCTCTGACCATTGTGTCATTGTGCGATTCCAACCCAGAGCTCAGCCGGGCCCCTCCTGCTGTTTCCAGCTTCTGACCTCTTCTGTGGGTAAGTAGGCAGGGGTCTAGGAGAAGCAGACCCCTCCTGGAGAGCACCTTGTTCCTGTGGAGAAACTAGCAGCCACTGTCTTTGGGTCTCTAGGGCTCTAGCTGGCAAAGTGGGTCAGCGTCCAGGTGCCCTCTGTGGGCTGGTGTGCAGGGTAATGGATCCCTATAGACGTGCCCTGTCCACCACAGTGGAATAGCAAGGGCTGAAATGGCTCCACCATGGCTGCCTCCCTGGTTTCAGTGTTGGAAGAAAATAAGCGATCC
The DNA here is from genome assembly GCF_964341445.2 of Mesoplodon mirus. Lineage (NCBI taxonomy): Eukaryota > Metazoa > Chordata > Mammalia > Artiodactyla > Ziphiidae > Mesoplodon > Mesoplodon mirus. Next base: position 72,929,240 of record NC_138980.1, read on the forward strand.
CATTGCTCCTGGTCTGGTGGTTTATCTTCTCTGAAGTTCTCAGATCTTGCTCTGGCAGGAAGATCAAGGACTCGACATGCTCAGTCTCTCCCGGCCGCTGTCTAGGACCCAGCAGCTTGGTTTATACAGCTGGATGAAAGCTCCCTGGTGGGGGGTTGGCCTGGACCAAACAGGGGGAAGATGGAATGATCCCCCAAAGCTGTCTGGTAGACAACTTGAGCTCATGGTTCCTTGATTCAGTGCATCTATCCTACCTTCTTGGAAATTCTGCAGGCTTTTGTTGTCTCTCTTTTAATCCAGGTACTGGGCATCATCATTCTGTGCTGCTTCCTGCAGTGCAAAGGCAGCATCAGTCAGCTCTGGACCTGCAGGGAGGGTAGCCCACAGGCTTAGGACAGCTGAAACTGTCCTTCCTCTTTTCCTCCCAGGCAAGGGAGGAAGCTGCTGAGCCATTTCTTTCCCGTCAGATCGTGCACCTTGCTTTGCTTTTTTATGGATTTGTCCCAAGCAAATGTTGGAATGATTATGCCAACCCATCATTTATCCTCTGTTCATTCTAATAATTAGTAGAGTTGCAATGATCACATTTAAAAAGATAAGCTAAAAATAAATATATCTTTATAATTTTTAGTTTTAATTTTCAAGACAAAGTCTCAATAAAAGCTTTTCTTCACTCCTCACTGTGGACTTTGTTTTGAGTGGATTCACAGAGGGCTTTGTCTCCGTTACCTGTTATCCTTGGAGAGCAAAGACCTCCTCATAGATTTATTTTATAAAACATTGATTGAAATATTGATGTTAAGAGTAGAACATAATTCTAGCCTTCCAGTGAGTTTCAGACACCAGGTACTTATAGGCTCATCTGTCTTCAGTCCGGGGCAGAGAAAGAGGTGGAGCGGCTGTGAGAACCATGCATAACCCACAGAGCCTCCCGAAAGGGGGTATCCTCATGTGCCTATGTTGTCCTGTGGGCAGCTGTGCCTGCTGGGGCAGAAGCCTGGCTGTGCACAGCTGGTGGAGCCCAGCCTCCCACCCACCTTTCCAGACACCTGCACGGACTCATGGGCATTAGCCTTCAAAGGCCCTCTTGGGAATCCTGGCCTTCATGCTGGCTGGGCTTCTGTGTTGCACTCTGCCTAGGTCTCCAGGACAAATCCAAACAAAGTGGTTCTCTCTTAAATGGTCTACATAGGCCTTTTGTATTTCTCAAAGTGAAGCTTTACTTCACAGCCAGACACCTTTCTAAGGGCTTTATGCATGATAATTCATCTAATCCCCATTTTACAGATGTTGAGACTGAGGCTCAGGGCACGTTGGTAGCTTGCTAGGTCATACAGCTGGTGAGATGGGAAGATGGGATTTGAACCCAGTATCCTGGCTCTGGAATTGGTGCTTTTGGCCCACTCTGCTGGAGTGCTTCCTGGGGGGCGTCATTCCCACTAGCAAGGGTGTCGCAGACAGGCTGTAGCAGGCAGGCCAACTCCGCTCCTCATCCCAATCCCGCCAGGCCTATTTATGAAGCGCCACAATCTCCATATCAATACTGGGACGATGTCATTGATTTTAGTGGTGTTTAGATCACAAGAGCCTGTCTGGAGCTGTGCCCCGAGATTTATGCTCCCCACATCCATTAGAGCTAATGGGAAATGTCTGCATAAATCATGAGCGCCCATGGGGAATTATGACTCTGAGTTGCCCTCGATGCATTTTAACTGCCGACTCTGAATCGGAACGCTCACCCTCTCTAGTTATCACATATCCCCTTGTATCTCAGTTGTTAGTTTTCTTGGGGAGGCCTTGGTTTGGGGAGAAAAGTCCAAAGGACTGGGCTGGATATTTTGTAGCTGTGTGACCTCCGGTAATTTCTGTCACCTCTCTGAGCTGTCTTCAGTTTTCTCACATGTAAAGTGAAGGCCTTGGTGTGCTGTTTTAAGAAGAGTTAGAGCCCCAAGCCAGCAAATGTCAGCAGTCCCTTCCCTTCCACCATTTCTCCTCTCAGCACAGGGGATACAAGGAGAGGCTGCACTGTTCTTTGGTACCTCAATTCTCTGGCTGAGAGAACTGCCAGGTGTACACGGCACCCGGACCTGGAGAGGCTGCGGAGCTCAGAAACGAGCACGGCTCTGCCCACAGAGTGCAGACAGAGGCCAAGGCTGCTGCTCTTCACTTGCTCCTTTGTAGCCATGTTTGTTTGTTCAGCCATCACTCGGCAAGTTTATGTATTTTTTTACAGTATTTATTTGAAGGTTGGGGACAAAAGTGCGGTAGGAGTGTCCTGATGGTGTGAAAATTTGGTGGTTCCTCTGCTCTCACCTTACTAGATTGTCCTGAGCTACTCAGCTGCCTTGCAACCCACAGATAGATGCTACAACTGGTCCTTCAAGCTTGGCTCTTTGCCTATGTGCTTGTGCTTTTACAATTTTTTGTACAAGCCTGGTGCCCAGGTCCGGGTCATGCTTTTTAACCAGCTCTCTGGGCAGCTCTACGTGGTCAGGCTGGGGATGAGGGCTATGGAGTGGACAGCGAATGAGAAAGGACAAATTGTGGCCAGCACCGCAAGAAGGTGGGCTTGTGCCCCCTGAGCAGGGCACAAGTTTGTGAGTGTCTGATGGGGGCCCCTGAGGGTCCAGGCTAAGGAGAGTGTGAGAAACCGTGCCTGTACAACTTATCATCCAAACTGGGACATTCGAATGACAGGGAGCACTATTAATAATTACAACGGACAGGAGGTGTAAACCAAGACTGGCTCAGGCAAACTGGTGGATCTGGTCTCTTGTCACGTCAGGCTGGGAGGTGACAGAAAGCTTGATACAGAGGGGAGCCCGAGGGAGGAAAGGATTTGGTGTTCAGATAGCAACCCTCCAGGAAGGGATGGTTTCGTCAGATGCAAGCAACTGTTCTAAAAGTGAGCACTTTGGAGGGTCTGCTTTTCTCTTTTTCTAAGGAATAGGCACCGGGGAATGCTGATAGCTGACAGCACCACCCTCCCGAGCATCGGGCTGGAGCTTGGATCCCTGCCTCCTGGGTGCTGCTCCCTGAGCCCCTCCATGTCAGCCTCAGTTCTGCCTTGAGAACCTGGGTGCAGATCCTCCTGGAGTGCAGAGCTGGGAAAGAGACGTCCCCAGGCTCTGCAGGCTTGTTTCCTAAACTCCGTGTCTTTCTGGTCTTCCTGCCAAGCGTGCCCCAGGGAGAGCGCATTGTGTCCACAGATTTATGGAGATATGTCAAAGCCCCTTCACCTCCAAGACAATAAAGATAAAATTGATGGCCTACATAAGGTGACTGGATAGCCATCCTCTCGGTTGGCTCTTTTGAGCTGGTGGGGGGGCGTGAGCCTTGTGGATGAGGCTGTTGTGTCTGAAACCTATTCACCGTGGGGTCTCTGGCCCTTCGTGTGGCTTGAGATGGGCCTCTGGGCAGTGAGGGAGGAATAGAATGAAGGGACTGTACGATCAGGCAAGTCACCATCCCAAGAAAGTGGATGCAGGAGCTTCTACCTGCTCTGAAATGCTCCAGAGGGACTCAGGCCATTGCTTGGCGATGCCAAGCACAGCTGATGGCTGCATCACTATATTTCATCAGGGAAGATAAACATCTCTGAAAGTGCCCTTCCTGCTGCTGAGGAGGAAAAATATCCTGCGGAAAATATACCGAAGGAGCCAGTGTTAAGTGAAGCCAGTCCTTGTCAAGCTCATATCTCAAGCAGAAGTCAATTGTGGAGCTGGTACATGAGGGAGAGAATGTGGTTTATTTGACAAAACTGCCAGCTGGCCTTTCAAGACTGAAGCTGATTCTCGTGAATAAGTGGGCTTTTACTTGGGGGACCGTTTGGTCCAATCACTGTAAAAACCCTCATTTTCTCCCCTGTCTTCTTAGCTCCTCCTGAAGTGGTCAAAACAGGTTTGACACGGGTGGTCCATAATCTGGAAAGATTTCTTTCAGCCTGTTGGTAACAGCTGTGCTTCATGTTGATATTGGCCTCATGTCTAAAGTGTTGTGTAGAGAATGATTTGTAAGTCAAATCCCTTTTAAATGCTCTGGGGAAGTTTGTTATGGATTGATATTATCATCAATAATGACAGGCAGTGTTTATAGCCTGCCTACTGAGTGCCAGAGGCTGCTGGGGGCCCAAATGGTGGGGGGGCTTCCCTGGTGGCACAGTGGTTGGGAGTCCGCCTGCCGATGCGGGGGGCACGGGTTCGTGCCCTGGTCTGGGAGGATCCCACATGCCACGGAGTGGCTGGGTCCGTGAGCCATGGCCACTGAGCCTGTGAATCCGGAGCCTGTGCTCCACAACGGGAGAGGCTGCGACGGTGAGAGGCCCGCGTATCACAAAAAAAAAAAAAAAAAAAGAAAAAAGAAAGAAAGAAATGGTGGGGAATGAGACCATCAGTATGCTTTCTCATGGAATGGGCTTTCTAGTGGAGGAGAGAGCCTTCCCTAGCTTTCCTTCCCTGCGAAGTTAAGGCTGGCTTGGGTATTCCCCCACCGCCATCTCAGGGAAAGCCAGACCAAGGTGACCTCTCCCTTGCCCTGTGTTTGGGCCATATTGGTCAGTTCCCAAATTTTATAAGGAGAGAATAACCAGAGACGATGACAATGTCAGGACGCAGAGCTGCAGCTCCTTCGGCTGTGTGTTTTGGGAGAACATGGCCAGGGCCTTCTGTGGTCTCGTGGTCTCTCCCAGGTGCCACGTACTGCAAGCTGGTGGTCGTGGGCAGCCTGTGGAGTGAAGTATGTTGCTGCAATGCAGCAGGGCAGCACCCAGGCCTGGGAGGGACAGTGGTCAGGCCAATGGGTCTGGTTCAACGTCTCAGGTCCAGCAGTGAGGTGGCTGGTGGGTAATGGAGGTGCGTATCAATGGACCGGGCCGCCTGGGATGTGGCCCTGCTGTAGCCCCCCCCACTTCAAAAAAGAGCAGAGGCCCACCCATGAGTGGGGGAGGATCAGAGCCGGGCACCCAGGAGATGAAAGGGGCGTTGCTAGGAAACCTCCCTTGAGGGGTTTGTGGCTAAGGTTCAATAAATGCAAAGCACCTCATTTTGAACGGACAGGGGCATCGTGGCATCACCCTGACATCTTTTCCCCTTCCTTCCCCCCTTCCTCCCTCCCTCCTTCTCTTCCACTTCCCTCTTTTCTTTCTACCCCACAGCTATTTACTGACAATACCACACACCTGCTCTGTTCTCGGCATGGAGGAAGCACATCCCCCATTGTCAGGGAACCCTCGGCTGGTTTCAAACCTGACAATCAAACCTGCCTGTGGGAGCACAGATGGACAAAGACCCCAAATGCACTGCTCTGAGCAGGGAAGCCTCCCCAGTGGCAGGGGCATAAAGTGCTACCTGAAGGCTGGTTGAGACCTAGGCTCCCAAGAGGAAACAACATGGATCCACTTTGGAACCCAGACGAGGGCTGAGCCTGTCGTCAGAGCTGCTGGGGATGCCCCCTCCCACCTGTGCAACTTTACAAACCCTGATGCACCTGGGGATGTTGCTCTCATTGGTCTGGGTTGTGGCCTGAGCCCTGTGAGTTTCAAAAGCCCCTCAGGTGATTCTAATGCCTCTAATGGATGCCCAGGTGAGAACCACTGGTCTGAGAAGGAGGGAGGTTTACGTGAGTGCTGGGAAGAGGGAGAAGGCCAGGGCTTCCGAAGAAACTGAACGGGGTTGGAGAATGTGAGCGAGCCGCAGAGGAGGAGGCCAGGGACTGCCAGGTGAGGGGGCCGTGGATGGGGGAGAGGGTGACAATGGAAAGAGTCCTCAGGGGTGCGGTAGGGTCAGGAGGGAGGGCGCAGTGGGAGGGGAGGGAAGGGGAGGGTCGGCCATGGCAAGGAGAGAAGACACCGGAGGTTGCGGCAAGCTGTGGCCAGATCCTGAGAGACAGTTAGATGCGCTCCGATTGGCGTCAAGCATATCTGCAGGAGCCCTTGCCCCAGGCATGCCTGCCAACCTGGTACAGCTCCCCAGGAGGGAGGTGGGAGTGTGAGAGGGGCAGGGCAGCCACTTCATGTCTCCTTAAGAAGGGGGAACTGACAAGGGCATGGTGGTTGTGGTTCCATGAAGCAAACAGCTGCCTTTCCCCTTCTCTGGTCCAGGGGAGACAGAGCTGCCTGGCTCTTAGCCTCATGGAACACAAGGCTCAGTGTCTCCTCACTAGTGTGAGGTGTGGTCCCCCCTCTTCCCTGTGAGCTGCGACCTCCTGAGGGCTGTCTTTGGAGGCACCTCTCAGTGGCTTGGCGTGACCTCTGTGAAATTCTTTCTGGCCCCTTACGCTTTCTCTGCTGGAGAAACTACTGTTGAGTGCTTGGAGCACAGCATCCCTAAGCCAGCTCACTTCATCCTCAAGGCTGAGAGGGTGCAGGAGCTGCCTCAAGGCCAACAGCAGAGGCAGGATTCAAACCCAGAGCTTGGGGCTCCAGGGCAGGCTGCAGAGATGATTTCTAAGCCAACTGTAGCCTTTCCTCTGTGTGTGCATCATTCATTTCCCCCAAGTGTTTGGTGCTGTTTGGTTTTATTGTTGCATTTAGGTCCTGGGAGATGATTATGTTCCATGAAATAGCGTGATTGATTGACCTTTTGAAATGTCAGAAGCCGCTCCCTGGCTCTAAGGGATTTTGTGGGCTTCATCAACCCTTGCTTCCTAGGCCATGTGAACAAACCTCTTCTGTAATTGGCAAGAAAGCAGTGAGAGGGGAGCTTCCCGTGGACCAGGGAGCTTGACAACTGCTCACAGGCTGGATCCTGGAGGAGCTGGGGCACAAAATCATCCCTGTTATTTAAGCACACCAGGATTGAGTTAGGGAACGGGAGAGCAGCAGCAGGAAAGCAGCGTGAGTCAGCTAATCACCCAGATCTGAGTGGATACCAATTTAGTCCCCTGACACCCTCCTTCTTGTAGAAGAGGGGAGCTCACCTAAGCCTTGGAATTGTCATGGATGCTTAGCGCCTGCTGACAGGGATGACAATATGCTTCTGAGCAAATGATGATGCAATGTGAACCTGCCTTTCCGGGCTCGGCCACTGCCAGGACTCTGTGCACCTTCCTCCCTGGGTCAGGGAACTCGGCCCACCTGGTATGGGCTGTGGCCTCTCCGGGGCCTAAGGGGGACGTGATGGCTGCCAGAGGATCACAGAAGTTGTTTGGGTGAGGCCTCTCTGCACTGCTTGAAGGTGGCTCTTCATGTCTTCCTTCCCCTGAGTCACATACCCATGGTTTCTAACCTTGAGGGCTCTGGCACATCAAGAGGAAGGGATGGGATTAAACTATCCCATTTCCGCTGTGTTGGTTGAAGATGGAAGAGCCATGTGGAAGGGGGCTGGCTGTAGGTATATGCTCATGAGTATTTACGTATGTGCATGTCTGTCATTCACACAGTAAAGGTTGGATGAAATCTCCTTCCAGCAATCAGAAAACCCTGTTAAATGGCATTTATGAAATCTCCCAGCACAAAATAGTCAAGATTCTCAATGATGACTGAAAACCTTAGGAGAGTCTTAAATGTCTTCAGATTCATCGGTTATTAAGTTGTAGTATATGCTAGTATATTCCTTGCAAAATTGGTAGTTTTAGTATGGCAGCTCTGGTAAATTTCTTTTAACCAAGATGATTAACTAACCAGAACATTCTTTTCCTAACCAGTTAGTAAAAAAGAGGTATTATCAATTAATTTTCCATTATTGGAAGTTTCATGCCATGTGAATGATTCAAATAGCTGAGAAGTGCTAGAGCCACTGGTGGGGGGGAGGGGGGTGGAGGAGGGGGAGAGAGAGAGAGAGAGGGAGAGAGAGGGAGAGAGAGAGAGGGAGAGAGATGTAGAAGTCAGACTTTGTGGAAGAGAGGCAACTTGGTTTGGATCCTGAAGAATTCAAGGGAGGTGGTGAGGAGATGGGTGAGGGCTCTGGCGGGGGGCCAGAGGACCCATAATAGGGAGGGAGAAAAGATTGAATGTACTGTTCAGATAGGTATTGGGTTTCTGTGGTTGCAACCCCTACATCCCTGGATTACCCCTCATGAGCCCCCCAGCAGGGTCCCTGCACGATCAGAGGAACACACAAGGTCGTCCTGGATCCTGTGGTGGTTGGCAGGTATCCTGTGAGAAGGGATCATGGCCCATCTGAGGCCGCCCCGGAGGCAGGAGGGGAGCAGGACCTGCACAGAGGCCTGGCGGTGGCCAGGGCCGGGGACAGACGGGGGCAGGGGTTCCCTGTTCCAGAAGGAGGTGTGCAGAGTCTGCAGGCAGATTCTTTGTCATTTCTATAACCATAGCTAGAGTTAATCTGTAAAACACACAGTGCGCTAACCTTCACTTACCCTCACAGTCCTCTGGCACTTTAGCCAGTATCCAGATGCCTGGGCAATTCGGCCCCAAAGAAATATTTGCATTGTCACCTGAAGTTATAAGTCCCAGGAAGACGGCAAATGCCTTTTTGTGTTCCCGGATCACGGATGAACCCTGATTCTGTTGGTCTCCCATCTCAGGTCAGCAGTGCGTGTGCCATTAGTATCCAGTGTGCGACCTGCCTGACACCGTGCCTGGCACAGGGTGATTCTGGCACTGGTGACAGTGAGTGAGCATGCTCTGAGCTCCTGTGAATTTCGATCAAGAGAGGCCCCTAGCTATATCTGAGGACCACCTGGGTGCTCTTGCTGTGTCAGAACACGGGCAACCTTACACCTGTGGCCCCTTCGGTGGGCAACCAGGATTTAGGACTGGCATTCTGTGCCCCTGGTTCAATCTGAGCTGATGCCATGGGTGTCTCTCTTGCCTGGGGGCCTGAACCTTCACTTGTAGGAGCCACAGGAGTCATGAGGCTGGTTTCTTGGTTCTCCACTCATCTGCTCTAGATCCTTCACTAGGGATGTGCCTATAGGATCCCAGAATTGCCAGTCAGTTTCATGAGGCTGTCAATTATACCGATTTCTTGGCATGATTAGCCAAAAAAAAAAAAAATCAATAAACAACAACAACAAACAAACAAAATCCCTTCAAGCAAGCTAGTTATGGGACTGAGTTTCCCGGTTTTCCCCTCCATCATGCAGATGGAGCCATTTCCCGAGCTCTCCTCCGATTCCCATTCACAAGCCTCACCTGTGGCCTTTGCTGGCTCTGCCACACTCAGGTGGCATGGCCCGACTCAGCCTGGGCATGGCGCCTTTTCTCCGGGTCAGTTTCCCTTCCTGCCAAGTGGGGATGGACCCTGTGGCTGGTCCCCACAGCCCACTTCCTGCTCCAGCGTGGTGTGTCCCCAAGGGCATGCCTTCCTCCGCTGGCCGAGGGCTCCTCCCTGGCCGGGGTGGAGGGCCTCTGCTGTGCCTCACAGTCCTCTGCTCCCAGGACCGTCCGGCCCGCACCTGTGTTGTAGGTAGCAGCTGTTTACAACTGTGTTTTGAGCACAGAGATCTTCCTTGACACTCTTTTCCTATATTGTTTTTTAATGGAAAAACAAAGAGCCTGGATTGAATAAGGAGAAAATCTTGCCACAGTGCTGGCTGTGTTTCCTGCAGAAGCTGGGGCTCTGCTGGGCCCCAGGCAGCTTCCTCTGCCCCGCCCTGCATCCTCTCGGGTCTGGGGCCTTCCCCTGTGGAAGTCCACCGGGCTTGAGGTCCACATGCCCACATCTGTGTCCTCAGTGAGCTCCTGGCTTTCTCTTCCTGCCTGCTATCCTACAGAGTTTCTATCTCATTTTCTGTTTGTGTCAGGCCGAGTCTGGGAGTTCCTGCAGGGGCTCTGAGACCTCCTTTCACAGTGGGTTCCATGTCTTCTTGGGAAGTTTCCCAGGTACAAAAGTCCTTCTCCATCCTGCTGGCCCCTCTCTTTGGCCCGGGCAGACAGTGGTCATTTACACATCTTGTCTAGTGTCCTACAGAAGTGTCCGGCGAGGAATGGTCAGCTGGGCCGGCTGAGTGATCATAAGTAGATGGGCATGTTGGTGGAAATGGTCCTGGGGTATAATCCTGGCTCTTGACTAAGTGACAGTCCATGGACAGAGGGACAGACCCTGGGAAGCTGTGGCTGAGCTTCAGCTTTGTAAATGCCCTTTCCTCCTCGGCCCCTTAAAGAGGATGTCTACACGGGAGTCCCTTTATAATGATTTAATTGGAATGGTAATGGATGTAGCATTCTGCCACAGCTAACAGCAAGATTGGAATTTGAGGAGACGCAGAGACAAATTACCTCTGAATTTTCTTGCAGCCATAAAAGCTTTTACTGTATAGTAATTTTCCATTTTTGCTGCAGGCATATTTGCATATTGCTTAACAATTTATCCCGTGTCATTTGTCAGATATTATCCATCTCCTGTTAATAAGCTAAGACAGGCCATATTAAGACTTTGAGGCCTCCCATGCTCACCATCAGCCCAGCTCTCCCGCCCACAGGGCCTCCCTGCCGTGGGAGCAGACAGGGTGTGACGGGCTGTGGCTTGGCTCCGTGCCAGGGCTCTGTCTGCTGCCCCTTCTCGCTCCTGCCCCCGTGTAGAGGGAAGATGGAGCTGTGGCGTGGCCCTGTTCCTGGTCTTTGGAGGAAGCTCTGACAACTCAGGTCTCCTTAAGCAGGGGTTGGGCTCCACGTGCAAATGGAAACAGCCCTGCTCTGGATTCTGCTCTTGGCTTTGACTCCCAGTCTAAGATTTTGCCTAACTCTCTTCTCTCACTGGAACTCAGTTTCCCCATGTCTGGAATAAAGATTCTAGGATGGGATTAATTAACTAGTTCCTCTTTGTCTTCTTCTCTTTTAAATATAAAAGCAGTAGCATCCTTTTTTTCCAAACTAAGATTTCCATGGTATCTCAGTCTATAGAACAGGCAGTGTGAACTGTATCGGGGAACGAGTGGAGAATGGGTTCTGTTTCCCCGCCTGTTTCCACTGACCTCTCTTGTGTCCCCACCCAGAGAGGCCCCCTGGGTACCTCCTGGCCTCCTGGGGCCCCGTGGAACATGGGAGGAAGGGGCCTGGTGGGATGACCTCTGTCCTGCCTTCTGCCCTGACTCCCTCGGGCCCCGGGGTGATCAGCACCTGTCGCTGGCCTGGCTCTGTGCCCGGGCTGAGGAGTGATGCATTTTCCAAACTCGAGATGCTGGCACTCTGCTCCCGCTGAGCCTCGAATTGGTAGTAGTAGGTTCGGCTGGCCAGTGGTAGACAGATTTTTAGAGGAAAGAAAAATGGCTTGATGTTGAATATATAATGAGATTTGCATAACTGAATTGAAGTAGAATTAAAGGGTCATATGTTTACACAGTGATGCCTAAAATCAGATTGCAGTGATGTGTGCTCAGTACTGAAATGGGATCCTCAGGGACATGTGGACCTCTGCTTCCCAGAATTTCTGCTAGAGATGGAGAGAAGTTTCTGAGGGGGTGGGAATGGTTTTGGGGTTGCCTGTCAAGGAGCGAAGGGGTGCTAATGACAACGGTAGTTTGCTGAGCACTTCCTGGTACCAGACCATGTGCTGAGGGATTTGCATAGATTTTCTTGTGGAATCCTCCTATCTGCAACATGGGTGCTATTACTGTTCCCCTTTTACCGATGAGGAAACCGAGTCTCAGGTGGTTAAACTGTTAAGGGATAGAGGCAGGACTTGAACCCAGGCAGCCAAGGAACCCAGGAATCCGAGCCGTTCTCTGTGGAACTGAGTGGCTGGGCTCAGGCATTCTGTTGGGAAAACATGCAGACATGTTCTACTGTGTACTCTTTGTGACTGACCCTCGGTTTCTGCTATCACTTCTGTTTAGAAGATTGATCCCTGCTGTTATTTTGATCTGAAAATAAAATGTCAAATTGTACTAGTCAGAAGATGTGTGCAGGGAACAAATGATGAGTGATGAAGAGTAACAGATGTCCATGCAGTACCGAGCCGTGTCCAGCAGCCGTGAGGGACTGTGTTGCCCAGCAGTGCCGGCGTGCACTCGGGGAGCCCCAGGCTGCCCTCTTTAACTGTGTGTGTTTCTCTGACCAGCTCCTCACCTGGCTTTGGTATTCGGCATGGAATGTCCTCCCTAAGACAGTCAACCTGGCCAACCAAGCCTTGACAGTTGTCATAATTATGATCGAGACACTGACATTTCTCATTCACACGAACGTGTCTCAGGATCAGTCTGTGTCTCAGCTGGTAAAGAAAGGTCTGTCATTCTCAAGGTCATGGGGCAGCTCTACCTTCTTGTCATTCTGACATTGTCTATGTCTGGAAGAGAGTCAGAATGCTGTGGAATTTCCAAATGAGGGCTGGGAGAGACTTTGTCCTAGTGTGCCCCTGGATCCCTTCAAAGAGTCTTCACACACCACCTCGTTTGATCCTTACATAGCCCAACAACGTAAGTCAGGCTATACCCAGTGTGCGGATGAGAAAACCAAGGCTGAGAGGGTGAAGGGGCCTAAGGAAAGTTACACAGTAGCTGGGATCGCAGAGCAGTGAGGAGAAGAGGCTGTCTGGGTTCATCTTTCGGCTCTGCCACTTGGGAGCTATGTGATGGTGGTAGATGTGGGGTGTTGTCTTGGGTCTGCACTCCATCCTGGAGTATAATTAAGCATCTAGATCCTTGGTATAGGCGGAGTACATAGTCGCCTGCACACATCATGGTTACTTGGCTTGGCCATTGGAATGCTAGCGGATGTGATGTGAGCAGAGGCTTTCAATGTGCTTCTTTGGTTTGGCTTTTGTTCTCCTGTGCTACTTGATCTGTCATTTGGGGACTGTTGATCCTTCAGCACGGACCACAGAATGAAGACTCATGGGAAGATGTGAATCTGACATGAAGTCTGGAGTCCAGTCTGTTGCAGTCAAGCCCAAACTAGATTAGCCAAATCGTAGCTGACATGCACACCTGGAAAAAGAAATATTTATTATATAGGGCACTGAGATGTATGGAGTTATTTGCTATGCAGCAGAAACCGACTAGCACAATGTCCCCGGGCAGCTCACTCACTCTTTGGAGCCTCCATTCCTTTATGGATAAAATAGAAACACCAATACCAGCCTTGTAGAGCCATTGGGAGGCTGAGATGAGATAAGCACAGTTCCTGGCGCATAGTAAGTACTTAAGAGTTTTGTTTTGTTTCCTTAGGGTGGATTTTGATGCTAATGCTGTGTTGGTAGAGGAGGACTCCCTGACTTTGGAGTAGAGGCTGATTGCAGCAGGCTTTGTCCCTCCTGGCTCCCCAGCCCCCAGTGGGTCTGGCTGGCTGAAGCAAGTAAAATGTAGCATGGATTTCTCAGGCCCCACCTGGGACTCTGCTTACCCTGAGTGACAACATGCAAAGGCTTATGGTGAATTCATTTTTATTCCTCTTAGTTGTTGGAAATGTCATGCGCTTCCCCTCGGAGAGTCAAAGGCTGGCAGAGGGCTGGGCTTTGGGAGGCTGGGTTGCAGTGGGTCCCACACCTCCACGGCACCGCACCACTGACTGCCTTTCCTTCTAGCTTCATTGAGATTCTGTTCCACAAGGTGTGGACCTTGTCACCATCATCCTGTGAAGGAGAGGACAGAGCAGCTGATGCCTTGGCTTCAAGAATAAATCTTTCTCTTTGAAGTGAAGGCAAAGCTCTGTGCCTGAGTGCTGTGGGTTCCTCTCCTTTGAGGAGACCCACCAGGTCTCAGAACTACTGCCTGGGCTCTCTAGGTCTTGTTCTACCTCGTGGCCATTAGTCCCTCCAGAACTTTGACCATCACTGTGAGCAGATCCAAAGCTCAGGCTTCGCAAGGAGCTTTTTAGAACAGAGCCGGGACCTTCTCCCTGTCCTGGTAGTGAAGCCACCTCTCACCTGCTGGGCACTGGCTCTGCAGGTGTGGTGCTGGGCGTGCTCCATGCACGCTCGCCTGGGATTTTCACAACTCCATCACGGGGTACTGTTTCTATTGCTGTCTTACGGAAGAGGAAATGGAGGCTAAGGCAAGTAGAGAGCCTTGCCCAGGGTCACCTGGCTTATAAGTGGCAGAGCTGGGATTTGGAGCCAGGTCTGTGACTTCACGCTGTGCTTGTCCTTGCCACAGAGATTGTCTCTGTCCGGCTGCATCTGTCCCTCTTTCTTTCCCTGGAATCTCGCAGACGAGATCCAGCCCTTCAGTACGGATGCTGTTCTGCTGCTCTGGAAGTTTCTGGCCTCTGGAACAGTGCTCCTCCAGTTTCCCTTGGGACTCTACTTGATACTGTCTGAGTACTTTCTGGAAGCCAGCGGGTGTGAGTTTTAAGTAAGGTTGTAAAGTTGTTTTCTCTGTGTGGTTTACTTTGGCAGTCTGGGCTCAGAGACTCTTCCTCTTTTTGATTTCTTCCATGGAGCCAGGCACAGAGTGAGTACTTGATCAATCCCCATTGACTTAAGTCAAAAGGAAAGAAAAGAGACCAGCCTCAAAGTTCTAGAACTCTCTTGGAAGTAAAGCTGGTATGCTGAGCATTAAGACTTGGAGATGAGCCCTCAATTATTTGAGTTGTCTTTTTTTGGAAAACTTTTCTCCCCCTGGTGACAGGAACAGACGCTGGGAAGGTATGCTGAGGCAGGCGTTCATGAACAGGGAAGGAGTCCTCAGAAATCTCAGCATGTCCTGGCGCCTCAGTGACTTTGCAAGGCTCTGCTGGTGGGTGGTCTCACAGCTTGGTCTGAAGGTGGTGACCCTCCCTGGGGCTACAGGCAATGAGCCTTCACTTCCCCTGTATCTGAGGACCAAGCACTCTGGTGCTGTGGAGAGGATGGCTGTGTCACGCCAGAGGGGACCCATTTCAGATTGAGTTTGTAAATTCAGTCTCTTAAAGAGGAAGAGATTCTGACAAGTGGGGCTTCAAGTTTGACTCCTCATTAGCTGTTGATGGGACTTGAGGTTTTTGGTAAATTCATGTGAATGGGGGAGGGGGTGGAGACTGTCTTTTCCATTGCTTTTGAGGTTGAAAGTGTCTTTTAGTGGGGGGAAGAGGCAGGTGTCAGCGTGGTCTGAGGCTGAGGGTGAGGCATCCACTGATTCTCCTCTCTGGCTGCCTAGCATGGTGGAAGGTCTGCTCTGGGCAGCAGGTGCTGAATTGGGTGGTGGGTTTCACCTCAGGGTGACCTCAGTGGACCTTAGATCAGGCTGCCCGGGCCCTCCCTCATGGCGGTGGATGGGAGAGCATCCTGTGTGGTGCCTCCTGGCCCACAGCCCGCCAGTGCCAAGGGCTCAGTCCTAACAGAGAGCGCATTTGCTGCTTATGTAAAGCCTTTTCTATTCACTGGCAGGAACAAAGAGGAGGGCTGCACAGAGGATGTGCCCACAGTTGCCATGACAGTTTCCAAGCCCCCCTCACCGCCCTCCACTAATTCCTCCTAATCGTCCTGTGTTTCAGGCACTGCAGCTGAGGTGGCCCTGTTGTCTGGCCCAGGATCTCATACTAGGTGTTGGGTCTCCTCTCCCACAGAGGGCCCTCTGAGGCAAGCATGGGTCCAGTTAAGCTTCAGGGGCCCTGGGCCATGGGGCGACCCATGGGGCTGCCTCTCAGTCTCACACCTTGATCATTTCACAGCAGAATTTCAGACCTCTTCCTTCTCCACATGCATGCATGCATGTGCACACACACCCCCCTACTGCAGAGACAGTCGGGTCGGGGAGGTACTTATCCCCAAGGGGGCTGCCAGCTGGGAATTCCTCCTCCCTCCCCACCACCCTTCTTGCCTCACCCAGATGAATTAGAGCCACAGGAGGAATCTATCTGTCCATCTGCTTGCCCATCCATGTGTACAGGTAGCCACTTAACAGATACTTTTGTGAGGCCTGGCCACGTGCCAGGGACGTATACAACACAGAACTGGTCAGAGTGGACCTTTTGACAGAGGAGGTAGACATGCGTAATTGAAATGAGGAATACACGGGCTAAAAGGAGAGCACAGGCAAAGGACCCAGGGCCCTAAAGGAGAGGGAGCTCCAGGTTTCCGAGACACTACAGAGGAGCCCAGGTGGGCAAGAGGATCACGAGATGGGTCAGCAAGAGCAGAGGCACGGTGTCGTGAGGCTGAGTCTGTTTAGGGCCTTGTGAAGGGTTCTGGGGGTCTCAAAGGGGCCAGTGGGTGGAGCAGACCCCCAGAAGGACAGTCACCAGGATGTCATCGGGACCCTAAGGCAGAGCTGGGAGCTGGGCACCAGTCCTGCTCTCAGAGGCCCCAGACAGAATCAGGACAGCCAAAGACAAAAGATGTGGCCTCCCCTGCCCTCCCTCCCCTATCCCAGCCCCGCTCCGCTCCGAGCCCAGGAGTGAGAAGGGGTGTGGGAAGGGGAGGGGGGACAGTGGGGAATTCAGGAGCCTCTGGAGGCAGATGGACCTGAGGACCGTTCCCTATGAACTAGCTGTGTGATCAGGGACCTGCTTCATATCTTCTGAACCTCTGTGTCCTGAGGCTGAGGGCCATGTGTGCACGAAGATTAAATTAGATAGTATAGAGAGAGCTCAGGCACAGACTCTGCCAACATATTGCAATGGAGATGGAGTTTCAGTTGAGGTGTGGCTTTCTTTCCGAGGAAGGGAAATGGGAGAGGGAGGTGGGTCTGGGCTTGATCATGCGTGGAGCCATCTGAAACAAACACTGGGATCCGGGCTTTATTTTGTGGGCAGGAGAAGCCTGCCCCTGGCTGCTCTCAGTGGAGGCCGCTCACGGTCTTTACTCCCACCCTGTCCCTCCCCCGCTGCCCACATTCTCTGCTCCCTCCTGGTTTTGCAGGCAGGGGACACCTTTGGCCTAGGGCTCTCCTGGCTCTGGCTGGGGCCTCTGAGGTCAGCACTGGCTCTGAGCTGTGCCGGGCTCCTGCTGATGTCAGGTTTAGAGGGTGTGGCTGAGGCAGGCGCTGGACTTGAGTTTGGTGGCCCCCCCAGCACCCTCCCTACTGTGGCCACTGCCCTGTAAATCCTGGGTGATTGCCATGGGGCCTCTAAGCCTCTGGTCTCTTTGGTCTTAGGGGAAAGGACTGCTTGGAGGGAGCTATGTTTATGTACAAGTTTCTTGAAAAAAGTGATGATTTAAGGAAACTAAAAGCCTTGCCTGCTTTGACATTTGGGAAGCCTGCCTTTTCCTCTGCCACGTGGCAGCAGGGCTGTGCCTCCCTGCCCTCTGACCTCGCTGTGCAGGGTTGGGGTGCTAGGGGTTGAGCTGGGCGCCAGGGTCACAGACCACCGCCGTGAACCAGAACCTGATGTGCACCGTGGCGTTAACAGTTTGGAAGCAGAGGGGAAGATGAGAATGTGCTAGCAAAGCGACTTTGCTGGTAGGTGCTCAGCAGCTGGTAGCTTCCAGGACGTTAGCGGCGATCCTCATGAAGAAGAAGAGGTAGAATAAAGAGGGCTACGGTCAAGTGCAACGTCATGGCAGGCCTGACAGGGCCGTTGTGTTCATCCCCATGGCTGAGGGGTAAACCTGGTGGTCCTAGTTGTCATCTGGTGCCACAACAAGGATAACTCAAAACAAGACGGATGGTAATAGATGTGGAATAGAAGCTGGGCACGGAGCACTAGGACGGCCCTTTGTGGGGCCCATGGCTATGTATGTACTTGGGAGAATGCTGAGCACTGCCTGTTGCCCATGCTGGACTGAACCCCAAGAGGGCAAGAACCAGGTTAATTTTTCTCCCCATTGTGTCCCCTGCACCCCCAAAGCGCCTGCACACAGTACACTCTCAGTTAATATCTGGTGAATGAATGTTGTTGAGTGAGTGGATGTGACCAGGGAATTTCCAGGGCGTGCAGAGAAAACTGTGGATCATTGAGGCAAGGGCAGCCTTAGGCTCTAGGTGGACATGGGCCTTAGTAGCACTCACAGATGAGGCCCACCCTGGGCCCGGGGACAGAGTGACGCAGATGGGACACCTTTGGAGGGCAGGGCCTCCCTCTCCTCTCCCAGGTTCTCCCCCATCTCAGGCACATGATGCAGCACTGGATGGTGTTTGTGGCTTTGCAGGGGACCGGAGGGGGCACTGGTGTGGGATTTGGAGTCTTTGGACCTCCACACAGAGCTTGGGTAGGGCTCGTAATGCCTGGCACAGAAAGGGCTCATCCGTAGTAAGGTGGCTGGCAGAGCCCTGGGAGGACAGAGCCAGGGCAACCGAGTCAATCAACTTATCAGTAAAACATGGTTGCTGACATTAACCCATGCTGATCCCTCTCAAATTCCAAATCAGAACCCCCCGCTTCCCTCTAGGTGGAAATAGAAATGCAATTTTCCTTGGGAGATACATAGGTGGTTGTAATTTGGGAAGACGCAACCCATTTTTTATAATTGTATCATTTAGTATATAAGTTTTTCATCATAGAGTGTGATGATGATAGTTCTGTTCTCGTAAAAGGTTCCCTAATCTTCTAATTATGAAAGGATGTTTCCTGGGCTCCAGAATGGTCCATCTTTAAAAGCTTATTTATTTATTTATTTATTTATTAAATGAGAGTCAGTATTGAGTTATTGAGTTTGGATTCTTCTGGCTATATGCTTTTCAGTGGGTCCACGTCTTCTGAGCAGAGCAGAGGCAATGGTCCTGTCCAGTTCCTGGCCCCATCTCTCAGGAGGATGGCCAAGAGAGAGAGACCTTTCTCACAAATGGAAATCTTTCCATATCTCCCAGAAATGTTATCACCTGAGACAAAGTATGTGGCTGACTTTATTTCACATCCATTACACAAACACTAACTAGCCACAGCAGATGATGGTGGGCCTGACCTAATCAGGGAAGCCAGAAAGGGCCCCTGAGGAAGTGACCTTTGAGTTGAGCTTGAAGGATAAGTGGGAGTTAACTGGATAAAGGGTGGGGGGAGCACTCTAAGCTAAGGGAACAGCACGAGGTGGGAGAGAGTCTGACCTGTTCTCTTCTTACACTGGGGGGAGACACCAGTTCTTACCCCCTCCCTCCCATGGCCAGAGCAGCAAAGATCTCATCCTGGACCACCTGGAGCTTGTGTCCCTGCTGGAGAGGTCAGAGCTCCCATCAGCCTCTTTCATCAACGTCCTCCAGAAGGGTTTCTTCTTGTTCAGCTTGTCCACTTTGCACACAGCCACAGCTCTTGAGACCGAATCCAGCTGTGCTACACAAGTCCAGGCCACGACCATCTCTTGCCATAGCCCACCTGGATTGACAACAGCCCTCCTCACCATCCCTCACAGCCAGAGGGGTCTTCATGTAGGACTGATCTGATCACTTCACACCCTGCTCAAGCCCTTCAATAGTTTGATGTCATCAATGTATGGAATCCACGCTCAGGCCCTGTTCTACACACTCCAGACGCCCGACTTGGCTAGGGCTGATAGGTGTGCCCAGCTCTCCCTCTCCTCAGGGTCTTCACACATGCCATTTACTCTTCTTGCCCCAACCCTTATCCACCTGACAGATTTCTTCCCATCCTCCACTTCTGAGCTTAAAAGTCACCTCTTCTGGGAGGCCTCCTGTGACTCCTGCTGCAAACCCTTTCCAGCTCCTGGATCTAGTCCTCCACTCCACTTTGCTCCAGATGCTTGTTTAGTATTGGCTTGCCCCTTCTGACACCAAGCACACGTCTGTCTTATTCACAACACAGTGTGTCTTCAGGGTCTCTAGAGTACTGGCACACGGTGTGTGCTCAGCAAATGAGTGAATGGTGAACTTACAGCCCGCTGGCTGTGTCCTGCTTCTTCCCTCTCACTGGGATGTTCATCACAGCCCCTTATCCCTTCACGGGCTCTGGCTCCTTGTTGACGTCGATTGTGGAGCATCCCTTGGGCACCATTTCTCTGCTTGTGGAGGAGTCGGTCTAGGGGACAGACAGCCCTCCCTGCATTTACCCCAGCCTCGAGAGTTCAGCTGCTCGGGGATGGGTGGGAGCAGGTTTCAGTGGGAGACTTGGATTTATGGGGAGTTCAGCAGTAGCTCTGCCTCAAATCCTTTCTGGGACAGAAGGGAGGGATTCAGGAATGAGTAGGGACATGATGTGAAGGGTCCATTCCCTCAAGTTCTCAGTTCTGGGCAGCTTAGTCGGATCACAGCCAACTCTATGGCAAGACAAGCCAGCTGGGTGGGCCATCCAACTGGCAGGAGTCTGTCCTGACTGTTGCTAGCCACACAGGCCTCTGGGAGAAGACATTGAAGACATATTGTTTCTGGAGGCTGCAACAGAGTGTATGGCTGGCAATTATCTATTTCTGATCCATTAAAGGATGCTTTGACATAGGAAATGCAGTTTAGGAGTGCAATTGTAATATAATCAGATTGCCTTTTTATGGAAAGTACTACATTTTTCCCTAAATAAAATTCAGCAATGAAATTTTATTTGCTTTTCCCCCAAAATGCCTTTCCAAATTGATTTTTCAGAGAAACCTTGAAAACCAATGTGGTTAAGGGGAAGAAAGGTCTAAATCAGAGGCCTCTGATCCAAAGCACAGCACGGCTATTATTGGTGAGCTCAGGATACCCTGGGCTCAGAGCTTCTCTGAAACCCAGTGCACTCCTAGCTGGCTAGCTCATCTTTCACAGAGCTCTCTTGGAGATGGCATAAATCCTGAGATGCCCCTGCCAGTGTAGAGGAAATGTGACAGCAAAGGATGGCTTGTTCTTTCTGAGTCATCCCATGGTAATGGAGCAGCAGGCAGGTGTTCAGAGGAAAATTATTAGAAGAACCAGATATGAGCTTTAGAGTTTGGCAATTGCTAGAGAAGAGGATGTGCAAATTACTTTCTCTATGGGCAAAGGTTTGCAGAAAGGATTTTAAGCTGTCCATGCATGACCCCAGAACATTCATATGAAAAGTTAAAAATTCAGTTCATACAAAAAATCAAAAATTCAGGGTCACTGTTTGCCCTGCATCTTTATACTTGGAAACATCTGGATTATCATTAGAATTGATCATCCACCCAGATGCTTGATATTCCTTGTATGGGGCCAGCTGTATACACACAAGCAAGAATTGAAAGTGATTTATTCTTTTTGTAATAACTATAATCAGCCATCGGGTTTTCAATAACTGTAATCAAACATATATTTATTAAGCTCTTATGCTAGGCATATGCAGGGTATGAGAGATAAGTCATGTCCTTTATGTAAGGAAAGTGGCATCTTGTTTGAGAGACAGAAGCAATAAGTATGGCACACTTCACCCTTGGTGCTCTCTTTTGTTCTGCCCATGAGGTCCTTCCTGGGTGTATGATAGGGACCAGAGAATGCTGGGCAGCCAGGAAGGCTTCTTGGAGGAGGAGAACTAGACCCACATCTGACCTTATGAATGGAATTTAAGGTAGTGAGTGGGAGAGGGCATCCCCTTATGTTAGGGAAAGAAGATGGGCATGTTCACAGCAGGGTAGACGAATGAAGGGGAGGATGAGCTGATGGGGGAAAGGGAGTGTGGGTGGGGAAGTTAGAGCACTGAGACCACTAACTTGATTGTGACTGTGGGTTGAATTATGGGGAACAAGCAACTATGTAGGGTGGGGCTGGATGGACAGGGGCCTGAACCCTTAAAGAAAAGTCTTCCCTTTATTCAGGGGACTGAGTTTCCCAGTGAGGAGTCAGCGTTTGTGCAGGCAGTCCTTCTTCATGCCCAGCACAGCACCGTCTGTAGATGGAATAAATAATTATTCTTACATGGGTACCCACCACTGTACCTACATACATTGAGGCTGGTGTGAAAAGAATGCAATTTTATTGAAAAGGTTAGCTGAATTTCAAGCAGCTGTTTGGCACTGTGGATGGTCTGGAGCACTGTTTTCCAGACTTAGAT
The DNA here is from genome assembly GCF_964341445.2 of Mesoplodon mirus. NCBI lineage: Eukaryota > Metazoa > Chordata > Mammalia > Artiodactyla > Ziphiidae > Mesoplodon > Mesoplodon mirus. The sequence continues at coordinate 72,950,919 of NC_138980.1, forward strand.
AATTACCCTCAGGTTTAGGAGTTCATTTTGCTGTTAGGAGGAGAACCTCCTGCCTTAGAGGAAGGGCACCCCTGCCCCATGTAGAGTCAGCGTGGGAGGGTGCTGGTCCAAGATGGGCTCTGAGGACGTGGTTCTGGAGCTGAGTCCAGGGCAGATTGGAGAGGTGGGAGAGAGCACACTGGCTGGCCAGTAGGGGCACTAGGGAGAGAATGAGGTGCAAGGGGCTAGGAAGGTGGGGTGTAGAGCAGGGGAAAACCCAAAGGACCATGGGGAGGGGTGGGTGGCCAGGGCACTGGATGCAGGCCTCTGCTCAGGGAGACAAGCAAGGACATCGGTGCCGCTTCTCTTCCTGAATGGCATTGCTCCTCCCACCCTGAGTGGGTGGCTGCCACCCATGCCAGGAGCTAAAGGACCAAGCAGTATGAGAGGCCTCCAGGGTTTTGTTTTCTAGGCTATGAAATTCAATTTCCCCTCACTCACCTCAGCAGAGTCCTGAGGGCCCGGCCTGGGGCTACAGCTGATGGCATGAGTGGCCTCATGGGGGACAAAATGGAAAGTCAAGGGAAGTCAGCAGCTAAGCACCGGTTTCTACCCGGCAGACCATCAAAACCGTGGGCCCTTAATGTTTTCCATCAAAGTCACATGTTTACCGAGGAAGTCAGAGTAATTGAATTCAGAAAAAAATGAGTCCCAAGTCAGGCCTATTTATTCCTCTTGAAGGTTAAATCCAGTTGTCTGGCTCTTGCGTGAGCTCTATCTACAGAATCTTTGCTCTGTCCTCAGAATGACTAGGACAAGAGAAGTGGAGAACAGCAGCTGTTTGGAGGCTAAGATGGAAAGCATTTTCAAGTCAATGGCAAAGCACGAAAGCCTTTTTTTTTTTTTGCCAGAGAGATGAGTTGTCCCACAACATCCATCCTCTCTTCTCCAGAACCATCACTTTTCAGCTGGCCCACGGCTGCACTTGCCAGCGCTCCTGCCAGCTGGCTCTGGCCACTTCCTAAGTGCTGGCCCATGGGAGGTGAGCCCAGTGATGTGAGCCACTTCCCAGATGTGCCCTTAAACCACGTGCCTTGATTTCCCCCTGTTTTCCTTCCCATTTTGTCTGGATGCAGAAGTGGTGGGGTGAGCTGGCCAGAACCCTGAGGACAGGGCAGCCCCCTTGGGGTGGGTGGAATGATTAGACAGAAGGGGTCTGAGCCCCCGGCACCCTGGAGTCACCAGGCCAGCCTGGACTGATTATGCCCAAATTGCTGTGCATGAGAGAAATAGATATCTCCCTTGTTGAAGCTACTGTTATTTCGCATCTCTCTTCACAGCATTTCCATCTAGATCCTCATTTATAATTCTTTCTTTCAAAAGTCGAATATGCATAGTTGGAGAATAAGGAAGGTGTATAAACAAACCATTTTAAGGTTTTGGCAACTCAAAAATGTTTGGGTTTGCTGCCTTGGGGCATTCCTAAAGACCTGCCAGTTGGCAATGAGTTTTGAAAACTCACCGTGATGGGTTATGGGTTAACTCACCCTTTAGTTATTCTCCAAATTCATTCCAATTGTCACCTGGCTGAGAAGTTCATCATCTCTTACTGGGGTGAAATGTAAACTCCAAGAGAATAGGGATTTTTGGTTCACTGCATACCCCCACACTACAAAGATTACCTTGCAGATAATAGGTGCTCCACCCATGCTGACTGGATTAGCATATGTAGAGTTCAAACTGTCTCCTGGCTTCTGGGCTTACTGCTCTCTTACCCTAGTCTAGTCTACACAATCATTTTCTTCATCTTGCTACCATGCACATCTTACCACCCAGCCCACCCCTCGCCCCAGCCTGTCATCAGCTCCCTGCAGGATAGCGTCTATACTCCTTGAGTTACAACACATGGGCTCCCAGTTTCTCCTGGGGCATGGGCTCAGTCCTTGGTACATCTCGCAGCTCCCAAGTCATGGGGCCATTGCCTACATCCATGCCATGCTGGGTTTGCTGCCTCTATTTGCAATGCCATTCCCAACCCCTTTATCTGATGAGCTTCTCATCCTCTAAGACTCAGCCCTTACTGGCTGACCTCTTCCCACCCACCACGTCCTGCAGAGCTGGCCCTCCCTGCCCTGCTGCCCCGATCACCCTTCCACTGCAAAATTTCCTTCCATTGAAGTCAGTTCTCTGGAGTTGCCCATGTGTCACCATGGCTGCATGAAGGCAGAGCCCAGGTTACGTACGCCTTAATTCCTGGCCCCCAGATCAGAGAAGACAACAATGAAAGTAACAAATGAGTCAAGCGACTTGGGTTTTGTCCTGTCCTTGTAACCGTGCATAAGTCATTTCTCTTATCCTTCCGGCCTCAGTCCCTTTGTGTATGAAATGGGGGTAATAATAGTCCTCTGCCCATCTCACCTGGACTTCACAGGTTTGGTGGGAATGTACATGGATAAATGTCCCCTACTCCCTGGTATGGATATACACATCTCTTCTCCGAGGTGTGATACTGGGGTGGCTTCTGAGGCACATCCAACAAATATGGTCAACTCTGACACTGAACCAACTGAACTGCCCAGAGGATGGGGCTCATTTATTTGTACAAACACTTATAAAGTACTTACTGTGTGCCAGACACTGGTTAAACATTATTCAGCATTATCACATTTAATCGTACCTGCCACTCTCTGAAATGGGTACCTCTCTTATCGCCATTTTACAGATGGGGGAACTGAGAGGTTGAAAACACTGCTTGAGGGCAGAGTTGGTGAATAGAGGAACTGAGGTCCAAAGGCAGGCAGTCAGGCTCTGCAATCCGGGCTGTCCACCTTTGCGCTAGCTTTCCAAAGCTAGCAAGGGCCAGAGGGCTGCTGGCTCTGTCATGGCAAATGTGTGGGATGGTCATAATGGTGATTTTAATTTGGCATCAGAGGAGAAAATAGAAACCCCCAAACAGAGTCTGTCTGGTGGGCTCCCTTCAGACACAGAGCTGGTAGTTTCACAGTAATAAATGCAGACCTCTTAATCAGGTGATCTGACAACTGCGCCATTTGCCAGGGAAATTATGCCCCTCTAGAAGTGACGGTGGGGAGAATAAGAAAAACAAATGAGTTGGGAGTATGTCAGAGCTGATAAGCCTCGGGGACATGGCTGGAACACATTGAGGACGGGCTTTTTAAAAGCAGTCACTGGCAGAGTGATTGGGATGGGTTTCACATATATCCATCACCGGGGAATTGTGGCCAGCCTGCCTCTTGCCAGTGCTGGTCGTGAGCCCACATCCTCTGGCTCATATCTGGCTAGTTATTCCAGACTTCCATTACTGTTATGACTGGCACAGGGTGGATGCTTAATAGGGCCCGGATAATTCCACTGAAGCGTCTGTGGGTGAAAGAAGAAGAGGACTGAGGTCGTTCTATCTTAGGCAAGGCTTGTGGAAGCACCAGAAAACAGCAGGAGTGTTACAACTTTGTCATAGAGTCACAGCAACAAGGAGTAACTGTCCCTTATATTAAGACAGCATTTCACTATTTCTGAGTACATACACGTCTCTTGTTTAATCTCCCACATTCTGTACTTCTGTTTTGTTTTTTTTTTCTTTGTGTAAACACAGCATATACTGGGCCCTTGGTGACCACTGCCATTCGTCAGAAATTTTATTCTTTGGGCCGTTTCAGCTTCCCCTTCCCAATTCAGCCAACCAAGGACCTTGCCCCAGTGTAAGCTTCTGTGTTCCTTCTGAGGTGCCATATTAAAAGCCCACAAACTTTGAACTGAATGGGAAGGGGGTAGGGTTTGTCACCTCCAAGCTGGATTTCTAGCAGAGGAAACTGTACTATCTGGGACAGTGGTGGCCTAATCTCAGGAGAGTTGCTGAGTCCTGGAGGTGAGTTCCTGACACCAGAGGAGCTGTTGCCATTGTCCTTTGAAAATTAGGACTGTGTGTTTCTGTTGCCACTGGTTCGTTGACCTTGCTAGGGCTGGACAGACCCTGTGCACTTGGTCAAGAGTTCAATGCTGGCATTTAACTCTTTGTTAGAGAAGAATTTATAGGCTCCTTGGAACAGGTCCTCTGGGTATAGACTAAAGCAACGTGGTTGCCATTTAAATGTTGTCACAAGTATATCTCAATCCCTGGAGCTTCTTTTTGGGAAGAAGCAGGATGCCTTATAAAACAATGAATAATAATTTGGGGATGTTCATTATTTATAGCTGCCCCAGGTCATCCATAAATTATGCAGCCCTCAATTACACTTGATTTTTTTCTTTCCACGGAGCCATCTCTCCAGACTGCCATCACTGTGGGTGGTATCTATGCACCAGCTAATTGCACCATGAGGGCAGTTTCCCATTTCTTGAAATGCTTCGAGTCCCCTGGTTGAATGATTTTGTTCCACAAACTCTGTATCTCAATCATGAGTCCCTGGATACTTGGAGGCAGAGAGTAAGACCAGGGATTAGGCTTGACAGAGAGAGTGTGTGCCTGTCTCTGTGGGGCAACAAAGAAAGCCTTCAGTGGGTACTTGGGGAGCAGCAGTTGCCTGGGGTGAAGGAGGGGGTCAATGCCAGCTGTTGCCTCTCTGAGCTGGGGAAGCTCAGGGTGGCTGAGAAGCAACAAGTGAGGGAAGGGCAGTGGGGTTGCATCACCTCCCAGAGGTGTGCAACCAATTAGTAGAGTTGGGGTGCAAGTCCCTCCTCCTGGTGGATGCTCTCCCTTTATAACCACCCCAAGCTGACCGGGATGGTTGGTGGGGAGGACAGAGGAGGTGGAGGTGCACAGCAGCGTCTGGCCAGGCAAGGTGAGCATCCCCTCCTGCCTTTTGCTTACCCATCACTTTCAGCTCTGTGCTCGGCATGTAACTGAAAACAAGACCTTTCCTTAACACAGAGCTTAATGATCCCTTTAATGCCCTAGCTGTAGCATCGCTTCGCTCTCGGGCCTGTTCCCTGTCAGCCATGGGGCATTAAACCGGTGATAAAAATGCCTTTTTCATATGGTCCACAAACTCACCAAGAGGCTCCTGGTAGCAGTATAGCCATCCAGCATGAAATCAAGAGGCAACCACCGTGAATGAGGCGAGATGAGCTATGAGTGGGAGCAATTAGCAGAGCCCGCATCCCGGGTCCCGTCCTTCACCATCTCCTTGCTCGTGTACCCACCGCCTCGACCCCAGCAGGGAGGGCTCCCACCCGGAGGGCTCCCACCCTGCAATCCCGAGGCCCAAGTCCAGTTCTGAAGTAGGTGCTTTTCCTTTCCTGTCTGCTCTTAGGGCAGTGAAAGATGCTTCATCACGTCTTTAATCCAATTGAATACAGCATTCCTGACCCAGGTGGCCCCTGGGAACAAATGTCCTTGGTTATGTTTTCAACCCAGAAAATATAAAACACAAAAGAGAAAAAAAGGAAAGAAATGGCCAGTTATGAATATGCATTAACATGATGCCACGTTTGGAACTGGAAGCAGGAATCATTTATTTTAAGCAAATAGGATCTTGATACATGGCCGTGAAGGTGCCGACTGCTCTATCACGCAAACACGCTGGGCAAGTTTGATTTATACGATGTGGTTGGGAGGTTTTTTCCCCCAATTAAAAACAAACTGAGAAAAATCATTAATTTAACTACTGTATATTAAATTTGCATTAAAACATCCGTTTGTATTTATACGTGAGTTATCGAAAATGTGAGCTCATGAATTCTAATTTCTAAGATCACATGCCAAATATTGAAGATTAATTTTATTTATTTCTGCAATTAATTCTATGAGAACAAATAGCTCTAATTTAGGGGATGGCAGATGTAACTGTCCGCTGGTGCCCTCCTGCATAACAAACATAACATTCATCTTTTCTCATTAGGGTTTTCCTGTGCCTGCTCTCAAGATATGCAAACCTTGGCTATCTTTCTGTACCTTGTGCTTCCACCCTCAGCAGACATGCCTAGAAAATACTTGGGAAAATATGGACCGTGTCAAATCTCTTTTTTCTGCTTCTCTGTGATGTGCAAAGGCTTCAACTCTATCCCAAAGGCTTAACAAACATTTCTTCAAAGGATATCTTGATATTGACCACTTGGGTGGAGGAGTTGGTGCCTTCATTATCAATACCTGGATCATAAGGAAGGGGGGCTGTCACCCAGTCTCTTCATCTGAGCACCAGAACCTCTGGTTAAACTTAGGATTTTGCATCCCCTGTTCTCTCTCTGCAGGAGGCCACCCAGAAGCCCACCTTTCCTGGGTTGGACTGTATGTGTTGAGGATTGCAGGCTGAAGGGTGGTCATAGGCTGTCAGGACACAGTGCTTCTCAGGACATACACAACTCAGGGCTCCAGTCACATGGCTGCAGTGACAAAAACACTCCAGGTGTGTTGTTCTCAGAAGCTCTACCCCAGGGCAGCTAGATGCTCTTCGTCATCACCCAGGTGCCTAGAACAGGCTGCCTATTTACTATAAAGGCTTTCATCGGGTAGACGTCTATACTTGTTGCCAGCACTGGTATTAACATGTAAATACTCTGCACCCACTGGGTTGTACATGAGGTTTATGCCATTTTTAGCCATTAGTTTGAGTCAGTCCCTACCCTCAAGGAGCAAAACAGGCAATGACAACGCAGTGTGATGGGCGCCGTGATCAGGCCCAGACCAAGGGAGTTGAGAGCAAGAATGGGGAGGACTCCTGCGTCTACTTGGGATGCTGTCAGCTGATTGGGTGGCTGAACTTACACTTTTGCCCTTGAGAGTTTTCACTGCATCAAGAGTCCCTTTCACTGCATCAGAGTCCCAACTCTGATGATTGTCATGTCTGTATAGGGGTTGATGTGCCATATCCCTGGCAGTGCTCTGGGAGGGGCTCTCATGGTGTCAGGATGATGGTTGGGCCAGGAAGAACTATGCCACCTAGGGGTGAGGTCCATTTACTGCACCATGAGATACAGAGTTTCACTTGCCCTGTATCTTCTCTGAAAGCAGGGCTGAAGCCTTTCTTCCACGGGCTCATCCACCATGAATCCATTAGCAAGAGGCCACGTTCTCCATGCCGGGAGTTCATTTCCTGAGTGTGGCTTGCTGGTCTCATCTTCTGGGTGTGATTACAAGGCAATTCCAAGGGCAGTCTTGGCCGTGGCCTCTGTTGGGGCCAAGGGGCTCCTCTCAGCAGTCACTTCTATACAGGAGGGAACCAAGGCTGAGTTGGGAATGCTGCATCTTTCAAAGACTAGGTCCCTCCTGCTAGGGGCAAAACAGCAGCTGGAATTTCCTCTGTCCTTGCTCCTCTCCCAAGGAGACTCCCGATTCCTCCATCTGATTAGCAGTCTTTCTAAAATCACAATTTGTAATAATCAGCCCCAGGCACACGCAGGTCAAGTACATCACATTACCAATGACAATTGTCATGTCAAGGTTTTTTTTTCTTTTCCCTCAGTAACAGGAGGATCAGATGGTCTCCCCTTTGATTTTCAAAGAGTATGTCACTCTTACATTTGGCTTTAGAATATCTTAACATATCCAGGAACAGATCACAGACTCAATGGGGCTGCAGCTGAGTCCTTCTGGTGGCTCCAGATGGGAAGCCTCTGACTCAGGGCTGTTGGAGTCAGGAAGGGCTGTAATAATCACCTTTTATTTCCCTGAGGTTGGAGAACATATGCCTGTGGGGTGGAGGTTTGCGCTGCTTTACTCACTACTCCTGGCCCGAACCTCACATCATTTGGGGGCAGCTCAGGAAAGCAGAGGGCAGGACGACCTCTTGCCATGGTCTCTGGGGTCTGCCTTCCCTGGACAACTGGACAGCTGGAAACAAAGCCAGAAAGAGAGGATGAGGTTAGGGTGGTGCCATCCCACCCGCCTGCCACCTCTCCTCCCACATTTGCCCTGCTCCGGGTGGCTTGTGCTGTACCATGAAGTGCAAATCATCAGAACACAGGAATCAGCATAGGGAGAGAGCCCATCACACCCATTCGGGCACGCCTGCGCCATGCTCCCCTCTGCCTGCCCTGGCTGCTCCAGCTTCGTCCAGACATCTGGCCTCAGCAGAGAGGCCACAGCACCCAATGGGAAGGACTCTGGCTCTAGACTCCCAAAGATCTAGGTTCAGTTCTTTTTTTTTTTATAAATTTATTTTATTTTATCTTATTTTTGGCTGCGTTGGGTCTTCGTTGCTGCACGCAGGCCCTCTCTATTTGTGGCGAGTGGGGGCTTAACCCGTGTCTCCTGCACTGGCAGGTGGATTCTTAACCACTGCACCACCAGGGAAGCCCTAGGTTCAGTTCTGACTCTGCCCGTGAGCAGCTGCATCACCTTGAGCAAGTCACTGCCCTCATTGAGCTTTAGTTTCCTCACCTGTAAAAGAGGAGTGATGAACAGTGTCTATTTGAGGGTAACAGGAGGTCACACATGTGATTTTATCAGCACAGGACCTGGAAAGCTGTAAATCTTTGCAAATGGTGGCTGTTGTGATGTCAGTATTTATTCTGCTATAACCAGATTACCGCATTACTTGGTGTACACTTTTCCTCTCTGCCGGAGGTGGGGTGGGGTGCCTGTAAGGAGGGGCTTTGTCCTGTGGTCTGATAAGAGGTTTTCATTGACGGTTGTGTGCTGAGGACTCACTGGCAATCAAGCTTGCCTGTAATCATGGGTTGTTTCTTGTCCTTAGAGACATCCTGGTGGAGAAGAGGCGACCAGAGGGTGAGATGGTAATCCTCTAAGAAGTGGGCCCCGTGCTATGGGAACGCTGGACAGGGAGTGCTTGCTTTAGGTTGATTGGAGCCCACAGAAGTCTGCCTGGAGGAGGTGGCATGAGGCATGGCTGGAAGGAAGAGGTCCACCTCTTTAGGGAGGATCCTGTGTTTGGAGATGTGTTTATGACCCCCAAGCCCAGGCATTGCACATCTGGTGGAAAGCCTCAGTTCACAGGTGTGCCTTCTCCCTCAGCCACGTGCTTCTCGGGGTGGGACTGGGGTGAGGAGAGGATGATGTGCTGTTTGTGTATCTCTAGAATCCAGCACAAGGCCTCATAGTAGGTCTCAGTAATGTTGATGAAATGAATGAAGATGTGAGTGAATGAGTGAATGAGAAAGCATGAAAACTTGTGCCGTTTTGTGGAACACAATCTGGGATTTATTATGTAGACTTTGGGGTACCAGCAAAGGTTTTGGGAAATGACCAGACTTATGATTTATGGAATCAAAACCAAAGAAGACAGCTACCTGCCACTCCGACATCCCAGCTCATCTCATCATCTTGACTCTGCTGAGTTCTATTAGAGTCTTATACCTGACTGTACAGGTATCTTACCTACTGGGATCACCCTGGGGCAGACTGCCTGGGAATGTGGAGACAGGAAACTACCTGGCTGGAGGGAGAGGAAGGCTAGTACCCAGGCTGTCTCCATAGTCCAGGGAAGTGGGAGCTAAGAGCTAGTGGGCCTGGGGCCAGAGGGTTTTAGTGAAGCAAAGGGGCAGGTGAGGGGCTACGAGCCGAGAGCTTCTGCAGAGAAGGGCATCTCCCATCCACGCAGGACCTGAGCAGATGCCTGCTCTGCTAATAGGTGACAATGTGGCCTTTTTGCAGACACCCCCAGGGAGTTTACTTTCAGGAAGTTGCACCTGAGGCCTGGAATTAATCCAACCAACTTTCCAGCTCTCTGAGCCTTTGTCTTGGAGGTCACCTCTTGGCTGCCCAAGTGATGGGCTCATCTTCTGGGACTTTTCAAGAGTTTGGGTACCCAGGTTGCTGAGAAACACCTCAAGACCAGCATTTAGTCCTCAGATGCTTGAGGGAGCACAGTTCCCACGACTCAGGAAGGAGTTAACATTCTTCCTAGACTGCTGGCCTTAGAAAGCTCCACCTGCACGATTGCACTTGGCTGGCATCTGGGAACCTGGCTGGTCAGTAGCTCCCTACACTGATCTGAAACTTTCCCTGAATGATAAAGGTGGCTCACTGTGCCCAGACTGTTTGTACAATATGCTTTATGCTGAACACCTGCTTTTCTCCTGGGAGTCAGGAATTTTGGTACGTGCTAGACAGAGGGTGTCTGTGTGACCAGCCCAGATAAAAACCTTGGCCTTAATGGGACTGCCTGGGAGAAACATTACCCACGTGATTCTGTGTTTTCCTCACTGAGGGAAGAGTGAGCTCTGTGTGATCCCTCATGGGAGGGAAAGAGCATAAGGACTCCTGTACACGGATTCCTCCAGACCCTGCCTGTGTCTTTTCCCCTTATGACCCTGCAGTATATCCAGAGCCAATAACTTATTCACTGGCACAGTCTACCCGTTGAATTGTTTATATCCCATCTGTATACCATCTAACTGTAATAACCCTTAGCTCCGAGCACAGCTCTATGCTGTTTGTTCTGGTGACACTCTGAATGGATAGGGCTCTTGAGGACCTCCGCTAGACCCCCCCGTCACCAGCTTCTCCTTCTCCCAGGCTGAGAGCACCTCAGGACAATGAGCCTGCCCCACACCTATCTTGATACCCTCGTTCCTTCACCTGGCTGCACACGTCATCACTGCCCATGTGCTTGACTGGGTCTGATTGCCGAAGGCCACTTAGATGGTGGCAGGAGGTGAGGCCAGACAAAATTTGTCTCATGAAGAAAGTCATAATAATAATGACAGCAATAGTAGCTGCTCCCATTTATTGAGCGCTTCTCTGTGGACAGCCCTGAGCCAAGCTCTTTTCCTCCGAACTGCAAAAGCTAAGAGTCAATTATCCGGTCTCATCTTCTGCAATCTGAGTGGCATTTGATAAAGTGAATCACTGCTTCCTTCCATCAGAGTCCAGTCAGGATCTGGTCGGGAAAACAGAAAGCATACCAGGTATTGTGCTTCTCTGGCTTTTATTGATTGTCACTGCAATACTACCCCATGGCTGGGGAACGGAGGGAAGAGGTTTAGAGTGTCAGAAGCTAGAAGATCAGAGGAGGGGCCCATGGAGTTAAGACTCAGACATCTGAGCAGGGGCACTGCTCAAGGGGAGCTGGAATCTACTGTCACTGCCAAGGGTGAAGTACCTCTAGTACCGCTACAGGGAAAACCTAGTGGGAATCCAGGTGGCCAAGGAAAACTAGTTTCAAGTCCTGGTGCTGGCATCACAGAGCAGAATCTAGACAGAGGGTTAGGGGCTGAGAGCCAATAACTTATTCACTGGCACAGTCTACCCGTTGAATTGTTCAGCCTCCACACACACCCTGCCATGCACGTCTATGAATTTTCATACAACTTGTGTGTTTTGCTACCAAGGTGCAAGTATCCTTTGTACAAACAAATGTGCTCTCTCCCTAAAAAGGGGAGGCATGACAGCTCAGCAGTCACTGTATCCATACCTGGTGAAGCTAACTATTCTTTTAATTCACTTATGGTTCCACACAACTGTCTGTAATGTAAAGACTAAAATTTGAAGTTAATCACCACCAATAATTCCTCACAGCAAATGTGGGAAAGAAGAGCAAGGAAAGATGAAATTAGTTATTACAGTTACATATAAAGAGGAAAGAAAACAGGCAAAGTTACAAAGGTCTGTGTTTCTAAAACTGGTCACAAGGCTGTAATTGATACAATTCTTTTCTCTCGCTGCCCTTTCCATGTTGGGGTTCTTTACTGGTGCGGTATTCCAAACTTTCATGCCTAAAGGTCTTCTTCCGCGATGGTCTTGTCTTTTTTGGTGGCAGGAGTTTTCCATTAACTTGGGGTGGACGTGGAAGTACCAAGAGCTGCTGCAGAGACAGTCCTCTGGATTCTAGACAGTCCTCTGGACTGTCCTTCCTGCCCTTTCTGTGCAGCTGCAATCTGATTTGGGCAAGCAGGATCAATAATCTCAGGACAGTAGTCCTCTGTTAGTTGGCCAGGGAGCTGTCTCAGCTTCCAATTCAGTGGCATCATTTTTGTGCCTCCTGGTGGACATTCTTCTCTTGAATTCCAAGGCCTCTGAACCAGCAGAGACCAAAGTTGAAAGAATGGAAAGAAAAATTCTGTGAGTGTGTTGTTATTAGCTGTAATGAGAGGAGCCACTCCCATCTCCATCCCTTGATTCCAGACCCATGTGTTCTGGCTGTGGGAAAAATAGTACCATGTGTTAGTTGCTGATCCATAGCATACACTGAATCCTGTAAATCAAATCCCAGCCTTTCCGGCTGCGGTCATAACTGATGCCATACATCTTGGTTTTCCGCTCTCTGTCTCCACCACTCCTACCCACCCTGTCACTTCTTCTCAGCCTCCTTTGCTGGCTCCTTCTCTTTTACCAGCCTCTAAATATTGACTTATCCAGGACTTCATCCTTGATTCTATTTTCTTCTGCACCTACAATCCCTCCCCAGGTGATCTCATCTAGTCCCAGGGCTTTACATGCCTTCTATACAATGATGATTCCCAAATTTATATCGCCAGCCCTGACGTCTCCCCTTGAAATCCATGCTCATATATCCAACCATCTACTCAACAGCTCCAGTTGTATACCAAATAGGCATCTCAAAATGAACATGTTCAAACTGAACTCTTGATTTCCTCCTCTGGACACCCACACTCCCCCCACATACTCATACACAGATCTACCCCTCCCCCAGTCTTCCCCATGTCAGTTACTAGTCCTGACACTTATATGGTTGATGCTGAGATCTATAGTGTTGAGATTATCCTTGCTTTCTTTATTTTCTTACACTCCACCTCTAAGCTCTCAGCAAACGTTATCATCTTCACTTTCAAAATAAATCTAAAGTCTGACTAGTTCTTGGTGTTCTCCTGCCAACCCCGAAAGCCATCATTATCATTTGTTTGTTTGATTGATTGATTGATTGATTGATTTTCTTCTTTTTAAAATGAAGTATAGTTGACTTACAATATTATATTAGTTTCAGGTGTACAACATAGTAATTTGATATTTTTATGGATTATACTCCATATAAAGTTACTATAAAATAATTGGCTATATTCCCTGTGGTGTACATGACATCCTTTTAACTTATCTATTTTATACTTAGTGGTCTGTACCTCTTAATCCCCCTCACCCATTTTGTCCCTTCACAACCCTCTCCCCTCTGGCAACCACCAGTGCGATCTATATATCTCTGAATCTGTTTTTGTTTTGTTATATTTGTTCATTTGTTTTTATTTTTTAGATTCCACATATAAGTGATATCATACAGTATTTGTCTTTCTTTGTCTAACTTATTTCATTTAGCATAATACCCTCAAGGTTCATCCATCTTATTGCAAATGGCAAAATTTTGTTCCTTTTTCGGTTGAGTAATATTCCATTGTATGTATATACCACATCTTCTTTATCCATTCATCTGTCATTGGACACATAGGTTGCTTCCCTATCTTGGCTATTGTAAATAATGCTGCTCTGACCATTGGGGTGCCTATATCTTTTCAAATTAGTGTTTTCATTTTCTTTGGATATATACTTAGGAGTGGAATTGCTGGATTATATGGTAGTTCTATGTTTAATTTTTTGAGGAAACTTCATACACTTTTCCACTGACTGCAATTTACAGTGGGTTGTTTTTTGTTTGTTTGGTTTTTGCCTTTTTTTGATATTGAGTTGTAGGAGTTCTTTCTATATTTTAGACATTAACCCCTTATTGGTCATATGATTTGCAAATATCTTCCTCCATTCAGTAGGTTTTCTTTTCATTTCATTGATGGTTTCCTTCACTTTGCAAAAGCTCTTTAGTTTGATTTGGTCCCATTAGTTTATTTTTGCTTTTGTTTCCTTTGCCTGAGGAGACAAATCCAAAAAAATTTTGCTAGGATTAATGCCAAAGAACATACTGACTATGTTTTCTTCTAGGAGTTTTATGGTTTCAGGTCCAACATTTAGGTCTTTAATCCATTTTGACTTTATTTTTGTATATGTTGTGAGACAATGTTCTAATTTTATTCTTTTACATATACCTGCATAGTTTTCCCAACACCACTTTTTGAAGAGACTGTCTTTTCTCCATTGTATATTCTTGCCTCCTTTGTCATAGATTAATTGATCATATACACATGGGTTTATTTCTGAGCTCTCTATTCTGTTCCATTGATCTATGTGTCTGTTTTTGTGCCAGTACCATACTGTTTTGATTACTGTAGCTTTGTAGTACAGTCTGAAGTCAGGGAGTGTGATGTCTCCAGCTTTGTTCCTTTTCCTCAAAATTACTTAGGCTATTTGGGTTCTTTTGTGGTTCTATACAAATTTTAGGATTACTTGTTCTATTTCTGTGAAAAATGTCATGGGTATTTGATAGGGATTGCATTAAATCTGTAGATTGCTTTGGGTAGTATGGACATTTTAACTATTAATTCTTGCAGTCTATGAACATGGGATATCTTTCCTTTTATGTGTGTCATCTTCAGTTTCCTTCTTCAATGTCTTATAGTTTTCAGAGTACAGGTCTTTCACCTCCTTGGTTAAATTTATTCCTAGGTATTTTATTCTTTTTGTTTTAATTGTAAATGGGATTATTTTCTTGATTTTTCTTTCTGATAGTTCATTATTAGTGTATAGAAATGCAACAGATTTTAGTATGTTAATCTTGTATCCTGCAACTTTACTGAATTCATTTATCAGTTCTAGTAGTTTTTTTGGTGGTGTCTTTAAAATTTTCTATATATTGTATCATATCATTTGCAAATAGTGGCAGTTTTACTTCTTCTTTTCTAATTTGGAAGCCTTCTATTTCTTTTTCTTGTATGATTGCTGTGGCTAGGACTTCTAATACTATGTTAAATAGAAGAGCCATCCTCATCTTGTTCCTGATCTTGGAGGACAAACTTCCAGTTTTTCACTGTTGACTATGATGTTAGCTATGGGTTTGTCATAAATGGCCTTTGTTATGTTGAAGTATATTCCCTCTATACCAACTTTGTTGAGAGTTTTTATCATATACGGATGTTAAATTTTGTCAAATGATTTTTCTGCATCTATTGAGATGATCAAGTGATTTTTACCCTTCATTTTGTTAATGTGGTGTATCACATTGATGGATTTGCAGATATTGGACTATCTTTGCACCCCTGGAATAAATCCCACTTGATCAAGTTGTATGATCCTTTTAATGTATCCTTGCATTTGGTTTGCTAATATTTTATTGAGGATATTTGCATCTATGTACATCGGGAATATTAGCTTGTAATTTTCTTTTTTTGTGGTGTCTTTGTTTGGTTTTGGTATCAAGGTAATGCTGGCCTCATAGAATGAGTTTGGAAGTATTCCATTCTCTTCAATTTTTTGGAATGGTTTGAGAAGGATAGGCATTAACTCCTCTTTAAATGTTTGGTAGAATTCCCCCGTGAAGTCATCCAGTCCTGGACTTCTGTTTGTTGGGAGTTTTTTGATGACTGATTCAATTTCAATACTAGTCAATTTCAGTACTAGTCATGTTCTCTATTTCTTCCTGATTCAATCTTGGAAGATTCTATGTTTCTCGGAATTTATCCATTCCTTCTAGGTTGTCAAATTTGTTGGCATATTTGTTTGTAGTATTCTCTTATGTTTGTATTTCTGTGATATTTCTCTTTCATTTCTAATTTTGTTTATTTGGGCCCTGTTGGGATTATTTATTAACATGTCTTCCACCTCCCTTGAGGTTGTTCTCAAATCAGTAGCCAGGGTGATCCTTTTAAAATGTTTCTTCATAGTACTTATCACAACCCAACATAATCTTTGTTCATTTGTTTATCTGTCTCCTTGGGTTAAAATATAAGCTTCATGAGAGTCAGGACTTTATTGGTGTGTTCACTGCTTGTCTTCTCAGCATCTAGAATAGTCCCTGGTTTTTGGTGGTTATTTGTTGAAGAAATAAATCAGTAAACACAACAACTTGTTTAATCCTCACAATAACCCTTTGTTTGAGGACATGAAAACTCAGAGTGATTAAGTAACTTGACTAAAGTCATTAGCTATTAAGTGGCAGATGTGGGATTAGAAATCTCTTTTGAGTCCCAAGTTGTAGATCTTAATGCTCTGCTAGACTCTCCCCTATGTGTGTCAACTTCCTAGGCGGCTCAGGCCTGAAGAGAATATTTTCCTAGGATCAGAAATGAAGGATGTAAACCTCTATTTATGAGACTGCCTTATTCCCAAGCCTTCGGTCAGTGTCTCCAGTGGATATGATCCACTCTGCTCCTTAACTGATGGTCTCTCCACACTAGAATATTCTGGTTTCTAACCAGGCCCCTCCCTCTGAAGTCAAAATGGGGTAGAGACCTCAGATGTCATTAATGTACAGTCTCTGGGCAGTGAAGCTAAAAGGTGTTCCTGATTTCATATCCATGCCCATGCAGGGGACAAATCGTAGATAAAGCTGCCCAGATCCAATGGAATTCAGCTGAATGACCTCCAGGACTTGGGACATGGGTCTCTAGATTGCACCCTAGGAAAAGAGTCTTAGCAGAAGAATTTTTATTCGAGGGGAAAGTAAATGTTTTAGATTCATGCTGATGTATGTGAGAATGATTCTCTATTTGAGGATTTCAGCTTTTAAACAGAGGCACCATTTGTCAATTTTGGTTTCAGTTTTATAAGCACTGTCTTTTCCGAAGACTAAATTTGTGAGAGCATGAATATAATAATGAAACATGACATTTTCCTCTATTAAATGCAACTTCTCTGGGGAAGCGTTCTAAAAGAGTTCATAAAACTTCTCATGGCATTTGGGGAAGCACATCATTATATGTATAGATGTTTGAAAGCAGAGCTAAAGCCCTCGTGGTGGAAAAGTACTCAGAGTAATTTAAACTATTAACATCAAAAGATTAAACAGAATACAGAATTAGATGAGAGAAGTACAGGGTTACACACTTTTCTCCCTTCCACTTTCTGATAAGGAACTATCTTGCAAATGTGAGAAATTTCCATTATGACAGTATTCACAATTTAGTTTTCAGACTGACACAAACTTGACTAAATTTTATCCTAAGAAGCCCAGAAGAACAATCTATTTTTTAAACATCTGATCCTGTAGATTTAGTCAAAAGCAAAACCTCATGGTGTTCACGCATCTTCATGCGATAGAAAATTGGCAATATTAACACTAGTGTGTTTTACTGTTAAACTCCAAACTGGTTATTATCCAACTCTTTCTAAGCCTGAGGAAAAGGCTTTTCTAAGTGAAAGAAAAATGCAGGGAGAACAGTTACATTTCAAAGCATTTTTGAAGGACTGGAATCTTGAAAGAAGAAACTAATTAATAAAAAGTCTTGTTAAAAGCAGAATTACTTTCAGAGAGCTAAGAATACATGGAATTTAAAGTGTTCTTAACAAAAGGTATTGTTATAAATTTTTTCATCTGAAAGTAGTTGAAGAGTAACCAGAAAAATCCCAGGAGTATTGTTAGCTCATGGGGTTACAAGATAGCAAAAAAAGTAAACCTCATTTCTTCAAACTAATGTTAGTGTTACAATGTTTTTTTTTTTTTTTTTTTTTTGCGGTACGCGGGCCTCTCACTGTTGTGGCCTCTCCCGTTGCGGAGCACAGGCTCTGGATGCGCAGGCTCAGCGGCCATGGCTCACGGGCCCAGCCGCTCCGCGGCATATGGGATCCTCCCAGACCGGGGCACGAACCCGTATCCCCTGCATCGGCAGGCGGACTCTCAACCACTGCGCCACCAGGGAGGCCCTACAATGTTTTTTAAAGAAATCCTTATGATAAGATATTTCTTAGAAAACAAATATGATGAGCAGATACTTATCCCCTCACCCACTATTATATTTTGCTGTGGTCTCTAAAATTCCTCTGCATCCTCTAGTCCAGTAGAAATTAAACGTTCTGTTTAATTCATTTATACATTTGAGGGTCCCCCAGTCCCCTGGGGTCTGGCCAAGGAGACTGGGGTGAGGAGGGGTTTTCCAGATGGGGAAATCACCAAGGGCGGGGCTCGGGAACACCCCAGCTGGTCCCAGGGTCTGTCCCCCGGGACTGACTCTGCAGTCCTGGGGGAGAGTCCAGGCCTGGAGGCCAGACAACAGGGCTTCCCACCACTGATGCTGTCAGAAACAAGGGCAGCTCCTTCCTGCCCCTCACTGACATGTTCACAGAGATCCACCCAAGTGAGAAAAAGGAGCTGTGCTTACTGACTCCTTGAATTTTTTTGTATTCCTCATTTTTGTGTATTCTCAACCCCAACCAGTTTAGGGTGATGGTGATGGGCTTATTTTACAAACCAGCCTCTAAGGGTTAAATCTCAAGTCTTGAGTCCAGACCTGACCAAGGACCTTTGCTCGGTCCGTTCCACTAGGTGTTTGCGACCCTCTCCTTCCTGCCAACAGGCTCTGTACAGTGTGAGGCACTGACAACACCAAGCCCTAATGTTGATAGAGTACATCATCTCACCTGATCCTCAGAAACCCTCCTGTGGGTCAGTGGCGTTGGCCTTTTTAGGTGGAAACGGGGCAGAGTGGTGAGTGGCTTGCCCGAGATCCACAGTGAGCAGGAGGCCTAGCTGCCCCATATACCCTCCCACCGCCTCCTGGGTTGCAATGAATGGGTGATTTCAGAATCAGTGACTGCTCACTGCATCATGTTGAGATTGGGAGACAAATATCACTGGCAACAAATATCACTTTTTTTTAAACTGTCCATTTAAAAACATTCTTCCCACAATTTAAATTATTCCATGTTCCCATTTCCATTCCAAGCTCTTTCTCACATCAGATCCCTTGTGCAAGCTGTTCCTTCTGCGCTAATGCTTTTCCTTTAGAACTGACTGAAAGAAACTACTGATATTTCTGGTCTCTGCTTAAATGTCATTCCTCTGAGAGGCCTTCTTGGATCGGCCCCCGCCCCAAGTCTAACCCACTTCCCCAGGCACTATCACATCACTGTTTCATTTTCTTTATAGGACAAATTACAACCTGATTTTTAAGTTTGCTGATTCTTTGTCTGCATCATCACTGGAATGCAGTCTCCAGGCGGGCTTGTTCCCTGCAGTGAGCCCAGTACCTAGACTAGTGCCTGAAACATAGCATGAACTCAGTAAATGTGTAGTGAATAGATTTATTGGCCAAATTAATGAATATGTGATTATAATCAGAAATCTGCCAGCTTATGTTGAGAATAATATTTAATTTTCTACCCTGATGCCTATGAGCAGGTTCTCTTTTCTTTACTCACACAGCTCATGGGATTGCTCTAATTGTATTCAGTTTGCACTTATTGAGCACCTACTGCATGCCAGGCATGGCGTTCTGATGTACATCATGTGTGATCTCCAGTCAGCAGAACAAAAAGGTCTCTGCTAGTTCATATCCACACGGCTTCTATTAACTAACATACACATATGTATGGACGCCTCCTTGGTCTTTCCTGCTTTATTCTTGGCGATTTGTCAGGTTTCTTTTGTCTTAATGGGATCTGAATCAATAAGTTTTGCTTCCCTTATTTATTACAGTGTGTAGAGACCCTTTTCCTCTCTGGTTACTTTGTGTGAAGGGTAGATCCTCAGGGTGACCAGTAGTATTAGAAATGATAATAGTCCAGCCCCCCATCCCTGCAGGCTAGAATTGCATTGACCTCCACCATTAAGAAGACAGCTGAGGGCTTCCCTGGTGGCGCAGTGGTTGAGAGTCCACCTGCCGATGCAGGAGACACGGGTTCGTGCCCTGGTCCGGGAAGATCCCACATCCATGGAGCGGCTGGGCCCGTGAGCCATGGCCACTAGCCTACGCGTCCGGACCCTGTGCTCTGCAATGGGAGAGGCCACAACAGTGAAAGGCCCACGTACCATAAAAAAAAAAAAAAAAAAAAAAAAAAGACAGCTGAAAGCTTCGAAGTGGGTGTGGGAAAATATCTCATGGATGGGCATGTTGTTGTCATCCAGCTAGCTGATGCATTTTACTTAGTTTAAAGGCAGACAGCCCTAAGTATGGAGACCACTGTGTGTGACAAAAGTGAGCAGGATAGAAGCAGTGGTCCACGGACATCAGTGTATGAATGCTTTGTTCACAGAGGGAGACAGAGGTCACCTCAGATGATCTAGCCACCTGGAGCCTCCACAGGTTACCACCCTTCCTACAGTGGGGACCTCTGTTGTTGCTGTATCCCTGCCTTACACTGTAATTATTGTTATAGTGATTACAAACATTTAATTATGTTTCCAAGACTGCTCATTATTGAGGCAAAACCAATGAGAATTGCATTGTAGAAAATTATAATAAAAACACACAGACAAGTAGGTCCTGGCGCTGAGAGGAACATGGAGAGCTTGAATCTTGCTTGTCTTGTTTTCTGGTTACCTTTGTCCTTCTAATACAGCCCTTATCATACTTGGCCTTGAATGAAGGTCCCTTTTACTTACATCTTTCTCCCTTACTAGATTGTGAATCCCTGTAGGGAGAGAGGATGTTTTATTTATTTCCTGGCCATAGCTCTGTGCACATAGTAGGCCCCAGATAAGCATTTGTTGATTTGCATAGAATTAAAGTTTGGTATCTGGAAAAGTCGCCTAAATTGGAGAGTTCAAAGTGGAGGCAGATGAGTTGAATTTGAATCCACAGTTGCTGGTGAGCAACATGAGATGTCAGATTCAGGACGTGAGTTGATTAATCAGATGATCTTGGTTATTTTTGTTGAAGAGGTTTGAGTGACAGGAGTGCTGAGAAGCCATCCTGATTGAGAGGAGGAAGATCCAGCAGTGAGCAGCAGCCAGGGTGGTCAAGCTGGGAGGAGGTGCCCCTTCTATGGGAGGGACCCTGATGGCCCAGTCGGGGGCTGCCCCTGGGCGGGGTCACTGCTGAGGCTCCTAACCCACAGGGAGTCACCTCACCCATGTTCATGGCTACCAGGTCATGCCTGTTTTGAGTTGCTTCTTCAGAGACCTTCCGATGGGAGGCAGAAGCCAGCCCTCTTCTCAGCCCCGTGGTGCAGCTCTGAAGGGCTGTGACAGGAGGCACCTCATTCCCATACTCCCTCTGTACTTGCTTTGCCTTCTCTTTGAAATCTGGACAGAAAATTTGTTCTTCTGACCTCTGCTGTCTCAATTGCATTGATTTGTTGTCTTTCCTCTTTTTTTTTTTTTTTTTTTTATCCCATTTCAGTTAGCACTGTTGGTCTGGCTCGTCCTTTGGACAAAAACCACTTATTCACCCATTCACTTGTGAATAGGAGCATGGGCTTTGGAATGACACAGATATGAGGTTTAATCCTCACTCAGCTGTGGTATCAGTCAGGATGGGCTAGGCTCAGCTATAGTGATTATCCCAAATCTCAGTGGCTTAAACCCAAAAAGGTTTATTTCACTATTATGTGTGATGTCCATTGTGGGTTGGCTGGGAGCTGTCCTCCAAATCACATTCAGAGACCTGGATGGAAGACACAGTCACCACTTGGTACATCACTGGTATGGCAACAAGAGGAAGGGAACATGACAAATCACACATTTCCTTTAGAGTCGTTCTCCCAGAAGTGATCCACATTGGTTCCACTTAAGTTTTTGTCCAAAACAAATCCCGAAATTCTGTTCAACTTCAGTCTCACCAAGTGCCTGGAAGGAAAGCCAGAATATTGGCACACAGCTCAGATGACTACAAGGCCATTTGCTAGCTGTTATGACCCTAGATAGTTTTGAAACTTGCTCTAAGCCTCAGGTTTAGCTGTAAAACAGGGGCAATGGCCCCTATCTCTCTGGTTGTTGTGAGAATTACAAGAGATGATGCATGTGTATCAGTTATCTAGTGCTGTGTAACAAATCTCAGTGACTTCAACGACAAGCTCACTGTGTGTGGTTTGACAATTTAGGTGGAGCTCATCTGGACAGTTTTTCTGGTCTTAGCTGCACCCAATCACCATGTGTGATCAGCTATAGGTCATCAAGGCAGCTCTGCTTCTGGAGGCAGTCAGGTCATCAGCTGACTTTCCCAGGCTCTGCACCCTGTACCAGGCTCGCCCAGGCTTATTCTCATATTGCAGGCAGGCAACCAAGGAAGACAGCTGGAGAATAGAAGGAGCCTTGAAGCCTGGGCTTGGGACTGGCACACCATCAATTCTTCTGTATCCCATCAGCCAAAGAACGTTCCCGAGTCACCCTAGAGTCAGAGGGTCAGGAGACAGATTCCACATCTTGAGGGGTGGAGAGGCCAAGCCACACTGGAGAGCCTATGGACTCAGAATTGGGCCATTTGTGCAATTGACCCATTAACTAAAAAAAGACAATGCAGAATCAAAACTACAATGAGGTATCACCTCACACCAGTCAGAATGGTCATCAAAAAATCTACAAACAATAAATGCTGGAGAGGGTGTGGAGAAAAGGGAACCCTTCTGCACTGTTGGTGGGAATGTAAATTGATACAGCCGCTATGGAGAACAGTATGGAGGTTCCTTAAAAAACTAAAAATAGAACTACCATATGACCCAGCAATCTCACTACTGTGCATATACCCTGAGAAAACCATAATTCAGAAAGTCTTGTACCCCAATGTTCATTGCAGCACTATTTACAATAGCCAGGACATGGAAGCAACCTAAATGTCCATCGACAGATGAATGGATAAAGAAGATGTGGCACATATATACAACAGAATATTACTCAGCCATAAAAAGAAAGGAAATTGAGTTATTTGTAGTGAGGTGGATGGACCTAGAGTCTGTCATACAGAATGAAGTCAGAAAGAGAAAAACAAATACTGTATGCTAACACATATATATGGAATGTAAAAAAAAAGTGTTCTAAAGAACCTAGGGGCAGGACAGGAATGAGAAGCAGACATAGAAAATGGACTTGAGGACATGGGGGGGGAAGGGTAAGCTGGGAGGAAGTGAGAGAATAGCACTGACATATATACAGTAGCAAATGTGAAATAGATAGCTAGTGGGAAGCAGCCGCATAGCACAGGGAGATCAGTTTGGTGGTTTGTGACCACCTGGAGGGGTGGGATAGGGAGGGTGGGAGGGAGGGAGATGCAAGAGGGAAGAGATATGGGAACATATGTATATGTATAACTGATTCACTTTGTTATAAAGCAGAAACTAACACACCATTGTAAAGCAGTTATACTCCAATAAAGATGTTAAAAAAATAATAAAAAAAGATGTGGCATATATATACAATGGAATATTACTCAGCCATAAAAAGAAATGAAATCGAGTTATTTGTAGTGAGGTGGATGGACCTAGAGTCTGTCATACAGAGTGAAGTAAGTCAGAAAGAGAAAAACAAATACTATATGCTAACACATATATATGGAATCTAAAAAAAAATGTTCTGAAGAACCTAGGGGCAGGACAGGAATAAAGGCACAGATGTAGAGAATGGACTTGAGGACGTGGGGAGGGGGAAGGGTAAGCTGGGATGAAGTGAGAGAGTGGCATGGACATATATACAAATGTAAAATAGATAGCCAGTGGGAAGCAGCTGCATAGCACAGAGAGATCAGCTCAGTGTTTTGTGACCACCTAGAGGGGTGGGGTAGGGAAGGTGGGAGGGAGACGCAAGAGGGAGGAGATATGGGGATATAAGTATACATATAGCTGATTCACTTTGTTATACAGCAGAAACTAACACAACATTGTAAAGCAATTATACTCCAGTAAAGATGTTAAAAAAAAAAAACTTAACTGGAAAACTAAAAAAGACAATGCAGGAGGCTGCAAATAGAAAAGAGTTTATTTGGGGTCTTAGGAATTGCAGTTTGGAGACACAGATTCAGGTAATCTCAAAAGAATGTTCCAAGGAAGAGAAAGAATCAGAAACTTATAAAGACAAAAAGTCACAAGGCTGTTGCCTGGTAGGAATTGTGATTGACTTTTATATAAGTCAGAAAACATTTGTCCTTAAGGAATCACAAATTGTTTTAGGGCAGGGGTCCAATAAGTATCTGGCAGGTGTTGTGGATGACTTCATCAGGTCAGTAGGTTAGATTCCATCCAGGCTGGGATGTGCATAAGTCATACTTCCTTAACGGCTTCCTGGCTTCATTTTATTATTTTTTTTAAGATTTATTTTATTGAAGTATAGTTGATTTACAATGTTGTGTTCATTTCTGCTGTACAGTAAAGTGATTCAGTTATATATATACATTCTTTTTCATATTCTTTTCCATTATGGTTTATCACAGGATATTGAATATAGTTCCCTGTGCTGTACAGTAGGACCTTATTGTTTATCCCTTCTCTATATAATAGTATGTGTCTGCTAATCCCAAACTCCCAATCCTTCACTCCCCCACTCCCTCTCCCCCTTGGTAACCACAAGTCTGTTCTGTATGTCTGAAAGTCTGTTTCTGTTTCATAGATAAGTTCATTTGTGTCATATTTTAGATTACACGTACTGTATAAGTGATATCATATGGTATTTGTCTTTCTCTTTCTGACTTACTTCATTCCATATGATAATCTCTAGGTCCTTCCATGTTGCTGCAGATGGCATTATTTTGTTCTTTTTCATGGCTGAGTTGTATTCCATTGTATATATGTACCACATCTTTATCCATTCATCTGTCAATGGACTTTTAGGTTGTTTCCATGTCTTGACTATTGTAAATAGTGCTGCTATGAACACTGAGGTGCATGTATCTTTTTGAATTATAGTTTTGCCTGGATAGATGCCCAGGAATGGGTTTGCTGGATCATATGGTAACTCTATTTTTAGTTTTCTCAGGAACCTCCGTACTGTTTTCTATAGTGGCTGCACCAATTCACATTCCCACCAACAGTGTAGGAGGGTTCCCTTTCCTCCACACCCCCTCCAGCATTTGTTATTTGTAGACTTTTTAATGATGGCCATTCTGACCGGTGTGAGGTGGTACTTCATTGCAGTTTTGATTTGCATTTCTATAGTAATTAGCAATGTTGCTGGCTCCATTTTAGAGAGCTCTCTTAGCGATATCATTTCTATTTTGATTTTCCTTTCACAGATCTTCCATAGTCTGTCCTCTGTCAGAATGATTCACTTTCCTTCTCCATGCAAAATACACTCTTCCCCTTTGAAGATTCCCCCCAAAGTCTTATCCAATCATGGCATAATTTTCAAAATCCAGGATCATGTATTCTACATAAAATCCACATGTAGCGCTTCTTGATCTGGAGACCTAATGAACAAAAAAGACAGGTGATCTGCTTCTCACACACCCAGCATACCGTGGTGAAACAACGATAGCATAATAGGATAGCATCATAGCAATAAATATTCCCTTTCAAAACAAGACTAGCCACCTAGTCTGTTATCTGTAATATAACATTATTATCTGTAATAATTCTGAAATCCTGCTGGGCAGAAATGTCGCCTGGGATTGCCACTCTGGGATGGGGAGTGTTCCTCAATTAGACCACAGTTCTGCTCCCTAGAAATGATGCTCCAGTTCCTTATTTTCTCCAGCTCTTGACTCTACCATCTAGGTTCTTGGCTCTGCCCTCCGAGATGAGCTTCCTTTTCCATCACACTCTGTGGCTACTTCTAAAGAAATGGTCTATGTTGGTGGCTCAGTAGTTTTCTCAGCCTGCTTCCTGGCCATAGAAAGTTAAGGATCAGAGACCTTTTTGCACTTTGGACAGTCTTGGTTCCTTTTAGCCCAGACTGGCGGCACTTTTTATTAGTACAACTCACGTTAACAACATTGTGGAGTTTCTGTATATGTTGTGATTGCCCACTTCCTGCTTAAAAAGCTGCTCCCACTTCACCATTATTTCAATGTGCACCTCTCTCTAAACTTATGGCTATGTTGAGATTAGGCTTCTGTGGGATCTTGCCCTTAAGCTTCCTAAAGCCCATTTGTTCATCTGGGAAGTTCTACTGGACAGTGCATTAATTCTTTTACATGTCTTAACAGAAGATCTTATAGCTACACACTGATTTGATTGGTGGTCCTGGGCTTCATTATTTTTAACAGTTTTATGGGGAATAATTGACATACAATAAAATGCACATATTTGAAACCTACGTTTTGACATATGTATATGCCCGTGACACCATCACCACACTCAAGATGAGGAACATATCCATCATGTCCAAAAACATTTTTGGGACTCTTTGTGTTTCTTCCCTCCCACCCACGCTAACCCCTGCTCCATCCTACACAAACACCTCTGCTCTCTGTCTCTACAGGTTAGTTTGTATTGAACAAATGGAATACAGTTACATTTCCTAGAATTTTAGATAAATGGAATGATACAGTATGTACTACTTTTTTTTTTTTTTTTGTGGTACGCGGGCCTCTCACTGTTGCGGCCTCTCCTGTTGCGGAGCACAGGCTCTGGACGCGTAGGCTCAGCGACCATGGCTCACGGGCCCAGCCGCTCCGCGGCATGTGGGATCTTCCTGGACGGGGGCATGAACCCATGTCCCCTGCATCGGCAGGCGGACTCTCAACCACTGCGCCACCAGGGAAGCCCTACTTTATGTTTAGGTTCTCTTACTTAGCATAGTTATCTTGAAATCATCCATATTGCAGCATTTATCAATACTTTATTCCTCTTTTTTGGTGAGCAGTACTTCATTATATGGATATAGTAAAATTTGTTTACCTATTCACCTCTTAATAAATATTTTGGTTGTTTTCAGTTTGTGGCTATCACACAGAAAGCTGCAATGACTATTCAAGTACAAGTCTGTGAGTGGACATGTGCTTTCATTTCTCCCAGTTAAATACCTAGGAATGGAGTGACGGGGCATACGATAGGTATATATATAACTTTTTAAGAAACTGCCATACTATTTCCCAAAATAGCTGTACAGTTTTATATTCTTACCACCAGCCTAAGAGTTCCAGTGGCTCCACATCCTCACCAACATTTGGTATGTAACAGTCTTTTTAATTTTAGCCATTTTATCTGTGTGATGTGGTATCTCATCGTGGTTTCGATTTGCATTTCCCTAGTGACTAAAGAGGTCGAATATTTTTTCAAGTGCTTAATTACCAACCATGTATCTTCTTTCATATATGTCTGGTCAAATATTTTGGCCATTTTAAAATTGAATTGTCTGAGAGTTTGTACTGAGAATACTTTCTATATTGTGGGTACAAGTCCTCTATGAGATATATGATTTCCAAATATTTTCTCCTAGTCTGCTGCTTGTCTTTTTATTCTTTTAACAATGATTTAGCAGATCAGAAGCTCTTATTCTGATGAAGTTCACTTTGTTCTTTTAAGGATCATATGTTTACCATTGCATTTAAGATCTTTGTCCTCCAGGGTCCCTGCACATCTTGTCACTACCACCTGTTTCAGTCTGCCCAGTCAGTCTTAACCTGGATCCTCACTTCTTTAGACTGGCTCACCAACAATATAAATGAAACTCTCTAGTACTGTATTAATAACCTCTCATAGCACAACAATGAAGTGTCATTACCTTGAAAAAAATCACAGTCAGAGAGAGGATGGGGAGAAATAGTGTATTGAGAGAAAGCACTTTCTTCCCACCTTCAAAATAGAACTAAGGTTCAGTGATTTTAAGGAAACTGATTAAGGTCACAAAGGTGATTTGTTCTTTTCAGGATCATATATTTACCACTGTATCTAAGATCTTTGCATATCCAAGGTCATGGAGATTTTCTGCTATGTTTTCTTCTAGAAATTTTGTAGCTTTAGGTTTTACATTCGGATCTATGATCCTTTTGGCTTTTTTTTTTTTGTATGGTGCATGGTATGGATCAAAGTTCTTTTCATTTTTATGTATTGATTGATTGCATATGAATATTTAATTGTTCCAGCCCATTTTCAGAAAGACTATCCTTTACCCAGTGAATTGCCTTTGCACCTATGTCAAAAATCAATTCACTGGCAAGAACACTTCTGGACTGGCAGAGTAAGGACCTTTGAAAACCTACTCCTTCATAAAAGCAATGAGAATACTGGTAAAAAACTGTCAAGATTAACTTTTTCAGAGCTCTGGAAATTAACCAAAGTCTTGCAACAATATGAGGAATATTTATTAAGGAAAAAACAACTGAATCTCGGTAAAGCAAGCTTTCTTGTGTTTTAACTTACTCTATCCCCACCCCCTTTTTACATCCCATCCTTTGGGAGCAGGACTTAGGCTGCAGCTCAAATACCTGGGAGCCTGAGATGGAGAAGGCTGTGGTTGTCAGAGGAGAGCATATAGGTCCTCAGTAGTATGGACATCTTGGGAGCTGTGCTTGTAGCTGGACACAGGGGTCATGTGGGAAGGTGGTGAGAGGAGGCCTGAGAAGGGGCAGGATCCAGATCTTGTGCAACTAGATATACCAGGCCAGGATGTGGACCTTTTTCTTGAGCTTACTGGGGAGCTATTTCTGACTTTTTTTTTTCCTTTTTTGCTGTATGCGGGCCTCTCACTGTTGTGGCCTCTCCCGTTGTGGAGCACAGGCTCCAGACGCGCAAGCCCAGCGGCCATGGCTCACAGGCCCAGCTGCTCCGCGGCATGTGGGATCCTCCTGGACCGGGGCACGAACCCGTGTCCCCTGCATCGGCAGGCAGACTCTCAACCACTGCGCCAGCAGGGAAGCCCTATTTCTGACTTTTAAACTGAGAAATCAGAGCAGCTCAGTCTAGCACTTCAGAAGTCCCTCTGGTTGCTTTGGGGAGATTCGCATAGGGCAGGGAGTACGTGGGGCTGTAGCGCCCGGAATAAGCTCACCTTCCCCGAGTGAGAGTCACGGTTGAAAGCAGAGGCACTGGGACCCTCAGCATTATTGCTTGATCTGGGGCTTATCTCCTCTGGACTTGCCTTGTTATCAAAGCATGAGGGTGGATATCTGAGATACGTCATACCAGGATCCTTTTCTTTTCCAGAGGCTCAGTAGAAACCTGGCTGAAGGGAGGCGGGGGGACCTAGTGGGTCCTCAGATGCTCTCTGACTGGTGCTGTCAGGTGGAGCTGCTCAGAGAGCAGGGCACACCCCTGCCCTTCCTGACCGCAGACCATGACAGCACTGTTCCCTAGCTGAAGGATGTACCACTGCACAATTCCTGCTGTCTCTCCTGTGAATTCCCAGAAAGCATTGTCCTCCCAAGCATTTTTGTCTTCAGCAAGAACAGGTCAGACTGTGAAGATGGACTCAAGGCGGACAAGCCTCCTGGTGTGCAGGGTGGCCGCCTAGAGCCTCACTTCCCACGCTCAGTCTTTGCTTTGGGACTCTCATCTGCTCCGCCCACTCTCCGGGGAGGGTGGGCCTGAGTGGCTGACCCCCACCCCTGGGAATGTGTATTTAGAGGAGGAACCCGGGAAGGGTCAGCTGTGTCCAGCCCTGGTAGGTGACCTCAGGCGGTTGAAGAAGCGATCTGGGAACAGGAATTTTTCTGGTGCCCCTTAAATCCTATCAGTGAGGCAGCCAATTATGCCACCTATGTGAGGCTCTAATTATTATTTTTTTCTTATTTTTTTAAATTAGTTTCTGCTTTATAACAAAGTGAATCAGTCATACATATACATCTGTTCCCACATCCCTTCCCTCCTGCGTCTCCCTCCCTCCCACCCTCCCCATCCCACCCCTCCAGGCGGTCACAAAGCACCGAGCCGATCTCCCTGTGCTATGCGGCTGCTTCCCACTATCTATCTACCTTACGTTTGGTACTGTATATATGTCCATGCCTCTCTTTCGCTTTGTCACAGCTCCCCATATCCTCAAGTCCATTCTCAAGTAGGTCTGTGTCTTTATTCCTGTTTTACCCCTAGGTTCTTCATGACATTTTTTTTCTTAAACTCCATATATATGTGTTAGCATACGGTATTTGTCTTTCTCTTTCTGACTTACTTCACTCTGTATGACAGACTCTAGGTCTATCCACCTCATTACAAATAGCTCAGTTTCGTTTCTTTTTATGGCCGAGTAATATTCCATTGTATATATGTGCCAAATCTTCTTTATCCATTCATCCGATGATGGACACTTAGGTTGTTTCCATCTCCGGGCTATTGTGAATAGAGCTGCAGTGAACATTTTGGTACATGTCTCTTTTTGAATTATGGTTTTCTCAGGGTATATGCCTAGTAGTGGGATTGCTGGGTCATATGGTAGTTCTATTTTTAGTTTTTTAAGGAACCTCCATACTGTTCTCCATAGTAGCTGTACCAATTCACATTCCCACCAGCAGTGCAAGAGGGTTCCCTTTTCTCCACACCCTCTCCAGCATTTATTGTTTCTAGATTTCTTGATGATGGCCATTCTGACTGGTGTGAGATGATATCTCATTGTAGTTTTGATTTGCATTTCTCTAATGATTAATGATGTTGAGCATTCTTTCATGTGTTTGTTGCCAGCCTGTATATCTTCTTTGGAGAAATGCCTATTTAAATCTTCTGCCCATTTTTGGATTGGGTTGTTTGTTTTTTTGTTATTGAGCTGCATGAGCTGCTTATAAATTTTGGAGATTAATCCTTTGTCAGTTGCTTCATTTGCAAATATTTTCTCCCATTCTGAGGGTTGTCTTTTGGTCTTGTTTATGGTTTCCTTTGCTGTGCAGAAGCTTTGAAGTTTCATTAGGTCCCATTTGTTTATCTTTGTTTTTATTTCCATTTCTCTAGGAGGTGGGTCCAAAAGGATCTTGCTGTGATTTATGTCATAGAGTGTTCTGCCTATGTTTTCCTCTAAGAGTTTGATAGTTTCTGGCCTTACATTTAGGTCTTTAATCCATTTTGAGCTTATTTTTGTGTATGGTGTTAGGGAGTGTTCCAAGCTCATACTTTTACATGTCCCTGTCCAGTTTTCCCAGCACCACTTATTGAAGAGGCTGTCCTTTCTCCACTGTACATTCCTGCCTCCTTTATCAAAGATAAGTTGACCATATGTGCGTGGGTTTATCTCTGGGTTTTCTATCCTGTTCCATTGATCTATCTTTCTGTTTTTGTGCCAGTACCACACTGTCTTGATTACTGTAGCTTTGTAGTATAGTCTGAAGTCAGGGAGCCTGATTCCTCCAGCTCCGTTTTTCGTTCTCAAGATTGCTTTGGCTATTCGGGGTCTTTTGTTTTTCCAAACAAATTTTGAAATTTTTTGTTCTAGTTCTGTGAAAAATGCCAGTGGTAGTTTGATAGGGATTGCATTGAATCTGTAGATTGCTTTGGGTAGTAGAGCCATTTTCACAATATTGATTCTTCCAATCCAGGAGCATGGTATATCTCTCCATCTATTTGTATCGTCTTTAATTTCTTTCATCAGTGTCTTATAATTTTCTGCATACAGGTCTTTTGTCTCCTTAGGTAGGTTTATTCCTAGATATTTTATTCTTTTTGTTGCAATGGTAAATGGGAGTGTTTTCTTGATTTCATTTTCAGATTTTTCATCATTAGTGTACAGGAATGCCAGAGATTTCTGTGCATTAATTTTGTATCCTGCTACTTTACCAAATTCATTGATTAGCTCTAGTAGTTTTCTGGTAGCACCTTTAGGATTCTCTATGTATAGTATCATGTCATCTGCAAACAGTGACAGCTTTACTTCTTCTTTCCCACTTTGGATTCCTTTTATTTCCTTTTCTTCTCTGATTGCTATGGCTAAAACTTCCAAAACTAGGTTGAATAAGAGTGGTGAGAGTGGGCAGCCTTGACTTGTTCCTGATCTTAGTGGAAATGGTTTCAGTTTTTCACCATTGAGGACGATGTTGGCTGTGGGTTTGTCATATATGGCCTTTATTATGTTGAGAAAAGTTCCCTCTATGCCTACTTTCTGCAGGGTTTTTTATCATAAATGGGTGTTGAATTTTGTCGAAAGCTTTCTCTGCATCTATTGAGATGATCATATGGTTTTTCTTCTTCAGTTTGTTAATATGGTGTATCACATTGATTGATTTGCGTATATTGAAGAATCCTTGCATTCCTGGAATAAACCCCACTTGATCATGGTGTATGATCCTTTTAATGTGCTGTTGGATTCTGTTTGCTAGTATTTTGTTGAGGATTTTTGCATCTATGTTCATCAGTGATACTGGCCTGTAGTTTTCTTTCTTTGTGACATCCTTGTCTGGTTTTGGTATCAAGGTGATGGTGGCCTCGTAGAATGAGTTTGGGAGTGTTCCTCCCTCTGCTATATTTTGGAAGAGTTTGAGAAGGATAGGTGTTAGCTCTTCTCTAAATGTTTGATAGAATTCACCTGTGAAGCCATCTGGTCCTGGGCTTTTGTTTGTTGGAAGATTTTTAATCACAGTTTCAATTTCAGTGCTTGTGATTGGTCTGTTCATATTTTCTATTTCTTCCAGATTCAGTCTCAGAAGGTTGTGATTTTCTAAGAATTTGTCCATTTCTTCCAGGTTGTCCATTTTATTGGCATAGAGTTGCTTGTAGTAATCTCTCATGATCTTTTGTATTTCTGCAGTGTCAGTTGTTACTTCTCCTTTTTCATTTTGAATTCTATTGATTTGAGTCTTCTCCCTTTTTTTCTTGATGAGTCTGGCTAATGGTTTATCAATTTTGTTTATCTTCTCAAAGAACCAGCTTTTAGTTTTATTGATCTTTGCTATCGTTTTCTTCATTTCTTTTTCATTTATTTCTGATCTGATCTTTATGATTTCTTTCCTTCTGCTAACTTTGGGGGTTTTTTGTTCTTCTTTCTCTAATTGCTTTAGGTGCAGGGTCAGGTTGTTTACTCGAGATGTTTCCTGTTTCTTAAGGTGGGATTGTATTGCTATAAACTTCCCCCTTAGAACTGCTTTTGCTGCATCCCATAGGTTTTGGGTCGTCGTGTCTCCATTGTCATTTGTTTCTAGGTATTTTTTAATTTCCTGTTTGATTTCTTCAGTGATCACTTCGTTATTGAGTAGTGTATTGTTTAGCCTCCAGGTGTTTGTATTTTTTACAGATCTTTTCCTGTAATTGATGTCTAGTCTTATAGCATTGTGGTCGGAAAAGATACTTGGTACAATTTTAATTTTCTTAAATTTACCAAGGCTTGATTTGTGACCCAAGATATGATCTATCCTGGAGAATGTTCCATGAGCACTTGAGAAAAATGTGTATTCTGTTGTTCTTGGATGGAGTGTCCTATAAATATCAATTAAGTCCATCTTGTTTAATGTATCATTTAAAGCTTGTGTTTCCTTATTTATTTTCATTTTGGATGATCTGTCCATTAGTGAAAGTGTGGTGTTAAAGTCCCCTACTATGAGTGTGTTACTGTCAATTTCCCCTTCTATGGCTGTTAGTATTTGCCTTATGTATTGAGGTGCTCCTATGTTGGGTGCATAAATATTTACAATTGTTATATCTTCTTCTTGGATCGATCCCTTGATCATTATGTAGTGTCCTTCTTTGTCTCTTCTAATAGTCTTTATTTTAAAGTCTATTTTGTCTGATATAAGAATTGCTACTCCAGCTTTCTTTTTTTTTTTTTTTTTTTTTTTTTTTTTTTTTTTTTTTTTTTGTGGTATGCGGGCCTCTCACTGCTGTGGCCTCTCCCATTGCGGAGCACAGGCTCCGGACGCACAGGCCCAGCGGCCATGGCTCACGGGCCCAGCCGCTCCGCGGCATATGGGATCCTCCCAGACCAGGGCACGAACCCGTTTCCCCTGCATCGGCAGGCAGACTCTCAACCACTGCGCCACCAGGGAGGCCCTCCAGCTTTCTTTTGATTTCCATTTGCATGGAATATCTTTTTCCATCCCCTTACTTTCAATCTGTATGTGTCTCTAGGTCTGAAGTGGGTCTCTTGTAGACAGCATATATATGGGTCTTGTTTTTGTATCCATTCAGCCAATCTGTGTCTTTTGGTGGGAGCATTTAGTCCATTTACATTTAAGGTAATTATTGATATGTATGTTCCTATTCCCATTTCCTTAATTGTTTTGGGTTCGTTATTGTAGGTATTTTCCTTCTGTTGTGTTTCTTGCCTAGAGAAGTTCCTTTAGCATTTGTTGTAAAGCTGGTTTTGTGGTGCTGAACTCTCTCAGCTTTTGCTTGTCTGTAAACGTTTTAATTTCTCCATCAAATCTGAATGAGATCCTTGCTGGGTAGAGTAATCTTGGTTGCAGGTTTCTCTCCTTCATCACTTTAATTATGTCCTGCCACTCCCTTCTGGCTTGTAGAGTTTCTGCTGAGAGATCAGCTGTTAACCTGATGGGGATTCCCTTGTGTGTTATTTGTTTTTTTCCCTTGCTGCTTTTAATATGATTTCTTTGTGTTTAATTTTTGACAGTTTGATTAATATGTGTCTTGGCGTATTTCTCCTTGGATTTATTCTGTATGGGACTCTCTGTGCCTCCTGGACTTGATTAACTATTTCCTTTCCCATATTAGGGAAGTTTTCAACTATAATCTCTTCAAATATTTTCTCAGTCCCTTTCTTTTTCTCTTCTTCTTCTGCAACCCCTATAATTCGAATGTTGGTGCGTTTAATGTTGTCCCAGAGGTCTCTGAGACTGTCCTCTGTTCTTTTCATTCTTTTTTCTTTATTTTGCTCTGCATCAGTTATTTCCACTATTTTATCTTCCACCTCACTTATCTGTTCTTCTGCCTCAGTTATTCTGCTATTGATCCCATCTAGAGTATTTTTCATTTCATTTATTGTGTTTTTAATCGATGCTTGATTCATCTTTAGTTCTTCTAGGTCCTTGTTAACTGTTTCTTGCATTTTGTCTATTCTATTTCCAAGATTTTGCATCTTGGAAATAGAATCTTGGATCATCTTTACTATCATTATTCTGAATTCTTTTTCAGGTAGACTGCCTATTACCTCTTCATTTGTTAGGTCTGGTAGGTTTTTATCTTGCTCCTTCACCTGCTGTGTGTTTTTCTATCTTCTCATTTTGCTTATGTTACTGTGTTTGGGGTCTCCTTTTTGCAGGCTGCAGATTCGTAGTTCCCATTGTTTTTGGTGTCTGTCCCCAGTGGCTAAGGTTGTTTCAGTAGGTTGTGTAGGCTTCCTGGTGGGGGGGACTAGTGCCTGTGTTCTGGTGGTTGAGGCTCGATCTTGTCTTTCTGGTGGGCAGGTCCACGTCTGGTGGTGTGTTTTGGGGTGCCTGTGGCCTTATTATGTTTTTAGGCAGCCTCTCTGCTAATGGGTGGGGTTGTGTTCCTGTCTTGCTAGTTGCTTGGCATAGGGTGACCAGCACTGTAGCTTGCTGGTCGTTGAGTGAAGCTGGGTGCTGGTGTTGAGATGGAGATCTCTGGGAGATTTTCGCCGCTTGATATTATGTGGAGCTGGGAGGTCTCTTGTGGATCCGTGTCCTGAAGTTGGCTCTCCCACTTCAGAGGCACAGCACTGACTCCTGGCTGCAGCACCAAGAGCCTTTCATCTACCTTTTGGGGGGTCTGAGGTCTTCTGTCAGCATTCAGTAGGTGTTCTGTAGGAGTTGTTCCACGTGTAGATGAATTTCTGATGTATCTGTGGGGAGGAAGGTGATCTCCGCGTCTTACTCTTCCGCCATCTTCCTGCCTTCCTCCGAGGCTCTAATTATTAAAGTATCCTGAATTGTGATGCTAATAGAAAATTCATTAAATGGAAATGAATTTTTAATATCATAATTCACCTTTTCCTCTTCATCGGATTCATTTTCTTTCTAGATGTCACTTCATAAGAGTGAATGAAACTTGGAAATATTCCTTGCCCTTTCTGCTTGTGACATATTTAGTTAGATTTCATCACATCTTGGAATTTTTCAGGACTTGTTAAAAGCGGCACTCCCAGTGGGCCCTGCTGATTTATTTTAGTGACAAGTGACCCCATCCCCAAGCCTCACCTCCAGGTTGATGAGGCCAGAAGGCAGAGCATCCAGGACTTGGCAGAGCTGGTAATGTCACCCAAGTGGGGTCCAAGTATCCCCAGACCCGACCAGTCTTTGGCTACTGATGAAGTCATGTTAGCAGCATAACCCGAATGTCCAAAGGTCTTATGCATCCCCAGCTGCTTGGGCCCTTGGCCCTTCCTGAACATTTTGGAAGGTCTCTAGGAGTATCTCTTGGGCCCACAGACTAGTTTGTGCCTGCAGGTCCCTGAGCCTGCAAGAGACAGAACTGCATGGTGTCTGTGGTGGAGGGGAGAAATCACTTCTCACTTCTTCAAATATCTGTCTGCAGGCATACTAGCACTTAGTGAAACAAATCTACATTTTTACTTATAATCCTCCCCTGACTGAAAAGGTATGGAGACAGTCTCATTTACTCATATCCACGTGGCTCTCTTCAGAATCTCCCCTACTCTCTGACCCCTGCAGCTCTGTCTTCTTGTAAGATGAGTGGTCTGGGGCTACCTCAGTCCCTGGTGTGATAGACTTGTGCAGAACCCCACCCCAGCCCATCAAGATGCCTGCAGTGACTGACACTGCACAGCAAGCCCAGCTCAGAGGTAAGATCCAGTGGGTGGCCTACGAGTACATTCAGATGTTGAAAATCATACACCTAAGTTTCAGTTACAAGCTTAGCACCTGCTGGTCCTGTCACAGGGAGCCCCTCGGCCAGTCATGGGTTCACGTGCCACAAATGTGCGAGTGAGAAGTGTTAGCAGGCATGAAATGTGAGGATGAGTCCCTAGTTTAATCAAATGTATTGAGTTGCTACTGAATCTCATTTATTCATTCAACAAATATTTTTTAAGTGTCTACTGTGTGCCAGGTAATGTTACTAAGCGAACAGACGTAGCAGTAAACAAAACAGTTAAAAATCTCTGCCCTTGTGGAGTTTATATTCTAGAAGAAGGAAAAGATAAAGTACAATATAAAGTATGTTAGATGACAAGAAATGTGAAGGAAGATGCAGCAGGGAAGGGAGAACAGGCTAGGAGTGAGGATGCTATGGCTGCAGTTGTCGGGATGATGCTGGAGCAAGAACCTTGCAGATATCTGGGCAAGAGCAACCCCGGCAAAGGAACAGTCAGCACAAAGGTCCTGGGGTGGAAACAGACCTGGTAACAAATGCCCTCAGCTGGAGCTGAGGGAGTCAGGGGAGAGTTGTAGGAGGTGAGGTCAAAGGGAGTTTTATGGGCCATTTTAACAGGACTTTGCTTTTTAAAAAACTTTTTTATTCAAGTATTTTATTCACAGCGAAGTAATTCAGTTATACATATATACGTTATTTTTCATATTCTTTTCTATTATGGTTTATCACAGGATATTGAATATAGTTCCCTGTGCTATACAGTAGGACCTTTTTGTTTATCCATTCTCTATATAAAAGTTTGCATCTGCTCATCCCAAACTCCCAATCCATCCTTCCCGCACCCACTCCCCCTTGGCAACCACAAGTGTGTTCTCTATATCTGGGAGTCTGTTTCATAGATAAGTTAATCTGTGTCGTATTTTAGATTCCACATATAAGTGATATCATATGGTATTTGTCTTTCTCTTTCTGACTTACTTCATTTAGTATGATAATCTCTAGGTCCATCTATGTTGCTGCAAATGGCATTATTTCATTCTTTTTATGGCTGAGTAGTATTCCATTGTGTGTGTGTATGTGTATGTGTGTGTATATATATATATATATATATATATATATATATATATATATATCATCTTCTTTATCCATTCTTCTGTCAGTGGACATTTAGGTTGTTTCCATGTCTTGGCTATTGTGAATGGTGCTGCTATGAATCTTTTTGAATTATAGTTTTGTCTGGGTATATGCCCAGGAGTAGAATTGCTGGATCATATGGCAACTCTGTTTTTAGTTTTTTGAGGAACCTCCATACTGTTTTCCATAGTGGCTTCAGCAATTTACATTCCCACCAACAGTGTAGGAGGGTTCCCTTTTCTCCACACCCTCTCCAACGTTTATTATTTGTAGATGTTAAATCATGGCCATTCTGATCAGTGTGAGGTGGTACCTCATTGTAGTTTTGATTTGCATTTCTCTAATAATTAGTGATGTTTTAGCATCTTTTCATGTGCCTGTTGGCCATCTGTATAATAGGACTTTGCTTTGACACTGGGAGGTCATGGAGAGTTTAGAGCATTGAAGTGGCATGACTCTCTTTATCTTTTCAAAAGATTATTCTAGCTGTGGTGTTCAAATTAGACTATAGGAGGGCAAGATCAGAATCAGGGAGAAGATCAGTGCAAAAAATGTAGGCAAGCCACAATGGTGGCTTGGACCAGAGTAATGATGATGGTGGAGGTGATAACACATGGTCACATTCTGGACAAATTTTGAAGATGGGGCCAGTAGAACTGAGCTGATGGATTGGAAGCAGACTGTGAGAGAAAAAGCAGAAGGAAGGATACCTGCTAGGCTTTTGCCCTGAGAAACCAGCACACAGCGCTGCCCTTTGCTGAGAAGGAAAAAGTGGGAGAGGAACAGGTTTGCAGAAGATCAGGGATTAGGTTTTGGACATGCTCAGCTTGCAATGCCTATGAGAAACTTAGTGCAGATATTAAATAGGCATTTAGCCATGTGAGCTGAGGACACAGGGGTGGAGACAGAAAAGGGAATCATTAACATTTTGTTGGTGTATGTGGCCAGGAGATTAGAGAGGAATAGAATTCAGATATTGGGGAAATCATGATACTTTAAACATACATCTGTAGCAGTGTTTTCAGCACATAAAGGACCTTACTTAAGATACCCTTTTCAATATGGGAACAACTTTCTTAATTTCTATTCAGTTTCTTTGTCCAATTGTCTGTTTTGATTCTGAATAAAAGGGAAAATAGTTTTCACTGTTAAAAAAAGGTGATTAACATAGAATTGCCTTGGACAGGAATAAAGACGCAGACGTAGAGAATGGACTTGAGGACACGGGGAGGGGGAAGTGCAAGCTGGGACAAAGTGAGAGAGTGGCATGGACTTATATATACTACCAAATGTAAAATAGATAGCTAGTGGGAAGCAGCTGCATAGCACAGGGAGGTCAGCTCAGTACTTTGTGACCACCTAGAGGGGTGGGATAGGGAGGGTGGGAGGGAGACGCAAGAGGGAGGAGATACGGGGATATATGTATATGTATAGCTGATTCACTTTGATATAAACAGAAACTAACACACCATTGTAAAGCAATTATACTCCAATAAAGATGTTAAAAAAAACAACAACATAGAATTGCCTCAAAATCAGATTCAAACTGTGATCCCCACTTGAGATGTTTCAGGGAGAAGAACAGCCCAGGAAAATGGCATTGTATGAGACGATGCTTCTGTGCAGTCATGAAAGAGGGTTAAAGCTACCAGGGTTCTGGAAATAGACTTTTTTTAAAAAAAAAACAGTGAACAGTTGAGAAAAAGCTTTTTAACATTTTAAATGTACTTTAACCATGGATATTTATTTATGTGAACTGATTTACATATAATTAGAATACCTACAGGTTCTAAGGGGAAAATACACCCTTATTCTGAGCTATAGAAATACAGTGTTCGAGGCTTTTCAGAGAATAGGGAACAATAAAATAGGAGGAAAGTATCAGAGTTCAATTCCTTTTATAATTCACCAATATTTTCAAGGTTTCCAAATAGATTTTTTAAAACTAGCTATAGGGAGGTAGTTCTAGATTTTCCATCAATTTTCTAATTAAAACAGGAATTGGAAGAAGAAAAAGGACTTTGTTCACTGAAATGATTCTTTACGTTGAAGATGCTAACATGAATTCCATAATAGTATAACATAATATCTGAGCAGCTTGGCTGGTTCATTTGCAGATGAGATGCTGCTGCATCTTACAAGCTATTTCTTTAGTGATTATCTTTTTTTTTTTTGTAATTGGCACAAGAGATATGATATGTAGGACACTCCCATATGCCCGACTTTCCTATTGGGGACTTTGGCCAGTATAAAGCCAGTGAGGTCAAGGTCTAGAGAAAATACCACACCTGAGTGGCCATGGTCCTGAGTGGCCAGGTGTGTGGTGCCATTGGATTCTGTTGCAGCCCAGCTCTGCAGGTTTCCAGTAGAGTTGCCTCCCTGGGCATAGGGAGCAAAGGGCTGTGCAGAGGCATGGCTGTGCTCACTTGCTCTGCATTTCTTTGCTGGCTGGGTGTTTTCAGATTTGAATACAGAAGAGGAGGAAGAGACCCTTGCAGCCCCCTCTGCTATGTGCCCCAGGTCAGCCAGATGTTCTGGGGTCCACTACATCTAACTCCTGACTTTGCTTCCAGAAGAGGCTTTCTGGGCTGTTAAGTCCCAGTTCTTTTTCACTCACAGAAGTGAGGCTGCTTTCCCAGTCCAACTTGCACACCAGAACAAACCTGGACCCCATGGTGACAGATCAAGTTGGGATAGAGGCGCTGAGAAAGCCATTCTCAGAGGGTTAAGCCCTGTGGCAAAGGCATTTGTTTTTTCTCAGTGCCCAGGTGCTCCCTTGTGTTCCTCAGACCTTGCTGTCAGGTGCTGGGCTATGTCTAGTGCTGGCCAGTGGGCTGTGAATGAAAGCAATGAGTGTCACTTCCAGGCCCAGGCATTTAAAAGTGGGTGAATGTCATCAAGGAAATTAAGACAATATGTAATGAGATACTACTACACATCTATTAGAATGGCCAAAATTTGGGACACTGACAGCGCCAAATCCTGAGTTCTCATTCATTGCTGGTGGGAATGCAAAATGCTTTAGCCACTTTGGAAGACAGTTAGGCAGTTTCTTACAAAACTAAACATGCACATACCACACTCAATCACGCTCCTTGGTATTTACCCAAAGGATTTGAAAACTTATGTCTATACAAAAATCTGCACACATGTGTTTACAGAAACTTTATCCATAATTGCGAAAAGTTGGAAGCAACCAAGTTGTCCTTCTGTGGGTGAATGGATAACTATGGTACATCCAGACAATGGAATATTAATCAGTGCTAAAAAGAAATGAGGTATCAAGCCATGAAAAGACACGGAGGAGCTTTAAATGCATATTACTAAAATCTGAAAAGGGTACCTATTGTATGGTCTCAACTATATGACGTTCTGGAAAAGGCAACACTATGGAGAAAGAAAAATATCAGTGTTTGCCAGCGATTGGGGAGGAGAGATGAATAGGTAGAGTACATAGGATTTTAGGGCAGTGAAAATACTATGTGTGATACTATAACGATGGATACACGTCATTATGCAATGGTCCAAACCCATAGAATATCCAATATCAAGAGTGAACCAGAATGTTAACTATGGACTTTGAGCAATTATGATGTGTCAATGTAGGTTCATCAATTGTAACTAAGGTACCACTCTGGTGGGAGATGTTGATAATGGGGGAGGCTCTGCATGTGTGTGGGTAGTGAGTATGTGGGAAGTCACTGTACCTTCCCCTCAATTTTGCTGTGAACCTAAAATTGCTTTAAAAAATAAAATCTTAACATGAAAGAAAGGAAGGAAAGAGAGAAGGAAAGAAGGAAGGAAGGGAGGAAGAGAGGAAAGGAGGGAAGTGGGTGGAGTTCTTTATTCCCTCCTCTCTTCCTGCGGTAACAAGATGGAAGAGGGCAGGATTGATGCCTGAGTCATCCTGAAATGAGGCCTGACCAAACCTCACTGGAAATCTGATGAGAATGAGAAATATATGTTTGTTGGGTTAAGCCATTTAAGGGTTTAAGTGTTACTGCATCATAGCAGAGCCTACGCCAACTAATACAACTCTTTTCTCATAGCCACTCTCGTACTTCATGGAGTCTTCATCACTGGTGTGGTTTGGGCCCAGGAGGACATACGTTTCAGAGCAGGAGCTTCAAACTGCTTTGTTTGGGACCATGATTTCCCTGCATGTTGATGACAGATTTCCCAAGTGATGGTAACCAGATGGGTGCTGGAGTCAACCTCTTAGCTCTGGCCAGGTGGGTGCACAGGTATGCCGATGTCATTCACGTTTCATAATTTGCATGAAGTTAAAGTGATCTCAATCCTAATTAAGGAGACATCTTCAGTAGAAAGAACAACATCTCATGTAAAATTCTGTGTATTGGGTCACCTTTCCTCTACCTTTGAAATGACTCACGACTCTCTAAGCTAATAGAACACGTTGCTGAAATAAAACGATTTGTCCAAGCAAATAAAAACCCTGACAGAGTTACTGTATGGCATTTCCTAGGGAGCTATAACTGTGAGAGCTAGTTCACTGAGAACTAAGTAGAAAACCCAAATACTGACAAAGCTGCAAAGCAGAAATGAATCACCATTGCGGGGAGTCTGTGCCAGGAAGCACTCCGAGGTCGTAAAATATATGGACTCTCAGTGCAAGAGGACTTCAGCAGGCAGCCAGGCTGGCTTCTTGCCTCGGGCATGCCAAAGCTATCATTCACCTGGCTTCACATGTTTACAGAGCTTCCCTTCTGCACCCACCTCATGCCAGGCTCTGTGGGGGAGGAAGGAGCAGTGCAGGCTGTGTCTCTCTTAACAAAAGGCCTGGAGATCTGCTGGGGAGGTGAGATTTATTCTGGGATATGATGAACCACCAAAGAGTTAATGTGTTCAGGAAAGCAGATACACAGTAATGGAGTTTGAAAAAATCAAAAGGGAAGAGCTGCACTGGATCTTGTCTTCAGATCAGGGTCCCCTACCTCCAGTGTCTTCATTGTTGGTATCATCTTAGAATGGGATGGAGGCCCTTGATGGAGATCCCTATAGCATCCTCAACAGGTGGTTATTTGATCTATGTTCAAATATTTCCAGTGTCTGGAAACTTATTACCTGTCAAAGAAGATCTATTGGACAGTTCTTTATATTGAGTTGAAACCTGCTTTCATCTAGCTTCTACTTGCAGATATAAGACCTGCCCTCAGAGTTAATATAGCAAATCTACTCTATCTCCCACACAACAGCCCTGTAGATATTTGCTTACAGCAGCCAGGCCATACCTCCTGACATATACACATGGCTCCACACACCTTCTCTCCAGGTTGAGCATCCCAGCTTGATTCGGAAGCACAACGTGGCTTTCAGGCCCCTCACCTCCTAGATGGCCTCCCTGGCTTGCTTCTGTTGTCAAAGGCCCTGATGAGAGCCTGACTGTCTACGTTTGCCCTGGCTGCTCTGCTGCCTCAAGGTGTGACTCTCTCAAGTTACCCCCTAATAATCATATCCTTCCCCCCAGCCTTGGCAACCTCTGATCTGCTTTCTATCACTGTGCTTTGGTCACTTTGAGAATGCTGTATCAGTGGAATAGCACAGTATGTAAGTCTTTGAGACTGGCTTTTTCCACTCTGCATAATGCCCATGGGTATCTTCTGCCTACATGTACTCATGATCCTAAATCATTACATTTTATATTTTTTATCTTGGACGATGTGACAAGGCCTCCGTAACGCATATAGTGACTCATGCCACCATGGCCAGTACATGGAGCATTGGTAGCATGAGCTGGGTGATCCCAGGGAGGCTCTCCTGGTGCAGCGCATCTTTGTGGAGTTCCCCGGGGCTCTGGAACTATGAATGGGATGGATTCAAGTTTTTGCCTTCCTCTTCTAACTATCTCTGTGCTTTAAAACACCAACATTTTTCACTGCCTAAAGATTTTAGCATTTTCAAATGGTTGGCATAAAAATCAAGGGTAATGAAACTTGTCAACCTATAGGGTTTTTTCAGAGATGTATTCTAGCAGGGATGATGGTTCTCATATTGCTAACTCCCTCCATGGTATATGCCTTCAAAGGGTGTGTGTACTCTATGACTGTCTGATCTGGAGAAAAGTTGTACAAACTCAGATTCCAATCTGACTTTGTTAAACTCGAGAGTGATTAGCCAAAGAGTGAAAATATCCACAGTGATTTGGCAACTAGCAATATTACTGCTGAGTATGTCAACTGTAAATGAAAAAGTAAAATGTGTAAAAATTGAGGTTTAGATGGAAAAGAGAGCTGCTCATGTTTTAGGAATGAAAATGATTATTTAGTGAGCTTATATATGTACAGCATGGCACTAAACAAGGAATTTGGGTTTTTTCTTCCACCTTTGAGAAATCTGGGAGGTTTAATGGAATGAAAAATTTCTAATGCAGTCCTCAAAGAGTAAAAATTTATTGGATATAGATTAGCTAATTAGTTTCAGAGGTCAAGCAAAGTAAAACTCAAGAATTTTATGAATGTAATTAGACATGCATATATACGTGGTTGGATTCTGGTAATACAATTATTTTTTAAATTCAACAAACATTGTCAGGTGCCTACTTGGTGCAAATGTGTCTCTGATAGGTATCCAACAAATATTTGTTGAATAAATGATGAATGAATGAATGAATGAACAAGGACAACTTAATAAGGGTGTGACCAGATACCTTGGATCCTTAAATGAGTAAATAATGCAAACTTCAGGACAACACAAAAATCCATAAAGAATCTATCTGAATCCTTTTGCTTAATTACAAAGTTATTTTTATGAACTAGAGCTTTGTATTTTGTTTAAACCAACTCTAGGAAATGATTAGTAAATGTTATAGATTAGGTATCATGCATCCACCGGAAACCACTTCCCATATTTTCTCGCCATAGAAAATAACGATACAGTGTCCTTCATTAGTACTCCCAGGTTAGGCTGTAATATAGTAGTTCGCGTGCTAATGCTAATGGTAACACTAACACTAAGCGACTCCCTTTTTGAGCCCTTGTTAAACACCAGGCTCTGTGCTAAGTGTGTCACAAGCATGGTGCTGATTAATCTTCACCACCTTGTGCATCTATAACCAGTGTCTTTACAGATGAGTTAACTGAGGCTCAGAGCCCTTCAGCCATGTTCCCAAGGTCACAGTGATGATAGCTGTAAAATCAGGGTTTGAAGCCAGGTAATTGTCTCCAAAGTGGGAGCTCATAATCTCTTCTACTCTTTTCCGTACTCTTGTCTCTTTCTATTCCTAAAGCCAGTGTGGATGGCATTTGAAAGGGGCCTCACCGAACTTACCATAGCTCCTTATTGCTTTTTGCCTTCAATTATTTCCTAACTCAGACTCCTTCCTTGATCCACCTAAATTAGTAAGTCTGATTATGCATAAAAGAAAATTAAGGCATGGAGCAAATATGTAGACAAGCTACAGAGAGACATGGTGGGCCTCAGGAACCAAGTGGTCACACTGACACCTTACACATTGACACAGCCTGGGGAAATGGGACAGGATAGGGACCTTGTGAATTCTGAGCATGTTTACTGAGAGGACCTGAGCTGTTTATAGATACATGGCTTCATGATGAG
Source organism: Mesoplodon mirus (assembly GCF_964341445.2). Lineage (NCBI taxonomy): Eukaryota > Metazoa > Chordata > Mammalia > Artiodactyla > Ziphiidae > Mesoplodon > Mesoplodon mirus. Next base: position 72,995,812 of record NC_138980.1, read on the forward strand.
TATAAGTACCATGGCCTTGACCACATGGGTATGTCCTCCCCACAGCCCCATAGGATGCAGAAGACAAGTGAGCAGCAGGGCAGCAGTTTAGGCCAGCCTCTGCCCTTGGCACCCACTGGTGGAGGAGTGATGTCTTTCCAACTTCAGCTTAGGTATCACTACGTATGGGAGGATTTCCCTGATTCCCACAGGCTGGATGCTTCCAAGGTGCCTGTACCTCCCCTATTCTCTTGAAACTGCTTTTATTAAAAAATTTTTTTGAAGTACAGTTGATTTACAATGTGTTAATTTTTGCTGTATAGCAAAGTGATTCAGTTATATATATATATTCTTTTTCATATTATTTTCCATTATGGTTTATTACAGGATATCAAATATACTTCCCTGTGCTATACAGTAGGACCTTGTTGTTTATCCATCTTATAAATAATAATTTACATCTGCTAATCCCAAACTCCCAATCCTTCCATCCCCATTCCCCTCCCTTTCCCCCTTGGCAACTAGGAGTCTGTTCTCTATATCTGTGAGTCTGTTTCTGTTTCGTAGTACGTTCATTTGTGTCATATTTTAGATTCCACATATATGTGATATCAGAGGATATTTGTCTCTTTCTGACTTACTTTGCTTAGTATGATAATCTCTATGTCCATCCATGTTGCTGCAAATGGCATTATTTCATTCTTTTTTATGGCTGAGTAATATTTCATCACACACACACACACCCCACATCTTCTTTATTTATTAATCTGTTTATGGACATTTAGGTTGTTTTCATGTCTTGGCATTGTAAAGAGTGCTGCTATGAACATAAGTGTGCATGTATTTTTTGAATTATTGTTTTGTCTGGGTACATGTACAGGAATGGGATTACTGGATCATATGGCAACTCTATGTTTAGTTTTTTGAGGAACCTCCATACTGTTTTCCATAGTGGCTGCACAAATTTACATTCCCACCAACAGTGTAGTTCCCTTTTCTCCATACCGTCTCCAACATTTGTTATTTATAGAGTTTTTTAAAATGATTTTCCTACCTTAAATTATTTAATTAAATTATGTACACATGAATGCATTATTACACTTGTGAAAAAACTTAAATACAGGTAACACTAAATTTTTTGACCATCATTCCCAGCCCTGGTTCCCTTCCCACCTTCCCAGAGGTAACCACTGTTACCAGTTTTGTGTGCATTCTCCCAGACTATTTTCTATGCATTTAATGCATATGTATGTAGCCATAGGAAACAATTTACTGTTTTAGGTCGTTGATTTGTTGTTGGTTATTTTATTTACACCAATACTATGATACATTATCGATCATTCCTCAAATTGCCTTTCTCACTAAACAATCAGTCTTGGAGTGCTTTCTGTATTGATACTTATAGAACTACTTCATTCATTTTGGCTGTTGCATGGTATTCTGTGTTGTGACTATACCATGGTTTATTTAGCCCGTGTTGTATTAATTGACATTTAGGCTGTTTCCACTTTTTCTCTCTTACAAAAGACATGCTCATAGATGCTTCCTTATATAGCTGTGTGAGTGTATCTCCAGAGTAGATTCAGAGAAATGGCATCACTGAATCTTAAGATCACCTACTTCTTTCTATGTGTGAGTGAGAGGAAAAGCTCTTCTGAAGATCCTGGAGGAGAAAAAGCTTAGTTCTTAAAAGTCTGAAAAATGATTTTCCCCTGTAGTTTGTTCTTGGCGTCTAGTATTATCTTGAGGTTTCTAGCTAGTGGGGATGGGTACAACTGAACAAGTAAACGGACATACCAGGATTGAGAGGAAAGATAACAATCAGGTTTGGCTGAGTTCAAGCTGGTGTGTTCTCACTCCCTCTCTTTTTTTTTTTTAACATCTTTATTGGAGTATAATTGCTTTACAATGTTCTGTTAGTTTCTGCTTTATAACAAAGTGAAACAGCTATATGCATATGTATATCCCCATATCCCCATATCCCCTCTCTCTTGAGTCTCCCTCACACCCTCCCTATCCCACCCTTCTAGGTGGTCACAAAGCACCGAGCTGATCTCCCTGTGCTATGCGGCTGCTTCCCACTAGCTATTTATTTTACATTTGGTGATGTATATGTGTCCATGCTACTCTCTCACTTCTTCCCAGCTTACCCTTCCCCCTCCCCATGTCCTCAAGTCCATTTTCTATGTCTGCGTCTTATTCCTGTTCTGCCCCTAGGTTCTTCAGAACATTTTTTTTTTAGATTCCATATATATGTGTTAGCATACAGTATTTGTTTTTCTCTTTCTGACTTACTTCATTCTGTATGACAGACTCTAAGTCCATCCACCTCACTACAAATAACTCAATTTCCTTTCTTTTTATGGCTGAGTAACATTCCGTTGCATATATATGCCACATCTTCTTTACCCATTCATCTGTCGATGGACACTTAGGTTGCTTCCATGTCCTGGCTATTGTAAATAATGCTGCAATGAACATTGTTGTACAAGACACGTTTTGAATTATGGTTTTCTCAGGTTATATGCCCAGTAGTGGGATTACTGGGTCATATGGTAGTTCTATTTTTTGTTGTTTAAGGAACCTCCATACTGTTCTCCATAGTGGCTGTATCAATTTACATTCCCACCAACAGTGCAAGAGGGTTCCCTTTTCTCCACACCCTCTCCAGCATTTATTGTTTGTAGATTTTTTCATGATGGCCAACTGACTGGTGTGAGGTGCTACCTCATTGTAGTTTTGATATACATTTCTCTAATGATTAGTGATGCTGAGCATCCTTTCATGTGTTTGTTGGCAATCTGTATACCTTCTTTAGAGAAATGTCTATTTAGGTCTTCTGCCCATTTTTGGATTAGGTTGTTTGTTTTTCTGATATTGAGCTGCATGAGCTGCTTGTATATCTTGGAGATTAATCCTTCATCAGTTGCCTTGTTTGCAAATATTTTCTCCCATTCTCAGGGCTGTCTTTTTGTCTTGTTTATGGTTTCCTTTGCTGTGCAAAAGCTTTTGAATTTCATTAGGTCCCATTTGTTTATTTTTTATTTTATTTCCATTTCTCTAGGAGGTGGGTCAAAAAGGATCTTGCTGTGATTTATGTCATAGAGTGTTCTGCCTGTGTTTCCTCAAAGAGTTTGATAGTGTCTGGCTTTACATTTAGGTCTTCAATCCATTTTGAGTTTATTTTCATGTATGGTGTTAGGGAGTATTCTAACTTCATTCTTTTACATGTAACTGTCCAGTTTTCCCAGCACCACTTATTGAATAGGCTGTCTTTTCTCCATTGTATACTCTTGCTTCCTTTATCAAACATAAAATGACCATATGTGCATGGGTTTATCTCTTGGCTTTCTATCCTGTTCCATTGATCTATATTTCTGTTTTTGTGACAGTAGCATACTGTCTTGATTACTGTAGCCTTGTAGTATAGTCTGAAGTCAGGGAGTCTGATTCCTCCAGCTCCGTTTTTCTTTCTCAAGATTGCTTTGGCTCTGCGGGGTCTTTTGTGTTTCCATACAAATTGTGAAATTTTTTGTTCTAGTTCTGTGAAAAATGCCATTGGTAGTTTGAGAGGGATTGCTCTGAATCTGTAGATTGCTTAGGATAGTATAGTCATTTTCACAATGTTGATTCTTCCAATCCAAGAACATGGTATACCTCTCCATCTGTTGGTATCATCTTTAATTTCTTGCATCAGTGTCTTATATTTCTCTGCATGCAGGTCTTTTTTCTCCTTAGGTGGGTTTATTCCGAGGTATTTTATTCTTTTTGTTGCAATGGTAAATGGGAGTATTTCCTTAATTTCTATTTCAGATTTTTCTTCATTAGTGTATAGGAATGCAAGAGATTCCTGTGCATTAATTTTGTATCCTGCTACTCTACCAAATTCATTGATTAGCCCTAGTAGCTTTCTGGTAGCATCTTTAGGATTCTCTGTATAGTATCATGTCATCTGCAAACAGTGACAGTTTTACTTCTTCTTTTCCAATTTTGATTCCTTTTATTTCTTTTTCTTCTCTGATTGCTGTGGCTAAAACTTCCATAACTATGTTGAATAACAGTGGTTAGAGTGGGCAACATTGTCTTGTTACTCTCAGAGGAAATGGTTTCAGTTTTTTACCACTGAGAACGATGTTGGCTGTGGGTTTGTCCTATAGGGCCTTTATTATGTTGAGGAGGTTCTCTCTATGCCCACTATTTGAAAAAAAATTTTTTTAACATCTTTATTGGAGTATAATTGCTTTACAATGGTGTGTTAGTTTCTGCTTTATAACAAAGTGAATCAGTTATACATATACATATGTTCCCATATCTCTTCCCTCTTGTGTCTCCCTCCCTCCCACCCTCCCTATCCCACCCCTCTAGGTGGTCACAAAGCACTGAGCTGATCTCCCTGTGCTATGCGGCTGCTTCCCACTAGCTATCTATTCTACGTTTGGTAGTGTATAAATGTCCATGCCACTCTCTCACTGTGTCACAGCTTACCCTTCCCCCTCCGCATATCCTCAAGTCCGTTCTCTAGTAAGTCTGTGTCTTTATTCCCGTCTTGCCCTTAGGTTCTTCATGACCTTTTTTTTAATCTTCTTAGATTCCATATATATGTGTGTTAGCATACGGTAATTCTTTTTCTCTTTCTGACTTACTTTACTCTGTATGACATACTCTAGGTCCACCCACCTCACTACAAATAACTCAATTTCATTTCTTTTTGGCTGAGTAATACTCCATTGTATATATGTGCCACATCTTCTTTGTCCATTCATCTGTTGATGGACACTTAGGTTGCTTCCATGTCCTGGCTATTGTTTTTATCGTAAATCATTGTTGAATTTTGTCAAAAGCTTTTTCTGCATCTAATGAGGTGATCATATGGTTTTTATCCTTCAGTTGGTTAATATGGTGTATCACATTGATTGATTTGCATATATTGAAGAATTCTTGCATTCCTGGGATAAACCCCACTTGATCATGGTGTATGATCCTCTTAATGTGCTGTTGGATTCTGTTTGCTAGTATTTTGTTGAAGATTTTTGCATCTGTGTTCATCAGTGATATTGGCCTGTAGTTTTCTATTTTTGTGACATCTTTGCCTGGTTTTGGTATCACGGTGATGCTGGCCTCGTAGAATGAGTTTGGGAGTGTTCCTCCCTCTGCTATATTTTGGAAGAGTTTGAGAAGGATAGATGATAGCTCTTCTCTAAATGTTTGATAGAATTTGCCTGTGAAGCCATCTGGTCCTGGGCTTTTGTTTGTTGGAAGAGTTTTAATCACAGTTTCAATTTCAGCGCTTGTGATTGGTCTGTTTATATTTTCTATTTCTTCCTGCTTCAGTCTCAGAAGGTTGTGCTTTTCTAATAATTTGTCCATTTCTTCCAGGTTGTCCATTTTATTGGCATATAGTTGCTTGTAGTAATCTCTCATGATCCTTTGTATTTCTGCAGTGTCAGTTGTTACTTCTCCTTTTTCATTTCTAATTCTATTGATTTGAGTCTTCTCCTTTTTTTTCTTGATGAGTCTGACTAGTGGTTTTTCAATTTTCTTTATCTTCTCAAAGAACCAGCTTTTAGTTTTATTGATCTTTGCTATTTCTTCCTTCATTTCTTTTTCATTTATTTCTGATCTGATCTTTATGATTTCTTTCCTTCTGTTAACTTTGGGGTGTTTTTATTCTTCTTTCTCTAATTGCTTTAGGTGTAAGGTTAGGTTGTTTATTTGAGATGTTTCTCGTTTCTTGAGGTAGGATTGTATTGCTATAAACTTCCCTCTTAAAACTGCTTTTGCTGCCTCCCATAGGCTTTGGGTCATCGTGTTTTCATTGTCATTTGTTTCTAGGTATTTTTTGATTTCCTCTTTGATTTCTTCAGTGATCTCTTAGTTATTTGGTAGCGTATTGTTTAGCCTCTATGTGTTTGTATATTTTACAGTTTTTTCCATGTAATTGATATATAGTCTCATAGTGTTGTGGTTGGAATAGATACTTGATACGATTTCAGTTTTCTTAAATTTATGAAAGCTTGATTTGTGACCCAGGATATGGTCTATCCTGGAGAATGTTCCATGAGCACTTGAGAAGAAAGTGTATTCTGTTGTTTTTGGATGGAATGTCCTATAAGTATCAATTAAGTCCATCTTGTTTCATGTGTCATTTAAATCTTGTGTTTCCTTATTTATTTTCATTTTGGATGATCTGTCCTTTGGTGAAAGTGTGGTGTTAAAGTCCCCTACTGTGATTGTGTTACTGTCGATTTCCCCTTTTATGGATGTTAGCATTTGCCTTATGTATTGAGGTGCTCCTATGTTGGGTGCATAAATATTTATAATTGTTATATCTTCTTCTTGGATTGATCCCTTGATCATTATGTAGTGTCCTTCTTTGTCTCTTCTAATAGTCTTTATTTTAAAGTCTATTTTATCTGATATGAGAATTGCTACACCAGCTTTCTTTTGATTTCCATTTGCATGGAATATCTTTTTCCATTCCCTCACTTTCAGTCTATATGTGTCTCTAGGTCTGAAGTGGGTCTCTTGTAGACAGCATATATATGGGTCTTGTTTTTGTATCCATTCAGCCAATCTGTGTCTTTTGGTTGGAGCAGTTAATCCATTTACTTTTAAGGTAATTATCGATATGTATGTTCCTATTACCATTTTCTTAATTATTTTGGGTTTATTTTTGTAGGTCTTTCCCTTCTCTTGTGTTTCCTGCCTAGAGAAGTTCCTTTAGCATTTGTTGTAAAGCTGGTTTGGTATTGCTGAATTCTCTTAACCTTTGCTTGTCTGTAAAAGTTTTAATTTCTCCATCGAATCTGAATGGATCCTTGCCTGGTAGAGTATCTTGGTTTTAGGTTTTTCCCTTTCATCACTTTAAATATATCCTGCCACTCCCTTCTGGCTTGCAGAGTTTTTGCTGAAAGATCAGTTGTTAACCTTATGGTGATTCCCTTGTATGTTATTTGTTGCTTTTCCCTTGCTGCTTTTAATATTTTTTCTTTGTATTTAATTTCTGATAGTTTGATTAGTATGTGTTTTGGCATGTTTGTCTTTGGGTTTATCCTGTATGGAACTCTCTGTGCTTCCTGGACTTGGTTGACTATTTCGTCTACCATGTTAGGTAAGTTTTTGACTATGATCTCTTCAAATTTTTCTCAGACACTTTCTTTTTCTCTTCTTCTTCTGGGACCCCTATAATTCTAATGTTGATTCATTTAATGTTTTCCCAGATGTCTCTGAGACTGTTCTCAATTATTTTCATTCTTTTTTCTTTATTCTGCTCCCTGGCAGTTATTTCCACCACTTTATCTTCCAGCTCACTTATCTGGTCTTCTGTTTCAGTTATTCTGCTATGGATTCCTTCTAGAGTATTTTTAATTTCAATATTGTGTTGTTCATCACTGTTTATTTGCTCTTTAGTTCTTCTAGATCCTTGATAAATGTTTCTTGTATTTTCTTCATTCTGTTTCTGAGATTTTGGCTCATCTATACTATCATTACTCTGAATTCTTTTTCAGGTAGGTTGCCTATTTCATCTTCATTTGTTTGGTCTTGTAGTTTTTTTCCTTGCCCCTTCATCTGTTACATATTTTTTTGTTGTTTCTTTCTTTCTTTTTTTTTTTTTTTGATGGTGCAGCTGTATTCCTGTCTTACTGGTTGTTTGGCCTGAGCCATCCAGCACTGGAGTTTTTAGGCAGTTGGATAGAGCTGGGTCTTTGTGCTGAGATGAGGACCTCTGGGAGGTTCACTCTGATTCATATTCCCTGGGGCTTGAGGTTCTCTGTTAGTCCAGTGGTTTGCACTTGGAGCTCCCACCACAGGAGTTTGAGCCCAACCTCTGGCCTGGGAACCAAAATTCCGCAAGCTGTGTGACATGGCAAAAAAAAAAAAAGAGAGAGAGAGAGAGAGAGAGAGAAAGATTAAAAGGAGCAGTATAATATCAAAGAATAAAAAACAATATAAAATTAGAAAGATAAAAAATATATTTGGAAAAATAAAAATATAATTGAAACAACTGCAACAAGGTAAAATAAAACCACAACAGAAAAAAAAAAATAAAAAGGGGGGTGGGGGGAAGAAGCCAAAAGGAGAGAACAATAACAAAGGATAAAGAATAAAATAAAATTAGAGAAATAAAAGATTTATTAGGAAAAATAAAAATATAAATGAATAAGCAACAATGAATCAACAAGGTAAAACAGAACCCCAATCTAAAAGAGGAAAAAAGGAAGGGACCCCCCCCCTGCCAAAAACAGCCTTGGCTATGGGAACAGAGTTTAGGTGGGGGTGCAACTTCAGCCTGGGTGGCGTTTAGGGTGGGACAGGACCTAGGCGGGTGGGGGGCTGACATTCAAGTATGGGGCAGGGCCTCTGCTAAGGACCTGCATGGAAGGGGAGAGGCAGCAGGTCCAAAGGAGGGCCTCTGGAGTGTGGAATTCTGGAGTTTGGAGGTAAGACCCTGGGTGAGGGTGTGTGGGTGGGGTTTAGGCCCAGTGCGTTGAAGGAGGTCTCCAAGTGTAGATGTAGGGCCCTGGGTGGGGGTTTAGGAGTGGACCTTGGGTTCTGCATGGCAGGAGGGAGACTCTGAGGGCAGAGGATTAGGCCCAGGAACCCAACAGGTTCCCCCATGCCTAAGTGGACAGGGAAAGCATTGGCCATGTTCCCTTCCATTCCTCCGTGCCCCACCCCCACTGTCTCCCCCCAGGTCTCCCCTGTCCCCACTGGACCCCTAACCATGGGTGGGTCCTGCTGGATGTAGGAACTCCTCCCCTCCCCCAGCCATCCCTCAGGTGTGCAGGTCCTGGAGGTCCAGCCTTTACTTTTGCTCCCCCTTCCCCCGCTCCCATTCCCTCAGAACCCATGCAGCTGGAGGGGGCCCCAGTAGGCAGAGGATAAGGCCTGTGATCTCAGAAGGCTCCTGGGAGCCCAAGTGGGCAGGGGAACCCTGGTCATGCTCCCTTTTGATCCTCTGCCCTCCCAGTCGTCCCCTAACTTCCCCATTCGGGTGTGGGATCCCTTCCCATCCCCCAGCTGCCCCTCAGGGACACCAGTCCTGTCCCGCCTCCACTTTTCCTCCCCTTTCACTCCCCCCACATCCCACATCCTACCTGGTCACTGGGGGATCCTCCCATCCCCTTAGGTGTCCATGGTCCCCCACTGGTGCCTTGTAGGTACCCTAGTTGTGTGGAAATGTGAATTCAACATCCTCCTAGTCCTCCGTCTTGACTCTGCCCTATAGAATTTTTAAAGATGTCTCTTTTGACCAGTGTGAGGTGGTACATCATTGTAGTTTTGATTTGCATTTCTCTAATAATTAGTGGTGATAAGCATCTTTACATGTGCCTCTTGGCCATCTGTATTTCTTCTTCAGAGAAATGTCTATTTATGTCTTCTGGCCATTTTTGGATTGGGTTGTTTGTTTTCTTGTTATTGAACTGTATGAGCTTTTTGTATATTTTGGAAATTAAGCTCTTGTTGGTTGCATCATTTGCAAATATTTTCTCCCAGGCTGTAGGTTGTCTTTTCGTTTTGTGTATGGTTTGCTTTGCACAAAAGCTTATAAGTGTGATTAGGTCCATTTTTTAATTTTTGTTTTTATTTCTATTGCCTTGGGAGACTAACCTAAGAAAACATTAGTACAGTTTATGTCAGAGAATGTTTTGCCTCTGTTCCCCTCTAGGAGTTTTTTGGTGTCATGTCTTATATTTAAGTCTTTAAGCCATTTTGAGTTTATTTTAGTATATGGTGTGAGGGTGTGTTCTAACTTCATTGCTTTGCATGCATCTGTCCAACTTTCCCAACACCACTTGCTGAAGAGAGAGTCTTTTCCCCATTGTATATTCTTGCCTCCTTTGTCAAAGATTAATTGACCATTGGTGTATGGGTTTGTTTCTGGGCTCTCTATTCTGTTCCATTGATCCATATGGCTGTTTTTGTGCCAATATCAGGCTGTTTTGATTACTGTAGCTTTGTAGTATTGTCTGAAGCCTGGGAGGGTTATGCCTCCTGCTTTGTTCTTTTTCTTCAGGATTGCTTTGGCAATTCTGGGTCTTTTATGGTTCCACATAATTTTAGAGTTATTTGTTCTAGTTCTGTGAAAAATGTTACAGGTAATTTGATAGAGATTACATTAATCTATAGATTGCTTTGGATAGAATGGCCATTTTAACAATATTAAAACTTCCTGTAATTGCTTTTTAAAGTGATTTATTTGACTGTGAGCCCTAGGAGTGCAAGAAGAAGGTCTACTTGTTCACTGCTTTGTCCCCAGGCTGGACAGAGGGCCTAGAACACAGTGGCTGCTTAGCAAATAGTTATGAAATAATTTGTAATGCTTTCCCAAGCAAGGGAAGAAAGAAATGATCTGGAGACATTACATGAAAGGAATGAATGAAGCCTAGGGTTTTTCTCACTGTCTGAATTTGATCATGCTGGGTGTGCAGGATTCCTGACTTTATTCCCTCAGACCCTAACTCTTTTTGTTGATTTATGGTTTTTTTCCCCTTTTTCTCTGTTTCTTGCTGACCTCTTGCTCCCTCATTTACTTTCCTCCTTTTATCTTTTCTCTGTTACTTTGGTTTGGTTTTGAATGTCTATTTCTCTGAAATTCTTTTTCTGGAGGAACAAATACATACTGATAGCTTAAAAAATTGATAGGGGAAAAAACATTGTTCTTAATAACTTAGGGACAACTATTTGAAGAATAAAAATAAAATGTATAACTTTTACACCAGGAGAAGAAAATTCCATCTATTCAACAGAATATAGGGAAAAAGGAAAGGATAAAAAAGGAGGCATGGAAAATTTGGAACATAAAAAAGGGCAGAAATAAATATTGATATAAGAGGAATTCAATAAATGTAAATAGTTAAAATGCTTCAAAATATAAAGACTCTCTAATTGAATTAAAAAGATAAAATCAAGAAATATATTGCCTACAAGATACATATTAAAAACAAAAAGGTACAGAAAAGATAGATAGGAAAAGATTTATCAAAAATAAGTCAAGATCGGGCTTCCCTGATGGCGCAGTGGTTGAGAATCTGCCTGCCAATGCAGGGGACACGGGTTCGAGCCCTGGTCTGGGAAGATCCCACATGCTGCGGAGCAACTAGGCCCATGAGCCACTACTACTGAGCCTGCGCGTCTGGAGCCTGTGCTCCGCAACAAGAGAGGCCGCGACAGTGAGAGGCCTGCGCACCGCGATGAAGAGTGGCCCCTGCTCGCCACAACTAGAGAAATCCCTCGCACAGAAATGAAGACCAAACACAGACAAAAAAATTAATTAATTAATTAATTAATTAATTAAAAAAAAAAGTCAAGATAGAAATTGCAATATGAAAGAAATGTTAATTTAAGGCATGAAATATTAAAAGAGGAAACTGAAGATGTTATATATTAGTGAAACAAATAGTACATCAAGAAATATAATAATCATGAACATGTATGCCCCTGACAATATGATATCAAAATACGTAAAGCAACAACTGATAGATCTAGGATAGAAATAATAAATCAAAGATCATAGTTGACAATTTTAATATACCCTCTCAAAAACTAGTAGTTGAAGCATATGGAAATAAGCAAAGATATAGAAGACTATACTGATGTAATCTGTCCCTATCTTTCCCCAAGAAACAAAATATTTTCTTTTCATATACCCACGGATGTGCTAGGCCACAAAAGAAACTTTAGTAAATTTAGGAGTCAGCATCATATATAAAACACAGTGTTCCTGACCATGATGCAATTAAATTAAATTAAAAATCCTGTGTCTAGAAATTTTAAAAATACTACCATATATCATTTGGCTATAAAAGAAATCAAAGCTAAACTATTAAATACTTACAGAGGAACAGCAATGAAAGTACCACATGCCAAATTTTGTGGATCATATTCAAAGCAGTACTCAGAGGTAAATTTATAGCTTTAAATATGGCAGAAATTAAGAAGAATGCAAACAAGAGAGTTAAGCTTTCCACTTACAATGTTCAAAGAGACAAATAGAGTAAACCCAAATAAACAAGAAGGAAGAGCATAAATAAGAATATGGGCAGAAATCAGTAAGTGTGAATAACAAAAACAAATAGGAACTTAACAGAACTGAACATGTTCTTTAAAAAGTCTAACAAAATAGATGAGCCTCTGGCAAGACTCACGGGAGAGGGGAAGACGGGAGGAAATGTGAATAAACAAAATATGAGTGAGAGAATATATGTATAACTATACACTAATAAACTGGATACTTAGGTGAACTAGATAAAGTTCTGAAAAAAACATTAAAATGCTAAAAGTGGCCCAAGATTGTAAAACTATAACCCTTAAACTAACTGTAATGGAATCATCATCACCCTTTCAAGGAAAGCCCCAGCTCCAGGTAGTTTTAAAGCTAAATTCTATAATACTTTCAAGGAAGAGATAATCCCAACCTTATAAAGTTGCTGTAGAAAAATAGAAATAGAGAGAAAATTGTTCATATTATTTTATCAGGTTAGTGTAAACTTGATTCCAAAACTGGATGTAAACAATTCAGGAAAAGAAAATTAGAGCCCAATTTCTCTATGAACATAGATGTGAAAATCCTAAATATGATATTAATTTATGAAATCTAATGGTTTATTTTTTAAAATACAGTCAAATTGAATTTATACAAGGAATTTAAGAAAGTTTAAACATTAAAAATATCTATCATTGTGATTCAATATATTAATGAAATAAAGGGGAAAATCTCATGATTGCTTCAGTATACGCAAATGATGCATTCGATAAAGTTCATCATCTATTTATCATTAAAAAAGTACTCTGAGAAAACCAGAATAAAAGGAAAATTTCCAATCTTAACAAAGTCTATCTACTAAAAATTAATTTTTTTAAATGTGATTTCTTACAGCATCATTTATAAAGGAGGAGTTTGAGGCAGCCCAAGTGTCCCCCTTTAGGAGACTGGATAAGAAAATGTAGTCTATACACCTGTTTTTAAAAAACAAAACCCAAAAATACCACTACACAACACCTGGTCAAAATAAACTAGATTTACATATAGTAATGCAAATAGATCTTAATATAGAATTGAGTAAAAAAGAATGAAATTTATAATTTTTGAATTATAAAAACAAACATATAAAACAATACATATTTTTCATGGATACCCAGATATCTAGTGGCATTGATAAATGTGTTAGAGAGGCTACCTATGGGTGGGGAAGAACAGATGTGGAAACATTGGGCTAGGGGAAATAATAAAATACAAAACCAGAGACAAGCCCTGTGCAGACCAATGAAGACTTTGCATCGAATTGAGCAACATGAGCCACTCAGCTAAAAAGCTCCCATCTAGCTCATGTAGTGAGGTAACCTGGGTGCACGCCACTGTCTCCTGGGGCTAAGTTTTCTCCTGGCCATCTTGTGCTCAGAGCTGCTAGTCTTGCTACATTCCAGCTCTCCACTGTGTTTTAGAATCCACCATCCCTCTTCCAAGCTATGTGAGCACTCTGCACCCCAGGCTAAGTACTGTCCGAGGAGGGCTCTCCGGAAGGTTTAGAGCAATAGAAAGGCAAGAGTAGGTGGGGATGGTCACAGCACAGCATAGCAAATTTAACAAACTCTTGTTCGAGCTCCAGACTCATGTATCCAACAGTCTACTAACAGACAGCTCAAACTTATTAAATGTCCAAAACACTTCTGGATTTCCCCACCCACTGCTCTGAATTGGTGTCTCCCTCTAAACTCTCCATCTTAATAAATGACTCTTTCATACTCCATGACCATCCCATCGTTAATTCTGATACACTGTAAATTTAAACTATAGTCTGAATCCAACCACAATTTAAATGCCACCCTAGTCCAAGCCTACAGATCTATCACCTGAGCTGTCATAGCCTCCTAAATGATATTCCTTCTTCTATTCTTGTCCTCTACTGTCCATCCTTCACCCAGCAACCACAGTGACCTTTTAAAGACGTAAATAAAGTCACTCTCCTACTCTAAAACTTTCCATGGAATCCCCATCATACTTTAATTAAAATGCCAATTTCTTGCCATGATCTCTGAGTCCCTACATGGTCTAGCCTCTAGTGCCCCTCTGGATGCAATTCCCACCACCTCAGTCACTCAACCAGCCACAGCCTTCTCTTTGCTGCTTGAGTGCACCAAGGCTGCTCTCACCTGTGGGCCTTTTCACATGGTGTCCCCTCTGCCTGGAATGCTCTAGCAGCAGCTGCTGGTGCCTTGACCATATCCTCTTGGGCCTCCACATCTCTGTGCACACAGCCAGAATTCCACCTGCCAGCAGCTGCTTCTCCTCTCTGGGTATTCTCGCCGGTGAGAGCCTCATCTGCCTCTGTAAATGGCCAGTAAGAAGGGCCAGAGAAGTCATGCCCCTGAAAGCAGCCCTCCACCAATGAGATGGGAGGTGTTGTATCAATATCCCAGCTCCCTCAGCCCTTTGGGTGGGAAGGAGATTTAGAGGCATGTGTTTTACACTGGATCCCAGAGGTCCTTCCGCAGGTTTAGGCTCCATCTGCCCACACTGGTATCTGGCTTGATGACATGCCCTTTAGAGGCTGCCATCCTGTCTCTCTTTCATTTTCCCACTCCTCTGCCAAGTTTTCCTGGGGTCATCTCTTAAATAAGCTGCCTGCCCATGAATCTTTGTCTCAGTTCTGCTTCTGAGAGAACTCAAACTAAGACACTGCCAACCCCAACAAGTCTCAACTGAAACATCACCTCCTGGAGAAGTGGCACAGCACAATGGTTAGGAGAGTGGATTCTGGGGTCAAGTTACTGGGGGAAAAGCCTGGCCCCGCTGCTCACTCACTTTGTGGACTTGGGCTCTTGTGCTTAATTTTCTCAGCTGTGAAATGAGAAGTAATAATAGTAATGAGGCCAAGAGCTATTTTCATTGGGGTATTCAGGGTTCACAAGGTAACAGTTACTGAATGCTTACTACACACCAGGCTATGTTCCTAAGTGCACCATGTTTATTAACACATTGAATCCCCGTGGCAACATATCACTAGCTGATATTATAGTTTATCTTGTTTGCTCATCTGTTGCTTTCTGTCTTCCTCAATAGGATCCTTGGTCCCCAAGCACATGGACTCCCTGTGTAGCTCCCCACTGCACGCCAAGCTCCTGGCCTGGGACCTGGCTCACAGCTGATACTCAGGCACATTTGTTTAGTAAATGACTCTTAGTCAACACCTTCCTTTAAAGGCCCTTGAAGAGTTCCCCCACTGTGTACCTCCCACTACTGCTGCTGAAAGTGCTGTGTGCATTGGGGGAGGGGCGGGCATTGCTGGCTTTGGGGCAGGGAAGTGACTTGATGCAGTGCCGTGCTTTCAGGAGTTTGCTCTGATGGTAGGTGAGGGTGAACTGCGGTCGGTCGTTAGAGGCTGGAGGCGGGGGTTCTGTGGGAGGCTCCAGCTTAGCCTCAGGCAGATGGGAGGTGAAAAGATGAGGCAGGTGGAGGTCCTGGACACAGGGAGCAATTGTGGGGAAGAAGAGGAGGGCCTGTTGGGTGAGGGAGGCCAGGGAGAGATTCCAAGGTCTGGAACCTGGTTCCAGACTAGACAGAAAGGGATAAGAAACACAGGAGGAAACAGGCGTAGGTAAAAGATGGTGAATCTAGTTTGAACTGTGTTGGGTATGAAAAATAGAGGTCACCTGGGGCAAACAGATGTTGGAGCCCCGTTAGATATACTGGTCTGCAGCTTAGAACCGAGGTAAGGCTTGGAGACAAAAATTTGTGGATATGTTGTTTCTTGGAGAAGGTTGAAGCAGTGGAGGGGAATGTGATCACCAACTTCTGTCCAAAGAGAATCCCAAGCAATACCAGACGGCCCTCAGAAGATCTAGATGGGCCAGGGAGGCCCTGAGGGCTGTGTTCCCACTGGAAAGGGCCTGGACCCCCTACATCCCTGTGGATTCCTTGGCACTTGTCCCAGCAGCTCTCCATCACGGATGTTTGCCTTTCTTCTCCTCCTTCCTTGCCCTTACCTGGTATCCCTGTGGCTCTGCACCCAGCCCTGGGAGGACTGAGGCCAGGTCAGGAGAAGTCCCTTCCACGTCATCCACACCATCGGCAGAGGTCTAGAAAGAAAGACAGCAAGAAGACTTCACCCGGAGACACCAATGAACTGATGGTGGAAACGGGGAATGCAGGCAGTGACCGCTTGTGACCCAGGGCAGTCTGTGAAGCGAAGGCTGGCCCCAAGGTTTGGGGGTTGGGGAAGAACTTGGGCTCTGAAGTCTGACCGTTTGGCCTTCGCATCCCTGTTTTGTAGCTTGGCAGCTTGGGCAGGTTGTGTAACTGCTCTGAGCCTCAGACTTCTACTGTGTAAAAGAGCAAACAAATTGTATTCACTTCAGAGGGTTGTGGTGAGGATTAAATAAGGTCATTCAGGCAAAGGACCCAGTCTAAGTGCCCATAATAAATCTCAGTACATGGTGGCTGCGATGATTTCAAGCACTGCAGCCTAGAGAAAGGGAACAGGTTTGCATAAGACCACTTGACCTGTGAGAGGCAGGGCTGGAGACGTTAGAAATTTCTTCAAACACACACTCAGATTAATTACTGCCAGACTGTTTGCCTTAGAAATTAGCAAACTCAGCCCCCCAGGAATCTTCTTTCTGCCTAGCGCAAGACCCTTTTTAACAAGTCCAGAGCTGATGAGGAAAGGTTGAATGAACAAATGAATGAAGGAATAAGGAATAAACAGAGGAATAATGAACCCTCTGTTATGGCCTTTCAGCACTGACCTTTCTCTGATTTCACACTACAAATTGGTGGAGTCGAGTTTGAGAAGCAGTCTGGTGCAGTCTCTCATTAGCTGGCATGTGTGTGTGTGGTGTGTGAGCGTGTGTGCATGTGTGCGTTGAGTTAACATGGGAGTAAATCACAGATGTTTAATCTTCTTTGTCCCTGACAGACCAGTTAAGCAGAAGTTATCAAGATGTAATTTCACGTACACTTTTTTTTCGGCTTCCATCCGTCTCAGCATGGACAGTGGTGGACTGCACAATGCCTCATGAATTAATAAAGAGACATCAGCTTATCGAACTTTCACTGCTAGATTGACTTCATTTTAGGATTTGACCACAATAAACAGCAAAGAGCTCATTTCCTGCCCAAGATGCAGCATAGTTAATCCTCAGCAGGAAAGAAGGTTCAGCATTGGAGCAGGAAGGGATACTTTCCTGAGGAAGAGATTTCCAGAGCCAGTGTTCAAACAGGGCTGTCTCCTTGTGACCCAAAGAGTCTGGGGTTCTGTAGAGGCCTTCAACGACTTGACTCGGGTGCCTAGTGGGGTGAGCTTCACCTCGGCAAGTTTGTCTGCTGAGAGGACAAGGCCTCAGGGACAAAATGCTGTGTGAACTACATAAGTCTGTGAGTTAGGATGATGGTGTCTGACCTGGAAGGGATTTTCAGATTCCTTTCCCCTCCCTTCACCTGAGTTTCCCACTCACAGATGGAGGAGGCTGAGCCATTTCATTGCTAAAAGCCTTTCTTGTACTAAAAACTTGCACCTTGACTCAACACGCATGTGCTCTGGGCTATGAACATGCATGTGTGGTGTATGACTTGATTTGTCTGAGGCCTAAGGCAGCATTACCTGACACAGGGAATCAGCATGTACGTACAGGGTAACTTATGGATATATGAACCCCCTCCTTGCATGGACTGTGGGCAATTTTAAAATCAAAATAAAACACCTAATAGATGGGATGTAGGCAAGGTACCCATTGTCACCCTGATAACTGTGGGCGCCTCTCCTAACTTGCCATTGTCACATTTATATTTACTTAATACATCTATTGGAATATTGTCGGGATATCAGTGTTCCTCAAAACAGGTATAGATCCTTGTTTCTAATTTTTAAAAGTCAGCACCGAGTCCCTTGGTCTGGCCTGCAGTGTCAGTGCCCAGCAGACCCTTTGAGGCCAGGAGAACTGAGGCTGCTGAACACCCCATGACTCAGCAGGCAGCTGTGCTTGGCTTCTTCCAGGCTTGGAACTGTGCTGGGTACAACACAGGTGCATGCATGATAAATGCCTACTTTATTGCGTTGGTATGTGACAGCCCTGTTGGGGGGTCAGCCTAGAAACAGAAAGTTCATCCTGGAAAAGGTTGGTCCTGACAACTTTAGTCAGAGGAGACCCTTTTTGCCCAGTAGCTATACTGGCACCACTAATTATTAAACCACGCAGCAATTCAGTGCCGCCCCCTAAGGTTACTGAAATGAATGGGATTGTTTGCCCTGGTACTATTTGGCCCCAAACTTTTCCCATTCTTATTTCTCCTTTTTAATTTCTGTCACTTCCTTTGTTCTCATGCTTTTAGCTGTCATTCATGGGCATATACCTCATTCTAGAATCACCTTTCTTCTTTTCATAGTTATTGTTGCTAGCTTCTTGTGAGTTGGGAAATCAGATCATCAAGAATGTTAGTATCGGGCATAGCCTTAAAATAAGATATTAACTAAATGCTAAGGAGGGCAGAGTGAAACTAGAGTGAATGGATTTATGATTTCTGATGAGAAATATGCCTAAACCTTTGGCTAGTGGTATGAGGCCCTATGTGTATTTTGCCTTCTTCCTGGATCTTAGTGGTATGCTGTGTGTTAGAGAGGAATGAAAAGAATGACCTACATGCAGATTTGGGAGGTGATTCTTCAGATACCTTCTCCAGAAAGAGTACCATCTATGATTTTAATACAAGACTTCAGCTGCATGGCAGGCCCCATCACTGTAGGTTTCCTTGTCTCTGTTCCCTGGAAGGCAGGTGAGTAGTTGAGGAAGGTTTAGACCATGTTTATGTGCTATCCTTTTATAGGGAAAGTTTCTCATAATATATGTTTAGAGGGAAGATTGGGAGGGGTAGTCATTTTTTAGAACTCAATATCCTGGGGTGACATTGACCTAAAACATTTTAGTGGAGTGTTTGGTAAGTACTGGTTTGTTCAGGTATTCAGGATATAACTTTCAACCACTGTTTCTCCCATATCTTCTCATGGTGCCTCCAACAGGGTCAAGATCATGGTGAGTGGTTGGAAGAGTCAATTGGATAGGGTGTAGGTGTTATTAAATTAGATCCCAATCACTGGAACCCTTAATTACAGCAGACTCTGGATGCAGCATGGGAGACAGGAGATATCTCCTTTAGAAGACCCTGCTCCCTGCTTCTGCTGGTTTTGTCTGTGCATTGTTGTGTTGTGGATGGTATTAGGGGACTAGATCTAGGTGACCAATGGTCCTAGTATCCCTTCTGCAGGAGCCAGGATACTTAAGGGATCACATAGTATCCATTTTCAGTGCTTGAGTAGAAGACTTTAAGAGTGTACTAACTGGTCTGTCTGCTCTCCCTTGATCCCCCTCCAAGCTGTTTCCCATCAATAACCAGAGGAACTGACATAAAACCTTAAATTAGCCCAAGGTGTTCCGGTGCCCTCAACCATCAGATGCCTTTTCATCACAGAATAAAATACTGAGACCTTACCCTGGCCCATAAGCCCTGTGTGTCCTGGCCCTCCCCACCTCTCTGACCTCATTCTACCTATATTGGGTGTTTCTTCATGTTTCTAGAACATGTAAGTCTGTTTTCTATCTCACAGCCTTTGGCTTGTTGTCTCCTCTGCCTGGACACTCTTTCCCGAGAGCCTCCTATGGCTGGTTCCCTTCCATCTTTCAAGTCTAAGCTCAAAAGTCACCTCCTCAAAGATGTTGGCCCTGACCTCCAATCTAAATAAAGTATTCCTCTGCACTCTTCTCTAAGGACATTGTTGTACTCATCATAGTTTGTAATTACTCATCTTTTTTCACTTGTTCATTGTGTGTTTGCTCCTCTAGACTATATATTCTAGTGGGTAGGGACCGTGTATGTTTTTGTTTTGTTTTGTTTTGTTTGTTTGTTTGTTTGCGGTACGCAGACCTCTCACTGTTGTGGCCTCTCTTGTTGAGGAGTACAGGCTCCAGACGCGCAGGCTCAGCGGCCATGGCTCATGGGCCCAGCCGCTCCGCAGCATATGGGATCCTCCCGGACTGGGGCATGAACCCGTGTCCCCTGCATCGGCAGGCGGACTCTCAACCACTGTGCCACCAGGGAAGCCCCCGTGTATGTTTTGATCAGTACTCTATCCTCAGAACCTAGTGTATTAGTTTCCTGGAGTTGTTATTATAAAGTACTACAAACTGGGTGGCTTAAAACAAGAGAAATTTATTCTCACACAGTTCTGGAGGTCAGAAGCTCCAAATCAAGGTGTTGGCAGGGCCGTGCTCCCTCCAAAGCCTCTAAGGGAAGATCCTTCCTTGCCTCTTCCAGCTTCTGGTGGATCCCAGTGTCCCTTGGCTTGTGGCTGCGCCACTCCAGTCTCTTTCTCCATGTTCACACGGCTTCCTCCTCTTCTGTCAAATGTCCTTCTCCCTCACTCATATAAGGACAGTTATCATTGGATTTAGGGCCCACCCAGATCATTCAGGATAAACTCCTCCTCTCAAAATCCTTGGTCACATCTTTTGCTATATAAGGTCATATCCACAGGTTCTGGGGATTAGGACGTGGACATATTTTGGGGGCCACTAGTCAGCCCACTGTACCTAATGAAGGTCCTGGTACCCATTAGGTGCTCAAAAACACTTGTTGAGTGAATGAATGAATCAACCAGGGCTGCTGTGATCATAGAAACCAGGCAGCTTGTTGCAGTGACCCTCACCTTTGCTTAGAAATATTTGCCTTCGGGTGTCTTTTCCAAGTGGGTGCTGGGCTTGCTGCATTAACACTTGCCTGTATACCTGAGGTGTGTGCTTCACCCATCATCTACCATGGCTATCTCTTAGGGCTTCTCTTTGTTCAGAGACTGTCTGCATCACCCACGAGGGAAGAAAAAGCAGACTCTCAAAAGCAAAAGGATGGCAGGTGTATCATTTAAGATCTTGAAAGGAAACAGTATCCACTCAGATGGGTCAAATGAAGAGGCTTTAATGAGAAGACTACTTAAATTAGTGTGGGAAGGGGAAAGGGATCAAACAAGGGATGATGAGGTCCGCAGTGGGAAGGTATCACCACCCTTAGGACAACGGGGACAGGGAGAGGAAAAAGTGCTAACAGAGCCCCATGAGGGCTAAGCTATGGAGCTGCCTGGCAGGAGATATAGTCATCGAGAGAGACGGTGTCAAAGCGGGGAGGGAGTAGGGAGAGAAATATATAACCTGTCTCTCTTTCCATCCTCTGATCTACTGGTGTTCTCAGTGGGCAGAACTGAACCAGAACCAGAGGAAAGGGGGCTTCTAGGTACTTCCCATAGTCCATAGCCCTCAGCCCCTGGGGCACAGAGTCAGGAAGCAGACAGGGCAAAGGTCCGGAGGAGACACACATGGAAAATTACCAGCAGGGCAGATTATCAGCAATGACTCCATCTGAAGGATCAGAGAGGCAGGAGGCGGAAGGGGCTGTCACTTGGTCTAAACAAGGCAACAACAAGTAAGAAACTTCCCTTCCTCCCCCATGAACCTCCCCCACCATCACCACCCTCCCTGTAAGCAGAGAGACTACCTCAGTTGTTCCAACAGTTGTGACACTGAGGGTTGAGGACAGGAAGAGCCCAGCTACTGAGCCACATTTGCAAGAGGCTCTGGAGGGTGAAGATGCTTGTGGAGAGCAGGGGCTAAAGCCCAGCAAGACTTTACAGCAGGCAGGGAGAGGATCTTTACAGCAGGATCTTTAATTCTACTGTGGGGTTCACAAATCAGTCCCTGCCCACCACAGGGTTAGAAAGAAAAAGAGAACTTTAACTTCTGATTTGCAAGCTGGAACCAAGGAAGGGATGAGAACCGGAGTGGTCCTTCTCAGCACAGCTGCAAACTTGAACTCTAGCAACCAGAAGGGCTCTTCCAGCTGAAGGCAGATTCCACATCTCTCTTGGACATCCAGGCATCCAAGCAGAGTGAACCCTCTTTTCTCCTAACAAAGCACATCCCTGTGGCCCTGGGAACGACACATTTTACAAAGCCCAACACCTTTACCCTTTTCTCACCATTTTATTTTGATAGATGCTTGAATTTAGGAAAATTTTTTTTAAATTTATTGGAAGAATAACAGAACTATTAGAAATGGTAGAAAGGATAAGCTGCCTCCCTGCAAGGCAGTAAGATAAGAATAGCTTTGTTCTGTCCTTGGATCTTCTTTGCATGCCGTTTCATTTCTTCCTGAGTTATTGCCAGGCTCTCCTTTCCCTCCTTGTAAGCGGGGGTGGGGGGGGTGGGGGGGGTGGGGGGGGTGGGGGGGGATGCCAGCTTCACTCTCTTTTCTCTCTGATCCTTGTGAGCTCTGTGGCCCACAGTGCCTTTGGGGCAGTCTTGCACTTTATTAAACAGAACAGTCAATTAGTTTTATTCACCCTGAACAACATTGTCGGGCAGTTTCTCTTAAGTTCTTGTGTCTATTGACAGTTTTATGGGAAGGGCACCTGTCTGGTGGGTGACCTGCTCTGCCCTTGATGGTGGTAGAACCCTCTGTTCATTGTGCAAAACTCCAGAGGTCCACCATGGGAGTACGTGCCTACTCCCTAATTTTAGGGATCAAGACATAAGGCCCAGAGGGGTGGCATGACAGGCATGAGACCACACATCAGGCTGCAGGAGGGTCTCCCAAGGCCCAGGGTCTTGGACTCATCCCTATACAATGGCCCCAGGTCTTAGAAAGCTCTGAAGAGCCATCACACTCATTCTTCACAATGGAAATACCTTTAAGGTTTTTGGTAATTCTAGTAGTAAGTAAAACTTGCTCATTGCAGCATTTGAAGCAGTTCAAGTCTGTGTGAAATAGCCAGTGAATTTCCTTTACCGTCTCAACCTATAGAATGAACACATTTTCGGAGCTTGCAGGTATAGTTCCAGATTTTTTTAATGTTCATATCATTGTTTTAAAGCAGGGGTCAAACCTTTGTACACTTTATCCTACTTTATTTTACTTTAGAAGGTACGGGCAGTCCTACTTTCACACATAAGGCATTTCTGAAAAGATGTTCAGAAGTTAAATACACAAAAGTAAAAAATCAACATACATTTTCTAAGGTAATTGCAATCCCAGAAATCTAAATTATTCTGGCATCCCGTTCACATTCTTAGAATTTTTTTTTTTTTTGCGGTACGTGGGCCTCTCACTGTTGTGGCCTCTCCCGTTGCACAGCACAGGCTTCGGACACGCAGGCTCAGTGACCATGGCTCACGGGCCCAGCCGCCCTGTGGCATGTGGGATCTTCCCAGACCAGGGCACGAACCCGTGTCCCCTGCATCGGCAGGCAGACTCTCAACCACTGCGCCACCAGGGAAGTCCACAATCTTAGAATCTGTTCTTATACTTTGCAGTTGAACACAAAGTCCACGAGCAGCAAATCAAGGCTGAAGACTTTCTCCTTGCAGTGCCCGGTAATTTTTTGTTTCAATTTTATTAGGCATATGAGACCTTGTCTTCTTGTTGTAAATATCAACATTTTAATTTCTCTTCTTATTATTCACTTTAATAAAACAAAGGGGCATGATGCAGTAAAATATACAAGGATAATTGTACAAACCTGCCTGGCCATGCTCCTTAAACTGGATTGGAGGCTGGCGGACAGCGCCACCCTGCAGATCTCGAACATGCATCCTTTTGGTGAATTCTGAAGGTCTAAAGCTGGTACCTGAGTGATGGCTTAGAGGGTCTCCATGTGTGTTGTGCTTAAGTGCGGGTTATTTATTCAAAAGTTGAAATTATAAAATCAAGGATACCTGTATTGTGGATGTCTTTGAGGGCAGTGGAAGCTGACTTAGCTCCTTAAGAAGAAAATGAAGTTACTAAAAAAGATTGGGTAGCTCAGAGAGGTGCTGGGGGCCAGAGCACTAGGTCCAGAGCTCTGCTTTGAGGAGCAATGGCCCAGCCCGTGATACAGAGCTGACCTGATGAAAAAACACTACCAGGAAGCTCTTGGTGCTACAGCTGGCTGTGCTGGGAACTCACCTTTGCTGAAAATAACCCTGCCACTAGCACTGATTGGACTTCTGTATCAGAAACTCAGCCTTGTAAGTCCTAAAGCAGGATGTCTCAGGCACTCTCCTCACCAGCAAAACGCTGCCCCTCTCTGAGCCTGTTTCCTCACTTTCTTTTTGAGAACTTGTGTGGTGTGTCTCTTTGGTAGAGCCAGGTTACATCCCTGTGTCCTAGCTGCAGAGGAGGCTGGGAAGTGGGATTTCTGGCTTCTGCTGTGGGGAGAAGGTATCATAAGACAGCTGATTTTCCAAACATTAAAAGATGTTCAAAACTTGCTGGGACTGCAGAAAAGGAGGAGGAGGAGGAGGAGGAGGAGGAGGAGGAGGAAGAGGAGGAGGAGGAGGAAAGGAAGGAGGAGGGGAAGGGGGAAGAGGGGGAGGGGGAGGGGAGGAGGAGTCCTCTACAAGTACAAATAGCTATAGCAGATTATTTTAACCTATGCATAGTATTGCATTTTATGCATATAATTCGTTTAGCAAATTCCTTATTAACATATATTCAAATGATTTCCTTTATTTTTGCTGTTAAAAATCATATTTGTGTATGTGTATGTATACACACATATATACACAGAAGTGCAAATATATTGGTATATATATATATATATATATATTTTTTTTTTTTTTTTTTTTTTTTTTGCGGTACGCAGGCCTCTCACTGTTGTGGCTTTTCCCATTGCGGAGCACAAGCTCCGGACGCGCAGGCTCAGCGGCCATGGCTCACGGGCCCAGCCGCTCTGCGGCATGTGGGATCTTCCCGGACTGGGGCACGGACCCTTGTCCCCTGCATCGGCAGGCGGACTCTCAACCACTGCGCCACCAGGGAAGCCCTATATTGGTATATTTTAACTTATTTTTGTAGGATTAATTCTGAGGCGTAGAAGTGCTGGTCGCAGGATATTTAAAATCTTATATTTTGATATGTATCATAACATTGTCTTCCTAAAAGCTTGTTGAAGTGCCTCTCAACAAATATAGGTCATGTTTAAAGGAGTTGTAAAGTTTAGAGAGTTTTAATAATAATCAAATAATTTAAAAATTAATTATTAACAATGCATGTTTCTACATGATAGCTTTATTAACCAGAATATCTAGAATAAATGGAACAGCCCCTTGCCCTACAGAGCCTGATAACAGAAAATTCACTGTACTAGTAATCTGTGAGTCTATACATGGATTTTTCAGGCTATCAATGTGGATGCTGTGTGCTTGGGTCTTTGTGATCCATTTTTGTGACACTCTGTGAGCCCTTAGGAGTATTAACTCCAAGTTGCTCAGTCACCCACAGGGCTGCTGCATATGGTTGTACGGAAATGACTTCCTGACTCCAGGAGGTGCTATTTCACAATGTAGTCTATGGAAATTGTGCCCCCCTGGAGTTGTGCAGTAGATAACCTGCACAACAGTACATAGCACCCCTGCCAATCAAAGCAAAAGGAGTCACATGGAAACCCTTCCCATACTTCTTTTGAACTTTTAATTCATTTGTCTAAGGCAACTGATTATGAAACATGAAGCCCGTTTCCTTTCCTGAGCAGTGAGGAAGCTATGGTGACAGTTCCTAAGTACATAAGAAATGCATCTTGGATTCTGTGTCATTTTACATTCCCACTCTGCACAGCGGCCAATGGTTTCTTCTTCCAAGTGACATGCTGACTGTACATACATGCAGGGTGACTCTGACAGTGTTCAGTATTTGGAGCTCATCATCTGTTATCCCATTCTTATTGTCATCCTAGGCCCAGACAGTATCAAATTGGAAGCAGTAGTGCAGAAAGTTACAAAAAAATCAAAAAAGACTACAGCTGTGAAATGAATCAGGCCATTGCTCCACATTTAGTATTTCCCCTGATGTAAACACACTGCTTCTTTCTTTGCCCCGTTAGGAGGTCTCAGAGCCAGAAGTGTGCTGGGATAATTAGAGCTAAACTCTGACCTTGCTTTGGAGTCAGGTACAAGGTGTCCCCAAGAGCAGCAGTTTCTGCTGTCCTAGAAAACGTGTCACATCTTGGAGGCCGTGGGGTGACTCACCAAGGTGTGACAGCGAGGAAGCGGGGATTAACATGTGGTGATTTATGTGGCTGTGAGTGGCAATTTCACTCTTACAGGGCACCAGGGATGGCCCATTCCCCCAGGTTTTATGAGATTCTCATTCATCACACCCCTCCAGGTGGATTTGTAACCAAGGGGATAATGAGAGGATGCCATGTTGCTAGTTGGCATGAATGTACGTGCAGCTCCGTCAGGGTGGATAATTTCATGCTTCAGCAGAATGAGAAGCCTTAATGAATGGCATGTGGGCCAGGCGCACCTTGTCACCGTGATAACAATAGGCTCCTCTGTCACTGCACTGTGCCTGTTGTCACTTTTTTATTTGCTTAACTTACCTGTGGTGGATATGAATGGGGCCTGCCTCTTACGTTAATCAGAACCAGAGCAGATTCTTTCTTCTTGTTCTAAAAAGTCAGTTCTGACTCTTTTTCCTGTGTCACTGAGAGGCTGGACAAAGAGATGGGGACTGGAAAATGCCCCTCTCTTGGGTGCTGACCCTTCAGAGCCTGTGAGAAAGATTACCATGGGTGTGGTGACCACACTTGTCTCCTCTCCAGGCTCAGACCTGGGCTTTTAGTGCACAAGGTGGTAGATAAAAGCTTGTTTCTTCCCCTTGTGCAACCCCTTGAACCTGGGTGGTCAGAGGTAATGCAGTAGAGGGGGAAGACATCCCCCTGAGGAGGTGGGGTTGGAGGCTATAGTCCATGCAGGCTCCTCCCTGCCCACTGCCCTTCTCTACCCTCAGTGGGGCTTCCTCAGATGGCCCCAGGGAAAGGGGCCCTCCCCTTCCTACCCCAGGGATTCTGCCCTACCTGGAACATCCTGACTTGACTTAGAGCTCTGGGTTTGCTTTGGAAGCAAACAAAGCTCTGAGGACAGGGTGAGGGCCTCTCTCAGGGAAGGAGCTGGGGCTGTTAGGAAATCTGCCTGGGAAATCTAACCCCTCTCCAGCGTCACCCTAGGAGACTCACACATCTTCTCTGTTGACCTGGGGTTGGGGAAAAGCTGATGGGCTGGTCACAGACCCTCCCCTCTCTGACTCTCAGGGTCCCCATTCATGTACTAAAATCATCCAATCAACAAAGATTGATAGATCTATTGCCACACTGGCCTAGGGATTGAGGATATAGTAATGAACCAAATGGATAAACATTCAGCCCTCGGGGAGCTTACATTTCAGTGGGGAGAGAGAGTTAATAGCGAAAGAAAGAGTATGTTGAACGAAAGCAAGTGCTATGGGAGAAAAATAAAGCAGAGGAAGGGGACAGGCCATGCTAGGATGGGGAGGAATTGAAGTTTTAAGCAGGCTGGTCCGGAAAGGCCTTGTGGAGAAGCAGAGGCCTGTGGACGAGGAAGGGAGTCTGGTGGGTGTCCGGGAAGGCAGCCTCAGGCAGCGTGAGCCTGGAGTATTCCACAGGCTAGGGTGGCTGCAGCTGAGTGAACAAGGAGGATGGAAGGGAGACACACGTCAGAGAGATGATGGGCTGATCGTGTAGGGCCTTATAGGCCCTCATGAGGACTTGGGGTTTTCCTTGGAGTGCAGTCACTGGGGTAGGGGGTCAAGAAAAGGAGAGAGATGGTCTACCTGATCGATAGTTAAGAGGAAGCTCTGACTCCTGTTTCGAGAATAGTCCCTGGCGGGGCCGGGTTGGTTGGAGGGGAAACCAGTGCTCACGATGCAGCTAGGAGCTGGTTGTGGCCTGCAACAGTGCTGGGCTGCTATAATGGCAGTGACACGCTGTCCGATTTTGGATCTGTTGGAAAGTGAAACTGAAACCATTTACTGATGGATTGGACTGGGATGTGAGAGAAAGAGAAGAGCCATGGGTGACTCTAAGGTTTTAGACTGAACAACTGAAAGGATAGAGCTGCCATGATCGAATCTGAGGAAGGCTCAGTGGAGCAGCTTTGGAGAAAGAAAAGTCAGGAATCAGACTTGAGCCCATTAAATCTGAGATGCCCATTAGTTACTCAAGGGGAGGTGCTCAGGGCAGTTGATACAGGAGCCTGGAGTTCAGCAGGGTGGTCCAGGCTAAAGACACGAGTTTCAGAGTTGGCATCTTCCACAGGTAATGAAAGCCATGCACTGGAAGAGCTCCTGAATACAGTGAGTCAAGATCCTGAAGAGCAGAGATCCCAGGACTAGGACCCAGAGCACCTCAACATTTAGAGGGAGGAGATGCAAGTAGGAACCAGCATAGTAGCCCGAGCAGGAATGGCCAGGGAGGGAGAAAGAAATGCAGAGAGAGTGACATCCTGGAAATGGAGTGGAGGAAGTGTTACTAAGGTGAGCAGGTGATTGGCTGTGTCCAGTTCTACTGATCACTGGACTGCAAATTCATGAGCACAGACATCTTTTTCTATATTATTATATGCTTGATGTCTAGCCACTGAACTGGGATCTGGCACATAGCAGATACTCAACAAATAATTTGTTGAGTGAATAAGTAAGTCAAATAGGATGAGGACTGAGAATTTGCCATTGGATGTAGCAGTGTGGAGGTCGTGGGTGACCTTACAAGAGCCGTTTTATGGTGTGATGAGAATGAAGGCTTATTTGGGGTGGGCTCTGAGGGGAAGAAAGTGCAGGCACAGGACGGAGAACAGACAAGTGAGCTTCTAGCTGGAGAAAGTATGATGCTGAGTCCAGTGTGTCTTGTCACATCATTAATGGTGTCATCATCCAAGAGCTTGGCGTTCACCTTGTCCTTGCAGCTTCCTAACAGAATAAACTCCAAACTCCCCTGACACAATCCAGCTGCCATCCATCTTTTCATCCTTGCTTTTTGCTCTCCCTCTAACACCTTTCTATTCCAGCCAAACAGTGTAGATCCCAGCCTCCTTATGAACTGTGTAACTATCAGCAAGTCACTTAACCTCTCTGAGCCTCAGTTTCCTCATCTGTATAATAGGGATAATTACTATATTTGCCTCATGGGGCTGTTAAGGGAATTAAGTGCTAGTGTTCAGTTGATATTCAATAAATAACAATAATTCTTATTCCCATTTTTGCACATTTGCTTGTGCTAGTTCCACCCCCCATAATCCATCTGTTAAAATCCTCTCCAAGACCCTATTCAAGACTGTCTATTCATTTATTCATAGTTATAATAATAAGAGCAAATATTTACACAGCACTTACTACTTACTAAATGAGTACTTTGTACATATGAACTCATTTAATTCTCAGAGCAGCCCTGAATGGTAGGTTGTGTTATTGTTCCCATTTTGTAGAAAAGGAAATCAAGGCACAGAGTGGTTAGGTGCCTTGTCTCAGGTGCACAGCTCTCAGGTAGAAGAGCCAGGTTGTTTCATTCATCCTCTGTTCAGTAAATATTTATCAAGTGTTGACTGTAAGCCAGGCCCTGTGCCAGACACTGGGGATTTAGAAATGCTGAAGATACTGCCTGTGTCCTCAAGGAGCCCACAACATGGCCTTCCTGACCACTTAGGGCCAAGACACTTCTGTTGAATTCCTGTAGCCCTTACTTCCTGTCCCACTCATGAAGTGTGAAGGCTGCTGAGAGTTTCCCTGACCTATGAGCCTGCAAGCTCCTTGAGGTTGGGCTTCTGTTCTGGGACCCCTGAGTCTAGGAACATTAGTCTTGTTTGCATATCACCAGGACTCAGTATAATATCTTCTGTGAAATGGCCATTGTCCTAACAGCCTCTCAAGGTTGTTTATTCATTCGTTCGACACTTATGTATTGAGGGACTATTATGGGCCAGGGGCTGACCTGGGCCTTGGGGATTTAGCGATGTACAAGACAGAGTCCCTGCCCACATGGTGCCATGCACTGTGACGTGGCATCATGCTGTGGGGGTGGCTGCCTCCTTCCTTCACTTGGCGTCAGTCATACCCACAACAGGGCTTCTCCTCTTACCATTTGACTTAAGACGGACTCACTTGGATTTTGCTGGGGGAGGAAGGAGTGGAGATATTTTCACTGTTCCTGTGAACTCAAGAAGGACGAACCAGGGGAGTTTTAAGGAGGTGTTAGTGTTCTGGTCCACACACCTTCCCATATACAAACAATGGCAATATGTCTTTCAGTCTTTTCCTGTTTAATTGTCAGGGCAATTGGGTTACTTCACATCAAGACCATTGTTATCAAACGTATAAACACAGTCTTCTCTGGAGGCTACCTTATCTCCTCTGATCCTAAGAGTCCTGTTGTGCTTTCATCATTTACTCCCCTGGGGAATGCTGATCCTCAGAGTACACCAGAGTACAGAGTACAGCATATGACTCATTATTGAAGCCTCCTAAAACCAATGAATCCTCACTTCCTAACTGCCTTTATATGTAAAATAGCAGGTGACTGCTTTCCATTCCAACTTAGATGTAAAGAACAGATGGGATGGCAGTATGATGTCTATGGACTCCTTCCTATGTTTTTAAAAAATGAATAAAATAGACAAGAGATCAGTAAAGTGCCAAGTAAAGGAACTATTTATTCCTTTACCCTCTACCAGTGATGAAATAAATCAGAGATCCCGAAGTCTGGAGTCTCTTGTTTTTACATATATATGTAAGTTTATGTATATAAAACTAAGCTCTGGGTAAACAAAGCATTGCTCTCCAATTCCTGGGGAAGTTTGTTTTCATGCCACTTGCTGTAGAATATGAGGATGCTCTCTGGAGAAGGCCAAAGAATGATAGAGGATGATAGAGGAACAGGGCACAAGGACCCCTCTATACAGTTCTTTTCTCAGTAGTAACGTATCTAACATATCGCAAATCTCAGCTGATGTCATTGGTGTCAGCACCTCCCAACTATGGTGTTCCAGAGGATTCATATTGCTACCTTTAAAAATCAACGAATGGACTTCTACTTTCAGAAAGCTGGAGCAGACAGATTTTTCCCTATTCTTCCCAATAACTACAACTAGAAGCCTAGACATTACAAACATTAGAAGACTCAAAGGTGTTAGAGAAGGTTGAGTAAGGAGCTAGACTTCCACCCCTGCCCAACAGGAACAAGGAACCCCTCCTTTTTCTTGCTGAAGTGGTGTCAGAGGATGCCTTGTGGAGTCAGGACTTTCACCACTGCCTCTCTCTTGGTAACAAGGCCACTCTCCCTCCACTTTCTCCCACCCCATGGTGTCAGTGGAGGCCATATAGGGAGTAGTAATGAGGTACTCCTATCCTCCTCTGCCAGGGAGGTAACAGTGAAAGCCTAGTAGGGAGATGGAACTGCAACACCTGCCCAGCAGTAACAAGGAGTCTCCCGCCCCTTAGGTGTCAGTGGAAGCTGAGAAGGGAACCTGGAGCAATGTCAGAGGAATCCAGCTAAAACAGATTTCAGTATGATCCAGGTGTGTTCTATTTACAATAGCCAGGACAGAAGCAACCTAAGTGTCCATCAACAGATGAATGGATAAAGAAGATGTGGCACATATATACAATGGAATATTACTCAACCATAAAAAGAAAGGAAACTGAGTTATTTGTAGTGAGGTGGATGGACCTAGAGTCTGTCACACAGAGTGAAGTAAGTCAGAAAGAGAAAAACAAATACCATATGCTAACGCATATATATGGAATCTTAAAAAAAAGTTCTGAAGAACCTAGGGGCAGGACAGGAATAAAGACACAGACATAGAGAATGGACTTGAGGACACAGGGAAGGGGAAGGGGAAGATGGGATGAAGTGAGAGGGTAGCATTGACATATATACACTACCAAATGTAAAATAGATAGCTAGTGGGAAGGAGCTGCATAGCACAGGGAGATCATCTTGGTGCTTTGTGACCACCTAGAGGGGTGGGATTGGGAGGGTGAGAGGGAGGTGCAAGAAGGAGGGGATACAGGGATATATGTATACGTATAGCTGATTCACTATATTATGCAGCAGAAACTAACACAACATTGTAAAGCAATTATCCTCCAATAAGATGTTTAAAAAAGATCCAGGTGTGTTAATTAACCTGATTGTGGTAATCATTTCACAGAGTATACATATGTCAAATCATTACATAGTACACTTTAAAAATATACTATTTCATTTTATTTGTCAATTATACCTGAATAAGGCTGAAAAGCAAATAAATAACACTGAGAGTCTTAAAACATAATATCCAAAATGTCCAGGATTCATTCAAAAATCATTCATCATACAAAAAATCAGGAAGATCTCAAACAATGAAAAAAAACACAGATGCTAACACTGAGATAAATGAAATGTTAGAATTATCCATTTTGCTTTATTTTAAAGCAACCATCATAACAATGCTTCAGTTAACAATTATGAACACACTTGAAACAAATGAAAAAATAGAAAGTCTCAACAAAGAAATAGGTGGAAATTCCCTGGTGGTCCAGTGGTTAGGACTCTGTGCTTTCACTGCCTAGGGCACGGGTTCAATCCCTGGTTGGGGAACTAAGGTACCGCAAGCTGTGCGGTGCAGCCAAAAAAAAAAAGTCAACAAAGAAATAGAAGTTATAAAAAAGTACCAAATGAAAATTTTAAAGCTGAAAAATACAGTAACTGAAATGAACTTAATTTTAACAGATGGGCTCAATAGTTGAATGGAGGGGACAGAAGAAATAATTAGTAAACTTCATAATAGAACAATAGATTTTCCACTGTGAACAACATAGTGAAAAATAGGCTGAAATTAGCAGATTATCAGGAACCCATGGGACTATGACAACAGCTCTAACATTTGTGTTATGAGTCCTAGAAGGAGAGGAGAATGAGGGCAAGACTAAAAAAAGTGCTCCAGGAAATGATGGTAGAAAGTTAAATCGGACAAAAGACTTTATTTACAGATTCAAGGAGGTTAGCAACTGTAATTAGGATAAATGCAAATGAATCCACAACAAGACACATCATAGTCAAACTCCTGAAAACCAAAGACATAAAAAGTCTTGAAAGTAGCAGGAGAGAAATGACACTTTATCTATATGGCAAGAACAATTTGAAGTGCAGAGAATTTTCCATCAGAGATTATGAAGGTTAGAAGGAAGTGGCACAACATTTTTGAACCAATGAAAAAAAACCTGTCATCCCCAAGTCTTATATCCAGAGAAAATATCTTTAAGGAATGAAGGAATAACCAAGACATTCTCATGGAAAGGAGAACTGAAAGACTTTGTCTGCAGAAGAACTCCTCTAAAACAATGTCTAAAGGAAGTTTTCAAAAAAAGAAAGAAAATAAAAAAGGAATCTTGGAACATCAGGAAGGAAGACTGTGGTAAGCAAAAATATGGGTAAATACAACAGATTTTCCTTCTCCTCTTGAGATTTATAAGTCATGTTTGATGTTTGAAGAAAAAATTGTAACACTCTCTGATGTGGTTCTAAATTTGTGTAGAGAAAAGATTTAAGACCATATAAATGGAAGGACAAAGGGATGTAAAGGAAGGTAAGGCTCCTATACTTGAACTGGTAAAATAATGAAGCCAGTAGACTATAATGTTATCTAGAAATGATGTAATACTTAGAGCAGCCACTAAAAATCTATATAGGTACACTAAAAAATGCTACAGATAAATCAAGATGGAATTCTAAAATATGTGTGACTAACCCACAGGAAGGCAGGAAAAAGAAAACAGAAATGGAAAACTGAGAGAACAAACACACAACAAAAAGCAAAATGACAAACAATCATTAACATGTCAATTAAGTGTAAATGGTCTAAATACACCAATTAAAAATAGATTTTCAGAGTGGAGTGAAAAACATGACCCTACTATATGCTATTTACAAGAAACTCACTTCAAATATAATGATATAGAAAAGTTGAATGTAAAAGAATGCAAACATTAATCAAAAGAAAGCCAGAGTGGCTATATTAATAGCAGATAATGTAGACCTCAGAGCAAAGAAAATACTAGAGACATAGAGAGACATCATATAATGATAAAAGGGTCAGTCCACAAAGAAGACATAACAATCCTAAATGTGTATGCACTAAACAACAGAGTTGCAAACTATGTGAAGCAGAAACTGATAGGAAAAACAGACAAATCCACAATTTGAGTTGGAGACTTAAGTAGCCCTCTCTCAACAATTGATAAAACAACAGAAAATCAACAAGGATATTGGAAACTCAACATCATAAACCAACATTATCTAATCAACTTTTATAGGAAACTCTACCCAACAACAGCAGAATACATATTGTTTTCAAGTATGTACAGAACATATTCTAAGATAGACCATTTCCTGGGCCAAAAAATAAAACTCAACAAATTTGAAAGAATTTAAATCATACAGGATGTGCTCTTTAACCACAATGGACTCAAACTAGAAATCCGTAACTGAAAGATAACAGGAAATTTCTAAACACTTGGAAACAAAACAACACACTTCTTTTTTTAAAATTTATTTTTGTTGGAGTATAGTTGCTTTACAATGCTGTGTTAGTTTCTGCTGTACAGCAAAGTGAATCAGCTGTACATTTACATATATGCTCTCTTTTTTGGATTCCCTTCCCATTTAGGTCACTACAGAGTATTGGGTTGAGTTCCCTGTGCTATATACAGTACGTTCTCATTAGTTATCTATTTTATACATAGTAGTGTATGTATGTCAATCCCAATCTCCCAATTCATCCTACCTCCCCTTCCACCGCTGGTATCCATACGTCTGTTCTCTACGTCTGTGTCTCTATTTCTGCTTAAAACAGCACACTTCTAAATAATCCATGCATCAAACAGGAAGTCTTAAGGGAGATAAAAATATATTAAACTGAATGAAAATTAAAATACAGCATATCAAAATTTGTGGAACAGAAAGTAGTACTGAGAAGAAAATTTTTAACTCTAAATGCATACATTAGAAAAAAGAAAAATTCTCAAATAATCTGAGTTCACACCTAAAGATCTTAGAAAAAAAGAACTAAATAAACCCAAACCAAGTAGAAGGAAGGAAATAATAAAGGCAACAATAGAAATTGATGTCACTGAAAAGAAAAAAATTTTAAAAAATCAGAGGAAAATCAATGAAACAAAGTGATGTTTCTTTGAAAAGATTGATGACATTGACAAACCTGTATCAATACTGACAAAAGAAAAAAGGGAGAGGATACCAATCATCAATATCAGGAATGAAATAAGGAATATCACTATAGACTATGCAGACATCAAATGGAGAATAATGTAATACTGCAAACCACTCTACATGCCTAAATTTGATAACTTAGATGAAATGGATCAATTCTTCAAAAAACACAAACTTCCACAACTCGTCAAAAATTAAATAGATAATTTGAGTAGTTCTAAATCATTAAGGAACTTGATTTAATATCCAAAAATTTCCCCAACAGGAAGTCTCCAGGCCCAGATGGTTTTGCTGGAGAAGTTTACCAAATATTTAAAGACTGAACACTAATTATACACAATTTTTTCCAGAAAATTGAAGAGGAGGGAATATGTCCCAATTAATTTGATAAATTTAGTATTACCCTGATACCAAAACCATATAAAAACACTACAAAAAAAGAAAACTAAAGACCCACATCCCTCATGAATATAGACACAAAAATCCTCAGGAAAATATTAACAGAGTATTCAGCAAGATATAAAAATAATTATATACCATGACTAAGAGGGGTTTATTATAGGGATGCAAAGCTAGTTCAATATTGAAAAATCAGTGTAATCCACCATATTAACAGGCTAAAGAAAAATCATATGATCATATCAATTGATGCAGAAAAACATTTGACAAAGCTCCATTCATTATAAAAAATCTCAGAAAAACCAGAATGCAGAGGAACTTCCTCTACTTGACAAAGAGCATCCACAAAAATTCTACAACTAGCCTTATACATAATTCTGAAAGAGTGAACACCTTCTCCCTAAGATCAGGAAGAAGACAAGGATGTCTGCTCTCACTACTCTTATTCAATATAGTTCTGGAACTTTTAGCCAATGTAACAAGGCAAGAAAAGGAAATAGAAGACAAACATACCATTAAGGATTAAAATAGAGGAAACACTCTACCCAATTTCAAGACTTATTATATTTACAGTAATCAAGACTGTGCAATATTGGTGGAGGAAGACACATCTGTCAGTGGTACACAATAGAGAACCCAGAAATAGACCTGCAAAATATGCCTGATTATTTTATTTTTATTGAGATGAAATTCATATAACATAAAATTAGCCATTTTAAAATGAAACCAAGCAGTGGCATTTAGTACATTTATAATATTCTGCAACCACCACCTCTATCTAGTTCCAAAACTCTTTCATCATTCCAAAATGAAACTCCATACCCATTAAGTAGTTACTTCTCATTCTTCCCTTCAACCACCAATTTGCTTTCTATTCTATCCAGAATTTACTTATTCTGGATATTTCATGTAAATGGAATCAAACAATATGTGACATTTTGTGTCTGGCTTCTTTCATGTAATGCATTGTTTTTCAGATTCATTCATATTGTAGCATGTATCAGTATTTCATTCCTTCTATGGCTGAATAATATTCCATCATATGCACTTACCACAATTTGTCCATTTATCTGTTGATAGACATTTGTGTTGTTTCTAAGTTTTGGCTGTTGTAAGTAGTGCTGCTATGAACATTCATGTACAAGCCTTTGTTTGAGAGCCTGTTTTCAATTCTTTGGGTATATATGTAGGAACAGAATTGCTAGGTCATATAGTCATTCTATGTTTAACTTTTTGAGGAACCAACACACTGTCTTCCATAGCAGTTGAACCACTTTACATTTCTACCAGCAATGTACAAGGTTTCCAGTTATCCATGTCCTTGCCAATACTTGTTATTTTACTTAAAAAATTATTATATAGTATCTAATTTTGATTTTGAATTGCATTTCCTTAATGGCTAAGAATGTTGAGCATTTTTTCATGTGCTTTTTGGCTATTTTTATATCTTTCTAGAGAAATGTCTATTCAAGTTCTTAGCACATTTTTTTTTTTTTTGCGGTACGTGGGCCTCCCACTGCTGTGGCCTCTCCCACTGCGGAGCACAGGCTCCGGATGCACAGGCCCAGCGGCCATGGCCCACGGGCCCAGCTGCTCCGCGGCATGTGGGATCCTCCCGGATCAGGGCACAAACCTGCGTCCCCTGCATCGGCAGGCGGACTCTCAACCACTGCGCCACCAGGGAAGCCCAGCACATTTTTAATTGAGTTGTCTTTCTGTTGTTGAGTTGTAAGGGTTATTTGTATTTTTTTATATTATTCCCTTATCAGATATATGATTTTAAAATATTTTTCCCATTCTCCTGGTTGTCTTTTCACTTTCTTGATAATGTTCTTTGATGCACAGAAGTTTTTAATTGTGATAAAATCCAATTTCTCTTCTTTTTCTTTTGTTGTTCATGCATTTGGTATCATATATAAGAATCCATTGCCAAATCCAAGGTCATGAAAATCTACCCCTATGTTTTCTTCTTAACGTTTGTGGTTTTAGCTTGTATATTAGGTCATTGATCAATTTTGAGTTAATTTTTATATATGATGTTAGATAGGGGTCCAAATTCATTCTTTTACATGTGGATATCCAGTTGTCCCATTGCCACTTGTTGAAGAGACTGAATAGTCTTGGTTCCCTTGATTTAAATCAACTGGCCATAGATATATATTTCTGGACTCTTAGTTCTACTCTATTGGTCCAGACGTCTATCCTTTTGGCAGTACCATACCGTTTTGATTACTGTAGTTTTGTAGTAAGTTTTGATATTGGGAAGTATGAATCCTCCAACTTTGTTTTTCCTCCAATCTTCTTTTTCAAGATTGTTTTGGCTTTTTAGGGACCCTTGCAATTCTTGCCCAACTGATTTTTGGCAATGGTGCAAAGCAAGTCAATGGAGGAGAAAAGCTTTTTCACCAAATGATGTGTGGCAAAGTGACATTCTTAGGGGGAAAAAAAGAATCTCAATCTAAGTCTCAGACCTTGAATGAAAATTAACTCAAAATGGTGACAGACTTAAATGTAAAATGTAAAACTATTAAACTTTTATTTTAAAAATAGAAAAATCTTTGGCATCTTGGATTTAGACTTGACATCAAAAGGCAGATCTATAAAAAGGAAAAGGTCATAAACCTCACTGCATCAAAACTAAAAATGTTTCCTCTGCAAAAGTCTCTGCAAAGAGGATGAAAAGACAAGCTAGAGACTGGAAGGATATATTTGTAAACCACATATCCACAAAGGACTAATATCTAGAATGTATAAAGAACTCTTAATATTCAACAGTAAAAACAAACAAACAAAAAACCCTCCAGTAATCCAATTAGAAAATGGCCCAAAGACATTTCAACAAGGAGAATATACAGATGACAACTAAGCACATGAAAAGATCACTAGCCACTAGGGAAATGTAAAATAAAACCACAATGAGGTATCATTACACACCTATCAGAATGATTAAAATAAAAAATAGTGACACCAGCAAATGCAGGCAGAGAAACAGAATCATTCATGTGTTGTTGGAACATGCAATAGCCACTCTGGAACACAGTTTGGTCATTTCTTAAAAAGCTTAACATGCAACTGTCAGACAAACCAGCAATTGCACTCATGGGCATTTATCTCAGAAAAATGAAAATTTATGTTCATATAAAACCTGCATACAAACGTTAATAGCAACTTTATTTATAATAGACCAAAATGGAAACAACCCAGGTGGTTAAACAAACGTGGTACTTCCATACCATGGAATACTACTATACAGAGGAACAATTATTGATATGTAAAACAATTTGAATGACTCTTGAGGTAATTATGCTGAGTGAAAAAAGCCAACTCCAAAGGTTACCTATTGTATTCTTCTCTTTATGTAACATTCTTGAAGTGACAAAATTATAGAAATGAAGACAAATTAGTGGTTGCCAGGGGTTAGAGATGAAGAGGGAGGGGGAGAGGGAAGGGAGGGAGGTGTGGCTATAAAATGATGGTGATGGAAAGGTTCTGTATCTTGACAGCAACAACATCAATATTCTGGTTGTGATATTGTATGATAGTTTTGCAAGATGTTATCATTGGGGAAAACTGGGTAAAGGGTACACACGATTGCTGTGTATTATTTCTTACAACTGTATGTGAATCTCCAATTATTTAAAAATAAAAGGTTTAGTTAAAAAACCAATAGGTGCTACATTATATAATTTTTTCCATTTATAAGACTACGAGGGCTTCCCTGGTGGCGCAGTGGTTGAGAGTCCGCCTGCCGATGCAGGGGACACGGGTTCGTGCCCCGATCCCGGAAGATCCCACATGCCGTGGAGCGGCTGGGCCCGCGAGCCACGGCCACGGAGCCTGTGTGTCCAGAGCCTGTGCTCCGCAACGGGAGAGGCCACAGCAATGAGAGGCCCGCGTACAGCAAAAAAAAAAAAAAAAAAAAAAAAAAAAAAAAGACTACGAGCCTGACAGTGTGGTAACAAGTGAGCACACGTAGCCGTTAGGGGGAGGTCAGATGGGGACGCTCATGATTCCATCACTCAGTTCATCACTTGGCTGAATAGCACTGACTGCTGGGATGGTTGAGACTGCTGCATTTTATTATTATTATTTTTGTGTGTGTGTGGTATGCGGGCCTCTCACTGTTGTGGCCTCTCCCGTTGCGGAGCACAGGCTCCGGACGCGCAGGCTCAGCGGCCATGGCTCACAGGCCCAGCCGCTCCGTGGCATGTGGGATCTTCCTGGACGGGGGCACGAACCCGTGTCCCCCTGCATCGGCAGGTGGACTCCCAACCACTGCACCGCCAGGGAAGCCTGAGACTGCTGCATGTTAAATTGTTTTTCTTCTTAGTCAAATAGGTTTGATTTGTGCCCACATTAGATCATGTTTAAAGACTAGAAACATAAGGAACCCGATGATGAAATACAAGATAATTAAGAGCAAAAATGGTCAGATTATAATCCTACTTCAAAATTACCTTTCCCAATCTGTAAATGGCATTCATCTGATAAAAAAAATCATTATATAGAATATCAAGATGTCTTTGGTACTTCAAAAACAGTGTTAAGAAGAGAAAATAGACAATTATATCTAATTTGGCTTTTTATTTATTGAGAATAAAGGGTCCACAGCCACAATGTGCTATTTGCAGAGTGCTTGCAAATAGTGGCCTGAAATCTGTCCCCTCTTGTCATTTATAAACAAAACATAGAAATTATAAAAATAAACCTGTAGTGGTTTTAGCATAAAATTCCATAATTTCAGACATAGATTCTTGGAAAACAGCTTTTGCTTGTACTGGTGCTGTATCAGGGAGTTAAATCCCAAAGTATTTTTAGTATACATACAGTTTCCAAATCAGATTTGACATATTATTTTTTAGTATATTTATTTAGCATAATTTAGAAAATTATGCTTTCTCTTGTATAAGTTAAAAAGAGTTAAACGTGCATTTGTTGTTAAATGATACAAAGTGGAAACTTGTCTGTAATGACTGTATATTATGAATATTATTAATGAATGCATTAAAACAAACTGTAGTATACAATACTTAATATAATACTCTTAAATAGCGTGTTTGAAAGTTCAAATCACATCTTTGTCACATACCACAGAAAAATGGCAAAACCAGTTTAAAATTTTTTGGAGAGGGTTGTAGTGAAAGGTGTTTGCAAGTCACATACGGCTGGGCTGTGCGGTGGGTGTGCATGCATTTGTCAGCTTTAAAGCATCCTGTACAAATCAGCTGTTAAGTGCCCACTGGCACTTATCTAGGACAATTAGGAAATAAGAGTCCTGGTTAGTGACATGTTCTCCATAACTGAAAATTACTGTATGTCTGAGCACTGGATTGGGGTCAAGAGACTTCAGCCTTTCACTAACTTGGGGTTCTTAGACAAATTAAGTGGGATGATGACAATATTAATAGACACCTATCTCCCATGGTGCGTGTCTAAAGCCAGTCAAATCAACATTTTATTAACATTTTTAGCTTCTTTCTCATTTATTATGTTTTCTACCCTGAGTAACAGAAAACCCCAACTCAATTGGTTTAAGTCGTGAGGAAAATAGAAATCCCGAGATAGGGCAGCTTCAGAGTTGGTTATTTTAGCAGCTCATTTCACCACTTCATGAAGGTCCTATGTTCCTTTCCCTGTTCTGCCACCATTCATGGGTCAACTGAGCTGCTCTCAGGGTCACAAGAGGGTGACCTTGGGTCTAGGGGACCCTGTAGTTGATGAGGGTATCAAGAGAGAAAAGAGGCACCATCTCCTCTGGTGCATCTTTTTATCTCCGCAGCTGACTTTCTCTCACACCTCCTTGGCCAGCACTGGGTCCCTGCTCACCCCCTGGCCAGTTCCCGGCAGGGAGAATGGGAGCTCCATGACTGGCTTAGACCATGCTGAATGGAACTGACATTCTACAGGCAGAGAAGAAGAGAGAAAGACTTCATGTTTGGTTTTGATATGACAAGGGTTCACAGGACAATTAAGTAAATATACCTACAGGTTCAGAACAAAAGGTTTTCCAGGCACTGATTTGTAGAACATGACTTCTGAGATCAGGATTAGCTGCCACGTACATAGACATTCGGTGCAACCAATGTAGAATTGCATCGTGATTGTGAGGGCAGACTCCGAGTCACATCCTAGCTCTGTCATTTGCCAGACAAACGGCCTGAGATTAGTTGTGTAACTTCTCTAAGTTTAACTTATAAAATGTTGACCTAATGGACTTGTTGTGAGAATTAGGTGAAACAATACACATGAACGGGTAGGCCTAGTGCCCAGTGCATAGTTAGCAATCAATGAATGTGCGATGCTGGTATGATGCAGTGATGATGATAATGAGCTGACATGACCTTGCACCTCTCAACAGCTGAATAGCTGTTTTTCCTGCTTTTACTCTTTCCAGCAGCCACTATGCCCTCTACCCATCTACTCTATATACAACATCCAGAGTGACCTGTTAAAAACATATAGTAGATCCACGTCTCTACAAATGACCCAATTTCGTTCCTTTTTATGGCTGAGTAATATTCCATTGTATATATGTACCACATCTTCTTCATCCATTCCTCTGCTGATGGACATTTAGGTTGTTTCCATGTCCTGGCTATTGTAGGTAGTGCTGCAGTGAACATTGGGGTGCATGTGTCTTTTCGAATATGGTTTTCTCTGGGTATATGCCCAGTAATGGGATTGCTGGGCCATATGGTAATTCTATTTTCAGTTTTTTAAGGAACCTCCATACTGTTATCCATAGTGGCTGTATCAATTTACATTCCCACCAACAATGCAGGAGGGCTCCCTTTTCTCTACACCCTCCCCAGCATTTATTGTTTGTAGATTTTTTGAGACATGGGTGGATCTAGAGACTGCCATACAGAGTGAAGTAAGTCAGAAAGAGAAAAACAAATATCATATATTAACGCATATATGTAGAATCTGAAAAAACTGGTATAGACAATCTTATTTACAAAGCAGGAATAGAGACACAGACGTAGAGAGCAAACGTATGGATACCAAGGGGTAACGGGGGGGTTGGTGGGATGAATTGAGAGATTAGGATTGACATAGATACACTATCGATACTATGTATAAAATAGGTAACTAATGAGAACCTACTGTATAGTACAGGGAACTCTATTCAGTGCTCTCTGGTGGCCTAAATGAGAAGGAAATCCAAAAAAGAGGGGATAAATGTATACATATAGCTGACTCACTTTGTTGTACAGTATAAACTAACACAATATTGTAAAGCAACTATACTCCAGAAAAAAAAAAGACATATAGTAGATCAGATCATTCTCCTGCTCAAAACCCTCTCATGGCTCCCATTGCACCTAAAATCAGATCTAAAGTCCTTATTCATCACAGCCTGCAGGGCCTATGTGGTCTGGCCCTTGCTTATCTCTCTGCCTTCTTCAACAACTCCACCCAGATCCCTCTACATTGGCCTGAATCGCATCAAGCCAGTTCCTACATCACAGATTTCCTGCCTGTTGGGCCTTCAGCCTGAACACTCTCCCCACTAGATCATCTCATATCTTCTCCCCTCATTTATTCATGTTTGTGCTCTAAGCACCTCCTCAGAGAGAAGTTTGTTATCTGCCCTCTTAAAAACACTCACCACACTCACTCCCACTTACTCTTTCTCTTAGTCTGGACTGTCTAGAAAACAACCTGAGGCAAAAGCTCATGTGCTGACACTTGATTGAGGAGGAATACAGTCCCAGGGAAGCAGGAACAAGGAAGAAGAAAGAGCAAATACTGAAAGGGCTCCAGCTTTGTAATCAGTGTAGCTGAGGGCTTAGTCTCCAGGGATGTCTTGAGACGGGGCATAGGGAGCTCTGCCGCTCTGTACAGACTATCCAGGGAAGGAAGAGAGAACTGATCTGCTGGCTCCCTTCTGTACCCTTTCTCCCACCGGTCAATCCACCCCAGAAGCAGGAATCCCCCCCACACCTCTATGATGTAGTGAGTAGACCCCCACCCCCAGGCAGCCTCTGGAAAAGCCAGAGCCTCAGGGGTCCAGTCTGACCAATGCATAGGCATGGAGGCCAGTGTCTTCTTGTCAGTTGTTGCCACATGCAGGGCTTCTTGATCTGAGCTGCTGGCAATAACAGCAGAGGTACCTGGCTCTAAGACTGTGCAAATAGCATGGAAGAGTTGATAGGGTCACTCTGGTCAGGAAGCAAGGCAAGTAGCCAAAGCCCTGGTGGGGAATGGGGGCAGAGAGGTCAGCGTGGCTGCTCAGATTTGAGTGGTATATAAACTAAGTCCAGCACCATCTGCTACATCCTCGTCTTGCATAGTTCTCTTCATAACACTGAAGATGACCTGCCATAATACTGCATATTCATTTGAATGGAGCAGATATTCACCAGGATGGAACCTCCATAAGCAGGAGCTCATC
Source organism: Mesoplodon mirus (assembly GCF_964341445.2). NCBI lineage: Eukaryota > Metazoa > Chordata > Mammalia > Artiodactyla > Ziphiidae > Mesoplodon > Mesoplodon mirus. The sequence goes on from NC_138980.1 coordinate 73,039,663, forward strand.
TTTTTGAAAGATCTCTTTTTCAGATTGTCATGCTATTTATCACTCTCTACTAATGAGTTGGAAAACGGAGGCATGACAGAAATATCCCTTGTGAATAAAGGAGGTCAGCCCCTCCCTTGGCTCTCCTACTGTGCTGCCTCTTTCATGCCTCTTCCCACTCCCAGTACGTGTGCTGCCTTGTGGCTTGGAGGCGTGGCCTTCTCATCCCAGATTCTCCCTGTGCACATGGAATTCTGAGAGTAGCTGAGTTTCATTTCCTCTGGTTCTCAATGCCTTTCTTAGGTCCCTTGTACCATCACTCTAGGCCCTGGGAGTTAGATGGGACTTTTGTCTCTGGAACAGTACTATGATGAAGGGTTTTGTTGTTCACCTCCCTCCACGTTTCCCATTCACAATTCACTCTCCACCACTGCATCTTCTCATTCATCCTACCTTCTTAATTAAAATTCTGACCCTATACCACTTCTTCATTGCCTTGAAAAATTTCCCAAATCAGTTATCTCTTGAATGAATACCTTATCTCCATGCTGGCTCCTTTTCTCCCTAAATCAGAGTTTTAAATAATTATTTCTGAGTGTGATTTTAGGTCTAGGTTTTTGAATTTGTTGCCTCCATTGCCTTAATTTCTAGATGATAATGAATCATCACTTAAGAAATCAGCATTAATATTAGACTTAAGGGAAACCTTTAACATCATAGCTCTAGATCAGAGTAGCTATAACTTCTAGCAAAATATAGGCATCGACTTGCAGAACTGAAAATGGCCTCAGAAGTTCATTGAGTATGACCACTTCCCACTCCTCTCCCAACCCCTTCTTGAGAGATGAGGAAACAAACCAGAAAAGGTGGGACTCCTCCAGACTCACAAAGCCAGAGAGGGGCTGAGGCAGGCTAGGGACCCAGTCCTCTTGCCTCTCTGTCCAGGGCTCTCCTAAGATCCAGACTGCTTCTTCAGTCAACTGCATAGTTTGGTTTGAAGATTTACTAAGACATTTTTGGACAGGCAGCAGAATGTTAAGTCATGCAAGACAAGGAAGACAGGTCCCTGCCTATTCCCACCTTCTCATGTGACTTCCCGGACTGGCTTCTAATGGGTATTTCCAGGACTGTTTGATTAGCCCAGGGTAGACCTGACCCATTGCTAGTGACAGGGTAACTTTTGGTAGAATTTGGACGAGGTGTCCTGTTTCCTTCTAGCCCCCACAGCTATGTGTCATCTCTGGGTATCCTGATGTGCAGCTGCAATCTGAAATGGCCTGTAGGAGACACATTATTTGGCAGCTGTTTTTGGTCATGTGGTTGTGTTTTGGTGAGATTAGAAATAGAAAAAGTTTTAAAACTGGTAAAGTAAAATCCCTAATATATATTGGGAATTTTTAAACTTCTTGATCTTGTAAAAATACACGGATAACTTTCTTTTGTGTGTCTCTGAGTCTGCCTGGGGCAGTAATGTGAATTTATGTTGCCTTTTAACTTCCTCCTTTCAAATTTACTGAATTGTATGATTTCAAAATTTAAGCATCATAGTTGGCTACCGAGAATCATCAGGATGCTTGCAAGTTCTGAAACAGGGTTTCAGGCAAATTCTGAAATTCTCTGTGTAAAATCTAGCCTATTTTCCAAGTTGGGGACTATTACTAAACCAAGAATTGCCCTGAGAGGTGAAAGCACAGAGCAATTCAAAGAGGTGTCAAGGTCTGCTGGCATCCGATGCTGCTTCCCTGAAGGCTTCTTTTATTTTGTCATTCACATTTCACCTTTTTTATTCAAAGGTGACTTTAAAAATTTTTATTTATTTATTTATTTTAGGCTGCAGTGGGTCTCTGTTGCTGTGCTCTGGCTTTCTCTACTTGCAGCGAGGGGGGGCTACTCTGTTGCAGTGCATGGGCTTCTCGTTGCGGTGGCTTCTCTTGTTGCGGAGCACGGGCTGTAGGCATGCGGGCTTCAGTAGTTGTGGCACACAGGCTTAGTTGCTCCATGGCATGTGTGATCTTCCCGGACCAGGGCTCAAACCCGTGTCCCCTGCTTTGGCAGGCGGATTCCTAACCACTGCACCACCAGGGAAGCCCCCAAGGTGACTTTTAATTCCAGTCTTATTTTATGCACAGTAGTCACAATAGCTCACTTCAGTTGTTAGCATTATCTCTAAGGGATATTCCGTGCATTTGATTTGCAGCAGCTACATTCCCCCCTTCTTTGGGGAGCAGAGGAAGTTTGTAGAAGTCCAGTCCCTGCATTAAACAGAGCTATTTCTGATCTTGGTCGATTTACAGATCCTGACTTACGTATGACCCTGAAGTTATTAAAAACACACACCCCAAGGCCTACCTTGTTTATGTAATAGGGCCACTAGGCTGACTCAGGGACTTTGTGCTCAGAGCTGAGGACAGAAACTGGCTTTTCCAAACACCTCAAAGTCTGTGAAGGGAGGTGAACCTAGCCTCCAGGCTGTGGGGCTCCATCTTGACCACTGACTTAGAATTAAATTTCAGGGGGAGGCTCAGGATGTTTCCAAACTTCCCTGCTTCCTTTTATGCTCAGTCTTAATTTTCCTTTTCCCAAGATGGACAGTGCCATCCTTTTCCTGATCCAGCTACAGAGAATCTGGTCTCAAGCCAGCCTTGGAGGTTCAGTCATGCGTGGCCTTGGCAAAGATTCATGGTCAATTCTGAGAGAATATCACGTCTGCCAAGGCCAGGGGCACGGAGCATGGAGTAGCCTTTATCCTTTTGAGCACAAATCATGGTATCCATGGAGGAAGTCACAGCAGAGTGAGCCCTGGAAGTCACCCAGGCTTCCTCCAAGTCCTCATTTTACGGATGGGGAAACATACCAATAGCAGAAATATGACTGGCTCTGGGTTGCAAGCTGAGTGGTAGTAGAGGGTGGGCTGCATCCCAGAACAAAACCTATGAGAGGGCAGGGACCACGCTGGCCCATCCACTGCTGTCTCCCAGCACCTAGTACAGTGCCTGGTAGACAGGAGGGCCCAGTAAATATCTGTTGAAGGAAGGAACAAATGTAACACCTCTTCTTCCATGTCAGCTTTCTATTTTTATTCCCCTTCTCCTGATATTTAACTAACCTTAACGTCAGAAGAGCCCCTCTGCCCCTCGTCCAGGCCAGGAAAGGTCACAGGGGCATGAACAAGACACTGTTCCCCTAAGCCAGGAAGTCACCTGGTGCCCACACAGCCAGAGTAGGAGGCTTTCCCCCAGAAAGTCTCCTGCCCATCAGTTACCACAGCCTAGACTAGGCAGAGTCTACTCCTAAGTTTGATGCCAGACTGGAGCTACAGTATGACCATTTGGGGGGCCCTAGTAGTTACAAAGTTGTTTCCAGTTTATTTGGGCACCAAGACTGATCTTTAGGCCAGTTAATGGAAACAAAATGATCACTGGGCTGTGGTCTCCTAAAGTTGTGGATGTTGAAGAGGGATCCAGAAAGCTTTGGGAGCCCCAGGCTTGGGGATGAGGTCGAGGCCTCATGCCTGGTTCTAGGGAGAAGAAGGGACTTTCTGGTCACAGCTTGGCCAGGCTAGGCAAATGTCAACTGGGACTGCCTCTGTATGCCCAGGATTTAGTGAGATTCTGCAGTGAGAGAAGGCAGATTCAGAAGAAATAAAAACTTCGCTCTTTCGCAGGTTGTTGGCTCTCAGCGAGGGGCAGTTGGTGCGGTGTACTGGTCTGCCTGAGCTCCACAAGCTACAGCTGCTGATTAAGACCAGCAGCGCATATTGAGAGCACAGACTTGGGGAACCCTGCCCGGAAAAGAGCCAGAGGAGAGGAGGAGTGGGTTGGGGGGTGGGAGAGCTCGTCAGCTGCCGGGCTCCACAGAGCCAGGGCAGGGAGCGCACCCCGTGCCCCTGCGGCTGCAGAGATCGCCCTGGAGCGCCGGGAGTCCTCCAGCCCCGAGTGCGCGCCCGGATGCTCCGCGCACCTGCCGCGGGCCCCGCGCGGGTCTGAGCGGCGGGCGGGCGGGCCGCGCGCACAGGTGGCGGCGATTGGGCAGGCGGGGCCCGGAGGGTGACGTCACGGGCTCCGGTCCCGGCGGCAGAAATAGGGCAGACGCGGCGGTGGTGCCACAGTAGCGGGCCGCGGCGGCTTAGAGAGCTGGAGCCGCGACAGCCTCCAGCGCGCCCAGGACCCGCCGACAGCCGGAGAGACCGACCGAAGGACGCGGGACCGGGTCGCCGCTGCCACCACGGGGCGCTCCCTCTCGCCTTCCGAGTCCGGCCACCTGGTCTTCCCCTCGGCCCCCGGCCGCCTCAGGTACGCGGGCGCAGCTTCGGAGCGGCCGTGGGGAGGGTGCCAAGCCGCCGTCCCCGCCGCCGCCCACCGGTCCCGAGGCGCCCCGCTGGGGTACTGGCGCTCGCGGCCCCGCGTTTCCCTGCAGGGCCCGGCCGGGCGCTTGCTAGTCCTCACCGCCGCGCCTGGTGAGCCAAGTTTGCCCGCCTGCCGGGAGGCGGGCACGGGACCCCAGGACCCGGGCTGGGCAGGGCTACCCCGGCCGGAGCCAGGACTCGGGGTAAAGGCTGGGGAGCCGAGGCATGTGGCCTGGGTCTGCAGTGGGGACCGGAGTGACCGGGCTTGCGCGCAGAGCACCGCGCAGAACCACTTGAGCCGAGCCCGAAGCGGGCGCCGGGCTCCGAGACCCTTCAGGTGCCGTTCTTGTGTTCTGGACCCCGAGCGGCCTCGGCGAGACGGGAGAGCGGTTGCACCTGGGCTCGGACTCGTTCCCTTGGCCCCGGGCTGGGGCGCGAGGCGGGCGTCCTCACTACCTCTTTCCTCCAGCTTTGCGGGGAAACTTGCGTCTGCTCGCTGCAGCCCGAAGGGCCCGCGGCGCCCGGCGTGGCCCTCACAACCCCGAGGGCCGCCGCGTCCGGGGCTGAGCGCTTGGGCTTCGCGGAGGAGGCGGGAAGGACCCGGGACCCCACTAGGCTCCGGCAGCCCGCCGCTCTCCTTCTGCTCGGTCGGGCCGGTCGTTGTTCCAAGCAAGCGGCCGGTGTTATTTGTTGGGAAATCACTAGTGAACAATTTGTTTGGGGGATGTTCAGGCAGGGGGCTTGGTCCTAAGAGCTTGTAATGTGGGTGATCTCCACCCCTCTTGGCGCCAGCAAAAGACCTGTTCCAAGTTTTGGGGGGACCTAGGCGAAGCAGGCAGAGCTCTCCGCTTTGGGTGCGCGTGTGGCCTTGAGTTTGGGGGAGAGCTTGGCGCGAGCCTTCGGGGCTCCCTTCAACTGACAAATTGGTGCCCCGAGTGCGTTCGCTTGAGGCCTGCCACCTGAGGACTTCGGCGCCCGCCCCTCTTGCAGGAACAGAAACCTGCTGGAGCAGTCGGGTTTCTCACCATGCCCAGAACGTGGCGAGCGTCCCGTGCAGCGTGTCCGTCTATGTAAGTTCCTGGGGACCTGCAGAGTTGGGCCTTCTAGGTCTGCGTCTAGCCCAGAGAGTTGGTCCCACATGCGCTGTCCAGCCGACCTCTCTCTTGGTAACTGTCGCCGACGTTGATGAATAGCGCTTCCGCAGCCTCTCCTCCGCTCCCCTCTAGGTGTCGCTTCCGCCGAGCGGAGCCGGGGGCTTTGGTCTGTTCCCTTAGTGAATTTGTTGCAAGCCTGTGCGCCAGGAATTGTACTGGATGGGCTCCTGAGACGCAAACATCCGTCCACATTCTCTGAGCCAAGCAGAAACAGAATTTCAATAGAAGGGGCGCTGTAACTTAAGCCCATTTTTGGTGCACATTTTGATTTATCACACAATCCGAGAGGGGAGAAAAGGGATCGGGAAGAAATTCGGACTTTTCTCAAAAGCCCCGAGTTATTTTCCTACCATCAGTTTAGGGGAAAGCTAGAGATGACTTTTAACAGTGTCCTTTTAATCCTGGAATGGTCCAGACAGGCTCTGGGTCTGGGCAGTGGTCAGGTGGAAGGCTCACCTGGGAAGCAAATGGTCAAGGGAGTGAGGGATACGGCTTCTCTGACCCCAGAGGCTCAGCAGCCCTCAGGCGGTAACTCTAATGGAAGACCTGAGCCGATGCTCCACAGGGCGCATGTCTGCTCTCCATCTTAGTTTTGTGAGAAGACACTGCAGCATTACTAGTTTATTTCTGTTTAAACGCACTGAGATGAATGTTCACTTTCTTCCCGTGCTAGGGAAAAAGACAGCCCGTCTCTCCAAAGACTTCAGACAGAGCCAAAGGCTGTGCAAGAAAATAGTCTTTGATGCAATGAATTAAAATTGCTTAATAAAAGTTGTTCCAATGGATTTTTCTCTCTTCAAATTTTTTGCCCACCCTCAATTGTTGTCAGTTCCAGGAAGGCTTTTTGTTCCAGAGAGGGGCCAGCTTGTTCTGTTCTGTGTATGGCGAGAACTTTTATCACTTTGGCCGTGTCCTGGAGGGGTAGGTTGGATTTTTCTACCTTGACCTGCCAGTAACTCAGGATTCTTCTCCTTCTAAGGGCTGCAGGCTTTTCTTTCCTTTCTTTTTTTTTTTTTTTTTTTTTGTTTGACAACATTACATTTCAGAAATTGTCATTGACTAGTCAGGATTTCCTTAAAATCTCCTTAATTGCTACTTTGCCTTTTTTGGTATTTCTTTGCAAACTCAACTTTCTTGTGTTGCTCTGTGCTTACGAATTAATCAAATTAGGCAGTTATTTCAAGAGCACATCTTTCCTTACATTTTCTATCTTGGTGCATAACACAAGGCATGGAACTTCAAGTAAAATAGAACTATAGTGGAGCGAACATGGTACTTAGGAGGTATAATCTGAATGTTGGAAGGGTGAGGGTTCTGTGCGTTAACTTCATAGTAAATAGGAATGTCATAGATTTACACATTGCATATAGACTAATTTAGATATCAAATTTATCAAATGTTGGAACAATTAACCAAAGATACCGAGTAGATAATTAATAGGAAATGCAATATAACTTCATTATGGATTGCTTCAGGGTTGGCTTCATATGTTTATGCCTAATTTCCCTTTCTCTTTTCCTAAAATCCTCACAAATCAAAACTGGGGTCCTAAACCTTGCAAAAGAAATTAGCATACAGCTTCCTGGTTTTAGGTTGGAGTTTTTTTTTTTTCTTTTTTCTTTTTTTTTTTCTTTGAACATTGGGCAGGCATACAGAAGAGAACTGTAGGATTTTGGTGGTCCCCAATTGGTTTCTATTTGTTGATTGCCAACATCACATGTGTAAAATGCAATGCACCTGAAAGTAATTGGCTAGAGCATACACTTTTCAATTAGGTTAGAAATTCAGGTGCCTCAAAGTCACAGACCTTACCATTCTCTTCAAGGCTGGGTGGTGTTGCTTAGTTCTGCCAAATCATCTTCATAATTTCTGGTCCTGTCTGTAACAAAGAGAAACCATTTCCGTGTGACTATTCCATAGTGTCTGGTCTGGTAATGTCACCATATTCTGAGAGAGAGGATGAGAGAGAACAAACCAGTGAATAGCTTTCCCAAAAGCTCCAAGGGTCAGAATTCCCATTCTTCCCAAACAGGGCTGGTTCCTGGAGGAGGAAAGAGAAGTTTGTACTTATGCCTGTGCTTCTCTTTGGCTCCTGACACTGTTCAGTAAAGACAGCTTACATGCTGCTCTATGTTCTCTGGTGGGGTAGGTTTGGAGTTTACATATTCATACCTATTTCTCCCTGATCGTTTGCATTCTTAGGTCACAGTTTTTCAACTTCCTTCAAAAAACAAGTCAGTATTTGGAATGTTACATTCTACAGATTTGTCGTACCTCTATAATTTTAAATACAAATAAATAATAGCATGATATCAGCTTATATTATAACACCAGAAGATCCTGTGGTTTTCACAGCAAGGGGGTAGATGATCTAATGGGGCCCATCCTGAACTAAAAAAAGCAAAATCAGTCTGTCTAAACAGAGAATGCATACATGTTCCATAAGTAAGTTTGTGATTACGTTAGAAACAAAACAATTGCCTAGGGGTCAGGATGCTTGAGTTTTAGTCTAGGTTTGGCCTCTGAGTTGGCTTCATACATTGGGTGAATTCTTCCACCTTCCAGGCCTTTGGTGTCCTGTCTGTGCAGTGACCAGTCTGGCACCTGATTCTCCTGAGCATGGGGAAACATGAGGCTCAGCTGGGAAACCTCAAAGGAAGCAGTGAAGTACTTCTCTTGGAAACGAGATGTTTCCAAGATATTTAAGATATCAAGTGATTGTGTCTTATGAGTTGTTTGAAAGGAAGGATAGTCCCAGGTCTTTTATGAGAACAATCTCAGGTAGATTTATAACCAATCTTGGGACTCTAGCATGGATTGAATGAAGCTTATAAACCTAAATTGATTTCAAAAGGAGCTCTAGGTTGAAAAAGAGGGTTTGTGACCTTATTAGTGGTACCTTCCCATTTCTATGACAGGGAGATTCTTGTATTTTCTTCCATCTGAGGGCTAGTAGGGCTATTTGAATTTGATGAGTAATCTTCCAACAGGTCCTCTTTGCCCAAAGTGACTGTCTACCAGGCTGGTTGGTGCTGCCCATGAGCTAAAGGGTACTTGATGCCTAGCATCCTTTGTATCTCCTCATGGTTTCTTTATTTCAACCACATTCTTGGCCAATGAAGACAGCATCAAGGAAGGCCGAGGAGAGTGTGCCGAGTGGCCCCATTCTGGGTGAAGTGTAGGAGGGGGGCAGCTTGGCTTCCCCCTCACTCTGCTCCTCTGGCCTTGCTCGGAGCCATGAAAGCTGAAGGAACACAGCTCTTGGCATCTGTCAGAGAAGAGTCTTGGGGCTCCTGGCCTCTGATCTTGCTGTACATAGATGTTTCCCTGTCTAAAACCAACCATTCATCCAAATAAAATATTTCTAAGTATCAAGAGGCAGCAGGGGCTGGGGTTTAAGAGTATAGACACCAAGTCCACGTGGCTGGCTTGGAGTCCCAGCTCTGCCATTTATTTGCCACGCGGCCTTGGCAAGGTACTTAACCCTCTCTGTCACCCATTTCCTCTGTCATTTGACTAGAGGATAATCATTGCCCTCCTCATGGAGTGGAAATGAGGATTATGAGTTAATACCTATGAAGCATTTAGAACAGCGCCTGACACATAGTAATTGCTATATGTGTTAATCAAATAGATAGTCTCTATTTGGTTATTAGACAGATCATCAAAATTGATTTAGACACAGTATTCTTTTTTTATGAACCGAACTGTCATAAAACTTAGGTTGTAAATTTTAAGACTGTTGTTGCTGTAGATGGAATGAATTGTCAATCACCATGAGTATAAAATGACATCTCAGACTCATCTGCCGTGCAAATGAAGTTTGATCTAGTGGTGGCCAAGCTGAAATAAACTTTACAGAAAGGCTTCCTAGGAATATTTGAGTAGTTGGCCTGGCTCGTGTGTTTCCCTGTCATCCAGTAGAATCCTATGGGAATCTCAACACAAACCAGACAAAACCAGAGATGACTCCAGGTGCAGTAGGGCTGCAGTTCAGCTTCCTAAAACACGTCTCAGAACAGCTGGTTTAATGCCAGACGTCTGGGCACGCCCTCTTAAATGAAGTGATTTGGCGCTTCCCAAAACAATTGAAATGAACAGAATTTATTCTGATATTATCCATTAATAATAAAACATCCAAAATAATTGGTCTTAGATTACTAGGCAAACTGAAAACTAAATATTAGGTATTGTGGCTCAAATATTTCACAACTCCAGGGATTGACATCTGTACATTATCTAGAGTAAGTTTTGATTATCTTGCTGTTTTTAGTTTATTTGGGCTTGAAGGCATGAAAAGGGAGAGAAGAAGCCCTTTTATATATATGCTCACTCCATGAGCGCTGGTTGATGGTGGATAAGTAGGGAAGAATGAATAAAAGTAGAGTAGGAAGCAGTGTCTTTCTAGTTCTAGCTTGAGTTACTCTTGCTTGTTTAAAAAAAATTCCAAAAATCCAGCAGCTGCTTTCTGCAGTCTCTGGAACATGGATGGCTCTGTGTTCAGAAGAGAATAATTTATGGGGAGTAGGGAGTTGCCCTATTTATTTTTAGAAAAACTGGTTGCAGTTAGGGAAGTCATTTTTATTCTCTTGTAGCCCCAAATGTGATTTTCACTCCTCATCCCTGTAAGAACACACACCCTAGCTTGAGCCCCGGATAGGGAGCGTAGCGCTGGGTGGCTGCTGATAACGCTGCAGCCCTCTCCCAGGTAGCTGCGGAAGCTGCAGCGTTCTGCTCCACTCTGCCTTCTTCAGAGAGAGGAGCCGGTGCTGACTGTGCTGAGACCATGACCTTCAGATTGTATTTACTAGCCACTCGGACCATTTCCACAGTAACTCTAGCTTTCCCTCCAGATGTCAAAGATGAACAGCTGAAGCAACAGAGGTAGGAGTAGGAGCCTGTGGACTCTTTAAAAAAAAAAAAAAAAGAGATGTCTTCTCTTTAAAGATAGTCATAACTTATGACCTTGCCTTTCATAGGCCAGTGTTATATGCCTACAATTTTTAGTTTGACTTCTCTTTCCTGTGGGCATTTCTGTCTCAAGTTGGGGACATAAAGCAAATCTGGAGCAGCAGCTTTATTTAGGTATGGAAGGCAGCCAAAGGAAACCTGGAATGTGGCAGGAGTGTATTTGTTTGGCAGCCCTGGCATCAGCGCTAGTGATCATTTGATACCTCCCCTTGTGTAGAGCAGGGATCCTTCAAAGCTGTTGGCTCTGGGGGTGAGCACGGGTGGACCCCTCAAACAGGCTGTAAGGTCTCTCAAGCAGCTAATCATCTCTGACTCGGACACCTGCTCATGACCAGCCCTAAGCCAAGTCACGGGGGTGCTGGCCTCCAAGGAGCTCTGTGTGTTTTCATCTCCCCAGCCATGAGCAGGATGCAGTGTGGACCACATGCAATTAAGCACTAAATTGTATGGTGCTCACAGAAATCAATAACTCTTAAAGTTTCCTTGAGTAAGAGTTCTAAATACTGCATGATGAGTTCTATCTGGATATGTTTCTTAGAGATACTGAAATTAAGGTTGGAATATGTTCACAGTGGAAGCCTTAAAAAGTACAGCTAATTGGACAAATGCACCAGTCTGTGTCTTTGTCCTCTTAACACAATGCCCAGCATATGTTAGGGAGTTGAATTTTTATTATAGCTGATCCTTAGTTTTTTTCATCCATGTGATTCTTTGATTACTTTCAGTTGTCCATTTCTTAGACAATTTATCAAGTGAGTCTCAGGAAATATCTTAAATGCTACTGAAATCCTATTCATTGGATGCTGGGATTCTACTACAAGGACTGGTCTTGAAACAAAAATAAAAATAGTAGACCCTTTAATGCTGTTTTGAAGTTCACTATCTTGTTAAGTGAGGCATCAGCTACAAACAGGGGTGCTACAGATTTAACATGATTCCTCATCAGCATTTATTGAGCACTAGTGTGCCCAGCTGCAAATACTTTCTGAGGAAACAGAAGCATGGACATAGGGTAACCTAACAGAGGTGCCTCAGCCTTCTCACCCTCATTTGTTCTTGCAGATGTAGTGGCAGGTGCATTTCAAGTGGGTTTCTACATACCAGTTGGCATTTCTAGAGTTCTTACTATGTACCCACCCTGCCTCCTTCAGTCCTCACAGCAGCGCTATTGGGTACATATTCTGACCCCATTTTAGAGGTGAATAAACTAAGGCTCCGAAGTAATATAACTTCTCCACAGGAAAACAGAACGGTTGGTGCCAGAATTTAAACTCGGATTTCTGATTCTGGAGCACAAGTACTCACTAACTGCGCCTTGTTTTGTTTACACTTTGCAACACTTAGTTCTGAGTGTTTGTCATTTTCTCAACAGACTCAACAAAATGAAACCAGGATGCTTTTGGCTGCATCTCACACTTCTTGGAGCCTCCCTGCCTGCTGCGCTGGGGTGGATGAACCCAGGAACCAGCAGAGGATTGAACGTGGGTGTGGGAGAGTCCCGGGAAGAGGTATGGTCACGTCACGGCTGACATGACATTTAAAACTCATTGCTTTTCAATGTTAGAGTATCTTATTTCCTTTCCACCTTTAGTTTTTATCAAGTAGATTGCAGTGAAAATTAAAATCCTGCCCCCTTTTTGGTAGGGGACAGAAGGAAGCCACGTGTGTTGATAAGGACAGGAGGTTTATATCATGCTGTTAAGTAATGGTCTAAAATCTCTCCAGTGCCAAAAATGTATCTGCAGATCAAGTTATGGTTGCATGTTTTGTCTTCCACACAGACCCACTAGAGAACGGCCTTTGTGGATATTTAATAGCACTCTGAAAGTGCTGACTCATTGGTGGAGCACACCCATGTGAATTAATGAAGTCTTTTAATTAAAAAATATGTTATAAAGGAAATAGACTTCTTTTCAGCTATATAGATAACAAGAACCAGGCTGAGTAAGAACTGGAGTGTAGAGGTCCTAAGGGAGACGGCCTTAATGAACAGATAAGAATGATTAATGGCATGTTAGTATATATAAATGCTTCTAAAGTGCTTGAAAAACTTGTTCTCAAATACCTCCCGGGAGAGTCTTGCTATCCTGCTAATTGCTTAGTGAACTCTGGTCTGAAGTAGTGAAGAGGAGTCATAAACTGCAGCCAGCCCTGCTCAGGTAGTAGGCCTCATGGATTTGGGGCTCATGAGGGATGTAGATTTTCTGAACATGCTGATTTTTTGTACATGCTGAACCTTGAGAAATGACTACACCCTTTCAGTAAAACCACCTAGGATTTTCTTGATGACGTGATGAATACTAATTCTTACCTGAGAGCTTTCCAGGGCATCTTAACTGCCACTGTCTTCCGTGATGCCTCCCCTTCTCCTTTTCTCTGTGCGTGCTTCCCGTCCTGTGGAATGAGGAAGAAAAATCACCCCCAAAAGTCAACGTTACCCGGAGAGTGAATAACGATACACACTATATGGTAGGATTAATGCGTTATTTGAGCAAAAGACACGATTTCTCTTTCATTATTACTTAATTGTAATGCAATCCCAAAGCTACAAGCCTTAATCTTCAGGGAGCTACAGAAGTAATTTAATGTGCACTCTTTTCCTGCTGAAGTTAGTGTGGCTTCCCTTTGTGGCGAGCAGATGATTAAACAGAAACACTGTCTCTCCCATCTAAATCCATGAAGGACACAACTTAATGTTCTTGTGAAAGAGTCTGAAGGCTGACTTGCTAGCGAGCCCAGCATTTCCCAATGGGAATCGTTTAATCGTTATACTCATATCCATACAGAGGGAAAATGATCATTTAAATCCTATAAATATATTGTTGAATATTTAATAGCAAAGCAAACAGGCAAACACACAGCTATGTGTATTTAGTGTTCTTACTTTTGGGGCTCATTGGCCCACTGTTTTAAATCACTTAATTCAATTAAAAGAGTCAAGCCTATTACTGTGGGATTTAGCTGGAGGTAAATTGAAGGTAATTTGATATCAACCTAAGGTCTCTTTATTTTAGTTGTTACCACCCTAATTCTTTGTGTACCAAAGAAAGAGTAGATGATGCTCAACCTGAAGAAGTGAGGCTTTTTTTTTTGTTTGGGGGGGTTGTTGTGTTCCCCCCTTCACCCCTTTAGGATAGAGCCCCGGAGATGCCATTGTCTCCCAGGTTCGGGAATTTCACTGCTTCGGGAAAAGGAAGTGATGCCTCTGGACTCCCAAAGGCCGGAACAACCACCCTACCCATCCAGTTCTCTTTGCCGTAGACTGAGTTTTTGTGAAGTGTTGTAACTTCTGCTCATTGAGTCTGCTTCTGTCAACTGTTAAATGAGATGATGACAATGTGAATGGGCCCAGGACATAGGACAGCCTCTGTGAATGTTTAGAGAGAGTGGGCAGGACATGTAGCATAACTGGTTTGCTGACCTTGATGACACTTGATGCACAGCCCCTCCGTCCCCTCACTCACTAGGGTCCTCCTGCCCCAGTGCCGTCCCCTCCTTTTGCAAGTCTGAATCAGCCCCTCTTCCAAGGCCCAGCTCTGGTTCTTACCTTTTCTCTAGAGTCTTCTTTGACCACTCTTGGTTACATTTGATCTTTCTCTGAACTCCTAGTCTTAGTCTTTCCTATCTTTTTCTTAACTCTTGTATTTGTACTTTAGCATATGGATGAAGCCATCTTCTTTATCTTTCTCTTCCTTACAGCATCTAATAATTTAAAGAGGAAAATAGAGGCTCATTGAGTTTTTGAGTCAATTGATATTTATTCAACATTTGGTACTAGTCATGTAGTCACCTTGGTGCTTTCAAATTTCACATTAGACTATCATGTATTTAAATGAGTTTTTTATACTTCCCTGCACAGCAGGCTCATTTCTGGTGTGGACATGAATGGTCCCCCCCAGCAAATCTGTTAGCAGTTTGTGGGCCAAGCCAAGCTTGTACCTTGTCAACATCCAAGATAGTCCTGTGTGTTACAGGTTCTGGGTAGTTTCTCCTTTGAATTGTAGCTCTTTAAATATCCAGAACTCACTGCCTAAACCATATTAAACTCCTCTAGCAGTTTCCTCAGACAGTCTTATTTTCTAAAAGAATCAAAGCCAACAGTTTCCTGAGACCCAATAAATAAATGAAAAAAAAACTTTCCAGGAACTAAATGGTAAAATGTTTCAGTGTGTGTTTTCTCCCTGATCGTAGTACTTTCCAAAACATTCATTGACTTAAGATTTTTTTAAGTGCTTGGAAAGCATTAATAAGATTTAATTTGCCTTTCAAGTTATTATACCAATTACTTGAGTGTCCTAAGGGTAAATAAGGATTAAATGACCAATGTGTGTGTGCTTGCACATTTTTAAAGCAATTATAACAATTGTGAACTGTGTTAAATTATTGTTTTATGTACAAAGACTGCAGTTGACATAGCTTCAAGGAGTTTACCATTTTACAAATGTCAATAAAAAGAAATGTAGCTGGGTGGAGTGCCTCTTTAATAAAGAGCTGAGTGGCAGGGCATGATCTAGAATCCTAATGCAATTCTGAATTCAGAGGAAACAATTCTGAGAGATACAACTATCGAAATTCTGAAATAGAGTTATATTTTATTTTCCCCCTTTCCCCAATACTCTGGCCAAGATAGATACAGTAATAAAATCAATATTGGTAGAATTTTATATTGGGGAGACCAGGAAAGTGAGAAGGGATGTGATAACAGTCCCTAGGGACGTCCCTCTTGAGGGGCAGACATTTGTGGGCAGGTCCCCTCCCCTTTGAGCCCTGGATACTGTGTTGCCATCACTTGCTGGGCTCTGGGATTGGATGGCGGCCGTTACACAGCCTTATGCATCCTTCTTGATCTTACTGAACTTTTCCTAAATTGCTCTTACCCATGGTTTCTAGTCATGCACTAAATATCTGTAAATATTAATATTGGTTCCATTTAAAATTGTTAGCTTTGTATGCCTTGGTGCTTATAGAGACGAGATATGCTTTGATGTCAGACACCATTTGTTTTCAGTGTGTGTGAAGTCTCATAAGAGTCTTTGAGGGAAAAAAATTGGTAGTAGGAGTGGTATCGGTAGTCAGGATGCTTCCTGTCCTCCCTAACTCCAGGGGTCAGCCTAAGAGAGCAGGATCCTACCCTGGTTGACCAGCCCGTTCCCCTTCTGCAAGTGTTGGCCCCTGACGCTGACTGCACTCCTGTCCCTGTGAGGACACCTTCAATTTGCAGAGAACTTAAATGCTCTGGCTTCTTTCTGCATTGGCTGGGCATTCAGGAGGACTCAGGCTGCTAAGACTGAGCATTAATTTAAAAAAATATTTTTCTTCCTTAATAAGTGTCCTTGTTCTTACACATTTGATTGCAGTTAAGACAATGCTCCCCTGCCCTTTCAAGTGATGTTCTCCCCCCACAGCTCTCACTCCATGCCCCTGACTTCCTTTTGATTGCCGGGGAAGAAGAGTTGATCACTCCAGCCCCTCACTCTGTGGGAGTGGAGAAAACCAACTCCCTCCTCTCTGTGGACAGACAGGGTCCAGGCTGGATACTCAGCGTTTTCCAAGCCTCATCTGCAGTACAGGCCTGCATGCAGGTTTTATGTCTCTTTTCTGCAGAATCACCCTTCCTAAACACTCCCTGGTACCAACTGCAGCTTTCAAAGAAGATGAGACTCTGGGTGAAGTGTCACAGCAGGAGGCGCGAGTGGGGCCTTTCACTGGGCGAGGTGCACTGGGATGCAGATGACACCCCTTACATGAATCCGGGACTTCTGCTGCGGGGCTGGTTCTGGGAGG
Organism: Mesoplodon mirus; assembly: GCF_964341445.2. Taxonomy (NCBI): domain Eukaryota; kingdom Metazoa; phylum Chordata; class Mammalia; order Artiodactyla; family Ziphiidae; genus Mesoplodon; species Mesoplodon mirus. The sequence goes on from NC_138980.1 coordinate 73,055,896, forward strand.
GCAAGGCCTCTCTCTGCTCCTCCAACTCTCGGCCATGGCTGTCCATTACTGTGTGTCGGAGGGTATGGATGTTAGTTTCTTAGGTAAAATTGGGAGAGCACAATCTCCCACCTGCAGATGTGAGTAAATCCATAATTTCCAAGGTGAAGGGTGGTGGCAGATACTCCAAGCCGCAGGGGAGGATGAGCTGATTTCCACCTTCAGAGTTAGTGTGGGCTATACGTACTCCTATCCAGTGTCTCTTGAGCTTCAATGTGCTTGTGAACAAGCCCTGATACTTCCAGTCTTGGAGGACAGTGGGCAGAAAAGCCCTAGAGGTATCCCCTACCATCACCCCCTATGCACACATCCCAGAAGGAGAATCCAGTTGGTGATGAACCCTGGCCTTTTTTAGCTTCTTGCTAATGTGATGACACTGACTGCAGTCAGAAAAAGGAGGAACACAGAGGCTGCAGTCATGCCGGGAAATAGCTTGCCATGAAATTGGCTTCGAGTGAGGGGAGGCAGGGGCGTGTAGGTGAGGGGAGAGGTGAATTGAAACAGCCTGGGTTTGAGAGTCATTTTCACCTATTTTCAAGCAAGCAGGCAGATAAGAAAACTTAGATCTCTGAACCCAGAGTTCCGCCCTGGCTTACCTACAGGTGATTTAAATCCAGAGGGTCAGCCCACACTCCCATGCTCTCACCATTACTGCCTCTGTGCCAGACATCCTGGTGTCCTGCCCAGTTTCTGTCCCCAACACCCAGCCAGGCTGCCTTGGGCACCACAACTGCCGGGTTGGTGCTGTGTTCGGGGGTCTTGTTTTCATTTTTATCCTTGGACAGGGGAAGCCACCGTCTTTGTTCTTTGTGCTGGATATTTCTCCTCTCTCGCCACTCCCAGCAAGCCTTCTACTCTGTACCAGTTACTGCACTGTATGTCCCTTTAGTATTTTGAGATCATAGTTGACAGAGTTTCAATTGGCTCTGAAAAGTTCTGTGACCCTGGAAAATAAACACTTATGAGTTCACAGAAAACCATTATTCTTCCTTTTAATTTAGCCTTTACTCATCTAACTATTTTCTGTATGTCTCTGCTGCTAAATAATCTCTGCCTCTCTAGGAAACTTCCCACGATTGTAAGCAGGACATCAGGCCATGTGTTGTCAGTGGGGCTCTGATTTCCGTTGTCCGGGCACTTGGCAGCATCAGCTCTGTTAGGCCCCAGTCATCTGCTTGATTTGTTCTCTGTGACTTGTCTCTTGTGGGTTGTCTCTCTTGTTTCCCATTCAGAGAGAAGTGAATGCTGTGTTGGTGTCAGACTCTAGCAGGCCCCCTGTGCGTGGCCTCCACTTCCCTGTCCTGCAATCCAGGGCCATTGTCCTTCTGTCTCCACTGCTGTGGCTTCTGCTCTGAGCCCCCTGGGAAGGGGAGGGTACTGGCTCTGGAGACGGAGGGCATAGGATGAGAGGGGGGTTCCATACCTGAGAAAACTGCAGCAGGGCCAGGTGCATGCTGTTGGGTAGAGGAAGCAGCCGAGCTGAGCCCTCAGGGCTTAGAGAAGCCCTCCGTCCATTGGGCCTCCCTTGTTGTAGCCACACACTTGCATCTTTTTTTTTTTTCATTTTTAAAATTTATTTTATTGAAGTATAGTTGATTTACAATGTTGTGTTAATTTCTACTGTACAGCAAAGTGATTCAGTTATACATACATATATTCTTTCTCATATTCTTTTCTATTATGTTTATCACAGGATACTGAATATAGTTCCCTGTGCTGTACAGTAGGACCTTTTTTTTTTTTACATCTTTATTGGAGTATAATTGCTTTACAATGGTGTGTTAGTTTCTGCTTTATAACAAAGTGAATCAGTTCTATATATACATATGTTCCCATATCTCTTCCCACTGTTACTTTTGTTAAAATACTTTAATCATTGAGGGTTTGTATTGGGGTAGAAAGTGTATGTGTGTATTTTTTGAAGAGTTGAGAAGTCATCCCTGTATTGCTCAGAAAAGTCCTTTCCAGAGAATACCACTGGTGACCAGCGAGCCCTTAACATAGTAGGAAGTAGATTAAAGAACCACGTTTGCTGACCACCTAACCAGCTATGAGGGAGGTGGCAGGTGCCAACGTCACCACCCAGGTTTCAGCCCCAGCCTCTGGAGCGTAGCCTGCTTTTCTGACCACACATCTCTCCCTGCTCAGGCTGAGAGTTCTATGTGCTCTTGGTGGCTTGTCGGCTGGTGGTGGGCAAGGTCCTGGCATAGATAGCTTGATGCAGACAGCTGTCCCTGCCATGTCCTAACTGAACTGTGCATGTTCTACATTTCCTCTTTCTCCTCCATGATGTTTGTTGTTGCTTTAAAACCCCATAGCTGCTTTTTCCAGCTGGGGCCAAATCACTCACTTGCTGCTCTGCCTGTCTGTGCTGCTTCCTAAGGGATCTCCAGTCCTGCCTTTGACTCAGGGGCCCCTCAAGTCGGAGGGCCCAGTGGTTCAGATCTGCTTCTCCCCTTCCAGCTGTGTGGCTGAGAGAAGTTCCTTACTCTCTGATCTTCAGGTTAGCATTGAGTAAAACGCAGGCGATAAAAGCCCCGGTTTCCGAGTTGTCATGAGGACTAAGATGGTGCATGTAATACCCGTCACGGACCTGCTCAGAACATGGCAGTCAGAGCTGTGGTCTGTGTCCATGATCTCAGAACCCCACTAAGTACCCATCAAGAAGACCATGCACTTCTCTTGTGCTGAGGGCTGGCGTGTCACCACCAGCTGCAGTGCTTGTCACTCAGTGTTTAGCAAGGTAGCTCTTGGGGTGGGAGGGTCCTCTTTCTGGTGGAATGGTCAGTATCCTGGGGTCTGAGCCCCCTGGGTCCCCAGTGTCCAGGGGAGCTTGGTACACAGCAGGATGTTCAGATACTTGTCAAGTAAGTGAATGAGTCAGTGATCTTTTATTATTGTTTTGGCATCACGTAGGGATTTAGACAAGGTGACTTGAGTTTCTAGGACTCCTTACAGAAGAAATCGCAGGAGAGACCAGGCTGTTCTTTGGTTTCCACTTGTAGTAGAATCCCGTCACAGTTTCAAATCTTTCCATCTTCCTTACTGAATCAGTAGAAGCTTAAGAGTGTCCTATGGGTTGTGTATGGGGGACGGGGGTGGAATCCCTGACTCATTTGCTGTCTCCTTCTTCGAGTGGTCTGAGGGCCTGCCTGACCCTGACGGTCCCTTCTGCGAAAAGGCCAACACACCAGGCAAGCACACCAGACCCTCACCCAAAATAGAAACCTTAGAGTGCAAGGTACACTCACATGCAGGATGTTCTGTTTATTCTTCAAATTTTCAGGGTCAGCAGAAATAGTCTGTGGCTCCAGGGAGGGTGGCTGCCAACTGTCCCTACAAAGGGAGGAAGGGATCGAGGGCAGTGAGAATGGAAGTTGTCTTTGGGGATTTTGTTAAATAGCTGTTAGACTCCTGATGGCTTTTCTTGACGCTAAGTCTTAGGTGAGTTGTAGTAAAAGCTTGCATAAGCTGTTCTATCATTTAAAGCTTGCTCTCTAAATAAAGAAAACAGAACTCTTCCCGTTTATTTGCCTTTCTAACCTTGCATTTAAAACATGCTGGGAAACTTCCTCTATAAGCAAGGACCTCAGGTTTCGGTGGTTTTGCTGATGGCACATTTTGTGCATTCATTCCAGGGAATTAGACTTTCACATGGAGACCCTAGGAGATGTCAAACGGGAGAGGCCTGCCAGGCGATGCTCTAATTGGAGTGCTTCTAAAATGTGCCCCACTGGGCCTCCTCTTCCTCCTCCACTCTCTTCTGTTTGGTTGTTACATATGCTGTTGTTTTCACTTTAGCATTTGGCTGTGAAGAATGGGATTCTCTGCCTCCTGTCTGGGTGTTCATCCCCTGGCAGTGTAGCTAAGGAGTATGTCTTTGTGTCCCAAAGCAGAACTTCCCACTTGACCTTCTCAGGATGCTATGCACCTACCTTGTATGGGTCTCTCGACCCTGGGATATCTAGGCCAACTGGGATATCGGGTGGTCTTAAATCTTAGTCATCAGTAGGTATCCACTGAGCACCCCTCTGTGTGCTTGGCCCGGTTCTAGGGACAACTGGATGAAGAGAAATGGGATTTGTGATTCTCTTCTTGGGGCTTGAGGACCAGTGGGGCATGAGAGTGGGGTGGGGAATTGGGAGGGTGATGGAGCACTTGGCTATTGCTGAACAGAATATGAGTTAGCAGAAGGAATTTAACCCTATGTCAACTTTAGCCTAAAGGAAATTAGGTATCTTTCTTGAGTAATAAAGGAGGAAGTAACTCCCGCCTTCCCTTGTTTCACTGGTCCACCCCTGGTCCCAGAGCAGGATGCTTGTTCTCACAGTCCAGACTTTCTCCTCTCCAGAGGGGTTGTGACTAATGGCAAATCTACTATCACAGGTTCATCCACAGCCCATGACTCAGCTGCTCTGGAGCTCTCAGAGGGTTGGTTGGGGGCTGGAAGAAGCTGGCATCTCAGGGTGTCATACCCACAGGCTGGTGGACACAGTGGTGACTGTAGTAGCTGGTGGTGTCCAGGGCTCAGAATTTCAACCAGAGTCCCCCAGCCCTTCTAGAACTTGTCCACCAGAGCAGGGTCTGCACCCCTCTGGGCCCTCTCCTAAGGTAGTTCAACCCGATATGGCCTTGTCCTTCTTGTTGGCTCAGAGGACTTTGTCTGGCTATGGGGAGCAGATGGTTGCTCATTGTTGCTGGGTCTCATGTCTCTGAGGGTGCGGTAGCATGTGACATTACCACCCCAGTGCCCAAACCATCATACCTGGAGGTCTTAGCTCTTGCTTTTGAGTCCCATCTTGAGCTAGGTGTCCATCCTTGTACCAATTGTTGTACCAATTAGTTTGGTAATTTACAGGAAGAAAACACTTCTGTGGCCATGCTGTCTAGGACAAAATTATCTGATTCATTATACATTCTAGATGAAAATGTATAATAAACTTTAAACCTTATCTCATTCAAAATGACTGTTCTTATGTTGCAAGAGAGGATGGTCCTGAGCTGCATTCTATAGGAAATTCCTGTGTGTGGTGGGCTGATGTCTCACCCGAGACTATGAGAAAGGAAAGGGAATAATCACAAACAGCTCTAAGAAATCACCTATACACGTGCACATGGTGAGCAGTTAATGTGGTACAGAACGTTAGCAGTGTGGGCCCAATCACGGGTGATGGGAGAGTTGAGAGCAGAGAGGCACTGGGTGGGAGGCGGGCTTGGGAAGGGCCTCTTCAAGGTAGAGGGCCTTGGAGAGGCTGGCAGAGATGCGGGTGGGGAGAACATTTAAGTATTTAAGGAGGAGGCACCCTCCAAGTGTAGGTGTGGGCTGGAACAGGACTGTGTCTGGTGGGAAGGGAGAAGAAGAGGGACTGATGGGTGTGGATACCCAGGCCTGCTGGCAAAGTGACGCATGAGGGACCCTTGGTGGCCACGAGCAGAATCACCTTCCAATGTGTTTGTGTACAAAGAAGGGTTATCTTGAGGCCCCAGAGACCTTCTGGAGCCCAGCAGGCTGCCTGGGGGGTGCAGGGTGTAGAGTCGTCAGGAAGCCTATCCCCCCTCCTCCCCCTTCCCAGCTGCACCATCTCCAACCTCCGCCTCTCTCTCCTTTGCCTGTTCTCTCTGGAGACCAGCCTTTCTGCAAACCTGCAAATCTCGTCTCATAGCCTTTACATTGTAATATGGCCTGGCCACCATACGAACCTCCGGCTCCAGGGCCCTGGACTACCCAGTCGAGGTCTAGTCTCTGACAACCTGGTTGGCTCCACTTGGCCAAGCGTCTGCCCTGGTCCTATCCTCTGTGGCCAGGCGACAGGTCCCCAGAGGTGAAGTCCCATTCAGGGGCTCTGAGCAGAGGCTGCAGGTGGCGGTCTGGGAGGCGCCAGTGAAGAGGCAAGAGAGCAGGTCACTGTGGGTGGATGGGGCTGGTGAGGCTAAGGAGCCAACCTCCAGCCTCTCGGGGCTCCGAGTAATGTGTGCTGAGTTTTCAGAAGTGCGGCGTTTTATCAAGTTGAGCTTTCCCACCTTCAGAGCTGGAATTGGGGGTAGGAGGGCCTGCCTCCGTGGTCTTAAATCGTTGCTCTTCTGCTTCGTGTGCGCAGCTTCCTCTACCTGTCTCACGGTTACCCTCACCACACCAACCTGGCCTGTGTGCGGCTGGGCAGCTTGGAAGCCCAACTTACCCTCCCTGGTTTATCCCAGTAGACAGGCTGTAATGTAAAGGCTGCCTGACTCGCATCTCGCCAGTCCTTACCCCGACCCTCTCAGCCCTCCTGGTGCCTGTGCCCTGTCCCCATCAAGTTGACTAAAGGGCAGCAGGCTTTGGGGCTTGGAGGTGGCCCTGTGACTCCAGAGTTCACACATCTTGTAGGGCAGGGAGCTCCTTAGTGCAGCTGCTTTAAGGTTTAACTGGAACTGTTCTTGGGAAGAAAGATGGGGCTACATGGGAGGGGAGTCATGGCTTTACCAGATGCCTCTTAGAGGGTCCACCACCCTGTGGAATCCAGCGAGTAACATCACAGTCGAGCTGCCATGGGATAATTAGGCCAGTCACCGTGGAAGACGAGACACGATGGATGCTCCCCCGGTTCTGGGGCTGAGCTTTGTTCCCAGCCAGGTGGCAGAGTCTCGTTGCATTAGGAACTTGGCTTTTGCTATCATGTCTATTTCTGGGTAACTAAGAATTACGGAGTGTTAGGAAACCGGGGACACCTCCAGGGTGGGCATGTCAGGACAGGGTGGCCTCTGGAGCTCAGAGCTGGGCGTCTGAATGATACTTCTCATCATTCTTCTACAGGAATAAGGAGGAGATTCCTGATAGGGACACCTTTGAATTCCATAGCTATTAATGTTGATAACATTAATAAACAGCTATCATTTTGTCAAAGCTTTAAGCACTTTACTTCATTGACGTCTCAAAAAGATTCTGTGAGGTACCCTTAAGTTGCTTATATCACACGTGTGGAAACAGGGGCTTCAAGATGATGGGTGAGTTGTCTGAGGTCTCCTGTGTGTTGAGTGGTAGAGCTGGGCTTTGCACCCGGCATTCTGACTGTCCTGCTATGCTCCTCACGAGATGCAGCTATGCTTTTACCCAGCCCTCCCCCTTTACATGTTTTTGAGACCAAGAAAAGGACATGTGAGGATGATGAGCTTTGAAGGCCAAAGCAGACACTGTCACATCAGATAAGGTATCCCCACCTCCCAGAGGGCAGCAAAGCTTGAGGGCCTCCTGACCCTCCCCGTGGGGAGTGGCAGAGCATGTCCTGTCCCTGTTCACACCCTGGTTCCCCAACACGCACACCTTTCTCTTGTCTTCTCCCACCGTGGGAAAGGGCCCACGGGGCAGCTGTGGAATCCATGAGAATGAACATCTCTTAGGCTGTTTTCTTCTGTTCTTCAAGGGGGTCTGGTGGGGACTTTGCAGTCACTGCCCTGTGGGTCCCTGAGCATCTGCCCTCATGTAGGGCAGAGCCTGGCCAGGCCCACTGCTGTGATTGTGCACATGGAAAGGTGGGTGTCTGGGCTCTGGATGGAGACCTAAGTATGATGGTGTGTGGTGCTCTCTGTTTCTGCTTCTAAGAATTGGCCTTGGGGAGTGCCTAAGGGTTGATGAGAACTGTCTCCCTTTCAGAAGCTGTACTCTGGGACATTGACTTTAGGGAAGAGGCAAGGGTCCCAGCATCAGTGACCAAGATGACCAAGGTGGCTACTGTCAGATACAGGTTTCTGGAGGGTCAGGAATCCCAGCTGGAAACTGTTGGTGTTTGCTGACTCTTCCACCAGCCACTGGAAGAGAGCAAAGGGGTCAGTGCTGTGTTACAGCCAGAGGCAGGCTCCCTGTGTTCCTGCTGCTGGGGGGAGGCTGTCATGGAGGGCAGTCCTGTCTTCCCCAGAGGTGGGAGTGGTAGGGGGCAGCCCCAGGTACACAGGGCACTAAGGTTGGCTCAGCTGTGGGAGCAGGCGCTGGCCCCTTCAGAAGTATGCCTGCCTCCTCCAGGTGGGCGAGCACACGAGGAAGTTTCAGCCCCTGCCCCATGGACGAGGAGGGAAGGGCAGGGGCATACAGAGTGCCCACCGTGGAACACCGAGGGGAAGGAATCCTGGCATTTAAGTGTGCTGGAGCCAATCAGCCAACGGGCAGCCCCAGAGGGTCAGAGAAAGTCAGGGAAGGCAGCCTGGGGTGGGTGTAAAAAGACAGGTGAGGGGACAGCTCTGGCCAGGTGTTGATGGTTCACGATTGACACTGTACCACTTGATGGCGCCGTCCCCCCACCCTGTCTCTGCCCATCATTGCCCACTGGGGCAGCAGAACTGTCGGCCCCTCCCCACTCCAGAGGCCCCCCAAAAATGATGAGCACCTCTTTTGTTCTGCTCACCACGGTGCCGGGCAGCCTCCGATGGAGTGTAGTGGACACTACACTCCAGACTGAGGGCAGCATGACACCCGACAGTCCCCCACATGCTGTCTGTGGCTGGGAGCTGGTAAGCTACAGCAGCCACCAAGCAACCTTCCTCTGTCAGGTCTCCCAGCAGCCTCTCAGGCACTACCCTGTATCCCACTTTACGGCCGCGGAAACTAGCTTGACGTTACCACCTTGGAGCTAGAGACCCAAGGTGCTGGGGCCCAGATGAGCACTTTCACGACCACCCAAAGCCAGCTTGTGTGCTCCAGGCCAGTCACCCTGTTCTCCGCATCACTGGGGCGGCTCCCACTTCTGGGTGCTAAGCCTGCCCTTCCCAACTGCACCCAGTGGCTGCTGAGATCTGCTGAGACCTAGATGCTGGGGTGGCACTGCTCCCCATGGAAAGAGACCCCAGGCCTACCCAGCCATCCACCTGCTTTAATAAATCTTGCTGGGAAAGAGAAATCGGTGCTACTGTGTCTGTGCCTGGGAGAGTCTGGCTGGCACCTGTGGAAGCTGTGGTGGTCCATCAGAGGCTGCCCGGCACCACCATGAGCAGCAACGACAAGCAGAGTGAGAACCCTATTCTGGGGGAGAGAGTTTGTAAGATACTTGGTTAGCCCAGTGGTTCCCAATCGTGTCCGTACATTGGAACCAGCTTTATGAAAATGCTGATTCGTGTGTTCTAGCCCTAGAGGTTGTGATTTAATTGGTCTGGGGTGTGGCCTGAGCTCTGGATTGTTTAAAACATCCCTGTTTAAGAACCACTGGGTTAGCTTGTGGAAGAAGTGCAGATGGAACACCCACTTCTCTCATCATTGTCCTTCTCAGCAAATGCTCTTCAGGGGGAGAGATGATTCTGGGTGTTGGAGACAAAGCCCCCACATGCCTCTGCCCCAAGTGCAAGGCCCTCTGGGAGGTGTGGGTGACTAAGGCTGGCCTGGCTCCTGACCGGCAGGTGGAGGGCAGGCATCTCTCCAGCTGAGGAGTGATGCTCAGTGTTCTCTGCACAGGCCTCATTCTATTCTCAGGACCACCTTCTAGGCACCACCCTGAATGTCATCTCCTAGCTGAGCAGGCCCTAGCTCCTGGAGCATCCTACTTAAGTGCAGCAGGGGAAGGACAGGGAAAAGACTGTCGGTTTTACCTGGGACTCTCAGAAGGGCCAGCTACCAAGTGAACAGCAATCCAGCTATGCTGTCCATTGGGTGCCTTTCTTCCTTTTTGACTCTGTTATAAAAGAAGATTGAAAAAGGGCCTTATTGTGCCTTAGAGGCTTTTTAATTATATATAATTCATTTAATTTAAACTACTTTAGGTTCCAGTTTTAATACAAGTTTATAGTGGTACAATGAAAGTACTTTCTAATCAAAGTGTGTTTGTGGATTTATCTCCTTGTATAGAAACAGATACCCATGGGAACACAGGCCAATTATTAATTCAGACAACAATCAAAAATCTCCATGTTGGGCCTCCCTGGTGGCGCAGTGGTTGAGAATCCGCCTGCCGATGCAGGGGATACGGGTTCGTGCCCCGGTCTGGGAGGATCCCACATGCCGCGGAGCGGCTGGGCCCGTGAGCCATGGCCGCTGGGCCTGCGCATCCAGAGCCTGTGCTCCGCAACGGGAGAGGCCACAACAGTGAGAGGCCCGCGTACCGCAAAAAAAAAAAAAAAAAAAAAAAAAAAAAAAAATCTCCATGTCCTGAGTGGGAGGCATGGTGGTGGAGGCTCATGGGTGGCACTGGGGGTCCCTCCGGGGGTTATGAATATTGAAGGAGGTGGGTGTGGAGAGGGCTCAGCAAACAGAAGTGGCCATTGTGATGCTCGCTGCCATTTCTGGGGCCACAGCTGCTTCCACTGCTAGTTCTCACTGCTGGTGCCACAGCTGTGGACAGGGAGATGGTGATGGAGACGGGGGCTTGTGTGGTGGCTCAGAGGAATGACTGAATAGGCCTGAGCAGGGAAAGGTCATGCTCTGCACAGCAGGGAACAGGGGACAGGTCTGTACTCAAGTAACAGCCCCTGGAGGGGCCCCCTGATCACCGTATCTGAAGGAGAAAACCCTTTCCCCTCTCTCATTCAGTCTCCTTTCCCTGCTTTGTTTTTGACCATGGCACTTCTTACTATGACATGTTCCATACATTTCATTTGCTTGTTTGTTGCTGTCTCTGCGTGAGATCATAAGCTTCATGGGGACAAGGGCTGTGGCCGTCTTGGCATTGCTGTATCCCCAGGACAGTCAGTATTTATTGAATGAACAAATACATGGATAGATGAAGGTAAGAATAAATGAACGGTCAAGAGACTTACAGGAGCTCTGTTGGGAGCCCTGGGTGAGGGGCTGAGCATCTCAGGGAGAACCAGGGTGGTGGGGAATAGCAGGATAAGGCCTGACAAAAATGTTTCCGCAAAGGCGAGCCCACAGAAGCGGGAAGTGATGAATGAGGAAGTGAAGGCGATGCCGAGGGGAGGCAGAGGGGCCACTGGCCAAGCAGGAGGACCAGAAGGGAGGGGACTGTTTCTGGACAAGCTGAGAGATTCTGGTTGTGACGCCTGGACTAAGGGGTTTTTGCTGTTTCTTTTGGGAGAAGTGAGTGTGCCTGTCCTTAGTGTGCTCACCTTTACACCCACTCCAGAATTATATATAATTCATTTAATTTAAACTACTTCAGGTTCCTTTTTTTTGTGTGTGTGTGGTATGCAGGCCTTTTTCTGTTCCCTACTTGTGCCCATAAAGGGGTGTGTCTGGGCTGGAGACTCAGGCTCAAATGCAGGGGGTGTGGACAGGCAGTCAATTACCAATCTCAGTTTAGTCTGCCAGGCAAACCGTAGCTACTCTCTAAACTCAGCTTCTGAAACTGTAAGACTGTGAGTGATGCAGATAGTGGTGGAAGAGCCTTTTAGAAAATAGACAACAAACAACTTACTGATTACTCAGCTAATGTGATGGAAGTTGCCCAATGAAAAATGAATGAATGGAAAAAAGAATACAGCTGGATTGTTGCCACACATTTATTGTTCAATAAATATTGTGTGGTTTGGGGGGAAAAAGGAGCCCCACCATGGCTCTATAACTTTTTGCATCTTTAAGTCAGATGATCTATATCTGTGACCCACCCCCACTCCATGTGTAAAAACAAGAATGAAAAACAGACTCAGACATGAGAACAGTGCTGGAGGGCAGCCTCTTTTCCTCTTTTGTCTTTTAATTTTCTAGACACAGGTTATTCTAAACCTCATTGTAGCTTACAGCTGGCAAAAGAAATAAAGTGGCAGGTTTGAATATCACATTAAACAGGTTGATGCTAAGTTACGTTATCTATTGGATGGTACCTGGAGGGGATAATGAATAATTAAAATGTAAACTACTGTCCCTTTCCCTCCCAGAGGCCATCTGTCCTCCCCCGAACACCGACAAGATGGTCTTATTTATCTTGTCGTCCGTGGACGGCTGGAGCACAGGACAGGACGACTGGTGGACATGAAGCTTCGCAGAATGAGAAAAGCATCTTAGGGTGTCCTGATCCTGCGGAAACTTAGCTAAAAATGGAAAATATAGAAAGTCATACTTCAGTGACAGTCAGTGTGTTCCACAAGCCTGGAGGAGACCCTCACTCACCCCGTATTCTCCTCAGGAGATCATGAAATAAACTGATGTCATTCTTGCAGTCAATCTGTTTAGGGCCTGTGATAGGCCAGGACCTGTACTGGGGTGAGAGAGGAGTGAGGTGTGGGCCAGCGGGGAGACAGATGCTGGCCTAGTAATGACAGTCCTGCATGACCGTGGCCCATTGCAATCAGCTCTGTGTGGTGAGCTGGGCTTTGTCAGGCCTGCCTGCTGTCCCCGGAGAGAACGACTGGTAATGGGGTGGCCCCTGGGGTGCATGCTGCTAACTCTTAGGATAGTCCTGCCTGCAGTGATTACTTGTTCTCAAGCAGAAATGTGCATTACTTTCCCCAAATCATAAACTTAATTCGTTTTTAATTTGTTGGGTTGTCAGAGAGATGAAGCTGGAAAGTGCCCCTCTCTCCTTCTTGGTCTCTTCATCTGGCTGTGTGCAGGTGATGATGTTTAACAAGGTGGAGAGATCAATTAATCATTGATATTTATTCCATCAAATGTAATTTAATGTTTACTTGTACTGTCATATCAGTAGATTTGCTACAAAAGACGACCTTAAATCCAAAGCCAACTTTTCTTTTTCTTTTTTTTTTTTTTTTTGCCGTACACGGGCCTCTCACTGCTGTGGCCTCTCCCATCGCGGAGCACAGGCTCCACACACGCAGGCCCAGCGGCCATGGCTCACGGGCCCAGCCGCTACGCTGCACGTGGGATCCTCCCAGACCGGGGCACGAACCCGTGTCCCCTGCATTGGCAGGGGGACTCCCAACCACTGCGCCACCAGGGAAGCCCAACTTTTCTTTTTAATTGTCAATTAATAACCTTTAATATATAGCTTTAAATATTACCAAGAATTTAAGATCCCTATAATCCTCATATAATATTCTATTCGTTCTTTACTTTTAAAAACAAGAAAATTAACTTCCAAGTCATCTTAATTTCTGAAGGCCTGGCAAATATCCTCCTCCTTTCTTTTTACTCTGGTGTCTTGTAATCACCATTAGTATCTTTTCTCTTTAGAGTATCACAGCTTTTCTCCAATGTGGCCCCCCTGTGTTCCCCATCAGAAAGCACTGAGCAGAACTGCCTGTGGATTCTGCCTGTGTGTCTGAGTCATTACTTAATTTATCCTGGCTAGGCTGTCTGGTCTGCCCATTCACAGATGGGGAACCTGGAGTGGGAGGTGTCTAGGCTGTGGCTGGTGGAGCACTTACTAATAAAATCAGGCTATTCAGGCCTCCTAGAGGCTATGAGGACCCCGTTTCAGTTTCCCTTGTGAACATAATGAAATTGATATTCCCCACAAATGTGCCACAGGGAGGCTATTGGTGATTTCATATTAATGACTTAAAAAAAAAAAGATGACTGTACCTTAATCATAAAGAGACTTCTGTGATATTTTTTCAAAATTATCCATACATGATCTTTTCCATTTGTCTTGATAAACCTCCACTAAATGCTTGGGTCCTGTGTAAACACCAGTTTGCTTACACTGATCCATTTATCGTTGGACAGGAAATAGAATGGACACAGAACTTGCTCACTGTATGGTCCATGTTTCAGCCCCGAAGTCTTGGAGAAGGTCCCTTTCATTGCCTGTGTGGTCATGCTCCCCACCACTTCTGTTCTCATTTTCCTGATAGAGGCCAGGGAGGCCTCATTGGATCGGGCAGCTTGTGGGCTGAGAGGGGAACATCCATGCCTCCCCAGCATCCTCTGCTCCCTAAGCATCCTGAGATGTAGGGCGGCTGCCTCTCCCGCCTGTAAGGCTGTCTACCTGAGGACACACACTGCTCTACCCAGAGGACTCCTGGCACGTGGTGCTATTCTCAGGGAGGTGGGGAATGAGCTCTGACCCCTTGACTAGGTGAGGTGGCATTCCTCAGAAGTGGGCACCTCCTCATCAGTATTTTCCTTAAGCACTTGCCGTGGGCTCCACATGACCAGAGGAGAAAGCTGATGTTCAGACTCCCCCACTGCACCCCCCAGGAAATCCTGTTGTTAGCTGGATTATTCACCTTGGCTCTCAAGCTAGCTCTTGAGTTTAGGGTTAATTCCCTAACTCTCTCTTCATCTGGCTTTGAAGGCCCTGACGTGATGTGCTGGCACATCTAACAACGCAGTGGTTTTCCTTCTGCCTTTACCTGAGCCATATAAATGAGATAAAGTGTACCAAACACTTACTGTGTGCTCAGTAAATGGGAGACAGTGATGGAATACATAAGGCATCACTTTATTTAGCCGTGTTCTATTCATCCAAGTGAAGGCTTTAATTGCAGAATGGTGTCCTGCTAGCAAAAATCAAAGTCATTAAGAGTCAAGTTTTTAAAATTCAAATGAATAAATGAAAAATTGTAAGAAAGGTTGTTAAAGAAGCATTAGTTTTAAGAACATCTCAGATATGAAAACCTTAGAATTTAGTTGTCAGAATTTCAGTAGTGATGAGTGCTTTTAGCAAAGCTTCCATACCAACTGTACCAAGTGGTTTATAAATTGAGCACTTGGGCTTCCTCTCGTAGCTTCCTTAGGCAGTGGGAGCCTAAGGAACTCTGCAGCAGGGGCTTCCTCAGCTCCCCTCATGCTGGACTGAGGTGCTGCCGGTCATGGGCTCACCACCAGGACACTGGCAGGGGCAGAGGTCCTGCAGCTGCCCACCTCAGCAGGCCATGCCCCATCTGCACAGACTCACCTCTGCTTTGTCTACAAAGACATGGCCACGTCAAGCTCCATTCAACTTGCTGTTTCCATGGCCTTCTCTTCTGAGTAGTGGATGCTTTTGATCCTCAGTTTGCTAACTCACAGAACCAACATTCTCCCAGAAGCCACTGAATCCCATAACATTTCAAGTGACACACTGAGACTCTCTAACCAAGGATGACTGGACACATGGCCAAGGGGGATGAATTTGATCTGTGGCCAAGCTCCACCACCCTTTTCCTGAGCCTCACATACAGTCTAATGTCCTGAGCACCACCTAAGATGGATGAAAATGATCCAGGCATGGAATCTGAGGATCTTCATTTGTCCTCTTTCAGCAGCTCACAAACTATTTTTTGGTAACTGAGAATCTGTAATAGATTTTTGGATTATGAAAAATATTAGTCAGCAATCATATTATATTGATTCAAAAGATTATGCAGTTCAACTGCACAATAAAGTACAGCTTTATGGAATGGTAATTTTTTACTTAAGTTCTTCTACACTATAGTAGAAGATAATGGATTCAGGAAGGGCACAATGAGGAATAAAGCTGTTGTATTGGTTAAATGACATTTTAAATGATTTGGCTGTCAAATTCGTGGAAAGGTTATGAACAGTAAATGAAAAATCTAAAATTAATTCCCTACTTCAAGAAAATGTGATTTATACCATAATAAAATTAGATTTTTAGTTAAAGAAATTTAGTCATTAAGTAATGCCCATGTGCTAACTCTCATTTCTAACCATCTGGTTTGAAGCTTCTGCAGCAAATAATTTCTTCCTTAGGCAAAGCATCTGGGGCCCTGGTGTCACTTCTATAAGTGAATTCTGTTCTGTACAGTTCTGCTACAGCTTTTTGGGGCATACTTTTTCAAGTACTGAAAAGATATTCTATTTAGCCACAATAATTGACAGAGACATTGAACTCATTTCCCTCCCCAAGTGATCTTACTATTTCTCTCCCTTAGTTATCTTCATTAATGGCAATAAAGATGATGATGGCCACCATTTAAGGACTACTGTATGCCAACCACCATGCTAAGTGTAGCACAGGCTTATTATTTCACTTAATCATCCCAACAACTCTACAAAGAAGGTACCATTCCTGCCCTTATTTCACAGATGAACAAACTGAGGCTTAGAAAGGTGAGATAATTAACCAAAGGTGGCAGGGCCATGGCTGTCAGGAATAAGCCAGGATCCAGCCCAGATCCATCCAACTTAATAGTTCCATTTTTTAATATCTGTCATGTGTCTCCTGAACATTCACTGAGTATTTGCTTTGAGACTGCAGAGCATAGTGGTAGGATTTCCAAGACTTGAGTCTAGCCTTGACTTGGCCACTTGCTACCCTGTGATGAGTCAGCAAGCTGCAGCCTTTCCCTCTGTAGAACCTTTCTCATCTGTAAATTAGGGAGTATGATTATTCCCTTTCTTCAACAAATTTCTATTGTGTACTACGGGTACTTTGTCCTATTATATTTTTAAATTTTTGATTGAGACGCATCAAATATTTTGGAAAGTGTACACCTCTTAAGTGTAGAGCTCCATTTACTTTTACAAAGTGAACACAACCAAGTAACTACCACCAAGATCATAATTTAGAACATTTCCAGTACCCCAGAAACCACCTTTGTATCCCCCTGTTGTATACTCCCAAAGGTGACCACTAATCTGTCACCAAAGATTGCTTATGCTTGTTTCTGAAATTTACAAAAATCCTATACATTGTACTCTTTTGCATCTGCCTTGTTTTGGTCAACATTATGTCTGTGAGAGTCATCCAAGTTAATGCATATTGCAGAGTTGGTCCTTTTGCATTGCTGTGACATTTCCATTGTGTGGATATGCCACACTTTATCCATTCTACTGTTGGTGGACTTTTGAGTTGTTCCCTGTTCTCGGCTATTACGCGTCATGCTGTGATCGGCATTCTTGTACATGTGTTTTGGTACTCATGTGAATGTACTTAAGTTGGACATTTACCTGGGAGAGGTATTGCAGGGTCAAGTAAGACAGAAATATTGCACTACTTATTTTAATAGAATTGGTTAAACAGGTAATAAAGGGTTAAAAAGCCAAAAAGCCAAAAAAAAAAAAAAAAAAAAGACTGCTGTGATAACTAAGAGCAATAACTGCAGGAAGCAGCTCTTGTCTCTAGGGGAGGAGCCCCAGAAAGCTGAGTCTCAGGCCAATGAGGAGAGTCCTGCTGGTGCTGGTTCCTCTAAAAGTGTGAAAATTATAGTTGCTCCATATCCTCATAAGCATTTGCTATTACTAGTTTTGCTTTGTTCTCTTGTTATCTTTTCTGTGGTGTATAGCCATATCCCACTGTGGTTTTCACTTGTGAAGTTCTTATTCAAGCCTTTTGCTCATTTTTAATTAGGTTATTTGTATTTGTCTTATTTGTCTGCAAAAGTATCTTCTATTCTGAATGAGTGCTGTGTCGGATATATAGATAAATATTGCAGATATATTCCCTTAATGGGGCTCAGCTTTTCACTGTCTCAATTGTATCTTTTAATGAACAGAAGTCTTCATTTTTTTAAAAAGTCCAATATATCATTCTTTTCCTTTATGGTGCTGCCTTTCACATCCCATTTAAGAAATTTTTGCTTACTTAAAGGTCATGAAGATATTCTCTTATGGTATCTTCTAGAAACATTATTGTTTTACATTTCACATTTAGATCTACAGTCCATCTGGAAATGAATTTTCTGTATGTTACAAGGTAGGAGGTCGTTGTTTTCTGTATGGATATCCAATGGATCAAGCTCTATCTGTTACAAAGCCATTCTTTTCCATTGTACTGCGCTGACACCTTTGTCATAACCCCAGAAACTGGATATGTGTGATATCGTGCTTGACTTCACATTCTGTATACCTTTTCTCTTTTTTCTTGATCAGCCTTCTTAGGGATCAACTTTATTAATTTTTTCAAGGAACTAAATTTTGGCCTTATTTTTTCATGGTATAATTATTTTCCTCTGTTTCATTGATTTCTGCTCCTATTATATTTCTTTCCTCCTATTTTTTGTGGGCTTACATTGGCCTTTTCTAGCTTTTAGAGATAGATGCTTAGGTCATCAATTTCTAGCCCCCCTCCTTTTTTTCTAACATAGACACTTGAGGCTATAATTTTTCTCTAAGCACTGCTTTAGCCACATCCCATAATTTTTTAAATGCTATAATTCAATTGTCATTCAGATTTCCTTTGTGTCTTCTTATTTCCTTTGTGATGTTTCTCTTGGAAATTATGCAATATACTTCCAAATCCATCAGTCAAGTATTTGGAGATTTTTCTCCATATCTTCTGTTACTGATTTCTAATTTAATTTCACTGTAGTCAGAAAACTATTTATGTTGTCTATATGGTTTTGATAATTTGAAATTTGTTGAAACTTCCCAGTGGCTCAGAATATGATCAATTTTTATAAATGTTGAATGGACACTTGAAATGAATATGTAGTATGCATTTGTTGGTACAGCATTTGATGTACATCAACTAGGTGAAGTTTGTTAATCATGAGGGTCAAATATTCTACATCCTTACTGATTTTTCCTCTACTTATTTTATCATTTAGTAACAGGTTTCTTAAATTCTCCAATGATTATTGTGAATTTGTCACTGTGGATTTCTTCTTTTAGTTTTGATTTTATATGTGTTTAGGCTATATAGTTAGGTATGTACAAGTTTAGAATTGCTATTTATTCCTGTTAAATTGTCCTTTTCTCACTATAAATCTAACATATTATTCTCTCTTCTTTATTCTTTTTCCCCCTACTCTTGTCTTTTTTTTTTTTTGATTAGTTTTTTGTGATCCCAGTCCTTTGATCTTATAGCACTACTTTTACCACATTTTGGATAGTAATAGGATTGTAATACTTAAATTCCATTTGACCTCCTGACCTTTTGTGATCATATGGTCATGCATTTTTGTTCTACAAATAGTATTACCTTAGAGGGCATTATTGTTGTTGTGTTAAGCAGCCAAAATTAGATTTATTCACTTTCTGGTGCTCTTTATTCCTTCTTGCATAACTAGGCATTCATCTGAAAAACTTTCCTTTTGTTGAGAGTGTTACCTTGTATTGCTCTTAGCATTAATCTGCTAGCAATGTATTCACTCAGTTTTTGCCTGTCTAGATATAGCTTTATTTTACCTTATGAATATCCATATTTTCACTGGATACAGAATTCTAAGTTTTTTCAGAATTTTAAAGATGTCATTCCATTGTCTTCTGGTTCCATTATTTTCTCCTGAAAAGTTGGCTATCAAATCTTATTGTTACTCCTTTGTAAGTAATATGTCCTTTCCACCTCCACCACCCATCTTCTGGCTGTTGTAAAGATTTTTCTTTTTCTCTTTGAATATTCAACTATATTTCCATGAGTACCTAGTGATGATTTTCATTGTATTTATCTTGCTTAGCATTTGTAGAGATTTCTAAATCTTTGGCTTGATGATTTCCATCGATTTTGAAAATTTTCAAGCAGTATCTCTTCAAATATTGATTCTACCTAATTTCCTCTCTCTGAAACTTCAATTACATGCTTGTTAGAACTTTTCACCATACCCTATAATGTCTCTCATACTCTACTGTGTTTTTTATTTTTATTTTTTCTTTTAAGATCTTTAGTCTGGTTATTTTCTACTGACCTAAACTCCATCTTATTAATCCTCTCTTTAGTTGTCTTTAATCTTCTATTATATTCATCTATTGAATCTTTCAGTTATTTAATTTTCAGTTCCAGAATTTCCATTTGATTCTTATTTTAATTCAAATTTTATGGTGAAATTCATCATCTTCTATTTTCCTGAACATATTAGTCATAATTATTCTACAGCTTGTGTCTAATAATTCTAAAATCTGGATAACCTGTGGATCAGTTTATGCTGTCTGTTTTATTGGATTTTAGTCATTTGATCCTGTTTCCCACCCTGCCTAGTAATTTTGGATTGGATGCTAGACATTATATATTGTAAAAAAAAAAAAAGAAAAAAAGAAAGAAAAAAAAATGAATAAACAGAAACCTCAATTAAATAGAGCTGGGAGACCAGAACGGGGAGCTCTGACACCCTGTGACAATTGCAGAACCCAAAAGAAAGAAGAGACTCCTTTTATTTCCTGGCAACAACTCAGCTAATGAAAAGCCATGAACTCTGTGTTTACTATAGCCCTGCCATTTTTCTTTTCCCCTCTATAAAAGAGTTTCCCTTCCTTTGCCATGTGGGGACTTGCAGATGGCTCATCATGGTTGTAGACTCTGAATTTCACTTATCTGCTGATCCTGAATAACTCCCCCCCATTTTTTTTCTAGAGAAATAACTAACAATTTATTTTTTTTAGGTAAAAAATATGAAAAATTGTAAACTCTGTAGACTACTTTATTGTCTTTCAGTGAAGATTTACTTTTATTTGTTAGATATAGAATACTGGCAGATCATCTTGATCTACCCAGGAATAGAAATTCTTTGAGAATATATGATCTTAACTGAAAGTCAGCTGCATTTACCAGGACCACTCTTCCTTTGAAAGCTTAATTTTTGTCTTCCTAGCACCATGATGCTGTCAGAATCTGTGCTTAGTTTCTTAGCTGTTTGAGGCTAATTTTTTGCTTCTCAACCTCTTGCTCTTTATATGTACAGCTCAAGCATAATAATTTAACTCAAGAGGAAGCTTTGTGCAGAATATTGGGCTCACTTCTTTCTGATTCCCTTTTCTAGGATTGTAGACCCTCAAGTTCTGGTTGCTTTTGTAGCCCCAACTTAGGTATCTCCCATCAGTAAGGCTACTTTAAGCTCCAGAACATTACTTTTGTTTGGCTTCTATGTAAAATCATAAATGCCCCAAAGGGAAAATCTGGCAGTAAATATGGGGCTCACCTCAGAAACCTCCTCTTCTCTCCAAATATTGGCTAAGTTCTGTCTGCCTTTGTTGCTCTCAGATGCCTACAAAAACTTTGGGGGGTTATTTATCCAACTTTATAGTTATTCTTAACAGAAGGATTGGTATAATACAAGCTATTCTTTCACAGCCTGAAGCAGAAGTCTATCTCATCTAATTTTTACACTATCTTTATGAATTAAATACATAGAATGTTGTTATGTGCATAAGCTTTGGGATTAGACTTTAGAATTTAAATCCCAGCTGGCCACTGACCAAAATGTGAGAACTTAGACAAATTTTAACCTCTCTGACCCTCTACTTCCTCCCATTTTAATAAATATCTGAGAAATGAAGTTGCAGAAACTTCATTTTCAACTAAAATCAGATAATCAGACTTTTATTTAAACTATTTCAGTGCATAATACGAGGAAAACTTCCAAATCCATTATATGAAACTAGTATAATTTTAATTCCTAAAACTGAGAAAAATGACACCTAAAAATTATGGACCAATCTCATTTATGAATATTAATGCAAAAATGTATTTAAAATCATAGCAAATAGAATCCAGCAGCATATTTTTAAAAACGCACCATGATTAACAAAAGCTTATTCCAGAAATACAGGGATAATTGAATACTATGAAATCTACTAGATAAGCCATCAAGTTAATAGAGCTGAGGAGAAAAACATCATAGGATCAACTCCATAAATGCAGAAAAAGTATTTCATAAAATTCAACACACATTTATTTTATTTTCATTCACCAAATATGTATTGAACATCTGCCCTATTATAAATAACACTGAGGATGCCAGTGTGAAAAAGATACTGGCACCATCCCAGCTCACATTCCAGTGGAAGGAAACAGCCAATAAATAAACAAGTCAGAGGACAAGCTAGAACATACATTTATTTTAAAAACTCTATAAAATATGCATAGATTTCACTAATATAATAAACATCCTTTGGGCCAAGAGCCAGCATTTTACTTATTGGGAAACACTACAGGTTTTCTTCTTAAAATCAGAAAGAAGTGTAGGATACCCACTATGTTTACAACACTTAACATTAAGTGGAGGAATTACCTAAAAGAATAAGACTAGACCAAGGGATCTTCAAGATGGCAGAGGAGTAAGATGTGGAGATCACCTTCCTTCCCACAATAACAACAGAAATACATCTACATTTGGAACAACTCCTACAGAACACCTACTGAACGCTGGCAGAGGACCTCAGACTTCCCAAAAGGCAAGAAACTCCCCATGTACCTGGGTAGGGCAAAAGAGAAAAGCAAAAACAGAGACTAAAGAATAGGGACAGGACCTGCACCTCTGGGAGAGAGTTGTGAAGGAGGAAAAGTTTCCACACACTAGGAAGCCCCTTCACTGGTGGAGGTGGGGGGTGGGCGGTGGGGGGGAAGCTTCGGAGCCAGGGAGGAGAGCACAGGAACAGGGGTGCAGAGGGCAAAGCGGAGAGATTCCCGCACAGAGGATCGGTGCTGACCAGCACTCACCAGCCTGAGAGGCTTGTCTGCTCACCTGCTGGGGCAGGTGGGGGCTGGGAGCTGAGGCTCCGGCTTCGGAGGTCAGATCCCAGGCAGAGGACTGGGGTTGGCTGTGTGAATACAGTGTGAAGGGGGCTAGTGCGCCACAGCTGGCCGGGAGGGAGTCGGGGGAAAAGTCTGGAGCTGCCTAAGAGCCAAGAGACTTTTTACTTGCCTCTTCGTTTTCTGGTGCGCAAGGAGAGGGGATTAAGAGTGCCACCTAAACGAGCTCCAGAGACGGGCGCGAGCCGCGGCTATCAGCGCAGACCCCAGAGACGGGCATGGGATGCTAAGGTTGCTGCTGCCACCACCAAGAAGCCTGTGAGCAAGCACAGGTCACTATCCACACCTTCCCTCCTGGGAGCCTGTGCAGCCCGCCACTTCCAAGATCCCGTGATCCAGGGACAACTTCCCCAGGAGAACACACGGCGCGCCTCAGGCTGGTGCAACGTCATGCTGGCCTCTGCCGCTGCAGGCTCGCCCCACATCCGTACCCCTCCCTCCCCCTCGGCTTGAGTGAGCCAGAGCCCCCGAATCAGCTGCTCCTTTAACCCCGTCCTGTCTGAGCGAAGAACAGACGCCCTCAGGCGACCTACACGCAGAGGCAGGTCCAAATCCCAAGCTGAACCCCGACAGCTGTGAGAGCAAAGAAGAGAAAGGAAAATCTCTCCCAGCAGCCTCAGGAGCAGAGGATTAAATCTCCACAGTCAACTTGATGTACCCTGCAACTGTGGAATACATGAATAGACAATGAATCATCCCAAATTGAGGAGGTGGACTTTGGGAGCAACTGGAGACTTGGGGTTCGCTTTCTGCACCTAATTTGTTTCTGGTTTTATGTTTGTTTTAGTTTAGTATTTAGAGCTTATTATCATTGGTAGATTTGTTTATTGATTTGGTTGATCTCTTCCTTTTTTTAAAAAAAATATGTTTTCCTTTTTCTGTTTTTGTGAGTGTGTATGTGTATGCTTCTTTGTGTGATTTTGTCTGTATAGCTTTGCTTTTACCATTTGTCCTAGCATTCTGTCTGTCCATTTTCTTTTTCTTTGTATATATTTTAGTGCTTGTTATCACTGGTGGATTTGGTTTTTGGTTTGGCTGTTCTTTCTTTCTTTTTTTATTACTTTTTTATTTTTAATAATATTTATTTTTATTTTTTGTTTCAATAATTTTTTATTTTATTTTTTCTTTCTTTCTTTCCTTTCTTTCTCTCTTTCCTTCTGAGCTGAATGGCTGACAGGGTCTTGGTTCTCCAGTCAGGTGTGAGGTCTGAGCCTCTGAGGTGGGAGAGCCAAGTTCAGGACATTGGTCTACCAGAGACCACCCCACATAATATCAAATGGCAAAAACTCTCCCAGAGATCTCCATCTCAATGCTAACACCCAGCTCCACTCAGCAACCGGCAAGCTACAGTGCTGGGCACCCTGTGCCAAACAACTAGCAAGACAGGCAACACAACCCCACCCATTAGCAGAGAGGTTGCCTAAAATCATAGTAAGTTCACAAACACCCCAAAATGCACCACCAGAAAGACAAGATCCAGCCCCAGCCACCAGAACACAGGCACCAGTCCCCTCCATCAGGAAGCCTACACAACCCACTGAACCAACCTTACCAACTGGGGGCAGACACCAAAAACAACAGGAACTATAAACCTGCAGCCTGCGAAAAGGAGACCCCAAACACAGTAAGTTAAGCAAAATGAGAAGACAGAGAAACACACAGCAGATGAAGGAGCAAACTGGACAGGAGTAAACTGGACAGCTACATGTTAAAGAATGAAATTAGAACACTCCCTAACACCATACACAAAAATAAACTCAAAATGGATTAAAGACCTGAATGTAAGGCCAGACACTATAAAACTCTTAGACGAAAACATAGGCAGAACACTCTATGACATATATCACAGCAAGATTCTTTTTGACCCACCTCCTAGAGAAATGGAAATAAAAACAAAAATAAACAAATGAGACCTAACGAAACAAAATCTTTTGCACATCAAAGGAAACTATAAACAAGTCAAAAAGACAACCCTCAGAATGGGAGAAAATATTTACAAATGAAGCAACTGACAAAGGATTAATCTCCAAAATATAAAAGCAGCTCATGCAGCTCAATATAAAAAAAATAAACAATCCAAAAATGGCAGAAGGCCTAAACAGACATTTCTCCTGAGAAGATATATGGATTGCCAACAAACACATGCAAGGATACTCAACATCACTAATCATTAGAGAAATCAAAACTACAATGAGCTATCATCTCACACCAGTCAGAATGGCCATCATCAAAAAATCTACAAACGATAAATGCTGGAGAAGGTGTGGAGAAAAAGGAATCCTCTTTCACTGTTGGTGGGAATGTAAATTGATACAGCTACTATGGAGAACAGTATGGAGGTTCTTTAAAAAACTAATAATCGAGCTACCATATGACCCAGCAATCCCACTACTGGGCATATACCCTGAGAAAACCATAATTCAAAAAGAGTCATGTACCACAATGTTCATTGCAGCTCTATTTACAGTAGCCAGGACATGGAAGCAACCTAAGTGTCCATTGACAGATGAATGGATAAAGAAGATGTGGCACATATATACAATGGAATATTACTCAGCCATAAAAAGAAACAAAATTGAGTTATTTGCAGTGAGGTGGATAGACCTAGAGACTGTCATACAATGTGAAGTAAGAAAAACAAATACCATATGCTAACACACATATATATACATATATATATATATATATATATATATATATATATATATAATCTGAAAAAAAGAAAATGGTTCTGAAGAACCTAAGGCCAGGACAGGAATAAAGACACAGAGGTAGAGAATGAACTTGAGGACACAGGGAGGGGGTAGGGTAAGCTGGGAGGAGGTGAGAGAGTAGCATTGACATATATACACTTCCAAATGTAAAATAGATAGCTAGTTGGAAGCAGCTGCATAGCACAGGGAGGTAAGCTCAGTGCTTTGTGTCCCCCTAGAGGTGTGGGATAGGGAGGGTGGGAGGGAGACGCAAGAGGGAGGGGATATGGGGAGATATGTATATGTATAACTGATTCACTTTGTTATAAAGCAGAAACTAACACACCATTGTAAAGCAATTATCCTTCAATAAAGATGTTAAAAAAAAAAAAGAAGACTAGAGAAAGCAACTGTAGACCTAGAAACTGGAAGAAGGAGAATCACTGCTATTTGCAGATTGTATAAATATACAAATGGAGAGCCCAAAAGAATCATTGGGAAACGTATTACAAACAATAAGAAATTTAGTCAAGTGGTCGGTTATATCAATATATAAGAATCAATTGCCATCACATATACAAATGAGAACCAGTTATAAGATATAATGCAAGATAAATTCCATTTATGATAACAAAATATATGTAATAAATAAATTTTCAACATATATACAGGAAAATTATACTCTTCAATAAAAGTAGACTTGAACAAATTATTAAAAATACCATGTAGATAAGGGGATACAACGTTATATTGATGTCAACTTACCCTAAGTTAATTTATAAATTTTATGCAATTGCAATAAAATTTCTGTAAAGTTTTTTTCTAGAGCTGTACCAATCCCTATTCCACAAATACTAGTTATTTCTGAGGATGGAGGTGCCAGCCCCTAGAGCAGAGATCTGAGGAGCAGTGTGGAAGGAGCTGGGTTTACTCAGTGCAGGATGTGCTTCATGGCTTTCATATCTCTCTTATAGTTACTACTGTCCAAGCTCCCTCTTTTGAACCCTGAGGTGCTGAGGAACCAGCACATTGGAAGCTTGTTTGGTTAATTGTGCTGTGTGATGTGCTGCTGCCCTATAACATGTATCTTCAATTGGTCTCCACTTGGGCTTTTTTTTTTTTTTTTGGAGTATAATTGCTTTACAGTGGTGTGTTAGTTTCTGCTTTATAACAAAGTGAACTCTGTGACAAAGTGAGAGAGTGGCATGGACATATATACAGTACCAAACATAAAATAGATAGCTAGTGGGAAGCAGCCGCATAGCACAGGGAGATCAGCTCCACTTGGGCTTTTGACTCATTACAGAGATGGCAGTCAGAAAGTGTAATTTGGGCAGGACAATCTTTTCAGTGCCTCCTCAGTTTCCTTTCTAATATTGCCTCCCCTTCCTGGCTTCATAAGAATGCTAGACAAGAATGTTAAGGTATTAAAGACAATATCATTTGTTTAAAAAGTGATGGTTCTGAGTGGTCTTTTTGGTTGTGATTTTGAGTTGTCCCAAGTTCGGTGTTTGATCTTCTTTTCTTCAATTGCTAGAATGGATTTTCAGCTTATTCTCAAGATTAGGATTTTTATTCCTAAACTAGTCATTTATAATGGATTGTAGATACTTTTTATTAGTTATGAAACCGCAATATGTTTCGACCTTTCCCCCCATTACTTCCCACTGGGTCTTTTCCTGCTTCCTGACCATGCCCTGTACTTTTTTGCCACTCTGTCTTTTCTCAAGCCATTCTCTCTTCCTGGTGCGCCCTCCTTCTCTTATTGCTGTCTGAAAGCCTTCCCATTCTTCAGTGCTATTTACAAAGTGCTTTAAAAAAAAAAACACTTTTGGGGCTTCCCTGGTGGCGCAGTGGTTGAGAGTCCGCCTGCCGATGCAGGGGACACGGGTTCGTGCCCCGATCCCGGAAGATCCCACATGCCGCGGAGCGGCTGGGCCCGCGAGCCATGGCCGCGGAGCCTGTGTGTCCGGAGCCTGTGCTCCGCAACGGGAGAGGCCACAGCAGTGAGAGGCCCGCGTACAGCAAAAAAACAAAACAAAACAAAAAAAAAAACACTTTTTCTTATGTTTTCAGTTGAATGTGAATATATTGGTATTTATCAAGGCAAAATCACCCCTTTATTTCTCAGTAATTTGTGTTTGTTCTGTACCATTCTATTCAACTGTGCATATCTTCAATGCAGGGACTCTTGTTTTACCTATGTAATTTCTGAAACACTTTGCTTATTGCTTTGCACAGTGCATGAAGATGAGATTGAATTTAGAAAAGCCAAGGGCTTAATTCGGTCCAATGGCATGGACTGGCTATCCAAATTGTCCATAATATCTCACCCT
Organism: Mesoplodon mirus; assembly: GCF_964341445.2. Taxonomy (NCBI): domain Eukaryota; kingdom Metazoa; phylum Chordata; class Mammalia; order Artiodactyla; family Ziphiidae; genus Mesoplodon; species Mesoplodon mirus. The sequence continues at coordinate 73,083,190 of NC_138980.1, forward strand.
TTGGAAACTATTGATGAGCATAATCAGTCACCAGATCATGCCAGTAACCTGCACAGGAGCAATGGTAGTCTTCACCGTGGCACCACAAATCAGAACCTACTGCTGCTCATGTAATTCTGGCCCCTGTCTTCTTATGTTTTCCCCAGGCCCTACAAACACCTGCAGTCTAGGTGGAGGGTGGGAATTCAACTTGGAACGAGGTCTTTCCTAACAATTGGTACCAGCCCAGTTTCCACATAAGGAAGACCATGAGAGTTGGCTCTGCTCATTAAAAACTGCATGATTAACAGTATTTTTTGCTTAAGCCAACAAAGCAACAAGTAGTTTACATTTACAGATGTGTGTATGTATGAGAATTTAATAAATCCCACATTGCTGAATGTCTTGTCCTTATGAGATTGTTCACCTTTCTGTGAATAAATGTCTAACAACAGGTGAGATATTTTCAAGTATCTCTACATATGAATTATTCTTCAAAAACACCAAGTCTTTCTTTTCTTGCAGGAATCCAGACGCCTTGAAGTCACAAGAAGAGAAGGTAGGGAAGATGCATTCATACTCATTTCATTTTCATTGTTGACATTTGGATGTAGTTTGTTGAAGTTAAGATGAACTTCAGCCTGTTCTTTGACATTTCGTGTGGGCTTTTCTGGGTGCTGACTATTTAGCACTTGCCTCTAGGGACTGCAGGAACTAAAGTCCAGGTTTGCTTGTGAGAACTATGTCTTTTACCTTCTAGTATCAGAGATGGGGTCTGGCGAACTGGCTTATTCATGATAATGTTTACAGTCTCTCCAGAGAGGCCTCATCTTTTGAGTGAAGTTTGAAGTAATAATTTAGTTCCACCCAGTGAAAACCACCTCAACAATAAAAAATGGTTTATGGTTTGAGGTATTTCAATATCTGGGAAAATGTGCCACTGTGAAAAATATTTCTGATTAGATTTTTACAACTTTAGTTAAGCTGAAATAGATATAAGCAATTAATTTCCCTTCTGAAAACAATGCAATGGTGTTTTATTTTCCCTGCCAGAGTTCCTCTAGCACATTTGTTTTCTTATCACTGAGGTAAATATATATATATGGGTGGTAACTTCTGAAATCTTTTAGTGGAAATTGAAGTTTACTTGCTTTCAGTAATACCTAGTCTCTCATGAGAGGGTGTCTTTTGTATGATATATGGAAATCACCACCAATAAGCCCTTTATTGCAGGGATGGGAGGATGAAGTCAGAAACCAAAGTGAATTCTTGGTCTAGAGTCTGGCCTTTGGCTTTAGCCCTAATCACGTCTCCTTCTTTGTGGTATTGTCTCCAAAAAGAGCGCCAATCTTTCAAAGTGAGCAAATACCATATTGACTTTCAAATCTAAAAACCTCCCCCCAGTTTAGTTCTTATTTTATGCAGCACAGTGAAAGACACAGGATGACCATGTTACCAAAGTGTGTTCCTAGACCTAAACTTTCCATACTATCTGTACCGATGGGTTAATAGAACTGGTTGTTTGCTGCTGTCCATGGTGCTGGAATCCTGGATACAAAGGATCTGGATTATCTAGCTATAGGATGAATTTTCTGACTTTCATTCTCATTTGCCATCATCTGGTTTTGGACTCAGTGTCCTCTGAACTGCATCCATAGTGTAAACTGCATTGTTTGGATATCACAATCAAATGAAATTGGATGAAGGTGGGTGGGGCAGGGAAGGCATATTTCTTATTCAAAGGCGTGTTCACAGTGGGTGCAATGACATGTAAACTGGAAAGAAATAGCCATTAGGAGATAGGTTGCATGAACTTTGGTTTAGAATACTATTCATTCACTACCCCTGAGTGTGACTGTTTAGAATTAATTTGCGTTATGGAATCACATATAAACTTAACTGTTTTGGAATATTACTGTCCTTGTGTTAGAAATGTCTTTAAATAGTAAGGCTAGGGTACGAGAGAACCACATGTATTTTTGCTCAAAGGCATAAAAGGCCTTACTGTACCCGAGACTCCCAATTCCTATAAGACTGAGTGTCTGAGGATGAGCAAAAGCATGGTCAGGCTGTGCTCTAATCATCCATAATCCCCTTCTCTCTAGAAGCAGCATGTTTCACAACTGGCATATGCCTTGGGTTTGTACTGGTAAATTTGTCTTGACATAACATAGACTTTTTTCTTCCTATTGTGAACTGATGTGTTTCTTGCTTTTTCTGTCAAAGCTGAGTGTTTGAAAATTCCTGAAATAGCCCAGTGCCTTAATGTCAGTGCTTCTAACCCGGCAGGAAGGAAGGAAGAGTGGGTTCCGAGTATTTTCAAGTCTGAGATTCACAGGCTTGGGTAGTAGGGTTGTTAATCTTTTTTTTTTTTTTGTATAGACGACTTTTTTTGTAAACAGTAAAATATATGTAATGTCTCAACTACAAGCCTTTCATGTTGAAAGGGTCTCTAACATGAGTTACTTTAATATTTTGAAACAAAAAATTTAAGAATGTCACAATGGAAACAATCCAACACTGACAAACTCTAGTGATCAAAGACATTCTCTTTTAGTTAATGTAAAACAATTCATAATTACAGAGAATGTTCTAGCTGTGGATATCATGAAACAAGCCACCTTTCTAGACCAAAAGGAACTCAAGGCTAGGGATGAAATGGAGCTCTGATGCAAACCAGCCAATTGGGGCTGGTTCCTTTAAAACAGTGGTCACCTACTGTTCAGCTTGAGTAGTCCAAGGACAAAGGAAAGCAGAAAACATTTCCTCCTCTTTAAATCTGGCATTCACACTACACGTACTGACCACTCTCATTGCTTTGGTCAAGTGCGTGGAAGGCAGTTCAGTTCCAGTTCGGAGCCACTGTCTCCCCATGCAAAGTTGCCACGTGGATGATCCAGACTTAGTATTTTTCCTGAGAGCCACCTGCCAGGCATCTTCATGAGGTGACCACAACTGTATACTTTCAGACTGCTTCCTGACTAGGCTCCATCCAGGACAGACACTGACAGTGCCATTCCTCACGGGGCCAAATAGTTTTCCTTGGTCAACTCCTGAGTCCCCATGACAAGGCAAGAGGAACTCGAGAACCTTCGTTGGTGGACTTATATGGGAGCATGAGAGTAGGGTTATTAATCTTCTCCAGAACAGTGTATGGGTATAAAAATAGTAGAAGCACTGAGTATTTCAATAAACTATTATTCCTACAAACACAAGTAAGACATTGTTGTCTAGCAACATACACTTATCTTGATCTGGTACTGAAAGAGGAGCAAATAATTAACACTCTGAATTTTTCTGCCCAATTTACCAAGCCCAGAGATTCTGGAAAGGTCTAGAGAGGTAGCCTCTGGACCACAAAACCCAAGATGTTTTCCTTTTTTTTTTTTTTAATACTACATCTGACTCAAGATATCAGCTCCAGCCAGAGTTCATTGCAACAAATGGATGACCAATTGCAACTTTACGCTATGTGACTTTTGCAAACTCTTGAATAAGTCTGTGGAGTGAGAAATGAGGGGGCTAATATTAGCAGTGGAAATGGAGTCTGGGCTAAGTCACAGTTGGGTTGGAGATCATTAGGGTGACATGAATGCACTGTGTGCCTCAGACCCACTCTCTGCTTTATTTCCCCCTGTGGTCCTCCCATCCAGTGATGTCACAGTTCCCAGACTGTAGCCCAGCTTTCTTGCCTCTAGTCTTCACTGTTCCTGCAGCCTGCATGCCCTTTGTCCCTCATCTTCTGTGGAATTCCACCGCTCCCTCACCCCTTCCAGCTCTCTTTCTGAAGAGTTTTGCTTACCCTACTTTACCTGAGAGTTAAGGGCTCCTATTAGGTCATTCAGTTCCTGAGAGCTGAGACCCTCCCCTCATTCACTCCCAGAGTCCTCAAGGCCTTAGCCCAGGGCCTATAGTTACTCAACAATCATTTCTTGAATAAAGTGCAAATTTTAAAAATTGTTTTTTATATGTACTTTTCACTCTGATTCTGTCCTAGTGCTAAGCAAGAGAGGCACTGAGTCATTGGTTCTACAAAGGCACTTTTAGGGAGTGTTCTGTGGATATCTAGATATTACGAGCTGGTGCATTGATGAAAGTGCTCCATGTTCACATAAGCTTGGTACTATGGGTTGAATTGTGTCTCCCCAAAAGATATGTTGAAGTCCTAACCCAGAACATGTGAATGTAACCTTACTTGGAGACATGGTCTTGGCAGATGTGTAATTAAGTTAAGATGAGATCATACTGGAATAAGGTGGGCCCTAATCCAATGAGTGAGATCCTTCTGAGAAGAGAGAAATATGGACACAGACACACAGGGAGAACAGCATGCTTTGATGGAGGCACAGATTGGAGTGATGAGTCTGTAAGCCAAGGAACACCAAAGATTGCTGACAATCACCAGAAGCTAGGAAGAAGTGCCAAAGAATCCTCCCCTAGAGCCTTCAGAGGGAGTGTGGCCATGTCAACACCTTGATTTCTGACTTCCAGTCTCCAGAACTGGGAGAAAACAGATTTCTCTTGTTCCACTCAGGTTACGGAACTTTGTTACCGCAGCCATAGGGAAATAATACACTTGGTAAAGGCTGGACTCAATATTGAGCTATAGTAGTTGTTATTTTTACTGCAGAGCCTCTCAGCTCTGTAAGATGCTAAATAGGACTTTCAAAAGGAGGTGTAATATGCAGCATTTCCCAAACTTAGTTTCCCATGGCATCTTGATTTGTTGCTTTTAATCATCTCTGGGCTGACATTCCATGCAGTGCTCTTTGCAAGCCCTGCTCTAGAGAGTCCATGGAGAGGGAGTGCTTCTTCAGAGCCCAGGACATGCCCCAGCACCAGTGACTGTCTTCCAAGGGTGGTGCATGGAGAGAATGGTGAGCTAGTTATAATGATAACTATGTCTCAGTTGTTCTGAAGTTTTCAGAGAGCTTTCATGTTCTTTACCTCCCTTGACTCTCAGTGACCCATGGTATGAGCAGAGAAGATAGCACCTTGCATGAGACTCCTTCCTTTCCATGCTAATTTTGGTAGGAACAAAGAGTCCTCTGGGTTAGGGTCCCTCTGGACCAATGTCCCTCTGATGCAGTGAACCTCTCTAATGGGTGGGGTGGGGTGGCTTAAGTGACTTGATCTCGCTTCACCATCCAAGGATTTCTAAACATACATGATCACTGCCAAGCCCAGAAAGCTGAGCGGGACTCTTGGAAGAAAACTTCCTAAGGGAGCTTTGTTTCCAATTTAGATTTGTGGTAAGGGCTCTTGGGAGATAGAGTATCAGAGGTTGTGGCAGGACAGCAACACTGGGAGGACGTCTCTTAGGAAGGGTACATGCCTACCCCAGCTGGACCTACTTCCACCTTCAGGGCAGTCCTATATTATCCTCCTACCCTGGGACCCACCTTTGCCAACTGCGCGGGGAAGGAGAGATGGCTGCTTCTTTATCTGCTTTGTAATGCAGGTGTTTTTACACCTCCCTCTAGACACCTACAATTTAATTTTAACTTTTTCTGAAGCTTCAGCAAAAGTTGCCAACCTCACCTCTCCAAGACACTCCCATGTCCACTCTGAGGGCTGATGTTGATTATGACTGCCAGAATTCATCTACTCAAACCAGTGCTTTTCTCTAACTGATCCTATCACATTGAATTCCAGCCATGAGAGAACACTTGAGTAAGCTGAGCAAGCAACCGGGATAATTCAGCCCTTGTCAGCCATCTCTTAGAGCATGGGGTGATCTGTAAGCAATTCCAGATGTCTGTGATTGTGCTGCCATTAGAGGCTGTGGGTTTTGGGGTGGGCACCAATGTCACGTTGCATTACCCACCCTCCCAACGATGGTTCACTCACACATTCCAGTCTAGACAAGCCTGGTGTGGCTTCCAGCAGGGCTGTGAGGGAAACCTGAGAGGAGGGATGCTGCTGTCTTCACGGAAAAAGAGAGGGGAGTGACAGTCACACAGCCAGGCTGGCTCTGGCTCCTTAGCAATGCAAATCTCCTACATAAATATGACCTGCCAGTCCTGAGTGTGTAACTAGAGCCTCACTTTGTGAAAACCCGTGGAATTATCCCCTTAATTGGCAGCTGCCTCTAATAGCCCCTTTATAGTTCTTTGCATCTGGGTGAACTTCAGCTATCAAGAATTGTGTTCTGTTTGCCATTAATTTTGATTTTGTTTAGCAGATGTTTTCTAGATCTCTCAGCTGCCTGCATAATCTATCTTGGTGTAATGTACAGTGGCTGACTGTCTTCGATGAAACAGATTAATAAACTCCTAGCTTCGTTTGAGATAACTTCTTGAATGGCTGCAGATGTAGCGAATTTAAAAGGGAGCCATCCAGATTTGACAGTGCCTGGGATAGTGGGTCCTTTTCCAATCAAGACTGCCATCTGGGGAAAGAAATGGGATTTCCTTCCCCATCCTACCCACACTCTATACAGCGGAGCTTGTTGGTTCTCTCCTGCAGTCATTGGGGTCCAAAAAGGTGGAGGTGGCATCTAACTCCTTCGATTTCTAGCCCCACAGCAGTTGACTCTTTCTGGATAGTGCTGCCACTCTTTAGCTGCTGCAAAACTGTATTGTACCTCGTTGCCCCAGGTTAAGTGGGGAGTGGATGACACAGCTGGCTGATGTGTTCTGGTTGCATACAACGTTTTGGTACCCAGTTTAGTCATGACCAATTGGCAGAAAGTAGAATCCCACCTCTCCAATTACAGTGTGACTTTGGGGAAGTTACTCAATCTTCTCTGAGAAAAATGAGGATAGTCATAGTATAGACCATTAGTCCCAACTCTGGGTTGTTGAAACCCAACTTGCACTGGCTAAAGCCTAAAAGCCCGTGAAACTGCAGAATCTGAGGGAGGGTGGATCTGGCTTCAAGAACAGCTTATACAGGGGTTCTGACACCCCTTCTCCTTCCTTCTCTTGGTGTGTTGGCCTCTTCCACACAGCTTTGCAGGATGACTCCTAGCAGCTGCAACTCACAGGGTCCTGACTGCTCACCATCTCAGAGGGTGAAACTGCTTTCCTCCAGAGTGACAGGAGAAGAGTCTCAGTGAGGATTCTGATTTGCTGGCCTTGTATAATATCATGACTCGAGCCCTAAACCAATCACTGTGGCATGGAGGGACTGGGATACTGTGATTGGCCAGGCGAGATCACATATTCTCCCCTTGGGGTTTGCAGAATCACCTTTACTCAAATGCCAGAATCACCTTTACTCAAACTCTGTGGACAGGTTTGGTCCACAGAGGAAGGATGCTGGGCAGCATGCAATCAATGCCCCTCACAGCCTCCTGGACATAATTTGGGGAGGGATTTGGCATGGAGGGCCCTTGGCACAGTGTGGGCAGTGGCGTCAGTGCCCAGTGAGGTTGGTAGTCTTCATTATGGCTATTCTCACACTATATCTGTAGATTTGGCCTCAGACATGCAATGAGGAATGTCTCAGTCACCAAGCCCATTCCTCTGTCTCCAAGTAGACTTAAGGTGACTTTGCATATTGTAGGCTGGTGACTTTTCCTGAGAAGGATTTTCTGAAATTTAGCCATTCCCATCTGTCCCCTCTGTCAGAGTCTTTAACTTTCTGCTCAGATTCTCGTATTCTTCAATCAGAAGAACCAAACAGCTCTCTTCTTGATGATGTCTTTAAGAACTTACGGACAAACACACATAAAATGTGTCTCCCCAGATTAACGGTTTCCTGGGCACTGGGGTCAGAAACTGTCTTGAGCATCACAGTTACTAGACCCTTAATATTTCCTTTCAATTACTTCATTGTAATAAAGCTCAGGGAGTGCAGACAATGGCCTTCCCAAGGACCAAGCACAGCCTTAGCCAGAGGATTCTCGGGTTGTGAGTAACCCCAAGCTTCTGTTCCCCAAGCTTCCCGAAAACAATTCTAAGTGCCTGGACCTGGAAAGACCAGCCATGGACTAAGCCCAAGTGAGCCTGAGTTCTCTCTACTGCCCCTTACATGTTCTCCCTTAATCAAAGGTCTTCCAGGCTCTTGGTGAGTGGCTTTTTCCTCCTATCATCTGGCTGATGGCATTTTCTCCAGTGATTTGGAAGGGGCAGGACCTTGCTGCATACACCTCAGGGAGTCACTCGTGCTGCTGTTTGAATGTGTGCGATGCCTCACCTGGTGCCTCAGCGCCATGGCACACAGCACTGGTGGCTGTGGCCTGTGCTCCAGTGGCAGCTCTCATGCTGCTGTGTAGGATGAGCTCTGGGAGAGCAAGGATCGAGGCTCTTCGTGCTGGGGTCTCCCACCCTGTGCACACAGCGAGCACTGAAAAAGTGCTAGATCCTGGCACGTCCTAGGGCTGACCCAGCTCTTTGTCACGCCTCCACTTCTCATAAAGTAAAATCACAGGTATAGGGGCTGCCAGGTTGTTTGGCTGTGGACCCCACAGTTCCTGGGCACCCCTGTCCCATCTGCTGTGCTTACTTTTACTACTGCTGCTCTTGGAAGGGCTCCCTCTCCTTAATGACCATCCTCAGGGAGCTACTCTGCTCTTTCTGACAACTTGTGGGTCCCTCTGATAGAAAGTCCTTAAAAGGTGCTCATGCGAATCAGCTAAATCTCTGGTTATGAAGGGCCTCAGTAGGTCTGAGCGGGGTCAGGAAGCCCTGTACAGTGGGCTGTGTCAGCAAGGAGTCTCCCTGGGGTTGCCACTGCAAAACGTGCACGTAGCTCCCTGTCTGGAATTGGTGGGGAAAGAGTCATGTGATCTAAGAAGTCATAACCCCTAAAAGATACGAACCACTGCAGATTCGTAAGGACAGTACCGCAAACCCTTCATAAGACAGCATCACTCTGAATCACACCAAGCTGGCCTGTCAAGGCCTGGAAAGTGAGGTGCAGCACTCCTGCTGGACCTGCTGAGGTCCCATCCTGCCCAGGGGGGTCGCCTCTCTTCTCTGAGATCCCAGCAGTGAAGGCTGACATTTGTCATCTTCGCCCCTTGCCTGGCCCCCAAGCCAGAAGGAGTTTCTCTGCTTTTCAGGAACCCTTGAAATGATCTGCTGCATATAAACACTGAGGTCCTTTTCAAACTCGTTAAGCCATTTGCCCCAGCAATATTAATGTGCCATCAGCGAGCCTCTGGGGTTAATTATCTGTGACTTAAAAATCATTTGTTTCTGCCTCTTATATTTTTTTGCTGCTCAGCAGCCTTTCTTTCTTGGGAACGAGATACAGAATCCAACTGACCGTTATGATGTAATTCCTTTCTTGTCCTCAGAATTACTTCATCTGTTAAAAATTCTTAAAAAAAAACAAACAAACCCACAAAACCCTCCCATCGCCTTACTTTCAGATTGTGTTGTCTCTTTACAACAAATCTTTAATCTCTCCGCTTCAGCAGTCACAGAGCCCAAATGGGGAGTAATCTGCAAGGTGATATGTCTCATCTGAAGGAGGGAGGCATGCACTGCTTTCTCTCCTGATCAGCCCCACTCACTTCTGGGTGCTCACTGTTTCTGAGCCATTGGCCTGTTTCTCCCTGCGGCTGTGGTGAGGGCTTCACGGTGTGCCCTCTGGTGCACAAGCATGTGGTGAACAAGCCACATGCCCCTGGAGGGCCCTTGCAGGCCAGGTAAGGAGGGCCAGACATCCTGGGCATTACAGCCCACCCAGTGGTTCTCTGCACACTCAGTTTTTGGTTATGCTTTTTGGCTGGGGCTGTCATTGGGTTCCAAGAAAATGCTTCAGGGTCTGCAAGTAGAAAACTTTTTTCAAAATGTTGGATTTTACATGAGGTAAGATTAGCTTGCCTTCTGTTCTCAGGAACTCAGGAAACATGGGCCCCAGAAATGAGCAGGCACTCACTAGCCACTGGCTCTGTGGGATGTGGACAGTGACCTGCATGCAGCCTCTGGGATGTGGGTAAAGTCAACAGGGGGCAGTCTGGGCCGGAGTGTGGGTACAGTCAGTGTTGCTGGATGGTGCATGGTGCTACTTCACCTGGGTACCTAGGCTGGTCGTTGCCCACCAACCCATTCTCTGGAGGCCTCTGTGGGGAGTTCTCAGGCCCTCAGTTGCCCCCTCACCCCTGCAGTGCTTGTAAAGCAATGTCTGGGAACGTATTTTGATCATGATTACTTCTAAAAGAGAAACCACTCTGGTGGAAAGGTAAATACCATTCTTAGGGTTTCGTGAAGGTTTATTAGGTGCTAATGAAAGTTTCCACAGGTGGATTGGAGTCTGCTGGGTGTGCGGTGATGACAAGGAGTGGTCCCTGCCTTTACAGAGTGCTTGCATCCACTAATGTGTCAGCGGGGAGATGCATGAGTGTCCTGTAGATAGAAAGGCACCTGGCTGCCCAGCACCATGGCTAGGCACCTTGCGGGGGGGCCAACCCCAAAGTGGGAGAGTATTTGCTCAGTGTAGACCGACATGGGGGCCTAGGGGAACAGCTCTCTGAATGGCCTGGTGGACGTGACTTCTCAGGATCTTCTCTCCAAAGGATGGTTATTTATTTGTTTGTTTGTTTGTTTGTTTATGCAGGCTGTGCCAGGTCTTCGTTGTGGCATGTGGGCTCTTAGTTGCAGCAGGCAGGCGGAATCTAGTTCCCCAACCAGGGATCGAACCCGGGCCCCCCGCATTGGGATCGTGGAGTCTTACCCACTGGACCACCAGCGAAGTTCCCAAAGGACGGTTCTGTTGGCAGAGGGTCTCCTTTTGGGCACACTCAATTAGTGGGGACATTTTTGTTGTTGGAAACAGCAAAATGCAGTCCAACTAGCCCAAACAAAGGGTCTTGTTGGCTTAGGTAACCGGACAGCTGGGTAGAGGATGGAGGTGTGAGGGATGCCAGCTTCAGGCAAACCTAACGTAGGGTACTGGGACCTGGTTTCACTCATGTTCCCTCTCGCAGCTGATTCCCGCTCATGGGGAGTACCAGCTGCCCCTCCTTCCACCTCCAAGTCCCGTGAAGAGGGAGAGCTTCTGGTCTGCTATTTCCCCCAAAAGTGCTAAAATCTACTCAGATTGGATGGGCTTGGGTCACATGCCCCCTCCTGAATCAGTGACTGAGGCCAAGGGGATGCTACATGCTGCTGGGTTTAGCAGAGTCACAAGCTGTACCCCTGAGAGTGAGAAGGAGGTAGATCCTCGGATGACAACTAGGGCTGTGTCCAGGTAGGGAACACAACGCAGGAAGGTGCATATTATCAGTTACTTAATTATTTCACATCTGGTGTCTATGACATCCTCCACCCCCAAGGAGTGTTCAATGCCTCAAAGACAGGCGAAGATTCAGCAAGCATTTACCTAATGTTTCAGAGGAGGGCATCTCTTCCATCTTCCGAGAAGGAAACCGAGGCTAAGAGACAACATTGATGACCCAAGATCACAGGAGCTTATAAGAGAATGTGACTTGGAACCCAGATCCCTGATGACACATACAGCACGTTTGTTTTTTTAAAATCATGGCTGCCTCCAGGGACGGGATCTCCTGCTCCTTCAGCCTCTTCCCCTGTGATAGACACAGTGACTTGGTGAGGTGCAGCGAGCATCCCCTGGCCCGACTATGGGGGTGTTACTCTTTGTTTGGACCCCCAACACATTCTCCTTTCTTTAGCGCTTCAGCCGAAGGGCATAAAGATGAAAAGCTAATGTGCAAACCCTCCCAGTCCCCCCCCTTGGTGACTTCAGTACTCACCTCCATGAGGCTTCCAGAAGCTTTATTTTCCATTCTTCATAAGAGATCCCCCTTCTTTCTTGGAAAGGGGACGGCAGGGCCTCTCTGCACTGCTGCTTCCAAATGGGCATTATGTGGCAGGCAGGGGCACAGATGTGGTGGGGTGACCTGCGCCTTACAGAAAACCAGCGTCTTGATCACAAGCCACTTTTAAAGTTAAGTGTTTTCTCGTTTGTCTATACATTAATTTAGGAGTGAAGGCTTACTTCTCTGCTTTAATATAAATTCCCTAGATTGGAAGGGTTCTTAATGGAAACATCTTCACACTCCGTCTCTTATTTAATCCTCATAAACACCCTCTGACACAGACATTGCAATTTTGTTTTATAAATAAAGAAAAACGTGGGACCCTTTGAATGCTATAGGAAATTGATAAAATAATTAAAATGGGCTTGACTGAGGTCGTCCAGGAGAGCACATTCTTGATGGAAATTCAGCAATGTTTGTACAATTCTGATTGAAATGTTCACATTCGCAGACGTGAACTCATCATTCTGCAGTTGAAGTGCCCACAGGGTTAGGGTGATGGGACCCTGCAGGGCTGCCGCTGCCAGAGAGAACCAGAGACCTCCACATTCAGAAGAAATAGGGCTTAAAGGAGAAAATCACAGGTCCAGAAAAAGAGTCATGGGAGGGAAAATACATTTCAAATCCGTTTGTTTTACTAATTTTACCAGCTATTTGTGCTCTCTTTTTGCTGGAAGCAGCATTCCCATCCAGCTGCTTGGCTGCTTCATTTGAATTTTTATCATTTATGTGAATCACTACCTATTTGGGCCCCAAATGGGAGTCCTGTGGCTAAGAGGAGACGTTTATCTGACAGGGTCAGATCTAATCTCATGCTTAGAAACTTCAACTGAAAATAAAATGAGTTGAGGTTGGTTTTTTTTTCTTTTTTTTTTCTAAAGACAGCAGGTCTGTAAAGCTGTGCTATAGCATATCACTTACCCCCTTTATACAGAATGTACATCTTATATTTGGATAGTGGTACCAGGCTGCTTTGTGCTCTCAGAGAGCTTTCTCATTTGTCATCTCATTTACTACATTTAAGAAAACTTGCGCGTTGGGTGGAGAAACTTGATGCTCAGAGGTGGCAAAGGACTTGTCCCGGGTCATGCAGCTAATGGAGGTGGGGCTGGAGCCGTGATGTCAGCTCTGTACTCCTCCCACCAGGCTTCCTCTAGGAGTGTGAGTTTACAGCAGAAGTTTTCCAATTAAAACCCAGTGCGAAAGCACAGAATTTTCAGGCCTGTTTTGGTTCTTTTAAAAATAAATTACTGTGAAGACAAGTTTTCTCATCTGTCAATGTAATGATCCCATACCTTGGGGATTCAGAATATTCAAAATGTGTGTGGGGGAAATGGTAAAAGTTAATCATTTTCACAGTATCTGTCTGTGGTGAGGTTTAATTACCACTTGACATATTTCGTGGTTTAAAATGATGACAGTTTAAAATAGAGCCAGGGAGAGCCAGAAAATCCATTCATTACTGTGTGTCGGGCACTGCTTTAGAGTAACCTCCAAATACAGATGCTCCCCACACAGACAATTCTGCAGCCTGTTCAGGTTGCTACAGATGTCCCTGGAACAGAGACCCAAATTGAGAACTCCATTCTGACCCTGCTGTCATCATCCAGAGGGAGCATGGGTGAATCTAGCCTCATGGTTTGTTTCTTGGGTCATATTCCAGATGCTCACCTCCCTGACACTCTCCCAACCCAAACCTCTCACTGGCTTTCTGCAGAATTTCTAATGAACAAGACAGTTCACTGTGATGTGTGCTTTGAATGAATGAATGAAAGCTATTTAAACTACAAAGGGTGATAAACATTTCCATGTGTCTCTTGGGGAATTACATGCCTTCCCCAGGTGAGAAGGTTGAGAAGCAGCCTCCTGTAGTGGTTGTAGTTGTGGTTGCTGTTTAAGAAGCTCAGCTGTTTGTGTAGGAAATAATTAAATAACTGTTTCTTTCCCATGGGATTTCTGGAAGAGGAGCTGTTTGGAGTGGACCTGTCTGTCCAAATTTCAAATTTCACTTTGGAGAGTCCTGGGAGAGGGAGCAGATGAAGCCATCTCAGAAATGCAAATGCTGTTTGACATCTATTAGCTCAACGCTTATCCATCGTTGACAGCAGGATCCATTAGGATGCCAGTGTTCACAGATCAGAGATACTCGGAACATAGTGAGGGATGCGCCAGTGCTGGCCGAGCCCCATTGAGATGATCTGAGAACATGCTGGATGTGCCTAGCTGTCTGGTCCAGGTGCCCCCTGTTCCCCCACCTAACTCTTTGTTTCCAAGGCCAGTCCTACAGCCAGTCTTTGTGGCTGTACCCCCTCCACCGAGCAGCCTGCCTGAATGCTCTGCGTGGCGGTGGTCATGCCCTCCTTGGGAAGTCTAGCTCTCTTTCTGGTGCTGCCATTCATGGAATCATCCCATGATCCAACCCCACGTCCAGAAAATCCCTGCAGGGTCAACCCTTATTTTCATAGGTGGAGACACACACCTGAACAGGGGAAGTAACAGACCTGAGGTCCCATGGCTAGTGAGTAACAGAGGAAGGACGTGAGGACCTGAGCCAGTGTGCATAGACCTCCGGGCGCACTGTGGTTGATTTTCTTCCTTTTCTTCCTACCCTTGGGGCCAGGTTTTCCTTTCTCTCAAGAGGTGGCACAGTGTCCAACATAACCTAGATACTCAGCCACCATTTCCTAGGGATGGGCATCTTGGTTGAGATTTCTAGTTAAATTTTCTGCTTTGACTTTTGTTTAAAATATTTCTAAATATTTTGTTTTTCTCTTGAGGGAAGGGGACCATGGGGGATGGAACACATGGTGACAACTGTCATTATCAAAGCCCCCACTGTAAGCTTTGCCAAGTTAACTTGTTTCCACACTCAGCAGTCCAGTGTGGCCCACTAGTGTGACCTGCTGTTTTACGGATGAGGGAACACGGGCTTTGGAAGGGTTAGTGATCTGGCTGGCTGAGTGCTTCAATTAGTAGACAGCCCTTATATTAACGCTCATTGTAACAGAACATTCAGAGTCCTCTGTGATACCGTGTCCCTGTGTTTTGCTCTTGTAGCCTCCCTAGGACTCTTGTCCCGAGAACTCTCAGCTCTCAGGTACCTCCCCAAAGCCCTTGGTCAGCCCTTGAAAAGCTTAAGGGTCAGCCCTTGAAAAGCTTAAGAAGAGCAGGCACCTCCATGGCTGCCCTTGATGGAAGAGGGAGCAGTGTGGAGGACTGATGGGAACAGAGAAAGGGAATGTCGGAGGCCAGACACTGTGAGGCTCGGAGTAGCATGCTGGCCCAGTCTGTTGATCTTGGACAAACCTGGGCTTCCACCCTCTTGATATAGACAGTGAGCTGCCACCAGGCTCTTCCTCCACCATGCCCCCAGGAGGCTAGAGGGAGAGCTCCGTTTTGCGGGCCAGGATATCGGATGGCAGAGACCAAAAGGCTACTGGGGTGGGAGCGCAGGGCACAGTGGGATCAGGGACTTTGCCTGGAGGCCGCCTCACCCTGCGCCCAGTGGATGCTGGGAATTCTGTGGCTCTGCTCCTGTATTCAAGGGGCCAGGAAGGACTTTTGCACACACATGCCTCCCCTGCCTGCTGACTAATACCTAAACCCACCATTCTGCTTCAATCCCTTCTTTCCTCGTGAACACCCCAAAGTCATTTTGGGTCCTGAATGAGTCCCAGAACTTCTAAAGAGCCATGTCATACCCTACCTGGGCAACTCACTAAGCCTGTCTACCTCTTTGTAAGAAAACCAGACACAAGCTTTTCCTAAGATTCCCTGGGCCCAAAGTCTGTTCCATATTTGTTCTGTGTGAGAGGTCTCAAACTGGTGTTCTGTGGACCAGAATCAGCCGGTGATCATGTTGTTTGACTTACACAGTGTTGGCCTACAGGGGGTTGTTTGTGTTTTTATTTTAATTTGAGTAAGTTGTCAACATTTAAAAACATGAAAATTCTACTTACAGATTCAAATAGGCTGATTATCTTGGAAAGTGAAACGCTTTGTTAACTCTGGCCCTGTGACTTCATGGCAGCAACAGGCTGGAGTGAGTAGCCCTCACTCATGTCCTCAGAGAGTATGCACCCTTTCCTCTTTTGCCACAGTCTGCCCTGGTCCCTAGTGCCTCCTTGATACTGACACAAAGTGTCAGGTGCAGTTCTGAAAAATAACTAGGAACAAGTTGAAATGCCAGCATAACCGTAATCATTAAGTTACCTGAGTGGCCTGTGTCGGTATTTGAGTTTTCAGTCCCTGTTTGTACTCAGATACAGAATTTGTTAATAACAGCACAGGAGAACCAGATGTCAGCAAGGGTGGGGGTGGGAAAGAGAGCAGGAAGCAGGGAGAAATTTAGTGTAAAGGCTGGAGTAACTCTTATCTACTCAGCCCTCCTTGAGCATCTCTGGTGAAGCTGGTATCTACAAGTGGGTCCTCAGTTTAAGCAGCTAAGTCTTCCATTAAACTATTTTATTTTCTGATAGTTATGCCTTGATCTGTAAACATTAACTCCAGGCTATAAGTTTGCAAGTGAGTTTCCAGCTTGGTAACTAGTAGTTGTGTCCTCTCTATGTAAGTTAGGCCTTTAAAATGCATCAGTTGTTTTAAGCGTTTACAAAACATTCCACATATACTGTAATTACTCTCCAAAGATATTTCCCACTGATATTTTGTTACATCTAAATATACATTTACAGTCCTCAGTAGACCAGAATAGTTCCGATTTATGGTTCACTGGGCTAAAAAAAAAGACAAATTTAAAGTATCTTTTTTTTTTTTTTTTTTTTTTTTGCGGTACGTGGGCCTCTTCCCGTTGCGGAGCACAGGCTCCGGACGCGCAGGCCCAGTGGCCATGGCTCACGGGCCCAGCCGCTCCGTGGCATGTGGGATCTTCCCAGAATGGGGCACGAACCCGTGTCCCCTGCATCGGCAGGCAGACTCTCAACCACTGCACCACCAGGGAAGCCCATAAAGTATCTTTTAATCAATGCATTTATCCCAAAGATTCTCTTGACTCCCCCAGAATCAGTCACATGGTGTTAGAAAAGTAATAAACATGGTGTGTCCTCTGAGCTGATTTAGAGTTTAATGAGAGATGACATCTCAGCCTAATAGTGAGCATGGCTAACTTTTAATCTGGGCTGCGAAGTGTCCTAGAGCTTGGAGGAGCATATTAACTTCCTCTGTGTGATTTTCTTAATGTGCAAAATTCCGATGATAAACAGTTACTGCGCTTGTGTGGTGAGAATTAATGCTTTCTGAGTAGCAAGTACTGTTTTAATAAAATAGTCTTAATTGTTTGCTTGGTACATTTTCTGCTTTATTATTTTTCTTGCCTCTGTAGTTGGTAGTTATTGGATTCTCATTATTTCTATAATAGTCATTTTATAAAAACTATCTTGTGGTTTGTCCTCCCTCCCACACTCGTTTCTTCCCCAGATGTCATTAGCAGAGGCAAGAAGCAGGCAAACATCGCTCATCTCTAACAGAGGTGGAGCTACAAGCAGCTTCTCGTGGCTTACGCCTTGTCTTTAGGAACAGTGATTCCCAATTTGCTGGCTGCTGTGCTGTGAAAGGACTTATATGAAGCCAAGGAGATTTACTAGAAAAGCACCATAATTAACAGAGGGCAGAATGTGGGAGGAGAGGAGCAAGATGTGCCCATCTATTTAAGGACAGGCTTAAGTGTGCAGTGGCCACATCACGTGGTACACTATAGCAAAGGGCAAGAAAGCCTTTCCTGAACAGTGCAAAGCCACCCAAAGTCTGTCTACGTATCAGCTGGCTCCTCTGCAACATTTCCAACCACCATTACCTGGGGACTTTCTCCTAGTCTTATTCTTCATATAATTGCACATCATCTACCCTTGTATTCTCTAATTTTTCTGTGTGGTTTTTCAAACTTAATGTAGCCAGACTTTCTGAGGATGATCCAACTTACGAGTTATATTACTTTGGGCAAGTTGCTTAATCTTCTGTGCCTTGGTTTACTCATCTCTAAAATGGTAGTATTAATTCTATCTCATATGACACTTGTATGGATTAAATACATATTTAAAAAAGCTTAGCACAGCCCTGGCCCACCTTCTGAGCAGGCCCCTTGTTCGCCAACATGGTTAGTTACTCACTCACGCCAGGGCTGGGCTTGGCTGGGTTGTGTCCTGTAATTCTAAGTGGACCTATAGGAAACTAGGACATCTGCAGTGAGCACTTGCTGAAATGAATTGGGTTAGAAAGCCTTGGGTTTAGTGGTCCATGTTATTTACTTTCATTAAACCTAAGTAATCACATTTACCCACTTTTTCAGGAAGAGTGGGCAATAATAAGGTGAAAAGTTTACAACTATTTATGCAGGCTTTTGTTTCTAGCTGTGTGGCTAGATTCCTTAACTGACTCTCCCACTTGAGACAATTTAAAATGATGGATAAAACATTTAAATAATCTGTTAGTGACATCAGTGAGAAGGAAGGAAAGTGGAGATTTCCTAAGAGGCCACAAGCTCAGTGAAAGTTGAAAATCAGGGCTCTGAAGCTGCCTTTTGCTTTGAGGGTGTCTGCCCAATGCAGGTGACCTTGAGCTTTGAATTTTTATGACGTCAAGATATATGGGGGACAGGGACTTCCCTGGTGGTGCAGTGGTTAAGAATCTGCCTGCCAATGCAGGGGACAGTGGTTTGAGCCCTGGTCCGGGAAGATCCCACATGGCACGGAGCAGCTAAACCCATGTGCCACAACTACTGAGCTTGCATTCTAGACTCTGTGTGCCACAGCTACTGAAGCCTGCGTGCCTAGAGCCTGTGCTCCGCAACAAGAGAAGCCCCCACTCGCCACAACTAGAGAAAAGCCTGCACGCAGCAAGGAAGACCCAACGCAGCCAAAAATAAAATTAATTAATTAATTAATTTAAAAAAATAGATATATGGGGGACAGGAGCCCAGCCCAGGACATATCAGTCTGTCAGGAAACCTGGTCCACCTAAATCTGAGGCCCCAAAAGGCTACATGTGTCGTGTGAGGGTGGAAGACAAACGCACCTGTCTCCCCTCAGGGATGAGTGAAGAAAACTGCCTGCCCCCAGCCTTGATGCCAAGTGAAGTGTTAAAATATCTCCTCTGAGAACTAGAGCCACGAGTCAGGTTTTCCGTGGAATTCATATAGCAGACTGGTCCGAGAAGACCTCAGACGAAGAATTTAGTTCAAAGCTGTCTTGTCGGTAGTGCTCCCAGGGACATGGTAAAGGAAATGCAAATCCTGTCTAGAAGAATCCTTCTTCAACAGAGGTCTCAGATGATTTTGACAGGTTACCATCCAAGGAATGTGAGCTCACAGTCAAAAACCAAAAAACATAAAAACAATAAAAAAGACACCAAAGTGAAAACCAGTAAAAACAAAAGTTCAGATATTGGAATTAACAGGTACAGCATAAAAAAAAGAAAAGAAAAAAGTAGAATATCTTATAAAGATATTAAAAAAGCCGAAAATATAAACAAAGAATAAGGCTATAATACACGATCTTGATTATTTGAAAAACAACCAAGTATAATGTCTAGAAATGAAAATATGTAATTGAAATCTTAAAAATCAATAGATAGATTTAAGAGCAAATTAGACGTAACTAAAGAGAACTAAAAGGAAGGTCCAAAATCGTAACCCAGAGTACACAGAAGTGGTGAAGGCATGTGCTCCTCATGTGTGCACAGAAAGTTTAAGAATCTTGCCACAAACTAAACCAAAGAGCAGTTCTCATAAAATTTCTATGCAGTAAAGTAAGAAGTTTAAAAAGACGGCTAGAAATACTCCCATATGTTTGAAGATGAAATACTTTTCTAAATAATACAAGAGCCAAAGAAAAAATGAGAATATCTAACTAAACAATAACAAACATTACATACTGAAATTTGTGGTATGCAGTTAAAGTAGAAATTGGAGGGAAACCCATCATCTTAAGTAATTCCATTAAAGTAGAAGAAGGCCCAAAGTCAATGAATTAAACATCCAACTCACAAAGGTGGGTAAAGACTAGCAGAGGAAACCCAAATAAAGGAGAAGGAAGTGAATAACAAAGAACATTATGAAGAAATGATAAAAGTTGAAACAACAAATCAACAGAAAGGATAAACAAAGCCAAATGCAGATTCTTTGAAAGAACTAATAAAACGGACAGAACTCTGCGAGAGAATAAAGGAGAGACAGAGGGAAGGAGGAGACGAGGGAGAGAGAATAAATATGTAGTAGGAGGAATAAAAGGAGATGTAATTATTAAAGATGCAGAAATTAAAACAGTAACAGAATCTTATTTTGCCAATAAATTTGAAAGCTCTAATGGTCAAATTCCTAAAAAAGAAAAAACTAAAATAAAACTTTACAAAACTTAATAGAAATAAAAAACCCAATCAGTTTTATGATCATTAAAGAAATAGAATCAGACTTCTAATTAGAAGTCTTCCCACGAAGTTGATTATCAGATCCAGATACAAGTACTAATAAATTAATAAACATTCAAGGAATGAATATTTCGATTCCCACAAACCATTCTAGAATGCAGAAAAAGTGTGTATACTTATGAGGCTAGAATGAACTTGATACTCATATCTGGCAAGAATGGTGTTTTAAAAAGGAAGGTGGGTTTTGAACATAGCTGTGAAATTCCTAAACAAAAATTAGCAAACTAAATTTAGTAGTGTATTAATAAAAATAATGAAACATAATACTTTGAGTTTATCCCCTAAATTTATATTTAGGTTGCCACTAGAAATGTCCTGATGTATTTCTCCACAGCAACAAATTTAAGTAGAAAAGTCATATGATGCTCTCACTAGATGTAGGAAAAGCACTTGAAATACGTAATATTATTTCAGAAAAAAAATCATTAGAGGGGCTTCCCTGGTGGCGCAGTGGTTGAGAGTCCGCCTGCCGATGCAGGGGACACGGGTTCGTGCCCCTATCCCGGAAGATCCCACATGCCGCGCAGCGGCTGGGCCCGCGAGCCATGGCCGCGGAGCCTGTGTGTCCGGAGCCTGTGCTCCGCAACGGGAGAGGCCACAGCAGTGAGAGGCCCGCGTACAGCAAAAAAAAAAAAAAAAAAATCATTAGAAAAGGAGGACTAGAATAGAAGGGAACTTATCTAACTTAATAAAGCATAATGTAAAGAACTCAACAGAAGACAAATGAGTAAATATATTGAGTATAATGAGAACCAGATTTCTCACTGTTAGGAAAGGGGGTTACAAATATGGAAAGAGGCACGTCTAGAATGTACCCTTTGTTGTTGAATCAGAGTTGCAAGTATCAGTAAGAACTCAAAGTGTGTATGTGTGTATGTCTGTAACATTTCCTAGCTTTGTTTGCTCAGATGGGCCAGATGCATGATACCCCAGGAGCAATGAAAGCCCTTAGTGCCCAGATTCTCCTCTAGGGAGCCAAGACTTCTTGGAGAAATGGCTCATTGCACCAGTGGAGCAGAAAAAGTACACAGTGAATCTGAAACACCATTTTGTTCCAGAAAGTATGGCAGTGCTCAAAAAATCATGGGAACTTGTCAAAAGGATACAGTTGCCAACTTGAAAGGGCTCACATGGGGCACATCTGGGCAATTTAGACTTAAACAAGAAAAGAGAGGATAGTAATATATTTGTGACAGATTTTCCAAAGACAGCCACAGCAGTATTTCCCATTTTGTACTTTTTTTTTACAACGTGCCTTTGAAACCCCTCACACTGAGGGGTGTAGTCTATGCTCCTTCTCCTTGACTCTGTGTGGGCTTGTGTTATGGTGGAAGTGATAATATGTGACTTTCGAGGCTAGATCATAAGACACAAGAAAGCTTCTACCTTGCTGCCTAGAATATTCATGCTGGAGCCCTGAGCTACCATATAAATTGTCTAACTATCCTGAGGTCACTATTGCTATAAGGAAGCCCAAACTAGTCCATGAGGTGGAACTACATGGAGGGGCCCTGGGACTTCATGAAGAAAGAATAATGCTGCCTCAGCCCCCAGCAGCTTCAGCTCCCCACTGTTGTAGCTTCAGCCACCATCTGACTACAACTACATCAGATCTTGAGTCAAAACAACTCAGCTGCACCCATCCCAAATTTCTGACCTACAGAAATACTGAGAAGTAATAAAAAGCTTGTTGTTGTTATAAGTGCTAAGTTTTGTGGTGATTCGCTGCATAGCAATAGATAATTGTAATAGATTTGGGACAGGGATGTGAAATGGTGCCACGGCAAAAAATCAAGGCATATAACATTGGTTTTGGGACTGGATGAGAGGAAGAAGCAGGAAGTGCCTTAAAGAGAGTGCTGGTGAGAGCTTAAAGGGCTTTGTAAGAATGTTAGCAGAAACCTGAAGAGCCTTGAGGAGGCACTCAGTGAGAGCTTAAAGGCAAGAAAGGAAAACGTTATTAAAAGTTGGATGAAAGAGGATGGTTTGGTAATATTGTCACCTGTGGTAATACAATAATAGGAAATTTACCAAATGAACTCAGTGATCCAGCTAAACAGATAATCAGGCAGAATATCAAAAGAACCCCCGGGCTACTGCTTGTCTGTGATAAAACATAAGAGGAGAAAGGTGAGCTAAGGATGTAAGGGGCCAGGACTCACTGAATTTGAAAATAAAACTTTCTCATTCTCAACCTCTCAAAGCTGGCAGCAAAAAAAACTGGTCAAATTAAGAAAAGATTTCAAGGCAAAGATCAAAGCCATGGAAGGTTTGTAAAATTCTTTTTTAAAACTTCCAAAAAATTTAAGGTATCTTAGACTCTTCCAACAAGAAAGAAACAAAGAAAGAAAGGGAAAGAAAGAAAGAAAAGAAAGAAAGAAAAAGAAAGAAAGAAAAGAAAGGAAGGAAGAAAAAGAAAGAAAAGAAAGGAAGGAAGGAAAAGAAAGAAAGGAAAAGAAAAGAAAGAAAGAAAAGGAAGAAGAAAAAAGAAAAGGTCTTCTAAAGATCTTAACAGTATGCCTTTTTAAAAAAAATTTTTTTATTGGAGTACAGTTGATTTACAGTGTTAGTTTCAGGTGTACAGCAAAGTGAATCAGTTATACATATACATATATCCACTCTTTTCTTTTAAATTTTTTCCCATATAGGCCATTACAGAGTATTGAGTAGAGTTCCCTGTGCTATATAATAGGTACTTATTAGTTATCTGTGTTATATATCATAGTGTTTATATGTCAATCCCAGTCTCCCAATTTATCTCTCCCCACCTTAGCCCCTGGTAACGATAAGTTTGTTTTCTACATCTGTGACTCTACTTCTGTACCAGTTTACATTCCCACCAACAGTGTAGGAGGGTTCCCTTTTCTCCACACCCTCTCCAGCATTTATTGTTCATAGATTTTTTTTTGTTTTTTTGCGGTACGCAGGCCTCTCACTGTTGTGGCCTCTCCCGTTGTGGAGCACAGGCTCTGGACGTGCAGGCTCAGTGGCCATGGCTCATGGGCCTAGCCTCTCTGCAGCATGTGGGATCTTCCCGGACCGGGGCACGAACCCGTGTCCCCTGCATCAGCAGGCGGACTCTCAACCACTGCACCACCAGGGAAGCCCCCATAGATTTTTTTTGATGATGGCCATTCTGACTGGTGTGAGGTGATACCTCATTGTAGTTTTGATTTGCATTTCTCTAATAATTACTGATGTTGAAGATCTTTTCATGTGCTTTTTGGCCATCTGTATGTCTTCTTTGGAGAAATGTCTATTTAGATCTGTATGCAGAAAACTATAAGATACTGATGAAAGAAATAAAAGATGACACAAACAGATGGAGAGATGTACCATGTTCTTGCATTGGAAGAATCAGTATTGTGAAAATGACTATACTACTTGAAGCAATCTACAGATTCAACACAATCCCTATCAAAGTACGAATGGCATTTTTCACAGAATTAGAACAAAAAATTTTATAATTTGTATGGAAACACAAAAGACCACGAGTAGCCAAAGCAATCTTGAGGAAGAAAAATGGAGCTGAAGGAATCAGGCTCCCTGACTTCAGACTATACTACAAAGCTACAGTCATCAAAACAGTATGGTGCTGGCACAAAAACAGAAATATAGATCAATGGAACAGGATAGAAAGTCCAGAGGTAAACCCACACACCTATGGTCACCTAAACTATGACAAAGGAGGCAAGAATATACAATGGAGAAAAGACAGTCTCTTCAATAAGTGGTGCTGGGAAAACTGGACAGCTACATGTAAAAGAATGAAATTAGAACACTCCCGAACACCATACACAAAAATAAACTCAAAATGGATTAAAGACCTAAAAGTAAGGCTGGACACTATAAAACTCTTAGAGGAAAGCATAGGCAGAACACTCTTTGACATAAATCACAGCAAGATCTTTTATCTGAACCTGAACCTGATTTAGATAACAATATCCTGGACTTTGTGTTATTGCACTAATAGACTTGGTGATATTAAGGAGAGGATGGCATGCATACATGTGGGAGGTATGTGAATTGTTGTGGTCAGAGGGTGGAACATGGCAGACAGTATTTTCCAAAGATGTCTGCAACAGTATCTCCATCACATATCTTCTCACGGTGTTCTTTGCCCTTTCTCTTATCAAGAGATGGGATCTATTTCCCACCCCTTGAATTCGGGCGGGGCTTGTGACTGTGATAGAAATTATGCTACATGACTTCTAAGGCTTGGTCATAAAAGGTAACAAATCTTCTGCCTTGCTGGTTGGATCACTCACATTACAGCCCTGAGCTGTCATGTAAACGGTCTGATTACTCTGAACTCACCATCCTCTGAGGGGACCCAAATGAGCCAATGTGGGAAGACCTCATGAGGAGACTCTGAGACTACATGAAGAGAGAGAGATGCTCGACAAGCCCCCAACAGCTGGCTGGTCCCCCACTGCTCCAGTTCCAAATGTTGTCTGACCTCAACCACATGAGGGACCTCAGCCAGTATCAGTCCTGCCCAGATTCCTAACCCACAGAAACTGTGAGAGATAATGAAATAGGTGGTGTTGCTTCAAGCCACAAGATTTTTGAATGGTTATACAACAAAAGATAACTGGAACAGGATTATAACACATTGATTAAAATAGGAATCTGTGAGTCCATTCTTATATAAATGGATGAATAAATGAATGGGGATAAAGGAAATCTCTTCCTTCTGGTAGAATGCCAGATAAGAAATATAAAAAGAATGATGGAGTTTAAAAAATCATCAGTGGATACTGACAACCAATAGCCAAACTTTGATGAGGAACAGAGAATATTACATATTCTGAAAGTACTTCACCAATAATTTTTTAATTACAAAGGGAAATTACTACCTCTACTTTGGAGACACTGGTGGATACCACCTTAACCAAGTGCTTGAAGCTAACATCACCGGTACCAGGACAAGCTAAAATGTGTGCCTCTTGATATGATGTACTGAGGACAAAATGCCAGTTTTGTAGTATTCTTGTGAAATTTTTATAACTTGGAATCTTGTCATGAGGAAACATCAGACAAATCCAGGTTGAGGGATATTCTAGAAAATAACTTGCCTGTACTCTTCAAAAATATCAAGATCAAGAAACACATAGAAAAGCTGAGGAACTGTTCCAGATAAAAGGACACTAAAGAAACATAACTAAATCTATGATCCTTGGTTGAATCATGTAGTAGGAAAGAAAAACAGCTATAAAGAACACTACTGGAACATTTGACAAAATTTGAATATGGACTGTGGATTAGATAATAGTATTGTAGCAATGCTGAATTTTACAATTGTAGTGTAGAAGGATGTTTTGATCTTAGGAAATATATGCTCAGGCTTCAAGGCACATTATGCCTTTAACTCGTTCACAAATGTTTCCCCCAAAAGCGTGTGTGTATGTGTGTGTATACACACACACAAAAGTGTGCATGTGTGTGTATATATACACATGTATATACATGTGTGTGTATATCTATCTCTAACTAGTGAGAGAGAGATAAATGACAAGCAAATAGGGCAAAAAGGTGAATTGATAAAAAAAATTTTCTTACACTATTCTTTCTATTTTCTGTAAGTTTGAAATTGTATTAAAATAAAAAGTGACAAACCTACAGCAAACGCTGTTTTTAATAGACATTGAAAGCATTCCCTTTAAGATCATGAGCAAGCTAAGTGCTCCTGCTGTGTCTCTTTTATTGAACATTGCACTGGATGGCATACCTAGTCAGTAAGGCAAGAAAAGGAAATTAACAGCATAAAAATTGGAAAGGAAGAGATGAAACTGATTATTCACACTGATATGGTTCTATAGAAAATCCAAATGACTGTGAATAAATTATTAGGATTAACCAATATATTTTAATAAGGTTGTTAAATATAAAATTAATATACAAAATCTAATTGCAGTTCTATACCACAGCAAGAAAGAGAAAATATAATTTAAAATGATACCCACCCAAATCACTGACATCAAAAATATAGAGTTTCTAAGAATTAATATAATTGAAATATGTAAGATATTCATGGAAAAAGGGTTATGACAACGTATTGAAGCACGTAAATTAATGGATAAGAAAGCTCAATATTGTAAAGAAGTTTATTCTCCCCTAAAATGATCAGTATATTAACTTTCTATCAGGTATATGTGAATGTGTGTATGTAATTTGACAATCTGGTTCTAAAATTTATATGGAAACCAAAGGACCAGAAATAGTGATGGTCATCCTGAAGAAAAAGCACACATCAGGGGACTCTAATATATACACCACTGGTGAGTATATAAACTGTATGACTCCTTTGGAAAAGTTTGTTCTTATTTAGTGTAGCTGATAGTACTTATACCATGGGAACCAGACATCCCACTCCTGGTATATACTCTCAGAATTTCTTGCATATTTTATGCTGGGAGACATGAACAAGAAAATTCTAGCAGCTTCATTTATAATAGTTTAAAACTACAACTTTAAAGGTGTAGCAACAGAAGAATGTGTAAGTAAACTGTGATATAGTCTACAGTGATAAAATAGTGATCTATTATCTAGTGATATATAGAAGATAAATAGAAAGAAGTAGAATACTATGACCAGTGAAAATCAGTGCATTACATCTACATGTAATAACATTGATATAATATTCTAAGAACAAAATATTGAACAAAAGAAACAAATTACAAAAGGATGTCTTTACATTAAAGACATCTAATATACATCTAATAACTAACATTAGTTTTACAAATAATTTACTCAATCATTGTTATTTTACACGATCTTGTACATATGTTTTATAAATACTTTGTTTCTGTTCAAAAGTTAATTTTAAATTTTAAATAAGTCTAAAATGTTTTTCACAGCATCAATTATAATAATAAATTATTTTAAACTAAGAAAAGGCAACTGAGTAAAATAATTACGGTAGGTCCATGCCATAGCATACTAAACAGCTATTTAAAACAGTGTTGTACAGTGACGTTTGTTGAAATGGAAAGTTGTTCACAATATGCTGTTAAGGAGGAAAAAAGTAAGTTATAAAAAGATATCCACTATTGGATTCTATTTTGTAAAATAATAATAATAATAAATGAGATAAATATAGAAGTATATAGAACAAAAAAATCAAGAGACTTATTTCTAAAGTCAACTTGAATAATTTTTTTCTTCATGACTCTCTGTATTTTATAATATTTTCCCAGAATAAACGTGTGTAAGGGGGTAAAATCTGCTGCTAAACAGAGGCGAGTGGGTGAGAACATATTCCACCATGTGCTCAGCTCATTCGTTCACTTGCTTGTTCCTCCCTCAACCACTTAGTATCTGTTGTGTGTGTGAGGCCCTCTGCTTGGCACTAGGAAAAGAAAGATAAGCAAGGCATGGAGGAGTTCCTGCCCTGGAGGAGTTCAGCCTCTGTATAAATAATACAGTGTCATATGTAGTATGATGACAGTATATGACACTCTCATTAATACTAAAGTGAATGCTACTTCTTCACTTCTTTCCATCAACCAAAGAAAGTCCCATGATTTCCAACCCAGTTTCTACCCCCTCAGTTCTCCTTCCTTGCTCATTAAGAGGCAGTTTCGTCCATGTGTTAAAAGGATAAAGAAGTGGTTGCATGGAGGAAAAGCCAGGGCTGCTGGGAACGAAGAGGTTATAGCAATAGTGGGAAGAGATGCCTGGGACAGCTGGGGGTGCGAGGGAAAAGAGGCAAGGAGAAAAAAAGATGTTACCATAATTTATGTATGTATGTCCCACTAGCTGTTTTAGAAAAAAAAAGCAAGTAAAGGAATTGTGTTATTTGTTAAAATGATTTTTGACCTTGGGGCTATGTTCCTTCAACCACATTATTTTTTCAGGACTGGACCTTATGGATCTGGGTTTAATGGTCACACAGGAATAGTATAGTAATGAATACACAAAGGGTGGAGTTACCCAAGACTTTTATCACCAGGAATAAAAGTAAAATGGGTAGTGAGAAGAAATATATCAGCATATAAGGAACTCATTACTGTAGTTAAGTGTATTAGACAGTATCAACAATAAATTTTCCTTGCAGCTTACCCTGGGACTTGTTTCTTCCCCATGCCTGGGCTTGTCCACATTTGGACCAGATTGCGGAAGGCAGAGCAGACCTTGGCTGTCTGGGAAATGGCAGAGGCCTTACTGACGGACTGACCTTTTCTGAAACTCAAGTGATATAAAAATAATTTGCATCCAGTAGTTTAGGATGATTTGTGAACTTGAACGTGCAGACTTTTATTTCATAGGAGGTTTTGGGGTTTTTTTAAATAAATAAATTTATTTATTTATTTATTTATGGCTGCGTTGGGTCTTTGTTGCTGCACGCAGGCTTTCTCTAGTTGTGGCGAGCGGGGGCTGCTCTTCATTGCGGTGCATGGGCTTCTCACTGCGGTGGCTTCCCTTGTTGTGGAGCCCGGGCTCTAGGTGTGCGGGCTTCAGTAGTTGTGGCTCACGGGCTCTAGAGCACAGGCTTCAGTAGTTGTGGCACACGGGCTTAGTTGCTCCACGGCATGTGGGATCTTCCCAGACCAGGGATTGAACCCGTGTCCCCTGCATTGGCAGACGGATTCTTAACCACTGCGCCACCAGGGAAGCCCTTCATAGGAGGTTTTAATTTAAAATATTTTTTCCTTATTTTTTGTTTTTTAAAATACAACCAGTTTATCTTCTAAAGTGACTTGCTCTGGCCTGAGGTTTGGCTGTGGAGGTGTGGGTGAGAGGCCATAGCTCTATTACCTCAGAGGCCCTCTTTCATCTCTCTGCAGTGGGAGGAGAGGACTGGGGCGAGCTCCAGCTGTGGCTGCTGGAGAGAGAAGTCAGGAGGCAGGAAAGGGCAGTGAGGCTGGAAGGAGATGCCTCAGGGGCTGAATGGCCATCCCCCTTCCTCGGTGGGGAGCTAAATCAGTCTGCTCTGAGGTGTGCGCGCAGGGTGACTCGTCTCTAACGTGAGGTGAAGCTGATCACAAGGGTCCATTCTCCTCAGCTGGCTTTACTGGGAGTCTGTCCTACCCAAAGTGGGGTGGAGGTGATTGTACTCATGGAAAACTCATGTGTTTCCTATCCCTGCTGTGACAAATTGCCACCAACTGGGTGGCTTAGAACAACACACATTTATTCTCTGCAAGTCAGAAATCCAAAATTCAGTTTCTGCAAGTCAGAAATCCAAAATCAGTTTCATTGGGTTAAAATCAAAGTGTCAAGCTACATCATGACTGCAGGGGTAGTTTCTGTTGGCTCCGAGTCCATGATAAAGCCCTCTAGGCCCTCTTTCATTTCCTGTGTTAACTCTTTGGTCCACAAGGTGCTGCTTGTTGCTTGATGGCTGGTTTTCTCCAGGAGCTCCAGGGCCTTGGAGCAAAGGGCTGAATCAGGCTTGGTGCTCTAGGAGGCTGAGACCAGCCTCTCTGAGCCAGGACAACTGCCGGTGACAGTGCTGCTACCGACTTTAGTGACAGCTCTCACCTGGGTCATCAGAGCAAGCCCAGCTGTGTTTACTGTGCAGTGTGTATTTTTGCCCTCTTGCGTTTGGAGAACCAGAAGTCCCCATGGGGTAGATAAGGCCCGACTCTGAAGCTGGAGTCCTGTTTATGAGTGGCTCACGGGAGGGGCCGCAGTACTTTCTAATAAGTCTCTCCTGGGAGCGCTTTACTAACCAGAACACCTACCTCCCCGGCTGAGTTATAATGGAGGCTTTGTTACATGACTGCACATCTGCTCAAGCTCAGACCTGGAGATTACGTTGAATATAATTCCCTACACTATGAATTTATGAAGCACACAGCGTGGAGGTGATAAGGTGAGGGCCGTTTGTAGTGACCGTAGATTTTTTGTAAAGATTTGCTTGGTCCGTGTGGCCTCAGACAAGCACAGGCAGTGCTTCCTTCTAGAGACTCTAGGGGAGAATCTGTTTCCGTATATTTTTTAGCTTCTTGAGGTTACCTGCCTTCGTCACTCATGGCCCCACATCACTCTGACTTCTGCTTCTGTTGTCGCATCTCCTCTGTTCCTTCTGCCTCCCTTTGAGAAGGACCCTGTGAGTATATTGGCCTCACAGGGATGGTGCAGGATAATCACCCCCCAACACCTTTAACTTAATCACATCTGCAAAGTTCCTTTTGCCACGTAGGGCAACGTGTTCACAGGTTCTAGGGATTAGGCATGGGCACCTTTGAGAGCAGTATTCTGTCTACCGCAGAGCTGGTTTAGGGACTACTCCCTGCTTAGCTCCCTGCCCTGGAGCGCTGTTCTTGGTTTCTCTTCCCATGATCAAAGGACACAGTTTATTGAAGTGTTACATGTTGCAGTGATGGATGCCAGGAATGAGCTCACTAGAATACTTTTTTTTTTTTTTTTTTTTTTTGCGGTACGCGGGCCTCTCACTGCTGTGGCCTCTCCCGTTGCGGAGCACAGGCTCCGGACGCGCAGGCTCAGCGGCCATGGCTCACGGGCCCAGCCACTCCGCGGCATGTGGGATCCTCCCGGACCGGGGCACGAATCCGTGTCCCCTGCATCAGCAGGCGGACTCTCAACCACTGCGCCACCAGGGAAGCCCTAGAATACTTTTTAATATCATTCTGTTGAGACTAGGACTGTGACCAAGACATCTGATGATTGCCATTCCTATCACTAACCTGTGATTTTGTCAACTGAAACTTGACTGGCAATTTGAAAAGGGTCATCTTTCCCTTTCTATTTTCTCATTTCACACTGATTTATTTCAGGTTGTAGCTCATAGTCTTAGCAAATAAGATGATTGGTTGCTTATTCTGTCACTGTTCATTCCCCTGAGGTGAGAGACCTCCTTGGAACAATATTCCTTTAGGTAACTAGTTCAGCCTGGAGGGGCTCGATTTCTGTTGTGTAGGGAGAGCCACACCATATGCAGCTCAAGACCTAGTTCTTCTCAGCTGGTCTTTAACAGCAGAAGCAGGATGCTCAAGGCCTCCTGACTCCCTGGTAAGAATAATTCTGAAACTCACCATGTGGGTCTCTCCCTGGCAAGGTGACCACTATGGTCTGGGCTCCAGCCACCTCACTCCATTCCCCTTTCATGCCTCTCACTCTTAGCAGTGGAGGGAAGCACTTTCTCCAAAAGTGGTACCTTATAACAATTATGTAGAGGAATATGTCACCCAGAAGGTTGTTAAGATTTCGATGGAGAGATGTTGAAAAAAAACAGTTTAAAGACAAAGTCACATCAGTGGTCCCAGAGAGACACTAGGAAAGGGTCAGTCAAGACGGCTGGGGTCCATCCTTTTTTTGCATTAGTTCTCCTGGCAGAGAAGACTGTTGGCTCCACCTGGGCCCAGCCTCATCTCCAGGCTCATCCCCAGGGTGTTGGAATCTGGCCCCATGTCAGGTCTGGGCACTGCTTGCTATGGTCCATATATTGGGCATTGGGGCAAATCCTTCTCTTGTGTCTTTGCTGTTGCAGATCAAGTAAGCGTGGCAAGATCCAGACCTGAGTTTGTGGATTCAGGTATTTGGAGCACACAGACCCCACTTATGACCTGCTTCAGTCTGAATCTCGAGCCCAGCTCTGTTTGCCAGATCTCTGCACTGGGGTGTGGGGCCTGGGGCCTGGGTCTAGCTGTTAGCAAGAGGCTACTTGGCTCTCTTTTGCCAAAATGTCTTCTGTATTTGGAGACTTTGTGGGGTCAGGGCAGGTCCCTAACTGTAGGTCCACCTAACAGCAGCCCAGATACACAGCGATTTCTAAGAAGAGAAAATGAGGTTCTGTTTCTGTGAACACTTAGATCTTATCCATGACACAAGAGAGCATATTATGTGTGTGTCTCGTCTTCCTGCCTAGACTAACATGTCCTTGAAGGCAGGGATGATGCTTTTGCTTAACTTGTGCTTCAAAGGTGCCTAGGCTAGTGCTGAGTACAAAACTACAGGTCACTTGACTCAGGATTACAGGGGCCCTTGAAAACTGCTGTATGAGCTGTCTTGGAACAGCCAGCGAAGGGTGCGGAGCAGAGAGGCAGCTGGGAGTCCTGCAAAGTGGTTTTCACCTGCTCTAACCTTGAAAGTGAGTATGAGCAGTGGCTGCGCTTGGGCTGCCACACTCTCTGGATTGTGTTGCAGCTTTGAAAGATGCTGATATGCTAATTTTCCCTGCACCCTTTTTCCTCTGTCAGATCAGTGGTTCCCACCCTCTGTGTTACAGCACCCCAGGGTGTCTCCAGCTGTCTCAAGGGCTGGCACAGGATTCTCAAAACCATTTGCTTTTGCAGAATATGCAGAATACAGCAGTTTCAGCTGAGTTTGGAGGAAGGGAGGAAGAAACGTGCCACAAAATCCAAACAAGCAAATTGGGTGTCACACTCCAAAAGGTTGGAAAGGCTGCCTTAGAAAACAGAAATGGTTACACAAAGCCATTGTCTTTTCGTAGTGGTTTGGATCAGTGTTTCGGGCCTGCTGCACAAATGCAGCCATAGAGGATTTTTTTTTAAAAGCCATTTTACTGCTTGCATTTCATTCTCTGTAGAAAATAAATGTTATTACAGATGAATAGTGTTGTACAAAAAAATCATTCAACAGAGATCTGAACCAGCAACTCTGAAGCAGCAAGTCTTTAGTGAAGCAGAACATCACTGTTTGTTGAGCCCCGTGGGCTCGGGAGTGGGTTCAGGACCAGAAATGCTCTGACTGGGTTGGGAGGTTTCCAGCTGCTGGATTAGTCACTAGGGAGTTAGTGGTACCTCAGTTTCTTCATCAGTTTCCTCATTCCTAGTGGAGCTGACGATAATGTGTCCCTCATGAAGTTAAGAGAATTAAATGAAGGTTTATAAAAACCTTTGAACCGAGCCTGGCGCACGGGAAACATTATGTAAGTGTGTGCAAAATAAAATATTGAGAGCCTCCTGTGTACGGGGTTTGGTGCTAGGTGGGCTCCTGGTAGCTGATGTTTAGTGGCATCAGAGAAGACAGAGAAGGAGACAGCTAAATGAAATACGCTGTGGTGAATGTCACTCAGCACGGAATTGTGGGAAGATCCTCAATTAAACCGTGGATTCTGGAGCTGGCATTGGTTGTTAGTATTTTGGGGGAGTTGTTTATCTTTTCCGAGCCTCAGGGTATGCGTTGGGGTATGCTAGGTTATAGTAACAAGTAGGCCCCACAGTTTCAGTGCCTCAACACAATAGAAGTTTATCTCTTGCCCTAGGAACAGTTCTGGGCAGGTGCTCAGTTTGTCAAGGCAGCCGTCCTCCACATGGGCATCCGGGGACCCAGGCTGACGGCAGCTTCCAAGTTAGCACCCGAGCCAGCCCTGGAAAGTGGTGAAGGCAGGCCTGTGGGAGGGTCTCTTGGCCAGACCTGGAGGGGCACTCTCACTACCCTGCGCACTCTGAGCGGGAGGACTTATCACATGGTCACAACTAATAGCAGGAGCGGCTGGGAGAAATCACTCCACTCTGTGTCCATAGAAGAACAGATTTTACTAGACATCTCAGTTTGCTCCTTTCTAAAGTGTGTGGGGGTGATGCCCCCTGCCATGCTGACTCACATGTGTTGTTGGGTGTCAAGTCACTTGAGCTGAAAATAGCCATATGAACCAGGGCACGGTGACCTAAGCTTGCAGGAGAGCAAGGGAGCAGTTTAACCGGCATTTCAGCATCACTCCTATGTTGTCCGCTGACCAAACCAGCAAGAAATGTTCACAGAGTTGTGTGTGCCAGGCCCTGCCCTGGGTGCTGGGGACACAGTGGTCACATGACGAGGACAGATGTGAATTAGATTCTCAATACAGTGCGACATGCACTGTGAAAGCATACGTGTGGCATCTGATCTGGACAAGGTCAAGGTGTCCTTCCCCAGAATGGGATGTCTACCAGAGAACAGAGCCGCTGGCTCGGCAGGGGCAGGGCAGGCAGGGCCAGGTGGAGGGAGGGTGTCTGGAGCAGAGGGATCCCAGGAGCAAGGTCCTTAGGAAGTGGGAGCACAGTCTGGGGAAGGAACTGAAACGCAACGCAGCAAGACCTTGGGTGGGGGAAGGGAAGCCAGGAAACCAAGGGGTTGGCGGGCGGTGCAGAGCTCCACGGGCTATAGTCAAGCCTGCCGGGTAGTTCATCTTCCTGTGGGAAGTGCCCCTTTATTAAAGGCGACTTATTTTCTGGAGCCACAATGGTGTGTCCTAGGAATTATACTGAAGCAGCATGAAAGCATATTGTATTTTACCTGCAACCATGGCTCTAGGACCACCGTCCACCTGTCCATGATGGACACATCTAACCACCCCTGAGGTGAAGTGGCAGACACCCACCAAGGTTATGTCGTGGTGCTTGCATGGAGCCTGATGACCAGGGGTCATCCTCATTCCCAGCATGGGCTGTCTGAGTGCGGGGAGCTAAGTTACTGAGATTTGTGCCTTTGGAGACTTGCAGGTGAGCACACAGTACTCCCTGGGGCTGGGAGATGGAGGCCAAGCGAGGCCAAGGCTGCACTTCGGTGTGGCTGACCCCAGGCCATCGGGGGCTCCCTAGGACCCTCCTGCCTGGGCCCAGAGCTGCACATACCTGGCTGGGCCACAAACCCTGCTGGTCATCACTCCACAGTCCCCTCAGTCTGTGCATGCTTGTGTCTCTCTTGCACCTTGATGTTTTGAAATAAGGAGAAAAATAAGGGGGAAATCAATAAAGTGGGAATGACTCAGTACTCTGAGTTCCCTCAGCTCTTCAGTTTACAGCTCTTACAGGATCAGTTCTGGCCTGTATTTTCAGAGATGATTCCTGGTTGTTTAACAGCATGATGTGTCTGGAATGCTTATAACACCCATCAGTACTGCAGTGAGCACACTCATGCACACACGTGTGTGTGTGTGGGCACAGCAATTCCCCCCAATTATGCAGTGAACCCCGGTTTTCATGAGGAGTCAGAGCAGTTTTTGGTGAGAGTGATGTGTCTCCATGAGGTGTCAAGCTGCATCAGTCTTCCTGGAACCTTGACTGATTCTTGATTCTCTGGTTCTGTTAGCCAAGCATTAGACGAAGTATCAAACTATACCCTTCAATTTACAGAGAAGTGGAAGATATTCAGACACAGAATAAAAATAAAGGATAATTTTTCATCTTCCACGGAAACCTCTCATTTTCCAGCAGCATAGAAACAAAATGAGAGGCAGAGGGAGCACGCGGTGACTGAGAAGCTGCCCATTAGCCGTCCTTTGGGGAGAGTGCCGGGTGCGGTGAGGCTCTCTGGACAGAGGGTGTGCTCAGGAGTCCTCACTGCCCACATCACTCATGCTTCTGTGGACATTCACAGGGCGACGTGCTGCCTGCCCCTCTGCTGGTGGGAAGGAGGAGGACTGGGAAACCTCCTCCTCAGGTCCCTTTAAAGATCGAGGGAGTCAACTGGCAACTCCATCCTCCTAAATGCACAACCTCAACCCACTCACAAGTCCCCCTTGGTCCCGCGTCAGCCACATCCAGGTTGGCAACAAGTGCTGCTCCTTCTCCTCCTCTTTCAGATCCAACCCTCCGTGACCCTTTTATCTTCATCCCTGGTTCCCTGCAAAGGCGTCTCTGGCCCCAGTCTGCCCAACACCACTCCACTAACGGTCCATGGTATCTCCTCACTCTTGGCCAGCTTGGTTTGGGGATGGAGTGTGTGCTGTAAGCTCATTCACATGGAGGTCTAAATGGCTGAGTTGGAGATCGCTGGGCATCATCCCTGCTCTTCTGACCAAATTCTGAGGCCATCCTTGATCACTCCTCATCTTCCTCTCCAATGACAAGTGCCACCCACCCTGCTCTAGCATGCTTCCTTTCTTCTGTCTGTATATTTGGGCTTCTTCTATTTGTGAATAAATTTTCTATTTCCTGCAAGATCCAGCTAAGGTCTTGTCTCACTTTCTCGCTGTTCATCTGCTTTTTCCTCACCACCCCAAACCCACCCTTTATTGTCCAGTGCTTGATAATGAGGCTACCCGCTTGGTCTCGTGGATTACCTCATCTCCCCAGCTATGTGATGAGGAGAATAAAGACATCTATGGACCCACTGATCACTTACTATGGGCCAAAGATTACGCCAAGCCCCTCTTAAATATCACTGCACTTAATAGGCTCATAACTCTGTGTAGTTAGTATCAGTGTCTCACTTTAGTTAGTAAATCCCACTGCCAGGAATCAAAGGTGTTTACCTGTAAAAGCAATGCTTTTAACCAGCACCCTTACTGTGTGTAGCATATAATAGGTGCTCAGTAGATAGTTATTAAAAGAATGAACAAGCCGTTATGTGTTCCCCATGACCCTAGAGCCCAGCACGGTACAGAGCCCATAATACATGCTCAACTAATACATCTTTGATCGACATGTTTGAAGGGATAAAGAGGAAGGGAATATGGACAGCTCATACTGGCTGGTGGAGTGACCCGGTGCTTTGGTTGTCAGTCTAGAGATCCAGATTCTGGTGTTGGTGCTCTGCTAGTTGGCCGTGGGACCTTGGGCCCTAATCATCCTCATACATGATTTCCTTATCTGTATGACAAGGGTTTGTGATCTCTGCGAACTCTGAAATTCTTAATGCTTTTATTTTCATTCCCTAAAGAGTTTAATTAGGATGAGGTGCTCTTTAACTGGCAATTACACAGCTGAGACATAGTTTGTTAGTGAGGATGGCATCATTGCCAAGGCCGGTATGGTTACTCATGACTGTGTGCCAGTCTCAGGAGAGCAGAGACCATGAGGAGATTAAGATGAATACAAATTCTCCCCACTCCAGCATCAAATGAGAAAGCTATGGATTCAGATCTGGGGCACATTAGTGGGCAGGATGTTTTAATGCTTCTAATTTAGCTAGCTCGCATCCTCCCTGAAGCATCTCTTCATTCACATTGTGAAATAAAGGAGCTGCCTTTGAGTAGGACCTCGGCATTTCCTCATGAGGAAGCCAGGACCAGCTAACCTGATATGGACATGGGTGGTGCAGGGAGAAGGCATCCAGCTCCCGGGATCCGGCCCTCATCAAATATCACACTTGGGGGGCTTCCCTGGTGACGCAGAGGTTGAGAGTCCGCCTGCCGATGCAGGGGGACACGGGTTCGTGCCCCGGTCCGGGAGGATCCCACATGCCGTGGAGCGGCTGGGCCCATGAGCGATGGCCGCTGAGCCTGCACGTCCGGAGCCTGTGCTCCTCAACGGGAGAGGCCACAGCAGTGAGAAGCCCGTGTATCGGAAAAAAAAAAAAAAATCACACTTGGACGGCTTGGCTTGGGGTTAGAATGTGTGTGATAAGCTAATTTGCACAGAGGTCTAAATGGCTGCCAAGGATCATTTGCATTTTTAACCAAAGGGATTCATAATTAATAGAAATCCTCCAGACGTCAGGTGGACTTGAACTTAATCATCCCTCAGGCTGTTGTGCCAGAACAGGAGAAAGGTTGGAGCACCAGTCTTCTGGGAAGACTCCACATAGCAGGGTTTAAAAGGTGAAATTTCAGAGGCCTGTTTGATCCAAGATAATAGTGGTACTGGGTCTGTTCAAGGATTCCTCATCTAAAGCTTATACATGCAAATTAGCAAGATCAGGTGGTTCTAAAGGGCTTTAAAGGGGACTGGTTACAGTGAGGCCAAATTCAGTCCTGACATCCAATGTTCACCTGCAAGTCCCAGTTGGTGTCCAGGTAGGTGGCATCCTTCAGGAGATGGGCAGCGCAGGTGGGATGCTGTGTGATTGGTTGTGACCTTCCTGAGATCCACTCTGCACATTTGAATCGCTGCAGTATCATGTGAGCCACCTTAGAGAGTGTTTCTGGAGGGTCCTCTGTATGCCAGGTTCTGTGGCAGTGCTAGTCCTAAGCAATGGAGTGTGGAGAAAGCACGTGTCTCTGGTGCTCTGTCTGCAGCAGGCTCATCTATAATAGGCGGCTCTTGACCTCTATTTCCCAAGTTACAGCAATCTGTGACAAGGCGAGGTGACATATGGTATGTGTTCCTCATAAACTCCTTGGGGCTGACACCACTCTGACCCTTCCCTCTTACACTGCCAGAGGCTGTGACTCTGGTTTTTTACCCTTCAGTCATCATAAAGCCTTTTCCCTATGTATTGTCAGACTTTGGAAAACCCAGAGTAATGATAATGATTTATCTTCTTAAACCCTCCCATGGCCTTCTATTATACTTAGGATAAAATCCCATTTCTTCCCAGAGCCTGCAAGGCCCTGTATGGTCTCACCTCTGCCTGCCTCTCGCCACTCATCTCCTCCCTCTCTCTCTCCTGTTCCCCATACTCCAGACACAATGATTTGCTTTCTTTCTGCCCCTCAAGTAGAACAGCCTTGATTCCACCCTGGCCTTTGCACTTGCTCTTCCTTCTGCCTTGTCTTCCTCAGATCCTTCACAGTGCCGCCCTCTCACCGTGTGGTGTCCCCTCAGACGGTAACTCTCCAGAAAGGCCATTGCTGACTTTCTCCTCTCAGGGAGACCCCTCTTCCCTCCACTGTCCATTACTTTTATTTATTTATTTTTTTATGAAAATTGTCAGGCTCAATTTTTTTTACCATCTTTATTGGAGTATAATTGCTTTACAATGTTGTGTTAGTTTCTGCTGTATAACAAAGTGAATCAACTATATGTATACATATACCCCCATATCCCCTCCCTCTTGAGCCTCCCTCCCACCCTCCCTATCCCACCCCTCTAGGTCATCGCAAAGCACTGAGCTGATCTCCCTGTGCTATGCGGCTGCTTCCCACTAGCTATCCGTTTTACATTTGGTAGTGTGTATATGTCAGTGCTACTCTCTCACCTTGTCCCAGCTTACCCTTCCCCCTCCCCGTGTCCTCAGGTCCATTCTCTACGTCTGTCTTTATTCCTCTCCTGCCCCTAGGTTCTTCAGGACCTTTTTTTTTTTTTTTTTTTTAAGATTCCATACATATGTGTTAGCATATGGTATTTGTTTTTCTCTTTCTGACTTACTTCATTCTGTATGACAGACTCTAGGTCCATCCACCTCACTACAGATAACTCAATTTCCTTTCTTTTTATGGCTGCATAATATTGCATTGTATATATGTGCCACATCTTTATCCATTCATCTGTCGATGGACATTTAGGTTGCTTCCATGTCCTGGCTATTGTAAATAGAGCTGCAATGAACACTGTGGTACATGTCTCATTTTGAATTATGGTTTTCTCAGGGTATATGCTCAGTAGTGGGATTTCTGGGTCTTATGGTAATTCTATTTTTAGTTTTTTAAGGAACCTCCATACTGTTCTCCATAGTGGCTGTATCAATTTACATTCCCACCAACAGTGCAAGAGGGTTCCCTTTTCTCCACACCCTCTCCAGCATTTATCGTTTGTAGATTTTTTGATGGCCGTTCTGACTGGTGTGAGATGATACCTCATTGTAATTTTGATTTGCATTTCTCTAATGATTAGTGACGTTGAACATTCTTTCATGTGTTTGTTGGCAATCTGTATATCTTCTGTGGAGAAATGTCTATTTAGGTCTTCTGCCCATTTTTGGGTTGGGTTGTTTGTTTTTTTGATATTGAGACATGAGCTGCTTATTTATTTTGGAGATTTATCCTTTGTCAGTTGCTTCAAATGGGAGAATATTTTCTTCCATTTTGAGGGTTGTCTTTTCATCTTGTTTACGGTTTCCTTTGCTATGCGATACTTTTGAGTTTCATGGCGTATGGTTTCAGGGGCAGCCACTGAAATATTAAATGTGAACAATGCAACTGAAAATTGTTTAGGCTGCAGGTCACATCAGAGAGATGTCTGCATCAGCATTATGCCATCAGCTTTGACCTCCAAAATTTAGGCAGAATGTGAAAAAGCTGGAAGGGGTCCAAAAATGAACAACAAGGGTGAATTAACGGACAGAAAATGATGCTGTGAGGGAAAGCGAAAAGAGTTGTGTTTTTTTCTTATTTTCTTTTTGTGGGAAAGTCACTGTATTTAGAACTGTTTGTAAACAGCAGTCAGCCAAATAAGATTGCCTTCTCATCTAACCCTATTATATACGTTCTCCCAACACTTTACAAATTTAATTGTAGAAATAAAAAGAAAACAGTCTGTTATGTCTCTCGTTGTAGCCAAGGGTATTCTTAAAAATGCTAAAACAGACAGAACTAAAGGGGACAACTGGAATATGAACTCTAGTGTATTTTCCAGTGAAATAAATTCACGTAGAATTGAAAAGGATAAATATCAGAGAATAAACACTCCAAGGGCATACAGAGGCTTGAAGGACATTTTGTACATGAAGTCCAAAGGTTGGAATTATTTCGTTTTTTTATTTTTTAAATCACTGTGCCCAAGGGATTATGGCAAATGGGTAATATACTGTCTTCTAGGGTGGTTTAAGGAAGAATGCTGGCCAACTGTTTAACATTTTCTTGGAAAATTTAATAGGAGTTATGGGCTCAAGTCCAGCAAAAGAAAGGTGGAGGAGGCAAAGAAGTGATCATTTCAATTTTTACTGTGATTAAATGCTGCATTAGACCAGCAAGAGAATTGTGCTACCGGCGGTCCTGTCCTGATGGCCCTTTGTCTTGATTGGTTACTGTGCAAGTAAACTCAAGCCTCTCTTGCCTGGTGGAAATCTCAGTACTCACTAACAATTTCCCCCACAGCCCTATGTCCCTATGGGGCCTCTGGGGGCCTGGGACCCGTACCTCTGTCTTGTTTTGCGCAGGGCCTCCTGAAATGTCCGCATTTCTGTCATAAGGGGAGCTTTACATCATCTAGTTGTGCCTCTTGGCATCCCTACTCAGTTGCATCACTGTGCTCTTGGGACAACCCTGCAGTTTAGGTATCCAGCTACCTGAAGGCAGGAGATTAAACCAGATGACTGTGAAGCCTCTTTGTGGCCAAAACATCCAGAGATGTTCTTTCTTATAACTTAACAATCGGTGTGATATCATGTTTGCCCACTCTGCCTCTCCATGAAAAGGAATTTAATAAAAATTCCCACTAAGACATTAATGGCCACAAAGAGTTAGTAGGGTCCCTCTCTGGGAGTTAATTTAGAAAGCGTTTATAAGATAATGGGAAACAAAATGGAAAAGGAAATAATGTTTATTGAAAATCATTTTTCTTTTAAAATATAGCAGGTTTACAAAGGAGATGCTATTGTCCCACCTGTGTCATCCTTTCAATGATTCCACAAAGGCTTTTAAGAGCCAACTAGATGCCAGGCACTCACAGGTGCTGAAGAGAGGGTGGCAGACATGCAGAGTTCCTGTCTTTGGGGAGCTTGCAATTCCTCATCAATTAGGATTTACAACTGCAAGCGACAGGAATCCTACCAAAACTGTCTTTAGCAAGAGGAAAGCGATGTGTAACTGGAGAGGCTACTGATAACTGGCTCCAGGCATGGCTGCATTCAGAGCTCAGTAGGGAAGCAAGAGACAGCCCCTCCCCAGCTGCTTAAGCCAAAGCCCGAGGTCTCCTCTCGCTGGACCACCTTGCATTTTGGGCCCATCCTCCAACACCCATTATAGAGAGAAGGAAAGGGAAGGAAAGGTTGCACCTATGGTCAGGTGGAGACCAGGTTTTCCCCCTGGGGATGAGGACAGCGTCACCCAAAGAGTGGGGCTGGGGTGGTTACTCTAAAGCAGGTTCCAGGTACTCTCATCCTAGGAAGGAATAGTGGGTGCTTGATGGTGTGTGTGCGTGTGTGTGGCACGGGGGGGAAGCAGTTACTTCTCACTACACCAGAGGAGGAACCAAACTGCAGAAAGTTTAAATGATCCACTCAGGGTTGCAGGACCGAGCCAAGCTGGATGTTGAACCCAGAGCTTTCCCTGCACTGAGCTCCTTTAGGAAGGGCTTGCAGTATTTCCCTAGTCCTCTCTGCAAGGACAGTCTTCCTCCACATCAACACCTCTAGACGCTTTACACACTCTTGCCCTTTCACCCAGCAGAACTGATCCTGTGTCTCGTTCTCCAGCGCCTAGCTCTTTGTTTTCCAAAACGATGCATAATTCTAAATTATTACATATAGTAAAAATATACATATAT
Source organism: Mesoplodon mirus (assembly GCF_964341445.2). Lineage (NCBI taxonomy): Eukaryota > Metazoa > Chordata > Mammalia > Artiodactyla > Ziphiidae > Mesoplodon > Mesoplodon mirus. The sequence goes on from NC_138980.1 coordinate 73,125,340, forward strand.
TATTATACATACACATATGTATGACTTTTCATAAAAGCAACGCTGTTTTTAAAAATCCCTTTATTGAACACTTTCCCCCCTCCCGTCCTTCTGACCAGTGCCTGAGCTCAGCATTACACTGTCTAACAGCAGGCACCAAGCAGCTCCCTGGTCTTGGCACTTAGCACCACACTGGACACACAGTAGATGCCCGTGGATGTGTGCTGAATGCCGGGGGTGGGGGACGTTTTCTCCCCCTAGAGTACTGTGCTCGCCTCGCACCTTGTTTGTGTCCTGACAGCTCTGCCTGTCACTTGCTGCCTCGGCGTCTGCCCGCCACCACCCCTGCCCCCCGACACTGGGCATGCCAAGGGGCAGCCCTGGGCTTCTCTTCCTGGTGCCATGCCCAGCACTCTGCACTGTGGAGTCTGTGTTCAGTGTGGGCTGGTTGACTGGAATGCTTCCTTGGGGCTGCACAGAGGTCTGCAGGGCTGAGGGGAAGGATGCAGGTCCCAGACCTGCTCCACTGCTCAGGACTCTTTGCTTTGAGGTCTAGTGACATTGTCCGAGAAGCTCCCTGCCCATCTGCCTTTGCACTGTCTTCCCCTCAAACCTGTATGTATTTTTAAGTACGTGAGTGATACAACCAGATTGCAAACAGAAAATGAGGAAGGGAGGGAGGGAGGGAGGAAAGGAAGAGAAAGGGAGAAGAGTAAAAGAAAGGAGAAGGAAAAGTTAGAGAAGAAATATGGAAAGCCGGTTCCTTTTGCCTCTTTGGCGTTTTCCTTCCAGGGTTTTTTCGTGTACATCTGGTTTATGTTGCTACTTTTTTTAACACAGTGGTGCCCACTGTCTAATTTAGCTGCTGGTTTATCCCAAGTAATTTTATGTAATTTTTTTTCTGTAGAAAATTTACTCTCAGTCTTCTGGAGCTCCCCTTGCCAGGGCTAACTCCTACATCTACTGCCTACGTATCGTAATTAGACCGAGAATGAACGCGTGTGACTTGTGGGGTCGTGGAAAGGGACAGCCTCCAGGGGTGTTGGTCTGGGAGGGAGCCAGCTGTAGGGTAGTTCTTACTGCCCACTTAGTCACTGTGTGTCCAGGGAGCAGTGGGCACATTCTTGCTCATAGAAGGCACGCTCTGGAGTGGAGATGTGTTGTTGGTTTCTATGACAATCTGAGCAAATGGTAGCCTTTGGAAAGTGCCATACATGACATTAAACAGTAAGGACAAGCAATGGAGCTTCAGGGGCAGAGGTGTGAGGGGGACCTCATCCTTGCTTGGGGGACCTTTGTCCCCACCTGACAAGTGAGCCTTGGAACCCAGAGCCTGGGTTTATAAAAATGTTTTCTTCTCTTTAGGTCTCAGTACTTTTATGTGTAAAGTGGTGCTCATAATAGTCTTTCTTCTCTCTGTGGTTTGATGAAAGACTCAAAAAAGGACTAACCATATACAAAGATTATTGCTAATTTTGTTGCATGCTCTGGTGGTCAGGGAATAATATCCTTTGTAATTGAGTTTTAAGAGAGCTTTTTGTTTGTTTTCTGGTTCCAAAGCGATATATCTGTATTGTAGTCAATTTGGAAAACACAACAAAGCACACAAAAAATATTTTAAAATTACCATCTGGACATTAAACACCATTACTGTTTGTATGTATGTCCCATCAGGCTTGTTTTCCCATGCATGGGTTAAGAGTAACAAGCATTTTGTATCTTTGTACTTACATCCTCATCTATGTATTCCTAATTTTTCCCTTAACATGGAGTTTTAGTAGTGAAATTGCTGGAATTTGGAGCAGCCTGTATGCAGAGTTTGAGATCTTTAGAAACATAGTGTCAATTTGCCATTTTGAAAGGGTATTTTAATTCACATCACCAGAAATTAAACAGAATGCTGTTTGTTTTCCCCTTACCTGTCCTTTGCTGAGTGTTGATATTTTTTAAAAATCTTTACTCATTTGATAGTATAAAGTGGTATGTCCTGGTTTAATGTGCCTGTTTTTGATTATTGGTGATGATGAACCTGTCTTCATCTGTTTATCAGGCACTTGTATGGATTTCTTTGCAGCTTGACTGTTCCTTTGCCTTTTTTTCTCTCACGTATTTTATCTTTTCTTACTGATTTGTAAAATAACATTTTAATATATAAAAGACATTAACTTTTCAGCATATATTTTGCAAGTATTTCCCCAATTTGTTATTTGCCTTTTAATTTTGTTTATGATAGGTTTGACATACAAAAAGTTTTTTTAAATGTTTATTTAGTCAAAATTTTCTTTTTTATTCTTCATAATATCTGCATTTGCTTATATGCTAGAAAGACCTTTCCAAACCAAGGATGATATAAATATTAAGTTATACTTTCTTCTCATAGTATTATGATGTCTGTTTTTACTTTTGTTTTTTAGTCTGTCAGGAATTTAATGTTTGCTGTGAGGCAGAGAATTAATTATCTCCCACGTGGTTAACTAGCAGTCCCAACACCATAAATTGAATGGCATATCCCTTCTTCTTTAATTTGAAATGGCACCCTGATCATTTATAATTTTTTCTTCCCGGATTTCTAAGTCTGTTATTGTGATCTGTCTGCTCCTAATCCCATATGCCACTGTTTCAGTTTCCTTAGTTTTACAGTGCAGTTTATTGTTGGATACATACACTCTCTACTGCCTTGTCCAAATACTATTTTGGAAATATTTTCCACATGCATTTGAATAATCTTTGTTCCAAAAAGAAACCCCGTTGGAGATTTATTGGAATTGTATTAATATAGGTTAATGTAGAGAAAATTTAAATTTTTACAAAATTCCATTTAGTTGTCTCTCATTTTTCTCAATAAACTCTTGTGATTTTCTTCATATGTGTTTCACACATTCTATAGTCATTTTCTATTTCTGATTGCTTTTGTAAGCTGGATTTTTTTGGCCATTATATTTGTTTTTCTGTCAATTTACATTGTAAACAGTTGCCTTCTTGATATTTTTATTTTATTACTTTTACTTTATTACTTCTTAATAAATTCTAATAATAATTTTGCAAATTGCAGATTTTTTTAAGAAAAGAGGATTATTTTTCTCTCCTTTCTAAGTTTTTCGACTGCTATTTTCTTCTCTAACTGCAATGACTAGACCTTGCTGGAAACAAAATCATATATATTGTATGCAGGTGTCTTTGTCTTAATTCCAAAAGTAAAGTGAATGCCCCTAAGTAAATCATGGTTGAAAATGATGGTTGTTATTTTGAGGTCGATAGTATTTATCATATAGAGCAAGCATCATATTCGTACTTTTCAGTAGGAGCTTTACATGAGGAATGACTTTGAAACTTCGTCAGCTGCCTTTTCTACATCTGTGAAGTGGTTTCTCACCTTTGAACTGTCAATATGTTGGCAAAGAGGTTAAGAGTGTGGGTTCTAGATCTGAGCTCCTGGGTACAGGTTCTGGCATCCCCATTTACTTGATGTGGGGTTTTGGACAAAATACTTAATCTTTCTGTGTCTTGGTTTCCTCACCTTTAAATCAGGATAATAATAATTCCTCAGTAAATATTGGCTAATAGCTGTTACTGCTATTATTGCCATGTATGAAATTCATTCCCCCCAAATAATCACCAGATTTTTAGAATTAGTGCTCCTTGGTCATGATGTGTTACTTAGGGTTTTTACTTTGCATAAATTTTCATGATATGGAGCTGTAGTTTTCAGTTTTTATGTTTCATTTCTCATGTTTGTGTTAGTGATCACTCACTTTGTAAAGAACTGGGAAATTCCTTTTTTTCCCCAATATACTGGACTGTTAAATACTATTTGCCACCATATCTACTGTATGTCTGATGTTACTATTACCAACCCTGCTTTTTTGTAAATTGGTTTTTCTGATATTCATTTTCCAGCAAATATTTATTGAGCACATAGTATGTGCTAAGCGTAGATTTTTATTTGTCCATCCTTTAATTTGTGTTTTCTATACTTTTATTATTTTAAAAAGATACCAGGTGTTATTTTGTTGAGCCAATCAAGTCTTTTATTTTAAAACAAGAGTATTTCACCTACTTATTTTATTATATGTGTTATGACTGGAATTACTTCTTTCAGCTTGTTTTGTTTTCTGAATTTATACTTCTTTTGTTTTCTATATTTTATTCAATGAACTATCATTATTTCTTTATCATGTTTTAGTGTTTTATTTTGCATTTTTGGGGGTAAGTTTTTATTCCCAATTACCAGTAAGGGTTGAACATTTTTCTGTGCTCTTCCACAATGTAACTTTTTTCTCCAGCTTTATTATGATATAATTGACATATAACATTAGTAAGTTTAAAGTGTACAACATGTTGATTTGGTACATTTATATATTGCAAAATGGTTGCCAGCATAATATTAACTGACAACTCCATCACATCAGATAAGTAGCATTTCTGTTTTGTGGTGAGAACATTTAAGATCTACTCTTTAAGCAGCTTTCAAGTATATTACAGTATTATTAGCTATAATCACCATGCTGTACATTAGATCCCCAAAACTTGTTGATCGTACAACTGAAAGTTTGTGCCCTTTGACAAATATCTACCCATTTCCCCTACTGCCACTCCCCATCTCAGGTAACTACCACTGTGCTCGTTGTTTTCCTGAGTTCAACTTTTTTAGATTCCACATGCAAGTGATATTATACAGCATTTGTCTTTCTTTGTCTGACTTCTTTCACTTAGCATAATGACCTCAGGATTCATCCAAGTTGTTGAAAACAGCAGGATTTCCTTCTTTCTCATGGCTGAATAATATTCCATTGTGTATATCATTGCCTACACCACATCTTCATTATCCATTCATCCATTGACAGACACATAGATTATTTCCATAACTTAGCTATTGTGAATAATGCTGCAATGAACATGGGAATATAGATATCTCTATGGGATCCTGATTTTTATTCCTTTGTATATATACTCAGAAGCGGGATTGCTAGATCATATGGTACTTCTATTTTTAATTTTTTTGAGGCACCTACATACTGTTTTCCATAGTGGCTGCATCAGTTTACATTGCCAACAACAGTGCACAAAGATTCCCTTTTCTCCACACTGTCACCAGTTTGTTCCCTGTTCTTAAATCTCCCACATTTAAATTTTTTGAAGCACTGTAAATCGATCTTTCTCTAACTCTTGAGTCCACTGAAACAATGTCTTTTGAAGTTTAATATTAACTCATTTTAATAAAGTTTTACCTTCTTTTCTGTTTCCAATTTATTTCCTTACTTGTCTACCACTTTTTAGTTTCTATTATTATTAGAGATTTGGAGCCAAATCAATTTTTAAAATGTTTGGAGTCTTTAAAAAAATAACGTTGACATTGATGTAGGAAATTGAGGATGACACAAATAAATGGAAAGATATCCTGTGTTTGTGAATTGGAAGAATTAATATTGTTAAAATGTCTATACTACCCAAAGCAGTCTATAGATTTAATGTAATCTCTATCAAAATACCCATGACATTTTTCACAGAACCAGAACACATAATCCTAAAATTTATATGGAACCCTAAAAGACCCTGAATAGCCAGAACAGTCTTGAGGAAAAAGAACAAAGCCAGAGTACCATGCTCCCTGACTTCAGGCTATACTACAAAGTTACAGTAATCAAAACAGTATGGTACTGGCACAAAAACAGTCACAGAGATCAGTGAAATAATACAGAGCCCAGAAATAAACCCACACACATATGGTTAATCTATGACAAGGAGACAAGAATATACAATAGGAAAAAGACAGTTTCTTCAACAAATGGTGTTGGGAAAACTGGACAGCTCCATGTAAAAGAATGAAATTAGAACATTTTCTCATACCATATACAAAAATAAACTCAAAGTGGATTAAAGATCTAAATCTAAACGTAAGACCAGAAATCATAAAACTTCTACAGCATAGGCAGTGCACTCTTTGGCATAGGTCTTAGCAATATTTTTTTGGATCTGTCTCCTCATGTAAGGGAAACAAAGACAAAAATAAATAAATGGGACCTAATCAAAATTAAAGGCTTTTGCACAGGGAAGGAAACTATCAATAAACAAAAAGACAACCTACTGAATGGGAGAAGATACTTGCAAATGATATGTCAGATAAGGGGTTAATATTCAAAATATAGAAAGAACTCATACAGCCCAATATGAAAAAAAACAAACAACCTGATTAAAAAATAGGTAGAAGACCTGAATAGGCATTTCTCCAAAGAAGACATAAAGATGGCCAACAGACGCATGAAAAGATGCTCAACATCATTCATCATCAGGGAAATGCAAATCCAAACCACAATGAGATACCACCTCACAGCTGTCAAAATGGCTTTCATCCAAAAGACAATAAATAATAAATGTTGGCACAGATGTGGAGAACAGGAAACCCTAGTATATTCTTGGTGAGATTATAAATTGGTACAGTCACTATGGAAAACAATATGAAGTTTCCCCCAAAATTAAAAATAGATCTACCATATGATCCAGCAATTCCACTCCTGGGTATATATCCAAAGAAAATGAAAACACTAATTTGAAAAGATATATGCATCCCAATATTCATAGCAGCATTATTTACAAGATCAAGATATAGAAGCAACCTAAATGTCCACCAATAGATTAATGGATAAAGAAGATGTGGTGTGTGTTTGTGTGTGTGTATACATGCATACGTACATACAATGAAATATTACTCAGCCATCAAAAAAGAATGAAATTTTGCCATTTGCAACAACATGGATGGACCTGGGGGTGGTATTATGCTTAGTAAAATAAGTTAGAGAAACACAAATATGGTATGTTTTCACTTATATGTAAAATCTAAAAAATAAAATGAATGAATGTAACAAAACTGAAACAGACTCACAGATAAGGAGCACCAAATTAGTGGTTAACAGTGTGGAGAGGGGGAGGGGGAGGGGCATGATAGGGGAGGGGATTAAGCGGTACAAACTACTAGGTATAAAATAATTAAGATACAAGGATGTAATGTTCAGCAAAGGAATATAGCCAATGTTTTATAATAACTTTAAATGGAGTATAATCTATAAAAATATTGAATCACTATGTTGTACACCTGAAACTAATATAATAGTGTAAATTAACTATACTTCAGTAAAAAATATGTTGACAGTTTTTTTCAGCTTATCAACCAGCATAATAGCATTTATTTCGATATATCTATTGTTTATTTAGTTGCATGGCTTATTGAGGGTTCTTTTATAGTTTCAGGAGATATTAACTTTCTTCTCCTGGGTTAGTTGTATTAATACTATATTTTCAAGCAATGCTTTTGAAGGAAGAGTGCATGAGTATTCTATTGTCTGAAATGTTGCATATCCAAGAATATAATACTATTATGCATGAAAGACAACTTCCCTGGCTATACTTCTTAAATAAAATAAAATTATTTTCCCTTACAACTACATAGACATTGCTCCATCATCTTCCAGTATTTTGTCTTCCAAAATAAAAATCCAAGAGAGGCCTGATTTTGTTTACTTGCAGAAAATCTGTTCGTCATTGTTCTTTTATTTTCTTATCACAGTGCTAGAACCACTTGTATTTTATTTTTGTTACTCACATGTTTTGTTTAGGTAAGTATAGTTATAATCAGTTTTTTTCTTCTAGAACATGGTGAGCATTTTTAATCTGGGCTTTGATTTTTAGGAAAATTTTCCTCAACTATGTCTTAATTATTCATTCTGGTTTGTCTTCTGAGCTGAGTACATACATCTCTATTGCCTGCCCTACCCCTCTGTCCTCTCTCTTTGCTGTGGGAAAGCTTCTGAAGTCATCTTCTGCATCACTGATTTAGTTTTGTACCATTTCAGTTCTGCTTTTTACTGGCTCCTATATGGATGTTAATTATGCAAATTCATTTTCTGCCTCTTAAAATCTCCTTTTTTCTAAGCTACCTCACATGAGATTTCCTCATGTTGTCCCTCCACCCTTTTCTACTGAGTTGATTCATTCTCTTGTCTTTTTATGTGTTCCTCTTCTCTATGAATCTCTGCTTCTCTCTCAGAAACCATGACTTCTTGAATTCTCCGGAGGGGCAGAGTTTTCTTAAATTTTCTTCTGAATCCTAAAATTGACCATTTTCTGATATGACTCTTCAGGGAGATATGCTCTTGATGTGAAGATTCCGCCCCAACACTCATCCCCGTTCCTTTGCCGTAAGGATTTAAGTAAAGAACTTAAATCCTTTACTCAGCGAAATGATGATCCATTCCCATTCCTTGTTTGCCAATAGACAGGGTGTTTAGATGCTCTTGTCCTTGTCTATCTATGTGGGCTGCTGAACACAGGTTCACTACAATCCAGTCCCATCTGCAGGTCATAGGAGGAATTCAGCTCATGATGAATGTTTAACCGAGTGTATCTTTTAGTCCCACTGACTGATCCTCTGACATGCTGGACATATGGATAGGTGCAGGACAAACTATATTCATAGGGTGTACTGCTGCTAGGATCTCTGCTCTCATGCACTTTGTCAAGATGAATTCAATGTAATCACTGCTTGTTCTAGCGGCAGGCTTTGTTCTCTCTGGACAAAGGATACAATTTAACTTTTGTCCCATATAATAATTAACAGCCGCAGCCTGTTGGTAGGAGTTCAGCATTGGGGTCTGGCGAACAAGGCTGCATAGCCCAGTTGTGCCATTTGACCCTGTGGCCTCTGACCAGTTGGTTAACCACAGTGAACTCAGTTCCCCCAACTGTAAAATGGGGATAATACTCATGCATGTCTCATAGGGTTGTTATCAGGATTAAAGGAGGTAACATGTGGGGCTTCCCTGGTGGCGCAGTGGTTGAGTCCGCCTGCTGATGCAGGGGACATGGGTTCGTGCCCCGGTCTGGGAAGATCCCACATGCTGCGCAGCGGCTGGGCCTGTGAGCCATGGCCACTGAGCCTGCGCGTCCGGAGCCTGTGCTCCGCAACGGGAGAGGCCACAACAGTGAGAGGCCTGCGTACCGCAAAAAAAAAAAAAAAAAAAAAAAAAGGAGGTAACATGTGTAAATGCCTTGGCACAGGGCCTGGCATGCAGTGGGCCCTCAAACCTTAGCTACAATTATTAAGTATGAGTGAGTGGGCCAGATCTTTTGCCACCTCTCTGTGTATGAACTCTAGCATCTGGGACTCGTGCCAGACATTTGTCCCCAGAGCAGCCTCGTAGGCATTTGACATGTACACGACCTCTGAGGTCCTTGCCCATGTTCCATGCAAGTGCTGCAAGGTCAAGGCCCTTGGCCAGTGGGCGCTGCCCAGGGCAGCAGGAGAGGCAGGGCTGGCACACTGCACAGTTTCACAGCCGGTTTGGTGTCTTTTCTCTTTTCCTGTTGCTTACAAACGTTATCGTATTAGGCCCATTATCCATAATGAAACACTCAGTGTTTAGCACCCCAGATGCTATTGCAGTCCTGCATTGAAGGACTCTATTGTTATGAAATGAATCATTGCCAGAAGAAAACAAGGGAAATCTCCCACAGCCGTATTCCTAGGCTGAGATCATAACTGTCTGAACAGCGAGAGAGAGCACTCAGTGGTCCAGCCCCTTAAAAGGTTTTCTTGGGATGAATTGGTGCTTGCCAAGTGCTGTGCGTCTCTGTGAGGGTATCCAGGGTGCAGTAATGAGTGAGGAGGTGGAAGGCACAGGGACGGTGATGGCTCCCCTATGGTAAAGAATCAAAGGAGAGGAAATCAGGAAAAGAAAAATCTAAACAGAACATGGAAATGAGGCACAGAATAGGTTGGCCAGGTCTTTGCTGTGTGTGAAAAGGAGGGGAGGGCTCTGTCCCAGAAGAGCCTGGAATCCCAGGGGAGGGGAGGCTTGCGGGGCGGGGGGTGGAGGGGCGGTGCAGCATCCCTGCGGCCATGGCATAGCCACGGGAAGAAGGGTCCCCCACCATTGCAGGGGGCAGCTCTCCCATGGTCTGAACGAAGCTTCCACATGGGGATGGCCATGTAATAGGGTGGCAGGGAAATGTCTGCATTTTGAAAATCACTGCCAGATTTGTTTTCATATGTTGTAGGTATTTTCAAAAGAGAGCATTAGATCATTGAGATGGTGAAGGCAGTTTCTGAGCTAGTTCCAAATCAGCCTTCTGATCAACCTGCAGAAATGACACACTGGTTCCAAGTTCTTTGCAGCCTGACTGGGGAAACTATAAAGAACTGGTACAGCATGCTGCATTTGTATTAAGAGTTTTTTTTTTTAACCTACTTTCTTAAAGTCCCGATCTAATTTATTTCAGTTGAATCTTGCAAAAATACTTGCTATTTTTTGTTTATTCAGCTAGCCATTCCTCCAACAAATATTTATTGAATGACCCCATTTGTGCCAGGCACTGTTCTGGGCCCTAGAACAGAGATAGACATTTAGACCACTCTGCTTTCAACCTGATTCTCACCTTTGTTTGTGTCCTGCCTTGGCCCTCAAATCCGTGGAATATTTCTGTCACATCTGCTCTCACAACAACGCTGGGTGGATGATACCCCTGTCACACAGGTGGGAAAACAGACTGAGCGTGATTAGTGGTTGTATGAACTACCAAAGTCAGTGGTGAATCAAAAGCCAGAATTTTCATTCTGCCCAGCTGAGTTTCCGATCTTTCTTCTTTCCCTCCCTGCTCATCTTCTTTTACCTGTCCCTTCTCTCATTCCTTCAGGGTTGAGCTATTGACTTTTCACAGTGACAAGTTGATAGAGTCAGCTCCTCTGTGCTAATGGGTAGGAATAGTGACTCACTGTTACCCTCTGTGCACTTGCTTTACCTGCCACAAGGTTGGCAACTTGTCATACACACCTCTTACCTTTGGCTTGGCAGACTCTCTGTTAGCTAGAGTCGGGGGTACACCTGGACTAAAACTTTATAACTAGGTAAGAGCGTACTTCTGCCATGTCACAAATCCCTGGGAAACCAAATGAATTGACACAACCTTTATTTTTTATGAGCTAATTGTCAGCCTTTTCTCTAAGAGCTGGGTTTGGGTGACAGCTTTAATGATACTGCATGCAATGAGGACTCCCTGAAGTTAAAGGTCCTTCCCCACCTCCAAAGAGACCCCACCTTGCTGGGATTGGCAGGTAGCCCCTTGCCCACTCTCTGGGATTTCGCAGTTGTCTTGCCTGAAATAAACCTACTTGAAGAATATATTCCCAAGCAAGTGTGATGGGTATTTTTGATGGGGGCTGAGAATAGATGTAGTTTATTGGATTTTATCTTGCAACTGATTTGTTTCTGCCAGACGTTGATATGCAGCCCTGATGACATGATTTCAGGCCTCAGGAGTATTAAAGTTATAAACAACCTTCCATTGCTTCATCTGCTAGTAGGAACCTTAATTTATCATATAGATGTTAGAGTCAAAGTTTCTCATCCACTCATTAAGAAGAAAAAAAAAAAAAACCCGGCAGCTATAGAGAATGCATCCCCTCTTTTAAAAATTCATTCTAAGGAATAAGAGAGAATTTATTCTAAAATATCTTCATCCCAATGGAAATAAAAATCCTGCTTAATGGCCAGGAATCTCCCCTGGGCTTTGATTAAGAAGGAACTGCAAAGGTGGGCATTTCTTCTCTGACTGTTTGTCTTCTGGGCTAGTCAGACTTCAGGAAGAAAATCTTGTCTTGGGTTCTCAATGGGGCTGGGACCTTCTAGTGCACAGAGGTTGGCCTGTGAGAACTGGATACTGCCCAGCGTATGCTGTGGGGATGCTCGCTCACTGGTTCAGAGACCTGCTGGGCACCGGAGACAGAGGAGAAGGACAGGACCTTCCGTCGTTCTTTAACTTCAGACACAATGCCCCTTCTGCTGTGTTCTTATATTTAAAAACAATACCCTTCATAGCTTTCTTTCCTGATTATAATAACAGAACATGTCCTTTATTTTTTTTAATGAATATATATGTAGACAGGGAAGCAAAACTTTCTTGTAATCCCACCACCCAGACATCGTCTTTGTTATTCGGATGTATATCCAGCCTGTTCTCTCTTAAAGCATTTATGTTGTTTCCACAAAACTGGGATCTTCCTGTACATTCTATTCTGTAACCTGATTCTTTTCACTTAACACTACAGTTTTCATTTGTTGCTATTAAAAAATACATATTCTGCATCTATCCACGAAGAAGTCATTGTGGTGTTGTGAGCATACAGCAGTGACTGGGCCCACTGGACCAGCCCTTATTGAGTGCTCATCTGAGAGGAGAGGACATTAAACAAAGAATTGCCCCAATAATCATTTGATTACAACTGTGATAAGAGCAATGAAGGAGAAGAACGGGGGACTGTGGGCACCTGACCTAGTCTGGGTATCAGGAAGCCTTCCCCGAGGAAGTGGCATGAAGGCTCAGAGCTGACAGCTGAGCAAGCATTGTTGTCAAAGCAAAGAGCCCGGGGGAGAGTGGGAGGGAGACAAGAGCTCTGGGGGAGCTGAGAGCAGCCGGAGTGGCTGAGAGAGTGAGGGAATAGGTGGCCCAGAATGTCACAGGAGAGGCAGGCATGGACCAGATCACTCAGAGCCCCAGTTAAGGATGTTGGGTTTATCCTAAGAGCAGTGGTGAGCCATCATGGCATTTAATCAGGTATGGGACTTGATAAGATTTACAGTTTTAAAGGATTATTCTGTAGCAAAGAGTGGGGACTCTGGGGTAGCTGTGAGAAGTTGAGTTAGGAGACTACTATAGTAATATAGAAGAGCAATGCCAGTGCTTTGGAGTAGAATGATAGCAGAGATGGGAGAATTGGGTGCAGCCTACCTGTTTTTTCCTTTGAGGAGTACGTTAATCAGATATGGTGACTACTTAGATATGGAAAGCAAGAAAGAGAGAAGCAACAAGGATGCTTCATGGATTACTGCCTTTTGCAACTGGGTAGAGGCACTGGATGCTGACACGGGGAACCCTGGGAGAAGACTAGGATTTGGTGGGTAGATAATGGACTCTGGTTTAGACATGCCAAGCTGGATGTACCTGTGGGAGAGGAGACAGCACACAGGTTATTGGCCAGGTAGGGCTGGAATGCAACAGAGGGCCCTGGGCTGAACATAACGATTTAGGGGTCATCAGCATGTGGGTGGCAAAAGAAGTCATGACTGGCTGAAAATGTCTGGGGCCTGAGGGTAGAGTCTGCAGAGAAGAAAGCCTAGGACAGGGCCTGGAGGGCCAGAGCCTTTGAGCTCATCTGTAGGAGGGTGGATGCACTGGGCGGGGCCTCTTCAGCTCCTTTAGGCCAAGACTGTCTGCGTTCCTTCAAGATAACTTCTGTCCATTCTGCTTTGTGAATCAGTACTCCAAGTGGAGTACTGAAGCCAGCTCTTTTGCTTCAGGAGAGCTTTTATTAAATTTTCAGGAATTTTGTGAGCCAGTTATTTAAAATTGGCCATCATAGGAACACTCTCACCATGGAAATTGGCAAATGCTACAAATTAGGCCTTTTTTTTTTTCCCTTCCCCTTCCTGGAGAGCTGGTTGTTAAACATTTACCAGCACACACTGTTTATAACCAACTTTGTTTCTAATGGTATTCTGTGGGTTGTTTCCATTGGGATCTGAGAAGGAGAGTATCTGTGATGGCTTTGCTATTTCTCTGAAAGTCTCTGATTCTGTTCTAAATTACCAGCCCCTTCTGCTAAAGAGGGAGTAAGCAAGTGACATGTTGAAACAGTGAACTTCCTCAGTCTCTGTATCAGTTCTCTGTTGCAGCCACAACAAATCACACACTTAGCAACCTGAAACAACACAAACCTATTATCTCAAGGTTTCTCTAGGTCAGAGTCCACCTTGGTCCAGCTGGCTTCTCTGCATAGGGTCTCACAAGGCCCAAGTCAAGGGGTTGGCCAGGCTGGGCTCTTGTCTGGAGACTCTGGAGAAAAAACCCACTTCCAAGCTCCTTCACGTTGTTGGCAGAATTCAGTTCCTTCTGAACATGGGACTGAGACCCCTGACTTCTTGCTGGCTGTCAGCTCGGGGCCACTCTGCTCCTAGAGGTCCCTTGCATTCCTTCCCCTGTGGCCCCTCCATCCTCAGGTCAGCAGCAGAACATCGAGTCCTTCTCATACTTGGAACCTCTGACCTTCTGCCACCAGCCATAGACAGCTCTTGGTCTTTACCGGCTTGTGCCGTTAGATCAGCCCCACCCAGATAATCCACCCGTCTGAAGGTTAACTTCTCCTGTCTTGGTTTCCTAGGGCTGCCATAACAGAGTACCAGCAACTGGGTAGCTTAAGACATTGGAAAGTTATTCTCATAGTTCTGGAGGCTAGAAGTCCAAAATCAAGGTGTCAGCAGGGCCGTTCTCCCTCCAAAGCCTCTAGGAGAGGATCTTACCTTACGTCTTCCAGCTTCTGGTAGCCCCAGGCATTCCTTGGCTTGTAGCAGCACAACTCCGATATCCGACTCCAACTTCTCGTGACCATCTTCCTTCTGTGTCTGTGTTCTCCTCTGCGTGTGTGTCCATGTTCACATTACCCACTTCTCATAAAGACACCAGTCAGGTTGGATTAGAGTCCACCCTAATGACATCATCTTAACTTGATTACCCCTGCAAAGACCCTGTTTCCAAATAGTCACATTCACAGGTACCAGGGGTTAGGACTTCGAAAAATCTTTTTTTTTTAAACGATTATTTTATATTGGGGTATAGTTGATTTACAATTAGCTTCAGGTGTACAGCAAAGTGGTTCTATTATACATATACATCTATCCATTCTTTTTCAGATTCTTTTTCCATATAGTTTATTACAGAATATTGATTAGAGTTCCCTGTGCTCTACAGTAGGTCCTTGCGGATTATTAGTTTTATATATAGTAGTGTGTATCTGTTAATCCCAAACTCCTAATTTATCCCTCCCCCCCACCTTTCCCCTTTGGTAACCATAAGTTTGTTTTCAAAGACTGTGAGTCTGTTTCTATTTTGTAAATAAGTTCATTTGTATCATCTTTTTAGATTCCACATATAAGGGGTATCATATGATATTTGTCTTTCTCTGTCTGACTTACTTCGCTTAGTATGATAATCTCCAGGTCCATTCATGTTGCTGCAAATCGCATTATTTCATTCTTTTTAATGGCTGAGTAATATTCCATTGTATATATGTACCACACCTTAACAGATCTTTTTGAGGGGCACAACTCAGCCTATAACAGTGCTATGGAACATATAAGATAATCAAGGAAATGGGATCTCATCATATTGGCAGCTTCTAGGAGTTAGGGCCTAGGCTCTGGGGGTGGGTACACTCTTAGAAATCTACCCACCTCAGTCTCCAAAGATGCCCTATGAGGAATTGTCCCATTCACCACCTTACCTAAAAATAGATTCCATGCCCCCAGGGCTCCTCCTTGGATGACCTCAATTCACACCTTTTCTTCCTTCTTCCAGTTTTGAGTGTATTGTCTGCCTTCCAAACAGGACTGTCTCATGGACCATACTGCTCTCTTTCTTGGGGCAGGCTCAGTAGAAATTGACCACCCGTGCTGATTAAGGTGGTTGGTACAAGACACAGTGATGAGAAAGAACTTCAGCCTTCAAACATGACCAATACTGTGCTCTACTCATCAGCGCCGGGAAGTTTGCTCTTGCTTTTTATTTTTTTCTTAAGATTGCGGAGCGTGTAACAAATTGCTCCCCATTTCCCCCCATATGGTTGTGGTCGGAGGACGTCTTCCTTTCCCTGGCACCCTCTGCACCGCACTCTGTCGCCCACTGGAAGTGCATCTGTGTGGGCTGGAGTCATCTCCATGCCCACCTGTTTTCGTCCTGCCCTCTCTTTTCATCTTACCCAGAAGCACATCTCCCACTGTGAGTAATGGCTGAAACTACATGGCACTTAGAGTCTTCCTTTATCTCCCCCTGCTCTAGATGTCGAGCAGATTCAAAAGTTAAAGCATACGTTTGGTGAAGCAAACAGGAATCTTGCCGGTGTCAGTGTTTCACAGGAACGTTGAGAGCTGAATGGCTTCCCACTGTGTGTCCAGTTTGTTCTCTTCTGGGTAGTTTCCTTTGGAGAATTTAATTAGGCTACGTTATCGTATGACCGTCTACTCCATCCAGAAAGGTTAGAGAGGAGAATTAGTCATTTAGGAAATCCTTTTTGGAAATGGGCTTGGTTATTTTATCAGCTTTTATATCTTCAAAGGTTAACATGTTAATCAGTTTTTTTTTTTTTTAACATGGCTAATTTGTAAAATAGCCTCAGGGTGTGAGCTTGGAAAATTAACACCGTTGTTATTTTGTGTTTCTGGACACTGACCCTTGCGCCCCAAGATGACACGACACCACCAGAGTCAGGAGCCTGGGCTTTCTTGCTGCTGAGGCAAAGTTCCAGGCACGTGTGCTCCGACCTGGACCCTTTGGGCTCAGAGTTTTGCATTGCAGGTCATTCTGTGAAGGCAGCATGAGGAAGGGCTTCTTCTGAGGAGGGAGTTGAACCCACAGCCTTGGTCTCCTTAACCTTGCTCACTGGCAGCATCATGCAGTGTGATGAGCCGAAGACCAGGGCTCAGTCAGTGTAACCACAGTGTCTGCTTTGAGCTCGTCGGTGTATGAAACCGGGACAAGTTGTCGAACCCACCACGAACGTTGTGTCTTTCTCTGCAGAGTGAGGGCTCAGCTTCTCTTGCAGGGATGTTGGGAGGGTCACGTGAGTTCGCAGATGTGAATGTGGGATGTTGACAGGGAAGAGGAGGATGGAGAGCCAGACTCATGAGATAAAAGACACTTCAACTTAAAATGAGGCCCAAGGCGGGCTCTTTAGAACTCACTCTCTACTCCTGTAGCACAAAACAAATATTTATTCAATGCTCCAAGTGTTTACGAAGGACCCTCTACATCCCCAGCCTTCTGCTGGCCCACGAGAGGGTATAAGAAGGAAGCATGCAGCATGCTTTGCAGCCCATCTGGTCTCGTTGTAAAGATAAGACTTGTGCAGAGTGGGCTCTAAATACATATTGGTTGATTGAATATATGAATGTCAAGCAAAATATGAGAAAGCAGAATTGGGGTCCTGCCTTTCCAGGATCCCATTATCAAACTAAACTGTGTGCCATGGGAGGTGGGGCCGGGTAGAGATCATTGCTGCCCTGAGGACTTCCAAGGGATGGGAGAGAGGTGTGGGGTGGCATGGTCCCAGCAGCAGCCCTGCATCCCCAGCACGGGATGGATCCGTTGAGCCCACGCTCAGTCACAGAAGGAACTGAAAATCATGTAAGAATGTGCTTCACTGAAGCAAAGCTACATTGTCACTGTTATGAACAGCAAATTTTAAGCTGAACTGAAACCCTGAGAGGTTGTTTTATTCCTGGGTTTGAACCTGGAGAAGCAGTTGGCAGTCACAATTTGTGCAAGTCTCTCCTGGAAACCCCAGCACTATAGCCCTGATCAAGGAAGTCTGACTTTTGCTTCTATCCGCAACAAAGTGAACCTCCCACCTGTGTAACCAGGGGAATCCTACCACGCCTCCCTGGCCCCCTCAAGACCCAGTGGCGTGTATAACCAAGAGAAGCCTCTGATGAAATGGTCAGCTCCCTCCAGAGAGTTCAGCAAAGACTTGGTATCTTGGTTAATCTTGGAGCTATTTTTCTAGCTTTAAACCAGCCATCTCAGGACCAGGTTAGACAGGGGTAGACTAAGAGCTACTTAGCAGCTCTCCTGTGTGTGGATTTTCGAACATGGCTGTGAAAAGGGCTGAAGTTTAGCCAGACTGCAACCATTTGTCTAAACTAGGCATTTATGGCTGTGGTCCATTCTGAATGGTCACTGCTCGTGCCACACCAGTTTTTTAACATTTGGAAAATAACCAGTGGGCAGAAGTAGTGTGTTCAAGCACACTGTGTGTGTGTGTGTGTGTGTGTGATTTGTTGATGGTGAGAACATGCTCAGTTTAGGCGATCTGAGGAGTTCCTGTATTCCGTGTCAGACACCCACGCGTTGATTGTATACACATTTCCTCTAAACAGGAAGATGCATGTTGACAAAAAAAATGGAAATCTCCTCCCCTGGACTCAGCCCTCACAGGTGGTGCCACTGAGCCCAGCTCTGAGGTAATTGGTTCTCCACAGAATTATCTAAGAGCTTCCCTTCCCCACTGAGGAGGAGCTTTCCCAGGATGGAGCAGGGCTTAGCATTCTGGACTCAGACCCATGTAAGTTCCAGTCCTGGTTCTGCCACTTACATAGCTGTGTGATCTTGAGATGGTCACTTTCCTTGAGTCTCTCTGATAGGATGGATATACTAAAGCCTACTTCATAGAGGAAGTACGGAAATCAGAATGAGTAATGTAAAGCCCTTGGAACACTGCTTAACTTATAGTACCTGCTCAGTAACTGGTAGTGAGGGCTACTGATATGATTATTGTTGTTGTTTGTCTGAAGGGCAGGGGAGAAGCCTCAGCTTCCTGCTCAGGCTGAGCCCAGGCAGCCCCAAGGCTGGTTCCTTATCCCCATTCATCAGGTCTCTTCCCCTGACATCCGGTTGTGGGGGACATAGTGCCCTTGATCCAAGGAAAGGGCAGGCTGCGTCTCTATCAGATCCAGAATCTGTCGTGTCACACACACAAGAAGGCAGCAGGAAGGGTGCTGGAGCTGAAGGCCTCTGACCTGGCACCGGGGCTGGAGCCCACAGTGCACTGACATCCGGCATCTCTGATGAGCCTGGAACATGATTCAGACCCCGACACATGAACTTGCTGCTCTCATGAGTCCCTGGGTCTGCCTGTTCTGCCCACTAATTTTTTTTCCTTGCTCTTTAAATGGAAGGAAGCATAAAATGTGGTTGTACAATTTTATTTTATTTTTTAAGTAGGGGATGCTCCCAAGAAAGCCAGGATTTAGAGAAAGGTTTAGAGGAAGGAGATTTGCAGGAAAGAATTTACCCAGAAGGTACTTCTGCTGAACCCACACTAAGTGGTCTGTGCACTGGGCTTGTCTGTGACTTGTGGGGTCTGTCTGCAGGCATGGCCTCAGTCTACACACTGGTGGCACCAAGGGGGTCTGGCAAGGGAAGCTGCAGCTCTCCCATAATATTTTTCAGCACCTCCCTCAAAGAGGCACACTTTGATCAGAGCAGTGAGTGTGCTGGGCAAATGAGACTTCAGGGTAAATCCTCAGGTGCACCCCCCCCAGGATGACTGACACCCCAAGCTGTCCTCCTAACAGCTTCCAGAAGTGCCATTGGTGTTTATCCTACATCCTCTCATCTCCTTCAGTAAAGTAATGTTTGAGAAAGTTTTCTCTCCCCAGAGCTCACTATTCGTGGCCTTGCTTAATAAGAATTGCAACATAGAGATTGATAAGAACTGGGATTTTATCATTATAGTCTCTGTATATCAAAGTTGTCCTTTTATAAATGATATATCATATCTTTAAGGCCCTTTCCAACTTTCTGGAGCCTTTTTCAGATTTCATAAAAAATGACCGTCATTCTCCGCTCACTGCCTGCTCAATCCACACCCATTCACCTGCCTTTTACTGAGCGCCTTGCTGGGTTGTCTGGTCTGATCTGCTCTGGCAGGACCAGAGCCAGGAGTAGTAGCGATACAGCCCCTGACCTCACAGAGGCTCTGGGGAGTCAACACAGCTCAGCGAATGCAGCCCAGAACGGAGATGTACCATGGTGGGCAGGAGACCCTGGGGCTGAGATGAGCAGGGCCAGCCCCTGGAGGAAGAGGGGGCAGCTGGGTTCTGAGGGGAGGGGACGAGGTTGGGGGCCTCCAAGACCAGAAGGTGGACAGAAGGAGGGTATACGAGAGGCAGCGAGGCAGAGTTAGGGCTGCCGGTACCAAGAGCTCCCTCTGGGAGGGGGTGCTGGGGAAGGCGGTGGTCCTGGGTGGTCCCAAAAGTGGTGGACCAGAGCAAGGCTAGTCCTGAGCAGGGCAGGGGGGGAGCAGTGCCATGCGCTGGCTGGGAGGGGGAGAGACTGGCAGGGAGGAGCCCAGTCACAATGGTTTAGTCTCCCTGGGGTCCTCTCTTCCTCTGGGACAGCTCTGATCTGATAGGCAAGCTGAGGCAGAGGGGATTCAGGATTTCCTTGTTCCTCATCCTTGCCTGTGCATTTCCTGTTGAGGCCTCACCATCACTTCCATCCTACATGAGAGATGGTAAGGAGGCCTATCTCCTGGGTCCAGGGTTGATCCAGAATCTCATGTGGCAAAGGTAGGTCTTTGCCTAGGACACAGGGCTTAGGGCTCTAAGGTTCCTTTGGTGGGAGGGCCATGTAGCCAGGTGTGGAGGAGAAGCTAAGTCAATAGTGGCTTTTCCTCTTAGACCTTAGACCTCTGCAGACCTGGGCTGTGGAGGGGTTAGTATGAGACAGCACTGAGTGCCAGACCATGGGACTGGGCACTGTGTTTTCCCTTCCCATGTTAGCATCTTAAAAAACAGTCTGTATTTTAATCTACAAGTTGCCTTTGTTTGTTTAAATGTTTGCACGCTTGCAGAAGGTACGCTACACCCACCAGCCTTGTGTCACAGAAATACATTCTATTTAAAGAAATTAAGTATAGACGGGTTTGGATTTCAGGGCATAGCTGTAGACACGATGAGTGGTCGGGAGGGTGGAATCCCAGTTACGTGCTGTAGGTGGAACTGGTCCTTCTGCTCCCAGCAGTGGAGCTGCTGCATAGCACATCTGCCCCTCCTCTGCCCTCTGGACATCTTAGAACCCAGAGGTACCCAGAAGACCCCTGAGCTGCTCATCCTGAGGCCACAGCCTGTGCAAATGCTCATGATTACGTGAGAGGAGAAACCTCTCTCAGCACTCAGAG
Source organism: Mesoplodon mirus (assembly GCF_964341445.2). Classification (NCBI taxonomy): domain Eukaryota; kingdom Metazoa; phylum Chordata; class Mammalia; order Artiodactyla; family Ziphiidae; genus Mesoplodon; species Mesoplodon mirus. The sequence continues at coordinate 73,146,098 of NC_138980.1, forward strand.
CCTGGTGACTCCTGCTTTAATATAATTCTAACCACCTCGAGGATGTGGTTTCCCAGCCCTTGAGCAATGAGATGCAGGAAAGGAGATGCCAGAGGCAGCAGATTTTGGCCACAGTGCAGGGGACAGATGGCAGCCCAAAAGCAAACTGCAGAAGTAGACAGAAGGTCACCAGTGTACTCAGATTTGGCCCAAACCTCCCTCCTACACCTCATTAGGCCCTGGGGCGATCCTGGGAGCAGAGCATGGGCTAATCCTTGCCGTTCACTAGGATGATCTGACTTCTGCCTAAAGCCCTGGGGGCTATTCAGTTCTCTCTTTGTAAAATGGCTGGATGTGGGTAATGCCCCAAAGAAGGGACTCATCCAAAATGATCACACTTAGAATAAAACAAGTTTTACCATGCAAAGGTCTGAAGCTCAGTTATTTGGATTATTTGCTCATCTGCTTAGAGATATCCTCAAACGTGCCAGCTTTAGGGGGTGACGTGTAGCACTGACTTGCTGGGATTGATGCTCAGTTTTGTTTTGTCCTCCTCAGTGATAGGGAAACTGCCTTCTAGGTGTGACTGCCATATCTGAGACACTTGCTCTTTCACCCATAGACATGTGGAAGGCCTGGAAATTAGCTGCAGAGTTTCTCTGAGGGCTGGGAACTACCCCCACCCTTGCCCTTCCCCACAGGGGCCTGGGCAGGTCCCAGCCTCGCTCATTAACAGCACGTGTCTCCACATCTCCTATCAGCTGCAATCCCTCAGTCCTGGCCGGTTTGTAAGCATTTGTGTTGATCCTTCTCATAAAAGATTGCAGTGTTTGTTGCCCAGACTGATTGCTGTCGAGATGTTGCAGGCCAAGGCAGGTATCATCCCTCCTCTTTGTTTGTTCAACACGGATATGTTTGGTTTTCTGCAAACAGTTATTTGCAGCCTCACCAGTCAAAATATTTGCTAAATATAACCTGCAGTTCCAGGACTGAGAGTAGAAGAAAAACACAGTTCACTTTCCAGGCTGATCAAAGCATTTGCATCAGATGCCTTGGCACGCAAGTCCGCTGCCTCTCTGTGCTGCGACATTGTGTTCACGCCAAAGTCCCACCAGCGGGTTTTCTCAGGCTGCAGGCCACCTTCTTTTAAATGTTGTAATGGAAATAAATGTGTGCGTAAGCCAGACCATGCTCTTCAAAGGAACATCAGGATTTCACAGTTTTCAGATACAGTTTACTACCATGGAATTCTGATTTGACCAAAATCTATGCTCAGAATTCCATAAGGTCTAAGGACTCAATTGTTGAACATTTTACTTCCAAAAAATACTACTTCTCAGTGTATTTTATGCTGGCAGTGTATCCAAAATGTCTGCAAATGTATTTCAAGAGTGAGAGTCCATGTGTGCTAATGTCTTCTGTGCATTAGTAACAACATCAGTGATTCAGTGAACTCACTCCTGTGAGATTCTGGGCTTGGGAAGCTTTCAAGGAAATTAAATTACACATTTGTACAACACAATTTTTAAAAAGACTGCACCAAAAGTATCATCTTAGGCATGATAACCCAGCATTAAGCCCTCAGTGGCAGATTGTAGTTGTGAGACTCTCACATATGAAATCCTCCATCATCCCAATTCTAGAGAAGTGGAAATGTCTTCCTTTTCTTCTTTCTGCTGTTGTTTAGATGTTGTTAAACAAATAGCTGCTGTGTGTATTTAGCCTCTCTGTTCCTCAGTTTCTTTAACGATAAAATGGATGGTAATATCATAGGGCTATCGTGGAGATCACACATCTCAGTATGGCTAAAGTGCTCAGAAAGTGTCTGGCACATAGTGGGTCTGCTATTGTTATTACACATTCTAGAGCTCCGTGCTTTACTGTTGGAGTTTTCTTTCTTTTAATTTTCTGTAGTTCGAAGCAACAATTGGCTGGGGACTGGTTTTTACCTCAGAAGAAAACAAATACTCAAGCGAGAGACTGGAAGACTCACCTTCTGACAGAAGTGATCTGGCTTGACACCAGACCCATCCACTGTCCCCACTCCAAACATATATAAATACTAGGTAAAATATTACTAGGAAAAAAGGATGGTTGGTTGGTTTGTTTTCTAAATACACGGTTGAACATGAAGGTAAGGAAAATTCCTAGGTGCTGAAATGAACAAGAACTCTCAAAGGCACTGATTAGTGAGGATGCCACTGTGATGGCACCCTGCCGTTTCAAGGGGTAGTGTCAAATCCAGACATAAGCCATGAGGGTTGGGAGCAGGGGTTTTAACATCCATGCCAGGACAGCGGGTGTGGTCTGCCTGCACAATAGAAAAAGGCCCCTACAAAAGACCAAAACCAAGGGAACTTCCAGGGACTATGAAACTTTTACCTGCTGGGCCAAGAAGGTGGAAAGTAATTTGTGATCTGCTGAGGTTTTCTCCACACATTAGTGTGAGGATCTGCATTTACACTGTTTATTATATGTGGTTCTGAAATTCTAAACCTAGAAATTAACATGCAGGTAGGTCCCAGATCAGTAAAACTACTAGGGATCCTAGAGGAAACGCATGTAAATGCATTTTAAATGAGTACCTCCACACCAGAACATATGGGATTCCCATGGGAGAAAGAAAACCTGAAAATATAAAATTGCTGATCATAAGGAAGTAATTTGCATTGAGGAAGAGTTAACAGACTTAGCACACCAGAGGGTTAGCACCTCCAGAATGTTCAGATAATAAAACAATGTAAAAGTAACTATTTAAATATTTGTGTTTGAAATGATTAGAATAGTAAAGAAGAAGAGAATTATAAAGAGGAGAGGAGAATTATAAAGAAAGAATTGTAGAGAAAAACAGGTAAATTTGGAAAAGTAGAATTTCTAGAAATTAAAGTTATTAAAATTGATAACTCAGTGGATGGGTTATAAAGCAGATTAGACATAGCTAAAAAGAGAATTATTGAACTGGAAGATAGATCTTGGAAAATTATCCAGAAAAGAACTCAGAGACATAAAGTTGAAAAAACATAAAATAGATATTGAGAGAATGTTAAGACCCTGAGATATTGTTAAGAGCTATTGTTAAAAGATATTAATACTTGGGGAGGGAGAATAAGGAGGTCCATAAGGAAAGTATGAAGGGAGTTGGGGAGAGGAAATATTGGAAGTGATAATGATTAAGAATTTCCTATAATTGAAGGAAGATATAAACTTCTAGACTGAAGAAGCACACCAAGTCCTGAATGGGATGAGTACAGGTTATATCACAGTGAACTGCAGAATACCAAAAATAAAAAACAAAGAGGAAAAAAAAGAAAAACTACTAAGGAAAAACTACTGATTGCAAAATTTTCATCAGCAACAGTGGAGGCCAGAAGGCAATTGAATAATATCTTCCACATTATGAGGGAAAATAGTCAACTTAAAATTATATGCAATAGTGAGGGCAAAGATACTTCATGACAAAGATTTGAGAGGTTACCATTCATAAACTCTCTCTGGAAGAAGTACTAAAATATATACTTTAGGAGGAAGGTGATTGAACCCAGAAGATAATAATGGAATACAAAAATCACTGGCAAGAAAGGCTAATAGGCAAACACAAAGGTAAATATAAGTAAGCATTAACTAGAAAAACAGCAATTATAAGATGACTCATTCGGGGTGTTTAAATATGAGATGGGAGATGATGATGATGATCAATACTAAAGCATTTTATAATTTTTGTGTTATTTGAGAAGATAATAGCCCTTAAAAAAACTTCAGATTTTTAAGTCAATATGCATATTAAAAATTTAAGGGTAACCTGTAAAAGAATATAAATGAGATATAACTTCTAACACAGAAGAGTGGAAAAGGGGTTTTGTTAAATAACACTCAACCAGTTCTACAGAAGGCAAGAAAGTAGACAAAATGAAGCAAAGTAAAAGCATAATAATGTAGTAATAATATATAATAATAAAAATAGTAATACATAAATAAATGTACAAAATAAGATGGCAAAAATAAGTCTGAATATCAGTAATAATTATTAATGAATTAGACTCATCTGTTAGTCAATAGCAATTCTCAGATTGAATTTTTAAAATCTAGAGATGTGCTACTTAAGAGTCATGTCTAAATATAATGACACAAAGTTTGAAATGAAATCTATGGGGAAAGGTATACTATAAAGGTAATACATACTAAAAGAAAAAACATGCTTTGTAGTAGCATTAATATCAAAGTGTACTTTAAGACCCAGACACATTGTTGGGTTTACTGTACACTGACAAAAGAAAGAATTCACTGAGAAGACATAACAATTATGAACCTATAAGTACTTAACATAGGTGCTAAATAAACATAAAGCAAAGCCTAGAAACTTAAAGGAGAAAATTGACAAATCCACCATTATGATGGGATATTTTAGCATATATTTCATACAATAAACCAAGCAAACCAAAATTCATAAAAAAACAGATATTTGAAAATTATAATTAATAAACTTACTCCAATTACTATATGTAAAACTGTGTACCTAGTATACATCCTTTGCATATACAGTTACAAAAATTAACCACATTCTAGGCCAGAAAAAAGCTTCAACAAATACCCAGTAGTTGATAGACCATAGTCTTTGACCAATATGCAATAAATTTATAACCCAATAACAGAAAGTCCACTACAAGCTCATACATTTACAAACTTAAAAATATACTTCTAGAGTACAATGTTGTATGCATGAAACTTACATAATGTTGTAAAACAATGTTACCTCAATTTAAAACTATAAATACAGTGTGTATATATATGTGTGTGTGTGTGTATGTGTATATGTATACACACACTTCTAAATAACTCAAGGGTCAGAGAAGGGTCATGATAAAAATTATTGAATGTTTAGAACTAAATAATAATGAGTTCATTATATATCAAAATATATAGGATGCTGCTAAAGTGATACTTGAAGGGAAATTTATAGCCTTCAATGCAATGTTAGGAAATTAGAAAAGTTGCAAATCAAAGAGCCAAAGGAGTCAATTCAAGAACTTTGAAAATAATAAGGATAAGAGCAGAAATTCATAGAAAACAAACAGTTGTGATGATCAATGAAGCCAAGATCTGGCCTCCTGAAAAAAATGAATAAAATATATTAAGCTCTGGCAAGACTGGTGATAATCATGCTCATGTGCCAGAGACTTCCATGGGCCTTACACTTAATTCACTTAAAGACCAAAACAACCTACGAGGCAAGTAAGTGTGTTATTTCACCACACAGCTACTGGTGCTCCGTAAGACCTGAGTGAAACACCGCCATTGCAGGACACTCCATTCTTTATGACAAATGTAAATTTGTTTTAAAAAAAACAACAAAACAAAACCATAAATAAGGCAAAAAGGATGGGAGGTAACTTAAGACGAGGTATACATAATTACTAGGGCAGGTATAATAAAATGTAAAAATGGAAGAAACAAATTTGGCAAAGCAGAGAATGTCTTATACTAAGAACGTGAAATGAGATGCTGGTTCCTGGCATTCAAGGTTGGTGTGGAAATGGGCATTTCCTGGCAAAAGGGATGAGCTGTAGGAGATGATGTCAGTGGTTGCAGTATTCAGCCTAGACTCTTGCTTTCAGGGCAGAAGTAAGCCTATGACCTGGCTTACGTACGTCCATATCTATTCAGATGTCAGTGATGAGTGGCTGCTCGTCCATTGTCAGCCCCCAGGGAGAGCCTCAGAGCCATGCAGGCAGAGTCAGGAGCCCCCTGGAACTAAATGGAGCTGAGGAAGTGGGGGTTATTTAGAGGGTGACATATATGGAGATAGATATATTCTTTGCCCAGACACAGTGTGCTGTGTGTGCTCTAAAAGGGAAGTTTTCTCCCCAGAACAAACACTGGTCCCTGAGCTTATACACGTCTTCTGAGAACGTTTCAGGAGTCTCAGCCTAGGGCTCTCCTGAGGGTCATGGACAACATCTGAGATGATAGAGCTTCTGGACGGGACCTCAAAGGCACTCAAGGGTTCCTCCCTTGGAAAATGGAGGCCCTGCCGCCTGAGATTGTCACAGTGACAGCCCCTGACACTGACAGCCATGTGTATACAATTATTACATGATCAGGTTGATTAGGTTTCTCCTTCACATCACACCTGGCCCTTCCCAACACCTAGTGCAGTGAGAATTTCTGAACAGGAACCAGGCTTCCACAGTGGCCTAGGCTGAGTAGATGGTGGGAAATGCTCCATCATTGATCTGTATAGGTTTCTCACCACAATGATTGTTTCATTTCTCCTGGGCTTTTTAAAAATCCTCAATAGCATAAGATAATTATATCAACAAAATCAAAATTAATAAACACTGGTTAATAATAGAAAATATATACACAGTTGTGTAGGAAGCGGTCTAAATTCTAGTTCCTTAACTATCTTTGCATGAAGCATGACCCCTTCCCTCTTGGAGCATCCGATTTCCCCTGTGTGAGACGATAGTGCTGGACAGGACTATTGCTTTCGGACCTCACCTGTATGCTTGGTCCTAAGGATGGAGAACCCCAGGCCCACAGCAACAAGGTTGGAGGTTGGAGACCCAGGTCTCCCAGAATCTTCTGGAGATTAGAGATGGCCCGAGGTGCTAGTCCTTTGCTGTGGTTCTGCAGAGTGCTCAGACAAGCCAAGTGTTGGGGCTGGTTAGCACAGTGGGAGATGGCGAGGGAAGGTGAGTGGGGATCCTGCTGCATGTTGGAGACCTGCAGGGGGCAACAGCCTTCTCCCACGGCTGACTCTCCTTCACTGAGTGAGGACTGGCCGTCTACCAAGCACTGTGCTAATATGTTCATATCACAGCTCAGTACACACTCCCCACAACCCGGTGAGGTAGGAATTTTACATTTAATAGTAAAAACCTGAGGCTCAGAGGCCATCGCTTATCCAAGGTCACAGAGATAGGCCGGCAGCAGTACAGTTCACCAAGACAAGGACCCTGCCGTCATGTATCCAGGGGCCCTGGTGAGTGATGCTTAACCTCAGAGTGCCTCATCCTCCATCATCTGCAAGGAAAGATGGTGACAGCTCAGGCTGCGGGAGGAGGAGAATACCAAATGGGCAACAGATAATTGCATGTGTTCATCCTGAGCTCCGGCACCGCTGGGTGCCGAGTGCAGGGAGATGTAAGTTCTTGATGTGGGTGGTGAGATCAAGTGTCAGGCCCCCCCAGTGCTCACAGGGTGGAATGCCCACAGTAGAGCATCCTCTCGTGCTTATGGGTTTTGGTTTTTTTTTTTTTTCGGTATGCGGGCCTCTCACTGTTGTGGCCTCTCCCGTTGCGGAGCACAGGCTCCGGACGCGCAGGCTCAGCAGCCATGGCTCACGGGCCCAGCTGCTCTGTGGCATGTGGGATCTTCCCGGACCAAGGCACGAACCCGTGTCCCCTGCATCGGCAGGCGGACTCTCAACCACTGTGCCACCAGGGAAGCCCATGGGGTGCTTTTAAAAGGCGTCAAGGACCTGCTTGCTGTCGGCCTGCTTTGCATAGCCTCTGCCAGTTCTTCTCTGTGTTTCGCTGGTATAGTATTGGGTATAGTATAGGGTAAGACCCAGTTCCCCCCATCCCCCCACAGATACTATCAAGGACGGTGTAAATGTATCAAAATCTTTGACAAACACAGTTCTTTCCTCAGAAGGCGGCGTCAGGGCCTCCAACAGGACTCATGGGGGAGCCCAAGATTCCCCTCCTACCGCTGCATAGCTTCAAGCACGTTATCCTGCCTGAGCCTCTGTTTGCTCATCAGTCAAACGGCGATAATATTGCTTTGCGTAATTTTGTGGAGTTTCACTATGTATGCAGCGCCGAAGACAGTGTGGTGCAAAGCTCCCCTCACCCCCAGCTCCAGCTTTCAGGCTCACTGGCCTCTGTAAACCTGGATGTGGCCTCAGCCTCCCTCTGCGGACAGGGAGCTGGGGGGTGGGGGTCTCTAGGCTCTTCCAGTAACATGTCCATCAGCTGTGAAGGGTCGCCTGGGTTGTTTTTGCTTCCTTAGTGCAAGCCAGTGAGAATAACTTGTATTTGATGATGGGTTTTTCACAGGGAAACATTTTTCTTCAACTTAACTCCTCAAAAGCATTTTCAGACTTGGTTGATGATTGAGCTGGTTTTAGAGAAAGTGAAGGACAGAACAGGGGTGGGAATGCTTGCTGGAGGTCTGTCCCTTTCTCTTATTCCTTAGAGGAATGTCTCTTTCCCTCAGCCTCTTTCAGTCTCTCTCCGTCTCTGTCTCGAGGTTTTCTCAAGGTCTGTCTTCTTCCCTGTCTTAGTCTTTGCTTCCCTCCCTGTACCCCCTTTCTTCCCTCTCTATACTTTCATGGTCTCTCTCCCTCACTGGCTTTCTTGATCAGTGTCTCTCTCTGTCAGTCTCTTGCCCTCCGTCTTTCTCCCCGTCTCTCTCTCTCCTGTCTTTCTGCCCCCCCCTTCCTCTCTTGCTGTCTCTCCCTGTCCCTGTCTGTATCTCTCAGCCAGCCCTTCTCCCCCGTCTCTCTCTCACGCACACTGTGCTCTCTCTCAAGCATGAGCCTGTGTCTTGCTGATGCCTACATGAAGGTGTTATGTTCATGAGTGTGAGCTAATCCTCCTGTGACTGATCTTTTCCCAGTGGCAAGTAGTCCCTCCTCAGCTTGGGAATGTGTCCATTTACCAACAAAAAGACAGTGAGCCTGGTCTAGGATTAGAGGAAATAGTAATTTGCCACTTAAAGGAGAGTTTGTCTTCTGCAATAAGTGCATTGTCACAGCTAATTATTTGGGGTTATAAGGATGCACTCCCTCAGATAACCGTAGTTCAGGACCAACTTGTGCCCATGTACACTGGACCTCAACAACTCAGTCTCCTACACACTATCTGATAGCCAGAAACTGGCTGAGTTTTCTAGGGACAGAGTGTTTGCTAAGGAGCTGGGCAGAGCCTGCAGCAGAGCCTGCAGCCTGCCCGGCCAACCCACTCAAGACAACAGCTTGTTTGCAGCTGCTTGGGCTGCTCCCATTAGCATATTGGCTTGGAATGTGCTGATTATAAATTCTTTACCTCTTATAAAGTGGGTTTAAAGGACCTCTGCAGAGCAGCAAGTCCTGGCCATTCTTTCTACTTTGTGTTGCTGCAAAACTGAAATTAAATTAGATTTCACTTCCAGTGTTCCCAAGCTCGGCCACTGCTAACACAGGCTGGCCATCCTCCCAATTAGTGTGAAGTGGCGAGGTTTACCTACTTGGGAAGCAGTGCCATTACCTGCCTATAAAGGGCTCCCTCCTGCTTCCTCCACGAATCTCCAGACAGATATTTCTTTAGCATCTGCTCCTAAGAGCCAGCTGGGACTGTGAACTCTGCCTCTGTACTTGTTCTAAAGCTCATGCTAAGAGAACGCATGTGTCTACAGCGTGGGCTGCTGCAGGGTCCTCTCAGGGCCATTGGGATAAACTCCTGTTGCTCTAGAATGTCTCATAAATTTTTTTTTTTTTTTCTGGGCTGAGGAATGGCACTACCCGGGGCAGTCACATTTCATTTTTAAGCCAAAATTCATAGCTACTGTCAAGGGTAATATAAATGTATTGAGATCCTTGACAAAGAGGTAAAAACAAGAGAAGAGCTAGGAAAGTTCTTTGGGTGAAGTTACCCGTCAAATCAAGCTTGAATTGAGACAGCCTAAATTGCATCTTTCTTGCAGCAATAGTAAGAATTGTCGCTTAATGAATAAATACAAGGTGCTTGCATTTAGAGAGCTCTAAGCTGTCACATTCATGATCTCAATTTATCCTTAAAGGAAGGCATCCCCATTTCACAGAAAGGGACTTTGAGGCCCTCATGCTGGCATCAGTTGTAAAAGTGGGGCTAGATTTGAAGTGTCCTGAATGCTGGCACCAGGCTCTTGTCACTGTGTTATTTTGTCACTTAAGAGACAGTAGACACCATTGCTGAGCAGTGTGTAAAAAGTGCAACCGCCAAGTGCACATAAAACAATGGGGGCCTAGAAAGTGGAAGCTCTCTTTACAGTCAGGCAAAAGCAGGATGAGGATTCTCAGATGAGCTGTTTTAAACCTCATACAAAGCATGTTTTTCTTTGACACATGATGGTTCTTACAAAGTAGGAGAATATAGTTCTTCTTGCATATAAGTTAGTATCATCTTCTTTTCCTTCTTGACTAGTTAAGAAAGCAGGATTTTTACTCTTTTTATTAAAAAATATTACATCCTATTTGTTTAAGTGGCCTCTCTTCCAGTGTCATCATCAGAGTTCTGTGTGAGAGGCCTTTAAGTGAACCATCCTTCTCAAAAGCCTTTTTACTTCCTACATTTCAATTTTCTGCAAAGAGGGGCCTCAAAGGCGGTGATAGCACCGCCGTTGCCTTCCATTCACTTCAAGGGGCCGTGCCTGGGAGATGAAGAAATTGCCCAGTTTGCCGTGTAGCAGAGAAGGTGCCACACCCAGGGAACAGAGAGCCTTTGTGAACCCGCCACCTGGGCAGAGACACATGTGGGAGAGAGTGGACAGGGCCAGTTGGGGGCACTGAAAGGCAGGCACATGGCTGGAGCCTGGCCATGGAGCGTGATGGATGCTGGCGATTTGGAGTAGGGGGATGGGGAGAAAGGTCCAGAGAAAGAAAATGCGAGTAGACATTCTTGCTGGGAGGCCTGGCAGGCTGCAGGAGGAGCCAGAGGTGGTGGGAACTTTGCAGTCAGCACCTCTAGTACAGACTCTGGGGAGACTTGCCTGGGTGAGGGCCAGGGAGGCAGGTGGTGGGCTGTGCAGCAGGACTATAGCAGAGAAGGATTCATCCTCTGCTGAGCCCACCCCCGCCCCTGCCCAGAGGCTCCCACCTGCCCTGGAGACCTGTTGGTTCCTCCCACTCCCATGAGGCACGTGTCCTTTGCCAAGCCACAAAAACTGGTAGAAGCTCTGTGAAACAGTGACACCAAAAGGAAGAGGTTGCCTGGTGAATTTGCCTTGGCCTCCAGGCTGAATAGTGAGGCCAGTCTGATGCCAGGTCGGGGGGTGGTCTATGGTCAAACAACAGGTGAAGGCTCGCCCAGCCATAGGGTATTTGAATGGCCTTAAAAGGTCAGGCTTTGGAGACATTCCAGTCATAGCTCCAGCCAGCATATCCTAGCCCTTTTGCTGAGATGGGCGCTGGTCATGGGCTCACAGCAGTGCGCACACATGCGGGGGCATGTGTACACACAGCCGCTGAGCAGGGGCCCGCAGTCGGCCACACGTCCTTTGCTGGGTGCATATGCTCTCTGTGGATGGCTTTGGTCTGTGAGAGCCTGCGGGCTCTGTACAGCACTCCCGTGTGGCCCCTATGGATTGTCTGCATGGGGTCAGGGGTCATCACTGCCAGAGACACAGAGCCGCCAGTGGGCCTGCTCTGAGCCTCCCTTCTCTTGTGAAATTGCAGCTGACCCTTGCACTGGCTAAGGGAGGATTCCTGAACCTCTCCCCTCCAAAGGAGGCCTTGGGTCCCCCGATCTCTGGCACGCCAACGTTTCCTCCTCACCCCACGCCCACTCTGCGTCTGCAAACAGACATGGCCTGACTGTGGTCCTGCTCATCATTCTCAGATGGTTTTCTCTCCCACCTGGTGTCAGCTGCCTCCCCGCCACCCGCTCCTCAACCTGCCCTTCTCAAGACAAATCAGTCCCAAGAGAACAGGATCCCCTTCTCTCTGCCTAATCCCCTGGGTTTGGCACTGTAGGGGTGCTCTCTTAGATGCCAACAAGAGGAGGCCAAGTTTACAACCCCCATGTAATTCCTGCATCAGGCTGCCATCTCTGGGGGCAGGACTTTCCCCCTTGGTGGTGGGTCAATTCTGGATCACTCCCTGCAGGCAGGGATTGTGCTGACTTGTCACCCTTGTGAACACAGACAGTGGCACAGAGTCCGGCCCGCAGTAGGCACTCAGTATACATTTGTTGAATGAGTGTACGAATAAAATGTCTTTTGAGCTGAGCAGCTGACCACCTGTGCTGAGTTCCTCCCACAGTAATGCCTGGGAGCTCATGAGTGATTAGGATAAAAAGGAAAATCTATGACCCAGCCCCCAAGCAGGGGTTAAACATCTCAAGGCCAGAGAGACCTGGACCACACACCTGCAAGTTTGTGGAGGCACCAGCCCTGTGCCCACTCTCAGGACATCCTCAGCAACAGCATGATCCCCAGCCCCTGGCAGGCTTGCTTATGAGACCAACAGCCCCTGTCCCTCTAGCCTGGACCCCGGAGGTGTCTGGGATTGCCAGGGCTGCATCTGTGTCAGGGGCTGGCCCGTTGCCACCCCTTGCCCTGCAGGCCTCACGTGTGATGTGCTCAGTCAGAAGCTGCCCTTTTCTTGGACGTGTTGCTGAAAGGCAGGCAAAGGCTTCGGGAGAGAAACCCCATTTTAAAATCGAGTTTCTCTTCCTGGGAAAACAGAAACCCATCATCTAGTGAAGCATTTCTTTGGGGTCATGTGGAAGGTCATTTGAAAGCAGAGGCTTTAAGGATTAGATGTGGGATTCTAAGGGGACTGCTGAGAGGCATCTCTGGGGAAAACAGCAGAAAACACTGTTTAGGACAGAGGGGGCTTCCTTCCCTTTAATTACTGAATTATATACAGTCCTATGTTCCATATTTGGTTCATCCATCCACCAGTTAAGGAAGGTCTGGGTTTTTTCCACTTTTCGGCTACTGTATCATCCTCTTTGATAGAAAAAGATACTTGAGTCTCAGCTTTCGCCCTTGTTACAGCTACGTGATCAGTGGAGTCAGGGAGACGCAGGCTGGTGCCTCCTGGCTCATTCACTGATCCAATCAAACATTTATTTAGCTCCTTCTGTGTTCCTGGCACAGGACTCAGCCCTGGGAGCTCTGCAGTGAGCAAGACACAGAAGGTCCCTGCCTCCGTGAGACTCTCACTCTTGTGGAGGGAGACAATTAGCAAGTAAACAAACTTAAAATTTTGAGTGTTAGGTAGTGATAAGTGCTATGAAGGACATAACATAAGGTAATGTGAGAAAATGTAATGAGGAGTTCAGAATTTTTTTAGCATTTTTATTTTAATCTTCTCTAGATTTCTTCCCCCAGCATTTGAAATTTCTATTTACTTAAAGAATTTCCCAAATAATTTCACCTTGCCTGGAAAATATTCAAAGATTTACAACAGAGAAAATCATTTCTATCTGTATACCTCGGGGACACACCCATGGACTGCCTTGTGGGTGCATGTGGCTTCTCTGCACACTTTGTGGGATCAATACACACCAGGTTCTCTCCCCCATGCCACCCACCGCCACCTGACAAGGCAGCATCCTTTCCATTCCACAATTGGGGGCAGCTCAGAGGCCTCAGGAGCCTTCAGCTGAAGCTGCATTAGTGTGTGTGAGCAAATTACCCCACTTATCTGGCCGTGTAGAAAGCTACAGTTTTGCTGTTCATGAAAAATTAAAATCTTGTCCTGATCTGATGGAAGGAAATATATGAGGCAACTTAAGTGAACTCAGCCATTGTTGATCAGGCAGATGATAAACTACACATTTTCTTGACTCAGGGGATCAATGGAGGACCTTAAAGAGAAAATCACAGAAGAAATTAAGATTAAATTTGCAAGTCTGTAATATTGGGAATGCATTCTAAAACCGCAGCAAAATAAGGCTCTCGCCTGAAAATGCATTATTTATCCCCTGCCTGTTACCACTGTTACAGATGCTCCTTCCTGTGGTTTGGACCCCAGTCAGTTATAGAAGCAGACTAGAGACAGACGGCTTGCAGCTCACCAGTAAAGTTAGAATTTCAGATGAGCAGTCGAGATATTTTTAGAATATTTGTGTGTACAGTTGCATCATAAATCGTGAGGATGAAGGTAGCTACGTGAGTCTAAATCCAATTGGGGCCACAATGCTGGCTTTGTACAGCATAAATTTTATTGAGAAAAAAATCATGGAATTGGTTATGTGGTTCATTCCCACATATTTTTCATTAGTAAAATCTTGCAGGAACATCAAAAGTGATTTTTGGTTCATTGGGGACCTTCAATGGAAGAATATAATTTCCTTCCTAATGAACCTGGCTCATACAATGATATGTACCAGCGTGAGATTCAGAAAGAGAAAATTGTTCCACTGGCATTAATGGATTGGCATCTGCCTCAGATGTCATCACTGTTGAAGTCACACAAGCCAGACAATGAGAACTTTTTAGTAATTGAAGCATAAAGTAATATGAAATGTCCCCAGTGAGAGGTGTGCTTCAGTACCCACGAAAAGAGTTATCAATTACCTGGGCAAATTTCTGTCTGAATTCTCTGGAAAACTGGCACTTCTCAGGGGAAAAAAGAAGGATTTTGCAGAGTTTTGAAGATAAAGTTCGAAAAAGATGCTTTTAGAAAAGTTGTCGCCCAAGCCAATTAAAATTTCAGCAGGTTGTTCTCTCAGAAGAGCAGCAGACAAAACATTAAAGGGTCACATCTGTCGCTCTGTATCTTCCTAAAAAGAGAAATACTGGGAATTGGTTAAGAGCGGAGATCTGGGAATAACAGGAAACAGTACTGGTACTAACAAGTTCTGTGGCCTTGGTCAAGCCACACATGCTCTCCAGCCTCAGTTTCCTCATGTGGAAGGTGGAACATCATAAGCCCTATCTCCACAGATTTGCTGGGAGGATCCAGTGAGAAGTGTGAAAATTATTGAGTGAAGTAAGCAGCATAAAGTTAATGCCCAACATGATGGTAATCTACCGGAAGGAGTGGAAAGACTGGAATTTGTTAGGATAGCAGAGCAAAAATGGCAGAACGATTGATCATTTATGAGAAATTTGACTTTCTCCTTTGAGAAATCAGAGCAATATTCTTATACAACAACGAAGCTATTAGCAGGTTTGAGGAATGTAGCAATATTTAACCCTTTCCCTCCCTCTCTACATCCCTCCCTCCCTCCATTCCTTCCTTCCTAGATTTCTTTTCCTCACTGACAATTAATGAGTCACTTGAGCATTATTTTAAACCAAACTTTAAACATAGATGGTAAACATTTGCATATCAATGATATTAGTCTGTTGGCTCCTTGAGCAGAATGATGATGGCAGAACACACAAGTCTTCAATAATAAAATGATTCACTAAGCACCTACTATGTGCCAGGCACAGCCCCAGGTGTTTGCCAAAGAGGCCAGGTTATGAGTATAACCTTCAGATGGGTCAGTTGCTGGTCCACCTGAAGGATCCTATGATCCCAGCCCCAAGGACTGAGTATCCCTGAGCCAGGCTTAGCTTGCTCCCTCATCCAGCCATCCCCTGGGGTCTACACAATGACATTAGAAGGAACTTAGAAATTAGTCCTCCAGTTATAGTTATAATGTATGTATGTAAATCTGAAGATCAGTCAGTGTGTATCCCACTGACATGGGGTCAGCCAGGTCTGCTCTCCATAGACAGCTCTCCCCACCTCTGCCTCCTGAACAAAGGAAGAGTGGTAGGGTGGGAAAGTGAGGGCTCAGGAGAACATGGTGGAAACATTCATGGGACAGACACTTCTCTTTCCTCAGAGAATGAACACTCATTGGTGATGATAGTAAATTTGATATCTGATGCACTTTTTTTCTGAGTAAAAGTTTACCACAGAGGTAAGTGGCTGGGCTATAAAAACTTCACAGAACCATTTTCTCCACCACAACTGCTCTCTAGCTAGCTTTCCTATCACTCATGAATATTTATGCCTTGTCTGCTTAAAATGATTGGAGGAGGAATAAAACAAACTTTGTTCTCAGTCTCCAATTTTTCTGAGGTATAAAAGCATTGGTATAATGTAGTAACTGGGTACTGCTGAACCAAGTGCTTAGACCCATATTCATTTAAAGCTGAAGCCTGCTCTGTATTAACAGTGAATTGTAATAAGGTATACAGGAGGTAAGGATGTGGGGCTGTGCGCATAAACACGAGATGTATCGGTCTCCGCTTCCTTCGCCTTTTTGTAATCGAACTTAACGTAATTTACTTGAAGCTAAGTGACGAAGCTTCAGAAGGTTTGCAGATTGATTCCATTTGGTTCAGATGCTCATCAGGACTCTGGTCTGGTGCTGTGATCTCTGCTTTTGCTCCGTGAACCTACCTTCTCGCACCTTCCTCTGCCCTCCAGCGCCCTTCTGTGCCTCAGCTATTCTTACTGGTCCTCCTCGCGGCACCCTCCTGCCGCCTTCTCACAGGGCCCCAGGAGGCTGGTCCCGCCTGCCCAGACAACTCTTGAGGGTGGATATTAAAAGGCAGTTCTGCCACTCAGAGTTTCTAGAAAGCAGGGCCTATCACACACACAGGACAGTGGGGGAGCAGAAGTGGCTCGTGAATGCAGGCTGCTTCTCAGGCAGATTTTTGGAGTTGGGGGTGGGGAGCTGAGTATGCAGACCACTCCAAATTCAGTCTCCTGGTTTATGTTATCGCTGGAGCCCGGGATGGAAGCACTGCCCAATGATTCACGCTTGCCTGTTACTTACGCTTTATCTAGAGGAAATAAAGAGCAACAATTACCTTGCTGTGACATCCTGCCACCTCTACAAAGCCACCTGCACCTGAGACTTTGCTTGCCGCAGAAATAACGAGTTAACTGCTAAACATTTCATAGAGAAGAGAGTAGCAGGGCTATTGAAAATAAATTTAAAAGACCTTCATGTATTCTGGTCATATATCCCTGACATAAAACTTCTCCAGAGATAAAATAGCTTTCTGACGGGAGGGTTGGGTGGGGGAGGGGTTCGGCCCAGTAAGGGGGGCAAGGAAAGTAGCCCTAGAAACCCCCCGCACCTCCTTCGTGAAGGCATCTTTGAAATGACTGAGGTCAGACTATTACTGCAGAACCCTTTTCAGTAATGAATTTTAAATTATAAATGACATTTTGCTGTGTGCTCTTCTCGCCCACCTGTTGGTAGTTAACTGGGAAAATTGATGCAGGTTTCTGGATAGAGCAAACTTTTTGGAAAGTTAAGCCTGGAGCTGAGTTTCAGTTCATAGCTAAGAATGCTCCCCTACTTAAATGTCTGTCAAGGCCACGTCCTGGGCCCAGCCTGGGCTGGACATGAGGCTCACGGCCCCCTTGAGACAAGCATGCATACTCTTTCAGTCTCCTCCCGTTGAGGCCAGGCTGTGGGAACCAAGTATTAGGACTGTTCGGGACTGTGGGATGACTTAGGCTGCCCAAGGACCCTGGGAGGCTGATTCCCTCCCACGGGGTAGTGGGGGTGAGAGAGAACCATCAGTTAAAATCACAGAACTAGTTCAATGGCCAAGTATCAGTCAAAACTGCGAAGAAATTGCTGTTTGTTTATTGCCTTAAAGGAAGCTGCTAAGACAGAGGAAAGATAATTTCAGAGTAATCTGTGCACCAGCCCTTTCCACTGACCCTGGAGCTCAGAGTTTTCTCTCCTTACATCAACCTCTCTTGCCAATTAGGCGTGCTTTCCTTATTAATGCCAGGGTAGGGGAGCAGATAATGAAGGCCCTTCTTCGCAAATAGCTGCTCAATATTGCAGTGCCTGCCGGTAAATCATGCATTACCATAAGTAAGTCATGCATGGAGGTTTGCTCATCCCTGAGCACCGAATGCCCTTGGTGACAGCTGCAGGATAGGATGACTAACACAGATAAGCAAGTCCTGGCATTCCCTTCAGCCTGTGCACTCCCCACGTGGGCTGGAGTGGAAAGGGCCTGACCCTGGGAGAGTCTGAGCGCCGCGCCCCCCCCTCCCCGGATACAGAGGCGTCACGTCCTCTAGCGGAGTCCTGAGCACTTGCTGCTTCTCAGCAGGTCCTTGACTCCTTCTCTTCTTTGTCCTGCCTCCTCAGGCAGTATGACTGGAATTGCTGGGCTTGGCCAGGGAGCAGGATGCAGGGGCCAAAAGCTGGGGCATAGAGAGATTCTGTGTGTGTGTGTGTGTGTGTGTGTGTGTGTGTGTGTGTGTGTGTGTCATTCCCTGGTTATTAGGCACCAGCTGTGCACAAGCCACCACTCTAGATGTCTCAGTTTCCAGAGGTGACATAGATAGCACTGAAGATGGGGACCAGCTCCAATGCAGCCCCACTGAACCTATAGAATGGGAAGAAAGTTTAGCAGGAAGCGTTGAGGTGAGACCTGAAATCTGTTTTCTTACTGTGGGATAGATTATGCCACCCCTGGAGTTAGATTTCTCTGGAAATTCTGTCTCGGTTATTTGTCCTCCCTAAATTCCTAAATGCAGAAGACATTCTAAGGAAGCATATCAAGGTAGTGGCACTGGTCTGGAGGCAGAGGATGGGCCTAGCTGACTTCTTGACCCCATAACCCCTTGGTCAGCCATCAGGTCAGGCTGCCGAAGATGGCAGGCTGATCACTCCTGATCGCAGACTCATAGAGGCCCCGGGGGGGACACACTGCACATGACTAGGAGCCATGTTGTCCAGTCTTGACTGGCAGGCCATGCAGTGCACTCCATCCCTGGTGCTCTGCAGACCAGGGGGCTGTGGTGCTGCTTTCTGGCCAACTGCCGAGTGACTGGTATGCTTTGATGTGTCACCTCTACAAAGCACACCAATTGATTTTTTTTTCCTTTCAAATTGGAGCCTTTCCAATAGCATGCCAAAACTAAAGGAAGAGAGCACTAGATTAGCACATGTTGGACAGGCAAGGTTATCTTCTCTAGAGAGGGAATCAGTAGCTGTCCCTCTTGGGAGGAAAAGTGTCTAAAGGAACAGGGCCGGGAAGACTTCTCAGAACTGGAACTGGATGATAAACTCTGCAAAAGTCAGAACGGGCTTTGCTGAGAAGGCAAAGTCAGAGGCACAAGCTTCCTCTGCCTAGCTTGTTGGTAGTGAATCCAGGCAGGTGAGCAGGGCACGAGACAGGTCATAATGAGGGCAACAGCCAAGGCCACTTTCCTCCAGTCCCTGCTACACTCTGAGGAACCTTGGGAAACTCACATCACTATTCCAATTCTGGTTTATTCATCTTCAAAGGCTGCGGTTGAATTCAATGGCCGAGATCTGTCCCTGTCATGCCAGCATTTGAATGGCCTCCCATCATTTTTCTATAAGCTGATTCTAAAAGTTGAGGACAAATAAATTACATTTCTATTATTATGACTATGAAATATTGTTCCCTGGAGAGTCAAATCATGTCCTAGTTTTTCATTTTCTGTGTGCCAGCATACTGACCCCTTGTGTCACCAGTGAGGACTTTTTTTCTGACATCAGGTTCAGATAGCGTCTCCCTTTTCACCCTCCCTCAGTTGCCTTTCACATATCCTCACATGCATTCATACACTCTCACTTATCATCAGTTGTCTCTTTTGCCTCAAGTCCTCTCTTCTGGAGCCTCATTTTCTTGCTCCAATCTAGAATTTTTTTTTTTTTCAGTTGCACCACTCTTCCTAGGATGTCCTGACTCTTCCTTTGTTAGCTTACATTTTCCTTTTGCTGGCATACACCCTTGTGTAACTTCCTAAGAAAGCGTGTACAGGAGTTCAACTTTCTACTCCTCAAATGTCTGAAAATGCTTTTATTCTGTTTTTGTACTTGACAGATTGGATGTAGAGTTACAAGTTGAAAATTTTCCTTCTAGTAGTCAAGGTAGGATAACTCAAATACCAGTGGCATAACAGAGTTTATTATGCAGTCCCATGACAGCCTGCTCATTGTTCCATAATATTGGGGTGTTCTCTGATCCATACAATAATTCAGGGACCTAGATAGACTCCTTCTATATTGTAGTCTCCAAGACCACTGTAGACAAGGATATGGGAGTATGGAAAAGGCCCGCCAGCTCTTAACTGACCCAGCCTAGAGGTGATATATCATTCTATCACACTTTCTCTGTGAGAAGTAATGACATGGCACCATCTAGATGCAAGGGGAATTGGAAGCATAGTTAATATAGGCTTGTAGAGAAAACCACACCTTCATACTTTTAAAGGCATCATCAAGCAAGCAGTCTTTGATAACAAGTCCAGTGCTAGACTGATTTTTGTTCCCTGTGGGTGACCCATTTTAATCTATCTGGAAGCTAGTAGGATAATCTCTTTGTCTCCTTTAAGGTCCATGAGGGTAGGCACTTTGTTTCACTAGTTTATCTCCAGTATCTCTGCCTGGTATGTAACGGGGCTGGGATTAGGGTGAGGTGACTAAGGCCCTCACTTTCAGCACAAAAACTCAATCAAGATAAATATTTAATACAATATTTTACAAAATAAAAATTATTACCCCAAAAATCCATGATGTTAAAATAATAATTAATATTCTTGGTGTTATGAAATTTTGCAATGATGTGTCTGGCTCTGTGGCCCCTTTTGTGGGCTCTTCAATCTGAAGATATATATCCTTCCTCAAATGAAAGGAATTATAATTTTTTTTCAATAATTCCCTCTTGGTTTTCTCTCTTGTCTTTCTGGAAATCTTAATTGAATGTGTAACCTCCTGGGTCAATAGTTGCTGTCACACCTTTTCTCTCACAGTTTCTGTTTCCATATATCTTATTCTATATTCTGGAAAATTCCCTTGGTTTTATCATCCAAACTGAGAATTAAACTTCTTATTTCAAGAATTGTGCTTTTAATTTCCAAGCACACTTTCTCATTCTGATTTCTACAAGTGACACCTTGAAAGTATTTGAGGATACTAGTTAGTAATTTTTGGTTTTCTGTTTGAATTCTGCTTTTACTTTTATTTTTCTTCTGTCATGTAGATTATCTTTGTTTGTGGTTTTCTTTAATTTCCTTTTTTTTGTTGATCTGTTTTCAGGTTGCTCTGTTTTGGGTTGTGGGTCTGGCGATTCTTGGTTGACCTTCCAGGTGTAATAATGAGGAGGATACAAATGCTGATGGTCAGGGCTTGTCAGCTGGAGGTTCCACTTGAGAATGAGCCTGGTGTGAGCCAGACATCATACTGGGTGGCCCAGGTGCCAGAGTGAGGAGGGCGCCAACACCCACATTAACTGCCATGGCTCTCCTCAGGCAGTTAATTCCATTTGTTTAGAGAAGAACCCCCTGGGTGTTTTCTGGGTGAGGACGTTTCCCATACACTGAGCATCTCAGCCCTGCCTCTGTGGGAGGGGTCGTGCAGCTGTTGCCCCTTCGGTGCATGTTCTAGGCTGTGAGCTGAGGTGCCCTCTGTCCTGCTCGCCAGTGAATGTTCTTCAAGACATGTCTTTAAATACCTCGCTCACTGAGTGTACCTCTCTCATTCTCTTCATTTCTGTGATTTATTCTTTTAAGGTCATTTTAATTGAGTCTCAGGAGGATGCACGTGCCTACCCTGTCATTTTGAACCCTCCTCTTTTGTTCTAACCTATGGAAGATCTGGCCTTCTGGTATTAGCACTTGGCATCTCAAGTGTAACATGCCCAAAGCAGAGCTGTTATATCCCCTCTGCCATCCCTGAGAAGTCTCTGCTTCTCCTCTGGTCTTACCAACCTCGGGGAACAGCACTAAAATCCACCCACTTGTTAAATGGAAAATGAGTCATCTTTCTGTCATTCCTCCCTTTCCCATCTCCAGCATCAAGTTCATTTGGCTCTGCCTTCTGTGTTTGTATCTCAAATCTGTCCATATCTCCACCCCCAGTGCCACCACCTAGACAAGCCAAGACTCTAATCCCCTCCACACTCTTCCATTCTTGCCCCACCGCCCATTCTTCCTGTGGCAGAGCGATCAACCTAAAAGGTAATTCTGTCTCGTTGCTCCTATCTCCCTTTCAGTAGCATCCAATTCCCCACTGGGCCTGCCTGCGAGAACTAACTCCTTCCCACCTCCCGAACCTCAGAGCATTCCCCCTCTCGTCTGCCTCTGGCTTCAGCCACTCTGGCCTCCTCCAAGGAGCAGTGCTCACCCAGCCCCCAGCCCTCCACACAGCACCCCCTTTCTCATCCTTAGGCACCGCTCAGAGTCTACTCCCTCTAGTAGGTTTCTCCCAATCATTATTTTCTTGTCCCTGTACCTATTCATTTTCTTCACAGCCCTTATCCCAATTCATGTTTACATACAAATTGTTTATATCATCATGTTTTATTTACTAGTTTATTGATAGGTGATACACTGGATCCCAAGTACCCAGAGGACAGGAATCATGCTGGTTCTCTCCTCCAGTGTGTACTCAGCCTGCATGGTGCCCGGGGCAGTTGTGCTCAACAAAATTTTGATGGGCGGGTGAGGGAGGAAGGGAGGACATGCTCAGCGTGGATGGGTCTCAACGCAGCATTTGGGTTATGGGCCCTTGGGCTGATCTTTCTGGCAGATCCCCTGACTCCGTTGCACCCCTAGCCAATGCAGCTCATGGTTTTCAGAACTGTAGACATTACCCCTCCCAGTACACAAAGGAGAATTCAGTCCCCTGGCTGGTTGTCCCACCTTTCCACAATCTGGTCCTGAGCTGACTTCCCAACCTTACCCCCCTCTGCTCTCCTCTGCCTCCTGCCCTCTTGACCTGGTGACACTACCAGCCACCCTCAGACACATATCTGTGCCTTTGTTCAGTTTGAGATGCCCTCTCTTTCAGACCTCTTTCAATTCTGCCCATAGAGCATAATTCTTCCCATAGAGCATAATAGAGCCTGGATTAAATGCTACCTCCTCTGAGAAGGACTCCTGAATCCCTGCTCTTGTAGGGACTCTCTCAACCCTTTCCTGCATCTTGTTATAGCTCACAGGTCACCCTGCCATGCACTTGGTCATTGGTTGGGTAGGTGTGTCTCCCCCACTGAGCTGTAAGATCAGAGGGGAGTTTGCCTGGTGCTGGTGCACAAAGAATCTGGAACCTGGATAGTAGGCCTGGGAGTGGGGCTTACTCAATAGCTAACCTGGTGCCTGAGTGGAGGCATTGCTCTTAGCAAGCCAGTGTAGCTAGAACTCTAAGAGACACCAGTTTCACAGCTCTGTGCCCCGTGCCCCGTGCCCCGTGCCTTAGCAGGCAGCTTTAGTAAGATTCTCCAAGGAGCTTCCAGTGTGCCTCCATGAGAAAACAGAGGGAGTGACGGAGCCCCATT
This sequence comes from Mesoplodon mirus, assembly GCF_964341445.2. Classification (NCBI taxonomy): domain Eukaryota; kingdom Metazoa; phylum Chordata; class Mammalia; order Artiodactyla; family Ziphiidae; genus Mesoplodon; species Mesoplodon mirus. The sequence goes on from NC_138980.1 coordinate 73,169,057, forward strand.
CACCCCCTTACATCCTAATTCATAGCCATCCCTTGTACTGCTCGTTAGCTGCTTCAGGAATAAACCAAAATGCAGATGGCTGTGAACTGAGTCCAGGCATCATTCCCAGCTGCCCTGACGGTGGTCCCGGGGTCTGGGCTAGCTCAGCAGAATGGCATCGTCTGCAATCCATGGTTGACACACTGGAGCAGTAACACCCACATGGTGCTGAGAAGGGCCCTGGTGCCCTGGTGGTGCCAGAGGTAGTGAGCTAGGTGGGTGAGTACCACCCCTGGCTTATGCGGCCAGGTCTTATTTTCAACTTCCAGCAGAAGGAGTCACCAAGGGGCTACGAAGTGAGGTGCCCAGCACCTGGCACACCTTTCTCTTGCTGAGACACCTGCCTGTGACAGGACAGGCAGATTGCTCCATAAGTGATGGGCCTGGAATCAGTCTGCCAGGCATAGCCTCTGCAGCGTGGAGGCTGTTCCCTATGAGTGCCCCATTCTGAAGGCAATTAGTCTAATTGCTTTTCTTATTTCAGAAAACAAATTAAACCACCCGAGTGTTTCAGGGCAGAAAAACGTCTGCAATGTATAAGAAACATTTCAGGAGCATTTAGTTCACAGCCAGTGGTGTCTGAGCAAACAGGCACCTGAGAGGCCTAAGGACGGGGCACTGAGGAGGTTGGGACCTTTGTGGGTGAGCAGCGGGCCCCATCAGGGTGGGGCCGGGGGAGTCTCCACTGCTGGGCATCTCTGAGTGTACTAGGGTCTTGCGGAGGCCTGGGAGCCATCCTGGCATCCTGCCCCTGCCCCCACAAGGTCCGCGGATGCTGTGTCCTCTTGCCCATCCCCTCCCATCACTGCCTGGGCCCAAGCCCACCCTTTGCAGTCAGGATGGCTAGAGTAGCCACCAACTGAGCTCCCTGTCTCCCTCCCAGCTGCCCTACTCACGGCCACCATGGGGGCTGCCTGAAGCACAAGTAACATTAATCGGATCCAAATCCCCCACTTATGAACAGCTTTGTGGCTTCCTATAGGCCACCAGAGAACCCTTAGCACCGGCTAGCTGGAGGTCCAGCCACCACGTGCAGGCCCAGCCTGCCTGCAGACCTTGAAAATCATCTTGATTCATCCTGCTTTTGCCTGTGCTTCATTCTGCTCTTCCTTTGTCCTAAGAGGGGTGTGATGCTTGCACACGTGCACACGTACTCTGGCCATAAACCATTCCCCATTCCTCAGCCTTCAGGCCTGGCATCCTTGCCTTGTGAAGCTTTTCTAACGTGGCAGGAGGAGTTAGGTACTTTCTCCTTTGTGCTGTGCTGGGCCTGGGACTTTACTCATGTTTATGCTGTGTTGCCTCCATTTATCTCTCTCTTGCTCTCACCAGTTTGTGTGCAGCTGAGAGAGCAGGGGCCTTACCTTCTTCGCTTTCTGCTCCTGGCATGTGGAAAGAGATCTATTACTCAGAGAGAATCCAACACATGTTGGATGGATAGATGGGTGGATGGATGGACAGTGGATTAATGAGTAGCCCTGAGGATTGGTAAATGCTCTCGTCGCAAGAAGTTCCTCCACCTCAACCTGACTCAAAATCAGAAACTACCCCAGGGGAAGAGAGAGAGATGGGTTGATTCAACTGGGGACTCTCTTCTCCACTGGGCAACACCCTTTCCTGTGTGGGGAGCAGAACGTGGTGAGACATTTGTTCAAAGAGTGGGTCAGCAGTTTGATGACAGAGTCTGTATCCTATTTCCTTCCACTCTGAACCAAGTGAGGTTCACAAATTAGCCTTATCTCCCTGCTCCACGACTAAAAACTGAGTAACCCCCCACTGAATCTCTCCCTTAAGCACTGGAGCCTGCTTGGTGTAGGGATAGAGGTCTCGTCTTGCGGACAAGCTAGCCACCCCCTCCTGTGTCCCTACAGGAAGATCCTGAAACACAGAAACACCCATCCGCCTAAAGTTCTCCTTGAGGATGTGTTGGAAAAATAGAGGAGGATGCAGCTAGAAGGTCTGTCCTGTTCTCAGGATTCACAGGGCTCTTAAATCCAGGGCACAGGCCATCTGCACTACAATCACTGGGAGGGTTTCTTAAAAATCAGTTTCTGGGGCCCCACCCCAGTCCTGCTGAATCAGTGTCTGGGGTGGGGGGAATCTGGGCTGGGTATTTTAAACTAGCACCCCTGGAGGTTCATATGCAAGGGAAGGTTTAGACTCATGCCTGAGAGATTCCGGTGGTAGTTGGAGAAGAATTTTAAATGGCAGAAACTTGAGTCACATACATCCTCCTCCCTCTCTCAGGCTCCAGACTTGGCCTCTTGGAAACCCATCCAAGGATTCATCAGCCTTCGCCTCCTCTCTGATCTACTTCTCCTGCCCTTTCAGAAACACATCCTGATCCTACATCTTCAAAGCTACCTTGCATCTTTGACCATCGATGTAATTACTTGGAAATACCATATCCCGGGTAGAATGTATTTTAGTCATGCTTGTCTGTGTGCCACTTCATCAGACGCGTCACTAAAGCTTTTTTCTCCCCGCCTTCGCAGAGGCATTGTCGGTCATTCAGTTCACACTGAGCTGTCACACAGCCGAGCCTGTGTCTCAGGCCCCACGCTGAGGCCCAGCTGGAGATGACATGCTCCCTGGAGCAGCAATGGCACCTTCCCCTCCACTGCTGGGCCACCGCCTGGGTTCCCAGAGGGTGTGACCTTGCTGCCCCCTTCCCAGAGTAGGGACAGACTGGCTCTGGGTTACACGCGCCTGGGAACTCGGGATCTCTGCCCCTGCTAGTTTGCCCCTCCCCCAAATTCCCCACACTCCCCATGCTCAAGCCTCCACCCTGCGCTCAACACCGTCTGGGGGTCTCGCAGGACGCTTGCCATGGCACTGCCCTCAGGGGGGTCACTCCATATCGGAGAGAACACGTCACACAGGAGGTAACGGAGTAATACCAGACAACACGGGGTGTCTTCCACATTCATGTGGAGCAGTCCTGTGACCTCGAGGCGCTCAGAGGAGACGGATGTGGGCTGAGCCACATAGGCAGGGCTTTGAGAGGCAGCCAGAACTGGAGCCCAACTTTGGCGGGTGGATGGGTAATGGAGTGGATGCTCTGGCTGGGGGCAATGATGGGCATAGGAGGGAACAGGAGGGGCAGAAGCCAGGGAGGACAGCACAGTGGCACCTGTCAGGGACTGGCAGTGAGAGACCCGACTGCCCTGTGGGCAAATGATCCTTTCACCCAGGGTGGGGGAAATGCCTACAGGTGCACTTTACTACACAGACTATCCAGATGAACGTGGGCCCTGGAAAGGTCTGATTCTTTTTTTTTTAAACATCTTTATTGGAGTATAACTGCTTTACAATGGTGTGTTAGTTTCTGCTTTATAACAAAGTGAATCAGCTATACGTATACATATGTCCCCATATTCCCTCCCTCTTGCATCTCCCTCCCACCCTCCCTATCCCATCCCTCTAGGTGGTCACAAAGTATTGAGCTGATCTCCCTGTGCTATGCGGCTGCTTCCCACTAGCTATCTATTTTACATTTGGTAGTGTATATATGTCCATGCCACTCTTTCACTTCGTCTCAGCTTATCCTTGGAAAAGTCTGATTTAACTCACTAGTTCACTCAGTGATGTTTCATAGGAAAAGCATAAAACATAAGAAAATGGCCTTTTCTTTCAGGTCACCTTTGAGAATTTCCCCCATCAAACCCTGCAGTGACCTTTCCCCTGGCTCCTGGCCCTGAAGTCGCAGCCCCCGACTTCCTGTACTGCAGCTGCTCTCCGTCTTTAGGGGCTTAGATGCAGTCCTGCTGTGGGGAGGGGCCTGCTGGGCAGAGAGGGTCAGGGAGGGTCCCTGGTGCTTCTGCCTCAGCAGTCCAAGGAACTTGCCCAGCAGGCTGGCAGTGCTTCACTGTAAAACTAGTCAATGATTTTCTTTTGTGAAAAAAAGAGATTTTTCCTTTGGACCACGTAAACATTTAAAGTCTGGTTATGATTTCTTTTTTAGGGTATTTGGTGGTAGGGGTGGGACTATCCTTCTCACCATTTAACCAGAAAAACCTGCATATAGAGTCCACCTATAGAAGAATGGTTTGTCACTGGGGAAATGCAGCAGCCCTGAAGCCGGTAACTTGGGCTGTTCCTGGGCTGTCGCAGCTGGCCCGGTAGGCTCGTGCCCAGACGTGGCCGCGCGGCAGGCTCTGGGCAGTGCCTGTGCTGTGTGGGTGGGGAAGAGGAGGTTCTTTAACATCCCTGATGCGAGCATCTGCTGCCAGGAGCAGAGTTTCTGGGGAGGACATCTGCGGAGACCCTAGAGACGTGAGGCAGTTATGACATGTCAGTGAGCACACACTCCTCATTCAGTGTCTGTCCCATGGGGAGGTAAGTGGAACTGAATTTAGAACGACGACTCAGAACAGACGTGGTGGAACTGTTTGGTGCAGGAAGGATTGAGGCTGCCCTGCAGCAAGTTGGTAACGCAGGTAAAGGATCCTGTCCTTGCCTCCTCGACCTCCACCTACTTTTTTGGTCCTTTCTGTCCTCTTACCTGCCTTCAGGTGCTCAACACCTTAATTTATTAATTTAGTCTCTGGGCAGCCATTTGTATTCATTCTCTTATCATCTGCTCTCAGGAAAAGGTATCACCAATTAGAACCTCAGTGTGTGTTAAGTCAAACTCCTTGACACAGGATATCTTTGCTTTAAACCTTAATTCTCACTGTGGTATGGAAAGCTCTGTCCCCTATTTATGTAAAGATTTTGTACCAGGAGGTTGAGAGGCCAGGACGAAATGAGAGAGGAGTTGGTGCTTTGGGTAACAGGTCTTTTCCTGTGTGTTGTTGCCTGGGCCTGAACTATCGGAAAGCAAAGCATGGAATGCTGAGGGGGGATGATGGGGAGTGTTCAGGAGAAATTATTTTAACACTTGCTAAAAACAGCAAGGAAGGTTTTATTCAATACTGTTGATCACATACACACACACACACACACACACACACACACAGGAATACTACTCAGCCATAAAAAAAGAATGAAATTTTGCCACTTGCAACAACATCGATGGACGTGGAGGGTATTAGGCTAAGTGAAATAAGTCAGACAGAGAAAGACAAATACTGTATGATATCACTTAGATGTGGAGTCTAAAAAAATACAACAAACTAGTGAATATAACAAAAAAGAAACAGACTCACAGATATAGTGAACAAACTAGTGGTTATCAGTGGGGAGAGAGAAGCCAGGGAGAGGGCAATATAGGGGTAGGGGATTAAGAGGTACAAACTATTATATATAAAATAAGCTACAAGGATATATTGTATAACAGAGAAAAAAGCTAATATTTTATAATGACTATAAATGGAGTATAACTTTAAAAAATTGTGAATCACTGTATTGTACACCTGTAACTTTTATATAATACTGTACATCAACTCTACTTCAATTTAAAAAAATAAAAATAAAAGGAGAGCAAAGAACAGAAAAAAAGAAAATGTATAAAAATTAAAAAAAAAAAGACTATTGCAATAGAGGAGAGAGAGATTCACCTCAACTCCAAGTCAACAGGGACAAGTAGAGATTTATAACCAGCAGGAAGAGTAAGGGAGGGGATGGAAAATTACTAAGAGGATCTTGGTTAGGTATCACGGGTGTGGAGGGACAGGAGCTTGAAAGAATATCAAGAGTTGGGGGGTTCTGGATAAACTGGCTTAGTAGGATTCTTTCCTAAACCTAGGCTCAGGAAGCCAAGGCCAGGGTCTAGTGGAGAAGAGGGTTCAAAGGAGCCTGACTGAAATTTTGTCAAGTCTTTGTCACCAGGTGTTCACAGGGTGGAGACTGACCTGCGAGGTCTAGCACCCTGTTACTAAGGATACTGGAGTGGCCACTGGCTGTTGTGAGTTCTTATAGGTGCCCCATGCGTAGTAAAGATGGTTTAATTCCTGAGATCTAGAAGGGGCCTCACTTGGCTTCCTCAGCCAGGCTCTGGAAAGAAGTCAAGGTCAGACTCTGTTTGCTTGTGAGCTCCAGGACAGCAAGAAATCCCTGGAGCATGTGTCCCATCTCTGAGACCATGCTCTCTCAAGTTACAGACAGCCCCACTCAAAGTGGCTCAAGCAAAGATATTTTCACACCTATCCGTGGGTAGGGCAGGTCCCAGGCTCCAACCATCAGTGATATCATCAAGGACCAGGCTCCTTCACCCTCCATCCCCCAGGGACCGGCTTTGCCATCTGTCTGGTCCCTGCAGGAGTCACACTTCGACATTACAACATCCACTGGAAGAAAAGACTGTCTCTTAATCCTTCTTCAGTGCCCAGAAGAGTGCCTCTCACACTTCATTGGCTGGGGTGGGATATATGCCTCTTTCTGAGCCAAGCATTGGCGTGGAAATGGGATTTCAGGGGTGTCTTGAATCATTTGGAGTGAAAAGGAAGTTAGAGAGTGAACCATCCATCCTCACATGTGCTACATGGAGTCCACCTGAAGTGAATGGAATTCTGAGCGCAGAGTGGAGTGTTAATAGGCTCGGAGCTAAGTAAGGAGTGAGTGAGAGGGGAAGGAGAGCCCTGGAAGCAAAGGGGTCAGAGCTCGGCAGTTCTTTGCAGGAACCCTCCAGAGTGTCGGGGAGAAGCAAATGCCGAGGCCCCGGGCCTTGCCCCTCAGGGTTGTGTGCCGCAGGCCTGTGCGTGAGCACCCGGTCAGCCCCTTACCTGGCCAGCTTTCACTCTGAGATGGTTGCATCTGCCACCAGAGCCTCAGGGACAGGATGGGATGTTGTAGGAGCAGATGTCACTGGCTGTCTGGCCCCAGTGAGGATGTGGCTGTGAAGAGCTATGTCTTCGTGCCCACCACCCCCTTCTTGGATGACACCTGTGAATGACTCAGAATGAGGCCAGATGGTTTCGTGAAAGTAGATGCCCCTGTTATTGCCTGAGACCATCGTCTACTTCCCGTACAGTGGCTGGACCAGGGGTTATGTGCTTGGCAGTACTCTTCCTCTAAACCTGCACAGGCCTAGAGCTTTCCTCATTCTTGCTGAGAGCTGGAAGGTTCTGAGGCATGGTTGTGAGAATGTGTAATTATTTTCTTATTTGAACATCCTAGATCGTTGGGTCTTTTCTTTGTAAACATGTTGGGGGTAGGGGTGGAGCTCTCAAATGAAGGAAATATATGAGATTCATTACCCAAGCTGATCAAATAGCATAATAAATCATCTAAATGGTATAAAATGCTTAGATATGAATAGCATACCAGTGAACAGGGTTGACCGCCTGCCCATCTCCAAGGGCACTAGTGTGACATGTGTGAACCCCCAGATGTGTCTCGTCGGTCACCCGCAGGGTCTGCAGCCTACAATTGCAGTAGAATTTCTCTGAAAACTTGGAAATTTTTTTGGTTTGGGGGAAAAAATCAAATCTGCATTCATCCCAAGATGTTTCAAGGACAGATTTGCAGCAGCAAACGTTGGTGAGCTAAAACTGGGAGATTACACTGGGAAGTTGGGATCTGGGACAGGAAATTTGTAAATGCCCCAGTAAACTACTTAGGAATTGAATTAAGAGACCAAACTGCTGAGACCAAACTGCTGGGAATGTGAGACTCACCCGTTGTTCTTGAAAACCACTTCTGAAGGCAATCAGTCTGTTATGACAGGAAAGGATGGATGGCAGGTCCCAATATTGAGACACGGGATTGAAACCCACACTAGTTTTGGCATTTTCCCTTTAGATTGGAAATTTTAATAGCAGAGCAGTGTCGACAGATGGAATTTGAGTAAGTGATTTTGCAAGCAGTCCACAATTCACAAGAGGGTTTTGTTCCCAGCATCTGGCGTCTGTCGTGAGGCCATTGTTTGGACCTTTGGAAACTAAAATGCATTTTTTCCACAGACGTATTCCCCAGAATGGAGGTTGATTTCTAGACAAGTCTCCAAAACTTTATTTAACCCTTAATGTAGCCCAAAATACCATACATATGCAGTTAATATTAGGGGCCCCAGTGTTATAAGTAAAACAGAAACATTGAAGAGAAAATTGTTTTTCTTTTTCCTTGATTGGTGTAACGTGAAAGAAGGTGAGAAGCTAACCATATAGCGTGCAAGCGTGGAAAGGGTTTGAGTGATAGTTGAGTTCAAGCCCTCATTTGTCAAATGAAGAAACTGAGGTTCAGAGAGGTGTGGTATTTGGCTGGAGGTCACACAGCCAGTGAGACAAGAACCCAGGCCCCCCCCCACTGACCCGGAGAATAAGGCCTTTGGGAAGTTTCCAAAGAGACTATCAAATACATTCATGGACTTCCGGGTTGTGTTGGGCCCCATTGGATGTCTATTTTCCCCAGTTTCACTATAAAATATGTCCTGTTCCTTCTTTTTTTTTTTTTTTTTTTTTTTTGCGGTACACGGGCCTCTCACTGTTGTGGCCTCTCCCGTTGCGGAGCACAGGCTCCGGACGCGCAGGCTCAGCGGCCATGGCTCACGGGTCCAGCCACTCCGTGGCATGTGGGATCCTCCTGGACCGGGGCACGAACCCGTGTCCCCCGCATCGGCAAGCGGACTCTCAACCACTGCGCCACCAGGGAAGCCCTGTTCCTTCTTTTTAAAATGAAGTTGGGGCCTAGGACTACTGTTAGACTTCTCTGGGAGTAGAGACGTGGAGCTCACAGACAGGATGAAGAGAGAGGAAATGTGTGTTCCTGTGAGAAAGAACAACAAGGTGAAAGTAAAGGAGCTGGAAATAGCAGGAGCACAGGAACTGAGACTGTGGAGGAGCCGGGGAGTGCCTCTGAGAGCCTGCCTGGGGCTGGCAGAGCTCCACACCAGGGGGCGCTGTCACCCCCTGCAGCTTTGTCGCTGCCCTGGTTGGCCAGAGGGCTGTGGCGCAGAGGACCCTCTCCATGATGGGGAGGGGGAGAGTCCTTGATGAAGGAAAGGGGAGGTAGTCATAGTTCGCTCGTCAAGTGTGCATGGCCCAGAGCCCATCAAGGGTAAAACAAGAAATAAACACCGAAGTATCTCCCATCACAGAGCCTAGGCTGGCATGGCCCCTCATGGCCTCGCCATGCCCTCTGTCGAGAGGCAGCCTCGGACACTGGGAACTCATGTGTCTCTTTCCTCTTCTGTCTGACCCGTTGCCTCAGACTACGCTGCTTGAGGACAAGGACTATTTTGTTTTGTTTTTAGTTCTCTACAGTTCCCTCAGCAGATGTTTGATAATATCTATTGATTGAATTTACTCAAGTTTATAGATTTCTGAGAGCAAAACAGTGTTTTTAAAATAACACAATTTTAAATTTATACTTGAAATTCTAGACAAATGTTTCTTTCAAATCTAAAATTCAAAGATTTAAAACTAATTCCACTTGACTGTCCCAAATATTGAGTGGCTCTTGCTATGGTATTAAGTCCAGGTGTAGGCTCTTGGCAGGGTGGTTGCTGATGGGCAGTCTCCCTCCCCACCCCTTCCCTGGATCCAGGGTGGTCGGAAAGCACTGGGGAACACTTGGTGGGTTTGCCTTGCTCCATGTTCTCAGCTTCAGAATTAACATATGTGCCCTTTGCGTTAGCCTCTCAGGCCCAAGGAAACAGGAGAAAACAGTGAAATCCCCTCAGTTTCCGGAAGGCTGCTGGCTGAAAGTTCCCTTGGAAGGTTCAGCCCATGGGTCTGTTGGGAGAAGGGGAGATGACAATGCCCCGTCCCGTAGAGACGCTGAGATGTGAGCTGTCCATCAGCACCAGCCCACTTGAAAACTTTCAAGGTGAGAGAAGCTGGGACACCTCCCTTTCCCTCTGGCTCTCCCTGCCCACCCCTGCTAGAATGTGGCGGTGTGTGTACCCGTCCTCCATCCCCTGCTGGCCCAGTGCTCCATCGGGACGTTTCACGTCCTTCCCAGAAGGCTGGCCAAGGCCTAAGCACGCAGTAGGTCATTCAGGAAACACTTGCTGAAATCATCTAAAAAGATGCAGGTTTCAAAGTGCTCTTCCTTCCCTCACCCCATCCTGTGTTTAATGACAGTACTCTTGCCAGTAAGGACAGTCACGCCATCCCCTCCTGTCTGTGAGGGCCTCGTAAGTGGCCAGCAGTTGCCCATCATCCTGCTGAGGCCAGGTCATCCCCATTTCACAGCTGGGGTCAGACTCAGGACAAAAGTCTTGCCGGATGTGGAGAGGCAGGGATTCCAGCCCCAGGGCACGTCTCTGGAGTTACCATCAGGAGAGTCCGTTCTCCTCTTGTGAACAGTGTGGGGTGGGACACTACCTTGGCCAATTCCAAGACTAAACTTCAAGCTGGGGTGCAGACGGAGTGGAAATGGGAGGAGTATGGTTATCTCTTCCCCCCAAGAAGGTTGCATGATGGCATCCATGTTTCCTCTCAAATATGCGGCTGAGATTGTAAAACCCAAAACAGATATTTCAAGGCTTCCATTACTATTTTCTTAAGGACAAAAATCATTCTTTATTTATACATAAATAACTTTTTCTTGAGCAGACCCAAAGAAATGAAACACAGATGGAGATAATGTTGAAAATGTTTACCTATTTCCTCTCTGAGGACATGAGATTAGCCTTTCTCTGGGCAGAATGTGTAATCCACTGGAAGGCAATATCATCCTTTTGATCTTGCAATACATTTTTCATATCTTTGCCACTAAAGCTGATTATTATTGTGACACTTTTAAACAATGACTGTTCACCGTGCAGAATGGAATGGGGACGCTCAGCTGAACGTACAGATAGACGAATGCTTATCGAAGGCCAGACTATGGGAATGAATTTTCCCCATGTTGCTCTTGCCCAGTGACATTGGCATTAACTCCTTCATCCTGGGACACGTCTTGTGCACGAACTGGAATCTGATGCTCAGCTGTACATATTGGCCTCCCCTCACTTGCATGCAGAGACCACTGATTAATGGCCTTGTCCACTCCTTCCAAGGTCTCTGTGCCCTTCCTTCTGGAAGTTAAAGGGTCCTTGATTAAATGGCAGAAGGAGGTTGAGTGGGGAAATGTATGAGGAAGGGCTTTTATAAACTGTGGGGTAACGCAGACTTGAGGTGCTGATGATGCCTTAGTAGATAGAGCCCATTGGTGCAGGCAACACAGGAGGCTCCGGAGCATGTGGTTGGCCCTGCTGCTTCAGCTCGCTAACATGGAAACGGACATTTCTGAAAGTCGCCTTGCACTGCTGTCTTGCCTCCCTTCAGGGCTTTACAGCCTTTCAAAGGGAAGGCATTGGATGAAGTAGAAAGGAGCAGAAGTGGAAAAGACACAGATTTCAAACCTGTTCTGTTTCATTTTGGCTCCAGAGAATTTTGTTTGTGTGGGGACTGGAGTGAGTCTTTCTGGGGAGAAAGACTCTTTCTGAGTGCACCCACCTCTGTGCCTCAGTAGGCCTGTGATGTCCTGCCCAATGGCTGATATCAACCAAATGCCGGGCTGCGTAGCAGCAGAGTGAGGGTGGGAAGCAGCCAGCAAAGGAGGGGTTAACACTGCCCAAGTTGTTTGCGACTCCGTGGCATGCAACATCCAACAACCAGGCCATCTTGCAGCAGAGTTAAAATTCCTCTGCAGCCACAGGGAGGGAACAGATAAATCATAAATGAATTTGAAATTATATTTCCTTCTCTTAGCTTTCTTTTTTTTTCTTTTTGTTCCTTCTCTACCTCCCCACCCTGGGAACAATGTTACAGAAAATTGTAGGTTGTAAATTCCAACCAGTGCATTTAGCCCCATCCTTGCTAAGGGTCTGTGAAATGGCATCTCCCCAGGCCTATTTCATGGGGCCTGTCAGTGAGTTCTGCACTGTGCAGACATCTGAAGAGCAAAAACAGGAAGTCATCAGGATGGAAATGGAGCCAGAGGTGGGCAGAGGAGCAGGCCAGGTGTGTGTACTTTGGGCACATCTGCACTTAGAACCTATAGTATCCTGAGTTGGGTACAATAGGGCCTTGTCCCTGTGCTGGACCAGAGCTGGTAAAGAAGATCTCAGGCTTCTATGCCTTATTACTTGTGCTGAAGGGTTGTTTCCTTAAAGCAGAACTTCGTGTGATGCTGTGTCTTGACCATTGACAAGCCTTTCTAGAGAAAAAAGAAAAAAAGCTTCCTACTCTTGGGTACTAACCAAAATGTCAGTGACCACCAAGGGCCTTCAGCCTGGGCAGGCGAAGCCCATCTCTGGGTCTCAGGCAGTGTGGTCCAGAGGCAAGACATCAGCTGGTCCTCCACATTTGTAAGCTGGACTTGAATTCACAGCCGATGGGCTTCATTTCTCCCCACTGGGATGTTTGGTCTCGTGTGTGTGTGTGTGTGTGTGTGTGTGTGGTGTGGGGTGTGTGTGCTCCAGATGTGATACAGAAGTCAAAGCTACAGGCCTTGAGGAGCCACTGGGGTTCATAATGGAATCCAGAAATTACCTCTGAAAGCCTGATCCACTCAATAAAAAGCCTCAAGCTCTTTGCAGGAAATACCCAAGCTGCTAATGTCACTGTTCCCAGAAGAGCGGCCCCTACCACACCAATGGCACCTGCAGGGCTTGCTGATGGCAAGACGCCAGGAGGGCTGGGGCCTGAGTAGAAGGGCTGTCCAACCAGGCCCTCCAAGGGCTTCCCTGCACGTTCAGGGGGACCACAGCCTTTGGACGCTGCCCAGTCTTGAGGCTCTCCCATCCTGCCCAGGAGATGGGGGCCAGTACAGCTTTTCACTGAACACGGCCTGCCTGCCCAGGAGCCCCTGTCTGCAGGCCAAGAGGTAGAATGGGTACCAGGCTAAGAGCCTGGTCCGTAGATCCCGTCGCCAACTCTCTGCCTTTGCCTTTTCATGTCTCTCCCAAGACCTTCAGTGTTATCTAGTGCTGTGGAAGTCTCCTCGGGTCTGGTCTCTACCTGGCATAAGCCGCCCCTGAGATTTTCCTCTCTTCTCTTCCTCTACACTTTTTTCTCTTGCAGGCCTCCTTCAAAGACCCTCTGCCCTCAGCCTCTGCTGAGGTGAAGTCTGCATGCCTGACCCTTTCTAAAAGGGCGAATTTATTTGAAAAGGCAATCCATATAGGTTAAGAAATATAATCAGTAAGGTACATGTACATACATGTTTAAAAAACAAACGTCTTTCATCTTTTGCTGTGTTAGCAGCAGCAGCTGCAGGGCATTACCTCCACCCAGAGGGCATCATGCCTGCCATGCTCCTGTTCATTCTTTTAGGTTAAACATTCCCTGCCTATCTTTTTTTTAAAGATCAATCTCAATTACTTCTTAAAAAATTTTTTAATTCTATTTTTTAATTTTAATTATTATTATTACTATTTTTTATTTTTGGCTGTGTGTGGTCTTCGTTGCCACGTGTGGGCTTTCTCTAGTTGTGGTGATCAGGGGCTACTGTTTGTTGAGGTGCACGGGTTTCTCATTGCAGTGGCTTCTCTTGTTGTGGAGCACAGGCTCCAGGAGCGCGAGCTTCAGTAGTTGCGGCACGTGGGCTCAGTAGTTGTGGCTCGCAGGCTCTAGAGCACAGGCTCAGTAGTTGTGGTGCATGGGCTTAGTTGCTCCACGGCATGTGGGATCTTCCAGGACCAGGGCTCGAACCCTTGTCCCCTGCATTGGCAGGCGGATTCTTAACCACTGCACCACCAGGGACATCCAGCCTATTATTTTCTTAGGAAATAAAAACACTTCTCAAGACACTATGCCTGGCATTTTAATATGATGAGTTTATTCTTTCTCTGTGGCAGAAAAACAAGGAAGTACCCAGGTGAGGCGCCCAGGAAGGTGAAAGAACTAAGAGGAGGGAGGGCCAAATGGGGAGACTGCTGGACATGCCACAGGCACCTTTCTCTCTCCCCTTCCCCAGCTGCACTGGAAGTTTCTCCAAGCAGGGCATCTCTTGCTCACCTCTGTGCCCTCCTCCCTTGGTATGGAGGCTGCCATGTGGGCATTTAACGACTCACATTGAGTGAGGCCTACTGTGTGCCAAGCTCTATGCTGGGGTGGGAAGCTGAGTCACATAAGATGTGGTCCTCCCCCAAGGTGCTCCAGTCTGTGGAGGAGTTTGGCAACAGAGAACATTAGAGAACAAAAGGCCACAACGAGAGCCCAATGGTAGGACAGAGTACTTTAGAGCCCACACACCTTGGGGTTTCTCAGCGATCGCAGGCTCAGTCCAGGGGCCGAGGAACTGAGGACACTAAACAAAAGCCTCCACACCCCAGCCAGTGACTGGCAGACTGTGTGGCACCCATAACAACCAGATCCCAGCCAGCAGGACTGGGATGGCTGCTCATAACAGGGTATGGCAGCCATCTTGCTGGGACCTCCCAGTGTTCCCAGGCTCTGTGCAATGCCACCTTTGAGGGCAGAGGGAGCTTACTGTGTAGGCAAATGTTTCATATGTTCATGCAACCATCTGCCCTCTGTCTAAGTGTACCAACTCCAGTAGTTGCTGCTGCAAGGTCAAATTCACGATTGAGGCTGGCATCGTGGAGTTGGATGTGGTAGAAGGGATTTCATTGGTGCAGACCCACATTAGGGAGAAACCAAACCCAGCACCCTTTCAGATAGAGCTTACCCAGGACTTCCTTGCCAAACTTCATTTTTAAAAGCTCTGCAACTTTACTTAGATGTATGTGTTTTTGCTTTATAATCAGATTTTCACCAAACTGATATATCATTAAACCTTTGTTTTGTTTTTACAATGCATGCTCTATTGCAAAACCAATTTCAACAAAGTATTGCAGAAGCAATGTAAGTTTTATGTCTTAGTGTTGTGTGTTGGTTTTTTGTTTTTTGTTTTTTGTTTTTTTCTTTGGTTGCTAGGGTACCAAACACTTTTGAGGAAGTAGCTTGATAGTATCTATAATATGGTGGTTTTCTGGATAAGAGATTGCATTATCCCCATATAATATATTTGGGCAGACTGTATCCATCATGGCTCGGCTAGATAAATAAATTAAAACTCACTGATTGAGGAAGAAATGTGATATTGCTCTCGCTGAGAATGGTTTATGCTTCTCTTCTGACAGCTGCTGTGTTGCCAGTATGCTTCGTCTCTGCCCAACTTAGTCGTTTCCACTTCTTGTGGAAGATAAAAATGCTGCAGTGGCTTTCAGAACTGTGAGAATGCTGCCTCTGAGGCTGGTGGCCTCCCCTCCAGCCCCTCAACCCCACCCCCTCCCTAATTAGCCATGAGGGCCTCTACTAGGCACTAACCAAGTGATCCACATGGTGGACCCCTGAGGGGACCACACACCCTCCTCTGGGTGCGTGCTGTGGCTCCCAGCCATGGACTCACGCTGGGAGACCTTGGAGAAAGTGGCTGGTTCCTTCTCTCCCATCTTCTTCCCCAAGTTGGCAGCCTGGGCTGGGCAAGAGTCAGGGCCAGCCCAGGGTCTGACCCGGATCACGTTTTGATCCCCTGAGACAGCCCAGAGGAGTCAGAGCACAGTCCCCTGTGTGAGGCCCCTATGCCAGGTACAGCAAGGAGCTGCTCCCAGGGACAGGTATCACTGCCCGGGGGAGGAAGCATGAATTCAAGAGTTCATCTAGTCTCAGTACATGAACTTGGAAAGCTATGCTGTACACTCAGAATATTGTCTTAATGAGGCCGTGGGGATAATGATGATGATGACGATGACAACGACAGACTACAGACTTCAGGAGAGTGTGGCATCGGTTAAGTCTTTAGTGAGTGTCAACTGCTGGGCTCACCTCACCTCTAGCCCTTCCCTCCCATGAATGAGACCTCCTTGCAGGAGAGAGAAGAATTGTATGTCCTTTCGGCCTTCTTGCTGCCTTTGTTGTCATTGGATCTGGAGTAATTTGTTCGTTCCTTCCTTCCTTCATTTGTTCATCCATCCATTCATTCATTTTGGAGGGTGTATGTGCTCCGGACACTGCTGTGGACACTGACATCTATCCAAGTTCGCAAGGCGTTGTTTGTATCACCCCACCAAGTCACTTCCCCCCTGCATCACGGCTGCCTCTCAGGGTCGTTGGGAACATTCATTGACTCCGTGTGACACAGTGCAGAGTGAGCCTGCAGTGGAAGAGAAAGTCATTGCCATCATGTGTGGGGTTTTTAGATGAGGTCAGCAGAGCTGTGTCATGTGTGGTCTCTCTGGGCGGGAATAGAGCCAGCACACCTCACTCAGGCCCCTGGGGCCCTACTCTCCCAGTGGAAGACCACTAACCCCTTTTTTTTTCTGTGTAAGAAGGACTCAGAAGCTCAGAATGGCAAAACATTTCCACTCTTCCCTGTTGGAAAAGTCCCTCTCTGAATTTTTTCTGAGATGGACTCCCAAAATTAATTATGTCAAAGTCTACTAAAACTAACTAAATAAATCCTTCCAAACTAGCTGCAGAGGTCATTGGAAATGTGAGCCTTTGTTGTGAAAGTTAATTTAATGCTTTCACTATAGATCATTTACCATTCCTGGCACATTCATGGTTAAGATGATGGATTCTGGACCCAGACTGTGCCTAGGTTCAAATCCTGGCTCTGCTATTTATAAGCTGAGTAATCTTGGCCTAATTGCTTAACCTCTCTGAGCCTCAATTCCCTCATCTGTAAAGTACATGTAATAAGAGTATGTACCTCACAAGGTAGTTGTGAGGATTAAGTGAGTTAATGCGCATAAACCTCTCAGAACAGTGCCTGGCACCTAGTAAAGCAATGGATGTGTTAGCCACTGTTAGTGTTTCAGGGGGAATTTCCATTTAAATGAGAACTGTCTACAGAAATTGCCTGCACAGAAATCTCTTAGCTCAGGAAAATTTTCCCAGCTGCAGATCGCACTAAGTATTCCTGTGTTGTTTGCCCTCTTGTTGCTTGGTGCAACACAAATACCTTTGTCATCTTTTAAAAATCCAATTCTTTGGTTTGGTACTTGAGAGATATGAGCAAAGGATGGTGGAAACCAAACAGTCTGTGTCTTCTTAGACGTGCTTCTTCCCAGGTAATCAGACAGGCCAGAGTGACACTCAGCAGTGCAGCCGGAGTTTTTATGAGGGACACTGGGCCAAGCAGCTAACCCTACCAACTGCTGACATCTTGTCTCCCAGCAGCCTTGGTCTGCGAGGGTCCTAACCTACCTGGCCACGGCTCTCAGCCCCAGTGGGTTTGCACATGCACAGGCTGCGCCCAGACCATGGTCCCCCAGTGTGTGCTGGGGCTTCCAGGTAGGCGGGTGTGAGACTGGCCTGGAACGTGGAACCCTGGGGTATGTTGTCAGGGGCCACCTTTGACCTGCGCTACCAGCACTCACTCCTCTGCAAGGTCAGGGGTTCCGTCCTCTGTGTTCCCGCAGCCAGTGCGTGGAACCCATGGAAGCCCCAGGTGTTCTGCAGGTCCGCCTCCCAGTCAGGTGTGGGCTCCTGGAGGAGGAGGGACTGTGTCGTCTGTGTCTGCACCTGCAGTGCCTCCTGATGTGGGGCAAGTGACAGGGCAGACAGACAGCAGAACAGATGGTCCTCTCTGTGGCTGTGGGCACCTTGGTGCTCCTAGCTCATGGTGATCCCAGTGCCCTCTTTCCACAGTGAAGAGTTACAGCGATTTCATTGCCCAAGAAATAGAAAAAGTCCAGTTCTTCTGCCTGACTCTGACAATTCTGTTGCCTTCTGAATTGTTCCCGGGGGATCGGAGAAATCCCTTCCCTTTTAGGTCTCCATTTTTTGTCTGTAAGAGGAGTGCTCTCTGCCCAGCACGGTGCTCCACAGAGCTCAGCCAGTGGCTCTGTCCACAGGTGTGTTTGAGCCCTGTCCCCAATGCACTGCTGTTGACATTCTCAAGTTTCCCCTTTGTATGTAGAAGGCCCTCAAGAGATTTCTTGACTGGAATGGAAACCTTGACCATTAGCCAAGGCAGGTGGAACTAGTCAATGGGTACAGTCCCTGCCTGCCCAGGTCAACTCAACCTGCCCTCGAGGGGCTTTGCCAAAACAGGGGCCAAGGGGAAGGCCTCTTCCTCCAAGTTGCCCAGGCCCAGTGCCCACTCTCGCCTTCCATGTTTCCCTCCCTCCCTTTCCTCCTCCTCCCTCCATCCCCTGCCCTTCCCTCTCTCCTCCCTTCATCTTCCTCCATTCCTCCCTCTCTCTCTCTCTGTCTCCCTCTCCTTCCATCTGTCTTTCTGTCCCTCTCCCCCTCTCTGTCCCTCTCTCCTTCCCTCCTACCCCTTCTCCCTCCCTCTCCTTGTCTCCCATACTTTCCCTCCATTCAGCCATGACACTGTCCCCCCTGCTCCCACAGTGGGAAGGGCTAGGCCACCTGGGAATACCTGGAGTCCCGGTCTTGTCTGGAGTGCACTAAATGCGGACACGGTCGGCCTCTCTCCCCGTTGGTCTGCAGCCGACCCTCCCCTCCTCTCTGAATGCCCCAGATCCTTGATGGATATGATCTGAAGAGGCACCAGTAGACGCCTGCATCAAGTCAGCTGCTTGTGGCACCGAGATGACAGGTGCAGTGTTTTCCTGGGGATGCTAAACTGGGAAAAAAGCACCATCTCCCATCGTAATGGAGCTAATGGCATTCCACTCAGGACAGCTGCACTTACATCTGGTGTTAAACCACCGTTATTTAAACTTTATGATGTGAGAGGATGCCAGCTCATCCACTTGCAGCATATAAATTATGTCGATTGCTCATGCACTTTTTTTAACCCTGATTCTCCTGAATTATGAAAGACAGACAAGACTGATGATGGTTCTCAGGGCTCCCCTGGGCCCATGAGCTGTGAGTGTGCAGGAACCCTTGCTCAGGCTGTGTGTAGATGGCTAAGTGGAAGTGGCAGGGCTGGAGCCCAGAGCCTCCCCACCCACTGGCCACGAGGGCGGCCATGAGGGCGCAGTCCCGATGGGGTCCCCAGCTCCTGAGGGAGGCCAGTCTAGGGTGAAGCACTGAGGTAGCTCAGAGCAGACCAAAGGCCCAGCCTCCTTGCCCCATGGGACTGCCGCAAGTGTCAGTGAGGTGCAGCAGTGGTTCGATGAGCTTGCTGTAGAGTGCACACGCCAAGGGAATCCAAGGAGTAGGGGCTTGGGCATGCCCCCGTTCCCTTCTCAATGTTTATCTATATGCCTAAAGGCCACCACGAAAAGGGAATATTCTTTGGGAGGGAAGACCTGTTCATACCATTGTCAGAATTACCTCCCCAGTAGGAATTAGTCAATTGTCCATTAAACATCTGGGAGTGAATTAGTCAGTCGATTACCTGAAACACTGGTGGCAGGTGTGGTTTAAAAGGAGCACTGGCAATGGGGACCTGAATTTAAATCCCTGTCTTTTCCCCTTTAGAGGGTGTCAAGCTGTTTTGTGCACCTTGACACAAAAAGTGTTTGTTCAGAGCCCATATCCTGGGATACTGAATCAGTAGGACATTTTTCTAAATAAATGCTGCAAGAGGTCAGGGCCACCTTTTGAGAAATGCTAAAGAACGTCTGACCTTGGGAGTTGTTGGCAATCTCTCTCAGCCTCAGCCTCTGTCTCTAAGGTGGGGATGTTAATGTGCCCCCAAAAGTGCCATTGGGAGGAGACTGAGAAATGCCAGCATTTGTGGGAGAGCAGTGGTGGCAGGGAGGCCCTCGTCTTGGGTGTGACCCCACTGTCAGCCCCAAGAGCAGGGGAGCACCTGACACACACTATGTGTGCTGTGAGCGGGTGCACTCAAGGGCGTGAGCACTATGGTGCTGTAGACAGAGTGACACCCAAGGGGACAGGCCGGTAGAGGCCTTAGGCACACACATGCCCCAGGTTGTGGAGCTGGAAGCTAAGTGCCTAGCATATGGCCCTGGGTGCTTCTCCCCTTCAGATGGGTGGGTGCTGGCCCAGTGCTCTCCCATTTTCACTGAGGAAGGTTGCTCAGCCTGCGGAAGACAGAGGGTGGTGAGAGAAGTTTAGAAGCCATGACTCCGTTACAGAGTGGACAGAAACCATCAGAAGGGCAGCCCCGGGGTGGAGAGCGGCATATGGCTTCATCAGGGGCAAATTAGTGCAGTGTTATCTTCCCGCTACTTTATGATCACTGTTTACTGAGAGTGCTTAATTTAAAGTGTCTTCGCAGCATCTCAAGTGTGAGCAAAGACTAAACACAGCTACTTTCATGCAAATATATGAAACGTCGTGTACTCGCACATGCAAACACAGGATGGAAATAACAATTTCCTCGTTGAAGATATTTGAGATAAAAATCTTGCCATCTGTTCCAAGAAAGAAAAAAAAAAGAAAGTTCTGTTGAAAGATTAGGAAGTTTCCACCAGAATGGTGGGAACATGTAGCTTGCACTAAAATGGTATTTAAAAAATAATAACCCTGTGTACATTGTTGCTATTTGTGTGTTTCTGTGAACTTTATCCAGTTTGAGTTTCAGGGATCTGACCCTTGATCCCACCAGGTGTATTGTCTTTTCCCCTGTGCCAGCCAGAGTGCTTCTCTCAAGCTCAGGGTTTGGAAATTTCCAGGAGATGCATTTTGTCCTGCTTTCATCTGTCAAGTAAAAGTTCGCCTTGAGAAAAGAGAGAATAGCGCTGTGGCTTAGGGGTGAACTTGGGCTCTGGGTGGCCCCACATGGCCTTGGGCAAGTCCTTTCCTTGCTCTGTGCCTCCGTTTCCCTAACTAACTTGGGCTGGTAATGATGCTGACCCTGTAGGTGAGGCTTGTCACGTGCCTAGTGCACAAGTCCTCCTGGTATGTGGCCAGGGTTGCCCCTCCGCCTCCCTCGGCCATGCCCCCCCCATCATGGCCCACACGTGGTAACTCCATGGCACAGGCAGAGGAGCCCAGAGTGAACTGTCTCGATTAGGTCCTGCAAAGTTAGAAGGAAATGGAACGTTTTTCATTATATTTGACTTAATGTGCTTTGTTCACATTTAATAAGATAGGCAAGGTACCTGTTGTTGATTTAAAGAAGGTACAGGGTGTGCAATTATACATGGCGAAAAGATACAATGCGTATGAAGCTTGGAGATATTGGTGGTATTGGCTCAATGGTATAATGTGACTTCATCAGTGAGCGGTTTTGTCTTGGTGACTGTGAAAGCCCGATTGAGCCTATCTGACTCAGAAGAAAGAAGGACATGAATTTTGGGGTCCTTTGACTGAGGATCATTGCACACATGCCTCTGTATTTTTTCTTCTTCCTTCCACCAGAGTTCAAGATGATACACCATCTCACGGGAGCTTTTTAAAAAATAAATCAGAGAATGACACCCGTGCTGTATTGTATTGGTTTTACCAAACGTGCTTTTATTGACTCTGGTCAAAAACAGATGAGGGTTTTTTTTTTCCTTTATCTTGATAAATAGAGGTAGATAAAAAGCATCAACATCACATCTCTCAAGAAAAACTGCAGAAGAGGATGTTCAATAAAAATGGATCTGACTCCATGCTAGCCTAGACCATTCAGCATCTTTTATTCTAGTGACTTAATGGCAAAACATTGCAGTTGTACAATCAGCAACAAAGAGAAATGATTGGGAGCTGAAAGGGATGCTTGTGCTATCAATTTGCAGTCTTGTTGCATCTTCTTGTAACCAAATAGAGGGAGGAAGATAGCTGGGATCTTATTACCCCATGGTGCCGACATATAGCTGTCCTTAGCCCACAGCTGCCAAGGTGGACAGAGCTTGTTTCTGTGCCCACACCACTCCCCCAAGGCCCTTGCCCCTCGCCAGCACCCAGGAGCTATTTAGTGAATGGAAGCGCCCCAGTGTCCAGAGCTTCTCCTGTGCCACCTGCTAGGCTGGACCTGCCATTCTTCCAGGGCCAGGGCCTCACTGTAAGCTTGCTTTTCTTTCCCTCCTCCCACCCCATCTGTCCTCCTACCCGAGAAGCTCTGCTCCCCAAGGACCGTCGTCCTTAGAGTGACTGAACAAGTCATCGTGCTTAGAATGGATAGATCAACATCTGTCTCCTCCCAGGGGTCTGAGCCCTAATCCCTTCGAATGAGGGAGTGAATTCCTAATGAAGGGATTTCCACCACTGATGGTGCCGGGCTGGGGCGTGGGTGGAGGTAGGCCAAGCACATGAATACCCTTGAGCTTGTCGCCTTCAGCAAAGCCTTCCACATGGTGCCTGCTCTGCCCATGTGCACCCTGGCTGCCACACCCACCGGGCACAGGCTGTCTTTGGACAGTGATGCCATCTCTGCAGTCATAGATACCAGTGCCAGAGCTGGAACACCTCTCATTCTAGACCTTGCTTCAGAGACAAGGAAGATACAGCCCCACGAGGAAAGGGAGTTTCCCTAGGTGTCCCATGAGTCAACACCTGAAGATTCCTGATGCAGGAGAGGAGGAGGCGAGATGCTCTGCTTCCTCTAACTTTCAACTCCTGGTAATCCTAAACTGTTTACTTTTAGCAATGGAGAGGACAGTCAACCTCCCACCTGACAACAGGATGAAAATGTTAACCTGTGATATCAGTCCTCTGTCTCACCCAGAGCCCTGAAATAACTTGTACTGATTTAAGGTAGAAACTCATGGCCCCAGGAGTAACCAAACACTGGCAGATCTTGGCCTGATAATGTCAAAAGTCTTCTAAAAAGAATGTCTTGTTTAAATTCAAGAGGCGATAGATTGAAGGGCTCACAGAATTCTAGAAAAAGGAAAAAAAAAAAAAACAATTTCTAGACACTCTTGTTCTACTCCCATCAGCTACCCCCACCCCACCCCTAGGGGGCCCAAATCTCCCAGACATCAGCCAAGGCTGGGAGAAGAGCCCCATCAGTGGCATCACTTTGCTCCCAGGCCTCCAATTCCAGGCCACCATGGAATGCTCTTTGCCATTTCCCTGTCCAGGTTTCCTTCTAGGCAGTTTTGCCAATCAGTAGAATAAGAGAGACATTGTGACCTCACAGGTTCATGACTTTTTATCTATACTGACTTCCACAAGAGTGGACAGAAATAAGAAAGGTGTGTGGGATTCCAGCAGCTCTTGAGCATCCAAACTCATCTGGCCCTTTTACATATAGTACAAATCATTTCTCATAAACCGCATTCTTTGCCTGCAGCCCACATACTCTCCTAATTCCTCTTCAGATCTTCCCCAAAGGTGGAGCTAACTAGACCAGGTCTGTTCATCCTCTACATCTAAGGTAGTTAACTTGCATGTGGTTTTTCCTCATTATTATGTCATTCTCATGAGGTGTGAGTCCCATTGTCAGGACAGCGAATTTGCAGGTCTGCTTCACTGAAAACTTTCCTTAGTCAAACTCCCTCTGAGTTCCTCACTCATCCCGCGTTTATGATCCCGTGAAGGCAAAGATTCTGCACTTTCTCCCACATCTACCTCTTTCCCCCACCCCGTGTCTATTTCTCCACATCGTCTCAATGACCTGTATATGTGTCCCTGACTGCAGGGACTTCACAGTTCCCTTTTTGTTTATAGGCCCTAGTATATTTCTTTCCACCAATACAATATATTCTCCTCCTGATAGATACTGCCCAACCCAAAGACATATCCTGGAAAATGTTTTGAAATATACACACACAAAAATTATACTAACATTGTGGAAGAAAAATCCAATCAACTCATGAGTTCTTGTCTGTAAATACTGAATGCCAGAAGATCCTGGAGCAGTAGTTAGTTTTAAGGACAAATGAAGATGATCCAAGAATTTCGTACCCTGCCTAAGTGTTCACGTGTGAAGGTAAGAGAAAGACATTCTCAGTTATGTAAGTGTTCAGAAGCATGTGACATCTTCCTGCTTTTTCTTGTTTAAAAAAATTACTTTAAGTCATACTCCACCCCACTGATAAATGCATCAAAATAATATCCAGAAAGAGAAATTGTGTCATAAAAGGATGGGCCATGAGATTCCAAATGAGTTAATATCAGAATTAAGGATATATAATTAGAATAATATATTAAAATTCATTAATAATAAGAAAGAGAAAGAGAGAAGGAAAGGAAGGGGGAAGGAGGAAGAGAAGACACAGAAGGAAAGAAAGAAGGAAAGAAATTAAAGAGGAAAACTTGGCCTGTGGAGCTGAAAAACGGAAAAATAATGATCCAAGGAAAAGGACAAAGCAAGGAAACATTAATAACAGAAATAATGAAAAAAAATTTTAAAGAACAACTTTCTAATGAAAAGGCAAAGACCCCTACATCGACTCAAAACTCCCACCCCATAACCTGACTATATTCTATTTGCATTAAATCTTGGCTAATAAGTGTTCTTTCCTCAAGCTCTAATCTTAGGGATTTAGTCTTA
Source organism: Mesoplodon mirus (assembly GCF_964341445.2). Taxonomy (NCBI): domain Eukaryota; kingdom Metazoa; phylum Chordata; class Mammalia; order Artiodactyla; family Ziphiidae; genus Mesoplodon; species Mesoplodon mirus. The sequence continues at coordinate 73,193,228 of NC_138980.1, forward strand.
GATGATCTTCTCTTCTGATTCTATATTCTCCAGTCACCTCATCCATGCTCAGAGTTTCAAGTACCACCAAAGTGCTGTGACCCACCTTTATAGCTCCTACTCAGACCTCTGCTCTGATATCCAGGCCCATAATTCCATCTTCCAACTGGGCACCTGCACTTGAGTGTCTCACAGGCAACTCATACTCATAATGTTCAAATTTAAACTCGTGGTCTTTGCCCATCACCAACCCTCCTGCCAAAACAAAAACAAAACACTACTCAACCAGCATCTATATCTCAGTAAATGATACCACCATCCATACATTTACAGAAGCCAGAGATCTGGGAGCCATCTCCATACTTCTTCCTCCTGTAGCTACCCAATCCAATCCATCACCAAATCTGTTTGGCTCTACAGCCCATATGTGTCTCAAACCCATTCACTTCTCCCCATCTCTAATTCAAAGTACAGTTATTTCTTCACCAGACTCTCATAATCACATCCTAACCAAACTCCTTATATCCCCTCTTGCTCTCCTGGAATTTATTTTCTACCCAGATACCAGAGCGATTTCTTTTCAAAATGCAACTGATGATTATGTCAATCAGTTATATGCAGATAAATGTTTAACAACTGGATCTCCGGGGGGCGGAGGGGAAAGCCCTGATATGTAACATTTGCCAATATCCATGGTATGAATACTACTACCATGGGTGATTTCAAGTGACAAGTTCAGTGCTGTCACTGAACACCGAGTTGGGAAGAGATGTGCCCAGTTCTGCTCTTGTGTGCAGAAATCTGCAGCACATCACTGCCTGTAAACCCTCTGCTTAAAACCCTTGAATGACTTTTCATTGCTTCTAGAATGAAGGCTCAAATCCTCAGCAGGACCTAAAAGGTTCTTCATAGTCAGACCACACTGACCTTCCTAACCTCAGCTCGTACCGTATTCTCCTGGTCCACTGCTTCTGGCCCCACTTGCTGGCAACAAGTTCTTTCCTGCCACAAGGTCACACCATGTGTCTGGTATGCTCCCAGTGGCCCCCACCCAATCTGGTTAACAAAACATCCTTTAGAGCTGAGCCTAAATGTCTCTTCCTCAGGGAAGCCTTTCCTGAGCAGTCCCCCAAGCTAAAAGAAGTGATTCCATTATAAACTTTTGTAGCACTTAGTAGCTCATTTTGCTCTATGCCACAAAACATATACCACCATTGTAAATTTACATATACTTAGGAAATTATCGATGGATTAATGTCGATTTTTCATATTGTACTTTAACTTCTGTGAGGGTAAGCTTCATATTTGTTTTATGATCACCATTGTATTCCTTAATGCCTAACACTTGGCACATAGGAAGTACTCAATACATTTTTGATGGATGAGAGAATGAAAAGACATACAATTAAAATCAAATGGCACAAGGAGGTTAAAGGAAAAAGAGTGGGCAAATATCTATTAGTCAGAAACACAAAAGATAGGAAAGATAGCAATTTTATAGACAAAGTAGAATTCAAGGTAAAAACGTTAAATGAGAAAAAAGGAGGTTCTTTTATGGTGATAAAATCCATAAAGAAGATGCAGTGGTCAAGGAGCTTTATGTACCAAATAACATCAGCCATTACTGTTAGAAATAGAAGGAAAAATAAGAGCTGTAGCATGAGGCCTTGACATACCTGTAGAATTGAATGTAAGGGCCAGGAACAAACCTTAGGACACAGAACACTAACATAAAGACAGTATTTCAGAACTGTGAGAAAGGGATAGGATATTTTCAAATGGTGCTGGGAGAAACAAGTGTTTGTTTTTAAAAAGTGGGATTGCTCCATGATTCCAGTTAGATAAAACGGCTCTTCTAAAGCTTGTCCCAAAACACTCTTACAGGACATTAATAATCATAATAGGAAAAGGGTTCCATAGTCAAATAATTCTGGGAAACATTATGTTAAGCCAAGGTAAGCAGATTTCTTTATTGCAAACTTTTCAAAAATCTTTGTTGCTACTGTGAACTAGATAATTTCAAGAGAAATTATACATACTGTTCCCAGAATTTCTTGACCGCAGCACATTTCATGAGACTGATATTTCATGTTCTGCAGAAACCACTTGGGAAATGGTAGCTTAAGAGGTAAATAAAATCATAAAAGACCTCAAATAAATATACACAGATATTTATATGCTTTTATCCAGGTGAATGAGTATCTCCTAACCCAAACAAAAAGGGAAGACACAATTAGGCAAACAGTTGATATATTTGATGACATAAAATCTTTAGGCTTCTGAATATCATAAAGCCAATGAAAAACTGAAGGAAAAAAAAAGTAGTTGGAGTTAGGAATAACTTTACTATATAAAGAGTTCTTAGTAATCAATTAAAAAAAAAGATTACCATCCAAATAGCAAAGTTGATGAAGAGCAAGAATGGAAAGTACATAGACACACACTCACGTTCCCTTCCATCCACCAAATATGCGTGATGGTTAAATATTGGAGAGGTGCTTAACCTCACTCGTAATCAAAATAAGACAAATTAAAACAGCATAATACATTATTTTGGCTATTAAATGGCCCCTTTTAATGATAAAATTCAGTTTCAGCGAGGTAAAGTGAAATAGGTACTATCAAGTACAGCCAATGGGAATATGAAACAACACCACCTCTCTTGCCAATAATTTGGCAGTAGCCATTTATCAAGTCTCTTTTTCAAAGTGCCTTTGATTCAGTAATTCCACTTCAGGCAATTTATCGCAAGGAAAAAAAAATCAGAGATTGCCTAAAGATTTATGTACAGGGATGTTTACCATAGCCTTGTTTATAACAGCAGAAATATTGGAAGCAGCCCAAATGTCAAGCAGTGATTGGTTAAAGCAATTATGGTATGCCCTACATGATGAGATACTATGCAGTCATTAAAAATTATGACTTATAGAAATATTCACAAAAAGAACGTTAAGTTGAAAAGCATGATATAAAACTACATCCAGATTCCAATTTTATAAAAATGCATATGTATGTTTATGTAACTGGAAAATATTAAGGTGAAGTATACTAAAATGTTGAGTTATTCTGTCTGAAAAACATTCCATTTATTTTATAACCATCCCCCACATCTCCACATGTAATCCATCAACCAATTTTTATCAACTCTACTTCCAAAGTATACCCTGCATCTTGCCAGCTTTGTCCATCCCCAGCACTGTGCCCTGCCTGGTCAGAGCCACCATCATCTTTCACCTTGACAAACACAGCAGCCTCTCACTGGTCTCCCTCCCTCCCCCTTTGCCCTGTTATAGGCCAATCTCCATGCAATAGCTAGAGTAATCTGTTTCCAATGTAAATCAGACCACATTACCTCCTGCTTAAAACCCTTGAGTGTTTTCCCATCACACCTTGAGTAAAATCCAAAGCTCTTTCCTTTGGCAGGGTCCAGAGGCCCCCAGAGATCCTGGCCAGCCTGTCTGACCTCATCTCAAGCGGCTCTGTCCTCCCACTGTGCTGCGGCCTCTCCCTCATGTGCCCAACCTTGGCCTGGCTCTAGCTCTCCCTCTGCCTGGGATGCTTACCCCCGCCCTTTGTGTAGTCGATTCCTTCCTGTCAGCTCTCAGTTTACATGCAACCTCCTCTGAGAGGCCTCCTGATCAAATCAGTGTATTTTAATTTTCTGCATAGTATTCATTACGGTCTGATTTTTTTCTTATGTGTCTATTTCTTTGCGTATTATCTAAACTTCCGCCACTAGAATACAACCTCCATCACAGCCTGCAATATTCACTTAGAACCCTGCCTTAGCAGGCAATAAGTGCTAGCTGAATGCGTGAACTAGAAAATGAAGCCAAAAATGTTTCATCAGTACTGGAAAAGTTAAATCATGACAGGCTACTTGACCAACAATCTTCAAAAAAAAAATACTCTGGAAAATCTCCAGGTTGGAGGGGTATCCTGCCCTCGTGTAGATGCACTATTGCCAGAGAGTGGGAAATCCCTCCCCTCACTAACCTCCCAGACCAGAAAATGACATTAATGTGGGTGGGCAGGTGGAATGTATTTGCAGTGTCCCTTGCTTCAGAAACAAATAACCCTATTAGGCTTTTGCAGGTCTATGGGGAACTTGTCCAGGTTTTGGTGAATTCCAATGAGCTCCAGTCTTAATCATGCAAGATTTCACCTCTGGCTTTCAGCTCACTGAAAGAGAGAGCAGCTTAGATATTGGTTTGCCTCACAACTCCAGGAATTTCTCTTTCCCAGTGTGACAGCCTGAGAAGTCGGAGGTAGAGAACTTAGTGGAGCTGCCGTTTAATGAGACAGGACCCAAGGAGCATTCTCCCCTTTTTGTAAGCCATTCCTTAGGACTGCTGACAAGAACTGGGCCATGACCTCACACTGCAAGGCACTAGAGCATGAAAATTTGAAAAGTTGCCAGATTTAGTGTTTGTGGTCTTAACTATACTGTAAAAGTCCCCACAGGACACTAATTTGTCATGTTGCTGTGGAATAAATTTGAATCAAATGTGATCCAAGGCTGCTGTGTGGAAAAAGATCACTGAGCTAGTGAGTGGGCCTAGCCAGCCATCCAACACCCCTTCCCATAGAGGCTTCTACTCAACAGCGGAGTATAAGATCTCTTTTTTTTAATTTTTATTTATTTTTTTTTTTTTTTCGCGGTATGCGGGCCTCTCACTGTTGTGGCCTCTCCCGTTGCGGAGCACAGGCTCCGGATGCGCAGGCCCAGCGGCCATGGCTCACGGGCCCAGCCGCTCCGCGGCATATGGGATCCTCCCAGACCGGGGCACGAACCCGTATCCCCTGCATTGGCAGGCGGACTCTCAACCACTGCGCCACCAGGGAGGCCCATAAGATCTCTTAAGAGGCAGATTTCTGCCTATTTTGTTCCCTGCTGAATCCCTTGTGCCTAGAACATCACATGCACATAGCAGATAATAATTAATGTCAAATGAGTTAATAAATGAGTGATGGGGCTTCCCTGGTGGCGCAGTGGTTAAGAATCCGCCTGCCAATGCAGGGGACACGGGTTCGAGCCCTGGTCCAGGAAGCTCCCACATGCCGCGGAGCAACTGAGCCCGTGTGCCACAGCTATTGAGGCTGCGCTCTAGAGCCCGAAAGACACAACTACTGAAGCCGCACGCCTAGAGCCCATGCTCCGCAACAAGAGAAGCCACCACAATGAGAAACCCGCGCACCGCAATGAAGACCCACAACAGCCAAAAATAATTAATTTTTGAAAAAACTGTTTAAAAAAATAAAATAAATAAGTGATGACATTTGCCCCCACTTGCTGAGCACTCCCTGTGTGCCTTGCCTGGCTCAATTCTCATAGCAACTTGAACTCTTAGTCCTCACACCACCCCCACAGGTGGGTTTTGCAGAGGAGAACCTAAGACATTAGGTGCTACAAATCTCTCATGCAGCACAAGTCTCTGAAAGTTAGAGCTGATTTCCTTTGTAAGGACCCTATCTGATCTTCATTGTGTTGAGTAGCTACTGTGGGAGAAGCAGGAATGGTGGTGGTGATGCTCATGGTGAGGAGAACCTCTCTCTACTAGCTAACATGTTTAGAGAGGCAGTGTGATTGTACAGAAAAACCACTGGCCAGGGAATTGTCATATCTGGGTTCAAATTCCATTTCCTTTGCAAACCAGTATGAACTTGGACAAATCACAACCTCTCTGAGCCCCAGTTTCCTCATATGTTAAAATATGTGTGTTTGTGTGTTTGTGTGTGTGTGTGTGTGTGTAAAATGAAACTAGCCTTGCCCAGCTTATATGGGCTATAGTGAGGCAGCAATGAGAGAAAAGACATGATTGGATAGCTGTCAAACCCTCTGCTAGGTTGAGTTAACTCTCAATGAGGTTGGTCCATCAGTATTTGACCCAGTCCGTGGGGGGTTGGCATCTATCCTTGGGTACTTGGGGAGATTTGGTGTACAAATGAGCTATTCCATATAAAACGTTTCCAGGTGTCTTGCACATAGTAAGCATTCAATAAGTACTACTATTACTATTGTGTTACTGGAAAAGCCTCCAAAGACTCTTGCTGGGCCCTGAACACAATTTTTATCTATACCCAGGAAGGCCACTGAGTTTCACTTTGTGTGATATGCATGTTATTTATAGTGGTGTAACAAATTACCCCCAAACTTAGCAGCTTAAAAGCAACAACCTTTGTATGGTATCTCATGATTATGTAAGGAATTTGGAAAAGGTTCAGCTGAGTGAGTCTTTTGTCTGCTTCAGGTGGCTTTGATAGGGCTACTCGGTGGTATTCAGAGGCCAGCTGGGCTGTAATTGAGGGTCCCAGCCAGTATCACTCACATGTCTAGCAGGGTCAGATGGACCCCTCTTCTCCTCCCACATAGTTTTAGAGCATTTCCACAAGTCTGTCCTGCAAGATAGTCAGATCTCTTACATGGTGGCCCAGGGCTCCAAGAGTGAGTGTTCCAAGACACGCTTGTGGAACATGCGAGGCTTCTTAGCCTCGGTAGTCCCAGTTATGTCTGTGACATTCTATTGGTCAAGCAAGTCACTAGGGACAGACCAGATTCGGGAGGAGGGAAATTAGACTTTGCCTCTGAGAGGCATCAGAAAATTTGCTGCCTTCTTTAATCTACCACAGGTGGTAACTACTCTCTTGGTAATGTCTGCCTGGAGTGACGTGAGAGAGAAAGGAGAAGGCCTCGCATGGGTGCACTGGGCAAGAGTGGGGTGATTCCCATTGTCTGCCTTTACAGTTGGGGTGTGAGTGCCCCATATTTGCCATCCCTGACTTAGTACTTTATCCCTCAGAGTGTGTACCCCATTCTCTCTGTGTTACCCTATTTTCTTCCCATCAACGTTTTATTCTGATTGTATTTAACTATTGTCTACCACAGAGTTTTGTAGCAAATTTGATTGTTCACCACCACTTTGCAGGAACGGTGGGGCCTTAGATCTGTGCTGGGGATTCGTTTCTTTATCAGGTGCCCTTTTTCTCTAAGCTTTGTCCATGCATTCCTGGACAAGCTTTCTAAGGCCTTTGACCACTCTCTGTAGTATTACCCAGTCAGTTAAACAAGGCCAGCCAGGCATCTCTACATCCAGTTGTGGGTGTGTCCTTCAAGAAATGGTGAAAAACACAAGTGATTGTGTTACTTCTAATTCTACCAAGTAGACTCCTATTGAAATACACATCAGGAATTTGTTCAGGAATTTGTGGGAGGGAGGGAGGAAGCTTATTATTTTGGAAAGTCATATTTCACTCTTTTGTTCTGTAGAGTAAGAGTTTGATATGAGTTTGGCTAAAACAACACATGCAGTGAGCTAAGGCATGCCTGAACAGTTATTCCTCCACTTCTTTTGTGAGTTCATGACTGCATCTGTAAGCAAACATATAAGGGCTCTGACTTGTCCATTCCTCTCCAGGTCCTGCTGAGATGACAGTGATGAACTGGAGACTTTGTATTCATTTCTATGGCAACAAACATCACCGTCCCAGGGCCACTCCCCAAAACCTTTGCAAATGCTGCTTTCCCATTAAGCCCAACCTCTAGGAGATAGCAAAGTGTTTGCAGAAACAGCAAAGAGACGCACCCCACAGGGCCACCGTGGCTGGAGCAAGACTAGGCTTCAGAAGAAGCATGTCTAGCTCCACGTACCTAGGAACAGCAGGTGAAACAAAGACAATTAACTCAGTTGGTTTTTCTCCAATTCTTCTCTTGTAAAGTTTGCCCCTAGTATGAAAAATCTTACTTCCAACTTACATTCCACACCCAGACAGCTTTATATCTAGAGTTTGGAAATTGCCTGGACAGGGAAAAATTGCACCTCACATTTCCCAAGTGCTTTTTGCATCTTGGGGCCACCCAATCTTTCTCAAGCACTAATTATGAGCATTTATGTACAGCTCACATCTCAGAGGTAGATGCTATGCAGTCTGTCTGTGACCAGTGACCTGCCATTAATCAATAATCAGAGATCCGAAAGCAAGAATATGTGACCTATGGTACAGGCCCAATTAACCTGAAAAAGGAGGGGAGGGACCTTATCCTCTAATTGAGTTATATCTTGGGGTGGTGTGGGCCAGTGGATTCTGGGAGGTCACTGAGGGACCATGACCACAGACTGAGAGTCGATGCCTCACAGGGAGTGGGTCCTAAGTTTATCCTGCTCCGTCCTGTTTCCTGTGGGCAACCTGGGGCATACAGACACCCGTAACACAGTGAACCCCGATGGCCTAAACTGTCTTGAAGCCTAGGAGCCGCGAGATCCACCCTTAGAAGACAGGCCTAATGTTGAGCAAGGCAGGTTCTGGAAGGAGGAAGAGCTTGGACTCAGCCCCCATCCTGGACCCCTTTTGTCAGCATGACTGCTGTCACCGCTACCCTATTTCTTCCCATTTCCCTGGATGGTGGTCTGAGCACAAGATCTGGCCCCAGGCAGTCCCGGCATAGGATCCTCCCTCTGCCTGTCTTCTCACCTGTAACATGGGAATACCAGAACCCCCCTCAGGAGATTGTTGTGAGGATAAAATGAGGTCATGCCCACAGGGCCGTTGGCACAGAGCCTGGTGCGCAGTAAGAGCCCAGCCCATGCGGCGCTATCACCGTCGTCATCCTCACCGCTCTCTGAGCTGAGGATTAAGGGGGCAGCTCCTCAGCATTGGTGGCTCTATGGGCGATGTGCTTCCTGAGAGCCCGTCTCCACTGACGTGGGACACCAAGGGGTAAACCAGTTTACGCCCAGGACCCACGTCAGGCCATTCCAGAGACCAGATTTCCACAAGATTACCTTTTATGGAATCTTTAGTGTTTGATTTCTTCCCATTTGTGGTATCCTTAGGAGCCCATCTCTAAGGCAGGAAAGAGAAAACTAAAATCCCTGCCTGTGGACAAGGAGGCACTCACTCATCTCTGAAAAATGCCACTGGGACTTAAGGAGGCAACTTAGAATGATGATGTTTGCACTTAACGTGGTAACAGAGCCAGTGCTGCTTGTGTATCACAGTTACTCCCTTAACAGTGAAGCCAGCCGGCGGGCCAGGCATAGCTCACTGTGTGCTGGCCTTGGGTTGGGCACTGGGGAAAATCCCCAGAAAAAATCCTTTTAAAGGGTCGCATTAAGCTTAACGGCCCAAGAGAAAGGGGCATCCCGAGTTGGAGTGCCCGCGTGCGTGTTTGCAGTCACGGGCAGGGCTGGTCTGCAGCGCGTGATGACGAGCACCCCTGCCCGTGGCACACCGGCACCTGGGCGGCGGTCGCTTCCTGTTTGCATGGGGCTGCCAGGTGCTCGGGGCCCGGCGACTGCTGCCAAGCTGAGCACCGGCAAAGCATCCGCCATTCACGCGTCTCTGATGGGAGGAATGTTTGGGCTTCACTGTGGACCACCCACTGGAACCTGGAACGGGCCTGCCCCAGCCCTCCCCTCCACCCTCGCCCTCTGTCTCTCCCGTTTGGTCGGCTCCTGGCAGGGCCTCCCCACAGGCCTCTCCAGAGGCCCTCACGGTTCCAGTCAGAGGTGGCAGCAGGGTGAGGCCAGCAAGGCGCCGGCTCAAGACAGGAGCCGTGGATCACAGCCCAGGTGGTGCAGTAGGTCTGTCTCCCGCCGTGACATGTGTGACGGGTTACATCATCTGTCTCACGCACCCAGGTACCAAAGACCAGAAGCTCTGCCCGGTGCCACACACGTTGGCTGCAGTTCCTCATACATACGCCACAGTTTTTCAGAGCACAAGTGTGTGAGAATGAGAGTTTTTTCAGGATAAATTTAAATCCACTTAAAATTCATTCTCTGAAAAGTAACTCATTCCCAATTTGGCACACCTCAGGCATTGTTAGTCACACATTACTTGCAACTTCGCATCTAACAGAAGGTGACATCTGGTTTTAGAGGGTGATTCTTCTCCCATTAGGGGCCTCAGCAGAGTCCTTGAAATAACCACCTCCCCAGCTCTCTCTCTCTTACCCTCTGTGTACACCTGACTTTCCGGAAAGATCCTTAATGGAAAGCAGATGTCCTCTGCACCTCCCCTGAGAGACCCAGAGGCCCACACTTCTCTGGTGCTGCGTGAAACCTCTGAGCCGGTGTGTTGCCCTCGGCCCAAGCAGGGCCGCCGCCCAGGTCAGGGGAGAGGCCGGGACCCGCTGGAACTCAAAGCCTTGTGTGTCCCGACTGCAGGAGCTGGAGCCCTGTGGGGCTTCTCTGCGTGTGGTCCACAGCTTTGCAACCTAACTTCAGCCAGGGCACTTGTTAAAAAGGCACACACTCCCAGAACCTTCCCCAGCCCCAGAACTGCTGAATCAGAATCTCCACACATGGAGTCTGGGAATCTGCATTTTTAGCCTGAACACCCCCCCCCCATCACTGACCCTCCAGTTATGTGCACTCCTGGCAGGAAGCACTGGTGAGGAGTGTTCCTGTACAGCCCTCCCCCTCCCACCCTCCCACCAAAAGGAGTCCATGTCTCAGGGCTTGGGGAGCCCTAGAGAAGGTGGCAGCCCTGCCAATGGGGAAAGGCAAGCCCCTGAGATGGACAGTTACAGCTACTCCCAGGGGGGCTCCGTCCTCTCAGGCTTCTGGGTTCATTCCTTTAGAATAGGGTTTGGCTGAAGAAACTGATAGAACAAGGAGCCCTTCCAAGTACTGAGAACCTTCTACTGGCCCCATGTTCTGAGTGCTGTGAGTGAGCCCTCTCTTACCCTTAGGCGAGGTACTGGTTGTTAGCTCTTCAGCTGTAGAAACTGAGGCCCAGAGAGGTGTGACTGGTCCAAGTCCACACAGCTGGTAGAAGCAGAAGCAGGTTGTAAACCAGGGCTGGCTGACTCTCTTCTGGTGACACTGCTGGGACCTTCTGGAGGAGACGATGTGAGCCAGCCTATAAGAAGGAACGTTGGTGTATTTTCTGATTCAATAAAACCAAATGTCCCCTGAGCCTTTGAGCTCAGAAGTCAAATGCCAAGAATGTGACAAGACCTGCTGAGACTGAGCTGGTTTTAGATCCTGAAACGCTGGCTTGCTCCTTCCAAAACCCATGCTGACTCTTGGAAGGAGGAGATATTTTATCCGGGGTTTGGGTTCTCACCTTGTGGTGTCAGTGGAGTTTGTTAAACTGACGAAGGGACTTGGAGGTTCTATCCATGTGTCATTAAATCAGGGATTGGCAGGTTGTCCACCTGCAGGTTGGGGCGCAGCAGGACGGATGCTCGCAGATTATTCCTCCCCCAGCCCCGCCTCCGCCACCCCTTCTGCCACCACTTCCTCTGCTCTGCAGCTGCCCGCTGTCCTACCCCGTCAGAAGGCACAAAGCCATAGAGATCATCCCCCCAGCCCATGATACAGTTCAGCCTCCTCTGCTGTTAATTGGCCGTGGGAGCTGTGTTATGAGTAATCAGAATTGTTAGTCTCTCCCCTAATGATCTCTGTCAGCAGACCACCGTCGGGTTGTTCTCCAATTAGGGAGCTTCCAAGCCAGCAGGGCAGCACAGCCCATCTGCCCAGAGCCACCACGCAGTGACAGTGGCTCGTTATACAGGAGCCCCAAGTCCACTGGTCCTGTCAGTCAGCACAGCCCCACGGAGGGGCGGGAGGCCGGTCTCCTCCTCGCATCCTCAGGCTCCCAGCTGCTCTGTGCTCACTCCCTTGGTGGGGAAGACCTCCCTGTGGTCAGGCATAAAGGGCCACACTCAGTATTCCGTTAGCACGTTCTGTGTTTTAAGAATTCCTACCTGGGAGGGATGGTTTCTTTTGAGATCAGAGGCCTACTCTCAGGGACGGTGGACCAATAAGGGCAGATGAGAACTGCAAGGGAAGTCACAAATAGTCCAGTTCCACCTGCCCCTAAACCGAAGAGCAGGGGGCCGAGGCCAGGGAGAGGAGGGTCTTGCCCAGTGAGGTCCACAACACTGGACAGGAGGACTGGAGCCCCCCCAAGTGGTCCTGCTTCCCTTCCCCTCACCCCAACCTCAAGCACAGACTCTCTTTTTCATGTCTCCGTTCTCCCATTGAGGCCTGGCTGTGGGCCAGGGGGAGACCTCTGCCCAAACCAACAGGCTGTGGAGACATCCGTGAGACTGTCACGGCCCTGTGACCATGTGTTCAGGACTGTCTCCTCCACAGCCTTTGCATACATCAGAATAAAAGTGCCCCCAGTGGGCAAACAGAGCACTGTCAGTTCTTGGCTTGGCAAGTAGAGGACAACTCTGTGCAGAGAAAATAGTGTCCCTTCATCCAGACAAATTCAACCCAATGCCAGGAAACATAGACTATGAACTAGCTAGATTTCATCCCCCACTGGACGTATTGTGCAGTAAACTGCACAGCTGTATATGGTAGCCATAAGCTTTGAGGGCAGGGTCCATGTGTGTCCTGTTCTCTGCTGTATTCCCAGGACGTAGTGCCTAGCCCATGTAGGAACACAAAATTATTCAATAAGTGAACGAATGAATTCTTTAACTTAAAGTTCAAATGGATACTTTCAGAGAGGAACCCAGAAGGGCTATTACAAGAAATGAATCTCCAGCAGTGGAGATTCAGATGTCTTGAAAGTCTTAGGAGTCAGTTGGGCCTTAAATCTTTCCTCACAGGAGTCTGCGAATTACTTTGCCAGGTTTTCTGCTGGACAATCTAAACTCACGTTCAAAATAGTTTTCCCTTATGTCTCTTTCTTAATATCTCAACACAGCTTCTGCTGTGGACAGTTGTTAAACCTCAGGCCTGGCAGTTTAACAGCTTTGACAACTGGGATGGGCCTGGTCTTATGTGTGCCAGTCAAGATGCCTTACTCTGGGTCTCTTGATAAAGGGTAAGACCAGTTGGGACAGGCCATCTGAATAGCTTGAGAACAGCTCCTGGAACAAATCTTGGGCTTTAGCTAAAGCTCATTCTTTTTTGTCACTTGAATGAAATTTTAATATTAAAAAGATGCACAAACTAAAACCTTTGTAGTGAAGTGTTTTTAAAAATTGGTAACACAATCACCCATGAAGAAAATCTATGTCAAGAACTTCTAGTGTCTGGAGCATAGTAACTTCTCAGTAAATGTGAGCCCATCAATCTTTTCTATCAATGTTCACTTGAAATAGGTTAATTCACAGGCTAAAATTTCAGCACAATCTGATATAGATGAGAAATTTCATGTAAAGGATCTATAGATTTGTTTTTATATGTTTCCTTTCAATGGAATCTCTTTTTATTTGGAAGGGAGAAAGATCTAGCATGTTTCTGGGGTATGCTGGGAGTTGGGCCAGGTGTTTTATGTTCATTGTATTCTTCTCTGCTGACCTCCGGGTAAGGTTTGTTCTCCCATTTTCCAGATGAGGAGCTCAAGATTGTTGGACCCCAAAGCCAGCATTCTTTCCCTTCTCTGGTGTTTAGAAATGAGCCTAGAAATGGGAACTGTCCATAGTGAACTCAGCCAAAATGGCCCATGTGACCACATGGTCAGGGCACTGCCAGCTTCCCTGTCCAGTCCAGCCTTCCTTTGGCCTGGGATGGGCAGTGGTGCCTTTCAGAGGACACTGTCATCTAACTTGTCAGGTGTTGGGCCAGGTATTGCAGCATCACCAACAGGGAGGCAGCGTGGGCCAGCAAACTGAGGGGACCCAGGTGCCCTAGATGGTCTAAATATCAAAACTGAGTGGCTGCAAACTCAGAGTGCTTCAAAATATGCTATTTCCTTGTCTCTAATGTGTTGAATAAAAATATCTTTTTTCCCCATCTTGAAAACATTTCTGTCAGGTTATATATTTCTCAAATTTTCTGTGAACTTCCTGTGTTGTCAGCTGGTCCCAGGAGAAGGTTTTCATCATTCTGACATGATTATTTCATAAGTTTTCCCGACATGGCCTCCTGCACTGCCCACAGGTCTCCACTAGTAACCAGTGAGTGGAATCCTTCTGCACTGACTTTTTTGAACTGCTATAAAGTTCAGGGGCACCCTGTGCCCAGGAATGGCTGGCTGCCTCAGGTCTCGGGGTCCCTGAAACCCAGGGTACAGGCACTCCTCTAGTGGTGTCACACAGAATGCCCTTTCTGGTGGACAGCCCATCCTGGTTTCACAGAGGCAGGCGTGGCCCTGCTTATCTGCGAGTGCCCTTCGCCCTGGAGCAAGCAGTGACATGGGGTGGGTTGGTTACCCACTGGAACCGCAGCGCTGTCCCCCACCTCCCCACTCAGCCTCAGCACGTGGGCCGTGTGCACGGGGGGCCTCTCGTCCTGGCCTGTGGGCCCCCAGCCTTTGTGGACCTATTGCGTGTTCTTTTGTGAAAAGGTTCATACTCGGTCGTATCCGTCTTTTTCCTGCCCTGTGCAGGTCCCCTGGCCTCTCTCACCTGTCATTTAGGGGACTCCTTCTCAGAGGGGAAGAAAATGCTCTGTTTCTCACCCCCTTTATCATCATCACCACTGTCCTCTCCCTCACCACTGTGGACCACCACCCCTTCATCTCCACAGTCATCCCACCGCTACTCAGCCACCCTCACCTTCAGCGCTGTCACTGCCCCCACCCACCCCACGTCCCCACTCTGGTCCCCATTCATAGTCTCCTTCCACCTGTCTGTCTCCCCGCCATCGCCACCCCCTCCCCAGCACACAGCTGTTTGGAAGCTCCTATTTGCATGTGGCAGGGCCTTATTTCCTTGTGTTGTAGCAGAATCAGGCAGCATCCCTGCCTCAGGGTTGGGACAGACGTGTGGAGCATCTCCTCTGCGGGGAGCCCTGGTGTGCAGTCCCTCAGCAGGGGCACCGGGCTACGTGAGGGAGCAAGGCGGGGGCCTCCCCCAGGGAGGAAGATGTGCACACCCCAGCTCCTAAAGTACAAATGGGACAGCTGGGGTGCTGCCTGAATGGGCTGAGGACTGAAGCTTCTGCTGATGTAAATGAATGCAGGTCCGGGCGCCGCCTCCATCACGGTGAGCAGAGTGCTGCATAGTCAAGCAGGAGTCAGAGACACCGGCTGAGAAACAAGTTACTGTGTGCAGTCCGAGGACGAAGCCAGTGTGCCGGCTCCAACGTGTTTCAGCAATACGAGGGGATCTTTCTCCTTTATGGTCCTCATACAGAAACTGCGTACAGGAAACGCCACAGCTGGAGCTCGGCTGCAGGGAGGCCATGCAGCTCCAGTCTGTTCCCTGTTCATTGGGCCTCAGGCTCTCAGAGCACCAGACCAGGAGCCTCGGTCGTTAGAACAATAACCAAGTCCCGAGGACCTCGGGTGTTGTTTCTAAGCTGGAACAACTTGTACCCGTAAAGAAAAAATAAAATAATTTTGGCAAGAGTTTCTTTTAAGGTAGCCTGAATAACCTAATTAAACACATCGTTTTCAAATTAAACACAAATTTCCTAACTGCAGAGGTGGAATTGTTAAATTTCACAAATTGCCATACTTGAGAATTGTCTAAGAATAACTTTTTCAGGCTAACCCTCTTTTCTTCTTTATCTACACTGTTTCCCTGGGTGATGTCATCTAGTCCCATGATTTAAAAATCTTCCAAATCTCTGTCTCCACTCACACTTATTTCCTGGACTCCAGGCTCACAAAGCCAACTGCCCCTTGATTTTCTGTGCTGGGACATTTCATAGACACCTCAGTCTTAGTGCAGTTGGAACAAATCCCTTGATGTTATGACCAAACCTGATCATCCCCCATTCTCCCCGTCTCAGTGGATAGTAAGCAGCATTCACCTGGCTATCGGGCAAGAAGCTTGACCCTCTCCTTCACTCACAGCATCACCTGCTGTAACAGCAAGCCCTGCCTAAAACAGCACAGAAGCCCCTCCGCTCCTCCCCCAGTCGAAGCCCCTCCGCTCCTCCCTCAGTCCCACCCCCTAGTTCAGACCACGGCATCTGATGCTCTGGCAACTCCAGCAGCCTCCTAAACTGGTCCCTCTGCTTCTCCTTTGGCCACCATTTCAGTCAACCCTCCCCCCTGCAGACAGAATCCATTTTAAAAGCGTTAATCATATCGAATCACCCTCCTGCTCAAACCCCCCAGCGGCTTGTCGTCGCGGCCCTGCTGGCTCCCGGCATTGCTGCGTAAGATTTGGGAGCAATAGAAAAGATTTCTTAAATTTCCATTTGTGATCATTTAATCTTAAGTGTTGTCTTGAAAAAAGTAAAACCTGAATGTGGATTCTTTCTTAACTGAAGTATAATTTACGTGCAATGAAATGCATAGGTCTTTGTCAATAATTTGTGACAAATGTATATACCATTACTCAAATCAAAACTTTAAACATTTCTATCACCCTGGAAAGTGATCTCACGTCCCTTTCCAGTCAACCCTCCCACATGCAGAGGCAACCACTATTCCAGTTCTGGTCACCATAGATTAGCTTAGCTATTCTTGAACTTCATTAGGTGGAGCTATACAGTAGGGAATCTTTGGTGTCTGACTTCTTTCACTCAGCATCACGTTCTTGAGTTTTCTCCCTGTTGTTGGTAAATCAGTTCGTTCCTTTTTATTGCTAAATAGTATTTCATTGAATGACCACATCACAGTTTGCTTAGTCATTCCTATTGAAGCACATTAGGTTTGTTTCCGTTTGGGGACTATTATAAATAAAGCTCCTATGAATATTTTTGTACATGTCCTTTGTGGACATAGGCTTTCATTTCTCTTGGATAAATACTTATGGATAGCACACAAACACATAAAAAGATGCTCAACATCATCAGCCATTAGGAAATACAGATTAAAACTACAAGGATATTATTAGAATTTCTAAAGTTTAAAAGACTGATCATAGCAAGTGTTGGCAAGCATATGGGAGAACCAGAACACTCATATACTGCTGGTGGGAATGTTTTCTATTTTGGTGTTTTCTTTTTCTTTATTCTTTATTTTATTACATTTATTTTTCTTCCTTCTGCTTCCTTTCGGTGTTCTTTCTTCTTTTTCCTTCTTGAAGCAGAAGCTTTGTTCATTGTCTTTTGACTTCCATTATTTCTGATGAGAAATGAAACATCATTCTTCTTTTTTTTAAATTAATTAATTTATTTGTTTTTGGCTGCACTGGGTCTTTGTTGCTGTGTGTGGGCTTTCTCTAGTTGCGGAGAGCAGGGGCTACTCTTCTTTGCAGTGCATGGGCTTCTCTTTGCAGTGGCTTCTCCTGTTGTGGAGACAGGTTCTAGGCGCGCAGGCTTCAGTAGTTGTGGCACACATGTTTAGTTGCTCCACAGCATGTGGGGTCTTCCCAGACCAGGGCTTGAACCTGTGTCCCCTTCATTGGCAGGCAGATTCTTAACCACTGCACCACCAGGGAAGTCCCAACATCATTCTTCTTATTCTCTTGAAGGTGATACACCTTTTTTCTTCTGGCTGCTTTTTACATTTTCTTGTTATATTTGGTTTTCAGTAGTTTGATGATGGTTTTCTTTGTGGTTTTCTTTGCTGGAGTTCCTTTTGCTTTGGTTTACATAACTTCTTGGATATTTGGTTGATGTCTTTCAGGTTTTTCATTTGTTTGTTTTGTTTTTTGTGTTTGTTTTCATTTTTATTGGAGTACAGTTGATTTACAATGTTGTGTTACTTTCTGCTGTACAGCAAAGTGAATCAGGTATATTGAATACATATATCAACTCTTTTTTCAGATTCTTTTCCCATATAGGTCATTACAGAGTTTGGAGTAGAGTTCCCTGTGTTACACAGTAGGTCCTTATTAGTTATCTATTTTACATACAGTAGTGTGTATATGTCAATCCCAATCTCCCAATATATCCTTCCCTCTTTTCCTCCTGGTGACCATAAGATTGTTTGCTACATCTGTGACTCTATTTCTGTTTTATAGATAAGTTCATTTGTGCCGTTTTTTTTAGATTCCACATATAAGCAATATCATACAATATTTGTCCTTCTCTGTCTGACTTACTTCACTCAGTATGACAATCTCTAGGTCCATCCATGTTGCTTCAAATGGCATTATTTCCTTCTTTTATATGGCTGAGTAATATTCCATTGTATATATGTACCACATCTTCTTTATCCATTCTTCTGTCGATGGACATTTAAGTTGCTTCCATGTCCTGGCTATTGTAAATAGTGCTGCAATGAACCTTGAGGTGCCTGTATCTTTTTGAATTATGGTTTTCTCCTATGCCCAGGAGTGGAATTGCTGGATCATATGGTAGCTCTATTTTCAGTTTTTTAAGGAACCTCCATACTGTTCTCCATAATGGTTGTACCAGTTTACATTCCCACCAACAGTGTAGAAGGATTCCCTTTTCTCCACACCCTCTCCAACATTTATTTTTTGTATATTTTTTGATGATGGCCATTCTGACCAGTGTGAGGTGGTACCTCACTATAGTTTTGATTTGCATTTCTCTAGTAATTAGTGATATTGAGCATCTTTTCACATGCTTTTGGCCATCTGTCTGTCTTCTTTGGAGAAATGTCTATTTAGATCTTCTGCCCATTTTTTGATTGGGTTATTTGTGGGGTTTTTTGATATTGAGCTGCATAAGCTATTTGTATATTTTGGAGATTAATCCCTTGTTAGTCCCTTCATTTGCAAATATCTCCTCCCATTCTGTGGGTTGTCTTTTCATTTTGTTTATGGTTTCCTTTGCTGTACAAAAGCTTTTAAGTTTAATTAGGTCCCATTTGTTTATTTTTGTTTTTGTTTTCATCACTCTAGGAGGTGGATCATAAAAGATCTTGCTTCGATTTATGTCAGAGAGTGTTCTGCCTATGTTTTCCTCCAAGAGTTATATAGTATCTGGCCTTACATTTAGGTCTTTAATCCATTTTGAGTTTATTTTTGTGTATGGTGTTAGGAAGTGTTCTAATTTCATTCTTTAACATGTAGTTGTCCAGTTTTCCCAGCACCACTTATTGAAGAGACTGTCTTTTTCACTTGAATACTCTTACCTCCCGTGTCATGGGTTGAGTCAGTTTTTTAAATTTTAGCCAATATCTTTTGAAATATTCCCTTTGCCCTATTCTTTCTCTCCTCTCCTTAAACTCCAATTACATGTACGTTAGTCCTATTCAGATTATCCCCCAGCTCTCTGGTGATCTGTTCAATTTTTTTTCAGTACTTTTCTTCTCTGTGCTTCAGTCATTTTTATTATTGACTTATCTAGGAATTTGCTGATCTCATTATCTTCTGTGTCCAGTCAGCTTATTCTTATTAAAGTCCAGCTAGTAAATCCTTTATTTCATATATTGTATATTCAGTTCTATTAAAGGCTTGTTCTTCTCTGAATTTGGTTCACTTAGACATATATTCCATCATTACTGTCACACGACTTTAAGAAAGATATGAATTTTAGTCCTTCTGGGGTTTTTTGTTGTTATAATGGGGACAACAATCTTTTGGAAATTTCTCTGTCCTATACAGAAGTATAATTCTGTCTGAAATTTAAGATGCCCTATTTTAAAAAATATTTTCCATATTACTGGAAAATTGTAAGAACAATACAAAGAACTCTCATATACTTCACAAAAGACCCCATTCAACTTTTGCCGACTGTCCTAACAACATCCTTTTTAGTAAGAGAATTCACACCAGATCACCCATTACATTTAGCTGTCATCTATCTTCAGCCTGCTTCAATTCAGAACAGTTCTTCAATCCTTCCTTGACCTTCATATCCTTAACATTTTTTAAAATTATAGGCCAGTCATTTTAATAGTGTCTCTCAATTTGGGTTTTTCTGATGTTTCTTTGTGACTACATTGAGGTTATGAATTTTTGGCAAGAATATAAGTGAAGTTATGATGAGCACTTCTCCTGCATCCCAGCAATTAAGAATTGATGTCAACTTCTCCCATCACTGGTGATGTTAACTCTGATCACTTGAATAAAGTAATATCTCCAGCTTTCTCCACTGCAAAGTTGCTCGGTTTTCCTTTAAAACTAATAAATGTTTTCTGATGAGCTATTTTGAAACTATGTAAATATCCTGTTATTCCTCTTTCACCCACTAGTTTTAGCATTTATTGATTTTTTTTTGGTTTGAAATAATTAGTACTATCATTGCCAAATGAAAATTTTCTAATTCCTTGATTTCTTCTACTTTTATTAATTGAAATTCTACTGTAATTCTACTGTAATCTACTGGAAGAATTTTCTGTTTCTCCATTTATTTGCTCACTTTTTAAAAATCAGTGTGGATTTGTAGATTTCTGTTTATTCAATGGGATATTATCTGCTGCTGTCATTATTTATTTTCATGCCCAAAATATCCCAGATTTGGCCAGTGGGAGCTTCTTCAAACTAGCTTCTGTGTCTTTTGATGTGTCCCATCTTTTGATATGTAAGAAAGTTTTTCCTTACTTTCTGGCACAACAAGATATTCTGGGCTCTTCATATGCTTTCCCTGCCCCTTCTCTGGAATAAGCCATTTCTTCAAAGAGCTTTGGTTCCCATTAGTGGTGAATTGCATTTAGAAACCAAGACTGAGAGTAAAATGTGCTCCTTGCCACTGGAGTTTTGCTGCTCCTGGACCCTCTCAGAAAAGAGATACAGGAAATACACACACACACGCACACACACACATAGATATATACAGGGTTCATTCTGTAGGGTTCCTGCTAGCTTCCCTCTTTTCATATTTATAACTCTCTTCTTCAGTGAGAAACCTGGCTCCCATTATCCTCAAGGTATTCATCCATTACTAGGTCCCTCTGTATATAACATAATGTCCTGACTCCACCTTCCTCTGTGGGTCCTTATTCCACCTTGCCACTGCCCAGTGCAGCTGCCTACCAGAACCAACTTGGCCATCATCCTTTGGTCCCCTTCCTTGTGGTGCCCCACCCCCCCCCACCTGGCCACCACTATGCTCTGCTGCCTACCTCTTAACTATGAAGTTTTGAAGTTAAAATATCATTAGAATTTTCTCTCCTTCAGTTAAAAAAGCAAAAGTCATTCTGACATGTTTAGAGTTGAGATGATAAGTATGCTAGTTGTCACAAATCAAAAATAATTTTGTTTTGGCTAATAAGACCTGCTTTGAAGGATATTTTGACTTTTAATATTGTTCCATTTTGCCACTGTAAATAAGGTTGAGCCAACACCTATTACAGAGTGACTTCTGCCCAGGCTTTAGGTAGAAATATGTCGATGAGAGTAAAGCCCCCACTCTGATGCTGCTGCCTCTGGAGAGCAGGACCAATCGAAAGCAGGTTTGCTTTGGTCAATATAAACTAGAGATCAGATGACATTAAAGGTCGGAGACCCACACGGTGCCTAAAGGCATTGTTTATTCAGAAGATACTTCAAACTCAACTCAATCTTTTTATTTCTTTTACCACAAGTGGTCCAAAAGCAGCCAGTCACTCTCCTTGTATTTGTCACCAGCCACATCTGTATACTGAGAAAAATACTGCTCCTGAGAGGACCTGCTCTGGGCTTTGAGGTGGCAGATAGGGACATAGGTTATTGGGGACAACTGTGTCTTTTTCTTTTTTTCCACTGCACCCCATTCATAGAGTTCTCTTTAATTTTTAACTTTCTGGTGATGGAAGGGCTTAAATTTGCTTTAAACATGCAGGTGGACTCAGGAAAATTACAATAGGCTATCTGGCAATGACCCCAGCCTTTCCTGAGTCTCTTCTGTGGCACAACAGTTCTCAGCCACTTTCTAAAGAGCTAACTAGTGCTGTGTTGAATGTCATACCCCTGTATTTACTTCAGTTTTTTAAATTGTTATGTAAAATTTTTTAAAGTCATAATCTAACTTCTGCCTCTGGCAATGGGCAGAGAAATATATTTAAACATTCTTTTAAGCTTTGATGTGCTGGTAAGAATGTAAGGAATACTTACAGGTTAAAAAAGCAACTGAAATCAGAAACCTAGAGAGGTAATGTAACTATGAAGCTGGCTTTACCTAGAGGGCTTTTGCCAAACTGGGTGAACCTTAGCTTTGGTTTTCACACCCAACATAATTCAGGGCAGCAAGGACAAATCCCAGGGTCCTTCCAAGGTGGACATATTTGGAAAAATTTCCCCCTTCCCATTATAAACCTGAAACTCCAAAGGGTTATATCCACAGTGGAGAGTTAAACAAGAAAGAAACACACCCTGTCCCAAGCAAGTGCAAGAAAATGTGCTTGTCTCAAATCTTGGCACAAAATTAGAGAGCAGAGAGGGAAAATGTCCCATGATAACATATAACCATATGCTGATCTCCACAAGAAACTGTAGCTCAGATGCAAACTACCTAGGTCGTCTGTAGAATCTCAAACATAAAATTGAGTTTAACCCAGAATGATGGAGTCCTTGAATGCCTGGCACAATCAAGATGAGCCCATCTTCAAACTGTGCATCCTGAATTTTCACAGATCAACTTCCAGGAAATGTGAGCTCATTCTTTAAAAAAAAAAAAATCTTAAAACACCATGGGGGGAAGCACCATGTAACAACCAGCATAAATAGCAAAGTAACACAGAAAATAAAATATGTATGTTTAATATTTTTTGAAGATTGGAATATGGTTGAAAATCAATAGATCCTACAGATGACCATTCATCTTCATGAAGAACTAAATAGAACTTCTAGAAATAAAAATTCAAAGTTAAACACTCAATGGGAGAATGTAAGAATAGACTAGAAAAAGCCAAAGAGGGGATTCAGGAGCTAGAAGATGAATTTGAAAAAATAACACAGAATGCAACACAGAGAAACCAAATATGGGAAAGGTGAAAGAGATAAGAGATATTGAGATAGAATGAGAACTTGTAACACATGTCTAATCAGAATGCCTGAAAAAGGAGAGAAATAATGGAGCAGAGACAGTATCTAAAGGAAGATGGCTGCGAGTTCCACAAATTGATGAAAGACATGAATCCTCACTTCCAGGAAACCCAATGAATTATAGGCAGAACAAAAGCAAAGAAATATGCATATTTACATCATAGAGAAACTGCAGAAAACCAAAGGAAAGATCTTAAAATGATCCAAAGAGAAAAGATGGATTACCTACAAAAGAATGAAAAGGCTGTCAGCTGACATCTCAACAACAGTGGAAGCCAAGAAGCAGGGGAATAAAATGTTTACTGAGTTGAGAGGAAAAATCTATGAATATAGAATTAATTACACAGCATAAATGACTCTTTAAAACAAGGATAAAATGGATATTTTAGACAAACACAACTAAGAAAATTTGAGGAATAAAGATAGAATTAATATATACTATTATCATATATTTAGGTCAGGAAAGGAATGATTGTAGTTCATATGCTCTTCATGTGGAGGGTAAAGTTATTGGTTAACTTTAGACTTGGTTTAGTTTATACATTTTTTAATTTATGGAGTAAAGAGTAGAAGAATAAAATGTATGTTTAATTTTTATGACTAGAAGAAAAAGAATGAAAGGTGAAGTATTCAATCCAAAATAAAGAAAGAAAAGAGAGAAAGAGGACCATGGGAAAAGGCAATCAACAACCTAAATAGACTATATAAATGAATAATGACGTGTGTGTACAATGGGCAACATAAGTGAAAATGAATTACAGGTATATGCAACGATGTGGATGAAACAAAACATAGTGCAAGAGCAAAGAGGTAACTTCTCAGGTAAATAAATACAATGTGATTCATTTCTGTAAAGTTCAGAAACATGTAAAAAAAAGCAGTATATTGCATAGAAATACAAAGATGAGATCAAACTACAAAGAAAAGCAAAATAATAATAAACAAAAAAATCCAGATAATGTTTACCTCTGAGTGGAAATGAGGGTATAGTATCGGAGGAACTCAAAACTAATGAAACTGTTCTTTTTCTTTAAATGGGTAGGTGAGTACATAGTTGTTCATCGTGCTGCAACGCTTATGCTGTCCACAAAGTGTGTAACTGTTCTTTTATATCCACTCATTATTTAATAAGAATAACTTAGACATTTACAGCTACTTGAATTTGACTTTTTATGTGGTGTGAAATAGGGTTCTGATGTTATTTTATTCCAGGTGGATAGCTAGGTACCCCAACATCATTTATCAAATGACTATCATGTACCCACCCCATGCAGTAGCCACTCTTGTCATACATCGAATTTTCAGATACACAGGGATTTATCTCTGGATCCCCTCTTCTATTTTATTGTCACAGCTACAGTCATTGATCTGTCTATTCCTCAGTCGTTATCATATTGATTTGATCATAGCAGCTTTCTGGTTTGATGTTCTGATATCTGGAAAGGCACATCCCCCTTCATTATTCTTTTTCTTATTTTTCTTGGTTATCTGGGGCTAATATAGTCTTATCTTTTATAGTCTTATCTTTATTATGAGTGGACTATTTTCCCTTTCCCATTTCTAATTATTTTGCTAGTGAAGAAAAGAATGGTTAATTTTGGCATATTTATCATCTGTCCAACCACATCATAATAATTATCTTAAAACTTTCATATCTTTGCACTAGTGCCCCTTGGTTTTCTAAGTATATAGATATACAATCAGCAAAAAGAGATAATTGTTAGTTGTCTTTTCCAAATTTTTACTAATATTTCATTTTCTTGTCTTACTACACTTCCTTTATGAATAAAAATGATGATGACAAGTATCCCTGTCTGGCTCCTGATTTTTAATTGAAACAGTGGTTGGTCATTTAAAAGGATGTATTTGGAAATTGTCCTCTGTGCCTTTTTTCCTTAAAGTTTTTATTTAGAATGACTACTGTATTTTAGAGCTTTTTTTCTATTTTTGCTCTGGGCTTTGAGATATGTACTCTACTTGATCTTGGAGGCCACTAATTTGAGTCCCAATACTGACCATTCTCTTTTTAAATTCCTCTGATTTTCTTTTTGGTTCAAAAATCACAACTCTCTTGAAAACCTTCTCTGTGCTGTAGTCACTTCTCCTGGAGTTTTGATAGTTTGTTGTCTCTGTTGAAGTTGTTATCCTTCTCCAGCAGCTCTGATTCTGGTTGTTCTTCCTCCCCCTGGAGGCTGGACCTCCTAGTGTGCGTGGTTATTGTCCACTGCCTGCTCACTGGAGCTCAAGTTCAGACGCTGAAGGGCTCTAATGCAGTAGTGGTCTCCCAGATAGGCCCTGATAGGGGGTGGCTGGTCCTGAGGGCCTTTATGTGGAAGTAGACAGGTTGTCGAGCCCCTGCGGAGACACCTGGAAGAAGCCTGCTCTCTGGTCAGCATGTGCTCTCCTGGTCTCGGGGGGAGACCCATTCAGCCAGGGTAGCCAGCCTCCCTGAGCCCTTAGGCCCACCTGCCAGAGGCCTCAGCAGCCACTTGGTTCAGGCAAACCAGAGGAGAAATGGAATTACCTATTTGATACTATTACTAAGCTTTATTTTGATATTATCCAGCAAATATTTTTATGTCTGCTAATCCCAATGAGAGAAAAGGGCAGATCTTTGAGAGGAGAAACTGATGCCCTTCTGATTGAAAGTACTAAATTTTTCTGTGCTAAGATTAGATGTTTTCATTGTGCTTCATTTTTTTCTTTAAAAGAATGGTCAAGAAGTACGTATTATTCTCTCTGTTTATGATATACATTGAAGACCAGTGATCTACCAAGATAATGTGTTGACCTGGGGGCAGCACTTGTACAGCAGGTAAAGGGCCCTAGAAGGATTTAGCATCCCCTCTGCGGTCATAGGTCTAAAGTGTTGGGGAGTATCCTGGTGGCTCACGCTGAGTGTCTTCACAATAATCCTTGAAATAATTGGAGGCAGTCCGAGGTGTCATAGCCTTGAATCATTAGTTGATGGAGAAGCAGGAACAAACCCACATAATGAGGCATCAGGGAGAGAGTGAAGACCCACTGAAAGCAGCAACAACTGGCCCTCTCAGCTGGAAGACACAGGGAGCCCCGAGGAGCTAGAGAAAGTGACAAGGGAGCTTGGTACCAGGAGGAAAAATGAGGGCCCTGGTGACAGAGAATAAGACAGATGTGAACTGGAGAGGAACGGGAACTTGGGGATAGGAATATATTTGGAGGAAGTACTCTAAAACAAAACCATTTTGTAAAATAAACTCTCCCAAGGGCAAAAATCCTATTGTGCTTCACATTTTTATGCAGCTTTTCCTCCCAAGTTCGCCTCTGAAATAACCCTTCAGAGGCCAGTTGAAATAACTTGATAGGGCAAATAGAGGCAAAAAGAAAAAGAAGGGATTATTGTAGTTTTATTACAGCCAAAAGATGTGCAAGTTAGAACACAGGCTTTTACAGACACCCTAAATTCAGTCTCAAGGAATTTCTAGACACTGCCTCTTGTTACCGATAAGGAAACTGCGGCTCAGGTGTGAAAGAGACTTGCTTTGGTAGAACCCGGACAGAACCCAGGTCTCTTAGTCTCCCACCCAAATGCTGTCCACAGTCTCCACTCCTTCTATTACTCATTGTGTCGCCATGTCTGTTTCTTTGGAACCATTGATTTCTGATTACTCAGATCCCTAGCAAGCCGTCTTGGGTCTCTGTAGTGTCCTAATCAGATTCTGTCTTTCACCTGGCGTTTTTCACAACCCACTCTGTGCCAGGCCCTGTGCCGAGCTCTGAACAGCAGAAGTATAACCTGGTCTTTGCCCTGAAACCACAGGGACCACCGCATATGCCCGCCCTGGAGCTCTGGGTGACTGTGAAGTCCGGCTGCGGAGGCCCTGCCCCAGGGCCTGCTCTTCTGTCAGGGGAGCCACAGGAGCAGGGGGTGAGAAGTGATGAATGCTGGCAAACAGCTAGAAAAAGCTCCAGGCCGGCAGTCTGGAAGCCCGTTTTAAATGGAGTATGCCTGTGGGAGGCCCCAGGGAGAAAGCTCTTAGAAATCGTGAGTCAGGTAGCTTTACTATCATCATACAATATAGAGGGAGAGATGGCATAACGGTGCAAAGGACTCCCAGAGGGGAGAGATACACCAGGACTGACTGAGGTAAGTGGGCCTGCGGCATTCACAGGACCAGGGCCCGTGCCATGGCTACCTTTGAAACTGAGCTCTGGGCTCGCCTGGCAGGGACCCTGAGGTATGGAGTGGATCCTGTTGCATTTGGGCTTCAGGACAGTGCTGTTCACTGTGCCCTGAGAATGTGTGATTTCAGACTCCCTCAGAAGCTGGGCAGACTTTACTTGGGTCAAGCAAACTTCCAATGTAAGAGAAACTGCAAGGGAACCATTTCCTCGAGATATTATGAAGCATGCTATTGCGAGTCTGCCTTTTAAAACCAGGCAATACTTTCAATATAAATATGCTCCCCTTTTCTTTAAGGCAGGCCTTCTGAAGACTGTAACCAGCCCATGCTTATATACACTTATATCAGTAAAACCAAATGGCTTCTTATTTTTCAGTCTTATTTATTCAACCTGTCAGTAATTCCAAATGTCTGAATTGAACACTTACTATGTGCTAAGCCCTTCACATGAATCAGCTCATTTAATCCTCAAAAAAAAAAAAATCCTGTAAAGGGCAAACCATTGTTATCCTCATTTTTAAATTAGAGGGAAAAGAGAGTGGGGAACTTGCCTGGAATCACACAGCTAACAAGGCCAGGAGCCCAAGGCTGGGTCAATGTGAGGTTTAACCGCGGGTTGCTTGAAACCCAGATGTGGTTCAGGGTTCACGTGAGCACTAGGATGGGTTCACTCGCACCCGACTGGCTCCAGCTTGTTCTCACCCTCCCACACCAGGTGCCTTTAAGCATGTGAGAGTTCAGCAGAGCTGAGCTCAGTGGTTTGGGGTCTCATTTCCTCCCTCTGGGGTCTTTTGTGAGGCTGGGGGCTCCAGAGGAAGGAGCTGCCCCAGGTAGGAGGCAAGGGTGAAAGTCCTGGCAGCCGACTCAGATGACGTCTGTAGGCACTTTGTGGCATTGGGAAAATTATCCAGAGCTTGGGAATAAGGACAAGGGAGGGTGGCAAGTTCTCCCCGTGTCATATGGGAACATGGTTTAGCAGTATAAAAATGATATACTGATCCATGCTAGGGAGTTGTATCTTTGTTCAACTCACTATTTTGTGTTAATTAAAGGCCCAGACTATGCAGTTACATGTTAACTTACAGATTTGTTTCCAGTAAAGATGCAAACTATTTCTTTCTGGTGGAAAAAATAACCCCCAAACGGTATGGTGTTCTTGCCTTGTAGGTCATTACCTGGTGGTGTGCCTCTCCTGGCTATCTCATCCCACCTTCTCTCTCCAATGCCTGTATACATCCTCCAACTCTCCTTTGAACCAGCTTCACCCTCTTGCAGGTCCCTCATTACTGAGTTCAATAAATCTTTAACACTTGCTCATTTTGTATTCTCATCAGAGTCCTGTTTTCAAGTTTTTGGAAAGTATACTTTGGCACTTATGTTCTTCATCCCTGACTGGAAATAACTGCCTCCAGAAGTCCTGCCCAGGGACCTTGGACAGTGTGTAGCATCCTACTCTGTGTTTTGGTTTGATGTAGAATTGGTTAGAATCGAATTCCTCAGGCAGAACTGAGAGCCTGCTGAGGGTTAAAGGTCCTCCTTCCTCTCTCCGTGTGCCAGGCATTTCTGGCTTTGACTTAGTGGTGTGTTTTGAAGCCAATTTATCAGACCTTAATTTAGTATCTGTGAGCCATACACAGAACAGGTTAAGTTACCTTCCAGCGATGGGTAACCATGTATTTCTGTTAAGCTTTGGGAGCTGGAAAATTGGTCACGTGTTTCCGAGCTGGTCAAACTTCCATTTTCATGAAACACACAGTGCTCTGGGCTTAGGCTGTGCTGTGTGGTCACTGAGAGAACATCACATCTGCCCACTAGTCACCTGAACAATTTCAGGGGAAAAGCCCAGAGGAGGGGGGCAGGGGGCCACTGAAGCTGAAAGACATCATAATGGAGGGAGGGGGTCACGGACCCGATGTCCGTGCTTGAGGAGTGGGTTTGGGATTCGATGTTCGAAGATCCAAGCAGCGCTTCCTCCTGTGACTCTGTAAACCTCCAGCCCTCAGAGAATTTGCTAAATTGGCCTCCTAGCTGCATATTCTTGGGGTGTGTGAGCAGCAGAGAGCCTACCGGCCAGGGCTGCTGACATTTGTATGTGTCCTGATGTTGGAGAAGCTCAGACTATGGACATCTGAACCCTCCTGGCCTGAGTTCCTTGAGGCAGGGATCGTATTCCTGACTGAGCAGATCATCCCAAGTCCGAGGGATTTGAGGCGAGACTCATTCAAAGCTGGGCTGTACCACCTTCAACCTACTTGCTCTCTGACCATAGGCATGTCACTGCCTGACTCGTATTTCCCAGTCTGTAAAATGGGCACATATACATGCCACAAATACATTCAGAGTGAGGCCTGTGTGTCTACTTCACGGGGCTGTTACGAGGATGAAATGAGGATTAGATGAGCTCATGTAAGTGTTAGGCATGGTGCCTGGCCATTGGCACACCTCAGTAAACAGGAGATTACCGTTTACTCAGTAACTAGGAGTTACTTTAAGCAACAGCCCCCCGGCTGGGTACTACTGGAAATGCACATCTCCCTGGGAGGAATTGCAGATTCTCTTTCCACCCCTTGAGCGTGAATGAGACTTTTCAGGGCAGAGGTGGACCCAGGGCAGCCGCAGTACTCAGGTCACCCAGAGAATATGGAGGTTGCCACCAAGGGGGCCAGTGCTGAGAGACCAGGAGAGCTTTTCTCGTCCCCGCCAGCAACCTGTGAGGTGCTAAGAGCCTTGTGGCCTGTGAGAGTGTTTGAGGACGGGCCCTTTCAGCCAGGCGTGGAGCTAGGAGTGCTGAACGCCAGGAGATGGGCGCCGCCCCCCCAACACTCAGTTCCCAAGAGCTGACTGCAGGCTTCCAGGGAACCAGAGTCACCCCACTTCCCTGGGTACAGCTGGGCAAGGCGGCAAATTTGACTCTACAGACTGGTTCTGCCCCAGTGAGGTATGCCTGGGAGCAATCCAGGCCTCTCCCTGTGCCGCCCCCTTGCTCTGTACACAGGGCTCTGGGCCCCCAGACTGCTGTTCTCTCCCCGGCCCGGGGCTCTGCCCTCTGACTTTCATGTCTCAGATCAAATCTCATGTTCTCAAGGCAGAAGACCTAAATAGACATTTCTCCAAAGAAGATATACAGATTGCCAACAAACACATGAAAGGATGCTCAACATCACTAACCATTAGAGAAATGCAAATCAAAACTACAATGGGTTATCACCTCACACCAGTCAGAATGGCCATCATCAAAAAATCTACAAACTATAAATGCTGGAGAGGGTGTGGAGAAAAGGAAACCCTCTTGCATTGTTGGTGGGAATGTAAATTGATACAGCCACTATAGAGAACAGTATGGAGGTTCCTTAAAAAACTAAAAATAGAACCACCATATGACCCACCAATCCCACTACTGTGCATATACCCAGAGAAAAC
Source organism: Mesoplodon mirus (assembly GCF_964341445.2). Lineage (NCBI taxonomy): Eukaryota > Metazoa > Chordata > Mammalia > Artiodactyla > Ziphiidae > Mesoplodon > Mesoplodon mirus. The sequence continues at coordinate 73,223,477 of NC_138980.1, forward strand.
CATAATTCAAAAAAGTCATGTACCGCAATGTTCATTGCAGCTCTATTTACAATAGCCAGGATATGGAAGCAACCTAAGTGTCCATCAACAGATGAATGGATAAAGAAGATGTGGCACATATATACAATGGAATATTACTCAGCCATAAAAAGAAATGAAATTGAGTTATTTGTAGTGAGGTGGATGGACCTAGAGACTGTCATACAGAGTGAAGTAAGTCAGAAAGGGAAAAACAAATACCGTATGTTAACACATATATATGGAATCTAAAAAAAAAAAAAAAGGTTCTGACGAACCTAGGGGCAGGACAGGAATAAAGATGCAGACATAGAGAATGGACTTGAGGCCATGGGGAGGGGGAAGGGTAAGCTGGGACGAAGTGAGAGAGTGGCATGGACATATATACACTACCAAATAAAATAGATAGCTAGTGGGAAGCAGCCGCATAGCACAGGGAGATCAGCTCGGTGCTTTGTGACCACCTAGAGGGGTGGGATAGGGAGGGTGGGAGGGAGACGCAAGGGGGAGGGGATATGGGGATATATGTATATGTATAGCTGATTCACTTTGTTATAAAGCAGAAACTAACACACCATTGTAAAGCAATTATACTCCAGTAAAGATGTTAAAAAATATAAATAAATAAAGTAAAATGAAAGCCCGCCCCCCACCCCCCGCCAAAAAAAGAAGGCTTCCCTGACCTCAGATGAAAGCCGGCCCACCGCAGCGCCCTATTTAACTCATTCCTGGCCTTTTCCCCAACCCACATTTGTCTTGTGTGTGTGTGTTTGCCTGTTCACGCTCTCGTGTGTCTTCCTGCACTGTACTATCAGTGCCCTGAGGACAGTGTCCCAGTCTGCCTTGTGTCCCCAGCACCTAGAATAGGGTCTGGCCCATGGGAGGTGCTCCGTAAGTATTTGTTGGATGAATAGGTGGTTGGAGGGCTGGCCAGCAGGCACTCCTGAAGCACCCTGTTGTTACCACCCACTGCATCTGGTGTGTAGAAACGGCACTGGCTGCAGACCTGGGTCTCTGCCTTGCTCTCGCATAAACCCAAATTCTGCAGCCACTTCCAAGGCACTTGCATGGACTCTGCTAAACAGAGTCAAAGTTTACCAGACGCTCTGTCTCCAGACCACCATGGGCATGTCTGGGGCTATGAGGTAGGGACACGTACTGGGATCATCACCTTCAGCCCCTGCCTGATACAGCCCACATAGCTACACCTCTGTACACACACCACTCTTCACTCTAGGTCTTTAAAGAACCTGACCATGACACAGGATATGGGCTGCAGCTCCCCGGTGGATCCATATCAATGCACAGAAAATAAAGCATATAGTCTGTGTGTAAGGGGCTATGTCTGCTGACAGGTGGGCCCCTCATTCCTGTACAAATACCTTCTGTCTGCAGAAGCTGGAGACCGCTGCGGTGCCAGACAGGTGTTCACGGCAGGCAACAGTGAGGCCATCAGCGTGCAGGGCAGCCAATACTTGGGGCTGCACCTGTCGCCTCTCGTTTTCTGCGTCCACATCCCACTCTTCTTGGCCTTGGGCCCTGCAGAGTGTGCAGCCACCGTAGAGCCAAGCCATCGCCTCACTGTGGCTTTGTGGAGGGGTGGGGCGAGGTAGTGGGCGTCTCAGCCCCAGCCCTTTGCTGGGACACTGAGACCGGCCGGAGGGGGTCTAGGCAGCACCGCCCACAGAAACCTAGAATGACCTCCGCAGGCTGGGAAAGGGGAGGGGCTCCCCTCAGTAGGCAAGCCAAGGACAAGTTCTCAGGTGAAATGCTGCCCTGGGCAAGCATGCCCGAAGTGGAATTAGCATCCCAAAGCGGAACTAGAAGGGGTTTCCCCTTGTGAGCCACTCAGGGCATGATCTCTGAGAGGGGAGAGCTCACTGGTTTACTCTGTGTGAAGAACCAGTTTCAGAGACTGAGTCAGAGTTTGGGGGCAAAATAACTGAACTGTCTGTGCTCTGTGCTGTGGTCAGAGGTGAGAAACCAAGGAAGGAGGCTTCCTGCTCTGGGCGAAGGAGAAAGGCTTCTCCCTCTGATCCCTCCCCTGGGGTCGGGCGGGCTTGACTCCACCACGGCTAACCTCCACCACCTGCAGATCCCTGGTCTGTGGCGGTCAAATCGAGGATCCTTATTTGAATTGCAGAGGGAGGCTTTAGCACCGACTGGTACAAATGGACTTGTTTCTTCTGCCACCATCACTTTCATGTAACAATTCCCATGTCTGACCATGTTTGGTACATTTAATTAGTGTTGAAAAGCAGCTTATTTGGTGAGATGATCAGTTTCTAACCTGGGTAAATGACTTTCTTTATGACTATAAATTAAGCACATTATATCTTTTTCAGGCATCATGGCCGTCCTCATAAATACTGTAGGCAGTTGCTGGCAGTCTCACTTGGTTACCTTTCCCATTACTGTTTTATCATCGTCCTGGTAGGAGGGGGGAATTCATTCTGTTTTCATAACAAGGAGGAAGTGGTGACAAGGGGCTCATTTAATGAAACAGCGCTTGGCCGGCGTCTCAGAGGCCAGGGTCGGGACCCCAGGCTGCCCCCATGCACGGCATTCTCCGCTTGTCAGGGGGCCTACTGGCCACAGACTGGGAAGGGCAGGTGCAGGGCTTTCAAGGTACTTTTGTCTTAATTGCAAATAATTAGGAATCAAATATTTGCCAACAGCCCACTTCCATGTCAGAGAGAACCTGAGTGTTCTTGGCCACTTCGATGAGCACAGGTTGGCACAACTGTTTTCTTAACACTGACCCCTCAGAGCACAGCCTGGGGGAGGCGCTCAGAGCCACACCTGCAGGATGATCAAACCTGGGCGTCGGAAGCCCCACGTGCAGCGCTGGTCCTCAGAGGTGTTGGGTGCAGCCTGGGCATGTGGGCGTCTCAGAGGGGATAGGATCAGGTAGAGAGGATTCTCCCCACCCCCGTCCACAGCTCACTGGCCTTCCTTTGATGCCTGCACTGGATTAGGTGGTCTCTGAAGGGCCTCACTGCACTGCCATTCCTGGTTCTAGTCCCCTTTACCCCAGAGGAGGCCCACCTCTACGGACAGTTGCTAGCCTGGGGGTTAAGCACCGAAACAGTGAGGGAGAACAGCTTTGAAAACTATTGTGTTTCTTAAATCCTGAGTGAGGGGCAGGCTCAAGAAGACAAAGGTCCTGCACCTGTGGGGTGTCCTGAGGCCTGGAGGTGGCAGCAGGCACCTGGTGGAGGAAGTGGACCCCAAGGGTGCATTGGAGCTGAGGTACCAGAGAGAGCCCAGTCTGGGCAGGTAGCACAGCCGGGGCAAAAGCACCAAAGCAGGAACTGAAAGACCAGAGGCTTGGAAAGTTGAGCTTTGTTTCTTCAATATGAGGTGGCTAGTGGGTATCCTTCTCATCCCACAGGGAAGTTTATTAAAATAGTGATACAATGGCAGCACTTTGTGTCCTGACATTGACTTGGGAAAGAAACAAAGGCTGATATTTTTAGAGCTGGTTAGTTTCTTCCAGTAGCCTCCGGTGCTCTCCAGGATAACCCATTTTCCAATAACCCAGGAGAATCATACTAATCAAACACACTCCGTGGCAAAGCAGCCATAAACACCGTGGGTGAAGGGCCTCCAGCCCAGAGCCTTCCACTGCCGAGTGCCTTGGCTCCCCACCGCCTGTCAGCCTTGACAGGAGGGTGCATGCTGGGGCCAGTGAATGCCACCTAGCCTTCGTGGTGACACGCCAACAGTTAGCCAAGTGGATAAAGGAGATTGCCACGCCCACTTACAATCTGCACTTTTATACTGCTCAGAGATATTTTGACCTTCTAGTTTATTATGATTCAAGAAAAAGTCAATATTTCTCAGCTTTCCAAGGCTGGAGGAATTTAAATGAGTTATTGAATCAAGCAGTTAATCTACCGATAACTGACTTTTTCTTTTCAAATCTATAATGATGAAAAACAGACTCAACCAAAAACAAGGTTTTTTTTCCTTAGGCATTTTAATCCTATGGGGTAGGAGTTGAGGCTGAAAGTCCACTCTTGACGGCCCAGGCCATTCTGTCTTGCCAATATTTTGAAGAAGATTTAATTAAAACTTAAAAGCAAAGACTTCTGTGGCCATAAAATCTGCATTCATGTTTTAATTATTTGTGTCTTGGTATCCCTTTATAATTCTCAATTTCCTGTCTGTTGCCATTAATGCCACGTGGCAATCATCCAGTTTTCTGGACTCTTTGGAGGAGCGTCACGTTGGTGGTAGGTGCTTATTTGGCCCTCCATGTAAGTGTACCTTTTCAGCAATAAGCCACTCTGCCAGCTGTCCTGCTGCTTTGGTGTGTGAGCTCTGGACACCACTGCCTGAGATCACTATGGGCATGTGTTGGGTGCAGGAGACACACAACAACATGGCAAGTGTGAGACCCAGAGGAGCACAGTCGCTGCTGTTTCCGTGGTCTCAGCCTCCTTGCCCACGGCTGCAGGCTGCAGTATCGTGCTGGGAAGGCCTGAGCAGTGGACAAAGGCCGCTGGTGCCACCACTGCTGTTGTGTCCTAGAGAACTGTATTCTCCTCAGAGGAATAGGTCAACTTCTGGCCTCCCTGCCTCGACCGCCCCCCGATCCTGAACACTTAAAGAGTACCATTTTCGGGCCTCCCTGGTGGCGCAGTGGTTGAGAGTCCGCCTGCCGATGCAGGGGACACGGGTTCGTGCCCTGGTCTGGGAAGATCCCATGTGCCGCGGAGCGGCTGGGCCCGTGAGCCGTGGCCGCTGAGCCTGCGCGTCCGGAGCCTGTGCTCCACAACGGGAGAGGCCGCAACAGTGAGAGGCCCGTTTACCGCCAAAAAAAAAAAAAGAGTACCATTTTCTCCTTACTCCACACTTACTCCCTAGACCCCACCACGGCTCCCCAGTCCCTAACATATCAGACCAAAACGCCTCTGCTTGGCTGTCTGAGTCTATAACGCAGAACCACGCCTTGCTACCCTTATCCCCCCAACCCACACCGTCTCCTCCCAGAGACAGGCAAGTGCTCCCTGCGCTGTGGTTACGGGAGCCTTGGCTCAAGCCCTCTGTCCCTTGGAAAGCCCTCCTCCGCTCGGTCAGCAGGGTCCACCGGTACTTTGCCAGCTCCGTGTGGCCCTCTGTTTACTCCTCCCTTCCAGGGTGGGCAGGGGTTGTGTCTGAGATGTTTGGCGAGAGCCAGCCGAAACATCTGGGCTCTACAAGGCAGGGCACTGCTTGTATCACCCCCGCCAGAGAGGCAGGGGCTCCATGGGGCGCCCGAGCCCCCAGGCCTCAGCTTCACAGCCTCTGCTCACCACAGCCTGAAAGAGCCACACAGGTGGGCCGTGCCACACACCCCTGCGTGCTCACAGCCGACCTTCTGTGTTTGTGTGCCTGGCAGGGCTTTCCGGCCACCGTGGGCTGCCGGCCTCCTGCAGGAAGAAGTTCTGCAGCCTCGGGAGCAGGTGCACGCTCAGCAGGGAGACGGGGGAGCCCGAGTGCCGGTGCCTGGAGGCCTGCAGTCCCAGCTACATGCCCGTGTGTGGCTCTGATGGGAGGGTTTACGAAAACCACTGTGAGCTCCACCGTGCTGCTTGCCTGCTGGGGAAGAAGATTGTCATCGTCCGCAGCAAGGACTGTTTCCTTAAAGGTAGGAAGACGGCTTCCTGACTCTATGCTCGTGGGTTTTGTCATGGATTTTCTAATGCCCTTCTGACAGACGACCTGGGTGCTGCGTCTTACAGGTTAAATGTGGTTTTAAAAAAAGAGAAAGAGGAAAGAGTCTTAACAACATAGCAGCAGCGGTAGCGTTTCAGTGATGCGTGTTCATTTGTGTCCACCTCCAGAGGCCCCTTCCCTTAGAGGAAGGCCCTGGGAGAGCAGAAGCCAGGGAGGCCCACTAAGCCCTGGGCTGGTGCAGAGCATGTGTCCAGTAGGAACCAGGCTGAAAGGCACTGCCCAGGTCTCTTGCGCAGGGTGGGCCCTGCCAGGTGGCGGCAGAGAGTACGTTGGCCCCTCTGGACAGTGTCTCGTGAATCAGGAGACCATGCTGTGTGTAGAATGTGGCCAGATGCACCCCGCAGTCCAGTGGTTCCCAGTATGGTGGGCACTCCAGCTCTGGCCTAGAGTGGTCACCTGGCCTGTCTAGAACACCTCTGAGCAAGATGAGGAAGGCCCTGCAAGGACTTCAGAATGTGTCCGTGGAGTTGGGGCCAAAGGGTTCATGCCCTCTGCTGGGCTTGAGTGAGAGGGGCAGTGCCAGCTCCCAGTGGATGGTAAGAGCTCAAGGGCAGAGCCCGTGGCTCTTGGTGCACGAATATAGTCTCAGCACGTGGCTCAGGGCCTTGCACCAAGACGTCAACAACTCACAGATGCTCAAGAATAAGAGAGCTAGACCGCAAATTCCCATGTTCATGCGGCCCCAATGAATGGTGCATGCCACAGCCTGTAGAAATATTTGTGATGCTGAACCCAAATGGCCACACATGAATAAATTAGACGATGTGAGATGGCAGAAGCAGCACTTGGGCAGGTGGGAACAGGCCCACTGGCCCAAGCTGGGGGACGCTGGAGGTGGGGAGCCCACGTGGGGCTGCATGAGGTCCGAGACCTGCTGTGGGGCAGGGCCGGGAGGGGAGGAGAAAGCCTGGATGGAGCCCTGCTGCAGAGTGCTGGTGACACTGACAGAAAAGGGCTTCTGTGTGGTCACAGCTGGGAGCCTGGGTACCCAGAGGGAAGGGCAGAGCTCTGGTCTCACTTGCACAGGCGCCAGGACCATGGGGCAGGAGGAGTCCAGGTCTGTGGGCCTTCTGCACTCCGATAAAGGGCAGCTTTCCCACCTCATCCACGGGCACTGGCAGCAGGGTCCTGGAGCAGGTGGGTCTCCGGAAAGTTGAGTTTATCTTGTGATGGGAAGTCTTGGACCCTTTCATGGCCATGCTTATGACACGAATGCTGACGTGCTTTAGAAATCATGAGGCCCAATGTGGAATCAAGGCAAAATGAGCCCAGGAAAAATGTCCGAGGCCTGGAAGCCCTGCCCAGCCCAGGCCTGCCGATGCCTCAGCAGCCGTGAGCACTAAAACACTTGACCACTTGCTCCAGCCTTATTGGCCATGTTGAATTTTATAGACTGATGTTCCATTCTCCGGTTTCTAGTATCCCCCAACTTGCATCTTTCTAAAGGTTTTTATTTCTGCATCGGAGTGTGCACAGCCTCCCTCACCATCGGTTATTCAAACAGCATTTCTTATGTCACGTGAGGGAAAATCACCCACCACAAAACCTGCCACGGTGAGGGGTGCTGGGGGAGAGCTGGAGAGCGTGCGGGAGGGGCAGGCAGATTAGGTCTTGGTTCTGCTTCGTGCTGATTGAATTTATCCACCGAATCCTTCTGATTCGTTGGGTTTTTCACCAATTTTGTGAATTCCCACCCATTCGAGTGGCAGACAGAGCCGCTCTGCAAAAGATCCCTTTTCGGTGGAAAGGGGTACCTGCAAAGTCCCAGAGGGACCTGGGGTTGCAGCCCAGTTCTGTGACCTTGGGTGCATGACTCCGCCTCTCTGGGCCTTTTCCTCAGCTGTAGAAAGGGGCTGTTGGCAGTTCCCACCTGCTCCGTGGAGAAAAGTAAAGGAGATGCAGCACAGAGACCACTTAGCGTGGGCCGGGTATGTTACATGTGTCGGGTATTAATGACACCTGATGTCATCATTTATCTAATTCAGTGTGGCCTCAGGCCTGGAGCAGACAGGTGCACAAGCTGTGAGGGGAATGCAGAGGCAGGAACAAGGGCTCTGACCAGCAGGTCTTGGGCCCGGATGGCTTGCTGGTACATGGAGAGTGGGAGAGGAAGGTGCTGAGAGTCAGGCCCTCAGGCTATCCTGGAGATGCCCACCTGGGGCTAGGGCTCCCCCGTCTGTAGCCCTGGCCCCGTGGGTCTGGACCCCACAGAGAAGCCTTCACTGCCTCTGGTTCAGCATCAGCTCCAGTTCCTAGGCAGGAGGCCAGCTGGCCTCTCCTTCTCTAGCGTTTCCATAGGGAATGCCCAGCAAGCAGTAGAGACCTGTTCAGTGGTCCCAGGGCCTTGGAGGGCACGGAGGCAGCCAGGCCTAGGAGGGTGCTTTGGGAGCGTACTTCTCCACCTTCGCCAGAACCATGGCTCCAATGGGGAGCGGGGCGTAATGGATTGACAGAGGGCTGGCCGGCAGGCAGGATGAGATTCTTGGGAAAAAGTCTGGTGGGTATAAAGGACAGCTTCCTTCAGTCCTCACCCCAAGATGGCAGCAGAGTATTTAATGCCATCTTGAGCTCCATTGATGACGATTTGTCTTTCATCCCAAATTTCCAGGAAGTTTTTGATCTAGGAAACTTAAAAGCACCTTTTTCCCATGCAAACAAAAATTCTAAAATCATAATGTTTCACTGTCTTTTCCTACCAGCTTTACAAAGAGAAGTTATGACTTCACTCTCTGGGGCTTTCTCTGCCCCCAGAAGTCACTATATTAGGACCGTCCTTATGAGGTTGGAGCACGTAGAGCGAGGGGGTCGGGGATGTGGTGGTGGGTTCCTAGGCGAGGCCACCACAGTCCAGAGCACTCGCTCTGCTACCAGAGCCCCTGAGCCCTCACTGGGGTGCAGAGGGGGTTCTCAGGGGTACCGCCTGGGGACATGACACTAACCCCTCTGCCAAGGAGGAGAGGCAGCATTCGAAGCCCATGTACAAGAAAACTTGTGGTATCACATTCCCGTTGCTATGGCAATGGGATACTGTGTGAATACAGAATGAAATACAACATGATTTAGGGGTCATTAGCTGGTGAGAAAATCAAAACTGAACTCAGCAGCCTTGCTTCAGCGGGTGTTGGCAGCTTCCATACCAGCAGTCCTGACGTCCCAAGCAAGGTCTCACTCGCTGAAAGTCAGGGGGACAAGGGAGGTGGGATACTGTCTCTCCTTCTCCTTGAGGCAAAATTAGAGTCACATTTGTCCTCGGTACCAAATATTACCAGTGAACACGAAGATAGTAGGTGGATTTCTTTGTACCTTTAACTTCTTCTAGAGTTTGTGTCTTAAAACTTATCTTGTGACATGGCATTCCTATTTGTGTACTAGCGGGCACTTTTTAAATGATTTTTCTGACTCAGTTCTGAATTCACGCTTTATCTCCTACACTGTTGGAGAAGACAAGCTTGCCACTCAGCTATCACTCACCACGCCTGGCGTGTATTATCCCAGATGATAGTGTCATAGTTGGGCAGTTTTCCCAACAAACCATGAAATTATGGAAGAAAGAAGCCTGTTAGGGCTTCAGTTCTAAAGAGACCATTAAGCTTCCTTATCCTGCATGGAATTCGTAGGTACGCTTTGGTGCTTCAGAGGGGAGTTCCCAGGCTTATGAAATCAGAGGAAATAATTGCCACTTTTTATTTTAAAAATTAAACATACTATAGGCTCACTAATAAGCCTTTTTTTCTTAAGTGTTACTAAACACAGGAATAAAAAACCAAACATCTGTTACAAGTTAGCAGAGCAGATAGATCTTGCTGCCAGAGACTTCTTTTCTTCTTTTGGGTATTTAGTTGTTGTTGTTACTTCGCATCTTACTGCTTTAGAAACATAGATTGAGTCCCATGCCTCCAGGGCATTTCCACACTTTGACAAGTCTCCTCTGCCCTGCCAGGGAGAGCTACTCACATTCCCAGCTGTACCGGCCCAGCCCCAGAGAGACTCAGCGTCCCACGGTGTGGGAGCGGCGGGCACAGGGCCGTGTTGGTGGTGGCAGGCATCCTAGGGGATTTGGCTTCACCCTGCTGGAGTGGTCCCTACAGCAGGGAGGTGCTGGAGCCTGGGGAGAGGCCCATGCTGAGGGAGCGGGTGGCACAGGACCAAGGGCACCAGCTTTAGGTCAGGCGTGGGGCCATTCCACACCGCCTTGGAGAAGACACATAAGATCTGTCTCACTTACTGCGTCTGTAAGATGGGAATGATGGTAGTGCCTACCTCATGGTGTCGCGAGCATAAAATGAGCAGTGCCAGTCACATCGTGAGGGCTCTTCTCTAAGCAGTATCAGCAGCACTCCAGAGGATGGTGTTGTCATTGCAAATGTCAGGGCACAGTTGAGAGGCAGACACGGGAGGCTGTAAGAACCTGCCCACATGTGACCACACTGGATATGGGCTTAGAGGTCAGGGGTGTGGATGTTCTGTGAACAAGGGGAGAGAAGAACATTTGTCCTCCATGTGTATTTAACGAATGACTGGAATTTGACCTCCAAATGATCAAACTTCTATCAGCTTCTCCAACTGCCTTGGTTTTTTTTTTTAATTAGAGTAAAATTGCTTTACAACGTTGTGTTAGTTTCTGCTGTACAATGAAGTAAACCAGCTATATGCACACCTACATCCCCTCCCTCTTCGACCTCCCTCGCCCGCTTTCCCCCCATCTAGGTCATCCCAGAGCACCGAGCTGAGTTCCCTGAGCTATACAGCAGGTTCGCACTAGTTATCTATTTTACACATGGTAGTGTATTTATGTCAAACCTAATCTCCCAGTTCATCCCACCCTCCCCTTCCCCACCCACCCGTGTCCACATACCTGTTCTCTACATCTGCATCTCTATTCCTGCCCTATAAGTCGGCCTTGCTTTTTGAAAAGAGATGGCAGTGAGTCATCCAAGTTCACCCTGTGAGCTAGTAGAGATGGAAGAGAAGAACCAAGAGCTCCTGATTCCAGGTCTAGAGGAAGTTTCTGGAATGCATAAAAGGCTCTCAGGAACTGTCAGTTGAGCCTGAGGGAGGGATTGGTCCACCAGAGGATGAGAAGGGGAATGTCTGGGGAGGGAGCTGGAGAAGAGACATTTGAGGTGAATCTTGAAAGGTGAGTGAGGGCATCCTAGGGTGCAGACGGGACAGAGCAGGTGATTCAGATGCAGGTCCTGGGTGCGGGGGCGGGGGGGTGGTGGTGACGGAGACTACAGGTGAATGCAGACAAGTGGGTAAGAGTGAGGCCTGTGTGCCAACCTAGGTAATTTGAACTCGAGCTGACTGAGTGTCAGATAAGATAGTCCAGCTTTCCCGTTTCTCAGATGGGAACCCGGAGGCCGGGAGAGGACAAGTACCTGCCCCAAGTTCCACAGGCTCTGCCGCTACAGCCCACCCTTCATAATCACCCCCAGCTTCGGGGCTCTTTTTAATTCGGTCCCAGCAAGGCGTGTTCACAGCAGGTGCAACTGCTTTATCCTTTTCCCCCAGGAGAATTTGTGGAGGGAGGACTCAGGAGCCATGGTCAGTGGGAAAGGCCTCTGCTGCTGGGCCAGGCCTCCCTGCTGTGCAGGTCAGCAAGAGGCCCATCTGGAAGCTCCTCCAGGAGAACTGGCTCAGTCATCCCGAACCCACAGGGCCTCTGCACACCAGAGCACCAGACCACTTCCTCTCCCCTAAGGAGGGAGTGGGAAACTCAGCATCTCCCAGAGCTGCCAGAGGAGCCTGGAGACGAAGCCACAGAGCCTCTGGGGCATGCCCGCTGTTAGCTTGCTCTGGCCTCTGGGCATTGGCCTCTACTTTCTCTCCAGCCCCCCTACCTGTTTCCAGTTTCTTCCAATTGTCCTTGCACTCCTGGCCCCACCTGCATTCTGTCCAAAGGCTGCTGCTGCTTCCCCAGCCCTTGCAAAGGAACCTCTCTGTACCTTTCCTGTCCTTCACTTTGAGCTCCACGCAGGGGGATGTGGCCATTTGCCACCAAGCTGTCTCTCTTCAGAGATATTGTTTTTTTTTAATTTTATTGAAGTTTAGTTGATTTACAATGTTATGTGTACAGCAAAGTGACTCAGTTATACATCTGTATATTCTTTTTCATATTCTTTTCCATTATGGTTTATCACAGGATATTTAATATAGTTCCCCGTACTATACAGTAGCACCTTGTTGTTCATCCATCATGTATATACTAGTTTGCATCTGCTAATCCCAAACTCCCAGTCCTTCCCTCCCCCACCCCCTCCCCCTTGGCAACCACAAGTCTGTTCTCTATATTTGTGGGTCTGTTTTTGTTTCATAGATACTCATTTGTATAGTATTTTAGATTCCACATATAAGTGATATATGGTATTTGTCTTTCTTTTTCTGACTTACTTCACTTAGTATGATAATCTCTAGTTGCATCCATGTTGCTGCAAATGGCATTATTTCATTACTTTTTATGGCTGAGTAGTATTCCATTGTATATATGTACCACATCTTCTTTATACATTCATCTGTCAATAGACATTTAGGCTGTTTCCATATCTTGGCTATTGTAAATAGTGCTGCTTTGAACATAGGGGTGCATGTATCTTTTTGAATTATAGTTTTGCCTGGATACATGCCCAGGAGTGGGATTGCTCAATCATATGGCAATTCTATTTTCAGTTTTTGAAGAACCTCCATACTGTTCTCCATAGTGGCTACACCAATTTACATTCCCACCAACAGTGCAGGAGGGTTCCCTTTTCTCCACACCCTCTCCAGCATTTGTTATTTGTAGACTTTTTAATGATGGCCATTCTGACCTGTATGAGGTGGTACCTCATTGTTGTTTTGATTTGCATTTCTCTAATGATTAGTGATGTTGAACATTCTTTCATGTGTTTGTTGGCAATCTGTATATCTTTTTTGGAGAAATGTCTATTTAGGTCTCCTGCCCATTTTTCGATTGGGTTGTTTGTTTTTTCGTTATTGAATTGTAGGAGCTGTTTGTATACTTTGGAAATTAAACCCTTGTCTGTCACATCATTTGCAAATATTTCCTCCCAGTCCATAGGTTGTCTTTTCATTTTGTTTATGGTTTCCTTTGCTGTGCAAAAGCTTATAAGTTTGATTAGGCCCCATTTGTTTATTTTTGTTTTTATTTCTATTGCCTTGGGAGACTGACCAAAGAAAACATTGGTGCAGTTTATGTCAGAGAATGTTTTGCCTGTGTTCTCTTCTAGGAGCTTTATGGTGTCATGTCTTATATTTCAGTCTTTAAGCCATTTTGAGTTTATTTTTATATATGATGTGAGGGTGTGTTCTATCTTCATTGATTTACATGCAGCTGTCCAGCTTTCCCAACATCACTTGCTGAAGAGATAGAGACATTGTTGAATGTCCACTGGGTGCCAAGGCTGTGCAGGACCTGAGGGTACCAGTATGATCAGGATGCCAGGCCTGACATCATGGAATTAACAGCCAAAAGGAGGTTGTGTTCTAGTCCCCAGCACCCCCACTCTCTGGGCCACTGTGTGGGGCTGCTCTAGCCAGAGACACCCCAAGATCTCAAGGACCAACGCGACTCTTCACGGACCGTCTCCTTCTTGCAGCCTCCTCCATAGGTTCTGCTGGCATCAGTGCATCACCAAGAGCCTTCCAGCACAGTGGCCCTCAGGTCGCAGTCATCCCATTTATAGTATCTGCTTCCAGGATCAAGAAACATGACTTAAACATGTGTCCCCTCTAGATATTTCCTCTAGGTTTTATGCAAGACAGTGTCCTGACGTGAGCACCCTGCAAGTACACAAGAATGCTGTCAGTTCAGCACATGTGGTGTGCTTCACAGAACCACCACACTTTAAATACATTCCAGTAATTAAAAATTGCTAATAAGTTATTGAGCTGAGAAAGTCTCGCACTGCACTGATTTCACTTATGTTGCAGTCTCCGAGGCCCCCCACAATGTTCCCTGTTCTTTCCCAGCACCCACTCCCTTATTCCAGCCCCTCCTTCTCTGTGTCCACTGACAGGCTCACACTCTTTCACCCTACAGCCTAAAGAGCTGGCTTCGTCCCAGCATCCCTCAAGGTACCATTTCACCTCTCCCCTCCTTCTCTCCCAGGCACCTGAAGCCTTGCCTGCGCTGGCTGCGTCGGCTTTCCCAGCTCCCTGGCGCTCTGCCCACCAAGGCCTGCACCTGGCTCTTGTCCCCATTAAGAACACCGTATCCTTGTAAATGCCAAGTCCAGGTGACACTTTCCAGGTCTCGTCTTACTACATCCCTCCTATATGGGTATCCATCAGTCTTCCTGGTCCAGCCCCTGCCCCTCTGACTCTTCACAGGCCCCCTAGTTGTTCTCCCAGCTCCTGGTCAGATATTTCTTCAAACCCACCTTCCATGTGGCTTTAAGAGTGAACCCTCCAAGAGGTAATTCTGACCACGTGCTCTCCTGCTTGAACCCTTTCATCCATTCATCCAAAGAACATACACTTCCTATGAGTCAGGTCTACTCTGGGCACTGGGGATACAGCAGTGCACAAACAGACAGGGTTCCTGCCCTCGTGGAACATACAGTCTTATGGGGGAGACAGTAAACAGGAGATGAGGTGTCTTAGGTGGTGACAAGTGCCAGAGAAGAGGAAGACAGAGAAAAAAGTTAGTGAGAACATCTAACGTGAGAAGTGACTTTTGAGCAAAGGCCTGAAGGAGGCTGGGAGGTCAGGGAGGGAGGCGTTTGAATATCTGGGGCAAGAGCATCGCAGCGGAAGAAATAGCAGATGCAAAGACCCTGGTGTGAGAGGTCTCCTGGCACTTTTGGGGACCAAAAAGGGGACTAGGGTTGCTGGAGCAGAGTGCAGAAGGGGAGAGACCTCCAAGAGGTGTAGGGACAGATCATCCAGGTGGCCTTGTCGGCACTGAAGGCCCAAACTCTTAGCCACTGTGCTATGGTTTCTTTCTAATTTCCACCACTCTCACCCAGGGATGGCCTTGAGGGGACCTCCCTCTTCATCACCACCCCAGAAACCTTGAGGGGTGTGCTGTGGGCTGGAAAAGACGACCTGTCCAGGGGCTTATCACCAAGGATTTCTAGGTTCATGCTTTAACTGAGATAAACCTATAGGGCCCAGGGGATTTCCTGCATAAGCCCCAAGCTGCTCAAGGTGCCATCAGAACTTCTAGCAAGAGCAGCATCCTCCCTCTGTCACAACTTCTTCTTAGCTTGCGTGTCCTCCCACTATCTTGGATGTCCTTATGAGTGGGGAAATGTGATTTGTCTTTCTATTCTTTGCTTATTGGAGATGTTCCATTCATTTCTTAGACGAATGCACAAATTGATGATTATGTGTTATAGGGCTCATACAGTCCCATAGAGGGCCCCACATGAGAGGATGGGAAGCGCTAGCTGGAGGCCCACCATGCAACACAAATCACAGGGTCCCAGCAAAGGAGGTGATAGATTCATAAGCAGGACCCTGCTCAAAGGGGCAGTGGGGGGAGCACATCAGTGGGTGCTGAGGGAGCATGAGGAAGGAGGGAGGGAGAAGGAGGTGGGGTGAGGGGGTGACATGGAGCCTTCTGCCCTCCAAGCTTCCCTGCAGGAGGCTGCTCAAGGAAGGCCCTGCGTGGAGAGGAGGGAGGCCCTTGGTTCAGGCTGCTTAGCACCATTTAATGGAACTAAGGCCAAAACTTGGGAGGCTTTGGATGATGATCAGGAGTCAAATGTTTAATTACTAGAGCAAGAAGTTGATTTGGGACTTCTTTAAGGTTCTCCCCTATTGCACCTTCAATGAAGATCAAGGCCCCCGTGTAGCAGCCGCTAAATGACACCACATACTGAATCTCTGTGCTCAAGCAGTTTATTTAATTATCTGTGTGACAAACTCAGCAGCTGTCAGGCCAGGCACAACTCAAATATGTTGACTCTGGGTCCCTGCCTGAAAGTGTTTCCTGCTTACTGACAGGCTGACGGCAAGGGCTTTCTCTCTCTTCTGTACACAGGGAGTCCCTTTCAGGTTCTTCTGTTCCCTAATGACATAAGGTGTTAAAGGGGCCAGTGGCTGGGAAGACAGCGGGTACATGAGTCCAGCGAGGCCTGCAGGTCAGCCTGCAGTTCTTGGTTCTCAACCCTCTGACTCACCTGCAGCCCCTGCGGCTGGCGTGGGTGCCCAGACTCTCTGCCTGCTTTTCTGGACAGGAAAGCAACGTACCAGTTTGGGCCATCTTTTTTCTCCAAAGGGAGGGAGGTGCACTTATCACTATGCCAAATTAACTGAAATAAAGCAGGGAAGTTTGGGGGTGGAGCAGACCCACAGAGTGACCCAGGGAGAGGTAGGTGATGGCTGATCTCCCCCAGCAGAGCAGGCTCATCAAATGCATGAATAAGGAGATCCAACTCTCAGCCTGTGGAGGTGAGTCCCCACCTGGGACAGCCAAGGGGCAGAGCTACAGAAAGCTGGGGCCCAGCCCTCTGCAGCATCCTGGGGCTCAGGAACCGCCCATTTTCCTATTGTGGGTGGACTTGTGCCTGGCCCTGTGCTACATGCCACGGAAGAGCAGGGCCCAGAACATGGGGTTTTCTTGAAGCTAATGAGAGCAGAGCTTCACAGTGACTCCCAGACTTGGGCACCCGGTCCTTGCAAGCCCTGCCCTCTGCCTTGATTCTTCTTGTGCTCACTTCTGCTTTGATGTGTTCCGATCCCTCATTAATGAAGGTAAGCAGAGTGAAACTACTTTCAGAAAGCTCCCCTAAATGAAAGTAGTAGAATCACTCTGCTTGCAGGTAATTAAAATCACCAGATGCAGTGAACTCTGTCCACTTGTTATAAGCAGGGTGTGTGTGTTGTGTGTTTCTCTCTGCAGCGGGAGGAAAGAGCTCATCCAGTGACCTGGCAGACATGTCTGTTTACTTGTCTTCCTTAGGGAATTGTGTTCCACTGTCTGTCCCTTAGTCCTCTCCTGCCCACTTTGGTCAGCTGAGGTGTGGCCCACAGGCCTGTCTCCGGTGGACCAGCAAATGCCTCTGTGAGCCCCACATGCCCCTTTCATTCTGCCTGGCTGAGTTCTCTGATCCTCTACCCATACCTCTCTCTCTCCCTGTCTCTTGTGTGTGTTGCTCACTTAATCATTCCTGTTTCCATTAAAATATAGCAAGTTCAAGGTCTTTTTTATGGGCTTTGCAGAGACCTTCGCTTCACCCAGTCAGGTGGAACTTGTGCACACCCAGCTCTGCATGGGCCCTCGTAGCTGAGGTTGTAAATTTCTCCCCCACCTGGGCCTGTCCAGTGATTTCAGGAACCCAGGGGATGATGGGTCTGATAGCAGAAGCTTTCCTGGTAGGGGGTAATGGGAAGGAAAAAGGGACTGAGGATGAGCTCTTTGCCAAGCTGCAGAAGGAAGAAAACCCCAGAGTGAGGAAGGCGTTTCAAAGTGGGACACCCAGGGACACCAGGATAGCAGTGGAGGTGGTGGCAGGAAGGGTCAGTGACGCATCATGCCAGTTATTTAGAGAGTGAGCTTGTGAGTTCCCCTTTCCCCCCATGAACAAAACCAGATTTTCAAGGGTGCCTCTCAACTATGTGGCCGCAAGTGTTGGTTACAGGGAAGTTACAACCCTTTAGTGGTATTTAGTGGCAGTGACATGCAGGTAGCCGTAATTCTACAGTCTGGACCATCTCGCCAGGGCCGGGATGCGAGTCAACGGCAGTGAAGCCTGCACAGACCTGTTTGAATGTGAAAGAGAGGTTGGCACGTTCACACACACTCTGTTTTACACCCGTGTCTGTCTCCACGTGGATGTGTGCCATGACCAGTGAGGTGAGCACGCTGCACAGAAAGGAAGTCCCACTCCCTGCCATGGAGCCACCGTGGGCTCTGCTCAACAGGAGAAGGGGACGCTCGTGTCTCCCGTGCCTCCCTGCATCTCCCTTTCACCTGTGTGCCTGCTCACCCCCACAACACCCCACCCCTGCCAAACTATAGCAGCATGAAGGTCTTGTTTACATGCCAGGCTTCTCTCAGGAAACACTCTACTCACAGGTTTGTTTTTCTTTAATTGAAGTATAGTTGATTTACGATGTTGTGTTAGTTTCAGGTGTACAGCAAAGTGCTTCAGATATATATATATAAGTGCGTGTGTGTGTTCTGTTTTTAATTATTTTCCATTATAGGTTATTACAAGATACTGAATATAGTTCCCTGTGCTATATACAGTAAATCATTGTTGTTTATCTATTTTATATATGGAAGTGTGCATCTATTAATCCCATACTCCTAATATATTCCTCCCTGCTTTCCATTTTGGTTAACCATAAATTTGTTTTCTGTGTCTGTCTGCTCATGGTTTTAAAGGAACAGACTTTGCATTTTAAAATGTTTTGTGGCTCTCAGGGCCAACAGTTGTGGGTATCAGGAAGACCTGATGAGAACAGGCATCTGTAGAGAAAGAAGGCAGAGTCCGCTGCTGGGAAATGTGGTTTCTCTCCCTTGAGAAACGCCGACTGGAGCCCATGTACTCATTTAGAGAAACAGTTGGTGGGAAACAAGATGCACCCTTGAACGTGCCTGACTAGAAGGCTGGGGAAGAAGTAACTCGAAGTGAAGGCTCCGTCGGCCTTCCTTTGGGTGCAGGTCCACGGGGACTCAGTTGGCTGCAATTACAATCATCAAAATTTTCAGCAAATTATTGTGATTTCACTCTTCTCACCCTTTTGAAGAGATCAGAGATTTGACTGGGAATGGAAGGCAGGGTAGTAGCTAATGCAAGAAGCTCATGCAGTGTGCCGGGCCCAAGGCTGAGTACTTTATTCACTCTTTCTCATCAACCCCACACGGCCCTCCCGGATACGGACTATTAGTATTCCTACTAGGCAGATGAGGAAACTGAGGCTCAGAGAGGTTTAGTGACTTGCCCAAGACCACCCAGCTGGTGAGGGGGAGAGCTGCACTTCAGAGTCAGCTCTGTCTTTTTGATTTTAAATGTTACATATTGTCTTAGCGCCTACTGCTGTACTGCATCTCTTATACCTAGAGTGATTTTTACAATTAACAAAAGGAAATAAGCTCTGGAAATCATTAGACTTTTAAAGCACTCAGTGACTGTTGCTCACCATTGTGGCAGATGGTGCCTGTGTCCACGTTCTGTTCTGAAGGAGGGATTTTTCACACATGCAGCTGACGGGCACCTTGCTGTTAGCCACTCTTGTCTCAACAAAGAAATGGTGATTTTTTTTTTAAACGTTTCTTCCTTTGTAGTCTTTGCTCCTTCTCCTATGCCTTCTGCATATGTGCTGATTTTTATAAATAAAAAAGGACAGAGATTTTGCCGTGAGCCCCACCCAGTCTAACCGTGGGCCAGGATGAGCTGGGAACCGTGTGTGTTCTCCTCAGAGGTGCCAGTGGACAGAGTGGGCTTGGGGCCAAGCCGCCGACCAGGCCTGCTGACTTGGCCTCCCACTGCGGCCCCAGGCGGGGTCCTGGGAGGACCAGGAACCTGTGGGATGGCCCGAGATGGTGTCCATGGAGAAGGGGATAGGAGCGGGTGTGATCAGGGAAAGCGCAGCATCACGCAGGGTTTACAAGCGGCACCAAGGTGTGCCCTGACTTCATTCCACCTGTTCGCTCTCGTTCCTGGGGCAAGTAAAGCAGTGGGCCTGTTTTCAACATTACGTGGACCAAGGTTCACTCTTAGGCTTCAGGATTGTTTAAAAAAATCTGTGGTTCTCATATCTGGCCATTCATGACTTGGCAGGTCTCAACAACTCAGCGTTTCATTTATTTCACAAGCACTGTGTGCCTGGCCCAGTTTAGGGGCTGGAGACTCAAGAGGAGTGTGAAGTGGCCCCTGCCTGTGGGGAGCTCCTAGTGGAGATGCATGTAAACCAGGGTGGGGAGCACCACGGTGGAGCACCTCCAGGCTCTTATGGAAGGAACCGGGAGGCCTCCTGGAGGAGGTGCCATCTGGGCTGAGTACTGAACGATGGGTAGAAATGGGTTAGTCAAAGAGGAAGGGAAAGGGCCTTTTAGGCCAAGGGTTGGGGTGTGAAGCCAGTATGGGGAGCCACAAGCCACCTGCTGTTTCTCCAAAATATGAAGTTCAAGGTGGGAGAAAGCAGCAAGAGCTGAATCTGGGGAGGGGCTTTGGCCAATTCTGGGCTAGACTTTGAACTTCAGGTTAAGGGGATGGGGGCTTTCTTTTGCAGGCAGGATTTGGGGGTTTTAAACAGTCTGGCTGGTGTTTAGAAAGATCACCCAGCATTGCCATGGGGAGCAGCTTGGGGCAGAGCCCAGCGTGGAGGCATTTGATGCCTGCAGCAGAGAGATGTGGGAGCCTGAATTAAGGGAGTGGACAGACTGGGGAACTCTTCAGGAAAAATCAGTTTGGCAGGACCAGGGGCTGGTTGAACACCCTGGGAGAAGGAGGTGGGAGCGACATCAAGGCTCGTGGCCTGGATGGAGCGCATGCCTTTTCCACCGAGATGGGGACGCAGGAGCGGAAGCTTTGTGAGTGGTAGACTCACCCCGTCTGCTGTGGACGTGGGGAGTCTAAGGCCCTGCAGGAAGGCTGGGGGAAGAGGGACTCAGTTTCTATAACTGACTTCAGCCATTCCTGCCTAAAGAGGCTTTCAAACATTTTGGGGATGGCAGAGTCAGCCCTGCCTTCTACCCTTACTGCATTAGTCAGGGCTCTCCAGAGACACAGAACCAGTATGATGTGTTTAGAGAGAGAAAGAGATTTTTTATACGGAATTAGCTCATGAGATTATGGAGGCTGAGAAGTCCCAAATCTGCAGGATGGGCCAGCAGGCTGGAGACCCAGAAGGAGCCAGTGTTCCATTGCGAATCTGAAGATCTTCTGCTGGAGAATTCTGTCTTACTTGAGAGAGAGTTGGTCTTTTTGTTCTATTCAGGCCTTCAGCTGATTGGATGAGGCCCACCCCCATTGTGGAAGGCCATCTGCTTTGCTCAAAGTTCACTGGTTTAAATTTTAATCACATCCAGAACACCCTTACAGAAATACCCAGAATAATGTTTGATCACCTATCAGGGTGCTGTTGACACATAAAACTAAGCACTATTTACTCACCCCAGGGTTGTTCTAACTGCCTTCGTCAGACCTTAGCCAGTCCTCGTCTAGCTGTAAGTATAGGCCATCGCTGGGTAGGTCTGCATGAGGTTCTTCGATCCACAGGAACCAAGCATCCCATCTGGACCAGGCCCTGAACAGCCGTGCAGACATGCTGGCCCTTTGTTAGGGGCGCATCTCATTGCCACTCCATCTAGAGAGCAGGACGTGAGTCAGGAAGGAGGCACTGCTTAGACATCCAGTGAGAGGTGTGCTTCCCCCACCCTGGGGCTCAGTCCCTGACCCTGGGCTGCAGATGGAGTGTTGACTCACAGGGTCATTGCACCTGCTTCTCCTGAATTGCAACCCAGCCCCCACCCCCACCCAGCACCCAGGAGATCCACAGAGGGGGGTGGTGGCACTCACCCCAGAAGGCCCCACCCTCCTGCACCCACCAACCTTAGAGGTGCTTTCTGCCAATGGCTGTTTTCCTAGTAAAGTTCTTCTCTCCCACAAGCTTAATAGTTTAAACAATAACTGTCTGAAATTATACTTAAACACTCAAATGATATAAGATGCAAATTTGAGAGGAGAAAAATCAAAGGGGAACAAAGGCATCAAATTTCTCCAAACACAAGGAAGATGTACTCGTGGCGGGAGATGGTGGCAGGGCACAAAGGCTGCTGATTAAATCTTAATGTGGCTCCGTTCCAAGGATACCTTTGTCTGGAACCACACACCTCAGCCGGCAAGCTGCCAGGTTCAGAGAAACAGGAATCAAAGTATTTAATCAGCTGCCTTGGTTGACGGGAGCGTTGCGGGGAGAACAGGGAGCTGCAGTACCTCCTGGATATGAAGGCGGCAGCAGGAGACCCGCCTCTTAATAAGACAGTGACCAATTAACAGAGCAAATGTTTGAGGTGTCCCCGCCGAGTGATGGGATGCCTTTTCTTCTCCCAGAGCCCCCTGGGGGCCAGTCAGTCAGACAGGCAGGTACATGACTTGAGTTAATTGGAGAAAAACTCCTTCCAGGGAAGTGAGCACTGGCTTGTCATTTACTGGGACCGAAGTTTGTTTTTGCCAGGTATCTTTGCCTGAACTGGAACAAGACATGTCCTTCAGATAGGTTCCCCGTCCCTACCACCCACCACCATGGAGACTGTGTGGTTGGGTTTCTCACCAGGGGTTCACAGAGCCAGAGGGCAAGGCTACGAATCTGGGAAGCCAGGAGAATTTTGCAGTAGAGGTGCCCAGTGCACCTGGTCCGTGGTCCGTGAGAGGGTAGCTCTCCTCCCCTGTCCAGGCTGAGTCTGGAGAGCCCCTGCCAGGACCCCGCTGGGGTCTGGGATCCCGGGATGACCAGGAAGGGGTGCAGGATGTGGGCCACAGGAGAGGATGGGACGCAGGATGTTGGAAGCTCAGGGGAGGGCAAAGTCAGGGTGGGCTAGGCTTGCTCTGACGGGGAGGAGGTGATCATGCCGAGGGAGAGGCTGACTTCCGAATGGGCCGAGGAGTAGATTTCAGTAACGGCCCTGTGGGCACACGGGCCCCCGCCAGCTGAAGTTGGAGGCCAGTTAAGAGGGGGGTGGAGCTGACTGCACATCCACCAGGCAGGCGCAGTCCCCCCTTCTATCTCTCCTCCCCCCTGCCCCCTCCCCCATCTTCTCACCTCCCCCTTTCTGCTTTCCCTCTCTGCCCCTCTCCCCAGGAAGTCTGGCTTGAGTGTGCCCACGCATACCTAAAACAAGCAGCTGGAAAATTACCTGTTTCTCAGTGAACTGGGTGGCACAAGTAGTTTTAATGACTTAAGCAGTTTCACTGGCGTTTAGACACAGTTGAAATACGGAATTGTCCACCCTCCCCTGGACATCATCACCCAGTGTGGGGTAGGGGATGGAACCCCTTCCATCTGACTCTCCTGATGTGTGAATGGTGGTGACTCCATATGAGCCAGCGAGGTTGTCTTTTGTTAGAGGAATCCTTCTCTCCAGCTTTTCCATCACAGTCCAGATTATAAATAAGTGACTAACTCAACAAACAAGTGAGTAATTTCTCATGGTTCTTGCCTCCAGTTTAAAGAGGGAGGAGGAGGGGATGATGGGAACTAACAGTCAGGCTGGTGGGTGGGAATTATTCCCCCTTGTGAAGCAGAGACCAAGGCTCTGAGGTGTACTCTGCACCGCACCCCACAGCCAGTCAGCACAGCAAGTCACACAGACCCCCCTCAGCACCGGTGCCCCCATCATCGCTGATGGGGAAGTGGGTATGGTGAGTGAGCACTACTCCGGCTGGGCTGTTCTCTGGAGTCCTCTCACTGACATGTCAGTTGAAGTCGTGTGTGATACCACCTCTACAAGCGTACATGTATCCTTCCATGAGAATGCGTTCCCTAATGGGAGTGCGTTGGATAAAATTAAACAGCATTCCCCTTCACATCTTGGTCCCACTCTACTACTAGGGAAAATCCAATGGAGGCTGTAAATCCCGAAAACAGAACATAAGGGCTGATGGGTTTAAGGCTAAAATTCATCTCTCCGTAGCCTCAGAAGGAAACAACCTCCTTACACGTCATTTCAGTACCTCCTGGTTATTATATCTAGGTTTCACTTTTGCCCACCAGGTATCCTGCACACGCAAACAGAAATGATGAAGCCACGAAAAGAAGCTGTTCTTTTAAGTTTCGTGTCAGAGCAGTTTGAAACTTCTAGCATAACAAAAGCAATTACATTAATCATACACAAAGTACTTCCTTGTGACCAAATTTTACATCCCTGAAACCTTCAAGTGTTTAAGAATATCCACAAAATTAACATTTTAGGGACAGGACTAAAAGACTTCACAAGGTCTTCCAAGGTTTCTTCCCTGGGCCTGGGTACGCGCCTGGTTTAACAAGCGTGAGTATATAAAGCCTAAATGTTCCTTTTTAGCTGTTGGCACGATAGCGATCAATTAATTAAGAGATAATAGGTAACATCATCCCTCCGCTGAACTGTAGAGACCAGATCCGCCTTGCTCAGTGCTGTATCCTGGGCACCTGGCATGGACTAAGCATGCCATAAACACGTGCTCAGGAGAGGGAGGGAGAGCAGGGGAAGGACTGGACGGAAGCAAGCCTGGTTTTCACCTTGGTCAGTAGAACAACAAACAGTTGATGATTGCAAAGCTGAGAAGGACAGAGGAAACCTTGATGAACAGCACTCAGTCTGTTACTCACATGGCAGCGTCACCTACAGCAGGGTGTGCTCAGGCCAGAGAAGTGTTCCAAGGCCATGCCCACTCCCACAGACACACCTCTTCCTCCAAGGTTGGGCTCCATGAGCCTTGGCGATCCCCTGCACGTAGATGTGCCCATGTGCAGTGCTGACCTGCCGGCACATTCAAAGAAGTGGAAGGGAAGCCACTTGTTGAAAACGGAATGGTTTTCTTCATTTTTTATGATGAAATATGACATGCAGACAGAAGAGGATACAAAATGTATATTTGCAATTTAAAAAAACCTTGAGAAGAGCCATGTTTTAGGAATTGGGCTGTGCTTTAGAAACACCCCCTCTCTCCTGTCCCCCACCAAACTCACATCTTCCTCCCTGCCCTGGAGGTGTGTGCTATCCTCTCTGCCTTCTGTGATCATCATGATCTGGCTTTTCTTTATAGTTGTCTCACCTAAATATGTGTTGAGACATGGTTTGCTTTTTCCCAGTTTTGAATCTCATATAAACGGAACTGCGTTGTAGATGTTCTGTTTTGATTTGCTGCCCTCACATGACATCGTTATCTGTAAGACTCATCCATGTTGAGTACAGCTGTAGCTTGTTTGTTTGTGTTGCTGAAAACCCCTTATATGAACGTATCACCATTTATCCATCCTGCTGACAGCCAGCATCAGTTCCCACTCGGGGCTATTCTAGGCAATGCCACTGGAATCATTCTCATAAATGTCTTCCACTGTGCACATGCAAGAGCTCCTCTAGTGTATATCCCTGGGCAGTATGCTTCTTTAGCCTTACTAGATATTGTCATACTGTCTTCCAAAATTGTTGACCAGTTTACCCTGAAAACAGCAGGGTATGGAGCTCCTGCCCTTCCCACTGACACTTGTGACAGCTAAACATGTTTAATTTTTGCTAGTCTGGGGGGTATGAAATGCTATCTCATTGTGGTTTTAACTGAGACTTTTTTCTAATCACCAGTAAGACTAAGCATCATTTCATTTGTTTATTATCCATTTTGATTTCCTCTTCTCTCAAGGACCTGCCCAAGTTTTCTGTTCATTTTTCCATTCAGTTGTTTGTCTTTTTTAAAAATTGATTTGTAAGAGTTCTTCCCATACTCTGGATACTTATTCTTTGTTGATTATGTTTATTACAAACATATTCTTCCAATGGTGGCTTGACTTTTCACTCTGTCTTGTTTTCTTTTTAAGGATGGAAGTTCTTCCTGTTAATATAGTTGAATTTATCAAACTGTTCCTTCATATTGCAATATATAAATGTATCAAGTCAACATGTACCATTTAAACATACACAATGTTATATGTCAATTATACCTCAATTTAAAAAAAACCTTTTCCATCACGCTTAGTGGATTTTATGCTTTTTTAAATAAATCCTTCCCTGCCCCCCTACATTATTCTATATCATTATTATAGTGTTGCTTTTTACATTTAGTTTTTTTAATATAATAGTTTTATTGAGATATAATTCACATACCATTCAATTCACTTATTTAAAGTATACAGTCCAATAATTTTTAAAATATCCCAAGAGTTATGCAAACAATTTTAAAACATCTTCCTCCCCTCCAAAAAGAAACCCTGAACCACTCGCTGTCAGTCCTCATTTCTCCCATCCCACCTGTAACCCTAGCAGCCCTAGCAAACATGGTAATCTACTTTCCGCCTCTACCTACTTGCCTCTTCTAGACATTTGAGGGAGTGCGTGGTCTTTCATGATTGGCTTCTTTCACTTAGTATCGTGTTTTCAAGATTCACCCACATTGTAGCATATATAAGTACCTCATTCCTTTTTATTGCCAAATAAAATTCCATTGCATGGATACACTAAACTTTATTCATTTATCAGTTGAGAAACATTTGGGTCATTTCCCCTTTGGGGCTGTTATAAATATGCTGCTATAAAGATTTGTGTACAAGTTTTTGTGTGGACATATATATGTTATCATTTCTCTTGGGTATTTACATAGGAGTAGAGTTGCTGGGTCATATCTGAATTCTGTGTTCAACCTTTTGAGGAACTGCCAAAATGTTTTCCAAAGTGACTGCACCATATTACATTCCCACCAGCAGTGCATGAGGGTTCCAATTTCTCCATATCTTTGCCAACGCTTGTTATTATCTGTCTTTTTAATTACAGTCTTCCAAGCAGGTGTGAAGTGGCATCTCATGTGTTTTGATTTGCATTTCCTTGGTGGGTAATGATTTTGAGCATCTTTTCATGTGATTATTGGTTATCTGTATATCTTCTTTGGAAAACTATTTATATCCTTTACCCATTTTTAATTGGACAATTTGTCTTTTTCTTATCAAGTTACAAGAGTTCTTTATGTATTCCTGATACATGTCTCTTATAGTATATATGCTTTGCAAATATTCTCTTACTCTATAGGTTCTTCTTTTCACTTTCTTTATGTTATCCTTTGAAGAATGAAAGTTATTAATTTTGATGAAGTTCAATTTACCTGTTTATTATTTGGTCAGTTGTACTTTTGGGGTCATATTTAAGATAGCTTTGCCTAACCCAAGATTACAAAGATTTACTATCGTTTTTTTTCTGAGTCTTACAGTTGTAACATTTACATCTTACGTACATTTTAGCATTTACATTTAGATCTTATATTAAGGTCTTAAGTCCATTTTGAGTTAATTTTTGCATACATTGTGATACAAGGGTCCAGTGTCACATTTTTACATGTGGATATCCAGTTGTCCCAGCACCATTTGTTTTAAAGAGTACTCTTTCCCTTTGAATTGTCTTGGGACTCTTATTGAAAATCAATTAACCGTAATTGTGACGGTTTATTTCTAGACCCTTAATTCCATTCCGTTGATCTGTATGTCTATCCTTAGGCTGGTACCACATTGTCTTTATTGCTGCAGGCTTGTAGTAAGTTTTGAAATCAGGAAATGTGAATCCTCTGACTTTGTTATTCTTTTGTAAGATCATTTTGGCTATTCTGGGTCCTTTACATTTCCATATGAATTTTTGGATCAGCTTGTTAATTTCTGCAAAGTCAGCTGAGATTCTAATAGGTGTTGTATTGAATGAGTCAATCAGTTTGGGAAGTGTTGCTGTCTTAACAGTATTAAGTCTTCTGATCCATGACCATGGGATGTCTTTCCATTTATTTTGGTCTTCTTTAGTTTCTTTCAACATTTTTTTGCAGTTCTGGAGTATAACTTTTACACTTCTTTTGTTAAATTTATTCCTAAGTATTTTATTCTGTTTGAATTTGCTGTAAATAGAATTGTTTTCGTATTTTCATTTTCGGAATGCTTATTGTTCATATATAGAAACACAACTGATTTTTTGTGTATTGGTCTTGTATCCTGTAAACTTGCCAAACTCATTTAGTAGTTTTAATAGGGTTTTTTTGGTATGACTTAGAATTATCTATATATAAGATAATGTGAGCATAAATATAGTTTTACTTCTTCCTTTCTAATCTGGGTGCCTTATATTTCATTTTCTTGCCTAATTGCCGTAGGCAGAACCCCCAGTGCAGTGCTGAATAGAAGTGGCAAAAGCAGACATCTTTGTCTTGTTCCTGATCTTAGGGGAAAGCATTCAGTCTTTTGCTATTAAGTATGATATTAACTGTGGGTTTTCCATAGATGTTCATTATCACGTTGAGAAGCTCCCTTCTATTCCTACTTTGTTGAGTGTTTTTTTAATCAAAAAAAGGAATTTTACACTTTATCAAACTTTTTTTTTCTGCATCCCTTGAGATGATCATGTGGTTTTGTTCTTTTTTCTATTTATATTGTATATTACATAGATTGATTTCATATGCTAAGCCAACCTTACATTACTTGGATAAATCCCGTTTGGCCATGGTATATAATCCTTTTTATGTGTTGCTGGATTTGGTTTGTTAGTATTTTGTTGAGGATGATTTTTTTTTGTACCTATAATCATAAGAGATGTTGGTCAATAGTTTTATTTTCCCTGTAATGCCTTGTCTAGCTCTAGTATCAGCGTGATACTGGCCTCATAGAATGAGCTGGGAAGTGTTCCCATCTCTTCTATTTTATGGATGACTTTATGAAGAATTGGTATTAAATCTTTTTAAATCTTTGGTAGACTTCACCAATAAATCCATCTGGTCCTGCACTTCTTTGTGGTAAATTTTTAAATAGTTAATTAAATATCTTTACTTGTATAGATTTTCTGTTTCTTCTTGAGTCAATTTCAGTAGTTTGTGTGTTTCTACAAATTTATCCAATTCATCAAAGTTAT
This sequence comes from Mesoplodon mirus, assembly GCF_964341445.2. NCBI lineage: Eukaryota > Metazoa > Chordata > Mammalia > Artiodactyla > Ziphiidae > Mesoplodon > Mesoplodon mirus. Next base: position 73,251,738 of record NC_138980.1, read on the forward strand.
CTAGTTTGTTGGTATACAGTAGTTCATGTTACTACCTTATCCTTTTTATTCTGTAAAATCAGTAGTAATGTACCCTCTTTCATTCCTGTTTTTAGGAATTTGAGCCTTCTGTATTTTTTTCTTATCAGTCTAGCTAAAATTTTGTCAGTTTTTTTTTTAAGGAGACAACTTTTGGTTCTGTTGATTTTATTTTTCTATTCTTTATTTCACTAATTTCTACTCTAATCTTTACTATTTCTATCCCCTACTTACTTTAGGTTTAGTTTGCTCTACTTTTCTAGTGTGTTAAGGTAGATGGTTAGGTTATTGATTTGAGATTTGTTTTTCTTTTAATGAGGAATTTACAGCTATAAATTCATTCCCCTCTGAGCACTCCTTTAGCTGCATACCTTAAGTTTTGTTATATTGCATCTTCATTTTCATCCATCTCAAAATATTTTCTGATTTGCCTTGTTATTTCTTCTGTGATTGAGTGTTTATTTAGGAGTATGTTGTTTAATTTCCACATATCTGTGAACTTCCCAAATTTTATTTTTGATATTGATTTCTAATTTCATTCTATTGTGGTAGGAGAACATATTTTATATTGTTTCAGTCCTTTTAAGTGTATTAAGCCTTGTTTTATGGTATAGAATATGGTCTATCCTAGAGAATGTTCCGTGTACACTTGAGAAAAATGTGTATTCTACTCCTGTTGGATGGAGAATTCTATAAAGGTCTATTAGGTCTAGTTGGTTTATGGTGTTGTCCAGGTCTTCTATTTCCTTGTTTATCTTCTGCGTAGTTGTTTTCTCCAGTATTAAAAGTGGGTATTGAATCCTCTAACTATTATTATTGAATTGTCTATTTCTCCCTTAAATTCTGTCATGTTTTTGCTTCATGTATTTTTGGGTTCTGTTGTTAGTTGCATATGTGTTTATAATTGTTAAATATTTCAGCTGAATTGATCCTTTTATCATTATAAAATATTCCTCTCTATCTCTAGTAACATTTTTTTGTTTTAAAGTCTATTTTGTCTGATATTGTATAATCACTTTAGCTTTCTATAGTTCCTTTTTCCATCCTTTTTCTTTTAACCTGTTTACATCTTTAATTCTGAAGTATAGCTCCTATAGACAGCATATATCTGGATCTTGTTGTTTTATACATCCAGACAATCACTGTCTTTTGGTTGGATTGCTTAATCTTTTTACATGGAATATTATTACTGACATAGTTGTATTCACATTTGATATTTTATTTTGTTTTCTATATGTCTTATGTCACTTTGTTCCTCTATTCTTCCTTTATTGGTTTCTTTTGCATGAGATGAATGTTTTCTATGTAATATTTTAAGTCTTTTAATTCAATTTCACTATATTTTTGTACTTGTTTTCTTAGTGATTGCTCTAAGCCTAATCATATACATCTTAAATCAGAATCTCCTTCAGATTCATACCAAATTCCAGTGAGATATAGAAACATTACTCCTATATACCTATATTTCCTCTTCCCATTTTTCTGCTCTTATGGTTATACATATTACATCTATGTATGTTACAAACCCAACAATACATTGTTATAATTATTACTTTATGTAATTTTATGTCATTTAAAGAAGATGATTGAAAAAAAGGAGGGCAAGTATAAATTTATAGAATTTGTTATATTAACCATATTTACTGTTTCTGGTTCTCTTCATTGTTTCTGGGGATTCAAGTTGCCATTTGGTATCATTTCCTTACTCCAATACAATTTTGCATCCGCTTGCCTCCCTTGTGCTGTCATTCTCAAATATATTACATTTCTATATGTTATAGGCACAACAATACAATTATTTTCATATTGTTTTATACAGTTGCTTTTTAAATCAGCTAAGACAAGAAAGGAGAAGAAAAATATATTTATATTGTCTTGAATAATTACTTTCACCAGTGTTCTTTGTTTTTTTGTGTGTTTGGATTTGAATTACCATCTGGGGTCACTTGCTTTCAGCCTGAAGAGCTTCCTTAGTATTTCTTGTAAGGTGGATATGCTAGCAACAAATTATCTAAGTTTTTGTTTGCCTGAGAATGTCCTTATTTTCCCTGCATTTTTGAAAAACAGTTTTGTTGGCAATAACATTCGTTGCTGTCAGTTTATTTTTTCTTTTACCATCCCACTGCCTTCTGGCCTCCATTGTTTCTGATAAGAAGTCAGTTGTTAACCATACTGAAGGTTCCTTTGTACCTGATGAGTTGTTTTTTTGTTTGTTTGTTTTTCCTGCTGCTTTCAAATTTTTCTCTTTGTCTTTCAACATCTTTACTATATGGCAGAGTGTGGATTTTTTGTGTTTCTCCTACTTGGAATTTGTTGAGTTTCTTGGATGTGTAGATTAATGTTTTTCCTCCAATTGGGGAAGTTTTCAGCCATTAGTCCTTTAAATATTTTTTCTGCATCTTCTTCTCTCTCCCCTCCTTCTGGTACTCCCAGTATACATATGTTGGTGTGCTTAATGGTATGCCATATGTCTTTGAAGCTTTGTTCATTTTTGTTTTGTTTATTTCCTTCCCTGGTAAATTGGCCAGCCTATAGTCTAGTTTGTAGAGCAAACAGCCTCCTCTTAATTGCTTATCACCAAAACCTCCTTGTTATAAGAGCACTCTTAGGCTTGAACTTCTCCACACTTTGTTCCAAATAAAGTCACTTCCTCTTAGTCACAGCTCTCCATTTTTTTTTTGTGGCCTGCCTCTCCCCTTGGGCAAAGTCTCCAAGCCAGTGCTCCAGAGCTTGAGGCGGGGGTAGTGGCCCGATTCTCTCAGAGTGACACCCCTGGTTTAGGTTTGAGGTGCTAGCTAGGTGGCGATTGTAGCCTCTGGTCTTCTCAGCTTGCCTCTCCCATCATGGGACCTGTGTCCTCTGAGTGAGCTGGGCTGAGAGCAGCTGGGGCCTCAGTATTCTTGGCCTGCCTTGCCAGCAGTAGAATTTCCATCCTATGAGTCAGGGCTGGATATAAGAAGCGAGCCCCATATCCCTCAGCTGCACTTGATTTGAATTTAGCTTGTGCAAAATGGAGGAAGGAAGGATGAGAAATGCTGGTGTCCTGCCCTCCCAGGAAGGTACTATAGGCCTTGACTGAGAGCTGGAAGAGAAGGAGCTCTATGTCCTGGACCACTCCCATCCAGAGTAGAGACGGGAAAGTAAGCAGGTCATTGCTCAAGTAAGACTCTCACTGCTCTTACTGAGAGTTATTAGGTTTTCTTTTAAAAAATGTTTCTTCATGTATCGTATGCCCTTAAGACAATTTCCAGACACTTTAAAAAATGGTTTTAAAAATCATTTTACCAGTTATGATTGTTTCTCTGGGAAGCATGTCTCCAGAGCTCCTTATGCCATCATTCCAGAAGTAGAATCTCATATTTATTTTTTCTTCTACATGGAAGTAATTTTTTATGGATAGTGTCAAACAGAGGCCATTTTTTCCCACATTGTGCTTACATCATTTCTTAAGAGGTCCATCTGTTCCCCTGGAGATCTACAATAAGATCTCTGTCCTATAGCAAATGCTCATATTTTCAGGGGCCTATTGTGAAACCCTTTCTTCTGTTCATTTGATCTATTCCTACACCAATACCACACTGTCTCAATTAGTAGAGTTTTATAATAAGTGTTGATATGTCATAAGGCAGGCCCTTGTTGTTCCTCTTTGGGAGCACTGCAGCTGTCCTTGGTCCTTTATACCTATCAATAAATTGTAGAAGAAGCTTGTTCAGTGCACGCACCCATGTGCACATGCACACATGCGTGTGTGCACATACCCTGTTGGAAATTTAATTTGTATTGAATTGAATCTATGGGTCAGTTTGGGAGATTTGACATATTTACACAACTGTATCTTTTAATCCCCAAACATACCATATCCCTCCATTTCTTTAGGTCTGAATATCAACTGATACAAGCAGTATGTTTGCTCTCCAGGCCATGGATCTTTCAGTGACTTGTAACATTTTCTCCTGTCTCCGCTCCTTTGTCACAAGGGTTGATCTCACTTTAAATTGTGTCCGTGGGAGAGAAACAAATTAACCTTAGAGATTATTACTGATCCAGATGTGACAGAAAGCCAATTTCCAGACAGGTAGATATTTGGGGAGCTGCCTCTAATGGATCCAACTATACCCAATGGGAGCAAGAATAGAGGAAAGTACATTTCAAAGTAACACCTACTTTGAAGCTCCTCCACCACTGTTAACTAACCAGTTTGTTTCCTTTCATGCTTTCACCAACATTCCAGCCATTTTCTGACAATGGGGAACTAGCGTGAGGCTCTGCTACTTCAATCAAGGCAGCAAAACCTTGATTGGGGTTTTTTAAAGTAACCACTGTTGCTTTCTTTTTATTGTTGTTTTTCTGATTACAAAGGTATTATGTATTATTTGCAGAAAATTTAGGAAGTACAGGAAAGCACAAAGGAGAAAAATAAAATGTATTTGCCATCAGAGAGAGCCACGGATAATATTTTGGCGTATAACTTTAGAGTTTTTTTCTTTATGTGTATGTATGCACCCATGTGCATACATACACCCTTTTTTTTTTTTTTTCCAAAATAACACTTTAAGTGTTATTGTAAGTCAAGCCATCACTCTCTTGGGAGAAGGGCCTCCAACCTAGGCAGGGCAGGTGGTGGGGATGCAGAGGTGCATTGCAGGTTAAGTGGGCAGAGAATTCCTTCAGGAGAGGCAGAAGTGCCCAAATTGAAACAGCCCCTGCAGTTCTGCATCATATAAGCATTTTTAAAATCATGTACTTGGTTAGGTTATGTTCCAGTTCACTCATGGTGCTCAGCCCACTCATTTTTTAGATGGTTAACTCACGATTTTCATGACCTTTAGGTTCCTTCCAACTCCAAAATGTTGGGATTCCAAGATCTCCCTGTCATAGGGCTGAATGGTTGCCATGATGATGTTTTGTTTGGCTTTTCACCAAGAACATGATTGGAAGGGTCCATATTTAACCAGGATATAGTGCCGTCCCTATTTCCATCTAGAAGGGAAATGTTACAAGGTCGTTCCATCTGCACAACTTACTCGTACAGAGAAGAGACGGTGTTTCAGAGCTTGTCTCTGGTGAAGTGTCTGTGTGCCCTGGGCTCAGGCCCCTTGCTGAGACCCTGCCCTTCTCCCTTCAGCTCTGCCACTGACATGAACCCTCCCCTGAAAGGACCTTAGTGTGAACAAACTTGTCTCCATAGTGACTGGATAGGAGAAATTTGTACAACTGCCTTTAATTATAAAATAAACTCCTTGTGCCCAGGGCAGTAAGCCTGAGTGTGGGGCAAGTGGGGTAGCAGTGGGCAGGAGGACCTCCCCAGAGCTTGTGAAATCACCCTAAATTACCACCCGGGGTGGGCTCAGGGCTCCCTTACCCGACGGCCTCCATTTCAGGTCCGGCGGAGGCAAGTGGCTTGGCTCTTCTACCTGTCCTGATCAGGGGGGAGGCAGAGCTTTAGGGGAGAAGCTTCCTGTGCTTCCCAAAGGGTGGGGGTGGATAACTGTGAGGCGCTATTTAAGCCAGCATGGAGAAGAGCATCACATTGCATGCCAGATGATGCTTCATGCTGAAGTTTAGGGTACTATCCACTGCCACCCACGTCAGTACCCCACCCAGGGGGACCAAGGGGCACTGTGGCTCCATCCCAGACTGCACGGCCTAGGTTGCGGTCGGGGCTTACCATGCAGAGAGTGTGCGAGTTGTGGGATCTGCCCCAGATGGTCACTCAGTGCAGGGCCAGCATCCCAGACTCACAGCCAACCTGCTTAAGGACTGTGCCAACCTGTGCCGAGTCATTAAGGCCAGGGGATATTTGTCCCCCCGTAACACTCAGCCACCTCTGTGGAGACCAGCAGGGAAGCCAGTGCAGTGGGCTGTTACTGAGTAGATTGGCTTGGCCCCAGAAGCAGAATATTCCAGCTCACACATTCTCACGCTGGTGCTATTGCTTGTTGACGCCAGTTCGCTCTCACGTGCACACAGTGCATCTCTTCTTCTGTAGACACCTTGTTACACAGCCCTCCCGCGCTGTTGCCCGTGGATTTCACATTATCACTCTTGAGATGTGTTTCCAGGAGGAGTTAACACACTGGAACAAACCCTCCCAGTCCCCAGCACTTCCCGAGGCCTGGGATTTAAGGTGCAGACAGCCCCCTACGGGGTCCCCATAAATGCAACAGGGAGGTTGCTGGCCTCAGAGCCCCAGCCTCTTCCTCAGTGTGGGAGGTTGGCCACACAGTTCCCACCAGGGGGCAGCTGGTAGGAGAGCCTGGCACAAGGAGCTGCCCTTCCTCTGGGCACAATTAGAGGCAGTGCCCTCCTGGTCAGTGTCATGAATTTCTACTTCTCCCCCTGGAAGCCCAGTTTCCACCATAACACACCACATTTGAAATGCAGATTCCTGGCACCCTCCAGAGGTCTAGAGAGAGTGTCCCCATCTGCCCCAGGTATGTGATGTTTATACTACAACACCTGACTTTCATTCTGGCTTATTCTCACTGCAAGTGTCACTTGGAACTGGTCCAAAGTGAAGCAGCATCTCTGTAATTGCCCCTCATTGGCTTTTTCCCACCTTATAAGTCCCTCCATGGAAGGCTGGAGGTGGGGTTCCTGCTGGCTCCAGGAGTGGTTGATGGACTCTCTGGCTGGGCGGCGACCAGGAGGCCTGAGCAATGACCCAGTCCTCACGGGGACCTCGAGGGAGGGAAGGGACACCCCACTGAGCACTGGCTGGACCAGGCTGTGTTGCATATCCTCTCCTTGGCTTTGCCTGTTGAAGGGGATTCTGACAAGTAGGTGGCCTCCAAGGAGGGAAGACTAGAGTAGCACTCAGTCTAGACATTTCTTCCCATAGGACAGTAAAAACAACACTGTAGGTTTTCCCCAACAGTCCCCAAAATCTCAGCCTAAAGCACAGTCTCCCTAGTAAGAGAAACAAGAGGACTCTAAGTGTGAAGGGCCTTCACCTGGGAGTTTGATGTGGGATGTTTGGGCCCCATGGCAGGTGGACGTTGGGCCTGTGGGTCAGAGGCAGATTTCAAAGTCTTCTTGTCAGTATCGTGAATCTCATCTCCTCCCCTCTGGAAGCAGCCTCTACCATAAAATGGTGAGCCTTCCAACAGCTGGGGGTTTTTTATGTGCAACAGAATATGGGACCTCCCATCCTGGGATGCAGCAGTGGAGGCTGGTGGAAGAGAGGGAGAACTTCCTGCCCTGGGAGGGAAGGTCACCTGGAGGGCCCTCAAGCCTGGAGGTGTCCACTCCAATAGATACTGCTGGGCCTTAGCAGTATTTTTCAAGCCCAAATCAGTTTATTTAAATGACGCTCCCATAACAAACAGTGCCCAACGATCAGTGTGGCCATCTTTTTTCCATCGCACTTCAAAGGGGTCTGAGAACAAAGGAGAAGATGACATTTCCTTGTCTTCCAGTGGATGTTTATGCACATGAATCAGCTGCCACTTTCTGTATTATTCTGCAGGCTCTTCAAATGGAGAGGAGGCTTCTCCCCCCTCCGAGAATTCTTGGGTTGTACAGGCAAGTGGCAGCCCTGCCTTAGACACCCAGGCAGCTTCTCACCCCCCAGACGGGCCTCAGCCTGCTACCAGGCATCCCACGCTCTCCCCAGACCTCTTCAGGCATGCTGCTTTTTCACTCACGGGGGCCTTGGGGACACTAACCAGCTCCAGCTTTAAATTCCATGAGACCCACATTGGAGAAAGGCTTCAGGAACAGGTGTGTTCAACGTCAGGAACATCACCTGCTATGTAGGTGTGAGAGAGCAGAGCCGGCTTCCGGGCAACCCCAAAATGTGGGCAGAGCTTACCCAGTCCGTGGAAGCCGAGGTGCAGGCTGGGAGGCTCATCTCAATCCCCCAAGGCTGTCCTCTATTGATGGCCTGGGAGCGGCCCCCTTCTCAGTGCCTTGGGGCACTCGGGCCGCTGTGCCCCTTCCTCCATGGGCCCATCTTGCCACTGTTACCCGAGACTGCCCAAGAGCCAGGCCTGGAGCTGGGAGGGGAAGCAGCCGAGGTCTCTCCAATTATAGGCCTGATGTATAAGCCCACAGCTGTGCTGGGGCCCAGGTTGCACCCAGTCATCTCCTCTGAGACAGAGCGGCCTCTTAACCCCAGGTCAACTCAGCACCCAGCCTCCCCTCGGCCACCACTGACCTGCCCATGTCACTCCATGGAGCCAGTCACCTCGGACTTGGACAGGTCCTCCTCTGAACTCTCTGGCCTTTCCTCTCTCCCCCAGCACCACTTCATCTCCCATCCTTCACCTCGAGTGGGTGAAACTACGGAGTCCAAACCCTGATGCCCCCTATAGACCAGGCTTCCTAGGCCCATGCGGCTCTCTCCCCAACCCGTCCTCAGGTCCCTCACCACCCTGGCTTGCCCTGGACACATCCCAGTCATGTCTCTCTTCCGGGCTGGGACAGGCCCTCCATCTCTTCCTTTAGGCCTCCTCTGCTAGGCTTCCTGCAGGGCCCATGGCTAATGTTTTTAAAAATTAAAACTGCCCCAGGGATAGACTCCTTAAATGATCGAGATGATTCACGCTAGTGGGATTGCCCTCAGGGTCAGATGCCAATGATGGAACCATCTCTGGCAAAGAAGCAGGGCTGAAGCAGTCTGTCTCAGCCCATGTCTGGCTGCCCACTGCCCAGCCTGCCAACCACGGCTGCAGTATCCAAGTTACCTTGTCATTCCCTCGGCCATGAGCTGAGCACTCTTGGAGGCAACCAATTCTCTGCTCTGCCCTGGAGAGCTCAGAGTCTCATAAGGACAGACTGAAAATAATTAGGACATGATTTAAGAGGATGCTCGCCAGGAGAGGGTATGGGGAACTCACCACACACATGGCAAGACTTCAAAGGAGAGGGACCGTGAGCACTGGGGGGACTGGGGGACCTTCCTGGAGGAGGTGGGATTGGAATCCAGTGCGATGGTCTTGGGTCAGAGAGGGACCAGCCTCAACAAAGGGCAGTGACCAGCAGGCCCTCACTGTCGCCAGGCAGACAAGTGCCACTCGTCCACCTCTGTCCTGTGTCCTTGCCACCCAGGGCTCTTCCCTCAGCTCTGAGGCTCTGGGGCTTTGGAAAGGGGGAGGGGAGTCGAGTGAGTTCATGGGGTCCTGCTGATGACAGGTGACCAGGTGGCTAGGAGTCCACCCAGGAAATAAAATGACACGAGTGCCATTTAACAATGTTATTTCAGGCTCTACATGCCAGATGGAGTCTCCAGAGTGTCACCACGTAGGAGACGCCCACCTGTCAGAATGGGGCCCGCCTAAGCTGAGCTTTTGCGGAGAATGAGAAAGCAGGCACCAGGGTGGAGGGAACAAGGCCGGCGCTAGGCTGGGGTGTGCTGGGCTGGCCTGGCATTTCAACCTCCTGGGGTCCTGACTTTGAACAAACCTGGTCCCCGCCCTGCCTCCTGGCAGGTGGCCTCACTTTCTGCTTCTGTACAACCAGGGGTTGATCTGATTCTCTGTCGCCTTCCCGCCGTGATATTCCATGACTCCTCCATGAGCTGTGTTACATGTCTCAGTGGGGGGCTCAGCCCGGGTCCTGCTGAGGACCCACAGGAACAAGGAGCCCCAGGGAGGTGGCTGACAGAGGGACGGTGCTTGCCGTGCATTAGCTAGATGCCAGTTGTCAAACGCAACAACTTGCATAATTGGCTTCTTGTTTTAAGAGGCATGATTCTCTTCAACCAATTCTCAAATGCCAGATGGGCACTGAGCTTTGAAAGATATAAAGGGATTAACATTATCAAGGAAAAGGCAGACTTGGATGGCTTGGAGGCTGGTGGCTTTCAGCAGGCCCCGTGCAGGCGTGCCTGACAGACCCCGTGTGGATACCAAGTAGACCTGGAAGCTGGCGTCTGCTGCTTTTCCATCTACTGTGATGGCTTCTCCGCCTGTTGGGAGGGTCACCTATATTTGGCTCAAGACTGGCTTTTCCCACTGAAGGGCTGTTGGCCAGAAAATCTTTTGCAGGAAAAGCCAGTTGGCATTAGGAGAAAAATCCTGGCCTGCTAGCTGATCTTCCTTCAGTGATTAGTTGGGCCAGATGACAAGCCAGCAATGTGTCCAGTTATGGCACCAGGAAAGGACCTAGTAGACTTTGGCTTGAAGGATCCAGGTGCATCTGACGGCAAGGTCAAGAGCACAGGTGCCTGTGGGACCAGATTGCAGGGTCCCCACGTATAGTTCTGTTCTAGCACATGTTTGTTTCCTAGCTCAGGGCATCTGCGTGCCGTTCCCCTGTGGTGCTAGGGATCTGAACTGGCCATCAGGAGGCCTGAGTTCTCTTCTGGGTCTCCCTCCTCCTCTCTGGACCTCAATCTCTACAGAGTTGGATGGGCCCCAAGACCTCCCTAATTTCATATACTAACTGCAAGTTTAGGAGTCCCCAACACCACCCTCATGTTTGATAATTTGCTACAAGGGCTCACAGAACTCAGAAAAGCCAGTATACTAGTTGTTATGGTTTATTACAGTAAAAGGATACAGATTAAAAACAGCAGAAAGAAGAGCCACGTAGGGCAGGGTCCAGGAGGTTCCAAGTACAGCTTCTAATGGTCCTCCCCCAGCAGTTGTGCATACATGCTTGTTTCTCCTAGCAATGACGTGTGACAACACACGGAGTAATGCCAACAGAGGACACTCACCTGAGCCTTGGTGTCCAAAGATTTTATTGGGACTCAGTCCCATAGAGATGGCTGACTGCCCACGTGGCCAATTAGTCCCCAGCCCTTGCAGAGGTGGAGCTGACACCATGTGGACCTTGGCCCCCATCATAAATTGCATTGTTGGGACCTCCCTGGTGGTGCAGTGGTTGGGAATCCACCTGCCAACGTGGGGGACACGGGTTTGAGCCCTGGTCCAGGAAGATCCCAGATGCCATGCAGCAAATAAACTCATGCGCCACAAATACCAAGCCTGCACTCTGGAGCCCACGAGCCACAACTACTATGCCCAAGCACCGCAACTACCGAAGCCCGCATGCTTTAGGGACCACATGCCACAACTAGTGAGCCCGCATGCTGCAACTACTGAAGCCGGCGCACCTAGAGCCTGTGCTCTGCAGCAAGAGAAGCCACCGCAATGAGAAGCCCATGCACCACAACAAAGAGTAGCCCCCACCCACTGCAACTTAGAGAAAGCCCATGCGCAGCAACAAAGACCCAACGCTGCATAAATAGATAAATAGATGGATAGATAGATAGATGGCTGGCTGGCTGGCTGCCTGGCTAACTAGCTAGCTAGCATAGACTGTCTGATGCAGCCCAAAGCTCACAGGTCAACAAAGACATCTATCAGGCCAGACATTCCAAGGGCTTAGCGATCATCTCCCAGGAGCCAGGGGGCAGAGGCCAGATTCTCCCTGGACAAGGTTAATCCTTCACTGCAGTTTCCATCCGCACACAATGAAGGGGTCAGATGAGAGCCTGGTCTCCTGGCTTCTTCAAGGTCTCAGGCTCTGGGGTCTTGATCCTGCCTCTTGGGCCTCAGTTTATCAATAGCAGAGCATGGAGAACAAAGTTCCAGCCAACCAGCCAAATGCAATGAGAAACTTAGATTTCTGTTCAGGTACATCCCATATTACCTGTGGAATTGCGTTTGATTTGTTCTTCCCCAAAGATGATAGCTGGCAGACCCTTTAAAACCATTAGCTTTAATTTTCTACTCTCCTGATCTTTGAATCCAAACTCCTGGTGTGGCCTACTGCAGAAAACCCCACAGTGGCAGGCAAACCTGCTTCCTTGCACTTCTGAACATTTCATCCTCAAGGTGAGGAAGGGCTGAGGGGAGGAAGCGCGGCTAAGCCAAGTTCCATGGCTCTGCTCGCTGCCAACCGGCATCCGGTGTGAAAGTGCTCATGGAAAAATGCCCATGCCATGGTGCTGAGGCCTCTTCGCAGCATGATCCTAAACCCCTGGGGGCTGTCTGGAATGGAATTAAAGCAGCATAGGCCCTTCTGTGATGCTTTGGTTGGATTCCTAAAAAACGTCTAAGAATCAAGTATGCCATATGGCTGCTTCTTTGTTTACCTTAGGGCTGAAGGGAGACATTCTGGGCCAGAATCTTCCACATTGTTTCAGAGACAACATTTCCAACCCCACACATTTTTAGATCATGCTAAAAATAGTGACCCCCACTTTGTGGCGTTGTGAAACACATCTCAGGCCTTTGGAAATGGTATTGGTGGCTGAATGGAGGCTTCACTCACTGTAGGGCAAGTGATTCTGGGTGTCTTGGTATCCACCCCTCTGTGCTGCCTTAAGCAGGTATGCAGTCAGGTCTGCTCATCCCTCACCAGCACTGAGCTGAGCTCTCCCAGGAAAGAAGGACTGCTGTCCTCCACCTACATCTGCTGCAAAGATGCTACAACAGAGTCACTCTCAGGACAGACCTTCAAGGGGAGGGCATTGAATCATGGGAGTTGGTCCCTATCATCTCACAGAGTGGATACTGTTTAGCTTCAACATTCAATGCAAATCCAAGTTTAGATGGATCATTGGGCAGCATTAAAGTGCCCTGCACCAAAAAATTAAGCAAAGGGTTTTTCTTTTTTTTTGCCTTCTCAAGCTAGGGTGAGTGCTTTAAGTAGGTCTAATTTCAAACCTTCGATTTTGAAAATGGTTTCATTGCTGCCAATGATGCAAATGATACTGCTGCTTTGTGCTTGTATAAGAAACTTCTATTTTAGATCTATCACTTGCTGATTTTTTGAGCGAGTAACTGCAGTGAGTTAAAATCCTGGGTCCTGGGTTTCACCTGGCCTTGTTGTCACGGGACATGTGCTTTGGAACCTCCCAAGAAGGGGTGAGAAAGGGGGCACAGGGAAGCAGGTGGGAGAAAGCTTTCAGTGGCCATTGTGGAGTCTGAATTACGGGATTATGTTTTAGTAGACTACTGTTGCTTTCATTCTGTCTTCCTTTAAGCTGCTATAACAAATTACCATAGATTAAGTGGCTTAAACAACAAACATTTATTTCTCACAGTTCTAGAGTCTGGGAAGTCTGAGATCAAGGTGTCAGCAGATCTGGTGTCTGGTGAAGGCCTGCTTCCTGGTTTATAGATGACTGCCTTCTCATTGTATCCTCACGTGGTGGAGAGCAGAGGGAGAAGCAAGATCTCCTGACTCTGCTTGTAAAGGCACTAATCTCATTCACAAGAGCTCCACCCTCATAACCTAGTTATCTCCCAAAGACCCCCACTTCTAGATACTGTCACATTAGAGGGGTTAGGATCTCAAAATATGAAATTTGGGGGGACACAAACATTCAGGCCATAACAGTAATCATTTATTGAGGACCTGCTGTATCCTTGTGATTATGCCAAGCACTGGGGATATGGTGGTGACCATGACAGACAGCATCCTTGCCCTTGAGCTGCCTACATTCAAGCAGAGATAGAGAATAAACACATGAACAGATGAGTGTGATAAATGACTCTGAAAAGAAGTAAATAGGGTAATGTTTCAATGGGGAGTTTCATAGCTAGGGTCTCTGTCAGGAAGGCCTGTGTGAGGTGACACTTGAGTTGAGAGCTGAATGTTCAGGAGGAGGCTGCCATGCAAAAATCTGGGAAAAGAGAGATCCAAGCTGAGGCTCAGCCCGTGCAAAGTCCCTGAGACTGGAGGGAGCTAGGGCTACTCAAGGCACAGAAAGGTCACTGTGGCTGGAGCATCAAAAGTGAAGTGAAGGCTGGTAGGAGACGAGGTCAGGGAAGGAGCCAGAAACCCAGGCAGAGGGAACCTTGTAGATCTGTCTGCTAGAGATAGGAGAGGATCTTCAGGCTGAACCTCATCCCTTTGTCTGGTCCCACCAGAGACCTTGGGATGTGAGATTTGCAGGCTATGGGATGCTCATGCAGATGGTGAGTGTTAATACCCTTGGTCCTGGTCCGACCTTTTCAGCATTGGGTGTTCTGATTAACTGGCCATCCTCCCACTTCAGCACACGTGGAAGACACTTTGTTCAGGAGGAAGTTGAAATGGCCAGCCCATCTAATAACAGAATATTAAAAAGGTCATAGCAGTATAGCTGAGTCCTCCAACCTACAAATCACAGAGAGTGTCTGCTCAAATAACTCATTCTCCTGACAAATCAAGGAGCAAGGACTGAACTGCACAGCTGATTAGGCTCATTGGAAATCAGAGGGCCAGGGAGAAATCGATGGGAGAACATCACTGCCCCATGCAGGGAGTCAGGGCAGCACAGTGCTGATTAGCAGATCAGCAGGTGGTGGGCATGCTGCCCCCTGGTGGCTGCTCAAAAAACAGCAGAGTCTGGAAGTGAGCTGGAGGGCCCAGGGGATCCTGGTCCAGGTCCAGGTCGCGCCTGGGGAGAGAGGCCCTGTCTAGGGGTCCTGCCAGGCCAGTGGTTTAGCCTTTTCTGTTTTACCACCGAAGTATTAAAAAACCACCTTTCCCTAAACCATGGCTAAATAAAACACTTGCCACTAAAATCCCTAAAGTTGTAATTTTTTTTTTCTACTAAGGTTTTTTTAGAAATTAGCTTTTGCCATGAACAGCCTTTGGAAAAAGAGTGAGCAAGAACAGTCAAAACTCAGACTGCTCATAAAATGAGTATAGGTTTATGGCTTCATTTATTATGGAGTTCCACAAACAACGTTCAAGAAAAATGACTGATTTAATTAAAGACTGGGCGATTAACCTTCTGTGTGCTAAAACAGAGGGCTTTGTGAGGGCTTTCCACAGAAGCGTGTCTTCATCTATGAGGCAGCAGCTGCAGAGAATCTTAATAGCTCGGCGAAGCCAGATTGAAGTGGAAAGCTCACCTTAAAAAGAAATCTAAGAAGATTAAGAGAGGGATGAACATCAAAAATGACTCTGATTAAACCACGATAAAGGATGCTAGAAACTGAAAGGGAGAAACAGGATACACAGAATATATTTTTAAAACCAAAGGCACAGAGATTTCAGTGGGCTTCGGAGATAAGGGGGACTGACATTTTCAGAACAGTTGATTAAAAGCTTTTCGGCACAAATGCTCATTTTCACTGGGGGTTGAGCACAAAAATCCATGGAGTAAATTGAAATTCTAAATACTAAGAGAAGACTAAAAGATTTACTGCCACAGATTCAATTAAGTGGCTAAAAAAATGTACCATCTCCTTCAGGATTCATTTCGGCGCCTGCCTCATAACTGCACAATTTCCCAAATGCTGTTTGCTAATGTGCATCGGGAGGGATGGCTTGTGCAGGAGGGCCAAGGCGTCTTGGTTATGGGGCCTTAAATCAGGACTCAACAGAAGCAGGAGGCGCCTGGCACAGGGCAAGCCCACCGATTTTCTCCTTCACAGCCCCCCTGCCTCCTGGGGCCGGAGTCTCCTGGTCCCCTGGAAGCATGATGGCGCTTTCTCTGGAGACACAGGCCTGGGGACAGCAGGCCCACCCTCACCCCCCTGTGACAGAACCCGACTTTAGAGCTTGAGAGTGGTCTGGAGTCTCTCAGAAATAGAGCCTAGCTCAAGATGTGCTTTGAACATGTCCCCACTGGGCAATGATTGGAACCATCCACCCCACGGGCACATTTGGTCCTGTGTTTCTGAGCTGTCAATCTGCCTGCTGATGCTGGAATTCAGTATGTGCCACCTTAGCCAGTGTGTTCAGTAGGAAGGTGTTATTTAAAGATCTGTTCCTGGCAGCACATTTAAGGCCCAGAGCGGGGCTGTAATCAGCAAGAAGGCTGGTGGGTTATTGCAAAGTGGCAAGTGTTCATAATTTAATGCCCTCTGTACCACCACCTCTGAATTAACCCAGCCACAGAAAACCATCGTTAGCTCAGTGTGAGGTGTTCTCAGTGCTGAGAGGCCTGCACACAGCTTTAACACTGACGGAAGGACAGGACGTGGAGCAGGGTGTGGGCGGCCTGCATTTTACGCAACCCTTGGTGTGGGAAATTGCAGCAGAATCAAGCGAGTGAGTGGGAGCTGGTTCCTCGGGTCTCCAGCCTCCCAGCTCTGAGATGCCCCTCACCCTGCAGCCCAAGTATCATCCTATAGCACCAAGTGTACTGCCTGTAGGTTCAAGAACAACCTTGCTTGGCCTCCTACATCGAGGCTGCATGCAGTTGTTTTTAAAAGAAAGAGCAAAGGAGGCAAAATGAAAAGGTAGCTGATAGAGTTATTAAAGACTTGAGTTGCGGCTAGTGATAGGCATTCAGGGCTGCCAGGTTCCTGCAGGCTTCAGCGGTCAGAGAGGACGTCCCCGGGGGTGCTGAGCTCTGGGGAAGGCAAGGTTGGGAGTAGGAAGAAAAAGGGGAGTCATCTTGGATGGGAGTTTCCAGGATTCCTGTGGAAAAGCAAGGGTTGATGGGGGCTGCAGTAGATGACCCCCACTGCAGGGCTGGAGCTGGAGGTCGGGGACCTCCCAGCACACCCCCACCCTGTATGACACCCCACCCATGGAAGCACGGGAGACCTCCTCCTGTGAGAGACTGGCACCTGGCTGTCACTGCCAGCTGTGTCCCCACCAACACTGCACCATGAGTTTATCTCTACACCTGGTTTTTCCCTCTGTGGATCATCCAGATTATTTGCAAAGAGAAAAAAATAAAAAGAGGTTATTTTTTTCTTCAAGGATGATAGAGCAGACATAAAACCCCAAAATGGAAATAAACCAGGCATAAGTTAGAAGAGAGGAAAATCAGTAAAACAGATGAAGTTTAAGACAAGAGGTTTGGAAAGCTGGCAGCTACATGAGACAGGAGAAAAGGAATTAGAAGACTAGAATTGAAATGCCAGATATTAACCTTGAGGTAAAATAGAAAAGAAAGTTATAAAAAAAACAGATGAATTTTGAAATTAAGTATTAAAAAGATAGGTTAAAAACATAGAAATTAAGTGAAGATCAAATAAAAGTAGGAGATAGAGTGTTAAAATATAAGGTGAGACTTCCCTGGTGGCGCAGTGGTTAAGAATCCGCCTGCCAATTCAGGGGACATGGGTTTGAGCCCTGGTCCAGGAAGATCCCACATGCCGCAGAACAGCTGAGCCTGTGTACCACAACTACTGAGCCTGCACTCTGGAGCCCGTGAGCCACAGCTACTGAGCCCATGTGCCACAGCTGCTGAAGCCCATACACGTAGAGCCCATGCTCCACAACAAGAGAAGCCACCGCAATGAGAAGCCCGTGCACCGCAATGAAGAGTAGCCCCTGCTCGCCACAACTAGAGAAAGCCTGCATGCAGCAGTGAAGACCCAACACAGCCAAAAGTAAATAAATAAATTTAAAAATAATAATTATATATATATATATAAAAGGTAACTAGAGTGAAGAAATAGCTGCCGAGCAAAAGAGAAGCAGAGGTGGCGGTAGGTGTCCAGGCAGGTGAGCCTGAGGAGAAGGTCCCAGAGCGGGCGCAGCCCTGACACCTCCTGCTCACAGCCCCCAGCCCTCGTCCTTTCTTCCCATGCCAGAGGGACAGCGTTTTTCAGTTTGAGTGGGAGAGGGCTGTCCTTCCTTTACACACAAGCAGGCCCAGAGGCCTCAGGGCCTGGACCCATCAGAGAAACCCTGAGTGTGCAGGTAGCAAGCCCCTCATGGCCCCCTAGAAGGCTGGGGAGTGAGAGCTAAGAAACCAATATACAAGCAAATGCATGAACAAAGGCTTCCCCTGCCCTCTCTGGGGAGGGGTGGCTGGGTTCCACAGCTAAATCTTCAAGCCCTGGTTCTCAACTCTATCAGACCTAGTGGCCGCTTTTTATAACAAATTATTTGTAATGCCCTCTTTATTATCCCAAAATGAAAATTATAGATAATATAATGTACTTATACATGTAATTTCAAAGGAGGATGCCCTGACTGAAATATAAATGAAAAATACAAAGAAGGTAATTTGTAGTCAAATACTATGTATTTCAATATGTGGGTACTCATGTGAGAGCACAACAGAATTCCTAATGAGGAAGCCAGATGTTGGCATGAAAGCAACCTGCATAAACGCAGCTGATTCAGGTGTATGGAGTTGGCAGCTCATACCACGAACAATGCGTTGTCATAGGCAATGAGGTCATAGTGAACAGCATTTGATAAAGTTCTGAACAAAACAATGTATGCTCTTCCCTTGGTTTTCATAGCAGTTGTATCCCAGGAAAATTCCAAATATATTAAAACTATGCACAAGATAGCCTGTGTTTATGTATAATCAGAGTTAGGTTTTAGGCTTAAACCATTATTTTCACCTACATGAATACCCAATGAGACATTCCCCCAAAATAGGGCCGTGTGACAATTCACTGTTGTGAAGAACAATCCTGTGCAGTGCAGGATGGCTGGCATCCCTGGTCCTTTTCCATTCGATACTAACAGCAACCCTCCCCCACCAACCACACCCCCAGTCATTGTGGCAATCCAAAATGCTCCAGTGATATCCAGAAAATCTGCTGGGAGGCAGTTCTGCCTGACTTAGAACGAGCGTCTTAGAGGGGGAAACATGGCTGATCAAGAAAGCTTTTGATCTTCCGCCCATTTTTTGATTGGGTTGTTTGGTGTTTTGATATTGAGCTGCATGAGTTGTTTATATATTCTGAAGATTAATCCCTTGTTGGTTGCTTCGTTTGCAGATATTTTCTCCCATTCTGAGGGTTGCTTTTTGTTTTGTTTATGGTTTCCTTTGCTGTGCAAAAGCTTTTAAGTTTAACTAGGTCCCATTTGTTTATTTTTGTTTTATTTTCACTACTCTAGAAGGTGGATCAAAAAAGATCTTGCTGCAATTTATGTCAAAGAGTGTTCTGCCTCTGTTTTTCTCTAAGAGTTTTATAGTGTCTGGCCTTACATTTAGGTCTTTAATCCATTTTGAGTTTATTGTTGTGTATAGTGTTAGGGAGTGTTCTAATTTCAATCTTTTACATGTAGCTGTCCAGTTTTCCCAGCACCACTTATTGAAGAGACTGTCTTTTCTCCATTGTATATTCTTGCCTCCTTTGTCATAGATTAATTGACCATAAGTGGGTGTGTTTATCTTTGGACTTTCTATCCTGTTCCACTGATCTCTAGTTCTGTTTTTGTGCCAGTACCATACTGTTTTGATGACTGTATCTTTGTAGTATAGTCTGAAGTCAGGGGGCCTGATTCCTCCAGCTCCGTTTTTCTTCCTCAAGGTTGCTTCGGCTATTTGGGGTCTTTTGTGTTTACAAACAAATTGTAAAATTTTTTGTTCTAGTTCTGTGAAAAATGCCATCAGTAATTTGATAGGGATTGCATTGAATCTGTAGATTGGGAGATTGGGATTGACATATACACACTACTATATATAAAATAGATAACTAATAAGAACCCACTGTATCGCACAGGGGACTCAATATGCTGTAATGGCTTATATGGGAAAAGAATCTAACAAAAGAGTGGATATATGTATATGTGTAATTGATTCACTTTGCCGTACACCTGAAAGTAACACAGCATTGTAAGTCAACTATACTCCAATAAAAATTGAAAAATTGAAAAAAAAAAAAAAAGCATTTGACAGCCCCTTGGACCTCCTCATGGCTATCTGGGTACACATTCCAAGCCTCAGAAATGGCAGGGAACTTTTTTTTTGCAAAAGAAGATATTTAGGAATAAGAGCAGGAAACCCTGCAAGAGAGGCTTTTGAGCTTAGGCCAAGGTGAATGAGTGTGATGCTGTGGGGAGCTCTGTAGATTCTCAGGCAGGGAACAGTGAAATGGGTCTCATGGAGACAGAAGACAACTGCTGGAGAAAAGGAGAGGTGTGAGCTCAAGCAGGGCCAAAGGACCCACTAGAGAGCCTGCTGCTTGTTGTCGAAGGAACAGGAGCTGACGGAAGAGAGGATGCTTCTCAGTTAGAGTAGTAAATATATATAAAGAATTATTGTAATTGACTGTAACATCTCAAGATAACAGATAAAGAGTCAGAGGTAAGGGGCTCCCATTCCTGGCATGGTGTTCATCTAGACACAATGCTTTTCATCTAGTTATTAGAAAGCTCTGGAAAGAAGCCAACACTGCACAGTTGGAATGTGAACCCCTTGGAAAATTCATTAGAGCAAGAAGTCAGGAGTCGTGTTTCAGACTCAGTCTCAGCTGGAAGGGCCCAGAAAAAAAGGTAATCGGATATTCTTCTTGCTCTGGGTCATATAACTCACTTCTAAAATTGGCTTCTTGCTCAGAGCAGAATTTTGAGGTTTATAAACTCCAAGGAGAGGAGAAAGTTAATACACAGTTGTGTTATTGTGATTGAGCCGTTTTATTCTCAAAGATTTAATTCCCTAAATTTTGCTTTAGGAAAAAAAAATAAATGCTACACATGGTAAGATGGCAATTAAACTCCCTGTGTAAGGGAGTATTACTCACGGTGATAACTGGGAAACATGACAGAGAATGGGACATGCCATCTCAGAAGAGATGAAGAGTCTTTACAATTACTCTGGAACTTTATTTATTATTTTTGAAGGGTAAATGCATTGCTGCTCTTAACTGCCTGAATTTTGAAAACATAGCCACTTCTTTGAGCATATTTTTATTTTTACTGAGCATAATTGGATGATGTGAAGAGAAGTTTCCTTTTTAAATGTGTCATCTCCTATTTCCCTCAAGCTGTAATCACATCAATAGGAACTTTCCTGTGGGGATTTTATTGCCTTGTCTAGTTTCCTTTTCCAGCCTATCAAACTTAGTGAGTTTAAAGATTGTTCACGAAGAATGAAAGCTGGTTTATTGCAAAAAGTTTTCATTACCTGAAAAATAAACTCTAAGAGACACTAATGATAATGTTTATGTTTTTTAACTTCAGATTGGAAGTGAGAATATTTTCAGATTTAGATTCTACAAAATGATCGTTGGACCACAACACATTTCCATGCGTTAAGGTCAGATCACGGAGCCAGCTTTGCATTAAACAATGGGTTCTTCCTTTCTCACCATAAAAGAGGTTTTAAAAGGTCAGAGAACAGCTAGGTGCATGTAGGGGGGAAGTCACCCAAAGTCCTCCTTCACAGTTTGAAAAAAAATTTAGGAGAAAATTGTACTTGGACTGTGTAATGCAGCTAAATGATTGGCGGTGGAGAGGAGCGGGGGTGTGTTGCCCCCAAGCACCTGCACGTGGTAGAGAGGGACGCCCCGAGCCTCTGTCCACTGTCAGGACTGTTGTTTCCCAGGAGCACTGTAGCAAATCTGCTCTGCTTGGAACCCACCTTGTGGGGTTTAGAAAGTAGAAGGCATAGGAGCCTGCAGGCAGGCTGGAGCTCTGGACGCCTGGCTCTGTTCTGTCAGGGCGGTTTTTAATCTAAGACCCAGCAGCGCAGAGGGTCAGGGAGAGTGCTTCTACACCTGCCCCACCCTCTCTGGTTCTTCTGGAATGCTCCCATGAGGGATGCTGAGGCCACAGTCAGCAGAGGAACAGAGAGAGAGGGTTCCGGATAAGAGTTTCCATCAAGCCAAAGAATAGTAAAGAAATGCTGTTAAAAACAGTAAAGAGGATGGAGAGAAGGTGGATGTTAGTTCATTAAAACACACTCTAAATCTATAAGAACAAAACACTAATATTACTCTTAATAAGGGACTAAACTCAGGAATTTTGACAAACACATCACACCTGCATAACTACTACGCCAATGAAGATATGGAACGTTACCATCAGCCCAAAAAGTTCCCTCGTGGTCCTTTCTCAGTCTGTCGCCTCACCCCCCAGGGCAATTGCCTGATTTCTATCATTATAGATTAATGTTGCCTGTTCTAAAATGTCTACTAAGAGTAATCATATAGTATGTACTCTCTGGCATCTGGCTTCTTTTGCTCAGCTGAATAGTTTTGAGATTCATCACATTTATTCATCAGTGCCCCAGTCAGTCATTAAATATCCATAGATTTCACACTGTGGACACACCGTGGAAAAGACAGTCGTGGTACCAGCGTTCTTAGAGTTTACTCTGCACCTTCTGATCCAGCTTTTCCATGGCCAGGGGTGTTTCCCAAACCATCATAACAGTGCAAAAGGCTTAGATGGCAGCACTGCTTCCAACAGTGAGGAAAGCTTACAGAATGGCCGCCAGGGACTAAGTATCCTATGGTAGAGGGAAGGGGAGAGTCCGACTGTGTTGTCACAGATCATATTCTAGCTCAGAGAACATCCAGTGACACCAGAAAATGTTGACAACAGGTTAAGAGCAAAAAGGTTACAGAACAGCGTGTATGGTTGCTCCCCACCCCCCACCATAAGAATTTCCTTATATGTAACTGTACCTAGATGCTAATTCCGGGTGTTGGGATCACAGGAGACTCATTTCCTTTTTGGTGCCTTTCTTTACATTCCAACTTGTCTTGAGGGAATGTGTGTTATTTTGTAATATTTCATTAAAAAGAATGATCCCAGGAAAATTCTTTTTTTATGAAAAAAAAAGCCCTTGAAAGCATTTGCAAATCCATCACCTGCTGCGGGTTTGTCCTCAGAGAAGAGGAGCCAGGTCAGACCAAATCCTGAGAAGGGACGAAACCCCAGCTGGACAGGCACCATCGCCCAAGTGAACCCAGGGTGTCTGGGCACGGCCTCAGGGGTCGTCGGGGGAGGGCCTGGGCCCCCTCATCATCCCCACAGTGCCCCTCTGATGTGGGGACTCATTTGCTGTCAGAGTCCAGGCCCTGCTGTTTGGGCCTTTGGGAAAGTGACATGTGAAGCCTAATTTCTGTAATGCAATTTTATTGGTTAGTGTTGGAGCTGATGGGTTGAGTTGGGCAGTGTGGTAGGCAGAGTGATGCCCGTTCCCAAAGGTACCCACACCCTAATCCCGAAATCTGTGACTCTATTCCTCACATGGCAAAGGGAACTTTGCAGGTGGGATTAAATTAAGGCCTTTGAGATGGGGAGACTATCCAGGTAAGCCCAAAGTCATCACAAGGGTCCTTGCAAACAAAAGAGGAAGGAGGAAGTGCCAACACCTTAATTTTAGCCCACTGAGACCCATTTTGGATTTCCAACCTCCAGATCTATATGATAACAAATATGTGTTGGTTTAAGTCACTAAGTCCATGGAGTCTGTCCAGGCAGCCACAGGAGATGACTACAGGCCAATAGTTGCCCTGAGAGAGAAGGACCAAGGGAGAGCAGTGGGTGAGGCCGTGCCCCAGGGGAGGTGCGGGCAGGCCCTGCAGATGCAGGTGGGTCCAGGCCTGCTGCACACTTCACCAGGCTGAGCTGGCACCATGACCGGCTGACTGGTCATCCTGAGCGGAGCTGGCCCCGCCTGGGCCGCTCCACCACACGCAGCTAGCAGTGGGGAGGGCCGGAGAAGACAAGATGGGAGCATTCTTGGGAAGGGTCTGGGGCGAGGTTGACCCCAGCATACTTTTCCTTTGGGGGCCTCAGTGTGCGTGTTGTTCTTTTTTTCTTTTCTTTCTATATTTCCGATTGCTTAGATGATAGAATTTTTTTTATTCATGATATTGGAAGTTAAAACGGGATTCTTTTTCCTTTAATTCTTCTTAAATGTAATGTTTGACTTATTCAAGCATATCTAATGTTTGTTTGCTGTCTCAGAGCCCAAGTCACCTGCTCCTGCCTCATTCTGGGGACGGGGATTATAGAGAGTGAGCCTGAAGGAGGCAAATCTTCCGGCATGAATCAGGCAGGGAACCCTGTGAAGGCAGCCGAGTCTGTGAAGCCTGTAGGAAGCAATGAGGCAGCGAGAGGGCTCTGTAGCTTGGGGAGCAGGGGTGCACTTCTTATGGTGAGGTCACGTGGGGAGGCAGCATCCAAAGGAAGAATTCACTTTTGCTTAACAAGGGATGATGTCAGACAGAGCCTGAAGCCTTCGCTGAAATCAGCACCTTCCAAACTGCGTTCTATAAAATGGTGAAAGCCCAAACCCAGCTAGAAATTGGTTCCCTGGCTCCCACCCCGGTCCACGTGCCTTTTTTA
The DNA here is from genome assembly GCF_964341445.2 of Mesoplodon mirus. Taxonomy (NCBI): domain Eukaryota; kingdom Metazoa; phylum Chordata; class Mammalia; order Artiodactyla; family Ziphiidae; genus Mesoplodon; species Mesoplodon mirus. Next base: position 73,275,654 of record NC_138980.1, read on the forward strand.
CTTCCTGCCAGTTGGTTATTTGTATGATTACTCAGTGGCATATCCTGGGAGCGGACACTGAGGATCCAGCCAGGAGAGAGGGGAGAGAGCCCAGTCTGGAGGAGACAGACGGCAAACAGGGACTTCTGATGGGGGAGGGGCAGGGATCCAGGAGAGCACAGACAGGAAGGAAGTGAAAAACTACCCAAACCATCACATTTGCTCTTCTTAGCCCTGGCCTGAGGCTACAGTGGCCATCTCAAATGCTCTCTTTCCTCCATTACCTGCCAGTGGTCTGATCCGGCCCCGCTGACCAGCAGCTTGCCAGTTCCTGCCCGAAGGGTGCCTACTGGTCTCCATGTGCCCCAGCTCCACACTCGGGTCCCCTGGGCTCTCAGACTCCAGGGCTGATGCAGCTTTAACTGGGCTCTGCACCCCTTCTTGCCCCGGATCATAAAACTTACCTCAAATTTAAAACGGGGACAGGGAAGTGCCCCTTTATTTGCTCAGCTGTGAGTAAGTGCACTTTGAGATGAACTGTTCCAGATCAAGGGCTGTGTGATGTGGCCTAGAGGGTCTCACGTGCATGCCCAGCATCCTCATTAAAGTCCCAGAGGAAGCTTCAGGAGGCCCCTTTTTGAAAAGACTGTGTAGGCCCGAGGTTCCCTGCAAGACAGGCCAGAAGGCAGACCTAGGGCAGCCGTGCCTGGAACCAAGACGGTGGGCTCTTCACTCCTTTTTCGGTTTCAGTTTCTAGTCTCACGGCGTCCCCTGCAGTTGCTACCCTCAAAGTGGTTTCTGGTCTCCTGCTGCCCAGTTGCCACCATTTACCCATCAGCAGATGCCCTATTGGCCACTCTGGCACCTGTTCCCACCCGGAGAAGGTTGGAGAGTCCCCTGAAATTTGCTGAGGGGCCTCCAACCTGTCCTCTCTGGCCTGCCCTCGCCCCACTGGACGTGGTCAGACCTCGGGTCAGGGGCCTGGCCTTGGCCACCCAGGCTTGCCGTGACATGCTTCTTTCTCTCAGTGCACCCTCCAGGTACCTCCTCCACAAGGCCCTCCAGACCCCATCCCCAAATCCAGGTTCAGCCCCCACCTGGGAATACCCAAAGTGCCCAGAGGGGCTGAGGCTGGCAGTGCCCCAGCTGTGTCCCTGGGGTCTAGCACAAAATAGATACGGAGTACGTGTTTGTGATTGCATCTTTGGTAAATAAGAATTACTTTGCAATGTAAATAATGCACCCCAACGTTTCTGCTTTGTGGGAGGAGGAGGATAAAAGACTATCTTTTAATCATGAAGACTTCTTATAGCAGGACCCCCTCAGCTCTCGGCTGGAGAGAGGATTTGGGTAGTGAGTCATACCTGGCCTCCATATCCCTGAGGGCCCCTCGGGACCCGGGACCCATGCCTCTGTGAAAGGCCTTGAGAGTCTTCCTCTTAAAAGGTACAACGCCACCCAGACTGGGCTGCCCAGGAGGCCTAGACACCCGCCCTCACTGAGCATCAGCCGATGCCTCCTCCCACAGACAAGGCTGTAGCCACTGGTGTTGGTTTCAAGTCCCCAGGAGTGCAAAGGGGATCTCAGACCAGCACAAAAAAGGGAATACTGAGTCTGCAATAAAGGATTAGAAACCGCTTCTTGGCCATTAAAACCTAAGTAGCTGAAGAATTTGATTTTGATCCTCTTTTACAACTGAATTTGGCAATGTTAATGCTGGTTCTCAGTTTCCACTGGAGCTTGGCATGTCTTCTGAGCCGGAAGAAAGATTCAGTCAAATTCAGTTTAATTCCACGCTAAGTATTGCTTATCTGTTTTCTCTCTTCGACACTTGATGAGCCGTCTGGGAATAACTGTGAACTAGAATGCTCAGGCATCTAGAACACTGTTCCCTCAACTATTCTGGTTAAACGTCTAGCACAGGCTGCTGCCACCTGTGACTAGTATTCTGTATTTCCTGTCTTTTCACATGCAAACTACTTACTAACAGCTGCTTGGGACCAGTAAAGTCTATACCACAGCTGGAGCCTGACTGCTGCTAACAGTTGGGCTTCCTAAATTCAATTAGCTGTGGACAGAGTCCACGGTCGGTGTGACAGGAGCCAGCAGCCACAGAGCAGGCATGAAGCTCACACCAGAGTGGGCAGTGACATTTTCCCACACCTGTGCACGCACACCCATTGCTGCCATCAGTCTGTTCATTTGGTGGAAAAATAGTGTTCCTGGGGCTGTAGGTTTGATGTAAGGCACATGAGATCTGCATAGGCAAAGACACGACCTTTGGATTATAAGATTGTCACAGGGCTTCCCGGGTGGCGCAGTGGTTGAGAGTCTGCCTGCCGATGCAGGGGACATGGGTTCATGCCCCGGTCCAGGAAGATCCTGCATGCCATGGAGTGGCTGGGCCCATGAGCCATGGCCGCTGAGCCTGTGCGTCCGGAGCTTGTGCTCTGCAACGGGAGAGGCCACAACAGTGAGAGGCCTGCGTACTGAAAAAAAAAAAAAAAAAAAAAAAAAAAAAAAGATTGTCACAAAGCCATCAACTAGAGGGCTGGTGCCATGCCCACTTAGTTATACTAATACCTGTGGGTGGTCTCATTGATTACCTGCCCAGTGCCCAGCCGTTAGCTGTGCCACTCTCTGCAGCTCCATCTCAGGCCATAGCAGGGATGAGTCCAGTCTCTGTGCACAAGAAGTTTATGTGGTCTCACTGCGAAGGTAACAATGAATCCATACCCAGTGGTAATGGGCATAGCCAAAGGCTGGGTGACCACAGGGCTGCTGGGAGCAGAAGGCAGAGAGACCTGGGCCTGGGTCACCAAAGCTCTCCATGACGCCCTCTCCATCTCACAGCTTCCATGCACACTCAGCCAGGAGGGCTGAGCTAGGAAACTCCCACAGCTACTCCACAATCTCCATCCTGCTCCAGACACATTCACGGGGACCCTTTTTAGGAACCTCCGATCGCGTTCCCGTCTCAACAGCAGGGATGTTGCCCTCCTTTGTTCCAAGGCCAGTTGGGGCCGGCTTATCGTGTGTTGTTCTAGCTCCTTCTCTCTTTCCACCCTGGTAAGAGCTGCCCATCACTCCAGGGTGGCATTACAAACTTTCCATGCTTTGCTTTGCTTTGTTTTGCTGATATCATTTCTCTCAATCCTTAGGATAGTCCTGCATAACTGGGGTTATTTTGCAGGAGCTGCCTGAGGCCACCCAGCAGGAGCAAAGTCCAGACCACACCAGCCCCCTGAGCCTGCACACAGTGCAGAGCTGCGGGGCCACCTGTTTTCTAAAGCCACCCCCCTCGCCTTGTTCCTTTGCCCCTGTTGGTCATAGCTCTGGCCCTGACTCATCCTCAGCAGGGGAGGTGACAAGGGGGACAGTGCCCCCTGCACTGCCCAGCATGTTTGGGGTTCCTGCTGCCACTGGAAAGAACTGAACTCTAGGAATGTGGTGTACATCTGAGGCCAACAAAGTCCTGGCAGGCAGCATGCTTCCTTCCTGCTTCTGAAGTTGTCATTTCAGGAGTGCGTGTACGCGCATACAGCTCCTCAGTCTCTGCTGTAACACTGTCAGGAAGCAACTTTCTAAAGAAAGCCTTCCAGAAAGTGTTAACCTGTCATTTTGTGGCTCCAGCTGCCCCCCCCCCATCAGCTTTTGGCCCCTCAAGGTATCTGTGCAGCACTCCCATTCTCCCTCCACACTGTTGCCATCTGAGAAAGGACGCCCCACACACCCTCCCACCAAACCCCAGGGAGGCCAGAGGACACCCTTACCTCTTTTGGGGTGTGGAAGGGACCCCTCGTGCACCCTTCCACCTGGGGGCGCAGTCTGGTTCCAGCCCACCTGCAGACCTTTGTTTCCTCCTCTGAAGAGGGGTTGTTTGTTTGTCACCAAAAATTATCTCCAGAGTAAAAAAAAGCTCAAGAAAATTTCCCAGTACCTCCTCCCATGGATCAGGTTGCCATCATAGTGCACTTCATGGCTCGGCTGTGAATAGCCTTTATAAAGCCTAGTAACATAAACACTAAACATTGAGCTAACTGAAATAGAGCATATTTCTACTGGGAGGAAGGGTAGACAGGAGGGTGCCTGTTTCTAGTGGAGATGGGGGAAGAATTATGCAAAAGGTAGCTAAATTCTCATCTTCCATACTGGGAAGTTAATGGATAATACCTAACACTAAAAAATAAATAAATAAATAAGTTGTGTGTTGTTTAGGTTAATTCTAAAATAACCAAGTAAAAATGCTGAAAGGGATTGCCTCTAGGGAAGGGAAATGGAAGGAAGGGGCAAAGGCTTGCTGTTTTTCATAAAAAGCCTTAAGTAACTATTGGGCTCTTTAAATTATGGGCTTATGTAACATGTTTAAAATATAACTTTTTAAAGGATATTAAATTTTTTAAGGTATCAGAAAGATTAGATCATCCTGAGAGAACTAAATACTCTAAAAAAGAGCCCAATGGAACTTGTAGGAAAAAGTTTTTAATTGCCGTTATGACTAAAGTTTTAAAATATAGTTTAGACAGCTGAAGAGAGAATTGATGATTTGGAAGACAGCTGAAGAAATAACCCAGAATGCAGCATCGAGAGATAAAGAGAAGGGAAATAGAAAACAGCGGCTAAAATATGGATGACAGAATAAGAAGGTCCAATACACATCTAGTAAGAGTTATAGAAGGTGAAAATAACGAGAATGAAAGAGAAGCAATGTTTGAAGATAACGGCTGAGAATTTTCCAGGATTGAAGAAATACTTTAATCTTCAGATTGAGAAAGTACAGCAAGTTCCGGACAAGATAATAAAAGCAGATCCAAAATTAAACAAATAATGGTAAAATTGTAGATCACCAGAGACAATGAGAAAAGTTTAAGAGCAACCAGAGATTTAAAAACATGTATTACCTACCAAGGGGAAATGTTTAGACTGGCAGAAGACAACAACAATAGGTGCTAGAACACAATGAAATAATACCAGGAATGGCAAGGTGGCCTCGGAGATAGGGAGTGGAAAAGCAGTGTGGAGGCAGTGGAGAGGTCTGTGCCCAGTTCCCTTTGCTCGCCAAAATAAAAAATTTATATAGGGCAGGTACTGCTAGTTGCCTTCCAATCTCCTCTCCTCACCTCCCTCTTCAGTAATAAAATCTCAAAGTTACCTGGACACGTTGCCATTCAGACAAAAGACTATGTTCCCGGCCTTCCTCATCACTCAGTTGGCCTTGCAAATAAGTTCTGCCCAATGGGATGAAGCAGAAGTGCTATGTGAGATTTCCAGAAAGCTGCTTTACAGTAGAGGGGGCATGCTCTCCCCTTCCCTTCCCCCATATTGCTGCCGGGAAGGAGGAATTCTGGCTGAGGCTCTAGCTCGATCTGGGACCATGAAGCCAAGGACCACACCAAAAGGATGGCGGAGGGTGAACTGAGATGACTCCAGGTCTATGACAAGCTAGTGGAGACATCACCCCAGCTCTGAATTTCCTGCCTCTGGATTCTTATATTTACATGAAAAAGATGACAAAAACTTATAACATGTTTAAGTCACCCTTTGGGGATTCCTGTTACAGCAAATTTAATCTTTTTTAAAAAATGTTATTGAAGTATAATTGATTTACAATGTTGTGTTAATTTCTGCTGTAGCAAATTTAATCTTAACTGATGCTGAAAAGCTTTTGACAGCAGAAACTAAAACAGGTACCCAAACCTTGGGATAAACCTTGAGAAGGAGGGATGTGGGGGAAACCAAGGGAGGTGGTCAAGTCTGAGAGCCTGGGCCTGGAGGGAAGACCCTCCTGTGTTCACAGAGCATGGGCCCTTCCTGCAACAGCAAGTTCTCACTGGGCAAGAGGCCAAGAGAGGCTGACTATGGCTCCCGTACAGCTGTGCTGGCCCCCAAGGGTCCTACTTCAGTGCTTCCAATAACTGTCACCCTTGGGAGATGTATGACACTCTCTCCAAGGATGAACAAAACTACAGCCCACCGCATAAAGTGGGTCCTTTATGGTATGACCACTCACAGCTGGCATCGCAGACTTACAAATTTCAAAGTGCTGAGCTGTGCTGCCTGGGCTCTTAGATTCTTTGTTGCAGTGGGGTTGTGTCCTGTCGGTCAGTGGTTTCTGTACTATTTGAAGCTCCTCAGAGAGCTGGGGCCACAGGGAGGAGGAGGACACTCAGAGAAACCCATGTGCATGTGTGCACACGCACACACACGCACACCATACACATGCACGTTGGCTTCCAAGAGGAGGAGCAGCCTTTCACTCAGTTTTCTAGCAATTAGAAGAGCATTGTTTCTTTTCCCCTCAGGACTGCCCAGTGCTCCTCTCTGGGTTCATGATTCTCACACAGAGGCAGGGTCTACACCCCAGCCTCTCCTCTGCAAAGAGGAGTGAAGTTGTCACAAGATGTGTTTCATTTTTGGCCTGTGAACTTGAGAGAACTATTCTGAGTTTTTGCTGAATATGATTACAGACCCCAGAAGCCCTTGTGCCCTGACTCTAACTGGCACTTATTGAAGAGATGATGATGACTTAGATGTTTTAATTAGCCTGCTTGCAGGAGTTCCCTGGTTCTGCTTGTTTAAGTGAGTTGATTTCAAAGGTAGCATGTCGTTGTTAGCAATGATAATAAGAGCTGCGTTCTTCGGGTACTTTCTCTGTGGCAGGCTCCGTGCTAAGGACTTTGCATGCATCATCTCAATCCTCACGACTACCCAGTGAGGTCAGCCCTATTACTGTCCCCACTTTTCCGTTGAGGACACTGATCAGCTACTAGTCCCTCCACAAGGAAGTGGAGGACGCAGACCAGGGGTGAGTTCAGATCTATTGGACTTGAAAGTCACGGGAGGCGAGGTGGGGACACCCAGCTGAGAGGGTCCTGCTCCTGCCCAGGGACTCACCCTGAGGGACAACCCGCAGCCCCTCTGCCCTCCAGCTCCCACGCCTGGCTAGACTCAGGGCCTGTCTAATCTAGCAGGCTCACAGCCCCTCATGGCACAGGCCTCCTCTCTCCTGGGACCCCCACCAGCTTTTATGGGGTTTTGGTAATCTCCTCCAAGTAAAGGGGCCATAAAGGCCCCCTCTAGAAGAGGGAAACCAGGGATGACCTTTACTGATCTCATCGCCCAGCCCCTCTTCCCTCCTCTCCCAGCCCAGTAGCTTGATCTCCTACTGGGAGAGAAAACAAGCTCTTAAATTCCCACACATTCTCCCCAACTCAGCTGCGTATGCTCTGCATTTTATGGACTCCATAGCTTTATTTCTTGATATTAAAAGCCAAGCTTTTAGAGCTTTAGAAATAAATTATTTTTCAAAAACCCTGTCTTCTGCAAATTGAAAGCCATGTTTCCAGAAAATCGTCTCTGCTATGAGCTTCAAGAGCCAAGAATTTGACACCTTTGTGTTCTGTGCACCATACCCTCCCCTGAGGCTATAATGCTCAGCCTTGGGTCTAGTTTTAATGGTGAAAGAATGTAGGAGAAAAACTAATTTGCTGAAAATGAAAAACCACCAGCTATCATTTTGAAAGACTGTCCTGCTCCCCTGACTTTGGCTTTGGGTAACACCGAGACTTGGGTTCCTTGTCTTTTGAGGGAGGAGTTGAACTTGCTGGTCTCTCCATCCTTACTGGCTGTGACGACCCATGATTCCTGCATTCCAGCAGGATAGCTGGGACCCATTCAAAATGGACATGGGCGAGGAAGGGTCTCTCTCCTCTGCAATTTGAGGCAATTGGGGAAATTCAGGATCAGTCTGAGCCTTCCACACTGCATGAACAAAATTAGGCCCAAGACAAATGGTCTCGCCAGAAATGAGAAGCTGGCCATCTCCACCTGCAGGGATGTAGAATTGGGGTTGTTATGGGCCTGATTTGTGAACTTGAATGAGGGCTTCTAGAAAGCTATTTGTAAAACTCATTGCTGTCTCCGGCTGCAGCTAACACATTCCATCTTCCATCTTCCCACTGGGTGATTTCACATTCCATGCATTCATAAAATAGAGTGGGCTGTGGAGTAAGTGTGGGAAGCAGGGTGAAGGGGAGGGGATGGGACAGTGAGGTGGGCATGGGGAGAGTGCCACTGGGCAGGAGAACCACAGGTGCCACACTGCTGAGTGGGGCACTTCCCATCAGCTCCCACTGCCTAGCACCAGGGGCTGCCCTTGTCTGCTTTCTCCTGGGGAAATCCTCAGACCCTGCAGGGCTTTTGCCCCAGTTTGCAGAGATTTGAAAGCAACGCGAGCTTTGCAGCTGAACGCGGATCTGCACTTCTGCCCTCCTCTGCCTGTCTTGGTGTGTCCTCTGTTTCCAGGCCTGGTGGGGGACAGGTCTTCTGAAGGGGTCCAGGTCCTGTGAGCAGGACATGTTGGGAAGAGGCCCGGAATGCTGGTGCAGCTGGAGTTGGGCCTCCTCAGCCCCTGAGGAGGGATAGGGAAGATTTGAGACCAGCAAAGAGGAACTGGCAAGCTTGACCAGGCTCAACTCAAGCCCCAGCACGCTTTGAGGGAGTTGAAGCCACCTTAGATCCTTCTGGAGCAAGGTTTTCTCTGTCAAACAACCATTACACTTCTGGGGGCACATAGGGCAACGTTCTGGATCAAAGTGTAATTTTAATTTAAAAACTGAATTAGTGGAGAAAATTAATTTCCTAAGCTATTCTTTTATGCCCTTAGAGGAATTTGACTAATATACTCTGCCAAGCTTCAGTTTGCCTATCTGTAAGATGGGGGTAATGCCCCATGCTCTGCTTGCCTCCCAAGGCTGCTGTGATTCTCAGTATGTCAGTGCATGAACTGATTTTGCGGTATTCACATGACCACAGGGGTTATTTTCAGTAGCTGCAAGTCCATGATAAAGCCCTCCAAGCCCTCTTTTGTTTCCTGCATTAACTCTTGGGTCCACAACTTGCTGCTTGTTGCTGGGCAGGAAGTCCCTGGAACTGTGGCTCGGAAGTTTCACAACAGAGATGGGGTTTGTGGGGTTTGTCCGTAGGAGGGTTGGGGATGACTGGTCTGGATGTGTTTTGGCCTCTTGATGGCTGGTTTTCTCCAGGAGCTCCAGGGCCTTGGAGCAAAGGGCTGAATCAGGCTTGGTGCTCTAGGAGGCTGAGACCAGCCTCTCTGAGCCAGGACAACTGCCGGTGACAGTGCTGCTACCGACTTTAGTGACAGCTCTCACCTGGGTCATCAGAGCAAGCCCAGCTGTGTTTACTGTGCAGTGTGTATTTTTGCCCTCTTGCGTTTGGAGAACCAGAAGTCCCCATGGGGTAGATAAGGCCCGACTCTGAAGCTGGAGTCCTGTTTATGAGTGGCTCACGGGAGGGGCCTCAGTACTTTCTAATAAGTCTCTCCTGGGAGCGCTTTACTAACCAGAACACCTACCTCCCCGGCTGTGTTATAATGGAGGCTTTGTTACATGACTGCACATCTGCTCAAGCTCAGACCTGGAGATTACATTGAATATAATTCCCTACACTATGAATTTATGAAGCACACAGCATGGAGGTGATAAGGTGAGGGCCATTTGTAGTGACCGTAGATTTCTGGAAATTATAATGGTTGGTCTGTTGGCCTCAAACAAATGTGGAAGCAGTACTGGAAAGAGCAATGCTCTGGGGTCACTGAGAACTATGTTCTTCTGGCTCTGCCACTTCCCACGTGTGTGAACTTGAGCAGGTGTCCTACACTCCTTGAGTCTTTTTCCTTGCCTCCAAAATGGAAAAATAGGGTGGTTTGGGGAATTAAATAAGATAAATGGATATAAAGCAGCTATAAAACATCTGGCTCAAGTAGGCCCTTAATGAACAGTAAGAACTTTTTTATTTTTGTTTTTATTAGTTAATTGTCTTGTTCAAAGTCTTCTTGAGGGCTAAAAAGAGGAAACTACATGGGGCAGATCTGACCTCAAGCATTTGGAAGTCCTGGAGGATTGGGCAGGGTACCTTGTCTCTGAGTACACTAAACATACAGGTAGATTGGACAAACAGGGGTCCTGAGACATTTGAAGAAAATCAACAGCATAAAAGAGAAGAACCAAGATGAACAACAACAGAAAAACCCACAACTAACCCTGGAGGATATGGAACAAAAGAAATTTTTTTTAATCTAATAAAAACCCTTAGACAGACTTGAGAATATGTTTTCATATAATCAGAAAGCGCTGTTATGAGAAAGAAGAATAGAGCAAGAAATATTTCTTGGAAATTAAAAATATAGTTGCTAAAGTTAAAAGTTCAGTAGGAGTCAAAGAAAGAGTTGAGGAACTATCCCATAATATAGATTAAAAACTGAAGAGATGGAAAAGGTGAGAGAAAAACTGAGAGATATGGACGATCAACCTAGGGGAACAAACATCCGTCTACTCTGATGAGTTGACTTACAACCAAGAAATCTGAGAGAAGGAAATTATCAAGAGAGGAACAGAAGAACACTCCTCAGAGCTGAACTAAGGTACAGACCTTCAGGTGGAAAGACCAGATTAGAACTGAGAAGGGGGAAATGAAGAAGATCCACAGCTGCATATCCCTTTGAGATTTCAGAACACCAAGGACAAAGAGAAGATTGTAAAAGCTTCCAGAGAGAAAAGACGTGTCATCAACAAAGAATCAGGAGATCATTGTTAGCAGATAGGAGTTATCAACACTGGAAGGCAATGGAGCAGTTACCTTCAAATGTCTGAGGGAAACCAATTTTTACCTAGAATCCTATACCAAATAAAGACATTTTCAGACATGCAAGGACACAGAAAATTACCTTCTTTCTTAATTTAAAAAAAACGGGGAGTTAGGGGTGGTATAATCCACTAAGCAGGAAAGGTATTTAATAAGAAGAGCTGGTCCAAGAAACAGCAGAACTAACCCAGGCGTGTAATGAAGGGGATCCCAGCATGACAGCTGGGACCACCTGGGAACCTGGGAGATGATCCAGTCAGGTTAGAAGAGGAAGTCAGAAGGTTCTGAGAAGAAAGTCCTCAAGAACAAAGCAGATTCCATTTCACAAAAATAAGATTAAGAAGCTCTAAACCTCAGTGATAAAGAAAGAAAGAAATCTTTTAAGGCAGTTAAAAATTCTGGGAAAAACAACTTACTGAACAAGAAAGACATGGTCCCATATTAAGCAAACTCAAATATGTCACATATTTGAGTAACTGAAGGAAGGTGAAGAAACAGAACTATTTGACTGAGGCCTAAAACAGCACAGGTGAGTCAGTGGAGCTGCCACCTCCTTCCCGGAAGGGAGGGTCACTGTGTCTTTCTGCTGAGGATGATGGACCAGAATGTTCATAATGCTCTTTATTCATTTTCACATTTAGGTTCAATGAATAGAAACTGGCACTTATTACATACAGTTACAGAGTGTAACAAGGTAAAAATTAACGTAGATCATTTAAATCAGAAGTTAACAGGGAAGGATCCGGGACTGGACTTCTTCCACAGTGAAGGGGCAAGAAAGACTGCCTAACTGATCTTAATGTGTTAAAGTTTAGGGTTTTGTTTTTATGGTGTACATATTTTGCTTTTTAAATGTTTTAAAAAGTGGCACTGTATTGGATATTTGAAGAGCTTCCACCCAACTCATTGTCACAGGCTATCTCATGCTTATAAGAGTTCCCTGCATTTTCTATTCTGTGCCTTTTACTATATTTTAATTTATTTGCTGTTCTCCAAAAACTGCCATTTTGAATTGCTCAATATATATTCTCAGCTAAAAATGTCAGTGTAGTTATGCAATGAAAGCGCCACTATGTATGTATATATCTGGGATTAGCAAAGAGATGATTAAGGCAGTTCAGTGTTGATCAATAATCATATTTGATTTGGACTTTTTACTTTGCTTTCTCAACCATCCTGTACTTTGATATTTATTACGACCCACTGAGATTCTGGCCTTGACTAAATAGAAGTTGCTTGAGGAAATTTACAATCTAGTGATTGGATTCCAGTGGTGCTGCTCTTGGAATGACGATACAGAATTAGATCTCGCAGAGTAAATAGAAACCCAGTGATGGGAACTGTGCCGTTAATAAAAATGTCTCCTAGTGCTTTGAACACAACAAAGCAAATATCAGCAAATGCAGCCCCTAGTCATAAAAACTTTATGTCACAAGTGTAGGGTCAGAGTCCTTTTTCAGATGTGCTAAGCAATTTGAGCAAAAAGTATATTTTTGACTCGTGTGATTTTAGATCTGAGATTCTCAAATCCCAGGGTTCAGAAGGGTGACACGGTGTTTTGAAAAGTTCCCTGTATTCCCTTGTGAAGCTCCAGGGCTGCTCAGATGTTTCCAGGACAGAGAGGTAGCCCTGGGCCGACCTCCCAGGGAGCCCAGATACGGCTGGCTGTGGGCTGTCTCTGTATCTGTGCTGAGCATCCAGGCCTCTGTTGACACAGCCGGCGGCCCCCAGGAGAACTTCCATATCAGAGCCAGCCTCGGCCCTCTCTCTGTCCTCCTCCCGGAGGGCTCAGAGGATGGGTCCAGAAACCTTTTTCCAGAGTTGCTAAAGAAATCTCTGTCCTGCTTTACTTCTTGCTAATTAAAATAAAATGGATTTATCCAGGGCAGGTGGGCCCTCATTATAACGCATAATAATAACACACACGACAGGAGCATCTTTCATCCTGATGAGCTAGCAGGGGTGCTCCCAGGCCTGCTTCTCCTCAGAAGGAAGGAACTGCCTGAGGGCCCACAGTCACTTTGGTAAGCACTGGCGTGTTCCAGGGATGGCAGGAAGTGGCTCCCCTTGCAGTGAAAAGATCTGTGAGCAAATGCAAACAGGAATCTTCCCAGAGATGGTTACAGAGGCAGCACTCTGGCTGCCACAAGTGTTGTCATCGCCATAATGCAAACGTGCAGCCAGCATGAAGGCAGACAGCAAAGGGGACCATGCAGAAATAGAGGTGGCCTCGCTGTTAGAGGTTCAAGAATCACTGGCGATTATTTTTCCCTTTTTCAAAATTTTCTCATAATCCCCATGAAAGGGGAACTTTTAGGGCTACCACTTAGTTATTTGCATTGAACAGAAGTTTGCCCAGTGCCCTGGGCTCTTCATAATTTTACAAGCAAGTGAGCCCCAGTACAGCATAGGGATAAGGGTGTAGGGTTGAGACTCAGCCACACTGCCTGGGTCTGACCCCCCCTCCTTCTCTCTCCTGTTGTCAGCGAGGGGAGAGCACCCCGACTACCAAAAGATTCAGGCTCAGAGAAAAGAACACTTTTCTGTGTCAGAGATGGAGCTCTCCCAGGGATACCTTCTGTTCGGGAGGGGGCTGAAATCAGACACACATGCAAGTCTCCAAAGACCTACTCAGGTGGGTACCCATAAAGTAACAAGTCTAGGCAGCCTTGGGGCCCCATCAGCTGCCCCAGTCCCTGCCCCTGAGCAGCCCTGCCTAACGTCCCATTTGTCCACCTGCTCCTAGTGTCGAGGCTGCCAGAAAACCACCCATCCTCTCCCCACCCCACCTGACCAGGGTGCACACATGTCATCTCTGTATCACTGCATCCTCTTATCCTGGGCATGTGCGCATGCACGTATTGTGGAAGTGCAGAGGGCCCGCGTGCCCGCCGCTCACCCAGGCATCCAGAGCAGCCCTCACTAAAGATCCGTGCATTTCCTGTGCACCTGGACCCACTGAGATGCATGGCCCCTGCCAGAGCCAATAGACAGAAACCATCTCCAAATGTTTGTCCTTCCTCTGCCATTTGGGGTAAAAATGTAGCAAATGAGCAAGTCAACAGCTTGCCTCCTCACTAAAGTATTGGCAAGTGGAAGAGGAACAATGCTACTCATTCAGGGATGAATTACACAAGGTTTCCATAGTCATCTTGCCAGCGTACCTTGCTCTAACGAAGACACGGTTTTGTTTTCTCTGGTTCTGAGCTGTCTTTGCTCCCGCCCCTCCCCTGTGCATCCCCCCGACCCTCACAACCTCTCCTTACACGCCTCCTCCTGCCCCTCTCTGGCCACATGAAGGTCCAGCACCTTTTCCCCTTCTGGTCCCACACCCGCCATTCCCTGAGCTTCGAGTGATTCTGCCTTAGGCTCTCCAGCCCCACCTTCCCCTGGGCCGGTCCTTCCCAGCTCTCCTTCCTGTCCACTTATCATCTGGTCCCAGCTCTCTAACAAGTCCCCTCTGTGAGAGCACTATGTGAGCTGCCAGAGCCAGGGATGAGGTGACTCGGGCCCTGAGGAAGCTGTGGGTACCTGAGAGGCAGTGCTAGAGCAGGTACCAGGCACTCTCACGCACCTGGGGCAGATACCCACACTCTCGTGGGCCTGGGGGCGGGGGGCGTAGACGACAATGCAGTGGAGGCCTCAGACATGTCAATAAGGTAGGTACTCGTACAGTTCTTGCTTTGTGGATAGGATTCAGAGAGGTGAAGTGACTTACCTGAGGTCACACAACTTGTAAGTGGCATATCCGGTGTCCATACCTAGGGTTTCCTAGAGGAAGACTGCTTCAAGATGGGTCTGGAAGGACAGATGGGGTATGAGCAGGGCATGGGGGCAGTGGTACAGAGTGACAGGGTCTGGAGTTTGTACAAAGGTGTTGGTGGCTGGATGTGCTCCATTGGTAGATGAGAACAGGGAAGAAAGGAAGATGTTTTCCTCCTCCTGTCATGAAAGGACTTCATGACACTTCTCTTACCCGCTCCCTTCTCCTACACACACACACGCACACACTTTCACATAGCAGCTTGGCAGAGAGTCCTGGGACCACCAGAAGAGGCTGGTGAACTTTCTTTGTCTGTGTTCTGGGGTCCGGGAGTCAGTGGCAGAGCCTGCCTAATGTCCAGTAAGAAGCCAGCTCATGGTTAGGGGTAGTCATCCTGGCCTTGGCTGAGATCTTAGGTAGTTAATGCAAATGTGATTGACCTCCTGCACATATTTTCTACATTCCCCTTTAGTGGTTTAGGAGAGAGATGATAGTTAAAGACACTGTCATCAGAGCGGGGCTGTCTCTCCCTGGCTGTGTGACAGGAATGTAAGTGGGCTGGTGGTTCCCTGGACAGTAACTTCAGAGGACCTTTGGGGGTCACATACCTGGCCTCAATCAGTGGTTCTGAAGCCTGGCTATGCTTCCATCTACCCCAAGAGCTTTTGAAAACAGAGGC
Source organism: Mesoplodon mirus (assembly GCF_964341445.2). Classification (NCBI taxonomy): domain Eukaryota; kingdom Metazoa; phylum Chordata; class Mammalia; order Artiodactyla; family Ziphiidae; genus Mesoplodon; species Mesoplodon mirus. Next base: position 73,290,737 of record NC_138980.1, read on the forward strand.
CTGGGCCACAACCCAAGAGGGCTCGTAGGACTGAGACCCAAACAACACTTGCTCAGGGGCATTCTGTACATTTTTGTTGAGTTATCTGAATGAATTATTTTATTCCTGTTTTATGTCCCGAACAAACCCACATCATCATTTTATTAATGTATCTGCAATTACTGCATAACTATTTCCAGTTTAGTGTGGTCTATGCCATGGGTATGCTTAATCAAATATCTGCATGATGGACCTTTAAGTTCTTTGGGGCCAGAAGCTTTTCCCATCAATTAAGCTTCAACAAAATGAGTTTTTAGCTCATCTGCAACTGTATTTTTATGTTTCTTTTATGACTCCCCTGCCTTCTCCTTGTGTCCTTAGAGATACCTGAAAATGTGGTGTGGGGCTGAGATATTTATTAGCAGTGTGCAGAGAACAGGTTTATAATGGTCGTTACGAAATATTCAAGTGCCTGCTTTGAAGTAGGATATTTTATATTTCCATTACAGTCATTTCTTGGGTGCCCTCCCCCCCCGCCGACTACCAGTGCCACCAGAGAGAAGGGTGTCCATCCTGGGCCCTGGGGCCTCCCTGGGATCAAGGCCCTGGAGGTGTTTCCTCTGGAAAGAGATTGAATTCCCAGTAACTTCCTAGAGCCCACACTCCCCCCAAACCCAGAGGTCTTCGTAATCTGACCCACTAAATGCAGAAAGGATTTCCCGGCCATCCAGAGTCCTCTTCCTCTGTGCCAGGCGAGGGGCCATCCAGGGCCCTGACTCAGACAGCCCCGGAGGACACAGGTGGTCAGCCCCCTCGTGCACAAGAGGAAACACGGCTCAGGGAGAGAAGATCTAAGTTTCTAGCAAGCAGGCGCTGCTCGGCTCACACACATACCCAGAGAAGGAGCACACAGAGATGTGGGCACACCCAGCCCTCCAGCCTGTCCTGTGAATACACATGAGGGAAAATAAAGTGAAAGAGAGAGCTGGAAGGAAGGACTATCAAGCCACTCTGACCCCAGTGCCCGTACGTTCATGCAGTGAGCAGAGCTCCCTCTGCCATCAGTGAAAGGGACAGCAGACCCCAGATGGCCCAGGCCAGCTCCTGGACATGGGCAGGGCTCGCGGCCAGAGCGCCTCATGCTCACTCGGGCCTACTTGCCACCGTTCCTCTTCTCCTGCCCCCACTCATGTGAAGGTTTGACTGGAGGAAGGTTCCAAGTGGAGGTGGAAGGAAGGCCTGTGAGCATGGAATATCCATGTTTAGCTAACCCAACGGCTCTTCTATGGCATCCTGGGTCAGAAGGAAACTTAGAGGCCATGTGTGTCTCAGTAGAAGGGACTCTGGACAGAAGTCATTTGCCTGTTCATTTGGTCACTCCTTCGTTTCTTCGGCGTGTGCTTGCTGAACACTAATCACGTGCCCGGACCCCCACTGGCTCTCAGGCCATGACGGGAGGGGCATGATGGACAAGCTGAGGAAGCAGAGAGAATAAATGCTCTGAAGGGGGTGCCCAGGACACTCTGAGGACACATAGGAGGAGTGTGAACCCAGCCAGAGCGCTCAGGGCAGTGATATGCAGGGGAAGCTGTGTGCCAGCTAAGACCCAGAGATGGTGAGGAGTCTGTGAAGACGGGCATGGTGTGGCGATGGTGCCACGGCCCACGGGTGATGCCAGGCTGGTTTGCAGTACTGGGGGTGGCTCAGGTTCCCTGGGGTGAGTGTGCGCAGTGGGAAGAGGTGAGCCTGGAGGAGGGGCCAGGCCAGCTGGAGAAGGTGTTTCAGGCCAAGGGGAGCAGCTTGGCTCTACCCTGAGGACGGTGGGGTGCCCCCCACAGATTCCTCCAGCCGCTGAGTGGATGGGGTCAGTGGGAGCGAGATTGGAGCCATGGGCTAACCAGGGCAGAGGGGTCATCCAAGTCATGTTAGTGGTTTCCTTGAACTAGAATAGAGGCTTTAGGAGTGGGGAAAACTGGCACCGCTAAGGAACAATTAGGAGGCAGGAGTGGCCTGAGCCAGGACTGATGGGCTGGGGATGGCGGGGTGTCGAGGGCAACCTCAGGTGTGTGGTTGGGCAGCTGAGGGCTTTGGTGGAGGGGCCACTGGCTGGGGTTAGGAGGTAAAAGAAGGAGCAGTCTCAATGGCAAGTTCACTTTGGGCTGTGATGAGGCAGGAGCCTGCGGGACAACATGGAGAGATGTCAGGCCAGCAGTGGGGTGTGAGGTCTGGAGCTCAGGAGAGGGTCTGGGCTGGACAGTGAGTGGATACCTCTCCAGCCTTCCCCAGCTCCAGCCCTTGATCAAAGGGACTGAGCGTCTACTGGGGAGCAGCCAGAGGCTCCACCCAGCTCATGTCAGTCCAATCCCCAAAGAACCAAAGCTTCTGGAAACCTGGAAGGCACTGGAGCAGGAGAAACAGTCCAGATACCCCAGCGATGATCAGGTGTGGAAGGGCCTGCAGAGACCAGGGCGGGAAGATGGAGCATGGAGAGAGACCAGACCCGGGGGCCACGCTCACGCCCTGCTCAGAGGAGCTGATCCCGAGAGGGGCACTGGCATGAGCAGGTCAGCACACCCCACTGGGGCCTCCAAGAGCCGAGTGTGATGAGGGCAAAGCCAGTGAATAGCCCAAGCTGCCCCACCCCTGGGCAGATAGCGGCTTCCAGCACGCACAGGGTGGTCTGGGCCAGAGCAGAGGTAGTAAGGATAAACCAGGCCCCTCCAGAAACATGGCTCAACCAGTACTCGCTCATGACCTGCCAGAGGTGACCGGCTCCATCCAGCCCCCTCTCTCAAGCTCACCTCCTGGGTGAGCCAGGAGACCAACACACCCAGAGACCCAGCCTCACACTTGTACACACCTGTGATACACAACACTCCCAGAAGTCCACTGCCAGGTGCCCTCCACACACATACGAACCACCACAACACCGTCCTCTGGAGCCACACAGGTACAAGTGACTTGTAGGCGAGGGGCATGACTGTTTTCAATACTAAGTCTCCATTTCTACAAGCAGTGTCCCCCAGGATGCTCACTACATATCATTTAAGAGCTAAATCAACTCCACTGAGCTAGCCGACCTTGGGAAGAATGCTTCTCCAGCTCTTAGGTTTGCTTTCTGATGAATAGGATGATGATCCTTCACTCCCTGGTGCATCTTTAAAGCTCTGACAGGGGTGCAGCTCTAACATGCAGCCTGAAACTTGGAGACATGAGCTGGGAGAATAATCTCCCAAGACAGGGACGGCATTTTAAATGTAATTATAGCTGGTGTTCTGACGCCGCAGCCCCAGTGTTCAAGCCGGCAGACTCCCTCCTTTCATATTTACCTTTAGTCCCACACTCTTTCCTGTGATCCATTAGTTCTACTAACTCATTTAAAAGCTAGGGTCATGGCCATTTGCTCAGGTGGATGTGAACCAGATAAGGGGATCCAGATTCCCTCCTTGAAGATGCTCTAGGCTCCAGTTCCTCACTAAAGCACCCCAAATTAGCAGGCAGAGCTGGCCACCACCAGTTTACCTCACCTCCTTTATTTCTTTTTAACATCTTTATTAGAGTATAATTGCTTTAAAATGGTGTCTTAGTTTCTGCTTTATAACAAAACGAATCAGTTATACATATACATATGTTCCCATATCTCTTCCCTCTTGCATCTCCCTCCCTCCCACCCTCCCTATCCCACCCCTCTAGGTGGTCACAAAGCACCGAGCTGATCTCCCTGTGCTATGCGGCTGCTTCCCACTAGCTGTCTATTTTACGTTTTGCAGTGTATATATGTCCATGCCACTCTCACTTTGTCACAGCTTACGCTTCCCCCTCCCCATGTCCTCAAGTCCATTCTCTAGTAGGTCTCTGTCTTTATTCCCATCTTGCCCCTAGGTTCTTAAAAACTTTTTTTTATTCCATATATGTGTCTTAGCATACGGTATTTCTTTTTCTCTTTCTGGCTTACTTCACTCTGTATGACAGACTCCAGGTCCATCAACCTCACTACAAATAACTCAATTTCGTTTCTTTTTATGGGTGAGTAATATTCCATTGTATATATGTGCCACATCTTCTTTATCCATTCATCTGTTGATGGACACTTAGGTTGCTTCCATGTCCTGGCTATTGTAAATAGAGCTGCAATGAACATTTTGGTACATGACTCTTTTTGAATTATGGTTTTCTCTGGGTATATGCCCAGTAGTGGGATTGCTGGGTCATATGTAGTTCTATTTTTTTAACATCTTTATTGGAGTATAATTGCTTTACAGTGGTGTGTTAGTTTCTGCTTTGCAACAAAGTGAATCAGTTATACATGTACATATGTTCCCATATCTCTTCGCTCTTAAGTCTCCCTCCCTCCCACCCTCCCTATCCCACCCCTCTAGGTGGTCACAAACCACCCAGCTGATCTCCCTGTGCCATGCGGCTGCTTCCCACTAGCTATCCACCCTACGATTGGTAGTGTATATATGTCCATGCCACTCTCTCACTTTGTCACAGCTTACCCTTCCCCCTCCCCAAATCCTCAAGTCCATGCTGTAGTAGGTCTGTGTCTTTATTCCCATCCTACCCCTAGGCTCTTCATGACATATTTTTTTCTTAAATTCCATATATATGTGTTAGCATACAATATTTGTTTTTCTCCTTCTGACTTACTTCACTCTGTATGACATACTCTAGGTCCATCCACCTCACTACAAATAACTCAATTTCATTTCTTTTTATGGCTGAGTAATATTCCATTGTATATATGTGCCACATCTTCTTTATCCATTCATCTGTTGATGGACACTTAGGTTGCTTCCATGTCCTGGCTATTGTAAACAGAGCTGCAATGAACATTTTGGTACATGACTCTTTTTGAATTATGGTTTTCTCAGGGTATATGCCCAGTAGTGTCATTGCTGGGTCGTATGGTAGTTCTTTTTTTTTTTTTTTAAACATCTTTATTGGAGTATAATTGCTTTACAATGGTGTGTTAGTTTCTGCTTTACAACAAAGTGAATCAGTTATACATATACATCTGTTCCCATATCTCTTCCCTCTTAAGTCTCCCTCCCTCCCACCCTCCCTATCCCACCCCTCTAGGTGGTCACAAACTACCCAGCTGATCTCCCTGTGCCATGCGGCTGCTTCCCACTAGCTATCCACCCTACGATTGGTAGTGTATATATGTCCATGCCACTTTGTCACAGCTTACCCTTCCCCCTCCCCATATCCTCAAGTCAGTGCTCTACTAGGTCTGTATCTTTATTCCCGTCCTACCCCTAGGCTCTTCATGACATTTTTTTTTCTTAGCTTCCATATATATGTGTTAGCATACGGTATTTGTCTTTCTCTTTCTGGCTTACTTCACTCTGTATGACAGACTCCAGGTCCATCAACCTCACTACAAATAACCCAATTTCGTTTCTTTTTATGGCTGAGTAATATTCCATTGTATATATGTGCCACATCTTCTTTTTCCATTCATGTGTTGATGGACACTTAGGTTGCTTCTATGTCCTGGCTATTGTAAACAGAGCTGCAGTGGATATTTTGGTACATGACTCTTTTTGAATTATGGTTTTCTCAGGGTATATGCCTAGTAGTGGGATTGCTGGGTCATATGGTAGTTCTATTTTTAGTTTTTTAAGGAACCTCCATACTGTTCTCCATAGTGGCTGTATCAATTTACATTTCCACCAACAGTGCAAGAGGCTTCCCTTTTCTCCACACCCTCTCCAGCATTTATTGTTTGTAGATTTTTTGATGATGGCCATCATCTGACGTAGGATGATATCTCATTGTAGTTTTGATTTGAATTTCTCTAATGATTACTAATGTTGAACATCCTTTCATGTGTTTGTTGGCAATCTGTATATCTTCTTTGGACAAATGTCCATTTAGGCCTTCTGCCCATTTTTGGATGGGGTTGTTTGTTTTTTTGATATTGAGCTCCATGAGCTGCTTGTAAATTCTGGAGATTAATCCTTTGTCAGTTGCTTCATTTGCAAATATTTTCTCCCATTCTGAGGGTTGTGTTTTCGTCTTGTTTATGGTTTCCTTTGCTGTGCAAAAGCTTTTAAGTTTCATTAGTTCCCTTTTGTTTATTTTTGTTTTTATTTCCATTTCTCTAGGAGGTGGGTCAAAAAGGATCTTGCTGTGATTTCAGTCACAGAGTGTTCTGCCTATGTTTTCCTCTCAAAGTTTGATAGTGTCTGGCGTCACATCTAGGTCTTTAATCCATTTCGAGTTTATTTTTGTGCATGGTGTTAGGGAGTGTTCTAATTTCATTCTTTTACATGTAGCTCTCCAGTTTTCCCAGCACCACTTATTGAAGAGGCTGTTCTTTCTCCACTGTACATTCCTGCCTCCTTTATCAAAGATAAGGTGACCATATGTGCGTGGGTTTATCTCTGGGCTTGCTATCCTCTTCCATTGATCAGTATTCCTGTTTTTGTGCCAGTACCATACTGTCTTGATGACTGTAGCTTTGTAGTATAGTCTGAAGTCAGGGAGCCTGATTCTTCCAGCTCCGTTTTTCTTTCTCAATATTGCTTTGGCTATTCGGGGTCTTTTGTGTTTCCTTACAAATTGTGAAATTTTTTGTTCTAGGTCTGTGAAAAATGTCAGTGGTAGTTTGATAGGGAATGCATTGAATCTGTAGATTGCTTTGAGTAGTATAGTCATTATCACAGTGTTGATTCTTCCAATCCAAGAACATGGTATATCTCTCCATCTATTTGTATCATCTTTAATTTCTTTCATCAGTGTCTTATAATTTTCTGCATAGGTCTTTTGTCTCCTTAGATAGGTTTATTCCTAGATATTTTATTCTTTCTGTTGCAGTGGTAAATGGGAGTGTTTTCTTTATTTCATTTTGAGATTTTTCATCATTAGTGTATAGGAATGCTAGAGATTTCTGTGCATTAATTTTGTATACTGCCACTTTACCAAATTCATTGATTAGCTCTAGTAGTTTTCTGGTAGCATCTTTAGGATTCTCTATGTATAGTATCATGTCATCTGCAAACAGTGACAGCTTTACTTCTTCTCTTCCGATCTGGATTCCTTTTATTTCTTTTTCTTCTCTGGTTGTTGTGGCTAAAACTTCCAAAACTAGGTTGAATAAAAGTGGTGAGAGTGGGCAACCTTGTCTTGTTCCTGATCTTAGTGGAAATGGTTTCAGTTTTTCACCACTGAGGACGATGTTGGCTGTGGGTTTGTCTGTCATATATGGCCTTTATTATGTTGAGGAATGTTCCCACTATGCCTATTTTCTGCAGGGTTTTTATCATAAATGGGTGTTGAATTTTGTCGAAAGCTTTCTCTGCATCTATTGAGATGATCACATGGTTTTTCTCCTTCACTTTGTTAATATGGTGTATCACATTGATTGATTTGTGTATATTGAAGAATCCTTGCATTCCTGGAATAAACCCCACTTGATCATGGTGTATGATCCTTTTAATGTGCTGTTGGATTCTTTTTGCCAGTACTTTGTTGAGGATTTTTGCATCTGTGTTCATCAGTGATATCGGCCTGTAGTTTTCTTTCTTTGTGACATCTTTGTTTCGTTTAGGTATCAGGGTGATGGTGGCCTCGTAGAATGAGTTTGGGAATGTTCCTCCCTCTCCTATATTTTGGAAGAGTTTGAGAAGGATAGGTGTTAGTTCTCTTTAAATGATTGATAGAATTCGCCTGTGAGGCCATCTGGTCCTGAGCTTTTGTTTGTTGGAAGATTTTTAATCACAGTTTCAATTTCAGTGCTTGTGATTGGTCTGTTCATATTTTCTATTTCTTCCTGGTTCAGCCTCGGAAGGTTGTGCGTTTCTGAGAATTTGTCTATTTTTCCAGGTTGTCCATTTTATTGGCATAGAGTTGCTTGTAGTAATCTCTCCTGACCCTTTGTATTTCTGCAGTGTCACTTGTTACTTCTCCTTTTTCATTTCTAATTCTATTGATTTGAGTCTTCTCCCTTTTTTTCTTGCTGAGTCTGACTAATGGTTTATCAATTTTGTTTATCTTCTCAAAGAACCAGCTTTTAGTTTTATTGATCTTTGCTATCATTTACTTCATTTCTTTTTCATTTATTTCTGATCTGATATTTATGATTTCTTTCCTTCAGCTAACTTTGGGGGGTTTTTGTTCTTCTTTCTCTAATTGCTTTAGGTGTAAAGTTAGGTTGTTTATTTGAGATGTTTCTTGTTTCTTAAGGTAGGATTATATTGCTATGAACTTCCCTCTTAGAACCACTTTTGCCGCATCCCATAGGTTTTGAGTTGTCATGCTTTCATTGTTATTTGTTTCTAGGTGTTTTTTGATTTCCTCTTTGATTTCTTCAGTGATCTCTTGGTTATTAAGTAGTGTATTGTTTAGCCTCCATGTGTTTGTATTTTTTACAGATACTTTCCTGTAATTGATATCTAGTCTCATAGCATTGTGGTCAGAAAAGATACTTGGTACAATTTCAATTTTCTTAAATTTACCAAGGCTTGATTTGTGACCCAAGATATGATCTATCCTGGAGAATGTCCCATGAGCACTTGAGAAAAATGTGTATTCTGTTGTTTTTGTATGGAATGTCCTATAAATATCAATTAAGTCCATCTTGTTTAATGTATCATTTAAAGCTTGTGTTTCCTTATTTATTTTCATTTTGGATGATCTGTCCATTGGTGAAAGTGGGGTGTTAAAGTCCCCTACTATGAATGTGTTACTGTCGATTTCCCCTTTTATGGCTGTTAGTATTTGCCTTATGTATTGAGGTGCTCCTATGTTGGGTGCATAAATATTTACAATTGTTATATCTTCTTCTTGGATCGACCCCTTGATCATTATGTAGTGTCCTTCTTTGTCTCTTCTAATAGTCTCTATTTTAAAGTGTATTTTGTCTGATATGAGAATTGCTACTCCAGCTTACTTTTTTGTTTTGTTTTTTTAATACTTATTTATTTATTTATTTTGGCTGCACCAGGGCTTAGTTGCAGCATGCTGGCTTTTCTTTGAAGTTGCAGCACGCTGGCTTTTTCATTGCAGCATGCGGGATCTTATAAATTTTTTTATTTATTTATTTTTGGCTGTGTTCAGTCTTCGTCTCTGTGCAAGGACTTTCTCTAGTTGTGACAAGCGGGAGCCACTCTTCATCGCGGTGCCCGGGCCTCTCTTGTTGCGGAGCACAGGCTCCAGACACGCAGGCTCAGTAGTTGTGGCCCAGGGGCCCAGCTGCTCCATGGCATGTGGGATCTTCCCAGACCAGGGCTTGAACCCGTATCCCCTGCATTGGCAGGCAGATTCTCAAACACTGCGCCACCAGGGAAGTCCCCAGCTTTCTTTTGATTTCCATTTGCATGGAATATCTTTTTCCATCCCCTCAATTTCAGTCTGTATCTGTCCCTAGGTCTGAAGTGGGTCTCTTGTTGACACCATATATATGGGTCTTGTTTTTGTATCCATTCAGCCAGTCTGTGTCTTTTGGTTGGAGCATTTAATCCATTTACATTTAAGGTAATTATCGATACGTATGTTCCTATTACCATTTTCTTAATTGTTTTGAGTTTGTTATTGTAGCTCTTTTCCTTCTCTTGTGTTTCCTGCCTAGAGAAGTTTCTTTAGCATTTGTTGTAAAGCTGGTTTGGTGGTGCTGAATTCTGTTAGCTTTTGCTTGTCTTTAATTTCTCCATCAAATCTGAGTGAGATCCTTGCTGGGTAGAGTAATCTTGGTTGTAGGTTTTTTTCCTTCATCACTTTAAATATGTCCTGCCACTCCCTTCTGGCTTACAGAGTTTCTGCTGAAAGATCAGCTGTTAACCTTATGGGGATTCCCTTGTTTGTTATTTGTTGTTTTTCCCTTGCTGCTCTTAATATTTTTTCTTTGTATTTAATTTTTGACAGTTTGATTAATATGTGTCTTGGTGTGTTTCTCCTTGGATTTATCCTGTATAGGACGCTCTGTGCTTCCTGGACTTGATTAACTATTTCCTTCCCCATTTTAGGGCAGTTTTCAAGTATAATCTCTTCAAATATTTTCTCAGTCCCTTTCTTTTTCTCTTCTTCTTCTGGCACCCCTATAATTAGAATGTTGGTGCGTTTAATGTTTTCCCAGAGGTCTCTGAGACTGTCCTCAATTCTTTTCATTCATTTTTCTTTATTCTGTTCTGCAGTAGTTATTTCCAATATTTTATCTTCCAGGCCACTTATCCATTCTTCTGCCTCTGATATTCTGCTATTGATCCCTTCTAGAGAATTTTTAATTTCATTTATTGTGTTGTTCATACTGTTTGTTTGCTCTTTAGTTTTTCTAGTTCCTTGTTAAACGTTTCTTGTATTTTCTCCATTCTATTTCCAAAATTTTGGATCATCTTTACTATCATTATTCTGAATTCTTTTTCAGGTAGACTGCCTATTTCCTCTTCATTCTTAGGTCTGGTGGGTTTTTTCTTGCTCCTTCATCTGCTGTGTGTTCTTCTGTCTTCTCATTTTGCTTAACTTACTGTGTTTGGGGTGTCCTTTTCTCAGGCTGCAGGTTCGTAGTTCCCGTTGTTTTTGGTGTCTGTCCCCAGTGGCTAAGGTTGATTCAGTGGTTTATGTAGGCTTCCTGGTGGAGGGAACTAGTACCTGTGTTCTGGTGGTTGAGGCTGGATCTTGTCTTTCTGGTGGGCAGGTCCATGTCTGGTGGTGTGTTTTGGGGTGTCTGTGGCCTTATTATGATTTTAGGCAGCCTCTCTGCTAATGGATGGGGTTGTGTTCCTGTCTTGCTAGTTATTTGGCATAGGGTGTCCAGCACTGTACTTTGCTGGTCGTTGGGTGGAGCTGGGTCTTGGCGTTGAGATGGAGATCTCTGGGAGATTTTCGCCGTTTGATATTACGTGGAACTGAGAGGTCTCTTGTGGACCAGTGTCCTGAATTTGGCTCTCCCACCTCAGAGGCACAGCCCTGATGCCTGACTGGAGCACCAAGAGCCTTTCATCCACACGGCTCAGAATAAAAGGGAGAAAAGGGAGGAAGGAAGGAAGGAAGGGAGGGAGGGAGGAAGGAAGGAAGGAAGGAAGGGGAAGGAAGAAAGAAAGAAGAAAGAAAGAAAGAAAAAAAGTAAAATAAAATAAAGGTATTAAAATAAAAAATAGTTATTAAAAAAATTTTTAAGTAATTAAAAAAAAAGAAAGAGCAACCAAACCGAAAAACAAATCCACCAATGATAACAAGTGCTAAAAACTATACTAAAAAAAAAAAAAAAGGACAGAACCCTTGGACAAATGGTAAAAGCAAAGCTAGCTATACAGACAAAATCACACACAGAAGCATACACATACACACTCACAAAAAGAGAAAAAGGGAAATATATATATATATATATATATATATCATTGCTCCCCAAGTCCACCTCCTCAATTTGGTATGATTCATTGTCTATCCAGGTATTCCACAGATGCAGGGTGCATCAAGTTGACTGTGGAGATTTAATCCGCTGCTCCTGAGGCTGCTGGGAGAAATTTCCCTTTCTCTTCTTTGTTCGCACAGCTCCCGGGGTTCAGCTTTGGATTTGGACCCGCCTCTGTGTGTAGGTCGCCTGAGGGTGTCTGTTCTTCGCTCAGACAGGACGAGGTTAAAGGAGCAGCTGATTCGGGGGCTCTGGCTCACTCAGGCCGGGGGGAGGGAGGGGTACGGATGCAGGGCGAGCCTGCAGGGGCAGAGGCCGGCGGAACGTTGCACCAGCCTGTGGCGCGCCGTGCCTTCTCCCGGGGAAGTTGTCCCTGGCTGCACAGGCTCCTGGGAGGGGACGTGTGGATAGTGACCTGTGCTCGCACACAGGCTTCTTGGTGGCGACAGCAGCAGCCATGGTGTCTCATGCCCGTCTCTGGGGTCCGCGCTGATAGCCGCGGCTCGCGCCCGTCTCTGGAGCTCCTTTAAGCAGCGCTCTTAATCCCCTCTCCTCACGCACCAGGAAACAAAAGAGGCAAGAAAAAGTCTCTTGCCTCTTCGGCAGCTCCAGACCTTTTCCCGGACTCCCTCCCGGCTAGCCGTGGCGCACTAGCCCCCTTCTTTCTGTGTTCATGCCGCCAACCCCAGTCCTCTCCCTGCGATCCGACCTCCGAAGCCCGAGCCTCAGCTCCCAGCCCCGCCCACTCCGGCGGGTGAGCCGACAAGCCTCTCGGGCTGGTGAGTGCTGGTCAGCACCGATCCTCTGTGCGGGAATCTCTCCGCTTTGCCCGCTGCACCCCTGTTGCTGCGCTCTCCTCCGTGGCTCCGAAGCTCCCCCCTCCGCCACCCGCAGTCTCTGCCCGCGAAGGGGCTTCCTAGTGTGTGGAAACCTTTCCTCCTTCGTGGCTGCCTCCCACTGGTGCAGGTCCCGTCCCTATTCTCGTCTCTGTTTTTTCTTTTTTCTTTTTCCCTACCCAGGTACGTGGGGAGTTTCTTGCCTTTTGGGAGGTCTGAGGTCTTCTGCCAGCGTTCAGTAGGTGTTCTGTAGGAGCTGTTCCACGTGTAGATGTATTTCTGATGTATTTGTGGGGAGGAAGGTTATCTCCACGTCTTACTCTTCCACCATCTTGAGGCTCCTCCCCTCATCTCCTTTTAAAGACAGGTAAAGTGTGTACACAAATTAGCTGCACAGGATTCTTTACAGTTCTCTTCTTAGTTGGAAAATATACCTTTGGCTCTGTCATCTGGGTCACAGGGAGAGAAGCACCCACCCGGAATGCAAGCATGATTTCCCTGGGTGAGTGGCTTTTCTGATGAGCCTGTGCAGCTGGTCCAGAGGTGGGACTGGGCATGCCCATCCCAGCCCTGCACTCCTGAAAGGGCAGGCGGGAGGCTCTGGACCTTACCAGGAGGATGCTGCCCTGAGTTGAGCACCAGGGGCCTGCAGCCCCTCACCCCACGGCCCTGGGTGAGACCTGACCCGGCACAGGAGGGAAGGATGCAGCCCAGTCATGCTGCTCATCTTTCCATGTCCTAGGGCTTGGCCTTCTGGAGAGCAGGGCCTGTGCCTTGTCCCCTCTCTGCTCCACTGCCTGGCCCAGAGCTGGCACACCTACACCCCAAGTGCAGCAAGGAGTCAGTGCATGTCTATTGAATGCATGCAGACAGAACCTAAGAGCTGTTCAGGGCTGGCTGTGCTCTTTCCCCACACCCATACCCCTCCCTCCTCCCCAGCTAGACAGCTTCACTGGTGAGGATGGGCTGCCACCTGGATTTTTGGATTCAGAGCTCTTCACCCAGTGCCCCTTTGGCCTACATTCGTGCTGAGATGTAGAGTTACGGTAAGCCCGGTGGAAATTCATGTGGTCATGAATTCAGATCGGGGGTGAGTGATGAGGTTGCCCACCTGCCAAGCCAGATGTCCAAAATGGTTGTAAATTATCTCCCACTGTGGAGTGAACTGCCCTCTGCTCCCCTGGTGTAAATTATCTGAACGTCATGTTGCTTAGGACCGATTAGTCCATCCCCAGGGATGGACCATCCCGCATCGGCGTGGTGGGAGCTAGAAGTGCAGAGAGGGCTCACAGCCTTCCCGCCCCTGTGGCTGCCACTGTGGCACATCAGGCTATCTGCTTGGCAGGCGTGCACCACCCACTGGAAAACGAGTGAATGCTGGACGTCAGGTGCAGGGTCTGGACCTTGGTTGCCACAGAAAAGGGGAGGGGAGCTTGCCAGGGACAGCTTTCCAGGAGGAGACTTGAGCTGTGCCCAGCAGGGCAGGCCAGGGCCTTGGCAGGAGGAGCGTAGGAAGAGAAGGATGCAGCTGGGCCCGCTGTGCCGTCGTCATGGAAAGCGCGTCGCACACATTTGGACCATGAGGTGAGGATGCAGAAGGGTTCATCTCGATCCCCTCTGAGCAGGGGACCCTTGATGCCCATTTCTGGGCCACATGAGCCAAACAGCAGGGCCATGGAGGTCAGTCCTAGCTGGGCCTGAGTCCTCATTTCAGTCCTCACCAACATGGGAGCCAGTTCTTTGAGAGGTTTCCCAGGCCTTCCCCAAGCCCTGTGCGCTCAGGGCGCTCACTGAGAATAGCCTGACTCCACATCAATACCTCTGAGTCAAGAGCCGCCCACTGCCGGCCGGGCTTGTGACGTGAGCCAGAGCTCCACAGGAGGGCGCCTCCGAGCCTTGCGCACAGAGTCCATGAGGGGTTGTCCTAGCTGCTGGGCTGAGGTTGGAGCAGAGTGCAGGGGTGAGGCCGGGACACCCAGACAGTGGGGATCCCCTCACCTCAGCCTCTTCCATTCCTTCTCCTAAGGCTCCTCTGCAAACCCCACCCCACTCCCACCCCCTCCGCAGAGACCCAGGCCTGAGACCCTAACAAGGAACACCTCCAGGGAAGGTGGGCATCCCGGCGCTCAGGCTGGTGTGTGGGCCGGAGCCATGCCTGCAGGCAGAACCTGAGGGACCAGGCAGGCGGCTGCTACTCCACATCACAGACCTCCTCCTGTGAAGCCCCCCTCCCAGTCTGTGTACCCAGGCCGGTGCCTGACCAAGGACAAAGACCCTACCCAAGGCAGCTGATGTTGAGAGCCATCAGGTTGCCTCTTTTAAATAAGCATATTGCAGTATAACACATACAGGAAATGAATAAATCAGAAGTGTACAGCTCAGTGAATTTTCACAAAGAACACATCTCCTGACCAGCACCCGCCCCACACTATGCTCCATTCAAGTCCCCGTCCAAGTGTCACCCTATTCAGGTTGCCTTTTGAAAGAGGAAAAGATGACAAACCAGATCAGTGACAAAAGCCAACACTGTCACTTAGAGGAGGCCCCAGGAAGAGAGGGTATACTGAGAAAGAAAACACAGGCCAGAGGGTTAAGAAAAGCTTCATGTGAGTGTGGAAGAAAATGATCCAGTGAGTTTGGCAGGCACAGGCCGACTGTGACGTGTCATTGCACTTAGAACACAAAACAACGGCCTAGGAATTTACTAGTATGGGTTACAATATCAGCTCTAAACTCGGGCCCTTTCTAGGCCCTACACCCAAAGGAGGAGAGACTATTGAAGGGAAGCAGTAAAAATTATTAGTGGAGTAGAAAATAGAGATCTGTTGGCTCTTCCTGCCACTGGTGATGCCCTGGGACCTGGGTGGGGCCTGGACCTTCTAATGACCCAGAGGTCCGACACAGGGCATTGAAGGCCCCTCCCAGGTCAGGCCGGGTCCAGTTCACTCCACCCTTCCCAAGAGCAGCTCTGAGCCAAGGCTGCTGGCAGAAAAAGGCCAGACCTGCCAGTGTGTTGGTGATAATAAGATTTGCCCAGGAAGAGGCCCTCACGTCTGGGCAAGGTTTCTACATCCTCCTCATGCTACAGAAAATCCCATTCTCTCTCCATCACAGTCTCCTTCATCCTTCCCCACAGATTTATTTATGTCTCGTGGGGTTTCTTTACAAGAAAGAAGGATGAAGGCTGGGGCAGGAAAGGCTCCCAAGGGTGTGGGCACAGAATGCCAGGCAGGCAATAGCCCAGCTCCATCACCAACACCCTGGGCCCCAAGACAGACCCCTTAGTGTTCCTTGGCCTCGGTTTCCATGTCAATACAATGAGGAGTCTGGACTACGTCATGCCAAGGCCTTTACCTTCTGCTCTTAGGATGTGCGGCCTATGATTTGTGCTGGGCAGCCTGTGTAGGGGTCTCTAAAAGGTGAACAGGGCTGGGGGACGTGGCTTGGGCTGAGTCGCTGGTACAGGATCAGTGTCACTGGGCTGTGCCCCTGAATCTGCAGCTGTGTGTGTGCATGTGTGTCTGTCTACACGTATAAGGACTTTTTATCCAGTGTCCTCTGTGCACCTGGCCCTGGGTGGCATGCTGAGGGCCTACAAAAAAAAAATGAAAGAGCGTCTCATCCCCACGCTCTTGAAAATCTCACCAGGACACTATACTCATTAAACAGCACCATTAGCGGGAAAAACACAAATCAAGGCAAGAGTAGGATAAGCTTATTTGATCGATGGCTCCCATTTTTACTAGGGGCCATTAGCATCATGAAGTGGTGGGTTTTGAGCCTCACCAGGTGGTTTCTCAGATTTGCCCTTCTCCATGGAAAGTTCTTTATGAAATTTTTACCCACGTTTTTCAAAGCCCAACTCAAAAGAAGGCAGGTGAGCATCCCCTGAGGCTGAGGCACAGCACGCTAGTCCTGTGTCACATGCAGGCTGCACCCCATCCACAGGGATGCACACAGGGCACCTGCCGCAACTTCAGGTGTGAAGAGCATCGAGCTGTGGGGCACTGGCCCCCCTTGGTCCACCCCCAGGTGTGCTCCGGGCTGTATACATCGTCCTTGGGAGAATCCTGGAGGGTCCCTGTCACGCCCATCTCCTGTGGGTGCTGAGCCCTCTTAAAACTCCTGAATCCAGTTTCGTCCCAGATAAGGCAACGAGGAGGCCATTCTTGGGATGGGAGACCTTATGATGAAGGCAAGCAAGGAGCAGGCCAAGCAGTTTCCCAGCGTGTGAATCTAATGAGAGTCAGCGCATCAGCAAATCCCACAGCAGTGTTTGGGAAGCGAACAGAGCAGACGGTAATGCGGCTGAGGTGTGTCTGGAATAAGTCAATTTGCTGGGGGGGAGGGGCTTTCTGAGCAGCAGAGGAGCCATACCCCGGACTCCTCTTCAGTCCCACTGCCCCCCTCCTTCACTGTCGGCCCCCGGCTCCTTGTTGCCAGGCTCTGGGTCTGCACACGGAGCCAGGACCGCTGTGGCCAGCCCGTCAGCTCAGACACATCCGGCCTGGAGCTGACTCTCATGGAGACAAGAGTTTCTGGGGCTCTCTCCGCAGGCTGCCTGCATTTTGATAGGTTTCCAGTGTGGATAATCCCCAGAACAGAGGTGTAGATGCATAGAGGGAGAGCCTTCTATTTCTCCTCTAGAGGGAGAGCCTTCTATTTCTCCTCCAGCAAGCACTGGAAATACTCCAAAGCTATCCCCGAAAAGCTGTTGCTCTCTCTCAGAGTTGTTATGGAGTTTTGTTTTCCTTTGTTTTGACCTGGGATTTACTGTCAATCATACAAGTCAGAGAGGTTCAGATAAATCTTCAAACCTCAAGAAACTTCTCCAAGTCGTCTCGGGTCTAAAAACCTCTGTTCAGGTAATTCTCTCTGAAATGCCATTTCCTGGCAAGGCCACATAAAGACATGAATCCCCAGCTTAGAGCAGACCCTGGCTTCTGAGAACATTCTCAGGCAGTTTTCCTCTAATACTTTTCCTTCTAAAGTAAATGTCCCCACGAGCCCAGCTAAGCTTCTGCTGGAGGAAAGGGGGACCCCATTCCCATCTGGGCAGTTCTCTCCTGGAGAACCTAGTTCAATGGCATTGATTTGCAGTCCACACTCCCTGCATGCCAGAGAAGGAGCGTCTCTGCTTGCTGTCTTAAAAGCCAGTGGCTCTCTGGCTTACTCAGAAGCTGAGGATTACTGCATCTGAGCAAACACCCCCAGACAACACGGAGGAGAGAAAAACACCACGGGCCACGCCAGGCGTGTGAGACATGGGCTCAGAATACTCCCCATCCCAGTCTCTTCACCTGTGGGCCCAGAGTGCACATTCCCTGCCCAGGGGGCGTCCCAGAAGAAAAGAGCCAGGAAGGAGCCCAGTTCTGGAGAAAGGGGGAGGGAGGCAGATCCCTGCCCCCTGGTGGTGCCCATGTGGGGCCCAGCGGGGTGGGCACAGAGATGAAGCCCGGTCCTCGGGGGCTGCTGCTAGCCTCCTTCCTAGGGCCAGACAGCTCCACAGCCCAAGGTGTGGCCCTGCACCCTCTGCCTCCCCGTGCTTGGCCCTTGCAGGCTGGGCTTGCACACAGGTACACGTGTACACGGCCTAGCCATGGGGCTGCACGTACACACTCAGGTACACTCCTGCACTGTTCCCACTGTCCTTTAAAATCCAAAAGACAAGGAGTGTCAAAAGAAGTAAGATCACTACCTCACAGCCATTAGGATGGCTACTAACAGTAAAACAGAAAATAATAAATGTTAGCAAGGATGTGGAGAAATTAGAACCCTTGGGAACTGGTAGTGGGAATGTCAAATGGTGCAGCTGCTGTGGAAAACAGTATGGAGGTCCCTCAAAAAATTAAAAATACAACTACCATATGATCCAGCAATTCTACTTCTGGAATCATATCCAAATTCCACTTCTGAGTATTTATCCAAAAGAATTGAAAGCAGGGTCTTGAAGAGACATTTATACACCCATGTTCATAGCAGCATTATTCGCAGTAGCTAAAACCGGGAAGCAAGTCAGTGTCCATCAACCAATGAATGGATAAGCAAAATGTGGTATATACGTACAATGGAATATATTCAGCCTTGAAAAGGAAGGAAATTCTGACACATGCTACAACATGGATGAATCTTGAGGACATTACGTGAAGTTAAAGAAGCCAGTCACAAAAAGACAAGTACTGTATGATTCCACTTATTTGAGATACTCAGAGGAGTCGAAGTCATAGAGACAGAAAAAAGAATGGTGGTTGCAGGGGCTGAGGGAGGAGGAATAAGGGACTGTTGTTTAATGGGAACAAAGTTTCAGTTTTACATATGGAAAGAGTTTTGGAGATGGGTGGTGGTGAGAGTCACACAATATTCTGAATATCACCGAGCTGTACACTTAAAAATGGTTAAAATAGTAAATTTTATACTGTGTGTGTCTTACCACAATAAAAAAGTTGGAGGAAAAAAACAGATTTTAGTTGTTCACATAGGTGACTTGCCTTTAACCCTGTCAGACCCAAAGCCACCTTTTCACAGCAAGTATTCTGTAACATCCGTGTATTATCTTGAATGAATATATGTCTTAACCAAACCTTGGATATAAAGGAGAAATACAAGAAAAGTCGTGGGCATACAACATGCCTTTCAGTATGTAACTGGACACCAGCTACACACACCAGCTCACAGTGGTCAGACGTCAGCCCTGGCATGTGGATCCTGCGAACACCACGGCTGCAGATGGAGCCTGTGACAGGCGTGTTAGGTTGACAGTTTGAGTACTCAAGTGACATTGTGTGTGGAGGAGTGATCCTCCAAAATAGTGGACAATCTGTGATAAAGTTGTAAACCAAATTTACAATGTACAGCACAGGTGCCTCCTTGGAAAATCCTTGCCAAACCCTGGCGGGGGGGAAATACTTTTTGTGTAACACCATGTTAGGTGTTAGGTCCTAGTAACCGGAGAATAGTAACTGGATCTTTCACTCCATGACTGTCCACTGTGACATTTGAAAACTTGTACAAGATGCCAGCCCAGCAAATGTTTGTTGGGCAGGACTGTGCTACAGAGAGCAGGATCCCTAAGGTCCCTGCCCCCCCATTAAGTGCTACTAGGGCCCCCACCAATCATTGTGATAACCAGAAACACCCACATGGAATTCCAAAATGCATCCTGGGAACAGCACCGCCTTTCTTGAGATCGTGTGTAGAGTGCCTCTCCTGTGTTGTGACTCCACACAGAGCAAAGTGTTCGCTTTGCCTGGATGTAAGCCTCACTCTGGCACCAGGAGCCCTTGTCCCCACCACTCACTGAGCCCACGGCGGCCTCAGACCCTACCACGTCTCTGGGCGAGGTCCCCCTCAGCTCAATGGCCACTCAAAGACCACGGCATAGAGAAATGAAAATCAAAACTACAATACGATATCATCTCACCCCGGTCAGAATGGCCATCATTAAAATCTACAAACAATAAATGCTGGAGAGGATGTGGAGAAAAGATAACCCTCCTACACTGTTGGTGGGAATGTAAATTGATACAGCCACTATGGAGAAGAGTATGGAGGTTCCTTAAAAAAGTAAAAATAGAACTACCGTACGGCCCAGCAATCCCACTACTGGGCATATACCCTGAGAAAACCATAATTCAAAAAGAGTCATGTACCACAATGTTCATTGCAGCTCTATTTACAATAGCCAGGACATGGGAGTAACCTAAGTGTCCATCGACAGATGAATGGATAAAGAAGATGTGGCACATATATACAGTGGAATATTACTCAGCCATAAAAAGAAACAAAATTGAGTTATGTGTAGTGAGGTGGATGGACCTAGAGTCTGTCATACAGAGTGAAGTAAGTCAGAGTAAAACAAATACTGTATGCTAACATATATATGGAATCTAAAAAAAAAAAATGGTCATGAAGAACCTAGGGGCAAGACGGGAATAAAGATGCAGACCTACTAGAGCATGGACTTGAGGACACGGGGAGTGGGACGGGTAAGCTGGGACAAAGTGAGAGAGTGGTAGTGTATATATGGACCTATATACACTACCAAATGTAAAATCGATAGCTAATGGGAAGCAGCTGCATAGCACAGAGAGATCAGCTCGGTGCTTTGTGACCACCTAGAAGGGTGGGATAGGGAGGGTGAGACGGAGACGCAAGAGGGAAGAGATATGGGGATATATGTATATGTATAGCTGATTCACTTTGCTATAAAGCAGACTAACACACCATTGTAAAGCAATTATACTCCAATAAAAATGTTAAAAAAAAACAAACACGGCAGCCGAACGCTCAAAGCAGTAACATTTTCTGGGCAATCTGACCCCTGAGGAACTAAACTTTTGCAGCCTCAGTAGCTGGACCCTGCCCTTTGGTTAGGTGTTTGGGAAGCCTCCCAGCAATTCTCAGGAACAAAATTGATGGAATCACAGCAAGTGGGCTGGTGCCCACTCTCTTCCCCCTCACGCACTCCAGCTTCCCCACTGCTGGCCATCCTCTGGTCCGGCACTACTGCTTCTCCTCTTAGTGTGGGTGAGGGCAGGTGAGGAGCAGGCAGGGTCCTGAGCTTCCAGGCCGGAAAGTAGGGGAGTGGAGTCTGTAAGGAGTCAGTGTCCTCCTTCTAGAAAGCATGACTTACTTGGTAGGGCACCTAGGTGTATGAGGTTCCCATGAACACAAGAGTAAAAACTAAAGTTCTTAATGCCAGGAGGGCTTTAGCATTTATTCAAGTTTTCAAACATTACTCTTTCACTCTGGGGCCACCTGATAGATGTGCCAATCAACCATAAAAAGTGTATATGGATCCCTCTCCTAGGAATCCAACAAATTTTGCTTTCTCTAATATGAATAGAAGAGAGGACTGTAAATGTCAAAGAGCAGATTGTATGGCAACATCAATTGAACCAGGCATTGATGAGCAAATGTACCGTTTGTCTAGCAAAGCTCTGGGTGGTTTTGTTAATTTAAATTACCTGATGCTGGGGCGGAAACTGAGATGAGGTTTTGTCCGCGAACTCAGGTGCAGGTGGAGGTGTTTACTTCCACCCAGCGTCTGAGCAGCCTTGATCGGCTCTGGTGCAGCAGCTGGGGAAGAAGGTGCGTGGTCTGCGTGGCATGTGTGTTGGGCCAAGCAGGGCAGGAGGCCACGTGGAGCCTTAGATGTGCAGATCCTGTTGTGGGCCCAAAGTGGGTCCTGTACCTTCAACCCAGAACATTCCAAAGAAGCTGGGATGACAAATAGCACAAGCCAGGGAAAAGAGCAGAGGACAGTGAGCAAGGACAGTTGGCCAGCCTGAGGCTAGGCCCTCTTTGGGGTCTGGGCCGATGAAGGGCTGCTAATGAATAAGTGGTGGCCCTGCCGTTGATTCTGGGGTTGAGACTAGTGCGTGAGGAGGGGAGCCAGCCAGAGCCCAAAGTGATGGTATGGTGGGAGGCTGGCCGAGCACCCTGAACCAAGGGCAGGCAGCAACTCGCCGGCGCCCTCGTGGCCCATGACAGCGTCCACTGCAGTCCCCGCGGCCGGTTCTCTAGGAGACTGAAGACACTCACGCAGGAGATGCAGAGGCGTTGGAGCACAGTCACGGAGGAGACGGGCAGAGATGAAGACAGGACGAGAGTGTGTGGCTTGGAGCAGACAGAGCACCTCCTTAGAGCCGGGCCTTGGGAGAAAAGTCAGATCTGAAGAGAGGGCCTTCCAGGAAGGGGCACCTGGAAGCAAATCTGCAGGCCGCTTTCTGGCAGGTAGTGGGAGTAGCCAGGAATCGCAGCTCAGCCCATGGCGCAAACACCTCCCCAGGAGGCCTGAGTATGGCAGTAATGACCCATCTGCTCAGAAGTTACAGGCCCCAGGGGACAGCCAGCAGGGAGTCACCAGGTGGAGTGACTTTGAGTACAACTCTTTGTGTCTGTTTGGGGATTGTGAGGAGGCTGTATCATGTGTGCTTAACAAGCGCCAGGAATTTTCAGAATTTTGTGGCTTGGTCAACACCATCAGTGAAAGTACATCGTATTAGTGAAAACATATCCTAAAGATAAACCCATTGGTTTTGGCATTTATTGTTAATTGAATTGTCCCAGAAATGGCAGCAGAAAGATTGTTAACATTCATGCATTTACATCAAGTTAAACATCTGTTCCTCTTAAACTAAACTCCAGTAAAGTTATGGCGGCTCATAAATTAGACCAGGAAGTAAAATGCTTCTTGCTCTTTGCACAGCTTAGCGGTTTCAAAATAGACTTCCGAATGACACATTGCAATGGAGGCCCATGTAACACAACCATGTTCAGCTGTGATGTTGGTGCCAGACGATTAAGCTGAGTTTTTGCTTTGGTGGTAAAGATCCCAGCTTTGCCTGCAGCAGTGACATTACTTATCAGGCCATCTGGGGACAATGTGAGAACCTGCTGGTGTTTGGGTGGGGCTCGGGGCAGAGCCTACCCACGAGCGGACCCAACAGCCGCCAAGAGGTTGTGGCCACATCCAGTCTCTCCCCTGGACCCTTCTGAGGGTTCTCCCAGGTGGGGGTCTCGATCTGACCCTAGGGGCTGGGCCACCCTGCCAAGTCGAGGAGGACTGGAGTTCAGAGGTTGTGACTCGAGGGCATGGCTGGCTGCTGTGTGGCTTCTGAAGGGATGGCCTGTGTGCGGCTCGGGAAGGGAGCTGCCCTCCCCCCACAAGTGGGCATCTCAGAGCATGACCCACCGGCCCCCACCCAGCGCTTCCTTCCTTCCCATCCTTCGGCTCCTTAGCTCACACCCATGCCCAAATGGGATGGCTTCTGCTAATGGCAGAGGAGTTCTTCATGATATCAAGGAACCTCTGTCCTGCAGTCCCCTCTCTCATAAATATGGGGGTTGCAGGGGACTTCTGAAGTGCAGGGCTGCCCTGGTGAGAGAAGAGCCAGCACCCTGGAGACCTCTGGGGGCTGGGGTCTTCACAGGGGCCTCAGGATCCCCCTTACCCCGACCCCCCAATTCTGCCTGTGTATAAGGCTCTCCCTGGGAGCTCAGAGGGTCCCCAGGGTCAGTTTGTGCTCAGTTACTTATTAGATCCCTGGTATGGGACCAGGCCTTTCCCGAAGTTGTGCGGTGGCCAAATTCCCCCTCAGGCCTCCTCACCTGGGCTGCTGCTCCTAGCCTAGCCCCCCTACCCCCCGCCTGGCCTTTTCACAGGGCTGTCCAGGGTGTCCTGACCAGCGGTGGCAGAACCAGAGGACAGACCCTCTCATCCTCCTCCTCTCCAGAGGCAGGTCCCAAAGAGCTGTGTGTGTCCCCACAGGGGCTCAGAGGAGACATCTTCCATGTGACCCAGTGTCCAGCAGGGCAGCCTCCCCTCTGTGGCTCACCACCACCACTCCCAGCCCAGCCATGCGCAACTCTGTGGTGCACTGTCGCACGTTTTGGGGTGCCCCTACTAGCGAGGTAGGGCCCGTGCCCCCGGCAGTGAGCACAGCTACACGTACACACACTGCAGCTGCCCCACCACACGTGCATCTCACACCCCGCTCCACCCAGGAACTGATATGATGGGTGATGACACAGCCCCCAGCCCTCTCCCGAGTTCCAGACCTCAGTCACTGTGGCTCAGGGTGGCCGGGATCGTCCCCGCCTCAGGACAGGGCCGTAGCAGCTCTCCACCAAGATTCCACCTTTATCCAGTCAGCAGGCATTTAATGAGCACTTTCTGCAGGCAGGCACGTGGGCCAGGTGCTGGTGTCACACCTGCAACAAGGCAGGGCCCTGGCCTCCAGGGGCTCCCATCTGACGGGGCAGCCTGACACCAATAGTGTATGAATAACAGAGAGTGAAGCCTAGGGAAAGGGCAACGACAGAGAAGACGGAGGGCGGGGGGATGTCGGAGAGGGTGGCAGGCAGAGACAGCCCCTCCCCAGTCTCCTGCACCACCTCCCTTCCTGGTGCTACGGGTCTCCAGTCCACCCCGTCCCCTGCTCCAGGCGCCCCCGGAATCTGGGACCTGGGCCTGTCCGGGGCCTCGACCACATGGCCTGTCTCCCTCTCAGTTAGAATCTGAGCGTCCCTCTGCCTGGCTGTTGCCTCCCACCTTGCCCACCCTGTGCAACCCCCCTTTCCTCAACTCTGGAGCCTCCAGCCCCTCCCACACTGGGGACCGGAAGCTTTGCCTGCCACAGAGTGAAGACCGTCCCTTTGAGGCCCAGGCTGGCAGGGGCGCATGTGGCTCATAGAATATTCTCAGTGTCTCTCTTGCTTCCCTTTGTTTTGCAATAGAAAGCATGCCTTTGATAGACGTTTGCTTCCAGAAGCTGCTACCTGCTTCCTATCTCTCTTTGCTCAAAAAACTAAATGCAGATGTGCCTGTGCTCCTGCTATAATAATCTCCCTCGGAGTGGAAGGACTGTGGCTGGAATGGGAGAACATTAGAATCTTCAAAGAGGGACAATTATTGAGGGAACTAGATTAATGAGGTGTCATAACAACTTAGCCAGATCTGCGGCTGACCTTTCTCGTGGAGAACGGGCTTGATAAATGTAGTTCATTACCAAGTTCTGACATGAAAATAGGATCACACTCTGGGCTCCTCAGCAGGCTGATCAATATTTTATCTGCCAAAACAGGCCCAGTCTGTGAGCAGGAGGGGCCCCGCGCACACATGCTGGCAGGAAGCCCGAGGCCAGTGCTGGGGGCTGGCCGAGAGGGGCCAGCGCTGCGGCACAGGGGGCACCCCAGCCAGCGGAGGATGGCTGGGCCCTTCTAAGGGCCTGTTGGGGATTCTCATCACTGCCAGGCTGGCCGGGACACAAGCCTCCCTCCCTGAAAGGCCCTAGAGCAGAAATGTTCATGGGGAGGGGAAGGGAGTGAAGATGTCTTCACTGATTTTGTGGCCACCTGTGCCAGGCGCTGGGCATCAGTGAAGGGGACAAAGACAAATGCACCAGGCCCCGGCTCACATAGGGCATTGGGCCCATTTCATGCAGAGAAGCCCTCGGGGCTGGCTGACCACTCAGACATGGCAAAGTCTGTTTATATTTAGTTTTACGTAAAAGGACCCTGTAAGGTGGTCAAGGGCTGTTATTGCCCCCATTCTAAGGTAGGAAGTGGATGCAAGAAGGGCAGGGGTGGATGCCTTTCCAAGGGTCCCACAGCTGCTCAAAAACAGAACGAGATGGTCTCCTGCCTCCCCGTCTAGTGCTCCATCCAGCCTTGCAACAACTGTCATTAGTGGAGTTGGCGTCAGGTGTGGCAGCCTATGATGAAGCCTGTCTCTACCTGAGGACCCCAGCTAAGGTTGTTACACGGTGGTCCTGTCACCCTAGCTTCTTGAGGAGAGAGTCTGCCTAGAGCCGCAGGACTCAACCACATTCACAAGCATTTAACACTGTCACACTGTGTGTGTGACTCTCCAGGCCAGTCCCACCAGCTTGGAACTTGCAGTCCCACAGAGGGATGTAGCCGACGCTGATAACACCCCATCCAGATTACCGCAGTCAACCCAGAGGTTCCGTGCAGCTTTGGGTGATCAGTCCCCATGACACTTGTAAATAGCTTCCAACCTCATCTTCAGCCTGAGGGCACTTTCTGGCCTCAAGCATGAGCTGAGTCCACATTTGGGGAGTCCAGAAGTCCTGGATTGGGGTGGGGTTAATGCCCCCAGGAGCAGCCCTCAGCCCAGGAGGGCCAGAAGTTGGTAGAAGAGCACCCTGCTCCCGGCACCTCGGTGGAGCAGCTCCGAGGTCTACTCAACACCGTCTCTGCAAGGTCCTGTGGACTGAGCCCCGGTGGCCACTGTCTCTCCCTGTCCCCAGTCTCACTTCCTCCTTCCTCCCTGCACTTCTTGGGATCATCTCCAAATACACTGCTCACCCTCTATCCTCGTCGCAGGGGCTGCTAAGCAGGAGGCCAAACTAAGACAGAGGACAAGCCTCACACACACACAAAAACAGTCCATATGTACGGGGCAGAGAGTAAGAAGATGGATAGACGACAGTGGTTCTGTATGTGCGCAGGAGGGGGCTGAGCTGGGCCCCAGAGAAAGGGGAAAGAGAGGAGAGGAGAAAGCACGCAAGAAGGCACCCAGCAGGCCAACATCGGCTGCAGTCAGGCACAGTGAGTTTATGGGTCTGGAGGGGTCTTCCCTGGGACTCTCCAAGCCTCACTAAAAGCCTAAGTCACCAAAGAGACCCCAAAATCCCCATATTATAATGACACAAATTTTTCTTTTCCTTGAAAACACCAAGACACAGAGGAAACACTTAAATGACTTTCCAAGCATGTACAAATTATGTTAGTCTGCCTACTCATGAAGCAGGTCCCCTAAGGTCCCAGCTGGGCAGCTCCAGATGAGCTCATTCAAGGCACAGACCTCAACATCATATACAAATGTCCTCCTCTCCAGAGTCCTCTCTGGAAGTCCCACCCTCCCTGGATCAATAGTGAGGAAGTTGACCATACTGCAGGCTAGGCCACAGAAGCCCAGGCTCAGGGCTCCCAGGACAGGCTGGGCAAGGCCATTCTCACCATCATCACAGTCAGCCCCCACGGGGGCACCAGGGAGGGGTGTTGTGGTTCCCAAGCCTCTGCTGTATCCCCTCCAGGGACCTGCCCTCCAAAGGGGCAGGGTCCGTCCCTGGGACCCAGGCCCACCCCAGACATGTGGGGCACAGAGAATTATGAAGTGGTGCTAGTTTAGATTGGGTGATGTTTCTGCAGTGGCCAATATACAGTGAAGAGTAAGCCGGGCAGAGGTTTAGGTAAAGAACATTGGAGGAATATCCCGTTGTATATATGTACCACATCTTCTTTATCCATTCATCTGTCGATGGGCATTTAGGTTGCTTCCATGACCTGGCTATTGTAAATAGTGCTGCAATGAACATTGGGGTGCATGTGTCTTTTTGAATTATGGTTTTCTCTGGGTATATGCCCAGTAGTGGGATTGCTGGGTCATATGGTAATTCTATATTTCATTTTTTAAGGAACCTCCATACTGTTCTCCATAGTGGCTGTATCAATTTACATTCCCACCAACAGTGCAAGAGGGTTCCCTTTTCTCCACACCCTCTCCAGCATTTATTGTTTGTAGATTTTCTGAGACATGGATGGATCTAGAGACAGTCATACAGAGTGAAGTAAGTCAGAAAGAGAAAAGAAATATCGTATATTAACACATATATGGGGAACCTAGAAAAATGGGGTTTTTTTTGGTGAACTGGTTTGCAAGGCAGAAATAGAGACACAGATGTAGAGAACAAACTTATGGACACCAAGGAGGGAAAGCGGTGGTGGGGTGGTGGTGGGATGAATTGGGCGATTGGGATTGACATGTATACACTGATGTGTATAAAATAGATAACTAATAAAAACCTGCTATATAAAGAAAAATAAAAGAACATTGGAGGGAGCAGTAAGCACCAACCCCAAGCAACACATTTGTGTGGCAGGTGCTATTAAGATTGTTTCTCCCTCCACACCCCTACCTCTTCAAGTCCCCTGTGGACTTGCTGGGTGGGCGGGCAGCGATGACCTGCATGATACTGAGAAAGACCCAACCCTTGGGTATTGAAGCTCTTGCCCAAATTGAGTAAGGGAAGAGGAAGATCTGAAAACAGAGGCTCTGTGGGCCTGGCCTCGAGCCCTGTGCAACACACAAGGCCAGCCAGGGCTCCACTCGTTTGGCTCACAGTCAGGGTCACCTGTGCAGAGGGCCTGGCTTCACCTCTGGCCAGCCTCTGGGAAGGATTATGGGTAACTTATTTCCTTTCTTTATACTCATCTGCACTTTCCAAGTGTTTTGTTGTTGTTGTTTTGATGGACATGTGTTTCTTTTTTGTTGTTGTTTTGATGGACGTGTGTTGTTTTGATGGACGTGTGTTTCTTTTACAATAAGACAAAGGTTTAAAACTAGCAGCAGGGTGGGAACATTTAGCTAAAGACCAGCTCTGGCAGATTCACAGATGCCCACGCTCCACCTCGGTGAGCTGTTCCATCTGACCCCGCAGTGTGACCAGGGGGGTTGTGAATGAAAAAAATAAACCTGGGACTTGGTAAACTCATCCTGGAAACCAAAAGGGAAGGCTTTTGAGAGGGTAGTCCTTGCTGGAGATGAAGCATCAGAAGTCTTGAAAGAGGTTGAATTTTGGAATCTAAAGTGACACCATTAGGGTGTCTTTCCTCTGATGCTCATGGTCCCCCAGAGCTATAGGGATATTAGAGGAGCTCAGGAACATTGGGCCAATGATTTAATTATTCCAGGTTGAAATTCATGTAAAGTGCAAGTGTTGCTCGGATAAAGAAGGATTTCAAATCGTCTTCCAGGAGCAGCTCAGTTTATCTCAGGACCCCCATGCCCAGCAGCAGCCAGGCACAGTGAGGCCCTCAGGAAAGGAAAGAAGGACACGGGAAGTTTGGCAAAGTGTGATCTGCAGGTCTTGGCATCCTACGCCAGCTCCACACTTCCCTCCAGCCTTGTCTGTGCCCCCATCCCTGCCTCACTCCGGCTCAGCCACACCAGCTTCCTCTGGGCTCCGGACACACTGTGCCGCCAGCTCCTGCCCCTGCAATCCCTGTGACCTGGCATTCCCTTGCCTCTGCCTCCTTTGCCCACAGATCCCTCATCCTGCAGGTCCCGTCCTTAGGGAGACTTCCTTCACCCGGCCTCATTAGCTCTCCCTCCATGGGCACCCTTGATGCCCAGGATGGGAAGCTCCATTGTATCCTCAAAGTGCCGCCCCGCATCGGGCACAGGTGGTGAGTAAATGCTGGTAAAAGGATGGGAAGGGCATGGCTGGCATGAGCCCTAGCAGGAGGCCAGACCAGGGGCTCAGGGAGCTGGCCCTGGAGACTGGGGGCAACCACCTCTTTCCCCCAAGTTGATTTCTAGACATGTACATACCTTCCTCACCAGGAGTCATGTGCTGGGCAGCTGCCAGGGTGGAGAAGCCACTGTGAACTGACAGTGAACTGTAGGGATGTGATAAGAGGGCAAGAGCCTGGGGAGGTTGCTGCAGCCCATCTGACAGAACCCACCTTGAAGGTTTCCCTGGCCTGCCAGAGTGGGAGGTGCTGTCTAGCTTCGGACCCCTGGCCTAGGGCAGCAGGGAGCTCAGAGGAGATCTGTGCCCCACCAGGGTCTGTGAGGAAAATTGGAGGGTTGGGAGGACCTGCAAGGATGAGACATCTCTGCCCATCTGACCTGGCCTGGCCTATCCTTCAGGTGGCTGTGCTGTAGTGTGTTTTTTTAGGAGGCTAAGTGTACGCTAGCATTTCTGAGTCGAGCCTCCTATCAACCCCATATACATCCGCCGTGTGCACTAGCTTCCCAGCATCTGGGCATGAATGCCTGTCCCCAGGAAAGCCTGACAGGCCCTCCAGTTCAGGTCCCTGCAGATCCCCCCATAGAGACTTCCACTTCCGTCTCCACCAACGCTTCTCTCTCCACTCAGATACCACATCCAGCTTCCATCCATTTGCCGGGACTAGTTTCACCCTCTTGGAGGCTGGAGGCCAGGATTTGGGCAAAGCTCTTCCTCTACTTTCCCCAGACTGACCTTTGTCCAGGCTCAGGAAGCAGAGCCCAGCAGGCCGCCACGTCTTCCCCTGGGCGGGAGTGTGTGGTCGTGGGACATGGCCACAATTTTCAACACCGTACAGACTTGAGAATCGGGTTTGCCAACCGGGGGCCCTACGAGCTCCCAGGAGTGGATACCCTACAAGGCCAAAGAGGGGTGGGTGAGTTGTTCTTGTCAGAGCATAGAAACTCCCAGAGAGCAAATAGATTTGATTATATTGAGCACAGCAATTGATTTTTTTCTAAATAAACATGCAGGAGGAGATGGTAACAGGCATCTGTTTCTGACAAGAATCAATTGACCCAAATTGGAAGAAAATCTAGAAACGCAAACAAGCACAAGAGAAAGTGATTGGACCATCCAGGCTTGTCTAGGGAGGCAGGGAGAGAAACAGGCAGACTTCCCCACCAGTACTCTCCCCACCAAGAAGCTCCCCTGTTTGTTTCTCTTCAGCAAATGTGGTTCCAATAATGACAAAGGGGAGAGTAGCTATCATTTTATGAGCCCTTACTTGGTGCCAAACCGCTGCTGTGCCTTTTATGTGCGTATCTTATTTAACCCTCCTAACAGCCCTATGTGGGAGGCACTGCTCTCCCCACTTCACAGATGAAATCACTGAGGCACCTTGTGCAAGGTACACATTCAGGCAGCCACAGAGCTGGGACTCAAACCTGGTGGACTCCAGATCCAGTGCCCTCCAGCACCCCTGAGCTATCACCTGGTGCCCTAAACTGGCCTTGGAATTAAGGGGACAAGCCCCAGGCCCCAGACACTCCCTTCCCAGCAGGACACTGGCTTCACCCTGGACTGGGTGAGGAGGAGTGCACACCCATGCTCCAGGTCTCAGCAAAGCCATGTGCTGGAGTACATATTCCATCCCGGGAAGTGGGGAAGTGGGGCCAGAGAGGCTCTCCCGCTCGCTAACAACCCGGCAGCCTCCACTCACGGTGCAGCTCTGTGCGGGGAGCATCCTCATGGCCTGTTGCCAGCGAGATAAACTATGTCATGTCACAGTGCATCACAGGCCTCATTTGCCAAAACACTGTGTGGTTCGGATGCTGTGGACCAAGCATGGCCAGGATAAAAGGCCTAAGAGCAATGGGCTGTGCGCTTTGGTTTTAATTTTGTAAAAGCTGCCTTTTGTGTCTTGGTCGTAAGCTTGTGTACTCATGTTCGGTTTTGAAGTAATCCAGCTCTGGGAGTGTACCTAATTAACTTAAGCAGGGTTTATTAGTCCTGTTAACTGGAACTCGCTAATCTATGAGACCAAGGATTACAAAGCAGCCTTTAAGGTAGGATTAAGGCAAAGATGAGCTATTACAAAATGGAATTGGGGCGGCTTTCCTAAAGCCGCTGTGGGGCTGTGCTGGGACTTCTCCTGGACGAATCTCCCCATTCCGTCTGGCAAACACTCTGTGTCTGGCTGTAGTAGGTGCTCAATAAACATTTGCGAGATGAACAGACAGGCTCCTTCCAGCATTTGCATCATGTGTAGCATGTATCCACTGCTCCATAAATATTTATGGGATGGACTGGTGGACAGACAGACGAATAGGTCTCATGTACTCCGGTAACACCCTGCACTGCACATAGTGAATGCCCAGTAACTGCCGATGGGTGGGGTGGATGGGGGTCTTCTCGAGATCGGGAGAGGAGTCTGGCTGCAATAACCCCATCTTCTCTTCCAGGTGACCCGTGCACCATGGCCGACTACGCCCGCCTGAAGAAGGCCCTTCTGGCGCTGCAGACTCGCCTGCAGCCACTCCATGAAGGGGACAGCAGAGAAGACCCTGCTTCCCAGAAGCGGCTCCTGGTGGAATCTCTGTTTAAGGACTTGGATGTAGACGGGGATGGCCACCTCAGCCGCTCTGAACTGGCCCAGGTGGGTACAGCATTCGGTGAAATTGCATCACGGAGGAATCCAGTTTTCCATTCCGCGTGTGAAGGAAGAGAACCGGGAGATCCACATGGGGAGAGTCATTTGTAACCGTCTCTGTAATGGGATGCCGAGGAGGCCTTGCTCCTGCAAGAGAAAGCCATCTCCCGGGAGTCAGAGAGCTTGTGTTTAACACCTCTTGAGAATATCTGACAAACAGAACGATGTCAGTGTCTCCTTCCCACCAGCCACCTTCAGCCAATATTTACAAACAAGCTCTGAGGCACTCTTGGCTAGCTGGCGAAACACACACTGCACACTGGCTGGGCTCTGAGGTTTTCATTAGGAAATAAGTCTTTTCTTCCTGAGTCCTTTGCTTTCCTCAGCAGGAAGGTTCAAAGGAAGCAGGTTTGGTTCCCACCAAACACTTCTGGAGCTGTAACCTGGGTGTCCCCACGTCCTCTCCGCTAAGACCTAGCCCTTTGCGGTATCCAGGAATCAGTAGCCCACACCCCAGCCTGCTGGCTTGCGGGAAGCCCTGTGGCCACCCCCAAATACTGCTCTTCCCTTTGAGAAAACACTTGGATGGGGCCTCCCTCCCAGACACAGCACACGTGTCCCTCTGTCCAGCTACAAGGTGGTACAAGGGCCTGGAGCATCTGCAGCAAAAAGAAGCGAGGAAGGAGCAACCTAGGGCACCAGGCAGGCCAGCTGCAGGATGGGCCTGTTGGGTGCTGGTGGCAGAAAGGCAGGCTGGGTGGGCCCGAGGGCCTGAGTTCCTGCTCCTACTCTGCTGGTTTGCCTCTGAGGGCCTGGGGCCCTGGAGCCACACCAGGGGCAGATATGGAGGGAGGACGAGGTCAGCCTTCCCAGGAAGGGTGGGAGGGCCTAGCAGCTCTGCCCCAGAGACCACAGAGTGCCCCCCACCAGAGGACAGGTAATAGGATGAGTCCCCACCTTTGATGCTGGTTTAAAGAAATCCTTCACAAGGCACAGCAATGACCTCATCAAAGCTGTGACCAGGTCACCAGGAAGGACCAGGCAAGGGAGGGTCCTGACATTTACGGAGCACCCACTGTGGGCTCGGCCCTAAACAAGGCCCTTTACTTGTGATGTGCCCAACACAGATGTGTGCCTCACTTGGAGGTAGAATAGCTACGAACGCAGACTTCACGGTCAGACTGCCCGAGTTCAGGTCCAGCTCCAGCATTTACAGGGACCTAGTGGGTCTAGGCAGACAACTTCACCTCTCTGCGCCTCGTTTCTTGTCTGTGACTGTTGCAGGGTCATCAGGAGGGTTAGATGAGCTAAGACGTGAAGTTCTCAGCCTAGTGCCCAGCACGCGGCACATTCTCAGTAAGTGACAGCTGTCAGCATCACTTCGTCATCATCACCTTTATTGTTATTATTTCCTCCTTAAACCTTTCAGCCACCCTTTGCTCTGTGGTAGGTGCTAGTGTTATCCTCCCTTCCCAAGTATTTTTAGATGAGGAAGCAGCTCCAAGAAATCAAGAGACTTGCCCACAGTGTGTACTACCTAGAACATGGTGAACTAAGACGAAACCCGGGGGCCGGGGGGTGGTGGTGGTGAGTGGACCTGCTCTCCTCATGGTACAGGGGGCTCCCTGGGGGGAGGGCTCCCACCACAGGCTCCACCTGATCCTCTCCAAGTCTGCGGGGATGACAGGTGCCCATAAAATCTGAGTACAGAGCAGTTATCCAGATGCTTCCCCGTGCAGGGTCCCCTTCTCAAGTCCAGCCAGTCCAGAGCCTGCTTCCAGGAAGTGTGTTGGGAAACACAGATCCTAAGGCGTTTGCAGACCGCGCCCCCCACCCCCCCGCTCACCCACACTTGGCAGCGTACACAAGTCCCTCCACGGCCTGCACCCCAGGAGGCCTCCCAGGCACATGCCAGCCTGCATGTCACCACTTCCAGCAACACTCAGCCCCCAGCTATGGCTAAAAGCCCAAGGGGCAGGGCCAGGGACCCACAGGTGACCCACGCCGCTCTGGGGAGAGCCCAGGTCCTGTTAGTTACGGTTACCTGTGAGAAGAGCCGTCTGGCGATTCGATTCCCCGCGATACAGGCTGTGCGGGGAGCCCGGAGGGCAGGCGTTTTCTCCGTATTTAACAGAGGCAGCTGTGGGGTCTTGGTGCCCCAGGCCCACGTGGCTCCCGGTAGCTGCCAGGTAAACAGAACCTTCCTGGGCACATTGCTCTAACCTAGCAGAGACATGTCCCGAGGCACCTGAAGCCATTAACAAGCATGGTAATTGGACTATGATTTCCTCTTTAAAATTTAATGTGTTTAAAGTACATTTCATAAATCTGCCGAGCAGGGGCCAGCTAAAATGGGCCTTTCCTTGACACTGAATCAGAGGCGTCAGGGAAAAACTTGTCAGTCCTATGAAAAGTTAATCAATTTCCAATACAGAAATAGACAAAGGGAAATTTCCATCTTTGGAAGATTGATTTCGGGCGTTACGGTTGATCGCCCTTTTATCGAACACTCTTACTTGCTGGGTGAAGGGTCATTTTTTGAACATCATCACATTAAATTGCCTTTAACATAGCAGGCCCAACTGAGACTGTTAAATAAAGAGGAAATGCCTCTGTTCCCCTGTCCCTGCAAAAATAAAACCATTTTCTTTCTTCTGAGATTTCCTTCTGAGCATTTTCCTTGCAAGACTCTAGTTCCAGACACACATGCCAAAAGGTGACTGGTCATGCTGGGGAGACCTCTGCCCTGTGGCCCAGGCCACATCCAGAGAGGAGTTCACAGCCCCCCCCCCCCCCCCGTGGTCCCCGCGACAGAATCCTAAGGGAAGTGGTTTGTGTTCCTGGCAGGACAGGGCAGGCAGAGACAGGGGCCCAAGCCTCGGTCAGTAGAATGGCAGTTTCCCCTTCCTGGGGGTAGTGCTGTGGCTAGGACGTGCTGCCCTGAGATTGGAGTGGGCTGGTGAGGCGGGGAGGGGAACACTGATGGAGCAGTGACCTTCCAGCTCTACATAGCTGGGAGCCACTGAGTTCGGCCACTGTTTGCTGGGCTTATTTGATCAGGCCCCTTCTCTTCCCTGTTTCCCGATGTACAACGTGAAGGGGTAGATCAGGTGACCACAGGGTCCTTCCCACCTCAGACTGTCTGGGGTCTGTTTGCCCAGGCAGGGAGAAGACAGGCCTGAATGCTAATCCCGAGTTGGCCCCAATCACTGTGTGACCTTGGGAAAGTCCCTTCCCTCTCTGAGCCTCAGTTGTCTCATCTATAAAATGAGAGGATCAAACAAGACAATACCAAAGAGATTTGGATGCTCCTCATGGCCCACCGAGCTGTTGCTGGTGTCCCCACACGAACACACACACACACACACACACACACACACAACCAGACCGGTGAGCACAGCCCCACCCACTTGGCCTGAGCCATTTTCCAGCAGTGCCCACAGCTCTGAACTCACTCCCGGTTCTAGCCTTGCTCCCTTTCTCACCCGCAGCACATGCTGAAGGAGCAAGGCCTGGAAGAGGACTTCCTGGGGTGCTCACCAGGCGACCTCCTCCGATTTGATGACTACAACAAAGACGGCCTCCTGACCCTCCATGAGTTCTACACAGCCTTCCGTAAGTCAGGCCCCAGTCGGGGCTCACAGTGGGCAAACACATTCCTGCACCAAAATGGTGTCAGGGGCCTGGAGTCTGTCCTTGGTTGTTTCCAAGATTGGCTTCTTCTATAGGTGAAGGCAGTTGAATTTGTTTTGCAACAAGCCTGAGCTTTAAGGGAAGAGTAAGGAGGGTAGGAGTTGGGTGGGGTGGTAGGGGGACTCGCTCCGCTCCTTTTGGATAAAGTTTCTTCGCGCTGTTGCTATGGTTTGAGGGACCCGGGACTGCGACGTGAGCATGGTTAGGAGGGCACTGCCTCACATCGCTAGGGGATTCTGTGACTGCACCTGGGGGGAGCAGATGTTAGGGTTCTCCCCAGGCAGTGGCCTGACCCCGTCAGGGAACCCTACCTGGGGGTAAATCCTACAGGAGGGTGCTGGAGGCTTGGCCAGGCAGGAGAGGGAACAGTCACTGTGGAGGGTGATGAAGAGCAAGGGTCCTGGTTAATGAGAGGCAGGGGAATCCCTGGAGAAGAAGAGACAGGGGGTGCTCTACCTGAAAACGGAGGAGGTGCCCGGAGTGGACCCTCTGTGGGGCCGCTAGTACATACGGCAAGTGGGTAGGGCTGCTGAAGGACGCAGGTCTTCTCCCTGAGGTGCTGCCCCAAGACATGACCTCACGCCAGCTGTAGCTGGGGCTGGAACAGGGCTTCCAAGAGATGCGACATGCAGGAAGGAGCCCCAGGTAACTGCAGACAAGCTCACTAGGAGAGGAGAGGGAAGGATGATGCGGGGGCCCTAACCCGAGACAAGAGGGGACATTCTTGGCCCCAAAGAGGTCAAGTCCCTTTACGACAGACAGCATTCAGGCTCTGCTTAAAGCAGATAATGTGTGTGCCCTGTGTGAGGTGTCCTTGGACGTGACCTGCAAGCTCACAGCTCCTAACTGCAGGCCGTGGAACTGGGGAAGCAGGGACGAGATCCCCAGGGTGCCCTGAGTACTCTGAGCCACAGGTCCTGGCATCCTCGGCCCCGGCCCCAGCCTGTACCTGGAGTTCCATTTTCCAGGAAGGTATTCCTGCTTCGTGTCGCCATCTCTGTGTGCTATTGTTATTCCAAACATTCACAAGGCCTGAAAATCCTTGGGATTTGTTGGCAAGAAGAGCTCTGGTGGCAGATAGAAGAGGTACTCATGTGACCTAAGAGGAGAAAAATGAGTGTGATTCTTCCCTGTGGGGAATGTCCATGAGCTTGTTGCAGGCGGTGCCTTTCCAGCCCACGACATCCCTGTTACCAAGACCCAAAGTCCAATCCCCAGTTCCCGGGCTCTGCTTGATATACGGTGACTAGGTGTGGCTCCCCAGCCTCCTCCTTCCTGCCCACAGCTAAAACCTATCTCTACATCTGGTGGTTCATAATAAGGTGTGAATGACTATAGGCTCAATCTGCTTTGGGAGGGATTTGCTTTGTGGATTGAGGAGCTTATTCCATGAAATAAATCTCTAAATTTTAGAATGTATGGAAGTCTCAGCAACTCCAGAGACCTAGCTCATGAGACGATTCTTAGATTTTCAGGACTTTTGCAAGGCAAACAGTGAAATGGTTGGTAGCTTTAAATCAGCCATAGTAGGAGTGTTTACAACACAGAAATCTACACTACACAAATGCTACAAAAGGGCGAGCGTGCTCTTTACCCTCTGGAGAGCCCATTGTGAGGCACTGACCTGCACACGCTGGGCGAGACCCTCCCTCCTCTCCTGTCCTCAGCATCCACCTCCCGCAAGCTCCTCTCCATCCAGCTTCCCCAAACGGAGCCCTCTTGATGATGCTATTCCCACAGGAAGTGAACAAAAAGAGAGTAGATGTCAGGGCAGATGACAGGGTGAGCCGCCCTCCACATCAGGGAAGCAGCAGCATGCTCTCTGGGGGCAGCCCTGAGACAGTGCTTTGTGCGCTCAAGCCCCTCTGAAAAAGGAACTGTAACGAAAAAGATCAGTGCCTTGGGGCTTCCCTGGTGGCGCAGTGGTTGAGAATCTGCCTGCTGATACAGGGGATACGGGTTCGTGCCCCGGTCTGGGAAGATCCCACATGCCGCGAAGCGGCTGGGCCCGTGAGCCATGGCCACTGAGCCTGCGCGTCCGGAGCCTGTGCTCTGCAACGGGAGCGGCCACAACAGTGAGAAGCCCGCGTACCGCAAAAAAAAAAAAAAAAAGATCAGTGCCTTTTAAGAGCTGGGGGCCAAGGCTGGACTTCAAGGACTTGGGGGATACACTGAGCATCGCACTCAAATGTCCCACAATGGCATCATTAGGCAGAGAAGAGCACTGCTTAGGCACCGTCCTGGTACCTGGTGCCACAGAAGCCTCTAGCACATGAGCCCGCTCCGTGCGAATTGGTCTGGGACCAAATAGGAGCTAATGGCTCTACTTTCAAGGAAATGGCAGCATCCCTGTCACCCCTGATGAAAGAGAAGCCCTCCCTGGCCTCCCTAGTGAGGTCATGATGAGCAGAGCTGCCCATGGAAAAGGAGGGAAGTCCTTGCTTCACCTCCAGCCATATGTCCCATGCACAGCAATGTGCTGTTTCCCTCATTCCTGGATTATTGTTTGAAAAGCTTTATAATCACCGTTTTTAAAGCAAATCAGATTCTGCTGTCGCCTTGGACTTGTTTTGAACTGGGCAGCCAAACCATTCATCACAGCCCAACCCAAATAACAGATATGCAATAAAACATAAACTCACAGCCATTAAGGAAGCTGCATCATGAGTTAACCCTGCCATAGAGGCCTCACAGTCGGCTACTCGAAGCACACAGGATCAATGGTCTTTCAAAGTCACAAGAACTCTAAATTCCCATTGCTCTGGAAATGGATTTATGGTTCAGTAAATGTTAAATAGGAAATTGAAATGAGACATATAGGTACAACTTCTTAACCAGAAATCAATGGGCATTAAAGAAATCTCCCTAAAACTCAGAAAGTAATATCTGAAACATTTCAGCAGCAACATCTTGGGTTTAATTTTCAAAACTGCAGCTGACAGGCTAGCAAAAGTTGAGACTTTAAAATTGTATTTTTTAGTCTGTTTTGCCAGGATCCTTGGGTACCAGGCAGGGCAGGGTCTGTGGGGTGACTCCTGGCACAGACTCGGCCGCTCTATTAAAGGATGGGTCTAGGGGACTTTTCCCTGGAGAAGTGGGTTGTACTTATGAGTTTTTGGTGTTGCGGCTTGATCTCCTAAATCGTGTCTTCTCATGCAGCTGGCGTAGCCCAGGCTGGGCCGGTGTTTGCCATTGTCTATGGATGGCTGAGGGCAATGCCAGGGATCCTAGGGCTGCTGGCTGCCGCGCTCACTTGAGCGGGTTCGTGGTGGGGCTGCACCTTCCTCCTGGCTTTGCAGAACAGGTGACCCTCCCCCGAGGAGGGCAGAGGACAGATCCCTTAGCCGTGGAAGTCAGGTCAGCCTCTTTCTGTCAGAAGGTGGGAAGGCTGCAAATCACCCGTCTCTGTACAGTGATGGCAGTGGAATAGGAGGGTGGCCTCCCTCTCTTCCTCTATTTATCACCCAAACATTCTCTTCAGGTTGCTTTTGGCTTTCCAAATCACAGGCTGATCTCGGAACTAAAGACACAGTGTCCCCTCCGCACATGTCCCCCACCCTTCCTCCCCACTCCTCCCTCCCCATCCCTAACAAGCCCCAGAACCTCCCGTCCCTGCTATGAGACAGAGACCCAGGCCCCAGGGTTGCTGGTAAGCGTGGTGCATGCCAGCCTGTCTGTTCATCTCGATAAATAAATCTAAAAGTTGCTCGCTTAAAAATCTTTCTCAGAACGCACGTTTTTGCACTTTTCTGAATGCTTGGGCTGGGAGCATGGGAAAAACATGTTGCTTTATTTTTTTTTTTTTTTTTTTTTTTTTTTTTTTTTCGCGGTATGCGGGCCTCTCACTGTTGTGGCCTCTCGCGTTGCGGAGCACAGGCTCCGGATGCACAGGCCCAGCGGCCATGGCTCACGGGCCCACATGTTGCTTTAAATGAGGATTTTTCTCTCACTTTGAATTCATTACAAGTTCCTTCTGCTTTTTAGAAAGATACTTGTCCATTTCCTATGAGAGCAATGTGCTGCATGCAAAGGAAGGGTTTGCGCAGCTCGCGGTGCAGGATAAAGGGCTTCCCGTGTTAATGTCCCGGGATCACAGGTGCACAGTGTCCAGGAGGAATACCCGTGTCAGGGGGACTGCAGGGAGCTGATTGTGTGAGAGTCAGATGCCCTCCCTCAGCTCCAGGCAAGCAGGAAGGAAAACAGTGATTTAATCTGATTACTGCAATACCTGTGTATCCAGGGCAACTCTGTGAAACAGAGGAGGCGGTCGCTTGGCGAATTTACAGCTGTTTTTCTGCCATTGTTTCTGCGTAATGAAAGGATGGTTACGGCTTCACCTCGCATGTCGTTATCCTCTGGAATGAATAATGCCCGCCCAGGCCAGACGCTGTGCCAGGCTCGTTATCTTAGTCAGCCCTCACAGCCACCCTGTGATTGTAAAACAACGGCAACCATCCCTCCCCCAAATCTGTCCGGCTCTTTATCCATGTAGCATGAGTTCAGACAGGAAATTCAGCTTGTAAGAATACCACTTTATCCTACTCTGTTCATTCCCTTAGTTTGGGATAGTGAATAACAAAATTTCAGATAGCATGGGGTTTATCAATAGTTTTATCTGAGAAGATTTGTCTCTTGAGTTTGGAGAGGAGGAATAACCTGCACGCTGGTGTCGGTGTTGGCGGATGCTAAGACCATTAGTGTGATGCCTCCCCAACCCCAACATGTGTGATGCCTCATGCAGGACTTGCAAATCAAGGGGCAAAAAAAAAAAAACAGATTCACTGCTCTTGGTCTCTCATTTGCTCAAGGGCATAAAACAGCTAAATTGGAGTGGCCACTGGAGGGAGGAACTGGAAACTGGTATCAGAAGGTGCTATGAGTCTCACTACCCCCTGTCAAGGACTTTCTCCTCACCTCCAGTAGAGAGAGGGGCTCCAGAAAGTTTCCACGTGAGCTTCCGTGCCCCTGAAGTGTGTCAGTGTGCCATCTGAATGCTTTTTTGCTTGTTAATATTGCTTTAGTTAGTCATGAGCTCTTACTACTTGAGTCATATAAAATGATATCTAACATTTATCATGTGTCAGCACTGTGATTATGTCCCAATTTTACAGATGAAAAAACTGAAACTCAGAGAAGTTAAGTAGCTAACCCAAAGTCACACAGCCAGCAGGTAGGAGATCCCAAATGCCTGGTTCCAGAAACATTTCATGCATTTAAACACAAGTTGCAACTCATCAGCATTCTCCATTAAGGAGAATCTCACTGTCCCCACCGTGGGTTTCCCTGAATTTCAAGTCCCAGCTCAATGGTCTCGTCCTCCAGGAAGTCTTCCTTAATTTCTCTCCTCTACCAAGCCCCACATGCTTTCCTCTGTGTGCCAGTAGCCCTGGGTTCATCTCTACACGGTAATAAGACTGTGACCTGGTGGTTGAGTGTGGACTGAGTCAGACCTTGTTCAAATCCTTGTTCTGCCACTTACTAGCTGTGTGACCCTGGACAGGTCTTTACCAGAGGTTAAGCTGAGCTTCAAGTGCCTTAACTATAAAATGGGTATACTAACCACCACTCAGCACTAAATGAGATAATACGTGTAAAGTGATTAGAATGATACCTTGTATATGATAAGTGCTAAGTAATCCTTAGCCAGCTAGGTCAATGATGGAGGTGATGATGGTGATGATAAAGATTTCTGTGTGTTCCCAGCCCCTCCCTCCCAGCCCCTGTCACTCTGTGCCACACTATTGTCATCTGGCCCGTATTAGTCCATAGGCTCTAAGAGACCAGAGGCTGTTTTGCTCACCATGTGCTCATGGCAAGCAGAGGCATCCAAGCACAGTGTCACCAAGGGTCACGGAGGGCCTTAGCATGTCTCCAGGGGGGCAGAGGAAGCAGCTTGCTGGGGCCTCACAGGTGGGATCACTGGTGGGGGAGCATCAGCCAGGCCAGGCCAGGCCAGAGGGCACCTCCACGGACACCCCTGATCTGCTGGATGAGTGACTGGGGTGTGAGGTGAGCCCCTGATGCCCACATGTGCCTAATGCTCCCTTAATGAAGACAGAAGCTGCTTGTCCCATAAAGCTCTCGTCCTGCTCCCAGGGCCGCTGACCGACCGTTCAGCCTCCTTGGGATGCGTGTTCTGTTAGTCTATTAGGTCACCTGCCCACTGCTTAATTACTCCCACTCCCGACAACTATGTGTGCAGACAAGGGATCATGCTCAGAGCCGCTCCTCAGCCCATAGCCACATGCCCAGCAGAGGCAACAGACCCTGGCTGTGAGCGGTCCAGGCTCAGCCCCACTGCTCCTGTCCCGCTCCCACACCAGGAGGTCAGCTTTGCCATCTTGGTGCAAATCTGTGCACCTTGGAAAATAATTCACTAGCATGGAATGTGGGTTTGCACTTCCTCCTAGACTCTGGCACAGGCCCCTGCCGGGCCCCGCAGCCATCTCCCTCCCACCTAAGGCCACATCACAAAGCCAGCACCCACGGAGGAGGACACAGCATGTCCTGCTGAAAACTGGAGCCCCCGGCAGCTTGAGACCCCCAAGCTGGGCCCTGGCAGGCTGGGAGGACCAGCCTCTGGATCACAACCACTGAGCACAGAGACCCAAGCTCCCTGACTCAGGCCAGCGCCAGAAAAGGCAGCAGCACTATTACTGGAGCACCGTAGGAAGACTGGGCGCATCTGCCCTGGTGCTGGTGTGGGCCAGGCTCTGAAAGGAGGGAGCATCTGGGCGGGGAGCCTCTGGCTCATTCTCTCCACACAGGTGCATGTGGAGTGCAGGGTCCACTGAGTGAGGGGCCGGGCGGGTGACCAGAACACTTTAGGGGAGCCTGGCCAGGGCAGGGAGGGCACGCATGAGGAAAGGTGCAGACAGATGAGGAAGCTTAGAAGGAGGAAAACATTAGGTCAGCCAACACTCCCAGAGCCCAAGCACCAGGCAGGGAACACAACATGAGCAAGACCCCCAAGCCCTGCCTGCAGGGAGCTTGTAGTAGTTGGGAAACAGAACAACCACCAAATACAGTAGGAGATGGGACAGAGAATAACTGGGTGCAGGCTTGGCCGGGAGGCCTGCATACAGAACTGGGGATAATCAGGCAAAGGGGGAGGAGAAAGGGTCCTGAACAGATGCGGAGAGGGTGTGGTCCCAAAGGGGCAAAGGACTTGGAGTGAGTCAGGAGGCTGTCACGAGGAGCGGTGGCTGACCAGTGGGGCCCTAGAGGGCAGATCTCGGACAGAGGGGCCGGGCCAGGAGAAGGCCGACTTCGCTTGGATCTGCGGGGGTCTATCCCAGCCGGCCGGCAGGCCTGGCAGGCGCTGCTGGGGAGTGGTGAGGCCCCTTCACTGCAGGTGCGCCCCCTGCCTCCCCCCGCACTCCCCCCCATACCCCATACCCCATAAGGAGCTGGAGAGAGCACTGAGCATCACCTGGAAAGCCAGACTTCGCCTTGGAAGCCCTTTTAGCTTCAGATCTCCAGCGATGACTGTCAGGATGATAAAGTGAGCAGGGCTGTTGTCTAAGGTCCCAAGGAACAGTTGCTCCAGTGCCTGAACTCTGTCCTTCCAGGCTCTCCCTTCTCTGTGAAAGTGGAAACACAGCCGAGGGCATGCTCACCCCTCCAACAGCCCCAGCTGGGCAGGAAAAGCCATTGGCAGCCCGTGATGGGGGGGTGGGGGGAGGGGCGGTGTTCAATGAGTGCCTT
Organism: Mesoplodon mirus; assembly: GCF_964341445.2. NCBI lineage: Eukaryota > Metazoa > Chordata > Mammalia > Artiodactyla > Ziphiidae > Mesoplodon > Mesoplodon mirus. The sequence goes on from NC_138980.1 coordinate 73,333,721, forward strand.
ATCCCCATGGGGAGCCAGGGTGGTAAAATGGGGCCCCCCACGCATGTATCAGGGCTCTGGGGTGAAACAGTCTCGCCCGGCATCACACCATGGAGGCGTCAGTTCTGAGCCAGAACTGCTGCTCACCAGCCACCTTGCCCTCTGCTAGTTTCTCCTTGGAATTTTCAAACCCAGATGGCCTCTCTCCCATCTCCAGTGCTTTGCTGCTAACAGCTGCACTGTTGGGCCCACTTTCTAGCATTGTCTGGAGCTGAGTTTTCAAGCACTTTCCATTTTTAAAGATCCCAGCTGGAGGCTGTCAATGGCCTCAGTGCAGAGCAATTGAATAGTAGAAAATGAACTTGTTACAGGTTGTTATCGAAAATCTATTATATACAAATTGCAAAGAAAACTCATTAAAATATGATGCTTTGGTGATTTTTTTTTTTTTTAAACCCTCCTCTTCGAGGGAGAGGCAGGGGCAGGGTGGCTGGATACCTTGTTTCTCCCTGTTCTGAGGTAAGAACTTCTGGTGGCACTCCAGGCCAGGCTGTGGATCTTATGCTTATGTGCCACCCAGCCAGCCTGACTTGAAGCTTTGCATAGAACAGAAATGTTAGTAAATACTCAGAAATGGCTGCAGAGGAAACAAAAAATTTCATTACAAAGATATAAAATGAGAGCAATTTAAATGTCAGCTTTTTACCAGGATAGTACCTTATTGTCCTCATAAATTTCACTGTTTTTGTAAAAGTTTTATGAGGACTTCAAGGACCTAAACGTGCAGTTAAGCACTGAAGCTCACATTACTGATTTACAATCTTGCTCCCTGGGATTAAGGTGCTGGGAAGGCTTGGGATGTGAATGCGTGAGCTGTCCAGAGCCCAGATCTCCAATGGGTTCCTCAGATGCCGAGGCTGCCTCTCAGGCTCCAGGCAAGAGCCCAGAAAGCAATGCAGGGTGCCCCCCAGCTCGCTGCCCCCTTGTCCTACCGGCAACACCCACATGTCAGTGTAGATGTGGCCTGGGGGTGGTGTGGGCTCTGTGGCACCTGAGACCCCCGTGGTCTGAGGCGTGGAGAAGGGCTGCCTGGTATGTGCCTGAGAGATAAGCCCTCCCAGGGCTGTGCGCCCCTGGGGAGGATACTTGGAGCATAAATCACTGTCCTGTGCCTTGTGGTCTTTCCTTCGTCTCTAGCCACCTCCTTTCAGGCTCTGTGACAGCGCCCCCCAAGATCTCCCCGGCCACTACCACTCTGCAGGTCCAGCTTGTGGGCCGGGCAAGGAACAGAGTGCTGGGGAGCGACGGGGCGAGGGCTCTGCTTACATGGGCACAGCCACCAACAGGGTGGGCGGCATATGGGCCACTCTTGGGGCTGGGGGCGCTCACAAGCCCCAGCACCAGGGTGGCCCCTGGCAGGAGGTGGATGGAGAGCCAGGCTCTGGGCGCAGACTGGACCTGGATAGGCAGAGGGAGTTGTTTTCTTCTGGGAGACGAGAGGGAAGGGCAAGGAACGCCCAAGCTGCTGCTGCCTGCCTGAAACAGGCATTCGGGTGGCACGTGAGGGGCTGGTTGGAGACCCTGGTGACCCATCCAGGTGTCCTCTGCACCGGCCACACCTGCTGGCTCGCAGGTCCTCACCTTATGGTGACTATTACTCAGCAACTCTCCAGCCCCTAAGGCTGAGGGTGCCTCCCACTGGCCCAGGGCCCAGCCCCTCCCCAGGCCCTCCTGCTGGGCCTGGGACTGAGGGGAGGGAAGATGGTAGGTGGTGGATGTATGGGCGGAGCCCACGTGACCAAGAGTACCTGAACACAGGAAGCAGCAGAAGGGACAAAGCAGAAGCAAACCCAAGAGGCAAGAGGGCGAAGGAAGGTAGGGACTGCGTCTGAGAGCAGGCAAGGTTGTTATTGCCCGAGGCATTTTGTTCCAGCTGGAGGACAAGGGAGCAGGAGAGAGAGACAGAAGCCTAGAGCTTTCCACAAGGTGGCTGTTCAGCCTGGTATATAGTAGGTGCTTGATAAACACTTGTTGAAAGGATTGACAACCATGATGGATTTTTCTAAATCTCAGCAAAGCAAAAAGGTTCAAGGCAGTTGTAGCAGTTCCCAGAGAGAATGCAGAACAGTCAGGTGGTTCTCTGGTGGTGGAGGTCATCCTACTGCCCACACGTGACACTGGCCGGGGTCAGCTGCCCACCGTTGTTCCTCAGGGGTGTTGGGTTATCTGGGTCACTGGGTTGGCAGAGAGGTGCCCTCTGCCAAGACAGCTCCTACCCCTGCTGTAGTTCACTCACCCCTCTCCTAGTGGGACTTGTTTTTCCCCAAAAGCTGGCCCTCTGAGGGAGAGCGCAAAGCCACCTGTAGATCCCCTCATAACTACGGCGTCTGACAAGTCCTTACCAAATGCCCCCTGGAGGCTCCAGGCTGGACGCTGTAAGGAGGGGGCCCCAGGCCAAGGAGGGGACTGGGATTCAAATGCCTTTCTCAGTAAAATGGGGACTTGGGAGGTGTCCCCACTGACGGAAGAGAACATGTTCCAATTCTGGGTAGGAGGCAAGCTACTCACGGCCGTGTGCTCCAAGCCCCGAGTTCCTGCCTCAGCTCACACAGGATTTGGTGGGGTTCTGAGGGCCTCAGACCTTTGCCTCCACTTCTGGACTCTGCTGTTGCTCTTGGACCCGTGGGATCCAGGCTGGGACTAGAACAAACAATGTGCAGTACCAGTCTTTTGAACTGCAGGAGGACTCAGCAGAGGTCCAGGCAGGAAACCAGTTTCATTCTCCTCTGTGCAGACTTTCCAGTGAATCCTGAGGCTTCTCCTGCCTGTGGGCTGAGGGGGAGGATGAGCTGAGGACCACTGACCGGTTGGGCCACCAGCATTAAGTGGCCTTCTGGTGCTCTTTAAACATGGGGCTACTTGGCAATGGTTTTCCATTTCGGGCTTTGGCCAGGATTCCAAGTCCTCTGGCGCGGTCCCGTTCCTGGATCCTCCGCAGTACGATCTGCCCAGGGGAGGTGAGAGGGAGGCTGTGCGTGCGCTGCCCCAGGCACCCGTGAGCTGAGCCTTGGAGAGCCGCTGTGCTCCAGACGGCATGGGCGTTTGTCTTCAGGTGCTTCAGGCACAACTGTTGGTACACTTGTCAGGATTACAGATCGAATCCTGGTGGGAGCAGAAATGGGGCCCAAAGGACTCTGCCTTCCACAGGTGTCAGGAGGGGTAGTGAGATGGGTGGGCGGTCCCTCTGAGTGCCTCCTCCGGCTCACTCATCTTCCCAAATGCTCTCGAGCCTCTCCAGACACAGCCCCACTGGCGAGGCGCTGAAGGCTCTCCAGAGCACACAACGCTGCATGCCAGACGCTACACCCACGCCTGGCAGGGCCTCCCTCCCGAGTTCTGAGGGTAAGGAAACTGAGGCCAGGGGGGCTGGGGGCCTGTGAGGTGCCCACAGCTGCTAATACAGACGCCAACACAAAGCCAGGTCTGCAGAATCACACCTGCGCACTTAGGCACTGGCTACACACCCTGCTCTAGACGGGACCCTTTGGAGTTTCCAGTTCTTCCCCCAGAGGCCAAGATCCAGAAAGATCCCCACAATCTGTGACTCTGGGATGGGGCAGAGGGAGGGGTCAGTGAGGCCAAATCCTCACTGAGGGCCATTCATCACATGCTGCTGCAGAACAGTGCCCCTCACTGTGTGCCCTTTCTGGATCCTGAAGTCCGTGTGCAATCCCTTCTCAGCTCCCACAAGTAAAAGCACATCCACAGCCTCCTCTTCCTGGGCCTGTCCAGCCCTGGTGTTGGTCCCAGTCTTCAAAAGCCCACCTCTGTGCAGCGGTACTTAGAAAAGTGCTGGTGCTTGACAGCAGGACGTCTTGGGAACGACACTGCTGTTCATGGGTGTTCAGACCACCCTTCCCCTGAGGTCCCCCTGCTGACAGCCAAGAAGGAGCTCACCAGGCCTAGCACTGTCCAGGTGGCAGCTGCATCCAACCACACGTGGGGCCGCCATCGCCCAGCACCCAGGGCACAGGGCACGGTGCAGGATCTAAGGGTCAGTGGAGGCCACCCATGGCTGGCCCAGACAGGAAAAACGGTGGGTTGGGAGTTGGGTTGAAAAGAACTAGAGGTCAAATAAGAGCATCGACAAAGCTCTTGAGGCTGCCCAGGGCCCAGCCGGCCCTGACACCTGGGGGTGCTGAGTGGACAAGTGACACTCAGGCTCTCTCTTTCTGTGGAGACAATGGTGGTCATGTCTCCTGGACCACATCCCCCATCCTGGAGGAAGGGGGTAGGTGCAAAGTGAGGGCTGAATCAGGGGCCCTGCTGTGTCATGACCAGTGGTACAGCCCTGTCCTCCCTGGGGACCCTGGTGGCCTGAGGGTTAGATCACGTACAGAATAACCGTCCCGTGAACTGGTGGGCAGTCAATGAAGCACTTCCTGATGAAGCTCAGGGCTTCAGGTTGGGAAGAAACAGAAAATGTGGAATGTTCACAGGCAAGGCGTTGGCTGTGAGGAAAGGAGGGGATTTGGAAAGAGAGCAGCAGGTGTCACACCTACAGGGAGGCTCGGAGGCAACCTGGCATATCTTACCCTAAACGCAAAGGTCCAGTCTGCCCCATGGATTCTCTAACTGACCGTGCCCCACACAGAAGTTCTACTAGTTTTTCCTGGGCTCTCACTGTCCCCAGCCCATCATTACAGAGCACCTCACCCGCCCCCCTTGCTTCCAGCCAGGGACAGACACACCCCTTACCAGACAGGAGGGGAGGTGGTGGGAGACCTTCTAAGTGCTGCTTGTGTAGCTTCTAAGGGAGCAGCAGCGTGTGCTGGACGGAGAAGCAGTCGGTAGCTGCATCTAATCAAAGAGGAATGCCAATGTGCTTCCACTTTGAATGTTTTCCTTGCATTCTCTAAATTAACATGGGCTGAGCAGGGCTCCCGGTCCCCTAGAGTCAGCCCTCCATCATTCAGAGGCTGATTGTTCACTTTGGATTATTCATGCCCAGATTCCCCCAAGCCTCCCAGCCTCCCTGCCTCCCTGCCTACCAGCCACTGCCTCATTAGAGTTTGAAAGCAGCTCTTGTGAAGGGGAAGCAGAGACAGGTGGAGAGAAAACTCTAGGCAGCTAGATGGGCTGCTGATTAATGTCTCTGGGCAGCAGTGGTTTTGGAGAGGAGGGCAGAACCAGGGTGAAACGGACACAGGAGGAAGAACTAGGGTTATCTGTCCACGTGGGCCCCACCTGAGCCTCCACACTCGTGGGCCCACCTCCCTTTGAAGTCAGGAGAGGTTATTGATCTTGCTTGAAGTGAAGAGCACACACCCAGCCCAAGCCTGTGATCTGTGGCCACGAGGCCGCAGGCTACAGCCTCTCTGTGAGCAGCCCTAGCCGGGCAGCTGGGTAGATGAAATATTCACAGGCCCAGAGTCTAGGCAGCTCAACTTTAAAATGCCTGTGTTGGACTAGACCAAGCCTGCTTCTTTGAAGAGCCGTGGCTCAGAAGGCTGAGGCCCTGCAGGCTCTGTAACATCTGCAAACACAGAATCTGCCAAATGCCCAGGGTGTGGGAGGTGGCCTTCATCACGGGAGAGCAGATGGTCTTTACAATGACACAGCCAGGGGGTCTCCCCAAATGTACAGGGATGGCCTCCAGACCCTAATCCCTGTTCCTAACTCTCAGATGGGGACACTGTGATGTATGGTTGCTTCCAGCGTGAGTGGCCTGACCAGCAGCTGTCCCTGCGGTCTCTGCGGAGGACAGTGAGCTTCCAGAGTGACCGAGACACCCCCGGCAGGTGTCAGGTGGCTCAGCACCATGGCTTAGTTTACTGGAGGAGGTTTCCATGTGACAGCCGTGGTCTATGAAGTCACAAAACCATCAGGTTAGGAAGCTCTGAGTAAACACAAGTTTAAGGAAATGCTTCCAAATGGAAGCAACAGGTAAATATTTGCTCTCCGGTTTGCATTCATGCTTAGCAAGTGCCAGCCTGGGCCCTGGGAACATAGTGGTGACCATAGCAGGCCTGGCCCTGTTACCCTGTCTACAAGTTGCTTGCTGAGGAAATGGTTTGGGGCCCACACAGGGAAGCCCTCCCATGATGGGGTATTTCCTGTGTGAGCTGACCCAGCACCCAACACACGGTGCAGAGGCCCCAGGGCTCTGGGGCAGAGCAGCTACAGGGCCCGTGATGTGTTGCAGAGCTTGCCTCTGAAGCCATATAATGAATCTTGGGGAATAATAACAGCTTTAAGAGCCGATGCTCACTGAGTGCTTAGCACATGCCTTGGCACTGTTCTAAGTGAATCCATTAGTCCTTGCGACAGTCTATGAGGGAGGCACGGTCATTAGCCCCTTTCTGCAGAAAAAGCCCAGAAGCACCAAGCACTAGAGTAACTTGCTGTGTCTCAGAGCTGGAGTTGCAGGTCAGGATTTGAACCCAGAAGTCTGGCTTCAGAGGCCAAGCTAGGCTATACTGCCACTCAAGGAATTCTAGACGCTGTGATGCCCAGAGTGTTTCAGCAGGGCCCCTGTGGTACCTCAAGTTTGTCAGGTGTTAGCCTCGTGGATGTTGGTAGCTGGCAGGGAGGGAGTATATCCAGAGGAGGGGGCACAGCTGGCCCAGTCCCACCCACTCCCACCCCCTGCATCCTGGCCCACAAAGGCCGCTGCACCAGAAGCACCCCTGCTTCTAGAGTCTGTCCTACCCACAGGACTGTGAAGGACCAATGCAGGGGCCCTCCTCCCAGTTGGCCAGGACCGATCTGGCAAGCACTTCCAGAGGCTCCTGTGTCCAGCCTGGGGCTTCTGTGGGCTGTGAGTGACAGGGAGCTGGGGCCAGTCAGGCACACAAGTACTCAGACGGAGGAGACAGGCATCAGGGGCTGTGGCATTTGTTACCACTAATCACATTTGTTGAGTGTTAACTGGTTTTGCATCATCTTATCTAGTAACAACAATCCTTATGAAAAGGATATCGTTTATCCCCATTTTAGAGTTGAGGAAATAGAGGCACTGAAAGAGTAAGTAATTTGCCTGCGGTCACCCAGCTGGGACCCAGAAGGCAGAGGATTTGAGCCCAGACACTGCGGCTGCTGCACCCTCCAGCACATCTGTGATGAGGCCACTTGTGACCACATTTAAGCCTTGGCCTGAGGGCAGATAGGAGTTTCTCCTCTGCCCCTGGCGCCCTGGGGCTCCCCACACTCCATCGCTGTGCCTGATTCAATCATGAAACTGAATTTTCTTTAATTGGGGGACTGATTCCTCCTCTGTCTGGCAGGGATGTTGTAAAAATCAATTAATACGCGTTTGCAAAATGCTTTTCTCGCACGTGAGACAGGACACATTAGTGCAAAACAGTTTTGGGTGATGCTATTTGGCATGAAAAATGGTCCTCTTGGCTCCTGGCCTTTTTTCAAAATGTTTTGCATCAAAGCGTTCAATTACTGATTCTGGAGGGCCTCCTGATGCAGTTGAGATAGGCCGGTGCGTCCTGCCCGCGTGGCCTCAGAGGTGCCCTTGCAGAACCTACACCCAAGCCTCCACGAGGCTCCCATCAACCCCCAGCCCCCCGAGATTGGTCTGCAGGTGAAAAGCACTTCACCTTGGAAGCAGGGTGCAGTCACTCACACAACAAACACCTCCTGGCAGCACTGTCCTAGGCCGTGGCATTCAGCAGGTTTCAAAACAGACACAGATTCTCAGTCTCATGGAACTTGCATTCCAGTGAGGAGACAGAGATAAACAACAAGAGAAACAGATTAGAAGACAAGAAGTGATTCTGAGAACAACCCAGAGGATGAGGGCGGGCAGGGCAGGGGACAGGCAGCGGCAGGTGGGTGGCAGAATTTAAACACAGAACTCCAGGGAAGGCCTCACCAAGCAGGGGCTGTCTGAGCCGGGTGTTGGGGTGGGCGAGGGGCACTAGCCACAGGGTCACCTGGGGAAGACACATCCCAGGCCCTCAGGTGAGAATAGGTCCATCCAGTGGCTGGATTGGCGTGGGAAGGAGGGGGTGAGGTCAGAGGTCCTGCAGGGCCCTGGATGCCAGCGTGAGGACTTGTTTTTACATTGAGTGAAACGGCAAGTCTTCAGAGGGTTTTGAGTTGAGGAGTGACATGATCTGACTTTATATTCTAAAGGAATCACTCTAGCTTCTGTAGTGAGAATACACTGTTGCAGGCCAAGGGTGGAAGCAAGCAGACAAGTCAGGAGGCATTTACAATAATCCACGTGAGAGATAATGGTGGCAAAGACCAAAGTGACAGGCATGGCAGTGGTGAGAAGTGGTCAGTTATGGGTTTATTTTGAAGGGTAGCACCAAGGAGATTTGCCTATGGGTTGGGTGTGGTTATGAGAGAAGAGATGAGTCCAGAATGACTCTGAGGTTTTCCGCATGAGGACTGGATGGATGGAGTTGCCATTTACTGCGATGGAGAAGACTGTGGGTGGAGTAGGTTTGGGAGGGAAGATCGCTGTGACTTTGGGGGCATATTGAGTTTGAGGTGCCTATCAGACATACAAGTGGCAATGCAGAACAGGCAGCTGGGTATACGAGACTGAGTTAGGGCAAGGTCCAGCCTGGAGATGGAATGTGCCAGTCCTTAGCATGTTGACAGTGTGAAGCAACGAGGTTGGATGAGATCACTGAGAGGGTGAGAGTAGATGGAAACTCTCAGTCAGTAACCAAGACTGAGTCCGACGAGTGTCCGACATGAAGAGGTCAGGAGATGGGGGTGGGCGGAGGTAGCAAAAGAGAGTGAGAAGATGCCAGAGAGGTGGGAGGAAAACCAGGCAAGCGCGATGTCCCAGGAACCAAGAGAAGAATGTGCCAGAAGTGGTGAGTTCTGCGAATGCAACTGAGAGGTCAGTTAAAATGAAGACAGAGGAAAGAGCACTGGCTTATGAGTTCCAGGGTCTTTAGTGACCTCGAAGAGCAGTTTCCATGGGATGGCGGGGTGGGGGGGCGGGCAAAAGCGAGTGGCAAGAGAGGAACTGGAGGAACGAGGTATAAAGAGCTCTTCTGAGGAGTTTTGTTGTGAGGAATAGAGGAATAGGGCAGTAGCTGGAGGGACAGTAGGGAGGGGTAGTAAGAGCATGTTTGCACGGTGATGGAAATAATCAAGTGAAAGGGGAAACTTGATGCTGTGGAAGGAAGTGGTGACACACCTGGAGTGACTTCTTTGAGCAGGTGAGGGCAGTTGGAATCCAGTGCCGGGGTGGAGGGGCTGACCCAGGGTGAGGCTGGTAGATAATAGATCCATACCAACAGGAGAGAAGCCCACGGTGTGAGCACAGGTGGAGGTAGGTGGAAAGGTGTGGTGGGAGCATGTGTAGATGTCTGTTTTCTCAGTGAGTCAGGAAGCAAGGTCATGGCTGAGAATGAGGATGGGGAAGGAGATGCGGAGGCTTGAGGAGAGAGAAGGTCTGGAACGATCGTCCAGGAGAGTGGGAGGGTGGCCATATGGAGAGGAGGTGACATGGTCACTGTGAAGCGCAGAGTCGTGGACTCACAGGGACCCCAGTCAGCAGGGTGGTGTGCTGTCCCCAGCCATGTTCAGCTACTCAGATGTAAGCACAGAGCACACAGACAGGGTTAACCAGGGCTGGAGTAGGGCCGAGAAGGGCAGAGAATTGAGGGCGTGTGCAATGGATGATTCCAGTGACTTAAATTCCATGGAGCTGAAGCTGAGGGAGAAGGAAGTGACATCATAAAGGGGTTGATGGAAAATTAGATGGTAGGTCAGTAGATTGTGGGTCCCAGTGGGGCTGAAGAGTTTTCGGAGTCTGGATACCAGAGGGAATAAACCAGAAGAGATGGTGGGGCGGGGTGGGGCAGTGATCAGAGAGGAGGATGCCTGAAGATAAGCCTTTTCAGGCTGCCATTATTTATAATGACGATCTCTAGGCTCCGGGATACAGTCATGGGAGTGAGGGCTGTAAAGTGGAGGGCTGGCAGGGTAATCCACTTGGATGTTTATATCACCCAGTGGATGTAAACATAGGAGGAGCGTCAGAGAGACTATGGTCAGCCAAAGGCTATGAGCATCAGAAATGGGGTGAGGAGTGACCCAGCCTCAGCAGGTGACTGCAGCAGAGAGGGGTGGCAGTGGTACATGGAGCCTGCACGGGTGTTTCCATCTCTCCCTGGGAGCAGGTTCTGTGAGGTGGAGTCCTCTTTTTATTCCTATTTTACAGACGAGCAACTGAGGCACCAGGTTGTCAGTAAGTGGTGGTAGAGCTGAAACACAAATCAGGGAGTCTGCCTCCAAGGCTGGCTCCCTGGCCACCACACAGCATACCTTCCAACCGTGGGCATGAGCGTGATGTGGTTCCTGTCCCCAAGGAGTTCACTCTCCTGTGGGACATCAGTACATGTGCAGAGATAAGGCAAAAAGGCTGGGAGATGGTTGCCTACAGAATGCCCTGGAAACTGAGGAGGGTGTAACACCTCCAATCAAAGAGATGCCAGAAGTCTTCAGAGAAGGATGGCTGGCATTTCATAGGCAAATATGGGAGTAGGGAAAGGCATCCCAGTCAGAGGGAACAGCCCAGGCAAAAGTCCAGATGTGGGAAGGCCCAGGACCATCCTGCATGGCCAGTGTATCCCTTGTGTCATGGATAAGTAAGAGAGAAGCAGAAGGTGATGCTGGAGGGAAAGATTAGAACCAGAGCAGCAAGGGCTTGTGTTAGTCAGGAGGCTAAACGCAGGCACAAATACCCCCAAGTCTCAGAGGCTTAACACAATACAGATTTATTTCTCCCTCATGTAACAGTTCAGGGCTGGGGTTCAGTTCATGGCCGCATGATGACACAAGGACCCATGCATCTTCATTTTTGTGGCTCTACCATCTCATAGGGCCTCAGATTCCTTTACCAGATGCCCTGCACCTGGCCAGTATATAGAGAGAGAAAGAGAGAGAAGATCTTGCAGGAGATTTGTGGGGAGCCCAGCTAGGACTTATGTGCATCCCTCCTGACATACTCCATTGGCCAGAAGTGAAGTCAGTCATATGGCCACGCCTGACTGCAGGGGCAGCTGGGAAATGTAGTCCAGCTATGTCCACAGGAGGGAAAGGAAGCAGGTTAGATGAACACATGGCAGTCTCTGCCATAGGCCCCCAGATCAGGCCACAGGGTTTGGGCTTATCAAGGAAGTCAGGGAGACCAGGGGAGCAGGAAGAGACATGATCAAAGCCAGCTTGCGAAGGACTGACCCGGAGATAACCACAGGGGAGATGACGGGCTGGAGAACTCGGGAGGTGATGGAGACTTGAACGTTGGAGGCAGGAGTGGGATCAGAAAGGGCCACAGAAAGAGATGACATTGAGAGGCCCTTGTGATCAGTGGCTGGGGCAGGAGTTGCTTCCCGCGGGGCCAAGATGGCCGCCCACCTCCCCATCTCCGCAGTGGGAGCACCAAGAGACAGGCTCAGGCCTTGGGAAAATGAAGTGGCTGCAGGTGGCCCATGACAGTCCTCCTCAATCCACAGCCTGGCTATCAGAGAGGGAGGAAGAAGGGACCTATTTTCATTTTCTTCTTAGGCCTCCACATGACAAAGGAGAAATTCACCCAACATTATTATTGCTCAGAAAATACTCTCTGGAACCATAAAAAGGGAAATACAGTGAAGCCAGACCACAGAGGCTGCCCCTTAAATCAGGGGCTTCTAAATTATCATGGTGGTGCTCTCTAATTCCTCTGGATGAAAACATTAAAGATGACAATGTCCCTTTAAATCAAATGCCCTGAGAGTTGCTATAAAGAGTCAGTGGGCTTTTTTGTTTTTTTCCTTGTGAGGCTTTTTTTTTTTTGTCTCTTTTCACCTTGTAATAAAATATAAATCATAACTTGTGGGGGCAGGCTCTACAGAGCAAGCTGTGAACATGGATTTTCTGAAAACGAAGGTGTTTTGTTAATGGGAATCATCTCATTTCAGGAAACGTGAGATTTTCAAATGATGAGTTTGCTACCTAACTTCACACTTTTTTTTTTTTGGATTCAAGGGCTGGCGTGCAGGTCTAGCTGTGGCACCACTGGGAGGAATCAAGACGACATGCTCTAGGAGGCCAGGGCGGGGCAGGGAGGTGCTGCCCAGACCCCTCCTGGAGTGGGCCACTGGGGCTAGGCTGTGTAAGGTGGGACAGAGACCCCAAAGCCCACCTCCACGGTGCAGGGAGGTACAGTCTTGGGAGGAGCACTTAGAGGCAGGAGAACTGGGGCCAGGCCTGGCAGGCTGAGCTTTTTCTTGGGTCACACAGTGAACCTGGGGGCCAGTGCAGCTCCAGGAGGAAGGGCTGGAGCCTGCATGGCAAAGCCTCAACTCAGCAGACTAAGTAGACATTTTCTGGGTTCTGGTGTGGAAGGAGGGTAAGAGATGGGAAAGAACTGGTGAGTTGACCCCGACAAGGGCCAGCACCAGGGTAACATGACCCACGAGGTTTGGCCCTGGGTCTGCTGCTCCCCTCTCTACACTCCAGCTCCCATTTCCACAGACCCCTATGGAGACTCGAGGCCTGACAAGGCCAAGTCTGTGAAGCTGACTGGACAATTGTAACCAAGGTAGGAAAGCAGACTCAGATATTTCAGAAATATTTTCAAGGCTTGGATCTGATATAGAAGGGTTTGCCGGTTGCCCTTTACACCCTAATACCTGCAGCCCCTGCTCCTTGCTGAAACAGCCAAGCATCTTACCAAGGGCTCATCTGTGTGCATGGACTCCGTGACCCTACCCCTCACTCCTGGCTCTGCCATCTGCAGCCTGTCCACTTCCCTCACTATCTCCACCACACCCTTGTACAGATGAGGAAACTGAGGCCCACAGAGGTCACTGGGGACCTACAGTTGGCATATCCATGGACACACGTCAGCCTTTAGCAGATGTGACCTCTGCAGGCCCTACTGATCCCTCTCCTTGAGACGCTCATTTGCCTTCCACCTCTTCTCCACCTCCTTTGTGAGTGAGCTCCTCTCCTTTGCAGCCTCTTAAATTTTTCCATAGGTGGCCAGGTGGCAAGTACTCTGACATCGGGACACAAAAGCAGCCATAAGACCAATGAGTGTGGCTGCGTTCCAGGAAAACTCTATTTACAAAAGCAGGCAGAGGGCCTTCTTGAGACACTTAGGCAAGCTTCTCTCCTCAGGGGGGTCTTGCCCCACCCACACCTCCAGACACCAAGTTTCTAGCTGCAGGTCTTCACCAGCCCCTTGGTGTCTCCTCGGTCATCACTGTGGCCTCCACACACTGAAGTGACCCAACTCCCCATCCTCCCCCCGCTCTCCTCTGCATCTCCTATCTCACCAATGTACTTTCACATCTTCCCTTCAATGTACTTCATTTGTAATCAGATTGCTAAGTGCCTCCAAGAGAGTGGTTGGGTCTCCGAGGGCCCCGTGGAGAGACTGCAGCACCAGAGTAGGAAGCCGCCCTCCGAGGGCTTGCTGGGCCTGGGTCGCTGCCTGCCGACGGGCTGGCTGGCCAACAAACCAGCGTCTTGGCATTTCAACAGGGCCCCACAGAGTTATGCTGAAGGGAAAGGAGTCTGCGGATGGATTTGCCAGGTGCAGGCAAGAGACCACAGGTGAAGGGCAGCTAAAATTCAGGGGCTTCAGACATCCATGTCAAGATCCACAGACCCTGCAGAAAGTATAACTCCATGAGGGTCCGTCCCCCTGTTGCCCTCGTGGGACCACCTCCCCGAGGACTGCTGACATGGCAGGAAGCAGAGCTCTGGACCGAGAGGGAAGACTCAGGTTCGGGCTATATCTTGTCTCCACGTGGAGGAAGCTGGCAGGATTCGCCATGGTCTTGCAGGGGCCCTGCCCCCCAGCTCGCTTGTGGGTTGAGTGTCTGGCGCGGGCGCGGAGGGGTTAAGCGGCGGGTGCGGATGCCGAATGTGCCTGCTGATTGTTGCGGCTCTAAACCTCCTGTTCATTTAGAGCAACAAACAGCCTCACATGCTTCCCAACCAGCGCATGCAGAGATAAAATTCCATCTTACTCATTCACTCTCCTCCTTGCAGTCCCGGGCCACCTAGGCGATAATTAATCACCGAGCTTCCTTTGGGAGGGGCGAGAGTCACACCCCGCCTGGAGGCCACACCTCCTGGTGCTGCGGCCTGCGCCACCGCTAATAGATTGACCGCGAAGCTTTGCGCTATGGCCTCCTTTTTCATCCTTGTCTCTCTCTCTCAGGGGTGGAAAGCTGTCAGCAACCCCCTGGTACGCAGACCCCACTGTTGGCACACTCAGGAAGGCGCTGGAATTTATTTTGCCCGTTTGGATGCAAATGCAATTGAGACAAAATTCTTTTTGTTTCCGAAGCCATTGCTCCATTTCTGGTTCTCATCAAGTGAACTGATGGCCAAGGAGAGTGGAAATAAACAACTGTGTGCCTGGCTGTGTCAGGTGAACGAAATCCCCCACCTCTTACTGCCACGTGGAGCTCTCAGGTTACTTTACCAGCCAAGGGCTGATACCTGGCTTCGGGCAGCTCTGGAGGCAGAATGGCAGGCTTGGGGCTAGTTTTGTGCCAGGACTGGCTGCTGGACCACCCAGGAGTCAGCTGAGCTAGGAGACAGGTGACCCCAACTGCAGGACACCTGTCCAGCCACGCTATGGTCCCTCCCTCATTCCTGGGGTCTGAAACACTATCTTAGAAGGCTTCTTTATCAGCAAAGATTCTGGGGAAGAAAGACATGCCCAGTCATTCACTGGGGAGGGGGAGGAAGTGGTGGCCCAGGCCGTGCACTCTGTAGCTCCTGACCCATCTAGGGAAATGAGGCCCACGGGCAGAAGGCAGTGCGTGAATACGGAATACTCAACCACAGGGGCTGTGTGCTAGGTGCTATGGAGCTATGGTGAAGGCCAGCAGCTTTCGTGGAGGAAGATGGACTTGAGATGGGCTTGAAGAATGGGGATGGGGTAGACATGAATAGACAGAGAAAAAAGGAAAGGGCTCTACCTTGTGGTGAGACAAAGGTTCAGAGGAGGGATTAGGAGAGAAGGTTCAAGAATTTACCTTCATCCAACACTGGTTAAGTACCTGCTGTATTCCTAGTCTGCATGACTGGAGGGCTGAAGTTGGACAGATCAGTGGTGGGACAGTCGCAACTGAGCCTCCAGGCCAAGCTGAGACATGTGACCTCCAGCTCTGTCCTGCTTGGCCCTGGGGCTCCAGACCTGGCAGCCTCCAAGGTCCTCACCGTTATCCCAGCCTCCAGGGTAGTAGGGGTTGTGCTCACCCCATGGGCAGGGAGGGACCTGGGTGTCCCATGCCTGGGTTCCCCTGGGATTTCTAGCACCATTGAAATGTTGACAGAGCAGCTGGGAAGCTAGTGTCACTGAGCTGTCTTGCTCCTGGTGAGTGCCCCATCAGAGAGGGGCTGTTCCTGGAGCTCCCTTGCCCAAAGGCCCTCTTACAGGGCTGTGCTTCCCTGAGCCCAGGCTGCAGGGACAGGAGGGGAGGGCACAGCACCACCTCTGGGGTGTGGAGAGCAGCCACTGATGGACTCTGACATTTGTCTTTGGAGGGAGGGCAAGAAGTTGTTCCTGTGACCCAGGAACAATTAGGGAGGTGGCATGAGACTCAGAGAGACGGGGTACCCCTTCATCCCCAGGTGCCCCCTTCAGTGCTGTCCAGCTGTCCTGACAGGGGCTGCCACTTGGGTAGGTCAATAGAGCTGAACCACAGCCTTTCTCACGGGTACCCCCAGGCCTTGGGTTCAGCTCAGCAATTCTGGAACAAAGGCCCCCCCCCCAAGAAGATCCTGTCCCAGCGTCCAGGGCTAAGAGGGACAGGGTCGGGGCTTGTTAAAAGTTTGGTGCTTTGTTTTGGTGAGTTTCTCACTGCAGGGTTCTGAGCACTGTGACTGTGCCACGCTTGAAGCCGCTTATGGCTGGGCAGGTTCTGTGTTCCATGTCGTGAGTACTGAAGGTGACGCTGTTTCCACATGAGCAGCAGCCCTGCCGCAGACAGCTCTGCACAGTGCGTGCGCCGGATGGAGGCCTGGGAGGGGCGGGCAGCGGCTCCCCCCAGCCCCGCCCATCCCCAAGACCCTCATCTAAGGTCCGCAGACTCCACAAGACCACAGCCTCAGGGAGATAAGTCAGTTGCTCTCAGGGCTACCCACCCAGTGAGAGGTAGAGCTGGAATACTTAAAAAGTCAATGACTTTTGTTAAAAGGGCAATAACTATTCTCCACTGAGCCGTTATTCTGTGCCAGGTACTCTCCTAAGTAGTTTATATACTTTATGTTTTCAGTCTGCAGGTACTATTATTAACCCCCTTTTACAGATAAGGTGACTGAGATCGGGCAATAGCAGAGCTGGGATTAAACCCAGGCAAGTCCAACTCCTAACAGCTTGTCCACTGCACTATTCTGCTTCCCAGAAGAAAGGGAGGGTAAGAGAAGGATGCAGGGTGCTTGTGGTATGGCGGTCATGGAAGGCTCCTTGGAGGAGGTGGCGTTTGGCATTTGAATGGCACCCAGAAGAATACGTGTGATTGAACCAAATGGCAGGAAGAACAGTGTGAGGAAAGACGTGGAAACTGGAGGGCACAGAATACATTCAGCAAAGAGGGCACTGCTGTATCCCAGAGCACGGGGTGCAGGCAGTAGGGGACAGTGGGAACCAGAGTGGTGAGGTCATCCAGAACACACAGGCCTCCAACGCAAGGCCAGGGACAGCCATCCAAAGCTCTGGGCAGAGGAGAGGCAGGGCCAGGGCTGAAGCGGGTGGGACTCCCATGCCTGCATCTTACGAAAGGAAATGACCCAACTGCTGCCTCTGTCACGAGCCTGAGCCTAGGTAGCATCCCCAAACCAACGCTGACTTAACAAAGACTGTGGCTCATAAACTCCCAGCAGCTGTGCTCCATTCCTCTGCAAAATAGTTACTCTATAAAGCTTTGATGCGTTTAGAGCTGAGGCTTTCTGGCTGAGAAGCACTGGCATTTGGCCTGTGCATGTAAAGATGAGATCACCAGTCCACACAACCCGCCCTCAGTTGAGGGTTTGTTTTTAAGTGAAAGAGATGGAAAGAAATTTAAAATCAATACTTCTTGAATTAGGTTTTCCTTTTATGGAATTAAAAACGCTTCACTCAAGCCCAGAGGAGGAATATGTCTGGGGGCAGCATCGAGGTGATTAGTGTGTCTCATAACTTCCAGACGCTCACACACGCTTTGAGTAAAAACAAAGACAACCAAAATCATTTCCACAAAGCAGCTAGGAAGGCCCGCTGGCTTGTCAGGATCTTTCCAGTCATTATGGACCAGTTCAAATGTCCCTTCCGCCAGGAAACTGTCCCTGGGACCCTTCTCTCTGGCCCTGGCTTGCTTGGAATGTGTGGGGAGGGTCCCTGATGCCGGGATGTGTCTGTGAGCAGGGGCAGGGTCTCCAGTGACTGGTCGGGCCCCCACCCCTCCCCAGGCTGTGCTTCTCCCTCCTCACACAACAGCTTCTCTGAGGTGATGTTTTTTAAAAAATTAAAAAGCTAAAAAGCTCTTTTGAACCGTGGCTTGTGGGCGAGAAAAGTTTTTGTCAAGACTAAAGAGATGATTAATTTGTAGTGGGTGGATGTGTATCTAAAATGTGCTCCATAGCAACAAGAGCTCTTTGGGAAAAAACTGGGTCCAAGTATTTTTAGGTACATGAGTTTTGAGGTCTGGGCAGGTCTCCCAAAGCCCTGGAGTCTGTTGTTCCTCCCTGGTGGTAATACAAGTGGACAGATACTTACCATGAGCTGGCACAATGCTAAATATTTTTCACATATTAAATCCTCATGGAAAGCCTGGGAGGCACACCCTATAATGATTACCAGGCTATAGCAAAGGAAAGCAAGGCCCAGAGAGGTAAAGGAATTTGCCCAAGTGGCACAGTCAGTAAACGGTAGAGCTGGGATAAGAACCGAGGCTCCCAAGCGCTGCTTGACCTCATACCCCGAGACACTCAGCAGTCCGGCCTCATGTTATGACCGTATCACACACACACCCTGGCTGCAAGCTCCATGAAGGCAGGGCAGATTCTGCTGTGCTCTGGCACCCAAAACAGGGCTTGGTGCAGAGATGAGCTATTGATGCCCTGGTAATGGGGCCACTGATCCGCTCCCTCCCTAAGACCCTGTGCCCAGGACTGTGGTCGACCCTGAGGGTGCTGAGAACCCACAAGGCAGGTTTTGACAGAGTTTGTGCCTGGCTGTGGTCGAGCCCGAGGGCCTATCCTGGGGTCTGCAGAAAGCTAGATGCCAACTCCTGCTTCTGCTGCTGCTGGAACATCCCAGCGCCAAGCTGTGTCTGGGGGTGCCTAACTCCTTCTGGCCAGGGCCTCAAAGGCCTCTTCTGGAGGAGAAAGATGAGGTGAGCTAGAGGTTCAGGGAGGCTCCCTGGGGTGGCAGTGTTTGAACCCTTGGGACTTGAAGGACACTGGGAGATGATACCTTCGGAACTGTGGAGAGGAAAATGCGAGAGTTCAGATCCTACCCCATGGTGGCTTTAAGGGTGAGGTGTCAGGGCCAAGGGAGTGGGCAGGTCTCTGCTGCAGGTCTGAGAGAGTTTTTGGTGCCAGAGGCAGCCTGCGGAGGAAAGGCTGGGGTCCCAGCCGGGCTGGCACCTGGCTGGACCTTACTGGAACTTTATCCGTTCCCCTCATTTCGCCAAGGCACTGTAGAAAACCAAAATATCATTCCTGTTACAGGGTTTTAGCAATTCCCTCTCCATCATGATTTCCCTCTGTCTTTTCATTTCTCTTTTCGTTTTTCATAAATATTTCTTGCCTTCTCTGTCTTCTCTCAGTCAGAGCTCTGCCTATTTACAGTAAGAGGGCACAGGAATGTGTGCCGACCTCCCTGTCCCCCGTGAACTAGCCAGGCGCAGTGGGGGCAGCATCCAGAGCGCCAAGGCTGACTCAGTGCCGAGCTCTGACCACTCGCAAGGCTGCCCGGCAGGGCTCCCAAAGATCACCTATCACCTTGTGCTCACCTGTTCCAGAGCCTTCGATGGCTTCCTATTTCCTGCCTCACGGAGTCTCAACACCTGTGCCTGCTCCTTAGGACTCACGCCCCAGCCAACCCTGTTCACAGCGCCCCAGTGCTCTACCCAGCCTGACTCTTGCCTGCATCTATTTGCATTTCCCCAGCACTTCCCCTCCCCCTCCCACCTCCCCCCAAAAAAGGTCATTTGTTCGAGGAGGGCAGGGGCTATGTCTGATTCACCTGTCTTTCCAGCATCTGACACTGGACATCCTCTCAGATTTTAGAGTGTTAGTTTACTAACCATGTTAAAGCAGGAAGTGGGAAGGAGGTTGGCAGATGGGGGCTTTATCCAGGTCTTGGATGCCTGAGTCTTCTCCAACAGGGTTGGCTAGGGACTTAAGAAAAAGATCAAGTGCCCAGATCAGAGCCAGGGCCCAGAGCGGCTATAGAGCCACATGCGCTGGGCAGAGCTGTGCCAGGTACTATGTCTGCACAGTTGGGTGGGGGGAGGAAGAGCACAATGGGGAAGATTTCGGGGGGAGGGGATACCTAGAAGGGAGCGCTTAACTGGCAGGCAACTGCTCACACCTGCAGAGCCTCAGCTGCGAATACCAAAGATGTTCATGTCCTTCCCCTAGTTTCTGCCCCAAGCGACACATGTCTTAGGATCAAGAAAGAATAGCGCACTTCAACAATAGAAAGATAGTGTTTTTAATGACATGACTCAGTTCTAAGTCAAGAAAACAACACTTTGATTAGCAGCAGTCTGACCTGGGGGCACAGACTTGTGAGGTTTGCTCCTTATGATGTGCTCGGAGTTCCAGATGTGCAAATGGTCTCTCCCAGGGTGCAGCCGGATAGGGTAGGACCCCCACCTACATCTGTGCAGATCAGACTTCATCTGGCACACGGGTCTCCTGCTCACGGTCCCCAGCACGGTTTCCGTGAGAAGCCACCAGCTCCCTCTTCACCCTCAGGCCAAACACCTTCAGGGCCTGTTCTCAATCCCCCCCAGCAGCTCCCAGAATTTGCTCGCCTGGTGATCTGCCACCTGGGGTCTCTATGGGGAGGAAAGCTGTGCGTCTGACATGATTGGTTTGAGCAAGAGGGTAGGCTGCCCCCCTGGATCTGGACCTCCAACAGAGTGCTCACAAGTTGTGCCTTGGTGACTTGCCTTGTTTGGCTTTATTTCTCATTTCCCAATGGACACAGCTTTCTAAGACAGGGCCCGAGTCACTGTCCACCATCTGGACAGCCAAGGGCCAGCCCCAGAGCTGGGTCCTCAAGGCATAGCCTGGCCCCATTACAGCCTTGAAGACACCACACACTGGGCTCAGGGCCCAAAGGCCCCAGGAAGGGCTCCTGGAACACACCTTCAGGGGGAAAATGCTTAGGGGCACTTAATCCCTCCACCAAACTCTGTCACTGGTGACCAGTCCTCAGAGGCAGGCAGCAGGTTCCTCTGTGACCTGGTGACAAAACAATGGCATGTCTGCTGGGATGGGGGCACCTCCTCCCGCCTGGGTCCCCCCCTTTGTGCTAACAGGCATTTCGTGCCCCTCTGCTCCCAAATTATTTCTCAGAACTTGATGAGTGTCAACAGCTGTGTCTTGGCAAAGAGGTAAATGTCAGATGAGCCTTGTGAGACTGTGGGGTTTGTTTAGAGAAAACAGCCTTCCCGGTAAAGGGGCTGTTTGTTCCTTGTGGGAAAAGATCAGTACAGACCCTTCCAGAGCAGAGTCCCGGAGCTCAGAGGACTAGAGTGAATGTGACAAACCCCTGGTTCGATGGAGCTGAGCCCAGGTCAAGGTTCAGGGCAGGTCCTGCTGACCAGGCAGAATCAGCAGGCTGCACCCATGGCCATAGTGACCCAGGCATCTGCTCAGAGAACCCCGGGGACAGCCCTAGCCTGGGGCATGAAGAAGGGACATCTTCTGGGACAGAAGGCCTCGACTCCGCCCCCAGGAGCCACTGCTGTGCCTTCATCTCCTCTCACAAGGGGAGTCCTATGGGGAGAAAGCAATCCTACTGCTAATGGGATTCAAATACATTTTGAGTTTTCCAATCACATATTTCAGTTACTCTGTGAATGTTAACTGGAACAGTGCAACTGTGAGCTGGCAGGAAACCAGAACTGACAGCTTCACCCCCAAACAGCCACAGTTTCCCCACCCCAGAACACACAAGGATACACCAGGACTCCTCCCGGGCCCCAAACGTTTAAGGCATGTCCGCCATGCTCTCAGCCCTCAGCATGTGGCCTGGTGCCCCTGCCACTGCTCATCTGTCCCCATAGCAGTATGTGCCTTGGCACATACTGTTTCCTCTGCTTGGAACCCCCTTCCTAGGTCCCACCCTTCCCCGTCCTCTGGTTAAACTGCTTCGAGGCTCAGCTTAAGTGTCCCCTGCTCAGGGTGACCTCCAAGGACACAGAACAGATGCCCCCCAAGCCTTTCCTCACCGCCCAAGTCTGTCCTCAGCTCCCTCTCCTGGACTTACTCGTCTCCCATTCCCCAAGCCATGCGGGGCCTGGCACATAGTGGGTGCTCCATGAATTCAGGGAAAAAATAGGCACTGACCTTCCCAAACACCTCCACCACCTGAAAGGCCAGGCCTTGGCCTGACCTGCAGGCTTAGAGCCACGAAACCTAACCCCAGACCCAGGTTTGCCATCCACTCATGTAGTGAAATCTTCTAGGGCCAGAAGTCCTGATAAAACCCTACGGCCACACCTGCCTCTGACTGGCTCCCTTGAGACCCAACCCATCCCTGAAAAACCGAATACCAGGACGGGGGGCCTGCCCAGTGCCGACCCTGAACTGGTAACTCATGAAAAAAGAAAACTCCCTGGCCACTTTCCTCAGTCTCCAGTCCCATCACACTCTTCCACTTCTAGTCCTTCGTTCCAGTTATTCAGCTCGAATCTCAGGAGAGACCTGGACCAGGACTGCGGCAGCCTTTAGGGAGCTCAGGTGGGGAGTCCTGAAGAGCTGAGTTGCTTCACTTCTCTGAGTCTCAGTTTTCTCATCTGTACAATGGGAGTCAAAAGAGTACCTGTTTCATAGGGTTGTTCTGAGGGTTCAATGAGTATTGTGTTTATAGGACTCAGTCAAGTGCAAGGCAGGGATGCTTAGGGAACATTATTTTTATTATCAGTATTATTGGCCTCCTAAATCCAATCTACTTGGGAGCATTTCCTAGAAAGAGGGTTCCAGGCAACAGCCAGCAGGGGTCTTTTGGGAACTCTGAATTCATGACCTTCAAGTGGCCCTCAGGGCCATTAATGCAGATCACAAACACCAGGCAAATAGGAGAGCTAGCTGGCTCAGGGCTCTGGAGGCATGGCTGGTGGAAGAGGCAGGAATCAGGTGGACCCCCCCACCCACACACAAATCAGAGCATCCCAGTGTGTCCCAGACCCAGAGAAACAGTGTGCGAGCCTCTCTGCCCACTACCAAGTGTTTACCTGTGTTGCACATGCCAGGCACTGGACAGGCTGCTGGGATTCAATGGTGAGCAAAACTAGATGTGGTTCCTGCTCTCGGAGAGCTTATAGTCTTTGGGGAGAGAGACAGAAAAACAGTGGCTACTCCTTCTAGATAGGGTAGTTACAGGGTGAGGTGCCCCACTGAGAGATATAGTAAAGGAAGAGACCTAAAGCATGAGAAGGAGCCAGCCGAAGTCCAGGCCAAGGACACAGCCTATGCGAAGAACTGGAGCGGGAACAGGCTCACTGTGTCCCAGGAACGGGAGGCAGGCTGCATGGCTGGGA
Source organism: Mesoplodon mirus (assembly GCF_964341445.2). NCBI lineage: Eukaryota > Metazoa > Chordata > Mammalia > Artiodactyla > Ziphiidae > Mesoplodon > Mesoplodon mirus. The sequence goes on from NC_138980.1 coordinate 73,356,451, forward strand.
TGTAGTGGTGCAGGGAAGCTGTCAGCGGGCAGCTCTCAAAAGGAAGGAGGCTGGATTTTACACAGTGTGGGGTGGAGAGCTGCTTATTAAAGATCTCTGTGGCCCTGGGTAGGGCTTGATTTGGGGGCATGGGGTGCCAGGCTCTGCGCTGGGCCCTGCGAGACCAGGCAGTCTTGGTCCCTGCCCCTGGGGAGCCCCCGCCTGATGGGAAGTGTCTTGGAGTCCTTTGGTGCTGGGGCCTTGGTGCAGCCACATTTCAGGAGCAATTTTCAGAGCAGGTAGGGGATGAGTTTTATGCCTCATTTTCACCCACCTGGCCCAGTCCACCTCCCTCGTGGCATGGTCCTTGGCTGGGAGTTTGAGGTACTTGCAGTAACTTGGCTCATGAATATTCATGCCTGGGCTCAAGGTAGAGAGCTCTGAGCTAACTGCAGCTGGGTGAGTGGGCAGTACTGAGCCTATGGCTTGAGACTTCAAGCCCTTCCTCCTGCCACTTTCCACCGGAGCCAGCTTAAGTAATGTGGCTTCCGGAAGCCAGAGGTCACTGAAATGATTGGCTAGGGTCCGAGCGGGTAGCCAAATGTAGGCCTTGAAGGTGCTGCAGGCTGATTCGACCTCCTGAACTCAAGCGAGTCCCCTGTGTACATTTCTTTGGAGGGCCATAGCAAAGTGCAGCAAGGTGGCTTGAAACAATGTAAATTTATTCTCTCATAGCTCAGGAGGCCAGAAGTCTGAAATCAAGGTGTTGGCAGCACCATGCTCCCTCTAAAGGTTCTAGGACAGGATGCTTCCTGGCCTCTTCCAACTTCTGGTGGCTCCCGGCGATCCATGGCTGATAGCAGCACAGCTCCTGTCTCTGCCTTCATCTTCACGCGGCCTTCTCTTCTTTCTCTCTATCTTTTCTTCTAAGTCATTGGATTTAGAGCCCACCCTACATCTAGGATGATTTTATCCTGAGACCTTTAAATAATTACATCTGCAAAGATCCTATCTTTAGATAAGGTTATATTCCGAGGTTCTGATGGACCTGAATTTGAAGGGGACACTGTTCAACCCACTATAGCCCATAAGGAGGTGGGCCTGGCAGGGAGTTGGTGTGCGGTGCCTGATGTGTGCTGTCTTGGCCCTCACAGGTGCTTGCCCTGTGGCACCTCCACGTCCCAGCCACTCTGTGCTCTGTGACTCCCGTTGTCACCATGTTCTTACATTCCCTGGGGTCCGCTCAAGGAACCCCTGAACTTTCCAGGATGCATGTGCACTGGCCAGCCCAGGCTCAGCCTGCACCTCCTCCCAGGCTCCTGGAACCCAAGTTTGGCTACAGTCTAGGGCACTGGAAGTCCAGAGAACACACAATCAGCTCTAAAGAACTTCTCTGCAGAAACTGACCTTCTTCTACACAAACCCCCAGCATCATAGCCACACTTGAATTACAGCCACACAGGATGAGCAGGTTGGCCAAGGCTGGGGCCTCCCTCTGCATGAGGGTTTGACAGGTGTGCAGCTGCATCTTGCGGAGATGATGCCCGTCACCCCCTCCCTGGTCTGGGAGTCCGGGGGCCTGAGTTTCAGACCCAGCAAGGCCATCAGTGTCCTGTGTACCTGAGGCTCCCTTGGTTTACTTGTCCACAGGAGGAGCGGGGGACCAGATGGTCTTCAAGGGCCCTTCCCTCCGTGATGTCCTGAGCGGGAAGCACAGATATGCCCCTGCCCAGCTGTCTGGGAGTGGCTGGAATCTTTGAGGTGAGAGTGATGTGCAGGCCTGTCACAAGGCCCCTCCAGAGAGGGCTACCCACCTCCAGCATGTCCCTCTGAGCCCAGCACCTGGTGCCAGTCTTCTGCTGTGAACTCCCTCCCACCTCCAATGTTCCCCAAGGGACTCCCGAGGCACCTCTTCTGGGATGGCCTCCCAGGGCAGGCAGGGGAACGGACCCTGGCTCCCTTACACTGTGGCGGGGGAAAGTCATCATTGAACCCCATCTGAGTCATGACAGAACAGGAAGCGTAAGCTGGTGTTAGCCTTGATGGAATGTAGGAAAGAAAGGTCCAGCAGAGGCAGAGCCCTCCTGGAATGCTTGAGAGCCGAAAGGCTGTCCATGTGGCCGGCAGGCAGGTGAGGTGTGGGGCTAAGAGTCAAGACTGCAGCTGAGGCGTGGCAGAAGTCGTGGTGAGCCAAGGAGGGCAGGAGCCTCTGCAAGAGTTACGCAAGGTCTTTCAAGATCCCTTTTGCTCCAAACACACGTGCCGTATCAGACCCAGGAGCTGCAGGGGAGGCAGGCTTTTGGACAGGGTGTGGGCACCCGGCCCCCGCCGTGAACTGGCACTTTTTAGCTCGCAGTTGTGAAACCTCTCTGCTTCTGAACATCGCTGCACTAACTGCACCAGCCCAGCGGCGCTTTGCATAGGCCATGAGACCAGGTCCCCACGGATACGCCGGGGGCAACCCTGGAGGTGACTATGCAAACCTCTTAAGGTTCCTGGGAAGAGTTGTCCCATCTGTGAAGTAGGCATGCCTTCCTGCTGTTTGAGGGCCCCGCGGTCCAGCACCCGGACGCCCTCCCTCCTCCCAAGTGTAATTATTATCCTGCCTTTCTAATACCATAGAGTCATTTTGCCTGTGTTTGCACTTTATATCAGTGGAATCCTATAATATGACCCTTTTGTGTCTGGCTGCTTCCTCAAAACTGTGTTTGTGAGACTCATCTACTGAATTTCATCTGTAGCGGAAGTTTGTTCCTTTTCATTGGTGTATAATATTCCATTGTAAGATTATACCACAGTTGATGTACCTGGCTGGTTTCTGTCTGGGGGCAATTATAAATTATGTTCCTATGAACGTTCTGTGCACGTCTTTGACATGCATTTCTGTGGGAAATATATCTTGGCAGTGCCATTGCCATTCAAGAGTACCAAGGTATTGTCTGCTGGTTTTAAACATGCTCCTACTATGAGACTGGGGACTTAGACCATGGTGGGGATGTGGAGGCTGGCCTTTAGCCCAAAGGCACCTGTTCAGGGTCAGCTAGTGACATGCCCTTGAGAGGTCATAAATGCTCCCCCACCACAGTCTTGAGCCCCTGGGTGTTCCTGCAGGCCCCTCCCTGCCTTCGGGCCTGGGCCACTCTCCAGGAATCTGGATCATAGACTGAGGGCTCCCTGGGCCAAGGCAAAGGGATGTGAAGCAGCAGCCAGGAGAGGAGCCAGGGCCAGACAGACCTTCAGGGATTCTTTAGACAGCCACCTGCTCAGAGGAGCCACCTGCCTTCCCTTCCCTCTCCCTCCCTTCCCTCCCCCTCACTTCCTCCCCTCCCCTACCCTCCATCGGGGTCCAGCATCCAGCCAGCACGGCCCCTGCTGGCAGCCAGCCGAGGGGCGGGGCTGCGAGCACACCCTGTGGCTCCCACCTTGGGGGACAAGAGATGCATTTCCCTCCTGGAGAAATATGCAGACCCCACTTAAAGGGGCTTCTCTCTGTTGACTTGAATTATGTTTAGTATAATGTTAGTTAAATATGTACAAACATAAAACTAGGTACACGTTCCTCATGAGTAAGAGCTCTTTTACAATCATAAAACTAAAACAAATTTATAAATGAAATAAAAACAAACTGCAAAACCAATAAACTTCAAATTAACAACATTAATTTAATGGAACAAATGATATTGTTTTCCTGAAACTAAATCAGCGCTCACAGCATGATTCTGGGGCAGCCTGCTGCAGTTCTGTGAGGTTTTCTGAGACTTCACCATATGCTGGGGGATGACTCAGCCCTCCCACCACTTTTCTCCATTCAGACCACTTCAAAACCTTCATCCCAGCAGTCTCTGGACCTCTCTGAGACTCTGTTTGCTCATCTGTAAAATGGAGACAGTAATAGGATTTGTTGTGAGAATTAAGCTAGTTGATGCGTCTACAGCACAGAGCCAGACTGGCCATGGGCGGGCGACCTCTGCAGCCACAGAGGCCTCCGTTCTCAGAAGGCCACGTGCTTGGTTCAATGCTCTGCTACCTCCATCTTGAAATTCTTATTACTTTTTTGAACAAAGGCCCTGCATTTTCATCTTGTACTGGGCCCCACAAATTATGTAGCCAGTTCTCTGCATGGCACAGAGCCAGGCACACAGTTGGCACTCAGTAATAGTTAGCTGCTGTTGCTGGCACCCTGTTCTTGTTATTAAATGCAATTCCTTTGTGATGTTTTCCTCTGAAGACAGTTTTATCTTCCCATTATTTAGTAGCGGTTGGAGAGGCCACCTCATGCAGGTAATTGTATTTGACTAATTCTTGGAGTTGGGTGTGTGCTCTGGGGCGAGGACATGGGTCTGTTGATGGAGGGGTTAGCATCTGTGATCATGTAGGCAGGCTGAGCACAGTGACCTGTCCAGAGCCCTCTCACTCAGAACCAGACCACCAGACTCTGCTGACATTTAATCACTTTTATCGTAACTGGTGCAAAATGGGGCCAGGCGGAATACTGCTATTTTCTTGAAACCTCTTAAGTAGGTGACCAGAGTTTAAGATAGCAGGTTATGGAGTTGAAGACACTCTACAGAGTTTAAGATAGCAGGTTATGGAGTTGAAGACACTCTAATGGATTAGAAGCTCACACAGAGTTGCTAATTTAATTTCCCTTTTTTATTGCTGTTCTCCTATAAAACAGCACAAATAGCCCCTTCCTAGAGCGAGATATTAATAATCAGGGCATTCTGCAAGAGCAGGAAAGAGCAGGAAGATTTCTCTATTTGTCCCTGATTTCTTGAGGCTCTCAGCTGGCCCAGATTGGGGACAGACCCAGGGGACTAACTGCTCAAAGTTGTAGGATGTTGAAATGGCAACTTAGCTGCTGTCACCAGACTCAAGGAACATCCCTGCCCACCCAGAGCACATCTCTGCAACCACCCTCCATCAGGCCCTGGCCACTGACCTTTGGTCTGCCAAAGGAAAAGGAACACTTAGGACTCAAAGTGCAGGCATTAATATTCCACGTGTCCTCATCATGGAGGACTCTGTTCCCCAAGGAAAGTCAGTCTTTCCTTGGAAGACACAGCAGACTAAGGACTAAGTTTACTCCCTGAGCTTGATAATCAGCCCTCAGGGCTAGTCTCCTGGTGGAGAGGCAAAAGAGACCTGCTCATCATTCGGCACATCCCATGTATGCCCAGCGTCATGCTTGACGGGGCAGGAATGAGACTGAGAAGTGGATGTGGACCCTCCCATCAGTGTCCCCTGTTAGCACTGGAGTGGTTTTCCTCCTTCCACCACCTGAAACCTCGGTTTCCCTTTGGCTCCCCAAAGGCATAGGGACAAGGAAAGACAGCAAAGGGCATCTTTGCAGCTGTTTTTTCCAACAAGCCATCCCTTCCCAGGCCTGCTGGATTCCTGCAGCCTCAGGGTCAGATGAGCCTCAGAGGTCATCAGTGACCAGCGTGCCCTGTTCTGTACACTTGTGGGAACGTCACCAATTTCTGCAGGCAGATCCCCCAGGGCCCCAAGCAGCTCCCACTGATACCAAGCAGGGTTCTTGGCCTTCCCCAATCAATAGAAATTGAGTAGAGGCCACACAAGAAATTCAGACAAGGCTTTATTGGGGCCCCTGCTGCAGCAGGGGGGGGAGCGAGAACAAACAACAGGTTCCCTTGCAACACTGCAGCAAAGGGTCCCAGGTTCCAGCCTGTCTCACCACCTCAATCCAGGGGAGCCACAGGCACAGGGAAGCCACAGCTGGGCTGCACAGGGCCCCCTGCCTGAGGACTCTGGAGCTGTGCTGTCCAGTATGGTAGCCACTAGCTCCATGTGGACGCCGAGCCCCTGAAATGAGGCTTGTCCAGAGTGAGATGTGCACACCGGATTTTGAAGCCTTATATGGGAAAAGAAAGTAAAATATCTCATTACATTCTCCTATCTGACTCTTGTATTGATTACACGTTGAAATGATATTTTAGATATATTGAGTTAAATAAAGTATATTAGCGGGATTAGTAGCCCCTGTTTCTTTTTACTTTATGTGGCTGCTAGAACATTTAAATCTGCTATGTGGTTTGCATTGCATTACATTCCCACTGGACAGCACTGCTCTAGAGAGGACAGGGGAAATATCTAAAAATTCAACCAAGAAGGTCAGAATTCTGACAAGGGAAGAAGTCTCCCCAGCAGACCCACAGCAGGCTATTTCCTGAACCCCGGCCCTCGAAGGCCTCCTGCACCTGCTCCTGAAGTGAGGCAGCGCAGGTGGGAACTCTGGCCAAGAGGTCCCCAAAGGGGGAAACCAGAGGCTGTGATATTACAAATATGATCAGGGCCAGAAAGTCACATTGGGTTTTCAGGGGCCACCTGAGTACTAACAGATGGTCCAAGTTTTCATATTCTCTTCTGAGTCTTAGAGCAAAACCTGGAGAAACAGTCACAGATCTGCCACCACATTAGTGCCCACAGACGTTCACCACTCGCGGTATCGTCCTTAGTGCTAACTCAGTGCAGTCGTTTGCAGACTAATAAATCGGAAGAGTTATTATTCCTTTAAACTGCAAGCATATCTGGGATATCCACTTAACGATACACATGGAATAAATTACTTTTAGATGACACTTTTTAATTGAACTAACAGCTTAGTAATATGTTGCAATAAGAAGAATATTAGGATGATTAAAAGATCTGAAAACTCTTGTGAAATTAAATGATTAAACATAATGCTGAGTAAATGAACAGGCCTGTGTATATTAATCAGTTGTGGGCCTCAGCAAATGGCCGTGTAACTAAATGCTCATTACGGCCCTCAACACGCATGAGTTCCCACGCTCTCCAGGCCGGCTCTCCATCACGCACTCCTTACCGCCACCCTGGGCAAGCTGCTTTTTCCACAGATAAACAATACGCTAGTCATTTAGTGAGTGTGATTGGTGGCAAGAGCTATTGCTTCTTGGCAGACACGCATTCCTTCAGTTGCGGGCTTCGAGGAACGGCCACGTAGTTCATTTTCTGTCTTTGCTTTTAACTAAAATGAAATTTTTATAATAAATTTTTTAAATTTATTTATTTATTTTTATTTTTGGCTGCCTTGGGTCTCTGTTGCTGCACACGGGCTTTTCTCTAGTTGCGGCGAGCGGGGGCTACTCTTCGTTGCAGTTCGCAGGCTTCTCATTGGGTGATTTCTCTTGCTGCAGAGCACAGGGTCTAGGCGCGCGGGCTTTAGTAGTTGTGGCTCACAGGCTCTAGAGCTCAGGCTCAGTAGTTGCGGCGCATGGGCTTAGTTGCTCCGTGGCATGTGGAATCTTCCTGGACCAGGGCTCGAACCCTTGTCCCCTGCACTGGCAGGCGGATTCTTAACCACTGTGCCGCCAGGGAAGTCCCTAAAATGAAATTTTAAGTGGCAACATTTATTAGAATTCTGGCTTCTATTCTGATCCTGGGAATTGACCCTTTTTGAGATGTCTCTGTTTCCCATTAATGCTGTCACCTCCATGTGCTTGATGTCATTTCCTCAGGACTGTTAGTTGGCTATGTTGGTCTTAGGAAGCAGAGGGTGGAAATGTCACACTAGGAAAAAGTGCTGATTCCCAGGGCTCCATGGCCAGTGCTGGCTGGCCTGGGGTGGAGGAGGAGCAAGCAGCTCCCGGGTGGGGCGTGTCCCAGGAGGGCATCTCCCGCCTCCCTCCATCCACCCCACCTCTCAGCCAGCACCTCACAGGTGCCTTTTGTGTGACCAACTTCCTTTCTTGGCTCATCCCCCGCCTGCCCAGAGATAACACAGGTAATATCTGATCATATAAATCTTTCATGCCCAAGTCGCGCTCATAATTAGTTGCATTAAAAATTCAGGTTACGACTCAGGCCGTTATTAGGAAACATGAAAACAGTGAAAAGTGGTTTCGCTTGCTAATAAAAACTCTCAAGGTCTCTGTTACAGACAACAGAAGGGACATGGTATCTCATTAAGAGTAACATTCAATTCAGTGGAGAACCTCACATGCTGGACGTGATGCTGAATATATTTTTAAAAAATAAAATTAAAAGCCCCCGCCACTGCTGGCAGGTCTGTGCTCCCCTCTTCCCTGCACTGCCGTGATGGCCTCCCCAGGACCCCTTCCTTCAGCGGAGCTAAGAGCCTCGTGCTTCCTAAACCAATGCTGCAAGAAGCCCAGCAGAGGCATCTTCTCAAATGAAAATATGTTCCCCAAACCAAAGTGCTGACCCACCCAGTTTTGCAGCACATCACATTGGAAAATAATACAGTGGAATTCCATTAAGCCAATGGCTCCTAAGGAACAAGTCAGCTTTCTGAAGGTTCCAGATAAAGCACTGCAGTTGTCTCAGTGGTTTAGTGTAATTGACTACCAAGAGCACTGGATTCACCTTCCCCAATTTATCTTTCCCCAAATTCAGAGCCATAGAAAGGAATCACATTCCCATAATTAACCGGGAGACCGGAGGCTCCTCAAGGCAAGGGTTGGCAGGCTTTCCTCCCCTCTGCAGACACTGTCCCTCCCTCTGGCCCAGCTCAGGCCTGGAAGCCCATGAAGAAGCACTTGCTATACTCCATTTAGACTGTAAGACGCCCCTCAGAGAGCCAAGGGGTTGAACTCCAGGGACGGGAGTAAATTTCCCCTGAGGTGACCAGTCCTGCTGACCCAGGCCCACTATGAATTATTAAACTTGCCCCTTCCAGATGGACTATGCCTACTCAACCCTAGATCCAGCAATTCAAGCGGACTTGGCTTTGGGTAATTTGGGGTATTTTACATGCTGCCAGGCAGGGAAGTGCAGGGTGGCGGTGGCCTGTGCCTCATGGAATCCCAGCCCCTACGTTGTCACCTGCAACAGAGAGTCAGACCCTCACCTCAGCAGATGTCACTCCTTACTTTTCTCCAGGACAGAAATGCTGAAAACACTAATTTGTCAAAATTCTGAAAGCCACAGGCTTGAGCCAACAAGGAGAAAAGCAATCAAGGCTTTGTCATCAGAGGAGACAGACGGCCCCAGTGTCCTATCAAATTTAGTTCAAAATGTATTTCACCATTATCGTAACTATGCCCTTCAGCTACCACGTCGTTTCTGGAATGGAGCGCTAATACATTCTGTGGCATAGTCTCTTTATGGGGAGGACGGGATCCCGGTGCCCCTTGACAGAGAGAGAATAATAGCATACTGCAACAGAACATTTTTGAAATGCTAATGCCTGCTCCCCGCAACTTAATTTTATTTTTTTCTTATTGGCTTTTTTATATGACATTTCACAGTCCTGTAGCCTCAATAGCTAGATTGGTATCGTAAAAGTGACAACACAGTGATTTAAGGAGGAGAGTCCATCAGAGCGAAATGGATGGTATGCTTTGAAAGTATCACTTTAGCCCCTCTTACCTGGGGTCAGTGTTCATTTTCAATACATCATTAAAGCATCCTGTTAAGTCACTCAGAGAGCGGCTGTGCTCATCTTCCCCGTCTCCATGTTGGATTAGGGAGATAATGAAGGGGAACCCTACAGGAAGGGCCATGTTAGGCACCCGCACTCTGTTGAGTTAGGGGCTACCAGGGAAGTCTGACCTGAATTCAAGACTCGGAGAGGGATGGAGAGAGAGAAGACAGCCAGGTATGTGGGCATTTAGGTTTCCAACCAGAAATCGGTAATGAGGGTCTGATGGCATCAAGTGCAGCCTCCTCTCTTCATCAGGTTTACAAGCATGGTGTTCACCAAACCAATTATCATAAAAGTTCAAGCAGCAGTCAACTCTGTGGCCCATAACCCAACAAGATGAGAGAGGACACTTTACCGTGCCTTGTAGAAATCTGTAGATCCCAAAGTCAGCTGAAAGGCAAACACATGAACAGAAAAATCTCAGATGGAGCAAAGCAAAGGCCTCACCTCTGGTGAGGGCCTGGACCAGAGCATCAGGCTGATTGAAAACTCCCACAGCATGAACTCCTAAGAACTCATCCCTCAAATCCAACTTCTCCCATCCAGTCATCGTGAGACCCTGAAACAGTGGTGCCTCCAAGGGCTTTCTTTCATTTTCTTTTTGCAATGTCTTTTTTGTTTCAAAGTAGTATATGCTAATTTTACACAATTGCATATTAAGTTGAAGGATAACCCCTCCCCAAACCCACTGACCCCCAGTTCCGTGCTTCAGGGACAACCTCCATTGGCAAATTGGTGGGACCCATCCAGGCTTTCCTTCCTGCATGTACAAACACCCGCAGAGGTATTTTTGTGACCTAGGATCAGAATCTACCCATTGTTTTACAACTTGCTTTTCTTACTTAAAACCACATCAAGTCAGTACAAACAGAACCTGGATCCTTCCAATAGCTGTATAATATTCTACTGGGGGCTGAAACAGTGTATATAGCCAATCCCCTGGTGATGGGCATCAGGTTGTTCTTAGTTTTTCATTATCACAAACAATACTGCAATCAGCATCATTGGTCAAAGACATCTTTGCACATAAATACACCATCAAATAAATTCACAGAGACTTCTGGAGGGACCTGACTTTGCAGGTGCCTGCCAGCTCCTCCAAAAGACAGGCTCTTGTCTCTGTATCTTATGGTTTCCAAAGTTAGGAAAAGACTAAACAGCCCACGCTCTCCTCCCTATCTTGGAATGAGGAGAGAGGCAACTGGGATTTGCAGTTAGAATTTGCTCCTGAGAAGCTGGGCTACAAAGGTAAATGAACCATGCCTCCACCACCTCCAGATTGACCTACAGAGGCCTCAGAAGTCCCTGGGTCTCTTCAGTCATCCAGGAACTCGTATGCATCAGCCCAGCTTCTCAAACCAACTCCCGTGGCAGGCAGTGGTGGCTTACAGACTCCTGCCCCCCAAAAAGCAACAGCACAGAAAGTGGGGTAGATGGAGCTCTGGGTGTTGCTATGAAACTATCCACCAGTGAAAAGGCACAACTTTGAGCAGCTCTGCGTTTAAAAACCCAAAGTCTTCTGCACAGTAGCCTGGTGACCTCAGAGCTCGGACTCCAGCAGATGAAGCTCCAAGCAGGAGTGAATCCAGCCTCTGTTCTTGGTGAGCAGTGCTCCTTCTAAGGCCTGTTGAGTGGATTTATCCTGAGTTATCCTTATGTTCTGATTACCAACCCAGATGTCTCTGACATCTAGGTTTCCAAAGTGAAGCCCTCCTTAAAGCTTGAGTTATGATCATCTGGACTTTTCAGAAATTACTGTGTATTGGCTACAATTTTATTTAAGGCCATTGAACTGGTTTTGGCTCTTTTTCTTTAGATGCAAAATTGCTCACTTTCAACCCAAAGGCTGGTGCTAGTGAAAGCAAATTCCTCCCCAAGTTGCTGGCAGACACGGCACATCAATGATACTGTTATTTTCTGCTGAGCCTGGATGTAGCCCAGACTCCTTCTCAACGCGACCAATTAGATCTGGTGCAGACACTGAACCACCTGCCACCCCTGCTGCCACAGGCACGGGAGGCTGACCAAGAAGTGAGGTGAAAGCTGGCGTCCCAACATCACACCAACACCTGTGGTGCCCAGATTACACACACTTACTTTGTTTAATTTTTTAAAGTTTTTTTACATTTAATTTAATTTTTTAATTAAAAACAAAAACTTAGAGGACTAATTTAGGGCTGCCAAATTTTCATTTGGCCAAGTAATGACTCATAGCTTCTGCAATTACCACAGCATCATAAAAAAAGGGTGTAAGTCAGAAAGGAAATAATTTCAGACTAAAGGAAGGGCTGCTGGCAGCCTCATAGTAACAGCAAGAACATCACACACACACACACACACACACACGTACACACACTCCTCACTGCCCTCCAGAGAAGACGTCTTCCACAGGACAGCACTGACTCTCAGACCAGAGTTTGATCTGGTGCCACATCTGGAGGAAAACATCTGGATGCCAGGTGGACTTTCCAGCTCTGTGCAGGTGCTGACACTGGCCCCTCACAGCATCACCCCACCCGGGTTGGGCCTGACATCTCCCTCCGCTGGTTTGGCTAGTGGAGGGGAGGGTCTCTCCCATCCCAGCCAGCCTGCTTTCGTGCTGCAAACGCTTGGCTTCTCAGCCATGTCAATCCTCATCAGCTTGGGAGCAGTGCATGGGGGCAGGCGGCCGCCGAGAGAGTGGGTGTACGAATCAGTGAGTTAGAAGGACCTGGCACCGTGACCTTTCATCTGTCATGAGAGCCCCTGGATCCTGAGACAAGCACAAAGGAGGGATGCAAGTGTTACCTGGAGGGTTAGAGCATCATTTGATTGAATGCTAGCATTTAACCTGTTGGTTTACAGATAGTTGGAAAACAAAAATGGCTTTTGAAAATACAGGTGAAGCTTCCAGAGCCTGTGATGCAATCTAGGAAGCCAAACAGCAGCTCTGATACTGTTTGGAGCCAAGTGTGGGGTGACACAGCCTGGGAATCCTTAGCACACAGTGCTTGAGGTGCATGTGAGTTGAAGTGTGGGGTGTTAGCTGTACTCCCCAGGAAAGCATCCTTCAGGAGCGGAAAGGGAAGGTGCTTGCCAGAAGGAGCCCTTGACCCTTCACACCCAAGCCAGGCCACTGAAATGTGGAGCTTGGGGAAGTTTGCCTCCTGTGTCTAAGGACCTTATTCCTGGAAGCTCCCATTCTGATCTCTGGACCCCTCCTTTGCCCCTAGCAAACCAAATTCCCCCACAGCTGGAAAGATCTAGCTGTCTCCTCAGTGCTAATGACTAATAGCTGTGATAGGCACTGTCTTTCCAGGTGAGTTTCAGTTGCAAAATGACCCTTCAGTGATGGACCCATGTATCCATTGGCAGGAGGGCAACACTGAGTCCTTCCCCACCCCAGGCACTGAGGCGTCACTGTGCCCTCAGTGTCTCCCTCTGAAGGACACCCGCTCTGACCATCCAGGGTGTTAGGGAGAGGACCCCCCCCCGCCGTCTGAGACCTTGGGCCTCTTGCTTCGCCTCATTTGCCCGCGGCATCCTCATCTGTGAGATGGGCAAATGCTCCCCTCCCAGGCCTCCCCATGGGGTGATGTGACCCTGGATGTACAAGTGTTTTGTGATGAAGTGGTGTCCTTTCTGCCACTGCCCAGTTAACCGCAGCCCGAGGATGCCCTTCATCCGCCCTGTGGGCCTCTTGGGCCTGGGCTCAGAGAGAGGCCCTCGCAGCCACTGCAGACATGCTGATCTTTGACAGGCGGTGGGTCTGCAGCCTTCTGACAGTTAACACCCACCTCCTTCAGCACCTGTCGATTCCGATTCCGTGCTTGCCCCGTGGCCACCTCCGAACCCGGCCCCCAGAATCTTGTTAGACTGTAGGGTGCCTGAGCCAGCTCTGTCCTCCTCCCCCTCCCCTGGTCGCTTGTCTTTCACTCCTTCCCTCCCCTTCCCCAACAGGACCTATCAAATCAAAATCACCCAGGTTTTTCCTACTGCTACTGTTCCACCTCCCAGGAGAGTGGTCCTGAGAAATGGGGTCACAGAGACTCCAGGGGTAGAGGAAATGCAAAGATGGGGTCTACCCTGCCCAGCCAGAAGGCCAGGCCCTCCACCTTTGTGACTTGTGGGGACCTCGGTGCTCTCCGAGGGCATGGGGGGAGATAGGGGCATGCTTGCCCCTATCTGGTTCCTATGGGCGGGAACAGGGTCATAACCATTCTAAAGGCTGAGGACACCCAGCGGGACCCAGGACCAAGGGGAAGCCTGGTCACTGCTCTGGGCCAGCGATGCCCATGGCTGCAGCTGCTGCAGGCTGACCACACCTACTCCACAAGGGGATGTGCCCAGCTCCCAGGAGGCAGGGGTGGATGGTGTCCTTTGCTCTCTGCTGCCAAGGACGCCCCGCGTCTTAGTGAAGGAGTGGGCGGAGGCAGGCAGCTGCCCCACTCCCTTCTCGTGGAAGAACAGAGAAATCCAGAAGCCCTGGCCTTCCCGCATTTCCCAGGCTCCGCTCACACCCAGGCATTTGTTCCACGCCATTCTTGGCTCACCATCTTCTCTCCAAGGTCAGGAGCCAGTGTGGAGGGTGTCTCTGGGGGCGGATGGTGAGGCTGGGGCTGCTAAGTGGACCCTGTCCAAGCTAGGCAGGCGCAGGGCTCACCAGGCGCCTACCCTCAGCTGCTCCTCAGCCGGGAGAGGGCCAGGCCTCCTGAACCACATACATTTTAATGGACACCTTTCACTGGCGATTGCCCCACGTGTGCAGGAGCTCATTAAAGCAGTGTTGTTTCAGGACAGCAGGAAGCCTTTCTGCCCACGACTTCCTGGCCTATCTGTAGAGCCGTCAGGAGAAAGGAAACTCATTTCAGCTCCCAAGGTCAGTGTTGGGGAAACGGCATTCAGCCGCCACATTGGCTGCACGTGCTGTGGTCTGTGTACCCCATGTTTGCACACAGAGGCCCCCATGCTGGGTGCATGTTCAGCATCCTGGCCAGTACTTGCTGGGCTCACGACGCCCAGCCAGGAGCTGATGGGAGTGCTGTGGTCACCGGTAGTGGGGCCCTTGAACTTGGCAGCCCTGGGGCCACCTTGCTGGGTAGTCACTGTGCCCTCACCCTTACCGAGCACCCCATTGTGGGCCTGGGGTGCGGAGGCAGCATGACTGGGACTCACAGAGCTACTGCCTGCCTTCAGGCAGAGTACCTTCTGGTTGGAGCCATCAAACAATCAATCCCTATCACGTGGTGGGCGTGAAGGGGAGGGATGGGAGGCAAAATAAGGCCCTGCTGTGTATCCCAGCCTCACTGCTGGGGGCAGCGCGCTCACTCAGTGGCTAAACCTGAGCTCAGCTTCAACCTCGCGGCTTCTCAGCTGTGCAGCCCTGCGCCATCCCTTCTCCTCTCTGAGCCGCAGGAATGAGGCACCGCCCAGCCAGGTGGCAGTGATGTGGAGTAACTCCCGTGGCGCCTGCGCACAGCGGGATTGGAAACCAGGGCCGCCATGATCCTCGCCCCGCCACTCCCTTCCTCCTTCCTCGGCCCAGGCACTTCCAGCTCCCCGCTGCTCCCGCTCTTCTGTCCCTCGGTGCCTCGGCTGCCTGTTTGCTCCCTCTTCAATCGGTAAGCTTATTTTTCCTTGATTCAGTTGGCGTTTATTAGTATCGGCTGAGTGCCAGGTCCCGTGCAAGGTGCTGAGGGGGCAGCCGAAAACCAGGCAGAGAGTTCCTGCCGCTCCTAACCCTGCCTACCCCTCACCAAACATGATATAGGGCACCCTGAGAAGGCCGTGGTTCCGACATTAAGTGCAAGAGGAGGGTGTGGCCGCAGGGGCAGCCTGGGCTGGAAGCCTCAGGAGGGTGCGGCGGGTGGAACAGGAAATGAGAGGCTGCACCAGCTCTCACGAGGGCTCCAGGCTTTCCCCAGGCATCAGGGTGGCTGTCCAGGACGTGGGGCAGGAGGCAGGAGGCTCTGGCCTGTGGTTATGGAAGTGGAGGATAGGCCGAGCTGAAAGGCTCGGGAAGGAGGAGGGGACCAGTCCTGGGACCGTCGGGGCGAGAGGCGGAAGGAATGAGAAAGGACGGCGTGGCAGGGCCCAGGAAGGGGGACGGGCCGGGGAAGACGAGGGGAGGAGAAGGCCAGGCTGCCTAGGGTAGAGGTCCTGTGGACGTCAGAGCACCAGTTCCACAAGAGCTCAGGGCGGCCCCAGCCAGGAGGGCCAGGGGTCTGATAGCTCCGGGCACACAGGGTCTGGCTCCCAGCAGGCACTCGGCCCATGGGGCGTGGTGTGAGTGACTGAACGGACAGATGGATTTTCCTGTTGGTGATTGCTTCCAACCATGCCACACTGGCTTAAGGAGGGAGGGCTCGGCTGGGTTCCAAGACCTTAACTCCACTCTCCTGAAGCACCTGGGTTTAACAGAAGGAGCCTGTGGCCAGTGACTCCCAGTTCTTCCCGAGGACTGCTGGGCCAGCCCATGGTCTGTCGGGGGACCGTGGTGTGTGTCGTCCATGGAGCTGAGGGCAGGTGGCAGGCCTCCTGGTATCAGGGTCATTTCTCCAACCCCAGCCTTCCCAAGATGCCTGCAGATGAGGGCTCAGGTATGGAGAGGTGAGGTGAGATCAGAAGCAACTCAGGCAGGACCCAGGAGGGTCACACATCTGGCTGTTGTCGGCTCCACAGCAGGAACTAGTTTCTCAGAACCCTTCCTTCCTGATGGGCCAGAGTGGAGACGGAGGTGAGGCCTGGAAGGGTCATCTTGGCACAGATAAGTGGGCAGGAAGGATGGCATCCCGAGGATACTCCAGACAGCCAGATGTCAGAATCAAGCAAGCAGGTGGGAGGTATGAAACTGGGGTCTCCACGGATGGAGAAGTCAGGTCAGGGTCCTGGGGTATCTGTGCAATTTGTTTATCTGCGGGGTATTTATAGAACCCAGATGATTGTTTTATTCCAAAGAATTCTGATGCCTTTGAACTTGAACCTGAGTCTGTTTGTACAATGAGCCAAAGAGGAACTGGGCATGGACCCAGCACAGCTTCCTGAAATGGGCTGCATCCCAGGTGAGGCCCAAACACGTCCCCACACACCACGTGCAGGCCTCCCCATGAGAGAGCCATTTGTCACACGCTGACCTCTGCTCAGGCTGTGCGTGTGTCCCCTTCCACCCGGGGCACTGGGACCCCTGCGGTGGCCCGGCCTCTATGAGCCTTTTCAGTTATACAGCCGTAAAGTCATTCAGTGCCACAACCGTGAGCAAAACACATGAGATCAAGATAAATTGGTCCCCATGGCCAGGGACAGGGTGCCATTGCTGCGTCCTTAGGCTTCCCCTGCCCCCTCCCCCAGCCTGGCAGAGGGACTGTGAGGGAGGCTGCGGAGGCACTGTGTTTAACTCTTCAGTCACCGTCCTCTCGTGAGGTTGAGACCCAGATTCTCTTCTGGAATTTATCATTGCCCCCTCTCCCTCTGACCCCACTGAAATGGGGTGCTCAGAAGTACACAGCAGTGTTCAGAACTGCAGGGTATTGGTCCTGCCACTGTAACTCTCTGCGCCTCGCCTTTCCCATTCCTCCACGTGGGGACAGGCCTGTCAATTGCATGAGACCCCGGATGGCCAGCCCAACAGGGATGCTGGGCGGCCTGCCTGCCGGGCACCTCCTGCCAGCCTGCGAGTCCCTGGTAAGGGGATGACTCCCCTGCATTTGGTCTGGAGGTCAGTTCTCCAAAATTCAGCCCACTAAATGCTGCATGTGTCAAGTTGTAGAGGATGTTTTAGTTTTACCTCTACTCTTGTGATCGTTGGAATTTCTCTGTTTTTGAGCATTTTTGCCCTGAGTACTCTCTCTGGGTCCAGGGCAAGACACATGTGGAGAGTGTGTTCAGTTTGGCTCAGACTAAGCGGGAACTGTGGGGATGCAGCTGGAAATAGGTGCTCGCGGGCCTTAAACACCAGGCAGAGGAGTTGGGCTCCCTCCAGAGACAGTGAACAGGGAGGTGGCCTGGAGGCAAGCTGCCTGTTGGTGGAGACATTCCCAAGAGGCTGCTGTTCCGGCCAATAATGAGGTCCTGACCGGAGCAACCTTGGAGGAGAGGAAGAGAAAGGGGTGAACTCAGAGGGGTGCAAGGATGGTTTGGCTATAGTTGTAAAGATGTGGAGAGGTAGATGAGATTTTTGGCTCATTCATCCCTAAAATGGACCATTCACTCAGCCAGCCTGCAGCCTCTGAGTGTGCCTCGCAGGGCAGGAACTACGTTGTTGGATGCAGCCAGAAGCGATTTGCTGTGGGTCAAGATGTGGAGATTTCCAAACTGACAGATGGCAGTGGAGTCTTTCTTTTTTTTTTTTTAAGAAGATGTTGGGGGTAGGAGTTTATTTTTTTATTATTTATTTATTTATGGCTGTGTTGGGTCTTCGTTTCTGCGCGAGGGCTTTCTCCAGTTGCGGCAAGCGGGGGCCACTCCTCATCGTGGTGTGCGGGCCTCTCACTACCACGGCCTCTCCTGTTGTGGAGCACAGGCTCCAGGCGCACAGGCTCAGTAATTGTGGCCCACGGGCCCAGCCGCTCCGCGGCACGTGGGATCCTCCCGGACCGGGGCACAAACCCGTGTCCCCTCCATCGGCAGGCGGACTCTCAACCACTGAACCACCAGGGAAGCCCCGGGGTAGGAGTTTATTAATTAATTTATCTTTGCTGTGTTGCATCTTCGTTTCTGTGCGAGGGCTTTCTCCAGTTGTGGCAAGCGGGGGCCACTCTTCATCGCGGTGCGTGGGCCTCTCACTGTGGCGGCCTCTCTTGTTGTGGAGCACATGCTCTAGACACGCAGGCTCAGTAGTTGTGGCTCACGGGCCTAGTTGCTCCATGGCATGTGGGATCCTTCCAGACCAGGGCTCGAACCCGTGTCCCCTGCATTAGCAGGCAGATTCTCAACCACTGCGCCACCAGGGAAGCCTGCAGTGGAGTCTTAAGAGAGGAAACGGGAGGCATTTTTCTTACCAAGATCTGTCCTTGGACAAAGCATACATTATAGGGTTCTCTCCGAGAGATAATTTAAAGAACCTACCCAAGACAAAAGAGAGAGAGAAATATCCCATAGAGGGAAAAGAGATTTCTCACATCCCAATATTTTGGTGCCATGCATCTTGCCTGACACAAGGAAGGTTTCAGCAAAGGCAAATGAGTCGGTTTCTAATGTCACAACTACAATGATCATAACACCCACTCTTCTGAGGTCCCCCCTCCCCAGTCACCTCCCTGAATGGAGACCCTGCCACCCCAGGAGCAGCAGGGGGTCCACCAATCCTGGTGTCAGCAGCAAAGCATGATGGCCGAGCCCCGGAGTAAGGATTGTCAAACCTTGTCAAGCCACGGGGAGGAACAAAGGGCCTCCTCTAGCCCCCACAGTGTAACTGCCAGGACCTAGGTTGGTCTACACGGGGCTTCGTCCACATGTGCAAGCCGGCCCTGCCTAGGGAAGGGCAGTGAGAGAAAGGACCTTCACTTTCAAGGGTTAAGGATAAGTGTTTCTTAGAGCGCTCTACAAGTCACATTATTACTGTTATTTGTGGTTATTAATGTAAACCGCAGTCCTCCATGGTGCCACTACTGACATTTGGGACCAGATCATTTTTGTTGTGGAGACTCTTCTTTTTTGTGATGCTATTTATAGTCTTTATTTTTTAATTAATTTTTATTGGAGTATAGTTGATTTACAATGTTGTGTTAGTTTCTGCTGTGCAGCAAAGTGAATCAGTTACACATACACATATATCCACTCTTTTTTAGATTCTTTTCCCACATAGGTCATTACAGAGTACTGAGTAGAGTTCCTTGTGCTGTACAGTAGGTCCTTATTAGTTATCTATTTTATACATAGTAGTGTGTATATGTTAGTCCCAATCTCCCAATTTATCCCTCTCCCCCCGTTTCCTCCTTGGTAACCATAAGTTCATTTTCTACATCTGTGACTCTTATTTCTTTTTTGTAAATAGGTTCATTTGTACCATTTTTTTAGATTCTACATATAAATGATATCATATGATATTTGTCTTTCTCTGTCTGCCTCAACTTCACTCGGTCTGACAATCTCTAGGTCCATCCATGTCGCTTCAAATGGCATTATTTAATTCTTTTTATGACTGAGTAATATTCCATTGCATATATGTACCGCATCTTCTTGATCCATTCATCTGGCCATGGACATTTTGGTTGCTTCCATGTCTTGGCTATTGTAAATAGTGCTACAGTGAACATTGGGATGCATGTATCCTTTCGAACCATGGTTTTCTCTAGATACGTGCCCAGGAGTGGGATTACTGGATCATATGGTAGCTCTATTTTTAGTTTCTTAAGGAACCTCCATACTGTTTTCCATAGTGGCTGCACCAATTTACATTCCCACCAACAGTGTAGGAGCGTTCCCTTTTTTCCACACCCTCTCCAGCATTTATTGCTTGTAGACATTGATGATGGCCATTCTGTCTGGTGTGAGGTGATACCTCATTGTAGTTTTGATTTGCATTTTTCTAATAATTAGCTATGTTGAACATCTTTTCATGTGCCTCTTGGCCATCTGTATGTCTTCTTTGGAGAAACGTCTACTTAGATCTTCCACCCAGTTTTTGATTGGGTTGTTTGGTTTGTTTTTGTTTTTTTTTATATTGAGCTGCATGAGCTGTTTGTATATTTGGGAGATTAATCCTGTGTCAGTCACATCATTTGCAAATATTTTCTCCCATTCTGTGAGTTGTCTTTTCATTTTGTTTATGGTTTCCTTTGCTGTGCAAAAGATTTTGAGTTTAATTAGGTCCCATTTGTTTATTTTTGTCTTTATTTCCATTACTGTAGGAGACCACTCGAAAAAGATCTAGCTGCAATTTGTGTCAGAGAGTGTTCTGCCTATGTTTTCCTCTAAGAGTTTTATAGTGTCTGGCCTTACGTTAGGTCTTTAATCTATTTTGAGTTTATTTTTGTGTATGTTGTTAGAGAATGTTCTAATTTCATTTTTTTACATGTAGCTGTCCAGTTTTCCCGGCACCACTTATTGAAGAGACTGTATTTCCTCCATTGTATAGTCTTGTCTCCTTTGTTGTAGATTAATTGACCATAGATACATGGGTTTATTTCTGGGCTTTCTATCATTGTCTATATTTCGGTTTTCGTGCTAGTACCATACTGTTTTGATGACTGTAGCTTTGTAGTTTAGTCTGAAGTCAGGAGCCTGATTCCTCCAACTCCCTTTTTGTTTGTTTGTTTGTTTGTTCTGTTTTGGGGGGGTTTTCCCCCCTCAAGATTGCTTTGGCTATTCAGGGTCTTTTGTGTTTCCATAAAAATTGTAAAATTTTTTGTTCTAATTCTGTGAAAAAATGCTCTTGGTAATTTGATAGGGATTGCATTGAATCTGTAGATTGCTTTAGGTAGTATAGTCATTTTCACAATATTGATTCTTCCAATCTAAGAACATGGTATATCTCTCCATCTGTTTGTGTTATCTTTTATTTCTTTCATCAGTATCTTACAGTTTTCAGAGGACAGGTCTTTTGTCTTCTTAGGTAGGTTTATTCCAAGGTATTTTATTCTTTTTGATGTGATGGTAAGTGGGATTGTTTCTTTGATTTCTCTTTCTGATCTTTCATTGTTAGTGTATAGAAATGCAACAGATTTCTGTGTATTAATTTCATAACCTGCAACTTTACCAGATTCATTGATGAGCTCTAGTAGTTTTCTGGTAGCATCTTTAGGATTTTCTTTGTACATATATAATCATCTGAAAACAGTGACAGTTTTACTTCTTGTTTTCCAATTTGGATTCCTTTTATTTCTTTTTCTTCTCAGATTGCTGTGACTAGGACTTCCAAAACTATGTTGAAAAAAAAAATGGTGAGACTGGACATCCTTATCTTGTTCCTCATCTTAGAGGAAATGCTTTCAGTTTTTCACCCTTGAGAATGATGTTTGCTGGGGGTTTGTCGTATATGGCCTTTATGATGTTGAGGTATGTTTTCTATGCCCACTTTCTGGAGAGTTTTTATCATAAATGGATGTTGAGTTTTGTCAAAAGTTTTTCTGCATCTGCTGAGGTGATCATATGGTTTTATTCTTCAGTTTGGTAATGTGGTATATCACATTGATTGATTTACGTATACTGAAGACTCCTTGCATCCCTGGGATAAATTCCGCTCGATCATGGTGTATGATCCTTGTAACGTATTGTTGGATTCAATTTGCTAGTATTTTGTTGAGGATTTTTGCGTCTATGTTGATCAGTGATATTGGCCTATAATTTTCTTTTTTTGTCACGTCTTTGTCTGGTTTTGGTATCAGGGTGTTGGTGGCCTTGTAGAATGAGCTTGGGAGTGTTCCTCCCTCTGCAAATTTTTGGAATAGTTTGAGAAGGATAGGTGTTAGCTCTTCTCTAATTGTTTGGTAGAATTCACCTGTGAAGCCATCTGGTCCTGGACTTCTGTTTGTTGGAAGTTTTTCAATCACAGTTCCAATTTCAGTACTGGTGATTGGTCTTTTCATATTTTCTATTTCTTCCTGGTCCAGTCTCGGAAGATTGTACCTTTCTAAGAATTTGTTCATTTCTTCTAGGTTGTCCATTTTATTGGCATGTAATTGCTTGTAGTAGTCTCTTATGATCCTTTGTATTTCTGTGGTGTCAGTTGTAACTTCTCCTTTATCATTTCTAATTTTATTTTCTTTTATTATTTTTTTTTTATTTTTGGCTGTGTTGGGTCTTTGTTGCTGTGCACGGGCTTTCTCTAGTTGCGGTGAGCTGGGTCTACCCGTCGTTGTGGTGCGTAGGCTCCTCATTGTCATGGCTTCTCTTGTTGCGGAGCATGGGCTGTAGGTATGCAGGCTTCAGTAGTTGTGGCACGTGGGCTCAGTAGTTGTGGCTTGTGAGCTCTAGAGCTCAGGCTCAGTAGTTGTGGCACACGGGCTTAGTTGCTCCATGGCATGTGGGGTCTTCCTGGACCAGGACTTGAACCCGTGTCCCTTGCATTGGCAGGCAGATTCTTAACCACTGCGCCACCAGGGAAGCCCCATTTCTAATTTTATTGATTTGAGTCCTCTCCCTTTTTTTCTTGATGAGTCTGGCTACAGGTTTATCAATTTTGTTTATCTTCTCAAAGAACCAACTTTTAGTTTCATTGATCTTTGCTATTTTTTTTTTCATTTCTATTTCATTTATTTCTGCTCTGATCTTTATGATTTCTTTCCTTCTACTAACTTTGGGGTTTTTTGTTCTTCTTTCTCTAGTTGCTTTAGGTGTAAGGTTAGGTTTTTTATTTGAGGTTTTTCTTGTTTTTTGAGATAAGATTGTGTTGCTGTAAACTTCCCTCTTAGAACTGCTTTTGCTACATTCCATAGGTTTTGGGTCATTGTGTTTTCATTGTCATTTGTCTCTAGGTATTTTTTAATTTCCTCTTTGATTTCTTCAATGATCTCTTGGTTATTTAGTAGCATATTGTTTAGCTGCCATGTGTTTGTTTTTTACAGGTGTCTTCCAATAATTGATATCTAATCTCATAGTGTTGTGGTCAGAAAAGTGCTTGATATGATTTCAATTTTCTTAAATTTACTGAGGCTTGATTTGTGACCCAAGATGTGATCTATCCTGGAGAGTGTTCCATGTGCACTTGAGAAGAATGTGTTTTCTGCTGCTTTCAAATGGAATGTCCTATAAATATCAATTAAGTCTATCTAGTCTAATGTGTCATTTAAGGCTTGTGTTTCCTCATTAACTTTCTGTCTGGATGGTCTGTCTGTTGGTGTAAGTGGAGTGTTAAAGTCCCCCACTATTATTGCGTTACTGTCGATTTCCCTTTTTATGGCTGTTTCTTCTAACTTTAGGTTTTGTTTATTCTTTCTCTAGTTTCTTTAGGTGTAAGGTTAGGTTGTTTACTGGAGATTTTTCTTGTTTCCTGAGGTAAGATTGTATTGTTATAAACTTCCCTCTTGAAACTGCTTTTGCTGTATCCCATGGGTTTTGGATTGTTGTGTCTTCATTGTCATTTGTCTTAGGTATTTTTTTATTTCCTCTGATTTCTTCAGCAGTCCATTGGTTCTTTAGTAACATATTGCTTAGCCTCCGTGTGTTTGTGTTTTTTACAGCCTTTTTCCCTGTAATTGATTTCTAATCTCATAGCGTTGTGGTCAGAAAAGATGCTTGAATTTTCTTAAATTTTGTGAAGGGGCTTTTACTTTCAAGGATTAAGGATCAGTGTTTCTTTGAGGGCTGTACAAGTCACATTATTACTGTTAATTGTGGTTATTAATGTAAACCACAGTTCTCTGTGGTGCCACTGTTGACGTTTGGGACTGGATCATTCTTTGTTGTGGGGACTCTTAAGTGCTTTGTAGTATGTTTAGCAGCATCTCTGACCTGCACCCACTAGATGCCAGTAGGAAAACACTCCCTCCCCAAGTTGTGACAACTAAAGCCATCTCCAGAAATTACCAAATGTCTCCTGGGGGGGCAGAATCACCCCAGGTTGTGAAGCACTAATATACAGCAAACAGGCCTTTCCCCATCTCTCACCATCGGGTGCACTTTCCCACATCTCCACCTGCACCCAGGCTCTGCCCACCCTCAGTCATGAAGCGCAGAGCCTCAACCCTGCCCAGACCTCCACTGATTCTCTGGGGGCCCTCCACCTTCACCCACTCAGAAGCTTTTCTTCTAGAATCACCTCTTCTCTTTTTTGCATCATGAAGTTCACCCTCTCCATCTGATCGTTCCTACAGGTTTGTTTTTTAAGCTGCTGTGTTTGCAAGCCAGACTTTCCTTGGCCTTCCACCCGCCATCGCATTTCTCTGCTCCCCTTCCTGGCAAAACTCTTCTAATGAACTCCTCCTCTGCACCTCCTGTCCTCTCTCAGCCTATTCCGAAGATGACTTCACTCCCCAGTGCTCTAATGAAACACTAGAGGTTCCAAACATTTAGTTCCTGAGTGCCTTCCATTTTGCCAAGCCCATGATCTCAGTCCTGGCATGACTGGAGCTGTTGGCAGCACTGGACACAGGTGACCCCCGCCCTCCCTCACACTCCTGCCCAGGCTCATTGTGACTTCTCCTCATCTTCCCAACTCTAAACCTCAGTGGGGACCAGTACTTAGTTCTCAGATGTCTCCCCTCTCTTCACACACTCCCTGGTGATCTCACTGGGTCCCATGGTTTTAAATATCACTTAGCATTGATGAATTCTAAAGCAGTATCCCTGGCATGGACCACGCTCCTGAGCCCCAGACCCAAATAGCCAACTGCCTGCCCCTCAATCCACCTACTGTGGGAAAAACAGAACATGAATTTCACCCAAAATATCTGCTCTTTCTTCCTTATCCTTTCAGTAAATGGAACCAAACCCCACGCAGTTTTTCTGGCCAAAATTCTAATATTCGTGCTTGATCCTTTCCTTTCTCTCAATCCCACCATTCAGTCAATCAACACATCTGTTGGCCCTGCCTCTAACAGTTGTCCCAGGACACTCTGGCTCCTAACAGGTCTCCCTCCTCTGTTGCCCGCTCTGTCCACCCACCGTGCAACCCCCACCAGGCTGCCCCAGCACCGTGCACCTCTTTCAGACAGAGCCTTGGTCAGCCCACCTCCTCCCACATTTGCATGCCTCCCAAGCCAGTCGTGGTGGTTCTCTCCAGTGGTTGCTTTGGGGTGAGCCCATGACACAAATCTGGCTAAGGAAACCTGAGGGGAAGTCGGGGCGTGAGGGCCTCTGGGAGAGGCTTCCTTGTCCCCACAGTTCACGCTCAAGGGAGAGTCCCTCCTCTCACCCTCTGGTGCAGTGCCTAAAGCTGTGCCACACAGCCACACTCTGAGGGCTGCAGGGCAGGAAGCGGAGGGCCTGCATGCCATCTTGGGACCACAGGATGAACCTACCAGGGCCTTCTCGCTGTGTCGATAATAGCTTTTCCTTACTAGGCAGTACCATTCCCATTCAGGGTTTTCTGTTAATGCAGCTGAAAATGTCTCAACCGATGCACAAGGTCTTTAAAAGTGTAAATCAGACCATTTTACTCTCCTACTTAAAATCCTCCATTGGGAACCTAGGGGTAAAACGGGAATAAAGACACAGACCTACTTGAGAATGGACTTGAGGATATGGGGAGGGGGAAGGGTAAGCTGTGACAAAGCGAAAGAGAGGCATGGACATATATACACTACCAAACGTAAGGTAGATAGATAGTGGGAAGCAGCCGCAGAGCACAGGGAGATCAGGTCGGTGCTTTGTGACTGCCTGGAGGGGTGGGATGGGGAGGGTGGGAGGGAGGGAGATGCATGAGGGAAGGGATGTGGGAACAGATGTATATGTATGACTGATCCACTTTGTTATAAAGCAGAAACTAATAAAAAAAAAATCCTCCATTGGCTTCTCGTGGAATAAAACCCAAACTCCTCACTGTCGTCATGGGGCCCCTCCAGCTCAGTTCTTGACCACATCTCCAGCCTCACCTCTGACCACTGCCCCCAGAGGCCTCCTCCCTAACTCCGTGCTGCCCTTTCCCTTCTTGTGCTCATAGCGTCACACTCTGGTGAGGGAAAGGCTCCTCCAAATTCAACCCTGCACCCCCTCTGCCAAGACCCAAGCCAGGCTGTCAGGGCCAACGCCCCACACTGACCTCCTCTCCTTCCAACAGTTGGACTCAGCTGAGCTCCCTGCCCCATTGATAAATACTCAGTGACCAAAGTTATGGGGGCAGAGGGGGGACACAGAGGGAGTACGCAGTCTGAACATGGCTCACCCTGGACCTGGAGGTGGTGGGCCAAGGTCCTTGGGGGCCGTGTTGGAAAGGACAGAGGCCGTGAGCAATGCTTCCTTTAAGACAGAAGTTGGCAGGAGCTCCGTGGGCCCTGGAGAAGCAGAGCCCACCGCCAGGCTCAGGAACCCCTCATCAGAAGTTCATCGGAGCTGTGGTGCACTCCGGAAGTTGGAATTGAGACAAAAACAACTACACTGATGTAAGCTGTTTCCAAAGTGGCCTGCTGATGCCTGTTTACAAAATGCAGCTGTGACTTAGCGTCCTCAGGAGACCGGATAATTAAACAGAAAACAGGCTATATTATTCATGTTCTTGCAAGGCCCGATGGCTTCTCCCCTTTGCATGCATGAAGCCTGGTCCCTGCTCAGAGAGGGTCCAGCCTGTGCTGCAGGGCAGAGGTGGAGTGAGGGGATGCATCAGGGACAGGCTCCCTGTCTGGCTTCTGCTGCTTGGTCACCCCCCAGCCCCTGGACAGTAGAGGATTGTGTCTATTCCTCTTCCTTGGCTGAGGCTGTGTAGTAACAAGAGTGCCACAGTTTAGAAATCCTCTTCACCTCTTACTCACTGAAGAGAACAAGAATGTGCTTGTAATCTACATTTCAGATCACACGCCTTGGGAAGGTTTAGCGGCTATCAGTCAAGACAGAGGTGGCACCTCAAGGCTGTGTGTGGGTCTCTGGACCTCCACTCCCAGCTTGCCTCACCTTAGGGCATGCCACTGTATTATGCAAGAGGATCAAGCCAGGAATGCAGGAGGGAGTCATCCTGAAACCCCTTTCCCTTGCCCCCTCATCCACATTATTTCCAAGCCTTCCTCTTCTCCCCATCTCCACAGTCACCACCTGTCTCCCCTGAACCACTGCCTCAGCCTCCTGGATGGTCTCCCCGCATCCTCTCCTCTCCCCTAATGGTCCATTCCCACAATAGCCAAAGTGATCCTTTTAGCATGCAAATCAGATCACAGCCCTTCTTGACTTAAAATCCTTCCCATCCCTTTCCATTGCCTTAAATTAACACTGTTACATCTTCCCTTTAAGGAACCATGGCTCTGCCTGTTCCACCTGGCTGCATTCTGCCTTTCTGACTGCATCTGTGCCACACACACCTGCACTATTCTCTGTGCTTCAGCCACGCTGGCCTTCTTCAGTTCCCAGAGCACTCTAAGCCCCGTCCTACCTCAGGGCCTTTGCACAAGCTGTTTCTCTGACTGGAATATCTTTCCCCTCATTCTTGGCCTGCCTAGTTTCTTCTCTTCTTACAGATCTCTACTTAAATATCTCCTACTCAGAAGTTTTCCACCACTACTCGCCACTTGCATCTTTTTTAAATCAATATATATACATTTTTTATTGAAATATAGTTGATTTACAATGTTGTGTTAATTTCTTCTGTATAGAAAATTGATTCACTTATACATATATATATACATTTTTTATATTCTTTTCAGTTATGATTTATCATAGGATACTGAATATAATTCTCTGTGCTATACAGCTGGACCATGTTGTGTATCCATTATATATAAAAATGTATACATCTGCTAACCCTAACCTCCCACTCCATCCCTCCCCCAACCCCCTCCCCCTTGGCAACCACCAGTCTGTTCTTTATGTCCATGATTCTGTTTCTGTTTCATACATAGGTTTGTTTGTGTCATATTTTAGATTACATATTTAAGTGATATCATATGGTATTTGTCTTTCTCTTTCTGACTTACTTAGTATGATAATCTCTAGTTGCATCCATGTTGCTGCAAATGGCATTATTTCGTTCTTTTTTATGGCTGAGTAGTATTCCATTGTACATATGTACCACATCTTCTTTATCCATTCATCCATCAAGGGACATTTAGGTTGTTTCCATGTTTTGGCTGTTGTGAACAGTGCTGCTATGAACACTGGGATGCATGTACCTTTTTTTTTTAACATCTTTATTGGAGTATAATTGCTTTAAAATGGTGAGTTAGTTTCTGCTATATAACAAAGTGAATCAGTTATACATATACATATGTTCCCATATCTCTTCCCTCTTGTGTCTCCCTCCCTCCCACCCTCCCTATCCCACCCCTCTAGGTGGTCAAAAACCACCGAGCTGATCTCCCTGTGCCATGTGGCTGCTTCCCACTAGCTATCTATTTTACGTTTGGTAGTGTATATGTGTCCATGCCACTCTCTCACTTTGTCACAGCTTACCCTTCCCTCTCCCCATATCCTCAAGTCCATTCTCCAGTAGGTCTGTGTCTTTATTCCCATCTTACCCCTAGGTCCTTCATGACTTTTTTTTCCCTTAGATTCCATATATATGTGTTAGCATACGGTATTTGTCTTTCTCTTTCTGACTTACTTCACTCTGTATGACAGACTCTAGGTCCATCCACCTCACTACAAATAACTCAATTTCATTTCTTTTTATGGCTGAGTAATATTCCATTGTATATATGTGCCACATCTTCTTTATCCATTTATCCGATGATGGACACCTAGGTTGTTTCCATCACCTGGCTATTGTAAATAGAGCTGCAGTGAACATTTTGGTACATGACTCTTTTTGATTTATGGTTTTCTCAGGGTATATGCCCAGTAGTGGGATTTCTGGGTCATATGGTAGTTCTATTTGTAGTTTTTTAAGGAACCTCCATACTCTTCTCCATAGTGGCTGTACCAATTCACCTTCCCACCAGCAGTGCAAGAGTGTTCCCTTTTTTCCACACCCTCTCCAGCATTTATTGTTTCTAGATTTTTTGATGATGCCATTCTGACCGGTGTGAGATGATATCTCATTGTAGTTTTGATTTGCATTTCTCTAATGATTAATGATGTTGAGCATTCTTTTATGTGTTAGTTGGCAATCTGTATATCTTCTTTGGAGAAATGTCTATTTAGGTCTTCTGCCCATTTTTGGATTGGGTTGTTTGTTTTTTTGTTATTGAGCTGCATGAGCTGCTTGTAAATTTTGGAGATTACTCCTTTGTCAGTTGCTTCATTTGCAGATATTTTCTCCCATTCTGAGGGTTGTCTTTTTGTCTTGTTTATGGTTTCCTTTGCTGTGCAAAAGCTTTGAAGTTTCATTAGGTCCCATTTGTTTATTTTTGTTTTTATTTCCATTTCTCTAGGAGGTGGGTCACAAAGGATTTTGCTGTGATTTATATCATAGAATGTTCTGCCTATATTTTCCTCTAAGAGTTTGAAAGTTTCTGGCCTTACATTTAGGTCTTTAATCCATCTTGAGCTTATTTTTGTGTATGGTGTTAGGGAGTGTTCCAAGCTCATACTTTTACATGTCCCTGTCCAGTTTTCCCAACACCACTTATTGAAGAGGCTGTCCTTTCTCCACTGTACATTCCTGCCTCCTTTATCAAAGATTAGGTGACCATATGTGCGTGGGTTTATCTCTGGGCTTTCTATCCTCTTCCATTGATCTATCTTTCTGTTTTTGTGCCAGTACCCTACTGTCTTGATTACTGTAGCTTTGTGGTATAGTCTGAAGTCAGGGAGCCTGATTCCCCCAGCTCCGTTTTTCGTTCTCAAGATTGCTTTGGCTCTTTGGGGTCTTTTGTGTTTCCATACAAATTGTGAAATTTTTTGTTCTAGCTCTGTGAAAAATGCCAGGGGTACTTCGATAGGGATTGCACTGATGCTGTAGATTGCTTTGAGTAGTAGAGTCATTTTCACAATGTTGATTCTTCCAATCCAAGAACATGGTATATCTCTCCATCTATTTGTATCATCTTTAATTTCTTTCATCAGTGTCTTATAATTTTCTGCATACAGGTCTTTTGTCTCCTTAGGTAGGTTTATTCCTAGATATTTTATTCTTTTGTTGCAATGGCAAATGGGAGTGTTTTCTTAATTTCACTTTCAGATTTTTCATCAGTAGTGTATAGGAATGCAAGAGATTTCTGGGCATTAATTTTGTATCCTGCTACTTTACCAAATTCATTGATTAGCTCTAGTAGTTTTTTGGTAGCATCTTTAGGATTCTCTATGTATAGTATCATGTCATCTGCAAACAGTGACAGCTTTACTTCTTCTTTTCCAATTTGGATTCCTTTTATTTCCTTTTCTTCTCTGATTGCTGTGGCTAAAACTTCCAAAACTATGTTGAATAAGAGTGGTGAGAGTGGGCAACCTTGTCTTGTTCCTGATCTTAGTGGAAATGGTTTCAGTTTTTCACCATTGAGGACGATGTTGGCTGTGGGTTTGTCATATATGGCCTTTATTATGTTGAGGAAAGTTCCCTCTATGCCTACTTTCTGCAGGGTTTTTATCATAAATGGGTGTTGAATTTTGTCGAAAGCTTTGTCTGCATCTATTGAGATGATCATATGGTTTTTCTCCTTCAATTTGTTAATATGGTGTATCACGTTGATTGATTTGCGTATATTGAAGAATCCTTGCATTCCTGGAATAAACCCCACTTGATCATGGTGTATGATCCTTGTAATGTGCTGTTGGATTCTGTTTGCTAGTATTTTGTTGAGGATTTTTGCATCTATGTTCATCAGTGATATTGGCCTGTAGTTTTCTTTCTTTGTGACATCTTTGTCTGGTTTTGGTATCAGGGTGATGGTGGCCTCATAAAATGAGTTTGGGAGTGTTCCTCCCTCTGCTATATTTTGGAAGAGTTTGAGAAGGATAGGTGTTAGCTCTTCTCCAAATGTTTGTTAGAATTGACCTGTGAAGCCATCTGGTCCTGGGCTTTTGTTTGTTGGAAGATTTTTAGTCACAGTTTCAATTTCAGTGCTTGTGATTGGTCTGTTCATATTTTCTGTTTCTTCCTGATTCAGTCTTGGCAGGTTGTGCATTTCTAAGAATTTGTCCATTTCTTCCAGGTTGTCCAATTTATTGGCATAGAGTTGCTTGTAGTAATCTCTCATGACCTTTTGTATTTCTGCAGTGTCCGTTGTTACTTCTCCTTTTTCATTTCTAATTCTATTGATTTGAGTCTTCTCCCTTTTTTTCTTGATGAGTCTGGCTAATGGCTTATCAATTTTATTTATCTTCTCAAAGAACCAGCTTTTAGTTTTATTGATCTTTGCTATCATTTACTTCATTTCTTTTTATTTCTGATCTGATCTTTATGATTACTTTCCTTCTGCTAACTTTGGGGTTTTTTTGTTCTTGTTTCTCTAATTGCTTTAGGTACAAGGTTAGGTTGCTTATTCGAGATGTTTCCTGTTTCTTAAGGTAGGATTGTATTGCTATAAAATTCCCTCTTACAACTGCTTTTGCTGCATCCCATAGGTTTTGGGTCATCCTGTCTCCATTGTCATTTGTTTCTAGGTATTTTTTGATTTCCTCTTTGATTTCTTCAATGATCACTTCATTGTTAAGTAGTGTATTGTTTAGCCTCCATGTGTTTGTATTTTTTAGAGGTCTTTTCCTGTAATTGATATCTAGTCTCATAGCGTTGTGGTCGGAAAAGATACTTGATACAATTTCAATTTTCTTAAATTTACCAAGGCTTGATTTGTGACCCAAGATATGATCTATCCTGGAGAATGTTCCATGAGCACTTGAGAAAAATGTGTATTCTGTTGTTTTTGGGTGGAATGTCCTGTAAATATCAATGAAGTCCATCTTGTTTAATGTGTCATTTAAAGCTTGTGTTTCCTTATTTATTTTCATTTTGGATGATCTGTCCATTGGTGAAAGTGGGGTGTTAAAGTCCCCTACTATGAATGTGTTACTGTCGATTTCCTCTTTTATGGCTGTTAGTATTTGCCTTATGTATTGAGGTGCTCCTATGTTGGGTGCATAAATATTTACAATTGTTATATCTTCTTCTTGGATCGATCCCTTGATCATTATGTAGTGTCCATCTTTGTCTCTTGTAATAGTCTTTATTTTAAAGTCTATTTTGTCTGATATGAGAATTGCTACTCCAGCTTTCTTTTGATTTCCATTTGCATGGAATATCTTTTTCCATCCTCTCACTTTCAGTCTGTATGTGTCTCTAGGTCTGAAGTGGGTCTCTTGTAGACAGCATATATATGGGTCTTGTTTTTGTGTCCATTCAGCCAATCTGTGTCTTTTGGTGGAAGCATTTAGTCCATTTACATTTAAGGTAATTATCGATACATATGTTCATATGCCCATTTTCTTAATTGGTTTGGGTTCATTATTGTAGGTCTTTTCTTTCTCTTGTGTTTCTTGCCTAGAGAAGTTCCTTTAGCATTTGTTGTAAAGCTGCTTTGGTGGTGCTGACCTCTCTCAGCTTTTGCTTGTCTGTAAACGTTTTAATTTCTCCATCAAATCTGAATGAGATCCTTGATGGGTAGAGTAATCTTGGTTGTAGGTTTTCCTTCTTCATCACTTTAAATATGTCCTGCCACTCCCTTCTGGCTTGCAGAGTTTCTGCTGAGAGATCAGCTGTTAACCTTATGGGGATTCCCTTGTGTGTTATTTGTTGTTTTTCCCTTGCTGCTTTTAATATGTTTTCTTTGTATTTAATTTTTGACAGTTTGATTAATATGTGTCTTGGCGTATTTCTCCTTGGAGTTATCCTGTATGGGACTCTCTGTGCTTCCTGAACTTGAATAACTATTTCCTTTCCCATATTAGGGAAGTTTTCAAGTATAATCTTTTCAAATATTTTCTCAGTCCCTTTCTTTTTCTCTTCTTCTTCTGGAACCCCTATAATTCGAATGTTGGTGCGTTTAATGTTGTCCCAGAGGTCTCTGAGACTGTCCTCAGTTCTTTTCATTCTTTTTTCTTTATTCTGCTCTGCAGTAGTTATTTCCACTATTTTATCTTCCAGGTCACTTATCCATTCTTCTGCCTCAGTTATTCTGCTATTGATCCCTTCTAGAGTATTTTTAATTTCATTTATTGTGCTGTTCATCATTGCTTGTTTCCTCTTTAGTTCTTCTAGGTCCTTGTTAAATGTTTCTTGCATTTTCTCTATTCTATTTCCAAGATTTTGGATCATCTTTACTATCATTATTCTGAGTTCTTTTTCGGGTAGACTGCCTATTTCCTCTTCATTTGTT
Source organism: Mesoplodon mirus (assembly GCF_964341445.2). Classification (NCBI taxonomy): domain Eukaryota; kingdom Metazoa; phylum Chordata; class Mammalia; order Artiodactyla; family Ziphiidae; genus Mesoplodon; species Mesoplodon mirus. Next base: position 73,389,604 of record NC_138980.1, read on the forward strand.
AGGTCTGGTGGGTTTTTATCTTGCTCCTTCATCTGCTGTGTTTTTCTGTCTTCTCATTTTGCTTATCTTACTGTGTTTGGGGTCTCCTTTTTGCAGGCTGCAGGTTCATAGTTCCCGTTGTTTTTGGTGTCTGCCCCCAGTGGCTAAGTTTGGTTCAGTGGGTTGTGTAGGCTTCCTGGTGGAGGGGACTAGTGCCTGTGTCGTGGTGGATGAGACTGGATCTTGTCTTTCTGGTGGACAGGTCCACGTCTGGTGGTGTGTTTTGGGGTGTCTGTGACCTTATTATGATTTTAGGCAGCTTCTCTGCTAATGGATGCGGTTGTGTTCCTGTCTTGCTAGTTGTTTGGCATAGTGTGTCCATACTGTATCTTGCTGGTCGTTGAGTGAAGCTGGGTGTTGGTGTTGAGATGGAGATCTCTGGGAGATTTTCACCGTTTGATATTACGTGAAGCTGGGAGGTCTCTTGTGGACCACTGTCCTGAAGTTGGCTCTCCCATGTCAGAGGCACAACACTGACTCCTGGCTGCAGCACCAAGAGCCTTTCATCCACACGGTTTGGAATAAAAGGGAGAAAAAGAAGAAAAAGAAAGAAAGAGAGAGAGAGAGAGAGGGAGGGAGGGAGGAAGGAAGGGGGAAGGGGAAGGAGGGAAAGAGGGAAGGAGGGAAGGAAAGAAAGAAAGGGGATAAAATAAAATAACATAAGATAAAATAAAGCTATTAAAATAAAAAGTAATTATTAAGAAAAAAAAATTTTTAAGTAAAATACAAACAAAAAACGGACAGAGAGAACCCTAGGACAAATGGTGAAAGCAAAGCTATACAGACAAAATCTCACACAGAAGCATACACATACACACTCACAAAAAGAGGTAAAGGGGAAAAAATAATATATCTTGCCCTCAAAGTCCACCTCCTCAATTTGGGTTGATTCTTTGTCTATTCAGGTATTCCACCAATGCAGGGTACATCAAATTGATTGTGGAGATTTAATCCGCTGCTCCTGAGGCTGCTGGGAGAGATTTTCCTTTCTCTTTGTTCACACAGCTCCCGGGGTTCAGCTTTGGATTTGGACCCGCCTCTGCGTGTAGGTCGCTGGAGGGCGTCTGTTCTTCGCTCAGACAGGACGGGGTTAAAGGAGCAGCTGATGTGAGGGCTCTGGCTCACTCAGGCCAGGGGGAGGGAGGGGTACAGAGTGAGGGGCGAGCCTGCGGTGGCAGAGGCCAGCGTGATGTTGCACCAGCCTGAGGCGCACCGTGCCCTCTCCCGGGGAAGTTGTCCCTGGATCACGGGACCCTGGCAGTGGCGGGCTGCACAGGCTCCGGGAGGGGAGGTGGGGACAGTGACCTGTGCTCACACACAGGCTTTTTGGTGGCGGCAGCAGCGGCCTTAGCCTCTCATGCCCGTCTCTGGAGTCCGCACTGATAGTTGCGGCTCGCGCCCGTCTCTGGAGCTCCTTTAAGCATGCTCTTAATCCCCTCTCCTCGTGCACCAGGAAACAAAGAGGGAAGAAAAAGTCTCTTGCGTCTTCGGCCACTCCAGACTTTTTCCCGGACCCCCTCCCGGCTAGCTGTGGTGCACTAACCCCTTCAGGCTGTGTTCACACCGTCTGTCCTCTCCCTGCGCTCTGACCCGAAGCCCGAGCCTCAGCTCCCAGCCCCGCCCGCCCCAGCGGGTGAGCAGACTAGCCTCTCGGGCTGGTGATTGCCGGTGGGCACCAATCCTCTGTGCGGGAATCTGTCCACTTTGCCCTCCGCACCCCTGTTGCTGCGCTCTCCTCCGCGGCTCCAAAGCCTCCCCACTCTGGCACCCGCAGTCTCCACCCGCGAAGGGGCTTCTAGTGTGTGGAAACCTTTCCTCCTTCACAGCTCCTTCCCACTGGTGCAGGTCCCATCCCTATTCTTTTGTATCTGTTTATTCTTTTTTCTTTTGCCCTACCCAGGTATGTGGGGAGTTTCTTGCCTTTTGGGAGGTCTGAGGTCTTCTGCCAGCATTCAGTAGGTGTTCTGTAGGAGTTGTTCCACGTGTAGATGTATTTCTGATGTATCTGTGGGGAGGAAGGTGATCTCCGCGTCTTACTCTTCCGCCATCTTCCCCCTTTCCCATGTACCTTTTTGAATTATATTTTTTTCTGGTTATATGCCCAGGAATGGGATTGCTGGATCGTAGGGTAATTCTATTTTTAGTTTTCTAGGGAACTGCCATATTGTTTTCCACAGTGGTTGCACCAACTTATGTTCCTACCAACAGTGTAGGAGGGTACCCTTTTCTCCATATCCTCTCCAGCATTTGTTATTTGTAGACTTTTTTAATAATGGCCGTTCTGACCAGTATAATGTGGTACCTCATTGTCATTTTGATTTGCATTTCTCTAATAATTAGTGATGTTGAGCATCTTTTTATGTGCCTATTGGCTGTTCGTATTTTTTCTTTGGAGAAATGTCTATGTAGGTCTTCTGCCCATTTTTCATTTGGGTTGTTTGGGGTTTTGTTATTGAGTTGTATAAGCTGCTTGTATATTAAGCTCTTGTCAGTTGCATCATTTGCAAATATTTTCTCCCATTCTGTAGGTTATCTTTTCATTTTGTTTATGGTTTCCTTTGCTGTGCAAAAGCTTGTAAGTTTGACTAGGTCCAATTTGTTTATTTTTGTTTTTATTTCTATTGCCTTGGGAGACTGACCTAAGAAAACATTGGTATGATTTATGTCAGAGAATGTTTTGCCTCTATTCTCTTCTAGGAGTTTTATGTTGTCATGTCTTACGTCTAAGTCTTTAAGACATTTTGAGTTTATTTTTGTGTATGGTGAGAGGGTGTTTTCTAACTCCATTGATTTATATGCAGCTCTCCAACTTTCCCAGCACCACTTGCCGAAGAGACGGTCTTTTTCCCATTGTATTTTCTTAACTCCTTCGTCGAAGATTAACTGACCATAAGTGTGTGGGTTTATTTCTGGGCCCTCCATTCTGTTCCATTGGTCCATATGTTGGTTTTTGTGCCAATACCACGCTGTTTTGATTACTGTAGCTTTGTAGTATTGTCTGAAGTCTGGGAGGGTTATGCATCCTGCTTTGTTCTTTTTCTTCAGGATTGCTTTGGCAATTCATTCTGTGTCTTTTATGGTTCCATATGAATTTTATGATTATTTATTCTAATTCTGTGAAAAATGTCATGGATAATTTGGTAGGGATCACATTAAATTTGTAGTTGCTTTGGGTAGTATGGCCATTTTAACATTATTAATTCTTCCAATCGAAGAGCATGGGATATCTTTCCATTTCTTTGAATCATCTTCAGTTTCCTTATTAATACTTTATAGTTCTCAGTGTATAAATCTTTCACCTCCTTGGTCAGGTTTATTCCTAAGTATTTTATTTTGGGGGGTGCTATTTTAAAAGTATTGTTTTTTGACATTCTCTTTCTGATATTTCATTGTTGGTATAAAGAAATGCAACCAATTTCTGTATGTTAATATTGTATCCTGCTACCCTGATGAATTTGTTTATCAGTTCTAGTAGTTTTTGTGTGGAGTCTTTAAGGTTTTCTGTATACAGTATCATATCATCTGCTATGATGACAATTTTACTTCTTCCCTTCCAATTTGGATACATTTTACTTCTTTTTCTTATCTGATTGCTGTGGCTAGGACTTCCAATACTGTGTTGAATAGAAGAGGTGACAGTGGGCATCCTTGACTTGTTCCAGATTTTAGTGTGAAGGCTTTCAGCTTTTAACCATTGAGTATTATATTGGCTGTAGGTTTGCCAAAAATAGTTTTTATTATATTGAGATACATTCTGTCTATACCCACTTTTGTAAGAGTTTTTATCATGAACGGATGTTGAATTTTGTCAAATGGTTTTTCTGCATCTATTGAGATGATCATGTGGTTTTTGTCTTTTCTTTTGTTTGTGTGGTGTATCACTTTAATTGATCTGGATATGTTGAGCCATCCTTGTGACCTTGGGAAGAATCCCACTTGGTCATGGTGTACGATCTTTTTTATGTGTTGTTGGATTCAGTTTGCTAATATCTGTTGAGAAGTTTTGCATCTATATTCATCAAAGATATTGTCCTATAATTTTCTTTTTCAGTGGTATCTTTGTCTGGTTTTAGTATCAGGGTCATGTGGCTTCATAGAATGTTTTTGAGAGTGTTCCCTCCTCTTCAATTTTTTGTAAGAGCTTGAAAAGGATCTGTATATGTTCTTCTTTGTATGTTTGGTAGAATTCACCTGTGAAGCCATCTGGTCCTTGGACTTTTGTTCATAGGGAGTTTTTTAATTACAGATTCTGTTTCACTTCTAGTGAGCAGTCTGTTCAAACTATCTATTTCCTTTTGATTCAGTTTTGGTGAGCTGTATGTTTCTAGAAACTTGTCCATTTCTTCTAGGTTGTTGAATTTGTTGGCAAATAATTTTCCATAGTATTTCCTTATGGTTTTTTGTATCTCTCCAGTATCAGTTGCTATGTCTCCTTTTTCATTTCTTATTTTGTTTATTTGGGTTCTCTCACTCTTCTTCTTGGTGAGCCTGGCCAGAGGTTTGTCAATCTTGTTTATCTTTTCAAAGAACCAGCTCTTGGTTTTATTGATTTTTTTTGCTTGTTTTTTTAATCTCTATTTATTTCCTCTCTGACCTTTATTATCTACTTCCTTCTTCTGACTTTAGGTTTTATTTATTCTTCTTTTTCTAATTCTTTTAGGTGGTGGGTTAGGTTGTTTATGTGAGATTTTTCTTGTTTCTTAAATAGGGCCTGTATCGCTATGAACTTCGCTCTAAGAACTGCTTTTGCTGGATCCCATATATTTTCTATGGTTGTGTTTTCATTGTCATTTGCCTCAAGATATTTTTTAATTTCTTCTTTGATTTCATCATTAACCCATTGCTTTTTTAGTAGCATGTTATTTCTCTCTGTGTAATTGTTTTTTCTTGTTTCTTTTTCTGTGGATGATTTCCAGTTTCATGTTGTTGTGGTCAAAAATGATGCCTGAGATAATTTCTATACTCTTAAATTTGTTGAGGCTTGTTTGGTGCCATAGTATGTGGTCAATCCTAGAGAATGTTCCATGTGCACATGAAAAGAATGTATATTCTGCTTTTTTTGGATGTAATGTCCTGAAAATATCAGTAAGTCTAACTGTTCTGTTGTTTCATTTACAATCTCTCTTGCCATATTGATTCTCTGTCTAGATCTGTCCATTGATGTGAGTGGGGTGTTAAAGTCTCCAACTATTATTGTATTCCTGTCAATTTCTTCCTTTATGTCTGTTAGTATTTTATGTATTCGGGTGCTCCTGTATTAGGTGCATATATGTTGATGAGTGTAAAATCCTCTTCTTGTATTGATCCTTTTATCATTATATAGTGTCCTTCTTTATCTTTCTTTATGGCCTTTGTTTTAAAGTTATTTTGTCCGATATGAGTATTACAACCCCTGCTTTCTTGTCATTTCTGTTTGTGTGGAATATCTTTTTCCATTCCCTCACTTTTAATCTATGTGTGTCCTTTACCCTAAAGTGGGTCTCTTGTAGGCAGCGTATTGTAAGCTCTTGCTTTTTTATACAATCTGCCACTCTGTGTGTTTTGATTGGAGCATTTAGTTCATTGACATTTAAGGTAATGATTGATAGATATGTATTTATTGCCATTTTAAACCTTGTTTTCCCATTGATTTTATATTTTTTCTTTGTTCTTTTTCTTTTTGTTTTTCCTTTTGTGGTTTGATGATTTTCTTTTGTATTATAATTATGCTCTCTTCAGTTTTTGTGAATCTGCTATATGTTTTTGATATGTGGTTACCCTGTTTTTCAAGTATGTTAGCCCCTTCCTATATCTACTTGCCTTAGACTGGTGGTCATATAGGCTCAAACACATTCTAGGGGGAAAAAAATCTACATTTTCTTGCTTCCCCACATTTTATGATTTTGATGGCCTCTTTTACATCTTCATGTTCATCCTTTTGCTGTTAATTGTGGTTATTTTCACTTTCACAGAAATTTTTTGATTTTTTTTCTTAATCTGTGTACTGGCTTATTTAAGTGATTTACTTTCTAACTGTGATTTTCTCTTTCCTATAGATTCTTCTTTTCTATTTAGAGAAGACCTTTCAATATTTCCTTTAGGATAGTTTAATATTGCTGTATTCTTTTAGTTTTTGCTTCTCTGAGAAATTCTTTATCTCTCCTTCTATTCTAAATGATAATCTTACTGGGTAGAGTATCCTAAGTTGCAGATTTTTCCCTTTCAGGACTTTGAATATTTTGCCACTCCCTTTTGGCCTGCAGTGTTTCTGTAGAGAAATCAGCTGATAGCTTTATGGGGGTTCCCTTGTAATTAACTCTTTGTTTTTCTCTTGCTGCCTTTAGAATCCTCTCTTTATCTTTAACTTTTGCTATTTTTTATTATAATATGTCTTGGTGTACGTCTGTTTGTGTATATATTATTTTGGACCCTCTGTGCTTCCTATACCTGCATATCTGTTTCCTTCTTTAGGTTTGGGAAGTTTTCAGCCATCATTTCTTCAAATACATTTTTTGTACCCTTTTCTCTTTCTTCCCCTTCTGGAATCCCTATTATGTGTAGATTGGCACGCTTTATATTATCCCATAGGTCTCACATTGCTTTCTTTTTTGTTTGTTTGTTTGGCTCTCTGTCTGCTGGCCTGATTGGGTAGTTTCTGTTATTCTGTCTTCCAGGTCCCTTATTTGTTCTTCTTCATTATTCATTCTACTATTCATTGCCATTAGCTCAGCTTTCATCTCTGAAAATGAGTTTTCTAATTTTTCTTGATTCCTCTTTATAGTTTCTATTTTTTTTTACAGTATTCTGCATTTCTGTCAATAGCCTTTCTGAATTCCTTTAATATTTTCATTATCTCCTTTTTGAAATCAGTGCCGATGAGACTGAAGAAGTCTGTTTCATTATTTGTTCCTTCGGAGAAATTCTCTTGGTCTTTTAACTGGGAGTGGTTCCTCTGCTTCTTCATTTTACTTATATTTCTCTTACTCTGTGAGTTTAGGAGAAACAATTGTCCACTGTGGTCTTGAAGGACTATTTATATGTGAGGGTGCCCCTGTGTAGCTTGTGTGGGTTTAATATATTTGGTGCGAGGGCTGTTTTTAGTATGGATGCCTGTCGCCTCTTTCCTCAGGGAGTGCTGGTCATTATCCCCTTGATAAGGAGTGTACAGATGTGGCAGCTGGTTCCCAGTCCTGGGGTTCTCAACAGCAGTGGCGGCTCAGGCGCATCCCCAGAGCACATGATGGAAGTGGATGTGTCTCCTAACCACTCCTGGAGTCTGCGAGGGCAGTGGCAGAGGCTCATGACCACTCCTGGTGTTTGGATGAGCAGCAATGATGGTTCACAACTGCCCTTGGAGCCTGTGCAGGCAGTGTCTTGCCCTCTGCAAGTGTGCACAAAGGGAAAAGGGCTACAATCTGGGTCCCACCTCTCCCCTTGGGCACCCCCCAAACAATGGCGACGGGCCTCTAAGGCAGCCCAGATTTCCTCTGCATACACCCTCAGTTGAGGTCACATAGGATTCCAGCCACCCCAGGCTGTTTGCACACAGCCAACCTCAATCCTCTCCCTGGTTCTGATCTCTGAAGCCCGAGTTCCAGCCTCCAGCCCCTGCCCGCATGGGCGGTTACATCTCTCAGGCTGGAGAGTGCAGGGCAGCGGCACTGACCATCTGTGTAGTTCTCCCTCTGCTCTGGCTGCCACAGACTGGCTGCTGCGTTCTCCTCTGAAGCTCTGAAGCTCCCCTTCTGTCCCAGCCAATCTCCCTGCCAGATGAGGGGGCTTCCCAGGGTGCAGGAACCTTTCCTCTTCCACAGCTCCCTCCCAGGGATGGATGCAGGTCCCATCCCTATTCCTTTCTCACTTTCTTTTTTTTTTTTTCTCTTTTCCTATTGATTACATGGAAATTTTTTTGCCCTTTCAGCAGTCTGAGGTCTTCTGCCTGCGTTCAGTAGATATTCTGTGAGAATCGTTCCAAATGTACATGTATTTTTGATGCATTTGCGGGAGAAGTTGAGCTTCATGTCCTACTACTCCACCATCTTGATCCTGAATGTCTCCACCTGCATCTTGATAGGGCTCCCCTGATATTCCCTCCTGGCATCTTGTTCCTTCTACCTATAGAGCATATTATAGTATGTAATTTATTTACACATTCTCTCCCATCCCACCCTTAGATGCCCCCTCCCTTGGGCACAGAGTTTGAACACTAATAGTGAAAGCAGTAGTAATAGCTATGGGATAAGGGAATGAGACCCCTGGACAGATATTCTGGGGCTTGGAACAGAAGTTAGATCTCCTCTTGTCAGAGGATTCTCAGAGGCTTCCTGACCTGAATGCCTTGCCCTCCCAACAGTCCCTTCCACATCGCATTACAATTTCTTCAGTGGAAGTAAATTAACTTATATTTCTTCCTCTAAGTGGGGGAGGGGCTGTGGTGTTATGTATTAGGTAATCAACACCAGGTGCTATAGAAACCCTAAAATCTCAGCGGCATAATGCAGTAAAGACTGACTTCTCACCCTCATCAGTTCTGATAGGGTCAGGCAGCTCTCCTCAAGCAGCAACTAGGAGACTACTTTGTTCTTTGTTCTCACAAAATGCTTTGCCATATAGTCTCCATGGAAGGAAATGAGAGTGTGGATGATAACTGCATTAGTTAGGGTTCTCCAGAGTACCAGAACCAGTAGGATGGATGGATGGATGGATGGATGGATGGATGGATGGATGGATGATGATGGATGGATGGATGGATGGACGATGGATGGATGGATGATGATGGATGGATGGATGGATGGATGATGGATGGATGGATGGATGGATGATGATGGATGGATGGATGGATGGATGATGGATGGATGGATGATGGATGGATGGATGGATGATGGATGGATGGATGGATGGATGGATGGATGGATGGTGATGGATGGATGGATGATGGATGGATGGATGGATGGATGATGGATGGATGGATGGATGATGGATGGATGGATGGATGATGGATGGATGGATGGATGATGGATGGATGGGTGGATGGATGGATGGATGGAGAGTTATTTATTTTTAGGAATTAGCTCACATGATTATAGAGGCTGAGAAGTCCTAAGATCTGCAGTCAGGAAGCAGGAGGCCTAGGAGAGCCAGTGGTGTAAGTTCCAGTCTGAAAGCCAGCAACCTCAAGACCCAGGAAGAGATGTTGTCTTGGTTCAAGTCTGAAGAGAAGAAAAGACCTATGTCCCCTCTTGAAGGCAGTCAGGGAAAAGAAACTCTCTCTTACTCAGACTTTTTGTCTTATTCAGGTCTTCAGTTGACTGGATGAGGCCCATGGACATTAGGGAGGGCAATCTGCTTTACTCAGTCTACTGATTCAAATGTTCATCTCATCCAGAAACAGTCTCATAGATACACCAGAATAATGTTTAACCAACTCTCTGTGCACCCCATGGCCCAGTCAAGTTGACATATAAAATTAACCATCGTAAGGACTGCTTGTGTAGCCAGGCATGTTCAGATTCTTTTGGTCAGAACCAGTCATGTCACTGCATCCTGGCTCCAAGAGGGGCTGAGAAATAGTCTTCATGCGTGCTCAGCGATTGAAAAATGAGCCAGCATCTGGGAACACATAGCATGGCACCCTTGTGCTGTTAGATAAAAGCTGTCTGCTCATCCCCACCAACAGCTTGTCCAGGAGATTCTAGATCCAGTCTTTGACATCTGTATGAATTTTTGCAAATTCCGAGTAACTAGTATACAATTACCTAAGACAATACATTCTTTTCCCTACAGTCACCAAAAGACAACTTTGGTTAAAATACTTTCCTTTTGCAAATATATTGAGCAGAGGCGCTTCCACCCCTTTTGGGAGCCAACTTGGCAGGGTGTGGGAAATACATAGACTGGCTGGCCTGGCCGAGGCTCCCCCAGGCCACAAAGACCAGCTAGGGAGGCACCATGGAGGCCACGCACCCTGCTAACCAGGGGGCCCTGGGCTTTGAAACTTGGCGCTGACCCCATGCTTCCAGTGATGCGTCTGCTGCCTGCCACACCCGTGGCACCCCAGGGCACCCTGAGACAGTGGTGTCAGTCTCTGGGCGCTGAGCTCACCTCTCACCTCCCCTCATCTGCCCACAGTAGTCACAGTGTGGTTTAGTTTTCCCAAAGCCAAAAGGGTTCATTGGCCAGAGGAGGCAAAACAGAACCCTAGAACTCAGAGGATGCCCAGCTGACCTGGCCCCCGCACAGGCCTCTCCTGCAAACAAAGAGAAGGCTACACCAGACCGGGGCTCTTTGGGAGCAGGACACGGGTCTACCTTCTGCATCCACCCCTGCAGGGCCCACCACTGGGCAAACAGGGAGCTCTACCAAAAGAGGGCATCAGGCTCTGCAGGAGCCAGGGGCTCTGCACCAGGGTCTGTGGACAGGCTCAGGGGCCTGCTCTCCCTCCATACAACACTTGTCCCCGTGCTGAGCCAGGAGTCGCAGATTAGCAGACTCTGGGCCTATTCTGCTTGCCAGCAGATACCCACTGTATCCTGGCAAGTGCTCAGTATATAATTGTTGAATGAACACTGCCCTAATCACTCACTTGCTTAAAACTACTTATTAAGCCTTTTTGTGTGCTAGGAATTGTATTAGGTGCTGGGATACAAAAGAAAGAAAAGACATGGTTTCTGTCTTCATGCAGCTTATAAGGGTGTCTGTTCACCTCAGAGAGTAGAACTTAACAACTGAACTGCAAAAATGGTTGAAGCAGCCCCAAACAACATAAGTCAACTGAGAAAGGAAATTACCCCCAGATCTGGAGGTAATTTTTTTTTTTTTTTGCCACGCCACTCGGCTTGTGGGATCCTAGTTCCCCAACCAGGGATCAAACCCGGGCCTTTGGCAGTGAAAGCCTAACCACTGAACCTCCAGGGAATTCCCTGGAGGTAATTAACTAGTACGTTTATTACCATCCCCAAAATGAAGCAAGCAAGAGGGAATATGACAGTGGCACAAAAATTAAATCTGATTATGCATAAAGAAACAGGAAATTTTGGATGAGTGCAAGTCTGGCTGGTCCAGAGCCACCTGCCCAGGCCAGACACACCCCAGTGTTCAAAACATGCGTGTCAAGATGAAAGGCCCCAAGACCACCTGTTCCCAGCCTCCCACCCACACAGTCTCAGCAGGTGTTTGAAGGGAGCCCAGAGAGGCAGGCTCTGGTGGAGGGGAACAGGGGAGGCACGAAGCACCCCCATCACCTCCTCATGGGGTGAGCCAAAGCAGCCCCACCCTATGAATGCCAGGGGAAGCCATCAGGCCCAGGGGATGTTAGATGTTGCCTGTCCCCTACTTGATCAGGTGACCTTAGGCATGCACATTCTACCCTGGTTTCTGTTCCACTCACCAATTTCACAGTGTGGCCCTGGTCACAGGAACAAGACCAGCTTAATAGAGTCTGTCACACAGGGCCACACCCCCTTTGGCAACTCCCAGGCCACCCAGGGAGGGGGTGTTCCCCGGGGCACAGGGGAAGCACATTACTATGGGAGGAGAGCAGTGCGAAAAGAGGCCACCACTGCAGAGAGCTCTCTAAGCACCTGGCCTGCGGTGTCTGTCCAGGTCTCCCTCATTTCCAGCCAGCCCCTGAGCCCAGGTTTGCCCTGAGCCTAGCTCAGTCAACACAGGGATGTGGGGGCCGGTAGACTGAGGTTTGAATAGAGTCTTTCCACCAAGAGCATCATTTGAAAAATGGCAAATGTCCAGGTAGGAATGTGTTCCATTAGTGCATTTCTAGCATAAGAAAACTAATACCAACTTGACAGGAATTTAAGAAATTTAATTTCTATTGCTGTGAAGCACCAGAAGCCTGCTTGAGAGGGTGCTGATGGGTTTATGAGTGTCTCATTGAGTTCAAGTCAGTGTGAGAAATAGCGCCTGAGATTAAGGGAAAGCTGTAATAGGAACTAAAACCCAGTTCTCCCACAATTCAAGTTTTATGGCCTCCTGCTCCTAGGCAGCGTGCTTGTTCGCTTGCTCACGGTGGGCCCATTAATCCGCCGTGCTGCCCCTTCTCCAAGCTCCAAGGAGCAGGGAGAGTGCATGTGTGGGGAGGAGAGTGAGGGCTGTGTCTGGAAAACCAAGGGTGTTCCCACTGTGGTTTGAAGGGCCTAGAGAGCCAGGGAGGTGTCTCCCTGGACTGGACCTGAAGCCCGCCTGCCATGTGCCAGGCACTGTACTAGATACGGGAGGGCCAAACAGCGCTGCTGGGACCCCCCTGCCGACGTGCAGCCTGCTGAGTGTGATCTTGGGTGGCCTTGGCCTGCAGTGGCTCAAAGCAGGATCTCAGTTCCCCGACTAGAGACTGAAGCCAGGCCGCGGCAGCGAGTGCACCAAATCCTAGCCACTAGACCACCAGGGCCAGTGGTTAGTGACAAGGTCAGCTTTGGAGAAAGGAATTTCAACAAAGAGATGGAAAGTAGTGAAACAGTGTTTATTAGGAGGAAAAAAGTATGTGTGGATAGACTCACACAGGTGGGCTCAGAGGAAGAGTTGCACATTTGGGGTAGTTTAAATCACGTATATGGGGACAGTTCTGGTTTCCTCTGGCCAATCATCTTGCTTTGCCTGGCTCTGAGTCCATATTTGGTCTGACTCAGGGCCCTCCCCCGTGTGCGTGTGCATCTCTTAGCCAAGGTGGATTCCAGCGCAAGGGTTTCTGAGAAGTTGACAGAACATATTATGGTCTGGCGCCCCCTCCCTTCTCTGATCTCTGAGGAACCTTTCTGTGCATGTGTAGTTTGGGCAATCTCCTTGACCTCAGGAATGAGAAATATGTAGTCTCTTTATTTTTCATCCAAGCAGGACTCAGCTCCTCCTTGCTCCTGCCATTATCTTTATCTTGGAGTATCTGTCCATAGGGGATAGATTCCAGCTGCTCAGCCTGGGGCCCATCTATCTCCTGCCTCAAGTGAAGCAGGAAGGTCTCTCTTGTGCTGAGCAACCCACGCTGACTTTGACAATCATGGCAATGCTACCTGAGCCTCTTCATCCCAGGAGGAATAAAGAAAAGTTGACTGATGTCTGAGGGCCTGGCCCATAGGGAGACAGATGTCCCAAGCTGTGAGGAACCCCCATCTCCCTTGCCCTCCTTGAATTGCCTACACACCAGGCAGCCTTCCAGTGCTGGTTCTTATAGTGAGGACGTTGTCTCTTTGTATCTACCTCTGCCTAGCAGTGCCAGACAAGGTCCCCACCCTGGCCCTCCCTTTCCAGGGACACCAGCCTCTTTCTACAGATTCACTGTCACCCCAGACCTGACAGGAGACCCCAGCCCAGCCCTCTGTCACTGCCCCCACCATCCTCTGGGCACAAGGCATATCCTGTTGCTTGGTCCCCCAGAAACCTAGGGATGCTTCCCACAGAGTGGCCCATGGGACCACAGATGGTCAACACCATGGGAGCAGCAGAGCCACAGCCAAGAGCTGGAAGGATCCCTTGTCAGCTCTTCTGCAGGCTGCTCCCTGGAGAGCTGCAGTGTGGCTTCTCCACCTCCCTCTCCCGTGACACTGGGCCCCACCAGAGCAGAGTCCAGGTGCAGACATACCTGAGTCCCCTGCTCTACAGACGTGCCTGGGCAGGGGTGGGGTTCAGCCCACAGTAGAAGTTCAGTCAGTGTGTTCACTGAACACATAAGAGGGCCATCTACACAAATCCCAGGCTGCCTGGCCCTCCTCCTGTCCCCATCACCATGGGAGGCTCAAGAGGACTGTGGGGTCCCCTCAGCTCTGCCACACCACCACCACAAAGCCCTTCCAGATCACTCTCCAAAGAGGGGGCAGGTGGGGGGCAGACGGTGGTAACTGAAATCAGGTTTCCTTCTGATGACTCTCATTGTCTTCACAACATGGCTTCAGCCACCGTCCCATCATCTTGCACCACGTAGAGGCTTCCAGACGGGGCTGTGAAGGAATGGAGGGGACCAAAGGGGCCCTCTCTGTGCCTCTGTGGGGGTCACAGGGTGTTGATCTGCCCAGCACACCCTTTCTGTCATGACATCTGACCCCACCCCCAACCACCCAGCACCCGGCCCAGAGGTGACCACATGGCTCAGGCCTGTGGGTCGATCAGTACTGCGACTGCAGAGTACTCCATCCACCTGGCCTGGTTGATTGCTTCAGGAAAGAACGCAGGAGATGAGTCTGGGCAATTAGATTCCCCCCGTGCTTTTTGGCAGGGCTCTCAGGAAGGATTTGGGCCCTTTCTCCAGGATCCCGTGTACAGGAACAGTGTGAGGGTGGGGCCACCCCTGGACATCTTACAGCCACGCAGAGAGTGCCATTGTTGAGGGCCCTGGATGCTTGCAGCCTCCTCCACCCCCTTAGATTTCCCAATTACTGGCATTAAGATCACCCCTGTTCTTGTTTTTTCTTTTTTTTTTTTCCTAGGCTAGTTGAGCATTTCTGAGTGTTTCTGTTACTTAAGGCTGAAAAGATCATGATAAGTTCACCAGGATGATTTCTTTCAATCTTCACCCAATGTCTGTCCAAGTGTCTCCTTATGTGAAGACTTCAGAGTCCCAGAAACATCCTATGAGGTCATCCTGGAGATGGGGACCAAGAGTGTGAGAGTCTCAGAATAGACAAGTAGAAGGTGCCAAGTAGGCACAAGCTTAGGCCCCAAACTACAATGGGATGGGGACCAGTGGGTACCATGTTGAGTCACCTGGGAGGAGAATGTGGGGCAAGGTCAGGGACTGTTCTCAATTCACGGTGAATCTGTGGGTGATGGGGAGCCATTAGTAGCTTTTGAGCAGGGCTGTGATATATCTTGTACTCCAAGTGGTGACCAGGACACTCACGGGCAGAAGGGACAAGCTGGAGGGGTGACCACACAGGAGGCTGTTGAGGACCTGGATGGAGAGGGATGGGAGGGTTCAGGAGATATCAGGAGGGAAGCCCCTGTGGGCTTGGCAGCTGTTCACGCTGTCACTTGAGGCATCACTTGTACCATCACGGCAAGTGGGCAAGGAACAGAGGCAGGTGGCGTTGAGGGAAGCAGCAGCCGGGCAGCTCCCGGCAGGACCGGGGAGAGTGAGCAGGGACGTGCGCTCCGAGTCCTAGAGCCTGAAAGCCAGCCGGGCCCCCAGAGCCCTCCTAGCCCAATCCCTCATTATATGGATGTCTAAACTGAGGCCCAGGGACAGGAAGGGACCTGCCCGAGGCCACTCGGGTGTCACCAGCAGAGCCAGGCCTGGAGGCCAGGTGTCCAGAGCCACAGCCAGGCATGTGCCCAGTTCGCTCGAGCCCCAGGCCACGATGCTGCCCCGTCTTTCCCTCACTGGGAAATCACCCTGGGAGATGGGGCCTGCGGGGGAGACGTGTTGAAAAGTAAATAACCGAGAGTGAGGGGCAGTTCATTTGCCATAAATATCTCCAGAAGTTTAAAAGGATCTGGGGAATATTGACATGGACTAAATCTAATAAAATACTCATTTAATTAAACTTTAAATGACCCAAATATTTGCTGTTTGGTTAATATTTGTGTAGCTGATGGGAGCAGAATTATGATGGTTTTGTCAGTATTCGTGCATTCTAGTTTTGCATGTGACTTTTCCGTGAAAATCATACATCTTCAGACATACAAACGTTCGAGGGTGCGCTCAGGAAAGATGCGGGAACCAGCTGTCCCAGCGGCGGATGGCGAACCACACAGGCTTCCCACTCGGGTTGGTTGGTTGGTTGGTTGGTTGGTTTTTAGCCCTGTGCTATATATAGGCTCCTCCAGCCATTTTTCTACAACTGTTTAAAATGCAAGACTTTGGGGCCACGTGGCGGAAGGGGCTCCTACACTGCACATAATCTTACATTCCCATGCTCCTAGACCGGTAATTAAGTCCCCCGGGACCCCACCGACCACACTGCCTCCCCTCCCCACCTGCACCCACATTCTCCCTTTCCATCTCCCCATTCCCGCCACACCCCAATCTTTTAAGGCAGTGGCTCTCAGGCCTCAGGTACCACAGAAGCCCCTGGATGATTGTTAAAACCTGATACCCATCCTGCCACCAGACAGTCTGTACCAACCTGGGCTTGAGGGGCAGGAGTCTGCGTTTTTATCAGTTGCCCCAGAGATGAGATGCAGGTGGCGGGAGGAACCATACCTGGAGAAGCGGAGTTCTGGAGCCCAGAGGAGGTCCTGCTTCCTCTGAGGGCCCCTCCCTGACTTCCCACTTGGCCTTTTACTTTTACTCTCATTGGTGCTCATACGTGCAGAGAAAACATAGGTGCCTTTTGTAACATAACTGACCGCTTCACACACCCCACCCACCAGCCACTGGGAGAAAAATGTCCCTAAATGTTCAGTCCATGGTAAAGCTTAGTCTGAGCTGATCATTTTAACAGTCCATGTAAGTAATGCCCTAGCTAATAAAAATGCTTTGTGTCTCCAATTCCCAGCTCCCCAGGCTGGTTTCTGAGTGTAGAGGGAAGCGTGCAGCTGTCCACTGCCACCTCTGGTCCCCACCACGAGGACCCCTGGTCGCGCTGTCCACGGACACCCGCGGCAGAGGTCAGCCCTGCTGTGCTCTTGGTCTGGACACTCTCAGCCTAGTGGAGTCCAGAGTCCCCACTGGCATGATGCACCCTCGAGGTCTGGAGGCCGTTCCGTCAGGCCCAGGTCTGAGAGTCCAATGCATTCCTCAGGTACAGAGGCCCAGAGCACACCCTGACCCAGCCAGGAACCTCTGGGCCCCTCCATGCCGCGAGGGACCGAGGGGGCTCTGGCAGACGAGCGCAGGCCCTGGCTCTCTGCCACATCTTTGTGGTCGCCTGAGGTGGTGGGATGCAGGCCGCTTGAGGGAGGGTTCAGCCTCCTCCTAGAGCGCCCCCATGGTTCCCCTCACCCGCACACCATCAGGCATGCTCTCTGCCCTTCCCGCTGTCTCCCTCCTTATTCCCACACGCCTGAGACGAGAGGGGCCTTCCACACCCCCTCCCACTTCCACAGAGCACGGAGCCTTGTGGCTCTTCTGAGGAGGAAGAGTTGTCTCCTCTGCACTTGGGCACAGTGGGAGCTAAACTATTTTAGCAAATTCTTCTCTCCCTCTCTCTACCCCTCTGAATCTCCAGAGCCTGGGTCTTGCTACAGAGGGTTAGCGGCTTCTCTGTCCTGAGCAATAAGCCTCATGACTCAGAGGTGGGAGGGCAGCAAGCAGAACATGATTTAAGAGGGAACTTGAAATGCATCACTTTAATGTTTGTAAAATATTAACGCCGGTTGCGTCTGCATCAGTCACTCAGTGCTTATCTTTCCTCCTGTGGCTCCTTCAGCGGGAGTCACATTTTCCCTGTGTGTGATTGTCCCCTCTCCACTGGCCTGTTGGCTTTTTTTTCCTTCTTTATTTCCATTTTCTCCATTTTTCATCAATCCATCCATCCAACAAGCACTGATTAAGCACCTAGTGTATATCTTGTTCCTCTTTGTGGGCCCAGGGCCAGGCCACTGAATGTTTGCAGAGGGGAAAGGGCTTTGGGGCTCAGGATCAGACCTTAGTGCACCTGCTTTCCCTGCACCTGCTTTGCGGTGCATGGCATCTACAGCTGTTTTTGCTCCTCGTCCCCTCCTCCTTTCCCACACACACTGGCAAGAGGGTGTGAGCACAGGTGTGCTGCCTGGTCACAGCTCAAAAGTGTCCCACTGAGTCACAGAGCTCAGGTCCCAGCTCTGTGCCTTGCTGCACACCTGTCAGGCCCCCAGGTCCCAGCGTCTTTGCTGGCATCCCAGAGTAACACAGGCCCCCAGAGCCAGCCCCCTCCCTCCACTCATGCTGCCTCTGGCTGCCTCCCCAAGCTCCCCAAGTAGATTTGGGGGCAGAACAGTGGAGAGGTAGTCCAGTCAGTGAGCTAGTGACGCCCCCTCCAAGCCTCATCCCATTTTGGCATTTGAATACCCTGAGTTTGATTTTTTTCTTTAATCCTGAGAATTTCAAAAGGCCTGTGATTGCAGGGAGATATTTTAGACCCTTCCTCTTTGCCTGACGGATGATCAGTCTTAACGCCAGTTATCAAGTATAAAATGGCAAGGATTAATCATTTGTACAGCCTAAAGTACACTTCAAAAAATTAAAGGCTACAGTGCACGGTGGCTGAGCAGAAATTCAAATCCAAGTTCAGAGAATCCTTAGACAGAAACAAACCTTCAAAGGTCAGCCAGTTCATTCCCCAGACTTCAGACAGTGCAACCTTTAATTTGCCCCCAGGTGGATGAGAAACCTGTCGGCCCAGCCAGCAGACCTTGACAGCACTTGGCAAGGCCCCGACTCCAGGGGGCCTGGAGAGCACAGGGCAGGGCCAGCACACCTGGTTCCCTGGTTTCGGAGGGGCAGCCCACACTCTTAGCTTGACTCACAGATCCACAGCCCAGATACTTCCCCTACGCTAGCTGTGGTTCCTGACCTGATTTGCCTCAAACAGCCCTTTGAGCATTTAACATAAGTTGTGGCCCCTCTCCCAGGAGGTGTGTCCATCTGTACATTTAGTCAGCACATTGTGGACAATGTTCCTGCTCCCGGAATTTGCCCGAGGCCCCTGACCTGCAGTAGATCCCTGTGGCTGTATCCCTTCAAGTATAGACTCTATCCCCTGGGCCTACAGCTGACGGCTTCTCCTTTCCCTGCAGAGGTGGTACAGCTCAGCCTCGCCCCTGAGGAGAGGGTCAGTGTGGCCACAGTGACTGTGGGCCTGAGCACAGTGCTGACCTGCGCTGTCCACGGAGACCTGCGGCCACCCATCGTCTGGAAGCGCAACGGGCTGGCCCTGAACTTCCTGGATTTGGAAGACATCAATGTAAGTCACCTGGCTCTGACTCTGAGCTCAGACGCACCTCCCAGGGAAGCCAACTGTGCAAGATGCTGAGATGCCATGTGGTAGCTGCAGGGCCAGAGGGCTTTCTTTTCACATACCACGTTGGTGCCATTCAGCCTGTTGTCTGGTGTCTGGAGGTATCAGTCCCACCTTGTGCAGAGAATAGGATGGATGGTGGCTGCAAGCTGCTAGCCAGCCCCAGAATAAGGTGAACAGGGGAGGCGCGGTGGGCAGGGCAGGAGGTTCCTGGGCAGGGGAGAGCATCTGGCTGGGTGCCCCCCAGGAGAGACTCTGGACCCTGAAGCTGGGGAGGATACAGACAGCTGGATGCTGAGGAGGGGGTATTCCCTGTGGAGGGCAGAGGTGAGCCTCTGGGCTGGGTTGGCTGGAGGGCAGGGGCAGCAGGGTGGTGAAAGGAAAGATCAGGCCAGAGGGGCCTGCCCAGGAGCCTTGTTTGCTGGGAGAGGGGGTATGGATGTGATGAGTTGAGCAGAAGAAGAGAGCTCCAGAGCACTCACAGCCTAACGTGAGCAACGGGGGCCTCCTGGGTTCTGAGGGCCCAGGCACCCCGCACTGAGGTCCCAGCATCACCGCACTCTGCCTTTATGACTGGACAGTTTCTTAAACTGATCCTCAGTGAATTAATCTATTAGAAGAGCAACATTATCGGTGCCTCCCTTCTACTGGACTTGAGGAATAAAGGGATTGAGTCAAGAATATGCACTGGCCCTGGTTTGGCACAGGATAAGGTGGCTTCCTGGGAGTTCATGTGAGAAGATGGAGTGATGTCACCCACACAGGGCGCTGCCAGGATGGTTGACAGGTCTTGAGCTACTGTGACAGGAATACAAGTTTCAGGCAGAAAAGGGGCAGCCCTGGTCTCCTTGGCTCAGGACAGGCCAACCCAGAATGGGCTGCTTGGCCCCAAGAAGGAAGACCTGTTGGGATGAGTGGTCCCAACAGTTCCTGTAGCCGCTGTGAGGTGGTGAGGGAAATGCTGGGGCAGAGGGAGCAGGCCTGGGCCGTGTGACCCATGAGATGGACTAGCACAAAGGGCAAGGGACCAAAAAGAGACCAATTGGTTTGCTTAGATGCAACACCATTCCAGCCATCAGCCCTGCCCTGCAGTGGAGTGAGCATCACAGGAGGCAGTGAGCTCCCCATCCCTAGAGGCATACAAGCTCAAGCAGGATCATGGTAAACAATGCTGCTAGCCACAAGAGGGCAGCTAAACCCCATGACTTTGAAGATCCCTCCCAACTCTGAGACTGCTTTGTGGGGAGAGAGGTCCAGCGTTTAATCCTGCAGGAACCACAAAGTTGGAATTCTGCTACTCCCTAGGCCCCTTTGGATGTGCCCTGGAGAACATGGGGGAAGCAGATGGGAAGAGGGGGTCACTCTAGAGTCCCACCCTGGGCAGAGCTGGGCAGAAGTGCCCTTGCCCCACCTTGGTCACACCAGGCAGGATGGTTTCCTTGCAATTTCCCCACTATAGTGAGCATAGCCTATATCCCACCCATCTCTGAATGTCAGTACCAGCACAAACCTGGTGGCTGCTTGATGGTCAGATGCTGGGTGAGCAGAATTCTTCATCTTCTGAGCCTAAGGTGCCCAGGGCTTGTCTACGGTCTTAGCAAGGGAAGGCACTGTCCTATTTGTAAAGACTAGGGTGTATGTGTATGTGTGCATGTGCACATGTGTGTGGTGGGGTGCACATTTGTGTGTGCATCTCTCTCAAGGTGGGTTGTCAGCTTTTAACCATGTTTGGCCAGTAGTGATTAATTCAGAACTAGGTCAGGTCCTCCTGTGTCTGTCTGAACATCCATGTGCATTGCTTGATGCTCTATTTAAAGACATTAGAAATAAAGGCAGAGGCAGAACTCCTCTTAATGCACTTGCCAACGGTTAATTAAATTACTCTGTTTTTCCCCTCCCTCGAACATGCCTCCAGCACCAGCTCAATTGAATTTCTACTTTTCACAGTGAGGTTAGCAATTTGGGTAATTGTGGGTGCAACTGGAGATTAATGGCCTCTTGTTACCTCCCAGGAAACACTTGCTGCTCTGGGCAAGTCAGCAGCCCACAAGCAGGCAGGGACCTGTGCTTCTCAGAAACCCCAGCGTGAGGGTGCAGGGCAGCGCCAGCCCCGCAGGGGTCCTTGCCCGGTGCATGTGAGCACACACACACACAACACAACACAACACACACACACAACACGCTCACACACACACACACACACACACACACCTGCCTTTAAGAGAGGAGGGACGCAGCACAGGCTACTCATGAAGGGCCAGGCTCTGGGGTCAAAAGGACCTGGGTTTAAGTCTCAGCTCTGCCACTTACTAGTTGAGTGACCTTGGAAATGGCACTTGACTTCTCTAGGCCTCAGTTTCTTCCTCTGTGGAAAAGGGATAAATAATAGATCCTGCCTCATAGGGTTATAATGAGGATTAAGAGACACATGAAATTCTTAGCATATAATGTTCCATGCCAACTATTATCACTCTCATTTTCACAATATTACTAATTATTATTATTATTATTTTTTTTATTATTTTTACTGCTCCCACCAGACCACACTGTCAACCCCTTGCAGCCTGAGTCCCCAAACAGCAGCCAGCGCAGTCTGGTGAGGCTCCCCGTCAGGCACATGTGACCCTGGGGTGCCCCTGCTGCCTGTAGTCGCCTTGATTCAGGTCAGCCTTGATTCATCCGGAGGGAGACACTGACCAGCCACCTCCGACAAGTCCAGGGCCGCCACCTTCTCTGAGCCTGCGGGGAAACGGGGATGAGGCTGTCCTTCTCGCGTGAGCATTTTCAGGCTGAGCGTGTCCAAGGACAGTGAGGAGAGCAGCCCCAGGAGGACATCAGGCTGGAGATGGGTAGAGCTGGGTCATCAGGATTCACAGGGCATTTCTGAAGCAAGATTGGTCCGGGGAGAAAAGCCCAGAGGGAGCTACCCTGGTCAAGCAAAGATCGAGGATCGAGGGGTTC
Organism: Mesoplodon mirus; assembly: GCF_964341445.2. NCBI lineage: Eukaryota > Metazoa > Chordata > Mammalia > Artiodactyla > Ziphiidae > Mesoplodon > Mesoplodon mirus. The sequence goes on from NC_138980.1 coordinate 73,411,461, forward strand.
TTAGAGCCCCCCAGCCTGTGGCATCTCAGCGCCCTCCCCCACCTGCCACAGTCAGAGATGAAACACGATCACAGGCCTTGTAATGAGCGACAGGCTCCGAAGTGCTGCACAAACAGGGGAAGCTGATCAGCTTACAAAACTCAAGGCGGGCAGATTAGAGAGCACCGATAGGTGTGGGCCTCCTTTCTTTGTCATTTGTATGACACATCTTGATTGGCAACAAAATATTAATCACTTTTTCACTACTCTCTTAATGAGAGGCTTTCATGGGCAACAAAATATTAATTTGTCTTATCTGTTAAGAATTCTGTTAATGAATTCAGTCACAGAGCTATTACAGAAGGCCATGCTAATGACACATGTAATTAAACTTTTCTGACTTGCAAACATCAAGGATGCCTCAAGCATCAGAATAATATTTGATCAGAAAGTAAATGTACCCTTCTAGCCTGGAGCCAAGCAAGAAGGAGCCACTTGGATTCCCCAGTGAGCAATGTTGCTGTCAGGAGTCACCAATGTGTACACGGCCATCCAGATGGCCTACGTGGGGAGCCATCCTCTGGATTCACATAATAAGTGCCTGCGAGTGGCAAGCCCTGTGCCAGAGCGTAGAGCAAAGACATTCTCCCCGGCCTCGAGGGGGCAAGGTAGCACAGACCTGTTGTGCGCCGCCCCTGGGATGCCTGAGCCCCCTCTGCAGGATGCCTCAGCCTCACTGCACCACAGGCCATGAGGGGCCCTGCCTCAGCACGAGCCGGGAAAACAAACCCCCCAGGCAGAGGGCAGCACTAGGTACCAGGAGTGCAAAGGCCCCCAAGACAGGTGCTCCCGAGGAAGGGCGGGAATTCTGCCTCACCTCCCGGCAGCGGGTCTCTGGATTATGAGACCTGTGCCTGGGTGATAAAAAATCAATAGTTTCTGCTCATGCATGTTCCCCAGAGCTCACAAAGGGCAGCCTGTAATTTGTTTACTTCCTGGCCAGCTGCTGGGCTCTTTACAGAAGCAGTGGTGGGTCTGGCGTCTTCAGACCTGGCCCTGTGGCCCCCACCTCAGCCCTCAAGGACCCACAGCCACTGCTCCAGCTCAGAAGCTGAGGGCAGGGGACAGGCACAGCAGCCCCCTGAGCACCACCTGCCCTGATCTTGGGCCAGGCTGCCAGCCAGGAGAGCACCTATGCCGGCGTGCCTGGGCGAGCCTGCACCCCACAGGCCATGCACTGTCATGCATGCCCAGCCTAGGGCTCTGCTCTGCTCAGACAGCCCTGTGCCACGTGGGGGAGGGCAGCCTGTTACTCTGGAGGGCCACAACCAGAGTCCATGGGGGACGTTTACCCTCAGGAAGGACTCTGCCTTAGGAGGCAGGGAGATGCCTCTCAACAGCGGTACCCAAGCGGAAAGGGGACCAGCCAGGTGCCCCCTGAGGGCTCTCTGGGCTCTGGGGTCATACAGTGCTGTGATAAGGAAATTGTGTGGGAAGCACGGACGTGTGGGGCATGAAAGCCCTGTACAGGAGCCAGGAACCTTGCTTTTTCACCTGGACCACAGAGCCTCCATCTTTCCTGTCTCCCGAGGCCTGTCCCCTAAGACAGGCATCGGGGCTGGGGTGGGGGCCCATCTCTGAGGCAGATCCATACACTTCTCGCCCTACCCTGGCCTCCACACTAGGTGTCCTTGAGGTGAGGGGGAGGCTGCCTCCCTTTCTGCAGAAGTGGAACCCATCCCAGGCTGCAGCGCCCTGCCCAGACCACACAGTAGCTACTCAGGAAGTAAAGTGACCATCCCCAAACCCAGTCTTCACGCCCTGCCCCAACAATGTCACCTGCCCTCCCCTCGTAACTGTCTTCCTCACTGTCCCTTATATCCCCAAGGACAGGGGCTGCCCGTCAGGGGAGGAGAAGCAGGGAGAAATCATCCCCAAAGTCCCAGAAAATGGCTGACTCCTGAATCCTTGCTAGCGTTAATGCTGGGGTTTCTACCGTCGGTACTAAGCCACTGCTGTGTCCAGGAGCCAGTTTCCATGCTAGTCCACTCACAAGCATTTAATCCTCAGCGCAGCCCTGTGAGGCAAGTGGGGTTCTGTTAGTCAGAGGATCCAGGAACTTGCCAGGGCCTGCAGCCAGCCTGCACACCCGAGCCAGAGCTCCCCGGGTTCCTTGCTCTTAGGACACAGCACCTAGCACCAAGCATTGCCAAGGCCTCGCCCTGGGGCAGCTGGGCCTGCCTCCTGCTTCAATAGTAACCACTGCAGTGTCCGAGCCGCAGTGGATGTGTCCCCTCCTGGTGCAGCCCGTGTGTCTGGGGCGCCAGGTCTCGTTAGCCACCAGCCTCTGCCACAGCAAAGAGAAGGCAGAAGGCTCTGAGACCAGCACGTGGAATTGTTTGGCTGAGATATTCTCAGGGAGAGGGAAAAATTTTCTATTGTATGCTTCTTTAAAAAAAAAAAAAAAGGCTTATAGCAAACCCCATATATTGCAAATGACTTGAAAAAGCCACTCTTTTTTGCTGTTTTTTTTCTTTCACCAAATCTCCCTATTGGGGGCTTTCAGATGTCAGCAGGCAGAGTACAGTGACAAAAGCAGAAAAGCAAAAGCCATTAAAAGAAATTATTTGTGGCAGTGTTTGAAGGATGTGTTAAAAGATTCACTTTTTCCCCGTGCCTCTATGGTGTAAAACCATGAACAAATAACTCTAATGAAGCATATGCTCTCAGCCAGCTCTTCTTTGGAAGTGAGTTATTAAAAAGACCAAAAGAGAATGATTTAAGAGCTCATGACTCATTTAATTTTTATTGTCTTTGTATGAACCAGTCATGAATCTATTGTAAAAAGATGAGAAGCGTTTGATTAGCATGGAGAGCTGTTTGCAACATGCTAGACAGTGGTTGTAGGGTCTGCATTAAAATAATCTCATTAAACGCTTGGGTACATTTTGGTTTAAAATCTTGGAAAACAGTATACTTGAAGCACTCAAAGCCTTTGGCCACCTCGTGTCAAAAACCCTGGTTACATCACTCTGTATATGGGGAGGGGGAAGGGTAAGCTGTGACAAAGTGAAAGAGCGGCATGGACATATATACACTACCAAACGTGAGGTAAATAGCTAGTGGGAAGCAGCCGCATAGCACAGGGAGATCAGCTTGGTACTTTGTGACCGCCTGGAGGGGTGGGATAGGGAGGGTGGGAGGGAGACGCAAAAGGGAGGGGATATGGAAACATATGTATATGTATAACTGATTAAATTTGTTATAAAGCAAAAAAATAAAATAAAATAAAATTAAAAAAAAAAATTAAAAAAAAATAAAAATAAATAAAAAAAAAAAAACCCTGGTTACAGATGAACAACCAGTTCTTTTGAGCTTTGGATGAGCTCAAGCCACAAGGAGAATTGGCCAGAGCTCTCCAAGAGACAGGGCCCGGGCCCATGGTACATCAGCCTGTGGAACGCATGGAGGTCTCTGCCCTCCCAAATACCTCCACCGGCCTTGGCTTTCTCAGTGGCCTCCTCAGGATCACCCCTCTTTCCCCATAGTGTTACCCACCAGGGTTCTTGGCCTCTTTAATCAGCAGAAATTGATCAGAGGCCAGACAAGAAATTCAGGCAAGGCTTTATTGGGGCCCCTGCTGCAGCAGCAGCGGGGAGCGAGAACAAACAGCAGGATCCCTTGCTGGCTCACTAGCTGAGCGGGGGTGGAACCAGCGAGCTTGTTCTTTATATGCGGTGAGAGTAGGGTGTGTCCGGGGTGGGTCAGCTGGGGGGCCAGCTTACGTGGTTTGCCCACCCCTTCGGTGGTGGTGTGAGCAGAGGGCATGCGCAGTACCCTGCTTTTGCTCCCGACCCCTTGGTTTTGCTCCAGGCTCTTCAAAAGCGGCAGTTGGGTTTTTTGGTCTCTTTGTATCTTTCGTCCGGAATTTGCCCCAACTGCGTGTGCACACAGTTATTTGTAGTCCCATACAGTTTCTTTGTATTCTGTTGCTCGAGGAGAGGTGTGTCCAGGTGCAAGCACTGCAGCAAAGGGGCCCAGGTACCAACCTGTCTCAATAGTACTAGCTTCAAGGCTTTACTTGTGCTCAGTGACCTCTTGTGGCCCCATCTCAAAGGTACAGAGTCCCTCAGGAAGGTTCTCATCCAGCTTCCAGACCCTGAATGCAGAGCCCCAAGCCCTACGCAGGGGAGCTCACATTCAGGCTGCTTTCAGGCTTTATCTAATGAAAACGATACTGTGGTGAACATCCTTATACATACCTCTTTGCACATTTGTGTAAGCAGCCCTGTAAGATAAGTTCTTAGAAGTGGAATAACTATATCCAAGAGTGGACATGTTTTCAGTTTTGATGGATATTGCCAAATCTCCCTCCAAAAAAGTTGCACCAGTTTATACTCCCTCCAACGGTGTATAAGATTTTTAAACACCATAGCAGGAGAAAATTCTTGATTGCAAGCCTTGTTGGTCCCTGAAATGAGCCATGGAAGGAAATTTAATCAAATCCTCCCTGGGGTGTTTCCGGAACAGCAAGAATGCCTATCAGCTGTCTTGGCTGGGAGTGTGATCCAGGTTAGAGGAGCTGGTAAGGCCCTCTAGGCCTGGGGACTCGTGATGCAAGGGGCCCCTGGGGGGAGGGTTGCAGGGTTCCCAGATGAAGGCAGCAGGTTCGAGATGGTGTGGAACTTCAGTTGACCCTGCTGTGCAGTCTAGCGCCTGAGTCCCTTCCCACCCAGGCTGGGCACACAGGGCTGATCAGTTAAGGATCCGAAGCCCCATTCAGGGGCTCAGGCCTGCAACTCCCCGGAAGGCCCCAGGAGCTGCCACTCATCCACGTGATACACTCTAGAGTCGTGGCCAGTCAAGAGGTGTCTGGCCTCTGGGGATGGACGAGCTGGCGCTCAAAGCAGTGTCTCTGGCGTAAGCCTTCTCGTACAGGTACCCAGGCCCCTGTGTGCACTCAGACACTCAAGCTTGTCCCCAGGGCAAATGCTTAGCATCCACACAACTGGGTCAGAATCTCCCCCATTTGAGTTCTGGAGCCAGTTACACAGTTAGAGATAGCAGTTCATACAGGAGCGTCCTCACTCTGACATCGAGTTCAAGTTTGGGGAGTTCCCCAAACTACCTGTAGGTTTTATAATTTAAATAGAAGGACACACAGAACTCACTGAGAGCTGTTATACTCACAGTTAGGGTTTATTATCAGGAAGGAGTACAGATTAAAATCAGCCAGGAGAAAAAGCCCACAGGGCAGAGTCCAGGAGTGTCCAAGTGCGGAGCTTCCATTGTCTCCTGGCGCGGTCATGGCTCCCGGCATAGACATGTAACAACAAACCTACCAAGTCTGTGTCCAGAGCCTTCACCAGCACTCGATCCCGTACTGCTCGCGTGGCTGACCCCTAGTATCCAGCCAGGAGACAGGAGGCAGAGCTGGTACCATGTGGTGCAGGGCTCCCATCATAAATCACATAGTTAGATGCTCTGGTTTACTCAAGCAAACAAAGGCACATCCCGAGGCCTAGAGTTCACCTCCCAATAGCTGAGGGCAAAGGCCAGACTTCTCTCTGGGTAACGTTACTTCTTCACTTCACTTCCTATGGCTCCCCACGAGCCAGCACGCTAGGCTGACACACCTCCATTCATTCAGCAAACACTAACTGAGCACCCATTATGCACCAGGCACCATGCCACACATGGGCACAGGACAGGGGTGCACAGAGAGATGAGGTGCCTCCCCTTTGGCACTGACCACATAAACCCCAGGCAGCAAGTGACTGCACACTCCCCACAGTCCTGGGGAAGCCCAGAGCCTCCCCACAGTGCCTTCTCCCACACCTGTGGCTCCCTGTCCTGGGCCAGGCCTGGGAGTGGGCAGGAGGACAGACCCACTCCAGGCTGCTCACTGAACGTGACTGTCCATAGCAGCCTTCCCCTGGGGGCTCAGTGGCCACTTAGGCATTGCTTCAAGTTGCAGGGACTTCTCTTTTAAGAGGACTTTGATCAAGAGGACTGCTTCTGCAGGCCCTCTCAGAGTGACAGGTCTGTTCTCTGAGGGGCTAGAAGGAGGTGACCAACACGGGAACCCCAGTGTGAGTCCGAGGGGTCAGCTGTGTAGAGAGAGCAGTGGTTTGGAACACGTGTGTGCACACATGCTCATGTTTACTGCATGTGTTCACAAGGATGTTTGTCTGTGCCCACCAATGATGCATCTGGTCTTTGCTGGGTCTGGATCATGAATATGTGTGTTCATGTGAGTGCAGACATCTCTGAGGACCGGCCATCACCAAGGCGCGGCATCGCTCAGTGTTTGGGTGCATTTGTGCAGGTGAGATGCTAGGGTTAGTGGAATTCTGGGGGCCAGAGTCAAACCAGCCTGGGGGAAAAGACCCTCTCCTTTACTCCATCCTCTCCAAAGAGAGCCAAGAGTGCTCCTGAGAAGGGCAGAGCTAGAAAAGCTCTGAATAACTGTTTCTAAACTTCGTAGCGCTGACAGTACCATTAACCTAACCTCTGAAATCACTCTGGAGTCCGTGTGTCTAACGTGTAGTCACTAAGTAATCAGCACTGATGGCTCATTTTCGTATCACTTAGACCTGACTCACATGTATCACTATGACAACATCCCCCGTCTTGCCTCTGCTTAAATATTGTTTAATACTGAAGTTTCGTTTAATTACTTTATTAAGGGCAGATACTTAGAAAATAGCTTTTTCAAAGGCAAAACATGTATCTTTAAGTAAAACTGTCTCTTTTCCAAAGACAGATGTGCATCAATACAAAGAATGGTCTCATCTGGCATCTGTTTCTTTCTGGAAGGAACCTTGATTTTGCTAATACATTTCCACGCATCAGAGCAACAGAAACAAAACGCCATCCATACAGGGACAGCTACAGCGATGCGATCGAGCACTGATGGCAGCGTTCAGACGCACCTCAGAAAACCTGCAGGGGGAGGGGGGTTGCAGGTTTAGCTTTATGTAATGTCTTAGAAAGCAATGTTTGAAGCAATTTCCTTACATCCAGTGAGGTAACTTCGACTTCTGTAGCCGGTATTCATGCTCCAGAAAATAATACGCACTTTGTTTCTATAATTATATGATGCCTGTTGTTTCAGCCCAGAGCCATTATTTTATTTAGTACAGAGTCAGGTTCTCCCCAGAGCCGAACTCACAGGCTGGTAATGAGTTAGGTGCTCAAAGTAGAGCCATAACGCATCCGGCAACCCACACACGTCCACACCTGAGCTATCACCCAAGGGATATGCCTCTGCTCCCAGGAGCAGTGAGGAAAAACAGACAGAGAGGTTAAGCAACTCTGTTAGGGGCTCCCAGAAGCCATCAGCCTGGTCTGGGACTACACGCATGGGCTCTGCCTGCTGCACTGAGTTGAGCCCTCCCAGTGTGCCCAGGCCTGAGGATGCAGCATGGAGAAGGGGGCAAGGTGGGAAGGCAGGGACAAGACTTGAGATCAGCTCTCTGCCTCCCCACCAGCCACTTGCTTTGGACCCCATGTGATTGGTAACATTTGGGGGCACAGGAAGGCAGGAGGTGGGCGCCTCCATTGTCAAACCCAAAGAACGGGAACCAGGGCACAGCCCCAGCAGAGAGCCTAGCTCAGCGCCTTGTACAGTCTGCTCAGCAAATATCTACTAGGGCTCACTCTGTGTCAGGCCCCGCTAGGCACTGGGGACACAGCAGCGAGCACCAGGCATGAGGGTGGAGCTCACATTCTAGTTGGAGAGACACGTGGCAAACAGTATGCTAAATGGGAGTAAGTAAGTGCCAGGTGCTCCATGGGGGTTACAGATAGGGCCGGCAGATAACATATGAGCGGACCTGAAGGAGGTAGAGCAAGCCAGACTGATAGTCCTGGGGCAGTGGGACAACAAGGAGAAAGTTCCTGAGGGGGCAGGATGCCAGGCATGTTGGAGCAACAGCAAGGGGCCACAGTGCTGGAGAGGAGTGAGCAAGAGAGAGTGGAAGGAGACGGGGCGGAGAGGGGACGGCAGGTCATCCCTGCAGACCCTCTAGGGCTGGGACTCTGAGTGAGGGGGGCATGGTCTGGCTGCGGCACAGAGGGGCAGTGGCGGAGGACTGTGCGTCTGGCCCACGGCAGTAGCAGTGGAGGTGGTGAGAGAAGGTCAGACTCTGAATATATTGCGCAGGAGAGCTGTACTTTCTCACCCCATGGGGACTGGGCATGTGTTTTGCATTATGGTTTTCAGGGTTTTTTCTGAGGCTTAAACAAAGCGACGTATGTCAAGATTCTCAGCACACAGTTAGCTCGTGGAGACTGTAAGCTGGTGTTATTACTGGGCACCACTCTGCAGTTGATCTGTGGGAACCTCAGCCTGGGGGCTCTTCTCAGCCTGGGGTCCCATGACCACCCAACCCCACTGAGGTGGCGAGAAGAGCAGGGGGTGCCAGAACCTGAGACTGACTACAAGGGCCCTCCTGTGAGGAAGGGCTGTGGGTATGAAGGCTCAAGAAGGCAGCACAGAGGGAAATGCCAGGGGATCCCCAGCACCAAACCCCTTACAAGCAGCTCTGGTGTTGCCCTTTGGGATGGAGTCTGTCCAGGAACCAACCAAGTGAGGTACTGAGGTTCCCCAAGGTGGGGCCGCACCCAGCTCCCCAGCCCTCTTTCGAGATGCCATTCCACCACTGAGACTCCAAGCAAAATGTATTTTCCTGCAGATTTAGGTTTTGACACAGGAAACAGCTTAGATTAGAAATATGTCAGCCCCAGAACTGACTAACCATTAACTTTTCATAAGCAACTCAGGTATGAACCCTTTATGTCTCTGTTATGGCACAGGACAATTAAGCTATCTAGTGTTTTATTTTTATTAGGGAAGCTTCTACTGCGTGATAGGAATGGGGCTTTTTACAGCAGAGCAATGTTTCAGAGAAAACTCTAAGGGTTTCTTACAGCAGCCTTCTCCAATATTTCACTCCACTGGGAGCACTTCTGAGTATTTTTTCCTTGATACCAAAAGCAGGCTGCATGCATCCACTCTCCACCTTCCAACCTGTGCCTTAACCCAAACCTCTCTTGGGCCTGCACCCTTCATTGGGTTAATTAGCCAGAAAGCATCTTTAGAGGACTCATGATGGTTGTGGCCAGGCCCTTGGACAATCCTTGTGCCACACAGACTTGGTGGCCTTCCTTCCCTCCTGCCACGAGATTGCTTCTGTGGAAAAAGGAAGCTCAGGAAGGACAGGGAGAATGACGGGAGGGATGGTTTGGTGTTGTCTCCAGGGGGTCAAGAGGAGTTTTGCATCTTCTGTTAATAGTAAGAAAAGTAGCAGCCCCCATGTATGTCACACTTCCCACACTGGAAAATGTACTCGTGGGCATTCTCTTGCCAGATCTCCCCATCACCCCAGGAGGCAGATAGGGCATATAAATTGTCCACAACTTACAGGTGGGGAAGCCAGTGCCCAGAGGGATGAGGGAACATTGGTCAGTGCCAGAGTTCAAGCTAAAACCTGAGTATCTTGAGTGCCAGCACTGGGCTTCCCCCATCACTCCTCACAGCTAGTACTGCCCAGCCCTGTTTCTCACCAGGGAGCCAGGACCTCCTCTGTCCCATCAGCTCTGAGCACCACACCTCGGAGATGTTTGGTAGCTAAAGCCAAACATGATGAAAGGTCTCCCTGAAACACCGGTAATTCCATTCCCCAGCATGTCTGCAGTTGGTGCCTGGACAGGGCCAGCATTGTGCATTGTTCTGCAGGAGACAAGGCAGCTGGCTGGAGAGGCCCTGGGGGAGTGCTGTGTGCCCAGCGCTCACCAGGGGACTCTGACCAGCTCAAAGCCCCCTCCTGCCCATCCCTCCCCACGTGCTGGCCAAATAGGATCCCACTCTGTGAGGCTGCAGAGGTCATAGGGACAAGGCTTACTGAGCCATTTCTCATGGAACCCCTGGCATCCGCCCCTCCTGCTCTCTAGTACATCCCTGCCCTTGTTTTTTGTTTGCCCTCATTTTCCTCAGAGTTCAGCTTCCCTTCTCTTAGGTAACCCAGATCTCTGTAAGCTGCCTGAAATTATTTAGCGATGGAGGTGAGATCTAAACCAGTGGTAGGCAAACTATAGCCCATGGGCCAAAGGCAGCCCACCACATTTTTTAAAATAAAAACGGGAATAAAGACACAGACCTACTTGAGAATGGACTTGAGGATATGGGGAGGGGGAAGGGTAAGCTGTGACAAAGCGAAAGAGAGGCATGGACATATATACACTACCAAACGTAAGGTAGATAGATAGTGGGAAGCAGCCGCAGAGCACAGGGAGATGAGCTCGGTGCTTTGTGACTGCCTGGAGGGGTGGGATGGGGAGGGTGGGAGGGAGGGAGATGCATGAGGGAAGGGATGTGGGAACAGACGTATATGTATGACTGATTCACTTTGTTATAAAGCAGAAACTAATAAATAAATAAATAAATAAAATTTCATTGGAGCATAGTGATACTCATTAATTTAGGCATTGGTATGGCTATTTTAATGCTACAAGGCAGGGCTGAGTAGTTGACAGAAACCCTATGGCCCAGAAAGCCAAAAATGTTTGCTATCTGGCCCTTTAAGAAAAAGCTGGCTGACCCTAAAGGAGGCCGCCCTCCAGAGCTTCTCAGCAGGTGGACAAGAGATCAGGAAACCAGCCAAGCAGCAGCACAGGAGGGGCAGGTGAGCCCAGTTGTAGAAATGGAGAGGGAGGGTGCTGGGGAAGGTGTTCAAGCCAGACCTCGCAGAGAAGGTGAACAAGATCTTAAAAGGATGTACAGGGTCTGGGCAAGCAACACAGAAGAGACATGGAGGGCCTGCTGCCCAGCCCTGCAGGGAGCTCTGGCTGAGTAAGGGGGCCAGGCAGAAAGGAAGTCTCTCGCAGCTACAGGGTTTCTGTTTTCCTGAAAAACCAGAGACCTGGCTATCCTTCCCAGGCTACTCAACAGAGAAGCCAATCTTGTTGTCTTCCTTGCCCAAGCAGGACTTTGGAGAGGACGACTCCCTCTACATCACCAAGGTGACCACCATCCACATGGGCAATTACACCTGCCATGCCTCTGGCTACGAGCAGCTGTTCCAGACCCACGTCCTGCAGGTGAATGGTTAGTAAATGGCTTCATGCATGTTGTCCCCCCAAAGTGTTCCCAAACGCTGCTCAGAACAACCCTCCTCCCCTCCTGCAGTCTGTCTTCTTAAAGAAATACCTGACCCCAAAATGTCCCATCTTTCCTGTAAGTAGAGAGGGGCTGGGGAGGGGGGTGGGCAGACAGGGGCAGAGTCTGCCAACTCATGTACTGGTCTGGCTTTCCCCAGAGCCTCCTCTGATCAAGTGAGTCAAGGTGGGAGGGGGTGAATCACTTAGGCAGGTCACACCCAGCATCTCCAGCAGGCCCCTGTAGAATGTGGAGTGTGCCCTGTAGGTGATGTTACCAAACCGAACTTGGGTCCACCCGCCTGCTCAAGGTAAAGCCAGTCTACTGACACTGGGCTGTGGTGAAGGAAAGCGCAGCATTTACTGGAGGGTGCCAAGCAAGGAGTCCAGGCAGCTAGTGCTCAAAAGGACCCAACTCCCGAAGGCTTTCAGGGAGAGGTTTTCAAAGACGGGGTTGCGGGGGGCGGGGTTGCTGTGGGGTGCGTGATCAGCTCGTGGACATTCTTTTGATTGGTTGGTGGTGAGGTAATCGGGAGTCAACACTGTCAACCTTCTGATTCCAACCAGTCTGGGTTCTATGTACTTGTGGACAGCATAGAGTTAACTTCTTCCACCTGGTGGGGGTTTCAGTATCTGCAAAACAGCTCAAAGGACATGGCTCAGAATGTTATCTGTAGCCCTTGAGGAGGAACTAAAGGTCCTTGACTTTGTTTAATGACTAAACTATTATTATTTTGTCTTGCTTAACTGTTTTCCTTTCTGCATTTTCTCACTTGCCTGATTAAATTTATTCTTTGGCACTCAGGGCAGGCCTGGGAGTCTAAAGGTTTTCTATAGCAAGAGGCAGGTGGAGGACATGGGGGTTGTGGAGGGAGTCTGTCCCGGGAAGGCCCCATAGGGTCCTGCTCGGTTACAGTGACATGGAGATGGCAAGCTGTTGTGGTCTTGATCCAGTGAGAAGCAGACACTGTCTAGAACACGCCACTCCTCCTCCAGGTACTGTGGACCCAAATCACATATCCAGTTGGGAGGCCTTACTTTCTGCAAAAGGGTCTGCTTCCCACCTCTCTCCCCCAGAGGCTTAACGAGCCTCAGCTTGGGCCCAGCCAAGCAGAACCTCAGCAGGCTGGGCAGGTTTTCTTTGCTTCTCACAGGCCCCTGTGTTGCCAGGACTCCCAGAAACTGAGAAGAATTAACCCCTGCTGATGACCACATCAACAATTACAACAGGCAATTACAATAGGCAGTGTTTTCTGAGACTTTCTCTGGCCAGTCCGTGGGCTAACACATCCCATGGACTCTCCCAATCAGTATATTTTAACCCACTTTATGGATGAGTCTCTAGGTAAGGTCACTTTCCTGGGGTCACACCCAGGTGTCATTCTAGACCCAGGGCTTGTGCTCTGCCCTCTGTCACACTGCTGGCCACTCCAGCCATCACAACAAATAAGCCATCACAGTGCCATGGCAGATCAGCACTCCAGGGAAATTAGACGTGTCCAGCCACGCCCAGCTGGGCATCACTGCTTTCACCAAGCAGACCTGAGCAGGGCGTCTGTGCACCAGAGAATAACGTGAAAGCTCCAAGTCAGCCCCAGATCCTTTGTGCCAGCTGTGTCCAGGGCTTCTGCTCTGATAAAGTATACACGGTGTTGAGAATAATTACATCATGAGATTCAGTGTCACTTACCTCTGGGATCCTGGGTGACAAGCCATTTAAGGACAACAGAGTGAGCTCAGCTTGCCTCTACATTTGTCCTATTGTATGTTTTAGGGATTTTTATGTTCATATGTGCCGAAGCCATATTTTATTAGTATTTCCCTTGAGCTGGGACATATTTAATCCTTTGGGGCTTTGTGGCTGTGTTTGTTGGCTTGAATCAGGGTGTACAATGAAGTTTCTGGATTTCATCAGAAATAACCCAGGGGTTCCCAGTTATAATACCCCCTGGGTGAGTCATCCCAGGCTACCATTCAGAGGCCGGTCTGGTGTGCAGCAGGCGGGCAGTGTCTGGGCCGCTCCCTGAGCAGGGCTGCTCCAGGGGCGGAGCGTGTGCTCTGCAGTATGAAGAGGGCTTTATCATCTATAGCTAGAAAGTGGTGCCCAGCATCGTACAGTGTTGGTGAATGTGTGGTTGCAGAACTCCGCACGGTTTGGCCCAGGTCCCTCGGGTCCTCAGACCAGCCTGAAAAAGGGAAATCACCCAGGATTCCCAGATCCTCCATCCAGCCCTTCGCATCCTGCCCCCATCTCATAAGAACCGAGGGTACAAGGAGAGGGCTTGAGCCTGGTCCCCTTCATTTCCTCCAGAACAAATCTGTGGGGAAGGGAGGGGATCCACCAGCCCAGGAACCAGAGTAACTCGTGAGTGAGAGCCGGTCCTCGCCTCAGGCGCCTGCAGGAGACTCTGTGGTCTTAAACACCTTTAATACATGAATGGCAGGTCCACGGTGCTGGGAGGGCCCTTCTGCCTCCTGTTCCCCCAGAATTCTGAGACAGAGCTCATGATGGGAATGAGTCACTTCCTCCTCCCGGTGCTGAATCCGGGAGCAAGGCCCAGGCCCACGGGCACCATGTGTTGCTGGGCTGAAAGTAGAGACTAGGCTGCTTCCTGTTGCTACCCGAGTGGGGAGTGGACTCTGCAGCTGGCACTGGAGAGTTCTATTCGAGCCTCCCCAGGCACTCCACTTCCACCCACCCCCCAGCCCAGCGATTGCCAAAGAGGCTGCTTGGGGCCTAGGGGAGTCTAAATAGCAAAACCTCCCCACTGAGATCCAGAGAGAGGCCCCCTGAGATCCATTTCCTAACTGCTGAGAGATTTAAGACTTCTCTTCCAGCCGAAGTACTAGAGTCAGCAGCAGCATGCTGGGACCTCTGTATTTTGTGGTGGGCCTTCCACCTCATTCCATGGCTTACTTTGCTCAGTTCCATGACGGCTGGGCTGGGCCATTAGGGTGGGCCTCACTCCAGGAGCCCACAAGGTCCCTGGGCTGGGCTGACCCCCAGGCACTTGGGAGTGGCATTTGGGTCCATTAAGCAGCTTTCTCATGGGAGCACCATACTAAGGTAGATCTGGTGTTGCCTCCCAAGGACATGAGTCCATTGCCTGCTGACCAGGGAGCAAGACACGAGGTTTTCAGAGTATTCTAGAAGTGAAGCGTGCTGTGTTGACTGAGAGAGAAAACCTCCCTATCTGTGTGGGAAGGTGGGAAAATGTCATTGAAAGTAAAATGGTACGAAAGACACAATTACAGTAGGAACATTTACTGAATAATTACTGGGCACCATCTCTGTTTCACAGATGAGGAAACTAGGGCTCAGAGAGATTAAGTGATTTGCCCAGGAACCCCAGCCCTACAATTAGTATATAACTGCAAAATGGATCTTGACACCAAAGCCTAGACTCTTGACGCCTTCTCTGCCCCATCCTCCCCTTTGGGACATTGCACTGTTGCTGTTGGTAAATACAGATGTGGTCATTCAGCAGGTCAGTGTTGATCTGCTGTCAAGAGGGGGGCACACTGTGGGGGACCAGGGACAGAAAACCTGCCTCGTTTATCCCTGAAACAGCTGGCTTAGCGAGCACCCAATGAAGGACCCACAGCGTAGATATAAGGGCAGGCCCTGCCTGCAGCAGGACTGAAGTTGATGACCTGCACGGCTTGGTCGTCCAGCTCCAGGTGGGCTTGGCAGATCACTGTGCAGGTGCCTGATGCTGCTCAGGTTCCCAGGGGGAGGCCCAGGAGGGCTGGGCTGCTGCGGAAGGCTCACCGAGGCGGTGGGCACGGGGGGCTTCCGGGCAGGAGGACTGGAAGGTGAGAAGGCACCGTCTGTGCTCAGGACAGAAGGAGCACTGCTTTGCTGAGGCATCTCATGGAGAAGATGTGAGAAAGCTATAACAGATTCATCTGTGGGATTTGTTCCTTTTCGTCAGTCATCCCAAGCGTGAGTCAAAAGCATGAAAGATGTCCCAGAGCAGCTTGAGTAGAATTGGTGGGGTCGCCCAGCTGTGCTGTGGGTGGTGGGATTTGGTCCCCTCTTGGCCTGGCAGATGGCCTGTGGCTTACTGAGCCGAGGCGGTGCCCAGGACACACAGATAGGGAACAATGTTCTGTCGGTTCCTTCTCCTTGCTTCTCCTCAGTCAGAGGGAGGACAAGAAGGGGAGGATGATGAAGCGGGGAGAGGAGCCCCTGCCAGCTCCCTGCCTCTCTGAGGGCTCAGAAGACTCCACGTGAATGTCAGGTGTGCTGGGGAGGCAATGTGTGGCCAGTGGGCCCAAGAGACAGGGATACCGCACATGCGAACAGGAGCTGGGTGGCGCTGTTCCACCCAAGGCACAGCGCAGACCTGAGCTGGAGACACCTCTGTCATAGGGTCAAGACATGAACTCTGAGCCAGAGAGACCTGGATTCAAGCCTAGTACCTATCCAAGTGCTGGTACTTCCTTGACATACATCTTTGGCGAGTAAACTCACCTGTAAAATGGGAATAACAATAGTGCCTCCTCCCTTATAGGCCTGATGAGATAGGATATGTGTCAAATGCTTGGGAAACGCCTGGCCAGATATAATTCAAAGTCCAAGATGGGACAGATATGGGGGAGATTTTGTTTTGTCTCAAGCCATATTTAACTGTAGTTGGTGGACACAGATGGTCTGAGCTGGTAGCCCCTCAGAGACCTTCCAACTCATTATACAGATGGGAAAATCAAGACCCAGAGGAAGTTGCCAAGCCAGAAATAAAATATAGACTTCTCCCTGGAGTTGCCTCCTCCCTGGTGGCAGGGGCAGGGCCCCATATACAGGGTGGGTCACCATCTTCTGGAGCTTCTTCTCCATCCAGGACTCTGCCTTGACCTGGTTTGCTAAAGGAAACCCTTCCAGGCAACTATTTCCTTTCTGAAATTATTAGTATAACTTCCCCATAGGCCAGACCTCCCAGAGATGAGGCCCAAACACTGGCATGATTTATAACTTCATGCAAACTTCCCACATTGCTTCCATAGGAGGAACAGAAACTTCCGAAATAAATGATTAATCCATTAAATTAAAAACACCCTCAACCGCCCCACAGTTCAGACAAGTAACGATTCATTCCCAAAACACAATAGTAATCTCTCAAATCTGTTTATTACTCTAGCTTGGTACTTTTGTGAATGTGCCTCTTACTTAAGACATATTTATGCTGCCTTTCACCTTGGAAATGATTGATGTTTCCCAAAGAAAATGTGCCTTTGTGTTATGTATTCAAATATTTTCATGGGAAGGTTTTGAAAATTTAAAAGAAAACGAATGTGTTTATCCCAGATACATTAATTTGAATGCTTTTTAGTGTGTGAATTAACACAAAGGAAGAGGGGAGATCGGGGCCAGAGGAAAAGAGTTGGGCCTTTGCCTTGCTGCTGGCAGAAAGCTGTGTCTCCACCCGATCCCTACCCTGGGAAGGGTAGTTTCTCACAAAGAAAATGCAGGACTTTTTCTGGCAGGACCCTGGCCAAGCAGGGGCCAAGGGTACCAAGGTCTTTGATGCCTCCCTGCCCAGGGTTCTCCGTAGGCCCTCCCTGTCCTGGCAGGAGGCTGGATCAGGGCTCTGGCTGCAGTGCTCTCTCAGAGCCCGGGGCCTGTTCCACACCAGCTGCAGTCTTAGCAATGCCTCATCACATGCGAGGAGGACAGTTGGGTCCTGAAGGCAGTGGCTGAGCTTCTACCCAAATGATGGGATGATTATTTTTTCCCTCTAACATCCTATTGCCAGTTTTCAACTTAGCAAAGGTCAGGTCAGGGCAAAACGGGCTTCTTGGTGAAGCTCCTTGGTACTCCGGGGTTTGCCTTCGATGTCACAGGCCCACTCGTGCCAGGCATGGAGCTGGGAAGATCCAGGAGGCTACCGGCCCTGATCTAGCCAGGGATCTGGGCCTGTCTGCAGGGCCCCCTCCCATTGCTGCTGACTGGGCTGTGCTTCTTTGGCCTCCTCCACACCAATCCCTCAGGAACCATAGGAGGGCAGGCCCAAGCCACTGGTTCACGGAGAGGCAACAGCAGCTTGCATCCCCGGGAGTCCACCGTGCACGCTCACAGACGCACACACGCACGCACACTGGGACCCGGGCCCTGCCCCACCCCTCCCACGTGCCCCTGCCCCATGAACTTCTCTCTCTCTGCCATGCCCGCCCTGCCTTCTTGACTCCACTGCCCTGCACTGATTGTTCCCTTGGCTAAGAATCCTCCCTCCCACCCACCTCTCCCCGCTCCGCCCTGCCTTGCTGCTAACACCACCTCATCCTTCACCGTCGTCATCATTCATTCAATAAGCATTTACTGAGGTTCTCTCCATGCCACTCACCAGGCTGAGCACTGAAAACAGCAGTGGACAGACCAAAATCCCCATCCTCATGGAGCAATTCAGAGGGTGGAAAATACTAAGGAGGAAAATTTTAAAACAGGAGGGGATAAGGAGACTCAGATAAAAGGTGGAAGCTTTAGGTATGATGGCAAGTAAAGGCCATACTGAAAAGATGACATTTGTGTCCACTTGGTGGGAAAGTCAAATATGCCTCCAAAGGATCTTGGTCTGAGCACCTGGAAAAGTAGAGGCCATTCACTGAGAGGAGAAGATCGTGGAGGAGCAGGCTAGGAGAAGAAAGATCAGGAGCTCGTGGGGACGTGATAAACGTGTGATGTCGTGCAGCCCATGGGGTATCTAAGTCTGGAGTTGAAGGAAGAGGTGTGACTGGCGGTATAAATTTCTGATGCCTGACGGGGGTGCTGGTATTTAAAGTCAATAGACCAGAATAGATGCTGAAGGAGTGCAGACAGAGAACGTCCAGCAGCCGAGCACGACAGCACTGAGAGCCTGGGGGATGAGAAAAAGCAGCGAGGAAAGCAGAGAAGAAGCCACAGAGACAGGAAAACTAGGAGTATGGTGTCTGGGGCCAAGTGGTGTCTGGGGCCAAGGAGGAGGAGTGATCAGCTGTGATGAATGCCACCGGCAGGTCAGGGAAGGTGAGGAAAGAGAACTGGCCATTGGGTCAGGGTCGGTGTACCGGGGGGCAGGGCACTGTGGTCCAGAGCAGGGCCATTTCCACACGTGGTGGGGAAAGGTCTGCCTGGAGCTGGCTCCGGGGGGGATGGGGAGGAGATGTGAGAGCCACCAAGTATGGACAACTCTCCAGGGTGTTTCCAAGAAGAAAAACGGGGCAGAGTTGGGGAGAGAAGCTGGGGTAAAGAGGTTTGGGGTTTTTTCTCCAAGATGGAAATTAAAAGCATTTTATGGACTAATAGGAAAGATCCAGTAAAAAGGGGGAAACTGATGCAGGAGGGAGAGAGAAGTGCTAGAGGGACGTCCTGGACAGGACGTGAGGAATCTAGGAATGAGGCTCGCGGGACAGGAAACTCAAAACTGGGTCCTTTTCTGGAGAATGGAAGGAGGATGGTCTGGCGGTGGCAACACCTGCCACACCTCCCAGCCCATGGGGTAGGGGACGGGGCCGGGGGAAGAGTGTGGGGAGAGAGAGCCACAACCACTTAAAAGGCTGCAAGAGAAGGAGTGTCACCAGGTTTCCATCTGAGCAAGAAGGTGAGGAACACTCACAGAGGAGTTTAAGGATAGAGGACATTTTGCTGACAGCAGAACATGAGTTCTAGAAGGCACAACAGAAGGTTTTGGGGATGATGGATGCCGCAGCAGCCTAGGCTCTTGTAGACTGACAGGATCCCAAATCAAGGGCATGAGGGAAAGGGTCCTGATGGTCCTCAGCTGGAGATGAGGAGACTGGGGACGGGCCACTGGGAGGTGGAGGACGCGCGGTTCTGAGGCCCATCTTTAGTCCTGCTGATGGAGGGATGGAGGTCCAAGGACGAGTGGTCGTAGCCCCCAGGATGACTTCGGCTCCTGGAGACTTCCAGGCCAGCCAGGGTTTCCTCTCTCTCAGCATACGTGAGCTGTCTTCTAACCCCTGCCACTGGAGGCCCAGGTGTCTTTGCCCAGCAGATAGTCCTTTGTTTTTAAGTGAATGGACGGTTCCACTCCCTTGACTTTCAGTCAGCTTTCGTCTTGTTGTAGAACAGCGCCACCTATTTCAGTTCATTCGGTCTGCAAGAGCTTCCAAGTCCGGGCTGACCCAGGGTCCCACCTGGAACCTGACAGGTAGAAGCAAATCCCTCAGCCCCAACCAAAACCTCCGGAATCAGACACTGTGGGGTAGGCCCAACATTGTTTTAAAAGAGCCCCCGCTCCAGCCAGGGGATGCAGATACACACTCAAGTGTGACAGGTTCCTGGGTCCACAGATTCCCATCAAAGGGCAGGGCAGAGGCAAAGGCTAGTCTTCAAGGCTTGTGCTGGCTACTGGGCACCTCACTGAGGTGGTCCACAAACCACCAGTTCACTGGACAAATCTACTATCAATAAAGGGGTAGGCCCCACAGGTATAAGGAAGGTCAGTATTTCCTTTGTGAGGTGGAGAGAGTAGATCCAAGTGCTCTCTTCTGATAAGTCTTCCCAGACCCGTGTCCTTATGTCCCCAAAGCTGCCTTCTGGTAATCCTCATCACACTTGCCATTATGTTACTCATCTTCCCCCTGACAGAAAGCTTCATGAGGCCAAGGACTGGGTCGATCTTATTCACGGCTCTGTGTGTAGTGCCTGACACTTGGTTGGGATGTAATAAATGTTGACTGTACAATATTGAGTTGACAGAACTTTGTAAACTCTATAAAGACCATAATGTGCTGCTGGACTCAAAGCTGGGAAGTGCCTCAGCCCTCCCCTCTCCTCCCCACATTGCCTTTCCCTCTCCCCCTGCCTCTCCCCCTCCCCCTATTTGCTATTGTAATACTTGAAATACTTTGTAATATCTGGTATGGAAAATTGACAGTCATCACTCTTGTTTTTCAGAATTTCTTCTGCTGTTCTTTCACATTCTTTCTTCTAGCTAAATTTGAGAATTATTTTGTCAAGACCCCACCAATTGATTTTAACTGGAATGAGATTAAATGTTTGGTGTAATTTTGAGTATCTTATTTCTTAACAACAGTAAGTCTTCTATCCAAGATCATCTCTCTCTAATTTTTTAAGTCTTTTTATATGTCTTCAGTGAGATGTTATAGTTTCATTCATTTCAGTCCACTGTGTTTTCTATCTGGCCGCTACTGGTACATAAGTGAGCTATTAATTTTGTCTGTCTGAGTACTGGCCCCTTTATGGTACTCGCTTATTAAGCCTTACACTTTTGGTTCGTTATCTGGAGCATATCCAGGTAAAGTATCATTTTTCTCCACCTCTTTAATATTCATCCCTCTCATTTCTTGCCTTCTATTGACAGTAACATCCAGCAAAATGTTGAGAGTCTGATATTGCCTCCTTTCCTCTTTCCTTTTTGTTTTTTCCCCACTTGATGTTTCACCATTCTGAAAAGATTGGTGCTGGTCCCACTTTTTATAGAGATATTCTTCATTGTAGGAAGAAAATATTATTCTGTTCCTATTTTATTGAGGTTTTTTTCCCTCAAGAAATGGATTTTGAATTTTTTTCAAAGGCCTTTTAGTGTCTAGCAAGAGAATCAAGTGGTTTTACTTTTTTGACTGCCTTTGACTTGCATATGATTAATTATAGATTTCCTAATAGTTAGTCATTGAAACATATTATACTTGGTCACAGTATGTTCTTTTATTGGGTTGGCCAAAAAGGTCGTGAGGTTTTTCTGTAACATCTTATGGAAAATAATACATCCTACCCAATAATACCATGCTAGGTTTGATTTGCTAATATTTTTATGTGGGTATTTGTTTTTTGTGTTTTTTTAATTTAATTTTTATTTCATATTGGAGTATAGTTGATTTACAATGTTGTGTTACTTTCAGCTGTACAGCTAAGTGATTCTACACATATACATATATCCATTCTTTTTCAGATTGTTTTCACATATAGGTTATTACAGAAATGGAGTACAGTTCCCTGTGCTATACAGTAGGTCCCTGTTGATTATCTATTTTACATATAGTAGTGTGTACATGTTAATCCCAAACTCCTGATTTATTCCTCCCCCCCCCCAACATTTCCTCCTGCCCGCAACCACAGGTCTGCTTTCAAAGTCTGTGAGTCTGTTTCTGTTTTGCAAATAAGTTCATTTGTATCATTTTTTCTTGGATTCCACATTTCGAAATCTGAGTCTGTTTCTGTTTTGCAAATAAGTTCATCTGTATCTTTTTTTTTAAATTCCACATGTAAGTGATATCATATGATATTTTTCTTTCTCTGTCTGACTTATTCGCTTAAGCATAATGATCTCTAGGTCCATCAGTTTTTTCTTAATTTTTATTTTATATTGGAGTATACTTGATTAACAGTGTTGTGTTAGTTTCAGCTGTACAGCAAAGTGATTCAGTTATACATATACATTTATCTATTCTTTTTCAAATTATTTTCCCATTTAGGTTATTACAGAAAATTGTGTAGAGTTCCCTGTGCTATACAGTAGGTCCTTGTTGATTATCTGTTTTATACATAGTACTGCGTATATGTCAATCCCAGACTCTGAATTTATCCCTCCCCCCAACCTTTACCCTTTGGTAACCATAAATTTGTTTTCTAAGTCTGTGAGACTGTTTCTATTTTGTAAATAAGTTCATTTGTATCATTTTTATAGATTCCTCATATAAGTGATATTATATGATATTTGTCTTTCTCTGTGTGGCTTGCTTCACTTAGTATGATAATCTCCAGGTCCATCCATGTTGCTGCAAGTGGCATTATTTCATTCTTTTTAATGGCTGAATAATATTCCATTATATAAATGTACCACATCTTCTTTAACCATTCATCTGTCAATGGACATTTAGATTGCTTACATGTCTTGGCTATTGTAAACAGCGCTTCAGTGAACATCAGGGTGCACACATCCTTCCGAATCATGTTTTTCTCTGGATATATGCCCAGGAGTGAGATGGCTGGATCATATGGCAATTCTATTATAAGTTTTTTAAGGAACCTCCATACTGTTCTCTATAGTGGTTGTACCAATTTACATTCCCACCAGCAGTGTAGGGGAGGGTTCCCTTTTCTCCACACCCTCTCCAGCATTTATTGTTTGTAGACTTTGTGATGATGGCCATTCTGACTGGTGTGAGGTGATATATCATTGTAGTTTTGGTTTGCATTTCTCTAATAATTAACAATGTTGAGCATCTTTTCATGTGCCTCTTGGCCACCTGTATCTTTTCTTTGGAGAAATATCTATTTAGGTTTTCTGCCCAATTTTTGATTGGGTCGTTTGTTTTTTTAATATTGAGCTGCATGAGCTGTTTGTAACTTTCGGATAATAATCCCTTGTTAATCGTGTCATTTGCAAATATTTTCTCCCATTCTGTGGGCTGTCTTTTCATTTTGTTTATAGTTTCCTTTGCTGTGCAAAAGCTTTTGAGTTTAATTAGGTCCCACTTGTTTATTTCTGTTTTTATTTCCATTACTCCAGGAGACGGCTTGAAAACCATATGGCTGCGATTTATGTCAAAGAGTGTTCTGCCTATGTTTTCTCTAAGAGTTTTATAGTATCCAGTCTTATTGAGTTTATTTTTGTGTATGGTGTTAAAGAATTTTCTAATTTCATCTTTTTACATGTTGCTATCTAGTTTTCCCAGCACCATTTGTTGAAGAGACAGTCTTTCCTCCATTGTATAGTATTTCCTTCTTTGTCGTAGACTAATTGACCATAGGTGAATGGGTTTATTTCTGGGCTTTCTGTTCTGTTCCATTGATCTGTACTTCTGTTTTTGTGCCAGTACCATATTATTTTGATGACTGTAACTTTGTAGTATAGTCTGAAGTCAAGGAGCCTTATTCCTCCAGCTCCATTTTTCTTTCTCAAGATTGCTTTGGCTATTCGGGATCTTTAGTGTCTTCATACTAATTTTAAGATTTTTTGTTCTAGTTCTGTGAAAAATGGCATTGGTAATTTGATAGGGATTGCATTGAATCTGTAGATTGCCTTGCTTAGTGTAGTCATTTTGACAATACTGACTCTTCTAATCCAAAAACATGGTATATCTCTCCACCTGTTTGTGTCATCTTCGATTTCTTTCATCAGCATCTTATAGTTTTCAGAGTACAGGTCTTTTGTCACCTTAGGTAGGTTTATTCCTAGGTATTTTATTCTTTTTGATGCAATGGTAAATGGAATTGTTTCTTTAATTTCTCTTTCTGATCTTTCATTGTTCGTTTGTAGGAATGCAAGAGATTTCTGTGTATTAATTTTGCATCCTGCAACTTTATCAAATTCATTGATGAGCCCTAGTAGTTTTCTGGTAGCATCCTTAGGATTTTGTATGTATCGTATCATGTAATCTGCAGTGAGAGTTTTACTTCTTCTTTTCTAATTTGAATTCCTTTTATTTCCTTTTCTTCTCTGATTGCCGTGCCTAGAACTTCAACACCTATGTTGAATAAAAGTGGTGACAGTGGACATCTTTGTCTGTTCCTGATCTTAGAGGAAATGCTTTTAGCTTTTCACTGATGAGAATGATGTTAGCTGTGGGTTTGTCATATATGGCCTTTAGTATGCTGGAGTATGTTCCCTCTATGCACACTTTATGGAGAGTTTTTATCATAAATGGGTGTTGAATTTTGTCAAAAGCTTTTTCTGCATCTATTGAGACAATCATGTGGTTTTTATTCTTTAATTTGTTTATGTGGTGTATCACACTGATTTGTGGATATTGAAAAAGCCTTGCATCCCTGTGATAAAACCCACTTGATCATGGTATATGATCCTTTTAATGTATTCTTGGATTTGGATTGCTAGTATTCTGTTGAGGATTTTTGTGTCTATGTTGATCAGTGATATTGGCCTGTAATTTTTGTTTTTTGGTATCTTTGTCTGGTTTTGGTAACAGGGTGATGGTGACCTCATAGAAGGAGTTTGGGAGTGTTCCTTCCTCTGCGATTTTTTGGAATAGTTTCAGAAAGATAAGTGTTAACTCTTCTCTAAAGAGTTTGATAGGACTTCCCTGGTGGCGCAGTGGTTGAGAGTCCACCTGCTGATGCGGGGGACGCAGGTTCGTGCCCCGGTCCGGGAAGATCCCACATGCCGCAGAGCGGCTGGGCCCATGAGCCATGGCCGCTGAACCTGCGCGTCTGGAGCCTGTGCTCCACAATGGGAGAGGCCACAACAGTGAGAGGCCCGCGTACTGCAAAAAAAAAGAGTTTGATAGAATTCGCCTGTGAAACCACCTGGTCCTGGACATTTGTTTGTTGGGAGTTTTTTAATCACAGTTTCAATTTCAGGACTTGTGATTGGTCTGTTCATATTTTCTATTTCTTCCTGGTTCAGTCTTGGGAGATTGTACCTTTCTAAGAATTTGTCCATTTCTTCCTTAGTATTTCTGTCGTGTCCATTGTAACGTCTTCTTTTTCATTTCTAGTTTTATTGATTTGAGCCCTCTCCCTGTTTTTCTTGATGAGTCTGGCTAAAGGTTTATCAGTTTTGTTTATCTTTTCCAAGAACCAGCTTTTAGTTTCATTGATCTTTTCTATTGTTTTCCTTGCCTCTGTTTCATTTATTTCTACTGTGATCTTATGATTTTTTTCCTTCTACTAACTTTGGGTTTTGTTTGTTCTTCTTTCTCTAGTTGCTTTAGGTGTAAGGTTAGATTGTTTATTTGGGATTTTTCTTGTTTCCTGAAGTAAGATTGCATTGCTATAAACCTCAGTCTTAGAACTGCTTTTGCCGTGTCCCATAGGTTTTGGATCATTGTGCTTTCATCTTCATTTGCCTCTAGGTATTTTTTAATTTCCTCTTTGATTTCTTCAGTGATCTATTGGTTGTTTAGTAACATATTGTTTAGCTTCCACATGTTTATGTTTCTTGGGGTTTTTTTTCTTATAGTTGATTTCTAATTTCATAGCATTGTGGTCAGAAAAGATGCTTGATATAATTTCAATTTTCTTAAATTTACTGAGGCTTGCTTCTTGGCCCCGCATGTGATCAATCCTGGAGAATGTTCCATGTGCACTTGAGAAGAATGTGTATTCTGCTGCTTTTGGATGGAATGCTCTGTAAAAATCAATTAAGTCCATCTGTTCTAATGTGTCACTTAAGGCCTGTGTTTCCTCATTGATCTTCTGTCTGGATGATCTGTCCATTGATGCAAGTGGGGTGTTAAAGTCCCCCACTACTATTGTGTTACTGTCAATTTCTTTTTTTATGGCTTTAGTATTTGCCTTATATATTGGGGTGCTCCTTGTTGGGTACCTATATATTTACAATTGTTATATATTCTTCTTGAATTGATCTCTTGATCATTATGTAGTGTCCTCGTCTCTTGTAATAGTCTTTATTTTAAAGTCTATTTTGTCTGATATGAGTATTGCTACTCCAACTTTCTTTTGATTTCCATTTACATGGAATATGTTTTTCCATCCCCTCACTTTCAGTTTGTATGTGTCCCTAGATCTGAAGTGGGTCTCTTGTAGGCAGCAATATATACGGGCCTTGTTTGTGTATGCATTTAACCAGTCTGTGTCTTTTGCTTGGAGCATTTAATCCATTTACATTTAAGGTGATCATCAATATATATGTTCTTAGAGCCATTTTGTTGTTTTGGATTTCTTTTTCTTTTTTTTGCGGTACGCGGGCCTCTCACTGTTGTGGCCTCTCCCGTTGTGGGGCTCAGGCTCTGGAGGCTCAGGCTCAGCGGCCATGGCTCATGGGCCCAGCCGCTCCGCGGCATGTGGGATCCTCCCAGACCGGGGCACGAACCCGTGTCCCCCGCATCGGCAGGCAGACTCTCAACCACTGCGCCACCAGGGAAGCCCTGGATTTCTTTTTGAAGGACTTTTTTCTTCCCTTCCTCTTTGTTCTCTTCTCTTGGGATTTGACGACTATCTTTAGTGTTGTGTTTGGACTACTTTTTATTTTTTTGTACATATCTAATGTAGATTTTTGGTTTGTCGTTCCCATAAGGTTTTGATATAGCAGTCTATACATATACAAGATTATTTTAAGTTGTTGGTCTCTTAATTTCCCATGCATTTCCAATATCCTGCATTTGTACTCTCCTTTTCTCACAATTGCTGGTTTTGATATCATATTTGTGTGCAGATGATTTCCTTCCTTTACTATATGTTTGACTTTACTGGTGAGCTTTCTCATTTCTTGTTTCTAGTGTGTTCTTTTCTTTTCAGCCTACAGGAGTTCCTTTAGCATTTGTTGCAAAGCTGGGCTGGTGGTGCTGAATTCTCTTAGCTTTTGCTTATCTGTATAGGTTTTCATTTCTCTGTCAAATTTGAATGAGAGCCTTTCTGGGTAGAGTATTCTTGGCTGTAAGTTTTTCCCTTTCATCATTTTAAATATATCATGCCACTCCCTTCTGGCCTGCAGAGTTTCTGCAGAAAAATCAGCTGATAACCTTGTGGGAATTCCCTTGTACGTTATTTGTTGCTTTTTCCTTGTTGATTTTAATATTTTTTCTTTGTTTTTAATTTTTGTCAATTTAATTACTAAGTGTCTTGGTGTGTTACTCCTTGGTTTTATCTGCCTGGGACTCTCTGCACGTCCTGGACTTGGGTGACTGTTTCCTTTCCCATGTTAGGGATGTTTTCAGCTATTATCTCTTCAAATATTTTCTCAGGTCCTTTCTCTCTCTCTCTTCTCCTTCTGGGACCTCTATAAGGTGAATGTTGGTGCATTTAATGTTGTCCCAGAGGTCTGTTAGCTTGTCCTCATTTCTTTTCATTCTTTTTTCTTTATTCTGTCCCACAGTAATGATTTCCACCATTCTGTCTTCCAGCTCACTTACCGTTCTTTTGCCTTATTTACTCTGCTATTGATTCCTTCTAGTGTATTTTTCATTTCAGTTATTGTATTGTTCATCTCTGTTTGTTCTTTAGTTCTTCTAGGTCTTTGTTAAACATTTCTTGTATCTTCTCAGTCTGTGCCTCCATTCTTTTTCTGAGATCTTGGATCATCTTTACTATTATTACTCTGAATTCTTTTTTTCAGGTAGATTGCCTATCTCCACTTCACTTAGTTGTTCTTCTGGGTTTTTATCTTGTTCCTTTGTCTGGGATATATTCCTCTGCCATCCCATTTTGTCTAAATTTCTATGTTTGTGGTCTCCTTTCCACAGGCTGCAGGATCATAGTTCTTGCTTCTGATGTCTGCCCCCTGGTAGGTGAGGTTGGTCCTGCTGCTTGTGCAGGCTTCCTGGTGGGAAGGACTGTTGCCTGCCCTCTGGTGGGTGGAGCCGGGTTTTGTCCCTCTCTTGGGCAGAGCCGTGTCAAGTGTTGTGTTTAGAGGCAGCTGTAAGCTCAGTACAACTTTAGGAAGCCTGTCTGCTGATGGGTGGGGCTGGATTCCCACCCTGCTGGTTGTTTGGCCAGAAGTGTCCCATAGTGGAGTCTGCAGGCTGCAGGGTGGGGCCAGGCCTCATTGCCGAAATGGAGAGCTCACACTGATCAGTATTCTGAGCCCTCCACCGCCAGTGTCCTTGCCCCCACAGTGAGCCATAGCCAACCCCTGCCTCCCCATGAGACCCTCCAAGACCCTCAGGTAGGTCTAGCCCAGGCTCCTATGGAGTCACTGCTTTGTGCTGGGTCCCAGTGCATGTGAAATCTTGTGTGCATCCTCCAAGAATGGAGTCTTTGTTTCTCTCAGTCCTGTGGAGCTCCTGCACTCAAGCCCTACTGGCCTTCAAATTCACATGCTCTGAGGGTTCCTCCTCCTGATGCCAGACCCTCAGGATGGGGAGCCTAACATGGGGCTCAGAGCTCTCACTCCTGTGGGGGAACCTCTGTGATATAATTATTTTCCAGTTTGTATGTCACCCACCGGCAGGTATGGAATTTGATTATATCGCAGAAGCTCCCCTCCTACTGTGTCTTTGTGGCTTCTTCTTTGTCTTTGGATGTAAAATATCTTTTTTGGTAGGTTCCAGTCTTTTTTGTCGATGGATGTTCAACAGTTAGTTGTGATTTTGGTGTTTTTGTGAGAGGAGGTGAGCATAAGTCCTTCTACTCTACCATCTTGTCCAGAATCCTGATTTGCTAATATTTTACTTGGGATTTCAGTATACCTAGTGCTGACTGAGTTAGGTCTGTAATCATCTATTTTGTGCTCTCTTTGGCAGGTTTCCATGTCCAGGTTATACAGCTTCATTATAAAATTTGGGACATCTTCTCTGCTGTATGCTCTAGGAATTATCTGTTCCTGAAGTGTACAAAAGAACTTCCCTATGAAACTAATCAGGGTTCTTTGGGGGTTAGTAGTGCCTTTTTAAAAACAGCTTTATGGACTTTTCTTTGTAAAGGAGCCGGTGACGTAGGTGTGCCGAGACACCGTGAATTGAAGGAAAAAAAAAAACCTGAATAGGTCACCAGAGTAATTCAAGGTAAACTACAAATAAAGGATAACTGAGGCAGCAGAAAAAAAAAAAGGAACAGCTTTATAATTTATATACCAAAACTGCACGTATTTAATCTGTACAATTTGATGAACTTGTACATGTATACGCCTAGGATACCACCACCACAATCAAGGTCACAGACATACCCATCACCTCCACAAGTTTCCTTGTGTCCCTTTGTTTTTCTTTTTGTTCGTTTTTGTGGTGAGAACAGTTAACATGAGATCTGCTGTCTTAATAGATGTTTAAGTGTACAACATAATATTGCTGATTATAGGCCCTATATTGTATAACAGATCTCTAGAACTTATTCACTGCATAACTGAAAAGTAGTGCTTTAAAATGTTTTAAATGCTCTCTTCTTGATTCCATGTAAATACTTTAAAGTTTCCTTTTAAGTGATTCATTTCATTGAGAGTTTCATGTTTATTACCTATAATTGAACAAAGTACTTCCATCTTTTTTCATCTCCTCTGTGTTCTTTATTTTTTTCACTAAACAAACTTGCCAGAAATTTGGCTATTTTATTCATTTTCACAAACATCCAGGTCTCAGATTTATTAGTTCCACTCTTTTTTGGCAAATTGATTCATTCCTTTCTGCTTCTATCTCTATTGATTCTTCCCTCACCTTCTTTAAGTTTACTATGTGGTTGCTTGGCAGGCTTATATAAATAAATGGTGATCTAGCAGGAGCCCAAGGTTATTCACTCCCAGGTCCTGGCCGCCCACGTTCTAGAGCCCGGGCTGCTCTACCTCCGTCTCCAACTCCCCACCAGTCCAGTGTTCCTGGGCACCCCCGCTCTATCTCTGTGCTTCTGAATCATAGCCTCTTGAAAAAAACTCTGCTGTCTCTGCAGCTTGAACCCCATTCCTCTCTTTACCACAAATTCAGGGTATAGGAAGTTTTCCTAGATAAATTACTGTTTCTTCCTTCTTTGAACCAAGGGGAATCAGAGAAGAGAGATCCACTTCTGTGTTCTGAGCATTCCTCCAGATACGCCTTAGCTAGAGCCCCTTTTCCTTCGTCCATCCCAAGTGGCCTGACCCGTGACAAGGACCTTCTCCCACACCCTGGGACTCTCCCCCAGAACTGCAAACAGAGAGAAACCAAGGAAATGACTCAGATTTTATTATTGTTTGGTCTGTGTGTGGTTAGTCATGGGTGCCTCTGAGCTCACGTTATGGAAGCAGCTCTGGCCACTCTGAAGGTGGGTTTGTGCCCTTTGCCAGCTATCCATTTGGCTTTGTCCTCGGCCCCCTACTTTGCCCCATAGGTCAACCAGAGGAAAGCCTTGAAACTCAGGCTAAGTTGATCAGATTATTACCAGCCTCCTGGGTTTTAACAGGACCTGCAGCATCTGTTTCTCACAATAAGGTAATAGAATTTTTCTTTTGTCCTCAGCCTACCCAAGCACAGATCACTAGAAATCTTCACGTTCTAGGATCAACATTATCACTTCCTTCTAATATATGCGTCAGTTTGTTCCACCTCTAGTCCCAAGAAAAATCTCTCTCCTAACATACTGGGTCACTTTCTTTTTTTTTAAGTTATTTTTTTTTTAATATTTATTTAGGCTGTGCTGGGTCTTCATTGCGGCACGTGGGATTTGCGTCGTGGCATGCAGGATCTTTCAGTTGCAGCATGCGGACTCAGTTGCGGCATGTGGACTTCTTAGTTGTGGCATGCAAACTCTCAGTTGCAGCATGCATGCAGGATCTAGTTCCCCAACCAGGGATCGAATCCAGACCCCCTGCATTGGGAGCGCAGAGTTTTACCCACTGGACCACCAGGAAAGTTGCCCTGGGTCACTTTCTTTTATCGGACAATAGGAGTGTCCAGATAACTCTGGAAAAATGTAGTTGCTGGCTTCAAGGCAAAGAATGCATCTCCCAACTTTCCAAAAGGTGTATGATGTGGTTTTTGTTATTGTTGTTGTTTAGTTTAATATCCAGGTGCCTTTACAGAAGCTCTCATAAACCCTTTTTGTAAGTATATAGAGAAAAATGCATGAATAAGAGCCCCAAATTCCACTGAAAATGATAATTATTTTATTTCCTGGGCCCAGAGCTAGGGGTAGGAGGGAAGATCCTCCAGACAGTCCTCACTCCTTCCTGCCCCACAGACAGCCCATGTAGGAAAGGCCAGAGGGTAGAGGGTACTGATGCTCATCTGATGAGTGGACCTGGTCACATCCCCAGCCCTGAACTTGACTGCCAGGACCCATGGGTGAGTCAGGAGCCAAGGAGGGCACACTTGCCTTTCACCCATGTTCTGGGGATGAGAAGTGGAAAAATAAAAATGACCCACTGGAAAACCAATGGTCTTCCCTAGAGCAGTGATGTAATTAGGAGCCCTGCCAGTCAGTGCCCATAAGTACTTTGTGAAGCACTTCCTGCAAGAAATTAAGCCCCTGTCCAATGGCTTTCCGATAAGAGAAATAATATATCTGAATTTTATTCATTCAGAAATAAATTTTGGCAGTTGTTGCTCTTTACGTGTAGCAGCTGAAACAGCCTTAAATATTTGGATGTCTCTCTGATCATATTTAGAATAATGATGAACGCCATGAATTACAGCGTACAAAGCCTGACATGTTTATTGTCAGCAATCCATTTTATAGGCCTTTCTTTTAGGGCTTGAGTTGCTGCAGGATGGCTGCAAGCTGGTTACAAAGAGAACTCCAGAGTTGTCTCTCGGTTCAGCCCTCTGGGCAGGGTCTCAGAGTTGGACCACAGGCCTGAGGCAGGTGAAGGCCTTTTCTCACCAGCACTAACTCTCACCCACAGTGCCACCCGTCATCCGTGTCTATCCAGAGACCCAGGCACAGGAACCCGGAGTGGCAGCTAGCCTGAGATGTCACGCAGAGGGCATTCCTATGCCCAGAATCACTTGGCTAAAAAATGGCATGGATGTCTCAACCCAGATGTCGAAACAGCTTTCCCTCTTAGGTAAGAGCTCCGCTCGGTGTCTCTTGGCCATTATTCCCATCAAGTTCAAGCTGACGCTCTCCCCAGGAATGAAAATGAGAGGAGTGACTTGTTTCTAAGTCAGACGTTCGGGGAGCAAACAGATATCTCCCCCAGTTTCCCTGCTTTCTGGACTCACACAGATCTTTCTGAGCACAATGATGAGACGCTGTCAATCAGGTCCCAGGTCACCTGCAGTTCATTTCTGCTGTTCCAGCCCTTCCTGGGCGTATATCAGGGTACTGGCTGCCCTCAGCCCTGCTGAGGGGCTGTGCTTTTAACCTCAACACTCTCAATAGAAGGGAGAAGGGATAAGGATGGAGGTCCCAGCTGAACAGGCCGCCCTGAGCACTGTCCCTTCTACAGCCAATGGGAGCGAACTCCACATCGGCAGTGTTCGGTATGAAGACACAGGGGCGTATACCTGCATTGCCAAAAATGAAGTGGGTGTGGACGAAGATATTTCCTCCCTCTTCATCGAAGACTCGGCTAGAAAGACCCGTGAGTCCACGCTTGCCTTTGAGCTCCTCACTGAGCTGGTTGGGGGATGTTGGGTGGCAAGGGCCACAGCCACCAATCATGAGCCCCTTGAGACGGGTAAACCTCATATCCTTCTGTGCTCAAAGCTGGGGACAGAGGGTGGCCAGAGGTGGGTAGACCTTCCCTGTAAACCTAGACAACTCTGGAGGCATAGACAGGGAAACTCTGGACAGCAGACAGAACCCAGGACCACAAGGAAGCTCGCGTATCATATCCCCAGTTCTGCCTCCTACTTGCTCTGTCCCTCATCCACAAAAGTGTTCATGCTGACCACGCACCAGCTGCTGCTGCCCATCCACAGCCCAGGAGCTGGCCTGTGCACTCTCACACACCTGTCTTTACTCCAGGGATTGTTGCCCACCAGGGGTGCTAAGCAGGCTCTCCCTCGTAGCTACTGCTCCCCAAGAGACCCTGCAAGGTTGATTTCATGGATATGGGTGTTAGACACGGTCTCTTTCCCTTGATCAAAGGCTCTAAGCTGAGTCTTTATCATCAAGGGAAAAAATCAGAAGTATTGCAGATGGTCCTCCTAGGGAGAATCCTAGCAGAAAACCAGCTTGGTCCTGGAAGTAGACCAGGAGGTCTGGGGGAGACGTTGCTTGCTCTTTATCACCCACAGAAGAGGAGAGTCCCATTAGCTTCTGTGATCCTGTAACCTGATTCGTTAGGAACCAGAAGGGTCCTGAGCCCTGGAAGCATTTGTCCACATCCAGCGTCCCCCCTCAGTATTGCTGGGGCCATGAGCGGTGCAGGTTCTAAACATGAGGGACTAGATAGCAGTATGTGCATGAACTGACTCACTACACGGAAGGTTCTGAAGTTGCTTTCCTCTTTTTTTTCCTTCCCTCCATCA
This sequence comes from Mesoplodon mirus, assembly GCF_964341445.2. NCBI lineage: Eukaryota > Metazoa > Chordata > Mammalia > Artiodactyla > Ziphiidae > Mesoplodon > Mesoplodon mirus. The sequence continues at coordinate 73,444,359 of NC_138980.1, forward strand.
CATTCCTGCTTTCACCGTTCTCTGATGCTGCAGTTGCAAACATTCTATGGCGAGAAGAAGGTACCAAGCTTTCTTATTCTGTGTCGTGCCTGTGGTCACGTGTGTTCATGGTTCCATAACAGGCCATCTTTCCATAAGCCACCAACAGCTTTTCCAGACATCAAGCAGTCCCCACAAGTGGGGTCCACTGGCCAAATCAGATGGGAGAGGGGAAGTCCATGTCAAAATCAAGTGGCACGCTTGAGGCAGATTTAAACTTACTAGTGTCTTTAACGGACATTACACGATTAGAATTTTTAAAACGAAAGTTTCCATTTAAAGCAATTTTGAAACCTCCACTAAAGCCAGCTTCTTGGCAGGGGTCCTGGTCAGAGCTGGGCCTTAGACTTTTTTCCTGTAACTGATACTGGTGTTGGGGTTTAGTGTATACTTTGAGGAAATGCTGAACTAAAAAGCTACCATGATTTCTGTAAATGTATGTTTACATGTATATTTCTAAATGAATGGGTTTTTAAAATTTATATCTATCTAACAATCTGTAGATATTAGGTTGGGCCATACAAAATTGCCATTTTTGTATATCAAAAATGGTCTAATAACATGGCTCCAAAAATAGCGGGCACATGTGGGTGCTGGGTTAAAGAGCCCGAGTCACTCTGTGGGGTGTACATGCATTCGTGGACCCCAACCCTACCTATGAACCCCTCCACCAGAGAGTCCAAATCCCCTGAGGTAACTTATTCTCCAGCTAGGTGGACAGAGGGACGGTATGAGAAGCAGCAGAAAGCACCATGCAATTTCGGGGCTAAGCACTAAATTTCCTTCTTTAAAACCCATCATATTTCCTCATATTTTTTCCTTAAGAACTTCCATGTTACCTGCAGTCTAGCATATGCACGCATACACGCACTCAGAGTAATTTCCTGAATGTCACGCACAAATGCTCACACAGTAAGTCTGGGAGCAAAACAAAGGCAGAGCCTGGGAAATGAGGGATTGCTGCCCGTGGGCTTTAGGAATCCTCAGAAGGAAAGTCAGAGCAGCAGTTGCTAATCATGGACAGTGGTCCCTTGACACCGCCTGAACTTAGTCCCTAGGCCACAGTGCACACAGAGAGCTTTGGCTCTGTGTCTTTAAAAGGTGTTTTCTGAGGGGTGTTTCCAAATTTCAAAAGTGGAGACCTGCAGAGAATGCAGGAGGCCCTGGAAAGTGTTAAATGCAGCTCTGGAGGCCCAAAGGCCAACTTAAGACCCACAGCTGCCTCGGGGCTTTAGGCTGGCTGATGCTGCGCTAATATTGGACAGCCCAGCAGCGAACAAACTCCTTCACGCCTGGACAGCTAGCTGCTCATACCCCCCCTCCCTGCTCAAACTCCAGGCCTGGAGATAGGGAAATACAGAAGCAAAAGCAAAGAAGCCAGCAGGGCTCCAGGGCGCTGTCAGCTCTCAATAGGAGCAGTGAAATGATGGGCGCGAAGAAGCAGAGAAAGCTCCTGTGTGCCCCCTTGGTCAAGCTAATCACAAGCAGAACCTTCCAGGGGCTGGCTCGTGAGGCCAGCTCTCTGGTGAAGTCAGTTATTTGTGGAGCAAGGCCTTGTTGAGCCTCACGTTGCACTGTCAACCGTGACAAGGCCCGGTGCTCAGCCTGCAGTGTAACCACAGCTGCAAAGCCCACGTGGGCTCTACGAAGCTTCCATCTCATGTGGGTTCTTCCAGCTACTGATTTTCCAAAAACCTTGGGAGGCTATTGCAGGGTGTGTGGTCTTGCAGGGACTTTGACCCCCTCTGGCCCCTACAGGTTTGAGTGAGAGAAGCGTGCCAGGTGAGAGTGTACAGAAGAGAAAGTCCTCCTGGAGACAGGATAGATTGGGGTCAGAGCGAATGTGTACTACCTAGCCCACTCCAAACACTGGGCTGCCGTGTAGGAGGCGCTGGCCTGCTTCATCTGGCTCTCAGGACAGGCTGCCCAGCACTCCAGGATTCCCACTGGGACTTATGCAGTGCTCCTGTGTGCTCCCAGTTTCTGAGAGGCTGGCTTCTAGCTGTCTTTAGTGGCAGGAGCCCTCCTGCCCGGAGCCCCTCTCAGCACAGAACCAGAGGCAGGTGAGGCTGTGTCACACAGTCAGGGACCTCTGTCCAAACTGGGAACCACAGGCACTGGTGAAAATGACCTGCAGAGCCCCTGAAAGCAAGTGGAACAGTGATTCCTATTTGCCTGTTTTATTTTCTAACTCACTGAAAACTTACCCAGCTAGTCAGTTAAGTCAATACACTGGTTTTCTCAGCATGACTGGAAAGAGAGAATTTTCCACATAGCTAATTCTCTTAGAATCCATAGCAATCTTTTCAATGTTTTACCTTCAAATGAAATGAAGGGAGGGAGGAAGGGGAGGGGAGAAAGAGGGAGAACTCTAGACCTTGCCCACCCTTGTGCCATGTGGACCTTTTATGGAGAGCAGGGTGAGGGGACAGAGCCCAGGGCTGGCGCACGAAGGCACAAGGCCTCAACCGAGCCCCTCCCCGTCTTGGACCTCGGGTTCTTTGTCTTTAAAATAAGGAGGCTGAACTAACTTGTCCCCAAGGCCCCTTCTCTGCCGGTCTGAGGAGATTTCTCCCCAGACAGTCCTGGGCTGGGATGGGGGTGCAGGCAGGTGGCCTAACCAGGCTGTGGGCTCCGTCGCCTGGCCTGGGGCTGCTGTAGGGAAACTGGTAGGGCAGATGTTGGAGCAAACTGTCTTGAAGGAAGGGCCACGGGCACAGACAGGCCTGGTTTGGACAAAGGAATACCAGCCACAGCTTGCTTAGGCCCTCACATCCCAGGTAGCAGCACGGTACATAAATGTGTTTAAAAAAAATAAAAGCCTTTGCTTTTTTGGCATCACCTGATCCATTCTGATTTGACTGGTTGACAAGGACCATGGGAGACTTGGCCTTTCAGAACAGAAAAGGTCAAATGTATGTCAAAGCCAAGGCTATCACTTATTTGAAAACTTGGGTTGGCGGCCAGCCCTGGATGACCCGGCACAGGTATGCGTGTCTGGGAGGACAGCCTGGGGATTGCAGAGCCCTCGGTGTACATACTGATTCGCAGCCCTCGGGCACTCGCTCCCCACACACTGCCTGCTCATCTCTCTTCACCCCACCTCGACCAGGCCTTGTACTCTGTGCCTGTATCAGACGCAGCCAAGCTGTAGGTTTCATCTGTGCCTGATGTGGCATGTGACCCTGCCTGGGGACCAACTGCTAGGAGGGGCATAAGTATGGCTGTGCTTCTCCTTGCAGGTCTCAGTGTGGGAAACATGTTCTACATCTTCTCCGACGATGGTATAATCATCTTGCACCCAGTGGACTGTGAGATCCAGAGGCACCTCAGACCCACGGAGAAGATCTTCATGAGCTACGTAAGTGTCTGTGCCTGGGGCACGTCCACCTCACACACAGCATCCTGAGAGGCAGCCTTTCACCATGTGTGCCACTTGATTTCTTAAATTCCATTTGCTAGGGCCTCCCTGGTGGCGCAGTGGTTGAGAGTCCGCCTGCCGATGCAGGGGATACGGGTTCGTGCCCCGGTCTGGGAGGATCCCATATGCCGCGGAGCGGCTGGGCCCGTGAGCTATGGCCGCTGGGCCTGTGCGTCCGGAGCCTGTGCTCCGCAACGGGAGAGGCCACAACAGTGAGAGGCCCGCGTACAGCAAAAAAAAAAAAAAAAAATTCCATTTGCTACATGCGATGTGGCTCCAGATGTGGTTCAAGGCTAAGGAAGGAGTACATGAGGCTTAAACTCTCATTCCTTCCTCCAGCGGCCACTTGCATGCACTGAGCCTGAGGGGAGGCCCAGGGCGGACGGATGGGTTCCTGGCCTCTGCGAGTTTGCAGTCAAATGACGGAAACAGAAGTGTGAACAGACAGCTGCCAAACAAGTGCTGCTAGAAGGATGTGTAAGGTGCACTGGAACACTGAGGAGAGAGGCCTCTCCAGACCTTGGGGGATAAAGTCAGAGAAGGCTCCTGGGGCAGGTGATGCCTGAGCTCAGCTGTGAAGAACAGGTGGGAATTGGTGATGGGTTTCGAAAGGAAATGTCATGAATATGGAGCACAGAGGCATAAAACATCAGGTCACATTCAGGGAACCGCAAATATTCTCTATGCCTGGAGGGACGAATGGATGTGGGAAGGGCCTCAGATTTACGATGACCGTAGGTAAGGGTCAAAGCTGAGGAGTTCTCATGGGAAGCACTGAAGAACTTCAAGTGAAGGATGGCCAGGATCAGGGTGCTTTGGGACCTGTGCAGGGCCTCACGGCGGGTAATGATCAGAAGGGTTGCACTAGAAACACAGAAGGGGGTGAAGAGGCTGTTGTGATCACCCAGGTGAGGGTGGTGACCTGGGTTAAGCCAGTGGTGGTGGGAATGGGAAGCACTGAGTAGATTTTAGAGCTTGGAGGCCCTCAGTGGCCTCCAGGGAACAAGGGAGCGAGCTTGAAATGTGTGAATGGCCCACACATCAGAGCTGCTGTGAACAAATAAGAGGCCAGGTAGAAAGTGGCAACGTGACATGCAGTGGGCAGAGGCAAAAGAGATGATTGCGGGTAGCAGGTCCAGAAAAGCCCTTCCAACCCTCAAGACCCAGCTGTCAGGAGGCGTCCTCCAGAGCTGTGCTCCCCCGGCCCACGGCTCTGTCCCTCCCACCGGTATCCCACTCGGCCTTGTGTTGGTGGTTTCTTGCTCGAGGTCTGACCTCTTCTTCTAATCCCTAGCGACTTGAGGGTAGAAGTATGGCATTAATCCAAGAGTCATCTAAAAGCCCCCACATGCCCTCTCCTTGAAGACAGACAGTGGATAAAACTGGGGCACAGAAACGGGCTTGGAGCTACTGGAGCGAGTGGGCCTGGTCCAGACAAGTTCCTGAGACAAGTGTGTTGCATTGCTGTCCTGACTGGTGGTGTACCTCAGAGCGTCGCATTTCTCACATTTGCAGCTTGGAAGCAGCTGCTTTCCAGGCTACTTCCTTTGAATTAATCGTGTTTTAAAGTATTACCTCTGATAAGTTTTCCCTCCACGTGATAGCCACAAAACCATCGAGAAAGAGTGGTCCTAGTAAATTTCTAGCAGTTAGGTTTGAATAATTGTAACCCATCACATTGGCACTAATTTCTCATACATTTGCAATAACCTAACCTGTAGCTTGTAGGGGACATCTCTCAAATCCTAACCAGGGTTCAGTTTTCCGAAGAAACTGGAACAAGACACAGTAAGAGAGGTCTCGTAGGCATTTCAGGCAACACAAGACCTCCGTGAGCTATGGAACAGTCCCAAATAACATTTTCCTCATCTAAAAAATGTCTAGAACCTCACAGGAGGGTTACAATGAGCTGACCCTCTTTCTCAAGTGCTGAGTGAGTAGGAGGTTGGCATCTCATCTCCGGCCCCTCTGCTGGATGAGATGTCCACTTTGCCCAGCAGGAAGTGGCAGGATTAATAGGGCACAGGCTTTAGAACAGGATCTGCACAGGTGGGTTCAGGTCCCACCTCTGTCACTCAGCAGGCTAAGTGGCTTTAGAAAAGTTACTTAACCCCTCTAAGCCTCCGTTTTCTCACAGGCAAATGGGGGTTCTTGTGAGGATTAAATGTGATGACAGAGAGTGGCAAGTGTAAAGGGAGAAAGACCTGTTTCAAAGCTACTTAGCCATTTAGGAAAGAAACGGGGCTGGAGATGGAAAGTAGAAGAACTCCGAGATTTAGGAGGCAATCTCTGTAGTCCTCGAGGACTAATTCACAGTGACTTGTGTGGGAGAAGGAAGAATCAAAGATGGTGTTCCTGCTTTGGACTTGGCTGACCAGATGCTGATGAGGACCCAGAGGAGGAGCAGGGATGGAGGCAAGGACCGGTTCAGATGCGGATGGTTGTGTATGAGGTGACTGTAGGGGAACCACGTGGGAACTGGGGAAGGTGGTTCTGAGCCAAAGACAGATCTGGGAGCCATCAGCATGAGGGTACTGACGAAAGCCCGGATGGGAGACCCGATCGCCAAGGGTGCATGTGAGTGATTTGAGTCGGGCGCCTAGCACAGAACCCTGGGAGGCATCAGCAGTTAAGGGGCAGATGCACCGAGAGGAACCACAAAGGTTGAGACAGTGTTGGACACGAGTCATGAGGAGAAACATGAGAATGTGTATCATGGAAGACTAAGGGAAAAGAAGGTCCCCCTTTCTCTCATTTATTCATTCAACAAATATATTTTAGGCACCAATTCTGTGTCAGGTGCTTTACTAGGTGCTAAGAGTATGGCAGTGAGCCCAACAAAGAGCGTGCTCTCAAGGTGTTTTCTATCTAGTGAAAAAAGAAAGACTAAACATAGGTAGACAGACAAATGCAGAAGGTCAAGTGGTAGATGACAAACGCAGCAAGGTGAGGCAGTGAGGATGCCAGGGCGCTAAGCTAGGTGAGACCAGAGAGGGTGTCTCAAGATGACGACACGTAAGCTGACACCCAAAGGACATGAGGAAATAAACCAGGTAGACATCTGATGAACAGCCAGCTGCACGGGCCCTGGTGCAGGAGGGCGGCGTGAGTGCAGAAGAGCAAGCATGCCGTGTGCGCAGGAAGGATGGGAAAAGGAGAAGAAAGGCAGAGGTGGGCAGAGGAGCCAGAGTGTTCAGGGCCTCGCTGGCTTCAAGGAAGACTTGGACCCTGTTCTGAGCAAGAAAGAATGTTCCTGTGGTGGAGGGAGTTGAGCTGACTTGTATTTCACAGTGATCCCTGTGGTTTCTGTGTCAAGAACAACTAGCAGGAGGCCAGGGTGGAATCAAGGAGCACAGTCTGAATGCTGTAGCAGTTACTCAACGGACAGATGTGGCTTGAGCCAAGGTGACAGAGGTGGCAGTGGTCGGAAAGTTTAATTCTGAATATATTCTTGAAGGTAAAACTGAAATGATTTTTGATGCACTGGATGAAGGCTGAGGGCATGGGGAGAGAAAGCAGTCAAAGATGACCTGAAAGGTTTGGTCTAAGGAATTAAAACAAGAGAGCTGCCATTTATTTGAGTGGAATGAGCAGGATTGGGAGGCAAAATTGAGAGTTGATTTTGGACTTATACATTTGAGATGTAAATTAAATAGCCAAGTAGACCTAGGAAGTGGCTAAGTCTGGAGTTCCGAGAAGAGGACTGAGTGAAAGATATGAATTTGGGAGTTGTAAGCACGTAGATTGTGTCTAAAGTCATAGGCGTGGATTAACAAAGATTAGCAAAGGGAGTGGATTTTAGAGAAGTCGTCCAGGAGCGACCTCTGAGCATCCCGGCATCTAGAGATCAGCAAACAGAGTAGGACTGAGCAACAGAGAAGGATCAGCCACTGGGGAGGATGGAGGGAAAAGAACCAAGGAGTAGTCAAGACGCTGTCAGATGATGCCCCAAGTTCAAATAAAATGATGGCAGAGCTTGAATGTAATAACTGAGAAGTCAGCCTAGAGCTTGGTGAGAACACCACCAGCTCTGTGCTGAGGACTAGAGCCAGAGGATTAAGGAGCTTATGAGAGGTGAGGAAGCCGAGAGTGCACAGGTAACTCCTTCAGGAGTCTGGTCATTGACAGAAGTTGTTTATACGATGGATGGGGATGAGGAAAGGGAGAAGGTAGCTCGCAAGAGTGGAAGAACACGGACCACGCAGCTGCTGATTGAGAGGCCGGCAAAGGGAGTTACAGCCTCAGTAAGAGCAGGAGGAGGTGAAAGATGAACGGAATGTGGAGTGAAAACCTGGTGGTGCGGGAGGGCTCACGTGCCGTGCTCTTTGGATGTGAAGAATTCCGAGACAGAAAGAAAGGGACAGAGCAGGGTCGGGGAGAGGGAACCCAGCAATGATGGGGGAACAGGAAATTAAGAAGACATATGGCAACCTATCTCCTTTACAGGAAGAAATCTGTCCTCAAAGGGAAGGAGGCGCCACCCAGCCCTGCCAGTGGGCCTCAGCAGTGAACGTCAGGCACCGCTACATCTACGTGGCCCAGCCCGCCCTGAGCAGAGTCCTCGTGGTCGACGTGCAGGCCCAGAAAGTCCTCCAGGTACATCTCTCTAAGGGAGGGGGGAGCTTCCAGTTCTGGGGCACAGCCAGCCAAATCCTTCTTTGTTTTCTGCACACTCCACAGCTCCTAGGAGAGGTGGTCAGAAGTGGGAGGGAGCAAAGAAGATTCATGTGCATTTTTCATCAAGTATTTATTGCCTACTATGTGCCAAACTTTGGTCTAGGTGCTTGGAAAACAGCCATGAATGAGCAAGTCCTAGAAATTATATTCTAGCTGGGGAGACAGACCATAAATCAGAATTTTAGGGGCTATGGATGGTAAGAGCTACTTACAGGTTGAAAGGGGCAGAGGAACTGGAAGACTGTTGTTAAGCGGGCCTCACTCTGGAAGTGAACAGAACCTGAGATCCGAATGCCAGGTGGGACTCCCGCTCTGGGAGAAGAGGGAAGGCCAGTGGGACTGGAGCACAGCCAGGAAGGGGAGAGTAGGATGTGGTGAAGTCAGGGGTAAACAAAGGCCAGTGAGATAGCCAGACATTCAGGTGTTTTAATTAGGGGAGTGACATAATCTGACATTTTTAAAGAGTCAATCTGCTGCTCAGTTAAGGGCAGACTGGAAGATAGAACAGAGATATTGGTCACTGAAATAATCTGGGCAAGATGATGACAGCAGTGGCGGTGGTAAGAAGCTATCAAAGTCTTGCTGTATTTTAAAGGTAGACCCCGAAAGATTTTCTGCTCGATTGAATGTAAGGTTTGAGGGAAAGGAATAATAATAATTGTAATAATAATAATAATTTAAGCAACTGTACAATGGTGATGCCATTTACTATGTGTGGTGGGATGAATAATGGCCCCCAAGATGTCCACATCCTAATCCTCAGAACCTATGAATGTCACCTTGTATAGCAAAACGGATTTTGCAGGTATGATTAAGATATTTTTTTACCTTTTTTATTGGCGTATAGTTGATTTACAATGTTGTGTTCGTTTCTGCTGTACAGCAAAGTGAATCAGTTATACATATATCCACTTTTTTTAGATTTTTTTTCCCATATAGGTCATTACAGAGTACTGAGTAGAGTTCCCTGTACTATACAATAGGTCCGTATTACTTGTCTATTTTATCTATAGTAACGTGTATATGTCATTCCCAATCTCCCAATTTATCCCTCCCCCACTCTTTCCCCCCGGTAACCATAAGTTTGTTTTCTGTGACTCTATTTCTATTTTGTAATAAGTTCATTTGTATCATTTTTTAGATTCCACATGTAAGTGATATTATATGATATTTGTCTTTCTCTGTCTGACTTACTTCACTCAGTATGAGAATCTCTAGGTCCATTCATGTTGCTGCAAATGGCATTATTTCATTCTTTTTTATGGCTGAGTAATATTCCAGTGTGTGTGTGTGTGTATCACATCTTCTTTATCCACTCCTCTTTTGATGGACATTTAGGCTGCTTCCATGTCTTGGCTATAGTAAGTAATGCTACAATGAATATTAGGGTGCATGGATCTTTTCAAATTATGGTTTTCTCCAGATATATGCTCAGGAGTGGGATTGCTGGATCATATGGTAACTCTGTTTTTAGTTTTTTAAGGAAACTCCATACTGTTCTCCATAATGGCTGTACCAATTTACATTCCCACCAACAGTGTAGGAGGGCTCCCTTTTCGCCACACCCTCTCCAGCATATATTGTTGGTAGACTTTTTGATGATGGCCATTTTGACCGGTGTGAGGTGATACCTCATTGTACTTTTGATTTGCACTTCTCTAATAATTAGTGATGTTGAGCAGCTTTTCACATGCTTTTTGGCCACCTGTCTGTCTTCTTTGGAGAAATGTCTATTTAGGTCTTCTGCCCCATTTTTGATTGGGTTGTTTGTCTGATATTGAGCTGCATGAGCTGTTTGTATATTTTGGAGATTGATTCCTTGTCAGTCGCTTTGTTTGCAAATATTTTCTCCCATTCTGTGGGTTGTCTTTTTGTTTTGTTTATAGTTTCCTTTGCTGTGCAAAAGCTTTAGAGTTTCATTAGGTCCCATTTGTTTATTTTTCTTTTTATTTTCATTACTCTCGGAGGTGGATCTAAAAAGGTCTTGCTGCAGTTTATGTCAAAAATCGTTCTGCCTATGTTTTCCTCTGACAGTTTTAGTGTCTGGTCTTACATTTAGGTCTTTAATCCATTTTGAGTTTATTTGTGTATGGTGTTAGAGAATGTTCTAATTTCATTCTTTTACATGTAGCTGTCCAGTTTTCCCAGCACCACTTTTGAAGAGACTGTCTTTTCTGCATTGTATATTATTGGCTCCTTTCTCATAGATTAGGTGGCCATAGGTATGTGGGTTTATCTCTGGACTTTCTATCCTGTTCCATTGATCTATATTTCTAGTTTTGTGCCAATACCATACTGTTTTGTAGTATTGTCTGAAGTCAGGGAGCCTGATGCCTTCAGCTCTGTTTTTCCTCAAGATTGCTTTGCCTATTTGGGGTCTTTTGAGTTTCCATGCAAATTGTAAACATTTTTGTTCAAATTAAGAATTTTTAAATGGGGAGTTATCCTGGATTATCTGGGCAAGCCCTAACTGCAAGCACAAGTATCCTCATAAGAGGGAGGCAGGAAAAAATGTGACAACATAAAAGGAGGCAGTTTAAGGACTAAAGCAGGTTTGCTACACTGCTGGCTTTGAAGATTGGAGGGAGAGGCCATAAGCCAAGGAATGCAGCTCTAGAAGCTGGAAAAAGCAAGGAAATGCATTCTCCCTCAGAGCCTCTAGAGGGAGCACTACCTTGCATACATATTTATTCTGCCAGTGATATTAATTTTGGACTTCTGTCCTTCAGAACTGTAAGAGAATAAGTTTGTGTTGTTTCAAGCCACCAAGTTTGTGGCAATGTTATTGCAGCAATGGGAAGCTAATACACTCTGATAGAGGCTTTGAGCAAGGCAGGGGATACAGGTCATGAAGCAGATACAGGGGAAAATTAGTAATTCAGCTTTAGATTTTTTAAGCTTGAGCTGCCATTTTATATATATATACATATGCAATTGGATAAATAGTTCTGGAGTCAAAGGAGAGGTCTAGGCTGGAGATATGAATGTGGGCGTCATCCCCATGTGAACTGTGTTAAATCCAGTTAACTGGAGGAAATCATGGAGGGAAGCACAGATAGAAAAGAGGTCAAGGTTGGAGCCTTGAAGTATTCCAACACTTAAAGATCAGGAATGAGAGAGGAAGCCAACAAAGGAGACCAAGAAGGAGTAGCCTGAAAGGTAGGAAGAACATGAGGAGAGGGTGGTGTTCCACAAGCCAAGAAAAGAGTTTTTTAAGGGAGAGTTCGTGGCCAGTGGTGTCAAAGGTTGCTGAACGCATTCGTATGTTATGAAGACTGAAAACTAACCATTGGCTTTGGTACCACATGGATCACCTTGGTGGGAACAGATAGGACTATAATGGCAGAATGCAAGCCTGAGGGGGTAGATTCAAGTTAGAATCAGAGGGAGTAGAGATGGTGAATATAGACAACTATTTTCAGGGGTTTTGCTATAAATATGAGAAAACGTAGACAGATGAGGCAGTCGCTGGAAGAGGATGCTGAAGAAGCGTTTAGGATAGGTGATATTACAGCACTTGGATGCTAATGGGAAAACCTTCTCCCACAAGTCTTCCCTTTCCTCTGCATCATCGAAGTAGGCAGCAGTCAGTGGGATCCAGACCATACAAGGAGATATGCTAGCCTAAGAGAAAAGCACATTCTTTCATCATAACAGGAAGAAGTAGAAAGTATTCAGACACGGGTGCACAGAGGTGATACAATTGGTGATAGCTGGATGACCTTCTCTTCTGGTTGCCTTTATTTTCTCAGTGAAATAAGATGGAAAATTATCACCAAGGCTGGAGGTCTAAGGAAAGAGGTAAAGGATGTGAGATTGAACTGACCCGGGAAATGTGATAGGACTGCAGGGCAATAGTGAAGGCCCACTTAAGGATGAGGGGTGCAAATGTAAAGTCAGACCAGTGAGGAGGGTTGTATCTTTTTTTTCCCAGGAATGCTCAGCTGCCCAGGTGCAGGATCATTGTTGGGAGAAAGTTGTATAAAAACCAGAGTTGTGGTTGTGGTTTCTCCTGAAAAATATGATAGACTTTCCAGCTATCTTTTTGTTATTGATTTCCCTGGCCAGAGAAAGTACTCTGAATAATTTCAATCCTTTGAAATGTATTGACGCTTGCTTTATAACTCAGCTTATCAACTTTCATAAATGTTCTATGTGCACTTTAAAAGAATGTGTAAGGTAGATTTTACATATGTCAATTATGTCAAGTTGGTTTATTGTATTGTTCAGATATTCTAAGTGATTTTTTTGTCCACTTAGTCTACCAGCTGCTGAGAGGCATGTTGAAGTCTCCCACTGTTATTGTAGATTTATCAAGTTCCATCCATTTTTGCTTAAAAATTATAGTATCTTCCTCGGGGGGGAAGACTTCTTTCTTCTTACAAAATATCCCTCTTTATCTCTGGCAAAGCTTCTTGCCTGAAAGTCCATTCTGTCTAATATTAATATAGCTAAATCAGATTTATTTTGATTAGAGTTACCATGGTATAATTTTTCCATTCTTTCACTTTCGATCTTTCTATCTCATATATTTAAAAAGTGATCTCTTATAAAGCCACACGTATTTGGATTTTGGCTTTTATCTAGTTTAATAATCTTGGTCTTTTACTTGGATTATTTGATCCATGTATTTTTGATGTAATTATATGGTTATGTCTACCATCTTACTGTTTTTTCATTTGACCTACCTCTTTATGTTGCTTTCTTCGTCTTTTAGCTTTCTTTTGGATTAGTCAAACATTTTTGTTCTATTTCTCCCTCTATTAGCTTGTTGTCCATGCATTCTTTTATCATTGTTGTTATTATTACCACCACAGAGATTACAACATGCATCCTTGCCTCAATACAGTCTCATACAAATTATTGCTTCACTTGCCCAATAATGATAGAAACTTAGAACACTTTAACTCCTTTAACCTTCCTCCTGCCTTTGGCACTACTATGGGAATGAATTTTAATTCTACATGTAATTTAACCCCACAAGACATGACTATTATTATTATTTTGTACAGTTGATAGTCATTTACATTCACCCACATATTTACCTTTTCCATTGCTCTTTATTCTTTCCTGAAGTACATAGTTCTGTCTGGGATCATTTTCATTCTGACTGAACAAGTTTCTTTAATAGTTCTTTTAGTGCAGGTCTGCTGGCAACAGATTCTCATCGTTTTTGTTTGTTTGAAAATTTTCCCTTTATTTGTAAAGGATATTTGCACTGGATATAGAGTGCTACATTGGCAGTTAAATTCTTTCTGCATGTTAAGATGCCATTTCCGTTATCTTCCATTGTTTTTGTTAATAGGTCAACTGTCAGTCTTACTGTCTCTCTTTTGAAGATAATGTATCTCTTTTTTTCTCTCTGGCTACTTTCTAGATTTTTCTCTTTGGTCTTTAGCAGTTTTACATGCCCAGGTATGGTGTTCTTTGTATTTATTCTGATTTGGGGTTCTCAGAGGTTCCTAAATGTGTGGATTAATATCTTTAATCAGACTGGAAAACTCTCAACCATTATTTCTTCAAATATTCTGCTGCCTCATTCTCTCCCACCTCTTCCTTGGGAACTCTGAGAGAAAAAAAGTTAGACCTTTCCATTGTGTCCCACACATCTCTTTCACTCTTATTTTCCATCCTTTTTGTCTCTCTGTGGTTCAGTTTGGGCATATGCTATCAACTTGTCTTTCAGTTCAATAATCCTATCTTCCACCGTGTGTAAGGTATATATAACAAAACCTATTTATTGAGATCTTAATTTCAGGTGTTGCATTTTTTCACTTTTAGAATTTCTGCTTAATTCCTTTTATATACACAATTTTTAAATTATTTTTTTACAGATCACCTGTGAGTCTGTTTCTGTTGTCTTTTTTATGTTGTTTTCAGTTATATAAGCTGTATCTTGGAATGCCTAGTAATTTTTTCTGAATGTCAAACATTCCATATTACATTGTAGAGACTTTAAATGGCTGTCATCCACTGAAGAGGGTTTACCCTTTTCTCTGCTAGGAAGAGAGAGTAGAGAATGAATCACTTTAATCAAGTACGAAGTTAAATCAAGGCTGAGTTGCAGCTTTCATAAGGCTTAGTCAGTCTCTGATTCACTCCTAGTTAGGTAGCCCTTCAGGTCTTTAAACTGAGAGCTGGTGTGTTCTTCAGGACCTTTTCCCTTCCATGTCTTTGCTCCTTAGCATATTGAGACTGTGGAAAGCTCTGTTCTGAATGTAAGAGATTTTTAGTTTAGGTTTTCAGTCTCCTACTCCATACCACTTCAGTCAGAATGAGAATATGAAAAATGATTAGAGAAAGTTAAGCAGAAAGGAGAGATAATGCCTGCAGTCTAAAGAGGGCAGACAAATGGGATACCTGGAGGAGAATGTGTAATCAAGAGGGTTTTTTAAAGAGTGATAGAGAAAATACAAGAAACTAGAGATAGTGTCAGAAGGGTATCATTACTGGTGAGAAAAGCAGCTCTGGGTAGAGGAAGACAGTGCCAGATCATAAAGCCTTTGGTAAATGAAGGGAAGCAGCCAGGATGAGAGGATCAAGGAAGAGTAGCTGGAGGCATGAACAAAGGACCTGGGGTGTGTGAAGTATAGGAAAATAGAAACAGCCTCTACTTGAGGCTTCAGGGCAGAGGAAGTTTTAATTAGAGCAAGAAAGTACAAGGAGGGCTTCCCTGGTGGCACAGTGGTTGAGAGTCTGCCTGCCGAGGCAGGGGACACAGGTTCGTGCCCCAGTCCGGGAAGATCCCACATGCCGCGGGGCAGCTGGGCCCGTGAGCCATGGCCGCTGAGCCTGCGCGTCCGGAGCCTGTGCTCCGCAACAGGAGAGGCTACAACAGTGAGAGGCCCACGTACCACCAAAAAAAAAAAAAAAGAAAAAAAAAAGAAAGTACAAGGAGACTTCAAAGATGGTGATGACTGGAGAAGAAATATATTTCAGCAGGGATAGGCAAAATCAAGAGTTCAGATTTGATAAAGTTGTGGTCATCAACAGAGGAATGAATTCTAAAGTCATCAGAGTGTAATGGGTTATTTGAAGCCATGTATTGAATGAGCTCACCCAGGGAAAGGATATAGACAGAGACAAGATCAAAGATGAAGACGGGGGACATGCCACCATTTAGAAGTCAGGATGAGGAAGAGAAGCCAGGGAGATGGGAAGCTGAGTGAATAAAATGTTTCCAGAAGGGAATGGTTAACCATGTGGAATCCTAGTGAAATGTCAAGTTAGAGGAGGATCACATAGTGATCTCTGAATTTGACATGAAGCTCTAGAGCAGTTCAGTGGAGTGGTGAAGACAAACAGTTAAGAGGAAGTGGTTTCAGGGACTCCATAGACTCCATAGACATTTCTTTAGAGAAGTTTTAACCAGTGGGTGCAAAGGTGGTTTTCCCCCAAGATCAGAAAGGCTAGAATATGGTGGACTGAAATTTCAGAAATTTGTTGACAAGGTTTAAGTTATGGTGGCTGCAGTGGGGAAGAGGAAAAGATCACTGAAACCAAGAAGGAACTGAGAAAGCAGGGCTTTGAATGAAGGCACCACAGTTGGGGACTCAGGGAGGGACAGAGAAAACAGAGCATCTTTAGTGAACAAAGGGAGTGACTAGAACTTTGGCCAATGCCAAAAAGAGCAGGGGTCATAGTGGCATAACAAAACAGTTTTGGAACTTATAAAACTACATTCTGAGAAGTAGAAAAGTCACCATTTGACAGGGCCACTGGGGAAGCTCTGTCCTCAGAAAATAGCAGAGTTTCAGTTACAGCAGTAGAAAAAGACTCTGCCTGATGCTACAGTCTGAGTCCCAGAGGCTCCAGGTGAATGATATACCAGATAGAGTCTGCACGAAGTTAAGAGACAAACAGGTGATAATGGATGAGTTCAAAGTCAGTCTCAGATGACCCAGGAAGAAGAGCTAGAGAAGGATGCTGAGGGTTCAAGAGGCCCCCAAAGGCTTACAGGAGAAGTGATGGGAGGGTCCTAAAGCTGATTCTTGAGTGGAAAACTGAAAAAAAAAAAAACCTCTGTGTTTAGGCTTTTGTCAAGATGGTCTGGGTACCCTTTAAGTAAGACATGCAAGAATTTTTTTTTTGCGGTACGTGGGCCTCTCACTGCTGTGGCCTCTCCCTCTGCGGAGCACAGGCTCCGGACGCGCAGGCCCAGCAGCCATGGCTCACAGGCCCAGCCGCTCTGCGGCACGTGGGATCCTCCCAGACTGGGGCACAAACCCGCGTTCCCCTGCCTCGGCAGGCAGACTCTCAACCACTGTGCCACCAGGGAAACCCAAGAATTTTTTTAAAATAAATTTTTAATTTACTTTTTGGCTGTGTTGGGTCTTCGTTGCTGCATGCAGGCTTTCTCTAGTTGCGGCGAGCGGAGCCTACTCTTTCTTGCAGTGCGCAGGCTTCTCATTGCAGTGGCTTCTCTTGTTGCAGAGCATGGGCTCTAGGCATGTGGGCTCAGTAGTTGTGGCGCATGGGCTTATGGGCTCTAGGCATGTGGGCTCAGTAGTTGTGGCGCATGGGCTTAGCTGCTGTACAGCATGTGGGATCTTCCCGGACCAGGGCTCAAACCCATGTCCCCTGCACTGGCAGGCAGATTCTTAACCACTGCGTGACCAGGGAAGTCCCTGCAAGAAATTTTTAAAAGGAAGAACATTACTGACAACCAATTTTATGCCTCTGAAGACAAACCCAGAAGGGATGTTTCTACCCTGGGTTCCCAAACTGGCTCATTGTCAAGGCTGCTAGGCTGGCTTTCCACTCACCCAAGAGTGGCCTAGAAATGAATCAGCTTCTACAACAATGACCAACTTATTGCTGTTTTTTTTCAAGTCCATAGGTGTCGACCCTCTGCCGGCTAAGTTGTCCTATGACAAATCACATGACCAAGTGTGGGTCCTGAGCTGGGGGAACGTGCATAAGTCCCAACCAAGCCTCCAGGTATGTTGAGTACATGGAAGACAACACCCACCTGCAGGAAAGGGCTCTCTCCCTAGCTAATAAATGTCTCCTGCTTCCCTAGGTGGCTAATCACATTTATCCAAAGTATGTCCATGAAGGCTAAGGAGAGAGTAGGAAACATCCTCAGGATAATGCCCCTTATAGGCAATGAACAGGGTATCTTCCACCAGGCCTGCTATTAAAGACAACACTGATGATGGATAAGATTCTAATGTCATGACAACCAGAATGTGGCTCTTGGGCCCCACCCAGCCCAGCCCCAAAACACTTGCCTCTTCTGAGCCAGGAGCTCCTGGGGCCAAGCAGAAATGAACCTCTGGACTTCAAGCAGTGAGAAGGGAGCCAGGGCTTTCTTTACCTTGGGGTGCATGGGCTGGAGAACATTGTCAAAGCAGGCACCAGATGATAAGGAAGGAGAAGGAAAAGCAGCAGCAGCAATTATGTTCATAAATGGAAGCACATTACTGAGTGCTCACAGTGTTCCAGGCACAGGTTTCAATAACTGGCCCCTGGTCCAACCTAGGCATACATTCAGCCCTGCAGCCCATACATTCAGCCACTGCATTGTACTGCCTCTTGGGAAGAGCTTGGGACCAGGACATCTGTGGGATCCCTTCCTCCACCAGTCAGGAAAGGTCATCACCAACCCTATGTTGAGTGTGTCCGGCTCAGCCTTTCTCATCAGGGGTACATGAGAGGATTAAGCCCTACAAAAGGTGATTTGAATGCCTGTTCCCTCGATTGTCCCAGTGATGGTGCATAGAACCATTCTAGATGCACAGAAGAGAATTCACTGCATACAGTGGATTCCTCGGGATATTAGGGTTTTATTCTCTCTCAGAACCCCAGCTGAGAAGGGCTGCGGATGGAGCCAAGTTCACACTGTTCCCAAGACTGGTAAGAGGCCAGGGATACCCAGTCTACAGAAGCTTCCTCCTGGGGACTGACCACCTGCCTTACCTACCTCTGTGCTGCTGGGCCAGGGGAAGGACACTACTTCACCTCCTACAAAACAAGACTATTGTCCCTCATCAACACCATCAACACATCCTGGGCCCCGGTGAGCTGATGACAAATAATAACAATTAATTAGAGGACCTGGGAGCCCGAGTAAAGGTCACTCAGAACAGAGTATAAGCCCAGAAAATTGGTTCCTCTGGCAGCACTAAGAAAGCATGTAAGGAAATTCAAGGGGAGGGGCCACCAAAAAATATCTTTCTAAAACTAAAATTTAACAAAAAATGATTTCCTACTTTAAAACTGCAGTAGATAGATGAGTTGAAAATGCATGATTTCTACTGAGACTCAAAATAGTAGCCTGAAAGATAAAGAAAAAGAAAAATCCTCAAATCACAGAATACAAGAAAAGATTAAGATATGAAGTCTCAAAAGATGTTTCAAAGTCAAAAGAAGTTTAGAAAGAGAAAAGGTAATAGTTGGAATGGAGTCAAACATTAAATAAATCTGGAAGAAAATTTCCAAGTTGAAAAAGTAAATCATGTAGATTAAAAGGGATCTGTAAGTTCCAGGCTAACTTGATGAGAAAGAATGCATCTCTGCTCTTGGTAAAACTCTGGACTTCCAAGAATAAAGGAAAAATATTATAATCTTCAAGGCAGAAAGAAAAGTCACCTGTAAAAGAACAATTAGGTTGGCACTGGACTTCTCATCTGCAACAGCTGCTGGAAGACCGTGGCATCACATCTAGATGCTATTAAGATAAAAGGGCTGATATCCAAGGTATCATTTACCTGTCAGGACAAAAGAAAGACCTAAGGATATGCAAGAATTCAGAGAGAAGATCATGAAAGATACCAGAAAAACAGTAGGTGAACCAGATCAGAGACATCGATATGGCGAAAGATAAAGAGGAAACAGGCCTAAGTAAGAAACCTAGAGAGGAAGGTCCAAAAATAAAATAAGATGGATGAGGAGAGACTACCGGGAAATGTATTAATAAGTGCTAAATAAGGGCATTTGAATTAGGAGCAATGCACTGAAAGAGAAATTCTGATACCAGGCTCTAACTAAAGATGGTAAGTTATTTCTGTAAAAGTAAGGGTAGGGAGTGGAGGAAAGAGAGTAAAAATACTCAAAAATGTCATCTTACAGGGATAAGAGGATATAGAGAATGTTCTTTGAATTAATAGTTGAGATAGTTAACTGTCTAATTATTCCAAATGTGACAAACTGATTTCTCCTATTAAAAGCAGAGATGATGAGATTGGGTTTGGAACAGAGGGAGAGAAAACTAGCTGTAACTTGTTTACAAGAAACCCATAAAGTGATATTAAAAGGTTGAATTGAAAGGGGTGGAAATAGTGATGGTAGGTGGACAAAAAGATGTATGAGTGTAATATTAATATCAGACAAGGTCAAATTTAAGGTTAAAAGCACTAAACAGCATAAGGAGAAGCATTATGTGGAGACAAACAGCCAACAGATAGCAAACAACATAACTAAACACATAATACAAGAGTGATTAAAAATACAAGAACTTGATTTACAATGCACTTAAATTGTACATTCCAAAGAGGCAAAATAATGACATGGGAAAAATGAATAATATGAATAAGGAACTTGGTTTAATAAATATATAGAAAACCTTTCCTCTGACAAATAGAAATTTTTCACATGTCCACATATATGTGTCAGTAATCACAAAAATTTAGCAAATTTTGTAAAAGTCAGTGTTATAGGCTACATTATCTGATAATTAGAAACAATTAAAATGTGACCTACCTAATCAGGAAACACTCCTAGATCACTATTGCATCAAAGAGGAAATTAAAAGGAGAAATTACAAACTGTCTCAAAAGCAATGAAAAAGAGACTACTTCTCATCAAAACCTACAGGATACAGAGAAAGCTGTACACAAGGAATATATGTGTCTTAAAAGCCTGCAGAGAATGTATTTGTGTTAAGAAATAAGAAAAAGAACAAAGTAACTGGCAGGAAGGAATTATTTAAAAGACTCAAATTAGTAGAAATAAAAAAAAGACAAACAAAAACCAATAAATCCTTCACAAACCTGATAAAGATAAAAGAATATAAACAAAGTGAGAAATGAGAAAAGACATATTACTGCAGATAAAGGAGGATGAAAATAATTGTAAAATACTACTACACTGCAACTCTGGGGCAGCACATTTTAAGACCTAGAAGAAATGGATGATTGTTCGCAAAATGCAGAAAAAAAAAAAAACTGACCTAGTCAGAAAGAGAAAGTCAAGTACCATACGATATCACTTATATATGAAATCTAAAATATGACACAAATGAATCTATCTACCAAGCAGAAACAGACTCACAGACATAGAGAACAGACTTGTGGTTGCCATGGGGCAAGGGTGTGGGGGAGGGATGGACTGGGAGTTTGGGGTGAGCAGATGCAAACTATTACATATAGAATGGATGGACAACAAGGTCCCACTGTATAGCACAGGGAAGTATATTCAATGTCCTGGGATGAACCATAATGGAAAAGATATAAATATAATAGTTATGTAATATTTATATAAATTTAAAAATATGTATGTATAACTGAGTCACTTTGCTGTACAGCAGAAATTAACACAACACTGTAACTCAACTATACTTCAATAAAAAAAAAATTAAGGAGGAAAAAAAAACTGACCTAAGAAAAGGAAAACTTGAAATAGAACAATTACCAGAGAAGAGGTTTTTTAAAGATCAAAGATCTACCATAGTAAAATGTACAGCCAAGTTTTATCAAACCTTTCAAATGTAGGTAATTTTAATATCATTTGAACTATCCCAGACCATATGGAAAAAAAGGTGCAACTCCTTAGTATTAAAAAATAAAACTATCACCAGTTAGAATGGGCATCATCAGAAAATCTACAAACAACAAATGCTGGAGAGGGTGTGGAGAAAAGGGAACCCTCTTGCACTGTTGGTGGGAATGTAAATTGATACAGCCACTACGGAGAACAGTATGGAGGTTCCTTAAAAAACTAAAAATAGAATTACCATAAGACCCAGAAATCCCACTACTGGGCATATACCCAGAGAAAACCATAATTCAGAAAGACACATGCACCCCAATGTTCATTGCAGCACTATTTACAATAGCCAGGTCACGGAAACAACCTAAATGCCCATCAACAGATGAGTGGATAAAGAAGGTGTGGTACATATATACAATGGAATATTACTCAGCCATAAAAAGGAACGAAATTGGGTCATTTGTAGAGACGTGGTTGGATCTAGAGACTGTCATACAGAGTGAAGTAAGTCAGAAAGAGAAAAATAAATGTCGTATATTAACGCATATATATGGAACCTAGAAAAATGGTACAGATGAACCGGTTTGCAGGGCAGAAATAGAGACACGGATGTAGAGAACAAATGTATGGACACCAAGGGGGGAAAGCTGCTGGGGGGTGGGGGGGTGGGGGACGAATTGGGAGATTGGGGTTGACATGTATACACTAATATGTATAAAATAGATAACTAATAAGAACCTGCTGTATAAAAACATGAATAAAATTTTAAAATTCAAAAGAAATTAAAAAATAAAACTATCAACTAATCTCACTTATGAATACAGAAGCAAAATTCTAAACATGGTATTAAAAATAGAGTCCAACAATGCATCTAACTGCTCAAGCAGGGAACAAATTCCCGGGATGCAGTAATGGTTCACTCTCAGGAAATAAGTCAACATTACTCATAACACAAAACAGAAAAAAAGCTATAATATTTTCAGTAAATGCTGGAAAGGCATTTAACTAAATACAGCAGACATTCTTAATTTTTTTTTAAAAACTAAAAATAGGAATAGAAGACATAAACATAATGAAGACTATTTCCGAGAAACCAAGAGGAAATTTTGCCTAAATGACAAAACACTAAAAGCATTTTAATTAATAGCAGGAATTAGACCATTATGCCCACCATCACCATAATTGGAAAGTCTTAGAAATGCACTATGACAAGAAAATGAAATAAATTGAATAAACCTACCTTCATCTCTGTGGACTAGGGTTCAGGAAACCACTGCTTGCAGAAACTGCTCCTGGAAATGTCAGTGGGCAGAGCCTTTATGGTGAGCAATTTGGAAATGTGAACCAAAAGCCTCAGAACATTACTTTCAATCCAGCAACTTGACTTCTCAGAACTTATCCAAAGACGAGGATCAGGGATGGGCACAAAGATTTAGCTATAACATTATATGTTACTGCAATGTTTATATTTGCAAAACATTGAAAATACCATCTTAATGTTTCTAAATATCCAACACTAAGGAATTGTTAAACAAGCTTTGCTATGACTAAATGAAGGTGGTTCTATAAATGACGCTTATTCCACCAAGGCCCTGCCCCAGGAGCCAGTGTTGGAACCTTTGGCACCATCTCAAATCCTGCCCATCATGCTCTCGCCCACCCACTCCCAGCTTTCAGCTGCCTCTCTGCCCATCGCACTCGATATCTTGCACCCTGCCCTTCCCCAGCTGTCACCTCTCACCTGGCTTTGTCCACTCCTCTGAAGCAGATGCTCAGACTTCCCTACCCCACACTCACTACTAACTTACATCTCCTGATACCCAGCCAACTATGTGCATCTCCTGAACCAAGCCCCTAGAGCCAGGAAATTTGAGAGGCTCAAAAATTATCTTTTGGTCACAAATGTGCCCAGCCATGCGCTGGGACACAGGCCAAGAAGGAACTCATGACTCATTGAAGAAATGAGGCTGACTAGCCCATATCAGTTCAGTGGCCCATGACACCGGGTTTTGATGAAGTAACCTCTGGATATAGGGTGTCAGGGTGGTGAAGCATGAATGACACTGACTGCTGACAGCCTGTAATTTTCCATCTCTATTATAAGCTAAAATGACAGACCTTATATCAAGCAATGATTGCATGGCTTCTTGGAATTCTCTGGCATTTTCACCTGGACTCTCTAAGATCCAGTTTCCTCATACTGATATTTTCTTAATGCCTAGTTCTAAGCTTTTCCCATGGACTTACCATGGAAGCATCATTTGGCCTTTTTTTTTTTTTAATCACAGGAAAATAACCTAACTTTAGAGCTGCCCACGTCTGAAAATCAGAGCTCTCATCATTCTAATCCGGCATTCTGCCTGCTGACCCCTCGGGAAGCATGATCCAAAAAACTAAAGCTTCAAACCTGCCCGAGGAAGCAGTGCAGGTGCTGTTTGTCTTGTCATTAAAGTAAGAGGCAGAAGGCAGTTCCACTCTTAAAAGGTAAAAGCATCCAGAGCTCTAAGCCATGTGAGTCACAAAGCCCCATCACAAACTGTCCTCAGCCTCAGGCTGCAAAAATCTGAATCCTTCCTTCTGTATAAATGGCCACAACATGAAGATCAGGAAAAGTGTCTTCCCTCCCTGGTCAGGGTCTGGCATCTGCCTCCTGTCCTGCTAAGAGGGTCTGGGCTTGTCCTTGGGGTCCTCCAGCCAAAATTGCCCACAAACTGGCCAAGCCCCTCATCTGGCTGCAGGTCTGCCACCCTTCTGGGCAATCACCTAGAACTTGGAGGCTGAAGAGCACGTGCAGAAAGCAAGAGGACACAGGATGGCTGGCTCAGTGTCTCCAGCCTGCCTGTGCCCAAGGCCTCAGTAGCTGATGGACAAAAGCCCAGCCTGACCACAGGGGGCTTTCTGGCAGGGCCTCCAAACCATGCTCTCGTCCTGTCTAACCCCAGACATCACTTGGCTCTGTTCTGTGCTGCCACCATGTGCTTCCCTGATACAGACACAGCAGGGACACACACCAAGGGGTGGCTCAAGTTGCTTCCTGCCAGGCACGCAGGGGAGAAAGTGGTACCTCCAGAGAAACAGAGGCAGCATGCTCTGTCACTACCAATTTGTACAAAACACAGGGCCTAATTCTTCACTTCTCACAGCAAGTCCCCTTTGTGAAACTGGAACCCTCCCCAGCATCCTAATCACAGTCATCTAAATGACATGGCCAAGACACTATAAAACTCTTAGAGGAAAACATAGAACACTCTGATATAAATCACAGCAAGATCCTTTATGACCCACCTCCTAGAGAAATGGAAAGAAAAACAAAAATAAACATATGGGACCTAATGAAACTTAAAAGCTTTTGCACAGCAAAGGAAACTATAAACAAGACCAAAAGACAACCCTCAATGGGAGAAAATATTTGCAAATGAAGCAACTGACAAAGTATTAATCTCCAAAATTTACAAGCAATTCATGCAGCTCAATATCAAAAAACAAACATCCCAATCCAAAAATGAGCAGAAGACCTAAACAGGCATTTCTCCAAAGAACATGTACAGATTGCCAACAAACACATGAAAGGATGCTCAACATCACTAATCATTAGAGAAATGCAAATTAAAACTACAATGAGGTATCACCTCACACCAGTCAGAATGGCCATCATCAAAAAATCTACAAACAATAAATGCTGGAGAGGGTGTGGAGAAAAGGAAACCCTCCTACACTGTTGGTGGGAATGTAAATTGATACAGCCACTATGGAGAACAGTATGGAGGTTCCTTAAAAAACTAAAAATAGAACTACCATATGACCCAGCAATCCCACTACTGGGCATATACCCTGAGAAAACCATAATTCAAAAAGAGTCATGTACCACAGCGTTCATTGCAGCTCTATTTACAATAGCCAGGACATGGAAGCAACCTAAGTGTCCATCAACAGATGAATGGATAAAGAAGATGTGGCACATACATACAATGGAATATTACTCAGCCATAAAAACAAACGAAATTGAGTTATTTGCAGTGAGGTGGATGGACCTAGAGTCTGTCGTACAGAGTGAAGTAAGTCAGAAAGAAAGACAAATACCGTATGCTAACACATATATATGGAATCTAAAAAAAAAAATGGTTCTGAAGAACCTAGGGGCAGGACAGGAATAAAGACGCAGACGTAGAGAATGGACTTGAGGACACGGGGAGGGGGAAGGGTAAGCTGGGACGAAGTGAGAAAGTGGCATGGACATATATACACTACCAAATGTAAAACAGACAGCTAGTGGGAAGCAGCTGCATAGCACAGGGAGATCAGCTTGGTGCTTTGTGACCACCTAGAGGGGTGGGATAGGGAGGGTGGGAGGGAGATGCAAGAGGGAGGGGATATGGGGACATATGTATATGTATAGCTGATTCACTTTGTTGTACAGCAGAAACTAACACAACATTGTAAAGCAATTACACTCCAATAAAGATGTTAAAATAAGTAAATAAATAAATAAACATAAAAAATAAAATAAATGACACGGCCAGCACCTCTGACAGGATGCCTGCTTTCTCTAATAAATTATGGAATCAGTTCTCAGAGAGTGCCTCTGTGAGGCACATATGACAGAGACTCTCAACAAACCAGCCCAGGTGTCTGGCATCAAGGGAAAATACAGAGCCAGTCAACGATTCCAGCGTTGAGCATTTTCGTTACTTAAAACCTCGCCGCCTTTCCCAGGGTGGCCTAGGTGTTGAGAAGGTGGGCCTCCCTGTGGTGGGGGAGGCTGTCTCTGAGCAGAGATGCTTAGGTTCTGAGGACCCTCCCTCAGAAGCCCCAGCACAGCCCCTCCAAGCCCTCACTCTGCTGTCACATCACGGTGGCTGACAACATGCACCACAGTCAGTCAGGGGTAGGCCTGACCGAGCAGGAGGGAGCAATTCAGGCGTTCACTCCTGTCTCCCCACTTCCCCTGCCTGGAAGGATGGGTCCCTGCCTACGCCATTCCCAAGCATCTCCCACTCTGCTCCTGGCCCGCCCCACCACCACCGCCGCCAAGATGGTGACTTGCCCATAATCTCTCTCTCAAGCAGCCTGTCTGCCAGGGTCTCCACCAGAGCGTGCATGTGTCTGCAGGTTTCCAAGCCCCGCTGGGATGGGCCCTCACAAGGACTTCCGCTTTGTGTTGCAGGTGATCACAGAGGCCAGCACCGGTCAGGGCCAGCACCTCATCCGCACGCCCTTTGCAGGAGTGGACGATTTCTTCATTCCTCCAACAAACCTCATCATCAACCACGTCAGGTGAGACCGGCCCGCAATGCCCTAACCTACTCCGTGCCCCAGCTCAGCCCTGCACGGGGCAGCTTCGCCCGGGGTGGCCCTGCTCCTTTCTCTTTCTCCCCCACTCCTCCTGGGCTGGCTTTGGACCCCATCAGGAATGGACAGAGAAATGGCCCCATCCCCAGTCCTTAATTGTTAAAGAAGGCACCCAGCTCCTAATGCCCTCAGGGGCCCAGTGAGGTCAGGAAGTCTCACCCTTGGGTGAGGACAGCAGAGGAAAGAGGGAAACAACTGTGGTTAGTTGAGTACCCTCTCCTTGCTAGATGCAAGAAACTAGTAGAGGCGGTCTCGAATCTGTTTTATAGATGAGGAAACTTAGGCCCAGAGAAGTTAAGACACTGGCCAAAGTCACACAGCCAGGAACTGGCAGAGTCAGACTAAATGCAAAGCTGGGTCTCCTTTCAGTGCTCCATTTGGCCTCATTCTCTGCTAACCACAACCTGTGGTTCCTCTAGGAGTCCCCAGAGCAGCCATGCAGGGGCCTGCAAGGAAACAAGGCCTCCTGGGTGTCTAGTTTGCCACCATCCAAAAGAACAGCTTAACAATAACAGCCATGGCCTCGACTGCAAGCCTCATCCCAGCCTGGCCCTCCCCTTCCCTGTTCATTTCAGAGAACCCCTGACATTTTCTGTCAAGGCACCACTGCCAGAAGACTGAGCATGCCCTTTTATAAAGTCATCAAGACCCAAATGTCTTGTGGCAGTGTTTATGCCTTCCTTTACTCTGACATCAAGCACCTTTTTCCAGGAAGAAATGACTCATTTTTGCAAGCTGAAGCTGGACTTGTAAAAATAGGGCTCTCCCATTCATCTTTGCCCAAGGGAGAAAATAATCACTTTATGACCTCCCTACCTCACTGCAGAGAATACCTGGGACAGAGCCTCTAAAATGGTTGTAAATGGTAAACCCCCTCAAAGAAGCTGAATTCAGCCAGAAGTCATGCAAACTCAGGCTCTGCAGAGCCTGTGTGTGACTTTTACATTACAGTTTCTTATAAGCATGGGATTTTCTTTCCTGCTCTTTCCATGCTCTAGCTCTTTAAGGATGCTTTAAAGATGCTGTAAAGTGGGCATTTTCCCTACTCTGAGGCATAGCTTGTTTGTTATTCAAGAGAAAATTGTGGAAGAGATTTTTCTCTACTCCTGTAGGTGTACACAGCACCCAAAGGCCTCTGCAAGTGAGGGGTAGGCAGAGGCCCTCACAATCAGAGGGAAGTCCTGCCTGGAATCAGGCCCTTCTGCAGCTCACAACCAGCCTCCAAAGAGGAATTTCACAAAGTCCAGATGTGGCAGCTTCCACCTACTGACCTCTTCCACTAAAGCTCCCTCTTAGATTTAATCCTCCCAACAGCCCTTGGAAGGAACTACCCTCTTTATATTAGCAGGGGCTTGAAGAGGCAAGCAACTTGCCCCAGGCTCTGCACCTAGCAGGGCACCGCAGCAGTGCCAGGCCATCTGGCTGTAAAGGTAAAAGCTGTCCTTAGCCCCAGCCCAAAGGGGCTTCCTGCAACCAGCATCATCAACGTGGCCAGGGAAGAGGCTGCCCTCAACCCTTACCCACGTTCCTCTCCAAGGGTAAGGTAGCATGGATAGGACATCTGTCCTTGTTCTCTTGCATCTCCATCCCCAAGTTCTGACCCAGCCGGTAGTCCAAAAACCACCTCAGATATAGACTCACCTCTCCTGTCCTCCTAGCAGGCAGAGTCAGGGCGGACACCTCTTGTCCTTTCCCTCCAGCCACAGGCCCGCCACTTCCCAGCTGCCACAAGGCCTCTGGGGAGCTGAATCAAAGGCATCCCCGGGGCTTCCCTGGTGGCGCAGTGGTTGGGAGTCTGCCTGCTAATGCAGGGGACACGGGTTCGAGCCCTGGTCTGGGAGGATCCCACATGCCACGGAGCAACTAGGCCCGTGAGCCACAGCTACTGAGCCTGCGCGTCTGGAGCCTGTGCTCCGCAACGAGAGGCCGCGATAGTGAAAGGCCCGCGCACCGCGATGAAGAGTGGCCCCCGCTTGCCACAACTGGAGAAAGCCCTCGCACAGAAACGAAGACCCAATGCAGCAAAAATAAATAAATAAATTACTAAAAACTCCTACCCCCAACATCTTCAAAAAAAAAAAATTTGAAAAAAAAAAAAAAAAAAAAAAGCATCCCCGAGGCAGAAGCTGCTGAGGCACAATTATGCTCTTCCTTTACCATTTCTAAAGATGCGTGCATATTACAAGAGCATAAATCCAGGAACATTTTGTAACTCAACTGCATTTGGTTTGAGATCATAGATGAATCGCTTATGAAGCCATCTCCTGCAGAATGGTAGATCTTATTAATAGTTTGCTAGATCCCCAAAGGGTTACGATAAAGGAAAAGAGAAAGGATGCCATCGTTTGAGACAAATGACCTATCCCCTACCCAAAAAGTCCTCCTGACCTCTGACCTCAGTTTGCATCTCCTCCCAGGTTCGGCTTCATCTTCAACAAATCTGACCCTGCAGTCCACAAAGTCGACCTGGAAACACTGATGCTCCTCAAGACCATTGGGCTGCAGAGCCACGGCTGCCTGCCACAGGCCATGGCCCACACCCACCTGGGCGGCTACTACTTCATCCAGTGCCGACAGCACAGCTCCTCTCCAGCCGCCCCACAGCTGCTGCTCGACAGTGTCACGGACACCGTGGTCGGCCCCAATGGCCACGTTACCGGCACCCCACACACCTCCCCCGATGGGCGCTTCCTAGTCAGCGCCGCCTCCAACAGCCCCCAGCTTCACGTGCAGGAGATCACGCTGCGGGGGGAGATCCAGACCCTCTATGACCTGAAAGTGAGCCAGGGTGTCTCAGACGTGGCCTTCCAGCCCTCCTTCACCCAGGGCGACCAGTACTACGTCTACGCCACGCTGGAGACAGAGCCGGACCTGCTCTTCCTAGAGCTGTCCACGGGGAAGACGGGCGTGCTGAAGGGCTTGAAGGAGCCGCCCGCGCCCGCGGGGCCAGCCCGAGCCTGGGCCGGGCCCCGCAGGATCGTGAGGGACAGCGGGCTGTTCGGGCAGTACCTCCTCACGCCAGCCCAAGAGTCACTGCTTCTCATCAACGCGAGACAAAACGCGCCGCGGTGTGAGGTGGCAGGAGTAAAGGGGGGGACCACAGTGGTGTGGGTGGGCGAGGTATGAAGCAGCCACGAGCACCGCCTGGTACTGACACCACAGCCCCAAGCAGGCACCCTGTACATTTTTACAGACAAAAGCAAAAACCTGTATTCGCTTTGTGGTTCAACACTGGTCTCCTTGCAAGTTTCCTAGTATAAGGTATGCGCTGCTAACAAGACGGGGGTTTTTCGTTAGGACGTATGATTTCTGCCTTGAGCTACGATGAGAATATGCTGCTGTGTAAAGGAATCATTTCTGCGCCCAGCTACACGCCACGTTACCTGGGCTGCCATGGAACCAGGAGCTCCTGCTTTCCAGGCGGATGCTTCTGTCCGTTGCCTTCGCCTAGTCATTCTCCAGGGTCCGGCCAGACTTCACCCTGATGTGGCCTGAAGACACAGGCTCCCTGGAGCAGGGCTCTCCCTCCTGGCGTGAGAGCCACATTGCCCTCGCTCTGGACCTCATTTTCTCCTTCGCAGTTGCTTCTTGCTTTTCTTTCCATTTGACTTGTAAGCCTGAGGGAGAGCCAACAAGACTTATTGCATCTTGGGGGATGGGGAAATCACTCACTTTATTTTGGAATTTTTGATTAAAAAATAATTTTTTATAATCTCAAATGCTAGTAAGCAGAAAGACGCTCTCCGAGGTCCAGCTGTATTCCTCCCTGCCTTAGGCCATGGCTCTGAGAGTCACCACCCCACATCCAGAAAGAAGACAATGGCCATCAAGCGATTGTGGTTCTCTGCACCAGGGACACCCCCAAGTGCAGATCAGGCCACCACATTGGTAAAGGCTCCGTTCTGGGTTGGGACCCCAAGAGACCAAGACAAACCCTGCGTGCCTGCTTTTCAGTACTGAAGGGGGACATTTATTAGCCAGCCCAGTACCCCAGATTCAGGGCAGACCAGGCTTGCCTGGAAAGGTGTGTGCGGCCTGCAGAAAGTGGCCTCCAGGCTCAATGCAGAAACCCGAAGGATACAAGTGGGGTTCAGGCAGGTTCCTTAGGCTATCCCTCTTAAAACCCCATTTCTCTTCTCCCTGTGGCCCTCACACTCAGCTCTGGCACCCCAGTCCCGGCATCGTCATAGCACAGCACATTTCAGTAAGTGTTTCTTACACTTGGGTCCCTCTCTCCCCAGTAATACCCAAGGACACGGGCTGGCACTGCTGCAGTGTTCCCAAATGTCTCAGGCTGTGGTAGGCTCTGCACTGGGCATCAAAGAAGTACAACCCAACAGCCCCGTGAAGATAGCCCATATCAGAGAATCTCAGCAAGGAAGAGGCCCCCTTGGGCTCTCAAAACACCCCTTTCCTTCTCGTGCACATCAGTGGCCAAATTGCACTTGTATGCTTTCTGGCTTGAAGGGTCATTTTTCAAGCCACCTGAAGTTGGAAGAGGTGGTCCCATCACAGACACATGAGGTTAGATGCCTTCACCTGCCAACATGGCCATGAGTTTCCTGGGCTGCTGAGGAATGGCCCCTTTCAGAGAAAGGAAGACACAGACCTTGCCTCACTGGAAACAGAGCTTCTCACTCCCACCTAACTGCCCAACCCACCTGCCTGCCACAGAGTTCCTGACATTGGCCAATCCTCTAGTGTGTTTCATGCATCTCAGTCCACCAAACTCTTGTCCCCAACAACTCCCAGGGTGTGCCTAGACAAATAACATTCATAGATTTTTTTTAAGATACAGTATGTAGATATAGGTTGAAGAAACTGACCTCAAAAGCCTAATATTCAGTTTCACAATAACTGGGATGGATGGAAAACACATCTCACCTTTTTTTTTTTATTCCTGCCTCAATGTCTTGACACATTTTCTTCCAAAGTCCCACTTCTATCCCTGAAATTCTCCAACTTTCGTGAGCTGCTTCCTTTGGAAAACATCTTCTGAATTGTGGCAGTCCCTGGAAGAAAAAGAAAGTCTCTGAGCCTACATGAAGAAGAGCCCACCAACTGCCAGGCCAGAACACTGGCCCCTCTGGACTGCAGGATTGCTGAGTAAAAGACCAATCCAGTCCCAACTGGCCTTTTCAACTGGGAGTGACTTCAGCAGCACCTGTTCCTTTTCCACAATTCCTTCCGCTTCTAAGTGTGTCTGGAAAGCTTCTCTGCCTCTCGTCCTAACTGTGAAGTTGCAAAGCTGGAGATGGCCAGTTTAGGTCTTGCTGCCAGCATTTCAGACACAATTATATAGGAGAGGGGAATCACAGCCCTGAAAACTGTGAAATTTGCAAATTCACAAAGGAAAGTCAATGTGTTTTTAGCAGTGCAACCGACTGAAGGGCTGGCTAGGACTCCACCTGCCCCTTTCTCCCACACATTAGCCCCAGCAGAGGCTCATGGAACACAGTTTGAAAGCCACTGCAGTACGAAGTCATCACAACAGCCAGCGATCCTTCTGATGAACACAAATTATCGGCTATCTACTAATATTTCACATTAAAGGAGTATTCAGTTTACCAAAAGAATCACCCCCAAAGCCACTTACGTGATGAACTATTTCAAAATTACTGGATTTTGAAACAAAGTTCATTTCACAAAAATTTAACATAGATTTTTTTTCAGACTAACAAACAGAAGTAATTGACACCTACGGTGACATTAAAGATTTGAAAGGGAGGCCCTCATCCTCCTCTGCCCAAGTGAGCAAGACCCCACATGGAGGTTCTCGGTCCAAAAGCCCACGCAGCCACCCACGGATTGATGGTGGGAAGAGGGATTTGTCTGCTTCTAGACACCTGCATGGACTTTCTGTGCAAGTAAGCTTGCTTGTGAACCACACACAGTGAGGCAGATAACATCATCGCAGCCCCAGTAACACTGAGCCAGCGAGCCCTGCCTGGGGCTGGCCCAGGCCCCTTTTTTAAGGCTCCAAGTCATTTGAGGGTCTTGCTACTTTCCCCAAGCCCCCAGAAGTAGCTGGAAGAGCCCTGTAAATCTAGGCTGGGGCCACACTCATACCAAGCTTCATATTCTGTGACCTAGATAGAGCATCACGGGAGACAGAAGCTCAGTCCCTGCAATCCACCCCCCCCCCCGCCCCATCTCAGCCTCCCAGATCCAGGTAAGTGCCCTGGAGGACAGCACTCCAGCCCAAATAAAGCCAAGAACCGCCTGCTGCCCTAGGGAATTGTAACTGCTGAGTCTTCACTGAGGAAAGCAGCCTGGAGTTGGCTTTGTGTGGCCCCCACTTCTTTTCTGCTGACCAAATAACCTGTGAACTAAAGGAGATTTCAGAACTGAGATGTGAAACAGCTTCATGATGGATATATTTTTCTACAAGGGGCTTAAATAGTAATCCATTCATTTTTCACAATGTGTTTCATTCAGGTACCACGGACACTGCACCATTTCATTACCAAATCCCACAGCTCACTCTCCCATCCTCCTCTTCAGAAGCCAGCCTCCAGGAGCAATAATACTGCTCCCAACGCCCTCCTACACATCCACCAATCTACCTCACATCCTCTTTCTTCCACCCGGCACCTCCTCCTTGCACCTGGCACCTCTGAGCCAGGAGGCCAGACAGGTGATGTAGGATGACAACGATGCTGACATCGATGGCAAACTTCTTTGCCATCCTCCCCAACCCAGGACCCCAGATCCCACTCCAAGTACAATCAGAACCCACTGGGACATAGCCGCTTGCTACCCAAAATCACACCCCCCAAACCCTAGCTCACAGCCCTTTGGAGTTAGGTGACCAAGACAAGCGAGAACTCAGAACTGTCAGGGAAGTCGGCTATTATCAGACAGAAACTGTCAGACGGGAATATAGACCATAACATCTCAGTCAAGCCCTTAGAGGGCTGAGCTACACCTCCCTCCATCCTCACTTTGTTCTCTGCCTTTCCTGCTCCCTTCCTATGCCTGGGGCCTCCTGCTCATGAGCCACTCCTACAATTCAAGGGGCAACTCACCTGACCACCACACCAGCCCCCAGTGGCCTTTGCATGCTGCTTCCTTGCTTTGGGTACAAGTGAAAAGTCACTCATAGGGCCAGATGTTACTATTTGCTCCCAGATTGGCACATAGGCAAAGCAGTTTTGTTCAAGAAAGTCACTAACTGCCTTGATTTCTCTCCAAAATCAAGAGATCATAGAACAGAGGGGCTTAAAAAAGTTCAAGGGGGAAATATACAGTGTTTATACTCAAGGTGTGACTGCAAGACCCCAAATACCTGGTGGACTACAACCCACTTCCTGCTTTTGTCTACACCAGGTTACCTGCCAAGCCACTTGAGGATTTGAGCATCTTATCTGGGCCTTCAGGGTTTAGGCACCAGCCACCCAGCCGACACCTGGAGCCCAGCAAGCAGAGTTTCACCCATCCTTTGGACCTGTGAGCAGCATTGGGAATTTAACCAAACGCAATGTGTGAAATTATGGAAGATGGGGGAGAGCAGGAATTGACCTCCAAACTTCACAGCAAGGCTTCTTTAGCCAGCACAAGAGTGTTGAGCATGTGCGTGGTTTTTGAACAAACCGCAATTCACATACCCCTCTTTCCAAGCTCACCTTGACTAACATGGGACCATCCCTTTCTGCTGTGGCCCCAGGGAGCAGGCCATGCCCTGGAGGGCTGTAGAGGGCTCAGTCTGCATGCCACAAAGCAATAACTGTCAACTCGACCCTACCCCCAGCCCAGTGACACACAGCTCTCCACATGTCACCAAGGCGGGATCAGACAATGCTGCCCAGTGGCGGCACTGTCTTCAAGATCATTTCTGAGGAATGGCAACCATTATTGGCTGGATATGGGGCCCAAGAGCTCTCACACGAGAAAATTTCCTAAATCTAAACCTTCATGCACTGCCCAGCGTGACATCGGCCATAGTTTTAAGAGTTGTTTGTCCCTTGCTACTTCAGCTGCTTCAGAGAGGTGAGGGACAGTGGTCTGCAAGTCCCCCATCCCAGACCCACAGCACAGCTTTCTGTGGTGCCCCCGACCCACACCCTGACTCCCAGGCTCCGGCGGCTGGCCAGCCCCCTCTCCGTTCCTGGCCCTTCCCCTTCGCACCCCATCTCCCCCTCCCCCACTGCTCGTGCTTCCTGAAGGCCGTGTGAGATGATCTAAAAGCAGACTAGGCATGGAGTTTTGCTGCTGTAGTCACACACGCTGTGTTCCTGCTATAGTGTAGTGAATGACCCTCGAGATATGCAGTCACACACACACAATTTGTCCTGTTAGGATTCTCATCCTCCCCCACCTCAGAAAACTTCCAGATCTCTTATGTCAAGGCAGATTACATTATTTTGAGCAGTTGTGTAGACTCCAAAATATATTTTCTGTAATCACTGGTATTTCTCAAAAGGCCTCCTGTAATTACTATACATGTGAATTTTTCCTTATTTATAAAATATATATAAATTATTTTTAATACATCAACTTTAGTAGAAATTTGTACCAACACAGCAACTGTATGTGGCATTGGAGATAAGTTTGTGTTTACTTTGATGTATTTCACAGTATTGGACACACCATGTATTTGCAGTACCACTTGATATAAAGACGATTCACAGATTATCATAAAGTATTGTCATTGTAAATGCTCTTTTTCTGAGGACTTTACAATAAAACGTGAAAAAAGTTACCCAGTCTGTATGCACTTGCTAAAGCGAGAACTGACTAAGGCAGGACTACTCGGGGGCCTTCTCCCCCTTCTCCATCGCCATTATAGGTCCATGATGGTCAAAGCAAAATGGACCCTGCTCTGGCCCAGTCCAAAGAGAGCCTGGACAAAGGCAGGCATCTGACCCCAGAAGTCTCTCTTCCCCATGTTGAAGTTTCAGGTCCCAAAATGCACAACTAACATCTGGCTCAAAACTTCTCATCATCTGCCCTGCAAGCCCTTAAAATCCACCCCAGCCCCCAGACTCTTATCCATTTCTTGAGTCCAGTCACTCTGGATTCTTACTGGGGCAGACTTTCCAGCTAGGATGCAGAATGTATAAAGTGCTTGGTGATCACCAAGCTACCATGTGGATGGAGCACCTGCTATGTGCCAGCATGGCGCTAGGGAGGGGGACCCAGGGCCGCACAAAGGAGACACAGTCCCTGCCCTTGGTGAGTTTCAAGTCCTCTGTGCCATGACCAGTAGTGCAGGTTCTACAAAGAAACACACACTCTGTGTGTATGTGTCTGCATGTCTGTGTGTGTGTATGTGTGTGTAGGGAAAGGGAGATATAGTTTAAGGAATTGGCTCATGCAGTTGTGGAGGCTGGAAAGTCCAAATCTGTAGGGCAGGTGGGCAGCTGGAGACCCAGAGAAGAGTTTCAGTTCAACTCCTAAGGCAGTTTGTTGGCTGAATTCCCCCTTCTTCGGGGGAGCTCAGTATTTTGATTTTAAGACCTTCAACTGATTGGATGAGGCCCACCCACACTATGGTGGGTAATCTGCTTTACTCAAAGTCTACTGATTTGTTAGAGAGGAGTCAAGATGGCGGAGGAGTAGGAGAACATGGAGTTCATCTCTCCCCACAAATGCATCAAGAATACATCTATAAATGGAAAAAATCTCACAGAGCACCTGCTGAACACTAGCAGAGGAACTTGGACACCTAAAAGCACAAGAAAGATTCTCACATAACTGGGTAGGATGAAAGAAGGAAAAAGGAAGAGGAGAGGAAGCAGGATGAGACCTACACCCCTGGGGGGAGCTGAAGGTGAGGACAGGTTCCCGCATCCGGAGAAGGCCCCCCACTGGCAGGAGATCATGTGGGACAGAAGGGGAGCTTTGGGGGCTCAGAGGAGAGTGCAGCAACTGGTCTGTGGCAGGCAGGACAGAGTGAGACCTACACAGAGGGTCCAACCCACGGCCCTGCACATCCCAGACTGAGACATGTGCCCAGGGGCTGGGTGCTGGAACGTGGGGTTTAGAGAGCAGACCCAGGGAGAGAACTGCTGTTCTCTGCAAGGTGACAGCCTGAGGGGACAGGAGAGACGAGCTCCTCAACCAGGAATCCTCCTGGAAAAAGCCCGGATCGCCATAGAAGCAAAGCGCCATTGTTGAGGGACACACAAAGGGCAAGGTCGCCATTGAAGCCTCTCTGCCCATGCACCAGCCCCTGCCTCCATGAGCATTAGGAAGGGCTCCCGCCAGGGCTGGCTCTCTCACACCTACGGCCACTGGCTCGCTCCCCCATGCACCCCATCCCCTCCAGAGCCAGCTCTCTTGCACCCACGGCCTCTGGCTCTGCTGTGTGACCCATCCCCACAGGGCTGGGCTCTTGTGCTCCAGGGCAGCCTTGGGAGCAGATGCCTGTGAGTGGCCCACACACAGAGGTGGAGCTGAAACCACAGCTGAGCCCCAGGGACTGTGCAACTATGAAAGAAGAGCTGAAATCTCTCCTCACAGCTGCACAAATGGCAGAATTACACCCCCACAACTGGCTTTGTAAACTCAGCACCTGAAGAACATCTAAACAGTCAACAAATGCTCCTGCAGCTGAGACGGGTCTAGCTTTAGCAGCTGTGGACTTTGTGAGCACATACATGTGGGGGATGGGCCAGGCCAGAGTCTGAGCCACCCCCATAGTACCCACAGCAGGTCCAGATCCATGATTACTGCAATCTCCTGGGACCTGACATCAGTGGGCCTACGCTAGTGGCCTGGTGAAAACAACTCCTGAGAGACACCAAGGCCAATTGCCGGCCTACCAGTGGTTAAGGTGG
Organism: Mesoplodon mirus; assembly: GCF_964341445.2. Lineage (NCBI taxonomy): Eukaryota > Metazoa > Chordata > Mammalia > Artiodactyla > Ziphiidae > Mesoplodon > Mesoplodon mirus. The sequence goes on from NC_138980.1 coordinate 73,481,337, forward strand.
GGCTGAGAGCAGAGCCGACAACAGAGTAACTTGTGAGTTCAAACAACGGGTAAAAGGTGACACAACAGAGCACATTCATGGGTGAATAGCGCCGAAGGACGAATACTCAGTGGCTTCTCTCTTATTGGGACTGCTCCAACACCACCTCCCTTGCACTGCAGATCAGAAACACAGCTAAGAAACAGATCTGGAGGCCTCTACTCCAATACCTAGGGAGCAGACCCCACCCCTGACAGGGCAGTGACAACCACAGAGCAAAGGGGAGGCTCCACTCAATACCCAGGGCAGGCTTTGGTCACCAAAACACCAGTCAAATACCCTATCAGGGAGACAACAGCTAGCATACACTGAAGAGATGACAGACAACCATACTGAAAACAAACATTGCACCCCCAAAAAAAAAATTCAAACCCATGCAGGCTACACAGGGACATTCCCACATAAAAATAACTCTCCAAGACAGTCTGAGGGTCTGGCATCTGGAGGAAGAACCCCCAGAGCATTTAGCCTTGAAGACCAGTGGGTCTTGAGGGCAGGAGCCCCACAGGGCTGGGGGAAAGAGAGACTCCACTCTTGGAGGGTGCACACAAGGTACCACGAGCACCTGGACCCAGCACAAAGCGGTAACTCCATAGGAACCTGGGATAGACCTACCTAGGGGTCTTGGAGGGTCTCCTGGGGAAGCAGGGCTTGGCTGTAGTTCACTGTGGGGGCAACAACACTGGCAGCAGAGGCCCCAGGGAATATTAATCAGCATGAGCTCTACAGGAAGTCCCCATTTCAGCACCAAGACTCAACCCCACCCAACAGCCTGCAGGCTCCAGCGCTGAAATGCCTCAGGCCAAACAACCAGCAAGACAGGAACACAGCTGTACCCATCAGCAGACAGGCTGCCTAAAGTCCTACTAAGCTCACAGACAAAACAAAACACACGAATTGACACAGCCCTGCCCACCAGAGGGACAAGACCCAAATCCACCCACCAGAGGGCAGGCACCAGTCCCCACCACGAGGAAGCCTGCAAAAGGCCCTGGACCAAACTCACCCACTAGGGGGCACACACCAAAAGCAAGAGGAACTACGATTCTGCAGCATGTGTAAAGGATACCACAAACACAGTAAGTTAGACAAAATGAGATGACAGAGAAATATGTTTCAGACAAAGGAGCAAGATAAAAACCTACAAGAACAACTAAATGAATAGGAGATAGAAAATCTACGTGAAAAAAATTTAGAGTAATGAAAGTAAAGATGATCCAAGATCTTGGAAAAAGGATGGAGGCACAGACCAAGATACAAGAAATGCTTAACAAAGAGTTAGAAGATTTAAAAAAACAAACAAACACAGATGAACAATACAAAAACTGAAATGAAAAATACACTAGAAGGAATTGATACCAGTATAACTGAGGCAGGAAAACGAATAAGTGAGCTGGAAGACAGAGTGGTGGAAATCACTGCCACAGAACAGAACAAAGGGAAAAAAATGATAGAAGGAAATGAGGACAGTCTCAGAGGCTACTGGGGCACCATTAAATGCACCAACATTCACATTTTAGGGGTCCCAGAAGAAGAAGAGAAAGAGAAAGAGCCTGAAGAAATATTTGAAGAGATTATAGTCAAAAACTTCTCTAACATAGGAAAGAAATAGTCACCCAAGTCCAGGAACTACAGAGAGTCCTATACAGGATAAACCCAGGAGGAACACGTCGAGAAACATATTAATCAAACTGACAAAAATTAAAGACAAAGAAAAATATTAAAACAATGAGGGAAAAGCAATAAATAATATACAAGGGAATCCCCATAAGGTTATCAGCTGATTTTTCAGCAGAAACTCTGCAGGCCAGAAGGGAGTGACATGATATATTTTTAAGTGATGAAAGGGAAAAACCTACAGCCAAGAATAATCTAACCAACAAAGCTCTCATTCAGATTCAACAGAGAAATTAAAAATTTACAGACAAGGAAAAGCTAAGAGAATTCAGCACCACCAAACCAGCTTTACAACAAATCCTAAAGGAACTTCTCTAGGCAGGGGGGAAAAAAAAAAGATGCCACAACTGGAAACAAGAAAATCACAAATGGGAAAGATCACTGGTAAAGGTAAAAATACAGTAAATGTAGTAAATCACCCACACACAAATATGATATCAAAACCAGTAGTGGTGAGGAGAGTACAAATGAAGGATATGGGAATTGCATTTGAAATTAAGAGACTGGCAACTTAAAATAATCTTGTACATATACAGACTGCTACAACAAAACCTTATGGGAACCGCAGACCAAAAATCTACAATAGATATATACAAAAAAAAAAAACAAAACAGTCCAAACACAACACTAAAGATAGTCATTGAATCAAAACAGAAGAGAACAAAAGAGGAAGGGAATAAAAAGTCCTTCAAAAAGAAATCCAGGGGATTTCCCTGGTGGCATAGTGGTTAAGAATCTGCCTGCCAATGCAGGAGACATGGGTTCAAGCCCTGGTCCAGGAAGATCCCACATGCCGCAGAGCAACTAAGCCCAGGTGCCACAATTACTGAGCCAGTTCTCTAGAGCCTGCATGCCACAACTACTAAAGACCACATGCCTAGAGCCTGTGTTCCTCAACAACAAAAGCCACCGCAATGAGAAGCCCATGCACCACAATGAAAAGTAACCCCCACTTGCCGCAACTAGAGAGAGCCCATGCGCAGCAACAAAGACCCAACAGAGCCAAAAATAAAAATAATTAATTTTTCTAACTTAAAAAAAAAAGAAATCCAAAAACAATTAACAAAATGGCTCTAAGAGCATATATATCAATAATTTCCTTAAATGTAAATGGATTAAATGCTCCAACCAAAAGACAAAGCCAGGTTAAATGGATACAACAACAAGGCCTGTATATATTGCTATCTATAAGAGACCCACTTCAGATCTAGGGGCACATACAAACTGAAAGTGAGGGGATGGAAAAACATATTCCATGTAAATGGAAATCAAAAGAAAGCTGAAGTACCAATACTCATATCAGACAAAATGGATTTTAAAATAAAGACTGTTACAAGAGACAAAGAAGGACACTACATAATGATCAAGAGATCAATTCAAGAAGGATATATAACAATCGTAAATATATACGTGCCCAACAAGGAGCACCCCAATATATAAGGCAAATACTAACAGCCATAAAAGGAGAAATTGACAGTAACACAATAGTAGTGGGGGACTTGAATACCCCACTTGCATCAATGGACAGATCATCCAGACAGAAGATCAATGAGGAAACACAGGCCTTAAATGACACATTAGAACAGATGGACTTGATTTTTACAGAGCATTCCATCCAAAAGCAACAGAATACACATTCTTCTGAAGAGCACATGGAACCTTCTCCGGGATTGATCACATGCTGGGCCACAAAGCAAGCCTCAGTAAATTTAAGAAAATTTAAATTATATCAAGCATCTATTCTGACTACAGTGTATGAAATTAGAAATCAACTATAAGAAAAATAAATTAAGAGACACAAGCACGTGGAAGCTAAACAATGTTACTAAACAACCAATGGATCACTGAAGAAGTCAAAGAGGAAATTAAAAAATACCTAGAGACAAATGAAAATGAAAGTACGATGATCCAAAACCTATGAGATGCAGCAAAAGCAGTTCTAAGACTGAAGTTTATAGCAATGCAATCTTACCACAGGAAACAAGAAAAATCCCCCAAAAAAACCTAACCTTACACCTAAAGCAACTAGAGAAAGAAGAACAAACAAAACCCAAAGTTGGTAGAAGGAAAAAAAAATCATAAAGTTCACGGTAGAAATAAATGAAACAAAGGCAAAGAAAACAATAGAAAAGATCAATGAAACTAAAAGCTGGTTCTTTGAAAAGATAAACAACACTGATAAACCTTTAGCCAGACTCATCAAGAAAAACAGGGAGAGGGCTCAAATCAATAAAATTAGAAACGAAAAAGGAGAAGTTACAGTGGACACCACAGAAATATTAAGGAAGAAATGAACAAATTCTTAGAAAGGTACAATCTCCCAAGACTGAACCAGGAAGAAATAGAAAATATGAAAAGACCAATCACACATACTGAAGTTGAAACTATGATTAAAAAACTGGCAACAAAAAAAGTCCAGGACCAGATGGTTTCACAGGTGACTTCTATCAAACATTTAGAGAAGAGTTAACACTTGTTTTCTGAAACTATTCCAAAAGATTGCAGAGGAAGGAACACTCCCAAACTCATTCTATGAGGCCACCATCACCCTGTTACCAAAACCAAAGGTACCAAAAAAAAAAAAAAAGAAAAAAATCACAGGCCAATATCTCTGATCAACATAGACACAAAAATCCTCAACAAAATACTAGCAATCTGAATGCAACAATACATTAAAAGCATCATATACCATGATCAAGTGGGTTTTATCACAGGGATGCAAGGTTTTTTCAATATCCACAAATCAGTGTCATACACCACATCAACAAATTAAAGAATAAAAAACATGATCATCTCAAAAGATGCAGAAAAAGCTTTTGACAAAATTCAATACCCATTTATGATTAAAACTCTCCAGAAAATAGGCATAGAGGAAACCTACGTCAACATAATAAAGGCCATATATGACAAAACCACAGCCAACATCGTTCTCAATGGTGAAAAACTGAAACCATTTCCTCTATGATCAGGAACAAGACAAGGTTGCCCACTTGCACCACTATTAATCAACATAGTTTGGAAGTTTTAGCCATGGCAATCATAGAAGAAAAAGAAATAAAAGGGATACAAATCAGAAAAGAAGTAGTAAAATTGTCACTGTTTGAAGGCGACATGATACAATGCATATGAAATCCTAAAGATGCTACCAGAAAACTACTAGAGCTAATCAGCGAATTTGGTAAACTAGCAGGATACAAAATTTACGCACAGAAATCTCTTGCATACCTATACACTAACGACAAAAAATCTGAAAAAGAAATTAAGGAAACACTCCCATTTACCATGGCAACAAAAATAATAAAATACCTAGGAATAAAACTACCTAAGGAGAAAAAAGACCTGTATGAAGAAAACAATATGACACTGATGAAAGGAATTAAAGACAATACAAACAGATGGAGAGATATACCATGTTCTTGGATTAGAAGTATCAACACTGTGAAAATGACTGTACTACCCAAAGCAAACTACAGATTCAATGCAATCCCTATCAAACTAACAATGGCATTTTTCACAGAACTAGAACAAATAATTTTACAATTTGTGTAGAAACACAAAAGACCCTGAGTAGCCAAAGCAATGATGAGAAAGAAAAACAGGGCTGGAGGAATCAGGCTCCCTGACTTCAGACTATACTACAAAACTACAGTAATCAAGACATTATGGTACTGGCACAAAAACAGAAATATAGATCAACGGATCAGGATAGAAAGCCCAGACATAAACCCACACACATATGGTCACCTTATCTTTGATAAAGGATGCAAGAATATACAATGGAGAAAAGACAGCCTCTTCAGTAACTGGTGTTGGGAAAACTGGACAGCTACATGTAAAAGAATGAAATTAGAACACTTCCTGACACCATACACAAAAATAAACTCAAAATGCATTAAAGACCTAAATGTAAGGCCAGATACTAAAAAAACTCTTAGAGAAAAACATAGGGAAAACACTCTATGACATAAATCACAGCAAGGTCCTTTTTGACCCCCCTCTGAGAGAAATGGAAATAGAAACAAAAATAAACAAATGGGACCTAATGAAACTTAAAAGCTTTTGCACAACAAAGAAAACCATAAACAAGATGAAAAGACAGCCTGGAGGAAGATGGCGGAAGAGTAAGACGCGGAGATCACCTTCCTCCCCACAAGATACATCAGAAATTCATCTACACGTGGAACAACTCCTACAGAACACCTACTGAACGCTGACAGAAGACCTCAGACCCCCCAAAAGGCAAGAAACTCCTCACATACCTGGGTAGGACAAAAGAAAAAAGAATAAACAGAGACAAAAGGATAGGGACGGGACCTGCACCAGTGGGAGGGAGCCGTGAAGGAGGAAAGGTTTCCACACACTAGAAGCCCCTTTGCGGGCGGAGACTGCAGTTGGCGGAGGGGGAAAGCTTCAGAGTAGCAGAGGAGAGCACAGCAACAGGAGTGTGGAGGGCAAAGCGGAGAGATTCCGGCACAGAGGATCGGTGCCCTCAGGCACACACCAGCCCGACAGGCTTGTCTGCTCGGCCACCGGGGCGGGCGGGGCTGGGAGCTGAGGCTCGGTTATCGGGTTTCAGTCGGAGCGCAGGGAGAGGACTGGGGCTGGGGCTGGCGGCAGGAAGAGAGCCTGAAGGGGTTAGTGCACCACGGCTAGCCCGGAGGGAGTCCGGGGGAAAAAGTCTGGAGCTGCCGAAGAGGCAAGAGACTTTTTCTTCTCTTTTGTTTCCTGGTGCGCGAGAAGAGGGTATTAAGAGGGCTGCTTGGGGAAGCGCCGGAGACGGGCGTGAGCCGCGCTAAAGGCGCGGACCCCGGAGACGGGCGTGGGACGCTGGGGCTGCTGCTGCTGCCGCTGCCGCGGGGCCTGGGTGCGAGCGCAGGTCACTGTCCACCCCGCCTTCCGGGGGGCCTGTGCACCCCGCCACTGCCAGGGTCCCGGGACCCGGGGACGGCTTTCCCGGGAAAGCGCACGGAGCGCCTCGGGCTGGTGCAACGTCACGCCGGCCTCTGCCACCGCAGGCCCGCCCCACACTGCACGCCCCTCCCTCCCCTCTGCCTCAGTGAGCCAGAGCCCCCGAATCAGCGGCTCCTTTAAACCCGTCCTGTCCGAGCGAAGAACGGACGCCCTCCGGCGACCTACGCGCAGAGGCGGGGCCAGATCCAAGGCTGAGACCCGGGAGCTGTGAGAGCAGAGAAGAGACAAGGAAATCTCTCTGTGCAGCCTCGGAGGCAGCGGATTAAAGCTCCACGGTCCACTTGATGTGCCCTGCGTCTGTGGAGTGCATGAATGGACAGCGAATCATCCCAAATTGAGGAAGTGGACTTTGAGGACAAGATTTAAGACTTTCCCCCCTTTTCCTCTTTTTACAACGAACTATCCCAAATTAAGGAGGTGGACTTAGAGAGCAAGATTTCAGACTTCTCGCCCTTTTCCTCTTTTTACAACGAATTATCCCAAATTGAGGAGGTGGACTTGGAGAGCAAGATTTTTGATTTTTCCCCCGATCTCTTTTTGTGAATGTGTATGTGTATGCTTTTGTGTAAGATTCTCTCTGTATAGCTTTGCTTCCACCATATGTCCCAGGGTTCTATCTGTCCGGTTTTTTTTCAATAATTACTTTTTAATTTTAATAACACTACTATATTTCATACTTTATTCTATTTTACTTTACCTGCTCTTTCTTTTTTTTCCTATCTTCCTTTCCTCCCTCCCTCCCTCCGCCCCTCCTTTCCTTCTTTCTCTTTCTTTCCTTCCTCCCTCCCTCCCTCCCTTCTTCCTTTCACTTTCTTTTTCTTTCCTTCCTCCCTCCCTCCTTCTTTCTTTCTTTCTGTCCTTCCTCCTTCCCTCCTTTCTTTCTTTCTTTCTTCCTTCCTTCCTTTCTTTCCTTCTTCCTTTCTTTCTCTTCTCTCTTTCTTCTACTAATTCTTTCTTTCTACTTTTTCTCCCTTTTATTGTGAGCCGGGTAGATAAAAGGCTCTTGGTGCTGCAGCCAGGAGTCAGTGCTGTGCCTCTGAAGTGGGAGAGCCAACTTCAGGACACGGGTCCACAAGAGACCTCCCAGCTCCACATAATATCTAGCAGTGAAAATCTCCCAGAGATCTCCATCTCAACACCAGCACCCAGCTTCACTCAACGACCAGCAAGCTACAGTGCTGGTCACCCTATGCCAAGCAACTAGCAAGGCAGGAACACAATCCCACCCATTAGCAGAGAGGCTGCCTAAAAACATAATAAGGCCACAGGCACCCCAAAACACACCACCAGATGTGGACCTGTCCACCAGAAAGACAAGATCGAGCCTCAACCACCAGAACACAGGCACTAGTCCCCCCCCACCAGGAAGCCTACACAACCTACTGAAACAACTTTAGCCACTGGGGACAGACACCAAAAACAACAGGAACTACGAATCTGCAGGCTGCAAAAAGGAGACCCCAAACACAGTAACATAAGCAAAATGAGAAGATAGAAAAACACACAGCAGGTGAAGGAGCAAGATAAAAATCTACCAAACCTAACAAATGAAGAGGTAATAGGCAGTCTACCTGAAAAAGAATTCAGAATAATGATAGTAAAGATGATCCAAGATTCTATTTCCAAGATGCAAAATCTTGGAAACAGAATAGACAAAATGCAAGAAACAGTTAACAAGGACCTAGAAGAACTAAAGATGAATCAAGCATCGATTAAAAACACAATAAATGAAATGAAAAATACTCTAGATGGGATCAATAGCAGAATAACTGAGGTGGAAGAACGGATAAGTGAGGTGGAAGATAAAATACTGGAAATAACTGATGCAGAGCAAAATAAGGAAAAAAGAATGAAAAGAACAGAGGACAGTCTCAGAGACCTCTGGGACAACATTAAACGCACCAACATTCGAATTATAGGAGTTCCAGAAGGAGAAGACAAAAAGAAAGGGACTGAGAAAATATTTGAAGAGATTATAGTTGAAAACTTCCCTAATATGGGAAAGGAAATAGTTACTCAAGTCCAGGAGGCACAGAGAGTCCCATACAGAATAAATCCAAGGAGAAATACGCCAAGACACATATTAATCAAACTGTCAAAAATTAAACACAAAGAAATCATATTAAAAGCAGCAAGGGAAAAACAACAAATAACACACAAGGGAATCCCCATCAGGTTAACAGCTGATCTCTCAGCAGAAACTCTACAAGCCAGAAGGGAGTAGCAGGACATAATTAAAGTGATGAAGGAGAAAAACCTGCAACCAAGATTACTCTACCCAGCAAGGATCTCATTCAGATTTGATGGAGAAATTAAAACCTTTACAGACAAGCAAAAGCTGAGAGAGTTCAGCACCACCAAACCAGCTTTACAACAAATGCTAAAGGAACTTCTCTAGGCAAGAAACACAACAGAAGGAAAATACCTACAATAACGAACCCAAAACAATTAAGGAAATGGGAATAGGAACATACATATCAATAATTACCTTAAATGTAAATGGACTAAATGCTCCCACCAAAAGACACAGATTGGCTGAATGGATACAAAAACAAGACCCATATATATGCTGTCTACAAGAGACCCACTTCAGACCTAGAGACACATACAGATTGAAAGTAAGGGGATGGAAAAAGATATTCCATGCAAATGGAAATCAAAAGAAAGCTGGAGTAGCAATTCTTATATCAGACAAAATAGACTTTAAAATAAAGACTATTAGAAGAGACAAAGAAGGACACTACATAATGATCAAGGGATCGATCCAAGAAGAAGATATAACAATTGTAAATATTTATGCACCCAACATAGGAGCACCTCAATACATAAGGCAAATACTAACAGCCATAAGAGGGGAAATCGACAGTAACACACTCATAGTAGGAGACTTTAACACCCCACTTTCACCAATGGACAGATCATCCAAAATGAAAATCAATAAGGAAAAACAAGCTTTAAATGACACATTAAACAAGATGGACTTAATTGATATTTATAGGACATTCCATCCAAAAACAACAGAATACACATTTTTCTCAAGTGCTCATGGAACATTCTCCAGGATAGATCATATCGTGGGTCACAAATCAAGCCTTGGTAAATTTAAGAAAATTGAAATTGTATCAAGTATCTTTTCCGACCACAATGCTATGAGACTAGACATCAATTACAGGAAAAGATCTGTAAAAAATACAAACACATGGAGGCTAAACAATACACTACTCAATAAAGAAGTGATCACTGGAGAAATCAAAGAGGAAATTAAAAAATACCTAGAAACAAATGACAATGGAGACACGACGACCCAAAACCTATGGGATGCAGCAAAAGCAGTTCTAAGGGGGAAGTTTATAGCAATACAATCCCACCTTAAGAAACAGGAAACATCTCGAGTAAACAACCTGACCCTGCACCTAAAGCAATTAGAGAAACAAGAACAAAAAAACCCCAAAGTTAGCAGAAGGAAAGAAATTGTAAAGATCAGATCAGAAATAAATGAAAAAAAATGAAGGAAACGATAGCAAAGATCAATAAAACTAAAAGCTGGTTCTTTGAGAAGATAAACAAAATAGACAAACCATTAGCCAGACTCATCAAGAAAAAAAGGGAGAAGACTCAAATCAATAGAATTAGAAATGAAAAAGGAGAAGTAACAACTGACACTGAAGAAATACAAAAGATCATGAGAGATTACTACAAGCAACTCTATGCCAATAAAATGGACAACCTGGAAGAAATGGACAAATTCTTAGAAATGCACAACCTGCCAAGACTGAATCAGGAAGAAATAGAAAATATGAATAGACCAATCACAAGCACTGATATTGAAACTGTGATTAAAAATCTTCCAACAAACAAAAGCCCAGGACCAGATGGCTTCACAGGCAAATTCTATCAAACATTTAGAGAAGAGCTAACACCCATCCTTCTCAAACTCTTCCAATTTCAGAGGAAGGAACACTCCCAAACTCATTCTATGAGGCCACCATCACCTTGATACCAAAACCAGGCAAGGATGTCACAAAGAAAGAAAACTACAGGCCAATATCACTGATGAACATAGATGCAAAAATCCTCAACAAAATACTAGCAAACAGAATCCAACAGCACATTAAAAGGATCATACACCATGATCAAGTGGGGTTTATTCCAGGAATGCAAGGATTCTTTAATATACGCAAATCAATCAATGTGATACACCATATTAACAAATTGAAGAAGAAAAACCATATGATCATCTCAAAAGATGCAGAAAAAGCTTTCGACAAAATTCAACACCCATTTATGATAAAAACCCTGCAGAAAGAAGGCATAGAGGGAACTTTCCTCAACATAATAAAGGTCATATATGACAAACCCACAGCCAACATTGTCCTCAATGGTGAAAAACTGAAACCATTTCCACTAAGATCAGGAACAAGACAAGGCTGCCCACTCTCACCACTCTTATTCAACCTAGTTTTGGAAGTTTTAGCCACAGCAATCAGAGAAGAAAAGGAAATAAAAGGAATACAAATTGGAAAAGAAGAAGTAAAGCTGTCACTGTTTGCAGATGACATGATACTATACATAGAGAATCCTAAAGATGCTACCAGAAAACTACTAGAGCTAATCAATGAATTTGGTAAAGTAGCAGGATACAAAATTAATGCACAGAAATCTCTGGCATTCCTGTACACTAATGATGAAAAATCTGAAAATGAAATCAAGAAAACACTCCCATTTACCACTGCAACAAAAAGAATAAAATATCTAGGAATAAACCTACCTAAGGAGACAAAAGACCTGTATGCAGAAAATTATAAGACACTGATGAACGAAATTAAAGATGATACAAATAGATAGAGAGATATACCATGCTCCTGGATTGGAAGAATCAATATTGTGAAAATGGCTCTACTACCCAAAGCAATCTACAGATTCAATGCAATCCCTATCAAACTACCACTGGCATTTTTCACAGAACTAGAACAAAAAATTTCAAAATTTGTATGGAAACACAAAAGACCCCGAATAGCCAAAGCAATCTTGAGAACGAAAAATGGACCTGGAGGAATCAGGCTCCCTGACTTCAGACTATACTACAAAGCTACAGTAATCAAGACAGTGTGGTACTGGCACAAAAACAGAAAGATAGATCAATGGAACAGGATAGAAAGCCCAGAGATAAACCCACGCACATATGGTCAACTTATCTTTGATAAAGGAGGCAGGAATGTACAGTGGAGAAAGGACAGCCTCTTCAATAAGTGGTGCTGGGAAAACTGGACAGGGACATGTAAAAGTATGAGATTAGATCATTCCCTAACACCATACACAAAAATAAGCTCAAAATGGATTAAAGACCTAAATGTAAGGCCAGAAACTATCAAACTCTTAGAGGAAAACATAGGCAGAACAGTCTATGACATAAATCACAGCAAGATCCTTTTGGACCCACCTCCTAGAGAAATGAAAATAAAAACAAAGATAAACAAATGGGACCTAATGAAACTTCAAAGCTTTTGCACAGCAAAGGAAACCATAAACAAGACCAAAAGACAACCCTCAGAATCGAGAAAATATTTGCAAATGAAGCAACTGACAAAGGATTAATCTCCAAGATTTATAAGCAGCTCATGCAGCTCAACAGCAAAAAAAACAAACAAGCCAATCCAAAAATGGGCAGAAGACTTAAATAGGCATTTCTCCAAAGAAGATATACAGACTGCCAACAAACACATGAAAGAATGCTCAACATCATTAATCATTAGAGAAATGCAAATCAAAACTCCAATGAGATATCATCTCACAGCAGTCAGAATGGCCATCATCAAGAAATCTAGAAACAATAAATGCTGGAGAGGGTGTGGAGAAAAGGGAACACTCTTGCACTGCTGGTGGGAATGTGAATTGGTACAGCCACTATGGAGAACAGTATGGAGGTTCCTTAAAAAACTAAAATAGAACTACCATATGACCCAGCAATCCCACTACTAGGCATATACCCTGAGAAAACCATAATTCAAAAAGAGACATGTACCAAAATGTTCATTGCAGCTCTATTCACAATAGCCCGGAGCTGGAAACAACCTAAGTATCCATCATCGGATGAATGGATAAAGAAGATGTGGCACATATATACAATGGAATATTACTCGGCCATAAAAAGAAACAAAACTGAGCTATTTATAATGAGGTGGATAGACCTAGAGTCTGTCATACAGAGTGAAGTAAGTCAGAAAGATAAAGACAAATACCATATGCTAACACATATATATGGAATTAAAAAAAAATGTCATGGAACCTAGGGGTAAAACGGGAATAAAGACACAGACCTACTTGAGAATGGAATTGAGGATATGGGGAGGGGGAAGGGTAAGCTGTGACAAAACGAGAGAGAGGCATGGACATATATACACTACCAAACGTAAGGTAGATAGATTGTGGGAAGCAGCCGCGGAGCACAGGGAGATCAGCTCAGTGCTTTGTGACTGCCTGGAGGGGTGGGATGGGGAGGGTGGGAGGGAGGGAGATGCATGAGGGAGGGGATGTGGGAACAGATGTATATGTATGACTGATTCACTTTGTTATAAAGCAGAAACTAATAAAAAATGTAAAAAAAAAAAGTACATTAACGGGGAGACGCAAGAGGGAAGAGATATGGGGACATATGTATATGTATGGCTGATTCACTGTTGTAAAGCAGAAAATAACACACCATTGTAAAGCAATTATACTCCAATAAAGATGTTAAAAATAAATAAATCAATTAATTAATTAATTAAAAAGATGAAAAGACAACCCTCAGAATGGGAGAAAATATTTGCAAATGAAGCAACTGACAAAGGATTAATCTCCAAAATATACAAGCAGCTTATCAGCTCAATATCAAAAAAACAAACAACTTAATCCAAAAATGGGTGGAATTCCTAAATAGACATTTCTCCAAAGAAGACATACAGATAGCCAACAAACATATGAAAGGGTGCTCAACATCACTAATCATTAGAGAAATGCAAATCAAAACTACAATGAGGTGTCACCTCACACCAGTCAGAATGGCCATCATCAAAAAATCTAGAAACAGTAAATGCTGGAGAGGGTGTGGAGAAAAGAGAACCCTCTTGCACTGTTGGTGGGAATGTAAATTGATAAAGCCACTATGGAGAACAGTATGGAAGTTCCTTTAAAAACTAAAAATAGAACTACCATATGACCCAGCAATCCCACTACTGGGCATATACCCTGAGAAAACCATAATTCAAAAACAGTCATGTAGGGCTTGCCTGGTGGTGCAGTGGTTAAGAATCCACCTGCCAATGCAGAGGACGTGGGATCAAGCCCTGGTCCAGGAAGATCCCATATGCCACAGAGCAACAAAGCCCGTGCACCACAGCTACTGAGCCTGCATTCTAGAGCCCACAGGCCACAACTACTGAGCCTGCCTGCCACAACTACTGAAGCCCATGTGCCTAGACCCCTTGCTCCTCAAGAACAGAAGCCACCACGAGAAGCCCGTGCACCACAATGAAGAGTAGCCCTCACTTACAGCAACTAGAGAAAGCACACGCACAGCAATGAAGACCCAACACAGCAAAAAATAAATAAATGAAATAAATAAATTTAAAATATAATAAAAAAACAAAACAAAACAAAAAAAAAGAGTCATCTACCACAATGTTCACTGCAGCTCTATTTACAACAGCCAGGACATGGAAGCAATCTAAGTGTCCATTGACAGAAGAATGGATAAAGAAGATGTGGCACATATATACAATGGAATATTACTCAGTCATAAGAAGAAATAAAATTGAGCTATTTGCATTGAGATGGATGGACCTAGAGTCTGTCATACAGAGAGAAGTAAGTCAGAAAGCGAAAAAAAAATACCATATGCTAACACACATATATGGAATCTAAAAAAAAAATGGTTCTGATGAACCTAGGGGCAGGACAGGAATAAAGACACAGACAGAGAATGGACTTGAGGATACAGAGAGGGGGGAGGGTAAGCTGGGATGAAGTGAGAGAGTAGCATTGACATATATACACTACCACATGTAAAACAGATACCTAGTGAGAAGCAGATGCATAGCACAGGGAGATCAGCTTAATGCTCTGTGACCACCTAGAGGGGTGGGATAGGGAGGGTGGGAGGGAGGCGCAAAAGGGAGGGGATATGGGGATATATGTATACGTATCGCCGATTCACTTTGTTATAAAACAGAAACTAACAAAACAGAGGAAAACATAGAACACTAACACGACGCTGTAAAGCAATTATACTCCAATAAAGATGTTAAAAAAAGAAAACACAAGCCTTAAATGACACATTAGGCCAGATAGATTTAATTGATATCTGTAGGACATCCAATCTGAAAGCAGCAGAATACACTTTCCTCTCAAGTGCACACAGAACATTCTCCAGGATAAATCACATCTTGGGTCACAAATCAAGCCTCAGTAAGTTTCAGAGAATTAAAATCCTTTCAAGCATATTTTGCAACCACAATGCTATGAGATTAGAAATCAACTACAAGGAAAAAGTGTAAAAAAACCCCACAAACACATGGAAGCTAAACAATATATTACTAAACTACTAATGGATCACTGAAGAAATTAAGGGTGAAATTAAAAAGTACCTAGAGACAAATGCCAATGAAAACACAACAATCCAAAACATATGAGACAGAGCAAAAGCAGTTCTAAGAGGGAAGTTTACAGCAACACAATCTTACCTCAAGAAATAAGAAAAATGTCAAATAAACAACCTAACATTACACCTAAAACAACTAGAGAAAGAAGAACAAACAAAACCCAAAGTTAGTAGAAGGAAAGAAATAAAAAATCAGAGCAGAAAAAAATGATATAGAGACAAAGAGAACAATAGAAAAAATCAATGAAACTAAAAGCTGGCTCTTTGAGAAGATAAACAAAATTGATAAAACTTTAGCCAGACTCATCAAGAAAAAAAGGAAGAGGACTCAAATCAATAAAATTAGAAATGAAGAAGGAGAAATTACAACAGACACCACAGAAATACTAAGGATCATAAGGGACTACTACAAGCAACTCTATGCCAATAAAATGGACAACCTAGAAGAAATGGATGTATTCATAGAAAGGTACAACCTTCCAAGACTAAACCAGGAAAAAATATTGTAGAAAATATGAACAAACCAATCATAACTACTAAAATTGAAACTGTGATTTTAGAACTTCCAACAAGCCAAAGTCCAGGACCAGATGGCTTCATGGGCAAATTCTAGCAAACATTTAGAGAAGAGCTAACACCTATCCTTCTCAACCTCTTCCAAAACACTGCAAGGAAGAAACACTCCCAAGCTCATTCTATGAGATCACCATCACCCTGATACCAAAACCAGACAAAGATAACTCAAAAAAAGAAAATTACAGGCCAACCTCACTGATGAACATAGACCCAAAAATCCTCAACAAAATACTAGCAAACTAGGCTTCCCTGGTGGCGCAGTGGTTGAGCATCTGCCTGCCGATGCAGGGGACACGGGTTCGAGCCCTGGTCTGGGAGGGTCCCACATGCCGCGGAGTGACTGGGCTCATGAGCCACGGCTACTGAGCCTGCGCATCTGGAGCCTGTGTTCCGCAACAAGAGAGGCCGAGAGAGTGAGAGGCCCGCGCACCATGATGAAGAGTGGCCCCCACTCGCCGCAACTAGAGAAAGCCCTCCCACAGAAACAAAGACCCAACACAGCCAAAAATAAATAAATAAATTTATATATAAAAAAAAAAGTCACAGGACAAGGCAGTTCCCATTCTACCATTTAAAAAATATATATATACTAGCAAACCGAAGCCAACAACACATTCAAAGGATCATACACCATGATCAACTGGGATTTATCCCAGGGATGCAAGAGAAAGAACAAACAAAACCCAAAGTTAGTAGAAGGAGAGAATTCCAAGGATTCTTCAATATATGCAAATTAGCCAATGTGATACATCACATTAACAAACTGAAAAATAAAAAAGATATGATCGAGAAGGAACCAAGATGGCAGAGTAGAAGAACGCGCTCTCACTCCCTCTTGTGAGAACACCAGAGTCACGGCTAGCTGCTGGACAATCATCGACATGAGGACACTGGAGCTCACCAGAAAGGGTACCCCACATCCAAAGACAAAGGAGAAGCCACAATGCGATGGTAGGAGGGGTGCAATCACAATAAAATCAAACCCTATAACTGCTGGGTGGGTGACTCACAAACTGGAGCACACTTATACCACAGAAGTCCACCCACTGGAGTGAAGGTTCTGAGCCCCATGTCAGGCTTCCCAACCTGGGGGTCCGGCAACGGGAGGAGGAATTCCTAGAGAATCAGACTTTGAAGCCTAGTGGGATTTGATTGCAAAACTTCGACAGGATTGGGGGAAACAGAGACTCCACTCTTGGAGGGCACACACAAAGTAGTGTGTGCATCAGGACCCAGGGGAAGGAGCAGTGACCCCAGGGGAGACTGAGCCAGACCTACCTGCTAGTGCTGGAGGGTCTCCTGCAGAGGTGGGGGGGGGGTGGCTGTGGCTTACCATGGGGACGAGAACACTGGCAGCAGAGGTTCTGGGGGGTGCTCCTTGACATGAGCCCTCCCGGAGTCTGCCATTAGCCCCACCAAAGAGCCCAGGTAGGCTCCAGCATTGGGTTGCCTCAGGCCAAACAACCAACAGGGAGGGAACCGAGCCACACCCATCTACAGTCAAGTGGATTAAAGTTTTACTGAGCTCTGCCCACCAGAGCAACACCCAGCTCTACCCACCACCAGTCCCTCCCATCAGGAAACTTGCACAAGCCTCTTACATAGCCTCATCCACCAGAGGGCAGACAGCAGAAGCAAGAAGAACTACAATCCTGCAGCTTGTGGAATAAAAACTACATTCACAGAAAGACAGACAAGATGAAAAGGCAGAGGGCTATGTGCCAGATGAAGGAACAGGATAAAACCCCAGAAAAACAACTAAATGAAGTGGAGATAGGCAACCTTCCAGAAAAAGAATTCAGAATAATGATAGTGAAGATGATCCAGAACTTCAGAAAAAGAATGAAGGCAAAGATCGAGAAGATGCAAGAAATGTTTAACAAAGATCTAGAGGAATTAAAGAACAAACAAACAGATATGAACAATGCAATAACTGAAATGAAAACTACACTAGAAGGAATCAATAGCAGAATAACAGAGGCAGAAGAACGGATAAGTGACCTGGAAGACAGAATGGTGGAATTCACTGCTGCAGAACAAAATAAAGAAAAAAGAATGAAAAGAAATGAAGACAGCCTAAGAACTCTGGGACAACAAAATTCGCATTACAGGGGTCCCAGAAGGAGAAGAGAGAGAGAAAGAACCCGAGAAAATATTTGAAGAGATTATAGTCGAAAACTTCCCTAACATTGGAAAGGAAAGAGCCACCGAGGTCCAGGAAACTCAGAGATTCCCATACAGGATAAATCCAAGGAGAAACACTCTGAGATGCATAATAATCAAACTGGCAAAAATTAAAGACAAAGAAAGATTATTGAAAGCAGCAAGGGAGAAATGATAAATAACATACAAGGGATACAATAACATACAAGGGAACTCCCATAAGGTTAAGAGCTGATTTCTCAGCAGAAACTCTACAAGCCAGAAGGGAGTGGCATGATATACTTAAAGTGATGAAAGGGAAGAACCTACAACCCAGATTACCCTACCCAGCAAGGATCTCATTCAGATTCAATGGAGAAATCAAAAGCTTTACAGACAAGCAAAAGCTAAGAGAATTCAGCACCACCAAACCAGCTCTACAACAAATGCTAAAGGAACTTCTCTAAGTGGGAAACACAAGAGAAGAAAAGACCTACAAAAACAAACCCAAAACAATTAAGGAAATGGTAATAGGAGCATACATATCAATAATTACCTTAAACGTGAATAGATTAAATGCTCCAACCAAAAGACACAGGCTCACTGAATGGATACAAAAACAAGACCAATATATATGCTGTCTACAAGAGACCCACTTCAGACCTAGGGACACATACACACTGAAATTGAGGAGATGGAAAAAGATATTCCATGCAAATGGAAATCAAAAGAAAGCTGGAGTAGCAATACTCATATCAGATAAAATAGACTTTAAAATAAAGAATGTTACAAGAGACAAGGAAGGACACTACATAGTGATCAAGGGATCAATCCAAGAAGAAGATAGAACAATTATAAACATATATGCTCCCAACATAGGAGCACCTCAATTCATAAGGCAACTGCTAACAGCTATAAAAGAGGAAATCGAAAGTAACACAATAATAGTGGGGGACTTTAACACCTCACTTACACCAATGGACAGATCATCCAAAATGAAAATAAATAGGGAAACAGAAGCTTTAAATGACACAACAGACGAGATAGATTTAATTGATATTTATAGGACATTCCATCCAAAAACAGCAGATTACACTTTCTTCTCAAGTGCACACGGAACATTCTACAGGATAGATCACATCTTGGGTCACAAATGAAGCCTCAGTAAATTTAAGAAAATTGAAATCTTATCAAGCATCTTTTCTGACCACAACGCTATGAGATTAGAAATGAATTACAGGGGAAAAAAACATAAAAAGCACAACACATGGAGGCTAAACAATACATTACTAAATAACCAAGAGATCACTGAAGAAATCAAAGAGGAAATCAAAAAATACCTAGAGACAAATGACAATGAAAACACGACGATCCAAAACCTATGGGATGCAGCAAAAGCAGTTCTAAGAGGGAAGTTTATAGCTATACAAGCCTACCTCAAGAAACAAGACAAATCTCAAATAAACAATCTAACCTTACACTTAAAGGAACCAGAGAAAGAAGAATAAACAAAACCCAAAGTTCCCAGAAGGAAAGAAATCATAGAGATCAGAGAAGAAATAAATGAAATAGAAACAAAGAAAACAATAGGAAGGATCAATAAAACGAAAAGCTGGCTATCTTTGAGAAGATAAACAAAACTGATAGACCATTAGCCAGATTCATCAAGAAAAAGATGGAGAGAACTCAAATCAATAAAATCAGAAATGAAAAAGGAGAAGTTACAACAGACACCACAGAAATACAAAGCATCCTAAGAGACTACTGCAAGCAACACGATGCTGATAAAATAGACAACCTGGAAGAAATGGACAAATTCTTAGAAAGGTATAACCTTCCAACACTGAACCAGGAAGAAATAGAAAATATGAACAGACCAATCACAAGAAATGAAATTGAAACTGTGATTAAAAATCTTCCAACAAACAAAAGACCAGGGCCAGATGGCTTCACAGGTGAATTCTATCAAACATTTAGAGAAGACCTATCACCTATCCTTCTCAAACTCTTCCAAAAACTTGCAGAGAAAGGAACGCTCCCAAACTCATTCTATGAGACCACCATCACCCTGATACTGAAACCAGACAAAGATACTACAAAAAAAGAAGATTACAGACCAATATCACTGATGAATACAGATGCAAAAATCCTCAACAAAATACTAGCAAACAGAATCCAACAACACATTAAAAGGATCATACACGGGATCCGGAGGAAGATGGCGGAAGAGTAAGACGCAGAGATCACCTTCCTCCCCACAGATACATCAGAAATTCATCTACACATGGAGCAAGTCCTACAGAACACCTACTGAACGCTGACAGAAGACCTCAGACCCCCCAAAAGGCAAGAAACTCCCCACATACCTGGGTAGGGCAAAAGAAAAAAGAATAAACAGAGACAAAAGGATAGGGACGGGACCTGCACCAGTGGGAGGGAGTCGTGAAGGAGAAAAGGTTTCCACACACTAGAAGCCCCTTCGCGGGCGGAGACTGCGGGTGGCGGAGGGGGAAAGCTTCGGAGTAGCCGAGGAGAGCACAGCAACAGGGGTACGGAGGGCAAGGCGGAGAGATTCCAGCACAGAGGATCGGTGCCCTCAGGCACACACCAGCCCGAGAGGCTTATCTGCCGGGGCGGGCGGGGCTGGAAGCTGAGGCTCGGGTATCGGGTTTCGGTCGGAGCGCAGGGAGAGGACTGGGGCTGGCGGCAGGAAGAGAGCCTGAAGGGGTTGGTGCGCCGCGGCTAGCCCGGAGGGAGTCCGGGGAATAAGTCTGGAGCTGCCAAAGAAACAAGAGACTTTTTCTTCCCTTTTGTTTCCTGGTGCGCGAGGAAGGGCATTAAGAGCGCTGCTTAAAGAAGCTCCAGAGACGGGCGCGAGCCGCGGCTGAAGGCGCGGACCCCGGAGATGGGCGTGGGACGCTGGGGCTGCTGCTGCCACCGCCACAAGGCCTGTGTGCGAGCGCAGGTCACTGTCCACCCCCCCTTCCGGGGAGCCTGTACAGCCCACCACTGCCGGGGTCCCAGGACCCAGGGACGGCTTCCCCAGGAAAGCGCACGGAGCGCCTCGGGCTGGTGCAACGTCACGCCGGCCTCTGCCGCCGCAGGCCCACCCCGCACTGCGTGCCCCTCCCTCCCCTCGGACTGAGTGAGCCAGAGCCCCCGAATCAGCGGCTCCTTTAAACCCGTCCTGTCTGAGCGAAGAACGGACGCCCTCCGGCGACCTACGCGCAGAGGCGGGCCAGGTCCAAGGCTGAGACCCGGGAGCTGTGAGAGCAGAGAAGAGACAGGGAAATCTCTCTGTGCAGCCTCGGAGGCAGCGGATTAAAGCTCCACGGTCCGCTTGATGTGCCCTGCGTCTGTGGAGTGCATGAATGGACAGCGAATCATCCCAAATTGAGGAGATGGACTTTGAGGACAAGATTTAAGATTTTCCCCCCTTTTCCTCTTTTTACAACGAATTATCCCAAATTGAGGAGGTGGACTTTGAGAGCAAGATTTCAGACTTTTTCCCCTTTTCACAACGAATTATCCCAAATTGAGGAGGTGGACTTTGAGGGCAAGATTTTCGATTTTTCCCCCCTGTTCTCTTTCTGTGAATGTGTATGTGCATGCTTCTGTGTGAGATTTTCTCTGTATAGCTTTGCTTCCACCATAGGTCCCAGGGTTCTATCCGTCCGTTTTTTTTTTCTTTCAATAATTACTTTTTTATTTTTAATAACGCTACTATATTTTATACTTTATTCTATTTTACTTTATCTTCTCTCTTTCTTTTTTTCCTACCTACCCTTCCTCCCTCCGCCCCTTTCTCTTTCTTTCCTTCCTCCCTCCCTCCTTCCCTCCCTCCTGTCTGTCTTTCTTTCTTTCCTTCCTCCCTCCCTCCATTCTTCCTTTCACTCTTTCTTTTTCTTTCCTTCCTCCCTCCCTCCTTTCTTTCCTTCTTTCCATCCTTCCTCCCTCCCTCCTTTCTTTCTTTCTTTCTTCCTTCCTTCCTTTCTTTCCTTCTTCCTTTCTTTCTCTTCTCTCTTTCTTTCTTCTACTAATTCTTTCTTTCTACTTTTTCTCCCTTTTATTGTGAGCCGGGTAGATAAAAGGCTCTTGGTGCTGCAGCCAGGAGTCAGTGCTGTGCCTCTGAAGTGGGAGAGCCAACTTCAGGACACGGGTCCACAAGAGACCTCCCAGCTCCACATAATATCAAGCAGCGAAAATCTCCCAGAGATCTCCATCTCAACACCAGCACCCCGCTTCACTCAACGACCAGCAAGCTACAGTGCTGGTCACCCTATGCCAAGCAACTAGCAAGACAGGAACACAACCGCACCCATTAGCAGAGAGGCTGCCTAAAAACATAATAAGGCCACAGGCACCCCAAAACACACCACCAGACGTGGACCTGTCCACCAGAAAGACAAGATCGAGCCTCAACCACCAGAACACAGGCACTAGTCCCCCCCACCAGGAAGCCTACACAACCTACTGAAACAAACTTACCCACTGGGGACAGACACCAAAAACAACAGGAACTACGAATCTGCAGGCTGCAAAAAGGAGACCCCAAACACAGTAACATAAGCAAAATGAGAAGACAGAAAAACACACAGCAGGTGAAGGAGCAAGATAAAAACCTACCAGACCTAACAAATGAAGAGGTAATAGGCAGTCTACCTGAAAAAGAATTCAGAATAATGATAGTAAAGATGATCCAAGATTCTATTTCCATGATCCAAAATCTTGGAAATAGAATAGACAAAATGCAAGAAACAGTTAACAAGGACCTAGAAGAACTAAAGATGAATCAAGCATCGATTAAAAACACAATAAATGAAATGAAAAATACTCTAGATGGGATCAATAGCAGAATAACTGAGGCAGAAGAATGGATAAGTGAGGTGGAAGATAAAATAGTGGAAATAACTGATGCAGAGCAAAATAAGGAAAAAAGAATGAAAAGAACAGAGGACAGTCTCAGAGACCTCTGGGACAACATTAAATGCACCAACATTCGAATTATAGGGGTTCCAGAAGAAGAAGAGAAAAAGAAAGGGACTGAGAAAATATTTGAAGAGATTATAGTTGAAAACTTCCCTAATATGGGAAAGGAAATAGTTACTCAAGTCCAGGAGGCACAGAGAGTCCCATACAGAATAAATCCAAGGAGAAATACGCCAAGACACATATTAATCAAACTGTCAAAAATTAAACACAAAGAAATCATATTAAAAGCAGCAAGGGAAAAACAACAAATAACACACAAGGGAATCCCCATCAGGTTAACAGCTGATCTCTCAGCAGAAACTCTACAAGCCAGAAGGGAGTAGCAGGACATAATTAAAGTGATGAAGGAGAAAAACCTGCAACCA
The DNA here is from genome assembly GCF_964341445.2 of Mesoplodon mirus. Classification (NCBI taxonomy): domain Eukaryota; kingdom Metazoa; phylum Chordata; class Mammalia; order Artiodactyla; family Ziphiidae; genus Mesoplodon; species Mesoplodon mirus. The sequence goes on from NC_138980.1 coordinate 73,504,737, forward strand.
AGATTACTCTACCCAGCAAGGATCTCATTCAGATTTGATGGAGAAATTAAAACCTTTACAGACAAGCAAAAGCTGAGAGAGTTCAGCACCACCAAACCAGCTTTACAACAAATGCTAAAGGAACTTCTCTAGGCAAGAAACACAACAGAAGGAAAATACCTACAATAACGAACCCAAAACAATTAAGGAAATGGGAATAGGAACATACATATCAATAATTACCTTAAATGTAAATGGACTAAATGCTCCCACCAAAAGACACAGATTGGCTGAATGGATACAAAAACAAGACCCATATATATGCTGTCTACAAGAGACCCACTTCAGACCTAGAGACACATACAGATTGAAAGTAAGGGGATGGAAAAAGATATTCCATGCAAATGGAAATCAAAAGAAAGCTGGAGTAGCAATTCTTATATCAGACAAAATAGACTTTAAAATAAAGACTATTAGAAGAGACAAAGAAGGACACTACATAATGATCAAGGGATCGATCCAAGAAGAAGATATAACAATTGTAAATATTTATGCACCCAACATAGGAGCACCTCAATACATAAGGCAAATACTAACAGCCATAAGAGGGGAAATCGACAGTAACACACTCATAGTAGGAGACTTTAACACCCCACTTTCACCAATGGACAGATCATCCAAAATGAAAATAAATAAGGAAACACAAGCTTTAAATGATACATTAAACAAGATGGACTTAATTGATATTTATAGGACATTCCATCCAAAAACAACAGAATACACATTTTTCTCAAGTGCTCATGGAACATTCTCCAGGATAGATCATATCTTGGGTCACAAATCAAGCCTTGGTAAATTTAAGAAAATTGAAATTGTATCCAGTATCTTTTCCGACCACAATGCTAAGAGACTAGACATCAATTACAGAAAAGATCTGTAAAAAATACAAACACATGGAGGCTAAACAATACACTACTCAATAACGAAGTGATCACTGAATAAATCAAAGAGGAAATTTAAAAATACCTAGAAACAAATGACAATGGAGACACGACGACCCAAAACCTATGGGACGCAGCAAAAGCAGTTCTAAGGGGGAAGTTTACAGCAATACAATCCCACCTTAAGAAACAGGAAACATCTCGAGTAAACAACCTGACCCTGCAACTAAAGCAATTAGAGAAACAAGAACAAAAAACCCCCAAAGTTAGCAGAAGGAAAGAAATCGTAAAGATCAGATCAGAAATAAATGAAAAAGAAATGAAGGAAACTATAGCAAAGATCAATAAAACTAAAAGCTGGTTCTTTGAGAAGATAAACAAAATTGATAAACCATTAGCCAGACTCATCAAGAAAAAAAGGGAGAAGACTCAAATCAATAGAATTAGAAATGAAAAAGGAGAAGTAACAACTGACACTGCAGAAATACAAAAGATCATGAGAGATTACTACAAGCAACTCTATGCCAATAAAATGGACAACCTGGAAGAAATGGACAAATTCTTAGAAATGCACAACCTGCCAAGACTGAATCAGGAAGAAATAGAAAATATGAATAGACCAATCACAAACACTGAAATTGAAACTGTGATTAAAAATCTTCCAACAAACAAAAGCCCAGGACCAGATGGCTTCACAGGCGAATTCTATCAAACATTTAGAGAAGAGCTAACACCTATCCTTCTCAAACTCTTCCAAAATATAGCAGAGGAAAAAAAAATACAAAAAATATATATAGCAGAGGGAGGAGCACTCCCAAACTTATTCTACAAGGCCACCATCACCTTGATACCAAAACCAGGCAGGGATGTCACAAAGAAAGAAAACTACAGGCCAATATCACTGATGAACATAGATGCAAAAATCCGCAACAAAATACTAGCAAACAGAATCCAACAGCACATTAAAAGGATCATACACCATGATCAAGTGGGGTTTATTCCAGGAATGCAAGTATTCTTCAATATACGCAAATCAATCAATGTGATACACCATATTAACAAACTGAAGAAGAAAAACCATATGATCATCTCAATAGATGCAGAGAAAGCTTTCGACAAAATTCAACACCCATTTATGATAAAAACCCTGCAGAAAGAAGGCATAGAGGGAACTTTCCTCAACATAATAAAGGCCATATATGACAAACCCACAGCCAACATCGTCCTTAATGGTGAAAAACTGAAACCATTTCCACTAAGATCAGGAACAAGACAAGGCTGCCCACTTCACCACTCTTATTCAACTTAGTTTTGGAAGTTTTAGCCACAGCAATCAGAGAAGAAAAGGAAATAAAAGGAATACAAATTGGAAAAGAAGAAGTAAAGCTGTCACTGTTTGCAGATGACATGATACTATACATAGAGAATCCTAAAAATGCTACCAGAAAACTACTAGAGCTAATCAATGAATTTGGTAAAGTAGCAGGATACAAAATTAATGCACAGAAATCTCTGGCATTCCTGTACACTAATGATGAAAAATCTGAAAGTGATATCAAGAAAACACTCCCATTTACCACTGCAACAAAAAGAATAAAATATCTAGGAATAAACCTACCTAAGGAGACAAAAGACCTGTATGCAGAAAATTATAAGACACTGATGAACGAAATTAAAGATGATACAAATAGATAGAGAGATATACCATGTTCTTGGATTGGAAGAATCAATATTGTGAAAATGACTCTACTACCCAAAGCAATCTACAGATTCAATGCAATCCCTATCAAACTACCACTGGCATTTTTCACAGAACTAGAACAAAAAATTTCAAAATTTGTTTGGAAAAACAAAAGACCCCAAATAGCCAAAGCAATCTTGAGAACGAAAAACGGAGCTGGAGGAATCAGACTCCCTGACTTCGGACTATACTACAAAGCTACAGTAATCAAGACAGTGTGGTACTGTCACAAAAACAGAAAGATAGATCAATGGAACAGGATAGAAAGCCCAGAGATAAACCCACGCACATATGGTCAACTTATCTTCGATAAAGGAGGCAGGTATGTACAGTGGAGAAAGGACAGCCTCTTCAATAAGTGGTGCTGGGAAAACTGGACAGGTACATGTAAAAGTATGAAATTAGATCATTCCCTAACACCATACACAAAAATAAGCTCAAAATGGATTAAAGACCTAAATGTAAGACCAGACACTATAAAACTTTTAGAGGAAAACATAGGAAGAACACTCTATGACATAAATCACAGTAAGATGTTTTTTGATCCACCTCCTAGAGTAATGAAAATAAAAACAAAAATTAAACGGGACCTAATGAAACTTCAAAGCTTTTGCACAGCAAAGGAATCCATAAGCAAGATGAAAAGACAACCCTCAGAATGGGAGAAAATATTTGCAAATGAAGCAACAGACAAAGGAGTAATCTCCAAAATATATAAACAGCTCATGCAGCTCAATATTAAAAAAACAAACAACCCAATCCAAAAATGGGCAGAAGACCTAAATAGACATTTCTCCAAAGAAGACATACAGATGGCCAAGAGGCACATGAAAAGCTACTCAACATCACTAATTATTAGAGAAATGCAAATCAAAACTATAATGAGGTATCACCTCACACCAGTTAGAATGGCCATCATCAGAAAATCTAGAAACAATAAATGCTGGAGAGGGTGTGGAGAAAAGGGAACCCTCTTGCACTGTTGGTTGGAATGTAAATTGATACAGCCACTATGGAGAACAGTATGGAGGTTCCTTAAAAAACAAAAAATAGAATTACCATATGACCCAGAAATCCCACTACTGGGCATATACCCAGAGAAAACCATAATTCAAAAAGACACATGCACCCCAATGTTCATTGCAGCACTATTTACAATAGCCAGGTCACGGAAGCAACCTAAATGCCCATCGACAGATGAATGGATAAAGAAGATGTGGTACACATATACAATGGAGTATTACTCAGCCATAAAAAGGAACGAAATTGGGTCATTTGTAGAGACGTGATGGATCTAGAGACTGTCATACAGAGTGAAGTAAGTCAGAAAGTGAAAAACAAATATCATACATTAACACATATATGTGGAACCTAGAAAAATGGTACAGATGAACCAGTTTGCAGGACAGAAGGTGAGACAGATGTAGAGAACAAACATATGGACACCAAGGGGGGAAAGCCGCGGGGGGTGGGTGTGGTGGTGTGATGAATTGGTAGATTGGGATTGACATGTATACACTGATGTGTATAAAATGGATGACTAATAAGAACCTGCTGTATAAAAAAATAAATAAAATAAAATTCAAAAATTCAAAGAAAAAAAGGAAAGTACAGACTCAAGCCCAAGCACCTATGGTCACCTAAGCTATGACAAAGGGGGCAAGAGTATACAATGGAGAAATGACAATCTCTTCAATAAGTGGTGCTGGGAAAACTGGACAGCTACATGTAAAAAATGAAATTAAAATACTCCCTACAGGAATAAAGAGGTAGACATAGAGAATGGACTTGATGACATGGGGTGGGAGGGCGAAGCTGAGGCGAAGTGAGAGTAGCATCGACATATATACACTACCAAATGTAAAATAGTTGGCCGGTGGGAAGCAGCAGCATAGCACAGGGAGATCGGTCGGTGTTTTGCAATGACCTAGAGGGGTGGGATAAGGAGGGTGGGATGGAGACTCAAGAGGGAGGCAATATGAGGACATGTATATGCATATGGCTGATTCACATTGTTGTGCAACAAAAACTAACATGGTATTGTGAATCAATTATACTCCAATAAAGATCTATTTTTAAAAAGCAAATAAATAAATAAATAAATACACTCCCTAACACCATACAAAAAATAAACTCAAAATGCATTAAAGACCTAAATGTAAGACCTGTTACACTAAAACTCTTAGAGGAAAACACAGGCAGAACACTCTTTGACATAAACCACAGCAACATCTTTTTTGACCCACCTTCTAGAGTAATGAAAAAACAAAAATAAATAAATGGGACCTAATGAAACTTAAAAGCTTTTGCACAGCAAAGGAGACCATAAGCAAGATGAAAAGACAACTCTCAGAATGGGAGAAAATATTTGCAAATGAAGCAACTGACTAAGGATTAATCTTCAAAATATAGAAGCAGCTCATGCAGCTCAATATCAAAAAAACAAACAACCTAATCCAAAAATGGGTGGAAGATCTAAATAGACATTCCTCCAAAGAAGACATACAGAAAAAATGTTGGCCATGTGTTGGCCAACAAACACATAAAAAGATGTTCAACATTGCTAATTATTACAGAAATGCAGGGCTTCCCTGGTGGCACAGTGGTTAAGAATCCACCTGCCAATGCAGAGGACACGGGTTTGAGCCCTGGTCCAGGAAGATCCCATGTGCTGCAGAACAACTAAGCCCATGCGCCATGACTACTGAGCCTCTGTTCTAGAGCCTGCAAGCCACAACTACTGAGCCCACGCACCACAACTACTGAAGCCCACACACCTAGAGCCCGTCCTCCGCAACAAGAGAGGCCACCGCAGTGAAGAGTAGCACCCCGCTCACCGCAACTAGAGAAAGCCCACATTCAGCAACAAAGACCCAATGCAACCATAAATAAATAAATGAATTTATTTAAAAAAAGAGCCAAAAAAAATAGAGTAATGCAAATCAAAACTACAATGAGCTATCACCTCAGACCAGTCACAATGACCATCATCAAGAAATCTACAAACAATAAATGCTGAGAGGGTGTGGAGAAAAGGGAACCCTCCTACACTGTTGGTGGGAATGTAAATTGATACAGCCACTATGGAGAACAGTATGGAGGTTCCTTTAAAAACTACAAATAGAATTACCATACGACCCAGCACTCCCACTATTGGGCATATACCCAGAGAAAACCATAATTCAAAAAAACACATGCACCCCAATGTTCATAGCAGCACTATTTACAATAGCCAGGACATGGAAACAACCTAAATGTCCATTGACAGAGGAATGGATAAAGAAGATATGGTACATATATACAATGGAATATTACTCAGCCATAAAAAGGAATGAAATTAGATCATTTGTAGAGACGTGGATGAACCTAGAAAGTGTCACACAGAGTGAAGTAAGTCAGAAAGAGAAAAGCAAATATCATATAATAACGCATATATATGGAATCTGGAAAAATTGTATAGATGATCTTAGTTGCAAAGCAGAAATAGAGACACAGAAGTAGAAAACAAATGTATGGATACCAAGGGGGAACGGGGTGGGGTGGGAGGAATTGGGAGACTGGGATTGACATATATACATTATTGATACTATGTATAAAATGGACTACTGATGGGAACATGCTGTATAGCACAGGGAACTCACCTAGTGCACTGTGGTAACCTAAATATGAGGGAAGTCCAAAAGGGAGGGGATATCTGTATGTGTATGGCTTATTCATATTTTTATGCAGTGGAAGCTAACAGAACACTATAAAGCAACCATACTCCAACAAAAACTAATTTAGAAAAATAAAACAAAAATAAATTTGAAATAAAATTAAATTAAAAAATAAACTCAAAATCGATTAAAGACCTAAATGTAAGGCCAGATACTATAAAACTCTTAGAGGAAAACATAAGCAGAAGACTCTCTGACATAAATCACAACAGGATTTTCTTTGATCCACCTCCTAGAGTAATGAAAATAAAAACAAAAATAAACAAATGGGACAAATTAAATTTAAAAGTTTTTACACAGCAAAGGAAATAATAAATAAAATGAAAAGACAACCCACAGAATGGAGAAAATATTTCCCAACAAAGCAACTGACAAGGGATTAATCTCCAAAATATACAAACATCTCATGCAGCTCAGAATCAAAAAAAATAAAACCCAGTCAAAAAATGGACAGAAGCCCTAAATAGACATTTCTCCAAAGAAGACATACAGATGGCCAAAAAGCACATGAAAAGCTGCTCAACATCACTAATTATTAGAGAAATGCAAATCAAAACTACAATGAGGTATCACCTCACACCAGTCAGAATGGCCATCATCAAAAAATCAAACAATAAATGCTGGAGAGGGTGTGGAGAAAAGAGAACCCTCCTACACTGTTGGTGGGAATGTAAATTGGATCAGCCACTATAGAGAACAGTATGGAGGTTCCTTAAAAAACTACAAATAGAGCTACCATATGATCCTGTAATCCCACTCCTGGACATATACCTGGAGAAAACCATAATTTGAAAAGATTTATGCACCCTAACATTCATTGCACCACTATTTACAGTAGCCAAGACATGGAAGCACCTAAATGTCCGTTGACACAGGAATGGATAAAGAAGAAGTGGTACATATATACAATGGAGTATTACTGAGCCATAGACAAGAACAAAACAATGCCATTTGCAGCAACATGAATGGAGCTAAAGATTGTCACAATGAGTGAAGTAAGTCAGACAGAGAAAAACAAATATTATATGATATTGCTTATATGTGGAATCTTAAAAAATGGTACAAATAAACTTATTTACAAAACAGAAATAGAGTCACAGATGTAGAAATCAAACTTATGGTTACAAGAGGGGGAAAGAGGGGGAAGGAATAAATTGGAAAATTGGGATTGACATATACACACTATATATAAAATAGATAACTAATAAGGACCTACTGCATAGCACAGGGAACTTCTCAATACTCTGTAATGACCTATATGAGACAAGAATTTTTAAAAGAGTAGATATATGTATATGTATAACTGATTCACTTTGCTGTACAGCAGAAACCAAAACAACATTGTTAATCAACTATACTCCTACATAAAATTTAAAAATTTTTTAATAAATAAATAAAAATAAAAGTTAATCTCACTAACAAAAAATACTTCCACAGAAACATCTAGAATAGTGTGTGACCAACTATGTGTCTGGGTACCATGGCCTGGCCATGTTGACACAAAATTAACTATCATGATGACACAAACAAGATGTTGCTCCTCTCCTGGGGGAGTAGATTGCTTTGTGCCAGGCCCTGTGGTAAGCGCTTAATAAGCATTTGTTTTAAACCTTACCCCAACAAGGCAGGAGGTATTGTTATTATCTCCACTTTACAGAAAAAGAAACTGAGTGAGGCTCAGAACAACGGAGCCAGGATTCAAATGCAAGTCTACAAGGGCCAAAACACATGCTCTTAACCACTAAACCTGCTCCCTGCAGTACCCACCCTGACAAAAAGCAGAATCCCAGCTGCACCAGCCTCACCTCCTTGCAGACCCCAGGTGGCACAGGCCACACATGCTAGGGGCTCAAGAAAGTTAACTGCCCAGACTAGCCCTGAAGATGCGGGGTCTGGCCAACCCCCTAGGCAAGAAGAAATGCTTCTAATTAGAAGCCAAAAACTTTTGGTTGAAAGTAGACAGTAGTCTGTTTGCTCACTGCCCACACAGGCTGGGCTCATCACCGCACATGCCCTAGATTCTTCCTTTAGGTTCACAAGCCCCAGGATGTCAGGTGTCAAGACTGGGGTAGGGTGGGGCAGCAAAGCTGCAGCCTACCACCAGACCTGCCCCCAACAGGTGACAGAAGCTTCTATCTTATTTGGTGTTCCACCCATTCCCTTCTAACCAGGCTGAAAGGAGGCCACTCAGGGAGAGGCAAAGTGCTTGGGTCTGGCTCCTGCATGCAAAGTCTGGGAGAAGGAGGAGGAGAACAGACTCACCAGCCCTGCCCACAGCTAGACCACTTTCACAGCCTTCACAATGTATCCACTCTCTTGTTCAACCATCATTTTCCAAAAACCATTTCTGTACCCAAGTCATGCTCACATGGTCCCCACAGTCTGCAGGAGTCAAATGGACCCAAGAGGAACCAGTGGCACACAGGGTCACCGAGAGACCTGCAGGGGGGCTTGGTGAGGAAAGGTCCTCTAGAAGAGGTGTTGTGGAAGTCACAGGAAGGCCTGAGTGAAGAACAGCAGGGGTGAGCGCCTGCCTGCAGACAGGAACAGCAAAGGCAAAGGGCTGACACAGAGAGAAGTGGAGAACAATGGCACCGCAGGCACACCAGCTCTGTGAGGGGAGGTCATTGCACACAGCAAGGCTGATGGCTGCATGGTGGGGTGCCATGGTGTGGTGAAGATGGAGAGCATCCTCTGGGCTCTGGTGAGCATCTTCCCAGCCAGGCACTGGGGGCACAGTGTCCAGGCTAAGTGGAAGAAAGAGAGGTGCTGCAAAGAGCAGTGACTCTGACTACTGGCCTGTACCCAGGACCCAGATGCCTCACAGCTCGGGCACCCAGCTGCCCAGAGCCTGGGATCACTCTGCTCAAGAGGAGTTTGTCTTCAGAGAGTGAGGAAGGGCTGTCAGAGAAAAGACAGTGAAAGCAGATGCCCCTTGGGGAGGCAGGCAGAAGCTGACAGATGGCCCTGCACAGATCCTTTCCTGTGAGCACAGAACCCTGGGACTTTGAGGCCTAGAGAGGAGCTTCTATTAGGGGCTACAGGGGCAGGAGCCAGATAGGCAAGGGGTGTCCAAACAAGCTTGGGCTGCACAGGGAGGGGTGGAGGCATATCCAGATGATATATGAGAGGGACAAGAATATAGGAGAGAGAAAACTAAGAAGTAGAGGTTGGGGCTTCCCTGGTGGCACAGTGATTGAGAGTCCACCTGCCGATGCAGGGGACAGGGGTTCGTGCCCTGGTCCGGGAAGATCCCACATGCCGCGGAGCGGCTGGGCCTGTGAGCCATGGCCGCTGAGCCTGCGCGTCCGGAGCCTGTGCTCCGCGACGGGAGAGGCCACAACAGTGAGAGGCCCGCGTACCAAAAAAAAAAAAAAAAAAAAGAAGTAGGGGTTATGCAGGCCCCGGGAGTGGGGGGTGAGAAGACTAACAGGCTTAGGGTCTAAATATCCCAATATGCAGGGGGCCAGTGGGCCCCCTTCATCTTCTAAATGAAGATTGGATGGTGGCTAGAAGACGGTCCCAGAGCCATAATTCTCTATTAACTGGGGCTGGCTACGCCTGAATCTAAAATTATTATCAACCCCAGTGTTCATAACAGCACTATTTACAGTAGACAAGACATGGAAGCAACCTAAACGTGTTCATCAACAGATGAAAAGATTAAGAAGACGTGGTGTATATATGAAATAACTGAAATAATGCCTTTTGCAGCAACATGGATGGGCCTAGAGATCGTCATACTAAGTGAAGTAAATCAAAGACAAATATCATATGATATCACTTATATGTGGAATCTAAAAATATAATACAAATCAACTTATTTACAAAACAGAAACAAACTCACAGACATAGAAAACAAACTTATGGTTACCAAAGGGGAAAGAGGGAGAGAGATAAATTAGGAGTTTGGGATTAACAGATACATACTACTATATATAAAATAGATAAACAACAAGGACCTACTGTATAGCACAGGGAACTATATTCAATATCTTGTAATAACCTATAATGGAAAAGAATCTGAAAAAGAATACATATATATGTGTGTGTGTGTATATATATATAACTGAATCATTTTGCTGTACACCTGAAACACTGTAAATCAACTATACTTCAATTTTTTAAATTAAATTAATATCAAAGTTTTAAAAACTAAATTTGATGCAATAAATAGTACATCATATTCAAGTCTAGACGGATATCACCTTTATGTGTACAAAGGTACCATTTTTATACATCCACAGAAAATTAGTTTGTTTTCTTAGCTCCCACTTCTCTAAGTCCACTGGCCATCAGAGTTCATCTCTTCAAGACAGAGTTTCCTGCCAACGTGAAATCCAGTTACCAGACAAGAGATATTGGTAAGCAGTGGCCAGAAGAACTGCTAGGCAGTGTTCTGAGCAGCCCAGGAAGAAAGGATGGCAAGTGACAACCAATAGGGCCCACTCAGTGTACAATGGGCAGGATGCACCCCCAGACAGACCAACAACAGGAAGACTTTCAACAACCCTGGGAGATAAGAAAGAGAACGTAACTCATAGATATCCCAAGGAAACCCTAAAAGGAGAAATGGCCCTGTGCTCACACTAATCAGGTGTTCTGAAAATCCAAGGACACTCTGAATCAGCACTTCCTGAGGTACTGCTAGGTAACCACACTACTGTTGCTTCAGGATATAAGAAAACTCATGCTGTATATTCTCATTTTGATAAAAGAATACTAGGGGGCAAATGGGCCCAAATGTTTATCACTGAATTCTGGGATTATAAGCAGATTTAATTTTCTTCGATATGTTTATTTGTATTTTCTAAAATTTCTACAAGGAGCTATGTATACCACTTTTGTATTAAGAAGAGAAATCTAACACTGACACCCACTCATGAGCCGCACAGGTGCAAGGCAGAGAGCAGTACTTTCCCATCTACTCTTGCTCTCTTTGGGGCAGGCAAGGACAAGAAGGACTCCTATCTTTGATGAATGGGGCACTGTGAGGGGAGATGATCATCTCCCAGGTAGAAGCAACGACAACAGAGCTGAACCTGCCTTATCCTTCCCATGCAACTGAAGGAAGAAAAACAAAACAGATGAGGGTTAATGGAAAGACAGTGGAATCATTCCTATGGTCCAGCCACCACCATATAAATACCTCATTAATTTCTACCTCAGAACCAATAGTCAGACTTCCCTCCCTGAGCATATGGCAGATTCAATCACTCAGACAATTCTACCATTAACAATACTGGATTAAAAATTCTTAAAGAAGAACATCTTCTTAAACACCAAGGAGGCGAGAAGAGCATGAGAAAATAAATGTGAACCCAGAAAGAGAAGCAGGGCCGTGAGGCTATTTTCCAGAGAGCACTTGTCTATCCAGGTAAACAGGCTTTCATTCCAACAGCCTCACAGGGAAATGAGCAGGACCCACTCGAGGTGGGAGTCTGCTAGGACACCATATCCCACAGAAAGCTGGGGCCTCGAAGGGCTATACTCTCAGGCTAAGGTTGAACTAGAAGTTGACTAGCTCATCCCCACCCCAGCCCCAGGGAACCTCAAGGAAAGTTGCCTTAGTGCTGAGGAGATGGGGGGGAAGGTCCCTGTGGGGCTGTAATCACATCTGCAGACCAAATTCAAATCACCCACATTCAAAAAGCCTCAAATTTAGTTTAAAGATGACTCAGCAATATATAAAATTAGGTAACAATCACAGAAAGAAAATAATAATTTCAAGAGACTTTGGAACATAGTAGTTTGCTCATCCTTAGTAGGTCATATTAAGAGCTAAACAAACTGCCAAAGAAATATTATACTTCACTCAGTAGTCTTATCACTAATAATATTATTATAGTACATATACTGTATATACTATAATATTTTATGATTAATATTATTTGTATTGTTATTTTTAAGCTACCTTCTTATTTAGCAGGATAAAGCAAATAAGAAATGATATCAATCTGGATAGGAGATTTTACTGCAATAATAATCAACTTCAGAGCTCAGTGGCCTGAAACAACAAAGATTTATTTCTTGCACATGCCATATATCCAGTAGAGGCTGTCAGGATGCTCTGTGCATTATAGTTTCTCAAGGACCCAGGCTGATTAAAACTCCCTCTCAATACATTTCCACAATTGCTGAGGCTGGGCAAAAGAGAATTGAAGCCAGAATGAGCAATTAAGTTCTCTAGCTTGGAAGTGGAAAAATTCTATTTCTCCTCACAACTCATTGGCCAGAATTATGTCATGTGTGCACATCCAACTACAGGAGGACCAGGAAATTCAGAATTTTACACGCCCCTGCAGAGCTGAAAACAGAGTATCAATAAGCAACATTAAAGACCACAGAAAATTTATGTTATCACACAAGAAAAGAGATGCAAGCATAAACTCAAGAAAAGTTTATTAAAAGCCCTACAATTTAAATATGGATTGGAAATATCAATATAAATTTGTATTTATGTCTCCACTAATCAAACTGTCACTCAAATTCCAAAAGGACAAATTACTAATGCTCACTCAAGAAGAAATAGATAATCTGCATAGCTCTACATCTATTGAAGAAAATTAATTCATAAATGGAAACCTTCCCGCAAAGAAAACTTTAGGCCAGATGGTTTCATTTGTTCATTCTGCCAAATATTTAAGAAAGAAATAGTACCAATTCTACAAAAATTCTCCCAGAAAAACACAAGAGGAGGGAACACTTCCCAACTCATCCTATGAGGCAAAAGAAAAAAAAATAGACCAATATCTCTCAAGAACATAGATATAAATTTCCTTAACAACATTTAAATGATTCCAATCCAATAATATATAAATAAAATAATACATCATGACCAAGTAGAACTTATCCCAAAATTCAAGATTTGCTTAACATTTGAAAATCAATGTAATTTACTGTAAAAACAGAGTGAAAATAGAGAAATCGTGTGATCATGTTAAGAGAAGCAGAAAAATAATATGATAATATCCCTACCTAATCATAATTTTAAAAAAAAACTCTCAGCAAAGCAGGAACAGAAAGGAGCTTCCTCAACCTGATAAAGGGCACCTATAAAAAACTTACAGCTAACATCATCTTTAATGGTGAAAGGCTGAATGCTTTTTGTAATGATTAATTTTATGTGTCAACTTGCTTAGGCCACAATACCCAAATATTTGGTCAAACATTATTCTAGATGTTTCTATGAAGGTGTTTTTGGTGAGATTAACATTTAAATCAGTAAACTTTAAGTAAAGCAGATTACCCTCCATAGTGTGGGTGAGCCTCATCCATCAGTTGAAGGCCTTAATACAAAAAGACTGACCTCCCTGGAAGGAGAGGAATTCTGCCAGCAAACTGCCTTTGGACTCAAACTGTAGCATAAACTCCTCCCTGGGTCTCCAGCTGACAACTACCCTGCAGATTTTGGACTTGCCAAGCCTCCACAATCACGTGAGCCAATTCCTTCAGATAGACAAGACAGACACCTACCTACATCCATACGTACATTCCATTAGTTTTGTTTCTCTGGAGAACCCTAATACACCTTCCCTCAAGGTTGGTATGCCAGTTATCAACTAATTACTTCTCAACTTCAAACCTACGTTTCTTTCCCCTGCGTTGTGAACTCTGTACACATTTCCTCTGTGCCAGCTGGCTCAGAGTTCTGCATTTCTATAGAGGGCTCTGGGAGACACTGAATCAGTAGGTACTTTACTTTTGGAATCCATTTCTCCTTCCTTTCCATTAAGCTGAGGAGCCAGAGGACTGGTATGGAAAACTTGTTGGTACTCAACTCAGCAGCCCTGACACACGAGCCCAGCTGCATTTTCAGGTCCGCCACAAGCCATGTTCTCCTCACCTGGAATATACTTTTGTGACAGTCTGGCCAGAGCCCTCAGACCACACTATCACAGCCTAGCAGTCACTTCTGCTACAGCTTCAGCCACACCCTCAGGCAACTATCTTCCCATCTGCCAAAACAACTGTGGCTCACTATCTCTACCACTTTTTTTCAGCACTAGCAGTCTGTGTGTTCCTATAGTACCATTGCCCTTTTTGATGTGGTCTGAATCTCAGCCTTCATGGAGGGATGGGATGTGCCCTCCCTCCTAAGTCCTAGTTCTTTCATTGTCCAGTCTTCTAGGGATATAAGCAACTTTTTGGTACTTCATACTTTTAGACACCATAGGATCTCCTTAAATCTCTTTTAGTAGTTAACCACCTGTTGCTAGTTAAGAATTCTTTATATAAACTTCTGTTCTTCAAATTGGTATAGATTTGGTCTCCTGACTGGATTCTGACTGATATAATTGGGAATGAGGCAACATAACTGGGAACACACTCATCACTGATTTTTTTTTTTTTTTCTTTTTGCGGTATGCGGGCCTCTCACTGTTGTGGCCTCTCCCGTTGCGGAGCACAGGCTCCGGATGCGCAGGCCCAGCGGCCATGGCTCACGGGCCCAGCCGCTCCGCGGCATATGGGATCCTCCCAGACCGGGGCACGAACCCGTATCCCCTGCATCGGCAGGCGGACTCTCAACCACTGCGCCACCAGGGAGGCCCCATCACTGATTTTTGACAAAGATGCAAAAGCAATTCAGTGGAGGAAAGAGCCTTTTCAAAAAATGCTGCTGGAGCAGTTAAGACATCCATAGGCAAAAAACTAAAGAACCTCAGCCTATATGACACATCTTATCAAACAGTTAACTCAAAATAGATCATGAACTTAAGTGTAAAAGATGAAACTGTAAAACTTCAAGAAGAAAAAAATAGTAGAAAATACTCAAGACCTACAGCTAGGCAAAGAGTTCTTAGCTTGACACCAAAGCATGATCCATAAAGAGAAATCTGATAAATCAGAGTTCACCAAAAATTTAAACTTTTACTCTGTGAAAATCCTGTTAAAAGAATGAAAACATAAGCTATAGACTAGGATAAAATATTTGCAAACCACCTATCCAACAAAGGACTAGTAACTTTGCATATTACAAAGAACACTCAAAATCAACAGTAAAATAGCAAGCAATCCAATTAGAAAATGGACAAAGGACATGAATTATAAAATTCTAAAGGCTACATTTCACCAAAGAGGTTATATAGATAGTAAATAAGCACATGAAAAGATGTTCAAAAACTTATGGTTACCAAAGGGTAAAGAGGGGGAGGGATAAATTAGGAGTTTGGGATTAAAAGATACATACTACTATATATAAAATAGATAAACAACAAGGACCTATTGTATGGCACAAGGAACTATATTCAATATCTTGTAATAATCTAAAATGGAAAAGAATCTGAAAAAGAATGTGTGTGTATATATATATATATATATACACACACATATACATGTGTAACTGAATCACTTTACTGTACACCTGAAACTAACATATTGTAAATCAACTATATGTCAATTAAAATTAATTAATTAAGATAAAATATAATAAAATAAAGATGTTCAACATCATTAGCCATTAAGGACATGTAAATTAAAGCCACAATGAAATATCACTATGCACCTATCAGAACTGCTTAAATATTACTCAGTTAAAATAAAAAATAGTGACAACACCAAATGCTGCTGAGGATGAAGAAGAACTGGATCACTCATACATTGCAGATGGGCATGTAAAATGGAAGATGGTTGAGCAGGTTTAAAAAAAAAAAAATCAGCATTCAACTCCTATATGACCCAAAATTACATTCATGGGCATTTATCCCACAGAAATGAAGACTTATCTTCACACACACACAAAAAAAACAGCATACAAATATTCATAAAAGGTTTATTCATAACAGCCCCAAACTGGAAATAACTGAGGTGTTCTTCATTCAGTGGGTGAATAATTACACAAAACTGTGGCACATCTACACCATGAAACACTACTCAGAGAAAAAAGAGGAGCAAACTATTGACACACGAAATAGCCTTGAATGAACCTCCAGAGAATTATGCTGACTGAAAAGGCATATTACAAAAGGTTGCATACTGAATACATGATTCCATTTATATTACAGTCCTGAAATGGCAGAATTATAGAAATGGAGAACACATTAGTGGTTGTGAGGGATAAAGAAATGGAACGGAAAATGGAGCTGGAGGAGTCAGGCTCCCTGACTTCAGACTATACTACAAAGCTACAGTAATCAAGACAATATGGTACTGGCACAAAAACAGAAAGATAGATCAATGGAACAGGATAGAAAGCCCAGAGATAAACCCACGCACATATGGTCACCTTATCTTTGATAAAGGAGGCAGGAATGTACAGTGGAGAAAGGACAGCCTCTTCAATAAGTGGTGCTGGGAAAACTGGACAGCTACATGTAAAAGTATGAGATTAGAACACTCCCTAACACCATACACAAAAATAAGCTCAAAATGGATTAAAGACCTAAATGTAAGGCCAGAAACTATCAAACTCTTAGAGGAAAACATAGGCAGAACAGTCTATGACATAAATCACAGCAAGATCCTTTCTGACCCACCTCCTAGAGAAATGGAAATAAAAACAAAAATAAACAAATGGGACCTAATGAAACTTCAAAGCTTTTGCACAGCAAAGGAAACCATAAACAAGACCAAAAGACAACCCTCAGAATGGGAGAAAATATTTGCAAATGAAGCAACTGACAAAGGATTAATCACCAAAATTTACAAGCAGCTCATGCAGCTCAATAACAAAAAAACAAACAACCCAATCCAAAAATGGGCAGAAGACCTAAATAGACACTTCTCCAAAGAAGATATACAGATGGCCAAGAAGCACATGAAAGGATGTTCAACATCACTAATCATTAGAGAAATGCATATCAAAACTACAATGAGATGTCATCTCACACCGGTCAGAACAGCCATCATCAAAAAACCTAGAAACAATAAATGCTGGAGAGGGTGTGGAGAAAAGGGAACACTCTTGCACTGCTGGTGGGAATGTGAATTGGTACAGCCACTATGGAGAACAGTATGGAGGTTCCTTAAAAAACTAAAAATAGAACTACCATACGACCCAGCAATCCCACTACTGGGCATATACCCTGAGAAAACCATAATTCAAAAAGAGTCATGTACCAAAATGTTCACTGCAGCTCTATTTACAATAGCCAGGACATGGAAGCTACCTAAGTGTCCATCAACAGATGAATGGATAAAGAAGATGTGGCACATATATACAATGGAATACTACTCAGCCATAAAAAGAAATGAAATTGAGTTATTTGTAGTGAGGTGGAGGGACCTAGAGTCTGTCATACAGAGTGAAGTAAGTCAGAAAGAGAAAGACAAATACCGTATGCTAACACATATATATGGAATCTAAGAAAAAAAATGTCATGAAGAACCTAGGGGTAAGACGGGAATAAAGACACAGACCTACTAGAAAATGGACTTAAGGATATGGGGAGGAGGAAGGGTAAGCTGTGACAAAGTGAGAGAGTGGCATGGACATATATACACTACCAAACGTAAAACAGCTAGTGGGAAGCAGCCGCATAGCACAGGGAGATCAGCTCAGTGCTTTGTGACCACCTAGAGGGGTGGGATAGGGAGGGTGGGAGACTTAAGAGGGAAGAGATATGAGAACATATGTATATGTATAACTGATTCACTTTGTTATAAAGCAGAAACTAACACACCATTGTAAAGCAATTATACTCCAATAAAGATGTAAAAAAGAATTTAAAAAATTAAAGAAATGGTACAAGAGTGAGAGGAAACTGGGTGTAGCTATGAAAGACAACATGGGAAATCCCTGTGGTTATGGAAATGTTCTTTGTCTTGATTGTGTCAATGTCAAGATCCTGTTTGTGAGATAATACTATGGTTTTTCAAGATATTACCTTTGGAGAAAACTGGGTAAAGGGTACATAGGACCTCTCTGTATTGTTTCTCACAACTGTATGTGAATCTACAATTATACCAAATTTTTTTTAATTTAAAGCCTCCAGGCCAGACAGTGTCACCAATGAATTCTATCAGCCACTTAAGCAAGATATAACAATTTTACACAAACTCTTCCAGAGAAAAGAATGAAAGCACTAAAATTCCCAATTTATTTTGTGATATTAGAATAACTCTTTTATAACAAAACCCAACAAGATCAATTCAAGACAGAAAAACTTACAAGCCTATTTTACTCATAAAATAGACACCAAAATCCTAAATAAAATATCAACAAACTGAATCCATCAACTTAGAAAAAGGATAATGCATCATGACCAAGTTGAATTAATCCCAGAAAAGCAAACTTGATTTAACATCAGGAAATAATAATTGATGTAATTTACAACATTGTCAGATTAAAGGAGGAAAAACACAGGAAAGATGTAGAAAAAGCATTGAAAAAAAATTCTAGATTCATTCACTTTCATGGTGTCCTCTTTGCAAAGTAGAAATAGAAGAAAACTTTCTTGATTATTAGAGATGAAAATCTACAACAAACATTCTTTACGGTAAAATATTGTTAAGTGCTCCTTTTCAGATAGGGAACAAGACAAAGATCCCACTTATTTCCACTTCAATTCAGCCCTGTGCACCGTGGTCCTAGCCAGATCAATAAACCAAGAAATTGAAACAAAAAGTATAAGGGATTGAAACAAATGAAAAAAAAAAACAAGATTATATGATCATGTAGGTAGAAAATTAAAATGAACATACAAGATACATTATTAAAATTAATGAGAGTTGAGTAAGGTTACTGGATTTAAAAAATAGTATGACAAAATCAATTCTATTTCTGTATACTAGCACAAACAATAAAAATAAAATTTATTCTTTTGAAAGATACCATTTACAATAACATTAAAAGAGTACTGAGGAATAAAATCAGCAAAGGTATATAAGTTGTCTCTGAAGAGAACTCTGAGTGTATACATTAAAGACATTAAATGGAAGATGTCTTTAACCATACCATGTTGATGGATTGGAAGATTTAATAATATAATGATATTAATTTTCCCCAAACTGATTTACAAAATAATAACAATCTCAATCAAAAATTCAAGAGGTGATTTTGGCAAGCTAATTCTATAACTTATAGCAGTTTGAAAGGCCACAAATAGCTAAGAAACTCAAGAAAAAGCTGAGGAGACTTGCCCTATCAAATAACAAGACTTAGTATAAAAATATAGTCATTAGCATAGAGAACAGACTTGTGATTGCCAGGGGGCGGGGAGGCAGGGGAGGGATGGATTGGGAGTTTGGGATTAGCAGATGCAAACTGTTATACATAGACTGGATAAACAATAGGGAACTATATTCAATATCCTATAATAAACCATAATGAAAAAGAATATGAAAAAGAATATATATGTATAACTGAATCACTTTGCTGTGATTCAAAAATTAACACAACATTGTAAATTAACTATACTTCAATTTTTAAATATAGACATCTGCTTCCAGGTCAGCTGAGGGCAGGACACAAAGGAGGAGGTGGAAGAGCCCCAAGTGACCAGTGGAGCCCTGACATTAGAACAGCCCTGGGGCTGAGTGGAGGGACTCTCCCCATTTCCCCTTCCAAATAGTTTAAATAATTAACAGTGAGGACAGGATCAAGATGGCAAAAGAGTAGGATGGGGAGCTCACCTTCTCCCACAAAAACATTAAAATACATCTACAAGTGGAACAATTCACACAGAACATCTACTGAACACCAGCAGAAGACCTCAGACTCCCGAAAGTGCAAGAACACACATGTAACCAGGTAGGACAAAAGGAAAAAAGAAAAAGAAAGGAATTAAGATGGGGTCTGTGCCCCAGGGAGAGAGCTGTGAAGGCGGAAAGGTTCTCACACCCTGGGAAGTCTCCTCACTGTCGTGGAGATCAGCCTGGATGGAGGGGGAGTTTCAGAGCTTTGGAGGAGAGCACAGCAACTGGTGTGCAGAAGGCAAAATGGACAGTAACATGCACAGAAGGTCAGCACCACCGCCCTGTGTTCCCCAGACTGAGACGCTTGTCTGTCAGTGTGGGTGGGGGCTGGGTGCTGAAGCACCCAGAGGTCAGACCCAGGGAGAAGGCTGGGGTTGGCTGCACAGACACAGCCTGAAGAGGTTGGACTGTGGCAACTGAGGGTGTATTCAGAACAAGCCTGGGCCCACCAGAGAGGCAAGCACCTTTGTTGGGGAGCATACAAGGAGAGAGGTGGGACCACCATAAGGGCTTCTTTCCCTATAAGTGCTCCCAGAAAACAGGACACTGCCTACAGAAACTCCAGGGGTGGACGCAAGTAGCCGCCACCATTGTGGGCTCCAGAGGTGGGCACGGGCCACCACTATGAGACCCGTGGACAGGTCGCAAGCACTACTCCCACTGTCCCAGGAGTGAGAGGAGAGCAACCACAGCTAGGAGATCCCCAAGCAGGCTCCAAGTGCAGCCCCCCACTGCCCCAGGAGTGCATGGACAGCAGTCACCTATATGAGACCTGCAAGCAGGCATCAAGCCCTGCCTCCACCATCCAAGGGGCATGCAAGGGCCACTGACCTGCACACATGATATAAAGGGGACAAGGGTCAGCACATGCTGAGGAAAGAGACAGCAAGCATCCAAACTAAAAGCAGCCCCTCAATTCCAGAAAAGATGGAGTAGAAGGACTTGAGTTCACCTTTTCTCACAAAAACACCAAACTCACAACCAACTGTTGAACAACCATTGACAAAAAAGACTGGAACCTACCAAATATATATGTATTTTACATTCAAAGACAAAAAAGCCTCAACGAGATGATAGAAGGGGTGCTTTCGTGATATAATCAAATCCTATACCTACTGAGGTGGGGGACAAAACACAAACTGGAAAATAATTCTATCAGAGAGGTTCTCCAACAAGAGTGAGGTTCCTGAGCCCCACGTCATGTTACCCAGCCTGAGGGTCTGGCATCAGGAGGAGTCCCCAGCACATTTGCCCTTGAATCCACCAGGGCTGGAGTGCAGGAGCTCTACAGGACAAGGAGAAACAGATACTCCACGCTTGAAGGACATACACAAGGTTTCAAGTACACTGGGACCCAGCATAAAGCAGTAGCTCCATAGGACCCTGGGCTGGGCCTAGCTATGAGTCTTGGAGGGTCTCCTGTGGAGGCAGGAGTCAGCTGTGGCTCACTGAGGAGGCAAGGACACTGGTGGCAGAGGCCCCAGAGAATACTGATCAGTGTAAACTCTCCTGGAAGTTGCCATTTTGGCATCAAGGCCTGGCCATACCCAACAGCCTACAGGCTCTAGTGCTGGAATGCCTCAGGCGAAACAACCAGCAGGATAGGAACACAGCCCCGCTCATCAGCAGACAGGCTGCCTAAAGCCATACTGAGCCAACAACCACCTCTAAACACAAACCTTAACATGGCCATGGCCAGCAGAGAGCAAGACCCAGCACCACCCACCAGAGGGCAGACACCAGTCCCTCCCACCAGGAAGCCTGCACAAGCCTCTGGAACAACCTCACCCACCAGGAGGCAGATACCAGAAAGAGGAGCTATGATCATGCAGCCTACAGAATGGAGACTAAAACACAGAAAGTTAGACAATATGACATGGCAGAGGAATATGTCCCAGACGAAGGAACAAGATAAAAACTCACAAGGAAAACTAAATGAAGTGGAGATAGGCAATCTACCTGAAAAAGAATTCAAAGTAATGATAGTAAAGATGATCCAAGATCTCGGTAAAAAATGTTGGCATGGATCAAGAAGATACAAGAGATGTTTAACAAAGACTTAGAAGAACTAAAGAACAAACAAACAGAGATGAACAATACAATAATTAAAATTTTAAAATTCACTAGAAGGAATCAATAGCAGAATAAGTAAGAAAGAAAAACGGATGAGTGAGCTGGAAGACAGAATGGTGGAAATCACTGCCACAGAACAGAATAAAGAAAATAGAATGAAAAGAAATGAAGAAAATCTCAGAGACCTCTGGGACAACATTAAACACACCAACATTTGCATTATAAGGGGCCCAGAAGGAGAGGAGAGAGAGAAAGAACTGAGAAAATATTTGAAGAGATAGTAGTTGAAAACTTCCCTAACATAGGAAATGAAATAGTCATCCAAGACCAGGAAGCACAGAGAGTCCCAGGCAGGATAAACCCAAGGAGGAACACACCAAGACACATAATTATCAAATTAATAAAAATTAAAGATAAAGAAAAAATATTAAAAGCAACAAGAGAAAAGCAACAAATAACATACAAAGGAACACTCATAATGTTATAAGCTGATTTCTCACCAGAAACTCTGATGGGCAGAGGGAGTGGCACAACATATTTAAAGTGATGACAGGGGAAAACCTACAACCAAGAACACTCTACCCAGCAAGTCTCTGATTCAGATTCAATGGAGAAATCCAAAGCTTTACAGATAAGCAAAAGCTAAGAGAATTCAGCACCACAAAACCAGCTTTACAACAAACGCTTAAGGAACTTCTCTAGGTGGAAAAGAAAAGGCCACAACTAGAAACAAGAAAATTAGGAATGGGAAAGTTCATCGGTAAAGGCAAAAATACAGTAAGAAGAAAAAAAAATTAGAAAAAAAAATACAGTGAGATAGGAAATCATCCACACATAAATATGATATCAAAACCAGCAATCATGAGAAGAGGTAAGTACAAATGCAGAATGTTGGAAATCCATTTGAAATTAAAAGACCAGCAACTTAAACAATTTTGTTTATATATAGACTGCCATATCAAAACCTCATGGGAACTGCAAATCAAAAATCTACAATAGAAACATACACAAAACAGAAAAAGCAATCCAAAAGCAACACTAAAGATAGTCATAAAATCACAACAAAAGAAAACAAAAGAAGGGAACACAAAAGATCTTCAAACAAAATCCAAAACAATTAAGTAAATAGCAGTAAGAACATAAATATAGATAATTACCTTAAATGTGAATGGATTAAATGCTCCACCCAAAAGACATAGACTGGCTGAAAGAACACAAAAACCAGAATCGTATATATGCTGCCTAGAAGAGATCCACTTCAGATCTACGGACACATACAGACTGAAAGTGAGGGGATGGAAAAAAGTATTCCATGCTAATGGAAATTAAAAGACAGCTGGGGAAGGCTTCCCTGGTGTCGCAGTGGTTGAGAGTCCGCCTGCTGATGCAGGGGACACGGGTTCGTGTCCCGGTCCGGGAAGATCCCACATGCCGCGGAGCAGCTAGACCCGTAAGCCATGGCCACTGAGCCTGAGCATCTGGAGTCTGTGCTCCACAACGGGAGAGGCCACAACAGTGAGAGGCCCACGTACCGCAAAAAAAAAAAAAAAAAAAAAAAAGACAGCTGGACTAGCAATACTCATATCAGACAAAATAGACTTTAAAATAAAGACTGTTACAAGAGACAAAGAAGGACACTACATTATGATCAAGGGATCAATCCAAGAAGAAGATACAACAACTGTAAATATATATGCACCCAACATAGAAGCACCTCAATATATAAGGCAAAAGCTTACAGCCATAAAAGGAGAAATTGAAAGTAACACAATAATAGTGGAGGACTTTAACATTTTAACACCCCACTTTCATCAATGGACAGACCCTCCAGACAGAAAATCAAAAAAGGAAACACAGGCCTTAAATGACACATGAGACCAGATGGACTTAATTGATATTTATAGAGCATTCCATCCAAAAGCAGCAGAATACACATTCTTCTCAAGTGCACATGGAACATTCTCCAGGACTGATCACATGCTGGGCCATAAAGAGAGACTTGGTAAATTTCAGAAAACTGAAATCATATCAAGCATCTTTTCCAACCACAATGCTATGAGATTAGAAATCAACTACAAGAAAAAATCTGTGAAAAACACAAACACTTGGAGGCTAAACAATATGCTACTAAACAACCAATGGATCACTGAAGAAATCAAACAGGTAATCAAAAAAATACCTAGAGAAAAATGAAAATGAAAGCACAATGAACCAAAATTTATGGGATGCAGCAAAAACAGTTCTAAAATGGAAGGTTATAGCAATATAATCTTACCTCAGGAAACAAGAAAAATCTCAAATAAACAACCTAATCTTACACCTAAAGCAACTAGAGGAAAAAAAACAAAACCCAAAGTTAGTAGAAGGAAAGAAGTCATGAGGATCAGAGCAGAAATAAATGAGACAGAGACAGAAAAAAATAGAAAAGATCAATAAAACTGAAAGCTGGTTCTTTGAAAAGATATAAACAAAATTGATAAACCTTTAGCCAGACTCATCAAGAAAAAAACAGAGAGGTCTCAAAACAATAAAATTAGAAATGAAAAAGGAGACATTACAATGGACACCACAGAAATACAAAGGATTGTAAGAGATTAGTATAAGCAATTATATTTCAATAAAATGGATAACCTAGAAGAAATGGACAAATTCTTAGAAAGGTACAGTCTCCCAAGACTAAACCAAGGAGAAATAGAAAATAGGAACAGATCAATCACAAGTAATGACATTGAACCTGTGATTTTAGAAATTTGCAACAAAGAAAAATCCAAGACCAGATGGCTTCACAGGTGAATTCTATCAAGCATTTAGAGAAGAGTTAACACCTATCCTTCTGAAATTATTCCAAAAAAATTCCAGAGGAAGGAACACCCCCAAACTCATTCTATGAGACTACCATCACCTTGATAAAAAAAAATAGTCAAAGATACCACAAAAAAAAGAAAATTACAGGCCAGTATCACTGATGAAGATAGACACAAAAATCCCCAACAAATACCTGCAAAATATCCAATTCCAACAATACATTCAAAGGATCAACACCATGATCAAGTGGGATCTATCCCAGGGTTGCAAGGAGTTTTCAGTATCTGCAAATCAATCAGTGTGATACACCACATCAACCAATTGAAGAATAAAAACCATATGATCATCTCAATAGATTCAGAAAAAGCTTTCAAAAAAACTCAACACAATTTATGATAAAAACTCTCCAGAAAGTAGGCATAGAGAGAACCTACCTCAACATAATAAAGGCCTTTTATGACAAACACAGCTAACATCATACTCAATGGTGAAAAACTGAAAGCATTCCAAGATCAGGAAAAAGATGAGGATGTCCACTCTCACCACTTTTATTCAACATAGTTTTGGAAGTCCTAGCCATGGAAATTAGAGGGGGGGGGGAATAAAAGGAATCCAAATTGGAAAAGAAGAAGTAAAGATGTAAGTGCAGATGACATGATACTATACATAGAAAATCCTAAAGATGCTACTAGAGCTCATCAATGAATTTGGTAAAGTGGCAGGATACAAAATTAATACACAGAAATCTGTTGCATTTCTATACACTAACAATGAAAGATCAGAAAGAGAAATTATAGAAACAATCCCATTTACCATCACATCAAAAAGAATAAAAATACCTAGGAATAAACCTACTTAAGGAGGCAAAAGATCTCTACTCTGAAAACTATAAGATGCTGATGAAAGAAATCAAAGATGACACAGGCAGATGGAAACATACACCATGTTCTTGGACTGGAAGAATCAATACTGTGAAAATGACTATACTACCCAAGGCAATCTACAAATTCAATGCAATTACTATCAAATTACCAATGGCATTTTTCACAGAACTAGAACAAATTTTTTTTTAATTTGTATAGAGACATAAAATACCCCGAATAGCCAAAGCACTCCTGAGAAAGAAAAATGGAGCTGGAGGGATCAGGCTCCCTGACTTCAGACTACACTACAAAGCCACAGTCATCAAAAAATTATGGTACTGGCACAAAAACAGAAATATAGATCAATGGAACAGGATAGAAAGTCCAGAGAGAAACCCACACACCTATGGTCACCTAATGTATAACAAAGGAGGCAAGACTCTACAATGGAGAAAAGACAGTCTCTCCAGCAAATGGTGTTGGGGAAACTTGACAGCTACATGTAAAAGAATGAAATCAGAACACTCCCTAACACCATACACAAAAATAAACTCAAAATGGATTAAAGACCTAAATGTAAGACTGGATACTATAAAACCCTTAGAGGAAAACATAGGCAGAACACACTCTGACATAAATCTCAGCAAGATCTTTTTTGACCTACCTCCTAGAGTAATGGAAATAAAGACAAAAATAAACAAATGGGACTTAATTAAACTCAAAAACTCTTGCACAGCAAAGGAAACCATATACAAAATGAAAAGACAAGCCATAGAATGGGAGAAATTATTTGCAAACGATGGTACTGACAAGAGATTAATCTCCAAAATTTACAAACAGTTCATACAGCTCAATAGCAAAACAAACAAACAACCCAATCAAAAAAAATGGGCAGAAGACCTAAATAGACATTCCTCCAAAGAAGACATACAGATATCCAGGAGGCACATGAAAAGATGCTTAACATCACTAATTATCAGAGAAATGCATATCAAAACTACACTGAGATATCACCTCACACTGATCAGAGTTGCCATCATCAAAAAGTCTACAAACAATAAATGCTGGAGAGGGTATGGAGAAAAGGGAACCCTCCTTCACTGTTGGTGGTAATGTAAATTGATATTGCTACTATGGAGGTTCCTTTAAAAACTAAAAATAGAGATACCATACGATACAGTAATTCCATTCCTGGGCATATACCCTGAAAAAACCATAATTCAAAAAGATACATGCACCCCAGTGTTAATTGCAGCGCTGTTTCCAATAGCCAAGACATGGAAACAAGCTAAATGGCTATCAACAGAGGAATGGATAAAATAAGATGTGGTACCTATATACAATGGAATATTACTCAGACATTTAAAAGAATGAAATAATGCCATTTGCTGCAACATGGATGGACCTGGAGATAATCATACTAAGTAATTAAGTCAGACAGAGAAACACAAATATCATATGATATCATTTATATGTGGAATCTAAGAAAAATGATACAAATAAACTTATTTACAAAATAGAAACAGACTCACTGACTTAGAGAATGAACTTGTTTACCAGGGTAGAAGGGTGAGGGGGAGGGATAAATTGGGAGTTTGGGATTGACATGTACACACTGCTCTATTTAAAATAGATAACCTAACACAACATTGTAAAGCAATTATACTCCAGTAAAGATGTTTAAAATAAATAAATAAATAAATAAAATTTGGGAAAAAAATAAAACATAAAATAGATAACCAAGGACTTACTCTATAGCACAGGGAACTCTGCTTAATACTCCGTAATAACCTAAATGGGAAAAAATTGAAAAAGAATAGATACAAGTATATATATAACTCAATCACCTTGCTGTACACCTGAAACTAACACAACATTGCTACTCAACTATGCTCAAATACAGCTTGGTGTGCCGCCACTATTTCTTGCACCTTCAGTCTCTGTGCCTTTCGCAGAGCTTCCCACAGCACTATGTTGGGATAGAGCATCCAGAGGTTCACAACCTCTGTGGTCCATAGGAGCCACTATGAGGAGGGTCCAGGGAAGAATTTACCATTTTCAGTGGAAAAGAAGTAGCAGTTACTAGCTATTATGAGTATGTACTTTGGGTCTGGATTTGCTGTGCCTTTCTTTAGGGGAAGACAACAACTGCTTAAAAAATAATCCATGAGATAGATATGTAGAGCAGATTTTAAGAGGGGCAGTCTCTTTGAAAAAAGGATCAAATTCTTGAACTCAGCATCCTAGATATGTTTGTAAATAAACTTATGGCATAAACCCTTAATGCTTCTCCTCTGAAATATGGAACATGCTAATTGAGCTTGTACTTACTTTTTATTTGGGTAATATTCCATTATTAGTTTCTTAATTAAATATTACATGATTAAGCTTGTTTCTTGGTCTTAAATTCTGAATTTTAATTTTCGTTTGCTTGTTCAGGAATTTGTCAGTAATTCACTGTAAAAGAGAAATGCAAACTTTGTCCTGTACGTTTTTTTAATTTAAGGGGAGAAAAAAGATACACTTTTAGTCTTTTTTTACTTTGAAGGAATAAATTAATTTTTCTCCATGAGTGACAATTAGTTAACCATTAGGAAAACCAGTAGTGTACGCAGATTTAAGTTCAAGAGCTTCATTTTATTCATCTAGACCTGTACCCTAAAACTGAAATTTTTCACTTGATAAATGTGCTACTGACCAACAGTAGTCTTTTTTAGAATGAATGAAAGAATATTTGAAATGGAATGTAATCGCATATTAGACAACATAGGAAATATTCCCATTTTATTCTGCAGATTTGACTACTAGAAATGGGTTACGAGATGGCTCTGATTAGTAATTGTATCAGTGAATCAAAATTATGAGTAGTGAAATGCTGCTTACCACTTAAAATGTAATGACTTAGTTCCTAGGGCTTTATATTAGGGCAGGGGAAAAGTAATTAGCTACTGAGTATTTTAATCCCAATTTGGTCCCTAGAATACCTATCTTTCTTTAGGCTCTTCAATAACCACCTGGCAGCTACTTAAATATGGATGCAATTTAGTTTAAATGACTTTGTCCAACCTTTCCATGTATTTGTGTGTTGTTTTTTGATTATCCATTGATGAGTCAGATGTTATTCTGTGCTTGGAGAGTGTTTCTATATAACATTAAGAATTTCTACCTTTGGGAACAGTAGAAGCAGGAGTAAGAGTTTAGGGTTCATAAAATGATTTTGAATTCTTGGTTCGAATCTTTGCTCAAATACAAATGTAACATTCTGGATTTTCTTGGAGGGAATGGGAATAGGGCCTCTTTCCTATTTTTACATTCGCTGAGCTATATAAAAATATTTTAAGTGCTGGAAAAAAAACTATACTCCAATATAAAATAAAAAAATTTTAACTGTTCTGGTCATATTAATACCTCACAATAGACTTCAGAGCAAACAGCAAGGTTAAAGAGAGTTACTACATAATAAAAGTTGCCATTCACCAGGCAGGTAAAACAAATTATAAAACCATAGCCTCAAAGCATATAAAGCAACTTTGATAGTGTTACAAGGAGGAACAAAAAATCTACCACCATGCCAGGAGATTTTAACATAGCTCTTTCAATAATAGTCTTGAGCAAATAAAAAGTGATAGGGATAGAATATTTGAACCACACAACAAATAAGCTTGATTGAGAGATGTATGTAGAACCCTGCAATTAGAGAAAACAAAACATTTTCAAACTCACACAAAACTACTACACAAAAAACCATGTACCAGGCACAGTGCCACAAAAAGACTTTTTCAGTACCACATAATCAAAATCATAAAACATGTTCTCTAATCATAATTCAGTAAAACAGAAATCAATAACAGAAAAGATGACTAAAGAATCTCTGTACATTTGGAGACTTAAATGTGTAATTGTTAATAATTTGTAAGTCAAAGAAGAAACTATAATGGACATTAGAAACTATCACAAATTAAGTGATTAGAGATACATCTATATATATTATCTGATATCTATTAGAGATATATATCAGAACTTGTATGATGCATGTACAACCACAGATGGAGGGAAATATGTGCATTAGAAAAAAATGTCTATATTAGAAAAGAATAAAAAGTTTACACAGCAGAGATCTGAGAATTCAGCTCAAGAAATTACAAAAAGAACAGCAGAATAAACCTGAAGAAAATGGAAAGCAAAAAAGAAACAGTAAGAGCAGACATTTTTAAAATAGAAAACAAATCACAACAAGGATTAATAAAACCAAAAATTGATTCTTTGCAAAAACTAATAAAATAGCAAACCCACAGCAAGACTGATCAGGAAAGAGACTATAAACAACATTAGGAACAAAAAAGAAGACATAGTTTTCACAGATTTAGCAGAGATTTTTTTAAACATAACAGATTACTACAAACAACTTTATGCAATCTATATAAAAACGTAAATGAAATGGACCATTTCCTAGAAAAATGGTTTGCCAAAATGAACTCAAGAAGAAATGGAAAACTTAAATAAGCCTATAAAAGAAAGTAAATCAATAGTTAATCAACTCACAAAAACAAAAACAAAACACCAGGCCCAGGCACTTTAAGAGGCATCTCTACCTTACACAAAATGTTTCAGAAAATAGAAAGAAGGAAAAGCTCCTCAATTCATTTTATGATGCTGGGAAATTCTTAAAACAAATGCCAGACAAGAACAGTAAAAGAAATGAAAATTATGGGCCAATCTCACTTATGAACAATGATAGAAAAATTCCAAATAAAACTCTAGCAAATCAGATTTTTAGAAGATAATACCTCATGACCAAGAAGAGCACATCCCAGTAATACAAGCATTGATAAATTCTAAGTTACTAGTGTAATTCACTACATTAACATATTAAGGAAGAAAAATCTGTGATCCCCTCAATAGATACAGAAAAAGCACCTGATACAATTAAACACCCATTTATGATTAAAAAAAAAAACCTCTTAACTAATTAGTAATAGAAGGGAACTCCCCTGGGAAATAAATTAGTTTTGAGAATTATCGCTAGTAATGCCCAATGGGTACAATTACTGGCACTTGAAACCGAGTGGACGGGGGACCTCCCGGAGCCTGCCTGGCAGCATTTCGTCATTACTGCTGACCAGGAAATGCTGTGTATGTAGTCATCTTTCCTTTTCTGAAGAGAAATTCATGTAGGGCTCCATCCTGCACTTGCTTCACCACCAGTCATTTGCTTAGGCAAGGGGAGGGCCGGGACTTGTCTTATGAGTTCACAGCTCATCGGATGACATGAAACTATATCAGGACCTAAAGGAGAGCCTGCGCATCTCCCAGAGAGCTCCTGGTATTTGACCTAGAAGGAGCAACTACATGTGCCCTGGCTTGTATCCCTTGGGGAAAGGGCACCATGTTACATGTGTGACAAAGATTGAAATAGATCTTTTGTACATGGAAGGGCAGACTGCAGCAAAAACTACCTAGCTGTTCACAAACCTCATTCTTTCTTCCTTCCAGGTACACCCATGCACTACAGAATCCAGCCTCCATCACAGTTACCTGTGGCCATATGACTGAGCTCTGGCCACCGGAAAGCAGGCATAAGTGGTACACACCACTTCCAGGCCTGATCCATAAAATTCTCCTATGCATGACCCTCCCGTGTTCCTTCTGCTTCCATGGTGGCCTTAGAAGCCACATTTTGGAGAGGACTTGGGTCCCTTGTGTGATCATTTAGATAACTGTCCATCCACCAGAAATACATGACATGAAAGTTAACTGAGCAAAAAATAAACTCACTTTTTGCTGCAGACACTGAGATTTTGAGGTCTGTTACAGCATCTAATATTATCTTAACTAACAGAGGTAACTAAATCCCACATCATATTTTAGGTGACATGTTAAACTCATTCTCTTTAGAGTCAGCAACAGATCAAGAATGTTCAATGTCTCATGGAGATTCATTAAAAAACTAAAAATAGAGCCACCATATAATCCAGCAATGCCACTCCTGGGCATATATCTGGAAAAGATGAAAACTCTAACTTGAAAAGATACATGCACCCCAATGTTCATAGCAGCACTATTACATCAGCCAAGACATGGAAGCAACCCAAGTGTCCATCAAATATACGACTGGTTTAAGAATATGTGGTATATATATGTGTGTGTGTGTGTGTGTGTGTGTATGTGTGTGTGTGTATCACACAATGGAATATTACTCAGCCATAAAAAAGAATGAAACATTGCCATTTGCAGCAACATGGATGAACCTAGAGATTATCATACTAAGTGAAGTCAGAGAAAGACAAATATTATATGATATCACTTATATGTAGAATCTAAAAAATAATACAAATGAATCTATGTACATAACAGAAACAGACTCACAGACATAGAAAACAAAGTTATGGTTACCAAAGGGGAAGGGGGGGATAAATTAGGAGTATGGAATTAATAGATACAAACTACTATACATAAAACAGATAAGCAACATGGATTTACTATATAATATAGGGAACAATATTCAATATCTTACAATAAACTATAATGGATAATAATCTGACTATATATACATATTTATATAACTGAATCCCTTTGCTGTACACCTGAAACTAAAACAATGTTGTAATTTCAATAAAAGAAAACAAAGAATGTTCACTGTCTCCCCTCCTTTCAGTATGGTGCCAAAGACTCTAGCAAGTATAGGTAATAACATGGATGGACAGAAGGAGGGACTGATAGATAGATATGGGTGGGTGGGTGGATGACAGACATACGTAAGATTGAAAAGGAAAAACAAAAAAGTTATTATTTATGGTGTATATAAATATGTGGGAAATCGAAGAGTTTCTAAAGACATACTATTAAGAACAAATAAAAGAGTTTGGCAACTTTGACGAGATACAGAAAAGTCACTTGTGATTTTATACAAACAATTTGAAAATGTCATTTTTAAATGATGCATAATATATAATAGCACAAAAAATACAAGGTACCAAAGGATAAATCTAACCAAAGTATATGCAAGTGTTTTATAGAGAAAATTATATGTTTATAAAAGACTGATACAAATGATGATATATGTTCATGACTGGGAAGGCCCAATATCCTAAAGGTAGACGTTCTCCCCCAAATTAACTATAAATTTTATGTACTTCCAATCAAACCTAATCAAATTCAAATAAGACCAAGAATAGCCAAGACAATCTAGGGGGTAGGGAATGGTAAATAAGATTTCTTACAAAGCTATAACCATTAAAATATAGTCATATTGGGCTTCCCTGGTGGCACAGTGGTTGAGAGTCCGCCTGCCGATGCAGGGGACACAGGTTCGTGCCCCGGTCTGGGAAGATCCCACATGCCGTGGAGCGGCTGGGCCCGTGAGCCATGGCTGCTGAGCCTGCGCGTCCGGAGCCTGCGTGTCAGGAGCCTGTGCTCCGCAACGGGAGAGGCCACAACAGTGAGAGGCCCGCGTACTGAAAACAAACAAACAAACAAACAAACAAAATATATATAGTCGTATTGCTGCAGGAATGAGTAAATACCCCAATGGAACTGAGTAGAAAGGTCAGAAACAGATTAGATAGATAGATACATAGATAGATAGACAGACAGACAGATAGATGAGCCAGATACACAGCATAAGAAGCAGTATTTTTAAAAATCAGGGAGAAAATATATGCAATTCAATCAGTGGTTCTAAGATAATTAACTATCCATATTGAGATAAGATAAATTTAGAGCAAAATTATAAAATCTTTAGAAGAAAACATAAAATATCTGGACAAATTTCCAAGATATACAAACAGCTCATACAACTCAACAACAAAAACAGAAACAACCCAATTGAAAAATGGGCAGAAGACCTAAATAGACATTTCCCCAAAGAAGAAATACAGATGGCCAATAGGCACATGAAAAGACGCTCAACGTCGCTAAGAGAAATGCAAATCAAAACTACAGTGAGGGCTTCCCTGGTGGCTCAGTGGTTGAGAGTCCGCCTGCCGATGCAGGGGACACGGGTTTGTGCCCTGGTCCGGGAGGATCTCACATGCCGCGGAGTGGCTGGGCCCGTGAGCCATGGCCACTGAGCCTGTGTGTCCGGAGCCTGTGGTCCGCAACGGGAGAGGCCACAACAGTGAGAGGCCCGCGTACCGCAAAAAAAAAAAAAAAAAAAAAAAAAAACTACAGTGAGGTACTACCTCACACCAGTCAGAATGGCCATCATTAAAAAAATCTATAAATAACAAATGTTAGAGAGGGTGGAGAAAAGAGAACCCCCCTACATTGTTAGTGGGAACATAAATTGGTGCAGCCACTATGGAAAACAGCATGGAGGTTCCTCAAAAAACTAAAAATAGAGTTGCCATATGATCCAGCAATCCCACCCCTGGGCATATATCCAGACAAAACTCTAACTCAAAAAGATACATGCGCCCCTATGTTCATAGCAGCACTATTCACAATAGCCAAGACATGGAAACAACCTAAATGTCCATTGACAGATGAATGGATAAAGAAGATGTGTTACATATAGATAATGGAATACTACTCAGCCATAAAGAAGAATGAAATAATGCCATTTGCAGCAACATGGATGGACCTAGAGATTATCATACTAAGTGAAGTAAGTCATAAAGAGAAAGATAAGTACCATATGATATCACTTATGTGAAGAATCTAAAATACAACACAAATGAACATATCTATGAAACAGAAATGGACTCACAGACATAGAGAACAGACTTGTGGTTGCCAAGGGGGAGGGGGGCAGGGGAGGGATGCACTGAGAGTTTGGGATGAGCACATGCAAACTATTATATATAGGATGGATAAACACACATATCACAGAAGTGAAACCTGATGGGCAACAATAAAATGAAAGGTTACTTAGTTTCATTAATAACTAGGAAAATGCTCTTTAAATTTACATTGCAGCACAATTTCACCCTCATAAGAGTGGCAGTAATTAACAAGTCCAATAGCACCCAGTTCTGATGAGTTCCTGGGGAAACAGGATCTTTATACACTTCTACAGGAAGTACAAATTGGCACCACCACTCTGGAGAGCAATTTGACAAAATCTAATTAAGTTAAAGATGTGTATATCCTGTAATCCAGCAGTTACATTTCTAAGTATATACCCTAGAGAGTCTAGCACATATGCATGAAGTAGCATTTAAAGAATATTCACAGTACCACTGGTTGTAATAAAGAAAAATTGGAAACAACCTAAATGACCATTGGCAAAAAAAAAAAAAACAGATAAAAAATTGTGGTCTAGGACTTCCCTGGTGGCACAGTGGTTAAGAATCCACCTGCCAGTGCAGGGGACACAGGTCTGAGCCCTGGTCCGGGAAGATCTCACATGCCGCAGAGCAACTAAGCCCATGTGTCACAACTACTGAGCCTGCACTCTAGAGCCCGCAAGCCACAACTACTGAGCCCACGTGCCACAACTACTGAAGCCGGTGCGCCTAGAGACTCTGCTCTGCAACAAGAGAAGCCACCACAGTGAGCAGCCTGAACACTGCAACAAAGAGTAGCCCCTGCTCGGGGCAACTAGAGAAAGCCCACGCGCAGCAACAAAGACCCAACGCAGCCCAAAATAAACAAATTTATTTTTTAAAATCATCATCTAATCACAGAAAGGAAATGTTAAATGACTGAATTAGAGCTACATGTATTAACATGGATAAATCTCAAAAACATAAGATTGAATTTAAAAATCAACTTACTTAAAGGTGTGTACAATATGATGTCATTTATATATAAAGGTTTTAAAACATTGAAAATATACTATACATTGCCTATTGTTACATTCATATGTAATGATCGTACAAAAACATAATAAAGACAACCAAAAGAATCCCTATCAGGAGTTAGCTCAGGAGTGAGAGTGAAGAGAATAGGATAAGGGAAGGGCATGTAAGAGACTTCAACTGTATCTGTAATATCCTATTATTTTTTAATCCAAAGAAAATATGGCAGGATATTGACATGTGACAGAGCAGGTGGTGGATAATAGGTGGGCACATCAGAGTTTGCTATACACTTCCCTATATAATGAACACATTTTTAAAGTTAGACCCAGACTGTAAATAATTTAAGAATCTTGAAAGAATTGCAACATTTATCCTTTACTTTATGTCTTATTTTTTTAAATTAATTCATTGCTATACTTATTATTTAAAGTATAAAATACAAGTATAATCTGTAAACTGTAATAATCTATTCTTAATATAAATATGGCTCTGGATGGTGGGTATAATTTTCTAATTTTTTTAATAAACAAAAATACATTTCAAAATTCCAAAAAGGAAAGAAAAGAAAAAAACAACAAAGTGTCACTTTCAAGATGGTAAGCTAAATCAAGGCCACGGTATTCTCCTTTGGCAACAAATCCATAAAAGTGTTGGTAAAATCGTTAATAATAAATATATACTGTACTTATGTTTAAAGCAAGAAAGGAAACTCTAGTTGACCACAAAATGTGAGGAATCCATGAAAGGCAAAAAAGAGAGAAAGCTGAAAACTGCAAAGGGATGCCACTGACCAGGATACAGAACAAAAAAAATTCACTTAGCAAAAAAAAGAAGAAGAAGAAGAAGAAGAAGAAGGAAAAGAAAGAGTGGGGGGAAAAAAAGTTTCGTGCTCATGGTGGAAACTCAGGGCCAGAGAAGGCCTGGGTCCATGGTGACTAACAGAGACCTGGTAACACGAACACAGATGTAACCTTGCCCATTCCCACCACCACCCGCAATGTGCCAAGCATCATCATGAAGGTGTCTGCCTCCAGGGAGAAGCAGTGGTTGTGGATGCTTAGGTAAGAGAGATAGGTACTATTCCAAATAGAAGGGAACAATGCTAGTGGAAAGGGGGACAAGTCTTACTCATGCCCAGAAGATCAGCCCCCAAGATGTCCTTCTCAGGAAAGCAGCAATAGTGGTTCCCACCCATCCTGACAAACGCACTGTGCACAGAACAGGCAGACGCTAAGGGCTGCTCAGCTAAAGATAGGTGCACAGTGATGGATCACCAAACACCAACAACCTGAAAGAGGGAAACTTGACAAACAGGACAGCTAAGTCCAAGGAAATAGAGTTAGGAGAGCAATTAGGACAGGATTTTTTATCATAAGAATATTATATTTACATACTTAGAAAAATATGAAGATAACATCCATTAAATAAAAAGAATAGGCTAGAAAAATCACCACTCTTAATAAAAATTAAACTTTTGAGATTTAAAAAACTCAATAAAAGAGCTGAGTTGCAGGATGGATACATCTAAAGAAGGAATCAGAGGCCAGAAACGCTTTTAGAATAGGGCACCAAGTAATAGAAAGATAGAAACTACATAAGAAAATTAGTGAGGGGAAAGTAGAGGGAAGAAAAACAAACATTAAACATGGCCCACAGCTAAAGACGTATCAATATCAATATATGCATCTGCAGGAAGAAAGGACCCAGTGAGTGCTAAAAAAAATCTCACACACACCTACCAGATATGAAAACTCGAGATAAAGCCTCTATGATTAAAACAGCGTGATACTATGCATGACTAGACACAGGTCAATGGAACGAAAGAGAAAATCCAGAAATATGAAAATTTAGTCTACAATAATGCACTATCTCAAATCAGCAGGGAAAAGATGGGCTTTAAGGAAAAAATGAGTGTTGGTACACTAGATTGTCATAGAGAAGATAAAACTTGATCAGTTCCTTACACTAAACCCCAGGATAAATTCCAAACAAATCAGAGTTCTAAAAGTTAAAAATGAAACCATACAAGAATTAGAAAAAAAATGGGTGAATATCCAGCATGATTGGAAAGAGTGAGGAAAACTTTCCTTACTATGTCTCAAAATCCAGAAGCAATTAAAAACAAAAACATAAATTTGACTACAAGAAAGTCAAACTTTTATACAACAAAAAATCAATGGCTCCTGTATACTAACACTAACCAATTATAATATATAGTAGAAAAAGAAAGATATCAGGGGCTTCCCTGGTGGTGCAGTGGTTAAGAATCCACCTGCCAAGGCAGGGAACATGGGTTCGAGCCCTGGAAGGAAGATGCCACATGCCGCGGAGCAACTAAGCCCATGCACCACAACTACTGAGCCCACGCTCTAGAGCCCGTGAGCCACAACTACTGAGCCCATGTGCCGCAACTACTGAAGCTCACACACCTAGAGCCCGTGCTCTGAAACAAGAGAAGACACCGCAGTGAGAAGCCTGTGCACTGCAATGAAGAGTAGCCCCTGCTCACCAGAACTAGAGAAAAGCCCGCGCACAGCAATGGAGACCCAGTGCAGCCAAAAATAAATTAATTAAACAAAACAAAACAAAACAAAAAAAGAAAGATATCAGTACCATAATGTATCTTGGAATATACCTAATAACAAATGTGCAAGCAATAGTACAACTATAAGATTTAATTAAAGGATAATTAAAACATGACCTAACTGGAGAGGTAAACCATTTTCGAGACTGGAAGGATTTATAATAAAATTATCAATTATCTCCCCAATAATCTATAAATCCAATGCAATCACAATTCTAATACCAACAAGATTTTTCAAGGAATTGCATAAGGTATTCTGCCATGCATATGAGGGTGGGGAGGGCGAACTGGATGAGGGCAGTCAAAAGGTACAAACTTCCAGTTATAAGATAAATAAGTACTAGGAATGTAACATACAACATGATAAATATAATTGACACTGCTGTATGTTACATATGAAAGTTGTTAAGAGAGCAAATCCTGAGAGTTATCACAATGAAAACTTTTTTTCTATTCTTTAATGTTGTATCAATATGAGATGATGAATGTGCACTAAACTTATTGTGACAATCAAATTAATTAATTAAATGCTTATGAAAATGTAAATATAAAAATGGTACAGTTACTTTGGAAGACAGTTTGGCTGTTTCTTATGAAACTAAACATATTCATACCCATGTAATCCAGAAATTGTACTCCTTGATATCCACCCTTAGGAGTTGACAACTTATGCCCACATAAAAACTTGCTCCCAAATGTTTACAGCACCTTTATTCATAATTTCTAAAACTGAAAGCAGCTAAGATGTTCTTCAGTAAGAGAATGGATAAACTGTGGTACATCCAGACGATGGAATATTATTCAGCACTAAAAAGAAATGAGCTATCCAGCCATGAAAAGATATGGAGGAACCTTAAATGCATATTACCAAGTGAAAGAAGCCAATTTGAAAAGCCTACATACTGTATGATTCCAACCATAAGACATTTTGAAAAGGCAAAACTATGAAGACAATAAAATATCAGTGGTTGCCAGGGTTAGGAGGAGGGAGGGATGAACAGGTAGAGCACAGAGGATTTTTAGGGGAGTGAAAATATTCTGTATGATAACCTAAGGATGGATACATATCATTATACGTTTGTGCAAAACAACAGAATGTACAATGCCAAGCATGAACCCTAATGTAACCTATTGGACTTCAGGTAACATGTCAACACAGGCATTTTTAGGGGAGTGGAAATATTCTGTATGATAACCTAAGGATGGATACATGTCATTATACGTTTGTGCAAACCAATAGAATGTACAACGCCAAGCATGAACCCTAATGTAACCTACTGGACTTTGGGTAACATGTCAACATAGGCTCATCAGTTGTAACGAATGCACCACTCTAGTGAGGGATGTTGATAACAGGGGAGGCTGTGCATGTGTGGGGGCAGGATGTGGGAAATCTCTATACCTTTCCCTCAATTTTGCTAAGAAGCATAAACTGCTCTAAAAATTTTGTCTTAATAGAAAAATAAATTAATTATTTTAAATGTACATATACAAATGTAGTAAAAACAAGTTTGAAAAAGAAGAGTGGAGCTTGTCCTACCAAACATCAAAACATATTATAAAACTATAGAATTTAATATTGCTTGTATTAGTGTAAGGATAGGCAAATAGACCAGAAGAATGTAACTGAGAGCTCAGAAATGGATTCATGTGTATATAGAGGCATTACAAATCAGTGGGAGGAAACTGGACCTTTTAATAATGTTATTGAGGCAATTGATTCCCCATTTGGGGAAAAAAATCATATAATAATTATAGTATTATAATAATTATAGTATGTCCCCACATACTATTCTCTAAAGTAAATTCTAGGGAGGCATAAATTAGGAGTATGGGATTAGCAGATACACACTACTATATATAAAATAGATAAACAAGGATTTACTGTACAGCACAGGCAACTATATTCAACATCTTGTAATAACCTATAATGGAAAATAATTTGAAAAAGAATATGTATAAAATTACTTTGCTGTACCCTTGAAACTAGCACAATATTGTAAATCAACTATGCTTCAATTTAAAAAAAGGAAATTCCAGATAGAGGAGAGATCTAAACTTCCCCGAAAAAGTCAAAGCTTTATAAGAAAATGGGAACTTAGAAAGCTCTTTCAAACAAATAATGAACAGATATAAATATAAATTAAAATTTTTAAATTTGACTAAATAAAAATGTAAAAGTATAAAAGGTAAAAACAAAATAAATAACATGAAAAGTCATGCTGTATACTGAAAAGTACATTTATCACACACCTAACAAAGTATCCAGCATATATAAAGACTCCCAAGAAAAAGGTAACCCAATAGAGAAATGGATAGATGGGGATTCATCTATGCCCTTTTTTTTCCCCCATCTATGCCCTTTTGTAGTGCCTGCTCATACTGACTCTGGGCTTAAAAATATGACTTGCTTTGGTTAATGGGGCAATAAAAAAACTTGACATAAGCAAAAGCTTAAGGTTTTGCCTTACAGACCCTCTCTGCTGAACCCAGGAATCTTAAGAACATTGCCTGACAAGACCAGAGTAACAATGATCAGGCATAGAAAAGATGAAGCTCTTTAAAAATATATAGACATTTCTCCAAAGAAGATATACAGACTGCCAACAAACACATGAAAGAATGCTCAACATCATTAATCATTAGAGAAATGCAAATCAAAACTCCAATGAGATATCATCTCACACTGGTCAGAATGGCCATCATCAAAAAATCTAGAAACAATAAATGCTGGAGAGGGTGTGGAGAAAAGGGAACACTCTTGCACTGCTGGTGGGAATGTGAATTGGTACAGCCACTATGGAGAACAGTATGGAGGTTCCTTAAAAAACTAAAAATAGAACTACCATATGACCCAGCAATCCCACTACTAGGCATATACCCTGAGAAAACCATAATTCAAAAAGAGACATGTACCAAAATGTTCATTGCAGCTCTATTCACAATAGCCCGGAGCTGGAAACAACCTAAGTGTCCATCATCGGATGAATGGATAAAGAAGATGTGGCACATATATACAATGGAATATTACTCAGCCATAAAAAGAAACGAAATTGAGCTATTTGTAATGAGGTGGATAGACCTAGAGTCTGTCATACAGAGTGAAGTAAGTCAGAAAGAGAAAGACAAATACCGTATGCTAACACACATATACGGAATTTAAAAAAAAAAATGGCATGAAGAACCTAGGGGTAAAACGGGAATAAAGACACAGACCTACTTGAGAATGGACTTGAGGATATGGGGAGGGGGAAGGGTAAGCTGTGACAAAGCGAAAGAGAGGCATGGACATATATACACTACCAAACGTGGGGTAGATAGATGGTGGGAAGCGGCCGCATGGCACAGGGAGATCAGCTCGGTGCTT
Organism: Mesoplodon mirus; assembly: GCF_964341445.2. Taxonomy (NCBI): domain Eukaryota; kingdom Metazoa; phylum Chordata; class Mammalia; order Artiodactyla; family Ziphiidae; genus Mesoplodon; species Mesoplodon mirus. The sequence goes on from NC_138980.1 coordinate 73,546,184, forward strand.
TGTGACCGCCTGAAGAGGTGGGATGGGGAGGGTGGGAGGGAGGGAGATGCATGAGGGAAGGGATGTGGGAACAGATGTATGTGTATGACTGATTCACTTTGTTATAAAGCAGAAACTAATAAAAAAAAAATCAATAGACTAATGAAAGTAGGTGCTACTTGGCTTTAAATGAAATTTCTTATACCTACACTAGATAGGATGAGATAATTTGAACCTTTAATAAAATCATGTCTTAATGTTAAAAAAAAAAAAAAAAAAAAGAAGATGTGGCACATATATACAATGGAATATTACTCAGCCATAAAAAGAAACGAAATTGAGCTATTTGTAATGAGGTGGATGGACCTAGAGTCTGTCATACAGAGTGAAGTAAGTCAGAAAGAGAAAGACAAATACCCTATGCTAACATATATATATGGAATTTAAGAAAAAAATGTCATGAAGAACCTAGGGGTAAGATACGAATAAAGACACAGACCTACTAGAGAATGGACTTGAGCATATGGGGAGGGGGAAGGGTAAGCTGGGTCGAAGTGAGAGAGTGGCATGGACATATATACACTACCAAACGTAAAATAGATGGCTAGTGGGAAGCAGCCACATGGCACAGGGAGATCAACTCGGTGCTTTGTGACCACCTAGAGGGGTGGGATAGGGAGGGTGGGAGGGAGGGAGATGCAAAAGGGAGGAGAACATATGGGAACATATGTATATGTATAACTGATTCACTCTGTTATAAAGCAGAAACTAACACACCATTGTAAAGCAATTATACTCCAATAAAGATGTAAAAAAAAATTATGGGTATAGCTTTTAGAAATGGAGTTGAATAGAATCAGATACAAAGAAAATCCATAAAGTTTTTGAGGATATTGTATAAGTGCCTCCAGACTGGGCTGAAACTGTTCAAAATGTAAAAAGGCCTCTGGACAGGAAAAAGGCTGGGAAATTGTGCAAAGGGCGTATTTTCTCTTCAGGAGTGGCCAAAGGAGGGCAATGGAAAATTAATAACACCTCAGAGGGTGATGTCAAGGGCCTTGGATAATGGGCTAGAAAGCCACTCCTGATCAGCAGAATTAGGTGCCATTCAAAGGACATTCACCATCCGGGAATTCCCTGGTGGTCCAGTGGTTAAGACTTGGCACTTTCACTGCTGTGGGCCCGGGTTCAATCACTGGTGAGGGAACTAAGATCCCACTAGCTGCACGGAGCAGCCAAAAAAGAAGGACATTCACCATCCCTGAAGTAGGAGGTACCTGGAGTGAAGTCCTGCCAAAAACAGAGGAACCTGGCACTATTTTTCCACCTTGATTTTAGAATTGCTATGGACAGTGATTCAATATGCCCTCCCCATTCTTTCCCTTTAAATGGGAGGGTCTGTTGCAGGTGTCCTGTCCTTGTCTCACCACTGTATTTGGGAGCAGAGAGCAGTAACTTGTCTTTTTAGTTCACAGGTCCCCAGATAAAGAGAAGTTGCCTCCAGGGAGCCATATGCAGATCCAGTGTTGATCATGAGGTCCTAGACTCCAAGCATAATGACATGATTGGAAAATCTTTGGGGGATCCTGGAATGGGGGTGAGCATAATTCGCATATGGGAGGGAGGTGATTAATCATGGCCAAAGGGTAGACTATGGTAGACTGACTGCTTGAATGGCCCCATTGTTTCACACCTCCCTGTATCTATGATTTTTAGCAGTGCCCTCACAATGTCTCTGGCCCTAACCATGTAAATTGCTTTAGCCAGTGGGATAGTAGTAAATGGGATACAAGCAAAGTCTTCAAAAGGTGCTTACATGTTTCCATTTCCTTTCTTGGACTCATAATGAGAACATTTCCAGAATGCCCTAATGGAAGGATAAGTGGGGAAAAGGAAAGTCATTCCACTCTAGACCATCCAGGACAACCAGACCACAGTCATCCAGCCAGCTTATAGCTAGGTCAGCCCCAATCAGCTGAACTACCCAGGAAACCTAGAGACTCATGGTGGCTGTTTTAAACTACTAAGGTTTGGGTTGATATGTTAAGGAATAGGATGGTATTCAAAGGTGACTTTAGCCTTACTCATAATTTTCCTTTTAAAAAAAGATGATGAAGAATAAGACACAGATTGTGTGATTAAATATTGATTTTTTAAAGTGACAAAGGCTACAATTAATTGTTAAAAGAGTAAATACAAATCCAAAAACCTATGAAAATATACTCAGTCTCAGACAAATGCAGCTTAAAAGAGTAAGATCTACTTTTGCTCATCCACTTGGCAAAAAATAACAAGATTAATAAGATTAAATATTTACAAAGGCATGGGGGAAATGAGCACACAAGAAAGATCTGGTGGAAGTACAAACTAGTATAGCCACTTTGTCCATGTCTGAATATTCTAAGGCCATAAATTTTAATTCTTAGTATCCATTTAGAACCAAAAAGCGCCAAAAAATATTATGCCTCCCTACAACTCCTCCCATCAGAATAATAAGTAACTCTCAAAACAAAAAACAATAGACATGAAGAGACATTTCACTGAAAAGGATTATACAGATGGCAAACTAGCACATGAAAAGATGTTCAACATCATTAGCCATGAGAGAAATGCAAATCAAGACCACAATGAGCTATCACTACACCTATTAGAACAGTAACATAATAGTGACATTGCCAAATCCTGACACAGATGAAAAGAAATTATATCTCACATACATTGCTGGTGGGAATATGGAATGGTACAGCTATATCAACATGTACAGGTACATCACAATCTCCCAAGACTGAACCAGGAAGAAATAGAAGATTTGAACAGACCAACTACAAGTACTGAAATTGAATGTGTGATTAAAAAACCCTCAACAAGCAAAAGTCCAGGACCAGAGACTTCACAGGTGAATTCTACCAAACATTTAGAGAATAGTTAACACCTAGTCTTCTGAAACTATTCCAAAAAACTTCAGAGGAAGTTTTTTGGAAACTTCCAAGCTCATTCTATGAGGCCATCATCACCCTGATACCAAAACCAGACGAAGAAACCACAAAAAAAGAAAAGAAAAAAAAATTACAGGCCAGTATCACTGATGGACATAGACACAAAAATCCTCAACAAAATTCTAGTAAACCAAATCCAACAATACTAAAGAGGATCATACACCATGATCAAGTGAGATTTATCCAGGGATGCAAGGATTTTCCAATGTCCATGAATCAATCAGTGTGATACACCACATTACCAAATTGAAGAATAGGCACAGGCTGAGACCACAGCCTGCATGCTCCATGCAAGTCACAGCTCATGTTGGCAGGAGTACTTGGAATGACTCTGTTTCAGAGGGGACAAAGACTACCTGGGTTTGGGGTGATCATTTTATATCTTTTTGGGAAAAGTGACTGAAGACCCATCTTATGGACTGGAATTATAGCCTCTCCAAGTGGAAGTAGCTCATCCATTCCAGCGACCTCATTTTACAGTTCTCTCACAGGACTCCTAGAGCTGATTGATGTGGACGAGTTTCCTGCAATCGAGACACTCACTGACAATTTGCTGCCCAGCTCTATCATATTCTATTCATTTGGGTTTTCAGGGAAAACAATTTTTTCCTTGAGCTTGTTTGCACTCTAATGACTTTTTTCTCTGATGAAGCCTATTGAAAAAATAATTCCCTGGTTAGAATAAAGAAGCACATTTGGGAAGGACTTTGCAAGATGGAGTAGAAGGACATGAGCTCACTTCTTTACAAAAACACCAAAATCATAACAAACTACTGGACAACCATTGACAAAAAAATGCTGGGGACTTCCCTGGTGGGGTAATGGTTAAGAACCCACCTGCCAAGGCAGGGGACACGGATTCGAACCCTGGTCTGGAAAGATTCCACATGCTGCAGAGCAACTAAACCCAGGTGCCAAAACCACTGAGCCTGTGCTCTAGAGCCTGCGAGCCACAACTACTGAGCCCACACACCTATATCTTGTGCTCCACAACAAGAGAAGCCACCACAATGAGAAGACTACACACTGCAACAAAGAATAGCCCCACTCACCGCAACTGGAGAAAAAATCCCACACACAAAAACAAAGACCCAGTGCAGTCAAAAACAAACAAAATTTTTTAAAATGCTGGAACCTACCAAGAAAAGATATTCTACATCCAAACACAAAGAAGTAGCCGCAGATTTGTTCAAGATGGCGGAGTAGAAGGATGTGCACTCACTCCCTCTTGTGAGAGCACTGGCATCACAACTAACTGCTGAACTATCATTGACAGGAACACACTGGAATTCACCAAAAAAATACCCCATATACAAAGACAAAGGAGGAGCTGCAATGAGATGGTAGGAGGGGCACAATCACAATAAAATCAAATCCCATAAATTCTGGGTGGGTGACTCACAAACGGGAGAACATTTATACCACAGAAGTCCACCCACTAGAGTGAAGGTTCAGAGCCCCACGTTAGGATTCCCAACGTGGGGGGTCTGGCAAGGGGAGGAGGAATTCCTGAAGAATCAGACTTTAAAGGCTAGCAGGATTTGATCACAGGACTTCGACAGGACTGGGGGAAACAGAGACTCCACTCTTGGAGGGCACACACAAATTAGTGTGCACATCGGGACCCAGGGGAAAGAGCAGCAACCCCATAGGAGACTGAATCAGACCTATCTGCTTGTGTTGGAGGGCCTCCTGCAGAGGCAGGGTGTGGCTGTGGCTCACCACGGGGACAAGGACACTGGCAGCAGAAGTTCTGGGAAGTACTCCTTGGTGTGAGCCCTCACAGAGTCTGCCATTAGCCCCACCAAAGAGCCGGGTAGGATCCAGTGCTGGGTTGCCTCAAGCCAAACAACCAACAGGGAGGGAACTCAGCCCCACCCATCAGCAGACAAGCAGATTAAAGTTTTACTGAGCTCTGACCATCAGAGCAACACCCAGCTCTACCCACAACCAGTCCCTCTGATCAGGAAGCTTGCACAAGCCTCTTAGGTAGCCTCATCCACCAGAGGGCAGATAGCAGAAGCAAGAACTGCAATTCTGTAACCTGTGGAGCGAAAACCACATTCACAGAAAGACAGACAAGATGAAAAGGCAGAGGACTATGTACCAGATGAAGGAAAAAGATAAAACCCCAGAAAAACAACTAAATTAAATGGAGATAGGCAACCATCCAGAAAAAGAATGCAGAATAATGATAGTGAAGATGATCCAGCACCTTAGAAAAAGAATGTAGGCAAAGATCAAAAAGATGCCAGAAATGTTTAACAAAGACCTAGAAGAATTAAAGAACAAACAAACAGATATGAACAATACAATAACTGAAATGAAAAATACACTAGAAGGAATCAATAGCAGAATAACTGAGGCAGAAGAACGGATAAGTGACCTGGAAGACAGAATGGAGGAATTCACTGCCATGGAACAGAATAAAGAAAAAAAAATGAAAAGAAATGAATACAGCCTAAGAGACCTCTGGACAGCATTAAACGCAATAACATTCACATTATAGGGGCCCCAGAAGGAGAAAAGAGAGAGAAAGGACCCAAGAAAATACTTGAAGAGATTAGTTGAAAACTTCCCTAACAGGGTAAAGGAAATAGCCACCCAAGTCCAGGAAGCACAGAGAGTCCCAGGCAGGATAAACCTAAGGAGAAAAACACTGAGACACACAGTAATCAAACTGACAAAAATTTTAAAAACAAAAATTATTGAAATCAACAAGGGAAAAATGACAAATAACATACAAGGGAACTCCCATAAGGTTAAGAGCTGATTTCTCAGCAGAAACTCTACAAGCCAGAAGGGAGTGGCATGATATATTTAAAGTGATGAAAGGGAAGAACCTATAACGAAGATATGCTAGCCAACAAGGATCTCATTCAGATTCAACAGAGAAATCAAAAGTTTTACAGACAAGCAAAAGCTAAGAGAATTGAGCACCACCAAACCAGCTCTACAACAAATGCTAAAGGAACTCCTCTCAGTGGGAAACACAAGAGAAGAAAAAGACCTACAAATACAAACACAAAACAATTAAGAAAATGGTCATAGGAACATACATATCGATAATTACCTTAAACATGAATGGTTTAAATGCTCCAACCAAGAGACACAGGCTCGCTGAATGGGTACAAAAACAAGACCCGTATATATGGTGTCTACAAGAGACCCACTTCAGACCTAGGGACACATACAGACTGAAAGTAAGGGGATGGAAAAAGATATTCCGTGCAAACGGAAATCAAAAGAAAGCTGGAGTAGCAATACTCATACCAGATAAAATAGACTTTAAAATAATGTTACAAGAGACAAGGAAGGACACTACATAATGATCAAGGGATCAATCCAAGAAGAAGATATAACAATTATAAATATATATGCACCCAAATAGGAACACCTCAATACATAAGGCAACTGCTAACAGCTATAAAAGAGGAAATCAACAGTAACACAATAATAGTGGGGGACTTAACACCTCACTTACACCAATGGACAGATCATCCAAAATGAAAATAAATAAGGAAACATAAGCTTTAAATGACACAGTAGATCAGATAGATTTAACTGATATTTATAGGACATTCCATCCAAAAACAGCAGATTACACTTTCTTTTCAAGTGCACACGGAACATTCTCCAGGATAGATCACATCTTGGGTCACAAATCAAGCCTCGGTAAATTTAAGAAAATTGAAATCATATCAAACATCTTTTCCAACCACAATGCTAGGAGATTAGAAATCAGTGACAGGGAAAAAAATGTAAAAAACACAAACACATGGAGGCTAAACATACGTTACTAAATAACCAAGAGATCACTGAAGAAATCAAAGAGGAAATCAAAAAATATCTACAGACATATTACAATGAAAACACAAAGATCCAAAACCTATGGGATGCAGCAAAACAGTTCTAAGAGGGAAGTTTATAGCAACACAAGCCTACCTCAAAAAACAAGAAAAATCTCGAATAAACAATCTAACCTTACACCTAAAGGAACTAGAGAAAGAAGAACAAACAAAACCCAAAGTTAGTAGAAGGAAAGGAATCATAAATATCAGAGCAGAACTAAATAATATACAGACAAAGAAAACAATAGAAAAGATAAATGAAACTAAAAGCTGGGTCTTTGAGAAGATAAACAAAATTGATAAACCTTTAGCCAGACTCATCAAGAAAAAGAGGGAGAGGACTCAAATCAATAAAATTAGAAATAAAAAAGGAGAAGTTACAATGGACGCCGCAGAAATGCAAAGCATCATAAGAGACTACTACAAGCAACTTTGTGCCAATAAAATGGACAACCGGGAAGAAATGAACAAATTCTCAGAAAGGTATAACCTTCCAAGACTGAACGAGGAAGAAAGAGAAAATATGAACAGACCAACCAGAAGTAATGAAATTGAAACTGTGATTAAAAATCTGCCAACAAACAAAAGACCAGGGCCAGATGGCTTCACAGGTGAATTCTATCAAATATTTAGAGATGAGCTAACACCTATCCTTCTCAAACTCTTCCAAAAAATTGCAGAGGAAGAAACACTCCCAAACTCATTGTAGGAGGCCACCATTACCCTGATACCAAAGTCAGACAGAGACACTACAAAAAGAAAATTACAGGGATTCCCTGGTGGCTCAGTGGTTAAGAATCAACCTGCCAATTCAGGGGACATGGGTTCAAGCCCTGTCCCAGGAAGATACCACATGCCACACAGCAACTAAGTCCGTGCATTACAACTGAGCCTGCGCTCTAGAGCCCGTGAGCCATAACTACTGAGCTCACCTGCCACAACTACTGAACCCACATGCCACAACTACTGAAGCCCACATGCCTAGAGCCCGTGCTCCGCAACAAGAGAAGCCACTGCAATGAGAAGCCTGCGCACCACAACAATGACCTGCCACCACTCACAGCAACTAGAGAAAGCCCACACGTAGATACGAAGACCCAACACAGCCAAAAATAAAAAATAATTAATTCTCTTAAAAAAAGAAAGAAAATTACAAACCAATATCACTGATGAATACAGAAGTAAAAATCCTCAACACAATACTAGCAAACAGAATCCAAAAACACATTAAAAGGATCATATAAGGTAATCAAGTGGGATTTATCCCAGGAATGCAAGAATTCTTCAATATATGCAAATCAATCAACGTGATACACCATATTAATAAATTGAAGAATAAAAACCATATGATCATCTCAACAGATGCAGAAAAAGCTTCTGAAAAAATTCAACACCCATTTATGATAAAAAAACTCTCCAGAAAGTGGGCATAGAGGGAACCTACCTCAACATAATAAAGGCCATATATGACAAACCCACAGCAAACATCATTCTCAATGGTGAAAAACTGAAAGCATTTCCTCTAAGATCAGGAGCAATTCAAGGATGTCCACTCTCACCACTATTATTCAACATAGTTATGAAAGTCCTAGCCATGGCAATCAGAGAAGAAAAAGAAATAAAAGGAATTCAAATTGGAAAAGAAGAAGTAGAACTGTCACTGTTTGCAGATGACATGATACTATACATAGAGAATCCTAAAGATGCCACCAGAAAACTACTAGAGCTAATCAATGAATTTGGTAAAGTTGCAGGATACAAAATTAATACACAGAAATCCCTTGCATTCTTATACACTAACAACAAAAGATCAGAAAGAGAAATTAAGGAAACAATCCCATTCACCATTGCAACAAAAAGAATAAAATACCTAAGAATAAACCTACCTAAGGAGGTAAAAGACCTGTACTCAGAAAACTATAAGTCACTGATGAAAGAAGTCAAAGATGACACAAACAGATGGAGAGATATACCATGTTTTTGGACTGGAAGAATCAATATTGTGAAAATGACTATACTACCCAAAGCAATCTACAGATTCAATGCAATCCCTATCAAATTACCAGTGGTATTTTTTACAGAACTAGAACAACATGTCTTAAAATTTGTATGGAGACACAAAAGACCCCAAACAGCCAAAGCAGTCTTGAGGGAAAATAACGGAGCTGGAGGAATCAGACTCCTTGACTTCAGACTATAATACAAACCTACAGTAATCAAGACAATATGGTACTGGTGCAAAAACAGAAATATAGATCAATGGAACAGGATAGAAAGCCCAGAGATAAACCCATGCACCTATGGTCACCAAATCTATGACAAAGGAGGCAGGACTATACATTGGAGAAAAGACAGTCTCTCCAATAAGTGGTGCTGGGAAAACTGGACAGCTACATGTAAAAGAATGAAATTAGAACACTTCCTAACACTATACACAAAAATAAACTCAAAATGGATTCGAGGCCTAAATGTAAGACCGGACACTATAAAACTCTTAGAGGAAAACATAGGAAGAACACTCTTTGACATAAATCACAGCAAGATCTTTTGTGACCCACCTACTAGAGTAATGGAAATAAAAACAAAAATAAACAAATGGGACCTAATGAAACTTAAAAGCTTTTGCACAGCAAAGGTAACTACAAACAAGACAAAAAGACAACCCTCAGAATGGGAGAAAATATTTGCAAATGAAACAACTGACAAAGGATTAATCTCCAAAATTTACAAGCAGCTCATCAGCTCAATATCAAAAAAAACAAACATCCCAATCCAAAAATGGGCAGAAGACCTAAATAGTCATTTCTCCAAAGAAGATATACAGATTGTCAACAAATACATGAAAAGATACTCAACATCACTAATCATTAGAGAAATGCAAATCAAAACTCCAATGAGATATCATCTCACACTGGTCAGAATGGCCATCATCAAAAAATCTAGAAACAATAAATGCTGGAGAGGGTGTGGAGAAAAGGGAACACTCTTGCACTGCTGGTGGGAATGTAAATTGATACAGCCACTATGGAGAACAGTATGGAGGTTCCTTAAAAAACTAAAAATAGAACTACCATATGACCCAGCAATCCCACTACTGGGCATATACCCTGAGACAACCATAATTCAAAAAGAGTCATGTACCAAAATGTTCATTGCAGCTCTATTTACAACAGCCAAGACATGGAAGCAACCTAAGTGTCCATCAACAGATGAATGGCTAAAGAAGATGCGGCACATATATACAATGGAATATTACTCAGCCATAAAAAGAAACGAAATTGAGTTATTTGTAGTGAGGTGGATGGACCTAGAGTCTGTCATACAGAGTGAAGTAAGTCAGAAAGAGAAAAACAAATACCATATGCTAACACATATATATGGAATCTAAGAAAAAATTTTAAAAGGTCATGAAGAACCTAGGGGTAAGATGGGAATAAAGACAGAGACCTACTAGAGAATGGACTTGAGGATATGGGGAGGGGGAATGGTAAGCTGTGACAAAATGAGAGAGTGGCATGGACATATATACACTACCAAATATAAAATAGATAGCTAGTGGGAAGCAGCCGCATAGCACGGGGAGATCAGCTCGGTGCTTTGTGACCACCTAGAGGGGTGGGATAGGGAGGGTGGGAGGGAGGGAGACACAAGAGGGAAGGGATATGGGAACATATGTATATGTATAACTGATTCACGTTGTTATAAAGCAGAAACTAAGACACCATTGTAAAGCAATTATACTCCAATAAAGATGTTAAAAAAAAACTAAAAATAGAATTACCATATGACCCAGCAATCTCACTATTGGGCATATATATCCTGACAAAACCATAATTCAAGAAGATACATGTACCCCAATCTTCACTGCAGCACTATTTATAATAGCCAGGTCATGGAAGCAACCTAAATGCCCATTGACAGACAAATGGATAAAGAGGATGTGGTACATATCTACAATGGAATATTACTCAGTCATAAAAAGGAATGGAACTGGGTCATCTGTAGAGATGTGGATGGACCTAGAGACTGTCATACAGAGTGAAGTAAGTCAGAAAGAGAAAAACAAATATCGTGTATTAACGCATATTGTAGAATCTAGAAAAACAGTACAGATGAACCGGTTTGCAAGGTAGAAATAGAGACACAAATGTAGAGAAGAAACATATGGACACCAAGAGGGAAAAGCGGGGGTGGGGGGATGAATTGGGAGATTGGGATTGACATATATACACTAATTTGTATGAAATAGAGAACTAATAAGAACCTGCTGTATAAAAAAGTAAAAAAAAAATTCAAATCAGAAAAAAAAACATTCCCTAACACCATAAACAAAAATAAACTTAAAGTGGATCAAACACCTAAATGTAAGACTGGATACTATAAAACTCTTAGAGGAAAACATAGGCAGAGAGTGCTCTGACATAAATCGCAGCAAGATTTTTTTTGACCAACCTCCTAGAGTAATGAAAACAAAGACAAAAATAAACAAATGGGACCTAGTTAAACTCAAAAGCTTTTGCACAGCAAAAGAATACATAAACAAAATGAAGAGACAACCCACAGCATGGGAGAAAATATTTGCAAATGATGCAACTGACAAGGAATTAATCTCCAAAATTTACAAACAGTTCATGCAGCTCAATACTAGAAAAACTAACAACCCAATCAAAAAATGGGTAGAAGTACTAAATAGACATTCCTCCAAAGAAGACATACAGATATCCAGGAGACACATGAAAAGATGTTCAACATTGTTAATTATTAGAGAACTGCATATCAAAACTACAATGAGATATCACCTCACACCAGTCAGAATGGCCATCATCAAGAAGTCTACAAACAATAAATGCTGGAGAGGGTGTGGAGAAAAGGGAACACTCCTACACTGCTGGTGGTAACATAAATTGGTATAACCACTATGGAGAACAGTACAGAGGTTCTTAAAAAAACTAAGAATAGAGCTACCATATGATCCAGCAATCCCACTCCTGGGTATATATCCAGAGAAAAATACGATTCAAAAGGATACATGAACCCCAATGTTCATTGCAACTCTGTTTCCAATAGCCAAGACATGGAAGCAACCTAAATGTCTCTCAATAAATGAATGGATAAAGAAGATGTGGTACATATATACAATGGAGTATTACTCAGCCATTAAAAAGAACAAAATAATGCCATTTGCAGCAACATGGGTGGACCTGGAGATTATTATACTACGTGATGCTAAGTCAGACAGAGAAAGCCAAATTTATATGCTATCACTTACAGGCGGGATCTAAAAAAAATGATACAAATGAACTTATTTACAAACACTCAGACTTAGAGAACGAACTTATGGTTACCAGGGGGAAAGGGTGGCGGGGAGGTGGGGGAATAGATTGGGAGTTTGGGATTGACATGTCCACACTATTTAAAATAGATAACCAACAAGGACCTACTGTATAGCACAGGGAATTCGGCTCAATATTCTGTAATAACCTAAATGGGAAATGAATTCGAAAAAGAATAGATACCTTTATATGTATAAATGAATCACTTTGCTGTACATCTGAAACTAATATAACATTGTTAATCAACTATACTCCAATATAAAATAAAAAGTTAAAAAAAGAAAAAGAAAAACAATGGATACCTGACTGGGTATAACTGAATCACTTTGCTGTACACCTGTAACTAACACATCATTGTTAATCAACTATGCTCCAATATAAAATAAAAATTAAATAAAAATAAGTAAAATAAAATAAAAGATAATAATAAGCAATGTATAAATGTTTATGACCCAGGAAACAAAAGAAAACATAGAATTTGAGAAATGAAGCCATAAGATAAAAGAGCAAATTAATTCAATAAATATTTACTGACAACCAAAAAAAAAAAATGGGCAGAAGACCCATGTCTCCAAAGAAGACATACAGATATCCAGAAAGCACATGAAAAGATGCTCAACATTGCTAATTGTTAGAGAAATGTAAACCAAAACTACAATGAGATATCACCTCACACCAGTTAGAATGGCCATCATCAAAAACTCTACAAACAATAAATTCTGGAAAGGGTGTGGAGAATAGGGAACCCTCCTACACTGCTGGTGGTAATGTGAATTGGTACAGCCACTATGGAGAACAGTATGGAGGTTCCTTAAAAAACTAAAAATAGAACTACCATACAATCCAGCAATCCCACTACTGGGCATATACCCTGAGAAAACCATTATTCAAAAAGAGTCATGTACCAAAATGTTCATTGCAGCTCTATTTACAACAGCCAGGACATGGAAGCAACCTAAGTGTCCACTGACAGTTGAATGGATAAAGAAGATGTGGCACATACATACAATGGAATATTACTCAGCCATAAAAAGAAATGAAATTGAGTTATTTGTAGTGAGGTGGATGGACCTAGAGACTGTCATACAGAGTGAAGTAAGTCAGAAAGAGAAAAACAAATACCATATGCTAACACATATATATGGAATCTAAAAAAAATGGTTCTGAAGAAGCTAGTGGCAGGACAGGAATAAAGACGCAGACGTAGAGATGGACTTGAGGACACAGCGAGGGGGAAGGGTAAGCTGGGACAAAGTGAGAGAGTGGCATGGACATATATACACCACCAAATGTAAAATAGATAGCTAGTGGGAAGCAGCTGCATAGCACACGGAGATCAGCTCAGTGCTTTGTGTCCAACTAGAGGGGTGGGATAGGGAGGGTGGGAGGGAGACGCAAGAGGGAGGGGATATGGGGATATATGTATACGTATAGCTGATTCACTTTGTTATAAAGCAGAAACTAACAAAAAAAAAAATAGAGGACCATATGATCCAGCAATTCCACTCCTGGGCATATATCTGGAGAAAACCATGGTTCGAAAGGATATATGAACCCCATTGTTCACTGCAGTACTATTTACAATAGCCAAGACATGGAAGCCACCTAAATGTCCATTGAAAGAGGAATGGATAAAGAAGATGTGGTACATATACACAATGGAATATTACTCAGTCATTTTAAAGAATGAAATAATGCCATGTGCAGCAACATGGATGGACCTGGAGATTATCATACTAAGTGAAGTCAGTCAGACAGAGAATGACAAATATTACATGATATCACCTATATGCAGAATCTTTTTAAAAAATGATAGAAATGAGCTTATTTACAAAACAGAAAGAGGTCCACAGACTTGGAGAACAGACTTATGGTTACCAGGGGGAAAGCGGTGCCGTGGGGGGGGCAGAAATAGATTGGGATTTTGGGATTGACATGTACACACTGCTATATTTAAAACAGATAACCAAGAAGGACCTACTGTATAGCACAGGGAACACTGCTCAATATTCTGTAATAACCTAAATCGGAAAAGAATTGAAAAAGAATAGATATATGTATTGTATAACTGAATCACTTTGCTGTACACCTGAAATTAACATAACATTGTTAATCAACTATACTCCAATATAAAATAAGTGTTTTTAAATAAAATAAATTTTAAAATAAAACAAATTCAGGAAAAATAAAAACATCTTTTCCCAAAAAAATGCACAGCAAGTGCTGCCTCACTGCGAGACAAGATGATGGAGAACAAAGCTCCCAGGTTCTGTATGGCTTTGGAGCCTCTGCCTCTGGCCCCAGGGCCTGGCCCTGACCTCAGAGGAAGGAATTTAACCACCAGTGTCCTCCAGTGCCACATTCAGAGTTTTACAGGTAGAAGGGATTGCTTAACACAAAAAGGGCAGAGCTATAGGAAGCTTAACATGAATGCATGTTGGTGGGGGCAGTCTTTCCAGGCAACGGGAGACCTTTCTGGTGCCTTTGCAAACCCCACCACCAGGGCCTGTGTATCCCTATAGACTCGGGCCCAGGTGAAAAGGGCAAGTCCAGTGACTGGGTACAACTTTTTTCCAAGCCAACAACACTCTGTGAGCTTTAGCAAGGTTACCTGTAATGAGCCTACGCTGCCATGCTAGGCCCAATCCACACACTGAGGACCCAGACGTAGTTCATACACAGGAAGAAGACTCTGACACGGGAGACTGGAAAGGCAGATGTACACATCTACCACCAGCTCCTCAAGTCCAGGGATATTCCTGAGAGAACCAGTAAAGACAAATATAAATTTTACAGATGAGCAGCCATGCTTCTGTTATGAGAGTTACTGTGAAGACCACTGTGGGCTGTAATAGATTCCATAACCAGAATTCTATTTGTTAACCAGTCAGGTGTTATACAAAAAAAGTGTCCCTGTGGCTACTGGGCAATTGAATGTCTTGACCTTCAGTTCCCCTTTACTAGAGCAAGTCACACCATGTTGATTTGATGTATGAACACACAAAGAGGAACGAGGTGAAATATGGAAATATTCGTCAAGACAAATAACATTTTACAAAGCTAGATAAACTAGATGGAGATCTCACCCTTCAATGTGTTCTCTACTTTGGCTCATTTTAATTATCTTTCTTTTTCTCACTTGTTTTTATAAAACTAGCTTCTGAGGCTTTGGAGAAGAAATACTGTTCCAGATGCACAATGGAAAAGACAAAAGGACAAAGAATTCTCTGGCTAATCAGAAAATCAGTTTCCCTTGTCCTGCAGAGGGAACATATGTGTGGAAATGATGGGCATTCCAGCTGCATTTGCCAACCATCCTTCAGACCTCTCCTGAAGCTAGGGACAAAACACCAGCGACAGAGAGTGAGATCCCAGAAGGCAAGACATGAGGGGAGTTTGATAAACATAGTGTCTTATTTCCACTAACAATTTCCTAACCCCAGAAGAGCTGAACCTGTGCAGCAGCCTTCTCACAGGATCTGTAACCCTGGGTGTTT
Organism: Mesoplodon mirus; assembly: GCF_964341445.2. Taxonomy (NCBI): domain Eukaryota; kingdom Metazoa; phylum Chordata; class Mammalia; order Artiodactyla; family Ziphiidae; genus Mesoplodon; species Mesoplodon mirus. The sequence goes on from NC_138980.1 coordinate 73,561,840, forward strand.
GGATGATGAAAAGAAAACCTCTGGAGCTTAAAGAGCCTTCACCTTGGGCAATTCAGAGCTCTGCATATCACCCATTCTCCTCCATGAACCCGAACTCCTCTACATCTGAGGGGCCTTGAGGGAACTTTGGTAACATATACCATTAAGCTTTGAGCATCACAGGGATTAGGGGGGCTCACCATCTGTGCAATCAAAAATCCATCTATAACTCATAGTTGGCCTTCTGTATATGCAGTTCCTCTGCATCCATGGATTCCACAACCATGGATCATGTAGTACTGTAGTATTTACTATTGAAAAAAATTGTGCATAAGTGGAGCCATGCAGTTCAAACCCATGTTGTTCAAGGGTCAGTTGTACGGTGAGAGTTAGTAACATGGGTATGAGGGCAGGAAAAGAGAAAAAGTGGTCACACAGCAAAAAAACAGCAGAGCCCAACTTCCAGGGCTGGCTTTCCCTCTAGGTCTTCTCACCCAGAATTTTGCTTGTGTGCTGTTGAAACCAGCAGACCTTAGACGGAGTGCAAAGGGGAGGGTACTGGTTGACACTTTAATAATCAGTTTCCGATGGATCCTTGGAGCTCAGGAAGCAACTTCAGACCTCACAGGGCTGCCGCCCAGCTGGTTCTCACACCATTATCTGACGAAGTATGTTCACTAGGTGGCAGATGACTATCTCAGGACTCTGGGTTATGTGCCCATTGAATCAGATTGCTAATAAGGAGGTTTTAATGTAGACTATGAATCTTTGAGCAGTAACTGTTTACCTCAAGTTTTTGTACTAAATACCCCAAAATGAATCCCTAAACAAACGAACATCTGTCACAGCAGCAGCTTTAGTCAACATTGGACAGCTGGGCCAATCCCAAGTCTCTACCAAGCACAGAGAAGCTTTCTTAGATACACACACACATACACACACAAGCACAAGCAGCCTTCTCCTGCTGAGGAGTGGACAGATGATAATACAGGGTCACCCAGACTTGCCACAAGAAGGTCTTTTTCACCTGCTCCAACCACACATAGAATCCTTAAGCACACCAAACACTTCTCTTTCTGTCATGGTCACACTGTCTATATTATAGGCGGAGATAACCTGAAACAAAAGAGTCTTCCCCAAGCAGGGAAGCATAGAGCTGGCTGGAATCCCCTTCCCAAAGTCCTTTTATTGGACCACAGAGTAAATTACTCTCAGAATCAGAATCCATATGACTCTACTCTGGTAAGAAGAAAGACCACAGACACCAGAGTCTGTCTGGTAGCATGCAGGAGGCTGAAATCTAAATTCAGTATGACTTAGGGATTCTAAATCGGAACTGAACTAACACTATGCCTATCCTATATTTAAGATTTGTGATGTGCCAGGCCTAGTGGTGAGCACTTGTCTCATTTTATTGTCACAACCACCTGTAGTTGTCATCCCCAACTTAGAGATGAGAAAACTCAGGCCCAAAGAGGAGAATGATGTGTCCCAGGTCACAGTGCTAGTATGTGATGGAATCTGGATTCAAATCTGCTGTCTCAATTACTAAGGGCCTTCTGGCAATTAAAAACTTATGCACACATGCCTTGTGAGAGGACACATTAAGGGAAACAGATACAAGGGCCATGACTCTCCTAAGCTATCAAAAGTTGTCACTCTGTTAATACTGATGGACACTGTTGGCCACACTTCTTCCTCATCAAGGCCCACAGGCTTAAGATTTGATCTCTGACCTTGCAGCATCACCAAGGACTTTCCCAGGATAGCTGGCACTCTCTTGATGCTTTGCATGGGGCTCCTCATGCAAAATCCAAGCCTAAAACACGGTATTTATGTAACGAGTATCTTGACCACCACATGAAGCACGTACAAAGGCAGAAATAGGGTATCTCTGTTGGATTTCAAATTGCAACAACACTTGTGAGTTTAGGAACATGAAAATCTACTTGGCTTACAGCCCACCAACAATGGCAACAGGGAACAAGCAGGCCTGTGAAGCACACAGCCCTCAAGTGCAGCCAGAAATTCGCATCAAAGAGCAAACCTCAGAATGGAACGGAAAACTGAACCCTGACTTAAATTCACTTGAATTTCAGCAAGCACCCATTTCCATACAACACATCCCCCTCTCAAGGGGTCAGGGCGGTTCCCTGGGTGGGGTGCTTCAGCAGCTGAGGCCCGGCTAGGATCTCACCTTTCTGGTGCTTCTCCACCCTCCCTCCACACATGCCACTTCCCAGTAGTCTGTGCACTCGGCCAGCCCGTGGAGCACAGGAACCCACGGAAACACAGGGTGGATGCCAGTGAAAGCAGACAGCAAAGGGGCTACACACTGTGCTTCTTCCCAAGGACTGGAAGCTGTGAAGGGGCTTCATCCCACACTTGCCAAATACCTACTACACACTGGGCATAGTGCTGATGTTGAGGCTGCAGCCCAGCGAGAGCTGGACCTGCCCTCACACAACCAATGAGCTAGCGGGGCAGCTAAGCCAGTGAACAGCCGCTGACAGCCCAGTGTGATCAGAACTGTGATACAGGATGTGCAGGGTACTCTGGGAGGACAGGCAGTCACTAGACCCAGCAGAGGGTGAGAGTCATGGCAGAATCAGGGAAAGCTTCCTGGAGAAATCTCTAAGCTGAGGCTTGAAGGATTAGAAGTCACCTTGGCAAAGCAGAGAAGACAGTGGGGAGGGGGTGTAGCAGGGGGAGGTGTCCCTAAAAGAAGGACCAATATGGCCAAAGAACTAAAAGCTGCTGCTGCTGCAGCTGACATATGGCATGAGCTCACCCCGAGCACCAAAAGGATGAGGAGCAGGTCCACCAGAGCTCAGCGGCCAAGACCCAGCCTCCTCTGAGCACACCCTCCTTGTGATGCTCCAGGGGGTCCAGACTTGTCTCAGGCCAGCCTGTCTGGCTATGCATCCCATATTTGACACATAGCAGATGCCCAATACATGATGGTTATCATTCTCACTATTATTACTGAATCTATATGGCTTCTCTTGCAATCATGTAAGTTAAGAATGAATGTTCTTGGGCTTCCCTGGTGGCGCAGTGGTTGAGAGTCCGCCTGCCAATGCAGGGGCACAGGTTCGTGCCCCGGTCCGGGAAGATCCCACATGCCACGGAGCGGCTGGGCCCGTAAGCCATGGCCGCTGAGCCTGCGTGTCCGGAGCCTGTGCTCCGCAGGGGGCGAGGCCACAACAGTGAGAGGCCCACGTATCTCAAAAAAAAAAAAGAATGAATGTTCTTTAAGCCCTGCTAGAGAGTTTCTATTACAATTAAGTATTAATTAACTTAACAACCATTGTAGAATTCCCATTATAACTCTGCATCATGGGTTTTCAAATTTAAGTTCGGTTTCTCCTTCCATTGCTTCCTCCCATCTCCCACAATAAGCTGTTTACCATTTCAATTATTTTAGTTCCAACCACTGTGATCACTGTACTTACAATTCAATCAGGCTTCTAATTTTAAGCATCGTTTTTGTGTATAGCGCCAACAATTGACAAGTGTCCTGAATTTAACATCTGCTCCCAGCAGTAAACGGTTTTAAATTTGAGAAGTGAAAACACACATTAGGCAATTATGAGCAGTTCGCACACTGTGATTCATGGCTGTGCATCAGCAACTTCCTCCACGACAGCCACTGTCCTGATGGATGGGACTGCAGCCAGAAGCATTACTGCAACGCAGAGGCTGAACAAACCGCTTGGACACCCTGCTGCCACCAACATACCTTTTGACTAACAAAAAAACAACCTACTGTGCACCAGGAAACCTGCTGGACATTTTTCTAGGCTCTTTCTCATGTAATCCTAAAGTAAGCTGAATTTGCCCAGAACCTGGAGTAAAGACTGGATCTCATGCACTCGGACAGCCCCCTCCAGGGGTCTCATTGATGTCCACAGCCAAGAAACCATGCAAGGTGGCCTCACCCTGCCTTAGTGTCTCTGTGGCGTTATTGATGTTTGTGTCAAGGCTCTGTCTGCTGTTCAGAGGATGGTGGGGCAGGGGGAATCCAGCCAGAAGCTGTCCCACTGGGCTCACAGACTCAAGTAAGAGGCTATGGAAAGAGGGGACACAATTACAGCCAAAGGTGTTTTTCATTCCAACTTGGGAGGTGACACATCAGTTGAGACATGGGAGGAATCATTAAGTGCACAGAAAGAAAGTAGCCATTTCTATAGCCTCAACCAAATGTTAATTATAGGTAAATTGGTAAACTGTGAAGGGAAATAAGTATAAAATGCTAGAAATATACTACATTATTAAGACTGTCTAAAATTTTCAATTAGGAATTTTAATATCTGTAATTCTCTAGGACAGAGCTCCTCTAATACCTCGGCCTTCCACTAGGCCTTCTAGAACTACAGCTCCATAATTTTAAAATTCTCCCATATCGAAAAGGACAGGAAATAACTGTGACTGCAACTTGGATAGTGTTTTACAGTTAATAAAGCATTCTCTCAAATCTAAAAAAGAAAAAATTCTCCCATATCATCAGCCTCTATTCAAAAGCCTGCCTTCTCTGCAACCTGACTTTCCATGGAAGATGCTGCTCCCCCAGGCCCTCAGGGATGAGAAGTGGAGTCCTTTCCCTCTCTGCTGTCACATCAATACTTCCCCACCTTCAATCGCCTCCTTATCGTGTCACCCATTGATTGGCAACTCATTCCTCTAAGACTTGTGCACCTGGCACCCATCTTCCCCTTCACCCCCACTCCTTCCCTCCTCCAGGGTGACCAACATCCACATGGATAACCCATCCTGCACCCTGACCTCCGCTTCCTAGACCACCTCGTTCCGGTGCCCTCCTCCTCCACTCCATCTCGGCCACCAAGAGTCACACCTTGGACCTTGTCATCTACCAACAGTACTCCCCTGTTACCATCATTAATTCAGACATCACACTCTGACCACACCTTCCTCTTCCCAAGTTGTTTGTTAGCCTACTACTTCTCTGGACATTCTGTGACCAGTCCAGGACCTCCAGTCTGCCATCCCTTCTTTATCTGCCCAAACCAGCAGTGCAGTGCAGGCACATGAATAGAGAGACCAATTCAACAGGTTTGTCTTTTTCCTCGTATAAATTTGAACGCCTTTATATTTCATCAGTAATTATAATGATGGCTTAGACTTGGGGTGTATGTGCACATGATTTTTTAAAATCACCCTAAGAAATTATATCAATCTATAGAGGGGTGGTCAGGAAAGGTCTTTACTGCATTTGAGCACAAATCTGAAAGGAAGGAAGGGAAGGAACCACAAGGTTTTCTGGGAAGAACATTCCAAGCAGCACAAACAGTAAATCCAAAGGCCTGGAGGCAGTAGCATGCTAGGCAAGTTCAAAGAACAACAAGGATGCCAGCACAGCAGGAGCAGAGTAAACAAGGGGGAGAGTGGTAGGCGGGGTAATCAAAGAAATGGATCAGGATGGCAGCAGGAGGCAGCCCACTGAGAGACTCCAAGGCCATGGCTTTTATAAGCCAAGGCTGCGGCTTTTACTCTGATGGGAGGGTTTTGAGCAGAGAAGTGATGCGCCCCAAGTTGCATTTTGAAAGGCACGCGCTGACTTCTGGGTTCAGAATTGCCTCTAGGGCAGAGCTAGAGTGGAAGCAGGGGTTCCAGGTAGGAGGCTATGATCAAAATCCAATTAAGATACAGGAAGATAGAAGTAAGAAATGGTCAGATCTACCTTGAAGATTGTATTTTGAAGGTAGAACCAACTAGACAGATAAAGATAGATGGTTAGAAAGATTGATAACTGATAGACGGATGATAGCTGGAGAGCTGGTAGATGATACATCAATAGAATCAAGTAGGTGAGGGATTCCCTGGTGGTGCAGTGGTTGAGAGTCCGCCTGCCGATGCAGGGGACACGGGTTCGTGCCCTGGTCCGGGAGGATCCCACATGCCGCGGAGCGGCTGGGCCCGTGAGCCATGGCTCCTGAGCCTGCGCGCCCGGAGCCTGTGCTCTGCAACGGGAGAGGCCACAACAGTGAGAGGCCCGCGTACCACAAAAAAAAAAAAAAAAAAAAAAAGAATCAAGTAGGTGCATATACGTATCTGAAAGCACAGCCCCAGTCTATGGTTGAGTGAGAAGCATATCAGAGCCGTATGTATGATCCTATTTACACTAAAAAAATGACATATTTATACATGCATAGGAAGGTATTTGGAATGACACTCAAGTGCTAACAGCGATTTCCTCTGATGAATAGATTTAGAAGGGACATGGGAGAGCTATCATCTACTTTATATGCATTTTTGGTTTAAACAATGAGTACATACACTCATTACTCATGCTGAATGGGACAGGTCATTTGGTAGTAAGCACCCCTCCACAAGAGGTGGTGGCCCTGGACTGGAGGACCAAATGGTCAGCCCTCTGGTGACATGGGTAAGTCACCAAAGGAGTCAAACATCAGATAGCATATTGGACCTGAAGATTCTCTCCAAGCCTTAGGCTTCCTTCTCAAGATAAACAATCTTGTAGGATCCCCTCACTTCTCTGAGCATCAGTTCCCTCACTGGTAAGACAGGGATGACAGTACCTGCTCCAGTGGAGGCTTGAGATAATGTACATAAAGTGTCCAGGACTTCCCTGGTGGCACAGTGGTTAACAATCTGCCTGCCAATGCAGGGGACACAGATTCGAGCCCTGGTCCGGGAAGATCCCATGCCGTGGAGCAACTAAGTCCATGTACCACAACTACTGAGCCTGCGCTCTAGAGCCTGCAAGCCACAACTACTGAAGCCTGTGTGCCACAACTACTGAAGCCCACACGCCTAGAGACCGTGCTCCGCAACAAGGGAAGCCACCGCAATGAGAAGCCCGCACACCCCAATGAAGAGTAGCCCCCGCTCGCCACAACTAGAGAAAGCCCACATACAGCAACGAAGACCCAACACAACCAAAAATAAATTAATTAATTTAAAAAAATTAAAAAGTGTCCAGTACAGCACCTGGCACACAGAGACTCTCGGTAAGCATCAACTCCCCTCCCCTCCCCAACAAGCATTCCAGGAAAGTCCAGGAGGTGGGGCTGCCCCCAAAGGCTCAAAACACCCTAATATTGCAGGCTCCAGTGAGACAGGAAGGGTGCTGGCCTAAAAGGGATACCAGCACCCATTCCCCAAAAGCATGAGCATCTCCCTCAGAGAGAAGGGCAAGGCTGCTTCCTGCTGACCCTTTCTGGAGAAAGGCAAAGAGTAATGTAGAAATACCCCCACTCTACTAGCAACAACGTGTGGCTGGACTCCCCGGAGTTCCAAGTCAAGGTCAGAAGTTCCTGACAATGTATGATTTTCCTCTCTTGTCTTGAGAGAAGGCCATGGGGAGAGGAAAAGAAAAGCTTAATGCTATTTATCTAAAATCATTAATACTTTTTGAGAAGCTATAAAATGTGCATTGCTCTTGACAAATGGATGTCAAAAGAGCTTTGATCTCCATTGTGGCTGGAAATTATCCGTTCCCTTCCTAATGCAGATATATGGTTTTCATGTCTCAAATCTGCCCAGTCAGATGCACAGCACATTCTTAATTATTTTGAAATGATTAAAAATAGAGCCATAAATCTATGCTTTGACATGACTCGGTGATATGACCCCCCCAGACATAACGTAATGGGTTATTAACAATGCTTCCCAAATCTATTGAAATTTTTTTCCAAAGCTATTCACTAATTAATAGCTATTCAGACAATGATCATTTTTGAGTAATTATGAAACTGTGTCACATTATTTTGTGATGAGAACATAATTATGTCCATTAAAATTATTTGTATAGTTTTTAACCTTCTGCTTAAAATAAATGAGGTTGGTCAAAGGGTAACACAAACTTTGTGACAATACCTAGAGTACTTCCCAAAGTTTGTTTTGTAGCCCAGAAACTTAGAGGTCGTCCTTCAGCTTTTTCAGAGCCCCTGGAAGCAACTGCCATTGAGGAAGTGCCTGGGAGGGAGGGTCCCCGTGATCTTACAGGATTCACACCTCCCCTCTGTAGCCAGCAGGCTGCACCCCCTCAGCCTCTCGTCATCTCCTGCATGGCCCCCTTGCCCACCTCACCCCTCCAGTCTGTCCTTCAGGCCAAGCCCCAGCACTCAGTTTATATAACCCCCAGCCCACCCAAAATACTATTTCCTGGCCCCTTGCCCCACCTCCTCTGACTGACTGGGACCTGCTGGAAGGCAAGCGCTCACCTCACTCATCCCTGTATCCAGCAGAGCCCGTGAGACAGAACTTGCATCTCCCAAAAGGCCATCACCAAGAGGAAGAAGGTGTAGAGAGCTTGCTTAGTTCACACTTGCATTTGAGGAGCAAGACTGAGTGGGATGAGTCTAATAAAGACTTCTAACAAAGGCTTCACTTTTTGCTGGGACTATCTTAGGATGTGTTTGGGTTGGAGGGGATGCGTGCTTTACTGCCCTCCCAATGAGTAGTCCGTTCCAGATTCTAGGAGGCCTCGTGCCTCAGATCTGGGTAAATCAAGAGGCCTCAAATCTGTAGGGCTTGTGTTTTAAAAATAATTGTCATTCATCTGAAATTCTCATTTAACTGGGCATTCTGCATTTTAGCCTGCATCTCTGGATGGAGATGAGATGGATGCAGGTGTCCACCAGATGGGCACCTCCCCAGCCAGCCCAGGCGGTCTCTCTTGTTCCTAAGGCACAAGCTGCTGCATGGTCATTCCTATCCTCAACACATCAGGTATCCTGGGCTCAGGCTCAAAACTCTGCAGGGCCACAAATGAAACCTTACCTGGAGGTCTTCTTCATCAGAATAACTGTGTGCTCTTGCCTCAGCCCCTGCCCCTGTCCAGCTCCTCCATCCAGCTGACTCATCTCTTACCTAGAGTTCACCTTCGCCTTCCAGGAGAGCCTTCTCCATACCTTCACACTCTTGCCAGCATCTCTAGCTGTGGTCACAAGAGACTTCACCACCAGAAGCCACAGGCCTAGGAGGATGGAGCTCAAAAGGGCCTGGCCCCTAACACTGGCTACCACAGGTTCCAAGAGTTTCCTTTGTAATGTGTGGAGAGCTGGCTGTGGGTGGGGGAGGGAGGAGAAGCAGGGGCAAAAGCTCACTGTGCAATCAGGCCTGTGACCTGTCTCCCCCTCCTCCCCGTCCCCCAAGAGGTCTTCCCAGGAGAGGAGGCTTCTGGCAGCTTCCAACCAATTCCCTATATTCATTCTTTCATTTGGCCAATAAATACATATTACACCCGACTTTGGGCCAGGAACTGTTCTAGATGCTTGTTCTAGATGTTCTAGATGCTTACATCACAGAGAAAAAGAACAGAGATCCCTGCCTTGTAGCTCTGATTCACACAGCAATCCAGAAATGCCAACACTCAGCAACAAAACAGTCATGGATCAAACTGGAAGTCAAACTTTCATCAGCTGTGTGAAAAACAGGTAACACTGACTTGGACTGAAAACATTAGATTATTTAAAGAAAAACAGAGAAAACTCAAACATAATGAAACAATAACATTAATAAATACATTTAAGACTGTTCTTTGGGGCAAAACCAGAGTTAAAATAGTCAAATCTCTGGCAAATAACAAAAAAGATAAAATGCTAAATGATAAAAAATGAAGCAGATATAGGGAAAAAATTAAAGTGTAAGGCACTCATACCTATGGACAATTAATCTTCAACAAAGGAGGCAAGAACATACAACAGGAAGAAGACAGTCTCTTCAGCAAGTAGTGTTGGGAAAGCTGAACAGCCACATGTAAATCAATAAAGTTAGAACACACCCTCACACCACACCATACACAAAAATAAACTCAAAGTGGCTTAAAGATCTAAATATAAGACAGGACACTGTAAAACTCCTAGAAGAGAACATAGGCAAAACATTCTCTGACATAAATCATACCAATGTTTTCTTAGGTCAGTCTCCCAAGGCAATAGAAATAAAAACAAAAATAAACAAATGAAACCTAATCAAACTTACAAGCTTTTGCACAGCAAATGAAACCATAAACAAAATGAAAAGACAACCTACAGACTAGGAGAAAATATTTGCAAATGATGCAAGTGACAAGGGTTTAATTTCCAAAATATACCAACAGCTCATACAATTCAACAACAACAAAAACAACCCAATCAAAAAATGGGCAGGAGGCCTAAATAGACATCTCCAAAGAAGACATACAGATGGCCAAGAGGCACAAGAAAAGCTGCTCAACATCGCCAACTAATAGAGAAATTCAAATCAAACCTACAATGAGGTACCACCTCACACCAGTCAGAATGGCCATCATCAAAAAGTCTACAAATAACAAATGCTGGAGAGGGTGTGGACAAAAGGGAACCCTCCTACACTGTTGGTAGGAATGTAAATTGGTGCAGTCACTGTGGAAACATGTATGCATGTTTCCACAAGTATGGAGGTTCCTCAAAAAACTAAAAGTAGAGTTGCCATATGATCCAGCAATCCCATTCCTGGGCATATACCCAGACAAAACTATAATTCGAAAAGATACATACACCCCCATGTTCATAGAAGCACTATTCACAATAGCCAAGACATGGAAACAACCTAAATGTCCATTGACAGATGAGTGGATAAAAAAGATGTGGTGTATATATATACAATGGAATATTACTCAGCCATCAAAAAGAATGAAATAATGCCATTTGCAGCTACATGGGTAGACATAGAGATTATCATACTAAGCAAAGTAAGTCAGAAAGAGAAAGACTGGGGACTTCCCTGGTGGCACAGTGGTTAAGAATCCGCCTGCCAATGCAGGGGACACAGGTTCGACCCCTGGTCCAGGAAGATCCCACATTCCACAGAGCAACTAAGCCCGTGTGCCACAACTACTGAGCCTGCGCTCTAGAGTCCGCAAGCCACAACTACTGAACCCACGTTCCACAACTACTGAAGCCCACACGCCTAGAGACCATGCTTCGCAACCAAAGAAGCCACTGCAATAAGAAGCCTGCGCACCACAACGGAGTAGCCCCTGCTCACCACAATTAGAGAAAGCCCGCATGCAGCAACAAAGACCCAATGCAGCCAAAAATAAATAAATAAATATATCTTTTAAAAGAAAGATAAACACCATATGATATCACTTATATGTGGAATCTAAAATACAACACAAATCAACACATCTACAAAACAAAAACTGACTCAGAGATATAGAGAACAGACTTGTGGTTGCCAAGGGCAGGGGGGAGGAGAGGGAAGGACCAGGAGTTTGGGATTAGCAGAGGCAAACTATTCTATTATATATAGAATGGATAAACAACAAGGTCCTATTTTATAGCACAGGGAACTGTATCAAATATCCTGTGATAAACCATAATGGAAAAGAATATGAAATATATTTAAATATATAAGTATATATATAACTGAGTCACTTTGCTGTACAGCAGAAAGCAACATTCTAAATCAACTATACTTCAATAAAAATTTTTTTAATTTTTAAAAAAAACTTTCACCCTCCCCCCCCAAAAAAAAACTGCAAGGCACTTAGCTATTAATATTTTTCACTAATGAAGTTGAAGATCTCAACAATATGGATGATTGTTTGGGGAAAATAGAAATTATAAAAATCAATCCTTTAAGAATTCTTTAAGATTAATAATCAAGGAAAAAGTTACCAAATATTTACTTCCATAAAAGGCTACATATCCACATGTCAAATTTAACTTTTAAGAAACCGATAATTCTTGTCATGTGAACAATTTTACTACCTGAAAAAAAGTTGAACAGCAATCTAATTTGTTTTATGAATCTATCCTAACTCTGACACCAAAATTTGAGAGAAATAGTAAACAACATGGATCCTCCTCACTTAAAGAATAAGTGTAGAGGGACTTCCCCAGTGGCGCAGTAGATAAGAATCCACTTGCCAATGCAGGGGACAAGAATTTGATCCCTGGTCTGGGAAGATCCCACATGCCGAGAAGCAGCTAAGCCTGTGCTCCACAACTACTGAGCCTGCGCTCTAGAGCCCACGAGCCACAACTACTGAGCCCGTGTGCTGCAACTACTGAAGCCCGCGCACCTAGAGCCCGTGCTCCGCAACAAGAGAAGCCACCGTGATGAGAAGCCCGCGCACCGCAAAGAAGAGCAGCCCCTGCTCGCCGCAACTAGAGAAAGCCTGTGCACAGCAACGAAGACCCAACACATCCAAAAATAAATAAAATTTTTAAAAAAGAAAAGAAATAAGTGTAGGGATTAGCATATATAAACTATTACATATAGAATGGATAAACAATGAAGTCCTACTGTATTGCACAGAGAGCTATATTCAACATCCTGTGATAAACCATAATGGAAAAGAATATGAACAAGAATGTATAAATATGTATAACTGAATCACTTTGCTGTATAGCAGAAATTAACACAACATTGTAAATCAACTGTACTTCAATAAAATAAATTTTTTTAAAAGTGTAATAATCCTAAATAAAATACCAGAAAATAGAATTCAATAGAATAGTAAAAGAATAATGCTTAACAATAAAGTAGGATCCATCCCAAGATTGGAAAAATGATTTAGTATTAGGAAATTAGTCATATAATCTCCCAGATCAGGGCATCAATTTTTTAGTGACAGCCTTATGCTTAGACTCTTGTTAAATCCAACATGTTTACCTCATGAAAATTCTAAAATCTGGGAATAGAATGATACTTGATAAACATAATAAAGTATGTATTATACAAAGAATTTATCTTCCATGAGGATCCTGCTTATATTCAAATAATTGTGTATTTAATTATATGACACTATCAATGGGAAGAAAATATATACTCTCCTTGTTTATTCTATTTCTTTCACATTATTGAAATAATACCTTTCGATCAATGTGTAAGGTTAATATTAAGTAATTCCTTCCCCTCCCCTTCCCATCAAGTTATCATTAACTTGGTGCATCTCAGAACAAATAGCTTAAATCTGAGGAAATCAGACATATCTCAAATGAACAATTCACTTCACAGCTACCAACATAACACTCAAGTTTTGATGTTAAAATCAGGAACAAGACAGGAGGCTTGTTATCACCATGATTAACTAAGACTGTTCAGAAAGGCCTGATCAGTACAATAAGAAACAGCATTTAAATCTATAACTATTAAAAATGAGACTATACTATCATTTTCATTCATTCATTCATGTTAAGATTGTATTCTTGTAAAATTCAAGACAATTTAATCTAAAAAAGTATCAGAAATAATAAGAGAGCTCAGTACCATGTTACTAATAAATATGCAAAACTCCTGAGTGGGCAAGGGTGTGGTAAAACTGACATACTCATATGTTGTTCATAAGAATTTAAGTTGGTACAACCTTTTTGGAAACAATTTGGCAATAGGTATTAGGAATCTTAGAATATTCATATAAAAATAAATAAATGATGGGACTTCCCTGGTGGCACAGTGGTTAAGACTCCTTGCTCCCAATGCAGGAGCCCAGTTTCGATCCCTGGTCAGGAAACTAGATCCCACATGCATGCCTCAACTAAGAGTTCACATGCCACAACTAAGGAGCCGCCAGCCACAACTAAGGAACCTGCATGCCGCAACTAAGACCCAGCACAAGCAAATAAATAAATTTAAAAAATAAATCAAATAAATAAATAAATAAATGTTAATTCCCCTTATGACAGATACTCTTGCTTTCCCAAAATCTATTCCTGCTTCTTTCCTACTAACAGAATCTAAACTTTGGGGAGCAATGTACTCAGCCCAGATCTAAGGCAACCATGGTAGTCCTGTTACCTTTTGCCAGTGATGGGTGTAGGAGTACACATTTGACCTAGACCACATAAAGGAAAGTCTGCTCAAGACTTTAATCTCTGCAAATAGAAAGCTCTTAAGAAGAAATCCCTTTTGCTCCTACCTTCTTCCTTCCTCCTTGGGATTCTATCAAATAATGATGTGATGCTTGGAGCTATGGCAGTTATTTTAGACCATGAGGGCATACATTATCAATACACTGAAAAACAGAAAGCACCTGTGCTCTTGATGATATCACTGAGCCATTCCTCCAGCCTGTATAGTCTTTCCTCTAAATTTGCATCTGAACACATACTAGGCATCCATCATTCATGGCTGTCTGACATCTTTTTAATAACCCCATGATATTTTGGTAGTTTCACATGAGTCTTACCTCCCTGTACTAGGAATCCAAAGATCCACTTATCAGACTGCCTTATTACTAGACTGATGACATGGGTCCCAAGTTCTGCCAGTATAACTCACCCGCATGAGACCTGGATTCAGAAGGGAGAGGTGAAATGACAGCCATGTGCAAAGAGCTCAGTTTTCTAGTAGTGTGCTGTTGGAGGCAACTGGTCCTCCTAGAGAATATGTGGCAGAGTTTCTGGAGCCCAAAACGCAGGAGTCATTAGAGCAAAGCATCAGGAAATGGCAGCAAGAGTGTTTCACTAGAAAGTCCCACAGTGGGATGGAGCAGATTCTAGCTGCACTGTTCCTGGTTATATCCAAGCCTAGTTCTCTTCATCACCACCCCACCCCCACAGAGATACCTATTATCTTGTGTAAAGATTCCTTTCTGCTTAAATATCCCCAGTAGATTCTCTCATTTACAAACAAGAGCTTGAAACTTTAATTCTACCTCTAGCAATCTATTCCAAAGAAAATAATACAAAACCTAGAAAGCACCTTACACATAGAGATGATTATTGCTGTATTATTTATAATGGTTGAAAGAAGTTTTAAACAAATGTCCCACAATGAGAAAATTATTAAGTAATTTATAATTAATCCAGTTGAAGTCTATAAAATATATATAATAATATGGAAAACTACTAAAACAAGAATGCAATAGAACAAAATGATATATAGTTTGATCACAGCCATGTTAATAGCAATGAGTCTCATAAGCATTTATCCCACTTTCATTTATCCAACAAGTACCTCCTATGGTAAACACCTTAGGGGTATCTACACAGCCCATGAGTCATCCCATTTCCCTGAGAATTTGCCTTCCCACACCACAAGTGTGGGTCCTGGCAGCCATGTTTGTGCCTCATGATCCCTGCTCCCTGACCACAGTTGACCAGACCTGGGGAGACCACTTGAGCCAAGCTGAGTCAGTGAGAATCTTCTCCAGGTATTTGAACTCAAAATGTTAGTGTTAATTTCTACATGTGACTGGAACTGAGTGCCAAGTGAGAGAGATGGGGAGAGGGGGGATGAGGGGAGACTGAGGGAGGGGAGAGAGGGACAGGGAGAGAGTGGGTCACTTTCTAGATTCTAGTCTCAGCCCATTCCTGAGTCCCAGCTTCCTCCTTCTCTTTGGGTTGTGAAAGAAATTCCTATGTCCTTGTAATAATTTTTTGACACTAACTAGTTTGAGTGGTCTTCTGTTCCTCAGAACCAAAGATGGTTTTTACTAGCACATTTCTAACAGTGAAACCTTAGGATGCCATACACAATCTGAGGGCACCTCACCCTCAGCATCCCTGACTTCTTTTCTGTCCACCTTCACCTTCCCAGAGGCTGAAACTTGAACCTCAGCCTGTGCAGCCCGGCCAAAGTCACTCCAGGCAAATTTGGCCAAACCAGCTTGGACACCAAGCTCCCTTCATTGGACTGGTCAGAGTGGGGAACCAGAGAAGGATGAGAATGAGGGGAGCCAGAAGGTAACTACATAAGAATGGATTTGTCTTATGGAATACTATTCAGCCATAAAAAGGAACAAAACTGTGCAATCTGCAGAGACAGGGATGGATCTAGAGACTGTCATACAGAGTGAAGTAAGTTAGAAAGAAAAAAAATATATCGTATAATATCACTTATATGTGGAATCTAGAAAAATGATACAGATGAACTTATTTTCAAAGCAGACATAGAGACACAGAAGTAGAGAAAGGACATATGGATACCGGGGGGGAAGGGGGGGTGGGATGAATTGGGAGATTGGGATGGACCTATAGACACTACTATTAGATAACTAATGAGACCCTACTGTACAGCACAGGGAACTCTTCTCAGTGATCTGTGGTGACCTAAATGGGAAGGTAATCCAAAAAAGAGGGGATATATATAAACGTATAGCTGATTCATTTTGCTGTACAACAGAAACTAACACAACTTGTAAAGCAACTATAGTCCAATAAAAATTTAATTTTTAAAAAATACACTTGGGGCTTCCCTGGTGGCGCAGTGGTTGAGAATGTGCCTGCTAATCCAGGGGACACGGGTTCTAGCCCTGGTCTGGGAGGATCCCATATGCTGCAGAGCAGCTAGGCCGTGAGCCACAACTACTGAGCCTGCACGTCTGGAACCTGTGCTCCGCAACAAGAGAGGCCATGATAGTGAGAGGCCCGCGCACCGCGATGCAGAGTGGTCCCCGCTTGCCACAACTAGAGAAAGCCCTCGCACAGAGACGACGACCCAACACAGCAAAAATAAATAAATAAATTAATAAACTCCTACCCCACAACGTCTAAAAAAAAAAAAAAAAAAAAAAGAAAGAAAAAATGGACTTGTCTTTACTGGAAGGAAAATAAAAATGTTAGAGATGGGGCCTCCCTGGTGGCGCAGTGGTTGAGAGTCCGCCTGCCGATGCAGGGGATACGGGTTCGTGCCCCGGTCTGGGAGGATCCCATATGCCGCGGAGCGGCTGGGCCCGTGAGCCATGGCCGCTGGGCCTGCGCATCCGGAGCCTGTGCTCCGCAACGGGAGAGGCCACAACAGTGAGAGGCCCGCATACCGCAAAAAAAAAAAGAAAAAAAAAAAAAAAAAAAAAAATGTTGGAGATGGGAGTTGATTAAAAGGCCTTGGCCAGAGCCAGAAGGAATAGTGAAGGAAGAAATACAGTCTGGAGATTGGGCATTTTGAAAAGAAAGCAGAGATCTGAGCAGTTGCTAGAAGATCCAGTCTTCAAGGACATAGACGGACAAAAGAGAACATTTAGGAAGTTTGCTAATAAATCCTCCTTGGTGATCCCATTAAGAAAACCTCAGTAAATCTGTTCATTATCCCCATCGAGGCTTTGAGAGACTTGTGCATTTCTTCTAGATGCTTAACTGTACTGAGACTGTCTTAATGAAAAGAGGTCCAGTTTTGTTTTGTTTTTTTCTGATTTCACGGGGGGAAAAAACGATCCATGCACTACTTGGATGGAGTATGGAGGATGAGACTTGGTGGTTGTGATCCTAAATATAAGAGGAAAGGGAGCACAGGAAGGTTTGTGCATTTTCTGAGGAAAGTGCCGCTGGCAAGCGCACATTCCCCCAACTTCCCAGAGTGCAGGATGAGCTGTGGTGTGCAGAAAAGCCCCATTGTCCTTCTGTACCATTTGCAACAGAACCTCTCCAGGAACCCTGCTTGAAATGTAATTCAATTAATGGTGATGAGTTGACTGCTGATCAGGATGATCAAAGCCTTTGCTGATGCAGAAAATCCGGAACTTCGAAAGGACCAGAGCTGGCATGTCTCCCCCGATTTCCCTGGGCAGTGATGCAGTACAACCAGGATGGAGAAGTCTGGTCTCCCCTCCACACCCGTAGGGCCCCTATCACTAGGGAGACAAAGAGCTTCCCATTCCAGCACCCATTCCTGCCACCTCCAGAGAAACAAGTCAAACCCACAGATAGGAGGCAATCCTTTCTTCTCTCTGATGCTCATTTTCCCCAAAGGAGACAGGCTTTCCCTGTGGCCTCCTGGGACTGCTGAGAAAGGAGATTGGGCTATCAGAGAAAGCACTTTCTGGAAGGTCCATGTCTGCATATGTGAGGACAGTCCCACATGGGTCAGGAATAATGTCCTGAAAAGAAATTTATTTCTATCTTGTCTCCCCCATCCCATTAACTCAGAATCCTTTCTCCTCCTTCTTCTCCTGTCACACTCTTGATTCCTTGATTATTTGGAAAGATCTATGAGGTTTGTATAGAAAGATGATTGACCTGTCATAAAGAATTCCCCACACAGTCTAGCAAACACATCATCCTCTGCACCCCATGTACATCCTGTCCCAGCCTGACCCCGACAACGGACAGCATGGCCCACCAGGGAGCTGACAGTTCTAATTAGGCAGAGAGACTTCACTAGCATAGCCATAGCAATGAGAACTCCACGGAGAACGCAACAAAAGCCTGGAGGATCTCGAGACATGTCTGTGCAAAACAGTGAGGGGAGAGAAATGTGCCAAGAAATGTGCTGACCATAAGATGTGATGTCCTCAACAGGCCCTGACCAATGCTTGTGTTGGAATGAGCCCCTCATTCATCCTCTCCATCCTCCATCAACCACCACCCTGTTATCCATCCACCTAATCATCCATCTTCCTTTTACCCACTCCATCTATTTACACATCCATCCATCCATCCACCCATCTACCCATCCTCCTTTCAGCTATCCATCCACAGATTCACCACCCTCTTTTTCATCCACCTTTTTATTCATCTATCTTTCCACCCAACCACCCATCTGTCCATCTCTCTGAGCTCCACCCAGCCAACCATTCATCCAACTGCAATGTTTTCTATCTCTAGGTTCATTTATGTCCTCAAAAAACCATCCTGCCACACATCCACTCACCCATCTATCCAACCAGCCTACTGCATGCAGGATCTATGCCAGGGTCTATGGCTACAGAAATGAGTACCAGCTGCTCCCCACCCATAAAGACCTCTCAGTCCAGTGAAGAGGGTCCTTTATGAATAAAGCCCATGCAGTTAGCTCCTCTGGAGACCTGAATGTGTTCTCTGTCTGGGATCCTCCAGCAGCACATTCTGGTTTCCCACCCTGTCAGCTCCATCACAGCCTGGCCCAGGGATGTTTTCCTAGCAGACCCAGAAGGCAAAAGAGAGGAGCAACATCCCATGTGGAGCTGCCAAGAAGTGAGCTCCCAGCCACCCAGAGCAGTGCCGCTCAAGTCCCTGACCGGGTGGAGGGGATCTCTTTTCAAGGTATGAAGGGGGAAGGGTAAGCTGGGACGAAGTGAGAGAGTGGCATGGACATATATACACTGCCAAATGTAAAACAGATAGCTAGTGGGAAGCAGTCTCAGCCCAGGGAGATCAGCTCCGTGCTCTGTGACCACCTAGAGGGGTGGGATAGGGAGGGTGGGAGGGAGACGCAAGAGGGAGGAGATATTGGGGTATTCGTATATGTATAGCTGATTCACTTTGTTATACAGCAAAAACTAACACACCATTGTAAAGCAATTATACTCCAATAAAGATGTTAATTAATAAATAAATAAAATGCAAGTCACATATCGAATATTAAATTTTCTAGGGGCCACATTTTAAAATGTCTTTAAAAAGGTGAAATTGATTTTAATATATTTTATTTAACACAATATATCTAAAATATTATCAGTTCCACATGTATTCAGTATAAAAATTATTGAGATAGTTCACGTATTTTGGTACTAAGTTTTCAAAATCCAGCGTGTATTTTATACTTACGGCACATCTCAGTTCAGCTGAACCACATTTCAAGTGCTCAACAGCCACACGCAGCTCGCAGCTACCATATTTTAAGGCCAGACCCAGATATGAGGCCACCCTAATAATGTGGGGCCTTTTCAAATTGATATTTGCTAAGTGTTTGCTAAGCAGTTAATCAGAGGACTAGCTAAGCAATGTGACAGGAAGGACAGGAAAACAAAGGGCACTGCCGATGATACTCACAGCCCCTCCTCCACTGTCCTGAGCAATTAAGGTCCAGCCCCAGACCGGCACACCCTCTCTGCAAAACTCAGGCTCTGCAGTCGCCAGACTGGCCTCCTCCAAACACAGGATAACCACCTTGAGTTACTTAACCGTGCTCCCCGGAAGACTGTCCCCACTTCTTAGAAGACCCTAAGGGAATTCTTCCCAACCATAGGCAGTGAGACCTGTCATCACAGCTCTGTCCACGTTCAGGGTTCTCTTAGCTCCCCTGAGAGATGGGTTCCAGGATGTTATTCAGCCAGCCCACCTCTCAACCAGCTTTCTCCCTGCTCAGATTCAGTTTTCTCTGTTCAAGTGAATTCTCTCTTCTCCAGGACCAGCCGATGAGACTGGAAAAATATAGAAATATTGGTCCCCAGGACAGAGACTGCCCAGTTCTTACATACTTGGAGATCTCATAGTTTCTCTGAGACCCCCCAGCAGTTTATGGCGTACGGAAGCCTGTCTCATTCTAGAGATGAAGAAACTGAGGCTCAGAGAGGCTGAGTGCCTTACCCAGAGTTACACAGGGTATCAATAAAAGTGATGCAGCAGATTGGACCGCAGGCTGCCCACTGTCTACTTCGCTGCCCTCTTCCCTCCCACCCTTCCCCACAGGCAGCTCCTCTAGACAGAGAGAACAGGCAGAGGAGAGGGTCTCCTCCAAGATCGCAGAGCCATTCCACCGCCAAGGCAGGCCCATGAAGAGAAGCCCTCACCAACCAGTCCCACCTTCCTCCCATCCTGTCTCCCAGAGACAGCACGCCTTGGAGAGCGTGACCTGCAGGTGCCTTCAACAAGCTCAGGGACTTCACACCTCCATGCCTCTGCCCATGCTGCTCCTTCTGCCTGTAATGTTCTCCTTTCCCTTTCCTGCTCAAAAGAGTCCTTACAGCCTTCGAGGCTTGACCAGAGCTCAGCTCAGTTAAGCCTTCCGTGACAGCCCCAAGAAGAATAACTGCTCCACCTGCATTTTTCCCTGTGAACCATACATTGGCTGGTTCAGGTGCCCCTCCATACTCTGACCCGCACAAAGAGCAGATATGGATCCTGTAACCAAAACAGTGCCCAACAAACAGGGGACTGGCACACGGTAAGGACTCAGAAAATGTTTACAAATAATCAGGTGGGAAGCTTATGGTGCATTAATAACCTGTGTCACCAATGGACTGTCTGGGTCCCCATTCATTTTTTATTTTAATTTTATTGGAGTATAGTTGATTTACAATGTTGTGTTAGTTTCAGGTGTACAGCAAAGTGATTCAGTTATACATACACATATATTCATTCTTTTTTAGATTCTTTTCTCACGTAGGTTATCACAGAATATTGAATAGAGTTCCCTGTGCTACACAGTAGGTCCTTGTTGGTTATCTATCTTACATACAGTAGTATGTGTATGTTCATCCCAACCTCCTGATTTATTCTGGGTCCCCACTCTTAATCTCAGCCTCCTCCCATTTCTCCAGAAGCCCATGTGCCTGTGGACACCCCAGCCTTGGTGCAGCAGGGCCACTGGGAAAACCCTGCACACATGTTCACATGCAGAGCCCCTCCTGGAGTGACTCTCCTAGGGTCCCAGCTTCCATCTTTAACTGTCTGTCCCCTTGGCAGCAAAATTCCCAGGGATCTGTAGCCTCTCCCCTTCCCTACCCACCCACTGAAAGCGACATCCTCTTGGATCTAGATGGGAGATATCAAAAGTCGCAGGTAATTTAGTTTGCTCAAGAGCATATCGGGAGATTATTTATCTGTGTTCTCTAGAAAATGAAGGCTATAGTAGATCTCGCTGATTATATTACCCCACTGAGAGGCAGAAATAATCCTGAAAGTGGCAAGTTAAATCACTACTTTGTAATTTACTGAAACAAAACTAATACCAAAAGAAATATTTTCTCCACCGTTTTATAGCAATTTCACCATTAAATTGTCTTTGATTGCAATTCATAACAATGAATAAAGAATAGGAAAAAGAATATCTTCAACCCAACCAAGAAATTTATTTTTCTGAACACTAAAACTTTTCCCCATTTTCTCCAGGCAAAAGCACTGGGTGTCATTTCCAGAGTAGCCACAGCCCACCTAAAATGATGAGTTGGAATGACGAGGATC
Organism: Mesoplodon mirus; assembly: GCF_964341445.2. Taxonomy (NCBI): domain Eukaryota; kingdom Metazoa; phylum Chordata; class Mammalia; order Artiodactyla; family Ziphiidae; genus Mesoplodon; species Mesoplodon mirus. The sequence continues at coordinate 73,583,598 of NC_138980.1, forward strand.
ACACTGTGTGTGCAAACAGCTTCATCCTCCCTCCTCCCCTGAGAAAGCCATCAAGTCCTCTTGCTGGGAATGAACGCTGGACGGCCCTCACTGGAGCAGCCCAGATGAGTCAGCACGGCAGTGTTCCTCGTGCAGACTCCCAGAGAGCCTTGGACTCTGGGGGTCAGCATCTTTGGCCTTAAAGTCCAGGGGTATTTATGGTAAGGGCTCCTGGAGGGGGTGGGGACCCAGCTCCCAGGTACAGATGGACTCTGGGAGTATCTAGACATCAACCCACACAGAGGCTGGCGACGGTCACTGAGAGAGGGAGGCAGGACCACTGGCCTTCTTCAGCCACAGCCCCGCATTGAAGGAACTTAGCTCCTGCACTTTTGGGTTCCCAAATCTCAAAGAGAGCAGCTCCACAAAGCCTGGGATGGAAAGACAAGAAGGAAGCGGGGTACTGGGCACCCTGCTCAGCTGGGTGACCCTTCCTCACTTAGACACTTCCCTTAGGCCATCCCCTTCACCCCTGTGGACTCTATTCCCACGTGACTCTCAGATATCTATCTCCAGCCATCTCTCTACTCCACATGCCAGACTAAAATAGCCAACTGTCATCTTGACATTTCCTCTCAGACATTTCAACATCATTACAAAGTCATGGACATTTAAAACTCAACCATCCAAATCTGGGCTAGTGATTTTCTCCACCAAACCTGACTTTCCCTACCTAAGGGATTGGCACCTTCCTCCAGCCAGCCATCCCACAGGGCAAGCCAGACACCTGGAAGCCACCCTCAGCACCTCCCCTCTGCTCACACCACATGCCCGACCCTCCCAAGTCCCAGTGATTCCACTTCTTTATTGCCTCTTGTATAAGTGTACCTTTCTGCATCTCCACCTCCACTACCTGGTCCAAGCCACCACTGTCTCTCACCTGGACACCTGCACTCATCCCCTAACTGGCTTCCTTACTTGCATTCTGGCTCCTGGACAATCCATTCTCAATCAGGAGCCAGGGTCACTTACCCTCTGCTTAAAACCTTCAGTACCATCCCACTGCTCTTACGTAAAGACCACATTTCCTCTCCAGCCTTCATGGCTCTGTGTGGTCTGGCTCCAGCCTGTCTCTCCCATTCCACCTCCCACTACACACACTTGCTCTCTGCACTCCAGCTATCATTTGGTCTCTTGAATTCACCTTGACCATCCCATCACAGGGCCCTTACCCTCCATTCATACCCCACCTTTCTTGCTTAATTATCTCAGGTCATCCTTCAGGTCTCAGCTTAAACATGCCTTCCCATGATAGGAAGTCTTCCTTACCATGTACACATTTTCCTTACAGCATTCATCACAGTTTACGATAATGCTTTCATACATATGATTATTAAATACCTGGCACCGCTAGAATATAAGCTCCATGAGGGCAGGGACCATAGATTTTGCTTATCACCATGCCTCCAGTGAGTAACTATTATGTAGATGAATAATTAATAAGGACAAAATCAGGGTTCTGTCATGGTCCAAGTGCCTTTTCTCAAAGGAAGAATATACTCTCCACATGACTCAGCCCAAATGTCAGCCCCCAGTGGCCTTAGATTGACCCTTGGCCCCAACAGCAAACTGACTCTGGAGCCAGCCCCTCATTTATTCCTGCCTTGAGTGAGAGTGTGTGGATGGCTCAGGGCCACTTGTCCACATACTTGAAGACATACACGCCAGTGCTCTCCCAGGCACACCCTGTAGGCACCAGTGACACAATGGGAAAAGAAGCAATAGGCAGAGAATGATCAAGATGGCAGAGTAGTAGGACGTGAAGCTCACCTTCTCCCACAAATGCATCAAAAATACATCTACACCTAGAGTCTGTCATACAGAGTGAAGTAAGTCAGAGAGAGAAAAACAAATACCGTATGCTAACACATATATATGGAATCTAAGAAAGAAAAAAAAAGGTCATGAAGAACCTAGGGGTAAGATGGGAATAAAGACACAGACCTACTAGAGAATGGACTTGAGGATATGGGGAGGGGGAAGGGTAAGCTGTGACAAAGTGAGAGAGTGGACATATATACACTACCAAACGTAAAATAGATAGCTAGTGGGAGGCAGCCACATGGCACAGGGAGATCAGCTCGGTGCTTTGTGACCACCTAGAAGGGTGGGATAGGGAGGGTGGGAGAGGGAGATGCAAGAGGGAAGAGCTATGGAGACATATGTATAACTGATTCACTTTGTTATAAAGCAGAAACTAACACACCATTGTAAAGCAATTATACTCCAATAAAGATGTAAAAAAAATAAAATAAAAAATAAAATAAAAATGAGGAAGTCATTATGCTAAAAAAAGAGATAGCAAAAAAAAAGAAAAGAAAGAAAAACAAATACCATATGCTAACGCATATATATGGAATCTAAAAAAAAAAATGATACTGATGAACCTAGTTGCAGGGCAAGAATAAAGAGGTAGACATAGAGAATGCACTTGATGACATGGGAGGGCAAAGCTGGGGCGAAGTGAAAGTAGCATCGATGTATATACACTACCGAATGTAAAATAGTTGGCTGGTGGGAAGCAGCAGCATAGCACAGGGAGATCGGCTCGGTGTTTTGCGATGACCTAGAGGTGGGATAGGGAAGGTGGGAGGGAGGCTCAAGGGGGAGGGTATATGGGAACATGTGTATACATATGGCTTATTCACTTTGTTGTGCAACAGAAACTAACACGGTATTGTGAAGCAATTATAGTCCAATAAAGATGTATCAAAAAAAAGAATGGGAGAAAATATTTGCAAATGATGCAACAGACAAGGGCTTAATTTACAAAATATTAAGCTCATACAACTCAACAACAACAAAAACAAACAAACAACCTTATCCAAAAATGGGTAGAAGACCAAAATAGACATTTCTCCAAATAAGACATACAAGATGGCCACAGGCACATGAAAGATGCTCAGCATCGCAAATTATCAGAGAAATGCAAATCAAAACTATGATGAGTTACCACTTCACACTAGTCAGAACACCATGTGATCTAGCAATACCACTCCTGGGCATATATCTGGACGAAACTATAACTCAAAAAGATACATGCACCCCTATGTTCATAACAGCACTATTCACAATAGCCAAGACATGGAAACAACCTAAATGTCCATCAATGGGTGGATAATCATGTGGTACATATATACAATGGAATACTACTTAGCTATAAAAAAGAACAAAATAGTGGCATTTGCAGCAACATGGATGCAACTAGAGATTATCATACTAAGTGAAGTAAGTCAAAAAGAGAAAGACAAATACCATATGATATCACTTACATGTGGAATCTAAAATATGACACAAATGTACCTATCTATGAAACAGAATCACAGACATAGAGAACAGACCGGTGGTTGCCAAGGTGTTGGGGGGGGGGTGTTGGGGGAGGGATGGAGTGGGAGGTTGGGGTTAGCAGATATAAGTTTTTATATATGGAATGGATAACAACAAGGTCCTACTATATTCAATATCCTGTGATTATCCATACGGAAAAGAATATTTTTAGAAAGGAATGTGTATATATATATATATATATACATACATACACACACAGATATAGATCTGTATATATATATATACGTATAACCGAATCATCTTACTGTACAGCAGTGATTAACACAACACTGTAAATCAACTATACCTCAATAAAAAAAAAAGTAAAAAATAAAATAAAAAGCATCAGCCCTTCCCAAAATTAATTAATTAATTAAAATTTAAATTAAAAAAGAAGAAGCAATAGGCTTCTCTCTCAGAAATTTGGGGTTCACTAAACTGGAACCACCTACTCCCTCATGGGTAGTTCCATCTGCCCTTGTCTGTCCCCACTCCACATGCAGCCCTCATCTTGTAGGCCTCTCAACATCCTTCAGAGAAAAACATCATCCCTAAACAATCCCCAGGAAAAACCATGTGTATGGGGAGACACTTCAGGCTAAGCCGGGCTGGGTTCATGACCAGCAAGCTTGACAACAGAGTAAAATGAACTTCCTGGGTGTCCATCTGCTAAGACATTGAAGCATCTCCCAGGAGAGGACTTGTCCTGAGAGAAAAATGACCAAGTCTGACGAACTTAACCCAGAGACCAAGCCTGATGATGTGACCAGCTCTGTCCCTGATGATTCAACCTGGGTGTAAGAGAGAAGAGGGCTATAAATTAAAACCAACAGCCCCTCTCCTACAAACACTGCAGTGCTGCAGAACGTCAGCAGTCTGGCTGCACTACACTCCCTCCAGCTGAAGAAACATGAAAGGGAAAGATGTACCTTCTCTTCACTTCTGCATAAGCTCGGGCTATATGCATGAACCTGAAATACCCAAGAAACAGGCTCCAGGGAGAGATAGCAGCACCTTCAGAACCAGGAGGACCTAGCCAGAGTCAGGAGGGCCCAAGGGACCTACCAGAGACCAGCTGATGGACCTGGAGCAAATAAGGAGAACACAACCCAGGCACACCACCACGAACCCAGACTCAACCTGTTCAAGGACATAAAGAGCAATCACAAAATACATGGGGAGACCATGATGGGAAGCGGTTCCCGATGAGCTGAGAGTCAAAGAAATGTGTGTGAAGATGGGCCAGCCAGGAGAGAGTTTAAATCCCCCAGTTACTTTACAAAATGTGTAAAATCAAAATGGTCCCCGGAGACTCAGACCTTCCAAATCTAAGTCCAGGGAGACAGGTTTATGGATCATTATTAAACTGATGAGAACCAGGAGACTGTTAGACATAAATCAGACAAATAAGCCTGCAGCCCTGTCTGTAATGAGACATGGACACGGGCCAGCAGCACCTAAGTCTCAGGGACACTGGTTCAGAGCAGGTGGGGGACAGGGAAGGGTCAAGGCCTGAGCTTCACTCTCCTCACCCCAACCAGACCCGCCTCAATCCTTTGCCCTTGGACTTCAGGCTCGGGAGGCAGAAACAATCTGGTTCCTAGTGGGTGCTGAGTAAAGAGTAAGGTCTGATGCAATAGGCAGTTCTCATAGCTGCCAACTATGGTGAAGGCGCCCAGCCAGGCCCGGAGAGAGGGAGGATCAAGCCCCGGAAAGAGTCGTTCCTGGAGCAGGCCGATCTCCTGGGGAAGAGGAGAACATTACGTCGATGGGATTTTCCCGGGTTGGAGTTTGGATTGAGCCACAAAGCTCAGGACACCATGAAGAAAGGCCCACACGTTTCAAAGAGAACAGCTCTGCCCACTTACTAAGACATGGCCAAGCAGGTCCTTATACAACCTGTCACCCCTCCTGCCCAGAAACTGTGGAGGGTCCCCTCCCAGAGGAGGAGCAAAGAGGATGCTCGGCCCCCAAGTCTGTGTGGAAACTTCGAGAGAGGAGGGAGATTCCAGCTCATCTCCCTAGATGTTTCCTGAACTGTGGAATCACAAGTCCTGGTGGCACTACAGCCCTAGAAGTGTGGCCTAGGGGAGGGGAAGAAGAAGACAGAATTCCTATATCCACTTTACACACTAAGGCTCCCGGAAGTCACGTGAATAATCCAAGATGAGGCAGCTGGGTCAGCTCAGCCGCCTGTCTCTCCTCCTGCCTAGGTGGCAGATGCCAACATCTCCCCTAATGTCCTTCTACATGGACCAAGCACACCCTGAGGGCAACCGGACATGGGACCACTCCCCAAAGTCCCCTCCATCCTTGCCCAAGTGCCTTCTCCCCACTGTTCTTCCCCTTCCCCACTGCTCTTCCCAGACTCAAGCGCCAGGCTGGGCTGGAGTGGACACCAGAAAAAGGCCAGGCCTTTTACAGACCCCCATGGGAATCCTAGCACCAGTGGGGCGAGGACAAGGCAGACAACACCCCACGCTCCCCACCCCAGCATCGCTGTGGGTCTTTTGTTGGGACAGATGACCGTTGTGATGAAGGGGAGGGGAGGGGAGGGGAGGGGAGGGGAGGGGAGGGCAAGCCTGCCCCCTGCTCCCATCTCACCCACACCACTGTGACGGAGCCACTCTCCTGCTACAGCACAGTTCCAGCCGGCAATGAAGGACACCCTTTTATTTTCCTTAACAAATTACTTTCCTGAGGGAAGGCATAAAACTGAACCAAAAGAGTTGAGTTTAAATAATTTAGAATGTTTTTACCTAGGAATGTCAGGGTAGGGTAAACAAAGGGAACAAAGTTCAGGCCCTCTCTCACCTGAGGCCCGTTCCAGGGCCTGAACTCTGCCATCCACTGAGACGGCCTTGGTACTGTTGGTTTATTCAATGAGCATTTATGGATCACCCGTGACATCCTGGGTGTGTCATAGGCACTGGAATACAGCAATGAACAGGTGAGACGTGGTTCCTGCCTTAGTCTGAAGACTATGGCTCAGTGGTTCCTCCACTGAGCTTACAGTCTAGTGGCTATGATACCAGCAAACAGGACAAGTACAGACTGTGATAATAATCATAAAAGCTTACACTCCCTAAGCCTGACTCTACTGGCAGGCACTATTTTCAGTATTTTACATGTATTAACTCATCTAATCCTATGAGGAAAGTTCTATTATTATCTCCATTTTACACAGGAGGCACCAAGGGATTAAATAACTCATCCAGGGTCACACAGGCCCAGAAATGGAGGGTCACGAACAACAAACACAGATGTGTCTGGTTCTAAGCCCTCTCTCTCAACCCCCTCACTCTGCGTCTCTTGTGATAAGACCATAAAGGAGACAAAGAGGGTAACGGGAAAGAGCAACTGGGAGGAGACATTTTTACTTACAGGAACCCAGGACGGCCTCTCTGAGGAGGGATGGAGACCTGAGGAAGCAAGGAACGGTGGGGGCACCTGGGGAGCAGCCTGTCAGGCAGCAGAAACTGCACCAAAAACTCCAGATGCAAAACCAAGTGTGGGCGTGATCAGGGAATGAAAGGAGGGCTGATGAGGCTGGATGCAGAGCAGGAGGAGGGCAGTGGGTGCCGATGGGGCTACAGAGGAGACCAGACCCAGATCTCCTTGGCAAAGAGGGAGGCTTTGATTCAAAGCACACGAAAAGCCAGTCCATGGTGAGCACACGCTGAACCAGTGGAGTGAGGGCTCTGATTCCCACTGGATGGCGGGGGGGGGGGGGCGAGGCAGGGCCCTGACACTGAGTTCCATTTCCTCATCTGCCAGGGGGCCCTGAACGTTCTGGGGCCTTTGGGGAGATCACATAAGATAAAGCCTTATTGTTGGTAGAAAGCAGAGATCTCATGCACTCCTCTGGGGAGCCAAACTTCCGGAGGGTAGCATGGAGCCGCCCCAGGGTGAGGGATGGGAAGGGCAGGATCCTTTCCTGGGTGAGGCCAGAGCCCCAGCTGCCCATGAGGGCACCTCAGAATCCAGCTGGCAGACAATGTGGCATGAGTTCCCTGCCAAGCTGGCCTCTCCTGCCACTCATTTCCCATCTGGGGCAAAAACAGTCTTTTTTTCCCTCCCAGATCTGCAAGTACCTGACAACTAATTACAACCACAGTCCTGTGCCACGAGATCCAAGGTTTTCTTTGATAGTTTAGAGTTCAGGTGAGAAAAATATGGATATATGCTGAACATGGAGAAAAGCGGGGTGAATTTTTTGGCCTCAGCCCATCCTCACTGTCTGTGCCACATGCTGACAGGGTTTCTCCCCTCTGTCACCACCTCCATGTACATCAGAGTCCTGAACCAGGGTGACGTGAGGAGGAAGAGCAGGGCTCAGAAAAAAAACTGTTCCCTTAATGTGAATAAACATGTTCATAACAATGAAACCAACATTCACTGAGCCAGACATTTACTGAGCATGTTTCATCTAATCTTCACAACAAGTCAATGATGTAGGCAATGTTCTTATGCCCATTTTGTAGATGAGGAAGTGGAGCCTCAGAGAGGATAGCAACGTTCCCAAGGTCACACAAGTGACAGAGACAGGATTTGAACTGGGCCCTGCCCGACTCCAGAGTCTGTATTGTTTATGCCTCATCAAGAGGATTACTTTCACAACCGAGACCCAGGTGGGCTTATCTCACACTGAATGCCTATATGATTTGTGTACCCTGAGGAATAAGATGAGTTAGCGTTTATTTAGGACTTACTAGGTGCCAGGTGCGGTGCTAAGCACTGACACACAGTATCTTGTTTAATCCCCGCAGACAGATTCTGTCCTTACCCCATTTCACAAGTCAGGAGGTGAACTGCAGGCTCCAGGGCTGGGTGGCAGGGGCATGGCTTCGGGTTCAGGGCTGTGTGAGCTACATGACCAGTCATGGGTTCATTGCTGGGAACACATCACCCCGGAGTGCTCTGGAGCAGACTGAGTCAGGGATTTGTCACCATCACCACTGCCACCCCCTGGCCCGTGGCGAAGGAGGCCAGACTGGAGTTTGCAGTCATGATGAGGGAAGATGAGCCTATCTGCGGCCAGACTGGGAGCAGCTATCCTGGGCTATGTCCTCCCCAGAGAAATTGCCCCAGCTCCAGCTCTTCCGGGCAGGTCAGCCAGACGAGCTGTGTCAAGGCCATTGGGTCAAAAGAGAAGCTCCAAGCCAACCAGCCAGTCCCTCTGCCCTACAACACCTCAAACCCTGGAGTGCAGGTCTGCAGACCTGTTAGGTCCCCATCATCCCTGTGTCCTGGGAATGCCCTACCATGTGGACACAGAGAGGAAGCTAAGCCAGAACCCACCCCCAGACAAAGGACATTGAGGACCACCCCACCTCAGGTCCCCTACACCCAACCACAGCTCCTACTGGGCCTCACTCGGCACCTCTGCTCCCATAGGAGCTGAGGCAGGGTGGGTGGACCCATAGGTGGATGAAGGGTCTGGCCAAAAGACTAAGAGAGCAACGTGACATCTAGGATGGAGGCCCAGATGAGCCAGGAAAGACCTTGCAATACAGAGATGCTGCCCACTCTCCCAGCCCAGGTGGTAGTATGCAGTCAGCACCTTCTCCCTCTCCTGCACAGGCCCACACCTGCCATAAGGAAGGCAGCCGTACAGAACCCACCAAAGCCAGTGCCCTCAACTGCTCCTGTGGACAGCCAGCTGCCCACCCCTCCCAGCTCTTGGGTTTAGCCCTCTCCCTTCACTGCCCAGTACTAATATCCCACTTTGTGGGATCTCTCTGTGTGCCCAGAATGGTGCTGAGCCCTCACATGCAGTCTTGTTACTCCTCATCATCATCCTCGCAGGCAGGACTATAGCATCATCTCCATTTTATAGATGAGGAAACTTAAATGCCTTGCCAGGGTCACCCAGCTGGTGCATGGTAGAGCTGGGGCTGAAGCCAAGCCTGTCCAATTCCAAAGCCTTCCACCTTTTCCCTCAGCCTCCAGCCCTATCAGATCTCTCTGCACCCAAATCTCCAATGCATCAGACCCCAGAGTGCATCAGGTGGTGGGAACAACCACCACCCCTGCCCATGCTTGCACGGCCTCTTTCCTAGGGAGCTGTACTTTCTAACTTCTCTCCCCACCTCCTGTCCTGGCGTTCCCCAGGTTAGAAGCTCTTGGGCTACCCAGGAAAGCACTGACTGGCAGCCCCATGCTCAGATGCTTCAGACTCCCCAGCTGCGGCGTGGCAGCATCAGGCTCCCTAAATGTTGTTTTACTAATAAATCCCTGAGAATGTATAACGAAGTTGATGGGGCTTGACTGATGGGTCCAGGGCAAAAGGGAACCAATTACCCGACACTCTCTGCTATGATCTTAAAACAGATGTTGGAGTGTGTAAAATTATGGCTTGTGGTTGAGAACTGCAGATACGATTCCAACCTTCCCTTTTATTGCCACACATAAATGTTAAATGCGGCAAGATCTACATCTGAAATTCAGTTGTTGCCATTTTGTCCCATGTTTCTGAAGCCAAGGCTACATTTGGAGTTGGTGTCCTGGTAATTACTCTGAAACCCCAGGAACAACATACAGAAACAAACTGGCACAAAGTGCAGCAGAGGACAGGCCCCCAGGGCTCACCTCTGATGACCCCAGAGTACAGGTCAAAGGGGTCATCAGCCCCTGCCCTCTGGAGTTTATACTTTAGGTGCCCCAAACCTGGTCCAGCAGACCACCTTTCCAGAACCCAAATCAGCCTGATTCTCGACAAATTTATATGGGCCAACTAGGAAGGTGAGTTCTTGCACATTTGCATGTGATTAGCATTTAAGGTTATACCTGGCCCTCTGTGATTTCCCTGGGCCACCCACAGCAAGGACTCCAGGAAGCCAGCGCTACAACCATCACTGCTTACATCACGTGCCTCCTCACACAACTGCCCACAGAGGAAGTGGGAGGGGTGGATGCAGGATGGACACAGAAAAAGGAGTCTGCGAAAGTGGAACTCCCTGCCCAGAATTCTCAATAGCAAAGTTTCTTGACATTTTGCTCAAACCCGGAGGCCCTTCCTGACAGACCAGCCCCTGGACCTGCTCACAGGGCAATCCCAGCAACTCAGCCAACCCACCCTCGTCTCTGAGCACATGTGCCCTGAAGTCTTTGAGAAACCCACAAATAAAGGGGCCAGTTATGGGTTGATTGTGTCCCCCACAATAAGATAGGGTGAAGTCCTAAGCCCCAGTACCTCAGAATGGGACCTTATTTGGAAATAGGGTCTTCACAGTGTTAATCAAGGTGAAATGAGCTCATTAGGGTAAACCCTAATTCAATGTGACTGGTGTCCTTATGAAAAGGAGAAATTTGGACACAGAAACAGACCCACACAGAGGGAAGATGATGAGAAGACACAGGAAGAATGCCATCCACAGGTAAGGAATGCCAGAAGCCATCAGAAGCCAGGAGAGAGTCTAGGGCAGATTCTCCATCACAGCCTCAGAAGGAATCAACCCTGCCCACACCTTGATTTCAGACTTCTGGCCCCCAGAACTGTGAGAGAATCATTCAGTTGTGTAAGTCTCTGGCGTGAGGGACTTTGTTACAGCAGCCCCAGCAAACAAACACCCCACTGTCACTGGGATGCTGACAGGGCAGAGGCAGGCCCCCCTAACATGAGCCTCCTCCAGGCCCCATAAAAGGCCCTACTAAGGTGTTCACGTGGTCCCATGTTTTTGGTGAAGTTGTTAACTGGGCCATTTTAACACAGATAGGGCTGAAAAGAAAGGAATTTTCATCAACACCAGTGGGCCTATGAAATAAGAAGAAAAAGGCTCAAAAATGGCATGAAGGAGGCATCACCAGAACCTCCACAGAAGCTCCCTCAAATACTTCCCAGCTTGTTCCCCAAGAGCCCAGTGTGAAAAGAAGTCAGGAACATCCATCTACCTTTTCTCCAGGAGACGAAAACTGCCACTGATAGTCACGTAGGCCACTATGTGAGAGAGAGAGGGCCAAACAGAAAAGACACGAATGGGGGCTTCCCTGGCGGCACAGTGATTGAGAGTCCCCCTGCCGATGCAGGGGACACGGGTTCGTGCCCCGGTCTGGGAGGATCTCACATGCCGTGGAACGGCTGGGCCCGTGAGCCATGGCCGCTGAGCCTGCGTGTCCGGAGCCTGTGCTCCGCAACGGGAGAGGCCACAATGGTGAGAGGCCCGCGTACCGCAAAAAAAAAAAAAAAAAAAAAAAAAAAGACACAAATGACTGTCCCGAAAGATGACTTACACGTGTCCTCCAACTAGGAACGGCAATTGTGATGCCCGACACCCACACGCTGGGCCGTTTTCTTTGAGATCCAGGGCAGGTGTTCCTCTTTCCCCCTCCCTTGCAAGAAAGGATGAGGTCACCCAGCTGTCAGGGAGCTGGGAAATGACCTTGATCACTGCAATTATGAGTGGGGGGAGAAACCTCAGCCAAGCCCATTTTAAACGTTGGAAATTCAGGAGCCGGGTTGAACAAGGACAGCAAACAGCCAGCGTGCCCTTGAGTGAGCACTTCCAGAGACCCCTGGGGCCTGAGCCCCGCCTGCCCATCTTCACCAAGCCACCTGAATCCTCACCAAGGCCTCTCCTCCTGCAGAGCCCCCCAGCCTTCACCCTCAGCTCCCCCTTCCGAAGGGCCAGGAGCTGGAGGAAGTGGTGGCTGGAAAGAAGACACACCCCAAACGGATTGTCCTGCTTGTGCTCACCGGATCCCCACTCTGAACAAGTGCCGTGCCTTTCTTAACATATGGAAACTGTGTGTTTCCTAAAAAGCAGATTGATTCCCTCTGATTCTGCTCATAGCACACGTGAGCCCCCGCCTAATCACAGAAACCTGGCCAGATCTCTGGCCACCCTCCCCCACAGTGAACCACCCAGCCGTAGGATCACTATCTCCCAGAGATACAGGCCCTCTGCCATGACCCCACAGCCAACCACTTGGCCTCACACAGCTCCTCACCAGCCTCCCTGCTGCCAGTCCGGCCCCTCCTCGCCCCTACCCCCAAACAGCGGGACCTCTCTACAATGCAAATCCCACGAACTGTGTCCTTGCTTAGAAACTTACCAAGGCTCATCAACACCCTCAGGAGAAAATCAAGGCCGTTTTTGTCTCTTATGAAATATACAAGGATAAGGATCCAAGCCCCAGGAATTCCCTCCCCAAGTACTCAGGACTTCCCAGGATGCTGCTTGCATGAGTGACTTACCTGCCACGTCCTACCATGGGTGCCAGGCATCAGCACAGGCCCAGAGGCTGTGCTTGTAGCCACAGACAGTCCCCAGACGTGAGACACCTACTAAACCACCTACCCCTCTGTCCTTCCTGTTCAAGAGAGCCACACTCAGGCAAAGGTGCCTGGGGCCGAGGCACTAGGCTTGGGGGCCAGCTGTCTCCACGCACACACCCAGGTGTCCTCAAGTTGCAGCGGGCAGGGTGAGGCTGTGCTTCTCCTCCCTCCTCTATCACCAGGCCAGATTCCTGGCTGCTTTATAGACCCTCTCATGGGTCCCTGTGGCCTTTTCTAGAATCTGACCTTGCTCACCACCACCCCCATCTCTGGTGGTGTATATCATCTTCAATTTCAAAAGGCCCCGAATCCCCATATAAAATAATGGCTGCAAAAAGGGGTTGTCGGGAGGGGTGTTTTATGTGATTCCACCCACTGGCCCCCCGCCCCTCATCTTTGACCACTCCCTGCCCTTCCCTCACTTTCCACCCAGAGCTGTTTGTCGATCCCTGCACACCTTTGGTCACTCTCTCTCCTCTGTCTAGGGCTCCTGCACCAACCCCTCTCTCTTTACTTGCTTATGTAGCTGCCGCCCACTCACCCTTTACCTCTCAGCTCCAATCCCACCCTGGGATTGATTGTCAATTATCTCTATTTGTAGGCCCCAGCAAAGGAAGGGCTACAGCAAGACAGCTCTGGGCCCTGTTGTATTTACATCCCTGGGACAGGGCAGAGCCCCAGGGCTACTCAGAGAATGTTTGTGGAAAGGAGCAATGAGCCAGCAAATGAAGTCCAGGCTCCCCATTTGTTGCAACCTCCAGGTTTCCTGACGCGGTTGCCATGGCTCCCAGGTGCTGTCCTCTGGTGGCCACTGCCAGCAGCCTACTCTGAGAGGTGGGTGCCATCACAGCAATGCCAGATTGTCGGGAACCATTTATTTTGTAAACTCAAATTAACAGGAGGCAATTTCATTAACAGATAGTGTTGCTTGATGAGTTCATTCCAATTCAGGGCTTATTTTTAAAGAGTACTTAAAAGCTGTGTGGAGCAGGCTGAAGAGCTGAGTCTGATTTAATGGAAATCGCGTGATATTGTCTCAGCTGAGAACATCGAAACGCCGAGGATTTTCCCTTGAACTGTGAGGACCCCTCCAAGCTACAGATATCTCCTCCAGTTTGAGGAGGGGGTGGACAGGGGTGTGCATACATGAAGCTGGGCTCTGGAGCCTGTGGGCCCAATTCGAGAAGGGAACTCAACCCAGCAAATGCTTCTCCACCCTGGAGAAGCTCTTAGCACAGCCAGGAGAAAGACACACACAGAGTAAGAAATCACAAGACTTACCTATCCTGTGAGGGCCAGGGAAATAAGATGCATCGTGGAGATAGGCCGAAGGCCACTGGTCCTGGAGAAGAGAAGCCCCACACACTAGTGCCCCAGTCACGCCAGGACAAGTGTAAACTAGATGTTGTGTCCAAAGAGACGCAACGCTCTGCCATCACAAGTAGTCTCAAAGAAATTCCAAACTTGACTTGGCATTTCCAGAGGAACGCTGCACCTTCCCCGCCTCCTGCTCCCCACGGCTCTCCTCCAGTCTCTCCCTTTATACCTCCAACCCACAACCACCTTCACCCTCAGCTGTGGATCCTGTCAATCAACAGCCTCATTCACTTCCCCTTCACCCATTACCCAGGTTCTCTATTCCCAGAACAAAAGCATCAGCATCAGCAGGAACTTGTTAGAAATGCAGATCTTCGGACCCCACGGCAGTCCTTCTGACTCAAAAACTCTTGAGTGTAGGGCCCAGTAACCTGAGTTTTAACAGGCTCCCCAAGGCTTTCAGAGGCACAGTTGAGCCACTGCTTTACCTCAGAGGAGAGTCTAGGAGCTGATCCACAGGGAGGATCCTCCCCACCACTCTCTCTCCCCTGCTGCTTCAGTTCAATCTCTTGAACCTGTTCTGATTTGGTATTAAAGAAATCTGGAAAACAAGTAGCCAAGACAGAACTCACAGAGGGCGGGCAATGGCAGGAGATAATCCTCTTTAAATGGAAGGGGGTGGAGGAGAAGGCCTGAGGACCCTCATACACCAGGGAGCCTTGTGTCTTTCGTATCACTCAAACGGGGATATCTACCACGAGGCAAGGAGGGGACACTAAACTAGGTGTCTGGAGGCTCAAATTCACCCCAGTTCTTCTGAAGCTGGTCTTAATCCTCTGCAGCAGAGCCCAGGATTCAGAGTCATACAGCTGATTCCTGGGAATCTCTATGCACACCTGGAGACCCTAACCTCTACAGAGGTCAGAAGCAGCCCCCTTCTGGGGCTACCAGTGGGATCACACCGAGTCAACAGGATAGGCTCAAGTCACAAGTAGTGTCCTCTGGCACTAGGTAGGATGGATTCATGTGCAGCTCAGGGGCAGGAAGGAACACTCCCTCTCCAACCCAGGGGCTAGTGACCATGCCCCCCAGAAGGAGGTCAGTCTCTCTCAGCTCCCTAGGCTGCCCATCAACAACGTTCCTTAGGAATCTGGGCTACTGGCAGGACAAGGGCAAGAAAGAAGTTTCCTCCACAGCCCTGGAACTGCTTATACCTGGGTCAGCTGCTCCTTGCACTGCTAAGAGGGCTTAAAAAGGCAAATTACATGCCTGGTGCTCACAATACCTTTATCCCTGTTTGTCTAGAATGTCTTCCACATCCATCATTTCATGTGATGGGCAGAACTGGTGTGATCACAATTACACAGATGAAGAAACTAAGGCTCCTAGAGGTTTTTTTCCAAGTCAAAATATGGTCCATGATCAGCATCACCTGGGAGCTTGTTAGAACTGTAGTCTCCCAAGCCCCTACCAAATCAGAATCTGCCTTTTAGCAAGAGCCCCACCTGAATTTGAGAAGCACTGGGCTGGGTACTTACTCAAGATCTGGGGTCAGTCCAATATTCTTTTTTTTATATATAAATTTATTTATTTAGGCTGTGTTGGGTCTTCATTGCTGTGCACAGTCTTTCTCTAGTTGCAGCGAGCCAGGGCTACTCTGTTGCAGTGCGCGGGTTTCTCATTGCAGTGGCTTTTCTTGTTGCGGAGCATGGGCTCTAGGGCCTGCGGGCTTCAGTAGTTGTGGCAGGTGGGCTTAGTAGTTGTGGCTTGCGGGCTCTAGAGCGCAGGCTCAGTAGTTGTGACACACGGGCTCAGTTGCTCCGCAGCATGTGGGATCTTCCTGGACCAGGGCTTGAACCCGTGTCCCCTGCATTGGCAGGCGGACTCAACCACTGCACCACCAGGGAAGTCCCCAATATTCTTTTACAACAAGTGATGCCACACTTTGAGTGATAAGGACCTTTTACTAGCAAAAGTCCATAAAAGTTCTCTGATTTCTCACCTGAGGCCTCTGTTAAACCACACTTGTTTTGCTCTTAGCTATCCTGAAGGAGGAGATGGAGGTCTGCATTCTTTTTTTTTTTTTTTTTAACATCTTTATTGGAGTATAATTGCTTTACAATGGTGTGTTAGTGTCTTCTGGGACTCCTCAAGGAGTAAAGCCTTTACTGGGGCCTGACCCCAGGCAAAGGAAGAGCGATGCCGCCCTCAAGTGGCAGCTTCAACACTGCAGTTCACACAACCCCAAATCAGGACTGGAGGAGGGCCGTCGGATTTTCAGGGAGCCAGATGATGTAATATGCAGAGCAATTGTTTTTGGGGAAAAAAGCCCCATATTCTAGGCACACACCTTTCCAGAAGATAAACGTTTTTCAAAATAGCTGGAATAGAGATTTCTGGCTCTGCCATCCACCTGCTCCGTCAGCTTCACCTGCTTTGGCCTTTTCCTCATCCACAAACTGGAGAGTTGAATATGTTTTCAAGAATAGTTCTCATGTTCTGAGTTTTTTATTCATGAAAATACTGCACGTGTGTATTCAAGTATCTCGTGCTTCATGCTGGCTGCAGGGGGCAGTTGTGAACTAGGCAGAGTCCATCCTTCAGTTGAAGGATATAGAATAAACATGGACAGGACCTGTCACAGAGGAAAGGCCCCTCACCCAGCCTGGGGCTTTGTTTATGACTGCACGAGCCCTCTCAATTTTCTGAGTTCTATTACACACAACCCTCCTGGTCTTCATGGCAGTCTCACGTGAGTTCTAGAAGACTGCCTACCGGCATTGCTGAAAGGTACCCTATCATTTGGGTCATCCTTTTCTGAAACATCTACTGATCCAGCTCATCCTCAGCAATGCTCTGCTGGGATTTACATCTTGGAAGCTGAGGCATTGAGGCGGTTTTCCAAGTGTTTCCAGCTTTCTCTCCCCCAAGCATTTAGCCAAGTCTTGACCAAATAGTAGACCAGTCTATTTTAAATTTTAAAGTGCATGTAGAGGGAGCTTCCCTGGTGGTGCAGTGGTTAAGAATCCATCTGCTAATGCAGGGAACACAGGTTTGATTCCTGGGCCGGGAAGATCCCACATGCCATGGAGCGACTAAACCCGTGAGCCACAACTACTGAGCCTACGCTTAGAGCCCTCGAGCCACAGCTACTGAAGCCCGTGTGCCTAGAGCCCAGGCGCCCATGCTCTGCAACGAGAAGCCACCACGAGAAGCCCGTGCGCCACAACGAAGAGTAGGCCCCGCTCCCCGCAACTAGAGAAAGCCCGCGCACAGCAACGAAGACCCAACACAGCCAAAACTTAATTAATTAATTAAAATAGATAGATAATGTGCAGGTAGAAAAAACAATGTATGCGGTGGGTAAGGGCCTGCTTACTTGTGATAAGAATTTTAAGTGCTCTCTCTCCCTCCATTGATCCAGGACTCCAAATCTTACCAGTCTACCTGGCCTTTGAAGGATGTACATACGGACACAACTAATGGAAATGGCCTCAAACATAGCTCCATTTTTTCTTCTGCTTGTTGTCCTTGAACCTGGCAAATCCCAGGTTAGAAGTATTTCCCGTTTTCTCCCTCCCTGCCCTTACAGCATGTGTCAAAACTGGAGTGACAAGGTCAGGATTAGCGTGGCACTTGCTCATGGTTATTGGACCGATCTAGAAACCAGTCTGTATTTTCACATCCTCTGGGATCTTCCCTTCCCTGATCCCCCAGAAATGTATTCCCTCCATTACCATCCTGGAAATGTTGCTCCTATCCCAACAACATGACCGTTTTTCCATTTTGCCTCCTACCCTGCTGCTTAAGAGGTCACCTCCTTCATTTCTACAGTTACGGCACCTGCTCCAAATTGCAGTAATCCAGCTCAGAGGACCAGGGCATTGAGGGTCATATCCCAGGGCTGCTCCAGCCAGAGGCAAGGGAGCACCACCCAGGAAAGGAATGCCATGGTCTCTGGGTAACTGGAGGAAACTATCCCCTTTTGCACACAAGACAGCGGGCCTCGGATGCTGCCCACCTCCTTCCTCCCCAAGCAGATCCCTCATTTCAACTAGGCCAAGCTTCCTGACCAGATACTCTCCTCCACCCGAGGCCTCACTGCAGCAGCCCACAAAGCCCAGCTACCCCCCTTCTAAAGCATCCTCTCAGCATCTAACCCCACTGGCCACTGCCACCTCTCACTTCTCAAATCTCCCTCCGCCCTAACATGCCTCATGGATGATCATTCCCTTCTGGCAGCTGCTTGTTTCCTTCAAAGCTTCCACTTCCTCTTCCTGACACAGCCAAACACCATCCTTTACTCTCTAAAGCAGGAAGAACACACCCTGAGCCCCAAAGCTTCCTTCCACATCCAACTGTAGCTTCAGGATCTCTTGATTCCATGTCTGTACAATTTCCTAATCTTATCCAGACTCTCACAAACATCTGCACTGACTCCTGCAGACCGGAAGCTCCACATGTCTATTGTCTTTTATTCCAGGTTTGAAACCTTGGAGCCATTCTTTTTGAAATATATTTTTAATTTGTTTAATATTATAAAATTCCAAAATGCTTAGTACATAAATCTTAGAAAATACAAACAAGCAAAAACTTACAAACAGAAATCACTCACAATCCCACACTGGGAGAAAACCATTTCATTTTGAAACACCTATCCAGTTTTGATATTTATGCAAACACATTCCATGTTCTTTCCAAACATGGGAAGCTGTGCATATTGTTTTACAACGTGTATTATAATTTTACATTAAGAAATGATCTGTTAAAGCTACTTAAAGAAAAATGATTGAAATCAATCAAGTATACAAAGTGTACTACCAAAAGCCAGATCAATATAAAATGTCGGGAGGCCCCTGAAGCCTAGCCTGAGTTGCCTTGTCATTACCCCATAAAGGTTAAATACTTCCTCTGCTTCTAACAGCATGGTTTTGTTTTAAAGTCACTTTTCCATCTTCCCCCTTCCTCCTGTACCAAGACCTACCATTTCCCCCTTCACTTGGCTCATCCCCCTAAAACGTGATTATAAAAAGTTCCACTACCTCCAACTTCCCCCAGGCCCCACTCACTCTGCACATATCACATGAGCATCCCTAAAACACTGTCACTCTCAGGTCAGGCTAAAAGCCCCAGTGCTCCACACCAGGACTCCAGTCTCTCAGCCCTACCACCTCTGACAGCGCCCCAACAAAAATCCCTCAAGATGTTTGATAGGCATCTCAAAGGCCACTGGTCTAAAGCCTCTGTGTGAATTCTCATCAACCTGATGGGAGCCATAGAAGTTCTTCACATTAAGCTGAAGCTGCCCCACTGCAAAACCGTCCCACCAGCCCTGGCTTGCCTCCAACACCCTCTTCCCCAGTGACACCGGGGATGCTGGTATCTCTCCTGGGTAAACAGGTATGCTACTCTTTCCAGGTTGATTCCAACAGCCCTATAAAATGGCTACACTCTGGATAATCATCAGCTAGCTGGCTTCCCACTCATACTACCAGGTGTCCACTCTTCTAAGACAGAGGCCCAGAAAAAAAAAAAAAAAAAGACTTTACTCCAGACACTTCTTGAAGGTGGCGGGCACAGGCCCTGTTGGTAGGCCTGGCACCGGGACTGTTAAGTAGCAGGACTACAGGGAGGAAGGCCCCAGACCCTTCCCCATCTAGGCCCTATGCTTTGTATAGTTAGCGTCTCTTCTGGTGGCTTCACCCTCTTTCAACACTCAACACCACCCCACATACACACCAAGACACACATGCATGCACACACTGTTGGAACTGTCACTGGTAACAACTGTTACTAGCACATTCTGGGCCATGTCCTGTTCTTTGAAGGGGCAGTCATCAGTCCTGGCACTGGCCTTTATAGGGCTGTAACCCACCTCCTGCTAATATCAAAACCCTCAAAGGCCCAGTCACAGGAGCAAGGTAAGGATTTCTAAGTCAGAGAACTGGGCCAACATTCAACACGGGAGAGTAAGTATGGAAAGAGCTACTTCTTACCACCCAGTGTGCTAAGCCTCAAATGTTCTTCAGAATGGAGGTCTCTGACAAATGTTAACTACTTGGAATTTTGCTTAGAGGACTCTTAACTCTAGAGAAGAGTTTTTATTTAAAACACAAAAACATAAAAACATACACACATACACACCCTTCATTATGAAATTAAGAAAACCATTCCTTTGAGTGTAAGACAGGTTTCTTTTTATTAAGTTTTCCTAAAACTTGTCGCATGTTTACTGAATGTTTTTCTTTGTGTAAGAACGTAACCTGGAGCTTTAACAAACCAATTGGGACAATGCAACCTGGATAAATGCTTGTCTGCACACAAGTCATCGATTACCATTCTCTGGCCTGGCCTCCATGTAAATCCAATTGGTCTTAAAGCCTATCTAAACAGAGAGCAAGCAGACCACATCATCTTATTTCTAGTTTAAACTTTAAACCTCAAACTCACCCCCATCCCAAGACCCACACCCTCCCCCACACACAAAAGAAAATTTTTAGAAGAAATGGCCATTAGGAACTGAGTCAGTTGCCTAAGAATTGGCTTAATCCTGCAGCCAGCACTCCTAAGTAGCTCTTGGCCTCACAGCAGGCCAGCTGGAACTCTTGAAGCAGGACAGGTAGAGAATGGATAGAGGAGGCTCTAAGAATAGGGCCAAGTCCTGGTGCTGCGAGGCTTCCACACATGCTTACACTCCAACATAAATACACTTCCACCTTCCTCCTCTAAGTGATGTTTCTCTATAGCACTTTAGAGCTTGTAACACTCTAAATTTTTTAGTGCAGAGATAGACAGAAACGTATTCTAGATATGCAAGGTATAATCTTATTTCTAACAACATAGGCCAAAATTAACAGAGCAGCTCTCTGTTATACAGATTAACAATTACAAAGGTCCAAAAAGTAACCAACAAAGATTGTAACAGTTTCTAGGGCAGGTACCAGCTCTGGCCTCTAATACTACAGGTTTCCCTTAGTTTCCAAAATGCCTCACTCCTATCAGCACTGCCCAAAGGGTAGTCACAGGGAATGCTTTGGTGCTCCTGACACTGGCTGCACAGTAAGAATGAGGTGTTGCTAAAGTCAGCACCACACTTCTTTAACACTTATTTCAGACTCATCCAGTACAATCCAGTGCATCTTAGTTTTCTGTATGATCTGTCTGCTGTTTTAACACATACAAATTGGAAGATTCATGACAGATATTAACACAACACATAAGTGATTGTGAATGAGAAAAAAGAACTTTTAACTCTTGTCGTAAGACTTCAAGCTATACCTCAATTTTTACACAGAACATCTCACCTGAATAAGCAGGCCAGGATACAAATCTTCACACCATAATTAACAACAATCAATCCCTCAGTTAAATTTACCAGGCCTATATCCAACAGTACATCTACCCAATTCTAACCTTCCGAAGAGAAAATTATTTAGACTTTGATACTTGGGATATTAGTGGACATACTTTCAGGAACACACATTGTTAGGAAGAGCCTGCAGGTCTAAAATCCTCAGTTAACAACTTGCTCCAGGTGAAAGGATCTATTTTCCCAGGAGCAACACACTGCATTTGTAACAGTAGCTCCTTTAACTGGGGGAAGATGGGAAGATAGGAAGACGGGGTGGGAGTCCCAGCGGAGCTGACTGACACGTGATGAAGCTCAGAGCATACCTCTGTTGTTCTCTGTTAATCCATGCCATGCGCTCTAGTCCTCAGAAACAGAGGGAGACCCCTCCTCCATCCCCACACCAAGCGGGGAGCCTTTGTCGCAATCTCCACAGCAGATCTGTGAAGCACAATTAGAGTTCCTGCCATATATGTCATAATAAAAAGTCTGCTTGATAGCTAGGTATAGCTTGTGCTATAGCTCAACTTTCTAAAACAAACTTCTCTTTGTATAAGCATGATTAAACATAAAAGGAGTGAAGCATAAGCTCAGTAAGACTAACTGGGCTTCTAAATAGTACCATTATGAAAAAGATACAATGCACTTCATTTCTGTATCTAACTATTTCGAAGTCAAAATGCTCCATACATTACCTATATCCCCCGCCACCCAAATCCCCTAAAAACTAAGAAATCTCCAGTATTTAATTGCTCTAGTTGATATTTAGAACAAAGTTGACAACTTAAAGCTTTATAATAGTCTGTTTTAATATAAACAATTGTTGGAATCAATCAATGTCCATTTCAGGAAGCTTCTTGTCTGAATCCGAAGGCAGAGCTGTGTCTGTACCCTGCTCAGCAGCCTGAGGGCCTGGGCTGTCTCCTTGTCCATCCACTGGTCCATTCTGCTCTGCATTTTTTTGCTCCTCTTTTGGAGGTTCCACTTTGGGTTTCGGCTTTGAAATTATAGGGCTACAGATACTCGTCAGCTCCTAGAACAACAGGAGAGAAAACTGTGGTTCCTTGTAACAAATTTTACATGGCATACTAAAATCCAAGTCCACCCTCTCCTACCCTGTCCCCAAGCCAGAAGCAAAGATGCAATAATGAAATTCTCTCCTATTAATAAATAATGAGACTGACTAGAAAAGACTATTAAATCTTAAAAATCATACATTACTTTAATTTTAGCTTCAATCTCTTTTGCCTTGACAACTGGATCCATGGTCAGACTCTGCTTGTTCTGCAGATTCAGCTTGTTATTCATCCACTCCACGGCCTCATTCGTGCTTTTTTCTACCCTCACCAGCTCAGCAGCATCCAAATGGTCATACTGGTCCTCCTGCAACCAGTAGCCAACCAGACAAGTGTCAAAGGATGATACTGTCCCTACTCAAACATTGCCTAGTTCTTCACCATCTTTCAAAAAGTTACAATCTTTCCCAAAATGAAGCCCACCTAGCCTCACAAACTACATAGACACTCAATTCCCGAAGAATTCAGAAAAGTAACCCCAATTTTTAAAACACAGAGGAAATACATTTAAAGGCCAAAATTACACAAGGTGGTAAATAAAATGTTTCAGCACTATAAATAGCACATGCTTTACACAAAATCTTATAATTTCACAATGCAAAAAAAAAATTACATGTCATTAGGTATGAGACCTGAGATTTAGGCATCCTTGTTAGGAACCAAAATAATAATGAGTACAGTTTTTTGAAAGAGGTCTTTCAAGGCTTCCCTGGTGGCGCAGTGGTTGAGAGTCCACCTGCTGATGCAGGGGACACAGGTTTGTGCCCCGGTCTGGGAGGATCCCACGTGCCGCGGAGCGGCTGGGCGAGTGAGCCATGGCCGCTGGGCCTGCGCGTCCGGAGCCTGTGCTCCGCAATAAGAGAGGCCACAGCAGTGAGAGGCCCGCGTACCGCAAAAAAAAAAAAAAAAAAAAAAAGAAGAGGCCTTTCAGAAGCAAAATTTTTTAATTAAAAGTAATTTTTTTAGAAAGCTCAATTTATCTGTCTTAAAGTTTCTTACACTGACAATACATCAAGAACCTGGAGTATAATAGTGGAGTTAACCAAACTATTTAGCAAAGTTTGGGAGCCACCCAAACTTTGGAATCAGACCCCAGGCCAAATCCCAGCTCCCCCAATAGTAACCTTGGGTGAGGATTAAAGAAGTTAGAAATTATCTACAAATGTTGATACTACCACCTACTTCATAAGGGTACTGTGCGAATTTAATCAGATAATATATTTAAGGAGTATATATCATATAGTGCTCAAAAAATATGAAAGTAGTTTATTGTTGAGACAGTCCTACATCTGCATAACAAACCAAATTATTTGCCTAATGTGTTCTAACACCAAAATAGAGCAAGTTAAGTCAATGATCAAACATTTCATAACAAGAAAAGGAAGCTGAATCATACTGCTCAATTCCATAGTTCCCTTATTAAAGAAAAGCAGCAAATCCCAGGGTTCTTAGTAAGATTATATAAAATATTATACATTACATTAACATCCAAAAAGAAAATACTATCATTAAACAACAGTTAACAAAAAACTGCTACGTAAATGTCTCAAAACTTAACTCTACCGAAACAATAATAGGGAAGAGGAGAAGAAAAAAAAAGAAAAAAGATACCTTGTTTTTGAAAGAGCTGATTACTTTCATATACTGTTGGATTTGTTTCCCTAGTTCGTCAAATAATTTTGGTCTTTCTTCAGATTCCTGGAATCGCATCTTAATAGGCTGACCTAGATCCTTAACAGAAGAGAGAATATACAAATTCTTCACAGGGGAGTTTAAACTGTAAGAGTAGTATCTTTCTACTAAGATTATGAATTAAAATACATTTAATCTCCATGTTCTATATATAAAAAGTTGAGTATTTTTCCCCAGCCAGTTGAAATATATCCTCAGTCTACATGAGAATATACCTCAATACTGTTCCAAGTGGAGCCACTTCAACTTGTCACTTGAACCCTAGTTCTCAAAATACATTAGGGAGACAACAAAAAATTAGGTGCCTCCAGACAGTGATATGGTGTACTTCACCATATATGAAGTACACTTGAAAAAATAAAAAATAAATTTTCTTTTAAACCTGTATCTGACAAAGCCTCCAGCTGCAACCATCAATTTACCAGATAAGATTAAACACCAGAGTTGAAAAGGAGCAAAATCCAGACCAGGAATAAATCCTCCAGCACGAATGATCAAGTTTTTTCATCAACTAAGTAAGGGAGGAGAAATGATGGAAGGAGAATTACAGACACAGATTTAAGAGACATATCAACAGAATGTATGGACCCTGTTTGGATCCTGAGTCAAACAAACTAAAAAATAATTTATGAAGCAACTGGAACCTGAAAATAGACTGAATATATGGTGATATTAATGGTGATATTAAGGAATTTTTATGCGTGTGATAATGGTACAGCTTAAGGCTACATTTTCTTTTAAATACACATTGAAATTTTTTTGGATTAAATATAACCTGAG
The DNA here is from genome assembly GCF_964341445.2 of Mesoplodon mirus. Taxonomy (NCBI): domain Eukaryota; kingdom Metazoa; phylum Chordata; class Mammalia; order Artiodactyla; family Ziphiidae; genus Mesoplodon; species Mesoplodon mirus. The sequence goes on from NC_138980.1 coordinate 73,608,454, forward strand.
AGACTTGCTTAAAATAACTGGGAGTGGAAAGGAGCAGAAATAAAACAAAACCAGTCATAAGTTGACAACAGTTGAAGCTATTATTCTGTCTACTTTCATGTGTTGGACATCTCCCATAATAAAAAGTAAATCAAAAACCTCAAGGGGAAGGATCTCACTGGAGACTCTTAATATTCTTGCCAGAATGACAGGAAACTGCAGGCACTGTCCTTCAGCAATTCCATTCCAGAGGTTAGTCACAATGGCCCAGTTTGACAAGAAACTAAGTAATCCAGAGAAATGCAAAAAGTTCTTGTGTATTTGCATCTTTTTCCAAACAAAAGGCCTCTGGCTTCCCTGGTGGTGCAGTGGTTGGGGGTCCGCCTGCCGATGCAGGGGGCGCAGGTTCGTGCCCCAGTCCAGGAGGGTCCCGCGTGCCACGGAGCGGCTGAGCCCGTGAGCCATGGCCGCTGAGCCTGCGCGTCCGGAGCCTGTGCTCCGCAGCGGGAGAGGCCGCAACAGTGAGAGGCCCGTGTACCGCCAAAAATTAAAAAGGCCTCAACTTTAAATAATTCTTTGTACTTTTAACTCTAAGGTGTAACTATCAGCTTCTTTAAATACAAAACCAGACGCTTCTGCTCTATTGAGAATCAAAGCTGTATACACGCAGCCCTGCTCCAACTGCATTTCAAGTACCTTTAGGACAGGGATGCATCCTGCTAGTCTTTCAATCTCTTGACACCAAGAATATACTCAAGCTCCAATTCAGTGAAACAGTTTAGGTCTAAACTCAATTTTCAGAAAAATTCTTTTGCTATTACAAAGTTCTGAAAGAAAGATAGTGAACCTAAGTGATAAAAAGTATAGCTCTTCAGTCACTTTCAACCTGCCTTCAATTACTTAACATGAGAATTACTCTCAATTTTGAGATACTCTCCATGGAAACTACAGCATTTCTGCTTTCAAGAGTCACTCACTTTTAATTCAGCCAATTTATCAACATAAACTTGCTTTGGCTGGTCTTCTCCATCCTCATACAACCAATTTTCAGTATCTTCTAGTTTTAAGGTAAAATTGTTACGGTCCTAAAGATGAAGGAAATGTTGCAATTTAGTCAGTCAAAAATCATTTGATTCACAAATGAAGAAACAGGCACAAACTATGATATATATGGATTTTCTTTAAAATACAGGGGAGTGGAGAGATGGGGATATAGAAAACAAGATTGAAAAGATGTTATTTTGCTTTATAGGTACAAGGGGGTTTATTACACCATTTTCTCCGCTGTAGGGGACATATGGATATGTTTGAAAATTTCAGAATTAAAAACTACATTTAAAACTAAGTGAGTTACATAGTTAATAATACTTTAGTGCATATATGAAAGTTACTAAGAGAATAAATCTTAAAAGTTCTCGTCACAAGAAAAAAAAATTTTTAAGTACGTGTAGTGATGGATGTTTAACTAGACTTATTGTGGTAATTATTTCACAATGTATACGAACATCGAATCATTATGCTGTACACCTGAAACTAATATAAAGTTATATGTCAATTATACTGAATTTTTTTTAAGAAGTGAGTTAAAATAAACATCAGGGAAAAGTGAGCTGATTTCAAGAAAAATACTAGGTAAATAATAGCATGCAAAAATGTATCAAAAAGTGACACACCAGGGCTTCCCTGGTGGCGCAGTGGTTGAGAGTCTGCCTGCCAATGCAGGGGACACGGGTTCGTGCCCTGGTCTGGGAAGATCCCACGTGCCGCGGAGCGGCTGGGCCCATGAGCCATAGCCATTGAGCCTGCACGTCCAGAGCTTGTGCTCCGCAATGGGAGAGGCCACAACAGTGAGAGGCCCATGTACGGCAAAAAAAAAAAAAAAAAAAAGTGACACACCAAAAAAAGAGTGATGCACAACATCTAACCTTTGGGAAACACTCCATCAATAGAAAATAAAACGATATAAAACTTTTCCCCAAAAAAGTGCATTTTTAATCATTTTTCTGTATACCTACAGATACAAACTTCCCTTGTTAACTACATTTAAGGATCCTGCCGGAGGAAGCACACTAAGCAGGCACACTGAGGCACATACTTACATCTTCACTCACAAACTTCTCATATTCACCACTAAGCTTGTCTCTCATTTCGTACACGTATTCTTCTACTGCATTCTTAGCATCATTCCTCTCCTTCTCTAGTTTATCCTGCATGATCATCTTACCCTGTGAACAGTACAGTTAGACATTCAGAAAACTGAGACAATTTCCCCTTAACTATTAAGTAATATAAAAGTAGAGAAGCCTTCTTCCTCAAATCCTTTTAGTTCTGTGAATCATCTGCGGAAAGAGAGCTGGAAGCATCAGTCCTTAGTAAATTATGAAGATCAAGTGAGAGTTCTGTGGGTGTGCTTAGAAAAAAAGAGCAATAGAAGAAATACCAAGATGCTGAAACTCAAAAGCAAAAATAAGGAAAAGAATTTAAGACAAGAGAACTTTAAGAAACTATTAGCTCAATGTCACAAGGTGAGTATACTCTGCTTGTATTACATACCCAGGAATATCAAAGTATTCATATAGTATAGATGTTAAAGGGTCTATGAAACAAAACTATTCTAAGATCCAATGTATATATGATGAGAAACCTCACAGACAATAATTAATTGAGTAACTGGGCTCCAGGGTCCCAAACCTTGCATCGCTCACCATAACCAGAGTTACATATTGACTGGCAACAGGGAAAGGAACTAATAAACAAAATATTAAGGCTAATGTGATTTCTCCCGCTGATCAACTTCTGTGACCCTGGCCTCAAACATCCCAATCGCTAGTGAACAATCAAACTCACACACCCAAACATGAATGATACCTCCCCTAAATGTCAAAGATCTCAAAACAGGGTTTTTAGCAATAAAGACATAGTATCACCATAAAGAATTTTGATGTTATGTCTTGGGATCTATTAAACTTGTCCTCCAATACCCCAAAATCTAAAATTGTTCTCAAACCCCATACAACCTAAAATACATGAAGGTCACTAGACAGAGTTTGAACACTACGATCACGTTAACTTTTTAGCTTATTGCTCTAAAAGACTTAAAACAACCACCTCATTTTCAATGTACAAGTTGAGCATCTCTCTGTCTATCTGCCATAACAGCTGATTCTCAATTGGCAGGTCCACAGTACTGGTCTTCACTTTTGCCTTCTTGGCTTGAGGGGGCTGGTCCATCTTTTTGTCTTTTGATCCAGCTTGAGAGGTCTAAAATAACAGAAATCATTAAAAACACTTATACAGACTCTTAAACTTCCAAATGAGTCATGTTTCAAAGGCTGGTTTTGCTCTTTTATTAACTTAGTTTGTGTTCTTACAATATCTGGAAAGTTAAAAATATAAATATTTTTGACTATAAATAGTCAAATCCATAGAGATAGAAAGTAATGGTGGTTGCCAGGGGACAGGGGGAGGAGGGATAGAGGAATGGGGAATTGTTGCTTAATAGGTAGTTTTAGTCTGGTGAAATGAAAAAGACTGTAGCACAATGTGATTATACTTAACACTACTGATCTGTACACACACATACACTTATTTACATATACACACACAAAAACAACCTCCCATAATCCCACTATCAACATATAATCACTATTAAATATTCTCTAATTTTCTTCCACTCTTATCTAAACATATGAACATGCATAGGAAATTAGTGGGGAGAGGGTATGAAATTTTTAAGGATCAGAAATCCAGTAGTAATATGACTTCCAGAGTATCTGCACATATTTACATTCTCACAAGGAGTAACAAAATCCATTCCACTGTACCCTGGCCAAAAAAAGGAATTCATTTACCATGATCTATTATTTTCGTTGGGTCAATAACCTTTTTTCACACAGTTATAAGGCATACTTATTTCTTCAAATTGCCTAGTCATATTTCATCCAGCGTTCTCTTGGGATCTTTGTGATTTTTCCCCCCAAGTGACTGACTCTTCTAGTTTTTTTCTAATCTTCTATTACTTGTCTATGCAAGCTTTTATTGTTGAATCTATCCACCTTTTCCTTTCTGATTACTTTCATTGCTTTTACGCTTTGAAAGCTCTTGCTGATCCACAAATTAGAAAAATATCCATTCCAGTTGTTTTTTATTTGTAACTTTCAAATAATCTAGAATACAAAGTCATTTCCCCATCTCCTGTCCAAATCTTAAGTCAGGGCTGATTTATGCCTCATTTGTATTTTATTTCCCTTAGAAACAATACTATGAAAGGCGTCAGTTCCCGAGCCACCTCAGGGAAGGAACATAAATAAGAAACCCCATGAAACTTGCCACAGCTCCACGGCATTGGGGGGCGGGGAGGGGAAGGCAGGCGGGTCCACCTCTCTCCTTTCTCCTCCCCGACCTTCCCAAACACAGAAAAATACGTACTTCTCTTACCCACTGCTGTCCCCAACCCAGGCAATAACAGGTCTTCCACCTTGGAAAAGGCCTACAGTACACTAAAGCATCTATGAGGATGATTTCCTCTGCCATTTTTTTTTTTACAATTATTTGCACAGCTAAAGGAATAAAATTTGTTAACTGACATGAAAATGTGTACCAGACTTAAGCCTCCTAAAGGCTCTGCCAAACCCTTTTAAATGCCACAATCAGAAATACCTTAGAAGGTGAAATTATACACTGCAATGTCAAATAATTTGGAAGAAAAGCTGTTTTCAATGCTGATGACAAAATTTAAACATGAAAACTCTAAAGTTAAAGAACAGGTTGTAAAGGATCCAAAAATGCTACATATCCATTTAAATACTTGGGATAAATATTAACATTGCTTACAAAATATATTTCAAAACATTATTATTTAAAACAGTGTATTTCAACAAAAAGACAAGTTTCAGAGAGCTGACAAAATTTGAAAGAATTCATTGTTTATTAGTAAAGAATAAATTATGGGTAGGATGACTATTAGTAACAGCCATTCAGAAACCAGCATGAACCAATCACTAGCCTAGTAAAACTAAGGCTTCTGAGTGCTTTCTTCCCACAAACCATCCAGACTAAAGTTCAAAGACCATTTTGCCAAAGATACTTTCCAACCATACTACAAAATCTTGCTTTAAAGACTATTCAGATAAATGAAGATTTCTAATATAATTCCCTTCCAAGACATAATAGGTCAGCCAAAACCATGATGTAAAAAGACGACAAATCATACTCTAAAACACAATGCATACCTCCATTTCTTCAGACTCTGCCTTATTTTCTGCTGGTGTCTGCTGCTGTTGCTCTTCAACATGTGGTTCCTCCTGATCCACTTGCATCTTCTGAAAAACAGGTCACATCAAACCCTGAAACTAGGAAATACTAGTGAAAGACTAAGCAGCCTTCATGACACATTGGCAAAATCACATGATGTGGAATTCCTGCTAATTACCAACCATCAGACAACCCAGACTCAAATTCCAGCTATAACACATATGTTACACTTAGAACATGAAAGTTTTCCTCTCTGGATCTCGGTTACTACATCTGTACAATGGAAGTAACTCTTGCCTCGTCCTTATATAAATAAGAGTGGCTATAGAACTACATTGTAAAACCATAGCAGTACTTATAAGCACACAGCGTGGCAATATTTAACACAATAAAATCTGAAGAAAGCATGAGTTTCTCCTAGCTTCCTCATGAATACATTTCTCTCAAAAGTCTTAACTTTTTCTAGCACTTTTTAAATCAGCCTTTCCATCCTCAAAAGTACAACCACTGTGTACATCAGGGGAGGTGGACACCCTGAAAATTCTGTTAAAGGTGTTAAAAGAACAAAGGCTGACAGAAATAACAAAGAAGGGAGAAGTTTGTAGAGACCTTGAATCACACTGGCTTTCAATGCCTGCAGCACATTATAATGACCTCGGAGGCTTTTAAAACTGACACCTGGGCTCTAGCCCAGACCAAGTCAAACAAAATCTGTGGGGATGAGACCCCAAACGTTTACAGTTTTATAAAGCCTTGATTTTTATACACAATAAGTACAATACCCAGTGCATGATTCCAACAAATGAGTGTGAATTCTATGCTACCTGTGGTAATAATCAACTGAGACTCAGCATTCCCCAGTAATCGGAAAGAACCGAGAATAAGTCAAATTGAGAGGTGCATGGTCTGAAGGAGGAAGCCAACTATGTCCCACTTCTATACAAATTCTGTATAAAGACTGCATGCTACTTCACATATGATGGGGTACACATGCAAACCTACTCTCAGCAGCTCTGTCACCCAGTCTGTTTGCTAGAATTTCTAGACAAGTGTCACCTCTGAGCCATTATGAATGGCCTAAAATTGTATAAGATTGTCTAGATTACCTCTTCCTCCTTTGCATTCTGATCTGTTTCCATCGGTTCCTCATTTTCTTCAAACTTGTGCACTTCCACTAGAGATGCACTGGACACACTAAAAATGCCATGGACATTTACTCGAACCTTGACTTTCACTTTTGAACTGGAGCCATCAGACTGAGGGGTGACTTTCTGAACTGAAAACTGAGCTAAGGACATAAGAAGGACAAAAGAGAACACATAACCTAAGAGGATGAATTCAAACACAAATACATGCCCATACTGCCAGGTTATGTCCATTTCTCAGTGAAAGGTCAGTAACATGATACTTCAAATAAGCCAAGTGGGCACTCTCAGAATCTTACTAAATCATCAGATTTCTCCTTCCTCTCTCACATATAGTCAAACTCTTATTTATCTTGTCTCAATTAAGGACTCAAGTACCTCCTAACTCTTCAAACATGTCCTTCCCTCCAGTGCCTTATTCCAATTCATCCTTATAGGCTACTGCCAGATAAATTCCTAGATTTGTCCCACTTTCCTCTACTGAAAACCCCAGTGATTCCACACTGCTTGTCACTTATCAAGAAACTGCCATTTCCAGATTCAGTTACTATACCAGGGTTTTGCTTATGTTTTTTAATTCATAAAACTCTGTAAAGTATGAATTATCACACCTAGTCCTGTTTTACAAATGAGGAAAACAGAGTAGGTTAACTTTCCAAGCTTCTAAGTGCCATTCAAGATATTCCTAATACTTTACCCATGTATTCTAGTTCTGTAATTATCATATTAACTCTAGTTTCTCTCTCCTCGACTGGTATTATATCCAGATTCTAAGTTTCTCAGAGTCAATGAAGACTCAAGCCAACATGGTTCCATAACCTGTGATACTGATTATCACAATTTCCTAATGATTTTCTGTGTACACCTAACTCTATGTTAGGGTCAGAATTGAATCTCTTCAACTCCTTTCAGTAACTAGCACCACATTATGCACAAGGTATAACAATAATGTGCATTAACCAAGAACTACAGCCCAGGGAATTCCCTGGCAGTCCAGTGGTTAGGACTCTGCGCTTTCAATGCCGAGGGCGTGGGTTCGATCCCTGGTCGGGGAACTAACTTCCCTCAAGTCACACACAGCATCAATCAATCAATCAATCAATCAATAAAAATAAAAAATAAAAAATTTTTAATTAAAAAAAAAAGAAAAGAACTACAGCCCACAATAGGAGATCCAATTAAATAATGACCATCCTGCTGGTTCTAAACCTGGTAATACGACTGAAAGTGGTTTTTTTGTGCATGTGATCTAAAATACCTAAATTTCAGCATACTCTACTTGCTTTGCTATTCCAGTTCTCCCAAGCACACATAATTTTTTTTTCTTTTTTTTTTAATTCCCAGTTCTTTACTTACCTATAGCAGGATCTGGATAGGGCAAATCCTGAGGAGCGCTATAATAGGCCTCAAGAGTGAAAGGTTCCTTTCTATAAAATGTGAGTACTTTAGAGAAAGGAGCAGCATGATTTTTTGAAAAGACTTCACAGTCGCTGAACAGAGGAAAAAGACAAAAACACAAATTTAGGACATTGCTAACACTTTTTACCCATGTATTCTAGGTTTGTAATTACTGTAGAGCTCTAGTTACTCTTCTCAACTGGCACTGTTTGCAGATTATAAGAGTTCCCAAGAAAAAAAATATGTGTGTGTATGTGTCTAGTGTCAGTTTTAAACATATATATATACTTCAATCAGCATATAAAAGGCACCAATTATTTCAGCAGGATCAAATAAAAGAAGCTAGTAAGGACACAAACTTATTCTGATGAATGACTAAATAATCACTTTGCTTCATGCACTACGGCAAAATATTACAGATGTGTATAACTTGAAATGGAGAGTATTTTCTAAGACTTAACACTTAAGTACAAAAATGATTAAAAAACATTATTACCTTGACCCTTCTTCAGCTGGAGAATTCCATCTCAGAGATATTGGATATGGTACTACATCAGTGATAGAAAATTCTCTGACTTTGAAAGCAGGCGATAAGATTGCACACTAGAATAATAATTTTTAAAAATTCCATTTGGCAAGTAGTCATATGAACTAATTATTACAATACCTATAAAGAATGACTTCAGAAGACATCTATTTACATTGATAACTTAATAGTACCTAAATAAGTGGTTTTATAAATGTCTATCATTTGTCAAAACCACCCATATAATCTAGCTATTCCTTATTACTTTTCTATTAACCTCAACCTTTATTTAGCTGATGTATAACACTACTTCATGCAACAAATATGCCAAATTCTAGTGGTATTTCAGGCTTACGTATGTTTCTAGTAACATTTCATCTTATTACATGTTATATAGTACAAACAATTCCATTTATGAACACCACTTCTGATACCAATTTTAAAACAGAAGTTTTAGAATCTTAGACCTTAAGATCACTGAGCTAACCTCAGACTAGCTGGATACATGAAACCACTGCTGTATTTACAATGACCTATAAATGGCTACCTGTGAAAGAAAGCAAGCTCACCTGCAATGCACAGCCTCTAGTAACAGCTTCATCGGCATTTAGTGTTGTACTAAGTTCTTTACCAAAATATTTGCTGATCTTCTCTTTCACTGCAGGGATTCGTGTTGCACCACCAACTATCTCCACTGCATAAATATCTTCTTTCTTTAACTCTATTTAAAAACAATTAGAATAGACATTTATATTAAAAGAATCTTTTAATTAGTATTTTACAGTGAAATAAAAAGAGCAATATAACATTTTATCACAACAAAATAATTCACAAATGCATAACAAAACCCCACCACTCCTAATCCCCTCCACAATAACACGTGAGGGCGCACACACACACACAGGTATGCGCTAAAAATAATGAGGGCAGAGTGGCACAATACTGGGACTTAAGAGGTGAGAGTCAGGAATACCTAATGTCCTACAGTGTACAAGTCCTACAATCTTGGAAACAGCCTCACACAAATAAATGTTAAAACATCAGTAATTGGGGGCTTCCCTGGTGGCGCAGTGGTTGAGAGTCCACGTGCCGATGCAGGGGACGCGGGTTCGTGCCCCGATCTGGGGAGATCCCACATGCCACGGAGCAGCTGGGCCCGTGAGACATGGCCGCTGAGCCTGCGCATCCGGAGCCTGTGCTCCACAACGGGAGAGGCCACAACAGTGAGAGGCCCGCATACCACAAAACAAAAACAAACAAACAAAAAAAATCAATAATTAAGTTGGCCATAAGGAAAATAAAAGAGCCTCAAAATATTGGACTATCCCTGACATGGCATGAAAAAAAAAAGAGTATGCAGATGCACATCTAGCCACTCCAGCACTCCAGCCAGAGTACAAGCATAGGCCAGATTATAACACAGGTACAATCTCCTCATATCAGGAGAGAAGGCACACACCAAGGCTCTGCTGTCACTCATAAAACACCTCTTAATACCACTTGGTTGGGACTTCCCTGGTGGTGCAGTGGTTAAGAATCCACCTGCCAATGCAGGGGACACGGGTTCAATCCCTGGTCCGGGAAGATCCCACATGCCGCAACTAAGCCCGTGCACCACAACTACTAAAGCCTGAGCACCTAGAGCCCGTACTCTGCAACAAGAGAAGCCACCACAATGAGAAGCCCACTCACTGCAACTAAAGAGTAGCCCCCACTCACCACAACTAGAAAAAGCCCACACGCAGCAACAAAGACCCAACGCAGCCAAAAATTAAAATTAAAAAAAAAACAAAACCCACCTGGTTTCCTGGTCACATTTTGTGCAACAAACACTGACAATTTGTTGAGAAGGGCTATTTAAAGAAATGGGCTGACCCAGTATGGAAAGAACATGCCCATCTGTGATAATCATTCTGATTTAAGAGCTGAGCCTGTGTCAAGATTAGAGTACATCTCAACACCATGAAATAGCAACCAACACAAGAGTGAACTCTAAGAAAAGGTTTGTCAAAGGTTTGCGGAGCATTAGTAATGCATTCCTAAATCAAACTTCCACCTTTTAGCCCAAGATAAAATTAAAGCATCCTGTTAATTAAGTATGTGATTATCATATCCTCCCTTTACTTATTTTTCAACAAAAGATTCACTGACAAGAAAACCCTACAAGACTACCACAGCAACACTGCTAAAGACAATTTTTACCACCATGAAATACCTGAGACTTTAAATCCATCTTTGAATCTGAATTACATTTCCTGGGAAAACTATCAGATTTCCCTAGACACTATTGGAGGTCCTCCAGGGGGACGATATTGATTAAAAAAAGTTTCATATTGCACTGAAGTAGTTCATACAATGAAAATTTGTAAAACTGGAAAAAAAGAAAGTAATTAACATTTTCCAAAGAGCCCAAGATGAACAGTCACAATAATACTTACTGGCCTGTTCCAAAATACTACGGAGTGGTGGCTCCACTCTAGCTAAGAGATCATCACACATCTCCAGAAATTTGCCTCTATGGAAAAGAACAATAATAGGTTAAATCACATTCCACTTTTATGTAAAATAAATCTCTATAATCAAAAAGACAGATAACAAGTACTGGCAAGGATGGAGAGAAACTGGATCTCACATACATTCCTGGTGGGAATGTAAAATGGTGTAGCCACTTTGCAAGAGTTTGGCAATTGCTCAGCATGTTATACATAGTGCTCCCATATGACCCAGCAATTCCACTCTAGGTATCTATCCAAGACAATTGAAAACACATGACCACACAAAATCTGCACATGAATGTTCACATAAGCATTATTCATAGGCAAAATAGTGTGAAAAACCCTATTATCCATCAGGTGTATTCAGCAAAAAGGAACAAAAACAATAAAAGTGACATACATGCTGGAACATGGATGAACTTTGAAAACATTATGCTAGGTGAAATAAGCCGATCACAAAGAACACGTTATATATGACTGACCCCATTTATATGCAATGTTCAGAACTGCCAACTCCAAAGAGACAGAAAGTAGATTAACCACTGCCTAGGGCTTGGGGGAGGAAGAACAGATGGACAAAAACAGCTAATGGGTACAGATATTTTTTTCTCTTTAATTAATACACTTTATTTTTTAAGACTGGTTTTAGGTTTACAGAGAAATAAACAAAATGTACAGAGAATTCCCATACACCTCTTACCCCCACACCCAGTTCCCCTGTTAACACCTTGCATTAGTAAGATACATTTCTAACAACTGATGAGCCAATATTGATACATGATAGTATAAATTAGGGTTCTATATGATTTGACAAATGGTGTAAGTATTCACCATTACAGCATCATACTGAATAGTTTCACTCCCCTAAAAATCCTCTGTACTCTACCTATTCATCCCTCCCTTCCACTGAACCCTGGCTAACCACTGATCTTTTTACTGTCTCCATAGTTTTGCCTTTTCTAGAAGGTCATATAGTTGTCATATAGAATGTCACATAGTTCTAGAATGTCATATAGTTGGAATCATACAGCCTCTTCAGGTTGACTTCTTTTGCTTAGAAATATACATTTAAGGTTCCTCCATGTCTCTTCACAGAATGATAGTTCATTTAGAGTTTCTTTATGAGGTGATGAAAATATTCTTAAATTGGGTTGTGATAATGGCTGCACAATTCCATGAATATATTAAAACCCAGTGAATTATATACTTTAAATGCGTGACTTTTATGAATTACATCTCAAAAAAAAAAAGAAAAATAGTGGAGGTATAGAATGCACCCACCAGAATGGCAAAAATTCAAGATCACTAATACCAATATTTGGTGAGGATGTGTAGCAACCAAAACAGTTTAAAATGATGGTTTGGTGGTCCAATGGTTGACTCCATGCTCCTAATGCACGGGGCCCGGGTTCAATCCCTGGTGGGGAAACTAGATCCCACATACCACAACTAAAACCTGGCGAAGAATGCATGAATGAATGAATAAATGAATGAATGAATATTTTTTTTAAACTCTTAGCTTTGTCTAAATAAATAAATAAATTGATGGGTAGACAGAGGATGGATAGATGAACAGATCAATCGGTATGTGGAAAAAACAAGTACAGTTAATATTATCAGTAGACCCTAAGTGGCAGGATAAGGAGGTTCACTGTAAAATTCTTTCAGTTTTGCTGCATATTTGAAAATGTCCAAAATAAAAACATGAAAAGCAAAGGTACAGAGAGCATTCTAGAAAGATGGCAGCAGCAGCAGTAGAGGTTTTTCCTTTTTTTAGTTTTACTGAAATTTAATTCACATACCATAGAACTGACACATTTAAAGTGTACAATTCAATGGCTTTGAGTATATTCAGAATTGTACAAACACCACCACTATCTATTTTAAAACATTTTCATCACCCTATAAAAGAGTATTTTCATCACCATTAACATTATTCTCCCAACTCCCCCACCAACCCTCCAGCCCTAGGCAACCATTCATTCTGGACATTTCATACAAACAGAATTAGACAAAATGTAGTCCATTTTAACTTATTTCTTTCATCTAGCATAAACTTTTCAAGGTTCATCCATGCTACAGTACGCATCTGTACAACATTTTTTTTAATTGCCAAATAATACTCCATTGTATGGATATATCACGTTTTGTTTATTTTGTCAGTTGATGGGCATTTGGGTTGTTTCCATTTTGCGGGTATTATAAGTAGTGCTGCTATGAACATTCATATATAAATTTTTGTGTAAATGTGCTTTCATTTCTCTTGGGTATGGAGTGGAACTGCTGAATCATATGGTAACTATATTTTACTCACTTTTATGTGAAATAAGTATTTGAGCTTTTTTTTAATGAATTTATTTATTTATTTTTTATTTTTGGCTGCATTGGGTCTTTGTTGTTGCACACAGGCTTTCTCTAGTTGCAGGGAGCGGGGACTACCCTTTCATTGCGGTGCGTGGGCTTCTCACTGCAGTGGCTTCTCTTGCTGTGGAGCACGGGCTCTAGGCGCACAGCCTTCAGTAGCTGTGGCATGAGGGCTCAGTTGTGGCTCACAGGCTCTAGGGCGCAGGCTCAGTAGTTGTGGTGCATGGGCTTAGTTGTGCCACGGCATGTGGGATCTTCCCGGACCAGGGCTCGAACCCCCGTCCCCTGCATTGGCCGGCGGATTCTTAACCACTGCATCACCAGGGAAGTCCCTTCTGAGCTTTTAGAAGAGAAGTGTGCACTGCCACTAGAGATGCACTGGACATGTTGAAAATAGCTTGGTGATTCCTCAAAAAGCTAAACATATGATTACCACATGACCCAGCAATTCCCCCCCTAGCTACATCCCCAAAAGAACTGAAAACAAGATACTCAAATAACTTGTTCATGAATGTTCATAGAAACACTCGTCACAATAGCTAAAAGGTGGAAACCCAAATGTCCATCAACTGATGAATGGAAAAATAAAATGTGATATACCCACACAAATGTAGTATTATTTGCCATAAAAAGCAATGAGGTACTAATACATGAACCTAGGAAACATTAAGTTAAAGAAGCCAGACACAAAAGAAGCCAAACACATACTGTATGATTCCCCCTAACACATCATAGATACACAAAAAGTTGCTGTTTAATAAAAATGAAAAACATCACTTTCAAGTAGAAGAGAAAGGTGACTACAAATCTGGTTACTAGGCACAGTAATCTAATTCTGGCAGATTAAAAGCAATTCTGACTCCATCTCAATTTTCTGAAGATGGCTCAGGCCACCCTTCTCCAAACAAGCCATCAGTCTTGCCTGAATTCTACCAGTAGAGTTCACATACTGAAGAACATCCAAGCAACCTAACCAGATAACAGAAGCAATCTGGGTATTTCTGAGGATAGCCCTGAAATGTCAGTTACCCAGAATTCTTGTAGTATTATACAAAAAGACCTGTTGTCCTCAAGTGATACTGAACTACTCAAAAACACCAATTTCTGAATCAATGACTAAAGCAAATTCAGTTTAATCCTGCATTAAAGCACTTTGCCCTGAATTTATGAAAACTGGTAACTCACGTGTAATACATGCACATGTAAAGGAACTGCCAATTTCCTGGAATATTCAAATAACCAGAACAAACCTAATAGTCTACATTATTAGACTAACCAAACCCAGCCTTCACATCAAAGGCACTATCTGGACTTCCCTGGCGGTCCAGTGGTTAAGACTCTGCGCTTCCAATGCAGGGGGTGCAGGTTCGAACCCAGGTCAGGGAACTAAGATCCCATGTGCCATGTGGCACAGCCAAACATAAAAATAAATAATTTTTTTTTAAATAAAATAAAGGCAAGATCCTGAATGGCCTCTAATTTTTACCTACAGAACTGAAGTTATCATATAACATCCATATAATTTCAACAATTAGCTAATTAAGGCTAATATAAGTAGAGAAACATCACAGTTCTGTTTACCATCAAAATATTAACATGATTACCTATTCATAGTTCCAGATACATCAACATCATTCATAAAACATTCGATGCTCAAAGGAAGGTCTGAAGCATTTGCACTCATCAATTTCTTGAGTTTCTCACACTCCTGAGACAGTCGTAATAATGGACGGATTTTGGACTTTATGTCTAGCTTGTATTTCTTCCCAAATTCCTCACAGAAGTGATTTACTAGCACCTCATCAAATTTTCTGCCTCCCAGTGTTGTGTCAAATGCAGTGGCCAGAACCTTTGAAAAAAGATGATAATTAATTCAAAAACTAACCAATTTAAAATTTTATCATGATATATATTTAAGTGGTAAGCTGTAATAAAAAGGCAAGAAGGGACATTAAGGTTGAAACAAGGCAATGCGCATGTGTCATTTAATCATGGTTACAACCACTATGGAAAGAGACATTGTAATCCCCAATTTACAGATGATACAAAGACCTAGATAGATCAGATAATATGCAGGTCACAGAGATATTAAGTGGTAGAAGTAGAATTCAAAACCCAACCTCAATTCCAAAACCTATGCCTTCTCCACTACACCAATCTGACTCCAAGCAACAATTATAATTCAAGGCCCAATACACTAACATGTCATGTACAGTTCTAGTCTTATTGCTACCACAAAACCGTGAATAATACCAAAGGCTTATTTAGTTCTATGCAATTTACTACCAGAAAATATGCTAAAGCCCGAACTCACTGCTATCTGTTTCTAATCAACATAGAAGACTAATTAGGTTAGGTTATCCTTTTCCAAATCTCTGGCAGATTAGAAGCAAACTAGATCTAATCAGATCCAATAATAGAAGACTGGCTAAATAAGTGATGACCCACACCCTTAAAACAATCTCTTCAAAGAATGTTAAATGTCCTCAGGAAGTTTTTCTTAATAAGTGAACTCATAGGAGAGGAAAACAAAACAAAACAAAAAAAAGACAGACACAGTTCTGTGTCATTCCAATTTTGTTTTCATAAAAGACTAGAATGAAATACATCAAACTGTAGTAAGATCATGAATGTCCTTTCTTTATACATAAATGTTCCAAAATTTGACTTTATAGTAAGTATTTTGATAATTAAGTTTTAATTAAAATTGGAAAACTGACAATTAACAGCTGATAATGAAGCAGAAACTAATACACAGCACTTTGACTCAAAGACAAGGCTAAATTATGGCCAGTATCTTCTGTCTAAAAAGGTGAGAGGGCTTCCCTGGTGGCGCAGTGGTTAAGAATCCACCTGCCAATGCCGGGGAGCAACAATGACAATGTTGCTCCCACACACTGCGGAGCAACTAAGCCCACATGCCGCGCAACTACTGAAGCCCAAGCACCTAGAGCCCTGGCTCCGTAACAAGAGAAGCCACCACAATGAGAAGCCCGTGCACTGCAACGAAGAGTAGCCCCCGCTCACCGCAACCAGAGAAAAGCCCGTGCACAGCAACGAAGACCCAATGCAGCCAAAAATAAATAAATAAAATTAAAAGTAAATAATTAAATTAAAGTTAAAAAGTGAGAGTACAAAATGGAATTTAGAAATAATCCTATTATGGATAAAAGTAAAGCTTAAACAGTGAGAGTAACACTTGGTCCATCATTCACATCTGTAAAAATCGTGAACCTCTTATTTCCCAACCATCCCAAAGATTTGTTTGTATTAAACAAACAAAACAAAAACATAAACCATAGAAACAAATCAGAATATAAAGCAGAGGCAAGTCGAGTTTTCAAAGAAACAGGATTGTAACAAAGAGAAACTCAAAATGCCCTCCAAACGTAACAAGTACTTATTTTGGGATAGGTAGTCCACTCGACCAACCCCTAAATTGGAGGCAGAAAACCAGTTTAGACCTGGCACTAAGAACCTTGATACAGAACCCAAATAGTTAAATACTCAAAATATCCTTGGTTCTTAAGCAAATTCTAGATAAAATCACCAAGCTAGACAACTGATTTTATATCCCACTGAGGAACTAGCATATACCATCAAATTCGACTGTGACTCACAGACATAGAAAACAAACTTATGGCTACCAAAGGGAAAGTGGGGGGATAAATTAGGAGGATGGGATTAACACTACTATAAATAAAATAGATAACCAACAAGGACCTACTGCATAGCACAGGGAACTATACTCAGTATCTTGTAAAAACCTATAAGGGAAAAAGAATCTGAAAAAGTATATGTATGTATAACTGAATCACTGTGCTACATACCTGAAACTAACACACTGTAAATCAACTATACTTCAATTAAAAATAAATAAATTTAAAAAAAAAAAGCCTCACTGGGGCTTCCCTGGTGGCGCAGTGGTTGAGTCCGCCTGCCGATGCAGGGGACACGGGTTCATGCCCTGGTCTGGGAAGATCCCACATGCCGCCGAGCGGCTGGGCCCGTGAGCCATGGCCGCTGAGCCTGCACGTCCGGAGCCTGTGCTCCACAACGGGAGAGGCCACAGCAGTGAGAGGCCTGCGTACCGCTAAAAAAAAAATAAAAATAAAAAAAATAAAAAATAAAAAAAAAAAAACCTCACCGAACACCTAAAATCTATACCTTTCACTCTATATAAATTTGACCTTAATAAGAGACTAATACAGGAAATGTGTATACATATTTAAAAAATTTTTTTCAACTGTGACCATGATCACCCTCTGGTCCCTCTCTGCCATTAACACTGCTACACTTCTCTGTGTACAAAACTGCTTTCTCCAGAGCTCTAACATCTCCAGACATCTAGAATATAACTCCTAGTCTGGTTTCTTTCAGCCACCCAAGTTCTAGTCACTCCATCCTGTTCCCAGACCACTCAAAATCTTAAGAGAATACATATATCACCTCCTCAATCCTCAGTGTAAGATATATGAAGGGACTACATGTTAAAGATTCCTCCTAGTAAGCTTGCAAGGCAAGCATTATTTTCCCCACATTATAGATAAGAAAAATAGGCTCAGGACTCTAAGAGTTTCTTCCTCAAGGTCTATGCTCTTTGCTTCATACCATGTCAACTCTTGATAAATTATTTTGGGCTTACAACTTCCACCCAACCCCTACCTACCTAATTTCTAGTTCAGATGGCTCATACCAAGTTTCCACTAGTGAAACAAAATTTTTTAACCAATTATTTTAAGTTGTCTCTCATAAATTCCTAATTACCATACACTTGTAATACAGTCTTCTGGAAAAAATATACTTACTTTAAGTTTTCCTCTATTAAATGCACATACAGAAACTTGATAAGAAGAATGCCCCATGTCTACAAAAACTACATTTCTTGGTTTCTCTTCTAAGGCAGGAAGATCTTGTTTATAGATTCCATATGCAAGAGCAACTACACAATAAGAAAAAAATTCAACATAATGTTACCATTTAAGTACTAAACTTAAAATTCATTTAAGTACGAAAAAACAGACTCTGTATACAGATCCATGAAAGACTCAAAATCTTTATGAGCTCTGCATGATTTATTCATGAAGAACACTAACTTCAAAGAGTTAAATGCCGACATTCACTTAGGCTTCCTTACATTTCCAATTTCCAATTCCAACAACTTTGGCAATTTTCCCCAAAACCACTTCCTCCACTTCTCCAAACATTTCTTCCCAAGTTTCTACTATCCTTGTGCCATCTCAACATTACCATATATTCTACCCGCTGAGATGTTGCTTTATACCCCACCCCTGTAACTCCACCAATCCACAAGTTGGACAAAAACCCAATATTTAAACCAAAGCAATGCTCCAAACACACAATAAATGTGTTCCTTTCCAAACAAGCATGCAATTAAATACCAAAGTAAGTGCTATGAGGATACAGAAAAAGCACTTCTCAGGTGAACTCTTCATAGAATGTGACAGAGTATCCAAAAATACTATGACACACAGGTGGTAAGTGCTCCAAGCAAAACAGGGAACAAGAAACCCTAGGGTTTTAAGATTTCACAACCTTCAAGATGGAGCAAGTCAAAAATTTCAGTTAATAGTCTCTTACCTGCAGTAGTTTCATTCATTAATCGAAGGCAATTGAGACCAGCAATCTGTGTTGCATCCATCACTGACCGTCTTTCTGCATCAGTATAGAAACAAGGAACCTATAAAAAAAATTTGAAAGTTTACTGTATTATGGAGATCCCTCATTTAAAATATACCTGTCAAACAACAGTAAAATCCAGAAACGCCCTCAAATACTTACAGCAATTTATTCTGTACATGATCAAGGAAGTATTTCAAACCAGTAGGAGAAAGTTGGACTATTCAGTAGTCTTGAGACAAATGGACAGCCATACAGAAAAAATAATAAAGTTGTATCCTTACTATATACCTAATACCAACATATATTTCAAATCAAAAATTTAATGTTTTTTAAAAATCATGAGTACCATAATAAAAGGGAATCTTTACCATCAAAGAAAAGATGGGATTTTCTAAATATAACACAAAACCCAAAAGAACCGGCAGGTCAAGGTGGGAGCCCGCCGGTGGCCAGTGCTGGGTCCCAAGCCAGGGCCTGGAGATCAGTGGCACACCTGGGCCAAAGGCTGCAGCAGGCAGGGCTGCTCGCTGCCTCTCGCTCGCCTGGCAGCAACAACGGCAGACATCAGTGAGGCCTGTGGGGACTGGAGGCACAGCCCGGTGGGTGGGACGTACGGCTGTCCCTGGCTCGCTCAACCTGCGTGATGCTTTTCTCGCCAACAGTGGCTGGCCTTCACTACCTTCAAGATCTTCGTGCACCTGGCTGGCCCTCTTGGTGTTCTCTGTGCTACTGACCCTGCGTGCGGACAGCCTGGCTCCCAGCCTCTTCTGGTGAAACGTGTCTGTGCCCTTCTTCGCCGCTAACAGGCTCAGCACCTACTTCCCCACTATCATTTCCGTGCATCTCTTCCAGGACAGAGAGAAGCAGCTGGCCATGCTCAGCCTTTTCTGGGCCCTTAGAGTTCTTAGCCTCAAGTTCATTTTCAAGATGTTGTTATGCCAGAAGCTGGTGGAGCAGACTCGGGAGCTCTCCTTTGACCTGATCAAGTCTCTGGTCTTCATTCTCCTGAAGTGGCTCTTGATCTGCACCTGCTGGATCAACCAGCCTTGCCGAGGACAAGCTATTGATAGAATGCCCAAGCTGAAGTCCCTCTTCAACCACACCACTGAAGAAGTCTGGGTCTGAAAGCCAGTTGTGCCCTGCTGAGTACCCACTTTTCTCTGTACTGATCATGTCTGAAATAGTTGCCTCAGCAGGGCTACAAAGAGCAGCCTCGATCCTTAAAATGTATTCCCTCTTGACTTCCTTGGTGGTCCAGTGGTTAAGACTCCGCACTTCCACTGCAGGGGGCACAGGTTCGATCCCTGGTCGGGGAAGTCCCACACGCCACATGGTATGGCAAAAAAAAAAAAAAAAAAAAAGTATTCCCCCTTATTTCATGCTTTGAATAACTAATCCTAAAATGAGATCCTGATAGAGTCCCAGGCCCGACAGTCCTGAACTCCTCTGACAGTTTTAAACTGCATATAAGTAAAACGTTCTGATGAGCTCTGAATATTTTCATGGATCCTGGGAAAGTACCCATTGTGCAAAGGCTGCCAAGCTGGACTTGGGGTTTCCCCTGGGTAGCAGCACCGACCTGGGAGCGCACTGCTCCAGCCCCTAAGACAAGACTTCCTTAGGTGCTTGAGCTCTAAAAAGTGTAAACCAGCTTGTGAATCCTCCCCTGTGCCACTGGGGAAAATGGTCCTTTCTTCATTCCAGCCCAGGCAGACAAGAGTATGTTGAATAAGCATAATTGGGACCCTATCTGGAGACCTGAAAAGAACTTGCTTTCAAGGCGCAGCTTGGGTTCCCATCCCAGCAGATGGCAGTGCCACGACTTTTCTACCACCCTGTGGCCAGCACTGTTAGCACACCTGAGACAGATTTAGGCATCCCTAAGGGATCAGAGGGAGGGCAGGTGCTCTGATGCTCATAGGCATTGAGACCTACAAATACTAAGTTTACAAATGGCCTCAGCCCACCGAACTAAGGTTTTTGGTTTGATGTCAGGTGCCAAATGAGAACATCTGCTGAGATAAAAATAAGAGACTGTTTTGCTGGGGAAGAAAAGAAAAGAAAAAGGCGGGGGTGGGGGTTGATACATTTGACTCATTAAAAAATTCTAATAACCAAATGGGGAAAAATATTTGCAACTCCCATCATAAAACAGCAAAGAGTTAATCTCTCTAATATTCAAGGAACTACAAATCAAAATAAAGACCATACACTCAAAATAAAATCAGGAAAGGATGGGAACATTTCACAAAAAGTGAAATACAAAATGGTTCATAAATTTTAAAATGTTCTAGTTTACCTAAAGAGTAAAATATCAGCATTAAAATCACACACACTTTGCTACCATTATTTATCAGAATTATTTAATACACCAATAAGCTGTGCTGGTGAGGCTGTGGTCAAACAAGCCCTCTCATGCATTGCTGATATAAGTGTAAATCAGCACAAATTCTCTAAAGGGCAATTAAACAACAGCTGTTAAGGTTTAAAATACACATATCCTTTGTCCCAGCAATTGCACTTCTAGAAATTTAGCCTATAACCTACAAACTTATCACATAAGAGCAAAATGATACTTGTTCAAGTTTACTCATTGTAGTATTCTTGCAATTAAAAAAAAAAAATCTGGAAGCAACCTGGATGTCCAACAAAAAGAGACTAGTTAAACAGATTATGGTCCACATAAACTGCGACACTCTGCTCCACTAAAAGGAATGAAGCACCTCTTTACTGCTATGGAACATATATAAGGTAAATTGTCCAAAATATACTAAA
The DNA here is from genome assembly GCF_964341445.2 of Mesoplodon mirus. Taxonomy (NCBI): domain Eukaryota; kingdom Metazoa; phylum Chordata; class Mammalia; order Artiodactyla; family Ziphiidae; genus Mesoplodon; species Mesoplodon mirus. Next base: position 73,630,032 of record NC_138980.1, read on the forward strand.
AGAAAAATGAAAGTAAAAAAGGACCTATACATATTTGCCTGGGTACATAAAAACCTCTGGAAAGATCTGTAACGAAGTGGTAAAACTGGTAACCTCTAGGAAGGAAAATCTACTTACTAGGTAACAGATGTGCTAAAGCTTCCCATATACCCTTTTACACATTTGACTTGATTTGAACACGAGGGCTACTATTACCTTCCCCCAAAAATAAAGCTTATATTTTAACAAATAATCAATTTATAAATAAAGCAAAACCCACCCAGGCCTTATTTACATAGCAATCAGATATACCATAGTACCAAAATCTAGAGCAGTGACTGTGCAGAGAAGACTGTGCAGAAAATAGTTCACACTGAGGCCAGAGACCACTATCCTTAGGCCCGATGGCAAGGATCTAGGAATGTCAAGCGTTCCTGCATCTAGGAATTTGAATGATAAGTAGTTCCCTAAATCAACAGAAAATTTTCGCTAAATTATAAGAGTGGCTCACTGTGCCTAAACTGTTTGTACAATGTAGTTTATGCTTTACACTTAATTTGCTTCTGGAAGTCTGGAATTTTGGTACATGCAAGGCAGAACATGCCTATGTGAATGACCTCCAATAGAAATCCTGGACTCCAAGGCTCAGGCAGAACTTCGCTGGTGTATGACATTTCATATGTGCTGTCACAACTTGCTGCTGGAGGAATTAAGCACTTCTGGTCTGACTCCAATGGAAGGTGACTCTTGGAAGCTTGTACCTGGCTTCCTCCAGACATTGTCCATGTACTTTTCCCCTTTACTGATTTTGCTTTGCATCCTTTCACTATAATAAATCTTAGCTGTGAATATGGCTTTATTCTGAGTCCTGTAAATTCTCCTATCAAATCACCAAAACTCTTGAGGACCCCCAACACATAACTTAATTCATCACCTTTTAACTTGATCCCAAAAGCTGGAAAAGCCACTCAGGCAGTCTTGCCATTTTACATAAATTTTACTTCTACATGGAGCAAAATTCAGAATCAAAGTTAGGGCAGTAGATGGGAGGAAATGGGGACAAATCTCAAAGTCCAACAGAGATCTGGGGGAAGGCAGAAACCATCTAAGAAATACAGTGCCTGTATTGAATCTGAGCTCTTTAAGGGAAGTAGCATTCTTATTCTTTGCATCCCCAAAATGTGGGTTATGAGCCATAAGCCAATTCTTCCTGACAAATGTCAGTACTACTTTACTAGATAGCCAAGAACCAAGGAATCCATCAGTCAAAAAACTGTGAGGTTGGGCTTCCCTGGTGGCGCAGTGGTTGAGAGTCCGCCTGCCGATGCAGGGGACGCGGGTTCGTGCCCCGGTCTGGGAAGATCCCACGTGCCGCGGAGCAGTTAGGCCCGTGAGCCATGGCTGCTGAGCCTGCGCGTCCGGAGCCTGTGCTCCGCAACGGGAGAGTCCACAACAGTGAGAGGCCCGTGTACAGCAAAAAAAAAAAAAAAAAAAACTGTGAGGTGAAATAAGCCACCTAACAGTCCTTGCTTTGCCAACCAATGCACCAAAATTAAGACAAAAGATGCCAATAAACAACAAGGTCCTACTGTACAGCACAGGGAACTATATCCAGTATCCTGTGTCAAACCATAATGGCAAAGAACATATATATGTGTAACTGAATCACTTTGCTGTAGAGAAAAAATTAACACAACATTGTAAATCAACTATACTTCAATAAAATTTTTTTTAAATAAATAAAAAATTAAAAAGGCAAAGGAGGCCAAAGAGCTAAAATATCAGATAACAATGGCAGAATGAGGAGATTCATTGGCAAGGCCAATACAACCACCCAAATTTCAACAGTCCCTATGGACTTCACCATACTACAAGCACAAAGCTACAAACAGCCAGGCTTCCATCTAAATAGGGAAATGGAAAAGACAAGATGAAGTCTACTGCTGCCTTGCCTTTAGCACTGGATACAAAAACAGTGAAGATACAGAGATAGAAATGAAGGAAAAAACAGCATTTCTAATTGAGAGTATTCAACTAATTCAACAAACAAGTGGTTACCATGTGCCAGGCACTATGCTAGGTGCCAGAAGGAATCCAGGAAGAAGTGGCCTCAGAGATAAGCCTTTAAACAGACAGAATAACAGAATCATGAGCAAAAACTAGGGGGCAGGGCTCCCCTGGTGGTGCAGTGGTTGAGAGTCCGCCTGCCGATGCAGGGGACACGGGTTCGTGCCCCGGTCCGGGAAGATCCCACATGCCGCGGAGCAGCTGGGCCCGTGAGCCATGGCCGCTGAGCCTGCGCGTCTGGAGCCTGTGCTCCGCAACGGGAGATGCCACAACAGTGAGAGGCCCGCGTACCGCAAAAAAAAAAAAAAAACTAGGGGGCAGAAAAAAATATTCAAGAATATGAGAACTAGTTTGATAAATTCTTAAAATAACCATTACCACCTAAGACAAAAAGCAATTTTATTTTCAATTAACAGCTTTCTTCTTTCTGCTTCTTCATGCAAGACCCCAATAATGTGTAGGGATCAAACTCACCGAAACAACACAGTCCACGACAGGCTTCTTAAGAACACTTTCTGCTGTCTCCTTCAGTTTGGACAAAAGCATGGCAGTCACTTGCTCCGTGGTAAAATTTCGCTCTTCCTCCATGTATTTCACCTGCAATAAAAAAACAAAAGGATGTAAACTTAATATTTCTTCATGTCCTAAAAACCTAAAGTGAATAATCTCTAAATCATCAATGGAACATTATTAACTCAGGAAAGAATTAAGAAAGCTAGTTTTAGAAGCGAAAATAACCTGAAGGTCACTTTTAGCTTTTTAACATGCTTGTCAAGCATGATATCTGGAGATGAGGACCACTATGTAAATGGCACATTGTGACCACCAACAAAACTTAAAGACAATTACCTGGGCAGAAGCAAATTGGTATAGCTCACTATGACCCACACTGTCCCTCCATAAAGGGATCTGGTGGTGGAAACTTTTTTACCATCTGATGTACTGTGTGTTTTTTACTTTGTTTACTGTGTTGACTTTATGAACATCGTCCTAATTAGGATCCAATCTAACGCAATGGTTTTTGTCAGATTTGTTCACTGTCATAGCCCCAACACGGAGGACAAACTTGACACAATAAATACTTGTTGAATTAAAGAATAAACGGCAAACAAAGCTTCAAGATATCCTACACCTGGATAAAGGTATGCAACTTTGACAACAGTTACAAACTTTAAATGTTGAAGACTGCCTAAGTAAGATAAGGTCCTATTCCACATGCCCGTACTCCCCAAGTACAACCCAGACCAGAAAATGTCACTTTCTTCTTTTAGTTCCTGCTCCAACTCAACTTGAACACCAACTTCTCACTCCCCAGTCCAACCATAATTTATTCTGGTTTAGAATTTAACAGTGTGTCACTTTATTGCATGATAAAGGTGGGAAAATAACACTCCCAGTGAGCCTCTTTCAAAGCTACCTCTTCTTCTCTCAATTAAGTCTTCGTCAATTCCTCCAAGCTCATACTTGGATCCACTTGTTCCCAGGTCTTCTCCCTAGTCTCTTTCTCCTTTGGCACTTGTAACGCTTCTGACTAAATCTGCCAATATGCATCCTATTTCTTTCTTGACTATAAGTATCCCCCATTTCCTCAGCTCCCTTTCCTTTTTTCCTCCTCTGCACTCCATATTTATCCATTCAAACTGTTCTAAAATTATTGCTGAAAATATCATAAGTAAATCCAGTGATCATTTTTCAGTTATCAAAATTCTTCACTTCCAAATTCAACTGAATTCTCAGCTACAATGGCACAATTAACTACCTTTTCTCCACAATCTCATCATCTCTTGGATTGTGAACCTGTTCCCATGATCCTTATTTCTCCAGATGGGGTGGTCTCAAACACCACATTTCCTCTCTCTAAACTCAGTTGCCTGAAAAGCTCAAAAACCCTTCTGGATTCCTCTTACCACCTGAGTGCAAGAGAGACAGATGTGTTCACCGTACCCATCCCTCAGCCTCTAATCTTTTTTGTATGATCAGTTCACTGCATGCTTCACAAAGAGACTCTCCTAGATGTTGCAGAGATAGCAAAGACTAAACTCCCTTTTCCCCAAAAGAACAACACCTTTCCAATCCTACTGTCAAAGAGTATGACCACATATCTGGCAGTGACTTTAAAGTGTTGATTTCTTTGCCTGCTCTTCCGGAAGTCATTCACTAAAGTCACACCAGCAAGACTGCTGCATTAGTCAGCAAGACAAGTAGCAATGGCAGTTAACTTCACATCATTACCACCTATCTGTCCAAACCCTATTAACAGTGCCACCTATGGCTCCCAAATAAAATCCAGATTATTCAAAAGATGTCAATGGTCTTTACTACCAAAAGACTTTCCAAAGCATTTGTCACCATTATCATTACAACTTGAAAGTAGAATGGTATAATATACAATGACCTGATAACATAAAATACTGTATTTCAATCATTAAGGTATTATCTTGAAAACCTTACCTTTATACCTGTTAACCCAGTGGGCAACTGCACAATATCATATGCAAGTTTAGATTTTTCTGCCTCCACAAACGGATCAGAGAATGCTCGGCCATGGAATCTTTTAAATCCTTGGACTGTGTTCTTTGCATTGGAAATTACCTAAGAAAAAGTGTATCAGAGTCAAAGAGTGGAAAGACTGATGGCAATTAAATTATGGGAAAAAAAAAATTCAACAATCTCAGGATTAAATTAGAATCATTTTCCTTCTGAGTTAGTTTTCTTCAGAACTAAACCTTTCTGAACGATGCGTGCTAGCTTGTGAAGTGAGGAGTGAGGGACCTGTACAGGTCACATGCAGGGCTAGGACCAGAGCCCAGATTGCCTTACTTCCTCATGAAGACAGGTCATTACCCTTATAAAAGTATTCTCTGTTCTTAAACTTCTAACAAACATTTACATAAAATAATTTTTATCTTTTAAAAATTACCCGTAGTTTGTGATTCGAACTTTCCAGGGGCCAATCTGGCAGTATGTATCAATTCAGTTATTCTAGTGAAGAAAACTTACCATAAAGGAAAAAAAGATGACACAAAGATAATGCAAATAAACTGATAGAGCATTATTTATCACAGCAGAAAACTGCAAAGAGCCTAGAGGGTAAATGACAGGGGAATGGGTTAATAAATTATGGCATATCCATACAATGGTTAAGATTATTTTAGAAGTCTGGAGACAAGTATCTATATGATATGATGTCACTTTCTTGGGGTGGGGAGAAAAACATTTATATGCTTAGAAAGAGTACAAAAGGTTACACATTAAGATATTAACAGTGATTTTTGGATAATGGTAGTATGCTAACTTCCAAATTCCTTACACTTTTACATCTATATTTTCTAATTTCTCTAGAATAAAGTATTATAATTTATGGGAAAAAATGTTGGCAAAGGACATTCAAAATATTTAAGAATGAACTTCTGCTTAAGACTTATAGGCTCCTCTTCCCAATGCAGAAGTAAGTACAACAAGTCCCAAGGAAAAACAGCAGAGCTCCTCTGCATCAGGAATGTCAAAAGGCGCAAACAGAAGTTCTTTTGTAAAACAATATGAGGGCTCCAAAGTCAGGCCCTGTTTCAGTAAGCTGCCAAGTAGAAACTCAGTATCACAATAACTATGTCAACCTAGAACTAGGCTGCCAGTTTAGTACAATAACTATTCTCAATAATGAAAGCAAGTTTAAAAACAGGAAGAATTCACTGGACTTTCAGAAGGAAAGACGTTTCAAAACAGCTCTGTACTTGCTATCTACTGTCTCCTAAAACATCTTGAACTTTCTGAAAATGAGATTATAAAACACCCTATTTAATTAAATTGGCCAAGCACCATTTTCTTGGGCTTATAAATCTTAGGCGCGGCCTGGTCCAGAAAAAGAGACAGTTATTCATTCTATACATTGCTCCAGATTGAACTATTAAAACATCTAATAGGGCTTCCCTGGTGGCGCAGTGGTTGAGAGTCCGCCTGCCGATGCAGGGGACAAGGGTTCGTGACCCGGTCCGGGAAGATCCCACATGATGCGGAGCGGCTGGGCCCATGAGCCATGGCCGCTGAGCCTGCGCGTCCAGAGCCTGGGCTCCGCAACGGGAGAGGCCACAACAGTGAGAGGCCCGCGTACCTCAAAAAAAAAAAAAAAATCTAACATGCAACTCCTTAATTTTATAGCAACCTCATCCACTCAGGAAAATAGAACTCTTCAGGTTCTGCTGCTCTGGTTACAGAGGAACCAGCAAATATGTCAGGTTCCTGGTTTAAAAGTAAACTAATGATAAGTGTGCTTCTACAAGTATGTTTTCCTTCCTTGAGAACCTTGATCAACACTGACCTTAAATATGAGTAAGATGAAGACAGAACAAGACACTTTAACGAGCATTTAAAATACCCAGGAAAAGGCTTCCCTGGTGGCGCAGTGGTTGAGGGTCCGCCTGCCGATGCAGGGGACACGGGTTCGTGCCCTGGTCCTGGAGGATCCCACATACCACGGAGCAGCTGGGCCAGTGGGCCATGGCCGCTGAGCCTGCGCGTCTGGAGCCTGTGCTCCACAATGGGAGAGGCCACAACAGTGAGAGGCCCACGTACCGCAAAAAAATAAATTAATCAATTAAATAAAATAAAATACCCAGGAACAAGCAAACATCCTAGCACTTTGCATTAAACAGATTATATATGTTCATGCTATTTTAAAAAGCTATTTGCTTCTCACTCAAGTACATAAGAAGGATCAGGTTCATCTCTCTCAATTGTACACCCAGGGGCTCCCAGTGTTGGGCACATAATGGGCACTGAAATACTTGCTGAATGGGAAGGATGGACAAACCACAGAAAAAAGTCACTTTAGGGAAAAACAAAATTCTACCTGGCTTTTAGCTGCTGCTCCAATTGAACGATTCTTAGGACCAAAAGAAATGCAAGCCCTAGAAGACAAAACAAACATTTAAGCATCAAACCTTAGTGTAATTATTACATCCAAAACCAAAGCAGGCAAGGACTTCCCTGGCGGTCCAGTGGTTAAGACTCCGCGCTCCCACTGCAAGGGGGGGAAGGTTCGATCCCTGTTTAGGGAACTAAGATCCCACAAGCCTCGCAGCACAGCAAAAAAAATCTGCTTAGCCGAAAAGCCCTATTTTTTTTAACTGCACACAGTAAGTCTATGATTTTGACCTTTCTACTGAGTAAACTGTCCATGGAATGCGCTGCTTCTTAGAATAATGGGAGTTCATCACTTAGATGTTGAAGTACAAGTTTGGTATGACCATCTGTCTGAAATACTGGAGAGAGGTGGACTAACCAGTCTCCACTATCCTCTAATTCTTCAAGTCTGGTGTTCAAAATTCCAATATAAAATAGTATACCTTCATATCAATACATCAATAAAACGTTCTTTGTGTTTAGAACAGCTCATAACTTCACCAAGAGAATAGTCTATAAACTCTGAAAACAACTCTTGTCCTATTGTAAATATTGAATACGTAAAAAGTTATTTTTCTAGAACTAGTTTCCAAGGACTCAATTTCTTTTCTTTTTTTTTTAAAGACTCAATTTCTGACAAGGAACTTCATTCCCACTTCAGAACACATTCTTCCAAATCAATTCATACACTGCCTGCTGGTTTGATGTATATGCTGCTTATTTTAGAAAGCAAAATTGAAACTCGCTTAAAGGTATAAACACTTTAAAACACTGTGTTTAAGCTTAAAAAGTCAGTTATTTTGGAGTTGATGTTTTTGCTATCATGGCCTCTATGCTTCCCCCTGTTTTTCACTCTGGAACCTTGCATATATTTGTCACCTCCCTTTCCAGTAGCTGATTTCTCTCAAGCTAAAATAAGATCAAATTCACCCATGCCACCCCCAAAAAATCCAAAAGACAAAGCTCTTCCCAGAGTCCACTTCTCCCTCAGGTTAGTAAAGCCTTCTCTTCCTCCTACTTAATAATAATGACTGCATAAATTGCCTATATGCACCATCTCATTTAATCCTCATAAGCACCCTATCTTATTCCCACTTTATAGGAGAGGAAACTGAGTCCAAAAAGGTATTAATAAGTAAATTTGTCCAGAGTCATACAATCTGAAAGCAATGGGAGTCAGGACTATAGATTGTTTCTCCACACTTTACACTCTAGCTAGCTTTGACCCTCTCTCTATCCTCCCTGGACCCCTAATTCTTCGAATTTAGTGGAATGAGTAAGAATAAGAGCTCTGCAGCCATACTGCCTTGGTCCAAATCTGACCACATTAGATGACCTATTAATTAAGTAGAACTGTTTTACTTAGATAACCTTACCAGCCCTGTACAAATTGGCAGAATGCTCAGCCTCTCTGCCTCAGTGGCCCTTTACAACCAATGGTGCAAGAATCCCTGTGAGCCAATCTCCCAGAGCAGTTACAAGCAACTATGCCCTGAATCAATATGACACAGCCTGGGATTTCATCAGATTTCCTATGAACCCTAAGCTCTATGGGCCTAGAACATGCTGGGGGGTAGCCCCTCTAGAGCACAGGTATCAAGCTCAGCCTTTCTGCAAATATACCACCTATCACCTAAAAAAAAAAAATTCCTGAGTACCACTTAAATGTCTCCCCTATTACAGCCCATACAGCCCTTTAGGAAATTGCCCACCGTAATCTTACCTACTCCATTCACCCTGTCCACTCCTTCTAGCCTATGCATGCAAACCTACATTTTTCTAAAAGCCACCAGATCTGAATTTCTAAGATGCATCCCACCAATACCTCAATCCCAACATAACTAAAAGCCAACATTATTTATCTTCCATTATTTCCTGCAGCCCTGTTTTCAAGCCTTCATCTCCTCAAAACAATACTAGCTCTAAGAATGAAAAAATTAATGTTCCCAACTTTATTGTATGTCCGTTGAAGGGTTAATTTCCTATTCTACCTTGGTAACTCTGAATCTATCTTGCTTCTAATTACCTTCCAAACAAAAACATTATCAGCAAATAGGGTCCAGATTCCTTAATGCAGAACCTAAGGCCTCTCACAATCCCAACCCCACCCCCATTTTCCAGGTGCAATCTCAAGCACACAGTGCCCCAACACAAGTCAAACAGTCTTCCAATCCTCCTGCTTTGCTCTACCACTTTTGCCACCTGAAATGCCCTGGTCCTTCTAAATCTCACTCATTCTCCAGAGATATCACGCACTCGTGATGCCTTCCCAATCCCTCTCAAGTAAAAATTGTTTCTACCTCTTAAAACTTATTAGACTTGGCTTAAAACTTACTGGACTTTGGGCAATGTGAATGCAGAACATTTACATCATCACACAATGTTCTACCGTACAGAGCTGCTCTAGGTAATATTCTCTTTGAAGTCAGTTAACATTTTTACTTACTCTTAAAATCTACATCTGCCTTAGAAGTGATAGGAAATGGTTCGTATATCTTGAAAAGCTAACTAAAAGTTTGTCTCAGTTCAAATTATTCATCTTTTATTCGTCTATATATGTACACACTACAAACAGTTCCCAACTTCTTACAAAGCAATCAAATGTCACTAATAGAACATCAATCTTTACCACATAATATAGCAAGTACACCTCAAACAAGGCATAACTCTTGCAAAGTACGGGCAGAATTCACACTTTTCTTATCATGTTATAGAAAACCATTAATATATTACTACATAATTCTTACATTCTAAAAAGAGTTCTATAACAAGCCAACTAGTACATTAAAGAAAGGAATCCTTAGCTTTTCCACTTTATGGTCAATTTGACTGAGTTGAATGCATGTACAGTAAAAAGAGCTCAGGCTCTAGAATTAGACAGTATGGGTCTGTCTGAATACCTTCTCTACCTTTCTAGCTGTGTGACCTATTAATTAACTGCTCTGAAATTCAATTTGCTCATCTCTAAAATGGGGGAAATTACCACACCTACCTAATATGGTTGCTATAAGGATTAAATTTGTTGATCCACTTTTAAAGGACATTTAACAGAGACTGGCATATCATAAATAACATTATATATTACTAAACCTCCAATGAAACCCTGGTCTGAGTTTCATACAAAAAAATATACCAACTAGGGAGTTCCCTGGTGGCCTAGTGGTTAGGATTCTGGGCTTTCACTGCCATAGCCTGGGTCTAATCCCTGGTTGGGGAACTGAGATCCTGCAAGACATGGCACAGACAAAAAAAAAAAAAAAAAAACAAGAACAAACCAAAAATATACCAACTAGTTTGCTATGAAAATTGTGCTTCACCTTCTCAAACTATCCACTAAAACCCACTCAGCCATCTTTAAAATCGTGAGGAATAAAAAGTCCTACCATTTCCTTTTCAAAAGGACAACTGAGGGCTTCCCTGGTGGCACAGTGGTTGAGAGTCCGCCTGCCGATGAAGGGGACACGGGTTCGTGCCCGGGTCCGGGAAGATCCCGCATGCCACGGAGCGGCTGGGCCTGTGAGCCATGGCCGCTGAGCCTGCGCGTCCGGAGCCCGTGCTCGGCAACCGGAGAGGCCGCAGCAGTGAGAGGCCCGCGTACCGCAAAAAAAAAGAAAAAAAAAAAAGGACAACTGAAAGAGGGTCGATATGTTAAACAGCAGAAATTGAAGGGGTTTTTAAAGTAAAAGCTTAAATAAAGAAATCTAATATTTAAATGTGAAAAAGGCCCAAAAAGATTACGTCAAATTTTAGGGCCAACGCTAGAACCTATTCAGTGCTTTCCAGTGCAAGCTCATCGTAGAAAATTAGAAAAGTATAAAAAAGAAAATAGGGATTATCAGTAACTCCACAACCAACACCCTCCCACCAGAGATGGCCATTACTATTTAGGTAAATACTGCTATGCAATCCTAATAAATTAAGTAATTCTTTTAAAAAGGGAAGCTAAATACCCCCATTAAGTTTGTTTCTCCTCAACAAACACTCTAAAAAATCTTCAGTGTCTGAATGATTCTGTCAGGATTTGGACAGGGAACAAGATATTTAAAGGAAATACGTATTGATACTATTTTCCACTCACCAGGAAATTCCAAAATTTCACATAGCCTGCATGCAATCCCTATCTATGGCAGGAAGCCTCTCTTTCATCCAAGCAGGTCAAGCGCCCTTGTCCCACGGCTTTCATTTTTGAGCCTTCATATGCCAGGCAGTGTGCTAAGCATTCTACACTTGATTCTCCCAAATACTCTGAGATAAGAACTATTACTGACCCAATTTTGTAAATGAAGAACTGAATAAAGGCAAGTTAATGTGCCCAGAAACATAACTAGTACTAGAGTTCAGGATTCAAAATCAGGACTATCAAACTCCAAGTCCCACACACATACATACTTTTTTTTTTTAACTTTTTTTTTTTTTTGGCTGCATCCTCCTTGCAGCACGCAGGCTTCTCTCTAGTTGCAGCACGCAGGCTCCAGAGCACGTGGGCTCTGTAGTTTGCAGCACGCAGGCTCTGTCGTTGAGGCGCCCAAGCTCAGTAGTTGTGGCACGTGGGCTTAGTTGCCCCACTGCACGTGGGCTCTTAGTTTCATGACCAGGGATCGAACCCGCAACCCCTGCACTGGAAGGCAGACTCTTTACCACTGGACCACCAGGGAAGTCCCCATACATACTTTTGTACTGCCTACCAAACCCTCTAGATTTATTCCTACTTCTATACCTTCACGCAGACTGTCCCAATCCTTTCTTCATGTATTCTAATCCTGTTTGCTCAAGTCCCACTCCTGCCTTTCCTTATCACTCCATCCCCCACAGATGTGACTTGTCCTCTGAACTTGTACAATTAAGGTCTATATTTAATAACCTTGCCCATAATTGTACTCTCTATGCTTATTCTATTTACTGTTGCTTTACGTCATTCATATTTCCAACTAGAATGATTATATCTCCACAGCAGGACTCTATCTTACACTTCCTCTATACTGTACACAAGGCCAAGTTAATGCTGCTAAAAACAGCAGTACTCAAGACACTTGCTACTTGACTGATACTACCTTTCCTCCATTCCAAATTACAGGCTGACATTACACAAAGTTAATTTAAATCAAGTTCAAGACTTCTCTGTTCTAATCTTTAAGTCCTAGAAATAATCATCTTTTTAAACCAGAGAATAGCCGTTGTTCTCTTTCCTGGGTAAAAGATACCACTGACCAAACATTTATGCATATTCTGATAGGATGTTACGAACAGCTGCAACCAGCACAGATCCTGAAAAGGTACAGTTTCATGTTTATAAGTGTGTGTAGGACAACTCTCAGGATATTCAGACAGCTCTTACTCTAATTCAATTTCTTAAACAATATAAGAATAGGAGTTTTTCAGAGAACCTACAATAGTATTTAGACTATCAAATAAGAGAAGCAGGCAAAACTGGCATGGAAATGGTTATTAGGTTAATCAGAGTACCCCATGGTCACTGCCTTAGCCCAGAACGAGAAAATACCCAAAACAGGTGATATCGAACAGATCAAACAACTCATACTAGCAAGATATGCAATTCCTTAAGAACCACAAACTCGAGTCAATAAGATTTACACATTAAAAGCTACATATTTGATAACCCCTAAAGGCAAACTTCCATAGATTTCATTTTACTGTCCCAGTATATGGTCCATTAATAAAGAGAATAAAAAATACAAAAAGGTAATAATAGCAATATGAGCAAATAATTGGGCAGTATTTACTATGTAACAGGCATTATGCTAAATATTTTATATAATTTTAACTCATAATCCTCACAAACCCCAGTGAAACAGAGAAATCACTTACGTTCCTGGTGTAAATTAATCCCTTAAATTTTTGTAAAGTATTCTGGCAATAGGTACTGAAATTTTAAGCATATATATCCTTTCACCAATTTCACATCTTGAAATCTATCCAACAAAAATAAAAGTATTAACATGTAAACATAAATATAAAAAACTTGTTGAAGACTATTTCTAATTGCAAAAATTTAGAAACAACCTGAACATCTGAGGAAAGCATGTTAAAGCCATAATATGGACTACTATGTACTTAAGGAGGTAAATTCATATTTACTGACTCTGAAAGATGTCTAAAATATAAGTGAAAGAAAATAGTTACAAAATATAGTATGATCCTATTTGTTTATATGGGCACACACGCCCCCACGTATATTTGTAGAAGTCTAGAAAAAGTTATGCAAGGATAGACAGCAAACAGCAAATAATTAGAGAGCAAACAATTTTATTTTTGTTCTTGTTGTTAAAGCAAACAAGTATTTTATTAAGTCAGAAAAAGTTTTAATTTAGGAAACCCAATTTAGAACCTGATGACATAAAGTTCCTATAGATTACACCTACCAATTCTATATACAAAGTTGTATTTTAGTTCTTAAATGAGTCTAAGAAACTACTTTGATAACCTCAATTAGACAGGTGAAGTGTTAGCAATCTGAAGCTTTAGTTAACCAATCAACTTTCCTATTCACTGAACCCAAAAGATCCAGTCATCCTGACGCTCTACTTAGATCTACAACGTGTAAAGATATTCACTCCATAGAGAAACACTTTTCTTGCACAAATAAGGTATCAGATATTAATCTGCCAGTTAGCCAGAACCCACCTTACTTTCAGCTTTTGCTCTCAAGGGCAGTTATTAACAGACTATTTCATCTCTTCAAATTCCTAATATACTGTTTTATGAGGAACTAAGTCCATGAAAATGATAAAATAAACTATTCATACACAGAATTATCTTCTTAGGTAACTCATCTCTACCCTATCAATTTTGTACAGTACAGCCCAACTAACTCCTGTAATGTTTGGCAGTCCGTTAACATTTTTATTCCAAAGCTTTAAGGTTGTACTCTTTCTACTGTAATAATCCAACTAAATATAAAAATAGGCTTTCCATCTTATTCCAAAGCCTATGGTCATGAAATATCAACACGACATGCATAATTTAAAACTCCAAAGTTTATCTCTAAGCTGCCCACACTTTTCTCCCATGCTTCCACACCAGTGAAGAGCAACACAAACTCCCACGTGGACCAAATGATTGCAATATCCTCCTAAGCATCATCCGGCTTCTTCTCTTGCCCTTCTCAAATAAATCCGTTCTCCACAAAAAAGCCAATCACATCTTTAAAATATCAATTGGATCACCTCCCACAGCACCTAGATTAAAATCTTTAACATGATTTACAAAGCCCTGCCATAATCTAACCTGTCTTGCCTAACTTCTCTGCAGATTCAATTCACAGCATTTTTTCAAGTGGCTATAATCCTCTCAGTCTGTCAAGTGTGCCTCAGTTCTTCCTCACTTGCTATCCTCCTGCCTGGAACAACTCTTCCTCGCTCCCACCACGAACCTCCATGGTAAAACCCTACTCATCCTCTGCGTTTCATCTTAAATGACACTTCTTTAAGAAGCACCTTCCATCACCACCCCATATCCAATTTAAATTAGGTCCCCGTCATTGTTTTCCGTACTTTCCCATCTAGGCCTTTACCACAGTCAGTAATTACATATTTGTTTAGCATCTGGTTTTCTCCACTAGCCATGTCCATGATGGCAGGATCTTACTTGTTTATTAGAGTACCTTCAGTGCTTAGCACAACAGCTGGCATATTAGAAGCACTCATTATCTGCTAAAATGAAAGGAAGCCTGAATTTGGTGGGAAAGCAAGGGTCTCTTCTATTAAGACTCAACTGGCTCCTCAAAAATGGAATTCAGCATGAGGGAAGGGATGTGGGAACAGATGTATATGTATGACTGATTCACTTTGTTATAAAGCAGAAACTAATAAAAAAAAATACTACTTTCCCCAAATAAAAAAGATCTTTCAAAATAAACAAAAAAAAAAATGGAATTCAAATCCTGTTGCACCCCCAATTTTAAATGAGTTACTTTCACCATACCCAACCCTCCAGAACCTGCATCTCATTCCACTCTCATACTAAAACAAACCTATGTCACACTCCCTGTGTACCTCTGAGATATAAATCCATTCTTCCATAATCACTACTTAAAAAAAAAAATCAACCTTTCTGCCCAACATGTTCTACTTAGCCAAAGACTCCACACAGAAACCTAAGCTAATCGAGATCATAGTTCAAAAACTACTTGAATGTATGGCATCCCTCTAAGTTCCCGGGAAATATAGGAACATGTAAGGAAAATTACTTTTAAGTAAACAGATATTCTTACCACAATTACATGGTGTATCTGGTCACCCATCAAATAGTCTTTGGGACAAACTTAACTGTGATCTGGGAAGATTACATTCTTTTCTGAAACAACTCTTTCAGTTCCAAATAATGAGATTCATGGTAAAACTGTTGTAGTTACTATTTGTCTAAAGGAGAAAAGGGGGCATAAGAGCCTAAAAGAAAGGACAGGAACACTTCATTCCAATATTTGGAATTCTCTTAACTTTGGAACTAAAGTATGTTTAATTCTAGCTGGGAAAAGACCAAAAAGTTACATGCCTAACTCAGTGCTCTAGCCCTCTTAATTTCTTGAGGAAAACTATCTCTACAGATGAAGCAAACTAGGATCCAGAGAGGAAAATAACAAATAGGAAATTAATGCTTAAATACTTAAAAACTTCATTGTACAATACACTTCCCTGGAAATACAAATTAGACCCACTGTTAAAAACTATGAAGATGGGAGGGTTGGGGATTGGGCTGTGACTGCTAATGAGTACAGGGTTTCTCTTGTGGGATGATGAAAATGTTTTAAAATTGTGTTGATGGTTGCACAGTTTTGTGTCTACACTAAAAACAAACTGTACACTTTAAAAGGGTTAACTGTATGGTATGTGAATTATATCTCATTAGTTAAAAACTATAAATAAAATTGAGAAAGGAATATCAAACTGTGGTTTTGGATCTGGGATGCGTTTTGGGGGAAGCACATGGGTTACGTCTAAAATAAGGGATAGAAATTTGATAAGTTTAAGGGGAATGTTGTCAGCCTTCTGGGTAGCAAAGATCAGTCTGTTAGGGAGCAATCGAGTTGGCCAGAAATTGCTGAAGAAGTGTAACAAAAGGTAGGGTGAAAAACGAGCCTTAAAACAGAGGCCCTTAATGAGACACAATGAGAACCTAGCAAATAACAGAAACTTCTTAAAAGATTCTGTCCCAGAGGAGGACAATGGATTGAAAGGTGTCTCTATGTACAAAGACTCTTACCCTATCCAAGGAAAGACCTGGGTGAGTCATGATTTCTTAGCGCTGTGTCTATACTGGCTCCATAACTTACCATAGTTTCTAAAAGTCAAAGTGAGCCCCTGAGTCATTCATTAACAATTGCAGCCAACACCCTGGTTGGAATGTATTACCGTGAAAGCGGAACGCTGTTAGGGATAGGTGCGCAAAGAATGACAGCAGAGAATGACCCAACATTCAGTCCAATATACTGAAGCGACGTGAAAAACCAAAGCGAATGCAAAGGTATCGATTTTATTAAATCCTTTTCTGATATCTTTCCGTGCCAATCCTATCTGGAGATCTCCGGTGCTCCGACTCCCTCTCTTCCGGGCGCCACCCCACCCCCCACTCACGTGGGACTCCGGCCTCTGCACTGTCTTACCGCCTGCCGGCAGACGCCAGACCTGTTCAATTAAACTTTTATTAAGCTCCTGCTGTGTGCAAAGCTCCCAACTCTGAGCTGGGCTGAAGAGACGTCAGTACGCCCTGGGCCTATTATGTGCCCTCTAAAAGAGAATCTCGGTCCATTCCACATCCCGGGCCTGCCTTCCCTCCAGCTCCTACCCACAGCCTCCGCTGGTCCAAGTACCCACTCGGAGACCTCGCTCGGCCGGCGGGCCACAGAAAAAAGGCCTCGCCCCTGGCGCAGACCCACACGGAAGGTCGCGGCCCCTAGTGACCTAAAACACAATGGGGGTCCACTACCCACCGGAGCCTCGGCTCGGAACGGAGGTGACTACCCAGCCCGCGTTCCCCAAGCCGCGAGGGTCACAAACCGGAGCAAGGGCTACCTCCCCACCCCACCCCCACCTCCAGTGCACGCGGCTACCCTGGCCCACACTCACGGCGTGCAGCGGTCGCTGTATTCATTAGCGATCGTTTCGATGCCGCCGGCGCGCGCTACAGCGACGTAGCAGCTCTGGAACCCCAGATCTATGCCCACCACCGACATGGCGCCGGCTACAGCTCAGGCTCGAGCCCGGGTCCGGCCAGCAAGACAAGACACGGACCCCGGCGGGGCTGGCGCGCGTAAAGCGGGCCGCGTGGGACAGGGAACTGGGGCTAGTGGGAGACGTGCGGAGGGCCACGCAAGCGCCTAGGTTCTTGGAAGGAGGGCCGCAGCAGAGGACACTACCCAGGCCGGCTCCGGCTCAGCGGCCGCAGCCTGGGCGCCGGTAGCGGGGGCGGAGAAGATCTCGAAAGGTCTCGTCGCTACGAGAGTAAAGAAGCAGCGCGAGAACTGAGAGAGAATGTTCTCGCGAGACTCCGGCTCATCCGCTTTTCTTCCTGAGGCCCCGCCCCCCAGTTACGTAAAGGTGTACGTCACTCCCAGGCCCAAAGACCTGGGAAGGGGCAGGGCCGCCGAAAGACAGCTGGGAGGTGGAGTTGGCCGTTGAGCCTGTACACTGACCTCGCCGCCACGCTAAGTGCGGCGGCAAAGAGCAGTGGAGCACCTCCCCTTCCAGAAGAAAGTAGGACAGCCGGTTTGAGGCAAAATACTGAGGAAGCGCTTTTGTCCTACTTCCGCTTTTTTCTTTATCTCAAAGGAAGTTCTGGTTGTGGCACCTCCTACGCCACACCTTGTGTTGGGAAATGGGAGCACAAACTAATCTTCAAAGTCCAGAGGCGTCTCTCATCTGCTCTCCTTGGGGTAGGTTGGTGGGTAGAGAAGGCCGCCGTTGGAACGCGGCCTTCGGCAGTCTTAGGTAAGACTGTCGAAGTCAAAGACAGCGCCCTCTGCGGCGGAGGGGAGGACTCCACCCTCAAGCGCACCGCCTTGTTTTTTTTGTTCAGCCTCGTCGCACCGTTTTCTAAACCACTCCTGTCCTTAGGTCAGACTGAGGAGCCTACGGCACTTAAGCCTTTCAATCCCCAACCCATTCTAAGCGCATATCTTGAGCTGGATGCAAGAGACACTGAGGTAGATGACATGCTCCTAGGTACGTTCAGACCAGCCGGTAAGTGGCAGGATGAAATGAAGCTAGCGAATCATCAGAACCCCTCACTTGCATGGGCACCTGGGAGAGCAAGGAGTTGCTGAGAGTTACGGTGGCTTCCAGTTGTGGAGGGGAAGCCAGCTGTCAATCGGGAAGCAACTCTTTGTAATGAGCATTTCTAATAAATCGCTTAAAGATATCTCAGAAGACAAGGAATCTGAATCTCCATGTCTCCAGTAATTTGATGTGATGTCTTATTCTAAGTATTTACTTTGTAAATACTTAAGCATTGTATAAGCTTCAACCCCACAAAACCTGAATCCAGTACAAGAGTAGCTAGACAGGTAAATAGGGTCCCAGTACCTGGTGGCAAGTTTGGTCCACACATAATGGGGGAGCGGAGGGGGAAAGGGCAGAGAAAATTTTTTGTTTAAATTTTTCTAGTCTTGCCATAAAATATGAATTTTATTTCACACCTGCTGCCTAAGAAGGAACCTCAGTCTCCAGGAGTAATGCCCAAAGCCCACATTGGATGCCTTTAAACTTGCTAATCACCACACAGTTCTCACATTTTGGCTAAATCAAACCTGTTTTTGTCTTCAAAAACAAGCACTGAGTGCTCCCTGAGGCTGTAATAGGAGGTGTGAAGCCAGGAAGAAAAAGCCTTTGAAAAAGAGAACAAGGACAAACAGATGCTTGTACACCCATATTCACAGCATTATTCACAATAGCCAAAAGGTGGAAACAGCCCAAATGTCCGCTGATGCATGAATGTGTTTTTAAGATGTGGTATATACCTATGATGGGATATTATGCAGCCTAAAAAGGAACAAAATTCTAACACGATGCAACATGGATGAACCTTGAAAACATCATGCTAAGTCAAAGAAACTAGACACAAAAAAAACAAATATTGACTAATTCCATTTACACAAGGCGCCTAGAATAGGCAAATTCATAGAAACAGAAAATAGAATAGTGGTCACTAGGGGCTGGCTGGTAGGAGGGATTGGAGAGTTACTGTTTAGTGGGTACAGAGTTTCAGTCTGGGATGATGAAAAAG
Organism: Mesoplodon mirus; assembly: GCF_964341445.2. Classification (NCBI taxonomy): domain Eukaryota; kingdom Metazoa; phylum Chordata; class Mammalia; order Artiodactyla; family Ziphiidae; genus Mesoplodon; species Mesoplodon mirus. The sequence continues at coordinate 73,649,214 of NC_138980.1, forward strand.
TTCTAGAGTTGGTTAGTGGTGCTGGTTGCACAACAGTGTGAATGTACATAATGCCACTGATTTGTACACTTTAAAATGGTTAAAATGGTAAGTTTCCTTTTGTATATTTTACCACAATTTTAAAAGTAAAGAAAAATAAGAAAAATTATACTTGACCTTCCTTCCTCTGTCTCCTATTTTTCTCCACCTGGGAGGATATCAATAACACCAAAGATGTTACTGGCTTTACCTATGGCAGAGTCCTGTCTCCATCTGTCTACTCTGGGTTATTAAGCACTGGGCAAACAAGCCAGTCTGTAAACAGATAGGGTAGGGGGTCCACGGAGAAAGAGAACCAGGCATGGCTTTCTTGATGTAAGAAAAGCCATATTTGGCCGAAGCCATTTTTTGATCTAAGCCTGGCCACAATGCTTGCCGTTGAACAGGTCTCAGTAATTAATGATCGTAAGGGAAGTGAGGGAATGCAGGAACAAAGGAAAAGCAGTCAAGAAACAGTAGTTCAGCAATAAAACAGAGTCCTAGTTCCTCCTCAAGGGATGTACATAATATGTTACACATCTTCAAGTTCTACAGGAGCTAAGGCCCCCACCCAGGTGGAGGATGGAATGATGTTGATCTTTTCTGACCCTTGAGGCTTTAATCACCTAAAGCTTTGTCCCAGTTCAATGTTAAAAATCTCCTCAGCTCAAGCTCCTTCATGAATATGCATTTACCACACAAGGCCTTTCATGGATATGCACGTAACTCTTGGCTTAAAACTTCCCCAGTTTTGCTGTTCAGGGAGACACTGCTTTGGGAAAGATCCCCGGTGTTCTCCTTTCTAACTGCAAGTAATAAATCCTTCCTTTTCCCGATCTTTAGCTTGGTTGTGTCTTTTGGCTCAACACCCAACAAGAGGGGAACCCAGCTTTTGGGTAACAAACCTGACCTAGGCTGAAGTGCCTAAACTACCTAAAAGATCACTATGTCTGGGTTGTGGACTCTGTCTCTACCTTCCATCTTGTGGGAGGCCTCCCCAGCCTTTAGCTAAACTGGCAAAAAACATCCCTATCTTTTTGTGTTCCAACTTCATACCTACCTGCCTTATTTGCCTTGGCACTGCTTTCAGTTTAAAATACCATTGGTTCTATCAATCTTTTGAACAATTTGTCCTTCTCAAAATGAAGTATAACATCAGTCACAGAGAGCACTCTTCCAGCTAAAAATAGTGTCCTTGATCATCAAACTTATAGCTCAAGAGGCTATTCTGGGATATTTAAATAAATGAAGTCAGAAAAGGTTATTTAAGAATTCCAAAGAATCTAAAGGAACAAGTTTCCAAGAATCGATTGTGAAGCAGTAAAGTTGCCAGAATATTTAATGTTAAAGGCACCATGGGTGTAGCACAAGTTCTTTTCATTTAGCAGAGCATCTTGTGTATTTTAGAAGGAAGTTGTTAAATGCCTTTCTCTGATACAATGATTAAATTTAGTTCTAAGCAATTAGCAAAGTTTTTGTTTGTTGGTTTTCAGTATACAGTGTTCATAGCCTGCCTACCACGAGACAAAAGTTTCTCAGTCAGTTGGGAATTCATAATCTCCCCTGCCAGGTGTCCAGTGGAATCCTGTTCTATACTCTGGAGCAGGTTCTGGAATCATTTGCTTCACAAGTAAGCTACAAACTCAGATAATGGTGTGTTCTGGCTTCCCTGATATCACAGTGAGTGGACCAATGCCCTTAGCTGAACCAGCGCTCCTTTCTTAAACTCTAAAACTCTAACAACTCAATAATAATGGTAATTACTTCATCTCTAGCTCCTACAGTATGTGCCAGACATTGTGCTGAGTGATTTGGATATCATAATCCATTTAATCCTCACAGCAAACCCGTTAAGTGGGTGTTATTTTCCAATTTTGAAGATGAAAAAACAGACCTGATGAGGTTAAAGAGCTTGTCCAAGGTTATATAACTTTTAAAACTCCGATTTCACAGTGGCCTCCTACAACTACACCACTGCTTTCTTTAAGCTCATGTTCCTTGTAAAGGCTCCGTAGAGTAAATATGGGAAACAAAAGAATAAGAGAAATTAATTCAACTAGTCATTCACTGTAGACCTTTTGGAATACTTTCCCTACTTTCAGTGTTTTTGTTATGTATATATAATGGTTGAATTTGGTTGTGCCTTTTTTATTAGGTTAAACCAGCCTTTCCCAAACTGTGTTCTATGAGATATGAATAGGTTAATAATGTCATTTTAAAGACTCTGAGAAGTCTAAAGAAAACCTGTTTAAACGTTGTTTAATTATAAGTACAAGTATAACAAGCATAAATATAAGGAGTTGTAGGGCACAATTTAGTCTCCTGGTTTTTTCCCTCAAGCATTTTTCTAATCTTAACACTCTTCTGATATAGAAACTACCATTACAGTTCACTCCTAACTCCAAATTCGCTGAAATCCTAGTGTCCTTCCTCACACTATTATACCGTCTGCTTACATAGTAGCACTATGATCTCATTCTGAGGTCCTTTCCCAAAGCCTCACTCTTTTGCCTTTATTAGGGCTGATTACACTTATACATACGTCCTGCAGTATCATCAGTATCCCAAACCTTTCCCTCTTTATAATCTTAAAATGCTGGGTGAACTTTGCAAAGATTTCTCCAGGCCACACAGACTGATACCATCAGGAAATTTTAACCCCTTCATCTAGCTCTTTTGATCACTGATAATTTTCCTGACCTGATTCATAGCCTCCTTACCTATAAGCTCCACCCTCTCCTCAACCAGCCCCAGACTCAGCCTTCTTCCACCTCTATAGCAGCTGACATTCCAACTCCACCCCCAAAGTCCAGTCTCTTGGTCTGGTCTGCTGAGACCAGAAACGTGACTCTCACCTGCTCAGACTCTCACCCGCTCAGCCAGGTTTTGCTCTGGCTTGTCCTGTTCCTGAGTACAGAGGGACCCCCCCCCCGCCCCGACCAGGGAGCTATCCTGCCATCTCATGTCTGCAAATTACAAAACTCTTTTACCATCTTTTGTTTAAAGTGTCAAATTCATCAGGACTCAGTGTATCCTGTGCTGGTTTCCCTTCAGCTAAATAGAGCTTCTTTGTCTCAGGACAGAATGCTCTTTGCTTCTTGCTCTAAGACTCAAGGACAATGATTTTAAAAGGCCCTGTGGCCTCCGATAATAATTCACTTTTCAGGTTTCCTGATTAAAGAGGAATCTGGAGTATGAATATGTGTAATTTGATAAAGAATCAGTGTTACTATGAACAGTGTTACTATGAAAAATTTCATGTGGCATTCTGCCCAGGCATGGCTTCACAACCACAGGAGGACCATTTATTTTCTTGTGGACATGTAGTTAATGTTCAAATGCAAAGTGAGTTCAAAATCTAAATATATCACAGATGATTACAGTTTGACACTTGAACGCCAGCAGTGCAAGCTCTAACTCAGAGGAGAGTGACTAACATGTTTTCCTGGCAGTGGCACAGGAATCCATCCCCATGGCCAAAGGCAGCAGCAACAGCTACAGCAGGCTGAAACAACAGAGGGGATGACTTGAGCTCACTGGAAGCATCAGAGTTTCTCTTCCAGACAAGACAAAGACAAGCCTGAAAAAGGTAGCCGGAAGAAACTTCCACTATGGAGATACTGTGAAACAAAAGGCATGATAAGGACTTTATGTATTCTTGAAATGCTTTGAAAGAATAGGTACTCAGCAAAGAGTAGAAATGAGGTTCATAAGTCATTCTTCAGAAATGGATGACTGGCCCTTTAAGAATACTATTTAGTCTATTAAATATGGCTATATTTTGTGCCATTTCCACTGAAGGCAAAAGTTATTTTTGAAAAGAGCAATAAAAAGATCCCAGCTGACTATCCTTACTTGATTCAGTAGTTTGTGCCAGTGAACAGAGCTTGGGATATCTTTTTTTATTCCGGTAGACTAGCACTTGTTATGAGAAGTCAGGAAGACGTCGTATATTTGTCTTTGGCATGTCATCTTACCCCTAAATGAGATGAGATCCAGGGCCCCAAGAAGGCCCCATCACACTAAAAGATCTCTTCCAGTCATTTAGAATGTCAGTGGAGTGACGAAAATGCCTCCATTAGGGCTTCTCTCTTATGTTCTTTCTTAGGGCTTCTTCTCTAAAAGTAAAATCCCCTTCTAAAGCAGAGAGGACACAGTGACAATCTGGCATCTCCATGTAAACGAACAGAAAGTAAAACTATGTGATTGAGAGGAAGTTCATGAATGAGCTCCTCACCCCACCCCCTGCCCCCCACCTCTCAATCACACACACATAGCACTCAGCCTTTACTTTCAGATCCCTTAAGTGGGTGCCTTTCTCTAGAATTTTCAGAGGAATTTCCTAAAGCACTGAAATACTTGAGAGTTGTTGTTGCTTGTGAAGCAAGGCTGGGCACTTGCCCTGCCTCTGTGAGAAGTAGCTCTCTTTGACTAAAGGCGTGGTTGCTGGTAGCAGGGACATTCTGTTCCCTCTATAAGAGGAAACACAGTGTAATGAAGCAGTAATAATTACAGCTGTGATACTGGTACCAGAAAAGACAAGGACAAACAGAAATAAAATTCCAGAAACATATCCAAGTATGAGAATCCAGTATATGATACTTGGCATTTCACACTAGTGAGGGAGAGGTGGTATTGGGACATTAGCTAACCATTTGGGAAAAAAATTTTAGATCCCTACCTCAAACCGTATGCAAGAATATATTCCTGATAAGTCAGATACTTAAAGGTTTACAAATTAAGTTTCAAAAATAAAAATATATAATTACCAGAAAATAAAGGTGAATATATACATTATATATATTTATGCAAGCACACACACACATAATGATCTTTTGTAAGGACAACAACAAAAGACAAAAACAGTAAAAGCAAAGATAGAAAAATGAATGCAGAAAAGACCATAAACAAAATGAAAAGCAATAAATACAAAGTTCAAAAAGATTACCGCCAGACTCTGTAAAATTAGCTGTTAACTTGTAGAAGATTGATATCACAAATGGTATTTGTTTGGGAGAGATGCAAATGATTTCTATCTGGTAGAAAAGATACTCCCAAAGATTATGCTTTTATTGCCCTGTAGAACAATAACAGGTTTTGTATTTAACTTAGCAATCTAATTTCAGCATTCTTTCTTTCACTTCAGGATCTTGAGTTCTCCATTGAATCAGCTTTACTCTCCTGCTGGTCTCCTCACTGAGGTAAGTAAATCACTGACATAGCCTCACTATATATATTTGTATGTTTTAACTTTTTAAAAATTATATACTTTGTCCTGAAAAAGTTAAACATAGAATTACCATATGATCCAGCAATTCCATTCTTAGGTATAAACCTAAAAGAATTGTAAACAAAGACTCAAATAGATACACATACACCAATGTTTACAGCAGCATTATTCACAATAGCCAAAGTGTGGAAACAAGCTAAGTGTGCACTAACAGATGAATGGATAAACAAAATGTGGTATACACATGCAATGGAATATTATTCAGCCATTAAAAAAGGATGAAATTCTGATATATGGTACAATATGAATAAATCTTGAGAGCATTATCCTAATTGAAATAAGCCAGGCACAAAAGGACAAATGTATGATTCCTCATTTATGAGGTACCTAGAATAAGCAAATTCATAGAACATAGAATGGAGGTTACCATAGGCTGTGGGAAAGGGTGAATCAGAGTTATTTTTAATGGGTACACAGTTTTGGGTTTTTTTTGGGGGGGGGTAGGGTTTTTCTGTTGTTTTTGTTTGTTTATTTTTGGCCACGCCAGTGAGGCTTGCTTGATCTTTTTTTTTTTAATGAATTATTTATTGATTTATTTATTTTTGGCTGTGTTGGGTCTTCATTGCTGCGCGGGGGCTTTCTCTAGTTGTGGTGAGCAGGGGCTACTCTTCCTCGTGGTGCACAGGCTTCTCATTGCGGTGGCTTCTCTTGTTGCAAGCACGGGCTCTAGGCACGTGGGCTTCAGTAGTTGTAGCATGTGGGCTCAGCAGTTGTGGCTCATGGGCTCTAGAGCACAGACACTAGAGCACAGGCTTAGTTGCTCCACAGCATATGGGATTTTCCCAGACCAGGGCTCGGACCCATGTCCCCCGCATTGGCAGGTGGATTCTTAAGCACTGTGCCACCAGGGAAGTCCCAGCTTGCTGGATCTTAATTCCCTGATCAGGGATTGAACCTGCGCCCTCGGCAGTGAAAGCACCGAGTCCTAACCACTGGACTGCCAGGGAATTCCCAGGTACACAGTTTCTATTAGGGATGATAAAAAATGTTCTGGAAATGGATAGTGGTAATGATTGCCTGACATTGTGAATATACTTAATGCCATTCAATTGTACACTTAAAAATGGTTAAAATGATGAATTTTATGTTTTGTATACTTTCCCACAATAAAAAATTTATTCTTTGACAACAACTTGGGAAGAAATATCCTTAAGATATGTGACATCAGGGACTTCCCTGGCGGTCCAGTGGGTAAGACTCTGCGCTCCCAATGCAGGGGGCCCAGGTTCAATCCCTGGTTGGGGAACTAGATCCCACATGCATGCTGCAACTAAGAATCCCGCATGCTGCAACTATGAGCCTGCATGCCACAACTGAAAGATCCCGTGTGCCGCAACTAAGATTCAGTGCAGTCAAAATAAATATTTTTTTTTAAAAAAGGTATGTGACATCAAATATTCTTTATATATGCATACTTGTCATAAGTCAATCATAAAAAATGGACCAAAGATTAGAAGACAAAGTTCACTAAATAATAAGAAGTAAGGTCCCACAAGCCACATGGTGCAGCCAAAAAAATAAAATAAAATAATAAAATTGTTTAAAAGAAAGAATAAGTACAAATGACAAATAAACATAAAATGTTCAACTTCACCTGGGATTTTTTAAAATGTTAATTAAAACAACAGTGAAATTCTATTCTTTATAGCATATTGGAAAAACAATATTATATGATATAAAACAAACTGCAATATACACCTTACTGGCAAAGGTATCAGGGAAAATATGATCTGGTTCTGTAGTTCTAGAGAGCATTTGGGGAAAAGTGTGCATACTCTGCGACAAGAGTTCTACTTCAAGGAATATATCCTTACAAAATGATGGGCAAGCATGCTTCCCCTGTGTATACAAGAGAGGGAATACAGTAGACTACTTAACCCTACAGCCTGGGCTTGAATACCAGTTCCAAGTGGCTTATAGTCTACAAGCCTCAGTTTCCTCACCTACAAAATGAGGGAAATATTAGGACCTACCTCATAGGATTGATGTGACACATAAATAAGACAGTTATTATAAAATGTACATTACCTGACACAGAGCAAATGCTCAAGAAATATTAGAGGTGGTCCTTACTGTTGTTGCTCTAATAGGATATTGTGTGAGACTTTTCCCAGTTGTTCCAGAATTGTTGATTAGGGCCCACAGGTGAGAACAAAGAAGTGAAAACTAACCTACACCCTTAAGAAAATTGCCAGTAATTGGAGCCAGGCAACTCCCCAAGAGACTAGGCAGAAACAGACTAGACATTACCAGCCTCCTCCCTACTCCAGCCACCCCACCCTTCCAGGTCTCTGTAGAAGTGAGGAGTGGTGAAGGGCACTTGGTGATTTGCTTTGTGGGGAGTGCAGAATTACTTCATGATGAGAAGGGATTTTCTCTTCCCAGTAGGAGAGGGGCAGAAGGTGCTATCTCTCCAGGGAAAACAAATGAGAAGGGAGGCTCTTGTAAAGACTGGAGAGAGGTACATAGGGAAGGGAGACCTCCATTCCATGCCTTAGTTGGCCATTTGCTGAGGCAGCATGCTAGCCAGTTTCCCGCTTTGAACAAAGGAGGGGCAAATATGAACAAAAGAAAAGAAAACTGAAGACAGCAAGCTATATGAAGGGACCAAGAGAGGAAAGTAATATGGTGTGACAAGGAAATAAGTATTCCCCCTGGATCTACTGCACATTAGAAGAGGTGGCTGAACTTGGACTGTTTCACCAGATCCTACCCAAGAAGCTGCTGGCTGGGAGAGACCCTTGCAACAGGAGGCAGCAATTGCGAAGGAATTGTCAAGCTGGAGCTGGGATCCCCTCATCAGGGAACTATGGAGTAGGAGGCCCAGAGGGCCCCTCCAAGGACATCTATCCTGGACATGTGCCACACAGTGGGTATTAGCACAGAGACCCATCAGCATAGACTAGAGAAACAGGGACAGTCAACAGAGAACCTTACAGACACACTCAAGCAAGTATAAAGCCTTTTGATTCCAGATTTCTATTATTTGAAGCTAAAGGTATCTTAATATACTTCTTTCTCTGTAGACCCAATTTCTCTCTCTTCATGTACTGGCTGCCTGTCAGCTCCGAATGTACATGTTTCAAGTCCAGCCCTATGCAGAGATGAAAACTGAAGACCTTCAGTTCTATTATAAAATTCCCAGGTAAGAGACCCTAATTGGTCCAGCTTGGATCAGTCAAGCTGGTTCAGTCAGGTATACCTGGGAATACAGGGTCACTAATCCCAGTCTCAGAAGACTGTCATCATGAGCTGGAAAGGCACCCCACAAGATGTCTCACAGTGTTGATGCAGTGGAAGAAGATGTTCTCCCAGAATCCTAGAGCACTGAGGAATCCAGATAGTCCTGGGTGGGCTTTGAAATAAACATTATATATATAGGGGAGGGCATTTACTATACTTCACTTTCCAGAGAGCTTCACAAGGTAATGTGTAGGGAATGTGGGAGTTTGGGAGGGCAGAGGGAACTGGATCTGAGAGGAAATGAGAGAGGTCATTGATTGCCACAGAGAGAGAGATTGGTCATGTCATCTACAATGTGACCACCCTTTACAGCAGCCCATAAATCTTCAGTAAAATCATGAGCCGCTTGGTGTGATGGGATTTCTGGTGGGCACATGAAAGGGGAATGCAACTTCATATCCAGGTGTGGCCTGGGGCAGGAAACTAAGAGGAATTAAACCACTAAGAGTAGAGTAGTCTTTGAATTACCCCAGACCCTGGATATCGAAGCCAGGTTTACCCAATTCTCTAAGTGCACTGAAGCCTCTAGGTGACAACTGGGTTACGATTTTAATGGCAGGGAAAAAGAAGGAAACCACAAAAGATTTCACCAATAGCAGCCTGATTAAATAACCTGTTATTAAATTAAATCTAGCGAACTATCAATACAAGTTATAATCCTGATCCTTCACAGGATGGGGCTTCTGTGCTTTATCTGCAGTTGGCCTGGTGAAATGGAGCAGTGAGGAATTTCAAAACTCTTAGATGTTCTTTAGACTCTAAGACTTCTAGTCTATATTTGCTTCTTTGGAATCAAATTTCCCTGGAACTTTATTTCAATGGGCTATTTTCTTACCATACTGATTCATATACCTTCAAGCTCTTAGATGGTGGGAGCAGGGATTTCTGTGACCTCTAGCCCACATTAAGGCAAATTTGGCTTTGAGGGAGAATGGGAGAAATGGCAAGTACTTTGAAAAAAGTTGTCGAAAACAGAATGAAGGGACTTCCCTGGTGGCGCAGTGGTTAAGAATCTGCCTGCCAATGCAGAGGACATGGGTTCGATCCCTGGTGCAGGAATGATCCCATATGCCACGGAGCAACTAACCCCAAACGCCACAATTACTGAAGCCCGCGAGCCACAACTACTGAAGCCTGCGTGACTAGAGCCCGTGCTCCGCAACAAGAGAAGCCACCGCAATGAGAAGCCCACGCACCGCAACAAAGAGCAGCCCCCACTCGCTGCAACTAGAGGATGCCCTCGCGCAGCAACGAAGACCCAACGCAGCCAAAAATAAAATAATTTTTTTAAAAAAGAAGAAAATCAGAGATATAATTTAAAAACAACCCCACTTTCTAAATGCAATAAGTATCTTCATGTAAAAATTCTTGGGATTAAAATTCACTTTGAGGGAGTTCCCCAGAGGCCTAGTGGTTAGGATTTCAGGCTTTCACTGCTGTGGCCCGGGTTCAATCCCTGGTCGGGGAACTGAGATCCCGCAAGCTGCGCAGCACAGCCAAAAAGGAAAAAAAAAATCACTTTGAGGATTTATCAATGATAAAAAGCCCTTCGTATGGATGCTAACCAGACTTACTGGGGTGATCATTAGCACTATATAAAAATACAAATCATTATGTTGTACACCTGAAAGTAATATGTGTCAATTATACCTCCCCAAAAAAACCCTTCATGACATCTATTTTTAAATGGATTCATGAAACTTCACTGAAGAAAATGGAAAAGAGACAGAATAGTTAGTTTTTTTGTTTGTTTGTTTGTTTGACCACGACAGGTACCTTGCAGGATCTCAGTTCCCCAGCCAGGGATTGAACCCAGGCCATGGCAGTGAAAGCGCTGAATCCTAACCACTAGACCACAGGGAACTTCCAACAGTTAGTATTTTTAAAATGCAGAGACAGGGCATAAATGTTTTGTCACAAAAATAATCCTGGTTCGACATGTAATGAATGGAAAGGTATAATACCTAAAATGGAGAAGATTTACAAATGCTGGTAATACTTGGAAATTTGAAGCAACTCTTAACAATGTCTAGAGTTGATTCAAATTTTCCAAATTCTCAAAAGATTGCTAAAAACCAGATGGTGCAAAAAGAAAAACTTTATAGCAAATTTACCCATGGCAAGTACAAGAAAAGGATCTGTTGACAACTCCAGAGCCGTCTTGAACTTGAACTGGTGCTATACAAAGTGCTTCTCACAAAAAATGTAAGTGCTCTTAGGATGTACCTGCTTTTTTAGAAAGAGGCTATCTTGCCACTCTTACTCATAAAAAAAGTGTAATTACTATTTTCTTTTTTGCTTTAGACACCACATAAACTGAATCTTGATTTAGTATTTTTCTGATTAGCATTCTAATGAAAAATGATTTAGAGGTATTTATCTTTAAGTATTTTGGCCAGTTTGGGTTTTTTCACCAGTAGCACTAGTAACCTGGAAAAAAATTTTAAAAGCTTTTATCAGTTGTTTTATCTATCACAGAAAGGAGTGTTGGGTATGGCAAAATATTACTCACTTCATATTTTTTAAACCTTAAGATATACATTCATAGACAATACTAAATTTTTACAAATGTTTAATCTATATACACATAATGACCTAAAAGTAAATTCTGTGTTTTTCCATATTTTTTACATTTACCAGAAGTAAAACTTTTCTTTAAAAGTCAAAAACTTAAGAAATAATTGTGTCTAGAAATAACTGTGCCACAACTAAGAGTTTGCGTGCCACATCAACTAAATCCCACATGCTGCAGCTAAGACCCGACACAGCTAAATAAATAAATAAATAAATAAATAAATAAATAAATAAAATTCAGGCTTTCCTGGTGGCGCAGTGGTTGAGAGTCCTCCTGCCGATGCAGGGGACACGGGTTCATGCCCCGGTCCGCGAAGATCCCACATGCCGCGGAGCGGCTGGGCCCATGAGCCATGGCCACTGAGCCTGTGCGTCCGGAGCCTGTGCTCTGCAACGGGAGAGGCCACAACAGTGAGAGGCCCGCATACCGGAAAGAAAGAAAGGAAGAAAGGAAGAAAGAAAGAAAGAAATTTATTTCTCCAGAAACATTGTCCATGATATTTTAAAATGTATTAGAATTAGTTAAGTTTCAGTTGTGGGACTTCCCTGGTGGTGCAGTGGTTAAGAATCTGCCTGCCATTGCAGGGGACACGGGTTCGAGCCTTGGTCCAGGAAGATCCCACATGCCGCGGAGCAGCTAAGCCCGTGTGCCAAAACTACTGAGCCTGTGCTCTAGAGCTCACGAGCCGCAATTACTGAAGCCCACCGGCCCACGCACCGCAACGAAGAGTAGCCCCTGCTCGCTGCAACTAGAGAAAGCCTGCGCACAGCAACGAAGACTCAACATAGCCAAGAATAAATAAATAAATTTATTTTTTTAAATAAAACCTCAAACATCTCTATCTGTAGATAGTGGAAAGTAATATGCATTGTTTTCTCAATCTCTATTTTAAGTTTTTCCACAATGAAAATGGATCATTTGTGTTTTAATAAAGGCAGGAGGGGTGTGGTTTCAAGATTCGAACTCAAACCGGGATAAAGTCATTTTTGCATCAGGACCCACATCGCAGAAAAGGTACACTAGAGGGGGTGGGCAGCCAGAGACATTCGATGAATGAGGGTAAGTCTGGAAGAAATATTAGATCATCATTCCGAATTTCACATGAACTTTAATAAATCAACCATCATATATCTGACATTGCAATTAAAATGTTTGCATTTAGAGCACAGAAGTTTATCATCCTCACCAGAAAAGGGAGAGGGAAAGAGAGCTGAGATGGGTATCTTCATTTCAGCTAGTTTCCTTTGTTTTTGCTATATGAAATTTCTATTTTTTTTAAATATTTAAATATTTATTTATTTATTTTTGCTGCGCTGGGTCTTAGTTGTAGCACACAGGTTCTTTTTTTTAACATCTTTATTAGAGTATAATTGCTTTACAATGGTGTTTTAGTCTCTGCTTTATAAAAAAGTGAATCAGTTATACATATACATATGTTCCCATATCTCTTCCCTCTTGCGTCTCCCTCCCTCCCACCCTCCCTATCCCACCCCTCTATGTGGTCACAAAGCACTGAGCTGATCTCCCCACACAGGATCTTTTAATTGTGACATGTGAACTCTTAGTCGTGGCATGCATGCAGGATCTAGTTCCCCGACCAGGGGTCGAACCCGGGACACCTGCATTGGGAGCACGGAGTCTTACCCACTGGACCACCAGAGAAGTGCCTATATGACATTTCTAAATGTTTGGCCACCTGTAGGCCTTTGTAAAACACGTTACCTCTCCCACTGTTGTCTACTTGTGAAAAATTTTACATGGAAAGATCTTATGAAGAGGTCCTGTTATAGGATATAATATACAACTTTTGTTTTTTCTGCTCAGCATTCATTCCTTAAAGTATTCCTCTGATCTTCATTCTGGTGGCTTGCTAACTGTGGGGTCCCACCCCCCACCAGAGGGATGGGCACATCTCACGAAGAAGTCAAGCAAACTCCTACAAGGGAACTTCACTGTTGAGATGAGGCACACAGGTACCACAGAGGGTTGGACCTGATCATCTGCTGGCAATTGCCTAAAGAGGTAGCACACAAGCTCCTGTGACTAAGATCTGGACTTTTCTGGTTCAAGGCCTTCTCAAGGCTGTACGTCCTCTTTCTAAATTATGAGCCAGCCAATAAACTACCAATAAATTCTTTGTTTATTTAGCCAAAGTTTTGTTTGTGTTTCTTGCAATTGAATACTAAAAGATATAAGGGAATTCGTTCTATATTATCTCAAAATACAGTCATCCCTCAGTATCCTCAGGGAATTGGTTCCAGGACACTTCCCAATGCCCCTGAAAAATCCATGGATGCTCAAGTTCCTTATACAAACCAGTGCAGTATTTGCATAAAACCTACACACATCCTCCTGTGTACTTTAAATCATTTCTAGATTACTTGTAATACCTAATACAATGTAAATGCTATATAAATATATACATTTATATACATTTATATAAATGTAAATGATATATAAATGTAGCATTGTAAATACATGTAAATACTATGTAAACAGTTGCCAGTGCAAATTCAAGTTTTGCTTTTTGGAACTTTCTGGAATTTTTTTCCCAAATATTTTCGTTCTATGGTTGATTGAATCCATAGATACCCAACCTGCAGATAAGGAGGGCTGACTATAAACAATACTGGCTAGAGGGGAAGGAGAGTTGTGTAATGGGAAAAGCTCAGGGCAGTGGGCCTTGGATAAATCACTTAACAAAGAGGTCTGAGTCCAGTCCCTTAATTTGTAAAACGGGGATCCTCTGGGGGCAAGGCACAGAAACTTGACTTGAACCATCTTAGTCACAAAAGAGATTTACTGAAGGAAGGCTGTGATAACCCAAAGAATCAAAGGAAAAGGCAATCAAGTCTAGGTAGGTCTTTTTCTGTCTCTCTTCTCTACTTCTCTCAGCATGTCAACTTCCATTTCTCCTAAACCAGCAAATCCTGGACTCAAAAGCACACAGCTTTATATCACAGCAAGACATGTCATCAAGGCCCAAGGACCCAAGCAGCTGTGTCTGAAGATGAGAGAATACGATACAATTTTTGAGTATTTAGGTTTCAAGCCCCCTTGGAAAGTGGAAATAATTGAGGAAGGCAGCTCTTAGCCCACTCCAGGGAGCTTTAGGCACCACTCTCACCCACAAGCCCGGAGGTGGATGGAAGGGCCATCCTTTTTTTCATTTGGAGAACCAGAGCCTCATATCCACAGAGGCCCAAATGGCTTTCCACCAGTCCCCTTGCATGGCCACTCCCCTTTACAAAACAAATGGTCTCCCTGCTCTGAACCTCTCCCTTACTTAGCCAAGTTAGTCAAATTCTCTTATCCTACTGGAAGGAGAAGAGCTCTTTTTGTGGTACGCAAAGGCATATGAAGGAAGAACCCACATTTGATTTTGCACCAGGGTCCAATTTTACAGCACTTTTTCCTGAATAGTTGCAACAACTAGTTGTAAAACATAATGAAAGGGCAAAAACCTTAAAAGTTGGTGGATCCGTTCTCTCCCCTTTTCTGATCCTGGTGGAGCTAGTTTCCATTGTGGTTAGTCTCACAGTCTTATGAAAACACATTCACCAACTTCTGGTGCAGGATTGTAACAGGGAAGAATTAAATCAGACTCCATGTTGTATCTGTTTCTTTGACTTTAACCTTTGCTCTCTGTTGCTTTTGTTATTATTATCATACATAATGACCTGCCACAGGGAACCCTGCCCCTCTGCCTGAATGTTAAAGTGCTTTTGTTCAGGTCACAGGGAGACAATCTGACCCTGCCCACCTGTGAATGCCTGCAGAAAAGAAGAATTTAACACATCCCCTTCCCAATGCTGGCCAAGCCAGATAAAACTAATGACCTTTTTACTAAATTTACTTCCTCACCTCCTCCTCCTCTCTGTTCTATAAAAGAAACTGGCATCCAGACCCCAATAAGCTGGTTTTTTGGGGACCCTAGTCTGCAGTCTTCTTGGTCTGCTGCCTTTCCGAATACAGTCGCTGTTCCTTGCCTCAACACCTCATCTCCCGATTTATTGGCATGCCGTGTGGCCAGCAGAGTGAGCTTGGACTCGGTAACAGGATCAGCTACATAATATATATAGGGCCCAGTACAAAATTAAAATGTGAGACTCCCTGTTCAAAAGTTATTAAGAATTTCAAGACAGCAATAGCAAAGCATTAAGCCAAGTGTGGGACTTTTCTAAGCACAGGTCCCTGTGGAGTGTATCGTTTCCCTGCTCATGAGGTGGCAAGCTATGTTCTGTGCAGCTCTCTAACCACAGATGCTCATGAACCGGTCAGGGTCAGGGCAGGAAACAACCATCTTGACCAAAAGCAACCCAGTTCAGAAAGATGCAAATCTCCCTCCAGCACATCCATCCTTTTACATCCACCTTTCCCCCATATCTTTTTTTTTTTTTTTAGTCAAAAGTTCATAGCTTCATTTATAACAACCAACAACTGGGCATGCTCTATGGCACATCAACAAGTTAATGGATAAGCAAGTTGTCGAATAACAATAAAGTTGAGTACAAGTTAGCATTAAACTATCTATAATTGTAATAAATTGGGTGGATCTCAATATGATTGAGTGAAAAAAGCATTGTTAAAAAGAACACTGGGGCCTCCCTGGTGGCGCAGTGGTTGAGAGTCCGCCTGCCGATGCAGGGGATACGGGTTCGTGCCCCGGTCTGGGAGGATCCCATATGCCGCGGAGCGGCTGGGCCCGTGAGCCATGGCCGCTGGGCCTGCGCATCCGGAGCCTGTGCTCCGCAACGGGAGAGGCCACAACAGTGAGAGGCCCGCATACCGCAAAAAAAGAAAAAAAAAAAAAAAAAAAAGAACACTGTATTATTCCATTGATATAAATTTTAACCCATTGCAAAGTATCTACAGTGACAAAAAGCCAATCAGTGGTTTCTGAAGGATGGTGACAGAGGGGTGGTAATCAGGAATTACAGTGTTTCATTAAGAAACTTTTGGTGGTGGGCTTCCCTGGTGACGCAGTGGTTGAGAGTCCGCCTGCTGATGCAGGGGACACGGGTTCGTGCCCCGGTCCGGGAGGATCCCACATGCCGCGGAGCAGCTGGGCCCATAAGCCATGGCCGCGGAGCCTGTGCTCCGCAACGGGAGAGGCCACAACAGTGAGAGGCCTGCATACGGCAAAAAAAAAAAAAAAAAAAAAAACTTTTGGTGGTGATAGATATGTTCATGATCATGATTGTGGTGATGATTTCAGCCTTATAAAAAGCTTATATAAAATATTTTATAAATATCAAATCTCATCTTCATACACTATAAATATATGCAAGTTATTGTATACCAAACCTCAATAAAGCTTTAAAAAAGTGTATTGTCCCAAAATGAATATATCATGGAAAATAAATACCACATAATAAAATGTACCTTTTGTCTATATCTCCTACTGTTTTCTAACATTGAGTTATGAAATAAATCCAACTTTGTTTCACAGCAACATAGTGTCAATTAAAATCATTAGCTGAGGTAAGGTTTAATTCTCAAAACCAGTCTTTCAATTTCAGTTTCTTTTTCTTTTTTTGTTTTTTAATTTTTTTTTTATTGGGGTATAGTTGTTTTACAATGTTGTGTTAGTTTCTGCTGTTCAGCGATGTGAAGTAGAGTTCCCTGTGCTGTACAGCAGGTTCTTATTAGTTATCTGTTTTATACATATTAGTGTATATGTGTCAATCCCAATCTCCCAATTCATCCCACCACCACCCCTTTCCCCCACATCTTACATAACTATAAGACACTTGGTGGAAGCTTTCCTAGGATAAAAGAATAGTCTGCTTAAGTCTTAGTAAAGTGTTCATTTTTTTCCTTTTTTTTGATTGATGTATAGTTGATATACAATATTATATGTTACAGGTGTACAGTATAGTGATTCACAAATTTTAAAGGTTATATTCCATTTATACTTATTATAAAGTATTTGCTATATTCCTCCTGTTGTACAGTATATCTTTTTTGGGGGGGGCGCTGCGTTGTGTCTTCGTTGCTGCACGCGGGCTATCTCTAGTTGTGGCGAGTGGGGGCTACTCTTCGTTGCAGTGTGCAGGCTTCTCATTGCGGTGGCTTCTGTTGTTGTGGAGCACGGGCTCTAGCACGGGCTTCAGTAGTTGCAGCACGCAGCCTCAGTAGTTGTGGCTCACGGGCTTAGTTGCTCCGAGGCATGTGGGATCTTTCCAGCCCAGGGATCGAACCCATGTCCCCTGCATTGGCAGGTGGATTCTTAACCACTGGAACCACTAGGGAAGTCCCGTACAATATATCCTTGTAGCAAACCTAATAGTTTGTGCCTCTTAATCCCCTACCTCTATCTTGCCCTTCCCCCCTTCCCTCCTAAAGTGTTCATTTTTGCCAGCTAGAAATTACTTTCAGCTTTCACAAGAGTTTTAAATTTTTTTCAGCTTCTACCCATTAAGGTTTACAGTACTTAGTGTCTGACTTTTAGCCTGAGCCCTCTGGACAAAGTTGAGAGTCCCTCAAGTCCATGGGCCTCAATGGGAAAGAGCTACATTGGCTTGGTCTTGCTGTTGAAAAAAAGATTTTTTTTTTTTTTTTTTTTTTTGGCTGTGTCGGGTCTTAGTTGCAGCGTGCGGGCTTAGTTGCCCTGAATGTGGGATCTTAGTTCCCCAACCAGGGATTGAACCCTCATCCCCTGCATTGGAAGGTGGATTCTTAACCACTGGACCACCAGAGAAGTCCTGAAAAACCAAAATATTATTGTATTGTGTGTGTGTGTGTGTGTGTGTGTGTGTGTATCTGGCCCCTGTATCTAGATGCTTTCAGTTAACTCTTGTAGGTTTTCCAGGTGTGCAAACCAAATCATCACAAAAAATATCATTTGCTTCCTCCTTTCTATTTGTTATATCTTATTCTGTCTCTTGCCATTTTACATTTGCTGTAGTGCAATTTCTTTCTTCCTTTTTTTTTTTTTTTTTTTTGTTAAAGCTCTTCCTGAGCCATTTGTTTCCTTCTTATAAAATTTATTTATTTATTTATTTTAGCTGCTCTGGGTCTTCGTTGTGGCACGAGGGCTCTTCATTGCAGCCCACAGGCTTCTCTAGTTGTGGAGCATGGGCTGTAGAGAGCAAGGGCTCAGTAGTTGCGGCATGCGTGCTTAGTTGCGGTATGTGGGATCTTAGTTCCCTGACCAGGGGTTGAACCCGGGCCCCCTGCATTGGGAGTGGGGAGTCTTAACCACTGGACCATCAGGGAAGTCCCTGCAGTGCAATTTCTTTTAAAATTAGCTGACAAATGGGAATTCCCTGGCGGTCCAGGGCCAGGGTTTGATCCCAGGTCAGGGAATTAAGATCCTGCAAGCCGCACAGTGTGACAAAAAAAAAAAAAAAATTTTTTTTAAAGTTACCTGACAAATACATCTTAATATTTTGTGGAAAACTTGAAAGTTTGTGAATAAAGTTCATCTAGAAAAATAAATACCTAGGAGCAATAAAGAAAACTGAGGAAAAGAAGAATATTTAGGAGGGACTTGCCCTACCAGATATCAAAATATTCTATAAAATTATGGAAATTAAAGCAATACAAATCCTGGCACAAACAGATCTTTGGAAGAAAACAGAATGTCCAAACAAATTAAATTTGTACATATTTAGTTATGAGGGAGTGGCATTTCAAGTCAATAAAGAAGTGATAGGGCTTCCCTGGTGGCGCAGTGGTTGAGAATCCGCCTGCTGATGCAGGGGACAGGGGTTCGTGCCCTGGTCCGGGAGGATCCCATATGCCATGGAGCGGCTGGACCCATGAGCCATGGCCGCTGAGCCTGCACGTCCGCAGCCTGTGCTCCGCGACAGGAGAGGCCACAACAGTGAGAGGCCTGCGTACTGCAAAAAAAAAAAAATATATATATATATATATATATCCATAGGGACTTCCCTGGTGGTCCAGTGGCTAAGATTCTGCGCTCCCAATGCAGGGGGCCTGAGTTCGATCTCTGGTTAGGGAACTAGATCCCGCATGCATGCCGCAACTAGGAAGTCCGCGTGTTGCAACTAAGCATCCACATGCTGCATCTAAAATATCCCGCATGCAGCAACTAAGACCGGGGCAGCCTAAATAAATAAATATTTTTTTAAAAAGAGCAAAATGTATAACCTATCAAAATTAAAAATACACGTATACTTTGACCCAGCACTTTTACTTCTAGGAAGTCATGTTACAGAAACATGGGTGAGTGCTTAAAAATCTATTCATTCCATCTTTGTGTTAAATGATCTAATTGTTCAACAACAGGACACTGGTTGGATAAATTGTGGAATATCCATGTAATCCATATAACATAATACATGAAAAGAATGAATTGGATCTGCATGTGCTGATATGGGAAAAGATGTCCATAAACACAGTGAGGAATGAACAAAGCAAGCTGAGGAACAGAACAGAGAGTAAGATTCCACTTTTTAAGGAACAAGATGTGCACAAGGTTGCATGACATCACCTTCTCTAACTCCCATTGCTGAATCACTCTTTACCCCTTATGCTAAATTATTTTTCTTTAGACTATTCACGCACGTTGGACATTGCGTTTGTTTATTGTCTGTAGAAAGCTCCATGTGTACAATGAATTTATTTGTTCAATGCTCTGCCTTCAGTTCCTCAAACATTTTAATTGAAAAACATAAATTAAAAAAAAATGGAGACAGAAACATACATACATATATATATTTCAAAAAGTTATCTATACGCAGACCTACAGAGAATGGACTTGAGGACACGGGGAGGGGGAAGGGAAAGATGGGACAAAGTGAGAGAGTGGCATGGCCATATATACACCACCAAATGTAAAACCCATAGCTAGTGGGAAGCAGCCGCATGGCACAGGGAGATCAGCTCAGTGCTTTGTGACCACCTAGAGGGGTGGGATAGGGAGGGTGGGAGGGAGGGAGACGCAAGAGGGAGGGGATATGGGGATATATGTATATGTATAGCTGATTCACTTTGTTTTAAAGCAGAAACGGACACACCATTGTAAAGCAATTATACTCCAATAAAGATGTTAAAAAAAAAAGTTACCTATATTTCAAAGACTGGATTTAAGAGAATAAATTTCCACGACTGCCACTAAATACTAAAATATCCTTAAAGAATTAATATTTGTATAATCTTTTTCCAGTTGAAAAAGCAGCTTTACCTATATAGCCTTATAACATCATTATGAAAAACAAAAATATAAACAACATATATTTGCATTTTATAGTTTGCTAAAGTCATTCTTTTTCAATTGATGGTCCCAATCTTGTTGAACTCATTCCTTTTTATTTTGCTATCCAAACTACTTCTAGTGTCCTGAACAATGCAGTTTTATTCACTTATATATATATATTTATTTGTATATAAAGATGGATAGATGGATCCCCCATTCGAGAATGTTCTTCCCTGCCTTTCCACGCAGTATACGTGGACCCATCCTTAAAATCCCTCATTCAGACCGATCAACCTGCCTCATTCCTCTCCCTCAAACTACAGACGCACACAGGAAACACAACAGACCAGGCCCTAACCACTACTTGACCCAAAAGCTGCCCCGTTAGCTCTCCAGGCCCGACTGGTCCCGCCCACGCCTACGGCCTCCGGGGTTCTAAGTCCCCGCCCCCTCCGAGGAGTTTCCCAAAACCCAGCGCGGCAGGCCTCAGCCGCGCTAAGATGGCGACTCCCATGCATCGCCTCATAGCCCGGAGACAAGCGTAAGTTAGGGCCGGAGTCCGGCCGCGGGGCGGGCTGGGGGCGGGGAGAAGCGCGTCAGCCGGCTAGTGAGCGGGCGCCGGTATGCGGGGTCGGTGTGGGATCCTCAGCGTGGCCCGGCGGAGGTTGGCCTTTTTTCTCACACGTCGCCTGCCCGCGAGGAGCTCGGGCCGGGGCGGTAAGTTTGATGTCTGTGGATTAGCGATTTCGTGGAAGACGGCTGCGTGAGACCGCTGGGCGGGACCTAGGGGTGCCTGAAGAGAGTCTCGTGTTTGGTTCCCGCGAAGGGAACGCCCAGGAGTTGGTCGCTAAGAGTTTTATGCCCCTTTGCCAACCCGGCCGCCCACCCCACGCGTGACCGGGCGAAGCCTGTACCTCTTGTCCAACACCGCCTACTCTCGCCGACGTAAACCTTCAGCTTCCTGTGCAACCTCCAGCCCAGCTGGCTTTTCCTGCCCCATTCCTATCGCCTTCCCTAGGAACAACCTTACTTTTCTGCCAAGCTCTCTTCTCACTTTCTGCCATTCATTCTCCAAGAAATATTAATTTATGCATTACCTATCGCTCTATGCCGGTATTTGGGTGTAAGTAAAAGAGGTGTTCAAGACAGAATCCCTGCTTTCAGGAAGCTTACATTCTATTGGTGGAAAGAGTCGATAAACTAAACATTTTAAGCAAATACAGTTGATGATAAGAGCTTTGAAGGAAATAAGAGGTGATGGAAAGAGAAAAAGGTCCAGGTTAGGTTGATTGGACTGGAAAGGCATCTCTGAAGAGGTGGCGTTTGAACAGAGATCGGAAATGTGAGAAAGAAACCAGTCATGAGAGGATTTGGGGAAAGAGCACCCAGACTAGTATAATTGTTTTGAGACAGAAAAGAACTTAGTTTTTAAGAAACGAAAGATGGGGCTTCCGTGGTGGCGCAGCGGTTGAGAGTCCGCCTGCCGATGCAGGGGACACGGGTTCGTGCCCCGGTCCGGGAAGATCCCACATGGTGCTGAGCGGCTGGGCCCGTGAGCCATGGCCGCTGAGCCTGCGCGTCCGGAGCCTGTGCTCCGCAACAGGAGAGGCCACAACAGTGAGAGGCCCGCATACTGCAAAGAAAAAAAAAAAAGGAACGAAAGATGGCCATTGTGGATAATGAGCGAGAGAGAATAGCACAAGAGGTTTTCTGTGAACAAATAATGCAGGAGTTTGTGCCAGATGACCCTTTCTTGTGAAACCTTTTTTTCTTCTACCAGTCTGCATACCCAAACAACGTCCGACACTTTTTCACTCTGTCAGCTTTTCACGGCATCACCATTTGCCCGTTAAACGGCATCACCATTTGCTCGTTAATATATCGCTCACAGTCTGCTCTAATGTGTATATTTATATTTCTTTTTAAATAAATTTATTTATTTATTTATTTTTGGCTGCATTGGGTCTTCGTTGCTGCGTGCGGGCTTTCTCTAGTTGCGGCGAGTGAGGGCTTCTCTTCCTTGCGGTGCGCAGGCTTCTCATTGCGGTGGCATGTCTTGTTGGAGAGCACAGGCTATAGGTGCGAGGGCTTCAGTAGTTGTGGCACGCGGGCCCAGTAGTTGTGGCTCACGGGCTCTAGAGCGCAGGCTCAGTAGTTGTTGGCGCACGGGCTTAGTTGCTCCATGGCATGAGGGATCTTACCAGACCCAGGGCTCAAACACGTGTCCCCTGCATTGGCAGGCGGATTCTTAACCACTGCTCCACCAGGGAAGCCCCTGTATGTATGTATGTATGTATGTATGTATGTATGTATGTATGTATGTATGTATTTATTTATTTTTGGCTGTGTTGGGTCTTCGTTTCTGTGTGAGGGCTTTCTCTAGTTGTGGCAAGCGGGGGCCACTCTTCATCGCCGTGCGCGGACCTCTCACTATCGCGGCCTCTCTTGTTGCGGAGCACAGGCTCCAGACGCGCAGGCTCAGTAGTTGTGGCTCTCGGGCCTAGTTGCTCTGCGGCATGTGGGATCTTCCCAGACCAGGGCTCGAACCCGTGTCCCCTGCATTAGCAGGCAGATTCTCAACCACTGCGCCACCAGGGAAGCCCTGTATTTCTTTTTATATTTATATTTTTTATTCTAAGAGCCCTGATCCTTCTCTTCTCCCTTTCATCAGAGTACCTCTCATGCCTGATGAGGTTCCTTGAACATAAGGATAAAGACTTAAGGAATCAGAATGAAGTAGGAGGAAGAAGGCTTTGAAGTCATATGGTTCTGAGATCAAGAATGGAGTAACAGTAATACTTAACAGTTGTGCAGTAAATGATGTCACCAGGGTCTAATCTCTCTCAGGTTTGCCCTTTTGGGTGTTGGTTCCATACTTGGTTAGGTCACTCCTTTGGTCCTAAGATGGCTGCAGTATCTAGGGTCCTTTATATCCTCTCAGCTTCAAGTTGACAGCATCTCATTGTCTAGATTGGGTTACATACCCTACCCTGAACCATGTCTATGGAATTATGAAGCTTTGATTGACTTGGATCTCATTCTCTTCCCAGCATAATTGAATGGATCCTTATAAACCAATGGGTGGGAAAAAAATAAAATAAAATAAAAATAAACAAATGGGGGGGTAGGTCAGAGGAGGTAATTAATGATTGCTAGATTGACAAAACCAACCAATGTCCACTTAAATATGAAGTGAAAGTAAGACTTCTAGTGCTTTTAACATAAGTTTTGGAGTATCACACAGTTAAACAAATGTTCCATTTCTGCAGTATGCTTGTATTTGGTACATGAGCTACACAGAAGTAAAAGACAATCTTAGCTTTAGGAGCTTCTAGTCTTACTGAAAAGAAAACATGGTGTATAATGAAACCTAACCTGTCATGGTTTGCAGACTGTCGGGACAATTCCCAGGGAGTTGGAGAGGGAGGGCCTTTAGAGGCAAGGGGAGTCCAGGAGAATTTGGGGAATATTTTGGGGGGGAAAGCAGAAGAGGAGCCTTTACTTTTCATTTTATATTCATCAAAAAGATTTAATTTTATTTATAAAGAGCATATAGCACTTCCATAAGAACAAGTCTTAAACTACAAGTTATGAGAAGTGAGAAAGTACTATTGACATTGTTTTTAAAAGTCTTTGGACTAAAGGAGGAAAGGGGGGAAATTTGAACTTTTCATTCAGCAGATCTTTCAGGGACTTAACTTTGAATCAGATTTCACTCACATATAATTATATGCAGAATGAGAAGACTGGAACTGAAGCCCAAGGTACTTGAGGAGTGAGTTATAGAGCCCTAATCCACTCTGAATGTGTTTAAGGCACTTGACCCACATGATTGCTCCCCAACATAACAGAGATTTTCCAGGTGAGATGGCTGTACTGCTGCTGGTAATCTGAGAACCCCTGGCAAACAGGAGTGGTGCTGAAGGACTGGAAGTAGGCAAATGCTGTTTTGATTTTCAAAGTGAGAAGGGTAGATTTCACAAACCAGACCAGTGAACTTGATATCCATTCCACCCAAAATTCTGGCTGGATTTATTAAATATGTTCAGAAAGAAAAGCCAAGATCATCAGGTATCAAGTCGTTACAGATTGATACCCTTTTTGCCTTTTAGGTATTTGGATTTCAAAAAGGCATCTTGAAAAGTCTCTCATAATATCCTTGTGAAAACAGAACAATTAGGTACATCAGTTGAACATCATGGACAAAGAGTATTGTTTAATGGGTTTAAGTAAATATACAGAGGTATCCCATGGTGGCCTGCAGAGTTTGGTCCTCAGTTTGGTCTTGTCAACATTTTTATAAATGACTTAGATGAGGACACATGTGCATGTTTCTCAAACCTGCAGTTAACACAAAGCTGGGAGGGATAACTAATACAATGGATAACAAAATCCCAATCCAGAAAGGTCTTGACAGGCTGGAACTCTATGTTGAGTCTAACAAGAAGAAATTTAACAAGGGTAAAAGTAAGTATTGTAATAGTATTTTTTTTAATTTCAATTTCCAACTGTTTGTTGCTAGTATATTGACTTTTGTATATTGACCTTGTATCCTGTGACCTTATTAAACTCATTTAGTAGTCCTACTAGCTCCATTTTGGATTCTTAGGGATTTTCTAGATAGATAATCATCATTTATATTATATTTTTTGTTTATTTGGTATGTACATTTTAAAGATTTTTGTTACATATTACCAAATAGCCCTTCAGAAAGTATCTGCAACTTACAATCTTACCAGCAATTAAGAATGTGTATCTTACTATATTTAGAGTGCCCATTCTCCATCTTTGCCAACAATAGGCTTAAAAAACAGCTTTGCCAATCTGACAGAAATGGTATCAAAGAAGGTGGTTTCACCCAAAAAGGCTGTACCATTAAAACACTTCCTTAAGCCTTAGCTTAGAATATAGAAATGGAATATTATTAAATAAGGTATTCATTTGAAAAGAAATAAATGCTGATCTTGTGTTTATTTTGAAATTATAGGTGTGTCTCATTCAGTATTCTATCTGGAAGTTTTAAGTATTTTTAGGGGTGTTAATGTTTAGAACATCATAGGTGGGCTTTAGATATTGGTGAATGTTTTATTTATAACAACAAAAAGCAAACTCCACAGTGCTGGTAGGTAATATTTTTAATGGCTGGGATCCCAGGTTATAAGTTTCTTAATATTGGGAAAACAAACTGAGTTGGAGAAGACTTTATTTCCTTGATTCTGAGAGGCTTCCACCCTCCTCCATATTTTCATTGTTAGGAAATATTGTGAAAGGCTTTGAAATGGATTAAAAAAAAAAAAGATTACTGGCTGATTTGTCTAATTCCCTATCCTGGCTAGTGACTCTGTGAGGGCCTGTGCCTCACTGTCTTTGATATATATACATATATATATATATATATATATATATATATATATATATGTTTTGTTTTTTGTTTTGTTTCGTTTTGTTTTTTGATTTATTTTTAGCTGAGTTGGGTCTTTGTTGCTGCGCACAGGCTTTCTCTAGTTGCGGCGAGCGGAGGCTACTCTTCGTTGCGGTGCGCGGACTTCTCATTGTGGTGGCTTCTCTTGTTGTGGAGCACAGGCTCTAAGCACGCAGGCTTCAGTAGTTGAGGCTCACGGGCTCTAGAGCGCAGGCTCAGTAATTGTGGCCCACGGGCTTAGTTGCTCCGCGGCATGTGGGATCTTCCCAGACGCACGGGCTTGGTTGCTCCGCGGCATGTGGCATCTTCTCAGACCAGGGCTCGAATCCATGTTCCTTGCATTGGCAGGCGGATTCTTAACTGCTGCACCACCAGGGAAGCCCTCTTTGAGCTATTTTTAAATAACTCTGTAAATTGTAAAAAGCTGGTAGAAAAGATTCTTACCCATGAAAAGACAGTACAACTGATTCTTGCCCTGTGTCTATTGACCAGTTTTTAACTATCTGTAAATTCATTTCCTGCCTTCCTGATTGCCCATATATGTGTGTTGTTTGGATTCTGTTTTGAACCAACTGCAACATCTTACTGGTTCCCTTATTAATTAATGATTAAATAAAACCCTTGACATGTGTTCATTTTATATTTATATGAGAGTCATGATTTTACTTTTTTTACTAACTGTCCTTTAATGTTTTTGAATTTATTATTTCTGGAATGCATATCACAATTGTGTATATATTAAATGTGTTAGTGGTTCTTTTTGCTTGAAAAGTGGGCAACTTAATATTAAGTCCATAGAGTGTTTTATTATTGATAGCCTTAACAATTTGCTACATTACACATTCAGATAAGCTCTGAAGTTATAGTCATGGTTCTGGCAGTTGCTTACTGAAATTTATGAACTATTACTAGGCAAAAAGCTGACTCTTCTTTATTATCTTTCAATACTACCACTCAGGACTTCCCTGGTGGCGCAGTGGTTAAGAATCTGCCTGCCAATGCAGGGGACACGGGTTCGAGCCCTGTTCCGGGAAGATCCCACATGCTGTGGAGCAACTAAGCCCGTGAACCACAACTACTGAGCCTGCGCTCTAGAGCCAGCGAGCCACAACTACTTGAGCTCACGTGCCACAGCTACTGAAGCCTGTGCACCTAGAGCTTGTGCTCGCAACAAGAGAGGCCACCTCAGTGAGAAGCCTGTGCACCACAACAAAGAGTAGTCCCTGCTCAGCAACGAAGACCCAACGCAGTCAAAAATAAATAAATTTATTAAAAAATAAAAAAAACTACTACTGCGTAGTGTTGCCTTGCTTGAAACATTAGTTCTTCACATTAGGATTGGCTTAATTTTTGAAAAAATGCTAAAAATAAATTACTGTCAGAATTACAGAAGCTGGGCTTCCCTGGTGGCACAGTGGTTGGGAGTCCACCTGCTGATGCAGGGGACACGGGTTCGTGCCCCGGTCCAGGAGGATCCCACATGCTGCGGAGTGGCTGGGCCCGTGAGCCATGGCCGCTGAGCCTGCGTGTCCGGAGCCTGTGCTCCGCAATGGAAGAGGCCGCAACAGTGAGAGGCCCGCGTACCGAAAAAAAAAAAAAAAAAAATTACAGAACCTGGCTGACGATGTGGGAATTCATTATGAAAAGCATACTATAGGGCTTCCCTGGTGGCGCAGTGGTTGAGAGTCCGCCTGCCGATGCAGGGGAAACGGGTTCGTGCCCCGGTCTGGGAGGATCCCACATGCCGCGGAGCGGCTGGGCCTGTGAGCCATGGCCGCTGGGCCTGTGCGTCCGGAGACTGTGCTCCGCAACGGGAGAGGCCACAACAGTGAGAGGCCCATATACCGCAAAAAAAAAAAAAGCATACTATAAACAATATATGTCCTCTTAAACCCTTGCCTATTTAAACAGTCATTCATTTTACAAACATTTACTGAACACCAATTATGTGTTCTCCAAGGGTAAAAAGGTGACTGCTCTAGGTCGAAATTAAGAATCCAGCATCCCATCATGCAACCATGTTTTGAGAAAATTTAAATTGCCATGTATCGTTAGTCCAGATAATTGATTAGCCTAATGTGTGGATTGATATTCACAACTCCCATTTATTTGTGTATTACTTTATGCCAGATTCCTTACTGCTTTCTATACAAACATCCCAGTCTGTAGAATGGGGATATTGTTCTCAAACTCATTGGGTTGTCATGGGGATTAGATGTATTTATGTATAAATAGTACTTAGCTAAATTCCTGGCACACAGTAAGTATAAACCACGGTTATGGTCTTATCTAATTCTCACAATAACCTAGTGAAGTAGATGTTATCCCATTTTTTAGAATAGAAACTGAAGTTCAAAAACTGGCTTGCTAATGAGCCTAAAGCTATGTAGTGAAAGAGCCAAGATTTTAAAAAATTTTTATGGTTGTGAACTATAACACATCTACAAAAAAGTTCAGACAACATAAATATGTCATTAATAGGTAATTATAAAGAGGATATCCCATGTAACCACTACCCAGATCAAGTATTTAATAAAAAATTGCCAATATACTGGATGCCACCAAGCTTTCCCAATCACAACCTCCTCCCTCCTTCCTAAAGTAACCACTATCCTAACATTTATGGTACTTACTTACTTGCCTCTGTTCTGTGCTTTTACCATCTAACTATTCACTAGAGTTTAATTTTACCTGTCTTTAACCTTTACATAGAATCAGACAATTTAGATTCTTTTGAGTTTAGCTTCTTATATCTAAGCTCCATCTGAGTTAAATTAAGCTGGAATTTGTTCATTTTTATTCAGTGTTCTATACCACAGATCATACATTCTTCTTTGATATTATTTCCAATTTTGAGGATTTTACAAATCTTGTTGTTAAGAATATTATTATAGTTCTTCCTCTTCCTCTTCCCTACTTTAACAAGTCAGTCCCTAAAGCCATAAGGTGGTATGGATCCATGCAGAGGACTGACCTGGCACTAGAGTATTAGAGCTGAAGGGGAGTAACTAAGGCATCCACATAGGGACGTGAACTGGCTTGCAGTGCCAGCAGGGTGCATAGGGCATCCAGTTGAGGGAAGGTCCAATGCAGGGTACCAGATCCCAAGCAGAGTGAGGAGGGTTTCCACACAGGGAGAGCCATTTAACACAAGTTGTCACCCTAGTGGGGAGAATGTCTCCATGGGGGAGGGGAGGTATAATTTGGTATGAGGTGGCACAGTCTAAATAGAAAGAGAAATGAGTTCATGTGAGGTGGACTGGCCTGGCAGTGGAAGTCAGAGCCCAGGCAGGGTGAGGAGCATGTTCACATGGGGAGTGTGGGAGGACAGCAAAGGGCAGAGTAGCAGAGCCCAAGTGGAGTAAAGAGGGCATCTGTAAGGGGGAGGGGGCAACAATGGGCAATTGGTTTCATAAGACAAATTGACCAAATAAGTAAATCTGTTAAGGATAATGGGAGCCAGATTTCTCACTGAAGGAGGAGGAGGTATGGGGAAGGAGAAAATAGAGTAAATTCTGTGAAGTTGGATTGGAATTAAAGGTATCGGTATGAATTCATGGTTTTCAAAATATATAGTTAAATATAGCTGTAAATGTGTGTATTTGATACATGGATAGTAATGTGTGTGTTGTTCCCTAGCTCTGTCCACTGAAGGGGTACCTGAGAGCAGCAACATTCCAGTTACAGTGAGCACATGTGTGCCCTGATCTTGACTCTGAATGTCATCAGGGTTCTATCAGGCTGATTTCAGGCCTGGAAAGGCCTGATTTCAGGACAGAGAAAGTATAAGATGAGCCTGGAATTTTTTCTTGTACCAGAAAGCAAGGAAGTGCTCAAAGAATGAAGGAACCATGTCAAAAGAACACAGAATCCAACTTGGAAGGATTCCCACTGACCAAATCTAGGGCAATCAGAGCATCAAAATAAATCATGGTAACGGATAGTAACTCATTCAATAAAATAGAAAAATAGAGTTCATACTGATAGATGAATAAATGAACTAAAAATTTAATGAGCAGGATATTTATGTACTTTCAAATACCAACCCACAAAATATTTATTAATTGCTTTATTAGTTATTAATTATAGTTGTATAACAAATTACCCCCAAATTTAGTGACTTCTAACAATAAGCATCTCAGTTCTGTGGTCAGGAATTCAGGAGTGACTTAGCTGAGTAGTTCTTTTTTCTTTCTTCGGTTTTTTTTTGGCTGCCTCAGGTGTTAGTTGTGGCATGTGGGATCTTCATTGAGGCATGCGTGATCTTTCGTTGTGGCGTGTGAGCTTCTCTCTAGTGGCATGTGGGTTTTCTCTTCTCTAGTTCTGGCACGCAGGCTCCAGGGCACATGGGGTCTGTAGTGTGGCATGTGGGTTCCAGAGCACATGGGCTATGTAGTTTGCGGCTCGTGGACTCTAGTTGAGGCGCGGGAGCTCAGTAGTTGTGGTGCACGGGCTTAGTTGCCCTGCGGCACGTGGGATCTTAGTTCCCCAACCAGGGATCAAACCCTCGTACCCTGCATTGTAAAACAGCTTCTTTACCACTGGACCACCAGGGAAGTCCCAGCTGAGTGGTTCTGACTCAGGTTCTCCCTATATGTTTGTGGTCAGGATCTTGCCAGGGGCTGCAGTCATCTGAAGACTTGACCACAACTGGAGGATCTGCTTCCAAGATAGCTATTCACAGGGCTGTTGGCAGGAAGCCTCAGTTCCTCACCACATGGGCCTCCTTAGAGGCTGCTTGAGTGTTTTCATGACATGGCAGCTACATGAGCTAATCTTTAAAGTCACGCTCCATCACCCTGCTTTATTCTGTTAGTTAGAAGCAAGTCACTAAGTCTTAGCCACACTTAAGGGGAGGGTAGTTAGGCGCCAACCCTTGAAGTAAGGATATCATAGAATTCGTGGACATAATTTAAAACCACCTCAATTACAAAAGGACAAAAAATAACTTTATATTGCAAAATCTGGTCGACCCTCCATAATGAAGGGATCAAAACGAACATCATCAGTAACAAGACAAATTGAAGTCTTGTGTCACCTGACAGGAATACAGCAAGAAGAACACGGCACATGTCTGTTATATTCCTGCCAAAAATACGTGGCTTGAATCTAATCATATAGAGATATCAGATGTTGTAGCCAGCCTCCAAGATGACCTCCAGTGATCCCTGCTTCATGTGTACTCTCCTCCAGAGAGTACCAGAGTTGGTCTGTATGACCAGTAGAATATAGCAAAAGTAATGGTATGTCATTTCCAAGATTGGGTGATAAAAGACTGACTTCTTTCTTGAGTTATCTTGGTCACTCTCCCTGAGTAAAGCCATGTTGCAAGCAGCCCTATGGAGAGGCCAGCAGGCAAGGAACTGAAGCCTCCCATTAGCCACATGAGTGAACCTGGAAGCAAATCCTCCAACTCAAATTGAAGCACATTCTACAAAATAACTGGCTGTAATCATCAAAAAGTGTCAAGGTCATGTAAAGCAAGACACAGGACTGAGGAACTCTTCCAGACAGAAGGAGACTAAAGAGACATGACAACCTGTGTAACATTGATGCAGAACTGGATTTTGCTATAGAGAACGTTTTGGAGACATTTGATGAAACTTAAATGGGGTCTGAAGATTAAACTTAAATGGGATCTTGAAGGTATCAACATTAACTTCTTGATTTTGATGGTTACATTGTGTATATGAGAATGTCCTAGTTTATAGAGAACATGCAGTAAAGTGTTCTGGTTTGATGAGGCATCAGGTTGGCAACTTACAAATGGCTCAGCAAAAACAGTTCACAAATGATTTAGGAAAAATAGTTCTTTGAACTGTACTTAACAGCTTTTCTATAAGGTTGTGACTATTTCAAAACTTTTAAAAGCTACATAAAGGAAAGCAATATTCCAATATTCTTATACATGTTATCTGGTATAGTTTTGTGTAGATTTCTATTGTGTAAGTACCTGAAAGTGGAATTGCTGGACTGTAGAGTATGCATTTCTTCAACTATAGTGGTTTTTGCTTTTTCTTAGGTTAGTATCGAGCACCTTTTCATGTGTTTATTAATTTGTTTCCCAATCCCATTTTTGTACTGCCTTTCCATCTTCCACTTTATCTTATTTTTCTATTATACATCATTTCCTTAATGATTCATAAGAGTTCTTTGTATACTTAAGATGAAGCTGTTGGCAAAATGTGTTACAAATATCTTCTCCCACTCTTTGGCTTCTCTTTTTACTCTCTTTATAGTATATTTTGATGAACAGAAATTCTTAATTTTTGAAAATTCTTAATTTTAGTAATTCTAATTTATCAATCTTTTATGATTAGTGATTTTTTTAAGTTAATGTAGTTATTTATTATTTTTGACTGCGTTGGGTCTTTGTTGCTGCACGCGGGCTTTCTCTAGTTGAGGTGAGTGGGGGCTACTCTCCTTTGCGGTATGCGGGCTTCTCATTGCAGTGGCTTCTCTTGTTGCGGAGCACGGGCTCTAGGCACGCGGGCTTCAGTAGTTGTGGAACATGGGCTCAGTAGTTGTGGCTTGCGGGCTCTAGAGTGCAGGCTCAGTAGTTGTGGCGCACGGGCTTAGTTGCTTCTCAGCATGTGGGATCTTCCCGGACCAGAGCTCGAACCCATGTCCCCTGCATTGGCAGGCGAATTCTTAACCACTGCGCCACCAGGGAAGTCTTAGTGCTTTGTTTTTGTTTCTTAAGAATTCCTAACTCAAATATGTCACTTTTTTTATACTGTCTTTTAAACCTTATTGTTTGGCCAAGTCTGTAATCATTGTTGGCTTATGGTTAAGTCTTATTTTTACCATGCATAACCAGTTGTCCCTACATCATTTTTATTTATTTATTTATTTATTTATTTATTTTGCGGTACGTGGGCCTCCCACTGCCGTGGCCCCTCCCATCGCGGAGCGCAGACTCCGTACGCACAGGCACAGCGGCCACGGCCCACCGGCCCAGCCGCTCCGCGGCACGTGGGATCCCCCTGGACCGGGGCACGAACCCGTGCCCCCCGCCCCCCGCATCGGCAGGCGGACCCCCAACCACTGCGCCACCAGGGAAGCCCTCCTACATCATTTATAATCTAACCTTTCCCCCCACTGCTCTTTAATGCCATGGTTGTCATAAATTGTTCATGTATACATTAGTCTATTTCTGGACATTCTGTTCTGTTCTACTGGCATATTTGTATATATTTGCTCCAATCTCACATTCTTAGTTATTATAGCTGTATCATAAGTCACTGTCTTTTATTTTTTCTTTCAGTCTTATTGAGATACAGTTGACGTACAACACTGTATAAGTTTAAGCTTAATGATTTGATTTACATACGTCATGAAGTCACTGTTAACAATAAGTTTAGTGAACATCCATCTTCTCATATAGATACAAAATTAAAGAAACAGAAAAAAAACCGTTTTTATCTTGTGATGAGAACTCTTAAGATTTACTCTCTTAACAATTTTCACGTATAACATACAGCTGTTAATTTCATTAATCATATTGTACATTACATCCCTAGTACTTATTTATCTTATAACTAGAAATTTGTACCTTTGACTGCCTTTATCCGGTTGCTGCTCCCCCATCCCCCACCTCTGTTAACCACAAATCTGAACTCTTTTTTTTGTGATTTTTTTGTTTATTTTTGAAATATCATTTACCTACAGCACTATGTTAGTTCCAGGTATACAACAAAGAGATTCAATATTTCCGTATATTACAAAATGATCACCACAAGTCAATTTCTTTTAATCCAAGTCTTCCCTACTTGTTCCTTTATAAGGGTATTTTGGCTGTTCTTGGCCTTTTGAATGTCCATATACATTTTAGGGAATAAGTTTAAGTTCCATACCAAACAAACACCTGTTAAGATTCTGATTGGCATTGCTTCGAATCTATAGATCAGTTTGGGGAGAATGGACTGTTTTTACAATATTGAGTCTTTCAGTCTATGAACATGGTAATCCTTTTATTTAGCTACTTATTTAGATGTTTAATTTCTCTCAGTAATGTTTGTTTTCTGCATAGAATTCTTGCACATATTTTCTTTCACTTATTTATAAGTGCTTGTTATTTTTCAGGATGTTATAAATACCACCTTTTAAATTTTTATTTTTAACTGTTTTTGTTAAGTAGAAACTCAATTGATTTTTATGTGTTGACCTAATATCTAATAGAAAGTTTGGCAAACGATAGTCCACTGAATCCTGCCTGCTGCCTGTTCTAGGCTTGCAAACTAAGAATGCTTTTTACATATGTTTGTATATATATGATCAATTTGATGATAGAGAACACTAATTTTGAACCTCAATTGAGTGAAATGTTATCTTATAGAAAAGAATTCCATTCTTCTCATTAATAAACCTCTTTTATTTGAAATATTTTCATTAATAAAATATTTGTAGAAATTTGTTTTCTCTCTTGTGATATAAATACCTTTGTAATATCTTAAATTTTGCCTCTTGGTCTGCAAAGCCTAAAATATTGACTCTCTGACACTTTATAGACAAAGTTTACTGACCCCAATATAAAGCCTTCCTAAACTCACTTATGAATTCTAATTATTGAAAAATGTTTTGGGACTCCCCTGGCGATCCAGCATTTAGGACTCCACGCTCCTAATGCAGGGCGCAAGGGTTCGATTCCTGGTTGGGGAAGTAAGATCCCACATGCCGCATGGCAGGGCCAAAAAAAATTCTTTTTATCTGTAGAGTCTGTTGGATTTGCCATTTACATGATACATCATCAGTAAGGAATGACAATTTTATTTATTCCTTTCTAATTCCTTTATCTATTTTTCTTCACTTGCCACACCTTAATTCAATTTCAAGGACTGAGATTTTTCTTAGTCTAGGTGACTAGAAGCTGGGCTGCACTTGATAAGTAGTTGCTTTATTCTCCGAGTAAAGCCCTTCAGAATCCCAACTCTGAATGCAAAATTTGTCTCCCTTGCTCCTTATAAGTGATGCTTGCTTACCCTCCTGACTTGGGAAAAAAACCCCAGCACAAGAGTTGACTTAAACGTAGGGCTGACCACTCTAGGTTTCCAGCTTCTTCCATATCTTGGCTTGGTTATTCTTTAATCTCTTGTTAGTTCTCTGATACCTCGAGCACATTGTTAAAAATGTTTTGACTGTCTTTTCTAGTTCTGAGCTGAAGAGTTGGTCTGAGTTACCTGGTCTGCCGTTACTGGAATGGAATTGAGGAAAGAAGATTTGTACTCAGTTCTGTCTAACTCCCAGGGCCATGCTCTTAACCACTTACTATATTGCTTTGTGATTAAATCTAACAAATAATTTAAAGTGTAAAATGATGCTTATTTTTGAATTGTACCTTTACATAAGCATCATTTTATGCTTATATTATTTATGCTTCTCACGACAGAAAATGTCAGGTCAAAAATTTAAGGCCTGTATTCTATTTTTTACTCTGCAGTGAAGCAAATAAACAACATGTAAGATGTCAGAAATGCTTGGAATTTGGGCATTGGACTTATGAATGCACAGGAAAAAGAAAGTACCTACATAGGCCTTCAAGAACAGCAGAACTAAAGAAAGCTTTAAAAGAAAAAGAAAACAGATTATTATTACAGCAAAGGTAAGGTTACATATGGTATCCAAAGGAATATTTATTTGTATTTATAAAATTTATTAAGGGACTAAATATCTTATGGTGGTTATCCAGATTTAGATTATATTGTAATATTAGCTAATGTTTAATGAGTGTTACTGTGTGCCAGGCACCGTACTAAGGTCTTTACAATTATTAGCTTATTTCAGCATCACATCTATACCGTTAAGGTAAGTACTATTATAATTCCCATTTTACATATGAAGAAGCTGAGGCATGGGGCTTCCCTGGTGGCACAGTGGTTGAGAGTCCGCCTGCCGATGCAGGGGACACGGGTTCGTGCCCCGGTCTGGAAGAT
Source organism: Mesoplodon mirus (assembly GCF_964341445.2). Taxonomy (NCBI): domain Eukaryota; kingdom Metazoa; phylum Chordata; class Mammalia; order Artiodactyla; family Ziphiidae; genus Mesoplodon; species Mesoplodon mirus. The sequence continues at coordinate 73,684,860 of NC_138980.1, forward strand.
CCCACATGCCGCGGAGTGGCTGGGCCCGTGAGCCATGGCCGCTGAGCCTGCGCGTTCAGAGCCTGTGCTCCGCAACGGGAGGGGCCCGAACAGTGAGAGGCCCGCGTACCGCAAAAAAAAAAAAAAAAAAGAAGCTGAGGCATGGAGAGATTCAGTAACTTGCTCAGTGTCACACAGCAAGTAAGTGGAAAAGTTAAGTGTTAAACCAACTAGCCAGTCTCCAGAGTCCATGCTCTTAATCACTTTGCTTTTTTGCCTCAACTGCCAATGAAATGACAGCAGAATACTATGAGGTAGATTATATGAACTGATATGGAAAGATATCCAAAGTAAGTACCCAAGATACTTATACTAAGTATATAAACAAGGTAGAGAACAGTATATATAATATACTATCATTTATGTTAAAAAGGAAGAAAAAAGGAAGAATGGAGCTTTTTGGGGGGGGAATATAAATGGTTGATAATAGTGGTTGTTTTCTAGGAGAACTGGGTAGGAAGGAAAAATTGTTATTTATCCTTTTATGCCCTTTGAATAAAGCTTTTTAAATTCCCATGAAATAAGTAAGCTTATGTGTTTCAGAGAAACTGAAACAGGAAGGTGTCAGGTCTACTTAGTGCTGCATATTAGAAGTAGCACCTTCATGAGAATCGTTAGCAATATAATAGTGTCTTAAACATCTGGATTTTCCAGGCAGCAGTCTTCCAGTTTGTGGACAGGAAGGCTCTTCAAGGGTTATACAGGAATAGACAGGTAATCAGTTTCTAGATTATAAATATTCATATATGTTTCTTCCAAAAATAAATCTGTATGAGACCTTTCCTACCCTTCTCTAATTTCACAAAAGAAAGGCATACCTCTCGCCTATCTCTAATCTTACCTTGGTATATTGTGCTCATGTATAAAATCCTAGAGACTTTTCAAAATACTGGTGTTTGTAAGAAAGTAAAAGGCCCAAATTATTGGGAGCAAGTTCTTTTGTAATTTTTTTCCCCAGCAAAACTGAAGGAGGATCTAATTGAGTTGTCAATTTAAAAGTATATTTTAATGATACATCGTTATGTGACTTGTGGAATCTAACATGGGAGGAATTCAGAGAACTGAGTGACATTGCTACAGCAAAACTCTTTCTGTTCCCATCTACCTGTTCAGGTTAATAAGCTTTCTCAGGGTTAAATCTGTAAAAGTTAAATATAGGAATTAAATTGATACTGAACCCTGTCATAGTCAAGCAATAAGATCCATGGATACATAAGCTAGAAAAAAAAATCCATGTCATTAAGAGGTACAGTTCCAGTGAAATTTTTTTATGTATAATAGTTACTAAAATTTATAATATATTTTACATTGTTTTAATCAATTTGTATAGTAGTAATGATAATGGTAATTCAACTCAGAATTTTAAAACACTTTTAAAACCTTATTATCACAAGTAATTAAAAGATACAATATCAAGTTATGTCTATATTTTTATTGCAGAGAAATGTAAGTGATCACTAAAATTTTCAGGCATGAAAATATATTAGGATACATTCTTTGGGGAAAGGAGAATAAAAATTCAAGTTCAAAGAGGAAAAGGGACAGTGTAAAAGTACCAATTGTTAAAGATAAGCTTGTTCATTTATTTTTTTTTAATTAATTATGGTACATATCAAATTTTGTGGTATTTACAATTACCAAAATGATGTAACGATTTTCTTTTTAAAATATCAATATTTAATATATAATATACCAGACTTTATACCCTTTGAGGGGAAAAACATAATTTTTCAAACTTCTTTTGTTAGGAATGTAAGCAAAAAATGTTTGAAGACCTCTGTCCTAAAGAATAAAATATGAGTTATGAATAATTTCATTTCAACATTTACTTTTGTTTTTCTAGTTGTATTACACAAGTATCTTGGTCTTAAAAATACATAGAACTACATGAATTTTAGTTTTGGCTCTGTTACGTAAAGAGTGCTGATTTTTTGGTTCAATGATAAAATTATGGAAGTGTGTGAATTTCAGTGATCTTCCATTCTTGTGGTATGACTTAACAAATGTACTTCTACCACTTATTTTACTGCAAAAATTACAATTCTCCAGTAAGTAATTCCATCGTGTAAAACAGCTTTACATAAATACATATTTATATTTGAGGACCCAGGAAATAAGGATATAATGTTATCTAGGAAATATAGAGAAGTTCAGAATATAAAAATGTTAAATTTACAGGACAGTATATAGTAATAGAAGTAAATCTGTAATTTGAAAGCCTGATTTAGTATGCATGTTGTTTGGCAGCAGTATAGCAGCAAGCCATTTGTGTATTTCACTCAGCAATCTCCAGACTTTGTTCTTTATAAATAATGTGAGGGAACACAGTCTTGAAGTATTAAGTCTCTGGTTCTTAAGCAGTAAATAACTGAACGTTTGGGGGACATGCAGAAAAAGAAATATTTTGTTTGTTTTTGTTTTTTAAATTTTTTTGACCATTCCTCACGGCATGCAGGATCTTAGTTCCCAGACCAGGGATCGAACCCGGGCTCCCTGCAGTGAAAGCACAGAGTCTTAACTCCTAGACTGCCAAGGAAGTCACAAGAAACAGTTTTTAATTTTTTTGTTTGTTTTATTTTTACTTTTTATTTTTATTGGAGTATAGTTGATTTACAATGATGTGTTCGTTTCAGGTGTACAGCAAAGTGAATCAATTAAGAAATTTTTTTTTAATTAAAGGTTGCTTTTTTTATATGAAATGGCCATTTATAATACCATTCTAGAAACCCAAATTATAACTTACAGCTGTTGTGCTATTACTTGCTTTGTTCTGTTGTTCGCTAAATAGTCAATTTAGCCATGTCAATCTTAAGTTCAAAACTAAAAAAGAGGGGCTTCCCTGGTGCCACAGTAGTTGGAAGTCCGCCTGCCAATGCAGGGGGCACGAGTTTGAGCCCTGGTCTGGGAGGATCCCACATGCCGCGGAGCAGCTGGGCCTGTGCGCCACAGCTGCTGAGCCTGCACTCTGGAGCCCATGAGCCACAGCTACTGGGCCTGTGTGCTACGGCTGCTGGGGCCCACACACCTAGAGCCCGTGCTCCGCAACAGGAGAGACCACCATGGTGAGGGGCCTGCACACCGCAAAGAAGAGTGGCCCCTTCTCGCTGCAACTGGAGAGGGCCTGTGCACAGCAATGGAGACCCAGTGCAGCCAAGAATGAATAAATAAAATAGATGAGTTGGGAAAAAACTAAAAAACAATCAAATTGGTGCGTTTGGTCATCTTAACTACTAACTTAACCTGGCTTCTAAAGTACAGTTGATAACATTTGTCTTGCTTAAGTGCTGGTTAAGTTGACTGCATGTACCATATACACCTGCAACAGGAAACTTTCCTCTTGATTATAGCAATAAACACTGGACTCTCAGTACATGTTATAAAAGACAAAGTGTTTCTCCAATGAAAAAAGTTTTGGGGATAGCAGAAGCGTTTGTCTGAGCTGTTTATAATCACTGTATTAACAGGAGCTTTTCCCCCCTTCACATTTATCAGCATTGGAGAAACTAATGTAGAAAGAAAGACCAAGAAAAAAAGGTATGTGTGGCTTTAGTATTATGTAGATAATATATAATACTAGTTGGAGGGATGGGGTGTGTGATTTTAAAATAATAGTTAAAAGATTTGGATCTGAAGTCTCTTGTTTGCAATTCATGATTAAATATCATCCTGTTTTCTGATATGTTCCTCTGTTTACCTATCTGGAGTTTCTTCCTTCATTTATCCTTTTTCTCCAACTTTCTAGAGTCCTTATACATGGAAATAGTAAGTAATTTCTCTTGTCTTGGATTAGGAAATGTTATTAGAGTGGTAAGAAATTATTGACCAGCTGTATCTGGTATAAAGTAGTTAAGGTTATGAAGCATTTACCACTGTACCTGAGGTTTAAATAAACCCAGTTGTTAAACTGCAACTTTATTCTAACATCATTCACTCTGGAGCATAGTATAGTAGGTACACTTATCTCAGACTCCATCCAAGAGAGTTAAATTGCTGTAGTAAAAGACCTTGTGGGGCTTCCCTGGTGGCGCAGTGGTTGAGAGTCCACCTGCTGATGCAGGGGACACGGGTTCATACCCTGGTCCGGGAAGATCCCACATGCCGTGGAGTGGCTGGGCCCATGAGCCATGGCTGCTGAGCCTGCGCGTCTGGAGCCTGTGCTCCGCAAAGGAAGAGGCCACAACAGTGAGAGGCCCGCGTACCGCAAAAAAAAAAAAAAAAAAAGACCTTGTGGTTTGGGGGAGAGGGTGGGCATGGTGGGGTTATTACAGTTAGGCAATCCTCAAAACATCAAATCTAGAGATAACATGCTAGCAAAGCTTCAGTATATATATATACATAATACTCAAGTGAAATTGCTTTTAAACATTCTATTAAATGTCAGCTTCTCATGCATATAATTGTCTAATAGGTCTAAGAGTGTAACCAGTTCCAGTAGCAATAGCAGTGACAGTTCAGCCAGTGATTCTTCATCAGAGAGTGAAGATTCCTCTACCTCATCCTCCTCAGAGGACAGTGACTCTGATGAAAGCTCCTCCAGTTCATCATCTTCAGCCTCTTCCACAAGCTCTTCCTCGTCCTCCGATTCAGACTCAGATTCCAGCTCTTCCAGTAGCAGCAGCAGCAGCTCTAGCTCTGAGGATGAACCACCAAAGAAGAAGAAAAAGAAATAGAACTGTTCCGTCCATGTTGGACTGATGGACTAAAAACATTAATGCGATTCTCAGAAGGGAATTTAGAATGTGTTAAGACCAAATAGGTTAACTGATCAAAATTTTTAGAGTTCAAAAGTTTCTAAATGTTTTACATTGTAAGAGCATAAAGAGTATTAATAATGGATTATATATATAAAGACTTTTTTATTTTAGGGGTGAATCTTGTTTTTTTTTATCTTTAAAATATATCTCTAAAATTAATCAAAGCTGAAACCTAGTAAATCTTTTTGTGATGAAACCTATCTTTTCTCCCTGTGAAATAAATGCCATACTTTGTTATATGTTAGTGCTATGTATCAGACATGTTTTCAGGATAATGCATCAGAATATCTGTCAGGCAGTGAATTTCTAATGCTTTTGGCTGTATGTTATTATGTAAGATTTAATACCTCTATAAGCTTAGAGTTTTCCTACTGTTAATAAATGTGCTCTATTTTTATGTTTATGTTCAGAAAGTTGTTCTGACTTCTTGTCCTAAGTGAAAAGTTCAAGGAATCTATTAATAAATTTATACCTTTTGGATGGTACAAGTTTCAAGTTACTGTGTTGTATCATTCATTTTCTTCTGGTTCTTAGAGTTACCCTTTTATGACAAAAATTATTCTAGAGGAACTTAAAAAGGAACAAAATTCTGAAACTACATAGGACTCTAATCTTGGTGCCTTTTGATAAATTCAGTGTATCAGAAAAGAAAACAGTCATTTAAAAAGCTAACTTAAGTAAAAGTGATATAAATACCTTTGTGTTGATATGCTATAAAAGGTACCATTCAAAGGGGAAAAAAATGGTAGGAGGAAGAGAGGTAATTTTTACAAAAAATTAGAGTAATGTTGGTTGCCTTTTACTAAAATATTAAGTTTTCATAAAGATTGCCTTTTACCATTTTGCAATTGCGGTATGACAGTTCATCTGGTAACTGGTCGTAAATGACAGTCTACTGCATAAATATGGATGACTTGGATTAATCTGGTATGTTGACATAGCATATACACAGTTGAAATCTAGCATGAAAGTTTAAAAAGAAATACTACACAGTATTTCTTAAAAGTAAAGTACCAGGCCATGGTGAAATTAATTGGTTTAACATCACATTATTTTGTGATGTCTTTTAAACTTTTTGGAAAGAGGTATCATTTGTAGAAAAATCTTGATTTGGGTTAAATATAGATTTTTAAAACTACAGATGTTGTCTTTATATTTTTATGAAAAAGCAGTAGAAAATTACTTTTGAAGAAAATCTATCTAAATGTTTAAATATATGTATGTTGTGAGCTTAAAGAGCTGTAATTACCTGTTTTACAGAACCGTTGCTTTCAATGATTGTAAATAAACTCTCAAAACATCATTTTAAGGCTCCATACAGAATGTGTCAATTGACAGGCAAATTTAATAAATTACTAATGAAATACAATTTACAATGTAATCTCTATGAGGACAATTTTAGCAGTTAAACTTGGAAGGGAAACAAATGTGTACATAGGTTACATCACTTGCAGTTAAATAAAGCTCAGTTTGTGCTGACGAGCTTAATAAGCTGCTTTTCTCTCTTTGCTGTTTTACTTAATGCCACTTCTTATCCATTTACATGGTAAGAGCATTTAAATTCTAATTATTTTTACTATTACAGATGTTAAAATGTATACCTGGGAAAGTACAGAGGACAGGAGCTTTATTCTAGTCACACAGTTTACTCAAAAAAGAAGAATCAATGGCAAAGTGGAGAGTAACTTCCAAAGAGTTTCTCCCCATCCTGCCTAAAAGCAGAACTCTGGATGTTGAATCCCTGGCAAATGTAATAAATGTATTATTTGTCAACCACAACCACAAACATATCAAAAGGAGACATAATTAGATCATAGGTTTTCACTCCACAAACATTTGTTAGTATGACTATATAATATAGTAAATTTGTCTTGGGATCAAAATATGGCATTAGGCCAAGTTAGCACTGGAAATGGAAAAAAGTCCAGAGAAGGTGTACTTTATAGTCATGGTTTTATTTACTTTTTTAACTTGCTTTTTTTTTTTTTTTTTTTTTTTTTTTTTTGCAGTACGCGGGCCTCTCACTGTTGTGGCCTCTCCCGTTGCGGAGCACAGTCTCCGGACGCACAGGCCCAGCGGCCATGGCTCACAGGCCTAGCCGCTCTGCGGCATGTGGGATCCTCCCAGACCCGGGCACGAACCTGTGTCCCCTGCATTGGCAGGCCGACCCTCAACCACTGCGCCACCAGGGAAGCCCTAACTTGCTATTTTGAACTGACTGTAGATTTACAGAAAATTTGTAAAAATATTACAATTTCCCTGTATACCTCACCTAGCTTCCCCTAATGTTAGTATCTTATATAACCATAGTACAATGATCAGAACCAAGAAATTAATATTTGATAAACTACTGTTAATTAAATCAAAAACCTTACTCATATTTCATCAGCTTTCCCAGTAATGTTCTATTTCTGTTCCATTATATTACCCAGAAAGTACATTTAGTTACTTCTAAGTCTGAGGCTAAGTTCCTTAGTCTTTCCTTGTCTTTCATGCCCTTGTCACTTTTGAAGAGTATTGATCAGTTATTTTGTCTAATGTCCCTCAATTTGGGTTTGCCTAGTGTTTTCTCATGATTGAACTGATGTTATGCTTTTTGGAAGAATATCACAGAAATGAAGAATTCCCAATATCGATAAGTCATTTATTATTGGTGATGTTGACCTTGATTACTTAGTGAAGGTGGTTTCATCAGGTTTCTCCATTGCAAAGTTACTGTCTTTCCCCTTTTAGTTGATATATATCTTGGAGGAGATACTTTGAGACTTTGCAAATTGTTTGTCCTTACAGTCAGCCACTACTTTTAGTGGGTCTTGTCTAGAACAATTATTACTGTGATGTTTTGCAAATGGTGATTTTCCATTTCCCTCTTCTACACTAATTGTAATTATACTCTTAAGGAAGAGCTGCCTCTTCTCCCCCATTCATTTAATCAATGGTACTGTGGACTCCTGGATGTTTATTTTGTTCTGTGGGTTAAAATTCAATAATAGTGTTGCTTTGTTGCTCAAATTCTTCCACCTTTGGCTATTAGAAGAGTTCCTTCAGGTAGGCTCCTTCATTCTTTCAACAAATCCTTATCTTTTTGTTAGGACTTCCTTACTTTTTGGGACCACAAGACGTTCCGGGTTCATTTTGTGGACTCCTTGCCCCATATTTGGAAGCAACCACTTCTCCAAGAGGCCTGCCCTGATTTTTAATTGGAGAATGGTGTTTAGAATCCATGATCTGGGTGCTTAGTAGGTTTCTTATACATTTTGTATAATAGTGTTCTAAGGTAGGTAGTTAAGACATGGAGACCTGCCATTAGCAGGAAGAAATTAGTTAATTCAACATTTCTCAGCTTAGCTTTTTTTACTTTCACAGGACTCTTCCTCAGCAGCAAAGTTCTTTGACAACAGGTGTAAGAGACTAAGTCTTTAATTAAAAATTGCCATTAGAGACTTCCCTGGTGGTCCAGTGGTTAAGACTCCATGGTTCCAATGCAGAGGACAGAGGACAAGGTTTCGATCCCTGGTTGGGGAACTAAAATCCCACATGCTGCACCGTGCAGTCAAAAAAAAATTTTGTCATTACTTCCTCCCATTCCCCACTCTACAGTATATCTAAATTGAGACATAGGCCAAATATATATCCATATTCAGACCTTGGGTTATGGTGCCTTAATTGAAAGAAATTGGCCCAAAGTAATATTTCAAATTGTATTTTTATATACTGTCCTGTGGGTTTATACATCCTAGGAAAATTGTTCCATAAAAAGATTTAGGTGTGGGGACTTCCCTGGTGGCGCAGTGGTTAAGAATCCGCATGCCAGTGCAGGGGACACTGGTTTGATCCCTGGTCTGGGAAGATTCCCACGTGCCGTGGAGCAACTAAGCCCGTGCACCACAACTTCTGAGCCCACACTCTAGAGCCTGCGAGCCACAACTACTGAGCCCACGTGCCACAGCTACTGAGCCCACGTACCACAACTACTGAAGCCCACGCATCTAGAGCCTGTGCTCCGCAACAAGAGAAACCACTTCAATGAGAAGCCCTCGCACCACAACGAAGAGTAGCCCCTGCTCTCCGCAAGTGGAAAAAGCCTGCGCACAGCAGCGAAAACCCAAGGCAGCCATAAATAAATAAATAAAAAGATGTAGGGGTGGTGGTGGTGGTGGTGGTGGTGTGTGTGAAAGAGGGAGAAAGGCAGTGTGAGAGAGGAAGAGAGAAAGGAAAGCCAGTACAATACCTGGGTTGCAGACATTCTCAGATGAATTTTAGGAGAGGTTACAGATGGAAGTTGAGGACCTGGAAATTGCCAATGTCCTTGAAAAGTCTTTTGTGTACCCCCAAAGACACTTGTGCGTGCTATTCAAGGTAATCAGTAATAAACACAAACAGTAGTATAACTTCTGTTTGGAAGGTACTGTACCACAATGTATAAACAACACTTCAACAGTGATTTCCTTGGAGTTCACTATCTGTTGGGGAGACACACACAAAAACATTGAGAACAATGGAAAGAAGACTTTCATTGAAACATAGCAAATCGAACCCATGTTTATTACCATTCCTCCCGACACCTAACTAAAATGGTAGAAAAGAAACAAAGAGCATAAACCCATAAGGCAAAGAGAAAAAGAGAGGAGATGAAACATGAGAAATTGCAACTCTTTTGGAAGCTGGAAAGTTGATAGAATCCTGAATGCCAACTTAAACAACAAAACAAGGCCAAATTGTTGGTCTACAGTGATGGAAAGTCAACAGGAAGCAAACCAATTTATGCCACAGAACTTTGCAAAGGCTCCAAACTTGATGGTACCATACACTTGTCAGCCAAGGTGCAGGGAGGGCTCGAAGACAGAGTGGTGCTAAGTTTATGTAAGAAACTGCGCCCCTGTGTACTCCTCTCCTGTTTGTGCTGTTTCAGTGGGTTTATTTTTATTATTTTTTTTTTATTACTTGAATGTGACATATTGTGAGTTTGCAGTAGTATACACCTGGGTTCAACCTGCTATGATTAATGAATACTATGTTAACTTAAAATTAAATAAGACATAGTACAAGTTGCCATATGCTACAAGCCACTTGAGTTATAGATAATAAATGCTATTAAACCCCGTTGATAAATCCCCAGCACTGGATCTTACTCTCCCCAAAATTCTGGACAAAATCAAGAATGAAAAACCATGGAACTATTGGGTAACATTTTTACATGGACATTGTGGTATACACTTGATAAAACAATTCCCTTCCTTAAGAAGTCCTGAGGGTACTCTAAAAAGATTGGTTCTGTACTAGGCAAATCCATAGTATCACTAAACATATAAGCCAATACAACTAGATACTTGCACAAAGAAAATCATCCCTAACTAGTTAGCTGTCTTGAGGGGAATCAGTGAGTATGTGGACAAAGGAGAAAACACTCATTCACATAAAATTTAACAGCTAGTATTAAGTACCTGTCTTTGTCCTCTGAGGATTCATAGGCTATTAATAAATACTTATAGACGTGTCTTAAGTGGTGCAAGCTTAAGTCACTAGAGAGCTTAGAGTAGACAATTGCAGGGAGAGTTTGGTAAAGCCTTTCAAGGGAGGTGTATTTGGCTGAGAAAGAGTTGTTGAGCCCATGCAAATATATATGTGTGTGTGATTAATACTCAGATATATAAAATATAGTTATTTAATTAATTGATCAGCTTGTAATCAACATTTAAATGTCCAAGAAAATTTTTTTCACATTTTACTAGATTTACTGGTTTAATATCTTTAACATTAAGATAAAAGAATGAGAGATATTATTTCAATTTTTCAGAAGAAAAATGAGGGTCACTCCTGGGGACGTTGATCCTCAGAGCCTTGATACAGCTACTCATCCCCATCACTCTCTGCAAGGCCAGAGGGAACACATCCCCTTACAGTAGAGTCTCTGTTGTATGATTTTTGTGTTCTTGTTTGTAATTTATGCAAGCCTAACACAATTATACTAACTTAACACATTAAAGATGAGAGTGGAAAGGAGGTGACAGATATGAGAGATACTGAGAAGGTAGAAATGACAGAATTTAGTGATCGCTTGATTTTGGTGGTAAGAGAGGTATACCTAGGAAGGTTTCAAGATCTGTTGTTTGGATGACTGGGTAATAAAAGTATTCATTTCAGTATAATTATAACAATAATAGCAACTACTACCTTGGCAAATATAAACTGACGCTAGCAATGGGAGAAATGTCAAACTATTTTTAACATAATGGAATACTACAGTTTGTGAAAATTTTCAGATACCACTTGGGTGTCTGAAAATGTGTCTATAGAGTCTGATAGTGACCAAGTTGCTAATAGTTATCATATTTGGGTGGTAAGATTATAAATTATACTTTTTATTTCCTTACTTTCCAATTTTCTTTTCTTTCTTTCTTTCCTTCCTTCCTTCTTTCCTTCTTTCCTTCCTTCCTTCTTCCTTTCCTTCTTTCTTCCTTTCCTTCTTCCTTCCTTCCTTCCTTTCTTTCTCTTTCTTTCTTTCTCTTTCTTTCTCTCTTTCTTTCTTTCTTTCTTTCTTTCCTTCTCTCCCTCTCTTTTTTTCTTTCTTGCCTTGTGGCTTGCAGATCCTCAAAGAGGGATTGAACCCTGGCCATGGCAGTGAAAGTGCCTAGTCCTAACCACTGGACCGCCAGGAAATTCCCTTCAATTTTCTTTTTAAAACTTTATGAGATGCACTTGACCTACAATAATCTGCACATATTTAAAGTGTATAATTTGATGGATTTTGACGTATGTATACACTCATGAGATCATCACCACAAGCGAGATAATTAAACCTTGCCCCACAAAGCGTCCATGTGCCCTTTTGGAATCCTTCCCACCCATTCCTCTTTGCTTACCCTATCCCCCACCAATCCCCAGACAACTACAAATATAGTTTATTTAACTATGGAATAGTTTGCATTTTTTAAATTTATATAAATAGAATTATATAGTATGTACTTTTTTGGTCTGCCTTCTTTCTCTCAGCATAATTATTTTGGGAATCATTCTTGTTCTTATGGCTGTCAACAGTTCATTCCTTTTTATTGATAGTAGTATTCCACTGTATGGATATACCAAATTTGTTTATCCATTCATGTGTTGATGGCCATTTAGACTGTTTCCAGGTTTTGGCTATTACAAATAAAGCTGCTATGAACATTCATGTATAAGTCTTTGTGTGGATATATGCTTTCATTTCTCTTGGGGAAAGTCCTAACAGGGAATGATTAAATATACTATGAACCCTATAAACCAATAAAATAACAAAAGGAAGCACTATAGCTAATAATCCAACAAAGGTAATAAATGGAATTAAAAAAAAAACAGAAAGTAAAAGAGGAAAAGAAAACAAACTCAAATGGGACAAATAGACAATAAATATCAATGTGACAGATTTAAACCTAATCATGTCTGTAATCGCATTATATATAAATGATCTAAGCACTCCAATTAAAAGTTAGGGATTATTGGATTGGATAAAAGAGCAAGACACGCTGCCAACCAGAAATGCACCTTAAATATAAACACACACATAGGTACACTAACACTAATAAAAGGAAAACTAGAGAGACTATATTAATATCAGACCAGTAGATTTCAGAAGAAAGAATATTACCAGGGCCAAAGAAAGTCACTCTGTATGACAATGTGGTCAATTCTTCAGGAGGACATAATGATCCTAAACGTTTATAAATAATAACAGATTTTTAAAATATGAGAAGTAAAACTGATGGAAATAATAAAATGAGAAATAGACAAATCCACAAGTATAGTCAAAGATTTCAATACCGATACTCAGTAACTGGCAGAACAAGTAGACAGAAAATCACTAAAGGTATAGAAGACTTGAACAATTCAACCAGCCAATTTGACATAATTAGCATTTATAGAACACTCCATCCAACAATAGCAGAGTACACATTCTTTTGAAAGTGCATCCAGAATATTTACTAAGGTATATTTACCAAGGTAGCCCATATTCCAGATTGTAAAACAAGACTCAATAAAGCTAAAAGGATTCAAGTCAACTGAAAGAATTTTTTTGAATATTTATTTATTTGGCTGTGTCGGGTCTTAGTTGCAGCACACGGCATCTTTGCTGTGGCATGCGGGATCTTTCGTTGCTTCATGAGGGCTCTCCAGTTGCTGCTCTCTAGAGCTCTTGAGCTTAGTTGCCCCACAGCATGTGGGATCCTACTTCCCTGACCAGAGATCGAACCCGCGTTCCCTGCATTGGAAGGGGGATTCTTAACCCCTGGACCACCAGGGAGATCCCTGAAAGAAATTTTTTAAAATTAACTTTTATTGGGGTATAGTTGATTTACAATGTTGTGTTAGTTTCTGCTGTACAGCAAAGTGAGTCAGAGTTGTGAGTTTTATTCAGGGTCTTACTGAGGACTATAGCCCAGCAGACAGCTACTCAGTAGCTCTGAGTATACTGCTCCGAAGAGGTGGGAGAGAAGCCAGTTTATATGTGATATTTTTGGCACTCAAGTATACATCTTGGTAAAAGATTACTGCTAGTCACAAAGAATAGATATCTCATGATATCTATATGATTTTAGTGCTTTCCTATGTGTGGGAAGATGCAAGAATCTGAGTTCATTAAAATTCTTCCTGAGATATACATCTAAGGGTCCTCCTTGTCAAAAGCGCAGAGCATCCTGATATTGTCATTTCCTCTGTCTGAAGCATGGACTGCACTGTCTGTGAGTGTCTGCAGCAGGTTAATCCCTGTAGAATTGGGTGGTGAGCAAAAATGCTCTTTTGTTTTTCTTTGTTTATAGCACAGACAAGGTATATCTGACCACAGTGGAATTAAACTAGAAATCAATATCAGAAACATCTCTGGATAAGTCCCCAATATATGGAAACTGAATAACAACACTTCTGTATAACTCACAGATCAAAAATGAACTCATTCGTACTTCCCTGGTGGCACAGTGGTTAAGAATCTGCCTGCCTATGCAGGGGACATGGGTTTGATCCCTGGTCCGGGAAGATCCCACATGCTGCTGAGCAGCTAAGCCCGTGCGCCACAGCTACTAAGCCTGCACTCTAGAGCCCACAAGCCAGGACTACTGAGCCCTCGTGCCGCAACTACTGAAGCCCAAGTGCCTAGAGCCCGTGCTCCGCCACAAGAGAAGCCACCACAATGAGAAGGCTGTGTACCACAAAGAGAAGTCCGCGCACCACAATTAAGCCCATGCACCGCAATGAAGAGCAGCCCTTGCTTGCCGCAACTAGAGAAAGCCCATGTGCAGCAACGAAGACCCAATGCAACCAAAAATAAATAATAAATTAATTAATTTTAAAAAATGAACTCATGAACTCAAAAGGAATATTACTATATATATATATATTGGCATACTGCACAGCTTGTGGGATACTAGTTCCCCGACCAGAGATCAAACCTGGGACCTCAGCAGTAGAAGCACAGAGTCTTAACCACTGGACCACCAGGGAAGTCCCCCAAATACTTTTTTTCCCCCCAAAATACTTTTAACTAACCAAAGATGAAAGCAGAACATTTGTGGGATGCTTCTGATGCATACTTAGAGAAAATTAATAGCACTAAATATTAGAGAAAAAGAAAGTTCTCAAAACAATGACTTCAGCTTGCACCTTAAGAAACTAGAAAAAGAAGAGCAAATAAATCCTGAAACAAACAGAAGAAAGGAAATAATAAAGATCAAGAGCAGAGATCAATGAAATAGAAAACAAACTATAGAGAAAGTCAGTGAATCTAAAAGGTAGTTCTATGGGAATTCCCTGACAGTCCAGTGGTTAGGACTCCTCGCTCTCACTGCCGAGGGCCTGGGTTCGATCCCTAGTCAGGGAAATAAGATCCCACAAGCCCCTCGGTGTGGCCAATAAATAAATAAAATGAGATAAAATAAAATAACATAAAAGGTAGTTCTAAGAGAAGATTAATAAAGTCAATAAATCTCTAGCCAGACAGCTCAGAACAAAAAGAGAGAAGAGGCAAATTACCAATATCAGAAATGAGAGATATGCTATCACTACAGATTCCACATATATTAAAAAGACACTAAGGGAATAATAAGACAACTTTACTCATTTAATAAATTAGGTAAAATGGAAAAATTCCTTGAAACCCGAACTAACAAGTTTCACTCAAGAATAAACAGATGACCTAAATACTTGTATATTTATAAAGGAATTGAATTTTTAGTTAAAAATCTTCTCACAAAGAGAACTCACATTTTCAAAACTGTGATTTTGTACTTTTATAAACATTTAAGTTTATAAATGAAATAGAAAATATTGTCTAATTTTTCCTTTGGAATTCTTCTTTGACCCATGGGTTATATAGAGTGTATTATTCAGTTTCCATATATTGGGGGATTTTCCAGAGATGTTTCTGTTATTGATTTCTAGTTTAATTCCACTGTGGTCAGATATAATACCTGGAAATATCTTGTATGACTTGAATCCTTTTATCTTTATTGAGACTTGTTTTACGATCTGGAATATGGACTACCTTAGTAAATACACTTTACTAAATGTTCTGAGTGCACTATGAAAAGAATGTATATTCTGCTATTGTTGGGTGGAGTCTTCTATAAGTGTTAATGTACACAGGTTATGCATGTGGATAAGGACTGGAAATGAAATTGAACCAATATAAAAAAATGTAGAATTTACTGTTCATTAGTGAGGTTTTTTTCCTGTGTAAATTGCTTGAAATCATATGAAGGAAAACTATGGTTTGGATTGGTATAACTACCCTTCTAGATGGTTCCCAAAGATCCTATTTCCTGTTCTTTATGGCCTTGTATAGTCCCTTCCCACACTGAATAAAGGCTAACCAAAAAAAAGAATAAGGGCTAACCTCTGTGACCAGTACAACAGTACAAAAGTGACAGTGTGTGACTTCAGAGGCTAGGTCATAAAAGGCATTACAGTTTCTGCCTTGTCTCTTGAAACATTCACTCTAGGATGAACCAGCCTCTGTGGTATGAAGATACTCAAGCAACCTTGTAGAAAAACCCGTATGGAGAGGAACTAAGTCCTCCAAGCAACAACCAGCAGCAACCTGCCAGTCACATCCAGGAGCCACCTGGGAAGGAGGTCCTCCATCCGGAGTTCAGTCTTCATATAACTACAGCCTCTTAAGAGACCCAAGCCAGAACTGTTTAGCAAAGCCACACCTGAATTCCTGACTCACAGAAATTGTGAGAGATAATAAATGGTTATTGTTGTGTTAAGCCACTAAGTTTTGAGCAATTTGTTATGCAATAATTTTAAAAACCTAATGCTCATATATTTTAAAGTAAACATTTATTCAAAGACCACATTCAAGCTTCTGCTCATCTCCTTAGAGAAGTTTTTCCTAGACAACCTAGCTGAAATAACCCCTGAACTCATTCTATCCCTTTGCTCTGCTTTTTCTTCTTTACATTTATACCCAGAAATTTAGAGTTGTGTGTGTGTGTGTGTTTCTTCTCCACTAAAATGGAAGCCCCATGAGAACAAGGACTATTTGTTCACTACTGCTCCTAAGACCAAGAGTGCTTAGAATGCTACTTGGTGTATCATAGGCACTCTACCAATAATTGTTGAAAGAATGAATAAATTAATAATAACAAAATCATTAATATTCTCATTTGCCTTAATAGTATACTTGGATTTTATTTTGTGGATGCAGATATGTATAGAGACTATGAGCTATGTGTGAATTTGTACTAACTACTTTTCTTAATGTTTGCATTAGGATCATTTTTACAGCAACATTTTTTGTTGATTCCCTTTTCTTAACAAGGCATTGTGGTAGGCAGCCTCTAAAATGGCTCCCAATGACTTCTGAGTCCTGGTATTCATGTCCTTGTACAGTCCCCTCTCACACTGGATAGGGCTGACTTGTGCAACCAATAGAATATTGCAGAAATGAATGGGACTTCTGATCATAAAAGACATTGGAAATTTTAAATGGAATATCTCATTACAACTGAATTTCTTCAAACAATTTAAAAAATGAAAAAGAGGCTTTAACCAAAGTTTCTGAGTGACTTATTATGCAAGCAAGGAAAGTCATTTACTGATGGCAGATTCATTACATCATGTTTGATTGTAGCAGCCAAAGAAATATATCCACAGAAAATAAACTTGTTTAAGATTATTAGCCTTTCTGTGAGAACAGTTACTCAGAGCTGAAGACATTGAGAGCAACATCAATAGTCAATTAAGACACAAGCTAAGTCATATCGACTGGTTTTCCTTGACTCTTTAATTTTTTTGTAATAGCTTCTTGAGATATAATGAACATGCCATACAATTCACCCATTGAAAGTATATAATTCAGAGTTGTACGGCCAACACCAGAATCAATTTTTGAACATTTTTATCACCCTCAAAAGAGACCTTGTACCCATTAGCAGTCATTACCCATTTCGCCCCCAAGCACCCAGCTGTAGGTAACCACTAATCTCTTTCCGCCTCTGTAGATTTGCCTATTATGAACATTTCGTATAAATGGAAGCATACTGTGTATTGTCCTTTGTGCTGACTTCTTTCAGTCAGCATAAAGTTTACAAGGTTCGTCTATAGTGTAGCATATATCAGTATTTCATTTCTTTTTATTGCCAAATAATATTCTATTGTATGGACATGCCACATTGTTTGTCCATTCATTAGTTGGACACTGATGTTGTTTTCCATCTTTTGGCTATTATGAATAATATTGCCATGGACATTCTTGTGCAAGTTTTTTGAGGACTTTTAAAAATTCTCTTGGGTGTATTCTTAAAACTCTGGGTTAAGGCTTCCCTGGTGGCGCAGTGGTTGAGCGTCCGCCTACCGATGCAGGGGACGTGGGTTCGTGCCCCGGTCCAGGAAGATCCCACATGCAGCCTGCGCATCTGGAGCCTGTGCTCCACAACGGGAGAGGCCACAACAGTGAGAGGTCCGTGTAACGCAAAAAAAACCCCCAAAAAACTCTGGGTTATATGGTAACTTTATGCTTAACCTTTTGAGGTTAGCCAAAACAAAACCAAACCTCTGTGCATTTTTCAAAAACCGGGTATTTGTCTTTTGTCTTTTCACTTTATTGATGTTGTCCTTTGAAGCACAAAACTTTTTAATTTTGTTGAAGTCCAGTTTATGTTTTCCTTTTGTTGCTTGTACTTTTGGTGTCCTATCTAACCTAATAAACCATTGAAGATTTATGCCTTTTTTTTTTTTTTTTTTTTTGCGTTACGTGGGCCTCTCACTGTCGTGGCCTCTCTCGCCACGGAGCACAGGCTCCGGACGCACAGGCCCAGTGGCCATGGCTCACGGGCCCAGCCACTCCGCGGCATGCAGGATCTCCCTGGACCAGGGCACGAACCCGCGTCCCCCGCATTGGCAGGCGGACTCCCAACCACTGCGCCACCAGGGAAGCCTCCTATGTTTTCTTAAGAGTTTTATAGTTTTAGCTTTTACAATTAGGGCTTGGATTCATTTTGAGCTGATTTTTGTATGTTGTGAAGTAGGAGTCCAATGTCATTCTTTTGCATATGGGTATACAGTTGTCCCAGCACGATTTGTTGAAAAGACTGTTGTTTGCCCATTGAATTGTCTAAGAATCCTTGTTGAAAATCAACTGACCATAAATATGAGGACTTACGTCTAGACTTTCAATCCTATTCCATTCATATATATGTACTTGACTCTTGATGAGTACACAGGAGTTACTGATACCAGTCAGTTGTTTATTCAAGGAATCAATGTTGAGTTTGAAGAATTACCACTAAGAGTAGTCTGTGGGACAACTACACATGAGAATATTTTCAAAGAAGTTGAGGAAACCCTAATTCAGTATAACCTGCCGTTGAGCTGAATAAGATGTGTTATAATTGATGGTGGTACCAATATGTGTGGAGGAGAAAAAGCTTAGTTGGACAGATTTACAAAGCTTTTGAAAATGTAAGGTGTTTAAAGCCTGTTGCAAATATTTGAATTTATCCTGTGTCATCAGACCAACAGTATCAACACTGAATTTCATTTGCTCTTCTGGACTTAACCACCATGTGTTCCAGGAATTGTTTTAGAAATAAACCTGAATATTCTGACTTGCTATACCACACTGCAGTTTGATGGCTTAGTAATGGTAAAGTATTATTGTGATTATTTGAGCTCTGGACTGAGATAGAAATTTTTAAAATTGAGGTAGAATACATATAACATAAAATTTAACATCTTAACCATTTTTTTTTTTTTTTTTTTTTTTTTGCGGTACACGGGCCTCTCACTGTTGTGGTCTCTCCCGTTGCGGAGCACAGGCTCCGGACGCGCAGGCTCAGCGGCCGTGGCTCACGGGCCCAGCCGCTCCGCAGCATGTGGGATCTTCCCGGACTGGGGCACGAACCCGTGTCCCCTGCATCTCAACCCTGCGCCACCAGGGAAGCCCTTAACCAATTTTTAATGTACAGTTCAGTGGTATTAAGTACATGCACATTATTGTGCAACCATCACCACTATCCATCTCCAAAACTTGTTTCATCTTGCAAAACTGAAACTCTGTACCCATTAAACAATAATTCCGCATTTCCTCCACCCCAGCCCCTGATAACTGCATTCTCCTATCTGTCTCCATGAATTTAACTACTCTTGGTATCTCTTATAAGTGGAATCATACAGTGTTTGTCTTTTTGTGACTGGCTTATTTCACCTAGCATAATATCCTCAAGGTTGATTCATGTTGTAGCATGTGCAAATTTCTCTTCCTTTTTAAGGTTGAATAATATTTTGTTAATGAATATACCACATTTTGCTTATCCATTCATCCATCAATGGACACTTGGGTTGCTTCCCCCTTTTGGCTATTGGGAATAATGTTGTCAGATGGAAGTTTTTGTGAATAAGTGCCCTCAACGACTGTTGAACACTAAATGGCTTGGAAATTAGCTTTTACTGAAGACTCAATAATGCTTATTAACAAGTTCAACCTAAGTTACAAGGCAAACTGTTTATATGTGAAATTTTACTGCAGACAAGTCATTTCAGCAACAACTTTTTTTTTTTTTTTTTTTTTTTTCCGCGGTATGCGGGCCTCTCACTGTTGTGGCCTCTCCCGTTGCGGAGCACAGGCTCCGGATGCGCAGGCCCAGCGGCCATGGCTCACGGGCCCAGCCGCTCCGCGGCATATGGGATCCTCCCAGACCGGGGCACGAACCCGTATCCCCTGCATCGGCAGGCGGACTCTCAACCACTGCGCCACCAGGGAGGCCCCAACAACTTTTTTTTGAATCACAATATCAAGTTGTTTTGTATACTTCCTGTGCTGTCCAAAGTTATAAGTAAAATGTCTATTACCATACAGATTTGCAGCATATATTTTTTCTAAGCTTGAACTACAGTGCCTATGGAGGTTTCTGGACTTTGCGGCAGTGAAAGCATGGAGTCCTAACCACTGGACCACCAGGGAATTCCCAGCAATGAATATTCTTAACTAATATCACATGCCAGTGGATTGATGTCAGTATTTGGCAGTACCTATCTGTGTGAAAAGATGTTTTCAAAATGAAATACTTAAAACTTTACAACAGATAAGCATTAACAGAAGAATATCTGAAATCACATTTGATGATAGGAAATATTAACTTTGAATCCCATGTAAGTGAAATGTTATCCCCGTTCCCTGCCAAAAAAGAAAAATTATTATTCTCATTAGTAGACTTGAATTACAAAGCTTAATTACTACATTTTGAATTTCATGAAAAATTGACAGAAAAAAATTTTAATCTATTATGTACCTACACGAAATCCTTGATTTTTGCCACTTGGCCTGTAAAGCCTAAAATATTTACTATCTGGCCTTTACAGAAAAAGTGCCAATCCCAGAAAGAAAGAGAGAGAAAAGAGCTAAAGATCAAGTCTTGAGACACCTCTATTCAGAAGTCAGGGAAAGGTAAAGGATCTCCTGCAAATGAGACTGAAAAGCAGCAGCCAGGAGGGAAACTTGGAGAGTGTGGCATCTCAAAAACCAGGAGAAGAAAGTGTCTCAAACAAGAGAAAATGGTTAACTGTGTTAAACACTAGTAAGGTAAAGACAAAGATTCAACTTTTGGATTTGACGGTGTGGGAACTGATGGTGATCTTGGTGAGTAGTTTCAGTGGCATGCTGGTAGCGGAAAAGATAGAGAGGAAAAGGTTAAAAAAATTAAATAATGCATCTGAAAATGTTTAGCTTTGTGCCCGGCACATCATAGTATGTACAGTAACTATCATTGAAGCAGACATGGATGTTGCCCGCCCATGTCCCTCACCTCTACCATTTCAGGAATATCAGTGTAACTTTGAATTATGCAGATGTTCCTGATTTTATTTGCCTGAAAAACGCCTCTGGCTGCTGTAGTTTGCTCTACTTACATGCAACAGGCCGAAGTTGCTAGAAAGCCCTCAACAGTGATCAACAGGAGTAGTTATATAAATACTCCAGGGACTTCCCTGGTGGCACAGTGGTTAAGACTCTGGGGTCCCAGTGCAGGGGGCCCGGGTTCAATCCCTGGTCAGGGAACTAGACCCCGCATGCCACAACTAAGAGCCTGCATGCAGCAACTAAAAGATCCCGCGTGCCTCAACGAAGATGCTGCACACGGCAAGGAAGATCCCATGTGCTGCAGCTAAGACCCAGAGCGGACAAATAAATGAATAAATATTAAAAAATACTCCAGCTTCCTTGCCCCTCAGATGTGGTAACTGAGATATGTGTTCTCCAGTGTTCCCCAGAAGGATTACGAATGGGAAAACCTAGTACTTGTGCAACTTGAAACAACCATCCCCCAGAAATTTGATTCGTAATCATGACACCTCAGGTAACAGTGAAGATTTGGACTGATCATGGCTCTAGATATTAATGTTCTCCAACTCAGGCTGAAAAATGGCTGCAAAGTCAGACACTGAGAATTGAACCAGTCTGTATCCACATGGATTACTATCAACATTAAATATCTACATGGATTACTGTCAACATTAACATAATTTTATTATTTCATTGTCATCTTCAGCATTACTACTATTCCAGGAACATTTGACCAGGAACAGAAAAATTGCAACTTTTCATTTCAGAAACTTCTCAAAGTCTCATTTAAATGAACAAAAACCTAGTCAACTTTTCAATAGATGACTTAATTTTACTTATTTATTTGGCTGCACCACGCGGCTTGCAAGATCTTAGTTCCCTAACTAACCAGGGATCGTACCCCGGGCCTCCCACAGTGGGAGACCAGAGTCCTAACCACTGGACTGCCAGGGAATTCCCTATTTATTTATTTTTATTGAGGTGTAGTTGATTTACATTGCTGTGTAGTTTCTCCTGCACAGCAAAGTGATTCAGTTATATATATATACATATACATATTCTTTTCCATTATGGTTTATTGTGTGACATTGAATATAGCTCCCTGTGCTATATAGTAGGACCTTGTTGTTTATCCATTCTATAGATAACAGTTTGCATCTGCTAACCCTAGACTCCCAACCCATCCCTTCCCCATTCAACAGATGACTTTAAATGACAGTTTACACTGTGTGGTGGGCAGAAAAATGGCCCCTCAAAGGTGTTTACGTACTAATCCCTGGAACCCTTGAATATGCTATGTTACATGCAAAATGGAATTAAGGTGGCAGATGGAATTAAGGTTACTAATTCAGCTGACCTTAATATAGAGAGATTATCCTAAATTATTTGAGTTGGTCCACAGTAATCACAAAGGCTTTCAAAAGCAGAAGAGGGAGGCAGAACAGAAGGTCAGAGGATGTGATTTAAGAAGGAGTCAACCAGCCCTTGCTGACTGTGAAGATGGATGAAGGCGTCACAAGACAAGGAATGTGGGCAGCCTCTAGAAGACGGAAAAGAGCCTCTGGAAAAGAGCCTCTGGAAAGGAGCAGTCTTGCCAACACTCTGATCTTAACACAGGAAGACCTCTGTCAGACTTCTGATTTATAAAATTGTAAGATGATAAATTTGTGTTATTTTAGGCCTCTAAGTTTGTGGTAATTTGTTAAAGTGGCAATAAAAACTAACACACTCTCAAGACTCTTTAAAACCTTTACCTTGCTGTGTGTGCTAATCCTAAGCTATTATACCATAATTCTTATCCAATCCTAATCAAGCCCCCTAAACTGAAAAACCCCCTTAGACCAGACCCCAAAACCTTATAAGTGTTCCAATTTCCCCTTGGAAATGCTACTGAAAACATCAAGGCACCCGTCTCTTTTATCAGTAAGTAATAAACTCAGCTTTGCCTTATCAACACACCATTTTGGTGCTATTTTTTTTGGTGCCAGCATTTGACCATCGTTTTATCCATATGCCTAGAACAGTACCTGCTATGTAGTAGATGTTTAATAAACATTTGATACATAATGAAATTATCTGAGTTTCTAAAATAACACGGACTAATATTTATGTAGATATATTTATGACTTAGTAATTCCTATGTCTAGAAGTCACTTTCAGAAAATCATTTTAAAGCCTGAGTGAAACCTTGTATGTGGATGTTTATATGTTTTATTCATAATCATTAAAAACTGGAAGCAACCCAAATGTCCTTCAACTGATGAATGCCTAAACAGGCTATGTTATAGTAATAGAATACTACTCAGCAATAAGAAGGGATAAATTACTGAGACATGCAACAACGATAGATAGATCTCAAAGACATTATGCTAAATGAATAAAGGCAGACTTAAAAGGCTACATACTGTGAGTCTATTCATGTGATATTCTGGAAAAGGTAAAAGTATAGGGACAGAAAGCACATCAGTGGTTGCCAGGAACTGGGGTTGAGGTGAGGAATTCATTACAAAGGAGCAAGAGGGAATGTTTGGGGGTAAAGGAAATGTTCTATATCTTGATTGGGGTGGTGGTCACATAGCTGTATGCATTTGTCAGAACTCATAGAACCATACATTGAAAAGGATAAATTTTACTGTATGTAAATTTTATTACTTTTTAATTTTTTATTGAACTATAGTGGATTTACAATGTTGTGTTAGTTTCTGGTGTACAGCAAAGTGACTCAGTTATATATATATATACATATATATATATATATATATATATATATATATATTCTCTGTATGTAAATTATACCTTCACAAAAATCTGACTTAGAAACACCCCAGAACTCTACTGAGAATTGCTGCTGTAACAATATATACTGAATACTTTGTTCAAATATTGCCTGTTAATAAAAGTCATATTTTTCTTTGAGATTTTTTTCTCTTAAAGTTCTATGGTTTGTATTTTCTGATATTACACCAAACTGTGCAGTTTACTTACATTGTTCTAGAACATGAAGTTAGAGACAGAAAATTCACTTTGTTAAAATGGATGCATCTGATTAAATGACAGCGTATTAATATGTTACGAGTTGAGAAATATATAATTAGGAATTTTTTCTCTCATTGCTAAAAGGGAAAGAAATTCCTATTTGCAGAATAATTCCAAAGGAAAGTCTATTTTTTTTTTTTTTTTTTTTTTTTTTTGCAGTACGCGGGCCTCTCACTGTTGTGGCCTCTCCCGTTGCGGAGCACAGGCTCCGGACGCACAGGCTCAGCGGCCATGGCTCACGAGCCCAGCCGCTCCGCGGCATATGGGATCCTCCCAGACCGGGGCACGAACCCGTATCCCCTGCATCGGCAGGCGGACTCTCAACCACTGCGCCACCAGGGAGGCCCCGGAAAGTCTATTTTTTCCAACCCAGCCCCCCCTTTTTTTTTGGCTGCGTTGGGTCTTCGTTGCTGCGCACAGGCACTCAGTAGTTGCGGTGCGTGGGCTTCTCAATGCGGTGGCTTCTCTAGTTGTGGAGCACAGGCTCTAGGCACACGGGCTTTAGTAGTTGTGGCTCGTGGGCTCTAGAGCGCAGGCTCAGGAGTTGTGGCGCACAGGCTTATTTGCTCTGCATGTGGGATTTTCCCAGACCAGGGATTGAACCCGTGTCCCCTGCACTGGCAGGCGGATTTTTAACCACTGTGCTAGCAGGGAAGTCCCCTCTTTTGGTTTTTAAGTAGGGTCTCATTTATATTGAAAAATTATCGTGATAATTTATGGAACAAAAAGCATATTATCTTTTGGTTAGCCAAGTAACATTTACACCAAAATAAGTAAAGGAATCTTCTTGTAAAGTTTACGACATATCTTCACTGTTTTAGTACTTCTTTAATTGTGTAAAATGATAATCTTTCTTGTTGTCAGTCTCCATCTTCCCTCCCTTCTTATACAGGCTTGTAAATCTTCCAAGGCAGAATACAAAAGAAAACACGTGAAATTGGCACTACATCTATGGAGGACAATTTGGCAATCTCTATCCAAACTGAAAATACCTTTTGATTTAAAGATTGCCGTCTAATGAGTTATTGGTATACTTATCCATTTTATGAGACTATTAGTTGTGGCCTAGTTTGTAATTTAGTAACGGCTTGGCAACAACCTAAATGTCCACCTGTAGGAGACTGGTTAAAATAAATTGATATTTGCGTACAATGGAATACTATACTGCCCCTAGGAAGAATGAGACAGTTCTTTACACAGTGATATGGAAAGATATCCAGGATATTTTAAGTGAAAAAAGGAACTTAACAGTGTATATAGTACGTTATCTTTTGCATAAAAAGAGGTACATATAAGTGTATTTTAATATATATTTACAACATATCTTGGGAAGGCTACATTAGAAAATGCTAAGTGATTGCCTCCGGAACTGGAGTAGTTGAAGGGCAGGGATGGGACTGCCAATTATTTTTCACTATATTTTGTCACAGTTCATTTTGAGTTTTGCATGAAATCATTTCCTAATTTATATAGATAGATAAAAATCTATATAAAGAGTTTAGCTTAAAAGAATATGGGGTCACTTCAGAATTTTAAAAAGAAAAATATTATACTACTATCGCTGCTGATGAATTACCAGCTTTTAGGGCTAATAAAAACATTTTCATATGCACACTCTTTATAGTTTATCATAAAGCTCCTCAAAATCCTTGCATTTTATTTTTAAAAATCTTTAAAATGCTTGCTTCAAAATTAGTAGAGAGTGAAAAAAACACCTTCATGAGGCTCCTTCATGGAAAGAAAACAGATAAGAAGCAGGAAATTATAAAGTGTCTTCCAAAATAATGAACCCAAAGTAGTTTCTCTGGACAGTTACCGTACTGGGTTCTATGAGACCCTTTGAAAATCCTGTCTAATCTATAACTATGGCTTTACTCTCAATTAAATTATAGCTTGTCCTGACTGGCAGGATGTTAAGAACTGAAGAAAAGTGTTCGGAATGATATCTTGAAAGAAAGTATTAACAGTAGAAGATGTTTAGATGACCAAGAAAAAGGGCTGGCTTGGCTTCGTCTGAGAAGTTCAAGCGAGGTTCTAGGCGGCCTCCTGCAGAGAAATTCCCAACGGACTTCCTTTTCCGGCCGGACCTGTCGAGGGCCGCCGCACTGACTCCGGGCTTCGACGGCAGCACCGCACCACGGGCCTGGGGGCTTCGGCCACACCCTCAGGAGGGGCGAACTACCTGACCTCCTGAGCCCCAGAACCAGAAGATCCGGCTCCACCCGGCCCCGCCCTTCTGAAACTCGCTAGCGGTTACGCGCTGGAGGGTGTGCGCGCCGAAGTGTGCGCGCGCGAAGTGTGGAGGCCCGATCCTGCCTGTCCCGCCCTGTTAGACGCGGCCGCCGGGCTCAGGGGCTCAGACCTAGGCCACCTGGGCCAGTACCCAGCCAGCCCGGCGTCGTCGGACCCAACCGCCGCGCACGTCACCACCTCCAGCGTCACCTCCCAGCGATGTAGGATCCGCAGCCCTCCGCTTTTCTGGCGGGGAGGGGGCGCGGCGTCGCCACGTGATGCCTCGTCCCCGCCCGGCCCTGGTCACGTGGGTGGCGCGGCCGCTGCGTCAGTCGCTGTCCTGGCTGCGGGAGTTGAGCGCCGTCGCTGCCGCCGCCAGCGGACGGGGCGGGGGATCCCGGTGCCAGGTCCTCGTCAGCCCGCCCCTGCCTCCTCAGCCAGCCGTCCCGGTCTGGGCTCGACAGTCATGGAGCGGGGCGGAACCTCCGCCTGTGCTGTGTGAGGTGCGTCGCCACCGCCGCCTGCGCTTTTCGAGACCTGCCGAATCCCCGCCGCCGCCCGGAGCTCCTCGCCCTTGGCAGTCTGTCGCCGCCCCCCGAACGGGTTCGAATGCGCGTCCGGTGAAGGTGCAGGCCCGGCGCCGCCTCTGCCGCAACCGGGAAATGGTTCGGGCCTAGCGGAGCCGG
The DNA here is from genome assembly GCF_964341445.2 of Mesoplodon mirus. Lineage (NCBI taxonomy): Eukaryota > Metazoa > Chordata > Mammalia > Artiodactyla > Ziphiidae > Mesoplodon > Mesoplodon mirus. Next base: position 73,711,919 of record NC_138980.1, read on the forward strand.
GACTGGAGGTGAGAAGAGCAGACAGACAGACTGAGGGCCGGGCCCGGCCGCGGGGAGGGGCTGGGGGGAGGGGAGGACAGGGTCCGTTTGGGGGCTCGGAGAGACCCTTCGGGCTAGGGCTGCTCGATCCGGCTTCCCTCGTCTTCGCGTTCCACCCCCGACCCTCAAAAATACAAATTAATTAAAAAGGCTAACCCAGTCCTAACAAAAATTCCCAGAAATCAGTCTTTTCACTGTTTCTCCTTTCCTCTTTCGTCCATTAATCCATTCCTTCGCTCAGAAATTCCATCGACTGATCTGTTACTTTTTAATACCCTTCTCAATTTCAAGTTATTTCTAGTTAAAGAGAAAATAGGCCTAGGTTCTGGCTATCATTACCCAACTAGTTCTCGCTTTCCTTCTCGCGATCCTGCGTACGTCCTCCTCCACCACCACCACCTCCTCCTCCTCCTCCTCCTCCTCCTCCTCCTCCTCCTCCTCCCCGCCCCCCCCGCAAAAAAAAAAAAAAAAGGAAAAAAAATTTCCGCCATCGACTGGCGAAGGGGGTTGACTAAAAATGGGAATGTGGGGGTTTAATACTTGAATACCCCCCATAACTTCTGAATCGGTTAGCTAGTTACCCCGATAGCTTGCATTTGGATATTGATGGTGTAGGCCTTTCCTCCAGCTGCCTGTGCCCGGGGTTAATCTCGTAATTGACGTCAGTGCTTTGTTCCTTCCACTTTGCTGTTCCTTCCACTCTTTGAGGATGGATTATGGGATATAGGAGTTTGAGGAGTATCCTTATTACCTTTTCTTTCACAAATGGTATCATTTGTAGGAATGATACAAAGGTGCAAATTTGTACAAAGATACAAATCTGAAATGCTTTTGTATGGAGTTCAAACTAAGACGAAGAGTTCGATTTAGGGTTCTCATAGTCACTTGCAAAGAAGAATTGTGCGGTTTCTTTTCTGCTGGCCTGTTGGAGATTTTAAACTAAGGCCAGTCCCTTTTCCAGTTACCACTGTTTTTCCTTACAGAATCTAGGCGATAGTTCCTTGTGAATAGGATGTTTGTAAATGTGACGTTTAAAATGACTTGTTTTTGAGGGTTCAGATGTTAAAAGCGCAAAGCTTTGTTTCCATATTGATTCTGCAAAGCTTTGTAAAGTGCTCCTTTTATTTAACTGTCCTTTAACTTATCAAAATTGAAATATGAGAACTTTATTAATTTGACATTTAATAAAGAGCCTCTGTGGCCTGTGAGTCTTGCCTAGAATCATCTTTGGTTTTACGTGCATGAAGAAGTGTTGGCAAGTGGCCATCTGGTTTTTAACAAAGCTGGCTTCTTTAAATTGCTCAGGTTTATTTTACTTATTCATCAATGCCTCCTTCAGTCTCCAAACATTAAAAAAAAAATCTTAAGAAGTTATTTTAAATTATCTTTTAGCGTTAACTTACCTGAGGCAATAAAAAAAATTTTTTTTTTTTTTAACACCAGCATTTTCATTCAGTTTGCGGTGGCTTGCAGGCTGACGGCTTTGGTTTTTGTTAGCTCTACTGGAACAGTAGGCAGATTTTGCTTTAAATAAAATTCTGTGTCAAGTGGAGGCAAGATGGGATGTTTGTGAGTGACCAAACTTTTACTGTTTGATTTAAAAAAAAAGAGCTTAGCTGTGATTATTGGAAAATGGTCTACAGTTTTGAGGTGTAAAGGTGATTCTACAGTGCTTTGAAGCTGCGTAATTCTTAAAGATAGCATATTTTCATTCAGAATAAGTTTCTGTTTGTCAGATGATGTACATTTCCTTCTCTGTGCTCTTGAGATACTGTACCCCCTTTGTGACAGTTGATGCATTCTGCTTTGTGTTGTAATTTTTTTATAGATCTGTCATGTCTTTAGAGCAAGAACTATATTTATACCTCTTTGTGTCCTCCCCAGTATTTTATACAGTTACTAGGTTGAATTTGAATGTGATACCCAACCCAAGATTTCACAAAAGGGTACTCTTAAAAAAAAAAAAGCTGTATGAGCAAGTGATCAGTATTTATTTGTAGGGGAAAAAGTAGCTGTCAGCTACAGAAGATGACAGAAGGTGAAGCCTTCTAAAATTATGTATCTTACATTTTTTTAAGAGTTATGGTAAATGTCATGGTTTTATGTGTACCTGAGAGGAACAAAGAAAACAGGTATTTCTTCTTTTGTGGCCATCTACTGGTTTAGAATGGAGTCCAAAATGTATGAGGCCTTCTCTTCATAGTATTTTTCATAAAAATCAAAGAGGTAGTCTTTTTTTTAATATAAATTTATTTACTTATTTATTTATGTCTGTGTTGGGTCTTCATTGCTGTGCGCGGGCTTTCTCTAGTTGCTGCTAGCAGTGGCTACCCTTTGTTGCGGTACCAGGCTTCTCATTGCCGTGGCTTCTCTTGTAGCTCTAGGCGTGCAGGTTTCAGTAGTTGTGGCACACGGGCTCAGTAGCTGTGGCTCGCGGGCACTAGAGTACAGGCTCAGTAGTTGTGGCGCACAGGCTTAGTTGCTCCTCGGCATATGGGATCTTCCTGGGCCAGGGCTCGAACCCCTGTCCTCTGCATTGGCAGGCAGATTCTTAACCACTGCGCCACCAGGGAAGTCTCCAAAGAGGTAGTCTTAAATATCGAAGGCACACCTGGACAGTGACCCAGAAGTGCAGTGTGTATTATAAAAATGGATAACTTAGATTTGATTTGATTTTACTATTTTTTATTTTTTATTGAAGGATAGTTGATTTACAGTGTTGTGTTAATTTCTGCTGTATAACGAAGTGACTCAGTTATATACATATATGCATTCTTTTTTATATTCTTTTCCATTATGGTTTATCCCAGGATATTGAATATAGTACCCTGTGCTATGCAGTGGGACCTTGTTGTTTATCCATTCTGTATATAATAGTTTGCATCTACTAATCCCAAACTCCCAGTCCATCCCCTGCCCCCACGTCTGTTCTCTATGTCTTTTGAGTCTGTTTCTGTTTTGTAGATAGGTTCATTTGTGCCATATTTTAGATTCCATATATAAGTGATGTCATACAGTATTTGTCTTTCTCCTTCTGACTTACTTAGAATGATAATCTCTAGTTGCATCCATGTTGCTGCAAATGGCATTATTTTGTTCTTTTTTATGGCTGAGTAGTATTCCATTGTATATATGTACCATATCTTCTTTATCCATTCATCTGTCAATGGACATTTAGGTTGTTTCCATGTCTTGGCTATTGTGAATAGTGCTGCTGTGAACATAGGGGTGTATGAATCTTTTTGAATTATAGTTTTGTCCGGATATATGCCCAAGAGTGGAATTGCTGGATCATATGGTAGATTTTATTTTTTATTTCAGCTCTATTCTACAGATAACTTACTATAAAAACTTTCCTGTATAATGTAAAGGATTTCCAGCTTTTGAACCCCCAGTCTTCATTATGGTTTTTCCATTTCCTTTTTTATTTTCTCTGAAAAGTTGGAACAATTATATTGATTTCTGGGAGGGTGTTTGCCAGTCTCAGTTAATTGTGAAATAAGGTGTAGTCAGTGACTAAAAATTGCTTAAAGCTAACCTGACCTGTTACCTTGCTACTTTTCCCTTTGGTTTAGGGAGAGCACCCCTACTTGCAGTAACTCCCCACACCCAGAGATTGACATGAATAGATTGCTCTGGAAAGCCAGTATGGTTTGGCTACCCAGATACTGTCGTGATCTGTCCTGGGACTGGGCTTCCTCAGTCTGTTTTGGGCCTGAATGGGTCTCCCATGATTTTGTCAACTTGGAGCTGTGTAGTGGGTTATGACATTTCACTTTGACTTCTCCTTTTCTTGTCATCACTAGGGTAGGGACAGTTTTATGGAAAGGTGAGTAGAGTCAGTACTCTTCGTAGATAGGCCTTCCCACCTCTTTCCAATTTTTATCATTTCTTCCATCTGGAATATCACTTTTCCTGTGTTGTTCCCTGTCTCTTAACATTTCATCATCTTTTAAGGCACAGTGCAAATACCATTGCCTTAAGTTTTGCTTGATTCCCTACCCCAATAGTGACTTATCTCCTTTGAATCCCTGTATCTCTTTGTATCTCTCTTAATATTTGTTATGCAGCTAACTATGGGACTGTAGCAGGCTGGATGACTTTGAGCACACTCAGTGAAGACTCGCTAGTAGAATAAAGACTGTGTTATACTATTTTACTGTATATCTCTAAGAATTAAAACAATAATCCAATTTAAGATTTTACTAAAAACATTAACACTAATTCCTTAATATCATCACATATTCTAGTCGGTGTTCAAATTTCCCTGATTACAGTTTTTGTTTTGTTTTAACAGTTTGTCTGAATTAGGATCCAAATAAGGTTCATACATTATATTGTGTTGATGTGTGTCTCAACCTTCTTTGTCTTTTTGTTCTTGTTCCTATACAATTGGTTTGTTAAAGAAACCAAGCCTTTGCCCTATGAGATTTCTCACAGTCTGGATTTTGCTGATTGCATCCCTGTGGTTTCATGTAGTATGTTCTTCTGTCCACAGTTTTTCCTGTAAATTGGTAATTACATCTAGAAGCTTGCTCCGATTCAGGCTTGAATTTTTTTTTTTTTCAATGGGAAGAATACTTCATAGGTAGAGTTGTGTACTTCCTATGTATTCTTTTTTTTTTTTTTTTGCGGTACACGGGCCTCTCCCGTTGCAGAGCACAGGCTCCGGACGCACAGGCTCGTCAGCCATGGCTCACGGGCCCAGCCGCTCCGCGGCATGTGGGATCTTCCTGGACCAGGGCACGAACCCATGTCCCCTGCATCGGCAGACGGACTCTCAACCACTGCGCCACCAGGGAAGCCCTTCCTATGTATTCTTTTTTTTTTTTTTTTTTTTTGGTACGCGGGCCTCTCGCTGCTGTGGCCTCTCCCGTTGCAGAGCACAGGCTCCGGACGCGCAGGCTCAGCGGCCATGGCTCATGGGCCCAGCTGCTCTGCAGCATGTGGGATCCTCCTAGACCGGGGCACGAACCCGTGTCCCTTGCATCGGCAGGCAGACTCTCAAACCACTGCGCCACCAGGGAAGCCCTTCCTATGTATTCTTAAACCCTCAATCTGGCTTCTCCTAGCATGCCAGTGAAATTGCTCTTATCAGGGCCACCTGTGACTTCTACATTGACAAATTGTATAATCATTGCTTACTCCTTTACCTCTTTCTATACTTGACATTGTTAACCACTGTCTCCTTGATACTGTTTTTTTTTCCTTGACTTTCATGACTGTCCCTTTCCTGCCTTTCTTACTACTAGCTGCTTCTTTGCAGACTCTTAATTCTCTGCTAATCATATTGATATTTATGAATTTCCACCTTGACCTTCTCTTTTCACTCTTCCTGGTGATTTCTTCCATTTTTGTTGCTGTAGCTACCATCTTTAAGTGTTTTAAACTCACCAGAACTCTTTGATCCAACTGAATATCCCTATTTAGATTGTCCAATAGGTACTTTGTTTTAGTTAGGAGAGCGACACATACCTAACTGAAGCAAAAAGAAGAATTTTTTGGAAACATACGGGTATCCCGTGAATTCTCAGAAAGGCAATCAAGCCATAGGAGGACAGCTAGAACTCAGGAACAGCTAGATCCAGGGACTCCATATGTGGTCAGGAGTATCTCTTTATGTCTCACAAGATACTCTTTTTTTTTTCACACAAGATACTCTTTGTTCAGTTAGTTCTTTCTTGCTGCAGGTCAGTTTTTAACACTTACTAATATCTTTTGAGTTTTAAATCTTATAGCTTCTGCCATCAGAGAGACTGACCTGATCCTCAGTCTCAAATCTCAGGAAAGGGACTCGTTATGTTATATGTCCAGCTCTGGACCACAGCTGTGGCTACCGGGCTACATCCCAGAGAGAAGAGGAGTAAAGAACACTCTAAATCATAGTTGTCCAGTTCATTCATTCCATGGCTATTTAGCATACACACACAGAGTCCTACTTTTCTTATATATATTAAATATTTTCTTTAACATAATCTCACTATCTCTATATACCAGCAAACACTCTCATCTCTTTTATGGAAACAACCCAAATTCATATCTACTTAGCATATCCAGAGGTCATTGTTCTCTGAGTCCAGATTCTAAAGGTGATACTCTTTGTTAATCAGGCCTAGATATGCTTTGTCACATGTTTGAAAATTGTGGACTAAATACTGAATTTAACCATCCCCAACATAACTGATACACAGTAGTAGGAAAAAAAAAACTCTTATGAGGGGAGGGGAGAGGAAGGTATCATTGTTCCGAAACTTAACACCGTATCTTGCTGGACAGGTACAGTAGAAGGTAAATGATAGAACCAGCAAATTGCATGGGCCTTCATTTGTTGACTTACTTCCTTGCAAATGGAGTGAGTTCTTTGGCAGCCAAATGAAGATTTTCAATTCTGTCCACTAGAAAGATTTTCCTTTTCTGACACTTAGAGGACATTTGAAAGAATAGGAGAGGGCAGTTCTGTGTTACCTTAGCACAAGGGTTGACACACTAAGGTTAGTAGGCCCAATGCTGCCTGCTTTTATATGGCCTGAGAGCTAAGAATGGTTTTTACATTTTTTTAAAATGGTGGGAAAAAGTCAAAAGAAGAATATTTTGTGGTATGTGAGAATTATAGGAAACTCAGAATTCAGTGTCCATGAATAAAGTTTTATTGGAGCACAGACAACACACCCATTTGTTTATGTATTGTATGTAGGTGCTTTTGCTGATACAATGGCAGAGTTGAGTAGTCCTAACTTTATGGCCTGTGAAGCCTAAAATATTTACTGTGTGGCTTTAAAACAGTTTGTCATCTTTTGTCTTAGCAGATCAAATGACCCTTAGTGGATATTTGAGTCTGAGGAGTGCCTTAGGGTTGAGCTGTTAGTTACAAGGTCCTATTTACTGTGGTGGTGGTTAGGGGATTTTTGTGTGTGTGTGTGTGTGTGTGTATGTATATGTATATATCTGTGTATGTATGTATAAATGTGGGTATACATATGTGTGTGTATACATACCCATTTACATATACATATAGAGATATAAATAAACCAGGTGGGGTCTGCATATTGGCCTAGCTTTAGTTAAGGATTCAGACTTTATCTGTCAACTGTACCCTGAAGGTAGGATCACACTATAGGTTACATTGTAACATGGTTGCTCTTAGTACAGCTATGTGAATGGGGGAGAGAATTTTGAGAAAAGCTGGGGGTGAGTGAGGTGAGACTAGAAGATGATCAAATAGTCCCTGTAAGTGTTGATCATGTTCAAATTAACTATTCTACTACTTCTCAATCCCTTCATCCCTAAATTCTGCTATTTTCCTTGCCTTGGAGGATGTACCACTATCATTGTTTTTTCTAGAAACCTGCAAGTTGTCCTTGATTCCTCCATTTTACATCTCACATCTGTCTGGCCCCAAGATCCATTTTACATCTCACATCTGTCTGGCCCCAAGATTCTACCTCCTTAACATCTTTGAATCCAAACGCTTTATCTACATTATCAACACTCCTACTATTACTGCCTTAATCCAGGCTTTCATTTCTTACCTGGGTTACTGCAACAGTCTTCTCATTTGTTTCCTTATAATCTACTTCATCCTGTACCAAAGTGATTTTTTTTCCCTCTAAACTGCAAATTCACTTCTCTTAGAACTCCTTAGTAATATTGTGTTTTCTGTAGTATTTTACTAACTGGGTATTCTTGTACATTAATGAATTTTATATAACTTCTAAAGGACTGCTTTATAGCCAAGTAATCCCTTGGGAGTTTGTTGCTGTGTTTAGATTTTGTTTATTATTGTGTTTGTGCCAACTTATAAAGCATTGTACTGATGATGCTCAGACAGGGAAAGATGGTGAGTTAAATTAGATCATGTCATGGTATATGTTAGTACAGGCAGGTCAAACCCCGGCTTAGTATTTAGTATCATATTTTCACTGTGAGATGTATCTGGTAGATCCCATTTTGTAATTAATCAATGTGAAACAGTTTGTTTGCAGTGTGAGTGTTTTATTCCAAACTTCAGCAGTGATTATATTAGATACACATTTAATGTAGTTTTCATTAAGGTACTGAACCACAAATGAACAAGAAAGATTGCCAGAGTTAACAAGTAGGCCTCTTTAAAACCGACATTTAAGGACCGCTAGCTGGTATGGTAGTATATATAAGGTTGTATTTCCCTAAATTAGCAAATAAACACTTGCAGTTATTAAATCTGTTTAGTTTTACGTATTTATAAGCATTTTATGCACTACTGTTATTGAAGTCAAATTACAGAAGTGGTTTAAAAATATAGAACTATGAGAATTCCCTGGTGGTCCAGTGGTTAGGACTCTGTACTCTCACTGACAAGGGTCCAGGTTCAATTCCTTGTCGGTGAACTAAGATCCCACAAGCCATGCGGCACAGCTGGGAAAGAAAAAAAAGTGTGTGTGTGTGTGTGTGTGTGTGTGTATAAAACTAGACCTGAGACTACATATTTCCAGGATTGAATACATCATTGGTCTAGTTTATGTAAAACAACATAATCTGTTACATTAGCATTTTATTTATTTATTTTGGCTGCACTGCGTGGCATGCAGGATCCTAGTTCCCTAACCAGGGGTGGAACCCATGCCCCCTGCAGTGGAAGCATGGAGTCCCAGCCACTGGACCGCCAGGGAAGTCCCACATTAGTGTTATTTAAATTTTTGTTTGGTATTTAATTTTTAAAGTTGTTTTAGTGTTACGGTTACATAAGAGCTATATAACATAATGAGTTCATACCTAATTTTATATCCATACCAGATTCTTAACATTATAATTTTAAAAAGGTCATCACTCAAGATCTGGGAGATATTAATTTTCTCTGAAAAGGTATCCTTATGTCTTTCAGATTTCAGAAACAAACCCACAGGTCTAGTCTGATGCCATGTATTTCTCCAGTCTCACCTTTCATTTTGTACTCCCCCAACCCTAGTTTTCAACTACTCTTGATCTATCTCTATTGCCTGGGTGTATGCTATGTTCTCTCTTCAGGGCTGTTCCACATGGTCTTCTTTCCGCTCAGAACTAACTTCCCTCCCTTCCTCTTCTTCCTTCCCTTCCCTCCTCCTGTCCTCCTGCCACCTTTCTGTAGTTGGTCTAGCTGCAACCAAATCTTGGAGATGATGGGTAATTTTTATTTTTATATCCTTAGCCTTAGTGCAGTGTGTGACACAACATATGCCCTGGTTAACTACAGTATTAACGTTGTACCGTATATATAATATTGGTCTATACTGAAGAGACAGATTTTAAAATCAGAGTTATAAAGCCTTCAGAATCTTTTGAGTTCTGTTTAAATATGTTACAAGTCTGAATTAGAAAATATCTTGACAATAAGTTTACTCTTATCACTTTATAAATTGATTTTTCAAAGTAAATATTCTCTCTGTCATAATAACTCATTTAATATATAAATTTGTATTCTGTGATTAAAGAGCAATAGCCTTAAATGACCTTAACTACCTTTTAAAGCAATATTCTTATTTACATTTTAATAGAACCTTATTAACAAGAAGTTAAGGTAATTAGGATAGGGGCTGATTTAAGTTCACAAGCCTTGAGTATCTGCCTTCTTCATTCAGTACATTAGCGTTTTCTCTCTAACCTTTTCTGTAATATTCTAAGACACTAAATATATTTTAGGAAACCCAGATACTTTATTATCACTTGTCTTCCACATATGCAGATGAAGATGAAATTAATCAGAAATAATTCCTTTTTAGCGTAAACTAAAGAATCTTTGCTGTGTAATGCTTTTTAACTTTTGTTTAATTTGCTATATACATTTTTAAGTAATAAAATTGCCCTTATTTTGCCTTTTTGACATGTGTTATTTTCTCTTGGCTTCCTCAGGTACTATAAATGAAAGCAGTCTTGCAGTACTCTTTTGAACAGATCATTTCTTTCTGGGTGTTGTTACTGAAACACTCAGTTTTTATACCGTCTCAGTTTGCCAAGTATGATTATGAGATTTTACAGTCTAGCACTTGTATTTGGTTTTAAGTAAAAATAGAAATTGATCATTTCTGTACAAGTGTTTTTTTTCTTGTACGTATGTTGTATTTTTTCCTTTAGATAAACTCTTTTAGAGAAATTGTTTTAAAAACAACCAAATTCATTTAGTATTAATATTAATGCTTTATTGGGTTGATAATATATTGAATGCAGGAAATGAGGTAGTAAATGAGATAACCCCTAGTAAATGAGAGAACCTCTACTTTCTAACCAACTAATGAAGTTTACTCATTTAAGTGATTGTCTACTAGGTTATGTTCTAGGTATGCAATGCTGAAAAACAAGCACATTCCCTGATTATTGTCTAGTGGGAGAGGAAATATAAATGAACATAAAAATAAGTATATACTTAATTGTGATCAGGTACTCTGAAGGAAACAGGAATTGTCTACATGAATTTTTTTAAGCTGGAAAGAGCGCCACAGTTCAAGAAGCCTAAAAAAGGCCCTTGGTGGGAGCTGGGAGGGGAGGGCAGTGAGATATAAAATAAATCTGATGAGATAGGCAGGAGTCACGTCAGTAGAAAGTCAAATCCTGGCTTTGTAGGCCATGTTAAGTACCTTAAAGTTTATCCTAAGGCAAGTGGAAAGGTTACTAAAATTTTTAAAGCAGGGGTTGAGTGAAATGATCTGGTTTGTGTTTTAAAAAGATCACTTAAAAAAAAATCACTTTAGGGCTTCCCTGGTGGTGTAGTGGTTAAGAATCCGCCTGCCAATGCAGGGGACACGGGTTCGAGCCCTGATCCGGGAAGATCCCACATGCTGCGGAGCAACTAAGCCCATGCGCCACAACTACTGAGCCTGCTCTAGAGCCCATGAGCCACAACTGCTGAAGACCGTGCGCCTAGAGCCCATGCTCTGCAATAAGAGAAGCCACCGCAGTGAGAAGCCCGCGCACCACAACAAAGAGTAGCCCCCACTCGCCACAACTAGAGAAAGCCCTCGCGCAGCAACAAAGACGCAACGCAGCCAAAAATAAATAAATAAATAAAATTAATTTTTTTTAAAAAAGATCACTTTAGCTGCTGTATGAAATATGGATTAGAGAGAGATGAGGGGAACTAGGAGTCCCAATTAGAAGGCTGTAGCATTTGTCCAAGTCTGAGGTAAAATGATGGCTTGTTTTGAACAGTGACAGTGGAGAAGGAAGTGAACTGATAAATTCAAAATATATTTTGGAGGCCATGGTTATGGAGTGGATGTGGAGGGAGGTTGAAGGGAGGGTTCAGCAAGAGCAGGTGGTTGGTAGGATGAGGATCACTGGAGCAGAAGTTGTTGGCGGTAGGGAAAAGAGATCAAGAAATCCATTTTGGATGTATTAAGATTGATATTCCTCAGTCAAAGGACATGATCAGACAGGCTTGATGTGGAGTATATTTTGGTATTTGTAGTATAGACATATAGATGGTATTTTAAGCCATGAGAATGTAGGGAAAGAATGTAGATTTAATCAGAGTCTGAATAAAGACTTAATCGGAGTCTGAATAAGGCCCACGGCTGAGTGCAGAGGAGCACCAATTTTTAAGAAGTCTGGTAGATAGAATGGGAGAAGCCAGAGGTGCTAGGAAAACTGGGAGGGCTGGAGTTATAGAAGCCAAAAGTATATTAAGAAGCCATTAGTGGCTGAGTATGTTGAACAGTAGGTCAACTAAAATGATAGTGTCTGTTGAATTTAGCAACTTGCAAATCAGTGTGGTCTTGGCAAAGGAGTGGAGTGTGGGAAGTTGGAAACAATGTTGGAAGGTTGGAAACAATGTTGGAAGGTTGGAAACAATGTGGAATAGTGATTGGATGTATTTTGGAAAGCAGTTTGTGTATATCAATTAAAATTGAAGATGCTCATTCCCTGCAACCTAGCAATTCCACTTGTAGGTGTCTCTTCCAGGAAAACTCTCACTCATTGGTACAAAGAGAAGTGTATAAAAATGATCATTACAGGGACTTCCCTGGTGGCATAGTGGTTAAGAATCCACCTGCCACTGCAGGGGACAAGGGTTCGAGCCCTGGTCTGGGAAGATCCCACATGCCGTGGAGCAACTAAGCCCGTGCACCACAACTACTGAGTCTGCGCTCTAGAGCCCACAAGCCACAACTACTGAGCCCATGTGCCACAACTACTGAAGCCCGCATGCCTAGAGCCCATGCTCTGCAACAAGAGAAGCCACCATAATGAGAAGCCCGTGTACCACAACGAAGAGTAGCCCCTGCTCTCTGCAACTAGAGAAAGCCCGTGCACAGCAACAAAGACCCAACGCAGCCATAAATAAATTAAATAAGTAAATAAATAAAGTAAATTTATATAAAAAAAATCATTACAGCATCGTTTGTAATGGCAGAGAAAGGGGAAACTACCTAAATATCCATCATCTGGAGAGTGGATAAGTAAATTGTGTGGATACACAGCAGTGAAAACAAATGAACTACAGCAACATGTATCATGATGGATTAACCTCAACATAATGCTGAGAATTTAAAAGGCTCAGAGTCTTTAAAGTGTACCCTTTTTAAAGGTTGAAAAATATGCAGAACAATTCAATGTCTTATTTAGGGATACATACATATATAGTAAAAGTATAAAGAAATCTATGAGAATGATTAACACCAAAATCAGAATAGTGGCTATCTCTTGTAGGGGAAGGGAGCACAGGAGATGTGATCCAGGAGGGGTACACAGTAGCCTTCCACTATATTGGCAATGCTGTATTTCCCAAGGCGGTTCATGGGTAACACAAGTGTTTACTATATTGCTCCTTACACCTTTTTGGGTCCTTTTTATCAAACAAATGGTTGCAGAGAGAGTGGGGAATCACCAAGAGTCCTTTTGGCTGTGAAGGAGAATAGAGGAGAGATAGAGTGAGAGCTGGAGAGATCTATGGGATCAGGGAAGACTTTTTTTTTTTTTAAGAAGAATATGTTTGAATAATGATGGAAGGGATTCATTAAAGAGAAAAGTTGAAGTTGCTGGAGAGAAGGCAGTAACTGATAAAGGTCTAGGAGAAGATAGCAAAATGGGCATAATTGTTCTTTGATAGAGAGATGCTTTTTCTTTTTTAGAGGAAAGAGAATGGATGCATTGTTAATAGTTTGAAAGTTGATAGTTGATTTCTCTCTGGTCTTTAATCTTTGTAATCTTTGTCCAGTAAGATAAGGTCATTTGTGGAATGGAAGCTAGGAGGAAGAGTCATAGAACTCCATGAAAATACTTGTGAGGAATAGGAAAGAGCATTTGTCAGAGAAGGATAGTAAATTTCCGGGAAACTTTGAGGGCCTAGTTGAAAGTGATTCATGAAACATGATTATGAGAAATTAGATAATGTATAAAGATATGATGAAGAAAGCAAAAACGGTATGGAATTATCTTTGCTTTCATGTTTTTTACTACCTTTTTTTTTTTCTTGGTCACGCAGCACAGCACGTGGGATCTTAGTTCCCCAACCGGGATCAAACAACCTCCCCACCCCCCAACCCCACTGGAAGCACAGAGCCCTAACCACTGGACTGCCAGGGAAGTCCCTTTACTATGTTATTTTAAACCTGAAGGCTATAGAAATCTCATGACTAACTTTGGGTGAAAGGTCCTTTTATGCAAAATACCATTTTGGGACCTGATGTTTTGTTATTGTTGGCTTTGATCTCCAGGTGTACAACCTCTGTTTGCCTGCCTTGTAGGAACTGACCTCTTCAGACTCTCATGGGTAGAGAAATCCTGCCAAATGAGGCCAAGAGGGATTTCTCTACCTATAAGGCTTTTTGCTTTAAGATAGTGTATTTTAAAGTTATAGTTTAATAGCAGTTGTAATAAACTGGATTCTAAAATAATTGAAATCTTAGCTTAAGTCTCATTTTGACTTTTGGAGTGTAAATCATTTAATACTCTGGTAGCTGAATGGCTTCATTTTTCAGTAGGATAGTTCTAAGATACTAATTGAAAAAAAACCATTGTAACAGGTTCTGAACACTTGAAAGGGGCAAGTTAAAGGTCACATTTTACTCTTTAAACTATTTTTGAAATTTTAAATTTTAAAAGGTTATAAAACTAATACATGTTTTTATTAAAAGGATTATAGGAGATGAATTTCTGGTTCATTGGGAATGCACACTTTTTTTTGAACTGTGAGTACTGTAATTTTTTTATTGTAATATATGCATAACAAAATTTATCATTTCAGTCATTTTAAACGTACAATTCAGTGCCATTATTTACATTCACAGTGTTGTGCAACCATCACCATTGTCCATTTCCAGAACTTTTTCATCATCCCAAACAGAAGTTCCATACCCATTAAACGATAATTCCCTATTCCCTCTTATGCCCAGCCCCTTGCAACCACCATTCTACTTTCTTTTTTTTTTTTTTTTCTTTTTCCTCTACTTTCTATCTCTGTGTCAGTTTGCCTTTTCTGCATACCTCATGTAAGTGACTGCTTCATCCATGGTACCATGTGTCAGAATTTCATTCCTTTTTAAGGCTGAATTATATTTCTTTTATGTGTATACCACATACATTTTGTTTGTCCATTCATCTGTTGGTGAACACTTGGGTTGCTTCCACCTCTTGACTGTTGTGGATAATGGTGATATGAACATGGTGTGGACAACTACCTGTTGGAGTTCCTGCTTTCATTGGCCATATATACATAAGAGTATAATAGCTGGGTCATATGGTAATTCTATGTTATACTCTTAGAGTGACCATCAAACTGTTTTCCACAGCAGCTGCACCATTTTACATTTTTACCAGCACTGCACAAGGATTCTAATTTCTCCATATTCTTGCCAACACTTGTTTTTTTAAATTTTAATTTGTTGATAATAGCCATCCTGATGGGTGTGATGTTGTATCTCTTAGTTTTGATTTGCATTTCCCTAATGACTAATGTAGTTGAGCATCTTTTCATGTGTTTATCGGCCATTTGTATATTTTCCTTGGAGAAAAACTTATTCAAATTGTTTTCCCCTTTTTTTTTTTTTTTTTTTTGCGGTACATGGACCCCTCACTGCTGTGGCCTCTCCCGTTGCGGAGCACAGGCTCCGGACGCGCAGGCTCAGCGGCCATGGCTCACAGGCCCAGCCGCTCTGCGGCATGTGGGATCCTCCCAGACCGGGGCACGAACCCACGTCCCCTGAATCGGCAGGCGGACTCTCAACCACTGCGCCACCAGGGAAGCCCCCTTTTCCCATTTTTTGACTGAGTTGTTTGTCTTGGCATTCTTGTGGAAAATCTGTTACAAATGTGAGGTATAGGGACTTCCCTGGTGGTCCAGTGGTTAAGACTCTGCTTCCACTGCAGGGGGTGTGGGTTCGACCCCTGGTCAGGGAACTACAATGCCGCATGAGG
Organism: Mesoplodon mirus; assembly: GCF_964341445.2. NCBI lineage: Eukaryota > Metazoa > Chordata > Mammalia > Artiodactyla > Ziphiidae > Mesoplodon > Mesoplodon mirus. Next base: position 73,727,321 of record NC_138980.1, read on the forward strand.
CGTGATGCGGCCAGGAAAAAAAAAAAAAAAGTGAGGTAGATTTCTGGACTCCCAGTTCTCTTTTCTTGATCTATATAGGTTTGTAGTAAGTTTTGAAATTGGGAAGTGTGTGTCTTCCAGCTTTGTTCTTTTTTTTTTTTTTTTTTTTTTTTTTTGCGGTATGCGGGCCTCTCACTGTTGTGGCCTCTCCCGTTGCGGAGCACAGGCTCCGGACGCGCAGGCCCAGCGGCCATGGCTCACGGGCCCAGCCGCTCCGCGGCATATGGGATCCTCCCAGACCGGGGCACGAACCCGTATCCCCTGCATCGGCAGGCGGACTCTCAACCACTGCGCCACCAGGGAGGCCCCAGCTTTGTTCTTTTGCAAGGTTGTTTTGACTGTTCTGGATCCTTTGAATTTCCATGTGAATCTTAGTATCAACTTGTCAATTTCTGTGAAGAAGTCAGCTGGGAATTGATAGGGGTTCTGTAGAAACTGTAGATAATTAAGGGAGTATTTTCATCTTAATAAATTTTCCATTCCATGAATAGGATTGTTTCCATTTATTTAGGTCTTTTAATTACTTTCAGTAATGTTTTATAGTTTTCAGAGTGTAAATGTTGCTGTTCTTCTGTTAAATTTTTTTCTAAGTATTTTATTCCTTTTGATGATATTGTAAATGGAATTATTTTCTTAATTTCATTTTTGGTTTGTTTATTGCTACTGTACAGAAATACAATCCTTTTTTGTGTGTGTATCAATCTTGTATCCTGCAACCTCGTTGAACTTGTTTATTAGCTCTAACAGATTTTCAGGGGATTCTTCATGGTTTTCTATGTACAACATCATTTTACTTTTCCTTTCCAGCTCAGATATCTTTTATTTCTATTTCTTGCCTAATTGGCTGACTAGACTCTCCATACAGTATTGAATAGAAATGGTGAAAGGACATCCTTGTCTTGTTCTTGATCTTAAGGGAAAAGTATTCAGTACCTCACCATTAAATATGATAGCTGTGTTTTCCTTGTAGATGCACTTTATTAGCTTGAGGAAATTCCCTTCTCTTTTTTTTTTTTTTTTTGCGGTACGCGGGCCTCTCACTGTTGTGGCCTCTCCCGTTGCAGAGCACAGGCTCCGGACGTGCAGGCTCAGCGACCATGGCTCACGGGCCTAGCCGCTCCACGGCATGTGGGGTCTTCCTGGACCAGGGTTCGAACCCGTGTCTCCTGCATTGGCAGGAGGACTCTCAACCACTGTGCCACCAGGGAAGCCCCCTTCTCTTTTATTCATAGTTTGTTGAGTGTTTTTGTCAAGAAGGGATGTCGCAACTTGTCAGATGCATTTTCTCTGTATGTTGAGATGGTCATTTGGTTTTTGTCCTATATTCTATTGTTATGGTGTATTACTTTAATTGATTTTTGGATGTTAAGCCAATCCTGCATTCCTCACTTAGTCATGGTGTATAATCCTTTGTAATATTGCTGGATTTGGTTTGTTAATATTTTGTTGAGGATTTTTATGTATATATAATAAGCTTTTTATTGATCTATAGGTTTTTTTCTTGTAATGTCTTTGTCTGGTTTTCATATCAGGGTACTATTGCCCTTACAAAATGAATTGGAAGGAGTTTCCTCCTTTCCATTGTTTGGGAAGAGTTTGTGAAGGATTAGTGTTAATTCTTTAAACGTTCGTTAGAATTCAGCAATGAAGCCATGCAGTTCTGAGCTTTTATTTATAGGCAGTTTTTGGACTACTAATTCAGTCTCTTTACTTGTTATGGGTCTATTCAGGCTTCCTGTTACTTTTTTTTCCCTCCTAAATTTATTTATTTATTTATTTATGGCTGGATTGGGTCTTTGTTGCTGCGCGTGGGCTCTGTCTAGTTGCAGTGAGCAGGGGCTGCTCTTCGTTGCAGTGAGTGGGCTTCTCATTGTGGTGGCTTCTCTTGTTGCGAAGCATAGGCTCTAGGCGCACAGGCTTCGGTAGTTGTGGCACACGGGCTTAGTTGCTCCACAGCGTGTGGGATCTTCTTGGACCAGGGTTCGAACCCGTGTCCCCTGCATTGGCAGGCGGATTCTTAACCACTGCGTCACCAGGGAAGTCCCCCTGTTACTTCTTGAATTATGGAATTTGGTGTCTTTTTAGGAATTTTGTCCATTCCATCTAGGTTATCTACTTTGCATACAGCTTTTCATCATATTCCCTTATAATCCTTTTTATTTCTGTAAGGTTGGTAATATTGTCCTCTCTTCATTCCTGCTTTTAGTAATTTGAGTTCTCTCTCTTTTTTGGTCATTATAACTAAAGGTTTTTCAATTTTCTTAATCTTTTCAAAGAACCAATTTTTGGTTTTGCTAGTTTTCTGTATTATTTTTCTATTCTCTTTTATTTCCACTCTAATCTTCATTTATTTCCTCCCTTCTGCTCGCATTTGGTTTAGTTGACTTTTAATTTTTTTAGTTTCTTATGACTGATTTGAAATCTTTCTCCTTGCTTAATAACAGTGTTTGTAGTTATACATTTCCCTTTAAGCACAGCTTTAGCTGCATCTCATAAGTTTTGGTATGGGGTTTTGTTTTTATTATCTTAAAGGGTTTCCTTCCTCTTGTGATTCCTTCTTTGACCAACTGGTTATTTAGGAGTATATTGTTTAACTTCTATATATTTGTGAATTTCTCAATTTTCTTCTGCTCTTGATTTCTAATTTCATCCCATTGTGATCCAAAAACATACTTGGTGTGATTTCAGTCCTTTTAGGTTTATTTAGACTTGTTTTATGGCCTTACATACAGTCTATCCTGGAGAATGTTCCATGAGCACTTGAGAAGAATGTGTATTCTGCTTTTGTTGAGTGTTCTATATCTGTTAGATCTAGCTGAATTATTACAGTGTTGTTCAATTTAGTGTATCAAAACCTGAGAGACTGTAATATTTGTTCTACTCATATCCTTTATCTCTTGAATAACATCAGATTGTTTTAATGATATGAGACCTCAGTCGTTTCTGATAGGGAAACAGGCAGTTTAAGCAGAAGGTTGGGAGCATGAATTATTTAAAGGAATGCACTGGTCTGAAGCCCATTAATAAGGTCATGAAGATAAAGGAAAAGTTGACAAAGATAAGGTTTCTTTATTCTCTTTTCAAAAACAGCTTTATTGAGGAATAATTTGCATTCCATAAAATTCACTTGTTTTTAAGTGTACAATTCAGTGATTCTTAATCAGTTTATGAGTGTGCAACTATCACCACAATGTAATTATAGAACATTTTCAGCACCCTAAAAAGATCTGTTGTGTCCATTTACAGTCACTCTTCATTCTTTGTTTTACCCTTTACTCTTTTTATGGCGGCGGGGGTGGGTGCACCATGTGGCTTGTGGGATCTTTGTTCCCTGACCAAGGATTGAACCTGGGGCCCCAGCAGTGAGAGTGCCAAGTCCTAACCACTGGACTGCCCCTTTATTCATTTTATTTTATTTTTATTTTTTTCATTTCATTTATTTGTTCTGTGGCACGTGGGATCTTCCTGGACCAGGGATCGAATCTGTGTCCCCTGCATTGGCAGGTGGATTCTTAACCACTGTGCCACCAGGGAAGTCCCCCCTTTATTCTTGTATAGTGTTAAATACTCAAGTACATTCAAATAGTTCTCTCATCTAATCCTTACCATCAGATTAGTATGGACATTTTATAAAAGGCAAAACTGAGGTTTAGGGAGATTATTTGCCTAAATCATATGTCTAGTATGTTATATAATCACAACTAAACATCAGGTATCCCTAATTGTCCCATTTATAAAATTATGGTGCCTCAGCTGTTTACAGCTCAATTGAAGTTTGGAAGTTATGTTACTTTGTTAAGGTATTTAAGAAGTTAATAAAGAGGTAATTGCCTGTATTGGTTTTTGGTTACTGGATGTTTTATGTTTGAGAGTTTTTATTAGCAAGGATACCACTCTACATCAAGATTATCCAATAGTCTTTGCTTATAATTAAACCACCTGAATCACTACAATTTGAAGAACTGTGTATTAAGAAATAGAGGGTCATTTTGCAAATTAATACCTTAGCCTCTTTGATATTGATTATGGAGAAATAAGGGAGGACATCCCTTTTTCCCCCAAATATTCTTCCAGTAGATAGTAACTGCACATGTACCATATGCTCTGAGTTATTTTTGATGCTCTTCTGAGATTGCTATTCTCTTTTTTTCTTTGCTTTTTTGGCTTTGCTGCATGGCTTGCAGGGTCTTTCTGGATCAGGGATTGAACCTGGGCTCCGGCAGTGAAAGTGCCGAGTGCTAACCACTGGACTGCCAGGAAATTCCCTGAGATTGGTATTCTTAACCTCTCTCTCATTTCCTTCTGGTTTCTCCCCAGGAGGTCCTAAGGATCTTCAGAGAAATATAAATGACTGAGAAATAACCGCTTTCAAATTTGTCCGGTTCCGCTATAAATGCAGTTTCACTTGGACAGAGCTGCTAGTAGTGGGTGGATAAGACTTAGAATAACTGCAATGGGTAGCAGAGGCTGCCTATCAAAGCAACCCTTTCCTTCCTTTAGTACCTCAATCCCATGTAGTCCATAGTATAATTCACTTTTAGTCTCTTCAGATACTAGGTAACTGAGAAGTAAAGATACAGATAGCACATTATCTGTAGTATAGACATTTAAAGTTATTTATTTAGATTGATTTTAGTTAGACCACAGAAATAAAGAATGGAAAACTCCAGAGAGGCTAAACAGTTGCAGATCAAGGTGAAAGTTAAAAGTCAAAAAGCCAGCCAGAGGGACTTCCCTCGTGGTCCAGTGGCTAAGACTCCATGCTCTCAATGCAGGGGGCCCGAGTTTGATCCCTGGTCAAGGACCTAGATCCCACATACCGCAACTGAACATCCCACGTGCCGCAACTAAGACCCAGGCGTAGCCAAACAAATAAATTAAAAAAAAAAAAAAAAGAGCCAGCCAGAAACAAATCAAGAGACTTGGAGAGAGTATTGACAAACTTTGAAAACCACAGTGTGAAGTTTGCATCTTAGATTGAGGAGAGTTTAGGCATGGCCTTCCCGTAGTTTGGGAGTGGTCCTGAAAGAGGAGGCAGACTTGAAGGAGGTGGTCAGTAGAATTAGTATGCAGTTTAGCATAAAATTTAGTCCTAACCTTATATTCCTCAGCTAAGATATAGGGCAGGTTGGGAAAGCCTAGTTATTACATAATCAAAAGATTATCACTCTAATAGAAAAATGGGCAAAAGATGTAAATAGGCAGTTCACAAGAGAAGAAATATGAATGGCTAAGTAGGACATGAAAAAGATGTGTGGTTTAACTATCGGAGAAATTGACTAGAAAGCAGTTGACTATGAGCTTTATAAGGTCAAAGACGGTGAGTCATTCTCCGTTTTATCTCTGGCTCCTAGGACAGTACCTAGACATAGTAAATAGGCTCATGTATTTGTTGAATGAATGAAATAAACAAATAACGTTGGAATAATTTTTTTTTTACTTCTTAGATTGGTGGCACGATTAAAAAAGACTCATAATGCCTGGGATTGGAAATGGCATGGTTAAAGGGCAGTTTCATACTCCTTTGGGGCGCTGTCAATTAACACAATCTTTTCGAAAAGCAGTTTAGTGATATACGTTAAAGTGGTATAGCATATATCCTTTGACTCAGCAATTTCACGTGGAGAAATTTATCTGAAACTGAAATAGTGTGCTGGCGCACACGTGCACACACACACACAATCATTATAATGTTTATCATACTAAATTCCGGATACAACCTAACTATCGGGCTTTCTGGTTAAATGAATACTATGCAGTCAATCAAAGAATGAAAATTCATATGTATTGATGTGGAACTATGTTCATTACTTATTAAATGAAATAAGAACTGTATGTGTAACAGTTTTCTACACGACTAATGTGTGACTCTTTGCAATATTAAAGGGAAGTTTCACTTCCCTGAAACTATTGGTGACTTCTGCTTTCTACTTTATGTTAATCATATTAGAGTTTTTGAGCAAAGAGCGAGTATTACTTGTGTAGTTGGAAAAACAGACCCATCAAGGTTATCTCTTTTGAAAAAGGAACCCTCTACACTGTTGGTGGGAATGTAAATTGGTGTAGCCACTATGAAGAACAGTATGGAGGTTCCTTAAAAAAACTAAAAACAGAGTTACTATATGATCCAGCGATCCTACTCCTAGGCATATATCTGGAGAAAATTATAATTCAAAAAGATACATACACCCCAGTGTTCATAGCAGAACTATTTACAGTAGCCAGCACATGAAAGCAACCTAAGTGTCCATCAACAGATGAATGAATAAAGATGATGTGGTATATATACACAATGAAATATTACTCAGCCATCAGAAAGAATGAAATAATGCCATTTGCAGCAACATGGATGGACCTAGAGATTATCATACTAAGTAAAGTAAGTCATCAGAGAAAGACAAATATCATATGATATTGCTTATATGTGGAATCTAAAAAAAATGATACAAATGAACTTATTTACAAAACAGAAATAGACTCACAGACATAGAAACAAACTTATGGTTACCAGAGGGGAAAGCGGGGAGGGATAAATTAGGAGTTTGGGTTTAAAATATACACACTACTATATATAAAATAGGTAACCAGCAAGGACCCACTGTATAGCACAGGGAACTATACTCAGTATCTTGTAGTAACCCATAATGGAAAGGAATCTGAATGTATACATATATATGTGTATAACTGAATCCCTTTGCTGTATATCTGAAACTAACACAATGCTGTAAATAACTATATTTCAATAAAAATTTTTTTAGAAAGGTTTATCTCTGTTGGAAAATACAAAAGTGGAAGACTGTTCCTTATTAACATTTACAAGAACAGCCAAAATATTTACTAGGGTCAAGAAAGAAGATTTACCTAAATAGACATCCTTCATATTATGTGTGAAAACTGGATATTCAGATTTCAGTTTTCTTGTGTTTAGCTTATGAGAATAGTAGTTGGCATATTTTGCTGTTAGTTGAGTTAGTTGTATCTCATTCTTTCTATATACTCAACACCTAACAATTCTACTTCTGAGTTTACCCTAAAGAAATAATGAGGTCATCAGTCATATGGCATACATTGTGTTGCATCTACTTTTCCTCACAAAACGGCATTTATGGAGATTCCTCCAAGGTAACTGGCAGTGATCTACCTCATTTGTTTTAAAAAACAATGGTTTATTTAAGCATTTCTTTTTTCTTGGGCATTCAGTTATTTTAAATTGTTTTACCACTAAAAACAGTGCTGCAGTAAACATCTTCATAGCTTATGGCTGTGCTTTTAATTCTGTGGAATATAGTCCCACAAGTGAGGTTACTGGGCTGAAGGATTTGTCTTTTTTCTGGCTGAGTTTGAAATGTCTTCACCATTTTATAACCGTCATCTTAGAAAAGTATGTGGTTTTTAACTGTTATTAAATAAAACATTTATTTAAAATTTTTATTTATTTATTTTAAATTTTATTTATTTATTTATTTAGGCTGGTCCGGGTCTTAGTTGTGGCATGCAGGATCTTTTAGTTGCAGCATGCTGACTCTTAGTTGCGGCATTTATATGGGATCTAGTTCCCTGACCAGGGATTGAACCCTGACCCCCTTGCATTGGGAGCGAAGAGTCTTACCCACTGGACCCACTGGACCACCAGGGAAGTCCCAAAACATTTTATTATTGAATTGGTTTTGTTAACTATTAAAATCCCATATATCTTTGGGTTTATTTCTTCCCTCTGTTTTACTGATCAGTTTGTTCATTTCTGTGCACTACCATACTATTTTGATAATGGTGATGGCTTATAGTAAGTTTTAATCTAGTGTGGCCAATTCTTCTTGTTCTCTCCCCAATGCTAAGTATTTAATAGATGCTTGTTGCATATTAAGTTAATAGTAAACTTAATAATAAACATTAAATCTTGCTTTAGATAAATTCTGGATGCCCATTTACTTTAGGGAGCTGAGCTTGGCATGTGGATGTTGTCCTCTCCTAGCAGTGTAATAAATGTAATTTCTTTCTGAAATGTAATAAATTGTGACACAGAGGAGGAGTTGAGGAGAATTGGATATCTGTGTGAATTTGGAGACAGGGGTGCACCTTAGTCATGAGAGAAATATTTTAAGCCCTAGAGAAGAGACAGTTTGATGGTAAATCCCAAGGCTGAAAAATGTTGGAAAGCACCCATAGTGCTCTAATATATAAATTTTATCACTCTTATCCTTCCATCTTTTATTTTGAAAAATCTCACACCTATAAGAAAAGTATAATATACATATGTATACCCTTCACCTAGATTAACATTTTTCCTGCGAACATTTAATTGCTGCTGCTGCTACTCTTCCTTCTCTTCCTGACTCTTTCCCTCCCTCACCCTCTGTCTTTCCCTCCTTCCTTTATCCATCCTTCTCTGTCTGTCTGTCTGTCTCTCCCACCCTCCACACACATACTATCTATATACATGCTATCTATACATAATAAATATATATTCCAGTGGTCATTGAACCATTTGAGAGTTGGCAAACATGATGACATTTCGCCTGTGTGTTGTGTATGTCCTAAATAAGAATCAAAGATTTTCTCCTGCATAAACAAATACAGTTATCACATTGCTATGATTATCTGAAATACCATTCATATTAAAATTTTCCCAAGTTTTCCATTAATGACCTTCACAACAATTTTTTCCTCCTCAGATCCAGGGTCTGGGGTATGAAGGATCATGCATTGCATTTAATTGTGTCCTCTTTCTTTCTTTCTTTCTTTCTTTCTTTCTTTCTTTCTTTCTTTCTTTCTTTCTTTATGGCTGCGCTGGGTCTTCATTGCTGCACGCGGGCTTTCTCTAGTTGTGGCGAGTGGGGGCTACTCTTTGTTGCAGTGCATAGGCTTCTCATTGCGGTGGCTTCTCTTGTTGCAGAGCATGGGCTCTAGGTGCACAGGCTTCAGTAGTTGTGGCATGTGGGCTTAGTAGTTGTGGCTCATGGGCTTAGTTGCTCCGCGGCATGTGGGATCTTCCTGGACCAGGAATTGAACCCGTGTCCCTGCATTGGCAGGCAGATTCTTAACCACTGTGTCACCAGGGAAGTCCTGTTGTGTCATCTTGAATGTAGAATATAGACATAATCTCCAGTGCCTGCCCCTGTCTGTTTGTCTCTCCTTTTGTTCTCTGACATTGTTTGAAGAGTCCAGGCCAGTTTTGTAGAATGTTTCTCAGTTTAAGTTTGTCTGCTTACTTGTGATTAGATTCAGATTAAATATTTTTAGCAGGTAGAATACTGAGGTGGTGATATGTCTTTAGTGCATCACATTGGAAGGCACATGATGTCAGTTTGCCCCATTATTGATATGTTAAGTCTGATCACTTGATTATGGGTAGTGTTTACTTCTCTACTTCAAAGATTTTTTTCTTTATACTTGATATTCTGTGGGGGTGATACTGAATATTCCATTGCCTCCCAAATTTTTACCCAATGGTTTTAGCATCCATTGATGTTTTTTGCCTCAATTATTACTTTAGTGGCGGCAGAAAAGAGATTTTTTAATTCTTTCATTTCTCCTACATTTATTAGTTGGCATTCTTCTATGAAGAAGTACATTTGCTCCCTGACTTATTTGTCTTTTAATTTTATTCTTTGCTATTATTCTGTGGATTCAGAGATTTTTCTTTTGTTTTTAAGTATAGTTGATTTACAATATTGTGTTAGTTTCAGGTGTACAGCATAGTGATTCTGGCTTTTTTGAGGATTATATTCCATTATAGGTTTTTACAAGATATTGGGTATAGTTCTCAGGGGTTCTTTTTTTATTCAATTTGTTATATTCCGTTGCTTGTTCATTGTGATGCTCATGTTTTAAAATTTGACCAGTGAGAGCCCCTTCAAGCTGGTTCTTGTGTCCTTTTGATATGTCTCCATCTATTTTTGAGCGTTTTCTTACTGTTACAACAAGATACTTTAGGCTCACTTTTTACCTTCCTTGCTATAGCTCTGGAATTATCTATTTCCCGAAGAAGTCCTGTTCCATTTTAGCAGGGAATGATATTAGAAAACAAAATTTGGGGGCTTCCCTGGTGGCGCAGTGGTTGAGGGTCCACCTGCCGATGCAGGGGACGCGGGTTTGTGCCCCGGTCCGGGAGGATCCCACATGCCGTGGAGCGGCTGGGTCCATGAGCCATGGCTGCTGAGCCTGCGCGTCCGGAGCCTGTGCTCCGCAACGGGAGAGGCCACAACAGTGAGAGGCCCGCGTACCGCAAAAAAAAAAAAAAAAAAAGAAAGAAAGAAAACAAAATTTGGTTGCTGAGGGTGCTTCTTTCTACCAGATTGTCACTGCTTCTAGACTCTTTCAGTGGATGGAGCTAGAGGCACCATATGTGTGTGTGTATATATTTGTATATGTGTGTATATATACTTAGATATAATTTATTTTTAATATAAGCATGAGTTCATAGTACTACTTTCTAATCCCCAAAGGTTCTTTTTCTTCTTATTCCACTCTATATTTGTATCTGTTTTCCCATAGTAAGGTCCCTGGTTCCCTAAAAGTTTCAGGATGTTTACATTTACTTATTTGTTCAGTCTTGTAGCAGTAAAATTGCTACACCATTATCTTTACCAGCAACCAACCAACTAAAGTTGCAGATATTTCTTTGCATTTCTTTTTGTCCCTAGGATTTCATTTAAAACTGTTTTGAATTTTACTGAATTGGGAAGAAATAGAAAATATGAACAGACCAATTACCAGTAATGAAGTTGTATCAATAATTTAAAAAGTCCCAATGAACAAAAGTATAGGACCAGATGGCTTCACAGGAGAATCCTACCAAACATTTAGAGAAGAGTTAACACCTGTCATTCTCAAACTGTTCCAAAAGATTGCAAAGGAAGGAGTATTTCCAAACTCATTCTTTGAGGCCAGCATTACCTTGATACAGGCACAGACAACACAAAAAAAGAAAATTACAGACCAGTATCACTGATGAATGTAGATACAAAAATCTTCAACAAAATGTTAGCAAACTGAATTCAATAATACATTAGAAGAATAATACACCATGATCAAGTGGGATTTATGTCAGAGGTTCAAGGGGGTGGTTCCACATCTGAAAATCAATCAGTGTTATACACATTAACAAACTGAAGAATAAAAATTATATGATCGTTTCAATAGATGCAGAAAAAGCCTCAGACAGAATTTAGTGTCCATTTATGATAAAAAGCTCTCCACAAAGTGGGTTTAGAGGGAACATACCTCAACATAATAAAGGCCGTATATGATAAGCCTGCAGCTAACAACATAATGGTGAAAAGCTGAAAGCATTTCCTCTAAGATCAGGAACAAGATAAGGATATCTACTTTTGCCATTTTTATTCACCATAGTATTGGAAGTTCTAGCCACAGCAAACAGGTAAGAAAAAGAAATGAATCCAAATTGGAAAAGAAGAAGTAAAAACTGTCACTGTTTGCAGGTGACATGATACTATAAATAGAAAATTCTAAAGACATCACCGAAAAACTACTAGAGCTCATCAGTGAATTCAGTAAAGGTGCAGGATAAAAAATTATGATACAGAAATCTGTTGCATTTCTATACACTAACAATGAACTATGAAAATAATCCTATTTACAATTGCATCAAAAAGAATAAAATACCTGGGAGTAAACCTAACTAAGGTAAAGGATCTGTATTTGGAAAACTATAAGACACTGATGAAAGAAATTGAAGATGGTACAAATAGATGGAAAGAGATAACGTGTTCATGAATTAAGAGAATTAATGTTATTAAAATGACCATACCACCCAAGGCAATGTACAGATTCAATGCAATCTCTATCAAAATACAAGTGGCACTTTTCACAGAACTAGAACAAATAATTTTAAAATTTGTATGGAAATAGAAAAGACCTTGAATGGCCAAAACAGTCTTGAGAAAGAAGAACAAAGCTGTATGTATCATGTCCCCCGATTTCAAACCATACTACAAATCTACAGCTATCGAAACAGTATGGTACTGGCACAAAAAGACATATAGATCAGTGGAACAGGACAGAGAGCTCAGAAATGAACTAATACGTACATGAGCAATTAAACTATGACAAAGGAGACAAGAATATACAATGAGGGAAATACACCCTCTTCAGTAAATGGTGTTGGGAAAACTGGACAGCTATATGCAAAAGAGTCAAACAGGACTACTTTCTAACACCATGCACAAAAATAAATTCAAAATGAATTAAAGACTTAAATGTAAGACCTGAAACCATAAAACTCCTAGAAGAAAACATAGTATGCTCTTCGACATTGGTCTTAGTAATAATTTTTGATATATTCCCTCAGGCAAGGGAAACAAAAGCAAAAATGAACAAATGGGACTGTGTGAAACTAGAAAGCTTTTGCACAGTGAAGGAAACATCATCAAAATGAAAAGCTGCCTACTGAGTGGGAGAAGATATTTCCAAATGCTCTGTCAGATGAGTGGTTAATATCCAAAATGTAAAAGAACTCATACAGCTCAACGTAAAAAACACAGACAGCCCAACTGAAAAATGGCCAGAGGATCTGTAGACATTTTTCCAAGGAAAACATATAGATGGCCAAGAGGCACAGGAGAGATCCTCAGCATCGTTAGTCATCAGGGAAATGCACATCAAAACCACAATGAGATGTCACCTCACACACAATAGCCATTATCAAAAGACAAATAAAAAGTGTTGGGGGGGCTTCCCTGGTGGCGCAGTGGTTGAGAGTCCGCCTGCCGATGCAGGGGACATGGGTTCGTGCCCCGGTCCGGGAAGATCCCACATGCCGCGGAGCAGCTGGGCCTGTGAGCCATGGCCGCTGAGCCTGCGCGTCCGGAGCCTGTGCTCTGCAACGGGAGAGGCCACAACAGTGAGAGGCCCGCATACCGGAAAAAAAAAAAAAAAAAAAGTGTTGGGGAGGATGTAGAGGAAAGAGAACCCTTCTGTACTGTTGGTGGCAATGTAAATTGGTGTAGCCACTAAGGAAAGCAATATGGAGATTCCTCAAAAAATTAAAAATAGAACTGCCATATGATCCAGCAATTCCACTCCTGGGTATTTACCTGAAGAAAACAAAAACACTTGAGATATGTGCACCCTTATGTTCATTGCAGCATTATTTACAATAGCCAAGATATGGAAGCAACTGAAGTTCCCATCAGTAGATGAATGGATACAGAAGATGTGATCTATAAATATTTGTAATGGAAAATTACTCAGCCATGACAAAGTGTGAAATTGTGCAATTTGCAACAATATGGATGGACCTAGAAGGTATTATGCTAAGTGAAATAAATTAGAGAAAGACAAATACTGTATGATTTCACTTATATGTGGAATCTTAAAAAACAAACAAACACAACAAAACAGAAACAGAGTTTTAGATACGGAGAACAAACAGGTGGTTGCCAGAGGGAAGGGATTGCGGGGCGGGGGCGGGGGAAGAAACAGGTGAGGGAGATGAAGAGGTACAAACTCCAGCTTCAAAGTAAATGAGTCAAGGGTTTGAAATATACAGTGTGGAGAATATGGTCATAACTATGTAATATCTTTGTATGGTGACATATCTTAGCTAGATTCATTGTGGTGATCAGTTTCAAATGTACAGAAATATCAAATCACTATGTTGTGTAACAGGAACTAACATAGTGTTGTAGGTCAATTGTACTTCAAAAACAAACTCAGAAAAAGAGATCTGACTTGTGGTTACCAGAGACTGGGGGGCTTGGGGTCGGGGTCCAGGGAATCGGATGAAGGCAGTCAAAAGGTACAAACTTCCAGTTATAAATAAGTACTAGGGAGGTACTGTACAACATGATTAATAAAATTAGCAGTGCTGTATATTTTATATGAAAGTTGAGAGTAAATTATTAGTTATCACAAGAAAAATAATTTTTTTCTATTTCTTTAATTCTGTATCTATATGAGATGATGGATGTTCACTAAACTTACTGTTATGATCACTTCATGATATATATCAAATCATTATACTGTACACCTTAAACTTGTACAGTGCTGTATATTAATTATACCTCAGTAAAACTGAAAGAAAAATTTGTTTGTCATTAATATATCAACTTAAAATAAGTACCGGATGGGTACTTAAACAATTTACCTTAAGTAATTAAAAATATTAGATGGAGAACCTCCTTTCTACTTGCTAATTTTCTTTTAAAAATTATTTTATCTAGTAGTCAGATTTTGTTATCATACAGCAATTTGTTATTTTTTACTGAATCCTGTTTCAGTACAGTTGCAGATGTCCTGAGGAATATAGTTTTGCCTTTACAAACAGAGATATAATTCAAATTGAGTCATACTTAAATTCCATAATAATTTTAGGGCAGCTCAAGTGGAATTACTGGAATTACTGCTTTGGGGAAAACTTTATTTTAGGCAGAGATACTGATGTTGAAAGACACAGGAGAAAAAAATAGAACTGACATATTAGATGTGAAAATAAGTCAAATCAGAAAAAAATTAGAGAATAAGAGCTACAACTAGAATATTAGTTCTTATAAGCTTATATAGTTCTATATAAGCTTATAGTTCTATAAGCTTATAGAACTTAATATTAGTTCTTTTATAGTTCTTATAATCATTTAATTTCATTATGAGCTTCTTGGCAGCCTTGTTTAAAAGAGGAAATATTCAGTGTGATGACTTATTGTTTAAGAAAAGGTTTTATTGAATTATAGGAGGAATTTTATTGTGGGAATCGTCCGTTTTTGAAGTAAATGTTCACGTGTTTCTTGCATGATTATTTTAGTGCTGTTGAATACATAAAATTAAATCATAGTTTAAATAAGGCATTTCTGTGGTTTTCTGATCTTTCAAGAATTAAACTTAGGGAAACATAAGGAAATTGGTCATTAACATAGACCCAAACAGATACAGATAAGTTTGTATGTTGCAGCACCATAGCTCTAGAGGTCTATTTGAAACCTGATTGTTGGTGATATACAGTTATTAGTTGGTTCAAGTGTGCCGGAGGATAATAAATGTTCTTTGTTTTTATTTTTGAGTACCAAAGTGTAGATGTTTTATGGTATTTATTAAAGAAAGAATCAAATACTTTATGTGGTTCTGATGGGAGACCAAAGCAAGCACACACTATTTCCATAACCTCAAAATAGTTTATGTTTTCTTATAAATTTATTAGAAAATTGTGCATATAAGAAAGAACTTGAATACACATTTGGACACTTAGAACATTTTTTTAAACACGAAACTGCTTTATTTGCATGATATTAAACTAATCAGGATGTTTTATCTTTGAATGTTTATTTGTACTTAAAAAAGTCCTCAAGAATATATTGGTTTTGCTGTCCATTCTCATTTTATGATTATAGTTTCCCCCAGTCTTGATTGACTTTAATTTTCTGATTTGATTTGATTTATGAATCAAAAGGCTGGAAATACTCCACAGTATAACCTGTTTTTTCCCTTTGGCCTCCAACAGGACTTTCAAAACAAAACAAAACATAACCAGGACAATTGATTAAAACTATCTCCTGGGAAGAGTGTGTTGACAACATTTTTCATTATCTAACCAAAATTCCCGCTGCTATAAATAAACTATTTTCCTTGGTTTGTTCTTAGTGACAACAGTATGACAACATACTGTCACGATTATAGAAATGACACCCTCATTTACCCTTTCTCCCCAAAGACTTTTTCTTTTTCCATACAATTTCGACTACTGTTACTAACCCAAGTTAATTTTAGATTCTATTGCTGAAAGCCTCAGTTTTGCCATTTATTGAGGTGCTAATTGAAATATTAATGTATTTAGAGCAGAAATGTCGTTTTTTAGGGAATCTAGAGCAACAGCAAAGCTGAGGTCAAACTGCCATAAGGATGGACACCAAGGAAGCTGTGTTTGGGACAAAAAGAAATCAAGATAAGGTAGATGCAAAGTAGAGAAAAGCACTGGACCCTGGGGGGAGAGGGTGGTAGGTGGGAGTGGGTTGTATGCCTCTAATGGCAAAGGATAGCTAGATTTCTGAAGAGGAAGCCATAGAAGGCTTATAGGAAATATTAAGAATTATGGGTTTAAGTACTACTTTCCCTCTGAATATAGAAGTTTTAGCTGACTTTTAGCTAGCAGAACACTTAAAAATTCATAAGGTTAAGTATTTCAGTGGGGTGGATCCTAATATTCTGGGCTAGTGTTTCCTGTCTGGATAGTTGTGGAAGACACTGTCGGTTTAGTTGATAAAACCGTTGCCAAAACCCAACTTCAGTACTAATGCCTGTTATTACTTGAAAGTTGAAAGGGAATCTCCGATTGAAGTGTTAAACTGACAAAATGAGTACAGAACATTTAATTTTTCCTTTTCTTTTTGTGATGTAAAGATTGTGTTTCTCTTCATAGCAACATGAACCGTGAAGACCGGAATGTGCTGCGTATGAAAGAACGGGAAAGGCGGAATCAAGAAATTCAGCAGGGGGACGACGCCTTCCCACCTAGCTCTCCTCTCTTTGCTGAGCCATACAAAGTTGTAAGTTGTCCGTTGAATGTTTTTTCCCCTGTAACATAACAGTTTTTGTTTTTAAAATTTTTAAACTTGAGTTTTTATATTAGAAAGGGTTGTTATGTTACACCTTTTAACAGTTTTTCTTTTTCTCAGAATATACTTTTTTGGTGTAAACTTTTCATTGCAGTATAACATACTATGGAAAAGTACACAAAGTAAGTGTTACAAATGAAAGAATTTTCACCACATGAGCAACCTCACGTAATTAGTACCCAAATCAAGAACTACAGCATCACTAGTACCCTAAAGTCATCCTCACAACCCCCCACCCCCACCCCCATTGCTACCCTATACTCTTGAAATATGGTCTGGAGTAGCTCAAACATTCATATCTGTATTCCTGGCTCTACCACTAACCCTGAGCAGGCATTTCACCTTTCTGAGCCTTGAATTAAATTAAAAGTTTGTGAATCACTATGCATTGTCTGCTGTTTCCTTGGCTATTTGGGTATAACATCAAAGACAAATATTTCATATATTCTTTTGTTTCTCCCTATTTCTTGCCATTTGCTTACTTAGTTTACTAAGTTTCAGTGATTATTAGTAAGTTTGAATAAATGTGTCTTCAGCATCAATCTGATTCTTTTTCTGTTATCATATACTAAATTCTCTGATTTTCTATATGTTTAATGCTTAATTAACAATATCAAATTTAGATTAAAACATGTTATCAGACGTGTTCAATAAATTGAACTAATTGCTTTTTTTTTTTTTAAACTATCATGGTACTTGATTTGGGATTACATAAAACACTGAATCTGATGACTCTGTTGTAGCTGTAGTGGCCACACATGTCTCTCTTAGGTTTGATTTGGCTTTGGATTTCATTGGAAGTATTATTATAATTTAAAGGCTTGTACTGTGTATAATAGTTGTAATACTATGTATTGCAGCACTAGTGACCATTGTTGGCTTTATAGTATGAGATTGAGAGTGTGTTAGACTTTTTTCTGATGAAATACAAATGTAACGACATATCCTGGGTTTACCCTTATAACATTTGGTGTTTGTAGAAACCATTTGGGAGCTATATAAAAAAACATTTATTCAGAGCTTATAAGGATTGTCCAATGAAGGGCAGTTATACTGACATCATTTATGAGTGTAACACAAAACTTTGGGATAAAAGACATTTTGAAAAGAGCAGGAGTTTGGTCCAGAATCTTTGAATCATACTACAACTTATTTTGTAATTACATTGTAATGAATTGGATTTGATTTCTGATCTTGATGTTGTCAATAAATTGCTGTAGATTTACCTCTCAGTCTGATTTTCAAATAATCTA
This sequence comes from Mesoplodon mirus, assembly GCF_964341445.2. Lineage (NCBI taxonomy): Eukaryota > Metazoa > Chordata > Mammalia > Artiodactyla > Ziphiidae > Mesoplodon > Mesoplodon mirus. The sequence goes on from NC_138980.1 coordinate 73,745,178, forward strand.
AAGTCATTACTGATTCCTGCCAACCTCAGAATAAATAGTGGTGGTTCAGGCTTTTCTGTTTGTTTCAAAGTCTTGATTTCCCTTTTAATGTAATCAGTCAACTTTTTTTCTTTCATGTATATGCTTACAAAAGAGTCCTAAAGCTTGTAGACATCTTGGACCTTATTATTCAAGAATAATTCTTGAAACTTAAAGTATGTATTATTGACTTCAAATGTTGGAGCATTTGATGGTCAGAATTAATAGTCAAGATTTAAAACTTTATTACTGGATTTTCCATGCTTAATTTGTTGTTGATTTTTATTAACTTGTTGAGTCACAGTAAAAGAAGGAATTATAAAAAGTCATTTGCGTATAACTTGTTTAAGTTTTTATTTCTGCCTCTAATTATAACATTGAATTATAAGGAATATGATGTTTTCCTGGACTGCTAAAATGTGCGTATTGGCTAATCTGTGACTTGGAACTTAATTACATAAAGGCATAATTTTCCTGCTCTTCAAAAGATTTTACTACTGTTCCAATATATTTATTGGTGAAATTTGGATTTTTAAAACATCTACTGTAGTCTATTGTGTATATTTCTTAGTGTCCTCTAGGATATTTGTGTTTTAACATGAAGGTTTTTCACCTTCAGTTCATTTTTTTCACCATAAAAAATATATGTATTTGGAGTTTGTTTTGAGATTTTAACCTTAAGATATGAGATGAGACTTCTTTTGAAAAGTCCCGTTCCATTTGAAGTTTGTAAAGTTAGTTTAGAAGCATCTTTTATTTCTAGTTTTGCTAATTTTATAATTTTATTTTACAATTTTTTTTGTAGACTAGCAAAGAAGATAAGCTCTCAAGTCGTATTCAGAGTATGCTTGGAAACTACGATGAAATGAAGGATTTCATAGGAGACAGATCTATACCAAAGCTTGTTGCAATTCCCAAGACTACAGTACCGCCGACAGCAGATGAAAAATCTAACCCAAATTTCTTTGAACAGAGACATGGGAGCTCTCATCAGAGTAGCAAGTGGACTCCAGTAGGACCTGCACCCAGCACTTCTCAGTCTCAGAAACGGTCCTCAGGCTTACAGAGTGGACACAGCAGCCAGCGGGCCAGTGCAGGTGCCAGCAGTGGCGCTAATAGCAGTGGCCAGAGGCATGACCGTGACTCATACAGCAGTGGTGGGAGCAGTAGCCGGAAAAAAGGCCAGCATGGATCAGAACACTCCAAATCACGCTCTTCCAGCCCTGGAAAACCCCAGGCTGTTTCTTCATTAAGCTCCAGTCATTCCAGGTCTCATGGGAATGATCACCATAGCAAGGAACATCAGCGTTCCAAATCACCTCGGGACCCTGATGCTAACTGGGATTCTCCTTCCCGTGTACCTTTTTCAAGTGGGCAGCACTCAAATCAGTCTTTCCCACCTTCATTGATGTCAAAGTCCAGTTCAATGTTACAGAAACCCACTGCCTATGTGCGGCCTATGGATGGACAGGAATCCATGGAACCAAAACTGCCCTCTGAACACTACAGCAGCCAATCTCATGGCAACAGTATGACCGAACTAAAGCCCAGCAGCAAAGCTCATCTCACCAAGCTGAAAATACCTTCCCAACCATTGGATGTAAGTCACACATTTAGAGCTTTTTAACATTGTAACTATATGAAGCAATTCACCCTGAAATTATGTTTGAACTTGAACTGTCTCTTTGTCTTAATAGTAAGGAATGTAAAAGTTTAAGGAAAGACTTGTGATTGACTCCCAAGTGAATCTGTAGAGCTCTTAGCTACCCCTCTTGAGCAGTAGAGAAAATGTCATTCATTGTTCTCAAATATTAAAATGACAAGTCAGTTATAGAATTAAAACATGGTCTATCAATACCTTAGATTTCCTCATTTTGATTTTATGGAATAATACATCTTGTGTTCTTTTGTTTTAAAAAAATTACTTCTGTTCTCATTGTGATACTCATCAATGAGATGTGGGCATGGTTCGTTGCGGTGAATGTTGGAACTTTTTTGGGTACGTGAAGATGGTAATGTTTTATGGTTTGGATGCCATGATCCTTTTCTCTGGTTACACTTAAAGGTTTGAGGCAGCTGCTCCAGGCATAGTGGTGGTTTGAAATTTACAGTATTTATAACTACATACCAAAACATGCTATTCAGAATAACCAAAGAAGTGAGCATTCGTTGTGGAATAGCTGAAATTTTATCTTTTAATCTAGTTTTTGCAATAAAAAATATTTTAAGTAATATCAGTAGCTGAAAATCATAGCTTAAAACGGTGGGGGAAGAGATCAGGAATAGGTAAAATGCTGTCTTAAGGACATTTTAAAATCTTTCTTGTGGCCTTGGGAAACTCATTGTTTGTAGCATTTGTCATCTAATTACTCCTCTCAAGAGAACAGTAAAGTGGTAACTTGTTCTTTCTTCAAACAGTATAACATGATCCTTAGAGTTAGACTTCACTGTAGCTCTCCAGTTCCTGTTTGTACTTCAGAATAAAATGAGCTTTTGAGATTTAAGAAATACTATGTAAAATGTCCAGCATGTTCCAGACAACTAATCTTTCAATAATATTGGTTTTATTCTGTTTGTTATTTATGTGAAATGATGATCTCAGTACCATGGTATATTTTGTATATAAACCAGCTTGTAAATTTTTGACAAATTGTTCACCTGAAAAAAGTACATTTTAAAAATTATTTCTAATCCAAGTGTAAGAAAGATAAGATTTCTTTTTCTTTTTTTGGCTGCGTTGGGTCTTTGTTGCTGCGAGCCGGGGCTACTCTTGTTGCGGTGCACGGGCTTCTCATTGTGGTGGCTTCTCTTGTTTTGGAGCATGGGCTCTAGGCGTGTAGCCTCAGTAGTTGTGGCACACGGGCTCTAGAGCGCAGGCTCAATAGTTGTGGCGCACGGGCTTAGTTGCTCCGCAGCATGTGGGATCTTCCCGGACCAGGGCTCGAACCCAAGTCCCCTGCATTGGCAGGCGGATTCTTAACCACTGCGCCACCAGGGAAGTCCTTAACATTTTTTTTAAAGAAATCTTATCTTGGGACTTTCCTGGTGGCTCAGTGGTTAAGAATCCGCCTGCCAATGCAGGGGACATGGGTCGAGCCCTGGTCTTGGGAAGATCCCACATGACGCGGAACAACTAAGCCCGTGCGCCACAACTATTGAGCCTGCGCTCTAGAGCCCGTGTGCCACAACTACTGAGCCCGCCTGCCACAACTACTGAAGACTGCATGCCTCAAGCCCGTGCTCTGCAACAAGAGAAGCCATGACAATGAGAAGCCTGCGCACTGCAACGAAGAGCAGCCCCCACTCGCCGCAACTAGAGAAAGCCTGCGCACAGCAACGAACACCCAACGCAGCCAAAGATAAATTAATTAATTAAAAAAAAATTTTTAATATAAAGCTCTTCCGGTCATGTACAGCTTGGTGATTAAAATTTTTTAGTGCATGAAAATTTGTATTTAAGGAAGTTAGTCCAAAGATTCTAATTAGTGTTCTGACTTAAAGTAGTGGGATACTAAATATGCCTTTAATTTTAATCTCATTTCTAATAATGTTAAAGCAAATCTAATAAGAAATGACTCCAGATCTAATGTGTGTTTCTTTTCCTCTTTCTTTAGGCATCTGCTTCTGGTGATGTAAGCTGTGTGGATGAAATTCTTAAAGTAAGTTTAAAAAAAAATAGTTTTAGTCTCTTTAATTACGATGCTTTGCTACCCTCTTACCCTCCTTCCCCTTGTATTTCACAGAGTATCTGAAACTGCAGCAGATTGCTTACATGTATAACCTGATTATGGCCATCAAAAGTAACTGACTCTGTTCTACTTATATTCATACTTAAGTTCTAAATCACTTGGTTTGTTTACTATTTGCCCTCAAAAAGCTGGGGTTTTTTGGTTTGTTTTTTTGTTTTGTAAGTAAAAACAAACTAGTCTTAACAGCTTGCTTTGAAAAGAGGAAGAAACCAAATATAAACTGTACCTTCTCAGGTTTATCCGTTAATAATTTGAAGTACTAAAAATCTCAGTAGTTATCAGCCAAACCATTGTGTTGAAAATAGCTTGCTTTGTAGTTTATCTGTATATACTGGTCAAATCCTACGATGGAAGATCTTCTCTGAATACTACACATTTTGAGTGTTTAATGGAAAATGTTTAAACTTGACACATGACCAAAGAGTACATTCTTCTGTTGGGAAAAGAAAATGTTGTCCTTTGGAAGAAGAGAAAGTCCAGTGAACCGAGTGACAGTGACTGCTTTTGGCTCAATAGACAAAAACCATCAGTCACATATTAATTGTATTTTTTGTGTACACTCTTGAATTTTTGTGTCTGTACTTGTATTTCACTATGGATACTTTTGAAAGACTACCTGCATTGGCTGCTTCCACTTTATTTTCTCCTTCCTTCCTTTAGCCTGCTAAAATCGCTTTTACTTCTACCATTCTCCTGAACTTGTTTCTCCAAGGTCATTATCTTCCATGTCATCAGAGGCTTCATTTGAGTTCTTTCTGCTGTTTTGAAGAATTTTTATTTCAGAAAACATCATTCTTTCTTCCTTGACTGTTGTTATGCTTCACTGTTTTTATTTTCCTCACACCTTTCTTGTCTCACATTCTCTGCCCTTTGGGAACACTTGTGTCTTCTCTTATCTCTTAAATATGGGTGCATTGTCTAGCCTCTCCTCTTTTCTTTCTCCTCTTTGATGTGATTTTCCTCCATCCTTTGGGATTTATCTGTTAGACAGCTATTCAGTCTTTCCTGCTTTGGCCTCCTTTGGGTTTTGGTTTGTGTCTCTTAATTGCTTCTTAGCCGGGTCTCCATTTGGATTTCTCCCTGCTTCTTCAGACTCAACATGTCTAAAGCTGTATTTATCAGAGTTAACTTCTGTTAGTAGTATCACCATTCTCCCTTGCTTATAAGTGTAGAATCCTAGTTATTTTCCACTTCTTTCTCTCATGTTCTATTTAATCACAAAAACTTCATGTAGACTTTGACAATTCCTTGAAAATGTTCATTCCTTCATTTCTATTTCTGCCACTTTGAGCTTCAGTAATTGTAATATACAGTCCTCACTCTGCCTTTCTGTCTCCAGAGTCTCCCTGCTCATCTGTCTTCTGTATTGCTGCCAGATTCTTTGCTTTAATCCTTTGTCTTCATAAAGTGATATCCTTCTTAGAAGTTTTCAGTGGCTCTCTAAGGCCCCTAGAAAGAATAATGTGCAAATTTAACATTTTAAATGTTAGGCTGTCCACAGGCCAGTTTCACCCTCTCGCACTATTGATTGACCACTTTGCCAAACTGGTGTCCCTAAGCCATACACTTTCTTGCTCTTTCATCTTTGTAAAGTAAACTTTCATGGAATGTGTGTCTCCTTCCTCTTCAGTTATACATAGATTCTGTTTTTTCTTAGAATCCCACTGAAATCCTTATTCCCCCTGTATCAGGCCGTCAGACCACAGTGATAACTCATATTGCATTCATTTTTCAGTTGCCATGTACATAAAAAGTTTAAGGGAGCATATATCTTTACTCCTAAATCCTCAAAAATGCATGGCACTTTAATACCTGGAAGAAATCTTAGATTTTCTTATATTTAATTATATCTTTGACGTTACTGACCATTTATTCCACATTTTATGTATATGCAGGACTTGGCATGTGGCCTTGGGTGTAATAGGTGCTCAGTCATTTGATGGTAGGGAGTTAAATAGATTTTCTATTGAGAGTATTTTGGTATTTGAGGTGTAAAATGCCAACATTGAAAACCTGGGGCATATGAGTTGCTGTTTCTTTTCCCTTCCCTATGTACAGCGTGCAAGGAAGTTCAGGTTTACACTCCTTTCGTGTTTTCTTTATTTTTCTTCTTTTTTTTGGCTGTGTTGGGTCTTTGTTGCCGTATGCAGGCTTTCTCTAGTTGTGGCGAGCAGGGGCTACTCTTCATTGTGCTGTGCGGGCTTCTCATCGTGGTGGCTTCTCTTGTTGCGGAGCACAGGCTCTAGGTGCTCAGGCTTCAGTAGTTGCAGCATGCAGGCCTTAGAGTGCATGGGCTCTAGAGCGCAGGCTCAGTAGTTGTGGCGCATCAGCTTAGTTGCTCCACGGCATGTGGGATCTTCCCAGACCAGGGATCAAACCCGTGTCCCCTGCATTGGCAGGCAGATTCTTAACCACTGTGCCACCAGGGAAGTCCCCCTTCTTGTTTTCTTGATATTTGTAGTCATATTGTTTCTGGGAACCCCATCACGAACTTAAAGGAAAAAAAGTTTTTCTAATCTAAAAGTAATATATGTTTATTGTAAAAAATGATGTATTAATTCAAAGCTTACTAATTGAGTACCTACTGTGTGTCAAGTACTAGGGACATAGTGGTGATAATAGTGATAATGTTGCATCCTTTGAGCTGACAGTCTCGAGCAGGATGTAGGAAATAATCAATTATATACAATTACTTCAGAAAGTGAAATGCTATTAAAAAATAAAGCCTTGTAAGAGGATAAAGAGCAAGTTTAGTGCAGGTGGCTGTTTCAGGAGATTCAAGTGGTAGAAGCTGCATCAAGTGCCCTTGTCTCTTCCTCCTCAGTCATTCTGTTGTCCAGAGGTAGCCACTGTTAACTGTCTTCCAGAGATTTTTTCATCGATAAACATTTACGAGGATATACACTATGATTTGTATTTGCCACTTAACAGTAACTGTGGATATCATTTTATTTCAGTAGGTAACTTTCTCATTTTTCTGTCTGCTTGGTGTTCCATTGTATGAATGTCTGGTAATCTAATCCTTGGTTGTTGGATATTTAGGTTGTTTTCGTTTTTTAAAAGTGTGAACCCCTTGAATATGTATCTTTACATAACTGCGGGTATAGCTATAGGGTAAATTCCTAAAAGTTATATCACCTTTAATTTATTGTATTTTCTCAGACTACTTGATGGCTTACTTTGAACTAAATGCCAGAGATAAAACACTCCCTCCTTATTCTAAATCTGATACCTCTCTCTCTCCTGCTTCTCTAACATATACATTGTGATTGTATCCAAACCTCTACTTGGACATACTTGGTATATGATTAGACAGAAGGCATTGAATGAAATCAGACCTATGGCCTTTCTTGTCTGTCTTCCTCCTTGTGTGCTTTTGATAGCTCTCTTCTTATTTCCTCCACCTGACCAAAATTTCCTTTCAGCGAATGGGCTCTGTAGCCAGACTACCTAGGATCAAATTCTGCGTCCATTACTTACTAAGTGTGTGACCTGGAGTAAATAACTTAATCTCTGTGCTTCAGTTTTGTCCTACATAGAGTCAGGATAATAACAGTATCTACTTCATAATGTCATTATGATGACCAGTTGAGTTATAAACATGTAAAATAACAGTATCTGGCCCATTAAAGGTATGTAGTAAATGCTGGCTGCTTTTCTTACTGTTATTCTCTTCCTCCCACTCCCACAGAAAGCTCTTCCTCAGTAGCATTTTACTAGCCTTGTGTTTGATTACAGGCTGATTTCTATAACTGTTCACAGGTCTTACCATCTTAACTCTAAGCTCCTTGAAGCCAGAGAGTGTAAACTATTTATCTTCCTATTACCTACCCCATAGTGCCTCGCACACACTGTGCTTAATTAATATTGATTGATTAAATATGTATACTTTTGGAGGAGCAATCACGAAACCAGCATTTATAATACAAATCTGGTTTTTAGCTGTGTAATTTTTATCCTTGACCTGCTTGAAAACAAACTGTAATAATTACATTTCAGGAGATGACGCATTCATGGCCTCCCCCTCTAACGGCTATTCATACACCATGCAAAACCGAACCTTCCAAATTTCCTTTTCCAACTAAGGTAAGTAAATGAAGTGTGTCTTTATACTGTAAGAAATCTCTAAATGGCTTGACTAAAATCATGTGAATTCAGAATTATCTTGCCATTCCCATTCTAGTGGGAGATAGATAATAAGTGAATAAATAGGTAAGTTTGGATAGTGATATTACTATGAAGAAAATAAAACTAGAACATAGAATCGAGATTAACTTGGATTGAGAGATACTTGGAAAATCTTTGGAGGCAACATGGGAAAGAGACTTAGAAGTCATCAATGTTTGTTGCAAACTATTATGATATTCTAGGCCACAGATGATAAGGGCTTCCCAAACTGTTTGTATGAGGAACTCCTTTCCAGAGGACACAACAACCATACTTACGTCATATGGTAAAGGTTCCTCAGACAACAGTTCCAAGCTCATCTAAAATCAGCAGATTTGGTTTTTTTACATTAATTTATACTTATACAAATAATGCAAAAATATATTCTCCTTGTGAAAGTTTGGGCAGGACCCCTAATAATAGTCTTCCCCATATTCTGTCTCCTACATCTCTCACCAGAGCTACTTCATACATACGTTTACAAGTCTTTTCATATGCATTTACATACACATGTAATGTAATTGTTACATACATGCATTTTCTCATTTAATTTCTGTACAGATACATTCTACTGTATTTTTCATCAGTCAGCAATAGGTCTTAGAGACTTTTTCATGTTATTTTATATATATATAGAGAGAGATTATATATAGATAATATATTACATATAGAGGTATTTCAGTTCTTTTAACTGCATCCATTTTATAAGTATATCTTACTTTATTTAGCCATTTCCCGTTGGTATTTAACTTGTTGCCAAGTTAAATTGTAAACATTGCTATAATGGATAACTTCGTTCGTGCCTTCTTGTGTGCATATGAGTTTCTTTTGTGTAAAGAGCAAGAAGTATAATTGTTGGATATTGAGAGTATATAGTTAATATATTCTCTCAAATCCCCTCCATAGTGATTGTACTAGTCAGTACTCCCACTTGTATTCTCTATTATTCCTTACATGCACACCACTATTTGTTATTTTAAGTACCAGTCTTTTGAATGGGAAATGGCATTCCATTTCCTAGATTGCTAGTGAGGTTCATCATCTTTAGTCCATTTAACTTCTATGTGGATGAATTGGCCTATTTCCTCTGCCTTTTGGGCTACATCTTTCACTGAGTAAGTTTCAGCAGAATTTCTTTTTTTGTTTTGTGTTGTTTGAATTCTGGATTCAAATAATTTGTTCCACATACTGCAAATGTTTCAGTTAGAGCCCATTTAAGTTTTATGGTCTAGAAGATTTTAATTTTGATGAATAAATTTCTTTTTCTTCTATAAAGCTTTTGGTTTTTAATGTCTTGTTAAAGAAAGCTTTTCCTTCTCCAGGATCATAAACATATCTTCTTATTTTTCCTTTAATGCGATTGCAGTTTTGTTTTCCTTGTTTTTATTTAGCCCAGTTTATTTTTGTAAGTGATGTGAGGTATATCACTCACATCTGCCTATATGTGTGCCATACCACTCTTTTACTTTTTTAAGTCATAAAAAATGCACATATATTTAATTTACAGCCCCAGTTTTGATAGACATATGCACCTGTGTAACCACCACGTTAATCAAGAATTAGAACATTTCTGTCACCCCACAAAGTTCCCTCAAGTTCCTTTCCAGTCCCCCTCACCCCCACCACTGGCTGCACACAATGGCTGACCTGTTTTATGTTACTATAGGTAAGTTTTGCTTTTTCTAGAATTTCATATAAATGTACTCCATACAGTGTATACTTTTTTTGGCATATATATTTGCATTCTTTTGCTTAGTATATACTTTTGGAATTCTTCCATGTTCTTGAATATATCAGTAATTTTTTTCCTTTTTATTCATAGTTCATTTTTATTTCTGTTGTATGAAAATACCAAAATTTATTTATCCATTCACCTGTTGATGAACATTTGGGTTGTTTCTAGATTTGGGCTATTAAGAATTAAGTATTTATAAACATTCACTAACAGTCATTTCTGTGTTTATATTTTCTTATGGGTAAATACTGAGTCATGTGGAAAAAAGTAGAATTGCTGGGTCATGTATTAAGTGTGTGTTAAATTGATTGTATCACACTCCTACCTTATCTCACTCCCATTTCCCAGCAGTGTATGATAGTTTCATTTGTTCTACATCCTTGCCTACATTTTCTATTGTCATTCTGTGTAGTTTTAGCCATTTTAGTGGGCATGTAGAGGTATCTCATATTGATTTTAATTTGTATTTCCCTTATGACTAATGATGTTGAACCTCTTTATGAGCTTATTGGCCATTCTTCTCTTTGAAATATCAGTTCAAATTTTTGCCTTTGCGTTCTCTTTGAAATGTCAGTTCAAACTTTGGCCTTTGCCGTGTGTGTGTGTGTGTGTGTGTGTGTGTGTGTGTGTGTGTGTGTGTGTTGGTCGTGGTGATGCCAGAGTTGGGTGGGTGATGATTGTAATTTTGTTTTTTCTAATAATGTCTTTGGTTTGATATGAGGATAGTGCTGGCTTCTTAAAAGGAACAAAGAAATGTTCCCTTCATCTCTCTTTTCTGAAATAGTTTGTGAAATATTAGTATTAATTCTTCCCTGTATGTTTAATATAATTCATCAGTGAAGCTATCTGTACCCCTAGTATTCTATATTGGAAGGTTTTGAATTACAAATTAAATTTCTTTATTAAATATAGAGCTATTCAGATTTTCGATTTCTTCTTATGTCAGTTTTGGTAATTTTGTTCGTTTCAGTCAAATTTATTGGCACAGTTATTTATAATCTATACTTACTCTTTAATGTCTGTAAGATCTATAGTGAAGTCCTTTTTTCCCTGCTATTGGTGATGTGTAGTTTCTTTCTTTCTGTTTTCCTTGATTTGTCTAGCTAGACCTTTTTCAGTTTTGTTGGTCATTTCCAAGAACCATCTTTTAGTTTTTTTCAGTTTTATGTTTCTTTGATTTTTGCTTTTACTGTGATTATCTTCTTCTTTCTACTTATTTTGAAGTTTCTTTTATTTTTTAATTTTTATTTATTTATTTATTTTTGGCTGCATTGGGTCTTCGTTGCTGCATGTGGGCTTTCTCTAGTTGTAGTGAGCAGGGGCTACTCTTCGTTGCAGTACGTGGGCTTCTCATTGCAGTGGCTTCTCTTGTTGCAGAGCACAGGCTCTACGTGCATGGGCTCCAGTAGTTGTGGCACGCGGGCTCAGTAGTTGTGGCTCGCGGACTCTAGACCACAGGCTCAGTAGTTGTGGCGCACGGGCTTAGTTGCTCCACGGCATGTGGGATCTTCCCGGATCAGGGATCAAACCTGTGTCCCCTGCATTGGCAGGCAGATTCTTAACCACTGTGCCACCAGGGAAGTCCCTTTCTACTTATTTTGGGTTTCATTTGCTTTTCTCCTGATTTCTTAAGTTGGAAGCTTAGATCATAGATTGTAAATATTTCTTGTTTTAAGTATATAAAACTATCAATTTCTCTCTAAGCCCTGTTTTAAATGTACCTCACAGATGGTGATATATTGTGTTTTTATTATCATTCAGTGCAGAATATTTCCTAATTCCCTATGTGGCTTCTTCTTTGTTTTATTTAGAAGTATGTAGTTCTATTTTCAAGTATTTGAGGATTTTACAGATATTATTCTTTTACTGATTTCTAATTTATTTATATTCTTGTCAGAGAATATACGCTGTAGAATTTCAGTCCTTTTAAATTTATTCAAATGTTTTAAGGCCTAGTAAATGATCTCTCTTGGTGACTCTTCCATGTGCACCAGACACAATATGTTCTATATGTGTCAATTAGATATGGTTGGTTGAGAGTGGTTAAGTCATCTATATTTTTACTGACTTTCTATCAACTTGTCCTCTCAGTTACTGAAAGGAGAGTGTTGACATCTGCATCTGTATTCGTGGTTTTGTATGTTTCCTTTCAATTTTGTCCATTTTGGGCTCATGTATTTTGGAGCTTTGTCCTTAGGTACATATACATTTAGGATTTCTGTGTCTTTCTGATGAATTGATCTCTTTTTTTCATTATAAGATTTCCCTCTGTGTATCTGGTATTAATGCTTGTTCTGAAGTTTATTTTGTTTGATCATATGATAATTCTATTTTTAGTTTTCTGAGTAACCTCCACATAGTTTTTCATAGTGGCTGTACCAACTTACAGTCCCACCAACAGTATAGGAGGGTTCCCTTTTCTCCCCACCCTCTCCAGCATTTGTTATTTGTAGACTTCTAAAAAATTAATTAATTTATTTATTATTATTATTATTATTATTATTTTTGGCTGTGTTGCATCTTCGTTGCTGTGTGCGGGCTTTCTCTGGTTGCGGCGAGCGAGGCTACTCTTTGCTGCGGTGTGCGGGCTTCTCACTGTGGTGACTTCTCTTTGTTGCAGAGCACAGGCTCTAGGCACGCGGGCTGCAGTAGTTGTGGCATGCGGGCTCAGTAGATGTGGCTCACGGGCTCTAGAGCACAGGCTCAGTAGTTGTGGCACACGGGCTTAGTTGCTCCGCGTCATGTGGGATCTTCCCAAGACCAGGACTCAGCCCCGTGTCCCCTGCATTGGCAGGCAGATTCTTAACCACTGTGCCACCAGGGAAGTCCCTATTTGTAGACTTTTTAATGATGGCCATTCTGACCAGGGTGTGGTGGTACTTCATTGTAGTTTTGATTTGCATTTCTCTAATAATTAGCAATGTTGAGCATCTTTTCATGTGCTTGTTGGCCATCTGTATGTCTTCTTTGGAGAAATGCCTATTTAGGTCTTCTGTCCATGTTTTGATTGGGTTGTTTGTTTTTTTGTTGTTGAGTTATATGAGTTGTTTGTATATTTTGGAACTTAAGCCCTTGTTGGTCGCATTGGCTGCAATATTTTCTCCCATTCTGTAGGTTGTCTTTTCATTTTGTTTATGGTTCCTTTTGCTGTGCTATTTAGTTTGACAATCAACTCTCCTTTGTCTGATATTCATATAAAAGCCACTCCAGCTTTTTAAGAATTTATGGTTAACATAGTTTAACATTTTCTATTCTTTTATTTTTAATCTTTTTGTGCCTTTATATTTAAAGTGAATTTCTTATAGGTGGCATATAATTGGGTCTTGATTTTTTATTTACTCTGCCCATGTAGTGTGTAATCTTGGCACATTCAAAAGATTTCCCTTTAATGTAATCATTAGTGTTGTAGGCTTTAAATATTCCATTTGCTACTTGTTTTCTATTTGTCCCATCAGCTTTTTCTTTTTTTGTTCCCTTTCTTGAGATCCTTTTGGGTTAAATAATTATTTTTTAATATTCTGTCTCTTATATTATTTAATAGCTATACCTCTTTTGTAATTGTAAGTTAAAGCTTGAGTTTATCAGAAGACTTTGGATATATGTTTGTAATTTTGGCTAATAGCTACTTTTCCTTTTCTTCGGTAACTATTTCATTGAGATGTAATATACATACCATACAGTTCATCCATTTACAATGTACAATTCACTGGGTTTTAGTATATTTAGAGTTGTGTAACCATCACCGCAATTATTTTAGAACATTTTCATCACCCCAGAAAGAAACCTTGTACCCTTTAGAGTCACCCTCCTGTTTCCTCCAACCCCACTCCCCACCCCCCAGCCTCTAGGCAACCACTAGTCTTACATTATATCTCTGTAGATTTGCCTATTCTGGACATTTCATATAAATAGAGTCATGCAACATGTGATCTTTTGTGACTGGATCTTCTTGTTTTTTGTTTTTTGGCTACATTGGGTCTTCGTTCCTGCGCACAGGCTTTCTCTGGTTGCGGCGAGCGGGGGCTGCTCTTCGTTGTGATGCGCAGGCTTCTCATTGCGGTGGCTTCTCTTGTTGCGGAGCATGGGCTCTACACACGTGGGCTCTGGTTGTTGTGGCCTGCAAGCTCAGTAGTTGTGGCTCGCGGGCTCTAGAGCGCAGGCTCGGTAGTTGTGGCGTACGGGCTTTGTTGCTCAGCAGCATGTGGGATCTTCCCAGACCAGGGATTGAACCTGTGTCCCCTGCATTGGCAGGCAGATTCCAGGGATCGAACCCATGTCCCCTGCATTAACCACTGCGCCACCAGGGAAGCCTGCTGTCATTTAATAAGTTGAGGAAGTTCCCTTCTATTTTTATTTACCTGAGAGTTCTTATCAGGAATGAATTTTGGATTTTTTGAATGTGTTCTTTGAATTTATTGATATAGTCAGAGGATTTTCCTTTTTTTTGTCTGTGAAATGGTGACTACATTGGTTAATTTTTTTTTTTTTTTTTTTTTTTTTTTTTTTTTTCTTTTTGCGGTATGCGGGCCTCTCACTGTTGTGGCCTCTCCCGTTGCGGAGCACAGGCTCCGGATGCGCAGGCCCAGCGGCCATGGCTCACGGGCCCAGCCGCTCCGCGGCACATGGGATCCTCCCAGACCGGGGCACGAACCCGTATCCCCTGCATCGGCAGGCGGACTCTCAACCACTGCGCCACCAGGGAGGCCCTACATTGGTTAATTTTAAATTTTCAAATCAACATTACATTTCCTGGTAAAAACTCCACTTAGTCATTATGTATTATCTGCTTTATGTAGTGTTGAATTTGATTTTCAAAAAAATTTTTTTTTTTTTCAGAATTTTTGCACCTATGTTCCTGAGGGATACTGGTCTGTAATTTTCTTTTCTTGTTGTCTTAGTCTGGCTTTGGTATCAGAGTAATGCTGACCTCATGGAATGAGTTGGCACCTAATTCCCTCTTCTCCATTTTCTGGAATAGTTTGTGTAGAATTGGTGTTATTTCTTCCTAAATGTTTGCTAGAATTAACCAGTGAAGCCCTGTGAGTATTGAGTTTCCTTTGTAGGACAGTTTTGTAAAAACTGAATTTATAATCATGTTATCTATTTCTCCTTGCGTCTGCTTTGGCAGTTGTGTCTTTCAAGGGATTTGTCCATTTTATCCACTCATTGTCAAATGTTGTCAAATTTATTGATGTAAAGTTTTCGATAATTTTCTTTTATTATACTTTTAAAAATCTGTTGTGATGCCACTTCTCTTATTCCTGTTATTGGTAATGTGTTTCTTCTCTTTTTCATCTTTCTAGAGGTTTGTAAGTTTTATTGATCTTATTTTTTAAAAAACTGCTTTTTTTCCCTCTCTCCATTGTTTTTCAATTTTGTTGCATTGATTTCTACACTGATCTTTATTACTTTTTTGTTCTGCTTTGTTTTGCTTTATTTTGCTCTTTAAAAAAAATTCTTAAATTGGAAGCTACGGTTGTTGATTTGAGATCTTTCTCACTTTCTAATATAGGATTTTAATGCTATAAACTACCTTCTAAGTAATGTTTTGTTTACATCCCAGAGATTTTGATATGTTATGTTTTCATTTTTATTCAGTTCAACATAACTTTTTATTGTTGTTGTGTTTGTTTTGTTTTGTTTTGTCCACATCATGCATGGCATGCAGGATCTTAGTTCCCTGACCAGGGATCCAACTTGTGCCCCCTGCAGTGGAAGCACGGAGTCCTAACCACTGGACTGCCAGGGAATTCCGTCAACATAAACTTCTGATTTCTTTGATTTCTTCTTTGTTCTGTGGGTTATTCTGAAGTGTCATTTAGTTTCCAAATATTTGGAGATTTTTTTCATATATCTTCTGTTATTGATTTGTGGTTTAATTCCGTTGTGGTCAGAGAACATACTCTGTGTGACTTGAATCCCTTTACATTTGTTAAGACTATTTTATGGCCCAGAATATTGTCTCTTCTGGGAAATGTTTGAAAAGAGTGTACCGTTATCAAGTGGAGTGTCCTGTAAATGTCAGTTAGATCAAGTTAGTTATGGTGTTATTCAAGTTTTCTGTGTTTTTATTCTTTTTAATTCTCGTTCTGCCAAGTATTAATTTATAGTTAATCTCCAACTATTACTTTGAATTTGTCTTTTTGTCCTTACTTATTCATTCCTACTTTTTCAAGTTCTGCTTTTAGGTGCTTAAACATTTGGGATTGTTATTAGCTCTAGATGAATTGGCCCCTTATCATTATGAAATGACCTCCCTTTAATCCTGATATTATTCTTTGCTATAAAATTTACTTTGCCTGATATTAATATAACCACTTAGCTTTCTTTTGATTAATGTTAAGTTATATACCTTTTTCCATCCTTTACTTTTAACCTGTGTTCTTACATTTAAAATGCATTTCTTACAGGTAACATAATTTTGTCTAGGGCTTTTTTGTATCCAGTCTGACACTCTCCTCTTTTTTGAGGGTATTTAGTCCATTTATATTTAATGTGATTATTGATATGGGTGGGTTTATCTCTGCCATCTTGCTTTTTGATATCTACCTGCCCCATCTGGTCTTTTTTGCCTTCTTTTCGGATTAAGTATTTTTTATTATTATATATCATTTTTGGCTTATTAGCTGTAATTCTTGTGTTATTGAATGTTTACTTCAGGGTTTGTAGAATGTATCTTTAACTTACTGAAATCTATCTCAAGTAATACTAAGCCATTCTTTTCTATCATATAAAAATTTCTCAACATTATGCTTGCGTTTTTCACTTCTCCGCATCTGTTGTTGCATACATTTACTTTCATGTAAGTTATAAACCCCATAAAATTGTTAATCATTTTAAAAGTCTATTATTTTATTTTATTTTTTTTAAAGAAGATGTTGGGGGTAGGAGTTTATTAATTAATTTATTTATTTTTGCTGTGTTGGGTCTTCGTTTCTTTGCGAGGGCTTTCTCTAGTTGTGAAAGGGCCACTCTTCATCGCAGTGCACGGGCCTCTCACTATCGCGGCCTCTCTTGTTGTGGAGCACAGGCTCCAGATGCGCAGGCTCAGTAGTTGTGGCTCATGGGCCTAGTTGCTCTGCGGCACATGGGATCTTCCCAGACCAGGGCTCGAACCCGTGTCCTCTGCATTAGCAGGCAGATTCTCAACCACTGCGCCACCAGGGAAGCCCTGAAAGTCTATTATTTTTTAAAGAGATTTAAATAATAGGAAAAAAAGACTTTTGTATTTCCCCATATAGTTACCATTTCATTTGCTCTTTCTTCCTTTGTGTTAATCCAGATTCCTCTCTGGTATCATTTTCCTCCTACCTGGAGGACTTCTTTAACTTTTCTTTATAATGTTTATTTGCTGGTGATAAATGCTTTTAGCTTGTGTATGTCTGAAATAAAATTTTATTTCACCTTTTCTTTTTTGTTTTTAAGATACTTTCACTAAATATAGATTTCTAGGTTGAAGATGTTGATCCATTGTCTTTTGGCTTGCATTGTTTCTGAAAAGTAATTTATTGTTCTTTCTTCATCTGTGTATAATGTGTCTTTTTTTTTCTGGCTGCTTTTAAGAGTATTCTGGTTGCAACTGATTTTAAGTTGTTCATTTATGATGTGCCTTGGTGTGATTCTCTTCATCTTTCTTGTGCTTGGGTTTGTTTGTTTTTAGCTTCTTGGAACTTTGGGTTCATAGTTTTCATCATATTTGGAAAAATTTTGCTATTACTACCTCAAAATATGTTTCTGTACTCACTTCTTTCCTTTTTTCCTCTTCTTTAGAGACTCCAATTACATGTATAGTGGGCCTCTTGAAGTTGTTCAACAGTGTAGTAATGTGCTCTTCATTTTTCCCAATCTTTTATCTTTTGTTGTTTCATTTTGAGTTGTTTCTATTGCTGTATCTTCAGGTTCAGTAAACTTTTGTTCTGCATTGTCTAGTTTGCTATTAATCCCATTTGACATATTTTTAATCTCAGATATTTTAGTTTTCATCTCTGTAAACCTGATATGTTTATGTGTTTTATCAAACAGATACTAAGTTCTTACTATGTTTCAGATACTAAATTTGACAATGTATTTTTTTTTTAAATTTTATTTATTTACAGTCTTTTTGGTCATGCCGTAGGACTAGTGGGATCTTATTTCCCAGACCAGGGACTGAACCTGAGCCCTCTGCTGTGAGAGCGTGGAGTCCTAACCACTTGGATGACCAGGGAATTCCCGAGAATGTACTTTTTATTGCAATGCTTTTTCTTTCTTTCCAGCTTAAAAAAATTTTTTTTAATTTTATTGAAGTATAATTGATTTACAATGTTGTGTTAATTTCTGCTTTATAGCAGTGATTCAGTTATACATATATATACATTCTTTTTCATATTCTTTTCCATTATGGTTTATCATGGGATATTGAATATAGTTCCCTGTGCTGTACAGTAGGACCTTGCTGTTTATCCATTCTGTATATAATAGTTTGCATCTGCTAATCCCAAACTCCCAATCCGTCCCTCTCCCACCCCCTCCTCCTTGGCAACAACAAGGCTGTTCTTTATGTCTGTGAGTCTGTTTCTGTTTCATAGGTAAGTTAATTTTTGTCATATTTTAGATTCCATATACAAGTGATATCATATGGTATTTGACAGTGTATTCTTTTTTAAAAAATTATTTATTTATTTATTTGGCTCCATTGGGTCTAAGCTGTGGCACGTGGGATCTTCGTAGCGGCATGTGGAATCTTTGATTGTGGTATGTGGGCTCTTCGTTGTGGCACGCAGGCTTCTCTCTAGTTGTGGCGCATGGGCCCTAGAGCACAAGGGCTCAGTAGTTGTGGCATGCAGGCTTAGTTGCTCCACGGCATGTGGGATCTTAGTTCCCCAACCTGGAATCGAACCTGCGTCCCCTGCAGTGGAAGGCAGAATTTTAACCACTGGACCACCAGCAAGTCCCTGACAACGTATTCTTTATTGGTGACACTTTTAGTTAGAAAGGTGAGGGCAAAAGAATGATTGCAGTGGGTTCAAAAAGTATTGGAGACAATGATTATATAAATGGAGATTTTCTTTTGAGGCATTGTCTGTAAAAGGGAGCAGAGAAATGTGGGGGTGCCAAAAGGGTATGGTGATATTATCAGGAAGGTATTTTTTATAAGATGAGGACATTTTATCATATTTATATGCTGATGAAAATGATTTTGTAAAAAAGGAAAAACAAGTGATATATGGGAAAGAGAGAAGGTAACCTTAGGAAATCTCCACAAGAGGGATTGACATTCATGCCCAAGTAGAGAAGATTGGCCTTAGAATAGAGCACAATTAGGTCATTCTTTTCCACAGGAGGGAAAGCAGAGTGAATGGGTGTAGTTAGAGATAGGTTGGTAGATTTTCCAGTGATAGTTTCAAGTAAACTAAAGCTTTTGACTGCGTTTACTCATATTCACTCTGTGTTCTGAACAATCCCTGGCAGTGTTCTAGGTGCTATACATACAGCACTGAACCGTTTAGATGGTGTCAATGTGTAGAATAGCACATAATATTCAGTAAATGTTTATTGAGTGAATTTGGGTATATATACTCAGGTAATTATGTTTAGATTTTTGATATTTATGAAACAGCTCAGTTAGCTGCTTAATGATTATTGCTTTGGTTTGGTTGCTTTTACAGGGTTTTGCTCTTTTATAGCTTGTCTCATGCTCTGAATTTTCAGTGAATACAGCTTCACATATAATATAGCTTAAAGCTTTATATGAAGCTTTAATAGGTATTTATTCTCCTTGTGCACTAACTATATGGACTAAGTCTAATGAGCAGACAGAGAAGGGACAAAGTTTTGATACTCAGGGAGTTTAGAGATGGCATCCTAGAGAAGATGACAACAACCGGGATTAGAACAGGAAGTATAGGAGTGCCAGAAGCACATGGGAAGATGAGGAGCACAACAGAGAGGATTTCCTACCCATTAACAGATCTGAAAGAGCAGTTCATAGTCGTGGGTGAGAAGTAGAGTTTAAGAACATATT
The DNA here is from genome assembly GCF_964341445.2 of Mesoplodon mirus. NCBI lineage: Eukaryota > Metazoa > Chordata > Mammalia > Artiodactyla > Ziphiidae > Mesoplodon > Mesoplodon mirus. Next base: position 73,764,850 of record NC_138980.1, read on the forward strand.
TGGAGAGCTAGTTTATTAGTGAATCACTATCATTTGCTTAACCATTCTTCATCTGTCCCATTTAAAAACAACACAACAACAACAAAAAAATCCAGTCTGTTCCGTGTTGTTCTCCAGCTACTCCTCCACTTTAGAGTTAATCTTATTAAAGAGTGGTTCATATTTGCTGTCTATATACTTTCCTCCATTTAATCCTCAGTCCAAGCTGATCTTGCTTTCACTCTCAGTGTCTCACCAAAACCATTAAGATCACCAGGGGTCCATTTTGGCAACTCCAATTAATGTTTTTCATTTTTTTATCTTCATTGAGCTTCTCATGAGCATTGAATGTTGTTTAACCTATTTCTTCCTTGTCTCCCACTATACACTGCTCATCCAGATTTACTTTGTTTCTTCGGTTGCTCATTTTTCTCTTCTGTCTCTCCCTCTACCATTAAAAGTAAGTTTTCTGGGCATTGTGTTGAGTACTATAAGAGACTACGAAAGAAGAAATGTGTTCTGCCAGTGTGTCAAACATTTGGTTGTGGAAATGAAATAATACAAAAGAAAGCAAAAAGAATTACATGTTAGTGTTTAATTGGATGCACAGCTAAACATGAGGAGAAGTCATTATTCTCCCAACCAAAAAGCAAAGAGAAGAACAAGCATGGTTCTCTTCTACTGTTCCATATCTTAGTGAAGCTAGAAAACCTTATAGGAGTTATGTTTGGCATTTTCCTCTTCATCACACCTCATAGACTGTCACCAAGTCCTAATGATTTTAATTCCTTTAATGAATTTCAATTTCATTCATTTTTCTCCATCTTTGTTGTTACTGCTGTGGTAAGTCAGTGGTCTCCAGAGTGGAAAACATATACCCCAGTGTTGTGTGCATTGGAGAATGGGGGATGGGGGATGAAAAGTTTATTCTTATTTTTTAGTTCTAAAAATGCCAATTTATTTGCTTTTTAATTTTGAAAGAAAAATCAAATACGTACATTTTGCTGTCTCTTGATCCGAATGGCAGATGGTCACATTTTATGTCTGGTATGTGAGGTATCCCAAGAGAAGTTTAGGTCTTTTCAATATGGAAAATTGGTAGAGTTGTTTTCATTCATTTGTTCTTCCTAGCTGTGTCATATTGCAGTTTTAAGTGCGCTTGGTTAAGATTATTTACAGATTGTATTAACTGGTTTTAATTCAACTAATCTTCACTAATGCACAAATGGCTTAAAAGACATACCTGCAGTGAAACTACTGAATGAAAGTAACACTAAAATGCATTTCTGACCAGACAAGAAAATGGCAGAGTTGAGATTGTCCTTCTCCTGTTATGTCCTTCTCCTTCATCTGCCACTACAAAGTAGAAACAAAGATGCCCATAAGCAGAAAAAAGAAACAAAAAAGTCCAGATTATCAACAGTAGTTTGAGCATGCATGTTTATCATTAACCTTGCTTTTAGTGTATATAGCAAGTGCCTTGAGATAGTAACTGATGAAACTGAAAGCATCATAATTTGTACTTAGTGATATTTTGAATTATGTGGTATTCAGTTCAGTCCTTAAACATAAATCAGGCCTAACAAAATTTTATTAAAAACTTCTTTGATGTTTCTCCCAGTGTTCTATAACCTTTGTTTAAAAACTCAGTCTTTTTACTCCATTGAAAATGACTGAAATCCAGTACAGAGAGAACACAGAGAAAACATACTAAAATGCATTCCTTTGTCAGGAAACACTATTGAAACAGGCTTAGAAAGCAAAGCTAAAGATTCAAGAACAAATATTAGAATAAATCATGCAGTGTACAAAGTTAGCTATATATAGATTGATGAAAGTGCAGGTGCTTCTGGTAGTATCAGTTTAAGATATTGTTAGATTCTTTTTTAGTTATAAAATACTTGAAAAGCAATTTTTTTGTGTGTGTACCACCACTCAAAGAAAGATATAACAGAAGTTAAATCCTAATGTATAAATAATTTTTCTTCCTCCTTCCTTCGTGGAGAACCTGTGTGGCACTCCCAGATACCTTTTATACTAACGCAGAAGTTCACTGATTATTTGTTTAATGACATAAGAAGTTAGCTCACTTATAAAAAAAAAAGAAAATAATTCATCAAAAGGCAGTGCTTAATCCATAATGATTCTGAAGAATATCTGGCTCTGACCTAGTCCCCCAAACCACTACAATGTTAGTATTTTAAAATAATCACATCAAAAATAAATGTAGTATCTGTACCTCTCTATCTTGAATTATATAAATGCATAATTCAAGCTAAGAAAAATGAATTAGACATCTCCTTCCCTTCCTTTCTCTCCCTCCCTCTTCTCTCCTTTCTCCCTCCCTCACTCCTTTCTCCCTCTCCCCTCTCACTCTTTCACACACAAGTCCCAAATACATTAGATCTTTTCATAACATATTTAAAATAATAATAATAAATTAAACCCTCTTCTTAGAATAAAAGTGATATCTTAATGAATGAAAAAGTAACTGCCTCAAGCTAGGAAAACAAGATTTTAAAAATAATGTCGGGCCTCCCTGGTGGCGCAGTGGTTGAGAGTCCGCCTGCCGATGCAGGGGATACGGGTTCGTGCCCCGGTCTGGGAGGATCCCATATGCCGCGGAGCGGCTGGGCCCGTGAGCCATGGCCGCTGGGCCTGCGCATCCGGAGCCTGTGCTCCGCAACGGGAGAGGCCACAGCAGTGAGAGGCCCGTGTACCGCAAAAAAAAAAAAAAAAAAAGAAAAAAAAAAATAATGTCATTACTATGTATTTTTTATTGTTGACAAAAACTATGATGATTGTCGTATGTGCAACCTTTAAAGACTTAGAAACAGAATTTTCTAACTTCAGTGGGTTTTGAACCTATTTCCTAAAAATATTAAATCACAACCTTTTAATTTATTTTCCTGAAAACCTGTTTTGTATCATTGAACATTGGAAATCTATTAGCTCAATTTCAACAGAAACCTTTGCATAATTAAGGTATAAATTGAAATTTTGGTATCATGATTTAGTAAGTATAGCACTTCCGTTTGTATAGCTGTGTCTTTGTGATGTCCAATGAAACCAAATATCAAGCCACTTTTGGTGTCAGACCTTTGAAGCACTATATATTTTTTGTGTGTGTAAGAAAAGTGTTGTTGTCATTGATAAATATAATTTTTAAATTACTCTAGAATATTATCTGAGCCCTTTAAAATTTCAATATTTTGGTTTTACATAATATATGCTAGTTAAATAACAATGCATACCATATACGTATTTGGGAGATACAAATGCAAAAATTTCTTAGCGGTGGGGGGTACATGATCAAAAAAGCGTGGAGACCAGTTTGTTTAAGCTGTTGTCATCTCCTGTTTGTACCACTGCGGTTATCTCCTAACAAATATCTTTACTTCCATTCTAGATTTCTCAAAGCTGTTCTCTACTTAATAGCCAAGGTAATCATCACAATATGCAGATGTGCTTGTATAATTCTTCTGCTTAGTAAATTGCACACACACACAAATCTTTAATATGGTCTATAAAGTCTATAAACTATGTGATCTAGCCTCTCTGGTCCTGAGTCTAATTTCTTAACCCTCTTCCTTCTGTACTTTTTCCTCCCATGGGCTGCCTTTAAGTTCTTTATACTAGCTGTGCTCCTGTTCTTTCTTGCCTTTACACATGCTTTTCTCTCTACCCTAAACACTTACCTTTCCCTTCGTTTCCCAGTTTACTTCCTACATAACCGTCAAATTTCATACTGAACAGTACCTACTCAGGGAAGCCTTTGTTCATTTTCCCGATCAGGGGTGTGTGTGTGTGTGTTTGTGTTCGTGCGTGTATGTATGTATCTGTATGTGTCTGTTTTGCGTGCACACACACACACAATTGTAAGCTCTTTTATAATGCTGTGTAAGCATTTGCCCTTCATTGTACCTAACACAATTGCTATTTTACCTTGATTTGCATGAGTAGTTGCAAAGATATTCATTGACATTAAGCTCCATGAGGACAAGGCCCATGTTAGTTTTTGCTTAATTCTGTTTTTCCAGTACTTAGATATGTGAGTGAATGTTATATCAAGGAGTTTGGGTTTCATCCCTAGGAAAAACAAAGAGCCATTGGAGGCTCTGTGAAGAATAGGAGTAATGATGACAAATACTGAGATTTGGGCTTTAGAAAGGTCAACTAGAGGCTATAGCTGAGTGAAGGAGAGAGAGACTAGAGCCAGGAAAATCCATTAGATGGCCATTGTAGATGAAGAAAGGTGAGGACCTAAAGTCTTCGCAGTGTAGATGGAGAGGAGAAGGTGTTGCTTGTAGTAGATGGTCTGGAGACACAGAATCCAGTCGCATTGGTAACTAGCTGACTGACTGTTGTCAGAGGTGAGGGGACGGAGTCAGAGATTACTTAAAAGCTTGGGCTATTAAACTTTTAGGCCATTTACTAGGTAAATGAGTATAAGACAATTAGCCTTTCAAGGGGGGTGGAGAATTCTTTTCGTTTTTAATAAGATTCACAGGAGTGACCTCTTGGCCGCTGCTGTATTTAAAGAGTGTTTTAGAGTAGCTTTATTGAGATATAATTCACATACCATGCAAATTATCCATTCAGAGTATACAATTAAATGGTTTTGAGTATATTTATAGACATATGCAACCATTACAACAGTCAATTTTAGAACATTTTGGAAAATCCATGGTGGTCCAGTGGTTAGGACTCTGCACTTTCACTGCCGAGGGCCTGGGTTCAATCCCTGGTCAGGGAACTAAGATCCCACAAGCCACATGGCACAGCCAAAACTAAACAAACAAACAAATAATTTTTTAGAACATTATCACCTCAAAAGGAAACTCCCTACTGTTTAGCCATCAACCTTTTCCCCTCTGTTCCCCTCCCAGTGCTACCCAACCACTAATCTGTTCTCTCTATAGATTTCCCTTTTCTGGACATTTCATGTAAATGGAATCATATCATATATGGTCTTTTGCAACTGGATTCTTTCACTTGGCATAATGTTCAAGGTTCTTCCAAGTTGTAGCATGTATCAGTTCCTTCATTCTTTTTTATGGCCAAATAATATTCCATTGTATAGGTGTATATCATTTTGTTTCTGAATTCATCAGCTGATGGACATTTGGGTTGTTTTGAGCTTTTTTTTTTTTCTGTTTTGAGCTTTTGGCTACTATGAATAATACTTCTGTAAACCTTTGTATGCAAGTTTTTGTGTGGACATACGTTTTTGTTTCACTCGGTTATACACCTGGGGGCAGAATTGCTGGGTCATATGGTTACTCTGTGTTTAATCATATGAGGAACGGCCAGAATGTTTTCCAAAGCAGCTAGCCGCACCATTTTGTATTTCCCATTAGGCTTTCAATTCCTCCACATTCTTGTCAACACTTGTGATTATCTGTCTTTTTGATTCTAGTCAACCTAGTAAGTGTGAAGTGGTTATCTCATTGTGGGTTTGATTTGTATTTCCCCCAGTGACAAATGATGTTGAACATCTTTTCATGTGCTTTCTGGCCATTTGTATATCTTTCTTGGAGAAATATATAGTTAGATCCTTTGCCCACTTTTTCATTGGTTTACTTGACTTTTATCATTGAGTTGTAAGAGCTCTTTATATATTGTAGATACCAGTCTCTTATCAGATATATGATTTGCAAATATTTTCTCCCAATTTGTATGTTGTCTTTTCACTTTTTTTTCTTAGAATACTTTTGTTTTTATTGGCATTATTATTATTTTATGGTAGTGTCTTTTCACTTTCTTGATGGTGTCCTTTGAAGCACAAAAGTTCTTAATATTGATGAAATCCAATTTACCTGTTTGTTTCTTTTGTGTCTTGTGCTTTTAGTGTCATGTAAGAAGTCTTTGCCAAATCCAAGGTCATTAAGATTTGGGCACTACATTTTCTTCTAAGAGTTTTGTAGTTTTATCTCTTATCTCTTACATTTAGGTCTTTGATCCATTTCAGGTTAATTTTTTAATATTGTCTGTGGTAAGCATCTGACTTCATTCTTTTGCATATGGCTGTTCACTTGTCCCAGAACCTTTTGTTGAAAAGAGAATTCTTTCCCTGTTGGATGGTCTTCACACCCTTGTTGAAAATCAGTTGACAATTGATGTAGGTTTACAGTTTTTTTTAACACCAAAACTATATTTTAGCTTAGATACTGTTTGGATTTCTCTTTCATAGATAATTCTGTCATTAAAGGAAGATTGTGCTTATTTTTAAGTAAGCTGTTACAGATGTTAGGGATGTTTGTGTAATCTTAGTACTACATTGTGTACCACAGACTTAACCTAGAAAAATGCACAATTTGCACTTGTGAAACAGCTGTTCTGATCTTGAAAGTTGACTTTGGAAAGTCATGTTTCTTTCATGGACAGTGACATTTTGGTTTTCTTTTCTTTTCTTTTCGGCTTTCTTTTTACGGATGCTTCCTGAATGCCAGGCACTGTGCTAGTATAGGGCTTACAAAGAAGTATATAAAACGAGTATGGAAAATCTCTTCCTCAGTTTGCTAATTGTAAGATCTTGGGAGCAGGGAGAGGAAGTAAAATGACATGGGAATAACATAGTAGGAGTTGCTAGTTCATAAAAGTGGTATATTTTGAGTCTATATAGTTTGTACAGCTATTTTCACTCTAGTATACAGTTATTAGTATTACTTTTTAAAAAATAGCATTTTCTTAAGACCAAGAATTAAATTGGGATATGAGTACCATGGATGCTGCTGAATAGAAATGAATGATAAAGAAAGACTTACATAGCTTGATGCTTTTTGTATTAAGCTCTGGGAAACTCTGTTATTGACCACAAAATTGCTGAGGCTGATCAGATGGAATCATTAAATTCTTTTGGTGTTTTTTTCTTTTATGCATTCTTAGGAACTCAACGGGATCTTGCATTGAATTAGCTGGAATTGAATAGTTTAATTTGAAGCATTTTTCTCTAATGAACCTTTTTCTCTTAATGTCACTATATAATTTTATGTCCCTTTTTCTTAGGAGTCTCAGCAGTCCAATTTTGGCCCTGGAGAACAAAGTGAGTATTTCTTTTCCTCTTGGTTTTCAAATTAAGCTGTTTGTTGCACATTCATTTCTCACGGTCACATCATGTATTTCTTTAATAATTCTTTTGTGTGTCTTATCCCAGTTTAAAAAAATTTTTTGGCCACACCACATGGCATGTAGGATCTTAGCTCCCTGACCAGGGATTGAACCTGCATCCCCTGAAGTGGGAGCGTGGAGTCTTAATCACTGGACCACTAGGGAAGTCCCTTATCCCAGTATTTATGACCTGATGATCAGTAATGGGTTGAACTGAATCTTGGCTTGAAAGATGAATTAAAGATCATTGGAGATCAAAATTAACTGTTTTTACTAAGTATTTGAACTAATAGTTCAGAGTTCATGAATTCAATTTGATGGGCACCTCATAACCCCAAGAGCCATACTTCTGTCTTTCCATCTCCTTCATGAAGATACTGGGTTCTGTTATGGTAAAACTCTAGGCAAGAAGGGGTCATTTTAGCTTACCATGGCTCTTCTCTTCCTGTATCTATATTTATCTGTTCTTCCTGGGTATTTTTGGCTGGGAAGAAAGTTTGCTGTCTGCTACACAACCCCCCTCCACCTCCACTCTCTTGGCCTCTCAAAGAACTTGAGGGGAAGATAGCCTTGGGGAATTCAAGTGTGATTCAAAGAGTTGATGGCTGTGTGAACTGGTAGTGGTAAGGTCAGGAACCTTGCAAATGTCTGGGCTTCACCATATAGCTCTCTAACAAAACAAATGTTCTTTTGCCAAGAGCAATAACTTTTCAGATAGATTTACTCTGGTCATAAGCTATTTTGGGAGATTAATATGTGGAGCATTTTAATCCTTAAAGTTGCCTTTAGTGATCTTAAAGCAGGGACAAAACTAGAAGAATATCCATTTTAAGGTTAACAAACTTTTTATGTATCTGTTTCTTTGTTCTGCTTTAAAGCTGCAGTTACAGGGAAAAAAGGACCCAACATTGTTGATATACAGTAAATAGCTAGCTGTAGGCCGGAAAGTTTACATTTTCTCTTAAAATCTTTTAAGAATGTCTCATCCTTACTTCTCCCCTTCCCCCATTCTCTCTCCCCAAAGCTCCCTATTGGCAACCGGGCTCATAAGCTGCACCTACTCTTTATTACCTGTATTTTTCACTTAATTTATTTTAGAACTTTTTATATCAGTATAAAGCTCTAGTTCATTATTTTTAAAAACAAAATTGTGTTATATTGTTGAAAGTATTGTAATTTGTTTATCTAGTCCCCTGTAGATGGACACTGGTTTCCAGTTTTTACTGTTGCAAACCATACTATAATAAACTGTATGTGTGTGTCTGTGTGTCTGTGTGTGTCTGTGTGTCTGTGCGTTTATGTATTCCTCTAGATATACCTGTAAGGTAAACTCCTTTCCTTATAATTGCTAGGTCAGTGGATATGTGTATTTACAGTATTGGTAAGATAATATTATCACATTGCTCTCCAGAAAGATTGTATGAGTTTATAGCCCTACCAATAACATATGAACATGCCTATTTCCACCAGTGTTTCATATTATCGCATTTTAAGGTGTTACCAACTTGATGGATGAAGAATTTTATCCCAATTTTTTGATTTATATTTCTTTAAGGTTATATTGATAGATATTTTAAAATATAAATAGCCATACTATAGTTGCTGATTTCTGCATTCCTTTTTGTTCCAGAAAGATATAATCCTTCTTCTAAAACTTCCAATGGACACCAGTCTAAATCGTAAGTTTATGGCTTAGTAAGTTTAATGTTTGTCTATTTTTGCTAAAAGTCTAACTGTGGTATCGATATTTAGAACAACACTTAGAAATATGTACTTAATCTTTTAAGGCAGGGGTAGGCAAACTTTTATGTAAAGGGCCAGATAGTGAAATAGGGGCCAAATGGTTTCTGCCTCAGCTACTCAGTTCTGCAGTTGTAGCTTGAAAGCAGCCATAGACTATGGGTGTGGCTATGTTCCAATAAAACTTTCTTTACAAAATACGTGTAGATTTCGCTTGTGGACCATAGTTTGCCTACCCCTGCTCTGCGATTGCAATTACACTTTTTTCTCATCTTTCAGAAATGTGTGTGTGTTTGGGTGTGTTGATAGTTTGTTTTTAATTAAAAAAAACACATGAAAAAATATAGGATTCTTCTTAGTAAGCCCTCCATTTGACCACTAAGTGTAGAATATTAAAGCAACATAGTTCATACTGTCTAAGTTTTCCTACTTTTATTTTGTAGGTAGACCCAGGAATATATTGGGTTGGCCAAAAAGTTCATTTGGGTTTTTCCGTAACATCTTATGAAAAAAACCTGAATGAACTTTTTGGCCATCCCAATAAATCAAAATATGATAGGGTTGTATATTGGATGATAATAAATTCCGAGCTTAAAGAGTGAACTAACAGGGCTTCCCTGGTGGTGCAGTGGTTGAGAGTCCACCTGCCGATGCAGGGGATGCGGGTTCATGCCCCGGTCCAGGAAGATCCCACATGCCGCGGAGCGGCTAGGCCCGTGAGCCATGGCCACTGAGCCTGCGCGTCCGGAGCCTTTGCTCCGCAACGGGAGAGGCCACAACAGTGAGAGGCCCACATACCGCAAAAAAAAAAAAAAAAAAAAAAGAATGAACTAACTACTGAATTCCTGAGACCACAAGTTAACCCAGTGATTAAAACAAAATTCTAAAGAAACTGACCACAGTGCTAGCTTTATACCATAACCACACTCTATACTGATAACCTCAGCCTCTTCAGCTAAACATAGTGCGAGCTGAGAATGAAAGTATATGAATGCAAGGAGTTTAGCCTCACTGCTGAAGAATTCAAATTATGTAAATTCCTATCTATCATATTTATTCATGGGCAGAAAACTGATGGGAGCTTACCATGTATGTGCATATCACTTTGGTTGCTGACAGAACAAAAGCATGAAGGACCTTGAGCGGTCTGGTAAAAGCTTTGACATATTCACATGTGTAAACAGGTTCATTGAGCTGCCATTATTAAAGCATAAGGACTGAGAGAATTCAGACTAAGTACATTTCTTTACACGAAATCAGTCATAAAGATGCACTAAGCCCTAAAACTCTTTTTCTCTGTTCCACTTAATTGGTCATCCTTAGAACACTTTTCGTAATTCTGTAATCATGTGGTTACTTTGTTTCAAGGTGATCTTTTATGTGATACTCTGAATTTGGGATCAGATTTAGAAACTCAGGTTAAGCTTCGAGGGGAGAGTGTAAGTAGTTGTTGGAGTGAAAGATTTCCTTTCCGCTGATTGGAGACTGTCGTGAAATTTTAAGAAGAAAGGTAAATGGAGCTAGTGGTAATGAGAAATTAAACATTTTCTAGTTGTAGTTCTCCCTAAGCTTTTTTTTGTTTTGTTTTGGTTTGGTTTTGCGATACGCGGGCCTCTCACTGTTGTGGCCTCTCCTGTTGCGGAGCACAGGCTCCGGACACACAGGCCCAGCGGCCACGGCACACGGGCCCAGCTGCTCCACAGCACGTGGGATCCTCCTGGACTGGGACACGAACCCGCGTCCCCTGCATCGGCAGGCGGACTCCCAACCACTGCGCCACCAGGGAAGCCCTTTTTTTGTTTGTTTGTTTTTGTTTTTGTTTTATCTCCCTAAGCTTTGTATTAATTTTTCCTTTCTTGTAAAAAGGCAAGGAGTGTTTTGTGGTTCATTACTCAGTTTTTAATTTTGATTTTATGGCCTTAAGGAAAATTTAAATCCGTAATTTTACTTTCAAAAACTAATTCCAGAAACTATCAACTTACAGTATTTATTTGTGTTTTTTTGATCAAGGAAGATTTGGAGACTGGAGTTTATTTTTAATTTATACATTGTTATTTCTCTTGTATAACCAAGGTTCTTACCCAGAATTGTTACATCTGCAAGGATCGGTCGTCTTTCATAGCAAGGCATTTATGAACTAGAATTTTGACTGTGTGTTCTGGTTTTCACAGTCACCCAAGTGTACATATCTCTTCATGAAACATTGGGGACAGTGAAAGAGAATTGCTGATGCTTTCATTTTATCTTCCTTCCTTTTAGGAGTTATATTTCTCTAGTGGACTGTTGGGTATGCGTATGGTCATTTGTTTTAATAATGGAAGAGTTCGTGTGTATGCAATTAGAGAAAAGCTAGAGATAACAGAAGTGAGTATAAGAGTTTGTGGAAGGTAGCTTTTGTTTAATTAGAAAAGAAAGATGAATATTGTACTTATGGAAAAGTGAGCTTCCAAAACTGTTAAATTCCACCTTTCTTAATTTTTTACTCTAGATGTACACCAAACCAGATAGAGTAAGACTTGTTGTTTTCTTTATTTTTCAAGTAAATCTTTGGCTACCACAGTGATTATTCCTAGAATTATTGGTAGATATTTAATACTCTGGTATGCCATGATGAAGTTCCAAAAATAATAATCCTTTCTGCCTTTTCCTTTTAGTATGTTAAAAGATGACTTAAAACTAAGCAGCAGTGAAGACAGTGATGGGGAACAGGTGTGTCTACTACTATATAATTTTGCCAGTTTCATACAGTGTTTTCATTGTATTTTAAAAGAATTATAATTGAATAATACCTATGATTCAGTTATTTAAAATAAGTTCCTTCCTGCTGTCTGACACTAAATGTTACAGTTTTCCACTTTGTCTTTAAACCTCCATTTTTTTCTTATTTTAAAAAAACTGGCTTTTTCTTTTTATTTATTTATTTATTTATTTATTTATTTTTTATTAGTTTCTGCTTTATAACAAAGTGAATCAGTCATACATATACATCTGTTCCCACATCCCTTCCCTCATGCATCTCCCTCCCTCCCACCCCTGGCTTTTTCTTAATACTTAGCATATATCAGAATATACTAGTGAAGCATGAGATTTGTTTACAAGAAGAACTATTAACACAGCTTTTAATCTTACCCTGGAAATTATTCTTTAGGTAAAAACAGTATTTTTGTAAGTGTTAAGTGACCATTGATGCATACATTAGAGAAACCAGTTTTTCTATTAAGATTTCAGATATTGTTCACATCAAGCAGATAGAGTACTATTTATTCATTCACAGATTTCCTCTCATGTTTTAATTTTAGGATTGTGATAAGACAATGCCAAGGAGTACACCTGGAAGGTAGGCATCCTTTTATTTCTTGTTTTATTTAGAGTGGAATGGTCAATCTGATAACAGTGTAGTGATAGAGTAATTGACCTTATGAAGTAAATATTATCGATTGTGATGGCAGTTTTACAACTCTGTAAATTAACTAAAAATCATTGGATTGTATACTTCAAATGGGTGAATTTTATGGTGTGTAATTTATACCACAGCAAAACTTTTTTAAAGGTAAGTACTAATGGCTGAGCCGCATTTCAGATATTTTTTAAGGAAGTATTTATTTCATTTATAATGAAGTTCTAGATTCATAATGAAGTTCTAGATTCATAGAATTATAAGAGCTTAACAAATAATAAACATTTTAAATAAAGTTCATTGTCAGATTTGAATGCTTACCTGTTGTCCCTCTAAAAAAAAATTTTGGGGTCATTTATATGTTTTATCTCTTTTAGTAACTCTGAACCTTCACACCATAATAGTGAAGGGGCAGATAACTCCAGGGATGATTCCAGCAGCCACAGTGGATCTGAAAGCAGCTCTGGATCTGACTCAGAGAGTGAAAGTAGTTCCAGTGACAGTGAGGCAAATGAGCCATCCCAGAGTGCATCTCCTGAGGTGAGAGGGGGGCAGGGGGGTGCCTTCCATAGGCCCTCTGAAGGCCCCTGGTGATGGCCAGTTAAGACTAGTTTCAAATATAAAAACGAAGAAAAGAAGATTACATATTCTGACAAAAAGAAACTGAACCGTGTATCTTGGAGGAAATTTAAATACTTCAGTGTCCTTGTTATGTGAACATATTTGGTCTAGATTAGGGACTATTTGCAGTCATATTTCAGGTCACTAAAATATTGGATTTATTTACTTTGGGTTTTATTTTTGTTTCAACCCGGTAATGTTATTTAGTTATGGTGAAAAAAGTCTTAAATAGTATAATTTCACTGTAGGTTGATAAAATGTTGTTAAAAATCTCTATGGTACTTACATCATTTGTTTACTTTCTGGAATTAAATGTACTGTATGGTCATTTGGATTCCTGACAGGGATATTCAGTAATTAAAGGCTATATATAACATTAAGTCTATCTTCTCATTCAAGTGATTAAAGCTATTAGTATTTTTAGCCTTTTGCTTTGGTTCATTCAGAACAATGAAAGACAAATGCCTTTGTGGCATTAGGCATTATGTTTTTCCCTCTTCCTCGAGATTTTAAAGGAAGGAGAAAGTTTCAGTACTGAAAAAGCATACTTCTTTCTCTGTTTTTCAGCCTGAACCACCACCCACAAACAAATGGCAACTTGATAATTGGCTGAATAAAGTGAACCCACATAAAGTGTCACCAGCTTCTTCTGTGGACAGTAATATCCCATCATCTCAAGGCTATAAAAAGGAAGGCCGAGAACAGGGCACAGGGAATAGCTATACTGATCCAGGTGGTCCTAAAGAAACAAGTTCTGCTACTCCTGGACGAGACTCCAAAACTGTCCAAAAGGGATCAGAGAGTGGGCGTGGGAGGCAGAAGTCTCCTGCACAGAGTGACAGCACAACACAGAGGAGAACTGTAGGCAAAAAACAACCCAAAAAGACTGAGAAGGCAGCTGCTGAAGAGCCCCGCGGAGGCCTGAAGATAGAGAGTGAAACCCCTGTAGACATGGCTACCAGCATGCCCTCCAGCAGACACAAAGCAGCTACCAAAGGCTCAAGGAAACCCAATATAAAAAAGGAGTCCAAATCTTCCCCTCGACCTTCAGCAGAGAAAAAGAAATACAAGTCAACAAGTAAATCTTCCCAGAAATCAAGGGAAATCATAGAAACAGATACCTCATCCTCAGATTCGGATGAAAGCGAGAGCCTTCCTCCTTCCTCACAAACTCCTAAGTACCCTGAGAGTAATAGGACTCCTGTTAAGCCCTCCTCAGTGGAGGAAGAAGATAGCTTTTTTCGGCAACGAATGTTCTCTCCTATGGAAGAGAAGGAACTTCTTTCACCCCTCAGTGAGCCTGATGACAGGTATCCACTTATTGTGAAGATTGACCTGAATCTCTTGACTAGAATACCAGGAAAGCCTTACAAAGAAACAGAGACACCCAAGGGGGAAAAGAAAAATGTTCCAGAAAAGCACACAAGAGAGGCTCAGAAACAAGCCTCAGAAAAAGTTTCCAACAAAGGCAAAAGGAAACATAAGGTTTGTAAAGGGTTTTGTTGTTGTTGTTTTTTGAACATCAGCATCTAAAATGCAATGGAAATCTCAGTAAGCCAAAAAATAGCTAGTTGAGTCAGCTATGAGGGAAAATAGAGATGAGCCTAAAGCCCCAATGAAGCTACAGACACAAGAGTCTCTTGAAGACCACTCTGCCTCTGCCTGTCTCCTTTAGTAAAGAATTATAGGGGGCTTCCCTGGTGGCGCAGTGGTTGAGAGTCCGCCTGCCAATGCAGGGGACACAGGTTCATGCCCCGGTCTGGGAAGATCCCACATGCCGCGGAGCGGCTGGGCCCGTGAGCCATGGCCGCTGAGCCTGCGCGTCTGGAGCCTTTGCTCCACAACGGGAGAGGCCACAACAGTGAGAGGCCCGCGTACCACAAAAAAAAAAAAAGAATTATAGTTTCTAATCAAATAAGAAATGAGCCAGTGCTTCTGTTCATGATGTGTGCTGGCCAGTATAGAGGTGAGAGTGAAGCAGAAATTGCAAACTGGCCTTCACAACATTCTTAAAATTTTGGTTTTCATTGTCTTTAGTTGGGATTATTTACTCTTCAGGTTGTCACAGTCCCTAACACTTTTTTCTCTCTTACACCCAGACCAAGTCACACTTTTTTTTTTTTTTTTTTTTTTCTTTTGTGGTACGCGGGCCTGTCACTGTTGTGGCCTCTCCTGTTGAGGAGCACAGGCTCCGGACGTGCAGGCTCAGCGGCCATGGCTCACTGGCCCAGCAGCTCCGCGGCATGTGGGATCCTCCCGGACCGGGGCATGAACCCACGTCCCCTGCATCGGCAGGCGGACTCTCAACCACTGCGCCACCAGGGAAGCCCTAGAAGTTGAAGATTTTTTAAATTTGAATTTCTAGAAAACTGAAGCTTACTACTTGCAGTGCTATAGCTAATGCACTTCCATTGTTTTAGTAAAGGGATACTTTATTCAACTAGTAAGCTGTTTAGAGCTGCTAGACTCTAGAGCCCGCAGCCTCAGATTGCTGGACTTGGTTATGGGATTTAATTAATAGAATTACATGAAATAAGAGCTTGTATATGATAGGTTCTGCTCTTTAAAAAACTAAGGTGTTTCCAGGGCCTCCCTGGTGGCGCAGTGGTTGAGAGTCCGCCTGCCGATGCAGGGGATACGGGTTCGTGCCCCGGTCTGGGAGGATCCCATATGCCGCGGAGCGGCTGGGCCCGTGAGCCATGGCCGCTGGGCCTGTGCGTCCGGAGCCTGTGCTCCGCAACGGGAGAGGCCACAACGGTGAGAGGCCCGCGTACAGCAAAAAAAAAAAAAAAAACTAAGGTGTTTCTTATGGAATAAAAAAAATGGTC
The DNA here is from genome assembly GCF_964341445.2 of Mesoplodon mirus. Lineage (NCBI taxonomy): Eukaryota > Metazoa > Chordata > Mammalia > Artiodactyla > Ziphiidae > Mesoplodon > Mesoplodon mirus. The sequence goes on from NC_138980.1 coordinate 73,780,525, forward strand.
CTTTTGTCTTTAAAAGATATTACATGTTCTTTGTAAAATTTTCAAACATTTAAAATATAATATAGAAAGTGAGTCTTTTTTACTCTTTTGTTTAAAATTTTACAATATATATAACTTACAATAAAAAATCCCCTTCCTCTAAAAAGTGGCCCATATCTCCTTCCCTCCCCCACATCTCACTGGCATATATTCCTCACAGGTTTTTTTTTTTTTTTTTTGGCGGTATGCAGGCCTCTCACTGTTGTGGCCTCTCCCGTTGCGGAGCACAGGCTCCGGATGCACAGGCTCAGCAGCCATGGCTCACGGGCCCAGCCGCTCTGCAGCATGTGGGATCTTCCCTGACCGGGGCATGAACCCGTGTCCCCTGCATTGGCAGGTGGACTCTCAACCACTGTGCCACCAGGGAAGCCCCCTCACAGGTTTTTTATATCAATACCTATGAGTCAAATTTTGATTTTATAAAATGTATGTATATCACCAGGAAACTGGGTGATGATCCCGCATCTTGCGGGATCTTAGTTCCCTGACCAGGGATCAAACCTGGCCCCCGCAGTAAAAGTGCCAAGTCCTAATCACTAGACCGCCAGGGAATTCCCAGTGATGATTTTTGAGATTTGCTGCTTTGGTAAAATTAAGTGTCAGGGGCAGTTCCTGAGGATACAGCAGATAGTACTGAGAAGAGACCAAGCCAAGGATAATGAAGAATGTGGATTCCTTTTTCTCATGTTTTCACATGTCCAACTTTAATCATTTGTGTATGGGAACAAATTCTTTTGTTATGGCAGAAAGTTTGCAATATTCGTGCCCTGATATTTAAGTCAATAGGAAATCTTAAATTCATCAAGCAAGTAGCTTGGGGATTATAGACACACCCATAGCTTCTGTTTCAGCAAAAATTTTTTTTTTTTTTTTTTTTTGCGGTACGCGGGCCTCTCACTGTTGCAGCCTCTCCCGTTGCAGAGCACAGGCTCCGGACACGCAGGCCCAGCGGCCATGGCTCACGGGCCCAGCTGCTCTGCGGCATATGGGATCTTCCCGGACCGGGGCACGAACCCGTGTCCCCTGCATCGGCAGGCGGACTCTCAACCACTGCACCACCAGGGAAGCCCCAGCAAAAAAGTTTTTCAAAAATCTTTAGGCTTGTCTATAAGCAAAAAGATGGACAGTAACAAGTACTGGTGAAGATATGGAGAACTGCAGTGCTGGTGGGAATGTAAAATGATGTAGCCACTTTGGAACATAGTTTAGCAGTTCCTCACAAAGTAAATATGTAGTATTACCTTATGACCCAGCAGTTGCACTCATAGGTATATACCCAAGAACAGTGAAAACATGTCCATACAAAAACCTGTACTTGAAAAGTAGAAACAACTCAGTTGATGAATGGATAAATAAAATGTGGTATATCCATACCGCCATATATTCAGCCATAAAAAGAAATAAAGTATTGACAAATCTTACAACATAGATGAACCTTAAAAATACGCTAAGTGAAGGGAGCCAGACACAAAGGCCACACATATTGTATGATTACACTTTATGAAATGTGTAGAATAGGCAAATCCATAAAGACAAAATGTGTAAATTAGTGATTGCCGGATCTGAGGGTGGAGGGAATGGGGAGTGACTGCCAGTGGAGAACAGGGTGCTTTTTGAGATAATGAAAATATTCTAAAATTGATTGTGGTGATGGTTGTACAACTTTGTGGATATGCTAAAAGCCATCGAATTGTGTACTTTTAAAGGGAATTTTATGGTATGTGAATTATATCCGAATTATAATCTCATCCCCAGCCCTCCCCAAATCATTAGGCTGAAAAGGTGCCACTAAAAGACTGTTGCAGCATTTCAGCTCTTCTTATCTAAAATAGGAGGCTCTTTCTCAGACTTAAAACCTAATTTATTGAACATCGTTTAAATGAATTCTTTTACTTCACATTTATCTTCTTTCTGAAGTTTATCAGAGATAAACTGTTTGAGGGTAACTAGTACTGGAAACTGAAATTTGATGAATAGAAATCAAACCTAGCTGCTTTTTTTCTTTTTTTCATGCAGAATGAAGATGATAACAGAGCCAATGAGAGCAAGAAACCCAAAACGGAAGACAAGAATTCGGCAGGCCACAAGCCATCCAGCAACAAAGAGTACGTTTGCAAAACATGTTACATGTGTGTCAATCTGTTATTTGCTATTGGGTACTTTCTAACATGCTCTTAGAATGTTCCTTTTAGTAAGTATATGCCATACACATCTATACACAGTCATATACCAAGGAGTGGGAGGTTTTGCTTTTAGCTAATTGGGATGAAAAGCAATTAAGATTCGGTCACATCTTCCTCTCTCCTTTTTTTAGTGGAATAGGAGGTATTTATAGGATAAGAATTAAAGTAAAGCTTTACCACTTTCAGGCTCGGTGACAAGCTTAGGTATAACTTGCAGGAGACTTACGAGCATTAATATCATCATTCACCATTCATCTTTTTGTTAATTTATTCAACCGCTATTTATTGAATACTTGTGTGGCAGGCCAAGGTTTAGGCACTGGGTATACAACCATGATGGGGGGAAACACCAGACAAGATGTCTGCCCTCATGAAATTTACAGTTTTATTTTGTTTTGCAGAAATCATGTGTTCTAGTAATCAAATAGGGAAAAACAAATTTGTCTTGAAAGCAGGCAAAGTCAAGTGGAAAAAATCCATCACTCCTGTGTGACCGTGTGGAGAAATGAGGGCATTTGTTTGGTTTGGCAGGTCATCTAAACAGAGTGCTGCTAAAGAAAAAGATTTGTTGCCTTCTCCTGCTGGGCCTGTTCCTTCAAAAGATCCAAAAACAGAGCATGGCTCTCGGAAGAGGACTATTAGTCAGTCTTCTTCCTTAAAGTCAAGTAATAACAGCAACAAGGAAAACAGCAGCAGCAGCAAAAACAGTTCCTCCACATCAAAGCAGAAGAGGACTGAAGGGAAGACTTCCAGTAGCTCTAAGGAGGTCAAGGTAAGGCATTGGGGGCTTGAGCCTTTTGAAGAAAAATCTCCTTGCCATGTGACTTCTCCAAGGTGACACTGTGCTTTGAAAATTTTGTAAACGTCTTTATTTTATAGACCTGTGCATTTTTACTCTCAAAATGTCATAATCTTGTTAATAAACTTGTGCAGTGATCTGAGACCATGAAAGGAATGAAGTCATCTGGCCATATGCATATTCGTTAGCATAGAAACCCATAATTGGAAAAGTTGGTTATGGAAAAACAGTTGATTATGATCAAATTTGTAAATAGCTCCAGTTGTTCTGATTGGGTTCTTATCTATGGTTTTAAATGGACTTTGGATTTTTTAGAATTAGATTTTACAAGCAAGTTATACTATTTATAAAGTGATAAAGCAACCATTTGGTTTCATGAAGAAAAAATTTCTTTAGCTGAGCTACCACTGGAATTATTTCTAGAGCATGATCATAATGTAGGGGAATACTGTTAATGTTTGTGGGTATGTAATTAGATCAAAGAAGCTTTTTCAAGGCTATACTTGAGGCTCTCACCCTGAATTTGTTTACCAGGTTATTTGTATTGCTTTCTAAAGTGTTCTGATCAGGAGCAAACTACCTGACAAAATTAAGAAAATACCTAGATTTTTAAGTATATAATTTACTGAATTATTTGTGACTTAAATAAACAGAGACTAAGGGGGTTGAAAAAAATTGACTGTTAAAGGCAGTTAGTTGTGCTTATTAAATGTGGTAATTAAATTTTTCAAATTTTGAGGTAATTTAAATGGTGAACATCTCTGTTAAGATATACAGAAGACTTTTTCTCCTGCTGGACCCCCTTCCGTAGTAGTTTAGAGAGTTAGTCCTCGTGCCCTCGAGGAACCTGTCCTCTTGGCCTCTTTCACTGTCCCAGTTCTCTGTCTACCTCCTGACTGGCTCTTTCTCCATTTCCCATCCTGGAACTGTAGGATTTCAGGCCTGTGTGCTTCTTTCTTTAAATCTCTTCTCCCTCTCTCTGTCTCTGTCTCTGTCTCTGTCTCTCTCTGTCTTTCTGTCTCTCTCTCTCTCTCACTTTAAATGCACTCATTAAGTGAGCTCACCTGCTCATTTGGCTTCTGTTAGCTCATAGGTAACACTCTCTGTGTCTCTTCCTTATTGGTTTGTCAGGTTCTTGAAAGCAGGGATTTGTATCTTACTTGTTTTGTGTTTTATCCAGTGTTTAACTTTCTGGATAATGAGGAAACATTTGGATCAAATGTAGTTATTTGGTTCTTTGCTGTTATCAACAAAATATAAAATGTATTGGCCCTGACCCCTTTGATTTCAAGATCTTATGGCACTTAACAGTTGTTAAAATTGTTAATGTTAGTCTTGGCAGTTTCCAGTTTAGGCAATTATATATGAGTTTATTAAAGAAAATTCTATAATTAACTTAGAAAATATGCTCTTTCTCATATCAACTAAAGAAAAATTAGATAACGTGAAAAACCAAAATTACATATAATTTTAATTTTGTTTTTCTAGATATTTGATGATATCAAATTTTTGAAATATGCTGGCATAAATTTTGTTAATTATAGTCTCATGTTTTTAATATCTATAATATTGCTACTTATGATCCTCTTTTATTTTTAGTATTAGTTTTCTGAGCCATCTTTCTCTTTTCCTTGATCAGTCTCATGAGAGACTTATCACTTTTACTTGTCTTTTCAAAAAAACAACCTTTCTTTGTCTTTATTCTCTGTAGTTTATTTTTGTTTTTCTGTTTCATTAACTTACATGCTTTATAATTTCCTTTTAATTTCCTTTTGTTTTGCTGTTCTGTTTAATAACTTTTAAAGATGGATACCTAGCTCAAGTTTTTTAAAATTAATTTTCAGTCCTTTTTCTCTAATATTCTAATATAAGCAGTTAGACTATATATTTTCCTCTAAATACTACTTTACCTGCATCTTCAAGATTTGGTATACAATATTTTTATAACTCAGTTTAAAATGTTTTTTAATTTCCTTTCTGATTTCATCTTTGATCCCAGAGTTTTTAAACGTGTGTTACTCACTTTCCAAATGTAGAGATTTTCTTGTTGTCTTTTGGTTAGTACTTCTACCTTAGTTGCAGTGGGGCTGGAAAGTGATCTGCGTGTAGTAGTCTTTTGATATTTGTTAAGAGGTGCTTCATAAAAGAGCATAGTATACAGTAGATTTTTGTAATGTTCTATATTTGTTTGAAAAGACTGTGTCTTCCACATGAATTGGGGACAGGGAGCTATATAATTCAATTAGATTAATCATGTTTTCACACCTTCTATACGCTGACTGATATTTTGTCAGTTTGTCCTATTGTTCACTGAGAGAAGTTCTTCCAGTTTTTTTTTAATTGAGATATAGTTGATATATAACATTATATTAGTTTCAGGTGTACAACATAGTGATTACGTATATGTATATATTGCAAAACAATCACCGCAGTAAGTCTAGTTAGCATCTCTTACCACACATAGTAATTTCTTTTTTTATTTTCAGAAACTTCAGTTTTCCATCAATAAACTTAGGCATTTGTAGATCTGTTTATAAAACACAGAGGGAAAGCTGTCCAAGTAATGTTAGATTGCAACAGTATTTAGGAAGCCATTTCATAAACATGCAGACTGCGTAAAGAGCTTAGCATTTTCTCAAATCTCAGGGCTTTTATTTTCATTCTTGAAGGAAGCTGTAATGGGTGGAACTGAAGGACTCTTACAAGAAAAGAAAAAAAAATGGTTACATGTTTTTTTAAAAATAGATTTTAAGCAGAAGTAATAAAATATATATTATTGTGTCATAGGGCTGGATGGGGAAGCAGTTGGGAGGACAGGGTCATAGCCATTGCATAGAGGTCTGTGTTGATAGGAGACAGGATGGACATGTTGATAGGAGGCAGAATAAAATTTAAGAAAGTGTCCAGGCTCCTTTTTTGGCTGCGCTGGGTCTTCGTTGCAGCACTCGGGGTCAGTAGTTGCAGTATGTGGGATCTTAATTCCCTGACCAGGTATTAAACCCGGGCCCCCTGCACTGGGAGCATGGAGTCTTAGCCACTGGACCACCAGGGGAGTCCCTGTCCAGGCTTTTGAAATCTGAGAGATCTGGTTGAAATCTGAGAAACTGGAAGCCGAGTTTCCAGGAATACTGCTTAAAAGCTGTTTGAACTTGGACAAGTTACTCAGCCTCCTTGAGACTACTTTTTATTCTATCCTAATAGCAGTACCTATTTCATAGGGTTGTTGAAGGATTAATCATTGTGCTAAGTACTTGGTTAACTGAATGCCTAGTAAGTAGTAGGCACATAGTAGATGTTAGATATTATTGTTGTTTTCATCGACCATTTATTACCAGTAAATTTTGTCTTAAGTAGTACTGCTATATTGATAATAGGTTTGTGTCTTCCTTATGTTTTTACAAGTGCCAGGGTCAGTGCCTGGCACATAGTAGACCCCTGATATTATAAATAATATTTTTGGTTATGTAAAATGGGCTCATTCCATAAAAAGGACATTTACCTTCTGAAATTGTAATATTTTATAACAAGGAAATTAATTACCAAAGGCAATGGAATTTTCTTTGCTTTTTAACCACTGTCTCAAATACTTTTAATTTTAATCTCACAATTTTCAACAAAGTTACATATATTTTTTTGGTCAGGAAAAGGCTCCAAATAGCTCTTCTAACTGTCCTCCATCTACACCAACTCCTGATGCTTCTAAGCCCCGGAGAACGAAGCTTGCCTTTGACGACAGGTGAGATAAATATGATTCTTTATGCATAAAAGAAATCATTCCAGTCAGCATATAAAAAACTCATTTTAATTTCTGTCAGTGACCAGAAGAATTGATTGTGTTGTGATCACAGAATATTCAGATTTTAATTTGAAAGGCACCTACTAGTCCAAGTATTGCTCTTTTAACTTATTAACTCCATGATTCTCATGGGGAATGTGAATAATGTACCTTCCAGTAGAATCTTACTGCTGCTGACTTTACTGTTTAAAATAAGGGCTTTCTTTAATAAGTAAGAGCAATGTTGCTTTTTTTCCCTCCATTTTGATAAAAGGTTATTTTTCCTACCCACATTTTATTTACTCTCAATCTTTCAAACAACTTGGGTAAGTTAGCAGTTAATACTAGGGAGTTTGATTTCTGTTTTCCTAGTAGAAAATTTGCCAAGTTGGCCAAAATGATTTATGCTCTTAACCCAATTTAAATGTTCATCAGAAAAAACTGAATTGAATGTTTAGTAATAGTTCATTTTCTTTACTTGAGGACACGAAAACTGAGGAATATTAGAGACTAAAGTGAACTAGTATCATGAAAATATTTACCGTTTTACTTATAATAAAAATTTACATTGCAGAAATTATTCAGCAGACCATTATTTACAAGAAGCAAAAAAGCTAAAACACAATGCAGATGCATTGGTATGTAAATATTCTCCTCACATTTATATATTTAATCAAATTAACTTAAATCTTCATTTGTTCTCATAGTACATCAGTGTGGCTCTCATTTACCTTTATTCTCCTTTCTTCAGTCTGATAGGTTTGAGAAAGCTGTATACTATCTTGATGCTGTGGTATCTTTCATTGAATGTGGGAATGCATTAGAGAAAAATGCTCAGGAATCTAAATCCCCATTCCTTATGTATTCAGAGACAGTGGAGCTCATCAAGTAAGTGGGAAGACTTGCCACATCACTGGCAATAATATTTCTCTGGTCCTTCTAGGAAAAGACTAATATAGTTATATACAGTAAAGCTAAAGAGGATCCTTAGTCCTTTATTGTCCTTGGATAAGGAAAACTAGACACTTCAGTGCATCAGTCTCCAACCTTTTTGGCACCAAGGACTGGTTTCGTGGAAGACAATTTTTCCACGGACTGGCAGTGGGAGATGGTTTGGGGACAATTCAAGCACATTACATTATTGTGCACTTTATTTCTATTATTATTACATTGTAATATTTAATGATATAATTATGGAACTCATCATAATGCAGAATCAGTGGGAGCCCTGAGCTTGTTTTCCTACAACTAGGTGGTCCCATCTGGGGGTGATGGGAGACAGTGACACCCAAAGTGTGTTGCTTATGTCCCGTCTACTCTGTAAGATGCAGCTTAATTGTCACTTGCCACTCACTGGTAGGGTTTTGATATGAGTCTGCAAGCAGCTGATTTATTATGGTCTCTGTGCAGTCAAACCTCTCTGCTAATGATAATCTGTATTTGCAGCCGCTCCCCAGTGCTAGCATCACCGCCTCAGCTCCACCTCAGATCGTCAGGCATTAGATTCTCATAAGGAGCACACAACCTAGATCCCGCATATGCATAGTTCACAGTAGGGTTCATGCTCCTATGAGAATCTAATGCCGCTGCTGATCTGACAGGAGGAGGAGCTCAGGAGGTAATGCGAATTATGGGGAGCAGCTGTAAATACAGATGAAGCTTCGCTCGCTCGCCCACTGCTCACCTCCTGCTGTGCTGCCCAGTTCCTAACAGGCCACAGATCAGTACCGGTCTGTGGCCCAGGGGTTGAGGACCTCTGCTTCAGTGGGTATTTTTGCCTTTATTTAGGTTTGATTCTAATGTTTAGAGGACTAAGGAGGTCATAAGACAGATGAAGTATTATATTTTGTGTCATTTGTTTCTTATATTTTCTCACAGATACACCATGAAGCTAAAGAATTACTTGGCACCAGATGCCACAGCTGCAGATAAAAGACTCACAGTACTTTGGTAAGTGTTGTGTGTTTTAGCCTCTGCTAGATGACAAAGCAGTTTCATAATGAATTGTGCTATGTTCTTCTGAAAGTTATCCTTGAATCTTCCTTCCATAACTCAGTCATAAATCTGTTCTTGATGGGTAAAGTAGAAAATAACTCAGAATTCCTTCAGAAATATTTTAGTTGCTGTGAGTCTCTGATCCATTGCCCTCTTGGGAAAAGCCATGGTAGAGGGGGACTGAGGTTAGAACTTTCTGTTGTCTTAAGTGGTCACTTTTTCAGGCTCTGGGTTTTTTTTTTTTTTAACTATAGTTTATTTTTATTACTCTCAGACTTCTGTTGTGTATTGAAGTAAAGGTGGACACTATAAAAAATCCAGGCTCTTCTTTTGGTAGCCTCTCTCTCCGTTTACATATTCATATACCTTACGTTAGGGAGCAAACATCTAGCTTGCTCAGGATAAAGAATATGGTTTGTTTCCTTGTTCCCAGAAAGATAGTTTATTTGTTGTGGGTATATACTTTACCTGGCACATGTTTAACAACTGGGAGTGCAGCCTTGGGAAAAACTGACTGGTCCTATTTGTCATGGAGTCTAGTGTCTAGTGTGAAAAAACAGAAATTAATCAAATAACCACACAAGTATATGAATTAAGTACTTTGAAGCAAAAGTTTATGTAACTATAATGGTAAAATGTAGGGATACTTAATCCTTAGGTAGAGAAAACATGTACACAGCTGGATAGTGGAAAGAAACTGGAAACTTTCTGTCAAGGAACTAAAAGACAGGGAGAAGTAAGTGAAAGTAACTGGAGAGGTAGGCAGTGATGATCATGCAGGGCCTTTGAGCCACGTTGGGTTTATATATGTTACATCAGAATTGTAATATTCAGAGCCAGGAGTCAAGATGGCGGCATGGGAAGACACAGAGTTAGCGTCTCCCCACAACTAGGGTGCCTGCCGGACGCTGGCGGGAGACTTTGACGCCCAAGGAGATGGGAGGAACCCCCAAGCGACCGGGTAGGACGTGGGGGGACTGAGGGGAGAGGAGAAGTGGAGGCGGGACAGGACCACGCCGCTGAGGGGTGGCTGGGATTGGGGAGGGGTTCCCACGCCTGGAGGGACCCTCGGGGGCTTGGATCAGTGGGGGGTGCACCTAGCGTTTCCCCTGCCCTGTTGGCCTGGGAAGCCTGCCCAGCTCTCAGGCCAGATCCTATGCCCTAAGAGGCCCGCTCCGGGCTGTGTTGGTCCTGGGGGCATAGGAGGGAGGGTGGGGGAGAACAGGAGAGGCAGTTGGGGGGACCCTCCAGGACCAGAGGAGCAGGAGAGGTGCAGAGGGCTTTGCCCTGCCCACTCAGCGTAGGAAACCTGCTGGGCTCCCAGGCTGGGTCCCCGACCCTCCAAAGCCCCCTCGCAGGCCCTGTGGGTCCTGGGAGCATAGGAGGGAGGCGGGAGAGAACAGGAGAGGCAAGTGGGAGGGATCCTCCAGGACCTGAGGAGCAGGAGAGGTGAGGAGGGCATTTGCCCCGCCCACTCGAGGCAAACCAGAGGCACGCCTGGACCCCTTCTGTTTTGTTGAGCCTAGGTCCGACCCCCGCCCACACACGCTTTTCCAGCCCTGTGGGTCCTAAACATAGGCCCTGCCCACAGCCTAAAAACCCCACCCCTGCCTAAGCCCCACCCACACAGCCAAGGCCTTTTCTCTTTTTCTTTTCCCCCTTTTTTACTATTGTGGTTCTGTTTTACCTTCCGATTGTTGTTTCATCTGTATTTTTTTTTTCTTCGCGGTACGTGGGCCTCTCACTATTGTGGCCTCTCCCGTTGCGGAGCAGTCTCCGGATGCGCAGGCTCAGCGGCCATGGCTCACGGGCCTAGCCGCTCCGCGGCATGTGGGATCTTCCCAGACTGGGGCACGAACCCATGTCCCCTGCATCAGCAGGCGGATTCTCAACCACTGCACCACCAGGGAAGCCCTCATCTGTATTTTTATTTTTATACTCTTTCTAACATATCTGTTAGTTTCCTGGTCTAATTTTATTTTTCACTCTTTGTTATTGCTCTGCTCTTTTTTTTTTTTTTTTTTTGCCACCCTGCATGGCTTGCGGGATCTTGGTTCATGAGCTGGGGATTTGGCCAAAGCTCCTACTGTGGGAGCTCTGAGTCCAAACCACTGGACTAACAGAGAACCTCAGACCCCAGGGAATATTCATCAGAGGGAGGTCTCCCAAAGGTCCTTATCTCGGCACCAAGACCCAGCTCTACCCAACAGCCTACAAACTCCAGTGCTGGAAGCCTCAGGCCAAACAACCAGTAGACAGGAAAACAGTCCCAACCATCAAAAGAAAAAAAAAAAGAGACAGCAAAAAAAATATGTCACAGATGAAGGAGCAAGGTAAAAACCTACAAGACCAAATAAATGAAGAGGAAATAGGCAATCTACCTGAAAAAGAATTCAGAGTAATGATAGTAAAGATGATCCAGAATCTCGGAAATAGAATGGAGGCACAGATTGAGAAAATACAAGAAATGTTTAACAAAGATCTAGAAGACCTAAAGAACAAACAAACAGAGATGAACAACACAATAACTGAAATGAAAAATACTGATTCAGTAACAATAATTGAGGCAGAAGAACAAATAAGTGAGCTGGAAGACAGAATGGTGAAAGTAACTGCCAAGGAACAGAATAAAGAAAAAAGAATGAAAAGAATTGAAGACAATCTCAGAGACCTCTGGGACAACACTAAATGCACCAACATTTGAATTATAGGGATCCCAGAAGCAGAAGAGAAAAAGAAAGGATCTGAGAAAATATTTGAAGAGATTATAGTGGAAAACTTCCCTAACATGGGAAAGGAAATAGTCACCCAAGTCCAGGGAGCGCAGAGAGTGCCATACAGGATAAACCCTAGGAGAAACACACCAAGACATGTATTAATCAAACTAACAAAAATTAAATTCAAAGAAAAAATATTAGAAGCAGCAAGGGAAAAGCAAAAAATAACATACAAAGGAATCCCCATAAGGTTATCAGCTGAGATTTCAGCAGAAACTTTGCAGGGGAGAAGGGAGTGGCAGGATATACTTAAGTGATGAAAGAGAATAACTTACAACCAAGATTACTCTACCCACCAAGGGTCTCATTCAGATTCAACAGAGAAATCAAAAGCTCTTCAGACAAGCAAAAGCTAAGAGAATTCAGCACCACCAAACCAGCTTTACAACAAATGCTAAAGGAACTTCTCTAAGTGGAAAACACAGAGAAGAAAAAAACCCACAAAAACAAACCCAAAACAATTAAGAAAATGGTAATAGGAACATACATATCAATAATAACCTTGAATGTAAATGGATTAAATGCCCCAACCAAAAGACACAGACTGGCTGAATGGATATAAAAACAAGACCCATATGTATGCTGTCTACAAGAGACCCACTTCAGACCTAGGGACACATACAGGCAAAGTGAAGGGGTGGAAAAAGATAATCCATGCAAATGGAAATCAAAAGAAAGCTGGAGTAGCAATACTCATATCAGATAAAATAGACTTTAAAATAAAGATTGTTACAAGAGATAAGGAAGGACACTACATGAAGATCAAGGGATCAATCCAAGAAGAAGATATAACAATTATAAATGTTTATGTACCCAACATAGGAGCACCTCAATACATAAGGCAAATGCTAACAACTATGAAAGGGGAAATCAACAGGAACACAATAATTGTAGGGGACTTTAACACCTCACTTACACCAATGGACAGCTCATCCAAACAGAAAATAAATAAGGAAACACAAGCTTTAAATGACACAATAGCCCAGATAGGTTTAGTTGATGTTTATAGAACATTCCACCCTAAAGTGGCAGAATACACTTTCTTCTCAAGTGGATACGGTACATTCTCCAGGATAGATCACATCTTGGGTCACAAATCAAGCCTTGGAAAATTTAAGAAAATTGAAATCATATCAAGCATTTTTCTGACCACAAACGCTATGAGATTGGAAATCAGTTACAGGAAAAAAACTGTAAAAAACACTAATAGCTGGAGGGTAAACAGTGTGCTACTCAGTAACCAAGAGATCACTGAAGAAATCAAATAAGAAATAAAACAATACATGGGAACAAATAACAATGAAAACGTGACAACCCAAAACCTATGGGACTCAGCAAAAGCAGTTCTAAGAGGGAAGTTTATAGCAATTCTGTCTCACCTCAAGTAACAAGAAGAATTTCAAATAAACAATCTAACTCTATATCTAAAGCAACTGGAGAAAGAACAACAAAGAAAACCCCAAGTCAGTAGAAGGAAAGAAATCAAGATCAGAGCAGAAATAAATGAAATAGAAACGAAGAAAACAGTAGCAAAGATCAATAAAACTAAAAGTTGGGGACTTCCCTGGTGGCGCAGTGGTTGAGAATCTGCCTGCCAATGCAGGAGACATGGGTTCGATCCCTGGTCCAGGAAGATCCCACGTGCCGCGGAGCAGCTAAGCCCTGTGAGCCACTGAGCCTATGCTCTAGAGCCTGTGAGCTACAACTACAGAGCCCGCGCACCTAGAGCCCGTGGTCCGCAACAGGAGAAGCCACCATGATGAGAAGCCTACACACCACAACAAAGAGTAGCCCCCGCTCGCCACAACTAAAGAAAGCCTGTACACAGCAACAAAGACCCAATGAAGCCCATAAATAAACAAACAAACAAATAGAAACTAAAAGTTGGTTTTTTGAGAAGATAAACAAAATTGATAAACCCTTAGCCAGACTCATCAAGAAAAAAAGGGAGAGGATGCAAATCAATAAAATTAGAAATGAGAAAGAAGTCACAACTGACACTGCAGAAATACAAAGGATTATAAGAGACTACTGAAAACAATATGCCAATAAAATGGACAACCACAAAGAAATGGACAAATTCTTGGAAAGGTACAATTTTCCAAGACTGAACTAGGAAGAATTAGAAAATATAAACAGACCTATCACAAGTAATGAAATTGAAACTGTAATTTAAAATCTTCCAACAAACAAAAGTCCAGGACCAGATGCCTTCACAGGTGAATTCTATCATACATTTAGAGAAGAGCTAACATCGATCCTTCTCAAACTCTTCCAAAAAATTGCAGAGGGAGAAACACTCCCAAATTCGTTCTGTGAAGCCACCATCACCCTGATAACAAAACCAGAAAAAGATATCACAAGAAAAGAAAATTATAGGCCAATATCACTGATGAACATAGATACAAAACCCTGAACAAAATACTAGCAAACAGAATCCAACAACATATTAAAAGGATCATACACCATGGTCAAGTGGGGTGTATCCCAGGAATGCAAGGATTCTTCAGTATACTCAAATCAATCAATGTGATACACCATATTAACAAACTGAAGAATAAAAACCATATGATCATCTCAATAGATGCAGAAAAAGCTTTCAACAAAATTCAACACCCATTTATGATAAAAACTCCCCTGAAAGTGGGCATAGAGGGAACCTACCTCAACATAATAAAGGCTATATATGACAAACGCACAGCAAACATCATACTCAATGGTGAAAAACTGAAAGCATTTCCACTAAGATCAGAAAGAAGACAAGGATGTCCACTCTCCCCACTCTTATTCAACATAGTTTTGGAAGTCCTAGCCACAGCAATCAGAGAAGAAAAATAAAAGGAATACAAATTGGAAAAGAAGTAGAACTGTCTCTGTTTGCAGATACTATACATGATACTATACATAGAAAATCCTAAAGATGCCACCAGAAAACTACTAGAACTAATCAATGAATTTGGTAAGGTTGCAGGATACAAAATTAATGCACAGAAATCTCTGGCATTCGTATACACCAACAACGAAAACTCAGAGAAATTAAGGAAACACTCCCATTTACCATTGCAACAAAAAGAATAAAATAACTAGGAATAAACCTGGCTAAGGAGGCAAAAGATTTGTACTCAGAAAACTGTAAAACACTGATGTAAGAAATCAAAGATGACATAAACAGATGCAGGAATATACCATGTTCTTGGATTGGAAGAATCAATATTGTGAAAATGATTATACTACCCAAAGCAATCTACAGATTCTGTGCAATCCCTATGAAACTACCAATGGCATTCTTCACAGAATTAAAACAAAAAATCTTACAATTCGTATGGAAACACAAAAGACCCTGAATAGCCAAAGCAATCTTGAGAAAGAAAAACAGAGTTGGAGGAATCAGGCTCCCCGACTTTAAACTATACCATAAAGCTACAGTAATCAAGACAGTATGATACTGGCACAAAAACAGAAGTATAGATTAATGGTACAGGATAGAAAGCCCAGAGATAAACCCACGTGCATATGGTCACCTGATTTACAACAAAGGAGGCAAGAACATATAATGGAGAAAAGACAGCCTCTTCAATAAGTGGTGCTGGGAAAACTGGACAGCTACATGTAAAAGGATGAAACTAGAACACTCCCTAACACCATACACAAAAATAAACTCCAGATGGATTAAAGACCAAAATGTAAGACCAGACACTATAAAACTCTTATAGGAAAACATAGGAAAAAACACTCTTTGACATAAACCACAGCAAGATCTTTTTTGACCCACCTCCTATAGTAATGAAAATAAAAACAAAAATAAACAAATGGGACCTAATTAAACTTAAAAGCTTTTGCACAGCAAAGGAAACCATAAACAAGACGAAAAGACAACCCTCAGAATGGGAGAAAATGTTTGCAAATGAAACAACGGACAAAGGATTAATCTTCAAAATGTAGAAACAGCTCATGCAGCCCAATATCAAAAGAACAAACAACCCAATTAAAAAATGGGCAGAAGACCTAAACAGACATTTTACCAAAGAAGATGGATGGCCAAGAGGCACATAAGAAGATGCTCAACATCACTAATTATTAGAGAAATGCAAATCAAAACTACAATGATGTATCACCTCTCACGAGTCAGAATGGCCATTGTCAAAAAATCTAGAAGCAGTAAATGCTGGAGAGGGTGTGGTGAAGAGGGAACCCTTCTGCACTGGTGGTGGGAATGTAAATTGATACAGCCACTATGGAGAACAGTATGGAGGTTCCTTTAAAAACTAAAAATAGTACTACCATATGACCCAGCAATCCGACCACTAGGCATGTACCCTGAGGAAAGCATAATTCAAAAAGAGACATGTATCCCAATGTTCATTGCAGCACTATTTACGATAGCCAAGACATGGAAGGAACCTAAATGTCCATCAACAGTGAATGGATAAAAAAGATGTGGCACATATATACAATGGAATATTACTCCACCATAAAAATAAATGAAATTGAGTTATTTGTAGTGAGGTGGATGGACCTAGAGTCTGTCATACAGAGTGAAGTAAGAAAGAGAAAAACAAATACTGTATGCTAATGCATATATATGGAATCTAAAAAAAAATGGTACTGATGAGCCTAGTGGGAGGGCAGGAATAAAGAGAGACATAGAGAATGGACTTGAGGACATGGGGCGGGGGAGAGGGGAAGCTGAGGCAAAGTGAGAGTAACATTGGCATATATACACTACTGAATAAAATATTTAGCTAGTGGGAAGCAGCAGCATAGCACAAGGAGATCAGCTCGATGCTTTGCGATGACCTAGAGGGGTGGGATAGGGAGGGTAGGAGGGAGGCTCAAGAGGGAGGGGATATGGAGAATATATGTATGCATATGGCTGATTCACTTTTTGTACGACAGAAGCTAACACAGCATTATGAAGCAATTATACTCCAATAAAGATGTATAGAATTGTGATATTCATAGTTGAGTTCCTAGTTTTACTATTTTACATTATTTATATTGTAATTTGATGTAGAGATTCTGCCCCAAAGTGATTTTTTTTTTTTTGCCATGCCACGTGGCCTGCGTGATCTTAGTTTCCTGACCAGGGATTGAACCCAGACCGTGGCTGTGAAAGCACTGAGTCCTAACCACTGGGCTGCCAGGGAATTTCCCCACAGGGATTTTTTTTAGTCCATATGTTATAATAACATGTTGGTGTCCTGTGGGTAAGGTTTTGATTTTTGAATGTCAACAAACAGGAGGCTAGTCCTAGGTCTCTTCCCCTTCCTTCCTCTCCCTAGGGTATGTACCATAAGATCACATCTTTTGGCTTTGCCTAAG
Organism: Mesoplodon mirus; assembly: GCF_964341445.2. Taxonomy (NCBI): domain Eukaryota; kingdom Metazoa; phylum Chordata; class Mammalia; order Artiodactyla; family Ziphiidae; genus Mesoplodon; species Mesoplodon mirus. Next base: position 73,797,415 of record NC_138980.1, read on the forward strand.
AGTTAGTGTTGTTGTTCTTATGCCACGGTCTGCTCACATGAGCCAATCATGTAGTCTGGCACTATGCAAAGGTTGTCTATACAGATGTGGCCAGAGTCTGTTGTCCTGGTAAATAAGCTGCCCTTTTCCATTGGCTAGCCTGCGATGCCAGTCTTTGCTGTACCTGAGGCTATTCAAACTGAAGAAAGAAACTGCTCTGAAGTATTCAAAGACACTAACAGAGCACCTGAAGGTAAGTGTGCAAAAGAGGAGTATCTGTTTCCCAGGGGACAAATATAAAGTCTCCTGTCTCCACCCCAGAAGTGCCCTCATGTTTTCCCTACCAGAGCAGGGGAGAAGCTACTATTTGGCAACTTTCAAATAGTTTGATGTTTAAACTGCGCACGTATCTGATTGTAGAACCTATGTAGCCATATTCAGTAGCTCTTAATAATATTTCAGTAGATGTAGCCTATTTTTATCACAAAACCTAATTTATACTTTTTAAATGGTCTTTTGTTTTCACTACCATCCTTCCTTAAACTATTCTCTTAGTTTCCTAAAATACCTTCATATGTTTTTTCATGATAGCACTACATAAGTCTTCCTAAAATTCTGCCCTGATTATGACTTGGAACCCTTTCGTAGCTTATCATTCCCTGCAGGGTCAAGTTAAGTCAAAGATTCTTACCCCGACCTGCAAGGCCCTCAAGATTTCTCTCTCTCTCTCTCTCTCTGTCATTCTCTCGTTCCTTTTCTAAACCTTTGCTGTAGATAAACTATATGGGTCATATACATTCTCTTTTCTGCAGCCTTTGTACATAGTATGACTTACCTCTCTTTGCCTTCTCCCCTGTTCTTTATCCATCTGAATGTTACTCATTCTTTGTCTCTCCCTTTCAGTCTTCCAGAACACCCCAGCTCCCATCTAAATAACTTCCTTCTGTTGCACATTTACACACACACACACACACATTTTGGTTTCTTAAGTTTGTAAACTTTCTTAAGATCAGTACTGGCCCAATGCTTTTGAATATATTTAATACTTCATAAGTAGTGTTTTTTTGGTTTTTGTTTTTGTTTTTTATTAAGTACATTCTCTTTTCTCCACAGAATTCTTATAATAATTCTCAAGCACCATCACCAGGCTTGGGAAGGTGGGTAAATTTTATTCTATAAAATATTATATGACAAGTTTATTTATTTTTATGTAAAAGTGGAATGGGTTTGGCCACTTTCCAAAAATGGAAAGATGACAACTTTAAAAAAAAATTAAGGCCATGTCTAATAATGTATTTTTTAAAGTATTTTTTTCTTTTTTTTTTTTTTAAGTTGAAAATATCATGAACATGATCTTAGAAAGATTAAAAGGGACATTTCACCTGCAGAAGTCTAAGTTTTTTACAGTACCTCAACCCTTCTCACAGTTTGATTTCTATGGCTAGCCTGGTTTTTATCACCTTGAGCTTATCTTTACTCATGGGTTTTTTTTTTTTTTTTTTTTTTTTTTTTTTGGTGGTACGTGGGCCTCTCACTGTCGCGGCCCCTCCCGTTGCGGAGCACAGACTCCGGACGCGCAGGCCCAGCAGCCACGGCTCACGGGCCCAGCCGCTCCGCGGCATGTGGGATCTTCCCGGACCGGGGCACGAACCCGTGTCCCCCGCACTGGCAGGCAGACTCCCAACCACTGCGCCACCAGGGAAGCCCTTTACTCATGTTTTGACACGAATTTAATAACAGTGGCATGATTACAGTTTCTCCTCCATTCCCACATCACTCCCAGCCCACCCACCCACAAAAAGGAGGAAAAACACCATGAAATCTTTTTTTTCTAAGTTTATTTGTTCAATTATTTTGTTTATGCTAATCGACAGTCTGTCTTTTGCGTTTATGTATTTTCTTAACCACATTTAAAGTGCGAAATGTGCAGATAAAAATATTCTTAACAAATAGCTTTTCTCCCCTCAACTACTGTTTGATTTTCCTTTTTTTATGGTCTTGGGCCTTTTCAGAAATTTTAGTACTGCTGAAATGAACCTGCCAGATTTCAACATGTGTTTTCTAGGAAGTGCTTAATTGACAGGAAGCTTGAGATGATTGCAGTTGATTGAGAAAGCTGTTCTTCTTTGTCATCTCTGAATAAGTTGGTTAAGCTAGGAAAGTACCAGAAATTATGGAGTTCAAAATAAGATGTTTCCATCTACTACCACATTTTTTTGTGTGTGTGTTAATTGTTAATCCACCCAGCTTTCTATGAAACAGTTGGAAAGTACCTAATTATTTGCCCGAATAGGTGCAAAGTGTGTTGAGGAAAGAGTCTAGATAAAATGATAATTTGCAGTGGTCTTCAGCGAGCTAAGTATTTATTTAAAAGAAATTGTACTTCTCTCGAAACTCTTCTAGTTTAAAAGAATCTTTAAATTTTCAAAGTCTTCGTGTAGGAAGAGCCAGTAGTGCATTGATTTCCTCACGTTCACCATGTTCATATGAATAAACTTCCCATTTCTCTGTGTGTAGCAAAGCTGCTGGGATGCCTTCCCCTGTTTCTCCAAAGCTGTCACCAGGCAATTCGGGAAATTATTCTTCTGGGGCCAGTAGTGCTTCAGCAAGTGGTTCTTCAGTGACCATTCCACAGAGGATCCACCACATGGCAGCCAGCTATGTTCAGGTTACATCCAACTTCCTCTATGCCACCGAAATTTGGGACCAAGCTGAACAGCTTTCCAAAGAGCAGAAAGGTAGGGAGGTCTCTGGAGAGAATCTGAATGATGGAATTGTTAAAAAGAGCTTTTATGATATAGTTAAGTAAGTCTCTGGTATGCATTTAGTTTATTACCTAGTCTAGAGTTAATGACAATCAGTTTGCTGATTGCCATTGCTTATCAATCGTGAATATACTGAATTCAGTCAAAAAATACCTTGCACTATAGTGGTGACACAAACTAAACAAAAAATAGTTTTTGGTCTAAGACAAATACGCCTTTGTTCGGGCAAATTTAATTACAGCTTATACTGTAAAAGTAATAAAATGTAGATTCTACTCTGGGATGGTTAACAGTAAATTTGGCTATGGGCATAGGATTACATCCAGACATCTTGTACATATGAGATGTTGAATATATAAGAAAGCATGTTCATACTGGATTTTTAGGTATATTGGAAGAAACTTATATGATAAAAGAGACTACAAAATGAATAGACTTACAGCATTCTTTAATATTAGGTCATTTGAGGCCTTGCACCCTGTTTGTTATCTCTAAAACTAAGAACACTGAGAATTAGGAAGTATTAAAGATCTTTGGAAAAGTACAAGATAAACACCATCTTATTTTAGTAGATATTTTTAGTAAATATGTGTGTGTAGCATCTATTCAGGCAGTTCCTTTGTAGAGAAACACTTGAAGTAGCCAATCAATCAAGTGTCCTTTTGTCACAGAGTATATTTAAATACTTATAGCATGAACAGGTGATCAGATGAAAATGAAAAATTCCTATCCCTAAAGAGGGATAATGGTGGGAGAAAGGTAGAAGGGGAACCACAACATGCAATAAAAAGTTGTGTTTTTGAAAACCTAATTTGTTTCTAAAATTTTAAATATTGTCAGTGCTACTCAGGAAAGGCTACAAAGCTGAAATTCTTCTTAAGTCATCCCTACTTTACATTCTTCTCCCTGATGCCAGTTTTCTAGCATCATTCTTCCCTTCCTTTCCCTCCCTCCCTCCATCCCTTCCCCCCTCACTTTCTTGCTTCTCTCCCCAGCTCCTTGCTTACACACTTACTTGCCTGCCTGCCTGCCTGCCTGCCTACCTACCTACCTATTGTATGGCAGTTTGCAAACACTGACTAAAGGAAAGAGAATGGTATAATGAACCCCATGTCCCTTTTACTCAGGTTCAGCTTCAACAACATATTTTGCTAATCTTGTTTTATCTCCCACCCCCGACTGCCCCCCACCGCCCCCCGTCCTACCTTTCTTTACCCTGTGTATTTTAAAGCATGTATCAGATACGACATTTCACCTGAACATACTTTGGTATGCATCCTTAGGTGATAAGGAGTTTTCAAAAACATGACCGCCATGCCTTTATCACAGCCACCGAAATTAACAATAACTCCTTTATGTCATCTAAGACATAGTCTCCCATCAGATTTCCCTATTTTCTCAAATATGCCTTTTTTTTTTTTAAACAGTTGGGTTTGTTTCAAACAGGATCCAAACATTCATTCATCAGTCTCTTAAGTATCTCCCTCTCCTCCACTTTTTTTTGGGGGGTGGGGGTGCGGGCATGCCATTGATGTCAAGGAGAAGCTGCAGCATAGCATGTGTCATAGTCTAGATGTGGCTGATTACTTCTTCATGGTACATTTAGCTTGCTCTTCTGTCCCCCTCATTTCGTTCATGCTGATAGTTATATCTTGAGACTTGATTAGATTCAAGTTCATTATTTTAGATAAGAACTTTTCATAGGTGTTATTCCATATTTCCTATTACATCATATTATGAGGCATGTAATGGTTATCCCTTTTTTAGTGTCAGTAAGATTTGACCATTGATTCATTCAGATGGTGTCGGCCTGGCTCAGTTTGATGTTAAGATTCCCTGTTAAATTTTAACTTAGGCTTTTAGCATCCATTGATGGTCATCACCTACATGTGCTATTCCATTAGGAAACAGAAAATTCATCAGGAATTTATTAGCTGGAATTCTATAAAGAAGATTCTTTTCTCCTCAACTGTTTGATTACTTCTTATCTTGTTTAAGTATACTGAGGTCTTTGTCATCACTGCACATGTAAAAACTCTCCTTACTGAGTCCTACATCCGTCTTCTTCCAAAATTGCATTGGGATCAAATGTCAGGATGTTATCATTCCTTCCTCCTCTCTGTACCCTGCCTTACATGCACATCAGTCTGTATTTGTTCACTTAGGAAGAATCCTTTCATTTCTGTCTCTTACATTTTTAAACTACTGTCTAAAACATGAGATTTAATGTATCAAAGTTGCATGACATGATTATAGCAGAAAGGTTGTCTAACCTCACAGTGGCTCTTATCGGGAAAAATGCAGATAACATCCTCCTTTTTTGTACCACTTGCTTCTTATAGAAAAACAGTACACAGAGAATGTTTTGAGTAATAGTACGTTGTAGAATTAGGTCTCCATTTTAATAATGTTTGCTGCATACTAGCAATTTCCATCAGTGACATTTTGTCTATATGTATAACTCTTAATTCCTGACCATATAGTCTTTTAAAAATGTTTCGTGACTTAGGGAAAAAATATAACTTGAGAGACTATGGGATGATTTGTTTTAAAACACGAAGAGTTATTTTAGTGCAGGAGGGAGTGCTTTTTACCTTATATGAATAGTATTTTACAGTCTAGACTAAAAACTTTATAAAGCACTGATTCAAAAGAGTGTGCATCATTTAATAAGTGTTTTTGGTTTTCTAGAATTCTTTGCTGAACTGGATAAAGTAATGGGTCCTCTCATCTTTAACGCAAGCATCATGACAGACCTAGTTCGTTATACCCGGCAGGGACTGCACTGGCTTCGCCAGGATGCCAAGTTGATATCCTGAACTGAACACATTCTTGTTGCCTCTGATTCTCCACAACACTGTGTCACATCACGAAGGAAAACTGCCATAACATACCACCTAGTCGACACTAAGAATGAGGAATGGTTTTCTCCTCCCTGGTTCATGTGTTGTTTTTCATAACCCAAAGCCATCATGTAGTTTGACCCCTTCAATATTCCCAATATGAAAAATTATTTAAATGCTTTTAAATCTGCAGCACGTTGATAAGCTGGTTACAATGATCTGTAATAAGATTGAAATTTCGGTTGCAATTCATAACTAACCAGTTGAAATTCTATTTATTTTAATTTTTTTAAGTGCCCAGATTGGGGCTAGTTTAAAACTTAGTTATTTCTGCCTATAAATTTACTCTGTTGAATATTTTGTGTAAATTTAATGTAGGCATTTTTATTTATATACTTTGGGAGCTTTGTTACCTAAAAATAATGTCTTTTTGTGGTAACTCTTCTAAGAGTAAGAGTCGGTTCATCTAGAATGTGGACATGTTCTTTCTACACCTACTACCTGATATTACTTCAGATCTTAAGTACAATTTTATTATTGCAGAATTTATACTTAGTATTAAGGATATTCTTCTACACATGAAAAATCACTTAAATATGAGAAGATGGCGTTCTACGTGGATGTAAAATGAAATGTTTCTGATTTGGTATGCATTATTTCAAGAACTGTGAACATGTGTTAATAACACTATAGCAATCACAAGGTGACTATAACTTGCATTTAATGCATTACAAAAGAGGGCAGGCAAACTTTCTAGGAGAAGCATAGCATGTGAAGGGTTTCATAAAAGGACAATCTTGAACCTTATGGATTTTATTAAAACCATGTTTTTTGTTTTTTGGGTTTTTTTGTTACTAATAATTTGACACTTAACTGAAACAGAATAAGTTACTGTTGAACAAAGGATGATCTAACTCCTGAACGTTGCTGCCTATATCTCTTGCATTGATGATGTTTGTAGGGTAAAATCTCTCTTCAGAATTCTAATTTAAAACTTTTTTCCCACACTAGGTTGTGATGCTCTGATAGGAGCATTCAGTGACTGGTGTAGGAATGGGCTGGAGCTTTGGTGTGTGTGCTTTTGCTATACAACTTAGAGCTCTAATGCCTGATGTAGAGATGATCAGTTTCTCCTTTTAAACCTGTCTTGTGTTTACTACCTTTGTATTATGAAGGCCCTCATCAATGATGTATGTTTCTGATGGGATCAGAAAATTCACACTAGAAAAGTACCTAACTTGGTTCAGTATGAATTCTCTTGGGAAGGGAAGGGAAACAGGGGTAGAGCTTGAGAAGCCAGCTCTGTAAGAGTTGTATATCAAAGTACCTTTCCCTATAAGGTGCATATAGGAGTCAAAAGTGAGAAATATACCTTCTGTCTTTTGTTTTTAGTGCCCCTATCATATCTGGTGTGCCTTAAATCTTACCTTTAAATGAAGAGTCTATGGGTTGTTTACAGATGAAGTTTTACACTAGTTGCAGATCGCCCATATGGTTGGTATTCTGTAGTAACAATGTTAAATTCTCTTTCCTTTCAATCGTCCTTTAAGGTCACATAAAGATCAATTCTTTCAGAAAAGCTAATGCTTTGGTACATGACTTAGTCTAACCTATTGGGTAATGCTGCTTCAAAACATAGTTTGTCCTTCTCCCAATTTCAAAAATGAATCCATCCAATCAGAAAAAAGGATTGCCCTGCTATTTATAGATGATTGCTAAGGCTTGAAATGGGAAAGAAGGGATAGAAAATCTCCAAGCCCAGTGGTATAATGACTCCTCTGTGTCTGAGTCTACACTTACTTATGAAGCTAGTGAACTTTCATTGTCCTGTGGCCTCATATAGAGCTTCTTTATGGTTTTGTACCTCAAGTTGTTTTTGCATATCACTGAAGATTCAGATCTCCAAATTATGCAGAATTTAACAATTTTCCCTTGGAGAAATTGCCTCTGATACCTTGCTAACTTAATCTTAGTGTGTTTTAGGAACAGTTTTCCTTAAGAGGACAGCTTCTTAGTGATCGTTATTCAGTAAGAAACTTGCCACAGTTAATCAAGTAGATGTTTGTCCTGTTCTTTTCTGATTTCTCTGACTCTGATTCCTTAATTTTCCGTGATATCTTAGAAATGGAAAAAGTATCCTCTGAGCTTTTAGACTTCCAGCAACAGCAGCCAGTGGGGCACTTCTGAGTTCCAGTGTGTTCTAGTCTCTTGTGGGTCCTGAGAGGTAGCAGGAGCATTTCCCAGATCACAGTGATAATTTGTTAAAGCAGAATTTCCTGCATGTTTTTTGGTGCTGTGCTAAAGTACTCTCTCTCTAAAACTGTGTTAATTCTTGGAAAATGAATTTTTACAAGCTTTTCATTGTTGAGGGTTTTTCCCACCAGGTGGTAATGGGCAATGGATCAAAATCCTTTTCTAAATAATTGAATTTTCAGTGTAATAGTCTCTGGAAACACCACTCCCTCTCCTCTGTGTCCATCTCCTCAGAAGTTCTGTCTGTCTTCATCTGATCCAGCACATACTTTGCACTCCTTCACAGGCGACCATTCCTTCTTCCTCAGTAGGTGTCTTCAGTGTTCTCTATTTACAACTGATTTTGAAAAATAGCTAAAAACTTACTTAGTCTGAGACTTGTATTTAATATAGTTAATTATAAAAATAGCAGCTATTTAAAAAATTACTCTGTTGACTGCTCTAAGACCACACTTGTATGCCAGGAGACAGTAGCCTACCCCACTGGACTCTTGACAGGCAACCAACGAACATATTACGGTGGATGAAGTTGTCACATGGTATAGTCTTGCCCGGCCTAGGCTGGGCTGTGGGGAGCACTCCCCTCCAGGTGATTCAAGCTTCCTGAGTTCAGCCCAGGTCCAGTCTGGCTGGGGAGCATTCAGCCCATTTCTTGCCTCAGTGCCACGTTTTTCTGGGCAAGTAGTTAAGAACTGACTTTATAAGCAACGAGTACTTCAGATAAATTTACAGCTGTAGTTGGTGAAGAGTAGAGAAGGTTGAGCATCACTAGTTTAACTCTCCAGCGTAAAAGCTGTCTAGAGTAACGTGTGCATGTGCCCACACATGCCTGTGCTCTGTGGGGCTCTCACGCTGGTGGATCCACAGGCATCTGGGTTGCACTTTGAGCGACACACTTATGGCTTTATTAGGTTTGCTGCTGTTGTTTTTTAATTGTTGTTTGTTTCTTTTCATTAAAGAAAGTTTTAATCAGCTAGATCAGACAGCATCATTTTTATATTTAATGACAGTAACTTCAAGAAATTACCTTATTGAATAAGCTTGCATTGTGAAGCAAGAGCTTACAAAACACACCTGTTCTAAGTGAAATTTCTGGCTCTGGAGGCCAGCAGCACTCTGCGGAGTTTCAGCACAGCCCGTGATCGCTCCAGTCAGTGATGCCTAGCTGTGTAGGGGAGAGGTACGCTGTGCACTCTTCTAAGTGTGAGGGTATGCGACTTTGGATTTTAAAATTATGTACACATACACACTTTATATATATGTATGTATGTATGTATGAAAACATGAAGTTAGTTTGTCAAAAATGTGTGTGTTTAGTATTTTAGCTTAGTGCAACTATTTCCACATTATTTATTAAATTGATCTAAGACACTTTCTTGTTGACACCTTGAATATTAATGTTCAAGGGTGCAATGTATATTCCTTTTAGATTGTTAAAGCTTAATTACTATGATTTGTAGTAAATTAACTTTTAAAATATATTTGAGTCCTTCCGTAGTATAATAGGGCTCTTACAGGGTGGGAAGGATTTTAATTTTCCAGTTGCTAATTGAACAAAAGGGCCTCATAATGTATTTTGAATTATAGAAGTTTGCCTCTGGGTCCCACGAACATCTACTGGGAATGATGCTTTAGGCAGATTGTGATGATTTTTTATTTTTCCTAAATGGGAAGCAAAACATTTCAAATCCATATAGATTCCTATAACTCATATTCCCTAATTATGTGGAACACAGATTTCATTTCAATTTAATGTATCTACCTATGTGTTGGAGAGGCAGACTTTTTTCCAATAATAAATAATATTGCACATCTAAGGTTGCTATTCAGTAAAATAAATAGAAGAGATAAGTATTGAATGACTTAGAATATGTAGTGACAAGAGGCCAAATTGTTCATGTTTGTGAGCATATCTTTCACATATTCACTAATAGAGAAATTCATTTTAGACCCCTAGACCCTGTAACTAAGCCGACAAGTGATAGGAAGTAAGTTATTAACAGTTGGTAAAGCAGATACAGATTCTATTTACTTGAACCATATGGTTAATTAAAAAGAACTTACAGTCTCCAGAAAAGCGAATGGAAAGAATATCTCAGTCTCTTCTGTTTGATAGAATTTGGTCACAGAATAAGGCATTAGAGTTAAATCTAAACCAAGTCTTATAATCTTTAAGCAACCTAAAATAGCAACCTAAGTAATCATCATATAATGAAGTTGACTTTCAGGAATGTCAGCTTGGACCTCTCCTTGCCACCATTGCTCAGCTAAGCATAAATTCCCATTTTTAAAAAGAAACAGCTAAAAAGCTCTCTAAATGAGCATGGGGAAAAAAGCTCTCACCCAGAAATTCTAGTAATATTCAGTTTTGACCTCTTACTGCTTCCACATAGGAAGCAGCTTTTATCCATTGGAATTTTCTACCTGCTGTGTTCCTCTCTGGAAAATATCTATTTGGAAATGCTGCCTTTCAAATCAATGCCATGATTATCCATACTGTTGAGTTTGTTGTTGCTGTTCAAGAAGTGTCCCCATTTTACAACTTTATGCACACACCTGGCAAATCATTGACATGAGCATTCAGCAGTACTGGGGTCGGGGCGGGGCGGGACGGGGCTCACCAACAGAGCTGGCCCAGGTGGTAGAGCCTGAAAAGGCATCACCCTTGAGGACCAGATGTAGGGTTGGTAAGCACAGTTATGAAAATTTCTATCTAGCCTCCGTTTTGAATGGTTTTAAGAAATTTTGTATATGGAGGATGGAAATACTTATATATTTATTGAAAATCCTTTTATTTGAAATTAAAATTATTTGGTGAGTAATGATTTGATATTTGGGGAGGGTTTTGGAGGGGAGGTAATGCCGCTGATAAAAGCCTTGTTGATTCTGCAGAAAGGTACTGTTAGTGTCTGATAGAATGCCTTTGTTTTGTACATGATCCAGATCTTTGTTTTACATTTCTTTTATCCAAAATATTTAGGCATCTGACATTTTCAACCAAAATTCCAATTATATACTGTGATTTTTATTTGTTGTAATACATTAAAATTTCAGAGGTACTTTGGGGCTCAAAAGCTAGGATTTCTAAGTCAGTATGTGCATTTCACATAACAAAGCTGTTAATGGTGAGCAAAGTATTATATACTAACTAGATTTTTCCACATCTGTATAGTATATTATATGTATTTTGTGGTATTGAGATTATAGAAAGTTTAGAGTGTCAAACATGCGTTTAATGTGTATTTTTAAACAAATTTATGGCAATTAAAATATTTGGAGACAAGGGTATCACATTTCAATTTGTAAAGATCTTTTTAACTCTACTGTGTCATTAAGATGCTTTGTATAATGCCAAACCATAGCTGGAGAAACGAAGTTTAATAAATATCAAATAGATTTTCTGTATTAAAGTTTATAAACACTGCTCTCTACACTTCTTCAACTCCTACTTTGCCCTTTTCGTGTAATTTCTGTTTTGTATTTTAGGGTCCAGTGCTACTCTTCTTTAAAAGTCTGGTCCCATCAGTCCAGGTCTTAATTTCTGATTATAGAAATTCTGAACTGGCTGGCCATGGGTCCTTCTGCATAGATCAGAATTCACCCTGCTCCAACAGAAATCTCATACACATCCTTTTTGTTATTCTTGGTGGCTTTTATTGTTTCATTTTCTTCCAGTTCTCTGTTCATAGACAAACTAGGGCACATCGTCAGGTACGGAGTGCCATTATCGCCTGTCTTTTGACATCTCACTGAAATGTTCTTTACATGGAGTGAAGGGTTAGGATCCAGGGCCATAGTTTATGAACTTGCCGAGGTTAATCACTAGCTATTAGTAAACTTTTGCCTTTAGCCTGCCATTGTGTTCTTTATTTCTTCAAGAAATGTAAACTCTCACTGCACTTTCCAGATTGAGAAGTTAACACATTATTAGGCAATGCTGGGTTTTCTATAATATACAAAATAAATATTTCTTCCCCTCAAAAGCATGAATTCCATGCTGCCAGAATTTCAGTTTGAGACATTTAATAGTATAAATAGAAAAATAAACTCTTAAGTTGACAAGTTTAGTTATGCTTATCTGCATATCAACATTGTAAGAAGAAACGGAGACCAATTTAAAGCATACACCTGTCTTTAAACATCTAAAAACATAACATTGCTTCACTTAAGTGCCTCCAACCAAATACAGTTAATCAATATTCCATAGAACGGAGCATTGTTGTAGGTAAGTGCTGTCCTCTTTTCCCCTGGTGTATATACATCATTCCTGGGCCACACTTAGGGAACAGCGTCTTTTTCTAAGGGAAAAGAAAAGGTGATTTTTAAGACAGAGGTCTGGCAGTGCCCAGAGCCACCTCTACTGCATTTCCTTCCTCTGCTTGATATCCAATCTCAGGGTAGAGCGAAGAAAGGAAAGGAACTACTCTTTCATGGTACCTGTGTGGAGCCATTCTTGGCTTTTAACTCTTGAGGGATTCTCCCCCGTGGAGCTCCCACCTCAACCCAGGCACTCTTCCACCCCAATTTTATTTTTAGGTCTGTGTATGTGCTGATTGCTCCTTTGCGCAGCTTCCCAGGCCTCTTCGGCCCAGGTTTGTGGAGTACCTGCATAGCCTTGTGATACATTCAGAATCATCCCAACAGGAGGCTCCAATGGGCCTGAGGGAAACCCCTCTCCAAAATGGGGTCATTCTCCTCAGCCTTCTCTTTGCTGAACTCAGTTCTGGTATTGGGGAGCCATATACCTGTAGGACAAAGACAGATTCACCTCAGGTATGGAAGAGTTGAAGCCTTGCTGTACAACTTGGAATAATGATCCCCCCGGCAGATGCTGTAGACTCAGAGCAGAGGGTCCATTCCTCAGGACTGAGTCTGGCGCTCAAGGTCTGCTTACAGTTCTTCCACCACCACTACCATCCCCACCCACCCACGTATGTATCCTTCTCTTCTTACCTGGCGTAACAGCAGCAGGCAGACCAGGAGTACTGCAAAGGGTTTGAGGTGCCACATCTCAATAGATGGGATATTGGATCCTGAAGGCCGGGGACAGTTCCCACTTCCTTTTATAGGTAGCTCTGCCTCTTGTATGGTTGCCAAGTGAGATGGGGGCAAAGTTTATGTTTGCAGTCAGGGTCAATTTAATAAGTTAATGTCTACCAGAGAGGAATGTGCTCAAGGCCTGCCTTTCATGCATGTAGTATTTACTGATCCCTCATCTGGACTTTGAGTGATCGTGTTGCTGGCATGGACCTTTTCACCCATTTTGCCAAAAGTCAGCACTACCTCCTCCCCTTTGAAAAGCCACGTGAAGCCATTGAGGGAGACCAGACACCTGGCCACGTTTTGATTCCAAAATAGCTTAGTGAGATCACTTCAGTCAAGACAGAATAATAATGAGGTCTTCAGAAATAGTGTTGACCCCTTTCAGCCTTGTCTAGGAAAGAAGCACTGACCTATTTTGTTACAGGCAATTGGATAAGGCCCTTATCTCCCTTCTGTGGGAGGATACTTCAGCAAGCATGGTCTACAAGTGCCCCAGATCCCCATTTGTATAGATGGACTATCACCCTAATTATTTGTTCCACATCATCTCTGTAAAGAATGGAAACCCAGCTTCAGAAAGTTCAAAGTCTGGCCTACCTGCCATCTCCCAGGGGAAGGGCAATCAGGACTGACTGGTGGTGTTTCAATCATGGGTGAATTGAATGAAGAAGTATAGGTTGACTTTGTTTCCTTTTTTAAAATGTGAATGAGGAGATAGCAGGGGCCCCTAAATCAGTGAGAGAGCTTGATGGTGGTGATAAACATTGTCAACCTTGAATTACTAGCTTTCTTGCCAGTAGCTGACTGGGCCTTTTACAGAGCACATCCTTCCAGCAGCCTCAGGGAAACAGGCATAGGGCTGAGATCTCTCCAAAGCCCAAAGCATTGTCACCTTAAGTAGGAAGCAACACAAGTTTCTAGACCAAGAAAAAGCATGTACCTAAACCATGAGTAGTTATGGGTACTCCTTAAATGACATAGACATTTTAATAAATGTGTAGGGAAAGGTGTGAATTCTGAGTAAGGAGATAAATAGGACTTCAGATTTTCCTATAACCTGGAAGGAAAAGCCAAGAAGACAAATGCAACAAGATTTTTTTTCTGCCTTGTGTCTCCCTGAACACCTGGCTGTTACCTCTTCCCAAAGCCCTTCTCATCTTCACAGGTTGGATATGTGGTGAGGGCCTGCCTGTTCCCCAAGGAAAAGTGGAGGAGATGTGGCACAGCTGAAGGTGGAACAGGATAGTCACGAATCCTCTTGCCAAGGGAGAAGAGGGTGGTATGGTGGGCCTCAGAGCTGGGATTGGGCGGGGTGTGACTCCACAGATCTGTCTGCCTGGTTCCAGTCCTCTCAGGACCAGGCAAGGCCTGGAGGGAGATACCACTGCTTGCACTTAAGGAACATTGAGAAGCAGAACTATGCCAAACTCACCTAAGCAGTCCTGCAATTTTGAGACTAGTTAGCTGTTCCTTCCCTTTACTCCTGAGCTTTGATACAGAATGACCCCAAGTAGGGGCTTAACTAGAACTTTTGTGGGGTGGGGAAGAGGCTGTGTGGTGACCTAGTGAACAATGGGTAAGAACACAAATCTGATTATGTAAGTGAAAGACTGAACAGCGTGATATCCTAGAGCCAGTTGGGTCTGTGGACTGAGTGCCAGCCTCCCGTTAACGAGCATAGACTGATGTGCCAAATGGGATTTGGAAAGTGCTGATTCCAAAGACGGATACTTTCTCCTAATCCTCCATTTCTGCCTTCCTGTACTTCAAGGAAAATCAAAGTAGCCTTTTGTATTAACTTATAAAGCCAATACGACAGCCAAGGATAAGGGCCTGAGGCTGTAGGCCCCCTCTGTGCACGGGAAGAAGGACTATTCATCGTCATGGGTGTGACAACACTGCAGAAGACTTTGTAGCTCAAGCCTCTCTCTCTTTTTTTTTTTTTTTTTTTTGGCCTCACCGCAAGGCATGCAGGATCTTAGTTCCTCGACCAGGGATGGAACTCGCGCCCCCTGCGGTGGAAGCGGTGGAAGCGCAGAGTCTCAACGACTGGACCGCCCGGGAAGTCCCTTAAGCCTCTATCTATTTTTTGTGTGTGTGGTACGCGGGCCTCTCACTGTTGTGGCCTCTCCCGTTGCGGTGCACAGGCTCCGGACGCGCAGGCTCAGCGGCCATGGCTCACGGGCCCAGCTGCTCCGCGGCATGTGGGATCTTCCCGGACCGGGGCACGAACCCGTGTCCCCTGCATTGGCAGGCGGACTCTCAACCACTGCGCCACCAGGGAAGCCCTAAGCCTCTATCTTGTATGCCATCCCTCCTCCCAAGAGAAAAGATGCATTAGTTACTGCCTGTGGAAGGAATCACTGTGAGGGAGAGTATTTCATGTGTCTACAAACTCTGTAGTTGTTTTATTTAAATATGGAGCAAAATCAAACTTTTAAAAGCAAAGCAGCATCCAAACAGCATTAAACTGAAGTGACAGAAGTTGTCCACAGCCATCCCACATCCCTTGAGTAGCTGTGGCCTATTCCTGACATTAAAAAATAAAAATTGTAAAAGTCTAGGGGCTCTCTACAGGTTATTTTGCTGAATGAATCAACCCAAAGTACATGTTCCTTCCTCCAGTAGAAAGGTCTAGGCGGCCATAAGGAGAAATGCTTGGCTGGGAGGCAGGAGCCAGGGGCCCAGGTAGGGTAGCTGACCAGATGCCAGCCCTGCCCCTCTTTGGGCTTTAGTTTCTTGTTCTGTCAATGAGATGGGAGCATATCTCTGAGGCCCCTCAGGCACTGACATTTGGGGGTTCAAATGATTAATTTAGAAGAAGAAAGTGAGACTGAAGCATGTTTGATAGCTTACAGCTTGGAAACTCTGAATACAACTCTGAGGGATTTTCTGTTTCTGAGGTTAAGTGCCTAGGGTGAAATGGGAGACAGAGTGTGTAGCTACATGAGCAGCTATTTGAAACACATTCCAGGTAGAGGGGAGATCATGAAGGGCTTGACAGTAATTGGAAACTTTTTTGCTGCCCCTGAGCAGGAGATGCCTAATGAAAAATGAAAGCCTCTGAAATGGAAAGACTATTCCAGGTAAAACTTCAACAAAGGGTCAAAGTGTATTTGCTCAATTGCTGGCTAGAACTGGCATGGACTTCTGGGCCTGCATCTCTGGGACTGTGTTGGCCGACGGAAGAGTCCCCTTTGCCGCATTCTGCAGAGATAAAAGCCCTTGTGGGAGCAGGTGCACTGCTGGGGAAGACAAGGGCTAAATGAACACGTGATTGTGCCCCAGCAGCAGGTGAAGGAGCCACACCCTGGCTGGAGGCTCCAGGTGGGTGGGTTATAGGCACAGAGGCCCACAACAGTGATCCCTCTTAAGAGACTTCACCCATTTTTCTTTATGGATTTCTACAGATAGAATAAACCATAATATGATCCCAGATCCCATACATATCATGTACAGGAACACTGAGCTATAACTCACATTCCACACCATCCACCAGCCCCACACCACCCCCCGCAGGACCCTGCTACACAGAGCTCTGGGTCTCCAAGCGTAGAGAGGGAAGCCCCTTGGTGAGGGACAGGCTTAAAGCAGCCTTTAGCAATTTTATCCAAAAGCAGAAGCTTAGCACGTGCACGGGCTTATAGAACAGTCTTCTCAGTAGAGCACTCCTGGGATAAAAGGTTTCAGACCAAGAGGCTCAGTGCCTGGTCTGGGCTAAGAAAGGGTAAGTTTGATTTCGGGCTGATATCGCCAAAGGACTCAAAAGAACCAGAATAAAAGTCTAAGGGTAAAATGAAGCCAAGATATGGGACAAGGAAGGGTGGCCATAGTCCCTAGGAAGCGTGGGGCTAAAACTGGAGGGAAAAAAAAAACAGAGATCAATGGCCTGTCAAGGCAGTGATCGATCCTCCCCTGGGCGGTGAACCTGTTCAAACTATGCCAGGTTAAGGATGCATTTACACCTTCTTCAGGTCCACAGCTTTCACCAGATTCTCAAAGGAGTCTGTAACCCATATATGTTGCAGATCAGGCAGCAAGCCCTGGGAATAAACTTAGACAAAAAGCCAAACGGGAAAATTAGACTATGTGTGGTGAGACAAGAGTTTTCATCACACTGCTGTCCTTTGTTAAGCCTGTACCACCCTGCCAGACTCTTACATACCACTCATTTCACTGTTACCTCAGACCTATGGCTTTGTCTTAATACATCTATTTTATGGATGCGAAGCTCACAGCTAAGGAATGCGGGTTTCTTGCCTCTATCACACATTGAGGAAGCAACAGTTAAAAGGATATGGGCCCAAGTCTGTCGGTCTCAGCTGTACCTCCTTCTGCTGCCTCACAATCAGTGCCATCTTACTGACTTTTGTTTTGTTTTGAGGTAGTTTTGGTTCCTGAAAGGCAGGAACAATCATTAGAAGAAGGAAAGACACAGCCTGGGCCAGATGCTGGCTGCCCTGTGAAAGCTGCTGCTCTGGACCAGCAGGAAATCTCCTTAGAAGAGAGGAAGTTTCTAGAAATGGAGCAGGGGAACCAGAAGCATAAAACTGCCAACACCTACCCGCACCATGTCCTGGTGAAGGGAAAAGGGTCTTTTCCACTAGAAAGATAATTCAGAGGCTCTAAGGGGTAAACATTTTCTATAAAGGGTCAGAGAGTAAATATTTTAGGCTTTATGGGTGGGCCATACACGGCTAAAAAGCACTGTTAGCAACCTGGTACAAACACAGCCAGCTTGCTGACCCCAGCTCTAGAGGCAAAGGGGTCACCTCACCCTTTCCTTTCATAGCTGACTTCCTATCATGTGGTACAGCACAGCCTTAAGAGCACAAACTTTAGTGCTCTAGCTGTATAATTCACTAGCTGTATAATTTGAGGCAAATTACTTAACCTCTCTGTGCCTGTGTCCTCATCTGCAAAATGAGTGTAATAGTGATACTTCGAAGGTAGTTTTGAAGGAAAAAACCCTGAAAAATCCAAGGTAGTTGTGAGGTTTAAAAGAACTTATTTGTGTAAAGGGCTAAGAAGAGTACCTGACACACTGTAATTACTAGATTTTATTGTCAGTATGGAAATAGTGGGCAGGGAGCCAACATTACCCCCAGTCGATGCCATCCACAACTGTTCAGCTACAGGAGTAGCTGCAGCTACATTCTTGTAGGTTATAGAACAAGGAGCGAGCTACAATCCTTCAGCAAACTCAGACTAGCCAAAACGGTTCAGGACTCATGCTGGGGAGGGGAATTCATGAACTTGAAAAGTAGCAATCACATCCAAGGACTCTGCTCACACAAAACGCAAAATCACAACAGTGCAGCCTGTAATAAGTTTATTGTGTCTTCAAGACACTACAATGTAGTCTCGTCTCCCAGAGAAGGGTCTTTCAGAGACAAGGAACTGTTATCCAGATGAGTTGCTCATTTGTCATTTTCATAGGCAGCTGGATTCTTCCTCTTGGATTTCTCAAACTCCTGTGTTCCCCATGTGTAGACAAGATAAAACACTACGAATGCTATAAAAATAATAAGTGAAAATAAGCAGTGAGCACTTACAAGACACATGGATCTCAGTCGTTTTCTGACTCACAACAGACCTTCTTGTCTCTAGTTTTTAAGAAACGACTCTTAAACGAGACGATCAAGAAAGGTTACATTACAAACCCATTTTTACAGGTGTGTAAAAGAAAGGGGTTTACCCAGGAAAATCTGTGACCAACTCTTCCCTATCGCTCCCCTGTTGCACATTTTAAAATATCTTAATGAGATAACTGAGATCAAATTTACATAAACTTCATCATTTAACCATTTTGAAACGTACACTTCTGTGGGTTTTAGCAAAGTCACAATGTTGTGCAACTATCATCACTATCCGCTGCACCTTTAACACAAAACAGTTCATCGCTAAGAAGTGGGTAAAGATGATCTCAGAGGGAGACGCTGGAGTCACACAAGTGACCTTGGGCCAGTCATTTAAGTTCTCTGTGACTCACCTCCCTCATCTATAAGATGGGGACGCTATGAACAGTTCAACGTCATTCAGGACTATTCAATGAGAAAACGTGTGTATGGCGAGCTGTAGAGTGCTCAGTGAGGGACCCGCAGTGCCCACTGTGGATGGGAGTCCAGCCCCCCGCCCGGCCAGAGCACTCACGCGGCGCGACGCGAAGGATGCGCGCCCGAGTGCGGCGCAGCATGTTGGGGATGCCCTTGCTGAAGTAGTGCGGGAAGGCGCGCTGTTCGAAGGGCGACAAGCTGTAGGTGATCACATGCCGCATCCGCATCAGATGCCCAAACTCGCGGCCCATGGTCGCGGCGGCGCCTGCAGGACGGAGGGTAGAAAGGCGCTGGGCTCAGGCCCCGGACATGCCGCCCCCAACCCGAGGCTCTCCCCAGCGCACCTCATCCCTCCCAGCCCTGACGGCGCCCCCACTCCCCCCCAGGGCCACCGAGACCGCACTACCGGACCCCACACCCGCACCGAGGTCACCTCGCCCTCCTCAGAGCGAAATCCACCAGCCTCCGTCCGCCACTTCCGGTAGGGTCGGACGCCGCTCTAGGAGGCAATGAGGTCACTTCCGGGAGGACCAGTTCCCGGCTGTCTCCGGAGGAAGGCGCCATCCTCCCCGGGTGAGAGAGAAGCGCCCCGGCCGAGTGACGTGAGGTGGGCGGTGCCTGCTTGGGGGTGGGGCCAAGCGCGACTGAGTGGGCGCTGGGGCCCGGCGGCGCCCTCTCGACCCTCTCAAGCTTCTGCTCGGTTCCCGCCTTTCCCGGGAGCCGCACGGACTAAGAATTGAAGAGCCAGGGGCCCGCCGACCTCGAGGGCCTCGCTGGCCGCGCGCTTAGGGTCGGGTGTCCTCCCGCGGTGGAGAGCGCCCCTGAGGCCGCCGCCCGCAGCCGACGCGAGGTTTTGTAGGGTCTTGTCCAGTAGCTGGAACAGGAATCGGTTATGTTCAAGCTCTCAGCGACCCCAGGGACACGGATCTGGGACTTCTCTTGGCACCCACCGGGTTAGAATCCACTGGCAGGGTGTAGACTTTCCCAAGAGAGAATAAAAATGTTTCCTCAAATTTAGCCACAGGAGTCCTCAAGTAACAGTCCAGCAACTGCTGAACAGCTGTTAGTGGTGGTAGGAGGGAAGAAAGAGGCGACCTCCACAGCAGCCGGCTTCTCTCGGACAGGGTTCTGCCGCGGGCGGGATGTCACGTTGCCCACAGTTCACTCCACTTCCCAGGAGGGAGGCGATTCCATTTTCGGAAAAGTGCTGTCTGCTTAAGGATGCCGCTGTCCTGTGCAGCTGACTGACTTTTCCACTTGATGCAGCATGTCTGTAAATGTTCATGGAATTGCTGGCCATGTGTAATCTAGGACTAAGTTCTCATTCAACAGTTTGGCTGTGTTTTATAACCCTGCTTACCAGCCACGGGCCAGGGAGGCTTGGCCGGCAATGACTTAAAATTTACAAATAGGGGCTTCCCTGGTGGCGCAGTGGCTAAGAATCCACCTGCCCATGCAGGGGACACGGGTTCGAGCCCTGGTCCAGGAAGATCCCACATGCCGTGGAGCAACTAAGCCCATGCGCCACAACTACTGAGCCTGAGCTCTAGAGCCAGCGAGCCACAACTACTGACCCCACGTGCCACAACTACTGAAGCCGGCACGCCTAGAGCCCGTGCTCCGCAACAAGAGAAGCCACCGCAATGAGAAGCCAGTGCACCACAAGGAAAAGCAGCCCCCGCTCGTAGCAACTAGAGAAAGCTCGCGTGCAGCGATGAAGACCCAGTGCAGCCCAAAACAAACAATAAATAAATTTATTTTAAAAATATTTACGAATATACCTCGGTTTTATCAGCCTGGGTACTGCATAGACTGGTCTGTATCTTATACCATGAGTATATTCAGCTCTTCATTGTGCACCCATCTCATTTTTTCTAAAACAATCTCTAACCTGATTTTAGCTCAGAGGCAGGAACATAAATACTTATAACAGTTAAGAACAAAAATATCCTAGCAAATTCTACCACCATTTGAGTGATTAATAAAACTTTCATTTATTTTCTAGCACCTGAAAACATCTCTAAACCTTTCAACTAAAGTATGTATAGATGAATGTGCAGACCAAAGTAAAGGCATCAAGATAATTATATTTAAAAATGAGTCAGGATTAAAGGCGATGTCCTCCTTTTTAAAAGCATATTGCAGTATTCCAAGTACATATCCTTACTAAGTTACCTGAGAGAACTAGGCAACTTAATAGTTCTGTGCTCTCTGGAATTTCATTGCCAATTGTGACTTTCTCTCACCCTCCAAATCAACATGCAGTAAATTATTCTAAGCACCTGGAAGTGGGAGAGGTGATGAGAATAGAGAGGGAGAGTAAACCGAATACCATAAGTTGCATACCAACAGATCTGTGTATCATCATGAATAATTAGTTAGCCTTTCCATGTCCCTTGGAAGTTTCAGCAAGCACCTAAGGAACACTTTAAGAATACTAATCTCTCTCAGAAAATGGGTGGTTTTGTTTTAAGATCATTCCTCAATTCCTCTTAGCCCTTCAGCTACATAACTAGTCCATTAACTTAAGCGCTTTTAAATAAATGCCAGGGAAAGGGAAAAGGAAAGCTACATAACCAAGTAAATCTGTATCTAATTAGGAGAAATTGGATAAATAGAGTGTTATCAGCTGTTTGACATACAGCTGATAAAATTACCTTCAGCTAGGCATCCTTGATGTCTGATTACAGAAGTGAACCTAGCCCACGCACACACCTAAAATTTATTTAAGAGACCAACAGAGGCTCTTCCTGGCTTTTAGGAAGAAGACTGGTATGGGGAAACGTGTTTCTTGCTAATTCTTCCAAGCCATGGCACTTCCCAGCAAATTCTTCCTTTGTTTTTGCTGCTTTGCCTGGCTCTGTTTTCCTCTTAGCCTTGGTTCTCAGGCTTCTAGGGGAGAAGCTCAGACTGCAGCTAGTGCTCCATTGGAAACTGAGGCTGAGCCTCGGTCCTCTCTGCAGCCTCTAGATGGGAGACACAGACCTGGCCTCCTTTCCCCTCTCTTTAAGGTTCTGTACGATGGGCAAACGGAGGCCCCCAGGCTGCAGCCAGATGACAGAGCTTTGCACTACATGAAGAGGCTCTATAAAGCATGTGCTACCAAGGAGGGGATCCCGAAGTCCAACAGAAGTCACCTCTACAACACTGTTCGGCTCTTCACCCCCTGTGCCCAGCACAAGCAGGCTCCTGGGGACCAGGTGACAGGTGTGTAGGAGCAGACTGGTTAATGGGTGGAGGGAAGAAGATAGACCTTTTGCATTTCAGTTACAGAAAGGATCTGGCCCTTGCTCCTTGACTCACATTTTACTTTGCACGATACTCAATATCAAATTCCAGACAAATCTGGTACTTGATCTTATTGTTTCTTCCTAATGCCCTCATGGGTTAAGCTGGGCTAATATGATAGAAGAGACTTAATGGCCCTAAAGGCTGGGAAAGTGCTGCTGGAGGTTAGCGTCTTGTCCAAGGTCACAAAATCAAGACTGGAAAAGAGGCATTTTGACTTCCAAGTTGCATATTCTTCTCATTCTACCAATTCTGGCCTGGATATGTGCCTAAAGAATCTCTTTCAGCTGTTGGTGTGTTTTATGAAACAGGATATTTCCCCATGTTTGTTGCTTTCTGTGAGAGGAAAGCTTAAGTACCTATGTGGAACAGTAGATCCTTATAAGAACAAAGCATTAGTCAACAATCTTGTGTGTGTGAGAGAAGGGAGCAAAGCACTTAGTTGCTCCACTATTAAAAAACAGAATCTATATTCACTAGCTCATAACTTACAGAAAACCCTTCTAACTCAGCAGGTCCTTTGTGGCTATTTAAAACCTTTCCTCCTTCCTTGATGTCCTGTTTTGTTATAGTGGGTTTAGAGCCTCCATTTGTTATCGGTCTCAGGTGTTCCAAATTAACTTGGGCAATTATATTTTCTTTATTGATTCTGTCCATAAGGACTTGAATGTTTTCTTGACAAGCCTGGCAAGTGTCTTTATTATATTTTTCCCCTTAGAGACTCTTCAAGAGAAAGATACTGCTCTCTTTCTTAGCTTCCTCTATGTTTGAAGCAAATTATTAAGATTCTGAAACTTCAGAATGTAATGATTCCCCGTTTTAATTCACCAGAGCTGTTCTGAATTGCTGGTGATTAAGTATCCAGCTGTAAGTGCTGGGACTTAGTTATGGTACTGGTTACCTGCTTTTTTTTTTTTATAACCCCCACCCCACCCCAACTTTTTTTTTGAGACTTGAGAAAGTGGGAAAAGAAGGGTAGAAGCACATTCTGAGGTGCTAATTCCTTGATCTGACTTTGCGTTGCTTTCGATTTGTATTGAGCATTACTGGTGGTTGTTTTTCTCCTCAGGTACCCTTCCATCATCAGTGGACCTGCTGTTTAACCTGGATCGTGTTACTGCTGTTGAACATTTACTCAAGTCAGTCTTGCTATACACTTTCAACAACTCCGTTTCTTTTCCCTCTCCTGTTAAATGTGTGTGCAACCTGGTGATAAAAGAGCCAGAGTTTTCTAGCAAGACTCTCCCAAGAGTTCCATACTCATTTACCTTTCACTCACAGTTTGAACTTAGAAAGAAATACAGATGGATTGAGATTGATGTGACGGCTCTCCTTCAGCCTCTAGTGGCCTCCAACAAGAGGAGTATTCACATGTCTGTAAACGTTACGTGTGTGAAAGACCAGCTGCAGCATCCTTCAGCGCAGGACAGTCCACTTAACATGACTCTTCTGGTAGCCCCCTCACTGCTTTTATATCTGAATGACACAAGTGCTCAGGCTTATCACAGGTGGTATTCCCTCCACTATAAAAAGAGGCCTTCACAGGGTCCTGACCAGAAGAGAGAGCTGTCTGCCTATCCCATGGGAGAAGAGGCTGCTGAGGGTGTAAGATCGTCCCGTCACCGGAGAGATCAGGAAACTGTCGGCTCTGAATTGAAGAAGCCTCTGGTTCCAGCTTCATTCAATCCGAGTGAATACTTCAAACAGTTTCTTTTTCCCCAAAATGAGTGTGAGCTCCATGACTTTAGACTCAGCTTTAGTCAGCTGAAGTGGGACAACTGGATTGTGGCTCCACACAAATACAACCCTCGATACTGTAAAGGGGACTGTCCCAGGGCGGTCGGACATCGGTATGGCTCTCCGGTTCACACCATGGTGCAGAACATCATCCATGAGAAGCTCGATTCCTCAGTGCCGAGACCATCCTGTGTACCTGCCAAGTACAGCCCTTTGAGTGTTTTGGCAATTGAGCCTGATGGCTCAATCGCTTATAAGGAATATGAAGATATGATAGCCACTAAGTGCACCTGTCGTTAACATAGGCTCCTCTCAAGTAAAACCGTGAGTCTCCCGGCCAAAGTAAATGCCGTGCGCCTGTCTGTGCCTTTGGGAGAAAGTTTCATGTATCAAATCTCTAAATGTAATGCAGTGTGTTGTGTAAGGAGGAGCCTGTGTAGATTAGCACATTCTGTGGCATCTATCACTGTAAAGGGATAACAGCTGCCTTTCTCATTTCCGAATGTAAATGAAATGTACTTCTTTCGGAGAGCTTTAAATTTTTTTCCCCTGAGTGATTATTTTTTTTCTTTTGTAGGAGTCTTGTTTTTGATGTAAGAAAAAAGGCTTAATTAGCATAAATCTTGGATGGAACTGCAGCTCTAAATAGACAATTCAGATTGCTATAGTCTTATTTAACGGAACAATAAATTCCTGTGAGTGGCATAAATTTTCTGTGTATGTGGTTTTAATTAAAGATTTGCTTTTAAATGGTCATTTGAGAGGGAGAGGAAATGTGTCTAAAAGATAGTCTCAGCTCCACTTACTATCCCTTTTTCAGAGTGAGAGAGACTAACTTCTCTATATCCTGACGCAGTGAGAGTCATTAGACTAGAGAGTATGCAATATAACCCACTTCTGTTGTATTAGTGATTGGTACTAACTCTGCTCCTTAGAGGGCTTGTATAAATTGGTTGACTCATGTCAAACAATAACATTTGTCCCATTTATTTAAAGGAAATAGCCTTGCAAATTTTC
Source organism: Mesoplodon mirus (assembly GCF_964341445.2). Taxonomy (NCBI): domain Eukaryota; kingdom Metazoa; phylum Chordata; class Mammalia; order Artiodactyla; family Ziphiidae; genus Mesoplodon; species Mesoplodon mirus. Next base: position 73,822,396 of record NC_138980.1, read on the forward strand.
CCAAGAAAATGCAGAGTTCAAGGTTTTTGTTTTTGTTTTTTTTTGCAGTACGCGGGCCTCTCACTGTTGTGGCCTCTCCCATTGTGGAGCACAGGCTCCGGACGCGCAGGCTCAGTGGCCATGGCTCACGGGCCCAGCCGCTCCGCGGCATGTGGGATCTTCCCGGACCCGGGCACGAACCCGTGTCCCCTGCATCGGCAGGCGGACTCTCAACCACTGCGCCACCAGGGAAGCCCGAGTTCAAGGTTTTTAAAACGTATTTTCTCCTTTATGTATTTTAAAACTCTGGCCCGTTGCAAGGAGGTGAAGACGCGATTTTTCTTGGCTGGTTGGTTTGTTTTTGCTGCTTTCCCTCAGCTCCTATCACTCCACCCCGACAGGTTTTTCTTTCCAGGTGGATGTAGCACTGTCAGCACTACATTAAGCTGGCAGTGACGCGGTTATATTACAGAGCCGCGGGCCTTGTCTGGACATGAGGGCTTTTATGTGGGTTTTCAGTAAACCTACCTTGAGGAAGCCCTGGAGGCGCACAGTCCGGGCCGATGCAGTGATGTCTTTTGTTTCAGAGTTTGTAAAACCCTCATCTACAAAGCAAAAGTAACTCCAAGATGCAAGTACTTCCCATTCTTGTAGATGATGTTTGCTTGGTGCTTCGTGTCTAAAGAAGTCAGCTGGGATTTTGATAGGGACTGTGTGGAATCTATAGATTAGTTTGGGGTGTACCGCCATCTTAACGTTAAGTCTTCCAATCCACAGGTGTGAGAAGTTTTTCCATTTATTTAGATCTTTCATTTCTTTAGAGAATATTTTGTAGTTTTCGAGTATGTTTTGCACTTTACATCATTAAATGTATTTCTAAGTATTCTCTTTTGATGCTGTTGGCAATGAAATTGTTTTCTTAGCTTTATTTTTGAATTGTTTCCTGGTGCTCTTTTGCATACACCCTACAAACCTGCACACACTGTCCTAAATGCTCTATTTATCTGCTCATGATTTTTTTCCCTCCAGAAAAACGTTTTTTCCAAAAAACGGGACTGAAAAGTTTTAGGTGGCCTAGTTTCCAAATAACTTTGCCATCTTGTTGTATAACTTGAAGGAGTCATTACTCTTGGGTAAATGAATCTGCAAGTATAAGAGATAAATGGTGTTTCAGGGTTTTGTATCATTCTGTCATTCTTAGGAGTAAAAAAATATTTGGAATGTCCAGGGCACGAGTGATGGTGGCAAGGTACAACTGAGCTTATTTAAAGGTAAATCTCCCTTAAATATGGCTGTTTTCAAATGGACCACATGAAATCTACATCAACTTTAAGGACTCCTCATAGTTCCCCAAATGCCCTAAACTGACATTTTTTTTCCCTTAAACAGGGGAATTTGTTTTGCTTTACTGTTGTTTTGGGGTGTTTTTTTTTCATGGCCTAGTTCTGTGGCTGAGTATGGAATATGGTCTGCAATCAGAGGCTTTGAAAAGAAGAAAATGGTGGGGTAGTTTTGGTGGAAGTTAAGTATTAGGGTCAATACCAAAATTAGGAGTAGTTAAATATTATAGTTCATCCGTATAGGTAAGTTCTAAAATTGACTGACTTAAAACACTTTTGCACAGTGTTTTGATGCTATAGCTGAGTAATGATAGCTTGAAAACCGTAAGCTTTACTTCCCCCATCCCTTTAGGCTTTATTTGTAAATCTAGTCTCTTTCATTCAGAGGACAGCGTTAATATGCAGGGCTTCTATATCTGCTGAATTTAAACTTCAAAGATTCTCTTCTACACAATCGAGGAGGATACACTAGTCTCCCAACTGCCTCCTCCGTATGAAACCTGTGTTTCTTCAGTTACTCTTATAAAAGCTGCCAATTTAGAAAATAAATGAGAAAGGACCATAGTGATTTAGATCTGGAAATTCAAGGATGAGGCTTCATCTGCCTTAAATAGGTGCATTCAGCTTTGGTATTTAGTCCAGATGAGATACGAGGTCACCTAACTTGATGAGTGCCTTAGTGTACCAAGGAACAATGGGCCATGTCAGGAGCTGGGTTCTCCTTCAGCTCTGAGTTTCCTGCTCTTTATCGGTTTAAATCAACTCCTGTGTTACGCTGAATACTTTGTTTTACTAATCAGCTTCAGAAGCAGCAGCTGCTCGAGTTGGTTTAGAACTCAATTTAGACAGCCTGTGGGAAAAATTAAGTTGCTCTTTCACGAGGTAAAGGAGGAAGTATTCCTGACTATATAAGTGATAAAAGAAACATGCTCAGACAGAACTTGGTTTATATTAAAATTAAGTAGTTGATTTCAATTTGCAACTTTGGAGAGATTGTAACTTATAAAATGATAATTGAAATGAAATTAAAACACTTAAAATACTCTTTAGAATATTTAGAGGATGGTAAGTCCCCAAAACATTCCTTAAGTATAGAGATTGGCTGAATGGATTATGATAGAGTAGAAAAGTATGCTGTTTTATACATTAACTGTTCTCTAAATAGATGGAATAATAAACACAACCTGGAGATTTAGACACTTCATCCTTTACCAGAATTGACAAGCCAAGTAGGTTCTCTTCATGTGCTTAATTACTTCCTGATGGGGATGTCCTTCCCAAACCCCATTTATACTAGTCAATTTTTGGAAAGTGGCTTGATTTGTCAGTAAGACTAGGACTATTTCAATATCCATTTAAAGAACAGGATTTTATAGATGGCCTGACAGTAATTTCTTCGTTCTACCTTACTACGTAATACAACTTGTATGGAAGAATTAAGTAACTAGATAAATGTGGATAAGAGTCAGCTGTACATTTTGGACATTTATTAAGAATAAGTGCTTTGTGAACAGTTCAGAGTCATTTACAGACCTGTCTGTGGTGCTGGTGTCTTTCCACATTGAAGTGCTGTGACAGGCAGTGTTGGGAGTTCATAGCCTGTGCCTGGATGTCATTTTGGCATTCTCAGAAATAATTAGCTCATTGAATAAATATTTATTGAACACTGACTATGGGCAGATGCTGTGTGTGCTTAAGAACAGAGTCTGATGTCCTCAGCTCAGGGAAAAATATATCACCTACCAGAAATGGAGACTTCCTTTACTACCCTAAGTTCCATCAGTGAGCATTCAGCACCACAGAACGTTCTGTGGAGGAATACATTTTGGGGTGGTACTACATAAGCAGGCTGAATGAATACTAAATTATCTTACCTTTAGAATTTTTTTTTTTTTAACGGTACGCGGGCCTCTCACTTTTGTGGCCTCTCCCGTTGCAGAACACAGGCTCCAGAGGCGCAGGCCCCGCGGCCATGGCTCACGGGCCCAGCCGCTCCATGGCATGTGGGATCCTCCCGGACCGGGGCACGAACCCATGTCCCCCGCATCGGCAGGCAGACTCTCAACCACTGCGCCACTAGGGAAGCCCTAGAATTTTTTTTTTTTTTTTTGCAGTACGCGGGCCTCTCACTGTTGTGGCCTCTCCCGCTGCGGAGCACATGCTCCGGACGCGCAGGCTCAGCGGCCATGGCTCACGGGCCCAGCCGCTCCGCGGCATGTGGGATCTTCCCGGACCGGGGCACGAACCCGTGTCCCCTGCATCAGCAGGCGGACTCTCAACCATTGCGCCACCAGGGAAGCTCCTAGAATTTTTTAATTAAACTTTTTAAAGATAATTATAGATTCATATGTTATTGTAAGAAATAATAGAGAGATCGCATGTATCCTTTATCCAGTTCCCTCAATAACATCTTACAAAACTATAGCATACTGTCACAACTAGGATTTGACATTGATACACTAGGTTAGAATTTTTCACACGTTGAAACCTACTTGGGTCAAGGGAAATGTTGACCCTAACATCAATAAAGTTTTGATATCTCTGGGTGGAAATAATGGTTCAATATTTTTTTGTCTTACACCATTTCATCTCTACCTTTGAAATTTGAGGTTTTTTTAATTGAAGTATAGTTGATGTACAGTATTATGTAAGTTACAGGTGTACAATATAGGTTACAGTTTTTAAGTTATACTCCATTTCCAGTTACTATAAAATATTGGCTATATTCTGTGTTGTACAGTACATCCTTGTAGCTTATTTTATACATAATTGTTTGTACCTCTTAATCCCCTACCCCTATCTTGCCCCTCCCCACTTCCCTCTCCCCACTGGTAACCACTAGTTTATTCTCTATAACTGTGAGTCTGTTTCTTTTTTTTTTTTATTCACTAGTTTGTTGCATTTTTTGATTCCACATGTGAATGATATACAGTATTTGTCTTTGTCTGACTTATTTCACTTAGCACAATACCCTCCAAGTTCATCCATGTTATGGCAAATGGCAAAATTTCATTCTTTTTTATGACTGAGCAGTATTCCATTGTGTGTGTATATATATATGCATGTGTATATATATATATATATATATATATATATATGCGCCACATTTTCTTTATCCACTCATCTGTTGATGCGCGCTTACTTTACTTTCTTGGCAATTGTAAATAATGCTGCTATGAACACTGGGGTGCATTTGTCTTTTCAAATTAGTGTTTTTGTTTCTTGTGGATATATACCCAGGAGCAGAATCATTGGGTCATATGGTAATTCTATGTTTAGTTTTTTTTAAAACCTCCATACTGTTTTCCGCAGTGGCTGTACCAGTTTACATTCCCACCAACAGTGTATGAGGGTTCTCTTTTCTCCACATCCTCAACATTTATTATTTGTGTTCTTTTTGATGATAGCCATTCTGACAGGTGTGAGGTGATACCTCATTGTGGTTTTAATTTGCATTTCCCTGATGATTAGCGATGCTGAGCACATTTTCATGTACCAGTTGGCCATCTGCATGTCCTCTTTTGAAAAATGTCTAGTCAAGTCTTCTGCCCATTTTTTAATTGAGTTTGTTTCTTTGAGTTGTATGAGCTGTTTATATGTTTTGGATATTAACCCCTTATTGGCCGTATCATTTGCAATTATTTTTTCCCATTCTATAGGTTGTCTTTTTATTTTCTCAATGGTTTCCTTTGCTCTGCAGAAGCTTTTAAGTTTAATTAGGTCCCATTTGTTTATTTTTGCTTTTATTTCCTTTGCTTTAGGAGACAGATCCAAAAAGATATTGCAAAGATTTATGGCAAAGAGTCTTCTGCCTATATTTGCCTCTCGGAATTTTATGGTATCTGGTCTTACATTTAGGTCTTTAATCCATTTTGAGTTTATTTTTGTATATGGTGTTAGAGAATGTTCTAATTTCATTCTTTTACATGTAGCTGTCCAGTTTTCCCAGCACTGCTTTTTGAGGAGACTGTTTTTTCTCCATTGTATATGCTTGCCTCCTTTGTCATAGGTTAATTGACTACACATGTGTGGGTTCATTTATGGACTCTGTTCTGTTCCAAAGCTTTGATTACTCTAGCTTTGTAGTATAGTTTGAAGTCAAGAAGTGTGATTGCTCCAGCTCTGTTCTTCTTTATCAAGGTTGTATTGGCTATTCATGGTCTTTTGTGTTTCCACACAAATTTTAAAGTTATTTGTTCTAGTTCTGTGAAAAATGCCATTGGTAGTTTAATAGGGATTGCAGTAAATCTGTAGATTGCCTTGGGTAGTATGGTCATCTTAACAATATTAATTCTTCCAATCCAAGGACATGATACATATTTCCATCTGTTTATGTTGTCTTCAATTTCTTTCATCTGTGTCTTACGGTTTTCTGAGTGCAGGTGTTTTACCTCCTTAGGTAAGTTTATTCCTAGGTATTTTACTTTTTTTGATGCAATGGTAAATGGGATTGTTCCCTTAATTTCCTTTTCTGATCTTTCATTGCTAGTGTATAGGAATGCAAGGGATTTCTGTGCATTAATTTTGTGTCCTGCAACTTTACTGAATTCTTGGATGAGCTCTAGTAGTTTTCTGGTGGCATCTTTAGGATTTTATGTGTATTGTATGTTTACTTTCCATGTATAGTATGTATATTTTCTATGTATGTTATCTGCAAACAGTGACAGTTTTACTTCTTCCATCCCAATTTGGGTTCCTTTTATTTCTTTTTCTTCTCTGATTGCTGTGGCTAGGACTTCCAAAACTATGTTCAATAAGAGTGGCAAGATTCGACATCCTTGTCTTGTTCCTGATCTTAGTGGAAATGCTTTCAGCTTTTCACTGTTGAGAATGATGGTAGCTTTGGGTTTGTCATATATGGCCTTTATTATATTTTGAGGTATGTTTCTCTATACCTACTTTCTAGAGAGTTTTTTTTTTATCATAAATGGATATTGAGTTTTGTCAAAAGCTTTTCCTGCATTTAATGAGATGATCATATGGGGTTTTATAACAGCTTTATTGAGGTATAATTGCTTTACACTGTTGTGTTAGTTTCTGCTGTATAACAAAGTGAATCAGCTATATGCATACATATATCCCCATATCCCCTCCCTCTTGCATCTCCCTCCCATCCTCCCTATCCCACCCTTCTAGGTAGTCACAAAGCACCAAGCTGATCTCCCTGTGCTATGCAGCTGCTTCCTACTAGCTATCTATTTTACATTTGGTAGCGTATATATGTCAATGCCACTCTCTCACTTCATCTCAGCTTACCCTTCCCACTCCCTGTGTCCTCAAGTCCCTCGTCTACATCTGCATCTTTATTCCTGTCTGGCTCCTAGGTTCTTCAGAACCATTTTTTTTTTTTTAGATTCCATATATGTGTGTTAGCATATGGTATTTGTTTTTCTCTTTCTGACTTACTTCACTCTGTATGACAGATTCTAGGTCCATCCACCTCACTACAAATAACTCAATTTCGTTTCTTTTTATGGCTGAGTAATATCCCATTGTATATATGTGCCACATCTTTATCCATTCATCTGTAGATGGACTTAGGTTCCTTCCATATCCTGGCTATTGTAAATAGAGCTGCAATGAACATTGTGGTACATGACTCTTTTTGAATTATAGTTTTCTCAGGGTACATGCCCAGTAGTAGGATTGCTGGGTCGTATGGTAGTTCAATTTTATTTTTTTAAGGAACCTCCATACTGTTCTCCATAGTGGCTGTATCAATTTACATTTCCACCAACAGTGCAAGAGGGTTCCCTTTTCTCCACACTCTCTCCAGTATTTTTTGTTTGTAGATTTTTTGATGATGGCCATTCTGACTGGTGTGAGGTGATACCTCATTGTAGTTTTGATTTTTAGATCTGTAGATCCCACTTGATCATGATGTATGATCCTTTTAACATATAGTTGGATTTGGTTTGCTAATACTTTGTTGAAGATTTTTGTATCTATATTCATTAGAAACTTGGAGACTTTTAAATTACAATTTTATTCAATATTTATTGGGCATATACTACATGTAAGGGACTCTTCTAGATGCTGATATGAGAGTGGTAAACAATATAGTCGTGGCACTTGATCTCATGGAGCATCTATTACAGTGGGGAAGAGACAGACGAAAACAATTAACACAAGTAGCCATATACAGGAACTTCTAGGCAGAGCAAATGGATGTGAGAAGAAACTTGTGTTCAAAGAACAGGAAGAACTGCGTGTGATTGCAAGTGGGAAAGGAGAAAGAATGGGTGGAAGGGCAAGTGGAGTGGGAGGAGATGAGGCTGAAGAAGCAGACAGACCAGATGATACAAGACCTTGTTGGCCAGCACAAGGGGATTGGATTTTTATGCTAGGTTCAATAGGAAGCTCTTAAGAGTGTTTAACTGGGGGCCTGAAATGGTTAGATTCATTTCTTTAAATATCATCTCAGTGTTCTATGTAGTGTTCTTTGGCAGAGATGAGTCTGAAGCAGAGAGAACTTCTGAGTTTTAGGGGGCTATTGTCCTAGTCCAGGGGAGAGATTATGCTGCCTTGGAGTATGGCAGTGGGGATGGGGATGCAGAGACGTGAAGAAACTTGGAATTTATTTTTGTGGCTTCTCCGTTTGTTACTTAGCCTATTTCTCTAAGGTTGTAGGATGGCAACCTTCTACTAAGAGAAGACACTTAGGTTCTTATGGTGAAATGAGAGGATAAAACTTATCCCATTCCCTGGCTTCATATTCCCATCCACATGAGCTGCCTCTTAATTAGTTTTTCTTTGTTCCATTTGTTCTTGCATTATTTCTTGAGTTTTGTTTTGTTTCTGTTTGTTTCAGTCTTTTTCTTTTCTTTTCTTTTTTTTTTTTTGCTGGATGCGGGCCTCTCACTGCTGTGGCCTCTCCCGTTGCGGAGCACAGGCTCCGGACACGCAGGCTCAGCAGCCATGGCTCACGGGCCCAGCCACTCCGCGGCATGTGGGATCTTCCCAGACCGGGGCATGAACCCGTGTCCCCTGCATCGGCAGGCAGACTCTCAACCACTGCGCCACCAGGGAGTCCCTGTTTCAGTCTTTGCCTTTCATGTTGGAGGCTTTTCTCAAATGTTTTTTGTTGTCCATTTATCAGTGTAAGGCTTTAGAAAGCTGTTGGAAGCTCTGTATGAGAGGGTAGGATGTGTTAATTAATGGCTCTTTAGTTTGAGGCTCCTCTGTTTCTTTAAGTTTTTCCACAAAAGAATTATCCAGTCTTCTTGTGGGAGGAAGATGGGGCAAAGATGTACACTTAGCTGCTGGTGTTCTTAGAGCCCAGCAGTACAAAGGGCTATAAGATTTTACCTAATCCCTTTTTATCCCAATATTGCATCTCTTCCCCCAACCTCCACCATGCCTCTTTGCTTCAACTCTTCTGTATGGAGCATCTTTGATTCAACTCTTCCACAAAGTCAACCCCTAGTCTCCTGCTGGGTGGCGGGTGATCCCCTAGCTGCTTGGGGTGGGGGAGTACACACTGGGTCCAACTGTTCCATCTACAGACTCAGTCAATACCCACTTAGTTGTAGCTGGCACGGCTGCCTTCCATAGCACATGGCATCTTCATTTCCTGAGCTTCCCAGCATTCTCTGCTGTGACTCACCTAGCTTCTCAATGACATCCCCACCCCCTGCAGGTTTAGGTTTCTTTTTTAATTAGCTCTGCTCACTCTTCCAGACAGTTTTCATTCCAAAACTTTGTTCACACACCTGCCGTGCTGTCCTTACCTGTTCTTTGCCCTATGGGTATATTTGATAATCACTTCTAATGTTAGTGGGAGGGACTAGCGACCAGTGTATGTGCTCAGCTCCCCAAATGAAAAATGGGTACATCTTTAAGCAGCATGTAAAGTCCTTGTTCAAACCTCTGCTCAGAGCAAGTGGGTAAGAAAAAGTCTATTGCAAACTCTAATCCCTTTGTGACCTGAAAAGAACTTTCCACATGTCTCTATTTGATGGCTTCCATAAACTTCACCATCTAATCCTGGTCTAGTCAGTTTTGGTTAAGGAAAGTGGAAGTATGTCTAAAACAGGAGAACATCCAATATTTGGGATGCATACCATATTTAACATAAAAAAGTACTTCATTAGATACTATTGACTAGCAGGACTAGTATTAACTACCTGCCAATAAATAATCTGAAGTTTTGTCTAAATGTAGGAAAACTGAGTTCAACTGTACCTGTAGAAAAGGGAAAAACAAGCTTAAGAGTTTATTAAAGTCGAAATAAAGGTGAATGTGCCTAGCTTCCATTGCATCATTTGCTAGGAAAATTTGTACTTCAAACCTTGCAAATCATTGCATGATTGGAGAAGAAAGTAATCAGGATCATAAGTTTTCATTGTGTTCATACCCTTGACCATTACCAGCTTGTGAAATATTTGTAAAGGGCTAAGGCAGGGTTGTGGAGATTAAGGAATCTCGGGGATTTTCTGAGTTGATGTCACACATTGAGCACTTCCTGGAATTCATGGCTTCATCTTATCCAGCTCCTTCTCCATCAAAACTATAGGCAGATGAGGTAAAAAGAATCCCCAAGAGAGCAGTACTTGGTTTATTACTACTCGTCAGATCATATTCCAGAGAGGACAGTAGGCACGCCCCAGGGAACAGAGCATGAGTTCTGGAACCACCCTGGCTGTAACTTCAGGCAAGTGAGTTAACCTCTGTGAACCCAGTTTCCTCATCTGTAAAATGGGGAAAAAAGAGTACCTATTTCATAGGGTTGTCGTGTGGATTAACTAAATTAATACATCTAAAGAGCTTAGAACAATGTCATGCAAATAGACTCTCACTAAGTGCTGCTTTTATTAATACCACCATAACTAAGATGCTCCGAAGCTGTGCTGTCCAATACAGTAGTCACTTGCTACGTGTGGCTATTGAGCATTTAAAATGTGGCTTATCAAAACTGAGGTGAGCTGTGAAGGTAAAATACACACCAGATCTCAAAGACTTAGTATGAAAAAATGTAAAACACCTAATTTTGTTATATTAGTTACATGTTGAATATATTTGGATAAATTAAATATGTATATATATTTAATATATATTAACATTTATTTCACCTGTTTCTCTTTTACTTTTTAATGTGGCTATTAGATAACTTAAGACTACATTTGTGGCTCATTCTATGTCTCTTGGACCGCACAACAGCCTCTTCCTCATGTGATTTCACTCTAAACTCCACCCTGATATTGCCCCCACCCCAAGGTAGAGTTCCTGACACTCATAAAGTACACACATTATTCAGTCAACCCTCAGTATGGATGGCGTTCTGCACCTGGATTCAACCCACCTCGGGACGAGCAAACTGTGGATAGGGAGGGCTGACTGTACTACACTGCTTTATATAAGGGACTTGAACATCATGGAGTTTGGTATCCGCAGGGGGTCCTGGAACCAATCCCCTCGATACCAAGGGACGACTATATATTTATCACTTAATCTGATACAGTTACTCCTCCTAGCTGTCTTTTGAATAATGATACTTGAATGTACTTCTTTCCCACTATGGAACTGCCCAATCCTGGTAGAATCACTGTTGGTAAAAGATGAGTCACAGCTCCCACTGATGAGAACAGTGACAACAACTTGAGGAGAGAGGCACAGATTGAAATGTACAGAAGCTTGCATTAATTTTTTGTAGCTACCTTTGGAGTATAGTTCTCAGGGTCTGTCTGATTATCTGCCCCATCCAAGTCAGAAGAACTGATAAACTCTGTCCACCAGAAAGACTCTGGACCTAGCTCTGCTGATGTTCTCTTTCTTTGAAGAAACCACACGTGTGAAGCTGAGAACTACCATGTAGATACACATATGGTGTCAGGATTGGAATATGCCTTCACTTAATAGGTCCTGACAATAATTTAGGTATTCTGATTATATTTTCAAGTCAGATCAAAATTTGTTAACAGGTAGCACTAGGCTATATACTTTTATATACTTTTAAAAAATATATTTATTTATTTATTTAGGTTGCCCCAGGTCTTAGTTGCAGCATGCAGGATCTTTAGCTTCGACATGTGGACTTCTTAGCTGCAGCACGCAAACTCTTAGTTGAGGTATGTGGGGTCTAGTTCCCCGACCAACGATTGAACCTGGGCCCCCTGCATTGGGAGCATGGAGTCTTACCCACTGGACCACCAGGGAAGTCCCTAGGCTATATACTTTTGATCAGACTCCTTTTGTATTGCTGCTAAAGACTCTTTTAAAAAAAAAACTAGTAGACTTTAATTCATCTTCAATAGTAATTTAAGTCATGTGACATCCATGCATGTGAATATTGAGACTTGTGGCCCACAGATAAACCTGAGATCTCCTGGCATGCAAGATAGTTTTAGGTCTGTGAGCAGATGGTGCTCTGAGCTAGTGGGTAAATTAGTGCAAGAATACATGAGCTTTCTTTCTGCATTTAGGGACACACACTTAAAATGTCAGAGAGGTTACAGCCCTTAGTAAAGACCATTTCTTGCTTATATATGAAGATCTTGAGCAAGAATAGGCCAATGTCAGCAACAACTGTTAACTCTATGCGTACATTGTGCAGCCGTACTACATACACATACAGAGAGAAAAATTCACATACCCTAAAATTCATCACTTCAAAGCGTACACTTTAGTGATTTTTAGTATACTCACAAGGTGGCACAACTATCACCAATATCTATAATAATTCCAGAATATTTTCATGGTCCCCAAACAGAACTTCATACCAATTAATACACACTCCCCACACCCACTCCTCTAGCAGCCACCAATCTGTTTTCTGTCTCTATGGATTTGCCTCTTCTAGACATTTTGTGGTTTTTTGTTTTTTTAATCTGGTTGCCCCAGGTCTTAGTTGTGGCACGTAAGATCTTTAGTTGCTGCATGTGAACTCTTAGTTGTGGCATGTGGGATCTAGTTCCCTGACCAGGGATAGAACGCAGGCCCCCTGCATTGGGAGCACGGAGTCTTAGCCACTGAACCACCAGGGAAATCCCAATACATGGTCTTTTTGTCTGGTTTCTTCCCCTTAGCATAATGTTTTCAAGGTCCATGCTTGTTGTAGCATGTATCAGTACTTAATTTCTTTTTATGGCTAAAGAATATGCCATAGTATGGATATGCAACATTTTGTTTATCCATTCATCTGTTGATGGCCATTTGGGTTGTTACCACTTTCTGGCTATTATGAATAATGCAGCTATAAACATTCATGTACACGTTTTTTGCATGAAACATGTTTTCAATTCTCTTGGTTATATACCTAAGAGTGGACTTGATGGCTCATATGGTAACTATGTTTAATTGTTTGATGAACTGACAAAATGTTTCCAAAGCAGCTGCACCATTTTACATTCCCAGCAGCAGCGCATGAAGATTCCAATTTCTCTACATCCTTGCCAACACTTAATGTCTGTCTTTTTGATTATAGCCATTCTAGTGGATGTGAAGTGGTGCCTCGTGGTTTTGATTTGTATTTGATGTTGAGTATATTTTCATGTGCTTATTGGCCATTTGTATATCTTCTTGGGGGGGATGTCTTTTCAAACCCTTTACCCATTAAAAAAACTGGATTGCCTTTTTATTGTTGAATTGTAAGCTGTTTAGCATGCTAAGGTGAATCTAGTTTAGATAAAGCCCTCACTGCTCCAGGAAGACCAGAGGGTTGCAGTTTGGCTTCATTTTTTTTTTTTTTTTTTGGTGGTACGCGGGCCTCTCACTGTTGTGGCCTCTCCCGTTGCGGAGCACAGGCTCTGGACGCGCAGGCTCAGCGGCCATGGCTCACGGGCCCAGCCACTCCGCGGCATGTGGCATCTTCCCGGACCAGGGCACGAACCCGTGTCCCCTGCATCGGCAGGCGGACTCTCAACCACTGCACCACCAGGGAAGCCCTGGCTTCATTTTTAATTCTTTTCAGGCACTTACTACATTTTCCAAAAGAACCTCTGTTCACAGACTGTGAACTAGGACTTATTGCCATCACTAGTAAAGATTATTAATCTACTTCTAAGAACCAGTGCAAAGGATTTGAAAACCCAAATGAACTCTTAGAAATCCTTGCTTCCATCCATGGCAGCAGCTCCCAGACCTCTGTTTGCTGTGCTCAAGTGAGTGACTGAAGCAGTCTACTCTGAAAAGAAAGTAGCCCCTTCTAATATGGTAAGTGACATCGTTTAGTTAAAACCGCCAACAGGAGAAAGTGAAACAAGAATTGTAGGTAAACTTTAAAGCGTGCACACACACTCTAATCACTGAGTCCTGGGGACCAAGGCTATCCTTAGGATGTTGCTACCAGCTGTGAATTCACAGAAAAGAGGAGTGACTCAGATGTTCACGTGGGGTCAGGTCTCCCACTTGCATTCATTCAACAATCACTGATAGTAGTTCTGAGCCTGGTACTGCCAGGCATGGTAATTTCCTTCAAGAGTTCACAATCTGTTTTATGGGGCAGACACACAAGTAAATGAGTATATATTCTACAATATAATGTTAGGTGCAGGAGGGAACAATGAACTCTGCCTAGGGATAACAAGGATGTTTCACCGAGGAGGCAGCACTTGGTTCAAGGGTTGTATAACTCAGCATCACGATGGGTCCTTCCCACGGGCGTTTGCTAGTAGGAAAGGGAAGAAAAGAAGAAGCTTCAGCATACGCCTAACCCTCTATGGGGGGGGTGGCTATGGGACGGGAGCCTATGCTTCAGGGTCTCCAGCCAGGCCCACCTTGGCCTGACATCAGCTTAGTCTTTTGGTTCATGCTGGTGTTTAAAAAAAAAAACGAACAAAAAACAGGTAGAATCCAGGTCAACTCTCTTTTTTTTTTTTTTTTTTTTTTGCGGTATGCGGGCCTCTCACTGTTGTGGCCTCTCCCGTTGCGGAGCACAGGCTCCGGATGCGCAGGCTCAGCGGCCATGGCTCACGGGCCCAGCCGCTCCGCGGCATATGGGATCCTCCCGGACCGGGGCACGAACCCGTATCCCCTGCATCGGCAGGTGGACTCTCAACCACTGCGCCACCAGGGAGGCCCTAGGTCAACTCTCTTTAGTGTAGGAATAGGAAAAAGCAACCAACCGATCTCCAAATTTTCTTGTCTTTGATTTTATGTTTATCAAGGGAAATCTTGTTTTCATTTTCACAGCAAATGTATGACTTTGAAGCAGGAACTTGCCTGCCTTGTATTTCTCCTGTGCTGCTTTATCCTGTTTCCTGAGTTGCTAGTTTTGAGCTTGTGTAAGCCTTGTTAGAGGATCTCCAGACACATCAAAGGGCAGGGACTGCATCCCCTTAGCCCCAGAGCAGCTATGGGAGATCTCTCTTGCCCTCTTGCCTAGCGGTTGCTTCTTCCAAGGAAAGAGTACCTCTGAACACCCAAGTCTGCCCAGATTTTCCTCCAGTCTAACATTGGCATCCCAGTATTAAAAGGTGTCTTGGCTCTATATCAGAAACTTCTTAGGTTCAGGCAGCAGCAACCAGCTCTTGCAACTCAAAAAAGGGATGCACTGGAAGGAGGTCTGGTGGCCCACAGAACTAACTAAAAGGCAGGAGGACCAGCCTATGGTCCTCCTCCTCCTCCTCCAAAGGAGGCTGTATAGCAAGATCAGGAGACAGGTTAGGACCACCACCATACACACCCCCAACTACTGATGGTTTCTCACCTGTCCCTACATCACTATGTCACTCACATGAGAGTCCCAGTCCCTGGCAGGAGCATCACATTGGTCAAGCCAGGTCTGAAGGCTTGCACTGTGGCAAGCTGGCTTTCAAGTGGGAGGAGGGGCTCTGTCTCCCCAAGACCTACACAACGTGGGTTCCCCCAGGAAGGAAGAGTTCAGATGCCCACCACGGCCCTGTCTGGGGGAGCAGTAAGCAAAGCTTAGGAGAGGACCAACACTCATTGGAGACCTCTGGTGTATAAACCAATCCTTAGAGATAAAATTGAGGCTGGAATTTAGTCAAGATTGTCTTCCCTACAAGAGAAGCTGAAGTGAGGAATTATAACTAACACCACTTATTGATGGTCTCCTGTGAGCCCACTGCTGAGTATATCTGATGAAATCTCATTTAATCTTTACCTGCCAAACATATAGTAGTATCCATTTTACAGATGAGGAAATGAAGGTTCAGGAAGGTTGGGATATCTCCAGGGTCATACTGGCATTCATACTTAGGTCTGCCAGGCTGTGGACTCATGCTTGCTTTCTCACTGCTGGTTTTCTTATACCTGGGATACAGTGAACTGGAGAACAGCTCCCTGTCCTCCTTTCTTAAGCTTCTCTTAATACTTCCCTTGAAGCACAAAAAACTGCCAACTAGATTGTATGTGTGTGTGTGTTGTCACATTCACTCCTGGCAGGGTCCCAAAAACTCATGAACCATGATGGATGACAGACATACGCACCCTCAGGTTTTAGAACAAAGTCTCTTCCATGTGAGTAACTGACCAGACACATCAGTTAAAATCAGCAAGATTTTCTCAGTGAATTTTAAGAACATGCATTATCTGCTTCCATAGCCAATGACCAAAATCCATCCCACGTACATGTGGCATGCTGTGACCCAATCCTGCACTAACGCTTCCGTGTGCAGCCCGAGGCCCAGAGCTCTAGAGTTAGAGTGGCCTCCCGTTGCAAATGCTGATCAGATGGCTCCTTGGTGAGCAGAGACCTGGTGGATTTAGCTCAAACAGAAGGCAGTTTTAGGAGAGGGGCCTTTGGAGACCATCTCATCCCTTTGTTAGTGCCTGAACACAGAAGGGGCAGTTTGGCCATTCCCAGGCTTGAGCCAGCTGTTGCCCTCCCTGGGGATGCCACTGGGGGTCTTGTTCATAGTCTTGAGTTTATTTCTATTCTTGGGGACCAAAATGAAGCATAAGAGACATTTTCCATCTGGGTCCTGGGAGGCCAGCAAAGCAAAGTGGAAAAGCTCACTTGGTTACCACTTACGTGTCTTGAGTCCACTGGAGTAGGTAGAAGAGGAGAGAGGCCTGCATCCAGCTATCTCCTTGAATGTCTCTTGGCCAGGGATGTGTCGGTAACATCGGAATGAGGGAAGACCAGGAGGATGGAATGGTCCCAGGCCTGGAGCTTGGGGCCAGGCTAGAGAAGAAAAGCTGAATTCTTATGGCCAAATCAAACAGAGGCTGAGGAGTCACCCAGTGTCTGTAGGGAAAAGGTGATATATGTGTACTCAGTAGGAATGTGACAGCCCAGCATTCCTTCCCGGGAACTGCTGATCTCAAAGGGAACTTCGGTTCAATCCCTGGGACATCCAGTCCCTACCCAGGCTCGCCCAGAGGCCTTCCTGCCAGATGCCCCCATAGAAGAGGGGGTGCTCCATTCTCCCTGTACTTTTTCTTGTGGCTGCCTTCCTATTTATAGGAACAAGTGTGGTGAATTCAGTGCATAATTAAAAAGCAAACAAACTTGCTCTAAGGGAACACTTACCATTTAAGTAGACACTTGTGTAAAAACAATGCTTCGTGCTTTATTGGATTTCCAAAAATAGACAACATGATTTGTTGAATGATTTCTGGCCTTTAGTGTATTTTAACCTATACATGACAGTCTCTGAATTATCAAGACAGCTATGTAGTTACTGTCTACAAGAAAGAAACATCTTTTGCCTCAACCACAGGTTATAAATTCACTGCTACCACAAACAAAGTCAAAAGATACAAACTTGGGAAAATATTTGCCACATATTAAAAAAAAAAGTTAATTGCCTTAATATATAAAGAGATCTTACAAGTCAATAAAAAAGACCAATAGAAATACAGCTACACGTGGAACAACTCCTACAGAACACCTACTGAACGCTGGCAGAAGACCCCAGACCTCCCAAAAGGCAAGAAACTCCCCACATACCTGGGTAGGGCAAAGCGGAGAGATCCGCACACAGAGGATCGGTGCCGAGCAGCACTCACCAGCCCGAGAGGCTTGTCTGCTCGCCCGCCGGGGCACGCAGCGCTGGAAGCTGAGGCTCGGGCTTCGGTCAGAGCGCAGGGAGAGGACTGGGGCTGGTGGCGAGAACTCAGCCTGAAGGGGGCTAATGTGCCACAGCTAGCCGGGAGGGAGTCCGGGAAAACTCTGGAGCTGCCGAAGAGGCAAGAGACTTTTTCTTCCCTCTTGGTTTCCTGGTGCGCGAGGAGAGGGGATTAAGAGCGCTGCTTAAAGGGGCTCCACAGACGGGCGCGAGTCGCGACTGAAAGCGCGGAGCCCAGTGACAGGCGTGGGACGCTGGGGCTGCTGCTGCCGCCGCCAAGAAGCCTGTGTGCGAGCGCAGGTCACTGCCCACACCGCCCTTCCGGGAGCCTGTGCAGCCCGCCACTGCCGGGGTCCCGGGATCCAGGGGCGGCTTCCCTGGGAGAACGCACGGCGCGCCTCGGGCTGGTGCAACGTCACGCCGACCTCTGCCGCTGCAGGCTCGCCCCGCACTCCGTGCCCCTCCCTCCCTCCCGGCCTGAGTGAGCCAGAGTCCCCGAAGAGGCTGCTCCTTTAACCCTGTCCTATCTGAGCGAAGAACAGACGCCCTCCGGCGACCTACACGCAGAGGCGGGGCCAAATCCAAAGCTGAGACCTAGGAGCTGTGAGAACAAAGAAGAGAAAGGGAAACCTCTCCCAGCAGCCTCAGAAGCAGCGGATTAAAGCTCCACAATCAACTTGATGTACCCTGCATCTGTGGAATACATGAATAGACAACACATCATCCCAAATTGAGGAGCCCGGAGTCAGTGCTGTGCCTCTGAGGTGGGAGAGCCAACTTCAGGACACTGGTCCACAAGAGACCTCCCAGCTCCACATAATATCAAACGGCGAAAATCTTCCAGAGATCTCCATCTCAACACCAGCACCCAGCTTCACTCAACGACCAGCAGGCTACAGTGCTGGACACCCTAAGTCAAACAACTAGCAAGACAGGAACACAACGCCACCCATTAGCAGAGAGGTGGCCTAAAATCATAAAAAGTCCACAGACACCCCAAAACACACCACCAGACGTGGACCTGCCCACCAGAAAGACAAGATCCAGCCTCATCCACCAGAACACAGGCACTAGTCCCCTCCACCAGGAAGCCTACACAACCCACTAAACCAACCTTAGCCACTGGGGACAGACACCAAAAACAACAGGAACTACGAACCTGCAGCCTGCAAAAAGGAGACCCCAAACACAGTAACATAAGCAAAATGAGAAGACAGAAAAACACACAGCAGGAGAAGGAGCAAGATAAAAACCCACCAGACCTAACAAATGAAGAGGTAATAGGCACTCTACCTGAAAAAGAATTCAGAATAATGATGGTAAAGATGATCCAAGATTCTATTTCCCAGATACAAAATCTTGGAAATAGAATAGACAAAATGCAAGAAACAGTTAACAAGGACCTAGAAGAACTAAAGATGAATCAAGCATCGATTAAAAACACAATACATGAAATAAAAAATACTCTAGATGGGATCAATAGCAGAATAACTGAGGCAGAAGAACGGATAAGTGAGGTGGAAGATAAAATAGTGGAAATAACTGCTGCAGAGCAAAATAAAGAAAAAAGAATGAAAAGAACAGAGGACAGTCTCAGAGACCTCTGGGACAACATTAAACGCACCAACATTCGAATTATAGGGGTTCCAGAAGAAGAAGAGAAAAAGAAAGGGACTGAGAAAATATTTGAAGAGATTATAGTTGAAAACTTCCCTAATATGGGAAAGGAAATAGTTAATCAAGTCCAGGAGGCACAGAGAGTCCCATACAGAATAAATCCAAGGAGAAATACGCCAAGACACGTATTAATCAAACTGTCAAAAATTAAACACAAAGAAATCATATTAAAAGCAGCAAGGCAAAAACAACAAATAACACACAAGGGAATCCCCATCAGGATAACAGCTGATCTCTCAGCAGAAACTCTACAAGCCAGAAGGGAGTGGCAGGACATACTTAAAGTGATGAAGGAGAAAAACCTGCAACCAAGATTACTCTACCCAGCAAGGATCTCATTCAGATTTGATGGAGAAATTAAAACGTTTACAGACAAGCAAAAGCTGAGAGAGTTCAGCACCACCAAACCAGCTTTACAACAAATGCTAAAGGAACTTCTCTAGGCAAGAAACACAACAGAAGGAAAAGACCTACAATAATGAACCCAAAACAATTAAGAAAATGGGAACAGGAACATACATATCGATAATTACCTTAAATGTAAATGGACTAAATGCTCCCACCAAAAGACACAGAGTGGCTGAATGGATACAAAAACAAGACCCATCTATATGCTGTCTACAAGAGACCCACTTCAGGCCTAGAGACACATACAGACTGAAAGTAAGGGGATGGAAAAAAATATTCCATGCAAATGGAAACCAAAAGAAAGCTGGAGTAGCAATTCTCATATCAGACAAAATAGACTTTAAAATAAGGACTACTAGAAGAGACAAAGAAGGACACTACATAATGATCAAGGGATCGATCCAAGAAGAAGATATAACAATTGTAAATATTTATGCACCCAACATAGGAGCACCTCAATACATAAGGCAAATACTAACAGCCATAAAAGGAGAAATCGACAGTAACACACTCATAGTAGGGGACTTTAACACCCCACTTTCACCAATGGACAGATCATCCAAAATGAAAATAAATAAGGAAACACAAGCTTTAAATGATACATTAAACAAGATGGACTTAATTGATATTTATAGGACATTCCATCCAAAAACAACAGAATACACATTTTTCTCAAGTGCTCATGGAACATTCTCCAGGATAGATCATATCTTGGGTCACAAATCAAGCCTTGGTAAATTTAAGAAAATTGAAATTGTATCAAGTATCTTTTCCGACCACAATGCTATGAGACTAGATATCAATTACAGGAAAAGAGCTGTAAAAAATACAAACACATGGAGGCTAAACAATACACTACTTAATAACGAAGTGATCACTGAAGAAATCAAAGAGGAAATTAAAAAATACCTAGAAACAAATGACAATGGAGACACAACGACCCAAAACCTATGGGATGCAGCAAAAGCAGTTCTAAGAGGGAAGTTTATAGCAATACAATCCCACCTTAAGAAACAGGAAACATCTCGAATAAACAACCTAACCTTGCACCTAAAGCAATTAGAGAAAGAAGAACAAAAACATCCCAAAGTTAGCAGAAGGAAAGAAATCATAAAAATCAGATCAGAAATAAATGAAAAAGAAATGAAGGAAACGATAGCAAAGATCAATAAAACTAAAAGCTGGTTCTTTGAGAAGATAAACAAAATTGATAAACCATTAGCCAGACTCATCAAGAAAAAAAGGGAGAAGACTCAAATCAATAGAATTAGAAATGAAAAAGGAGAAGTAACAACTGACACTACAGAAATACAAAAGATCATGAGAGATTACTATAAGCAACTCTATGCCAATAAAATGGACAACCTGGAAGAAATGGACAAATTCTTAGAAATGCACAACCTGCCAAGACTGAATCAGGAAGAAATAGAAAATATGAACAGACCAATCACAAGCACTGAAATTGAAACTGTGATAAAAAATCTTCCAACAAACAAAAGCCCAGGACCAGATGGCTTCACAGGCGAATTCTATCAAGCATTTAGAGAAGAGCTAACACCTATCCTTCTGAAACTCTTCCAAAATATAGCAGAGGGAGGAACACTCCCAAACTCATTCTACGAGGCCACCATCACCTTGATACCAAAACCAGGCAAGGATGTCACAAAGAAAGAAAACTACAGGCCAATATCACTGATGAACATAGATGCAAAAATCCTCAACAAAATACTAGCAAACAGAATCCAACAGCACATTAAAAGGATCATACACCATGATCAAGTGGGGTTTATTCCAGGAATGCAAGGATTCTTCAATATACGCAAATCAATCAACATGATACACCATATTAACAAACTGAAGGAGAAAAACCATATGATCATCTCAATAGATGCAGAGAAAGCTTTCGACAAAATTCAACACCCATTTATGATAAAAACCCTGCAGAAAGTAGGCATAGAGGGAACTTTCCTCAACATAATAAAGGCCATATATGACAAACCCACAGCCAGCATCGTCCTCAATGGTGAAAAACTGAAACCATTTCCACTAAGATCAGGAACTAGACAAGGTTGCCCACTTTCACCACTCTTATTCAACCTAGTTTTGGAAGTTTTAGCCACAGCAATCAGAGAAGAAAAGGAAATAAAAGGAATCCAAATTGGAAAAGAAGAAGTAAAGCTGTCACTGTTTGCAGATGACATGATACTATACATAGAGAATCCTAAAGATGCTACCAGAAAACTACTAGAGTTAATCAATGAATTTGGTAAAGTTGCAGGATACAAAATTAATGCACAGAAATCTCTGGCATTCCTATATACTGATGATGAAAAATCTGAAAGTGAAATCAAGGAAACACTCCCATTTACCACTGCAACAAAAAGAATAAAATATCTAGGAATAAACCTCCCTAAGGAGACAAAAGACCTGTATGCAGAAAATTATAAGACACTGATGAAAGAAATTAAAGATGATACAAATAGATGGAGAGATGTACCATGTTCTTGGATTGGAAGAATCAACATTGTGAAAATGACTCTACTACCCAAAGCAATCTACAGGTTCAATGCAATCCCTATCAAACTACCACTGGCATTTTTCACAGAACTAGAACAAAAAATTTCACAATTTGTATGGAAACACAAAAGACCCCGAATAGCCAAAGCAATCTTGAGAACGAAAAATGGAGCTGGAGGAATCAGGCTCCCTGACTTCAGACTATACTACAAAGCTACAGTAATCAAGACAGTATGGTACTGGCACAAAAACAGAAAGATAGATCAATGGAACAGGATAGAAAGCCCAGAGTTAAACCCACGGACATATGGTCACCTTATCTTTGATAAAGGAGGCAGGAATGTACAGTGGAGAAAGGACAGTCTCTTCAATAAGTGGTGCTGGGAAAACTGGATAGGGACATGTAAAAGTATGAAATTAGATCATTCCCTAACACCATACACAAAAATAAGCTCAAAATGGATTAAAGACCTAAATGTAAGGCCAGACACTATCAAACTCTTAGAGGAAAACATAGGCAGAACACTCTATGACATAAATCACAGCAAGATCCTTTTTGACCCACCTCCTAGAGAAATGGAAATAAAGACAAAAATAAACACATGGGACCTAATGAAACTTCAAAGCTTTTGCACAGCAAAGGAAACCATAAACAAGACCAAAAGACAACCCTCAGAATGGGAGAAAATATTTGCAAATGAAGCAACTGACAAAGGATTAATCTCCAAAATTTATAAGCAGCTCATGCAGCTCAATAACAAAAAAACAAACAACCCAATCCAAAAATGGGCAGAAGACCTAAATAGACATTTCTCCACAGAAGATATACAGACTGCCAACAAACACATGAAAGGATGCTCAACATCTTTACTCATTAGAGAAATGCAAATCAAAACTACAATGAGATATCATCTCACACCAGTCAGAATGGCCATCATCAAAAAATCTAGAAACAATAAATGCTGGAGAGGGTGTGGAAAAAAGGGAACACTCTTGCACTGCTGGTGGGAATGTGAATTGGTACAGCCGCTATGGAGAATGGTATGGAGGTTCCTTAAAAAACTACAAATAGAACTACCATATGACCCAGCAATCCCACTACTGGGCATATACCCTGAGAAAACCATAATTCAAAAAGAGACATGTACCAAAATGTTCATAGCAGCCCTATTTACAATAGCCCGGAGATGGAAACAACCTAAGTGTCCATCATCGGATGAATGGATAAAGAAGATGTGGCACATATATACAATGGAATATTACTCAGCCATAAAAAGAAATGAAATTGAGCTATTTGTAATGAGGTGGATAGACCCAGAGTCTGTCACACAGAGTGAAGTAAGTCAGAAAGAGAAAGACAAATACTGTATGCTAACACATATATATGGAATTTAAGAAAAAAAAATGTCATGAAGAACATAGGGGTAAGACAGGAATAAAGACACAGACCTACTAGAGAATGGACTTGAGGATATGGGGAGGGGGAAGGGTAAGCTGTGACAAAGTGAAAGAGCGGCATGGACATATATACACTACCAAACGTGAGGTAGATAGCTAGTGGGAAGCAGCCGCATAGCACAGGGAGATCAGCTCGGTACTTTGTGACCGCCTGGAGAGGTGGGATAGGGAGGGTGGGAGGGAGACGCAAAAGGGAGGGGATATGGAAACATATGTATATGTATAACTGATTAAATTTGTTATAAAGCAAAAAAAAAATAAAAAATAAACACTTTATTTTGGAATATTAAAAAAAAAAAAACACAGTTAGTAAAAAAAAAAAAAAAAAAAAAAAAAGACCAATAATTTGATAGAAAAATGGGCAAAGAAAGTTAACAGATCACAGAAGTTAATACAAATGGCTTTAAATGTACAAAATGATATGCAATTTTATATATAAAAAAGAAATGTAAATTAAAACATATTATTTTCACCTTTCATATTTCAGAGGTCAAAAGTCTGATAATGTACTGTGTTAGTGAGGATGTAGGAAAATGGGCACTCTCATATATATTAATGGGATACAAATTGGTACACACTCATTGTAAGAAATTTGAGATTAACCAAATTTGAAAATTTACATACCCTGTTACAGTTATCTATTACTGTTTAACAAACAACCCCAAAACTTAGTGGCTTTCCCATTTACAATTATTTTCCTTGTGAAATTGAGGAAGGGCTAGGTTGGGTGGTGGTTCTCTGACCCGTATAATGTCAGCTGAACTCTCCCAGGCCTGGGAAAGTACTGAGATACTGAGGGGCACAGGCATGTCTTTTTATGTAGTAGAAAAACATGACTAATATGTGCACGTGTCCATCTTCTCCATGGCCCCTGCTCCCCAACTACTGCCACCACTAAAGGAGACTCCAACTTCACAGCAGTTTCGTCCCCTTCCTGCCCTCTAAGATTCTTTGGGCTTTTGCAATAATGAAATGCCCTCCAGTCAAAGACCCTGAGGAACACACCTATAGTTGAAAAAAATGGAGTGTATTACTTGTTACAGTGAGGGGAACACACAGGATGGGGAACCATGGAGCATTTTGGTAAGAGGGCATTAGAGGGGACTTACAGGATTTGGGCTTGTATTAGTGATTTTGGAGAGAATTAAAGAAGCAGGACTTTTCTCAGTGTTTGATGCTGTCGGGAAGCAAGAGTAATTCTATGATTAGGTACCTTAAACCTTATCTAGAAAAAGGAATAACTAAAGCAAAGTTAAAGCTGCAATTGGCAAGGAAACAGCACTCGCATATTATCCAGGATAGAAAGACATTTGGTCATTTTGGGGACTTGGACAACGTTCACGGTTTGTCTGTGTTTGGATATGATTACAGAATGGTCTTGTTTTTGTCTTGACCCATCATGGTTACAGATGGCCTTGTCCGATGTTGATGTCCTGTGAAATAGTTTATGTGCAACAGGAGAACTCCAAGGCCTTGGCTGTTGTCAGATCAATTTCTACAACACCAAGGTCTAACTGATAGTCCCAGGCCAACATCCAGATGTCAGGGACTGCTTTCTCTTTCTCAGACGAGAAGAAGAGGCAAGCAGAGAAGTGGGTGGGCGGGATTTCAGTTTTGGAGGAGTTAGGCAGAGAGTTTCTGCAGCGTGTGCAAAAGAAATTAAGGGGGCGGGAGGAGGAGCGGGTTAACAAGAATTGCTGTGGACACTGTGTCCACTTCATGGTTGTCAAGAAATATACTTTTTAGGGACTTCCCTGGTGGCGCAGTGGGTGAGAGTCCGCCTGCCGATGCAGGGGACACGGGTTCATGCCCCGGTCCAGGAAAATCCCGCATGCCACGGAGCGGCTAGGCCTGTGAGCTATGGCCGCTGAGCCTGCGCGTCCGGAGCCTGTGCTCTGAAACAGGAGAGGCCACAATACTGAGAGGCCCGCGTACCGCCAAAAAAAAAAACTTTTAAAAAATATAAATTAAAATCTTGAACAATTTTGAATTGGCTTTTGGTTGCTGGATTGTATTCCCTCTATTGTAATACTGCTCTGAGACCAACCATGCGGATCAGGATCTTAAAAGGGCAGGTATTCAAAGCCAAGAAGTTCTGAGCCATTGTCTTAAGAGTCCAGAGCTCCAGCTCAAGCTGAAGCTGATGCCTGGGTCAGGATGGTGTTTGAAGAAGAACCAGAGCCAGGAGGGTGCCAATCAGAAGCCAGGCTCAGGTGCCTGCGGCCTCCATCCCCTAGAAGACCCAAGCATTCAGAGCTCCCCAGGCTCTTAGTGCCCCCAGAAAGTGGCAGCCTTGACCTCCGGTCTGGGTTTCTTCCCCAGGCTCTTAGTGCCCCCAGAAAGTGGCAGCCTTGACCTCCGGTCTGGGTTTCTGGGTCCTGGTTTTTACCATAACAAACCTTGTCAGCCGAGGATGCAAATATAGGGGGATATGGTCCCTGCCCCCAGGCATGCTGATTCTGTGGGAGAGTGAGGGCAGCCACAGCAATAGCTGGGGCTCAAGACAGACGAGCACTGAAGGCCCAGCAAAAGGCCCCCAGCCCCTTCCAGGGAGGGAGCATTTCTTGGCAGAGCCAGTATCCACAGGATAAATGTTTGGAAAGCAGGGGCAAGGAAGGCTGAGGACAGAGCAGTGAGGAATGCACAGTGACAGATGAATTCAGAGCATTCTTTGGAGCCTGGAGATCCCCAAAGGTGAAAATCTCAAGAGCCAAACTCTATGGCTGGCGTAAATCCTATCGAGGCCGCAGGGGATACGCATAGTCCAGCACCTAAAGGACCCACTGAGGGTAGCAGGAGTGAACACAGACGTCAGCAGAGCCTCCCCTCTCCTTCCCTTCCTCTCCCTCCCCTTTCAGGTGGCTGGCCAGAAGGGCCCAGACTATGTGGGGTAGTGGGAGAAATGAAAAGAAAACGGGCAAACATGGGAGAAGAAGAGCCCACACTGGGAATCAAAGAGCTGGAAGAGTTCTGGAAATGGAGTATCTGGAGGGAGAGTTGGTCAAGGGATGATGCATTAGCATCCGAACTGTACTCAGAGGGACAAGGACAGTGGCGGGTCTGCTTACTTGGCCAAACTTTCTGAAAGGAATCGGGTGCCCGTGTGGGCACCCGGCCTGGGCTTTCCCACAGAAGGGGTGGCCTGGACCCTCGGTGCTCGGGCCCGCGCGCTACCGGCGGTAAGAACGCGCTGGGCGGAGGCGGGCGGGCGAGCGCCTTGGTGGCCCTTCCCCTACTTTCCAGCTTCTTCAGCTGGAGCAAGAGGTCTGTGCCCGGCGGGGGAACGAGCGTCCAACCCCTGGACCCAGGTCTAGGCCCGCAAGCGGACACTACGAAGGGGCGGGCGGCTCCCGGGGCAGCGCCGCCGTTCCGCGCTCCCGCCCCCGGGAGCCGGACGTGGCGCCTCCCCCGCGGCAGCGGGAGCCTGGAGGTGGGGTCGGGAGCCCGAGGCCGGGACTCTGATGTCACCGCGCGGCCGCGGGCGCCCGGGAGCGCGTCTCGGGTTGGAGCTCAGGTACTCGGTGAGGCCGGGGGGGCCGGACGGCCGGGAGTGGGCGGCGGAATCGCCCTTCCCGGGGGCGGCAGGGCGAGCCCCGCCGCTAGGAGCGGGTGGGGTGGCTGGGGCTCCGCGGAGCAGCCCGCGCCTCGTTGGGTCTGGAGGGGTTGGGCTCCGCGCGGAGTCTGGTCTGCGTGAGTCAAGGCCCTGCGCGCTTGGCCCCTTCGCAGAGGGGTGGGGGGCGCAGAGCCGGCAACAGCGGGAGCTGCTGGGGAGCGCGCCCGGGGGACCCGAGCACGCAGTGGGGTCTCACCCTGCAACCTCCGGCTCCCGCCTTTCGACCGCGCAGCCACTGGGGAATCCTGGCCTCTCCGGTCCACGATCGCGCGGTCCCCTCCGCGCGTTCTGAGCCCTCCTTCCCCGACGGTGAACCCAACCAACAGGAAAGGCCGAGAAATGCGCCGGCCAGGGGCCATCCGCTCTCCCAGCGTTCCCGAGGCCTCGCTCTCCAGCCGCACCGCGTGACTTTGTCGCCCCCTGTGGCCGCCAGGCCTGCGCCTCTTTCTTCCCTGGAGCGCCTCGACTCAGCTTGAAGCCCCAGGTATGTGGTACGATCTGGACCGCGGCTTCCTCTCCCCAAGTGCCGCCAACATCCCGGGTTTCCTGACCGTGGCACAGAGCTAGAGTCTACGGAGACTCTACGTGTGCGCGGGAGCGAGCTGAGAGCAGACGCTTCGCGACGTGAGCTGTGGTGCTGACAGGCCGGGAGAATGGGGTGCCGGAGGGAACTGGGAGAGCCACGGAACTTACCAAAATGCCTGCCCTTCTAGACCTGGTCTGGAGTGGTGGAATTCAAGACACGGCCCAGGACCTAGAAACTCAGTCCGGCAGGGAGACTGCCATGCAGGCAGCGCGGCAGTCTCCCTGCCAGACCATCCAGGTGGGGTGGCCTGGACAACCTCTCCATAAGAGAGGTCAGACGTGAGGTGGCCTTTGGGAAAGATATGATTTAATTCCTGATCATTGTTGATAATTTGAGGTTGTCTGCCTTTCTGGTCACCTTACCTGGATCTGCTTCCGTTGCCTTTGTGTGATTTTACCCACTGGAAGCTGTCTTCGTGGATTTCCCCACGAACCTCTAATTAAAAACCTGGGTCTGCTTTCTTGCCTGGTCCAACCTCTCTCCTGAGGTCCAGACACACATCTCAACTTACCACCTGCTTGCCAGACTTGCCACAAACACTGCAAAGCCCACAGGCCCCAGACTGAGCACTGGATCCCTTGGCTAGTCCCCATCTCAGCTTCCTCATTCCTGGGACCAGCACCTCCACCTCCCCAGCCCCTAGCTCTGAACACGGAAGTCATCCTTGTCTCCTTTTCCTCTCTTGCTCTTTGATTCAGGTGATAAGTTTATCGCAAATGACCCCAATCTGGTGGTTTTCTAGCCGGGATTCCACTTTGCTCCCCCTGCTCTGACGGGGCTTGGCAAAAGGTTCTTTGAGTTCTAGCTTCTGGACTTACATTCAATGCAGGCACTGGCTCTGCAGCCCAGCCCACAGCTGACAGTAATGCTGATGCTAGGGCTCCTGGGGTGTGGCTACCCCCAGCCACAAGGACTGGCTGAACTGCAAGAGGCTCCCTGCAGCCAGACAAGTGTGAAAACTCTTTGCTCTTTGGGCTGAGGTCCCAAAACACACTAAAGGAGCTGGACCCTCCTGGCATAACAGGTTCTACAAAGGGCACAGTGTGAGCATCCTGCATGGGTATCAGGTGCTTGGGTTACAACTGCAAAAGCATCCTCGAGACAAGTTAAGGTCAATAAGAAAATGTACACACATTTTAGTTATCCATTTGAGCTGTTTTTATTTGGTGAACTCAGAATCCTTTATCAGTCAGTAACTCACAAATAAGATAGAATTGTCAAGGCCTTTTTTGAGGAAACATCTTTGTATTAGAACAGTTACCCATGCCTATAGATGCAGCGAAAGTCAAGAATGGGTGGCATGAGCCAGGGTAAACAGTGCTCCCAAGCTGGGCTCAGAAGGATAGGAAGAGAGAGAGCTATTGTCTGGGTGGCTGGCGGTGGGGGCGGGGTTTACCAAGAGGAGGTGACTGTCCTCCCAGGGGCTGCTACTCAGAGTAGCTTCTTGTCTTTCTGAAGTTCAGGGAGTATAAACTACTTTGCAAAAATGGTCCCCAAGCCTGAGTGAAGACCAACCTGCAGGGCTGGCCTTAGTGGGCACAAAGATGCCTCCAGGTGGGTGATGTCAAGATGTTCTGGTACCAGGTCAGCTGAGATCCCCTCCTGGGAATGTTGGAGGTACTGCTTCGCCCTTTTAGGAAACATCATATCCTCCCACCGCTAACCTCCCTACCTGCCCTATCCAGCAATCTGTAGCATCTGGGGTCTCAGGGAATGGGGTAGAGGGTGATCCTGAGCTCCAAAAAGTGTCTAGAGGCTCACATAAATCTGTTTTTCAGTTTCCACCCAACTGTGGGTCACCCTCCTCTGAAGTCCCAACCAAGCAGCTTAGGAAAGGCAAGCCCGCCCCCCACCCCACCCCCAAAGTCCCTATAGCCCATAGGGAGCCCTCAGTTCCCAAGACTGAAAGCTGCTTTCACCCCTGACCCAGGCACACCCACCTAGCTCCTCCCCTTGCTCCCCCTCCTGCCACTGGGGAAGTATTGATTTCTGGCCATTCCTGTTCCAAGCTGTGCTTGCCTGCGCTTTTGGTTCCTAATAACCTGAGTAACCTGGTCAGTGTCCATGGGTGGCAGCTGCCTCACCCATTCTGTCCCCTTTCTCAAAAAGACTAATAGGGAGAGAAGAGTGGGTGGAAGCAAAGAAGCCCTCAACCTTCTCCACCAAAGCCACCCCCATCTACTCCCTGAAAGGCTGCTCCTTTCCTTGTCATTCAACAAATACTTAACATCCACTACGTGCCTGGCACCGAGGGTACAGAGATGAGTAAGTGCAGGGCCTGTCCTCAGGAAGCTCAGGGGTGGGAATGGGGAGAGGGAATCAAAGCAAGCCAACAATCACAATGCAGGGCGATGAGTGCGGTGATGCAGGAAGCTCAGGACACTGTAGGGATCCCAAAGGGTCAGAAGACCTCTAAGCTGAGCCCTGTAGGAGGAGCAAGAGTGGCAGGACAAAGAGGGGGTGAGCCTGTGATTCCTAGACAAAAGGCAGAGAGTCTCCCAAGCAGGGGCCATATTATCCTGGAATCTGCCAGTATTTTGGAGGGATGGGGGCGATTGTTTCCCATAGTGGAGGCTGGGCTTTGTTGGAGGCTCAGGCCCCTGGCGGCTGGGGGTGAACTGGCTTTCAGCAGGGTTTGCTTCTAGGAAATTGATTCTGGCTGCAGTAAGCTTGGAGGCAGGCCCAGATTCCAGGCAGGGCTCCCTGCCCCTTACCAGCTGTGTGCCTCTGGGCAAGTCATTCCCCCTTCAGAACTTCAGTGTCCTCATCTGTAAAATGCAGACAGCAGTTGTGCGGTTCAAGACAAATATTTATTCAAAGCACCTGGAACATAACTGGCCCAGAGGGAGGGAGGAAGGCTGTGAAGCTGCCCCTGCCACCTGACCTGGGTCTTTCCCCCTCCTTTCTTGTCTCCCCTGTGATCTCAGACCGTTCTTGACCATTGTTTATCAGGGAAAGATCACATGGAGAAGCTAACAAAGCAGCCAGGAAGCAGCCAGGGTGGGACAGGGTTGGGGAGGGCAGGAGCATGGGTACATTCTCAGAGCTCCAGGAGGTGCCAGGGTAGAAGCCGGGGCTGCGGGCCAGAAGAGCCCCAGCGGGGGATGCGCTAGTCGCCAGTTCCTTCCCCTGAGCTAAGGCCCTCAATCTCCAGAGTTGTTCCCCTGGTCCTACTGCCCTTGCCATTCCAGACTAGGGAGGTGGGGGGTGTGTGTGTGTGTGCCAGCGCTAATAAGGGTCGTGAGACTAGGGAGGGGATGTGTAAGCATGTCCGTGTTGGAGGTGCCAGAAGGTTGTCCTAACCCTAACCCGGAGCGCCTCACCCACCACCCCGTCTATGCTTTTCCAGGCCCCACAGAGCTGGCCAGCCTCCGCCCGCGTCCGCGCAGCCATGGAGGCTCTGGGTCCTGGAGGCGACTGCGCCTCGCCGGCCTCGTCCACTCGCAGCCTGGACCTGCGGCGGCTGTCCGCGCGCGCCGACTCAGCCTACAGCTCTTTCTCCGCCGCCTCCGGCGGTCCTGAGCCGCGCACACCGTCGCCGGGGACCCACCAACTTCCCTACCTGGACTGGGACTACGTGCGCGTGGTGTGGGGCGGCCCGGCCCCCACCGCCGGGCTTCGCGCCTCCCCGCAGCCCCGGCCCGCGGCCGCCGCACGCAGTGGGCCTCGTCCCCCCGAGATCCGGGGGACCCCGGGGCCGCTCAGCCGCCAGACCACTCCGCTGCTGTACGCGCTGGCGGCCGAGGCGGAGGCCGCGGCGCGGGCAGCCGAGCCGCCCAGTCCGCCTGCGTCGCGGGCCGCCTACCGCCAGCGGCTGCAGGGCGCGCAGCGGCGAGTGCTCCGGGAGACGTCCTTCCAGCGCAAGGAGCTCCGCATGAGCCTGCCCGCCCGCCTGCGGCCCGCGGCCCCCGCGCGGCCCTCAGCCGCGCACCCTCGCTCTGCCTTGCTCAGCCACCCCGGCGGGGAAGCGGAGCCGGCGCGCCCCGGGGCTCCCGCGCCGGGAACCGCCGGCAGGGGACGCCTCGCCAACCAGCAGCGGAAGTGGTGCTTCTCAGAGCCGGGAAAGCTGGATCGCGTGGGTCGGGGCGGTGGGTTGGCGGGGGAATGCTCGGGGGAGGCCTGCTCCAGCTCTGGCCTCGCCAGGCCGGAGCCCCGGGAATGGCAGCAGCGGACGCTGGCAGAGTTCGAAGGTCACCAGATCAGATGGCTGCCTGCGACCCAGCCCCGAAGCATAGAGGACCCGAAACCCCGGTCCTTGAGGCTCAGCAATGCCTATAGGCCTGCCGGTCGGAGTCGGAGCGCTTCGGGGGAAGTCTTGTCCCCCTGGGGAAGTCCAGGAGGGGTCATGCCCATTGCCCAGGTATGGAAGATAGGGGCTGCAAGCTTGGCTTGGGGGCATCCAGAAGATTGAAAACTTGAGCAACATTTCATCCAACTGCTTGCCTTTCCAGGCTGTTCCCAAAGGAGCAGAAACCCCCAGACCATTGTTTCAGACCAAACTTTCCAGGTGAGAGACATGGACCACTCTGGGGACTGAAAGCTGGGGGAAGGCAGCTTTCATAGCTCTTGCTCAAGAAAGAAGAGGGCCTCCCACTCACCCTCAGTTGGAGCCTTCTGTCTTTTGCAAACCACATCCCCTAATCCCACCCCCAACACCCTACTGTCTGTCTGGTGCAGAACCAGAATCTTCCTGCCTGGTCCCTGTGGTCAGTGTAGGGTCCCTGCTTCCAGGTTCCTGACTCAGAAGGAAGTTGCAGTGGTGTGTTCTGCAGAGGGCCCCCAGAGCAGTCCCTCTGACTGGGAGCAGAGGGCCTCAGAGAACTGCATTGTGTCTGCCCGGCTCCCATCCCTTCCTGATGATGAAGTTTTCCTGGAAGAAGCCCCGCTGGTCAGAATGAGATCACCTGCAGACTCCCATGCTCCTCTGGGGCTCCCAAACAGGTGAATTCCCTCAGGCTTTCAAGCAGAGTGAGATACCCCCTTCCCACACACATCTACAAAATGCTGGAGGGGCAGGGAACCCTCTCCTGGCTGGTGGCTGGGAGCCAGGGGGGTGAGGTGGGGGAGGTGGATGGCCGTTGGAGGCCACCATTTATCTTTGGCCAGAGCTTCTTCTGATTTAGTGTCTCTTCCACTTCCAGTGTCCATGCCTCTGACCAGCAATATGGAGCTGGCTTGGGTCAGAGGGCTGACCAGGCTATAATCCCCTCGGAGCAGCCCCTTCATGAGCACCCAGAGACTGCAAGGGCGGATGACTGTTGGTCTGTGAGTGTCTCCAGGCCTACATGCTGTAGTCCCCCTGGGACTGCAAATGGTGACATTGCAACCTTTGACCCCACTGGACTGCTGACCACTGATCCCCCCACAGCTGCAGAGACTGACCCCCTCAAACCTCTCCCAAGTGATGCCCTGAGACCCCCAGGCAATGATACCCTGGGGCCTTCTGACCACACTGCCCTGGCTTGGGGCACTGGCCAGACTGGTTCAAGGTCAACATGGCCCAGTCCACGCCTCGAGGAGCTGGTTCAGGAGCTGGCCAGATTGGATCCCTCTCTGAGTGACACTCTCACCTCCTATCCCAGCCCAGAGCCATCCCTGGGCCTGCTGGATGGGCTGATTCCTTTAGCCGAGGTCTGGGCTGCAATGAGGCCAGCCTGTGGAGAGGCTGGAGAGGAAGCAGCTGGTACTTCTGCGTCAGGGTGAGTGAGGGGTACCAGGGACTCAGGGGATTCTAAGCCCCTGCAGCCTGGGGCAGGACGACCCAAGGAACTCTGGTTTTGTCCCCAGCTCTTACCTACTTAACTCCACCCAGCACCTGCCAGCTTCTCAGGAGGAGACAAGGCCTGAAAACCTTACCACCCACGCTGTGCCTGACAAGCCATGCGGCCCGGGTCTCCCCGAGCCAAATAACAGCATCCAAGCCAAGAAAGTGAGTGTGGAGGGGCTATTAGAGGCTGGGCTAAGTCAGGGCCCTGCCTCCAGACTTAAGTACCCACGCCCTCCCTGCAGGTGGAGCTGGCGGACCTCCTCCAAAAGACGCTAAGGGAGCTTCAGGCCGAGCAGGAGCAGCTGCAGGGAGCGGCCCAGGCTTGGGCCAGGCGCGGGGCTGCCCTGGAGGCCTCTGTCGGCCAGGCCTGTGCACCCCACGAGCTCGAGCGGTTCAGCCGGTTCATGGCCGACCTAGAGCGCGTGCTTGGCCTCCTGCTGCTGCTGGGCAGTCGCCTGGACCGCGTGCACCGCGCCCTGGCCCGGGCGGGCGCAGACGGCGACCCTGACGAGCAGGTAACGGGTTTGGGCTGGGGGAGGGCGGGGCGGTGAGGGGCCTGCGGGCTCCGGCTGGAAGCCTCCCGCGAGCGGCGGCGCCCTCGCCCCGCGTCTCCAGGCCTCTCTGCTGCAGCGACTGGGGCTCCTGCAGCGGCAGCAGGAAGACGCCAAGGAGTTGAAGCAGCATGTGGCACGGCGCGAGCGGGCCCTGCGCGAGGTGCTGGCGCGCGCACTGCCCGCTGACGAGCTGCGGGCCTATCGCTCCCTGTTGGTCGGCAAGGCCGCTGTCCTGGCCCAGCAGCGCAGCCTGGACGAGCGGGTCCGCCTCCTTCAGGACCAACTGGACACAGTCAGGACCGACCTTGGCCGTCGTCCTGCGACTCCCAGGCCGGCCTGGCCCCCAGGCACCCGTCCTCCGGATAAACCGCCCTTCCCCCCTCCCCTCATCTAGTTACAGGGGTGTGGGGATGAGGAGCACTGCCCCTGCCTCTCACCCACGTGATTGGGATGACGCTGGTTTATTCGGTGCTTTTCCCTTGGGGTGGGGAAGACCCAGGCCCGGCCTTCCTGGGGTACTTTTTCCAAGTGTTCTCATGTGGCCTTACCCAAGTCTTAGGAATTATTTGGTAATTAACTTATGAATTTTAAAGTCTGCAGTATTCCCCCTTTTCGGTCAGGGTTGGTTGGAGGGAGAGGAGACAAGTCAGAGGAGCACTTCAACTTAAGATGCAAAATGGCCATTTTTTTCCCTCAATAAAAAATTGATGTGAGAAGTGTGCGTATCACCTGGAGCCTGGCTTGGAGGAGGGATCTTGTTTGCAAACTACAGACACCTGCCAGACTAGAGCAGAAAAGAGATTTGTTGGAGGACATCACTCGGGCCTGGGGATCCCTAGAAAGACTGAGGAAACAGGCTTGAAAACTGGAGGGGCCAAGCAGATGCTGTCACCAGTAGTCCCTAACTATTCTGGTGACTGCATTATTACCACGGAGGCCTAGGCCTGATTGGCTGAGGCCAGGTCTCTTTTGCTGGTTTTTACCCAAGCCCCCGACATGAGTAGTATAGTGGAAGTGGGGGACTGCCTCCCTTCAAGACTCAGGGATAGGGAACTTCCCCAAATGGAAAATGGATTCAGATGCTTTGCTGCCTTAAAACCCTGATGAATGTCGAGTACACTTGGACATTTGGGGACATTCATTCCAAGACCCAGAAAGAACTTTCTTCCTCTTCCAATTATGTTGGATAATTGGATAAACTGAATTTATCCACCTTTCCTTTGGAGTTCCCACTAGGTCACCCAGGCTTAAGGAGGGCAGTTGGGGGGATGGGAGCTGAAGGTGAGTCATGGGGGACCTGGAGACCTATTATTGTGGGGGTGGTGCTGAGGAGCTGCAGAGGCAGCTTTTCTTATGTTCTGGAGATGCCAGTTTGGGTATGGGCTAAGGTTGGGAGTTAAGGGCTAGAGTGGTATGAAACAGGACACACATTCCCCTCTGTGTGTCAGTCCTGTGTACATAGAATCAATGTTCAGTTCTCAAATATACATTGAAAATCTGCCTTAATATTTGTAGCTGCTAAGGCCAGGGACAAGAACATTGTTCATGTAAATGTTCAGTGTATTTTTGGAAGCTGGGCACATTAATAGGCATGTGTATGTGTATCTAAAGCCAACAGACCTCAAAGTGAGAAATGTCTGCTTCTGGGCTCGTTTTCTGATGCATATTGTCACTAAGTGCAACTGGTTGGGAATTTTAAATGGTCGTATTCATACCAAAAGCATTAGTTATAACAGTCGCGCTATTGAGCACAGAACAATGCTCACATTGTGCCTTTTTATAAAAAACATATGGGGCTCCTGCTGATTCTAACATTATGTTTTGCTTTTCTCCTTTGAACGCTGTGGGCGGGGCCTCCGCTCTAAGATCCTCTGCCTAGCAGGGCAGCTCTCTTCCAGACGCGTTCTGGATGGAATCTACTTATTTCTGGCTTTTGCCCTGTACAGTCCCCATTGCATTCTCCCATTGTGATATACTTAGAAACACACTTAACGTCGTCCATTAGGCCAGTGAAAATTGTGTATATCAGACAAAACACTCCCAGCCCGGGATAGGTATGAGAAGCAGCGTCTGCCATTGTCTGGTTAAACTGCACTTTGGTTCTTTGCTGGTTTTTGCCATGGGGAAATATGAGGCTTCTGTGCTTGTCTCTACCAGATCGAGAGAGCCCACAAAAGTAGGGCCACAACTCCTGCGCCTGTCCTTCCATTTTGCCTCCGTCTCCTTCCTGCCCCAGTTTATCTCCCTTCCACACCCCGTTATTCCTTCAGAGGGCAAGAATGAGCTCAGCATAGGTGTTCTATATTGGCAGCACGGACTAAGACTAGGGGTGGGGTGGGGGCCAGTACCAGAAGTCCGGTGAATTCCATCCTCCTGGACACTGCCAGCAGAGGGCACTGTTTTCCTCATGATGAAAGCTGCTAGCCACGCTTTACCACCCGCCGCCTCCCCAGCTACCAGGCCCTCTGGGCTAGCCACAGGGACGTTGCCTTGTCCTGAGCAGTGTCCCTGTTGGACCTGAAGGCTGGGGCTAAGCATTTGTGTCTGTCGGAAAGAAATCCTGGCCCGCCAGTTATGGGAAGGTTGGCTCCCTTTCCTTTGCCACTAGGCCTTTGTTCGAAAGTCGTTGGCTAATGAGGAGTGGGGAGGGGGAGGCTGGGGGTGTTGATCTCGAGGATCAGTATCAAAAAGAGCCTTACGTAGTTCCCCACGGTGGAAAAGAAAGTTTCTTGGGCCTCTGTTGGGGTTCCTGTCCGCACCTCCCCAAGCCGCCTGCGCCCGCCGCCGCCTGCTGGTCCCGCCCCCAGCCCTGAGGCCTGCAGCGCCCCGCCCCGATTGAGCAGAGCGCGGTTGTTGCCTGGCAACTGGCAGCCCCGGGGCCTCCCTCCTCTCCTACTCGCCTCGTCCCGCCCCCCCCCCCCCCCGCCGTTCCTAATATGGATGTAATTAGTGCACTTTTTACCTTCTGACTGTAAATTGGAAACAGAGTAGGGAAGCAGGGTTCCGTGGTGCCCAAACCGACGCGCAGTCTGGCTGGAGCAGCCGGCTCCTCACACCACGTACCTCGGCGAGCGGCTGGCGTGAGCCTCAGGAATCCTCACGAGAACAAGTTACCTTGCTGTTCAGTCACGTGTAATTCAGAAGCTTATGAGGACATTTAGGTCAAATGTGGTCGAGGACCGCAGAGAGAAGAGGTGAAGTGCTGTAAAGCAATCCTTCCAACGACCCCGTAGCGTTACTGTCACAGCCTAGCTACAGTTTAGACAGTCATGATGGGTGTTTACCTGTTGTCTTTGAAACTTAAGTCAGCACTGACTTCTCACTAGGAGGACTTTTTCCTCCCCTTCTTGAGGAGAGGTCCAGACATCTCTCTCTCTCTCTCCCCTTCTCCTCCCTCTCTCACTATCTCTTCCTTATTTCTTCCTCCCTGCAGTAATATCTGAGGCCACCTCTGCTCCACAGGTTCAAGTCCAGAGGTGTGGCAGTTCTGGAAAGGTGACGCCAGCCACAGAGGTTCAAGGCAAAAAGCTATCTGGAGAGCGACAGAGTCTATTTATTAAACCATTTTAAAAGGTCAAATAATTTCTTCCAGGAAAAGGCAAAGAAAAGGGGGGAAATATGGGTCCTGGGTAGGCCCAGCTTTAAAACCATGTGTGGAGGGGTGCTCTCAGTCCAGAAGGCTGAATGACTGCTTGTTTAAGACTGGAAGTTGGGGGGGGGTGGGGATGCTAGAGGAATGTGCATTAAGAAAGGCATTGTGGGGCTTCCCTGGTGGCGCAGTGGTTGAGGGTCTGCCTGCCGATGCAGGGGACGCGGGTTCGTGCCCCGGTCCGGGAGGATCCCGCGTGCCGCGGAGCGGCTGGGCCCGTGGGCCGTGGCCGCTGGGCCTGCGTGTCCGGAGCCTGTGCTCCGCGGCGGGAGAGGCCGCAGCAGTGAGAGGCCCGCGTACCGCAAAAAAAAAAAAAAAAAAAAAAAAGGCATTGTGATATTTTAAATAAAGTGATATTTCCCTTTTGTGGGGAAACATTTTTCCTAGTAGAGTCACTGTTGTTGTTTATATATACAAATACTAACATGGTAAAAGAATGGTGATCATGTAGAGCAACGTCACGAATCAGAGATATTTGGTTTTGGAATGCAGCCAGATATCCCTTTGGGACCAACTCGGCACTCCTGGTAATATTACAGGATGGTGTTGCAGTTCACAGACGACTTTACCTACTCGTTCCCTGTGTTCCTTCCTCCCCACAGCCTGTAGGGTATGTACTGCCAGTTCCACAGAGAGGGAGGTGGAGCTTGGAGACTTGGGTCACTTGCCTAAGGTCACTAAATGAATAAAGAGCTGAGATGAGACCACCTTGCTTTTCTGCAACAGGACACTGTAATGGAAAAGAGCAAGAGGATGCCATCCTGACTGTGAGAGTTACTAGCTGTGAGGCCTGTACAAGTTACTTACAGTTTCTCTAAGCTTCAGTTTCCTCACTTTAAAAATCAAGATACTAACAGTGCATACCTTGTAAGGTGGTAGTTAATACCTGCAAAGTGTTTACAACTGTGCCTGGCACTTAGTAAACACAGGTCATATGTGTGTTACCCATACCCTGGTCTCCATTAGGTAGGTAACACATGCTCAAGAACAGCCTCCAGGGACTTCCCTGGTGGTCCAGTGGGTAAGACTCCACGCTCCCAATGCAGGAGGCCCAGGTTCGATCCCTGGTCGGGGAGCTAGATCCCACATGCAGGCTGCAACTGAGAGTCCACATACCGCAACTAAAGATCCCACATGCTGCAGCTAAGACCCAGTGCAGCCAAAATAAATATTTTTTTTAAAAAAAGAACAGCTTCCATCCTCCTTAGAGGAAATGTACAATTGTATTAAAAAGCTTGCTGTGGGGGCTTCCCTGGTGGCGCAGTGGTTAAGAATCCGCCGGCCAGTCCAGGGGACACTGGTTCAAGCCGTGGTCGGGGAAGATCCCACATGCCCCGGAGCAGCTAAGCCCGTGCACCACAACTATGGAAGCCTGCATGCCTAGAGCCCGTGAGCCACAACTACCAAAGCCTGCGCGTCTGGAGCCCGTGCTCCTCAACAAGAGAAGACACCGCAATGAGAAGCCCGCGCACCGCAATGAAAAAGTAGCCCCCGCTCACTGCAACTAGAGAAAGCCCGCGCACAGCAACAAAGACCTGGTGCAGCCAAACAATAAAAATAAAAAGCTTGCTGTGGACATGACTCATACACATCTACATCAGCAATTAACTCTTCCCGCATTAAGAGGAGTGATTCTCTTCCCTGTGATAATTTTAACCAGGTAAATTAGCTTAATCAATGAATAACTATTTTTTTTGTCAGTTGTTGGAAATATCCTTCCACAGGTGTACCTCCTCTTAGTCAGATATTGTTCTTGAAAACTTTCCATATGCATATCAACTGTAATTTCCTACTGACTTACAGTTTCAGAAAGTTTTAGCCTGCAAGGAAAAAGCAGTGGTTTCTAACACCTGAATTTTAGGCTTATTGATCCTAAACTCTTGCCAAATGTTTTTACTTCACTGGGCAGGCTTGCAGCACACCCTTCTGAAACACAAAGATTCATCTGGCGGTTCAAGAACCCTCCTCTGATTTAAGTGTGCCGTAAACATTAGTTATTGTTATTACTACTTTGCTGGTTTACATTTTGTCTTTCTCAAAGCTGGTCATACCTGTGTGTGTGACCTTTGTTACCCGTCTCAGTCAAGCCTCTCTTTTACCATGAAAAATCTCTAATATTTTATCCTGTCCTAGACCTTCAGCTACTGAGGTTGCTTTAATTATTGCCTCCTGCCTTTTATTTTATTTTTTTGCAGAGGCAGAAGACTTTAATTTTCATTTTGAAATAATTTATGCAGCTTAGAGTTCCAAGCTAGGAAGGTGGGAGAGGTCAGATCCAGGCCTATATTTACCTACAGTTTTTGGCTACCATATCCATGTTTAGTTGACTCCTTTTTTTTGCAGAGAAATCCAAATTCTTTCAATAGTAGAATGCTTGAAAGAGGCAGAAGGATGAGGAGAAAAGAAGTGAAAAGAAAAGCAAAATACAGTAGCAAGTGCTGTAGAATGTTTAAGGGAAGTACGTCATTACACAAGCAAGAACAAAATGGGGGACTTTATTTCATTGCTTAAATCAAAACATTCCATGAGAGACTGCCTTAAATAATTTCAGAGGCCTCACTGATACATACATGGGAGGGGAGCCCCAGTACCCTGTGCCACAAAAACTATTTGGTATGACTAATGACATGCAAACCCAATTTGCAAAAGCAGAGCATTATTACAATATGATATAAAAAGGTTGGTTGAGCAAATAGATTCCACATCTTTAAAATGGGAAAAGAGCCATTTTAATTACACTGTGTTGAAACTGGGAAATCTTGGCAATACTTAAAACCTTCTCAATTACAAATAGGAGCAAAGATACAGATGAATCAAGCCACCCCTCTCTAAGGTCACTGAGCAAAGAGATTCTGCATTTGCTATTTTGGAATAAGTTGTTTGCTTTCAGATGGCTTTTTAAAATGGATATCACGTACCTTTTGCTTGCACAGAACTTTCATATAAAATAGTTGC
Organism: Mesoplodon mirus; assembly: GCF_964341445.2. Classification (NCBI taxonomy): domain Eukaryota; kingdom Metazoa; phylum Chordata; class Mammalia; order Artiodactyla; family Ziphiidae; genus Mesoplodon; species Mesoplodon mirus. Next base: position 73,862,870 of record NC_138980.1, read on the forward strand.
TCCTTAATTGTATCTGTTACTATTTAACCAGAGATTTTTCTAGTGTTTTGCTATGACATTTTTTTCTTTGAATGTTCACCTACTGCACTGAAAGGCTCAGCTGGTTTGAAAGCCACAGATTCAGAAACATGGCACAATGGTGCAATTCACAAATAAATCACACTTTAAAAAATTAAATATTCATGCCATATCAAAGTAGCCAGCCACCAGTGCCAAAGACACATGTTTATATTTCACCATAAAGACAACCACAAATTAAAAGTATTTGCCAAAGTGTCTCTTTTCTTTTCTCTCATTGTTAAATCACTTTTGCTCCCAAGATGTACTTGTTTTCTAATATTTAGCATTCTCAGTATAACTGAAATTAATTACATTCACAATGGTCACATTCTGTATTCAAGACTCTCTGGAATCTTGATTGCCTAAAATGAGGTAGATAACCATTCAAGGGTTTTGTTGGTTGGGACTAATTTCCTTTAGATTTTGATCATCTTTTTTTTTTTAAATAGAATTCCAAAATATTTAGCAAAAGATTGAAAATGTCTGAGCATTTTGGAAAAATATACTTTCAAAAGTTTTTTTTTATGAAAGTTGTTTTACCTCATTTCAATTTAAAAACAGGATAAAAGCATCAAATTACAAAAGCACTACATATCTTAAAGCTGACAATCCATCATCACACAAAGCTCTAATTCTGGCTTGGGAGTATATAGATGCAGAGGCATCGGGTTAAATCATTCAGGGGCCAGACCAGCTGCTGCCCCTTAACCTTTGATCCTAAATTTCAAATTTCCTCCAAAGTTCAATCCTGACTTCTGTAGTTCTTCATAGGAGGCTCTCACTGAGATCTTGAATCCCATCTCTGGAGAAAGATCAAGCTTCAGACAGAAGCTGGAAACGTAGGCCCACTTGGGTAAAACAGGCTGCAGTGGACAAAGTTGGAAACAAGATGGAGCCGAAGGTGTTGGACCGCCGTCTTGGGCAGGCTTAGACTGTGAGAGGCAGGCCCGATTAGAGCAGCTAAGCCGTAGCCTCAGGAACCGTCAGGTGGCTGGGGGTAGACTGGGCACTAGACCAGCCAAGGGCCCCGGAGTGGGTCGACGGGAGATTTCTGAAAAGACCTGCAGACTACTACGGGTTTTTGTCTTTTTACGAGGAGCCATGGGCGAGGCACCCAAGAATTTGCTTAAGGAGCCTGACTTCCTCATGCCTCGAGCCAGATCCTGGAGCATCAGGTCGTCGGCCAGGACGCCCAGAAACGCGCTGGTGGTGGAACTGAGGATGGTGGCGGCCACCTGCACCGGGCGCCGGGCCACAAAACCGCCACTACCACCACCGGTCGCATCGGGCTCGGTAGAACTTCGCAGGCTGGGGTCGCCAAGTAGGCGGCGCAGCGCGTACGAGGCGCCGCACGGCAGGTACTGGTAAGCGCGCCGCCCGCTGTGGTCACGCACGTGCACCTGCGCACCCAAGCGGACCACCAGCAGCACAGCTGCATCCTCGTGGCCATGCAGAGCCGCCAGGTGCAGCGGCGTGTAGCCACCGTGTGAGCGCGCGTTCACGTCGACCCTCGCACCTCCACGCCGCGCGATCTCCACCAGCTGCTGCACCATCTCGAGGTCGCCACTCTTGGCGGCCCAATGCAGGGCCGTGAAACCAGACATGAAGTCGCGTTTGGCCGCCAGGCCGAGGTCGCGTAGCAGCAGCCCGTGCAGCTGGTGGGTCCAACGGCCCCCGGCAGCCCGCACTAGCCACTCGTGTTCGGCCGGCTCCAGGGGTACGGCGGACGGCGGCGGGGCGGCGGGCACCTCCTCGGTGTCCGGGCTCAGCAGGCGAGGGCCGGCGCGCGACAGGCGCCTCAGGTGCGGGGAGCGGCCGGGGCCCAGGCTGAGGCCCAGGCCGGACTCCTCTACTGAGAGCCGCCGCAGCAGCAGCGGGGAGCTCCGTGGGCTGGGCTCCTCCGACAGCTGCCGACGCAGGCCCTGCTCCTCCGCCCGGATCCGGAGCGCCGCAGGGCCCGGGACGCAGCGCACGGGCAGCATGCAGGGCTTTTGCGGCAGCGCGCGCGGAGGGGGTGGTGGCGGCCCTTTTATCAGCCCAGGCGCAGGTTCCGGGTTTGGCGGTTCTGCATGGGGCAAAGCTGCCTCCGACGGTGCCATGGACGGTGGGGCCACGTCTGCAGAGAGTCCCTCGGGGGGCTGGGCCAGCTCAAAGGCTGTAATCTGGGGGTCCGACGGCATCCCTGCCTGCCGGGCTGGGACTAACAGCAGCCCCTTTGTCAGCTGAGTGGGCTCAGAGGCCGGAGCCCCGGGGGTGTCCTGTGGCTCTGATGGCGGAGCCGGGTCCTCAGGTGGTTCCACCGCCCTCTGCGCCGAGGCCAAGGATGGAGCCCCCGAAGCAGCGGTTTCCCCCTGTGAGTCGGAGGTGATCTTCGACGGCGGGGCTGATGCCCCCAGGGTGCTCGGGAAGCAGGAGGGAAGGGACTCTGGTCCCTCCTGGGGCCGCGGCTTCTTCCTCAGCACCACATATTTGACGCCGTCGAGCTCCTTCACCACGGCCACGTCGTTGACAAATTGCTTGAAACGGTCCCTGCGGGCGGCGCGGCCGCGTGGGTCGCCGGCATCCAGCAGCGGCTTGAAGCGGCTCAGCAGCTCAGAGTTGCGCACCTTTCCGCCGTTCTCCTGCAGAAAGCCCAGCACTGCCGCCTGGCTCACGCCGGCGGCCGCAGCGGCCGCGGCCGCGGCCAGCGCCATGGTCAGTCCGGTCCCGCAGGGGAGCCGGGGCCTCCCCCTCCCACCGACCAGCTGTTCCCGGTTGCTGGGCAGGTGGACGTCGCGGTGCCAGCTGGGACGCACTGGAGCCGGGGTACCAGGAGTCACGTCCGCCTCGGCCAGGCTCACCTGATCGTTTTCAACGAGGCGTAACGGGCGTGTCCCTGAAGCTGGACCTCGGTCACGCCCGCGCCGCGGGGCCCGGGAGTCTCCTGGAAAAATGAGCTGGGGGCCGCGGCGCGCGCGCCCCGCCGCCGCCCCGCCGGGCTCCCAGTCTTCGGGGGTAGGTTTCTGCCTTTATATTCTGTCCAATGGGCGCTGGGCTCCATCCCCCGTGCGCGGTGCTCGCCTTACCGGTGACAGCTGCCGCCAGGGACGCGGTGGGAGTGGGGGAGCGGAAATTCTCCACCGCCCCTCCCAACACGGGAATTAAAGGCGCAGTGCCAGGCTCGGCTCCGGGTTGCTAGGTGGGTGTGTTCCCCAGGGATGCCGCGGTCGACAGGCGAGGCAAGGATTTTTATTCCTTTCAGAAATATTTAACCACCACAAAATACCGGGCGATTGCTTAAAAGCAATAATTTATTTAAAGATCATCAATACCTCTTGAATTGTTGATTGCGTTTCACATAGGAAACCGGCTTCATGCAACTTGCAGTAAAGACAATTTGCTGTGCGTGGCAATGCATGTCACCCGAGGTCTGGAATTTTCTTATGATAAAATAATACATTTTCACATTGAGTTTGGGGAATAAAACCACAGGAAAACATAAAAAAGGAAAAATATCACCTGAAATCACCATTAACATTTTGACTATTTTTCTTCTCCCTCCCCCGTACACATGCATATACATGTTTATGCTTTAAAATACAAAAGTAAAATTGGAATCATGCTATGTTTTTAACAGTTCACTTACTCCACAAGTATTTGTTGCTCACCTAGTTTGTGCCTGTACTTTTTCAGATTGTGATACATCGATTAGCAAGACAGATAAAAACCCCTGACCTAATGGTGCTCCCATAGTGGGCTGGGGGGAAGGTGGAGAGGGACAAAGAGAAGTGATATGGTAATCTGAAAATTGTATAATATGCTAGAGAAATACTATGGAAAAAATAAAGCAGAGTAAAATAGAGGGGCAGGTTGCAAGTTTGAACCCTGTGTTTAGGGGGTAGGACTCACTGTGAAGGCCACAATTAAGCAAGGACTTGAAGAGATCAGGGACTTAAGTAGCTGCATAGGAGAAGCTTTTTCAGCAGAGGGACCAGCCAGGGCAAAGGTGGGATCAATTTCTTAATTTACAAACAGTACTACAAGTATATAATCAGAGGCACCGTAGTACTTGAAGAGAGCAAGACTCTGGAATCTTGCTCTCTTACACTTTTTTTAAAAATTAATTTTTATTGGCGTATAGCTGCTTCACAATGTTGTGTTAGTTTCTACTGTACAGCAAAGTGAATCAGCTATACGTACACATATATCCCCTCTTTTCTGGATTTCCTTCCCACTTAGGTCACCACAGAGCACTGAGTAGAGTTCCCTGTGCTATACAGTAGGTTCTCTCTCATTAGTTATCTAGTTTATGTATAGTATCATAGTGTATATATGTCAATCCCAATCTCCCAATTCATCCCACCCAAAATGCCACACTTGAGTCTTAGGTCTACATTGAGCTACTTGCTTGACCTCTCCGTGCCTCAATTTTCTTACCTGTGAAGGGGGAGAATGACAATAATTACACTTACCTCAACAAGTTGTTGTGAGGATTCTGTGAGAAAGTAAACATAAAGCACTTAGAACAATGCTTGGCCCACAGTAAACGTTCAAATTATTTGTAGTAGTATAGCCACTACTATTTTTCTTACTCATTGGAAAAAAAAAGAAAAGAGAGAGAGAGAACGGTCTTCCCTGGTGACGCAGTGGTTAAGAATCTGCCTGCCAATGCAGGGGACACGGGTTTGAGACCTGCTCAGGGAAGATCCCACATGCCATGGAGCAACTAAGCCCATGTACCACAACTACTGAAGCCTGCGCGCCTAGAGCCCGTGCTCTGCAACAAGAGAAGCCACCGCAACGAGAAGCCCGTGCACCACAACGAAGAGTAGCCCCCGCTCGCCACAACTAGAGAAAAGCCAGGGCGCAGCAACAAAGACCCAAAGCAGCCAAAAATAAAAATAAATACATAAATTTATATTAAAAAAACAAAAAGAGAGAGAGAACATGTGAAAGGTCCTCCTCTCCCCAATCCCATTTCCTAGAGGTAATTTCTGTCTTTTTTTTTTTTTTTTTTTTTGGCTGCATTGGGTCTTCATTGCTACTCATGGGTTTTCTCTAGCTGCAGTGAGCAGGGGCTAGTCTTCGTTGTGGTGCGTGGGCTTCTCGTTGGGTGGCTTCTCTTGTTGCGGAGCACGGGCTCTAGGCGTGTGAGCTCAGTAGTTGTGGCACACGGGCTTAGTTGCTCCGCAGCATATGGGATCTTCCTGGACCAGGGCTTGAACCCTTGTGCCCGGCATTGGCAGGCGGATTCTTAACCACTGCGCCAGCAGGGAAGCCCAATTTCTGTCTTCAGTTCTGTTTCCAGAATGCATTCAATTTAATCTTCTTTGTAACCTCGTTTTATACTATATTGTGAACATTTGCCCCAATGACAGTAACTATTCTTTAAAAATATATACGATTTTTTAAATGACAGGATCACGTATATATAGTAATACACTATTTTTTATCTTTTTAACATCTTTATTGGAGTATAATTGCTTTACAATGGTGTGTTAGTTTCTGCTTTATAACAAAGTGGCTCAGTTATATATATACATATGTTCCCATATCTCTTCCTTCTTTTTTTTTTTGCGGTAGGCAGGCCTCTCACTGTTGCGGCCTCTCCCATTGCGGAGCACAGGCTCCGGACGCGCAGGCTCTGCGGCCATGGCTCACGGGCCCAGCCACTCCGCGGCATGTGGGATTTTCCTGGACCGGGGCACGAACCCATGTCCCCTGCATCGGCAGGCGGACTCTCAACCACTGTGCCACCAGGGAAGCCCTATCTCTTCCCTCTTGCATCTCCCTCCCTCCCACCCTCCCTATCCCACCCCTCTAGGTGGTCACAAATCACCTAGCTGATCTCCCTGTGCTATGTGGCTACTTCCCACTAGCTATCTATTTTGCGTTTGGTAGTGTATATATGTCCATGCCACTCTATCACTTTGTCACAGCTTACCCTTCCCCCTCCCTATATCCTCAAGTCCATGCTCTAGTAGGTCTGTGTCTTTATTCCCGTCTTACCCCTAGGTTCTTCATGACCTTTTTTTTTTTCTTAGATTCCATATATATGTGTTAGCATACGGTATTTTTTCTCTTTCTGACTTACTTCACTCTGTATGACAGAGTCTAGGTCCATCCACCTCACTGCAAATAACTCAATTTCGTTTCTTTTTATGGCTGGGTAATACTCCATTGTATATATGTGCCACATCTTCTTTATCCATTCATCTGTTGATGGACACTTAGGTTGCTTCCATGTCCTGGCTATTGTAAATAGAGCTGCAATAAACATTTTGGTACATGACTCTTTTTGAATTATGGTTTTCTCAGGATATATGCCCAGTAGTGGGATTGCTGGGTCGTATGGTAGTTCTATTTTTAGTTTTTTAAGGAACCTCCATACTGTTCTCCATAGTGGCTGTATCAATTTACATTCCCACCAACAGTGCAAGAGTGTTCCCTTTTCTCCACACCCTCTCCAGCATTGATTGTTTCTAGATTTTTTGATGATGGGCATTCTGACTGGTGTGAGATGATATCTCATTGTAGTTTTGATTTGCATTTCTCTAATGATTAATGATGTTGAGCATTCTTTCATGTGTTTGTTGGCAATCTGTATATCTTCTTTGGAGAAATGTCTATTTAGGTCTTCTGCCCAATCCAAAAATGGGCAGAAGACCTAAATAGACATTTCTCCAAAGTAATACACTTTAATTGTTTTCTTACATTTAATAGTCTACATTGTTTCTGGTTTTTAATTCTTACGGATGGTGTTGCTTATATATAAAACTTTGTGCACATTTCTGATTAATTCCTTAGGATAGAATCCTACAAGTAGAATTACTAGGTCAACGGGAATTAATTATTTTTTAAAACTCTTGGAAACTTTTTGCTGAGTTGTTTTCCAGAAAAGTTACAGCCCCATGAAATTCCCTTGTCTTCCCCTCACTGACACTGAGTAATATCTTTTCGTTTGTCATTTTGAAAGTCAAAAAATTTGTATCTTATTCTAATTTCCATTTATTTTATTACTAATGAAGTTAAACTTTTCCCCTCGTATTTATTGTCTTTGTTCTTTTGTGACTTGCCCTTTTCCCCATTTACCCATATTTTCTTGTTAATATGTAGTTATTAACCCTTTATTATATATGTCGTAAATATTTTCCCACTTTGTCGTTTGTCCTTTAATTTTGTTTTCTGATGACACTTTCATTTTTAGACAACTAGTTTTTAATTGCAAATATTGTATCCTTTTAGCTTAAGAATATAAGTGAAAAATATGAAGGTACATCTCCCTTTTAAAGAACTTTAAAAAAAAATCAATTAATTAATTTTTTGCAGTATTTTGGCCTCTCACTGTTGTGGCCTCTCCCATTGTGGAGCACAGGCTCTGGACGCGTAGGCTCAGCAGCCATGGCTCACGGGCCCAGCCGCTCCATGGCATGTGGGATCTTCCCGGACCGGGGCACGAACCCGTGTCCCTTGCATTGGCAGGCAGACTCTCAACCACTGCGCCACCAGGGAAGCCCCTTTTTAAGAACTTTTAGCATCAGTTTACCCTGTAGCATCAAGCAGTCTACAACAGAATGACAACAATGTCCTTGGGAAAAGTCCTTGTGTTCTTACCATAGAATTATAAATGTAATCAGCTATCATTTCTCTTTAAATATTACCCCTTCTTTAAGCCCAGCTCAAATCCCACCCCAGTCAAGTCTTCTGCAACTGCCCCAGGTGTATCACCCTCTTCACTCTTCTGTAGTTTATTTCAATGAACATCTATTGGCTATCTTTGGGTGCAAGGCAGTGAGCCAAGTCTTCTGGGAAGAAGACACAACCTTCCTTTGAACAGCTTACTGCTTAGTGGAGAGAAAAACACAACTAGTTGTGTTACGTGTACAAATGAAATGAATGCTCCATGTGCTTTCTAGCAGGTAGATTCTAAGAGAGGCACCTGGGAAAATCTTCAAGAGACAGGCTGTGAGAACAAGATAGGGGAGGGCTTGGAAGTTGGACTGTGAAGGCTGAATTCAGGGTAAAGAGTGTCTAGTGTGTTTTCTATTTAGGGTATGTGTCAGAGACACAGAAGAAGATAATGTTTGAAAAGTAATCTGGGGTCATGGATGGAGGACCTTATATGCTAGTTTGGACTTTATCCTGTTTGCAGTAGAATGCCATGGAAACCTTTCTTCTTTTTCCTTTTTAAAAAGTAGCTTTAATTATTTCCTGATTATAACATTAATAATGATGTTTTCCCAATTCCCAGTAGTTTCCAAAACATGGAAAGAACAGATCACATGTTAGAGAGAACCACTCTTAATATTTTTTGGTTTACTCTCTGAGGTTTTCTATTTATATCCATAGATATATAAACAGCCATATATACCATTCTACACAGATAGAATTAGACCACTAATTGTTCCATAACCGATGCTCCCTTAGCCTGTTGTAACCAGTACTGATGTGGTGAATGGGTGGAGGAGGGGGCTCTGGAGAGGTGATGACAGGGTCCCTCTGAGAGATGGTGAGGGTCATCCAGCTAGGGCAGAAAGACAGGGATGGGTGACAAAGAAGTTTCAGGAGGAGAACTTGCATTATATTGCCTGTTTTCATTTTTAAAGTCACATTTCCTTCGTTGCCATTTTCATGTCAGTAGCTACTTTTTATGTTTTATTTTCTTAGCTTTTTCAGGACAAATTGTTGCGTCCCTTGGAAAAATCATTTCCATGATCTCATAGGTAGTGGAGCCTCAATCAACTTGGAATTTTGTTACTGCCCCCTCTCTCCAAGGGGAGGAGGGAGAAGATGCCCCCGTTAAAGATCATTATTGACTTTTGTGGTTTGAACTCATTCTGACTATGATCACTAAGAATAGGCAAGAGATTAAATACTTTGCTTGTACTGAATTGCTGGTACAAGCCAAGTTTACTGACAATGCTTAACAGGCTTCAGGCTCTGAGCTATACAAAGAAATGTGCCCAAGGTCACAGTTAATCATTGGCTGAGCCCAAACTCGAACCCCAGCTTGTCTGATTCCAAAGCTCATGCTCATTCACTGTGCAAAATTGGATCACCAGTACTTAAAACTGATGTCCTGTATGTTTAATAAATAAAGTAGGGAAGAAGTCGTCAGGTAAAAATCTAGCTTAAACCTTTATACCGTGCATCTGAACGTACTCTGCTTTAATATTTTAAATGATTAGTTTATAGTTTGAGGAGACATTAGGATGAGGACGTCAGTGGCATCCAGTTCCCCAGGCTGCTTTTAAGGCCATCGAATCAATTCTTCCAGTGACCCAGAAGTTTGCCAGTAAACATTAGGAAAATCAAACGTAAAATGTATATTTATAGCAAGGGTAAAATTCTATAATGTGTTTTGAACATGGGAGAAAGCAACAAGGACATTTTTTTCCTATCTCAGTAACTTAAATTTGGAGGAGGTCAGGGAAGATGGCCCTTTGCACTTTTAAAGGCACATTTAAAAAAATGTATAAAATTAAAACCCTTCATAACTGTATTATATTATGTTATGTTACATTGTTATATTATGTTATATTGCACTGCCTGTTCCAACCCACAATCTGCTCTGAACCACACGTCTGAGTCCCATAGAGAGCCGTAGTGGAGGCTTTATGTTTCCAACTGTCTTGTCCCTGTCATGGTGGTGTGAATAGGCCCCTTCCATTAGGCTTAGTCCACCACAGCCTGTCTCTTCTGCCCCCTGCAGGCTCACCAATGCCTGTAAGGAAGAGGAGTGTCTAGGTCTCCACCAGGCAGGGACACCAGGGACAGAGGGGGATGGGCTACCCAGAATGGCTGTAAAGGGACTTTGTCCGGATATCAAGCTTTTGCAGTACTGACTTCAGGAACAAATCATGTTTTGTTCTTGCTTACCAGCCCAGGGGAAGCAAGAGGGCCTCTTTTTTCTCATGTCTGTGACTTGTTAAGCCAGTCCTCTCTGAGGTCAAAGGGACTTTCTTTATGTCTAAATCTTGGTGACAAATGTCAGATCCTTTGCCTCTGTTATAAACTGAGTTTTCCTATCTGTGATTCATTTTTCAGGCTTCTTATCTGACTCCTCAGACTGTTGCTTGGTTGCTTGATAGGGAACAGGAGACTTGGTCCGTGAAGACTTGGAGAGCTGTGTCCCGGTCAGGTGTAGCACAAGAGGATGCCCTTTGCTGCCTTTCGTCATCCCTTCTTGGCCTGTTTTATTCTCATAGACAAGTTTTGACTTAAAAAATTATATATTTTTTTAAACCCCCGGAGAGACCTTTTGGGGCTTTCACCTGGGTCAATGTCTACATTAGGACGGCTTAGTTTGAGAGGCCTGCAAAATGTTGTTTTAAACAGTTCCTTAATTGTAAAGTAGAGTCCCTGCTTGGGTCAGGGTGGACAAATCAGCAACCCGGAGGCCGGCCTTCCATTCTATTATGGTTACCCATTCAGATGGGCTTGGAGATGACAGCACCAGATGTTTGGATATGTGAAATCTACCAACAGCGTCTGGCTTTAGAGATGGACGGGTGGCAATAGCTCAACTCTTCCCTAAACTCTTGTTGTACTAGCATGCCGTGTTTATCTTGCCTTCCATGTGGCAACGTGGGTAAAGGGAGAAAGAATCCTTAGATATCAACTTATCCAACTTCCTATTCAACGTTTCTAAGAGCTCATTAACAGAGAGCTCAAAATACAATAATTTGAAGTAAGTTATACGAAAAGGCTGAGAGTTATATGTTGATGGAGACCCTCCCTTCTAGAGGGAATGTGTTGCGGGGAGGAGTCTAGCTGAGGTCTGTGTAACAGAGGGAACAGCAAGAGGTGATGTGGGCAGGCAGTAAAGGGCTAGTTCCAGGTCCTCAGAAGATCTGCTTGCTTGCCACTTTGAGACTATCAGCTAAGTAAATATTGAACAGTTTTATTAACAGCCCTCAGAGTAATAATTCGTGACACTGAACAAGGAGAAAGAAATGGAAGATGAGCTGTGCCTCTGAGGCTGTGTGGTCTGGGGAAGGAGTCGGTAGCAGTACTGGTTTTACTATTTGATGAAACGTCAATAAAACACCAGCAGTGTTAACTGAAAACAAGGGTGATATAGGCCTCTCTTCATCTACCTATTCCCACAATGGCTCAAGCTCCCAGGAGCAAGATGCTGTGTCCTCATCAGTTAGGATATAGCTCTATGTTCAATTAATATTGATAAGGATAGAATAGCAACAGTTTGTCACTAATAGTGACTTTCATTGCTTTGATTTTTCTTTTTCAGAATGGGCTAGAGGGCACTGTCTACAGTCACTATTCAGTAGTTATTCAATATGTTCAATAACTACTGATAATGACAAAACAGTAACGATTTGTCATGCGGTAGTGACTCTCATCACTTTGTTCCTTCTCAAAAATGGTGTCAGTAAACAGCTTGGATATGTTACAACAGGTTACCATGGTTCAATAGCCTCATAATTTCAGGAGCTAGGAGTGAGGCCATGGAGAGGTCTGCCTTCCTGGACTTTTCTAAATGTAAACTTCTGGTTACCTTCTCAGATGTTGATCAAACGGAGGTGAGCACAGCATAGTAAGCAACAGAAACATCTATGCTGACCCTGTAGGACTTCAATTCCACATAGAATGGCTGGAGCAAAAGCAAGGAACAAAAATACAGAGGAGCTTGGGGCGCTCAGCCAGATGAAAGCTTCTGCATTCCCAACCAGTCTCTGAAACACAAACTATTGGGGGTTTCTCTCTCAGTGGAAAAAGGATGGAGTCTGCAACTTGGCTCTTCACACATGGCGCCGTGTTCCTTCCTCTCTTCTTCCTCTTCCATCTTCTCTTCTTTGGCAGAGATGATAGAATTTCCTGGACAAAATAATCCTTTCCTTTTTAAGTGGAAAACTTTTGGCAAAATGTCACAATGTCCTAATGTCCTCGGAGCTCAACATACTGGGCCTTAGAAAGTTTCCAGGGCAGAGACAATAAGACCACAGTCTGCACAGAGCCTTCTGTGTGGCTGCGACAGCGAAGACAAAAACCGTCATGTTCATGTTGTTGTTTAGGATTGGGCTTTTTTGCTGCTGCTTCTCTGTGGTAGTTTTTCACTATTCAGTCTAAATTTTTAAAGAACATTGTGTATGTCTCCATTAAGACAAATTGTTTACATCTCAAAGTTAACAAATTCTATGTCCTCTTTGTTATTTTCTATTTAGAAGATGTAGTGGGTTGAATAGTGGACCCCGCCACCAAAGATATGTCTACATCCCAGAACCCATGAATGTGACTGTAATTGGAAAAAGTGTCTTCGCAGATGTAATTAAATTAAGGATCCCAAGATGAGAACATCCTGGATTATCCAGGTAGGTGTTAAATCCAGTGACAAGTGTCCTCATAAGAGACAGAAGTCACAGAAGAGGAGAAGGCTATGTGAAGACCGAAGCAGAGATTGGAGTGATGCAGCCAAGGAAGCCAAGGAATGCCTGCAGCCCCCAGAAGCTGGAAGAGTCAAGGAAGGATTGTCAAGTCAAGGCTCCCCTAGAGCTTTGGCGGGGGGGGCTACAGACTAATGACACCTTGATTTCATTTATTTTTTTTATTTTTTATTTTATTTGGCCATGCCACACAGCTTGTGGGATCTTAGTTCCCCGACCAGAGACTGAACCTGTGCCCTCAGCAATGAAAGCGTGGAGTCCTAACCACTGGACCAGACGACTGGAGAATTCCCGACACCTTGATTTTTAGACTTCTGGTCTCCAGAGCCGTGAGAGAACAAGTTTCTGCAGTTTTAATCTACCCAGTTCATGATAATTTGTTATGGCAGCTCCAGAAAACTAATACAGAAGGATAGGAGGACATGGGAGATTTATCCAAATATTACTGGAATGGAAGATTCCATCCTGAAGTAGCATTCCTCAGGTTCCTAGGTCTCAGATAACCCAAGGGTATGACAAGATCTGGCCTAGGCACGTCTCAACTAAAACCCATGGCTGTAGCTGCATGTTGGAGAGTCCTGATGTGTACATCAAATTTGGGGAGCAAAAATTCCTTGACAGTATAAAGGTATCCAGACCCAGAGGAAGACTCCTCATTCTGTGAGGTATTTTATGTGGCAAGATGGTAGACCAGCAGGGTATTTTCACTCTGCTGGAGAGGTGTGTTTCTTGTTAGTTCATTCACTGAACTGGTTTCTGTCTCCTCCACCCATGACAGACTTTCACTGTCCCAGAACCTGCCACCACCTTGCAGTGCCTGCATCCCTTTGGAGTCATCTGCAGTGTGGCATTCCATGTTGTTATCACCAAGCTAAGAGTGCTGGTAAACAAGACGAAATATCTTCATACTTCTAGTTTAAGAGATAAAAATATAAAGATAATAAGTGACAGTTCCCCTATACTATAAACTGTAGCCTGGTGGGGAAGATAGACATATAAACAGACATATAAATGGAGATCTATGGGAGGATGTGCTTAGGGCCAGACAGAGATCTTCTAGCCTCCTGGGGCACCCAGGGGAGGGAGCACTTCTTCTTGGGAGAAACTAAAAGCTATTTGAGCTAATGACCAGGAACTCTGCAGGCTGAGAAGGGAGAGGTAAGCATTCTCAGAAGAGGCATCAGCATAAGCAAAGGCATATAGTATGTTTGTGAAATAGCAGGAAGCTCAGGGTGGCCAGAGAATGGGGGCGGTGGTGGTGAGAATGGAGGTGAATGAGTGCAGACACAGACTGGAGAAGGTAATTGGGGCCAGACTATTAAGGGCCTCACACAACCTCAATAACTCAAACCAATGTGTCTAAGCTGAACTGGTATCTTCTTCCCTAACCCTTCTGTCCCTCCCCCATAAAAGGGACAATCAACCACCCGGCCGGGCATGCAACGTGATTCTTCCTCACCCTCTTTAGTACTTCTTCAATCCATCCAGCTCTCTCCATTCCTATGCCAGGCTGCCATCATCTCCAGCCTAGATGTCTGCAATGGTCCTCTCGTCCCCTTGCACTCGATGTCCTTGGCTCCCAGTCGGCCTCATCTCCATTCCATTCTCTATCTGCAGCCAGAGCAAGCCATTTAGAACACAGGTCTAATCACATCACTTGGCTGTCTTTGTAAAATGCTAAACTATTTTAAATGGCTTGCAAGACCCTCTACGATATAGCTTCTAATCAACGCAACACATGCACAGAGGAGCTTATAACGGGAAGCACTTGTACCCTGACATGGCATTCCCCATCCCCAGGCCCTCTCCCTACAGAAACTCTTCCGGCTAGCTCTGGGTTTTGGTACTTCTGGTGGTCACATCCACATCCCAAGTATTATGCTTGTACTGAAGTCTCCTGATTTATCAATCTTGAATATCTTAATAGAATAAATAGGGGTTTAATTGACTTCTATTACTTTTTGTCTCCCTTCTCCATCCCCAGATTATTCCTAGTTCCTTCTCAGGTCTGTTCTGAAACCTCAAAAAATATACTTAAGCCCTAATTTCTTTCTTTATCAATCTAGGGCAGATTTACCCCTAACTTACGGCTTTGTAAGATGGGAACATTAGTGCTCCCATCCTACCATCCGCCTTCCATTGCCCAGCCATTCCTTGCCTATACCTTGACTTATACATTTGCATTTTGATGACATTTATATTCCATTTAACCATAGTGAAATCTTCCATAAGTGCTTTCTAAATTGATTCTAAAAGGCAAAACACTTTTTATTTTATTATAACCATGAAAACCCATTCACTGCAACTCACCTCTGTGCTATGTTTTATTTTGCTTCATATTTGAGTCCTGCCTTTTTGTCTATTTTTGTTTGTTTGTTTGTTTTCCTGGGAGTATAATTGCCTTTCTTCTTCTTCTTCTTTTTTTTTTTTTTGCATTCTGTGGGTTTCCCAGGTCATCAGTCATACTCTCAGTCCTATTGGATCACTCCCACCAACCTCTCTCTGAGAGCCCTCTGATCAGTCTGGCTGGTGGCTCCAGGCTTGCTGCACAGCTGTCAGCCCTTATCCCGGGACTCTCCTTGACTGCTGTCCTGGCTTGGATGCACTGTTTCTGAATGTCATATCTTTCTCTTTCTCTTGGTACCTGCTGAAGCATGCTATCAAGTAACTTCCTAAGAAAAGAAAAGATGCTTAAGCAGTAATTTTTTCTTACCTTTTTGTTGTGGAAAACTTTAAACACGTATAAAAGGAGAGAAAATAAAATAATGAACCCTCATATACCCATCAACCAGCTCCAGTAATTGTCAACTGATGGTCAATCTTATTTCACCTATATTCCTAGTTACTTCCTACTACTCCCAGATTATTTTGAAGCAAATTCCAGATATCATATCACCAGTAAATATTTAAGTATACATCTTGAAAGGTAAGGGCTCTTTTTTTTTTTTTTTTCCTCAGCCATGTCACGTGGCTTGTGGGATCCTAGTTCCCTGACCAGGGATCAAACCTGGGCCCTCAGCAGTGAGAGTGCAGAGTCCTAACCACTGGACTGCCAGGGAATTCCCAGGTAAGGGCTCTTTTAAAAACCATAATCACTATACCATTAACACACCTAAAAATTAGCTATAACTTCTTAGCGTCATCAAATAATCAGTCAGTGTTCAAATTTCCCTGGTGTATATAAATGTTTGCTGGTTTGAACTGAATCCAATTACAGTTGTTTGATATGTCTGTCTCTTGAGTCTTGTTTAATCTACGGTTCCCCTGTCTCTTTTTTCCTTACAATTTATTTGTTGAAAAAGAACTTTTTTTGTTTTTCTAGTAAAGTTTCCCACAATCTGGATTTTGCTCCTTGCATTCCTGTTGTGACGTTTGACATAGTCCTTTACCTCCTGTACTTCCTGTGGATTAGTAATAAAATCTAGAGTCTTGAGCAGATTCAAGCTTGATTATTGTGGATGCACCTTCATGCGTGGTAGCCTCTGCTTCCAAAAGGAGGCACATCATGTCTGCCTTTCTCTCTTTTTTTTTTTTTTTCGCGGTATGCGGGCCTCTCACTGTTGTGGCCTCTCCCGTTGCGGAGCACAGGCTCCGGATGCACAGGCCCAGCGGCCATGGCTCACGGGCCCAGCCGCTCCGCGGCATATGGGATCCTCCCAGACCGGGGCACGAACCCGTATCCCCTGCATTGGCAGGCGGACTCTCAACCACTGCGCCACCAGGGAGGCCCTGCCTTTCTCTCTTTTATAACGTGAGTGAGCAGCCATTGATGATCCTTGCCTAGATCCATTATTTTATTGGGGATTACAACATGGTGATATTTTGTCACTCCTTCATTTACTAGCTGGAAGGTTTCTATATTAGAGAGAAATTTCCCCTCATTTACTATTTAGTTACCCTGAGGTTTCTATGGGAAAGGTTGAATAAATTCCCTTTCTTTACCATTTGTCAAAATAATGGGTCCCTAGCATCTTCCAAAGACAACCTGTGAGCTTTACAATTTTTACTCATGAATTTAAATGTATTTGATGAGTTTCAATTCGTTCCAGTTATTATAGTTAACAATGCTCACATTGTCTCTTATTTGCCAGTGGAAACTTTGTTCAGTTCGCTCCTAACCCTCTTGACTTCATTCTTCCATGATGTCTGAAATAAGATGTTTCAGTTTCATCTTGTATATTTCCTATCCTAGACCTGGAGTTAACAATATCTCATTGTTACTGGATTAGTCATTTTTTTAAGCTCTTTTCAGTAGACAGGGCTGGAAATACATTTTTTAAAGAGAAAAAATACATCATAAATTCATACTAGAACTTCTAAATCAAATTGAAGACTGAGGAATTTTACTTAACCTCATGGATCTTTTATCTCCTTTCTCTCACACTCAACACGAGGTAAGCATCATACCTTTTACAATGTCTGAACACTTCTTTATTCTCCCTTTCATTGAATTGACAGCTTCGCTTGTTACAGAATTCTGGGTTGAAAATAGTTCTCCCTGAGAACTATTGTTGCATTTTCTTCTAAGCAACCAATGTTGCTAATGAGATGTCTAATACCATTCTGACATTTTTCTTTTGTGTGTTCTCCTCCTCCTCCCCCCTCCTCCTCAAGGAGAAATCCTTTCTTTGCAGATATCTTCTCCTCTTCTTTTCTGTAATGTAGCAGAAAGAAATATACATAAAAATTTTCCTTACAATTATTGTACATTGGAAAGAGATGGTAAACATGGACTGGGAGGCTCGGCATTGTCCCTCACCACTCTTCTTCTGAGCTTTAGCTCCTCTCAGTTCCTGGAATGGGTCTCTCTTTCTCTAAATTCTCTTTCATAATCTTGGGATATTCTCCTTCCCCACCTCACAGCCCACACAGACTTTGTGCCTGGTTAACTCCTGTTCATCTTCCATCTCGACCCCTTCCTCGATGTGGTCTCCTTGGAGCCTTTGCTAGATCAGGTGCCCTCTTATTTGTTCCCCTCACAGTCTGTACTTTCCCCATCACCACACATCCCTATCTACAGTCATTGCTTGTTCAGTGCCTGTCTTCAGACTCTGAGCCCCTTGAAGGCAGGAGCTCATCTGCCTTGTTCAGGGTTGTAATCCTGTTTCAGAGAAGTTCTCTGTGGGCAGCCAGGAGTCAATGTGTGGCCAGCGTGGCTCCTAGCAAGCTATCTGGTGGCAATGTGGGTGATGAGCTGGAGAGAGCCAGGTCAGGGAGACCAATGAGGAAGCCACTGCTGGAGCCCACAGGAGACGAAAAGCTCTGGACTAGGGCAGTGACAGAAGGTGGAGAAGAGAGCCTGGTTGAGGAGATGTTTCTAAGGCACAATCAGGATTTGGTGACCCTACAAACAGAGATGAAGGAATATGAGTATTCAAAGATCATTCCACAGTTTCTGTCTTGTGAGAAGAGGAAAACAGTGTCACTGTTAGTTGCCACAGGAAGATTAAAGAAGGGGAAGGTGCAAGCTGAGTTTGGACGAGTTGAGGTTTTAAATTAAGAGGTGTTTGTGTGTCACTTGGAAGGTAGCTGCGAATGAGGATCTGGAGCTCAAGAAGATGTCTGGGCTGGAGACACAGGAGTGAGTCATGAGCTTCTAGATGATGGATGACGTGAGGGTGTGGGTGAGCCCATCTAGGGAGAAGGTGTAGAAGAGCAGGAACGAGTGGGTGGAACCCTGGGGAATCTCAATCCTGAAGGGGCAGGTAAAGAGCAATCCATGGAGGGGAAGAGGAAAGAATGGACAGAGAGGCAGGAAAGCCAAGGGAGGAAAGGGTTTCAAGAAATAAGGACATAGGGAAATGGCTAAATTGTAGTGTGGCCATCCCTTTGGAACACGAACGAAGAAGAGATGTATGTACTGACCAGGAGCAAAGTGCATGCGTGATATTTGTTAAATGAACCCAGCCACTTTATTCATTCAACCAACATTTATTGAGGAACTACTAAGTGTCCAGGGACTGTTCCAGGCACTGGGGATTCATTAGTGAGCAAAACAGTCAAAAATCCCTGTCCTCATGGAGCTCACAGTGTATGGGGAATACAGATGACAAATAAGAAAAATGAAATACATGGTATATTAGGAGGTGGCAAAAGAGAGAGGAGAAAAAACAAAGCAGGGAAGAGAGATATGAAATATAGGAAGAGCTGAGACTTCACATAAGGTGGCCAGGGAAGGCATCACTGAGAAAAGACTCAAAGAATAAGGAAGCAAGCCACATAGGTGTCTGGGGGAGGAGCATACCAGGTAGGGAAAGGAATGGGCTAGGCATGCTCTAGGGATGATGAGGAGTCTAGTGGGGTTGGTGCACAGAGAGCAAGAGAAGAGGTCAGAAAAGTAGTGGGGGGCTTATATCACATACAACCTTGCAGGCCATGATAAGGACTTAGACTTTTACTCTGAGGGAGGTGGGAGCCATTGCAGGTTGATGAGCATAGCAGTGACAGGATCTAACTTGTGCTTCAACAGGATTGCCCATTAAGCAAGAGAACTTGCATTGAGAGTTCATGCTTTGAAGCCCAACGCAATGATAGATAAGGAGCAGGAGGAGAAAATTCAGAAGTTGGAGCTGCACTGAAACAAGATAAACTTTTCCATGGACCAGAAACAGAACATAAACCCAGAGACTCAAGCCACAGGCCTGATGGATTCAAAGTCCAGATGCAGTGGAGATACTCAGGAGCTTGGCTCTTGTGAAGTGCCAAAGGGTAAAAAGAAAACTTCTCACAAGTTTGGGGGGCTAGAGCCAGGCCCACTGTGGGAAATCAGTGCTGGGATGGAGCTTGTAGAATGAGACATAACAGTTTCTCATGGGTTTTTTTGTTATTTGTCTTTTTTAAAATCCAAACTCTAAATGTGCATGAATTCTACTTTTGTTTATACCTGGGCAAATATTTGGAAAGCCATGCATCAACCCAGGGAGTGGAGTGGGAGGCTGGGACAGGGGCCTCCCACTCTTTCCTTTTTATGTACTTCTGATAAATTTGGCTCTTTTGCTCCATGAGAATACACAATATCACAGAGGAAGTAACAGGAGCCCAGCGCAGTGGTGGAAGAGTAAGATCAGAATGGAAAAGAAGCCACTGGGTTTGGCCATTAAGAGGTCAGTGGTGGCCTCTACAAGAACAGCTTCCTTGGAGATGTGGAGATGAAAGACAGACTGACAGGAGACAAAAGACACATGAGTGAGTTGAAAAGTAGACTGTTCCTTCAAGACGTTGGTCAGGAAAGGGAAGGAGAGAGTAAGCAGGGGGCACGAGGCAGGAGGGGGGTCAAGACAGGCTTTTTTATTTTATTTTTTTATAAATGTATTTATTTGTTTTTATATTTGGCCACGGTTGGGTCTTCGTTGCTGCATGTGAGCTTTCTCTAGTTGTGGTGAGCGGCGGTATTCTTCATTGTGGTGTGCAGGCTTCTCACTGCGGTGGCTTCTCTTGTTGTGGAGCACAGGCTCTAGGCACACGGGCTTCAGTAGTTGTGGCTCACAGGCTCTAGAGCACAGGTTCAGTAGTTGTGGTGCATGGGCTTAGTTGCTCTGCGGCATGTGGGATCTTCCTGGACCAGGGCTCGAACCCGTGTCCCCTTCATTGGCAGGTGGATTCTTAACCACTGCGCCACCAGGGAAGCCCCAAGACAGGCTTTTTTAGATGAGGAGACTTCTGGGTGTTGGCTGGAAAAGAGGGTAGGAGAAGGGAGGGAGAAGAGATTTAAGACGTGAGAAAAGGAAAGAATAGCTGACACTATAAAAGGGAATGCCCCACGAAAGAGTTGGGGCCCTACTGTCTTGGATCCCAGAGGGAAGGTGGTCCAGGCATGATTGGCAGACATGGGTGTTGGGCTGGGTGAGCGCTGGAGGCTGGGGCTGCGGTAGGGCCTTGGAACTGGCAAGCAGCCTCCCTTGCGGTGTAGCCTGTCGTCTGCCCCTGTGTTTCTCTGACTCCACTGTCCTGAGAGGGCAGGAACCGCACCTGATTAGTCCCCATGGCTCTAGCACACTGTAGACCTTTAGTTAATGTTTGTTGACTGAATAAATGGATTTGCTTTGTAAAGAAAAGGTCACAGTGTCAGCTGAGTGTGAAGGGGGATGGAGTAGGGAAGAGCGATCGCTATTTGGAGTGGCTGCCATGGGGAATGGGCCAGGGTGTTGACTAGGTACAAGCACAGGATTTCTAAGCAACTCTGGGCGGTCTGCTGAGCATGGAACCCTCAGGAGCTAGTGCTGTCAGGCAGCTAGGCTTGCGATACTTTTTTCTCTTGTACAGTTCCAAGCAGTGCAGGAGCATGCTGAGAAAGCAGATGGATTTTTTGCTCTCCTCCTCTCAGTGGAGGCCTGGAAGAGCTAATGTAGCTCCCCAAGGCCCTAGCTTCATTCCTAGAGAGTGTGCTTGTCTAGGGTGGGCTCATTCTTTGTGTTAGTAGCTGCTGTGACCAGAGCAAATTCGTGTGTCTGAATGTCATCCCTGGAAGACTTCTCCTTCCCTCTCCATCCTCGAATCCTCCTCTGGATCCCTGGCATGGGGTACCACGAGTCCCACTAGGAAGCCTGGGTTGAGGGTGCAGTATCTGCCCAGGCAGAGAGCATGCTGGGAGGGCAGGAGCCAGACTGAGCCATCAGGTGTCCACTAGCAGGCCTTCAGTAGGATTGCCAAGCCAAGGAGAGCAGGAACAATGGCATTAGCCAGGACACAGGGCTCTGGAGGACAACAGAAAACTAACGCGCACGTCACAACGGGCAAGCCAGGTGAGTGAGACAAATATAAATGGGAACAAGGTGGAGGTTGGCAATGAGAAACTGGAGCATGTTGCTGGCACGAGGTGGCACAGGCTTTGGGCTTCATGATGCTGGTGCTTGTGCCTTTTATTGAACTCCCAACACGTTTTGCTTTGCTGAGGGCAGATTCTTAAAGGGGTGGACAAGTTCGGCTGTATATTATTTTCATAAACACTTTTTATGTTTGCTTTCCTATTGAACTCTGAACTCTGGGAGGCAGTAATTGCGCCTGATTATCCTCATGCCCATGGCACACAGGAAGTGCTCAGGGAATCTTTATTGTGTGAAGGATGAAATGACCTCAGTATTTAGCCAGTCTAGGAACTTATAAAATCGTAATAGCCTGGACCAGCAGGACCCTGAGAGGTGAACCAGTCCTTCCCTCCAAGAGGATTTCATAGATGACAATAAATTATAAATCATCTATTTCACAGATGACAATAAATAAAATATATCAGAAAAATAGACTCTATCTCAGATAAACTCAGTGTATCTGACCTGGAGTCAGAAGGCCAGACTAAGTGAACTCTTGTGACTTCAGACACCTGACTTTAGCCATTCTCCCCTTCTTTCTAACAGGACTACAATTTTGTTTAGATAGCAATGCACCCAGCACTAGGGGATGAATCATTATTATTTGTCATGTGGGAAATTATCTTGACTCCGTATAGCTTCCAAGTGCTCTATTGGGCAAGCTGTCCAGAGGTCATGAACAGAAGGGCTCATAGACCAATTTAAGATGGTCAAATTACCCAGCTTAAGGAAGCAATTAAAGCTTGCAGTAATAAACAAGGGGAAAGAAGTGGGGTAGGTGAATTCACTTAAGGTATGGTGTATGCGGAGTGGAAGGAGCACACTGTCTGAATCCTGTGTTCCACAGTGTTCACATCTTCTCTCTCTCTCTCCCCCAGCATCCTTCCCCACTTACAGTGTGGTTATGAGAACCAGAGTTGAGATTGAACAAAGGTGCCTGGAGCCAACACATGCTCTACCAGAGAAACACAGGCAAGTACCCCTGGCTACAACCATAGCACGTGGATGACCCTCTGGGCAGCCGGGGAAGAGCACAGAATAGGATCATAATGGACGTCACCAAGGGGGCTAATTTGGGGATGACAGCTGTCAATCTGGAATTAACATGATCCTTACCTTATCACTTGCTTTTTCCATCCTTTTCTATCTACAAATAACACTCCTGTGTTCTTGTATCCTTCTTATCTATGTTCAACATCCATGTTTCATTTATTCTATGTCTAGCATGTCTCACAAGTTACCAACTTACTACCTGTACTTAACAGATCTTATGAATTTTGCATGGTTGTTGTTGTTGTTTTTCTTGCCTTCTACAGCAGATTTAAATTCTCAACAATACAGCCAACACATATTACATTAGTGTGAGCCAAGCTTTGGCAATCCCAAAACCTCTGTGTGGCTATGTGACTCATTTCTGGGGTCAATGAGACCCCAGGGGGAGTTTTTAGGGGGCCATCTGGGAAAGAATTTCTTCCTGACAAAAGACAAGAGCAATGGAATGGATTGGAGGAGTATCCCCTTAAACCTTTGCCTGCTTTCTTAGAATCTTCTGTCTTGTCCCCTCCCCCCACCCCAACCTGCCCCACCCTGCAAGCAGAGTATGAATACGTAGTAAAACAGCAGTCAGAACTAAACAGCTGAGTTATGGGGCCTTGGCCTCTTGGTCATCATTTCATCTGGATTAGGTTCTATGCATTAATCAAGTCCTTTGTCCTCTCTATTTTCATTCCTCAGCCAGCTGGCCCCATCCTTCTGTGTGTGTTTTCTTTATTGCTAATTTACTCTTATTTCTACTCCCAATTCAAGTTATAGTAATTTCTCTCAGCTCCTTTGGATTCATTTTTCCAATCTCCCTGGCCAATCCCTTGGTTCCAGGTAAATCTCTACTTCTCAGCTATCTTAACTCATACTCAATTGTTTCCTTGGATCCCACCACCAGCAGCCTTTTCTAGACCCATTTTGTCTTTCTGAATAAATTCCGCCCAGAGATGTGGTTTTCAGACTTATTTTTAGCTGCAGAAGAATCCTTTGTTGAACCGAAAACCCAATATATAAACCAGATAGAATGGAGCCATTTAGGGGAGGGGCTAGAGACCTTCTCTTCCCCACTTTCCTCATGGTCCCTCTGGGCCCAGTTTGAAAACTATTGCTCTGCAGACCTCTCCCACTTTAAGCCATGCCCTGCCATTTGCTTCTCCTGAGTTAACTGTCTCCTTTCCTGAAGGCTTCCTTTGGCACCTTGGCCAGAGTGAAGCATTCTTTCTCTCTCCACTTCCCACATGGTCTTTGAAAGTCATATTTTTCCAAAACAGCAAAACATTTTAACTTCCTCATCTCTACCTAGCTTGTCACCATGTGGAGCTGCCTCTCACCTGCTTGTATCCAACCTGTTCATGGCTGCAGGGATGGAGAACATGCTGAAATGGTCTGGCCACCAGCTGCACATCACCTGGCCTCTCCATCTGTGAGCATCTTAAGTCTTCCATTTGTATAGATTGTAGCTCTCTAGTTACTGGACAGTCCACACATTTTTCCCCAGAGAATTCTTTTTGATCACAACCACCTTGGAGGAGCTGAAATCCTACCACCGTAGGGCGACCTGTGCCTGTTGTGGGGAGGGGGTGGGCTGGGGGCAGAGCCATGGGCAGGATCTTCTGACAAGTCACATGGAGTCCCTTGTAAAGTTGGTATCAACCCCTTTCTTTGGGCCCTCCAGGCCAGGTTTGGAGTGGGGTTTCCTCTGCCTTGGGCAGTTCTGGGCCATGGAGGTTGCTTCAGAAGTCCCTGTAGACTCACGGACTAGGCAGCCATGGGTGTCTCTGTGGCCCATTTACTAAGGACACCCTGGACCTCCTGAAACACATGAAGCTCAAGATTCCAGGCCTCTCACTTGCATGAGTACCTTACAAGTCCTGTTCTTTTCTCATTCTAAATAAATAATTACTTCCGTACCCAATCTTGTATTTATAATTGTGTATTCTTTTTCTCAAAGAAAGCCTTCCAAATTCTATAAGCTTCAAGCTCTACAAAACCTCCCAGGATGTGTTCCTGGGAGCCATGGTCTTGGGGCTCTCTCAGGGGACCCAGGGACTCATGTGCTATGGGAGGCTCTTCTGTTTTAAAAGGCAGAGATTCCCATCTCCAGGGCTATCCAAGGCATTCCTAGTACTTTGTGTATAAGACATCCATGCCACATGCTCTGGTGGAAGGCAGGGAGGCCTAAGTTTTGACCTGCTTCCTGTCCCATCTGCAGCATGCAGTCTCCACTGTGGAACTTGAGGCGGAGGACAGCTGGAAACCCATGAGGCCAGGGAAGGGCTGCTTTCTGCTGGTTGTTCTCCCTGTGCCACACAGCTCCTGCATCCAGCCTTGGTGCAAACTCTGACTGGTTTCCTAGAAGAAATTGGAACATGGTTCCTTCTCTCTGGGAGATCTTTTCCATCAGGCCAGGACTCCTGGTCTAGGCCTCAACCTGGCAGTACTGCCATTTGACTATAATTCCTAAATCTGGCTTTTAAGAGTCATGTTTTGCAAAATGGGAGAGTTTGCCTGCCTGATTGGGACAACTTGGGACTTGTGAACTCAGTGCCTAAGACCCAGGAGGCTCCTTGGATGCTCTTGCTTTGGATCATTTCACAGACCTTGATAACAAGTCAGATGTAAAAGCCAGAGATGGCCAATGCTGTTTTAAAAATGTGTAGGGGCACTTCTAGATGCAGACAGTGAATGAAATCCTCCCTACAGGATTTCTCTTTCTCAATTCCTAACAAAATAAAATAAAGTAGATAAAAATCACAGGGGAAACTTACTATCAGCACCCATACAGTAAACCTCAAATTTGGCATCCAAAGAAAAATACAGAAGATTTTGGAGTGGCAAGGAGTGGCACAGCACATCTCTGCTCTCTACCCTGTCCTCAACGCTCAGAGATAGACAAAATCTTGAACATCCTCCCCAGTGCTCCTGAATCTGAAAAGAAACAGATATGAGTCATGCACTTATATTCTTCCTTTTCTGAATGAGCAGTATTACAAAATGTGCTGGGGAGAAATGAGGGAAGCTTAGAGCATGATCCATGGAGCTGACACAGCCAATGAAAATAAAGTCTTCAGAATAATGCTCCAACTTGAGAAATTGATCCAAAGCCTGAGTTATCCTCCTTCCTTGGAAAAGGTGTATGGTATCCCCCTCTCCATCCCCAATCAGGTGACATGAGCCTTGTGCTGGATGTTAATCAGAACCTCAGGACAGGAGCATGCACAGCTGTTCCAGCAAAGACTGCACCCTGCTTTGGCTGAGTGCTCCTCTTTCCCCTCCTCCCATTCAGACTACCAAAAAGTGTACAAGCTCTAAATCCCCAGCTTAGGTCAGAGGGAAAAACAGACTGGTCTCAAACCTGGGTAGATGGTCAGTAAGCACCCCTCTCCAGCCATCATGTTATAGCAGCATAAAGAAGTTCTGGACACAGCCAGCAAACCAAGATGAAAAGAAATGGATGCAAACACATGGCAGCAAATTATAAATGATAAATAGAGGGAAAACAGTGGGCAAAAGACAAGGGCTCCTCCCCTCGCCCACAAAAGGAAATTTCTTACAACTGCTTCATATATAAAGCAACTTAATAAGAACATGAATTTATTAAATTGGAGGCTCAAAGATGGGATGATAAAACAAGAGAATTGATGGAAAGGAAACAAACTGAGGACAAAAACAACATCATTATAGAACAAATAAATAAATAAGAACTAACAAGAAAGAGAACTGACCCCACTGAAGCTCAAATTACTGAATTGGGGCAGCTAAACAAGGTAAAGAGATTTAAGAAATAGAATTAATAGAAATGGAATACAGACAAAGATGATCCAATATAAGGATTAATTGATATCCCTGAAGAAGAGAAACCAAAAATAGAGCTAAAAAAGATGTTTAATGCAGAAAAAGTGAAACTAAAACTGCAGGTTGAAAGACATTATGTTCCAGAAAAGCTTTGTTCAGAATGCTTATTACTAAGCTATGTTTTAGTTGAGTTATTGAACTGAAAAAAAAAAAAAGATGAAGAGTGACTTCTTTAGACATACAAGAAGGAAAAAAAGGCCACCCACAATGGGGAAAATTTAGGCTGGCCTCAGACTTCTTCCCAGAAGAAAAAGGAGCAAAACCTACCACATTCTATGGGAAAGAAGGTGAGACCCAAGTATATTTTATCCAACCAAGATATGGTTCCAGTGTAAAAGCAACAGACAGACGTGCTTAAACATCCAAAACGCTTCTTGAGAAAACAGCTTAACAATGAAATTCAGCCCATTAAGAGAAGAATTGAAATAAAGACCTTGCAAATGGAGAATCCTTGATAGAAGGACCAGAGATGAGCATCGAATTTATTAAGCCTGGAATGTATACCAAGAAACTAGAACAGAATATGATTATTTTCTTTTTCTTTTTTTAAAAAATTTATTTTATTTATTTTTGGCTGTATTGGGTCTTCATTGCTGCGCATGGGCCCTCTCTAGTTGTGGTGAGCAGGGGGCCACTCCCTGCTGCAGTGCGTGTATCTCTCACTGCGGTGGCTTCTCTTGTTGTGGAGCACGGGCTCTAGGCACGCGGGCTTCAGTAGTTGTGGCACCGGCTCTAGAACACAGGCTCTGTAGTTGTGGCACACGGGCTTAGTTGCTCCGTGGCACGTGGGATCCTCCTGGACCAGGGATTGAACCCGTGTCCCCTGAACTGGCAGACGTATTCTCAACCACTTCGTCACCAGGGAAGTCCCTGATTATTTTCTTCTAATGCTTATTTATTTATTTGGCTGAGCCGAGTCTTAGTTGCGGTGTGCAGGACCTTCATTGCGGCATGCGGGACCTTTAGTTGCAGCATGCTGGATCTAGGTCCCTGACCAGGGATGGAACCTGGGCCCCCTGCATTGGGAGTGTGGAGTCTTAACTGCTGAACCACCAGGGAACTCCCCCAGAACATGATTATCATAAATTTGGACAATGTAACAATAATAAGTAACAAAAGTGAGGAGGCAGGGTCAAGGGAGGTGGAAAGATGGAAAGAATCATGAGAGCTAATGCACACACAGATACCCAAGCATGCAATTCAAATGCATAATTTTAAAAAATTGACTCCAACTTCTTCATGTTTTTCACAATTTTTGTTTACCCTCAGAGGTATCTTTTAGGAAGTAATATCTCTTGTGGTCAAGAAGCATTACTCGAAGTTCAACTATTGCTTCAGTTTCACTTCAACTTTTAAATTCAAGTAAAATTAAATTTAATAATTTTAATTAAAATGGCACCTGTATTATTGTCCAATTCTTACAAAATATCTCTACGATATTTTCTCCTGTCTGTAAATATGCACAGAGAGCTTTCTGGAATGATGTAACATAATGGTCATTTCTGTGGTTGATTCTGAAAGGTGTATATAGCTGATTATTTCCTTGCTTGTCATTTTTTAATATTTTAATTTTCTAGTAAATAAATTAAAAAATTAAGCATTAGAAAAAAAATTTCAGGCATCTTACTGAACAGAATAAATTGTTCAAAAACAGACTATAGCAGAGATTGCCTCTATCTCCCAATGTCTACTCTTCTAACATTTTATGGAATTTTTAGCTTTTCACATGGTGGCCAAAATAAAGACCCCGTTTCTCAGCTGTGGCCAATAGGATATAAGCAGACGTGCCATGTGGCAGTTTCTGGAACCATCTGAGAGTGTTTGCTCATTTTCTCTTTATTACCTTCATTCCCTCCTGCTGTCTGGAATGCTGATTTCACCACATGGGACCATGAGGTCAGGGCTTTTCAAAGCAAAGCAACATAGGAGGTGTGCACACAATGTCACATCACCGAGACTGCCTATCTGGATAATGTGTGAAAGAAAGAAGCTTCTATCTTGTAGAAGCAACTAAATCTTATCCTAACTGAGCCACAGGCCTACACACACACACATAGAAATTTAGCCTCTGATACTATTTGCATTGTATATCAGTGATGATGAAACAATTGGTTTGGCATGCACATAAACAAATCACTGATGGGCCTAAACGTGAAAAAAAAATTTTAATGTTTTATAAGAAGATACAAAGAGAATATCTTTATGAATCTGAGACAGGGAAGGGTTTTTTTTAAAGGAGATTTTATGGTGAAAACCATAAAGGAAATAACAGGTAAACTTTACAACATCAACATTTTGAACTTTTGCATGACAAAAGAAACTATAAACAAAAGTAAAAGACAAGCAACAGTGAGGCCTGTCAAGTTCAGTGTGATGCTAGGTTTGTATGTGGGGTGCGGGCAGGGGAGTGGTCAACTAAGTTTGAGGAAGGCTGCATATTCCCTTTACCTCTCAGACAGTGACAATGCATATTACCTTAACAAAAGCTCTGAGAACTTCTACAGAAACCTTTTCCTGTATGGAACTAAGTCTTCCATAATACAGTTATCTAACTATGGGACCACTGTGTGTGTGTGTAACAGCTATGAAGTCCTCCTAGGTGTATAAGGAACACTAGGAAATGCTGCCATGAGAAATAACGCTTTGCCTCCTGTGAGAAATGATTGTTGTATTCACCTTTGTGTCCCCACAGGTAACTCTCCCTACTTCAGTAATTCTGACCAGCAGCAGCACTGGAGAAGATGGGGGCAGAGAGGAGGAGAAGAGGAAGAAGAAGGAGAGGGAGAGGGGGAAGAAGAGGAGAAGAAGGGGGGAGGAGAAGAAGGAGGAGCAGGAGAGGGAGAGGGGGAAGAAGAGGAGAAGAAGGAGGAGCAGAAGAGGAAGAAGAAGAGGAGGAGGAAGGAGAAGAAGAGGAACAGGAAGGAGATGGAGATGGAGAAGAGGAAGAAAGAAAAAGAAATTTGGGGTTTCAGGAGTAGATGTAAATTTTCCTACTAGAGTGAACATATCCAAAGAGAAGGAAGTCTGCTGTAATCTGGGCTTTTCCTTCTCACAGCCAACAGCTGGGGCTGCTAGAAGTAGATCATTTTGAAATATGTCCAACTAGGGGGGAAAAGACCATTTTAAAGATGATGTAGGGCAGATCCCAGAGAGTTGTGTTGCAGAAAATGGTAGTTGGGACAGATTTCTTGCCAGTTACGGGAAAGAAAAAGGAAACAGCAGATCTGGTCTAGGACAATCAACTCAACATTGATTGACCACACACATACACTCTCTCTCCCTTTCTCTGGGTTCTGACATTGGGGCCTTTGTAGTCTAGAGAGGGAGATTTTATTAAGCATTTTATTTCAAGTATAGTTTAAAGCCTTTTGCTTATTTTATTGTGTTTAATCCTGTGGCAGAGGTACTATAATTATTCTCAATTTTGGGATGAGGAAAGGGAGGCACAGGTAAGTAAATTGCCTAAGGTTGAAAAGCTAGCAAGGGATGGAGGCAGGGTTCTAACCCAGGTGGTCTGCCGTAGGCTCAGCTCTGTTAACCACAGCTTCGCCCATTTCTTGTAGATAACTACAGTACGACGTGTGAAACACCACTATAGGGAGGAACAAAGTGAACACACTGAGTCAGAAAGGACCAGTGGGATGTCAGTTCACCTTAGTGAGTGTTTGCCCTGGAGAGAAGGGAGGGGAAAGCCACTTCAGGGTGAAAAGCCAGGTGTGCCAAGTCCAGATATGGTCTATGGGCATCTTCAGCCAGGACAATTTCCTGAGTCAGAGGGATAGGCTGGGTTGTTTCCGAGAGAAAGACAGAGGGAAGGGAAAGAAAAAGAGGGTTTCAGAGGATTTGGGGCTGGATTTGATACAGTCAGTGAAAAGGACTAGAGCCCCCTGAGGCCTTTGGCTTGGGCAGAGGTATTCGTTTCCTAAGTTTTGTGCACGTTTTGAGTAGTGAGATTAGCAGAGAGAATGTGCATGCACTGGGGGCCCTAGTCTTCTATGCACAGTGCCCAGACTCCATTAAGACATCGCCCCAAACCCTTGGGGGCAGGCAGGGTGACGGTCACTTGCAATGTGATGTCTTGACTGTCGAGCTCGTCTTCTATTGCACGAATCCCGAGCCTGAACTTCGCATCCTGAGCATTTGTTGAGCAAGAAGCTGAAGGCTGGTCCCTGGCCCGGGAAGGTCGCCCGGCCGGACGCGCGGGTCCCGCCCTGGGTGCCGCCCTGGCTCGGACCAGAGCATCAGGTGGGGCCCGAGGTACGGTCACCCGAGGCTGAGGCGGCCTCTCCTGGACCCGACCGGCCGCATGCAGTCCGTCGACACTCTGGCGGGTGATCCCGGTGCATTTACAAGCTCCGACCGGGTGGAGGCGGCTTGGTGGGGGAGACCCCTAGGGCGCACGCAGCACTCCAATCTCCTCCGCACGGAGAGGACTTCCTAGCGCGCGGGAGCGGGACACTCCCTCCTGGGCTTGGCCCCAGCCTCCCAGGGACACGCGGCAGGCCGGCAGGCACCGGCCCCAGCCCCTCGAGCACTGCCCTCCCGGTCCCCCAACTCGGGGACTACAAGTCCCAGCAGCCCCCGCAGCCGGCACCTCCCGCCTCGCAGCGGAGACCCCCGGTCATCCAAGCGGAGGGGCTCGGGCTGCGCTCGTGGCCGGGCCGGGCGGAGAGGCCGGTCCCGCGGGCGGGGGCGGGGGCGGCTCCGCGGCTTCTCCCGCCGCCGCCGCCGCCGCCGCCAAGGGGAGTTTCCAGGAAGTGGCCATATTGGATCCATTCAGCCGCAGCCGCACGGGCGGAGCGCGTCCCGCAGCCGGCTAGTCCCCATCGCGGCCCGGGTGCTCGCCCCGGCTCGCCCGCCTGGTGCGGAGCTCGCCATGGCGGCCACTGACCTGGAACGCTTCTCGGTGAGCGCCCTGCTGGGCCGCGGCGCGCGCGGGAGGCGCTGGACGCGGGGAGGGGGCCGCCCTGCAGCTGGCTGGGGTCGCGAGCCGGACTGTCAGCGTCGCGCGGCCGGGCCTCGACGCCGGGCTGGACGGGGGACACCGGAGCGGGCTCTTCACAGCGCTAGTCCGGGGTCCCAGGGCGTCGGGCGGGGGCGCCTTGCCGGGAGGCTGGCGGGGTCGCCCCCTTGGGCGAAGAAGAGCAGACCTCTTTCGCGGAAAGGAGCAGATAAATACCCGCCTGGTCCTGGCCAGGTCTGAGGACAGACTGGGGCCCCGGGGGCCAGAGGGGAGGATCCAGGATACTCCGGACCCACTTCTCCCTAGTGTTTCTGCACGGCTGGGGAGATTCCTAGCCGCGCAGGTGCTGTTGGATGGGTACAGCCGGTGAGGATGAAGCCATAGGGATCCTAGGGAGTCCCTCAAATGAGCCCAGGGCAGTTGCAGACCTGGGTCCTGAAGACCACGGCCTTCTTCTCCTTCCCGCTCCACCCCCCACCCCCCCACCCAAGCTCCCGGATCCTGGGTGCGATTCCAGGCAGGTCTGGCCTCAGTGGTCGGGTCTGAAGCAGCCATTCCCCAGGAACTGGAGGGATTCCAGATTCAGCCCAGTGGATGTTTGGGCCCCAGTCCAGGTATGCCTTCTGCAGGGCTAACGTCTCTGGTGGTCCCTGTACAGGTCTCTCTGGGCCTGAGCCAGCCAATAGCCAACTTCCCAAAGGCTTTCATAATTCACCCGGGGGAGAGGGGCCTTTTGGGGATTGTGTCTGCATGTCCCCTGATGTCTAAGGCTGGATTTGGGTGTGTCTGGGAGGTTGGGCTGTGACAGTGAAGGAAGCTGTGTCCTCTTGCCAGCATGTGAGGCCCTGGTTGGTGGTAAGGGGGAGGGAGGGCCCAGGGATGTTGGGGGTAGGGGGGAAATGCTAAATATGTGACTGATAAGGAATTGGTTCTGGGGCTAAATAAGGGATTCTGGACTTATGTAATTAATGCTATAAATATTGTCATCTGAACTTATATATGTAAATTTTCTCTTTAATCTAAAAATGTTGGTCTACTTTGGAAATATGCGTAATTAAAGCAGGAACTCTTGGTTTCATAATTTTTAGACTTGGGTGTTTTATTCCCATTGGAGAGGGGCCTGCGAGTCAGTTCAGTAAGTTTAAATACAGGAGGAGCAGATTCATCCTACCCCTGCACTGTAAGTGGGAATTTATGTACCCCAGGAGGGCTGTGCATGAATCCCAACAGACCTGCTGGTTAGCTGGAGGCCAAGAGAGCTGTGTGTGTTTGTACATCTCTGCCTGCGTGCCTGTGTGCATTTTCTGTGCCCAGCTGACCAGAAAGTTATGTCTGGGTCTTGTCTGTCTGTGGTCAGAGGTTACTCTAACAGTTGGTCTTGCAGGTGGGAGCAGTATGTAGAGTAACTAGAATCAGACTGCCTGATGTGAATCCTAGATTACTGCTTGTTGACCTTGTGACCCTGGGCAAGTTGTTTAACCCCTCAGTGTTCTCATCTGTATAATGGAATAAAAATACTACCTCCCTCATAGGGTTATTGGAAGGATTTAATGAGAGTATCCAGGCGAGGTGCTTAGAGCAGTGTCTGGCACATGGTAAAGACACAATAAATAATACATGTTACTTAGTGCCCATGTGGATGTGAAGACTGGCCCTGTGTGTAAGAAGGCAGCAGAGAATGAGCTTGCTCCATTACACGGTACCCTCCCTAGGGGCTCCCATCACTACACGCGTCCAGAGATTATCCTCAGAGGCTGAGCTGAGAGGCCTAGCTGCAGTGCCAGGCATTAGGCTGGAAAGGCTCTTCCCCTCAGATTCCTGTGTTTGCTCTTAAACCACATCTGCAAGGATTTCAGGTATTATTGCCATGGTGGGCCGAGGCACAGAGAGAGGATTGACTCAAATAAGGATGTACAGCCTGAGCTCAGGGGCCTTGGTTACTGTGCCAGGTTAAGCTGGATGGATGGACACCTTCCACACCCTTCACACTCTGAGCTGTCAGCCTCCTGGGAGGACATGGACACGGTTGAATTTGGGTGGAGACCTTGGGTTGGGTTTGGCCTGAATTTAGGAGTTTGGACTCCATTCTCCTCTCCTGCCTCGTCATCCCGGGAAAATCATTTCTTCCTTTATCTTGCTATAAAGTGGCAATAACCATACTGATATTCTTCAAAGAGTTTGTGGAAGATAATTGCAATCTATGGCATGTTTGGAGATATGTTTAGGTGTCTCACTTGCTGCAGGGTTGAACTGGGTGTCAAGCAGCGGCCATGAGGCTATAATCTGGTTGAGCTGTGGCAGGTTGACGCTGCCCCTCAAGCTAGCTCGATGGTCAGACCTGGAGCTTAGATGAGCATATGGAATGGTACTTTGAGGTCAGTGTGTGCTGCGTTCCTATTCTCCATGTAGCATGATATAAAGACTGCAGGCTCAGCAGCCTTTACATTTCGGCTGGGCCTTGCTCAATCCTAGATCAGCCATGGGGTTACGGTCGAAATCTCCTAGGGTGTGCATGTCTGGGACACCCCTCTGGGGAGTCTGTTGCCTCTTGCCCTCCTTGGGCAGCCAGACTCCTGTCCATTCTTGCTCTGCCCCTCCTCCTTAATTGGTCCCAGACTCTGGGCCTTACTCTTTGTCTGCCCCAGGGGCCATCTCCTGTAGTTTTCCTGTTAGAATCTCATGGGGCAGAGTTCAAACTCTATAGCGAGGGAGGATTGAGGGCCCAGGGAAAGTGGAGATCTGAGGGGGAGAGGGAAGAAGCGTGCGGCATGGCAGCCTCGCGCCTGGCACTCCTCCCAGCCCATCACTCCCCACACCCCCATCTCCGCTTTATCCCCAGCACCATCTGTCACTTCCGTTTTCACCCCTGTAATCTTGACTCTTCCCCAAGAAGCGGGCTATCCAGGGAGTGCCTACTCTGTCCCTGAGGCAAGAGCTGGTGGGAAGGAATGTGGGAGGCATCCCAGTGGGCCTGTCACAGAGTGGTGTCTCCCTGTCCTGTAAAAATGACCAGTAACCTCCTTGTTGAGCTATTCCGAGGAGAAGTAGGAGCTGAGCAAGGTACATCTGCGCAGCTCTCAGTGCCTGGTGGTGTGGAGGGGTCATAAGCGAGCGCCAACCTGCAAAGCTGCAGCTCCACCCCCTCCCCTTGGGAGGTGGGTCTGCCCTGCCCTGCCCCCCTCATGGGCATCATACTATGCTATGGGTGCTCACTTTAGAAAGGTCTGCCTGGGATCTGGACTGGAATGGGTCAGAGCAGGGAGACTGATGGGGAGGCATTGGTGATCCAAGGGAGCACATGAAAAGCGACTGAGCAGAGTAGGAACAGAGAAGGTGGCAAGAAGGAGACTGACCACAATGCCAATGATGCAGGAGAACTGATGGAGGCTTGGAGCACAGGGCCAGATATTTGTCAAAAGCTTTGGATGGCAGGGAGGGCACTGGATGCTTTGCATCCATCATCTTGTTGATGCCAGCAGCCCACGGTTGGGTGAGGTGCAGACTCTGGTCATTGGCAAGTTTGGGCCTCAGCCGCAACCTCAGCCCCCAGTACCCCTTGAGATGACAGAGAGGGTGGAGCCCTCTGAGTTTTGAGCCCTAGGATGGGCTAGGTGGAGGTACATATTTGGGGCAGTAACTAGCACAAATGTTTCTGTGGCTCCGGTCCAGCTACCAGAAGGAAGCCACTGCAGGATGACAGAGCAAAGGGCCTGAGAACTGGCTGGTCTCTATGTGTCCCCTGCAGCCTCTCCAGTCTTCCTGCCTCTGTGCTGCTAGGTTGGGTCTCAGAATCCCCAGTCATGGCCCCCAAGGCACAAGCTTTGCCAGACAACTAGATATGGAGCTATGCAGGCAGGAGGGAGACACATCTGCCAGGGGAAAGGATGCCTCCCAAGGTCAACATGCCCTCGTGATAGAGGTGTTCTTTGCTAGAGCCATTTGCATCCTCAGGGCTCACGTGAGGAACCATGGATGGGAAGAGGTGGTGGAGGACAGGGCAAGGGGCATCTAGGCTGTAACATCAGTTGCCCTGGATGGTATTGGGGCAAATTAGATATTCTCCTCCTCGGAACACATGGCTTCTAGATGGTTCTTGACCCTTATCTTGGAAGCCACATCAGAGGGACAGACCAGGGGAGGAAGGAATAAGAGCCTATTTCAGATCATAGGTGCTGGCCACTCTCTGAGGGGCCTCCTGGGCTTGGGCCACCTGAGGGCCAGGGTTCAGGAGGGGCTGTGGGCCATGGACCTAAGTCCACTCACCAGACCTGGCTGTGGGGCCTGGGTATGAGTCTGACACTCTGCCTGGTGCTGGAGTGAATGGTGCAAGCAACAGAGAAGTACAGCAGTGCTGCCCGAGCCTCTGCTGGCCCATGTTGGTGCCCATGTATTTCTCTGCCCCTTCCCAGCACCGGCCTCCATTCTGGGGTAGGAGGGGGGCATAGTCACCTTTGCTGCCTATATTCCTTTTTCCAAAGGTGGGGTCTCATTCACTGTGGAAAATAGATTGCCTCCATCCTGCCGTGTCCAGACTGCTGTGGCTTTCCCTGCTGTGGGGAGGTAGGGGGCTGCTGCTGGAGCCCCTGAGCCGAGTGGGAAAGTATGAACACCTGGGGTTCCAGTACCTTCTGTGGCCCAGAGTGCCTTCCCTATCTGCTCTGTGGTGGCATGGACCGTTCCCTCCCACGGGAGGGATGACACGACATTCCTGTGTCCTAGGCCTGGGGCGAGGTGGGTGGGCCCAGAGACCAGTAACTGTGCTCTTGGCTTCTTGGAAACCTGATTTTGACATGAGAAGCGTGAAATAAAACATCCCAAATTACTGAGTGACAGTCCTGCTGTCTGTGCAGAAAGAGGGAGGAAAGTGCCTCTTAGTGAGACAGGGAAACAGAGAAACTGGAGTATTGAGGTCAGGGCATTGGGGTGGCCTCGGTCTCCTGGGGGTACTTTTTTTTTTTTTTGCGGTATGTGGGCCTCTCACTGTTGTGGCCTCTCCCGTTGTGGAGCACAGGCTCCGGACGCACAGGCTCAGCGGCCACGGCTCACGGGCCCAGCCGCTCCGCGGCATGTGGGATCCTCCCGGACCGGGACACAAACCCGTGTCCCCTGCATTGGCAGGCCACTGCGCCACCAGGGAAGCCCTCCTGGGGGTACTTTTGCTCCCAAAGTCCCTTCGCTTCCCAGGATGGGGGAGAGGATGACTGGCCTTGAGAGAGTGACTGGTGATCTCCTCCTGGGGCCCAACTGCCATCTTGCCATTATTACCTCATCTGCCACCGTGCTGGCACCATGAAGGCTGATCCTGGCTTGCATCTTCTCCCCAGGTTTGTTGCCACCTTAGGAGAGAGATACTTTGGTTCTCAGGTGTCCTCTTGATTGGGGACAGGTATATTCTGCCTCTGTTCTTCCCTCCTGGCCCAGGATAGCAGCATTCCCACCCCCACCCTCCTATGTACATCCCTGTAGTTATTTCCCGTAACCTTTGACCTGGGCTTAGAGGCT
This sequence comes from Mesoplodon mirus, assembly GCF_964341445.2. NCBI lineage: Eukaryota > Metazoa > Chordata > Mammalia > Artiodactyla > Ziphiidae > Mesoplodon > Mesoplodon mirus. Next base: position 73,899,478 of record NC_138980.1, read on the forward strand.
TGCTGTGGAATCCTGGGACCAGAGCCTAAGCCTTTCCTGGGAAAATTCCTAGGATTCCTCTCGGACTCAAGGACAGTTGTGCTATGACCATGGGTTCTGGCCAGGGGCCTCTGCTCTGGCTATTTAAGGCCCAGGCTGCTGAGAGTAGCTAGAGCCAGGGGTAGGGTGGTTTGTGCCAGGAACACAGGCGGAGAAGGCTCCCAGTGGCGCAATGACTCCTGGGTCCACTGCACAAGGACTTTATAGGGCCCTCCCAGAGCTGGAGCTCTCCTGGGGAAAAGGCTTCCTGTCTGCCTGCTGGGTGCTCAGGACAGTGGGTACTAGGCATGGGAGCCTGGGGGGAGAAAAGCATCTGAAGTCCAAGGCACTTGGAGAGGACTCTGTGGAAGACCTGGGGTAGGGGCTGCTCTTTGCCTAGGATTCAGGAGCCAAGTACACTAATGGTGGGGTGCCATCTCTACTCCCACCCCAACAGCCAACTTCGTTTGGGAGGTTTGATCTCGGGGGCTTTTTTCACCCATAGCTTCCTTGGCTCTATTGGTTTAGACATTCAGCAGATTTCCATTTTCTTTTGGATAAAATCCTGTTTTTGTGGGCAAGTGCGAGACATGGTTTCCCCCCAGATCCCACCTCTCTTCTTGGTAAAAGGGGCAGCTCCTTTTGTCTGGTGTTTGGGGCTGCTCCAGAAGGCTCAGACAGCATTTCCTGGTCAGGAAAAGGATGTCCTATTTATCCACTGGGCTGCATAACAAAATGCCATTCTCTACTTTGTTCTGGACGACTGGGCATGGAGGAACGCAGTCAGCCTGAGCAGTTATTATTTTGGTTGTTGTCTTTGATGTGCCAAAGAAATGATGACATAGAAGCCCAGAGCCTGGCTTAGGAGCCAAAAGCTTGTTAGTGATTAGAGAGGGGCCCTGTGGAGTTTCCCATTGTGTGTGTAGAGCTCAGAGCTGCCAACTCTCTATCCTGGAGATCTGAGGACACTTTGAGCCCCCTGAGCTGGCACCCCTGGGAGCTGGGTATGTGGAAAGGGCCAGAAGCAGCTGGGTCCGCCTCTCACCAGGGTCCGAGTTAAGTTGTCCAGCCTGAAGTCTCCTCCCGCAGAGCAGTCTCCTGTGGGGCTCCATGCCCAAGAGTGCAGACTGGGTGTTTTGTCCTTCCAGGTCACCATTCTGCCAGACCCGGGGTTGCAGACTGTCAGACCATGGGTCAGGTCCACCCCAGACACATTGAGTTGGACCCTCGTGGTATTCTCCATTGGTAGTTGTTGCCAACCTTTGAAAACTAGTGGGTTTTGCCAAAAAAATCTGGATATCTGGATTCTCTTTAAAAAATTGGAAAATTTAGTAATGCTAGGTCTGCATTCCCACAGTTGGCTGGAGTCACAAAACCGTAGCCATCATGGACCGAGCACAGCCTCTGCAGTTCCCCACTCTTCCTGCCTCTCCCTGAGGGACCCCACACTCAGCCAAGTCACCGGGTCTTTCATCCAATAGGCGGCAGAGTGATGTGGCTGGAAGTGTGGGTTTTACAGTCACACCATCTCCATTTAGATCCTGGCTTCACCCTCCTGAGCAGTGTCATCTTAGCAAAATTACTTAGTGTCTTGGTGCCTCAATTGTCTGTTTCTGTACAGTGGGGATAATACACAGCCCACCTCATAGGGCTGATGTGTGGACTAAATGAGGTGAAATTAGAGTCACACCTGGTAAGCCCTTGTTAACTGTTAGATGTGGTGGTTGTTATTGTTACTGTCCTGCTCCCCTTCGTCCATTTACATTGCCTGCCTGGCTGTCACAGCCGTTTGAGTTTAGACTGAATTAGACTGAGCCCCTGAGGTTAAGGATCTGGTGTCTTCATCTTTTCATTAGTGGCTGTCCCAGTGCCTGGCACACAGTAGATGTGCCCAGCAAGCCTGTGCTGAGTGGCTGAATGAATGAGTTGGGAGCATAATAAGAGTAGGGGGTGCAGTGCAGCTGAGTGGTTTGGGGCATGGGCTTGGCTGCTCTCAAATCCCTACTCTACCCTGATTCGTTCTTTAGCTTCTGTGCACCTCAGTTTCCTTACCTGTAAAATGGGCATAATAACGGTCTCTGCTACACAGTGTGGGAAAGGGCTGCGTAGGAGACTGTGTAAATCACTTGGTTTAGTCTGCACAGGTGGACCTTGGTGAGGTGTTGGTGTCATCATTTGACATCCACTCCTTCCTGTGGTTGTAACACCACTTTTTCCTTCCCTGTCCTTACTCTCCTTGCTTTCTCCCTGTTCCTCTGCATTCAGAGTTTCACTTTGGGGACTGTAGCAGTCAAGATGCTTTCAGTTGCAGGTAATAGATAGCCCCATTCAGCTAGCTTAAACAGTAAAGGGGAGATGTGGCCGGGGTAAAGGGAAAAGCTCAGAGGTAGAGCAGACACTGGCTCTCTCTCCTCTGTGATTTTCTTGGCTTAGCCATCCTCTGTGAGTGGGCTTCAGTCTTACGCTGGCTCCCCTAATGGTTACAAAATGGTCATAAAGGCTCAATCTGGGTCGCTTGCCTGTGCCTGACCAATCGTGCGATCATGCTAATTGTCTCAGGACTATTAGGACCCAGCCCTGGAACTGGAGCTGAGGTCTTACCTGACAAATTGCAAGTAACCAGTGAGAGACCTGAAGTTCCTTTCTGAGTTGTGGTAGCTGAGATATGCCAGTGGTGCTTTGTAGGTTGCTGGCTTCTCCTAGGCTGAGACCTAGTACAGGTCAACGGAGACACCAGGGCGGGCACCTTGGAGGGAGTGTCGCACCTTGGATCACATGTTGTTGATGCCAAATATAGGATCGGGGAGGTTGGCATTAGTAAGAGTCGCACCTCAATAGAGCTGGGAGGTCAGATCAGTCTCCTGAGACCAGGGAACAACACTCTGTCCCCGTGAGGACCAGCGGCCATTCTTCTGTGTGTGGATGTGTGTGTGTGCACGCGTGCTCTGGAGATTGACACTCCCGTGGCCCCCGAGGCTCCTGAGCAGGATCAATTGCCCCAGGTTTGTGGCCCTTGGAGTGACAGAGTGTAGCCTGGGCAACAACTTGGGGACGAAGACCTCCCTGTACGTACACACTTCTCCAGAGAGAGCCCAGCTGTGTGAGTGAAGGCAGGCAGGGCTCGCTGAGCGTGGGTGGGTGGGCTTGTGTGAGACCCCTGAGTGCTGCTCTTAGCCTTTGGAGCCTGGGACTGTGAGAGAGTTGGGGAAAATCAGGAATAGAATGGCCTCTGATTCTGTGTAAGGACTCTGAAGCCGAGTATGTGTGTGCGCGTGCGTGGCTTCCAGACAGCTGACTGGGTGGGTTTTGGCGGCAGACTACAGGATGTTGGATTGCATCCTGATTGTGTCACCCTTGGAAGAAGAGGATGAATAAACACATAGCCTTCTCTGCAAGCACAGCACGCCTTAAATTTTGGAGATTTTCAGTCTCGCCTGAAAAGAAAGCCCTAGACTAACTGTTCTGTCCTCCATTTGATCCTCAAGCTGCCACGAGCAGGTGGAACAGAGACCGAATAATGAAGCTCTGTGTAAGGTGGGCAGATACCCCTGATGCTGTGGCAGTAAAGGCAGTGTTCAGTAATATATAAGTGGTAGTGTTGTCTAGCACATTGGACATAGTGGTGGGAGGGTGGAAAGTGGGAAGACTGACCTCCCCCAGCCTGCAGCCCACTTCAAGGAGCTCATGGAACAGTTGGAGAATCATGATGCATATAAAAAGGACAACTAATAGTGCAAGGAAATGGGGTCACAGCCAAGTGATGGGTCTGGAATGTGAGTACTTAGGGGCCAGGTCAAAGCAGGTGCCAGAGAAAGGTAGAGTGAGCTCTGGGGCCTGGGGAAGGTGTCAAGTTTGAAAAGTATATCCAGAGATAACCAGCTGGGCAGGAACCAAGCCTGTGAAAAAGGTCTCAGATGGTAAAGGGCTCGGAATGCCATGCTAGGGGGTTTGAACCAGACCCAGCACTTCCTATGCTCCATTTACTGGTTTTGATGTGGCTACCAGTGAGAGGAAGCTGCCTTTGGGCCTCTTTGTTGTTATGTTTGCAGCCCTGGGGGGACCTGGGCTTGATTGGGAAGGTTGTGACTCAGTCCCCTGGGGATGGGGGCAGGGAGAAAGGGTCAGCTATAAGAGCAGAGGCTCTGTTGAAAGAGGGTCATTGGAGGGAACCTCTTAGGGGTAACTCTGACTTGTTCAAAGGGATAGTACAGCTGCCCGGAGGGGCCACGTGGGGTCTAGGCTGCCCACACACACACTTGGGAGTCTTTGATGCAGGGATGCCATGACTGAGCTGGGGGAGGGGCCTGGGGGAAGGGGCAGGTAGGCATAATTAATGAAGAAGAGAGGGTTGGGTTTGAGTGCCAAGGGGCTCTGGTTGGGAGGAAAGAATGGTCAGAGGGTTCAGGCTGAGACAACAGGCTGCGGCTGCAGAGAGGTCAGGGGGAGCGCAGATGCTCAGGAGATCCCTGTGCTGGAGGGCAGGGAGCCAGGGCCCTACTCTCTGGTCCTCAGCCCTCTCTGCTCACTGTGCCTGTACCCACACAAGGGCTGCCACTGTCCTAATCAGTGCTTCTGGGACTGTCTTCAGTTGGGCCTGTTTCCTCCCCTCAGGAGCTGTGAGCTGGGTGGCAGGATGAGACTCAGACCCACTGTCCTGTCCTGTCCTGTCCTTGCTCTGTCTAGCTGGCAGTCAGGGCAGCGGGGCTTGGGAACAGAGGAGGCATGCTTCTGCCCTACACGGAGCTGTCTGGGGCCTGCCCTTGAGAGGACCCAAACCTGGGGAGGATGAGCCTGGGAACCTTCCGTCAGAGGACAGCATTCCACCCCCATTCCCAGGGAAGCAAAGAATCCACACAAGTTGGAGCCTGACCTTGACCCTCTGCTTTGGGTCCCGGTGGATTCTTTTTATAGTGCTGTGGGCCAGCTCACTGGCCCCTGCTCGCTCAGGACCTGCTGCCCGCCTCTCTGGGCAGGCCTCCACATTCTCATCCAGAATCTAAGCAACTAGGACTGGGGTGGGGCTGGGAGGATGGCAGGAGCCAGAGCCTGGGAGTCCCTACAGAGTACCACTGAGGCCTCAGAGTCACAATGCCCCAGAGACTGGTCCTGAGACCCAGTGGTGGGTCCGAGTGAGCGCCGGCCCCTTCAGCAGGGCCCACGTGTGCATTCCATGCTTGGGTGTGTGAGGAGCAAGGGGTGCCCGTGGAGGACTGTGAGCCCAGCCTGATAGGAGAGGCCCCCCCGATAGTGCGAGTGTGAGGGGGTCAGGCCAGACCTGCCTCTGCTTGGGTCCTGCTTCAGTAGGAAGGGGCCACAGGAACATACACACCTCTAATCTTGACCTTTTGAAATCTTCGTTTAAGATCCAGGGACCATCTGGGGCCTCCTCCTGGGCAGGAGGGCAGGTGAGCCCTCAGGTAGCAGCCGTAGGTCTTGGGGCCACCTGCCAGGAGACACCTCAGGCGTAGACATTCCTCGCCAGCCCAGGAGGAGCAAAGCCACAGGTGAAAGGGCCTTTTCCCAGTTAGAGTCATGGGTCCTGAGGCCCTGGGGCTCCCTCTGTGGAAACTTGGCCTGGACTTGGAGCTCTGATGCACTCACGATGCGTCCTGAGATGTGCTGAGAATTGAGACAAGGCTGGCGGCGGAGTGGTGGGGGGTGACTCAGGTTTAGCCTCCCCGCTACTTGACCCCTCTTCCCTAGTGGGCTCACTGCCTCTCTCCTCTCTCTTGGCAGAATGCAGAGCCAGAGCCCCGGAGCCTCTCCCTGGGTGGCCATGTGGGTTTCGACAGCCTCCCCGACCAGCTGGTCAGCAGGTCGGTCACTCAGGGCTTCAGCTTCAACATCCTCTGTGTGGGTGAGTGTCATGCCTGGCCAGGGGGCAGCCTCAGACAGAGGACGGATGCGGGTCTTCTGGGAGATGGGACGCTGCTGCCCTGACCACCTGTTGAGCTGCAAGGGGACCTCCCAGGCAGAGTGACACTTTGGGGGGTGAGGACGAGGCTTTGGTGGGTGTCTCTGCCAGGGTCAAAGATAGAGGTGGAGCCAGGGCCTGATTCAGTGTTGCCATGAAGAGTAAACTTGGAAAGAGTAAAAAGCTTGGAAGTGCTTTGAGTGTTTATCACAGTGGTTGGGATCCATTTGTTTGTTTGTTTATTTAAAAAACAGCTATTGTTGTTCCTACTATGTATCAAGGACACTATGGTAAACCAGACTGTCCCTGCATTACAGTGTTATGTAGTAAGTGCTCCAGTACACATCTACACAAATACAGCCCCCAACAGGGAGGCTCTGGAAGGTTCCATGTGCCTCAGGGCCTGGGGCTCCCAGAGGGGACAAAAAGCTCTGCCAGACCCTCTACAGGTGCCCAAGCCCTGGCATCTGCCAGGCTGTGGGTGCCCCTTGGAAAGCAGCCTTTCCTGAACCTCCCCCCTCCCATTAAAGCTTCATGAAGTTGGGGCCACCCACAGCAGGTGGGCTGAGCCACTGGTGGCTTCAGACCCTGGCCCTGCTGGCCCCATGACCTTCCTGGGCCCAGGAGGGATGGCGTGCAGAGCAGGTGACCAGGTCCCATTGAGGCCAGCAGAGGCCAGTGTCTAGTGGTATCTCACAACTGCCTGGCTTTGTCTCTTCCCCACGCTCTGAGGAAACACCTACACACACCCCACGTAGCCATGTCTTATGTCCAAGTCAGCCTTTTGGGTCTTCCTTACACATATTATTTCTGAGGCCACTGAGAAGGGATGGTTCATGGGGTTGGGGACAGTGGGGGATGGAGTGGGAGACCTGCCCCCCTCTCTTGTACAGAGGCCGAGGGTGCCTGAGCCCCACCTGGCTTACCCAACAGCCAGGGACAGCTCCGGTTCCAGCCTTTGACATCCCCTCTGCCCACTCCTTGCCCCCCAGGGGAGACTGGCATTGGCAAGTCCACACTGATGAACACGCTCTTCAATACGACCTTTGAGACGGAGGAAGCCAGTCACCATGAGGAGTGTGTGCGCCTGCGGCCCCAGACCTACGACCTCCAAGAGAGCAATGTGCAGCTCAAGCTGACCATCGTGGATGCCGTGGGCTTCGGGGATCAGATCAATAAGGACGAGAGGCAAGCGGCAGGAGGGGCGGCCCGCCTGGTCTCTTCCCCGTCCCCCCACGTCCGCCGTGGTTCTAACACTCTGCCCGAGTGGTCTGCACCCCTCGCTGCCCCAGACAAGTAACCAAGCCCGCACTCCATGGGGCCCAGGGGAGGGCCGTTAGGAGACTATCTAAGGTCCTGAGGACCCCTTGGGGGACCAGGAGAAGGGGTCAGCCACCTGTACCCAGACAGGAATCCCCAGGTAGAAGCTGTTCGTTCCCGCAGAGAGAAGGCTGGTGGGCAGCCTGGCTGAGCTCCAGGCCTTGCACCGCGGCTCTGCTGCCTGCCTTCCAGTGACGGAGCCGTCTGTAGTTACAGGCCCATAGTCGACTACATCGACGCGCAGTTTGAAAACTACCTGCAGGAGGAGCTGAAGATCCGCCGTTCGCTCTTCGACTACCATGACACGAGGATCCATGTCTGCCTCTACTTCATCACGCCCACAGGGCACTCCCTCAAGTCCCTGGATCTGGTGACCATGAAGAAACTAGACAGCAAGGTCTGGCCCCCCTCCAGCTGATTCTGTGGGCTCCCCATCTTCCACAGAGGCGGGGTGTGGTTGGGGGCTTGCAGACAGCCCCCTGGGCTTGGTCCTCTCTGTATCTTCTCTTGCATCTGTCCCTGTGGCTCCAGCCAGCCCCCATTGCTCTGGGCTCTTTCTCCAGATCTCTGTCCCCTGCGTCTGGCCCTGAGCCCATTCCTTCCACCTGAGTTGATTCTTATTCTCAGCCTGCTAGCTCCTGGCATCCTCCCCGTCCCCCTAGAGTTACCTCCCCACCTTGCCCCCGACCCTCTGCCCCTCTGACCCCACCTCCCCAAAGCATCCCAATTCTCTGCTCATTTTCTCTCTCTCAATTCCTAGTTTCTCTGCTGCCTTCACTTCCCCTGTCCTTCCTGCCATGGCTTTCCCTTGGGGTCCTCCTGAGCACAGTAGAGACAGGAGAGTTAAGCCCCAGAATTAGAGTGGGAATGAGGAGTGGGTATTAAAAGGGCAGCTTCATGGGAATGACAGGAATGGCATGGGGTCCTGGAGGGTGTGCAGCCCTAGAGTCACCTGTCAGCTCTCACATGACTGCTCCCCTCTCTCAGGAGTTAATTTTCACTGTGAACAATGGGATAACCTTGGCCTGGGAGATTTTGAGGTCTTCCTGTGGCTACTGCTAATGGGTCATCTAACCTACTTTGGGGGCACTCAGCCCCCTACTGCTGGTCCTGTCAGGCCCCACACCGGTTAAGACCTTCAGAGCACTCTGGGTCAAAGCTGGGTATGCCCAAGGGACTAATTTGGAGGTTTGGGGCAGCCAGGGCTGTAAGAAACACTGCAGCCAATTGTTACAACCCGTTACAATGGCCCCAGCTGGCTGGGTTCAGGCCAGGACACCCCTTAGGAGCAGCTCCATCTCTCTGGCTTCCTGCCCGCCTGCCCAGGGGTGTGGCCTGAGCAGGGCTCTCCACAGTCAAGGAGCAACTCACCTGCTGACCCCTCTCCTCAATCCTGGCAGGTGAACATTATTCCCATCATCGCCAAAGCGGACACCATTTCCAAGAGTGAGCTCCACAAGTTCAAGATCAAGATCATGGGTGAGCTGGTCAGCAATGGGGTCCAGATCTACCAGTTTCCCACAGATGATGAAGCTGTTGCAGAGATTAATGCGGTCATGAATGTGAGTGTTGGGCAAGGGCCTTGGGGCTCTGGGGCCAGAGGGCTTGGAACCGGCCCCAGGCCACTCTCTTTTCCCTGGGTTTCAACCTTAGCTCCCCAGGAAAGATGGGTGGGCCTCTGGGAGCTGGCCAGTCCTTCATCCTCTGGACAGGAGATGGGAAGAATTGGGTATTGGGCTGGTACCGGGGCTTCCCCAGGTTTAAGTTTCCCAAGGTACGAACTCAGGGCTGGGACCTGAAACCTGCAGGAGCAAGCAGGCAGGATGCCAGGGCTTGGGAACTTGGAAGAGAGCCAGGCCCACAGGTCGTTTGAGAGAGCTTCTGGTGGCCCCTGGGGAGCCCAAGGGCTGAAAGAACACCCTAGAACAAGAGGAAAGGGGTTGCGGGTTCAGCCCACTCCCTTGTGTGGAGGTTCCAGGATACTTCTCCAAAGGAAAGCCGGCAAGTGAGCATCTGGCCAGGCCTTGTTCAGGTCTGGGCAACCCCTCCCTGGGGCCCAGGGGCAGTGAGGGTGGGTCTGTCCATTAGCCTGTGTCAGCTCAGTGCTCATGCACACTTGGGCCCCTTTCCAGGCACACCTGCCGTTTGCCGTGGTGGGCAGCACCGAGGAGGTGAAGGTGGGGAACAAGCTGGTGCGAGCGCGGCAGTACCCCTGGGGCGTGGTGCAGGGTGAGTGTGGTGGTGAGAGCACAGCCCCGGCTGGGGACCCAGACTCAGTCCCCTGTCCTGTGTCCTCCCCGTGACCATCTGCTGCCTGTCCTCCCCCTGGAGTCTACCTCTAACACCCTAACCGCTGTCCTGTGCCCCGTCCTTCCTGTGCTGGTGGCTGGGAGCCTGCCTGATGCCCACGTGCCCTCTCCTTTCAGTGGAGAATGAGAATCACTGCGACTTTGTGAAGCTGCGGGAGATGTTGATCCGGGTGAACATGGAGGACCTCCGCGAGCAGACCCACAGTCGGCACTACGAGCTCTACCGGCGCTGCAAGTTGGAGGAGATGGGCTTCCAGGACAGCGATGGTGACAGCCAGCCTTTCAGGTGACAGCCTGCCTCCCCAGCCACAGCCAGACTTGCCACATCGGCATCTGTTCTGGGGGCTTGTGAGCTGGGGAGAGAGGCCGTTGGGACCCCAGCATCCTCTCCCCCGACCCCCTATGCCCACGTGATTTCGCTTCTCTGGCCCTGCCCACTCCGTTCCGCCATAATCTCCGCCTTGGCCTCTTTTCTCTGGGTCTCCACAGCCTACAGGAGACATACGAGGCCAAGAGGAAAGAATTCCTGAGCGAGCTGCAGAGGAAGGAGGAGGAGATGAGGCAGATGTTCGTCAACAAAGTGAAGGAGACGGAGCTGGAGTTGAAGGAGAAGGAGAGAGAGGTGTGTGCGGGGCTTGAGGGGTGTGGTGAGGCCAGGCCAGGGAGGGCCCGGGCTCCTTCTGGGCCCACATGAAGCCCGGCCTCCCCGCCTTCTGCTCCCAGCTCCACGAGAAGTTTGAACACCTCAAGCGGGTCCACCAGGAAGAGAAGCGCAAGGTGGAGGAGAAGCGCCGGGAACTGGAGGAGGAGACCAACGCCTTCAACCGCAGGAAGGCGGCGGTGGAGGCCCTGCAGTCTCAGGCCCTGCACGCCACCTCGCAGCAGCCTCTGAGGAAGGACAAGGACAAGAAGAAGTAGGTGGCGGGCTCCCTGCCCTGCGCTGGCTCGCTCTCTCTCACTCTCGCTCACTCTCGCTGGTTCACCATTTTGCTCTCTCCTTTCACTTGCTCTCCCACCTCATTCTTGCTCACCTTTCTTCTTTCACTAGTGATCTTCATATCTCAAGATATCAAGCATTCATGCCCACTCTTGTATTTGTGCATGAGTGGCCCCTCTTCCCTCTTCTACCCCACACCCCATTTCTCTCTCTCTCTCTCTCTCTCTGTCTTTCTCTCTCTCTCCTGCAGCCCCCTCAAGAGCTGGGTGGAGAAGGCTGGGCCACACAGGCAGGGAGTGGCCCCCGAGAGGGTGTAGGGTCTCAGGGAAAGTCTTTCAGGCCAGGAGACGGTCAGGGCCTGGGAATGTTAGCATTTCTGGGCAGATTCCAGTTTCTGGAATTCTGGTTTCTGCTTGGACAGCCATGGTGCCTCCCCCTCAGTCCTGAAGCTGTGGACGTGGGCCCCATATTGGCAGGCAGGTGGTGACTGAGGACAGTGGAGACTTGAGCCCAGCCAGCACTAACCCCCTGGACACTATGATCTTGACCTGCTAAAGGAAGGACAGAAGCTCCCTGTAGGGGCCCTGTGAATCCTACTGGAGAGGGGGCTGCCCCTCAAGTAGAGGCTGGAGTTGTTCCTCCGAGAGTACTCCGAGGAGAGAGAATTATGGGGGATGAGGCGGAGGCTTTTCCAGGAGTGCAGTCAACTTTTGGCCAGGTGGGGGCCACTCTAAGTCCCTTCTCCTTGGTGTTTTTCATAGCCTGTTTCCACACTCACATCTGGAGTCCAGATGCCCTGGCTCCCGGGGAGTCTCCCTCTCCCACCCCACTTCATTCAATGTCCCACACAGCATCACACCGTGGGGATCTCGTCTGTCCCTGCTTCTCCCTGCCCCTGGTCTGTGTCAGGTACCTTACTTCTCTTGCCAGGTGTACCCATCTTGGTCCTCATTCTTGTTCTTCTTGGAATTCCATTTCCTCCTGGAGTGTTTGGGAATGTGTATGTCCAGGCACTTCCTTCCTTGGTGGCAGTGGAGCCTTGTGGTTAGGGCCATGCAGCGCATGGCTAGCTGTGGCCCTGGGATGCTGCTTGTGGCCTTGGCCTTCCACCTGCCCCCCAATATTGTGCTCCCTAACACACACACACGCATGACACATGTACACTGTCTTACTCTCGCCTGCCCCATCACATACATAGACTCAGACACATATCTACTAACACACACAGTCCCCAAGGCACACACGCACAGAGGCACAGACACATCTAAGGAAAATAAACTTAAGGAGCTTCTGGGGGAGACCAGGGGGACAAAGCCAGGCAGTTAGGAACTGGATGCTAGTTCTCATTCCCAAGGCCTGCCTTCTGCTTTGGAATAGACCCTGTAGTTTCCCGCATCCTGCTGACTGGTGGCTCCACCCCAGCTGCTGGCACGGCTGCGACAGATAAGCCCCTGCTCGTCCCCAGGGAGGACCCCAGCCCCACACTCCCCTCAGCCATGTAAATTTCCCTTCTGCTTTGCATTTGCTTCAAGCCCTGGTCCCATGTCCAGGTCTTGGTGAGCTCAGTGAGTGTGAGGGCTCTGTGAATTGGAACCTGTGTGGATTTCAAGCTAGTGGTTCAGAAATCTGGTTTTTCCTGGGAGGGGGTATGCCACTCTAGGGACCACATGCTGGCTCCTGAATTGACTTTGCCGTGCTCCCTGCCAGCTTATCCCAGGCCATCTCGTTAAAAAAAAGGCAGGCAGAGTCCCCTAGGAAATGAGCTATGGAGAAACCCCTCAAAAACGGAAGATCAAGGACCCGTGGCCGGGTCAGGGGATGAGGGCCAATGGGGTGGGGTGCAGGCTGGCTGCAAGCACAGCTCAGGGTGGGGCTCATCACTGGTGTCAGGTCTCCCTGCTTTTTTCATGTGACCTGGGCCTGGAAAACAGGTCTTTTCTGTTTGCTGGACATTCCAGAAAGCTTCAGTCAGTTTGGCCTCTGGGAGAGAGCCCTCTCCTCCAATGCTGGCCTTGTGGAGGCCAGGAGTGGGGTAGGTGGGGTGGCTGGGAGCACCCCTTCCCCCTACCCTGGTCAGGGGAATGGGATGAGTCAGGAGTGCATTTGGGGGGACATTTTTTGGTGACCATTTAGTTGAATGGCTTTGATTGACTGTACTTATTCTTCAAATTTTAATTCATCTTTGCAAAATTACTTCCCTATCAGACCCTCAGCCTGGGATGCCATAAACTGAAGCGAATTCTCTGCTTTGCTTGTTACAAATGCCAAACTGACTGTCCTTTCCCAGTGTTCATCTTGCTGTCTTTTGCTTCTGTTTGATTTGGTCGTCTGTGTACCTTTTAATGTGTCTGTTTTTGTTCTGTTTGTTTTATTTTTATTTTTCAGTTAACGCACGCACAGACTTACATGTCAAGAGTGGACTTTAGACTTTCATGTGTTAAGTTGCTTGAGTTACACCTTGTGACCCTTCTCCCATAACATGGTGTGAGGACGGACTGGGAGCTGGTACAGACTCCAGTGTTTACAGCCTTGCTTTGTCCCCCGCCAACCCCGCCATCCCCCAGGCTGCCTGGGCCTGGCGGGCCGCCCTCTCTATGCAAACTCGTTAAAGCCATGAATGCTGGAATCCAAAACTGATGAGGTTTATTTTTTTCAGAGCCAGTGGCTGGTCTTCCATTTACAGTGTCACTATTCCTTGACGGAGCAGTTTTGTGCCACTCTAGCGAAGGCCCCAGCCGGCGATGCTCGGCCTAATTGTTCAGCGTCAAGATGGCATCTCATGCAGTGCCCTAGGTGTGGCCACGTGGTGTGGTATACATGCTGCAAATTCGCCTGATTCCCCTTCATTTTAATTTTTCTAACCTAGAGCTTAATTTCAATAATAACTTTTAAAGCACTTCTAAATTTTTATTTTGGCACGAGCATAAAGACAAATAATACCCTCTCCCATTATTTTCATAAGTAACAGATTCCCTGATTTTTAAAAACTAAAAATATCTCTAAACCTTTCTTATGTATAAAGTATCCCTATAAAATATAGGGAGAGATGGGTAATAAACATCCTGTAATGACAGTGTTTGGAATTTCTTTATGGATGAAAGTGGATCATGAACAAGACCACGTCCAGTGTTTTTACTGTGAATGTAAATGGAACAGCAGCCCAAAGCCATTGTCTCTGTGCCCCAGAGGTGCTACCTGTAAACAGGGACCAACCCCATGTGTGCGTGTTAAGTGTTTGACTCTGTTTAACTAAGACCCCCAAACCAATCCTGCATATTCCAAATGCAGAGAGTGTTCAGCAGAAACAGGTTTTTCTCCAGGTCATTGTTTCCTTTTTCTTGGCTGAGTCACAGGGAAAGAGATGAACGTGTCTGATGTTGTGAACAATTTAAGAAAAAAATACCAGCAGAGGAGCTTTTCCCCTTTACCAGCATTCTTAAAGAGAACATTCTAAGAAAGTACAAGCATTCTTCTATGTTCCTGTTGGTTTGCAAGCCATTGAGAATATCAGGGTTGAAAATATAGGCTGATAATATGGTACACAAGAAATGAATAGATGAGAGGAAGGATTTCATTTAATGTTGATGAAGCACTGTGCTGGGCACTGGCTACCCAGAGTTAACGCGCAGCTCTGTCCTCAAGGAGCTTACAGTCTAGTGCACTCCCTAGTTGGAAGACTTAGGAAGCTGCGCTAATATATTGTTGGATTGGCATTTTGTTTTTTACGTCCTTCATCTTCTCTCCCATCGTTGTTTCCCTCTTTCTGCCTTGGCCTGCTTTACTGATTTCCAGGACAAGGTCCTGGCTCCTTCCTGCCCTTCTGAGACCATGTTCCATTCAGAGAGGGGTGGAGGGTGAGCTGTATGTATCCACTGAGGCGTGACCAGGAAAAGGTGGTCTTTTTCTCCTCGCCAGGAGCAGAGCAGGTTTTATTGATGCTCAAAGTGAAAATTCTCCAAAGTTATGCCATGACCAGGGGTGGATACAGGTTTTTGAGGGGCTCGAAGCTTGAACTACTTGAGAAACCTTTTTTTTTTTTTTTTTTAAAGAAGGATATGAGTATAAAATTAGGTACAGGGCCTTGGAAAGGGCACTGAGAATTAAGCTTCATTAGCTTCAGAGTAAATCCACCTCTGGCTATAACTGATGTTTCAGTGTGGTATCCAAAAAGGTAAATCAGCATATCTAAGGCAGATGTGGACTGCGAGTGGCTTAACTTTAGGGTAATTATATGTCTGAAAATGTATTTAGTTGGGTGGAAGTATGACCTTTAAGATAGCCTCTGTCAGCTAATGTATTTCTGAAGACGAGGCTCAATGACCCAGCAGGTTCACTGGTTATATAAGAAATGAGGACTCCTGATTCATGGGCTAATCTGGGGACTCTTGGAGTGGGCAGATTCTGCCACCCATCCACTGCCGCCTGCAGGCTGCACCCAGGGCATACTTGCGAGGCCAGAATTATGGCTGGTTATCTGCCTGCGGGCCCAAGCCTTCCCAGAATCTCGGGGAGACCTGTCATTGTTACATTTTCTGGGGTCTGAGCTGCCTCCACAGGACCCACTGACTTCAGCGAGCCTTACTGCACTTTTCTCCCATGCTGTTTATGTTTGGAATTTTGTCATTTTTAGCTGAGACCAAATTAATCCTTGGTGCCCAAGGTGGGCTTAGAATTTGCCATTATTTAACAAGCTCCCCGTCACGGAACGTGCCCCCTGTCTGCAGGATATCATTACCCCTCCTTTTCTGTCTCAGTATCATCTGTTGGCATTTAGGACAGTCAGTGGGATCACGCTGGCATTTACTATCATTTCTTTCATGAACCAAGTTGGTTTTGGGTAGAATCACCGTATAATTTATTGCCCAAACTGAGACTTTTGAGAGTGAAAGGAAATGTTATTTATAATTATGCCAAGTCAACAGGCATAAGCCATGACTGTCTCAGGCAAACTGGGATGTATGGTCACCCAAGTTATGGGTAACCTGAGTCTAGGTGGTCTGCACTTGTGCAGACTAACTCCATGTATGTTTGTGTGTATGTCTTTGTGTGGGTTCCCTGTTAAGTGGGGCTCGTATTACTGGATAAGAGGCCCAAGGGAAGTGTGGCTTGCTAGTCTGTTACGTTAACATGCTTTTCTAAAACTGCTTCACTTGTTAATTCATTTACTCCTTCATTCATTGACAATTTTTGTTCCTTTCCATTCACTTTGTACTCATTTCTTTCCCATTAAATTTTGCATTTATTTTGAGTTTTTGTGGTGTCTTTTTTGGGCAGTGGCTTTTCTGATTTAATGTTTCCTAGCCTATTAACCTGCTACACTTGTGGTAAAATACAGCTTGTCTTTTCCATGAACTTTGTGGGGTTGATCAGCTTCTATAGGAGTTGTGTTTTAATAGTGAATCCTGCTATGGGCATCTGTGAAAGGCTCTTGAATGGGTGTGGGATGGAGGAAAGATAGGAAAGAGAAGACGCAGCCTGTGGTTAATGAATCTTTATCAGGTGACTTTATCCAGCAGGACATGAGAGAAGGAAGACCCTGCCCTTGAAAAGTTTACCTCCTTGTTGAGGAGGCTTGACATACGACAACTAACATTTGAGTTCTTATTGTGTGCTAGTCATTGGTCTAAAGTGCATTACATGTATTAATTCCTCTAATCTTCACAATAATCCTATGGTTAGGTACCATCTTCCCCATTTTATAGGCAAGGCACAGAGAGGTTAAGTAATTACCCAAGGTCACACAGCTCGTAACTGGAGGAATTGAGGTTTCAATATTGGTATCCTGGATCCTTAATTCCTGTGCAGCTTGACAGTGTAGGTTGGTGGACCTGAGATGGTTTTGTAGAGATGGGATGCCCTGGTAAGTAGGCAAATGTTTGGTTGAGGAAGGGCAGACTGGTGGTTGAAGGAAGTGATGGCAATCTCCTGGGCCCATTGTTGAGGTGCTTTCTCTGTTGGACACTAGGCTAATCTCTGGGAAGACCAAAATGAGGAGATGGGGGACTAAGGTGGGGAAGCTGACAGCCCAGCAGGGAGACTGGCATGCAGGCATCCCTACTCTCCCCACAGGGAGGCAGGTAGCAGGGAGGCAAAGTCTTCATCAAGCTTAGAAGGACAGAGACTCTCTAGGAAGCCAGGGGGAATAGGGCCACACTGATGGAAGGATCTTGGCTCACCCAATTGGGGGAGGTGATATTTGGACAAATTTAGGACAGGTCTATGATGCTCATCCACCGTGCTCCTCTCTTGGCCCATCTGCCTCTGAGCTCTCTCCCATCTCTGTTTTCTGCAGCCACAGTCCTTTACCAATCCCTGCCCTCTGCAGATGGGGACAAATGGAAGATGGATGTGTCTTTATTTCTCCCACCACAGTGATCCCCAGTCTCTAATCTGAGGTGGGATATGAGTTCCTAACTGTAGGAAAAAAATGTTAAAGGAGAGTAGGATGGGACCTAGGATTCCAAGGCAAGCTTGAACAGCATAAAACTTTAAAAACAAAAAATCTCACAAGTGGTATTTTGGCAATACAGAAGTTTGCTTCCCCAAAGAAGGGGAATATTATTTACAGAAAGATGAAGCAGCAAGGCTGTCCCTTATCCCCATACTGTGGCTCACAGGTCTACCATCTCCTTTTTCCAAGAGACTGAGAGTTGGTTTAGCTCTGGGGATGCAGCTTACTTAGTTAAGGGGGTCCAGATGCCTCTCAGCAGTTTCCTGAAGTCAGAGACAGCATGAGCTGGTGTGGGCTCTCAGGATGAGCCCCTGCCCCACCAGTGACAGTGCCCACTCCCGATGGAAGGAAGGAGGCAGAGGGAGCTGTGGCCATGAGCAGCAGGCTGCCCCTCAGCATGTCCCTCTGTGCTGGACTAGAGGACAGTTACTGACAGGGCTCGAGAGATGTATTTCAAGTGTATTTGACTCTATCAACTCTAAATGCAAGGTATCTAATACATAAAAAATAAGACTCAGACAGGGCTGAATTCAGGAATTAAGGTGTATTTTAACAAAAGCTCCAACAAGCAAATTTGTTTCAACAAAAGGTAAGAGATTTGTGCTGACTACAGTACAGACACTATTATATATATCTAGTCCTCGGCTATTTTGCAGCTGGTAGCAGATCACACTCTGCATGGCTTAGCACGTTTACAAAAAACTGTTCACAGTGGAAGGACTTCACAAATTACCTATAAATGTGTGGTTCAGTCATTCATATCCCCAGCACTACTTACACAGCCCCAGTGGGCATCGCTGCCAGCTGGACTCCACTGCCTAGAGAATGGCTCTATAGTTTCACCTCCCTCAGCCACGCTAGTGATCTCTCCCTCCTCCTGGCATTGGTGGAGGCGGCCTCAGCCTCAGCACCTGCTCACCTCAACCAAAAGCTCTGGGAGCTGTCTCTCCCCATCACAAGGGTCACCTTGAAGTGTTCTGCTTTAACACAAGAATCCCTCTAGTTAAGCTAATAAACTACTTTGCTTAAGAGTAACAAAGGAGAAATTGGCCTAAAGCTTGATCAAGTTGCTGTACATTAAATAAAGCATACTTTATAAATCGAGTCCTTATGAAGAAAAGACTTAAATCCTGGCCAAGTCGAGGTAAATCTATCTGGAGAGACTATCCCATTTCTGCAGGGGTGTACAGAGTACTTGGGACTTGAAACCTGCACATGTTCTTGGTACAAGCCTGGGAAGCTGGAAGGACCTGGCCAGCACTGGCAGGTGGAGCAGCAAGAACTTGTCTGTCAGCACCAGCCCAGCCCTTCGGCCCTGAGCAAGGCCTACCTCTGGCCTCATAGTCCAGCTTCTTAGGGGCTGATACAGCCCTCGCTGGAGAAGGAAGAAAAAGCAAGCTGCAGTATGAGCATTTACTCCTTCTCCCTGGTCTCGGGCCCAGGGCTCAGAGGGAGGTGGGGGTTCAGTTTGTCAGATTACCCTTCCCTTTAGGGACCCTGACCTGTCTTTTTTGCCCCCTTATTTTTTTCTGAAGACAGGAATGTTTTCTCAGTTGCTCTTTCAGGGCCGCCTTCTTTTCTTGTTATAGGATCCATAAAGCCTACAATATAGAGGAGTCCAAGCAAGGAGGGATTGCCATTATGCTCTAAAGGGCACTGGGGTAGGGGCACAGAGGCTGGCAGGTGAACCAGAAAGTTGTCTGTGCAGGAGGATGACTAAAAACTTGTCAGCTGCTGCTTTACAAGTTCTTTGCAGTGGTTCCACTGCCTAATACCGACCTGTAATTAAAACAGAGTGGTCATCCTTGAGGCAGAATCATTTTACATTCTAAAGAATGAGCAACTCAGTGCCGAAATATTAGCATGGAGCAATTTCAGGAAGGTCCAACCACCCAACTTAAGAAAATTAACCCCACCATCTCAGGAACACCCATCTTCAGCCTCAGCAAAAACTGTCATTATTCTAACTGCATTCCATCTTACCCTGTCCATCCTGAGTGATTCTGACCTCCTATTGCCTACTCAGGGTATCCTGGTGCCTGGTACCATATAGAGGGTGAGGGGTCTGAAATTTACACTCCCTAGTACTAAGCTCAGGTTTGCTTCCTCCTGAGTTAGACATGTCCCCACATCCTCTTGACTACAAGGGCTGCTACTGAGATAAAGCTTCACTCGCTGTCAGAGAAACCCACTCTGGTGAAGGGAATGTGTATCTAATACTCAAGTCCAGAGGATATGCCATGTGTGGAAAGCCTAGCCCTTAGGAAGACTCTTCAGAGTCATCATGGCCAGAGCATCTTCTGGAGCCCACAAGGGCCAAGAAGAGCCACAGGTACCCTTTTGGGGGCAGAGTGCATCAGCTGAAGGGGCAAAACTGAGAGCCTGGTCTGGGGCAAAGTTGATGTCTACCTGTGCTTTCTTTAGCAGATCAGATATAGGAGTACAGCAGTCGGGCATGAGCCTCTCCAACTCTAAGGTGATGATGACCAAGGCCAGTGTGGAGCCCTTGAACTGCAGCAGCTGGTGGCCCGCCATACAGTGCTGCAGCTGCCTGGTCAGGGACGCGACGTGGAGGGAAGGATTCCTCTGAGGCAGCAGCTCCTTCACATGGGGCCAGCCCAGGACCACCAGGGCGTGGAACTGGAGACCGTGGTTTTTAATGTTAGAACAGAAAAGCCCATACTTTTCATATATCAATGACCAAAAGTGCAAACAATTTAAATTTTCATCAGGGAATATCAAATGTTGCCCAACCCTTTTCATTCCCGTTCATGGCCCCCCAAGGGGCTTGAGGCTTAATACCCACTCTGTGGCCAAGCTCAGCTTCAACCCTGGAGAGAAAAAGACAGTCTGCTTTGTGACATGCTCATTAAGAGCCTAAAGTACCCAGATGACAGTGTTTCAATTCTGAAAAATAGAAGCATACGACTCAAGATTAAGGTAGCAGAAAAGTTACTTGTATCTGCTTGACATGAGAGGAAACTCTGCAGCTTGGTAACAGTGCCCAGTTTTCATACTGATACAGCCCTTAGTGATTTAATCTTCATGCTTCATAACAGACCAAAACCCCATGACATTTCCACATTGCATAATTTTGCCTTACTAACAGAATCATATTCTAAAGGTTGACCATCATTCTCTAACTAAAACAAATACAAACGAATACGACATTTTTAAGTGCCAGATCAATATGGTCTAAAGCCTCAATAAGGATTGTGTGTAGGTGAATAAAGACAGCTAAGTGAATGTGTGTAAAGTGTAGCAAAAGCAGACAGATTTTTATGTACAGTATTCATAGAATGGAAAGTTAAATATTTTTGCAGTGTGTATTTAAAAGAGAAACTCACCATAATAGTGCCATCTAAATATCTTTGTAAAGTTAATTTAATGTCCTTTAGAAGTGGGAGTCTGGTGGAACTGTGTTGGATTTAAGACAACATTTCACTCTTCCATATGTTGTGAGCCTTGTGGGTCACCTCACTGTGCTGCATATGCAAGGACGTGTGCTTTGCCATCCTATGTTGTGAACAGCTTTTCTAAAGGCACAGTGAGTCCAGGGTAGACTCGTACTTACTATGGTCAAGAAGTCCAGCGGTGTCCCACTGTAGAGGTCCCAGTGAAGTTTGTCCAAAATAGCCAGCTCCATCCTCAGCAGCTCATTCGGGGAATAGCCAGAGCCATAGTGCTTTATGAATTCTCTTATGCGTGGAATTAACTGTAAAAAGAAAATAAAGAGGCCAAAGCCCTACACCATGTCATGGTAGCTTTTGTTTTCTTATCCCTGGGGACTGGGCATCCATGACCCAAGTAGAGTTGTCTTCCAGTGACCCACCACAGAAAATGCTTCTGAAAGAAAGACCAAACCAGATCTTGGCTATCTGTCAAGTCCCCAGGTATTGTGACAATATGTAGTGAATGTCACATGGTCACCTGCTGCCAACAGGTCTTGATCCCCAACTGCACTCCAGCTCATACCTGAAGGTGCTTTGGAGGCTGGGGCTGTGCCGTCTCCCCCATTCAGCTGTAAGAACGCACTCAAAGCTTTCCAGCTGTGGGCTCCACCCATTCCCTGTTCCCAATCCCTACCATGATTCCTTGTCATAGAGAGGAGTATGCCTTTGAGCTTCCTGGTCTGCGTCAGACAGACTCATTGATAAAACCTCCCATGGTTTTGGCAACACCATAGCTGCAAGCACATTCCTCTCAGCCCTTATTGAAGGCAGTTCAGTTCTGGAAAAACTATGACTTTTCCCCAGAGAAACTAATAAGGCTTGTCTATGAGTAAACATGCAAGTACCAAGTGCACTGAAGACTTGGTCCTACTTTTTTAGATAAAAAAGTATTACTATATAACTGTATAGTAGTATTACTACTGTAACCTCTAGAAATATTTCTTTTAAGGGTTATTTACTTGATTTTTAGTTGGATAAAAGCATCTTTGGGGGCACAAATTATATTCTCATAAACAGGGTTAAAATAAATTTTATTGAAGGTTTGGAACTGGACACACAAGTGACTTTTTCTGCCCCCATGGACCCTGAGATCAGCCAAGGGAGACCTTGTAGAAATGGCAGTGGTTCCACTATCCCCCAAAGGGGGACAGGTTTGGGGGGAGGGAGGAAGGAAGGGAGGTCTGGGAAGGATATTGGGAGAGGATCTTCTGAAAAGAAGCCACAGTGAAACTGAGAAGTTCAAGCAAGCCTGAAGCACTTATGGGGGCTTCTCTTCCACCCACTGCACGTGGCCCTCCTGCCCCTCTTGGAGAAGGGTCCTAGAGTCCCTGAACACGTTTCTTTGACACAGCCAAGTCCTTAAGTCTCAAGCAGCTTTCTTAGATGTAGTTTCTGGGGGTGGTCATTAGGCCATATGGTTTGGGAAGCCTTTCTCTTCTGCTTAATGGGAGGTGGCATGTGGCGTCAACCAATGAGGCAAGATTATGTCTGCTAGGAAGTCAGACCTCTGGGTTTGCTGGGCCAGGACAATTCTGCTGTTCTAATTACCCATTTGTGGGGTCCCAAAGTCTGACAAGCCTAAGGAAGGGACAGCAGAAATCCTGGAAGGTATGACTTTTCCAAAATGCCCATTCCCAAGGCCACAGACCTTTCAGGAAACTTGAGTGTTTCCAGTGTTACACACCCCTGTACCTCAAAAGCAGCCCTGAATGAGCTTCCAGGGATGCATACCTCCTCTTCTTCATTAACTTTTGCAGCAAGTCTCAAGGAAGTAATTGTAACACAATGGAGTAAACACTTTTTTATCTGCAGTATGGAAGAAACACATATGATCAGAATATGAATGCCAGAAACTAACTGTAAAGCGTCTGTGGTTTTTTTTTTAAGAAATTAAGTTTTGCCTTTTTAACTTTTTTTAGAAGACTGATTGTATTTATCCACAAGGAGGTTACCCCCATTTTTAGATGTGACAAGTAAAAACCTCCTGGTTTCAGAACCACAGCTAACTCGTCAATAGTCCTTTGTTAGAGGACTGACTGGAGGTGGGAAATATGGCACCATCTCAGGGAACACACAGTCCCATCCTGACCTCAGGCTGCATTGTACTGGTCCAGACAAGCACACCCCACCTCATCACAAAGGGAGTCCTTTCCCAGCTAGGTCTTCTCATGCTCCCCAAGTCGACCCCTGACGGCCACACAACACAGAGTCAGACAGGCAGATGGTAGGATGTTTCAATTCCAGTTCTACCACTTGGAGCCATTTACTGAATTGATGAGGCTCAGTTTGAGCACCTGGGATGGCTCACCTCTTAGGCAGCAATGGGAAATAGAGGTCAGTTTGCGCCCCCAACATCTGTCACCATCCCTCATAGACTTCCCTACCTTTACTGAAACTATGAGGCGGCTGAAGATAGTGAGAGCCAGGTTAAGAGTAGTCTGGGAGAAGCCAAAGATGTTCTCAACTCTCAGGAGCCCCAACACGACTTCCTGGAAAGCTTCGCAAATCTCCACCTGCTGGAAGGAGGAGGTGGGGCAGAGGAGGGAAGGTCGCTGGTGGCCAGTCTCGGTCCATCAGTGGCTGGACGGTCTGCTTACGGTGACCAGAGGGGCTGTAAGAAGCCTCTTCACCTTAAATCGCTGTCGGATAAAGGGCCTCTCTTACCCAGCGCCTCCCCCATTCAGACCCTCTCCTTCCTGTGCCCGTTTTTTGGTCTTCAGCAGAGTTCCCCAACTCAAGCCCTCCTCCAAAACACCTACTAGAGAAGTACCGTCTCAGTGAGAAGCTGGCGAATCTCGACTCTTGCCTCGTGCGGGGGACGCACCTGGGGAAGGTGCGTGCTCCAGGGTGCGGCTCACCTGATCGCGGGTGCAGGTGGAACCCGGCCGCGTCCCGTGCGCGCGTGAGGAGGAGGATGAACGTGCTCTCGGGAGGGGCCCCCGCGGGAACCGGTACCTGGAGTCGGCCCCCCAGCCACAGGCGCGCCTCGCGGCCCTGAGCCTGGGTCAGGTGGGCGTCCAGCTGGCGCTCGTCCAGGACGCCTCCCCAGTCGCTCCGCACCAGCCCGGGCCGGCTGGGAACTGGGGGCGGCGGGGGCGGTGGCCCCAGAGCGGCGCCGGGGGCGGGGCGCGCAGCTGGCCGAGGCCGCATTGCCCTCCGCATGGGTCTGGTCCACGACGGCTCCGGGAGACTGACCGCTCCGCGCAGGCAAGCCTCCGGGAAACTTCTCCGGATCGCCGCGGGGAGAGAGACTTTCCACGCAGGCGGCGGGAGAAGACAGCGAAGGACTGTTTCGCCCAGACTTTCGTCCGGACTCTCACATGGACGCCGGACGGATCTTATCTCCAAGGCGGACGTCTCCGGCGCGGGCCGCCCGCCGGAAGCCATGGCAGCGCCAGATCCCGGGTCTGGGTCCCGGCTTAGCTCGGCTTTTTCTAACCCAGCGCCCTGGACTTGCAGCTGGGGCTGCCACGGGACCGGGCGGGGCGGGGCGGGCTCTTACTCCACCCCCACATCCCTCCACTGAGCGCCTCTTTCCCCACCCAAAGCCCGCGCCCCAGGCGCAGAGTCCCGAGCGGAGTCCCTAGCCCGGGATGAAGCAGCTGGTGACCACGCCATCCTTGAGAAGGTAATTTATTGAAGGCGTGCAATGCGTTAGGCGCTGGGACATAACAGTGGATAGAATAGACGTGGAACTTATATTCTAGTCAGGAAAGAGACAACAAACACGAGTAGAATATATGGAAACCCCAGCAAATCCACTCCTAAGTAAATGTCCAACAGAAATGCATGTGTGTGCACCAAAAGACACCTACATGATGTTCACAGCAGCACTATTTGTAATAGCCCCAAACTGGATACAACCCAAATGTCCATCAGCAGTTGAATGGGATAAACACGGATAAACAAATTGTGGTATATTCACACAATGGGATACTACACCACATTGGAAAAGAATGAACTGCTATACCCGATAAGGAACAATCTCACAAACAATATTGAGTGTAGGGAGACAGATACAAAGAATTCATACTGTATGATTCCATTTATACAAAGTATAAAGAAGGGAACTATAATGTTAGAGTCAAGGTAGTGGTTACCCTTGGGGGCATATTTCTATGTTGAAAACTACAGACATCACAGAAAGAAATTAAAGAAGACCTAAATATAATACATGGAGAGACATTCCGTGTTTATGAATTGGAAGATTTAAATTGTTAAAATGGCAATACTACATGAATTGATCTATAAATTGAACATAATCCCTGTTAAGTTTCCAGCTGTCTTTTTTGCAGAAATTGGCAAGGTGTTTCTAAAATTTCTATGAACATGCAAGGAATTCAAAATGGCCAAAACTATCTTGGAAAAGCAGAATAAGATGGAGGCTTCACAGTATCTGATTTCAAAACTTACTACAAGGCTATAGTAATCAAGACAGTATAGGGACTTCCCTGGTGGTCCAGTGGCTAAGCCTCCGGGCTCCCAATGCAGGGAGCCAGGGTTTGATCTCTGGTCAGGGAACTAGATCCCACATACCACAACTAAGAGTTCACATGCTGCAACTAGGAGTTTGCATGCCACAACTAAAAGATCCGGCATGCTGCAACTAAGATCCGGCACAGCCAAATAAATAAATAGATAAAATAAAATTAAAAATAAAAAAATAAAATACCCAATCCTTAAAAAAAAGAGACAGTATAGTATTGGATAGACATATAGACCAATGGAATTGAATTGTGAGTCTGGAAAACAGCCCTCATATTTATGACCAATTGATATTTGACAAGGTTGCCACAATAATTCAGTGGGGGGGAAAATAGTCTTTTCAGCAAATGGTGATGGGACAGATGAATATTCACATGCGGAAAAATGAAGCTGGATCCCTATACCATATCATATACAAAAATAACTCAAAATAGATCATAGATCTAAATGTAAGAGCACACAGAACAGCATCCAGAAATTAAAAAGACAACACACATAATAGAAAACGTGTATATCATATATCTGAAAAGAGACTTGTATTTAGAATATATAAAAAATTCGTAACAACTTAATAATGAAAAGACAGATGAAAAGCACAAAGAATTGACTAGACATTTCTCTGAAGAAGATATTCAAATGGTCAATAGCACATGAAGTGATGTCCAACATCATTAGTCATCAAGGAAGTACAAATAGAAACCACAATGAGACGCTATTTTATACCAGTAGGATGGCTGTAATAAGAAAGGTAAGACAATAGCAAGTGTTGGTGAGGATGTGGAGAAATTATAAACCTCATACATTGCTGGTGGTACAGCCACTGTGGAAAACAACTTGGCAGTTCCTCAGAATGTTATTTAGAGTTACCAAATGATCCATCAATTCCACTTGTAGTATATACTCAAGGGAAATGAAACGTTCACACAAAAACTTGTAGCAGCATTATCCATAGTACCAAAAAGTGGAAACAACCCAAATGTCCATCAATTGACAAGTAGATAAAAATGTGGTATATCCATACAATGGAACATTATTTAGCCATAAAACATAAAGGATTACTGATATGTGTTACAAAAGGGATGAATCTTGAAAACATTATTCTAAGTGATAGACGTCATTTCACAGAAGGTCACATATTATATAATTCCATTTATATGAAATGTCCAAAACAGGCAAATCTATAGATACAGAAAGTAGAGTAGTGGTTTCCTAGGGCTGGGATGTTGCAGCGGGGGAAGGAGGAATGATGGCTATGAGTGTAGTGTTTCTTTTTGGGGGGATGAAAATGTTTAAAATTGATTGTGGTTATGGTTGCACAACTCTGTATATAGTAAAAATCATTGAATTGTACAATTTAAATTGATGAATTGTATGATGTGTGATTATATCTCAATAAAGCTGATATATTTACAGTATATCAGAGAGTGATAAGTACTATGAAGAAATATAAAGTAGGGAGGGGAGATAAGAAGACTGGGGCTGAAGGTTGGAATTTTAAATAGAAAGATCATTGGTAGGGTTCACTGAGAAGGTGATGTGTGAACAAAGATATTCTGAAGGAGGTGAGGGAGTCAAGCAGATATCTACAGGGGGAGCTTTCCGGGGCCTGGATTTCGATCTGGGCTTTGTCATTGCCTGTAGGTATGACCTTGGACAAGTTACTTAATGGCTCTATGCTTCAGTTTTTTAAATCTGTGAAATAGTTACTCCTGTTTTCTATTAAAATGACTAATAGTACCTATTTCAAAAGGTTATAATGTAAATTAAATTAATAATTTAAAAATGAATTAAAGCACTTAAAACAGTATGCTGACACTAAGTATTTTTATTAGCTCCTACTGCAAGCATAAAAGCCCTTGTATTCTAACAGGAAACCATGCCTGCAATGTCAGATGGATCAAGGAGGCCAGGTGGAGCTGGTGCAAGGGGGATAGCTTGCAATAATGAGTAAGAGAGAACATTGCAGGAAACCGGGAGAGGGCCTGTGACTTTTATTCTGTGAGATGAGAAATCATTGGCAGGTTTTGAATGGAGAAAAGACAGTATCTGATTCATGTTTTAACACCAGCCCTCTGGCTCCTGTGTTGAAAGTAGACTAGGATGGCAAGGATGAACAGCAAGGAAACCAGCTCTGAGCTGTTTAGTAACACAGGTGAGAGATGGTGGTGGTAGAAGTGGTTGGATTCTGGTTCTATTCTGAAGATAGAGACAACTAGTTCTATAGAAAGATTGGGTATTGAGTATGAGAGAAAAAGACTGTGGTTTGACCTGAGAAATTGTCAGAATTCAGCTTACATTTATTGCGATTAGCCTTTTAAATTACTTATTTATTTATTTTATGTTTGACAGGGGTGATGTGGGTACTACCAGGGGATGGGAAGCGGGAATCAACGTTTCAATTTTGGACACGATAAACTTGAAATGTCTATTACATATCCAAGCAGAGTAGTGTTCAGAGACAGGTTCGGACAAGAAAGAGGATAGATCATTCTTTCTTTCACGAATATTTATTGAAAACTTACTCTGTGCCAGGTCGTATTCTAGGCTCTGGAGGTAATTGTGAGAATACCGACAAAGTCCCTCACGACCTCACCTAATGGTGAGACAGGTGATAAACAAGTCGGCAATCAAGCGCAATAATGTATGTAAAGTTTTTGGCTCTTCAGAGGGGACACAATGTACAATTGCTATTGTTGTTTTTAATATTCGGAGTATTGCAAGTGCTAGAAGATGGGCATTGCCGGTCTAGGATTGCCTCCTCCTCCCCCCCGCCGCGGTGGTAGGCAGGTCTCCCAGCCCAAAATCAGGCCAGATTTCCAACACAGTAGAATGGCGGCATTGCGCAGGCGCAGCCTCAGTCTGGCGTCCTAGGAGACGGACTCCGAAAGTCTCGGCGCAGGCGCAATGCAAGAGACCGAAGACGCCTCGGGCAAGGGGATAGGGCGGGGCGAGCTCGGAGTGCGCCTGCGCACAGCGCCCTCTCGCCAGAGGAGCCGCAGTCTCGGGAGCGCCCAGGCGGTGTTTCGATAATCTCTGACCCGCCTCTCCTGCGAACCCGGCGTCCTTGGACTGCACCCCGGGCGGGAACGTCCGCCGAGTACGGGAGGAAGCAACGATGCCGGTGAGTAGGGTCACTCAGCCGCTGGGGTTTCTCCTCATCCCTGCGGCCTGGCCGGGTGGCGCGGCCGTTACCATGGAGGCGCGGAGCAGGCGGGCGGCCGGGGTGGGGCGGGGCAGGGCAGGGCAGGGCAGTGCCGGGCGGACCAAGCGGTTGGGGAGCCAGGCCGGTGGGCCCTGGACTGGGGGGGTCCAGCCGACCCTGGGAGGGGCCCGCGGCAGGCCTTGCGGTCTTCGTTGCTGCTGCATCCCGCAAGGCCTGGGCTGCTTGACATAAAGGCACTGTGCCAGAGGATGCGCTCTCGCTCCCAGCCCTGTCCTCTGGGTAGGGCCTCTAGGAGCAACCACGGAGGGTCGGGTTTTGATGCCTCGCACCCCGTGGGGTCTCTACGCCGAGGAGCCAAGCTCTGGAAGGCAGCAAAGCACGGGCTGTCTGCCTGTACCCCAGGCTGCTGACTAGAGCTGTCATTCCTCTCGTAGCGCTCTAGCTTACAGTGCAGAATGTAACCCGTAGGTGTCTTTGTATGTGAGGGGAGTGAGTGGTGGGTGGCGGTATGTTTGTCTTGTAGGATTTCACAGACTATTAACTTGCACTTAATAAGGGGCCGTCGTGGGCTTCCCTGGTGGCGCAGTGGTTGAGAGTCCGCCTGCCGATGCACGGGACACGGTTTCGTGCCCCGGTCTGGGAAGATCCCACATGCCGCGGAGCGGTTGGGCCCGTGAGCCGTGGCCGCTGAGCCTGCGCGTCCGGAGCCTGTGCTCCGCAACGGGAGAGGCCATAACAGTGAGAGGACCGCGTACCGCAAAAAAAAAAAAAAAAAAAAAAAAAAGGGGCCGTCGTTAAGTCCAATATAGGGTCATGGAGAACACTTGAGTTGTGGCCGGCTATTTACGTGAGGGGGTGAGTGGTGGGTGGTGGTATGTTTGTCTTGTAGGATATCACAGATTGTTATCGTCCACCTAATGAGGAGGCGTTGTAAGTCCATTATAGGGTAATGAAGAACAGTTGAGCAGTGGCTGGTTATTTACTGGTTGCGAAGCCTTGGATAATTATTTAATCTTTCTGGGCCCTTCGTTCCTATGTAATTAAACTTTTCCTTCTGGGGTTATCAGGCAGGAGACTTGAAGGACAGTGCTTGACTTTTAGCATTAAATGCTTAATATTTGCTACTTGTTGCTTTCTATTTATTTATCAATTCATTCAACAGTTATTGGGCACCAACCCCATGCTAGGCACTGGAGATACAATATTGAGCAAAACCAGCCAGGTTCTTGAACTTGAGAAGAGAGACGCCTTCTAGGGCGGAGGTGAAAACCATACATACATACAGGGACAAAGACACTTAACATTAATGAATGAAGTGGATGGGTGTCATACAATAGATAGAAATAGATTCTGGTGAATTAAGTGTTGCCATGTAGGAATGCTGACCTACAGATGTCAGATCATCTATTTTTTCCAAGAGAATCTAGAAATTGTTATTTTTGTGAAATTTCTCAATTTTTAATTTTTAGCAACTAATTCAAAAGATTTTTAAATAATATAAGCCAAGCAAAAGACATTTGTGGGCTGAATTCAGCCCCTTGACTGACTACCAGTTTGGAACTTATAGGTTAAATAGAGACACAGACATTAATCAAATAAGGAGCCAAAAAAAAAAAGTAAAATTTTAACCGACGGAGAAGGAGAGAGAAGGGTGTTATCAGGGCCTATACAAGGATTTGACCTAATCAGGAAAGTCTTCCCAGATGAAGGGGCTATTGAGCTGAGGTCTGCAGGGTAAGTGAAGAGGAGGGTGGGGGATGTTCTAGGCATAAGGAACACACCTGGGAAGGAGTGTGGTGAGAGGGATCATGGGGACAAGAAAAGGCCTAAAAGAAAACCGGTGTGGCTGTGGCTAAGAAAGCCAAGCTTGTGAAAGAAAACTGGAGAAGTAGACATGGGCCAGAACCAGATCTTACACACCACCTGAAGGATTTCGATCTTCATCCCAGGATCTGTGGGAAACCATTGAAGAGTTTTAAGTAGGAGAGTGATATAATTAGATTTGTGTTGAAACTGACTGCCAAGTAGAGAACAGACTATAGGGGAACCTAATTAGACACAGTAGTACAGGTAGGAGTCTCTTATAATTCGGGGTGAGATAATGGTGACCTAGAATAAGGTGCTGAAAGTAGAGATGGAAAGAAGTGTGTTGAATTGATATAATCTGTTCCTTGTCAATGACAGTGGCTCACGTTTGTTTCTCTAATGCTTAGAAGAGTATCTGAAACAGTAGGAATTTAATATCTGTTCAACCAAACTGTTGAACTTCTTCACTTTAATAATTGTATTTTAATATAGATTCTTAATCATAAAATTTCAAAATTTGAAACTTTACATATTACAAATGTTCATAAGGTTAGAGTCAAGCTAAAACATTTTTCTGCCATTGGGCTTTCTTTTCTGTCTTTCACTTGTCTTCTATAGAAAAAGTAGACTATATGAGGATATATTATTATTATTATTTTTTAATTAATTAATTTATTTTTACTTTTTGGCTGCATTGGGTCTTCGTTGGGTTTTGCGGGCTTCTCATTGCAGTGGCTTCTCTTGTGGAGTACGGGCTCTAGGCTCGAGGGCTTTAGTAGTTATGGCTCTCAGGCTCTAGAGCACAGGCTCGGTTGTAGCACACGGGCTTAGTTGCTCCCCGGCATGTAGGATCTTCCCGGACCAGGGCTCGAACCCGTGTCCCCCACATTGGCACGCAGATTCTTAACCACTGTGCCACCTGGGAAGCCCTGCATATATTATTTGATAAAAAATTTTTTTACTAATGCATTGTAGAAAATATCAATAACACTAAAAGTCTCAGGGGGAGCAGAGGACCTATTACTAGATTCTTGATTAAAGTTATTAACCATATTCACATGTGTTTTCCTACAGGCAGGAAACTCAGAGCAAGTCAGGGACTTTGCAGAAAGACAAGTCTCTAATATACTTTCTCATTTTCTGCCTGAATAGCATTAACTGTAAATGTAAATAAGATTTCCTCTCCCCTCATTTGTATTGTAAAAGAACTATTTTCATATCTTTTTAAATAAGCTTTTTCTATATATCTGTAAGATCTTTAATTGCATTTAACAACT
This sequence comes from Mesoplodon mirus, assembly GCF_964341445.2. Taxonomy (NCBI): domain Eukaryota; kingdom Metazoa; phylum Chordata; class Mammalia; order Artiodactyla; family Ziphiidae; genus Mesoplodon; species Mesoplodon mirus. The sequence continues at coordinate 73,930,610 of NC_138980.1, forward strand.
ATTTATGGAGTGCTTAATGTATGCAAGGCACTAGGATGCCAAAGTAGCCTTTTTCAAATTTTAAATTTAATCTGTTGAAGGTAAAAGTAAATGTTCTTTTCATTGTTTGTAAATATTTTCTCCACCAGATCAATAAATCAGAGAAGCCGGAAAGCTGCGATAATGTGAAGGTGGTGGTTAGGTGCCGGCCCCTCAATGACAGAGAGAAATCAATGTGCTACAAACAGGCTGTCAGTGTGGATGAGATGAGGGGAACTATCACTGTACATAAGACTGATTCTTCCAATGAACCTCCAAAGACGTTTACTTTTGATACTGTTTTTGGACCAGAGAGTAAACAACTAGATGTTTATAACTTAACCGCCAGACCTATTATTGATTCTGTTCTTGAAGGCTACAATGGTGAGTACTTTATATAGTTTACTTTTTTTTTAAAATAGATCTTTATTGGAGTATAATTGCTTCACAATACCGTGTTAGCTTCTGTTGCACAAGAAAGGGAATCTGCCATATGCATACACATGTCCCCGGATCCCCTCCCTCTTGCGCCTCCCTCCTATCCTCCCTGCCTCACCCCTCTAGGTCATTGCCAAGCACAGAGCTGATCTCTGTGTGCTATGCTGCTACTTCCCACCAGCCAACTGTTTTACATTCGGTAGTGTATATACGTCGATGCCACTCTCACTTCACCCCAGCTTCACCCTCCCACCCCATGTCATCAAGTCCTTTCTCTATGTCTACCTCTTTATTCCTGCCCTGCAACTAGGTTCATCACTACCTTTTATTTTATTTTTTTTAGATTCCATATATATGCGTTAGCATACTGTATTTGTTTTTCTCTTTCTAACTTACTTCACTCTGTATGACAGACTCTAGGTCCATCCACCTCACAACAAATAACTCAGTTTCGTTTCTTTTTATAGCTGAGCAATATTCCATTGTATATATGTGCCACATCATCTTTGTCCATTCATTGGTCGATGGACATTTAGGTTGATTCCATGTCCTGGATATTGTATATAGTGCTGCAGTGAACATTGTGGTCCATGTCTCTCTTTGAATTATGATTCTCTCAGGGTATATGCCCAGTAGTGGGATTGCTGGGTCATATGCTAGTTCTATTTTTAGTTTTTAAAGGAACCTCCATACTGTTTTCCATAGTGGTTGTATCAATTTACATTCCCACCAACAGTGTAGGAGGGTTCCCTTTTCACCACACCCTCTCCAGCATTTATTGTTTCTAGCTTTTTTGATAATGGCCATTCTGACCGGCGTGAGGTGATACCTCATTGTAGTTTTGATTTGCATTTCTCTAATAATTAGTGATGTTGAGCATCTTTTAATGTGCCTCTTGGCCATCTGTATGTCTTCCTTGTTGAAATGTCTACTTGGTCTTGTGCCCATTTTTTTAACTGGATTGTTTGTTTTCTTGATATGGAGCTCCATGAGCTGTTTGTATATTTTGGAGATTAATCATTTGTTGTTTCATTTGCAAATATTTTCTCCCATTCTGAGGGTTGTCTTTTTGTCTTGTTTATGGTTTCCTTTGCTGTGCAAAAGCTTTTAAGTTTAATTAAGTTCCATTTGTTTATTTTTGTTTTTATTTGTTACTCTAGGGAGTGGGTCAAAAAAGATCTTGCTGTGGTTTATGTTAAAGAGTGGTTTTCCTATGTTTTCCTCTAAAAGTTTTATAGTGTCTGTTCTTACATTTAAGTCTTTAATCCATTTGGAGTTTATTTTTGTGTATGGTGTTAGGTAGTGTTCTAATTTCATTGTTTTACATGGAGCTGTCCAGTTTTCCCAGCACCACTTATTGAAGCGGCTGTCTTTTCTCCATTGTATGTTCTTGCCACCTTTGTCGTAAATTAGGTGACCGTATGTGTGTGGGTTTATCTCTGGGCATTCTATCCTGTACCATTGATCTATATTTCTGTTTCTGTGCCAGTACCATACTGTCTTGATTACTGTAGCTTTATCGTATAGTTTGAAGTCAGGGAGTCTGATTCCTCCAACTCCGTTTTTCTTTCTCAAGATTGCTTTGGCTATTTGGGGTCTTTTGTGTTTCCATACAAATTGTAAGATTTTTTGTTCTAATTCTGTGAAGAATGCCATTGGTAGTTTGATAGGGATTTCATTGAATCTGTAGATTGCTTTGGGTAGTATAGTCATTTTCACAATATTGATTCTTCCATTCCAAGAACATGGTATATTTCTCCATCTGTTTATGTCATCTTTGATTTCTTTCATCAGTGTTTTATAGTTTTCTGAGTACAAGTCTTTCGCCTCCTTATGTGGGTTTATTCCTAGGTATTTTATCCTTTTTGTTGGAGTGATAAATGGGAGTGTTTCCTTAATTTCTCTTTTTGATTTTTCGCTGTTGGTGTATAGGAATGCCAGAGATTTCTGTGCATTAATTTTGTATCCTGCACCCTTACCAAATTCATTGATTAGTTCTAGTAGTTTTCTGGTGGCATCTTTAGGATTTTCTATGTATAGTATCATGTCATTGGCAAATAGTGACAGTTTTACTTCTTCTTTTCCAATTTGTATTCCTTTTATTTCTTTTTCTTCTCTGATTGCTGTGGCTAGGACTTCCAAAACTGTGTTAGATAAGAGTGGTGAGAGTGGACATCCTTGTCTTCTTCCTGATCCTAGTGGAAATGCTTTCAGTTTTTCACCATTGAGTATGATGCTTGCTGTGGGTTTGTCATATATGGCCTTTATTATGTTGAGGTAGGTTCCCTCTATGCCCATTTTCTGGAGAGTTTTTTATCATAAATGGGTGTTGAATTTTGTCAAAAGCTTTTCCTGCATCTATTGAGATGACCATATGGTTTTTATTCCTTAATTTGTTAACGTGGTGTATCACATTGATTGATTTGCATATATTGAAGAATCCTTGCATCCCTGGGATAAACCCCACTTGATCATGGTATATGATCCTTTTAATGTGCTGTTGGATTCTGTTTGCTAGTATTTTGTTCAGGATTTTTTCATCTATGTTTATCAGTGATACTGGTCTATAATTTTATTTTTTTGCAATATCTTTTTCTGGTTTTGGTATCAGGGTGATGGTGGCTTTGTAGAATGAATTTGGGAGTGTTTCTCCCTCTGCAATTTTTTGGAAGAGTTTGAGAAGGATGGGTGTTAGCTCTTCTCTAAATGTTTGATAGAATTCACCTGTGAAGCCATCTGGTCCTGGACTTTTGTTTGTTGGCAGCTTTCTAATTATACTTTCAGTTTCATTACTTGTGATATGTCTGTTTATATTTTCTAATTGTTTCTGGTTCAGTCTTGGAAAATTGTACCTTTCCAAGAATTTGTTCATTTCTTCGTGGTTGTCCATTTTATTGGCATGTAGTTGTTTGTAGTAGTCTCTTATAATCCTTTAGTATTTCTGCAGTGTCAGTTGTGATTTCTCCTTTTTCTTTTCTAATTTTATTGACTTGCCTCCTCTCCCTTTTTTTCTTGACGAGTCTGGCTAAGGGTTTATCAATTTTGTTTATCTTCTCAAAGAACCAGCTTTTAGTTTTATTGATCTTTGCTACTGTTTTCTTCATTTCTGTTTCATTTATTTCTGCTCTGATCTTTATGATTTCTTTCTTTCTACTGACTTTGGGTTTTCTTTGTTCTTTCTCTCGGATGGAAGTGTAGGGTTAGATTGTTTATTTGAGATTTTTCTTGTTTCTTGAGGTGAGATTGAATTGCTATAAACTTCCCTCTTAGACCTGCTTTTGCTGCATCCTATAGGTTTTGGGTTGTCATGTTTTCATTGTCATTTGTTTCTATGTATTTTTAAATTTCTTCTTTGATTTCTTCAGTGATCTCTTGGTTATTTAGTAGGGTACTGTTTAGCCTCCATATACTTGTTTTTTTTTAACAGTTTTTTTTCTTGTAATTGATTTCCAGTCTCATAGCATTGTGGTCAGAAAAGATGCTTGATATGATTTCAATTTTCTTTAATTTTCCAAGGCTTGATTTGTGACCCAAGATGTGATCTGTCCTGGAGAATGTTCCATGTACACTAGAGAAGAAAGTGTATTCAGCCACTTTTGGGTGGAATGTTCTATAAATATCACTTAAATCTATCTGGTCTATTGTGTCATTTAAAGCTTGTGTTTCCTTATTTATTTTCTGTTTGGATGATCTGTCCATTGGTGTAAGTGAGGTGTTAAAGTCCCCTACTGTTATTGTGTTACTGTCGATTTCTCCTTTCATGGTTGTTAGCATTTGCCTTATGTATTGAGGTGCTCCTATGTTGGATGCATAAACATTTATAATTGTTATATCTTCTTCTTGGATTGATCCTTTGATCATTATGTAGCGTCCCTCCTTATCTCTTGTAAGTCTTTATTTTAAAGTCTATTTTATCTGATATGAGTATTGCTACTCTAGCTTTCTTTTGATTTCCATTTGCATGGAATATCTTTTTCCATCCCTTCACTTTCAGTCTATATGTGTCCCTAGGTCTGAAGTGGGTCTCTTGTAGACAGCGTATATATGGGTCTTGTTGTTGTATCCATTCAGCCAGTCTGTGTCTTTTGGTTGGGGCATTTAATCCATTTACATTCAAGATTATTATTGATATGTATGTTCCTATTACCATTTTCTTAATTGTTTTGGGTTTGTTTTGTTGGTCTTTTTCTTCTCTTGTGTTTCCCACTTAGAGAATTGTTTTTAGCATTTGTTGTAAAGTTGGTTTGGTGGTGCTGAATTCTCTTAACTTTTGTTTGTCTGAAAAGCTTTTGACTTCTCCATCAAATCTGAATGAGATCCTTGCTGGGTAGAGTAATCTTGGTTGTAGGTTTTTCTCTTTCATCTCTTTAAGTATATCCTGCGACTCCCTTCTTGCCTGCAGAGTTTCTGCTGAAAAATCAGCTGATAACCTTATGGGGATTCCTTTTTATGTTATTTTTTGTTTTTCCCTCCCTACTTTTAATATTTTTTCTTTGAATTTAATTTTTATTAGTTTGATTAATATGTGTCTTGGTGTGTTTCTCCTAGGGTGTATCCTGTATGGGACTTTCTGTGCTTCCTCGACTTGGGTGACTATTTCCTTTCCCATGTTAGGGAAGTTTTCCACTATATAATCTCTTCAAATATTTTCTCAGACTGTTTCTTTTTCTCTTCTTCTTCTAGGACCCCTGTAATTCGAATGTTGGTGTGTTTAGTGTTGTCCCAGAGGTCTCTGAGATTGCCTTCAATTCTTTTCATTCTTTTTTCTTTATTCTGCTCCTTGGCAGTTATTTCCACCATCTTGTCTTCCACCTCACTTTTTTGTTCTTCTGCCTCTGTTATTCTGTTATTGATTCCTTCTAGTGAATTTTCATTTCAGTTATTGTGTTGTTCTTCTCTGTTTGTTTGGTCTTTAATTCTTCTACATCTTTGTTAAACATTTCTTGTATTTTTCTCAGTCTGTGCCTCCATTCTATTTCTGAGATTCTGGATTATCTTTACTATCATTACTCTGAATTCTTTTTCAGGTAGATTGCCTATTTCCTCTTCATTTATTTGGTCTTGTAGGTTTTTACCTTGCTCCTTCATCTGTGACATATTTTTTGCCATCTAATTTTTTATTTTTTTAAGAGTGGGATTATGTTCCTGTTTTACAGGTTGTTTTGCCTGAGGCTTCCCAAACTGTAGTCTGTAGGCTATTGGGTAGAGCTGGGTCTTGGTGCTGAGATGAGGAACTCTGTGAGACCTCACTCTGATGAATACTCCCTGGGGTCTAAGGTTCTCTGTTAGTCCAGTGGTTTGGACTTGGAGCTCCCACTGCAGGAGCTTCCCCCTGACCCCAGGCTTGCAAATCAAGATCCTGAAAACCACGTGGGTGGCAAAAAAAAATTTTTTTAAAGAGAAAAATAACAAAGTAAAAAATAAAATTAGACTGGGAAACTAAAAGATATGTTAGAAAGAATATAAAAATAAAAATATAGATGAACCAACAACCAGAAGGTAACTCAGTACCACAATAGTGAAAAAGGAGGAAGGAAAGAAAAAAAAGGGGGGGAGGGGGAAGGACTTGGCTGTGGAGAGTGGGGCCTATCAAGGGTGAGGCTTGGGTGGTGGGCAGGGCCAGTGCTCAGGACCTATGGGGCTGGAAAAGGCTCTGGGGCTGTGTGGGGGTGGGGCTTAGGCTCAAGGAACAGAAGGGAGCCAGGCGTGCCCCCCATCCTGGTCTTAGAGGGCAGGGGACCTCACCTGGGAGCCTAGCAGGCTTCCTGGGCTCGAGTCGGTGGGGCAAACACCCTCTGCTCCTCTCCTGCTTCTCAGTCTGGGTTCTGGGAGGGCCCCTCCCGCCTGCCTCTCCTGATCTCCCCAGCCTCCCTCCTATGCCACCATGACCCATGCAGCCTGGAGCGGGCTTTGGATTGGAGGGGACTGGCCTGGGCACTCAGCAGGCTCCCCATGCCCAAGTGGGCGGGGCAGTTGCGTTCTTTTTTGCTCCTCCTGGAGGGCGCCTCCCACTTGCCTCTCCTGATCTCCATGGCCTCAGGGGTGCTGATGCGGTCTGGCCTCCACTTCTCCCCCCTCTTTGGTCCCTGTACGTCCTACCGGTTCACTTTGGGGTTCCTCCTGTCTCCTTGGGTGTCAGAGTCCTCCACCAGCGGCCAGCAGGTGCATTAGTTGTGGGGAGATGCTAACTCTGTGTCTTCCCACACTGCCATCTTGACTCCTCCCCCTGTAGTTTACTTTTTTTTTTTTTTTTTTTTTATTTTTGCGGTATGCGGGCCTCTCACTGTTGTGGCCTCTCCCGTTGCGGAGCACAGGCTCCGGATGCGCAGGCCCAGCGGCCATGGCTCACGGGCCCAGCCGCTCCGCGGCATATGGGATCCTCCCAGACCGGGGCACGAACCCGTATCCCCTGCATCGGCAGGCGGACTCTCAACCAGTGCGCCACCAGGGAGGCCCTGTAGTTTACTTTTAAACAACTTTTATCAAGCTATTAATAATACCCAGTGAATTCACCCATTGTAATGGTGCAGTCGAATTGTACAGTTTAAGTTTTAGTAAATACATACAGTTGTGAAACCATCAGTTTTATCACCCCCATAAGTTCTTTTATGTCCATTTGCAGTCCCACCCCCAGGCAACCATGGACCTGCTTTCTGTCTACAGTTTTGCCTTTCCTCAAAATTTCGTATAAATCAAATCAGACACTATTTTGTCTTTATCTGTTTTCTTTGACTTAGTGTAATATTTTTGAGGGCCATCCATGTTGTTGCATGTATCAGTAGTTCCTTTTTACTGTTGAGTTGTATTCCATGGTATGAATATACCACTTTTTATGATCTTTGATGGGAATTTGAATGATTGCAGTTTTTTGGCTATTAAGAATAATGCTGTTAGGAACATACTTTTCTTTAAAATATTTATTTATTTTTTGGCTCTGTCGGGTCTTAGTTGCAGCACATGGGCTCTTTGTGGTGCATGGGCTTCTAGTTGTGGCATGTGGGCTCCAGAGCGTGTGGGCTCCGTAGTTGTGGTGCGCAGGCTCTCTGATTGTGGCACATGGGCTCAGTAGTTGTGGCGCATTGGGCTTAGTTGCCCCACAGCATGAGGGATCTTAGTTCCCCGACCAGGGATCGAACCAGCATCCCCTGCATTGCAAGACCAATTCTTAACCACTGGACCACCAGGGAAGTCCCAGGAACATTCTTTTATAAGTCATTGTGCAGGTACGTTTCAAAGTTTCTCTTGGATAGATACCTAGGAGTGAAATTGCTGGGTCTTATGGTTAATGTATGTTTATCTTTTGAAGAAACTGCAAAACCGTTTTCCACAGTGGTGATTGTACTACTTTTTTCCCAGCAGTATGGTATGAGAGTTCCAGTTTCTTCACATCTTCACCAACATTTAGACTCTAGTTCTTTTTAATTATAGCTATTCTAGAGGATCTGTAGTGGTATCTCATTGTTTTAACTTGTATTTCCCTAATAATTAACAACATTGAACATCTGTTTGTGTACTTATTGGACATTTGTATGTCTTCTTGGTAAAATATCTCTTAAAATATCTTACCCATTTAAAAAATTGGTTGCCTGTGTTCTTATTATTGAGTCATGCTCTTTATATATTCTGGATTCATATCTGTGATCAGATATGTGATTTGAAAATATTTTTCCCAGTCTGTGGCTTGTCTTTTCATTTTCTTAGTGGTGTTTTTTTGAAGGGAAAAGTTTTGTATTTTGATTCAGTTCAGCTATCAAGTTTTCTTTTATCACATGCTTTTGGTGACATAGCTCAGAAATTTTTTCCAAATCCAAGACCACAAAGGTTTTCTCTTATGTTTTTATCTAGAAGTTGTAAACATTTTAGGTCTTACATTTAAGTCTCTGGTCCATTTTGAGTTAATTTTTATATATGGTGTGAGGTGAGGGTCTGAGTTTTTTTCTTTCTTTCTCCCCCCTGCCCCCTTTTTTTCCCTTGTTGCCTATGGATATCCAGTGGTTACAACACCATTTATTGAGAAGACTGTTCTTTCCCTATTGAATTAACTAGGTGCTTTTGTCAAAATTCAACTGACCACAAATGTGTGGGCTTATTTCTGGATTGTTTGTTTTATTCCATATTTGTTTGTTTATTTATTTATTTATTTGGCTGTGCTGTGCTGCACATGGGATATTAGTTCCCTGGCCAGGGATCAAACCCGTGCCCCCTGCATTGGGAGCATGGAATCTTAACCACTGGACCACCAGGGAAGTCCCATAGAATTCTATAATATATAATGCAGTTTACTGTGCATTATTCAAATGTAGTTTAGCTGTAACTGGACTCTAAATAACAAGTACGTAATCCTTCTACCATTTAAAAAAGTTTTATTTAATTAATAAACTATTTTTAGCGCAATTTTATGTTCACAGTAAAATTGAGCAAAGTACAGAGAGTTCCCATAGATCCCTAGTCCCCAGAATGCACAACCTCCTCCACTGTCAACATCCTGCACCATAATGGTTACATTTGTTAAAATTGATGACCCTGTATTGACACATCATTATCATCCAGAGCCCATAGTTTACATTAGGGTTCACTCTAGGTTTTGTACATTCTGTGGGTTTGGACAAATATATAATGATATCTATCCACCATTGTAGTAGCATACAAAATTGTTTCACTCTATATAGTGTGTTGCCTTTTCAGATTGATAACTTTCACTTAGTAACATGCACTTAGGTTTCCTCCATGCCTTTTCATGGTTTGTTAACTCATCTCTTTTTATCAGTGAATAATATTCCATTGTCCTTATGAACTGTTTATCTGTTAACCTGCCTACTGAAGGACATCTTGGTTGCTTCCAAGTTTTGGTAGTTATGAATAAAGCTGCTATAAATATCCACATGTAGGTTTTTTGGTGGACCTTCTGCCATTTTAAATATATAGTTTGGAAATGAGGAGACTGGGTAAAATCTCAGGTCATTTTTAGTTTTTAAAAACTAACATTTTAAGAGAAGTTCATATTGAACAAAATGATAGCATTAGATTTGTTAAGTTTGGCATTTAAAAACTAGAAATTTGGACTCTCATCTCTGAAAATAAATGAGATTCTTTAATTTTAGGGGATTCCTGGTCCTCCTTTTTCAGCTCTAATATTGTAAATTAGTAATCTTTTTATTTAAAAATTTTTTAGTTTAATTTTTATTTTATATTGGAGTATAGTTGATTTACAATGTTATGTTAGTTTCAGGTGTACAGCAAAGTGATTCAGTTATACATAGACATATATCCATTCTGTTTCAGATTCTTTTCCCATATAGATTATTACAGAATATTGTGTAGAGCTCCCTGTGCTATACAGTATGTCCTTGTTGATTATCTATTTTATATATATAGTATATGTATATGTTAATCCCAAACTCCTAATTTATCCCTCCTCACCATGTTTCCCCTTTGGTAACCATAAGTTTGTTTCTGAAGTCTGTGAGTCTGTTCCTATTTTGTAAATAAGTTCGTTTGTATAATTTTTTTTTAGATTCCACATAGAAGTGATATCATATGATACTTGTCTTCCTCTGACTTCACTTAGTATGATAATCTCTAGGTCCATCTATGTTGCTGCAAATGGCATTGTTTCATTCTTTTTTTATGGCTGAGTAATATTCTATTGTATATATGTAACCCATCTTTTTTATCCATTCCTCTGTTGATGGACATTTAGATTGCTTCCATGTCTTGACTATTGTAAATAGTGTTGCAGTTAACATTGGGGTGCGTGTATCTTTTCAAATGATGGTTTTCTCTGGATATATGCCCAGGAATGGGATCACTGGATTGTATGGTAGTTCTATTTTTAGGTTTTTTTTTTTTTTTTTGATGTGGACCCTTTTTAACATCTTTATTGAATTTGTTACAATATTGCTTCTGTTTTATGTTTTGGTTTTTTGGCCACGAGGCATGTGGGATCCCAGCTCCCTGACCAGGGATTGAACCCGCACCCCCTGCATTGGAAGGTGAAGTCCTAGCCACTGGACTGCCAGGGAAGTTCCTATGTTTAGTTTTTTAAGGAATCTCCATACTGTTTTCCATAGTGCCCGTACCAGTTTACATTCCCACCAACAGTGTAGGAGGGTTCCCTTTTCTGCATACCCTCTCCAGCATCTACTGTTTGTAGACTTCCTGATGATAGCCATTCTGACTGGTGTGGGGTGATACTTCATTGTAGTTTTGATATGCAATTCTCTAATAATTAGCAATATTGAGCACCTTTTCATGTACTTTTTGGCCATCTGTATGTCTTCTTTGGAGAACTGTCTATTTAGGTCTTCTGCCCATTTTTTGGTTGGGTTGTTTTTTTGATACAGAACTGCATGAGCTGTTTGTATATTTTGGAGAGTAATCCCTTGTTGGTCACTTCATTTGCAAATATTTTCTCCCATTCTGTAAGTTGTCTTTTTATTTTGTTTATGGTTTCCTTTGCAAAAGTTTTTAAGTTTCATTAGGTCCCATTTGTTTATTTTTGTTTTTATTTTCATTGGGAGGTGGATCCAAAAAAATCTTGCTGCAATTTATGTCAGAGTGTTCTGCCTGTGTTTTCCTCTAAGAGTTTTATAGTACTCAGCTTTACATTTAGGTCTTTAATCCATTTTGAGTTTGTTTTTGTGTATGGTGTTGAAGAATGTTCTAATTTCATTCTTTTACATGTAGCTGTCCAGTTTTCCCAGCACCACTTTTTGAAGAGACTGTCTTTTCTCCATTGTATAGTCTTGCCTCCTTTGTCTTAGATTATTTGACCATAGGTGCATGGGTTTATCTCTGGCCTTTCTATCCTGTTCCATTGATCTGTTTTTCTGTTTCTGTGCCAGTACCATACTGTTTTGATCACTGTAGCTTTGCAGTATAGTCTGAAGTCAAGGAGCCTGATTCCTCCAGCTCGTTTATTTTTCTCAGGATTGCTCTGTCTGTTCGGGGTCTTTTGTGTTCCTATACAAATTAAAAAATATTTTGTTCTAGTTCTGTGAAAAATACCATTGGTAATTTGATAGGGATTGCAATGAATCTGTAGATTGCTTTAGGTAGTATAGTCATTTTGACAATATTGATTCTTCCAATCCAAGAACATGGTATATCTCTCCATCTGTTTGTGTCATCTTTGATTTCTTTCATCAGTATCTATAGTTTTCTGAGTACAGGTCTGTTGGCTCCTTAGGTAGGTTTATTCCTAGGTATTTTATTCTTTTTGATGTGATGGTAAATGGGATTGTTTCCTTAATTTCTCTTTCTGATCTTTCATTGTTAGTGTATAGAAATGCAAGATTTCTGCGAATTAATTTTGTATCCTGCAACTTTACCGAATTCATTGATGAGCTCTAGTAGTTTTCTGGTAGTATCTTTAGGATTTTGTATGGGTAGTATCATGTCATCTGCAAACAGTGACAGTTTTACTTCTTCTTTTCCAATTTGGATTCCTTTTATTTCTTTTTCTTCTCTGATTGCCATGGCTAAGACTTCCAAAACTATGTTGAAAAAAGTGGTCAGAGTGGACATCCTTGTCTTATTCCTGATTTTAGAGGAAATTCTTTTAGCTTTTCACTGTCAAGAATGATGTTAGCTGTGGGTTTGTTATACACGGCCTTTATTATGTTGAGGTAAGTTCTCTCTGTGCCGACTTCTGGAGAGTTTTTATCATAAATGGGTTTTGAATTTTGTCAAAAGCTTTCTCTGCATCTGTTGAGATGATCATATGTTTTTTTTTAACTGATAAAATTTTTTATTTCACTTTTGAGTTTTTACACTTTTCCTGATTATTCCGTGTAAGGTGGAAACTAGAACTGTTTAAAAGACATACACAGATCGAGTACATCAATAACCAGGGTTTTTTCTTTTTTGCTATTACTATTTTCATAACCACAGGTGTGCTTGCTAGGCAATATAACCATCACAGAAGCAAATGTGAGGCAGAATACTGGTGAGGAAAAAGCGAGAGAGAGCTACCAGATATACAGACAGGCTTGTTCTACATTCACTACTGTGTTTTCAAGTGCCAAGTATTAACTGCACATTTTTGTTCAGCTAGAAAGAAGAGGGATTTTTTTCTTTTTCTTTTTTTCCCTTTTGGTTTGTTTGAAATCAGTGCATGAATGTTTCTCATTTCAGCAGATGGACAAACAGATGGACACTACGGCTATGGGGAATGTTCAGGGGAGGGAGGGGGATATTGTGAGACTGCTAGGCCTGGCTATTCCCAACTCTCTTCATCACAGTGTTCATGCAGCTTCCCTGCATTTAGGGTCTTGTTGAAACGTGTTTGTGAACTTGATGGGATGGGTACACTTGGGAGAGCTGGTGACAGGTGCTAACAAGCATTATCAGGTCTGGCTGCAATATAAGGAGAAACCATGGATATTTAAAAATATATTTTTGAGTCAGATCTTGGTGTGACTGAAGAGGAACCACCGTTCTGAGAACTGGAAGAAGACAGAGCTGAGATGCAGGAAGCACTTTTCAACTCTCTATAGCAAGGCTGACTCACCGAAGTCCTCACCAACGTCCCTCACCCCCTCCAGGCCCCCTGTCCCTGCTCATCTAGTACTAAACCATGAACAAAAGGCAAAGGGAATGCACAAAGAAGAAAATGTAAGGAAGAAGAAGGACAAATTTAGAGAGAGAAGAGAAAATCAAAATCGATAGTCAAAAAGGACAGTGGGAAAGAATGTTTAGATTTCAAAATTTTAAAGCCCCGAGCTAGGAAGAACCCAAAGACTGAGTACTTACTCCTCAAGTGAAAGGCAATCTCTGCAGAACATTATTCTTAGAGGTGTTACCCAGGAAACAGATAAGGCCATTAGTAAGATACATGCCTTTTTTTTTTCCTTCTTGAGCTCGTGGTTACAGGGAAAACAGATTCCACTACGGAAGCGCAAGCTGCCAATCAGTAACATGCTGATGTAGGAAAGGGGTTGGAGTCACGTGTGGTCTATGAGCACTGGACCTTTGCATGGTGTCATAACCCAGTTATCTGCCACCAAGAATGTTAATTTCTGGCTTCGACTTTCCTCAGAGGAAGACACTGTGGCCATCCGTAGTCATGAACTTTTGAGTGGCAACAGCCCCAACAGGTCAAGTGTCTACAAGCCCTGAACAGAACAGGCAGAATCACTGTGAATTACCATGAAACTCGAGTGCCAAACTAGAGGTTTCTCACTCCAAGTCCCAGTGTCACAATATAATCTCTATAACTTTCTGTACTTTACAATGGAACTGTATTTCAGTGACTGTTTTGAATTAAACTTTCCGAAAAGTTACACATAATTCAGGTCTATTTTGTTTTCTACCAGTAAGAGTTCTGCTAAATTACAAAACCCCATAATCACAGTGTTGTTTTTTAAAAAAATTAAACACACAGTATTCCTGTCAATGTTAATCAAAATCAAAACTTCAGAATGCTGTGGCATTTATGTGACCAATCTGAGTTTTAGATACAAATACCAGCTGCTTATCCCATGGACCATTTTTGCTAGACTGAGGCTGTGAAAAACTGAAAGTTGACATACGATTCTTTTTTTTTTAAATTCCACAAATGGATATACGTGGAGGGTACAGAGTGACACTTAAGAGATCCCAGGGCATGACAGACATTAGTTCTCTCCCTCCCCAGCATCTCCTTCATCTCCCTGGTTTTCCTACGTCCACAGAGTGAGATTGTCACTAAGCAACTGCATGATCAGGATGCTGTCTTTGTAAGACTCTTCATTCAGTGTGTCCAGTTCAGCAATCGCTTCATCAAATGCCATTTTTGCCAGGCTGCAAGCCTTTTCAGGAGAGTTTAGAATCTCATAGTAAATGATGGAGAAATTAAGTGCCAGGCCCAGTTGAACTGGGTGTGTAGGCTGCATTTCTTTCTTACTAATTTCAAATGCTTCCTGGTAAGCCTGCTGGGAGTTTGACACAGTGGTTTGTTTATTGTCTCTAGATGCCACCTCAGAAAGATATCTAAAATAATCGCCTTTCACTTTCAAGTAGAACACCTTACTTTCTGGTTGTGTAGCATTGGGAATAAGGTATTTGTCCAACAGCTCCAGAACATTGTTGCAGATGTCCTGCAGCTATGCCTTGATTTTCTCACGGTATTCTTTGCCCACCTGCTGCTTCTTCTCGTTCCTCTCTGTTTTCTGTTTGATGCTGGAGATGACACACCAGGAAGAACGGCGGGCACCGACCATGTTCTTGTAGACAACAGACAGCAGTTTCATCTCTTCATTGGAGAGCTCGTGCCCCTGCTCCATGACTGCCTTCATGGCCTCAACCATGTCATCGTAGCGCTCCGCCTGCTCGGCGAGTTTGCCTTTCTGTACCAGCTCACTTTTATCCATGGTCATTCCTGTGGGAGGACTGCAGGGGACAAAGACACTTACTAGCGGAGCTCCGGGCATGGTGACCGCTTCCTTCCCAAGCCCACTCCTCCAGCATCGGCTGCAGTGGTGGCGGCAGTAGAATCTGCGGCTGCAGTGGCAACCTCAGCTCCGGAATTGGCAGCTGATCATATGGTTTTTATTCTTCAGTTTGTTAATGTGTGTATCACACTGATTGATTTGTGGATGTTGAAGAATACTTGCATCCCAGGGATAAATCCCACTTGATCGTGGTGTATGATCCTTTTAATGTATTGTTGGATTCAGTTTGCTAGTATTTTGTGGAGGATTTTTGCATCTACGTTCATCAGTGATATTGGCCTATTTTTTTTTGTGTGTGTGGTATCTTTGTTTGGTTTTGGTGTCAGGGTGATGGTGGCTTCATAGAATGAGTTTGGGAGTGTTCCTTCCTCTGCGATTTTTGGGAAGAGTTTCAGAAGGATAGATGTTAACTTTTCTCTAAATGTTTGGTAGAATTCACCTGTGAAGCCATCTGGTCCTGGACTTTTGTTTGTTGGCAGTTTTAAAATCAGCTTTGATTTCAGTACTTGTGATTGGTCTGTTCATATTTTCTGTTTCTTCCTGGTTCAGTCTTGGAAGGTTATATGTTTATCCATTTCTTCTAGATTGACCATTTATTGACATACAGTTGCTTATAGTAGTCTCTTAGGATGCTCTGTAATTCTGTGATGTCCGTTGTAACTTCTCTTTTTTCATTTCTAATTTTATTGATTTGAGCCCTCTCCCTTTTTTTCTTGTTGAGTCTGGCTACAGGTTTATCAATTTTGTTTATATTTTCAGAGGAACCAGCTTTTTTTTTTTTTTTTTGCGGTACGCGGGCCTCTCACTGTTGTGGCCTCTCCCGTTGCGGAGCACTGGCTCCGGACGCACAGGCTCAGCAGCCATGGCTCACGGGCCCAGCTGCTCTGCAGCATGTGGGATCTTCCTGGACTGGAGCACGAACTCGTGTCCCCTGCATCGGCAGGCAGACTCTCAACCACTGCACCACCAGAGAAGCCTGGAACCAGCTTTTAGTTTGATTGAACTTTTCTATTGTTTTGTTCCTCTCTGTTTCATTTATTTCTGCTTTGATCTTTATGATTTTTTCCTTCTACTAACTTTGGGTTTTGTTTGTTCTTCTTTCTCTAGTTACTTAATATCCTTTTTAAATTAGTAATCTTCATATATTTAATGCATTCATAGAAATTGCATTAGGTATTAATTTTGAGCTCAAAATTTTTTTGGGTCATTACATACTGGTAAAAAACATGGGCTATGGAGCCAACTGGAGTGTGTTCAGATCTTGTTTCGACCACTTACTATGTCATTGAGCAAGTAACTCAACCTCTCTAAGCCTTTGTTTCCTCAACTAAACTGTGGGAATATAAACATTGCCTAGCTCTTAGGATTGGGGTGAAAATTAAATAGGAATGCATGTAAAGTACATGACATAGCACATAGCAAATGATCAGTAAACAGTAGCTGTGGTGTCTTTTCTAAAATGCCGTATATGAGTTCATGATATTTTCAGCTCCTTGGAATGCAGTAAGTTATATTCTTAATGCAAGAGTTTGAAATATTTAGTGAGTTAGAAAAAATTAAGACTTTTAAATTATTCCCATGTATAAAAATGGTTTCTGGGCTTCCCTGGTGGCGCAGTGGTTGAGAGTCCGCCTGCCGATGCAGGGGACACGGGTTCGTGCCCCGGTCCGGGAAGATCCCACATGCCGCGGAGCGGCTAGGCCCGTGAGCCATGGTCACTGAGCCTGCGCGTCCGGAGCCTGTGCTCCGCAACGGGAGAGGCCACAACAGTGAGAGGCCCGCGTACCGAAAAAAAAAAAAAAAAAAAAAAAAAGAATGGTTTCTGTTGTGATTAATTTATTTTCATACAAAGTCCAAAAATGATGACACGTTGTTGTTAACTGAATAGAGTGGTGGTAGTTGAGAAACCTTTTTCATTTATGCTGTCACTTTCTAGGCTATCTTCTCATACTGTACTGTCTCCTGAGGAAATCTCATCCACCTCCATGGCTTCAGTGGCAAATGAATCTCATCCATCCTCCTGCTTGCTTGACACATCCATGTGGGTGTATCGTAGACTTAAAGCTCAGTACCCCCAAACTAAATTCATGATCTTCCCTTTCAAACTGTTATTTCTTCTAGTGTTGTTCACCATCTCAGTACATGGCATAGCCATACATCCCTTTGGTCAAGCCAGAAATTGAAAGTCACACTCAATTCTTCCTTTTCCCTGGTCCCCTTACGACTAGTTGTTTTCCAGGTCCTCTTGATTCTAACTGTTAAATATCTCTGACATCCTACTGTTAAATATCTCTGAAATCCTTCTACCTTTCTCATCCCCTTCTATTTATTGTCATCACCATCTCTCATCTGGCTAACTACTTCAGCCCTCTAACTTATTTCTTCACGTCTCCTCTTGCTTTCTTCCAATTCTTCATAGACAGTATAGCCAAAGTGACTATGATGTCACTCCTCTGATTGAAAAATCATTCTATGGCTTCACTTTGTTTTTAGCATAAGCTCTAAAAGCCTTAAGATGTTCTTCATCGTCCTGTGTGATTAGGCCCCTGTCAATTTCTTTAGCTGTATCTGCATCCACTGTCCTTTTCCATCTCTGTTTCTTCCATTCTGGTCTCATTACATTTCTTCAAAATCTCCATTCTATTTTTTGCCTCTTGCTGTTCACTCTGTTCCTATCTAACTCTTGCTCATATACCAGATCGTATCTTAAACCTTACCTCTTCTGGAAGGCCTTCCCTGACCTCTTCCCCTTTCCTCCTGCATCAGTTCTCCTGCCCAGATTATGTCCCTTACTCTCATCTAGAACTCCGTGTTTCTCATTTCCCAACACTCATCCTGCTTATAATTATTTGGCTAGTATGTCCTCCCCAAGATGACATATCATAAGATTAAAGATTGTGTTTGTCTTGTTTGTCATTGTGTCCCCAGTGCCTAGCACAATGCCAGACACAGGTGTGTAGTAAGTATTTGTTGAATGAATGAATTTGGGTATTTAGAAAATTTTAAGTTGTATCTGTAATTACTTGTAATAATTGTATTGTCACCTTTTTTTGTTAATTCCCCCTATTCCTTACAACTGTTACTTAAAACATTTTATTTCGAAATAATGTACTTATTTTAGGAATAAGAAGAAAAAACTACCATTTGCCAGGTGTCATGTTGGTCACTTGAAATAAATTGTTTCATTTGGTTCTTACTATCAATGTAGAGTATTCATTCTTATCCCCATTTTGCCATTGAGGAGATAATCTCTGGGTATATACTTTCTAAGGTCAAGTCTCTGAAAAACGGCAGATGTGTGGATTCACGTTGAGGTCTTTCTATTCTAGAACCTGTGTTCTCTTGCTGTAATTATACTACCTTCTCCAATTTAACGTCCACATTAAGTAATTAATATACACATTTTAAGAAATTTCTTATGATTAGCTAAAGTGTCAGATTTTATATTTATCTCATTGACTCTAATTCTTGAACAGTGCTATGCTCATGTGGCATACAGTACATCTTGTAATTGCTGATAATAAAGGTGAAATTTGTACTAGAATAAACTTTAAATCCAGGCTAGAAATTGCATCACAGTGTCAAAGGAATTAATTTTAAGAGCTATTGGTCTGTAGCATGACTCTGCGAAGTGATTGATTCTCTTCATCATTTTCAGGGACTATTTTTGCATATGGACAAACTGGAACAGGTAAAACTTTTACCATGGAAGGTGTTCGAGCTGTTCCTGAACTTAGAGGAATCATTCCAAATTCATTTGCTCACATATTTGGTCATATTGCAAAAGCAGAGGGTGATACAAGGTAAAAGAGAATTCTTAATATTTTCTAATATTTAGAAGTACAAGCATAAGAAAGATGTATACATTTTATAAACACATTTTAAAAACTTCTAATATTTCACTGTTTTTTTTTTAATGATGTTTTATTTACAGATTTTTGGTTCGAGTGTCTTATTTGGAAATATATAATGAAGAAGTTCGTGACCTTTTGGGCAAGGATCAGACACAGAGGTTAGAGGTATGGATAATTGAAATTGGAGAATTTTCCAAAGCAATAGAATGTGTACTAAATTAAGCTCTTTTTTGAACAAAAGGTACTTTAAATATTTTACTTATTTTTTGACCAGATAATATAACATAGTTCAAAACTAAAAGTATTTTAAACATTTATGCATTGAAAAGTCTTGTTCCTACCTCATTTCTCCCAACCCTAAGATAACCACTTTCAGTATCCTTTCAGTGTTGTTTATGTAAATACAAACAAATACAATTTTATTTTTACTCCAAAAGTAGGACAGTGTATACATTGATCAGCACCATTTTTTTTTTTTTTTGGTATACGGGCCTCTCACTGTTGTGGCCTCTCCCGTTGCGGAGCACACGCTCCGGACGCGCAGGCTCAGCCGCCATGGCTCACGGGTCCAGCCGCTCCGCGGCATGTGGGATCTTCCCGGACCGGGGCATGAACCCGTGTCCCCCTCATCGGCAGGCGGAGTCTCAACCACTGCGCCACCAGGGAAGCCCTGCACCATTTTTTTAATTAAAATTTTTATTGAGATAAGTGTAAATTCATATACAGTTGTAAGAAATAATACAGAGAGATTACCCTTCACACAGTTTTCCCCAGTGGTAACATTTTACAAAGCTATAATGCAATATCACAACCATGATATTGACCTTGATGCAATCCACAGATCTTATTCAAATGCCCCCAGTTTTTCTTGTAGTCATTTGTGTTGTATACTATTTTATCATGTGTAGATTGGTATATCCACTACCACAGCAAGGTACTAAACATCTCAGATATGCCTTATGTTGCCCTTTTATAACCACATCCACCTCTCCTGTGACCACTCCCCTCTGTCCCCATCCCTAACCCCTGACAACCCCTGATCTGCTTTCATTTCTACAGTTTTGTCATTTCAAAATGTTATGTAAATATAAACATACAATATGTAACCTTTTGGAATTGTCTTTTTTCACTTGGCATAACTCCCTAGAGATTCATCCAAGTTGTTGCATGTATCGATTATTCATTCATTTTTATTACTGAGTAATATTGCATGGTATATTTAACCACTCACCTGTTGAAGGACATCTGGGCTGTTTTGGGCTATCATGAGTAAAGCCACTATGAACACACAGATTTTTTTGCAAATGTAAGTTTTCATTCTCTGGTATGAATGCCCAAGAGTACTCCGGAATTTATTTTAAGTCAGAAGTTTTTACAGTGTCAAAAATATAGGTATTGAGACTAATCATGAATGTAGTCATGAATACTTGTGTTTTCAGTCTTTCTTTTACCTGAAGGAAAAACCAAACTTTCTGATTGAGAAACTCTAGTTTGTTTACTTTTGGGTAATAGATTGGCACTAAAGACTACTTTCATCCAGCATCTTAGAAAAGGGAACTGTGAGATTATATGCATAAATGTCAGATAATCACAAAATTTGTGAATTGGTACATTATGGTTTTAACTGACAAGTATAGCTGATTCACATTCATTATTTTTTAATTGAGATATAATTTACATAGCATAATATTCATCCTTTTAAAGTGTACAATTTAGTGATCTTAGTATATTCATAAAGTTATGCAACCATCACCACTATCTAATTCTAGAACATTTTCATTACTCCAAAAAGAAACTCCATGGCCATTAGGAGCCACTCACCATTCCCCCTTTCCCTCCTGGTAACCCATAATTTACTTTTTGTCTCTATGGACTTGCCTATTCTGGACATTTCATTTAAATGGAATCATACAATTGTGGTCTTTTATGACTGGCTTCTTTCACTTAGTATAATGTTTTCAAGATTCACCCATGTTGTAGCATGAATCAGTATTTCATGTTTTTGTTTTGTTTTAACAGCCTGTACACGTTTCTATATGAATACACGCATACCTTGTTTTATGGTGCTTCACTTTATTATGCTTTGCAGATACTGTGTTTTTTACAAAATGAAGGTTTGTGGCAACCCTGCATCAAACAATTCTGTTCAACTCCATTTTTCCAGCAGCATTTACTTACTTCATGTCTCTGTGCCACATTTTGGTAATTCTGCAATATTGTAAACTCTCCATCAGCAAAAAAAATTATGACTCACTGAAGGCTCAGGTGATGTTAGCAGTTTTTAGCAATGAAGTATTTTGAAATTAAGGTACATACATTTTTTTAAACATAATGCTGTTGCACACTTAATAGACTACAGTATAGTGTAAACAACTTTTATATGCAACAAGTAACCAAAAAATTCATGGTACTAAGTTTATTACGGTGGTCTGGAACTGAACCTGCAATATCTTTGAACTGTATGTTTTTTCAGTTCTCTTGGTTCTATATCAGTGAATGTAATTGTTAGATAATGTGGTAACTGTTTTTTTAGGAACTGCCAGGCTGTTTCCCACAGTGGCTGTACCATTTTACATTCCTATCAGCAATGTAAGAGGAGTCCAGTTTCTCTGCATCCTCATCAACACTCGTTATTATCTGTCTTTTTTATAGCCATTTTAGAGGGTGTAAAGTGGTACCTCATTTGTGGGCTTGATTTCCATTTCCCTGATGGCTAATAATGATGAATATCTTTTCACGCCATTTGTGTATCTTCTTTGGATAAATTTCCATTCAGATCCATTGCTCATTTATAATTGGGTCTTTGTCTTTTTGTTATTGAGTTGTAATAATTCTTTATATATTCTAGATACAAGTTTGTTAACAGATATATGGATTTACAAAAATATTCTCCCATCTGTGGGATTGTCTTTTCACTATCTTGATGGTGTCCTTTGGAGCATAAAAATTAAAAATTTTATCATGTCTGGTTTATCTATATTTAGTTTTGTTGCTTGTGCTTTTTGGTGTAGTATCTAAGAAATCATTGCTTCATCCAAGGTCATGAAGATTTATGCCTTTGTTCTAAGAGTTTTATAGTTTTAGCTCTTATATTTATGTCTTTGATTCATTTTGAGTTAATTTTTTATGTACCATGTGAGGTAGAGGACCAACTTCATTTTTGCCTATGGATATCCAGTTGTCTCAGCACCATTTATTGAAAAGACTATTTTCCCCTCATTGCACTTTGCTTTTTTTTTTTTTTTTTTTTGGGCTACGCGGGCCTTTCACTGCTGTGGCCTCTCCCTTTGTGGAGCACGGGCTCCGGACGTGCAGGCCCAGCGGCCATGGCTCACAGGCCCAGCCGCTCCGCGACATGTGAGATCCTCCCAGACCGGGGCACAAACCCGTGTCCCCTGCATTGGCAGGCGGACTCTCAACCACTGCGCCACCAGGGAAGCCCCTGCACTTTGCTTTTTTCACTGAACAATGGATTATGGCAATTTTTCCACATCAGTACAGAGAAAGCTTCCTCATTCCTTTTTTTTTTTTAAAGGTTCATAATATCCTTTGTATGCACATAATTTTAATTTATTTAGCCAGCCCTCTGTTGATGAACACTTGGGTTGTTTAAGATCTTCTGCTGTTACACACAATTCTGTGCTGAATAGCCTTGTACATACAGCATTTCATACATGTGCAGGCATATCTGAGGATAAATTCCTGAAGCAGGGTTGCTGAGTCACGTGATAAATGATTAGTAACTATTGCCAAATATATTAATATAGTGTATGAGACACTAGATTTAGTGTATGAGACAAAAGGTTAGCCTTTAAAATATTAATATTGGAATTTTGATAGAAATTGCATTGTCAGTAAAATAATTAGAGAATAATGGTAAGAGTAGTCACCATTGTAGAATGGTGTAGAATACACTTAGAATAACAGCAGCTACTATTATTAAGCTTTTATAATGTGGCAGTAGGCATTCAGTACAGTAAATTGTGGTAGTAGCACATACTTTATTTCATTTAATCTTTCGCCGTTCAGTTTTGTTATTGTAAAAAATGAAACCTAGAGGGGTTTCCTGACTTGCTTGTGTCACAGGTAAGTGGATTAAGGATTAAAGGGTGATTTCTGAGGTTTTACCATCGTAGCTTGAATTCTGGCTCTGAGTTCTTAAGCAAGTTACTTACCCTCTATGAGCCTTAGCTTTGCCACATGAAAATGGAAATCATAAAAGTATCTACTTTATAGGATTATTGCCAACATTAACAAATTAATGCAAAGTTTTAAAATCATTGATTGACACGTAATAAAGTATTCAATACGTTTTAGCTTTTTTTTCTTTTTAAGTTTACTATATAAGCTGAGCTTTTGGAGCAGTATATTACAGGCTTAGGTATTATTTGTGTTTGTTGGACCTTAATGAAAACTTAATCTATAATGATAATGTGTAGACAGCAAACACAGAGATAAGTTTCATTTTTGCTAGTTGTCATCTTTGGTTTTGATGGATACTTTAATTCTGTGCTTTTTACCTTTTAAAAGTTTATTGTTTTATTGCCTAAATTATTAGAATAAAAATCATTTGGACAGATTTTCCATTTTTGTAACAGTAATTATAGATCAGATTTATTCTCAGGAACAGTCTTGTCAATGGTTCTCAACCACATTAGACCCAATGCCCCTTTTTTATAACATATATCTTGTAATGCCCCTTTGACTATCCTGAAATAAATTTCATAGATGATGAAATCTATCTACACACATAATTTAAAAATTATCAATATACTGCCCTATTATAATATAAAAGAGAATAAAATTAAAAAATAAAGTGCTTGTATTTCAATATATAAATGCTTAGATGTGATCATACTCAATGACATAATGAAGTAGTCAGAAGCATATATAATCATTATGATTGTAGCAGCTACAAATGCAGACTGTTATAAGTATATTGTATTGGTGATCTAAACACCTTGATTTGTGTTATTGTCAATGACATGGTCTTTTAAAATAGTAACTAGCTCTTGGTAGAGTTCTGAGGAAAATAAAGTAGTTCTTTCCTCAGTTTTCCTGCATTCCTATGTTATTATTATTACCATGGGAAAGCACTTTGTCTTCATATGTACAATAGAGTTAGGGTTTAGATTCAGGTAATTATAAATTGTTTTTTCACCCATGTTAATATCTGGTAGGACATTCAAAGTTGCATGGGATAATTCATTGACTGTGACCCATTTCATTTCAAGGTGTTTAGTATCCCAGGCCCCTGCCTATGAATACTAATAGTGTCCTCAAGTGAACCAGAAACTCCCCCACAAACTTCTAAAACATTCTGGGCAGGGGAGTAACTGCTGCCATTGAGATTCATTGTTTTGGTGTTATAAATTGTTACACAAATTAAATTTCTGTGTTTTTATGATAAAAATTCTTTGCTAGCATTACCATCCAATTTTTTTTTAAAACTTTCATAAACAACAGTAATGGACAGTAATACATACCACTCACTCACATTCACGTGCCTCATTTCTAGGTGAACTTGCTGGCACTGACTCAGACTCATGACTGAATTTAAGCTATTAGTTTTTAGGAGTGTCTAGACCACATTTAAGTTACCAGGACTCTCTAACAAAGGTAAAGACCAGGGCCCTCTAATGAGAGTCAATATCAGCGGTGTCTCTGAGAATGATTAATCCTTTAATTTCCTTTCTTTCCTCCTGGTGGGATCTCCTCCCAAACCAGGGCCAGGATCCCCTAATTAGGGTCAAAACCAGAGAGAAAACAGGATTCATACTAATGTACTAAGACACCCGAGATAAAAGTCAAACTAATTCCAGAAGGCTCACTTTGATACAATATCATAAAAGCCTATACATAAGGAATTTTATCCCATTTTCTTTCCCTTTTAAAAAACAGTTCTAGTTAAATATAGGTGTTACAGTCTAAAGACCACCAAGGGGCCGTTGTTCATCAGAGCCTAAGGAATATTGGGGCCATGTGGTGTTACAGTAAAATATTCTCTTTCTTTTCATGGGAGCATAGCTGCAGTTCTTCCAGTTTCGCAAAATCCACCCTAGGGGACTACAAGATAGAACAGAGCTCTCATTACCCATTGTTCTTTCACACGGCTGCTATTACCAGAAACAGACAGACTGGCAGATCAGTATCCAGAGTCTTCTCAGGGTCACAGTTTCGTAGCATGAGAATGGAAAGTTTCCTACCTACCATTCCAGACAGGGGTGCAGATGAGCCTTGGTCTAACAGGGAGTTTCTCAATTACTGCTCAGGCAGTGCTGGATGGCCAAGGGACTCCTTGACCCAGAACGGAAAGTCCAATTAAAGTGGTACTCTGCTCAAAACAAGATGACCATGTCATACACCTTCCCCCACAAAAAAGTAAAATTCCAATCAAGGCAACCCAATAGGGAAGAATGCCCTGCTGTCGTCACACACGAGGTTACACCACTTGCCAGAGACGTCTTATACCAGGACCAGAGCCTTGTTTCCTTTGCTAGGGAATCGAAAACACCATGGGCCAGTGCTGCCTGGTTAGTGGCAAGCACTTGGGGCTGTCCCTGAGACAGAAGCACTCAGGCACCTGCTGGACAAGATCTGTGTGCCAGTGTCAGCCCAGGGCTGATGTGCCATGAGTGAGATGCCACTCAAGATGGCTGTCCCTTCATGGTCACCAAAATTGTTACTGAACCAAACTTGGGTCTGCTTGCCTGCCACACAGCAAGGCATATTTACTGACACTGGGTTGTGTTGAAGGAAAGTACACTTTTATTGCAGGGCACCAAGCAAGCTCATGCTCAGAAGGCTCAAACTCCCTAATGGCTTTTTTTCAGGGATGGGTTTTTAAAGGCAACATTTGCGGTGAGTGTTGCAGGGTGCATGACTTCTGATTAGTTGGTGGTGAGGTAACAGGTGATATTTCGGGAATCTTAATCATCAACCTCCTGGTTTAGTCCAGTCTGAGGTCTAGTGCTTGTGGTCAGACTGTAGTCATCATCCTCAACCTGGATGGGGGTCTTGGTTTCTACAGAACAACTCCAAGATACACATCAGATTGTTTTATATATTCCTTGAGGAGGAACTAGAACTCTGTTTTATACCTGAACTATTGTTTCAGCTATAAAAAGCAGTTTTTTGACTGCTTTTCTTTTGTTTCTGCATTCCTTCACTTCCTTAGTAACTGCTTGACTCTGCTCTTTGGAATTCAGGAAAAGCCTGGGAGACTAAATCCTTTTTCTACAAAGAGAATTGGGGGACATGGAGGGGCTTTTTTTTTTTTTTTTTTTTTTAACCTGGGAGGGTCCTGCAAGGTCCTGCTTTTTTTAATTTTATTTTATTTTTATTGGAGTATAGTCGATTTACAATGTTGTGTTAGTTTCAGGTGTACAGCAAAGTGATTCAGTTATACATATACATATAATTCTATTCTTTTTCAAATCCTTTTCCCATTTAGCTTATTATAGAATATTGAGTAGAGTTCCCTGTGCTATACAGTAGGTCCTTGTTGGTTATCTATTTTAAATATATTAGTGTGTATATGTCAATCTCAAACTCCCAATTTATCCTTCCCCCCAACCTTTACCCTTTGGTAACCATAAATTTGATTTCTAAGTCTGTGAGACTGTTTCTATTTTGTAAATAAGTTCATTTGTATCATATTTTATAGATTCTGCCTAGAAGTGATATATGATATTTGTCTTTCTCTGACTGACTTCACTTAGTATGATAATCTCTAGGTTCATCTGTGTTGCTGCTAATGGCATCATTTCATTCTTTTTAATGGCTGAATAATATTCCATTGTATAAATGTACCACATCTTTTAAAAAAATTATTAATTAATTAATTTATTTTTGGCTGTGTTGGGTCTTCATTTCTGTGTGAGGGCTTTCTCTAGTTGTGGCAAGCGGGAGCCACTCTTCATCGCGGTGCGCCGGCCTCTCACTATTGCGGCCTCTCTTGTTGCAGAGCACAGGCTCCAGACATGCAGGCTCAGTAGTTGTGGCTCACGGGCCAGGTTGCTCCATGGCATGTGGGATCTTCCCAGACCAGGGCTCGAACCCGTGTCTCCTGCATTGGCAGGCAGATTCTCAACCACTGCGCCACCAGGGAAGCCCCAACCACATCTTCTTTATCCATTCTTCTGTCGATGGACATTTAGGTTGCTTCCATGTTCTGGCTATTGTAAATAGTGCTCCAGTGAACATTGGGGTGTGTATATCTTTTCAAATTATGGTTTTCTCTGGATATATACCCAGGAGTGGGATTGCTGGGTCATATTGTAGTTATGTTTTAGTTTTTTAAGGAAGCTTCATACTGTTCTTCATAGTGGCTGTACCAATTTACATTACCACCCAGAGTGTAGGAGAGTTCCCTTTTCTCCACACCGTCTCCAGCATTAATTGGCTCTAGAAATTTTGATGATGGCCATTCTGACTGGTGTGAGGTGATACTGTGTAGTTTTGATTTGCATTTCTCTAATAATTAGTGTTTTGTTTATCTAATAATTGGTGCTTTTTAGCCATCTGTATGTCTTCTTTGGAGAAATGTCTATTTAGATCTTCTACCCATTTTTTGATTGGGTTGTTTGTTTTTTGATATAGACCTGCATGAGCTGTTTGTATATTTTGGAGAGTAATCCCTTGCCGGTCGCTTTGTTTGCAAATATTTTCTCCCATTTTGTAAGTTGTCTTTTCATTTTGTTTATGGTTTCCTTTGCTGTGCAAAAGCTTTTAAGTTTAATTTGGTCCCATTTGATTATTTTTCTTTTCATTACTCTAGGAGGTAGATTGAAAAAAATCTTGCTGCAATTTATGTCAAAGAGTGTTCTGCTTATGTCTTCCTCTAAGAGTTTTATTGTATTTGGCCTTACATTTAGGCTTTTAATCCATTTGAGTTTATTTTTGTGTATGGTGTTAGGGAGTGTTCTAATTTCATTCTTTTAGCTGTCCAGTTTTCCCAGCACCACTTATTGAAGAGACTGTCTCTTTTCTCCATTGTATATTCTTGCTTCCTTTGTCATAGATTAAGTGACCATAGGTGTGTGGGTTTGGTCTCTTTGTATTTTCTATTTCTTCTTGGTTCAGTCTTGGAAGGTTGTACCTTTCTAAGAATTTGTGCATTTCTTCCAGGTTGTCCAGTTTATTGGCATATAGTTGCTTGTAGTAGTCTTTTATGATCCTTTGTATTTCTTTGGTGTCCATTGTAACTTCTCCTTTTTCATTTCAGTTTTATTGATTTGAGCCCTCTCCTTTTTTTTCTTGATGAGTCTGGCTAAAGGTTTATCAATTTTGCTTATCTTTTCAAAGAACCAGCTTTTAATTTGATTGATCTTTTCTATTGTTTTCTTCATCTCTATTTCATTTATTTCTGCTCTGATCTTTATGATTTCTTTCCTTCTGTTAACTTTGGTTTTGTTTGTTCTTCTTTCTCTAATTGCTTTAGGTGTAAGGTTAGGTTTATTTGAGATTTTTCTTGTTTCCTGAGGTAAGATTGTATTGCTATAAACTTCCCTCTGAGAACTGCTTTCGCTGCATCCCATAGGTTTTGGATAGTTGTGCTTTCATTTTCATTTGTCTCTAGGTATTTTTTTTATTTCCTCTTTGATTTCTTCAGTTATCCACTGGTTGTTTAGTAGCACATTGTTTAGCCTCCACGTGTTTGTGTTTTTTCAGTTTTTTTCCTTATAATTGATTTCTAATCTCAGAGCATTGTGGTTGGAAGAGATGCTTGATATGACTTTTTAAAATAAATTTATTTATTTATTTTTGGCTGTGTTGGTCTTTGTTGCTGTGCACAGCCTTTCTCTAGTTGTGGTGAGCAGGGGCTACTCTTCATTGTGGTGAGCGGGCTTCTCGCTGCAGTGGCTTCTCTTGTTGCTGAGCACAGGTTCTAGGTGCATGGGCTTCAGTAGTTGTGGCACGTGGGCACAGTAATTGTGGCTCTTGGGCTCTAGAGCACAGGATCAGTTGTGGTGCATGGGCTTAGTTGCTCCATGGCATGTGGGATCTTTGTGGACCAGGGCTCGAACCCATGTCCCCTGCATTGGCAGGTGGATTCTTAACCACCACACCACCAGGGAAGTCCTGATATGATTTTAATTTTCTTAAATTTACCAAGTCTTGCTTTGTGGCCCAGCATGTGGTCAATCCTGGAGGATGTTCCATGTGCACTTGAGAAGAATGGGTATTCTGCTGTTTTTGAATGGAATGCTCTATAAATACCAATTAAGTCCATCTGCTCTAATGTGTCATTTAAGGCCTGTTTTTCTTATTGATTTTTTGTCTGGATGATCTATCCATTGTTGAAAGTGGGGTGTTCAAGTCCCTCACAATTACTGTGTTACTGTCACTTTCTCCTTTTATGGGTCTTAACATTTGCCTTATATATTGAGGTGCTCCTATGTTGGGTGCATATATTTAGAATTGTTATCTTCTTCTTGGATTGATCCCTTGATCATTATGTAGTGTCCTTCTTTGTCTCTTGTAACAGTCTTTATTTTAAAATCTATTTTGTCTGAAATGAGTATTGCTACTCCAGCTTTCTTTTGATTTCCATTTGCATGGAAGACGTTTTTCCATCCCCTCACTTTCAGTCTGTATGTGTCCCTAGATCTCAAGCGGGTCCCTTGTAGACAGCATATATACAGGTCTTGTTTTTGTATCCATTCAGCAGTCTGTGTCTTTTGGTTGGAGCATTTAATCCATTTACATTTAAGGTAATTATTGATATGTATGTTCTTATTGCCATTTTGTTAATTGTTTTGGATTTGTTTTTGTAGGTGTTATTTCTCCTCTTCCTCTTTTGTTCTCTTCCTTTGTGATTTGATGACTAACTTTAGAGTTGTGTTTGAATTCCTTTTTCTTTTTTGTGTGTGTATCTATTGCAGATTTTTGATTTGCCATTACCATGAAGTTTTTTTGTTTTTTGGGTTTTTTTTTTTTTGCTGTACGCGGGCCTCTCACTGTTGTGGCCTCTCCCGTTGCGGAGCACAGGCTCCAGACGCACAGGCTCAGCGGCCATGGCTCACGGGCCCAGCCGCTCCGCGGCATGTGGGATCTTCCCGGACTGGGGCACGAACCCGTGTCCCCTGCGTTGGCAGGCGGACTCTCAACCACTGCTCCACCAGGGAAGCCCTACCATGAAGTTTTGATATAGTATTCTATATATAAACAAGATTGATTTAAGTTGCTGGTCTTTTAATTTCAAATGCATTTCTAGTATCCTGCATTTGTACTCTCCTCTTCTCATGATTGCTGGTTTTGATATCGTATTTGTGTGTGGATGATTTCCTACCTTTAACATATGTTTGCCTTTACTGGTGAGCTTTTCCATGCATAATTTTATGGTGTGTATTTACGTCCTTTTTTTTTTCTGCCTAGAGAAGTTCCTTTAGCGTTTGTTGCAAAGCTGGTTTTGTGGTGCTGATTCTCTTAGGTTTTGCTTGTCTGGCAAGCTTTAGATTTCTCCGTCAAATCTAAATGAGAGCCTTGCTGGATAGAGTATTCTTGGTTGTAGGTTCTTCCCTTTCATCACTTTATTTTTGTTTGTTTTCTTTAACATCTTTATTGGAGTATAATTGCTTTACAATGGTGTGTTAGTTTCTGCTTTGAATCAGCTATACATATATCCCCATATCCCCTCCCTCTTGCGTCTCCCTTCCACCCTCTCTATCCCACCCCTCTAGGTGGTCACAAAGCACTGATTTCACTTTAAATAGATCATGCCACTCCCTTCTGGCCTGCAGAGTCTCCGCTGAAAAATCAGGTGATAACCTTATGCGGATTCCCTTTTAAGTTATTTGTTGCTTTTCCTTTGTTGCTTTTAATATTTTTCTCTTTGTCTTTAATTTTTGTCAATTTGATTACTACATGTTTCGGTATGTTCCTCCTTGGGTTTACCTGGCCTGGGACTCTCTGCACTTCCTGAACTTGAGTGACTGTTTCCTTTACCATGTTGGGGAAGTTTTCAGCTATTATCTCTTCAAATATTTTCTCAGGTCCTTTCTCTCGCTCTTTCCTTCTGGGATCTCTATAATGTGAATGTCAGTGTGTTTAATGTTGTCCCAGAGGTGTCTGAGACCATTCTCATTTCTTTTCGTTCTTTTTTTTTTTATTCTGTTCCACAGCAGTGATTTCCAGTGTTCTGTCTTCCAGCTTACGTATCCATTTTTCTGCCTCATTTACTCTGCTATTGATTCCATCTATCGTATTTTTCATTTCAGTTATTGTGTTGTTCATCTCTGTTTGTTCTTTAGATCTTCTAGCTCTTTGTTAAACATTTCCTGTATCTTCTCAGTCTGTGCCTCCATTCTTTTTCTGAGATCTTGGATCATCTTTACTATCATTACTCTGAATTCTTTTTCGTGTAGGTTGCCTATCTCCATTTCAGTTAGTTGTTCTTCTGGGGTTTTATCTTGTTCCTTCATCTGGGACATAGTCATCTGCCATCTCATTTTGTCTACCTTTCTGTGATCGTGGTTTCCATTCTGCCAGCTGCAAGTCTGTAGTTCTTATTGCTTCTGCTGTCTGCCCCCTGGTGGATGAGACTGGTCTAAGAGGCTTGTGCAGGCTTCCTGGTGGGGGGAACTGGTTCCTGCTCACTGGTGAGTCGAGCTGGGTGTTGTCCCTCTGGTGGGCAGGGCCGTGTCAAGGGGGCTGTTTAGCAGGCAGCTGTGGGCTCAGGAAGACTTTAGGCAGCCTGTCTTCTGATGGGTGGGGCTGTGTTACTGCCCTGTTGGTTGTTTGGCCTGAGGAGTCCCAGCAGTGGAGCCTACAGGCTGTTGGGTGGCGCCAGGTCTTGGTGAGAAAATGGCAGCCTCCAGGAGGACTCATGCCAGTGAGTACTCCCTAGAACTACTGCCACCAGTGTCTTTGTCCGCACAGTGATTCATAGTCAACCCCTGCCTCCCCAGGAGACTCTCCAAGACCAGCAGGTAGGTCTGGCCCAGGCTCCTATGAGGTCACTGCTTTTTCCCCTGGGCACTGGTGTGCACGAGACCTTGTGTGTGCCCTCCAAGAGTAGAGTTCCTCTTTCCCCCAGTCCTGTGGAATTCCTGCAATCAAACTCCACTGGCCTTCAAAGCCAGATGCTCTGGGGGCTTCTCCTCTCGATGCCAGACCCCCAGGATAGGGAGCCTGATGTGGGGCTCAGAACTTTCACCCCTGTGGGAGAACATCTGTGATATAATTATTCTCCAGTTTGTGGGTCACCCACCCAGCTGATATGGGATTTGATTTTATCTTGATTGAGCCCCTTCTAATGTCTTGTTGTGGCTTCTCCTTTGTCTTTGGATGTAGGATATCTTCTTTGGTAGGTTGTAGTGTTTTTTTTTTCGATGGTTGTTCACCAGTTAGTTGTGATTTTGGTGTTTTCTTGATACAGGGTGAGCTCATGTCCTTCTATCTGCCATCTTGTCTCAGGGTCCTGCTTTATTTCAGAATCATATTCAGTTTCTTCATATTTCATGTCTCATTATCTACAATTAATAATTGAATATAGAATTAATATCTTGTGATTGGGAATGACCATAGACTTTGCTGACTGATGCCAGTTTGAAGAGTGTTTGTTTTCATTCTGCAATGAGATGAGAATAGTAAATGAAAGTACATGCTTAAAAACTTTTATAGCAATTTGACATTGTCATGGTATCCAAGTGCATGATTTTTGTATTTTTCAGAGATATCACTTTCCACATTAGAAATATATGTATAATTCTTTACCATAGATTTTTCTGAGAAGCATTGATATAAACCAGTAATATTCAAACATTTAAAAAGATTTAAAGCCATTAAACAGTTGAATCAAACCAAACCTTATGTGGAAGCCCAATCTATAAAATACATGAAAGTAAAGCTCTCTTTAGAACTTGTGTCTGGATCTGAGAACCCCCAAACTCACACAGTGGCCCTCTCATTGCCACCATGGACCCTCTAGTGCTTGTCAGAGCACAGTTTGAAACCCACTGGTTTATAGAGACCAACACATTTCTTTACTACTAGTAAAATTAGGGCTTAATGTATATCTCATGACAGAAAAAAGGTAATTTTTCCTAATGTATAAATATATCATAAAAGAGACTAAAGAAACCCAAAACCTCTAACTAGATTTAAAACCAACACCTAGAATTTAGAGTATTTGCCTTTGTGACTTTTGTTTCTGCTATAAACTTTTGTTTGTCGTCTTTGTGTGGTCTTACTACCTTTGGAATGGCTTGCCCCACTGGCAGCCACAGGCCTCTGCCTCAGTTTCACTTTATTCTGTTGATTTGTGGATGTGACTTCTAGGGCCTTGAAAAGTGAATTTTGTATTTCTATTTGTATTTTACAGATAGTATTAAAATACTATCTGTATTTTAAATAAATATATCCCAAATACAGCCTTCAAGTTGGGTAAAAGTTCTCATAAAGTTACTCATGGAAAGGTAATATTTTTACATGGTTACCATAGATCTGATTATTTCATTCAGCTGTGTGAAATACTCCAGTGGCTTCAAATTGCTGTTAAGATAAAGACCAATAATCAGAGAAGTGCAAATCAAAATTACAATGAGGTACCACCTCACGCTGGTCAGAATGGCCATCATCAAAACGTCTACAAATAACAAATTCTGGAGAGGCTGTGGAGAAAAGGGAACCCTCCTACACTGTTGGTGGAAATGTAAATTGGTGCAGCCACTGTGGAAAACAGTATGGAGATTCCTCAGAAAACTTAAAATAGAGTTATTATATGAGCTAACAATCCCATTTCTGGGTATATATCCAAACAAAACTATAATTTGAAAAGATAACATGCACCCCAGTGTTCATAGCAGCACTACTTAAAATAGCCAAGACACAGAAGCAACCTAAATGTCCATCGACAGAGGAGTGGATAAAGAAGATGTGGTGTGTATATATATATATATATATATATATATATATGTATATATACACACACACACACACACACACAATGGAATACTGTTCAGCCATAAAAAGGAATGAAATAATGCCATTTGCAGCAATGTGGATCAACCTAGAGATTATCATGCTAAATGAAGTAAGTCAGAAAGACAAATATCACATGATGTCACTTATATGTGGAATCTAAAATATGACTCAACTGAACTTATTTATGAAACAGACTCACAGACATAGAGAACAGACTTGTGGTTGCCAAGGCAGAGGGGGGATGGGGAGGGATGGATTGGGGGTCTGGGCTTAGCAGATGCAAACTATTATATATAGAATGGATAAACAACAAGGTCCTACTGTATAGCACAGGGGGCTATATTCAATATCCTGTAATAAACCATAATGGAAAAGAATATATATGTATATATGTGTGTGTGTATATATATGTATATACATATACATATATATAACTGAGTCACCTTGCTGTACACCAGAAACCAACAAATTGTATATCAACCTCAGTTCAATAATTAAAAAAAAAAGACCAATTACTATTCTTAATCTTAGCTCTGCCTCTTAATCTTATCTGGCTACCTCTGTAGCCAGATATCCCACCTATTTCCCCCCCTGCCGCCTACTCTTTCCCTGGCTTTTGTTTGTTTCGTTGGTTTTTATTTTTTTAAATACCTAGTTTTTAGGTTGAGAGCTGTTGTTGGGACCAGAGCTCACATCTCCTGGAACGCGGCCCCTGCACTACTTGCCTCCCCAGGTCATGTTCATAGAGCTCCCAAGCCAGGCTGGCCTTACTTCCAAGTGATTGATTAAGAGGAGGCAACCTCTGTCTTCGTTTAGACAACTTCCTGGTTTTCACTTCCTAAGTCATCCTGTTAGGTCATGCCTCTGAGCTTCACACTGGTTTTGAGTTTGAAGATTCCCAGTTCACAAACTGTTCTTTCGTGCACAGTAAACTCTTACAGAGTACTAAAAAAAAAAAAAAAAAAAACGGGCTTCCCTGGTGGTACAGTGGTTGAGAATCCATCCGCCTGCCGATGCAGGGGACATGGGTTCGTGCCCCGGTCCGGGAAGATCCCACGTGCCGCGGAGCGGCTGGGCCCGTGAGCCATGGCTGCTGAGCCTGCGCTCCGCAGCGGGAGAGGCCACAGCAGTGAGAGGCCCGCGTACTGCAAAAAAAAAACAAACAAAACAAACCTAGTTTTTTTCTCATTTCAGGATTCTTGCACATACTGTTTTCCTCTTGTTCTAACACAGATTGTCTGCCTCCTATTTCTTCAAGTCTTAGCTTAAACATCATCTTGGGGAACTTATCCTGTCCCTGCTTCACTAGCTTAAGTCTGTCTATAATGCATTCTTTTTTTTATTCATAAATCTATTTATTTTTGACTGCGTTGGGTCTTCATTGCTGCTCACAGGCTTTCTCTAGTTGCAGAGAGCGGGGGCTACTCTTTGTTGCGGTGCGCGGGCTTCTCATTGCAGTGGCTTCTCTTGTTGCGGAGCATGAGCTCTAGGTGCTCCAGTAGTTGTGGCACACGGGCTCAGTAGTTGTGGCTCGTGGGCTCTAGAGTGCAGGCTCAGTAGTTGTGGCACACAGGCTTAGTTGCTCCGTGGCATGTGGGATCTTCCTGAACTGGGGCACGAACCCGTGTCCCCTGCATTGGCAGGTGGATTCTTAACCACTTCGCCACCAGGGAAGTCCCTATGTTGTATTCTTATACTTTCCTGTATTTTTTTTTCTTCATGGCATTATCACAACTGAAATAAAATAAAATAAAATAATTTGTGTGTGTAATTATTCATTTGTATGTTCTCCCTGTAGATTGTTACCTCCACTAGTGTAGAAACTGTCTACCTTGTTCATCACTGTATCCTCACTGTCTAGCACAGTGTCCAGCATGTAGTAGATATTCAATAAATAACTGTGGAAGAATTATGGATATATGTGTAAAGTCTGTATGATTTTTTTTTTAGGTTAAAGAAAGACCTGATGTGGGAGTTTATATCAAGGATTTATCAGCTTATGTGGTAAATAATGCTGATGATATGGATAGAATTATGACACTGGGCCACAAAAATCGTAAGTATATTGCTTAATTGTAATTAAACATTTATGTGTGGAGTCGGCTCTTTTCGAAGGCAACCTGGTATGGCATTTTGCGCCGTAAGGATTGGATTTTTAGGTTTCTTGGAAACCCTTCCTCTTTGACTATTTACTATGTGGAAAGCATATATGAATGAAAGATATCACAGATTGCTTTCCATGCTGACCAAAATTTTGTTACTTAGCAATAGTGCTATATCTTTGAGACTCTCATATTGTTGTCTCTTGTTAGTAATAATAATATTGGTAACATTTATTGAGTACTTACTGTGTGGCAAGTGCTTGTGCAAATGCTTTATAAGAGTGATCTCTTTTAATCCTCGAAATGGACTATGAAGGTATTAAATTCCTATGTTATGAATGAGGAAACTGAGACTGAAAGTAAATTGTCCAGGTCATATACTAATTAATAAGTAGCAGAGTGAGTATTTGAATGTATACCATTAGTCAGCATTAACCAGGCACTATAATGCCTCCCTTTTGTTGACAAGAAAAGCAAACAAAATTAAATAAAGTGGCATTCTTTTTAGTAATCATTTCAAGTTTTTTCTAAAGAATAAAAAGTTTCAGCAATATTGCTGATGCCCCAGGCCCAGTACTAATGATGTTGCTAACAGCAATTAGAGATTAGAGGTAAAAGAAAAGAACATAGGAAATAACCTTTTTTTTTTAGATTTTTGTGACTAGACTAAAAATCTAGCAAACTCAAGGAAACAAAGCAAAAATTAAAAAAATTCAATTGTATTCTTGTAAACCAAATAATAGAAAAATACCAAAATTTTAACAGGAAAATGAGCAAAAGATGTTTATGACTATGTTGTTCACAGAAGAACTATACACAGCAGTAAGTGTATGAAAGGATGTTTGACTTCACAAGTAATCAGGAAAATGCATATTAAAACAACAGTAGGAGATGTTTTACCCATCAGTTTGGATGAAAGGATATCCAGGTTGGTGAGGCTCTAAGGAAATGGGCAGTGGTGATGGGAATATACAGCCTTTTTGAAGGGCAGTATAGTTGTATCTGTTGAAATTTTAAAGAATGCATTCCTTTGACCCACTGTTTCTATTTGTAGATATATATTCTAGAAAAATATTTTTTGGTGTAAACAAAAAAATACCTTATTACAGCATTACTTGTAATAGCAAAAAGTTTGACACAACCTAAATAACTGTCGATAAAACATTGGTTATATAAATTATGGTGCAAAAATATTATGGACTATAATGAAGCTGTAAAAAAAAAAAAAAAAAACAGTGAGTTAAATTTACATGTAGAGACCCAAAAGACTTTCCAGATATATATTAAGGGAAAAAGAAAGCTAACTAGCACAGTATGTAATGCATCATCCCATGTGTAAAAAAAGCCAAATTATCAAACTACATATTTGGGTATTTTGTGTGTGTGTGTGTGTTCACATGTATGTATGTGAAATACAAAATGAAAGGACATTTAATAGTGGTTACCTTTAGTGAAGGGGAAATAAGAGTGGGGGAAAGGGATATAGGGAGCTTTCACTTTATGTTTTTTGTATTTTTGAATTTTTTATACCAGGAATATGTTCATGTATTGCTTATTTAACTTAAGAAATTTTTAACATAAGATTCCACTCACAATAGTGACCAAAACCTTCCATTAACTACCTAAGAATTAATTTAACTTGGTATGTGAGATTTGTCTAAGGAAAAATGAAAAGATTCTAATGAGAGAAATAAAATGAAAGGAAGGTAAAGAGATTTGAACACCTAAGATAGAGAGGAAAATAGTCTTCATTAATAAATAGATTGAGTTCAAGAATTAAAGGTTTAGCTGCAGTGGGGGGCCTCCTGCACTGCTGGTGGGAATGTAAATTGGTGCAGCCACTATGGAGCACAGTATGGAGGTTCCTCAGAAAACTAAAAATAAGAGTTGCCAGATGATCCAGCAATCCCACTCCTGGACATATATCCAGACAAAACTATAATTTGAAAAGATACAAGCTCCCCTATGTTCATAGCAGCACTATTCACAATAGCCAAGGCACAGAGACAATCTAAATGTCCATCGACAGATGAATGGATAAAGAAGGAATATCACACAATGGAACATTACTCAGACATAAAAAAGAATGAAATAATACCATTTGTGGCAACAAGGATGGACCTAGAGATTATCATATTAAGTCAGAAAGAAAAAGACAAATACCATATAATATCAATTATATGTGGAATCTAAAATACAACACAAATGGACATATTTATGAAATGGAAACAGATTCATAGGTACAGAGAACAGACTTGTGGTTGCCAAGGAGGAGGGGGGTGGGGAAGAGAAGGATTGGGATAAGTTTTTCTGTACCTCCTTGAAAAACATAAAAATTTAATATTTTATTCCAAAATAAGTATTTTGACAAAAATTACAGCTATGGAAATGTTTTATTTCCGTTATGCAGTGTGTTAGGTTGGATCATTTAGTCTACTTGATTGCTGCAAGCTGTTCTCTCCTAGGGATTCTAAAGTTCAGTGTAGGTCACTTTTGACATAATGTCTGTTGCATTGCTTTGTTTTCATAACTGGAAATATAGAAAAATCACAATCATAAATAGCATGCTTTACTTATAATGCAAAAACAATGGGTATTAAAATATTTAATATGACTTTTTCAAATTATACTTTCTCTCCCACTCCAAACTGAAAAACACTGCTATAGCTTATTTTGATAATCACATAGCTATAAAACTATTCCTATCCTTTCATAAGGTAGTTCCAGTTTGGAAAATAGAACCCATTGTTATAATTCTAAAGAGAAAGAAAAATATCTGCTCAGAGATGCTCATATTAGTGTCCCTTATGAAGAACTAAAATAGGAAACAACCCCAAATATCTCCCAGTAAGATAATAACAAAATCAATTTTAGTAAAAATTTCAAGTTGGTTTTTACATGGAAATATATGTAGGAGATAATGTTAAGTGGAAAAAAAACAAGATAAAATAAGACCTACTACCACTCTGTGGAAATATGTATAGTGTGTTACTTCTGAATAGATGATTTGAAGTGGTGTCAGATTTATTAGTTTTTTATATTTTTGGAAAAAAATCATAAATTTGATTTTAAAAATTCATAACTTGATTTAAAAGAAAACGGAAAAGTATAGTATGATCCTTGCAGATCCTTGCATTTTCCCTCACTGATTTTCCATTTACCTTCTTTCATTGGGCTTTACTTTTCTTTACCAGTACAATTTACTTTCTAGTTATCTGACTTATAATATAGCCATTTGCTAATAAAGAGTACCCTTTTAATGTTTAAATTGTAAAATCACAGCTCACATGGAGAAGCTCTACATGAATATAGTAGGAAAATCATTTTGGCATTGGATGAAATTAACATACTGCTTTTAAAATACTTTGGAATTTAAGAAAAAAATCCCCAATACATGCCTATTGTGAAAAACAAAACAGATCTTTTTCTTTGTTTGCACAATATATTCATGTAAAATATTTATACACACTCAAATTCTTAGCATATTTTGAATGGATGCTTTTGTTTTACAGAAATGGGATTATACTCTATATTCCTCTCTTTTTTTCATATGTTATGGGTATCTTTCCATGTCATTCAGATCTACCTTATTTTTTTTAAAAAAGACTGCTTAGTAATTCATAGTGTGACTATTCTATAATTGACTAACCACTGTCATATTGGTTGTTTCTGATCTCTCACTGTTGCAAACAGTTCTTCCCTGAATATCTTTGTATCATCTAATGTATATATGCAAGTATTCCTGTGGTTGATTCCCAGAACATATCAATAATACTTTTTAGAGACAGCTGAAACAGCAGTTAATTTTTTGAATTATTTAACATGTATTTTTTAATGTAAATTAGTTAATTTTTTAAGCCAGCAATACTTGAAATTAAGTATTTTGTCCTCAAATCCCCTCTTTCATGTGAAAAAAATACAGTTTTTTGTTATCAACATAAATTGTCAGAAATTTCTAATAATGGCTAAATATACCTAAGTTTTTATGTTTTAGCCATGCTCTCTGGCTGTTGGCTCTGATGAAATTCAGTATTCTGGATATTTAATTATTTTTAAAGGCATTCCCTGTTGTTGTAGTTTTAAATAATTTCCTCCCTTTATTCAAGGTTCTGTTGGTGCAACTAATATGAATGAACATAGTTCCCGTTCCCATGCCATCTTTACAATTACTATAGAATGCAGTGAAAAAGGCGTTGATGGTAACATGCATGTCAGGATGGGGAAGCTCCATCTTGTAGATCTTGCTGTAAGTAACAGGATACTACTTAAGAATAACTCTTATGATTTCTTTTTATTTTATAAATCAATAATAATTCAAGTGAAAAGGAGTGATTATATAATTTTTAAGTTTTACTTATGTATGTGTTTAACTTATTATTCTTTTTTTAATATTTATTTATTTATTTGGCTGCATCGGGTCTTAATTGTGGCACGTGGGATCTTTGATCTTTGTTGCGGCATGCGGGATCTTTAGTTGCGGCACGCGAACTCTTAGTGGCAGCATGTGGGATCTAGTTCCCTGACCAATGATTGAACCTGGGCTCCCTGCATTGGGAGTGTGGAGTCTTAGCCACTGGACCACTAGGGAAGTCCCCTTAACTTACTACTAATTATGGACTATTTCAAACCTGTATAGAGTAGATAGAATAGTATAATGATTTCCCATGTACCCATCACCCAACTTCAGCAATTATCAGTTCACGGCCAGTCCTATTTCATCTCTACCCTCAGCCACTTCTTCCCTTCCAGTATTATTTTGAAGTGAATTCCAGATAATCATATTAGATTTTTTACTGTTAGAATACTTTTTTTAACTTTGGGAAGAATATTCTGTATTTTTTATTTTAGCTTTACTTCTATCTCTGTTTATTGTAAGGGTTCAGAAAGACAAGCAAAAACTGGAGCTACTGGGCAGCGCCTGAAAGAAGCTACAAAAATCAATCTTTCACTTTCTACCCTTGGTAATGTTATTTCTGCCTTGGTTGATGGAAAAAGCACTCATGTGCCTTATCGTAACTCTAAATTGACTCGTCTTCTTCAGGATTCTTTAGGAGGAAATTCAAAAACCATGATGGTAAGACTTAATTGGTGGTATAGTTATCATCAGGAAAATTTAAGATTCCTGTTTATGCCAGTAGTTAATATTCGTAACATTTTTTAAACTATTGATTATTTTACTTTTTAAAATTTGTGGTTATTTTTTCTAGCACACCATGTGTGCGAGTCTATAATTGTATTGTTTGGAAACCTATGTGGTGGTTCCCTCTTTTTCAGGAAGACTGGAATGGAAATATATTCCAAAATTCTTTTTGATATGTTCATAATGATAGTATTAATTTATGTCAAGTGTAAAACGTTTTGTATTCCTAATTCAACAGTGTGCAAACATTGGACCAGCAGATTACAATTACGATGAAACCATCAGTACATTGCGGTATGCTAATCGTGCTAAGAATATTAAAAATAAAGCTAGAATTAATGAAGATCCAAAGGATGCTTTGCTTCGTCAGTTTCAGAAAGAAATAGAAGAACTGAAAAAAAAGCTTGAAGAAGGTAACGTTTTCTCAAAATATTAATCTTAATGTTGGCTAAAAACATGTTGTTTAACCAGTAAGTGTTCTAATAAAAAGCCACCTATTAAAAATTCTCTGAACCTCTAACATTGATATTTAAGGGGCTATTTCTGCAAGGTAAATTGATACTTACATACTTTAACATTTCCATATTAAGCTCAAGTAGAATTATATAATATTTGTGTATTGATTTTTTTAAAAAATTCATTTAATTTAAACCTTCATCTCAGTCCCCATGATCTTTTGTAAAGATTTCATATGTCCACTTATTAAATAATGAATTTTTATTTGTCTCTGTATAAGAGCAAGTTCTACCATACATGTATTTAGGGAAAATGACCAGAGTTCTTTGTGATAGGTATCAGTCACTATTGTTTGAAGTAAACAAAGCAATCAGAGAGTCATGGGTAAACCTAGTTTACTCTAAGTAAAAATTCATTGCATGACCTTGAAAATATGCTTTCATGTTTAAATTTGAACATGAGATTCTATTTTGGAAATTCTTTTCTAACAGGATATAATGTCAGAAGTTTAGAAAATTTGCAGACCTTATTCATTAGGGCGAGAAATTTACCAACCATCATTAGGCAGTCAGTGACTCCCTGAATCTTCATGCTAAGAACTAACTGGCATAGGGCTCCTTTGCATACCAGGTGAATAAAGGGCTTTGAAATTGCCTCTTTTCAGTCTGTGGGGAAACTGGTTAGATCAGATATGAAATCCAGAGATGCCAGCATTACAAACATTTGGAGAAGGTGCTGATTCAATAAATCTGAGTAAGATTATCGAGGAAAAGCAGTAATTGAGCTGCCTCTTAGATAATGGAATTTGGTATTTTAAATGTGACCACTAGGTGGTATTTATAGTCAGTATGTTTTAAAGATGTAAAGTTTCTTAGATTTCTTAATATTGAGTTCATATCTTTATTTTGCTTACCCTTTTTTTTTTACATTTTTTTTATTGTGGTAAAATATACATAACATAAAAATTACCGTTTTAACTATTTTTGTGTACAGTTCTGTGGCATTAAGTACATTCACATTATTCTGCAACCATTACCACCATCCATCTCCAGGACTTTTTAATCATCCCAAATGAACCTCTGTACCCATTAAACACTAGATCCCCATCCCTCTCACTCCCTCAGTCCCTGGTAACCCACTGTTCTACTTTCTATTTCTATGAACTTGACTATTCTAGGTACCCCATGTAAGTAGAATCATATAATATGTCTCCTTTTGTGTCTGGCTTATTTTACTTAACATAATGTCCTCAGTGTTCATCCATATTGTTGCATGTGTCAGAATTTCCTTCCTTTTTAAGACTGAATAATATTCCATTGTGTGTATATACCATGTTTTGTTTATACCTTCATCTGTTGATGGACACTTGGGTTGCTTCTACCTTTTGACTATTGTGAATAATGCTACTATGAACGTGGGTGTACAAATTCCTGTTTGAGTCCTTGCTTTCAATTCTTTTGTTCTTTCGGGTATATACCCAGAGGTAGAATTGCTGGTAATATGGTAATACTGACTTTATTTTTAATAAATTTCATTTTATTTATGCTCTTAGGACATATTGTTTTAATAATCCAGTTAATAGAGTTAATCATAAAAACAATTAAAAATAGGCAGAAACATTAAAAGAATAATTTTTTAACTTTTTATTTTGAAATAATTTTAGGCTTACAGAAAACTCACAAGTATAGCAAGAAGAGTTCTTATATACCTATTAGCCAGTTTCCCCTAATGTTAGCATCTTACATAACCATGGTTCAATTATTGACACCAGGAAATTCACAGTGATACAAACATATTAACTAATCCACAGACCTTACTAGACTTTTGACAGTTTTCTCTCTAATGCCCTTTTCCTCTAGTCCAAGATCCAGTTGTGGATCACACATTGCATCTAGTTGTCATGTCTGTTTAGTTTCCACCAGTCTCCAATTCCTCAGTCTTTATTTGTTGTTCATGATCTTGATGCTTTTGAAGAGTACTGGTCATGTATTTGTAGAATGTTCCTCAATTTGTATTTATTTATAGTTTTCTCATAATTATTCTGCAAATTTTCTCCACTATAAATCTACTGTTTTATTATTTTCTTTGTAATTAATGTGTATCTTGTGGAGAGATATTGGGTTGGCCAAAAAGTGCCTTCAGTTTTTAAGTAAAAATAAAAGACACATTTTTCGTCTTCACCAAGAACTTTATTGAACAACTTTTTGTTCCAGTACCTTCTGCCATTGTTCAGGCAACTTCATAATTCCATCTTACCAAAACTTTTTATCTTTTTGAGCAAAGTACTGTTCCAGGTGCCTTTTATAGTCTTCCAGGGAATTGAAATTTTTTCCACTAAGAGAATTTTGTAAAGACCGAAATAAATGGAAATCCGAAGGTGCAATGTCAGGTGAATATGGCAGATGAATCAGAACTTCCCAGACAAGATGTAACAGTTTTTGCCTGGTCATCAAAGAAACACGCCGTCTTGCGTTATCCTGATGGAAGATTATGCATTTTCTGTTGACTAATTCTGGATCCTTTTCATCGAGTGCTGCTTTCAGTTGGTCTAACTGGGAGCAGTACATGTTGGAATTAATCGTTTCGTTTTCTGGAAGGAGCTCATAATAGAGGACTCCTTTCCAGTCCCACCCTATGCACAACATCACCTTCTTTGGATGAAGACCGGCCTTTGGTGTGGTTGGTGGTGGTTCATTTAGCTTGGCCCACGACCTCTTCCATTCCACATTATTGTACAGTATCCGCTTTTCATTGCCCACCACGATTTGTTTTAAAAATGGAATGTTTTCATTACGTTTGTGTAGAGAATTGCATTAGGATATACTGTCAAGAAGTTGGGTTTTTTTTCCGCTTAACTTATGTGGAACCCAAACATCAAAGCGATTAACATAACCAAGCTGGGGCAAATGATTTTCAACGCTTGATTTGCATATTTTGAGTATGTTGGCTGTCTCCCGCATGGTATAACGTTGATTGTTCTCAATTACTGTCTCGATTTGATTGCTATCCACTTCAACTTGT
Organism: Mesoplodon mirus; assembly: GCF_964341445.2. Lineage (NCBI taxonomy): Eukaryota > Metazoa > Chordata > Mammalia > Artiodactyla > Ziphiidae > Mesoplodon > Mesoplodon mirus. The sequence continues at coordinate 73,974,999 of NC_138980.1, forward strand.
CTATCAGACTGTGGAGCATCATCCAGTTAGACATCTCCAGCACGACCCTTCGCAAACCACTTCTGACACATTTGATCAGTCACAGCATCTTCTCCATACACTGCACAAATCTTTTTTTGCATTTCAGTTGTGTTTTTACCTTTCTTGAAATGTTAAAGCATAATATGCCAAAAATGTTCCTTTTTTCTTCCATCTTCAATATTAAAATTGGTACACAAAAATTCACCAGCTTTGATAAGTCTTTTTTTAAATACACATTGATGTGACAGCTGTCACATACAATCTAGCAAAATTGTTTAGAATGAAGTTAAAGACAGCTAAGTGCTACTAGAGACATCTTATGGAAAAAAACTGAATGAACCTTTTTTAAAATTATTTTTTTACTTTTTAAATTTTATTTTTTATACAGCAGTTTCTTATTAGTTATCTATTTTATACATATTAGTGTATATATTGTCTATCCCAGTCTCCCAGTTCATCCCACCACCACCCCAACCCCCGCTTGGTGTCCATACGTTTGTTCTCTACATCTGTGTCTCTATTTCTGCTTTGCAAACCCGCCGAATGAACCTTTCGGCCAACCCAATACTTTGAGACTATACAAAGGTCCTGTTTCTCATCATCCTTTCTTCCACTAATGTTAGCATCCAGCAGTAGTTTGTGCATTTGCTCAATGGTGGCATTCTCTTCCCGTTGTTCCTTCTAATGTTTAGTGTTTGGAGTGTTTGGAATTCTACTGTAAGGAAAAGCAGTCTCTTCTCCCCGACTTGTTTATTTATTTGAGTATTTTTTATGTCAGTATGGACTCATGGATAATTATTTTAGTCTGTGGGTTTATAATACAATAATATTATTTATTTTATTGTTCAGATTGTTCCAGCTTTGGCCATTAGGAGTTCCTTCAGGGTAGTTCATATATCCTGTCAGCACGCTCCTATCAGTTTGTTTGTTTACTTGGTTTTTGAGCACTTCCTCACTTTCTGGCACCACAGATGCTTAGAGCTCATTTTTAAATTTTCCCTACCCTGGCCTTAAAGTCATTTATTTCTCCCTGGCTCCTTTCATTGGAGAATGGTATTTAGAAACCAAGATTTAGGCATTAGGTGTGTTCATTGCTACCAGGGTGTCATTGTTTCTAGGCTTAAAGAACAAAATATGTTTAATGAATTTCTTCTCCCAAGACTCTGTGATTTCTTTCCATCTTTTATTTGCAGGTTCAAATATTATATTATGATTAGTGTATATTTTACTCCTCCCCCAGTTACCTTTATTTTCTTAGACATTTCATATATGGACAGTAGTAATTTTAAATAACTACTTTGAAGGTATTATAGCACTTATTTGCATTAATATTAGCTTAATCCTTTTTAAAATTTTTTAAGTTAACATATTTGTGTACAAATAAGCCCTTTTTCTTTTTAATTACTTCATGTGATATAGTCCTAAAAGTGGGATCATTGTGTTCGATGACAGTTTTATGACCCTTAAAAAAATAAACAGATTGAATGAATTTAAAATCTTAAACAGAAAACTAAGAAAATACTCCCCAAAAGTGATCATATTTTTTAAAGACTGAAATAATAACCCTAACATGTAACATTTAGAACTGTACATAAACTAATCACTTTAAATTTTAAACAGATCAGAATCTAACTTCTCTTTAGGAACTTTAAAAATAAAGCCTCTGTGTAAATCTATCTGTTTCTGAGGTTAGCATATCTGATATACTGTCTAGGAATATTAAAATAAGGTTTGTTTAGGGCACAAAAACTTAATGTAGAAAGTTTATATAGGCATTTCCTAAATAGCCAGTGACCTGGCACAGAATAAACATCTTTGTATTAAATTTCTATTTAAGGGGAAGAAATATCAGGCTCTGATATCAGTGGGTCAGAGGAGGAGGATGATGAAGAGGGTGAGGTTGGAGAAGATGGAGAGAAAAGGAAAAAAAGAAGGGGTAAGTTCATTTTAGTGTTCTGGAAATTAAATGAGATTGCTGCCTGATGATGGTTTAACATTCCTAAGGCTGTCGAGTGCATGCCTTTTATTTTGCCATTTTTAATTGTGGTAGCAATTAGAGGAAGTATGCCATATACCTGGTTAACTTTGCATTATTTTTTCCTCCTATACTGATCTCCTATTTCTAGATGAATTAGCATATAATATGTTCTGGTTTTGTTTTGTTTTTTTTTACAATTTAGAATTATAAAAATCTGTGATAGTGGATATACCATTTTAAAATTTCACATGGGGTTTTAATTTAATGTGAGGACTTTTATCTATGTTAGGAATCTAAATTTTTAGGAAATTAGGATAATGTGGAATTTTTTTTTCAAACATGATTATGCTTTAATCATTGAATTTTTAAGTAATAAATTTGTAGAAGGATTGTATTTTTAATAGAATGTAAAATGTATTTTCTTTATAAAATGTACTCTCATTCTCACCTGTTACACTGGGCACTTGTTGCTAAGTATGAATTGAGACTGTGTTCTTTGTGATAAAGATATAGATGACATGCAAAAGAGAGAGACATATTATAATGGCCTACATTTCAAATCCTTTAACCCTGAATATTTATTTCAGAACTCTCTTCCATTAATGTGGATCATTGTTTTCAAGCTGGTGCATATTTTGCTTGTCTTATTAGAATGTTCTTGCTGAAAATAAACCCATCGCTGTTTGATCAGGTGTCCCAATTTTAAAAGCCATAAAGAGTCCTTCAAAAGACAGGAAAAATATAATTTAGAGCAAGAGTTGGCAAGTAGTCTGCTGGCCAAATTCAGCCCACCACCTGTTTTTGTAAATAAAAGTTTATGAAACAGCCATGCTCATTTGTTTACATATGGTCTACAGCTGCCTTCACATGCCTCTGTATGGCCTACAAAGCCTAAAGCACTTATCATCTGTCCCTTTACAGAAAATGTTTGCTGACCCCTGATTTAGAGAAGTGGTTTTGTGTTCACATCTATTTTTTCAGAGTAAAGTATTCAAAGTTAAAGCAGATGATAGATTTGTTAAAAATAAAGTTTTAAATAGAAAAAAATGCCACTGCTTAATATGTTAAAATATTTAATAGTAACATATCTTCCTTCCAGGCTTAGAAATTTTAAAAATTTCAGTAAGCCTTTCAAAGTTTTGCTGTGAAACCTTAAACATATATAATCACATCTGATAGTCTGATGTTTTGGAGGTGAAAGAGTGAAACTGAAGAGAAACCAAACTGTATTAAAGGGTAATTTATCATTCCTGTAATTTTAATTGTTCGTGACTTTAAAATTTAAAACTCAGTTCTTTTAGCTTATCAACCTAAATGGTTTAAATAGACTTAAATGTCACCAAATGATTTGTTTATTTTTATTCTTTTCATTCCAACCCTCTGAATTACTATATTTTAAGTGAATAGTGGGGTTTGCCCACAGTAGATACTTAAAGGAATAGACTTTCTAATACCCCTGTATGGCTTTGTAATTAGAGAATACTGCATAGACTACCAAGACTGGTTTTAAGGGAAAGTAGGTTTTGGTTCTTTAATACAAAGCTTGATTGTCCTTTAAAATTCTTTCTTTGGAATTGAATTTGTCTCTGTGTATGTGTTCATTTTCTTGTTTCCTCTTTCTTTGGTTCCCGTTGGGCTCATTTCTTTGTCTTCCAGGCAGTAGCAGCAGCAGTAGTTCAGACTCCACATGTTCTGTCATAGAGAAACCTCTGGATAAGTTCTTGCCTAGTGAGTGGTAGCTCTTAAATTCTCTAACAGAGCTTTGGCTTTTCCATAACCCATGGGCTTCATTTGAGAAATGCTGCACCGCTCCCTGTCATTACTAAAGAATACGTGTTGGACTTCTTAGTAAAACAAAGCATGTGATGACTCTAGCTCCCCTCTTCATTGCTTCCAGTTAACCATAATTGTTAAAACATATGCTTACGCTTATGTTTGAGACAGTGGAAGAGAGAGTCATGCTTTTGCAGTTGAGATAATGTAAAGAGAGCTAGTAAGCTGTATAAGAGAATAACTCTTGGTTCCTTTTTATGTTTCATGATACATCCTAGTCAGGTAAGGGACCTGTAATAACAAAATCCTGAATTTCTTAAGGTACACCTTATATTTGGAAGTACACCAGTGCCCTTTATAACATGTCTTATAGTTACAAAGATTTTACTCCTTGGTGTCCTGTTCTTAGGGGTAGCTTAAGATTGAAAACTCCCTAATAAAGAAAAATGTAAAGTTTGAAGCAAGTAAAGATAAATTGAATGGTATTTTATTTCAAATGGCCATTTATCCCTATTTCTGAATTACCTGATTGATTTTAAGAAACTTTCTAAGGTGTGATTAGAGAATTCAGATCCACATGAAATTGTTATGCAGGATCTATCTAGACTTATTTCAAACCTAAAGGCTTTTTCTTAAACTGTAATTTAATAAATTAAGTTGAAAAGTATTATTAATTGTATTTATATTTTAGTTTTCAGAAGAAAAGAGAATTGATGCTTTCTTGTACTAGTTTGCAGCTTACTGCTTTTTAAAGCATTATCTGTATACCTGCCTTTCCAAAACTAATAACAAAAACATTTGGTTATTGTTCTTATGCTTTTAGCTTGCTAGAGGAAGACTTCCAAGAATATTAGGAATTATTTTCTCTATTGCAATTCTTACATTTTACCAAGACAATTAATTTCATAGACTAACCTATAAAATACATGAAATTGCTTTAGAAACCATGCAGAAGTCTCATTTTGTATTACAAACTGCAAAATATAGAAAATATCTGAGTGCGTGGCATTATAATTTAATTTTCTGTTTTAAAATTTTACTTTAATCCTTAGAAAGTAGTTACATCAAAGTATATTAAGAAATGAGTTGTACCTTGTTCAGTTCAAGCAGTTTTAGTTACTCTTTATATATCTGGCATATAACATTGAATTCTTTTGTTGCACTGTGGATGTGTTGGTGAAGTGGAGAGATGGTTGTCCCAGCATGTGGTTGCTGTGCGTACCTTTCCTTTTAAAAATATGAATGGCCTTTTTTTTTAAGGTGTTCTTTGTTTGAACTATCAGTTGATCATTTACTTCTATAGAATCATTATTATAATTACCCTTAACAGTCTACTAATAGGTTGAATACAAGTTTGTTATTATACAGGTGTACTTCACTTTATGCAATAAATGTTTTTTCCTGAAAAAGTTGCTTATAAATCAAGTTGGGAAATCAATTGTATTGGGAGAACTTGCTGTCTTTAAAAATTCTTTATTAAATGCTTTTGTTAATCACATAATCACTACAGATTACTCTAAACTCTAGTTGGTGGAAGTTTTTGTGTTGGATTTTCTTAAAGGGGGCACACCTGTAATGTATCCTATTAGAAGGTCATTGAATTGGGAAATTTTGAAAATGAACAATGTGACTTTTGCTACTTTTAACTTATTAATATTTAAAATTGGCTTAATTTTCTGTTTGCCCTTTTAGATTACTTCCCAGGTCTTAGCAGGTTCCCAATTCCATGTCCACCATTTGTTGCTGAACTGTTATGTTTGCAGGAGTTTGGTAGTCAGTGTGAGCTCTTAAGATTGATTTGAATTGTAATCTTACACTAAATCTTATTATCTTGCTTAAATTATTATCTTTGATTATGTTGAATATACTTTTCTTTTTGCATACAACTGCTCTATTTCAGTTTTTATAATGATTTATCCTATACTTATACTATAAATAAACGCTGTTATACATTTTTCTTTGTTTTACAAAAGAAATAATGTTTTTTCTTTTTTTCCTCCTCATCTCTGTGCATATGCTTCCTGTCTACGGTTTGCTTACTACTTCTTACTGAAAGATCAAGCAGGTTGGTGTGATTGATTTGCACTCCATGTGGTACAATTATTTAAACTATAAAAAACTTTGTTGTTTAATCACATTACATTTTTTTTATTTAATGATTTTTTTTGCAAGGTAAGTATCTGTCTTTGTATTTTAAAATATCTTTCAACTTTAGCTTTTTTTAAAAAAAAACTTCCTTTTTTACTAAATTCTTTTTTAAAAAATTTATTTCAGTTTTTATTGAGGAAGGTTATTAGGAACTTTTTTTTCAATTTTATTTTATTTATTTTTTTATACAGCAGGTTCTTATTAGTTATCCATTTTATACATATTAGTGTATACATGTCAATCCCAATCTCCCAATTCATCCCACCCCCCAGCACCACCCCCCACCACTTTCCCCGCTTGGTGTCCATATGTTTGTTCTCTACATCTGTGTCTCAATTTCTGCCCTGCAAACCAGTTCATCTGTACCATTTTTCTAGATTCCACATATATGCGTTAATATACAGTATTTGTTTTTCTCTTTCTGACTTACTTCACTCTGTATGACAGTCTCTAGATTCATCCACGTCTCAACAAATGACCCAATTTCATTCCTTTTTATGGCTGAGTAATATTCCATTGTATATATGTACCACATCTTCTTTATCCATTCATCTGTCAATGGGCATTTAGGTTGCTTCCATGACCTGGCTATTGTAAATAGTGCTGCAGTGAACATTGGGGTGCATGTGTCTTTTTGAATTATGGTTTTCTCTGGGTATATGCCCAGTAATGGGATTGCTGGGTCATATGGTAATTCTATTTTTAGTTTTTTAAGGAACCTCCATATTGTTCTCCATAGTGGCTGTATCAATTTACATTCCCACCAACAGTGCAAGAGGGCTCCCTTTTCTCGCCACCCTCTCCAGCATTTGTTGTTTGTAGATTTTCTGATGATGCCCATTCTAACTGGTGTGAGGTGATACCTCATTGTAGTTTTAACTTGCATTTTTCTAATAATTAGTGATGTTGAGCAGCTTTTCATGTGCTTCTTGGCCATCTGTATGTCTTCTTTGGAGAAATGTCTATTTAGGTCTTCTGCCCATTTTTTGATTGGGTTGTTTGTTTTTTTAATATTGAGCTGCATGAGCTGTTTATATATTTTGGAGATTAATCCTTTGTCCATTGATTCATTTGCAAATATTTTCTCCCATTCTGAGTGTTGTCTTTTAGTCTTGTTTGTAGTTTCCTTTGCTGTGCAAAAGCTTTTAAGTTTCATTAGGTCCCATTTGTTTATTTTTATTTTTATTTCCATTACTCTAGGAGGTGGATCAAAAAAGATCTTGCTGTGATTTATGTCAAAGAGTGTTCTTCCTATGTTTTCCTCTAAGAGTTTTATAGTGTCCGGTCTTACATTTAGGTTTCTAATCCATTTTGAGTTTATTTTTGTGTGTGGTGTTAGGGAGTGTTCTAATTTCATTCTTTTACATGTAGCTGTCCAGTTTTCCCAGCACCACTTATTTGAAGAGACTGTCTTTTTTTCCATTGTATATCCCTACCTCCTTTGTCATAGATTAGTTGACCATAGGTGTGTGGGTTTATCTCTGGGCTTTCTGTCCTGTTCCATTGATCTGTATCTCTGTTTTTCTGCCAGTGCCATATTGTCTTGATTACTGTAGCTTTGTAGTATAGTCTGAAGTCAGGGAGTATGATTCCTGCAAGTCCGTTTTTTTCCCTCAAGACTGCTTTGGCTATCCGGGGTCTTTTGTGTCTCCATACAAATTTTAAGATGTTTGTTCTAGTTCAGTAAAAAAAATGCCATTGATAATTTGATAGGGATTGCATTGAATCTGTAGATTGCTTTGGGTAGTATAGTCATTTTCAGAATATTGATTCTTCCAATCCAAGAACATGGTATATCTCTCCATCTGTTGGTATCATCTTTAATTTCTTTCATCCGTGTCTTATAGTTTTCTGCCTACAGGCCTTTTGTCTCCCTAGGTAGGTTAATTCCTAGGTATTTTATTCTTTTTGTTGCAGTGGTAAATGGGAGTGTTTCCTTAATTTCTCTTTCAGATTTTTCATCATTAGTGTATAGGAATGCCAGAGATTTCTGTGCATTAATTTTGTATCCTGCAACTTTTACCAGATTCATTGATGAGCTCTAGTAGTTTTCTGGTGGCATCTTTAGGATTCTCTATGTATAGTATCATGTCATCTGCAAACAGTGACAGTTTTGCTTCTTCTGTTCCAGTTTGTATTCCTTTTATTTCTTTTTCTTCTCTGATTTGCCATGACTAGGACTTCCAAAACTATGTTGAATAATAGTGGTGAGGGTGGACATCCTTGTCTTGTTCCTGATGTTAGAGGAAAAGTTTTCAGGTTTTCACCATTGAGAATGATGTTTGCTGTGGGTTTGTCATATATGACCTTTATTATGTTGAGGTAGGTTCCCTCTATGCCCACTTTCTGGAGAGTTTTTATTATAAATGGGTGTTGAATTTTCTTTTTCTGCATCTATTGAGATGATCATATGATTTTAATTCTTCAATTTGTTAATATGTTGTATCACATTGATTGATTTGCGTATATTGAAGAATCCTTGCATCCCTGGTATAAATCCCACTTGACCGTGGTGTATGATCCTTTTAATGTGTTGTTGGATTCTGTTTGCTAGTATTTTGTTGAGGAGTTTTGCATCTATATTCAAGAGTGATATTGGTCTGTAACTTTCTTTTTTTGTAGTATCTTTGGTTTTGGTATCAGTGTGATGGTGGCCTCATAGAATGAGTTTGGGAGTGTTCCTTCCTCTGCAATTTTTTGGAAGAGTTTGAGAAGGATAGGTGTTACCTGTTCTCTAAATGTTTCATAGAATTCACCTGTGAACCATCTGGTCCTGGACTTTTGTTTGTTGGAAGATTTTTAACCACAGTTTCAATTTCATTACTTGTGATTGGTCTGTTCATATTTTCTATTTCTTCGTGGTTCAGCCTTGGAAGGTTATACCTTTCTAAGAATTTGTCCGTTTCTTCCACGTTGTCCATTTTATTGGCATAGAGTTGCTTGTAGTAGTCTCTCAGGATGCTTTGTAATTCTGCGGTGTCCGTTGTAACTTCTCCTTTTTCATTTCTAATTTTATTGATTTGAATCCTCTCCCTCTTTTTCTTGATGAGTCTGGCTAATGGTTTACCAATTTTGTTTATCTTCTCAAAGAACTAGCTTTTAGTTTTATTGATCTTTATGATTTCTTTCCTTCTACTAAGTTTGGCTTTTGTTTATTCTTCTTTCTCTAGTTCCTTTAGGTGTAAGGTTCGATTGTTTATTTGAGATTTTTCTTGTCTCTTGAGGTAGACTTGTATTGCTATAAACTTCCCTCTTAGAACTGCTTTTGCTACATCCCATAGGTTTTGGATTGTCGTGTATTCGTTGTCATTTGTCTCGGTATTTTTTCATTTCCTCTTTGATTTCTTCAGTGATCTCTTGGTTATTTAGTAACATATTTTTTAGCCTCCATGTGTTTGTGCTTTTTACGTTTTTTTCCCTGTAATTGATTTCTAATGTCATAGCGTTGTGGTCTGAAAAGATGCTTGATATGATTTCAATTTTCTTAAATTTACTGAGGCTTGATTTGTGACCCAAGATGTGATCTGTCCTTGAGAATGTTCCATGTGCACTTGAGAGGAAAGTGTAATCTGCTGTTTTTGGATGGAAAGTCCTATAAATATCAATTAAATCTATCTGGTCTATTGTGTCACTTAAACCTTGTGTTTTCTTAGTAATTTTCTGTTTGGCTGATCTGTCCATTGGTGTAAGTGAGGTGCTAAAGTACCCCACTATTATTGTGTTAGTGTCGATTTCCTCTTTTATAGCTGTTAGCAGTTGCCTTATGTATTGAGGTGCTCCTATGTTGGGAGCATATATGTTTATAATTGTTCTGTCTTCTTCTTGGATTGATCCCTTGATCACTATGTAGTGTCCTTCCTTGTCTCTTGTAACATTCTTTATTTTAAAGTCTATTTTATCTGATATGAGTATTGCTACTCCAGCTTTCTTTTGATTTCCATTTGCATGGAATATCTTTTTCCATCCCCTCACTTTCAGTTTGTATGTGTCCCTAGGTCTGAAGTGGGTCTCTTGTAGACGGCATATATATGGGTCTTGTTTTTGTATCCTTTCAGTGAGCCTGTGTCTTTTGGTTGGAGCATTTAATCCATTCACATTTAAGGTAATTATCGATATGTATGTTCCTATGACCATTTTCTTAATTGTTTTGGGTTTGTTTTTGTAGGTCCTTTTGTTCTCTTGTGTTTCCCACTTAGAGAAGTTCCTTTAGCATTTGTTGTAGAGGTGGTTTGGTGGTGCTCAGTTCTCTTAGCTTTTGCTTGTCTGTAAAGCTCTTGATTTCTCTGTTGAATCTGAATGAGATTCTTGCTGGGTAGAGTAATCTTGGTTGTAGATTCTTCCCTTTCATCACTTTAAGTATATCATGCCACTCCCTTCTGGCTTGTAGAGTTTCTGCTGAGAAATCAGCTGTTAATCTTTTGGGAGTTCCCTTGTTTGTTATTTGTCGTTTTTCCCTTGCTGCTTTCAATAATTTTTCTTTGTCTTTAATTTTTGCCAGTTTGATTACTATGTGTCTTGGCGTGTTTCTCCTGTATGGGACTCTCTGTGCTTCCGGGACTTGGGTGGCTATTTCCTTTCCCATGTTAGGGAAGTTTTCGGCTATAATCTCTTCAAATATTTTCTCTGGTCCTTTCTCTCTCTCTTCTCCTTCTGGGACTCCTATAATGCGAATGTTGCTGTGTTTAATATAGTCCCAGAGGTCTCTTAGGCTGTCTTCATTTCTTTTCATTCTTTTTTCTTTATTCTGTTCTGCAGCAGTGAATTCCACCATTCTGTCTTCCAGATCACTTATCCATTCTTCTGCCTCAGTTATTCTGCTATTTATTCCCTGTATTTTTCATTTCAGTTATTGTATTGTTCATCTCTGTTTGTTTGTTCTTTAATTCTTCCAGGTCTTTGTTAAACATTTCTTGCATCTTCTCGATCTTTACTCCATTCTTTTTCCGAAGTCCTGGATCATCTTCACTATCATTATTCTGAGTTCTTTTTCTGGAAGGTTGCCTATCTCCACTTCATTTAGTTGTTTTTCTGGGGTTTTATCTTGTTCCTTCATCTGGTACATAGCCCTCTGCCTTTTCATTTTGTCTGTCTTTCTGTGAATGTGGGTTTTTGTTCCACAGGCTGCAGGATTGTAGTTCTTGCTTCTGCTGTCTGCCCTCTAGGAACATTTTTGTTTCCAAATAATCTCCTTAAAGGAACAGTTCAGAAATAATTAGATTGATAGTGACAAACACATTGGATATTCTAGACCTAATTAACAAAATAGACAACAAAACCACATGGCATAATCATTTTTCTAAATTCTTAAAGACCCAATAAGCCAAATTTTAGAAATACAAGTATAAGTGATTTCATATTCAAGCATTTTTCTCCTTTTTTTAAAAAAATAAATTAATTAATTTTTTTTAAAAAAGTGTTGTTCTGAGTGGGAATGAGTGTCCCTTCATTCATACATAGAAAGTAAAATCTGTATGAATATAGAGGTGAGTGACATGACACACCTGACATGACTGTGTCAAAGCAGTCCCTCCTGCCCTAACTCAGAGCAGCTCCCTTTCCAACTCTCCAATCAGCGTTCATGGCATCACTGCCCTTTCCTTCACCGGAGCTCACAACATTTGCTCTGAATCTTCCCTTTTCTTGCCAGTCTCTTCCCATTTACTATCAATTTTTCATACAAGGTGCTTCCCAGGAATGTTGCTGCTTCTTCATAAGCCTAGCCATTTCTCAAGGATAATACCTCAACCCCTGTACAAGTGTCCATTCTGGTCTTCCTGCTTCCACTCAAATCTCCTGGGCTCAGAAGTGCTGGCGTGCTCTTCTTCATCTTTAATTTTTATCACACAGTTTACTGCTTGAGAAATAGCACTCCAAGGCCCCTATTATCTGACTTACCCTCTGCAAACTCATAGCTCATTACTTTAAAAAAGATATTCTGTTACAGGTCCCTTTAAGGCTGTATTGTTTACCATACCTAATGCTAAGTTTTTTTGTTTTTTGGTTTTTTTTGCGGTACGCGGGCCTCTCACTGTTGTGGCCTCTCCCGTTGCGGAGCACAGGCTCCGGATGCACAGGCTCAGTGGCCATGGCTCACGGGCCCAGCCGCTCCGCGGCACGTGGGATCTTCCCAGACCGGGGCACGAACCCGTGTCCCCTGCATTGGCAGGTGGACTCTCAACCACTGCGCCACCAGGGAAGCCCTAATGCTAAGTTTTGATGGAAATCCATCGACATGGTATCATACTCATCCCTGCCTTCTTACCAGAAAATAATGACCATAATTTCACCATTAATCTTTCACTTAACCTTTTACTTTTTTTTAAAGCGAGGAATCAAACGTCTGGTTATGTAAGCTCATGGGTGCTCGTATAATGAAAATGAAATTAATTCAGTTAACACTTCCTGAAATTCTTCTCTTTAACTTTACCTTGCCAAAGTTCACCTTCACAGTTTTGGTTAGAGCACATGGTAGAGGAGAAGTTAAAATATTACCACTCTGGTTTGGCTCAATTAAATACTCTATGACATTAAAATTCTTTTTAGATTTTTTTTACCTGAAATTTTGTGCTGAAAATTTACACTTTTAGAAAAAGAAAGTGTTTTTTTTGGTTGGTTGGTTGATTGGTTTGGTTCATTAATATTTTTTTAAAATCTTAAAAAAAACCCGGTGTAAAAGTAACTTTTCATGATACCATGTTTTTAAGTGCCTGGTTAGGAGAGTTGGTACCTATTCACATTTAGCTTAAAATATTATTTGGGGAGAAATATGATTTATCAGACTGATTCTGGCTAAAATAATATGTTACTTGAATATCAGAGTTTTGAAACTGAACCTAGCTATTTATATGCATGGTCATCTTCATGAAAATGGTATGAGAGCACAATAAGATTTTTGCTGCTAAAACATCAGTTTGAAAATATTACCTGAATGGTTTTGAATAACTAATGCAATTCAGGCATAGTAGTAATTCATCAATATGCATGTGCTTTTGTATTTCTACCTATAAATTTTTATTTTACTGCTTCTTAATGGGTTTGGAAACTGTATGTTTTTAACTAACAAAACAGTTGCAACCCTAGGAACCTAAAAAATTAATGTACATGTGTCAATCAGACCATTTACTCTATACCCCTATGATTTTCACACATACTTTTTTTTTGTTTGTTTGTTTGTTTTTTTTTTTAGTCGTTACAAGACAAAAGTTTAATGAAAGTTGGTCAGTGGGTATGTATTAATCCAAAGGGCTAAATAGTTAAATAGAAGTAAATGAAGTAAATGTTACATGTTATCATCATCTGATTCGTCTTCTTCCTTCAAAGATTCCTTGGCATATTTCTCTGCCTCTTCCCTTATATCTTTTGGAACAATTTCATGTCTTCCGTTAGTTATTTCACCAACCCAGCTAAGCTCTAGTTCAAAGGCTTTATCCTTAACTTCATCATGTACTGTGTAAATTATTTTTGCAACTTCTTTAACAACATCACAGCAGGTCATTTCTTTCATCTGAAGCTTTTCGATTTCTGTCTTTGCAGCTTGTCTGGCTTTGCCAATGGCACAGCCCCAATAACCATATGAAACACCCGATGGGTCAATCATGTAGAGTTGTGCACCATCATTCACACCGTAAGACCCTAACATGAAACTGCAGCCAAAAGGTCTAACAGCACTGTAGAGTGTATAGGCATGTACATACATGGCCACTCTGTCTGCAAGATGTTTTAGTGGAATGTTATATCCAAAGTTAGATCTAAAGTTGGAAGCCTCTTCTCTCGCAATGTCTGCTAAAGAACGAGCATCTGCCAACAAACCTGCTACTGCCATTCCGACATGCCGATCAACATTAAAAAGTCGTTTGTTAGAACCTTCTTCATAAAGTTTAGAAAGGACTAATTTTTCTACCCCAAAGACAACGCCATCTTTACATCTGATTCCAATAGCTGTACTACTATTTTCCACAGCCTTCATAGCACACTCAACTTGAAAAACTCTTCCATCGGGAGAGAATGTAGAGGCTGACAGGTCATACCCGGTGCCGATTGAGCTCATCGCGCTAAAACCCACTGCAACGCCTAGTTCTTCAGGGTCTAAAGCGATCCCCTTACCTCACACATACATTTTTTAATCTTAACATATTTGCCATTTTTTCTTAAATATTTATAATTTTGAAGTGGAAAGGAAGTTATAATTTTTTAGTGCATACACTTTATACCTGAACTTATACTTTCCCCCCTCAAATTTCTAAGAAATAGTATTACTAATGGGAAATCCTTTCTAGGAATTCGTTGGGAATAGGAGTTAGATTACTTTTTAAAATTATTTATTAATAGTGTAATTCAGAATGTTCAGTATAGGTGATTGTGCCAAAGAATCCAACAGAGTCAGGTCTACGGCCTGACTTTGGGATTGCAGTGAATCACACCACACCAGAGCATGAATTTGGATCAGTTCTTTTGTTTACTCTTTTATTTAACTTACTTGTTTTGTGGCTTTAGTTTGCTTTGGACTTTCTTGTATTTCTATAGAAGTGAAGGGTAACGTATTTTAAACCTTTGGGGGTTTTATATGATTTTAACCCAAAGAATTAAAGCCTGTGAATGATTCATGGTCTCATGGTTCCTGAAAGAGTTTATTCAGATATATATCTCCATCATCTTTATTTTTCAGTTCTCGTTCCTTGTTAGCATGAGGGTTTGGCTTTTGGTGGAGACATTAACAGTTTATAAAAAACTCTTCTTCTTTACACTCTTCTGTGGTCCTCTGGGAAGGAAGTTAAGAATGACAGAAAGCTTTCAGGAGAGCCTCAGACCAATTCTACGAAAAATTTGATTGTTTTTCTGAAGGAAAGTATGTTTCAAAGAAATTGTATTACCAGAAATGAATTATCTTTGATTCAGTTTCATAACCATTTTAATAAGCTAGTTTTTCTTTTCTCTTTTTGGTTTTTCATTTTAATTTCATGATTTTGAAATTCATTCAATAAAATTTATTGAATGTCTATTATATGTACATAAAACACTCTACTATACATTATAATCAAAATAATCATTTTGAAGCTGTATTTCTAGCTGCATTATTTTGTAGTATTTCTACTTATATTTGACACTTGGAATGTTTAATCTGACTTAGGGAGATTTAGGATCCTGAGTTTGACATCATAACAAGCTATTTTAGTTCATTTAAGGTATGATGATATATTGTGACAGCAACTGTAAAATGCCTGGTTAATTCATATGTAACTGTTATATAATTAGTATAGAGTTACTTCCTTTAAAAGTATACTATGAAATAAAATACTTTCAAGTAATTTTATCAAACACAATTTTAGAAAACTTCTGAAAATATATGTTAAAAACTACTTATAAATTCTGCCTGATATTTTTATCTGTACATTTTATACCTATATAGGGCTTTTTTTTTTTTATAAATTTATTTATTTATTTATTTTTGGCTGCATTGTGTCTTCGTTGCTGTGCGTGGGCTTTCTCTAGTTACGGCGAGCGGGGGCTATTGTTCTTTGTGATGTGCGGGCTTTTTTTTTTTTTTTTTTAAAGAATCAATTCTGTTTATTTATTTTTGGTTGTGTTGGGTCTTTGTTGCTGCACGTGGGCTTTCTCTAGTTGTGGTGAGCGGGGGCTACTCTTTGTTGCAGTGTGTGGGCTTCTCATTGAGGTGGCTTCTCTTGTTGCGGAGCATGGGCTCTAGGTGCGTGGGCTTCAGTAGTCATGGCACGTGGGCTTAGTAGTTTTGGCTCACGGACCCTAGAGCACAGGCTCAGGAGTTGTGGCACATGGGCTTAGTTGCTCCGCAGCATGTGGGATCTTCCCAGAGCAGAGCTCGAACCTGTGTCCCCTGCCTTGGAAGGCAGATTCTTAACCACTGTGCCACCAGGGAAATCCCTTTTTAAAAAAAATAAATTTATTTGTTTATGTATTTTTAACTGCGTTGGGTCTTTGTTGCTGCACGTGGGCTTTCTCTAGTTGCGGAGAGCAGGGGCGACTCTTCATTGCGGTGCAAGGGCTTCTTATTGTGATGGCTTCTCTTGATGCGGAGCACTGGCTCTAGGTGCGCGGGCTTCAGTAGTCATGGCATGCGGGCTCAGTAGTTGTGGCTCGCGGGTTCTAGAGCGCAGGCTCAGTAGTTGTGGCGCACAGGCTTAGTTGCTCCACGGCATGTGGGATCTTCCCAGACCAGAGCTTGAATGCGTGTCCCCTGCATTGGCAGGCGAATTCTTAACCACTGTGCCACCAGGGAAGTCCCTTTGTGGCTTTTATTTATTCATTTATTTTAATAAATTTTGTGGGGAGGTGTTTTGAGAAGCCACTTGATTTTATACCTCGTTATCAGAAAAAAGTAACTAAATAATCATATTGCTTTTTTGACGATGTGTGTTATTTGGGGACATACAAATATCTTTGCTTTTTTTTATTTATTTAGTTTTCCTGTTTATCTTTCTCTTTTTTTTCCCTGCTAATCTCTTATGCTTCTTTTTCACTTACTTCTGTTCTTAGTTATCATTGCACAGTTGGACAACAGTTTGAATTTAGCAGTTAGTTAAAAAGATCTTCTAGGGACATAATAAATACAAATAAAATATATTATTCAGTTGACTTCCTTAAAATGTTGACATTTGATTTTCTGTTCATGAGGAATGTATCTTTTATATTGAAGATAATTTATGTGTCTGAAGCATTGACTCTGAAGTGACTGTTGGAATTAAATGACTCAAATAGGTAAAAAGAAAGTTTCCCCAGATAAAATGGTTGAAATGCAAGCAAAAATTGATGAGGAGAGAAAAGCACTTGAAACAAAGCTTGACATGGAAGAAGAAGAAAGAAACAAGGCTAGAGCTGAGTTAGAGAAACGGGAAAAAGATCTTCTTAAGGCCCAGTGAGTATTACTGAATTGAGATGGATTTGTGATTTAAATTTCCTGTTTTTTCTCATAGGATGTATAAGCAAGAAAATTGAATAGTAATAAAAAGCAATACTACACAGCTGTGTAGTTTGCTAGAGATGTTACATAATTATATTCCTATTTTGAAATTTTACATCCAAATCCTTGTTAAATTTGGGGAAATTTAGTAGAATAGTAGATAATTGATGGATACAGATTGTTCTCATTTTAATTAACAGACAAGAGCATCAGTCTTTGCTAGAGAAATTATCTGCACTGGAGAAGAAGGTAATTGTTGGTGGTGTTGATTTGTTGGCAAAAGCTGAGGAACAAGAGAAACTTCTTGAAGAATCCAACATGGAACTGGAAGAAAGGAGGAAAAGAGCAGAGCAACTTCGCAGAGAACTTGAGGAAAAAGAGGTAATGTAAATTTTTGTTTTTGGTTGATGCTTCACCTAAGGTATTTAACTTTTCTAGTGAAAAGCTGAATATCTATAATCTTAATAAAAATTTTTTTAATATATTTATTTATTTATTTTTAGTTGTGTTGGGTCTTCGTTGCTGCGCGTGGGCTTTCTCTAGTTGCGGAGAGCGGGGGATACTCTTTGTGCAGTGCACAGGCTTCTCATTGCAGTGGCTTCTCTTGTTGCGGAGCACGGGCTCTAGGCACACAGGCTCAGTAGTTATGGCATGCGGGCTTAGTTGCTCTGTGGCAGGTGGAATCTTCCTGGATCAGGGCTCAAACCTGTGTCCCATGCATTGGCAGGTGGATTTTTAACCACTGTGCCACCAGGGAAGTCCCAGGTGCGTAGGCTTCAGGTGGCTTCTCTTGTTGTGGAGCATGAGTTCTAGGCATGTGGGCTTCAGTAGTTGTGGCACATGGGCTCAGTAGTTGTAGCTTGTGGGCTCTAGAACGCAGGCTCAGTAGTTGTGGTGCACGGGCTTAGTTCCTCCGCAGCATATGGGATCTTCCCACACCAGGGATTGAACCCATGTCCCCTGCATTGGCAGGTGGGTTCTTAACCACTGTGCCACCAGGGAAGTCCCTTAATAAAAATTTAAAGCATATCTGTGGATTGCTTTGAAAGATAATAGTTGCTAAACATTTATGTCATTTGTTAAATAATTAAACTTGTGATTTAATGAAGAAAATTATTCTGAAGTTTATCACTTTATGTCATAGCAAGAACGCTTGGATATTGAAGAAAAGTATACCAGTTTGCAAGAAGAAGCACAAGGAAAGACCAAGAAATTAAAGAAAGTTTGGACTATGCTGATGGCTGCGAAGTCAGAGGTTGGTCTTTTAGAAGCTACCTATTATTGTAGTTTGAATTTTTTAGAAAAGAATTTCTTTGATTAAGTATGATTAAGAATCCTAAAGGAATCATAATGTGTGCTTACAATTTTAAAGAAATAAAATTTTTGCCTTTATTTGCAATTTTTAATTTCAGCTGTTAAGCTAAATTGTTTATTTCCAACCTTAACTATTAACATGGAATAGACAATGATAGATAGTGTTATTCTGTCCATTGTTTTTGTGAAAGAACTGGGTAAGTTCTTACAAGGTTTCCTAGACCACTGCCCTATGTCAGATGGAATTGTTTTGTATTTAAAATCTTGTTTGTCCTTAGTATTTTCATTGATTTTCTGTTAGATGGCCGATCTCCAACAGGAACATCAGAGGGAAATTGAAGGCCTCTTGGAGAACATTCGACAGCTTAGCCGGGAGCTTCGACTTCAGATGCTTATTATTGATAACTTTATACCTCAGGATTATCAGGTAATTGGGAATTTCTCTGTCTTAGGTATTAGGTCACTTGGCTCGGGGTTAAGGACTAAAGAAATATAATTTCTAATTTAATTAATGGTAAATATTTACATTTCGGTTGCTGATGATAAAATTTTCTTGAACTAATGGCCATCACATTTCACTTCAGCTGTTAACTGTTCTTAATACATAATTCTCTGTTTGAGTAACTAAGTATCTGAATAAGAGTTTCTTAGTCCTGGGAGGAAGGCCAAATTCATGTAATTCATGTAAAGGTATAGGTCCTGTTTATTCTTTCAACATTCTTTATCCTATAATTAGAATAAACAAAACTGTGCTAACCTTTTCTCCTTGTTTATGGATGCTAATTCTGTGTGTGTGTGTGGGCAGGGGAATGGTAAAACATACATAAAATTTACCATTTTAACTTTTTTTTTTTTAATCTTTACTGGAGTATAATTGCTTTACAATGGTGTGTTAGTTTCTGCTGTACAACAAAGTGAATCAGCTATAAGTATACATATATCCCCGTATCACCTCCCTCTTGCATCTCCCTCCCACCCTCCCTATCCCATCCCTCTAGGTGGTCACAAAGTATTGAGCTGATCTCCCTGTGCTATGTAGCAGCTTCCCACTAGCTATCTATTTTACATTTGGTAGTGTATAAATGTCCTTGCCACTCTCACTTCGTCCCAGCTTCCCCTTCCCCCACTGTGTCCTCAAGTCCGTTCTTTACGTCTGCATCTTTATTCCTGCCCTGCCACTAGGTTCATCAGTACCGTGTTTTTAGATTCCATATATGTGCGTTAGCATATGGTATTTGTTTTTCTCTTTCTGACTTACTTCACTCTGTATGACAGAGTCTAGGTCCATCCACCTCACTACAAATAACTCAATTTCGTTCCTTTTTATGGCTGAGTAATATTCCACTGTATATATGTGCCACATCTTCTTTAACCATTCATCTCTTGATGGACATTTAGGTTGCTTCCATGTCCTGGCTATTGTAAATAGTCCTGTAGTGAACTATTTTTAAGAGTACAGTTCATTGACATTAAGTACATTCACACTGTTGTGCAGTAATCACTACCATCCATCTCTAGATATATGCTAACTCTAAATACTAGTAAAATTTTAAAATCTCAGCCTCTATTATTCTTTTCCCCAAATTTCTGTCTTTCCAGTATATTTTAGTAAACTTTAACATTGATTTTTTTTAACATCTTTATTAGAGTATAATTGCTTTACAATGGTGTGTTAGTTTCTGCTTTATAACAAAGTGAATCAGTTATACATATACATATGTCCCCATATCTCTTCCCTCTTGCATCTCCCTCCCTCCCACCCTCCCTATCCCACCCCCGTAGGTGGTCACAAAGTACTGAGCTGATCTCCCACTGCTATGCGGCTGCTTCCCACTAGCTATCTATTTTACGTTTGGTAGTGTATATATGTCCATCCCACTCTCTCACTTTGTCCCAGCTTACCCTTCCCCCTCCCCGTATCCTCAAGTCCATTCTCTAGTAGGTCTGCACCTTTATTCCCATCTTGCCCCTAGGTTTTTCTGACCATATTTTTCTTTTCTTTTTTTTAGATTCCGTATATATGTGTTAGCATATGGTATTTGTTTTTCTCTTTCTGACTTACTTCACTCTGTATGACAGTCTCTAGGTCCATCCACCTCACTACAAATAACTCAGTTTTGTTCCTTTTTATGGCTGAGTAATATTCCATTGTATATATGTGCCACATCTTCTTTATTCATCTGTTGATGGACACTTAGGTTGCTTCCATCTCCTGGCTATTGTAAATAGAGCTGCAGTGAACATTTTGGTACATGACTCTTTTTTTTTTTTTTTTTTTTTGTGGTACGCGGGCCTCTCACCACTGTGGCCTCTCCCATTGTGGAGCACAGGCTCCGGACGCGCAGGCCCAGCGGCCGTGGCTCACGGGCCCGTGCTCCGCGGCATGTGGGATCTCCCCGGACTGGGGCACAAACCCGTGTCCCCTGCATCGGCAGGCAGACTCTCAACCACTGTGCCACCAGGGAAGCCCGGTCCATGACTCTTTTTTTTTTTTTCTTTTTGCGGTATGCGGGCCTCTCACTGTTGTGGCCTCTCCCGTTGCGGAGCACAGGCTCCGGATGCGCAGGCCCAGCGGCCATGGCTCACGGGCCCAGCCGCTCCGCGGCATATGGGATCCTCCCAGACCGGGGCACGAACCCGTATCCCCTGCATCGGCAGGCGGACTCTCAACCACTGCGCCACCAGGGAGGCCCCATGACTCTTTTTGAATTATGGTTTTCTTAGGGTACATGCCCAGTAGTGGGACTGCTGGGTCATATGGTAGTTCTATTTGTAGTTTTTTAAGGAACCTCTATACTGTTCTCCATAGTGGCTGTATCAACTTACATTCCCACCAGCAGTGCAAGAGCGTTCTCTTTTCTCCACACCCTCTCCAGCATTTATTGTTTGTAGATTTTTTGATGATGGCCATTCTGACCAGTGTGAGATGATATCTCATTGTAGTTTTGATTTTCATTTCTCTAATGATTAATGATGTTGAGCATTCTTTCATGTGTTTGTTGGCAATCTGTATATCTTCTTTGGAGAAATGTCTATTTAGGTCTTCTGCCCATTTTTGGATTGGGTTGTTTGTTTTTTTGATATTGAGCTGCATGAGTTGCTTGTATGTTTTGGAGATTAATCCTTTGTCATTTCATTTACAAATATTTTCCCCTATTCTGAGGGTTGTCTTGTCGTCTTGTTTATGGTTTCCTTTGCTGTGCAAAAGCTTTTAAGATTCATTAGGTCCCATTTGTTTATTTTTGGTTTTATTTCCATTTCTCTAGGAGGTGGGTCAAAAAGGATCTTGCTGTGATTTATGTCACAGAGTGTTCTGCCTATATTTTCCTCTAAGAGTTTGATAGTGTCTGGCCTTACATTTAGGTCTTTAATCCATTTTGCGTTTATTTTTGTGTACGGTGTTAAGGAGTGTTATAATTTCATTCTTTTACATGTAGCTGTCCAGTTTTCCCATCACCACTTATTGAAGAGGCTTTTTTTTCTCTACTGTATATTCTTGCCTCCTTTATCAAAGATAAGGTGACCATATGTGAGTAGGTTTATCTCTGGGCTTTCTATCCTGTTCCATTGATCTATATTTCTTTTTTTGTGCCAGTAGTATACTGTCTTGATTACTGTAGCTTTGTAGTATACTCTGAAGTCAGGGAGCCTGATTCCTCCAGCTCTGTTTTTCTTTCTCAAGATTGTTTTGGCTATTTGGGGTCTTTTGTGTTTCCACACAAATTGTGAAATTTTTTGTTCGAGTTCTGTGAAACATGCCAGTGGTAGCTTGATAGGGATTGCATTGAATCTGTAGATTGCTTTGGGTAGTATAGTCATTTTCACAGTGTTGATTCTTCCAATGCAAGAACATGGTATATCTCTCCATCTATTTGTATCCTCTTTAATTTCTAACATTGATTTTTAAAAATTTATTTTGAATCTATATACAGCTTTAAGAAATTTGTCTGAATATAAGCCTTAGTATTTTTTTTCCTTTGGACCTCAGCTGCACAGAATTAGTATTTGGTTCACAATATACTGTCCTTGATGGTCCTTGGATGGCCTACTTTTGTTTAGTTAGTTATTTTGTAGTGAACTTGTCACCCAAAACAAAAGCTAGGACCATGGTAGTGACCTGTTTCTAACCAAATGGTTTCCCTCTAGCCTCTTCTATCCCTTTACCTCTTCAAACTCAAGGTAACCACCATCCTGAATGCCATGTTCTTTATTTCCTTGCTTTTTATTTTTATACAGTTTAATTGAATCTACATATATTCCTTGAAAGTATATAACTTAAAATATATAAAAGGGGCATCATGTAGCATATAATGTTTTGAGACTTAACTTTTTTTACTTACTATATTAAGATTTTAGTTCCATGAATATTTTTCAGTATTTTAAATGTTATTAAATATTAAAAGTAGATCATCTCTGACTCTTTTAAAAGGAAATGATTGAAAACTATGTCCATTGGAATGAAGACATAGGGGAATGGCAACTAGTGAGTATTAACCTTCATCCTTTCATGAAATACTTACGGAATACTTCCTGTAGACTGGAATTGTACTGGCTACAATGTGGAGAAAGGTGGTCCAGAGGATGAATCAAATGAGAAGCCACTGGGGTGGACAGGATGTTTTAATAATTATGTTATAACACACAGAATATTCTGTGTGTTATACGTAGTAGAGATGGTGTAGGTTGGTGTATAGGACTGAATGACCTCTGGGGTCCCTTTCTATTCCAGCATTCAAATCATGTTTTATGAGTGTACCATCAGTATATCTCATAGTAATTTGCCTCATTCATAGTATTAATTGCTAATTAAGATAATTCTCCTCCCCTTCTTTTTTCCTTTTTTGAGAAATGTGTTGCCTACACAGGAAATAACATGAGAAAGCAGACTCCAGTTCCTGATAAAAAGGAGAAAGACGTAAGCGTGCTTTTTTAAAACAAAAAACAAAAAAAACTACAGTTGGTTCTTTATAGGAATGTGGGTCACTAAATTGTGTTATCATCATGATATCTATTAATCAGCTCAGCTGAAAAATAGGCTACTATTTTGAGAATAGAGGCTCTAGGATGGGGTGATTATTAGGACAGTTCTGTTCACCTTTAGTTGTGATGGCAGACATTTCTACGACAAGCGTGACATGTAGTTCTCTTTAGAGGCTCTTTTCACCATCTCTCTGGGCCTTGGGGATTTGGTTAGAGACTAGATTAAGTCTGTCCTTTTCAAAGCTGGTCCTAGTCTTAGGTCAACAAGAGGAAGTAGCAGCTTTAGGGAAAACAGCAACAGTTTTTCTTTACTGCTAAGGAATTTATAGTGTGTCAGGGCTTCTTCACCAACACTTAGTGAATACATTTGAGATAAATGGCATTAGAAAAAGATATCTTTAGATATTTATTTGGTTTTGTCTTTGGCTTTTTTTCCTAAGAGTTTATTTAGTATTTTAAATCTTCCCCCAAATCTGGTTTAAATTCTTCTGTAAGAATGTCTTGTGTTTATTTCCTTTACATATAGCCCTTTGAAGTGGATCTTTCCCACGTGTATCTTGCCTATACTGAGGAGAGCCTACGGCAGTCCTTGATGAAATTAGAGAGGCCACGGACTTCAAAGGGGAAAGCAAGGCCAAAGACAGGGAGAAGGTAAGAACTGTCTTTGAGTCCCATGAGCCAAAGGCAGTGAGATTTTCAAATTAAGTACATTTAAAGGAAATTTAGTTAATATGATAAGTATTTTGTCTGATATATTTAACTAAATATTGAAGTCCTATGTAGTTACGATTTGAGTAAATAAAATCTGACTAAAGAATTAAGGTCTTCCAACTTCTTTAGCCCTCCTGAGTAGCAGAATTTATTGTTAATTTACTTTGTTCTTTCCAAATGTATAAGTCATTACTATTTTAATTCCTTAATCCTTACACTAATTATTCTAGTGAGATGCTAATTAATTTGCCTCGTTAGACTCCCAAGGTATTGTATTCAGCTGATTCATTTTTCTGTCATGAATACTGCCCCAAGAACCTTGATTTCCTCAGTCACCAGTTAAATAAAACTTCTCTGTCTTTCCCTCTCTTTTGACTATTGAGTAGTCTATATGTATTGTAACATAGCCCAGAGAAATGAGGATGTGAAAGCCCTGGGCTGGAGCTTATTTCTTCTCTCCCTTCCCTACATTAAGTACTGTTCAGCTTATTTAAACTGACTAACAGACTTTGGGGCTCCTGAAATGATAGGAAATAATAAGCTTATATTTTTCCCTACTTTGAGTACCTAGACTTTTGAGCTACATGTAGGGTGAAGTCTAAGTTTTAATATTTTTGTGTAACATAATCTCATAGACATAACCTAAGTTTTATAAATTTGGGGAGGAGGAATCAGTAGCATATTAAAAGTGTACAAATTTTTACATTCTTCAGCATTTAGATGTCAGACATTAAAAGCATTTCATATGCCAGCAGAAGCCATGCATGTAATGTTAATGAATGAAGCAAATCAATTCAAAGAAACACCAATTCCTCTATGTCTTTGACTTTTCCACTTTAATGGAGGTATTTTCCTCTTAACTCTGCAGTTAGTAAGAAAAGTAACAGTGCAAGTATGATGATAAATGGTAAGACAGTTGCTCTCAGTGTGGGAGAAAAATAGGCAGTGGTGTGGGCTGGGGCAAAACAGAGCGTGTTCTGTCTGGAGTGAGTGGCCTGTTACCCTGCTTCTAGTTAATTTGGGGAAAGAGGGCCCATGGTTTCTGGATCTTCTTGTTTCAAAGGAGAAGCCAGAAATCAGGATTATTTACATGAGATCTCCGTCTTTAGTCACTTTTTAAAAGCTATGTGGACCTAAAACAAACAAGCAAATAATTTGATAAGGTATTTGGATACAGTTTTCAGAATGCTTATTTTAAAATATATACTTTTTCGGTTTAATCTAAAAAAAAAAAAATGTGAGCTAACATTCGACAAGCCAAACCCAGCATCTCTGTGTACCAGAATTAGCCTGCTGTATTATGAAAACAGTAAGTGGCCATAATTATAGACAAATATACACAATAAATGGTTTATTGATACTACATTACATTGCTTGACAATGTTCAATGTGATATTCCTCATTAGAAGCACATATTTCAGTGTGCTAATAAGCAAAACTGCAATAAACATGATAGATCAATGGAACATTTCCATCATTTCCTACACAGTCATCTGTGAGTTGTTGCTTCAGATGATTTGTGACTCTGATTTTCACTGAATAAGCCGGCATCTTTAGCATACCCCAGAAGAGATAATCAGGGGGTTCAAATCTGGCAAGCATGCAGACCCCTTGGCCTGTCCACATTGTCTAGTCCAGTTTATCATTCACTCACTCCTTCATCACTGTGGGTGGTGGAGTGGAGGGCCATGCTCTTGTGCTCACTCTAGGTGACCTTTCCCTAGCCTGAAAAGGCAGACGTTAATTGATCTCATGGTCAAGCATGTCAAACCTTGGCCTGTTTCTAGACTCTATGGCTGCCTGGTATTATCTACTACATAATGTAAAGTGTTTGCATTTCAGTCTTTTAGGAAGGCATTCATGTTTTCTTTTTCTCTTCTCCAAACAGAAAGCGTTCTGCAAAGCCTGAAACTGTAATTGACTCTTTACTTCAGTAAATGTTAGACTTAAAGTCAGAATAAAAATTAGTGATATCCTCATGCCTGGACAAAACCTTTAATTAAAACACTGAAGACTTTTGTGTTATTTCAAATAATGGAAGCTGTAGATCATGCAGTAAGACTGGAACTAATAATTTGCCTAATAACTTTTAGTCTATATATATTAAGTTAATATAACATTAAAATTGTACAACTGGTAATTGTTCAAATTGTCATATTAGTTTTCAACTTATACTGTGCAGGGAAGTTGAGAGAGCAGCTTATACTATAGAGAGTTGCAGTTTAAATGTATACATAAATCTGCTAGTGATTTACTCAACTACTGTATATTTAGATAACCGGATATTCAAAATAGAAAAAAAAAATGTAAGTCATGTTTTGCACATAGAAAGTTGCAGGTCTAATTGTCCTATGTTTTCCTGTTATATATGAATGTATGGGCTGCAAATCTAAGAAATGATTCTATCCTAACACCCACCTGGCCTTTTAAAATATGTTCAATTTTTATACTAACATTCATTGCATTTAAAATATGAGATGGGGGATCTTATTGATCTATAGAAAATTTTATAATTCGATAGTCAATCTTTAGAAGTATACATGTTTAAAAAACAAAAGTTGAAGATATGTTTCATCTGGACCTCTCTTGATTTTTTTTTTGCCACTTTGACCTCAAGTCAAATTTTTTGTTTGTTTGTTTTGGTTTCATGTTTCTTGAAACATTGAATCTGTACCTGAATATAAAGGAGTCACAGCTGCAGAAAATTAAGAAGCTAAATACTGGTCACTAATATTTGCCTCTATGGGTATTATTTTTTTTTAATTCACTTTGAAACATGATTAACTGATGCTTTCCTGTGTCTGAGTTCTAAATTTTGATGAAAATTGCTCTGTTTCTCCCAACTGAGAAAGGTCTCTGTTTTCTAGAAAATACAGACAAAGCAAGAAAAATATCTTTTAATTGTTTGCTTTTAAAACACTTTGTTTTGTCTTTCTTCTTATTTTATAAAGAAAATATTCTTCCCTGAATTTCTTCCATTGACAAATCCAGTTAGACCATACCTCTAAATAAAAATTATTTTTATTTTATAGTAAAAGAAAAAGTCATAGAATTGTTTGTTCTTTTGTTGACTGCTTACAAAATTTTTATTTTTTTAAAGTTATGCTACTCCAAAACCACTATATATATATATATATATATATATATATATATATATATATATCTTTTATGAGTTTTAAAATTTTGTAATCAGCCCTGAAACACATTGGCTACAAGTTTTAAGACTTCATAAATGAGTATTTATTAAGTTAACATTATTTTAGTAAGTTGGTTCAATATTGGTTTATAATTACAAAGATGTATATAGAATGGGAGTGAGCGAATGTAGCGTTATTTGTGAGGTGGTGGTAAAAATGTGTCCATAAATTTAAAGTACATTCCAAAGGTGATGTACTAAATATCCCGTGTATGGTGAATATTTTCTAGGTAATAAGAATTGCAGTTAACTGGCAGCATTTTCTTTATAACGTGTAAGATAGTTAGACATTTATAACTTTGTGGGGCATTGTTTAGGTACCGTGAAGACTTGTGAATTTATGTCTTGTAAAAGCTTTGTGTAAGCAGAATATCTTGGCAATTGTAGATGCATATTTAACTCTGTTAATAATAACTCTAGAGAAATCTTAATTTTACCAGTAGGAAAAAAATATGACTACTTCTTCTTTTTAAAAAATGCACGTGTGTACCCTTTAACCATCCAGTTAATAGAAAAGGAATAACTTTAGAATTAAGCTTTAAAACATTATAGAAAATTTAAGCCAGTATGTTAGGTTTTTTTTTCTTTTCCACGCCACAGCAGTAACAAAACGAAATCTATAAAAAGTCAAAATGTTGAGAAATTTTAAAAACAGGCTACTTTAGCAGTTTTTTTTTAAACATTTACATTAGAACTGATTATACCAGATGGGCATTAAATATTCATCTTATATAATACCAAGATTAGATATTGGAGCCAGGCCTGAGTATCCATGTGAAAACATGGGAACCTGACTTTAGAGCTCTTCACTTAGCTATAATCATAGTAGTTCTATGGTTTCTTCACAGTTACTTTGTGTCGTTGTCCACAAATGAAATATTTTGTAACTTTGGTGTTAATTTCATGAAAGGCTATAGATGAACAAACTTGCTCATTATTTGATATAAGAAGCAGATTTAAGATGAGTGTCACATATAAGTAGGTTATTGAATGGCTATTTTTCTCTTTAATTTAAAAAAGTAATATTTATTAAAAGGAGCCTTGGTAGAATGTTGTTTGTGGTATGTTCTTTAGTAAACCTTGCAATTACATGTAGTAATAATGATATTAAAATATAATAGTATTCCCCATTTTTGTCTAGATTCTTGTGAAGTATAAGAGTAATCAAGGTGGCGGGTCTACATCTATGTGTTCGTTCCACAAGTAGAATCCATTTGACATGCTGTGGCATCTACTTTCTGGGAAAAGGGGACTTTTTTTTGCTGCAAGAAATTTAAGGTTACTTTGGGGGAGAGGGTGGTGCTACTTCAACTGTAACATGTTTTTAAAATTATGATTATAGGTTTAGGTTGTTTTGTTTCTTTCTAGTCTTTTAAAAATATTTTTTCCCTTAACCCTTATCTTAAGGAAAGTCCCTCCCTTTCCTACAGGGCTGTGAATTAAAGAACGGGTAGAGTTTACATTTAAGTATGCCAGTGTCTGCCCAGTTTCTTAATGTATGCATTTGTTTTCCTTTTTAGTTATTCTTTGATCTAAAATGCTAGAAGAAGACATAGATCTTCCTAGTGCCTTTGAACTTATACTGTAGTCTAATTTAAATCATTAATAACTTCAATAGCATTACTACAATACTGTATACTGGCCAAAATTACAAATCATATGATAAGTTTGTCGTATTAATTTCAAAAGCCAACTTTCATTGTATTTTATGTATATATTGTATTTGTTCAAGTTGTATATATTGATATTGTATGTATACATACAGCATGGTTAAATAAGAAATAAAAATCTTTACCTAATGCTTGTAATAGTGGTCTGCTTCTTTACTGAGCTATTTTTGTGTTTATGTCCATCCTGATCTTAATAGGCAGGTTCTTTGTGCTTGGCTCTCAGTTTCATGAGGTTAAGAGAGACCTGTGTAATTTCACACCAGAAACTCTTAATGTTGTGGGCCTTTAAACAGAAATCATCATTATACAGAAACCTGGGAGAGATGTTTTTTAAAATGCCCCTTCTCATTGATAAAATTTATTTTCACCAAAAATATTTTAATCCCAAGTTTTGTTATCCTTGTCATTAGGTGTTTGAGAACAGAAACTCAAAGAAGTCTGTATGGAAAATAAAGGTAAAAGGAGACGTTTCTTATTGGTAACGATATCATGATCTCTTTCAAAAACTTTTAATGAGCTTAAAATATCTCCAAAACAATAACATTGCTCGGATTATTGTTAATCATGTGTTGTTTGGACAAACATTTATTGATTACCAGGCACTGTGCTAGGCAGCCTCAAGAAGTTCACAGAAGACATTGAGAAGTTTTGGTTTGTCAGCAAGTTTCAAAGGATTTCAGTCTGCTTTTTGTGTAGAGAGGAGACTTCTCTGGCCATTTCAGGTCTTGCTCTCTTCCTCTTCCCAACTGCTAGCTGGCGTAAAACTCCTACACATGTTTGTAGAATATGGAAATAAAATTAGAGGCCTGCCATAGTGTAAGCAAGATAAGCAATAGTTCACCTTCCCACCCACTGCCCCTCCTCCCCAGTTGAGTTCTGGAGCTGTGGTACTATCACCAAGCGACACCGCTGAGGTGCACCCTCAGGGAACCTATTAGTGCCTGTGTTGTCAGGATGCTGCTGAGGTCGTTGTCCATCCCACCTTCTTATGAAGACCCTCAAGAATCTCTTTTTAAAACCAAGTACCAAAAAACACAAAATAAAAACCCCAAGTACCAGCCTAAGGTAACACGGTTAGTATGTGCCTGCAGGAACTGTTCACACGATTCTGAAGCTGCAGCCTAAACTTAAAGCAAGCTTGGAGGAGCCTTCTAAGCACATGTTATAACATTATCTGAATGTCTCATTCTTAAGCTTTTTCATTTGCAAAGCAAATCAAGTATTCAGTCCTCCTTCGGAAGTTGAACAAATGTGTGGGAAAATGATTATGAAGAGGCTACTTCAAAAAGAACCTGTTTCCTCTCAGCATTTATCTTGGGCTTCCTGTGACCCAGTCTTCAAGTTACTTTTATCAACGTTATCAGAACATCACTTTGTCTTACCCGAACACGTTTATGGCTCTGACTAAAGAATATGACAGATCAGACATTCTTCTACACCTGCTCCCCTCCCCTACCCCTTTTGAGAGGGCTGGGGAAATTTTAGTTTTTAATCAGAGCCTTTATTTCTCCAGTTTTACAAAGGAATTTAACTGGGACTTTACAACTGAATAAAATATTTCTCAGAGTTGATACCAATCTTCACAAGAGGATATTGCCTAACCCGACCTACCAGAGTCATTACAGAAATACTATGTTTGCCTTGATTTCTACTCCATCATGAGTTATGCCACTCAGTCACCAGGTGTCTTCTGTATTTACTGTGGACCCATGCTGTGCTGAGTAGAAGGTCCTTGCAAAGCTCATGACCATGTAAGTGGAGAATGACAGTGCAGCATGTTGAGGGCTGTAGTGAAGGAGAGTGAATGGTGAGCTACCAGGCACAGCATTCCTTCCTAGCAGCTGACACGGTGTTAGAGACTGAACGTTGAACTAGGAAGAAGTTGACACGAAGGATGGATTAGAAGAGAAACACTAGAGAGCTGAGGAGAGAACATCTGAGTGCTCGGGGCAAAGACAGCTGACTAGGAGGTTTTAGTACTCCACCTGGGAATGGAGCTCCAGTTGAACTGATGACTTGAACCAGGAAATCGGCTCCGAGACTAGAGAAAGTGCTTGCCTTGCCCTCAGTGGAAAGTGGTAGGAACTGCGAGGCTAACCTTGTATGCTGGGAGGCCAGGCCATGAGAAAGCTGCACCTTGTACTCTGCCCTGAAATTCCCCATTCTCAGATGATTTGGGCACCCTGAGAAGCCGATCAAGATGACATGCAGAGGAGGGTGGGAAACCTGGACAGGGCACTGGCTCATAGCAACAAGAGAGCCCCTGGGGCATTTTTATCAGAGGCCGGCATTTCTAACTTGCCCAAGAATGTTTCAATGAAAGACATTCAGCCATAGATTTGAGCAAAATGTTTTTTTCTTTCATTCGTTTATTCAATAAGTATTTATTACCTACAAATACCAGTTAGAGATAGAATGTATTCATAGGTAAAAGGTGGAAGTAGCTGATAGCAGGGAGGGAGGGGATCAGCCTTTGCTCTCAGTGTCACACATTCCATGCACAGATAAGAGGCACGTCCCATGAAGTAGGTATGGGCTGTAACTAAGTTTCCTAAGTGAATGTGCTTAAGCAACAAGCATCTCAACTTTCACTTAATCCTGAAGTTTCTTCGCTCCTTCTTCTTATGTATGTCCTCCTTGATGCATGTTCTCTCACTCCCTTGGTAAACTCCAGGGCTTACTGTTGGGTATTTCCGTCCATGGCGGACCTGCCTGGAGCCTGCATATGTCCCTTCTATGGCCTGCTCTAAATCTTTCTTCCGACTGCCTTTCCTTTTACCATTCTGGCCTCATACACAAACTATAACCCACAAGTCATATCCTGTGGCAGACTACAGCTCACATTAGCCATTGAATGCAAATGAGTCTCAATCAAAGAAGAAAGGAAATTAAAATTTTCATTGTGGCCTTAGAAGGCTCCATGACTCTCTTAGTTACTTGTTGCCCTTGGCATTTTATGTGGGCAGGGTGAAACTGGCTGTGGTCAGGGTGAGACTTGAAGCTTTTGATTTGTTCCCTTATTTTGAAAGGGTTAAAAAGATGTTGCATGTTTTGGTATAATTTTAGTACTAGTATTAATTTTTGTCATACGTGTGTGAGCAAGAATGAAAAGAGAATGCTCATTCACTGTTACTAGATCCATATTCTTGCAGAGAACATGTCTTTAAAAGGCAAATTTTAATGACTTGACACTTGTTTTTCTCCTTTAATTTTTTAAAATAACAGCTTTACTGAGATATGTCACATACTATAAAATTCATCCTTTTAAGTATATAATTCAGTGGTTTTTAGTATTGTCACAGAGTTGTACAACCATTATTGACTATCTCATGTCAAAACATTTTCCTTGCTCCCAAAAGAAACCCTATGTCTATTAGCAGTCACTCCCTCTTCCTTCACCCCCGCAGCCCCTAGCAACCAATATTCTACCTTTTGCCTCTATGGATTTGCCTTTTCTGGGCATTTCATATAAATAGAATCATGCCATATATGACCTTTGTATCTGGCTTCCTTGATTTAGCATAGTGTTCCCAAGGTTCATCCATACTGTAGCATGTGTCAGTACTTTTCTTTTTATTGTCAAATAATATTTCATTGTATGGCTATACCACGTTTTGTTTATCCATTCATCAGTTGATTGACATCTGGGTTGTCTCTACTTTTTTGCTATAAATGAATAATGCTGCTATGAACATTTGTGTAGAGGTTTTTGTGTGGACATATGTTTTCAGTTCTCTTGGTGTAGATACCTAGGATTAGAATTACTGGATCATATAGTAACTATGTTTAATCTTTTGAGGAACTACCCCACTGTTTTCCAAAATGGCTACCATTTTCCAATCATACCAGCAATGTGTGACAGTTCTAGTTTTTCCACATCTTCACCAACATTTGTTATTGTCTGTCTTTTTAATTTTAGTACTTTAACTTTTAAAAACATTTTATCACTTATGCACATGGTCACACTCACAGACTTTAAATGGAAAGCCAAAAATCTCCTGCCCTGCTTTCACTGTTTCTTATTCCAAGTCCCATTCCCAACAGCCCACCCTCCCTTTTTTGTTTTTAATTTTTCTGGTGGTTACCATTATAATTCCAAAGATTTCTTGATTTACTTACTATTGGTTTTACTTTATTGGTTTTTTCACTTTTTATTATAAAAACTTTCAAACACGTGTAAAAGCAGAGTAATCAACCGTCATGTACCCATCCCCAACTACAACATTCATCAATTCATGACCACCTTGCCAACTATTTTTTTTATCAACTTTAGATATTTTGTATTGATTTCCCCATTGAAAAGTGAGAGTTTACCTTATTTATACTGCCCCTTCCAAATTTTTTATAGTAAGTTAGTTTTAGATCTTCTGTTACGTTTCCAAGTTTGAATAAATACTTAAGTCTCTTGTTCTTGTTCCATCAACCTTAGACAGTGTTGGTGCCCCACCTCTCTCTCTTTCCTTTTGCTTTTACCTCTCAGTCATTTTGAGCTACTCCTTTTCTGTTGTCAGTTTGATAGCATTTAGTCTGTTCTGTAACCATAATTAAGTCTTCCATGCTTTGTCTATTGGTTGGTTCGAAGGCTTGAGAATCAAAAGAATTTACATTATTAGGACATTAAGTATTATTGTTCACTGCAGTGCCAGGTAGTGTGCTAGAATTATTTCCCCACCGTGGACTCAATATAGCAACCCTTGTGCCAATGGGAAAAGAATGTTCTAAGCATCCAGTTGACACTTTTTAAATTCAGAATTACTTGATAGTCAGTGGGACTTAGGGACCCACTCTGCAAGCTCTTTTAATTATCATTTACATCTTGTGTGGCCTTGTATTCTTTAATCATTTCATGCATTATGTCTCCAATGAGAGAGGGAACTCCTTGAGAGGGAAGTGGTCTTTCCTTTTTAATTCCCACACCAATTTTAGTCTCTCAGTAAATTAAACTGGTTTTCCCAAAAGTAGGCAAGTAAATATAGTCTGTGCCATTAAAATGACATCATGCTGTCAGATTCTGCATATACTTTATTTTATGATGAGTTATAAATATATAAATATTTTAAAAATAAGGCTATTAAAAACTCATAAATTAAAATATTCAGCTTCAACACTTTGAGTATTTCTCCTTCATAATCGTCTTTAGCCTTTCCAAGAAGTCTTTCAACGTACTCTTCTTGGCTTCATTCACAGAACAGGTCTACAAAAGAAACATTTCATTAGTTTGCATTGCTAAGTATTTGAGTCTTGCTCATGCCTGTCTACCTGGGTCAAGCCTATGCTGCCACTTGCCACCTGAACAGTGATCAAACCAGGGCCTCCAGTCTGGCTTGACTCTGCCACTAGGCCAACAGGGTTTGCCTGTTTTTGGTGCATGCTACTTACACTCCTAGAAATGGCCACTGTACTATCACTAACTGTCTGCCTTCAGGGTGTGGCCATCCCTGGAGAGGTGTGTCACAGCTAGGTTCTGCTCAGGGGCGTAACATGAAGGTGGAGGCTCAGACCTGCCTGCTGCCATCTTGAGCCCGTGGCCATCTGGACTGCTGAGAGAGAGATTCAGTCCATTTGCCCCCCTGCCCATTAACCAGAAACATCATAGCTTGGCAGCCCTTCAGGTGGAAAGGATTCCTGGTACCTACCACCAGGCCACCGCTTCAGTTGGAATCTCAGCTCTACCAAATTATTAATTGCATTGCTTAGGACAAACTACTTCGTTTATAAAAGCTTCAGTTTCCTCCTTTGTAAAAGGGGAACAATAGCGCCTACTTCCTAAGATAATTAAGAGGCTCAAAAGAGACAGTGTAGTGTCATCTCCCTGTTCTATTACCTTGTAAAGAAGGCATGGTGGGGGGGATGAATGTCCCCAGTTCCTCTACTTGGCGTTAGATAACATCCACTCTTGACTCTGCCTCTTTCGTACCATCAGTTCTCCCCTCTTACTGGATCATTCCCACTGGTATACTAACATGCTCCATATAGACCTCACCTTAAAAGAACTTCCTTCACGCCATACCTGCCCTTCAGCTATTGTTCTATTTCTCTGCGACGTTATAGAAAAGCACCTCGAAGGAGTTTTTATACTCGGTGCCCCTTTCTTTTCACTCCTCCCCAGCCCCATTCTCTATGGAATCCACTCTAGTCAGGCTTTCATCCCGAATCTCCATTTATATCAGCATCACCGGTAACCTCCCTCATGACAAATCCAGTGGCCATTCTCAGTGTTCATCATTCTTGACCTTTTAGTACATTTGACACAGTTGATCACTCCCTTCTTCTTAAAAGTTTCTTCACTTGCCTTCTGGGGTGCCACGCATTCTTTGACTTCTCCTACTTCACTGGTTACTTCTCAGTCTCTTTTGCTGGACCCTCCTCTTCCTGACCTCTATATGTTAGAGTGCCTCTGGGCTCAGTTCTTGGATTTTGTTCTTTCTTTATGTAACTTTATTTTTTTAAAAAAAAGCCTCCCTGCTTTTTTTTTTTTTTTGGCTGCGTTGGGGCTGCATTGGTTCTTCGTTGCTACACGTGGGCTTTCTCTAGTTGTGGTGAGCAGGGGCTACTCTTCCTCGCAGTGCGCGGGCTTCTCATTGCCGCGTCTTCTCTTGTTGCGGAGCACAGGCTCTAGGCATGTGGGCTTTAGTAGTTGTGGCTTGCTCTAGAGTGCAGGCTCAGTAGTTGTGGCACACAGGCTTAGTTGCTCCGTGGCATGTGGGATCTTCCCGGACCAGGGCTCGAACCCGTGTCCCCTGCATTGGCAGGCGGATTCCCAACCACTGTGCCACCAGAGAAGTCCAGGCCTGTGGCTTTAAACAACATCTTTCTAAGAACTCTTCACTTAATATCACAAGTTCTGATATCTCCCTTAAGCTTCAGACTTTTTCAACAGTCTTATCAACATCTTCACTTGACTAGTCAGTAGGTACCTCAGACTTACTATGTATAAAATTCAACTCCTGACCTTAAGCTCAGCCTCCAGCCCTGATCACCCCCGGTCTTTCATATCTGATAACAGCACCAACCATTCCCCAAGGAGCCCAGGCTAGGAACCAGGAGCCCACGTTTTACTCTTTCCCTCACCCCCACAACAGATGTGTCAGCAAGTCCTTCTGGCTCTATTTTTGGTTATATCCCAAATCTAACAATGTCTGCCGCTTCCACCCTGTCACACCCACCATCATCTCCAGGCTGGAATACTGTGGTAGCCTCTCAACAGGCCATCTTACTTCTATGCTTACCCCTACTCAGTCTATTTACTGCACAGTAGCCAGAATGATCATTTTAAAAATTACATAAATCAGATCGTGGTCTCTGCCTTGCTTAAAACCCTGTGGGAGTTTCCCACCATGCTTGGGGCAGAATCCATAGGCCCTGTGTGATCTCCTATTAAAATCCTCCTCCCTCACTCTGATCCAGGCCCTCCTGTTGATCTTTGAACACATGAAGCTCATTTCTACCTTAGGGCCTTTGCACAGCTGTTCCCTCTGCCTGGAATGTTCCTTCCAAATTAGTAACATGGCCGGCTCTGTCACTTAATTCAAATATCTGCTCAGATGATGTCACCAACTACTAAATCGGCCCTCTCCCTCATGACCCCTGTATGTTCTTTATTTCTGTATTTTTCTTCATGGCACTTATCACTACTGGAATCATATGCTTGTTTGCTTTTCTCACTCACCCATTACAACATTCTGTAAGCGCAAGAACTGTATCCCCAGTGCCTAGAACAGTACCTGTAAGCAACACTCATGGAGCCTCAACAAATATTTGTCGAATGAATGAATGGGTTGATTAACCAAGGGTACTACTATTCATAAGGAGAAATATCTTAGAAGTAAGGCTGCCATCCATTGGAAGGCAAGCTCTTGGCATAATGCAGCTTACCATGTTTGCCATGCTGCTGAGGTTCCTGTGAAGTCCACTCAGGGGTTTGTTCAAGCACTTGTGGTATCTGTAGGTATGCCGAAGCACAGTCGCGGCCCTGCAGAAAGTTTCCTTCTCGGTTGTGTTCTAGAAAGAGAAATTCCACAGGTAGCCACTGCTAGCTTGATTTTGAACATTGGAGAGAGATGTTTCCTTCTGGTTTCTTCTTTCCAGAAGGACAAGTGGAGGTGAATTTGCTCAACTGTGGATCAGGTATTCAAGTATTCCTGCCATGTGAATGGAGGCTGCTCGTCACAGTAAACAACCTCTTCCAGTTACTTGCAAATGCAGCAGCCTTTTCCTGAAACCTCCCAATTTCTTTTCCCTTGGAGGGTTTTGCTGAAGGGGTACCTGAATCAAGTCACTCAACGAAGTAAATGGGAGAGTGGGGATTTGCATGCAGGGCCATCTGTCTACAACCCATGTCTGTTTCTTTACCCCATGCAAGCTCTTTTTTCTGTGGATGCAGTTGTATGTACATCAGCTCGTAATCAGAGTCTGCTCTGTCTTATTCCCGTAATTTATAGTTTTTGAATCCAGGTTCCCTGGAAATCCCACGTTTGTTGAATAAATGAATGCCCATCCTTTGACCTAGACAGTGCCACTTTGGCCAGCACTCCATTTAACCCTCCCCATGGGAAGTAGCAGTGTGAGGAGATAAGACATGTCCCCACATAGCTAGAGGTGAGTGCCAGGATCAGAGCTAGGTGCCCCAGGAGTGTGACCTGGGGACATGAGGGGCAGCTTCAGAGAAAGGGTGCTGGGCCTTGGACAGAGTTTCTGTTAGGGGCTTCTAGCCTCGAATGTGCAGGGTCAGAACCTCCTTGGAATGCTGGCAGCCCTGGTGTGAGTCTGGACACATGGCTCTTCCTGGGGACCTTTGAGCCTCAGAAGAGGGCTTGTACAAGTGGGGAACCAGCTCTTTTTGAGAACCTGGGAGAGAGAATGTGTCTCAGCCTGGTCAGGCCTGGTGTGTCCTCTCTCTCTCCACTGAAGAACAAAGGCCCAGAGCCTGGAGGGTGTCTTAGCTTGAGCCCAATCCAGCTCAGATAAACCTGTCTCCAGCCTCTGCCAGGACCTGCTCTTGTTCCTTGCCACTCAAAATATGGCCCATGAAGCAGCAGCGTGGGCGTCACCTGGGAACTTGTTAGAAGTGCAGAATCTCAGGCCTCCCTCTGGACCCACTGAGTCACAATGTGCATTAACAGGATCTCCAGGGGATTTATATGAAAAGCACTGTCCAAGCAGCTTTTTAGGTTCTTCCGTATTTTTTCTGATTACCAAACTTTTTACTATAAAATTAATATACAGGGGGCTTCCCTGGTGGTGCAGTGGTTGAGAGTCCGCCTGCCGATGCAGGGGACACGGGTTCGTGCCCCGGTCTGGGAAGATCCTACATGCCGCGGAGCAGCTGGGCCCATGAGCCATGGCCGCTGAGCCTGCGCGTCCGGAGCCTGTGCTCCGCAACGGGAGAGGCCACAGCAGTGAGAGGCCCGCATACCACAAAAAAAAAAAGTAATATACATTCAACAAAAGTGAATTCACTCATTATCCCACTAGCCAGAGAGAACTACTGTTAAGATTTTGGTAACTATCTCTCCAGATTTTTTTAATACTTTTTTTTTTTTTTTTGCCATAGGGACCAGCTATTGATACTCTTTTATAACCTTTTTACACTTAACATATAGTACTAGCAATTTCTTAAATCGTTCAGTAATATTTAAGAACATGTGATTGAGAGCTGTGTAGGAACCTAGGGCATATTTGTGCCATAGTTGATCAATCCTCTATCACTGCAGTTTTTTGCTTCTGTGAATAAGGTGGCAGCAAGTCATCTGTATAAATCTTTGTGTTCATCTCTTACTTCTTTAGGCTAAATTCTAGGAGTGCAGTTCATATTTTAGGGTTTTTCCAGGAAGATCTTGACCCAGACCGAGGCGCCAGAATCCTAGACTACGAAAGCTTCCCCTTTCCGCTGTGGAGCTTGATGGCTCATGGGCAGGGCCTTTGGAAGGACATGTATGTACTTAATGAAGTACATGTCCTTCCAAAGGGCATATACTCTGGCTGGAAATTTAAGAGCAGCACCAGTATCTCTGGGCTCTGGGAGTCAAGAAACCTCCCATAAATCACCATACCTCTGGGGGCGCTTTGTGGGTGAGCAGAGGTGGGGAGGCCAAGGTGAAGGCAGACACTAGCTGAGTATGCAGATGGAGGCAGATGCCTATGTTGCTGGAGAGAGAACAATGAGGTTCAAGAATGCCAAAAGGAGAAGAGATCCTTTGCTTATTTTTCCATCAAAATTTGATGAGCCTTTTCTAAAACGTTGGCTAGGAGCTTAGAAATTATACTGTCTCAGTTTTGAGTATGTAGCCATTTAAGGTAGGAAAACACCCTCTAAAGATATTTTTCGGGGACTTCCCTGGCAGTCCAGCGGTTAAGACTTTGCCTTCCAGTGCAGGGGGTGTGGGTTTGATCTGTGGTCAGGGAGCTAAGATCCCACATGCCTTGCAGCCAAAGAACCAAAACATAAAACAGAAGCAATATTGTAACAAATTCAATAAAGACTTTAAAAATGGCCCACATGAAAAAATCTTTAAAAATAACTAAAAGATATTTTTCAAAAGGCTTTCTAAAGGTGATTAGGGTAAGTATAGAAAAGAGTTTGAATCAAATGGAAAACTTTTAAAAGAAGGAATTCTAAAGGCAGTTTTAGTTAAAGACCTTAATGTTTTAGTTCCATTGGCATTGTGGCAACAGGATGACACTCTGACCACCCACTTTTTCGACTGCTTGTCTAGCTTTCGCTGCCTGAGTGTGTCTTGCTTAGCTTAGCACACTTTGAGGAGCCGTGCGGACTCTGCAGTTCAGAACTGCTCAGGAAAGAGGCTCAAAAGGGAGGCCTGGTCTCCTGCCAGAAAGAAGCCCACCCCTCATGGGAATACAGCAATGGTGGCACACCATTTGGGAGACTTCTTCTGTGCAGGGATTCTGCTAGAGTTCTAATGGGTCTTGACTAGCTTCATTTAAGGACATACAGATGCATCCTATATGTATTGTATTCATTATCTCCACTTATGCCCAAATTTAGTCAGCAAATGTGATGTATGAAAAAATCCTCTACTTTCGCTTTTTAAAAAAAGATTTGAGGGTTGGCATAGAGCTCTCTGAAAAATTATGGACTTTTGCTCCCTTTGGTAGTAGGAAATACCTCCAACTAATGGTCCACCAAGAAGTCCTTCCTAGGCCAGCCAGCTTGCTTGCTTTCCACCTTTCTCTTCCTCAGACTACCTAACTTCAGAGACACTCGGGAGGC
The DNA here is from genome assembly GCF_964341445.2 of Mesoplodon mirus. Taxonomy (NCBI): domain Eukaryota; kingdom Metazoa; phylum Chordata; class Mammalia; order Artiodactyla; family Ziphiidae; genus Mesoplodon; species Mesoplodon mirus. Next base: position 74,014,953 of record NC_138980.1, read on the forward strand.
ATTGCATGTGGAACCCAGGATTTAGATCAGCACATTCTTCCAGCATTTGCCAAGAGCAAGATGCCACCCAATTTGGGCATAATGGAACTGTGGATCCCCAAAAGCACTAAAATGAATATGCTGGATTTTGGAAAGATGTTCTTCTTGAGAACACAAAGAAGTAACTTTTCCTCCCACATAGCATCTTTGTGGGTTTTTAAAATAACAACCTTTCTTTGTTCTGAAGTATCTTAATAGATAAGTAAGCAGTGCTGAGTCTTTGAGGAAAAGAGAAGAATGGAAAAATGAGCTTGTTAATCCAGGAGGAATAGAAGCAGTTCGGGAGAAGACGTGAGATAGGTTAGAGTGAAGGAAGGCAGCGGGGACTAGCCTGCACCTGGGCGGGGGTGAGGGCTGGCTGGGTCTTCTAGAGCAGCCCAGGGTGGGGTCGCCCTAGGCTCGCAGTCATGGATTGTTTGATCATTTCCTAACGCTGGCCCCTTTCTTAGAATGATTGCTTCTCTACAACCAGTTTTTGCCTTTAATCAAGAGTTATATCATACAATAACATTTTCCACTAACTCAAGAGTTGGATTCCAACCAACTTTCAAAATTGCTTTCAAATCTTCAGATGTAGAAACTGAGGCACAAAGAGGTGTGGAGACTTGCCAAAGGCCACATAGTTAGTTAATGGCAGAACTGGGGCTAAAGCCACAGACTGTCTCACTTCCAAACCCTTGGCACTTCTGCTGGGGCCCTGCCCTTGGCTTTGGTTGCACCCTCCCAGCAGTGCAGCCAACCTCTGGAGAGCCCAGAGCACAGCTCAGTGGACTCTTGGCTATTTTATTTCTATATATATACAATATTAATATATGAGATATATAAAGTATTAATACATTATATATAATATACAAATTTATATATATATAAAATCTCCAAGTCCTTCCAACCTGCTGATGGACAGATACAGTCTGATATGGGATGAGATTCTGAAGGATAAAATTATATAATATGTATTATGTAATATTACGTATTATACGTTTATATTATATACTATTATATAATTACATTACAGTATTATATATCATTGTATATCAGACTCCTGGAATAATCTTTAATAAAGTGAGATAGTCCAGATAAAGGCCTGAAGACCAGCTTTGCTCACGAGCAGGACAGGCCTGCCCTGTGGCCTGGATGCTGGGGTGTGGCCCTGCCCAACACATAGGGCTTCACTCCTGGCCAAGTTACCCTCTAGTACATGTGGAAAGCAGGTGGTTAGGAGACCACTGGTAAATTGAAGCTTTGGGTTTTTCATTCTCAGTCGTGTGTTTCCATGAAAACAGGAACTGATGTGCAGAAAGCTATTGATATGGCTGTAGTCATGTGTTTGTCAGAGAAAAATGCACTATCAGCTGTCAAATCTATCTCCTCCCACTGCAGATCGGGGAGTGGGGGTGAGATGCAGCAGGAGGAGGAAAGGTGAGATGCTCTGGCAGGAGCAGCCGGAGGCAGGGATATGTCGGCCCCTGTCCAGCAGGACGGTTCTGGACAGGCCCGAGGGGAGTTGGCAGGACAGAGCAAGATGAGGGTCTCTGGACAGCCATGCCCGGAGCCGGTGGGCTGTTAGGTGACCAGGCTGCGGAAGAGGAGGGGCTCTGTCGATACCTTTTCTGTTGCCATAGGAAGTCTCTTAGACAAAATGAAAGCTCTCTCAATCTGTAATCTCAATATCTGTTTTTGTGAGAATATTTGGTTTTTCAGAAATGTATGGGCCAGAAAAATTCTCTCCTTCAACAGCATTTATTGAGTGCCTCCTATATTCCAGGTACTCGACCTGGGTTGGGTAAATCCTAAAGAGCTTTTTCCTGGACTGGGATCTGAATTATAACTACAAAACCCAAGCTTTCTATTATACATCTTCTAAATCAAGTGAAACCAGAAACACCAAAATGTATTTGAGAGTAAAGATCAGAATTCTCAGTCTTTGAAAACGTTTCACCCATTATAGTTAATTTGGGCCTGTTCCCTTTATGTTAAAAAAAATTTCTTGTTCGAACACTTGTGGATGGCTCTCCTCCCCAAGTCACCCATCTGCCAAAGCAGACCCGGGACAGCTCTTACCTTTGGGGTGGCAAAGACGTCTTCTACAGGCAGCTCCATGCACGAGTTCTTGGCCCAGGCAGGAACGAGAGAGCAAGAGACAGAGTTACCTCCAACTGCACAGGGTAAGCCTTGCTGAGCAGCTCTGACTCCCTCAAACTGAGAAAACTTCCTGTGGTCCCTCGGGGGAAAAAAGTGCCAGGAGAAAAGTCTCCACACTGCTCCCCATCCTATCACCAACTACCAACTCTCTAGAAGCTGTTATGTTCTTTTCACAGTCTAAGAAATATGCACAACATCACCAGAACATCTGGAGAGATGGTGCCAGATAGCTTACTCACCTTTCTTGCTGTGAGGATGTTCAGCGTTTTGATGATCTCTTTTAAGGTAATATCGCCCTTGTGTCCATGGACGAAGTTGCTGGTACATGCCAGTAAGCAGACTAGCATTGGGATCAGTTGGGAGGTGAGACCCATTAATAGATCTCTATTTGCACTGACAATGTGAGACAATCAGTTTACTGGGAGAAGTTAACAATGCAATTCTGACAAAGATATCTCTATATATAGATTTAAAATTGCTGAAACTGAGGGAAAATGTTTACATTGGAAATTTTCATTACACCAGGTTGTCAGTCATGTGGGACCAATCAGCACCTCTCTTCCAGGAGAAAAAATGCCTCACAAAAACAGGTAAAATGTTCCTGTGAAATCAGACCAGTAGGAAAATGAAACCTTTTTTTTAAAAAATTAACTACAAAGTATCAGCATAGGAAATTACACCATAATTTGCTCTTTAGGTTAGTCTTATCAGCTTGGGGTTGCTGCTGGCTTTTTGCTTTGCATAGAAAGAGGAGGCCACAGGTGTCCGAATTTGTTTCAGTGCAGCCCTCCTGGGGAAAGATAGAGTAATATCAAGAAAGTTTGACTTGATTAGTATTTCAACCTGGCTTCTTCCAAGTATGGGTGGCATCTGGGAAACTCTCCTTTTGTGGAAAAGCTGATCTGGGGTTCTTTCTCTGGGTAGAAGGAAAGTAATAGGCACAGATTCTCTCCTGTCCTAGCACTCAGGCATGCCGTTCTTCCAAATTTAGGATTTTGGCCAAGGACTTGTAATATGAGGTGGGGCTTAGTTAGGGTCACATCAGGTCCATAGGTCTTTAACAATAAGGAGGCTCTAGGCAAAGTATGCCTATCCTGAGTTTTCAGGAATGACCACTTTGAGGGACTTCCCCTGGCGGTCCAGTGATTAAGACTCAGCACTTCCACTGCAGGGGGCGAGGGTTCGATCCCTGGTCAGGGAACTATGATCCCACGTGCCTTGTGGCAAAATAAATAAATAAAAGATGAAAGAGTAATTAAAAAAAAAAAAGGAATGACCACTTTGAAAATGGAATTTAAATACAACCTTAGCTAATTAGGGGAAAAGAGCCATAATTTCACAGATTTACCAGTCAGTTGTCCTGATCAAGTTGCCACCACTTGCCCTGGTGCTTCAGTCTAATGTCTATGGACCTGGTGAGGCGCTGCACGCCCCATTGTTCACTCAGATGCCTGCGCCCCAGTATGCAACTGCTTATTCCTCCCTGAGCCTCTCCTTCTCTTTCCTCTCCACTTCCCTTCTCATGGTTTCTGACCTTCCTTTCCCTACTGATTTCCTCTGGAAGGTCACACAGAAAAGATGATGGCTAAGGTCCTTCCTGCGTTTTGGCTCTTATTGCAGTGATTTGTACTCCATGAAAGAAAGGATCTGGATAGTTGTATCAAAAAGGTCCTTGGACCATATTTAGGATCCTTCCGTTGGGACTGTGCAGGGGATTTGCCGGACTCAGTGCAGTGACTTCTGATACCAACTGTGTGGAGTTGGGCCAAACCTCCCAGGTTAAGGGCACAGCCTCCACAAGACTGCCCTCACTTCATACACTGGCTGAAAATTTGGGAGTCCCCAGTCCACCTTCACTTCTGGCCAACTGGCTACCAGTTTGAGCTCCCACTATCCTCTCAGGTTCAATAATTTGCTAGAATGACTCACGGAACTCAGGGAAACACTATACCTAAGGTTATAGCTTTATTACAGCAAAAGGATACAAATCAGACCCAGCCAAAAGAAGAGACACAGCGGGTGAGGTCTAGGAGGGTCCCAGGCATGAAGCCTCCTCTGTCTTCTCTCCCTGGAGTCACAACATGTTGCTTCCCCAGCACCTTGATGTGTGACTACACATAGAGCATGCCAACCAGGACAGCTCATTGGAGCTTTGGTGTCCAGTTTTACTGGGGTGTCATTCAGTAGGCATAACTGATTGAATCCTTGGCCACTTGATTGACCTCATCCTCCAGCCCCCTCCCTGGAGGTCGGGCTGATATCACAACAGCTTAATGGTGTGACCAGTCTCCACCTTGAGTGGCCTCATTAGCATAAACTATTAGGTCCTGCCACAAATAGCAAAGATACTCCTATAACTTGGAAAATCCCAAGGATTTAGGGGCTACCTCCCAGGAACTGGTGACAAAGACCTGTCAAATTCTTTGTTTAAGGGGTTTGGAGGTTACCTCCCAAGAGCCAGGACAAAGATCAGACCTCTCTGGGTAAGTTAATTCTTTTTTTTTTAAATAGCTATTTCTTTTTTCCCCCAGTTTTATTGAGATATAACTGACATACAGCACTGTATGTTTAAGGTGTACAGCATAATGATTTATCTTATATATCGTGAAATGATTACCATAAGTTCAGTTAATATCCATCATCTCGTATAGATACAACAACAAAAAAAAGAAAAAAATGTTTTTCCCTGTGATGAGAACTCTTAGGATTTACTCTCTCAACAACTTTCAAATACACCACACTGCAGTGTTAGCTACAGTCACCATGCTGTATGTTACATCCCCAGTTCTTATTTACAACTGGAAGTTTGTACCTTTTGACTGCCTTCATCCAGTTCCCCCTCCTTCCACCCCCCACCTTTGGTAACTGCAAATCTGATCCCTTTTCTATGAGTTTTGTTTTTTTAGATTCATATGTGAGATTGTACAGTATTTGTCTATCTGAGTTTTCACTTCAGTTTCTACGTTGTCACAAATGGCAGGATTTCCTTTTTAATGGCTGAATAATATTCCATTGCACATATACCACAAGTTTTTTATCCATTTATCCATGATGGACATTTAGGATGTTTCCATATCTTGACTATTGTAAATAATGCTGCTATGAACATGGGAGTGCAGATATCTCTTTGAGTTAGTGGTTTTGTTTCCTTTGGGTATATTCCCGGAAGTGAAATTACTGGTTTGTATGGTAGTTCTATCTTTTAATTTTTTGAGGAAGCTCCATAACTGTTTTCCACAGTGGCTGCACCAATTTACATTCCCACCAGCAGTGTTCCCTTTTCTCCACATCCTTGCCAACATTCTTGTCTTTTTGATGATAGTTATTCTAACAGGTGTGAGGTGATATCTCACTGTGGTTTTGATTTCCATTTCCCTGATGATTAGTGATGTTGAGTACTTTTTCATGAATTTGTTGGCCATTTGTATATCTTATTTGGAAAAATGTCTATACAAGTTCTTGGCCCATTTAAAAATTGGATTATTTGTGTTTTTGCTGGGGTAAGTTTTTTCTTCGCTACACAAATGGGGGGGAATCAATAAGAAAGGGTGGCCTTCCTTCCAGGATAACTAGAGACTTCAAATCCATATTAACTATTATTTGGAGTAAAATGGTGCATAGTCCTTTTTTAAGGAAATGTTCAAGTTACAACGGGAGTAGCCTTGCACGTGCGGACACGCGGGACAAGAGTCTGGGGTGCAGAGCACACCTCTCACAGCCTTGAGGGTTGAGGTGGAGCTGGCGAGGGGGAGAGGTCGGCAGAGTCCCAGCCTGCGTGGGAGGCAGTAGAAAAGCGATCTACGTGTTGAACAGTTGTTTTATGAGCCTTTGCTGAGGGCCAAACCCTGGGCTTGGGGTTCTGGGGGCAAAGATGTGAGTCAGAAAAGGAATATAATTGGGGATCCATAGCTCAGAAGCAGAATACAGCTTCTTTTTTGCTTTGTTTCAATGGTTGGATGAGGCCAGGGGAAAAAAAGGATAAACTCTCCAGACTGTCAGGAGTGACCAGAAGGTCCCCACCCTTCCTGCAGGGCGACACCATGGCAGCTGTGCGTATGGCTGGGTGTTCAGAGGCCAGGAAGGTGGGGACCTGCCTGTCAGGGACGGCAGCCAGCACCCAGCCACATGAGGACAGAGGCGAAGGAGCCTCTCCCAGCCTGCGGGAGTCACGGGCCAGGATGGCGAAGCAGGTGGGGCGGCACTAAAGCTCAGAGGGAAGTTGAAGACTGCTGGGCCCTGGCTGGGTCAGTCAGAGGCTCCCTGAGCCCTGCTCCTCTTCTGTCAGCTGTGCCAGACAACACGCAGCAGAGCCCTTTCCAACTCCTCATGGGCTTCTTCATGAAAAAAGTAATACTTCTCCAAGGGAGTGATACTTAGCAGAGATTGGAATAGATCGGGGACTGGCGGTGGAGGGGGGGAGGTTGGTGCTAGGGCAAGGGGGCAGCAGTGGGAGGCCTAAAGGGGGGAGCTCCCCGAGGAACCAAAGAAAGCCAGTGGGCCTGGGAAGGGAACCAGTTAGAACACTGCGGCTGTTCTGTGAAGGAGGGAGCTGGTGTGGAGTGTAAGGCAGTCAGTGCTGTGGGCCTAGTGTTACTTAGCAGCAATAGAGGGACCTGGAGTCAGTGGGACCTGGCCGTTCTGAATCCCAGCTCTGCCACTTACTGTCTGGGTGACTTGGAAAAGGGTGACCCTGTCCAGGCTTCTGTGTCAAATTAGGCTAATAATAGGGGTGTGGGAAGATGATCGGATGTAATGCGTATAAAGTGTTTGGTGTGCCTGCCAGGTAGGAAGCCCATAAATGCCAACTGTCATTATCACCATTATCATTGTTATCATCATCATCATCATTATTATTAATAGCACTTAGAATTGGCTGAATATGGGGGTGAGGAAGAGGACCCCCAGGTTTGTGGCTTGGGGAACCGCCATTCACAGAGATGGCCTTTGAGGAGGGAAGGAGGTTGGCGGGGGTGGAGCATGAACTGAGGCGCCTGCAGCTCTGAGCTGAGGAGGGTCTGCGTTGTAGACAGAGGACGAGGGGAAGCCAAGGGAACAGTGTGGTCCTGGATGGGAGGATGAGGGAAGAGAGGGAACAGGAAATGACTGCGGCACTGGAAACACAGAAGGAAGGAGAGGAGGCAGGCAGCCAAGAGCCCGAGAGGGAACCCAGGCGTGAGCCTCTGAGGACAAGTGAGTGGTCAGCAGCGTCACATGTTCCTCAGGGTCAGGTGAGATAGGGGCAGAAGGGCTTCTGCTGGGTTTAGTGATGGGAGAAAATCGGTGACATCACTGAGGGGGCTTCTGGCGCACAGTAGGCTCACGAAATGGAAACAGTGGTGTAGGTGCATTTCGGAAGGCCAGCTATGTTGGGGTGCTAGTTGCGAGGGGTGGGGGACCACACACGATCAATAGTTATTTTTTAAATGGGACACACTTGAGCACAGGCTTCCTCAGCTCTGTAAATGGCAGCTCCATCCTTCAGGGTGCTCACATCATGGTGCAAACCTCCCGTGCCCCACACCCAGTCTGCCGCCAAAGACTCTGCCTGCAGAGTGCAGCCCTGCTCGGAAGCAGGGCAGATGGGGCAGAGATGAGTTGCTAACTGTTGAAGTTGGTCAATGGATACCTGGGAGTTACTAAGACTTATATGGGTAGAAAAATTAAATATACGTTTAGTATTTATATTTATGTATTATATACATATATTTACAATGATTATATATCATATATAATGTTGATGTAAATTATGTATACAAATACGTGTATATTATATAGATGACCCAGATATCTCCAGAATCTGACCACATCCCACCCTCCACTGCCACGTCCACTGTCATTTCCCACCTGGGTTTCCACAGGAGCCTCCTGACTAGTCATTCCGCCCTACCCTTGTCTCCATGGTCTGGTCTTCACACAGCAGCCAGTGTCGCTTCATCACACCTAGAGCTGGAGCAAAGCCCAGTCCTGCCCGTCCTCTGCTCAGCCACACGAGTGCTTGCTATTGCTAAGACTTTGACACTCGCTGTCCCCTCTTCCTGGACGTTTCCCTCTGTTGTGTGAACAGCTTTCTCCCCGCTCCTCCCATTTCATCCAGATCTTGGTTCTATCCTGTCTCACCAGAGGGACTTCTCTGACCTCCTCTCACAACATGGCAGCAGCCTCTACCTGCCCCCGACTGCTCCGTTGCCCTCTGCAGCGCTCACCGCCCCCTGCACACCCTGCATTCTCTTGTTTGTGCATCCTGTCCCCCCACTAGAAGTAATCTTGTTTTTTTCACCATGTGTCCCCAACACCTAGAACAGTGTCTGGCACCTAATAAAGGCCTCAGGAAATCCTTGTTGCATGAATGCATGGAGCTCCATTTCACAGAGGGGCAGCTGAGACTCTGCCTGAGTCACAACAGGGGAAGTCAAGGGGACAGCTGGGACTTGAAGCCAGGGTGGTTTGGACCCTGAAGTCCTTGCCCCGAGCCCCTGTAGAAGGCAGGGGTAATAGGATTCTGGGCATAGACGCAGGGAGGACCGCCGACATGGAGACGAGGGGACAATGGAAGGAGGGAGCTGAGACAGGCACGGCTGTGGACTTGGGCTTTGCCAAGCGGAGGGTAAAGTAGCTTCTTCTCCTGGAAGAGAGGGAAGCTGGCTGAGGAGTCTGCAGGAGCTGTCCATCTACCCTCAGGGCATCCATGTCTCTTTAGCTTCAGAGCTGGGCTGGCGGCCCACCCTTTCCCATCTCCTGCCCCTCTGATCCCCCTGTCCCCACCTCCAGGCAGGTCAGGTGAGGTAAAGACCCCCAAGAATAGAACGTCTTCTTCTCTCTTCAGAAACACAGGATCTGATTGGCCCAAGGAGGTCCAACCCATGAGGGGAATAGTACAGGACCTCCTGCGTCCCAGGCCCCTACAAAGGCCCACCTCCTCTTCTGAGACAGCTGATCCCAGGGAGCAGTTAGACCTGAGATGAGGGGTCCTGGGCTCGTGCCTCCCAGGTACGCTGCTGGCCCTTCCCAACCCCAGTTTTGATCAGCTCCCTCCTGCCTCATGGACCAGGTGTCAATTCCATGTTCTGTTGCTTTATTTTTTTAAACTAAATTTGTCTTTGTCCCCCAGTGGGAAATGAATGTATGCTCATTATTCATAGAAAATATGGGAAGACAGAGATTAGAAGAAAGAGAAGACAATGAATGAGAAACTGCTTTTCTAGTGAGGTGACTCCTTCTGGCCTAGGCCCCTCTGGTCCACCAGAGGCCATCAGCTTGGGTCTACAGGGATTGCCACAGCCAGCTCGGGCCTTCTCACCTTCGTGGGTTTCAGGAAGAGCCCTCGGGCCCCACGCTTGTCCAAGTGATGCAGAGAGCGGAACTGATGAGAGTTGCTATATTTAATTATGGCGTCTGCGTCACTGGCGACCACACAGCAGCATCTGCCCAGGCAGCACGTGGGCTGGGGGTGTTTCTGAACGATGCTTTGAGAGAATCACTTTCCACAAGAGAAGGCACTCAGGAGGGGAAGGGAGAGGGTGCAACAGAAAGTGAGGTCGTAAGTAGAAAATCGCTTCTGGGATTTCAAATGGCTTCGTCATGGGGCCCTCCCTTGCTGCTGAGAAATCAGTTGATCGGGGAAAGTTTGTTGCAAACCCTGTGCTCTGTTGCTTTTGGGTGGAGCTGAGAAATGAGTGAAGATAATGAGGCTTTGTGACTTTTATTTTTCAGAGTAGGAGTGGGCAACGTGTGGGAGGGGTGATACAGCCACCAGTTCTGACACCGGCTTGGACCTCTGGAAAGGCTGGGTGCCTGGCCTGTGTGTCCCAGGCCAGGCTGCCCTGTCTGGACGTGGTCAGTCTAGACTCGTCTGGGTCTTCTAAGACTCCCTTAGAAGGGAGTCAGGTCAAGGGAGGAACAGGATTTGAGTTTGTTCAAACTGACCAGCTAAGTTAAGATCATAAGCAGAAGGCACTGCCCCGTTGATCGTAATGAAAAAGCGATAAGCTGTTGCATTCGATAAACCCCAGCCTTCAAGCTGCTCGGTCACAAGGAAACAAGATGCAGGCCCTTGTCCTCCTGGGTCCTGAGCAGTTCAGACCAGCCTCAGAGAAACCCCCGAGGTGACTCGGAGTGTTTTCTGACACCTCATCTGAGCGGCAAACAGAGGTGTTTGGCGCCAAGTTCACTGGAAACCTGAGTGTGTGTCTCACTTCTCACTTGAGCCCCAGCCCCTCTTCCAGTGAAACCTCCTAGGCCTGGGGTTCCCGGTGGGCCAAGGGGCTCCCCACCCTGGGCCCCATGACCAGCATCTCCCTCCCACTCACCAAGCCTTCTGTCTCTTCCTGATGCCCCTTCTCCCTGGGCCCTGTTTGGGGTTTGCCTTGTGCATGAAAGAAGTGAGACCACATGGCTAGAGAAAACTTCCAGCATATACCTGGAGGGGTCAGTCCCCAGGTGGTGATATTCCAAGCCACAAGAGCTGACACATACCTTTTTTTTCCCCTCTCTCTTCCTTATCTCTCATTCCTGACTGGCCCCCTTTCCCACTGCCAGCAACAGCGGCTTGGTTCTGTGGCTCTGTGAGGTCTGTCATCCCTGGAAGGCCCCCAGCCCCCTCCGGCTCACTGCACACGCCCCCGTGACCACAGGCTCCTCTCTAGGGACAGTCTCCGGTGAGGCGGAGGCGCAGGCAGGGAGCTGCGGGTGGCTGAGGATGTGGTGCGCTGCAGACCCCTAGTGGTGGGGTCCAGGCGGCATTGTCGGCACTGTGCCCCCAGCAGCAGGGCCCTCCTGACTATGGCTTGGGAAATCCTAAGGGGTCCTCCCTGAGGCCAACCTCAATTCCAGTCTTTGTTCTTGAGAAATTCACAGGGAATTTCACCGGAAGCCTTTCCATCTTCCTTTTGGACAGACAGACCAATGCCCTGCTTGGGCAGAGAGAACGTGGGTCAAAGGTGATGCTACCAGAGAATGGATAGCTAAGTTTTGTGTTAAAGAAGAAGAAAAATCAATCTTCCATAAATATTCTTCTGACCTTAAAATCCTCGAATCTCTGGATGGAGGAGGATAGCGGAGATCTCACTCCTACCCTCACCCCTGACATTTGAGCTTCCCACCCTCCCAGGGTAGAACACCCTTCTCCAGACCCCCCCTGTTTAAAGACTTCTTTCTGCTGCTAAACTTTGAGTGCATGTGGTGTCTTGGTCACCACTAGCCCAGGCAGCTGGTGCAGTGCAGGCCTCAGGCAGTCCTCAGCAAATGTAGTGGGACTTAACAGGTTCTGAGACCGTCACTTCCCACGCTGGGCAGCCCATGGGACACTCAGCTCCCGTGCCTCCTCCCAGGTCTTCCCTTCCTGGGCTGAGCATCCCCAGATCCCTGCACAGTTGACTGTGGCTTCTTCCCTCACATCTGCCTGGGTGGAAATGAGGGGTTCACTCCATTTGAGAGTGGTCCCTGGAGCAGTCTGCCGCAGTCATCTGCACCCTGGACAGGTCCTGCCGTGGCCTCTGCTGCCTGAATCACACACGGCATGAGCTCTCACTGCTCCTGAGTGGCTGCCTCCACTGACTTGTGAGCATCGCTATAGATGTTCCCACAGGGCTCTGGGCTCCCCCAGGGAGGGTGCCTGCCTCCCACTCAGCATTTGAGGCTGGTCTCTGATGACCCACCACCCATTGCAAGAGGCATCCTGCCTTCTGAATATTCACAGTGTAAATAGTGGCTAATGGGTGTGCCCATTAGCTGTGGCTTGCTGAGGCTTGCTGCTTTCTGCCCTCCACGTGCTAGCCTTGACTGAAGGAGAAGCAAAAACACCTGCTTGGAAAGGAGCAGTCTGATCAGGGCCCTGTGACCTTGGCTTTCCACCCCAGTCACTCCACAGTCCAGTGGCCACAAGTCACTGGTGCATCTTTGTTCACAGAGGTGGCGAGTGTGCACTCTCTTGTGATGAGAGGTGTCCAGACATTGAATGGGCTGTACCTAGAGAGCAAGTAGTGAGCTCCCCATCAGGGGAGGTGCCCACACAGGCTGGTGACAGTATTACAAAGGTCGTGCATTCAGGCCAGATGGCATTTGGACAGAGGGAGGCAAGGTGGTTAAGTGTGTGAGCTTTGGAGTTGGAGTGAGTTTGGGGTTCAAATCCTGGCTTTGCTCCATACCAGCTGTGGGACCTTGGGCAAGCCACCTTCTCTTCCCTGAGCTTTCTATGGGTGACACCAGCAGGTGTGTGGGTGGTGCCAGACACAGGCTGGCCACTCATCCAGGGCTGTCGTCATGAGACCACTTCTGAGGTCTCTACCTGCTCCAGACACCTTCCTTGAACCCCGACACCCTGGCCCATGCTTCTTCCGCCTCCCTGCAGGTGGTGGTGGGGAACTCCTCCTGGCCAGGTCCCCTCTCCCCAGGCACTGGCTTGCTTTTTTTTCAGCCCAGGTCTTGTACTTCACTCCCCCTCCACTCCATCCTAGGCCCCCCTCCAACTGCCCTGCCTCCCAAACGCTCCTCAGAGTCTTCAGAACACAGGCCCACGTCCCCAAATGCCAACATAAGAGGCAAACACCATCAGGTCTCTTGTCACCATCTTTATTTCTGGCTTCCAGCTTGACAAAGTCAATGAAACAACTTATCCAATGGCCCCTCCCCACAATCCACACCACATGCCGTGTTCTAGGCTGCTCTCCTATATATTATTAACTCTTTGATAACATATTTTAATACTTAACTTTAAATACAAGGAAAAACAATAAATTACTCGGCTGAGGGCCGAATGCTGGCCGTCAGACAAGAGTGGCTACTCTGGCCCTCTGACCTGTCCCCTGCCCCGGCCCCAGGACCCCAGTGAGGTAGCAGAAGTTTGCATACAGTACTTATTGCCAGGGATTTCTAATGCTCGCTGCTTTAGTGCTGGAGCCCCAAGTCTCCAGGCCCTTGGCTCCAAGTTCTGGCAGTAACAGTCCCTCCCTATCCCCACAGACAAAAACACTTGTTTAAATAACACACAATAATAAATAAGGCCAAGAAGAAATGTGCCTGGGCTGCTCTCTGCCTCAGTTGCCCCCGTGTAAAGCAGGTGGCTCCTCCACTGGCTGTCTGACGAGGGTGGCACCCATTGTAATGCTAGTTTGTTCTGAGGAGGTGGAGGTCAAGTGGGGCAATGTCCATCCTTGTCCACCCAGCTCAGAGCCCCAGATGGAGGAGGCCCACCAGGCTGAGCCCCGGGCACCAAGGCACAAGGCAGGTGGGATTGGCTGGGCTCAAGGCAGGCAGCACAGGCTCAGGTCTAAGCTAAGGAAATCTTACCCCCCTCCCTAACCCTCCTCCAGTCTCCCCAAGAAATTTTTGACATCTGAAAGAAAAATAAATCTGCAACTTAGATGGTCAGGGTCTGCCTCTGCAAATAATAATGCTAGCTCTTCATGCTTCAGCTGAATTTTCCATAGCGAAAAATGTTCCTTGAATGTTTGAGCAGGTCTTTTAAGAAGTGGGCCACTTCAATTTTGGTGTCTCGGATGTGATCGCTGGAAACCTGCTGCAGGGCAAAGAGGCCAGCATGTTAGTGGAACGCCAGAACCAGGACGATCAGCATCTACCAGGGGCTTTCCGGGGACCGGCTGGTTCAATCCCCACAAAAGCCCCCATGAGGTGAGTACTGTTATTACCCACATTTTACAGATGTGGAACTGAAGCTCAGGTAGGAGTCAGGAGCCCTCAGGCCACGTCTTGGAAATCCCAAAGGCACGCCCCTGCTTCTACACTGGGCCCACCGCTTTGTGGACACATGCCTCAGATGCTCAGCCAGCTTCCCCTGAAGCTCCCAGGGTGAGCCCAGGCCTGGGAGAAGTGGGTGCAGGGTCGGGGTGGGCAGGGGGGCCTTACCCCAGCTGAGGGCTTGTGAAGACAGAGTGCGCTCAGCATCCTCTGGGTCCTTTGGATGGCACTGCAGTTGGAGACATTGATCAGGGCTTCCAGGGCCGCACAGTACTGTGGGGACGAAAATGGGGCGGGGGTCAGGCAGCACATTCAGTGAGTTTGCAGGAGGGAGGGGGCTGGGAGGCCTGGTGGAGGTGGGTCTGGGTGGTGGGGAGCCCAGATGATGAGGGGTGGAGAGTGGCTCTTGAAGCCTGCCTGGAACCGCCACCCGTGTGAGCAAGGCTCAGAAAAGACGAGCAGAGGGCTTCAGCCTCAGCCACCTCCCCCCAGTGCCCAGGGGTCCTCACCATGTTGGCTGTCAGGTTGACACTCCACACCATGCTGCCATTGCACAGGGGTGCCTGAGGGAGCAGAGGACAGTGAGCTGAGTGCTGGCAGGTTCCCAGACCTGCCCAGCCAGCCCAGGCCAAGTCTCCACAGGGATCAGGCCCCACAGGCATCCCCATAGAGCAGGGGCAGGCCTGGGACCTTCAGTGTTCCTGAGCTTCAGTTCCTGCTCTGCACAGCGGGGGAGACCCATTGTACCGGGTCTTGGAGCTGAGAGAGAAAAACTGAGTAACACAGCCAGTGAGGGACAAGCCTTTTGCGAAGCTTGCCATAGCCAGGGCAGGAGGACAGATGACACAGGCCAGTCAATCAGGGGCCTGCAGGGAAGGTCCAGGGCAGCGTCAGGTGAGGGAGGGGGTGACCAGGCCAATCAGATGAGAGGCCGTGTGGGTCTAGTGTGTAAACAGCCCGCCTCCGGAATTGAGGATACCGCAGTTCGGAGCATGGGCCCTCTGGTGTCGTCCAATACTGGTTTAATCTGACTTTCGTCAGTTAACCTCACTGACACTTAGTCAGTAGAATGGGGTATCGTACCTGTCTCTTAAGGTGGTTGGCAGCGATGAAATGAGATGTAAAGCCCCGGCAGTGGGCCTGGTACATTATTAGTGCTCAGAAAGTGTGGGCCGTCACCACTGGGGAGAGGAGCTGACTCTACTGATGGATTCTTCCGTAAGAATGGGCTTAACTAAGATGCTGTGAATGACGGCCCCATTATCACATTCAAAGCCAACTGGCAAATGCCAAATAGTTCTAGGAGGTTGCCAGCCCTTCTCTGGTCTCCTCTGTTCAGAAACGGCTGAGTAGGAGCTGGCCGTGGCAGGCAGGGCCAGGCCAGGGGAGCAGGTGATCTCTGGGGACTCTGCCACATTCCTTCTTGGGTCCGCCCATATTACTGCATCCCCCACCCCAACCTGGCTCCCCTCCCCCATGGCCAGGCTCATCCCCTAGTCCTTGGGGCTTCTTCCTGACCTACAGGCATCTTAGGACCAGGCCCAGCCTTCATGGCCCAGACCATGACCAGTACCCTTCCTGAGAGTCCCCCACCCCTGCACCCCCAGAGCTAGGACCCTGGCCAACAGGCACTCACCTTCTGGTTCTGGGTGATATTGACCAGCTCTTCAATGAGCTCCTTGAGGGCTGTAGAGGGAGGCACAGGGCCCAGGGAGGCGAAGCCACCAAAGCAGGTGAGAGCAATGACCACAGTCAACCAGAGCGCCATGGAGCCTAGATCCAGCACAGGAAGAGTGAGAAGCAGACGCATAGGCTGGCCTAAGCTGAGTATCTTGTGGCCTTGTCCTCTTGTGGCAGCTTTTATAGGCCCAAGTGGTGATGCCTCACACCCTGGTCTCCGCTTTGTCAGGCACTATCTACAAACCACATCTTTACTCATCTTGATTTTACTTTGTGGAAAATCCAGCGTCACATAAAGGAAAGAATTTGATTTCTTCTAGGCTTATTACTGAGAGGGGTCTGGGGCAGTTTCCAAGATCTGGATGAGCTTACTGGTGGGGTAGGTGAGAGGGCCCTGAGGGCAGCCTGGTGTCAACTGTGCCAGCTAGAAATCCAGCACTTTTGCCCAGTGTCCACCCTAGGTGCCCACCCAGCTCCTGTCCTCAGATCCCTTTAGGTCACCAGAAATGCTGGGCAGACAGTGCTGTGACCACAGTCTATCAGATGTGGGAATCTGGGGGTTTTATTTTTTTCAGTGAACTGGTCTGTTACATTACCAAAACAAAACTTGCTCTGGGTACAGAATTCAAACAGGATAAAAGGAGAAGAGTGAAGTTCACTTCTTTTGGCCCACCTGATTCCCTGTTGGCCCTGCTGTGGGAAGGACCATGGAAGTGCAGATTCCCAGGTCTCCATTGAAAGATCCAGTCAGACTCAGGGATCCTCCTGGGATCTTTCCTTTGAAAAGTTGTTTGGCTGATAACTCTCAGCATGCGCAGCCTGGACACTGGGTGCCCCACCCAGCCTTCAGTGTGGGTCCGTCCTGCTGGGAGACCCTCAGTGGGTGGGGCGGGCAAGAGGTGGACCCAGCCTTAGCCCTGGAGACTCACTGTTCCCACTGCCACTTGAGACCTGGGGCGACCACCTCTGCCCTCTGAGGCCTCAAGTTTCCCTTGCAGATTGAAGGCTGTGGAGTGTGACTCCTGGGCCTGCCCCCACTCCAGGGTCCCCTGTGGGCAGCCCACCCCCTGCAGGGACACTGGCATGTAGCCATTTCCCTGCTTTTCCCTCATTCCTCCAGAAGTCCTCCAGAAACCCGTGCAACTGAGGCCACAGCATTTGCCTCTTGGGTGCTGATGTCAAGTCTCTCCCTCACCCACTTCCTCCCCTAAGCCAGTGCCTCCCCATCTCGGCCCCCTCTCTGTCTGCTCAGGCTGCCTCTCTGTCCAATGACAATGGGGCTCAGCCTCCTCACAAGGGTCCTCCAAGGGACGCTGGGGCTGTCACCCCTGCTTAGAAGACTCCCAGCCTTGCCCACCCTCTCCTCTCACTGGTAACATGATTCCCACCCTCTCTTCTCTCCCAGCCCCAAGTTTCCCAGCACAATTGCAGGCCCTAACGCTTGCAAGCTGGGCCCTGCCCCTCCTGGCTCCCCAGTGCCTGGAGTGCCGCCGCCTGCTTCTGTGACCTCAGTTTCCTTATCTGCAGACTAGGGTCAGTAGAATCTCCCGTGGGGGTCCCTGTGTTGGCGGAAGGAATGGGGAACCACCGTGGGTTGCGTCAAGATGAGTGGAACGCCTCCCTCCCCCTCTAGGACCAGCAAAACCAAGCGGGGAGCGGTGGGTAGGTGCGCCCCCGCGCGTGGGAGAAGGCCCGCGGTTGTGGCGATGCCCTGGAGATAGGCGCCGCCTTATGTAATGGGAGATGGGGCTGATAAACGGGATCCGCTCAGGCCAGGCTCCCTCCGTGGCCGAAGGCTTCGGCCGGTGAGGGAGGGAGGGGTAGGAGTGCAGACCCGCTTCTCGGAGAAGCGCCCACGCCCGTCCCCGGCTTGGGATTGTGCGGGTCAGAGGCCGGGCGAGGGAGCTGCAAGGGCGGGAGCGAGCGGTCCGAGCGCCCTGCAGGGCCAGGGCGCCTGTGCGCACCAGCGAGGGGATGTCGCGTTCTTCCCCCGGGCCCGGGGATCCTGCGGCGACACGGCAGAGTTGCCCACCCCTCTTCCTGCGCTGTGCTCTGGAGACCCGCTCTGGCCCTCAGCCCCGAATGAGCCCCCGCTGGCTAGTCAACTGGACCATGATGCTTTTTTTTTTTTTTTTTTTTTTCCAGCGAGGCTTGGTTCACATCCCGGATCATTGCAATCAACACAGCTACAAAAGTGCTGCTCCGGGCACTTGACACACGTGGCTTGCATCTCTCCACCAGCCACGGCGTTGGGCCGCCCCATCCGGGTCTTGCAGGTGCAGAATCGGGCGCTCGGGGCGTATGGAGCCTGCCCCGATGCGAGGCCAGGGCCAGGGAAGGGCGGGCTCGCGGGCCTCACCGCCTGGGTCTCAGCACAGATTGGACAGCTGGGGTTGGGACCGCCCTTCACTAGGGCCAGCCCGCCCTGCACGAAGTTTTGGAAAACTTCCTTTTCCAATTTTTTTTCCCGACTTTGGCTCTCCATTGGAAAGAAGAGATACCCAGTCAGTAGGAGTGTCAGGCAAGTTGTTTTAATAACGTAAAATTCCTAAGTAAATTTTCATTTTTTTAATGAAAGTTATACGTGCATGTAATTTTTAAAAAATCAAATAATTCGAGGAGGTTTATTAAGAAAAGCATCACTTTTGAGAATTCCTCCATTGGTCTTCACGTCTCGTGAGTGAGGCACTGACTGCCCTACTTTGTTCCCTACAATCTTTTTCGACATGTTTGCATAGCAAGCAACCTTGGAAGAGACAGCATCTTCCTCTGAAGCAAAAAGGCAGGCAGGCTTACTGTCCATTATGAGCAATTCAGGCTGTCTCAGCTCAGGCCTCTTCTCCTGTGCTTACACTGTGTGTACAGGTACCAGCTGGCTCTCTTGGCACCACTCTGTGAGAACCGGGGTTCAGGGAACCAAACAAAAGACAATACTCCAATACTACTAGTGCCGGTCTAACAATCTGTTCTTTGTCTCTGATGCAGGAGTCTTGTGTCTTCTGCCAGCCTCCATGAAACTGTGGCAAGCTGACTGGTTAGCACGCAAGTGGGATAAAATCTCAGAGCCTTCAGTTGTTGACAAGCAGCTCCCCACCCCTACCCCCTTGGCCTCTCCTCCAGAGGAACCACGACCGTAACTGCTTCTTTTGGTATTTACCTCCTCCATGTTTCTGGATTTCTCGATTTTCAAATGCAGGCAGTATCTGTGGTTTACGATGAATATTTAATTCTTCTCCTCCTTGCTGTCCTTCTTCCACTGCATCTTTCCTTTTTTTCTCATTCTACCAATATGCGTAGATCATAATTTGGGTTGGCCAAAAGCTTTGTTTACTGTTTATATAATTAGGCTAATATATTCTCAGCTGAAACATATAGTTACCTAAGATTAATTTTCCCTCAAAACTTTTTTCCTAATAATTAATAATTGTCTTATTTTTCCATTTGCTTAGTTTTTCTATGTTCCTCTGTGATTTAATCCTAAATTCTCAGCCACTTACATAAATCTCCTTTTAACAGATTTGGGTAAATCAGTTATTTTCACAATTTCATCTTCCCAAGATAATCTCCCCTGGAGCCTGTTGACCTGCTCAGACATGGACAGCTGCCATCTGACAACTTCTGTACAGCTGTCGTGCTGAGGACTCCTGTCATCCTGCCATGGGAGTTCCCTTCTCCTCTTTCCTGTGTGGCTCTCCTACTCCTTGCATCCCAGGTCTTCCTCTTTCTTGCGGGGAACACATCCACGTACACACAGAATTTCAGGCAGGAAATAGTTCTCCTTCAGAAGTTTGAATACCTCTGCCATTGCCTCCTATCTTCCAGTATCTCCTGTCTGCAGAAGTCCAAAAGCACTCTGTATCCAGGTCTTTTCTAACTCTCTGGAAATCTGTAGGAAAATTTCCTGGTTCCCATGCCCCAAAGTTTACAGTGATGTTTCTTGGTGTAGCTTTGTTTTCATCTATGATGCCAGACACAGTGGGCTCTTTCAAACAAACATGTCACTAAGTTCTGGGAAATTTTCTTTCTTTAAAAAAAATTTTTATTGAAATATAGTTGATTTACCATATTGTGTTAGTTTCAGATGTACAGCAAAGTGGTTTGGTTGTATATATAATCTTTAAAAAAATTCTTTTCCATTATAAGTTATTTAAAGATATTGAATATAGTTCCCTGTGCTATACAGTAAGTCCTTGTTGTTTATCTAATTTATATATGGTAGTGTGTATCTGTTAATTCCATACTCCTAATTTATCCCTCTCCCTCCTTTCCCTTTGGTAACCATAAGTTTGTTTTCTATGTGTGTGAGTCTGTTCCTGTTTTGTAAATAAGTTAATTTGTACTGTTTTTTAGATTCCACATTTAAGGGATGTCATAATCTTTGTCTTTCTCTGACTTACTTCACTTAGTATGATAATCTCTAGGTCCATCCATGTTCTGCAAATGGCATTATTTCATCCTTTTTTATGGCTGAGTTGTATTCCATTGTATATATACACCACATCTTCTTTATCCATTCATCTGTCCATGGACATTTCAGTTGCTTCCATGACCTGGCTATTGTAAATAGTGCTGCTATGAACATTGGGGTGCATGCATCTTTTCAAATTAGCTTTCGTCTTTTCTGGATATATGGCCAGGATTGGGATTGCTGGATCATATGATAACTCTGTTTTTAGTTTTCCATAGTGGCTGCACCAGTTTACATGCCCATCAGCAGTGTAGGAGGGTTCCCTTTTCTCCACACCCTCCCCAGCATTTATTATTTGTAGACTTTTTTGATGATGACCATTCTGATTTTAAAAAAAATTTAAACCTCTGTTATTATTTTATTTAAAAAATTATTGTAAAGCCATTGCTTTTTTAAAAAATAGATTTTTTTTAGATTCAGAGCAATATTGAGTAGAAAGTACAGAGTTTCCGTATACTCCCTAACCCCACATATACATAATCAGCATCCCCCAACAGAGTGGTACAATTGATGAGCCTACAGGAACACATCAGTATCACCCAGAGTCCATAGTTTACCTTAGGGTTCATTCTTTGTGTTGTACATTCTATGGGTTTTAACAAATGTGTAATGTCATATATCCATTGCCATATATATATATATATATATAGAGAGAGAGAGAGAGAGAGAGACGAGAGAGAGAGACAGAGAGTAGTTTCATTGCACTAAAAAATCCTCTGTGCTCCACCTATTATTCACCCTACCTTCACTCCTAACCCGTGGCTACCACTGATCTTTCTACTTTTTCCATAGTTGTGCCTTTTCCAGAATCATATAGTTGGAATCATACATTATGTAACCTTTTCAGATTGGCTTTTTTCACTTAGTAATATGCATTTATGTTTCTTCCATGTCTTTTCATGGCTTGACAGCTCATTTCTTTTTAGCGTGGAATAATATTCTGTTGTCTGGGTGTACCAAGTTTATTTATCCACTTATCTACAGAAGGATATCTTGGTTGCATCAAGTTTTGGCAGTTATGTATAAAACTGCTATAGACATCCATGTACAAATTTTTGTGTGGACATAAGTTTTCAATTTGCATAAGTACCAAAGGATGCAATCACTGGATCATACGGTAAGAGTATGTTTAATTTTGTAGGAAACTGTCAAAGTGTCTTCCAAAGTGACTGTACCATTTTGCATTCCCACCGGCAGTGAATGAGAGTTCCTGTTGCTTCACATCTTCGTGAGAATTTGGTGTTGTCAGTGTTGTGGATTTTGACAAAATGGGTATGTAATGGTATCTCACTGTTGTTTTAATTTACATTTTTCTGATGATATATGGTGTGGAGTAGCTTTTCATACGCTTACTTGCCGTCTGTGTATTTTCTTGGGTGAGGTGTCTGTTAAGGTCATTGACCTCTTTTTAAAATTGGGCTGTTCATTTGCTTATTGTTGAGTTTTAAGTATATATTGGATAACAGTCCTTTATCTGATGTCTTTTACAGATATTTTCTCCCAGTCTCTGGCTTGTCTTTATTCTCTTGAGAGTGTTTTTTGCAAAGAAGAAATTTTTTATTTTGATGAAGTCCAGTTTATCAATTATTTCTTTCATGGATCATGCCTCTGGTGTTGCATGTAAAAAGTCATCACCAAACCCAAAGTCATCTACATTTTCTCCTATGCTATCTTCTAGAAGTTTTATAGGTTTGTGTTTTACAGTCAGGTCTGTGATTCATATATATATATAAGTATATATATATATATATATATAACATTTTATTTTTTATTTTTAAAATTTTAATTTATTTATTTTTGGCTGCGTTGGGTCTTCGTTGCTGTGTGCGGGCTTTCTCTAGTTGTGGAGAGCGGGGGCTACTCTTGTTGTGGAGCACGGGCCCTAGGCACATGGGCTTCAGTAGTTGTGGCACGTGGGCTCAGTAGTTGTGGCTCGTGGGCTCTAGAGCATAGGCTCAGTAGTTGTGGTGCACAGGCTTAGTTGCTCCACCACGGCTGTGGGATCTTCACAGACCAGGGATTGAACCCATGTCCCCTGCGTTGGCAGGCAGATTCTTAACCACTGTGCCACCAGGGAAGCCCTATTTATTTATTTTTTGCCGGCGGGTATCCAGTTCCTGCGTTTTTTGTTGAAAAGATTATCTTTGTTCCATTGTATTCCCTTTGCTCCTCTGCCAAAGATCAGTTGACTATATTTATATGGGTCTATTTATGGGCTCTCTCTTCTGTTCCATTGATCTATTTGTCTATTCTTTTACTAATACCACACTGTCCTGATTTTTGTAGCCTTATAATAAGTCCTGATGTTGAGTAGTGTCAGTCCACCAATTTTGTTCTTCTTCAATATTCTGGATCTTTTGCCTCTCCATATAAACTTTATAATCAGTTTGTTGATATCTTCAAAATAACTTGTTGGAATATTGATTGGGATTGCTTGAATCCATAGACCAAGTTGGGAAGAACTGACATGTTGACAGTATTGATTCTTCCTATCCATGAACATGGATTATCTCTCTGTTTATTTAGTCCTTTGATTTCTCTCATCAGAATTTTGTAGTTTTCCTCATATAGATCTCATACATATTTTGTTAGATTTATACCTAAGTATTTCATTTTGGGGGTACTACTGTAAACAGTATTTCAAATTCCACTTGTTCATTGCTGGTATATAGGAAAGTGATCGAATTTTGTGTATGAAACTTATATCCTGCAACCCTGCTATAATCACTTATTAGTTTCAGGAGTTTCTGTTGATCCTTTTGGATTTTATACTTAGGCTCTCATGTCATCAACAAACAAAGTTTTCTTTCTTTCTTCCTAATCTGTATTCTTTTTATTTCCTTTTCTTGTCTTGTTGCATTAGCTAGGACTTCTAGTATGACGTTGAAAAGCAGTGGTGATTGGAGATATCCTTGCCTTGTTTCTGATCTTCGTGGGAAAGCTTCAAGTTTCTCACCATGATGTATGATGTTAACTATAGGTTTTTGTAGATATTCTTTATCAAATTGAGGAAGTTCCCCTCTATTCTTAGTTTACTGAGAGGTTTTATCATGAATGGGTGATGGATTTTATAAAATGCTTTTTCTGTATCTATTAATATGACCATGTGATTCTTCTTCTTTAGCCTGTTGATGTGATGGATTATATTAATTGATTTTTGAATATGAAGCAGCCTGGCATATCTGGGATAAATCCCACTAGGTGGTGCTGTATAATTCTTTGGCTACATTTTTGCATTCAGTTTGCTAATATTTTGTTGAGGATTTTTGCATTTTATCACAGATATTGATCGGTACTTTTTTTTCTTGTAATATCTTTGTCTGTTTTGTTATTAGGGTAATGCTGGCCTCATAGGATGTGTTAGGAAGTATTCTCTCTAGTTCCATGTTCTGAAAGATATTGTAGAGAATTTATTTAATTTCTCTCTTAAACATTTTGTCGAATTCCCCATGAATTCTCGGCCTGGTACTTTCTATTTTGGAAGGTTATTAAGTATTATTTAATTTCTTTGTTAGATATAGGCCTATTCAGATTGCCTGTTCTTGTGTGAGTTTTGGCAGATTGTATCTTTCAAGGAATTGGTCCATTTTCATCTAGGTTATCAAATTTGTGGCCATAGGGTTGTTCCAATTTTAGTATATGTGCTGCCGAAGCGAGCACTGTAGGGTTGTTCATATTGTTCCTTTATTATCCTTTTAATGTCCATAGGATCTATAGTGATGTTGCTCTTTCATTTATGTTATTAGTAATTTGAGTCCTCTCTTTTTCCTTAGTTCACCTGGCTATTATTGATTTTATTGATCTTTTCAAAGAACCAGCTTTTGATTTTGTTGATGTTCTCTATTGATTTCCTGTTTTCAGTTTCATAGATTTCTGCTCTAATTCTTATTATTTCTTTTCTTCTGCTTACTTTGGATTTAGTTTGCTCTTCTTTTTCTAATTTCCTAAGGTAGAAGCTTAGATGATTGATTTTAGATCTTTCTTCTTTTCTACTGTATGTTTTCATTGCTATAAATATTCTTCTAAGCACTGCTTTCACTACATCCCACAAAATTTGATGTTATGTTTTCATATCCATTTAGTTCAAAATATTGTTCAATTTCTCATGAGA
Organism: Mesoplodon mirus; assembly: GCF_964341445.2. NCBI lineage: Eukaryota > Metazoa > Chordata > Mammalia > Artiodactyla > Ziphiidae > Mesoplodon > Mesoplodon mirus. The sequence goes on from NC_138980.1 coordinate 74,039,084, forward strand.
TTTCTTCTTTAACCCATAAGTTATTTAGACATATTTTGTTTAATCCCCATATAGTTGTGGGGGGGTGTTCCAGCTTTCTGTTATTGATTTCTAGTTTAATTTCCTTGTGGTATGACAGCAGGCATTGGTGTCTTGGTGTTCTTGGTGAACTTTTTGTGCGAGCTTGAGAAGAATATACATTCTGCTGTTGTTGGATGAAGTAGTCTATAGATATTTATTATATCCAGTTGATTGATGGTGCTGTTGAATTCAACTATGTCCTTACTGAAGTTCTGCTTGCTGAATCTTTCCATTTCTGATAGAGGGGTGTTGAAGTCTCCTAGCTATAATACTGGATTCATCTATTTCTTTTTGCAGTTCTATCAGTTTTTGCCCCATGCATTTTGATCGTCTGTTGTTAGAGGCATATGCATTAAGGATGGATATGGCTTCTTGGAGAATTGACTCTTTTTATCATTATGTAATGCCTCTTTTTATCCCTGATAACTTTCCCTGGTCTGAAGTCTGCTCTGTCTAAAATTTATACATTATTAGTGTTAATATAGCTACTCCTGCTTTCTTTTGGTTACTGTTATCATAGTATATCTTTCTCCATCAATTTTATTTTATTCTATATATGTCTTTATATTTAAAGTAGATTAATACTTAGGTCTTGTTTCTTGACCTGCTTTGAAATAATTGGTGTATTTAGGCCATTGATGTTCAAAAGGATTATTGATATAGTTGAATTAATGTCTACTGTAATTGTTACTGTTTTCTATTTGTTCCTTGTTCTTTGTTGCTATTTTTGCCTTTCACTTTTTTTCTGCCTTTTTGGTTTTAATTAAGCATTTTATATGCTTCAGTTGTCTCTCCTTTATTAACACATTAGTTATACTTTTAACTTTTTTTAGTGATTGCCCTAGAGTTCGCAGTATGTATTTACAATTAATCCAAGTTCATTTTCAAATAACACTATACCACTTCATGGGTAGTGTGAGTACCTTATAATAACAAAATAATCCTGATTCCTCTCTTCCGTCTCATTTCATTGTTGTCATTCATTTCACTTATACATAAGCATGTATGTTTATATATGTGTGCAGTCATCCCTCAGTATCCACAGGGGATTGGTTCTAGGACCCTCTTCAGATACAAAAATTCACAGATGCTGAAGTCCTTTACAGTCGGCCCTCTGTATCCATGGATGCAGAACTCGTGTATATGGAGGACCAACTGTGTGTGTGTGTGTGTGTGTGTGTGTGTGTATTGATATTTATTTATAAAAAGCATATATAATCAAATACATTGTTGCCATTATTACTTTGAACAAATTATTATGAGATCGATTATGAATAAGAAAAAATAAATGTTTTTTATTTTACCTTCACTTATTCCTTCTTTCTTTCTTTATGCAGATCTGAGTTTTATCATTTTCCTTCTCACTAAAGATTTCTTTTGTCATTTCTTACAAGTTCAGTCTACTAGCAATAGATTCCCTTAATTTTTACTTGAGTAAGTCTTCATTTCTCCTTCAGTTCTGAAGGATAATTTTGCAGGGTACAAAATTTTAGGTTGGTGGTGTTTTTTTTTTTCTCTTAGCATTTAAAATATTTCTCTCCACTCTTTGCTTGCATGATTTCTGAAGAGAAACAAGCATAACTGTTATCTTTATTCTTCTATAGGTAAGGCATCCCTCCCACACCCCACCCCCAGCTTCTTTTAGAGTTTTTTTAATTGAAGTATAGTTGATTTACAATGTTGTGTTAATTACTGCTGTACAGCAAAGTGACTCAGTTATACATATGCGTATTCTTTTTCATACTCTTTTCCATTATGGTTTATCACAGGATACTTTAGATTCCACATATAAGTGATATCATATGGTATTTGTCTTTCTCTTTCTGACTTACTTCACTTAGTATGATCATCTCTAGTTGTATCCATGTTGCTAAAAATGGCATTATTTCTTTCTTTTTTATGGCTGAGTAGTATTCCATTGTATATATGTACCACGTCTTCTTTATCCATTCATCTGTCAATGGACATTTAGGTTGTTTCCATGTCTTGGTTTCTATGAATAAATTGAGTTTTTTATCTTTGACTTTCTGTAGTTTGAAAATGATATGCCTATGTGTATTTGGAGAGAGGGGTTGGGGGTGGGGCATTTATCCTGCTCAGTGTACTCTGAGCTTCCTGGATCTGTGGTTTGGTGTCTGACGTTAATATGGGGGATTTTTCCATCATTATTGTTTCAAATATTTCTTCTGTTCCTTCTCTTTTTCTTCTTCTGGAATTCTGATTATACTTATGTTACTCCTCTAGTAGTTGTCCCATAGTTATTGGATATTTTGTTCTTTTTCTCTCTCTTTTATTCTCTTTGCTTTTTTTAGTTTTGGTGGTTTCTAATGAGATATCCTCAAGTTCAGAGATTCTTTTCTCAGCTGCATCCAGTCTACTAATAAGCAAAACAAAGACATTTTTCTCATTGTTCTTGATCTCTAGCATTTTTTTTTTGGTTCATTCTTATAATTTCCTTTTCTCTGCTTACATTGCCCATCCATTCTTGCATCTTGTCTGTTTTATCCATTAAAGCCTTTAGCATCTTATAGTTGTTTAAAATTCCTGGTCTGATCATCCCAACATCCCTGCCATATCTGAGTCTGGTTCTCTTGCTTGCTCTGTCTCTTCCAACTGTGCTTTTTGCCTTTTAGTATGTCATAATTTTTTCTTGATAGCCAGATATAATGTATTGGGTAAAAAGAACTGCTGTAAATATGCCTTTGTTAATGTGATGGTAAATTGTGTATGTTGGGGGCGTAGTTTTCTGTAGTCCTATGAGTAGTAGGTCTTAGTCTTTTAGTGAGCCTGTCCCTCTGGACTATGAACTTCACACATGCCTCTAAGTTCCCTCACCCTTCAGTGGGACAGAATGGCTAGAGCCAGCTGGAGCTGGGTGTTTCTCTTCTCTTAGGCCAGTCAGGCTCTGATAAAACTCCAGCAGATTAGGCTTTAGTTAAATAGTTTCTTCTGGGCTTCCCTGGTGGCGCAGTGGTTAAGAATCCACCTGCCAATACGGTAGACACGGGTTCGAGCCCTGGTCCGGGAAGATCCCACATGCTGCGGAGCAATTAAGCCCATGTGCCACAACTACTGAGCCTCCGCTCTAGAGCCCGCGAGCCACAACTACTGAGCCCATGTGCCACAACTACTGAAGCCCACGCGCCTAGAGCCCAGTGCTCTGCAACAAGACAAGACACCGCAATGAGGAGTCTGCACACTGCAACGAAGAGTAGCCCCCACTCACCACAACTAGAGAAAGCCCGTGCACAGCAACAAAGACCCAATGCAGCCAAAAATAAAAAAATAAATTGAAAAAATAGTTTCTCCTGAGGGCAGACTTGTTAAGCAGAATAGAATGCTCTGGCATGTTTCAAAATATTTCATTTCCCTTCCCCCTGCCTGAAGCATGAGGTGACTTTTCTCTGATATTCACTGTGAGGACCTGGTGAGATCCTGGAGGCAAAACTCACAAAAGTGTGCCCCCCATGACTGGGTCCCCTGGAGTTTTTATCTCTCAGACTTGACCATGCTGAGTCTACAGCAACTCATCAGTTATAGTTCAAGTGTCCCTACCACAACACTGGTTCCTGCAGAGTAATTTTATTTTTACTTCTAATTTTGAATAGGTATTCCATTCACATGGCTCAAAAATCAAAATGAAATATATGAAAAAATTCAGTGAAATGTCTCAACACCCTCCCCCCCAAATAACTATTTTTTATTAAGTTTTTGGTGTATCCTGAGTTTATATAAATATAAGCAGCTATGAATATATGGTCTTATTTTTATCTTGTTTCTACACATGAGGTAGCATCCTATATACATTTTGCACCTTGCTTTTTCTCACTTTTTATAAGAAGATATTTCTATATTCACACTTAGATTGGGATATTTTTTAAATATTTTATGACTTTTCCCTCTATTCTATCTCTTCCCTCTTATTGGAACTAACATTTTTTTGGATTATATACCTCATGGACTAGTGCTCTGATTTTATCTTTTTCTCTTTTTTTTTTTTTTTTTTTTTTTTTTTTTTTTTTTTGCGGTATGCGGGCCTCTCACTGCTGTGGCCTCTCCCGTTGCGGAGCACAGGCTCCGGACGCGCAGGCTCAGCGGCCATGGCTCACGGGCCCAGCCGCTCCGCAGCATATGGGATCCTCCCGGACCGGGGCACGAACCCGTATCCCCTGCATCGGCAGGCGGACTCTCAACCACTGCGCCACCAGGGAGGCCCTCTCTTATTTTTTATTCAAAAATTTTCTCTTCTCTGGGATATTTCCATAACATTATCTTCCATCCCAAAGGTGTTATACTTTTCTTTGAATATGCATGTGTCTAATTGCATCAAGTTCTTATTTCATTGATGGATATCTTTTCTTAGCAATCTGAAATTTTTACTGATAATTGGTATTTTTAAAAAGTTTCCTTCTCCATACATAGTCTCTATTTCCTCCATGTTTTTTCTTTTAAATTTATTTTGATCTTTTTCTTTCATGTTATGGACTTTCCTTGGATATCATGTGATCCGGGATTCCCTGATCATATTTAAGAGTGGAGGACTAACAGTAGATTGAAAGCCTTGAGTGTGTGTGTGTGTGTGTGTGTGTGTGTGTGTGTGTGTGTGTGTGTGTGGTGGTGGTGGTGTTTACTAGAGGGCCATTGGCTTGTTGTTTCATTGGGGGACTTCCCATACGAGCTTCTTTAGGTCATTTTGTGGCAGGTGGGGCAACTTCCCCAGAATAGAATCACCATGTCTCCAGCCTGGCTGACAGCATTTTGGCAGCCAAGGGTGCGTAGAGGGCTGGGCATGGGGGTCCCAGCATCTGTTAATTATTCACTTAGTGCCCTGATTTTAGCACAGCTAGGCCCCTCTCAACTGTGCCTAGTGTTTCTTGGTCTAGTTACCCTCTCCAGAGAAAAAAACACTTCCATCTTCTGTTGGAGTGGGGTCACTCATCTTTGAGGAGTGGAAATGGGGATTTAACTGCTCCTTAAACCAAGTTCCAACTTATTTTAACCACTCCCCATCCAGAGGTACTTGGTCTTCTGCCTGTTCCTGAGCATTTGAGGAATCTATACATCAGAATAGGTCTCACCTTCTCTATGGCTGGTTTAGGATTCAGTTTTGGGGGGTCAACCAAGTAGTCTGTCTGCTGTCAGCCTGCTTTCTACCCTTCAAACTGCTGTTGCTATTGTTCCTTTCTCCCATTTTGGTGAGTTTAAACCTTTAAAGATTCAGTTACTCTCATCTTACTGGGTTATCAGGTGGGAGTTTATGTGTTCATTCCCTTGTTTTTACTTGGAATATATGTTTTTAATGTAGAGAATTTATTAAAGAGACAAGCAATGAGAAGGAAACACTAACCTTGCACCTCTTTGACCTGACACTGGTAACACCTCAGTATCTATTAACAGTCCTTTTTTATGTACGTTTATATTTTGTTACAAAAATGGGATTATATTCTACACAACTTTTACCATCTTTTTCTTTTCAGTCAACATATATGAAGAGCATTCTCTAATATCAGTATTTTGCGTTTTAAAAAATACACAAAAATGTTGTGTAAAATGCAGATGTGCAAAGAAAAACCCCCATAATCTCAGCATCCAGATAATAATCATTGTAATATCTTGGTATCTGTCACTCTAGGAGGTGTATGTATATATGATAAGTACTTCATTCCTAAACTAAAAATGAAATCTTTGCCTTTGTAAATATTCAGCCTAGTGTGAAAGACATGTTTTATGCAAATAATTCACACAACAATCTGTGTGTGTGTATATCATATTGTATACAATAATCATAGTGCAATTATAAAAAAACAGAAAAATTGGTTTACTAATATAAGGTAAACTACAGACCTTATTCTATTTTTATTAATTAATTTTATTTATTTTACTCTTGGATGTGTTGGGTCTTAGTTGCAGCATGTGGGCTCTTCATTGCAGTGTGTGGGCTTCTCTCTAGTTGTGGCTTGCGGGTTTTTTCTCTCTAGTTGTGGTGTGCGGGCTCCAGACTGTGTGGCCTCTCTAGTTGAGGTGCATGGGCTCAGTAGTTGTGGCACGTGGGCTTAGTTGCCCCGCAGCATGTGGGATCTTAGTTCCCTGACCAGGGATCAAACCCACGTCCCCTGCATTGGAAGGTGGACTCTTTAGAGTCCCCAGATCTTATTCTGATTTCAACAGTGTTTCCACTAATGTCCTTTTCCTGTTCCAAGATCTAACTCAGGAACCCACATTGCATTTAATTATTAGTTCTCCTTAGTCTCCTGCAGTCTGTAACAGTTCTTTAGTTTTTCTTGTCTTTCATAACCTATGACACTTTTCAGTATTGATCAGTTATGCTGTCAAATGTTCCTCAATTCCAATCTTGATGTTTTCTCGTAAGTGAAATAAAGTTAAACGTTTTTTGGCAAGAATATCACAGAAATGAAATTGTGTCCTCAGTGCACATCACAGGATTCCTGATGCCAGTATATCTTATTTTGGTGATGTTGACCTTTGTCACTTGGTTAAACTGGTTTCTACGAAGTTTCTCCACTATAAAGTTACTTTCTCTTTTTAGTTAATAAATATATTGATAGTTTGAGACTATATGAATTCTGTTTCTTTTCAAATTGTGCCCACTAATATTAGCACCCATCAGTGGATCTTATCTGAAAAAATTTTTACTGTGGTATTTGCCTAATGGTGATTTTTCTATTTGCCTCTTTTCTTCTACATTTGTCATTTGTAATTCTACTGTAAAGAAGAGCTGTTCCTTATCCCTCTTTCATTTGTCTAATTAAGCACTTGTTTATATCAGTATGACCTTATGACTTCAGTTGTTTTGGATATGGACCCTGAAATGGAATTGCTGGATCATATGGTAATTCTATTTTTAATTTTGGGGGAACTGTCATAGTGGCTACACCATTTTACATTTCCACAAACAGTGCCCAAGTGTTTCAGTTTCTCCACATCTTCATCAACACATTTTCTGGTTTTTTTGATAGCCATCCTAACAGATGTGAAGTGATACCTAATCATGGCTTTGCTTGCATTTCCCTAAAGATTACTGATGTTGGACATCTTTTTATGTGCTTATTGGCCATTTGTCTATTCTCTGGGTTGTTATAGCAGCATCTTACTCTTGGTACTTATTTCTGTCTTAACTGCTTTGGGCTGCTGTTAAAAAATATACCATAGACTGGTATTTTTAATACTAGAGGGTGACTTAAACAAGAAGAACTTATTTCTCAAAGTTCTGGAGGCTGGGAAGTCCAAGATCAAGGCACTGGCAGATTTCGTGTATGGTGAGAGCCAGCTTTCTGGTTCAGAGATGGCCATCCTTTTGCTGTATCCTCACATGGTAGAAGGGTCAAGGGAAGCACTCTGGGGTCTTTTTTATAAGGGCGCTAATCCCATTCACTAGGGCTCCACCTTAATGACCTAATAATCTTCCAAAGGCACCACCTCCAAATACCATCATATTGGTGATTAAGTTTCAAATATGAATTTTGGGGGATATAAACATTCAGTCTGTAGTAGGAAGGTTAGGTTATTGATTTGAGATCACTTTTACTTTTTTTTTTTTTTTTTTTTTTTTTTTCCGTACGCGGGCCTCTCACTGTTGTGGCCTCTCCCGTTGCGGAGCACAGGCTCCGGATGCGCAGGCTCAGCGGCCATGGCTCACGGGCCCAGCCGCTCCGCGGCATATGGGATCCTCCCAGACCGGGGCACGAACCCGTATCCCCTGCATCGGCAGGCGGACTCTCAACCTCACTTTTACTTTTTTTTTTTTTTTTTTTTTTTTTTTTTTTTTTGCTGTACGCGGGCCTCTCACTGCTGTGGCCTCTCCCGTTGCGGAGCACAGGCTCCGGACACACAGCCTCCGCGGCCATGGCTCGCGGGCCCAGCCGCTCCGCGGCATGTGGGATCCTCCGGGATCGGGGCATGAACCCGTGTCCCCTGCATCGGCAGGCGGACTCTCAACCACTGCGCCACCAGGGAAGCCCCTCACTTTTACTTTTTAAATGGAGGCATTTACAGCTGTAAACCTCCCTCCAAACACTGTTTTCACTGCATCCCATAAGTTTTGGGTGTTGTGTTTTCATTTTCATTTATCTCAAAATCTTTTGTCTTTTCCCTTGCAATTTCTTCTTTGACCTATTAGTTATTGAATAGTGTATCTTTTAATTTCCACATATTTGTGACTTTCCCAAATGTCTTTATGTTACTGATTTCTAATCTCACTCCATTGTGGTAGGAGAACATATTTTTTACAATTCCAATCTTTTCAAATTTTTTGAGACTTGTTTTATGGCATAACATATGGTCTGTCCTGGGGAATGTCCCATGTCACTTGAGAAGAATGTGTATCTTGCTTTTGTACATGAAGTGTACTACAGGCATCTGTTAGGTTTAGTTGGTTTATAGTTTTGTTCAAGTCTTCTGCTTCCTTGTTGATCTTCTATGTGTTCTGTCTGTTATTGAAAGTGGGTTAATGAAGTCTCCAACTATTACTGTTGAAATGGTCTACTTCTTCCTTTAATTCTGTCAGTTTTTCTTCATATATTTTGCATTCAGATATCTATTGTTAGGTGCATACATGTTTTTAATTGTTATGTCTTCCTGATGGATTGACTTTTCATCACTATAGAATGACCTTCTCTGTCTTTAGTAACAATTTTTGTCTTAAAATCTATTTTGCCTGATACAGTACAGCCACTCCAGCACTTTTGAGTACTGTTTGTGTGGAATTTCTTTTTCTGTCCTTTTATTTTCCACCTATTTGTGTCTTTGTATCTAAAGCATGTCTTTTATAGACAACATACAGTTGGACTTTTTTTGGAAAAACTCATTCTCCTAACCTTTGCTTTCTGATTGGCATCTTTAGTCCATTTACATTTAGTGTAATGACTGATAATGTAGGATTTATGTCTGCCATTTTGCTATTTTTTTAAATTGCTATTTGTTTTCTGTCTGTCTCATGCCTTTATTGTTTTTCTTAGTCTTCCTTTACTCCTTTCTTTTGTGTTAGGTAGATAATTTTGTGTATACCATTTAAGTTTCTTTGTTTCTTCTACTATAGGTTTTTTGAATTATTTCCTTTGTTATTTATTATTTCCTTAATTATTTCCTTTGTTATTTCCCCAGGTTGCCCTGGGGATTACAAATTAGCATTTTAGCTTAGATGAATATCAACTTAATTTCTATTTCAAAAGCTTCTATATAGGGCTTCCCTGGTGGCGCAGTGGTTGAGAGTCCGCCTGCCGATGCAGGGGATACGGGTTCGTGCCCTGGTCCGGAAAGATCCCACATGCCGCAGAGCGGCTGGGCCATGAGCCATGACCACTGAGCCTGTGCGTCCGGAGCCTGTGCTCCGCAATGGGAGAGGCCACAACAGTGAGAGGCCCGTGTACCGCAAAAAAAAAAAAAAAAAAAAAAAAAAAAGCTTCTATATAGCCCAGTCTCCCCCCTCCCCCATACTATTATTGTCATATAAATTACATCTTTATTCATTATAAGCCCATCAACAGTGTTTAAATTAATTCTTAATGCAGTTATCTTTTAAATCAGATAGGAAAACTGAATTATAAACCAAAATACATTTATACTTCTATATTACCTGTGTATTTACCTCTACTGGAGCTGTTTTTCATGTGGATTTAAGTCTAGTTTTATTTAATTTCAGCCTGAAGGATTCTTTTAGCATTGTAGGGCAAGTCTGATGGAGACAAATTATCTTAGTTTTTTTTTATCTGAAAATATCTTATTTTCTCTGGATTTTGAAGGATAATTTTACTGGATATAGAATTCTTGGTTACAGTCAGCCCTTTTAGTATGTCATCCCAGTATGACTTTTGGTTTCCACTGTTTCTAAGGAGAAGTCAACTGTTAATTTTATTGAGGCTTTTTCACTGCTTTGTCTTGCTCCTTCCAAGATTCTTTTGTTTTTTGACCGTTTGGTTAGGATGCATCTAAGTGCTAATCTCTTGAGGGTTTTTTTTTTTTTTTTGAGGTATAACTGGCATATAACATTATTATTAGTTTCAGGTGTAAAACATAATGATTCAAAAATTGTATATATTGCAAAATGATTACCACAATAAGTCTAGTTACATCACCATACGTAGTTACAATTTTTTTCTTGTGATGAGAACTTTTTAAGATCTAGTCTCTTAACTTTCAAATATGCAAATATAGTGGTTATGCTGTACCTTATATCCTCATGACTTATTTATTTTACAACTGGAATTTTTAATCTTAGGATCTCCTTCACCCATTTCACACACACACACACACACACACACACACACACACACACACACACACACACACACACACACACACACACACACCATCCTCCACCTCTACCAACCTGAAATCAGTTCTCTTCATCTATGAGCTGTTTTTCTGTTTGTATTTTAGATTCCACATGTAAGTGAGATCATACGGTATTTGTCTTTCTCTGTTTGACTTATTTCACTTAGCATAATGCCCTCAAGGTCCATCCATGTCGTTGCAGTGGCAAGATTTCCTTCCTTTATGGCTGAATTATTCACATGTGCACACACACACCCCACATTTTCTTTATTCACCTATCTGTTGATGAAGATTTAGGTGGTTTCCCTGTCCTGGCTATTATAAATGATGCTGCAGTGAACAATGGGGTACGTATATCTTTTCAAGTTAGTGTTTTTGTTTTCTCCACATGAATACCCAGGAGTGGAATTGCTGGATCATATGGTAATCCTATTTTTAATTTTTAAGGGAACCTCCATACTGTTTTCCATAGTGGCTGTACCAATTTACATTCCCACCAACAGTACACAAGGGTTCTCTTTTCTCTGTATCCTTGCCAACACTTGTTATTTCTTGTCTTTTTGATAACACTCATTCTAACAGGTATGAAGTGATATTTCATTGTGGTTTTGATTTGCATTTCCCTGATGACTAGTGATGCTGGGCACCTTTTCATGTACCTGTTGGCCATCTGAATGTCTTCTTTGGAACAATGTCTTTTTAGATTACCTGTCCATTTTTAAAATCAGACTGTTGTTTTTTTGCTATTGAGTGGTATGAGTTCTTTATATATTTTGGATATTAACTCCTGATCAGATATATGATTTGCAAATATTTTCTCCCATTTGGTAGGTTGCCTTTTCATTGTGTTGATGGTTTCCTTTGCTGTGCAGAAGCTTTTTTGATGTGGCCCCACTTGTTGATTTTTGCTTTTGTTGCCTTCATTTTTGGTGTCAAATCCAAAAACTCGTTGCCAAGACTGATGTCAAGGAATTAATCACCTATGTTTTCTTCTAGGACTTTTTTGGCTTCAGGTCTTATGTCCAAGTCTTTCATCCATTTTGAGTTAATTTTTGTGTATGGGGTAAGATAGTGGTCCAGTTTCATTTTTCTGAATGTGGCTGTACAGTTTTCCCAACACCATTTATTGAAGAGACTGTCCTTTCCCCATTGTATATTCTTGGCTCCTTTGTCATAAAATTGACCATATGTGTGTGGGTTTATTTCTTGGCTCTCTGTTCTGTTCCATTGATTAATGTATCTGTTTTTTTTTTTTTTTGGCTTTTTTTTTTTGGGGGGGGGGCCACGCCACATGGCATGTGAGAACCTAGCTCCCGACCAGGGATCAAACCCACATCCCCTGTATTGGAAGTGCAGAGTCTTAACCACTGGACCACCAGGGAAGTCCCATGATGTGTCTGTTTTCTTGTCAATACCATACTGCTGTTTTGATTACTATAGCTTTGTAATACAGTTTGAGATTAGGGACCATGATGCTTCCATGATGCTTTGTGGTTCCATACAAATTTTAGGATTGTTAGTTCTATTGCTATGAAAAATGCCATTGGAATTTTGATAGGGATTGCATTGAATCTGTAGGTTGCTTTGGGAAGTATTATTATTATTATTATTATTATTATTTATTTATTTATTTTTGGCTGCGTTGGGTCTTTATTGCTGCGCGTGGGCTTTCTCTAGGTGCACAGGCTTCAGTAGTTGTGGTTTGCAGGCTCCAGAGTGCAGGCTCAATAGTTGTGGCACATGGGCTTAGTTGCTCCACGGCATGTGGGATCCTCCTGGATCAGGGCTTGAACCCATGTCCCCTGCATTGGCAGGTGGATTCTTAACCACTGCGCCATCAGGGAAGCCCTGGGAAGTATTTTAACAATATTAATTCTTCCAATCCATGAACATGGAATATTGTTCCATTTACTTGTGTCATCTTCAATTTTCTTTCATCAGTGTCTTATAGTTTTCAGTTTAAAGGTCTTTCACCTCCTTGGTTAAATTTATTCCTAGGTATTTTATGCTTTCTTGTTGCAATTGTAAATTGGATTGTTTTCTTAATTCCTCTTTCTGATAGTTCATTATTAGTATATAAAAATGGAATAGATTTTTATATATTGCTTTTGTATTCTGCAACTTTACTGATTTATTAGTTCTAACAGGTTTTTTTTTAATGGTGTTCAGGGTTTTCTATTGTTATAATATCATGTTATCTGCAAATAGTGACAGTTTTACTTCCTCCTATTTGGACTTCCAATACTATGTTGAATAAAAGTGGCAAGAATGGTCACCCTTGTTTTGTGCCTGATCTTAGGGGGAAGTTTTCAGCTTTTCACTGATGCGTATGACATTAGCTGTTGGGTCTTTGAGTTTATTCTGTTGGGTAGGCCGAAAGGTTCATTTGGGTCCTTCAGTTTGTTCAGTTTCTTGGATATGACGATTAACATTTATCATAAAATTTCAGAACTTTTTGGCCACTAGTTCTTCAAATGTTCTTTCTGCCCCTTTCTCTTTGCTCCTTCTGGGATTCCTGTGAAGCTTGGTGGGCTTGGTATGTTAGTATGCTTGACAGTGTCTCATAGGTCTCTGACTTTCTGTTCATTTTTCTTCATTCTTTTTCTTTCTGTTCCTCAGACTGGATAATCTTAATTGAGCAGTTTTCAAGTTCACTGATTCTTCTGTCAGTTTAAATCTGCCTTTTAGCTCCTCTAGTGAATTTTTATTTCAGTTATTGTATTTTTGAACTCTGTATTTCTATTTGGTTCTTTTAAAAATAATTTCTTCTTCCTTAATGATAGTCTCCATTTGGTGAGATGTCATTCTCATACTTTAATTCTTTAGACATGATTTTCTTTAGTTCCTTGAACATATTTATAAAAGCTGATTTAAAGTCTTTATCTGGGCTTCCTCAGGGACAGTTTCTGTTGACTGCTTTTTTTTTTTTTTTTTTCTGTGTATGGGCCACATATTCCTGTTTCTTTGCATGTCTTATAATTTCTTGTTGGAAATTGGACATTTTAAGTAATATGTTTTGGGCTTCCCTGTTGGCGCAGTGGTTGAGAGTCCGCCTGCCGATGCAGGGGACATGGGTTCGTGCCCCGGTCCGGGAAGATCCCACATGCCGCGGAGCGGCTAGGCCCATGAGCCATGGCCGCTGAGCCTGCACGTCCAGAGCCTGTGCTCCACAGCGGGAGAGGCCACAACAGTGAGAGGCCCGCGTACCACAAAAAAAAAAAAAAAGTAATATGTGTTAACTCTGAAAATCAGATTACCCTCTCCCCAGGGTTTGTAATTGTTGCTTTGTTTAGTGACTTTCCTGGACCAATTTTGTAAAGCTGTATTCTTTCTCATGTGTGGTCACTGAAGTCTCAGCTTAGTGGTATATTGATGATTGGACAGAGATTTCTTTTAATGCCTTGAACTAATAAATTTCCAAGCTTTTGTTGAAGAGCTTTGTCTGTGTGAGAGACAGTTTGTTCAGCCATGTCAATGCTGCAGAAAGCAATTTACAGCTGGGCCTTTGCCTTCACTTCTTGCACAAGTAGTTTCAAGGTCAGCCAGAGGTCAGTGCTTAGGGCCTTCTCAGGTCTTCCCTGAGTATGCACAAAGCTCTGACATACACACGAACTTCTGGACTCCTAGGAACATGTTCAAGCTTGTCAAAGCTGCCATGGACATCTACTTCCCCTATGTTTCTCTTTAAGTTTCTTGGTTACTCTCTTGTTGGCCTTAGTAATGCTGCCTCAGGCAGCTGCAATATTAACTAATCATCACTGATTGCCTACAGCAGGTAGGGCTGTTTGCACAGTGAGCTGGAGTCAGGTTGAATAAAGACCAGCCATGAGGATGGAGATTTTCAGTGAGCTGCCACACAGGTCAAACAGTGGCAATTCTGTGGCGCTGAAGATTTCGGGGAACTCCATATCCATTCTGCTCTCTCCGGTGGTTGCTGCTTTCACAGGTACTGTAGTTATGGTGCTTTTGGTCTTCAAAGCTACCATAAAGACAGGGCGAGGGGAATGGGTTTAGGGGAGGTTAAAATGCAAATTGGCTTTTCTCCCTGAGATTCAGCTGTTTTCCTTGAACAAACAATCCTTGGCTTGTTGCAAGCCTTTAGTTAATTTCCTAAGTTCTGAAAAAATTTTGACAGTTTTTGCCATTGTTTTCATTGGTTTTATGGAGATTTTTGGCGGACCTTACTCTTCCCTTATTCCCTATCTTCTTCCCACTTTTTCCCTTCCCTTACATCCCTAAAGGAAGTAGAACACCTTTACATACTAAACCCATAAATTTACACTGATATTTGGATTCAATCCAACACTACAGGGTTCTTTTTATAGCCTTTCCCCTTTCTTGATATGCAAACATCTTTCTCTAACAGTGAGAAACTCAGTTATTATCTACAATATATGTATGGGTTTGATTTTACTATGTAAAGTGGTTTCAGAACTACTAACCCAAACCCCTGTGAGAAACACATTTATTTGATTTACTTTTAAAAAGATGACTGACTGCTGGGTTAAGAACAAATTGTGAGGGGCAGGACCAAATTAGTGAGAGCAGTTAGGTGGTTACTCAGATTATTTAGGTTAGAGATGATGATGGCTTGGACCAGAGCAGTGGTGGTTTAGATGGTGAGGTATGGTCAGATTCCGGATATAATATTAAGTTAAATCCATAGTATTAAGCTGATGGCTTGAATGTGGGATATGAGATAAACAGAAAAATGAAGGAGATGTCAAGACTTTTTCCTGAGCAATTGGAAGAATGGAGTTATCACTCTTCCAAAGCTATGGGAGGTGCAGGTTCTGGGGGAAAGTTTCTGGGTCATTTTAAGTTTCAGATGTCTATTAGATATTCAAGTGCAACTAGATATCCAGTAGGGCAGCTGAATATGAGTTTAAATGAGTTTGGACTGGAGACACATTTGAGGAGTCAGCACCTACAAGACTGTTAAAGGAGCTGTCAGTGCCCTCCGTCTGTCCCAAGAACTTCCAGTGTGCTCCAGCCCACTTCTAGCTGCTGCTGTTATCTATACCTCTGTCAAAAGGCTTTTTCTTACCCTTTTCTTTTCTTTTTTAAAAAACTGTGGAAGGCAGCTCTGTGGAAGATGCACACGGAAAGCCAGTAGCTAACATGCCCTGGAATAGCCCTCAGTTAGTGACTCTTGGGACTTGGTATATATTGATAAATACCCCCAGCTCTCTTGCTCCTCGGGTGGGATAATTTTGATGCATACGTTTTGCCAAATTTCCCACGTTCCCTGTGGGATTAAACTCCAAATTGCCTACTACAGTAGCTGGTTTAAGAACACACTATTCATTGGCTCCCTTCTCTTCATTATAATTCCCCGTATCCTACTGTTTACTTTTGCTTGAATCACTGTTTCAGGTTTTGCTTCTGGGAGAACTCAAACTAAGGTAATAATTTTTTTGCACTCTTATTTTTTTTAATAGATTTATTTATATTTTTTGGCTGCGTTGGGTCTTCATTGCTGCACACAGGCTTTCTCTAGTTGTGGCGAGCAGGGGCTACTCTTCGTTGCAGTGCGCGGGCTTCTCATTGCAGTGGCTTCTCTTGTTGTGGAGCACAGGCTCTAGGTGTGTGGGCTTCAGTAGTTGTGGCTCGTGGGCTCTAGAGCACAGGCTCAGTAGTTGTGGCTCATGGGCTTAGCTGCTCCCTGGCATGTGGGATATTCCTGGACCAGGGCTCGAACCCATGTCCCCTGCATTAGCAGGCGGATCCTTCACCACTGTGCCACCAGGGGAGTCCCAAGATAATTTAAAGTTGTGAGACTGGAAGAGGTCACCAAGTAAGTGAGTGTGAGAAGAAAAAAGTACAGATGCAGACTGGGCACTAAAGCAGGGCAACAACAAAAGGTGAGGGAAATATGGAACCAGTAAAGGAAACTGCATGTTCAGGGAGAAGGCAGAGTCCTATTTAGCCAGGGTTGGAGACTGTGAGAAAAGTTTGAGGGCAGAAGAGGGACAAGACAGTTGAGGGTCTATGCAAGACAGTGATATAAGGATGGACCACGGAATTTAAGCTGTAAAAGGAGAGAAGTACAGGCATGAGGGAAGTGAAGAACTGAAAAAGTGGTAGAATCAATGGATTGACATCCTGGAGGGCTCAAAGAATTGCTGAAGCTGGAGACCCCAGGAGTGAACTGTAAAGATACGAGAGGTTGTTGGAGTGAGATACTTAAAACGGAGATATGGAGGGTTGCAGTTATTGTTGTTAAAGGACTGGACTCTGGAGTAAGACTATGGAGTGTCTCCTCACTGGAGGAAAGAGCAAGGATCTGAGAGGCCAGGGGGGTGGTATTAGATCATCATTTGGATTCTGAAATCACCAATGATTATGAAATTAGTATTAGGAGAATAATTCTCAACTGGGAGCTAAAATTGTCAATGAATAAGCAGGAGTGACCAGGCTGGGGGCTAAAGATAACTGCAACAAGAAAGAGTAAACTGATGATATGAGGCTTTTCTTGAATACACACATAGCACATTTACGTGCCAGGGAGTTCTAAGCAGTTTTAAAAGTCACTTAATAAACTCAAAATGGATTAAAGACCTAAATGTAAGGCCAGACACTATCAAACTCTTAGAGGAAAACATAGGCAGAACACTCTGTGACATAAATCACAGCAAGATCCTTTTTGTGACCCACCTCCTAGAGAAATGGAAATAAAAACAAAAATAAACAGATGGGACCTAATGAAACTTCAAAGCTTTTGCACAGCAAAGGAAACCATAAACCAGACGAAAAGACAATCCTCAGCATGGGAGAAAATGTTTGCAAACGCAGCAACTGACAAAGGATTAATCTCCAAAATTTACAAGCAGCTCATGCAGCTCAATATCAAAAAAACAAACAACCCAAACCAAAAATGGGCAGAAGACCTAAATAGACACTTCTCCAAAGAAGATATACAGATGGCAAAGAAACACATGAAAGGATGCTCAACATCACTAATCATTAAAGAAATGCAAATCAAAACTACAATGAGGTATCACCTCACACCAGTCAGAATGGCCATCATCAAAAAATCTACAAACAGTAAATGCTGGAGAGGGTGTGGAGAAAAGGGAACCCTCTTGCACTGTTGGTGGGAATGTAAGTTGATACAGCTACTATGGAGAGCAGTTCCTTAAAAAACTAAAAAGAGAACTACCATATGACCCAGCAATCCCACTACTGGGCATATACCCTGAGAAAACCATAATTCAAAAAGAGTCATGCACCACAATGTTCATTGCAGCTCTATTCACAATGGCCAGGACATGGAAGCAACCTAAGTGTCCATTGACAGATGAATGGATAAAGAAGATGTGGCACATATATACATGGAATATTACTCAGCCATAAAAAGAAACAAAATTGAGTTATGTGTAGTGAGGTGATGGACCTAGAGTGTGTCATACAGAGTGAAGTAAGTCAGAAAGAGAAAAACAAATACCGTATGCTAACACATATATATGGAATCTAAAAAAAACCCAAAAATGTTCTGAAGAACCTAGGGACGGGACAAGAATAAAGACGCAGACGTAGAGAATGGACCTGAGGACATGGGGAGGGGTAAGGGTAAGCTGAGACGAAGTGAGAGAGTAGCACTGACATATATACACTACCAAACGTAAAATAGATAGCTAGTGGGAAGCTGCTGCATAGCACAGGGAGATCATCTCCGTGCTTTGTGACCACCTAGAGGGGTGTTATAGGGAGGGTGGGAGGGAGATGCAAGAGGGAGGGGATATGGGGATATATGTATATGTATAGCTGATTCACTCTGTTATACAGCAGCAACTAACACAACAATGTAAAGCAATTATACTCCAATAAAGATGTAAAAAAAAAAGTCATTTAATCCTCATAACAATGCTGCAAGATAGGCACCATTTTTAGATACTTTTACAGATAGGGAAACAGGAGCAAGAGGATAAATGACTTGCCCAAGGTCCCAAAGCTAGTAAATGGTGGTGCTAGAATTTAAGTCTATGAGTCTGGCTCATATTCTTTACCTCCATACTGCAATGCCTATTCATCTCAAGTGTGTGTGGGGGGGTTAATGGAGGATGATGTAGAAGCAGCAATGAAAAGCTTAAAAATGGCACCACCACCACCTCCAAGCCCACTGATACAAGGGAAATGGGAGAGAAATCCACTCTCAAAAGGGCTGTGAGGGAAGTCACATCGTCAGGGGAAACCAGACTTGAAATTGGGAAGTCTGTTTTAATTTGTAAATAACTTTGTTTCATTTGCCTATATCTTGTATTCCTTTTTGTCATTTCTTGTTGCAATGGCTAGAGCTTTCAAAAGTATGTTGATAGAAGCTACCTGGTTTTTTTATTTAATGGAAAATATTTCATCTTTTGCTATTCAGATGACTATTAATTTTTAATTCATGACAAATAACACTCAGAAAATATTCTTTTATTCTTTGCAAAAGTATGAGTTTACTAAAGCTAGATGTTGAATTTTATCAAATAATGGTCAGTGTTAGGTGTCTATCAGAATTTTTCCCCTTTGGCTTTATTATGGTGATGATTTGTAAACAGTTATCTTCTGAAATATTCTAGCATTCTTGGGATAAAGACACCTTGGTTATTATGTATGTTTATTTTAATAGATGACTGGAATTGATTTGTTCTTAATTTATGAATTCCTGGATGTGTCCTCTGAGATTGGTCTGCTGTTTTTTTCTCATGGTACCTTTGTTGATATCATGCTAGTTTGGCTAATAATGGTGATTTTAGTTTTTCAAAGCTAATTAGGATGACTGAATATTGTCAGTCAGTGGACAAGAAGCAGGTGGCTGGAGTGGTGGCTCTGCTGCTTGGCCCTTTCATCCATGGACTGGGTGAGGGTCTGGACCAGACTTTCTCAACCAGCATTCTTTCTGTGAACCACAGAACATAAAAAATGGTAAGTAACCTTTTTTCAATTGTCTCAAGGATAGTAGTAACTAGTATCATATTAGATATACAGAAATTGATTATATATACAGTGGATAGTGTATTAGTTTTCTATTGCTGCTGTAACAAGCACAAACTCAGCAGCTTAAAACAAGTATTATTCGCTTATGTAATTCTGAAGGCTAAAAGTCTGAAAATCAGTATAAAAGTCAAGGTGTCAGCAGGGCTGGTTCCTTTTGGAGGCTCTGAGGGACGAGTCTGTTTCTTTGCCTTTTTCAGCTTCTAGTGGTTGCCAAGTGGTTCTCGGCTCCTGGTGATTGTGCCACATGACTGACAGACTGACTCTGAAAGTCTAATTCAAAAGTGCATCACTTGGTAGCATTCTGTGTGGAATGCTTGTGAAAGGCTTCAAGTTGTCAGCTGGCAATTCCAGGGAAAGGGTATGATTAGGCTCTTATTAGAAACAACATCTGGAATGAAAATGAGGCCTGCTTTTCCAGGTCTGCTTGGATCCCACAGGGAGCCAGTCTTGACACTGAGCGAGCTCCGCTTCCCTTCCACACCAGAGTTGCATACTTGGAGAGCAATGGGGATTCATGGTAAGGCCAAACTGATAAATAGCACAGACAGATGGGAAAGTTACAGACTCCTTCATGAATGCAGGTCAGGTCCCAAGTGAAGAGAGGCCTTGCTCTTGGGCAGAGCTTTCCAAACGTGGATGTGCACAGTGGGGAACTTCCTGCCTCTAGAAAGAGCCCAGGTTTGGATGACTACCTAGTAGGGATATGTGGGGAGGGAAGACAGTGGGTATTGAATTAGATAATTAAGGTTCTTTTCAAACCCTGAAGCCCCCATTCGACTACTTCAAATTTTAGTTGGGGAAACTGAGGCCCTGAGAGGGAGAGGTCACTTGCCCAGATTTATAAAGTTAAGATAAGAGCAGAGCCAAATATTAATATTCAGTCATTTCTGTCATCTTCAGATATTAATACTGATAACGCAGTTTTTTAAACCATATCCAAAGAAATAAATTTACAGGTAACACTTAACACTGACTTTTTAAATGCCCAAGCCATAAAGTATCCAGGCAGGGAACTGCTTCTCACCAATGCTTTGAGAAGTGAAAGGTGAGTAAGAAGCTTCAGATCCCATAGACTCCTTCATCAGTGCTAGGAAGGGAAGCAGGGAAGCTGAGTCCAACTGTGCTGCTGTTGAGCCCCACAGGCCTGTCAGAGGCTGCCTGGAGGGGGATGAAGTTCAGGGAATCAGTCCAAATTCCATGTGAAACAATTTTAATGATTTTCAAACCTCTCAGACATTAAAAACCCTAGACACAAGGCTCATTTGAAAGAACATATTTTCATATTGACTCAATACCAGAAATAAGCAGTTGGCTGAGGACCCATGTTTCTAAGGCATATACATCTTGAATGTTTTTAATGAACATTAGATCCTAGGGAACTAATATTGCATTTCACGATCTCTGAGCACTGATCAATGTTCTTCTTAATCCTGTAGAATTTCTCCACATATTCAGAACGCCCTAAGAGCTCCACAAAATCTTCATCATGAGTGATCACCAGAAGCTGGAAGTTACGCTGCTGTGAGCGACTTTTTATTATCCTGAAACAATATATTTATAACATTTTATTACTAAAGAACATACATAACCCTTTCTTTTATTTGAAAAAAGCACTGAGAACCTTGCCAGACACATAAATGTATGCTGTGTGTGATGACCAGGTTTTTCCTGTGCTGTGTGAGTATCAGGGAGGACCTCTGATAGCCCTGCAGGAAGTGGCGGTGGGGAGGGTGGTGGTGGTGGATCCAGGCCTTCAGCCCAGCCAGGTAGCAGTCCCATCTCCTCTCCAGACAGTGGGGATGCATGACTCTTCACTCAGGTCTGGCTTAGAGACTGGTGAGAATACATGATCTAGTTTATTCTTAAAGCAGGTGGAAATGTTTAATTGAGTTTTCCTTAATATCTGTGCTGCTCCACTTTAGGGGTCTGATTCTTCCTTTGCCTGGGGTTTTCTTGACCTGATACTAGTTTTCTCTGGAAGAAAATTACATTAAAAAAAAAAAAAAAAGACAAGACAGACTACAGGCAAGGGGAATAACACTGTGAGCCCCACTGCCTTCTTAGGAGCTGGGTCTACTTAGAATTCTGCCACCACCAGTCACTGGATGCATCACTGGTATGACACACAGGGGGCCTGAGTGGGTGTACCGAGAACATTTTTGCTCGTTATCTATGTGCTGAGGTAATTAGTTACACATCTGGGACTGGAAAGACTTTTTCTTTTACCTAACCACTTATTTATCCCTTGCCTGGAGCTGGATGCACTTAGGTTTCAAAAGCACCAGCCCTTACTTGTTGGTCACACGGGACTACTGAGAGATGGCTGGAGAAAGGTGGCTCTGTGGCTGCTCAAGTCTCCTTCTGGCTCCATCCCGGTTATCACACAGGAAATGTTTTCTCTGCTAGGAGGAGTCTGTCTGGAGCAAGAAGTACCCAAAATAGCTTCTCTACCTCGCGGAAAGTGCCTTTCCTCTGCCAGCACAGCCCATAAGCAAGGGCTGCCTATCCCTAGAGCGTGCACCCACCACAGGTGAACTATGGTAAAAAGTGTATGCAGTTTTACCCTCTGGATTCTACTTCACCACTAATACACTTTTTGAGTAAGCACTGTCATTCCTCATAGATGCTGACACATGTGAGAAGCTGGGGAAATAGTCTAAAACCCACTGTCACTACCGTTACCACCTAGAAAGGCTTTAGCAGGGAATGCTAACTCCTGTACAGGACATGTGGGCCCCTCTGGTGGGTTTACAGGAAAACCAAACAAAGCCAGGAGACCCTCACCATGGGTTTCCCTATGAACACTCTTAGGGAGATGCAGGATGTGTCTGGGGTGGCTGTTCACCATGTAGTTCTTTTTTTAAGCATCTGAAGAATTACGATCCAGGTAAAGCCTAAGGTCTGGCAAAACCAGTTTCCTCAAGGAAGACACATCTGCAGAGGATTTTCATCATAGAATTCTCTTAACCTTACTTTAAAAACTATCATAACTTGGCCCCAAATTTGAGATACTTACTCAACCAGAGCATGTGCAAGAGATTCAATGTTTTCTCGGTCAAGATTTGTCGTTGGCTCATCCAAAGCAAGGATGCCACAGTTTAAGCAGAATGTTTCAGCCAGGGCTAGGCGAATGATGAGTGAGGCTAATACCTGGAACAAAAGCACCAGAGCTTAGCTGCACTGCACATTTTTCTCATTCACCTTAGAAAAGCAGGCAGACCTGGCATAATGTCTTTAGAAGGGAAAGGTGGGGCAATGTCACAGGATCACTGACCTTAGGTAAATCACTGCTCTTTTGTTTGGGAGAGCCTGGCACTGTGACCAAACGCTCATGCCATTCCAGAAGGTGAACTATCATTTGCATTATCTCATCCTGTCATTTGCAATGAAATACAATGCTAAAAGCAGTGCTGACCCTGCACAAACACCTCCCATCAGCTACAACAAAACTTCAAATTACAGACTTGAATCAGAAATGCATTAACATTTATCTGTAACTAGTAATTTTAATAATGCTATAAGATTAACAACCTTAAAAATTCATGACCTGGCTATTTTCCTGATAATGAGATTTGTTAGAAAACTTAGACATAACACATTTTCCAGACACCTTTTCTCTCAGAGACATCTTTAAATCTCTATGTTCTGTGAGATCTATGGCTCCCAAAGAGGCACCACTGCTCTAACCCACACTTAACTGTTTATGTGTATGATTCTGAGGGGGAGAGGGAAAGGAAGGGAGGGGAAAAAGTACCAGGAGTACAGAAGTATGGTTTTATTTAAGCTTGACTGTAGGAAATCCAAGCAACCCAAACTATGAGGCACTTTTGTGGTTAATAGAAGCCTAATACTAAACTAGGCCACCGCTGAAGCCATTTGAGGGTACAAGGGACAAAGAATTAAGAGTGAAGAACTAGTTTAGGAAGTATACACTACTTTCTGTGTGAGCTGTAATGCGCCCCCCTCCACCACCCACCCCGATCTGTGAGTGAAGGAGCATCAGTGAGTGAGTTAGTGATTTCAGAGCAGTTTACAGCTTTGCTCTGACGCTGGCCCTCTGCGGATGGGCACTTCTCTCCTGCTGCCACCTGCACCATGACCGGCTCAGAGTGGGGTATGACTGGAGCTCCTGGCCCACCTCTACCAAACCATTTGTCTATTCTGTCACCCAACACCAGGGAAGCAATTACTGCTAATTAATTTTTATAATTTGGAGTAGCTATAAGAAATCTGCTTTTGTTCAGAAAGTATGTTTAATCCAAACGGACATGTTTCAAACTATTTTCTCATTCATAATTACCACAAAAAATCATCAATGCAAGTAGGGGATACTGACTGTAGATCACAAATTTGTCATTTTTGCAGACTATGATTAAGATAATAATCTGCAGATGCCTTATTAATTGGTATCAGCTGTCCGGGTTGATGACAAAATGCATACATGCATAGAGTGTCTTTAAGCAAAAATTGCAAACCTTTTATGCAAGTAACTCTGATAATGTGAGCATCCGTTTCTGGAACTATAAAATTTTGTTAAGAAAATCAGGGGTCCAGAGATGTTATCAAGTATAATGTTCTGCTTCTAATCTGAAAGGAGGAAGCTCAAAAACCTTTTGAACATCTTTTACAAGCCAGTGCAGTGAAAGAACCCAGCCTCGTACCCCAAGGATGCAGGTCCCACTTTCCCAACTCTTTGAAACTTTATTTCTCTGTGCTCTGTATATCCAACCCAGGCTATCCTCCCAGAGCTTCCCATAGAGCTAGATGGTCTGGCCCAGCACTGAGTCCCTGTGTGTGTGGTGGTGGGGACAGAGGCACCTGTGGGTATCAAAGCCTTTGACCCTGGCAGACCCTTCTTTTAGATGGTCCTCAGGCCCAAAGGCTAGGCTGGGAGTGGTGGTGAGGACTCAGTCCTATGATGAGGCTACCTTCTCAATTAGACTCTTACTTACTGTAATGCCTCATCTGGCTCAATCTAGGATCTGGTTTGCTAATACTGTATGTCACTGATTCTAAAACATACCCTTCCCCCACCCTTTGACTTCTCTGAGGATGCATCTTACAATTACAATTGAATTTTTTCTTTCTTGGTGTCACATAAAATAGTGGTGTGTCTATAACTGATAACCCAGTAACCTTATTCTCATAAGGAGTGCTGTGGAACAATGAATGGTCCTCAACTTCTTGGTTTACATTTAGGCTATCCTGAGAGACTGTTTCAGGCCCCTCTTCTAAAAGCCTACTTTACATAATGTTGCAGGAAATGCTGGTTAGGATTGAGAGAGTGTAATGAGAGTGACTGAGCCTGATTCACTTTACATGGCAGCAAGGACTGCTATAAGGAGCTTCCTACCGTTCAAGGGCAACTTTGGGTGCTTCCACTGCACTGACAATGATTCCTCTTTGTCAATTCTCTGTGTACAGGTGGTTCCCTAGGCTCTTGAGATACCTGCCTTTTGTCCGGCACTGCATCGTCCTCGCATATCCAAGGGCGTGTCTCCCTTTAGCATCACCACTCGGTAGTTGTAATTCCGCCTTTTATCAGAAGCTGATACATTTTCATCGGCATCAGATCGAATTTCTATGTATTCAATATCTGACACAGAAAGAAGAAGATTTTAGGGGAACCTACACTCTGCAGCCTTTTGTCACTTGCAAACCTTATCAAAGTGAGTTACAAGCAACGTGTGAGGCTGACATTACCAGAGGAAAACACTGGCTGGTTTGGAAACTCTTTCTCTGGTGATAAAGATTCCTGGCCAGAAGCAACCAGATACCCCAACCCTCAGTCTCAGAGGTGCCTTTTTCTTAGTTCCCCTATTAAGAGTTTCCTCCTAATGGTTTTCTTCTTATCACATTTTTGGCTTATCCCTATCTGCACTTCGACAGAACCTATTACATCATCAACTAAATATAATGTGCACCATGGCCAAACCTGTAAGTCCTGTCAGGCTTTGGAATAGAAAACTTTGCATTTTTTTCTTGCTAAGAATTCTAAGATAAGAATTCTTAGAAAATCGGAAAGAGATGTTCAGAGAGAGGCCCAGAGGTAATACTGGCATGATGAGCAGTCTTATGAGGCAAGAGTTGGATATAGGGCTTTAGAAAGAGCATTCATGATACACCATGTTAATTACCTTGTCCACGATAGGTACTTCGCCAAAGGTCACGAATAATTTTGTTGATTTCTTCCATTTTCATACTGTGAAATTTCATTATTGCTCTGGAAAAAGCCATTGATACTTTAAAGATAACATTATAACAATAAATTTAACAGTATATATTTAAAAATATGCAATGTATTAATAATGTATATAATAAGTAATATCATGAGATAAAATCCCCAATATTCTCAATGATAAAAGTAGAATATAGTAAGAGCTAGAAAAAATAAACAGAACCAAAACCTTGCTATTGGCTAGTATGGCAAACTCTCAGGCATATATAATTCTAGCACTCTGGAGTCCTTATCCTTCTCTATTTTCACTCTCTATGATATGACAAACACTCCCTTAAATGCTCAAATACTGTGAAAACTTCTGAAACAATTTTTTAGGAGACATTTCTTAGGCTTAATGGAAGGACTGTTTCTACTGATACCAACTGGTTATAGGAAGCCCTGCTGAACAGATGACAGTGAGTTAAAGAGGGGACAGGAGGTGTACAGGGTCCCTTAGTCTATGGGAAAATAGGTGAATCTCTGGAATTGCTGCCCTTTTTCTCTTCTATTATTATTAAGGTTGACCAAAGCCAACCTCTTAAGCTGCTTTTATTTCTCAGATCTGTAAGCTTTTTACCAACCAGAAGTGTTGGTTCAGAGAGGGTGATAAAGAGGCTTAAGCTGAGCTGAGCCTCAAAACTTTTATTTTCCCTTCCTAGTTGAAGATTCAGAAACCCTAACTCCAAATATGTGCATTAACTTTCTTTGACCATGGCACCCCTCTGCCCCCACAACACTCTTAAAATACTAGTAGTTTCGAAACACTAAAAAGAAGAAAAGAAATGTCTGTAAAAACAAAAGTAGCCTGTCAAAATCTAACACTGTTCTTACTAGAGTCACCTTTCGTCAAAAAGCCCTTAGGTTATTTGGAATTGGGTTTATGAATTAATAAATGTTGCACCAGTCACAAAAAGGCAAACATCACTGCCATTACCATACAAAGGATGTGAGGTGGACATACTTCCATTTACAAGTCTCTTAACTGATATATACAAAAAAAGAAACTGAATGTAATGCTACTGCCTCTGCAGAATCATTTCATGACCTTCCGGTTTACCAGCAAAAGAGAAAGAAATGACTCAACATAAATACATTTTAAATATCAGATGAAGGATTGTGAAGTAATAAAAACCAGAAAAAACCATATTCTGCTTGTTGATGAGAATGCAACAAGTCTCCATTTTCTATTTTATGCATCTATCTCAGTCTCAGATTTTATACTTCTGTCAAAAAGACAGACACAACTTCTAAGTATTTGTTTAAAAAAAACAAACCTCAGAGAATGTTCTTGAGACCAATCATGTAATGCTTAGCTTTATACATTACGATCTTGATTTTTCAAATGACTTTTCAAAAATGTCATCTTTCCATTCAAGTTAAAAATCTTCCATAATCAACATAAATAAGCACTCTCAATGTGGAGAACAAGCTCCAGGTGGGGCACAGATGTCCCAGGTGCACACACATAGCCTACACCACAGCTCCCTGGTACAACAGAGGTGGTATGTCCTCGCCCATGGGTAGGTCTGCTGAGAGACAACAATGCAGGAAAAAGCTCTAGTCCTTAGAGGGATCCAGACTCACCAACGATCATGGCAGACAGAGTGGATGCCCACTACTTTTGGCTGGACCATTCACTTATCTTTGTATCTTATCTCTCTGCTAATATGGAGCTTACAACCCCACTGTGCAATGATTACAGTAACTGCATTAATCTACTTGAAGGAATAACAATGATAAGTGGCTACTAGTGATGAGCATTTACCTTATGTAAGGTACAATTATGCTAAATAATCATATTTTATCTCATTTAATCCTTACTACAATACTGAGAGTTAGATTTGGTTATCTCCATTTTACCATTAAGAAAACTGAGATTCTCTAACAGTGAATTTTCTAAAAAAGAAATAAATCAATCCTGTTTACAATAGCATCAAAAACAATAAAGTACTTAGGAATAAATTTAACTAAGGAGGTGAAAGATCTCTACTATGAAAACTACAAGACCCTGATGAAAGAAAATGAAGGCAGAAATAAACAGAAAGGCGGGAATTCCCTGGCACTCCAGTGGTTAGGACTCTGTGCTTTCACTGCTGAGGGCATGGGTTCGATCCCTGGTCAGGGAACTAAGATCCCACAAGACACACAGCAGGGCCAAAAAATAAAAAAAAAATTAAAAAAGGAAATGTATCTCATGTTCATGGATTATAAGAATTAATATTGTTAAAATGTCAATACTACCCAAAGCCATCGATAGATACAATGCAATCCATATCAAGATTCCAAGGCATTTTTTACAGAAATAGAAAAAAAAAAACTCCTAAAACTCATATGGAACCATGAAAGACCCCAAATAGCCAAACAAACACTGAGAAAGAACAACAAAGCAGGAGGTATCACACTTCCTGATTCCAAGCTATACCATAAAGCTATAGTAATTAAAACAGTACGGTACTCCCACACACCTATGGACAATCTATGACAAAGGAGGCAAGAACATACAATGGAGAAAAGACAGTCTCTTCAATAAGTGGTGCTGGGAAAACTGGACAGCTACATGTGAAAGAATGAAATTAGAACATTCTCTAACACCATATACAAAAATAAGCTCAAAATGGATCAAAGGCCTAAATGCAAGACCAGATACTATAAAACTTCTAGAGGAAAAACACAGGCAGAACACTCTCTGAAATAAATCACAGGGCTTCCCTGGTGGCGCAGTTGTTAAGAATCCGCCTGCCAGTGCAGGGGACGTGGGTTCAATCCCTGATCCAGGAAGATCCTACATGCCACAGAGCAACTCCTGTGCACCACAACTACTGAGCCTGTGCTCTAGAGCCCACGTGCCACAACTACTGAACCTGCATGCCACAACTACTGAAGCCCATGCACCTACAGCCCATGCTGCGCAACAAGAGAAGCCACCG
This sequence comes from Mesoplodon mirus, assembly GCF_964341445.2. NCBI lineage: Eukaryota > Metazoa > Chordata > Mammalia > Artiodactyla > Ziphiidae > Mesoplodon > Mesoplodon mirus. The sequence continues at coordinate 74,067,566 of NC_138980.1, forward strand.
CAATGAAGAGTAGCCCCCGCTCACCGCAACTAGAGAAAGCCCGCATGCAGCAATGAAGACCCAACGTAGCCAAAATTAAAATAAATTAAAAAAAATAAAACAAAACACCAAACTCATAGAAAAAGAGACTGATCTGTGATTACCAGAGGTGGGGGCATGGGGAGATGGGGAAATTGGATGAAGGTGGTCAAAAGGTACAAACTTCCACTTATAAGATAAATATGTACTAGGAATGTAATGTACAACATGATGACTGTACTTAACACTGCTGTATGACATGTAAGAAAGTTGTGAAGAAAGTAGATCCTAAGAGTTCTCATCACAAGGAAAAAAATTGTTTTTCCTTTCTTTTTATTTTTTCTATAGATGATGGATTTTAACTAAACCTACTATAGTAATCATTTCATAATATGTGTATATCAAACCATCACTCTGTATACCTTAAACTTATACTGTGATGTATGTTAATTATTTCTCAGTAAAATAAAACAAGGAGGGGGGAGAAAACTGAGATTTAATCAAGTTAGTAATGTGCTCAAGATCAGAGAAAAATAGGATATTAACAGCCCTTGAATATAATTAAAATTAAAAAGGCAGTCAAAATGCCATCTTTAAAGTCATCAGGCTCAGACGGTTTTATAAGTGAATGTTATCAATTCTTCAAGGTGCAGCTAGCTCCCAAGTATATAAAGTATTACACAGCAAGGAGAAACATAAGTAAAAAGAGAGAAAAAAAAAGTATAGGCCTATTTTGCTTATGAATATAGATAAAAACATTCTAAATAAAATCAAATTTAGGACTGAAGGTGTTAAAAACAATGTATCATGACCAAATAGTGTTTATCCCAAGAAACCAAGAACAGTACAACAGGAAAAAAAAATAATTTACTGCATTAAGAGATTAAAAGAAAAAAATTATCTCAATAGGTGTCAAAAAGTATGTTATAATACTGAGTTTTGATAAAACTCCTCAATAAGAGAAAAACAGAAAATTTTCTTAATTAGACAAAATGACTATTAGATAGCCACATCAAGCATCAAAATTTAATGTTAAAATATACAAAAGTGTTCCTCCTAAAGCTAAGAACAAAAGATACCTCTTATTATTGCTACTCTAAAATAATGTCCTGGAGATGCCTAACAATTGAGCAAGACAATAAAAAGAAATGAAGACTAAATGAGGGGAACAAAAACAGCAACTTGTCATTGTTTCTGCAGATGATATAACTGTACACTCAGAAAACCTAAGAAATCAACTGAAAAACTATTAAGACTAATAAGGTGGTCAGAAATAAAATAAACATACATTACCTAGTAGCAAAATCCAATAGGAAACATAATAGAAAATAGGATCCTATTCATGGTGGCAGTAAAAACTATGAAATACCAAGGAATAAATCTAACAAAAAGGTACAGGCTCTAGATGAAAAGCTATAAAACTTTACAATAGGACAACAAACAAACAAACAACACCCTGAATAAATATGAGAGACATACTATAGCGGTCCAAAATGGGAGATTCAATATTGAAAAGGTGTCCATTTCCCCCCAAGTAATCCATAAATTAAATGCAATCCAAACAAAACTCCCAACAAGATTAAATAATATTTTTAAATGAAACCCACAAGGTGACTCTAAAGTTCATATTTGAGAGATAATGCAAATGAATAAAATCATAGTACTGGGACAGGAATAAAAACTAAATAAATACACACAGAACTTTAGTGTTTATAACTGACATTTCAAATCAATGGGACAGGTTTTAATAGTGTTGGAAAGAGGAAAAAATTAAAATTATATCACTATCCTTTATCAAACTTCAAATAAAATTCATATAAATTAAAAGATTAAAAATAAATGAGACTATTAAAAGAAAACATTTTTGTAACCGTAGGATTGGGAAGGCCCTTGTAATTGAGAAGTCATAAATAAAAAGACTAAAGATCTGTCTACCTAAAAATTAAGTCACAAATAACATCATAAAGTTAATGGACAAATAACAAACTGGGAATAACTCCTTGATATGTATGTGAAAAGGATTAATATCTAGAATCTATTTTTAAAAATGATACAAATCACTTAGGAAAAGACAACCTAATAGAAAAATTGGCAAAGAGATGTGAATAGGCAATTCTTGGAGAAGAAATACAAACAGCCAACATATGAAAAGACATTTAAATTTAAGCTCACTATTAAACAGGGAAATATAAATTAAAGTGAGAGCATTTTTGGTGTAACAGACTGTGAAAAATTAAAAAGGTTGATAGTATGAAAAGCAGACAAAGAAATGGGTACTTTCATACATTACTGGTAGAAACATAAACTTTGTGCTTTTGGAAGGCAATGTGGCACTAACAAGTAAAAAATATACATACCCTCTGACCCAGTAATTCTATTTCTAGGAAGCTATCTTTCTGATATATCTGCACAAGTGTGCAAAGACATACATTGTAGCATTATCTGTAGTAGCAAGCATTTAAAGGCTTCCTAATATGTCTATCAGTGGTTAAATAAAGTAGGTAATATCCATTTTATAGAATATTATGCAGCCATTAAAGATAATGAGTTATTTACATATATGAACATGATTTTCATCACATGGTAAAGTGGAAAAAAAACAACAAAAAACACCTACAGTGTGATACTATTCACACAAAAGATTTGTGTGTACATTCATGCAAAAGCACTGTGAAGGAAATGAAAATATGTCACCAATGTAATACTACTTAAGTGCTGATAAATGTTAGGCATTGTCAAGGAAATGAACTGAAGTCCCAGCTTGAACCATGTTCTGTGATTTGAAGAATAATGGAGTGGAGGAAGCATAAATATCTGTAATACAAGGCTGAATGGGTTAAGTGGCACAAAATATTATGGCATACAAAGGAAGGAAAAAGTTACATGTTTGGGAAGGGCTCTATCAAGGTAACATTCAAAGAACGAGAAACAGCATAGTAAAATGCAAGGTGTCTTAAAGAAACAAAATTATTCAGTTTGGTTAGAATATAGTGAGTAGTGAGAGATGAAATGGGAAAGGCCAGGTGTGGAAGTCTTTCCTAAAATTAGAAGAGAATAGCTACCACCAGCTTTAAAAAAATTAACCTGGTAGAAGTTTAACAGGGGTGGGAGGGATAATGAGATGGGGGAAGTTACCACAGTAATACAGGTAAGAGTTAAGGAGGGCTTGACTTAGGCATGGGCTGTGGAAGAAAAGCAGCTCTGAAACAGAACTGTGCAGGAACCCTGTGGGAGCTGACTGCTGACTGAACTATACAGACCCAAAGATTAACCTAACACACTTTTTAGCACTTGGACTTTACAAGTAACTAACATTTAAGAATGACCTTGAAGGTCCATGACCTCTAGTAAACTATCATTCTGCTGAGGCAAAGATATAAATTTCATGGGCTGGAAACTATTGTGGGTAAGTGGTCATCTGGCTGGTTGCATCAGCACCACCATGTGTCTGGAGTGTGCATGTCATTCAGTTAAATGCATATAGTACTAACTCATATTAAGTGTATGTTTTGTGAAAACTGATTCCCAAAATAAAATGAAAAGGTCTAAGATCTAAGAAAATAGTGATTTATAAATCAATCTTATATTTAAATATTCTTAAGAATCTGAAAGATTTCCTTGAAAATTTCAGTAACAATCTGTTGCATTTTATGAGGACAAATGATGGTTTTAGTGGTATTTATAATTTTGGTGATCCATGAAAGTCTTAGGATGTGATCCTCACAAATGACAAAGGCCTAATATATTTACTGTTTTAAGGGAGGCACAATGAGGCCAAAAGACAGAAAGACAAATACCAGTGAAACTATTCTATATGATACTATAATGGTAGTCACATGTCATTAGATATTTGTCTAAACCCACAGAACGTACAACACCATGAGTGAACTCTAATGTGAACTACAGATTTTGGTGAGTATGATGTGTGAATGTAGGTTCTTCAAATGTACCACTCTGGTAAGGGATGTTGATAGTGGGGTAGGCTATGGTTGGGGTGGGGGGAGGCAGAGATATATGGGAAATCTCTGTACTTTCTGCTCAATTTTGCTGTGAATCTAACACTGCTCCAAAAAATAGTCTATTTAAAAAGGAGAGAAAGGGGTATGCGCTAGTGTAGTATGTAGAGCTGTTTTCATCCATGCCCCTCCTTCCTTCTTCACACAGACACCTCCTTTGAATGCCAAGCTAACTATACTGTCCTTCAGCACCTCTTTGCACTATGGCTTCTGCCCCAGCAATTTCTAGATGATTTTCCTTTGTGTTCTAAGCTAACTGCCTCCACACTTGGACCTGTAATGAAAAGCTTCTGCAAGCCTCGGAGTAATCTACTTTCTAAGTACACATGGGTTCTAGCTTGATGTCACAAATGAAGCACATTAGGCATCCCCAGGACAGTAGTTCAGGGTTTTTGCTGCTGCCCTGCTCTGAGGCCACTTTTAAAATCATCTCAGGACTTAGTCATTAGCAGAGAATTGAATGCCTGAAATAGAGTCATTAGACCAAATGTCATTAGGTCATTAGTCATTAGGTAGACCAAAATCTCACCTGCCAGGAAAAGACCCTTCCAGCTCTTACATCTTTCGTATTTTAGCCATCTCCAGGACTCAAACTACTGAGGAAGCTTAGTTACCATTTTGCAAAATTTGAACTGGATTTCCTCATGTCTCAAGCTATTTCAGTAAATAAAATAATAATTAAAAGGGCCAAATACATGTGTGCCTTCCTAATAAAAAAATTCGTTCAGAAGTAGGATAAAAACAAATTCATGAAGATTACCTAAGCTGGACAAAAGCAGTAGAAAAGATTATACTTACAAAAGACATTTGCCAACAGTATTATCCTCATCTTTGTATATAAAATTGTTCCAAACTATGAGATACACAGGTTGCCAAAAAATTGGCTAAGATCAATTTTGATTGAATACTCTTCTCTACTGTAGTTACCACTGTGAGAATTTCCTGTCTTCCTACATTTAGGTCAGTGGAAGCCCTCTAATATAAAGGAAGTGATATGATGAGTATCACATTCTACTATCACGTTCCAAACTAATAGTGGTTTTTATTACTTAGCACAATTTAAAATCCCTAACTTGCCAAACTTAAGTTGCACATTTAAAAGAAAAATGCCCTCTTTTTCTGGATAAAACCTTTAAGACTATTAAACGAATTTCCTGAAACACTTAAAACTGTTGAATTGCTGTACTTCCTTTAGCCAAACTCTCAAATATCAGCTTTTAAAATTCAGGCAATGGGCCACCCACTATTAACACAGTGCTTGATAAATATTTGGTTAAGAAAACCTGCGAGTGTGAAATGCCACCAGCTATCATTTGGTTTTGTAATCTACTTATTTGATGCTACAGGGGCTGCTGATGTGAAACTGTACCGTATCCAAGACAAGAATGAGAATGGTGGCCATGAGGTGAGTCCTGGTTAAAGCCCTCACCCCCAAGCTCTCCTTGAGTGTAAGAAGCCAGGCTCTGAAAAGACTCAAAGAGAGTTGGCTGCCTTGGATGCAAAACTTACATGTTTCCACTGAGTCTCAGAAGAAATATGACTTAATGTGCAACATTCCACATTTGGGGGAAAATGACAGTGGAACACTTTGGGGATAGGGTAGAACAGTGTACTTTCATATATTCAAAAATCACTTCATTTTAATTGATGTCTTCTTTTAAGGGAGTGGATAAGGGATAATAAATTCTAAATAATGGATGTTTTCCCCCTTCTTATCTAGTGTGTCTCTGACCATTGGCAATGCTTACAATCAGTGATTGTTTTAGATGATTACTAATAACAGATGGTAATCAGCTTTTCTTGAAAATGCACTGCTAATTTCCTGTGTTACCTTAAATAGACAGATGAAGGCAACAATTACAATGACTACGTGCTTCTAAGAGGTGAAACAATATGGGAAATTTTGGACCTTACTTTCTTCTAGGTGAGAAGGCTCACAGTATAAACCTTAAGAAGATTTGCAAGCATAAGCCCATAAACACTCAGTTTTGGAGAAATCGGTACCACTTCTTTTCTTCTCAGTTAGAAGAACCCATCTGATAACCAGATAACAGAACTCAGTAAACAGCCTGACTTTGTTCCTTAGGCAAGCCTAAATTGCTGGAAAGCACCACTGTACCTCCCCACCCCCACAAGCTCCTGGCTGGCCCCATCAAGCTCCCTCACATGCCCTCACTCTGCTCAGTGTGATGCCTCCATGATTAAGGCACTTTTCTCTACTGAAATGCCCTTCCTTCATTATTCATGGCCCAGGTCAAGTATAGGCTATGCAGCACCTACCATGGTCTCCCCTATTGAACAGTTACCACTTTGCAGGAGGGACAGGGTATGATATTTCTGTCTTCCCAGAGTCTGCCAAGAGAAGACAGAACAGGGGTTTTTGAATGAACAGGTGCCTTATTGAGGGAATTCCTCTTGTTCCTGCTGCCAATGGCTCTCAGGGTCTGTAGGGATAGCAGGAGGGCTCCTAGGTATAGTTTTCTATTTAGTTAACACATGAAACCCCAGGTCTGCAGGTCAGTGTACTAAGAGGAAGAGCTACCTTGTAGCAGAATATGTGCACATAAAATTTAAGACAAAACCAACCTACATAATACCTAACTTGGCCCCTCTGTCCCCTCTAGTTAGCACTCCATTTTTCTGCTCCTCTTCACAGCAGAATTTTTTAAAGAATTATCTATACTCACTGTCTCCATTTCTTACCACCCATTCTCTCCTCATCCAACTCTAAGGCTTCAGTTCCAACCATGCCACTGAGACTGCTCCCCAAAGTGATGAACACCCTCCATTTTATCAATTTCAAGGGTCACTTCTTAGTCCTTCATCTCATTTGACCTCTCAATAGCATTAGACTCCGGAAATACTTTCTGTACTTGGTTTTCAAGCTACCACTCCTTTAGAATTTTTCTTCTACTTCATCAGCTACTTTTTCACTGTATTTGTAAACATCGTGAGTTTTGGGACCCTTCCCATTTCTATCCACAGTTATTCCATATGTAATCTCATTCCATGGCTTTAAATACTACAGATATGATGATAATTCCTAAATTTATACATTTCCCCTGAACTCTAGACTCCAGATTATACATCCAACTGCCTGCTTGACATCTCTACTTAGAAGTCTACAGGCACCTCAAACTTAAAGTGTCCGAAACAGAACTCTAGATTTTCCCCTCCCCAATCTTGCCCATTTTAGGGAATGGGAAGTTGCTTTCCCAACATCCTACTGCTCAAGAAAACACATGTAGGATCAATCCTTCTTTCTTTTGCTTTTCCTCCCCTACATTCAATTCAGAAGCAAGGCCTGTCAACTCTATCTCCAAAACAAAAATGGAGTCCATCTACTTTTCTCCATTTCCACTGCTACCATCCTACACCAGTCCACCACTCTCTCCTGGGTGCCCCTATAATCCATTCTCCACATGGCAACAAGTGTGATTTCTTCAAACTATGAATCAGATTACGTTACCTCCCTGCTTCAAACCATCCAGTGACTTCCTATCACACTTAGAATAAAATCAAACTGTTAACCAAGGCTGCAAGGCATGGCATACTCTGGGAACCATCTTCCTCTGACCTTATTCCCCTGCTCACTATATTCCAGCCACGCTTGCCTTCTTCCTATTCCTTGAACACCTCACGTTTGTACTGGTCTTAGGGCCTCTACATCAGCTACTCTCTCCATCTGGAATGCGTGCATCTCAGCTTTGTGCATATCTTGCTTCCTCTCATCAATCAGGTCCTAGCTTAAATGTCACATTCTCAGAAAGATTCTGCCTTAGAAAAGGCCTAAAGTAGCCCCTCAGTTATTCCCATCACCATAGTTAATTTTCATTGTTTATGGATTTATTTCTTAATTTTCTGTTTCTTCATCCCTGTATACTTAGTATACAGTATCTAGAACAGTAGCAAACATGTAAGCACTCAAATCTTAATTGAACAAAATCCTAGTACAAATGACAATATATATTATGCACATACATACATACACACTTTGCTAAGGAGGTATAAAATATATAAAAATAAGTTGACTATTGTGGCTCTAAACCAGGAAGTATGAGTTAATTAACAGTTAGTTAAACTTTCTATATAAATATTGGTATTAGTTTTTTAAAGGTTAAAAAAGGGTGGTGGGGGGGACCATGGTAGCAACACAGCAGAGTGGGAATATAAAGGCCTTAGTTCTGAGATCTAATTTATCTCAACCATTTAGCTGGGTAATCTTGGACAGTCTTCTTAATCTCTCTGATGAATACCTGCCCTTTACAGGTAGATGCCCGATTCAATTAGATTATGGCTAACACATATTAAGTATTGAATTAACATAAGTATCTCCTCTGCAGAGCCCCCACCCTTGAGAAATTTAGTCTTAAAGCATGTTTAAATAGAAACAACAGAAACCTACGTTTTCTTGGTCAAGTTCCTTAGTGCTCTTAAGAAATAGAGAATTTAACAATATACATTAAAGAATGTAACACTGGGACTTCCCCGGTGGCACAGTGGTTAAAACTCTGCGCTCCCAATGCAGGGACCCTGGGTTCGATCCCTGGTCAGGGAACTAGATCCCACATGCATGCCGTAACTAAGAGTCTGCATGCCACAACTAAGGAGCCTGCCTGCCGCAACTAAGACCCAGCACAACCAAATAAATAAATAAAAAATAAAGAATGTAACATGACAAAGAAAGCTGGACTAAATGGCCTGTAAATTTCCCTTTTAATTCTGACTCTATACTGAATGCTATAATGGAATTTAAAAAAAGGTTTCCATTTCATAGATAAGGAAACTGAAGCTCAGGGTATTCAAATAATTTGCTAAAGGTCAACAGTCAGATTCAGATTCAGGTAGTCTCTAGAGGCAATACTTTTAACCATGGATTATGGATTTTTCAGGATTCAAGAAGATGAAATTTATCAACTTTTACACAAACATTTCTTGCTGTTTAAAACTCAGTTCAATTTTTTCATCAAAAACAACTTAAGTGGGCTTCCCTGGTGGTGCAGTGGTTGAGAGTCCGCCTGCCGATGCAGGGGACACGGGTTCATGCCCCAGTCCGGGAAGATCCCACATGCCATGGAGCGGCTGGGCCCGTGAGCCATGGCCGCTGAGCCTGCGCGTCCGGAGCCTGTGCTCCACAACGGGAGAGGCCACAACAGTGAGAGGCCCACATACCGCAAAAAAAAATTAAAAAACAAAACAAAACAAAAAGAAAACAACTTAAGTCATCCTATTCTGTACAGGAGATTTTTACTGATAAAAATTGGTTTTGGGGCCTCCCTGGTGGCGCAGTGGTTGAGAGTCCGCCTGCCGATGCAGGGGATACGGGTTCGTGCCCCAGTCTGGGAGGATCCCATATGCCGCGGAGCGGCTGGGCCCGTGAGCCATGGCCGCTGAGCCTGTGCGTCCGGAGCCTGTGCTCCGCAGGGGGAGAGGCCACAACAGTGAGAGGCCCGCGTACAGCAAAAAAAAAAAAAAAAAAAAAAATTGGTTTTGATTTTTGTCTCTTCAAATAAACTTGCCAGTAAGGACTGGGTTTCCTATTCCTTAGTGCTCAACAAATGTTTGATAAGTTTACCGCACACATAGCATCAGTTGGTAAAGAACTCAAGAAGTAAAAAGGCTTCTAAAGGCATATATGCCTATAGCTGGAAAGACTAAAAGGAATTATGGATTTTTTTTAAAAAAGACAAATGTTATGTATGCATAGTCTACCAGGCAAGGAATTTTTTTGGCTGTGGCACAGCATGTGGGATCTTCATTCCCCAACCAGCGATCGAACCCAAGCCACCTGCAGTGGAAGCGCCAAGTCTTAACCACTGGACCACCAGGGAAGTCCCCGAGGATTCTTTAGTAATGTCTTGCCTATGCTCTTATTTCAAAATATTAAATTTCAACAATTTAAACTGTTGGATCTAAAAATCTAGGAGAGATTTCAATATTTGAAGAGGTTTAAAAAAAAAAAGTTTCCACTTGGTACAGACATACATATCTATGAGCCTTTCTGGACCCAAGGAGCATTGTAATGTTAACTTATTCACTCACAGTGAAAGAGGACAAAAGATGTGTCCCTCCAGAAGTCATTGTAGAAGTCGAACTTAATCCAACAAAAATCTTATTAGTATTTATTTTTGAAAATAATATAATTGGCTCAGTTCCAATGTTCACTTATCTTAAAAGACTATGTACTTTCCAAAATTTGTACATGCCAGAGTTATAGCTAGGTGATTCTGGGGACACCTTTGCTATCATCATTAACTAAAAGAATCCTCATACTGAAAAGGGGGTCTTCCTGTCCTCCTGAGCCTTGTGGTCTGAATGCCACTGCTGAGGCTGGTCTGTTCACTATGCTATTTCCAGAGGAAGCCTTAAAAGAGAAGAGACCCTGTCTGTGTACTTCTCTTAGCACTGAGGAGGATATTTTCCTTTTTAGAAAACAACAGATAAAATCTAAGGTGACTGATAATTGATAATTCTTCTGCTACAAATACCTAGAAATGCTAGACAGATTTATAACAAAAATTGTTTTACATTATAGCTGAGTTTACAAGAAAGAAAGGCAAATCCCTACATGGTAGAAACAAAGATGGAACTAAAAACCAGAACGGTCAATGTGTGATATAATACTGCAGCTGAATTTAGTTATTATTTTCATAACCCAGAGTTTCAGTATTATAACCCAGGACAGAAGATGAGGCATAGGACCCAGTGAGGCAGAAAGAAGTGACTCCCAACATAAAGGCTGAGACTCTTGAACAGCAACCTTCAATAAAAGAGTGGAAAATTAATAATTTGTGAGTTCAAAGTACTGAGCAAATGCCTTACATGGGTTTAAGGTCCTTTGTTATACCACCAGTGTAGTTCAGGAACTCCCAAACTGAAAAATTAACATAAAAACTACACTTAGGCCAGTGTTATCCCAGAGTGCCCAGCAGATACAAAACAAATCTCTGTGTGGAAGGACATCCACACAAAAAGGTCACAGGGCACTTCATAGGAAAAAAAAAAAAAAGCACTACTAAAGATGAGCTTACAATTAAACACTACATGAAACCCAAGAAATACCTCACTAGGGCTAGAATCAGCACACAAAATAGTAGAAAGAGACTTCTAAAAATGTGAAATAAAAAAATGAAAACATGGGGACTTCCCTGGTGGTTAAGAATCCACCTGCCACTGCAAGGGAAATGGTTTCTACCCCTGGTCCGGGAAGATCCCACATGCCGCAGAGCAACTAAGCCTGTGCACCACAACTACTGAGCCTGCACTCTAGAGCCAGCATGCTGTAACTACTGAAGCCCACATGTCTAGAGCCTGTGCTCTGCAACAAGAGAAGCCACTGGCATGAGAAGCCCGCGCACCACAACAAAGAGCAGCCCCCGCTCGCTGCAACTAGAGAAAGCCCTCATGCAGCAACAAAGACCCAACACACCCCCCCCAAAATTAAATAATTAAAAAATATGACAATGTGAAAGAGAATATGAAATATGTATACTTAAAATGAGTAAAGACATACAAGAAGGAATCAAAACACTAAGGAAAAAATACAATATGAAAAAAAGAAAAATTTCTGAAAATGAATAAAATAGAACTTGTAGAATTGAATATACCTTGAAATACTGAAATGAAAAGTAAATTTAAAAAGGACAACTCGGGCTTCCCTTGTGGTGCAGTGGTTGAGAGTCCGCCTGCCGATGCAGGGGACACGGGTTCGTGCCCCGGTCTGGGAAGATCCCACATGCAGTGGAGCAGCTGGGCCCGTAAGCCATGGCCGCTGAGCCTGCGCGTCTGGAGCCTGTGGTCCGCAACGGGAGAGGCCACAACAGTGAGAGGCCCGCATACCGCAAAAAAAAAAAAAAAAAAAAAAAAAAGGACAACTCAATAGGCAGTATAAGCAGCAGCTAAAGAATCTGTGCACTGGAAGGTATTTATGAGGAAGTTACCCAGTGTATTACCAGTATATTCAAGAGGGGTTAAGCAATATGGAAGGAAGAGAATGAGAAGGTTTATTTATGTCTAATGAGAAATGAAGGACAGGATAATAGTAAGAAATGGGGGAAGGATAATCCTTGAAGAGATAATATATGAGAATTTTCTAAAATTAGTGAAAGGTATCAACCCTCAGATCAATAGGCATAATTCCTGAATAGAACTAAAACTAAACCTACATCTAGACACATTCTAAAAAAAAGGCAGAATACTGGAGACAAGGGAAAAATCTTAAAATAACCAGAGAAAAAAGGCAGATTACCTCCAAAGGAATAATTAGAATGATTTCTCAACAGCAACCATGGAGGTCAGGAAAAAATGGAATATTTCCAAAGTACTAAAAGAAAAAAAAACCTTTCAATCTAGAACCTATGCTCAGGTAAACTATCAAGACTGAGAGCAAAGACTTTTCAAAGACTGGAAGAGAATTTACTAATAACAATCCTTCACTGAAAAAAATTATTAAAGGATGTACTTCAAAAAAATAAAAGAGAGAGAGTAACTGAAGCTAAAGAAGGAAGGAGTGGGATTCATAAGAAATTGGTAAACAGGGGCCTCCCTGGTGGCGCAGTGGTTGAGAGTCCGCCTGCCGATGCAGGGGATACGGGTTCGTGCCCCGGTCTGGGAGGATCCCATATGCCGCGGAGCGGCTGGGCCCGTGAGCCATGGCCGCTGGGCCTGCGCATCCGGAGCCTGTGCTCCGCAACGGGAGAGGCCACAACAGTGAGAGGCCCGCATACCGCAAAAAGAAAAAAAAAAAAAAAAAAAAAAAAAAAAGAAATTGGTAAACATATGTGGACTTATCCAAATAAGCACTGACTATGAAACCATAACATTAATTATTACTAATTTGAGATGATATAAAAACAAGGTAAAATGAAAATACCAGACAATAAAAACACAGCAGATAGGAGAAATTAATTAACATTCAAGAAGAAGATAAAGCAAGTCATATTAGAGACATGGTTCTTAAACTCTGATGTGCATCATAATCACCTGGAAGGCCTGTTAAAACACAGCCTGCTGAGCCTTGTCCCTAACATTTCTGAACTAACAGGTCTGGAGTAGAAAGTGAGAATTTTCATTTCTAACAAGTTCCAAGGTGATGCTGGTAATGTTGCTCCAGGACCCCTTTGGGAATCAATACATTTGATTTTTTTAGGTCGAATATGCATGTTAAAAAATTAAAGGTAAATACCCAAATAACTAAAGTATAATATATCATTTACAACCCAAAGAAGGGAAAAAGGAGGAATAAAGAAAAATCATTCAATCAATCCCATAGAAGTCAGGAAAGTAGAAAAAAAAATAGAAATAAATATAACTAAGTAATCAATCACAATGAAATGAACGGACTAAATTCACTAGTTAAAAGACAAAAGATGGGGGCTTCCCTGGTGGCGCAGTGGTTGAGAGTCCGCCTGCCAATGCAGGGGACACGGGTTCGAGCCCCAGCCCGGGAAGATCCCACATACCGCGGAGTGGCTAGGCCCGTGAGCCATGGCCGCTGAGCCTGCGCATCCGGAGCCTGTGCTCCGCAACGGGAGAGGCCACAGCAGTGAGAGGCCTGCGTACCGCAAAAAAAAAAAAAAAAAAAAGACAAAAGAGGGACAGACTGAATAAAAAACAAAATTTTGCTACATGCTGAATATACTGTAAAGTTGTAGCAATTACAACAGTCTTGGTAATGGCACAGAGACAGACAAAGTGACCAATGAAACAATATAAAACCCAGAACCGACCCATGCACACATGGAATTCTGACATGACAGAAGTGACACTGCAGATCATTAGAAAAGGATAGATTTCTCAATAAACAGCCAGGACAACTGGTATCCATAAGAAAAAATGAGATTGGATTCCTACCTCATACTGTACATAAAATTCAATTTAGAATTAAATACTTAAATGTATTTGAATGTGAAAAGCAAAACTTTAAAACTTTTAGCAGAAAATATAGGAATAGGGAAGGATTTCTTAAGACACAAAAGAGCTAACCATAAAAGATTGGTAAATATAACTATCTTACAATCAAATCTGTTTATTAAAAGACACTATAAGAAAGTGAAAAGATAAACAAAAACTTGAGAAGATATTTATAACACATATAACTGAAAAAGAATTAAAATTCAGAAGAGCTAAAAGAACACATGCAAATCAGTAAGACTACCAATAATACATTAAAGATGGGTACAGGGACTTCCCTGGTGGTGCAATGGTTAAGAATCTGCCTGCCAATGCAGGGAACACGGATTTGATCCCTGGTCCGGCTCCCACATGCTGTGGAGCAACTAACCCCGTGCGCCACAACTACTGAGCCTGCACTCTAGAGCCCGCGAGCCACAACTAATGAGCTCGCGCACCACAACTACTGAAGCCCGCACACCCTACAGCCTGCGTGCCACAAGTACTGAAGCCCATGTGCTTAGAGTCCGTGCTCTGAAATAAGAAAAACCACCACAATGAGAAGCCCGCGCACCGCAACGAAGAGTAGCCCCCGCTCTCCACAACTAGAGAAAGCCCGCAGGCAGCAACATAGCCAAAAATAAAACTAAATTTAAAAAAATGGGTACAAAATACAAACATTCCAAAGAAGAAACATGATCAAACAAAAAGAGATGCTCAGCATCATTAGAAATCGGGACTGCAAATGAAGACCACAATGATTTACCATTTAAAACCCATTGGATTGGGGGAGCTTCAAGATGGTGGAAGAGTAAGACGTGGAGATCACCTTCCTCCCCACAAATACATCAGAAATATGTCTACATGTGGAACAACTCCTACAGAACGCTGGGAGAATACCTCAGACCTCCCAAAAGCCAAGAAACTCCCCACGTACCTGGGTAGGGCAAAAAAAAAAAAAAGAAAAAACAGAGACAAAAGAAGAGGGACGGGACCTGCACCAGTGGGAGGGAGCTGTGAAGGAGGAAAGGTTTCCACACACTAGGAAGCCCCTTCGCGGGTGGAGACTGCGGGTGGCAGAGGGGAGAGGCTTCAGAGCCATGGAGGAGAGCGCAGCAACAGGGGTGCAGAGGGCAAAGTGGAGAGATTTCCTCACAGAGGATCGGTGCCAACCAGCACTCACCAGCCCCAAGAGGCTTGTCTGCTCACCTGCCGGGATAGGCAGGGGCTGGGAGCTGAGGCTCGGCTTCAGAGGTCAGATCCCAGGGAGAGGACTGGGGCTGGCGGTGTGAACACAGCCTGAAGGGGGGCTAGTGTGCCACAGCTAGCCGGGAGGGAGTCCGGGAAAAAGTCTGGACCTGCCGAAGAGGCAAGAGACATTTTCTTGCCTCTTTGTTTCCTGGTGAACGAGAAGAGGGGATTAAGAGCTCCGCTTAAAGGAGCTCCAGAGACAGGCGCGAGCCACGGCTACAAGCGCAGACCCCAGAGACGGGCATGAGACACTAAGGCTGCTGCTGCAGCCACCAAGAAGCCTGTGTGCAAGCACAGGTCACTATCCACACCTCCCCTCCCGGAAGCCTGTGCAGCCCGCCACTGCCAAGGTCCTGAGATCAGGGACAACTTCCCCGGGAGAACACACATCGCCTCAGATTGTTGTAACGTCATGCTGGACTCTGCCGCGACAGGCTTGCCCCGCATTCCATACCCCTCCCTCCCCACGGCCTGAGTGAGCCAGAGCCCCCGAATCAGCTGCTCCTTTAACCCTGTCCTGTCTGAGTGAAGAACAGACGCCCTCAGGGGACCTACACGCAGAGGCCGGTCCAAATCCGAAGCTGAACCCCGGGAGCTGTGCGAACAAAGAAGAGAAAGGGAAATTTCTCCCAGCAGCTTCAGGAACAGCAGATTAAATCTCCACAATCAACTTGATGTACCCTGCATCTGTGGAATACCTGAATAGACAATGAATCATCCCAAATTGAGGAGGTGGACTTTGGGAGCACCGATATATATTTTTTTTCCCTTTTTCTCTTTTTGTGAGTGTGTATATGTCTGCTTCTGTGTGTGATTTTGTCTGTATAGCTTTGTTTTTACCATTTGTCCTAGGGTTCTGTCTGTCCTTTTTTTTTTTTTTTTTAAGCACTTGTTATCATTGGTGGATTTGTTTTTTGGTTTGGTTGCTCTCTTCTTTCTTTCTTTTTTTCTCTCTTTTATTCTGAGCCGTGTGGATGACAGGCTCTTGGTGCTCCAGCCAGGCATCAGGGCTGTGCCTCTGAGGTGCAAGAGCCAAGTACAGGACACTGGTCCACAAGAGATCTCCCAGCTCCACATAATATCAAACGGCGAAAATCTCCCAGAGATCTCCATCTCAACGCCAAGACCCAGCTCCACTCAATGACCAGCAAGCTACAGTGCTGGACACCCTATGCCAAACAACTAGCAAGACAGGAACACAACCCCATCCATTAGCAGAGAGGCTGCCTAAAATCATAAAAAGTCAACAGACACCCCAAAACACACCACCAGACATGGACCTGCCCACCAGCAAGACAACATCCAGCCTCATCCACCAGAACACAGGCACTAGTCCCCTCCACCAGGAAGCCTACACAACCCACTGAACCAACCTTAGCCACTGGGGACAGATACCCAAAACAATGGGAACTACGAACCTGCAGCCTGTGAAAAGGAGACCCCAAACACAGTAACTTAAGCAAAATGAGAAGACAGAGAAACACACAGCAGATGAAGGAGCAAGGCAGAAACCCACCAGACCTAACAAATGAATAGGAAATGGGCAGTCTACCTGAAAAAGAACTCAGAGTAATGATAGTAAAGATGATCCAAAATCTTGGTAACAGAATGGAGAAAATACAAGAAACATTTAACAAGGACCTACAAAAACTAAAGAGCAAACAAACAGGGATGAACAACACAATAAATCAAATTTAAAATTCTCTAGAAGGAATCAATAGCAGAATAACTGAGGCAGAAGAACGGATAAGTAACTTGGAAGATAAAATAGTGGAAATAACTACTGCAGAGCAGAATAAAGAAAAAAGAATGAAAAGAATTGAGGACAGTTTCAGAGACCTCTAGGACAACATTAAATGCACCAACATTCGAATTACAGGGGTCCCAGAAGAAGAAGAGCAAAAGAAAGGGACTGAGAAATTATTTGAAGAGATTATAGTTGAAAACTTCCCTAACATGGGAAAGGAAATAGTCAAGTCCAGGAAGTGCACAGTCCCATACAGGATAAATCCAAGGAGAAACACACCAAGACACATATTAATCAAACTATCAAAAATTAAATACAAAGAAAAAATATTAAAAGCAGCAAGGGAAAAACAACTAACACACAAGGGAATCCCCATAAGGTTAAAAGCTGATCTTTCAGCAGAAACTCTGCAAGCCAGAAGGGAGTGGCGGGACATATTTACAGTGATAAAGGAGAAAAACCTACAACCAAGATTACTCTACCCAGCAAGGATCTCATTCAGATTTGACAGAGAAATTAAAACGTTTACAGACAAGTAAAAGCTAAGAGAATTCAGCACCACCAAACCAGCTTTACAACAAACGCTAAAGGAACTTCTCTAGCCAGGAAACATAAGAGAAGGAAAAGACCTACAATAACAAACCCCAAACAATTAAGAAAATGGTAATAGGAACATACATATCGATAATTACCTTAAATGTAAATGGATTAAAGGCTCCAACCAAAAGACATAGACTGGCTGAATGGATACAAAAACAAGACCCGGATATATGCTGTCTACAAGAGACCCACCTTGGACCTAGGGACATATACAGACTGAAAGTGAGGGGATGGAAAAAGATATTCTATGCAAATGGAAATCAAAAGAAAGTTGGAGTAGCAATTCTAATATCAGACAAAATAGACTTTAAAACAAAGACTATTACAAGAGACAAAGAAGGACACTACATAATGATCAAGGGATCAATCCAAGAAGAAGATATAACAATTGTAAATATTTATGCACCCAACATAGGAGCACCTCAAATCAAAAGGGAAACACTAACAGCCATAAAACGGGAAATCCACAGTAAGACAATCATAGTAGGAGATGTTAACACCCCACTTTCACCAATGGACAGATCATCCAAAATGAAAATAAATAAGGAAACACAAGGTTTAAATGATACATTAAACAAGATGGACTTAATTGATATTAATAGGACATTCCATCCAAAAACAACAGAATACACATTCTTCTCAAGTGCTCATGGAACATTCTCCAGGATAGATCATATCTTGGGTCACAAATCAAGCCTTGGTAAATTTAAGAAAATTGAAATCGTATCAAGTATCTTTTCCGACCACAACGCTATGAGACTAGATATCAATTACAAGAAAAAATCTGTAAAAAATACAAACACATGGAGGCTGAACAGTACACTACTTAATAACCAAGAGATCACTGAGGAAATCAAAGAGAAAATCAAAAAATACCTAGAGACAAATGACAATGAACACACGACGACCCAAAACCGATGGGATTGGGGCCTCCCTGGTGGCACAGTGGTTGAGAGTCCGCCTGCCGATGCAGGGGATACGGGTTCGTGCCCCGGTCTGGGAGGATCCCATGTGCCGCGGAGCGGCTGGGCCCGTGAGCCATGGCCGCTGGGCCTGCGCATCCGGAGCCTGTGCTCCGCAACGGGAGAGGCCACGACAGTGAGAGGCCCGCATACCGCAAAAAGAAAAAAAAAAAAACAAAAAAAAACCCGATGGGATGCAGCAAAAGCAGTTCTAAGAGGGAAGTTTAGAGCAGTACAATCCTACCTTAAGAAACAAGAAACATCTCAAATAAACAACCTAACCTTACACCTAAAGCAATTAGAGAAACAAGAACAAAAAACCCCAAAGTTAGCAGAAGGAAAGAAATCATAAAGATCAGATCAGAAATAAATGAAAAAGAAATGAAGGAAACGATAGCAAAGATCAATAAAACTAAAAGCTGGTTCTTTGAGAAGATAAACAAAATTGATAAACCATTAGCCAGACTCATCAAGAAAAAAAGGGAGAAGGCTCAAATCAATAGAATTAGAAATTAAAAAGGAGAAGTAACAACTGACACTGCAGAAAAAGATCATGAGAGATTACTGCAAGCAACACTATGCCAATAAAATGAACAACCTGGGGCTTCCCTGGTGGCGCAGTGGTTGAGAGTCTGCCTGCTGATGCAGGGGATATGGGTTCGTGCTCCGGTCTGGAAAGATCCCACATGCCGCGGAGCGGTTGGGCCCATGAGCCATGGCCGCTGAGCCTGCGCGTCCGGAGCCTGTGCTCCGCAACAGGAGAGGCCACAACAGAGAGAGGCCCATGTACTGCAAAAAAAAAAAAAGGAAAATCTGGAAGAAATGGACAATTTCTTAGAAATGCCCAACCTGCCAAGATGAATCATAGAAAGAAATAGAAAATATGAACACACCAATCACAAGCACTGAAATGGAAACTGTGATTAAAAATCTTCCAACAAACAAAACCCCAGGACCAGATGGCTTCACAGGCCAATTCTATCAAACATTTAGAGAAGAGCTAACACCTATCCTTCTCAAACTCTTCCAAAATATAGCAGAGAACACTACTCCCAAGCTCATTCTACGAGGCCACCATCACCCTGATACCAAAACCAGAGAAGGATGTCACAAAGAAAGAAAACTACAGGCTGCTATCACTGATGAACATAGATGCAAAAATCCTCAACAAAATACTAGCAAACAGAATCCAACAGCACATTAAAAGGATCATACACCATGATCAAGTGGGGTTTATTCCAGGAATGCAAGGATTCTTCAATATATGCAAATCAATCAACGTGATACACCATATTAACCAATTGAAGGAGAAAAACCATATGATCATCTCAATAGATGCAGACAAAGCTTTCGACAAAATTCAACACCCATTTATGATAAAAATCCTGCAGAAAGTAGGCATGGAGGGAACTTTCCTCAACAGAATAAAGGCCAAATATGACAAACCCACAGCCAACGTCGTCCTCAATGGTGAAAAACTGAAAGCATTTCCACTAAGATCAGGAACAAGACAAGGTTGCCCACTCTCACCAGTATTATTCAACATAGTTTTGGAAGTTTTAGCCACAGCAGTCAGAGAAGAATAGGAAATAAAAGGAATCCAAATCGGAAAAGAAGAAGTAAAACTGTCACTGTTTGCAGATGACATGATACTATACATAGAGAATCCTAAAGATGCTACCAGAAAACTACTAGAGCTAATCAATGAATTTGGTAAAGTAGCAGGATACAAAATTAATGCCCAGAAATCTCTGGCATTCCTATAAACTAATGATGAAAAATCTGAAAGTGAAATTAAGAAAACACTCCCATTTACCACTGCAACAAAAAGAATAAATTATCTAGGAATAAACCTACCTAAGGAGACAAAAGACCTGTATGCAGAAAATTATAAGACACTGATGAAAGAAATTAAAGATGATTCAAATAGATGGAGAGATATATACCATGTTCTTGGATTGGAAGAATCAACATTGTGAAAATGACTCTACTACCCAAAGCAATCTACAGATTCAATGCAATCCCTATCAAACTACCACTGGCATTTTTCACAGAACTAGAACAAAAAATTTCACAATCTGCATGGAAACACAAAAGACCCCGAATAGCCAAAGCAATCTTGAGAACGAAAAACGGAGCTGGAGGAATCAGGCTCCCTGACTTCAGACTATACTACAAAGCTACAGTAATCAAGACAGTAGGGTACTGGCACAAAAACAGAAAGATAGATCAATGGAACAGGATAGAAAGCCCAGAGATAAACCCACGCACATATGGTCACCTTATCTTTGATAAAGGAGGCAGGAATGTACAGTGGAGAAAGGACAGCCTCTTCAATAAGTGGTGCTGGGAAAACTGGACAGGGACATGTAAAAGTATGAGATTAGAACACTCCCTAACACCATACACAAAAATAAGCTCAAAATGGATTAAAGACCTAAATGTAATGCCAGAAATTATCAAACTCTTAGAGGAAAACATAGGCAGAACACTCTATGACATAAATCACAGCAAGATCCTTTCTGACCCACCTCCTAGAGAAATGGAAATAAAAACAAAGATAAACAAATGGGACCTATTGAAACTTCAAAGCTTTTGCACAGCAAAGGAAACCATAAACAAGACCAAAAGACAACCCTCAGAATGGGAGAAAATATCTGCAAATGAAGCAACTGACAAACGATTAATCTCCAAAATTTATAAGCAGCTCATGCAGCTCAATAGCAAAAAAACAAACAACCCAATCCAAAAATGGGCAGAAGACTTAAGAGACATTTCTCCTAAGAAGATATACAGACTGCCAACAAACACATGAAAGAATGCTCAACATCATTAATCATTAGAGAAATGCAAATCAAAACTACAATGAGATATCATCTCACACCAGTCAGAAAGGCCATCATCAAAAAATCTAGAAAGAATAAATGCTGGAGAGGGTGTGGAAAAAAGGGAACACTCTTGCACTGCTGGTGGGAATGTGAATTGGTACAGCCACTATGGAGAAGAGTATGGAGGTTCCTTAAAAAACTACAAATAGAGCTACCATATGACCCAGCAATCCCACTACTGGGCATATACCCTGAGAAAACCATAATTCAAAAAGAGTCATGTACCAGTATGTTCACTGCAGCTCTATTTACAAGAGCCCGGAGATGGAAACAACCTAAGTGTCCATCATCCGATGAATGGATAAAGAAGATGTGGCACATATATACAATGGAATATTACTCAGCCATAAAAAGAAACGAAATTGAGGTATTTGTAATGAGGTGGATAGACCCAGAGTCTGTCACACAGAGTGAAGTAAGTCAGAAAGAGAAAGACAAATACCGTATGCTAACACATATATATGGAATTTAAGAAAAAAAATGTCATGAAGAACCTAGGGGTAAAACAGGAATAAAGACACAGACCTACTTGAGAATGGACTTGAGGATATGGGGAGGGGGAAGGGTAAGCTGTGACAAAGCGAGAGAGAGGCATGGACATATATACACTACCAAACGTAAGGTAGATAGCTAGTGGGAAGTAGCCGCATAGCACAGGGAGATCAGCTCAGTGCTTTGTGACCGACTGGAGGGGTGGGATAGGGAGGGTGGAAGGGAGGGAGACGCAAGAGGGCAGGGATATGGGAGCAGATGTATATGTATAACTGATTCACTTTGTTATACAGCAGAAACTAATGCACCATTGTGAAGCAATTATACTCCAATAAAGTTGTTAAAAAAAAAAGATGGAAAGACAACCCTCAGAATAGAAGAAAATATTTGCAAATGAAGCAACTGACAAACGATTAATCTCCAAAATTTACAAGCAGCTCATGCAGCTCAATATCAAAAAAACAAACAACCCAATCCAAAAATGGGCAGAAGACCTAAATAGACATTTCTCCAAAGAAGATATACAGACTGCCAACAAACACATGAAAGAATGCTCAACATCATTAATCATTAGAGAAAAGTGAATCAAAACTACCATGAGATATCATCTCACACCGGTCAGAATGGCCATCCTCAAAAAATCTACGAACAATAAATGCTAGAGAGGGTGTGGACAAAGGGGAACCCTCTTGCACTGTTGGTGGAAATGTAAATTGATACAGCCACTATGGAGAACAGTATGGAGGTTCCTTATAAAGCTAAAAATAGAACTACCATATGACCCAGCAATCCCACTACTGGGCATATACCCTGAGAAAACCATAATTCAAAAAGAGTCATGTACCACAATGTTCATTGCAGCTCTATTTACAATAGCCAGGACATGGAAGCAACCTAAGTGTCCATCAACAGATGAATGGATAAAGAAGATGTGGCACATATATACCATGGAATATTACGCAGCCATAAAAAGAAACAAAATTGAGTTATTTGTAATGAGGTGGATGGACCTAGAGTATGTCATACAGAGTGAAGTAAGTCAGAAAGAGAAAAACAAATACCGTATGCTAACATATATATGGAATCTAAAAAAAAAGAAAAGAAAAAAATGGTCATGAAGAACTTAGGGGCAAGACGGGAGTAAATATACAGACCTACTAGAGAATGGACTTGAGGATACGGGGAGGGGGAAGGGTAAGCTGGGACAAAGTGAGAGAGTGGCATGGACATATATACACTACCAAACGTAAAACAGATAACTTTTGGGAAGCAGCCGCATAGCACAGGGAGATCAGCTCGGTGCTTTGTGACCATGTAGAGGGGTGGGATAGGGAGGGTACAAGGGAGGGAGACGCAAGAGGGAAGAGATATGGGTACATATGTATATGTATAACTGGTTCACTTTGTTATAAAGCAGAAACTAACACACCATTGTAAAGCAATCATACTCCAATAAAGATGTTTAAAAAAATAAAAATAAAAACCCATTAGATTTGCAAAAATTAAGAATCGACAAAATCAATGTCACAGAATGCATCAAAGAGAACCCTTATATTCCGCTAGTGGTATAAATTAGTAAAACCACTTTGGAAAACAACAACATTATTTTGTAAAATTGAGCATACCCTGCAACCCAGCAATTTTACTCGCACATGTGCTCTAGAGAATCTCTTACACCTTTGCTCCAGAAGACATGACTAGAATGTTCCTAGAAGCAAAGGTTATATCAGTAAAGAGCTGGAAACAACCCAAATGTCCATCTACCGGAAAATGGATATATTATGGTATATTTCCACAAAAGAATTCTGTTTATCAGTGAAAATGCATATACCACAGCTATAAGCAACTTAAGTAAAAGCAAAACAAAGTAAAACAAGCAAAAAAGCAAATTCTGGAAGAGTACCCAGAGTATATCATTTTTTTTAAAGCTCAAAAAATGATACATATGATAAAATTATTTTTTAAAAAGCAGAGAGCAGGGCTTCCATGGTGGTGCAGTGGTTGAGAGTCCACCTGCCGATGCAGGGGACACAGGTTCATGCCCCGGTCCGGGAAGATCCCACATGCCACGGAGCGGCTGGGTCCGTGAGCCATGGCCACTGAGCTTGCACATCCGGAGCTTGTGCTCCACAACGGGAGAGGCCACAACAGTGAGAGGCCCGCGTACCAGAAAAAAAAAAAAAAAAAGCAGAGAGCAAAAATCTGTGTCAGTGGTTACAAAGAGTGAGGATGACAAATGGATGAGATAAGGAGGAGCATCTATGTGGATGGCAGTTAGTGATAATGGCAGAGTTCCTGGATTGTATATGGGGGGGTGGGATCATGAGTGCTCCTTAATATTAATATGCTTTATAACTTTACTTCATAATTCAAATAAGCGTGTGTATGTGTACACACATATATACATATATTTTTCCATTCTATTGTAGGTATGAAATAAATTTAAAAAGTTAGGGCTTCCCTGGTGGCACAGTGGTTGAGAGTCCGCCTGCCAATGCAGGGTACACGGGTTCGTGCCCTGGCCCGGGAAGATCCCACATGCCGCGGAGCGGCTGGGCTCGTGAGCCATGGCCGCTGAGCCTGCGCGTCCGAAGCCTGTGCTCCGTAGCAGGAGAGGCCACAACAGTGAGAGGCCCGCATATCGCAAAAAAAAAAAAAAAAAATTAAAAAGTTAAAAAGGGTGAAAGTAAGACTAAATTATGCTAGTTGATATTGATTGCAATGGGAACCAAATCCCCAGTCCAATACTTACTGGTCAAGGGTCTTATAATAAATGTCCAGATCCTTGTTCACAAGCTCTGTTGTTCTCATAACAATCATCATTTCCCTATACTTTTCCTCGGCATCCCGAAATTGAGGTTCTCGAAGTTCTTTCTTAAAATGAATAATTTCTTCCTCATAACCTTTCTGTCGCCCTATTGCCAAACTGTGATTTCTTTTTATATTATCTATTTTTTCTTCCAACTTCTGATGTTCACTAGGAGAGAAAATGACAAATGAGGACCATTTGTAGATTTTAGCAGCCTAAAGTGGAAAAGACAGATTTCTTCAGATAGATAAATACCATTTATCATTCTCCTTAGCAATCAGCATATGAAAACAGTCTCTCCTTGCTTTTTCTTTAAGGTTTTAGTACTAAAGAAAACTTTCTTCTTTCCAAATCTCTGAAGCATCTAGGTTTTTAAACAGCTGATTTCTGTGTGCTCAATAAAGTACTCTTGTAACATGTGAACACTGAAAAAGTTCCTGACGTTTACACACTAACCTAAGAAAAGTACTCTTGGTGATTAATATTACAAATTCACAAACTTCTCATTGTGAACTAAGAATGCACAGTTACCAACTCTGAGAAGTTACTGAGCAACAGGTATCATCAGTTGGTTCACAGTATGTCAGACAAAATTTTATCTCAAGTCCGCCTGCCGATGCAGGGGATACGGGTTCGTGCCCCGGTCTGGGAGGATCCCATATGCCGCGGAGCGGCTGGGCCCGTGAGCCATGGCCGCTGAGCCTGCGCATCCGGAGCCTGTGCTCCGCAACGGGAGAGGCCACAACAGTGAGAGGCCCGTGTACGGAAAAAAAAAAAAAAAAAAATTTTATCTCAAACAATTTATGCAGTAGTATTACTAAAAGTTTGTATTTCTCTATTAAAACAAAATTTATCTTGTATAAGTATAAAAAAGCATCAATAAAGAGGGGATATATGTATATGTATAGCTGATTCACTTTGCTGTACAGTAGAAACTAACACAACATTGTAAAGCAACTATACTCCAATAAAAATTAAAAAAAAAAAAAGAAAAGTAAAACATGGAGAGGAGTTCCAAAAAACAAAGCATCAATACTGACAGAAACGTAAAATACTTAAACTTTTCTGATAACTTGGTAGATAATACAGATTTTAACGTATGCTTTAAAAATCTTCATTTATTTAACAATTACTTATTAGGCATCCTCTTATTTGCTAGGCACTTCTCTCAAGATTATGAACATCCTTATAGAACTGGCCTGATTATCTGTTTTGCTGACATTTCTGTTGTGTCCTGAAGAAAGGTTTGAAAAAGAGAAGTTACGCTTAGTAGTCTGAATGAATGTAAAAAGCACTGTTACGTACTAATTACAGAAGGAATTATAAAAATATCTGCTTTTGATCTTTAGTAGCAAGGAATAAACTGTTTCATTTAAAAGCTTGTTCTATAAGCTTCACGTTTTTTTTTTCAACGTGGCAGCAAGAACACCAGCATTACAGTGTTAAAGAGCTGAGGCTTGGAAGCCAGGATATCTGGTCACATTCCTGGCTTTCATTCTTATTTCCTATGATCTTTTTTTCTGGGTCTCAGTGTCCTAATGCATAAAAAACAAACAGGCTGAAAGATGAAGAGCTCTTCTAGTTGTTAAGTCTGATTTCCTTGATATATGAAAGAGATTTAAAATAGCTAAACCAAGAGAACTTACAGTAACATAGGAGTAACTATTTGTTAGGTTTTAATAACTAAATTAAATTTCAATTTATTATATCCTTTAGAGAAACTTAAGCATTCTTTGATTCAGATTTGTTTGTGAAATCACAAGAAAAATGAAAAATCTACAAGGAATGGCTGAATGAATGAGTATATCCAACCAGCTGAGGTGGTTCCAAAAAATCTATTTGGCTAGTACAACCTTTTATACCAGTCTAGTGCCTTAGCATCAACCAGGTTCTTACAGAATTCCTAAGGCAACTCTAAGGCAGAGAAAGCAAGAATAAAATCTTTTCTGCTGTAGCAGGAAGACAGCAACTACAGTAAGTACCAATAAAACCAGATGAAAGAAGAATTCTACTAATCGCAAAAATGATGCTCTGCTTTGCGCATAATTACACCTGGGACCATGTAGAATGGGTCACCAATGTCAAAGTGCTTTGGCAATAACTCCATTAAGAGTTAAGCATTAAGCTCTGACCCAGGCAGGGTCCAGAGGCCATATATTCTTTAGGCCATAATCTTGTGAAACAGGCTCATGAAAATCTGGGAACTTGGTATTTTTAATACTAGCCATCACTGCATAGTCATAGTGTGACTATAAATTCTATATTACTACTTCAGCTTGTAAAGCCATGAAATATATTTGTAAAAAAAGTGCCCATCTTCCTTTAAGCCTGAAAGGACACTTTGGCTATAGGCTTACATTCTTTTTAAAAAACACGTATTGAATATTTTTCACATTTCAATAATAAAGACCTTTATTTAAACTAAAGATTATTTTTTAAAACACACTTTTTCATTTGTAAAACCTGCATTTGACCCATTTCCTTCAAATGTTGTTTTCTTTCTTCTTCAACTTCTTTTAGTTCTTCATTCCTTTTTCTTAAAGTAAGGTTATCCTGTAGCCACCTTTCTTGTATCTAAATGTAAATATTAAATTCGTTAATAAAAATAATCAAGTTACCAACATGTGATTCATAGTAGGCAACTGGTGACAGGTAGTGCTAATTCTGCCTTAGAATCATGTGTATCTCAGCAGAGGAAGAAGAAGCCAGTGTAAAGGAATCTCCAGGCCTGGAGGAATCTGGATGGCCCATATACACACAAAACAGACACTAAAATGATGAGATAAAATGATATAACTGGATTTTTAATATTTTATACCTATGCCCCACTGGATCATCTTGCATAAGAACCTCACAATGGAGCCTAGTGATCTAAAAGATAACAAGAGAGCATGACTACTACCAAAGTCTCCCCCACTTTTTTTCCCAGTTGTATTTGTCTACTAACATTTGCCAAGACCATTATATACTGTTAAGTATGTCAGATAAGATTTTTACCTTCAAGCTGACAGACAATCATACAAGGCGCTAAGAAGTTTCACAAAAACAGTAAGTCTATATACTTGATGACACTTTTCTAGCCACTGAATTGCACTGAAAAATTTAAATTTAGCTGTTCTTGCTGAGTAGTTTTGTCCTTAAAAAGCAGCCACTAAATCATTTGGCGGCGGCAGCAGCACCAACACAATTATTTCAGTACTTTTCCTGGTGATTAAAATGGACTATGTTGTCAAGAGACAAACAGGAAACAATTTATAAGTTGACTCTTTGGAACTCAGGAAAAAAATTTTTCCTGCAGAAAATGGTGGTTTGGTCCATAGAAGCCTGGACAGAAAAAAATCATCCTAAGTTTGGAGTCAGGCCTTCTCAAAGATCCTTCTACAGCAACCCTTGTAGTTGAGATAA
Source organism: Mesoplodon mirus (assembly GCF_964341445.2). NCBI lineage: Eukaryota > Metazoa > Chordata > Mammalia > Artiodactyla > Ziphiidae > Mesoplodon > Mesoplodon mirus. Next base: position 74,095,645 of record NC_138980.1, read on the forward strand.
ACTCAGTGATGTGGGAAGGAGGAGGCAGGGGCAGATCTTTGGTAACACTTTGTTGCCAACAGTACTGACACAGGAGTCACCAGGGAAAAAGGATTTGGGAGGTGGGAGAGAAGAAGGGAAGCCAAGGACTTCTCTCATATGTTTAATGTTCACATCCAACGCTGCCCATCTATGAATCACTCTTTTGAGGGGTTTTTTTGTTTGTTTTTTTTAACTGTCATTAAGGTTCCTTTCAGTTTTCCTGAACTAATAATATAAATATATATGTATCTATTAAAGGCATCATTATAAGCAGTTAGAGATGACTAAAATGATATGGTTGTAAATGTCCTTTTGTTGCCAAGGCAACCTAATGTGCCACCGCAGCTGCTATGACTCTCCAAGATTCTCCCATGGGGAACTGTGCTTATACATTTTCCTTATTAGGAACAAAAGAATGTGGCACTGTTCGCTTTCATCTAATATTATATAACAATGGAATTTGCTTTCATGAATACCTGAAAGGACTCTTTAAAGGGCTATCACATTTTTAGGTGAGACTGATTTTTTGCATGAAATAATGTTCCTGGTCTGTTATCCTGCATGGTCACCAGAGAGCTAGGGATTTCCTTCTTTTAGGTCAGCTTCTAACTGCTCCTTCATTCTGAGAGAGAGTATATGGCACAGTAGTTAAAGAGCAGAGGCTTTGACGTTAGATATACCTAGGCTCAAATCTCAGCATCACAACTTTCAAATAGGATGACTTTGGACAAATTAGTTTAAATTCTCTGAGCCTTCTAAAGATTAAAATAGTTAGTACTAAGTACAGTGCCTGGCTCAATAATTGCTAGTGAAATACCTTTTGGGTAAAATCTGTCCTTATACTTTAAGCAGTAAAAATTCCAGTTACAGTATTCAAAATAGAAAACAGGAGAGAAAGAAGAGATAAAGTATCAGAGAAAACCAGATGCAGCTATACTACACCAAAACTGTTTTCCTATTATACTAGCAATTTGACAATGTAGGGTCAAGTTCTACCTCTGTTACTCACTACTTTTGTGACCTTGGGCAATTCAGGTCACCTCCAGTTCCCTTCATCTGAAAAATGAGGGAGGAAGATTATTAAACTTCCAAATTTTAAAATTCTGTGGAGTAAATTTAATAGGGCTTAAGTGTGTAAATAAGCCATTAGGCTCCTCAACTCTTAGATAGTAACCCCAATCACTCAGCTCAGAGAGCAGTTAATGCATGCAGCTGGCCACTTAAAGGAACCATAAAAGTTAGCTGTTTTCTAGTTACCTGCGAGAGAATAATATGCTGAATAAACCCCATTCCAAAGTCCACCAAAAGTCTGGTTGGGAAAAATGCCATTTATAGAGGATTTCCTGAAAGCCATGCAGTGCTCTGACTCAGTGATTGATAGTTAAGGGGATACATCAGAACCTCTGAGGAACTTTAACAAAATATACATGCGTATGCGTATGCCCATGCCCCAGAGGTTCCCATTTATTGGTCTGGAATGGAGAAAGAGATGTGTATTTTCAATAACCCAGGTGATTTTTTTTTTAAGTTTGAGATGTAATTCATATACCATAAAATTCACCAATTTAAAGTGTACAATTTAGTGGTTTCAGTATATTCACAAGGTTCTCATTCTAGCACATTTTATCACCCCAAACAGAAACTCCATACCCATTAGCAGTCACTCTCTATTCCCTTTTCTTTCCTTCCCTGCAACCCCCAGTAACACTCCTCTGCTTTCTGTCTCTATGGATTTGCCTATTCTGTATATTTCATATAAATGGAATCATACAATATGGTCTTTTGTGATTGACTTCATTTAGCATAATGTTTTCAAGGTCTGTCCATGTTGCAGCATCTATCAATATTTCATTCCTTTTAATGGCTGAGTAATATTCCATGATGGTTAATTTTATGTGTCAACTTGACACCACAGGGTGCCAAGACATTTGGTCAAACATTATTCTGAGTGTCTTTGACAGTGTTTCTGGATGAGATTAACATTTACATTGGTAGACTGAATAAGTAAAGCAGACTGCCCTTCCTAATGTGGGTGGGCCTCATCCAGTCAACTAAAGATGTGAACAGAACAAACAAGGCTGAATAAGGGGTAACTCATCCTGCCTGACTGTATGAGGTGGGACATGGTTTTTTCCTGCCTTCATATTTAAACTGAAACCTCAGCTCTTCTTGGATCTAGAGCCTATTAGCTTTCCCAGTTCTCAGGCTTCAGACTCAAACTGGAACTACACCATCAAGCTCTCCTGAGCCTCCAGCTTGCCAACCACAGATCTTGGGACATCTCATCCTCCACAATCACTTGAGTTAATTCCTTATAATAAATTTCTTTATCTATATCTATATCTTTATCTGTATCTATACTTATTGATCTCTTACTGGCTTTGATTCTCTGGAGATCCCTGACAAGTACATATGAATATACCAAATTTTATCCATCATCTGTTCATCAGTTGATAACCATTTGGGCTGTTTTCCATATTTTGACTGTCATGAATAATGCTGCTATAAACATTCTTGTACAAGTTTTTATGTAAACATATATTTTACATTTTCTTGGTTATTATACACTTAGGAGTGGGAAAAACCCAGGTGATCTTGATGGGTGCCTATAGCTAACTTTTGCTCTCCAAACACTCTTAACATTTATTTTAGGCTCCAATCATACCACCTTCTTCTACACTCATCAAGGGATGATAAAGGTGCTGAAACACACTGCAAAAACAAACAAACAAAACCAACCATGAAGTTTGCTGAAGACCTGCTTTTTATTAATCTATACAGTGTCTTCCTTTCCATGAATGCCTATGGAGACATTTTTCTCTGGTCTCAGTCCAGAGAACTGGTTTGTTTTTAGCTTTGAGACGATGTGAAACTTAATTAATTACGACTTTCTCTCTTCATGTGACTAAAATCTTTAGCAAGCATATCAGATTTCATGGCCTACATTTTATATACTTACTACTCTCCTGGTTTCATTTCCTTCTTCTTGTCCTTATTTCTACATTGTCTCATTTTCTCATCAATTTAAAATGTTATTTAGCATTGCTCTATGTATATAACTTAGTAAACAATTTCTAGAACACGGTAGGTTATAAAAGTAAACTAATATAGTCAGATCCACTACATTTAGACCTTCAACTTGAAAAGGGTCACAGACCGGTGTATCTTAATTATCTCTCTATATTTGTATGGACATTACTGATTTATAGATTGTGATTTTAAATAGAAAACCCACATATAAGCTAGTGATAACTAAGTATTTTGTTATATACGCATCATAAATTTATATAGCACTTATTAGATGGCAGAGATTTGATTTACCTTTGACTGATATTCATATATTTGACATTCCTGGCACTATGGCCAGAGATTCTTCAGAAAATGGGTATGGCTAATCTTCAAAGAGATTTTAACCATTATTTATAACCAAGTGATTAAAGCTTTCAAATAGCAAATTTTATTCAAAACAGCAGGAACAGAGAAGTGGTGTAGTTTTTAAAGGCAATAACTATCATGCTTATATAAGGCATGCTGAAAATTATTTTCTTAATGTGATCTTAATTATACTGTGGAAATTAATTTCCTTAATCAAGAAAGTAAATGATAAAGGAATCAACTGAAAAACAACTTAGTATATATATATTTTACTTACAGACAACTTTTAAGAATGATACCTAGGGCTTCCCTGGTGGCACAGTGGTTGAGAGTCCACCTGCCGATGCAAGGGACGCGGGTTTGTGCCCCGGTCCGGGAAGATCCTACATGCCACAGAGCGGCTGGGCCTGTGAGCCATGGCCGCTGAGCCTGCGCGTCTGGAGCCTGTGCTCCACAACGGGAGAGACCACAACAGTGAGAGGCCCGCATACCGCAAAAAAAAAAAAAAAAAAAAAAAAGAATCATACCTAAAAGTGAGAATGAGAATTGGCAGAAGGGGAAGGAGACTTTAATTTTATGCTTTTATGTTTAAACTTTTACCAGGTAAGTCTTTTACTGAAAATAAAAATTTAAAAAGGAAGAAGAAAAGACAATGTTATTAGAATTGCTTTTCTCAGGGAACCCTCCTACACTGTTGGTGGGAATGTAAGTTGGTACAGCCACTGTGGAAAACAGTATGGAGGCTCCTCAGAAAACTAAAAACAGAATTACCATATGATCCAGCAACCTCACTCCTAGGCATATATCCAGACAAAATTATAATTCAAAAAGATATGTGCACCCCTACATTCATATCAGCACTATTCACAATAGCCAAGACATGGAAACAACCTAAATGTCCATCAACAGATGAATAAAGATGTGTTACATATATACAAGGGAACTCAGCCATAAAAAAAAACAGAATAATGCCATTTGCAGCAACATGGATGCAACTAGAGATTATCATACTATGTAAGTCAGAAAGATAAATAACCATAGGATATCATTTATATGTGGAATCTAAAATGTGACACAAATGAACCTATCTATGAAACAGAATCAGGGACAGAGAAAACAGACTATGGTGGCCAAAGGGGAGGAGGGTGGGAGAGGGTTGGACTGGGAGTTTGGGATTAGCATGCACAAACTGGTATATATAGAATGGATAAACAACAAGGTCCTACTGTATAGCACACGGAAATATAATCAATATCCTGTGATAAACCATAATGGAAAAGAATATGAAAAAGAATATATATATGTAACTGAGTCACTTTGCTGTACAGCAGTACTTGACACAACACTGTAATTCAACTATACTTTAATAAAAAATAAATTAAAAAAAGAATACAATCAGGTAAAAATGTTATGATGAAAAGAATCACAACAGCTTGAGTTATACCAAATGCACCTTTTTTTATTATTTCATTTTACAAATGAAAATATGTCTGTTTTTATACTGCCAAAGGAAAATTTTGTCTCTCAGTAACATAAAAAAGAAACATACTTTTTATATAAACATATACACATAAAAAAAAGAATTGCTTTTCTCTACTGTTTGCATTTCTACTCAATGCAAGTATTGAAAATAAACGTAAAAAATAAAAAAGAGAGAAAAGAGTGTTACAGGTATAAGTGCCACCATAAATCATTAGCAAAAAAAGGACCTACCTTCTGTGTATCAATATCTTGTCTCATGATTCCCATTTCCTTATTAATCTTTTCTTTGTGTTTCTCGCATTCACTTAGTTGAGCTATTACTTTATTAAGTTCAGTTTCTTTTTGCTACAAAAATGAAAATTTCTTAAGCACAAGAAATAAAAATATAAATAAATCATTTTAAATTATATCCAATTAAATAGTTTTAAATTACCTTCTTATAGTCATCTTTTCCATCTTGAATATAATTCTCAATGTCTTTCACATAACCATGAATATTTTTAACCTTCTCTTTGATATCATTTATCTGTGGAAAAATATTTATTAAAAATACACTAGTTCGGACTAGGGCATTTAAGAAGATTTATTTCCAAGGAATATCTTTTATTAAGATAACAAAAACTTAATAGGAGAGTACAGTGAAACACTGGCTTGGAAGTTAGAAGCCCTGGGTTCCAGTTTCCATCACCAACAGATTTTATCTGAAATCAAATTTTATGATCTCCCTATGATCTCCCTTTATTACCTGTGGGATTAGATTAAAAGGTCTCAATTCTCAACTTCTATTTTAGATCAAGAAGCAAAATAATTTACATTTAATCATTCTAAAAATTTTTGAATGTTAAGATTACATCACAAATATGAAAATACTATTTCATCATGTTTTTAATTTCATGTGAAATACTAGTGTCCAACATGGTGCTCTGAATAATAATTTTAACATATATTTTTGATAAGTAAATATATACATGAAATCTTACTTTATCCTGTGCTATTTTGTTGCTTGTATTTTTTTTGTTGATTAATTCTTCTTTCTCCTGCTGGAACTTTTCCAGTGTTGTTTCCAAAGGGCTTACCTGCTCTTTAGCATCCTAAGGATATAAAAATTATAAGGTCTTATATAACATTCCATTATCTTATTTCAGGTGTCAGACTTCATAATAAAATCACTTTCTATGTACCTGGCTTTAAAAGTCAATTCATTTGCTTCTTCCAACAACCCTATGAGGAAGGTACCATTATTTTCCTGCTATATTTCAGATGAGCAGAGATGATTTGTCCAGGGTCCCAAAAGCCAGTAAATGAAGGAGCCAGGATTCAAATCTCATCCAGCTCCAGAGTCTTTCTCTCATCCAGCTCCAGAGTCTTTCTTTTAACCACTACGCTATACTGCGTCAGCCCCTGACTTGATTCTTAATCTATACCACATACTCCCAATTATATGAGCATGTGGCTTCAGGTATAAATTTTCATGAGTTTGTAGGGGCCCATATCAGCTCTGTGTGACTGAAAAATAGGAAAGCTTTTTCAGTCCAGGTCTTTCTTTTATAGATGGAAATATGATCATAAAAGAACTTTTTTTTTCAATTATTCTTCCATTTTCTGTTACAACTGATGAATCATAATACACAGAGCACTAAGTATGATTCCAAACACAAAACCATGTGATCAAGTTTGTAAACCAAAAATTGAGTCAACAAGCCATACCGTGCCTTCAGCACAGACAGCCAAATTATAAAGTTTATCTGCTTTTAGCTGCATGGGTAGTGGGATTTCTCATGACTTCTGCTTTTTAAAGTATTCACTCTCATTCTAAAATGGTATGCTATACACAAAACCAACAGTTTTATTCCAGAATACATCATCTTAATAATAAAAAGCTTTTGTATGCACGTACTGCCAATACATTTAAAAAGGCCCAAATTTTAACAAAAGATTAGACAAGTTCATCAGACAAGAGATCATAAATTATTTTGGCTGAAAAAAAATCTTTAAAAAAAATATGGGGCTTCCCTGGGGGCACAGTGGTTGAGAGTCAGCTTGCCGATGCAGGGGACACAGGTTCGTGCCCCAGTCTGGGAAGATCCCACATGCCACGGAGCAGCTGGGCCTGTGAGCCATGGCCGCTGAGCCTGCACGTGCGAAGCCTGTGCTCCGCAACGGGAGAGGCCCGTGTACCGCAAAAAAAAAAAAAAAAAAAAGGCTCAACATTCTGCTTGCAGGTTTCTACAGTGAGTGAGTGAGTGAGTGAGTGAGTGAGTGAGTGAGTGAGTGAGTGAGTGAGTGTGTGTGTGTGTGTATAGCTTTTTTTAAGGGAATGGAGTATGGTCTAGTCCACTTTTCCATGGTTGTGTAGGAACTACAATGTTCTTTCCTAGCAAAACAAGAAGTGCAAGGTCTGCATTTCCACCAACTCGATGCAAAGCCCCAAGAGCTTCCTGCAAAGTAAAGCCAGCACAGAGGATCCAATCAATGTCTGCAGCAGGAAAAATTAATGGTGCAAGAAAGGAGGGACTTGATGATGGATGGCCAGTACGTGGTTCAAATTCTAGAAGTGGCCCTGCAGCTTCAGAACAGACATTTTCTCTGGTCTCAGGCCTGTGTGCCCTGACCCAGATCTTTAACCAATATGAAACTGGATGACAAGGACTCAGTTTGCTCAGAAGTCCGATTGAGTGCATCCTCCTTACCTGCTAAAAGTCTGGGTATAATTTCTACACCAAAGGTGCAATGTAGTTGATGAGAAGTTTCAGTTGAGGCTAGAGGGACAGAACTGCTCTCATTTATTGACTCCTTAGACTTGGGGACACCTTCCTTATCAGTGCTAACAGGCCATCACCTAGACCCCTGAAGTTAATATTTTCTACATCTTCTACTCTAGTGTCATGCTGAAGTGTCTGTTAATTCTTCCATCTTCACTGATACAGATATGGCCTGATGAAAGACGACCTGTTCACTCTGGGTAGCTGGAAGATGCTCAGTTTGGGTCCATCTTTCAGAAAGGTCCTTAATACCTGTTTGGCCCTCAGTTACTGTCTTTGATTGACAGAAAACCTTCAGATGTGTTTTCTGAAGCTGGTTTACTACTAATGACCAAAAGATCATGAAGTTCCTTCAAGGCTGCTGTTACAGATGAGCAAGATTCCTCTGCTGACTCTACAGAGGGCTGACAACACCCACAGAGGCTTAAGAGAAGGGGCAATTCCCATATTTCTTACTTGTTCCAGACATTTCCACATTACTTTCTGGAAGCTGTAAATCCTGAGTGGAAATGGAATTTTAAAGGAAGGGTTACATTTTGATGTTTCTACTTCCAACAAGGGATTATCCAAGGTGAGATAAGATGCACTGACGTTCCTGACATTGGTATTCTGACTGCCTGCTGAATTAATAAGCACAGCAACTAGGGGCTGTTCAACTATATCTACTTCCATAAGTGTTTCTGAATTTGAGCAGCCAAAGCATCCTGAAGGTACAATATTTTTCTCTGTACCCGAAAGGTCCACAGTCTGCTGTAGCCTGTCTCGATCATAAAGGAACTTTTGATCTTAAGCTTAGTTTGCTGAGGCTAAGTAGATATTTTATGGTAATGAAAGCATACTAGTACATTGACGTTGGTGTGCCCACACTTATTTTGGAAGGAAAGGGGTTTTCAAATAACAAACTATTTTACTAATCAGAAGTCCACATCATTTGGCCTTATAACATCTCTACAGAATAAGTATATGATAACCACTGTTCAAAACCATGATCCTCAAGCACTTTAAGATCCGGAAATATCTAATGAATCCATAAAAGTAGAAACAATTATTTAGTGTTATTTCAATGTAGGAATATTTTATATTAGGAAGTGGTTTGGTGTGGTGGGAAGTCAAATGTCTTACACATCAGAAGACCTACCAGAAAATTAACCCTGCCTCCTACTAACTGTATGAATTTGGGCAAGTCATGGAATATCTGTAAATCTCAATTTCTTTTCCTATAAACAGGAGATTTAGTCACATTTATCAAAATGATACACTGAATACAAAATGAGACACTGAATGGTTTAACGTCAAAGTGCTTTATAAGCAATGAAAAATACAAATGTAAGGTAATACATTTTATACCATACTCTAAGCCTCTGTTATTTTGTAATCCAAAACTACTTAAGAAACATTTACAGTAATTAGTAACAGACTCTAATCAGATTCTAACCAGATTTAATTGGTTGGGTCTTAGATTTGATAAATCTAGATGAGGGATGCCAAATGGGTTCCATTTCATGTGTCAACTCAGTGCCTGCTCAGTGTAGTGGGAAGTATTCCGAGACTACATCTGGAATTAAAAAGAAAAAGTGCTATGCCTGAGAGGCAGTGTCTGTCATGGATATAGGATCTGTAGGTAAGACAAACCTCCCATACAAGTAGGAATCCTTATATGGAGTTAGCCAGCCACCACCAGACCACCTCCAGTAACAGGAAGTTCACTACTTAACCAGGCAGCCAGTTCTTCCTTATTATGGTCAATAAATTTTCTTCCAGAAATTTTTACCTATTAGTACAAGTTCTATATACCATTTTCACTTGATCCTCACAATAACCATAGTTCTGGCCATTGCCCCAATAAAGAGAATTTCACATATTTGAACTGATTTTTAAAACTAATATGTATGAATGTTTTTACCTTTATTTCTCTGTATAAGGACTGAACTTCAGTGGATAATTCCACAGTCTGCTCCTCCAGTTGCTGACGACGTTGTAAATTAGTGGATATCTGAAGTTTCTCTGATTTAAGTTCATTTGTTGTACTTTTTAGGTGCTGAATTTGTTCCTGCTGGTCCTGTATAAGCTTACGATTCAATTCAATCTTACTGGAAACTGCATGAAAACATATTGATTCAGTGATTAATGTAAGGGTATAGAAAATACTATAAGCAGCCTCATTCCAGTTTTATAGGTCTCTGTGGCATTCCCAAAGGCTGAGTTTCTGTGGGTCCCACCTACTGCAATAAAAATGCCACAAGAACCTGTCCAGCTCCCAAACCTGCTTGCTGTCCCCTCCTGAATAGGGCAGATATGACTGAGAAAGAGTACGGCTCATTTGTTCCTCATCATTCAAAATCTGTTCTGCAAAGAGAGGAAACAGAGGAGAAGTGATGCCTTTGAGAAAAGAAACTGCATATACCATGGACTGGAAGAAAGACTGTTCTTTGTGCACATAATAGTTATAAAATTTATGGTAGGGCTCCCCTGGTGGCGCAGTGGTTGAGAGTCCGCCTGCTGATGCAGGGGACACGGGTTTGTGCCCCAGTTCGGGAAGATCCCACATGCCGCGGAGCGGCTGGGCCTGTAAGCCACGGCCGCTGAGCCTGCGCGTCCGGAGCCTGTGGTCCGCAATGGGAGAGGCCACAGCAGTGAGAGGCCCGCGTACCGCAAAAAAAAAAAAAAGTATGGTAAAAAGCATATGTTGGGAATGTTGAAGTCTTTATAAGGACACAGACTCTATTACCTGTATCTACTTTGTGTTGTTTTTCTTGTTTTTCCTGGTTTACTTGTTGAACAGTTCTATCCAAATCTAGTCCTTGGAGTTTAGCTGCTTGTTGTGCAATTTTTCTTTCAACATCCTTAAGTTCCATCTTAAGAATAAATCAAAGTTATTTCCTTTAAGAAACTTATGCCATTAACATTATTCAAAATCTTTAAGAATTAACTGCTTTTAATTACTTTTTAAAATCTAATTTGTAACTGCTCTCAGATATAATTTTAACAAATTTTCAAGGATAAAAATAAAATTAATTTTTATGATGAAATTAATTTAAATGATGTAAACAAAAGGAAGCAGACTAAAAAAGAAATATAAACAAGACTACTTCTTAATTCTCAGAACTTATGGATAATGAAATCTAAACTCAGGAATATAAATAAGCTAAGCAGTTACTCCCTGAGACTACCTGAAATTCAGCATAGGGAACTCTAAACACAATCTGTACCAGAATACTAGCTACTATCTTTAATACTCACATTTCACATTCAAACCAACATGAAACAAGTTTTATTCTGCCTTAAACTGCAGTAAACTTACCTGGAACCTCTCCATAATTGTAACATCTGTCAGACACACTTTAGCACTTTCTTCCTCAGGTATAATTGTACCCAAAAGTGTTTCCTGTTCTTCTATGTCATTCTTTAGCCGCTGTATGTCTCTGTTCACACTCTGCAGTTTGTTTCTTAATTCTGGTATTTCCTTCTCCTTCAAATCAATTATGCTTTGCCTTCACAGAACACACACAATTAAAAATAAGCAATCTAATGTTTTCTCATAATGAGATTGAGGTTATGTATTTTTGGCAAGAATACCACAGAAGTGATGTTGTATCCTTCTTAGGGCAACATATCAGTGGGTACATGATGTCAGTATGTCACTCTTAGTTAAGATGGTGTCAGCCAAATTTACCCATTGTAAAGTTACTATTTTCCTCTATGTAATCAATAAGTATCATAGGAGAAATACATTGAAGAAAATGTAAATATCCTGTTTCTCCTTAAACCTCTGTCCACTGATTTTATAAATAGTACCTACTGACAGATCTTGATACCAGCAATTTTTACCGTATTGTTTGCCGAACTGAAAGATATTTTACAAATTACCTGACCATACTCATCATAAGGGTCAAGACCATGAAAGACAAAGAAAGATTGTCAAAGACAAAGGAAGAACTATGGTAGACTACAAGAGTCTAAGGAGAAATAACAAGTATATGCAATGTGGGAATCCTGAGTTGGATTCTGAAATAGACAAAGGATATTAAATAGAAAGACTGCTAAAATTCAAATATGGTTTGTAGTTTAATTAAAAGGATTATACCAAAGTTAATTTCTTGATTTTGATAACCATATTATGGTTACATAAATTGTGAACATCAGGAGAAGCTGGGTGAAGGGTATATGTGAATTCTCTGTACTATTTTTGTAAATTTTCTGTAGGTCTAAAATTATTTCAAAATAAAAAAGTTTAAAAACTGATGGAAGGACAGAAGAAAGGAAGGAAAGAAAATAGGAAAGGAAACCACTCAGTCAAATGCTACATGGGTTTATGGTACAAAAGCTGTTAAACCCACTTTACTGCTGCTACTCTAGCTAATGAATTACCAACCCTATGGCAGGTACTGGCCCCACACCTATTTTTGTTGATACCTCTGAAACAATAAAACTTGTATGTAATCTTTAAAAAAAAAAAAAGCTAATAAGCTTATTTCAGAAAACGCCCAAATTCTTAAAATCAAATTAGTATAATAAATTAAATTGGTTTCTAATGGGAGCCTTATAATAAACCAGAAACTCAAGGATTAGCACTTAGATACTATTATTACGTAATGATTTTTTTAAAGTCCATACTATGACCAAGAAATGCCAACCTGAATTGATCTGAGTGACAGAGACCTGTAATTTTTTATACCAAAGCAATGAAAAAATTCCCTGAATAAATATGAACATATTCAGATTATGAATAATTCATGCTCACATTACTTCCCAGTGTTATAGACCAGAAGTTGGTCTTAAGTTATGTACCCAGTACCTAGAAAGTGACAAAGCCATGATAGCCTAATGACAGTCAAGCATTCACTTGACTGGGACATTTTTGCAGAGAACTACAGGCATCCATTCAATTTTAACCCCATTTTTACATTTTCACACTCACACAAAAACCCCTTATTGATGTAGTCCAGGTTTTGGTGCCTTCTTTTCTGATGATTACCTAAGACGCTAAAATAAGTATTCTAAGAAACAGTAAAGATATTTCCTGAGAGAATGGTTACTGAGCTCTAGTAGGGTTTTCTCTTTTGTTTTTTAAATTTTTCAGAAACTCAATTTTGTGACAGCATTCTTTTTCCAAGGGAATTTTATGTAAAAGGGACCAACAGATACAGTACTGAAAAAAACCTGTGGGAAAAATATTGAGTTTTTATTTAAATGAGGTGTTATAAAAAATGAACCCAAGTCAGTACTAAGAAACATGATAAACAGGTACATTTTCAGCTGAAATTTCACTCATGATGGTATGGGACAGGCTGGAAGGGACATGCTATCACTTCTGTTGTATTTTATTGGTTACACAGACCAATCCTGGAACATGAGAGAAGACAAATACAAGAGTGTGAATACTAGGAGGCAGGGATCACTGGGGACCATCTTAGAGGCTGGCTACCACACAGCACATCTTCTTGCATCTTCCCTTCCTTCTTTTCCTTAAACTCCTCTTCAGTTTTCCAGGACAACGTACCCTCCGGGTTTTTTTGCTTCCAGAGTTTGTCTCACTTTCGTCCAATTTATTAACATTAAATTAATTTTCCTAAAACACATCTTTCATTAAATCTCAGGATGGCTCCCCATCACCTAATAGAGCTATAACTAGGCCTGAACATAATTGTAGCTCTATCTTCCCTACTTATCTGAATCAATCACTACAAGTAAGTTCTCAAACTCCAGATAATGTTTCTACTGCAGCACAGGTCTTACTCTCCTACTCTTACACCCTCTCCTCTTTCCCCCTCTTAAATAAGTCAAACCACCTTCCCTGTGCTTTACATCCCTCCTCCTACCCTGTTCTCAAAATCCTATTCTCATTCTGTAGTCCACTGGCTTCTCTCTTCCTAATTAATGCATTTGTTTGAACCAATTAAGTACTTTATTAAGCCCAGCTTTCTATGTCTAATTCTGAGAGCTTTTCTCCTTACATAGACCATCAGCTCCATGAAGGTCATGTCTTATTGGTCTCTGTGACCATCTTTGTGCTCTGGGAGACACCAAGGCAATCATCACATACTTTCTGACTTGATTTTATTTATAAATAGAAAATCATCTGAACTTCTTATACAAGCAAGGGAAAAATAAACAATAGAAATCATCTATGATTCATTCTTTCTGGAAGTGAAAAAAACATAAAAATATAGTTTAAAATTTGTCTCTTGAGGGGAGCTTTCCGGTACTTTCTTTGCTGGGTTTAGAAAGTGACACATAGTTATAAAATCTATCAAAATTTCTGCCCTCAAGCCAAGTCTCAGGAATGAAACAAACATACACAAATTAAAGATTATATCTACCCTGTGACTAGTTTAAGAAACAAGCTTATCTTGAAACAAAACAATTCTTTCTTATCATATAAATAACATGAGATGAGCATACTGGCTTAGAATCCTGACTTTAACCTTTATTCATTCAACTCTTGCTTACTGAATACCTACCATATGTTAGACAGTGGAATAGGTACCTCTTACAGTGCTGCTGTACAGGTACAGTAATGGTAAATCCCTATTCTCACCTCATGGGCACTAGTCCCAGCATTTCATCACGCCGCTTTTCTTTTTTCTTTAGCTCTGATTCTGTTGTCTTGAGCTTATCTGGAGCAAGCCTCAGCTTAGACTGCAAATCACTGATGACTTCTTGTAATTCAGCTTCTGTCTGAAAAACTCTCTGACAGACAGGGCAACACGACTGGTCTTCATCTGTTAGCTGAGTAATGAATTGGGAGTAAACTGCCGTAGCTCCAGCCAGCATGGCTATTAAAAAAAAAAAAAATACTCCCAATGAAAAGAATACAAAATATAGTTTTGTCAACATGGTTATATCCTTTTCTGTAAATACATGATTATTCTTCTTGCTTTATAAACACACAATGAAAGAAATCAAAATTCTGATATTTAAATCTTCCCAAGGGCACAATACATTCAGATTTGTAGAAATTATTTTCTGGTAACACACAAGTATAATAAAACGTTTAAAGCTTGTTACATGCCAGAAACTATAATCTCATTTACTGCTCCCTAACACCCTACACGTGGTAGGCAATTATTAATGAATCTGAAGTGCAGAAAGGTTTCGATAAATTGCCCAAAGTCACACAGCAAGTAGGCTGTAGAACCAGAACTGAAATTTAAGCCACCGAGCTCCAGAACCAAGTTTAAAAATCTCCCATCCTTAACAGTTACCTGTGAACGAAAATTCAAAAACATCAAAATGCTTTTTCTAATATAAAGTAGGTAACCTACCTCGTTGTTTTGAGGATTTTTCAATTTCTTCTTTAAGCCTGCCTAAGTCACTTTCAAAATCCTGGCTACCACAAACATCAAACAGTTTGTCTTCATAGCTGGACAACTTCTCTTCCTTCTTTTTTAGCTCATTATTTATATGATTTTTATTTTGCTCAGCTGAAGCCAGTTCCTTGCTAAAATAAGAATAAATATGGATTACAATTTTAAAACATGAGAAATGAAAAGTGCGAGAAGGTAGATCCAAGCCAAACTCTGCCAGAAAATATTACAAAGGTCTGCTGTGACCAAGCACTTTTTTTTTTAGAAGTCACGGCAACAGTCCACTACTGCCTGAATCTACCCCTAGCACATGGACTCACCCTGGTCATATGCCTGCTCCCAGAAAAATGTGTACAGACAAAACCCTGCTTGGTTTTGCGGGGGTTCATGGTCTTAGATCTTGGGTTAAGAGCCTCAGCAAGGAGAATATGCTTGCCAGATCTGGAGGGAAGAGAAAAAAAGGAGAACATTCTCCTAACTCTGTGTGGACCCTTTCACAACTGTACTTCCGTTCTGTCCTGTAGAGACTTTTCCTTTGTTCCCTCCTTGTTGCTGTCATCTACTTAAAACCTGATCATTCACTGCCTCTCATTCATCAAAGACTTTGCTCACTGGTACAATTTATTTCCACTCCAACTCTTTTTTTTTTTTTTTTTTTTTTTTGCGTTACGCGGGCCTCTCACTGTTGTGGCCTCTCCTGTTGCGGAGCACAGGCTCCGGACGCGCAGGCTCAGCGGCCATGGCTCACGGGCCCAGCCGCTCCACGACATGTGGGATCTTCCCAGACCGGGGCACGAACCCGTGTCCCCTGCATCGGCAGGCGGACTCTCAACCACTGCGCCACCAGGGAAGCCCTCCACTCCCACTCTTAAATATAATCCTAGCCAGCCTCCATGCCCACACACAGATCAGGGGTTTTCAATTTACAGGTTTTGATGCATTAGGCAAGTCATATAATCAATTCAATGTATTGTATTCAAATTAAGCATAATATGTAGAATATATTGGAGTAGATTGTGTGTGGTTAGGATAGGTACTATTTTAAGAAATTTGTTTCAGATAAATGTGTGTGAGTGCACATGTGCCTCATCTTGATACTTCCCATTGTGAGTGACAGTAAAAATTTGGAAAAAAATAACATGTAGATGATGTTCTCACCATCCTAGCCATTGAGCATTGCTCATTAAGATCACTATCTCAGCAGCACCAAACACGGTTGAACCCCTCCTTGAAAGACTATTTTCTCAAGGCAACCCAGACATCACTCCTGTCTTGTTTTCACCCTGGCTCCTGGGGCACTGACTTCGCTTGCTCCTCTTCCTTTGCTTGCCAACAGTTTAAATGTTGGTGTTTTCCAGGAGTCTGACTACAATTTTTTCTCTTCTCTTTGAATAACTCTTTCAAGTTGACATGACCTGACTCCAATTATCGCTTACAAAGCAACAACTTCCAATCTTCTGAACTTCAAACTCCAGTATTCTATTCCCTAACAGACATTTCCACAAGAAACACAAATTTAACACGGTCAAATTCACTATCTTCCTCAAAAATATGTGTGGAATTTTTGACCCTATTATCTAAGTACCACTCAAGATGATATTTGAAAAAATTGGTCACTTTTTTAAACTGTGGGAAAAACATAAAATTGAACATCTTAAGCATTTTTAACTGTACAGCACAGTAGTGTTAACTATATGCACATTGTTGTGCAACAGATCTCTAAAACTTTTTCATCTTGCAAAACTAAAACTCTATACCCACTGAAAAACTACCCCCCCACCCCCATCCCCTGGCTACTCTGAACCTCCATTCTACATACTTGCTAAGAGTTCGACATCTTTGGATACTTCACATAAGTGGAACCAAGCAGTATTCATCTTTTTGTGCCTAGCTTACTTCACTTTAATATCCTCAAGCATAATATCTTCATCAAGTCATAGCATATAAGAGGATTTCCTTCTTTTTCAAAGATAAATAATATTCCATTATACATACACCAGTTTTTCTTTATCCATTCATCCATCATTTAGGTTGCTTCCACCTCTTGGCTATTGTGAATAATGCTGCAGTGAACATGGATTAGCAAATATCTCTTTTGAGATCATGTTTTCAATTCGTTTGAATATATACTCAGAAGTGGAATTGCTGGATCATCTGGTTATTCTTTTCCTAATTTTCTGAAGAACCTCCACAGGTTTTCTACAGTAACTGCACCATTTTACACTACCACTAATAGTGCACAGGGTTCCAATTTCTCAACATCCTCACCAACACTTGTTATTTTGTTTTTTTTCAACTTTTTATTTTATCTTTTAATTGAAGTATAGTTGATTTACAATGTTGTGTCAGTTTCAGATATAAAGCAAAGTGATTCAGTTATATTATTCTTTTTCAGATTCTTTTCCATTATAGCTTATTATAACACACTACTATATTTTCTGGTTTTTTTGATAATGGTCATCCTAAGTGGTGTGAAGTGATATCACTGTGGTTTTGATTTGCATTTCCTTGATGATTAGCATCATCTTGAGCATCTTTTCATATGCTTGTTGACCATTTGTATATATTCTTTGGAGAAATGTCTATTCAAGTCCTCTGCCTGTTTGTTTTCTTTTTAATATTTATTTATTTGGTTGTGCTGGGTCTTAGTTGCAGTAGGCGGGCTCCCTGGCTGTGGCATGAGAACTCTTAGTTGTGGGATCTAGTTCCCTGAGCAGGGATCAAACCCGGGCCCCCTGCGTTGGGAGCTCAGAGTCCCAACCACTGCACCACCAGGGAAGTCCCTCTGCCCACTTTTTTAATCCGGGTATTTGTTTTTTTATTATTGAGTTGTATGAGTTCTTTACATATTCTGGATACTAACCCTTATCAGATATATAATTTGCAAATGTTTTCTCCCATTCTGTTGATTGCCTTTTCCCTGTTGATCGTTCCCTTTGCAGTGCAGCAGTTTTTAAGTATGTCACAGTCCCATTTGTCTATTTTTGCTTCTGCTGCCTGTGCTTTTGGTGTCATATCCAAGAAATCATTGCCAAATTCAATACAATGAAACTTTTCCTCTATGCTATCTTCTAGGAGTTTTATAGTTTCAGGTCTCACTTTTTATAAAGGAATATTTTAATCCTCTCACTTAGTTCTGCAAACTTTCAAGGAACAAGAAGCTCAACTCACTATCTGTTACCGTTTTACTTAATTTGTAAAATATAGGAAAATCAAAGTCAATTAATAAGACATACCACTTCGTGACAATAAATGATTTCAAAACAATTAAAAGTGAAAGCATGAAATAAGAGACTTCTATTACATCTTCAAATGTTGTAACTACTTACTTCAATTTGGCAAGTCTGTCCCTGGTCTGATTAATTTCTTTTGATTTACTATGAAGCCAGTCTTCAAGCTGTTTTTTGTTGGGAAAATATCCTAACAATGAAGTTAATTCATCACTGTGCCTAGATTTTATTTTTCTGATTTGTTCATCTTTGTCAGCCTATAGGGAAAAAAAATTGTTTAAAAATAAAGCTCAATATCTCCACATTATATAAAGAACAAAAATAAATTTTAGATTGATTACAGTTCTAGGCTGTAAAAATAAAACTATAAAAATGCAAGAAGAAAATATAAAATTTCTTCTTTTTTTAAAAATTTTGGCCACACCGCACGGCTTGAGGAATATCTCAGCACCCCAACCAGAGACTGAACCAGGGCCATGGCAGTGAAAGCACCAAATTCTAACCACTAGGCCACCAAAGAACTCCTGAAAATTTCTTAAACTCTTAAAGTGAGGATGGACTTTCTAAGCCATTAGAGAAAAGAATAACAAGTCTGATGATATAAAAATTAAAACTTCTGTATGGTATATGATAAAAATTAATAGCAATGTACATGTGTGTGTTTGTGTGTATACACTTCTGTATTATTATTGTTTTGTAATTAGAAAACAGTTTTTAAGCTTGAAAATCTATTTTATATTAAGTTCACTTAACCCCTAAAGTAAAAAGCCAATATCAACTAAATACTTCACAATGTAACGATTATGAATGTAAGATAAGCTATTTTAAATACCAGAAAGTATAATGAGAACAAAAAGAAAGGTCATACTTTGTCTTTGGTCAGCATCTCCATCTGGGTACGTGTTGCTGTATGATGATTTAACTGCTCCATCTCCTGGTCCAATTTACGCAGGGTCCTGTCTAGATCTGCTTTCTCATTTTGAAGGCTTATTACTTCTGTTTTTAGAGTTTCTACATTGCTGTTTTTCTCAGCTTTGCTTAGCTCACGTTCCTTAATAAGTCAAATAAATGAACAGGTTTATATGTGTTATGTTAAAATAATGACAAAGTGTATTAGAAATCAGCTACTCCTCAGGATGGTCAAAATATTACTGTTTGATTTTATCCAACAACAGAAAAAGCAGAAGGAATAAAATTTTTAAGAAAGATCTTATAAAGTTACCTTACTATTTTATAACAGTAGAGACTTAGTAAATAAATCTAGAAGAGTCAAACAGGAGGGAAAAATGAAAATTAGTGCAAAATTAAGAAAAATATGCCTAAGTATACAGTTTAGTGACTCTTCAATCAATAACTAAGCATTTATCAAGTACCCATGTAACTCACTACATTGCCTGGCATATAGAAACTAAAAATAGTGTGATATGATGCCTGAACAGTATCTCCCCATCACAACAGGACAATATTGTGCTAAACTGACAAAAATGTATGCTAGATGTTAAGTTTGGGAGTAAATAGAAATGTTTAAATTATCAAGATGGGACCTGAAAGTGGCATTTGCTAAGCTTTAGGATGCTTATTTTGGTAATGGAGGTGTGAAGGAAGGGAAGAGATTAGAAGCAAAGAAGAAATTTTGGAAATTCATGAAAAGAAGAGGTGGGCTAAGAAAGTTTCTACCACAGAAAAAGTGATAACACAGCAATGATCATATAAAATCTGTAGTGTGTGGAACCTAGAGGGAAAATACTTTTTTTTAAACTTAGGTAAGTGGTTCTCAATCAAGGTACTCATAAGAATCACCCAGTTCTGTTTTGAGCACATTTCTATGCCCCACTCTTAGAGGTTTTTATTTGGAATGTTTAAGGTCTAAGCATAAGTTTTTTTTTAAGCTTCCTTAGATGATTCTAATTTTCAATCCACCAGGTTCCAGGAGCAGAATTGGGTCATTAAGATATTCAGATAAATTCATTTTACGTGAGATTGATAAACAAGGTTGACATTTTTATTAAAATGCCATAATCTCAGGATTAGCAAAAGATAAAATACTTCTAAATATCTTACACCTTAAAATTATTAGATTGCTCAAATAGTATCTTACAGCTTTTGTGAGCTCCTGGTCCAGTTCAAGAATCCTGTCTGAAGATCCTTCCAACTGCTGTAATTCATACTTCACATTTTTCAGCTCATTCTGCTTCTTAGTTAGGATTTCTGATTTTAGCTCAATTATTCTTCCCAGTCCAGTTTTCTTATCCCTTATCTCATCTATCTGTTTTTGTTTCAGAGTCTCTTTTTCTGCAAAGTCATTCTAAATACATAATGAGAAGCATGAGCATTAACAATTTTTTCACTAAAAACTTCATTAAGAAAAAGTTTCTTTGATGCAAAAGTAACACATGCACTCTGAGGAAAATATAGAAAAGCATAAAAAAAATAATGATCATAACCCAGAGATAATCATTATTAACTTTGAGCAAACTTTTTCTTTACAATTAACTTTAAAAAGAAATTTTACTTAAAATCAAATAAAAAACATAGGTCTATATCTTCTTTGTACTTTTATACTCATAAACTTTAAAAAATTTGCTTCCATAAGGTTTTATTCTACCTCAGAGCAAATTTTATCCTAACACTAATCCAAAAATATGACAAAATAAGGTCAATCCAAAAATTAAAACAATTCAACTAGACAATCTGATACAAACAAAAGAAAATAACAGTATTTACCATCAGTTGCCTGGCAGTTTCTGCTTCCTTTTCTTGCCTCTCACTCACAAGTTTGTGAAAATTTTTTATCTGTCTCTCACTGAATGGTCCATGCTCAAAGCCATCCAATTCTAGTTGTGTTGCCAAAGACTGAATTAATGAATCTCTAGCTCGCATATGTTCTTGATGACGATCTGCCTGTAGCTGTAGACGACCTGTGAAAAACACAATCATAGTAATTCTTTTATCAGCTGATTTTTTAAAAAATAAAAGAGCAAGATCTCTTACATCCTTTGCTCAGTTTCCCCCAATGGTAACTATTGTATTGAGATGTAGTAAGAAATACATATCTGGTTTTTGTCCTCGGCTCCTGGTACAGAGCTCCAAAAATGCTTAGAATTTCTCAGTGATAGGGGTGAGAGGAGTATCTTTCGTTATTCATTATAAGTCCCTTTCAACTGTACCTGAGTTTATTCTAATGAGGTGACTTCTGGAAAATGGGACCTGGTCGTCAGAGGAATCAGCTCTGTGATTAGAGAGTAGGAAGTTTCAGTACCCACCCCTCCCATTTCTGGGGAGGGGCTGAAGCCTGAGTTCAATCACCAATGGCCAATGACTTAATTAATCATGTCTACATGATTACTTCCATAAAAACCCTAAGCAATGGCATTCAAAGAGCTTCCAGGTTGGTGAATACTACATGGAGGTGCTGGGTAAGTCGCGCATGTGGAGAAGGCATGAAAGCTCGATGTCCCTCCCCCATACCTTACCTTATGCATCTCTTTCATCTGGGTGTTCCTGAGCTATATCCTTAATAAACTGGTAATAGTAAGTGCTTCCCTGAGTTCTAGGAGCTGTTATAGAAAATTACTGAACCTGAGAAAAGGGTTGTGGGAACCCCTGATTTATAGCCAGTGGTCAGAAGTACAGGTGCCAGACAACCTGGGACTTGGGATTGGAAGCTGGAGTGGAGAGGGAGACAGTCTCATGGGACTGAGCCCTTAATCTGTGGGGTCTATGCTAACTCCGGACAGGGAGTGCCAGAACTGAGTTAAATTACAGGACACTTAGTTGGTGTTCACTGAGAACTGGAGAATTGCTTGGTGTGGAAAAACCCACACACCTGGCATCAGAACTGTTGTTGAGTAGAAAAACAGTGTTTTCTTTTAGTAATTTGCAAAATTATAGTATATCACAACCAGGATACTGACACTGATACAATCCATCAATCTTATTCTTATTTCCCCAGTTTTACTCATATCTGTGTGTGTATTAAGTTCTACATAATTTTTTTTTTTTCTTTTTTGGCTGTGTTCCGTGGCATGTGGGATCTTAGTTCCCCGACCAGGGATGGAACCTGCGCCCCCTGCAGTGGAGGCTCGGATTCTTAACCACTGGACCTCCAGGGAAGTCCCAGTTCTACATAATTTTATCAACTGTGTTGGTTCTTATATCCACCATGACAGCAAAGATACTGAACAGTTCCAATACCATAAGAACCCCTCTTGTTTTTTTTAAAACCATAACCACATTAACCTTCCTCCTGCTCCTCCCCCTACTGGGGAACCCTGGCCATCACTAATCTGTTCTACATTTCTAAAATTTTGGCATTTCAAAATGTCATATAAAGTGGAAACATACTATATATAATCTTTTTTTTTTTTTTTTTTTTTTTTTTTTTTTTGCATTACGTGGGCTTCTCACTGCTGTGGCCTCTCCCGTTGCGGAGCACAGGCTCTGGACGCGCAGGCCCAACAGCCATGGCTCACGGGCCCAGCCGCTCCGCGGCATGTGGGATCTTCCCAGACCGGGGCACGAACCCGTGTCCCCTGCATCGGCAGGCGGACTCTCAACCACTGCGCCACCAGGGAAGCCCCTATATAATCTTTTGAGACTTTTTTCACTCAGCATAATTCCCTGGAGATTTGTCATTCATGCAGAAAATGTTTAATATTATAATAGGAAAAAAGACCAAGTAAACACTGTCTCTTACCCTGTTCAACAAGTAATTCTGATTTTTCTTGATTGAGAAGCCTAGATTCTTTACTTAATTTTTCCAGTTCACGCTGACATTCTACCAGTCTCCTTTCTTTCTCCCTAACTGTTCTCTGGTGATTGTGATATAAATCATTTAGCTGCTCATCAGACCCTTGAAAAACCTGTGTAGAACCAAAATAAAGAGCTTTAATGTATAACAAGGTATCAGTCTGAGGTACAAAATATGAACCAAAGCTTATTCAATATCCTTCTTTTTAACATAAACATGGAAGTAACACAAACATCAAGATTTGTATTTTTGTTTCAAAATATGACTGTCGAAATGAAATCAAATGAGGTTCATTACAATAATCTCAAAATTCTGAAGTAAAACAAAATTCTACCACCACAAACCTTTTCCATTTTCTGTTCCAGTTCACTATTATCTTTTTCCATTTGCTTCTTTCGGCTATCCAAAGCTTTAATTTCATTGTCGAGTCTCATTATTTTAGAGAGATTTTGTTCAATTTCTTTTAGACGATTCTGAAAATAAACAAACACCCTACATAAACAGAATTCACTATAGTTTATACTGCAAATAACTGAAGATAAATAACATGTCCCAGGACCAGGCACTTAGTAAAAGTGATCTCATTTAATGGTAACACTGCTATAAAGGGAGCACTAAGAAACTGAGGATGAGAGACATTACGTAACTTGTCCAACTCCTTACAGCCAGTAAAGAAAAGCAGGAATTTAACTCCCTTCTAACTCCAAAGCCCATCCCCTGCCCTCAACAGCTCCCACAAAAGTCATTCATTCATTGGGTACTTGGAGCCACATTATGTAAAGTACCACATTTTAAGAACTTAATCCTTGGAACTTCCCTGGTGGCACAGTGGTTAAGAATCCGCCTACCAATGCAGGGGACATGGGTTCGAGTCCTGGTCCGGAAATCCTACATGTCATGGAGCAACTAAGCCCACGTGCCACAACGACTGAGCCTGTGCTCTAGAGCCCATGAGTCACAACTGCTGAGCCCGCGTGCCTGGAGCCTGTGCTTCCCAACAGGAGAGGCCACCACAATGAGAAGTGCGTGCACTGCAACAAAGAGCAGCCCCCACACGCTGCAACTAGAGAAAGCCTATGAGCAGCAATGAAGACCCAACACAGCCAAAAATAAAAAAAATTTAAAAAAACATCACTTAATCCTTAAAAGGCTAACTATTTAATTTATTTAAAAAGAAATTAGAACTACTGAGTGGACTGGAAACTCATGGTGCATCACAAGTGAAATGTGACAAATGATCTCAGTGGCCTGCTTCCAGGGACAGCTGGTTGCCTCATTTCCTAGGAATATGAGTGAACTGGCTCAGAGTCTTCCCTCCTTGGATACTCTTCTGGTGTTTGCCTCTATAATTCCAAGGCTGACCAACTCCTCTTCTAAGACATTTTTAGAACCTAATATTTAAACTAACACATTATTACAGATATCAATTGTAAGCTTTCATAGCTGCACCAAAATGCATCCTCAACTTCAATGTCATTTGATAAATTATACTAATACCATATCTTATGATTTGTATATTAATAGGTAACACGTTATCACCACAGAAACTTTACTTTATTCACCAATGCTTCCTCAGCACATGTAACAAGTGTTCAGTATGTTAGCTGAAAGAGAAATTGGAAAAAAAATTTTTTACCAATAATAACAGTCATAGCTATCACTGATCAAATGTCTGCTATATTGCAGACATTGTACTAGGTGCTGCCATACATTCCCTCTAATCATTATGACACTACAGGCAAACCTCAGAGATATACTGGGTTCAGTTCCAGACCACTGCAATAAAGTGATTATTGCAATAAAGCAAGTCACAGAATTTTTTGGCTTCACAGTGCATATAAAGGTTGTTTACACTATACTGTAGAAGTGTGTAATAGTATTATGTCTTAAGAAAAAAACAGTGTTCATATTTTGATCTCTTCCCATGAATCACGAACGTTCTTAATGGCATCTAGAATGGTTAATTCTTTCCAGGACGTTTTCAATTTACCCAGATCCATCACTGGAATTACTATCTATGGCAGCTATAGCCTTACGAAATGTATTTCTTAAAAAGATTTAAAAGTCAAAATGACTTCTTGATCCATGGGCTGCAAAATGGATGCTGTGTTAGCAGACATGAAAACATGAATCTCATTGTACATCTCCATGAGCACTCTTGGGTGACCAGATGCATGGTCGATGAGCAGTAATATTTTGGGGAAAAAAAAATCCTTTTTTTTTTTTTTGTCTGAGCAGCAGATTTCAACAGTGGGTCTAAAATATTCAATAAACCATGTTGTAAACAGAGATGCTGCCATCCAGGTTGCTCCATTTATAGAGCACAGGCACAGTAGATTTAGCATAATTCTTAAGGGCCCTGAAGATTTTTGGAATGGTCAATGAGCACTGGCTTCCACTTAAAGTCACATGCCGCATTAGTCCCTAACAGTCAGCCTGTCCTTTGAAGCTTTGAAGCCAGGCATTGACTTCTCCTCTCTAGCTATGGAAGTCCTAGATGGCATCTTCTTCCAGTATAAGGCTGTTTTACCTACGTTGAAAATCTATTGTACATTGAAGCCACCTTCATTAATGATCTTAGCTAGATCTTCTTTATAACTTGCTGTAGCTTCATCAGCACTTGCTGCTTCACCTTGCACTTTGAAGTTTTGGAGACAGCTTCTTTCCTTAAACCTCAAAAACCTCTGCTACTTTCAAGTATTTCTTCTGCAGCTTCCTTACCTCTCTCAGCCTTCACAGAATTGAAGAGAGTTAGGACCTTGCTCTGGATTAGGCTTTTACTTAAGGGAATGTTGTGGCTGGTTTGATCTTCTACCCAGACCACTAAAACCTCCTCCATATCAGCAATAAGGCTGTTTCAACTTTCCTACCATTCATGAGTTCACTGAAGCAGCACTTTTAATTTCCTTCAAGAACTTTTCCTTTGCGTTCACAACCTGGCTAACCATTTGGCACAAAAGGCCCAGCTTCCAGTCTCTCTTCACTTTTGATATGACTTCCTCACTGAGCTCAATCATTTCTAGCTTTTAGTTTAAAGTGAGAGACGTGTGACTCTTCCTTTCACTTGAACATCTAGAGGCCATTATAAGGTTATTAACTGGTCTAATTTCAATATTGTTGTACCTCAAGGAGTAGGAAGGCCTGAGGAAAGGGAGAAAGATGGGGGAATGGCTGTTTGGTAGAGCAGTCAGAACACATACAACTTTTATCTATTAAATTTGCCATCTTATATGCGTGTGGTTTGTGGCACCCCAAAACAATTACAATAGTAACACCGAAAATCACTGATTACAGAATAGCATAATATAACGATGAAAAAGGTTGAAATATTGCAAGAATTACCAAAATGTGACACAGAGACACAAAGTGAGCAAATGGTGTTGGTGGTATAGTGGTGAGCATAGCTGCCTTCCAAAGTGGCACCAACACACTTGTTTGATTGACACAGGGTTGCCACAAACCTCCAATTTGTAAAAAAAAAAAAAAGAAAAAAAAAAGAAAAAAAAATGTAGTATATACAAAGCACAGGAAAGCAAAGTATGCCTGTACATGCTAAGTAGGAGACTCAGAGGACTTGTATAAAGCCACATACTTAAAAATGGGAGATGAGACTGGGAGGCAGGATGGTATAACAATTAAGACTACAGGCTCTGGAAGCTGGAATGATTGGACATCTCTATGTAAAGAAGTAAACCTCCATAGAGCTGATTCACTTTGCCGTACAGCAGAAACTAACACAACATTGTAAAGCAACTATACTCCAATAAAAATTAACTAAAAAAAAAAGGAAGTAAATCTCAACCTTACCTCATACCATATTCAAAGTTAACCTGAAATAGAGCATATACTTAAATATAACAACTCAGACTAGAAAACTTCAAGAAGAAAATCTTTGTGGCCTTGGGTCGGGCAAAGATTTCCTAGATAGAAAACAAAAAGCAAAAACTATAAGAGAAAATTTTGATATGCTGGACTTCATCAAAATTAAAAACTCCTGCCCTTTGAAAGCAGTTAAGAAGAAAAAAAATTTGCAAAACACATACCCAATTAGGGCTTATATCCAGAATAATTAAAGAACTCTCACAGCTTCAATAGTAAGACCAAAAACAAAAAACACACACACACAAAACCTATTGAAAACAGGCAAAAGATATGCATAGACACTTTACCAAAAAAGATATTCAAACGGCAAATAAACACATAAAAAGATGCTCAACGTTGATTAACATTAGGAAAATGCAAATTAAAACCATAATGAAAAAAAAAAGCTGCTCAGAGATTCTATCACACATCTATTTTAATGGCTAAAATAAAAAGCTGATAATACTAAGTTCTGACAAGGATGAAGCGCAACTGCACTCTTGTACATTGTTGTGGGACTACCAAATGTGCCACTTTGAAAAATAGTTTGGCAGCTCTTAAGGTAAAACATACACTTAACACACAACCTAACAATCCCACTCCTAGAGAGTTACCCAAGAGAGATGAAAACATATCTCCAAACAAAGACCTGTACACAGAAGTTTATAGCAGTTTTATTTGTAATAGCTAAAAGCTGATAACAACCTGAAGTCCATCAACAAAGGAATGGATGAACAAACTGTAATATATCCTTACAATGGAATACCCTCAGCAATAAAAAGGAATGAACTACTCGTACATGCAACCACATAGATAAATTTAAAAGCATTATGCTAAGAAGTCAGACACAAAAGGCTATATAATGTATGATTCCACTGATGTGGCATTCGTTGGAAAAGGCAAAACTATACTGACAGAAAACAAATCAGGGATTACCAAGGGCTGGAAATGGAGGTAGGGGACCGACTACAAATAGACTTGAGAGAACTATTTGGGGTGGAAATGTTCTATATCTTGACTGTACTGATAGTAATGCTACTGTATGCATTTGCCCAAACTCATCAAATCATATACTTTCAAAAGCGTGGATTTTACTAAATGTAAATTATATTTCAATAAATCTGATTAAAGAAAAAAGAAGTATCAGTTTAGGAATCAGAGAAGCCTGGAATCAAATCCTGGCTTTACCCCTTACTTCCAATGTGAATACCTGTGCCTCACTTTTCTCATCTATGCAACTTCATGGGGTTACTGTGGGGCTCACATAATACATTTTAACACACTTTGATCAGCAACTGGGCATACAGTAGGCCCTCAATGAACAGGACCATTCACGACACCTCTGAAAAAAATTCTGTGTTCACAAAATATCTTTGAGCAATCTAACAAAGAGAACTGGATTAATTCTTAAGAGCAATGAATATTAACACCTCTGTTATGGTACCCTACTTCTCAGAAACTACTCGGTTTCTATGAATGTTTTCACTGTATTGTGGCAGCATTAACATTATCTTGGGGCTTCCCTGATGGCGCAGTGGTTAAGAATCCACCTGCCAATGCAGGGGACACGGGTTCAATCCCTGGTCCGGGAAGATCCCACATGCCGTGGAGCAACTAAGCCCATGCGCCACAACTACTGAGCCTGCGCTCTAGAGCCCACGAGCCACAACTACTTAGCCCGCATGCCACAACTACTGAAGCCCGCGCGCCTAGAGCCCATGCTCCGCAATAAGAGAAGCCACCGTAATGAGAAGCCCGCGTGCCACAATGAAGAGTAGCCCCTGCTCGCTGCAACTAGAGAAAGCCTGTGTGCAGCAACGAAGACCCAAAGCAGCCAAAAATAAATAAATAAAATAAATTAAAAAAATTATCTTGGCTTAGATCTTTTGTGACATCTCTAGCTGATTCATTCCTTAAATCCAGCCAGTAACTAGATGCTGGGGATTCCTTCTTTGACCTCTGTGTTTTGGCTCGAACCCCAGAGCACAAAACACAGGCTCTATCCCCAGAGCACACAACCTAGTAAAAGAAGCTAAAACAAATAGAAAGACAACAAAAAATATAGCAGCAGTGTTCAAAGCTTAGGTGTGTGAAATAAGACAAAAGAATCAGGCACTTGGGCTATAAGGTGCACAAGGATCATGAACTTATGTGTGGAAGAATAAATAAGAGGGCCAGAGGGTGCTTTTGAACTTGAAAACAAATTTCTCAAGCCATTTCCACTGAGGGCAAGGAAAACAGGCCTAAGTGGGCCAAGGTCAGGATAGGATGTGGTGGTATGGGAATAAAGTAGTTTATGAGAGAGTTCCTGAAAATGTAGGAAATCTGTAAAAATGGGAAAGCATGAATTATAGTGCAGTACTGAAATGGAGCTGTCTTCTGGATGGCTGCTGGGAAGATGATCTGATTCAAGCTTTATGCTGAGTTCTATGAAGGGAAGAATCCTTTTAACTCAGAGCTAAAAAAAAAAGGACTTTGGAAATCATCCACTTAATAAATATTTACTGAACCACCTGCTAAGTGTCAGGCACCAGGCTAGGCTCTAAAGATACAGAGAATAAGATTAAACCCTTGGACTAGCCAAAATTAAATACAAATAAATAAATAAACAAACACCTCAACGTTTGCTACAGCCTTGTTTAGAATCCAGGCACTGCTCAATAAATACCAGGTATTATCACTTAGCTCTACCCTGACATTATTTCCTATACAAATGCTCCATTTCAACTATGAGGATTTCCTTGATACTGTTCAAAGACAGTCTGCATTTTGCTGTCACCATATCTGTAATTACCAATCTACTTAAAGTCAACAAAATGATACCCCAAATTCAGTCCTATGAAATCCTCTCTGGCCACCTCAGACTTTCTCTTCTTTCCTCCTCAAAGCTCTCACAGCTCTTGCCTTTTTCTGCCTTATATGTGCTTGTCATCTTTCCAACCAGGCTGCTCCTGAAGAAAATAAAACGTGTTCCAATATCTTAGTAACTACCACAGTACCTACACACAGTTATTAGAACAACTACTTCTAAAATATAACATACTTTTTCTCACTCTTATGTCTATTGCACTAAATTCTAAACCCATTAGGCTCTTCATAATCTGACTGCAAATCCTAGCTCCCACTCCTTTTACCTTGATTTACTTAACCCAGGCTCTTCCTCACAGTCCTGTTTTAATAAGCTTGTATTTGTGAATATGTACATATATACACGTGCATGTTTGTATACACACATGTAGTGTATTTTTGCAAGAAAACCCACCTGATCATAAGATATATGTGGGAGGTCAGACATGAGGAGTAGGAAGAGCATCTCTTACTTTTCAACTAATATTCTTCCATAATTTTTTCATTGTGAGCACATATTAGTTTTAAAAGAAAAAAATACAAAATAAAACCAAACATACAGGGACTTCCCTGGTGGCAGAGTGGATAAGACTCTGAGCTCCCAATGCAGGGGGACCGGGTTCGATCCCTGGTCGGGGAACTAGATCCCACATGCATGCCGCAACTAAGAGTTCACATGCCACAACTAAGGAGCCCTGGAGCTGCAACTAAGGAGCCCACATGCTGCAACTAAGGAGCTGGCAAGCCACAATTAAGGAGCCCGCCCGCTGCAGCTAAGACCTGGCGCAACCAAATAAATAAACAAATAAATAAATTTTTAAAAAAGATTACAAAAAACAAAACAAACATATATAAAATAGCTTCTAGTCTGTCAATTTGATTTTTCCCCATCTTTATGGCCCAGATCAGCTTCTCCCTTGAAGGTCTTGTGATAGCTTTCCATTCCAGGCTATCACTTTTTTTTTTTTTTTTTTTACAATTCAGGTCTTTTATTTTCTTTACATCTATCATGCCATGAATTCATAGGAAATGGGTTCCAACAGTTCAGGCTCTTTTCCATTGGTTCTCACAAAGTGTGCTTCTCTGGGTGGAGAAGGCTGGCACTTCAGCTAAATCTAAGTACCTTTCTGCTTGGCTTCCTTCTTTTTCTGATCATTTTCCTTCAGACTGTTTCAGGAAGCTATCTTGGCTCTTAGAGTGCTTAATATGCTTGACATGCACACTAATTCTCTTGGCAAGAATCTTGCCCTTAACTTGCTTATTTACAACAATGCCAACAGCATGCTGGGTAGCACTGTAGACTCTTCCAGTTTTGCCATGGTAACATTTGTGGGGCATTCCTTTTTGAACAGTGCCCATTCCCTTGATATCTACAATATCACTTTTGTAGATTTGCATGTATGTGGCCAAAGGAACACCTCCATGTTTCCTAAAAGGCCTAGAGAACATATAGCAGGTGCCCCTCCTCTTTCCCTTTGTGTTGGTCATTTTGGTGAATTACTGGAAGATGGAGGTTCCATCCCAAAGGCCAGGCCATCACTTTAAAAATCACTTTATTGAGACGGAACTCACCTACCATACAATTCACCCATTTAAAGTGTACAGTTCAACATATTTTAGTATATTCAGAGTTTACAACCATCCTCCATGACATTTTCACTTCCAAAAAAGAAACTCTGTGCCCTTAAGCAGTCACTATTTATTCCTCTCTACCTACTACCCTAGGCGACTGCTAATCTATTTTCTGTCTCTTTAGATTTGCCTGTTCTGGACATTTCAAATAAATGGAACAGCATTATACAATTATGTAGTCTTTTATGATTGGCTTCTTTCAATTAACATGTTTTCAAGGTTCTTGCCTACTGTAGCTTGTATCAGAACTTCATTCTTTTTTAAAGCTGAATAATATTCCATGTATGGATATGCTGCATTTTATTGATCAGTTAATGGATATTTGAATTGTTTCCATTTTTGGCTATTATGAATAATGCTGTTATGAACTTTCCTATACAAGTTTTTGTACAGATGTACATTTTAATTGCTCTTGGGTATAAGATACTTAGGAGTAAAATGGCCAGGTCATGTGGTAACTCTACGTTTAACATGTTCTTTTAATTTATTTATTATTTTAATTTATTGTTGGCTGCATTTGGTCTTTGCTGCTGCATGTGGGCTTTCTCTAGTTGCGGTGAGCAGGGGTTA
This sequence comes from Mesoplodon mirus, assembly GCF_964341445.2. NCBI lineage: Eukaryota > Metazoa > Chordata > Mammalia > Artiodactyla > Ziphiidae > Mesoplodon > Mesoplodon mirus. The sequence continues at coordinate 74,127,482 of NC_138980.1, forward strand.
CTCTTCGTTGCATCATGCAGCCTTCTCATTGCAGTGGCTTCTCTTGCTGTGGAGCACACGCTCCAGGTGCACAGGCTTCAGTAGCTGTAGCACATGGGCTCAGTAGTTGTGGCACACGGGCTTAGCTGCGCCACCATGTGGGATCTTCCCGGACCAGGGCTCAAACCCATGTCCCCTGCATTGGCAGGTGGATTCTTAACCACTGCACCACCAGAGAAGTCCCTATGCTTAACATTTTGAGGAACTGCTGAACTGTTTTCCAAAGTGGCTGCTCCATTTAACATTCCCACCATCATGTATGAAGGTTCCAATTTCTCCACATCCTTTTCAATAATTATGACCTATCTTTTTGACTTTTAGCCATTCTAGTGGGTGTGAAGTAACAGCTCATTGTGATTCTGATTTGCATTTTCCTGATGAATAATGATGTCAAGCATCTTTTCATGTGCTTATTGGACACATACATATCTTCCCTGGAGAAATATCTATTCAGAGCCTTTGTCCATTTTCAAATTGTGTTACTTTTTTTTATTGGGTTCTTCATATAACCCAGATAGACGTTCCTTATCACATATGACTTGCAAATATTTTCTCCCATTCTATGGGTTGTGTTTTTGCTTTCTTTTTTTTTTTTTTTTTTTTTTTTTTGCAGTACGCGGGCCTCTCACTGTTGTGGCCTCTCCCGTTGCGGAGCACAGGCTCCGGACGCGCAGGCTCAGCAGCCATGGCTCACGGGCCCAGCCGCTCCACGGCATGTGGGATCTTCCCGGACCGGGGCATGAACCCGTGTCCCCTGCACCGGCAGGCGGACTCTCAACCACTGCGCCACCAGGGAAGCCCCTGTTTTTGCTTTCTTGATGGTATAGTTTGTAGAACAAAAGGTTTTTCTTTTGATGAAGTCCAATTTATCCATTTTTTCTTTTCTTTTCTCACTTGTGCCACAGTCACCATCTTTTAGCTCTTAAAGAACCTATGTTCTAAACCAGTCCCCAACCTTTTTGGCACCAGGGACCGGTTTTGTGGAAAACAATTTTTCCACAGACTGGGGCAGGGCTGGGGGAGTGATGGTTCAGGCAGTAATGCGAGCAATGGGGAGCAGCAAATGAAGCTTGCTCGCTTGTCCTCTACTCACCTCCTGCTGTGCAGCCTGGTTCCTAAAAGGCCACAGACCAGTACCGGTCTATGGCCCAGGGGTTGGGAACCTCTGTTCTAAACTATATCATTTACATAGCTCTTCACTTTACTTCTTTGTAATCCTAACTATCTTTTAAAATATAGTCCTTATTTCTCCAACTAGACTATAAGATCATTAAAAGCAAGGTCTAAGTCTTTGGCTTCCTTATCCTCAAGAGCACCTAGCACAGTGCTATGCACAAAACAATAAATATTCACTAAAAGATGCATTCATGGGCTTCCCTGGTGGTGCAGTGGTTGAGAGTCCGCCTGCCAATGCAGAGGACACGGGTTCGTGCCCCGGTCCAGGAAGATCTCACATGCCACGGAGCGGCTAGGCCCGTGAGCCATGGCCGCTGAGCCTGTGCGTCCGGAGCCTGTGCTCCGCAACAGGAGAGGCCGCAACAGTGAAAGGCCCGTATACCACACACACAAAAAAAGATGCATTCATGTCAATGGGCACTGGGACAGAAAGTAAAAGTTTTTCCATATTACAATTCCAAGATCTACACCAGCATTTATAGGTGAGTTTTAAAAAACTAAAGCAATCATTAAAAAAATTTTTTTTTAAATCTCCCACTATCTGCAACTTTAAAAAGCCATTTTTAAGAATGCTCTTATTTAGACTAGGAATACCTTAAGGGGCAAGGACACTACTGTAGTTCTCCTTGTACCTACAGCCCCAAGCATAGTATACCCTGGAGCACAGGAAACACTTAATAAATGCTTGTGAAATGAATAAATGGGATTTCTTTAAGATCTTGCTTATAAACCACAGAATTTAGAAAGCTAACTCATTTGCAAATATATCAACACATTTTTCACCAATTTCAAATTTTGTGCAATGTCAAGAACATCCTGAAAATTATAAAAATTCCCTAGAAAGACCTGTCAATTAAAAAAAAAAGTCTCCTTAAGAATACAGAACGGTAAGGTTGAGCCATTACATTGATATTTAAGAATTAGTGATCTACATTACTAATTTAATATGATGCTACAAATTTGTTCACCCTCAAACCCAAGCTCTTCGGGCAACTTAAATACAGACGTAAGACATGAACCATAACATTATATAGTCTCTGATAATTTTTTCAAGAAATATACACACCATTCAAATGCACAGAAAAATAATGCTTTTCGGGTGAGAGATACCACAGTAAATGGTGACCTTCTCCTCAGCATACAACAAACCAAATTACCTTCAATGGATCAAGTTCATTCTCATAGGATTTGACAATTTCCTTTGACGATGTTAACTGGGCTTCCTTACTAGTAATCTGATCGCGAATCTCACAAGCTTTTTCCTTATTTTGCTTCAGATATTTTAGTTCTGTTTGACATTCTTTTACTTTCTGACCTTGAGTCTGACGTACCTGCCGAAGTGTTTCCAAGGCTTTAATGTACCTTTGAAGATATTAAATAAAAATCAAATTTCTGGCCAAGCAAATTATAGTATATTCAAACAATGGACTATAATGCAGTCATTAAGATTACATTTACAAAGAGTTTTTAATAACTCAGAAAATCCTTATGACATAATAGTAAGTACAAATGTTACATATATACTGTCAACCAGGTAAATAAAGATGCAAAGAAAGAAAACTGAAAGGAAATATGCTGACTGGTTGCCACTGGATAAGAGGTAATAACTGCTGACTTTCTTGCTTTACAATTTCTTTCTGTTTAAAAAAAAGAGGCATCCAAATTGCAACTCTGGCTCAATAACTTAATGGACTACAAAATCTAATTAAAGGTTACAAACCTTGTTGCGGAAAAAATCTCATCAAATTTTTGCTTCAAAGCCTTTCCTTCACTTAAAGGCCAATTAGAGTCTTCTTGATGACAGAAAATGACATTATTTAGCACAGATTTGGAAACCCCAAGAGAACTTATCATCTCTCGGTCAATTTCTGCACACTTGGAGCTGAGACTGACCTTTTCACCATGCCTATAGAAAATGAAAATCAAGAACTTATGTAAAATATTCTGTTACTTAGTCAATCTTTCATGCTGTACTTGCAAAAAAAAAAAAAAATAGAGGCCCCTCATCCACTCCCTGTGGATAGCTTTCTCATATTAAAAGGTATAACTCTTGGGCTTCCCTGGTGGCGCAGTGGTTGAGAGGTCGCCTGCCGATGCAGGGGACACGGGTTTGTGCCCCGGTCCAGGAAGATCCCACATGCTGCAGAGTGGCTGGGCCCGTGAGCCATGGCCGCTGAGCCTGCACGTCTGGAGCCTGTGCTCCACAATGGGAGAGGCCACAACAGTGAGAGGCCCACGTACCGCAAAAAAACAAAAAACAAAAAACACATGATGATACATAACAGACAGGCAAAGGTACTTGAAAACATCTGAAGACTGTACAGTTTATTATTTATTTATTTATTTATTTAAAGTCACCAATTTATTCTGTAAGGTCAGTAAAACCTCACTGCTGAAAAATAGGTATATATTTAAATAGGAGGAAAAGAAAGATCAATTAACCTTACCACAATTATTCAGAATAAAATCTTAGGAAAGTAGCAATATATTTGGACTTTTCTCATGAAATAAATTTTTGATAGTACAAAAAATGAGTTGTATATACATGAAATGTACATTACTAAAACTTTAAAAATATTTGCCTTATATGTAATATTTTATTATTTTTATTTTATGGTAAATAAGTTCTCAAAGTATAAATTATATTCATTTAGAAGAAAGATAATTTTTGCCAATTACTTTTGTATTGTTTTCTTTTTGACTGTACAGCTTAGATAAGGGATTGTTCAGTAAAATACACACAGTAAAAGGAGTATAAAGGCAAACCTTAGTGATGCCCATCCAAGCAAATCCAAGGAAGATTCTTAATCAACAGACCTAAGTTCTACGGTCACACTGACAAAGCAATCAAATAGAGAGAACTGCCTCAGGGTCTTTTAAATAAGTTCCCTACTTCATTATACCCAGGGCCAGAAGCATCCCTGCCCTTGGATTCCAAGAGATCTCTCAGCATCTTTCATCAGAAGGATAAATTGACCATTTTCTTTCATATCGTCTGTCCAGTATCTGTTAACAACTAGATTAGGCGAGTGGATGCAGTATCTGTCTTTACTGTCATTTTATATGTATTCTGAAAATAGTACACTGAATGTACTAAGAATGTTTTGTAGGGGGACAGAATGGACAAAGATAGACCAGGAGATTAAGACATTAGACCAGGGAAAGATGATGGTACCTTGAACAAGAACGGTTCTCATAGAGATGGAGAGAAACAGACTGAAGAGCCAGTTAGGCGAAATCCATAGGACTTGGTAATGAACTGAATATAGATGGCAAGGAAGCTGTCAAGACAGACTTAGGTTCGTGTCACTGGATGGATGGGGGTGTCATTCACTGAGATAAGGAGGTCTATTTTGTATAGCAATAGCATTATCCTAATTAACACAGAGGTTATTTGTGACCTTAGTTGGAGCTCTTTCAGTACAAGAATGGGGCTAGGGTAGGAGTCAGGAGGAAGTCAAGAAATGGAGACAGTGAGTATCAACAACTCTTTTGAAAAAATTGCCTGTAAAGGGGAAGATGGAGACAGACTGTAACTGGAGTGAAATGAAATCTGAGGTTGTGGGAGAGACCTGAGTATGTTTAAAAGCCAGTAGCTAGTACAGTGTATCTAGCACGTAACAGGTGTGACACATTATTGGTTAAATAAAGAAATTATTTAATTAGTTTAACAAATGAATAAATGAAAGGGAGGGATAAGATAATAAGTAATTTGCTCAACAAGGATAAAGCCATGAATTCAGGGCAGCCTACCTAATTCCAATATACATACCCATTACAATATGATACCTGCCCTTAACAGAATGACAACAGTTGAAAGGGACCTGTCTGCTTATCTCATCCTTCCCTATAGACATGATTACTAGCACTTTTCATTCATTCAATCTATATATGAGTGATTATGCACCTTCAATTCAGCAACTGTCCATAAATTACTCAAAGGAGTGGAGCATTACCACTAAGTCTTTAATGGGATCATTCTGTTTAACTGATAAATCGTATCAAATAAAAAATTAGATGTTGATAGTGGACAAGGCTGCGCAGGTGTAGAGTCAAGGTGGACCTCTACTTTCTGCTCAGTTGTGCTGAGAAACTAAAACAGCTCTAAAGGTAAAGTTCGTTAAAAAATTAATAAGCTCCCCTAAAATAAACTTAAAGTAGTAGGAAAAAACATAGTTTTATAGACCTAAAGACAAAAAAATGAACAGATAATTCAAATATATAATAAACACCTACTTTGTTCTAGTAATGACTCCTTCCAGGGTTTTAAATTCTGTCTTTTTGCTTTTCTGAGTACAAACCATAGATCTCTGCACAGCTACAAGTTCTCCATTGACATCACGAAACTGCAGACGAATCTGTGCTCTAACATCTGTTTCTTGAGCAACCTTTGAAGGTAAAGAGAGAAAAATTATGCTACCTTAGTAAGTATCAGAACATTAGTTCTGAAAGAAAATATATAGGCAATCTTAATCATCAAAAATGAAAAAATAAAAGAAAAACAACCAAAATAAATGAGATTACATATCATTCAAAATACAGAAAGACACTGAATAGCCAAAGCAATCTTGAGAAAGAAAAACAGAGCTGGAGGAATCAGGCTCCCTGACTTCAGACTACGCTATAAAGCTACAGAAATCAAAGCAGTATGGTACTGGCGCAAAGACAGACTTACAGATCAACAGAACAGGATAGAAAGACCAAAAATAAACCCACACACCTATGGTCAATTAATCTACAAAAAAGAAGGCAAGAATATACAGTGGAAAAAAGTCTCTTTAATAAGTGGTGCTGTGAAAACTGGTGAGCCACATCTAAAAGAATGAGATTAGAACATTCTCTAACACCATACACAAAAATAAACTCAAAATGGATCAAAGACCTAAATGTAAGACTGGACACTATAAAACTCTTAGAGAAAAACATAGGCAGAACACTCTCTGACATAAATCACAGCAATATCTTTTTGCATCCGCCTCCTAGAGTAATGAAAATAAAAACAAAAATAAACAAATGGGACCTAATAAAACTTCAAACTTTTGCACAGCAAAGGAAACCATAAACAAAGGAAAAGACAACCCACAGAATTGGAGAAAATATTTGCAAATGATGTGACTGACAAGGGATTAATCTCCGAAATATACAAACAGCTCAACAGCTCAATATCAACAAACAACCCAATCAAAAAATGGGCAGAGGGCTTCCCTGGTGGCACAGTGGTTGAGAATCTGCCTGCCAATGCAGGGGACACCGGTTCGAGCCCTGGTCTGGGAGGATCCCACATGCCGCGGAGCAACTAGTCCCGTGAGCCACAACTACTGAGCCTGCGCATCTGGAGCCTGTGCTCCACAACAAGAGGCGGTGATAGTGAGAGGCCCGCTCACCGCGATGAAGAGTGGCCCCCACTTGCCACAACTAGAGAAAGCCCTTGCACAGAAATGAAGACCCAACACAGCAATAATTAATTAATTAATTAATTAATTAACTCCTATCCCCAACATCTTCTTAAAAAAAAAAAAAAAGGGCAGAAAATCTAACTAGACACTTCTCCAAAGAAGACACACAGAGGAGTGATCAAGATGGTGGAGTAATAGGACATGAAGCTCCCCTTCTCCCATAAATACATCAAAAATACATCTACACGTGGAATGATTCTCACAGAATATCTACTGGCAGAAGACCTCAGACTGTTGAAACGGCAAGAAAATCTCCAGTAAGCAGGTAGGAAAAAAGAAAAAAAAAGCGAGAAAGGAATTGGGATGGGACCTGCGCCCCTGGGAGGGAGCTGTGAAAGAGGAAAGGTTCCTGGACCCTGGGAACTCCCTCACCAGTGGGGAGATTGGCTAGGACAGAAGGGGAGTTTCTGAGCCTCATAAGTGAATGCAGCACTGGGTTTGTGGCAGCCAGAGCAGAGGGAGAACTACACAGATGGTCAGTGCTGCCACCCTGCACTCCCTAGCCTGAGACACTCTTCCACCAGTGTGGGCAGGGGCTGGGTGATGGAACTCTGGATTCGGAGATCAGAACCAGAGAGAGGACTAGGGTTGGCTGTGTGGAAACAGCCTGCAGGGGGACTGGAATCCAGTGTGAGCGCAACTGAGGGTGTACTCAGAGGAAGCCTGGGCTGCCTTAGAGGCCCGTCGCCATTGTTTTGGGGGTGCATGAGAGGAGGGGCAGGACCCAGATTGTAGCCTTTTTCCCTCTGCGTGTGGTCTCAGAGGGCACGACACTGCCTGCACGGGCTCCAGGAGTGGTCTCCTGGCCCCCGCTGCCTCCCTCCCAGAACTCAGGAGTGGTTGCAACCCACTGCCACCACCCGTCCAGATGCCAGGAGTGGTCGCAAGCCCCCACTGCCTCCACTCCAGACCCCAGGAGGGGTTGCGAGCCTCGCTGCCTCCCTCCAGGACCCCAGGAGTGGTCCTGAGGCCCTGCCACTGCCTGCCTGGACTCCAGGAGTGGTCACAAGCCACCTCAATTCCCATGATATGCTCTTAGGGTGCCCCTGAGCCGCCACCACAAACCTGAGGACCAGGCACGAGCTGCCGCATCTGCACACCTGCTATCAAGGAAATAACAACAAGCATATGCTGAGGAAAGAGGCGATAGGCATCCATACTAAAAAGAGCCCTTGCACCAAATATATTAAACTCACACAATCTACAGAGGAACACCCCCACGTATAAATAGCCCTCCACAACCACAGTATATAATTGTTTCTCCTAAACTCACAAAGTAAGAGAAGTATAAATAAAATGAAGAAGCACAGCAACCACTCCCAAAGACCAAGAGAATTCCCCTGAAAGAACAATGAAACACACCTCTTCTAATAGACACCAGTTTCAAAAAGGAGATAATGAAAATACTAAAAGAATTAAGAAAGACTATTGATGAAAATGTAGAATACTGTAAAAAGGAACAAGAAGCTATAAAGAAGAACCAAGAAAAATTAGAAAACTCATTTGCAGAGACAAAAGCTGAGCTAAAAGCAATGAATAGCAGAATGAACAATGCAGAAGAACAAATAACTGACCTGGAAGATAGAATAACAGAAACCACCCAATCAGGACAGCAGACAGAAAGCCAGATCAAAAAAAAAAAAAAAAGAAAGCAACATAAGAGACCTATGGGATAATATAAAGCATTCCAATCTACACATAACAGGGATCCCAGAAGGAGAAAGAGAAAAGTGGATCAAAAATGTATTTGAAGAAATTATGGCTGAAAACTTCCCAAACCTAAAGAAGGAAACAGATATGCAGGTTCAGGAAGCACAGAGGGTTCCAAACAAGATAAACCCAAACAGACCTACATCAAGACATATCATAATAAAAATGGCAAAATTTAAAGACAAAGAGAGGATTTTAAAGGCAGCAAAAGAAAAACAAAGAGTTAATTACAAGTGGACTCCACAAGGCTATCAGCAGATTTCTCTACAGAAACATTGCAGGCCAAAAGGGAGTGGCAAGACATATTCAAAGTCCTGAAAGGGAAAAACGTGCAACCTAGGATACTCTACCCAGCAAGATTATCATTTAGAACAGAAGGAGGGCTTCCCTGGTGGCGCAGTGGTTAATAATCCGCCTGCCAATGCAGGGGACATGGGTTTGAGCTCCGGTCTGGGAAGATCCCACATGCAGCGGATCAACCAAGCCCATGTGCCACAACTACTGAGCCTGCACTCTAGACCTCAAAAGCCACAACTACTGAAGCCCGTGCACCTAGAGCCCGTGCTCCACAACAAGAAGCCACCACAACGAGAAGCCTGTACACTGCAATGAAGAGCAGCCCTCCATCACCACAACTAGAGAAAGCCCATGCTCAGCAATGAAGACCCAACACAGCCAAAAATAAAAATAAATAAAATAAATAAATTTAAAAAGAATAGAGAGGTAAAGAATTTCTCAGAAAAGCAAAAACTAAAGAATACAGCAATACTAAACCTACCCTAAAGGAAATATTGAAAGGTCTTCTCTAAATAAAAAAGAAGAATCTACAGGAAAGAGAAAATCACAATTGGAAAGTAAATCACTTAAATAAGCCAGTACACAGATTAAAAAAAAAATCAAAAAAAATCAAAATATTTCTGTGAAAGTGATGATAACCACAATGAAGAGCAAAAGAATGATCATGAAGATGTAAAAGAGGACACCAAAATCATAATATGAAGAGAAGAATAAGAAAATATAGATTTTTTTTTCCTACTATGTGTTTGAGATTATATGACTACCAGTCTAAGGGAAATATTGGGTTGGCCAAAAGGTTCATTCGTTTTTTTCTGTAAGATGGCTCTAGTAGCACTTAGCTCTCTTTAACTTCATTCAAAACAATTTTGTTAGATTGTATGTGACAGTTGCCATATCAGCGTGCATTTAAAAAAAGACTTCTCAAAATTGGTGAATCTTTGTGTAGCCATTTAATATTGAAGATGGAAGAAAAAAAGCAACACTTTCAGTATACTGTGCTTTATTATTTCAAGAAAGGTAAAAACGCAACCAAAACGCAAAAAGAGATTTGTGCAGCGTATGGAGAAGGTGCTGTGACTGACTGAACGTGTCAAAAGTGGTTTGCGAAGTTTTGTGCTGGAGATTTCTTGCTGGACGATGCTCCACGGTCAGGCAGGCCAAGTTGATAGTGATCAAATCAAAAAATTAATTGAGAACAATCAACATTATACCATGCAGGAGACAGCCGACATACTCAAAATATCCAAATCAAGCACTGAAAATCATCTGCACCAGCTTGGTTATGTGAATTGCTTTGATGTTTGGGTTCCACATAAGTTAAGTGAAAAAAAACCTTCTTGACTGTATTTCTGCATGCGATTCTCTACTTAAACTTAATGAAAACATTCTATTTTTAAAACAAATAGTGACGGGCAATGAAAAGTGGATACTGTACAATAGTGTGGAACAGAAGAGATCGTGGGGCAAGTGAAATGAACCACCACCAACCACACCAAAGGCCAGTCTTCATCCAAAGAAGGTGATGTTGTGAATATTGTAGGACTGAAAGGGAGTCCTCTATTATGAGCTCCTCCCAGAAAACCAAATAATTAATTCCAACAAGTACTGCTCCCAATTAGACCAACGGAAAGCACTCAATGAAAAGCGTCCAGAATTAGTCAACAGAAAACATATGATCTTCCATCAGGATAACACAAGACCACATGTTTCTTTGATGACCAGGCAAAAACTGTTACAGCTTGGCTGGGAAGTTCTGATTCATCCGCTGTATTCACCAGACATTGCACCTTCAGATTTTCGTTTATTTTGGTCTTTACAAAATTCTCTTAATGGAAAAAATTTCAATTCCCTGGAAGACTGTAAAAGGCACCTGGAACAGTTCTTTGCTCAAAAAGATAAAAAGTTGGACTTTCCTGGTGGCGCAGTGGTTGAGAGTCCGCCTGCTGATGCAGGGGACACGGGTTTGTGCCCCGGTCCGGGAAGATCCCACATGCCGCAGAGTGGCTAGGCCTGTGAGCCATGGCCGCTGAGCCTGCGCATCCAGAGCCTGTGCTCCACAGCGGGGGAGGCCACAGCAATGAGAAGCCCGCGTACCACAAAAAAAAAAAAAAAAAAAAAAGATAAAAAGTTTTGGTAAGATGGAATTATGAAGTTGCCTGAAAAATGGCACTAGGTAGTGGAACAAAAGGGTGACTACATTGTTCAATAACGTTCTTGTGAAACTGAAAAATGTGTCTTTTATTTTCACTTAAAAACCGAAGGCATTTTTTGGCCAACCCAACCGATATAGGAAGGGGTTAACATACTTGAAAAAGAAGGTAAGCACAAATCAAAAACATATAATGGATTCACAAAAATGAAAAAGAAGAGAACATAAGTATAATACAAAAGAAAACCATCAAACTACAAAAGAAGAAACAGAAAGGGACAAAGAAGAAATACAAAATCAACAGGAAAACAAGGTTTAAAATGGCAATAAATACATACCTATCAATAATGACTTTAAATGTCAATGGACTAAATGCTCCAATCAAACAACACAGAGTGGCAGACTGGATAAAAAAACAAAAGCCTACAATACGCTGCCTATAACAGACCCACCCTACCACAAAGGACACACACAGATTGAAAGTGAGGGGATAGAAAAAGACATTTCCTGTTAACGGAAATGACAAGAAACCAGGGGTTGCAATACTTATATCAGACAAAATAACTTTAAAACAAAAGCCATAAAGAAAGATAAAGAAGGACACTATATAATGATAAAAGGAAGAATACATGAAGAGTATTTTACACTCGTCAACATACACGCACCTAATACAGGAGCATGCAAATACAGAAAATTACTACTACGAGACACAAAGGAAGAGACTGACAGGACTACAATAATAGTAAGACTTTAACACCCCACTCAAATCAATAGACAGATCTCGCAGGCAGAGAATCAATAAGGCAACAGAAATCCTAAATAATACAGTAAAACAGTTAGACGTAACTGATATTTGGACATTACATCCAAAAAAAATCCAGAATATACATTCTTTTCAAGCGCACATGGAACATTCTCTAGGATTGACCACATACTCTGGCACAAAACAAGCCTCAACAAATTTAAGAGTATAGAAATTATCTCAAGCATCTTTTCTGACCACAACAGCATGGAACTAGAAATTAACCACAGAAAAAGAAAGAGAAAAAAACAATTACATGGAGACTAAACAACATGCTACTAAAAAACCAATGTGTCAACAATGAAATCAAAGAGGAAACTAAAAAATACCTTGAGACAAAAGACAATGAAAACACAACCATACAAAAACTATGGGATGCAGCAAAAGCAGTTCTTAGAGGGAAGTTCATAGCAATACATTCCTTCCTCAAAAAAAACAAGAAAAATCTCAAATAAACAACATAAACCTACCACTTAAAAAAATAAGAAAAAGAACAAACAAAACCTTAAGTTGAAAGGAGGAAGGAAATAATAAAGATCAGAGAGAAAATAAATAAAATAGAGATCTAAAACACAATAGAAAAAAAATCAAGAAAACCAAGAGCTGGTTCTTTGAACGGATAAATAAGATTGACAAACCTCTGGCCAGGCTCACCAAGAAGAAAAGAGAGAGAACCCAAATAAACAAAGTAAGAAATGAAAAAGGAAACATAACAGCTGATACCACAGAAATTCAAAAAAACACAGGGAGTACTATGAACAATTATATGCCAACAAATTCAACAACCTAGAAGAAATGGACGAGTTTCTAGAAACACAGTCTACCAAAATTGAATCCAGAAGCAATAGATCATTTGAACAGACCGATCACTAGAAGTGAAATAGAATGTGTAATTTAAAAACTCCCTACAAACAAAAGTCCAGGACCAGATGGCTTCACAAGAGAATTCCACCAAACATACAAAGAACTTATACCTATCCTTCTTTAACTCTTCCAAAAAATGGAAGAGAAGGGAACACTCCCAAAGACATTCTATAAAGTGACCATCACCCTGATACCAAAACCAAAGACAACACCAAAAAAGAAAATTACAGGCCAATATCTTTGGTGAATAGAGATACAAAAATTCTCAACAAAATATTAGCAAACCAAATCCAACAACACATAAAAAGATCATACACCACGATCAAGTGGGATATATCCCAAGTTCCCAAGGTTGGTTCAACATACACAAATCAATCAATGTGATACACCACATAAACAAAAGAAAAGACAAAAAACACATGTCATCTCAATAGATGCAGAAAAAGCATTTGACAAAATTCAACATCCATTCATGACAAAAAGTCTTACCAAAGTAGGTACACAGGGAACATAATAAAAACTATTTATGACAAACCCACAGCCAATATAATACTCAACGGTGAAAAGCTGAAAGTCTTCATACTAAAATCTGGAACAAGACAAGGATGCCCAGATGACTTCCCTGGTGGTCCAGTGGCTAAGACTCTGCACTCCCTATGTAGGGGGCCCAGGTTCAATCCCTGGTCAGGGAACAAGATCCCACATGCCACAACTAAGAGTTCGCATGCTGCAACTAAAGATCCTACATGCCGCAACAAAGATCCCGAGTGCCACAACTAAGACCCGGTGCAGCCAAATAAAAAATAAATAAATAACAAGGATGCCCATTCTCATCTCTTTTATTCAACGTTGTATTGGAAGTCCTAACCACAGCAATCAGACAAGAAAAAGAAATAAAAGGCATCCAAATGGGAAGAGGTAAAATTGTCATTATATGCAGATGATAATATATATAGAAAACCTTAAAGACTCCACACAAAACCTGCTAGAACTGATAAATTCAGCCAGGTAGCAGGATACAAGATTAACATACAGAAATCAGTTGCATTTCTTTACATCAACAATGAAATATCAAAAAGGTAATGTAAAAAAACAATACCTTTTAAAATTGTAACCCCAGGACTTCCCTGGTGGCGCAGCGGTTAAGAATCCACCTGCCAACGCAGGGGACACGGGTTCGATCCCTGGTCCGGGAAGATCCCACATGCCGCAGAGCAACTAAGCCCATGCGCCACAACTACTAAGCCTGTGCTCTAGAACCCGCGAGCCACAACTACTGAGCCCATATGCTGCAACTACTGAAACCCGTGTACCTATGGCTCCTGCTCTGCAAACAAGAGAAGCCACCACAATGAGAAGCCCACACACTGCAACAAAGAGTAGGCCCCTCTCGCCACAACTAGAGAAAGCTGGAACGCAGCAACGAAGACCCAATGCAGCCAAAAATGAATGAATAAATAAATTTTTAAAATAATAATAAAATAAAATAAAATAAAATCGGAACCCCCAAAATAAAATACTTAGGAATAAACCTCACCAAGGAGGTGAAAGACTTATACATTGAGAACTATAAAACATTAATTGTAGGAAACTGAAGATTATTCAAAGAAATGAAAGATATCCCAGGCTCTTGAATTGGAAGATTACTGTTAAAACGGCCACACTACCCAAAGCAATCTACAGATTTAATGCAGTCCCTATCAAATTACCCATGATATTTTTCACAGAACTAGAAAAAATAATCCTAAAATTCATATGGAACCATAAAAGACCCAGAATTGCCAAAGCAATACTGAAGAAAAAGAACAAAGTAGGAGGCATAACCCTTCCAGATATCAGACAATACTACAAAGCTACAGTAAGCAAAACAGCATGGTATTTGCACCAAAACAGATATATGCATCAATGGAACAGAATAGAGAGCTCAAAAATAAACCCACACACCTACGGTCAATTAATCTTCGACAAAGGAGACAAGAATATACAATGGGAAAAAGACAGTCTCTTCAGCAAGTGGTGGGAAAGCTGGACAGCCATATGTAAATCAATGAAGTTAGAACACACCCTCTCACCATACACAAAAATAAACTCAAAACGGCTTAATGACTTAACATAAGACATGACACCATAAAACTCCTAGAAGAGAACACAGGCAAAACATTCTCTGACATAAACTGTAACAATGTTTTCTTAGGTCAATCTCCCAAGGTAATAGAAATAAAAACAAAAATAAACAAACGGGACCTAATCAAACTTACAAGCTTTTGCACAGCAAAGGAAACCATAAACAAAACGAAAAGACAACCTACAGAATGGGAGAAAATATTTGCAAACAATGCAACTGACAAGGGTTTAATTTCCAAAATATACAAATGGCTCATGCATCTCAACAACAGAAAAAAACAACCCAATCCAAAAATGAGCAGAAGACCTAAATAGACATTTCTTCAAAGAAGAAATACAGATGGTCAAGAGGCACATGAAAAGATGCTCAACACTGCTAATTATCAGAGAAATGCAAATCAAAACTACAATGAGGTACCACCTCACACCAGTCAAAATGGCCATCACTAAAAAGTCTACAAATAACAAATGCTGGAGAGGATGTGGAGAAAAGGGAATCCTCCTACACTGTTGGTGGAAATGTAAGTTAGTGCAGCCACTGTGGAAAACAGTATGGAGGTTCCTCAGAAAACTAAAAATAGAATTACCATATGATCCAGCAATCCCACTCCTGGGCATATATACAGACAAAATTATAATTCAAAATGATACACATATCCCAATGTTCACAGCAGCAATATCCACAATAGCCAAGACATAAAAACAACTTAAATGTCCATCGACAGATGAATGGATAAAGAAGATGTAGTACATATATACCATGGAATACTACTCTGCCATAAAAAAGAATGAAATAATGCCATTTGCAGCAATATGGATGCAACTAGAGATTATCATACTAAGTGAAGTAAGTCAGAAAGAGAAAGACAAATACCATATGATATCACTTATATTTGGAATCTAAAATATGATACAGGGACCTCCCTGTTGGCGCAGTGGTTAAGAATCCGCCTGCCAATGCAGGGGACACTGGTTCGACCCCTGGTGCAGGAAGAACCCACATGCTACAGAGCACCTAAGCCCGTGTGCCACAACTACTGAGCCTGCGCTCTAGAGCCTGTGAGCCACACTACTGAGCCTGCATGACACACCTTCTGAAGCCCATGCACCTAGAGCCCATGCTCCACAACAAGAGAAGTCACTGCAATGAGAAGCCCATGCACCACAACAAAGAGTAACCCCCGCACGCTGCAACTAGAGAAAGCCTGCGCACAGCAACTAAGATCCAACACAGCCAAAAATAAAAAATTAAATTTTAAAAAGTAATAATAATAATAAATAAAATATGATACAAATGAACCTATCTATGAAATAGAAACAGAATCATGGACATGAGAACAGACTGGTGGTTGCCAAGGGGGAGGGGGTTGGAGGAGGGATGGAGTGGGAGGTTGGGGTTTGCAGATGTAAGCTTTAATATATAGAATGGATAAACAACAAGGCCCTACTGCATAGCACAGAGAACTACATACAGTATCCTATGATAAACCATAATGGAAAAGAATATTAAAAAAAGAATGTGTATATATATATATATGTATGTATGTATAACTGAATCACCTTGTTGTACAGCAGTTAACACAACATTGTAAATCAACTATACTTCAATGAAAAAAAAAAGACATACAGATGGCCATCAGGCACATGAAAAGATGCCCATCATCACTAATTATTAGAGAAATGAAAATCAAAACTACAATGAGGTATCATCTCACACTGGTCAGAATGGTCATCATCAAAAAGTCTAGAAACAATAAATGCTGGAGAGGGTGTGGAGAAAAGGAAACCCTCCTACACTGTTGATGGGAATGTAAATTGGTACAGCCACTATGAAGAACAGTATGGAGCTTCCTTAAAAAACTAAAAATAGAGCCACCATATGATCCAACAATCCCACTCTTGGGCATATATCTGGAGAAAACCATGATTCGAAAGGATACATGCACCCCAAAATTCACTGCAGCACTATTTACAATATCCAAGACATGGAAGTAACGTAAATGTCCATCCACAGATGAATGGATAAAGAAGATGTGGTAATATATATATACAGTGGAATATTAGCCATAAAAAAGAACAAAATAATGCCATTTGCAGCAACATGAATGGACCTAGAGATTATCATACTAAGTTAAGTAAGTCAGACAGAGAAAGAAAAATATCATATGATATCACTTATATATGAATGTAAAAAATCTTATGAATGTAAAAAATCTTATTTACAAAACAGAAACAGACTCACAGACTTCAAAAACAAACTCATAGTTACCAATGGGGAAAGGTGGTGGTGGGGAGGGACAAATTATGAGGTTGGGATTAACAGATACACAGTACTATATATAAAATAGATAATCAGCAAAGACCTACTGTACATCACAGGGAACTCTACTCAGTAATCTGTAATAACCTACATGGGAAAAAAATCTGAAAAAAATAGACATATGTATATGTATAAATGAATCACCTTGCTGTACACCTGAAACTAACACAACACTGTAAATCAACTATATTCCAATATAAAGTAAAAAAAATTTTTTTAAGTAAATTTAAAAAACACACAAGGAGGAAAAGAATACTGTTTGATTTACTAGAACTGTATTATCTACCTCCATTATTCAGCATCATTAGGAGATCAGCTATGTGGATTTTTCAAATAAATGAATTTTATCCTTTTACGTACCAAGTGTTTTTTAAAACATTTTCAAAAAACAATCACAAGCTTACAGAAAAGTAGAAACACAGTATACACCATGACTTTTCACCCAAACCACTTGAGAATAAGCTGCTGATCTGATATCCCAACACTGATATTTCCTATAAAACATGGGCATTTTCAACCATAAAAATCAGGAAACTGAGAGTGATATGTTACTACCATGTGGTCCTCAGATCCCATTCGATTTTGCCAATTCTTCCAATATGTCCTTTACAACAATAGGATCCAGTTCAGAACTACACATAGTATTATTACACATTGTTCAGAATTACACATTGTTTTTTTTTTTTTTTTTTTTGGTTTTTTTTTTTTTTTAATTTATTTTATTTTTTTGCTTTATAACAAATTTAATCAGTTATACATATACATATGTTTCCATATCCCCTCCCTTTTGCGTCTCCCTCCCACCCTCCCTATCCCACCCCTCCAGGCAGTCACAAAGTACCGAGCTGATCTCCCTGTGCTATGCGGCTGCTTCCCACTAGCTATCTACCTCACGTTTGGTAGTGTATATATGTCCATGCCGCTCTTTCACTTTGTCACAGCTTACCCTTCCCCCTCCCCATATCCTCAAGTCCATTCTCTAGTAGGTCTGTGTCTTTATTCCTGTCTTACCCCTATGTTCTTCATGACATTTTTTTTTCTTAAATTCCATATATATGTGTTAGCATACAGTATTTGTCTTTCTCTTTCTGACTTACTTCACTCTGTATGAGAGACTCTAGGTCTATCCACCTCATTACAAATAGCTCAATTTCATTTCTTTTTATGGCTGAGTAATATTCCATTGTATATATGTGCCACATCTTCTTTATCCATTCATCCGATGATGGACACTTAGGTTGTTTCCATCTCCGGGCTATTGTAAATAGGGCTGCTATGAACATTTTGGTACATGTCTCTTTTTGAATTATGGTTTTCTCAGGGTATATGCCCAGTAGTGGGATTGCTGGGTCATATGGTAGTTCTATTTGTAATTTTTTAAGGAACCTCCATACCGTTCTCCATAGGGGCTGTACCAATTCACATTCCCACCAGCAGTGCAAGAGTGTTCCCTTTTTTCCACACCCTCTCCAGCATTTATTGTTTCTAGATTTTTTGATGATGGCCATTCTGACTGGTGTGAGATGATATCTCATTGTAGTTTTGATTTGCATTTCTCTAATGAGTAAAGATGTTGAGCATCCTTTCATGTGTTTGTTGGCAGTCTGTATATCTTCTGTGGAGAAATGTCTATTTAGGTCTTCTGCCCATTTTTGGATTGGGTTGTTTGTTTTTTTGTTATTGAGTTGCATGAGCTGCTTATAAATTTTGGAGATTAATCCTTTGTCAGTTGCTTCATTTGCAAATATTTTCTCCCATTCTGAGGGTTGTCTTTTGGTCTTGTTTATGGTTTCCTTTGCTGTGCAAAAGCTTTGAAGTTTCATTAGGTCCCATGTGTTTATTTTTGTCTTTATTTCCATTTCTCTAGGAGGTGGGTCAAAAAGGATCTTGCTGTGATTTATGTCATAGAGTGTTCTGCCTATGTTTTCCTCTAAGAGTTTGATAGTGTCTGGCCTTACATTTAGGTCTTTAATCCATTTTGAGCTTATTTTTGTGTATGGTGTTACGGAGTGATCTAATCTCATACTTTTACATGTCCCTATCCAGTTTTCCCAGCACCACTTATTGAAGAGACTGTCCTTTCTCCACTGTACATTCCTGCCTCCTTTATCAAAGATAAGGTGACCATATGTCCGTGCGTTTAACTCTGGGCTTTCTATCCTGTTCCATTGATCTATCTTTCTGTTTTTGTGCCAGTACCATACTGTCTTGATTACTGTAGCTTTGTAGTATAGTCTGAAGTCAGGGAGCCTGATTCCTCCAGCTCCATTTTTCGTTCTCAAGATTGCTTTGGCTATTCGGGGTCTTTTGTGTTTCCATACAAAGTGTGAAATTTTTTGTTCTAGTTCTGTGAAAAATGCCAGTGGTAGTTTGATAGGGATTGCATTGAACCTGTAGATTGCTTTGGGTAGTAGAGTCATTTTCACAATGTTGATTCTTCCAATCCAAGAACATGGTACATCTCTCCATCTATTTGTATCATCTTTAATTTCTTTCATCAGTGTCTTATAATTTTCTGCATACAGGTCTTTTGTCTCCTTAGGTAGGTTTATTCCTAGATATTTTATTCTTTTTGTTGCAATGGTAAATGGGAGTGTTTCCTTGATTTCACTTTCAGATTTTTCATCATCAGCATATAGGAATGCCAGAGATTTCTGTGCATTAATTTTGTATCCTGCAACTTGACCAAATTCATTGATTAACTCTAGTAGTTTTCTGGTAGCATCTTTAGGATTCTCTATGTATAGTATCATGTCATCTGCAAACAGTGACAGCTTTACTTCTTCTTTTCCAATTTGGATTCCTTTTATTTCCTTTTCTTCTCTGATTGCTGTGGCTAAAACTTCCAAAACTAGGTTGAATAAGAGTGGTGAAAGTGGGCAACCTTGTCTAGTTCCTGATCTTAGTGGAAATGGTTTCAGTTTTTCACCATTGAGGACGATGCTGGCTGTGGGTTTGTCATATATGGCCTTTATTATGTTGAGGAAAGTTCCCTCTATGCCTACTTTCTGCAGGGTTTTTATCATAAATGGGTGTTGAATTTTGTCGAAAGCTTTCTCTGCATCTATTGAGATGATCATATGGTTTTTCTCCTTCAGTTTGTTAATATGGTGTATCACGTTGATTGATTTGCGTATATTGAAGAATCCTTGCATTCCTGGAATAAACCCCACTTGATCATGGTGTATGATCCTTTTAATGTGCTGTTGGATTCTGTTTGCTAGTATTTTGTTGAGGATTTTTGCATCTATGTTCATCAGTGATATTGGCCTGTAGTTTTCTTTCTTTGTGACATCCTTGCCTGGTTTTGGTATCAAGGTGATGGTGGCCTCGTAGAATGAGTTTGGGAGTGTTCCTCCCTCTGCTATATTTTGGAAGAGTTTCAGAAGGATAGGTGTTAGCTCTTCTCTAAATGCTTGATAGAATTCGCCTGTGAAGCCATCTGGTCCTGGGCTTTTGTTTGTTGGAAGATTTTTTATCACAGTTTCAATTTCAGTGCTTGTGATTGGTCTGTTCATATTTTCTATTTCTTCCTGATTCAGTCTTGGCAGGTTGTGCATTTCTAAGAATTTGTCCA
This sequence comes from Mesoplodon mirus, assembly GCF_964341445.2. Classification (NCBI taxonomy): domain Eukaryota; kingdom Metazoa; phylum Chordata; class Mammalia; order Artiodactyla; family Ziphiidae; genus Mesoplodon; species Mesoplodon mirus. The sequence goes on from NC_138980.1 coordinate 74,147,996, forward strand.
TTTCTTCCAGGTTGTCCATTTTATTGGCATAGAGTTGCTTATAGTAATCTCTCATGATCTTTTGTATTTCTGTAGTGTCAGTTGTTACTTCTCCTTTTTCATTTCTAATTCTATTGATTTGAGTCTTCTCCCTTTTTTTCTTGATGAGTCTGGCTAATGGTTTATCAATTTTGTTTATCTTCTCAAAGAACCAGCTTTTAGTTTTATTGATCTTTGCTATCATTTCCTTCATTTCTTTTTCATTTATTTCTGATCTGATTTTTATGATTTCTTTCCTTCTGCTAACTTTGGGATGTTTTTGTTCTTCTTTCTCTAATTGCTTTAGGTGCAAGGTTAGGTTGTTTATTCGAGATGTTTCCTGTTTCTTAAGGTGGGATTGTATTGCTATAAACTTCCCTCTTAGAACTGCTTTTGCTGCATCCCATAGGTTTTGGGTCGTCGTGTCTCCATTGTCATTTGTTTCTAGGTATTTTTTAATTTCCTCTTTGATTTCTTCAGTGACCACTTCGTTATTAAGTAGTGTATTGTTTAGCCTCCATGTGTTTGTATTTTTTACAGCTCTTTTCCTGTAATTGATATCTAGTCTCATAGCATTGTGGTCGGAAAAGATACTTGATACAATTTCAATTTTCTTAAATTTACCAAGGCTTGATTTGTGACCCAAGATATGATCTATCCTGGAGAATGTTCCATGAGCACTTGAGAAAAATGTGTATTCTGTTGTTTTTGGATGGAATGTCCTATAAATGTCAATTAAGTCCATCTTGTTTAATGTATCATTTAAAGCTTGTGTTTCCTTATTTATTTTCATTTTGGATGATCTGTCCATTGGTGAAAGTGGGGTGTTAAAGTCCCCTACTATGATTGTGTTACTGTCGATTTCTCCTTTTATGGCTGTTAGTATTTGCCTTATGTATTGAGGTGCTCCTATGTTAGGTGCATAAATATTTACAATTGTTATATCTTCTTCTTGGATCGATCCCTTGATCATTAGGTAGTGTCCTTCTTTGTCTCTTCTAGTAGTCCTTATTTTAAAGTCTATTTTGTCTGATATGAGAATTGCTACTCCAGCTTTCTTTTGGTTTCCATTTGCATGGAATATCTTTTTCCATCCCCTTACTTTCAGTCTGTATGTGTCTCTAGGCCTGAAGTGGGTCTCTTGTAGACAGCATATAGATGGGTCTTGTTTTTGTATCCATTCAGCCACTCTGTGTCTTTTGGTGGGAGCATTTAGTCCATTTACATTTAAGGTAATTATCGATATGTATGTTCCTATTCCCATTTTCTTAATTGTTTTGGGTTCATTATTGTAGGTCTTTTACTTCTGTTGTGTTTCTTGCCTAGAGAAGTTCCTTTAGCATTTGTTGTAAAGCTGGTTTGGTGGTGCTGAACTCTCTCAGCTTTTGCTTGTCTGTAAATGTTTTAATTTCTCCATCAAATCTGAATGAGATCCTTGCTGGGTAGAGTAATCTTGGTTGCAGGTTTTTCTCCTTCATCACTTTAAGTATGTCCTGCCACTCCCTTCTGGCTTGTAGAGTTTCTGCTGAGAGATCAGCTGTTATCCTGATGGGGATTCCCTTGTGTGTTATTTGTTGTTTTTGCCTTGCTGCTTTTAATAGGATTTCTTTGTGTTTAATTTTTGACAGTTTGATTAATATGTGTCTTGGCGTATTTCTCCTTGGATTTATTCTGTATGGGACTCTCTGTGCCTCCTGGACTTGATTAACTATTTCCTTTCCCATATTAGGGAAGTTTTCAACTATAATCTCTTCAAATATTTTCTCAGTCCCTTTCTTTTTCTCTTCTTCTTCTGGAACCCCTATAATTCGAATGTTGGTGCGTTTAATGTTGTCCCAGAGGTCTCTGAGACTGTCCTCTGTTCTTTTCATTCTTTTTTCTTTATTTTGCTCTGCAGCAGTTATTTCCACTATTTTATCTTCCACCTCACTTATCCGTTCTTCTGCCTCAGTTATTCTGCTATTGATCCCATCTAGAGTATTTTTTATTTCATGTATTGTGTTTTTAATCGATGTTTGATTCATCTTTAGTTCTTCTAGGTCCTTGTTAACTGTTTCTTGCATTTTGTCTATTCTATTTCCAAGATTTTGGATCTGGGAAATAGAATCTTGGATCATCTTTACCATCATTATTCTGAATTCTTTTTCAGGTAGACTGCCTATTACCTCTTCATTTGTTAGGTCTGGTGGGTTTTTATCTTGCTCCTTCTCCTGCTGTGTGTTTTTCTGTCTTCTCATTTTGCTTAAGTTACTGTGTTTGGGGTCTCCTTTTTGCAGGCTGCAGGTTCGTAGTTCCTGTTGTTTTTGGTGTCTGTCCCCAGTGGCTAAGGTTGGTTTAGTGGGTTGTGTAGGCTTCCTGGTGGAGGGGACTAGTGCCTGTGTTCTGGTGGATGAGGCTGGATCTTGTCTTTCTGGTGGGCAGGTCCACGTCTGGTGGTGTGTTTTGGGGTGTCTGTGGACTTTTTATGATTTTAGGCCACCTCTCTGCTAATGGGTGGCGTTGTGTTCCTGTCTTGCTAGTTGTTTGGCTCAGGGTGTCCAGCAGTGTAGCCTGCTGGTCGTTGAGTGAAGCTGGGTGCTGGTGTTGAGATGGAGATCTCTGGAAGATTTTCGCCGTTTGATATTATGTGGAGCTGGGAGGTCTCTTGTGGACCAGTGTCCTGAAGTTGGCTCTCCCACCTCAGAGGCACAGCACTGACTCCGGGCTCCTCAATTTGGGATGATGTGTTGTCTATTCATGTATTCCGCAGATGCAGGGTACATCAAGTTGATTGTGGAGCTTTAATCCGCTGCTTCTGAGGCTGCTGGGAGAGGTTTCCCTTTCTCTTCTTTGTTCTCACAGCTCCTGGGTCTCAGCTTTGGATTTGGCCCCGCCTCTGCGTGTAGGTCGCCGGAGGGCATCTGTTCTTCGCTCAGATAGGACAGGGTTAAAGGAGAAGCCTCTTCGGGGACTCTGGCTCACTCAGGCCGGGAGGGAGGGAGGGGCACGGAGTGCGGGGCAAGCCTGCAGCGGCAGAGGTCGGCGTGACGTTGCACCCGCCCGAGGCGCGCCGTGCGTTCTCCCAGGGAAGCCGCCCCTGGATCCCGGGACCCCGGCAGTGGCGGGCTGCACAGGCTCCCGGAAGGGCGGTGTGGGCAGTGACCTGCGCTCGCACACAGGCTTCTTGGCGGCGGCAGCAGCAGCCCCAGTGTCCCACGCCTGTCACTGGGCTCCGCGCTTTCAGTCGCGACTCGCGCCCGTCCGTGGAGCCCCTTTAAGCAGCGCTCTTAATCTCCTCTCCTCGCGCACCAGGAAACCAAGAGGGAAGAAAAAGTCTCTTGCCTCTTCAGCTGCTCCAGAGTTTTCCCGGACTCCCTCCCGGCTAGCTGTGGCACATTAGCCCCCTTCAGGCTGAGTTCTCGCCGCTAGCCCCAGTCCTCTCCCTGCGCTCTGACCGAAGCCCGAGTCTCAGCTTCCAGCGCTGCGCGCCCCGGCGGGCGAGCAGACAAGCCTTTCGGGCTGGTGAGTGCCGCTCGGCACCGATCCTCTGTGTGGGGATCTCTCCGCTTTGCCCTACCCAGGTATGTGGGGAGTTTCTTGCCTTTTGGGAGGTCTGGGGTCTTCTGCCAGCGTTCAGTAGGTGTTCTGTAGGAGTTGTTCCACGTGTAGCTGTATTTCTGGTGTATCCGTGGGGAGGAAGGTGATCTCCGCGTCTTACTCTTCCGCCATCTTACCCGGAAGTAGAATTACACATTGTTGTCATGTCTCTTTAGTTTCTTTCAGTCTGGAACACTTCCTCAGATTTTCTCTTTCATGACTGGTAATTTTAAAAATTACCAAATGTTATTTTATAGAAGGTCTTCCAAAATTTGGATTTGCCTAATATTTCTTCAGGACTAGAATCAGACTATGCATCTTTGCAGCAATATTACAGAAGTGATGATATGTTCCTTACATTGCATCTTATCGGATGGGCACGATTTCAATTTATTTCATTACTGAGGATGTTACCTTCAATCTCCTGGTAAAGGTGGTATCTACCAGGAGATATTCCTGGCAGAATATTATTTTTTCTACTTTGCTGTTAATAAATATTTGGGAAAGAGATACACTGAGACTGTGTAAATGTCTCATAACCTCATCAAGCTTTTCCTCCATTAGTTTTAACATCTCTATTAATGTTTCTTAAATGAATGAATGATTACAGTGATAGTTATCAAAGAGTAATTTCCTAATTCCATTATTCCTCCTACAATTATTAGTTAAGATTAAACTATAAGGAAGGGCTTTGTCCTTCACACCCGCCCCAACCACCACCTTGTTTTTCATTTTTTAAATATCACTATGGACTCATGAATTCCTCTCTTAGGCTCCAATTCCCAACCAGGTTTTTGTGGATGCCCTCCTCTCTCAGCCTCATCTACTGGTTTTTGTGGGGTTTTAAAAATAAATTTATTTATCTATTTTTGGCTGCTGCATTGGGTCTTTGTTGCTGCGCGCAAGCTTTCTCTAGTTGTGGCGAGTGGGGGCTACTCTTTGTTGTGGTGCACGGGCTTCTCATTGCGGTATCTTCTTTTGTTGCAGAGCACAGGCTCTAGGCGTGTGGGCTTCAGTAGCTGTGGCACGCGGGCTCACCAGTTGTGGCTCACGGGCTTAGTTGCTCTGCAGCATATGGGATCTTCCTGGACCAGGGCTCGAACCGGTGTCCTCTGCATTGGCAGGCGGATTCTTAACCGCTGCGCCACCAGGGAAGTCCCTCATCTACTGGCTTTTGGACCTCCATCATGGTGTATTATCTTTATATATTGCTGACTTTGATTTGCTAATATTTTCTTATTGATTTTTGCATGCATGAGAGTTACCCATCTGTAGTTTTCTTGTAATGTCTTTGGTTTTTGGTAACACAGTAATACTACCTTCATAAAATGAGTTGGGACATAGTTCCTTTGCCTCTCTTTTCTGAAAAAGTTTATGTAGACTTACTTCACTCTGTATGACAGACTCTATGTCAGAAAGAGAAAGACAAATACCGTATGCTAACACATATATATGGAATATAAGGAAAAAAATTCCATGAAGAACCTAGGGGTAAGACAGGAATAAAGACACAGACCTACTAGAGAATGGACTTGGGGATATGGGGAGGGGGAAGGGTAAGCTGTGACAAAGTGAGAGAGTGGCATGGACATATATACACTACCAAACGTAAAATAGATAGCTAGTGGGAAGCAGCCGCATAGCACAGGGAGATCAGCTAGGTGGTCTGTGACCACCTAAAGGGGTGGGATAGGGAGGGTGGGAGGGAGGGAGACGCAAGAGGGAAGAGATATGGGAACATATGTATATGTATAACTGATTCACTTTGTTATAAAGCAGAAACTAACACACCATTGTAAAGCAATTATACTCCAATAAAGATGTAAAAAAAAAATTTTTTTTAAGTTTATGTAGAACTGACTCTATTTCCTCCTAAAATGTTTTGTACAACTCACCAGTAAAATCATCACAATCTTAAGTTCTTGTTAAGTTTTTAACTACAAATCAATTTCTTTAGTAGGCATATTTCTTCTTGAGTAAACTTTGGTAGCTTATGTTCTTAAAAGAATTTGTCCATTTCATCTAAGTTACTGAATTTATTGGCATAAACCTGCTAGCAGTATTCCCTTATTACCTACATAATGTCTGTAGGATCCGCAGTGATGTTGCCTCTTTCATTCCTAATATTGGTAATTTATGGCATTTTTATCACTTTGCTTAGAGGCTTATTCATTTTATTGATTCTTTTTTTCTTTAAAAAGAACCATCTTCTGGTTTCACTGGTTTTCTCTGTCTCTGTATTCTATATCACTGATTTTTGCTCTTATCTTTAATTTCTCTCCTTTACTTATTTTGAATTTAATTAGCTCTTCTTTTTCAGGTTTCTTAAGATAGAAGCTCAGGTAATTAATTCTAGACATTTTTTCTTTTCTAATATAAACATTTTATTATATAAATTTCTAAGCATTAGTTAGCTACATTCCACAAATTTTTTGTATGATATGCTTTTATTTAAAGTATTTTTGAGTTTCCTTCGTGATCCCTTTTTTGATCCATGGGTTATTTAGAAATGTACTGCCTGGGCTTCCCTGGTGGTGCAGTGGTTGAGAGTCCGCATGCCGATGCAGGGGACATGGGTTCGTGCCCCAGTCTGGGAGGATCCCACATGCCGCGGAGCGGCTGGGCCCGTGAGCCACGGCCACTGGGCCTGCACGTCCGGAGCCTGTGCTCCGCAACGGGAGAGGCCACAACAGTGAGAGGCCCGCGTACTGCAAAAAAAAAAAAAGAAATGTACTGCCTAATTTTCAAATATCTGGGGATTTTCTGTTATTGATTTCTAGTTTAATTCTGTTGTGGTCAGAGAACACATTCTGTATGACTTCAATGCTTTAAAATTTGTTTTCACTTGATTTATGGTTCAGAATAGTTGTGAATGTTTTACAGTGGCTGAAAATAATGTGTATTCTGCTGTTCACTAGTAGAATGTCCTATAAACATCCATTAGGCTAATTTGATTAATAGTATTAAAGTTTTCCACGTCCTTCTGATATTTTGTCTACTCTTTCTGTTTCTTTACCAAGAGGGAGTATTGAGATCTCCAACTATAATTGCAGATTTGTCTATTTCTCCTTTAGTTCCATAGATTTTTTTGCCTCTTCCATATCAAAGCTCTACATTTAGAGTTGTTATATCCTTTTGGTGAATTGACTCCTTTATCATCATAAAATGTGACTTCTTACGTCAATATTACTAGTTCTGAAGTATACTGTCTGATATTAATATAGCCAATTCAGTTTTCTTTTTATTAGCTGGCATATTCTAGAATGCTAACTAAAGGATTTTCCATCCTTTTACTTTTAACCTATCTGTATTATTATATTTAAAAACAGTTATTCCCTCTAAAAAATAATACAAATGAATGTATATGCAAAACAGACTCACAGATACAGAAAAGCAAATTTGTGGTTACCAAAGCGGAGGGGAAAGGGACAAATTAGAGGTATAGGATTAACAGATACAAACTCCTACATATAAAATAGATAAGCAACAAGAATACACTGTATAGCACAAGGAACTTTACCCATTTTCTTGTAAAAACCTATAATGGTGTATAATCTGCAAAAATACTGAATCACTATGCTGTACATCTGAAATTAATACAATATTGTAAATCAACTATACTTCAATCAAAAACAAAACCCCCCACTGGTATTCCTTTTGCTTTATTTAGGTCTTTTTGTTATATCTTCTATTCCATTCATTAAACTTAATGTTTTCCTTTCCATCTGTCTGCATATTTATAAGATTTGTAATTTGTTTTAAGATCATCTGCTAATTCTGTCATCTCTTGCATTTTCTATTTATTTCTATGATTTCATTTTCTCCTGGTTATGGGTTCCTTGCATGCTTGGTAACTTCTGATTGTGAATTTTACATTGTTGAATGAATAATTTTGTTTTACTCCTTTAATGGTTCAGGCATGAATTTGGTTCAGGCATGCAGCTAAATTTCTTGAGGCTTGATCCTTTTTTTTTTCTTGGATGCATCATGCAGCATGCGGAACCTCCCGTCCCAAGGATCGAACCAGGGTCCCCTGCAGTGCAAGCACGGAGTCTTTTAACCACTGGACCTCTGGGGAAGTCCAATATTTAATGGTGGATATTGTTTCTTTATTTGGCCGAGCTGCGCAGCTTGCAGTATCTTAGTTTCCTGATCAGGGATTGGTACTGAACCCGTGCCCTCAGCAGTGAAAGCGCGGAGTCCTAACCAATGAATTACCAGGGAATTCCTTAGAGGCTTAGTCCTTTTGAACGTTTGTTTTTAAGGTTTGTAAGGGGGCATCTACAGCAACCTTTACTCTAGGACTAATTTCGTAACACTTCCCCTCAGCCTCAAGAACCTCCTTTAACATTTCTTATGGTACAGATCTGCTGGTAACTAATACCTCTACCTTTTTTTTTTCCCAATCAGAAAATGTTCTCCATTTCATCTTCAATTCTTGAAGGATATTTGTTGTATATAGAATTTTAGATTGATTTTTATTCCCCAGCATTTTAAAGCTGTTGTCTCACTATCTCATGGCTTGGAAGTTTTTGATGAGAAGTCAGAAATCATTGTTTTTCCCCTCTGCATAATGTGTTACTTTTTCCTCAGTCTGCTTTTAAGAATTCACTTCTGGTTTTCATCAGGTTTAGTGTAAAATGCAATATAAGTGCGTTTATGCCACTTGTTATGTGTTGAGTTTCTTGGGTCTTTTTCATAATTTTATTTCTCTGTTGGGATCTTTTCCCACATTATGGCCAATTTCCTTTAAATTCCTTAACTTATGTGTCATAGCTTTTAAAATCCTTGTCTGCTAATTCCAAAATTTGTCATCTCTGATATGTTTCTATTCACTTTTTCCTCTCAGTTATGGATTACATTTGTTTCTTCATATATACACTAATTTTTTATTATATCCTGGACATTGTAGATGCTACAATGTGAGTTTGGATTGTGCTGACTTCCTTTAAAAAGTGTTGAGTTTTGTTCTAGAAGGCAGTTAATTTATTGGCTACTCAGCTTGATTCTGTCAAAGCTTGTTTTAGGATTTGTTAGGATGGCCTGAGGCCTCAACAGAATACTAAGGAGTTCCACAAGCTCCTGCTACTCTGGCATATCGTGACTCAAATGTCTCCCAGCATTGTGTAAACTCTAGAACCTTCCTTCAGTTCACAATCCCACTCCTCTACTCCAATAGTTGTTCGCTGCTAGTCCTCACTGAATCTCGTTCTGGAACACATGCAGCTTAGTATTTGGCCAAAGGCTCATGGGTTCCTTGTACAGATTCCTGGTGCCCCATCTCTGCACAAAAACCCCACCCCTATACCCTGCCTCACAATTCACAACCACCTCAGCAAACCCAAACTTCTTTCTTTGTTTCATCTGCCTAGTGACTACGGTTCTCTGTTGGGTTCTAACTCTATGCACTGAAGTTTGCAAAATATCCCTACATAGAAAACTAGAATAAATGTGTAGTCACCGCATATATTTCTCTTTTCTCAAAAATCACAGCCCTGCACCATCTGTTGCCCAATGCCTGAAAAGAGTGGATTCAAATATTTTTTCTAGTTTTATAGTTGTTCATCTTGGGAGCACAAGTATGATACTCACTACTCTACTGCAACCAAAATCACAAGCCCTGGATTCAGCCTTTTTTTAAAATCATAAATAACTTTTGTTGGACTTTTCATGACTTTTGGGCATAAATTTAACTTTTATATTAATTCATCAAATTGTTTAACAAATATTTATTAGGTACTTTGTAGCTTTCATTTGTTGTTTTGGTTCAAAAATGAGTTTTTTTAAAAATAAATTTAATTAATTTATTTTTGGCTGCATTGGGTCTTCGTTGCTGTGCACTGGCTTTCTCTAGTTGCGGTGAGTGGGGGCTACTCTTCGTCATGGTGCGTAGGCTTCTCATTGCAGTGGCTTCTCTTGTTACAGAGCATAGGCTCTAGGAGCACAGGCTTCAGTAGCTGTGGCACGCGGGCTCAGTAGTCGTGGCTCGCGGGCTCTAGAGCACAGGCTCAGTAGTTGTGGCACACGGGCTTAGTTGCTCCGCAGCATGTGGGATCTTCCCGGACCAGGGCTCGAACCGGTGTTCCCTGTATTGGCAGGCAGATTCTTAACAACTGGGCCACCAGGGAAGCCCCAAAATGACAGTTTTTCCCTTTGAAGCATGGAAGACAGAGAAGTTAAACAAAGAGTAGAGAAAGGAATGTTAAACATCATCATAAGAGAAGTACAGGTTGCTTTGGGAGCACAAAGTAGAGGCATCTAACCTATTTAGGAGAGTTCTGGGAAGGTTTTCTAAAGGAAGTGAATATTTAAACTGAGACCCCACAGAGATAAGCAAGAGTTCGCAGATGAAAAGATCTGAGTCACTGAATGGCTAAAGTAATTTCAGAATGTTTGGTGCAGAAAGTAGGGAAAAGGAAAGTAAAGACAGAAACTGGTTTCAGTAATTAAAAGCTTTCTGAAACATGTTAAGGGTTTTGGACTTAAAGCAATGGAAAATCACTAAAACGTTTAATCCAGGGGAAAAGCATGCAAAAGATATGCATTTTTAGAAGAAGCATTTTGTCTTTAGGGTAAACAGACTGGACTGAGGCAAGATAGGAAGCTGAGAGTAATCCAGGAGAAATTCAGGATATAGACATCTCAGTTAGGAGGTAGCCAGAGACTGATATTCAGCTTTTCGAGCCCAGGGACTTGATCCTATCATTTTGTTAGGGGAACCACTGACTGAAACCGCCAACCCTGGTCAGGCCCCATAGTAACCACTTGCGTGAGTTATCTTACAACAGGAGGTCCTGGTAAGGAATGCATAACTAAACAAGCTACCACCAATTGGAAGAACTCGGGAAAGGTCAAAAGGAGAGAGGAGACACCAGTCCATATGTCCTACCAACCTCCCAGAATCCTTCTCACTGGACTGCATCTTGGCTGAGCAATGTATGAGCCACCAGGAAGGACAGAGTCAGAATGATTGGCCAGAGACAACCCAGAAACTAACGCCATTACCAAAAAACCCGAGACTGCGAGCCACGTGGCTGAGCAGTTCTCCTGGGTTTCCTTACCCTACTGCTCTCCGCCCAGATGCCCCTTGCCAATAAAGTCTCTTGCTTTGTCAGCACATGTGTCTCCTCAGACAATTCATTTCCCTTCCTCTCAGGCCCTGGAAGGGGTCCCCCTTCTTGCAACAATTTCATCCCAAGGAAAGTAGCTGCTGAGGTCTTAGTCCACAGTAGTTAAACAAAGGATTTTTCCATCTATGTACCAGAAAATGAGTTAATTTGTTTACAACGTGCCTGACTAGCAGGCCAAACACACATATTTGTTCTCCTGGCATCTACCTTTCTGTTAAGTATCAAAATAGTAAATGTAATTCAGAGAAGGGGTATCTTGTAGCATTTCAAGCACAATATTGTTGTTGATGCTCTTACTGAGGAAGAGTCACTTCAAAAAGAGTAATTTAGATTGAGCTGATTTATTAGGGCAGAGAAACATATATTATACTTTAGAACAATTTCTATCCAAAATAAATAAAATAAAATAAAATAAGTCCTTCTCTTTCCAAACAATCTAGTTGTAGAACCATTAGATGGGGCAGAAGAAGGTAAACGTCCATGCTGGCTGGAGGTGGGGGGACATGGTAGCTCAACATAAAGCATGCTAACTGAGCTTGAGTAGGCGGAGAAGGGTATCCATATGGGGAGATAGCTTGGCACAGAGTTTCAAAAGTCCAAGGGTGTCAGTTCAAGCAGGATAAAAAGGGCATCTCTGAGTAGGGATGACCAAGCTCAGGAGGAGGAGGCCGATGTCCATACTGGGAGAAGGCATGATGTGGAGATTCAGAGCCTGACAACACTGAGGAAGGAATCCATGTGACGGGGGAAGCCTGCCAGGGTAATTCAGATCCCAGATTAGAGAGGGCATCCCTACAAGAGGCCACCTGGTAAAGAATATTAGGGATTGAGAAAGGTAAGTAAGCTGTCCATGGGTGGGAAATGGGAGGTGACCTTGCATGGGAAGTCAGAGCATAAGCAAAATGGGAAAACGTCCATTTGAGAGAGCCAGCATGAGGAGTTACAGCCCAAGCAGGGTAAAGAGAGCTTGCACATGGGGGTAGAGTTGGTCCAGTATGGAGTGTTAGAGTTCTAGGGAAGTGATAGGAGATTCATTACATACGGGGGATTGATCAAATAAGTAAATGTATTAAGAATACAGTCAATTCCTTGCTTCTCACTTCCTTCATTTTATTTACCAGGCAAATGCCCAACCTTGATTAAATCCAACTTTCCAGCTTACTCAGTGCTTGCCATTGAGCAGCTGAACAAAACTGAAAAAACAGAACCATAATGACTGATCTCCCTATAAATTTTCACCCACAAACCTCAAGTGACCCCCTGACACTGTCACGTAACCCTTTAACACTTCCCTAATCAATTTACTCTGAGATAAAAACTACTTTACACTTTTACTAGCCTCAATTAACCCCTTCTCCCACCCTCAGCCAATGATTTCACTTCTTTTTTCCACTTAGGATACAGAAACAATCAAAAGAGAATTGATTCATTCTCTCAGTACTAAATTTACCATATATACTCTGCCTGCCATCCTTTTACAATGGATAAACAGCGTGCACTCCTGTTAACTCCTTCAGCTGAGCACTCCTGTTAACTCCTTCAGCTGAGCAATGGATCCTATCTCTTCTTGCCTACTCAAGGATTTTGCTCAGTGATTATCTTCGCCCTTGCATCAATTTCCCCCTCTATCCAGAGTCATTTCTATCAGTTTACAAATGCTCTAGTATCTCCCACTTTTAGGAACACAACATATGGGAGCAAAATGGGATAAAGGAACAGCTGAAAAAATAAGGATTCAGACAATTTACAGTATCAGCCAAAAGCAAAACAAAACTGTTAAGATGCAGACAACAGAGAAATGAGCTTCTGAGGGTTCAGGTCAACTGAGGAGATGCAAATTAGATCAGAGGAAGAATGGAAGGACTGATGTAGCCGAAAGTTTGAAAGAAGTAAAGGAGAAAAGTGGGAAGTTAAGCAAATGGAGCAACATGGAAATCAAAGTTCCTAAGAAGATAGAAACAAATGAACATAGGTAAGAAAAATTATTGAGGAGAACCAGAAAAATTCAGGCATTTGTTTAAGACAAGGTAAACAATATTAGGTTCAGGGTCAAATTAAAACAGGGAAAAGGAAAGACAAGAGAAGCTGAAGATATAAGAGGGTGAGAGGAATTGAAATAATGAGAAGAACATAGCATATAGGGAAAACTGAGGGGATGTGGGCAATTCAGATAAGGGGAATGGCTCCATCCACAGTAGGAGGTGTGAGTGACTCAGGAGAGAAGAGTTGATGAGCAAGTGTGGGTGGGAGCTCAGAACTGGGAAATGAGAGCAGCCGAAAAGTGAGTAGTAAGTGAAGAGAGCTAAACCACCATGGCCAGAAGAACCACAGAGAGGACATAAGTGGACAGCTGAGAAAAACAGCTCTAGAAATATGAAAGTATTTGGGAAGGGGTGAGTGATAGATGAGATTGGCAGAGATACTAGAGCATCAATCAACATGGAAACATCCAGAAAATACATACATACATACGTATGTGAAAAAACAAGAACAATAGCCAACACTCTCCTTGATCCTGCAAACTTTTTCAGCTATTGCCCTATCTCTCTTTCCACTTATAGCAAAATTCACAAGACAATTCTATGTGTTTCACTTCCTTACCTCCTGTTTTCTCAGATTACTAAAACTGGTTTTGTCAAGATCACCAATGGCCTTCCCATAGTCAAACCTGCTTCTTACTTGAGCTATCGACATTTCTTTTTTTAATTTTTATTGGAGTATAGTTGATTTACAATGTTTGTTAGTTTCTGCTATACAGCAAAGTGTATCAGCTATATGTATACACATATCCCCTTTTTTTTGGATTTCCTTCACATTTAGGTCACCACAGAGCACTGAGTAGATTTCCCTGTGCTATACAGTAGGTTCTCATTAATTATCTATTCTGAACTATCGACATATTTGACACAGTTGATGACTCCTCCTTCTTGTAACACTTTCTTCTTTTGTCTTCTAAGACACTATTCTCTGTTTTCCTTACTTCACTAGTTGTTCTTTTAGCATCTTTTGCCGGCTCCTCCTCCTCTTTCTTATTTCTAAATGCTAATGTGCTCTAGGCTTAGGTCTTGGATCTCTTCTCTATATTCACTTCCTATGTGATCCCATCAGGCTTTAAGACTAACTACATACATTTATAACTGTATGCATCAATGATTCCTAATTTTCTTTCTTTAACTCAAACCTCTCCCCTGGTCATACTTCTACTTACCCACTGGACACCTCCTTTGGATATCTAACAAACATCCCCAATTTACATGGGTTTTTTTTTTCCTTTTTCTTTTTGACTGTGCCGTGCAGCTTGTGGGATCTTAGTTCCCCAACCAGGGACTGAACCTGGGCCCCTGACAGTGAAAGCACCGAGTCCTAACCAATGGACCGCCAGGGAATTCCCATCCCAATTTACATGTTTAAACTAGAGCCACCCAAACCTCCTTTTCCAGTGTTTCCTCATTACACTATTTTTCTACTTGCTCAAGTCAAAAAACTTGGGAGTTCTGCTTTATGCTTCTATCTTTCTCATACATCACTACCCAAATCATTAGCTAAACTGCTGGTTCTACCTTTAAAATACAGCCCAAATCCAAGCATTTCTCATACTTTCTACCATTACCACTTAATCTAACCACCAATATTTCTCACCTGGATTACCACAAAATCCCCTTTGCTAGTCTTCACACTTCTACCCTTGCCACCTACAGATGGTCTTCTCTCAGCAGCTAGACCGATCACTTAAAAATACAGATCATGCCCTCTTCTTGCTTAAAATCTTCCAATAGATTCCTATTTAAATTAGAACCCAAGGTCCTACCAGATCTAGACCCTTCAACTACTCTAACTTAATTTTCTACCAGTCTTCCCCTACCATTTTGCTCCTTCTTGTGATTCCTTGAACACACCAAACATGCTCCTATCTCAAGGACTTTGCACTTAGTATTAACACTGACTGGAATATTCTCCCCTCACATTTTAAGTGACTCACTCCCTGTTGAATGAATGAATAAATATTTAAAGATAATTTGTTGCTATGTAAAAAAGAGAACTTCAAGAATGAGGCAGGAGTTTCTCTCTAAATAAATCCACTTCTTACTATCAAAGAAAAAAAAAAAGAATGAAGCAGGAGGGACTTTCCCAGGGGTCCAGTGGTTAAGACTCTGTGCTTCCACTGCAGGGGGGGATGGGTTTGATCCCTGGTTGGGCAGCTAAGATCCCACATGCCACGTGGCACAGCCAAAAAAAAAAAGAATGAGGCAGGAAAAACAAGTTTGGAGACTACCAGAATAATTCACAGGGAAAAGTGTGGTGGCTTGGACCAGGAAAGGAGCAGAGATGGAATGAAGGGACATATTCTGGACATATTTTAGAAGAGTAGGTAAGAACTGCTTATGAATTAGAAACAGGATGAGATAAAGGAATCACTCAAAGGATGGCACACAGGTTTTTGCATGAGCAAACATGTGGATGATGATATCATTTATTAAACTGGAGAGTACTAAGGTAGTAACAGGTTTGAGAACGTGAAAGGGATGGGGGAACGGAACCAAGAGTTATATTTTGAATATGTTAAATTTGAGATGCCCATTAAATAATCAAACAGCTGGACATATATATCTAGAGTGTAGGAAAGAAGTTAGGGCTATATATATAAATTTGGGATTCCTCAGCATAGAACTGTTAGCGGAACCATTGACCGACACTGCCCGCCCTGGCCAGGCCCTATAGTAACCACGTGCATGAGTTATCTTACAACAGGAGGTCCTGGTAAGGAAGGCGGAACTAACAAGCTACCACCAACTGGAAGAATTCGGGAAAGGTCAAAAGGAGAGAGGAGACACCAGTCCATATGTCCTACCAACCTCCCACAATCCTTCTCGCTGGAATCCATCCTGGCTGAGCGATGTGTGCACCACCAGGAAGGACCCTGAGTTAGAATGACTGCCCAGAGACAACGAGGAAACTAACCCGATTACCATAAAACCCAAGACTGAGAGCCACGTGGCTGAGCAGTTCTCCTGGGTTCCCTTACCCTACTGCTCTCCGCCCAGGTGCCCCTTGCCAATAAAGTCTCTTGCTTTGTCAGCACATGTGTCTCCTCAGACAATTCACTTCCAAGTGTTAGACAAGAGCAACATAACCAATACTTAAAGCTATGAGAGTGAATGAGATCACCCAAGAAGAGCCAGGCAAAAGTAGACTCATCAAAGGAGACTAAAGTATGGCCAGGGAAAAAGGAGGTATGAGATTATGGTGTCATGAAAGCCAAGAGAGCAATGTTTTTTAAAAAGGGGGAAACCAACTCTATCAAATCTGCAAAGAAATTATTGAGAATTAGAAAATAACTGTTTTATCTGGCAGTATGGAGATTACTGGTGACCTTACAAGAGCAGTTTTAGTGAGGGGAAAAAAGGAGAAAAATCTAAACAGAGTAGGCTGAGGAGGAAAGGGGAAGCAATAAAGCGAAAACAATCAGTACACACAACTCTTGTGAATTTTGCTATAAACTGGAACTAAGTAGTAGCCAGAGGTTGATCTGCAAGTAAAGGGAGATTTTGTCTGTTTGTAGACTGGAGCTACCAGACCATGTTTATATGCTGATATAAATGATCCCCTAAAGAGGGAGAAACTGCTAATGCAGGAGCAAGGACAACTGAAAAGCAAAATGCTTGACTTGGCAAAAGGGACTGATTTGATCCAGCCTCTGAGAGGACTTAATTGACTTTAAGATAAAACAATAAACAATTTAAAGGTCTCCTCTTATAATTATTATTTTTAGGCAATGAAATAGCTTTATATCATATATTAACCAAAAAAAGAGACATGTATGATGACCAATAGCTCCTGTTATTTATGTGTTAATACCACATCAAAGGTTACAACCTACTTAGATAAAACTAAACAACTAGCTACCTGGCTACAAGTCTCCCCAAAGTGCCAGGTCCAGAATGGGTTTCAGGCTTATTCTCCTGAAAAGAAATGAGATCTATTAATGTCAGGTTGTCCAACTAACTGAGTGCGTTACACCCACATCAAATCACACTGGGCTAATAGAAGCAGATATCAAAAATATATATGACCACGCCAAATGGCTCCATTCCTTTGGACAGGGTAACCCAAGCACTGACTCTATCTGGACCAGGATCAAAATTGTTACCAAACATAACCTGGTTCCTACTCCTTAGGCCACTGGTTACAATAGTTCTTTTATTGGTTTTTGGCCCCTGCCTTTTTAATCTGCTTGTTAAGTTTGTCTCTTCCAGATTACAATAGTTTCACATCAAGATAATGGTGATGCAGAGATTCTGGCCATTCCTCGGAACAGATCCTGCTGGAATAACAACAGAAGTCACCCTAGGCCCCTTAATGAGACAGGGCAAGAGCTCCGTGAACCCAACTAGGTAGGGTCTGTGAGCCACATGCCAGCCTGAAGAAGCTACAGAAGACAGACCTTTGCCCTACATCCTCCCAATAAAGATTTCTTGGGGCTTATGTCTCGCATGGGGGATTTGAGGCAGGAGATAGATGGGCCCCAGGCTGAGCAGCTGGAGTTTGTCCCCTGTGGACAGATACTCCAAGATGAATAGCAAGGAGCAAGGAGCTGAGCTCTGCCCAGATAAAAGATAAAGAGACCACATGTTCCTCATTCTCAAGGTCAAGGAGACCTTCCCGACTACAGTTGCGCAAAAAGGCTCCTCGGGGGCCAAAAAGAGAGGGGGCATCACCCCACAGTAGGTGATGTCAACCTACCCACAGGCCTCTTTGCTAGAATCCATCTTGGCTAAGAGACGCATGTGCACACAGGGGAGGACCCTGAGTTAAACCAAATACAGGCTCAGGGCCAGAAAAAGCAAGATGACTGGCCAGAGTAAACCCAGAAGAAAGGTCCCATATAAGTGACTGAAACTACCACGAGGGCGCAACTCTCTCTCTCTGAGCCCGCCGGTGTGAGTCTATTCACATGTACTCTTTTTCCTCCTAATAAACACTTTACTTGTTTCACTACTTTCCATGTCTTTGTGGAAATTCATTTCTACAAAGCCAATGGACCAGGGCCTTGTCACTGCCCACTGGCCCTGGTGGTCTAATGGCTAGTACTTGGTGCTTTCACTGCCACGACCTGACTTCAATCCCTGGCCAGGGAACAGAAATCCTCTTCAAGCCACTGCAGGCCAAGGCCACCTGAGATCACTTTCATAATCACAGAGTTATCTTTAGTCACATAAATGTGGAAACAACTTAAAAGACTATCAACAGTGGGTCAGCTAAATAAATTAGAGAATATAAACTCAATGAAATACTATTTAGTAATTAAAAATAATGAAACAAAGGTGTATATATATTTTAACATATCCGCAGTATATCACTAAATAAATATTTGATGTGTATTGATACAATGGAAAAATAAAATTCTATTGATGCATTAAAATATTTACATGAGTGTATTTATATACACACACAGATATGTTTTTATAAACACAGAAAAAAGCCTGGAGGAAACACACAACAAACTCTTGGCAGGCGGGGTAATGAGAGAGGCACCTGACCCCACTATAGTATACAAGAAAAACCTATTCAGGGAGAGGGATAAATTAGGAGTTTGGGATTAACAGATACATACTACTATATATAAAATAGATCAGCAACAGGGATTTACTATATAGCAGGGGGAACAATATTCAATATCTTGTAATAACCTATAATGGAATAATCTGGAACAAAATATGTATATAACTGAATCACTTTGCCGTATACCTGAAACTAACATAATATTGTAAATCGACTATACTTCAATAAAAAAAAAGAAAGAAAGAAAAACCTACAGGCCAAAATGCATATAGAAAAGCCTATGTCCTATACACACACTAAGTTTAAACACCATAATTCACAGGATTTCCCTGGTGGCGCAGTGGTTAAGAATCCGCCTGCTAATGCAGGGGACACGGGTTTGAGCCTTGGTCTGGGAAGATCCCACATGCCACGGAGCAACTAAACTCAGGCACCACAACTACTGAGCCTGTGCTTTAGAGCCCGAGAGCCACAACTACTGAAGCCTGAGAGCCTAGAACCTGTGCTCCACAACAAGAGAAGCCACCGCAGTGAGAAGCCGGCACATCGCAACGAAGAGGAGCCCCCGCTCGCTGCAACTAGAGAAAGCCCGTGTGCAGCAACGAAGACCCAACACAGCCAAAAATAAATAAATAAATAAATTTGTTTAAAAAAAAAAGATACCATTCAAACATTCATACACCAAGACTTTCATTATGGTACATTTTAATGAAAAACTGAAAGCAATCTAAATGTAAGAAAATGATGCAATTATTAAAAATGTTCATAAAAGGTTACATGTTTTAAGTAGGAAATACTTCAGACATACAAAAAAGTAAAAAGATTAAAACACCAATGTATCAAACATCCAGATTAATATAGTTTTTTAAATAACATGGGACTTTATTATAATGTTAGGTGGAAAAACACCTCAGAATACAAAATTAGAGTATGACTTCAGCTATATAAGACTGTATGTAAAGGAGAAGAAATACATGAAAATGTCAACAATCGCTATCACTGGGCGCTAAGACTGTATGTGGGTGACTTTCATACCTCTTCATACTTTTCCATTGCCAAATTTTCTACAATGAGCTATCATCACTTCCATAATTATAAAAATTTTATTTTAGGGACTTCCCTGGTGGTCCAGTGGTAGAGAATCTGCCTTTCAATGCAGAGGACCCAGGTTCGATCCCTGGTCGGGGAACTAAAATCCCACATGCTGTGGGGCAGCAAAACCCAGGCACCTCAACTAGAGAGCCTGAATGCCACAAACTACAGAGCCCACGCACCACAACTAGAGAGAAAACCCGCATGCCACAACTACAGAGAAGCCCGCGCACCACAACTAAGACCTGACGCAGCCAAAAATATAAAAACATTTTTTTTTTACTTTAAAAGTACAAAGTTTTACTAGCACCATTACCTTGGGATCATGAACGAATGTATTTCCTTTGGTTCCAGGCGGAAAATCTCCAGTACAAATATATTTTAGACATTCAATGATGGTCTAAAGAAATAGAAAATTATATTATTTAGTTATTAGAGAACTGCAGGATTTAATCATAAAATGTTAACTCATTATAAAATATTATTACCATAGAGACTATAAAAGATACGATCAGATAAAATTTGACATTATAAAACCTGTTATATAAATATGATTAAGTGTTAAAGAATAATTGCTGTAAGTTCATAGAAAAGCTACATACTTAACGAGGTATACTGAAATAAAATAAAGAATTATTATTTGAGGGAAAATTTCTCTATTTCTAATTAAAACCCTTTAAACTAAGTCAAGTTTTTAATAACAATGGCTAAAGTAAAACATGGTCACCATAGTTGACAACACTATATTGTACAAATGAAATTTAATGAGTGTAACTTAAATGTTCTCACCAAAAAAAGATAAATACACGTTAATTAACTAGATAGGGGGAATCCTTTTACAATATACATCTGTGTCAAATCACCATGATGTATACTTTAAATAGCCTACAATTTATATGTCATTATACTCCAATAAAGCTAAAATTTTTTTAAAAGTCGAAACTAAACAAATGGCTAGTATCTACAAAGACCTTACTATGTGCCAGGTATTGTACTAACCACTTTCACATACATTAAGCTTTTAATTCTCACATCAATCCTAGGCTGTAGAAACTATTTTTTTTAATAAATTAATTTATTTATTTATTCTTGGCTGTGTTGGGTCTTTGCTGTGCACGGGCGGGGTGAGCGGGAGCTACCCTTCGGGGCCGTGCACAGGCTTCTCATTGCAGTGGCTTCTCTTGTTGTGGAGCACCGGCTCTAGGCGCGCGGGCTTCAGTAGCTGTGGCTTGCGCGGGCTCCAGAGCGCAGGCTCAGTAGTTGTGGCGCATGGGCTTAGTTGCTCCACAGCATGTGGGATCCTCCCGTACAGGGCTCAAACCCGTGTCCCCTGCCATGGCAGGCAGATTCTTAACCACTGTGCCACCAGGGAAGTCCCACGTAGAAACTATTTTTTAACCTCCATTTTACAGAGGAGAAAACTAAGGCATGGAGCATTTAGGTCACTTTTGCCCAGTCACACAGCTAATAAATGGTGAAGGAAAAAATTTGTATTAAAGCAGCTAGGGCTCATAAACACTAAACATACTAGTCTCTCTACCAGTAGAGCACTGAATACAATGCTAGATACATAAAAAGCATTCAATAAATAATATTTCTACATAAACAAAGCAGACAAGAGTCTGGCATTCAACTCTCAACACTAAACCTTATGTCTTTTTCTATACTTTTCACTTCATTTACTCCTCTCCCTGTTACAACGATACCACCTTGCTTTTTCTCAAAGCACCCTTTCAGGCCAGAAAGCCTCTTGGCTGTACTTTTTTCATAATTGCATACCATTCCAGGTCCAACTCAAATTTCTAAATATTTCCAGTACTGGAGCACAGTATATAAGCTGCGCTCTGATCTTTTTTTTTTTCTTTTCTTTTTTTTTGCGGTACGTGGGCCTCTCCGTGCTGTGGCTTCTCCAGTTGCGGAACACAGGCTCCGGACGCGCAGGCTCAGCGGCCATGGCTCACGGGCCTAGCCGCTCTGAGGCATGTGGGATCTTCCCGGACCGGGACACGAACCCGTGTCCCCTGCATCAGCAGGCGGACTCTCAACCACTGCGCCACCCGGGAAGCCCATGCGCTCTGATCTTTTATTCTGACTAGGTAAGAGTATCCTAACAACAAAATACTGTCCCAATTTAACCAAGCCCCAACGCATGTTTCATTTTAAAATTATGTCATTTACTTATCATTTATTATCTTAGTCGGGATAGACAGTCTTCTTAAAGTCATATATTTATCATATTTTATAACTTTTAAAGAAATCCTGTACAGGGACGACTACCAGGAAGTGAATGCTATGCCATGTGAGTAAGTAACGATAAAACATCTATGTAGACAAAAAGGCTTCCTGTGGGACTGTGAGCTCGCTGAGCCCGGACGGAGGTAGCTCCCGGTCTCTTAGGATTCTGATGGAAACCTTGTCCACCGGACATGACTGAACACAGGAGTCTGTTCGGTTCCTGAGGTCGCAGTGGCCTGAAGGCCACACCAAGCCACGCCCCTGGGCCGGGAAGTCAGCCGGAGACCCAGGTACACCCTGGGGCCCCAGGAGCTGAGTCATAAGGACTCCTCTCATCCTAATCAAGAGTTCCGAACTCTGCAGATATTTTACTGCAGATTTCTAACACGTGGCGACCCGTAAACTGAAGGCGGCTATTTAGGACTTACCGTTTTCCCCGCCCCATTGGGTCCAACCAAAATTGTGAGGGGACTGAAGAATGTGATAATTTGTTTATCTTTATCCTCTATTCCAAAACTCCGCACGCCCAGAATGCTCATCTTTTCGATCCGGGACATATTTGCAAATGTTTCTTTTCTCAACAGCAGGGGTCTAGAGCCCAGGGCTCACCAAGGTTTAGCAGTGAGGCCCGAGCAGAGCAAGAGCGGGTCTTAAGGACTCGCGCGTCCCAGGGTCGGGGCTCCAGGTGAGAACGAAAGCTCGGGCTGGAACTGTTCCTCCCACACCGGCTTTGTTCCCTGCTGGAAGGCGAGAGTGGGGGTGGGGGCCAGCCCGGGGCTGCCCGCGGGAGACGCAGAACACAATCCGGAGAACGCCGCGACCGTGGGCTCTCACACACTCCCGCCTCCGCGGCGCCGCGGGTCACGTGGGACGCTACGGCCTGCGCGCTTTTACGCCGCAGGCCCGGGGCACGCCGGGAAGTCAGAGGCCCGCTGTGCGCGCGCAGCTCTGGGTTCCGGGAACCTTACCGCGCAAGAAGGTTGAGTGCAAGGTCATCTAGAAAGCGGATTCCGGCTCCTTGCTGGCGGCGGGGGCGGGGCGGGACGGCACTGAGAGGCACTAACTCTAAGAGAAGACAAAGACTTGTGATGGACAGCGATTCTCAAAGTGTGATCTCGGGACTCCTGGAGCGGAGGGGGGTGCGGTGTTCGCTCCTGTCAAAACTTTTTCTAACAATACTAAGACGTTATTTGCCTTTGCGCTCTCAGCCGCTCCCTAATGTACTGAGTTTTCTAGTAATTACGTGATGTGCGGGACACATCGCAATGATGGCTAATGGAATGTGTGCTTGTATATTGTCCTTTTTAAAAAATTTCAAATTTAGTTTCTACTTGAGTAAATATTAGTAGTTATAACTCACTTAAAAGCCCTTTGGAATCCTCAGAGAGTGGTTTAATACCAAAAGTTTGTGAACTGCCGTTGTAGACCAAAAGCCAAAAAGCTATTATAAGACTATAAAATGTTATGAAAATATGTGAAGGAAATCCACTGCGCTAAGTACCACCCCAAGATAGGAACAGACACCTTTAAGAGATTCTGTTACGCAAGATGAATAATAAGAGATCTGTACACCATCGTGCCTATATTTAACAATAACGTATTGTATACTTAAAAATTTGCCAAGATGGTAGACCTTGTGTTAACTGTTCTTATCACAAAAAATAAATTAATAAATAAATTCATTAATTAAATAGAAAATAAAAATAAGGTGAGAAGAAACTTTTGGAGGTGACAGATATACCAATGGCATTGAATATGTCTCCTGCTTAATATGAAGTAGCCAAAATTACCTCTTATGCAGCTGGATTAAAAAAAAAAGGTTTAACTTGAGTCTTTAGCACCTTTAGAATAAGCTTCCAGTTTACAGGAAGTATTAAGCTAATAATATCACAAGGATGGAAAAGGCAAATCTGGAAGGTGGAATGTGCTACAAAACATTGGCCCAGACTTTTAGATTACTGTTACTAGAACAAGAACTTTTGTAGATTCTAAAAGGATGGTTGAGAATTAAGAGATTTGAGTTTCATGTTACCTAGATGCAGCGCATGATCCTGGATTGGATCCTGCTTTGGACATAGAGATGTGAAGGGAATTTCGGGTATATGTGGGGAAATTTGAATGTAGACTGGAGATTAAATGCTAAAAAAACCCCATTGTTTTCATTATGTTAGATGTGATGATATTTTGCTATATGAAAAAGATCCTTTTTTGAGATGCATATGGAAGTGTTAACGATAGAGTGTCATGCTTTCTATAATTTACTTTTAAAATACTTGAGAAAAACTGAGTTGAAGGAAAAAATGGACATTACAAGGTGCCAGATTCCATTACAAAAATTTTCAACTTTGTAACAGTAGGAAACTATAAAACTAAGATAACAACTCTAGGAGGGGCGGGTGGAAAGATTTGCAATAAAAATGATTAATCTTTAAAATAAAAAGAACTAAAAAGGCGAATCAGTCAAGTTCCCAGTTCCCAGTAAACTACTACTGAAAAATGTTTAGTTTCACTTATAATTAATGAAATGGAAAATAAAATACCATGAAATACTATCTTATATCTATTAGTGAATCTCTTTATCCTTATAATACTTTCTGACATAAATTGTCTTTTTCTGATATTTACATTGGTACATCAGCTTTCTTTTGATTAGTATTTGTGTAGTATGTCTTTCTATCCCTTGATTTTTAAACCTCTTAATGTCATTTTGCATGAAGTGAACTGTTATTCCTGATAAATTTGGACGTATTTCTCATATCTTTTTTTGTGCCTTTTCCCTCTTTTTCTCCTTTCCAGGTTTCTGGATTGATTGATTTTCATTATTCTCTTGTTTTATTCTACTGGTTTTGAAGTTGCACATTCTATTTTGATTCTTTTAGTCATTATTCTTGAATTTTTCACGTGCCTATTTTGAAATCTGAAGTTAATACCTTTAGTATCCTTTTAAACAGTACAAGAACCATAAAATGCACCGAATCTGATCACTCCTTGCATCTTAATCTTCCACATTATCATTGTTTAGTATTTTTGTTCCATGTTGTCTTGAAATCCTCTGAGTTATTTTTAAAAACCAACATTATTTATTTATGTTTACCAACATATTTATCAAGCTTTTTTACTACTACTGCTTCTTGTATCACACCTTCCTTTGTCGTTCATTTCACTCATTACATTAGCAGAACTATTAAACCCTAGTGCTAAAGAATCTTGAGGGAAAAATCTATCCCACAGTGCTGATATCAGGATTAAACAAAGTTATTTTTGTGAAAGTGCTTTATAAATGGTAAAACACTGTAAAAATATGAGATTTATTTTTTGTGCATTGAATATTTTTAGAGGGTTAATCTGGTAAAATGTAACAAAGCTATTAAAATGATCACACAAGTTCCTCAGCATAAGGAAATTTTTTTTTCTTTTTTTTTTTTGTGGTACGCGGGCCTCTCACTGTTGTGGCCTCTCCCGTTGCGGAGCACAGGTTCCGGACGCACAGGCTCAGCGGCCATGGCTCACGGGCCCAGCCGCTCTGCGGCACGTGGGATCCTCCCGGACCAGGGCACGAACCCGTGTCCCCTGCATCGGCAGGTGGACTCTCAACCACTGCACCACCAGGGAAGCCCAGAAATATTTTTTAAATTATACAGAGAGCTTTTTAGTAGCATTGTTTTTAATTGTGGAATACTAGCAACAACCCAAATGGTGAAGTAAACATCAATTTCATCTAATAGCAGGTAACCATTTAAATAATAAGTAGCTACATGAAAGAGAAGTATTAATAACAAAAAAGATAAACAAAATTGCACATATTGATTACAACTCTGTAAAGTTGTCTTAGTAAAGATTGGAAGAGGTCAACAAAAACCTAATACAGTAGTTGCTATGCCGAGGGGAAGAAGTTCTGTGTTTATTTTCCTATGATGTTATTTATCAATTAAAAACTTATTTAAAAGATATACTTGGAGATTGAAAGGATGGAGGTTAGAATAAGGTCAAGAAAAAGAGACGCTATCATTTTACATTTAGTCACTGCAAAAAAAATTGTGCATCATGCCCTGTTAATTGATTAGAATCAGTTCATAGAAAAGTCATTTGACCTTAATGACTACACAGTTAGTAAAAAAACACAGGTATCAGTTTTTAAAAACATGTTGCCAATTTGGAAGCCGCTAATAGAGACAAAGGTTTTAGGGCAAAAGGATGAATGTTGCCTACTAATATAACTTTTCAACACCAAAGTCCTTTTTCTAAACTATACAATTACTAGTAATTCTTAAAAATTCTCAATACTGTTTGCTAATTTCTTTCTATTCTCCTAAAATAATGTGGGTTTTTTAAAATACCATGGTAGTTCACATTGGTTTGTTCTCTATAGATGAGCTGACAGCTTTGCTCTATCTTTTTTCCAGGAGTCCTGCCAAAGTTGTTTCTATTATCAGGCTCCTGGCCCCAGGGAATAGACTCCTTCAGTTTCCACAGTATTCACATTAATGTGTTCAACTAATACAACCAAGTTCCTGCTTATTCATTCAGTTATTTATTCAATAAACATTAATTGAGTGTGTACAATAGGCTGGTCATTGAGGATAAAGAGATCAATTAAATAAAACCCTTATTCTCAAGGAGCTCACAGTCTAGTGAAGTAAAAAGGTCCCAGGTGCATGACACTTATGGGATACAAAGTCTTTTTACATAATAATAATATAAACAATCATTAACTTTTTTCAATTTGCAAGGTTATTTTTAATAAACTTTTATTTCATTTAGCTTTAGATTTGCAGAAATGTTGAAAGAATATTATAGAGATCTCCTGTGTACCCTGTACCCAGTTTCCTCTGTTGTTCGTATCACTATGGTACATTTGTCACAACTGGGTAACCAACATTGGCACATTACTAGACTCCACAGTTTTTAGGGGGTTTTCTTAGTTTTTACCTACTTAGTTTTAGGGGGTTTTCTCTCTGGGATGTCATCCAGCATACCACATTGCATTTAGTCATCATGTCATCTTAGATTCCTCTGGGCTGTGACAGTTTCTCAGACTTTACTTGTTTTTGATGATCTTGACAGTTTTAAAGAGTACATTTCAGGTATTTTGTCCTTCAATTTGGGTATGTGTAATATTTTTCTCATGGTTAGACAGAGGTTATCAGTTTTGAGGAGGAAGACCGCAGAGACAAAATGCCATTCTCATTACATCATGTTAAGGGAACATGCTACTAACATGAGTTATCACTGTTGATGTTGACCTTGATCACCTGGCTGAGACTTGTCAGGTTTCTCCATTGCAAAGTTACTCCTCTCATAATCCCCCTTCCAGACTGCACACTTTAAAATGAATTGTATTGTATTCCACACTTACCTTAAGTGTATTCCACACTTATAGAGAATTATGCTTCATTTCCTTGAGACTAGAATATCTACAAAAATTACTTGGAATTCTGCATAGGAGATTAAAATTATTAAGTTTTGTTTGCAGGTTAACATTAATAAACACTTTTTTTTTTTTTTTTGCAGTACGCGGGCCTCTCACTGTTGCAGCCTCTCCCGTTGCGGAGCGCAGGCTCAGCGGCCATGGCTCACGGGCCCAGCCGCTCCGCGGCATGCGGGATCTTCCCGGACCAGGGCACGAACCCGTGTCTCCTGCATCAGCAGGTGGACTCTCAACCACTGCGCCACCAGGGAAGCCCTCAAATACATTATTTTATGGTCCCTGCTCAGAGAGTTTGCAATCAGGTTGGGGAGATCAGACTAATAGAGGAATAGTTATTGACTTATGAAAACATTGTAAGAAATGTAATTTTGTACACTCATGTTCACAACGGCATTATTCACAATAGCCAAAAGATGGAAGCAACCCAAATGTCCATTGAAAAATGAACGGATAAACAAAATGTGGTATATGCATAAAATGGAAGATTATTCCACCTTAAAAGGGAAGGGGAGTTCCCCGGTGGCCTAGTGGTTAGGATTCCGGGCTTTCACTGCCGTGGCCCAGGTTCAATCCTTGGTTGGGGAATTGAGATCCCCCATAAGCCTTGCGGTGAGGCCAAAAAAAAAAAAAAAAGGAAGAAAACTCTGCCACATGCTACAAGATGGATGAACGTTGAGGACACTATCCTATGTGAAATAAGCCAGTCAGTAAATGACAAATACTAGATGATTCTACTTATCTGAGTTACCTAGAATAATCAAATTCATGGAGACAGAAAGTAGAACTGAGGTTGCCAGGGGCTGGGAGGGAGGGGGAAAACGGAGAGTTGTTGTTTAATGGGGACAGAGTTTCAGCTTTGCAAGATAAAAAGCGTTCTGGAGATGGATTGTACAACATTATGAACATACTCAACACTACTGAACTGTATACTTAAAAATGGTTAAGATGGGGCTTCCCTGGTGGCGCAGTGGTTGAGAATCTGCCTGCTAATGCAGAGGACACGGGTTCAAGCCCTGGTCTGGGAAGATCCCACATGCCGCGGAGCAACTAGGCCCGTGAGCCACAACTACTGAGCCTGCGTGTCTGGAACCTGTGCTCCGCAACAAGAGAGGCCGCGATAGTGAGAGGCCTGTGCACCGCGATGAAGAGTGGCCCCCACTTGCCACAACTAGAGAAAGCCCTCGCACAGAAACGAAGACCCAACACAGCCAAAAATAAAAATTAATTAATTAATTTAAAAAAAATACAGATTCCCAGCCCCACTGTAGACTTTTAAAAAAATGGTTAAGATGTTATGTTTTATGTTACATGTATTTTACCACAATTAAAACATTTTTGAAGATACATAATTTTGAATAGGAGGATTTTTAAATAACTTGCCCTCCAATAGGGACCCACAGTTATACTGTAGATCAGAGACTGCAAAAGAGCACCCTGTATGGTTCTTAAAACTATGAATTGCCAACATTTAAAAATCAGGAGATGATACATAATAATCAGGATTTCTGGCTTCTTTGAAAAATTGGATGATTTGGCAGCATAAGTCCAAGGGTGTCACATGGCAACAGTCAGCTGGAGCTGACCAGTACTTGCCACCTGGAGACACGTCACTCTGCTGCAGTTTTCTGCAGCCCCACCATCTGTGCTGTTGTCACACCTTGCCCATCTCACTCATTTTCATAGCCAGCATGACTCCCTAAAAATAGTGATTGGTTGGTGAGTTTTCTCCTGCTTAGTGAACACTAGTACAGTGGTGTCTCAATCCTCCACCACCTAGTTTCCCTGTGCAACCCTATAACAGAGAGAAGTTTAAAACTCAGAACCTCATGTATTTAAGGTACTAAAATAACAAGTCACTTGGCAGTTCCTCTGAAACCTTCATCTAAGCCCACACTTCCTCAGTGTAGCCCAAAGGAGCTGAGGAGAACCAGAACAAACTCTCTCTATGAAATCTTCTGGGGAGAGAAGGCTCTGCCAGAACTCAGCTTTGGTTTTGAAAGCACCATTTTAAGAGCACCTTGATCCAGTCTATTGTGATTCCTACCTCACTCCTGCAGCAAGCCACGGTCACTCCTGCAGTCTCAAGGAAAAGGGCTTTCAAGCGTTCAAACCAGGCATGTCTAATGAAGAGTCCAAAACTTTAGCACAAACAAAACCAGACATGGTACAGGAAGGCTGCCACTAAAGTCCCATACTACTTTTATCCCACCTGTGCAGAGCTGTGACTACCCCCATGTAAAAGGCTTGATGGGACTTCCCTGGTGGTCCAGTGGTAAAGAATCTGCCTTACAATTCAGGGGACGTGAGTTCAATCCCTGGTCAGGGAACTAAGATCCCACATGCCACGGGGCAACTAAGCCTGCGTGACACAACTACTGAGCCCGCGTGCCTCACCTAGAGCCCATGCACCATAACTACAGAGCCCACGTGCCCTGGAGCCTGTGTGCCACAACTAGAGAAGAGAAAACCTACACAACACAACTAGAGAGAAGTCCGCGCCACAAGGAAAGATCTCGCATGCCTCAACAAAGATCCTGCATGCCGCAACTAAGACCCAACGCAGCCTAAAATAAATAAATAATAAATAAATCTTTAAAAAATAAAATAAAAGTCTTGTCTACCTCCTAGATGCCTCTATTTCACATACAGAACTACATCCAGCTTTGGAAAAGGATTCTAGGTAACAATTCATATTTGGTACAATCTGTGTTAGATACTCAAGGTAGTCCTAAAGCCAGGCTTTCAGGCCACCAACACAGAACCACTTTGGGATGCTCACTGAAACTCTCCATTATAAGCAATGGCTTACACTTCCATTATGTGTGCTAAGGCCAGGGAAGAAGGAAGTGTGTAGTCTAGAAGGGGGCCTCATTTGCTCCCTTCTGGGGTTATAGGTCAGAGCCTAAGGTGCACAAAGGCTGATTCCCCTGATCACACCTATTCATACATGGCCCACCCAGGGTGTGAAAGGACACTCTCACCCTTGTGGGATGTGAAGGAGAGGCCATGCCCATATGTTATGTGGCTGTGACGGATGATTTTTGGTTGCCTTCCTAGCATCTAGGTCCCTCTTACTACTACCTAGGGCCCCAACTTTCTCAGGTATGAAGTTTGGGTGGGATGAAGCCCATCTCCAGCTCCAGGGAGAGCCAATTAGTATATCTCATACCCCTGGCCACAGTTCAAGGGTGAACATGGGATCAAGGGTGAACAAGGCTAAATTCTTGGACTTTTAATTGAGCGATCAGAAAAACACAATTTGCTTTCTCCTGAGGCTCATGAACAGGGTATATATAGATTCAGGAGGTTGGACATCATCTTGGGTCCACAGTGACCCAAGAATGGGTCACTGCCTGAGAATGAAGACAATGGTCACTGAGATAAGCAACATAAAGGAACCTCCACCCTGGATCATTTGGTTGTATGAGCTAACAAATCCCCCATTTGGCAACCAGTTTGGGTTAGGTTTTTGATCACTGGCAACAGAAAGGATCCTAATTGAGACCCCAGTGAACACAACTTGACCCAGCTAAGTTTTGATGGTCTCTGCTCTAATCACCAGTATTTTCAATTCCTTTTAAGACAGATCAACCTGGCTACAACTGCATTAGAGTTTACTTGACGTGAAAAGAAATTCTCGATATTTACATATTTTAGCATAAAATTCTATTTAGTGGCTTACATTATACTTCTTTTTACACAAATCTTTTAAAAGGAAATTCAATCTTCTGATTTTAAGAAATGCAAATGTGGGGCAATGATGTATCCACCTAAGGATTTTCTTTTGTAATGGAAAATGTTTTTAAAGGTGAAAAATAGGGATTTTTTTTATTATCAAAAGATAAAAGTAAAATTATTTTTTAAGGTACAGGCATTGGAAACAGTTTCACTATATGCCATTATTAAGCATTCTCTATCTGATTGTTAGAAATTATTCATTTCCTCAAAGAGAGAATAAATTGGTTGGGGATGAAATCTCATACTATGCACATTCTTTGCCAAGGCAAACGCTCAACATTTCAGAGCCATGAGAATGCTTCTGCATTTGAGTTTGCTGGCTCTTGGAGCTGTCTACGTTTGTGTCATTGCTGTAGAAAGTCCCATGAATAGACTGGTGGCAGAGACCTTGCTACTGCTCTCCACTCATCGAACTCAGCTGATAGGTGACGGGGTAATTTTCTTTTTGATTCCTACAGTCTTTAAAATATATAGGTAATCATTTGTGGTGGCTAATTTTTAAAGATCTGTCATTAATCATGAAATTATGAGAGTGTTAGTACTATATAACTGATAACCATATTACTAGCAAGAATTTTACTAAAAGTTATGAGTGCTAGAGTGCTTTAAACATGAATATATTTTCTTTCCTTTTCAGAACTTGATGATTCCTACTCCCGAACATACAAATGTAAGTTAAATCAAGATTTGATAAATGATTGAGTGAATAAGTAAATTTCATATTTTAAGCTATAAAGCATTAGTTATCGCTGGAATGATTTAATTTTCTCCATTTTGTTTTTGTGTGTGTGGATGCAAATGTATGTACTTATAAATATTAGGAATAACTTTACAAGTAGAATTCATTAAACAAGTGGATCAGGCCCTTTGGTGATGTCAGTTCTCCATCTCAAAGAGCCTCATGTAAGGCATTCTTTTTTTTTTTTTTTTTAGGTATTTAATGTCTTTTTCTTCACTATATGCTTTTTAAATTTTATTTATTTTTTTAATTGAAGTATAGGTGATTTACAATGTTGTGTTAGTTTCAGGTATACAGCAAAGTGATTCAGTTTTATATATATATATATATATATATATATATATATATATATATATATATATACACACACATATGTCTGTTCTTTTATATATATATTATTTTTCAGATTCTTTTCCCATATAGATTATTACAAAATATTGAGTAGAGTTCCCTGTGCTATACAGTAGGTCCTTGTTGTTTATCTAGTTTATATATAGTAGTGTGTATATGCTACTCTCAAATTACTAATTTATCCCCCCCCACCTTTCCCCTTTGGTAACCATAAGTTTGTTTTCTATGTCTGTGAGTCTGTTTCTGCTTTGGAAATTAGTTCCTTTGTATCATTTTTTAAGATTCCACATATAAGTGATATCATATGGTATTTGTCTTTCTCTTTCTGACTTCCCTTAGTATGATAATTCTAGGTACATCCATGTTGCTGCAAATGGCATTATTTCATTCTTTTTTATGGCTGAGTAGTATTCCACTGTATATATGTACCACATCTTCTTTATCCATTCATTTGTTGATGGACATTTTGGTTACTTCCATGTCTTGGCTATTGTAAATAGTGCTTCTTTCTGGAAGAATTCCATACTGGGTGAGAGGGGCCTCCTAGTCTCCATTCAACTCTATCTATGGCTTTCCTCTCACTCTCATGTCTTTCTGAAAGTTTAGCAAGTTAGGTTTATATTTTTAAAATCATGGTCAGTAGACATTAAAATATACAATGAATGCCCTATATTAATATATGTGTCATTTCCACATATTTAAATTATTATGACCATATAATGGAATTGTATACATTTGGAGTATGTCATGGTTGTATTAAAATGTAAAATATATGATTTCATTAGTCTAAATAGAATAAAATTACCAGCTAGAACTACAAAAGGAAACTCATGGGAGCTCAATCAGTATTGTAGTTGCATTATACTTCCTAAACATTTTAATTTCGGTTAAGGAGTTAATTTATATCATTTGTAAAACTCCTCAGTAGTTATATAAACTTTATCTACTTTTGGAAATTATATCTCAGTGTGAAGTGGTTTGCCACTTGGAAAAGGAACAAGTAAAATATTCTTTGGAGAAGAGAACTCATGTAAACAACACAACTAACTTCTGGAACTAAATTTTTATACCTTGTTTTGATTATTTATAGTTTTTAAATCTTCCTCATTTAGCACCAACTATGCATTAAAGAAGTCTTTCAGGGAATAGACACATTGAAGAATCAAACTGCACAAGGGGATGCCGTGGAAAAACTATTCCAAAACTTGTTTTTAATAAAAGAATACATAATAGACCTCCAAAGAGTAAGTTAAAAACATTTAGTGGAAACTTAAGTAAATTTGTCTGGCTCTGCCTATGTTTACAAGAATTGACAGTTTCCTGCAATACTTACTGTCTACTCTTTTCACAGAAGAAGTGTGGAGGAGAAAGATGGAGAGTAAAACAATTCCTAGACTACCTGGAAACTTTTCTTAATGTGATAAACACCGAGTGGACAACGGAAAGTTGAGACCAACCTGTCTCACTGTAGCGAAAGATTCTGGAGGAGGAGAAGGATGTTTTACTGCAACAAGGATGAGGGCCAACCAAGGGTGGGGCCTTAATATTCAGTGTAATGAAACTTCAGAGGCAAAGTAAATATTTCAGGCATACTGCTACCTCACACAGGCAGAAAGTATAAAAACAAAATATTTGAGCTGTATTTCAGATATCAGAATCATTGAAGTATTTTCCATCAGTTTGCTCTAAGCAAAATAGATATATACTTTTATCTATCTTATTTAACATAACATTCTGTAAAATGTCTGTTAACTTAATATTATTTATGAAATAATTGAGAACTTGGAAAATTAATATTTATTTCACCTTAGGCTATGTTCCAATAAAACAAAAATAGACAACTCTGGTTCAATTTGTTGCTGGCCTTTGTCTGACTTCTGCAGTGAGCACAGTCTGTGTGAGAACATGCCAAGTTTGGAGAGCATTCCCATCTTCCAGGTGGCAGAAGTCGCAGGTTGCTAGGCATACCATGGGTGGATGAGATCTAGCAGGACTTAGTGGGGAAGTGGGTAGCAGGGACATGGGCAGGGGCTGGAGCCTGGTTTCCTCTCCACGGTATACCCAGAGCCTAGGTTGGTGCAGGTAAAATGGGAGGTGATGAATGAATGATTATAAGGGCCTTCCAGAACTGGCCAGAGAATTAAAATGAGTTTCACGGCTTCCCCTGGGGAGGAAGGCAGTGTAGGAATCTGTATCTAGGTCTCTTCCCAGCCTATGAGAAGAATGTGGCAGGCCAATCCCACTGCCAGTTTGGGGAAGAAACGCTCCTTGTGGAGCCCAGAGCACTGTGACCTGGGGGTTCTTCACCTCACCTGACATTGTGGCATAACAATAGTCAGAGAAGCACTGGTAGGCAGTTATATTGGGGAGGCTAGGTTCTAGAGGTGCCCATCATCTGTATTCCCAGGGGCAGAGCAGCATTAGGCAGAATAACACTCCAATCTGCCTGTTTATGACTATCAGTACCATAATTGGAAGTTCCTCTGCTTGAGGAAATTTCTTAAGGATTCAGAAAATATGTTCTTTAAGATATATTTTAAAACTGAGACCTGGAGGAGAGGCCCAGTAACAATATTCAGCTATGCCATTAATTCCTTCCTTCGCTTACTGATCACAGGCCCTACTGCATGCTGGGAGAGAGTTGTGGCCATGTGCTACAGGGCCTTACAGATGGTGCCATTACCCTGGGCATTATCTGCATAGATTGCACATGTTGCACTTGACTGCTTGTGTGAAGCAACTGCTCCTACTGTTTCTGGGTGTGGGAGAGGGGCCAGGGCAGTCAGACACAGATTCCCAGGTGGGAGAATGCAAGTCCTTTTGTGCAAGAAGACATATTTCCCTTCCAGCACAAACACAGGTATGGTAGTCAGCACTCTGCTGTGGCTTAGGCTCCCAACTTGTGCACCCACCAAGCCCCAATAGCTGGGGCTGAGATGATGAAGAGGTGTCAGCACAGTACTACGCTGACTGTTCTCGAAACTGACAGGAAACAGGAAACTCAATTTGAGAAGAGACTGAATGTCAATTTAATTCAATTCAGCAAATATTTATTGAGCTCCCATATGTTCCAGGACTGTTCTAGGGACTAAGATTCATCAGTGAATAAAAAAGACAAAATTCCCTGCCCTTGTAAACTTATATTCTCTCTCAAAAAAGGTCATTTTCTAGCCAAGATATGGAAGCAACTTAAGTGTCCATCAACAGATGAATGGATAAAGAAGATGTGGTGTATATATTGATATATATGTACAATGGAATACTACTCAGCCATAAAAAAGAATGAAATTTTGCCATTTGTAACATGGATGGACCTGGAGGGTATTAGGCTTAGTGAAATAAGTCAGACAGAGAAAGACAAATACTGTATGTTATCACTTATATGTGGAATCTAAAAAGTTAAACAAACAAGTGAATATAACAAAAAAGAAACAGACTCACAGATATAGAGAACAAACAGTGGGGAGGGGAAGGGGGGCAATATGGGGGTAGGGGATTAAGAGGCACAAACTACTATGTATAAAATAAATAAGCTACAAGGATATATTGTACAGCACAGGGAAAACAGTCAATATTTTATAATTACTATAAATGGAGGATAATCTATTATACTACATATAGAATTTTGAAAAATTTGGAATCACTATGTTGTACACCTGAAATTAATACTGTAAATCAACTATACCCCCATTAAAATAAAAATAAAATTAATTTGGCAGGAAAAAAAAAAGTTATTTTCCCACTTTTTTTATCAAGGTCCAATATAGTTATTGTGGATTTAAGGCTGGAATATCCTAAAGTCCCACTAATGAACTCTTACCAATCTACCATCTCAGAGAAGCTGAACGCAAACAGGGCTGTATGAAACTAACCAAAATGGGACTTCTTAGACCCACCAACGATTTTTAAGGCAGAAACAATGATTCTTCAGCTGATTCTACTTTCCCTGTAAAAGCAATGCCAACCAGATGGCCCCTGGACAGAAAGAGTGGGATTCTTACAAGTTATATCAACTGCTCCCTCACCTAGCCTGACTACTGTGGGGCTCCAGAACCTAGGGCATCAAAGGAGAGGGATTTGGAAGGCTCCAGGTTACAGGAAAACTTTCATGAGTCTTGCTTTTCCTCTCAAAGCTTATCCCAATAAAAGAGCATCTATTTGCGCTCTGTCTTAGTGATGTCGCTGTTATTGCCCAGTGGGAGGAGCCAGAGTGAAACATTAGGCTGGGTTTTGGAGGGCCACAGAGGAACCTTTCCAGAGAATACCTCAACACAATGCATCTAAAACCAAAGTCCCTCTTTGTAATCCATCCTCATCCCCTCAAACCTGCTGCTGCTGGTCCTCCTTGTCCTTCTTTCTCCTCTTCCATTGAGGTTCCCTATTTGGCTAATATAACCATGACTACCTTCCCATCACCTTTCTGGAAGACTCCCTGACTTTTACCCTCTGTGCCCTTCCATCCACCATTCAGCCTCGGAAATGTCTCTCCAATTCCCCCTCTCCATCCCCGCTGCCTCAGTTGAGGCCCTTGCCTCTCACCTAGACTCAAGCCATCACCAGCTCCCTACTTTAGGCTCTCCTCATGACTGTCAAGTCAGGGCTTTTGATAAAATACACTCACGGCCATTATGTCACTTCTGGGCATAAAAACCTCTGGCTCTCAGGTCCATCTCCTTCACTGGTCATACCTTTGTCCCCTCCAAGCCCTGCCATTCAGAAATACAGGCATCTCTCACTAAACATTGCTGGCAAGAAAATGCTAACCAGGAGCCTCATTCTTATTATTTAAATGGGAAAAGTTTTCATGCATTACATCTCAATCCAAAATCCTCAACCAATTTTCCAAGCATAAAACACAAAACACAGTAAAATTCCTGTGTATAAGCAACAAGCTAACATGTTAGGTTGTAAAATATTTTAAAATTTATTTCTGTATTTATTTATTTAATCAATTGTGGTAAAATAAGGATGTAAAATATTTAAAACTGTACTTCCTGATCACTAAACCATTAATATGGCCTCTTTATCCATATAACATGCTACATGTCCCTTTAGTTGACATTCAGAGCCTTTCCAATTGTCTTCTGTGAACTTTGATATGCTACCAATATATTTGGAGTAAACCTAAAGGCTTTCTCTGTTGAGCTCCCTCCCTCATCACTTTGTTTAAAAATGCATTGAGTTTGGGGGACATATATCTAATATTTTCCCTATGTAAGTATTGGTAGAAAAGGATTGTATTGAAGGGCATATATGTTCTTTTTTTTTTCTATTAGTTCTTTATTACAGATCTTTAAATTTTATTTATTTATTTATTTATTTTTGGCTGTGTCAGGTCTTAGTTGCAGCACATGGGATCTTTCCTTGTGTTGCACGGGCTTCTCTCTAGTTTTGGCATGCAAGCTCCAGAGCATGTGGACTCTGTAGCTGCGGCCCGCAGGCTCTCTAGTTGTGGTGTGTGAGCTCAGTAGTTGCCCCATGGCACGTGGGATCTTAGTTCCCCGACCAGGGATCAAACCTGAGTCCCCTGCATTAGAAGGCAGATTCTTAACCACTGGACCACCAGGGAAGTCCTGAAAGGCCTATATGTTCTTTGAAGAAATGTTCTACGTGGAAAACTGGGGAGAAGTTCTGTAGGGTATGCTAGCTCTTATTCTTCCCAGAATACCCAGGAGTTTTTACACCTCTGTGCTTTTGCCCACACTGTCTCAGTACATCTGTCTTTTCCCACGTGGGGAACATGCAATTGCCCTTTGGATGTTTTCATCCATCCCTCTATCTTGGCTCTCATAGTCTGGCTCCAATACTACCTCCTCTTTGATTCTCTCCCTGGCTATTACTCCCAGCAGTATTAGGTGTCCTGCATTACTTTGGACATTCCTCTATCAGAGCTCTTGTTTTTATATTGTAGTATTTTCAGATCCACCTTATACAACTCTGAATATGTATCAGTCAGAATCATCTAGATGATGTTATAGTAATAAATCACCTCTGAATCCCAGCAGAAGGACACAACAAAAGTCTCTTTCTTAATCACACTATGGGTGTGGTCTGCGCAGCCCTGCAGAGCAGCTGTCCTCCAAGTGTTGGCTCAGTGTTCCAGGATGCTTCCATCCTATGGTACTGCCATATCAGCAACTGCTGTTGCCATTCCCTTGGAGAATCACACCTCAGTTCTTAAAAACTTCCACTTAAATCACATTGGTTAGATCAAGTCACAGTGCCATGAGTAACTTCGAGGGGTGGGGGGAAATACAATTCTCTCATGTGCTCAGAAAGAGAGGAGAATCAGACATATTAAAGGGTAACACTAATCTCTAATACAATAGACCCTCAACAGATGTTTGCAATGTTCCAATGTTTTGTCAAGGGAGGGAACCAAACTACCGTCTACTGACCGTTTACTGTGGTTAGGACTTCCTTAGACATTTTATATCACTATCTCAATTAATTCTCATCACAAGCCAATGTGAGATAAAATTATTCTTTTTTTATGATATGGAATCAAAGGCTCGGAGAGTTTAAATTATTGGCCAAGGTTACACAGCTAATAAGTGATACAGCTGGGATTCAAACCCTGGTATGTCTCATTCCAACCCTCCCATAATTTCTTTTTTTTTTTTCTCCCTTAATTTCTGAGGAAGTCATATTCTCTTGGCCTTAAGAAATCAGTGAAGTAGAAAATAAGGCTGACCAACTTATTTACTCCTTTAAAAGCCCTGTCTCTAAGTTCAGTCTCATTCTGAGGTACCAGGCATTAGGGCTTCAACATACAAATTTTGGAGAATACAATTCAGTCCATAATACACATTAAAAAGAAACATTTTCCTCTAGCATCTGGGATGATACAGAGGCTTACCTCCACAAGGAGCAGACAGATCCCATGTTCCCTCCATTTTAGGGACCCACAGAAGTTAGAAACAGCAGGCTGTACATCTGAAAAACAAAGTGCTGACACACGTGTGGAAAAACCAACTCGGGAGGCCCCAGGGTTTTTCTGATGTAGTGCATCATGGACATTCCCACAAGGTAGCTTCCATGAGGGCCTCTCAGGCAGGTCAGGCGAACCTCATGGCACCCTGGTATGTGCCCAGCCCCAGAGCCAGAAGCTGCTCTCCTCTGTGGGCCCAAGTCCTGGTGAGTATTTCTCACTGAGAAAGTTCCCTATTATAGGTGACCCTAAACAAAGTCCAAGGCAAATGCCAGATGGC
Organism: Mesoplodon mirus; assembly: GCF_964341445.2. Taxonomy (NCBI): domain Eukaryota; kingdom Metazoa; phylum Chordata; class Mammalia; order Artiodactyla; family Ziphiidae; genus Mesoplodon; species Mesoplodon mirus. The sequence continues at coordinate 74,187,074 of NC_138980.1, forward strand.
TTCCCTTCCTTCTACTCTGCAATCCATTCTCAGTGCTACTTATGAAACAGAGCTGAGCAGCCATTCCTCAGGATACCCAACACCTTCTCCTAGGAAGAAGCCGTAGGAGATACTGAGGATAAAATGAGAACATCTCACGTGCATCTAATCAGAGTTCCAGAAAGAGCAAAGAGAATGGGGAAGAGGAAATATATGAGGAGACAATGGCTGAGAATTTTCCACTGTTGATGAAAACACCAATCCATGGCTTCAGGACATCTAGTGAATCAAGCAGGATAAATTAAAAGAAACCAATACCTAGATACATATAGTAAAAGCCTAAAACACCAAAGGGGGAAAAAAAACACTTAAGAGCAGCCAGAGAGAAAAGATAGATTGCCTACAAAGGATATATAATTAGAGTGAGAGCTAATTTCTCAACAGCAAAAAATTAAAGCCCAGTAACAGCACAATGTTATACTCAAAATGTTAGAAAAAACTGTTAATCTAGAATTCCATGATCAGTGAAAATTTCCTTCAAAAATAAGGATGAACTAAAAATTTTTTTTAAATTGAGTTTATTTTTTAGGGCAGTTTTAGGTACATAGCAAAATTGAACAGAAAGTACAGATTTCCCATATACTCTCTGACCCTACACATGCACAGCCTCCGCTGCTATCCACATTTCCCACCAGAGTGGTACAGTTGTTATGATCTATGAACCTATACTGCTTATCATTACCACCGAAGTTTATATTAGGGTTCACTCTTGGTGTTGTATGTTTTACGAGTTTTGGCAAATGTATAATAACATGCATCTGCCATTATAGTGTCATACAGAATACTTCCACTGTCTTAAAAATCTCCTGGCTCCACCTTTTCATCCCTCCCTCCCTCCTAAGCCCTGGAAATCACTACTATTGTTACTGTTTCCATAGTTTTATGTTTTCCAAATGTCATATGGTTGGAATCATACAGTATGTACCCTTTCCAGGTTGGCTTCTTTCACTTAGTAATATGCATTTAAGGTTCCTCCATGTCTTTTCATAGTTTGATAGTTCATTTCTTTTTAGTGCTGAATAATATTTCATTATCTGGATGTACCACAATTATTTATCCATTCACCTACTGATAAACATCTTGGTTGTTTCTAAGTTTTGGCAATTATAAATAAAGCTGCTGTAAATATTTGTGTACAGGTTTTTGTGTGGATATACATTTTCAACTCATTTATGTAAATACCAAGGAGCATGATTGTTGGACTGTATTAGTTTTTGTTAGAAAATGCCAAACTGTCTTCCAAAGTGGCTGTACTGGGGGCAGGGGGAATTGGATGAAGGTAATCAAAAGGTACAAACTTCGAGTTTTTAGATAAATAAGTACTAGGGGTGTAATGTATAACATGATAAATATAATTAACACTGCTGTACATTATGCATGAAAGTTGTTAAGAGAGTAGACCCTAAGAGTTCTCATGCCAAGGGAAAAATGTTTTCCTATTTCTTTAATTTTATATCTATGTGAAAGGATGGATTTCACTAAACTTATTGTGATAATCATTTCATGGTGTATGTAAGTCAAACCATTATGCCGTACACCTTAAACTTATACAGTGCTGTACGTCAACTATACTCAGTAAAACTGGAAGAAAAACAAAACCAAAAACAAAGCCACTGTATCATTTTGCATTCCCACCAGCAATGAATGAGAGTTCCTGTTGCTCTACATCCTTCTAGCACTTGGTGTTGTGGAGTTTGGCCATTCTAAGAGATGTGTAGTGGTATCTTGTTATTTTAATTTGCAATTCCATAATGACATAAGATTTTGAGCATTTTTCACATGCTTATTTGCCATCTGTACCTCTTCTTTGGTGAGGTGTCATTCATGTCTTTTGCCCATTTTAAAATAGGCTAAAAACATTTTAAGAGGAATAAAAACTGGGATAAACCAATAAACTCTCACTAAAAGAACTCTGATAGATTGCACCTCTGCAAGGAGAAAAATCATCTCAGAAGGAAGGTCTGAAATGCAAGAAGGAATTACCCAGTTACTATTTTATACAGGATGATATTATTTTCCTCCAGAAATGATTTATTTCACTTTAGCATAAGGACAGGCCATCTTAATTTAGTCTGAGATGGGTGATAGAAAGCTGGGCTTTGGTTTTAACAGACTGGTTTATTTTGTTAGTTCTTATTCTGAGAGTGTAAGTCTTCAGGGGTCCCAAGTGAAAACCTGGCAGTATTTACAGGAACCCCACCTACCTCGTGGGCACTGAACTTCCATTTTTGTTCCATTTTACCCATGAGACCACCTAAAACTCTGCTTTATCCACAGTCCAGTCCCTCAGCCACAGCTTTTCTGTCAGCTTCTCTGTGGCTCAGCTCCTCAACCTCTAGAACAATGCTTACTGGTCAGTAAATGCCCCAAGGCAAAAGCTGTGCCATGTCAGACTCACTTCTAAGTTTCCTTCTCTCTAGGACCTTAGTATCTTAAGTCTTCACTGCCTTGTTAGCTCTCTGATTTTTAAAATAGATTTTTTAATCTATTTAAAAACAGCTTTCTTAATTGTTCTTAGCCAGAGGGCTAGTTTGTGCAAGCTGGTCTAAGTCTGAGGGACGACTGTACATTGAATAGCATGTTGATTGATTATCCACCTTTCTTGCCTCTAGGAACAACTTAAGGTAACAGCCATCACTATAAATCCCTAAGCGTCAAAGATCAAGGCACCCTGGTTGCCACTATAGCCTTGCTGCCAATTGTAGTAATTATGCCCACCTTTTCTCTGATGATTAAGTGCCCCCAACCTGGCCACTGCCATTCTAGGGATCCCATCGTGCCCATTGATATTAGGGAGTCAATGCAAGCATCCTCCACCTTCAACCCAGCTTACAGAGAACATCCACTACCAAGCTATGCAATGATGCCTGTTTCTCCTCACTAGTGCATCCCTTGCTGTGTTAGTGAAGGAGTGTTCTCTGTGCCCTCTAGGGAATGTCGTCAGAGCTTCAACACCACAGAAAGGAAGTTCTGGTACCTCCATTTCATATTCTGTAGGCCTTCATCAGGGTCAGGTTTCAAAGAGCCATTCCAGCAAATTGTCAAGATTAGCTCTTGGCAAGGTGTTCTTGCCAAAACATTAAATCCTGAGTCAGTAAGTAGCCCCCATGTCAATGAATTCAAACCTACTCAACTCTTAAGTTCTTCTAGACTAATAGCCTCAGGTCCACTATGCTCTGGATTCTGACAGTACATATTAGTGAGCTCCTTTCACTTCCTTGCCAAGACTGTATGTCAGTTTTAAAAAGCTATTGCCTCTCAGCTTCAAACCTACTTTCTATACTCTGCTGGAACTGGGGTTCTGCAAACCAATTTCTCCTTTGCCAGCTCTTTCTCTGTTAGAATCTGTCAATAGCAGAAGCTAGATTAGGAGGCTGGAGGAAGAAGGGACTTGATCCTTTCTGTTTGCTTCCTATTCTTTATTTCTGTTTCCTACTCCCACCTTTAATATTCATATTCCTAACCCTAAGGTTAACCCTGGCAGCAACAGTTTGTTCCAGTAGCAGCAACTGATTACTTTGCAGTTTTTCCCATATTCATAGAACCAACCTCAGCACAACCTCATTTCCCTCTGGGACCGCAACATCAGCCAGTCAGCACTCCCTCAGAGGTCTGGATCCCATTCCCATAAACCCATTTCCTGAGCTCAGAAATACTACCAACAGTGGGGCAGTGCCCACTTCTCAGAGGTCTGAGTTTCAGGCCCTCCAAGGTACTAGGTTTTAATATTGTTAACCCTTTCCCTTTGATACCCAGCCATACAGGTGGTAATTGCTTCCCACAGTTGCTAGCTTCATAAAATACCTTATTGTTCCCTTTTTATTTTATTTTATTTTATTTATTTATTTATTTATTTATTTATTTATTTATTTATGGCTGTGCTGGGTCTTCGCTGCTCTGCGCGGGCTTTCTCTAGTTGCAGCGAGCAGGGGGCTACTCTTTGTTGTGATGTGCGGGCTTCTCATTGCGGTGGCTTCTCTTGTTGCAGAGCACGGGCTCTAGGCACACAGACTTCAGTAGCTGCAGCACTCAGGCTCAGTAGTTGTGGCACATGGGCTTAGTTGCTCCGCAGCATGTGGGATCTTCCTGGAACAGGGCTCAAACCCGTGTCCCCTGCATTGGCAGGTGGATTCTTAACCACTGCACCACCAGGGAAGCCCTTCCTGTCCCTTTTAAAAAAAAATGTTTTTTTATTTTGGTAAAAGTCACATAATATAAAACATACTATTTTAACCATATTTAACTGTACAGTTCAGTGGCACTAAGTACATTCACATTGTTGTGCAACTCTCACCATCAATCCATCTCCCAAATTTTTCACCTTCCTAAACTGAAACTCTGTCCCCTTTAAACGCTAACTCCCCACTCCCCCTCCCCCCTCCCCTCCCCTGGCATCTACCAATGTACTTTCTGACTCTACGAATTTGACTATTCTAGTCAAATTCAGTACTTCACATAAGTGGAATCAAACAGTATTTGTCTGCACTTACTAATGTGTATTGGAATGCATTTTTAAGGTTAACTTAATATATGTCCTGCAAACAGATTGTACCTTCTCTTTTTTTGTCCCTGTGCTATACAGTAGTCACTGACCAGCCAACTACTTCATACACAGTAGTGTACATATGTCAATCCCAATCTCCCAATCCATTCCACCCTCCACCCTCTTGGTGTCCATACATTTGTTCTGGATTTCTGTGTCTCTATTTCTGCTTTGCAAATAGGTTCATCTGTACCATTTTTCTGAATTCCACATATATGCATTAATATACGATATTTGTTTTTCTCTTTCTGACTTATCTCACTCTGTATGACAGTCTCTAGGTCCATCCACATCTCTGCGAATGCACAATTTTGTTCCTTTTTATGGCTGAGTAATATTCCATTGTATATATGTACCACATCTTCTTTATCCATTCCTCTGTTGCTGGACATTTAGGTTGCTTCCATGTCCTGGCTATTGTAAACAGTGCTGCAATAGTTTTTTAAGGAACTTCCATACTGTTCTCCATAGTGGCTGTATCAATTTACATTCCCACCAATGGTGTGAGAGGGTTCCCTTTTCTCCACACCGTCTCCAGCATTTATTGTTTGTAGATTTTTTGATGATGGCCATTCTGACCAGTGTGAGGTGGTACCTCATTGTAGGTTTTTTTTTTTAATTAATTAATTAATTTATTTATTTATTGGCTGCTTTGGGTCTTTGTTGCTGCACGCCAGCTTTCTCTAGTTGCGGTGAGCGGGGGCTACTCTTTGTTGCAGTGCACAGGCTTCTCATTGTGGTGGCTTCTCTTGTTGCAGAGCACAGGCTCTAGGCACATGGGCTTCAGTAGTTGCGGCATGCGGGCTCAGTAGTTGTGGCTCGCGGGCTCTAGAGCACAGGTTCAGTAGTTGTTGTGCACAGGCTTAGTTGCTCTGCAGCATGTGGGATCTTCCCGGACCAGGGCTCGAACCCGTGTCCCCTGCATTGGCAGATGGATTCTTAACCACTGAGCCACCAGGGAAGCCCACCTCATTGTAGTTTTGATTTCCATTTCTCTAATAATTAGTGATGTTAAGCATCTTTTCATGTGCCTCTAGGCCATCTGTATATGTTCTTTGGAGAAAAGTCTATTTAGGTCTTCCGCTCATTTTTTGATTGGGCTGTTTGGGGTTTTTTTGATATTGAGCTGCATGAGCTGTTTGTATATTTTGGAGATTAATCCCTTGTCAGTTGCTTCGTTTGCAAATATTTTCTCCCATTGTGAGGGTTGTCTTTTTGTCTTTTTTATGGTTTCCTTTGTTGTGCAAAAGCTTTTAAGTTTCATTAGGTCCCATTTGTTTATTTTTGTTTTTATTTTAATTACTCTAGGAGGTGGGTCACAAAAGATCTTACTGTGATTTATGTCAAAGAGTGTTCTTCCTATGTTTTCCTCTAAGAGTTTTATAGTATTCAGCCTTACACTTAGGTTTTTAATCCATTTTGAGTTTATTTTTGTGTATAGTGTGGGAGTGTTCTAATTTCATTCTTTTACATGTAGCTGTCCAGTTTTCCCAGCACCACTTATTGAAGAGAAGACCATAATTCCAAAAGATACATGTACCCAATGTTCACTGCAGCACTATTTACAATAGCCAGGACATGGAAGCAACCTAAATGTCCATCAACAGAGGAATGGATAAAGAAGACGTGGTACATATATTGTTCCCTTTTTGCTTTTCTCATTTTCAAATGCCTGCTTAACAGTTATTTATATTCAATTCCCTCTATTAAAGTAACTGGTATAGTTTCTATCTCCTGACTGGGCCCTAACTGAAACAGGCTATCTGAGATCTGACTCTGATTATTAGCCCAGAGGCAGTGAGGGATGTTGAGGGAGGGTCACAAGGAGAACAAATGTCATCATGTGAAGCATATGTTTCAGGAGAAATAATTATTCTGTCTCCAAACAAGAAGCTACTCTACTCTGGTAATGGGGAAAGGGCTGCTTATGCCACTTAAGGAGGCCTCAGAAAAACTGGGGCTTTCAAGAGTCTCAGGTTTTCCCACCCAAAATTTCCTATCGCAGGTCTCACGGTCTTACTCTTTCCCTATAAGAGCCCCAACTTTGATAAAGAAGAATGTCAAAGGTACACAGCTATTCTCCCTTGAAGTGCTACAAAGACCTGCAAATAATCAGACCCTGAGCCTAATTTTCAGCTCAGTCTGCCTTATGGCTGTAGGAGATAAGGGTCTGCTATAAAGTTGCCATAGACATATCCTAGTATTCGGAGCATATCTTTAAGTGGAATTAGAGTGCCCTGAGCCTATAATTCTCATTTGGAAAGGTCTCCAGTGCTGTCAGAAGAGTCAGTGTATTCTGCAATCCTTATATAATAATTAACATGGTTCCCATAAATCCCAGCCACTGTAACTGCCATTGCCTTGCTCTCCATCTGCCCTTCACCCAAATTAACCAAAGTGTAAAGCTTAAGACATCTGAAAGCCATGGCATGGCAGAAGTTATTGCCAGGACTTCTGTGGAGGTCCAGTAGTTAGGACTCCGTGCTTCCAATGCATGGGGCACAGGTTTGATCCCTGATTGGGAACTAAGATCCTGCAAGCCACGAAGAGCCACCAAAAATAAATAAATAAATAAATAAATAAATGCCAACCTACTTATTCTCAGCAGTAGGTTCCTATTATTTTAGAGAGGTGAGTGATCCAACTCCAAAATTTCATTCCAAGGGTTCATTACACCTGATACCGATTGTCATAGCCCAGGTCTCCTCAGAAAGCAGAGCCTGTGGCAAGGATTGAAGCGCTGACACTTTATTTGGGAGTTACAGTAAGTCCCCTACATACAAACCTTCAAGTTGTGAACTTTCAAAGATGGGACTGTGCCCCTGCAGGGCAGCTGTTGTACTGTACTGCTGTACTTTTCAAGGTACCGTACTGCAAGATTAAAAATGTTTTATTTTTTGTGTTTTTTGTTTGTTATGTATTATTTGTGTGAAAAGTATTATCAACTTGTTACAGTACAGTACTATATAGTCGATTGTGTTAGTTGGGTACCTAAGCTAAATTTATTGGACTTACAATCAAATTGGACTTACGAACGTGCTCTCGGAATGGAACTCATTCATATGTAAGGGACTTACTGTATAAGCCCAGGTTGGTGAGGCTGAGGAAAAGGGGGAAGTGAGGGGAGAAAGAAGTGAAGCAATGTGATGTGATACACTGGCCACAACGTCACACGGAGGCAGGAAGAAGCATAGCAAGTCTCAGCAGGTATGTTTGCTTGTCTCATGGAATTGCTGCAGAAGTGCTGAAAGGAGAACGTATACCTTAGAACAGTGCAGAGAAAGGGCAAAGGAGAGAGGAATTGATATGGCAGACTCCCTTTTTCTCTTCCATACCCCATTTTTCAAGGTTTACTCCACAGGAGCTTACTTCCCTGAACTTCCAAACCACATCACCCAGTCATCAGCAGCCACATAAGAAGCCAGACCTCATTCCACACAGTGTGGCATTACGTCTATGTCTGCAAGTGAAGGGGAGAAGCTCTGAGAAGGCACACAAACATGTGTCCAGTACAAACAGGAATTCCCAAAACTGATGTAAGAAGGCAAAGAAAACTGGAAGGGTTCTATAACCGTTAAAGAAATTCAATCAATCATTTAAAATCTTCCCACAAAGAATACACAAAGGCCAGATAGTTCTATAGGTAAGTCTCCACAAACTTTCAAGTCATATGTAATTCCAAACATATATAAACATTTCCAGAGAATAAAATGGAATATTTTACAATTCATGTTGTGAAGCTAATATATATTATAATAAAATCAGAAGGGGATTGTATAAGAATAGAAAATTATGATCCTATACTCACTCATGAACATGGATGCAAAAACTGTAAACAAATGTTATTAATTCAGGGACTTCTCTGGTGGCACAGTGCTTGAGAGTCCGCCTGCCAACACAGGGGACACGGATTCAAGCCCTGATCTGGGAAGATCCCACATGCCACGGAGCAACTAAGCCCGTGCGCCACAACTACTGAAGCCCGCACGCCACAGCTGCTGAAGCCTGTGTGCCTAGAGCCCGTGCTCCGCAACAAGAGAAACCACTGCAATGAGAAGCCCGCGCACCGCAATGAAGAGTAGTCCCCGCTTGCCGCAGCTAGAGAAAGCCCGCACGCAGCAATGAAGACCCAATGCAGCCAAAAATAAAAAATAAATAAATTTATTTTTAAAAAATGTTATTAATTCAAATCCAGCATGTATAAAAAGATATTATATAATAAACTAACTTGAGTTTATTCCAGGAGTTCAAGATTCTATATTAGAAAATCTATTAATATACTTTACTACATTAACCAATTAAAGAGGTAAATCACATTATATCAATGCAAAAAAAATTACTGAAATTTAAAATCCATTTATTATAACTACTTTTAGCAAAGCTGAAATAGAAAGGAACTTCTTTAAGCTGATAAGCTTACAGCAAATACTGTGCTCGATGGTGATATGTAAAAGCATTCCTCTGAAAGCAAGGACAATGCAAGAATGCCTGCAGGACCACTGTACGTGCCCTTCACAATCCCAGGGAGCACCATTTACATCATAACCATTGCAGATTTGAATATGTATCATGAGGATTTCCTACCAGACAGGAGTAAAGTATCTTGAGGAAGAGGCTTTTTCTTCCAGTTTGCACAAAGGCTTTATATGGGCATGTGGTGGCCCTGGATAACGTTAACTCCATTTCTGTTAAAAACTGTGACTGATGGTCCTGGACTTTGCAATAAGATTTTATAAGTAGTACTAATAAATATGAGGGTTATAACAGAAGACACAAAACTCATACATACATACACATATGTATATATATACATATATATGTATGTATATATGCAAATGATACAATATGACAAAAATAAAACCCAAAAGAAGATAAAGTCAGTCAAATGATTATAAGGAACAAGACGTCAGCAAATTGCTGGATCAATATACAAAATCAATTATATTATTACACATCACCAACAAATAGAAATGCAAGTTTAAAGAAGATATCACCTATAATACAAAAATATAAGGTGTCAAAGAATAAATCTAACAAAATATGAGAGAAAATTTAAAACTTTACTGAAAGACATTTTCAAAGGACCTTAACAAGTGAAGAGACCTACTATGTTTATGCATATGAAAACTCAATACCATAATTTGGAACCTGATCTAAAAATTCAATGCAACTTCTATCAAAATCCCAACAGTTTTTTTCATGGTACTTACTTAGTTGATTCTAAAATGTCCATGAAAGAATGAGAGTCTAAGAACAGCCACTGCAATCCTAAAGAGGGAGATCACAGAGAGAGAACTTGCCCCACTAGATACCAGGCTTTAATAGCTAGGCCAGGGACTTCCCTGGTGGCGCAGTGGTTGAGAATCCGCCTGCCAATGCAGGGGACACGGGTTCGAGCCCTGGTCCGGGAAGATCCCACATGCCGCGGAGCAACTAAGCCCGTGAGCCACAACTACTGAGCCTGTGCTCTAGAGACCGAGCCACAACTGCTGAAGCCTGTGTGCCTAGAGCCCATGGTCTGCACCAAGAGAAGCCACCGCAGTGAGAAGCCCGTGCACAGCAACAAAGACACAGCACAGCCAAAAAATAATAAATAAATAAATACATTAAAAAAAAATAGCTAGGCCAATCTGATACTGACATGGGGTAGAGCAGTGGTTCTCAAGAGAGGGCGATTTTTCCCCCAGGGAACATTTGGCAACTTTTGGTTGTTACAGCTGGAGAGGACGGAGGGGATGCTACCATCATCTAGTGGGTAAAGGCCAGGATGCTACTAAACATCCTACATTACACAGGTCAGCTCCCACAACAAAGAATTATCACATTCAAATGCCAATAGTGCCAAGGTTGTGAAATCCTGGGAAGAGAGGTAGACCAACAAATAACTAACAAAAAATACGACCTTGGGGTGGACATATCCAGCAGGAAACAGCTGGAACACTCATGTTAGGTAACTTGAGGAGAGTTTACTTAATAAAGGGACCATTATAAAAGTGAGAACAGGGTGTAGGAAAACCATGAGGGAAAATGCAGTCCCCTGGGGCTAATCACAGGAGCTGTAACAGAAGAGGGAATAGTTACTGAAACTCTGAGCTCCAGAGGGCTGTGTGGAGAGGGCCACTGGTAGGAGCTGGGACACTCAGTCAAGGGACACAGCCAGCATGCAGCAACCTTGCAAGGAGAGAGCTGGGAGGACACGTATCCTGACTTGACTGAGCTCCCAGCCAAACCCAATGGGGAGCCCGTGAGCAAAGAAGTCATTAACGTAGTCCACACAGGTCTCTGCCTCCCAGGACTTGGGAAAGGTTAAAGAAGGGGTGGGAGAGGGTCTGAAGGAGCAAACAGAAGCTCTCCAGCACAAACAGAAGGATTTCATAAATAAACCCCCAAAGTACAGATTATTAAGGAGAAGATGGATAGTCAACATTCCTCAAATTTACCATAAGCAGAGTGAAAAGAGAAGCCACAATCTAGGACAAATATTTGTATCATGTATAAAAGACAAAGGATTAGTTTCCAGAACACGTAACAAAGTCCTCATAATCAATAAGAAAAAGATAAATAACCCACTAGGAAAAAAAAGGTAAATGACATGAATAAGCATTTCTCAGAACAGGAAACACAGATGGCCAATAAACATATAAAGAGATGTTCAACCTTGTTAGTAGTCAGGGAAATGCAAAATTAAACCACAATGAGATAACATTTTACACCCACCAGACTGGCAAAAATGAAAAAGTCAGATATTACAAGTCTTGCCCAGGATGTGAAGTAAAAGGAATTCTTACATGTTGTAAAGTATACGTGTAAGCAGGACAGTAAACTGGTACTTCTGAAATGTAGTACTTAGTAAAATGGAAGATGCATGTACTCTTTGACCCAGAATTTCAATCTACTAAAGAAATTCTAAAGAAATTCTTGCATGTGTACATCAGGAGCTATAAGCAAGTATGTTCATAACAGCACTGGGGTTTTTTTAAAATAAATCTTTTTATTTTAGAATAATTTTAGATTTACAGAAAAATTGTCAGGAGAGTACAGAGTACTCCACACTCAATTTCCCCTCTTATTAACATCTTATATAAGAAATGTACATTTGTCACATTGATGAACTAATACTGATATGTTATTATTAATTAAAATCTATACCTTATTCAGATTTCCTTATTATTTGTCTAATGTTCTTTTTGAATTGTTTTTAATTGCTAAAATTGGGGGAAAAACATAAATATCCATCAGTAGATAAATAAATTGTGGTTTATTCATTCACCAGATTACAGTAAATACAGCAAATGAAGGTATAGCTACATGGGTCAACATGGATGAATCTGAAAACATTTTGTCGAGCAATAAAAGTCAGTTTTAAATATATCCAACATGATCCCATTTATGAAAAGGTTAAAAGTCAGCAAAATACAATCATATATAATTTGAGCATATTTATATATGTGATAAAACTAAAAAGAACAGCAAAGAAATAATTAACCAAAAAATCAAGACGGTGGTTATCTCTGGTGGGGTTGGAGTGGGATGCTATGGAAGAGACATCTTCACGGGATAGGGTGGTGGGCACATGGGGTTTTATTTTGTTAAGCTTTAAACTGTCCATGTACATTTTATTTTATTTTATTTTGTATGTATGATACATTTCATAATCATAATTCTAAAGCTCTTACCCCCTTGCTCTTTTTTTCCCCCTAAAGCATATTTTCCACACAGTCCTCATCCTCCAGAATTCTGGCTTAAGGGAAAAGGTGATGCATTAGTGTCAGAGGAAACAGGAACCCCAGCCCTCCATGCCCAAACCAAAGAAATGTGATTATGTCTCTTATCATCCTTTCAAATCCCACCACACATCATGGTGCTTCCTGTTTCTCAGAAGCTGAAAAAGGTGCTGACATAATGTAATGAGTGGAAGCAAGGCTGTTTATACAGATCCACCCAGAACCCTGGGTATCACCGCAGTGGACAGGCTGGACTCTCAGCTGTGGTCAGGCGCAAAGGCCAAACTCAGGCCCCTAGTTGGGGAATGACCCCAAGTTTGAAGATTCATGGAGCAGGTGACTCTCGCTGTATAAGTAAGCAAGGCCACGTCATCTGCCCTCTAAGAAGCCTTGCACCACAGTGAAGGCGCTGCTGGGCTCTGGGCTTGGACTCCAGCTGGGGCCTGGGGATGTCTGCCACCACCTGTGCCTTCAATTCCTCCACATCCATCCCTCCCTTGTCTGGGCACATGGTTGTTTATCCATCACCCAGAAAACACTCACTGAGCACCTGTGATGTGCCACTCACTGTTCTCAGTACTGGTTACATGGCAAGGTGCAGGACATAGGCCTGCTCTAGCAGCATTACAGCATTACACCAGCAGACAGGTCAGACAATAGGCAAATGAAACAACTATAAACTGTGGTAAGTGCTATCCAGGAAAAACAGACAAAGGTGGAGGAAAATAACCCCATGCCAAGGTGTAAGTATGAAAGTCAGGGTACCCAAGTTCAAATTCTACTGCCTATTCTCTGGGTAAGTTAACTAACCTTCCTAGGTCTCAGTTTCCCTTTCTATAAATTGGAAGTGATAAACAAACTTACTGTATAGAGTTGACTGAACATTTATTCTTTAAAAAAATATTTGCTGAGCACCTCTATGTGCCAGGCACAAAGGATTATTAGTGAAGATGACAACAAGGCCTTGCCCAAAAGGTGTTTACAATGTATTGGAGGAAGTTGCTGGATAAGCAAAGGCCATTTCAGGTAGTGATAAGGGCTAGGTACTGATATGACAGAGGGAGATCAGGGAGGTGCTGGGGAGCAAGGGCCACCTTACATGTCAGGGAAGTCCTCTGTGCTAATAATGAAAAGGAGCCAGCTCTGGGGAAGTCTGGGGGAAGAGACTGCCAAACAGAAGGACTACCAAGTGTGAAAGTCCTGAAGTGGTGTGAACTTGGTGCAGTTGAGGAGCAGCAGGAAGACAGAGGCGGCTGGAGCACATTAGTTGAGGGTCAGGAGACAAGGCTAGGGAGGGAAGGGAGGGCCCATGCAGGCCATGAGAACACTTGGCATTTCTTCTACTATGGGAACTCACTGAATGTTTAAAGCAGAGGAGGGACATTACCTGACATGTTCTTAAAAGATCTCTTGCGTCTGTGTGGAAACAGATGAGTGTACTAATGTTTAATAAAGAAAATAAGTTAGGAGGCTATTACTCTAGTGTTGGTGGCTTGAACTTGGGTCTGTGTGGGATACAGGATGAACAGTGTGGGATGGGCTGGAGGAGGCAGAATCCCATCATGCAAGGCTTGTAGTGGGACCACTCCCTGCAGCTTCTTCCCTGCCCTTGGGATCCATATCTGAACTCCACTTTCTGTTGGAAAAGCCCTCCCCCTCTTTGAATTCCACCCTCTCTGTAGGTCGTAGGCCTCCCTGGACCTAGGGTCCCTGCCTCCTTTCTCCCCACCTGCTGCCTCATAGCCCTGGAGCCCTCTTGTGTAACTCAGATGAATGCTAGGCTCATCCAGCTCCTGAAACCTGGATGAGCAGGCTCCAACTCCCATCTGCCCACATGCAGCATTTGCCAAGGTAGCCGCATGTCCCAGGGGCTTGTGTTCGCGTGACCATCACTGGGTTCCTGCTCCTGCTGTTTATCCAGATACTTTACGAGTGCTGCTCCTAGAATGCAGCCCTTTCCACTGTATCCTGTTCACACAGCAAAGCTGACCAGCCACCCAGATCTCTATGACAGAAGCAATCTCAAACTGAACACTAGTGTTCCTGGTCTTTGAAGTTGTGTGGTGGATTTTCCTCTTCTCCATCCCCTTTTCATGCCCTCATCTCCAACTTTGTGCCATCTTGCCAGCTCCCCATCCCTTCTCATCCAATTCCAGTTCATTTCTAATACAGAGCAATTTCCTAGCTCTTTTGGGACCTCAGCTCCTATTTTCACCCAGGGACCCACGATCTCAGCTTCCCGGCTCCCTCTACTGTCTGACCCAGGTATTTCCCCAAGAATTCCTGCTAACACTGGATACTGTGACTGGCTGCAAGGCTGCCATTGAAGCCCGGGCACATATAGTGGTCCTAAGAGTTTAAGGTGCTTAAGACATATCAGAAAACAAATGAAACCTGTCTGACACAGAAGCCTAGGCTGAAGGAAGCAAAGCTCTGTTTACAGTTTTCAGGGGCGTTCACATGCCCCAACACCGCCCTCTGGTGGCTGACAGATGTTAATTCTAAAACCCACTGTTCCCACCTCTGAGGCCAAGCACCAGCCTTCCCCACCTTGATGCCCAATGGCTTATTCCCCAGATGTAGACAGAGCCACGTCCTTGGACCGAGTTCTGTCTTCTTCAAAGGAGCCATTAGATTTCTGGGGGCCTACCCAGTTGAGTCTCAGCAGTGGTCTGAGTCCAGTCAAGGAAAGAGGTCAGGTGGGACCCTGAGCTTGAATGGCCTAAGGGATCTAGAGATCACCACCCATCTTTGGTCTCAAGTCCTTCTCTTGACCACTTCACATCTCACAGCTTTTTGATCTCCACCCTAAACACTGCCCCAATGGGCATCAAGAACAAATCCAGGGGACAAGGGTGACTCTGGCCAATGGTTAGAACCATATGCACTGACAATTAAAATTGTGTCCAAGCATCACTTTTTCTCTCCTCATCCCTCAGGCTCATATCAGTGTTAGCTCCGTCAGAGGAAGGGGCCTGCCTTACTCATCCCTCAGATGCTAACACAGTGCGGGCAATCCACAAATTTCAGACGGCAGAGTGAACGGATGCAGGGATGAATGCGTGTAATGAATGTGGCTCATTCGCCCCCTCCTGCCTTCTCATCCTGCCTCTAGAATGCAGTGCGCTGTGGCTCTTAATAGCTTTTCACTTAACTACCTCCCCTACTCTCCCACCTCCAGCCCTCAAGTGACAATCTTTCTGGTTCCCCTCTGGCCTTGGTCTCCAAGATCCGCGCTTGTTGTAAGAACACTGGGCTAGGTTGTGTCAGGAATCCCAGCTCTGCCATCAATAAGCTCCTGGAGGTTCTCATCGCCCCATCCATAACCAAAATGGGGCACTCCCAGCCCTAGGAAGTAAGTGGAATGAGAAGGTACCCAACCTTACTTAGGACTGTGATGTCCTAACCCAGAGCTGCAGTTCTCTCTTTCAGCAACAAAAGTGTTGCAGGCGTGATGTAAAAATATACATACATTCACAAATGTACAAGACAAAAGCTTCCCAGAAGTATCCTCCATTAGTTGGGGATATGTTGTCACTTTATAGCCTCGGTGTCTTTCACTTTGCCAGGAGGGCACTTTAATTATCCATCTTTCATACATGGGGAAAGTGAGGATTAGAGAGGCCAAGTAACTTGCTCAAAGTCACACAGCTTGTGAATGGTAGCTTGGGATACAGAATGAGGACAAAAGATAAGTGCTGGGAGAGCATTCTGAAAAGAGAAAGTTTTCTCAAGTGCTCAGCTTTACCATCAGCTGTTTTCTGTCACTCAGGCTGTGGATGCAAAGGTTAAACAGTGTTAGCAATAGCCAGCTACAGGAGGATTTCTAAGTTGGGTGGGGATTGGGGTGGGTGGGGGTGTGCTCCAGCTTTGGGCTCCCACATTTTCTGTTCCTGTAACTCTGGGTTACAAAACTCAATTTCCTTGTCACCAGATTCTGTGCTCCTTGAGGGCAACCACTGCATTTTATTCTACAGCTTTACTGAGGTATAATTAACATAGAAGAAACTGAACTTAGTTAAAGTATACAATTTAATGTTTGGAATCTGTATGCATCTGTGAAACCATCACCACAATCAAGATAGCAAACAGATCAATCACCCCCAAAAGTTTCTTTGTACCACTTAGCAATCCCTTCTACTCTTTTTGTGCCTCCCCTCCTCTAGGCAATCATGGATATGTTTTCTGTCACCAAAGTTTGTATCTTCTAGAATTTTATAAAAATAGGATCATCCTCAGCCTAGTTTCTTTGACTCAGCAGAATTATTTTGGGATTTATCCATATTGTAGTATATATCAATACAGCTGACCCTTGAACAACATGGGTTTGAACTGCAATGAGTCCAGTTAAATGAAGATTTTTAAAAATAAATACATATATGTGTTGTAAATGTATTTTCTTTTCCTTATTGTTTTCTTAATAACATTTTCTTTTCTCTAGCTTACTTATTTCTAAGAATACAGTATATAATACATATAGAAAATATGTGTTGGGGAATTCTCTGGCAGTCCAATGTTAAGACGCTGTGCTTCCACTGCAGGGGGCATGGGTTCAATCCCCGGTCAGGGAACTAGGATCCTGCAAGCCACGTGGCACGGCCAAACCAAAAAAATGTGTGTGTGTGTGTGTGTGTGTGTGTTAATCGACTGTTTATGTTATCTGTTAAGGCTTCCAGTCAACAGTAGGATATTAGTAGTCAAGTTTTGGGGCAGTCAAAAGTTATATACGGATTTTGACTGTATAGGGGAATCGGCATCCCTAACCCTTGCGTTGTTCAAGGGCCAACTGTAGTTTATTCCTTGTTTGATTTATTTTTAAATTAACATACAGTTTAAAAAAAAACTTTGGGCTTCCCTGGTGGCGCAGTGGTTGAGAGTCCACCTGCCGATGCAGGGGACACGGGTTTGTGCCCCGGTCCGGGAAGATCCCACATGCCGCAGAGCGGCTGGGCCCGTGAGCCATGGCCGCTGGGCCTGTGCATCCGGAGCCTGTGCTCTACAACGGGAGAGGCCACAACAGTGAGAAGCCCGCATACTGCAAAATAAATAAATAAAATAAAAATAACTAAAAAAAATCTTTTTTTTGTGAACAGTTCTATGAATTTTAACATGGGTATATTTGAGTAACCAACACCACAGAATTAGAATACAGAACAAAAAAATCCTTGATGCTATCTCCAACTCCTCTACCCCTAACCTCTGGGAACTAATGATCTGATCTCCAACAACATAGTTTTGTCTTTTCAAGAATGTCATATTAATGGAATCAGTCAGCACATAGCTTTTTGAGATCAGCTTCTTTTACTCAGCATGATGACTAAGAAATTCACCCAAATCATGTGTTCATTTCTCTCTCTTCTTTCTCCCTTCCTCCCTCCCTCTTCCTTCCCTTCCTCCCCCCTTCCTTCCTCCCTTCCTTCCTTTTGTTTTTTTGAAGAGTAGTATTTCATTGAATGGATGCATGAGTTTATCCATTCACTTGTTGCATATTTGAGTTGCTTCCAGTATTTCACAATTATAAATAGAGCTGCTATAAACATTTGTGTACAGGCATTTGTGTGAACATACATCTTCATTTATCTAGGATAAACACCTAAAAGTAGGATCGCTGGATGATATAATAAATGAATGTTTAACTTCATAAGAAACTGCTAAATTGTTTTCTAAAGTGGCTATATCATTTTGTGTTTCCATCTGCAACGTATGAGAATTCCAGTGGCTCCACCTCCTCACCAACACTTCGTCTTGCCAATATTTTTTTATTTTAACCATTCCAATAGATGTGTAGTGATAGCTCATCAGTTTTAATTTGCATTTACCTATTAATGATGCTGAAACAGTTTCATTTGATGTAGTTGTTGATATATTATTGCTTAAGTCTGCCACTTCATTTTTTTGTTCATTTTCTGTTTGTTCTCTCACTTCTCATTTCTTTATTTTCTTGTCTCTGCCTTTTGAGTTCTTTATATATTTTAGATATGTCTTATCCAATATAGGATTTCAAATATTTTCAAATCTATGGCTTAACTTTTCATTTTCTTGATGATTTCTTTTGAAAATCAAAAGTTTTACATTTTGAAGTCTAACTTGTCAATTTTTCATTTATGGGTTATGCTTTTGGTATTGTAGCTCAGAAATCTTTGCTTAATCCAAGGTCACAAAGATATTCTCCTACGTTTACTTCTAAACATTTTATAACTTTAGTCCTTACAATTATGTCTATGATCCATTTTGAGTTAATTTTTGAGTGTTATATGAGGTTATTATGTAACTTCTTCTTCATGCACATAGTTATTCAATTGTCCTAGCACCATTTGTTGAAAATACAATTGAGTTGTCCTGGCACCTTTATTAAAAATGAATTGGGGGGCTTCCCTGGTGGCGCAGTGGTTGAGAGTCCGCCTGCCGATGCAGGGGACACGGGTTCGTGCCCCAGTCCGGGAAGATCCCACATGCCGCGGAGCGGCTGGGCCCGTGAGCCATGGCCGTTGAGCCTGTGCGTCCGGAGCCTGTGCTCCGCAATGGGAGAGGCCACAACAGTGAGAGGCCCACGTACCGGAAAAAAAAAAAAAAATGAATTGGGGACATCCCTGGTGGCACAGTCGTTAGGAGTCTGTCTGCCAATGCAGGGGACATGGGTTCGATCCCTGGTCCGGGAAGACCCCACATGCCACGTAGCAACTGAACCTGTGTGTCACACCTACTGAGCAACAAGAGAAGCCACCACAGTGAGAAGCCCGCACACTGTAATGAAGACCCAATGCAGCCAAAAATAAATAAATTAATTAATTTAAAAAAAATGAATTGACTATAAATGTAAGGGTTTGTTTTAGTACTCTCAATTCCGTTCCAAATATATATATGTATAAATTTGGATATACATATATATTTATCTTTTGTCAATACCACACTATTTTGATTACAGTAGCATTATAGTAAGTTTTTAAATTTTTATTATTTTTCTTTGAGTTATATTTGAAACACAAGATTGTGTAAGTTTAAGGTGTGCAATATATTGGTTTGATACATTTATATTGCAATATAATTGTCATAGGAGCAGTTATTGTTTTGATGCTATTGTGAATGAGATAGTTTTCTTTCTTTCTCAGATGTCTCATTGTCAGTGTATAGAAAAGCAACTGATTTCTTTTAATTTTAAAAAAAAATTATTTATTTATTTTGGCTGTGCCAGGTCTTAGTTGTGGCACCCGCAATCTTCGTTGTGGCATGTGGGATCTTTAGGTGCAGCATGCAGACTTCTTAGCTGCAGCACGCGGGACTTCTTAGTTGAGGCATGCAAACTCTTAGTTGCATGCATATGGATCTAGTTCTCCGACCAGGGATCAAACCCAGGCCCCCTGCATTGGGAGCATGGAGTCTTACCCACTGGACCACTAGGGAAGTCCCAGAAAAACAACTTCTGTATTGATTTTATTTCCTGCAAGTTTACTAAATTCATTGATTAGATCCAATCATTTTTTAAGTTGAGTCTTGGGGATTTTCAATATATAAGATCATATAATCAGCAAATACAATAATTTTACTTCTTTCTTTCCAGTTTGGATGCCTTTTATTTCTTTGTTTTGCCTGACTGCTCTAGTTAGTACTTGGAGTACTATGTTGAATATGAGTGGTGAGAGTGGGCCCGCTTATCTTGTTCCTTATCTTAAAGGAAAAGCTTTCCATTTTTCTCCATTAATTATAATGTTAGCTGTGGGTTTGTTGTATATGGCCTTTGTTACATTGAGGTATGTCCCTTCTATTCCCAATCTATTGAGGGTTTTTATCCTGAAGGGATGTTGCAGTTTGTCAAATGCCTTTTCTGCATCTATTGAGATGATCATATGATTCTTTCTTTCATTCTATTAATGTGGTATATCACATTTATTGATTTACATTTGTTGAACCATCCTTGTATCCCAGGGATAAATCCCACTTGGCCATTGTATATAATCTTTCTAATAAGTTCTTCAACTCAGTTTGCTAATATTTTGTTGAGAATTTTTGCATCTATGGTCACCAGGGATATTCGTTTATAATTTTCTTTGCTTGTAGTGTGCTTACCTGGCTTTGGTATCAGGGTAATTCTGGCCTCATAGAATGAGTTTGGGAGCGTTCCCTCCCCTTCCATTTTTTTTTTTTTTTTCTTTTTGCAGTATGCGGGCCTCTCACTGTTGTGGCCTCTCCCGTTGCGGAGCACAGGCTCCGGATGCGCAGGCCCAGCGGCCGTGGCTCACGGGCCCAGCCGCTCTGCGGCATATGGGATCCTCCCAGACCGGGGCACGAACCCGTATCCCCTGCATCGGCAGGCGGACTCTCAACCACTGCGCCACCAGGGAGGCCCCTCCCCTTCCATTTTTTGAGAAGAGTTGGGGAAGGATTGGCATTAATTCTTCTTTAGATGTCTGGTAGAATTCTCCTGTGAAGCCACCTTGCCCTCAAGTTTTCTGTATTGGGAGGCTTTTGATTACTGGTTCAACTTCCTTATTTATTATTGGCCTGTTCAGACTTGCTATTTCTTCCTGGTTCAGTCTTGCTAGGTTGTATGATTCTAAGAAATGATTCCTTTCTTCTAGGTTATCTAATTTATTGGTGTATAACTGTTCATAGTAGTCTCTTATGATCTTATGTGTTTCTATAGTGTCAGTTATTATCTCTCCTCTTTCATTGTTTATTTTGAGTCTTTTCTCTTTTTTTCTACTAGTCTCAATAAAGATTTGTCAATTGTTTATCTTTTTAAAAAAAGCAGCTCTTGGGGCTTCCCTGGTGGCGCAGTGGTTGGGAGTCCGCCTGCCGATGCAGGGAACACGGGTTCGTGCCCCAGTCCGGGAAGATCCCACATGCCGCAGAGCGGCTGGGCTCGTGAGCCATGGCCACTGAGCCTGCGCATCCGGAGCCTGTGCTCCGCAACGGGAGATGCCACAACAGTGAGAGGCCTGCATACCGCAAAAATAATAATAATAAAATTAAAAAGCAGCTCTTAGTTTCATTGATATTTACTACTGTTTTTCTGGTCTACATTTCATTTTTTTTCTACTCTGATCTTTTTTTTTTGCGGTACGTGGGCCTCTCACTGCCGTGGCCTCTCCCATTGCAGAGCACAGGCTCCAGACGCGCAGACTCAGCGGCCATGGCTCACGGGCCCAGCTGCTCCGTGGCACGTGGGATCCTCCCGGACCGGGGCACAAACCCGTGTCCCCTGCATCGGCAGGTGGACTCTCAACCACTGCGCCACCAGGGAAACCCTACTCTGATCTTTTTTATTTCCTTCCTTCTGCTAACTTTGGGCTTACTTTGTTCTTCTTTTTCTAGTTCCTTGAAGTAAAAAGCTGGGCTTTTATTTGCAATCTTTCTAATTTCTTAATGTAAGCATTTATCACTATAAACTTCCCTCTCAGAACTGCTTTTGCAGTGTTCCATAGGTTTTGGTAAGTTGTGTTTCTATTTTCATTTGTTCTGAAATATTCTTTGATTTCTCTTTTGATTTCTTCTCTGACCCTTTGGTTGTTCAGGAATGAGCTGTTTAGTTTCCACAATTTGTAGAGTCTCCAGCTTTCCTCATGTTGCTGATTTCTAGTTTCATACCATTGTGATCAAAAAGATACTTGGTATAATTTCAATCTTCTTAAATTTGCTAAGACTTGTTTTATGTCCTACCATATGATCTTTCCTTGAGAATGTTCCATGTGTACTTGAAAAGATAGGTCAAAACAAACAACCAAAATTCCTTGAGAACAGGGCCCATTCTGCTCCCTCTGGTACTGAGAACCTAAACTGGGAATTTAGGCTGCTGTCTTCAAGGCTCTCACCAAGCTGGGGAGGGGGGAATGGGTAAGTTAAAACACCACAAAATTCTCCTACCAAGATTCAGCATTTTGTTTTGTTTTTCTTGATTAAACATTTCTCTGGTTGCTGTAAAATTTTGATAAGTCTCCAGAGTTCCAATAAAGTTGATTCTGACAGTTTTTGCCAGTTTCTCTGCTGCTTTTGTGTAGAGATAGGCTTTTGGAATTCCCTACTCCTCCATTTTTGCTGACATTACTCGTAGACCATTTACACTTAATGTAATTACTGATATGGTTGGATTTATGTCTAGGGATTTTATTATTTGTTTTCTGTTTTCCTTTCCCTTTATCCTGAGTATATTTGGATTGTTTGAACATTTTTTTTAGCATTCCATTTAAATGCATCTGTTGTGTTTGTAATTACCTCTCTTTTTTTTTAGTGAGTGCTCTAAGGATTATAATACAATATACATATTTCCTTTTCAGGTCTGCTTAGAATAGACATTTTACCATTTTAAACAGAATGTAAAAACTTACCATCATGTAGGTTCCTTTACTCTCCCCTCCTTCTGTTGTAGTTTTAATATATTACATATACATACATTGAAAACACCACCAGAAAATGTTATAATTTTTGTTTTAAACATAAAACATTTTTTAAAGAACTCAAGAGCAAAAGAGTAGAATGTTAAATTCACCCAGATTTTACCATTCTGTTGTTCTTCCTTCATTCCTGATACTCCAAGTTAACTTCTGGTATCATTTCCATTCTGTCTGAAGAAATTTTTTTGGAAATTATTTTAGAACAGGTCTGCTGTCAAGGAATTCTCTTAGATTTCCTGCATCTGAAAATGTTTTTATTCACCTTCACTCCTGAAGATATGTATTTTTACTGGATACAGAATTGTATCCAATTCTGGGTTGATAGTTCTTTTCCTCTTGTATTTTAAAGATGTGATCCACTTCCTTCTGGTTTCCACAATGAAATTTTTTTCTGGCAGATATAAATAAAGTGAAATATGCACATACATATATTAAAATATATACATCTTTTAATATATTCACATAACATAAATACATGTAATATATAATGAAATATATAGTGAAATACACACATACAGGTGTGTATGTGTGTGTGTGTATGTATCTTCAGTTTTCAACAGCTTCATTATGATACATATGGGCATGAATTTCTTTGGTTTATCCTGTTTGGGGCTTGCTGAGATTCTGAATCTGTAGGTTTATGTCCTTTGCCAAATTTGGGAAGTTTTCAGTCATTATGTCTTCAAATTTTTTGTCTTCACTGCACTCTTTCTCCTCTCTTTATGGAACTCCAATGACATGAATGTTAGACTTTCTGGTATGGTCTTTGAGGCTCTATTCATTTTTTAAAAAATCTTTTTCTTACTGTTACTCAGATTAGATAATTTGTACTGGCCTATCTTCAAGTTTACTTACTTACTGACTCCTCTGTCATCTCTGTTCTGCTCTTGAGCTTATCTAGTGAGTATTTGATTTTGGCTCTTATATTTTTAAGTTCTAAAATGTTAGTTTCTCTATTTATCTTTTATTTATTTAAGACTTTCTATCTTTCCATTTATTTCAAGAGTGTTAGCCTTTACCTCTTAGAGCATTTTCACTATAGCACTTTAAAATCTTTGTCATTTAATTTCAGTATCTCACTGTTGGACTTTTTTGATCATATTTCACCATGCAAGTTGAGATTTTCCTGGATCTTTGTATGCCAAATAATTTTGTTTTGAATACTGGACATTTGAATTTTATGAGACTCTGGATCCTGTTTGAATACTATGGAGAATGTTGACATTTATATTTTAGCAGGCAATTGACCCTATTGGGCTCAGGTCACAAATTCTGACCAGTCTACTGTGGATTGTGGTTTCAATGTTAGTTCCATTTTCAAAGCCTTTTCAGTGCTGTTTAGATCTGTCCTGTATGTGCACCCTCCAGTGGTCAGTCTGAGAACAGACAGTGGTTTATTCTTTAGTTTAGTTCTCAAGTCTTTGGTGTGCTGCTTAGGATCAAATCCATGCATGCTCATCTTGGGGGTGAGCCCAGGAGTTCATAAACAACTTTATGGAGTCAGTTTCTTGAGTGCTGCCTTCTCCACAATCTCTTTGGTACTTTTAGGTTCTCTGGGGCTCCTCTTTTTGGTTCTCTAGCCAAAAACCTGGAGTTTCAGTTACTTTGCTTTGTTGTGTACTTCCTGCATCCAGGGCTAAGTGGTAAAAGGATGGAGAAAGAGAAAGAGAGCAAATGAAAGAGGAGATCAGTTAGATTTGTCCCGATCTCTTGATACACCTCCAATCAGAACAAAGGTTTCTCTCCCTCAGAGTTTTAGGCACCTGAAAGCCTCAGACTGCAGCAGGAATGTTAGGGGGCTGGGGCATGAGAGAATGGAGAAAAAAATTTAAAGGGGTATTTCCTCACTCTCTCTGAGCATTAGGAGTTCCTTTCCCTTTCTTCAAACCAGAACTAGAAGGGTTCTCCTAGAGTTTTCACTGTCTGTGGCCCAGTTACCCACTTTCAGGTTTCAGGATGCTTTGAGTCTGGCCCAGGGAATACTGGAGGGAAAATAGAAAACTCACCCCTAGTTCAATGGTACTCCAAATTCTGCTTTTCTTCCCCAATTCACCTGCTATTATTTACTCTTCAAAGTCTTCCATGCATTTTGTCTAGGTTTTAATGTTGCATTCACTGGGAGAGACAGGGAGGAGGATATTTACTCTATGTTACCTAGTTCATTCCTTTTTACTGCCAAGTGGTATTCCACTGTATAAATATGCTACAATCTATTTATCCATTCTCTTATTAATGGTCATTTTTGTTGTTTCCAGTTTCTGTCTTTTAAAAATTAAGCAGCAATAAACATTCATGTACAAGTCTTTGCGTGAGCACATACTTTCATTTATTTTGCATACATACCTAGGAATGGAAAGCCTAGGTTATATGGTATGTGTATATTTAACTTTCTAGGAAAATGCCAAAATGTTTTCCAAAGTAGTTCTATCATTTTACATTCTGTCAGCAGCTTAGGAGCATTCCAGCTGCTCCATATCATTGCCAATACTTGGTGTAGTCTTTTTCATTTAGCCTTCTTAGTGGTTGTGTAATGGTATTTCATTGTGGTTTCAGTTTGCATGTCCTTAATGACTACTGATGTTGAGCATCTTTTCATGTGCTTATCTGCCATATGCATATCTTCTTTGGTGAAATACCCATTCAAATCTTCTGGCCATTAAAAAATGTGTTGTCTTCTTATAATTGAGCTTTATTCTTTATATATTCTATATTCTTTATATATTCTATATACAAGTCATTTATCAGACATATGATTTGCAAATATTTTCTCCCATTCTTCAGCTCTGTTTGGCTTCCCCTCCATACTCTACCTGGATCCACTCCCTGTTCTTTCCACTGATACCACCACCACCCTGGTTCATCTCTCCTGGATCATCCTCCTACTCTGGCCTCCCCATGGTCTTCTTGCTTCCACACTTGCAGAAAGACTTGGACTAGACCACAGTCCAATCTGCAAATAGCAGCTAGTGAGCATTTAAAAATGCACACTGAATCATTTCACCTCCATACATAACATCATACAAAGGCTCTCCACTCCCTTGGCATATGCTCAAGCCCCAAATGCCCCACGTTATCTGACCATTGCCTATCTTACTGGCCGCATCTTCTATCATTCTCCCCTTTGGCTGCCATGCTGCAGTCACAAGAATCTTTTTCCTTAAACACACTGAGTTTGCTCTCTTCCCAAGACCTTTGCACTAGCTATTCCCTCTGCCTGGAGTGCTCTTCACTATTTTGCACACTGCTGCCCCTCATGTCATTTAGAAAGTTAAAGTATCATCCCTTTAGACAGATATTCTTTGAACACAAAATCTAAAGTTGCTGTTTCCATACTGTCTATGACATCATGCTATTTTATTTCTCTGCAGAATAGTTATCACAGTATGACACTCTCCTTGTTGTTTGTTGCCTGCCTTCACTAGAATATGAGCTTCATGACAGCAGGGACTTCATCTAATTCATTTCTATATCCCTAGTGTCTAGAGCCATGCCTGGCACATAGTACAGGCTCAATAAACTCTTGTTGAATGTCTGTGCCCATAGCACCTACCTCTGTGCCTGTCACCTGGCTAGAGAGTAAATGTTTGCTGTCTGAATTTGTCAAGTAATCCATCCCCATGGCACCAATGATCAAAAGTATCCCTGGGCTAGAAGAGGGAGAGAAAAGACACATGTGCAGGGAAAGGACAAGAGAAAAATTGCAGAGAAGCTTGAGAGAAGATCAATTCCTCTAGAAGTGTTTTGGGAGCTTTGTGACAGAGTTGTCATGTCCATGGCTCTGGTGTGGGCTCCCACCCAAGGGACAGCCCTACTTTGGTTGCTAGGGCTGTTAGGCCCACACAGAATGCACATGAGGTAATGGTGTCATTCATAGGCACAGCCCAGAAGGCCTTCACAAGGCTTGCTTGTCAAAGGAAATTAGACCCTTTTGACCTAATCCTCTGTTCACTCTGCTTCTGTGCTTCCGGGGGTCTGCAAGTTGACTTTCCCATCCCACAATCCTCAGCACGGTGGGCCAGCCCTCCCACGAACGGGTGATAGCTCACTGCTCCCAGGGCCCTCACCCTCTCTCGGGCCATATGGCACCAGGCCTGCTGGCTGAGCTGGCACCTAGGGTGAGTACGCAGTTTTAGCACACAGCATCCGTTTGTTCTCTTCAAGGATCCTCCTATAGGCCTCATCTCTCCCTGAGAGCCTGGTAGTTGAGTGCTCTGAGGAGTCTCTGTGAGGAGCTTATATTGTCCTGCTGCATCAAGATGGCTGCTAAAGTCACACCTGGGTCACGGTGAGGAACTGCTCTCCTGAGCACTCGGCCCTCTCTAGGGCCTGTCTCAAAGAGAACAGCAGACACCCACACTGTTCTGGCCTGGGAAACAAGTTTCCTGGGGGTCAAGACTGCTGCCTGGGCTCTGAGGAGCCAGGTGAGGCCTCACTGTAACCAAGAGTCACGATGTAAACAAACTCCCAGAAGCCTCTTATCTGAGGTGGGGACTCCAGGTGCCAGGGCTATGGGAGAGCACGACTTATAGGGGAAAGCCACCTTTTTTTTTTTTTTTTTTTGCGGTACGTGGGCCTCTCGCTGTTGTGGCCTCTCCCATTGCGGAGCACAGGCTCCAGACGCACAGGCTCAGCGGCCATGGCTCACGGGCCCAGCCGCTCCGCAGCATGTGGGATCTTCCCGGACCGGGGCACGAACCTGTGTCCCCTGCATCGGCAGGCGGACTTCAACCACTGCGCCACCAGGGAAGCCCCGCCACCTTCTTTTTTAGTGGCAGAAACTTCTGGGAAGTGGCTGCCCAGGGTGTGGCCCTGTTTGTGGACTTTCTGGCTCAGAGACAGGGGGGCTGAGGTGGCACATGTGGGGTCCTCTCACTCCTCTGTCCGCTGGGCATCTCATTGCACGCCAAATTGGTCCCTGTGCCCGAGGCACTGGCCTGGGGCTCAGGAGGGGAATGAATCCAGATAAGGTTTGAATCTGAGAAGCCAGGCAGCTGCTCATGGACTCTCTGATTCTTGTTCTCTGACATGTCCCTGTCTCCATTCTCAGCCTGGATTGGACAGTTGGGGTAGGAATTCTGTCTGGGGATGACTCTTCCTCTTTTTAGAGTGCCTAAGGCACTGTCCCCTCACAAGCCTATCCCTTGGCCCTCAGTCCCAGGACAAATCCCTCTAGGGACCAGGGTGATGGCTCTGGGAGAACCTGATGGGGCTCCTGAGCCCACCTGAGGAGATGTGTGCTCTGTCTAGGATGCAGGCCTTCTTGGGCCATGACACCAGGGGAGAGGACAGGGTCCTCTTTCTCTCGCCTCCCCCAGCAGTCACCTTAGAAAACTCCATTTCTCCCTTTTCTTGGAGTCTGCTAAAGGTTACAGACCAGGAAGCAGGTGCTTTGTTTACCAGGTGGCACCCGCCTATCTACCTTAGCCAAAGTCCATCCTCAATTCCTGCTCCCACCCTTTGAGCCAGCATCGTCCATGCACGCTTTTCTCTTCCCTAGACCCCGAGGAGGGTGCTATCCAGCAGGGGGCACTGCTGCCACAGGGTCAGAACTTCCAGAGGGCTGGGGCTTGGGAGCAGAACTGCTAATCCCCTAGCAGGTGGACCTGGGGGTGGACTCTGGTCCTGCTGGATAACAGAGGTATGATGAATTGATAGACACACCCCATCCAGCAGTGGGGCGTCTTCACCCGGCCTTTCTTACCTGCTGTACCCACACACGCAGTGTCCAAAGGGCAGGGCCAAACAGTGCTGGTATGTTGTTTCTGGTTCTGGTTGTGATCACCAGCGACCTGGGCATTCCTGGGGCAAACTGTGAGTTTTGACCTCCTGCCCTACTCTTTAGCTCAATGCCCTCAGTTCCCCAGACTCACAACCTAAGACCGAAGCAAAGGCCCCTTAGGCAGAGTGGGGGTTTCCCTACACTTCTCCCAGAATGGGGAACCTAGGGAAGGACTGAGAAGGGTCTTGCTCCAACCCATCTCACATCCTGACCATCCACGGATCCTGCTCTCAACCAGGCCCACTTCTCTCTATCCCCTATGGCCAGAGAGCCCTAAGCCACATGGAACTACCTGAGCTGCTTCCTATCCAGTGTGCAGCAGGGTACCAGACTAGGGCGATGCAAGCAGGGGCCTATGGTACAACATTTAAGGAGGCACTCACTCTCATGGCCATGCAAGAACAGAGTTGCATGAGTGCCTCCTCCACAGAAAGTTTTCTAAAGCACAGGTCAGGCTCCCAGTTACCCTCACAGGGCCTGGCCTAGAGTTTACTTCAACAAACATCTGATGACAGACCTTGGTTCTCCAGAAGGAGAGAAACCATGGCTCTCACTCCACAGAGCCCTGTCTGCCAGGATCAAGTCCATACTCCTGAGGAGCATTCAAGCTTCTTCACAGTGTGGCCCCTGTTGGCTGGTCCAGCCTTAGTTCCTAAAGCAGCCATACAAGGCCACACCACAGTGTAGGATCTGTCCTGTACTTCTGAGCCTCCAGGCTTTTGCTTGGGCTGCTCCTGCATCCTAAACACCCTCTCCCACTGCTGACTCATCATCCTTCAAGGCCCTGCTGAATGCCAGCTTCTCAGAGTGGCCATCTGCGACACCTGCTGAGATAAATTGCTCCTGTCCCCACACCCCAGCATTGCTGCTCCTTTGCCTCACACTCCAGGTAGGACATACACCTGTCATTCTGTAATCGAGTACACTTTCTTTCTTTTTTTTTTTTTTTTTGCAGTATGCGGGCCTCTCGCTGTCGTGGCCTCTCCCGTTGCAGAGCACAGGCTCCAGACACGAAGGCTCAGCGGCCATGGCTCACGGGCCCAGCCGCTCCGCGGCACGTGGGATTCTCCTGGACCGGGGCACGAACCCGTGTCCCCTGCATCGGCAGGCAGAGCAGACTCTCAACCACTGTGCCACTAGGGAAGCCCCTCGAGTACACTTTCTAAGTGCCTACTGTTTGCAAGGGGTGTGCCGGGTGCCAGGGAAATGGCTCTGAGGGTAATAACCACATCTCTTGTCCCTGGAGAGCTCACATCAGCTTAGTGGTGGGGACCGTGCCTACTCACTTCTAAGTCCCCCTGCATGGCTGGCAAAGGCACAGGGCTGAGCAACATTCTGTGACCATCAGATGCCCCTAAGTCTTCAGCCTTCTGGAGTTACCACTCCACTAAAAACAAAGTAATACATGTGTGCTCCAGCCCATGAGGCTGTGGGAAGCCTTCTCCAATGTTCTTCAGGGTTCTCGAGGAAGGGAGACTAGCTTTTGTTTCCTGGGGGTGGCCAGTCACCTGAGGCCTCCTGGCCCAGAGCTCCTTCTCCCAGCAAACCCTGGTCCATTTTGCCCCCCAGTATGGACCCAGTCCTCTGAAATACTCCCAGAGCAGCATTTCACATTGGCTATCTGACATGGTGACATGCTCATTATAGTCTCTCACTTGCCAAGCTGGAGGGCAGACAGTCATGCTCTCTCTGGACTGGCCAGGCAGGTGGGTCTCTGCTGACCTTTCACCCCTCCTCCTAGTCAGTCAGCCAACAGATACTTCCTGAGGACTTACTCATGCAGAGAAAGGACTGGAACCTCTCACACCTGGCTGAGGTTCTAACTAAATTGAGGCCCTTTGTGGACCTACCTTCCAGGAGAGGAAGAGAGACCCTACCTGATGTTAACAGCTCCTTCCCCTTGTTAAGTGGCTGGCTGGCCCTTGTCACTAGATTCCCAGTCTCTCTGCAGGACCGAGAGAGGACACATATGTGAACAGCGTGATGGGAAAGAGAGCAAAGATTCCCTTGGAAGGGTAGAACCAGACAGAAATGACCACAGTGCTACTCAGGGAAGCCATGTCCCTCCCTTCCTCCCTCCCTTTGGGGGCATCCATGAATTTCTGTGAAAACTATCTGTTGCCAAGACCATCTCAGGGAAAACGTGCATGCTGCTGAGACAATCTGAAACCATCGTCCATCTATCCATCCCCATTCATGCCACACTGGTTCATAGGGCACCTGCTGTGCTCAGCCAAGGCTGGATCTGGAGGCTACAGCAGTGAACAGGACAGAGCACCCACTGGACCAACCCCTTCTTCTCTTGCCTCTTGCCCTGCTTTCCTTCTATGAATGTTCCTATAACTCAGCACTTGCTGAGTCCAAGCTACAAAGACATATTCCTGTTGATATTTCTAGCTTAAGCTATATCTAATGTTTCTAAAATGTGACCTCAAATGGAGCCCAACACAGACACTCTGAAGATCAGGTCCTCCACCAAGTCCAATTTATGGGCTAGGATCAGGGTTGGGTTCTCTGCCTCAAAGATACTATTTGGGCTAGGCAGAGGAACAGCATCAGTGGGTCCAGACTTGAGCCCAGGAGAAGGAGAGGACAAGACCCTATTTGGTCTGGGACCTCACTAAACTGCTGCTATGGTCCCTGGACCCCTTAGGGGCACCCCCTCACTGTCTTAAGCCTTATTTCCAGGGCAGCCCCTGGAGTCGGGATTCCCAAGCTGAGTCACCAGGGTCACCAGGGGCTGTGCTCATAGCACACGCTCCACTCTTGCAGCATTTGGAGTTTCCCTGGCCCTCTCCCAGGCCAACCACCCTGATCCTGAGCCTGGACCAGAGGAAATCAATGCTGGACTGGACAAGGAATGCTTAAGGGTCTGTCTGCCCCTCCACTGGCTAACTGGCTGCCTCCAGAGTAGCCACCACTGCTAGCTGCCCCACCCTCAGCTCCTCTGGACTGAGGGAGCTCTACTTGTTTGATGTTTCTTTCCAAGAGCCATGTTCTCCAGGCTGTAAGTAAGGAGATCCCTACGTAGGAGCTCGAAAGCAAGAATTTGGGAAATATGGGCTTGCAAGCATCACTGCCCACCTTGACGGTAGCTATTACTTTGGTCTGAAGAGGTCAGGGAGGGTAGGGTGCTGGACTCTGCCTCACCTTCCCAAACTCCCAGCCTCCCTGGCTCAGATCCAGGCCCAACCCACAATCATCCCTGGCCTGAGCTGCAAGCCCTGGGGAGGGAAGGAAGTGGCCGACCCCACAGCCAGCATTCCTCTGTGATGACGCCAGTCTGCTCACTGCCCAACCACCCTATCTGGAGGGCAGTTCTCAGGGAGCCACAGGGGACTCCCTCCCAAAGAGGCTAAGGCCTCTCTTACAGAGGGGGGCCTCCTTCGGCTGGGGGCATCAGCATGACCTGACTGGGCTAGGGGCCAAGAAGAGATGGGCCCAGAGGTCCCCTGGGAGCAGGTCAGAAGGCCACAAGACCCACCCTAAATACCTCTAACTCACTCCATTTCTTCATTCATTCAATAAGCACTCACTGAGACCCTCCTTGTGTTAGCCCTATTCGAGGCCCGAAGGATCCAGCAGGCTGGACTAGGCAGGCAGGCCCTCACCTCAAGGGGCTCCAAGACAGGTAGGAGGAATCCTCCAACAAATAAAATACACAAAAAAGATAAGTTCAGCAATGGTAAGAGCTATGAAGACAATAAATCAGGATGTGACCGCGACAGCGAGTGGTACAATTGGGGACCTCAGCCATTGGAGGGGGTCCTCCACATTCCTCAGACACTTCTTGCCTGCCCACAGTGCCCTCCTCCCATGCAAGTACAGCTCCCTCATCCACACCCCACCACGCCCCCTTCTGAAGGAACGCCACCCGGGAGGGGGCTGGGGGCAGGTGCATTCAGGTGG
This sequence comes from Mesoplodon mirus, assembly GCF_964341445.2. NCBI lineage: Eukaryota > Metazoa > Chordata > Mammalia > Artiodactyla > Ziphiidae > Mesoplodon > Mesoplodon mirus. The sequence goes on from NC_138980.1 coordinate 74,219,456, forward strand.
GGCTTTTCCGAGGCCGGTTTTCCCCCGCTCCCGCTGGAACTTCCAGAGAGCCACGGACCCGCGACACTGGACGCCCGCCCGTCCCCCTCCTCCTCCCCCATCCGCAGCCTGCGAACCTCTGCGCTCCCGGCTTGGTTCCCGGAAACTCCTCGATTTCCCTGTCGCTTCGGCGTTTGCAAGAAACCGAAACCCAGGCCCCGCCCCCCGCGCCGGCTGGGGGCTGGGGTACTAGGGGCTGGGGCCTGCGTGAGGGGCCGGATCCGAACTGGGCGGCCGGAGCGGCCCTTCCCCCACCGGCAGGGCCGAGGCGGAGGTGGGGAGGGAGCCCTCTGAGTGCCTGGGCTCGACTCGGCGCCCACCCCCCGCGGGCATCGTCCCCAGCGGCCCAGCACCACCCGCGCCTCCCACAGGAAAGCTGCAAGTCTAACCCGATCGCTCTGGCTGCATCGGATGGCGGAGTGCCCAGCGAGGGAGGGGACGCAGTGCGGCCTCCCTTGCAGCAACGTAGAGGTGGGCGCCATTTCTGTGCGCCTACTGTGTGTCCGCCAAACCAGGGAAGGGGCGGAGAGGCATTTACAAAGAGCTCTGCACCCCGAGTGTGGCTAGCTTCATCTTGGGAGGGCGGGCACAGAGAAGTTTAGCAACTTGCCCGAGGTCACAAAGTCTGTAGCTGTAGAGCTGGCTGCAAACCTGTGGCCCGCAGCCAGAGGCTGGGCAGAGAAGGAGGAAGAAGTGCCCCGGCAGGCAGCCGGCAGGTGAGCCGCCTGGCACGGGCGGGGCAGCCAGCTGGGGAGGGGGAGGGGCGGTCCCAGGCAGCCACCCGGGCCGCAGGACTGGAGGCTTTGCTTTCTCCCTCCCTCCGTCCTTTTCCAGGAAGCCGGCCAGCCCGGAGCCGGCTGCTCACCCCAATTCACCCCCAACCGGGGCCGAGCAGGAATGTGGAAGTTGGCCGGAAGGGCTTGGGCCCCCTCCCCTCCAAACACACACCCATCTCAAGCCTGGTCAGCGCGAGCGTGCGTCACCTGGCGGTGAAGGGCTCCAGATCGGGACTCGATTACACAGGTTGAAGTAGGGGTGCTGCTGCCCCCATAAAGGCCAAGAAGCCTGCCAGGGACGCTGGCCGTGGTGCAAGACCCATTTACGTGGGGGAGGAGGGTGCTGCTCCCATCCAGCCCCACTCCGGGTCGCGGCCGCCGGGCCTGGCCACAGAGCCTCACCCCCGCCTCGGGGCCCCTTGGGGCGGATGGAGGGCCGAGGCCTCTTTCCTCCCAACGCAGTGTTTATAAGAAATGAAACTGCACAGGGCATCAGCGGCAGCCCACACTGACACCCCGCTCCCCCTCTGGGGTTCCGAACAGTCCAGAGCGCTGGAGCAATTCTCGGCCCACTCTTATATCGCAGGACCCCTAGTGCTTTCCCAGCCAGCTGCAGCCTCCCACTCTGCGTTTAGGATTCTTATAACAGCACAATGTTTATTCTGCTGTGTCATACACCATTTTTGCCGGAGCTGCGAGAGGGGAGGGGCTAGTCTCGTGCCCCAGCACATCCCCAGGGCCAAACCTGCAGTTGACCCAGAGCAGGAATGCCATTCATATTTGTTGAATGAATTAAGAAACGACTTTCTTTATCTATAATTAGGCTCCTTTCAGCCAGGGTGATGACGCCTAGATTCTATCTTCAAGCTTTTGTTGCTTTCAGATTATTTTATGCCTGACTTTGTGTTCTGCACTTGATAGTTTAGGACTGCCTGCCTCCCAGGTTGCTGTGAAAATAGAGGATGGCTGGGAGGGACTTTTAGCGTCTAAGAGAGCCCTCCCTCTGGACCTGGGAGGTGGAACGCCTGCTGGCGTTCATCTGATTTGGGGACTGTGGCCTCTTCTCTGGGTAGCAGGAGCCACAGGGGCCCAGGGCTGCCCTAGTCTCAAAACCCTAGTTAAAACCTTGCTGGGTGCTGTACTTCAGGACTAACTGGAACCCACCTAGGGGGTGAACACTGTGTTCTGAGAGCCTGAGAGAGGGGGCTAGGGACACGATTTGGTCCACTGAGGAAGGCTTCCATAGCGGTGATCTTGCCCCTAGCAGCCTGATTGCAGAAGTCATCTCAAAGGAGGTCTTGCCAGCCAGTCAGCCTCTTCTGCCAGCTCAGAAAACCCCAGAGCCTAATACAGAGAAACTGCAATAAATTTACCCTCATTGAGTGATAGTATAGATGGGAGGTATCCTTTGAGTGAGACCCTGCTCCAGAGCTAACCCCCAGCTAACTCCAGCTGCAGTGTGAGGAACCCTCTCAGGTCTCTTGCAGAAAAATGCAGACTTTGGGACTTCCCTGGTGGTCCAGTGGTTAAGACTCTGCACTTCCACTGCAGGGGGCATGGTTCGATCCCTGGTCAAGGAACTAAGATCCCACATGCTGTGTGGCCTGGCCAAAAAAAAAAAAAAAAACAGCAGACTTTGTTCCCCAGAAGGACACCACCCAGAAGGTGATAAGTGGAGAAAAGAAAACATGAAAGTTAAGGGCTAGGGGGTTTTGAGGAGGGGAAGGATTTCTGGTTGGCTGCTTTGGAGGTGCTTCATAGAAGACCAGGCATTTGCTCTGGGCCTTAAAACAGACTGAAATTGAAGTGCGGTGGGGGGAATGGGAGGGGGAGAACTAAGACTGAGAGAGCAAGGGGGAATGGCAGGTGAGGTGAGTGTTGCTAAGTATCCTAGGAAGTCAGGGATGAGGAGCAAATGGAAGAAGCAAAGACAGGGGAAAAACACAAAGTGTGTTCAGAGAATGGAAATACAGTGAAAGGTTCATGCTTTACTGTGAACGCGTGTCCTTTGACTAACATTTTACAGTTTAGAAAGGAGTTTGATAGTCTATCTAATTTCATCTTTGTAACAATTAGGACAGATGTGCAGAGAGTACCTCTATTTTACAGAAGAGAAAACTGAGACCCAGAGAGGGACAGAAGCTGCCTAAGGTCACACAGCAAATGGCAAAGCACAAGAACACAGCTTTCAGACTCAAATCCCGTGTTCTCTTTCCACCACATGAGACTCCTAGACTCTCTTTCCACCACCCTGTAGTTACTGCCAAGGGTAGGGGAGTTGTGGGAAAGAAGGTTGGAATGGGACCCTTAGGACCAGAGTTAGCAGTGAATTGAATGTGGGGCTAAGGAGTCTGAGGGAACCACAAGGCTCCTGTGTGGACCTGAATGCTAAGGAGGTCATCAAAGTTAGGGAGATAATCCTAGTGCAGAGGTGCCTGGAGGCGCAGGCCTGACAGGGAGGGAGTCTCAAGGGGAGGCTATGGCAACAATAGTCTGAACCTGAAATGTGAAAGCAGGATTTGATTCAGGCAAGGAAGACCAGAGGACCAGGTGAGCACCCAAAAGGCAGCCAGAGTTTGGGTTTGGAGGTCACCTGCCCAGAAGGGATGGCTGGAATTACAGAAGATAAGTATTTTGAGTCAGAGAGGGGAAAGGGCCAGCCCTGAATTACTAAGAGAAACCTGAAAAGGACAATATATAGTCTGTCCAGCTTCCCAAGGAATGTGTGATAAATCTTAGAATGGGATTCATCAAGAACAGTTACAATAAAAATTTGAGATACTTAAACAGGGGTTAGCGTTATTTCACTGAGTTGGAGTATAGCACCCCCAATCATCATAAGCAGATTGTTATAGACTTCAAGATTACATAAGAATCCCTAAAGTTAAAAGTTAAAAAAAAAAAAGGCAAAGAACACTTCAAAAATGTAAATGACAACTTCACTGGTAAATACTAACACTGGGGAATTTCTCCTTAGCAAAAAATTATGATGTGCGCAAAGATTTAGCTACACAGTGCTGTTTGTATTATGAAAAAATGGAAATAACCTAAATGTCCTACAATAGGGGATTAATTGGGTAAATTTTTATTTATCCTTATGATAGAATAATATGTACCCATTACAAATGATATTACAGAAGTACATTTCATGACACAGAAAGATGCTCATTATAGATATATATATATATACAGATGATTATGAATTAAAATAAAGTTCTTGTTTTAAAGCACTTTTTACACTCTCCTGTTGCCTTCACAGGGTCAATTCCTCAGACCACATGAAATGCAAACTTCATTTCCCTAATCTCACACTGAATTCTCCAGTGGCTATGTCAGGTTCTTAGGGGTAGGACAAGCACCCATTTGCTGCACAGAGAACAGACTTTGCAACTCAGGAGCCACTTGTTTTCTGCTCTTCTTGCTCAGAAGGTCTTGGTTTCTGTAGTGCATTCCCACTCCCTTCTGTCACTTAAAGCACCTCAACCCTTTTCCCCACTTCCAGGGCCTCAGCACCTTCCATTTTGCTTAACACCCAGCTAGGCTCACTCCTCACAGTTTTCCTGCCTTTCTGCCTCTCCTGGCTCCTGCACCCATCAGTATCTGGGAGACAGCTCTGACCCATTCCTGTTGGTTTCCTGGGAACCAAGCTTGGTCTTAGTCACAGCATCAGATTCTGGTGCACCATTATTGGATTGACCCATCCATTTCCTCTGTGGGAAGGAAGCTCTAGTGTGACTGACAGGTGGAATGCTGCATCAATGTGTCTGTTTATAGCCTGCAACACTGCAACTGGGTGCCACTATGGAGGGAGAGCTGGGGTGACAGGAGTGACACAACCAACCCAGCCTGGAAGAGTGATTTACCTCTGAATCAGCAGCTTGATGGGGTTGAAGGAAGAAGCCTGCTGTGCCAGAGTTCTAGATAGAAAAATGAACACTCAGCCCAGCGTCTAGGAGTACAAGTAGGTCAAGGTCTAGTTGTAAGCCCAAGAGTTAAATAGCTTCCATCCCCAAGGGGCCTGGGACCTGGGCTCCCCAATCCTTTGGCTAGACCCAAGGCCTTGGTCAGACCTAAGCCGTTCCCCCATGTTGCCCAGAATGTCTCTGGGCCAAGCTCTGAGGGCCCAGAGATGACACTAATGCTGCCACCGAGGGGCTCCCATGCAAGGGCCACATGAGACTGTGGAGGCGGCCTAAGGCAGGAGTGCTAGGAGGAGCCAAGGTTAGCCCACACCCACCTCAACTCAGCAGTCCTGGCTTCTCTGAAACCCTTCTCCCTTTGTGGGGCAGTCCCAAGGGTGTAGAAGGAGAAGCAGAAGAGGTCTCTCCCTGGTCACTATTAGACTCTGGGCAGGGACCTCGCAATCCACGCATCATCTGCTGCCCAAGTAGGTCATGATGCTTTACAGACATCATCTCTCTGTCACTGTAAACCAGCAAGGTAGGGCTATCGTTATTTTGTAGTTGAGGAAACAGGTCCCTAGTCCATTGGCAGGCTGCGCTAGCAGCGGCCAAGCTGGGATTTCTTCTCGTCCTGGCAGCCCCAAGCAGGGCAGGCTTTCCTTTACTTCTCCAGGGAAGGTGAATGACCTGGCGGTGGGTCATCCCTCAAAAAGGGGGCAGTTTGAGAGCCAAAACCCTCCCTTCTTGACACCCCATTAACGGGCTTGAGGAAGCAGGTTGGTTTTCCGGGGATTCAGTCCTGGCGTCCACTCTGAAGAAGGCGCAGGTGCCCGGGTGACCCCCTCACCGGGGCTGGGGAGATAGATGTCCCCATCCCCAGGAAAGGAGGGCAAGGAGATGGACAGAGGAGCTAGCAGGCTGGGGGAGTGCGGAGTGAGGGGAGTAACTATGGGCCGGGGCCGTTTGACTTTCCAGGACAGCTTTCTCCTGGGCGAGCTGGTATGGGGGTGGAGTGGGAGCCGGCGGGGCGGGCCCGCGTTCGCCCCGGGGCGGCGGCGCCAGGCCGGAGGGGGTGGGGAGGGGCAGCCGCCCTGTACTTCCCCTTCGCCGCTAGCTCTACAACCGCCTGATTTCCCCGAAATGATGAGGCGGCGCTGGCCAATGGGCGCCCTCGCGGCTCTCTAGGAGGCGGGGCCCGGCCTGGGCTGGGGGAATCCCGCTAAGTGTTTAGATTTCTCGCCGGCGCCGCTACCCCGGCAGAGCGCGCCACTCCTTCGTCGAGGCAGGACGTGCGCCCGAGCCGGGCGGAGCAGAGGCCAGCGGGAGCCGAGCCAAGCCGAGGCCAGCCGTGCCCAGCGGCTCCGCGACCCAGGCATCCTCTGCCTTCTCCCCGCTCCCACCAAGAATCGCGCTCCCCGTTCCCGCTTAGCAGCCCTCGCCGCTCCGGGACCCTCGGGCGCCGCCGCTGAAAAGCGCTTGAAGCCGAGGTGAGCCCGCCTTCGCCGCAAGGGGCACCGGTGGCGTCGAACAAAAGCGTGCGGGGCATCAGGAAGTGGGGGACGAAAACCCCAGCCGGGAGAGTGGCGGGCTCGCGGCGTGGCCTGGGCCCCCGCGCGGACTCGGGAAGGCGCTGGAGGAGCGGCAAGCAGCTGCGCGGGGAGGGCGGGCCGCGGCGTGGACCGCCCACCCGGCCGAGGTTGCCCGACCCCGGCCGCTGCCGCAGCTCTGTGTGCGCGAAGCCGCTGGCGGCCTCTGGGTGGCCCTGTGTGTTGGCTGCGCGCATCCACGAGTCGTGCGGGGGACTCGAGTGTATGTCGGCGCGTGGGCGCCCTTTGCTCCCGGCGCCGGCTTTCGGCGGTCCCAGCTCGCGCCCAGGCCCCAGGTTTCAGGCTGTCTATGCAGGTGGCGGGGCCTGGGGCTTGCTGCCCTGGATGGTTGGAGGACCTCCCGGGACCGCGGGAAGAGGCGCCACAGGTGTTCCTTGGGCCACTTCGCCCGAGGAGGGGAACCAGGCCGGAAGGGTTGGCGTCCGGGCCTCTACACTGTGACTGTCAGGGAGGCGTAGAATAGATTTGGGGCGGGGGGGAGTCCAGGATGTAGGGTGACTGCTTGTCCATTAGGGAAGGTGCACATCTAGTGGCAACAACTCAAGCAGGAAAATTTCTTGGCATCAAGCAAAAGAAGCCCCTTGCTTCCCAAAGGATTTGAATTTTGGGAGAAAAGTTCTGGTATTTAGATATCTCTGTGTTTTGTTTCTTTTCCTGAACATAAATCTCGAAACACACATGCATGCCTGTCTCCTCCCAAGACTGTCTAGGAGGGGGTGAGGGAAGAAGCATTTTGCTCAAGATGCTGAAAAGATTTGGAGGGCGGTTTTATTCCAGAGAAAGCGCCCTTCCCCATGATTGTAGTACTTGGAATCTGGACGAGGGCAGGGGAGGGTAATTGAATGACCTGGGGTGGGGCAGGGTAGTGCCTAGGGGCTGCTCAACAGACTCCAAACAGGAGCCTTCTGTCTTCTCTTTACAGCCAACATGCCCATCACTCGGATGCGCATGAGACCCTGGCTAGAGATGCAGATTAATTCCAACCAAATCCCAGGGCTGATCTGGATTAATAAAGTGAGTGTTACTCTTTGGGTTTTTCTGCCACTATTTTAACCCATGTTCTTTAGGGGACCAAAGCTTCAGATGCAGCTCAAAAAGGGAAGTGTGATAGGGAGCAGGCAGATGTATTTCCTAGTGGATCCTGCAGGGAGTGTACAAGACCCAGCCAGGGCCCCACTGGCTGACTTCTGCCTGCCTCCCTGGGCATCCACCTGAAGGCACTGACAGTTTTCCAGCAGCAAGATTCTCCCAGCATCTGCAGGGCCAAAGTTCTGGTCTCTCCTGAGGGAGACCTCTACAAGCACACACAACATTCTGGAGGGCTCCAGTCAGGCAGATAGGAGACAGAAAAGTGGGCACTGCTGGCAGGAAGGTGACTAGCTCAGCAGGCGACCCAAGAATTAACCTTGCACCAGTTGTCCAGACCCAAGAGGCCTCTTGCTGGTGCACAAAGGACAACATAGACCCTGAAGACTTAGCAGTAATAATAGTAGCCATAATAACAACTAATGCTTACTGTACACTTACTATGAGCGAGCATGGCACCATGTTATGTTACTTACATCGTGTCATTTAATCCTCAACATAGCCCTGTGAGGTAGATTCTATTAATATCTCCATTTTCAGATAAGGAAACTGAGGCACTGAGAAGTAGATGATATCACACAAAAAGCGATAAAGTCAAGATTTGAACCTGAGCAGTCTGACTCAAAACTCCATACTGTTAACCACCAGTAAAGATACCAGTGAGACCTTAGCTTTCATATTTGTTACTGTGTTTTTTTCATTTCACGGAAGAGAAAACAGTGAGGGACAAAGAGGTATAGTGACAATGCCAGGGTCACACAGGTAGTCATCATCCAAGTCTGGCCCTGGGCTCCCACAGGTATATGGCCAGGACCCCCTGTGTAGGAGCCAGTGGTCACAGTTGTCCTGAGCAGCCCCATCTAATGAACTGACTTCTCACTTCCATGCTGGTGCTGACAAGTCTGAGAGAAGCATCCCAGGGTACTCTGTATGGGTCCTAGCACATCTGTAATAGGCAGAAGGAGGTCTTTGCTGAGCTGATGATGCCCTAGCTCATCAGAACCCAGAGACCCTTCTGAAAGATCTAGTGATGGAGTAGCCTGTTTAAGCCATTCTCAGGATGGGTCAACCCAAGCCAGATGTCAGGGTGAAAAGGGGAAGTCAGCCTTTTCCCAGATCTGGGGGGCTGGGCAGATTCAGGCCAAAAGCCTGTGGTCTCTGAGCTGACACGGTCTTACATGTATGTGTGCTTGTGTGCTGTATAGGAGGAGATGATCTTCCAGATCCCATGGAAGCATGCCGCCAAGCATGGCTGGGACATCAACAAGGATGCCTGTCTGTTTCGGAGCTGGGCCATTCACACAGGTGTGTGCCCTGGACTCCAGCTCTAAGAGGAGCAGGGAGGAGATAAGGGGAGGCACTTCTTTTAACACAGAGGCTCTTCACTGGGGTCTCTGAGCTCCCTGAGATGTTGTACAGAATTCGGGGGTGGGCAGGGAGCAGATGTGTGTTTTGGGGGAGAGGGTTCATCATTTCAGCACGTTCACAAAGGAATTTACGAAGCCAAAATCTTAGAAAGTGTGGCTTCTTCATGGAGTTTGTGGCTAGATTAAAGTTCTCCCTGGCAAAAGCAGTCGTGAGCACGGACACTGAAAGAGATCCAGGCCTTCCTTTTTCTTGATGTTGACCAATAGTCCTGGGTCCAAGGCCCATCTGGTTGGCAGCCTCTTTCATCCTTCAGGGATGGGACTTTTGGCCCATCTCGGACCAGTCAGTCCACCTATCAGTAAATATTCTTTGATGCCTACTCTGTGTGCATTCCCAAGTTTGGAACTATCAAATAAGCCCCAGTCCCTGCCATCTGGCTGCTGACAGCCAAAGGGAGACTGGGCATGATCTGTGACAAAGATAGCACTTTGGGGCTTGGGCTCTCTAGTGCTTCTGGCTAGGCCCTTTGCTGAGGCTTGCTGGATGTATTTGAGCCAAGTCTGGGCATTTGAGAAGCCCAGGGCCTGCACAGGTGTCAGCCAGGAATACCTGCTGGTTTGACCATTGTGGATCTCTGGCAGCATGAGAGCTCAGGGGTACTCTCTTGTCTTTCTCCTTCCAAGCCAGGGCACAGCTGAGGATCCCCACCTATAGTCCTGATGATACTCTTCACTTTCCTGCCCACTAGGCCGATACAAAGCAGGGGAAAAGGAGCCGGATCCCAAGACATGGAAGGCCAACTTTCGCTGTGCCATGAACTCCCTGCCAGATATCGAGGAGGTGAAGGACCAGAGCAGGAACAAGGGCAGTTCAGCTGTGCGGGTGTACCGGATGCTCCCACCCCTCACCAAGAACCAGAGGAAAGGTATCCAAGGGCTCTGGGTCCTGGGAAAGCCCTCAGGGAGAGAGGGAAGGAGGAAGGAAGTCAGCTGGGGCTGGCATGCCTGCCTGTACCAAGGGTGACAGCCTATCTGCCCCACAGAGAGAAAGTGCAAGTCCAGCCGAGATGCTAAGAACAAGGCCAAGAAAAAGGTGAGTATGATCCTAAGCAGCTAGCCTTTGGTCACCTGAGAGTCAAGGTGGGCAGTAGAAGGAGTGCCCCAGCAAGCCTGGGCCTAAGCTTCTTTCTCCTTCTACAGTCATGTGGGGAATCCAGCCCCGATACCTTCTCTGATGGACTCAGCAGCTCCACTCTGCCTGATGACCACAGCAGCTACACAACTCAGGGCTACATGGGGCAGGACTTGGACATTGAACGGGCCCTTACTCCAGGTAAGGTGGGCCGGGTCTGGCAGGGGACCACATAGGTTGGTGGGATGGCTCTTTCTCTTGGGTCTAGGGGGCACCGTGCTTGTAGATGGTGACTTGTTGGAGCAGGCTGCGAGTTGGCGGGGATGCTGGGTGTCCTGGTAAACTAAGAAAGCACACAGCTCTGACCCTCAGTTTCTGTTGTCCTGAAGCACTGTCACCGTGTGCCGTCAGCAGCACCCTCCCCGACTGGCGCATTCCAGTGGAAATTGTGCCAGACAGCACCAGTGACCTGTACAACTTTCAGGTGTCGCCCATGCCCTCCACCTCTGAAGGTTCGTGCCTCCGGGGCCTGGCCTGCCTGACTGTTGGGATCCAAGGAGGGGTTTCCTGAGGGAGAAAAGATGCTCAGAACTCCACCCAGCACTGAGCTGACTGGTGGGCTGGAGAGAAGAGGGAAGAGGTGGGAAGAGGTGTGGCTTCAGGGTTCAGGAGGCTGAGTCACAAGGACAGTGTTCTGTTCTGGAATCTTCATGGAAGGCAGATATCCACTTGGAGGCCAGCGTGTGTGTGCGCATGTGTGAAAGGATAGGGGGACTTGGTGGGGCTGGCACTGCAGGGTGAGCCTGGCTGACTGACCTCAGCCAACCTCTCTGCTGTTCCCCATCCACAGCTGCAACAGATGAGGACGAGGAAGGGAAATTAACTGAGGACATCATGAAGGTAAAGCCCCTTCCTTCCTTCTTCAGTGCTCTTTTGAGGTGGCTACTTCTCAGTGAGGGGAGAGAACCAGTGAGAGCTTCCAAGTTGGAGGGTAGGCAGTTGCTGCTGTGACCTGTCTGCTTGCATGGTCCTACAAGTGTCACATCCATGTGGCTGGGGACCACTGACCTCTTTGGCTGGTGGGAAAGACACTGTGGAAGTGGGGGCAGGAGGGAGGCTGGGTTTCTCACATGCTGTCCTAGGGCCTCAGATAGCTCTGAGTCAGCCACCATCAGTGCCGGGTCCCTGGCCCGTGTCCTCTGCCCCAACATGCCCCAGTCCTGTTAGTTTGGGAACTGCACATGAGGTTTCAGTAATCAGCCTTTGGGATCTGTAATATGATGGCTTTTCTTTTTTTTTTTTTTTTTTTTTTTTTTCCCGGTACACGGGGTTCTCACTGTTGTGGCCTCTCCCGTTGCGGAGCACAGGCTCCGGATGCGCAGGCTCAGTGGCCATGGCTCACGGGCCCAACTGCTCCGCAGCATGTGGGATCTTCCCGGACCGGGGCATGAACCCGTGTCCCCTGCATCGGCGGACTCTCAACCACTGCGCCACCAGGGAAGCCCTGGCTTTTCTTTTTTTAAGCAAATTATTCTCCAGGTTTTTTTCTGCTTCAGTTTTTAAAATAAATGTAAAAAAGTTTTTGAAGTAGCTGTACCCAGGCTCTGTTCCATCAGCACAGAAAATGGAGACATGGGCATAGTTCCTTATCTCTACCTGAAATTTCTAGGCATCTTTTCTTGACTTAATATGTGAACCATTGCTTTAAGCCACCCTCCCAGTTGGTATGTCCTTACCCAGTTGAGAGGGAAGTCTTGGAGATTCTATGCCAGAAGGTAGATGTGGGAGTGTCAGCCCAGGGCAGACCCTCACCTCCCAGGCCCCTATCCTAACTGCACTCCACGTCTATATCCATTTGAGAATGTGAAAATGGCCAAGGATGTGATCCTGGCTGGGAAGCGTTGGCTCATTGAAGGCAGGACCAGAGGGTGAGTCTGTACTGCTTCTTATTTATCTGTCCCCAGCTCTTGGAGCAGTCAGGGTGGCAGCAGACAAGCGTGGATGGGAAGGGGTACCTGCTCAATGAACCTGGGGCCCAGCCCACCTCTGTCTATGGAGACTTCAGCTGCAAGGAGGAGCCAGAAGTTGACAGCCCTGGGGGTAAGGAGACCGTGGATCCATATGGTTTCTCAAAGAAGGGAAAACCAAGTAGCGGGTGGGGAAGGCTTGGGGGCAGGGCCAGAGAGCAGCAGGGGTAAAGCATCCTTGTTAAATTCATCGGGGTACAGACAGCTTACAAATTGGCTGCTCCTTCCAGGCCCTCAGGTTTGCCTAAGATTGAGGCTGCCATGGGGCGGACAGCAGAGGCTGCTGTGTCTGAGGCCTTCACGGATAGGGTTGGAGGGTCGGGGGAGAACACACCTGCCTCCCCATCCCCAATCCTCACACAACCTTCTTCACATCTTCTAGGGTATATTGGGCTGATATCTTCAGATCTGAAGAACATGGACACCAGCTGGCTGGACAGCCTGCTGCCCCCAGTCAGGCTGCCCTCCATCCAGGCCATTCCTTGTGCACCATAGGTGGGCCCCTGGCCCCCTTTTACTTCTCTAGGCAAGCAGGACCTGGCATCATGGCGGCTGTGGTACAGAGAAGCAGGAATCCTGTGGCCCCTTGATATGACAAAGTGTAACCCCACTGCTGACCAGGGATGGGGATTTCCTCCTTGGGACAGTGGCCTCTGGGGGTCCGGCAGGCCAGGGTCTGGGCTTATCTTGTGGGGTAAAGCTGGCCCTGCCTCCTGGGAAGATGGCATTCTGAGACTGGTGTGTCAGGTGGAGGTCTCAGACAGGAGTCAGCCTCCAGCTTTTCCCTCTGAGCCCAGCTGCCTGGAGAGGTAAAGCTGGCCCTGCCTCCTGGGAAGATGGCATTCTGAGACTGGTGTGTCAGGTGGAGGTCTCAGACAGGAGTCAGCCTCCAGCTTTTCCCTCTGAGCCCAGCTGCCTGGAGAGGGTCTTGCTGTCACTGAGCTGGCCCAAGGGAACGGACCAGTGACCTCAGAAAGCACAGCACCAACTCCAGGGCTGGCTCTGCACTAAGAGACAATTGCACTAAGTGAATCCTGTTCCCAAAGAACCACCTCCCTTCCTAGCTGAGCCCTGGGGACTGTTCCAAAGCCAGTGAAATGTGAAGGAAGACTGGGGTCCTGTGGGGACAGTGCCCCCTCTGCCTCAGAGGAGCTCTGCCCTGCTCCCTGCTTAGGCTGAGGGGCTTGTGAAAAAAACTGGCACTTTTTCTTGTGGACCTTGCCACATTTCTGATCAGAGGTGTACACTAACGTTTCCCCCAAGCTCTTGGCATTTGCATTTATTTATACTGTGCCTTGCTCTGCACCCACCTGCCCCCTTAGGCAGGCCCCAGCAGCCCCCAGCAGGCCCAGGGAGGCAAGTGTGAGTGTGACCTTTAAAATTGGAAATGTCATCTGACCGCTAAGTCATGTGTGACCACACATGTACGTGTGTGTAAATATGTACATTTGTCTTTTTATAAAACGTTAATTCTTTATAAGTGGTGTGGCCTTTTACTTAGGCATAGATTATAGATGATTTTACTTTTTGTAGACACATTCTGATGGACTCATTGTTGGCATCCTGCCTGAGCTTGCCTTTGGAGTGAGCGGTGATGTGCACCTATTGTGAAATCCTTTCAGTTATGTTCATGGAGAAGGTGGCAGGAGAAGGGACAGTCATGGCACAGGGATATGCTCATGTAAATATAGTCACTTGCCCATGGCTTTATAGCCAGAGCTATGAGTTGAACTTGGGCTCCTGGGGCCTGGGGCGTGTTAGGTTTTGAGTTCTGAGGAATGTGCCATAGACTCGAATGTCCTGCTAAATTCAAATGCAGGTGTACTCAGGTGCTACTCCAAAAAGTTAACAGTTGGCACAGCATGGTCACTGGCAATCAGAACAGACACCAGCCCCCAAAAGGTTCCCGCGGCCTGTTGTGCCGCCAAGCAGTACTTGCTGTCCATTTGCTTCAGTGACAGGAATGTTCTGTCTCTGCACTGTCCACTGCCTTAGGCAGTGGCATACTTACATGTGCCACCCGAACACTTGAAATGTGGCCAGTGCAATGGAGGAACTGGATTTTTAAATTTTTTTTTGTCTGCGCCATGAGGCATGCGGGATCTTAAGTCTCCTGATCAGGAATGGAACCTGTGCCCCCCTGCAGTGGGAGTGTGGAGTCCTAACCACTGGACCACCAGGGAAGTCCCTGGATTTTTATTTAATTAGTTAAAATTTTAAAAGCCATATGTGGCCATTGGCTACCATATTGGACAGTACAAGTCGATACTGGATTGGGAGCAGATTTGAGGGGGAGGGGCTGGGGTGGTTGGAGGACACTGGGGACAGGGGCTTGAGGCTATTTACCTGACTGTTCAAAAGTATTTTACTATTTTGACAGCCAATAATAACTGGTGCTGAATACCAGCCTGCAGTGTGCTGTGAAACAGCTCCATGCACAAATGTGTTAGGAAAACCGTGGATGACCTTACATGAAGCAGGCTTCCTTCTTCCACATCTTTTCAGGGTTCTGGCTGGGCTAATAGAGATTCACGGCATCTCTGTGAAGGGATATCTTTGATCAGAACAGTGTTTCTGAAAACCACAGGTTGGGAATCACTGATATATGGCAATGAAGGGTCTCAGATAAGAACCAAGTCACAGTGTCTGAGAGGCAGAGATCTGGAAATAGGCTTTTCTCATTTGCCTCAGTCTGTCCCTGGGGCTAAACAGCACCCAAAGCAGTAGGCAGGCTGGCCAAGGGAAGCCAGCAGGCATCACTAGCATCGTCTGGGGAATGAGGCCATGGCAGTGAAGGGGTCACTCATGGAAACCAAGCCGTGTGGACACATCTTCCATATTCTTGGTCCCAGAAACCCCCTTGTAGGGCCTAGCCATCTGGAAGGAGTGTGGGGGAGAGAAGGCTGAGTGAGAAAATAATGAAAAAACTGGAAAATGGGCGAAGTTCAGTTCTCTGCAAAGCTTGGGAAGTATTGTTCCCTGAACGGCAGGTGGCCCTCCTGCTGGGTAGACATTCTGTTTGTGGATGCCTGGATAGACCAGTCTCAAGCACTACCCATCAGAAGATCCACCTGGGTTTTTCAAGAGTTAGCATCATCTGGGCGCCAAAGGGGAGGGATAAGATGACTTTTCCGAGTTCTTGCAGGGCCCTGCCCTTACTGAGGAAAATAGGATGGGGAGGCTAGCCTCCTATGGCTTCTAACCGGGGGCTTGGTCTTCTAGTACATGGCTTTTCCAGCTAAGGATGGTTGGGAGTGGTGTGAAGCCAGGTAGAGTAGACCCAGGAGGGGTGGGGAGGAAGGGATGCAACCCAGAGCAAACAGCGGGGACTGCTTCTGACTTCTCTCCTCTTGTCCTTCGACGTATTCCCGGACAGAGAGTAGGCGGTGGATATGCTGAAGTCCCAGGCAGGTGTGGAAATCTCTCAAGTTCTAATATGCGAAGTTCATCACTTGTAAGTTACGAAAATGGGAGAGGAATTCCATCAGTGAGGTCCCAATCTCTAGAGCCAAGATAGAGTCCTGGTCTCTTAACTCTTCTTACCCTAGGCATCCGAAACAATTGGAACCAACTCCTTGGAATGTCCAAGGAGGGACCCCAAAAATCTACCCCTCCCCATTACAAAGGGAGCTGAGTCCTAGGGACCAGACATGAAGGAGTAGTGTGGGATGGAGCCAGATTTTCCAGCATGGTGAGCTGTCTTCACCACACCCCACCATGGACCTCAGCCCATGCCTGACAAGTGTAACAGTAAAGTCCAAATGCTCACCTAAGGATGATGGCAGCTGATACTAACTCATTAGCCAAACAGTGCCTGAAATGGAGCAACATCAGTATAATCTGTGTCAAATTTGGGCATGATAAATTCATTTGAAGGATCTGCCATGCTTTTGTGGCTCACTCCCAAGAATTTCAGTTTAAGTGCTAATGGTAGAAGCTCTTGGCTGAGGGACTAGGAGTTCATTGAAAGACCTGTTTCGCTGGGGTTGTGATAACAGCATTGTCACGAAGGACCACTTTGCAATGGGGTAAACCGGCAACGTGGGGCTCAGGCACACCAGCTAGAACTCCTGCCCTGCCAAGTCTACAGATATTCAAGGGCATTTCTGGTTAGTAATAGGAGTTTCCTTGCCTTACTCCAAAGGTGTCACTTTAATTGGGCTGTTACTCATTCAGCTTACTTGGCAATAGGAAGGAAGCTAGAGGCTAATATGCTAGCTTCCCATACAAAGGCTCATGGTGGCAGAAGACCTTTAGGAAAGACATGCAAACCATCCCTTCTTGATATATCAGTATTCAGCATCTCTCAGTGCACTGTGTGCAAGATAAGTGCATCCTCAGATCTCTCTGGAAGTCTTGGGTGGGGACTGCCAAAGACAGAACTGAAGTCTTGGAAAAAGTCTTGGGTCTGGTTGGAGGTGAAGTCCTTTCCTCTGCAAGTGATGCCCCCAGGCTGGTAGGGCTGGGTCATACCCAGGCTGTCATTCTCTGGGACCATTTGGACTTCTTTCACATGATTTGCACACATCCAAAACTCCTTGTACTAGTGGGGTACAGGATTCCTCAGCAGCCCTGTTGGAGCACCCAGGAAGCTTTTGTCTGTCAGACGTAATGCCCTTTCTTAATCTGGGCACAGCTAACCCTCCCATCATGAGAATGTTTGAAATTCATCAGAACTCTGCACTAACCTTTCCCCACTGTGCCAGCAGTCACAGGGGCAGGGGCTTGGAGGGTGAATGAGGAGCTCATGTACTTCCTTTTCCAGGAGTCAAAGTACTGGGCAGAATAAGACTTGTCTTTGTCAGCCAGGGCTCGCTTGTGAGTCCAAGTCTAAGGCAGCACAAGGGCATAGCTGGTTGGCTACATGGTTTTCCTAGCTCCAGGCAACTCCCAAGAGACCCATTTCTCCTGACTTCCTAGGGGTGGGGAGTTGTAAAAGAACCCCCCACTTCTGCAGGCTCAACAGTGAGGCAGGCCTAGAGAGTCTGTGTGGGGTTTAATTTCAACTGGGGAGATACTGGAGGCAATGAGGCAAGGACATGGGGGCTAAGTACAAGGGGAGAGACAGACATTCACCCACCGCACCATCCCTCATCCAGCTCCACGAGCTCAGAAAGGAGCAGAACTGAAAAGGACCTCACAGTCCAGCCGGATAATGACAACACAGCCTTGAGGACTCACTGTGCAACAGGCACTGTGCCAAGCACCCTGTATGCACCATGGCACTGGCACCCCACCACAGCCCCTGTTCACAGACATGGAAACCAAAGCTCAACCAGCACAAGGCGCTTGCTTCCCCAGGATGATTCAGTTAATCCGTATGGGGCCTGGATTCCAACCCACATCTGTCTGTGCCCGGAACCCAGACTGTTTCCACGAAGTCAGGCTGCCCACAGAGGAGGAAACTGAGGCCTGGGGAAGAAGTTTGGAAGAGCTTGCCTGGGGCAGCTAGCACCTTATGCCAAAAAAGCATTTGGGGACACAGAGGGAAGGCAGCAAAAGCTGCAGCTGCTCTGGACACTGTGTGGGACCCCTGCCTTCAGCTCCCTGCCCTCACCCCAGGCAACATGGCTCTGCGGCTACAGGCCCCAGGGCCCTGTGAGGTGAGTTTTGACTTGATCCTAAAGGGAGGCAATGCAAATGCCCTAGAGGCCACCTGCAGTTCGCTGAGTGGGGCCCCCAGGGGGTGGAACACAGGCCCATAACTTGGCTTCAATGCAGGGGGCACCTCAGCCACACATGTCCGTTTGTGAACCAGCTCCTAGGAGACCATCTGCCCCCACTTTGGGGGCCTGCCTCAGGACACTCGGGAGGACCCCAGTTTTGGTCTCTGGCCAGACTGAGACACATGCAATGCAGTCCTGGGGCCCTCCCGTATCTGAAGGCTCACACAGGCAAAACCTCACCAGCCAGTGCCTGTCCCCTTCCTGTCTGCTACTCCCCACATGCCCAACCTCTCCAACCAGACTGGAAGCTCCTCAGGGGCAAGCAGCTCATCTCCTCCATATTCTCACAGAAGGAGATCCTGCTCAGGCAAGACTGGCACTTGAGAACATCTCTTGCAAAACGCTGGGTCAGCAAAGCCCTGCAGCTAGCATCTGCTCACCTTCTCTACCCACTGTCCACCTGGCTTTTCTGAGTCCTTCCTTGGGGGACAATCCAGGCTGGACTCTGGGGTGCAGGGAGAAGACTGAGAGACAGGGAAGGCACAGAGTGGTAACTAGCTCTGACCCTGCAGTAGAGCCTTGGGCAAGAATGGGCCATGACCAACCAGCCCAGAACAAGAGCCACTGTGTCCTACGACATGCAGCACAACCCATCTGTGTCCCTCAGCAGGACTGCTGGAGATGGAAGGCTGAGTCATTAATTACTTTCTTTTATTAAAAATGTACACAAGTAAAAGGAACATGGTTTAATTGTACAGAGTAAGAAATACAGATGAGTAAATAGAAACATTAATTAAAGCCACCTGCAATACACCACCCAAAAGTAATCATGCTGTTAAATGTTTAGAAATCGGATACAAACACAATTCTTCACCCCCCTGTGCATATATTTAGGAGCTCTGTCCCATGCAGATACAGGCACGGGTCCAGGAACACTGCAAGAAGAGATCTATACTTCCCCGGCACTCGCTTGGGGCCCTTCCCCAGCCCCCAGATCTCTCTGCTCCCAGATACCGTGCAGAGGTTGGCATCCAAGAGTCCAAAGGGCTAGCCATCCAGGCTGACAAGGTAATCTATAGTAGATTAGTAGGGGCAAAGGGCCTTGGAGGCAGGATACCAACTGTCCCAGTTTGCTCAGGACAGATGAGTTTCCTGGATGTGGGAATTTTCATCGCTAGAACTGAGAAGGTCCTGGGCAACTGGGGTGAGTTGGTCCCCCTACTTGGAGGACCAAAGGCCTTGTCCAGCCCCTCCTTCTCTGCACTGCCCACTGGCCCTCCTACTGGGTCTTATATCCCTGGGGACCTCAGCAGGCAGCTCAGGGACAGAGGCTCCGCAGGGCCCACTACTTCCTCAGGCTCCCACCAAGTTCCAGCCTGAGGCCCAGGGAAGGAGTGGGGAAAGGGAATGAGTAAAGGCAGACAGGCAGTCATACTGAGGAAAGGGGCCAGGTGACCTCTGGCTGTCAAGGGCAGCCAGGGATGCTGAGGTGGAGGGGCTTCAATATTTAGCTGCCTGCCCCTCCAGGCCTGGAGCTTCCCTTAGAATTCAGTGCCTTAGTTCTCAGAGGCCCCAGTCCTTGGAAGCCCTAGGGTCTTTGGGTGGGAGGTGCTCACCCCCAGGGCTTCCCACAGTCCTGCTGCATCCAGCCCTACATCCCCCCTCCTCCATGTCCACACCTGCTGGCGCTTCCTGCCTAGCCCATCTCCACCCAAGACTGGGCACAGAGCATGGGAAAAGAGGAATCCAGGACAGGTGGAGCTGAGTGAGGAGCAGAACAGGTGGGAGGGGACCTAGGCATAAAGGACCTCTCCTAATAAGGGTGGCCACATCCTGACTGTGGTCTGGCCCGGCCTGCTTTCTATGCCTGAGAATGGAGCCCTTGGAGAACCCAGAGGAGTAGGCAGAATAATGGTCCATGGTGGTATAAAGATGTCCACATCCTAATGCATGGAATCTGTGACATGGCAATGGGGAATGAGGTTGCTAATTAGCTCACTTTAAACTAAAGAGATTATTCTGGATTATCTGGATGGGTCCAATGTAATCGCAAGGGTCCTTAAATGAAGAAGGAGACAGAAGAGTCAGAATCAGGGAGGCAGCATTATGTGAAAGACTTGACCAGTCATTGCTGGCTTTGAGGATGGAGGAAGGGGCTACAAGGCAAGGAATGCAGGTGGTCTCTAAAAGCTGGCATGGACGAAGAAGCAGATTCTCTACTGAGTCCCCAGAAGGGAATGCAGCCTGCTGACACCTTGAGTTTAATTCAGTTAAGACCCATTTTGGACTTCTGACCTAGAGAACTGTAAGATAATAAATTTGTGTTGTTTTAAGCCACTAATTTATGGGAATTTGTTATAGCAACAATACTGGGATACCACCTGAAGGATGTAACTGCTCAGAATCCCCTGGTTAGAGTCAGTCTCACAGAGTCCCACAGTTGCTCTGTGAAAGAGCCGACTCTGTCCTGGGAGACACTGTGACTCTGGAGCCCTGCGCAGGGAATGGACCTCCGTGACTTGGGTGGGTCAAGAAGGATGCCGAAGAATAGTGCCTCTGCTGGATGTGCCCACAGGAAACAGCTGCCTCCTTGAACCTATTCCCCAAAGCTCCATAGGTTCTGGCTCTGAGCTGTCCAGGAAGAGCTGCCCTGAGGTCAGGCTACCCAGCACATCCAGCCAGAGCCGGCAGGACTTGCCTTAAGACACCCAGGGTAGCATTCTGTGTCCTTTCCACACACCCATAATGCTCAAAGCTCTCTCAGTCTTTGGCCTCACTAAGGGAATTCAGTTTGGCTTAGGAAAACCTAGGACTAGAGAGAAAAAGGTTTAGAGGAAAAAAAATCACTAAAGTGGATGTCAGCCAGATCTTCATAAAATCCCTGCTTTGCCGCTTACTAGCTATGTGGCCTCAAATAAGGCACTAAACCTCTCGGAGCCTGCTTCTTCATCCAGAAAAGGTAAAACAGCGTTTGTCTTACCTGCCTCACAGTGTGTGTGAGTCTCAGGTCAGATAATGCACGAGAAAATGCTGTGCTGCACAGCCTGAGATGCTGTTGTTATTAATGAGCAATAACGATCACAGCCCCACAGACTTCTGCATGGAGTGGACGATCATACATCCTGTGTCAGGGAAGGAAGGGTGAGTGCAGACTCATCAACTCTGCCTTGCCCACAGGCAGGAGGCTGCGCCCTGGCCAGGAGAGGAGAGAAGGGCTTGTCTTTCTCTGAGCCACTGCTTCAGAGCTCAGACCGGACGTGAGACAGAGCCACCCTGCAGCCCGCAGGATGTCCTCCCAGCCACCCGCAGACTGGGGCTTTGCACCTTTTCTTTCCCCTAAGAAAAAAAGGTTTCTAGAGTTTCTTTTGCACAAAAAAACAGTCCCTCCTTCTCATAAAATACGATTTTACAGGGAAAAGGTGGAATGTGAAACTATACACAATGCAATTCCAATCTAATGAATATATAATATATAATTTTATATGTGGGATACCTACTGGAAGAAATGCATCAGAATACTAATGGTGGTATCTTTGGTAGGACTGTAGGTGATTATATTTTCTTCTTTATATTTGCATAACTTAAAAATGCTCTACAATGACCTATAAGTACTTTTACATTTAGAAAAAATTATATATATATATATATGTATAAATGAAAAATGCCAGGGACTTCCTTTTGTGGAACCACAAACTGGGCCAGAAGAGTCATTTGAGCTGGGCTCTGCACAGGCAGGGGTCCTGACCCTGGCCCTTGCTGCGGGATCTCGGAGACTCAACTACTTTCCCTCCCTGGCCTCTGCTGGCCCAGTGAGACTGGATGCTGGACAAGATGCTCTCTAGGATTCTCCGCAGCTCAGTAATTAAAGTATTCGTCTTAGTCTCATCCATCCCTGATCCATGCTCAGCTTCCAGTGGCTTCTCCTTACCACCTCCCTCACCAGCCTCATTTCTCCCAGACCTGCCCTGGGAGTCGCTAGCTCCTGGCATTTGCCTGCATCACAGTCTGTACTTCTCAGAGCCCTGCCCTTCCTTGAAGAACAAAGCCTGGCCAAATCCTATGCAGCCTGCTGGCCTGCAGTGAACCCTGCTTCCCTCTAGCTTGTACATAACAATAGCTACCGTTTATTGACTGTTAACTTCAGGTCGCACAGCAAAAGCGGTCTCATTTAATCCTAGGCCACCAGCAGCTGCAGAGACTAAAATTTGAACAGCACCCCGCTGGAGTTGTGCAGTGTAGTGACCCTATTTGATCCTCTTTTGCCTCTGAGGGATGTATTGTTATTCTCATTTCACTGACAAGATAACTGAGGCTCAGAGAGGTCAAGCCAACTCACCCAAGGTCACACAGTGGGTTTGTGGCAGAACTAGGACTTGATCTCTAGAGATTTCAAGTTCAGTGTTTTTTCACTCCCACAGTGGTGTCTTTCTCAACAACTCCCACATTCCAGCACTGGAAGGCAGGGAGGATGTATTCTGAGCTGAACACACAGAGAGCACACAATGAATGTCTGAATGTCTGGTGGTGGTGGTGTGGATCACAATGAGTTCAACCATTCAATCAACAAGTCTTCCCAGAGTGTCTGGGAGCTCTGGGGGCAGGGACAAGCCTATTCTGTTCACGGCTATATTCCAGCACCTAGCAGTGCCTGACATATAGTACATGCTCAATAAATGACACTGAATTCATGATTGTTCATTCAAATAAAGAAAACAATAAAGTAAATAATAGGAGCTAATATCTATGGAGTGCCTACTTCTAGCCAGTTCTCAGGGAGTCTCCAGGAGAGTTGAGGAGAAATACAACACTGTGACAAGGACTAGAGCTTGGGGTTTTACATCAAAAAAGTGTCTACATAAAGCCCACGAGAACAGCAAAGAAAGAAAGAAAGGCGCTCAGCAGTGACCCTGAACCTTCCTACCATGTCAGAGGCCATGCCAGCAGCTGTCACCATCACAGCTTGAATACACTGATGGTCAAAGCACACAAGCTCAAATTTGCCATCTGTATCCATGGTTCTGCCTGTTCAGACCATGTCTGGATCCTCTTATTGCCTCTCCAGACTGGATAACCAGAATACTGGATCTATAAGACAAATGGTTATGGAAACTGGTAATGTCTAGCTCGGAGAAGAAAAAGGAGGGTTATCTTTAACACCTGACAGGCTGCCATTGGGCCAGAGCCCTGGGCACCTCCTGAGGAAGTCTGCTGTAGCTGGCTGGGATGTCTGGAGATGGACCGGAGAAGCAGGGTGTCTGGTAGGCTGCCTCTCTGGGACCTGATGAGGCCTTACTCTCTACAGCATATATTCTACGCATTGGCTCACACACAAACGTTTATTAACTGTCATTCATGGCCTACTCCAGGCTAGGGAAGTAAGGGTGAATAAAACAAGCTTGCCAGCTTAGAAATGCCAGCACCCTAGGAGGCAGAGTCAGGAAGGCCTCATCCTGTAGCCTTAGACTCCTTATTGTGCATCCTAAAAGGTCCTGTCTCAGCCACTGCTGAAGGCCATTTTTTCCAGTATTCTGAAGGGGTCAGTCATTCGGCAGATAATCAACAAATACACACATCCCTGAAGAGGGGATCCTGGGATGGGAACTCCAGCTGAATCAACCCTCTATGGGGGCCAAGCAGGCTGGGTCCCAGGTACGGTCTTTGCATGTGTCCTTCTGCCCCTTCAGATCCCCTCAAGTCCAGCCAGCTCTTGACCATGGTGTGATCCGGTCCCTGTTTCCGCAAGCACTGGTTCATCGTCCCCAGCTGCAGTGATATGTCAAAGGATATCCTTCAATCCTAAATTGCATAATGGCTTTTATCTTCCATTCCTTCCAAGGCTCCTCATCTGCAGTAAAAGTTGTGGTTCAGCAAACAGTGTGGAACTCCTGAATGCTGTTCCAAAAAAGTCTCATGTGGGGTAGAGCTCATTCTGCTGTCCTGTCCATTCACTGCACTGTTCAGTGCTGGAAATGACACGTACACTTTTTTTTTTTTTGCAAAACAATAATTATGCAGAAAAATGCACAAAGCATATGTTCAGTTTAATAAGTATAAAATAGAAAGCAAATATCTGTATAACCACCACCAGGTCAAGAGATAAAACAATGCCAACACCCTCAAAGACCCCTATGCCCCTCCTGATCACAATCCCAACCCTCCCCTGTGCTCATGACTAAATTGACTTTTTTTTTTTTTTTGGCTACATTGGGTCTTCACTGCTGCGTGCAGGCTTTCTCTAGTTGCAGAGGGCGGGGGGCTACTCTTCGTTGTGGTGTAGGCTTCTCATTGTGGTGGCTTCTCTTATTGCTGAGCACAGGCTTCAGTAATTGCAGCACGCGGGCTCAGTAGTTGTGGCACACGGGCTTAGTTGCTCTGCAGCACGTGGGATCTTCCCGGACCTTCCATTCCTTCCAAGGCTCCTCAGGGGACAAGGGCTTGAACCCGTGTCCCCTGCATTGGCAGGTGGATTCTTAACCACTGCGCCACCCGGGAAGTCCCCTAAATTGACTTTTGTCATAATAATTTCTGTGCTTTTTATAGTTTTACCTCCTCTGCATATATCCTTAAACAATACAGTTCAGTTTTGCCAGTTGTTAAACTTTTCATGAAAGGAATTATATTGTGTGTATTCTACTGCAGTTTCATTTAACATTATGTTGATGAGGGTCACAGTACTATTACAGTATTATTATCCAATATTACAGTATTACAGGTCACAGTAGTTCATTCATTTTCACTGCAGGAATACTGCACAATTTATTTGTGAATATTGTGGTGCACATGAGTGAGACTTTGGTTAGAGCAGATTCTGAGGAGTGGGGCTGCTGGGTTACAGGGTACATGTATTTTCATCTTTACCAGATCACTTACATATTTTTCAATTCTGAAAATGTTTCTCAGGGAAGCAGTGCTGTATCTGGGATAGAGGAAATGAGGGATGCCTGCCCTTGCAGTCTGACTGGCCTACGTTCGGTCCTCCAAACTTGTCCCCTCCAGCCCAGCCATCCTGTCCCCTCTGGCACTCACAGGCTGGTGCCTCTCACAGCAGGTTCCTCTCCAGCCTCCCTACTTCGGTGATGTAGTTGGGTGAGAGTGGGAGGAGGCTGAGAATGAGGAAGTGAAAACCAAACATGAGGGCCACAGAGAAGTCCGGTCCACAAACCTCAATGTTTCAGCAGCACACTCCATGGGAGAGGAACGTGCAGGATGCCTGTGGAGCACACCTATCAGGCACCAAGCCTACAGGTGCCAAGGTGTGCCACTGGACAAGCCGCCGCTCTGCACTAGGCTCCTGCACGTAAGTCACTCCACATAATCCACACCCCAAACCCGTGAGGTAGGTGTTATCATCCCATGCCACAGATGAAGACACTGAGACACACAGACACTGAGCAACTGGCAATATAGTACAACAGTTAATAGTGTAGGATCTGGATTTGTTTAAATTGGGTTTAAATTGTGGCTTCCCTACTTACTGGTGCAACACTGGGCCGGTTACCTTCTTTGGCCTCAGTTTCCTCATCTGTAAAATGCGGCTAATTCACTTACAGGGTTATTGAGAGAGTTAAAAGAGATAATGTGTAGAAGGAGCTTAGCAGAGTGCCTGGCACAAAG
This sequence comes from Mesoplodon mirus, assembly GCF_964341445.2. NCBI lineage: Eukaryota > Metazoa > Chordata > Mammalia > Artiodactyla > Ziphiidae > Mesoplodon > Mesoplodon mirus. The sequence goes on from NC_138980.1 coordinate 74,244,672, forward strand.
GAGGAATGAACAGAACTATGAAATAGGAACTATGGAGTTCCAAGGTTGACAGCTAGGACAAGGTGGGAGTGGGAGGGAACCACTCATCTTGGCAAGCTGGGAGCAGGCCATCAAGCTGACGGTGCAGATCGGTGCTGTGTGAGGACTCAGTGCAGTGCTGGCCTGGTTGACTCTGAAACGTGGCAGGCAGTCCTGCCACCCTGGCACCTTTGCTCAGAGCTCTCTACCTATCTGTGGCTGCCTCAAAGGGCAGTGATTCCTGACAGGGAGCAGCTGGATCCCTGCACATGAGGAAGCTTCAGCCCAGCTTCGGCGCTGGCCCGCAGAGGCCGCATTGGCTGGCAGCAGCAGTGGCAGCCAATGGGCAGCGAAGGCTGTTGCTAAGGTCACTGGTGAACCTTATTTGGCGACATTGGGCTGACCCTGCATTCACCTCTGAGAACTCTGGGAAACGCCAACCACAGATGTGAAGTGAACGTCTCAAAACCACAACTGCATTTCCTTTGAGAAAAGATTCGGCTCTCCTCTCCAGCCTGCCTCTCTCGAGCTGGATGCCTTTTGTACAGTGGCTTGCAACCTCAAGAGAGAAGAGCCTTGGTGGGGAGTCGGCTACACACCCATCCTGGGCAGGCCTCTCCCGCCCCTGGGAGAGGGCAGGGGCTACTGCACAGGCGGCCCCAGGACCCACCAAGGACCTGAAAGGCTTCTGTTCTTGCCCCAGCAGCTGCCGACCTCCGGCCCAAGCCTCCCTGCACACACCCTCAAGTGTTCCTGGACCCACTTCCTGTAGCCTTGGGAAGCTGCTGGTATGAGGAAGACCCATGGCACGCAGGGAGGAAGTGGGCCTTGCCCAGGCCCTTAACATCTGCACCGGCCACACTGTTTCAGTGCAGCCTACAGCTCAAACGGTTGGCGGTTTCAGTTTTTCACCTTCCTTTGGTGCATCTTCTAGCTTAACATTAAATAAGTAAAACTGTTGCCCCACCCCAGACACATGTGGGAGGGAAGCCGTGCCTTCAATATTTCCAAAATAATACTCCCCTCTTTCCTCATATTCGTACAGCACCTTCGAGTCTGGGAACTGTGCTCATATCTGCCATCTTGTTGCATCCTCACAAGCCTTGCTAAGGTAATCATAGCTTAACAATGACTGAGCCCTCACCAGGTGTCAGGAACATGAATTAGCTCATAGAATCCACTATAATTGTTCCCACTTGACAGAAGAGAAAAATGAGGCAAAGACAGATTCAGTAAGTGACTCAAGGTCAATTACTAGTCTGTAAAGGCAGAGCTGAGATTTTATCCCAGATAGCCAATTCCAAAGTCTGCCCTATTATCTTCTGTTATATTGCCCCTCAAGGCATATACACAAGAACAAATCCTATTTATGGATGAGAATGAGGCTGAGAAGAAGAAAAGGTGTGGGGCCTGACATGAGGGCTGCTTCCCGTGTCCACATCTCCTCCTGCAGGACCATTCACTGGCATCCTTCTTCTGCCCCCCTCTTTTTTTTAATCACTCACACCTCCCCCTCTTCCCCGCACCCAACCCCAGCTTGTCTCCTCCTGACCCACAGGCTAAAAGTGGCCTTTCTTGGGACTTCCCTGGTGGTCCAGTGGTTAAGACTCTGCGCTTCCACTGCAGGGAGCGCAGGTTCGATTCCTGGTCGGGGAACTAAGATCCTGCATGCCGTGTGGCCAAAAAATAAAAAAATAAGAATAAAAAATATTATAAAGTGGCCTTTCTTTTCTGGGTAGCCCAGGGAGACAGGTGTCCTGGCCTGCTGGGAAGAGGCGATGTGAGCCCATCTGTCAGGTAAGGGGGGCAAAGCCAGGGCCATGGAGGGTGAGTGACAGAAGAACGCCACACCTCCCACCTCCTCCTGCTAAGCCTTTGCCTGTACACGTGGGGCAGTTAAAGCATTCCATGGGCAAGGGCCTGGGGACTGTGGGCAGCAGAGCTGGGGCGTCTATCTGTCCACCGCATCCTTAGCTAAAGGCACTCTGAGGGCCTGGGGTGGGGTCTGGACACTGAGATATGCCAGTGCGTGTCCCTTGCTGGAGTGCTGTCTTTCTACTGGGCACTTCAGGCTGCCCTCACTCATGGAACATACATTGTTTTGTGCCCCTACCAAGAGTCAGGCACTATTCAAAGCATCAAAGATATAGCAGTAAGGGCTTCCCTGGTGGCGCAGTGGTTGGGAATCCGCCTGCCGATGCAGGGGACACGGTTCATGCCCCGGTCTGGGAAGATCCCACATGCCGTGGAGCGGCTGGGACCATGAGCCATGGCCACTGGGCCTGCGCGTCTGGAGCCTGTGCTCCACAAAGGGAGAGGCCACAGCAGTGAGAGGCCCGCGTATCAGGAAAAAAAAAAAAAAAAAAAGATACAACAGTAAATAACACAGACCATGTTTCAGGCCTTGAGGAGTTTAGTTCCAATGAGGGACACAGACGTGAGGCAAATAATTACACGAATAACTGGAAAACACAGCATGCTTTGAGAGGATACTCCTTCAGGGTACTAATCAAAGAAGGAGTGTGTGGGATTGGGGGCTGGGGAAGCCAGGACGGTGTGGAGTTAGCAGGTAGGGACAGTTCCTGGCCCCTATCCCACTGCCCTCCTCTCCCCCGCATTCCTGTCCCTTCAGGAAATCTGCTTCCATGAAAGCTGCTCTGCTAAGTATCTTCAAAGTTGCCTCAAGCGGCGCTTTTGCGGCAGCTGCTTTTAGTGTTTGTGCCTGGGTGAGCACAAACTCAGGTGTGTGTGGTGTAGGAGACCAGAGGGGAGGGCAGATTAGGGTGTTTGATCTTTGATCCTCAGCTAAACTCAAGCACCTCCATTCCTCATCAAAGTCCTACGTGTGCATGTGGGAGAGCCCCGGAGGGGAAAGTGGGTGAAGGTAGCCAGCGGGGCACGAAGCTTCTGGGATGAAATGCTGTTATGAAATGTTCAATTCTGAGAAGCGTTTTCAGAATTAAACATTTTCAGGTTAACTGAGAGCCAGAACCCTTCCTAAAGTACCTCTGAAAATAGCTGTTCAGCATAAAGCATGAAATTAGCTTTTGCTGGAGAGGAAGCCCTCCAGGGCTGACGGCAGCCAGCCAGCCTTGGGGAAGTGGGTGCAGCGCTGTGGCCATCCTTGCTGGCACTGCCCGCCTTGCAGGCTGCCGTCGCAACCCTGCATCAGTGTGCCCACTGCTAGGCTCCTTAAGGAACACCTTGCTGCCTTCACTAAACATGCTTCTCTCCCCTCTTCTGCTTCTTTCTCCCTCAGGGACTCTCCTTGTGGAAAAGAAACCCCAGCTCTTTGGTTGTGAGGCTGTGATTTCCAGTTTCATTTTCCGGTTTCCGTTTAGAAGCTGTTCTGCCAGCTCTCCACTCATCATGCCCCAGGGCACCAGAGGAGCTGAGGGGCAAGAAAAAAGTGTTCCAGCCAGTACCCTGCTCCCTGGGGCTCACAGAGGGTGGGGACTGGCTGAACCCCAGGTAGGGAAGGTTGTTAAAATGCAGATTCCTGGCTCCCCAGTCTCTGAGCTGGTAGATTTGGGCCCTTTGATTCTGATGTGGCCTGTGGACCCCGCTAGGACTCACAGCCTCAGAGACCATCAAAACAGCCAGAGCACAGCTGAGCACAGCCCAATCACTCCCCAAGGCTCTTCCCATAAGTGCTTGTGAAACTTTGTTCCCCCTTCCCTGCCTGGTGTTGGACACATTTCAGATGTCAGCTCTTTGGGGCTGGAGGTCTGCAGGAAGCCCAGGTCATGGTCCTCACATAACCCCCTCTCTTCCCCACACTCCAAATTTCCTTTTAAGATGCTAATTTGTAATATGCATTAATAGAAACAAAAGAAAGAAAGATTCTATTAAGAGCCCTTATGTCCTTTTGCTCTGTCCCTGCTAATTCCAAAAACGATTTAAGGACATTTACATCTGTATTTTCCCCTGTGTGTGGGGTGGGTTTTCCGATGCACCCTTACCCTGGTTTGACCTTGGAGCAGGTGGTCAGGTCCCCAAGCCTGGCAGATGTAGACCTTTGTAATCTCTGGGGCAAATTTGTTCTTCAGTGTTTCTAGTATCACTTTTTGATCAATCATTAATCAAAGTTGCAGTAAAAAGATAATCTCAGGACTGGGCTATAAAGGTCCTGGTTAAAACCTTAAATAAACCCTTCCGTGGAGGCCTCAGAGCCAAGAGAGAAGGGTCTCACGTCTCTGGCTGGATTTGGAAATAAATGAAGGCTGGGCACAGACATGAACTTCAGTCACCTGAGTGGCTGTGGCCTCTTGCTTCACCTCTCACTGCCAATGAAGCTGGCTATGTCCTGGCTCCTGGATCAGGTGGCAAAGCTGGGGAAGGAGTTTGCCCAAATGTGTGGTAACAAATGTAGGGGCCTGGGGGCACTTCTACAAGGCATGACAGCTGTGGCATGGCCCTGGGGCCAGGCCTGATGGCAGCCCCCTCAGCCCACAGAGCCCATGTGGTGGAGGGCACCCTTATCTCTGATAGCTTGGCTCATTCCTGCTGACTCACTGCTGTGCAGGGCAGAGTGGTGCCTGGGGTAAAGAGGGAGGCCCACTTCTCAAGGGAGGAAGAGAGGAAGAGGCTGCTCCTCCCAGGGCCCAGCAGGGGTAGAGCCTATGGGGCCTTCACTATTCTCCAAGCTCCCTCACAGTGGAGAGGGTAGATCTGCTCATCAGGGCATGAGGCCACAGGCTCTTGACTGGCTGCAGAAGCTGAATCTAGGAGTAAGAATCAACAGGGATAATGTGAGGTCCAGCACCAGGTCCAAGATGTAAGGACACCAAGGCAGGACATGGGGACCTGGGCCAAGGGCAGCCTTGACCAACAGGCTTAGGGTTTTAGCTGTCAGTAACCTTTGCAGGAACCACAACAACTGCATCATCCAAGAGAGCTGACATGCTCAGATGGATGTATCTAAGATGTGCAGTACCTGAGAAAGTGGGAGAGGCAATCACTGTTCTCTCCAACCCCTTCCAACATATTACTGAGCCTGCTCTGTACCATATTTTCAGACATATGGAAGGAATGGATATTTTCAGAGCAGTGTAACCCTAGAGGTACAGGGCAGTGAAATTAGGTGTGAGAAATATTTCAAAGGATTGATGTCCAGAACAGGGATAACCTTGTTTTGGATGGCTGGAAGGGAGGAAGCAGTATCAATGGGAACAGTCAAGAGACAGACGTGAGGAGACTTTCTATAGGTCCAGCGTGGTCTCCAAATATAGATACACACAGACACACACACACACACACACACTTCTGTTTTAAGAGAGAGAACAAGAAGGGAATGGAAGACACACACTGAAATTTTAACAGCGGGCTTTCTCTAGCTGGAAAGATCATGAATGATTTGAATTTTTCCCTTTTGTGCTTATCAGTAGTTTCTAAAATGTCTGTAATATACACAAATTACTTTTTATGGCAAAATATACATAAAATTTGCCATTTTAATCATTTTTAAGTGTGCAATTCAATGGTATTAAGTACATATACATTGTGGTGCAGCCATCACTACCATCCAGCCCCAGAATTTTTTCATCATCCTCAACATAAACTCCAAACCCAGTAAACTAACTCGTCATTCTCTCTTACTGCCAGTGGTTGGCAACCACCTTTCTCCTTTCCGTCTCTATGAATTTGACTATGCTAGGTACCTAAGTGGAATCGTACAATATCTGCCCTTTTGTGTCTCGCTTATTTCACTTCTTAGCATAATGGTTTTCAAGGTTCATCCATGTTGTAGCATGTGGCAGAATTTCATTCTTTTTTAAGGCTGAATAATATTCCACTGTGTGTGTATACCACATTTTGTTTATCCATTCATCTGTCAATGGACACTTGACACTTGGATTGTTTCCACCTTTTGGCTATCGTGAATAATGCTGATATGAATATGGGTATACAAATATCTCTTTGAGACACTGCTTTCAGTTCTTTTGGATATATAGCCAGAGGTAGAAGTGCTGGATTATATTGTAAGTTTATTTTTAATTTTTTGAGGAACTGCCATGCTGTTTTCCACAGTGGCTGTACCATTTTACATTCTTACCAGCAGGGCACAGGGGTTCTAATTTCTCCACATCTTCACCAACACTTGTTATTTTTCTTTTCTTTTTTTTCTTTTTATTTATTTTTATTTTTTTTAATTAATTTATTTATTTTTGGTTGTGTTGTGTCTTTGTTTCTGTGCGAGGGCTTTCTCCAGTTGCAGCGAACAGGGGCCACTCTTCATCGCGGTGCGCGGGCCTCTCACTATCGCGGCCTCTCTTGTTGCAGAGCACAGGCTCAGTAGTTGTGGCACACGGGCTCTAGTTGCCCCGCGGCATGTGGGATCCTCCCAGACCAGGGCTCAAACCCGTGCCTCCCGCACCGGCAGGCAGATTCTCAACCACTGCGCCACCAGGGAAGCCCCCTTTTCTTTTTTTAAATAATCGCCATTCCAAAGGGTGAGAAGTGGTATCTCACTGTGGGGTTTTTTTTCTTTTTTTTAAATTTATTTTTGGCTGCATTGGGTCTTCATTGCTGTGCGCGGGCTTTCTCTAGCTGCAGTGAGCGAGGCTACTCTTTATCGCGGTGCGCGGGCTTCTCATTGCAGTGGCTTCTCTTGTTGCAGAGCACAGGCTCTAGGTGCACAGGCTTCAGTAGTTGTGGCATGCGGGCTCAGTAGTAGTGGCTCACGGGCTCTAGAGCACAGGCTCAGTAGTTGTGGTGCACAGGCTTAGTTGCTCTACGGCATGTGGTATCTTCCCAGACCAGGGCTTGAACCTGTGTCCCCTGCCTTGGCAGGTGGATCCTTAACCACTGCGCCACCAGGGAAGCCCCTCTAGTGGTTTTGATTTGCATTTCCCTAATCCAAACTACTTATTTTTTAAATCCAATTTTGCCTGAATCAAATCCTTTGTCCTTTATTTCTTGATAATATGGACTTTTTTTGTACTTAACCTTTGCACTATGGTTTTTAAAAATTGTTGTAAAATACACATAACATAAAATTTACATTCATAACCATTTATAAATGTAAAGTTCAGTATTGTTAAGTAAATGCACATGTTTGTGACCAAACCCAAATTACTTTTATAAGGATAAGAAGAAAGAAAAGGCTATTAAAAAAGAGGAAGAAGAAAGATGTGGATTCTCAGGCCCTGGAGATGTTCACACACTTTGGCTCAGTCTTGGCAGGGATCTGCATTCATCTACTGAGCACCTCCAATGCACTGGGCTCTGTGCCAGGCAGGGGGCTCCAAGGTGAGCGTGGTCTGGTCTCTGCCCTCAGATTTCAACCTCTGTGGGAAATAGTTATACCCAAGGCTGCTGTAGGCCCAGCGGGCCACAATGTCTACAGGTGCAGCATGGGGAAGGCAGCACAGATGAGGTGGCATGTGAGCTGAGCCCCAAAAGACAAGCAGACATTTGCAGGTGCGTGAGGGCAGAGAAGAACTGGCCTGGGCTGTTGGGCTGTGGCAGCCCCTACATAAACACTTGTTAATGATTTATGTCTGTCTTCCCTACTTGATTATAAGCTTCATGAGAGCAGGGCCAGCTAGTCTTTTTCACTGTTGAACCCTGCTATGCCCAGCACAGACAGGGGTAAAATGAATACTTGCTGAATAAACGAGCAGGTGAGGAGAAGGAAGAAGAGAGAGGAGATGTCTCCTTCCAGAATCTTGGCCATGAGAGGCAGACAGCATGGCTGTACTCCATGGGGAAGGGGGTGGAGGGAAGCATTACAGGGCTGATGGAGACGGGAGCATGCCAAACACTGCATTACAGGAACCAGTGGAGAAGGAGAGTTTGAAGACCAAGTATGAGAGAACTGAAGGGCTTGACTGCTGGGTAGGGGGCTGGGTGAAAGGGGAGAGGCAGGGGTGCAGGGTCAGTGGGATGAGAGGGGTCTCTCTTTTTAAGAGACTCGTATGGCCAATATGAAAAAGACAGGAAATGCCGGTCGCCGACAAGGACTGAAGCAACTAGAACTCTCATACACTGCCAGGAGAGCATTCTTCCAGGCTGCAGACAGCACTCTGGTTGCTGGTTGGTTCAAGCTACCATTTGTGCCAAACAAGGGAACCCCAACGTCTGCACTTGGACTATCAGACATGAAGCACTCTGTGTCCAGAGCAATTTCCAAGATGGGCCTGAATCCAGGGGACATGGAACAACCAAGAGCCCGGAGCTGGCTCTGTGCTCACCAGGGTCCAAAATGTCAACTTTGCCCACGTGCCCCCTTGCGCCTCATCTCACGTCAGGCAGCTGGCAGGACTTCAGTCAGCAGAAGGCGGACTCGGCTCTTTTCAAGGAGCACACAGTGCGGGCTCTGGGCGCTCCGGTGAACTCCATCAGGGTGTGCAGAACCCCTCTGCTTGAGAAGCCTCTATGCACACCCAGTCAGGCACCAGCATCCTAGCCCCTGCTGGTAGTCCAACTTGCCTATCAGACGAGTGGCATATGTGCCAACACGGAGCCCACACAGGGCAGCGCTGCTTGACACCTGCATAGCTCCAGTCTGAGGGAAGGATTCTGTGTGTGGTTTGTATTTTTACTGCACCTCCCTTTCCAATTTGGAGGATGTTATCACTGAGTTACCAAATGCCACTTAACCCACTGTGGGGGGAGCACAGAGAAGCACCCAGCAGCCCCGGGATGAGGCTGCAGTCCAGAAGCGGGGATGAGATGAGCACAGATGATGCCACGAGGACTTAATAGAAGGCGAAGTGTCATCAGGAGCCACATCGTGTGCTCTCACTCTAAGTGCTGCAGGCGTTCAGAGGAGTAAGGGGTCAAGTAGGGGTAGGGTGTCCAAGGAAGGTCCTGGAGCAGAGGAAGAGGAGACCATTACAGGTGAGGGAGACAACTGGAACCTTTATGGAAACCCACAGAACTCAAGGGCTAGCCAGGCTTGGACTCATGTGGGACAGGCTCACAGGCCGCTCTTTCAACCAGGAGACAGGCCACAGACAGCAGGCCTCCCTCAGCCCCACCCAGGTCCCTGGAACACATGCTCCACTGTCCTCAGCCTGACCACAATGCCACACGAGCTGGGTCCCACTCATGCTGGCCTGGAAACTGGGAAGTACCTGGCATAGGGCCCCTTCACTTCCTCCACATGATTGCCTGGAGCTCCAGGGTGAGCAGCAAGGGGTCGTTTTTGTGGTCAGGAAATGCCTGTGGCAGCTGGAGACACCACAGGCCCTCTCTGAACTCTTCTGAAGTGGAGATCACATTCCCAAAGATTCTCAACTGCCTAAACTCTAGCTCCAATATCTTGCTTCTTCCTGGTAGGCTCATCTTGGCATGGCGGGTGACAGTTATCTTTCTCCAGGTCCATTAGGTCCCTTCAAATTCAAAATACTCTAAGCTCAAAGACAGAACACTGAGAAACAGAACAGCAGGTGCTAAGTTGTGGTATTGCTCGATGGTTTTTAACCTTGGCTGCACACTAGAGCCACCTAAGGGACTTCTTAAAAGTACTCAAGTCCAAGCACTTCAACAGGCACTGTGCAAAGAGAAGACTAATGGCTAACAAACATGTGAAAAGGTGCTCAACTATATTAGTCATTAAGGAAATGCAAATTAAAACCACACTGTGATATCATCACACACTCACCAGAATGGCTAACATGAAAAAGTTAGAAAATACCAATTCCTGGCAAAGATGTGAAGCAACCAGAACTCTCATACATCCCTGAGGGAGTATAAATTGGTAAAGTCACTTTGGGAAATTATTTGGCATAAGGTACTAAAGCTGAACATACTGATTTTCATACCTGCCCAACAATTCCATGTCCAAGTATGGACCTAACAGAAATACAAGCAAACATGCTCTAAGACACCAATGAATGCTCATAGCAGCAGTAGTCATAATAACCCTAAATTGCCAACAACAACCCAGATACCCAAATATAGATAAATGGAGGAATATCCACATGGTGGAATACCCTGTAGCAATGAGAATAAACTAACTACTACAATATTAACTAACTTAACTAACAACTACAAGCAACAGCCTTGATGAACCTTACAAACACAATGCGGATCGGAAGAAGCCAGACACAAAAGAATATATTCTGTATGATTCCATTTATATAATATAAAGCTTGAAAGCAAGCAAAACTAATTTATACCATTAGAAATGAGAATGGTGGTTACCTTTTGGGGCACCAGGGGATGCACGTGATGTTGCTTCTTGATTTGGAAGCAAATTACTCAGGGTAAATTCACTTTGTCAAAATTCACCAAGATTTACACTTGTGGTTTGTGCTTTTTTCTTTTTCTTCTTCTTCTTTTTGTATATATATTATCTTTCAATAAAGACGTAAGTAAAAAAATTTTTTTTTTAAAAACCCAGATCAATTCAGTCAGTATCTTTGGGGTGAGAGTGAAGCCCAGGCATCAGTATTTTTTAATATTCTAGATGACTGTAATGTGCAGCCAGGATGGAAAGCCACTGGTTTAATTTCTTGGGAAAAGCAGGCCCATTCAAAGGCCGTAAATGGTCCTGACAAAAGGTACTTCCAGCTTGGTGGGGTGAGATACTGGGGTGGGAAGAGGTCTGACTTTGTTGATGTGATGAAGCCTCCTGCATGGGCAGAGAAAGTATTGCAGCATGCTGTGGTAATGTGTGTCTTCCCTGGCAGGGTCTGTTGAAACCTGGTTGCATCAGCTTGTAAATGGTATGTAATGGGAACGAAGTGGGCCCTGGTCCCACCTCAGGCAAGGCGGGGTGTGTAGGTCCCACTCAGGGTGTCTATGTTTGTGGGTAGCAGCCAACTCTGGGTTCCAGATGATGCCCCAACTCCCTGGCCTCTGGGTCCAGATTAGGAACTTGCAACATCTTGCTGAGGACCACGTCAGGCTTGGCTCAAGTGCCTGGTTTGAGAATTTTCCTTCCACTCCATGTGATTAGTGGCAGCCAACCTAGCAATGGCTGAATTCTTTGAAAGGACAAGACAGGACATGGACTTACACACTAAACAGGTGTTCTGCCCACTTGGGCCCCATCTACCCTCCCAGAAGTGCATGGACCATGAACATTCTGCTATGGGAGGAGCAGTGCAGAGAGGCCTCAGAAGCCTCCCCCAGCCCTCCAGGGCCCTCCACTTTCCAGCCCTGGGCTGGCTCCTCTGGCCATGTTCCTGCATATCTGCCTTCCTGCACTGCGTTTACAGAGCAAGAATGAACAGGATGGGCCTCTTGAACCTCTGCTGGTCGGGACTCTGGGGGGCCTTGGTTGGGCTCACTGGGCTAAAGGACACAGAGTGGCCTGGGCTGAAAGAGAATAAGCTGAACTGAAAAAGGCTACATCACTTGAGGGTAGCCACACTAAAAACAAACAAACCTATCTCCAACTGCCTAGTCTCCACTCCTCAAATTAAGAAGAAAAATCCTTAAAGGTAAAAGAATCATGAATAAGGAAGCCAGGGTATAAGAGTGTCTCTTCACCAAAGCTGCAGCTCTCAATTTCCCTGGCTTTGGGCTCCTCCCTGTGAAATAGAGGTAATGCCTCCCAGGCCTCTTCCTCCTGCCCAGGAGGGCTGAAGGTCTACAGTCTGCTGGAGTGGGTCAGGAAGGCTGGACCCTGAGGGCTGCCCCTGGCTGGGACCTCAGCCCCCATGTGCCGCCTCACCTCCCGGTCTGTGAAATACCACAGTGGCAACCCTTGCCACCCGGAGTGGCACTACCCCTTCCTGTCATCTTGAAGAAGCATTTATGATACATTTCCTTTTTGTGCTTCAGGAAATGGGTGGCCAGGAAGAGATCTTGATTCTACTTTTCCCCTAGAGGTACATGTGCTTCAAAGGGGTGCACCAATTCAACAGAACTGAGGGCTGACAGGGTAGTAGGGTGAGGAAGTGAGAGAATCCAGAGTGTGTTTCAGCAGGAGAGTTGTGTAAGCTGATCTCAGAGGTGGCCGTCGGACAGCTCAGCTGCTGTGGGGCGTGAGATGTGATGCTGCTACAAGGCCGTGGGCCTCACTGGTCTCCAGTTTATCCTCAGGCCAGTGGACAGACAAGCATATGGCATTCCCCAGAGCAAAACCATCAGAGAAGCTACTGACCTGGAAGCACAGAGGCCCAGCAGGTCCTAACTGAGGGACCTCTAATGTCACATTTGGGGAATCCCATCCAGACATGGCCTGGATCTCCCCCAAACATCCACTTTACCATAAGACCCAGCAAGGGTCTGTTATACAGGAAGGTATTTAATCCTTTTCTGAAACTGTTGATATTTTCCAGCCTGTCATATAATTTCTTAAAGTCATTACAAATTCTCTCTCCAGGCTTCCTTCTATTTACATGTTTATTTTCCTTCTCAAAACATTCCAGTAAGTCACATTTCCCCATATGGGGACGTCACTCATCCAGTACCCTCTACTATGTATTCTAGTTAACAACTAGGAAGTGAATTTTCAAAAGCCCCAGTAGCCCGGAGATGTCACAGAGCTCACACACAGCATTCCGAGCAGGATCTCTCAGGGCTCACGCAGGGACCATTCTTGTTTTAGATGTAAATCAGAAGTTTCTGTATGGGCAGAGTCCCAGTAAGAAACAGATGCACATTGCACAGGTAACAAGGAGAGCTTAAGGAAGGACTGTTTCCAAGGGGGTGAGCAGCATTAAGGAAACTGATACGAGAAGAAGCACCCTGGAGCCAGCAACAGTGGGGAGTAATTACCACCGTCTGGAGGGAGGAAGAGGTGGGAGTGTTACTAGGACCCTGAGAGAGCTGCAGGAGAGGGCTGCTGGGAAGAGTGGTGGCCTTAGGGAGAAGAGCACAGACCTGACCTGAGGCTTGGCGAGGGAGGGAGCTGGTGAGGGGGTTACGGATAAAGTACCCTAATGCACCCCAAAATCACTCTCTTATCTCCTGCAGGGTCTTCAATTGGCCAAACCCAAGTGGCAGCATGAGGGCATGGAGCCTGGTTGATGCAATCCACAAAGGTCAAATACTGGGAGTGTGGGAAAGGGTAGAAAATGGGTAGGGGCAGGCTGGTGGGGGGACACCCGGCATGGTCATCTAGTTTAGTAGCCATTTAAAAGGAGTAAATTAGAAGTTAGTGTGCTGTAATGTGGCACCCTCGCCACAAATAAATGGGACAAGAGGTAGTCAGAGACGGAGATGACCGTGAAAAAAGGTTTAAGGAAGTTTAGCACAGTGATCTGAGTCCCCAACATGAAGGGGGACAGATAGCTCTACTCAGTGTAATAATTCCAAGGTAAACATGTATGTTCATAAAGATGATTCTAAATTATCAGCAAAACATTAAATGTGGTCACTGTACTACTTGACAGAGCTTCAACAGGGGAGAAGATTATGACACAATTTAGAGACACCATAAATCCATCCAAAAGAAGTGTAACAAGCTTGGGTTAAACGTATCAGGTTATTCACACATCTCAATGTCCTTTCTCTCCTGAAGTGCTACTAAAATGCCAGTCAAAAAGTAAACTGGGGGCCTCCCTGGTGGCGCAGTGGTTGAGAGTCCGCCTGCCGATGCAGGGGATACGGGTTCGTGCCCCGGTCTGGGAGGATCCCATATGCCGCGGAGTGGCTGGGCCCGTGAGCCATGGCCGCTGGGCCTGCGCATCCGGAGCCTGTGCTCCGCAACGGGGGAGGCCACAACAGTGAGAGGCCCGCATACCGCAAAAAAAAAAAAAAAAAAAAAAAAGTAAACTGGGGGCTTCCCTGGTGGCGCAGTGGTTGGGAGTCCGCCTGCCAATGCAGGGGACACGGGTTCGTGCCCCAGTCCGGGAAGATCCCACATGCCACGGAGCGGCTGGGCCCGTGAGCCATGGCCGCTGGGCCTGTGCGTCCGGAGCCTGTGCTCCGCAACGGGAGAGGCCACAACAGTGAGAGGCCTGCGTACCGCAAAAAAAAACACCAAAAAACAAAGTAAAATGGTATAAATCCTCAAGAGCAAACAGAATGGTAAAGAGACATTGGTGGACGAGAGATTGGCCCGCAGAGGGGTATACTGACAGGAGGCAAGCCACTTCCCCCTCAGAACCCTGGGGGAGCTAAGACCTTGGGGAGACCAGGTATTATGACGGTGGGGGTCAGGTACAGAGTGGGTGGGGTAAGGAACCAGGGCAAATGTGTGGAATCCTCCCAGATCCCACCCCATACTCTGTCCCACACACCAGGAGACTGAAGACACTAAACAGGAGAGACCCTGGCAAGAGAGAAGGCAGATGACCACAAGGATGAAAACAGAGGGATGAGGGCAAAGTCTGAAGACTGAACAGTGGGACTCAATGTCCCCCCTTTGCATACCCCACCCTACCGCAGGCACATATCACCTTGTACCAGAGTACAGTGAGTTTAAAACATGGCTGCAATTTTTTTTGACACTTCTTCCATTGAGAGGTAGGTCTCTGTCTCCTTCCCTGAATCTGGGAGGGCTTGTGACTATAGTGGAAGTGATGCTATGTGACATCAAAACTCCCAGGCCATGAAAGGCCATGCAGCTTCCATATTGCTGGCTGGAATATTCACACTGGAGTCCTGAGCTACCACACAAGAGGTCCAACTACCAGACTGTTGTCCTAGAGAGGCCATGTATAGTCTCTCTGGTCTCCAGTCCCAGCTGCACCGCCTCTTCCAACTATCCCTGCCAAGTGAAGAACCAACTTGGAAGCAGATCCTTCAGCCCCAGCTGGTTCCAACTTCCAGCCATCTCAGCCTAGGCCCCAGACACTGTGGAGCAGAGAAGAGCCGTGCCTTTTCCCAATTCCTGACTTGAAGCACAACAAAATGGTTGTTTATGCTACTAAGTATTGGGGTGGTTTGTTATGCAGTAACAGTAACTGGAACAGGGATTTAGAATGCTTCTCTTGAGAAGCCACATGGCTCTAGAGCAATGGTTCTCAACAAGGTGATTTTGCCCCCCAGGAGACATTTGGCAACGTTTATTGACATTGTTTGAACTCTGGGAAGGGGGTTACTATTGGCACCTGGTAGGCAGAGTTCAGTGATACTGCTAAACATTCTACAATGCACAAGAGCTTCTGACAACAAAGAATTATTTGGCTCCAAACGTCAACATGCCAAAGTTGAGAAAGCCAGCTCTAGAGAAAAGAGTCTGACATTCAGAGGCTTGTTAATGAAAAGACTGGCTTGCTTCCTATAGTGATGCCCCCGTTGATAAGTTTTCCCCAAATACAGTTGAATTCAGCTTTTCATTGCTTCATTCATAAATATCAATAGATATTTTTGATGTTTGAGGAAAGCCTCCAACAGGAAGGAGATAGAGAAACCAAAAGAAGCCAGGTGGAAAAAAAGACAATTTAGAGAAAACAAGAATATTAAAACAAAGCTAATAGACACATGAAAAATAAGTAATACCTTCGGAGAGATAAGCAGGAGATAGTATATCCATAAAACATGACTGTAATATTATGAAAAAGGAAAAATCAGAAACAAGAATGAGTACTTCTGTATTAAAAATATATAAGCCAAAAATATAAAAGCCAAAATTTTAAAAAAATCAGTAGAAGGATTGGAAGATAAAGGCAAGGAAGGTGGGGTACCTCACCCTCTGAGACCAGAGGCACTGCCTGGGCCCCTTCTGTTCCACGGAGCCTAAGCCCACCCCAAGCCTTTTCCAGCCCTGTGGGTCCTAAGCATAGACCCTGCCCACCACCCAAACCCCACCTCTGCTTAGGCCCCATCCTCCACAGCCAAGGCCTCTTCCACCTTTTTTTTTTCTTCTACTCTTTTTTACTTTTGTGGTTCTGATTTACCTCCCAGTTGTTGCTTAACCTATACTTTTATTTTTATATTCTTTCTAACATATCTGTTTCCTAGTCTAATTTTATTTTTTACTCTTTGTTATTGTTCTCCTTTTACTTTTTGCCACCCCGCGTGGCTTGCAGGATCTTGGTTCATGTGCCGGGAGTCAAGCCGGGGGTTGGGTCAAAGCTCCTGTGGTGGGAGCTCCAAGTCCAAACCACTGGACTAACAGAGAACCTCAGACCCCAGGGAATATTCATCAGAGTGAGGTCTCCTGGAGGTCCTCATCTCAGACCAAGGCCCAGCTCTGCCCAACAGCCTACAAACTCCAGTGTTGGAAGCCTCAGGCCAAACAACCAGTAAGACAGGAACACAATCCCACCCATCAAAAAAAAAAAAAAAAAAGAGAAAGCAAAAAAATATGTCACACACACACACAAAAAATATGTCACAGATGAAGGAGCAAGGTAAAAACCTACAAGACCAAACAAATGAAGAGGAAATAGGCAATCTACATGAAAAAGAATTCAGAGTAATGATAGTAAAGATGATCCAGAATCTCAGAAATAGAATGGAGGCACGGATTGAGAAAATACAAGAAATGTTTAACAAAGATCTAGAAGAACTAAAGAGGAAAAAACAGAGATGAACAACACAATAACTGAAATGAAAAATATACTAGAAGGAATCAATAACAGAATGACTGAGGCAGAATAACGAATAAGTGAGTTGGAAGACAAAATGGTGGAAATAACTGCCAAGGAGCAGAATAAGAATGAAAAGAATTGAAGACAATCTCAGAGACCTCTGGGATGACACTAAACGCATGAATATTCAAATTATAGGGGTCCCAGAAGAAGAGAAAAAGAAAGGATCTGAGAAAATATTTGAAGAGATTATAGTGGAAAACTTCCCTAACATGGCAAAGGAAATAGACCTGAGTCCAGGAAGCACAGAGACCCCCATACAGGATAAACCCTAGGAGAAACACACCAAGTTACATACTAATCAAACTAACAAAAATTAAATTCAAAGAAAAAATATTAAAAGCAGCAAGGAGGGCTTCCCTGGTGGCGCAGTGGTTGAGAGTCCGCCTGCCGATGCAGGGTACACGGGTTCGTGCCCCAGTCCGGGAAGATCCCACATGCCGCAGAGCGGCTAGGCCCATGAGCAATGGCTGCTGAGCCTGCATGTCCAGAGCCTGTGCTCCGTAATGGCAGAGGCCACAACAGTGAGAGGCCCGTGTACCAAAAGCAGCAAGGAAAAAACAAAAAATAACATAAAAAGGAATCCCCATAAGGTTATCAGCTGATTTTTCAGCAGAAACTCTGCAGGTCAGAAGGGAGTGGCAGGATATACTTAAAGTGATGAAAGAGGAAAACCTACAACCAAGATGACTCTACCTGGTAAAGATCTCATTCAGATTCAATGGACAAATCAAAAGCTTTTCAGACAAGCAAAAGCTAAGAGAATTCAGCACCACCAAACCAGCTTTACAACAAATGCTAAAGAAACTTCTCTAGGTGGGAAACACAAGAGAAGAAAAAGACACACAAAAACAGACTCAAAACAATTAAGAAAATGTTATAGGAACATACATATCGATAATAGCCTTGAATGTAAATGGATTAAATGCCCCAACCAAAAGACACAGACTGGCTGAATGGATACAAAAACAAGACCCATATATATGCTGTCTACAAGAGGCCCACTTCAGACCAACGGACACATACAGGCTGAAAGTGAAAGGATGGGAAAAGATATTCCATGCAAATGGAAATCAAAAGAAAGCTGGAGTAGCAATACTCATATCAGATAAAATAGACTTTAAAATAAAGACTGTTACAAGGGATAAGGAAGGACATTACATAATGATCAAGGGATCAATCCAAGAAGAAGATATAAAAATTATAAATGTTTATGCACCCAACATAGGAGCACCTCAATACATAAGGCAAATGCTAACAACCATGAAAGGGGAAATCGACTGTAACACAATCATAGTAGGGGACTTTAACACCCCATTTACACCAATGGACATAACATCCAAACAGAAAATAAATAAGGAAACACAAGCTTTAAATGACACAATAGACCAGATAGATTTAATTGATATTTATAGAACATTCCACCGAGAAGTGGCAGAATACACTTTCTTCTCAAGTGCACGTGGAACATTCTCCAGGATAGATCACATCTTGGGTCACAAATCAAGCCTCAGAAAATTTAAGAAAACTGAAATCATATCAAGCATTTTTTCTGACCACAATGCTATGACATTGAAAATCAGATACAGGAAAAAAACTGTAAAAAACACAAATACATGGAGGCTAAACAGTACACTACTAAATGACCAAAAGGTCACTGAAGAAGTCAAAAAAGAAGAAATAAAAAAATACATAGAAACAAATGACAATGAAAACACAATGACCCAAAGCCTATGGGACGCAGCAAAAGCAGTTCTAAGAGGGAAGTTTATAGCAATTCAATCTCACCTCAAGAAACAAGAAAAATCTCAAATAAACAATCTAGCCCTACACCTAAAGCAACTAGAGTAAGAAAAACAAAGAACACCTAATGTCAGTAGAAGGAAAGAAATCATAAAGATCAGAGCAGAAATAAATGAAATAGAAACGAAGAAAACAATAGCAAAGATCAATAAAACTAAAAGCTGGTTCTTTCAGAAGATAAACAAAATTGATAAACCCTTAGCCAGCCTCCTCAAGAAAAAAAGGGAGGGACTTCCCTGCTGGTGCAGTGGTTAAGAATCCACCTGCCAATGTAGGGGACACAGGTTCGAGCCATGATCTGGGAAGATTCCACATGCTGCGGAGCAACTTAGCCGGTGCGCCACAACTACTGAGCCTGTGCTCTACAGCTTGCGAGCCACAACTACTGAACCTGAATGCCACAACTACTGAAGCCCGTGTGCCCATACCCCATGCTCTGCAACAAGAGAACACACCCCAAAGAGAAGCCCACTCACCACAATGAAGAGTAGCCCCTGCTCGCTGCAACAAGAGAAATCCCCCACACAGCAATGAAGGCCCAATGCAGCCAAAAATAAATGAATAAATAAGTAAATAAATAAGAAAAGGGGGAGGATGCAAATCAATAAAATTAGAAATGAAAAAGGAGAAATCACAACTGACACTGCAGAAATACAAAGGATTTTAAGAGACTACAACAAACAACTATATGCCAATAAAGTGGACAACCACAAAGAAATGGACAAATTCTTGGAAAGGTACAATTTTCCAATCTGAACCAGGAAGAATTAGAAAATTTAAACAAACATATCACAAGTAATGAAACTGAAACTGTAATTAAAAATCTTCCAGCAAACAAAAGTCCAGGACCAGATGGCTTCACAGGTGAATTCTATCAAACATTTAGAGAAGAGCTAACACCAATCCTTCTCAAACTCTTCCAAAAAATTGCAGAGGGAGGAACACTTCCAAATTCGTTCTACAAAGCCACCATCACCCTGATACCAAAACCAGAAAAAGATATCACAAAAAAAGAAAATTATAGACCAATATCACTGATGAGCATAGATGCAAAAATCCTGAACAAAATACTAGCAAACAGAATCCAACAACATATTAAGAGGATCATACATCATGATCAAGTGGGATCTATCCCAGGGGTGCAAGGATTCTTCAATGTATGCAAATCAATCAATACAATATACCATATTAACAAATTAAGGAGTCAAAACCATATGATCATCTCAACACATGCAGAAAAAGCTTTTGGCAAAATTCAACACCCATTTATGATAAAAACACTCCACAAAATGGGCATAGAGGGAACCTACCTCAACATAATAAAGGCCATATATGTCAAACCCACAGCAAACATCATACTCCATTGTGAAAAACTTAACATATTTCCACTAATATCAGGAACAAGACAAGGATGTCCACTCTTAGTCAACATAGTTTTAGAAGTCCTAGCCACGGCAATCAGAGAAGAAAAAGAAATAGAAGAAGTAAAACTGTCATTGTTTGCAGATGACATGATACTATACATAGAAAATCCTAAAGATGCCATGCCACCAGAAAACTACTAGAACTAATCAATGAATTTGGTAAGGTTGCAGGACACAAAATTAATGCACAGAAATCTCTGGCATTCCTATACACTAACAACGAAAAATCAGAAAGAGAAATTAAGGAAACAATCCCATTTACCATGGCAACTAAAAGAATAAAATACCTAGGAATAAACCTACCTAAGGAGGAGAAAGACTTGTACTCAGAAAACTGTAAAATACTGATGAAAGAAATCAAAGATGACATAAACAGATGGAGAAATGTACCATATTTTTGGACTGGAAGAATCAATATTGTGAAAATGACTATACTACCCAAAGCAATCTACAGATTCAATGCAATCCCTATCAAACTACCAGTGGCATTCTTCACAGAATTAAAACAAAAAATTTTACAATTCATATGGAAACACAGAAGACCCTGAATAGCCAAAGCAATCTTGAGAAAGAAAAATGGAGCTGGAGGAATCAGGCTCCCCAACTTCAAACTATGCTATAAAGTTACAGTAATCAAGACAGTATTGTACTGGCACAAAAACAGAAATATAGATCTATAGAACAGGATAGAAAGCCCAGAGATAAACCCACACACATATGGTCACCTAATTTACAACAAAGGAGACAAGAACATACAATGGAGAAAAAACAGCCTCTTCAATAATGGTGCTGGGAAAACTGGACAAGCTACATGTAAAAGAATGAAATTAGAACACTACCTAACACCATACACAAAAATAAACTCCAAATGGATTAAAGACCTAAATGTAAGACTAGACACTATAAAACTCTTAGAGGAAAACATAGGAAAAACACTCTTTGACATAAACCACAGCAAGATCTTTTTTGACTCTCCTCCTAGAGTAATGAAAATTAAAACAAAAATAAACAAATGGGACCTAATGAAGCTTAAAAGCTTTTGCACAGCAAAGGCAATCATAAACAAAACGAAAAGACAACCCTCAGAATGGGAGAAAATATTTGCAAATGAAACAATGGACAAAGGATTAATCTCCAAAATATACAAACAACTCATGGAGCTCAATATCAGAAAAACAAACAACCTAATTAAAAAGTGGATGGGGCTTCCCTGGTGGCTCAGTGGTTGAGAGTCCGCCTGCCAATGCAGGGGACACGGGTTCGTGCCCCGGGCTGGGAAGATCCCACATGCTGCGGAGCGGCTGGGCCCATGAGCCATGGCCGCTGAGCCTGCGCGTCCAGAGCCTGTGCTCCACAACGGAAGAGGCCACAACAGTTAGAAGCCCGCGTACAGCAAAAAAAAAAAAAAAAAAAAAAAGGATGGAAGACCTAAATAGACATTTCACCAAAGAAGACATACAGATGGCCAAGAGGCACATGAAAAGATGCTCAGCATCACTAATTATTAGAGGAATGCAAATCAAAACTACAATGAGGTATCACCTCACACCAGTCAGAATGGCCATCGTCAAAAAATCTACAAATAATAAATGCTGGAAAGCATGTGGTGAAAAGGGAACCCTCCTGCACTGTTGGTGGGAATGTAAATTGATACAACCACTATGGAGAACAGTATGGAGATTCCTTAAAAAACTAAAAATAGAAGTACCATATGACCCAGCAGTCCCACTACCGGGCATATACCCTGAGAAAACCATAATTCAAAAAGAGTCATGTACCCCAATGTTCACTGCAGCACTATTTACAATAGCCAGGACATGGAACCAACCTAAATGTCCATCGACAGATGAATGGATAAAGATGTGGCACATATATACAATGGAGTATTACTCAGCCATAAAAGAAATGAAATTTGAGTTATTTGTAGTGAGGTGGGTGGACCTAGAGTATGTCATACAGAGTGAATTAAGTCAGAAAGAGAAAAAGAAATACCATATGCTAATGCATATATATGGAATCTAAAAAAAAAAAAGGTTACGGATGAACCTAGTGGCAAGGGCAGGAATAAAGACGTAGACATAGAGAATGGACTTGAGGACACGGGGTGGGGAGGGGGAAGCTGGGGCAAAGTGAGAGTAGCATCAACATACATACACTACCAAATGTAGAATAGGTAGCTAGTGGGAAGCAGCAGCATAGCCCAGGGAGATTAGCTGGGTCTTTGCGAGGACCTAGAGGGGTGGGGTAGGGAGGGTGGGAGGGAGGCTCAAGAGGGAGGGGATATGGGGATACATGCATCCATATGGCTGATTCACTTTGTTGAGCAACAGAAGCTAACAGAGTATTGTGAAGCAATTATACTCCAACAAAGATGTATTAAGAAAAAAAAGACTGGCTTGCTTCCTATAGTGATGCCCCAGTTGATAAGTTTTCCCCAAATACAGTTTAATTCAGCTTTTTATTGCTTCATTCATAAATATCAATAGATATTTTTGATGTTTGAGGAAAGCCTCCAACAGGAAGGAGAGAGAGAAAACAAACAAAAAGAAGCCAGGGGGAAAAAAAGACAATTTAGAGAGAATACAAAAATATTAAAACAAAACTAATAGACACATGAAAAATAAGTAATACCTTCGGAGAGAAAAGCAGCAGATGGTATATCCATAAAACAAGACTGTAATATTATGGTAAAGGAAAAATCAGAAACAAGAATGAGTACTTGTATATTAAAAATATACAAGCCAAGGGCTTCCCTGAGAAGATAAATATCAAGGCCAATAAACAATAAATTTTAAGATAGAAACAGAAGAGATTTGCTGAAGTATCTGAATTAAAATTTGGCACATCAGGGCTTTCCTGGTGGCGCAGTGGTTAAGAATCTGCCTGCCAATGCAGGGGACACGGGTTCGAGCCCTGGTCCGGGAAGATCCCACATGCCGCGGAGCAGCTAAGCCCCTGCACCACAACTACTGAGCCTGCCCTCTAGCGCCCGTGAGCCACAACTACTAAGCCTGTGCTCCAGAGCTTGTGCGCCACAACTACTGAAGCCCGCGCACCTAGAGCCCATGCTCTGCAACAAGAGAAGCCACCACAACAAAGAGCAGCCCTGCTCACTGCAACTAGAGAAAGCCTGCGAGCAGCAACAAAGACCCAATGCAGCCAAAAATAAATAAATAAAATAAATTTAGTTGAAAAAAAATATATATATACAAGCCAAAAATATAAAAGCCAAAATTAAAAAATGTCAATAGAAGGATTGGAAGATAAAGGCAAGGAAGTTTTTCCAGGAAAGTAGACCTAAAAGGCAAAGGGAGGGTAAATAAAAAAGAAAATATAAGAAAACTAGATGATTAATCCAGTAGGTTCAACAGATAAAACAGAGGGGAGAAAATTATCAAAGAATTAATATAATTTTTTTCCCAGAACTCAAGGACGGACACATAACACACTACTTAGCACAGCAGCGAAGAATGTCTACGTTCACTATGTATTAAGTTGACCAAAAATCGTGTTAGTCTTACTGGAAGGATGGAGGGAGGAGAACTAGAGGTGGTTTTGTAGCTGAGCTCAATTCTATCTACCACAGCAAGCCCACAGAGGTCTAAAATTGGTAAATCAAGAAGTAACAACATAAACAGAAATAGAAACTAATAAAAGGGTTGAAAGGGGCTCCCTCTGAAGAGAGTGAGACAGAGAAAGGTCAAGAGGGGACTTTTATTATAAACCTCTCTATTTTATTTAAACCATTTGCATGAATTATTTTGATAAATTTGGTAAAAAAAAATTAACTAAAAATGAGTCCAGTAGGGCTTCCCTGGTGGTGCAGTGGTTGAGAGTCCGCCTGCCGATGCAGGGGACACGGGTTCGTGCCCAGGTCCGGGAGGATCCCACATGCCGCGGAGAGGCTGGGCCCGTGAGCCATGGCCGCTGGGCCTGCGCGTCCCGAGCCTGTGCTCCACAACGGGAGAGGCCACAACAGTGAAAGGCCCGCATACCCCCCCCACCCACACAAAGAGCCCAATAAAAAAAAATTGCAGTGTGATGGAATTAAATTATTTGGAAAATTCACTTATGTGGATAAGCTATGCCCCAAGAATGCTCAATAAACTGGCATAAGCAGCATACACCTCATTAATGTGGAAAAATGTTTCCTGATGTCACTGGCCAGCAGGCAGTTGGCGGGTGCAGGTGGGGATGCGAGATGGCACAGCAGCCCTGTGGTAGTCTCGGGATCCCTTTCCCAGCAGTTTGTATTTGCTTGGGAGATCCTGCCCTTGAGTGTGGATCCTACCAGGAGGCCAAAGATGGGAATTCACTAGGATTCCCTGCCTTTCCTCCTCTGGACACAGACAAGATGCTGGGTTTCTGAGAGTGGGTGAAGAGCTGAACCCAGGGCTGGAGCCACAGGGCTGCTCCCTGGAGATGCCGGAGTCAGGCTCTCTCACCAGTCAAAAGTGGCTGCACACCCTCATGGTCATCTGACGGGTCACCATATCTCCTACCAGAAGCTCCCCCAGGAGGGGCCAAAGTGGGGAACATGCTTGGGAGGCCTTGAGCCTGACCTCTGAGGTGCATCTCCTTGGGCACCAGCCCTCAGGCCTAATCATCCTTATCCTTCACCCACTGCCTATTCTCCCTCTCCACACACCCCCCACCCCCCAACCCCTACCTCAGTCCTCAGGAGCTTTGCCCTGGGTGCTGCTCTGTTGGCTTGCCTGCAATTTTTTTTTTAACCTTTTCAATTGTTACTTCCTTTTAAAAAACTACATCATCATTATTTAAATGTGGATGAAAAATGCCTCCTGCCATATTAGCAAGCAAAGGATGCTGCAGCCATCAAGCCATCAGCCACTAACAAGGCCCCCAACAGTGAGCGTGAGTGAACTCAGGAAGGGAAAGAAAGAATACTGGCCTTAGATAGCTAAGGTACATATCAAGGGAATGATTTCAATGAGCCCAGACTCTTGCATCTTCCCATACACAGAAAAGCACTAAATTCATTAACTCGAGATGTCTGGTTTTCTTTAATTAACAGTAATCTTTTAATGTTCTGACTACCTGGTCTTTGTTGCAAAACTCCTTCCTTTATATACTGGCTCCTCCCTTACCTTACCCTCTTTGAAACAGTCTCTCAGAGCTATCTGAGAGGCTGCCTCCCGGGCTTGAAGTTCTCAGAAGGTCCACCGAATAAAACATAATTCTCAATTTTTAGGCTGTGCATTTTTTTTCAGTCAACATAAGTAATATGTATTCCTTGTAGAAAAATTTTAAAATATTGAAATCACCCATAATTCCAGTCAGCCAAATAAAACCAATATTTGTCTATGAATTTCCAGAATGTTTCCAGGCTTCCTCATCTCATCTGAGTACCCACTGCTGAGCACTCACCACATGCCAGACCCTGAGCTGGGCCTTGAGAGGTGTTAATCCCACCAAATCCTCACAACTGTGTGAGGCAGGCATTATTATGCCCATTTTACAGGCAGGAAGCAGAGGCTAAGGAGAACATATCACTTGCCTGTGTCCTCATGTTGGTTAAGAGACAGATCTGGATTTCAACCCTCCAGGCTGAGTACAAAGCTACTTTCCTTGCATGTTTAAGATTTTTCCATTTTTCTTTTTCTTTCTGTTGGGCTGCACCTCACAGGCCTACAAGGCCTGCACTTGCCCAGCTTCAAGACCGAATAAAGAGCCTGGAGTCAGCGACAGAGACATCAATGATTTAATGGATAGGGGGATCTTACATGTGTGAAGCAAGGTCCTGGAGCGACACCCCACTGTGTAACGGTGGACAGGACAAGGCAGCAGTCTTTGCTCCCAGAGGGAAGGGAAGACTGCCAGTTATAGGGGGAACTGACGTCAGGTTACCAGGGAAACTAGCAGAGGGGCACGCCCCTCACCACCTCTTTGATAAGAATGATCTCTAGCTGAGGTCCGGGGCAAGTATGTAGGAAGGTCAGTCATGTGAGTAGGGTAGGTGTAGGTGAAGCAGGCATTGATTGAGCAGGGGATGTACAGAGAACAAGAGAATAGCCATCCTGAGTGGCCTGACCATACTCTTCTTTCCTTCCTTCCTTCCTTCCTTCCTTCCTCCTTCCTTCCTTCCTTCCTCCCTCCCTCTCTCTTTTTCTTTTTCTTTCTTTCTCTCTTTCTTTCTTTCCTCCCTTCCTCCCTCCCTTCCTTCTTTCTTTCTAACTTAGCAGTATATGCAAACATCTTTCTTGTCAATAAATATACACATACATCATCCTGCTGCATGACATGCCTGTGTGTGGATATGCTAGAGTTTAAACAACCAATTCCTTTTGCAGGGCTTTCTAATGTTTCCTTTTTTTCTATTATAAACAACGCAGTTATAAATATCCTTGTTCATACATCTCTGCAAAAATGTGGTTATTTTCATAGGATAAATTCCAGAAGGTGGAATTGCTTGGACAAAGGCTAGACACATTTTTTAAAGCTGCCCCTTTCCCAATCACATCAGCAGTACACATCATTGCATGTTCTCCCACATCCATTATTTACTGAGTATTTTCACTTTTTAAAATTTGGACTGTGATTTAACACAGAAACAGAGACCCCCTATGCTGGAAGCATCCTAGTGTATTCCTCTAGATTTAGAACCAAACCAACCTTGCTTAAAAAAAAAAAAAAAAAAGCCCAATCACTCTGCCAAGGCCTGCTCTGATTTCAGCAGGCAGGGCAGAACCTCCAGAAAGAGCAAGGAAGGGGAGAGGCCTGGAGGGAGGAAAGCAGAGGAGGAGGGCCAGGCTGTGGGCCCACAACTGACTGGCATGGGGGAGGTCGCCAGGTTTTCCCAAGGGAAGCACTGTCTTCCTGAGTCTGAAGACCTGACAGCCACCTCTGATGATCCACTCCTCGATACTGAGCTGTACCTCACTGTCCCCAGGACTCACACTCTAACCAAGAACTCACACTCTAATGCGAGTTCCCGGACCTTCACTTTATTCGGCTGCCAGCTGCCAACACATTCAGCACTCTGGGTCTTCCTTGAATACCTTTCAAGGCCTCTTAGGTTGGGAAGTTCTAAACTAGACACAGTCTTTTTTTTTTTTTTTTTTTTTTTTTGATGTGGACCCCATTTTTGGAGTCTTTATTGAATTTGTTACAATATTGCTTCTGGGTTTTTTGTTTGTTTGTTTGTTTGTTTAATGTTTTGGTTCTTTGGCTGAGAGGCATGTGGGATCTTAGCTCCCCGACCAGGGATCGAACCTGCACCCCCTGCATTGGAAGGCAAAGTCCTAACCACTGGACCGCCAGGGAAGTCCCTAGACACAGTCTTATTGTTCTTTTACCTTGATGTTGTTTTCCTTCAATAGGCTGCTAACTCTGGCACCTGGAGGGAAAAAGGAAAGTAAGCGATTGTGGCAGAGCACTGAGGGGGAGCCTTGGGGCAAAGTCAACCTGAACGGAAGCTGAGTGATGAGTGCTCACCAGTGACAAGTTCTTCACAAGCCACTGAGGTGTGAGTTGGCTGCACGCTGGCCAAGGCAGAAACAGGCCCCTGATGTCCACACAGGGGCCTTCTCCCGCTTGGGGCAGTTCCTTCTCACTTGGCTTGTTAATGCACCTATGCTGGCAGAAACCCAATGCTCTTTCCCCTTGTCTCAAGGCCTTGTATAAACAGTAAGTGGTTCTGTCATACATTTTTTTTTTTTTTGCCACACCATGCAGCATGTGGGATCTTAATTCCCCGACCAGGGATCGAACCCGTGCCCCCTACAGTGGAAGCGCAGAGTCTTAACTACTGGACCACCAGGGAAGTCCCTGTCATACATTTTTATTCATATATCCATCCATCAAATATTTACTGAGTACCTACCATATGCCAGGCACTGTCCCTTGGGCTCTGGGGATACAGTAGTAGACAAAACAGACAAAAAAACCTGCCCTTGTGGAACTTGATGTCTATTGGGGGAGACCAACAACCCACCAACCAACCAACCAACCAAATAAATAAATTAATTAAATAGTAGTCAGAAGAATTAATTGCTCTGGAGGAAAAATAAAGCAAAAGATGGTAGGAGGAAATGTTGGAGCAGAAGGTGGGAAGGAGTACTGAAACTGTAAATAGTGTGGCCAGGGAAGCCCAGTCATCTGAGAAGATGACTTATGAACAAAGACCTGAAAGAAATGAGGACATGCACCCTGAGAATTAGTGGGGAAGAAGCTTCCCAGGTGGAGTCAACAGCACGTGCAAAGGCCTGAAGGTGAGAGCCTGCCTGACACAGTAAAGATCAGAGAGGAGGGGAGTGTGACCAGAGTAGAATGAGTGAAGGGGAATTAAAGAGAGGGGATCCTAGAGGTAGTGAGAGGCTCCAGAGTGTGCAGGGCATTAAAGTTCATCACAGATTGAACTGGAGCTTTGACTCAAAATGGGAGCCACTGGAAAGTTTTACACAGAGAAGTGACATGACATGACTCCCACTTTAATAAGGTCACTCTGGATGTTGTGTTGAGAGTAAACTGGGGAGCAGAGGCCAAACCAGTTGGGAGGATACTGCAGAAATCCTGGCAAGAGACAATGGCGGCTTGGACTAGAGAGATTACATGGGGGCTGTTGAGATCTAGGCAGATTCTAGAAAGTGAAGCCAGCAGGATTTGCTCATGGATTTGAAAGTGAGATATGAAATAAAGGAGTCAAAGAGGACTCTGAGATTTTGGGCCCAAGCAAATGGGAGGATGGAATAGCCATTATTTGAATGCAGAAGCCTGATGATGGAGCATGTGTGGCGGGGAGATAAGGAACTCAGTTTTGGACATGTTAAGTATGAGATGACTTTTAGACACTCAAGTGGAGAGGCCTGTAGGCAGGTGGAGATATGAGTCTGGAGTTCAGGGGAGAGGTCCAGGCTGGAAATGAAGATTTGCAAGCGCTCAGCATCTAGCTCTTATAAAGCCATGATATTAGAGGAGATCACCAAGGGGGGGACTGTCAATAGAAAAGCTGCCCTCAGTCCATGAGGACTGAGCCCCATTCAATTGCTCAGCAAAGGAGACTAAGACGGAGTAGCAAGTACAATAGGAAGGAAACCAGGAGAAAGGGTTTCAAGGAGATGGAGCAGTTCACTGTGATAGGTCAAGTCATATGAGGACAGAGAGTTAATAACTGGATTTACTGTCTTGGAGTCATAGGTGATCTTGGTCAAGGGCAGATTCAGTAGAATGGCTGGGATGAGAACCCAAATGGAACAGGTTCAAAAGAGAGGAGCTCAAGTCGTGAGCTAGAGGACAGAGTGGGCTGGCAGCTGTAGGAGCTCCGGAAGCAAAGGGGAAAGGGATGATCAGATAAACTGCTTCTAGCTTCACTTCTCTCATTTATAAACTGTGAAGCACAAAGTTGGCACTTCCACAACACATGTAACCATCTGGCAGCTGTTGCTACCAAGCTGGACCAGGTTCTCTACGTTGCTGAGCTTCAACCAGTTCTGGCCCCAGGAGATAGTAATCAGCTTGTCTCTAGACTCCCAAGACGTTATTCTCATTTTCTCAACGTCACCAGTAGCCTTAGGATCAATGCCCACAACTTCAGAGGGCTGCTGAACAGGCCTCATATAAACCAAGATCTCACTTGGGTCTCTTCTCCTGATGGGAAGTCAGAGGGAACAAGACAGGCTGGGTTCCTGCTCTCATGGAGTCTGCTTTCTGGTGGAGAAGAGGAATAATCACCTAGCAATAGATGAGCAGGCAGGTCACTGCAGACGTAGGTAAGTGCAATGAAGACAGTAAAACGGGGTGAAAGAGGGAGAGAGAATGTGGGAGGGGCCTCCTTCAGCCAGGGTGTGTGGTCAGATGGCCTCTCTGGGAGATGACATTTCAGATGAGACCTGGAGGATGGTGCCCAGCTAATTCCCCTCAAGCTGTCCCCTATCCCACACTGCTCTTGAGCTTGCAAATCTCTCAAGGCAGGATAGGGCCTGGGGCCAGCTAAGTATAGGCCCAAAAAGAGATATTCTCTTCTCTCTCTAATATAGATTGTGGGGATTTTCTCCATGATTAGAAAATACATGAGTTTTTCACTGAAAGATTTGGAAAATATTGAAAACAGAAGTTACTTACAATTCCACCACCCAGAGACAGCTACTATTCACATTTGGTGTGCATCTTTCTAGACATTTTTCTATGCACATATAGACAAATGTTTAAAAGATGGGATCATGTTGTACATTCTGTTTTGTGTACATTGTTTTAGTCATGAATTCTGACTAAATCTATTATAAGCACTCATCATATAATTTTATTCTACATGATGATTCTTAATGGCTACATAGTATTTTACTGAATGCATACTTTTACCATATTTTATTTAATTCCCAAACATTGGCCATTTAGATTGTTTCCAAGTGACTGCTACTATGAGTAAATACTATAATAAATAATCCTATATGTATCTTTTTTCTTTAGTCGGGGAGGCTTGCAAATCTCTGATTGTTTCCTTGGGTTAAAAGAAAATGTCACTGCCCAGTGGGAGTGCCACAGGTCTCACGGCATCTAGAGGCAGCCTGAGGCTGAGGGCAGAGCTGACCCATGAACCCAAGGGGCCCAGAGTTCACTCAGATGCCAGAGTCTGATTTAATCCTCTGACATACCCCAGTCCTGAGTTTTGCTCCCTGGAGGGCCTGAGGAGTACGAAAACAATAGACCCTCCCACAAGCCAAGTGAAATTCAAAGGGATTCCCCACCTGAGCCAGGAAGAGGGTGTCACTCTCTGACCTGATCACAGACAGCTACCCTTATCCTCTCTTGAAATCCCCTTGGGGAAGCTCATCCCTCCATCCCTCCCTGGAGTAAATATCTGAGTGGTTAGGCAGTCAATCTTTCTTTGGGGCAGGGCTGCTGGGGAGTGACTGTGAAATAGAGGGTTCTACAGAAATAGCAGCTCCTCTCTTATCCCTGATCCAGCCTTGCTCCTGAATCCTTGAATTCCCCAGAGGGGCTGGCAGGAACATTTTATGCCCCCCCATGTGAAGAATGTCCTCAGGGACAGTGAGTTCTTGGGTGAGTGGGAAAAGCACAAGCCCAGGAGGTCACTAGACTTGGGTTTGAATCCCAGCTCTGGCACATTCCAGCCTCACCTTGGGCAAGTGACTTTTCCTGTGGAATGCAAGCTCCATGAGGGAGGGACTTGCATATCTTTTGTTTACTGTTTTACCTGCAATATTTAGCACATAGTAGGTGCTCAATAAATACTATGCCAGGTCAATGCATGAGCCTTTCTGAGCCTCAGTTTGCTTATCTGTAAAATGGAAATGATAATACCTTCTCACAGGCTTGCTGTGAATTAAAAAATAAAACACCAGTAAAATACTTAACAGTGTCGGGTATTCAAGAAACACTAGAGGCCAAAGCCCTGGAGAGCTGCTTCCACCATGCCCTGACCCTGGCACTGACATGAAGTTCCGCAGTTTCCCCTTGTTAAAATTGTTTGCCTTTATTTTGCTCACTACTGCACCCCAAACATGCCTCTGGTGTGGTACACATCACACTGTGTGTGTGCTTTTCCAACTACCCCATTAGACTTCAGGGCAGTTTAAGGACAAGAATTTTGTCTGTATCCTCTGGTCTCTGAACAACACTACGAAGTAAGCAAGGTCCTTATTCCCATTCTACAGATGAGGAAACTGAGGTTGCAGAAAGGTTAGGTGCCTTGCCCTAAACAGACAGGGACTGGCAGAGCAAGATCTAAACCTGCTTCTGATTTCTGGGCCCCTGCCTTCTTTTAGGTGACTCTCTTGCAAAGAGGAGTGGGGGTGAGGAGGAAGCAAGCCAGTTACCATGTCCCCGAGGGAAAAGTCAGGCAGAACTCAGCCTGACTGAGGAATGAGGTCCTCGGGGAGTTGGAGAGTTGTCAGGGCACCAGCAGTCACCTGAGCCCCCTCTCATCTTCCTGTGGATCATCATGCATGCAACAGCTGCAACCCCCAGAGACCTATGGTTTGGCTGCTCTGGGACAGGCTGATGCAAAGGTGGGGCCCCCAGGCACCATCTTTCAATGTGGAGCCCAGCCAGCAAGGCGACTTAGGTTTCCTTAGCCCAGAGTTGATGGTCATGGACCCAGCAGCAGGGGTGGGAGCTGTAGGGCACCTGTTCAGGGCTGGCCTATCTTCAGCTATGGGGCAGGAAGAGTTCCGTATCAGACCACAAGCATCTTGATTTACTCATCTCTGTGATCCCAGGATCCTACTGAATGAGTGAGACCCCCAGCCTCCAACAATGGGGAGTAAGGGAGAGGAAGGAGCTAGACCTAAACCAGGCATGCGGAGGGAGTAAACAAGGGACCAGGTAGGAGGGTTTTTAATGACCAAGAATGACCTCTGTCTCTCCTCCCCCTTATTAAATTATACGTTTCTGGAGGGCAGGTCTGTGGCTGATTCATCTGTGTCTCGACCACACCCAGTAGATTACTTCGCAGAGTTGGTATTCAGTAAGTGTAGTTTATTGGAGGTATAACTGGAAGCCAGTGTATAGGATGACAGATGGCATCTGCTCTTCCTGCCTGGGTCATCCCACAAAGGGCAGTCCTGCTAGTCCGGTGTCCTGACAAGAATGGCCCCAGGGAAGGGCAGGGACTCTTCATTTGGCCATTCACCGCATGTGCCTCCCTCCCCAAATCCCACCCAGGTGACTAACTCTCCCTTCCTTAGCCAAAGAAATACCATTTGGGGAAAATCTCCTGGCTCTCTGTGTCTCCCTGGCGATAGAAATAGACTGGGTGTGTGGTGTAACATCCTTGTCCTTGGGAATCTGGAGGGCTGTGGGCCATGCGAAAGAAATATTCAGAGCAATTATATCTTTATTGAAAGTAAAAATGCTGCTTCTGTCTGAATGGTCAGATGGGCGGGTTCTTTTCCCACCTGCCATCCCCACAGCATGTATTGCATGACTACAAATAATTCTGATGTTGCATATTTTAAATAGTGCCTTTCTTCAATCCTTGTTTGTCCATCAGTGTAAACTGTGTTGCCCTCCGCACATGTGCTGTATGCAGGGCTTGTCTCTATAAGGCCAAACTCAGTATGCATTTATCACCTGCACATCTGTATAGGCTTAAGCCTCAGGCTGAGGGTACCTAGACCCTACAGTGGGACATCCTGGAAACCAGATATTACACATGTCTAAACATGTGGCCCTAAATTAAGTCTATAGGATTAGGTCTAAACTTCTCAGACAGCAGCCAAAGGCCTCCAGGCCATGGCCCACTCAACCTGCCCACACCCCCCTCCCATCTATCTTGCACTTCACTTACCTAACAGTGTGGCTCAAGTGAGATGCAATTGCCTGGACCAGCCAGCTTTGACTTAAACCAGTGGGTCCCAAAGTGTGGTTCCCAGACCAGCAGCATCAGCATCGGCATCACCTAACACTTGCGAGAAATGCAAATTCTCAGGTCCCACCCTAGAGCTACTGAACCAGAATCTCTGGGTGGGGCGCTGCTGCTTGTGTTTTCACAGGTCCTCCAGATAATTCTGACATGCACTAAAGTCTGAGAACCAACTGGTTATGCCATTCCCTAAGCCTGGGTTGCCCTTCTCAGGCCTTTCCTGCTTGTTGTCATTTCAACCACTTTTCAAAGTTCAGCTCAATATTATCCCTCTCAGGAAGCCCTCCTGTCCCCGGAGCACCTGTGAATGCCTCTTTCTGAATCCCACAGCCCTTTTGCCATCCCCATCCCCATTAAGGTAAAAGGGATTCATTTCTGTTTCTTCACTTACTGTGTATTTTCTGCTTCATTTTACAGCAAGCTGTGAGCATTCACTAACTGCCTCCCAGACTGATTTCACCCTAACACACACATAAACATTACTCTGAAAAACACCTTCAGGAGTAAAGGCCACGTCTTACTTCACTCACTCTGTCAACAAACATCTATTGAGCACCTGCTATATGTGGCAGGGCTCTGGAGTTTCAGAGATAAAAGGTGTGGTCCTATCCTCCAAGAGAACAGGTTCATATAATAGGTAATTTTTTGGTGTCCAGCTTCTTTTACTCAACATGTCTGAGATTAATCTGTGTTGCTATATGTCAACATAGTTTGTTCTTTTTTAAATTGCTGTGGTGTATTCCATTGTATGGCTATGACACAATTTATTTATCCATTCTGTTGTTGATGGGCATTTGGGCTGTTTCCCGCTGGGTCTATGATGAATAAGAACACTACAAGCATTGGTGGATATATGCACTCAGTCCTCTTGAGTATATACTTAGGAGTGGAATTGGTAGTTTATGGAATGGGTATAATCTCAGCTTTAGTAGATACTGCTAAACAGTTTTCCAAATTTCCAAACACTCAAATTTACACTCCTACCAGCAATATATGAGGATTTGCCAACATTTGGTTTCTCAATCTTTTAGGTCTTGGTCCTTTGGGATGGATATATAGTGTTATAAGTTTGAATTTGCTTACTGGCTATTTAGATATCCACTTTAAAGATGTTCTTGTTCAAGACTTTTGCTGATTTTGCCTGTCTTTTTCTTATTGACCTATAGGAGTTCCTCATATACTCTGGATACAAGTCCTCTCTCGGGTATGTCACTGAAAGTATCAGTCTGTGGCTTACCTTTTCATCCTTTTAATGGTATCTTTTGATGAACAAAAGACCATGAAAGTTCAATTTCTCCATCTTTTCATCTATGACTAGTGCTTTTTGTATCTTGTTTAAGAAATCTTCATTTTAATGTCAAGAAATCCAGTGAACATAGAAATAATTTTTAAAAACCTAATTATTTAAAAGTACAGGGACTTCCCTGGCAGTCCAGTGGTTAAGACTTCGCCTTCCAGTGCAGAGGGTGCAGGTTTGATCCCTGGTCGGGAAGCTAAGATCCCACATGCCTTGTGGCCAAAAAACCAAAACATAAAAACAGAAGCAATATTGTAACAAATTCAATAAAGCCTTTAAAATCAAAAAAATCTTTTAAAAATGCAGTAAAAATAAAAAGCAGTAAGTGGGAGAAAGACTGCGTCTGACCATGAGGGTGTGCCCACTTGAGTGTGACGTGCAAAGCCCGGGCTTTGTTCTATGACGTGATGTGGGTGAGAGGTGAGCCTCCTCTGATCGGTTCAACAAGCAGGTGTTGGTGCACAGTTTGGATAGGGTGCTGTGCCAGGTCTGAGGATGGCTGTGTGGGGACAGGGGGACCCTGGCTGACTGGCTCAAGAGAAGGACCACCCCATTTCATGTGTGTTAACCTGGGCCTAGCTCCCCAAACCCTGGGGGCTCCCCCTAGTCCAGGCCCTGCTTCTCCTCCTTTGTGCCAGAGTCTGCAAAGACAGCAGTGTTGACACTTGTCCAGCTGGCTCAAGATGGGGAAATTCTCCCCTCCTTGAGTCACCACAAACAGAAGGAGCTTCACAGAACAAGCACGGGACTACAAATGATCGCTATGCTTGTTTCACTATGCTGCATCACTTCCAAAATCCCCTGTGAGGCTTTCAGATGAAGTCTAGGTCCAAAACTTTCCCCATGTTTCCCCCAGTTTGAACAGAACAATACCCAGGGAATCACAAGCTGCCTCATAAAATTGACTTCCCCAAAGGAAATAAAAGAAATCTCAGACTCAAGGTTATGATAAGTATGCAGTCTAGAGTGACCAAGCCCCCACCTCTTCTGCTGGGGGGGGTGGCCGGCTGGTGGCCCCTGCCACCCTGCCAAGGGGACCCCGGCCCACCAGACAGACACAAGCTGCCTTCTGCCTCCTCCAGCAGAAAGGCAGCCCCAGCATCCCCGGGGCAGTTTTCTCCTTATCCAGCTTCATGGAGATATGCTGCACATGGTCTTGGGAGCTCAGAGATGTAGTACACAGGGTCCCCAGCATCACTACCCATAGAAGCATACCTTCTCTCTGGGGCAGGGCAGTGACCACAGCCAGGTGACAGATATTCGTTTCTGATACGTTCGAACGACTGGTCTTGGGGAAAACCACAAAGTGGTCTCTAGCAGCACCCAGGTTCCTTGTTTGTCCTGCTTCCCTACCCCTAACCACTACCTTTTCCCATTTACCATCCTCTCGTGAGAACTCAGAACTCCAGGGTAGGGTCAAAGGGGCCCTTGAAATCCACAAATGGTATACAAAATTCTGGATATTTGTGCGTTTTCCTGAGGAAAGAGTCCATCTGTTTCCTTAGATTCTGAAAGGGGTGTGTGACCTCAAAAATGCTAAGAACCACTGGACCAAACCCTCTATTTAAAGATAAAGTTAATTTACACAAACGACTTACGCATCTTCAGCTAACTGCACTTCCAAAATAACACCTGGGGAAGGAGAATGCTTAACTGAAAACATCTCTCTAATGGCAAAATTGAAGTACAGTTGAAACCTGAGGTGGGGAGGATGACACTGAAGCAGGAGGCCTTCTTGCTATCCTTTCAGCCACTCACACTGGTGCAGAAGGGCAGTTTGTCTGTCTATATGGCTTTTCGAAGTCTACTGGAGTAGAGACGGGAGTTGGTGACTAGGATGTGTCAGAAGAGACACAGGCATTTCTCAGATGAAGCCCAGCCCTTCAGGTTCAAGAAACCTTCAAGGCCACTGAGGCTGCTAAGACCTTAGAAAGAAGAGAAGATTCTCACTGTGACATAGGGGCCCAGGAACCCTGTTTCTACAATCATACCAGTCCTCAAATGGGAAGAGTGTGTCTGAAGCACATGCTCCCTCCCCAGAGTGCCAAGCCCCAGGAAAAGCTATGTCTGCTGCATCCTGGGTCCCCACTCTCAGCAGCCACCCTGAGGAGGAACAATCTGCGGCCTCCTCCTCCCTCCCCCTGCACCAGGCTCTTCCTCCTCCATTTCATCAGTGAGCTTCAAGACCAAGCCAGAGCAGTCAGGAGGAAGTGATTCTGCAAGCCTCCCAGGGACTCCCAGGGCTGGCTCAGGCATCACACTGTTAAGTAAGTGGGATTTTCTTCAGTGTTTTCAGAAACTGTTGTTTAAAAAAAAAAGATAACCATCCGAACTGTTTATGTAATTCTTGGGAAGTCTCAGCAGATATGGTTCCCTATTTACAATTGTGGCCAGGACTTAAAAAATAAAAGTAGAGGGGTTGTAAAAATTGGAGAGGCCGTCTCGTTAAAGTTCGGTGCTTTTATAACATCAGAACTGTCTCCCTGAAATGGAGACCAGAATCTGCCCAGAACTCAGGTTTTTAGGGGGTTTTAGCATGGCTATGCTGGAATTCATTTAAAAGCCTGGGAATATTCTATTCTCATAGACATTCCATGTCCACCAGAGTCAGCATGGTCCCCTTCTCCACCTCCACACACCTGCAGGGTCTGCTCTGTCTCTGGGTTGAACTCCTTGGAGGTGGATGTCAGACCACTTGGTGCAACTCTCAGGGGTTCAGCTCTCTGGATCTGTACCAACCAAATCCATATGGTCCCTAAACCACAAACTCTGATTACGGGGGAATGCAAAGTTCCTGGGGGACAATCACAGTGTGAAGGTGATGATCTGGGTTTCTTTCTAGAATCACCCTGGGATCTCCATTACTCAGTGTTGGCAATCCAACTAGAATCCAGCTCTTGTAGGAAAACATCCTCTTTTTTTTTTTTTTTTTTTTAATTAGAAAGGCTATTCTTCTTTGGGTTAAAGCAGTGGTTTGGATCACAGACTTTTCTGGTAAAAAAGAATCTGATGAGAGCTATGCCTCCATCAAATGCACAATTTAATACTACCTGGGGGGAGAGGGTGGGTTCACAGCCCACGAAGATGAGCCTGTGGACACAGAGATAAGAACCTCGGCCTTGGACGGGCTTCTTGATAACACAAAGCCTCTAAGTATTCCTAACCACTGCCAAACAAGCACCAGCAGTTAAGGCCTCAGCCGAGAACATCCCTGCTTCCACTTGCACTGAACACCATGGGAGAGAAGGCAGAGGCACAGGGCCCTCATGCCTTGATGAGAACACCCTAGTGTTTCTCCTGAGGGCCCAACAACTTGGAGAGGTTGAGGAGAGAAGGGAGGGTGTGGCCACTCCAGCCCTAACCTCCTTCAGCTGAGGGACAGGGTCCAAGGGACATCTAAAGGAGGATGAAGAGTCTGGGTCAGCAGTTTTTCCTCTCTGTTCTCTCCACCCACCTTTATCCCCACCAAGCCCCGATGTCAGCCCTACTATGCCCACCCTGGAAACCCTCGGCCACTTCCCACAGGTCCCCTCCCAGGGAAGTTCTTTAACTGGTGGGCGTGGGAAAGAGGAAGAGGAAAAATATTTCTATCCCTCCCAATTCTCTCCACTCTATAAACACCCAGTTAGAAAATGACTGGATCTGACCTGGAGATCTCATGCCATGTATCTTAATGGCTCTTCTTACACCCATAAGGAGAATGACTGATGAAGAAATGCAAAATCCCAACACATAAAAATGTGTTTGAAAAAGGGAAGCCCCCCCAAAGTTCCCATCTGTTGAGGCAATAAAATGATGACTTAAAAAAAAAATCTTTGGGGTCTTTCCAAATCATGGAGGAAAATATAAACAGAGAAAGACATGCTCTAGTGTTAAAACTCTGACTTGGTACCAAACTAGGTGATCCCTAAGAACAGTAAACAACCTCTCCCCAGCACCCTTCAGCTCACTTGGCCTCGCCCAACATGAGGTCCTGGACAACTGAACAAACATTTATTGACCACTGAATGTGTGCTTCCTACCATTCCAGGAGTTGGAGCTCTGCAACCTCTAGGCGTTTTGAGAGGAGCAGGAAAACAGTTCAGTCAACATTTACTGCGAACCTACATTGTGCTAGGTTTTAAAGTTTGAAGGGACAAGAATCTGAGAAAAGAGCAGCTAAGAATAATTCAACCTGGGAAGTGCGAATCTACACATAGCACCACAGGTGCAAGGGACAATTAATTCTGCATATGGTGGGGTCAGGGAAGGTGGTCTAGAGGGGTGACATGTAAAGGCGGGCTTTAAAAACATATGAGGAGTTTGATGGGTACAGCTGGGAAGGAATGGCATTCCAAGCAGCAAGAACTGAGTGAGCAAAGGTTACGGTTGGGAGGGGTGGTATGAACAGCTGGTCATGTGGGGTTCGGCATGTAGTCAGGCCAGTGGCGCCAGAGCATGAGGTCTGGGATCAGGGAAAGAGGAAATAAAAGGCAGGCTGTGGTTTATGATAGCCATGGATAAGGGCCATTCAGAGAACCAGCCTGCAGCTTCAGCACCTTCTATACTTACCATTCAAGTCAAGGCCCCACTGCCTCCTAGGAAGCTCCCAACCAGTGGCAGATTATGGCAGGGGTGGTAGGGCTTGTCCATTTCTGCTCAAAGTGGGACTCCTCTAATGGGCAACCTTTATGCTGGAGCTTCCCATTGAGCTGACTGAGATGTTCTCAAAGCTGTATCACAGTCAGAGGATCTTCCTACCCAATCCTCCTTCCTTCCCCCCTCTCCTTTCCCAGGAGGTAGACCTCCATTGCTGGATTGCCCTCTGAAGGCTGCCTTCTCCCTATCTATTCTTGCTCCCTTCCTTTTATCTTTCATAGGCATTAACCCCCAGCCCCCAAGTAAATCTCCTGCACTTCAAATTCCATCTTG
This sequence comes from Mesoplodon mirus, assembly GCF_964341445.2. Classification (NCBI taxonomy): domain Eukaryota; kingdom Metazoa; phylum Chordata; class Mammalia; order Artiodactyla; family Ziphiidae; genus Mesoplodon; species Mesoplodon mirus. Next base: position 74,283,909 of record NC_138980.1, read on the forward strand.
GTGTCCTCTTCCCAGAGGACCCAAACTGATTGAGAAGGAGCCTCGATGAATGCTCAGTGTCTGGGCTCTGTCTTGTTGGCAAGGAGGAGCCGTTGAGATCTTTTAAACAGGGGAAGCCATGATCAGATCTGAATTTTATAAACATTATCTAGTAACAGAGTAAGGAATGAACCAGTGGGGAGGGAACATGGTGGCAAAAGAACCATTTAAAAGGACATTGGAAAGTGCATTTATTGGAACAAGATTTCGACAAGAAGAAACTGGCAGCATCTATAATTTTCTATGTATATATTCTTTAACTCAACAATTCCAATTTTAGAAATCTTATAGAAACGGTAGCACAAATGCATGAAAGTATAAGGATGAGGATGTTTATAGTAGCCTCATATATATTAGGATGACATCAGAAAACTCCATGTTCATCTGTAGGAAGGAAGATAAAAAATGGTACATCCACACAATGGAATAATACCATGCAGCCTTTAAAAAGAACGTAGCAGGTCTCTTTGTACTGTCTTAGAAAGATGTACACCTTATATTGCTGTTTGTAAAAAGCTAGTTGCTGAACAAATATACTGCAAGATCCAGTTTTCACAAACAAAATTGTGCATACACATACCTTCTACAGGTGCTTGTATAAATAAGTCTAGAGGAGATATGTCAACTGTTGATAAAGGTTATTTCTTGGAGTGGAGAGCTTTTACTTTATATATATATATATATATATATATATATATATATATATATATATATATGTATTTTTTTTTTTTTTTTTTTTTTTTGCGGTACGCAGGCCTCTCACCGCTGCAACCTCTCCCATTGCGGAGCACAGGCTCCGGACGCGCAGGCTCAGCGGCCATGGCTCATGGGCCCAGCCGCTCCGCGGCACGTGGGATCCTCCCGGACCGGGGCATAAACCCGCGTCCCCTGCATCGTTAGGCGGACTCTCAACCACTGCGCCACCAGGGAAGCCCTACTTTTTATGTGTTTACAAAGTACTAGTAATAGAGAGATTCAGGCTTTTATTTTTATTTAGTTTGGTGTTTTTCTGTACTTACCAATTTTTAAGGTGATAAACATAGTTCATTCCTCTTAAAAGAAAACAAGATTTTAATTTAAAAAGCTCTATGTCCACCTGGAAAAAATACATAAAAATTCTTCATATTTCCTATTCAGAGAAAAAAAATAACAAAAAGCTCCTAGGATATTTGGGATGTCTGTCAATGGCCTGGTCTAAGTAAACAGGAATTAGAGATGATCTGGAATAGAGCTGAACACAGGGTGGCAAAGACAGAAGTTCCAGAAGAAGCCCAGAGTGCTATCCTGGGTAGTGGGTAGATGACCCACAGAGGAGGGGTGAGTGGGGGAAGGAGACGGAGACGGGATGTGTGCTGAGTGTGCTGGCCTGAGTGTGCAGGCTCAGGCCAGGCCAGGTGGTGTAAACGAGAAGTGATGCTGGCTCCTGTCCTACAGCTAGGAGAGTAGCTGGGGCTAGAAACTTATGACCTAAGAAAGAGTCAAAACTCACCAACAGCACTCACCAATGGACGAAAATGCTAAATATAAACAGGGAAACTGTTAACAACAACAACAAAAGAAAACTAGAAAAAACACTGGTGAATGTTATCTGATCTGAATGGAGAAGGATTTTAAATACAAAAGCAAATAGGATTTTAAAAGTCTATCAATATTACAACATTAAAAATAAACACCTATTCTTTAAAAACAGAACTCACAAGCAAAATCAAAAGGCAAGCAAAAACTGGAAAAATATTCACAATATTTACAGAGAGGAAATATCCTTCAAAAAAAACAAAACAAAACACAGATCAGTAATGAAAAAAATGGTTCAGAAGAAAACAGAGCATTTTGTATTAATTACAATTTGGTTCAATTACATATAATGGAAAACAACAGTGGCTTAAACAAGATGGAATTTTATTTCTCTCTCACACGTTAAAAAAAAAAGAAAAAAAAGTTCACAGGGCTTCCCTGGTGGCGCAGTGGTTGGGAGTCTGCCTGCCGATGCAGGGGACGCGGGTTCATGCCCCAGTCTGGGAGGATCCCGTGTGCCACGGAGCGGCTGGGCCCGTGAGCCATGGCCGCTGGGCCTGCGTGTCCGGAGCCTGTGCTCCGCAGCGGGAGAGGCCACAACAGTGAGAGGCCCACGTACTGCAAAAAAAAAAAAAAAAAAAAAAGTTCAGGGTTGGTATAGTAACTCCAGGAGTCATTAGAGACTTAGGTTTCTTCCAGCTCATTCTGCCCCATCCATAGGGCACAGCTCTCATGGTCCATGTTGGTTGCTAGAGCTCTAGTCATCGTGCCCTCATTTAAGGAAGTAGGATGGAGAAAGGGAGGGTGGATAGAAGGGCACCCCCCTCTCCTTTTAAGAAGACTTATTATAAGTCCCACATGACGATTACATCTCATTGGCCAGAGATCAGTCACATGGCCATACCTAGCTGCAAGGGAGCCTGGGAAACATAGCCTTTCAGTTGGGTGGCAAAGGGCTCAGCTAAAAATTGGGTTTGTTACTAAGAAGGAGGGGGGAATGGATATTGGAAACAACTAGCAATTTCTAACATACATGTGAACAGAATTCTCAAAAGAAATACAAATGTAAAACTTTTTTAAAGGGTCAACTTTACTAATAAATAAATGTAAAGCAGCCTTCTTACAGGCTTCTCCTGCTAAGATCTTGAAGGGCTGGCCAGACAAGCCATCAAAAGGACATTCAGAAGCTGACAGTCTTAATAACAACCTCCATACAGCTGTCCACAGATAGAGTCCCAGGGTAAGGCCCTTCCACCTGCTGAGTGGCTCCTAGCCTTACTCCCCACAGTCTCCCTCCAACCCCAAGTGATGTCAGATTCTATAAACACTGGAGAAAATTCTGCACCCAGGGATTCTCTAACTCAACTATGGCTACAATTAAATTTTAGGTGTTTTTGAAAGTTCCTTAAAAAGTAATATCCTCATGCAAACTGAATCAGCAGTTTCAGAACTAAAAAAAACCTCTGCTCCTTTGCTTGGAGTGTCACAAACCAAGCGTGAAAACCGGCCACTAAACATCCATTAACAGGTTTTATCTCAGTGTCCCCTTTCCTCCAAAAACCAAGTAGTTAAATTTGGTCACGTGGATGTTCAAATACTTGCATGCTCCCATCAGTGTGCCTGCTTCAGGTGAATCTTATATTCTGATTTGGGAAATGTCTGACTGGAGTGAGCTAGTCCTCCCATGGGATGACTCTTGGTGGGTAGGGAGGCCCAGAGAGTGGTCTGAGCTCATGAACCCCAGCATCCTTTCCTTAAGCCTTTGCCTGTTGCTGACTTGGCTCCTTAGGAATCTGTCTTAACTCTACAAGCTATTCTTGAGTGTCTGGTATAGGCTCCAGAGCAGAGCATTCTTGGCTATCTGTTCCGCTCCAGCATCCTTCTCACATGCGCTGACTCTTCCCCTCCAGGCCTTTGCACAAGCCACTCTCTCCACCTGGAACATACACTCTGTATTCTTCACCTGGCTAACTTCACCTCATCCTCTAAGACCCCTCAGGTGTCACTGCCTTCAGGGAGCCTTACTGAACTTGTCTCCTCCCCTCAACACCCAAAAGGGATTGGGAAGCCCTCTGTATGCTCCCACTAACCCTCTTTGATTGTCTCACCACAGCACATACCACAGTCTTGGTTTCCTGGCCTAACTCTCCCAACAGACTGAAAACCTCTTGAGGGACCTTGACATATTCATGTTGATTTTACACAATTCAGCAGAGTGCCTGGCACACAAAGGACACTCAATAAAGTTTTACTGAATGAATGTTTAGGGAATAATTCAGAAAATAGAAAAGAAGTGTCACAAATCCCAAAGCATCAAGTTAACCAAACTTGATGAACATATGTTCATCAAGAACATATGTTCTAGAACATTCTTCCTCTCCTCTTGTCACCCTGGCTCTCCTGCTCCAATAGCAGTCAGGACTGGTAACCTTATGACTGCTTACCTGCTCTTTCCTCGGTCTTCTTCTTTTTCAGGAATCCTCTTAAATGCCACTTCCTCAGGGGCTCTCTGACCACCTGATCCAAAGTAGTCATTCAGTCGCTTGATTACACATCAGTTATTTTAATTTGCTACACAGCACTCACTGTGTTGTCATTTTATTTATGTGTTTGTTTAATTATTTTCTATCTCCAGCACTAGATCGTAAGCTCCATGTGAGCAGGAACCTTGTCGACAGCTGTATGCCCAGCATCTGACGAAGTGTGTGCTATACAGTGGAGTGCTCATTAAATGTTTGTTAAATGAATGCATGCTACTGTTAACTGCATTCTGATTTAGTTTGATGTTTGCCTTCTCTCTTTGCTCTTGGATTAGGCGCTCCAGAGAAACTGAGAAGGGTCTCCCTCATGGCATTGGAGGGTGAGAGGGGGACCTCAGTTCCCTTCCTAGGCCAAGGTGGGGTATGTTGCCTACCTACAGCTTCCTTGTGACCAGATGCTGAGGAATCTTGGCCCACGTATCTGCAGCCTCCAGATGCTGGAAATGCTCCTCCAGCTTTCTGTGAGAGCAGCTCCAGATGCCCATTGCCCAGACTGACAGAGGAATGTGCTCAGGGCTACTAGCTGGCTTGGCACCCATCAGGAAGCAAGTGCAGTGGCCAGCACACTGAGAACAGAAATCTTCCTTTTGCATATCGCCACCTTGAGAGTACACGTAGCTGCCTGGCTGGGTGCAGAAGCTGGCCCTGCCTCACGTGGCTTGGCAGCGTGGTTCTCTGGCTCTGCTTTAGAACAGCCTTGAGAAGCTGTGGCCTCTGCTCCTGCAGAAATTGCTCTGCCAGCTCAGTGGAGGGCCAGGACTGGAGTCTCTCACCTGTCCCTGGCCGTTCCTTGAAGGGCTTTGGTTTACTGGAAATCATAAACTGTGAGAGACAGCCTTTATCACACTCTGAACAGTGCACTCTTAATGTTTAACGCCAGAGGCTGAAACGACCAGGGACACTGGCCTCCTGGTTACTCCCAGTGACTGATATTTGCACCTGGTAATTGAGGTCAGATTTGCTTCTCTTAAGTCACGTGGTGTGCCTCAAGGCAGGAAGACGTTGGGGCCACTTGTTGCAAAGGAACCAGGAGGTGATCACAGAAACGCTGCAAACCAGCTTTGGCAGCAAAGGCCATGCTTTCCAAGGAGCCAGCCCTGGGAGCATGGAGCTGAGCTGGTAAATGACCCACGTGGGGTCTAAACCCCAACATTTGACTCAGAGCAAGCTTAGGATACTTTTCTTCCCTCTAAGATAGCTGCTAAATGGAGTCAACTTTGAATCCTTGCTGGAATACAGTGGGACATTAATTAATTAACAAACTAATTAAACATACTGAATAGGCCACCCAGAAGATTCTGGTCACTTAAGGGTCTCCAAATCACAGTACAGGCCCCACCCTGTCCAGACACCCTAATCTTGCTCCAGGATTTGCTTGACCTCAGGTATTTATCTCCTGGTTGTCATGGAAGCAGCTCAGATAAACAGCAACATAGCCAACCTGGCTTCTCTGCCAGCCTCGGGTCCTTCTGAGCGTGGTGATGCTCCCTGGTGGCCACTGGCGGTCCTGCCCTCTGGGCTGGACGCAGCCCTACACCGACTCATGCCTGACGCCTCTTTCAGGTTGCCTCTTGAGGCACACAATAGGTGCTCAATAACTGTTTGTCGAATGAAGAATCCCCCAGGGTGTATCTTGGCTCTCAGGCTCCTTAGATAATCCTTCAGTGGCTGCTGTGGCTGCAGCAGATCCACCCCTACATGGGTCACCCCAGGGACTGCAGGCCATCCTGAACATGGCCACTCATCTCCTCAAGTGACCCAGTTGGCCCACAGGCCACTTCCTCTGCTCCCAGAACCAGGTGGATACACACCTGTGAGGAAGGAGTTAGCTGTGGTCAGGCAACTCGGCTGGAGGGCGAACAGGGATGATGTCTGGCCACAGTTGCACTGGATGCCACGCACCACAGTGAGAGTGGCAGAAGACCCCCCCCCACCTGTGTGCCAGTGGAACGTCACCCTCACTGTCTGCATGTCCACCTGAGGACAAGAGCACACTCTTGACAGAACAACCCTCGAGGATGGACAGCTGGCCTCAAGAGGACACTACAAGGGAACTAAGAGAGAAGCCACTGTCCCCACAGACCCTGAAATGGCTACCAAAGGAAGAACCACAGTGTTCTCAGGAAAGTTTCTAAAGTGGGATAGATTCTCCCCTCTGTGACACACAGAAAGGGGGTTGGGGGATAGATCAGATTACCTGATCTCTCAAGGCCACCAAAGTCAACCACTGCCCTGTTTAGGGAGGCAGTACAGGGCTGAGTGTGGACTGTGGAACTGGACCTGTGAAGCCCAGGTCTGCTGCATGAAAGCAGTGTAGCTTAGGCATCATCTAACCTCTGTTTCTTCATTTGGTCATTATGTGAATTAAAGAAGATAATATACATAAAACTTTTAGTATAAAACCCTCAATACATTTTCACTATATAACTTTTTTCTTTCAAGAACACTGAACTAAACAGAAAAGAAACAGGGAAATGAATGGAGTGGCATTACACATCAGCAGAAACTTGATTACCCACCCCAGATAATAGAAACGACTGCAAATAATAGTACAGCAAAGACAGGTTTGAGCTTTCTGGCTCAGTCATTCTAGGTTCCTGAGTCATGGCAGATGCACAGCCTACATGAAGCTGAGCTACACGCGAGAGCTGTTTCCACCCACAGACTAGTGGAGCCTACTGATATGCTTAATAAGAATGACAAGGACGGGTTTCCCTGCTGGCGCAGTGGTTGAAAGTCCGCCTGCCAATGCAGGGGACACGAGTTCGTGCCCCGGTCCGGGAAGATCCCACATGCCGCGGAGCGGCTGGGCCTGTGAGCCATGGCCGTTGACCCTGCGTGTCCGGAGCCTGTGCTCCACAACGGGAGAGGCCACAACAGTGAGAGGCCCGCATACCGCAAAAAAAAAAAAAAAAAAAAAAAAAAAAAAGAATGACAAGGATGATAAAAAAAATAGCTACCATGGGCCACACACATGCTAAACAGTTCACACAGGTTATTTTATTTAATCCAAACTGCAAATCTGTGAGGTAGGTTGTTCTTGTTCCCATTTTACAGATGTAGAAACTGAGAGGTGAAGAAGCTGAATAATTTCCCAAGTACATCCCCCACTCACCTGTGTACACACACAAAGAAGCAGAACTGGGATTCAAACCCAGGCCTAACTGACTGTGGACTTCTCCACTGTCCTATACCATCTGAAGCAAAATTCTAAGAGTTGTCCATACCCTGGGAAAACCCACTTGGGTAGCCCTGAAATCTACTTTTCTAGGAGCAAGGGCCACAACTGTGTATCTAAGACCAATGGGAGCAGTCCTCATGTGACAGTGTGACTAGGGCAGATGAAAAGGGCATCTGCCACTCCTGACCCATAGGGCAAAAGTCAGGCTTCTCTTTCCAAAGGGTCTTAGGGAGACTCCTCCCACACCCAGCTTGCTGCAGGAGTAAGGGCCCAGCTTTGCTCAGGAACAGAGAGTTCTAGAGTACCCACTTGCCATCTGCATGTTTGCACCTGTCTCCTCCCCACTCCAGGTTCAGTCTCTGTTGCCCCGGGGAGGGGGCAGGGGGTGGTGCCGGGTCTGGCCAACACCAGGCAAGGGTGGGGAATGGGGAAGAGGAGCACTGGAAGCACACCACCCCTAGCCCCACTCCGCCTCTCAGGAAACAAAGAAGGAGGCTCCCTGCCTCTGCTACCACGGATGACCCTCCCTGAGGGGCTCTTAATGCCCAAGACTGATGGCCCTATGTGTTGAGGAAGCCCTGTCCCCCAATCCCCTACAATAGCCGGAACCAGCTGCCAAAGGATTAGACTCAGAACTGTTTCTGTATATTAACATTTTCTCCTGGAGACCAAGGTGAATCCTGGGGAGGGAGCACTGGCCTGGGACTCCATGAGTCATAGTTCCTATTTCCAGCTTTGCCTCTAACTCTCCACATGATCTTAAGCAAGTCACTTGACCTCCCTGGTCTAGAATTTCCTTCCTGTTAAATGGGAATGATTACATATAATCATCATTGTAGCTGCCATTCACTGAGGTATTACTCTGAGCCAGGCCCTATGCTGGATGCATCAACACATTCATCCTCAGAGTATCCTTTGAGGTAGGTACTATTTTCATTCCCATTTTCAGGAAACCGTGGAGGAACAGGAAAGTTAGGGGACATGCCCACAGTCACACAGTTAGTAAAGGTGGCTCTGGCTCTCAGGACTATGTCTGTTTTTCTAAGCTTTTCACCACTATGACATACAGAGTTACTTCATAAAGATCAAGGACAGTTGTAAAAATGTTTGAAAGCAAAAAAAAAAAAAGGGGTGGTGGTGGTGGCTGCAAAATACAAATATATATCACAACCCCCGGACATCACTTAAGGTATAATCCTAACCCCCTGAAGCACATTCTGTGGAATCTGTCCATAGAATCAGAGACCTCCAAAATAGGAAAGACCCTCAATTAGCCATTTTTTTTCTCCCTCCTTCCCTTTGAGCAAGAATGTCATGACTAGCCAAATTCTACGGGTGGCACCAGAAAGGTCAAGCGAGGGTGATCAATTTAGGCCCTCAGCTGGCAGGTTAGGAGGGAGACAGAACCAGGATTCCTGGCTCCTAGAAGAGGGGACAGTGATGATAAAAGGCTCATTTTTTGTCAAGGTGGAGCCCCTCCAACCAGAATTTAAACATTTTAACATAATATTCAAGTACACCTTTTCTAACCTTAAAAACAAATTTTATTTCACTACAAAGCTGGTCAATATTGAGTTCTGAATGTAGTTGGTCCTCTCTCTCCCGGCAAAGCTCTGTATCAGATAGGGCTCACAATTGCAGACAACAGAACAAATGGTGGTTAATACTGCCAGAAGAGGGTCTATACAGAAGGATACTGAGATGTGCAGGATCTGCGAGGCCTGCAGACTTAGAAGCCAACCAGCCAGGAACAATGCCTCAACCACACCTTAGAGCTGGGCCAAGAACAAAATCCTACCTTCCTACAGTGCCCTGCAAGGCCAGCCCCTCCTCCCACTCTTCTCCTGGCTCCCTGGTGCACCGGCCTCCTTCCTGCTCTGCCAGCAATCCCAACTCAGGGCTATGAACTTGGTGTTCCCTCTTCCTGGAACACAGACAATCACATTGCTTGCTCCCTGGCTTCACCCAGATTTCTGCTCAAAGACCCCCTCCTTAGAGAAGTCTTCCTGGACTAGCCTGTCACTTTAACCCCTTTCCCTGCCTGACTCTTACTCACAGCACCTACTGCTCCCAGATACTCTATAAAGTATTGCCTGTCTCCCGAATCAGACTGCAAACTCCATGAGGGCAGGCTGCTTTGTTTGCTGCTCTAAGCCCACAGACTGATAACTTTTAGGTGCTTAACTATTTGCTGAAAACTTTGTAAAGGAAAAAACAAAGGAATGAATGGAAAACGTCAGTACAAACCAAGTCCTCACATTCTCCTGCCCGAGCTGGAGGATTAGGGCAGCAGCAAGAGTCAACTTGTGTTGTGGCTGCAGCTGTGCTGTCACCCTGCCCAGATCTCGATCTGCCCTGCAGCTCCCACTTTGGAGGGAAGACATGCCTGGGGACCTGTAGCTCCAAAACTCCCCTGACAATCTCTGCAGCTCTTGGAACTTGTCTAGACTGTTGCTGTGCAGACCATGAAGGCCTGGCTGGGTTCCTGCCCCTGCTTTCCCAGGGCCTCAGATAGGCTGGGAAGTGACTTACCCAAAGTCCCCTTCTCCCCTAGACGAGTTCAGCCCAGGGAGTGACACTAACAAAAAAATGCAGTCATGTATAGATTCAGAGGGTCACATGAGGTCAGAGTTGGAGGAAGCCTTGGTGATCCGGAGACCAGCCTGTGCTCTGCAGATAACGCAGGCCAGTGCAGGGGCAGGCGTGTGTATGGACTCTGGGGTCTGGCAGATCCAACCTCCACCAGCCATGTGATTTTGGAGAATCTTTTGAAAAGACAGTACTTGAAAAACACTGCTTTCCTCAGGTGTAAAATGGAAATAAACGTCCCTACTTTATACAGTAAGCTTGTCCTCCTGTTCAAAAGTCTTCCCTTCCTATTCTTTATGAAATTTAAAGTGAAACTCCTTGGCTTGACAGTCAAATCCCACCACCACCAAAATCCAGTCAACCCAGTGTACCGGGTATGGTCCCTCCGACCCCCTGTGAAACTGCTGCTCCTTCTCACATCTGTGTACCTGTAGCCTTCTTCTTCTTCTCTCCTACCTGAGCCTACCAAAGCCCAAGGGCAAGCTTCACCAAGTCTCCCCTGACATGGGCTTTTCTGGGCACTCACTGGTATAAGTAGTGCATGTTAACAGATAGGAATAAAGTTATAACTCTCTAACCAGAATGTGGGATCTTTGAGGGCACATGGATCAAGAGATCCTTGAGGGTCTCTTCTCTTATGATGTCCCCCCCCAGCCAGGCATTAAATAATATGTAAAAATTCCTGCTGACTGACTCACCTGAAGTTAGAATTCAGTTAAAATGCTCCCAAATACGACCTCTATTACCCAAGGGAAGGAAAATAAAGATATAAAAATAAATTGGAGACAAATTCAAATCATTCCTATTTCTGCATACTTGGTGTGGAAAAAAAACCCACCTCTACCTCCAGCTCAGACTTGACAAGTAAAGGAACTCCCTGAAAACAATGCATAGAATAAATCACAAGTACTAGTCTCACTTAAAGACTTCAGGAAGGAAAACACAGTTAAACTGAAAACTGTTAACTGGTGTTTAAAAAAAAAAAACACACAACAAACAGCCAGGAAATGTTTTTAGGACCATGTCTCTCAGAGTCCCTTAGGGGCTGATTCACCCTTCAACATATTCTTCCCAACACCTGCTTTTACTAAAAACCAACAGCCCAACACCAGAGCTTTGTGAGTCAGAAGCAGAGTGAAACTGGTCACAGAAGCACTCAGCTATAAAGCACATCATCCAGATAACAAGCAATAGCCACACTAAGTATGACTGCCCAGTGCCCTGTGGCCATGTGGCCATGAGCGTAGGCCCTGGCTTAGCTGAACCAACATCACCCCAGACTCTCCTCCTGCCTTGTTCCTCTCTCTGATCCATGCCTCCACTTCCCCCACCCACTTGCTAAATACATCTGGAAAAAGGTACTTGCACAACTCTCCATCCAAACTAATTCTACATTATTTCAAGTGAGACCTAAGGACCAATACATATTTCTTTCTTGTGTTTTTTTAAGCAAGAATATTAAAAGACAGAGCTTAGAAAACTCAAGTGATATGGAGAAGAATTAGATCTACTACCGTTTGATTTTAACCTCATATTAGATAGATAACCTTTTTGAATGCAGTTCTACATCTACACATAGAAACTGTCCCTTTAAATTTCAAACACCAACTTAGTTCTCTTCCTTCCTCAGATTTTTAAAAACAGGACTTGGTCACTACAGCTTACAGAGTCATAAAACACAGTCCACACAAAACCTGTACACAAAAATGCTCATTGCAGCATTTTTTGTAATAGCCAAAACATGGAAATAACCCAAATGTCCATCAAATTATGAATGAATAAACAAAATGTGGTATCCCCATATAATGGAATATTATTTGGCAAAGAATAGGAATGGAGTACTGACACATGCTACAACATGGATATACCTTGAAAACATCATGCTAAGTGCAAGAAGCTAGACACAAAAGACCACATATTGTATGGTTCCATTTATATGATCCAGGATAGGCAAATCTATAGGGACACAAAGTAAATTAGTGGTTGCCAGGGGCTGGGGAAATGGGGAGATTGGGGAGGTGATAATTTAGGGGTACAGTTTCTTTTGGGGGTAATGAAAATGTTCTAAATTGACTTTGGTGATGAATGCACAATCCTGTGAACATCCTAAAAACCACTGAATTGTACATTTTAAATGGAATTGCATGGTATGAGAAATATATCTCAAAAAAGCTGTTTTTAAAAAAAGAGGACATGACCTAAATATAAGACATGACACCATAAAACTCCTAGAAGAGAACACAGGCAAAAGATTCTCTGACATAGATCGTACTGATGTTTTCGTACATCTCCCAAGGCAATAGAAATAAAAGCACAAATAAACAAATGGGACCTAATCAAACATAAGCTTTTGCACAGCAACGAAACCATCAGCAAAACAAAAAGATGACCTATGGACTGGGAGAAAATATTTGCAAATGATGCAACCAACAAGAGCTTAATTTCCAAAATATATAAACAGCTCATACAACTCAATAATAAAGAAAAATTAACAAAACAATTGAAAAATGGGCAGAAGACCTAAATAGATATTTCTCCGAAGAAGACATACATATGACCAATAGGCACATGAAAAGATGCTCATCATCGCTAATTATTAGGGAAATGTAAATCAAAACTACCATGAGGTACCACCTCACACTGGTCAGAATGGCCATCATTAAAAAGTCTACAAATAACAAATGCTGAAGATGGGGGAGTAGAAAAGGGACCCCTCCTACACTGTTGGTGGGAATGTAAATTGGTGCAGCCACTATGGAAAACAGTATGGAGATTCCTCAAAAAACTAAAATAGAGTTGCCATATGATCCAGCTATCCCATTTCTGGGCATATATCCAGACAAAACTACAATTCGAAATATATATGCACCCATATATTCATAGCAGCACTATTCACAATAGCCAAGACGTGCAAGTGCCCTAAATGTCCATCAACAGATGAATGGATAAAGAACATGTAGTATGTATATTCAATGGAGTATTACTCAGCCATAAAGAATAAAATAATGCCATTTGCAACATGGATGGACCTAGGGATTATCATACTAAGAAAAGTAAGTCAGAAAGAGAAAGACAAATACCATATGATATCACCCACATGTGGAATCTAAAATACGACACAGGGCTTCCCTGGTGGCGCAGTGGTTATGAATCCACCTGCCAATGCAGGGGACATGGGTTCAAGCCCTAGTCCAGGAAGATCCCACATGCCACGGAGCAACTAAGCCCGTGTGCCACAACTACTGATCCTGCGTTCTAGAACCCGTGAGCCACAACCACTGAGCCCATGTGCCACAACTACTGAAGCCTGCATGCCTAGAGCCCGTGCTCCACAACAAGAGAAGCTACCACAATGAGAAACCCACACACTGCGATGAAGAGTAGCCCCGCTCGCCACAACTAGAGAAAACCCGCACGCAGCAACGAAGACCTAACGCAGCCAAAAATAAATAAATAAATTTATAAAAAATAAACCTTATTAAAAAAATAAAATAAAATACGACACAAATGAACATATCTACGAAATAGAAACAGACTCACAGTCATAGAAAACAGACTTGTGGTTGCCAAGGTGGAGGGGGGATGGGAGAGGGAACGACTGGGAGTTTGGGATTAGCAGATGCAAACTATTATATATAGAGTGTACTAACAACAAGGTCCTACTGTATAGCACAGGGAACTATATTCAATATCCTATGATAAACCATAATGGAAAAGAATATGAAAAAGAATATATATATGTATAACTGAATACACTGCTGTACTTTGCTGTATAGCAGAAATTAACACAACATTTTAAATCAACTATACTTCAATAAAATTTTTTTAAAAAGAGAACACAGAAAAAATACCCCACAATCTCAAGTTAGTGACTGTTGTTTGTGAGACTGACTATTGTATAAGTCTATCAGTTTGAAACATCCAGAGTTAATGTGTCCTTGAGGCTATTTGTCCTGAGTGGCCTGAGAATAAGTGCCCCAAAGCAGTGCTCAGAAAGGTCCCACAGAACAAAGGACAGCTTTTCTTTCACTGACCGCAGTTTTAACTGGAATATTTTAAAACATTCAGGTATCAGCAGGTACTTATGAGTGACCTGGTTTATAAAACAGTTGATTTTGACAGTTTAGACTTGGGTTGCATCAGTTACTAGAACTAGGCTGAGAAAGAGTTATGCTCAGGGAGTTTAGGGTTTGTCAGTGCCTTCATCCTTAAACAAGTCACCGAACCTCCTGGGTACAGAGGAAGAATTTTCAAATTTTTGAAATCAAACTTTTCCAATTTATGGAGGTTACAGGTTCTTCAAATGAACAATTAAACTACCTTGCATCAATTGGTACACATAATGATGCACATAAGGCAAACAGTAATAAAGGCAAATTTTACCAGTGTGTGCCAACAATAAAGGTTAGATAAAATAAGAAAGAAAAATAATACTGTGTAAAATTAGGATAGTAAATTTAGAGATGGGGGTTGTTTGGGAATTATAATGTGGTTTCCCATTAATTTCACTTTGTTCCTTTTTCAGTCTACAAGAACAAATATAATTTATCTTCTACCCATAGGTGGTCAGCCTAATTTTCTGATAAGAGGCAAGAGCTACAGAGACCTTGGGCTGCCCCTCTGGCTTGCTACATTTTAGCTCTGTAGGTAATCTAATCTCTGAGTCTTGGTTTCCATATTTGTAACAGAAGAATTATATCACCTATTTGACCAAGTTCTTGTGGAGATTGAATAAGATGTAAACTGTGGAGCATGGTACCTGATGCACAGAGGCTTGTGGCAAAGCTGGCACAGGCTGGGTGAAGGTGGGGATCATCAAGTTCCTCGCAAAGAAAGACTTGCGACACTGAGGGAAGATGTCAGAGAAACTTTGTCAGGCAGGGCCCTAAAGGGTTGCAGGTAAGGGAAGGACACCACCAAACCGAGAAGATGCTGATAATCAAGGAAGGCTTTTGCTAGACCCCTCATTAGAATGCCAATAAGTGGTGTAGTTGCCCTTAGCATTAAGGACAGAAAGTACCCTTATTCCCAAATATAAAACTTAGAATTAGTGTCTATTGAGGGTAAAGCTAACAAATAAGGTTGAAACAGAATATAAACAATCTCCACTCAAACTGCTCAGATTACAACACTAATGGGGAGTCTTAGGATCGATAAACTAGAGCTGTGAAATTACCAGCTGTGGGATGAGAGGGAAGATCAGATGCAGAAGCCCTCCAAGGGGGCTGCAAAGGCAAGGCAAGCAGACAGAAACCCTGGGCCCTGCTGGGCCAGGGATGGCTCTCCAGCAGTACACGAACAGTCCACCCTATGAGCAACTGGAAGAAGGCCAACGAAGTCCACACAAAGAACACCTCATATTTCTGGCTTCCCACACACTTGTTGAATTAAAGGGACTGTCTGGGTGGGTACCACCTCCTAGGATGACACAAGGGGACAGGCCCAAGGAGCAGAAGGGAAGGGACACCACACTCACACTGCAGAGGATGGCCCCCTTGCCCTGCATCCCCTCTGCAACATTCTAGTAATACTTCTGGTTTCACTGCTATTGTTTTTTTGTTTTTATAAACAAACTGTGAAAATCAACAAACTACCTCAATATCAAACATGTGTGATTTGCACCAATTCTTACACACACAAAAACCAAATAATGTAGAACAAATAAGAGAAAAACTCTGGTCAACCTCTAAGCTCACCCATGGCTGGTGGCTGGCATTCTTGTCCGCAGGAGGAGGGAGTCCATTTTCTTGTTTCTCTGCAGCCTCACGACTACCTGCAGTGCAGGGAAGTCCAGGGCCTGCTGCCATCTGCAGGCAAAACAGAAAAAACACAAGTTATGGCTCAAATCACCCACCTGAAGCCCCCAACCTGGGCCTGTCCCCAGGCAGCTGGAAGACCTGGGTCCTGTCCGGGTGTAAGAAACAGGAGAACTCACTCAGTTCTGTGTTTGGGACCCCACCACAGAGTTGTGACAGACATAGTAAAAGTTCTAAATGATCAAGGGCTCAAGTATTTCTTTTTTTTTTTTTTTATAAATTTATTTATTTTTGGCTGCATTGGGTCTCTGTTGCTGCACGCTGGCTTTCTCTAGTTGCGGTAAGCGGGGGCTGCTCTTCGTTGCGGTGCACGGGTGCACGGGCTTCTCATTATGGCGGCTTCTCTTGCTGCAGAGCACGGGCTCTAGAGTGAAGAGTCAGTAGTTGCGGCACACGGGCTTAGTTGCTCCGCAGCATGTGGGATCTTCCCAGACCAGGGCTCTAACCCGTGTCCCCTGCATTGGCAGGCGGATTCTTAATCACTGAGCCACCAGGGAAGTCCTCAAGTACTTCTCAACAACAGCAGCAAACCCTTACACATGTGCCAGACATTGCTCTGAATGACTTACATTTATTATCTCATTTAATCCTCATAGAAATAGGTGAGGGACTTCCCTGGTGGCGCAGTGGATAAGACTCCTCACTCCCAGTGCTGGGGGCCCGGGTTCGGTCCCTGGTCAGGGAACTAGAGCCCATATGCATGCCACAACTAAGAGTTCACATGCCACAAATAAGGAGTTGGTGAGCCACAACTAAGGAGCCCTGGAGCCACAACTAAGGACCCAGCAAGCTGCAACTAAGGAGCCCGCCTGCCTCAACTAAAACCCAGTGCAACCATAAATAAATAAATAATTTTTTAAAAAAAATAGGTGAATGTTTTAGGAGGTCTCTGCCAATTTGCCTGATTATTGAGTTAGGCTGAATAATTAAAATGAAAACCTTCATAAAACCTGATTTCAAAAAAGGGTCAAATATGAAAACTCTGTGAGAGATTCTGAGCACCCTCCAGACCACTCATTCCCTGAATATTTATCAAGTGCCTGTTATGGACCAGACACTGCTCTAGAACCTGGGAATAGCAGCATGGACACAAAGACAAAGTCCCTGCTCTCACAGAGCTTCCATTCTGGTGGAGGGGGGCCACAAAAGAAGAGGTGATAAATGTTGTACAGAAGAAAAAGCAGGGTAAAGGGGATAGAGAGTGATGACAATGCTGCTAATATTCATTCATTTATTCATTCGTTTCCAAGTGCTTATTAACCATCTACCACAAGTAGGCACTATGCTGGGATGCAATGATGGGCCAAAAATAGACATGGCCCCTGCCTGTAAGGGCTACTTACTCACACAGGAGAAGCATATGATCACCTAAATAAATGCAAAGATGTTAACTCATGGTAGGTGTGATAGCAGAATGGCACAGGTCCCAGTGAGAGCATCCTAGGAAGCTCAGAAGCCTGGGATGGAGTGGGAGGAGGACAAGCATCCTTGGTAAAAAGCAGACCATGTGCAAAGGCTGGATCACAGACAGCAAGCCAGAGGCAGAGTGGGGAGAGAGGAGGCAGATGGAGGTGGAGAAGGGATGTGGGCTCTTGCACAGCACTCCCAGCCACAAGATGTCCTTATCCTCTGAGAACTGGAGCACGACACAAGGGCCTTAGGCAGAGGAGTAAGATGGTTGGATGCCTGTGTTTTTAAAAGATTACACTAATAAAAAAAATTTTTTTTAATAAATAAAAAAATAATAACAAATAAAAAATAAATAAATAAACGATTACACTATGTGGTAGGCTGAATAATGGCCCCGCCAAAGATGATGATGTCTGAATCCCCAGAAGCTATGAATATATCTCCTTACATGACAAAAAGGACATTGCAGGTGTGATTAGGTTAAGGATCTCGAAATGGGGAGATTATCCAGGCGGGCCCAATGTAATCACAAGTGTCCTTATAAGAGGGACACAAAGAGAGATTCAACTACAGATGAGTGTCAGAGTGAGGCAGTGTGAGAAAGACTTGTTAGTTTTAAAGGTGGAGGAAGGGTCCATGAGCCAAGGAATGCAGGAAGCCTCCAGAAGCTGGAAAAGTCAACAAAGTGATTCTCCTCCAGGGTCTTCAGAAGCAAAAGGGCCCTCCTGAGACCTTCAGAACTGTAAAATAATAAATTTGGATTGTTTCAAGCAACTAATTTTGTGTTCATTTGTTACAGCAAAAACAGGAGACTAATACACGCTGGTTTTTGTAAAACACAGGCTAGAGGTTATGGGAAGGGGAGGCAGGGACCAGCTGGAGGTCGCTGTGTCATCCAGACAAGAGATGTGAGAGCTTGAACCACAGCGGTGACAGTGAGGTGGAGAGGAGCTGAAGGACTCCGGAAGGGAAGTAGTCGGCCAGTCAAGTTCCAGACATTATTGGAATGCAGCAGTAGGCCTTCTTTAGGCTCAGGACCTGCCTGGCTCACCCTGGGCAGCGCCTACCACCCTTTGTAGAAGGAGGAAGCTTGCACTAGGGCTGTAAGACCACCTCCAGATAGAGACACCATTTGCTCACTTAACAGGGACCTGCCAACCCCTTGCCCACAAAGGAGTCCAGGGATTTCCAGGAACACGCTCTAAGAACTAACCCTCTCGGAATTTCTACTAGGAAAAAAGTAGCAATTGTTTCTGCCAAGCATTAGGCCTTGCAGTGAACCTTTTTTTCTTCCTAAGAGAGATTTTGTAATCCTGGAAAGGAGGCATCTAAATTTAAATATACCTATCTTCAACCCAGGTGAAACAGAACCATGATTATATCTAACATGTAGAAATTTCATGGTCAGTAGCATAATGCAGAAGTTAAAGAAAGAGAATAAAGGAGAAACTAGGAGACCCTCTCTCAGCATTTCCTCCATTGCTATTTAATGATTCAGACCTACTGAAAAAGTGGGATCCTAATTTGGTCCAGCCTAAAAGGGCTATTGAGAAGAAGAGGCAATAAAAATTATTTCAAGGGATTTTAGATATATTCTATTTTACTCCAAAAGTATAAATATGTACCCACCAAGACAAGTACCTTGGAGGATACTGAAGGGTGACAAGAAAGTCTTGTCATCCTCCCATGGCTTTGCAGGAAGCCACAGGGACCTAACTGGATTCTAGGAGCATATAAGGACCCAGGAGTGCCTGCAGATGGCAAAATACCAGGAAGTCCTGTTAAGGTTAGGACACATTAATTTAAAAATAGTTATATGGGGCTTCCCTGGTGGCGCAGTGGTTGAGAGTCCGCCTGCCGATGCAGGGGACACGGGTTCGTGCCCCGGTCTGGGAGGATCCCACATGCCGGGGAGCGGTTGGTCCCATGAGCCACAGCCGCTGAGCCTGCGCGTCCGGAGCCTGTGCTCCGCAGTGGGAGAGGCCACAACAGTGAGAGGCCTGCATTCCGCAAAAAAAAATAAAATAAAATAAATAAAAATAAAAAATAGTTATATGGGGCTTCCCTGGTGGCGCAGTGTTTGAGAGTCCACCTGCCGATGCAGGGGACACGGGTTCGTGCCCCGGTCCGGGAAGATCCCACGTGCCGCAGAGCAGCTGGGCCCGTGAGCCATGGCCGCTGAGCCTGTGCGTCCGGAGCCTGTGCTCCGCAACGGGAGAGGCCACAACAGTGAGAGGCCCGCGTACCGCAAAAAAAAAAAAAAAAAAAAAAGTTATATGTTTAAATTGTTTTTCTGTTGACAAAAGTGATATGTTTATTAGTAGAAACCACAAAAATTTCCTGTACTCCCAACAGTCCAGAGATAACTTATCTGTAAATATTTCTTCCAATTTTTCACACACAAACACACACACAGGCATACACACATACACACTCTTTTTAACATTAGGATACTGTGTATATTTTTCTTTTGCAACCAGCTTTGTTTTATCTAACAGTATATAATTTTTCCATGTCAGTAGATATACTTTAATAGTTGGCACTATTCTATCACTATTTTCCATGGTATCAAAATCACTTAACTAATCCCTTATTGTTAGACAACAGAGTGGTTTCTAACTTTATGATAACGGAAGTCACACAGGGAGGAACAGCCCCATATATAAGAACACCTCCCCATTTAAAAATCTGTGTCTGAAGCTCAGATTATTTCTTAGGGTTGTGTTTCACACCTTTCAGTCATCCATACATCAACATTATTATTTTGCCATAATTAAATGCCATCTGTACTGTACTTCTCTTTAAATCAACTCATTTTTGCCCTTAAATAAAAGTGTTTTAAAAGCAAACCTTATTTACTATTGTAAACGGAAAACCAGCATCAAATGTCATAAATGAAGGCAGTCACAATAAATAAATACAATGGAAAACACAACAGTGTCATGAAAATACAGTTGATATTGCTATCCCTTTGCTCATCCTTTTATATCAAGTGGGAGATTAGGAAGGCTTAACAAGGTGTTAAAGACATACTAGCTCCAAGGTGAGATTTTTCTCCTTCCCTTGATCAGAAGATTGGGAAGGAATTGACCAGAGGAATAACTTTCTTACCATGGGAGTCAGTGTTAGATGATGCTGCAAATGTATCCCACCTAGAATTACCCTGCACCACCTGAAATAAGCCCAAAGGCAAACATGTTTTAGGATACATGCTGAAAGCAGAATTACTGGGATAAAATGTATGGACACTTTAAAAAGGTTTTGATAAACTCCATCCAAGTTAGTTTTACCATAGTTTTACTATGAGAGTGCCCACTTTACTTCACCCTCAGATACAGTTATAAACAAAAATGTTAAAATGTTAAGCTTTTTAGTGTAAGATATTCAGCAGCTGAATTTTCAAAGCTATTTTCATACTCCTCCAGCCAGTTTCTGACCCTGGGGAGGGCAATTATATGAACCTTCAGCTAGTGGTAAATTTACACAAACTGATATTGCACTTGGTTTAACCAAGCTAAAGTAAACTCAGTAAAACATGAGGAAGTGACTTTAGCATTTGCAAATATTTTAGAATGCTTTTGTGCTGGCAAAGGTCAAATGAGGATCAGAATAGCATGGATTCCAAAGAATACTTTTGAGAAATAAGAGACCGAGAGAGGCATTACTCCTGAGACACAAATCACTAAAAATTTTACAGTAAGTCAATGAAAACTCTAAAATAAACATGTGTTTAAGCCTTCCTATCTTGGTGCAATGAGCAACTGCACAAATAGGTTACAGATTAATGCAATTGTTAAGACTTCTAAAATAGAAAAATAAAAGCGTATTTTGAAGCATGAAGAGTTAATAACAATAGGAAGCTTCCAGATTATTTCAATAATTCTTAGGCAGACACACGTGTGTATGTGCCTGTGGGAGAGGAGAATTAAAAACATGCTAAAAAGTCTCTTATGTTTGAAATGAAGTTGGACATTCTGATTAATTTTTAGCATTTATAGGAAAATGCTTAGAACTTAATGAGGGCTCCTAATAGGATACAGAATTCCAAGTCACTAAGTGAAATGAAGGAAGGAAGGAATGGGGACAAAGACACCTTGATGATTCCGGAAGACGTCATAAGAAAAAGAAAAGAATATATAAATAACACAACTCAATAACAAAAGACAAATTTTCCAAATAGATCTGACCAGACCTTATTCCAAAGAAGATATAAAAATGGCTAATAAGCATATTAAAAGATGCTCAATGTCATTAACCATCTGGGAAGTGCAAATTAAAACCACAATGAGCTAGAAATTTACACTTGTTAGGATGGCTATAATCAAAAATATAGACAAGTGTTGGTGAGGATGTAGACAAATTGAAACACTCATGCACTGCTAGCAGGACTGTAAAATGTTGCAGCTACTTTGGAAGTTTAAACAAAGACACGCCATATGATCCAGCAATTCCACTTCTAGGTATATACCCAAGAGACGTGAAAATATATGTTTACACAAAAATTTGTGCATGAATGTTCATAGAAGCATTATTAGTAATAGCCAAAAAGCAGAAACAATCTAAGTGTCCCTCAACTGATGAATGGATAAACAAAATGCAGTATATCCACATGATGGAATATACTGGGCAATAAAAAGGAAAAAACTGGGGCTTCCCTGGTGGTGCAGTGGTTAAGAATCCGCCTGCCAATGCAGGAGACATGGGTTCGAGCCCTGGTCCGGGAAGATCCCACATGCCGCGGAGCAACTAAGCGCATGCGCCACAACTACTAAGCCTATGCTCTAGAGCCTGGGAGCCACAACTACTGAGCCTGCGTGCTACAACTACTGAAGCCCGCGTGCCTAGAGCCTGTGCTCTGCAACGAGAAGCCACCGCAATGAGAAGCCCGCGCACCGCAACGAAGAGTAGCCCCCACTCGCCACAACTAGAGAAAGCCCGCGTGCAGCAACAAAGACCCAATGCAGCCAAAAATTTTTTGAAAAAGGAACTACTGATACATGCTGTAGTGTGGATAAACCTCCAAAACACTATGCTAAGTGCATGAAGCCAGTCACAACAAACCACATACTATTACAATACCATTTATATGAAATGACCAGAAATAGGCAGTATATAGAGACAGAAAGTAGATTAGTGCTTGTCTAGGGCTGGGGAGGGGAATATTAAGGGATACTGGAGAATGACTGCTAATGGAGTAATAAAAATGTTCTAAAATTAGATTATGGTGATGGTTATACCCTCTGTAAATATACCACAAACCACTGAATTGTATCCTTTTAATGGGTGAATTTTATGGTATGTAAATTATATCTTAATAAAGTTGTTAATAATAACAAAAAGGAGACCATAAATGAAGCTAACAGATAGGAGACCAGACTAGGGGAAGATTTACAACATTGACATTTCACGAAGGATTAACATTTTAGTGAGCACACCAATACATAAGGATCAAAATGAAAACCAGATAGAAGATATCAGAAACCTAGAAGAAGACTAATGAGACAAATAGGCAATTCACAAATGGCAAAACAATATGAGATGCTCAATTAAAACAGAAATGGAGTACTGCTTAACCTACTAGTTTGACAAAAAATTAGTAAATTAGATAATAATAAGTGCTGGCAGATGTTGGAAAAGGGACTCTTCATGGACTCCTGGTGGGAGGAAACTGATGAAGCCATTCAGCAGCACAAAGTAGCAGTTTTTAGTAAAAGACATCCTACAAGTATCCCAGAATTAGCAATCTCATACCTATCTATGGATCTATCTATCTCAGAGACATTCTTGCCGGAGAACACACGGAGAAACTGAAAAGGATATCTGGTGCAGCACTGTTTGTGGAAGCAAGGGGTTGGAGGCCACTTAATGTCTATTTCCAGGGGACTAGTTAAGTACTTGTGGTGTACACTCTTGATAGAAAATTATGCAACAGCCAGGATTAATGAATCAGACTTACATATATCAATATGGTTCGACTTAAAAACATAGTTCTGAGGGAAACAAAGAAACAGTATGAGATTTATAGCACAGCAGTATTTATTTAGATAAGTACAACAAAAGCAAAACATGACACATTTCAAAGATACTCATTTTCTGAGAAGATATAAGGAAAGGTTGTTTGTAAAACAAACAAATATGCCACCATGGCTGCCTAAGTGCGCGTGCATGGGAAGGAGCGTGTTGAGAAATGGAGGATAAGAGGAAATAACGAAATAAAACAAAATGACAGACTCTAAATGGACCAAGGGTTATAGTGTGCCATGACTGAAGGGTATGAGCAATTCAATTTTGAAGGCCTGAGATTCTAAGGAAAATAAAATCCCATGCATTATTTTCTTGTGAAAAATGTAATAAAGTACATCACATGCTGGTGGCTAAACCAATGAATAATAAAGCCACGAGAAAAGAAGGTAGTAGGGAGGCTTGCTCGGTCTTTAGCGGATTCATTCGGTTTTCAGGAACGTGGAAGCAAGAACCTGGGGTGGTGAAAATGCTGTGGATGGTGTCTACTACAACCCTCTCCCTCTCCACCCACAGGCAGAAGAGAGGAAAGGGAGAGAACCATGCATTTCAGCTTAAATTTAGTTAATAGGAGAGAGAAGAGACATTAACGAATTCCAAAGAAAAGGAATAGCTCGTTGAAAGTACATCACAAAATCAAAGAATCTGATTTTCTGGCTCATGATAAAGGTGGTATTTTCTAAAAGCAATAAATACTCACCACCACCCTGAAGGGGTGTACAGAGGGGGAACTCCATGTTTTAAAAATTAGGACCTTGATCTTTTGTCAAGGCTGTTTTCAAAGTTAAGGTTATTCAAGTGTTCTTTCAGTAATGGGCCTTATGATCAGATCCATGTGATTAGGTTGAGACAAAAGTTGAGTAAAAGGGGGGTGTTCTTGGTATTGCCTACAAAAACCATCATCACTCAAATGTAAGTCAAGTGTCTGCAGATGTAGTCACTTTACTCCTAACACTTAGGGTCTCCTCCCATCTACACAACTGGTCTTGTGGGCACCTTGCATATATATTTTCTCTTGCCAGGGAATGGGG
The DNA here is from genome assembly GCF_964341445.2 of Mesoplodon mirus. Classification (NCBI taxonomy): domain Eukaryota; kingdom Metazoa; phylum Chordata; class Mammalia; order Artiodactyla; family Ziphiidae; genus Mesoplodon; species Mesoplodon mirus. Next base: position 74,308,051 of record NC_138980.1, read on the forward strand.
GACACCCAAGGGCAGGGGCTGTCTCCATAGCCTCGAGGTGGAGCGCAATTTTGAGCTGGCATGACCAAGGGTAAAGACCTGGGCATTCATCTTTCACCCTTCTGCTGGTGGACAGAGTGGACAGAAAGTGTCTTGTTTGGGATGGACTGAGTCCCCAAGTGCATCCACCCCTGACCATTTCTGCCAGCCCTGGGGTTGGGGCCCCTGCAGAGTCAGCCCCTGTTTTCACCTGGGCAGAGCCTTGGGGAGGGAGCGGCATCCTGGCCTAGTTACTCTCCATGCCTACGACCAAGAGAGATGAGCTGCAAGCTTGCCAGCTCAGGGAACACCTGAAAGGCACCCCAGGTGTGCCCAAGTACACCAGATCTGAAAAACGTGGCCAAGCAAGCCAGGTATGGGGCTGCGTGCCCAAGCAGAGGAGTCTGATAGAGATAAGAAGGCGTAAATTATGAATTTCTCCCTGCTGGGCTCAGGTGAGACACTCTGCTCAGCATTTTACATACATCCTCCCACTTTGATTTTTACAGAAACTCGGTGGAGGCGGGGGGGGGAGGGGTTTTAGGGGGGTGTCGGCCTTCTACAAAAAGAAAACGTGTGATGGGAGTGGTAGCCTGGCTAGCCCCCGCCCCACCTCGACCCCAAGCAGCCAGATCCTTGGCGCGTTTGTCCAAGCCCCCCGCCACCCTGCCCTGGGCTTCCAGCCCTGCCTGGAGGATCAGAGCCACAAGAGCCCAGCGGTACCGCATCTCAGGCCCTCCCAGCCCCGCCGAAGGAACCCCCGGCCAGGCCGGCCCTCGCCCAACGTCGGCCTGGCGTCCCGCCCGCGCGGTCCGCAAGGAGGAGCCCGCGAGGCGACCACGAAAGGGCTGCGCTTACCTCGCCGGGCGCGGGCTGTGGCCCCAGCTTGCCAGCCCCAGGCCCACTGCGCCCCTCGCCCCGACGGCTGATACGCCGGCTGTTGGACACCGCCACTTTCATTTTCCTCAACACTCTCGGCAGGAAAGCGAAAGCGAAAGCGAAAGCGGCCGAGAGGCGGGCTTGAGCCCGAGCGCGCGGTGAACGCGGAGCGCGGGCCGGCAGCCAGAAGCGGGGGCCCGGGCCTCGGGTCGGCACGCGGCCGTCCGGGCGGCGTTCGGCTGGAGCCACGTCCACCCGAGACACTGCTAGCCAGCCCGTTGCGCACGTCGCGGCCGCTCATTGCGCCCTCGCCCGGCTACGCGGCCCACGGCGCCGCCCGGGCTGCTTTCTCATCTGCCCTTCGTTTAGCGCCCGCCGGGGCCTCGCAGCTGGAGGCGGGCCCGGGACCTGACTGCCGGCGGCGCTTCGTGGGTTTCTGGCCTGAGCAGGCGGGTGCTGGCCTGGGCGTTCGGGGGCAAGCCTCTGAGGGGTCCCGGTGGGAGGTGCTGAGGTAACTGCTGCAAGTTTCGCTCGCAGACCCCAGGGGTCCGGCGCTCCCCAGCCCAGGCATGCGCACTGGTCCCTCTGCCCAGCTGGGGGCACAGGCACCGCTAACAGCCCGTTCCTGACCACGAGGTACCAGGCTCTTCATCCTGGGTCAGTGGGGAACTAAAAGTCAATGATGTCGGTGAAATGAGGGGCGCTTCGCTTGATAAGAAAAACTGGAATAGCAAGTTTAAGGTTTGGAATCCTGGTCTGAGTGGTGCCTATCAATACCCGAGGATTTAGAGATTCCAGGTTAAAGCCCTGACTCTGGCACTTGTTGGCTGTGTGATTTGGAGCAAAATATTTACTCCCTTAGCTTTAGTTTCTTCTCCTGTAGGATGGGGATAATAACCATACCTACCTCAGGGTTGTGGGAATTAAATGAAACGATATAAGGGAGAAAATATTTGGTATTTTCTATTAGGCTGTAGGTGGGTTCCTACAATGACCAAGTCATTGTTTTTCTGGATGCGTGATAGACATTCTCTAATGGTCAGTTGATAAAAGGATAGTTTTCAAAGGTCGAACTGTCTTATCTTCACTTAGAAGAACTGGAGGGGGGGATGGGGAGGGCACTGCAGTCTTTTTGGAAGGCACCTCACACTTAGCCTGACAATTAACCCCTATAATTATGCCACTGCTAACAAAGTTTGACAGAAGTCTCTAGAGCTCTGTCCAGCATCAGCCACTGACAGCTGAAAAATACTTTTGTAAGCACTTCTGTAGAAACCGAAAAACACTGTCAAGACTCCATACCCAAAAAACAATTTGCCATGTGTTTCTTTGTTACTTTTTTGTCATAGAGCAGTGTGATAACTGGAACAGAAAAACAAAACAAACTGCTTAATCTGCCAGAGTCACTTTGGTTTGCCTGTTTGTAATTTGGGCACATTCCCTGCGTGATGGAGGTCTTGATCTGTGACTGATGTTGTGGCTTTTCATGTGTCCTTGCAGTGTTTCCCTCAAGAGCAGGTGGGGCAGTGGGGCAGGCCAAAGGATGACCTTAGAAAAACACGTTTCAAACCCTCCAGAAGATAGGTGCTTTTGGTCTGTGGTATGAAGCAAAAAGGAAAAAAAAAAAAAAAAATCAAGGCAAGCCTTGGAGCCTCTTCCTTGTTACAGCACAATAATTCTTGACTCCGTGAGAGCAAAGTAGAGCTAAAGCTACATCAAAAGTATGTCTGGGGGGCTTCCCTGGTGACACAGTGGTTGAGAGTCCGCCTGCCGATGCAGGGGACATGGGTTCGTGCCCCGGTCCGGGAAGATCCCACATGCCGCAGAGCGGCTGGGCCCGTGAGCCATGGCTGCTGAGCCTGTGCGTCCGGAGCCTTTGCTCCGCAACGGGAGAGGCCACAACAGTGAGAGGCCCGCATACCGCAAAAAAAAAAAAAAAAGTATGCCTGGGAGATGAGGGGCAGGAAAAGAGAAAAAAAAAGTCACAAGAAGATAAAGCCAAATCCTGGTTACCTTTTATAGATGTTACACATGGGAACAGAGAGGTGCCAGGAAGTGATGGCTAGCCTGGAGTCTTGGTGATTTCCCAAGGTCTAGATTTGGTCTTCAACCTTGTGGGGTCAAAAATTTCATCTTTCAGTGTTCCAGCGTTGACTAAAAATCAGCGAAGTGTAAAATCAGGATGCAAACTTATTGATTTCATTAACTATTTGCTAGACTCTATGTTAAGTGCATTACATACATTGCCTCATTTAATTCTCTCTACAGTCCTGTAGTGCCTTGCGATCTTTTTTTCAGTTGGGGGAAAAAAATGAAGGAAATCCCCAAGGTCACACAGTTAATATGTATATAAGTGGTAGAGTCAGAGTTCAAATAAAGGCTGATTCCAAAACCTGGAGCTTAACTATTCCTGTTAGAAGCAAAACCGCTCAGAACACCAGACTCTATAGAGTTTGCCTGATGAATGCACTCTCTTCTGTGCATTTTGAACTGTGCAATTTGGAGCCTAATTGTCAGAAAGTGGCTTGGAGAGCTTGAAATAGAATCGGAAGAGTGAATTATCTGCCTTAAATGTTTAATGATATCAGCCTTGGGTAGCCTGCTGTGTCTTCCACAGCAAAGGTCAAATGACCTGCTGGGGGTACTGGGCACTCTTTCCTGCTGGCCTGGCTGGCTCTTCTCCTTGGGATGGTGCCTGATCAACACTCACATCTTTTTTATTATGCTACATGGGCTGCTCCTTCTCAGATGGACACATTTCTTTTTTAGATAAAATAAGGCCTTACTGAATAACAGTATTGTTAGGCCTTGTAAGTCCTGGAGTCCTTATTTCTCTTTAAGAAGCATATCTTTGCTCTGATTGACTTGATTTTGTATCCCAATTCTTTGAGGGCAACTCACTTTTCTTTCTTACCCTCCCTGACCTTCTAAATCTAGAATACAATCTTATGCAATAGCAAGTTCTGCAGCAAGCACTTTATCCAGGCCTGTAGTGCTCATCAATGAAGACCTGAAAATCCAAGTCCAAGGCCAGCACTCAAAAACTTTATCATGGGCAGAGAGTGGGGATGGGGGTGGGGTGGAGGAGATCAGGCAACACAGCTAGAGAACAGTATAAATTGAAAGAAATGGTTAGAAAAGAAAACATCTGGTGTGATTCAAATAAAAAGGAAAAAAATTTAAAAATTCTTTTAGATACTTCATTCATTCAACAAGTATTTTGTGGCAACTGCAAAATACAGCTGCTCTGCTAATCCTCGGGATCCAATAATGAGTGAAAATAGACACAGTCTCTGCCCTCAGGAAACACACTTTAGTGATGTAGTCAGACAACCAAATAATCAGTCAATTATAGAATACCGTCCTAAATGTTACAAAGGGCATTTCATTCTATGAGAAGGATTTGAACTTCCCGGGGGGGCGGGGTCCTAGAAGGCTTCTCAGAAGAAGGGTTGTTTGAACTGGGAGCTAAGGAATGAGGATTAGTTAACTGGGTAAAGGGGCATGGGCTTGGAGAAGAGATAATTAGTGGAGGAAACAGCATGTGCAAAGGTCCTGAGGCAGGAAAGAACTTGGAACATTTGGGGAACTGGAAGAAGGCTGGATCTGAACCATTGTCTATCTGATACTCAAAGGGTCAATAGAGCCATAAGAAGAACCCAAGTCCACAGGAGGCTATAGAGTAAGGCAAAGCCATAACAGGTAGGGCCTTGAAGGTCATGCTCAGGACTTAGGTCTTTATCCCATGAGCACTGATGTTGTTTAAGCAAGGGGTTATAGCATCTGACTTGTGTTTTGAAATGACTGCTTTGTCTGCTGTGTGGTGAATGGATTGAAAGATGGTCACCTGTTGGGAGCAAGATGATGGTGGTAGTGGTAGGGGAGACGGAGAGAAATGGACAGATGTGAGAGCTGTTTAGGAGGTAAAATGGTCAGGAACTTAGCAATGGATTGGGTCTTAGAGATAAGGGAGAAGGAAATACCAAGCATGACTCCCAGGTTGCGTAATTGAATGAATGATTGTGGCAGGAATGTAGGTACTCAGATCTCTCTTCAAGAGACCCTTCTACAATGAACATAGTTAGCTGAGAGCCTCCAACCACTGCACCTTCAGATCCACTGCAGTATTTACACAAGGCCTCACATTCTGGCTGTTCCCAGCCAATGAATGATCACAGTGTGGGTACAAGAGCCAGGCCATTTCTGCCCAAGGTGGGACTCCTCCAACAGGAAATCTATTCTGGGGCTTCCCATCAGTGTGGCCAGCACTTTCTCAGAGCTCTGCAGTCCGAGGATCTTCCTACCTAATCCTCCTTCCTTCCCTCTCCCCATTCACAGGGGACATACCTGCATCATGGTCTGAGTCTCTCTCTGCCTTCTCTTGCTCCCTCTCCTCTTTACACTTCATGAACATTTTTCCCATTAAACTCACACATTTAATACCATCTTGCTGTCTGCTCTAGGAGGACTCAAACTGACACAATGATGTCCTTCACTGAGTTGGAGAATCTTGAAAAGGACCAAGTTGTGTAGGGGTTCGGTTCTGCCCATGTTGGGTGAGGTGTCAGGTGGGCAGGGGACCTCTCTATCCACTTTCCCATTCATATGATATGTTCTGCTTTACTATTAAACTATCAGCTATGCCCTCTGTGTGAGCTAGTGTCTTTATAAAACGCTTGTTCCATGGATAACCTTCAAACCTCACTTTAGAACTCAATACTATAACTGTTTGCCTCTAGAAAAATACGACCTGCCAATAGCAAAAATATCTCTTAACTTTCTTGAGGAGGAGGCAAAAGTCAAAAAATATAGAGGGAGTGAGCAACTGTTCTTGAACAATCAAAGGTAAATAATTTTGCTTTGGGTGTCCCTGGTTTTCTGGGGAAAAGGACTAGTCTTTTATAAGTGTTCCCAAAGGGAAAGACATATATTTGGCAATACAGATGGAAATCTCTGTCATTCTGTACGAAAAAGAAGTTAGCACACCAAAAGGCACTCTTGTTCTGATATCTCTTTCTCCCTGAGCAAGGTGCCCCTGGAGAGCTGGGTGGCATAGGATGACCTTGCTGTGGAGACTTGCTGTTTGAGTGAATCACCTGTGAGAGGGCAGAGCTCTTCTGGTCCAACATTGGCTTATCCCATTGAAACAGGCTTGAACACAAATCATGACTACTACTGAGCTTTCTCATAGGTCAAACATTTCCTTCACTAATCCCAGACACCAGACAGCCCAAACCCATCTCACTGTGAAGGCTGGAGGCTGACAGTAAGTGAGTTTACATGTTTTGTTACCAAAGCTTTCGAGAAGCCCAGGTACCATTAATCTGCTTGGACTAAAAAGAAAAAGAAGTCAGTGTGGGCATCACGAATTATATTTTCCTGAGGGGTCTGCCTCTCATTAAGGGATGAATGAGTAAAAATATCTATTGAACAAAAAGAAAAACTACCAAATGTAAAATGAATGTACTACTTAAGTACTTTAGGGGTAGAAGACTTGTCTTTCCCCCCAAAGGTAGTTATAGTTCCCCTCATGAAACCAAACAGAAAACAAAGATTAATTATTTGTAGAGTCAATAATTACATGGGGGGGTGTCAGGAGGAATAGCAATATTATTTTCAACACAAATTTAGTTCTGCTGTGTACTTTACACGCATGATCCAGTTGAATCCTTTTAAAAACCTAATGAGATCGATCATCTATTCTACAGATGAGGAAACTGAGTCTCAGAATGGTTAAGTGAGTTGCTCAAACTTATAGAACTAGTAAGTGGAGAAGCCTACTTTTGGACCTCAGGGACCACATATCTGCACCAGGTGTGGACACTTAGCCAATAAGCTATAGTGCCTCCCAAGAGGATGTGCTTTGAGGTGAACCTTGAACAGGGATAGAATTAGGATAATCAGAGATGAAGGAGGACGATGTATGTATGAAGGCAGGAATGTCAAAAAGAAATATAAAACTGGAAGTTTGTCCTATCAGGAGTTGAAATACATTAAAATATGTGAAAGTTTGGGAGGGGGTTGGAGGAGTCTAAAAAAATACTGAAAATTACACAGAAGAAAATAATTCATCTTTGTCCTCATCTTGCATATTTACTTCGTTTTATTTTTTAACTAAAGCTACTTAAAAATGTATACATGCTCATTATAAGGAATATAAACACTATAGCAAATACAACAATAAATGTTTTAAAAAGCTCCCCATATCCCACTATCTAAAAGTTATTACTACTGATATTAGGAAAATATAATTAGATACATTTTTCTTTGCATTTATACAGAGAGGAGGATGGATGGACAGGTGAAAAATGATATCTCAGTATAGTTTTCATTTGTATTTCTCTTATTAGGAGAGAGGTATAGAATCTTCTCATATGTTTAAAAGTCATCTATGCTTCAATACCTGTGTATTATTTATATTTCTTGCCCAATTTTCTATTGGGGTTGTTGACTTCTTATTCATTTGTAGTAGACCTTTTTATGCTAGGTAAATTAGCTCTTTGTTATATGGGTTGTGAATGGATTCATTTAATAATGGACTGGCTTTAATTTTTAAATAGTTTCTTTCAAAAAGGATTCATGGGTACCTTATTGCCTGAATTATTTAAGAATGTTTATTTCCATTATACTTGAACAATTCTTTTAAAAAAATTATTATGGTAAAATATATGTAACCTAAAATTTATCATTTTAAGCTTTTTAAAATTTATTTATTTATTTATTTGGTTGCACTGGGTCTTAGTTGTGGCACATGGGCTCCTTAGTTGTGGCATGCATGTGGGATCTAGTTCCCTGACCAGAGATGGAACCCGGGCCCCCTCATTGGGAGTGTGGAGTCTTATCCACTGCGCCACCAGGGAAGTCCCATTTTAACCATTTTAAGTGTACAATTCAATGGCATTAAGTACATTCAAATTGTGCAGTCAATACCACCATCCATCTCCAGAGTTTTATTTATCATCTCAAGCTGAAACTATTTACCCATTAACCCTTCCCCCTTAGCCCCTGGGAACCATTATTCTATTTTCTGTCTCTATTAATTTGACTATTCTAGGTACCTCATATAAATGGAATCATACAGTATTTGTCCTTTTGTGTCTGGTTTATTTCACTTAACAATGTTTTCAAGGCTCATCCATGCTATAGCATGTCTCAGAACTCCATTTCTTTTTAAGGCTGAATAGTATTCCATTGTGTGTATATATACCACAGTTTGTTTATCCACGCATCTGTTGATGGACACTTGGGTTGTTTCCACCTTTTGTCTATTGTAAATAATGCTGCTGTAAACATAGGTGTACAAATATGTTTAAGTCTATGCTTTCAATTTGTTTGGGTGTATACCTAGAACTAGAATTGCTGGATCATGTGGTAATTCTGTGTTTGGTTTTTCTGAGGAAAGGCCATGCTGTTTTCCGTAGCAGTTGCACTGTTTTATATTCCCACTAGCAGTGCGCAAGAGTTCCAATTTCCCCTCATCCTCACCAATACTTATTATTTTCTGTTTTGTTTTGTTTTTAATAACAGCCATCCTATTGGGTGTGAAATGGTATCTTATTTGTGGTTTGATTTGCATTTCCCTAATGATTAGCACATCTTTTCATGTGCTTATTGGCCATTTGTATATCTTATTTGAAGATGTGTCTCCTCAAGTCCTCTGCCCTTTAAAAAAATTTTTTTAATTGTTGAGTTGTAGGAGTTCCTTATATATTTTGGATATTAACCCATTATTAGAAATATGATTTTCAAACATTTTCTCCCATTCTATAGGTTGCCTTTTCATCTCTTGGTAATGTCCTTTGATGCACAAAACTTTTTCCCCCAGCTTTATTGAGATGTAATTGACATAAACAAAAGTTTTTAATTTTGGTAAGTCCAATTTATCTAGTTTTTTCTTTTGTTGCCTGTGCTATATCCAAGAAATCATTTCTAAATCCAGTGTCATGGAATTCCCCCTATGTTTTCTTCTAAAAAGTCTTAGGGTTTTAGCTCTTACGTTTAGTTTTTTTTTTTAAATCCATCTTTGAGTTAACTTTTGCATATGGTGTAAAAGGTAAGAGTCCAACTTCATTCTTTTGCGTGTGGACATCCAGTTTTCCAAGCAGCATTGTTGAAAAGACTATCCTTTCCCCCTTGAATGGTCTTGGTTTTTTTTTGTTTGTTTGTTTGTTTGGTACGCGGATGTTTGTAAATTGAACTTCCCTTGTATTCCTGGGATAAATCCCACTTGGTCACAGTATGTAATTCTCTTATTATACTGCTGGATTTGGCTTGCTAGTATTTTGTCGAATATTTTACATCTATGTTCATAAGGGATTAGGTCTATAGATTTCTTTTCTTTTGACGTCTTTGTCTGGATTTGGTCTCAGGGTAATGCTGGCCTCATAGAATGAGTTAGGAAGTGTCTTCTCCTCTTCTATTCTGGGGAAGAAGTGGAGAAGGATTGGTGTTAATTCTCCTTTAAATATGTGGTAGAATTCACCAGTGAAGCCATCTGATTCTGGGCTTTGTTGGGAGGTTTTGTTTATTAATTCAATCTCTTTACTTAAGTCTGTTCAGATTTGATTTCTTCTTGAGTTGATTTTGATAATTTGTGTTTCTAGGAATTTGTTCAGTTCATCTAGGTTATCTGATTTGTTTGCATACAGTTGTTTATAGTATTCTCTTATAATCCTTTTTTCTGTAAGATTGGTATTAATTTCCTCACTCTTATTAATACTGTTTTTTATATTTATTAGGTAGTTCCCTTTTTCCATGTTCTTTATTCCTTCATGTGGATTTGCATTGCTGTTGTCCTTTTTTTTAAAATAAATTTATTTTATTTTATTTATTTTTATTTTTGGCTGCATTGGGTCTGTTGCTGTGCATGGACTTTCTCTACTTTTCGTTGCAGTGCATGGGCTTTTCATTGTGGTGGCTTCTCTTGTTGTGGAGCATGGGCTCTAGGCACATGGGCTTCAGTAGTTGTGGCATGCAGGCTCAGTAGTTGTGGAACATGGAGCATGCTCCGTGGCATATAGGATATTCCTGGACCAGGGATTGAACCCGTGTCCCCTGCATTGGCAGACGGATTCTTAACCACTGCGCCACCAGGGAAGTCCTGCTGTTGTCCTTTCATTTCAGCCTGAAGGACTCCCTTTAGCATTTCTCATAGAGCAGGTCTCACTTCTTTCAGAGTAATCAGCCTCGTTGTCCATTTTCTCTGTTTCATCCATTTGTTCTCTACAGTAGTTGCCAAAAATCTTTGAACAGGGAAATAAATAGAGACCTTCACCCTGTCTGCTGTTTGCCAGATATGGGAGTAAATAGAGAGACTGTTTCAGATGTTGATGCCTTTCCAGTATGGCTAAAGAGTTGAGGAGCAATGTTAGAATCTTCTGTTTCTTCCCTTCCACCGATTTTTAAAGTGTATTGTTTTAAGTTATGCTGCTTTCTTGTTTGGTTAATTTTGGTGAAAAATATTCATAGGTTTTTACTTTTTTATGCTCATTTTGTTTGGTCTAGGGGAGGGCAATTCTATGATGACATTTGTTGTTTTCAGAACTATTTCGTTCATAATCAAAGGTTACATGATTATGAATACAATAGTTCTGAAGTTTCAGTAGGCTAGCCCTGTGAAATACTGATACCGCTGCATGCATTTAGCAGACTCTCCTTGATGTATAGAGTGTATGTCCACACCTCCCCTACACATCCATGAGAAGAGTTTCTCATGTGAGACTTCTGGGGTTAAAAGGGTCAGTCTGGTGCCTGGCTGTTGCCTTCTGGCTGGCCCAGCAGAGAGATGATGTCCCAGTGTCTCTGGAAGCCTCTTTGCACACCTGTCCTTGAGATGAGGCCCCCTCTTCCCAAGGTGAGACCTTCTGGGGTGGGTCTGCCTGAGACTCCAGGAAGACATGATTTCTGCTGAGAAACCTCTGATGTGTCATCCTGGGCATCCTTTCTCAATCTCATAAGACTTTTATGAGGATCAAATGAAAATATAGATGTATTTTTCCAAAGTGCTTTTATAGCAATGGCACACAACCTAAGGTATTGTTAATGTTGAATTGCATCAAGCCTCTTTCTGTCACCTTAAAAAGCCCTTTAGGAAAATCAGTTAAATGACAAACACCTAGGGGAAAGATTTGTTGTGATATTTACTACCTGACAGGGAACATGGCCCTCTGCCCAAGGCATTCATCATCACTTATTCTAGGTGTTAAGCAGACTAATTCTCTTTGGCAAACACCAGCCCTTCTGGAATTCAGGATAGTGTTCCAGGGAGGTCTGGGAGGCAGGAGCTAGTTGCCAAGAATAGGTAAAGATTATGGGGTACACTCCTGTTTGCACTTCGATCTGTGGTAGAAGACTTTTTATTATTTTTAAAATCTGAATTGTTCCTCCACTGCCTTTGCTTCGTCCTTTGCATTTCTATGGGTATCCTGGTTTCTAATTCTTATGGGCATTAACTGAGCACCTTACCACGCACCAAACATCCCTGTGGGTTCCTTGAGAGGAGATCCCTGGGCAGGATAATCTGGTCAGTTTCCCAAAATCATGACTGATGGAAACAAGTCACACAAGAGTCCAGCAGGCCTGCACAGAGGCCTTGGATTTTTCAGATACTTGGTTCAGCCTGGGAGCAGGGACTTGGGCTATTGCCCTGCCGCTGGAAGAGATTGAAGTATTCAGGTAATTATGATTTTTGCGCCCAGAAGGTCACAGATGACTCATCAGTGACATTGAGAATAAGAGAGAAAACTCAGAGCTGCTCATTTGTGCAACAGGAGAAAGAGCAGGAAGAACCGTAATTATATTCTGGAGGCACTGTGATGTCAGTTAATCAGGAACTCTGCACAGAACTGGGTGTAAGGAGAGTAGAGAAGTTAACGCTGTTGTAGAAACCAAGCTTCCTTCCCTCCCCACCTGAGTTTGATGCTGCTCGTTTTGTTATGCTACACGTTTTTTGAGTTATCTATCCAACCCTGGAGCTTTTTACCCATGTCTCTACACATTCTAGCTCAGATCTCCCTGTGACACATTATATATATCTTGTGCACCACGTCCAATCCCCAGTCCCCTCAGCCCCACCGCTTACTCCAAGTCACTGTTGCAGCAACCAGTTCACACACTCTGACCAGCTTCACCTCAGGCCTGCAGTACATTACTTCTTGCTTTCTATCCAGGGGACAGAACCTGTTTGGGACTCATCCATGTGCAACCTGGAAATGTGGGAACTGACACCTGTGGGGCTGCCTTTGATGAATGGGGAATGAAGGCCAATATGTAAATGCTTTCCCCTTTCATCATAGTGCAGATGGTTTTGAGATAAATTTCGTAAGGCTCCTGAGAAATCCTGGCTGGATGGAACAGTGCCCTTGGTGCTGGCCATCCTGATAATGCATCCTGGTATTGGGTCTCCCTCCTTCCCTGTTTCCTCCCCCTATCCTTTACTTCTGCTCCTTGGACTCTTATTCCCAAATAAATTACCTAACTGCACAGAAGCACTGGCCTCAGGCTCTGCTTTCTGAGGAACCCAGGCTAAGACACTTGTGCAAGAATGCTGCCTCAGTCCATAGTCAATAGAGTGAAGGTCTCTAGTACATGGGGATTAAATTTTAGCTTTAGAGACTAATCATAAACCACTGCTAGAATTAGCCCAAGCTGATATAGAGAAAAGTGATGTGATGGTGTGGCATGGCTCACCAAATTGTGGAAATAAAAGTTGTGGGCAGTTGTTATTATTTTAAAAAATCATTTGATTTATTAAAACATCTTCATTTCCCAAGGCACTTCAGTAGCTTTCACAAAAATACTTTTTTTTTTTTAACCAGGTGAAGCATATGCTTTAGAAGTACCATGGTAGCATAATCAGAAAACAGAAGACAATTTTACACTGAACACAAAATATCTCCCAATGTTACACCACTGAAGTGAGCAATTCTGAAAGACTGTGAACACGACTTAATTTTCTTCTTTGTAATTTTTTTCCATGATTAAGTTTCATGAAAGGAACACACACAATGATGTCATTTTTGGCACCCACAGAAGTGCTAGTAGCTAAGGCTGGTGAGGCCTTGCATAAGTGGCAACTGTGGACCATTGCCAGAGTGATTCTGGGTTGAAACAAACAAATAAAAGACACAAACCAGGAGGCTAAGGAACCAGCCTTTCCTAAGTCTATTCTGAAGTGCAAATAACTTAAGGAGAAAAAAAGACATAATAACAAACAACAAACAAAACACAATCAAAATCCATATTATAGTTTTGGGAGAAGAGACAAGTTTGCTCGTCTCTCTTTCTCATTGATATACTTCCTTCAAACCATACATCAGAAACCATAGTAACTAGGAGACTTGATTCACATAGCAGTGGAAAATAAGAATAGTAGATTCAGTGACGAATCTCTTATGGGCCTGCACAAGCCCAGTGCTTTGATCAGATGTAAACAAGTCTACCCAATAGTCACTCTGAGTGGCCCAAGAGCTCATAAGTCAATGCACTTGTCTCTGTTCTGTATCTGCTGAGTCCTCTCCATATGAAATACCTCTAGGTTTCCCCAGACTTGTGCTCTCCTGCCCTGGGGAAGCAACAATCCCATTTAATATCCTTTGTAACTGAGAAAGTATGAGAAATCAGACTCCCTGTGAAATTATTTCTTTTCCTCTAAAGTGCACCATTAGTGGGAAACAGGGAAAGGATTTTTTGGCAGGGTGAGGAGGTGGAGAACTAGACTCCCAGTTCTATCAGGGGACTTTTCAGGCAGTCTGAAATTAAAATGTAAATTTAGCAAATGCCTCTCATATTCTTCCAAATCCTACTGGTTCTAGTGACTAGTTAACTTCTTAGGAAGTGCCAAGTCCATCACTGTAATAGTTAGGATTTACCCAAAATTGTCCGTCAGTAGCCATGGTGTCCCTGGAGGGAAGGTGGTGCTCTAGGACCATATGCAGCTGAGTCTGGGTATCCATCCATGAGCAAGGCAGACACAGCATCCACAGAATGAACAGCAAAGACCTTTGCCACTGAAGGACTCAGTGTCTGCACAAGCCACTTGTGACAAGACGGTCTTTCCTCTTTACTTTCTCACTGTAGGTTGTGTTAGAAGCCTGTGTTTTTAAGGACTGTGGGGCTTTCTTCACCATCTTTTAACATCCTTGTGTGGCTTGGAGTTTGCCTGTATTTTATTCTATAACAACAAGCCAAACAAATGTTAGTAACAAATCTTAAAAAGATGTCTACCAGTCTCAAAACAAACAAAAAACGCCCCAGAGCTGAGGTTATCTCACTAAAGGAAAAATATCATACAGCAGATTCTGAAAGGTTTCTTCTTGTCTCTGTACTATCCCAGAGCTGCTATTGCTTTCGAGATGTTCATGGTGACCCAGTCCTATTATGGCTAAACTAGTCCATGGCGTTTCTGAGTTCGTGGGGAACTCTCTGCCAGGCCCAGACCCAGTGCATTAACTTTGTGAAGAAGGAGGCCCCCTTACCCTTTGACCCTTAGCATCTGGTCAATGGTGTCTGGGAGTGGGGTGCCGAAGCTCTCTGGGAGGAACAAGGTGAGGATGGCTGTCAGGATGGTCAGACTCCCCATGAGAATGTAGGGCAGGAAGCGGTCGTAAGCACCTGTGGCAAAGCAGACAGAGCCCCAAGCCGGGAGTGCAGTTTGACATGGTCTCTCTCCCTCCCTTTGTGTCCCCAGGACTCTAACAGGGATCATCTGCCTTCTCGGCCTCAGCATCTCCCAGTCTGAGCTGCCATATTGGAATCTGGCACCCAGGCAGGTCACAGAACCCAGAGTTGGCACAGAGCAGCAACACCTCGGTGCAGGGGATGGGTGCAGCCTGGGAGGATGGGGCTGGGCCATTTCTATTCCTATTTCCTTTTTATTGGCCGTGCTGTGCGACATGCAGGACTTAGTTCCCCGACCAGGGATCGAACCTGTGCCCCCTGCACTGGGCGCACTGGACCACCAGGGAAGTCTTAACCCATGGACCACCAGGGAAGTCCCTCTATTCCTATTTTCTAGCCAAAAATAAATAATCAACTAATTAACCCAATGCAGCCAAAAATTAATTAATTTAAAAAAGCACAAAACACCCTATTTCCTAATGCTGGGTTTCCAAGGGACTCAAGGTATGTGTCCAGGGATAGGAATAACTCCTCCACCTCTCCAGATGTGTCACAAACCACTCGATTTGTCTTCAGGCCAGATCAGAAGGTATTTCTGCTTGTCAGATCTATGTAGCGTGTTCACAAAGCACTCTGAGTACTCCCAAGGTGGGTGTCACCCATCCCCAGAGATGTGCCAGCTAGGCATGTGCAGGGGGACAGCAGCTGCCATGAGGAAATAATTCTGAGAAAGATAAAACTGGGGCCCTATTACATAAAATGGTACGAGGCAGATCTTTGCACAGTGTAAAACTGCTGTGTTAAGTGCTTCAAGTTACAGAAATTCTCGGTTCATCAGACCTCTAGAATAGACAACTTCCCCGTCCTGTTCCTTGTAAACTATAATTCCAAGAAGAAATTTCCCCAGTTAGTACACTGGCTCCCTAAACGACGCTGCAATTTTTTAGGATAGGGGAATTACGTTCTCTGATGGAAGGCCTAGGAAGGCTAAAAGAGAGACAAAAACCCTCCACTCTTGTCAATTTCTAGCTGTCTATAGGTTGTTTTCCACACGAACACTTCCACCACAGTGCTCCCAGACAGGAACCTCCTCCAGGCATAGATTCAGTACTGGATGGACCCCATTTGCTGAGTGTGCTTGCTTTCCTGTTAACAAGCCATCCCCAGGTCGCATTAAAGCCAATCAGTGCTTCCACCCCATCCCTCCTGTGTGTGCTCGACCCACGGGACTTACCAAGGTAAATGAAGTAGGGAGACAGGATGCTGCCCAGGCGGGACGCTGTGGAGCTGACTCCCACGCCCATGTTCCTGACCACCGTGGGGTACAGCTCGGCTGTGTACACGTAGACCATGGAGAAGGCAGCAGTGACTCCAAACTTACCCACCATCACCAGGATGGTAGCCAAATAATACAAGTCTGAAGAGCAAAGGGAAGAAAGTAGGAGAAGGCACCAACCCAAGGCACACTGCTACTAGTTTTTTGCCTGAAACAGACATACTTTCTCCCTGGGAAGGGTCGGGGAGGAAAGTTTCTATAACTTCCTATTGTGGGATAAGGGGCTTATGTCCCTCCAAGTTGATTACTGAGAGGAGGCTGGGACCTGCAGCTGTGTGAGGACATGCTTTTCTCAGCCTAAAGACCACCAGAGTGAGCCCCTCAATAACCCAGAGAAACCTGCTCTCCAGTCCAAAAGTCATTAAAGACATGTCTGTCAGAGGGGGGAGCTGGCACCCCAGAACCTCATGCTGCAGGCACTGTGGAATTAAGGATTTGTGGATGAATGGGAAGTTCAATTATAACTCACTTCACGCTTGCACTCTATGCAACACTTCACAGCCCAGCAGACCCTCAGGAATGATCCTTGGATCTCTCCTGCTCACTGTGCCAATGAGGAGATGCTGTGAGTGGCCTGTGGGTCTCCCTGAGCTCTGGTGTGAACCTCTACATACATTCCTGGGCTCCCAGCCATGCTGCAGTGGGGACTCTTCCTGTGCAGAGTGTTGCCAGCCTCAGGGGCCCACAAATGATTACCAGAGGTCCCCAAACCCATGACAACTCTCGGTACCATGATGGACATGAGGATCCATAAACCGTTTTATGAATTTTCAAAGAGGGCTGCCTCCCACCCTTCTGTGGGATACCAAGATGGTTTTACAAATAAACTCCTGCTACTGGCCTGTGAGAGCCACGCTATGGCCTGGCCCCGCCCTTTTTCCTCTCCTCATCTCTTAACAAGCGTGCCAGGCTCATTTCCTCCTCAGGGTTTTGGCCTTTGCTCTTTTTTGGCCTGAAATGTTCTGCTCCTACACTTTCTCATGGGTTTCTCCATCATTTCATCTGTTTCTGCTCAACCTTCCCCTCTTTAGGGCCACTGTCTGTGACCACTCTATATAAACTAGCTCTCCATTGTCCTTCAGTGTCATTATTAAAGGTAACACAGTCTGTACTATAACAAGCATTTTATTTACTTGTTTGTTGTCTGTCTTCTCAACTGGAGTCTGAGCGCCAGGAGGGCCTGGGGCTCTGCCCGACTCCTTTACTTCTGCACCGTCAGCCCCAAGCACAGTGCCTCCCCCACAGTAAACACTCCGCAGCTACTTATTGAATGAATAAATGACTAAGATGGGGCCATGTTAAAAAGACATGAGGATGGCCCTCTTTCCTCCCCCTCACTCTACAAAACACACACACACACACACACATTAACTTGGGTAGAGAGTACAATCAACTGCCAGCCCCACATGGTTATTCTCCCTTCTCCCCCAAAGCCCAGGCCATGATGACTGTCTGGTCCCAGGAGATACTTTCTCTTGATTTGTTGGCCGAAAACACAGATATGCAGATGAGCTGTAATGGCATAATTTTATTCTCTTTATTAACTGGCCGAGACAGTCTGGTAGAGACTGAGTGACTCAATGGATATCCCAGACTGCAGACATGTATGGTACCTACCTGGGGGCACCAGCTGCACGAAGAGAAGAACGCTGCCACCCAGGAAGAGGGCAGTGGCCATGGAATAGCGTCGGGGCAGGTGCTGCAGGAGCAGCCAGGCCAACACATATGCTGGGACTTCAACCACAGCCGAAAGGAAGCAGTTCAAATAGACATCCCCATGCAAGTTAGGAGTGTCAAGGGAAAGCCCAAAATAGCCCACTGATATGGTCATCCTGAAACAGAATGCAGAAAAAAGCTGGAGAAGTGGCATCCATGTGCCTCCCAACCTGGACAACTTTTAAAATATAATTATTGCAGGAAATTCAAAACTATCCTTACCAGGAGGGCAGCAGATTTAACCCTGAGTCTTACTTCTTAGAAAGAAAGATAACTTCCCCCGAGACCAGGGTACCTTCTGGGTCAGAGCACTTTCAGAGCTTTCTAAACAAAGTGTTCCAGCAAAAAGACATATAATTCAGATAGATTCACTATGTTGGGAAAAAAAAAAATCAAAACCCAAAAAAACTCCAACCTGCCTTTCGGCTTTAAAAATCCTAAGCTAGGGGCTTCCCTGGTGGCGCAGTGGTTGAGAGTCCGCCTGCCGATGCAGGGGACGTGGGTTCATGCCCCGGTCCGGGAAGATCCCACATGCTGCGGAGAGGCTGGGCCCGTGAGCCATGGCCGCTGAGCCTGCGCGTCCGGAGCCTGTGCTCCGCAACGGGAGAGGCCACAACAGTGAGAGGTCCACGTACCGCAAAAAAAAAAAAAAATCCTAAGCTAAAGCACTCACAAAAGCCTACTTCCCTACTCTCTGAACCTCCCAAATCCAACAATTGCAGAAGAAGCTAGGGTATGAGTAAGGAGGCAGATAGCAAGTGGGGTGTGATAAGACTGATGAGATAAAATAAGGAACAATCATTAGGTCAAACATTTAAAGATCCCTGGCGGACCCTCTGGGGCGACCAGCCAGGAAGAGGCTGGTCAGAAGCAGGTGACCCCAACCCCACCAGACTCATGGGGAGGAGAGGGAGCTCCCAGTGGGCCATCTGCATGCCCCCCGCTGCCCGTGGCCTAGACCCTGTCCCCAGTAGGCATTCTCTCTATTGATGGTCAACAGTCTTTGGCAAACCTGACCAGTATGAATCAGACTGTTTTTAACTCATCTGCAGGTTGAAACCACAGCTGGTACAATCAGGGAAAAGGGCATGTACAGGAGTCCCTGGGAAATCCAGAGGAGGGGTGCCTGGGTGAACCACGGAAGGGTGACTCATCACAGGCTGGCAGGTCTGTGGTGCAGGCTGAAAGCTGGTTTTGTTTGAGGCTGACTCAGGGGCGGTGCACTGCCCTAAGGGATCCCGTGCCATTCCTTGGAAATGGGTGGCTGGCTGCCAAGGCTTGTTGACTCCAGCAATAAGCACTCTGAGATGAAGTCTGCCTTCCTCCCCCGCAGGCTCAGGTAGTCACTTGTAATCCCAAGGGTCTGGCCACTAAGCAAATGCTATCCAGGCACTCGGATGTGTTCCTTCTCTCTGGTAAATCACAGATCCCTCCCTGACACACTTGGTGAAACACCTTGTTAGAAGGAACCTGATGAGGACATGTAGGCCATGGCTCTGCCTCCAGGACAGTCTCCAAACATCCCAGAGGGAGGATGTCCTGCTTCCACATTTCCAGAACATACTTAGCAGCCTCTATAACTGAAAGGACATGGTGTCTTCACTTAGAACTTCTTAAAGGCCTCAGTCACTGTCTGATGCACAGGCAACAGGAACAACTAAACTAGGGATCCAGTGTGAACAGCGATTTGCCTTATGACCCGGAGGGATCCCCAAAGATCCCATATCTTACCCCAAAAGCCCCCACAACAGTTTTTGTTCTCCTCTTCTGAGATTCCGTTAAGAACTGGGACATGCCCACTTCTTTAATTGCAAGGCACATCCCTGCCACTTTCTGATGACACAGGCTTTCAATTCTGATCTGAGACATGTCTGCAAACGCGAGGCCTGACAGCCGCTGCCAGAAGCTTTGTCTGGAGGCCTTAGGTATGTCTCACTTACGCACCACAGAATTATGGACATGATGGTGACCATCCGGATATTCTGGGTTCGGAGCAGATCCAGAATGCTGTGAGACTGCTGTTCCTTGGAGCTTAGGTCTTGTAGCTGCAGGAACAACATGACAAGGGTACGGGACAGAGAGAAGGTTGGAGACTCAGAGACCCAAGAACATACTTGAAACCCTGGCATCTTAGCTTTCTGCGTCTCCGAGTTAGGGAGTGTTTTATGTTTCTTGCTTGAAAAGAAGGGTAAGTATAGTGACTATGTCTTGGGCTGCAGAAGGCTTCACCGGGCCTTGTGGATAACAAATTAGTGAACAAGAATGAGGAGGAAAAGTAAGTGACCAGCCCTTGGTGTGATGCAGCCAAGGAGGAGGCCCAAGCTGACTGCCCCCTCCCGGCAAAACCTCCAGCCCCGTCAATGGCCACATTCCAGGGAGGCCTCTGAGCATTCCTTTCCAAGGCTGGCTCCCGGCCCCTCTGGGTCAGAGAGAGAAACTGGCTGTGTAGTTTATTGATATTATATTTTTAAAGAATTAATGTTTTCAGTCCTCATACCATATAGTTACTGGTCTACTTCCAAGGAAAAAAGTTTCAGATAGAAAAACAGGAAAATTGACCTCAGCTTCACTCTGAGTAACTTCCTATGAAATCTGGCACAGCCAAGGACATTAATAAACCACACATCTAAACACACTGATGTTGCTTTCTTAAGCAAACCCAGCTTTGGAGTTTGTTTTTCCCGAGTTAGCAGTTCAACAAAAGGTCAACTTTTGACTTAATGGATCCCCTGGAATAGCCTCATTTCCACAAAGATGCCAGTGGGACTTACGGTTTCATCCAGACTGACCTCTGCAAAGCTACTGAGGCCACCTCACTTAAAAGCCCTCCCTGCCACCTACCCCTCCCTGAACTTTTGTGCACCAGAGTCCTTTCTAGGATGTGCTGAGTGGGATTTGGTGCTGGGCCACTGCTTAACCGTGAGGCCGGCAGGGCTGTCAGTGGCCAGCAGCCTCTTTGCTGCCTATAATAACCGGTCTCTCTTTCCCAAGCCCCAGGTATGCATCTGCATGCCTTTGCGCACTGCGGTATGACTGCTGGTGGCTGTTCTCACAGACAGGACCTTGTCTTCCTGTCAGAGCAGGGACACACTCCAGAACCCCATCAGCCAGCAATGACAATTTCTAACCTCTTCTCAGAGGCATGAGACTGAGGAAAACCGCTTGCTGCAGAGGAGGTGGAAAGAGAGGGAACAGGAAAGAGAAGCAAGACCCAGGAATCAGGCAGAGCCAGGAAATTACTCATGGCGCCTGAGAACACGGTTTGCAGAGAGGGGTGGGGTAGGGGGAGGGCGGATATCAAAAAGGACCTGGCTCCAAGACAATACTCAACAACTCCCCGTTGGTGGGCGGAAGGAGACGGGACATTTCTAACTCCAAATCTATTTTTGCTTCATACTTTAGGTACTCGTATTATTTTTTTAAGATGAGAAACAACCTAAGGTATAAGAAACAATGATTTCCCAAAATGCCAATTTCATGAAAGACCTATTAACTCATAAAGAGTTTTTATTATTAAAAGTAATGATTCAACTGTATGATCACTTAGAAAATAATTATTTAAAGTATGAAAACCTAAACTCCATGGAAAGGTGAAGGAGTTTATGCAGTTGGCACCTTCTCAACTTCTGAATTTTAACAGGACCTGCCTTGTGGGCAGCTGGGGCTTGGGCAGGGGGAGAGCTGGGCTCCCATGTGACGGGAGCGCTTCAGGGCTGTGTGGTCCTACCCTAAAATCATGGTCACCGAGGCCCTCCCACCAGCTCCCGCATGGTGCTCACCTCACTTGGCTCAAAGATGGTTGAGGGTGCAACGATCCCATTGATTTTGGCAGCCCTGCGGATGATCCCCTCTGCCTCTTTAAATCGGCCTTGAGAGATGAGCCATCGGGGGGACTCAGGGATGAACCTGGAAGTACAAGGAGCAATCTCACTGAGGCCTTCCTGTCCCACAGACCAGGTGGAGCATAAGTGGAGGTGGGAAAGGGGGTTTCAGAACCAGAGCTAGGTTTGAGGGATGTTTGGTGTTTCCAAACCAGAAGCTAAGAGATGCACCATACTAGAGCCAGTAAGTGTGAGCTTCTGATTTCACTGAAGTACACAAAATTTAGAGGGGCCAACACACCATGATGGGATTCCTCCCCACTGGCCACCTCCATTTCTGAAGAGTGGTGGTGCCACCTGCTGGACACTAAGTAGACAGGCGCAAAATGGGCTCCTGAAGCTTGGCTTCTGTCATGGGCTTAGCCCAGCCCAGACCCTTACCTTGCCGTACTCCCTTGCTTGTGCCTGGCATCCACAGCAGCTTTTGCACTGGCCTCTTATAGCCTCTAGTTTTTCCTCACTCTCCCCCCTCCCCCCGCCCCACCTTGATTCATCCAATTGACTCTCTATAAGGCACTTAGGTGTTTTGAGACTTTATGGATCTTATTTTCTACCTCACGAGGTAGCCCTTGACCTTAGGTCATAACTAGGACTCATCTGTACCATCTCTGCTCTGTATCTTCTCCCACTATGCTCTGCAATGCTCTCACAACCAGGTGGACCAGTGATCTCACCATCCCCACCTGCAAGGGGCGATTCTCGCCTCAGCCCCTCGGCTGTGTTCTCTCTCTCCATATAGAATGGTCTCCTCTCTGCCTGTACAACCTCTATCTTGGAGGCTCAGATGGAGCCTGGTTTCCTCTATCCAGCTACCCTGAGGACTCTCACACGTGCTCCCTCTTCTCCCGGTGCCTCTGGCACGAGGGTGCGGCAACATACAACCAGAGCCAGGGCCTAAGCTGTCTTGTCCTGCAGTCTGATAGCTTCCTGGAGCTTATGCTAAACTCCATGGTCTCGCAGCTACTGCTCTTTCCTCTCCTTGCACTCCAATCAACCCAGCACAGGGCTGAGAACAAGTCTGTTGATGTCTTGGGGCTGTTTTGTTTTTGGCTTTTCTGAGTATGGAAAAACATTCTGAAACACCTTATAAAGACTTTAGATTTTCTGTCTCTGTGAGCCCAAATGGGGATTTGTGGGTTGCTGCTGCCCCCTAGTGAAGGCCAGAGAGAAGACATACTGCTGGTGGGCGCCACCGGGCACAGGGCCACACTCACCACCACAGCGGGAAGCACAGCATCCCCGGCACCGTCAGCGCCAGCAGAAGCATCCGCCAGTCTCTGATGAAGTGAGCAAACAGCGGCAGCAGCATGTAGCCAAATGCATAAAATATGCAAACGCCTAACGTAGAGAATATAATACGAACTGACTTGCCAAGCATTTCTGTTCCTGTTCAAAACAAGGGAGGAGTCATGTTAGTATTTTAATTCCGGTTATTCCTTATTAATCTTCTTGTGTGTAATTTCCAACATACAGATAAGAAAGCAAGCAGAATTATCTTGAAGCTTCCAAGCCCTAGGGAGGGATGGGATTCTGACCACCTGCTGCGGGTGCCTCCTTGTGGCCTCACAGCGACAGTTCTCTCATGGAACTGTCATCACCTCCTGAAGCCCTATGCTAAAGATGCCACGTGAGGCCCCAAAATTTAATCCTCACTGAGGAAGGAGATTCATTAAAGGGGAAGTCACTATTAAGGCCACACATGCTGACTATTACGCTTTAAGGAAAAATATTTTATCAACTGTGAAGAGAAACAAATAATCCTTTTAACAATCAACCCAAGAGACCCAAAGACCAATAAGCTAGAGTTAGATGCCTCTGAACAGTGAGACTGGCAACTTTTCAGTGACAGCAGGCCAAAGCCCTGCAGTGTGGACTCAATTAAAACCCTGAAGGTCATGTGAGTAAAGCCCACTCCTATCAATTCATTCTTGCCAGTCGATTTCACTGGCCACTATGTTTTGCAGAAGAGCCAGTTTTCTTCCTTGGTGAGCCTGCCAATCATGGCCCTTGCTCCTCATGTCATGCCTCCCTGTTTCCTTAGCTACCCCAGCCCTGGGCAGAGGCAAGCCCTATTTTTAAGATCTTAGGTGAATTCCGGCAAAATGGCCATCGAGTACTAATGGGATCAAGGTGCCACACCTCGGGGGCCAGAAAAGAACTGGAAATCAGCAGTCAAGCTATTGGGCTGCTGGGGACACAAGGCTGGGCACTTGGCAGACTCAGTTTCCCTGACTACTAATTGGATTCATCAAGAAACCCTGGTCGGTGTTGCCAGAGACCACCTCCCTTGGAGGGACATCACAGCTGTCTCCAGAAAGCGGGTGGTGGGATGATGGTGAAACACAGGATCAAATACTCGACTCCAAATTGATGGCCATACCCAGGACAAATGCTGCCACATAGTTGGAGATCTGGCCCATGCCTACAAGGAAAAACAGCATGGCAAACATCTCAAAGTTCTTCGAGAAGATCTGCAGGAAGCTGAAGCCAGTCTGCATGCCCATTGTCACAAACAGCACATTCTTCCGACCAAACCTGGGAAAGGAAAGGAGAGTGACAGAGAACCAGCTGGGAGAAGGCAGCAGGAATGGGCCCCACCAAGAGGGGCTTTCCCCAGAGTCATTTCAGGGAGGGGTCGCGGACACTGCTGCCAGGGCAGCTGGTGCAGGCACAATCCTGGCCTCTCAGTCCCTATGCTGTTACTCCCCTCCCCACTCACCAGGACCAATGTGGAGCCTGGACACCAGGGTTGCCCAAAAGGCAGTGCCAGAATTAAGACAGTGATTACAAGGGATTGACACACATTCATTATGCTTAAATTTACACATTCATCATTTATTATTTTTTTTAAAAGAGCTGGTTTACTTTGGAGGATGATGGAGAAACAATTCATGATAAATGAAAACTGGTAAATAAAGGGGAAAACATTTGTCCTGACTTTTCTATGTAAACTATGGTGAACAGTTACCAATAACAGATGAGGGAAAGTATCATTTCAGAAAAGTATTCCAACTATTAAATGAAACCAAAGTAATAAAACTAGAACATCATCATTTTACAACCTCCGATGAATGAAGAGATATGGGCATTGTGTTTCAATGACTGCTAACATCATAAAAAGAGACACTTGAACATCGCATGACTCCTATAGTCTTTACAAAGGGGCTGAACCTGAATCTGATGAAGTCTCTAGATCCAGCTGCAATCTGCAAGAAATGCAGGGAAAAGAGGAATATGCTCAATTGTATCATAAGCATACAGTTAGAAAAATTCAAACTGGGAAATTCTACAGGTAGAACAGCCCAGGCAAAGAAATGGATGGCGAATCCATAGGTTAAAGTAGACTAAAAGACATAAAAAAATTTTTAAGTAGGCAAGACTAAACTTGTGTTTAAGGATGTACATTTGGACGATAAAACTACAAAAAACCCACAAGGAAGTGATTATTATAAAAGTCAGGCTAGTGTTTAAGCCTCATTTGTTCTGTGTGGTTTCTGTACCTGTGTTCATTTAAAAATTTTTTAAAATGCTGTCTTTGGGGGATTTGTTTGCTTTTAAAGACAGTGACACAACAAGGAGGAACAAGTCAACCAAGTTCATTCAACCTAGCAGATTCAGCTTGAGTCTGCCCAGGGCTAGCAGACACCCATTTTCATTCAATGAATATTTATTTGAACATCTATTATATACTAGTCACTACGGATGTATTTGAATTAAAAAAAGACACTGATTCTGCCCTCAAGGAGTTTATAGTCTACAGTTGGTGAGACAGACAGTGATCATATTTTAATCGAACAACGACACTGCTGAATGTACAATTACACACTGGAACAAGAGCACTGAAGGCACAGCATCCTGGCCCACAAGGGACACAACAGAGGAACCTATCCTGGACTGAAGGTAGGGGCTGGGTACTTGGGCATTCAGGGAAGGTCTCCCTGATTATGGGACACTGAGACCAGACCCAAAGGAAAAGAAGTTGTTGACAAGGGGGAGTAGGGGAGAGGGACCAAGCTTTCAATGATATTCACAGTACCGTGGGGGAGGCCAATATTAATCATATGGTGTCATCTTTTATTTACCAATTTCTGATAGGAACAAGGAACCAGGGTAATGTAAACCGGGGACCCTAAGGAGGCCGCCTGCGTGGTCAAGGAAGGCCACGGCACGGGGAGGGGGGTGGGAATTCTTCATTGTGACTGTGAGGAGAGCACGCGCAACTGTGGCTAGAGGGGCATGGTGAACACGAAGGGCAGCTGTTCAGTAGAGGGTGGCAGGAGCCAGACTGCACAAGACCTTCAGCCACGGTAAAGAGTTTGCTGCTTCCTCCCATTACAACAGGGTTTTGTTGTTTTTGATGATATTGGCATCTAGTCGATAGAGGCCAGAGATGTTCTAAACATCCGAAAATGCCCAGGATAGTCTCCCACAACAAAGCAGTCTCTGGCTCAAAATGTCAACAGTGCTGAGGTTGAGCAACCCTGACCTAAAAGGAGGCTCCCCTGCGTTGTCCTGTAACAACAGTGCCCTGCACGCTAACCAAGGGGAGGGCCCTTCCTACCCTGCTTTCCCTTCCCAAGGGCTCCCTGGAGAGTAGGGAAGAGGAAGACTCAGGGAACCCTTACATTGCAATAGTCCTTGGCAATCCAGGGTTGGGGCCAGAAAACACTCACTTTTTTTTTTAGAAATATTTGTCTATTTTTATTCTTTGATATTTATGCATAAATTGGACATTTGTAAAATATAGAAAAGCACAGAGAAGAAAATAAAAATCAGCTGCATTCTCTGATAGCCACTAACATTTTTTTCTCTGTTTTTTAAAAATGAAGTAGAGTTGATTTACAATGTTGTGCTAATTTCTGCTGTATAGCAAAGTGAGTCGGTTATACACATATAGACATTCTTTTTTTATATTCTTTTCCATTATGGTTTATCCCAGGAGATTGGATGTAGTTCCCTGTGCTATATAGTAGGACCTTGTTGTTTATCCATTCTAAATGTAATAGTTTGCATCTACTAACCCCAAACTCCCAGTCTATCTCTCTCCCTCCCCTCCTCGCCCTTGGCAACCACAAGTCTGTTCTCTAGGTCTGTGAGTCTGTTTCTTAGATAGGTTCATTTGTGCCATATTTTAGATTCTACATATAAGTGATATCATACGGTTTTTGTCTTTCTCTTTCTGACTTAATTCACTTTGTATGATAATCTCTAGTTATACCCATGTTTCTGCAAATGGCATTATTTTGTTCTTTTTTATGGCTGAGTAGTATTCCATTGTATATATGTGCCACATCTTCTTTATCCATTCATCTGTCGATGGATATTTAGGCTGTTTCCATGTCTTGGCTACAGAGAATAGTGCTGCTATGAACATAGGGGTGCACGTATCTTTTTGAATTATAGTTTTTCCAAGTATATGCCCAGGAATGGAATTGCTGGATCACATGGTAACTCTGTTTTTAGTTTTCTCAGGAACCTCCATACTGTTTTCCATAGTGGCTGCACCAACTTACATTCCCACCAACAGCGTAGGAGGGTTCCCTTTTCTCCACACCCCCTCCAGCATTTGTTATTTGTAGACTTTTTAAGATAGCCATTCTGACCGGTGTGAGGTGGTACCTCATTGTAGTTTTAATTTGTAAGAAATGCTCACTTTTAAAGTCTGTCAACAAAAGGTCAAACACACACATGCCTACAAAAATAGGAAATACCAGCTACTTCCTCCCAGAGTTGTGCCTCTCTTCTATTTCTGCACATAGAGGTAACTCAATGACGTCAGATAAAATGCTTTGACAGCCCAGGATTATTTTAATTGCTTTTGACTTTTTGGCTTATTCATATTCCAGCAAGGAGTCCTATATAAAAAGTTGATATTATAGACAACCCTGGAGGGCATGAAGCCACTGCGGTTAGGTAATCTGTTTGGCTTAGGTTTTTGAATTGGCTCACTTAGGAGTAAACTATCCATCCCACAGAGCCCTGGGCCTTCCAAGGGGGTGCAGACAAGCTTGAGGGGTGGTGTAGGGAGCTGAAGGTAGGTGCTGTAGCCAGAACAGCCACATTTTTAGCTATTTCATTTACTGAACTTAAACGATCCTATTTAAAAGACGAAGTCTGCTGGCAAATTTTTTTTTTAAGGTTTGAGAAACCCTGTACTAGCCCTTCTAAAGACTAAGGTGGTCCTCAACATACACACCAACTTTGTTTCTACTGTTTCCTCAGGAGCAGATCTTTGGGAACTTAAACACTTTCCTCAGGTAATCGTGGTGTTACATGGCTCTGAGGCCAGCCCACAAAGATCTCCCTACCCCAATACACAGCTGACCAGAAAAATGCACTGAGCTTCAACTCTGTAACTGGGGTACCTCCTCCTAGTCTTTCACATGAAGGTAATTCCTCTGAGTCTCAGCTGCCACCCAACCCTGTGAGAGGGGGATTCCCACTACCCCTCTGGGAGGGCCTCTAAGCTCCATCCAGGGCACGTCCTCCTCTCACTCTATACTGTTCCCAGGCAATCTCATCCACTTACGGGGCTTTGATGAGGGTTCTATCAACTGACAATTCCCGAACGTGTTTCTCCAGCCCAAACCTCCCATGGAGCACCCTATCCATACATCCAACTCCATACTCCATTCCTCCTATGAGACCCCTAAGTCTCATAGTTACCCCAAATTCAGTATGTTCAAACTGAACTCAACATCTTCTCCTACAAACATGTTCCCCTTCCAGAGTGCTTTGTCTTAGAGAAGGGTATTGTCGTTTACGCGGCTGTGCAGGCCAGAAGTCTCCCTCCCCTCACTTCCCATGTCCAACTCATAGCCAAGTCCTGTTGGTTTTACCTCCTACCACTCCTCCCCATGTCTACCGCCCTCAGCCTAGTCGAAGCCACCTTCATTTCCTGCATAAATGACTGTGATAACCTCTTAATTGGTCTTTCCACAATCCTCCTTGCTTCCTTTCAATCCTTTCTACACAAAGCTATCGAACAACTTTTTAAAAATGCAAATCTGAGGATGTCACACTCTCAAAAGCTGCCCACTTCTCTGTGACAAAAGCCCAGACCCCTGTCATCTGTTAAGCCCGGCCTGCTCTTCTGCTTGGGCCTCAGCCTGCCTCCCTGCTTTGTCTCTATACCACTCTCCACACCCCCACCCCTCACCCCCCGCCAACACTTTCTTCCAGCTCCTAAAGTGTGCTATGCCTTTGCTTGAGTCTAAGCTTAAGTACTCTTGGCTCTCTTGCCCAGAACACTCTTTCCTCTCTTCACCCCTTTAGCTAGCTAATTTCTACTCATCTTTCAACCCCCAGCACATGCTTCAGTGCTTCACCGTCTCAGGTCTCCTCTGTCAGACCCTCTCTGAGCACCCTGTACTCCTCCCCTGTATCACTTACCACCACAAAGGATAACAAGTACTTCCCTCAATTCTTTGTTTAATACATTCTGCCTTCCTAGAAGGCAAGTTCTAGAAGAGCAGGCACCTAGAACAGTAGTCCACACGAAACAGAGGATCAGGACTCTGGGCCCGAATCCTAGCTCTGCCACTTGCCAGCTGTGTGACTCTGGGCAAGTCATTTAATTCCTCTGGGCTTCATTTTTCCCATCTATAAACTGAGAATAATAATGCTTCCCACATCATAGGGTTATGAAGATTAAATTATTTGTTGTTGTTGTTGTTTTACTTGGTATACAGTGCTCATAAGAGTGAATGGCACATATTAGATGCTCTGTGTTTATTAAATAAATATAAGTAATCAGCTGATGCTTGCTGCTAAGTTAAGGGTCTGGGGAAGCAAAGGCCTTTCCCCTAAAGGGTTAAGTGTCTCAGGTTCATCTAGAATCATCAGTCAGTGGTCACAGTCTACTTAACTCTTTAATGCTCACTGGTGACTGTGCATTAAAAATCCCTAGATGACACTCTGGAAAAGACAAATCTAGTGAGAAATGCACATATTTCTTATGAGGAAAGACTTCTCAGGTAACGACATTAATCCATAGATGCAAACATGCCAAAACATCACTCTGCATGTGTGCCGCAGGATAAAATGGCTGTATTCTTAAGGCAGGATGACATTCTCACCCTGAACTTCTCTATTAGAGACTCCCCCTGCTGGGACGATGCTGGGACTCCTCTCCACTGGGTGACCCAGTGTGGCCAAGGACCTTGCTGAAGGCTGCTCTTCTTGCCATGGGCTTCACTCACAGACCCTGAAGCTCTGGGGTAACAAGACACAATATAATAAACCCCTCTGAGAACACCATGGAAACTATGGAACTGTTTTCCCCAGAAAAATGCTCACATACAATCTCTAAAATTTTGTATGGGATTTCCAGAGGAGATGAACTCCCTAAGCCATGGACTTTGAGTTAAGAGCCTTGGAATTACACAAATAACCTGTTTATGGGTCAAAACAGCACACTTCCTGATGGCTGAGAAATACCATAACCACAAGCCTGTTAGAGAAAGGGAATCAGCCCTGTGGACATAAGAGCTCTGCCCATCACACTGCCATCGGCTAGTGAGACCTCTCACCTTGAGGAAAGAGCAATGGTTTTGGGAACACAGAGGCAGCCATCTATGGAATGCCCTAAGATCTACAACACAGCTGACATGCGTGTGTGTGGTGTCTCCCTCTCCTAAGCTTGAAGACGCCAAAGAGTTATGCTCACCTAGGGAAGGCCAGCCAGGCAGTGCAGAAGTAAATTGTGGCATATTTCCTGGTCAACTGGATCATGTATACACTCGGCTGAGGTTGTTTCGCTCAGCAAGCATTAGTGAGAGGAGGTTGCTGGCTCTCTTTACTTGGTCTGGAGTCTATACTATAGATGTGCCTTCGTCTTTTAAAAACACACAGCCCTGGGCTGAGAGAACACTACCTTGCTCTGTGCCGAGGTGCTCTGCAGCTGCAGGAGTAGACACCCACCTTACCTGTCTGAGAGCTGCCCCGAAATGAAGGAGCCCACCAGCACACCCCCGAAAAACAAGGAGACCGTGAGCGGGGCCTTCCAGTCGTCCTCACACACCAGGTTCCACTGAAAGAGGAGCAAAGGGATGTATCACTCACTTCTTTTTAAAAATGTTTTAAATGTAAGCCTTCTTGGAAAATGAAATCAGGACATCCTGCATCCCTGCATGCTCTGTTTACATTACCACAAGGGTGTGTGAGCTCACTGAGGCAGGTGATGGCTCATCGGGCAGCAAGGCAAAGAGCAGGTTTCCCCTCACAGGGAGACTGACTATCCTGTTTTTCACAGCTCTTAGCCTCATTGTTTTGCTACCAATTTGAGACGGGGAGACAGGCTGGGAGCAAGTACTCTGCCCATGTGCCAACCCAGGAGGAGGCGAGGCCTTTCACGGTCGCTTCTAAGGACATGGGGTGAGGCTGGGGCTGTGGGTGGGGCAGGGCACCCTTTCAGTGGGGTTCAGGTCATTGGCAGGGGTGGCATAGGAGTGGTTCTGGAGCAGAGCTCTGCAGCTCTAAGGGTCAAGGCTTCCAGTGAGGGACTGAGGCCAGAGGGCCTGGTATGCACCATCTGGATCTGTTCCTTCAGCTCTGCTCAGGCCTCAACTCTGGGCCAGTGACCCCTGGGTCCTTCTGCTGACATTTAGAGCTGGGATCCCTGATGCTGTGCCAACACTAGGCCCAAATTACAGCCAAGAGCTCTGAGCTGGGAGTCAAGAAGCTGTGTTTTAGCTTCTACTCTACTGTTAACTAGTTACCCAGCCTCAGGCAAGATTTTTCCCCTCATTGTGCCTCAATTTCCCCATTTGTGAACCAGTGATGGCGGTGGGGGGGGGGACAGACTACAGTGCTTGAGGTTCCCAGTACCCAGTGTAGAGTTCCATCTCTAGTTAGCACGGAAAGAGGTCTATGGGCATGGGGAAGGACCTGAACACTCAGACATTAGGTTGCTCCAGCCTAACAAGGGCCAAAAGAAGGAAGAAAAACCAAAATAGGAAGCTTGGTGGTTCCCAGAAAAATGTTTCCCAGAACAGAGAGATGGTGCTCAGTAGTAACCAAGAAGGCCGCCTTCTAGGGAATTTAGACCCTTGCTTGCCTGGCACCAGGCTGCAGGCCTGCCCTCCATGGAGCCTGCTGGCTCCCAGGAAGTGTGCGGCTTCCAAGAATAAAGCATCTCTTTCAGGCCAGGGTCAGAGGGAAAAGCAAGTCTGCTTTTCGGCCCTGCTGGGCAGTGTGTGCACAGTGCCTCCAGGCACAGAGGGCGTCGGAGGGCAGCCCTTAGGGTGGACACAAAGAACCCCTGCAGCTGATGATAAGAGCCACATAGCTGGCTCTCCACTCTGGAACAAGCATGCACGTTGGATGGACTGAGAATGGGGTGGTGATCCCCACTCCAGGAAAGAGTTGGGGGTTACCAACTCCTAAATCTAGAAGAAGCCCAGACTAGCAGAAGACAAGCAAGGAGCACCAAGGCCCAATCACTCAGGCTATGGCAGCCTTCCCACCTCTGCAGCCTCAGCCGTGCCAGCACCCAGATACCATCTCCCTTCTAGGAGGGTGAGTGCTCCTAGGGCAGCCCCCAACCAGACAGGGCTGCTGAAGTCAGGATGGGAGTAGCAGGGGAGTCAGAGCTGAGGGACTTGGTGATGGGGTGCTAGCCTCTGGGGGTGTTAGGCAGAGCTTCAGGACCAGACTATGCCTATTGCTGCTCTTGAATATGATGTGATCTATTCCCACCTAGCATGCACTACTTTTGTAGCGACAGAGATACAAAAAATGAATAGAGTCAGTAGCTGCTTCTCAATAGGTCTCTCGTGAGGGTTGGGGACTGATATGGCTGCGCTAGACTAGAAACCCACAGGGGCTTCTGCAGTGAGTTCTGGGGTGGAACCCCACCCCCTCCCCATGCCAGGTCTCCCAATATAGGCTTCTAGGGACTTCTGGACTGGCAAGGCCAGGTGCCACCTGGAACCAGGTCAGACTGTGCTCTGTAGGAGACAAGGTGACTGTAGTGCTCATCTTGGATTAGGTCCCCAGAGCATCTCTCCGGCTCCTACAGCCTCACCACCGCCACTTGGTCCAGCCTGTCCCTACTCTGGGCAAGCGTGCAACTACTTGAGGTAACTGGGCTCTCTATCCACTACTGACATTTCTCAACAATTCTCACAGCCTGGCTTTGGGCCCTCCAAAAGCATGGGTTAACACTTCTTTCCTCCTGGCCACAAGGGGCCTGTGAGTAGGGTCAGGAAAGGTAACAGGTCTCAAAAAATGAACAGAAGGGCAGGCATGGGCTAGGTCCCACCCAGCCAACCCATCCACTTACCTGTCAACCACCAGATGGACTGCAGTGGGCTCTTGGACTTGGCCTGACTCCTCCTTAAGCGGGCGGGGGTGGGGGGGCGATGAGAAGCCCATAGAGTCCAGGCTATGTACCCCGGGCTTGTTGTGTTTATAGAGGAATATAGCATTTCTACACTGAGCTCCTGGCTTGGCAGCTGCGACTAAAGCAGCTACAGACCAGCTCACTGGTGCTGCCACTTGGTATGAAGGATGGGCTGTACTGGCTGATGATAACAGGGATCAACCTTAGAACTAAATGTGTAGGTTTAAGATTTAGGTCATGAGTCTAGTATCCTTACCCCTCAGCTGGGTTAGCTATGAAAGCAGGCACAAACTGAAAACATCTGGGAGTAACCCTTGCAAGAGGCCTAGACTTGCCACCCTTCCTGGTCAGAAATGTGCCTTTCTAGTGGTGTTGTCTTCATGGATATATATGTGTATGTGTATGTATCTATATCTCTATCTCAGAGCTTTTCCAACTATATACTTTAGTTATGTACAGTTTGTTTTATGTCATTTATACCTCAATAAAGCTGTTAAAATTTTTAAGAAGAAAGAGAAATTGTGTCTCTTGCACACAGTATGTAATTGGTGCTACTTCTCAGTTATGGGAAGTAGAGAGATGATGTAGTTCCCTGGGACTAAATGTCCTTACCTGTGAGCTGGCTGGAAGAAAAAAGAGACAGGGCCTGTGCCCACAGGGCAGAAGCTCTTCCCAGAGATGTACCTAGGCTGACCGCATGAACGGTCAAACACACTGGTAAGCACTACCTGTTACTGAATGCCATGTATTCCACACATTTCATCCTGTCTCCTGCTGCAATTAATGGTGAATCCTTGCCCCAAGGCTGTCAGGGCAAGGAGAAGAAGAAGAAAAAGAATTTGCTAACATATCCTCTACAAAGCCTGGCAGTGCCCCACAGAGGAGAGGCTCAGTAGCTGTTTGGTACCTAGGTGAGTGAGTGAATAGATGAATAAAACGACAGTCAACCTTCCGAACCATATTATCCCTTGGGTTTAGTCCTTGGGCTTGGCTGCCCAAAGCCCCGATGAACCCTGAGCTTCATTCTCTAGAACAGATTATGTTCCTTTCTCCCTCACACCTTCTCTGTGACAACTGTCAGAACTTTGACCCAGGATGTCGGTTCTCAGCTAGAGAGACTATCAATCTGACCACCCATGGCCAGATGGGTCTGTTGTGACTGTACACGCACAGGGCCCTTCAGGGACCCAGCAAGTGGCTTGCCATGAGCTGCAAAGGCAGGGAAAAGGGTCTGCGCTTTCCTAGAGTGAGGGAAGTCGGCAAAGGCGTACCAGTGAGGCACAGTCTCCAGGTCTTTTTGGTCTCCCCACCCCAGAGTCAGCCTGCGGCCTGCCTCCCAGGTCGATGTGGCTTTTTCTTCAGGTGGACGTGGAGGTAACAGTGGGGGCTCTCCTATTTTCCAAGACTACACGCGCATAAGGCTGATGGAAAAGCTGGTCCAGAAAAAGAGGTTCTCCAGGACAACAGGGAGTAAAAGTGTTGCAAAGGGCCAGGGCAGGGGGCTTCTGGGAAACAGAGACTGGCAAGGAGCAAGGGGACGCAGAGGACTCCTGGGTTTTGGCTGAAGAGACCCCACGTCATGGGTGCCAGAAGAGTTAGAAGTTTCTAAAGGAGACCTTCTGGCCACAGGCTGTGCTATGGAGACACCAAAAAGCAGGTGTCTCAGACCCAGGCAGCCTGAGAAATCACCCAGGTTCCCCGAGAAGGAGGCAGTCCTGGGCCAAGAAACACTCAGGTATTGGAGCAGCACTGCACAGTGGGGTGGCTGATTCCCCAGCACTCCAGGGGTGACTGAAGGGCTAGAGAAGGGGCTAGCCTAGAAGCACATGGACCACCAAACGATTCCTGAAACATGGGAGAACCACCTTTCTCACCTCATAAATAGTGGCCCCTTCTTTCTGCCAGTCCCAATGCCTTGCTGCAGATCCACGCAGGGGTAAGCCCCAGTTTGTGGAGTGGGGGATTACATTTACTTTAAAATATTCCAGTCAGTGCCTTTCACCCCTAAGTTTCCCTTCCATAAGTTAAACTTGTCCTTTTCTTCTTCAGTTCTCACACTTTAGAGAAGATTTCAAAATTATTCATTAATCCATTCAATAAAAATTTTCCTAAGGATCCAATCTGTATCCAGCATTAATGTTAGGACTTGCAGGAGATACAGAGATGTTAAGTCTACCACAAAGTTTAGTACTACGTGTGCACATGTTAACCCCAACAAAGAAAAAAAATCAAACAGGGGACCTGAGGTTTTCATTTTCTGCTGAAAAACATGAATAGGAATTCAATACCAGTGTACTTACAAACAGCTCTATGATTTGGGGCAAAGGGCAGTCTTGGAGACATTTAGCAGGCACAGGACTAGCTGCAACGGTCAGCAGGCCAGGTCCAGGTTGAAAGAAAATGGGCCTTAGAAAAATGGAGCTCTCAGAATGTTAATGCAACAGCTTCCAACAGTGACTGTTCACCAGAAGAGAACAAGCGGCCTTGAACTTAAAGTCTGGCATTCCAGCATCCTCAAACAAAGTGCTAAGTAATATATTAATCTTGCCTCCCTGCAAAGACTGACAACCTGAAAGTAGGTGAAAGGGCACATAGCTCTTACAAAACTGTTAAGACAGCTAAAGAAATTGGCTAAATATATGAGGAAAGGCTGCAATTGGCAGCAACATAGCTCAAGGACCCTTCTGGAAGAGTCGGCCTTTGGGAGCTCATCAGTGCCATCACCACTCTCAGCCGAAGGCATGATGGGGGCAGCAAAGAAAGAGCAAATGACTAGAGTAAGTTGGGGACCACAGGGGTTAGGGAAAAATCCTAAGAAATGCCATGAGCTACTTCTGACTTCACTGCCTTTTCCTTCCACAGGTAGCCAGAAGCAGAATTTGCAGGGACTTCTGAGTCATGGAGTGTGGCTTCCCCTCCGTGTTCTTTGCCTGCAATCTGAGGAACAGCCTCTACTTTCACAATGCTCACTGGTTTCCAGGAGGGTGACAGACTCACTTGCGAGGCTAGGACCAAGGATTTGTGATGACTGGAAGTTTTCATACTCCATGCACTCGTCAGCCACAAATCACAGTCAGCTACCTCCAATCAGTACCTCTTTTCTCAAGTAACAATGCCTGAGGACACTGGAATGATGTCACTTGCTCAGAGATCCCAGTGGGGCTCTTCTCTTACTCCTATTACATACATGTGGAGTAAGGAGGCACAGATGCTGGGGACATCAAGTGTCCAAACATACAAAAAACAACACACACACACACACACGTCTGTTAGAGCAGCACTCAAGACTCCCTTGAAGGGTGACAACCCCCAGAAGCAACACACACAGGGTCTCCAGAACCCTTTTAAGCCCCTTTGAGGCTCAAGCGGGGTTTGATGCCATACCAGGACCTGTGCACCGTTCCCTTCAGCCTCTTCTCTGTGAACTCTGCCCTCCTGCCAGGTTGTTTCTTGCTGTTCCAGACTTTGCATCTGCTGAACTATATACCCCAGACTCACTGAGAAGCCTCCTCCTCCAAGAAGACTTCCCTAATCCTTGAACCCCTGATCCTGACACTCAGTGAACCCGGGCACCCTGGAGCCTATCAAGGAGTGCTCTTTTCAATGTCCTGCTTGCTCAGTTCTGCTGAGACTACAGGGAGTTAGAGTGCCAGTGTCGGAGTATGATGCAAAGCACATCCACATGCATCGATAAACATCACATCATACATCCAACTTTAATGACCAGGGGACAGACAAGGCCACCCAAAAGGAAAATCCAAGGGGCTGGGGCATGAGAAAGGTTTTCCCCCTGCTTCCTATGAACTAAGGTTCTAAATTCTAAACTAAGGTTCTAAAGAACTAAGGTTCTTTAGTTCCTATGAACTAAATCTGGCTAAGGACATTTCCTTAGAATACCCTAAAACATTCCAGGTCAACAAGTAACCCTGAATGGATCTTCAGATGCATGAATCCTTAAAGGCTAGTAACTAACCCTGAGCAAAAGGTAAGCAATTCTTTACGGGGAATGACCAGACAGTCATTTGGGGGTGAAGGTGGGTGGGGAAGTAGTAACTGGAAAAAGGAGCAAGAGACAGTTTTATAGCCATGCTTCCTTTAACTTAAAAAGTTTGAGAAAGTAGAGGGGCATTTCCCCTCTCTCTGAATAGATGCCAAAAGGCTGGAGGAAAAATGGTGACAGCTCCTTGGCCCAAGCTCTAGCTCTAGTCCTCAGCATTCCCACCCCCGTCTAAAGTCTCTGACTACTCAGAATCTTAGAGTATCTACAAGGAGTCGCCAGGGCCTTCTTGGCTTCCTCTCCAAGATAGCTAACAGAATGGGCGGCCAGCCTGACACCCGTGCTGCGATGTCCATGATCTCTCTGGAAGTCACCACGAAAAGTTCTCCGGAGCCACCTGGCTGGACGATGGCCATCGCCAGTGTGTAGTGTGAGTCCCAGAGAGGGAGTGACAGCATCCAGCGCGCACCTTGGCGGGTGGAGTGCAGGACCTTAAAGACTGTTAAGGTCCTGCCTACTCCCGGGTCCCAGGCCCCGGACGCGGATCTGGTACCCACCTCGGTCACGATGGTGGACAGGTAGATGTCCTGGTTGAACTCCCAGCCATCCAGGCAGCCTTCTTGCTCCAGCTGCTCCAGGTTCACGTCGCGCCCCGGCTCCAGCCCGAGCGCCGAGAAGTTGACGATCGTCGCGAGCCGGTAGCGGCGGCAGCTGTGAGGCACCTCGCGGCCGTCCTGCAGCTGCAGCGGGAGACTGTGGTTGCGCCACACGCTGCTCAGGTTCGCTGTGTCAGGCACCCGACAGTGGTGCTCCGGGGTCGCCGTGAGGAACACGGACGACAGGCCGTTGAAGCCGTTGGGGATGATGCTGACGCTGAGCAGGAAGAAGATGAGGCGCTGGAAAGGGCCCCACTCGCCCAGGAAGGCGGTCACCTCGTCGTAGTCCCGCATGCCGCCCTCAGTTGCCTGCACGGCCGGGGGTCGTAGGACGCGGCGGCGCGCGGGGGCAGGGCGCGGCGTGCGCGTGCGCGGTGGACCCGCACTGCGCGATCGAGAGTGAGTCGGACCAGGGAACCTGCCGACTGAACGGGGTCACAAGCTCCCGCCGCCGCCGCTGCAGCCCCGCCGAAGCGACCGGCCTTACATAGTGCGCAAGGCCGGGGCGGGCTCTGGGCCTGAGCCTCCAAGCCCGCCCAGGCCGCTGGTGGTGCGGCGCGGACGGGGGCGGAGCTGGGCCGCGCGTGACGGCGGTGGGCGGGCCCGGGCCGCCGCGCGCACCTGGGGCTCGGGCCGGGTCTCTGCTCCGGGGTGGAGTCGGCCTCGGCGGCCCTCGGTGGGTCCATCCTTGAGTTTACATCCGAAAGAGCCCTGGCTGGGCTGAGGAAGGCCGCGAGACTCGTGACCTCGGCGGCGTTTGAGGCCGAGCTCGCTGGCCCAGCGCGGAGCCCGGGCGAGCCGGAAGCTAGGCTCAGGTATTAAAAATACTGCATCCACCCCCCCCCCCCCCGCTTGCCGAAGCCAAAAGGGGCACTGTGACTGGCCCAAGGTCTCGTTGCTAGTTTACTGCCCTTGACACCTCCCACTTTTGTAAGAGTGACCAGGATTATCTTGAAACCGGAGCCGTTAACTACCCCAATGGGGAGCCTGGGAGCAAGGACTTAATTCTAATCCAAATGCCCTTTTCATATTTTGGTCTGTAACAAGCCCTTTTGTTGTCCTTTAACTTCAAATAAATGTAAAATTTTAACTTCGAGATTATTGACGATCCCAGCCTAGGATTAAATGTTTCCCTCAGGTTAGTTATTTCTGCACAGAGTTAAGAGTTGAAGGGTAATTCAAAAAAGCAACTAGGTGATTCTAAAGCTTCACTGTCCAATAGAATAAGTAGCTACATTTGTAATTTAAATTTTTCTAGTAGTCATATTAATAAAGTTACCAGATTTAGCAGATAAAAGTATAGGTCACCCATTTGAAATTTGAATTTCTGATAAATAACGAAAAAAAAAATTTTTTTTTTGGCCTTACCATGTGGCTTCCGGGGTCTCAGTTCTCCCACCAGGGATTGAACCCCACCCACGCCAGTGAAAGCCGGGAATCCTAACCATCAGGCCACCCAGAACTCCCAAACAACAAATAATTTTATACTAATAAAATATGCACAGGGACGTATGAAATTCAGATGTATTGTGTAGGGCAACCTTACATAAAGTCAAAAGAAATGGGTGAAATTAATTTTAATAATATATTTAATCCAATATATCCATAACATTATTATTTCATAATGTAATCAATATAGAATTTATTGAAATATTTTACATTCTTACATAAATAAGATCTTATATTTTTAAAATTTTCATACTAAATCTTAAGAATCCAGTGTGCATTTTATAACACATTTCTCTTTGTGTTAGCCACACTTTAAGAGCTCAGTAGCCACATATAGCTGTGGGCTATCTTGCACAACACTGTTCTAAGGCATTTAAGAACTAGGGTTGCTAAATTTAACATTGGAGCATTTTCCTTTTTATAATAATAGTGGCTTAGTGATCAAAAGAGAACTAAGTGCACACTTTTAAATGTAATCTGTTGGATAAACTATTTAATAGTGATTGTATTCTACACTGAAAATAAAAATAAGGGGAAGCTAACCTTGCCAGCCTGTTTTACACAAAGAAATAAACATTTCCATAAAGCACAGTAGATTTCTTTTTTTATAAATTTATTTATTTTATTTTATTTTTATTTTTGGCTGTGTTGGTTCTTCATTGCTGCCCGCGGGCTTTCTCTAGTTGCGGTGAGCGGGGGCTATTCTTTGTTGCGGTGCGCAGGCTTCTCATTGCGGTGGCTTCTCTTGTGGAGCCTGGGCTCTAGGCACGCGGGCTAGTAGTGGCGCATAGACTTAGTTGCTCCATGGCATGTGGGATCTTCCTGGGCCAGGGCTCGAACCTGTGTCCCCTGCATTGGCAGGCAGATTCTTAACCATTGCGCCACCCGGGAAGTCCCACAGTAGATGTTTTTTAAAAATTATGCTAAAATTCTTAACACAGGTCTTAGTCATTTCCTTTATACTTACTATCCAATATTCCTGCCTCCTAAAGACGCCCGGCTAGGATTAAATGTACTTAATCCTTTCTAACATCTTATCTCAAGTAATAGTCCTTTACTGGAACTAACAGAAAGGAAAACCGAGCTTCTTGAACATAATCTTTATTTCTCGTATCAACTCTCAAAATTGTTTTAATATTTCAAAATAAACGAAAGCTTCTATGAGAAAAATGCTGACCTGTGTCCAGACCAAACAAGGTGAAAAAGTCTTATTTTAAGAAATATCAGTTGGGCATCAGAAAACAGTCCGGAAAGGGTTTGGAAACAATTCACCAGGCTACCAAAGAAGCTGCAGATCCTGAAAAGAAAACAGACCATTTCTCATAAATGGCTTGTCCACATGCACAAAGCCAGGAGCAACTCAGGGTCTTCCAGTTCTTGGTGGGGCAGGGATTAATCTCTGAATGTTGTTATTATTTGAACTGCATCTTTTATTTATTATTATTATTTTTAAAATTATTTATTTATTTATTTTTGGCTGTGTTGGGTCTTCGTTGTTGTGTGTGGGCCTTCTCTAGTTGTGGCGAGTGGAGGCTACTCTTCCTTGCGGTGCACAGGCTTCTCATTGAGGTGGCTTCTCTTGTTGTGGAGCATGGGCTCTAGGCACGCAGGCTTCAGTAGTTGCAGCACTTGGGCTCAGTAGTTGTGGCTCGCAGGCTCTAGAGCACAGGCTCAGTAGTTGTGGCACATGGGCTTAGTTGCTCCACGGCATGTGGGATCTTCCCGGACCAGGGATCGAACCCGTGTCCCCTGCATTGGCAGGTGGATTCTTAACCACTGCACCACCAGGAAAGCCCTGAATTGCATCTTTTAAAAGAGAGATTGAACTCAGAATCTGAGAGAATCAGTTACCTGAGGCCCTTTAACCCTCAAAATTCTGAATTGGGATGTTCCTATTTTATAAATAAGGGAAATAAAACTGATTTATATGGTAGATAGCAGATTCAGAGTTAGAACCCTAGATTAAAGGAATTAAAATGTTAGCAGATGTGGTAGTTGGTCTCCAAGCTAGCACCCAATGATCCTTGAGTCCTGGTATTATGTAACAAAAACCAAAATGGAGTCAGTATTGCTAAGAGAGCTTTATAAAATGGAGGCAGAGGCCATTAAAGAAGTGTGATTTATTGGGCTTCCCTGGTGGCACAGTGGTTGAGAGTCCGCCTGCCGATGCAGGGGACGCGGGTTCGCGCCCCGGTCTGGGAAGATCCCACATGCCGCGGAGCGGCTGGGCCCGTGAGCCATGGCTGTTGAGCCTGCGCGTCCGGAGCCAGTGCTCCGCAACGGGAGAGGCCACAACAGTGAGAGGCCCACATAACGCAAAAAAAAAAAAAAAAAAAAAAAAAAGAAGTGTGATTTATGGACATCTCAGTCTGGGTGGAATCTGACGTTTTGACCTGACGCAGTCATCCAGAACACCTACCAGAAACTCAAGCTAATTACTGGGACCCTTACCCTAAATTAACTTGTGATAGTCTATCTACTTATCAGACTCCTACCCTAAAACAACTCATGATTCCTTAAGGACGGTTATTTTCTGACATGCATCAGAGTCAATTATAATTCTTGCCAGGCAGGTTTTAACAACCTCTGTGGCTTTTTGTCTTTATAAGCCCCTGACTCTTTCTCTTCCGTGGAACACTCCTTCAGGGTTACCCTAATCTGTGTCTCCCGAATTGCAATTCTTATTTTTTAAATTTATTTTTATTTTTTAAATATATTTTTTTATGTGGACCATTTTAAAAAAGTCTTTATTGAATTTGTTACAGTATTGCTTCTGTTTTCTGTTTTGGTTTTTTGGATGTGGGATCTTAGCTCCCCAGCCAGGGGTTGAACCTGCACCCCCTGCATTGGAAGGTGAAGTCTTAACCACTGGACCGCCAGGGAAGTCCCCCAAGTTGCAATTCTTAAGACCCCAAGTAAACTCTTTTCTTATTTACAGCCTCCTGCATTTTTTTTTTGGTTGACAGTATTCATATCCTTGTGTAGGCTCCTCCCACTTCATACCAGGATTGGTCTGTGTGACCAACAGCATATAGCACAAGTGATGTTTCTTCACTTCAGTGATTACATTACAAAGTGACTTCCCTCTTAGATGTTTTCCCTCCCTCTCTCTCTCTCTCTGTCTCTTTCTTTGGGAGAAGCAATCTGCCTACCATGTTGTAAGCAGCCCTTTGAGTGTCCCAGGTGATGGCAAAGAATGAAGACTCCTGCCAACAGCCAATGAGGAACTGAGGCGCTCTGACCTGATGTGAGTGAGCTTGTGAGCGACAACTTCATCATTAGTTGAGTCTTTAGATAACTGCAGCCCTAGCCAATAGCTTGACTGCAAACTCATGAGAAACGGTGAACCAGAACCACCCAGCTAAGGTAGCTCCCAGATTCCTGAACTTTATCAATTGTGAGAGATAAATGTTCATTGTCTTAAGCTGATAAATTTTGGGGTACTTTGTTATGCAGCAATATATGACTAATGCACAGATTATTGAACAATATGTTGAATTAAAATACAGAAGAATAAACATCTATAACTCCTTGATTTGTTTTACCTTCTGTTCAACAGAATTTTTAATTTATTTCCCTGACAAGAGACAGCATAGTGTATGAGGCAGCATAGTGTAGCATAACCTCTGTATAAAGATCAGTATTCAATTGCTGACTCCTTCAAGTCCTAGCTTGGCAAGTATTTATTTATTTATTTATTTATTTATTTTATTTATTTTTTCACTGTGTCGGGTCTTAGTTGTGGCACGCGGGATCTTCATTGAGGCATGTGGGATCTTTTGTTGCGGTGCGCGTGCGTTTCCTTGCAACGCACAGGCTTCTCTCTAGTTGTGGCATGTGGCTTTTCTCTCTCTAGTTGTGGCACGCAGGCTCCAGGGTGCATGGGCTCTGTAGTTGTGGCACGTGGGCTCCAGAGCACGTGGGCTCTGTAATTTGTGGCATGTGGGCTCTCTCGTTGAGGCGCGCGAGCTCAGTAGTTGTGTGTGGGCTTAGTGGCCCCATGGCATGTGGGATCTTAGTTCCCTGACCAGAGATTGAACCCACGTCCCCTGCATTGTAAGGTGGATTCTTTACCACTGGACCACCAGGGAAGTCCCTTGGCAAGTTTTTAAAGCTTTCCAAGCCTCAAATTCCCACATGATAGTGCTTAGCTCAGTGCCTAGGACACATTAAGTGTGAAATAAATATTAGCCATAATTAATAGTTTTATTTTGATTACTGACTCTAAAGAAGCACCTTTGGACGTGTCTGTAGGTTGTGTGGGATGAAGTAGTCAGTACTTACTTG
This sequence comes from Mesoplodon mirus, assembly GCF_964341445.2. Taxonomy (NCBI): domain Eukaryota; kingdom Metazoa; phylum Chordata; class Mammalia; order Artiodactyla; family Ziphiidae; genus Mesoplodon; species Mesoplodon mirus. The sequence goes on from NC_138980.1 coordinate 74,351,231, forward strand.
CCTGAGGAAGAGGAAGCCTCCAAAGAAAGAACTCCTTTGAGAAAAAAAAGAGTAGAGGGTCCAGGCTTAGTCCAGTATTAGAGCTTCTGCATCAGAATGGAGGAGGATTCAGAGGGTCTGTCCAGCCTCTGCTGTTGACCCCACAGGTCGTGTATGGATTTTATAGAAAGGGGACCTTGAGTAAAATCTGAAGTAGCTATTTTTGCCAAGATCTCTATGAGACATTGTTTGCTTTGGCCTCATAACATCAGAGTGTGACCCAAGAGTGAAGGAACAGGAATCTATCCACCTCATCAGACAACATCCCAAGTGGCATGTCATTACCTATGCATATCAGCAGTTTGGTTACAGTAGAGCAGCTGCAGCTGAGCTTGGCATAGCAGGACTTCAGCTGTCAGTGGGTATGCAGCACTTTTGTGCTGTTCTCCAGGGGTCCACTACAGATACATCTCAGAAAAAAAAAAAAAAGATAAAAGTCTTTGTTCATGAGCCCAGCTGTGGTTGGAGGTTTGACTTTGAAGGAGATTGGAGTTGCACAAACAGAAGGGCCAGAGAAATCACATTTGTATTGTTATTATGATTCTACATTTTAATGCTAGTCTATTTTGTTCTGGACAGATAGGTAACTAATCATGAAGAGAACGGGCCTTGAAATACTCTGCAGACTAGAAAATTATATAATCAAATACTTTGAACAATTTTTTAAGAACTTAGATGTCCAGACTTTTCGTTTGAATGAGTATAATTTCCAATGTGAAAACCCACAATTTGGCTTCAGGAGACACATGCAAGTTTTAAAATCCCATATAAATAATTACTCATTGCCACAAACTTGAGTGGGGGTAGGAATGTAAACTTGTTCCCTTCAGGTATACCTACATAAAGTGAGATGTGAAATAGGCTGCTTCTATTTTAAAGGCTGGTTATCACATTCTAGAATAGATGGAAAAGACATTGGTGACAGCTAATGTTAGAAATACAAGTTTTCCCCAAAGGCTTTTATGTATGTATGTGACATAGAAGGAAAATGGGTTCATTAATGTTATTTACTTCTTCGTTCATTCAGCAAATATTTGAAAAGGTTGTTATGTGCCCAACCCTGTTCTGGGAATTGAGAAAAGAAACAAGATTTCTGTTCTCACGGAGTTCACATTTTAGTTGTGGGATGGTGCTACTGACAATAAACTTGTGAAAATAAATACGAATTTCAAATAGTGGTTAAGTGACAAGTAGAGATAAAACAGCATGATGGTGTAAAGAGTGACAGTCAGTGGGTGGCTACTTTAGACTGATTGGTGAGTGCATATTTTTCTGAGAAGGTGATATCTGAGCTGAGACACAAGGGTGAGAAGGAAACTATCATGTGAGGAATTGGGAAGACAGTGTTCCAAGCAGAGGAGCAGCAAGTGCAAAGGCTGTGAAGTGAGGGCATGTACTTGGGGTGTTGGAGCAACAGAGAGAAGACCAGCGTGACTTGAACATAGTGATCAAAGTGAGAAGTGGTGGGACATAAGGTCAGAGATGTTGGCAAGAGGCCAGATCATCTAGTGCCTTGTAGACAGTGGCAAGGAGTTTGAATTTCATACTTGGTGCAATGAGAAACCATCAGAGTATTTTTAAGCAGAGAAAGGATAAGGTGTGATTTCTATCATTAAAAGAGTACTCTGCCTGCTATATAGATAATTGACTGTAGAGGACAAGCATGAAAACAGGTCAGCTGGTTAGGAAGCTATTGCAGCATCCCAGGCAAGAGCATTGGATGGCCTGAAGTAGAGTGGTATCTGTGGAAGAGATACATGGATGAATTCAGAATACATTTTGCAAGCAAAAGGTAACATGACTTATTATTGGATATGGGCATGAGAGAAGAAATTAAGGGTGACTCCTGGATTTTTGGCTTAAGCAATTTGGTGCCAGTTTTTGGAATGAGGAAATTGGGTGGGATGGGGGTTTAGGAAATTAAGAGTTTTGCTTTATTTTAATTAAAACATTTTTTATCATGGTAAAATACACATAAAATTTATCATCCTAACTCTTTTTAAGGGTATGGTTCAGTGGCATTAAGTATGTTCACATTGTTTTACAACTATCACCATTATCTATTTCTAGAACTCTTTTCATCTTGCAAAATTGAAACTCTGTGTTCATTAAACAATAACTGCGCACTCCTCACTCCCCCCAGCAACCACCCTTGTACTTTCTGTCTCTATGAATTTGACCGTTCTACGTGCCTCATATAAATGGAATCATACAGTATTTGTCCTTTTGTGACAACTTATTTCAGTAAGCATAATGTCCTCAAGGTTCATCTGTGCTGTGGCATGTGAAAGAATTTTCTTCCCTTTTAAGGCTGAATCATATTCCACTGTATGTATGAGTAATATTCCACAGTTTGTTTTTCCATTCATCTGTCAATGGACACTTGGGTTGCTTCCATCTTTTGGCTATTGTGAATAATGTGAACATAGGTGTATAAATATCTCTTCAAGTCCATGTTTTCAAGTCTTTGAGTATATACCCAGAAATGGAATTTCTGGATTATATGGTAATTCTATTTTTAATTTTGGGGGGAACTGCCATGCTGTTTTCCATAGGGACTGCACCATTTTACATTTCTACCAACAGTGCACAAAGGTCCCAATTTTTCCACATCCTTCTTGACACTTGTTATTTTCTCTTTTTTTTATAGTAGCTATCCTATTAAGGTGTGAGGCGATATCTCATTGCGATTTTGATTTGTATTTCTCTGATGATTAGTGCTGTTGAGCACCATTTCATGTGCTTATCAGTCATTTGTATATTTTCTTTGAAGAAATGTCTATTCAAGTCCTTTGCCCATTTTAATTGGGTTTTTTGTTTTTTTGTTGTTGTGTTGTAGGAGTTCTTTTTATGTTCTGGATATTAACCCCTTATAAGATATATGGTTTCCCTTAAACAACATGAAAAGACAACCCTCAGAATGGAAAAAATATTTGCAAACGAAGCTACTGACCAAGGGTTAATCTCCAAAATATACAAACAGCTTATGCAGCTCAATATCAAAAAAACAAACAACCCAATCCAAAAATGGGCAGAAGACCTAAATAGTCATTTCTCCAAAGAAGATATACAGATTGCCAACAAACACATGAACAGATGCTCAACATCACTAACCATTAGAGAAATGAAAATCAAAACTACAATGAGGTATCACCTCACACTGGTCAGAATGGCCATTATCAAAAAATTTACAAACAATAAATGCTGGAGAGGGTGTGGAGAAAAGGGAACCCTGTTGCACTGTTGGTGGGAATGTAAATTGTTACAGCCACTATGGAGAACGGTATGGAGGTTCCTTAAAAAAACTAAAAATAGAACTACCACATGACCCAGCAATGCCACTACTGGGCATATACCCCAAGAAAACCATAATTCAAAAAGAGGGACTTCCATGGTGGCGCAGTGGTTGGGAGTCCACCTGCCAGTGCAGGGGATACGGGTTCGAGCCCTGGTCCGGGAGGATCCCACATGCCGCGGAAGAACTAGGCCCATGCTCCACAACTACTGAGCCTACGCTCTAGAGCCCGTGAGCCACAACTACTGAGCCTGAGTGCCACAACTGCTGAGGCCCGTGCGCCTGGAGCGCGTGCTCTGCAACAAAAGAAGCCACCCAATGAGAAGCCCAGGAACCACGGCGAAGAGTAGCCCCCGCTCGCCACAACTAGAGAGAGGCCCGCATGCAGCAACGAAGATCCAAGGCAGCCAAAAATAAAAATAAATAAATTAATTAAAAAAACAAAAAAAAAGTCATGTACCACAATGTTCATTGCAACACTATTTACAATAGGCAGGACATGGAAGCAACTTAAGTGTCCGTCAACAGATGAATGGATAAAGAAGATGTGGCACATGTATACAATGGAATATTACTCAGCCATAAAAAGAAATGAAATTGAGTTTTTGTAGTGAGTTGGATGGACCTAGAGTCTGTCATACAGAGTGAAGTAAGTCAGAAAGAGAAAAATACCGTATGCTAACACATATATGGAATCTAAGAAAAAAAAAGAAAAGGTTCTGATGAACCTAGGGGCAGGACAGGAATAAAGACGCAGACGTAGAGAATGGACTGGAGGACTCGGGGTAAGCTGAGACGAAGTGAGAGAGTGGCATGGACATATATACACTACCAAATGTAAAATAGATAGCTAGTGGGAAGCAGCCGCATAGCATGGGGAGATCAGCTAGGTGCTTTGTGACCACCTAGAGGGGTGGGATAAGGAGGGTGAGAGGGAGACACAAGAAGTGGGGGATATGGGGATATATGTATATGTATAGCTGATACACTTTGTTATACAGCAGCAACTAACACAAGAATGTAAAGCAATTATACTCCAATAAAGATATTAAAAAATATAAATATATATGGTTTCCAAATATTTTCTCCCATTCCACAGGTTGCCTTTTTTTACTCTGTTGATCGGATCCTTTTATGTGCAGAAGTTTTAAGTTCTGATGTAGTTCAGTTTTATCTATTCTTTTGTTGTTGTTGCCTGTGCAAATGAGTTTTATTTTAAATATAAAAATAAACTGATATTTAAATACATTAATATTTTAAACCTAAATTTAAATATAAATTTGGAGACGGACACATGAGTCTGAAGATCATAGCAGAGGTCAGAATGAGATATAAATTAGAGAGTTATCCACATGTAGATGGTATTTGTAGCCACAGGTCTGGATGAGATCAACCAAAAGAGAAGATGCATAGGAACACATAGGTCTCCATGTGGGATATAGTCATACTGGAGTAAGATTCCATAGAAAAATATCAGAAGGTTTTGACTGAGTTAAATTTGGATAATATAAGTTATTGAAGATCTTAATCTTCTGAGCTAGATGCCAGGTTAGAAATTAGAAATTCTGGGAAAGTATCACCCTCTCTGCTATTGTATTATTACAATAGTAATACTAACAATAGCCCAAGACATCATTTAGTCCTCACAACAGCTATATAAGATATTCTTATTGTCCTCACTTTACAGATAAGGAAACCGAAGTAAGTAATTTACCCAGTGATTATAGTAAGTATATGGCAGGGCCAAATTAAAACTCTGGTTGGTCTGCCTCAATAGTGGTCTACACTATCAATTATTAATCTCATTATTCTGAAAAATGAAATCTAGCCCTCGACCCTTACCAACTGACTACATTCAGTCTCCTTAGGTTTCATATCACCATTGTCACGTCTTTGTTGGCAGTGAATGGTCCAAGAAAGATGGTACTGATCCTACCAGGATCAGGTAGGCTGATCTGCCAGTTTCCTCTTTTGGACACTCTGAATCTTAACACTGTGCCAGGTTCTCATACACCAAAAAAAGGGAAAGAAAGTTGATGGACATGGCATACTAGAATCAACAGAAGTTGTCACGTTTTGGGGACTTCCCTGGTGGCACAGTGGTTAAGAATCCGCCTACCAGTGAAGGGGACACGGGTTCGATCCCTGGTCTGGGAAGATCCCACATGCTGCAAAGCAACTAAGCCCATGCGCCACAACTACTGAGCCCGCGTGCTGCAACTACTGAAGTGCACATGCCTAGAGCCCGTGCTCTGCAACAAGAGAAGCCACCACAATGAGAAGCCCGTGCACTGCAACGAAGAGTAGCCCCTGCTCGCCACAGAGAGTGAAGAGAAAGCCTGCACACAGCAACGAAGACCTAACACAGCCAAAAAAAAAAAAAAAGTTGTCATGTTTTTATTCCCTTTCATCTTCAATCTAGATATTACAGTCCTTTGCTTCAATCTCAGTTCCTCCATTGTCTTGTCATTCTGCTCACCTGTACTGCAAATCCCCAAATCCAACCGTTTGTGCATTTCACTCCTGTCCTGCAACACTAGAGAAGATCACACAACCATGTGAATTGTTGTCTCTACAAATTTACCTTTTCAATCACAGCTGGACTTTCACCCCACTTGTCACTCTCCCAACCCACATGTTCCTTCAATCCATCAATGATCCTCCTTCCCTTCTATCTTAATTCAGGAGCAGATTGAGAGTGAAAAGTAAAATGGTTTGACTTATCTTGGGCTTAGATTTTGCAAGATTAGTAAACAAAAGGACTAGGGTAGTGGTGTGAGTGAATCGAGGGAATCGTGAGGTATAAACTGGAAGGGAAAGGAAAGGATGTCAAGGTCAGAGCTAAAGGGTTGTGAGGAAAATAAAAGGTTCTGGAATGAAGTGGAGTTGTGACTGATGACGGGGCCCAGGGTGCGTCCTTGACAGGGAGGGTAAAGTACTTGAGGGTAAAGTACCAGTACTTGACTGGTAAAGATCAAGTACTATGAGGATGTAGTGTAGGATTACTCATCACCCTGAGCACAAAAGTCATCAATACCTCAGGTCAGGTTCCAGAGAACTCATAGAATGTGGATAAACAACTGGCAGATTGTTGGTAACAGCAACCAGAAGGGCACAGCATAAACCTCAAAGGAGACATTTTATCATGTGAAAGTGAAGGAATTATGGTGGGGAACAAAGAAAATCCTGAGACCTTACCTGGCTTTGAAGTGGAAAAGAAAGAGCCTCCCTTTGAGAGACAGGGGCCAGGAGGAAGTGGAGTGCTGGGGGAAGCTGGATCTCTGTCAAGGCGAGGGCATGGAGAGAGCAACCAGGGCTATTCTTTTTTTTTTTTTTTTTTGGCATTCATTTATTTATTCATCCATCCATCCATTCATTCATTCATTTATGGCTGTGTTGGGTCTTTGTTTCTGTGTGAGGGCTTTCTCTAGTTGCGGCAAGCGGGGGCCGCTCTTCATCGTGGTACGCGGACCTCTCACTATCGTGGCCTCTCGTTGCGAGGCACAGGGTCCAGACACGCAGGCTCAGTAGTTGAGGCTCACAGGCTTAGTTGCTCCACGGCACGTGGGATCTTCCCAGCCCAGGGCTCGAACCCGTGTCCCCTGCATTGGCAGGCAGATTCTCAACCACTGCATCACCAGGGAAGCCCCAGGGATATTCTTGATGGAGGAAAGCTGTCTGTTCACAATGGAGTGGGGGTTTCAGAGGACACAGTAGCAGGGAAGTAAACAGTGGGAGGGTGAGGCAGTGGGCTATGCAGGGACAGGGAGCACAGAGGGGAGTCAGAATGAAAGTATTTGACAAAAGGGATTAAGTTTGCAGTGTTGTAGAGAGATGGTTTCCAGGTTCTCAAAATCAGGTTTCAGATGTTTCTGTGCCAATGCAGAGACACTGGCTGATGATAGTTCAAATCCTCATAATTTTTTATGACCCATTCAGCAGTCTGTTAAATATAACCTCGTGGTAAGGTAATTCACCTCAGCAGAGCAAGTTTGACTTGGTCTAAATAGGGTAGAGGTAACTGCTGTTCAAGCAGAGTGAGAGGAGAGATAAAAATGCCCAGGTCTGGATGGGAGAAAATGACTTTGACCTGGCTATCACCTCCACAGAGCTCAGCTCCAGGTCGGGGCACTGAGCTAGTTGCTGAGGCCACAAAGGAAGGAGTTTATAATCTGGCTAGACTGAGCCCATGGAGAGCTCCGATTTTACATTCTTCATGTTCTTCATCTTTGCTTCCCAGGACTTTGCACTTTATAATCACATAGAAGTTTAAAAAGAAAAACTTTTATTGAGTGGACCCTCAATAAAATAAAAATAAAAAATAAAAATTTTTAATATTTTAACTTCTATATGATTATAAAAATAATGTTATTTGTGAAACAATTATAAAGTATGGAAAACTACAGAAAAGAAACTAAAATAGAAGTCATCTATAATCCCCCATCCAAACATACCTACTATTAATACCTTGAGATAGTCCCTTCTAGTTTTTTTTTTTAATGCCTTTTAAACATAGTTTATTCATGCATGCATTCATTATTTGGTCAATACTATTGTATACTTTTAAAAATACTTGCATTATATCACAAGTATTGTATCATGTTATTAAAAATAATTCTTAAACTCTGTTTTTAAAGGCTGAATAATATTCTTTCATAAAAACACGCTGTTATTTATTTAACTGTTTCCATACAGTTTTTAAAATTGTGATAAAAAAATTAAATTTTACCATCTTACCAATTTTTTAAAAATTTATTTGGTTGCACTGGGTCTTAGTTGTGGCAGGTGGGCTCCTTAGTTGCAGCTCACAGGCTCCTTAGTTGCAGCTTGCCTGTTCCTTAGTTGTGGCATACGAACTCTTAGTTGCACCATGCATGTGAGATCTAGTTCCCTGACCAGGGATGGAACCCGGGCCCCCTGCATTGGGAGCTCAGAGTCTTAACCACTATGCCACCAGGGAAGTCCCCATCTTACCAATTTTTAAATGTATAGTCCCATAGTATTAAATATATTTACATTGTTGTGTACAGATCTCTAGAACATTTTCATCTTGCAAAACCAAAATGCACTAAGCACTAACTCCTCCTCCTCCCTTTTCCCCTCTCCCCCCACCCTTGGTAACCATCTTTGTAATTTCTGTTTCTATGATTTTGACTGTTTTAGATACTTCCTATTAGTGGAATCATACAAAATTTGTCCTTTTGTGACTGGCTTATTTCACTTAGCATAATGTCCTTGAGGTTCCTCCTTTTTTAAGGCTTCATAACATTCCACTGTATGTATAAACCACACTTTATTTGTCCACTCATCTGTAGATGTACATTTGGGGTACTTCCAGCTCTTTGCTATTGCGAATAATGCTGTAATGAACGTGGGTGTGCAAATAGCTCTTTGAAATCCTGCTTTGAATTATTTTGGATATATACCCAGATGTGGGATTGATGGATCATATGATAATTCTATTTTTTAAATTTTTGAGGAACCTCTGTACTGTTTTCCATAATGGCTGTACCATCTTACATTTTCACGAAAGGTGCACAAGGATTCCAATTTCTCCACATCCTTACCAATATGTGTTTTCTGTTCTTTTGATAGCAGCCATCCTAATGGGCATGAGGTGGTACCTCACTGTGGTTTTGATTTGCATTTCTTTAATGATTAGTGATGATGAGCCTCACATATGCATGCTGGCCATTTTTACATCTTCTTTGGAGAATTGTCTATTCAATTCCTTTGCCCATTTTAAAATCAGGTTATTTGGTTTTTGAGTTGTAGAAGTTCTTTTTGTATTCTGGATATTAACCCTTTATCAGATATATGATTTGCAAATATTTTCTCTTATTCCATAGGTTGCTTTTTGTTTTGGTGTTTCCTTTGACACTCAAAAGTTTTTAAGTTTGATGTAGTCTTATTTGTCTGTTTTCGCTTTTGTCACCAGTGCTTTGGTGTCATAGCCAAGAAATTATTGCCAAATTCAATGTCCGGAAGCTTTTCTTCTCAGAGTTTCATAGTTTTAGGTCTTACGCTTAGGTCTGTTTTGAGTTAATTTTTGTATATGGTATAAGGTATGGGTCCAATTTCATTCTTTTGCACGTGAATAACCAGTTTTAAAAAAAATTTGTTGAAGAGAGTGTCCTTTCTCCATTTTTTGCGGTACGCGGGCCTCTCACTGTTGTGGCCTCTCCCGTTGCGGAGCACAGGCTCCAGACGCGCAGGCTCAGCGGCCATAGCTCACGGGCCCAGCTGCTCCGCGGCATGTGGGATCTTCCCGGACCGGGGCATGAACCCGTGTCCCCTGCATCGGCAGGCAGACTCTCAACCACTGCGCCACCAGGGAAGCCCATGAATTGACCATTCAGTTCAAAACATGCAAGCCATCGGGGACCTTGATAAAAGCTGCTCTGGTGAAGAGGCGGTGGCTAAAACTTAATTGTAGTGGGCTCAAGAGAAAATTGGAAGAAAAAAACTAGCAGTAGCAAATATAGAGCTCTCTTTTGAGGAGTTTTGCTGTAAAGGGATAGGGAAAGATGGGACAGTAGTTGAAGGCAGAAGTGGGGTCAAGGGAGAGCTTTTTCAGCATTGTAGAAATACCAGCATGTCTGCATGCTGAAAGAAAAAGATCCAGTAGAGAGAGAAAAGATTGATAGATTGATCATGGGGCAGACAAGGGAATTAATTGCTGGAGCAATATCCTTGAGTAGGTAAGGAAGGGGTGAGGGCACCAAGTGCAAAAACACACACACACAGACAGAGACAGAGAATTTTGTGCTAGGAGCAGAGACCATTTATCTCAAGTAATAGGAGAAAAGACAGAGTGATGGGTACAAATGCAGTTAGGTTGGTGGATTAAGATGGTAAGAGCTTAAGTGAAATAGGAAGCAAAGGCACAGCTGAGGGTGAGCATGGGGGAGGAGATATTAGAGTTCTGAAGAGAAAGGTCATTAAGGATAGAGAATGGACCAGGGCAGTGGAGCATGACTGTCAGTCAGCAGTAAGGTTCCTCTTGATGACTGATGATTAATTTTAAATGAAACCAGTCAGCATGCTTTGCATATTTTTCCCCAGCTATATCTAGCTGTGCAGGTACCGGTGGAAGTAGGAGGGGGGCTGGATTTAACCAGCCTTGCAGTTTGCCTGATAGAGTAAGGTGGATTAAGAAAGGGGGCAAGGAAGTTGATTATAATGATTAACTTCTGAGTTTGGTGAGATGTGAGATAGAGGAAAACATCTAAGTCTGCTAGGCACTTAGACTAAATATATGCATTATCTCGTGTACTCCCCACAATCACCCCATGGAACTGCTTAGCTTCCTTTTACAGATGAAGAGGCTGAGATTTAGGAAGACTCAGGCATATCCTGGAGATATTGCGGGTCCAGTTCCAGACCACCGTAATATCACAGTAAAGCGAGCCACAGGAATTTTTTGGTTTCCCAGTGCATATAAAAATTATGTTTACACTATACTGCATTCTGTTAAGTGTGCAACAGCATTGTGTCTTAAAAAAAAAAGACAAAACCAATGTACAAACCTTAATTTAAAAATACTTTATTGCTGGGGCTTCCGTGGTAGTGCAGTGGTTGAGAATCTGCCTGCCAATGCAGGGGGCAAGGGTTCGAGCCCTGGTCTGGGAAGATCCCATATACCATGGAGCAACTAAGCCCCTGCACCACAACTACTGAGACTGAGGTCTAGAGCCTGTGAGCCACAGCTACTGAAGTCCACGTGCCTAGAGCCCGTGCTCTGCAACAAGAGAAGCCACTGCGACGAGAAGCCCACGCACTGCAATGAAGAGTAGCCCCTAGATCCCGCTCGTGCAACTAGAGAAAGCCCGCACGCAGCAACGAAGACCCAACGCAGCCAAAAATAAAATAAATAAATTTATTAAAAAAATACTTTATTACGAAAAAATGCTAAACATCATCCGAAAATGCAAGGCTGCCACAAACCTCAATTTGTAAAAAATGCAGTATCAGTGAAGCACAAATAAAGCAAAGCACAATAAAACAAGTTATGCCTGTATAACTTGCTCAAGGCTACACAGCTGATAAATGACAGACCCAGAATTAGGCCCAGGAACAATGGTCTCCAAAGATGCACTTAACCGTCTTACTATTTGCTTTAACTGGAGTATTAGCTGGTACTTTTAAATTGATGCATAAACAGAAAGGACGCTGTGTCCAATATATTTTTGTTAATATTTTTCCAATTTGTGTTAATTTTAAGATTTTTGGTGTACAGAAATTTTTTAAAGTTTATAGCAAAATCTATTTTACCTTATCTTTAATTCCCTATCCATCCTTAGATTAAACAATCACCTGTATTTTCTTTCAGCTTATTTATCTATTTATTTATTCCTTTTGAATCTTTAATCCATTTAGAATTTGGTATGTGTGTTTTTTTAAAATTTACTTATATTTATTTATTTATTTTTTTGGCTGTGTTGGGTCTTCGTTTCTGTGCGAGGGCTTTCTCTAGTTGCGGTGAGCGGGGGCCACTCTTCATCGCGGTGCATGGGCCTCTCACTGTCGCGGCCTCTCTTGTTGCGGAGCACAGGCTCCAGACGTACAGGCTCAGTAGTTGTGGCTCATGGGCCTAGTTGCTCCGCGGCAATGTGGGATCTTCCCAGCCCAGGGCTCGAACCTGTGTCCCCTGCATTGGCAGGCAGATTCTCAACCACTGCACCACCAGGGAAGCCCTTGGTATGTGTTTTATGGTGAGATGCTATTTTTCCCCAGCTTATCAATTGTCCCAGCACTAGTTTTGAAAAATTTATCCTTTTCTTGATAATTTGTAATACACTTTATCATATGTTACAATTTTATAAACATTTGGGTCTGTTTCTGGCCTTCCTATTTATCTTTGTATTTCTAAATCTGAGGGAATATTTTACCTTACAACTCTTCTTTTCCAAAAATTTCTTAGACAGTCTTGCCTATTTGTTCTTTCAGATGCCCTTTAGAATTATTTTTTAAGTTCCTAAAATACGTCAGTGAAATATTAACTTTAATTATACTAAAATAGTGAATTAATTTGGTAAGAATGCAGGTTCACAGAATTCATTCTACACATTCAAGAATGGCATGTCTCTAACTAGAGAAAGCCGGTGTGCAGCAATGAAGACCCAACGCAGCCAAAAATAAAAAACTAATAAATAAAACAAAAAAAACAATAAAAACCCCAGCATGTCTCCACTCAACTCAATTAAATGGAATAATTTTTTCACTTAGGTTTTATACATCTGTTTAGAGATTACTTCTAGGTATTTTATGTTCTTATGACTATTAGGAATGGAACCTGTTTTTTTCCAGTATATCTTCTAACTGGTTATTTTTAGTACATAAAAAGTTGCTGATTTAGGGACACTTCTTATATGACTCCACTTAAATTGAAACTCTTAGGTACTAGATTTAATTAATTCTCTTGGATTTTAAAACTAGAATATCATTATGTATTCCTTGTAATATTGATAATTTTGTCTATTTTCTAATAGTTTTACTTCTTATCTATATCTTATATTATGATTATAGTTACTAAAACTTACCCAAAAATGTTGAAAAGATGTTAAAACATGTATCCATAAAACTACTGTTAATGGGATGCTTCCAGTGTTTTATGTTACACTCTAACATGCAGTGTAATATTGGCTGTCAGTCTGAGACTGGTATTCATAAGCAAGTTCAGGTAGTTGCCTTGTAGGCCTAATTTTAAAAGTAGTTTTTAAAAATCAGGAATATATCTTGAATTTAATCGAATACTATTTTGGCATGTATTGATCTACTTGGTCTTTGAACTACCAAAGAGGTAATTCATTTGTATACTTGTTGCCTTTTTATAAACAGATTTTAAAAAGTCATCTCTTACTATTATAAAATATAAAACACCCATACAAACAGCAGTAAAAGGCAACTGTCACATCCTTACTTTTTTTTAAAATTTAGTTTAATTTTTTTAAATTTTGACTGCGTTGGGTCTTCATTGCTGTGCGTGGGCTTTCTCTAGTTGCGGTGAGCAGGGGGCTACTCTTTGTTGTGGTGCGCGGGCTTCTCATTGCAGTGGCTTCTCTTGTTGCGGAGCACGGGCTCTAGGTGCACAGCCTTCAGTAGTTGTGGCACGCGGGCTCTGTAGTTGTAGCTCGCAGGCTCTAGAGTGCAGGCTCAGTAGTTGTGGCGCATGGGCTTAGTTGCTCTGTGGCATGTGAGATCTTCCTGAACCAGGGATGGAACCCATGTCCCCAGCATTGGCAGGTGGATTCTTAACCACTGCACCTCCAGGGAAGTCCACATCCTTACTTTTTATATTTAGAAAAAGATTTAAGAGCATTTTATACTTCGGTGTTTAAAAATTCAAGTGTCTATGTTTCAAACATAACATTTTCACCACGCTAGTGTTACAAAATATTTTAATTAAAATGAATATCCTCAAATGCCTGTTATATGCAAGAAAGCACTACAGTGAGCAGCACTGCAAGGGATAAAAAGATAAGCAAAGTTAGGTCCCTGGCCTCCCAGAGGCTTATAGACATGTTGTGTGTGTGGGGGGACAACTAGACAAGAGCCCAACTGAGTGAAGTTAACAAGTACCAGAAGAGCACAGAGGAGTGAACAGTCGCTGCTGGTGGGAAGGAAGTTCAAGGAGCGCTTCCTGAAAGGCAGCAGGGCCTGCTCTTTGCAGGACAGGCAGCTACTACTGTCTGGCAGGGTAGGTGGAAAGGCGATCTAGACAGGCTGCATCAATGGGGAATATAAAGGCGCTGGGTGGATGAAGCTGTGCACCTGAGTCTCCAGTGACAAAGCATAAACTATTCTAAGATATTCTACTGGATTTTAAAGTAACAATCAAAAGGTGGGATAAATGTGTCAGTAGGATATAAAATACGTGTTAGAAATATGGCAATATAAAGAAAAATTCTGAGTTAATCAGAAAAGTTCCAGATAAAGATCTTAAAGAAATAAGGATTGTTTACCAAGATGTTACATCAAAGGTTCCTTTGAAAAATATTTAGATAGTGAATATTTACATTTGGGGATAATTAATTTTAGGAGATGATGCCACCAAGCAGCATATTAAAAACTAGTGGCTGCCTATTCTACAGGTGCACCATTGCACTGATATGTTAAAGGGTCAGTAGCTTGTCATGTGCTGCTCCAAGAGGAGCCGCCCTTGGTGAAAGCATGCTGCTCAGGTTGCCAGGACGAACTTCTTGCTATGTTATCATGTCAGCATGCCTAAAATGTGGTGAGACACAGAGCTGACACTCATCTTCTGAGTTTATGCTAATACATTATCCCATTAGTGGCTTTTACCTTTTACCTTGCTCATTCCTGGAACGAGATGCACCCCTGGCTGAAGAGGATACAACTGCATACCAGATTTAGGAAGGGATGTATTAAGGGAAAGAACTGTTTTAAAAGGCTCTCCAGATTCTTGGCTTGGACAGCCTTCTTCCTGGGTGCTGATCCCTCTTGGCTATGGGGCACACAAACCACCTCTACCAATCTAACTAGTTTGCAGCTTTCCTGATTCTCTATTTACCAAAAAAAGGTCTCTTAAGTCAGTCTTAGTGAACTGAAAGCTTAGTCAAGTGTTCACAGAGAGCACAACAAATGTGGACCATTCAGTAGGCTGTGAGCCATAGCTGCTGAAATTGTAGCTAGGAACTGCCTTGGTTCCCTTCTTAAAGGCTGACAGGCCATCTGAGCCAGGCTACTTGATCTCTTGCTGTATTTCACTTGTAAAATGCTATTAATATCTGCCATCAATTCCTCTCAAAGGAGTATATAAAATTTCCTGGACAGGAATACTCCTTATAATCATTTGGCTACAGTAGTGTATGAGTTCACTTCAAAAACTACTGTAATTTTGAACATGCTGGTTTACTCACTCACACACACACCCCCAAGCCTGATAGTTGTGTTAATTCAATGACTTTTTAAGAAATTTGGATAGTATTTGTATTTGGAAATGCATGTTAATCTTTATATGGATTTACCAGTCCTTGACCAACACGTTTTGTAAAAATCCTACAAACCCATTTTATCGAATTAATTAGTATGGAGGACTTTCTGGAAATGGTTTGTTTTTTAAAATAAGGAGCTTATCTGTAAGTGTGGTCCAGAGTTTGCCATATGACAAGCATTTCTTAATAGCAAGGTCCATTTTAGTGTTAATCTTCATAGTCAGTCCATTTCATCAGGAAAGGCTTTAGTGTCTTCATAGTCAGGATCTGTTTTTCAGTTCACCAAATAGGGTGGGAATTTTATCAGAATGAAGTTATTAGAACTTCGGGATTTTCTTCTTTCTCCATTGAATCTTTTGTTTTTTTCCTATATCCAAACCTGAAAATAAGATAAGTGCTAAAGAAAATTAAATATTTAAGACTCCTCTCCTCAAAATGCCTAACTGACACTGAAAAACATTTCTCCAGTCAATGAACAGGTAATTATTTTAACTCTAATAAGAACCTCATGAGTCTAGAGCTAGTATTCTATGATTTTATAGTTTTCCTGAGGAAAGAATAGAGTGGTAAGCATGAAGTTCTTGGTTAAGTTAAAGTTGATATTGAAGTAGTTTTATCGTTAGAAGAAACAACTTATAAAAAATGGGCATCTTTCACTATACATGTTCAGTTTGGGATCAGAATCCACTCACATATAGACTTTTATCACGGCTACACACTAAAAACACTTTATCTTATATAACATCACAAAAGCCATATGAACTATTTCCATGTAACAGATGGGAATACTAAGGTTAGTGAAAAGTAAGCAAATTTCCCAAGTTTATTCAGTAGATTTGGGATTTGAGGCCAGGCAGTTTCACTCTAGAATCTAAACTTCTCCTACCATACCATTAGTCTTTTAAATGTTTGCCAATCTATGATGTCATGAAAGATGTTTGATTTTTGTCCCTGGTTCCTGACACAGAGCTTCTAAATCCCTTGTAATTTTCTGAGTGACAAGGGTAATAGTGTCTTGCCTCTTATTCTAATGAGGTGACTCAGTGGGTCCCTAGATAGCTTCACGATGGAGGCTGGTTGCTAGAAAGACCAAGCCTTGACTAGAAGCCCATCCTCCAGTATCCAGGGAGGGGAGAGGGACTGAGGTCAAATCAATATTGATCATGCCTATGTGATGAAACTTCTATAAAATCCCCTAAACACTGGGGTTCAGAGAGCTTCTGAATTGGCCAACACATCCATGGGCCAGGATGGCGATGCTCCCCAACTCCACAGGAATGGAGACTCCTGTGCTCTGGACCCTTCTGGACCTCACCCTGTGTACATCTCCCCCTGGCTGTTCATTTGTGTTGTTTAGAACAAACCAGTAATAGTAAGTAAAATGTTTTCCTGAGTTCTGTGAGTCATTCTAGCAAATTCCTGAATGTGAAGAGGAGGGCTGTGGAAATACCAGACTTTGTAGCCAAGTTGGACATGTTGGAGCTCAGGGCAGGCTGCCCCAAAATTTGCCACAATGGCATATTGATTATTTTGAATTGAAGTTGCTTGTGAAGCAGCTGATGCAAAGGGAAACTCTGGCCTCCTCTGTGCCCCTGAAAGCAGGGAATAAATCCCTCATGTGAAAGGTGCAATCCCTGCATATGGAGGTAGAAGGACACCCTTATTACCAAAGACAGGGAATTTCAGGGCTGGGCCAAGAAATCTCTATAAACAAACCTTGTTACTTCTTTACTAATTTACTACACAAGCCCGAACTTTGCTTAAATTCCTTACTAATTAAGCACTCAAACCTAAGTTTCTTTGTCCTGTCAATTCCTCTCAAATTTATTGTTTCTTTGTCTAAAAAGTGTAAAAGCTTCCTGCTTTGGCCATTTCTTAGGTCCTATTTCTGAGAGATCTCTGTGTAATGAATTAAAATTTGTTTATTTTTCTCCTGTTGACTGGTGTCAATTTTATGATTAGTTTAGCCACAAGACCTTAAAGGGGTAAAAGGGTAAATTTCCCCCTCCCCAATAGCCAGAAATGTGGATAACCTTGGGGAACCATTACTTGTGGCTGGCATCTGAAGAGAAAGCTGTCTTGTGGGAGTGAGCCTTTAACCTGTAGAGTCTGATGCTAGCCCTGAGTAATTAGAGTCATAACTGGATGAAATTATAGGACACCTATTTGGTGTCAGAATTGGTTGATATTAGGAGGAAAACCCTTGCACAATCTCATAGGCCAAAAATGACATTGACATTTTTTATGCTTTAATTAATATGGACAAGTATTTCTTTTATATGTATATATTTGCCACTGAAATTTCCTTTTCTATAAACTGTTTGTTCATGACCTTTGCCAGTTTTCTTTCTGAGTTGTTTGTCTTTTTCCCACTGATCTCTAAGACCTTCTTGCATCTTAAATTTATTAACTCTATGTCTATATTGTGTGTTGCAAATATTTTCCCCCTGGTTTGTTGACCTTTGCTCTAATTTATGGTTTCGTTTTTGCTGTACCAACAATTTCTAAAATTACATAATCAGATATATCAATCTTCTCCTTTATGGCTCTTTGCTTTTCATAATATGCTCAGAAAGGCCTTCTCTAAGGTTATAAAAATATTTATGTTTTCTTCTGGTACATTTATCACTTTATATTTTCAGTTCTCAATTTTTAATCTTTCTGGAATTTATCCTGATATATTTTGAAGTAAGATTTAAGCTTTTTATTTAGCCAAAATGGCTAGTTGAATGTTCTAACACCTTTTACTGAATAATCTAAATTTTCCCCACTGATTTTGAATTGCTACTTGTTATCACACACTGAATTCTCATATTTTTTTCATTTAATTCTGAACTCTATTCCATTCCAGTGATTTCTTTTCTTCTACCACCATCATACTGTTTTAATTACCATTGCTTAATAATATGCTTTATTATCTGATAGAGCTACTTTCCACTTATTACACTTTCTTTTCAGAATTTTCCTATTTATTCTTTCATGTTTATTCTTTCTGAGGAATTCTGATATCATTTTTTAAAGTTCCACTTACCCTTTCATTTTCTGCATCTGCTCTAAGGTCTCTGGTAGAGTCATTCCATAACTTTCAGGGAAGAGAAGAGTGATGATTCCAATCAGGACGGTCAGGCTGCCCATGAGGATGTAGGGCAGAACTCTGTTGTAAGCACCTGTAAGGCACAGGACATAAGAACATCAATTATATACAGGGTTTCTCCAGATGCTCTTGAGAATCATTTTGTAAAGGTGGCAAACAGTATTTGAGAGCAGTTTTAAACCTGAATAGTCACAGAAGAAAAAAAGTGTGCAAAATACCACAGTTTCTGTTTGGCAGATGTCATTGCCTCCGAATTTCCATAATCATTCACCTACTCAATTTTGCATTATCATAAGGTCTTTCATGTCAACTGGCATTCTCTAAGCTACTACTTAATCATGTGTGATAAATGTTCCTTTGATAGAAATTTTTGCCTGCCAAAGTTCTCCTCTTAAGGTAGAGGTCACTGGAGATGGGGGAGTGGGAGGCCACCAAGGGGAAAGAGGTTGACCAGGATGTTGCAGGGACAGCTACTGGCTGTTATGACTGATATGACCTTTGCTTTTGCCCAAACCAGTAGGCTGCTGTGGAAATCTTGGTCCACAGAGCTGTGAGACTCTTAAAAGAACTAATTAATATATTCAATCCAATTTAAATCAATAAATGTCAGGCACTGTGGTTTCTTTTTGCAGCATTTATATGTCTTGGTTTTACATGTAATTGGAAGAACCACTCCACCTCTTCTTTATGTGGTGTTACTCAGACAGGGGAATAATAGATCCTCATCTTGCTTCCCTTCTGCATACAGAGATTACAGAGGAATAACACACCCAAGAATTTTATTTGACAAAAAAATATCAATCTTGAAGCTTCTCTGAGGCCTCTGTGTCACCAACAGGAGCCACTACTGTGGAATACAAAGTTCTTTCTCAGACTCCTCCATTTCTTATTTACCAATGGTCCACCATTAGACCATATGAGCATGGTTTGAAAGTATAGGGAAGAACAAAGGGGAAACAACGCCATTCTATATAATAATGTACTTTCTCAGGTGTTCAGGGCAGCTGTGTGGAAAATGTCTCTCTTTCTCTGTAAGGATTTAGAGTATACCTTTTCTGAGCATTCACATATGTCTTTGGGGATATGTATGTGTGTGTGTTTGAACCAGTAGGTAACCAATGGATGACTAGGAAGAATAAGGAGCTGTGTCTACATCTCTCGCCAGTAGAGTTCTTGATGAGGTTTAGCTTGGAGTGCCAGATCCTAGATCCACTGAACATCCCACTAAAGCCCCTCTGTGGTGTTATTCCAGATTGATAAATTCGATAATATAAAAGCTAAAATTGGGCTTCCCTGATGGCGCAGTGGTTGAGAGTCCGCCTGCCGATGCAGGGGACACGGGTTCATGCCCTGGTCCGGGAAGATTCCACATGCCGCGGAGCGGCTGGGCCCATGAGCCATGGCTGCTGAGTCTGCGTGTCTGGAGCCTGTGCTCCACAACAGGAGAGGCCACAACAGTGAGAGGCCCGCGTATTGGGAAAAAAAAAAAAAAAATATATATATATATATATATATATATGTTGTGCAAAATGAAATGTCTGAAGGGCTACTCACCAAACTGTTAATAGTAGTTCCTCTGAGGGCTATGATTTGGGGAACTAAGAGAGTAGAGGTGAACTTGTACTTTTTCCAGTACTTTCTATGCTGTTTGCATTTTTCATAATGAAAACCTATTACTTTTATATTTAAAAAAAGAATAGACTGATAAGAAGCATCTCACCAAGGTAAACAAAGTAGGGAGCAATGATGCTGCCCACTCTGGAGGCCATGGATGTGACCCCCACAGCCATGTTCCTGACCAGGGTTGGGTAGAGCTCTGCAGTGAAGACGTACAGCATGGAGAAGGCAGAGGTGATCCCGAATTTTCCTAACATGGCCAGACCAATGGACAAGAAGTTGTAATCTGGAAAAGAGACCCAGTGTAAACAGAGTTGCTTTTAGAAGTGATACTTTCTTAACAGTTGCTTGTGTTGTCCTTTTCGCTTGTATAGGAATGTTTTATAATATAAAGATATTCCCCAAATTATACAGTCTCTTCAAAGCCTTACTAATTGGACATGGACAAAGATGGAGCGTGAAGGGTTGCTTTGAGCTTCGCTCTTCTGTTATTCTAGATCATTTATGCATTCTGTGACCTTGTCCACCTTTATTTATTACAACAGTTTCATAGTCAGTTGTTAGCATGTTAATACAGTTAAGTTTAATCTTTGAAGAGAAGGACCAATCATTTTTATCCTGTTTATCATTATTAAGAATTATATATTTCTATGCATAGTACTATATATAAAAAATCTGGGGCCTCCCTGGTGGCGCAGTGGTTGAGAGTCCGCCTGCCGATGCAGGGGATACGGGTTCGTGCCCCGGTCTGGGAGGATCCCATATGCCGCGGAGCGGCTGGGCCCGTGAGCCATGGCCGCTGGGCCTGCGCGTCCGGAGCCTGTGCTCCGCAGCGGGAGAGGCCACAACAGTGAGAGGCCCGCATACCGCAAAAAGAAAAAAAAAAAAAAAATCTGTTGACTTAACGTTTTAACAATATGAGAAAGTTAGACATAAGGGGAAAAGAGAAGCATATATCTTTTCATGTGCTCTCTAACTACTTAAAGATTACAGACCATAAAAATCATTGAATTTATACTGGAACTGGCATGTACTACCAACTCTAACACTTGAATATACACATCAGAGAGAAGGTTTGAAAATACCAAGAAAGTACCAAGAAATTGGGAATCGGGATTATGACTCAGAGAAAGAGGATTGAGGGTTTAGGTGAATGTTTCTGTGAAGGGGATGACTGGGAGCATTACTCTTCCTTCTCAGGTGGTGATTTCTGATTCTCTAAGGTTAACTCTTCTATTTGAAGGTAGTAATTTTGAACATGGGAAATCACAGAGTTAGTTATCACTTGTATAACTGACTTAAGAATGACTTATGATGTAAAGGCTACATAAATAGGGAACAGGGACTAATAATTAGCCCGGTCAAGGTGTGGATCTTTTCTGGTAAGCTGTTAATATTGGATAACTTCTTACCTGCAGGTACCAATTGAATTAAGAGAAGCACACCTCCTCCCAAGAACAGTACTCCAGCTATGACATAACGCCTGGGTAGGGTTCGAAGTAGCAGCCAGGCTGTAATGTAAGCTGGAACTTCAATCAAGGCAGAGAAGAAACAGTTCAGGTAGGCATCTCCATGTAAATTAGGAGTGTTGAGAGACAGAGCAAAGTAACCCACTGAGGTTAGCATCCTGAAAGACAAAAGAAAAAAGACAAAAATGACAAAAGGATGGCTTGAGTCTCTTTAAAATTTCATGATGGTCAGGAAATTGTCTAGATGTTGCTGTCTTACAAATAGCC
This sequence comes from Mesoplodon mirus, assembly GCF_964341445.2. Classification (NCBI taxonomy): domain Eukaryota; kingdom Metazoa; phylum Chordata; class Mammalia; order Artiodactyla; family Ziphiidae; genus Mesoplodon; species Mesoplodon mirus. The sequence continues at coordinate 74,372,969 of NC_138980.1, forward strand.
ACATATGGCTATTTAAAAGTAAATAAATTAGGGACTTCCCTGGTGGCCCAGTGGTTAAGACCCTGTGCTCTCAGTGCAGGGGGCCCGGGTTCGATCCCTGGTCAGGGAACTAGATACTGAATGCTGCAACTAAGAGCCCTCATGCCGCAACTAAGAGCCCACATGCTGCAACTAAAGATCCCGCACACAGCAACAAAGATCCTGCGTGCTGCAACTAAGACCCAGCATGGCCAAAAAAAAAAAAAAAAAAAAAAGAAAAAGTAAATAAATTAAAATTAAATAAAATTTAAAATTTTGTCCCTCACTTTGGCACTAGCCACACTTCAATTGTTTAGTGGCCACATGCAGCTAGCGGCTACCATAAGGGACAAAAAAAGATATAAAACATTTTCATCATTGCAGAAAGTTCTATTGGACAGCACTAGTCTAGATATACCAATATTCAAGAATACCTATCCTAATCTAGTTAATTTCAAGTTTCAATAGGAGAGTTTGTATATTCTCATTCCTTCAGAGCTATTATTTGAAGAAAGAATGTCAGTCACATCAGTGAACATAAAATCTATATGTCATTTTTCCCCCCAAAGAATAAGGAGGAGAAGGAGAGGAAGGCGAAGGAGAGGGGGAGGAGGAGGAGGAGAAGAAGAAATATAGGTAATACTGTGGGATCCACTTATAGTAAATTCCAATTGATTTAGTAAAACTCACTTTAGTAGGGAAGAAAGTGAAAGTCCCATAAAAGGTATCACAGAGTGCACACTGCATATCCTGTCATTATAGTTAACATCCACATAAAAGTTTCTCTGTGGAAAAAACACTACACTATGCAAACTCCTCTGTGCAGAAATGCACTTATTATCAACATGACTGAAAAGCAGAGGACACCTGAAAAATATTTTCAGGAACAATGTCGGATCTTTTTACACATACTCTACTAGGTTGGGTAGCACAAGGGCTAATCCAACACAAAACAAAAAATGAAACTTTATTGCTCTGGGATCTTAGTGATTTTCCACATTTGGTAATAAGAGCAGCTTAGATAAAACTAGTGATTAGTTTATTATTGGCTCAGTAGTGCCACTGCTCAAGGTACATTTGCATCAGTGATACCTGCTGACATGTAAGAACTAAGGAGATCTACTGTGAGGAAAGCCATATGCCCAGGACACACTTGCTTAATTCAGGGGCATAAACTCTGTCATTGATGACTTCTAATTGCAATACAAGATGGCTCTAAAATTAGACTAGCTGCAGCAGGAGCCTACTAGTTCTTTTTTTTTTTTTAATGTTATGTAATCTTTTTTTAAAAAATAGATCTTTACTGGAGTATAATTGCTTCACAATACTGTGTTAGTTTCTGTTGTACAACAAAGTGAATCAGCCATATGCATACATATATCCCCATATCCCCTCCCTCTTGAGCCTCCCTCCCGCCCTCCCTATCTCACTCCTCTAGGTCATCGCAAAGCATGGAGCTGATCTCCCTGTGCTATGCTGCTGCTTCCCACTAGCTACATATTTTACATTCGGTAGTGTATATATGTTGATGCTACTCTCACTTCTCCCCAGCTTCCCCCTCCCCACCCCATGTCCTTAAGTCCATTCTCCATGTCTACATCGTTATTCCTGCCCTGCCATTAGGTTCATCAGTACCATTTTTTTTTTAGATTCTATATATATGTTAGCATATGGTATTCGTTTTTCTCTTTCTGACTTACTTCACTCTGTACGACAGACTCTACGTCCATCCACCTCACTACAAATAACTCAACTTCGTTTCTTTTTATGGCTGAGTAATATCCCACTGTATATATGTGCCACATCTTCTTTATCCATTCATCTGTTGATGGACATTTAGGTTGGTTCCATGTCCTGGATATTGTAAATAGTGCTTCAATGAACATTGTGGTGCATGTCTCTTTTTGAATTATGGTTTTCTCAGGGTATATGCCCAGTAGTGGGATTGCTGGGTCGTATGGTAGTTCTATTTTTAGATTTTTACAGAACCTCCATACTATTCTCCATAGTGGTTGTATCAGTTTACATTCCCACCAACAGTGTAGGAGGGTTCCCTTTTCACCACACCCTTTCCAGCATTTATTGTTTCTAGATTTTTTGATGATGGCCATTCTGACTGGTGTGAGGTGATAACTCATTGCAGTTTTGATTTGCATTTCTCTAATAATTAGTGATGTTGAGCATCTTTTCACGTGCCTCTTGGCCATCTGTATGTCTTCTTTGGTGAAATGTCTATTTAGGTCTTCTGTCCATTTTTTAATTGGGTTGTTTGTTTTTTTGATATTGAGCTCCATAAGCTGTTTGTATATATTGGAGATTAATCCTTTGTCCGTCATTTAATTTGCAAATATTTTCTCCCATTCTGAGGGCTGTCTTTTCATCTTGTTTATGGTTTCCTTTGCTGTGCAAAGGCTTTTAAGTTTCATTAGGTCCCATCTGTTTATTTTTGTTTTTCATTCCATTACTCTAGGAGGTGGATCAAAAAAGATTTTGCTATGGTTTATGTCAAAGAGTGTTTTTCCTATGTTTTCCACTAAGGGTTTTATAGTGTCTGGTCTTACATTTAGGTCTTTAATCCATTTGGAGTTTATTTTTGTGTATGGTGTCAGGTAGTGTTCTAATTTCATTCCTTTACATATAGTTGTCTAGTTTTCCCAGCACCACTTATTGAAGAGGCTGTCTTTCTCCATTTTATGTTCTTGCTGCCTTTGTTGTAAATTAGGTGACCATATGTGCATGGGTTTATCTCTGGGCTTTCTATCCTGTACCATTGATCTATACTTCTGTTTTTGTGCCAGTACCATACTGCCTTGATTACTGTAGCTTTGTAGTATAGTTTGAAGTCAGGGAGCCTGATTCCTCCAGCTCTGTTTTTCTTTCTCAAGATTGCTTTGGCTATTCAGGGTCTTTTGTGTTTCCATAGGAATTGTAAAATTTTTTTACTAATTCTGTGAAGAATGCCATGGGTAGTTTGATAGGGATTTCCTTGAATCTGTAGATTGTTTTGAGTACCATAGTCATTTTCATAATATTCATTCTTCCAATCCAAGAACATGGTATATTTCTCCATCTGTTTATGTCATCTTTGATTTCTTTCATCAGAGTTTTATAGTTTTCTAAGTACAAGTCTTTCACCTCCTTAGGCAGGTTTATTCCTAGGTATTTTATTCTTTTTGTTGTGATGGTAAATGGGATTGTTTCCTTAATTTCTCTTTCTGATTTTTCATTGTTAGTATATAGGAATGCCAGAGATTTCTGTGAATTAATTTGGTATCCTGCAACCTTACCAAATTCACTGATTAGCTCTAGTAGTTTTCTGGTGGCATCTTTAGGATTTTCTATGTATAGTATCATGTCATCTGCAAAAGTGACAGTTTTACTTCTTCTTTTCCAATTTGTATTCCTTTTATTTTTCTTCTCTGATTGCCATGGCTAGGACTTCCAAAACCATGTTGAATAAGAGTGGTGAGAGTGGACATCCTTGTCTTGTTCCTGATCTTAGTGGAAATGCTTTCAATTTTTCACCATGGAGTATGATGTTTGCTGTGGGTTTGACATATGTGGCCTTTATTATGTTGAGGTAGGTTCCCTCTATGTCCATTTTCTGGAGAGTTTTTGTCATAAATGGGTGTTGAATTTTGTCAAAAGCTTTTTCTGCATCTGTTGAGATGATCATATGGTTTTTACTCCTTAATTTGTTGATATGGTGTATCACATTGATTGATTTGCATATATTGAAGAATCCTTGCATCCCTGGGATAAATCCCACTTGATCATGGTGTATGATCCTTTTAATATGTTGTTGGATTCTGTTTGATAGTATTTTGTTCAGCATTTTTGCATCTATGCTCATCAGTGATATTGGTCTATAATTTTCTTTTTTTGTGATATCTTTTTCTGGTTTTGGTATCAGGGTATGGTGGCTACGTAGAATGAATTTGGGAGTGTTCTTCCCTCTACAATTTTTTGGAAGAGTTTGAGAAGGATTGGTGTTAGCTCTTCTCTAAATGTTTAATAGAATTCACCTGTGAAGCCATCTGGTCCTGGACTTTTGTTTGTTGGAAGATTTTAAATTATAGTTTCAATTTCATTACTTGTAAAAGGTCTGTGTATATTTTCTAATTCTTCCTGGTTCAGTCTTGGAAAATTGTACCTTTCCAAGAATTTGTCCACTTCTTTGTGGTTGTCCATTTTATTGGCATATAGTTGTTTGTAGTAGTCTCTTATAATCCTTTGTATTTGTGTGGTGTCAGTTGTGATTTCTCCTTTTTCATTTCTAATTTTATTGATTTGTGTCCTCTCCCTTTTTTTCTTGATGAGGCTGGCTAGGGGTTTATCAATTTTGTTTATCTTCTGAAAGAACCAGCTTTTAGTTTTATTGATCTTTGCTATTGTTTTCTTCGTTTCTATTTATTTCTGCTGTGATCTTTATGATTTCTGTCCTTCCAATGACTTTGCATTTTCTTTGTTCTTCTTTCTCTAGTTGCTTTAGGTGTAGGGTTAGATTGTTTATTTGAGATTTTTCTTGTTTCTTGAGGTGAGATTGAATTGCTATAAACTTCCCTCTTAGAACTGCTTTTGCTGCGTCCCATAGGTTTTGGGTTGTTGTGTTTTCATTGACATTTGTTTCTATGTATATTTTTATTTCTTCTTTGATTTCTTCAGTGATCTCTTGGTCATTTAGTAGCGTACTGTTTAGCCTCCATGTATTTGTGGTTTTTTTCAGTTTTTTTTTCCTGTAATTGATTTTCAATGTCATAGCATTGTGGTCAGAAAAGATGCTTGATACGATTTCAGTTTTCCTAAATTTTCCAAGGCTTGATTTGTGACCCAAGATGTGATCTACCCTGGAGAATGTTCCATGTGCTCTTGAGAAGAAAGTGTATTCTGCCACTTTCGGGTTGAATGTTCGATAAGTATGAATTAAATCTATCTGGTCTATTGTGTCCTTTAAAGCTTGTGTTTCCTTATTTATTTTCTGTTTGGATGATCTATCCATTGGTGTAAATGGGGTGTTAAAGTCCCCTACTATGATTGTGTTACAGTCGATTTCCCCTTTCATAGTTGTTAGCATTTGCCTTATGTATTGAGGTGATCCTATGTTGGGTGCATAAACATTTAAAATTTTTATATCTTCTTGGATTGATCCCTTTATCATTATGTAGTGTCCTTCCTTATCTCTTGTAACAGTCTATTTTAAAGTCTATTTTATCTGATATGAGTGTTGCTACTCCAGCTTTCTTTTGATTTCCATTTGCATGGAATATCTTTTTCCATCCCTTTGCTTTCAGCCTTTATGTGTCCCTAGGTCTGAAGTGGGTCTCTTGTAGACGGCTTATATATGGGTCTTGTTTTTGTATCCATTCAGCCAGTCTGTGTCTTTTGATTGGGGCATTTAATCCATTTACATTCAAGGTTATTATCGATACGCATGTTCTTATTACCATTTTCTTAATTGTTTTGAGTTTGTTTTTGTGGGTCTTTTTCTTTGCTGTGCTTCCTGCCTAGAAAAGTTTCTTTAGCATTTGTTACAACAAATTTGTTACAACAAAAGCTGGTTTGGTGGTGCTGAATTCTCTTAGCTTTTGCTTGTCTGAAAAGCTTTTGATTTCTCTGTCGAATCTGAATGAGATCCTTGCCAGATATAGTAATCTTGGTTGTAGGTTTTTCTCTTTCATCACATTAAGTATATCCTGCCACTCCCTTCTGACCTGCAGTTTCTGCTGAAAAATCAGTTGATAACCTTATGGGGATTCCTTTGTATGTTATTTTTTGTTTTTCCCATGCTGCTTTTAATATTTTTTCTTTGAATTTAATTTTTGTTAGTTTGATTAATATGTGTCTTGGTGTGTTTCTCCTAGCGTTTATCCTGTATGGGACTCTCTGTACTTCCTGGACTCGGGTGACTATATCCTTTCCCATGTTAGGGAAGTTTTCCACTATATTCTCTTCAAATATTTTCTCAAATCCTTTCTTTTTCTCTTCTTCTTCTGGGACCCCTATAATTCGAATGTTAGTGCATTTAGTGTTGTCCCAGAGGTCTCTTTGATCGTCTTCAATTCTTTTCATTCTTTTTTCTTTATTCTGCTTCTCGGCAGTTACTTCCACCATTTTGTCTTCCAGCTCACTTATTCGTTCTTCTGTCTCAGTTATTCTGCTATTGATTCCTTCTAGTGTATTTTTAATTTCAGTTATTGTGTTGCCCATCTCTGTTTGTTTGTTCTTTAGTTCTTCTAGATCTTTGTTAAACATTCCTTGTATTTTCTCAATCTGTGCCTCCATTCTATTTCCGAGATTCTGAATCATCTTTACTATCATTACTCTGAATTCTCTTTCAGGTAGATTGCCTATTTCCTCTTCATTTATTTGGTCTTGTAGGTTTTTACCTTGCTCCTTCGTCTGTGACATATTTTTTTGCTGTCTCATTTTTTTTCCCTTTTTTTTATGAGTGGGATTGTGTTCCTGTCTTTTTTTTTTTTTTTTGCATTACGCAGGCCTCTCACTGTTGTGGCCTCTCCCGTTGCGGAGCACAGGCTCCGGAGGCACAGACTCAGTGGCCATGGCTCATGGGCCCAGCCGCTCCACGGCATGTGGGATCTTCCTGGACCGGGGCATGAGCCCGTGTCCCCTGCATCGGCAGGCGGACTCTCAACCACTGCACCATCAGGGAAGCCCTGTGTTCCTGTCTCACTGGTTGTTTGGCCTGAGGCTTCCAACACTGGAGTTTGTAGGCTGTTGGGTAGAGCTGGGTCTTGGTGCTGAGATGAGGACCTCCAGGAGACCTCACTGCAATGAGTATACCCTGGGGTCTGAGGTTCTCTGTTTGTCCAGTGTTCAGACTTGGAGCTCCCACCACAGGAGCTTCGGCCCGACCCCTGGGTCATGAACCAAGATCCCGCTAGCTGCGTGATGTGGCAAAAAAAAAAAAAAAAGGAGAACAATAACAAAGTAGAAAATAAAATTAGACTAGGAAACTGACAGATATGTTAGAAAAAATATAAAAATAAAAATATAGATGAAACAACAACAACTGGAAGGTAAAACAGAACCATGATATTAAAAAAGAGATGGAGAAAAAAAAAACAGTGGAAAAGGCCTTGGCTGTGGAGGGCGGGGCCTAAGCAGGGGCAAGGTTTGGGCAGTGGGCAGGGCCTATGCTTAGGACCCACAGAGCTGGAAAAGGCCCTGGGGGGCACTTGGGGTGGGGCTTAGGCTCAACAGAGCAGAAGGGGCTCAGACCATTGCCTCTGGTCTCAGAGGTTGGGGGAACCCACCTGGGAGCCCAGCAGGCTTCCTGGGCTCGAGTGGGTAGGGCAAATACCCTCTGCTCCTCTCTTGCTCCTCCCATCTTGGAGGGTCCCTCCCACCTGCCTCTCCTGTTCTCTTCCAGCCTCCCTCCTACACCCCTAGGACCAACCCGGCCTGGAGGGGACCTCTGAGAGCATAGGACCCGGACTGAGAGCTGGGCAGACTTCCCCAGCTGATTCGGCAGGGGAAACGCTGGGTGTGCTCCCCCTGATCCAAGCCCCCGAGGGTCCCTTCAGGCATGGGAACCTCTCCTCCACTCTGAGCCACCCCTCAGGGGTGCCAGTCCTGTCCGGCCTCCACTTCTCCTTCCCCCCCTCAGTCCTCCCATGTTCTACCAGTGCACTTGGGGGTTCTTCCCATCTCCTTGGGCGTTGGGGTCCCCCACCAGCATCCGGCAGATGCCCTAGTTGTGAGGAGACACGAACTCTGCATCTTTCCACACCACCATCTTCTACCTGTTCTGATTACCATCATTTTTTGTGCTGCCATCATGGGGTAGGCATGTTCTTTTTGTCTTCTTCCTAATTTCTTGGCAGATAAATTGTTAAATCTTGCCTACAAAGTCAGTTCGTTATTTCTAGGCCTGAAAATCACTCGGTAGATTCCTATGAGCAAGTATAAAAAGCTTATCAAAACTCCAAAGCAGGCAGTGGGGATTCAGGGTATTCTCACTTCACTGATTAATTGTCAGTATAGCTTTTGGAAGCAGGAGCTGAATTAGTGTCTCAGCTTCAGGCATCAGGGACATCATTAGTTTTAATCCCAGTAACTCTAGGAGGAGCAGGGAACCATTTCCCTGTGGGTCACAGTATTGCAGACCTAAATATTGTTCCCTGTGACACTATTTTCAGTATCCAGTTCCATGAATTAAATTGAAGCCTTTCCAAATAACTTAGAATTCTAAAATTTTAATTTTGCCTCAGGAAGACCCAGGCCTTGACCTTGTCCCCTGAATTAAAGAATATCAGTTGTATATTTACATTCTGTATGTCGCATTTCCAGATCTCTTATTACTTACCATAGCAGCAAGGACATAATTGTTATTGTGCCAATATTCCGAGTCCTGAATAGGTCCAGAATGAAAACTCTCTGCTGCTTCACGGGGGTTAGCTCCTGTTGTTAAAGTAATGCACACAACCATGAGATTAAGAGGTGGTGAGGAAGTATTTTTGGCTATGACAGTATATTCTTATGCATGTAAGTCTCACATCACTTTGAACATGCTCAGAAGTCTGGAATTTGCAGGGAATAAGGGCATCTAAATATATGATGCTTATTATAACATTTAAAAATGTTTGTGGCCCATTTTAGCCAGAAGTCTTTAAAATATATAACATTGGCTTCACTGTCTCTTTATATAAAGCCTGACTGCTAACATAGCCTTGCCTTGACTCATGGGCATCATTATGGGTGACCTTAATCACACTGAGCCTTAGGGCCTGTTGAGTGAGTAGCGCCATATAGCCCCAAACTGCCTTGAGGTCCATATCTGCTTTTAGTACTTTTCCTGTTGTTGTCTCAGTGTCAGAACACACATGGGTTAACTAGGGGACCTTGGGCAAGTTACTATGTATCCTCTATGAGCCTCAGTTTACCTCTCTGTAAAATGGGTATAATAATCAAGAGTTGAGAAGATTAAATGAGATCACATATATAAATCTTAGCATAGTACTTTAACCATGGTAGATGCCCCATATATTTTAACTATTACTATAATTACTGCACCATTGAGGAAAAGATGTGAGCTATCAGTGGTTGGTGGCAATTTCATACTGCTGTTGATGGGCTTCCTTCTTTTACTTTTAATTTACTGACGTTAACTTGCCATGTGTTAGGAATCTAGATAATCAAGCTTATTAGAATTGAAACTATCAATACACTATTTACAATAGCCAAGACACGGAGACAACTCAAGTGCCCATTAACAGACGACTGGCTCAAGATGATATGGTATATATGTACAATGGAATATTAGTCATGAGAAAGAATGAAATATTGCCATATGCAGCAACATGGATGGATCCAGAGAATATGACATTTAGTGAAATAAGTCAAACAGAGAAGACAAATATTATATGATATAACTTATACGTGGAATCAAAAAAATAATACAAATAAATCTACATACAAAACAGAAACAGACTCACAGACATAGAAAACAAACTTATGATTACCAACGGCAAAAGGACGGAGGGTGGGAGGGATAAATTAGGAGTTATGGGATTAACAGATACAAACTACTATACATGAAATAGGTAAGCAACAAGGATTTACTATATAGCATAGGGAACTATAGGCAATAACTTTTAATAACCTATAGTGGAAAATAATCTGAAAAAAATATATGTATATATAACTGAATCACTTTCCTGTACACCTGAAACTAACACAATATTGTAAATCAACTATGCTTCAATTTAAAAAAAAGAATTGAAACTAAAAAGTTACAAGGCTCTGAGGTGGAGACTTTTATCTCCTCAGGATAAAGTACAATGACTCTGTGGCCCTATGATGTGTGTTCAGTAAGAGGCTGAGGAAGGAATTTTTACTACAAAGGAAGAAAGAGTGCCAGACCTGCCCTTGTAGCAGGTGCTTCCCAAATATTAGCATCCTTCTTTCCGAAAACAGACACCTCCTCATTCAGCTCACAGCCATGTTACCTTTTTGCTTCTGCACTACGTGGAGTGTACAACTCTAGAACATGCCCCTGGCAGTATAACCCTGTTATCCCAACAAAGAAAGCCCCTGCATAAACTACTGGGAACTAGCAGTCCTCCTGGAAGGTTCTGGGAGTGGTACCAGGCACAGACAGGACCTGTGGATCAGGCATCCAGTTATATTGACCAAGGCTGGGAATGGAATTCTTGATCTGAAGAGCAAAGGATTAAGACATATTTGTCCTGGAAGCCCTCTGAGAGCTTGGGCTCATAGCCACTGTAATTAATCCTCCAGCCATCACCAGGGTATCTGTTTCTGTCAGAGGTCGCAAAGGCCAGGAATGGAGGAAGCCCTCAGGGTGGAGCACTGGCATGCTTGCCACCCTCCAAAGTCCTGGGGTGGCCAGGAGCGCAGATGTGAGCGTGGGGCAAGCATAAAGACTAAGAAGCATATAGTTTTCTTGAGGTGTCCTGAGCAGTTCCTGACCCTCTGGCCAGGAGTGCCATTGCCCCATCCTCTCCATCCATCTAAGTGTCCTCCCTGGTTTGGACCTGCCTCTTCAGCCCTGAGTCACTCTACTCTCTTTCTCTGCTGGCTCACAGTGTCCACTCCTTGGGGACTTCCTCCTTCATGTCATCACTTACCTTCCATCTAATCCTCTTAACACTCTTGGTTACATTCTATGCTCCTTATGTGTCTAATTTTTCTTGTTTTCTCTAGGAGCTGGCACGAGGCATGGCCAAGGACACTGTGAATCCTCACTGACTGGCAGGAAGAGAATCTGCTTCCACTGAATATCTGCTTTTCCTCATGGCCTCCTGCCTACAGGGGTGAATCCTCCAGCCTGTGCTCTCAGGCCTTAAGGTTCTAGACACAACATAGCAAGACTAAAGACATGTACAGCTTCCGCAGCAGACCTTGGTAAGATTCAGAGTACAGTGGGGAGCCCATGGGTGGAATACCCCTCAAACACATTTTTCCCTCTTAATCTGGACACTCAAAAATCGCCAGTATGTAGCTGCATCAATGGTGTGGAGCAAGACCAATAAAAAGTTGGAGATAAACTTGCAAAAGGGAAGGGAACTAATATTTAATCAACACTTGCTATATGCTAAGCAGTTTACATATATTATTGCACTTAATTGGTCCACAGCCCTTTGAGGAGGGCTCAGAACTTCATCATCATTGTGTCTCTAAGGCCTTGAACAGTGCCTGGTACATAATAGGCACTCAAAACCTATTGAATCAAATTAAATTCCATAATCAAGAATGCATAACTGGGGCTTCCCTGGTAGTGCAGTGGTTAAGAATTGCCTGCCAATGCACGTGACATGGGTTTGAGCCCTGGTCTGGGAAGATCCCACATGCCACGGAGCAACTAAGCCTGTGCGCCACAACTACTGCTCCTGCGCTCTAGAGCCCGCGAGCCACAACTACTGAGCCCATGTGCCACAACTACTGAAGCCCGCGTGCCTAGAGCCCGTGCTCTGCAACAGGAGAAGCCACTGCAATGAGAAGCCCACGCACTGCAACGAAGAGTAGCCCCCACTCTCTGCAACTAGAGAAAGCCTGTGCGCAGCAACAAAGACCCAATGCAGCCAAAAACAAACAAATAAATAAATTAATTAAAAAAATACATAAAGAAGACTTTGAAAAAAAAAGAATGCATAACTGATCTCAGGAGGAAACATTTGCAAATCCTTACCTCCACAGGATCAAAAACCACCACTGGGGCAGCTACATTGTTCATTTTTGCAGCTTTTTGGATGATATCTTCAGCTTCTCTAAATCTTCTCTGGGATATCAGCCACCGGGGAGATTCAGGAATAAACCTAAAATTCATTTGAATGTTTTATAATTTTTCACAGTAGCAAGGTTGATGCTATCAACTGTAAGTTGCCCCCAAATAATTTTTATTTTGTAAAATTCTAGTTTGTCTTTTTAAAGAACATCAAGAGGGAGGCCTCAAAGATTTCTATTATTTGTAGGAATAAATAAAAGCACCTTCAAGTTTCAAAGTTATGATCAAATCAAAAGACAGATCATTAGTTGTACTTGAAGCCAGAGCCACACTATAAGGGGTAACATTAACTGAGTATGTTTAAGCCAGGGCACCTGGAGAACACCATCCACAACTTCATAGACGGTGTGGCTCATAAAAGAAACACAGTCTAGTATCTTTTCAGTGTGTCTATCCCTAGGAGAATCCCTGGTGCCCAGCTGGTAATGCTCACAAGTTTATTGGGTAAAAGAAGGCATCTGTGTTTCTCGGGCTTTTCCTGCAGTCAGAGGAGGAGGTAAGTGCACTGACACGTTCCTGTGGGCTGCCGCATGGCTCTCAACAGATTCTCAGCTCAGTGAGTACCCAAACCAGACCACAGCCAATGTGGTCTTATTTTTTTAATGCCTAGAAACATTAAAAAATTTTTTTTATATTGGAGTATAGTTGACTAACAATGTTGTGTGCTCAAACATGGTTGACTTCTATTCTTTCCTAATTTTTCTATTTCTATTTATTTTTATTATACTTTATTTAATTTTTCTATTCTTTCCTAATCTTTATTTCTCAGAATTGCTTAGCCAATCTTCTGCCAGCTCTTGTTTTCCTTACTTATTCATCAGTATTAAGTTATCCTAGAAAATAAATTATATGTAGCAGATATAGTCCTCCTATAATTAATAGGCCCCTCCAAAGCCTCAATAGGAATTATCTCAGAGCAAAACACAACATATCGAATAGCCAACCCCCAGCTTCCGTCCCTAGCCTACTACAAGCACATGGGTTGAAAAATGAACCCAGTCTGCATTTTTTGGAATATATCCCTTGGTTGGTCCCTGTAGCAACTGTGATGATGTTAGGCCACTCAGGTTCAGTAATTAGAGCTGTGCTGTCCAAAAGAACTTTCACTGGTGTTCTGTATCTGCTCTATCCAATACAGCAACCGTTAACCACATGTGGTTATTGAGCTGGTGTGACTAGTGTGACTGAAGAAACTAATTTCATATTTTATTTACTTTTAATTAATTTTAATTTAAATCATTGCATGTGGCTACTGGCAACTGTATTAGTGAAGAATTAGAGGTCTTACCCCACAGCCACTATATACAGCATGGGCACTTCTACTTCTGAGAGGTATCTTTCCCCAACCAGGTTGTTCTTAGAAATATCCTACCTTTCTTACTACAAGCTCTGAGTGCCATCACCGGTCTCAGGTTCCTAACGTTTAGTCAGCTAGATATTGCAAAGCTTTCCCCATGTTGCACCTATGGGCTCCTTCCCCACCCACTACACACATAGTCCATTTGTACCTGTGATCACTTACTGCCAAGCCTTTTAAAGGAAATTTGGGACATAAAAAATCCCCAAACAACCTGCAGTGGCTCCATTTTCAGCCCTCTGTACTCAGGATTGCTGTGATCTCTACTTTTGAATTGCCATGGTTTCTTGGTGCATAAAGAATTAAGTCTAGCTGATCATTCCAAGTTAGTGGAGGGCCAAATAAGGTTGTACACTATAGCCTCTTGGTAGATTTAATTCAAATTGAACAGGGGAAGGGTGTTGCTGGAGAGTCTATATTACATATTAAGTAGGCAGCAGAGGTCACAGTAGCTCAAAGCAATCCCCATATCATCCCAGCCCACCTGGATGGACGGGCATTGCTTCAGGAAGTCCCACCTTCAAGGACAAGATGTTCAAAAGAAAGCTATTTTATTTTTATAGGAAAATGGTAAAACTGTTGTTAAACTTTCAGGACAAGCACTCAGCATCTTTGTCCTGGCCCCGGGCTGCCCTCTGTCTGGGGCAGTCCTGTCCCTGGTACAATGTGCCCACAGCTAGGAACACTTACCAACTAGCCCATGGGCAATAGAGGAACAACTCTTCTCAGGGCAAGAGTAAGGCAGCTCCTTGTGGGATGGACCTTCCATTCTAGAAACTCAAGAGGCTGACCTATCAGAGCTGTTCCTTGCTGTGATATTTGGTTCTGAGGCAAAGATCCAAGCCCCACAAACTAAAATCCCTACTAATCCCTTACGGTCAGTCAGGGCCCTTCTATTTTTGTTCTTTCTCTCTCTCTCTCTGGTAGAATCATACAGTAATAAAGTTGACTATAACATATTTTTAAAGTACTGGTCTCTTATGCCAAAGGGACAACTAAAGCCAAAGAACACAGATTACTAAAATCATTCATTTGAAGAGGCAGAAACTAACCTTTGAATAATCTTGTCTTGTGTCTTGAGAGACTCAGGACAAGACACCTTTTAAAATAAATTCAGTTAGCAGGGGGGTTGTGGAGAGAGGGACAGAGGGTATGACGATGATAATGATGATGATGCTGCAGCTGCTGATGATTCTCATTCCAGAAAGTTGCCCTGCTCTCAGACTGGGTCAGGAAATCAGAATAGTATCTAACCTCTAACACACTGTCTCTCAAATTCTAGGGAAGTAAGAAAAAAAAGTGTTCTCTCTCCCCCATACACACCCATGCCAAGAATCTGCACTGGTAAATCATAGCAGTCTTAGAGGTCATAAAAGGACAGTAGTTTGGAGTGGTCTAACAAGAGCCATCTGGTCCAACAAGGTCAAGATGTACTACCTGTCAGCCTCTACAGCTGCCTAACAGTTGCAGCAAGATGAAGGCCCTTCTAGGAAATTTCCTCAGGCAGTGTGTCCACAGGACAGGGCAACCACGAGGGCTAGTCTAACCTCTGAGCTCTAAAAAATGATCAGAGAAACTTTCATTGTGTGTGAGCCAGTAGAGATAAAGCAGTTCAGTAAAACCAGTCACTGCTGGGAGATTTGATTTTGACATCATGAAACCAAACCAGGACTAATTAATGAGAGAGAGAGAGAGAGAGAGAGAGAGCGCCAGACCCAATAATGGGAAAAATCCCCTTTCCTTTTGCTTAAATATGGAAAAATCAAAGAAATGGGGAATCCCTCCCCAAAAAGGGTATGGCTGTGACCTTATTCCATCATTCTTAATCTGTTCTCTCACCTAAAATCTTCCCCATAGCCATACTGGGTGAAACTGGGGCCAGTGTCTCAACACTTTGTTATTCCCACACTGACGTGCCAAAATTTGGTTGAAGGGTAGTGAGAGGAGAGAAGAGACCATTTTCTCTAACAACTCATTAAACAGAAGGAGTTCTCTCGCCCTTCAAGACAAAGCAGATAAACAGTGACATCTCAGACGCAAAGCATCACGCGACAGGGAAGTTTGAGGAAGTTACATTAGTTGTAGCCATGAGGAGAACAAGATTTCCTAGCAAGAGAAAAGTGTCAGAAGAGCAGGGGGGCAGAGTTAAAAATAACAAAACCCAACAAACCATCTCCACAAACAATCACCACCAGTAACAGATAAGCGGGGGGAGAGCCTCAGGGGGACTGGGTTTCCTGAGAATGGTGCTTTGTGGGACGGTGGGGAATCAAACCCCAGCATGTAGGCCCACCCCAAAGAGCCAAACGGTCTCTGGGCTTCAAGGCCCCAGCCCGTTCCAGTGAGATCAGCAAGCCCACGCCATGGTCAGCCCCAGGCTCTGGGCTCCAGGCTGCTGGCCCGCAGCAGGGGGCTGTCTGGGATGGAGCCACACTCACCACCACAGCGGGAAGCACAGCACCCCCGGCACCGTCAGCGCCAGCAGAAGCATCCGCCAGTCTCTGATGAAGTGAGCAAACAGCGGCAGCAGCATGTAGCCAACTGCAAAAAATGTGCACACGCCTAACGTAGAGAATATAATACGAACTGACTTGCCAAGAATTTCTGTTCCTGTTCAAAACAAGGGAGGAGTATTAGCATTTTAACTCACTTTAATATTTGCTTTTTACATCATTACCTGGCAGTTAGAGTTTAAAACATAACCACTTAGAAAAGGGAAAAGGTGTTTGCCTCATGGCCCAGAGCAGGAGTGGTCAGGGTGGAGGAAGGTGGGACGTGACCCAAGACTTACCACCTCATAGAAGGATGAGTTTTCATGAGATTTTAAAGGAGCCACAGATTTCCTTTTTTAAAGGCTTCCTCATGTCATAGGAACATCACGCCCAGCCCTAAGAGGTAAACTCTTCTGAGGATGCCACATTTCCAAAGTAAGAGCCCTGGGGTAAGGAGCAGAAAGCGTGTCCCAGGAGACCAGGGCGGGGGGTGGGGGGGCTCTTCTGAGGGCGAGTGGATTATGGGGCATTCAGCCTTTCCCACAATTCTCCACTGTAAATAAGCAGACACGGGTCTCTCGGAAACAGTGGAGAGTTCAGTTACTGAGTTGTGTTAGGACCCCTTTAGCAACCCTTGAGCCCTGAGAAATGATAAAAAGGATCCAGCTGGCTCTGGAGGTGCACAGAGCAGAGCCCCAGCACCCAGGACTGAATTCCGCTGCAGCTACACTGTGCCCAGGGCTCAGCCCCAGGCAGTCACAGTCCATACAGCCCAATGAAAGACAAGAAGAAGCTGCTCTTCCCGCCTGGCAGGAGGCAGCCCTGGAGCTGTCCACGCACAGAAGGAGCTCACAGAGCTTTCCCAGAACACCACAAAGGTCCAAGACTGCTTGGCATCCGGCCCTGTTCTGGGAAAGGCTCCTGCTCTGCTCAGCATCACACTGGATCGCTCAGCCCCACTTCTTCCAGAGATGTTGCCTGCTCCTTGGAGTGCTTGATTTGAGACAGAGAGTCCAAGAACAAGCTCCTTCTGTTGTCACAAAACTCCAGGCCCTTTACCCAGAGTTCACTCTTGGTCTTCTGCCCCAGGGCGGAGATCTGGCCAATGACAACAGCTCCGTCTTTTGTTTGAGATCTGCCCACCACTACCGAGAAGTAGCCCAGAAATTACAAAATAGATCATTCGAAGGTCATTCAGGCTTGGCTTTCAAGAGAGAGTTTTTCACTTGTGTTTAGATGCCCTGAACCCAGGCTAAGGAATTAAGGGCTAATTCTAGAGAAGCAGTAAAATTACTACTTCTGTTGGTTTTCCTTTCTCACCTCCTACCTGTTCCTGTCCTCACCTCTCTTCTTCTTCACTCAGCATAACTGAAGATGTGCCAGTGGTTCCCTCTTGAACAGCCATTTCTAAAAGCCAGACTGATAGAAATGGCCAGGATTGTGTACCCCTCACAACCTGGACTGCAGACAACAGCCCTAACCACCCAGGGCATTTCTCAGCCTCTAAGCTCATTTCCAGGAATAGGGCCAGACTTCTTTCAGGATCGGGAGTGTTGTTTCCAGATATTTTCTTACCTCATTAATGACCTTCCTACCACTCCATAAGAAGACTCACCATGCCATGGTTTCTAAACACTTCGGCTGTGATTATTATTACATGAAAATGAATAGGGGGTGATTTATTCCTAAGCAGAGATCCAGAGGTGAAGCAGCAGAGGATGTGACTGTGGAAAAGAGAAAGTGCCCAGGACCAAGTGAGAATCTTGTAGACTCATGAGGCCAAGGGAGCTCCCTCACACTTCCATGACCCTGATGAGAGAAGAGAGAGAAGTTACACCACTGGATTCTTGGATAATCTCCCTCTCTAAGCTTGGATCTCAGGCCAGAACAGAGTTGTTCTAACTTTGCAGAGTACCCATGGGGGACAGAAGCTTCATAAATCTACCCCTCTGCCTTTCTGTGGAGCAACACAGATGGCACAAACCTGAATAGCTCCTTGTTAGCACGACTTCCTGCTCACTGACCTTTTAGACAATCACCCTGCCTTGAACACCATCATCATCATCTTCATAGCTAGCAGTGTTTTGAGTAGGCACTTCGAGCCAGGTTCCAGACTGAGTGTTTACATATATTATCTCTTTGAATCTTCACAACAATTATATATAAGAACTAATATTACTTCTATTTTACACATTATCAGCTGAGACTTAAAGAGTTGAAGCAAACTGCCTAAATTCACACATATGTACTAAGTGGGACAGCCAGGTTTTAAGCCTGATCAGTATGACCTGTGGATACTGTCCAGGAAAAAAAATTACCTGGGAGCAAAGCCTTGGCCCTGTCAAGCAGTCCTTCAACTGAGGTCCTAGTGGAGACATGTGGGAGATGGCTGAGGCCACACCTGCCTTTTAGAAGTTAGGATTTGTGTTTTCCCCACCTGGGCTGGTTTTTGAACTCACTAGAGGCCAACCAGACCCCTCTGAGGGACACTGGGAGAGGAGTCCTGTTTCCTGAAGACGTTTCACGGCCTGCAGGTGCCAGAAACTCCATGTGTTCAGCTGGCAGTGAGATAGGTGACTGGTGATTTCTGGCTCCGCTGACTGGGGATCCTTGTCCTGGCCTCCTTTACCTCCTAGGTTTTTACTCCTAGGACAAAGCCCACTTGGTCTTGGTCTGGTTGGGCCTCTGAGTATCACTTGGGGGTGAGACTCTGACATCTAAGCCAAAGAGGCATGTCTTGGCCAGGAGTGTTTGCCCACTGCCTGTCACCACCACCAGAATCTGAGCACTTTCTCCAAGAGGGAGTGACTCAGAGAGTGCCAGGCTTACTACCATGTTGATCAGGGCCCTTCTGTGGTAGTCAGCCCAGGAACCACTGGATCCATTTCACTTGGAGGCAGGACCTGCCACTCCATGAATGACCAACAGAGGTCTGCAGACCCCAGCTCAAGAAACAAGACTGTGGTGCAGTTGCCAGGATATGGGGTAGGACCCAAGGGCCCTAGGATAGGAGTGGCCTTCATTAGTCATGTGCAGAGCCTGGGCTCCCTGGTGCTCATTTGCTACTAGAGTGACTTTGATAAGTCCTACTTCATGGAGCTATTATTATGAGGCCTGAGATAATGTAGATAAAGGGCCTAGCCAAGTGTCTGGCATGTGGTAGGTACTCAGGAATAATTAATTCTTTCATCCTGGTCAAACAGTTGACATGTGCCAGATGTCAGGGGAATGTTGGAAAGTACAGTGCCTTTGACCAAGAGACCCGGTGGAAGACAGCAGAACCTCTCTTTGCTCCCAGGAAAATACTCCGAATTCTCATCAAAACAGCAGACATTCCCTTGCTTCCTCTCTCTCCTCTACAAACTTTCACAGATCATTCTAGTTAAAAGTAACCTTTCCTATTTCTGCATATGCCCAGAAAATTTATAGGAGCTCCTCCCAACACTCCTAGGCCATGACCCACGTTCTCTATAACAACTGCAATGGCTGCCTCTGCCGACCAGATGTGAGCCCCTTGAGGACAGACAGGAGGGAGTCCTTCCTCCTCCCTGGGTCCCCCTGGTTCTTCCCTCACACAGTCCAGTGCAAACAAGGGCTGCCGGCAAATTTCAGCATCTTTTTAATGTATTTATATCCCACCTCATCCCTTGAAGGTTTTGAGGTAGCTTATAATTTGAAAAAAATAAAATAATGGTAACGTTAAAGTAAAATACAAAGAAAGGTGAAAAGCTATGCCTTGGAGAAAAGAACAAAAATATGTAATGGATCACTTTGGAAAACGGTCTGGCAGTTCCTTAAATGGTAAAACATAAAATTCCCACCTGACCCAGCAAGTCCACTCCTAGGTACATACCCAAGAGAACTGAAAACAGATCCACAAAAAACTTGTACTCAAATGTTGATAGCAACATTCTCCAAATTGGTCAGAGAGTGGAAACAACCCAGTTGTCCATCAGCTGATGAAGAGATGAACAAAATGTGGCATCTCCATACAATGGAATACTGAGTCATGCTACAACATGGACCAACCTTGAAAACATTAAGTGAAGGAAGTCAGTCACAAAGGCCACATATTGTATGATTCTGTTTATCAGAAACATCCAGAATAGACAAATCCACACAGACAGAAAGTAGATTAGTGGTTGCCAGGGGCTGGGGAGAGAGGAGTGTGGGGGAGTGACTGCTAATGGCAGGTGATGACAGTGTTCTGGAGTTTGGTAGAGTTGATGATTGTACAACTGTGTGAATACACCACTGAATTATACACCTTTAAAGAGTTAACATTATGGTATTCAAACGATATCTCCATTAAAAAACTGTGTGGCTGGGCTTCCCTGGTGGCACAGTGGTTGAGAGTCCACCTGCCGATGCAGGGGACACAGGTTCGTGCCCCTGTCCGGGAAGATCCCACATGCCGCAGAGCGGCTGGGCCCGTGAGCCATGGCCGCTGAGCCTGCGCGTCCGGAGCCTGTGCTCCGCAATGGGAGAGGCCACACAGTGAGAGGCTCTCGTACCACAAAAAAAAAAAAAAAAAAAAAAAAAAAAAAAAAAACCTGTGTGGCTGATAAAGGCTGCATAGTTGATACAGCCTGAGCTTCCGGGTAGCCAAAGTTATAAAGGAAGATGCCATCAGTTATGTACTTATCAAAAGGAAGAATACATTTAGACCTCAGAGGAAGCAGAACTTTAAACAGTTCAGCATGCTGGAACAAATATTGCAGAGGAGGTTGATGTTAGAAATACTGGGAAAATACTGAATTAATGGATCAGGAGGAGACAAAATAAATTCAAGCAGCTGGTTATGAGAGATAAAGGAGGATGCCGCTGGCATTTCACCCAGAGGCTGTGGACAGGTCAAAGGCGTTATTTCTGGGAAACAGTAGGAGATTGTGAGGGGGAGCTAGACTGTGGGTAGGGCCAGTGGCCTTGGTCCTGAGTGGTCAGTTCTTCCTGAACAAGCCTCATTCTGGCAGCTCCCTCACTTCCAGGTGTATCCACGTTCTGTTCCTTTAAGTAGCACCATTCCTTCCTTTCTTTTTCTTGTCTCCTGTTACTCTGGCAGGCTTTATAATTGTTAAAAAGCAGAGCAAGGAGAGGATCCATTTTCGCATTGCTTTGAGAGTGGGAGTGATTCAGCTTCCTGAATTAATGTTAAGACCCCTAAAATGGGAGATTATCACCACAGACTCTTGCCAACCCTTCCCTAGAGCCAGAGGGCAAAAGGGAAGGCCCAGACAGAACGCAGACCAGATCCAAAGCTTAGGTTTCTTTTAGTTAAATAAAACCCAGAATTTGACTATGCTAGTCCTGGAACACCAGAGAGCACTGCTGTACTGCCAGAAGTCAGCCTCCGCCGCCGAGTCTGCCCCACCCCACCCTACCCCAGGCGCTGACGAGCAAGTCTGGCTGCTCCAGGGGGCAGGTTGGTTCTCAGTGACACTCTGAAACGTTCAGGCCTGAGAGCCCAGTATAAGGAGGCTCATACCAGTGCACAAAAGTCAGCAGTTTCCTGCAGAGCCCAGTAGAGTAACACTATAGCCAGGGAGGCTCCCAGAGCACCCTACCACAGCCCTGGACCAGGCTGATGGGGAGCCTGCTATACCCAGTGTCCCACCCACTGATCTGGCTTGTACATCTAGGCTCTGACTGATCTTACAGATCTTACTTTCCCCTTGGCTTTCTCACTCATCTCATCATGGGGAGTAGGGAGGGAAGTTGGTTGTAGTGTCAAGGTCAGCTGGGCAGGGACTTTCTTGCAGGAGGCCTGGGGTGGGCTCTCCTGGCCGCATCCACTCACACTGGGGAGGCTCCATGGCTCCAGAAGCACCCTTTGCCCCTGGAAAGGCAGGTCTCAATGCTGCCATTCAGCAGGACCTGGGGGATGCCGTGCATGGCACAGACGCCACCTGGCTCCTGATTCCAATGACAGGGCTTCTCTGGCTTCACTATTACCTTGTGCCCTTCCATTTCAGGTGATTCTTTAGGTCCTCCTAAAGGGCTCTGCTGGCGTCAGGCAGATTCCTCTGTTTAGTCTCTGGTATGTTCTGGCCCAAGCAAAGCTACCCATTGGGCTTTCCAGGTATAGGGCGGTCATCAAAAGGAACATGGAATCTGCAGGGTTTAAACCATGAGAACAACAGGCTCTGCTGTGTCCAAGAGCCCTGTGTCCTTGGGGCCATCAGGCATCAGGAGGTATAACTTCTGTCCTGAATTCCTCGCATCTCCAGTTTCCAGTACCACTGGCTGGAAGCTTTCTGGGTCCTCTCCTCAAATGACCCTCTTTAAGAAAATCTTGCTCCCCTCCTTCCCTCTGCAGGGAGGAGAGAGGCCCCATCCTGCTGGGGCCTGCTGAAGAGGGTGCTTCTGCTGGGGCCCTGTGGCTTCAGCATACCCTCCTCTCCTCCCTCTTTAGACACTGAGGCTGGGCCTGTGGAGAGGGGCTCTTTACAAATGATTAAAGGAGTGGAATTTGAACAGCTCCATCTTGGCAACGTGACAGGGTGTACACATCCTCAACTAAGAGAACACAGGATCTCAAAAGCCAATGAGTCATCCAGAATCTCAAACGTGACCAGAATCATCTTACTAGATTCAGACTTTTGAGACAAGAAGAATCATTAGACTTACATTAAAGGGGCACTATTGGTAATTACGCTGTGACAATAGGGACAAACTGGGACAGACAACAAGGAAATATGATCACACTGGAGATTATGGGAATTGGTGTCTATTATCCCAGATGTGCCCCCATCTCCCTTTCTCTCACCTGCTCAGAGGGAGCAGGTAGGCTCAGAGAGCCTGCTGGGGACCCTCACTCCGGCGGATGACCCTTATCAACCTGCCCGGAGCTCACCCTGCTGCCTCCCAGTAAAAGCTGGTAAAGGCCCTGGGGGCCTCCTCACGACCTTTAGCTTGTGAGTCCCCCTCATGCAGCCTGATATTCCAGAAGCAAGGGTGCTGCTAGGAGATAGGACTGCTCTCAGCAGTAAGGCTTGTCCTGCATGCAGCTGATATGCTCTGGGGGTGGGCTCTCACTTAGGGGTGAGGCCAGATCTGCCCAACGATGGCTGGCTGGCACTGGACTCCTGTCTGCACGTGCCTCCTCCACCTGTGTAGTGGGCACACCAACTACCCTAAGTACCTCCATGGGCCACGCCCAGCTGCCAGGAACACTCTTTAGCCCCAGCCCAGGCAGAAACCTCAAGCTTTCATAGCTCAGATCAAAGACACCCCTAGGCTGTCTCTCCCTCAAGATCCCCTCCTCTGTCCCTCTCACGAGCCCTGTGCTCCTGAAATGTGTCTCAGTTATTAGCTGGCTGGTTCTTACCAGCTGCAGCTCTTCTTCATTGTCACATTTCAGGGCCCAGCACAGAGCTGGCTCCCTGTGCGTGCCTGTCTTGCCTGTGACGCATCAAAGCACCTGTGGCTAGAGCCTCCACCACCAGCACATATATCCCCGAGGCTGATCACATTTTGGAAGCACAGCCCATGAGATGAGGTGCTTCCTTCTGTGCTAAGAGCACTGCCTGTGTCCTCTCCAGTGGTCCCCTCTTCCTAGGCCTCTCAGAGGGTTGTAAGGAGTCCTGTGGGTCAGAAGCCATTCCTACCTAGTATGAAGGCCACCACATAGTTGGAGATCTGGCCCATGCCGACGATGACAAATAACATGGTGAACATCTCCCAGCTGATGGAAAAAATCTGCAGGAAGCTGAAGCCAGTCTGCACAGCCATGGTTGCGAAGAGGATGATCTTTCTGCCAAACCTGTAGAGTACAGCACAGGACAAGACATGGCCCATGAAGTTCACAGCAGCACTGTCATCAGGGCATGTGGAAACTCTGAGTCAGGCATTGCTGCAGACTTTGTTTTTCTCAGGGCTGTGACAGGCTTTCTACTTTGTTTTTCTCAGGGCTGTGACAGGCTTTCTTCCTGTCACATCCTCCCAGGCTCTTCCTTGGTGAGGCCTCAGGCATCCATCTGCCCAGGAGGTAACTTATGAGATTCTGAGCCTCCTGTAGAGGCACCATATCTCAAAAGCACAGAGTAGCTTATGCCAAGGACCATGTGGAAATCTACTCTTTAGAAGGAGTCATAGGTAGCTGCCACCATATTTCTGGAATGTGAGTACAATACAGATTGCAGATACATCTAATATCAACAACATGAGAATTCTGTCAATCCAGAACCAAGAGTCCTTCTATGTCAGTGGTTTCCAACCTTGGCTGCTCCCGGAATCAAGAGAGCTTTAAAAAATACCGGTGCCAGCACCTGCCTTCCAACATGCTTATCGTCCGGATGTAGACAATTGGATGCAGTTTGGGTATTGGGGCTTAAAAATATTTCCCAGGTGACTCTACTGTGCATCCCAAATTGGGAACCACTGCTCTATGGAAAGTGTAGCTTCCAGCAACGTCCATTAATGACACTATAGTTGGCTTAAGTCTTTTTTTTTTAATAAGAGTTTTAATTTGACTTTCTGATAGTGTCCAATGGCTAGAAGGGAACACAGGTATGAGCAGAACAGTCTCCCACCCCATCTTCCAAACTCAGTTCTCAGTCTGTTGGGTCTGGGGTCCCATTGGGCTTCATGACTGGGGGAGGGACAGCCACTCCTCTGGGAAGCCTTCCCTAGCACTGCCATTGAGCACTCCCACCTCCCTGCTCTGGTACCCAAGAACATTCAAGGGCCGGTGAGGGCATATCTCCCAGAGCTGCAATGCTGTCTCCTCCTGACTGTGTGCCCCAGAAGGCCCAGAACCAGCCTGGGTCAGCTCTGTGGCCCCAGTGTCCAGCCAGGGGCCTAACCCACAGCAGAGGTGGGTGCACTGTTAGGGAAGGGTACTCCCCGAGTCTGGCCCTGACTCTGGCTTATGGCTGGTTGTGGATAGATCACAAGGCATACAAGAGCTAGAGGTGGGGTGGGGAGGCAGTGGGGAGGCAGCCGTGTATATTTGCAAGGAGTTTGGTGATATAAGGGCTCCACTCTTCAATGGGTCCCCGCAAGGGGCTGAGGGCAGAGGACAGAGGGGACATCATGGTTCCTCCTGTCACTCACTTGGTGGCCTAAGGGGCCTCCCTTTCTCTGGGTGAAAATACCCTAAATTCAGTCCAACCCCAAGACAGGCAGTGAATTGACAATCACCCTTCCTCCCGCCCAGTACCCTTACCTGTCTGACAGCTGCCCAGACACAAAGGAGCCGAGGAGCACGCCTACGAAGAACAGGGAGGTAGTAAGGGGCGTCTTCCAATCATCCTCACACACCAGACTCCACTGCCAGGGAAAACGTGAAGTGTGAGCCCAGTGCTCCAGCCCAGCTCCAAGGGCATAGCATGGCAGCCAGGCAGGCTCTCCTCCCCTGTGCCAGGCTGTCACTTTTATGCAAAGGGCATAGGCCTCGCAGCCCTGGGGTTGACTCCTGACGCTACCATTTACTGGGGCAAGTCACTGTCCTGCCTGAGGCTCACCCTCCTCTTCCGAAAGGGAGGGTGATACCTCTGGCCCTGCTTACATCATGTATTGAGAAGTGAGCTGAGGCATGGCTTTGACTGGCTACCCCTCAGCTGTGAAGCGGTATGAAGCAAAGATGCCATTTCTGCTTCAGAAGGCATCCCTGCATGGAGGGAAGGTGTTTGAAATGCCTGCAGGGCAGGGTAGAGGGCATGGTCACACGATCCAGTTGTAAAAGATTCCTCTACTTTGTTGAAAAGTGCACGTGGTCCCCAGGGGCCTGTGATTATATTTTCTGAACAGAATCCTCCAGAGAACCCTGTGCTCCCTGGTCCACTTATACCGTAGGCCACACTTAGGGCCTGATCCGGGGCTCCACTGTGCTAGGGGTGGGGTTCCCACCCCTCTCCAGTGCTCCTTATCTCCCCTCTGCACTCCTCCACCCTCCTTCCCATGCAGCCCTCACAGAAGTGCGTCCCTCCCATTCCCCAGGGCCCGTGGGCTCTGGTAGCCCTAGCAAGTCCCTGCTTGTGGACCCATAGAATGAGAGTCTGAGGCAGAGTTTCAGTTTCCAGCTCTTAAGTCAATTCAGCAAAATCTCAAGGGGAGGCTGCAGAAATTTCAGTGTGTTCAGTGAGCTTTCATTAATTAAAAAACAAGCAGGTGGTGCCAATAAGTATTTCGGGGCTGTGGTCATGGTGTTGCCGTGTGTGGCAAGATGATCCAGACTATAGGAAAAATCCCCTGCCTCCCACCCAATCCCAGCCCCACTCAGCAATGGTGCTGCTCCCATGACATTCCCAAAGCAATTTAGATCTTAATCCTCACAACTTCCCTGAAATAGATTTATAAATGAGTTCACATATTTATATCATGTCCCATCTGCAGCAGAGAGAGGCCATTTATAAGGATACATACAAGAGAAATGTGTACAACAAAAAGCTAAGGGAATCCAGGCAAATGAAAATCTCAGGGGAGGAGGGGTTACAAAATAACCAAGCCAGGGGTAAGACTGACCTCTGGCTGTCCTGCCCAAAGGCCTGTCTGCTTGCCAGGGAAGCCCTGAAATCTGGCTTTGAATATCCCAGCAGCTCAGCTCTCAGGATCACGGTGTGCAAAGTGATAAACTCATTCTGCAAAAGCTCAGTTTTTCTGAGTCCTGAGACCTGAAAGAAGCCTCTTCTATATACTTCCTTCCACAAAGGGGCCACTCTGTGATGTTGAGGATAATGTCTTTGAGAACACCCCCATCCTGGAGACAATAACAAGATTCATAAATCTGCCTCTGCTTGTTCTCACAATGCTGGTTACAGTGGGACGCCCAAGCACAGCTCTGCAGAAGAAAAACAACGTGGACCAGAAACTCTGCTCTCTACCCCTCAGGCACAACTGAGGATAAGTCTGAAACCACACCCAGAGTAGTGTTGCTTCAACTGGGGTACCTGAATAGGCTTCAGTGGAAAGGGCACAAACCCTCCAAAACTGTATGGCCAGATTCATGTGCCCTGCCAGGCCACAGGTCAGACGGGGTAGACAAGACACGTACCTGAATCAATGACCACCCACTTCTAAAACATCACTCGCCAAAGTGTCAGAAAAGATCTTGGGATCTGCCCCAACACACAAAGAGGTTAGTGATTGCGGCCCCAGCGCCTCATGATGTGGAGCATAACCCATTTTGCAGAAGAGTAAACTTAGGCTCTGAGACTGGTGTTTGCCTGAAGTCATAGCAAGTAAATACCAACTTGGGCCTCAGAACTTAACCTTGTACCCATGTCCCGCTTTGGACAAGAACTCCAAAGGCCAGACAAAACGAGTTTATTACGCCCTACACTTCTTCAAGGAATGTGACACCAGGACTAGGGGCAGAAGATCTCCCCCACACCACAGCCTTTAGACATGGACAGAGCCAAGAAAATCTCAAGTTTGGTAGGGGTGTTAACGTGTCCATTATCAACCATCACCATTCCATCTGCAGTCAAGCAGAAAAGCTCTTCCAAAGATAATGTGCTCTCCTTTGTGTTTTTAAAAATATTTTTCTGTCAGGACATTGCCTTTGGGCAGGATAGATAGCACTTAGAGAAAGAAAGGAGAGAGGAAGGCTGTTAGATGTGGAGCCAGGCATTGCATGAGCAAAGGTAGTAAACAGGACTGGCTACCTAATTTGCAGGCCCAGTGCAAACTGAAAATGCAGGACCCCTTGTTCAAAAATGATTAAGAATTTCAAGACGTCAGGGCTTCCCTGGTGGCGCAGTGGTTAAGAATCCGTCTCCCAGTGCAAGGGACACGGGTTCGAGCCCTGGTCTGGGAAGATCCCACATGCCGCGGAGCAGCTAAGTCCGTGTGCCACAGCTACTGAGCCTGCGTTCTAGAGCCCACGTGCTGCAACTACTGAAGCCCACGTGCCTAGAGCCCGTGCTCCACAATGAGAGAAGCCACTGCAATGAGAAGCCCACGCATCGCAACAAAGAGTAGCCCCCGGTCGCTGCAACCAGAGAAAGCCCATGCACAGCAACGAAGACCCAACACAGCCAAAAAGAAATAAATAAATTTATTTTAAAAAATTTCAAGACGTCAATAGCAGAGCATTAAAACCAAGTGTGGGGTCCTGTGTGACTGCATGGGTTGATGATCATGAAGCTGGCCCTGGTATTGGGTCAAGCCTAGTCTCTTTGGGGAATGGAGCAAGGAAAGGAGTTCTGAATTGGGTGCTGAGAAAGGTGAGGTGAGGGCCAGCTCCCCATTGCTCTCCTATTGGAGGCCATGAGGCCATGGTTCTAGGTCCCCCTTCCTTCCCTGAAGAGGGGCCCAAGGAGCCCTGTCAACACCATCAGGGAAATCCTGTTCACACCTGGCAGGGGAAGGCAGCTGGACCTCATGGCTACTTATGGTTGGTTCCAGGGCTGGGTTCCCTCTTGGGGAATTACTGTACCCAGAGAGTCTTTTCAAAAGCTGCAAGAGACCTGGTAATAGGACAAGATTGGCAGGTAAAGTTTTGGCTGCGGCTCATGGAACTGGGGTCCAATAAATCAGCTGCCAGCCTGTAGGGGGTGCTGTTTTCTCCACGGGGCTATTCTTAAGGAGGCCAGGCCCTGCCTGCCCCAGTCCCTTGGGGTTTCTAGGGGTGTGTCTTGGGGCCTCAATAGCCAGGTCCCAGGGAACTCCCTGTGGTTAACAATGACATGGCAGGACCAGTGGGAGACAGTCTTTTCCTTGATGAGACAGAACTGTCCCATAGGTCTCTGCACATGTGTGTACACACATGCACATACAAACATACATACATACACACAGTCAGCTCAGAGGCTAATGGCTGATGGCCTGGTGAGGAACTGCCTGGCATCGCTCTGGAGCTGTGCTTTAAGGTCAAATACTACCATTACTGAAACATAACCCACATTCCCACACACACCATAGACAAAGAGTAGAATGTCCCAAACTGTGCCGGGTTGAGGCACTGGATGTGCTCTCACAGGATTACTGTGTCTGTCTCATCCTCAAGGTCTTAGACCAATGTTCTCTAACAGAGCAGAGTAAGCTCCATTTGGCTGGGCCATCTAGCCTTCAGCTCTGCTTTAAAAAACAAAAAACCACATCACAAGGTAATAGGGGATGTGAGGTCACTCTTGGCCTAGAAGAATATGCGTCTCATGCCCTTAACAGTAATAATAATAGGAAGGACAAGTACAGTGTATTGTGTGCTCACTGTGTGCCTTGTATTACTCATGGGATCTCAAAGTTGCCATGTGAAATGGGTATTCTCTTTATCCCCATTTTACAAATGAGTTAATGAAGGCATAGGGCAATGAAGTGACTAGCCTGAGTTCTAGTGGATTGGTAAAAGGAATTGCTTAGCCATTTATTCAACCATCACTGAGCACATGCTCTGGGCCAGACTGTGTATGGAGCACAAAGCAGACATGGTCACTGCATCCACAAAGCTCAAGGTCAAGCATACTTTTCAGGACAGACCAGGTGTGCACATGTGCATGCATGATCCCAGCCGTCCGGGGTGGGGTGGGCTTTGTTCTGGGCCACTGTGCTCCTGGCTAGAGAGGAAAAGAGGCACCCCCTGCTCAACCTTCTCCAGATGGACAGAGTTCTAAAACCTGAACACATTCATATAATCATTCTAGATAACTAATGCATGTACAAGGCTAGGCACGTGGTAGATGCTTAACAAATTGTCGATGAATGAATGTTGAACAATTAGGAGTAATGGAAAATTAGTTTGGAAATGTGTGGTATCACACACTGTCTTTTTTTTTTAATTTACATTTATTTATTTATTTTTGGCTGCATTGGGTCTTTGTTGCTGCGTGCGGGCTTTCTCTAGTTGCAGCGAACAGGGGCTACTCTTCGTCCCAGTGTGCGGGCTTCTCATTGCTGTGGCTTCTCTTATTGCAGAGCATGGGCTCTAGGAGGGTGGGCTTCAGTAGTTGTGGCACGCGGGCTCAGTAGTTGTGGTTCATGGGCTCTAGAGCACAGGCTCAGTAGTTGTGGCACATGGGCTTAGTTGCTCCACAGCATGTGGGATCTTCCCGGACCAGGGCTTGAACCTGTGTCCTCTGCATTGGCAGGCAGATTTTTAACCACTGCGCCACCAGGGAAGTCCCTCACACACTGTGCTTTGAAAATCACCCTCAACCTTGAACTCTCCAAGTAACCAAAGTCTAGCAATTTTAGCCTTTACCGAAGCCATAAAGGACCATAAAGATAAGTGTATCCCTGTGACCTGCATAGAACTGAGAACTCTGGAA
Organism: Mesoplodon mirus; assembly: GCF_964341445.2. NCBI lineage: Eukaryota > Metazoa > Chordata > Mammalia > Artiodactyla > Ziphiidae > Mesoplodon > Mesoplodon mirus. The sequence goes on from NC_138980.1 coordinate 74,402,810, forward strand.
GGCAGCCTGATGTTGAGCAAAGAGCACAGGCTCTCTTGGGTTCTACCACTTCCAGCTGTGTGACTTTGGGCCACTCATTCACCTCCATTAGCCTGTTTTCTCCTCTTCAAAGAGGTGACAATACTACTCCCTCTTGAGGTCGTTATGAGCATTGGACAGGAAACGTAAGTAGTGTGTCTGACAGTGACACATTACAGGCCTCATTAAATGGTAGTTCCCTTTCTACTGATCTCATGCCTTTGTCCTAACCAAAACCATGACTTATAACAAACAGCATTAATGAATAAGCAAAGCAGGTTATACTTAAACCTGACTAGGCAGAAGAGATTGTTAGAAAAGAGAACTTTCTATTCAATGACTAAAAACCAGAAAAGCTTTTACCACAAGGTGTAAAATCCCTTTATAAATGGACTTCAATCTCAGAGACAGCTGTGAATGAAAAACTAGCAATAGTTCATTTAAGAATGGATTTCTATGTGTTCTCTTATAGTTATATTTTTCATTTGGGGGGAAGAAGAGGAAGTAGTAGTTAGTTAATAATAGTATATATATCCACCCACAATTTCTTCTTTATAACTTAGTTGCAGACTTAAAACTGGAAATTTCCTGACCATTGGGGGGAAAAAGCTGGCTACTTAATTCTTTTTGTTTATAAGGTCTTTAGTGAGGTATAATTTACACACCATAAAATTCATTCTTATGTTTATAATTCAGTGGTTTTTACTATATTCACAGAATTGTGCAATCATCAGCACTATCTAATTTTAGAATGGTTTCATCACCCCTGAAAGAAACCCCATGCCCATTAGTAGTCACTTCCCATTCTCTTTCCTCAGCCTGTGGCAATCACTAATATACTTATGAATCTGCCTATTCTGGACATTTGATATAAGTTGAATCATACAATATATAGTCTTTTGTGACTGGCTTCTTTCACTTAGCATAATGTTTTCAAGGTTCATCCATGTTGTTGTACCAAATATCAGTACTTCATTCCTTTCTATGGTTGAAAAATATACCATTGTATGGATATACCACCTTTTATTTAGCCATTTATCAGTTGACAGACATTTGGATTGTTTCCACTTTTTGGCTACTATGAATAAAGCTGCTATAAAGTTTTGTGTACAAGACTTTGCAAGCGCATATGTTCTCATTTCTCTTGGGTATATATGAAGAGTAGAATTGCTGAGTCATATGATAAATCTATGTTTAACCTTTTGAGAAACTTGAAAAATGTTTTCTAAAGTGGCTCCATCATTGTACAATCCCAACAGCAATGAACAAGGGTTTTAATTTTTCCATATTCCTGTTAACACTTGTTATTGTGTGTCTTTTTTTTTTTTTTTTTTGGCTGAGTTGGGTCTTTGTTGCTGCATGTGGGCTTTCTCTAGTTGCGGTGAGGGGGGGCTACTCTTCGTTGCGGTGTGCGGGCTTCTCATTGCGGTGGCTTCGCTTGTTGTGGAGCACCGGCTCCAGGTGTGTGGGCTTCAGTAGTTGTGGCTTGTGGGCTCAGTCATTGTGGCTCACAGGCTCAAGAGTGCAAGCTCAGTAGTTGTGGCACACAGGCTTAGTTGCTCCGCGACATGTGGGATCTTTTTGGACCAGGGATCGAACCCATGTCCCCTGCATTGGCAGGCAGATTCTTAACCACTGCGCCACCAGGGAAGTCCCTATTGTGTGTCTTTTTAATTTTAACCATCCCAGGGGTGTTAAGATGTATCTCCTTGTGGCTTTGATTTGCATTTCCCTAATGACTAATGATATTGAACACCTTTTGTATTGAATCTGTAGATCAATCTGGGGAGTTTTGCCATCTTAACAATATTGTCTTCTGCTTCATGAACAGAACGTGAGATGTCTTTCCATTTACAGTAAGTCCCCTACATACAAACGAGTTCTGTTCTGAGAGCACATTTGTAAGTCCAATTTGTTCGTAAGTCCAACAAAGTTAGCCTAGGTACCCAACTAACACAGTCGGCTATATAGTACTGTACTGTAATAGGGTTATAATACTTTTCACACAAACAATACATAACAAACACAAAAAATAAAACATTTTTAATCTTACAGTACAGTACCTTGAAAAGTACAGTAGTACAGTACAACAGCTGGCATACAGGGGCTGGCATGGAGGGAACAGGCAAGAAGAGTTACTGACTGGAGGAAGGAGAGGAGGTGGGAGATGGTAGAGCTGAAGGATCATCAGCAATGAGAGACAGAGGGCAAGCTGCAGTTTCACTCACGCCTTATGTGATTGGACACGTGAACGTACATTCGCATCTTTGAAAGTTCACAACTTGAAGGTTCGTATGTAGGGGACTTACCGTATTTACATCTTTAATTTCTTTCAAAGATGCCTTGTAGTTTTCAGAGAATAAGTTGTGCATTAAAAAAAAATTATTCCTGAAGAACTTCCTTTAGTATTTCTTGTAAGGCAGCAAGAAATTCTCTCAGGTTTGTGTGTGCATGCGTGCATGTGTCTGTGTGTGCGAATGTCTTTATTTCATTTTTAAGAGATAGTTTTGCTAGATACAACATTTTTGGTTGATGTGTTTTTTCTTTCAGCACTTTGAATATGTTATCCCACTGCCTTTTGGTCTCTCTTGTTTCTTATGAAAAGCCAAATATAAATCTTATTGGGGTTTCCTTGTATGTGTCCTATTTTTCTTGCTGTTTTAAAAATTTCCCTTGGTGTTTAACTGTAAATAACTTTACCATGATGTGTCTGTGTGTAAAACTCTTTTTGTTTCTTTTATTTGGAGTTGAGCTGCTGAGCTGTGTAGGTTAATGTTTTTCATCAAATTTGGGAAGTTTTCAGCCATTATTTCTTTCACTATTTTTTTTTCTGCTCCTTCCTCTCCTCTCCTTCTAGTGTTCCCATTATGCACATGTTGGTCTGGTTAATAGTGTTCCACATTTCTCTAAGACCCTGTTCATTTTTCTTCATTCCTTTTTTCTGTTTTTTGGGTTATATAATTTACATTGCTCTGTCTTCAAATTTGCTGATTCTTTCTTCTGTCTGTTCAAATCTACTATTAAGGCTCTCTAGTGAATTTTTAACTTTCAGTTACTGTATATTTCAACTCCGGAACTTCTATTTGATTCTTTTTTTTATAGCTTTTATTTATGTATGTATGTATGTATGTATGTATGTATGTAATTATTTATTTACGGTATGCGGGCCTCTCACTGTTGTGGCCTCTCCCGTTGCGGAGCACAGGCTTCGGACGCGCAGGCTCAGCAGCCATGGCTCACGGACCCAGCCACTCCGTGGCATGTGGGATCTTCCCAGACGGGGGCACGAACCCGCGTCCCCTGTATTGGCAGGCGGACTCTCAACCACTGCGCCACCAGGGGAGCCCTATAACTTTTATTTTTATATCTTAATTGGCATTCTGTATTTGATGGGACATTGTTATCATACCTTCTTTTATTTTTTTTATTGCTCTTTTAAAAATAAATTAATTTATTTATTTTTGGCTGTGTTGAGTCTTTGTTGCTGTGTGCCTGCTTTCTCTAGTTGCGGTGCATGGGCTTCTCTTGTTGCAGAGCACGGGCTCTAGGCTCATGGGCTTCAGTAGTTGTGGCTCACAGGCTCTAGAGCACAGGCTCAGAAGTTGTGGCGCACGGGCTTAGTTGCTCTGCAGCATGTGGGATCTTCCTGGACCAGGGCTTGAACCCATGTCCTCTGCATTGGCAGGTGGATTCTTAACCACTGCACCACCACGGAAGCCCCTCTTTTACTTTTTAAAGCATGAATAACTTTAGTTCTTTGAACATATTTATAATGGCTTCTTTGAAGTTTTTGTTAGATCTGACATCTAAGCCCTTTCAGGCAATTTCTATTTCCTGCTTTTTTTTCCCTGAGTTTGGGTCATATTTTCCTGTTTCTTTGCATGTATTGTAATTTTTGGTTAAAAACTGGACATTTCAGGAAATATATTGTGGAAACTCTGGGCATTGAACAGCCCTCCCAAACCTGGGGGTGCTTGTCTTTGTTTTTGTTTGTTTGTTTATTTGTTTAATGACTTGGCTGGACCCTTAGTGAAGACTATTTCCCTTGCAGTGTGAAGCCTCTGATGTTGCTCCTCAGAGGGCACAGCCTTGGGCATGTACACAGTCACCCTGGGATGACAACGGTTTTAGCAGGGCTCTTTTTGACTCTCTCTTTCCCCAGTTTTTCTATTAAGCTGTTTGCCTCTGCTGATATCACATCTAGCTGTTAGGCTCCACCAATTACTGGTTCATTCCTTTATTGTTTTCAACAATGCCCTGGGGCACAAATCATTCTATAGTCTAGTTCAATTAAATTCAAGCCCCTTTGAAGGAGTAGTTTTGAGGCAAATCTTTGAGGTTTGTTCTGACTGCTCTGAGCTGTCTCTTTTTCTGGTTCTCTCTGGTAATCTAGTTGCCCTGTGGGTTAGCTTGTTGCTCAAACGGAGCTACCAGTCTCCTCTTAATTGTTTACTACCATAGTCTCCATTGTTTTAAAGAGCACGCTTAGGCTTCAACTTCTGCACATCTTGTTTCAAATGAAGTTATTTCCTGTGGGGACAGCTTCAGAGCCCTCTGTTGTTATGGACTACTTTTCCCCTGGGGAAAATCTCTGAGTCCCTGCTCCAGGACTGGGGGGAAGGGAAAGTGCCCACAGAATGACACCCCCTGCCTTATAAGTTAGAGGCTGGTTGGAGGTGGTAGCATCCCTCTTTTTGGCTTGCCTCTCCTGGCATGGAATCTCCACTCTACAATAAGCTGGGACAAGGGCACCCAGGGCATCCATATTCTCAGCCTGTGGAACCTGGAGTAGAGGCACCACTATATTAATATGGGCTGAGTGGAGGATGGGATCCCCCAGGCTCCTGGTTGCACTCACCAGGAATTAGCCTCTGCAACTTGGAGCTCAGGAGATGGAGGGAGGCTAAATCCTAAAATGTTCTCAGTATCTTTTTTTCTTTATATTAGATGTAAAGAAAAAGCACCCATAGGTGGAGAGGCCTCAGTTCTGTGGTCATCAGAGGTGGAGCCAAAGCAGAAGACCCAGGTAGTTTAAATGGGATGGTGGGGATGGGAATGGAGGGGCCTGAGGGAAGAAGGGGCACTCAGGGACCTGGCTCTCCCACTTACATCCTGACATTAGATCCAGCACAGCTCTACCAGGCTCCACTCTGGGAATGAGAGCAAATAGGATGGGGTCTGTGCCAGCCACGTAGCACCAAGGGGCAACTCTGGAAGGTGCCACTATGAACCTGCCTTCCAGTCCTGCAAACACAGAGCAGGAGCCACCAGCCTTGGACTGTCTGTGCCAATTGCTAGGGCATGTGAGTCAGCCAAGCCTTTCCCCAGAGCCTCCATTCTCTCTGCTTCAAATGGGGATCCCTGCCTTTTTTTTTTTGGACTCTACAGACATGCTTAAAACGATACCAAGGCTTCAGATAACAAGGTAGGCCTGTGTTAGCCTTGAATATAAATCGAATATCCTGTCACAAAGAAGAAATAACAGTCCCTTCCGAAGCCCGAGGCACCTGAAGCTCTTCTGACCAGTTCTCCCAAGTCTTGTTTTTGTCAACGCACGACCCTACCTCTTGGACAAAGTGTGAGGGCTCTGCTGCCCACCAGGAGAGATGGACAAAATCTGTTTGTCCAGAAACTTGGCAGGAGGTTTGGGTGAAGCAGCCTCGCAACAAAGGCACATTCTGAGATCCTGGTGGCGTTTGTCAGAGGAACAGAGCTTAGAGGCAACAGGCAAACTGTTTGGCGTGAGGCAGCTGATAAACAAACAGGGAAGCAAATTCAGGCCAGAGCTAGGGAAAGCCCCCCAGTCTCCTTTATTTGTTCTCTTTCTGAAGCACTGACTGGAAATAAGTCTGTTGGTACTGGCTGGAGGCAGAAGTCCCCACTTTATCCCCTTTGGAATCTGCCAGAGGGCAGGTCTGGGTTGTGAACTTGGTTAATATTCAGGCTGTCCCAACAGCCAAGTTGCCAGTCTCACACTAGCCAGCAGTATTCCAAGGCAGCCTGCAGGCCTGATGGAAAGATAACAGCCTAAACTCTTCACCTTTGGCAGAGCCCACCCAGGCCCCAAAAGAGGTACAACCCTATAAGCTGCCACATGGAGTCCCATGTAGTTGTCAGTCAGATGCCAGGCTCAGTCTGTCTCATCGTTCCCGCCTTCGCTGCTCCTAGTGCCCCCCATAAGCACCCTGTTAGCAGAGGATAAGGCTCCCTTGTTCCTATTTCATACCTTTGGGCTGTGGGTGGAGAATCAGTGTGTCCTGTGCTGTCCAAGCCCTGACCCCAGGTCCCAAGAAAGACAGCACAAGGCTAGTGCCTCCAGAGGCCCAGGCCCTTTGTTGGACGTTCTATCATGGTGAAGGGCATAGCTGCTTGCAGCTCCACGCATGAGTTCCTAGAGGAAGGAAACTACCTTATACACCTATACACATAGGCAGACGCACCCACACAGTTCCCAACTCAGACACCAGGTTTCCGCCTCCTGGCATTCTCTAAAGGGCATTTCCACAGCAGAACATGCCATCCTTGGGCCCCTGGCTGACCCGTCTTCCCTGTGAAAGTGTCAGGGGGTTGGCTCAGGTGGGCTTCTCTGTCCCAGAGGGTAAGCCCATCAGGAGACCCCTTCAGAGGTATAAAGCAGAGACAATCTGAGGGTGGTCCCTCTACCTGTATGGTGTCAGAGAGATGCAGAGAACTTACTCAGGGCCCCTGGGCTTGATCTTGTTGGGGAGCTGAGGCCATTTCTCCCCCTGGCACAGTAGATTCAGACCTGTGTCCTATTCTCTGGGCCCTAGAATTCCACCCTGGGAAAGGGGCTCTGCCTCCAGCGAGTCTCATCACCCATTATACTGGCTGCAACCTGGACTTTAGAACAGCTCCCACAATGCCCATGCTGCCCAGCCAGAGGTGATGAGGTCTTTCCCTTTCCACTCCTCATCCACCCACCTATGATGCCCATTTTGCTGGTGCTATGGGATATAGCATGGCACATGATCTCATCGAATCCTCCCAACAACTTGGATAAGCTGGACATTCTTATGATTCTCATTTTTAACAACTGTAATAAAATTCACACAACATAAAATATACCATCTCAACGATTTTTAAGTGTACAGTTCAGTAGAGTTAAATATATTCACATTATCGTGCAACCAATCTCCAGAACTCTCTTCATCTTGCAAAATGAAACTCTATATCTATTAAATAACTCCCTGTTTCCCTCTCCTCCCAGCCCTTGGCAACTACCATTCTACTTTCTGTTTCTATGAGTTTGACTACTCTTCATATCTCATATAAGTGAAATCATACAGTTTCTCTCTTTTTTTTTTTTTTTTTTGCAGTACGTGGGCCTCTCACTGTTGTGGCCTCTCCCGTTGCGGAGCACAGGCTCCAGACGCACAGGCTCAGCGGCCATGGCTCACAGGCACAACCCATTCCACGGCATGTGGGATCTTCCAGGACCGGGGCATGAACCCACGTCCCCTGCATCAGCAGGCGGACTCTCAACCACTGTGCCACCAGGGAAGCCCCAGTTTCTGTCTTTTTGTGTCTGGCTTATTTCACCTGGCATAATGTTCTCAAGTTTCATTCATGTTGTAGCATTGTGTCAGCATTTCCTTCCTTTTTAAGGCTGAATACTATTCCACTGTATGTATATACCACATTTTATTTATCCATTCATCTGTTGCTGGACATTTGAGTTGCTTTTACCTCTTTGGCTATTGTGAATAATACTGCCACGCACATGGGTATACAAATATTTCAAGAGCCTGCTTTCAATTCTTTTGAATATACACCCAGAAGTGATATTGCTGGATCATATGATAATTCTATTTTTAATTTATTGAGTCTGCCACACTGTTTTCTATGGTGGCTGCACCATTTTACATTTTTGTGCATGAGGGTTCCAACTTCTCCACATCTTTGTTTGTTATTTTTCTGTTTTGTTTTTGTTTTTAATAGCAGCCAACCTAATGGATGTGAGGTGACATCTCATTGTGGTTTTGATTTACATTTCCTTAATGATTAATGATGTTGAGCATCTTTCCATTTGCTTGTGTCCCCTTTTATAGATAAGGAAATTGAGGCATTGATTGAGCAGTGATGCAACCTGTTGAAGTCAGCCCAGTGCTTGGGGGTGGGGTCAGAACGGACCCACCTGTCTGACTCCAGAGCTCCTCCTTGTGCCACCACCTTTCTAGGCAGAACCACCCACCCTACTCACTTCCATGCTTCTCCCCTCCTTCCTCCCAACCACTAGTGCTCCTTTGCCTTTAATTTTACTCCCAGCACCCAAACAGGAAGCAAGGAAGAGAAAGGCTGCTGAAAAAAGCAAATCCTGGTGCATGTGTGTGAGTGTGTGATGATGTGCATCCCCAGAGGTGTCCACAGGCCCTTGTAAGCAGGGTACAACAGGGGTAGCTATGGACTTGTAAGCCAGCAGCTACCTACCCCTCACACCCTGAGGTGAACAAAACCAGTAAAGAAGGGGAAAGAGAAAGGTCAACCCAGCTGTCAAGGAGGGCTGCAGCCAGTAGGGCCAGCTCCAGCTCAGGTGCTGACCACACTTCCAGGAACAGAGGTGGGGTGAGCTGGCCCCTACTTTTGGATCCCTCAGGATCAGGCTGTGGGCAGAGGGTGGGTAAGCACTAGGAGCCCCTGCTAGGGGATCAAAGCCAGAGAAGCACGGCCACCTCAGGGCCCAAGGTAGGCATGGAACCAATGCTGGGGGAATCCAGAGGCGCTCCATAGGCTGAGCCCACTTTCTACAGGTCTTATAGACTCAAGAGCCACCACTCCCAGCTGGCCACCCATCTCTTGCCAAGGCAACTCCCACAGCTTCCTCACTGGCCTTCTTGATTTTCATAGCAGCTTGACACAGTTCTTTCTAAAAACACAAATCTGACCATGTTACCCCTTCCTTGGAACCCTTACTATTTCCTTGCTGTCCTCAGAATATACTCAACTCTTCAACATTCCTACAAGGCCCACTGTGGACAGGCCCCTGTAGGCATTTCTAGCCTCACCTGCCATCCGTTGAACTCCAAGCCACCCTGATCTATGAAATCTCATTCCCAGAATCTTCCATGTTCTTTGCCTGGACAAGTCCTGCTCATATTTCCAGACTCACTTCAAATTTATCATCCCTTCTTAGAGTAGTTCCTCACCCTGCTATCCCCACAGAGAGGGCCATTTTTTTGCCCCAGGTCAAACAACAAGCCAGTCAGTATTTGAATTCAGGTTCCAGAACCCTGTTATTAACCAGGTTTGATGTTAGCTCTCTCTAACACAGCCAGTGTCCCCGTGGGTATCTGAGCTTCAAAAGCAGACCCCACACCCCAGATATGTATAGCCTGGTGTTCAGCACAAGGCCAGACATGGTGTCTAATTATTGCCACATTGTACTGGGGAAGGGGATAAAAGACTAGCAGAGGCCATGCTCAGGTTTTCACATAGCGCAGAGGATGGGCCAGAAACTGGGAATCCTATCTGCCTGATTAATAGCAGGAAACTAGTCTGTGAGGATACCCTCCTCAGAAGGAGATGTGCCCTGACGTAGCATCTCCTGGCCCTTACCAGATGCAAAGCAGGAAATGCAGAGGACACAAAGTACGTGTGTATTCTGACTGCTGAAACCTAGAAATCCTGCCACCAAACCACTCAGGATGCTAAGGGGCTAATGGCATAAGCCGGAGCCTCTGTCCACCACTGGGCCCTATGCTCAGACGGTCTCTGTGAGTCTGTCCCTTCATGAGTGCCCTGGGGCCAGGGTTATGCCTCCTCTAGTTCCCTGTACTCCACCAGTATCAGGAGGCCTTCTGCTCCTTTTCAGAGAAACTGGAGGCTCAGGACAGGACCCAAGCCTTACCATAGTTGTATGGCAGAGCAGGAGACCCCGTGATGCTTCCAGAAGCCTGTGGCCAGGGAACAGACCACACCTGCCCATGCCCTGCCCAGCAGCAAGACTCTTCTTTGTGTCTACAGGTGGCTCAGCAGCATCCCCCACACCCCCTCCTCATGCCTACGGCAGGAACTTGACTCAGGCTGTCCATCTGGGGAGCCTGGGGTTGTTGGTATCTAGGCTCTTGGGAAACAACTTCGTCTTTTGTGAAACTGCCAGAGGAAAAGGCAGTTGACAACTGCTTCCCTTCTCCCTTCTTCATCCCCTCCCTACGAGACAAACCCATGGGGAATGAGCCTGAGTCCTGCTCTCTTGGGCTGCACACCCGTGTTGGAAGTATAACCCAGGTGACTGCTGGCCAGGTTTGATGAGGAGTGGGGGAGGCTGACCCAGGCACTGCCAGTCTCGAGGGGGACTGATGCAGATACTGGGTCGCTCACATACCCACCTCAGTCACGATGGTGGACAGGTAGATGTCCTGCTTGAACTCCCAGCCATCCAGGCAGCCCTCTTGCTCCAGCTGCTCCAGGTCCACGTCGCGCCCCGGCTCCAGCCCGAGCGCCGAGAAGTTGACGATCGTCGCGAGCCGGTAGCGGCGGCAGCTGTGAGGCACCTCGCGGCCGTCCTGCAGCTGCAGCGGGAGACTGTGGTTGCGCCACACGCTGCTCAGGTTCGCTGTTTCCGGCACCCGGCAGTGGTGCTCCGGGGTCCCCGCCAGGAACACGACTGACATACCGCTGAAGCCGTTGGGGATGATGCTGGCGCTGAGCAGGAAGAAGATGAGGCGCTGGAAGAGCCCCCACTCGCCCAGGAAGGCGGTCACCTCGTCGTAGTCCCTCATGCTCCCCGCCGCTGCTCTGCAGTTGGCAACCAGGGATGATAAGAGCGTTCCCCGGACAGTGTCGCGCGGTGGAGGGCGTTCGCCGGGGTCGTCAGAACGTTCTCGCGGGCCAGGCCGGCTGAGGGAAAGCGAGGCGCACGGCCTGCACCGTTCCCAGGAAACGGGCTGAGGGCGTTGGAAGGTTCCTGGGAGCTGGACGCAAAGCTGGAAGCCACGGTAGAAACTCGGGACCACACCCCGATCCCGGCTGGGGCGGGGCAGGGCGAGGCAGCGGGCTGGCTGGGGTGGGGCTCCGGGGCGGCTCCGCCCGTTTTCTGCTCCTAGCCCCCGGCGACCCCGCCAGACACCCCGCCGAGGCTAGGAGGTCAGCGGTGCCGCCTCCGTACAGAAAAGAGGCCCAAAGGGATGTGGGAGCAGATGTATATGTATGACTGATTCACTTTGTTATAAAGCAGAAACTAATAAAAAAGAAAAGAAAAGAAAAGAAAAGAGGCCCAGTTCCCACGCCCCATCCCCGGCCCCCGCGCCCCCTAGGTGCTGAGCGCTCAGCCCCAGGCTGCCGGGTAGGGCCTCACTGCCGAGCGGGAGAGTGGGAAGAGTCGAGGCTGCAGAGCAAGGTCTTTGAGAGGTCGGGCCTCGACCCTCTCTGTCGGCGCCGCCACAGACCTCGTCCCGGGCAGGGGTCTCTCCTCTGCCGCTTCAGCCTGAAGGGGGCCTCGGGCGGGGCGCTGACGGGCGAGTGCGTGGGTTGGCGCTCTGCGGGCGCAGGGGCGACAGGAGCGCGCCCTCTCCTCTGGCCCGCCGCAGCGCAAGTGGCCGGCGCCCGCCCACCCGGTGCTCACTAACCCCCAAGCTGGATTCAGTCACCAGCCGGCGGCTTCGGGACAGCCCGGAGCCTCGCCTTGAAAAGGGGGAAACAGGGCTGATCAAGATCGCGGTGCGTCAGAGACAAGCTCGGACTGAGGGGAGGTGGGGAGCAAGGACTACCGGGTCGTCCCAGGATCCTGTTGGGGCCTCTGGAGAACACACTACACGGAGCTTGGTCCTTTGTGAGAGCACGGTAACGGAGGCCCAGCTGTCACCACTCCTGGGCTCTGATTTTGATCCCCTGGGGCTCTTCATCGAGGCTGGCTGCCAGAGTCTTCTTGGACTGGAGGCCTCAAGTTTGCAGAAGGGGCAGTCCACGGTCCGGTAACAGAGGGAGGGAGGAAGGGAGGAGGAGAAGGTCCAGTTTGCCGCCCAGTTCTGGCAGGGTAACCAGAGCAGGGACCAGTCTGCTCGTGTCCAGGCTTAAGGCCCATCTGCTAGCCTGGGCCTGCAGTGGGAGTCCTGGGGTTCCTGAGGCAGATGTGATTGACAGGCTGAAGGGCCCATCTCCTTGGAGATTTTGTACAAGTGTGTTTGCTTCTCCAGGCCCTGGTTAAGAGGTGGGAGACGTTTCTGCCTCATTTTTTGTAGCCTCCAGTCTACAGGGAGAGGGGCTTCCTACCCCCTTGGAACGTCAGTTTCCTTATGTGTAATAAGACCATATGTCTAGATGTGCCAGGACAGCTGTGATTTATGCCTATTAGTCCAGTAGAATTGTTAATAGCGTTTCCCTTTCCTTTCACAAGAATCCTTCTTTGAACAATATTTCCTGTGGTCATTGTCCTACTTAGCTTAGATTTCAGCCTCCCCTGTCCGCCAGTAAAACATCAAAGCCTGAGATAAGAATTTATGTAGAGATCATTTATTTATAGTAGTGATCCCAAGGAAGAGAGTGAAGGACTACGGAGAGTGAACAGGGAAGGAGGTAAGGCCGACACAAGACTGTGTAACTGAGCTGGTCATTGCTACTGACTAGGATCAGTGACAGTGATGTGCTGTGACATTAGAGCTTGAGACCAAAGGAAAAAATTAGTAATAACTGATCGTATCTTAAAATTTTGATGTTTTGTTCTTCATGGATTTTTATATTGGTTTTGATTTTTAAAAATACTATGTTAAAATATTATTTATCTTGATTATTGAATTTCTTGGTACCTCCTTAAATTTTGCACCTGAGGCAAGTGCCTCACTCTTTTCACTTGCCTTAGCTTTTTCCCAACCCTAATTGCTGTGGGTAATTGGGATTTGATCCAGCTGGGACCTTCTAAAGAGCCTTAGAGAATGAAGAGGCATTTGTTTACTAGTTCTGGCTCCACTGGTCGACTCCCCTGCACTTTCAGGGTGTACATGTATGAGAGCCAGCAGGTACCACGTCACAAAACTGTTTGCCATAGCCCATGAGTATATGTAAGTCCATACCTTGAACCACTTCGCCTGCCATACAAAATGAATGCCCAAGTACACTGCTTATAGCTGGACCATTGGGAGGATTTCCCTTCACCATTGTCCTTTAGAGCCACTCCTAAGTGGGGCTATGTTGCAGTAAACAATCCATTTTTTGGCTGATAGCACCTGTGAGACAGGGCTGAGTGTTTTTTTCCCTCTGTCAGTTGGTTATAGAGAACCACCCCCATAAGACCATAGGTTTGAGTTGAGGGAGAAATGTTGGTATAGCTGAGGTGTAGGTGTCATGGAATCTGAGCCACCTGTTCATTAACTTACCTGAACTGTATGGACCTGCTCAATCCTGATCCTGACTCTACCATTTCTATTATATGACGGATTGCTTATGTGCCTGCTAAATCTTATGACTTGATAGAATTTGACAATACCTAGCTCTTACTGGATATTTCTAGTTGCATAGACCCTTGATGTCCCATTGTCAGGTATAGCCAAATAGCTGCTTTTCAAAAGGCAAATAGCTCCCTGCTACAGAAGGCATGACCTTGCTCTGGCACTCTAGAAATCTTACTGAAACTCTTTTATTATGGCTTATCAGAGACTCTACCCAGCATCCTTATCACCATGAACATCTCTAGCAGCATTGATTCTGCTGGGTCATGTGGACCAAATGGCAGGGAACCTTGTACTATAGTTGGACACACTGTAGAGCTCTCTCTTGCTCTGGGCTTCACTCAAAGGTGGGAGCCTTCCAAGGCACCCATTAAATGGGTTAGAGTAGTATTCTCACCAAGCACTATGTCTTTTTATTAGTGGTAGAGGGTACAGGGTACAACAACTTGCCTTTACCTTACAGAGGATGGCCTGGCATGCTTCAGACTACTGGATCCCTAATAACTTCACCAGTTGGCTTCAAAATAATACGGAATGAAAGAAGTGGGTGAGGATATAGATGAAATAAGATTGGCCATAATATTGGTCCTAGGGGTTCATTTTACTACTTTGTCAACTTTTATATACATTTAACTCCCTCTGGAACAAAAAGGTAAAAAAACCTTCACCAGCATGGAAGGCCCTCAATCATACTTTTTATCTCCCATCTTCTGGTATGAACGTGTCTTACTAGGACATCTGCTCACTAGGTTATGATATATTAGCATTATGTCATCAGTACAGTGGACCACCATGATGTTCTACAGAATATCAAGACAAAGTCACTAAATACATATTGTGACAGAGAGCCGGAGAATTAACATAACCTAAGGGTAAGACAGTGATATGTACTGCTATTCATCCCACATAAAAACAAACAGCTTTTTTTTTGTGTGTGGTACACGGGCCTCTCATTGTCGTGGCCTCTCCCGTTGTGGAGCACAGGCTCCGGACGCGCAGGCTCAGCGGCCGTGGCTCACGGGCCCAGCCACTCCATGGCATGTGGGATCTTCCCGGACCGGGGCACAAACCCGTGTCCCCTGCATCGGCAGGCGGACTCTCAACCACTGCGCCACCAGGGAAGCCCACAAACAGCTTTTGATCCTCCATACTGAGGGATATAAAGAAGAAAACCTTTGATGTTGGTGCTAATCTCTGTAATTCCTCCAAGGAGGTGGTTTTACTTCTGATGTAATAAATTGGTCAAAAATGTGGGTATGTTAGAGGCTTCTGTTTGGTCCTTCCTACCATAATTGCTCTTATTTAATAGGACAGGGAGTAAATGTTAGGGTCTTGCCAGCTGCTAAGTGTATCTCTCCTAGTTATGCACTTAGGGACCAGGGAACTACTAAAGATCCAGTGTGGATCTTTAAATCCATTAGACTTGCTTGCAGGAGAACTCCATTTACCACCTGGCTTTCATGAGCCCCCAGTATAACTGGGGGACCCTAATGGTGCTTCCTGTCCATTGGTATCAGAGCCAGCTCATACTCTGTATCCAATAGCTCTTGACAGCTCTGGGTCTTTCTCTTTCCTCAGGCCAGAGTTACTCGGGTTAAAGGCCACTGCTATGGACTGAATTGCGTCCCCCGCCAAATTCATATGTTAAAGCCCTAACCTCCAGTGTGGAAGTATGGTTGGAGATGGGGCCTTTGGGAGATAATTAGGTTTACATAAAATCATGAGGGTGGGGTTTTCATGATGGGATAGTGCCCTTATGAGAAGGGACACCAGAGAGATATCTACAAGCCAGGAAAAAGACTCTCACCAGTAACTGAATTGGCCAGCACTTGATCTTGGACTTTCCAGCCTTCAGAATTGTGAGAAATAAATTTCTATTGTTTAAGCCACCCAGTCTGTGGTATTTTGTTATAGCAGCCTGAGTAGTCTGAGATAGCCACAGATCCCTTACAGGGAAAGATTGGGGAAGTAATTATCATAAATACTTTTAGCAGTATAGGAGGGTTCTTCCTTAAAGAGACTTGGACTCCTTTTCAATTAATAGGCTCTGAGCTCGTGAACTGGCCTAGATCTGGGAAATTTATGAGGAAATACTATTTTCCATTGTAGCAGTTGTCATCAGCCTTCTGATCACTAGCTCTTCCTTTTGGGGGTGAGGTTGTTATACAAGTCAAGTAATAGTCATCTGACCATTTATTTAACTCCTAGGAAAAGCATGGTGTATTAGCCATCACCACAGATCCCATGGGTTGAAGCCCTCTGGTTGCCCCTTTGGTCTGTAATTACATCCACCCTGCCTTTGTTGTTTAAGTGTCACCATCCAGCCTCTGCTATTCTAGAATCCTACCATCCCCACTAACACTAGAGATCCTCACCTGTGCATTTTGTTTTGCCTTAGTGAAGGGAGTGTCTGATGAACTTGGCTTGGGAATATAATCTGGTGATAGGTTCTCTGGTCTTGCGTGTTAAAAACAATCTAACATTCTCACTCCCCTGGGCGTTCTGACTCCTTTGATACTGTCAAGAAAGTTCTGGCATTTCCACCTCATTTCCATAGGCCATAATTGTATCCAAGTACTGAAGAGCCATCTCAGAAGCATATGAAGATGGTTTTATGTATCCTTGCTTGGATGTTAAACCCAGCGTAATGAGAGAATGCTTCCAAGTTAATAAATTCCCACACATGTTACCCCTGTTCCTACCAGAACATAGGTCCTGTCATTTTTTCAATATATATGCTATTTCCTTGTGGATCAGGGACTGTATTTCCCCACTTAGGCTATGCTGAAACCTAACTCTAGTATAGAGACCATGAGGGGAGGTAGGGAGGAGGATAGATGTCACCTCTGGAGCCACTTGCCTTAGGAGGAGTCTTGGCAGGGAATCCAGGCAAGGAGAGGCTACTCTCCTGTAGTATGGGGAAGAGAGCTGCTGCTGCTGGCCTTGAAGGTTTGGGGGAATCCAGGAATTAAAAATTCTCAATTAACTGACCCAAATGTCCCTGTTCCATGTTCCAGGGTTCTGTGTATTTTGTATCAGGGCCATGACTTTGTCATAGACCTAACAAAGCTGTGCATGCAGCCTTTTGTTGTGGCTCTCTTACCCTTATAGTTAAATCAATTAAATAAGCCCTGGATTTGATTTCCAACACAGTCTGTCCTGTGGCTGCAGGAGATAAAGATCTCTTTAAAAGCTTCTATGGAGGCCTCCTAGCTTTCACAGTGTACCTTGAGTTTAGAGTTGGCTGACCTGGGACTATCTTTTTCTTTTTTCAAGGCTTCTAAAGCACTTAGCAAAAGCCAGTCAAGGCCATCATCCATATAATCACCATTGTCCTCATATGTTCTATGTGCCATAACCAGGGTTTCTCAATCTTGGCACTATTGAAATTCTGAGCCAGATTATTCTTTCTTGTGAGGGGCTGTCCTATGTATTTTAGGATGTTTAGCAGCATCTCTGGCCTCTACCTATTAGATGCCATAGTACATCTCCTAGCGGTTCCAGACATTTAGCAATGTCTCCAGACATTGCTAAATGTCCCCTGGGGGGTAAAATAGCCCCTGATTAAAAAGCACTGACACAAGCCAATGCTTCACTTTCCCCTTGCATCTCTTTCTAATCTCTAATCACAGGAGTTCTGGTAAATGATGCGACTGCATGCTGGGATTATTACCATCCTACTTACTAACAGTAATGGGGTCCTTATCTCTGTTTGAAAGGGGACTGTTCCAGTTCTTGAGTCCCTTCCTTGCAAGTCTGCCTTCTAGACTGCCTTCTATTTGGGAATGACTCTAAGGGAACAGGAGTAAGGGATGGTGGAGAGTAAAACAGAGAAGAAGAAAAGCAAGTACAAAGGTACAGCGTAGGGTCGTTTACAGCTGTGGGGACCTGGGGGAATGTGTCTCAGAAATGTCTAAGATTCAGAAGTAGGCAACATTAATCCATAGGTTCCCACCCTTCTTTGGTTCAGGTGTGCCCTGTTGGGTGTTAACCCCCCTAGTACTTCCAGATTGCACACCCATGCATGTTGAGCAGGTTTCTATATGTGTTCCATGCCTCAGCATCCGAGGAGTCCGGGAGCAGAAAGTGAGAAGTAAGCAGCACAGCTGAGATTGGGATACCCCAGAGAAGCTGGTTGCTATATCAGTGGCTGGTTGCTATAAACAGTGTGCCTGGAATATCTGAAGTTGTGAGCTTGAGGAGTCCTATGTGGTGATCCTACTTATGTATGACTACGGAGGATGCAGCCTGTGCTGCCCTTCACTGGGTGCTGCCCAGGAACATGAGGAAGGCTAGACCCTGGAGCCTCATTTATAGGTTCAAACCCTGCCTCTGCTCCTTCTGACCAAAAGGGCCTGGAGTCAACTATGTGGGGCAGGTGGATCCCTGGGTCACCCCCTGGCACCCAGGCAATCTGCTCCAACCCAGACACCTGCCATGTGAACACTAAACCAGTGGTTGGGAAAGGCAGATGGATGAGATTGCAAAGGTTGGCAGAGGATAGACCATACTTGACCTAAAAGATTCTTAATTAAAAAAATTTAATTAGTTAATTAATTTTTACTGAAGTGTAGTTGATTTACAATATTGTGTTAGTTTCAGGTGTACAGCACGGTGATCCAGATACATAAATATCTATATCTCCATATATATATATATATATATATATATATATATATATATATATATACTATATATTTTTAGATTTATATTTTAAAATATATATGTATTTCAGTTATATATATATATTTTTTTCAGATTCTTTTCCCTTGTAGGTTTTTACAAAATATTGAGTATAGTTTCCTGTGCTGTACAAACCTAAGTGGAGTCAACAGTAGGACAGTCAGCTTAAGACTGAGCCCGTAGGGGAAGAACCATCCCTTGGCTGGGCCTCTGAGCTCTATCCTCCCAGACTAATTCCAGTGGGACTGGGTGAGACTACAAAAAGATGGCGGGGCAGTTTGGAAGGGATCTACTATTAGGCAGTGCAAACAACCCAAGGCACTCTTGAGAATGAGCATTTGGAGAAGAAAGGAGAAGCTGGGCCAGAAGCTTGAGGAGGCTGGTGCCTCAGGGACAGGCGGGGAGTGGACAGGAACACAGGCTGAGAAGGCACTGCATGAAGTGGGAGGGGGAGGTGGTGAGGAGTCAGAACAGCCCATTTAGCGCAGGGATCCGAACCTGACCCCAGGCCCAAGTCAGACAGGTGTGGGGGTAGGTTCGTGCAAGCCAGAGTTTATGAACAGGTGCTGTGGGCACCAGCCTTGTCTACACCCAGACCCAAAGCTTCAGGGGTCACCTTGACTCAGCTCATCTTCCACCATTCCATGCTCCATGGAGGAGCCTGGCCCTGTGTGAAGAGCTGGTGCATCTGAGCTGCACTGTGGGCTGTTCTAGGGACCTTGACAAGCAGAGATAGGTCAGCACCCTTCAGAAGTGGCCTGGCAAGAGTCACTACCATTGGTAGGACAGGCAATGTTCTCCAGGGAGGATGCGTACTTGTGATTGCCCTGGGTGTTCTTGCTATGGAGATCAGCTAACCAGCATGTGACCTCGGCAAGTTTCTCAACCTTTCTAAGCTCATCCATGAAGTGAGGATAATAACTGTACTTCCTTTCAGGTTTATGTGAAGATGAAAGAAGAGTAATATCAGTTCACTAAGGACTTGAAGATGAAGACCTAGGACATATTAGCTCCTATGATATTTCGTACCCAATTTGCATCCTCTGAGACTTCCTCTGAGTCTGTAACTGCTCTGGCTTCCCATGAAATGTGCCTTTAGGCCAAGAATACCCTGGAGAGAAGCCGAGTGTCCTTCCACTGCTGCCTATATTGGTAAAGAAGCTGGTGTATGGCGTGGTGCTTCAGCCTCTGAGCTTCACTAACCCAGTCAGACTGGGGAGACAGACCTGCTCACAGGGCTGGTCAGTCAGGTCTCTGAGCCCACATGGCTGAGGCCAACCCCAGACCCTGCAGGAACAGGTAAGGCCTCTGGCAGCCTTTCCTGGGATTTCTAGCCTCTGCCTTCAGCCACAGATGGTCCACATCAGACAGGAGCAAAGATAAAATTTGGTTTCCAACTAGTTTCCTACTTGTGGTAGAGGGGGCACAGAAGGACAGTCCTTGCTTATTACAGACCCCTTTACTACCCTCATTTCTTTTTAGACTTCCACCTCTTTTCAGAGGTGCTAAGGACTATTTTGTGGGAAAATTTTGAAAATTATGTGAGAAAATGTTAAACCAGGAAATTACCCAGAGTTGTAGAAAGCAAATCAGGGGTTAGCATGGGGACTAAAGTCAAGAGGCTGTTACCCTGGGTAAGAATGAACCCCAGGATGGAGCTGCAGTGCAGATAAACTGGGCAGGGGGACCCACAGGTGGAGGAGGGGGCAGGGCACTCCCTGAGTGGTCAGAGGGACTCTCTGGGCCCATAGCCCAGTCTTCTGGGCATCACAGTGCACATCACAACACCCCTAACTCAGCTGTTCATGGGCTGTTACCCCAGGGCCAGGCTGCTGTGCCACCAAGAGGGGCTGAGTCCTTGGCCAGGAAGGGAGGGCTGGCTTGAAGGAGCATCTGGGTTTCTCCTGCCCTCACCCCTTTCCTTGGTTCTCAAGGTAGAAGGTGGGAGAATAAAGCTTATCACACAGAGAACCAGAAAGAAGGACTCAGTTTTCATTTCTAGCTCCTTGGAGGGTCAAGGAAGCCTGTAAGAGTCTGGAAAAAGATCTTGAGGAAGCTGAATTTACAGATCAGCACAACTGCAATTATGGGGGCCTGAGGCAGGGCTGTCAGCAAATTTCAGCAGGGACGACACCTCATGGGACCTTGTGGGCTGGGTTCAGGAGTTTAGACTTTGTCCTAAGAGCAATGGGGAGCCATGGAAGCTTTAATAGACAAGAGTGGCATAGTCAGATTTGCATTTTAAAAATCTCTCTTTGGGCTTCCCTGGTGGTGCAGTAGTTGAGAGTCCGCCTGCCAATGCAGGGGACACGGGTTCGTGCCCCGGTCCAGGAAGATCCCACATGCTGCGGAGCGGCTGGGCCCGTGAGCCATGGCCGCTGAGCCTGCACGTCCGGAGCCTGTGCTCTGCAACGGGAGAGGCCACAACAGTGAGAGGCCCGCGTACCGCAAAAAAAAAAAAAAAAAAAAAAAAATCTCTCTTTGCTGCTGGGTGGAGAAAGGATTGAGGGGCCAGATGGGAGAGAGGAAGGCCAGTCAGGAGGCTGTTACAGGGGCCAGGCAGGAGAATGTAGGGGCCTGAACTGGGGCTTGGAGCTATGGAGGCAGAGGGAAGTGGGCTAGTTAGGGATTAGTCAGGGATGAATGCAGTCATGCCTACGAACTGGTCTCCTTGCTTCCACCTTTGCCCCTTACAGTCTATTCTCCATACAGCAGACACAGTCATCCTGGTTAAAACATAAAAGCCCAGGTCATGCCACTCCTCTGGCTTCTCCTCTCCGAGTAAAAGCCAAAGTCCTTCCTGAAGCTTATAAGGTCAACGTGGCCTGTCTTCCCACCCCCACGTCTCTCTGAGCTCATATACTTCTACTGGCACCTCACTTACACTACTCCAGACATTTCTTTGCTGTTCTTAGAACAGGCAAGCACATGTCTCCTCCTCCCTGCCCCGTCCAAGGCCTCTATGTTCCCTGTTCTCTTGGTCTGAAATGCAGTTTGCCAGATATTCACACAGATGCTCCCTTACACCTTATTTTCTACTGTAATATCCTATTTATTTCCATTAGACACTGCTTATCATCTGTGCTTTTTAAATATGTTTGTTCAAAATGTCTCATAGTATGTAGCACAATGCCTGGAACATAGTAGATTCTTAGTAAATAATTAGTTGAATGAATGAGTTGAGGTTGAGGTTGAGGATGCAAGAGTGAGGCAGTTGCCCTCTAGGCCTTACCTCCTCTTGAGAGTTTAGGCAGTCTGCCCACAGAAACTAGGAGAGCAAGGTGAGGAGGAAAGTGGTAAGAGGCAGGGAGGCCCAAGGTATGTGTGTGTGAGAGAGAGGGTAGGTGCTGGCCCCAGGGCCCCTGCACCTCTCCATGCCTGACCTGAGATCTGGGCAGGATGGTGGTAGGTCTGGGCCAGGCTCTGACCAAGGAGATAACAGGCTGTGTCAGAAGCACCAGGAAGGAATGCAAGGGGTAGGATGGAGGGCATGTGGATGGGAACTACTACTGATTTTGCCTGGGGATGGGCCGGCCAAGGCTTTGCTCTAGGGGAGGGGACAGTGGAGCTGGGCCTTAAAAAGTGAGTAGGAGTTTGCTGAATGAAGAAGAAAGAATAAAGACATTTCAAGCTTGAGAAAAGGTCTGAGGGTATGAAAAGCCAGGATTGCTCAAAGAATGGTGAACAGTCTTGTGTAGCAGAGGAAGTAAGACACACAGTCGGTCAGCAACCTGCAGTCCAAGAGGCCTTAAATGGTAGGCCTACAATTGATCGGTCAGGGGCTCTATCCTGAGGGCCCTAGGGCCATGTTGGCCAGGGGAGGGGGTCCATGAAGCAAGGGAATAAGAGAATTCTCCAGCTGTCCTGAAATGGGCTCCAGAAATGCTTAGGAGGCAGAACCCCAGGCACAGCGATGGGTAGGATGGGATGGCTGGGGAGAAGGTATAGGGGATGATGTCCAAGCCTCTGGGTTGAAGGCCGCTGAGGTGAAGACGTGAGAGAGGGGCAGGTTGTGGGACAATAACGAGGGGTCGGTCTGGGGCAGGTGGGCTGGGATTTCTGAATTGGGGACCCTAGATCTGTGTCTCCTCCTGGAGACTCGGCTGCCCCGTCTCAGGACAGAGACCCTGGGTCACAAAGACCTTGTTCCACAGCTTGTCCCAAGCTTTTCATGGTCCAGCACATTTGGGGTCAGTCAGGGCTCCTGGGCAAAGAAGGTAGTTGGGGGACTGGGTAGAGACTGGGCCTTGAAGCAGGGAAGATTGGCAGCTCTGGCGCCACTCCTCTTGGCTACTGCCCACCCCCGCCCTTCCCCGCAGGATGCCTACCTTGGCAAGGGTTGACCTGGTTGTGAAACCGTGTACAAGCCCCTGTGTCCTTGTCTTTTGAAGTAAAAGGCTGACTCAAGAGTTAGTGATTGGGAAATGTGAAGATGTAGAAACAAAGAATAGCTGTTGGGCTGGGGAAATGGTAAAAATTAGACTATAAATCTGTCACATGGCGGAATCACCGAACACCCAGTTCCCTGAAAGATATAAAGGCCTGACACACATTACTAAGCAGTTTTTATAGGAAGCAGCCCCCCTCCCACCAGATGAAAACTGCTGACCCCCAAGAACATAGACCCTAGACTGGTTAAAGCCAGAAGGTTGATGATGCTTGAAACTTCACCTTATGCCAACCAGTCTGAGAACTGTCCACAAGCTGATAATGCCCTGCTCCTTGAACACTATAAAACTCCTCACTACCCCCTCCAAGATGGGTCACCCAGTCTCGAGGGCATTAGCTCACTGTGGCCCCCTTTGCCTGGCAAAGCAATAAAAGCTATTCTTCTCTACTTCACCCCAAAACTCTGTTTCCGAGTTTCTATTCAGCACTGGTGAACAGAGGCTGAGTCTCCGCAACAGTTGCCGCAGCTTTGCTTGATCTTGATCTTGATGGTACCTAGGTAACTGGAGGACCCCTCAATTGGGGTGGGTAGGCCCTGTGTGGGGAGGTGGTGACTGTGGGATTAAGGCAAGTAGGGCGGCTTCTGGGAGTGGGGAGCCAGGTTTCGGCAGGTTTGAGTCTGGGAGAGGGGTGGGGGCCTGTGCCTGAGGCTACAGGATTTTTTCACTGGAGATCCTGAGCCTAATAGCTTCCCCCTCTGCGGGCCAGTCCTCTGCTCACCGTATGAGCGGGTGGTGCCTGACCTTGTCTGCAGACTGCACGGGCCTGCAGGACCAGGGCGCAAGACTCCAGCCACTCAATTCTCAGAGGACACTTGCACACTGCCCTGTGCTCCTTGAGGGAGGGGAGGGGTGGGGTCCGCGGGAGGATCCTTGGAAGAAATTCCTAGGAACAAATTAAAGCAAGAACACAAGATCTAAAAGAAGAAAATGGAAATAAAAATATACCAGAGTACTACACAACACTCTGTCAATGAAAAAAGTTAATCAATAGTCAACCTAAGAAAGAAATGAAAGATTTTATTTGAGCCAAACTGAGGATTATAGCCCAGGAGACAGTCTGAGAGGGCTCTGAGAACTGTTCGTAGAGGTAGGTGGGGAGGTCAGTATTTATGTGATTTTGGTTAAGTGGATACTAGCAATCCAGCTCACATCTCAGTAGAAGGTTGCTGCTAGCCATGAGCAACAGACATCTTAGTTAATGGTTTTAGTGCTTTTCTCAGTATGGGAAGATGCAAGAATCAAGGTTCTTAAAAATTTCTCCTGAAAATATCTAACTCTCTGAAGGCCTGTTCTACCACCTTACCCAGAACACAGAGTGCCTCATCCTGATCTTTGCCTTGAATTCTTTTCAGGGTCTACTGTAGGTCAGTGACTGAAGTGGCTAATGACTTGATTCTTGTAGAACTGGATGGTGGGCAACATTCATTATTTTACAATCCCTTCTCTTTCAGTCTTAATTTCAACCAAGGTCTGGGGGCCATTTCATGACCAATTTGTCCCATGGCACTAGGAATGTTCATTCCCAGGTCAGTCGAGGATTTCATTGATAGGCCACTCAATGTGCTATTACTGGACTAGGCCCTGTTAACAGTAACCAAAGGCCTCTGGACTGCCTATCTCACTAGTCTGTTATGGTCCAGGAAATGGTTCCCTCTTGTTGCTTCTTCACATATCTAGAGTTACACTATCACACTCATTGATCTTATAGATCTATATATTTGGTCAGTCATTTCAAGTTGCCTCATCATTAATTTTATCTGAGGCTCAGTCACACATTTGGTAATGCAAGAAACAATAATCTGGCAAAATAGGCAGAATATAAGAAATATGTCGAGTAACATTAATAAGGTCATAAGTAAGTATTTAAGCTAAGAACTTCCACTAGGTGTGGCCCAGTATTTACCCAGGTCGTCTGACTAGTCTATTCTTTACCAATTACTATCTTTAAGGGAAATTATACGCTGGCATTGTACATAAAGTTCACCAAAGATGTAGGCACATACAAGGCAAGTGGTGGTGTGTCATCATGACCCCTTACAGGATTGAGAAAGGAATGTTACCTTCTAAGAGTTACATGGCTGGCACCAGGAGAAAAATTGATGTTTATGGTTGAGGAGGTATTTCTGCCATTGGGGAGGTCTAGTTAACGCACATGGCAGCTGCGCAGTGCACACTAGGGGGAGGGAGGAGGCTAAAGGGCAGAGAAAAGTTTTATGTTTAAATATTTTTTGGTCTTGCCTTAAAATCTGAATTTTTATCTCATTAACCTGAATAAATGCAGAATAAGCACAGATCACAGTATTCTCTGGGAGGAAAGGATTCTAGCCAGTTCTCCCCAAGTGAGTCTCTAGAATCAGGGCAACCCCAGTCACGGTTCAAAGGGGTTTGTTGTCTGTTTTTCCAGAGCCTGATACTGAGTCTAAATCTCTGGACAATTGGAAATGTATGAGAATAACCTTGGCAAGTTTGTAAACGAAGAACAAGGAGGAGAGATTATCACGTTAAACTCTTTAAGAGGTAATAATTAAATCAATATGATAGTTTCAATAATAAGAAAATATTTCAGTGGAATAGGGTCCAGTAACAAAGATTCTTGCAAAAATATGAAAAGTTCCTATCTATCATTAAGAAGTTAATCCTCAGAAAAATGAGTGAAGGGTTTAGAGGAATTCTTGGAGGGAGAAGACCATTCTGTTCCATGTTCATTCAGCACCCACCAGCAAACACAACAAATGTTTGTTGAATGAATGCTCATCCCTGGTAATCAGAGAAGTGCAAATTAAAGTGACTACATATCGCATTTTACTTATCAGATTGGCAAAAATGAAAAATAAAAACCTGGTAATACCCTGTGTTGCAAGAGCGTGAGGAAATGAGCACTGTCATGTGTTGATGGTGAGAGTGTGAATTGGTAATGTTGCCAAAATATCGGCTTCCCTGTGCACCAATGCCGATCAGAAATACAGAGACAGAGATTTTGGAGGAAGAGAGAGAGATGGCTTTATTTTTCTTCCATGCGCAAGGGAAGACAGAGCAGGCAGCGCCTCAAGAACTGTGCCCCTCTGTCCTGGGGAATTACAGGGGGTCTTATAGGTGGAACCCGAAGTCCAGGGTAAGTGAAAAGGATCAAAGTGGTGAATGTCTTGCATTCTTCTTCCTGCAATATTTTAAAAGTTACTGCTGGCGTCAGGCAGCCTGGTAATTGGGTCTGTTCATCTCCGGGTTATCGGCCTGCGACCTTCTTTCTGAAATGTAAACAGCTAAGAGGGGTGATTTGCTACAAGAGAATGCAGCAAGAGTAAGTGCCAGGTGCAGGGTACAATTCATATGGAATCAGAGAGTAATTGGTTTTGCTTAGCTTTGTGAAGGACAAGTGTTTGTTAGTAGTAACAGCTAAAGTATAACCAAGATTGCTTAATTCTTTCAGGCCTGTTTATGCTGTTTCCCCAGCCTGCTCATTGTTCTTATTTTCCTTGTTTATCAGAAGAGTCTCATTTCTATTTTTGCTGCAACAGTAACAGTCTTTTGTGGTCTGTGATAGTACAAAACTGAATATAGCACAACCGTCCATTACTCGGGGCTCACTAAATAAATGAGGCTGCTTCCTCTTCCGAGCAACCTAAGGAGAGGGTAGATCCACGTGACCCGGAGTCCAGGATGCGTCATCGAGTGCGAACAGCCACAATTCACCAACTCTGCTATCACTTATATTTTTTAAAAGTGCGAGTCTCTACAGGAGTGTGCAACCGAGCTGTGAAAGGCCAGGCCTCGGAGAAGGAGTGGCGTGTACTCTGGAGGCGAGTGTTCTTTTCTTTCTACTAAAATCTTACTTACTTACGCACACACACACACACACGTGCGCGCTCCCTGGTGGGGAGAGTGGGAAAGGAGAAAGAAGGAAAGAATACAGTGGGGGGGGGCGGGGGCGGGGGGATCGGAGAGGACGGGAAGAAACCCGGAAGAGAGAAATGCTGAGATTGCCGGGAGGCAGATACCGCCCCCAACCAAACCGGTGATCTCCCTAGTCCTATCCCCCGCGGGGCAGTCCCTCCCGCAGCTGCTAGGGGCCGCCCGCGCTCGTGCTGGTGCCCATACGGGGCCTTTGCTGCCTGTGCTCGCCTTTGACATATCTTTGCACACAGTTCCTCACGCTGTAGAGCTCTTCCCTCCCTCATCCCTTAGTTCTCAGCTGACACTTTCCCTGACTCCATCCAGGTCAAACCCTTTGGCGTGACGTCCTCTTCTAGCACCTCAGACCTCGCTTCCCTATTAACAGGACTGCCCTTGTGATTCATGTCTGCCATCCACCCAGGCTGTGGCTTCCTTGAGGGCAGCACAGTACCTGTCTTGCTCCCCCTTGCACCCAGTGCCTAAGAAAATGCTTGGCACCTGAACAGGTGTAGCACTCGGGAGCCATGGCCTGTGCTGGAGGGAGGCAGGCCAGGGCACCGACACGGTTGAGGCCAAGCAGAGGGAATTTATTAGAGAGGCAGGGCGCAAACATATTTACACGGGTGCGCGGGGACATTAAAAAAAAGCAGAGGCGGGGACGGGAGGCTCCGGGAGCTGCTCAGACGAGTTCCACCTTGGCATTGGGGTACACCGCCACCACGTCGTAGCCCTCAGGCGGCTTGACGCGCGCTTTGGCGTGGCTTTCGCAGTAGAGCCGGTCGTCCAGAAAGAAGTAACCGCGCTGCTTGAGGTTCAGGCCGCAGTCGCTGCACATGAAGCACTCGGGGTGGTAGAGCTTGTCCCGCGCCTTGACGATGGTACCCCTGACGGGTGATCGGAGAGGGCAGCGTCAGGGGCTGACCGATCCGAGAGCACGCCCCCACTAAGGGCCTCGGGCGGGGTCAGGGGACCACGGGGGTGGGGGGCGGGTGGGGAAGACAGGGGAGGTACTCACACGATGCCGTGGCCGCAGCGCGTGCACTCCGGCAGCCCCTGCAGGCCGCTCAGCGGAGCGCCTAGCTTGCCCGCCGTGGGCTTGAGGTTCCGGGGGCCGCCAGGCCCGGGCCGTTCCCCTGAAAGCCAGAGCACGATTGGCAAGAGCCCGGTGCGGAGGTCAGAAAAGGGAAAAACTTCATTTCTGCGGAGTATGGGCCTGGGCCCGGCTTCCGTAGCCACCGGCAAAGAGACTGGGATGGGGGTTGGAACGGCGACAGGGGTTGGGTGGGAATGAGAAAGCCCGGGCGCAGCGAGGTGTGTGGGAGCGCGCTGAGGACACGGGGGGAGGGGCTAATGGCCGGGACGCCGGACGTGGGGTCGCAAAGGCGTGGCTTGGGCTGGTTGGGGGCGCGGAGTTCGGTACCTCAGGGAGTGGGAAGGCGGGTGAGGTAAAATCTTACCGCCCTCGCCGGCCTCTAGCATGCCCTGCAAGTAGCGGAAGGAGCCTGACTGCTTGGGCTCCGCAGCCGTCGGCTCGGCCGACTCCCGAAGCATCCTGTACACCTCTGAGCCCAGGTCTACTCCGCAGTCGCGGCTCCGCGAAAGGCCTCTGGCCAGGTCAGTGCTGGGCGAAAGAAGATGCACTAAGGGACAGGGTTGCAGTACCAGCCTTCACTCTGCCAGCTCAAGGGTCTGGTGAGGTTTCGTGAGTCAGAAGGCAATCAGCTGAGACCCAAGGATCAAGTGTTAAGGGTCAGGATGGGACCTGGTGTGAGATTTAAGGGCTCGGGGATTAGGATGGGATCTGGGTATGGCATCAAAGATTATGCCTCTGTACTACCTGTGGGGTGGAGACACGTGCAGGGTGCCCAACTGGGCCAGTAAAGTAGCCTCACTGCTGCTGCCATTGTGAGGGACTGGGAGGCGAGGTGACTGCCCGTAAGGAGATCCCAGGCCTGGCCTGCCATCTTCTGGCCCAAGCCCCGTGGCTGAGGGCCACCTGCTTGTCGCTGGACTGCCATCCTAGGAGAGAGAGGACCCTGAGGCACTGGGAGACCCTCTGGGGTAGGACCTCTGGCCATTCCTTGTACACCCACCCCTGCCCTGCTATGCCAAGCCTTCTTGGGTGTTGGCTGGCTACTCTTGCTTGGGCATCTCTCGGCTGTGGTTCCCGGTCAGGGAGGGGGTTTGTGGGGAAAGACTGAGCCTTGGGCCTGGTTCAATCCCTGCAGAAATGAGAAATGCTCATGGAAAGTCAGACACAAAAACCTGAGTCCCTGAGACTCAACGTTGGCTCATGAGCCCTGTGGTGGTTCTGACTACCAGTGCCCATGGGGGACAGTGTTGGGGCAGGACCATCCCAAGAAGCTTTTTAAGCCCAGCATGTCTGGTTCTGAGTGTGTGGCTTCCTTGCAGAGGTGGTCCTGATACCAAGTCTTCTTCTCTGTCAGAACTGTGCTGGGTACTGG
The DNA here is from genome assembly GCF_964341445.2 of Mesoplodon mirus. NCBI lineage: Eukaryota > Metazoa > Chordata > Mammalia > Artiodactyla > Ziphiidae > Mesoplodon > Mesoplodon mirus. Next base: position 74,431,718 of record NC_138980.1, read on the forward strand.
ATGGGCCCATGGTTGGGAATGCAAAAAAGGAATTTCTGTTCTGCAGCCAGGAAGGGTCATCAATCATTGTGTCCCAAGACCCTTTAGTGGGAGCAGGCTGAAGTTTAAAGGTACCATTGTGAGGTCAGCCCCCTCCAGGCCTGTATTTTTTTCCCCCATTTCCTGCTTCCCAGGCCAAAATAGGTGGCCTTCTGTAGACACAGCAGATAGGGGCAAAGGCTTGGCCAGGGCTCAAAGCTCCCCACACCACCACCCCACAGCCAGCCTGATGCCCATGGCTGAAACATTTGAGGAGGAATGCCCTGAAAATGCCTCCTCAGTCCATGAGAAGAGGTCAGTATCTCTGCAGGCATGGTTTCTGAATGGGGACTTCAGATCTTTGTCCCTGCAGGGCCATGTTGCCCCTCGCTTGCAGGCACACAAGCCTGCCCTCAGCAGTGTGATAACAGGCATGCACACTCTCACAAGTACATTTACAGACATACCCATGCATGAAGGCAACACATAGGCACCAGCCAGTCCTCCACCTACATACACCTAATCACACAGACACAGTTACATATACTTGGAGCCAGTGCTGGTCATGCTGGGGATGACCATGGTGACCTCCATGACACAGTTGGTGGCCAGAGCAGCCTGACTTTGGGGTGGGGCCCAAGCGCCCAGGCCATGAAGGTGTTCTCAGCCTCAGTCTGGGAGGTGACATGTAAATTTTTCCTCCCTTCTACAGTGTGAACAGGGATGCTAGGTGGGGAGGAAAGGACGCCTACCCTAGAGGGAAAGAGCAAGCCTTGGACTCGGTCAGCCTCCAGCTGGGGCACAGTTGAGCCTGCAAGACTTTGCCCAAGCTGCTGCTTTCTACAGGCTCTGAGCTGGGCAGGGGCGTGAGGAATGGGCAGACTAGCAGCTGAGTGACTGAATGGGGGTGGTGTCCCAACTTCTTCCACCCCAACAGACAAAGGAGAGGGGGTCTCTCACTGCCCAGATGGGCCCCCATCAACGAGGCAACAGCAGCAGAAAAACCTTTAGCCTTAGCCTCTGAGAAACCTGAGCACTCTCACACATGTGTCTTCAGGGCAGTCAGGCCGGGGCTGGCCTGGCCTCTAATGGGGACCAGATGGGCCATGGGCCGTGGGGGCAGGGCTGGGCCCCGTACAGAACAGGCTTCAACAGGAAGGGGGAGCTGGAGGGACCTGGAGGGAGGAAGCCCTCACTGACCCCCACACAGCAGGGTGTGGGAGTTTATTGCAGGGTCATCAGAGCCACTGCCCCTCCCATGGCCACCCATGCAGCAGCCTCTCTAGGTCTGAACTCAGTGGTTAGGACACGCATGGTGACCTCAGTGTTGGTTTGAGTCTCAGCTCTATCACTTGCTCACTGAGCAAGTTTCATCAGCTCTCTGAACCTCAGTTTCTTCATCTGTGAAATGGGGACGATGGTTTCTATATCATAAGTTCCTCGTGGAGATAAAATGAGACAGTTGCATACAAAGCACTTAGCATAGTGCCTGGCACACATCCATTTCTGGATGAATGGCTGTCATGGGCATTCCTGAGCCCCCATTCCTGGATTTCCCTTCTCCATGGTGTGCCTGGTACCATGTGTTCCCCGTGTCTGAGTACCCGCCAGCTGCCGATTTGGTTGTTGAAGTCTCAGTGGGCTAGTCAGCAGCATGGGGGTAACTTCTAGTTTGCTCATCAGCTCCAGCATGACTGTGGTCAGAATCTAGGACACTCAGACAGAGGTGGGCACTAAATCCAGGTGAGCAGGTGGCACCTCCCAGAGGCCAAGCTCCAGCTCCCTGCTGGTCTGGAGAGGATAGGCTGAGTTCTGCGCTGCCTGCTGCACCTGGCTTGCCTTAACCCATCACCTGGTTCTCAGTTCAAATGCCACCCTCTCCAGGAAACCTTTCCTGATCACCGTCCTTCCTCCACTCTGGGCTGTGTTCCCACGTGAGGGCTGAGAGAAGGAGTCTCCAATGACCCTATATGGAAGGTGGGCCTGAAGCCCCAGTTGGTGAGTGCCAGGGTACCTTGTGCTGGTCTTAGGGCCAGCTGTGGTCTTCCCCTCCTGTGATGGCTCCAGCTGGGCCCACCGCCCTCCCCCCTGCAGGGAGAGGGTGGGAGCAGTATGGAGACAATGGGCCCTGTATCTGTGTTCCTGAGGACACGGCCCTACAGGGGCTGGGTGGGGGTGTTTCTGTCCCCACCCCCCATGGAGCTCTTGACCTTTTAAGTACAAAAGGGGGGCAGCAGCTGAGGGGCTGCCCTGTTGCTTGTGGAAAATCCCCCTGCTTCCAGCCTGAGCCCCGCAGCCTGGCCCTTGAGGAGTTCAGTGAGGGAAAGTGTGGGACAGAGGGAGCTGTTCTCCAGCCCCAAGCCCCACTGGCCCAGAGCCTCTCCTGGAGGACTCAACAGACCTGAGCTTCATATTCCAAAGCTCAGGTCCCCTTGTCCTATCCATCTTGGTGCTTACACACGAGAGCTGGGCTCACACATGAGCTGGGGGCCTGTACTACGCTATTCCCGTTTTGCCCATGTCAAGTCTGGGTGATTTGTCTATGCCCCCCAGCCCCTGTCCCCAAGGGTCCATGGAACTACCAGAACAAGCTTCTGAGACCCAGGTGTGGCCACAAATCTCTTCAAGAACAGCTGAGGTCCTGGGTAGAGGAAACCAAGAGCCTCTCTGTGCCCTCAGCCCTCACCTCTGTCCCCTGCCACCCCGGGACTTTTTTCTCTGAACCTACGGTGCACAGTCTCACCTCTGGGCCTTTGTATGTGCTTCACTTTGTATGTGGCACACTTCTCTCCATGCCCCTTTGCCTCCCTTATTCTTCCAGACCTTCAGGTCTTGGCTTGGATACCCCTCTTCCAGGGAGCCCTCTCTGACCCCTTGAGTCATATACCTACTCTAGACTCCTTTGACCCCTGGCTTCTTCCATCCCAAAACTGCTAGGTGCCTCTCCCCTTCCAGAATGGGCACTCCCTGCGTATGGTAAGCACCTGGCCTCAGGGATGCCAGCAAAAGCAAGGTAGGGAACAAATGTCAGAGAAAGATGGGGACTGGGATAGGGGGTGAGGGAGAGGCCATGGCAAATCATTCCCTCTGGTACAGCAAAGCCTCTGTGGAGAGACAGTGGATATGAGCAGGCCCAGGGGGCCATGGTCCCACATGCTGGGTCCCAAGTTCTGGCTCCATCTTAGACCAGTCGAGTCTCCACCTTGCCCAAACTCAGTGGCCCAGAAATAACGAGTTCACTCTGGATGCCTCAGCTTTGCCCACTTGTCCACCCCTCAAGCCCATGGCAAAATGAGGCCCTAAAGCAGCCTGGCTCCACCTCACGCTCCTTGAGGACAGCACCATAGCTGTGACGCTTGTCATACACAGAAAGGTGACTGAGCAGACAGGCCTGCAGCCTGAGGTCTGCTAGCTGCAACCACAGAATGGCCAGGAGAAAACTTCAGTCTTGGATAGGGCAAGGCAGTGCCTTATATTCTAAGGTTGGCTCTGGCCAGGTAGGTGCCCAAGGCTAGGATGAGACAGAAGAGTGCCCCACAGCCTGAGGTCACTTCACAGCCTATGGCTGTCCCCCACCCCTCCCCCAAGCCTGGTGACTTCCTCCTGATCTGGCAACACTGGGCGACAGAGTGAAACCCAGCTGGGTAGGAGGTAGCCCTGAGCCAAGGCCTGGCCCAGTCCCTGCCCACCACAGGCACTATTGTCCCAGAATCCAGGACTGCTTAGAGTACTGACAGAGCCCACAGCAGGTATCCGTCACCTTGGGAGCCCCTGATGGAGCATGGACAGAGCCCAGAGAAGCCTTCTGCTTCAGTCTTTGACCTGGGCATCTGGGAACCACAGTGAGGACATCCAATGCAGTTAAACCCGCGGACAAGGCCCAGCCTCTCTGCCCTGGGCATCTGAGAACCACAGTGAGGACATCCAATGCAGTTAAACCCGCGGACAAGGCCCGGCCTCTCTGCCCTGGGCATCTGGGAACCACAGTGAGGACATCCAATGCAGTTAAACCCGTGGACAAGGCCCGGCCTCTCTGCCCTGGGCATCTGAGAACCACAGTGAGGACATCCAATGCAGTTAGACCCGTGGACAAGGCCCGGCCTCTCTGCCCTGGGCATCTGAGAACCACAGTGAGGACATCCAATGCAGTTAAACCCGTGGACAAGGCCCGGCCTCTCTGCCCTGGGCTTGCTCTGAGCTAGGCCAGGCCAGGCCAGGCCAGGTGGTATATGTACATACCTGGGCCTCGGGATCGATGTGGATCCTGTGTGCCTGAGCCTTGCTGTCCTCTGGGGTATTGGGCCAGCTCCTGCCTTCAGGCCTGTGGCAGGAATTAGGATGGTCAGAAATCTCTGCTTACTAGCCCACCATGCCTGGGAACTAGGACCAAGAAGCGCTGGGGTCTGGGCCCAGGGCCACCCAGGACCAGGCTAGGTACCCTGCATGGATAAGGATACTACCCCAACTCTTTCCCCTGCGCTAGAATGCTGGCCTTCGTGGCAAGGAGACACAACTCTAGATCTGCCACTCACCTGGGGTAGGCTGTGTGCCCCTTCTCCACCAGCTGCTCCTTCCCCCTCTGGTCTGGTTCCTAGAAAGGAAGCCCTGAAGCTTCGCCCCCTTTTCACCCTCTCTGTGGCCTATGGAAGCTCAGCATAAAGAGGGCCAAGCTCATGGCGGAGCAAGCCAGGCCTTACACGTTGATCAGCTAGGAGCCCATCCACTCATCCCGCTTCCATTCACAGCCTCTGACGGGGCCTGGGAGTCAGGCATCCGTGGGCCTAGGAAAAGTGGAATGGAGGCTCTGAGGGGTGCAGCTCCCTTACTGCTGCCGCTGGCAGAGTCATCATCAATGTCTGCCCAGCCCAGATGGGAAACAGGCCATTAGGAAATTCCTGCTTCGCCATAGAAACCAAAAGCCAAACACCACTCAGGAGGGAGAAAAACATCATAAACCTGCCGTAAGTGGGGGCAGGGGGGGCCGAGAGGCTACAGGCCTGGGGCCCAGTCCTGCCACTGAGTGAGAAGGCAGGCCAGGAGGGTGTGTGGACCCCGGACAGGCAGGTGGGTGTGAGTGAGGCTGGTTACACCGAAGGGGAATAATGTCCCCACTCTGCCCCACAGGGCCTCCTGGGTCTTCTCAGGGGTCTTACCACTGGGCTAGCAGCTCAACCCTGCCCCTGTCCCCCAACTCAGCAGAGGATTTTAACAATCTGATTACATGTGTAGTCCACACTCACTCTGCTCTTCCTCACCATTGCCCATTCCTTGGTCCCCTGCAGGCTACCTCTCTTCTCCACAGCCTTTCAGAGGCCTGTGGCACCAAGGCTCTGTGGCACCATCAGAGTGGCCCAAAGGCATAAGATTGGAATGAGAGGCTTATTCATGTGTCAACCTCCACCCCCAGGTCTCCACACTTTAGGCTGAGCAGGTAGCTCCATCTGCCATCTTTAAGCCCACCAAATGGTGGGCTGTACAAATCCATCTTATATCCCATGTAATAGGTGACAGGGACCTCACCAGAGGCCCCAGGGTTGCAGCTGATGCCAGGAAGGTCCTGGACCTACAGAATGTGCCCAGAAATTGTGGGTTAGCTTGGATTGCTGGATACCTGGCTCTGAGTTCCAGTCAAAGTAAGCATAGCAGGGAAGCTGGGCCTTTACTTCACTTTTCATCCTGTGGAGAAGTCTGTGGAGGATTACAGCCCTCTGTATGCAAGAGGGCAGGTAGGGAAGCTGGCCTAGGTAGAGCTCTGGGAGTGCTGGCACAGAGTAGCTCCCTCCAAGCAGCTCACCAGGCCAATCTTCCACAGACCCCATTTTGGGGGTTGTCTTTGGGGGCTCAGGCATAAGTCCTGGCATGACAGGCAGGATAGAGAGCAGGGTCAGAGGCCTTGCAAGTGAGAAGGCACCCAGGAGAAGAGATGCTGGCCCAGATGATCAAGGTGGCCCCTGTGTCTTGATCCCCCAGAATCTGCATGTGTGAGAATTAGGGATGGGGGCTGGGGGACAGGACATCAGGTTTTCACCCTGACTGAGAAGACCCTGTATGTCATCCTCACTCAATCCCAGATCCCCCATTTTGAAGTTGAGGAAGCTAAGGGCTCTGATATTAAATCACTAGGACAACACAGTTCTCAAGTGCAGAGCTGGGACTGGAACCCAGATCTGTGATAGGAGAGAGTGTGCTCTCACCTGCTCCATGGCCAGGCAGCATCTGGGGGCTAAAATACCCAGTGTGGAACAGGTCAGTGGACCCCTGGCTCCATCCATGCCTGGCTTGGAACAAATGGCCAGGGAAGGAAGGAAGGAAGGAAGGAGGACCTCCACCCTGCCCCCACCCTGCTACCCTCCCCTGACATCATTCCCTCTGTGGACCTCCTGAATCAGGCCCCTGTGAGCCTCCCCTGCCCCTTGTCCCACTACTACCAGGGCTTCCCTTATTCAGCCATGCAGAGTCAAGGCCAGAGGTGAATCAGGGCCCAGGAACCCAGCCAAGTTGGGTGGCCTCAGAGGCCCCTCGTGGGCAGAGCAGTGCTGATGCTTATCCCAGCCAGCCTGTACCTCGGTCTCAGAGAGGGTAATGAATGTGACCCTGCTTTATGGAGAAGGAAACCCAGGCTCACAGAGGTCATCTGGTGAGCCTAAGAGCCCAGAAAGTCTGGAAGAGGGCCAGCTCTGCTGAACTCCCAGGACAGAGCCTCCTCACTGCGGGCCAGGTGGAGTGTACAGGGCCCTGGACCTGCAGCTGGGCCCACTCAGCGCCGAGAGCAGAGTCAGGGGTCCTGACTTCAACACGGACCCGGGCCAGACATAACTGGGGCTACTTCAGAAGGCTTCCCACCATGTTTAGCGGCTCTGAGCCCATGGATTATCCCCTGCCCTGCTGGCTCTAAGGCCTGGTTAGCCGAGTTGTGGTTTGGGGAGGATTCACCTACACACATCCACATGGGGTCGTGGAAAGTCGCTGTTAACAGTGAACGTGGCAGAGCTGAGCAGTTATGTCTGACTTCCCTGGATCTAGGAAAGACAGGGGGAGGGAGATCCCGCCCAGCCCAGACCCAGCCGACTGCCATCAGCCTGAGCAAGGCTGGAGATGCCTCAGGTAGACCGTCCATCCTGGAGCATGTCCAGGGCACAGATGGGGCTTGGTGACCCCCCAATCCTCCCCTTCCTGATGGGCAGTATAGCACTACACAGTCCACGGCATCCAGATTTAAGCAGGGCAGAGGTTTGGGCCATAGTGGGGACAGCTGAGGCAGGGCAGCTGTGGGGCCAGTAGAAGTGGTCAGCAGTCAAGCAGAAGGAATGGAGTCCTTGGGAGTGAGAGAGACCTGAGGTCAAATCTTGCTTCCCCATTGCTCTGCTGTGTGACTTGAAGCACCCTCCAAACTTTCTGAGTCTCAGTTGTCTCATGTGTAAAGTGGAGACTATATTAGGTTTTACCTTATTGAGTTGGTTTGACAGTTAAACAAGGTGTTGAACGATAAAATTCTTTGAACTGGTCATCAAGCTCGTCACTCATGGGTGGGAAAAGGACTGAAATCACACATACCTCACCCCCGGTTTGAGGCTACCCAAGGTCTTAGTTCAGCCCTGATTTTGGGCTGCCTACCCCCTGCCATAAGTCCCCCAGCATAGTTCCAGCCATAGGTTAAATGGGGGCTTCTTCCTCTCTTAAGCCACCTGCATCTCCAAACAGTGCCTGTCAAACCCCTGTGAAAGTGCTGCTCCATAGGAGTGGGGTGCCAGGGAGCTGAAGCAGAGAGGCTGTGTGAGGCCCAGCTCACCCAGGATGCTGGCCACCCAGAACTGAGCCTCCCCTGATTCACCCGCATCATCCTGGCCCAGCCTGCCCTGTGCATACCTGCTCACGGAGAGTGTGAGGTGGTCATGGCAGCCCTTGATGCGGTTCTGTGCCTCCAGGTGTGTCATGAGCTCTGTGCTCTCACCATTGATGGCCTGGATCAGGTCTCCAGGGCACAGTGCAGCCAGGGCAGCCTTGCTGCCAGCATGGACCTGTGGATGGACAAGCCAGATGACTGGACATTGGTCATTATGTGGCCTTGCTGCAGGCTCTGTTCTAGACCCCTTCCAACCTCAGAACCGGGCCAGTGTAGCCCTGCTGCCAATGTGACCTGTGGGTGGGCAAGTTGAGTTCCCACATGGCTTTGCTGGAGCCTCTGCTCTAAATAAGCCCAACTCCAGCACCTGGAGGTCTGGTGAGGTATGAGGGCATATGAGACGGGCTTCCTCTGGGCTGGGACAAATGGGATGTCACTCTTGCAGCCTGCATACATGCAAGGGACACAGAAGGATATGTGTTCTCCAGCAGATACAAAGCATGCACATGTCACATGTACCCTGTATTGCCCCACCCAGACAGACCACATAGTAGCCCCTTGACCTGACGTTCAAACCCTTAGTGACCTTTTTTCCTCTCATCCCCACCCCTCCACATTTACCTCCACACACCCACACTCTATCCAGACCATCTGAACGTCAAGGGGGTACTCACGGGTACCAGATAGCTCTCACCTTCACACTTCTACAGATGCTGTTCCCTCTACCTGGAACACACTTTCCTTTGACCCCCAACCCTAATTACCAGCTTACGCCTCCTCATCCTTCAGGTCTCAGGCTCTCAGCAGAGGCCATTTCTCCTGGAAGCCTCTCCTCTGGGGTCCCGCAGGGCCCTGTGCACCCCCTTTACCACTCTGCTCCCCTAACATTGTTCGTGCCTCATTCTGCGCTGTCACCTCCCCAGGCAAGTCGAGGGCCATCTACTTTTAGCTGCCAGCCTGCACTCCCGGGTCACAATTTCACCTCCCCTTCCTCTGGAGGACAGACACTCAGGCCACCCCAGTGCCACTGTTGATCCCAGAGGGTCAAGCAGTGTCCACATCTGGAGCCTCCTACAGTGCTGGTCCCTTGACATGTGCCACATGAGGTTGGGAATAAGCTCACAGGAGGCCTAGGTAAGCAGCCTCGGGAAGGAATTCAGGCAACAGGACATCCTTTACTCTGTCCCTGGTCCCAGCACAGCCTTTGGAAAGAGACTTTAGGGACCCTCATTCCTCCCAGCCTCTCAAGCTGTGGCTCAAGAGCTGTCAGTGGCACTGTCCCTGTTGGGGTGGGAGCTCCTGGAGGCCTGGCCAGGCTCAGCTTAGCCAGTTCTCGGTAGTGAGTGGACAAAGCTGAGGTGCTGGCAGCTCCTTGGCTGGAGTCCTGGTGTGGGTACTGCCAAGCAACCTGCCCTGAAATAGGCTGCCCCAAGGAATGTTCTTCTGGAGCATGCTACCCTCAGCCAACCAGCCCACCATTAATGTTCCCTTGTAGGGCATGGGCACCTACACAGGCCTGTCTTCCCAGGGCAGGCACCCACTTGGCACCATCCCACCCTCCCCACAAGGCCCTGCTCTAGGCCCCCTCTTCTACACGGATACCTGCTCTGTGACATGGCCTGGGCTCAGTGCTTTAGCCATAACTAGCTCATGGCAACCTCTCAACCACCTGATGAGACAGAGGCTGTTCTCATCCCTATTTTCAGATGAAGAAAGAGAGGCTTTGGGGATGGGGCACTTTGCCCCAGTCCCCATGCTGGAGAGGAGTCTTCTTCCTCAGGGGGGTGGCTAGCTGAAGGATGACTCAGCCAGCACAAGGGGTGCATTCAGGCCCCTGTGGGTGGAGGAAGTTCTCGAAAGCAGGGGTGGCTGGGACTCTGCCAGTTCCACTAGCTTGGGAGTTCTGGTCAGAGAGGGCGTGAGGCCAGGAAACCGTGACTCTTCCAACTGCCTTTACATGCATTGTTTCATTAGTCCTCAAGGCAAGCCTATTTCCTAGATGAGGAAACCAAGGTCCAGAGAAGTACAGGACACTCAACTGATAAACGGCAGAGTTAGGATTTCAGTCCAGACCAACCGATTCCAAATCCTATGCTCTTAACCAGTGTGCTTTTCTGCAAAAGGGAGTGAGGGGAGAGAGAGTGTCCCAAGTAGAAGGATCAGCATGTGTAATGGCTCATCTGGGAGTGAAAGCAAAAGCAGGCTCCTGTGGCAAAAATATCACCAAAATATCGGTGAGGAGAGAGTGGAAGACATGAAATCAGAGGAAAAAGGAGGGACCAGACCCACAGGCCTTGTAGGCCCAGGCGAGATGATTCTAAACAGGGAAATCGCAGGACAGAGTTGAATTCAGTCTGATCCCTCTGGCTGCTGAGTGCGGGATAGACAGAAGGAAGAGAGAGGGGAGTGGTGAAGTCAGCTGGGAGGCTGGGGCGTGAACCAGCCCCTTCACCTATAGCAGCTACATTTAAAGCCCCTGTGTCACTCCACCTGGCCTAGATGCAAAAAGCCCCTACAGGGAGCTGGGCATACAGTTGGTGGTGTTCATTCCAGGCACTAGTTTCTAGGGACCTGGTAGCAACAACCCATTAGGATTCCAAGGCCAGTAGTCATTATAGTTTGTGAGGAAGGAGCCCTGGGCAATGTTTGGGGGGGCTCCCAGAGGCTTTGTGGGCTGAGGTTGCATAGTCCCAGCTCTGCCAGGCAGCCAGCCTCCTCTCTGTCTGAGTGTGGCTGTCTCCGTTGGGTGGGGGAAGTCCCGTAAGCATGGGAGGGGTCGGGTCTTGAACCCCCTCGGTGAGGACACTCCCACATATCATCAGTGTCTGTAGACCTGCCCTTGAGGTACCTGCTGGGCAAGCTGTGGCCTGTGTCTCCTCAGCCCCGTAAATCTCCCCAGATCCCACCCAAACCCAGGCTCAGCCATCCTGGCTCCTCAGGCCTTAGCTGCTGCTCTGTGACTTTGGGGGGACAAGGCGGGGGTGTTCTTCCTGGTAAACCCTTTCCAGCCTATCTGCCTGCCAGCAGCCTGCATCCCGATTAGCTCCAAACAAGGCCGCTGCTGTTGCTGCCGCTGTGACGTGTGGAGGCCTTTCCTCGGCGGGCAGGCAGCCGCGTGGGCAACAGATGTCTCTGCTCCCTGCTGCCTGCGGCCGTCAGCCGCTGCCACTTAGCCTGTCAGCGGCCTCACGCCCAGGGTGCCTGGCCCGCCGGCTGGCCTAGCACCCCCAACAGCCTGCCTCGGTGGACACACAGTATGACACTCACTGGCAGACACAGATGTGCATGCGCTCTCTCTCTCTCTCTCTCACACACACACACACAGGCCCCCAGCAGGGCTCTCTCAGGGAAGTGGGAGATGAAAGGCTCCCGGATGTGTTGAAGGCCCACCTCACTCAGCCCCAGGGACCTGGTGGCCATGGGGTGAGGGCAGATGTGGGAAAACTCCCAGGACAGCTGGGCCTGCCTGTCACCCTGGCCCCCAGAAATGGGATTCCATGATTCCATGCTCCACCAGGTGCCCACCCCTTCCCCTAAACTGGAAAGAAGACTCTGAAAGCCCAGCCAGCTTGGTCCAGCCCCCATGGCGAGAGGTGGCGGAAGGGTGCGGGGAAGGTGCTCTCAGTTCCCCCGATACAGGGCCCCGAAGACCAGAGCAGCCTGTATGGGGTCAAGGGATGGCTCCAGGTCCCCTTCTCTCTTCCCTTCAGACTGGGAGCCCCCAAGGGCAGGGCCTGGGTTCTCTCCTCTTCTGTCCCCTAGGCTGGCACCCCCAGGGGCAGCACTGAGTCCCCTCTTCTGGCCCTTCAAATATGGGACCCCAAGGCTGGGCCAGGATCCTGTCTTTCCCAGTTCGGGCACCCCCTCTGACAGGGCCCGAGGCATGTCCTCTGTTCCTCTGTCCTCCTCAGATTAGCCACCGCCCAGGGTGGTGCCCCCTCCTCCTCCTCCTCTGCCTAAACCTGGGGCAGTGCATGGCCACAGAAACTTGAGGAACTGGGCGGAGGTTATCCTGGCCCCTGGCCTTGTGTGTCTTGTGGCGAGGGGGGTCTCACAACTGCATAGTCAAGTCTCCCTTTCCCCTGGAAGCCAAAAATTCCTCCTGGTCACTTCCCCTTAGGACAAGTGAGGTCATGGATGAGAGACTGACCAAACCCAGAGTGGGGAACTGGATGGATCTTTCTTTCTTCAGTTTCAGAGAGGACCCCAGACCTCCTTGCGATCACTCAGCTCTACTGGCAGGGACCCTTGATAAGTGAAGGAGTCTCTCAAGTCATTTCGCTCGAAATTTTCAGGCTGGGTTCAGTGGAAGCAGCATCTCTGGGCCTCTGGAGATCAGTCCAGATCTCTGGCCCATGACTTTGGCCTGCAGTGAGTCCCCCAGAATGAGGCCATCAGGGAGGCTGGTTTGTGAACTCCTGGGGGGAATCCTTCAAGGGATAAGGGCAGGTAGGCCCAGCGGGAGGGGGAGGGGGCTGTGGGGACGCTGCCCAGCCTGGAAGCCTCCTCTACAGCCTGTGGGTCACCAAGGCCAACCCTTGGCCTCCGAGCCTCCAGGACGTCGGGGATCCGGGTCCCGGGTGGACTGTAAGGACTGGGTCTCAGATTCAGGACCTCCCCGCCGCCCTGTGGCCGCTGGACTCACCCGCGAGATGGTGAGGGGTACGCTGAAGTCCCGGCCGCCCACCAGGCGGAAGCCCCAGGGCGAAGGGCCGCGCAGGGTCACGGAGTGGGGCATCGCGAGCCGGAGCTGCGGCCGGAGCTTGAGCCGGACACTGAGGAGCCGCCGCCGTCGCCGCCGCCGCCGCCTGGACGCCGCGCCCCGCCCCAGGCCCGCCCGCCCCCGTACCCCCCTTCGCCCGGCCCCCGCCCCTGCTCCCCGCGCGCCGGGATTGGCCCCGCGGCCGACCCGACCCTCCCACTTCGGGGGGCTCAGAGGACCCGCCCCTCAGCCCCGGCCTCCTGCAGCCCGGCACCCCCGCCAGGTTCTCAGAGAGCCGGGACTGGAACGGCCCCGACGTCCGAGATCCTGCCCCGGCCTCCGCTCTGCGGGCCACGGACCGGAGCCCGGCTGTGGAAGCTCAAGCCTGGCCCTTTGAAGTCGCTTCTGCGGGGCGGCGCCCCAGCCCGGGGAAGGATGGGGGACAGGGGCAGCCCAGATGGGGGATGGGGCCGTGCCTTGCTCCGAAACCTCCTCAAGGTCCTGGCAGGCAAACCTGCGACCCCACCCCTCAGTGCGAGGAGTCCTCTGAACAGCGAGCAAGCACTGATGGGGAGCCCTGGGCCTGAGCAGGCCTGGGCCAGTGTCACAGACCCAGGATGACAGCGGGCAGTGCCAAGTATGGGAGCAGGAACAAAAAAGTACCCAACCTCATTTGGAGAGGTCAGGAAGGCTCTCTGAAAGAGGTGACCGCTGACTTGAGTTTAGAAGCAAGGTGCCCTGTCTTGTCTTTCCAGGTGTCATTGCTTCCCCAGGACACTCAGGCCTTCTCCAGCTGCGCTGTCCTTCCAGGCCTTATCCCTGTGAGTATGACCCCCTTCCCTCCTCCCTTGCAAGGAGCTTTGTTTCCCCAGGCCACCTAGAAAAGGAGCAGCTAGGGTAGCTGGGGTCTTGGCTGTGCCACGTTGGAGGTGTGTGAAGTACTGAGGGGAGTGGAATTTGGGGCAGCCCTTCTCTTGGGACCCTCCCGAGTCTTCTCTCCACTCTCAACCATTGTCCTCCAGGGACAGCCTTTGCAGGTGCCATGGCCTAGCCGGGGCCCCACTTACCACTCTCAGACCCTCCTGGACCCTTTGGTCTGGCGACATCAGGGCGGCACTATCTGTCATTCCAGACCCTGAGGGGCCCCTAATTTAGCCATTCTTGATAACCCTGTGTGCCCTCTTGTCCAAGTTCTGTTATGGATGCTGCCCTTGGGATGCTAACAGGTTATGGGGTAAGATGTGTCTATGGGATCTGTAACACCTCAAGAAGGAGGACGCTTGAGAGGGACAAACTTAGGTTAGTCCAAGGAAGTGCGGGTGCCCTTCAGGGTGGAATATGGATGCCTCTCTGGGAGACGGGGTGCTGCTGTCTGTTCAGCTGGCAGAGAAACATGAGTGGTGTGTGTGGCAGTGGTGTGTGTGTGTGTGTGTATGTATACATATCCAGGGAGTGCCAGCCATTGGGCTCTCAATACTGTGAGGGAGAAGGTTTCTGCTCAGCTCTGTACAGACTTAGGCTCAACGGGGACCGAGTGGAAGGGCCATTAAGAGAGTTGGCTGCTGGATGGTCTCTTGGGAACCCTTAGGCCAGAGGCTCCCCAGGACTTGGACCCCATTGAATGATGTGAAGATTGGGGGCAACTATCACTATCACTGACTGTCAGAGGATTAAGTGCACAGCATGGCTGGGTGGTCAGAAACCTCATCGGGACTCCAAGAGCCATGGTGAATGAAAATGGTGCAGAGCTTTGCTGTGGTGAGGGGGACCTCAGGAATCTGTGGAAGTTCCTGCCCAAGGCATCCCATAGTGGATTCCTGAAACTCTTCCTTAGACGTTGCTTCCTTCTCCCAACTTACACACCCTCAGGGACTGCCAACCCCGCCACCCACCATCATGAAATCCCTTCATTACCTTCCTGTTTACTTCCATTTGGGGGGGGGAGCGTATCACCCCCTTGCAGAAGTGGTCCTCCCGAGTATGACTTTCCTAGCCCTTCAGCATCTGGGCTGTGTAATCCATCTCTGAAGGCTTCTCGCAGAGGGTTGAAGACAGGGGTGTGGTGGGGAGTGGCTCTTTTAGAATCAGGGGAATAAACTTTCCCCATTTCATTGAGCAGTTTCTGGGGTAATTCCAGGGTCCATGCCAGTCACCATGTGACCCCCACAGTGGGTCCTTGATGGCATCCCTGTCTTGAGAGGACATCAGAGGCCCACTTCTGACAGCACCCTCCCACAGGACACAGGCCTGGACAAGGCTGTGCTCCTGGAGACTGGAAGCAGCCCTTCGTAGGGGCCACACTGTAGGCTCACTCCTGACATACCCTGCATCCTGGACAGCAGGTTAGACAAGCTGCTACCAATACATCCCCAATACTCCCTCCAGGAAACTCTCAGAATTTCCTTTACATGCTTAATGCCCTTGTTCCTGGGGGATTGATGTATTGCTGAATCTCTATCATGCTGGAGCACCAGGTCATGGGACAATTTACAGGGTCTGGGAGCCTTCTCCAAGGTGGGGATGGTGGTGGCTGAGTCACGCCTCACCTCTGCCCTAGTGGCCTTCACTTGTTCACTGCACACCCCACCAGGCATCTGTGCTGCTGAGTATAACCAGACTGCTCATTTCATGCATTCTTTATTCATTCAACAAAAACGTATTGAGTGCTTTCCATATGCCATGGCCTATGCCTGCCCAGGGCTGTGGTAGAGGCATCCATGGGGACAAGGACTGTGTCTATCTTATTTATTTATGTTTCCCCAGCACCCACAGAGAGCCTGGCACACAGAGGGTGTTCAAAAACATTTGTTAGTAACAATATTATTACCGTTATGGGAATTATTATCACAGCTCACCCCCAGGCCACAGCCCAGAGAGAGGCAGGGAGGGCATGAGGGGGCCCAGGAGGGGGAAGACTTCTGCTCCTTCTGTCTTGGAGGCACACTCAGTGGCCCTGTCTTTCAAGGGAGCCCCAAGTAGCTCAGGGCACTATGCCTAGGTCTGCTGTGTATGGCCAGGTCTGTCCAAGGTCAGGAGAAGCTACAATGCTTTTCCCCCAATGAACTGGCAGGCTCCAGCAGGAACAGATGCCCTTGGGAGATGCCCTTGGGACTGAGCCCAGGGTGAGCAGGGGGGAAGGGCCAGAACAAGAACAACCTCAGGCTGAGGTTGAGGCCAACCCCAGGGACCGTCCAGAGTTGGAAGCAGCCCTGGGTGGAGTGTGTAGTGAAGCTGATGGAGCAGCCCTTTAGGACACCTTCCTGTGAGGTGCCAGGGGCTGGCCAGAGCGCTCAGACCCTAACCTTCCCTGTCCTGGCCCCGTGGCCATAGGTCTCTGGGTAGAATCTGCTCCATTCAGGCCAATACATCCTTCCTTCAAGGCTGAGTTCTCTCCCTTCAGTCAATAGCCTGGATTCCAAGGGGATCTGAATCTTGATGGGGCATTTCCTCTTCATGGGATGCCCACTCCTCAGTACTGGCCACTCCAGGGCTCAGAGGGTAGCCAAAGAAGATCCTGAGAAGCCCCCATTTCAGTGTGGTCTAATGTGGCCTAATGTGGCCCGACTCCAGGTCCCATGGCCTCTGGCCTCCTTGGGGTCTGCTCTCCAAGAGGCCTGCTGGTCAAGGCTAGGAACCTGTGAGTCTGTAGGGTGGAGAGGACAGCAGTCTGTGGCAGGGCTGGATGGGGAGGGGCTATGTGGGCCTTCTGCAGAGCCAGGGCTTGGCGCCACAGTGGTAGGGAGCAAGGCGGGCCTAGGCAAGGTTTGAGGGTCTCTGAAAGGGGTGAAGGCAGCCAAGGGCATGGGCACCAGGCGACATCCAAAAGGAAGGTCTGGGGTGGTGTAGCTTTTGGGCTGGCTGAGGATCTGATGCCCCACATATCCTGGGATGACAAGGCTAGTCAAGGAGGCAACAAAGCTGGCCTTTGAGCTGTGTTTGGTGCAGCAGAACACAGGGGAGGGCATGCCTGTGACAAAGGGAGTTTCCCAGCTCTAGTTTTGTGCCATTTGATCCCTCAACAAACTCTTACTGAGTGCCCCCTGTGTGTCTAGCCTAGACCTGATTCACTAGACTTGGAGGTGTGGTGGGGACTCCCCACTCTGCCGTACCTCCTCTGGGGGCTGAGAGGCTAGAGGCTCTAGAGAGAACCAGTCTCTGAAGGTCCAAACAGGGAGAAAGCCAATTCTAACAATTGGAGCCTAGTTACTGGCCCAGAGCCAGATTCCAGGGTGGACGCAAAAGCAGAACCAATTCTCATCAGGAAACCGAGACTTGGAAAGGGTGAGTGTCCAACCCAAGCTCACATAGCTTCTAAGCAGTTGATCAGGGGTTTAGACGCTGCATTGGTGACATTGCCATGCCCCTTGCACCAGGGACTAGATGTGTCTCAGTCATACCTGCAATCCCCAATAGCACCCCTGTCAGACCTGCTTTGTCTCTGTTTTTACAGAGAAAACCCATCTGCTCTGGGACCCAACAAAGGGACTGCCACGCAGCAGGGTGGGGCAGGTTTACCCAGCTGGGCCCAGGGAGGCCCTGGCCCTGAGGCCTGGGAGTAGAGGGTGTTGGGAAGAGTGGAGGGAAGCAGCAGACAGGTGGGAGAGCCAGGGGCAGCTCAGCCCAGCCCAGGCAGGGAAGTGACAGAACAGGCTGTTGGAGGTGGCGGTGAGGCCCATGTAATTGAGTGCTGTGCTACTGGGGCCTCAGGAAAGCAGCTTACAAAGCCACCATGGTCTCAGCCCCTGCCTCAAGGACACCCCCATCTTACCCTCCCTCCTACTTCTCATTCAGGCCAGAGGGTGCAGGCAGCCTGCCCTAGATCACCCAGCCTCTCCTAGCACCAAATGCCTCAGTTCTACCTGTAGCCCCAAAATAGAAGTCCAGTGCAGGGGTTCTCAAATTTCCAGCTTCCCCTGAGAGTTGAAGGCTTCTATCAGCCAGCCACACTGGTCCCTGTGCAGAGAAAGTACCTCCTTTTACAAATCAGCTTCTCCAGGCGGAACAGCAGAGGGATCAGGGAGCAACTGGACTGTTCATTTTGTTTCCTGGACGCTCCTGGCCCTGGCCCGATCATCTCCATGCTCTAGCATAAGCAGGACTATTCCCTCTGCAGCTCAGGGGGAAAGACATGGCTGTCAGGTGCAGGTAAGGCTCTACCAAAGGTGCAGGCATGACAGAGAGGAAACAAGCATGGGAAGCAGCCCAGGAATCTAATCATTGGGGCTCCTGAGACACACACATCTATTCGTCTGTCATCTTGGGACTTGCTCCCTGGGCCTGGACTCCTGGCACAGCTTAGGTCTACCCCAGTCCACACATCCACAGACACTCACATTTGGCAGTGACCTGGCCAGGATACTCTGTTCTCCTGGCTGAGGACCTTCCTTCTCTTCCTGACCATTAGAACTGACACCTAGGCCACTCAGGGAGAGCAGGAGAGGTCCTGGCCACTTCCATATTTCTAAGCTCTCAGTGAAATAAAAATGGAAAAAATGTGAAAATAGTGTTTTAAGAATCATGGCATATGTTATTTATGCTTTGGTCATTTATTCAACAAATATTTTTGAGAGCCTCCTATAGGTCAGGCATTGTTTTAAGCCTGAGTATCAAACAATTGAATGTCTGTAACACACATAAAAATGTATAGCCTCATTTGGAGATAACTTCAAAGATTTAAACTCCAGTCTTCCTAGTCCTTCTCCTCGAGATGAACCTTAACAGCCCCTACCCCTCGTAGTTTTCTTACCGGTATAGATTTGGCCTCTGTCCCCGGCTACCCAAGAGTCTTGGGGACCACAGTGAGATTAGTGGAGGCTGCGAAGCCTTCCTCAGGAGTCCAGCAAGCATGGCCCTGTTTCCAGCCTGTCTTCCCAGCTGCATCCTTTCTATGTCTAAGGACCACCCACCCCACTACAGCACCAGCAACTTTAGGCGCTGGCTGGTCTTGGTGAAATACTCTGCCCTGTGGAGCGCAGCTCTGCCAAGTCATGCCTGTGGTGCCTCTAGTGGCTGAGTCACAGGCTGGCAGGGACTGTTTGGGCTGACTTCACCTCCGGGCCTGGCTATGGGACACCCCAGCTGTGGCCACCTGGTGTAAGCCTGACCACCCCGGTTGCTGGGAGAGTGGGGCAGAGCTGTGCCCGCAGAGTGCAGCAGTCACCAGCTGGCCCCAGGGTGTGGGAAACCAGGTGCGGGGGGCCACGGGGATTAGAGCAGAAAGAGCCAGATACAGGCCTGGAAGGGTGAAGCTGGGTTGAGGCTTCTCCAGGCCCATGGGGTGAATGGACTGGAGCAGGACCCATGAGTGAGCCTCAGGTCCTGGGTGGCTATTTTTTGCCTCCCAAGAATCGTCAAACAAATCCTTTCCCAATTACTTTCCCTCCCAAGGCTAGGTCCATAGCTGTGCAGACCCAGGCTCGGCAGTGGGAAGTGGGTAGAGCCCTCAGTGTTGGGGGCTGAGCTCCTCACACCCCACACACATCTCTTATACCCGCCCACAGTGGAAAGAGTGTATATGTGATGTGAGCCCCTGCTGAGAGGACACCGGATCAGATTGTTTGCTGCCTGTGAGATCATTGTATTTCCAGGAAGGTAGGCTTGCCAAAGAACAGGGGAGGTGGGGCTGGGGGGTGCAGAGGGCTGCCTCTCCCACACAAGAAGCCAGGATTGCTCACAGAGAATGTATAATGAGCATTCTGTGTGCTGAGAGTTAAGCAAGAACCGTCTCATCTCAGGGAAGACGAAGGGAAAATGGCAGGTCCAGACTAGACATGCACTGAGTGTTGGAATGGGCCCTGCCCAGAACTCTGGAACCAGCAGGCCCTGAGAGGTAGCTGTGTTTAGCATTAAAACAAGTGACCACAAAGAGCTGTGACGTTGGGCATTCAAGCATGAAGCATTGTTGGCCCAGATAAGGAACACAAGCATTCTCCCTCTGAGAACGGGGGTGCTCCAGAGCCAGCGCAAGATGGAGAGCTTCCACAATTATTGTTAAGATCTATTTATTATCCTAACACTAAGGCAGCCCCCTGCAGAGAAAATGGCAGATCCATCTAATTTGTGAATATAACAAAGTGGCTTCCGTGGTATGATAAAATAGTTATCAACTTGGGGATTTTTTTCTAGGATTGCAAGCTTGATTTAACATTATAAAATCCATTGATTAATAGATTAAAGAGAAAAAAGGAGCACTGTGATCATCTCAAAAGGCATTTGATAAAATTCGCCAGCCATTCACAGTAAACAGTTAGAAAATCATGAAGAGAAGGAAACGGTAACACTTTAAATAACATACACTAGAAACCAAAAGGCAATATTGGACTTAAGACTCTAAAATTCCCATTAATGTCAGGATCCAAACAATATCCCTTTTGCTACTACTGTGCAGTGTTGTTTTGGAGGTCCTTACTAGGACGATAAGGTGGAAAAAAAGAAATAATGGATAAGTAAGAAAAATAAGTAATGGAAAGAGTCAAAAGGCTCATTATTGGCAGCTGTTATTATGGTTGTGCCTTCATAAAATCCAGGAGAATCAATTGAAAAACTGCTATGACTAGTAGAGGGATCTAGTCAGATGGAGCAGAATAAGGTATATTTGTATATGTATACAGGTTTTAATAGCTTTTAAAAGTATTAAGTCACAACTAATTAAAAAATATGATGTAAACAATTTACCATTCACAATAACAGTGACACATGAGAAATACCTAGAAACTGACTTAGGGCACATGGAAGGCATATAAGTTTTGCTCTAGGATAAATAGAAAAGAAGACAAAATAAATAGAGGCATATGTCATGTTCCTGGAAGACTCAGTATGTTACATTTAGTTAGCTGATAAATTCAAAGTAATTCTAATCAAAATTTATTTGGGTGGAGGGAATTGGCAAGATGATTCTAAGATCAACTGGAAAGGTAAACATGGACAAAAACCAGAGATTTGCCCTACAGGCATTAAAATATGTGATAAATCTGAAGTAATTGAGTGTGGTGCAGCATAGGAAAAGACAAGTCTATCAATGGAACAAGACAGCTCATAGCATGTGGTAAAGGATACATCTTAATTCAGAGGATAAATAGTAGTTTATTCAATAAATCATGTTGGAGTCATTTATTATCTATACAGAAAAGTATGGTGATAATCCTGTATACTATATACTTCTCCATACTATAAAATGACTTCCAAACTGATTCACAAATTATGTTTCAGTTTTTTCTGATCTGAGTGTTCTTATAAACTATTCATATACTTAAACACAAAAAAGGGCTGGTAGAGGGCCTCCCTGGTGGCGCAGTGGTTGAGAGTCCGCCTGCCGATGCAGGGGATACGGGTTCGTGCCCCGGTCTGGGAGGATCCCATATGCCGTGGAGCGGCTGGGCCCGTGAGCCATGGCCGCTGGGCCTGCGCATCCGGAGCCTGTGCTCCGCAACGGGGGAGGCCACAGCAGTGAGAGGCCCGCATACCGCAAAAAGAAGAAAAAAAAAAAAAAAAAAAAAAAAAAAAAGGGCTGGTAGAATTATAGATAAATATTTTATAGTATCTTTTTCATCAAGATAAATACTTTAAATATGGCTTTCTGTTATATATAGATTTAAAAAGTCAAAGCAATATACTGCAAACTATTGATAGTTATTGCTGGTGATAGTGTTTTGTGACATTTACATTTTCCAGGTTATGTATTTCTACAGTGTTTTAATTTTATATAAATAAATTTGTATTGTATTTATAACTAGAAAGATGAAGATAATAAAATGAAAAATAAAGAAGAAAAGGATAAATTTTGCCTCTTAGACCATGTAAAAACCTTACAGTAATATACTTCCATTTACCCCTCCCTTCCTTTTTACTATGTTGTTGTACATTTACTTCTACAAATGTCATAAACTCCATAATGAAGAGTTGTTATTTTTGCTTTAAACAGTCAGTTGTCTCTTAAATAATTTAGGAAACAAGAAAACATATTTTATATTTCCTTATTACAAGTCTGTTCCCTTGTTTAGAGCCAAATTTCCATCAGGTATCATTTCCCCTCAGCCTTAAGAACTTCCTTTAACGTTTCTTTTTTTTTTTTTTAATTAAATATTTATTTATTTGGTTGCGCCGGATCTTAGTTGTGGCAGGTGGGCTCCTTAGTTGCGGCATGCATGTGGGATCTAGTTCCCTGATCAGGGATCGAACCCGAGTCCCCTACATTGGGAGCGTGGAGCTTTATCCACTGCGCCACCAGGGAAGTCCCCTCCTTTAACATTTCTGATAGTGCAGGTCCACTGGTGATGAATTGTCTCAGCTTTTTTTTTTTTTAATCTAAAAATATTTTTATTTCTCATTTCTTTTTTAAGGATAATTTCTCTGGACATAGAATTCTTGGTTGCTTTTAATAGCATATTTAATATGCAATATATCGTCTTATGTTTCCATGTTTTCTGGCTTACATTACTTCTGATGATTCGTAAATGTTCATTCTTATCATTGCTCTTCTTAATGTAACATGTTTGTGCTCTTTCACTGTTTTTAAGATGTTCTCTTTGGTTTTAAGATATTTGATTATGATGTGCCTGGATGTGGTTTCTTTTGTGTTTATCCCGCCTGGGGTTTTATTGTCCTAAGCTTTGGGAGATGATGAGTTAATAATTTTTTAAATCAAATTTAGAATTTCAGTTACTATTCTTTTGAAGTTTTGCTGCAATCTCTTTCTCTCCTTTCCTTCTGGGACTTCAGTTCTATGTATACTAGTCTGCTTGATATTGTTTCCAGGTCACTTCACCGAGGCTCTATTCACATTTTTTCAGTCCTTTTTTTTTTTCTATGTTTCCATTTAAATGGTCTCTATTGACTTAACTTCAAGTTTACTGAACTTTTCTTCTTCAGTGTCCAGTCTGCTCTTAAGACCACCTGGTAAATTTTTCATTTTATATATTATATTTTTCAGTTCTAGAATTTCCATTTAGTTCTTTTTTACAGTTTCCACTTCTCTGCTGAGATGGCTCATCTCTTCATTTAGTATGTCCCTCTTACTACTCAAAATTCTTGAACATATTTATAATAGGTGTTTTAAAGTCCTTATCTGCTAATTCCAATATCTGTGTTATCTCTGAATCTGTTTCTATTCATTATTGTTTCTCTTGGTTATAGATCATATTTTTCTGCTTCTTCATATGTCTGGTAATATTTGATTGTATGTTGGGAATTGTGGACAATACATTGTTGAGAGTCTGGATTATGCTCTTCTTTATAGAGTGTTGAGTTTGTTCCACTAGGCAGTAAATCTACTAGAGGATTAATTTGATCCTGTTGAGGCTTTGTTAGAACAGGTGTAAAACTAGTACATTTTGTATGGCTAGAGTAGCCCTATTCCTAAGGTACGGACTTTCTAAGATTTTAATTAAATGCTCAGGGTGTTCAGCAAGGTCTTTCCACTCTGACCAGAACAGGTCTCAGCACTGTGTTAACTCTGGAATCCCCATTTAGTTCACAGAGTCAGAGTTTTTATCCATCAGGCCTCAAAGATTCTTTCCTTGCGCATGTACAACTTAGTTAAAGCCTCAAGAGTGCATCTATGCAGATTTCTAGAGCTCCTTCTCCATGCAGCTCCCTCCTATTTAATACCCTGCCCTCAAAGTTCAGCCACCTCAGTATCCTCTATCTCTGATCTCTGTTTCCTTTACTCAGGGAGACCATTGCTCTGTTTGGGCTCCACTTCCCTTGCCGTAGTTTGGAAAATGCCCTAGGCAAAGAACTTTAGTGAAGGTGGAATTCACCTCATGTGTTTCCTTTCTCTCAAGGACGAAGTCTATTTGCTGTCCAGTGCCTGTAATCAGTTGCTATAAACGTTTTGTCTAGCTTTATAGTTGTTTAGGTGGAGAAGTAAGTCTATTACCAATTACTCACCCATGGTTGGAATCCAATAAAATTTTAAAAGAAGAAAGGAAGAGAAAGGAAGAGAAAGGAAAAGAGGGAGCCCTAATTCAGAATGTGGATCTGATACCACAGGTGTCTAAGAATATAAGCTGGAGCTGAAAGCAGCTGGGCCAGTGGGCCCTATCCCTTTCCAGTATTTTCTAATCTGGCATCAGAATTGGACTAAATAAAACTTCCAGTTCTGGCCATGGTGGTAGGTTGTATCAGACTAATACTCTTGCCAAAAACATTTATGAAAATTGGACAAAATATAAAGAACAACTATTTGAGGGCATTGGAGAACAACCAATACAGGTAAGAATTGAAGGATTATGATCCTTGAGAAAGGGAATAATGTGTAGTGAGTTCCACACTTACCCTGGCTTTTTCTGGAGGCATTTCCCACATTGTTGCATGGAACAATGGGAACTCTCATACATTGCTGCTGGGAGAGTAATTTTGTGCAACCACCTAGAAAAATGGTTGGAAGTAACTACTATAGCTAAATATATGCATATCCTATGACCTAGCAATTCCACTCCTGGGTTTATATTCTACATAAGTGAATGTTTATTTCCACTAAGAAATAAGAATGTATGCTAAGAATATACATGTGCAAACATATACAAAGCAGCTTTATTTAAAAGCTTTATTGCTTTATTTAAAAACAATCCAAATGTTCACCTACAATAGAATGGGTAAATTGTGATATATTCAAACTGTGGAATACCACACAGCAATGAAATAGAATGATGTACCACCAAAAGCAGCAAGGTGGATTGCTATTACAACCATAATGTTGAGTTTAAGAAGCAGACGTAAAAGTATATAGTGTATATGTTCACTTTTATAAAATTCAAAAGCTGTCAAAAATAATCAAAAGAGAAAGAAGAAAGAATAGTAGTCAACTTTGGGAGATTTTATTGACTATCACGGGGAACAAGGGAACCTTTCGATATTGTGGAAATAGTCTATATCTTGATCTAGGTGATGCTTATATAAATTTATATATATTCAAAACACATTGAGCTATATATTAAGATATGTATAGTTTTCTGTATGTTAATTATATCTTAATAACAAGTTTTTAAGTAAAAGTTTAAAATGACACTGGCTGCCCATGCCATCCCACCCCTGCTAGTAGGGGTCTGTGAAGTTCAAGCAGGAGATACTAGCTTTGAGTGGGTGGAATGAGGCCCTGCCTGGCCACCACAGGCTTCCATGTGAATTAGTCATCCCCCGCCCAGCCTTTTTATTTTTTTATTTTTGGCCATACCACGTGGCTTGTGGGATCTTAGTTCCCTGACCAGGGATTGAACCGGGCCTTCGGCAGTGAGAGTACAGAGCCCTAACCACTGGACTGCCAGGGAATTCCCTCACCACCCCCCAACCCCAGCCTTTGTTCCTTCTGTCTCCCAGACCTCCAATACGCCCCCTAGCTGACTACTCAGGGAGACCCAAACCCCACTCCCTTACCTGACCACTCAGCAGGTGAGATGCCCCTTCTGCAGTTTCCCTCAACCCCTAGGATTCATTGTCAGTTTCCTGTCTGTGTCCTTGGCCCCCCTCAAAAAAAAAAAAAAAAACCCTTTAGCTCTGTCAGACGCCTTTGTCACACTCATCTCTGTATCTATGTCCCTGGGCACCTAGGGGTGGGCACAGAGAAGGTGTCAGCAAGTATTTATTGACATGGGTAAGTGAGGGTGTAGAAGGCTTCTGAGTCCTCGGGCTGAGTGATCCAGTGTGAATGCCCTTCTAGAGCAGATGGGCCTGGCTGCCCTTCAGTATAGCCAGGGCAGCTCAAAGACAGTCCTGAGGCTGAGTAGGTCACTGAGCCAGGCCCTCAAGTGTAGGCTGCAGACAACTTCCCCAAAGTCCATTTCCTCCCTCTGGCTGACCATTTCTTGGTACTCCCCATTGGTTGAATCCAATCAAAAGTCACACGTCAGGAGCACCTGTTGATGTCATCCATATGGGTAAGCAGCCAGGAGCACAGAGCAAGGGAAGGGAGAGAGACAGGGACCTGAAGGAGCAAGCAGAAGCCATCCAACACAGACGATGTCTGCGAAGTGTTAGGTTACACTTGGTACAGGGAGAACGCTCCCTCCATTAGCTGCCCTATTACAGAAGCACTTGGAGCATCAAGGGAACCCAGATGAGGACTGCCCATTCCTTCTCCTCTGGCCCCGCTCTTTAAAGGAATTATCTCAACAGGAGCCATGATATTCTAGGTACGTTCAGAGTCCTGTCAGTGGCCTCCCTTTATCTCCTTACCTAACTTCACTGCACTACTAGCCCTTGGTTTTTCTTTAGGCCTATGGGCTCCTATGGCCTGAGTCTCCCCCAAGGCTGCAAGTCAACTTAACTGGATGTGAGGGGCCTTGGTCACCCATGGCTGAATAAGGGATTTGGGACCCTACCAACATCCTCCCTGCCTTTCCCACCACTAGAGGTCCCAGCAATGGAGGCATTCCTTATGGCCTGGTAAACATCTCTATCTGCCCCAGTTGCTCATGATTATGCAGTTCTAGGCAAGGGTCCCAGTTAAACCTTGGCAGCTTGGAGGGGTAGAGCATGGGATCAAGAACTGAGGAGCTTTTTGAGCAAGGCTGGGACTGCTCCTTTAACTGGGTGGCCCATGGTGGGCTCCATGCACCCTCTGCTGGCCATCCTCATTTTTGCAGATGCAGCTCTCTGGGCAGGACCAGAGCAGCAGAATTCTCCCAAAGGGTTTTTTTGTTTTTTTTTTTTTTTTTTTTTTTTTTTTTGGTACGCGGGCCTCTCACCGCCGCGGCCCCTCCCGCCGCGGAGCACAGGCTCCGGACGCGCAGGCCCAGCGGCCATGGCTCACGGGGCCAATCGCTCCGCGGCACGTGGGATCCTCCCGGACTGGGGCACGAACCCGCATCCCCTGCACCGGCAGGCGGACTCCCAACCACTGCGCCACCAGGGAAGCACTCCCAAAGGGTTTTGAGGCCCCATGTATCCTAGCCCAGGGACACAGATAACTGCTATTGTCCTGGGATGGAGTAAAGATAAAACCCCAGGTTTTGATGAAGGCAGGGGGTCAGCCTGGCCTAGAGATGTTGGGTGACTGCTGGGGTGAGAGAATAACGCTTGCTTCCAAGACTGTTGACGCATGATAGTGTCTGATGGCTAGACACTGTGGGAAAGCCATGTCTCCACCTTCACCATCTGGATCACTCACTCTTCAGCCAAGGAGATACCCTGTCCAAGTCATCCCTGATCCCCTTGTGGGTGTGATTTCTGCAGATGATTGAAGTGGACATCTTTCTGTTTCCAAGCCTCAGCTGACTGGTTCAAGGTCAGGGATAAGGTCAGATTCTGTTTCAAAGTTAATATTAAGTTGTGAGACAGAGTCAAGGTTAGGGGCAGAGCCAGAGTACAGATCACAGAACCTCCTCCTCCTCATGTGAGAGGCCAAGTTCCACAGGCTTGTGCATGCCTGCACATCCCTGTGTGCGTGTGTGTGTGTGCCTGCGTGTCCAGTGGGTAGAGATTCTCCTACCAAAGGCTGTGGCCAAGTCATTCTGTCTTTTAGCACTAGAGGCACAGGGATCATCAAGCTTCTCACAGGTTCGTGCAAATGATGGAGACAGGAAAAAATGTAGAAAACTACAAAAAAGAAAATGTAAATACTAAATGCTAGCAAATATAACATTATGTCATGGAAACTAGTTAACTGTGACTCAGCCTTGTTCTTACTGGGGAAGTATAAAATGTACATATATGAGATGTGGGTGTACTGGAGTGTGTTTGATGTGGTGTGGGGTAGTCAAGGCCTCCAGAGGAATGAGTGCCTTGGCCTCCCTGTGGTGGGTCAGAGTCCTGGGCAGTGTCCCTCGGCAGAGGACAGGGCTCACCAGTAAGTTCAGATGACTGTGTCTACTCAAGGGGCTGGAGGAGAGTCAGAGCCACAACCAGAGCTGGTACAGGCAGGATAGTTGAGGACAGGAGAGAGCCTACAGGAGTTGGGGTCCTTAAGGCCTTATCCAAAAGGGTGACTCAGTATCCTATGATTATGTGGAGGTAGATGTACCAAATCATATGGCGATTTTTTACAAATCAGCAAAGAATACCCCATTTGCAATTCACTTTATTTCCATCTACTGGTAAGTTGTAATGAATAATCAAATTTACAATGTCTGTGATGTGAATGGAGCCCCAGGCTTGTGCAGCACAGAATTTGCACAATTTGACTGGGCTAGGGTCACTCATGGATGGATATCCATCTCATTCCCGAAAGGATATAAGGCTCCTTAGAAACATGTAGCACCAGAGCAGAAGTACATTCATTTAAAAATAAGAGGGGGAGGACTTCCCTGGGGGCGCAGTGGTTGGGAATCCACCTGCCAATGCAGGGGACACGGATTCGAGCCCTGGTCCGGGAAGATCCCACATGCCTCAGAGCATCTGAGCCCATGCACCACAACTACAGAGCCTGCGCTCTAGAGCCCGCAAGCCACAACTACTGAGCCTGCGTGCCACAACTACTGAAGCCGGCGTGCCTAGAGCCTGTGCTCCACAACAAGAGAAGCCACTGCAATGAGAAGCCCACGCACCGCAGCGAAGAGTGACCCCCGCTCGCTGCAACTAGAGAAAGCCCACGCGCAGCAACGAAGACCCAATGCAGCCAAAAATAAATAAATAAATTTCCCCCCCAAAAATAAATAAATAATTGATTAAAAATAGGAGGGGGAAATGAAGCACAGGGAGAGGAAGGGTGACGTTAGTAAGTTAGTGCCAAGACCATCATTAACTGGGTGGTTACCTTGTTGTAGAAGGAGCCTCACAACTGAGGAAACCAGACACTGTGATTAGGATTCCATGTCAGTCTAAAACTCCAAAGGGTGCTGGTGTGTTCTCTGGGGGTAACCAACTTGCTCCGCATTCTTGTGTTTTCTGAGGGCTGCCACTGATTTCCTTTAGCAGGGCCTGCTTTGTGATGGCAGGGCTGAGGGCCAAGGGTAAAAAGACCTCATTCTGGATGTGAAGTAGGGCCTCATCCGGAAGAGGGAGCGCAGAATGGAGAGCAGAGCATTCAATAAATATTTGTTGAATAAATGAATGAACATAGCCTTCCTGTTTTACCTCCTTATGAATTCTTA
The DNA here is from genome assembly GCF_964341445.2 of Mesoplodon mirus. Lineage (NCBI taxonomy): Eukaryota > Metazoa > Chordata > Mammalia > Artiodactyla > Ziphiidae > Mesoplodon > Mesoplodon mirus. Next base: position 74,460,306 of record NC_138980.1, read on the forward strand.
AATCTGCCCCCTTCTTTTTCTATGCATTGCCATTCCCTACTTCAGATCACCATCAGCTGTCCTGCAGACTTTGCACCAGCCCCGTCCCCAGTCGCTTCCGGGCTCTGCTCTTCCTTCTCCCTCTTCCCCGAGAGTAGGCAGGCAGGGTGCTCTTCCTGGATCCCAAATGGGATCCTGCTCCTCCCTAGCTTTCACTCTGGGGTGGCTGCTCCCTGCCCTCAGCATGACATCCAAATCCATTTTGGGGGGCCCACGAAGGATGATCTGCCCCGGGACCTCTGCAGCCCCACCTCTCGCTTCTCCTCTACCCTCTGCTCTACTGGCTTCCTGACATTTTGACAAGGCCTGAAAAAAAGAGTAAAACCACTGAACTTTCGGCCTTTTAAACAGTAGCTAAGTCAGATGTCAAATAACTATCCCCACTGTCACCTCATCCTCACCCATCCTTAATCCCTACCCAGCCCAAGGCTGGGGGAGGAGGGACGGGGATGGGAGTGGGGGTGGGATGAGCTTCTGTGTTGTAATAATAATAATTTTTAAAAACATATTTACACGGTATGCATTAAAATATCAAGATTTGTAAGCACCATACCTAGCTAACTCCTGGCCCTCTGGGTATTTGCACCAGCCCAGAAGCTCCTTGCTCAAGATGGAAGTGGGGAGAGTGTGGTGAGGAGGGAAGCCGAAGTCAAAGCCCACTGACTCGACCCTGAGGGCCTATCCTGGACCTGCTGCATAATTATGGCTCCCAGAGGACCTGGATGCCTCTCTCCACCCTGTAATGACAGCCCAGCTTGTACTGGCTCTACTTGGGCTGCAGGGGTCCATGGGGGAGGCAGCTGGGAGGGGACTTGTTGGCATTCTATCAGACCTGCCTCATCTTTTGCATGCAGCAGGTGGGCACTCTGTGGGGACCCACTTGGCCCTGTCCAGGGCTGGTATTGCAGGCTCCTGGGGTTTCTGCCAGATTCTCTGTCTCTACCCCAGGGTCCTACACCAGGCTGTAAGACCAGACTACCTGGCAAGGCCCTATTTCTGAAGCAGTAAGGCCACCACTAGGTGGCCCCACTCAAGCTGCACCCTCTCTCACTGGCCTTGAGTCAAAAGTGCTGGTCAATTTGGACACATCCAGTCTTATCTTGGTCCTTAAAGGAGGAACCTGGAGGGGAGGGTTGGTCCCAAAGTCCAGTGGACAGCTCTATGCTGACAGCGCTGAAAGGTACAGATGTGTATGTATAATACCCTCTGCGGCATTCGTTAATCCCGGGAGCCCTGCTCTGGGGAATCCCATGGAGGGACCAGGTGCTCATAAACCCTGGCCAGGCTTCCACATGCTGTGGTAGTCTCCAGGCCCCGAAAGTGCCATCAGCAGTCAGGGAGGCCTCAGTGTCAGGCAGTGGAAGCTGTCCCTTCCTCTTCTCCAGGGCAGGGATCACAGGTGAGTGGGGGAAGACAGGAGAAGGGCAAGCTGAGTATGCCTCTGTTTAGAGGGAAAGCCTGCACCATACCTGCCCTCCCATTCATCCAGTTACCTGTCCATCCAGCACAGATATTTTTGCCATCCTTTTCTGGAGAGATACCAGGTTATTCTCCTGGGATAAGGGTGGTGGGAAGAGAAGTCTAGACTGCTTTGAGGAGCCATTGGCCAGGGCTGTCACTTAGGGACAGCGTGGGGCTAGGGCTTCATTTGACAATGCCCCTGGCCAGGCTGGGGTCAGTGGTGGCAGTGCATACCTGATCTTGAGCCTGGGAAGGGTCTCTAAGACTGGGACTAGGCAGGTAGCACCTTCTGTCACCAGTTGGAAATGGCTGGGCGTTTCCCTCCCTGGGTAAGTTTGCTTTGTGGGCCTCTGTTCACCTGCCAGTTTTCCCCACTAGACAGAGCCCCTTTGATCTTCATGGTCCCTGAATCCCCAGCCAGGGCCTCAACTGGTGCCCAGCAAATGTTTGTGGAATGAATGCATGAATGAATAGGATAGAGCCATTACCAGAAGGGAGGTGTGAATTTATTTACACAGTAGATTTGGGGGAAAGGAGTGTGACATGGCTGCTCAAGATGGCTGTTGATTTATTAAGGGACCCAAAATGGGTGTGCTTAGTGAGGCCTGCTGGAGACCACATTAGTGGAGGATGTTCATTCATTCATTTATTCACTCATTTATTCATGTATTTTTCTTCCCCACTCCCTCTCTACGTCCTGGATTCCAGGCCCTATGCTAGAGCTGGAGACATAGTGGTAAACAGGATAGAAGCAGCCCCCATTCCTAGGAAGGCAAAGTGGTGAAGGAAGTAGACATGAGAGTCAGATAGCTTGCATGAAATTCATCCATGAGGAGCTATGGGGTCTATGCAGGGACCTGGCTCAGTCTTGGTCCAAAGGGAAAACCTTTTGGAGTGTTCCAGACAGGAAGAATGACACAGTCAAAGGTCAGGGAACTGAAAAATGCCTCAGGTGCTGGAGCATCAAGTTTGAGGCTACACATGATAAGAGAGGCCATCGGGGCTGTATAAAGGGGATTGGCAGCCTTGGTGAGATCTGTGTCTATCCTTGTGGCAGGGACACCTTTGAGAGGTTCTATGTATGGAAATGACATGATCAGAATCACACTGTTAAAATATCACTCTGCCTGTGGTGTGAAATAAGGATGGAAGGAGTTGAGTGGAAGCTGTGGGCCAGGATGGACAGTCCAGGTAAGAGATGGTGGTGTCCTGAATTTGAGCTGTGGCTACAGGAATGGAGAACAGTAAATGGATTGAATGATCTACTAGGTAATGTCTACCATGGGGGAATGTGGTGGGGAAGAAAATGGAAATGACCAGGAGATGCTAATTCTGCTTCCTGAGATATGGGAAGTGCTGGGGTGGAAGGAAGTGTGGGCGGTGTGAGATAGAGTGTGGGGAGATAATGAGTTCACCCATCAAGTGGCCTCAAAGAAAATGCTATGTGGGTCTGGAGTAGGCCTGGGCTGGAGATTCAGAACTAATAGCCAAGGATTTATAAGGGGCCCAGGAGCCCCTGGAGGGCCTGAGGGCATGTCAAGTGTAATAGGTTGAATTGTGGCCCTGAAAAGATATGTCCATGTCCTATTACCTGGACACTGTGGATGTGACCTTATTTAGAAAGAGGAATTTTGCAGATGTAATTTAACTTAAGGATCATGAGGTGAGATCATCCTGATTACCCAGGTGAGTCCTAAGTCCAATAAGTATACTTATAAGAGACAGAAGAGGAATAGAAGCAGACACTGAGGAAGGAGTGGGGTCCAGGACTCTGAAGGCCTCTGGAGGCTTTAGTCAGAACTTTGGCTATGGTTATGTGGAGCAAGGCATTAAGGAGACACCCATCCCTTCATATAATCATGAAATATTTATTGAGTCCAGTTCTGTGGTAGTTACTGAGGATGTCATGATGGACAAAACACACATTGTTTACGTACTCCCAGGCCAGTGGTGTGTGTGTGGGGGAGGGGGGCAGACATGAATCAAACAAACATTCAACTGTAGCAAGTGTTAGGAAGCATGTAGGACATGTGAGGCTGTTATAGGAGATTTTGACCTGGCCAGGGAAGTGAGGAAATTCCCTCTGGGAGGATCTGAAGGATTTAGTTGGGGAGGAGGGACATTTTCCTAGACAGAAAGAACAGCATGTGGAAAGGCCTGGGAGTGGAATGGGGAGGGAGAATGGCCAGTTAGAGGGACTGGAGGGGAAGGTCAGTGTGGCTAGAGGAGTGAGCAGGGACCAAACCATGCAGGGCCTTATAGGCCACTTTCAGGACTTTTCCTAAGAACAATGCAATTTACTAAGCTGAGAGTGATGGGTTCAGATCTGCATTCTGAGGAGGTCACTGTGGTTGCCAGTGTGGAAGAGAGACGGGAGGAAGTAAGAGTGGAGGGGGACAGTCAGCCGGGAAACTATTGCAATCATTCAAGTGAAAGAGGATGGAGAGAAATGAGTGAATTAGAGAGGGCTTTAGGTGGTAGAATTGAATGGACGTGAGATATGGAAGGACAGGGTTTGGGTTAGGTAACCGGTGGTGGTGCAGGGGGCCGGGTGGCTCCCTCAGTGAAGTAGGGAATATGAGAGGTATGGGGGTGGGGAAAGGGGAGAGAGCATGAACTCAGTGCTGGGCACGTTGTGATTGAGGTGCCTGTGGACACTCAGCGGAGATGTAGACTCAGCAGCCAGTCATACGCGTCTGGAGCTCAGGAGTCAGGGCAAGGGTAGAGAGAGAAATTTGTGTCATCTGTGTATAGGAAGAAATTATAGAAAGAGGAGAGGATAGTAGAGTGTCTAGGCCTGAACTCTGAGGAACCCCCAACCTTTATGGACTAATGGGGAGAGAGGGAAAGGAGGGTGAGCTGGGGGCGAAGATGCCTGGGCAGAGGTGGCCAGAGAGGATAGTGGCAACCGAGGGAAATAAGTGTTCAAGGGAGACAGTGGCCAAACACTGCTGGGGTGTCAGGTGCTGCTGGGGGCTTTGGCAGATGAGGACTGAAGAGTGGCTGTTGAATTTAGACTTGGAGGTTATAGAGAGTTTGTTGAGATCTGGTTTGGTCTTGTCGGGAGGCCAGAAGGCCCACTGCAGGGTTCTGAGGGATGGGAGCAAAGTGAGGACTGCTCTTTCGGGGAATTTTGCTGTGGTTGAGAAGGAGAGAGACACTGCAATAGTTGGTGGGGTCTAATGAGGGTTTTGTTTCCATACTAGAGACCTGAAAATATTTACAGGTCAAGGGATGTATCCATTTGAGGACAGGAGGTTGAACATTCAAGTGAGAGAAGGGATGATCCACAGGGCAAGCTCCTGAGAAGGGGGAGAGGATGGGAGGACCTGGGCAGACAGAGAGAGACTCCTGTGGCATAACAGGATGTAGCAGAGGCAGGAAGATTTCTGTCTGGTTTTAGTTGAGCTCTGGGGAGGTCAGCTGGTGGCTGAGGAAGGGCGGAACAGTGGCTCATTCCGTGTTTTATGTGTCTTGTGTGTATTTTTCTGTGTGTTCATGCCTTCCCCAGGTCTGGGCTGCCAGCCTGGATGGTGTGCCATAGGGAATATCCCCACACTGCACTGGGCGGAGGCTGAGCACCTCCCACTCTGGCCTAGCTCTCTGATGAGATTCTCAGACACTGTTTCCCCTCATTCATGTCTAGGAAGGTTCACAGAGCAGGCGTGGGAACCTGCTTGGCGGCCAGGGCCTCCTCTAGCCTAGGCTGAGGTTTGCAGCATCCCTGCCTTCACTCCCTCCCAGCCTGGATTGGCTGAAGGAAGTGTCCACTGTTTTTGGCCCATGTTGTATGTAAGGGCTTGGGGAAAACGAAGGTTGGCTCCAGGGTGCCCCCCTTCCCCCCCCGCCCCCCCCCCCCCCCGGAGGAGCGTCGGATCCGGGAGCTGGGGACAGTCTGAATCCCTTTGGGAGCTTGGCCCTGGGGGTGGATGCCAGGTCTCCAGTCTTCTTAAGGTCCTTCTCCACTGTCCCCATCCCTGAGAATCCGGCTCCTGGGCCGGGTGACCCTACCCCCTGTAACCTGATGGTGGTGATGATGGGGAGGCGGCAGTAGGAGCCGTGTATACAGCAGGACCACCGAGGAAATGGGCATGAGCTGGGGCCAGGGTAGCTGGCCAGCATCCAGGGATGCTCCCCCCGACCGCACCGACTTCAGGATCGGGTCGTGGGCCCCTCTCCAGCCGCCCAGGGGCCGGGGAGGAGGGCGGGCCGAGTCCCACAGGTGCGAGCGCCAAGGAGAGGCGGGCGCCGCGTACGTGCGGCGAGCGGCGGGCGGCATGAAGGGCGCGGGCGGCCGGTCCCAGGTCCGCTCCCGGCTCCCGCGGCCGGGCGGCCTCGGCCTTCCCGGGGGTCGCTGGCTCTGGTGGTGACCCCTGGCCGAGGCTGTCTGGGCGCGGAACCAGGGGCCGGGGGCGGGGGAGCGGGGGGCGGGGCGGGAGGTGGGGACGTGGCTGCCGCTCAAGCGGGCGGAGCCCGGCGACGGCGGGAGGTGGAGCCGCCGAGGGAGGAGGGCCCAAGCGAGCTGTGTGCCGCCGCGGGAGGTTCTGGAAAAGCCGGGAGCGGCGCGTGTCCGGGTGAGCGTCCCGCGCGCCCGCCCTCCGGGTCCGCCGCGGAGCTCGGGCGCGGCCCAGGGTCGCCGGTTCGAGCCTTCTGCCCGCTCGGGGCTGGGAGCTGGGGACAGGGCGTCGCCCCGTCCGGGCCGCAGCCCCGCGACCTCCGCTCTGTTTCTACACCCGTGTGGGTTCCTGTCCCGCCGCCGCGTCGCCTCCCCGAGCTCAGGGTGGTGAGGTCAGCCTCACCCTTCCTGCCGGTCCCCTCGGGACGGCCGGACCTGGCGGGCAGCGAGGCCGCCCCTCCTGTCAGGCTCCCGGGAAGGGGCGGCCTGGCCCGAGGGCTGCCAGAGGTTGGAGGCGGAGGCAGGGGCGCCGGGCAGGCCCTGAGGGGCCTCTTAGTGTTAGGGAGGTCCACCATCCTGCCTCCAAAGGGCTGGGAGTCTGCGGCCTTGGCCCCGCTTGCTGCCCATTGAGACAGGCTGTTGGATGAGAAAGTTTTGTTTCTGTTTTTCTTTTTTCCCCCTCCAGACATCCTTTTCTAACCTGCATGGTTTTGCCTCAGCAGGCGCGGAGACTTGTAACTAGTTAATTAATTCAACAAACGGACCCTTCTGCGTATCAGAAACTGCAAGGAGTTGCTAGCCCAGTGGGGCAGGCGGACTGGAAGACCAGGAAAGGCCAGGCCCCGGGCAGTGTGGTGAGTGCTGTGCTGGGAGGGAGCACCGGACTGTGGGTACTTGGTAGAGGACAGGATGCTTCAAGCCAGAGGGCTTCCTGGAAGAGGTGACCCATGAGCTGGAGCGGTCAGATGAAGGCAGAAGAAAGGGTAAGGCGGAAAGAGGAACAGCGTGTGTGAGTGGAAGCAGACCTGGGCACTCTAGTGGAAGCAAGGTGATGGGGGAAGGGACACTTTAGGGAATAGCTGCCCATGGATCCTGTCCAAAGAGCTTCAAGTGAGAGGACAGTGCCTGGTATTGTGCCCTGTATGTGGAGGATGCTCAGTGAACCCTTGCAGCATAAACATGGATCAGCATAAACCCTCCTTCTTCAGGGCAGAGGCCCCTGGCCTCTGTTTTCTAATCTGACACCTTTAAGGTGGTGTAGAAGAACATCAGAGTCCCTCCCAAGGCTGAGACTGGTGTCTTCTGCTGTAGAGTGACACCTAAGGCTTGTGCTGCTTGATGTAAACCATCTGAAGCTTAGCAACCTCAGTGCTTTTGCAAGAGATCCTGACCCTGAGAGCAGGAGTTGGGGAACATTGCTTTGTAGCTTAGGGCATTCTCAAATGTCCCTGATTTTGCAGAGGTCCACTGTCCACCTAAGAATTTATAGAATGGTTTTGCAAGCTGCTGCCCGTATCACATCTGGGATAGCAGGTTCCATGATTTAGTTCTCCGTTAAATGAACCATGGTTTCCTTTGGCTTGTGCTTAAACAGCCCCTGAAGCTTCCAGGGTGCAGTCTCTCATTTTATTCTGGGCCTCAAGGGCCAGCCTCTCTGTTCAGTTCTCCCTACTTATAAAATGTTTGGGCTTTGAATCCTTTTATCCTTGGGTCTCATTTGTAGACGGCCAAGCCCACGCACTGTGTGGCCCAGCCAAGGAAGCCACGTAGCAGAGTTGGAGTGTGTTGGCTGGGGGCCTCATCCCAGAGATGCTGTCATACTGGGCCACCCTAGTTCGCTGAGAGGTCAGCAGGCAGACATGGTGGCGACTGAGCATTGTCTGTGGCTTGTGATAGGCGCTTCTACCCTGTCCAGTGCTCTGAAATGGGTGTGCCCAGGAGAGTGCCTACTTTGTCACTGGTTTAGCCTGGCCACAGCCAATCTCTGTTCATTCCTGGAGTACCTCCTGTGTGCTGGGCTTCTGCTTAAAGTGTACCTGGGGCTGGAATGAGGGAGGAGGGAAAGGAGGTAGTGGCGGTGGCACTGTCCTTGCCCATGGATGGCTCACAGTCTCTCTGAGATTGCCGCTTCACGCTGGCAGGTGGTCATGTGCCAGGGAGGAGCTCAGAGTGTGAGTGCTCATGAGAAGGAGAGACCGCATGGGTGCAGCCCTGAGGAATGAGTGGGGTGAGAGAATCGGGGGTCTGCTCATTTCCTGAGAGAACCTCGCTTTTTGACTCTGCCCTCCCACATCCTTGGGAGGGTCTGAGACTGGATGGAAGACCTTGGCCAGTGTGTGGCCACGCTGGCTGTAGCGTGCATTGGGCTGGCCGGTGTGTCCCTGGCTCCTGGGATCTCTCAAGAGTTTAATTCTATGCAGATGGAAGTTGGCAGGAGATGTTGTGATGCAGGCACCTGCAAGCCCAGACAGGGTGCTGGAGTGAGAGTTAAGCTTTGAGAACGTTGCTTGAATCTAGCAATTTGAACTTTTGAAGTGCACTAGGATGGGACATCAGTCTGTTCTTGAGCAGAGAGGGCTGGTGGCTCCTGTGTGGGGTTTGAGCTGGAGATGTGGAATGAGGGGTATAGTTTTTATTCTCAGGAGGAGCAGAGGAGCCTGAAAAGGCTGGATTAGAGACCGAGGAGACCTAGGTCTTGGAGACCCAGGAGAGAGTGTTTGTTCAGGTGGTGTCATTGCAGGGCAGAGGATTAAGTGTTTGGGTAGTGAGTTCCCCAGCTCAAATAGGATGTCAGCCTGATCACAGACCAGCATCTGCTCTAGACCTTTCATGAAGTGCTTGCTTAAACATAGCCTGCTCTGTACCCGGCACTCCTGAGGGCCCAGGGTGTGGCCGCGATCCTGACGCCTGATACTTGTAGGAACTCGGAGTGAGCAGGTCAGAGACATAGAAATACGTGAGATTCTAGAGTATTGGTCCAGTCACCTGTTTTTGCCAGAGAACTTTCCTTCCTTGGTGAGAGTTAGAGCCAGTGATAGACCAGTTTCCAGATTTATTCCCTGATGGTCAATATGTTGCATTACGCCTGACTCCACCCTCTGCTGAATCTCTTAACACTACTGGGACATGGAGTGTTAAGAGATTCAATTTCTCTCTTGTTTTCATCTTCACTGTCCCCTAGACTGGACCTTCTTTCTCTCCAGGGATGAGCTGGGAAGCTGGCTGCTTCAGGTCTATTGCCGTTCCTCTAGTACCCTTGGTGCTCTTGACTGGTATAAATTGTGCCTGGTGCTAGGCTGCCCACTGACATCTGTCATCTTATTCAATCTTGAAAACAGCCCTATGATAAGCAGATTCTAATATTTTCACTGTTAAATAGATGGGAAAACTGAGGCTCAAAGAGACCCTGTAACTTGTCTAAGGTCCCAAAGCCTGGAAGTGATTGTGGAGCTTAGCTTTAATTCTGGGCATCTCTGACCCCAGGATGGGTGTGCCTGCCTACTAGACTGTACTGTCTTGCCCTGAGCTGGGCCATTCAGTCATTTGTGAGTGCTGTGATGTCTGGGCAGGAGTGACTGCTCACTTGGACTCGAGGCACCATGTTTTTGTCTTCTGGGTCCATGTTGCTGTCTGCCTTCTAGTGGGATCCAGCCACGGACGTCATGAGGCTGCTTTGTGAACCACAATAAAGTCCTTGACCTGGGCAGGCCTGTTCTGCTAGGCCAAAGGGTGGCTCCTCCTTTTGGGAAGTCCTTGTGCTATAAGACAACAGATGTTACTGAGTAGAATTGAAGGCAGCAATATATAGTAGAAAGTATGTTTTGGATTTGAGTCTGGGCTCTGCCATTAATTTCCTGTAGCGTGTGAGGTGCGCAGGAAACTCTCAGCCTCAGTTATGTATCTTATATATCTATATCTGAAATGGAGATGATTATCTAGTTTACAAGGTGTTGGTGAGGATTAGATGGTAGAACTGAAAGATTTTTGGAAACATGAATCGTGGGTATCTTAGCCTAGAAAACAGAGCCCAAGGCAGAGCTTAAGTACTTAACGCTTTGTTAGAAGGTACAGTTGCTGAGTAGCAAGGGTAAGGGAGAATAAAAGTGAGGTCGAGAAGGAGACGAAGCATATACAAGTTGGTGCATTAACAAGCTGGCCAGTCTGCACAGAGATACACTAGTTGCTCAGCCATGCAGGACATCTCTGGGTGAGCTCTTCAGAAGCCCTGTGCTGCAGAACAGTTTCTCAGTGAAGGCCTGGAGAGGGAATTTATCTGCTGACGTCCTCTTGTTTCTGTCCTTCATTGGTCACAGTTGCCCCAGGAGGAGTTAATTCCCCCATGCTCACTCCTCAGTTGCACTCCCAGGGTCCTCCAGCAGCCCCTGGGGAGGTCAGCGTGGTGCTTCACTGGAGTCTGGAAATAGCAGGAGGAGTCAGAGATTTGGGGCCTGCACAGTCTCCTTCACTGGGTCTGAGGCAGAGCAAGTGGCCCAGGGCCCAGGAGGCAGGTGAGGCCAAGAGAGTACAAGGTGGTATGTCAGATGCATCCAGTATAGTGGTGTGTGGATTTTACTCTTTCCTGTAGTTCCTTATAAGGTAGTCTTACCTGGACTGCCAAGTCTTTGCCAAGACTGATTGAAAACCCAACTGGCTTTTGCATGTTGGTTTGTACAGCCTTTTCTACTACTTAATTGTCTAGTTACTAAAGCAGGAGACTTTGGGGTTTTGATGGTACCCACGTGGGAAGTACAAGTCAACATGTCCAGGTACTGGATAGAGAAACTACAGTCAGCCCTCCATATCCACAGATGCAAAACCTGTGGATACGGAAGGCTGACCGTACTACCCCTATTATATAAGGGACTTGAGCATCTGTGGATGTTGGTATCTGTGGGGCCTCCTGGCACCAATCCCTTGTGGATACTGAGGGACAACTGCGTAAGGATAGGTATGCATGAACATCTAGGCTTTGTTAGGTTCTCAGTGAAGGAGAATGTTTTTCATGTGATGTGGTAGTTGAAGGTATGAAACCTGGAGTCATGAGATGGGGCTGGAGAGGGCAGTAGGGCCGGGTCACGCAGAGTCAAAAAGACCCTTAGTGCTAAGTAATTTGGACTTTGTCCTGAGAGTAATGGAGAGCCTTTGGAGGGTTCTTAGGGAGAAAGAGACCAAATGAGGGACTGTAGTAAGCTGTGATGGCTATTTTGTAGAGCAGAGGTGGGAGGGAGGCCACGTAAGATGAGAGACCAGTGCAGGTAGGGGCCAGTATATAGCTGCAAGAGGGACTTAGGGGTGGCTCAGATCAGGGTGATGATTGAGGCATGACATCAGGTAGGGAGAGTAGGGTGCCTCCCATCCTTCCCTGGGGTGCCAGTGAGAGCAGCTTATGGGCCCAAATGGACATCCATGTACATAGGTAGGTGGGGTCTCCTGGAGCCTCTGTTGAACTCTTCCTAGGTTGAGCACACAGGTCCTCTTGGCTCTGCCGTTCAGAGTTGGCCACGCTACTGGGCGGTAAGGCCGCTGCGGGGAGCCCTGTTCAGGCTCATTTTGCCCCTTCACAGAAGGCAGGCAGCCTCTTGTTCAGAGCTAAGCCAGACAAATACATTGTTAAAACTCAAGCTGTTGCATTTGGGTTGCAGCTGGGAGTTTGGCAGAGGTTCCTGCCTGATGAGGTAAGGGGAGAAGCTGAGGACACTGCTGGTTTTGCAGTTGGAAACATCTTTTCATGGTTATTTGGCCAGGTTGTAAACGTCCTTTCCAAAGAGCGGGCGTGCTAAGGCCTGTGATTGTATGTCTTGGAATTGTCCTGTGCTTAGAAATAGTGCCGGTCGCCTGGTGGGTGATTTATTGTCACTGGGGTGTTGGCAGGCTTTGGAGGACCTCCCTGTGGGGGTCCAAACTCAGGCTGCTGGGCCGCTTTGGAGTCTGTTTGAGAGGGCCTGCTTTGTTTTCTTTTCATTTTAAATATGAAATATATTTTAAATTTCTCATAGAACTCCTTGTGGAAAGATTAGGAAATACAAGTAAACATAAAGAGAAAAATAAAATGATTTCACCAAGATACAACTAGATTTCTGACTCTCCGCTTGCATATATATGCAGGTATGTAAATTTCCATATATAAAAATTTTTCCTTATAAAAATGAAATCATAGAGTATATATTGTTTGGGAGCCTGCTTTTCTCACTTAACAGAATGCTTTGATCTTCTCTCAATGTTAATGTGCACACAGTGTCCATTTTTACACAATCCATAACAATCCACTGTTTGGAAGAATTGTAACATCTTCTGTTGTTACAGTTTCCTGGAATGAACAAGTCTGTGGTGAGGGTTTTTTTTTTTTTGGCCGTTGTTGTTGGGCCAGACTTTGTTCTAAACTTGGGATGCAGCTCAGAAAAAACTCAGTATTGGTTTTCTGTTCAGACTTGGTGATACTTTATTTTCATAAAAGGGGCCTCAATGTTGCCCATTTCTAGGCCTATTCAGCATGGATTTCTGAGGGTTCCTGGAGGGCTTTTGACAGCACTGGACACTGGTAGGGGCACTGGGCAGGCATACATGCTCCCACTTATTCTGTCATAAGCAAGCTCTGGGTATAGGTACGAGATGGGATGGGGGGCATGTAGGTGGATGGCTTTTCCCATTCTGTGGCACACAGTCTTTCCTGGAGACTGCCTCCTCCCAGCCTGACCCTGATTAGATGGCCTTTTGTACACCTAATGCAAATTAGTGTTCGGGGGCTCAGGATCGGGAGAAATAGGCTGGGACTCTAGTGTACCTTTGCCTGGGGTGGCAGTGTTGATTGTGGCGGTCTGGGGGCTGCGTGGGAGCGCCTAGCTCTCTGGACCAGCAGGATTGTCATCCCCCTCATCCATCAGAGCAGGACTTCGTAGGCTCTTGGTCAGCCCAGAATCCCATCTGTGATTCTTTGGGCTCTGCCTCCAGGCTGGGATTCGTTGATAGGCTCAGTCTCAGCCAGATAGCACATTCCAGAGAAATGACAGCTGGTATTCATGTAATGAAGGAACTTCGCTGCTTTTTCCTGAGTGCTGTAAGGCATGAACCATGGGCAGTATCACCAGGGTGACTTGAAAGGAACAGAGAGGCTTCTCCCTCCCTTAAATTTGTTACCTGATCTCTGAATGGGCATGCCACTGCAACTGGTGATGGAACAGGGGACAAACGCTGGTGCCCCCGACTTCCAACTGTGTTTGGTCTGGTCTCCTGCCTGGGCACTGCTCTCCCATTATCCCAGCCTAATGGGTAGTTGGCTGAATCCTCATTGTCCACAGATACAGCCTCCTGGCTCTGGGTTTTTACTGTTCCCTCCCTACACACATACAGAAGGTGTTCTCCTGAGCTGATGAAGCCTCTTGAAGTACAAGGAGCAGACCCTAACCCTGTGAATGGGTCTTATGTAAGCAAGAAGAGAGGCCTTCTGGAATCCCAGGGTGGAGATGTGGTATGCTGAGGCCTGGGAGCAGATTTGTGGCTGGCAAAAGGGGGATCTGGGCTTTACCTTGGGGCTAGGCTGGGCCGTCTCACCTCTTCTCGGTGACTTGCTTTCATCTGCTGCCCTAACTTTATAATGGATCCCTTAGCCCATACTCCCTACCCTGCAGTAGGCTGTGGGCTGAAGAATCTTGTTCTGTGTATCTTTGGGGCCCTGACACCTAGGGTATTGATGGGCATGATGTCAGCTCTGCAGACATTTGGCAAGGGATGAACAAATGGGGACACTCACTTATTCTCTCCTCTTCCTCATATAGGAACCCGTTTGAGGGTGGGGGTCGCGGTTGGGCTTTTCTGAGCCTAATCTGGAACCACAGTGGATTGGAATTTCTTCTGAAAGGGTGAGGTGAGGAATGATGGGAGTGACTGTGCATCTAATCATTGCAGGCAAAAAACTGCTGAGCTGGCGTTAGTCAGCTCAGACTTAGAATTCTGTCAGATAAGGCTTACATTTTGGAGAGAAAGCATTTGTATTTCCTTTATATTCCTTGTTTTCTGTCAGTAAATTTCCAGTGGGGCTTGGCTGAAGTAGAGCAGGAAGAGGAGGGACTGACAGAGCTGGGGCTTACGTGGGTGCTGTTCCTTCAGTGTGCTCCAGGCTGCATGGCTGAGCTTGGAGATGATGTCCAAAGCCTCCATTGTGTACTTGGGTCCACTGCCAGTGGGGCTTGCCCCATGGTGTGCCTGCTGCCTTCAGAGCTGGGTCTCGCTATTTCTAGGCTGATGAGAAGACAGCAGCTGGCCTCTTACTCATGTCAGCAACCCAGCCTGGCCTAAGGTTTTGGCCCTGTGTGGCTGATTCATTTTTGTATCCCGAGTGCGTAGCTCAGTGCCTGGCATATGTGGGTCTTTAGTAAATATTTGTGAATGGTGATTCTCCATGATGACAGTGTCTTCCAAGGAGCTCACTACAGGAAGAGCAGTGTCTGCCCAGTCTGCTCTAACTGTGGCCAGGTGCAGACCAGCAGGGAGCAATCTGATTTCTCTTCTGGCTCACCATCTGTTGTACACCTTATTTTGGGTGTGGGTCCCCTGGGGCATATTGTGTCAAGTTCTGTTTCTGTCATTGTCTCTCCTGTACTTTCAGTCTTCTTGTGGGCAGGGACTGTGTGTGACATCTGGGTCCTCAGCACCTGGCACTGTCCTCACACCTGTGTTGGAAGGAGAGACAGAAACAGAGAAGAGGTCTGGGCCAGAATCTTGAACTGACAGACTGTTAGACCCAGAGGTGACTGTCGTCCATGGCCCCCACCTCCATTCAGCCTTCCCTTGTTGTCAGTGGTTACCAGAAGTCGAGAGGCAGAGCCTCTCCCAAGGGCACTTGGCCTCCCAGAGCAGGGGACAGAATTAAGCATACATCTCTGGTTCTATACCCTGGCATCTTTCCACTGGTGGTCCTGAATATCTTCCCTGGCTTCTGTGTGTTAGGTCAAGATTTTGGCATGTTTGAATGTGTGTATATATGTGCATATGTGTATGTGTATCCTTACCTAAGTTGCTTTTTACCGTTGTTGATCTAATGACTACTATCACTGAATGCCTTGCAGACACTGCCCTCTGTGACCATGAAACTCTGGGTATCCATGTTGCTGGTGGCCTGGTTTGGTGTCCTGGGCCGTGTGCAGGCTGAATTCTTTACTTCTATTGGTATGTGCCAACAGGACTGTTGTCTACCTGAGCAATCCTTGGCTCATGTGCCAGGGGATGTCACTGCCTGAGGGCTGTTCTCATTCAGGGTGGGATGGCCTCATCCACTGGTTTTGACCAGATCTTGGGAGAGCTGCTGTTTCCCTCTCTGAGCCCTGATGACCTGGATGTCCTTCCTGGGAGCCAGCTGTCTCAGCTGAGCCTCCACCTTGGGTAGTGCAGGCTGCTCCTGGGCTGCCTGGCATTTCTGACCAACTTTCTCCTGGACTAGAGAGTAGTTCTGAGCAGAGAAGCCCCCAGGATGTCTATGTCCCAGTAACATGACCCAACTGGGTGGCAGTGGGAGAATGAGATTTGGGGTTTCTTCCTTAAGGTGTCCTCAGTGCACTTAACATTCCCTTGGAGACTCTGCCTCTCTCTTCCTGAAGCTGGGGTCCAGGACCATACGAATGTCTAGGCCTCCTTTAACTCTAGGTCCCCATGATCCCAAGAGAGTTGATATGCACTTGGCCCAGGGGGCTTGCCTCTGTGCTGATGTTTTGTGCCTCAAATTTGGGAGCTGGATGTCCCTCATCCATTTCTTACTGGCCCTTTTTTCTCTCCCTTGCAGGGCACATGACAGACCTGATTTATGCAGAGAAGGACCTGGTGCTGTCCCTGAAGGAGTACATCTTGGTGGAGGAAGCCAAGCTCTCTAAGATTAAGAGGTGTCTAATGTCCTAAATCCCCACACCCACCCTGAGCCAGCCCTCCTCCCCTGCCCCCCCGCCCCTGGAACCCATCCTGGGTGCCCATAAGAGGAAGCCCTTGAGGGGGCGATGTGGGGCTGGCCTGGAGGTTACTTCATGCCAGTCCCCCAGAGTAGCTAAGTATGTGGGCTAAGGACTCACTGCTTTTTCCTTTTTAAATAGAGACCCCCTGAATCTTACCAGGAAAATTACCATAGGTCAAGATCCGTGTGTTAACCTTCCTTTTTCTCTGGTTCCACAGCTGGGCCAACAAAATGGAAGCCCTGACCAGCAAGTCAGCTGCTGACCCTGAAGGCTACCTGTCCCACCCTGTGAATGCCTATAAACTGGTGAAGCGACTAAACACAGACTGGCCTGCGCTGGAGGACCTTGTCCTGCAGAACTCAGCTGCAGGTGAGGAACAGTGAGCAGGTGGTTGGGTGAGCCAGTATGTCTGTGTGCTGGCACCTGGGGAGTGTGGTTCTGAGACTGTCCTGGGTCGGGGTGTTGGTGTGCACGTGCAGTGTGTGAACATGCAGCCTGCCAGTCCGGTGGCTGTCATCTCTGTGGGGACCTGGCAGTTGTCTGTCCTTGCTTTTAATATGTTATAATAATCAGTTCTTGGGGATTCCCTAGTGGTCCAGTGGTTAGAACTCCGAGCTTCCACTGCAGGGGGCACGGGTTTGATCCCTGGTCAGGAACTAAGATCCTGCATGCTGGGCTACGTGGTCAAAAAAAAAAAAAAAAAAAAATCAGTTCTTGCCTTTTCCTAGTGTTTTTGGGTCCCTTTTTTTTTGGTAGTGGCTTTTTTCTAATTACACTTTAGTAATACATATTTATAGAAACGTTGGAAAACACAAAAACAATCATATAAGAAAATTACAGTTCTTAATCCAATTGCTTAGTGATAATCACTGTTAAAATTCTAGTCTTTTTACACATGTATATACATTTAAAAAAATGGAATCATACGTATATATCGTGGAATGCAAACTTATTTGCTTCGAGGGACCAAATGAATTAACAAAAGTAAGACAAGTGGGCTAAGTGGTGGGACCAGTGCAAGCTGGGGAGCACGGGCCTCATCTAAATTCATTCCCATTCATATCTTTTAGAAAGAAAACATTATCTGTTGGCAGATTTGTGACATAAGCATATACTGTTTTCCTGAATTTTTCAGCTTCTCTATATGTCCTTTAAATGTCCTTCTGCAACATGGTTTTAATGGCTGGACAGTAATATGTCATACTGGTGTAGTGTAAAACTGGTCAGGTCAGTGGATGTGGAATTGTTTCCAGATTATCAGCAATCTTACACATATCTTTATGCCCATCTCTGATTATTTTCTTATGATAAATTCCTATAAGTGGGATTTGCAGGTTACAGTATGAACTTATTTAAAGCTTTAACTGTGCTTAGTCTTTTACTCTGGTAGTACTTTCTATGCTCTGATATTTTCCTCTTAGCAGGAGATGGTGGGGCAGGCCTGGAGGTGGGCCCTTCTGATTCCAGCCTTGAGCCCAGCCCCCCTGGACCCACTTTCTCTTCTTCCTGAGTTGGAAGTGCTGATTAACTTCAGACTCATCGTCGTCTCTTGGGGCTGAGGCCTTTTAGCCCTTATGGCCAGACTGGGCTGGGCTTGGCTGGGAGCAGGGTGGCCTCAGGGCAGGGATTGGTGAGCTCAGCCGGGCGGAGCTGTGCCCAGTGAGCTCACTGCCTCCAGAAGCCACGGCTGCCTTTCCCAGACCCTGCCTCCCAGCCTGAGCCTGTAGCTCAGAACTGGCTGGCCTGCCTGCAGTGCCGGAGAATAAGCCTGCCCATATGATCTTCTGTTCTCAAGCCTTGTTCTTCATACCCATCCCCCACCGTCAACATCTGGTTCCTCTGGAAAACCTTATAATTACCCGGAGGGAGACAGGACAGCCCCAGACAGCAATACGTTGTTTTCACCTCTTTCTTTCAGAGTTCTTTCCCATGAAATGGGGAGAGGGGGAGGCAGGGAGACATGCTAACAATGTGGCTTTTTCTGGAAGCATTTTTTTCCCCTGGATTGTAAACTCATAGAGTCCCTGACCATGCAGCCATGAAGAAGACAGGGTTGCAGCATCTTGGTCTCTGAGTTCCCGGGCAGGGCTAGAAGTGGGTGTTTGAGTCTAAGGTTGTGAGAGTAGGTGGCTATGGGTCCTGCTGCTCTGGGGAAGAGGCCAGAGAAGAAATGGCCTTGGACTTCCCCTACGAATTCTCATCTTAGGAGCACAACTGAAGCCTCTGAATCAGCATGGGAGGGCCTGGCCTCCACCTGGAGTCCTGAGATTGCAGGAGGTGTATATCTTGCTTTACAACTAGGGCTTGGAGTCCCCAAACAGCTTCCTTGGGTGCTTCTGTGCTCAGGGGCTCTCCCAGGCTCCAGGCTGTGGTCTTGAGCACCACAATTGGGGAACTCATGCCCTGAGCTCATTGTGGGTCTGAGTGGTAGGAGTGCCCTAGTAAGCAGAGCAAGGCCCAGTGTGGTCTCTCAGGGGAACCATGCCGGGCTTGTGCAGCCCCACCTCAATACTGACCTTGGTCAGATGATTCTCCAGTCCCTAATCTTGGCGTGGGGACAGCACCAGACACCTCCAGGACTGTCATCATTACCTTTCTGGATGATAAGGGCCAGTGGTCAGTAATGAGTGGCCAGCTGGGCTCTCTGAGTTGACCACTTCTGTCCCTTGGGCTGTTCAACCTGAGATGTAGGCTAGGAGTCTGTGATTACCTGGCCAGGCTAATAATCCTGGATCAAGGTTTTCCATGTGATTTGTTTTCCACTGAGTGGTCAGCAAGTCCTCCCTGAGTCCTTTCCTGTATCCCTGTCAGTTACCCTCACTGTCCTCTTTTCCTTCTATCTCCACGCTAAGACTCTCAGATTCCCACGTGTTAATTAGTGTTAGGGGGCCTTTCTCTTCAGTTCCAAATGAGCAGCACAGGCACTTGGTACAGTGAGGAGTGAGAAAGGGGAGGTCTCCCTGGACTGGAGCCATCAAGGAGGGCTTCCTGGAGGAAGGGGAAACAGCCTTTGAGGGAAGGGGCAGGGAGATTGCACTAGCCAGAGACCCTCCGGTGGGTGCCTGTCTGGTTCCAGGTGGAATTCTATCCCTGGATCAGGGTAACCTTTTGTTCTCACTCTCTCCTTTGGAAGGCTTTATTGCCAACCTGTCAGTGCAGCGACAGTTCTTTCCCACTGATGAAGATGAAACAGGAGCCGCCAAGGCCTTGATGAGACTTCAGGACACATACAAACTGGACCCAGACACAATTTCCAAAGGGGAGCTTCCAGGTAACTCACCACTCCATGCAAAGCCTGTCCAGCCTGTGTGTCTGCTGTGGTGTATGGACAAGGATGGAGCCACTGCTGACTCATGGTCTCTATGCTCAGGCTCACCACGACCTCTGGCTGTAGTTCTTTCTTGGGTTTCCAGTTGTTGTCAGTCCTCTATTCCCATGACAGCTGTCTCCCCTCACCCCCTGCCCCACCACCTCCCTCCAGTATTAGCCCAGGCCTGTCCTCTCTCAGCTCAGAGAATGCCGAGGTTGCTGCTCAGGACCTCCTTGGTCTCTGTCCCCAGGGCACCACTCAGGTCTGCATCCACACCCACTTCTATTCCCCACCCTCCGATTTCATCTTGCCTAAGACTGATCTCTGGATTCATTGCCCCATGTCCTGTGTGCCCTCAGTTACAGTCTCTGCCCCTGTTCATTTCTGTGTCCACCTCTCTGGACTCTTCCCCCTGAGCTCACACACATGCTCTGTTCTCGCTCATCTAACAAACCCCTCCCTCAGGATCCAAGGCCCTTTTGAGTCTCTGCTGCTGACTGATCTCTTCTCCCTCCTGGCTAGGCAGCTGGAGAGTCATCCACACTCTTTCTCTACTTCCTTGGTTCCTATGTCCTCCTGAACACACAAAGTCTGGCATCTTTCCCCCCCCATTGGCCAATCCTGCCCCTGCAAGGTCACCAGTGGCCACTTGGCTGGTAAAGCCAGTAGACAGGTTTCAGGCAGAATGTTCTTTAGCTTTTCAGCAGCATTTGGCACACTGATTGCCCCATTCTTCCTGATAGTCTCCCCTCCTTTGAATTCTGGGGCACTGATCTTGGCTGTTTCTCTTTTGGCTCCCCTCTCTCTCATTTTTTTATAGGCCCCTTTTCAATTCGGTTGTCTGCCTCAGTATGTTTATAAGAAGACGTGTTGGGGTTTGGTGGCTCTTAAAGGCCAGTAAACCCAGGGATTCAGTTAGACTCCATTAGACCTTGGATGCCACCTCACCCGTGGGGACCCTGTAGGAGGCACAGCAGAGGGAATCACGGTGAAGGGGAGGGATGCACTGTGTTGCCGGCTGGTCAGGGCCTGGAGCCTTGGTACTGAGGAGTCCAGTGAGCTAACAGGAAGGAGTGTAGACTTCTCCTTAATCCTCACTCAGTCAGGTTTTGGACCAAGCCAGGCCATGAGGCCAGAGAGAGAAGATGGCTTGGGGCACCTGCAGGATCTTTTCACCCTGTAGCTGTGAGAATGGTTGTTGGGAAGAGAGAGCCAGGCATTGACCTTTTACATTCAGATAACAGACCCATGCATATCCTGGAGGGGAAATGAGGGGTGGACAGCAGTTGTTCCCCAGGATGCCATCCCTACCTGGTGTCTCCCTAAGCACCTTCTCCAAGTGAGCCCAGCCATTTCCATCACTTGAGGTATCTCCTGTACATGGATGACATGCGGATCTGTGTTCCCTGTCAAGGCTTGTCTCCTGAGCTTTCAACCAGTGCAGGCAAATGGCTGTGGGACATCTCTACTTGGATGTTCCATGGGCTCCTTAAAATTCACGTGTCCCAAACCGAAATCCTCATCCCTTTTTGAATCATCTACTGTCCTTCCTCCTTACGTCAGCAAAAAGCACTCCATCCACTGGCTGCTCTGGATTCTACCTCCCTACAATGTCTTTTGTACTTGGAGGCCCTGACTCCAGCCTCATGGTCACTTCTTTCTCAACTGGATTATTAAAATATTATTCTAATTTATTGTATACCTCCAGCTCACTCCTTAAAATCATCCTCCATGTCGTCTTAAGCACATATCTTTTTTTTTTTTTTTTTTTTTTTTTTGTGGTACGCGGGCCTCTCACTGCTGCGGCCTCTCCCGTTACGGAGCACAGGCTCTGGACGCGCAGGCCCATTGGCCATGGCTCACGGGCCCAGCCGCTCCGCGGCACGTGGGATCCTCCCGGACCGGGGCACGAACCCGCGTCCCCCGCATCGGCAGGCGGACTCTCAACCACTGCGCCACCAGGGAAGCCCAAGCACATATCTTTTTACATGTGTTCCTGATCACAATGCTTAACTTTTAGGGCTAAACCAAATTCCTCTTAATGTCTGGTCTTTGTGGTCCTGTGTGGCACCATCTCCCTGGCTTCCTTGTCTCTTGTACTAAGATTTGCCACTGCTCAGCTTCTTTGTTCATCCCACAACCTCTGCAGGAATACCTTTACCCCCTTCAGCTGGGTTTCATCACGTGTGATTCCCCTTCAGCCCTCAGCTCTGCTGGCATTCTCCAGGGAGCACTGTCTAGGGAGCAGACTTTCAAGTTGGCTTCTGGGAAGGATGCTGAGTGTCTGGGAGCCATTCTTAACATTCTTGGTATCTGTGAGACATGTTGATAATAGCTACTGATTATTACCACTCTGGGGAATCATAGGAGACATTTTCATATGTCGCCTTGTTGAATTCTTGGCGCAAGTCCTCTAAAACTGATGGTATTATCTCTATTTAGAGATAAGGGACTAAGAATCAGAGGGGCTACGTAACTTGTCCATAGTCACACAGTTGTGGGGTGCCATAGTTAGGCCCACACAGACCCTGTTTTGTCCAGCTCACTCAGCTGTGTTATACTGCCTCCATCAGTGTTCAGTTCCTTGGCCTACAGAGCCAGAGATCTGTGGAGGTACGTGGAGAGTGAACAGGCACTCAAAGACCTCCCTACCCCAATCTGTGGTCTGCCTACTAACTCTGTCTTGTGTTTACTCTCCCCATTTTCCTGTCCCACATTGTCTGTTCCTGAGCCATCATGGTGAGCAACGCTTGGTCTCTGAAGCAGCCAACACATTGCAGCAGGGGTTTCATCCTGTACATCTTGGACATCAGGCAGCAAGAGCCTGCTCTGAGGCAACTCTTCCTTGTCAGCCATGCCTAGACTGCTCTTGATGGGGTTGTAGGGAAACTCCCTTGCTTTCCAGGGAGGGTCACAGCCTAAACCCTGCATCTCCCCACAGCTTACACACCACATCTCCTTTTTGACTTGAAACTCTCTTCATGGTCACTTTCCAGCGCTGGGTCAACAGCAGATGATCTGTGGTCACAGGACCTGCTTAATTGATCTTCACCAAGGGCCCCACCACCTAGTGGTCAAAGCTGGCACTGCAGTGTTATCTCTTGGTCTCCCTTGGCATCTGTCACATCACTCCTGCTCCTTCTGTTTCTTTCTCAGTGTTATTCACTCTGTCCTTTCTGTATAGGTGGTCTCTGGGGCCCTGGCCTCAGCCACCTTCTCTACTCTTTCCTGACACTATTTCTGGAAGCTATTATCTTCATCCATGGCTTTACCTGCCACCTAAGTTCTTTTTTTTAATATATTTAACTTATTTTTCTAACTTCCAGTCTCAAATGGCCAGCTGCCTCATAGACATCTGCCGTGTGGCTCACAGGACCTTTATACTCTCCTGAACACTATTCCTTGGGCTTCCTCGGCTCTTCCGTAACAAAGGACCCTTCCCACTTGGGGAGTCTGAGGTTAGGAGATAGGCTGTGCACCCCAGCCCGAGGCAGGGCCAGCCTGGCTGTGCTTTCCGTACTAATGGCCCTTGGAGGTATGTGGTCTGAAATCCTGGTGGGGCTCTGCTGGGATGATGCCTCCCACCCAGGGACCCAGGCTCCCTCAATGGGGGAGTCTTTCTCCCTAACCCAGAGGCTCTTTGAGCCTGACTATTTACCTCACCTGCTGCAGGAACCAAGTACCAGGCTGTGCTGAGTGTGGACGACTGCTTTGGGATGGGCCGCTCGGCCTACAATGAAGGAGACTATTACCACACAGTGCTCTGGATGGAACAGGTGCTGAAGCAGCTCGATGCAGGGGAGGAGGCCACCACATCCAAGGCCCAGGTGCTGGACTATCTGAGCTATGCCGTCTTCCAGTTGGGTGACCTGCACCGTGCCCTGGTGCTCACCCGTCGACTGCTCTCCCTTGGTAAGGAGGTTCTAGGGGAAGGTCAGATGCAGAGGGGGCGGTAGCAGGGGAACTGGTCACCCTGCTGGCCACTACCTGACTGCTCTCCAGGAACTGAGCCAGTCTGACCTGCCGCCTAGCCACTGACTAATGCTTTGCTGCTTTCAGGCCCAGCCCAGCTGCCAGCTAGCTCTTTACCCACTGTAGTTCTGGCCTTAGCCCTTGCCCAATCACTGATGGATACACTCAGGCCTATGGCACCCGTGGCCCTACACATGGATTCCTAGTCCATTTCTAAATAGGAATCCAGTGCTGTAGTGCATCTGCTGCTATGTAGGGTGGAGCCTATACTACGTCAGGAATAGCTCGATAGGCAAGCTGTATTTCAGGGTTGCTGCAGTGACAGTGACCTGACGTGTTAGAGGCCTGAGGTCTAACTGGTGGACTTTCCATGGCTTTGGTGATTTCAGTTGTCCTGTGGGGTTAGACTGAAGGGGATCAAAAGTGCTGTGTCTTAAGAACCTATTTGTTCCACCTCTTACTAATATATGGGCTATCATAGTCTGAGATTTCACAGACCAGCAAAGACTTCCTTTCGCTGCTCCTTTTCATGGGCTTTGGGTCTGAGACCAGCTAGTGTGAATGTCTGTAAGATGGATGTGGGAAGAGAGCTTTTTTGGACTCTGTCGTGTTAGTAAGAGCCTTGTACAGGGAGTCAGGACACCTGGATTCCTTTTCTGAATAACCTAACCTTAATCTCTAACATCTTTGGGCCACAGTTTCCTCATCTGAGGGGTAGCACAGTAATCCTGCCGAGCTTGCTCCTTCTTGTTTTGAGGCCCACAGGACAAAGCTGTGGGAGTGTCATGTGGCCCTTCTTGCCACCGGTGTTTCAGCCTGCCTTCTAGCTGTGGCCAGCATGTGATGTGGTCACCAGTAGTGGATGTACTCTAGGGGACGGCTGTAACTAGCACACAGCCAAGTGGGGAGGAGGAGGCAGAACTCTGGCCTGCTTCTCTGGACCTGTGTCCTTGGGACTTCCAGGGAGTTCCGGAGGAGAGCCGCATCGGTGGCTAAGCGTCCCCCGCGCCCCCCTCTTGTTGCTCCTTTCTCATCTCTGACCAGAGTAGGGAGAACCTCTGTTGGCCTTTCCTCTACGACCAGCGAACCCTGCTTAGGTGCTGTGGAAGGCAGAATGCTGCGTGTGAGTGAGCTGCTGGGAGAGAAAACCACTTACAGAATAACTTCTCTAAATGACCTAACAGATGTTTGTGGTTTCCTTTTGCTTCTTCTTCTTTGCTTTTTCTAGACCCGAGCCATGAACGAGCTGGAGGGAATCTGCGCTACTTTGAACGGTTGTTGGAGGAAGAAAGAGAAAAGATGTTATTGAATCACACAGAAGCTGAGCTAGCACCCCAGGAAGGCATATATGAGAGGCCTGTGGACTACCTGCCCGAGAGGGATATCTACGAGAGCCTCTGTCGTGGGGAGGGTGTCAAACTGGTGAGACACATGGATGGGTCAGGGCCCAGGCTGTGGGCCTAGACTTTGGCTCTGGACAGGCAGATCTGAGGAAGATGTTCCTCTGTCTGTAGGTAGTTTTCTCAGTTCTTGGTAGCATCTGCTGAGGCTGACATGTGGGTGTGCTCTGAGGTATAGGACAGGAGACTTGTCTTCCCTGAGGTCCCAGGCAGAGTTTCAATCCTCTGAGTTATAACTGAGCTCCCCTCCCCACCCCAACAGGGCAGCTTCTGCTTGACTCACTATTCTGAAGAAAGCCATGAGTGTGGATGTGCCTTGGGCCCCCACAGAAGTCATGATCTCTAGCAAAGACAAGGCAGTTGCTAGAGCTTGGTATGGGGTACCACTGGCCTTTGAGAGCCCTTGGACCCCAGTGCTTCCTCAAGGAGGCTCAGGTGTGAGACAATCTCTCAGTCTTCTCCATGCCCATGTCTGCTTGGCTCCCACTGGCTCCTCTGTCTAGAAAGACTTCTCCCTGGCCCTAGCCCTCCTGACCTACTCACATCTCTGTGAGAGGGGCCAGGGATTACACCCTGCTACAGGACTTGTCAACATAAGGTATTCTTGAGAGGGAAGAAACATT
Organism: Mesoplodon mirus; assembly: GCF_964341445.2. Lineage (NCBI taxonomy): Eukaryota > Metazoa > Chordata > Mammalia > Artiodactyla > Ziphiidae > Mesoplodon > Mesoplodon mirus. Next base: position 74,485,442 of record NC_138980.1, read on the forward strand.
GCATGATTTGTGGGGTATCATTTCATGCCAGTCAAACTGAGGGGCTTTTGTTTTCTTCTCTGGTGAGGCGGGAGGGAGCGGCTGCTGGACATGGGGTGTGAGGCCAGTGTCTGCAGCCAGGTAGCCTGGGACTGAGGGTTAGGACTCACTCAGTTCAGGGCTTGTTGCTCTGTGCTCCCCAGACGCCCCGAAGGCAGAAGAGGCTTTTCTGTAGGTACCACCATGGCAACGGGACGCCACAGCTGCTCATCGCCCCTTTCAAAGAGGAGGATGAGTGGGACAGTCCACACATCGTCAGGTACTACGATGTCATGTCTGACGAGGAAATCGAGAGGATCAAGGAAATTGCAAAACCCAAAGTAGGTGTCTCTGCAGTTCCTTCTTGGGCCACTCACTCCTGGTACCATGGGGCAGTTTAGTTGCTTACCCGGCTGGCCTTTGCTTATGTCTTGCATGAGTCCACTGTCGGGTACGAAGGTACTACAGACTCAATTTGACCTTGAGGGTTCATAGTCCAGTGGGGAAAGAAAATTGAGGAACCAGTATGGACAGACAAGGGCTGTGATAGAAGGGCACACTGGAAGCAGGGCAAGCCCACAGTGAGAGGTGTCACCTCACCGTGTTGGGGGCTGGTGTGTTGGCTAGTTTTTAGGAAGTTATGCCTTGGGGCACTGCCAGGCTGGGTCCTGTGGGTCCCCTGATCAGGATTGCAAAGAAGTGATTGACTTGGAGGAACACGAACATCTCTACAGTATTGAGTCTTCTCATCCAAGAGCACTCTGGGTCTCTCTATTTATTCATATCTTTAAAATTTTTCTTCACCTAAGCCCTGCACTTTTCTTGTTAAATTTATTCCTAGGCAGTGTTTTTTTTTTTTTGTTATTGTAACTTCACAAAAAACTGTTTCTTTCATCATTATGTTTTTACTGGTTACATTATTAAATTAGTTTACTATTATATACTAAACTATTGATTGTAAAAATATATTTCATGGGCCTCCCTGGTGGCGCAGTGGTTGAGAGTCCGCCTGCCGATGCAGGGGATACGGGTTCGTGCCCCGGTCTGGGAGGATCCCATATGCCGCGGAGCGGCTGGGCCCGTGAGCCATGGCCGCTGGGCCTGCGCATCCGGAGCCTGTGCTCCGCAACGGGAGAGGCCACAACAGTGAGAGGCCCGCATACCACAAAAAAAAAAAAATATATATATATATATATATATATATATATATATATATTTCATAGTAATAGCTAATGTTTACTGAGTTGTGAAGTGTGGCAGGCCCTGGGTTTTTGTGGGTTTTTTTGGTAAATTTATTTATTTTATTTTTGCTGTGTTGGGTCTTCGTTGCTGTGTGCGGGCTTTCTCTAGTTGTGGTGAGCGGGGTCTACTCTTTTGCGGTGCACGGTCTTCTCATTGCAGTGGCTTCTCTTGCTGTGGAGCACGGGCTCTAGGCGAGTGGGCTCAGTAGTTGTGGCACGCAGGCTCAGTAGTTGTGGCTCACGGGCTCTAGAGCACAGGCTCAGTAGTTGTGGTGCACAGGCTTAGTTGCTCCACGGCATGTGGGATCTTCCTGGACCAGGGCTCAAACCCGTGTCCCCTGCCTTGGCAGGCGGATTCTTAACCACTGCACCACCAGGGAAGTCCCGGCAGGCCCTGTTCTAAGTCCTTAACGTATGTTAACTGCTATGTCTACTTAGCAGGCTCTGTCATCATCTTCATTTTACCTGCAAGGAAACAGACGTGGTGCAGACCACAGCTACTTGTTGAACTCACTTATTCTTCATTTGGTTTTTAGCTAATTACCTTGGGTTGTCCAGATAGCATTAGCATCTGCAAATAAGAAAAATTTTGTTTTCTCTATCCTAATAGTTATAGTTCTTTTGTTTCTGTTGTCTTCTTGAACTGCTCAGAGCTTCTAGAGCATTTTTACAATAGGAATCTTTGTCTTGTTCCTGAATTTCATGGAAATTCTTTTGGTATTTCATTGCTAAGTAGGCAGTTGGCTGTTGGTTTTGTATATATTCATCATGTTATAAAATTATTCTATTTCTAGTTCATGAAAGATTTTCTCCTTTTTGACATCTTTCACAGAGAACTACTTCCTGCCATATCCCCATCCTTCTTCTATCGCTGGTGATCACAAGGGAGGATTTAGCTGGAGCTCCGCTATTGCTCTGCTCCTAATGGAACTGCAGAGGCCAGGAGGCCCAGCACTCCGGGAGAGGTCTAAAATAGGTTCCTATCCTAGGCCCTGGACTGTATCTTGGAACAACCTTGGCTTGAGATACTAGGACATCTCCGGCTCAGAGTCAGTTCTTAGTGTCATTGATGTCACTGAGGGAGGGTCTAGCCAATGTGTGTGGAGAATGGGGACCAGAGACCCCCCCTGCCCCCCCGCTTCCATTCCCTGGACCATCTCCAGATTCCTCCAGGAAAGAAAACTGCTTTCTTGGCTGTCAGGTGAGAGAGGCACTGTTGTGCCATAACCTCCTGAGAGAGTTCTCCCTTGTCTCTCTGACCAAAGCACTAAAACCTCTGTGTGTGTGTGTGTGTTGATGTTGGGTGCATGTGTGCACATGGGTGTGGCTGGGCAGTGTGGGCAGGGAGGAGCGTGTTGGGAAAACTTGTCTTTGAACAGAAGCCATGTGAAGAGCCAAACATGTTGGCTATTACAAGCTGACCTCTCCTTTCCGGAGCCTGTGAGGGACAGATGCTATGCTGGCTTTGAAGTAGGGCCCATGAGCTTAACTTGTCCTGTGGGGAATGCCTGGCAGCTGCCTGTGGGTCTCTGGTCTGCTTTCAAAATAGCCCTGTCTATCCCTGGGAGCAGAGCCCCAGCTGCCCAGAGCCTCCCTGTGGGTGTCCGGCCAGTGCTGCAGCTCACATGTTTGGATGGGGTCTAGCTGCAGCTGCAGTTGTCATCAGGAAAGAACTGTAGATACGATCTCAGGGAAGCCCTCTGCTCTGGGTGCAGTGCCATCTTACCAGAATGCGCTGCAGCAGCTCGTGTCCAGGTTGGTTGATCTCACCTCCTGGCCGGTCTTCTTGTCCATCAACCCCCTCCATCCCTTCTGCCACCTCTTGCCCTGACCTCTCCCTTACATCCTCACTGGCCTCCTTCTTCCTGCTTTGACGCCTCCTTAGCCAACCCTCCATGATGTCTCCACAGTGATCCTTCTTACATTCAGATTGTGGTGTCCCTCCCCTGCAAAAAGCCTTCCCTGCTTCTCATTGGTCATAGGTTGCATCCAGCCCAACCCCCACTTGCCTCCTCAGCCTATTCTCATCTCTTTGCTCTGAGTTCTAACCCACAGTCATAGTGCCACATCCATTTTCACCTCTGGGCCTCTGCATCACTGTTCTTTCCCTGTTCCTGTAATGTTCTCCCACCTGGCTAACTCCTACTTACCCTTCAAATCTCAGCTAGGTGGTCCCCTGTGTAGGAAACCATTCTTGACCCTGTAGACTGAGCTCCTACAGACATTGAGCTTCCCCTCTCCCAGCACCTACCATGCTGTGCTGTGATTACCCAGCTAGTTTTCTGCCTTCCCCACTTGACTGAGTTGTATGAGGGCAGGGGTCATGTCTTGGTCACCCAGCAGTGCCAGGCACATAGTAAGCACTCATTAGGACAGTCCACAGCCGAAGCACTGGGGGCTGACTCCAGGCAGCAGGTCCTTCCTGGGAGTATCACTGCACCAGTCTGTGGAGACTGGGGGGATATGAGGTAGGTGAGGGGTGTGTGTGTGTGTGTGTGTTTGTGTGTGTGTGTGTGTGTGGTGAGGGTGTGTGTGTTCCAGGCAGCAGTTTACATATTGCACCTTGTAGATTCCTTTCCTATTCTATCATCTGACCTTGCAGGCCTCCCAAGGTAGTGAAAACTTCTTTTTTGGTTCCTTGGCATCAGTGGGAGGCCAGCGTGGGCTGGTGCAGTAGGAGAGTGTTTGGGTAGGTTTCTGGGCAGAGAAGGCCGCTGAGGTTCAGAAGGACAGTGTAGTTGACCACGTTGAGAGGAGCCTGCAAGATTGAGGCTCAGGGATGGCAGCACAGTCTGAATGTGGTAGGAGCAGCCAGGTGCAGGAAGGTGTGGTGGGTGGGCCTGGTGAGAAAGGGGCTGTCCAGGCAGATGGGCAGATGGACAAAGCAGACTCCATAGGCATAATTCTGCAGACAGCATGGACCTGGGAGGGAGCAGGGGCAGGCAGCAGCCAAGCCAGGGTAGTGGCCAGGGTCTGATAGAGCAGGAATTTGGAGGCCCCAGACCACTGCCCTGGCCTGGCTTGCAGGATCATGGGGCCTTGGCTAGAGCCACTGACTGCAGAGCTCCTTCCCGCAGTGGCCTGATTGGCAGATCAGGTCCCAGTCTCTCCAAGAAAATATTCAAGGCAAAGAATAAGTCTGCCCTTTCTTCCTGCCTTCCAGCTTGCACGAGCCACTGTTCGTGATCCCAAGACAGGTGTTCTCACTGTAGCCAGCTACAGAGTTTCCAAAAGGTTAGCAAAGGTGATGGTGGTGGCGGGGTGGCTGCTCAAGCCCCAACTCCTGGGCCTCCCAGTTCCTACTGAAGGGAGGGTGGCTTGGCTTGTCCTCCCTGCTGGCACCTCCCCTACATGGAGCACTCACCCTGTGCTGCCTGTTAGTGCTGGCCCTGACGCTGGGGAGAGAGTGCAGAACCTCATCTAAATCTGCCTTCCCCACCTTCCTTTCTCTCCCTCTTGTTTTGGCTTAGCTCCTGGCTGGAGGAGGAGGATGACCCTGTTGTGGCTCGGGTGAATCTTCGGATGCAGCACATCACAGGCCTAACGGTAAAGACTGCAGAATTGTTGCAGGTACGGCTTGTTCCTGGGACCCTGGAGTTGGGAAGGGAGTATTTCTAGCTAGATGGTCTTCCAGGGTGCTCAGGGCCAGACATAGGGAGGCTTGCCCAATAAACTGTAGGACCGCAGGATGCTATGAGTATGGAGTGGCCTCGTGTTGGGAAGCCAGAATTAAGTATGCCCACTGGCATTCAACAATTAGCATTCAACAAATGTCAACTGAATGTCTTTTGTGTGCCCAAGTATCATACTAGGAGCTAGGGATCATTGGTGGGCATGGCAGGCCCATTTATGTCTTCTTGACTACAGAAGCTGAAATCCTGAGTTGTTTCAGGGACACCTCTAAGAGCTATAAATATCTTCATAGGTCACGATTCTGAGTCATAGTCAAATGCACTTGGAGGTAGAGTGTTCTGTAATACATTGGTAGCATTGAGAGGCCTGGACTGGTTGGCCGGTGAAGGTGGAATGCTCCTTTCTAAGTACCCCCGTGGGACCCTGGCTTCCTGCTTTTTATTTCAGAGGTGATTGTGAAGAAACATGGTAGCACCATGCTGAAAATTTTGGGTAAAGCTCCTACTAATGTGTTGTCTGTTCTGTTGAGTTCAAATCAGTACTGGCCACACTCCCTTCTGAACATCCCAACTTCTGGGTTCTGCTGTTAAATGACGATCTGAGACACTGCTAGAGAAGTTTCACTGGCATTTTTCTTGAGTCCCCTGGATCTGTCTGTTTGGCCAGAGTTTCCGTGTATTTAAGGATATCACACTTTACCTGATCACCCATGGCTCTTCAGTAGAATATTGAACTGAGATCACTTGGAAAAGATTCTCGAACTTTTGCCTGGACACATCCAAGCAAATCAGCACTCATCCCCCCCCCCCATAGCTACGTCAGCAACCAAAACTAATATTGAAGGTCATCCTTATGTGAAGTCCACCAGAGTTTTTAAAAACATGCTGATTATCTTACAGTCCTGTGAAATTTTAATATAATTTTTTCATTTCAACTCAACTTAGTGTTGAGTTTGTAAGCCTAATTTTTAGGTAAGTTCTGCAGACAAGCACATCAAGAGAGGACTTCTGCCACATCTCCCACTTTCCTCTTATGTGTGAGAACACCACCATTTCAAGAGCGATGGGGGCTCTCCATGCCCTGGGTGCATCCCTGCTGGCGTAGTTGTGATTCATATCTTCCTGGAGCAGCTTTGCTGTTGTTGTTAAGACATCTACCACTGCATATCAGAGCCAGTGTTAGGACTGTTGTGGCCCTTACTGAGGATGATGTTCTTCTTGGTTGCTGATTCCGCACCCTGGACCAAGAGGCTGAAAAAAGTGTACAGGACCTGTGCCTGTTGCTCTCCTGGCTGCACCCTCTGAACCCTATCTCACATGCAACCCCAGAAGACAGCAGCTTCGTGCTTGGACTGGCTTCTCTGCCACAACCCTGGCTTCATCTTAACTGACATCTTGTCATGTTGTAACTCAATTGATGAATGGGATCTGAATGCCACAACTCCAGTGGAGGGGCTTTTATCTTATTTTATTTTTATTTTTATTTTATTTTTTTGATACGTGGGCCTCTCACTGTCGTGGCCTCTCCCATTGCGGAGCACAGGCTCCGGACGTGCAGGCTCAGTGGCCATGGCTTACGGGCCCAGCCGCTCTGCGGCATGTGGGATCCTACCGGACCAGGGCATGAACCCGTGTCCCCTGCATCGGCAGGTGGACTCTCAACCACTGCGCCACCAGGGAAGCCCCAGTGGAGGGGCTTTTATGGTCAGGGCTCTTCTGGAAGAAGACCACAGCTGCCAGGAGGTTGAGACACCATTTTTGTTTGCTTTCATTCTCTAGGAACTGTCTTGGCATTTTCTTTGCCAGCCAGCATTGTTGAAAGCTTTGATCCTACATGGTCTGAGGATAGGAACCTGGGTTTCAGTACCTGTCTCTCTGCTCATTCTACATTCCACGTAGTGTGATACATGCCTAGGCACCAGCAACAGCCTTTTCACCAGGGTTCCTACAGGCTTCTGGAAAGGAACTGGTTTTTATGCTATCTATTGACATTCTTTCATCTGTAGTTGATGTGTTTGCTATAGATTATTTGGAAGAAAGGGCAAAAGAGACTTTCTTTTGAATTGGATGAGGGCCTAAGAGTGGAAGGGATGCTACATTGCCAGAATTCTTGAAGATAGAAGACACCTCCGACTAGATGTCTCAGCCTCACCAAATAAGTGATTTCTAACCATTTTCCCCCTTCATTCTGACCTCAGTATCATAGGTACCCACATTTTTCAAAGGACTGATTCTTCTACTTTTGTAACAAATGAATACCTCCTCCCAGGAATCAGTTTTGATTGTTATTAAAGGTATGGGTCTGTGGCCTGGAGTTTTCCCAGATGGTGATTCTGATGGCTGCACATCCGGAAGTTCCTGTGACACTTGTACTATTTGGGAACAGTATTAAAATAGTATAGGTACAATAGCTTTAGCACCATGATCAAATGTGATTCCTAAAACTGTTAAAAGATGAGCCAGCTGTTAACAATACAGCTTCTTTCATTATCCCCCAAGTAGTGAAAGTTTAAGCACTTCATCCAACAAGTGGGAGTGTTGGAAAATGCAGTCATACCCTGCTGCTCCAGCAACAAGCAGCAACTGAGTTTTCCTGAGTGCACTGGCAAATTGATCACAGTCATGTTTAAAATTTTCTTCAAGTTATCGACTATAGTGGATCCAAAGAAAAAGCATTTGTAATGTCACTTCATCAACTGCTCTAGAACTTCCCTCCTTAGATGAACCTCCAGGCTTAGGGTCACCTGCTGACCTCCTTGCACTAGGCCTCCTTGCACTGTTGATAGGATTTCTAGTTATTTTTGGTGTGGGAATCTTTTTTTTTAATTAAAAAAATTAATTTATTTATGTATTTTTGGTCTCATTGGGTCTTCGTTGCTGGGCACGGGCTTTTTCTCTAGTTGCTGCGAGCAGGGGCTACTCTTCGTTGCGGTGCGCGGGTTTCGCATTGCGGTGGCTTCTCTTGTTGCGGAGCATGGGCTCTAGGCGCGCGGGCTCAGTAGTTGTGGCTCACGGGCTTAGTTGCTCCATGGCATGTGGGATCTTCCCCGACCAGGGCTCAAACCTGTGGCCCCTGCATCGGCAGGTGGATTCTTAACCACTGCACCACCAGGGAAGCCCCTGGTGTGGGAATCTTGAAGGCTAAAGCAGTATATGACAGCATATTTTCTCACTGATTCTGATGCTTCATATCAACATTTTTATTTTTTTGGACACTGAAAAATCATGCTGCCGAAAATCCACATTTCATCACATTCACTAAATACTGTTTTCTACTCCAAGAGGAGGATTTTCTCTCTTGTAAAGCTCACCCTTCCTCTCTCTCCCTCGTGTCCATGGGTCGCCATTATTGCCAGTTTTGCAGCATCTTTCAACTGTTAGAATCGCCAAGACGGATATACAAAATCAATTTTCTGAGGACTAATAGTTGAACTCCAAAGGTGTGTATGGTTTCATTAAGATACAGTAGCCAAGTGTTCCCAGATGGACATTGGTGGTACCATTTGGTACATCAGCTTTCATGTCAGATTCTGTATTTTGTCTTGAACTTCATCTCTCATCTAGCTACTGAAGCTAAAATAACCATTGTGATTTAGGACTTCTGTTGTGCTGATAAACTGTTCATAAAGGCATTTATGATTTCTAATCCAATTAGTGGCACCTGAGGTGGCTCAGGCCCTATTCCAGGTCCAGGCTCCCACTGGCGGCACTGAGGTAGAGCAGCAGTTTTGGTCCCCCTGCAGCCAGCCGCCCATTCCCTGCTGCTTCACTTGGATGCAGAATTATTCTGTGCAGTGTACCACTGTGAGATGGAGTGGGATTTGTTTGTCCTATTCAGCCTGACCAAGAAGACTTTCTGGGGCGTGGTGACAGAGGTGGCAGGAGCACTGCCAGGCACTGAGTAGCTTCCAAACTAGCATTAAAAAAAACACCCCAATCCTGAGTTTGTTGTTGGCATTCTCCTGGATTACCATCTCATTATCTTCCAAATAATCAGGGCCCAGGCCAGGGCCTGCCTCAAGGAGGGCTCCCTCTGCTGCTGTCCAAGTGTCCCTGAAGGGCTGGAGCTTCTCCACTGTGGCCATCTGCAGCTTGCCCATCTTTTCCTTTTTGGGAAACCACATTTGTGCTGCACCCTTCCTCTTGGACACAGATGTAGACCTGTTTGCAGCATTTGTTCTGCCCATACTGGCAGGGGATAGTTACCTTCCTTAGAGAGGCTGCTCTTGGGGATCTGGTTGTTACCTAGGGAGATGGGCTGCTTCAGGGTGGTTCATGCTGCTAACAAAGTCCAATGCTGTTATTTCCCACCAGGTTGCTAATTATGGAATGGGAGGACAGTACGAGCCACACTTTGACTTCTCTAGGGTAAGGCCCAAATCACAGGTGCTTTCAAGGGCTCTGCTGTAGCTGGTTTGAGAAGGCTGGAGCTTTTAGGAGCACTGTGGCCTTCACATCAGGCCCCCCTGCCTCACCAGGGCCCCCTCTTTGTTGCTGGAGAAGCCCAAGTACAGAGCCAAGTGCAGCCTGGCTGTTTCCCCTTTGAGGTCAGGAGTGGTCCCCCTGGCCCAAGCCTGCCATTCTTTGCCCTGACTCTAAAGCAGAGGACCTCACTAGGTCTCTGTGAAAGCTGTTCCTGCCCCCTCTCCCCCATGCCTAGCCAGGGTTTCCTTTGCAGCCTTGGCCCCTGGTCCAGGCCAATATATGGAACACATACTTAGTACTTTCCCTTGACCTTTTTGGCCCCAGTCCTGTGGGTGGCGGGTGAAGTCAGTTGCAAACTTGGGTGAAAGTTGTTGTCTATTGCAGCGACCTTTTGACAGCGGCCTCAAAACGGAGGGAAATAGGTTAGCGACGTTTCTTAACTATGTAAGTATTGGGTACAGGCCCACTGTTTACTCTCACTTAATTTTATAGAAGGATGAGCAAGATGCTTTCAAGCGTTTAGGGACGGGGAATCGTGTGGCCACGTTCTTAAACTACGTGAGTATGACGCGTGCAGCGTATGGGCCTTAAGGGGAGCCTGGGTCCAGAGTGCTCTCTTATATCCACTCCTGTCAGAGCTGATACCACAAGCTGTTGCTTGATGGCTGGGCCCTTCTGGCCCTCAGCGCCCTCCTTGGCTGGAGTAGAGAGTTGCCCTTTGTTCCCATTTGTGTGCTTCCCCCAACCCCTGTGACTTTTACATCCCTGGCTCCTATTTGATGGCCCAGAGCTAGTCTGGACTTCTGGGATGGGTGTCCTGGAGGGTTCCCTGCTTGGCAGCAGAGTGAGGAGGTAGCTTGGAAGTGCTCTTAGATGAAGCTGCCTTCGTTTCCCCAGAGCTCAGTGGCCTGCCTGCCTGCCTGCCACCTGCTGCCTATACTCCAGCCACAGGCTGTTGGGTTTACCTCTCACACAAGGAACAGTTTCCTCTCCCCTCTGCTGAGAGAGCCAGGTCTAGAGAGGCATAGAAGCTGTCAAGTAACTTAGAGACAGAAGCCTGTGTCCACTTTTCCCTTTGGTGTCTCGTTTAAGTTTTTATCATGTGGTTATTATGTGCTGGGGACTGCCGTGAACATGCTGGTGAGCAGGACATTTGTGGTCTCTCTTGGGCTTACGGTCCTAATATGAAAGACTTACTTTTAAACATAGGAGAGGTAATTGTTTAGTTACCATAGTGATAAGTGCTTTGAAGAAGTAGTGCAGAGTTGGGGTTCAGAGAAGGCCTACCTTGGGAAGTAACATGTCGGTTGAGACTTGAAGATTGAGTGGAAATTAGTTGGTGGAACATGATTTCTGGTAGAGAAGAGAATGTGTGGAGACCTGGAAGAGGGAAGGAGATTGGGATGTTGGAAAAAGAGATAAAGGGTTGTGGGTCTCAGAGATAGTGCATTAATCTGGGGTGGCTAGAGGGAGAGGCTGGTGAGACTGCCAGGACCTTCAGGTTCTAGAAAAGAGCCTGGATTTGATCCCCACTCTGGTGGGAAGCCATCAGGGGTTTTCATCTTATTCATTTACCACATGTCTGTTGGGTGCCTTTCAGTCTGTCTGGTATGTGTCCTGTGGAAATATTTTAGCTCCACATTTGATTACATTACAGGCAAAAAACTTGAAGTAAGAGACAGATGAGAAAGAAGTGGCACTTTGGGCATGAGCTGAGGCACGCTCTGTGGGCATGAGTGCAGCCTTGCTACTGTGGATATTGTGTTCCATTTAGTTTGAGGTTTTACTGTGGGAGAAAGCAGGCCCTCTGGAGACACAGTGCCCTAGCTGGCCCTGGGGAAGGTAGCTGTTCTGGGAAGGTGAAGGTCTGACTAGAGCTGCACGTTACTCAAGCCAGAGAAACAGAATCCATAGTTGGGACCACAAATGGTGTTAGAAGCTGCAGGGGGCTCCTGGTCAGGGCAGCTCACAGGGCACAGTGGCTTAGGCAGGCCAGCCTGGATGAGGCTAAAGGGGGTGGGGGTCAGTCAGGCATTTTCCCAGTACAGACTCAGATTTTTCCCACTTGAGGACAGCCAGGATATGGGTATCCTGCAGGCCTACATCTCTCCATGGCATGGAGACTGTCCTGATGAACCACACAGATTAAGCAGGGTTTAGGGAGGGGCAGGGTGTGGGAAGAGCCTTTCTTGGCCAAAGGGCTGGTGGTGGAGTTGCTCATGCTCAGAGGAGGGCGATCTGCATACTTTGTCATGTCCTTGGTGGCTCAGTTGCTCTGAGAGCATTGAGTAGAAGGGCCAAGCTCTATGCCTTGTATTCCCAGATGAGCGATGTGGAAGCTGGTGGTGCCACTGTCTTTCCTGATCTGGGGGCTGCACTTTGGCCTAAGAAGGTAAGTTCTGGTTCTTTTGGGTCAAAAGTTGAAGTGCAGGACTCAGACTTCATCCATGTCTCCTAGTCCCATTCTCTGGCCTGCTTGACTATCACTTTGAGGGGCCTTAGCCCCTTCCTGCCTGAACCCTGACCTGTGGTCTCAGCTTCCATCTGGGGAGATGGGATGGAGAGGGAAGTCCCTTCAGGGCCAGGTGGGATTCCAAACATCCACACTACCATGAAGCACGCTACTGTGCTTTCTGGGAGCTTCTCTATACTGGAGTCCCAAAGCCCTGTGCCCCTGGGCATGGGAAAGTGAGGGTGTTTCTACTCAGGGAGGGCTCTTTGGTACTCGGGGTCAGGTCCTTGAGCCCAATATCTAAGGGTGTTGTATGACAGGCCTTCTCTTTCCAGGGCACGGCTGTATTCTGGTACAACCTCCTGCGGAGCGGGGAAGGTGACTACCGAACAAGACATGCTGCCTGCCCCGTGCTTGTGGGCTGCAAGTGGGGTGAGTGACTTAAGGTGTGGTGTTGGCCTCTGGGCTCTAGTGGTCAGCCTGAGACTCTGAGCTGGGAGACAGTTGCTGCTAAATTTTCACAAAGCCAAGACTGTCTCCCTTTTTGAGATTTTGTTTTTCGTTTTTGTTTTTTCTTGCTAACTGGTAGTCCCACCCAGCCATGTTGCTGTCCACTCAGCTAGTTATGTGCCAAGACAGCTGGTGGGGAACACTCTCAGAGATGCCTAGAGAGCTAAAGAAGCCCCAAGGAAGAATAGCTACATAAGCATCGTAGGTCCAGGATGGCTCCCCAGAAAAGTGGACTCTGGCAAGGGTTCTGAGGTTGCAGTGGGGGAGAACTGGAAACAGAGAGGAAGGGGTGTCCCAGGCAAGCAAAACCCACGTGGAACAAGGCACAGGCTAAAGCCAGCATCATAGGTGTGGGGGCTGGCTGCCTTTGTCTCGTGCAAGGGGAGGCCCATGGCACAGGGGCCAAGAGATGAGGCTCAAGGCTGGGACCAAACCGTGGAGGCTGAAGTTGAGCTTTGTTCTGGAAGCAGCTGTGGTGAGTCATGGAGAGGCTTGAAGCAGGATGTGACAGGAAGTGATCACAAAGAGATAAGTTTATAGCCCTCTTGGAGAGTTATGGGGATAAAGAGTGATAGGTTCAGAGAAAATTAAGCAAATGAAAAAGAAAATGAGAAAAGAAAAAGTTGTACAAGAAAGCAAATATAAGTACAGTTGACCCTTGAACAAAGCAGGGGAGGAGCCTCAAGATGGCAGAAGAGAGCTTCCATGGTGGCGCAGTGGTTAAGAATCCGCCTGCCAATGCAGGGAACATGGGTTCGGGCCCTGGTCCGGGAAGATCCCATGTGTCGCGGAGCACCTAAGCCCGTGCGCCACGACTACTGAGCTTGCACTCTAGAGCCCGTGAGCCACAACTACTGAAGCCCGTGCACTTAGAGCCTGTGCTCTGTAACGAGAAGCCACCGCAATGAGAAACCCACACGCTGCAATGAAGAGTAGCCCCTGCTCGCCGCAACTAGAGAAAAGCCCACACGCAGCAACGAAGACCCAACGCAGCCAAAAATAAAATAAATAAAATAAATTAAAAAAAAGATGGCGGGGGCTTCCCTGGTGGCGCAGTGGTTGAGAGTCCGCCTGCCCATGCAGGGGACACGGGTTCGTGCCCTGGTCCGGGAAGATCCCACATGCCGCGGAGTGGCTGGCCCGTGAGCCATGGCCGCTGAGCTTGCGAGTCCGGAGCCTGTGCTCCGCAACGGGAGAGGCCACAACAGTGAGAGGCCTGCGTACCGCAAAAAAAAAAAAAAAAAAAAAAAAAAAAAAAAGATGGCGGAAGAGTAAGATGTGAAGATCACCTTCCTCCCCACAGATACATCAGAAATACATCTACATGTGGAACAACCCCTATAGAACACCTACTGAACGCTGGCAGAAGAACTCAGACCTCCCAAAAGGCAAGAAACTCCCCACGTACCTGGGTAGGTCAAAAGAAAAAAGAAAAAACAGACAAAAGAAAAGAGATGGGACCTGCACCAGTGGGAGGGAACTGTGAAGGAGGAAAGGTTTCCACACAGTAGGAAGCCCCTTCATGGGTGGTGGAGGGGAGAAGCTTCGGAGCCACGGAGGAGAGTGCAGCAACAGGGGTGCGGAGGGCAAAGCAGAGAGATTCCCGCACGGAGGATTGATGCCGGCCAGCACTCACCAGCCCGAGAGGCATGTCTGCTCACCCGCCGGGGGGTGGGGGCTGGGAGCTGAGGCTTGGGCTTCGGGGGTCAGACCCCAGGGAGAGGACTGGGGTTGGCCGTGCGAACACAGCCTGAAGGGGGTTAGTGCACTGCAGCTAGCCAGGAGGGAGTCCAGGAAAAGTTCTGGAGGTGCCAAAGAGGCAAGAGACTTTTTCTTGCCTCTTTGTTTCGCGGTGCGCGAGGAGAGGGGATTAAGAGCACTGCTTAAAGGAGCTCTAGAGATGGGCATGAGCCGCAGCTATCAGTGCAGACCCCAGAGACGGGCATGAGACACTAAGCCCACTGCTGCAGCCACCAAGAAGCCTGTGTGCAAGCACAGGTCACTATCCACACCTCCCCTCCCGAGAGCCTGTGCAGCCCACCACTGCCAGGGTCCCGTGATCCAGGGACAACATCCCTGGGAGAACACATGGCATGCCTCACGCTGGTGCAACGTCATGCTGGCCTCTGCCACCTCAGGCTTGCCCCGCATTCCGTACCCCTCCCTCCCCCCGGCCTGGGTGAGCCGGAGCACCCTAATCAGCTGATATTTTAATCCCATCCTGTCTGAGTGGGGAACAGATGCCCTCAGGTGACCTACACGCAAAGGCAGCGCCCAATCCAAAGCTGAACCCCAGGAGCTGTGCGAACAATGAAGAGAAAGGGAAATCTCTCCCAGCAGCCTCAGGAGCAGTGGATTAAATCTCCACAATTAACTTGATGTACCCTGCATCTGTGGAATACCTGAATAGACAACAAATCATCCCAAATTGAGGCGGTGGACTTTGGGAGCAATGATATATATATATATTTTTCCTTTTTCTCTTTTTCTGAGTGTGTATGTGTATGCTTTTGTGTGTGATTTTGTCTGTATAGCTTTGCTTTTACCATTTGTCCTAGGGTTCTGTCTGTCGGTTTTTTTTTTTTTTTTAGTATAGTTTTTAGCGCTTGTTATTGGTGGATTTGTTTTTTGGTTTGGTTGCTCTCTTTTTTATTTTTAAATTTAAAAAAATTTTTAATAATTATTTTTTAGTTTAATAATTTTATTCTATTTTATTATTATTATTATTTCCTTTCTTTCTTTTTTTCTCCCCTTTATTCTGAGCCGTGTGGATGACAGGGTCTTCGTGCTCCAGCCGGGCATCAGGCCTGTGCCTCTGAGGTGGGAGAGCCGAGTTCAGGACATTGGTCGACCAGAGACCTCCCAGTTCCACGTAATATCAAATGGTGAAAATCTCCTAGAAATCTCCATCTCAACGCCAAGACCCAGCTCCACTCAATGACCAGCAAGCTACAGTGCTAGACACCCTATGCCAAACAACCAGCAAGACAGGAACACCACCCCACCCATTAGCAGAGACGCTGCTTAAAATCATAATAAGGTCACAGACAAAACGCAAAACACACCACCAGATGCGGACCTGCCCACCAGAAAGACAAGATCCAGCCTCATCCACCAGCACAGAAGCACTAGTCCCCTCCACCAGGAAGCCTACACAACCCACTGAACCAACCTTAGCCACTGAGGGCAGACACCAAAAACAATGGGAACTACGAACCTGAAGCCTGCAAAAAGGAGACCCTAAACACAGTAAGTTAAGCAAAATGAGAAGACAGAGAAACACACAGCAGATGAAGAAGCAAGGTAAAACCCCACCAGACCAAACAAATGAAGAGGAAATTGGCAGTCTACCTCAAAAAGAATTCAGAATAATGAGAGTAAAGATGACCCAAAATCTTGGAAGTAGAATGGAGAAAATACAAGAAACGTTTAACAAGGACCTAGAAGAACTAAAGAATAAACAAACGATGAACGACACAATAAATGAAATTAAAAACTCTCTAGAAGGAAGCAATAGCAGAATAACTGAGGCAGAAGAATGGATAAGTGACCTGGAAGATAAAATAGTGGAAATAACTACTGCAGAGCAGAATTTAAAAAAAGAATGAAAACAATTGAGGACCGTCTCAGAGACCTCTGAGACCTCTGGGACAACATTAAATGCACTGACATTCGAATTATAGGGGTCCCAGAAGAAGAAGAAGAAAGGGATTGAGAAAATATTTGAAGAGATTATAGTTGTAAACTTCCCGAATATGGGAAAGGAAATGGTTAATCAAGTCCAGGAAGCACAGAGTCCCACACAGGGTAAGTCCAAGGAGAAACACGCCAAGTCACATATTAATCAAACTGTCAAAAATTAAATACAAAGAAAACATATTAAAAGCAGCAAGGGAGGGCTTCCCTGGTGGCGCAGTGGTTGAGAGTCTGCCTGCCGATGCAGGGGACACGGGTTCGTGCCCTGGTCTGGGAAGATCCCACGTGCCACGGAGCGGCTGGGCCCGTGAGCCATGGCCGCTGAGCCCGCGCGTCCGGAGCCTGCGCGCCGCAACCGGAGAGGCTGCGACAGTGAGAGGCCCACGTACCGCAAAAAAAAAAAAAAAAGGGAAAAACAACAAATAACATACAAGGGAAAACCCATAAGGTTAACAGCTAATCTTTCAGCAGAAACTCTGCAAGCCAGAAGGGAGTGGCAGGACATATTTAAAGTGATGAAAGGGAAAAACCTACAACCAAGATTACTCTACCCAGCAAGGATCTCATCAGATTTGATGGAGAAATTAAAACCTTTACAGACAAGCAAAAGCTAAGAGCATTCAGCACCACCAAAGCAGCTTTACAACACAATGCTAAAGGAACTTCTCTAGGCAGGAAACACAAGAAGAGGAAAAGACCTACAATAACAAACCCAAAACAATTAAGAAAATGGTAATAGGAACATACATATCGATAATTACCTTAAATGTAAATGGGTTAAATGCCCCAACCAAAAGACATAGACTGGCTGAATAGATACAAAAACAAGACCCATATATGTGCTGTCTACAAGAGACGCACTTCAGACCTAGGGACACATACAGACTGAAAGTGAGGGGATGGAAAAAGATATTCCATGCAAATGGAAATCAAAAGAAAGCTGGAGTAGCAATTCTCATATCAGGAAAAATAGACTTTAAAACAAGGAGACAGGGCTTCCCTGGTGGCCCAGTGGTTGAGAGTCTGCCTGCTGATGCAGGGGACACGGGTTCGTGCCCCGGTCCGGGAGGATCCCACATGCCGCGGAGTGGCTAGGCCCGTGAGCCACGGCTGCTGAGCTTGCGCGTCTGGAGCCTGTGCTCTGCAACGGGAGAGGCCACAGCGGTGAGAGGCCTGCGTACCACCAAAAACAAAAAAAACAACAAGGAGACAAAGAAAGACACTACATAATGATCAAGGGATCAATCCAAGAAGAAGATACAACAGTTGTAAATATTTATGCACCCAACATAGGAGCATCTCGATACATAAGACAAATACTAACAGCCATAAAAGGGGAAATCGACAGTAACACAATCATAGTAGGGGACTTTAACACCCCACTTTCACCAATGGACAGATCATCCAAAATGAAAATAAATAAGGAAACACAAGCTTTAAATGATACATTAAACAAGATGGACTTAATTGATATTTATAGGACATTCCATCCAAAACCAACAGAATACACTTTCTTCTCAAGTGCTCATGGAACATTCTCCAGTATAGATCATATCTTGGGTCACAAATCAAGCCTTGGTAAATTTAAGAAAATTGAAATCGTATCAAGTATCTTTTCCAACTACCACGCTCTGAGACTAGATATCATTTACAAGAAAAAATCTGTCAAAATTACAAACACATGGAGGCTGAACAGTACACTACTTAACCAAGAGATCACTGAAGAAATCAAAGGGGAAATCAAAAAATACCTAGAAACAAATGACAATGAAAACATGACGACCCAAAACCTGTGGGATGCAGCAAAAGCAGTTCTAAGAGGGAAGTTTATAGTAATACAATCCTACCTTAAGAAACAAGAAACATCTCAAACAACCTAACCTTACACCTAAAGCAATTAGAGAAAGAAGAACAAAAACCCCCCAAAGTTAGCATAAGGAAAGAAATCATAAAGATCAGATCAGAAATAAATGAAAAAGAAATGAAGGAAACAGTAGCAAAGATCAATAAAACTAAAAGCTGGTTCTTTGAGAAGATAAATGAAATTGATAAACCATTAGCCAGACTCATCAAGAGAAAAAGGGAGAAGACTCAAATCAATAGAATTAGAAATGAAAAAGGAGAAGTAACAACTGATGCTGCAGAAATACAAAGGATCATGAGAGATTACTACAAGCAACTCTATGCCAATAAAATGGACAACCTGGAAGAAATGGACAAATTCTTAGAAATGCCCTTCCAAAATGCACAACATAGAACACTCTTTTACAGAAATCACAGCAAGATCCTTTTCAACCCACCTCCTAGAGAAATGAAAATAAAAACAAAAATAAATGAGACCTAATGAAACTTAAAAGCTTTTGCACAGCAAAGGAACCCATAAACAGGATGAAAACACAACCCGCAGCATGGGAGAAAATATTTGCAAATGAAGCAACTGACAAAGGATTAATCTCCAAAATTTACAAGCAGCGCATGCAGCTCAATATTAAAAAAAATGAACCACCCAATCCAAAAATGGGCAGAAGACCTAAAGAGACATTTCTCCAAAGAAGATATACAGATTGCCAACAAACACATGAAAGAATGCTCAACATCATTAATCATTAGAGAAATCGAAATCAAAACTACAGTGAGATATCAGGTCATACCAGTCAGCATGGCCATCATCAAAAAATCTACAAAGAATAAATGCTGGAAACCTCTTGCACTGTTGGTGGGAATGTAAATTGATACAGCCACTATGGAGAACAGTGTGGAGTTTCCTTAAAAAACTAAAAATAGAACTACCATACGACCCAGCAATCCCACTACTGGGCATATACCCTGAGAAAACCATAATTCAAAAAGAGTCATGTATCACAATGTTCATTGCAGCTTTATTTACAATAGCCAGGACATGGAAGCAACCTAAGTGTTCATTGACAGATGAATGGCTAAAGAAGACGTGGCACATATATACAATGGAATATTACTCTGCCACAAAAAGAAACGAAATTGAGTTATTTGTAGTGAGGTGGATGGACCTAGAGTCTGTCATGCAGAGTGAAGTAAATCAGAAAGAGGAAAACAAGTACTGTATGCTAACACATATATATGGAATCTAAAAAAAATAAAAAATAAGGTCATGAGGAACCTAGGGGCAGGATGGCAATAAAGACACAGACCTACTGGTGAATGGAGTTGAGACCACGGGGAGGGGGAATGGTAAGCTGGGACAAAGTGAGAGAGTGGCATGGACATATATACACTACCAAATGTAAAACTGATAGCTGGTAGGAAGCAGCCACATTGCACAGGGAGAACAGCTCGGTGCTTTGTGACCACCTAGGGTGTGGGATAGGGAAGGTGGGAGGGAAGGAGATGCAAGAGGGGAGAGATATGGGGATATATGTATAGCTGATTCAATTTGTTATAAAGCAGAAACTAACACACCATTGTAAAGCAGTTATACTCGAATAAAGATGTTAAAAAAAACCCCAAAAACAAAGCAGGGGTTAGGGGTGCTGACCCTCTGCACAGCTGAAAATCCGTGTCTCATTTATAGTTGGCCCTCCATATAAACAGTTCCTCCATATCCGAGGTTCTGCACTTGCAAATTCAGCCAACTGCGGATCATGTTGTACTGTAGTATTTACTAATGAAAAAATCCGCATATAAGTGGACTCGCTCAGTTCAAACGTGTTGTTTAAGGGTGAGCTGTATCATCTATTCGGTAGTTCGAGTGTGAGTAATATTTACATGACATAATAATGTAAATACTGAATATTAAGTTAACTAGAACTTGTGATTTAACTATATTGGGGGATGGGAGGGGGATCTATGTATTTTAAGAGTGGTGTAAAAAATTCCAAATCTCCATCTTCCATGGTAGACTGTCAACATATAAGATCTAAAGTTGGAAGTCAAGAAATAACATTATGTTTTAGAAAAATGAGGATAAATATCAGAAGAAACAAGAGTTGAATGTTAGAGGAAGTGGGGATTGGTGGTGGGAAGGAGTAGGTAGGAGATTGCTATTTATCATTATAAGCCTTGTAGAACAATTTGATTTTTCCAAATCAGTACGTGTATTACTTACAAAAATTAGTTATTATAAATTGTATTTTAAAAGTACTATGACTTCATTAGTACATTAAAAGCAATTTGTTTTTTCATTCATTATGAAAGTCTATATTGAGAAGTGAAATTGTGGTTTGTGAGCATTTAAGACACAACTTTAGGCGATAGTGCTAGCATCAGCTCTTCTTCTCTGCTACCCACAGAACACAAGATTGATCTGCCGGCCCAGAGCTCCTGAGGTTGACATCCAGGCCCTCCACAATCCTGACAGGCTTCCTCGTCTCTTACCTCTGAGTTCCCACCCACCACATCCCAGTAATATCAAGCTTGTTGGGGTCCTTGACACATACCAGCGTGGATCATGCCTTGATGTCTTTCTCATCCTGTTCCCACTTCCTAGACCCCCTTGGTATAGGAACCACCTGTTCTGTCCATCTTCTTCCCTGGATAACTCCCATTCAGCTCTATGTCCCAGCCCTGGGGTTTCCTCTTCCCCCACATGGTTAGATGCCCTTTGGCTCTGTTTCCATGGCAACCTACACACATGTATCGTGTGTCACTGACAGAGTTTTGTACAGTTATCTCTCTTCCTCACCAGCTCATAAGCAACTTGATGCCCGAAACCAAGTCTTACTCATGTCTGATTCCCAGGCCCAGTGTAGGAGTCACCAAGAAGGAATCATTAATTTTGGCTGCTGAACCAACAGGATTGTAACATACTTTCTATCTGTTCACAGTCTCCAATAAGTGGTTCCATGAACGAGGACAGGAGTTCTTGAGGCCATGTGGATCAACAGAAGTTGACTGACATCCTTTTCTGCCCTTCACCTCCCTGTCCCCACAGCCCATGTTGTCTTCAAGTTCAACGTGACAGACCCCCTCTACTTTCCAGCCTTTGTCAGGCGGGTCTTTGGAGGAGTGAATGTTTGTCTGGAGAAGAGAATGTCCTGGGGAAGGTCCTGGGTGACTTGGGTGACCTGGGTCCCAGCCTCACCAGTCAGTTATCTCTGGCCGCAAGGGTAGGGTTGGAGCAGAGTCAGGTGGTCTAGCACCTAGCAAGGTGCTTTTGTACCTCAGAGCTTTAGGTGTGAGATGTTTCAGTGAACCAAAGTTCTGATACCTTGTTTACATGCTTGTTTTTATGGAATTTCTATTAATGTGGCTTTAACCAAAAAATAAAATGTCCCTGCCAGAAGCCTTAAAGAGCCTTATTTGGAGTATTTTTTTTAAGACGGGGAGCTTTTACCAAGTTCACCATTTCCTATGCATCTTCTCTGTACAGGCAGAATCTAGGTAATGAATACTTGAGTGGCAAACCTGATGTTAGGTTCTAGACCAGGTTTCAACACTTATTTTTTCTCTAAGCTTCAGTGTCCTTTCTGCAAAGTAAGGGAGACAGTCCCTTCTTGCATCTCAGAGAACATAGAGATCATGTATACACATGATTGTGATGCTGTTATAATTTGAAATTTCTAACTTAAAAATTTTGAGATATACACACAATTGTTTGCGATACATAGATGTACAGTTTAAAGAATATGAAGGTGAGCACGAGCACCCATGTCACCATCACCTGGGTTAGAGAAGAGATTATTTTCAAATTTACACCTCAGGACCTGCTGTGAGTTCCTCCATGATCACATTTCTGACCTTCCCCCAGTACCTCGGTGGTAACCATTGTCTAGTGATTTGTGGTAGTCATGCTTTTGCTTTTCTTTGTAGTTTAACTATATGTGTCCATATCCCTAAATAAATAGTAATAAAAAATAAAAATTTTTAGATAAAATTTATTTAAATATAAAAATTTTATTACTAAATAAATAGTAATAAAAAATAAATAAAAATTTTGTTTTCCCTTATTTTGAACTTTTTGTAATGGAATCAGAGTATATTTTGGGGGGTGTTTGGCTTCGTTTATTTGACAGTTGTTTCTAGGATTCATTCATGTTACTGTGCAGCTGTAGTTTATGTTAACTCATGTAGTTCAGTTCTGTTAGTATATTTGGTAGGACAGCACCATATTATAGCTGATATACTGTTGATAGACATTTGAGTTGGTTTCAGCCTTTTATATTATGAATAAGGCTGCCATTGCTTTTTTTTTTTTTTTTTTTTGCGGTACGCGGGCCTCTCACTGTTGCAGCCTCTCCCGTTGCGGAGCACAGGCTCCGGATGCGCAGGCTCAGTGGCCATGGCTCACGGGCCCAGCCGCTCCGCGGCATGTGGGATCTTCCCGGACCAGGGCACGAACCCATGTCCCCTGCATCGGCAGGCGGACTCTCAACCACTGCGCCACCAGGGAAGCCCTGCCATTGCATTTTTATACGTGATTTCTGGTGCAAATAAACACATTTCTGTAGAATATATTTCTAGAAGTGAAAATGCTGAGTCTCAGTAGGTGTGTCTTCAACTTTACCATATAATGTATTCTAGAGTGGTTATGCACATTGTCACCAGGAGTAAATAAGAGTTCTTGTTATCCCAGCCTTCTCCAATATCTGGCATTATCATACTTTTGCATTTTAGCTAGCTTGTTATGTGTATAGTGTTATCTACTTTAACATGATTATTGACATTGAACACCTTTTTGTATGTTTATTAGTCTTTAGGTTTCATCTTTGTCTATTAAAGTCTTTTTCTTACGAATTTACAGGAATTTTTAATATATTAGGGACACAAGCTCTTTGTTGGTTACATGTTTTGCAAATCTTTTTTCTAGTTTGTCTTTTCACTCCTAGTTCTGTCTTTTGATGAACAAAAGTTCTTAATTTCTATGTCAAATTTATCAAGCTTTTCCTTTTTGATTTATGGTTTTTATGTCGTTTAAGAAATTCTTCTGTATCCCAAGATTATGAAGATATTTCTTATATTCTTTTCTAAAATCATTATAGTCATATCTTTTATATTTATATCTTTAATACACCTAGGTTTTATTTTTGTATATGAGGTGCAAGGGTCTACTTAAAAAGATTCTTTTTACATATTTTATTAGGCTAGGCTAGGCTAATGCTAGAGTAATAAAATAATCCCTAAATATCAGTGGCTTAATGTATAAAACTCTCTCTCATGCAAAAAATCACTGGCTCTAGGGCAACTGTTACCTATCTTCTGCCATGCAATCTCCCTCTAGTGCCTTCCACCATCAGAACCTAACAGGAAGCCAGCTAGTAAGGGAATCTGAGAAATATAGAGAGTTGCAACTCCAGTATAACAGCAGAGTATAGAAAAATGAGTTTAGAGCTGAGAAACAACAAAAATTACTGGCAAGCTAGGTGGGTTTGTTTTTGGTCCTGTTTGAGATTCTTTGGGCTTCTTGAATCTGTGCAGTAGTATATTTAATCAGTTTGGGATAATTATTCAATCCTTTTCTCTTTCAATGTTTTCTGCATTCCTCTGGAACTCTGGTTAAATGTAAATTAGAGTATATTGTACTATTCTTATCTCTTAAGCTGTCTTTCATATTTTTAATATCTATGCTATGTTTTTGGGTAATTTTTACAACTGTCTTCTTTTTTTTAAATTATTATTTATTAGTTTCTGCTTTATAACAAAGTGAATCAGTCATACATATACATCTGTTCCCACATCCCTTCCCTCATGCATCTCCCTCCCTCCCACCCTCCCCATCCCACCCCTCCACAACTGTCTTCTTATATACTAATTCATTTCTATTAAATGTATCTAGGAGGTTTTTTCTTTTTTAACCACTTTAAAGATGTAATTCCATTCTTTTCTGTCTTTATACTATTTCTGTTGAAAATTCAGCAATCTTGTCATTTTGTTGCTCTTTTGAAAGTAATTTCCCCCCCACCCCCTCCCTACTATCTGATTTTTAAATTTTTTCTTTGTTTTGGTGTTCACTAGTTCTACTATGATGTACCTAGTGTGAGTTTCTCTTTTTATTTTCTGGCCTGGCATTTACAGAGCTTCTGGAATTTGTGGGTTGATGTCTTTGATCAGTTTTGAAAGTTTCTCAGACATTATTCAAATATTGTTTCTGTCTCATTTTCTATCTCCTCTTTCTGGGGTCCCAGTATCTGGATTTTCATTGTGTTTCATCATGTCTCCTTTTCTGTATCTTCCATTCTTTTTCCCCCTTGTGCTTCAGACTAGATATTTTCTATTAATCTGTCTTCTAATTCATTCATCTATTTTTCAGTTCCAGAATGTCTTTTCGGGTTTTTTGATAGACTCTAATTCTCTGGGGAATTTACCTTTTGTTCTCTCCATGTTTTTCTTTAACTAATGAATCAGTTATTTTAAAGTTCTTGTCTGATAACTCCATGATTTATATTTTCTATGTATCACTTTCTATTGTCTTTTTTTTTCTGTGGTTCCTGGTCATTTGGTCCATTCTATTGGTATGCCTGATAATTTTTGATTGAATGCTGGACACTGTGTATGACAAATTATAGAGGCTCTGGATGGTGATAACCTCTTACATCACTCTCCTACTAGGCAGAGTGAGGACTGATCACCTTAATCCAGTCAGGGCCTGGGCTGACTTAATTAAGGCTGGGTTGCAGTTTTCTTCAGACACTACCTCTGGTTTACCCTTGTTATCCCCTGTCAGGGAGGGGAAAATTTCCCCTTCTGCTCCTCTTGAGTTCTTGTGGCTGGTATAATAATAAAATTGATACAAGACAGATTAACAGGAGAAAAAAACATTTTAAATTATGCATACAGAGGTCTCATAGAAATGGGATCTAAGAAGTGGCCAAAGCAGGCAGTTTTTATACCTTTTAGACAAACAATAAAGTTGTGAAGCATTGGCAGGACAAAGAAACTTAGGTTTTGGGTGCTCAATTAATAAAAAATCTAAACAGAATTTGGACTTAGGGTGGTAAATTAAATAAGTAACAAGATTTATGCAGGCTCCTCAGTCTGAATTCCCTAACTCTGGTGATAAGGGTGTCCTTCTACCTCCAGATGCAAGGAGGGCACCTTTCACATGAGAGATTTATTTCCTGCTTTCAGGGAGATAGAAAGGAGGGTCAGAGTGTCCCCCTTGTGATGTCTATTTCTTAAGTAACTTTGATTCAAAATAATCAATATGCCATTCAGGTACATTTTGGGGTGACCTACCCTGGGCCTCAATACCCCCTTACGGGATATAGTCCACCAGGGATTTTTTAGTTGACAGCCTAGAGTGTTCCCTGGATCTCACTGGCAGTTCTACACTTCTAATCCTTGTATCCTCAGTATCTAGACACTGCTCCCCAAATCTATTTTTTCCCCAGATGTTTTCTGCTTAGCTTTTTAATCTTCCATTGTGCATGGCTTCAGATTTCAGAAGATGTCCTAATGGGTAAACAGTCTGAGTGGTTTACTAAGTTCCACACCCCTCCCTCGTATTCAATATGCTAAAAAAATTAGTCTTATTTCTGTCTTTCAGTGCCCTTTGAGACCACCAAGACCTCTGCTGGTTTCTCTGTCTCTTAGCAGTTGCCCATTGCTTGGGTCCTTTATCTGGATCCTCAGTCTCTTATGCTATGCCTAGAATCAGTAAATGATCAAAGGATAAAAGAGGCCAGACTTTTGGCTCACCCACCTGAGATTCATTCTTCCCCAGGATCCTGATGCTCAAGCCCTTTTTGCTTCAGCAGTCTGCTGATGTCTTCAGATTTTTAAGAGATTTATCCAACTTTCACGGTTGTTTTTGACATGAAAGTTGATCTACCACAAGCTATTCCATCTTAGCTAGGAGTAGAATTCTCTTATTCATTTGAGTTTTTGAAATTAATTTTCATGTGAAATGAAATACAGATATCATTTGCCTTTGATATCTTCGTTATCTGGTATAAGATGTTCGACATTCATCTTAAACATTTCCTGCATTAAGCATGGCATCTGTTACGTGTTGTTGCCTTCCTGTCAACCCCTGTATGGTCCTGGAAACAAACAGAAGATAACCTTAGAGATATGGCATGGTTTTCAGTAATCTTTATTAACCTACTTAGCTAAGTATTAACATGTTCACTATGGCACCAAAGAGTTGAACATTTCAGTGTGTGTTTGGTAGTGCGCTAGGAATGTTGCAGTCTGTTATTTCAAACTCACAACTCTTTAGAACAGATACAGAAGAAGCTGAAGGTCAGAAAGGTTAGATAATGTATCTGAGGTCACATGAGGTCTCATTGCTGGTTAGTGAAAGGCTTGGAAATCAGACCCTGATCTGGCAGCTTCCCAAAGCTTTTGACCTAAAAAAAGTAATTTACATTTTTATTCATTCAACAGTTATTAAAGATTTGATGTGGCAGCAAAGATAAATACTGCCTTTACCTTTAAATAATTTGGGGTAATGGAAGAGATTCATAAATAGATGTGTAAAGTTTGAGAGGTTTGATAACAGAGAACCTAGTGCTTGAGTAGCACAGGAGAGTGAGGTCTCATTTAAGGAGGGAGTTGGCACCACATTAGATCTGGGTCTTGAAGTATAAATAGACATTTTTTTCCTCTGCTATCCCAGTTTAAAATACATGCACATGGCTTAAAAAATAAGGAACAGAAGAGCTTACCATGAATAATGCTTTCCCACCCTACTCTCTCCTCCTCTAGTCCCCATTCTTAGAGGAACTTTTTCAATTGTCTTTTTTTTTTTTTTTTTTTTTTTTGCTGTACGCGGGCTTCTCACTGTTGTGTCCTCTCCCGTTGCGGAGCACAGGCTCCGGACGTGCAGGCTCAGTGGCCATGGCTCACGGGCCCAGCCGCTCCGCGGCATGTGGGATCTTCCCGGACCGGGGCACGAACCCGTGTCCCCTGCATCGGCAGGCGGACTCCCAACCACTGCGCCACCAGGGAAGCCCTTCAATTGTCTTTAATTGTTCTGCCTCTAAAGCATATATTTACAAAGTGCTGTCTCTTGATTTTTCCACTTTAGAAATTTGAGAGATGATCATCTAGCTTTATTCACTATCCTACATTACATGTTTCCCCTCCCTTTGTCACTTTTTGATAGCTATAGTCCTTTTTTCTTTGCCTGGTAACACAAACGTCTTTTTTGTTCTGTAAGCCTAAGGTAACATCTCTGACATTTTAGTATGTGAGCTGAAGATCTAGACTAGCGTTTGACCAAACAACTGGTCACCATAGTCTAGCCAAGTTAACATATAAAATTAGCTTTCACATGCCTTTTGACCTCCCAACTTCTGTCAGTTATACTTTGGACACTTTTAATATCCAGGATAAGTTGAGTTTAAAAGTTGGAAAACCAAAAACTATGTATGTATCTTAGTTTAATTGAACTTATAGTCATTATGATGTTGATGTAGCTATCGTAAAAAGGAATCTGTGCCTTATTTGTCTAATAAAATTCAAAACAAATTTACAATATGTGTTAGTTTGCTAGGGCTGTCAAAACAAAATATCACAGACTGGGTGGTTTAAAACATTTATTTTCTCACAGTTCTGGAGGCTAGAAGTCCAAGATGAAGGTGTCAGGAAGTTTGGTTTCTTCTGAGGCCTTTCTCCTTGGCTTGCAGATAGTCACTTTCTTACTGTGTCTTCACATGGTCACCCCTCGATGTGTCTGTGTCCAAATCTCCTCTTATAAGGTCACCAGTTATATTGGATTAGGGCCCACCCATATGACCTCATTTTACCTTAATTACCTCTTTAAGGCCCTATTCCATATACAGTTGCATTTCAAGGTACTAGGGTGTCAGGACTTGAACGTATGAATTTCGGGGAGGTACATAATGCTGCTAGGAAATCATATTAGATTTGCAACATTATTGGGAATAAAAGAGGCAAAATACTTTCCCTTACTTTTTGTATATCAGATGTAGCCCATCATGAACAAGTGTGTCAGATTTTTCAGTATGTCTGCATTAAGAGAATCATAACAGGGACTTCCCTGGTAGTCCAGTGGTTAGGAATCTGACTTCCAATGCAGGGGATGCAGGTTCCATCCCTGATCAGGGAACTAAGATCCCACATGAGCCAGGGCAACCAAGCCCGCACACTCCAGAGTCTATGCACCACAACTAGAGAGCCCGTGCGCTGCAACTACTAAGCCCGCACGTGCTCTGGAGCCCGTGCGCCACAACTAGAGAGAAGCCCGTGTACCACAACGAAAGATGCCGCATGCCGCAACGATGATCCTGCGTGCCACAATTAAGACCTGACGCAGCCAAATAAATAAATAAATAAATATTAATAAGAAAGAATATAACAGAAGAAATTTTGATTTTACTGAAGAGATAAAGAGATTAAGGGATATGAGCTATCTTATGAAACTTTTAATAAAGTATCTTTGAGGCCAGAGTTATGTTAATGGAACAAATATTGCAGATGTGTATATAGGGTATACAAGCCATTATTTCCCCCAAAAATGATTATGCCAAATTTGTGCCTTGCTCAGCTCATAATTTAATGTGCAAAAAGACTGCTTTCAGTGACTTCAAATATAACCTTTTCAGTACTGTACAGAAGATATAGATATACTGATAGATATATATATAAAATTCATTAAGCAGTTAGAATATTATGCCTGTTCTAAAAACTACATTAAAACACAAATGCTAATCCTGAGGGGCATCAAGATCAAATGCAATCAAGGCACTTCACACAAATTAAAGATATTTGTCAAATGTTAAAAGATACAACATCAAACGACAAAATACAACATGCTGAAACATAAAGCCTCATTGTGCAAATAGATTACAAATTTTTATGCAACTTATATGTTTGGGATGATATTTTGAACTAAGAAAAAGTTTTTTAAAAATCACGACTATACACAAAGCTTCATGCTTAATAGAAGTCCTATCCCTTTGCTTATAACAAATGAGAGCAAGGAACTCAAAGTATGTTTGATTAATGTTAAACTTTAGCAATAGGTATGAATATACTTCCTGAATTTGAAAACGAAAAGAAATTGGAAATGTAAAAATTATTGAATGAGTCTATCAATTATTATAAAAAAAAGTGTTTATCAAATAGAAATTAAAGAGATTATAGATATCCTAGATGTGGACTTACCAAGTGAAGTGTCTTCAGATATTCTGAATTTTTACCTGGAGAAAAGTTACTTTCTATGAATACATCTGATTTACAAAAAGCAGCCTGTTAAATAGTCTGATGATTTAAATACTATGGACATTTCACCTGAAGTAGTTTTAATGATTTGTAATATCAGATCAGCATTGTGTTTGGATACTCTAAAACTGATTCACAAATTTTTCTTAGTGCAATTTTATACAAACTTGGAAGTGGTCTAGGGAATTTTATTCTAAATACCAGTCAGTGGCATCCTACAAAAGAAGTTTCAGGGCTTCCCTGGTGGCGCAGTGGTTGGGAGTTCGCCTGCCAGTGCAGGGGACATGGGTTCGAGCCCTGTTCCGGGGGAGATACCACATGCCGCGGAGCGACTGAGCCTGTGTGCCACAGCTGCTGAGCCTGCGCTCTGGAGTCTGTGCTCCGCAAAAAGAGAGGCCACCGCGGTGGGAGGCCCACACACCGCAGGGAAGAGTGGCCCCCTGCTCTCCGCAACTGGAGAAGGCCCGCACACAGCTTCAACGACCCAATGCAGCCAAAAAAATAAATAAAATAAATTGAAAAAAAAACATTAAAAAAATATATATCTAAAAAAAAGGTTTCAGTAAACTGAAGCTAATTTAAGATGACTTAAGATTGCACTCGGTCAAGAAAGGTAAATTTTGAAATTTTTACTGACGAGTTTGCCTCCACTAAAATAGAACATAGTAATTTTTATTTTTGGTATAAATAAAATACTTAAAAATAATGTGAATTTTAATATACCAATCTTTTCAAGTTTGCAATATTTTCAACTAATTTACTACGTTGGGAACACTAACAAAACTACACAAAAACATGTATATGAGGGACACGCGATTTCTTCCGTCTCAGGCTCTAATATGGCTTGGCATAGCACCGTGCTTAAGTTTCCAAACCTAGCATCTGAACTCCAACATTAGGATTGCCAGATTTAACAAAAATACAGGGCACCCAATTAAACTTTAATTTCAGATAAACAACGAATAATTTTGCATGAGAGGTATTAAAAAATTATTCGTTGCGTATCTGAACTTCAAATTTAATTGGGCATCCTGTATATTATCTTCCCACCCTAAACATTATTTTACGTGGGCGAGAAAGCTGCCTGCCTGTTTCTGGGTCCACCAAGGCCGCCTCGTCACCCTGACCGCTGGTTATGCAGAGGTGACTAGGGCTCGTAGGGGCAGTCGCCTGGCTTCGAGTCACGCTGAGCGGCCTGTAGGCACATCCAATCCTTCCAGGTAGGGAGACCCCCGCGCCCTCACCCTGACGAAGGGCGAGCGGCTGGCGAAGGCGGAGAGCACCTTCTGTTCCCACCACCCTCCCTCCCCTATGCCTGCGCTCCAGCACACTGGCCTCCTCAGGCCTTTGTGCTTGCTGGTCCCGCTGCCTGGAATGTTCTTCCCGCAGGTAGTCAGAGAGTTTCTGTCCTCATTCCCTTCCGACTGACCAAGTCCCACCTTCTCAGGCGCCTCATCAGACAGGCCTTTCAAGACTTCCGCGAAGATCTGTGTCATTTCCCTACCCCGCTCTGCTTTCTTCATAGCACACACCGCCACGGTTAAATGACAAACTTATTTGTGTATTAGGTTTTAACCCAACTCGAATAGAAACCCCCTAAGGGAAGGAGCTTTGTCTTCCCACTTCTCTATCGCCAGCGCCCAAAACGGCGCTGGACTACCTGCAGCCCTCCCCCAAGAGGCGATGAAGCTCGGCCGTTCGGAGGGAAATAAGTACCCGGATGGGGCTAAGTACCCGGATGGGGCGGGGCCTGTGAGCAGCCTTGGGAAGGGGTGGGGCTTGTTGTGGCAGTCTGCGGGAAGGGCGGGGCCCGGGTTTTCCCGAAAGGCTTTGGGCGTGTGGCGCGTGATCCGAGAGGTGAGGTGGTGCGAGCTGGTCCTGGGGGCCTCGAGGGTAAGGCAGTCTGTGTAGCCACTCTGGTTTAGGGCTTCTGGCCCGCCCGTCTGTTCAGGCCAGTCCTGTCGGAGCAGGCTCTCACGGCCAGGTTGGTCCTGAGTGGGCCTGTGGGGCTGTGTCCCTGTGAGGGGGCGCTCACAGCGCAGGTGGCGTGGAGTACGCGCCCTGAGGGAGGGCTGGGGAGTGCCCAGCGCTGTCTGGGACATCATTTACGAGGTTGAGGCCACTTTGAAGAGGTTTTTTTTAAACTTTTGTGAAGATTTTTTTATTCCTCTAAACTCAGGGAAATTTTTTTGTGTGTGAAGTGTTTGGGGGTTTAGAGAATAAGTGGAAGGAAAAGGCCACGGGTATTTGGCAAACCCGAAGCTTCGTGTTTTAAAGTAACTTTTCGGTGTGTTTCTGAAAGTGCTTTTATAATATAGGGGATCAGCAAACCCCCAGGTGGTCTCTTGTCCCTGACAATACTCTCTTCTCTGAAAAGTCAGCCTCTTTCTTTCCCTTGCTTCATGAATTTGCAGCCACTGGGCCTCGCTGATGTCATAACCAAAACCTCTAATGGGATCACAGCTGTCTTCTTGTCTGTCTTCTTGATTCATTGGCAAGCTACTTAAAACTATATACTATACTGTCTTTTCACCTCCCATTCTTTATTTTTTGGCATAGTAAATCTACCACAACTAATTCCCTGAAATTGTCTGTTGAAGTGTTCAGGGTCCTCCTAGTGGCCAAACTCAGTAGACACTTTTGACTTTTTTTCAGTGAAGGAAAAATAGCTTCATGATTCTTGATTTTTCTTTCTTTCCCAGCCTCCCTTGCTCGCTTCTCTTCATTGGGCCACATTTCTCCTGTGTATGTTCCCCAGTCCATGTTTCCTTTTCGCAATACTATTCTGTAGGAGGAGGGATCTTATTTACTCTCAGTGCTGTAACAGTCGTTTATGTGCTTATGATTTATTAAACTGCGCTCACATCTTTCTCTTGAATTCTGTTCTAGACCCTTACGTCCAGCTTCCTAGTGGACATATCTACTTGGACCTCGCACATAAGTCTGGAATGGATGTCACAAATTATGCAGTGAATCATCATAAATAGGGCCTAAGGTGGAAAAAAAATACAGTTATAGTGACTATTAACTTTTGGGGTCACAGACCCTCTTGGGAATATTATGAAATTGAGGACTTTCTCCCTAAAAAGGTGCACACAAATTTTTGCCTGTGGTTTCAGAACTTCTCAGACCTGCTACAGTTCAAGAACTCAGATTTTGAGTTAGGGTTTCCTCAAGTGATGATAAAATGAGAAAGTGTGTTTTCATAGATATTCATAGATATACATCGGATTTAGAGCTTTTCCATGAGAATACATTGTATTCCATTCTCCATTGACCAATAAGTCAAATTAATCCATCAGACTTATTTATAGAAACTTGGTCTTTAGAAGTAGAATCAAGAATGAAAAGCCAGGAGCCCAAAGAAGAGCATTTCTGATTAATTATGTAGATTTTGTGTATCACAGTCCAAATGGGATCTACCTTAGCCTGGTCAGAGATCAGAGTCTGCTACAGACCTTTCAGAAAGTGCTTTTGCTAGTGAGAGTGTAGCCTGCTCCTCTCCTAGTGAGAGTGTAGCCTGCTCCTCTCCTCTGAGTACAGGTCTGAGGCCTGGTGCTTGGCAAAAGCCCTGAGTAAGGAGGCGAGAATGATAGAGGTGCATGAGAGTTCAGCTTTGTTGTTGTTGTTTTAGCAGAACCTTCCTTTGATGATTCATAGGGCCAGTGATAAGTGGTTTCTCAGTTCCAGAGTTATTCCCTTGATGGTCAGTGAGTGCTACTTTGAGACTGACCCCACTCTCTCCTGAATTAAATCTATTTCATCTCTTTCGTTCTTGTGCCAATAGTCTACTGAATATGTTTTTTTTTTTAATAGAGATGAGATCTAAGGAAACATTAGCCACTTTAAAACAAAAACAAAAACGTTCTCTTGGCTTCCATGGGAAGCCAAACTGCTATTTCTTCTATCTCTTTGACTACAACTACTCAACTCTCCCCTGGCCCTTCCTTGTCAATCCTTAGTTATGGCCCAGAGTTTCTTTATGGCCCTTTTGCTTTCCCCTGAAGGCTCATGATTTCCAAATACTGCCTATGTATTGACAACTCTTGAATCTTTAATTCTAGCTTTTATTGCTTTCCAGGTAGCAGCTATAGCTCTGCTTAAAGGGCCCACAAGTTCTTCCATGTTAATATATCCCAAAGCAGATTCATTATACTTCCCTTAAGTGGTTCCTATTTCTGTTTTGCCTGTCTCTATGAATGGCAAAAATAACTGATCACTTCTCTAGCTACAAACTCCTGTGAGATCCCAGATTCCATCTTCTTTCTCCACTGCTCTTCATAACTAATCATGTGAACTTTCTAACTTTCATTTTTTTTTTTTTTTTTTACTGCACCAGGAAATTGATGATTTGTTTCCATTTTGTTTGTAGTATTTACAGTAACCTTGGAGTTTAGGTATGTACTTCCCATTTTTACCCATGGGAAAATAGCCTTAGTTTTTAGATTATTAATTACATAAAGAACATGTATGTATGTATTACTGCTAAACAATTTAGGCAAAAACAGAAATAGAGCAAAATGTTACAATGTTTCCTCCCCCCATTTTCCTCCTATCTCTAATGCAGTGGGTTTTTTGTTTGTTTGTTTTTTTAGTGTTTATTGGTTTATTCTATTGATCACTCTGAGGTCTCTCCCAGGGTTCTTACAGTGTTGTCCACAGTAACTTGTTTTTCTTTTTCTTTTTTTTTTTACAGTTATTTTATTTTTTTATTTTATTGGAGTATAATTGCCTTACAACGTTGTGTTAGTTTCTGCTGTACAATGAAGTGAATCAGCTACATGTAAACCTATATCCCCTCCCTCTTGGACCTCCCTCCCACCTCCACCCCCATCCCACCCATCTTGGTCGGCACAGAGCAGTGAGCTGAGCTCCCTGTGCTATAAAGCAGGTTCTCACTAGCTTTCTATTTTACACAGGGAGTGTATTTATGTCCAATCTAATCTCCCAATTCATCCTACCCTCCCCTTCCCCCGTGTCCACATATCCGTTCTCTACATCTACGTCTCTATTCCTGTCCTGCAAATAGGTTCATCTGTACCATTTTTCTAGATTCCACGTATATGCATTAATATGCAATATTTGTTTTTCTCTTTCTGGCTTACTTCACTCTGTATGGTAGACTCTAGGTCCATCCACATCTCTACAAATGACCCAATTTCATTCCTTTTTATGGTTGAGTAATATTCCATTGTATATATATACCACATCTTTTTTATCCATTCATCTGTTGGACATTTAGGTTGTTTCCATGTCCTGGCTATTGTAAATAGTGCCGCAGTGAACATTGGGGTACATGTGTCCTTTTGAATTATGGTTTTCTCAGGGTATTTACCCAGTAGTGGGATTGCTGGGTCGTATGGTAGTTCTGTTTTTAGTTTTTTAAGGAACCTCCATACTGTTCTCCATAGTGGCTGTACCAATTTACGTTCCCACTAACAGTGCAAAAGGGTTCTCTTTCAACTGGACACTATTTGCCCCACAGGGAACATTTGGCAAGGCCTGAAGATAATTTTGATTATCATTACTGAGAGGATACTATCGGCATCTAGAGGATAAAAGCTAGGGATGCTTCTAAATATCTGCAGTGTGTAACCCCAACAATAAAGAATTATCAGGTCCCAAATGTCAGTGGTGCCGAGGTTGAGAGACACTGTTCTAGAGGTAATCATTATATATTTATCTATAACTACACTGTCCAAACTGTAGACACTAGCCACATGAGGCTGTTTAAATTGAAAGTAATTCAAATTAAATTAAAAGTTCAGTTCCTCAGTTGTATTAGCTACATTTTAAGTGTTCAACAGCCACATGTGGCTACCGAATTGAACAGTAGATTATGGAACATTTCCATTATTGCAGTAAGTTTTATTGAACAATGCCTCAGGTATATATCATGCAAATAAATTATGTTCTACATAAATAGAATCATATTAAACATATTGTTCTACAGTTTACTTTTGTTAGTAATATGTCTTGAAGATTTTTCTTTTATTTATTTATTTATTTATTTATGGCTGTGTTGGGTCTTTGTTGCTGTGCATGGGTTTCCTCCAGTTGCGGCGAGCGGGGGCTACTTTTCATTGTGGTGTGTGGGCTTCTCATTGCGGTGGCTTCTCTTGTTGTGGAGCATGGGCTCTAGGAGCGCGGGCTTCAGTAGTTGTGGCACGTGGGCTCAGTAGTTGTGGCTCGTGGGCTCTAGAGCACAGGCTCAGTAGTTGTGGCACACAGGCTTAGTTGCTCCACGGCATGTGGGATCTTCCCAGACCAGGGCTCCAACCCGTGTCCCCTGCATTGGCAGGCGGATTCTTAACCACTGCACCACCAGGGAAATCCAAGATTTTTCTGTTCTTTGTATATACAACTAAATATTTAAATGTAGTGGTCTTGTGAGATAATTCAATTTTATAATTTAGCAATATAATTTTACCTTTTTAAAAGTTTATGTTCATGAACTCATACACTGTTCTATTAGGTCTAGTTTATTTTATTCAGTGTTACGTTTTTAAGATATGTCCATGTTCTTTTTGTGTATCTTGTATAGTTTGTGTAGTTCATTACTTTTAAGTACTCTGTGGTATTCAATTGGATAGAAACTGTGGTATACCGTAGTTTCTTTATCTGTGCTACTATTGATGGACATTTGAGTTTCTTCCACTTCAGGGATACAATGAACTCTGGTATGAATATTTTTTTAATATTTTTTTTAAAGGAAGTT
This sequence comes from Mesoplodon mirus, assembly GCF_964341445.2. NCBI lineage: Eukaryota > Metazoa > Chordata > Mammalia > Artiodactyla > Ziphiidae > Mesoplodon > Mesoplodon mirus. Next base: position 74,521,235 of record NC_138980.1, read on the forward strand.
CTTTTTTATTTTTAATTTAATTTTTACTTTATATTGGAGTATAGTTGATTTACAGTGTTGTGTTAGTTTCAGGTGTACAGCAAAGTGATTCTGTTATACATATACATATACCCATTCTTTTTCAGGTTCATTTCCCATATAGGTTATTACAGAATATTGAGTAGAGTTTCCTTTGCTAAACAGTATGTCCTTGTTGATTATCTCTTTTATATATAGTAGTGCATATATGTTAATCCCCAAATCCTAATTTATCCCTCCCCCCCACCTTTCCCCTTTGGTAACCATAAGTTTGTTTTCGATGTCTGTGAGTCTGTTTCTGTTTTGTAAAGAAGTTCATTTGTATCATTTTTCAGATTCCACATATAAGTGATATCATATGTTATTTGTCATTGTCTGACTTCACTTAGTATGATAGTCTCTAGGTCTGTCCATGTTGTTGCAAATAGCATTATTTTATTGTTTATTTTTATGGGTGAGCAATATTCCATTCTCTCTCTGTCTCTCTCTACATATATATATGCCACATCTTCTTTATCCATTTCTCTGTCAATGGACATTTAGGTTGCTTCCATGTCTTGGCTGTTGTACATAGTGCTGCAGTGAACATTGGGGTGCATGTATTTTTTCTTGTTTTAAATTTATTTATTTATTTATTTATTTGGTTGCACCAGGTCTTAGTCGCGGCAGGCGGGCTCCTTAGTTGTGGCACGTGGGCTCCTTAGTTGTGGCATGCGAACTGTTAGTTGCAGCATGTATGTGGGATCTAGTTCCCTGACCAGGGATTGAACCTGGGCCCCCTGCACTGGGAGGGTGGAGTCTTACCCACTGGGACACCTGGGAAGTCCTGCATGTATCTTTTTGAATTATGTTTTTTTCCCTGGGTATATGCCCAGGAGTGGGATTGCTGGATCATATGGTAACACTTTATTTATTTATTTATTATTTATTTATTTATTTATGGCTGCACTGCATGGCATGCAGCATCCTAGTTCCCTGACCAGGGATTGGACCAGTGCCCCCTGCAGTGGAAGCGTGGAGTCTTAACCACTGGACCGCAGGGAAGTCCCTCTATTTTTAGTTTTTTAAGGAACCTCCATGCTGTTCTCCATAGTGGCTGTACCAATTTATATTCCCACCAACAGTGCAGGAGGGTTCCCTTTTCTCCACACCCTGTCCAGCATTTATTGATTGTAGGTTTTTTTCCCCACATCTTTATTGGAGTATAAATGCTTTATAATGTTGTGTTAGTTTCTGGTGTACAACAAAGTGAAATCAGTTATATGTATACATATATCCCCATATCCCCTCCCTTTTGAGCCTCCCTCCCACCCTCCCTATTCCATCCCTCTAAGTCATCACAAAGCATCAAGTTGATCTCCTTGTGCTATGCAGCAGGTTCCCACTAGCCATCCATTTTACATTTGGTAGCTGTTTATAGACTTTTTGATGATGGCCATTCTAACCAGTGTGAGGTGATACCTCATTGTAATTTTAATTTGCATTTCTCTAATAATTAGTGATATTGAGCATCTTCTCATGTGCTTTTTGGCCACCTGTATGTCTTCTTTGGAGAAATGTCTCTTTAGGTCTTCTGCCCATTTTTTGATTGGGTTGTTTGTTTTTTTGATATTGAGCTGCATGAGCTGTCTGTATATTTTGGAGGTTAATCCCTTGTCAGTCACTTCATTTGCAAATATTTTCTCCCATTCTGTGGGTTGTCTTTCCTTTTGTTTATGGTTTCCTTTGCTGTGTAAAAGTTTTTAAGTTTAATTATGTCCCATTTGTTTATTTTTGTTTTTGTTTTCATTACTCTAGGAGGTGGATCAAAAAAGATATTGCTGCGATTTAGGTCAGAGAGTATTCTTCCTATGTTTTCCTCTAAGAGTTTTATAGTATCCGGCCTTACATTTAGGTCCTTGATCCATTTTGAGTTTATTTTTGTGTATGGTGTTAGAGAACGTTCTAATTTCATTCTTTTACATGTAGCTGTCTGGTTTTCCCAGTACCACTTATTGAAGAGACTGTCCTTTCTCAATTGTATAGTCTTGCCTCCTTTGTCTTAAATTAGGTGACTGTATGTGTGTGGGTTTATTTCTGGGCTTTCTGTCCTGTTCCATTGACCTCTATTTCTGTCTCTGTGCCAGTACCACACTGTTTTGATGACTGTAGCTTTGTAGTATAGTCTGAAGTCAGGGAGACTGATTCCTCCAGCTCCATTTTTCTTTCTCAGGATTGCTTTGGCTCTGGTGAATATTCTTGTACTTGTTCCTTTTACACATATTTCTATTCAGTTCATGGGAATGAAATTACTGTTTATTTCATGGAAATGGAATTACTGGGTCATTGAAATTTGTTAGATTATGCCACTTTCTCAAAACAGTTGTATTTTCACTTCACCAGCCATGTGATTGCGCTGCAGTCCTTACCAATATTTTGTATTTGTAAGACTCTTAAATTTCAGACCTTCTGGTGGTGTGTAGTTGTATCGTGTAGTTTTATTTTGCATTTCTCTGATTATGAATGGTACTGAACACCTTCCATATTTTTATTGGCCATATGGATATCTCCTTTTATGAGTTCTTTTTGAGTCTCTAGCCCACTTAACATTGAATTGTTTTTCTTACTCATTTGTAGGAATACTTTATATATTCTGGATACAAGATTTTTATTGGTAGTCTATGTTGCAGAAATATTCTTTGGCTTTAGTGGCTTGCTTTTTCTCTCTCAATGGTGACCTTTTTGTTTTTTTGGAAGAGAAATACCAATGCTTCTTCCTAAAATCATTCAGCAACAGTAAAATGACAATGAGAAACTGCTTTCAGTTTAAGTGAGTTTAGTTCCTCAGTTCTACAGTTTATAATAACTTTAATATAATCTAAAAAGAAAAAATATATCTATAAATCATGGTCAGTGTAAAAATTAGTTAAACCTTCTCTGTTCTCTTGTATTGTGTTCCAAGTTTGGAGATAGCCACCAGTAAATCGTCAGCAATTGTCAATACACGGACATACCACTTAAATGTTTAGAGCATTGGGTTCTTCCAAACAGTAGAAAGATCTTGTCTTATCTACTTTATAGAGTTTGTTGGATGCTATATCAGTACTAACTAATACTTAGAACATGATATTCACTTTTTAAGCTCTTCATATCCTGGTTAGACAGTAAGATACCTGACTCCACCCCTTAACTCCGTGACCTAAGGCAAGTTAACTTAATGATGCTGTGCATTAATTTCCTTAGCTATGAAAGTTGGATAACATATCAATTCCATAACTTTGTTGTTACAGCAAGTAGTCTATTGTTTAGGTAGAACAATTGAGAGAATTTATGAACAAAAGAACTAAACAGATGATTTAGTTTTCCTAATTGGTCAGCTTAAGGGGGAGAGTTATAAGGACTATAGAGTTCTAGATGAAATTATAGCATACCTCAAAGAGACAGCCACTTACCCCCTGGTTAGATGTTCTTCCTGAAGTATTTCTTGGGGATGGGGGCAGATGAGGATGCAGTCATGAACCTGACCTCAAGTTACTAATAGGGAAATAAGTGGTCTTCCCATTTATTTCAGGGGGCTAAGCATAAATGTCCTTTAGGGGAGATATCCCTTGTCCTTCAGGTAATATAAGCCTTTCAACTTCATTCTTTTTCAAGATTTCTCAAAATTTTTGAAATTTTTGGTTATTCTGGTATGAAATGTGAAATAAACCGGAGTCACTATGTCAAGGAATTTTTTAATGGAGAAAGGAGGTCATTAAGGAGGTAAACCAGGTGGAACCGAACTTTTGAACTGGGCCAAACCACAAATATTCCAAGGACTCTGCAAGAACACCTGCAGCTTGTCACAGTAACGAACTTTTACTTGCTTCTAGTGATAGCCTTAGTACTCAATCATATTTAGCCAAGACTAACTTCTGCCTCCAACTCCAGTTACATTTGTTTGTAATGCAAACCTTCTTTCTCTGCCTTTAAAAGCCCCTGACTTTTACTCCCTAGTGGGGCACTGGGCTGCTCCCCAAATCTGTGTGCCCCATATTGCAATTCTTTGATCCCAAATAGCTGCTTTTTGCTTGATTATTGCCTCCTAGGTTTGTTTGGGTTGACACTGGGTGCCTTGCATTTCCATATGAATTTTAGAATCAGCTTGGCAATTTCTGCAAAAATGCCAGCTGAGATTTCAGTAGGGATTGTATTGAATCTTTGAATCAGTTTGGGGAGTATTGCCAACTTAATGTTAAGTCTTCCAGTCCACAAACGTGGAATTTTTTTCATATATTTAAAGTTTTAAAAATTTCTCTCAGCAGTGTTTTGTAGTTTGCAATGTATAAGTCTTATACTTTTGTTAAATTTGATTCTATATAGTATATTCTTGATGCTATTGTTAATGGAATTTTCTTAGTTCCATTTTTTTATGTTCATTGTTAAGATATATAAATGTAATTGATTTTGATATGTTGATTTTATACCCTGTCATCTTGCTGAATTTTTCCATTTGTTCTAGTAGTTTTCTTGTGAATTCCTTGGATTTTCTACCTGTAGTCTGTAAATGATGGTTTCATGTCTTCTTTTCTAATTTAAAAAAATTATCATATTGCTCTGGCTAGAACTTCTAGTACAGTGTCGAGCAGAAGTGGCAAGAGTAGACAACCTTACTTTGTCCCTGTTCTTAGCAGGAAAGCATTTGGTCTTTCACCATTAACTTGATGTTAGCTATGAGAGTTTCACACATGTCTTTATCAGGTTAAGGAAGTTCTTTTCTATTTATGTTTTTTTTTTTTTTTTTTTTTTTTGCGGTACGCGGGCTTCTCACTGCTGTGGCCTCTCCCGTTGCGGAGCACAGGCTCCGGACACGCAGGCTCAGCGGCCATGGCTCACGAGCCCAGCCGCTCCGCGGCATGTGGGATCCTCCCAGACCGGGGCACGAACCCGCGTCCCCTGCATCGGCAGGCGGACTTGCAACCACTGCGCCACCAGGGAAGCCCCTCTATTTATGTTTTGTTGAGGGTTTTTTTTTTTTAAGTCATGAATGAGTGTTGAATTATGTCAAATGCTCTTTCTGCATCTGTTGAGGTGATCGTGTTTTTTGTCCTTTATTCTAGATAGTATCATACATTAATTGAATGTTAAACCAACCTTATATTCTTATATATTATATTCTTATATTAAGTAAGATAAATCTCACTTAATCATGGTGTTTAAATCCTTTCTACATGTTGCTGGATTTGGTTTGCTAATAGTTTAGGATTTCCATGAGGCTTCTGTAGTTTTCTTTTCATATGATGTCTTTGTCTGGCTTTGTTATCTGGGCAGTATTGACATTATATATTTAGCTGGGAAGTGCTCTCTGTTTTCTGAGAGGGCTTGTGAAGGATTAGTATTATTTTTTAGTTAAGTGTTTGATAGAATTCACCAGCATTCACCATCTGGGCCTGGATATTTCTCTGTCGTAATATTTTAAATTACTAATTCAATATCTTTAGTTGTTATAGATCTATTTAGATTTTCTGTACCTTCTTGAGTTTGTTTTGGTAATTGTACCTTTATGGGAATTTTTCTCTTTCATCTAAGTTGTTTGGTTTGTTGGCATAAAGATGTTTATAATATTCCCTTATAATTTTTTAAGTTTCTGTAGGGTTGATACTGCTGTTCTCTGTTTCATTACTTTATTCCTTTATTTATTTGTTTATTTTTAAGTTTTCTCTTTTTTCCTTGTCATTCGAATTAAAAGTTTGTTAATTTTGTTAATCTTTTCAAATAAACAGTATTTGGCTTCCTTTATTTTCTCTATTGTTTTTATGTTTTTTATTTCATTAATTTCTGTTCTTATCTTTATTATTTCATTCCTCTACTTGCTTTGATTAGTTTAATCAAAACAAGTTTCTTAAGGTGGAAACTTAGGTTATTGATTTGAGACCTTTGTTTTCTGATATAGGCATTTAAAGCCATACGTTTCCTTCTAAATATTGCTTTAAGCTGCAGCCCATAGATTTTTACATATTGTAGTTTTGTTTTTACTCAATTCAAAATGTTTTCTAATTTCCACTGCAAATTCTTCTTTGACCTATGGGTTATTGAGAAGTATGTTGTTCAATTTCCAAATATTTGAGGATGTCTAGGATTTCTTGCAGTTTTTTATTTTTTATTTTATTCCATGTGATTGGAGAATGTATGATTTAAATCTTTAAAAATTCATTGAAACTTATTTTATGACCTAGCATATGATCTATCCTGGAGAATGTTTTGTGTGAACTTAAAAGGTATGTGTATTCTGATGTTATTTGGTGGAGTATTCTGTAGATGTCAGGTCAAGTTGGTTGATATTGCAGGGGAAGCAAAACTTCATATCTACTCTCTTAGGGCCTAGGTCTGGGCCTGAGAACTAAATTGATATGACAGCTTAACAGGAGAAAAACATGTAGAATTTAAAATGTACATGGGAGTCCCCATAGGAAAATGAAAATCCCCAAAATGGATAGGCCAAAGTGCTTATATACTAGGTTGAACAAAGAGTAGCAAATGTGGAAAACTGACTAAAATACATGGGGATACTAAAAGAAGTTGAGTTATTTTAACAAGGTCTGTTTGTACAGATTTCTCTTGGCCTCTACTCCCAATCTCTGGGAATTAGAATGTTGCTTTCATCCTGGTATTCAAAGGACATTTTTCACATAAGTTTTATCTCCTGCTTTCCAGGAGAAAAGAGGAGGTCAGGGTGCCCTACTTGCACTTGCTGTTTTTCTAGTGTCTTTAGCTCAAAATAATTCTTATGCCAAAGTAACATAAGGGTGCCATATTAGGGTGCCATATTCTGCCACTCCAATAATATTATTCAAGTCTTCTGTATTCCTACTGATTTTTTGTGTAGTTGTTCTATCAATATGGTTGCTGTTTGCATGGTATATCTTTTACCTCACTTTACTTTCAAATTTTCTTAGATTATTTTAATTTAAAGTGTGTTTTTGTATGTAGTATGTATTTAGATCTTGTTTTATTTACTCAAACTGGAAAACTCTGTCTTTTGCTAAGAGAAATGAAAAGTGATGGAGAAATCTTCAGGCAGGAGGATTTCAGATAGGATGTTCAGGGAAGACCTCTTGGTGAAGGTGATATATAAACTGAGACCTAAAGATTGGAAAGAATCAGAGTGTCAAGAAAGGAGGGGAAATAGCATTGTAGGTAAAGGGAACAGATTCTGAGTTGTAAGAGAGCTTGACGTTCTGAATAACAGAAAAAGAAGGCTGATACATAGGGAGCCAGGAGACTGTGGGGGCAGATGAGGTTGGAGTGCTAAAAAAGAGCAAGCTTATATAGAGTCTTGAAGACTATGATCAGGAATTTGTATTTTATCCAAAATATTTAAATATTTGAACAAGAGAAGAAGCTTGATCCAAATTATGTGTAGTAAGTCTGAATCTAAAGCCTGGTAAGCAAGAAATAGCATATGCTGAAAATTTTCATTAATTCAAATTAAATATGATGTACAGCCTCTTTCCTGCTGTGCTGGTGAGAAATTTACTGTCAGTCACTATGGGAGTTCTGTTCTTTGCAAAGTTCCCATCAAAGTGTAGCAGCCTAACAAGGTCCACAGAAAATAGAAGGACGCCTTCCAACTTTGACTTTGTCCTGGTCATTGCTGATAGTATATGGATGTTTGTTGACATCCACAGTGTTTCCTTAAAAGATGACAGTTTTCTGCCTGTGTGCCACATTGGGGTTCAGGAATCTGTGGAGGTTGAGAATCCTGGTACTCCTTTTGGTGTACCATAGGACCATCATTTCTGAGGCCTACTTCTTTCTTAGAGATGCTGCATGTGAGTGTAGTATTCAGTTCTCTTAACTAGACTTTTGTCTTTTTCCTCTCTACTGACCTTTTTTTCTGTTTTGAGAAGTTGCTCAGTTTCTCTTGTTCTCGTTAGAAGCTCTGAGCATGTTCTCACTTAGATTTTTACAAGACAGGAGCAACAGTTATTTCTGATTATCTTCTTTTATGAAGAAAAATAAAACAGCCTAAGGGGATAGAGAGGAATGGAGTCTGATATTTATGGAGATAAGGGAGAGTCCTCTCTCAGTAGAGTCCTGAATGCAATAAAGAAGAAGAGCATTTAAGTCAGAAGGAATAATAAATATAAATTACCTGGAGATGGAGAATGATTGGTGCTTTTGAGGAACAGTAAAGGTGAGGCCACTGTGGCTGGAGTGGACAAGCAAGGGTGGGGAGGTTTAGCAGATGAAGTAGGCAGATACCAGAGCATGGAGGACCTTGCAGGCCGGGGCAAGGATGTCAAGATTTTCCTGTGAATGAGACCATAGAGGTTCAATCACTTCTGGTTGCTCTGTGAAGAATAGGCTGTAGAGGTGGCAAGATAGAAGAAAGCCCTGCTAAGAGACTACTGCATTCATTCAGGAAAGAGGTTATAGTAGCTTGGATGAGAGTAATGAGAAATGATTGCATTTGATATACATTTTGAAGGTAGAGATGACAGGTAATGGATCTCGTGTTTGTTATGAAAGCAAAAAGGAAGTCAAAGATGATTCCATGGCTTTTTGGTTGAATGGGTTGAATGGTGTGCCAATTACTGAGATGGGGAGTGAATGAAATAATATTTATAAAGCATATATTCTGATACCAGGTACAAAGTACTCAGTAATAGCAGACTTTAAAAACATTAGACCTGTGCCCTATATTCTGAATGCTTTGTTACCTTGGTGAGGTAATTATCTTTTCCTAGACTCAATTGCAAACAGTGGTAACGATTCAATAAATGTTAGCTATCCATCAGAGAATGGGAACAAGGCTAAGCAGTTATAGAAGAAGTCTTCTACCATAGGAAGGATGTACGGCACTGGTATTTGAGCTGTGCCATCAGTGTGTTGTAGGATTCTCCTTTTAGTGCTGCTTAGCTGGATCCTTGCTATATCACTATCAACTGATTTATTTATTTATTTTTTTACTATTGACTGATTTTTTTAACATCTTTATTGGAGTATAATTGCTTTACAATGGTGTGTTAGTTTCTACTGTTTAACAAAGTGAATCAGCTATATGCATACGTATATCCCCATATCCCCTCCCTCTTGCGTCTCCCTCCCACCCTTCCTATCCCACCCCTCTAGGTGGTCACAAAGCCCCGAGCTGATCTCCCTGTGCTATGTGGCTGCTTCCTACTAGCTGTTTTACATATGGTAGCGTATATATATCCCTGCCACTCTCTCACTTCGTCCCCCTCCCCGTGTCCTCAAGTCCATCCTCTACGTCTGCATCTTTATTCCTGTCCTGCTCCTAGGTTCTTCAGAACCTTTTTTTTTAGGCTCCATATATATGTGTTAGCATACGGTGTTTGTTTTTCTCTTTCTGACTTACTTCACTCTGTATGAGAGACTCTAGGTTCATCCACCTCACTGCAAATAACTCAGTTTCTCAACTGATTTTATAAAAATGGTATTTTGTAAATTGTCTTTACAAATTTGACCATAGGGACCCAACCCATAGGACCCAACCCACAGGGACAGAAATTCCATTGGCTGGTTCTGACACCCTCCTGGCTTCAGCCTTGTTTTAAAATTTTGATCCAAAGCACTAGATACTAGATTTGGAAATTGTCTGCTTAGGTGTGTTATTTGAGGTAGCTATGGCATGGTGGTTAAGAACATTAACTTTAGGGACTTCCATGGCGGTCCAGTGGTTGACTTCGCCTTCCAGTGCAGCAGGTGTGGGTTTGATCCCCAGTCGGGGAGCTAAGATCCCACATGCCTCGCAGCCAAAAAAACAAAACATAAAACAGAAGCAATATTGCAACCAATTCAATAAAGACTTTAAAAATGGTCCACATCAAAAAAAAAAGTTAAAAAGGAACATGAACTTTAAAGCTTGAATGCTTCATTTTGACACTTTATTAGCTATGTGACCTTGGGCAGGTTATTTAATCTCATTATGCTCAATTTCCACAAATATTAAATGGTGAAAAGAGTTCCTACCCTCATAGAATTGTTGTGAGGGTTAAATGAGTTTACACATGATGATATGTAGAAGAGTGGTAACCACTCAATAAATGTTAGCTACTATTATTATTAAAAGGATAGAGAGGGGGCTTCCCTGGTGGCGCAGTGGTTGAGAGTCCGCCTGCCGATGCAGGGGACACGGGTTCGTGCCCCGGTCCAGGAAGATCCCACATGCCGCGGAGCTGCTGGGCCCGTGGGCCATGGCCGCTGAGGCTGCACGTCCGGAGCTTGTGCTCCGCAACGGGAGAGGCCACAGCAGTGAGAGGCCCGCGTACCGCAAAAAAAAAAAAAAAAAAAAAAAAAAAGGATAGAGAGGGAGAAGTAGACTAAGGGCAGAGTTTGGGCAAACATAGCAACATAAAAAAAGCAGACACTTTTATGTTTTATGTTTATGAAACGGTGATGGCTGTAGTTATCTTTAATGGAATGATGGCTGTGTGCCAGTCACATTAAATCTATTATTTAATCCTCATTACACTAACCACATACAGAGTAAAATCAGAACTTTAAACATAAATAAACTTGCCCAAGACATCACAGCTAGTAAATGGATAAACGATCATACACCAGAGTTACCACAATATATACCCAGGATTTGATAAATATCATAGACCCTCTTTGAAACTAGAGGTGGCCTTAAAGATCATGATATCCAGATATACCATTTTACTGATGAAGAAATTTGTCCTTTGAAAAGTGAATAATTGATCTGTGTTTCCTGAGTCTAAATGTTCAGCTTTTTTGTTATGTGCTCACTTATGTTCTTGTTTATTCTCCCAATGGGATCTGAAACTTTCCAGGACATGCTCCTCTCCTTTTGACCTTAAGGACCAAATTTAAATAAAGACAGCTGAGTAATCTGTGAGTCTAGAATTATACCTTGTCTGTTTGAGCTTATTTTTCTTGTTGAGCTCTGCCAGTTTTGAAGACCATAGACTTTTAACCAGCTAATACTTTGGACTTGGCTTTTTAATGAATTGTGTGCTCAGCTTTGATCATTTTATTTCTAGACTGAACTGTTTAGTTTCAAGTATCGTAGTATGCTTAACTTATGGTTCCCAACAGCCAGCTTATGTTGATCATCCTGGCATTAAAAAACTCCTTGACCTACATTTAGTTACTTCCCAACTGGTTGCTTCCCTCTAGTGCTTGGTTTCCTGAAGAGCATATAATCAGATAGTTTCCTTTTAGCTTTCACAGTGTAAGTCAATTACTGTGGTTTGTGTTGTGTGTGTTTGCACATGTGCACGCATTTGTATTAGTCTCCTCACATTAGTCACTCTTTTTTTAACTGTAGTGGTCTAATGAATGTTACCAAATGCTTTGCAGATGCTGACCTCTGGAATCCAGAAACTCCAAACCTCCATGCTAGTAGTGGCCTTGTTTGGTTTTCTGGGCTGCACATAGGCTGACATCTTCATATCTTGGTATGGGCCAGGCAAGGTAGTGTTCTCCACAAATGATTCTTAGTTCCCAGCATCAGGTGTGGCCCACTTGTTCTCTATCAGGGTGGAAAAGTCTCACCACATGTTTTTAGTTATAACTAGGGGACAGTGAGAAAGGAGTTTCCAGAAATTAATACTTTTCATTTTGGAGGCCATTAAGGGACTGGACCTCACATAGCCCAAAGGTTTTTTTCTGGGAAATATGTGTTTATGGTGTGTATCCTTTTTGTGAGGTCTAGATATTCTCAGGACCTTTAGGAATGTTCACGTACTTTTTGTGGAATGTCAATGATTGTGGGTAGTGTATGGCCTGAAAATCCAGTCTGCTCTTTTCTTCCTCACCTGAAACTTCAGAGTTCATTCCTATGTATTGAAGTGGTTTTTATCCTCCAGGGTTTCCATGTCCCACATGATAAGATTACCTATAGGGTGAAAGGATGAGATAAACGTCCTTTCCTGATGACACAGTTCACTGTATGGGCAAAGTGTTGAACATCCCACTGGGAGTGCCTTTCTCTCTTTCTTGAAGCCAAAGGCTAGAACATTGTGACCATCAGATCTCCTTTAGCTCCTCAACTCAGTGATGCAGAAAGAGCTGACTCTCTCCTGGCTCAGGGGACCTGCCTTTCATTGGAGCTTTGGTCCCAGTGAAGCAAGCTGGGAAGCCACTTGTCCAGTTCTGATGGGCCCTTTCTTCTATCCCCTTGTAGGGTGCATGGCTAACTTGATTTCTGTGGAAGAACAACTGGTCCAGGCTCTGAAATAATATATTGTTTTGGATGAAGCCAAACTGTCTGATGAAAAGGTAAAGATAATTCATTATTCCCACAGTCAGTCTAGGACCTTGCCCTTTTCTCACTCTCCAGACGTAGAAATTGACATGAATATGATAGTGTGCCTACTGTGCCATTCCTAGTAAATGGAAATTTTCTCTGAAGGGACACACCACTTTAAATCCAGGTCACACAGGCCCTGCTGAACATGAGTTCACAATTCTGAATTCCAAAACCCATTCACTATAAGTGTCAGCAGAAACAATAGAAAACAAAATTAAAATTAGACCCCCAAGAACTTTTGAGATAATAGAGGCTTGTAAGATAACTATATTTAAAATAATTAAACATACAAAAATGAAATAGAAAACATTAGAAAGCAACAAAATTCATCAGAAGGCCATGCAGATTTGAAAAGAACCAAATATATATTCTTTTTTTAAAAAATAAATTTACTTGTTTATTTTTGGCTGCGTTGGGTCTTTGTTGCTGTGCATGGGCTTTCTCTAGTTGCAGCGAGTGGGGACTACTCTTCATTACGGTGCGTGGGCTTCTCATTGCGGTGGCTTCTCTTGTTGTGCAGCACGGGCTCTAGGTGCGTGGGCTTCAGTAGTAGTGGCTCACAGGCTCTAGAGCACAGGCTCAGTAGTTGTGGTGCATGGGCTTAGTTGCTCCGCAGCATGTGGGATCTTCCCAGACCAGGGCTTGAACCTGTGTCCTCTGCATTGGCAGGAGGATTCTTAACCACTGTGCCGCCAAGGATGTCCCCAAATATATATTCTAAAAGTAAAAAGCAGTTCTTGAAATTGAAAGCTCACTGGATGGGTTAAATGACATGTACTGGTTATTAAGCTATCCAAGAGACATCTTGTATCCAACCTTACCCTTCTATATACTGCTTTGGTTCTGGAGCTAGGACTTGGCAAACTACATTTCTCCTTTATTAATTGGCCTCCTGTCAGTTTCAGCCAACTGGAAGGCACTAAAGGTAGAATGAAATGCAGTAGGAAGAAGAAATGACCTGTACTCTTCCTGTTTTGCTTGCTGTTCCTGTGAATGTCAATCCATGAATAGTTGTAAACTTCAGCATTGGTAGGTGTTCCCAGTTGTTTCCCAGTCTCCTAGAAGCAGTCTTATTTTGTGTTCATAGATAGCAGTTTCATGAAGTCAGTGCTCTTAAAAGGCTTGAGTCTCAGACCTTTGGTGCCCCCCTCTGCACTCTAGAAATAGTCAGACAGCATCATCCTCTTCAGAAATCTGTGTTATAGCTCTGCAGGGTCCCTAGGTTTAAACCAGGGTCCTCCTTATACCTCTTCCCTTGTTCCCCTAGCTGTAGGGATGGGAGCAGCTTCTGCAGTTACTATCACTGTGTTATTTCAGTGTTCCTTTTCTGTCTTTTCATTCCCTGTAGTGAGTTCTCTTTGATTTAATTGTGTGGTTTCATAGCAGATTAGGCCAGCTAAAGAAAGAATAGGTATCCTAGAAGATTGCCTGGAGAAGTCAACCAGACATAAAAAGCCACATATTGTATGATTCCATTTATATGAAATGTTTAGAGTAGGCAAATACATAGATACGGGTGTTAGATTAGGGTTGCCTAGGGCTGGGCAGGGGGAAGGACATTGGGGAGTGACTTCTAATGAGTATAGCGTTTCTTTATGGGGAGATGAAAATGTTCTGCAGTTATTGGTAATGTACAATTCTGTGACTATTCTAAAAACTACTCAATCGTACGTGTTAAACAGATTAATTTTCTAGTATGTAAATTTTATATCAATAAAGCTATTATTTTTAAAAGTGAGTTCACTCAGTTTTACATATAAGACAAAAGATCCCCAATTATGGTGAATGAGAGAGCCCATTTACTTCATCAAGGCAAGTATGTTGACCAAAGAACATTTCAGTGAAGGATTCCATCAATTCTTGAATTTCCTGGTCAAGATAGAACTGGTTGGCTAGCAAGAAAAAGCTGTAATTTTTCAGAAATTTACCTTTTGTTCCTTAGATGCTCTACTATTTTTAATATGCATTAAAAATAACATTGTAGAAATAAATCTGAATATAATAGTAATCACAAGAAATGTAAATGCATTAAACTTAGCAATTAAAAGAGAAATAGTCACTTACTATTCAACAAATACTCATGAAGTGTATACTTTATGCCAGGCCCTATTGTAAACACTTGGGACATCAGTGAGTAAAACAGACAAGGATTCCCATTCTCAGAAACTAACGTTCTATCTAAGGGAAAGAGACAATACAATCTACTGGATAAGTATGTTATATAGTATGTTAAAATATAACAAGAGGTATGAAAAAAGAAGAAAAATAGAATAGGGTAAGCAAGACTGAGGTGCTAGGAAGCTACGATTTAACTGATACATTCTCAGATTCAGTAAAAATTTTTTAGCTATATTATGTTTACAAAAGAGACAGAAAACCCAAGAATACAGAAAGGTTGAACAGTAAAAGAATTGTAAAATATACTCCAGGCAATTATTAAAGCCAGTATGGCAAATTAATATCAGACAAAATGATCTTTAAGGCAAATAATGATATTAGGGATACTGAACTTGTTTGGGTGTATTATAATATAGTATACAAATACTAAAACAAATATTTATAAAATTGCTGGGAAGAATTGATAAAGCCATAATTATTGTGAGATATTTTAACATACATACACAGTCCTTGATAGGTCAAGCAAATAAAAACACATTAAAGTAGTAGATGCTTTTAATAATACAGTCAATAAGCTTGGTATAATGAGCGCATATAGAATCTTGCATGCTCATTTCAAGTACGTATAGAACATAAGCAAAAAAATTCCTTACACACTAGGTTATAAGATAAACTTCAGCTTTAAGAATAGGTATCAGACAGACCATGTTTTCCAATCACCATTCTGTGAAGTTAGAAAGTAACAAAAATAACTTTTAAAAGTTCATGTTTAAAAAACAAATATATATATATATTTATTATATATATATATAATAAAGTAAAATATATAATGAATATATATATATAATGAATCGGTAATGATATCATCATAGAAATTAGAAAATATTTAATGGAATGACTATAATGAAAATATTATATATCAAATCTTGAGGGATGCATCTAGATTGTCTTGGAGGGATATTTATAGCCTTAGATGCCTAAATTCCAAAGGGAGAAAGGCTGGAATTAATGAGGTAAGCTTGTTAAGGTAAATGAAAATTCTGCATTGTATTTTAAGCCTCTAAAACTGCCATCACTTTATTTTTTAATTGTAAAATTGGTTTTACAAGGATGAGTGTCTCATCTATGTTCTGAATGTTAAGAGAATCTTTACAATTATTTTAAACAATTTTGTTGATTAGCACATAATGCCTTGATTGTCAGAAATAATGTCTGACAATGTCTGACAAATATAGTTTACGTCTTTAATGACGTAAACTATACCCTTTCTACACATATAACCTTTCTACAGCAAATATTTTTAAAATCTTCCTTTCCTATAGCAAACCCTTATAGTCTTAAAGTTATAAATTAAACATATTTTGGAATTATTAAAACCTTTCAACATGACTCAAACTTGATTACATATAATGACAAGATAAAAAATAAGTATACATGTAAGTTAAACTGTGTAAGAATAGACATTGAAGATTTGGTAACTTTTTCCTTATCGATCAAACTAGTTGTAATTGTAACATGGCTTGTCTTTTCAGAATACCTTTAAGAGTCTCCTATGCTTTCAAAGTTCGTTCAACTTGTTAACTGAGGCTTGCCAACCCCTGACTTCATTTAAACTTTTTTACACAAATTGAGTTAGCAACTATGGGGCTTACAGTTTTCTGTTTCCACAGTGTGCCAGTCGAAGAGTTAGAAAAATAACAGGGGAAACCCCCAAGAAAGTAGAAGAAAGGAAACAATTCAGATAAAGCAGAAATTAGTGAAGTTAGGAAAAAAAAAGGTGCAAATTAGAGAAGCATCAAAACCAGAAGCTGGTAATGTTTGTAAATATTAACAAGATAATCAATCCTCTGGCTGGGATGGTCAAGAAAAAAAGAAAGAAAAAATACAAATAAACAATATTAGAAGTAAAAATTGGGATATAACTATATATACCATGAGGTTTAAAATGAATGTACAGTGTGATTCACGTGATTCAGGAATGGGCAGAGGAATTGAATAGACATTTCTCCAAAAAAGATACTCAAATGGCCAACACGCATCTGAAAGTACACTCAGCATCACAAGTCATTAGGGAAATGCTAATCAAAATCACAGTGAGATACCACATCACACCTGTTATGATGGCTACTATCAAAAAACAAACAAAGCCAGAAAACAATCAGAAAATAACAAATATTGACAAGGATGTGAAGAAATTGGAACCCTGTTGCACTGTTGGTGGGAATATAAAATGATGCTGATCCTGTGGAAAACAATATGGCGATGCCTTAGAAAATTTAAAATAGAATTACCATATGATCTAGCAATTCTACTTCCGGTGTATATCCAAAAGAATTGGAGGCAGAGTCTCCAGGACTTATTTGTACACCTGTGTTTATAACAGTATTATTCACAACAGTCAAAAAGTGGAAGCAAGCCAGGTGTCCATCTACAGATGAATGGGTAAACACAATGTGGTATAGACATACAATGGAATTTCATTCAGCCTTGAAGAGGAAGGAAATTCTGGTACATGCTACAATGTGGATGAACCTTAAGGATATTATGCTAAGTGAAGTAAGCCAATCATAAAAAGACTGTATTGTTCCATTTATATTAGGTATTTAGAGTAGTCAAATTCATAGAAACAAAGTGGAGTGGTGGTTGACGGGGGCTGCCGGGAGAGGGGAAAAGGGGGAGTTGTTGGTTAGTAGGTAAAGAGTTTTAAGTTTTGCAAGATGTAAAAGTTCTGGAGATTGGTTGCGCAGCAGTGAATATATTTAACACTGCTGAACTGTACACTTAAAAATATTTAAGATGGTAAATTTTATAAGTATTTTAGCACAATAAAAACATTTTAATTAATAAATATTAATAATTTAAAAATTATGAACAACTGTATGCTAATAATTTTGAAAAGTTAAATGAAATGGACAATATCTTAGAAAAATGTAAATTACCAAAACTGAAAACATGAATAGATCTATAATTATTAAAGACATTAATTCAAAAGTTTAATACTGGGCTTCCCTGGTGGCACAGTGGTTAAGAATCCGCCTGCCAATGCAGGGGACATGGGTTCGAGCCCTGGTCCGGGAAGATCCCACATGCCACAGAGCAACTAAGCCTGTGTGCCACAACTACTGAGCCTGCGCTCGAGAGCCTGTGACCCACAACTACTGAAGCCCGCTTGCCTAGTGCCCGTGCTCCACAACAAGAGAAGCCACTGCAATGAGAAGCCTGCGCACCGCAAAGAAGAGTAGCCCCTGCTCGCCACAACTTAGAGAAAGCCCGCATGCAGCAATGAAGACCCAACACAACCAAAAATAAATGATAAAAAAAAATCTTATCTATGAAGTTTAATACTGCCCAAAAAAGATAAAACCATTGTTGCTTTGGTTCCCACATTCTTCTCTGACTGACCTCAGCCCTTCTCATCTCTGCTAGTGAGAGCAGTGAGGGAAGAGTTCATGGATCAGCACGTTGGAGCCTCTGTCCCTTCTCTATGTGGTCCCAGTCACTTGGAGCTTTAAATCCCATTGCTTCCCTCTACCCACCCTCTGCCTCTGTCAGTCTAATCTCTTCAGTCTTTCCTCATAGTCTCTGTTTGGAAACTGTCTTTGTATAGCTTCTGCTTGGAAGCCTTCCTTTTCATTTATTTTTCCAGTTGTCCATTATTAGGGTCCATTTAAAATCTCAGCTGATCAAGGGCTTGATAAGACTCTAGGAGGCTGTCCTACTAGCCTAACCCTTGATGGTTCATGCTCAAAAAGTGTGGATTTGACATTTCATACGCTTACTTTGAAATTGCTTATTTTGCCCTGTCCTGTTTTGGGTTTTACCCATTGTCACCTGTTTGATGTATTCCCCCTCGTGTCATGGGTGATACGTGGATAGTTAGAGCGTGAGTCCAGGGTTCTTGAGGGCGGGAGAGAAGGGGACAGTTACTCTGCTAAGAATGCTCACCTCTTCAGCTAAGCTGCTAATGACCAGACTCCCTTCCGGGCTCTCTGTCTGCTTGTTGCTTCCTGGGGTTCTGATTACACCTAGTTCACAGCACGTTTCCTGCACTTGTACTCAGCTATCTGACCTATTAAGATATATGGATAGTTTCCTGGCTATCTTAAGTTTCTTGTTTCTCAGATAAGGTTGATTGAGAGGTATCTTTGGAACAATGACAATGGTTTCATCACCCCTCCTCCATTTAATCATGTATTCAACATGCAGCAAATATTTAATGAGTAATTATCATGTGCCAGACACTGTTTTTGGAGCTAGACTACAGCAGTAAAAAACAAAAAAATAATTCTAGCCCCAGTAGCAAGGGGTGACAAAACAAACAAACAAATAAACAAACATAGAAGTAAATTATTTGCTATTGTAGAAGGTGTAAAGAATCATGGAAAAAAAGAAAAGTGTAACAGGGTAAAGGGTATCTGGAGTGCTGGAAGTAGGGACTATTTATACTACTACATAGGATGGGCAATGTAGTCCTCATCAAGGAAGTGATATTTAAGCCAAACAGTGATGTGAGGAAGATAGCCAGATGGCTGTACAAGGAAGGAATATTCTAGGTATGAAGAACATCTACAACGAAGGTCCTAAAGGAGGAGTTTGTCTGGTGGGTTTAAGGAGTAGTGGAAAGCCAGAATGAAGAAGGCATAGAGTAAGCAAGGGGGAGAGTAGTAGAAGATGAGGTCAGCAAGGAAGTGAAGGGCCAGATTATGTAGGACCTTGTAAACCATGGAGACTAATTTTTACTGAGTGAAAATGGGAGTTTTTGGAAGAGTTTGATCAGAGGAGTAACATGGTCTACTCTTATTTTGAGAGGATCTCTCTGGCTCCTATATTGAGAATAGATTGACCTGTTAGGAAAGTTATTGGAAAAATCTAACTAAGAGAACATGGTGGCTTGGACCAGAGTGGTCATGGAGGAGTTGGTGAGAAGTTGTCATATCCCAGGGTAATTTTGAAGGTAGAACCATTGTTATTTCATGATGGAGTAGAGAAGGAAAGAAAGGGAGAAAATGAGAGTGAATCTAGTTTTTAGCCTTAAGAGCTGGAAGAATAGAGTTGTTGTTAACTGAGACGGGGAAGGCAGTGAGTGGGTGGAGCATGTTTGGGGGCAAAGTTCAGCCTTTGAATTGAGTTATCTGTTATACTTCTAAGTAGAGATGTCAAAATCATACATTAACATTGTAAACAAAATTAAGACTATACAAAAATTTTTTTTTTTGCTTTATAACAAATTTAATCAGTTATACATATACATATGTTCCCATATCCCCTCCCTTTTGCGTCTCCCTCCCACCCTCCATATCCCACCCCTCCAGGCGGTCACAAAGCACCGAGCTGATCTCCCTGTGCTATGCGGCTGCTTCCCACTATACAAAAATTTTTAATTAGAGATGCTTTTGGCAGACAATAATAGCTTAAACAATGAGGAAAATGTAATATCACATATAAAAAGAAATCCCAAGATCAGGCAGTTATAGGGCTGGTTGATTGAGAGGCTCAAACATGTTATGAACTCAGGTTATTTTCATCTCTTCTGTTGTTAATGTATCTGCTTCTCCTCAGTTTAGCTGTCTTTAATTAACATGTCTTTAATAATTTTAGGTATCATATTTAGAGACAGCCAATAACCAGCTAAAGAGCTTTTTTTTTGCGGTATGCGGGCCTCTCACTGTTGTGGCCTCTCCCGTTGCGGAGCACAGGCTCCGGACGCCCAGGCTCAGCGGCCATGGCTCACGGACCCAGCTGCTCCGCGGCATGTGGGATCTTCCCGGACCGGGGCACGAACCCGCGTC
Organism: Mesoplodon mirus; assembly: GCF_964341445.2. Lineage (NCBI taxonomy): Eukaryota > Metazoa > Chordata > Mammalia > Artiodactyla > Ziphiidae > Mesoplodon > Mesoplodon mirus. Next base: position 74,541,419 of record NC_138980.1, read on the forward strand.
CCCCACATCGGCAGACGGACTCTCAACCACTGCGCCACCAGGGAAGCCCAAGAGCTATTTTTTACTTTTATTTATAACACTGAAGAAACCTTTTCTGATGTCTCCCAGTAAACTTATATCTCATTGGCCTAAATTGCATTAGTTGCCCATGCTGAAACAAATCACTAGCGAGGGGAACAAGACCATCATGATTAATTTAGACTACTCAGTACATGATCAGTGGACGGCCCCAGCTTTCCTTGAAGCATTTTGTATGTTGAGGGGGTTGGATACCTGAACAGAGTTATTTTCATGGGAAACTAGAAGATGATTATCAACATGAGAGCAGAGTTGGCAACCATCATGACACTTGTAGCAATAAAGAAATAAAAACCACCTGTAATCTACCTGATAAAAATAAACATGATGTCTATATGTTTACAGGCTTTTTTTTTCTTACATACACTGGCATAAAAATATATACAGGCACACTTCAGAGATATTGTGGGTTTTGTTCCAGACCACTGCAGTAAAGCAAATATTGCAATAAAGTGAGTCACATGAACTTTTTGGTAGCCCAGCACATATAAGTTATGTTTACACTATACTGTAGTCTGTTAAGTGTGCAATGGCATTATATCTAAAAAACAATGTACATACCTTAATTAAAAAATACTTTATTGCTGAAAAGTGCTAACCATCATGACAACACAGAGTTGCCACAAACTTTCAATTTGCAAAAACACAGTGTGAATGCAGGGAAGCAAAACATAATAAAATAAGGTGTGCCTGTATTTCTTTTAACCAAATTTAGTTAAATTAAGTTTTAACCAAAATTGTATCGTAATATTTACTATTTTATAACATGGTTTGCTAGCTAATGCCTTTCTGTTAGTAAATGTGGATTTCATCATCATTTTAATGGTGCACTATTCTATTATGTAGCTGCATCATAATTAATTTAATAAAGTTCCTCCTGTTGAACATTTTGAATATTTGGAAAAACGCTTCAGTGAACAGTGTTTGTTAGTCTTACATATTTGCACACTTCCTCGTTGTAATGTCATACAAATGAAATTGCTGAATCCTAGACTTGTAGGGTTATCCTTCAGAGAGATTATATCTAGCTGACTGTGGATGTACTTATCATCTTTTCTAACCTGTTCAACCAGATATTGCTGATATGTTTGTTGATCTGTGAGGCAGTTATAGCTTAGTGATTAAAAGCATTGGTTTGGGAGTTACACCTACCTGGGCTTATATCCTGACTCTATTATTTATCAATTGTATGACTTTGGGAAGTCATATGACTTAACTTTTCTGAGCTGGTTTTATCTGTATAGTTGGATAGGGGAGGTGTTAATACTTGATTTATGGGATAGTTGGGAAGATTAATGGAGATAATTTTTAAATTCCTTATTCTAGGGCCTGGTATATAGTAGTCATAGTATTTGAGAGATGCATTTTAAATTCAAGATAAAATCTCTTAATTTTATTAATTATTCTTATCTTCTCACTCTCCTCTCCCCGCCCCTGACAAATCCCATAGCTGGGCTGAGAAAAGAGATGCACTGAACCTTGTAATCCCTGAAGATAAGGAAGACTTGGGAAAATTAGTGGATGTGTACAAGGTGCTGAAGCATCTAAATAAGGTTTGGTCATTAGTGGAGAGCTTTGTCCTTCAGGACCCATCCATTGGTGAGCTGGCTTTGTGTGTGTGTGCATGTGCACATGTGAGTATATACACGTGTGTATGTGAGCTTTCTCTCATATTTCTGAATCTCTTTCTGAACTTGTGAGGGTACTTGAGAATAATGTGTTGCTTGAAAGTTTATTAGATCTTACAAATAAAACTTTTATTTTAGGGATTTTTTTTAGAGACAGGAATTTGATGTATTTTTATTTCATAAATGTTTATTGGTCTATTTAAGCTTTGTGTTTCTTCTTGTACCCACTTTTGTCACTTTGTTTTTTCTAGGTTTTAGAATTTATTGGCCTATACTTGTTCATGTTTATTCCTTTATGATATTAGATATCCTTTGCATTGTTGATTTTTTTATTCTTATCTCACTATTTAATTTATATCTTTTATTCTTGACCATTTTGACTATTTAAAAAATGTTTTTAAAGAATCAGCTTTTGGTTTTATTTATTTATTTATTATTATTTTTGTGTGTGTGTGTGGTATGCGGGCCTCTCACTGCTGTGGCCTCTCCCGTTGTGGAGCACAGGCTCCGGACGCACAGGCTCAGCGGCCATGGCTCATGGGCCCAGCCGCTCTGCGGCATGTGGGATCTTCCCGGACCGGGGCACGAACCCGTGTCCCCTGCATCGGCAGGCTGACTCTCAACCACTTCGCCACCAGGGAAGCCTGGTTTTATTTTTTTCTGTTCTTTATTGTGGTAAAATATGCATAACATAATATTTATCATTTTAACCACTTGTGAGTGTACAATTCAGTGGCATTAATTAATTCACAAGATGGTGTTGTACCCATCAGCACTATCTGTCTCAAAACTTTTTCTTTTGTTATCTCCAACATAAACTATGTAACCATTAAACAATAACTCTCCCTTCTCCTCTTCCACTAGCCCCTGGTAACTGCTATTCTGCTTTCTGTTTCTGTGAATTTGCCTATTCTAGGTAGCTCATAAAAGCAATATTTGATCTCTGTGTTTGGCTTAAGTCAATAAGCGTATTTTTGAGGTCCATCCATGTTGTAGCATATATCAAAATTTTATTATCTTTTATGGCTGAATAGTATTTTGTTGTGTGTATGTGCCACATTTTGTTTACCCCTTCATCTGTTGATGGATACTTGAGCTGTTTCCACCTTTTGGCTGTTGTGAATAATGCTGCTATGAATATTGGTCTACTGATACCTGTTCGAGTCCCTTCTTTCTGTTCCTTTGGATGTATACCTACGAGTTGTATTGCTGGTTCATGTGGTAGTTGTATGTTTAACTTCTTGAGAAATCGAGAACTGTTTTCCACAGTGGCTGCATAATTTTACTTGCCCACCAGCAATGCATGAGGGTTTCTATTTCTCCACATCCTTGCCAACACTTCTTATTTTCCATTTTTAAAAATTATACCCATCCTATTAGGTGTGAAGTAGTATCTCATTGTGGTTTTGATTTGCATTTCCTTAATGACTAATGATATTGAGTATCTTTTCATGTGCTTATTGGGCATTTGTATCTTTTGTATCTTATTGGGCATCATCTTTGGAGAAATGTCTACTCAAGTCTCTTGCCCATTTTAAAAAAAATTTAATTTAATTAATTTATTTATTTTGGGCTGTGTTGGGTCTTCGTTGCTGCATGTGGGCTTTCTCTAGTTGTGGTGAACGGGGGCTACTCTTTGTTGCGGTGCGCGGGTTTCTTATTGCAGTGGCTTCTCTTGTTGTGGAGCATGGGCTCTAGGCGCGTGGGCTTCATTAGTTGTTTGCACACGGCCTCAGTAGTTGTGGCTCGTGGGCTATAGAGCGCAGGCTCAGTAGTTGTGGCACACGGGCTTCATTGCTCCGTGGCATGTGGGATCTTCCCCGACCCGGGCTCGAACCCGTGTGCCCTGCATCGGCAGGCGGACTTTCATCCACTGCGCCACCAGGGAAGCCCCTGGCAGCAGCTTTTAAAGTATGCAAATATACCTGTTTCAGGTGAATACTGGGCAATGGGTGTTTTGGTCTGCTCCCTCTGCACTGTGGCCTGGCGTGATAGCCAGTTAAGAACTGTTTCTTTGTTTGTTCCCCTCCTCTTGAAGAAATCACGAACACAAGCTCCACTGGCCATCAAACCAGGTGTTCAAGAGTCATGCCCTGTGCTGCACCCACAAGATCTGGGGTGCCAGAGATATACACAGACTCTTTCTGGGAAATACCAGTGACCTGGAGTAAGGCAGAGGGAGAGTGTGAAGATAGTATCTGCTGATGACTTCCCTGGTCTCTGGAGAGTATTGGCATCGGCCCCTTGATGTGTGTTAAGTTAGAAGCCTGCCCCTAAGGCTGCAGCTGTCAAAATAAGCAAATAGTCCTCTTTCACCAAGAAGACTGGTTTCAGTCTGCTGCCTCTGCTGGGGGGTTAGGTATGGTGAGTCCATGCGAGCCCTTTAAGAACTGTCTCTTAATTTGCCATATAGTCTTATAGATCTCACAGATAGAAGCACTGTTGGCTTTCAAAGCTAGATGTTTTGGGGTCCCTTCTCTCAGGAGGATGTCTTAAAAGTTTGGGTGCTGGATGTGGGGTCCAAACCCGTTGCCCCTCAGGGAGAAGCTGAGAGTTGTGAGTTCCCTCCTGGTTGTGTGCCACCTTGCCAGGGTTGGGGTTTATGGTGAGATTTGTGTCTCAGCCTCTCTCACCATTATTTATTTATTTTTATTTTTATTTATTTATTTTTTAAATGCAACTTTTTTTTAATCTTTTTAACTTCTTTATTGGAGTCTTACCATTTTTTAAATTGAGGTTTAGTTGATTTACAATATTAGTTTCAGTTGTACAACATAGTGATCCAAAATTTTTATAGATTATACTCCATTTATCGTTATTACAAAATATTGGCTATATTCCCTGTGCTGTACAATATATCCTTGTAGCTTATTTATGTTTTACATAGTAGGTTGTTGCTCTTAATCCCCACTCCTATTTTGCCTCTCCCCCTTCCCTCTCCCACTTATAACCACTAGTTTGTTCTCTATATCTGTGAGTTTGCTCTCTCTTACCATTTTTCAAATTTTCATTTATTTATTTATTTATTTATTTATTTGTCATGACACGTGGCTTGCAGGATTCTAACTCCCTGACCAGGGAGCGAACTTGTGCCCCCTGCAGTGGAAGCACAGAGTCGTAACCACTGGACTGCAAGGGAATTCCCCTTCTCTTACCATTTTTTTTTATTGGGGTGTAGTTGTTTTACGATGTGTTAGTTTCTAACTCTTACCATTTATAATGTGGATTTTTTTCTTGTTCACCTGATGTGTAGGAGTCACTCATCCTCTGGATTTGTTTCAGAGGAAATTTTTCTATATGTAGCTATAGATTTGGGGTGTCCATAGGAGGAGGTGAGTTCAGGAGCCTCCTATGTCACCATCTTGAAAGAGGTAGCCTGTTTTTGTTTTTAATAACAGGCAGTTAACTTGGTTGGACACAAACAGCAAACTTTTTTGTGCTGTTCAGTTCTTATACTTGGCTGAGATGCTTAGAGTCTCACCTACATGTGCTTTGTTTAGAGGTCTGCAAGAGATTCAGGCAGAGCTTATATGTAGAGTTTGAAAGTCCCTTTCTTTCTCTCACATTGTTGTGATTCACTCTTCACATTTTAGGACCTATGGTTGCCTCTGTAATGTGGTGCTTCAGGTTATAAAAACTTTGGATTTTTTGTCAGACTGTGCTATGTCAACTGTGGTCATCCAAGGCTAACAGCCATTGAAAAAATGGGAAACCACCTGTACCATTCCTGTCTTTTAAGGATCGACTGCCATTCATAGTCTGCCTGTTTTGTTTACTCTGCAGTGCCTTCCAGTAATTATTTTTCATATTTTATCCAGAGTTTATAGTTATCTGGGTGAGGGTCAGTCTGTTAGGAGTTATATTCAGCTATATTAAAAAGTCTCTTATTTTTAATAAAAATAATTGTATTTATCTATGTAAATAAGTACTTTATTCATATGATTGATGTATTTGGTCTCAGTTTTGACATACTATTTTAGATTAATTTGCTGTATTCATCATTTTCTGTTTGCTTGTTTTACTAGCATATATCTTAGAATTGGCCATTTTAGGTCAAATCCATTCTTTCATTTTTCTTTTTTTAAGGATCCAGTGAAAATGACATTACTCTTCTTTGTCAGTCTTTTATATTTATCACTGTCTCTCATCCTGTTTACCATTATCTTCATTTTCCTTCACTTTCTTTATTTTACTTTTCTCATTCTGTCCTCTCTGTCTCTTAGTACACCTTGGTCGTATTTTTATCTTCCTTGGGGACCTTATAATAGTCTTCATTTCTGAGATAATTTTATTGGGTTTTTTTAATAGCTTTTCTGAATATGATCAGTTTCTAGTTCACATCTTCTTTTGTTGTCTGTGTTCATTCTGAGCTTTTCAGTTTCTGAATTGTGATGTTCTTTCATAGTCACACTTGCTTAATTATATTTAATTAATGTTACAGTATTTTGTTAATTTTCTTCTGTTTCTTGGCTGGGACTTGGTTGTTTTGTGTTTTCAACTCCTGAAAAGTTTTGATTTTCATTTTGTTTTTCTGTTGTAACTTGTATGGATGCTGAGTTCTTTTTTATTTTTCTCGTTGGTGTTTATTTTTGTTGTGTTTTCCTGGACCATTGATCTCATGTTAAATGTTTCCTCTTCTATTCCTACAGTGAAATGCAGTTTCTTTAATTAATAGTACTTTTTTTTTGGTCTATCTCTTCTGAATTATTTCTTAATTTATAATTTTAATGGGCCCCTTACTTTTACCCACTTCTTCTGTTTGCCACCAAACCTGAGAGCCATCTCACTCTCTAAGAGTCCTCTTTCACCCAAGAAATAGTGCCTTCCCTGTGCTGTAACCTGTGATTCAGTACAGTTTCCAAGCTCTTGTGTTTAAAATATCCAAAAAGCAGTGCTGTGATCCACTAAGTTTCAGATTTTTCTCTCAGTATTTCCCTACTCAGAGTAGGTCCTTTCCCTCTGAAAGCAAGACCCTGAATGACATTATATGGTGTTTACCATTAATATTGTTTCACCACCATTAAGACCATACTACACTTTTCACTCTTCCTGCAGCCTCAGATTCTTTGCTTAGATCTCTCTGGAACACTCTGCTGACATCTGGTGTTTATTTCCCACTAACAAGAAAATTGAAGTTTGTAGTATCTCTGTTTCCAAGTTACATTGTAGGCATAGGTAATGAGTGATTTTTGTTTTCTTTCCTTATTGGTGGTTTTCAGGAAGCTGTGTGGAGGGAATTGCATTTAGAAGGATATCTTTATTTTGTGACACCCTCTTACTATTAAAATAATCAATGTTACCAACCTGAACTTCAGAATTTTTTTAGCTGTTTGAATTTCCTTTTCTTTTTAGTGAGTGACATATAATAGGGATGAATGTTAAGAATAGTTGAAAAGAATTGCTGCCACTTTTCATATAAATATTCTTTCTCAGTATTCACTTGACCCTTTCTAGATCATCCCACAAGGGCAGTGCCTTCTTTGGAAATACTCAAGGAATAGAAGAGGCCAAGTAATGAAACAAAAATTTCTATCAGTTATAGTGTCCTGCTTTACAAACATTTTTATTCAGAGCATCCCAACAAGGGCCAAAAATACCCCATTTCTAAATGTTACACTTCACACTTATCAGAAATATGATACAGGAAACCCTACTGTGAGTTAATGAGTGTCTTGGTTAACCCAGAGGAGGCTTCACTGAGACAGTATTTTGTGTTGTTTCTTTTTTTGATGACCTAAAGGTTTTTTCATCTGGGGAGAATACACCATAGTAAAATTTTATGTGTATGAACAGTAGGCCTTTCTTTTGAATAGTGGGGGGAAGGACTATTTGAAAAGAGAAATTGAGCAAAGCTATGAAAGAGTGTATATAGAATTTGAGTATCTGGAAGTCAATTCTTCTGTATTTCTGCTAAAATTGTGCATACCTTAGTGGTACGCAGACCCTAGTTTGAAGACCACTACCCTAGTGAAACACTTGAACATATGGACAAGGAGATGTAATAGAAAGGCTTTTACAAATCTGAATGTTCATCAAAGGAAAATGGATAAATGATTTATGAAATATGCATACAATCTATTACTTAGCCTTAGTGAAAATGAGTGAACTAAAAAAAAACTACGTTTCTCATGCATCTCTCAAAAAACTTAACGCTAAGTCAAAAAGCAAGTTATAGAAGGTTATGTTGAGTATGATACGATTTATATAAAGTTTCAATACATGGAAAACAATACTATTTATATTCACTTTTTAATACATTAATAGTAAATGTATAAAAACATGTTCCAGGATAAAGAAGCACTGATAATTTTAGGATAGTGATTTTTTGTGGGGAGCTGTAGAGGAGAATTAGATTAGGAAGGGCTATATTGGGGGTTTCAGTTTTATCTGTAATGTTTTGTTTATTTTTAAAGAAGTTCCATAGTAAATAAATATATAAGTTGGGAATTACATTAGGCTCCTTATAATAGAGTTATAGTGACTTAGGCTTTATTCTTTCATATAAACAGACTTAAAGAGAAAGATAGTCTAGCATCATTTTGGTAGCTCCACAATATCATCGGGGACCTGGATCCTTCTCTCTGTTTCATCTTTTATAGTGCATGGCTTTCTTCCTAATGTCACAGGATGGCTCCTGGAGCTATACCTGGGTTTGAGACCAGAAGCAGTGAATTAGTTAATGATAGATCTATCTCTAGGGTCTCTGGACATAAGCACATAGTTAGGGGTGAAGTGAGACTATATTTATTCTCAGATTTTATTTCCTAGATGAAACGATCCAGAGTCTTTAGTATCACTTCACCTTCTGTCCAGTCATCCAAAGCGAGAGTCAGCCGAAGGTAATCTGGGCAAGGGTTGGTTTGGCATCTCTCCCAGTCGCCCTACTTGTATATGTGAGATTTCTCTGACCTGTGTGTTCACTTCGTGTCTCTCCATTTGTTTACTGTTTGTCCCTCACACTGTCCTTAGCTATGACTCTGTGTGCATACTTCATGTGGGCTTATAGTGTGCATGTGTGTATATGTGTGGTTTGTGTTTGTCTATGGACCCTAAGAGTGATTTTTTTCTAGCTTAAATTATACACTCATTTTTATCATGGTTTGACCAGTTTTGAGTTTTACTTAAAATTTTAGGAGATCTTGTTATATCACAAAAAAAGCACAGGACGAAAATCTTGAAGACTTGAGTTATAGTCCTAGCTCCGCCACTTACTGACTATATAAACTCAGATAATATACCTCCTCAGTATTGTCCCAGTATTGTTGTTACCACATCAGAGGGTTGGAAGGGATGAGTTCCAAGGGCCCTGTGAATGCTGACATTGTGGGGATTCTGAACATCCCCATATGGCATTTCTGAACCAGAAATGACAGTTGTGACACAGTGTCCAGAGGCAAGAGGAATGATCTCCAAACCCTCCAACCTCCCCACCTCCTTTTCTACCCCATCTTTTTCTCCTGACTCACACTGGTCCACTTTTCTCCTTTCCCCATGTCCTTGTCGTCTACCTGATTTTCTCCATCCAGTGTATTTCTTTTTTTTTTCTTTTTGCTGTATGCGGGCCTCTCACTGTTGTGGCCTCTCCCATTGCGGAGCACAGGCTCCGGATGCGCAGGCCCAGCGGCCATGGCTCACGGGCCCAGCCGCTCCGTGGCATATGGGATCCTCCCAGACCGGGGCACGAACCCGTATCCCCTGCATCGGCAGGCGGACTCTCAACCACTGCGCCACCAGGGAGGCCCCTCATCCAGTGTATTTCTGACAGAAGAGGAAGACCCTGTGATTGGCCAAATGAATCGCAGGATTCAGCTCATCACTGGGCTGTCAGATGAAACAGCTGAATTTTTCCAGGTATGAGGTATCTGAGTGAGGAATCTGTGTCCTGTCCCCCTCTCTTGTCTTTTCTAATCTGGCAGTTGAGCCATAGTTACCTCTACCCTGAAGCTTTCCATTCTCTAACCTGAGGACACTGGCCTTGAAATGTTGTGAGCCCCACTTCCATGCCCCTTCCCACAGAAACCTACCCAGTCTGATTTTTTCTTTTTTTCTTTTTTTTTTGTGGTACGCGGGCCTCTCACTGTTGTGGCCTCTCCCGTTGCGGAGCACAGGCTCCGGACGTGCAGGCCCAGTGGCCATGGCTCACGGACCCAGCCGCTCCGCGGCACGTGGGATCCTCCCGGACCAGGGCACGAACCCGTGTCCCCTGCATCGGCAGGCAGACTCTCAACCACTGTGCCACCAGGGAAGCCCCTACCCAGTCTGATTTTTGTTTGCCTCTTTCTCTGGGCACAAATGGCCTAGGGTTTAAGAGCATAGAGCTCAGGAATCAAAAAGCCTGGGTAAGAATTCAAGCTTTGGGACTTCCCTGGTGGCACAGTGGTTAAGAATCCTCCTGCCGGGACTTCCCTGGTGGTGCAGTGGTTGGGAATCCGCCTGCCAATGCAGGGGACATGGGTTCGATCCCTGGTCCGGGAAGATCCCACATGCCACGAAGCATCTAAGCCTGTGAGCCACAACCATTGAGCTTGAGCTCTAGAGCCCATGAGCCACAGCTACTGAAGCCCACGCACCGAGAGCCCACGCTCCTCAATAAGAGAAGCCACTGCAGTGAGAAGCCTGCACACCATGACGAAGAGTAGCCCCTGCTCGCCGCAACTAGAGAAAGCCCGCGTGCAGCAGTGAAGACCCAATGCAGCCAAAAATAAATAAATAAATAAATTGATTTTAAAAAAGAAAAAGAATTCAAGCTTTGCTACTTTCTATCTGTGTCACCTTGGGTAAGTTCCATATTCTGTCTCTTCCTTAGTTTCCTGGTCTAAGTTCAGGTGCTAGATAAGCTGCTTATTGTCTTCATTTAGGAGCATGCTTGGGAATGCAGAGTTCCTGGGCTGGCTTAGAGGCTGTCCACCTAGCTAACCTTTTTTTTTTTTTTTTTTTTTTTTTTTACTACCAGTTTGCTGATTATGGCATTGGAGGATACTATGACCCTCATATGGATTATTTTTTGGTAAGGGCAAAATATCATTCCTTTGGGCTGTGTTTCAAGTGGCAGGAAAAGGTCACAGCTCACATAGATTTGGCTTCTAGCTCAGGGACCTCTAAATTCTCAAGGATAAATCTTTGGAGATTGTTTTAAAATTAGGAGAGAAAACAGATTTTATTGTCTTCTGGTGTGATGCTGCCTCCACCAGGCACCTGGAATTGAGATGAACTCTTGGGGTAGAAAGTGATGGAGAGAGAACTACACAGAGTCCTTTGCTCTCACCTGTGTCCCCACTTGTGCTAGGAGGTTCCTCTGTCTCTCTTCAGGCAGACCTCACTCCTCAGTTGATAGGAGGAGCACTTGAGTCTATTGATCTGAGCTCCAGTACTTTAGCCTAGCACAAGCCCCTAGTGTTTCTGAGCCAGACACAGAGAGAAGATAGATATTTGTGCTTTGGGAATGACAAGCTGAATCAGCAAACAAAACAACAAATGTTTCTTCAGCACCTTTGATGTGCTGGTTACTCTCCTAGGAACTAGGGATAGGAAGGCAAAGAAAACAATTCCCATTCTCATACAGAGGCCGTGGTTTTTTGAGAGTCATACATATGAACAGCTGCTTTCAGAGTTATAGTAAGTGCTATAAAGGAGGTATGTATACAGTGGTCCTGGGATCCAGTGAACAGGCATGCAGCCTGAATGTTCAGAGGAGGCTTCCTGCAAGAGCTTAGGTATAAGCTAAGATTGTTCCTTTAAACCTGTCCCTTCATGAGAAGGCGTCCCTAGAATCAGAGCCCTCTCACTGCTGCCAGAATGTAGTCTGAAAGTAGCTATCTCTACAGTCAAGATTGACACACTGGTTACAGAAATCTGGGAAACCATGTTCTTGGCGTTGCAGGAATACCTTTTGCTGAGAAACCACATAGACCTTGAAAGCAAAAGCCAACTTGTTCCTATGGATAAGACCTCTTTGTGATTCCACTCTGAAATGTTCCTGACTTAGCCAGTTCTAGGATCAAATGTTTTCTAGATTGGTATGCATTCCTTCTTAGTCATGTTTTCTGACCCACTTCCTTTGTTGAGTTTTCTGTCTCCACCATGGAAAAATAAGTGGATTGGATTGGTGGTCTGTTCTTTGAATACAACAATTGGTTCCTGTATCTGTCCTTTCTGCCTGGGTTCCAGTCTCACCTGCCTGTATGTCCATGTCCATCCTTGAGGGGCAGGTTGACCTCCATTTGGCTGTGATGCGTTTCTCATTCTCACATCACATCCTTAATTACAATGGTTGGGAAAGCAACTGTTGTTCACGCTTCTTAACTAGTTAAGCCTAAGACCTGCGTATTCATTTTCACCTAAATTTCATAGGGATTTGACAATGAGCCTTTGGAGCTTCATGAGACAGGGAATCGTGTGGCCACATTCACGAGCTATGTAAGCATGGTCAGTACTGGATTGCCCCCTAGACACACTAAGCATGGGCTAGAAGGGTCACCACTGAACAAAACATTGAGGATTTGGATCCAGGAATTTGTATTTTTTAAAACGCTGCAGTAGATTCTAGTGATCAACTGGTATAGGAACTACTATCACTTAGTGCTTAAAAGTAGAAGGGGAAAGAGGGAAAGGGAACAGTTGCAGAATCACCTGGGGGATTTCTTTATATTACACAGCACCTCTTCATTCTGTTACTCCTTGCGTTGTCAGTCTCTTCATTAGGGAGTAAAGATCTAGAACCGTTTATTTTGCCAATCAGGTGTGATTTCCTCCTCTGGACTAGGGCTAATTTTTTAATTCTTAAAGTAATTATTTGATTTTTAAGCTAATTTTTAAAATAAGCAATGAGGAAAAAACCCTCAGGATTCCTAGATACATATAATAGGCATTTTTCTACTGTCTTTCCTTCTCTACCCAAAGTTGTATCAAATAATATGCAGATATTATCACACTGCTTTTAAGATATCTTAATTCCAAAGTTATAGCAGATTTAGACCCCACTTTCATGGGGGACAGTCCCAGAGACTTTTGCTCATAACTAATGACTCATTCAAAGGGGAAAGATTTCTGACTCATTCTTATTCATTCCTTTTGGAAGGAAGTGATTGTCAATATTGAAATTCTGCTATACCCAATTTGAGGCTGGTACAATATGAAGATCCTTCTCTGTTCTTTTAATCATCACTTATTAAGCAAAAAAAAAAAAAAAAAGCTTGATTTAGACAAAGAGTTTTCTTTCAGGAATTTCTTGAGTATGACTTGTTCTGTTTGTTGCAATGAGTAATTATAACTTAGAAAATGGACATGGGTGGTCTACTTTAGTATAATGGGCTGTAGTCACAATGTATAAATACCCTGTTTTTGCCAAGATAAAATAAGAAAAATCATTAATTACAAAATGAGTGTAAGGCCTTTTAGGACTATTGTTCTAGGTACAGATTATCAACAGCAATTATCCCCACATCTTTTCTCCAGCATGAACATTGGAGCAGTGCCTTTATGGTATGTCAAGAAGCATTGGTAAAGGATTTAGAAGAGAAGGTGGTAAAGAAATGTAGTTTGAGTTCTCTTGTGAATTAACTATGTTACTAGCTCTCCCACTCTTTGCTGCTGCCATGATATTTGGGAGTTGTTCTGTTCGCTTCTCTAATAATTGCACAGACAAGAGGTGGTAGGTATAGTATTTAAAGTTGATATTAAATATAGTTCACTTTCTTTGCCTTCTGCATATGGCTTCAGTGCTGCTTGCCACATTCTTAGAACAGTTGCAGTATTTGTTATTTACTTTTGTATCGATGATTCAGTGGAAAGAGCAGGGCCTTTAATACCCCCAAACCAAGATTCTGATGCTGAATCTGCTAGAAACTAGCTGCATATATTTGGCAGGTTATTTCCTTTAGGTTATTTGTCCCCATTGGCTTATTGGTCAGTTAAAGGTATTGAAATAACCTGTCCCTAATTTCTAATCTAGTTTTGTTAGTCCCAGCAACAGTCAATTAGAAAATATTTATAGGCACCTACAATGTATCAGGCATTGTTCTTAGGTGCTGAGGATGTTGCAGTGAATAAAACCACCAAAGTGTCTGCCCTTGTGAAGATTAAATTCAAGTGGTGGAATTGAACAATAAATAAGAAAATTAAAAATCAATAAATAACATGAATACACATTTTAGAAGTCTTATGAAGGAATTATAATGGTGTAAAGAAAAATATCTGTGTTGGAAGATTTTGTTGATCAGGGAGAACCTCTTTTAAGGAGGTGATATTGGAATGATAATGAGCCAGCTGTGTGAAAGATCTGGAAGATGATTATTCTAGGCAAAAAGAATAGCAAGTGCAAAGGCTCTGAGACAGAGAAAAACTTGGCAAAAAAAAAATATTTTGGAAGTAGCCCTTTCAATTTCAGCCACCATTTTCCTAGTTACAGGAATCTAATCTCAGACAATCCTGATCTCTCAGCCCTTAGATATGGCAGTTGTTTCATTTGCATAGTAACAAAGCATTGGGGCATGCTCATTTGGACCTTGAGTCATTGTCATGTTACTACACAGGAAATATGAAGGTGTTCTTCATTCCTGTGTCAGGCTTGTACCTCTGCTGGAGTAGGTGGCGCTTCTGTTAGTCTGACCCAAACCCTCATCCTTGGGGAGTCTGAGCCCCTGTTTACCATTATCTTTTGAGGCCATGAATGATACACTTGTCCATTTACTATTAAAATTTGACGGTTCCAAGAAACCCTCCGGTGGATCACCTGAGCACCAAATTCTTCCCTATCTCTATTACATAACAGCAACACTGTCTCCTCTTGATAATCAGGGTCAGTGACCCCTGTCAGTAAAGTGACTCCTTTTATTGCTTCCTAGTCTCTTGGCATAAAGTGCTTGAAGTGACAGTGCAGTAGCCATAGCTTAAATTTCAGTAGGATTCTCTTTATCCCCTAGTAGAAGCTTTCTATTCTGGTAACCAGGTCCTGTGGAGTAGTTCTGTCCAATAGAACATTCTGCAGTAATGGAAATGTTTAGTATTTGTGCTATTTATTATGGTAGCCACTTTCTTATGTGGCTGTTGAGCACTTGAAATGTGACTAGTACAACTAAGGAAATTAATTTTTAATTTAATTTAATTACATTTAAATGTAAACAGCCACACATAGCTACTGGCTACCTTATTGGGTAGTGTGGCTCTAGACCCACAGAGCCTATAAATGTAGAGATAGGAAACAGAAATCCTCCAAGGGGGTCACTGTGAGTGGCATTAAGCAGAGCCATTCCTATTTCCACCCCAGGGTTCCCAGACCCATGTATTCTACATATTATGGTTGTCGATTTGGGGTTGTAGAATACATCCTGGAAGATACCCTTGTCTTTGCAGAGTATAATTACAATGTTCAAGCTAACACCTTACTGGAATGTTCAAGAGATCATTCCTCTACTGTATCAGGCTACCATTTTCTGGGTGGTAGACTGTGTGATAGGACCAGTTGACCCTTTGATCATAGCTAGATTGTAAAAATTCAGGGTCCTGCCACATTGGTGAAGTCTTTAAATATCCAGTAGTTGGTCCAGAGCAGCATATCCCATTATTTGCCCTTACCTGTTTACCAGCTAAAACAGAAGTTGGCCAACTAAATGGGTCCTATAGCAGGAAAGTTAGAAATGGAGTATTTGTGGTAGAAATTGAGTGTTTAACCTTGGAATGTCAAGTGATTATGCAACAAAGCTGCCCATTGAGTTCATGTCTGTCAAACCCACCACGTCATAAGATGGGACAGGCCCAGCAGTAGGACCTTTATGATAGGCTTTTCCATTTATGTGAACAAGGAAGTTGAAATTTTGATAGGGATTGCACTGAACCTGTAGATTATTTGCATAGTAGTGCTGTGTTAGCAGTATAGTCTTCCAGTTCATGAACAGGGGGTGTCTTTCCATTTATTTAGAAGTGGAAAATAGCTGAGATTGATTCATGAATGGGTTAGCTCAAAATATGGGTGCAAATTGAAAATATATTGCTACTGGAAATGGTCCTGAAATGCAGTGTTTTGGAAATCCTCCTAATGATCAGAGCTGTGAGTGGTTCACATTGTGTGTGAAAAGAGATGTGGCCCAAGGTAAGCATAAACACAGAGTCATGCCAATTTTACATGTCACAGGCACCCCATCCCTACCTCCCACCTTGAACCAGCATCCTTAGGATCCAGACCCAATAATTAGATCCTGATGGAATACGTTGACTAGGTCCTATAGCTTCTTCAGTGTATAGTCTGGTTTTCCCTTACTAGGCCCACTACTTCCTTAGTCAGGTTATATTTTAACTTGACTTTAGTTATTGGTATAGTGACCAGAAGGAGAGATGAAAGTAGATCCTGCACATGGTTTTACAAGGCTGAGACCTCTCCATCATCTTCAAAAATGGGGTAGATCTAACCTTTTTAAAAATTTATCTTTTTATTGAGATGTAATTTACATACCATAAATTTCACCTTTTTAAAGTATATAATTCAGTGGTTTTAGTCTATTGCACAACAAGCTGGTACAACCATCATTAATCTAATTCCAGAATGTCTCCATCACAAACCCTGTGTCCTTTAGCAGTCATTCCCCATTCTCCCCCTCTCACCCACCATCCCAGTCCCTGGCAAGCATTAATCTATTTACTGCCTGTGTAGATTTGTTTATTCTGGACATTTCATACAAATAGAATCATATAAAATGTGGTCTTTTGTATCTGGCTTCTTTCACTTAACATAATGTTTTCAAGGTTCATCCATGTTGTAGCATGTATTAGTATTTCATTACTTTTTAGAGCTAAATAATATGCCATTGTATGGATATGCCACATTTTGTTTATCCATTTGTCAGTTGATGAACATTTGAGTTGTTTCCAGTTTCTGATTATTGTAAATAATGGTACTATGAACATTTGTGTACAAATTTTGGGGTGAACAGATATTTTCAATTCTCTTGGTTATCCTAGGAGTAGAGTTACTGGATCATATGGTAACTCTGTGTTTAACTTTTGTAGAAACTGTTACACTGTTTCCTACAGTGGCTGCACCATTTTACTTGCCCACCATCAATGTATGACAGTTCCCATTTCTTCACACCCTTGTCAACACTTATTATTTTCTGCCTTTTTATTATTATAGTCATCCTATGGTGTGTGATGTTGTTATCTTCTTGTGGCTTATATTTGCATTTGCATAATGACTAACGATGTTGAACATCTTTTCATGTTTCTATTGGCCATTTCTTTATCTTCTTTGGAGAAATACCTATTTAAATCCTTTGTCCATTTTAAAATTAGGTTGTCTTTTTATTAAGATATAAGACATGTATTCTTTTTTATATCCTGGATACTAGATATTTATCAGATATATAACTTGAAAATCTTTTTCCCATTCTCTGGTTTTCCTTGATGGTGTCCTTTGATGCACAAAAGTTTTTGATGTTAATGAAGTC
Organism: Mesoplodon mirus; assembly: GCF_964341445.2. Classification (NCBI taxonomy): domain Eukaryota; kingdom Metazoa; phylum Chordata; class Mammalia; order Artiodactyla; family Ziphiidae; genus Mesoplodon; species Mesoplodon mirus. Next base: position 74,558,562 of record NC_138980.1, read on the forward strand.
CTGTTAATCTTTTCTTTTCCCTTTGCTTGCTTATAATTCATGTGTGACATCTAAGAAACCATTGCCTGATCCAAGGTCACAAAAATTACACCTGTGTTTTCTCTTAAGAGTTTTATAATTTTAGCTTCTACATTTAAGTTTAATACATTTTGAGTCCTTTTTTTTTTTGGGTCCATGCCATGCGGCTTGTGGGATCTCAGTTCCCCAACCAGGGACTGAACCCAGGCCACAGCAGTGAAAGCCTGGAATCTTAACCACTCGGCCACCAGGGAACTCCCTGAGTTAATTTTTATTTATGGTGTAAGCTGTGGGTCCAATTTCATTCTTTTGCACTTAGATTTCCATTTGCCCCAGCACCATTTGTTGAAAAGATTGTTCTTTCCTTACTGTATTGTCTTGGCATCCATGTCAAAAATCATTTGACGTAGATATCTGGGTTTATTTCTGGAGTAAAAATTCTATACCATTGACCTATATGTCTGTCCTTATGCCAATATCATACAATTTTCATTAATGTGGTTTTACTTTAAGTTTTGAAATCGGTGAATGAGTACTTCAGCTTTACTTTTCTTTTCCAAGATTTTTGGCTATTCTGGGTCCCTTGCATTTCCACAGGAACTTTAGGATAGGCTTTTCCATTTATGTGAACCAGGGAGTTGGAATTTTGATGAGGATTGCACTGAACCTGTAAATTATTAGGATAGTATTGCCATATTAGCAATATAGTCTTCCAATTCATGAACATGGGGTGTCTTTCCATTTATTTAGGTCTTCGTTACTTTCCCTCAGTAGTGATTTGTAGTTTTCAGTATACAAGTCTTACACTTCTTTGTGTGTGTGCGGTTTCTAGTTCAGAATTTTTAAAAAATTTCAGTATACTTGATTTACAGTGTTGTGTTAGTTGTATGTGTATACCAAAGTAATTCAGTTATTTATATATAATATATTTAATATATATTCTTTTTTATAAATTTATTTTATTTATTTATTTTTATTTATTTTTTATACAGCAGGTTCTTATTAGTCATCAGTTTTATACACATCAGTGTATACATGTCAATCCCAATCGCCCAATTCATCACACCCCCACCCCCCAGCTGCTTTCCCCCCTTGGTATCCATACGTTTGTTCTTACATCTGTGTCTCAATTTCTGCCCTGCAAACCGGTTCATCTGTACCATTTTTCTAGGTTCCACATATATACGTTAATATACGATATTTGTTTTTCTCTTTCTGACTTACTTCACTCTGTATGACAGTCTCTAGATGCATCCACGTGTCTACAAATGACCCAATTTCGTTCCTTTTTATGGCTGAGTAATATTCCATTGTATATATGTACCACATCTTCTTTATCCATTCATCTGTCGTTGGGCATTTAGGTTGCTTCCATGAGCTGGCTATTGTAAATAGCGCTGCAGTGAACATTGGGGTGCATGTGTCTTTTTGAATTATGGTTTTCTCTGGGTATATGCCCAGTAGTGGGATGGCTGGATCATATGGTAATTCTATTTTTAGTTTTTTAAGGAACCTCCATACTGTTCTCCATAGTGGCTGTATCAATTTACATTCCCACCAACAGTGCAAGAGTGTTCCCTTTTCTCCACACCCTCTCCAGCATTTGTTGTTTGTAGATTTTCTTATCATGCCCATTCTAATTGGTGTGAGGTGATATCTCATTGTAGTTTTGATTTGCATTTCTCTAATAGTGATGTTGAGCAGCTTTTCATGTGCTTCTTGGCCACCTGTATGTCTTCTTTGGAGAAATGTCTATTAAGTCTTCTGCCCTTTTTCTTTTGTTTTAGCATTTGTATATTTTATTTTATTTATTTGATTTTGGCTGCATTGGGTCTTCGTTGCTGAATGTGGGCTTTCTCTAGTTGCGGCAAGCGGGGGCTACTCTTCGTTGCGGTGCATGGGCTTCTCATTGCAGTGACTTCTCTTGTTGTGGAGCACAGGCTCTAGGTGCGCGGCATCAGTAGTTGTGGCTCGCAGGCTCTAGAGCATGGGCTCAGTAGTTCTGGTGCACGGGCTTAGTTGCTCTGTGGCATGTGGGATCTTTCCAGACCAGGGCTCGAACCCATGTCCCCTGCATTGGCAGGTGGATTCTTAATCACCACACCACCAGGGAAGTCCCTATAATATGTATTATTTTTCAGACTCTTTTCCATTATAGGTTATTACAGGATATTGAATGTAGTTCTCTGTGCTATATAGTAGGTCCTTGTTATTTATCTATTTTATACATTGTAGTGTGTATCTGTTAGTCCCAAACTCCTAATTTTTCCCTGCCTACCCCTGCAACTTTACCCTCTGATAAACATAAGTCTGTTTTCCATGTCTGTGAGTCTACTTCTGTTTTGTAAATAAGTTCACTTGTATCATTTTTTTATATTCCACATGTGAGATCATATGATATTTGACTTTCTCTGTCTGACTTACTTTACTCAGTATGATAATCTCTAGGTCCATTCCTGTTGCTGCAAATGGCAAAATTTTGTTCTTTTTTATGGCTGAGTAATATTCCAATGTATGTACGTATAGCATGTCTTCTTGATCCATTCATCTGTCGATGGACATTTAGGTTGCTTCCATGTCTTGGCTATTGTAAATGGTGCTACTGTGAACACTGGGGTACATGTATCTTTTCAAGTTAGAGTTTTCATCTTTTCCAGATATATACCCAGGAGTGGGATTGCTGGATCATATGGTAACTCTTTTTTAGTTTTTTAAGGAAACTCTGTACTGTTCTCCCAAGTGGCTGCATGAATTTATATTCCTACCAGCAGTGTGGGAGGGTTCCGTTTTCTCCACATCCTCTCCAGCATTTATTATTTGTAGATTTTTTGTGATGGTCATTCTGACTGGTGTGAGGTGATACCTCATTGTAGTTTTGATTTGCATTTCTCTAATGATTAGCAATGTTGAGCATCTTTTCATGTGCCTCTTGGCCATCTGTATGTCTTCTTTGGAGAAATGTCTATTAGGTCTCTGCCTTTTTTTTTTTTTAGCATTTGTATATTTTATTTTATTTATTTATTTTTTAACATCTTTATTGGAGTATAATTGCTTTACAATGGTGTGTTAGTTTCTGCTTTATAACAAAGTGAATCAACTATACATGTACATATATCCCCATATCTCCTCCGTCTTGCGTCTCCCTCCTACCCTCCCTATCCCACCCCTCTAGGAGGACACAAAGCACCATTGGTTGTTTTTTGTTTTGTTTTGTTTTTTTATTGAACTCTATGAACTATTGGTATACAGTATTTTGGAAATTAATCCCTTGTCTGTCGCATCGTTTGCAAATATTTTCTACCATTCTGTAGGTAGTCCTTTCATTTTGTTTATGATTTCCTTTGCTGTGCAAAAGCTTTTAAGTTTAATTAGGTCCCATTTGCTTACTTTTGGTTTTATTTCCATTACTCTAGAAGATGGATTCAAAAAATATTTTTGTAATTTATGTCAAAGAGTGTTCTGCCTATGTTTTCCTCTAGGAGTTTTATAGTATCTGGTCTTACATTTAGGTCTTTAATCCATTTTGAGTTTATTTTTGTGTATGGTATTAGAGAATGTTCAATTTCATTCTTTTACATGTAGCTGTCCAGTTTTCCCAACACCATTTATTGAAGAGACTATCTTTTCTCCATTGTATATTCTTGCCTCCTTTGTCGTAATTTAATTGACCATAAGTGCATGAGTTTATTTCTGGGCTCTCTATTCTGTTCCATTGACCCATGTGCCTTTTTTTGTGTGTGTGCCAGAACCATACTGTTTTGATTACTGTAGCTTTGTAGTATAGTCTGAAGTCAGGGAGCCTGAGTCTTCCAGCTCCCTTTTTCTTTTTCAAGATTGTTTTGGCTATTCAGGGTCTTTTGTGTTTCCATACAAATTTTTATATTATTTGTTCTAGTTCTGTGGAAAATGCCATTGGTAATTTGATACGCATTGCATTGAATCTATAGATTGTCTTTGGCAATATGGTGATTTTAATAATATTGATTCTTCCAATACATGAACACAATATATCTTTCCATCTGTTTGTGTCACCTTCAGTTTCTTTCATCAGCATCTTATAGTTCTTGTAGTACAGGTCTTTTGCCTCCTGAGATAGTTTTATTCCTAGGTTTTTTTTTTTTCATTTGATGAAGTGGTAAATGGGACTGTTTTCTTAATTTCTCTTTCTGATATTTCATTGTTAGTGAATAGAAATGCAACAGATTCCTGTATATTAATTTTGTATCCTGCAACTTTACCAAATTCATTGATGGGCTCTAGTAGTTTTCTAGTGGCATCTTTAGGATTTTCTTTGTATAGCATCATGTCATCTGCAAACAGTGACAGTTTTACTTCTTCCTTTCCAATTTGTATTCCTTTTATTTCTTTTTCTTGTCTGATTGCTGTGGCTAGGACTTCCAAAGCTATGTTGAATAAAAATGGCAAGCGTGGGCATCTTTGTCTTGTTCCTGCTCTTAGAGGGAATGCATTCAGCTTTTCACTGTTGAGTATGATGTCAGCTGTGGGTTTGTCATATATGGCCTTTATTATGTTGAGGTGTGTTCCCTCTGTGCCCACTTTCTGGAGAGTTATCATAAATGGATGTTGAATTTTATCAAAAGCTTTTTCTGCATCTATTGAGATGATCATATGGTGTTTATTTTTCAGTTTGTTAATGTGGTGTATCACATTGATTGATTTGCAGATATTGAAAAATCCTTGCATCCCTGGGATAAATTCTACTTGATTATGGTTCATGATCTTTTTAATGTATTGTTGGATTTGGTTTGCTAGTATTTTTTTGGGTTGTTTGCCAGTGTTTTGTTGAGGGTTTTTGCATCTATTTTCATCAGTGATATTGATTTGTAATTTACTGTTTTTATGATATCTTTGTCTGATGTTGGTATCAGGGTGATGGTGGCCTCTTAGAATGAGTTTGGAAGTGTTTGTTTCTCTCTAGATTTTTGGAATAGTTTTAGAAGGATAGGTGTTAACTCTTCTCTAAATGTTTGGTAAAATTCTCCTGTGAAGCCATCTGGTACTAGACTTTTATTTGTTGAGAGTTTTAAAATTACTGACTCAATTTCAGTACTAGTAATTGGTCTGTTTATATTTTCTATTTCTTCCTGCTCAGTCTTGGGAGATTTTACCTTTCTGAGAATTTGTTATATAAAATAGATAACTAATAAGAACCTGCTTTATAGCACTGGGCAGTATAGTACTCTGAACTCTTTCCCAGGTAGATTGCTTATCTCCACTTCACTTAGTTCTTCTTCTGGGGTTTTATCTTGTTGTTCATCAGAAATATATTCTTCTGCTGCCTCATTTTGTATAAGTTGCTCTTCGTATTTCTAAGTATGTGGAGGTTAGTTACATTTCTCAACCTTGGAGAAGTGGCCTTCTGTAGGAGACTTCCTATGCACCCCAGCAGTGTACTCCCCTCTCATCACCTAAGCTGTATGCTCTAGGGGTTCCTTCTCTTGTGGTGGGCTGACTATGTGGGTGGTCTGGTAGGCTTGGTTGGCCCCTTGTCTGATTGGTTGCCAGGCCCTGCCTTTTATGGATACTACTGACTGCTCTTTAGTGGGACCTGGTCAAAAGGCAACTGGTTGTAGAACTCTAGGGGGCCCCGGAGCTAGTAGTGGCTCACTGGTGGGTGGAGTCAGGGTCTTGAAGAGTCTGGAGCTGTTGCTCACCCACTGGCAGGTGAAGCCGGATCCTGGGGTTAGTGCTGGACTACTCTCAGGCAGAGCTGGTTCCTGGAGTCAGGCTGCAGGACCTAGTGATCCCATAGTTCATTTCAGATTGTTGAGCGAGGAGGTTGCTGTTCCTGACACAGGTGGGTATGTGGTCTGAGGTGTCCTGAAGGTTGCATTGACCTTCTGGTGGGCAGGGCCAGGGCCCAGTTGGTCCTAGAGTAGAGTCTGGCTTGCTGTTGGCGAGCTCAGTCTGCAGGCTGTGGAACTGTAATTTTCTGCTTCTTGTGTCTGCTCACTGATGAGTGAGGATGGTCTAGAGGCTAGTGCAAGGTCCCTTGTGGGATGGCCAGTACCTGCCCATTGGTGGGCAGAGCTAGGTCTTGGCCCTATGGTGGACAAGGTCATGTCTAGTGGTGTGTCTGGAGTCAGCTGTGCACTCAGGAAAGTCTTTGGGCAGCCTGTCTGCTGATGGATGGGTCTGTGTCCCCGCCCACTTAGTTGTTTGGCCTGGGGTGTCTCAGCACTGGTGCTTGCCTCCTGTTGGATGGGGCCAGGTCTTGGCGCTGATGAATCAAGATGGCAGCCTCCAGCAGCACTGTTCATGCATTTGAATGTTCCCCAGTATGTCTGCCATCGATGCCTAGGTCCCCAGGGTGAGCTGCAGCCAGCCCCTGCCTCTCTGGGAGACTCTGTAAGACCAGCAGTTAGGTCTGGCCCAGGGTCATATCAAATTATTGCTATTGGGCTTCCCTGGTGGCGCAGTGGTTGAGAGTCCGCCTGCCAATGCAGGGGACATGGGTTCGTGCCCCGGTCCGGGAAGATCCTACATGCTGCGGAGCGGCTGGGCCCGTGAGCCATGGCCGCTGAGCCTGCACGTCCGGAGCCTGTGCTCCACAACGGGAGAGGCCACAACAATGAGAGGCCCGTGTACCACAAAAAAAAAAAAAAAAGAAAGAAAAAATATTATTGCTATTGCCCTGGGTCCTAGTGTCTGTGGGATTTTGTGTACACCCTTTAAGATTGAAGCCTCTATTTAAGCCCTGTTGGACTTTAAAGCCAAATTCTCTGGGCGCTTGTCTTTCTGGAGCCAGACTCCCAGGCTGGGGAGCCTGACGTGGGGCTCAGAATTCTCATTTCTGTGGAAAAACCTCTGCAGTATACTTATTCTCCAGTCTATGGGTCTCCCACCTGTGGGGTATGGGATTTGATTATATCACGAGTCCACCCCTTCTGCCTGTCTCATTGTGCTTCCTTCTTTTTTTTTTTTTTTTGCAGTATGCGGGCCTCTCACTGTTGTGGCCTCTCCCGTTGTGGAGCACAGGCTCCGGGCGCGCAGGCTCAGCGGCCATGGCTCATGGACCCAGCCACTCCGTGGCATGTGGGATCTTCCTGGACCGGGGCACGAACCTGTGTCCCCTGCATCCGCAGGCGGACTCTCAACCACTGTGCCACCAGGGAAGCCCTGTGCTTCCTTCTTTATGTCTTTAGTTGTAGAAGATCTTTTCTGGTCAGTTCCAGTCTTCTTCATCTGTGGTTGTTCTACAAATAGTTGTGATTTTGGTGTGCTCATGAGAGGAGGTGAGCTCAGGGTCTTTCTACTCTGCCATCTTGGCTGCTCAATCTTGCACTTCTTTTGTTAAATTTATTCCTAATTATTTTATTCTTTCTGCTGCTATTGTAAATTGAATCGTTTTCTTAATTTCCTTTTCATATTGTTGATTGATAGTATATAGAAATACAATTGATTTTTGTATATTGATCATGTTTCATACAATCTTGCTAAACTCACTTATTAGCGCTAATAGGTTTTTTCTGTGGATTCCTTGGGTTATTCTATATCTTATATACCTGATCATGTCATCTGCAAATAGAAATAGTTTTACTTGTTCCTTTCCAATGTGCATATCTTTTATTTCTTTTCCTTGCCTAATTGTTCTGGCTAGAGCCTCCACTACAATGTTGAATAGAAGCAGCAAGAGCAGACATTGTTATCTTGTTTCTAATCATAGAGGGAAAGCTTTCTGTCTTTCACTATGAAGTATGATATTCCTTAGAATATTTTTGCAGATGCCCTTTATCTTGAAGAAGACTCCTTTTATTGCTAGTTTGTTGGGGTTTTTAAAAAATGTATTTTGTCAAATGCTTTTTCTGTATCTATTGAGATGATCATTTGGCTTTTGTCTTTCATTCTATTACTGTGGTATATTACATTGACTGATATTTGTCTCTTGAATTAACCCTGTGTTCCTGGCATAATACCTCTTTGTCATGGTGCATAATCCTTATCATTTGCTGCTGAATTCAGTTTGCTAGTATTTTGTTGATTTTTGCATCTATATACACAAGGAATATTGGTCTGTAGATTTCTTTTTTTGTTATATCTTAGTCTGGTTTTGGTATCAGGGTAACACTGGCCTCAAAGAATTCTTAGGAAGTGTTCCCTCCTCTTCTATCTTTTGTCTCAAAAAGAAAGTTACTCGTTTCTCTTAAAATTTTGGTAGAGGGAATTCCTTGGTGGTCCAGTGGTTAGGATTCTGTGCTTCTACTGTAGGGGGCATAGGTTCAGTCCCTGGTCAGGGAACTAAGATCCCACAAGCCGTGTGGCATGGCCAAAAAAAAAAAAAAAAAAAAAATTGGTAGAATTTACGGGTGAAGTCATCCTGGTATGGGCTTGTTTGTGGGAAGCTTTTCATTACTTATTCAATCTCTTTATTATAGGTATACACTGATTTTATATTTCATCTTGAGTCAGTGTTAGTCAGTTATTTGTTTCTAGGAATTTTTTCATTTTGTATAGATTATTTAATTTGTTGGCATACAATTTTACATAATATTCCCTTTTAAAGCTTCTTATTTCTGTAAGTTCAGTAGTAATGTCCTCTTTTTCATTCCTGATTTTAGTAATTTGAGTCTTCATTCTTTTTGGTTTTGGTGGGTGTAGCTGAAATTTTGTCATTTTTGTTGTTTTTCTTCAAAGACCAACTTCTGTCTTTTTTCTTTCTCTGTGTTGTTTTTTCTGTACTCTATTTTTGTTTGCTCTAGCCTTCATCATCTCCTTCATTTTACTTGCTTTGGGTTTACTTTGCTCTTCTTTTTCTGGTTTCATAAGATGGAAGATTAGACTGTTGATTTATGATATTTTTTCTTTTTTATTATAGGCATTTACAGGTAAATTTCCCTCGATACTGCTTTAGCTGCATTCCATAAATTTTGATATGCAATGTTTTCATTTTCATTAATCACAAAATATTTTCATATTTCCCTTTTTGTTTCTTCTTTTGCCCATTGGTTATTATGTAATGTGTTAAGTTCCACATCTTTTTGAATATCCCATATTTTCTTTGTTATTTATTTCTAATTTTCTTTCTTCATGATCATAGAGCATACTTTGTGTGATTTCAGTCTTTTATGAATTAAGTCTTTTCAAGTTTATTGAGATTTGTTTTATGGCCAAACATGTGGTCTGTTATGGGGAATGTCTCGTGTACTTGAGAAGAATGTATAATCCAGTGTTGATGGAGTGTTAATCTGAACTAGATTGTTATAAGATGGAGTGGAGTGTTTTATAGATGTTTGCCAGGTCTGTTTGGCTTATAGTGTTGTTCAAGTCTTCTATTTCATTACTTTCTTTTATCCCTTATGGAAAGTCGGGTATTGAAGTATCCAACCCTTATTGTTGGATTTTTATATTCTCCCTTCAGTTATGCCAGGTTTTGCTTCATGTATTGGAGGCTTTATTTTTAGGTGCATTTATGAATTTAATTGTTATGTCCTTCTGGTAGATGATTGACTCTTTTATCATTTTAACATACCCTTCTTTGTCTCAGTAACAAGTTTTGTCCTGAAGTCTGTTTTATCTGATTTTACTATAGCCATTCCAGCTCTCTTTTGGGTACTGTTTGCATGGTATATCTTTTTAAACCTGTTTACTTTTCACCTGTTTGTGACTTTGAATTTTAACTGTGTCTCCTACAGATAACATATAAATTAGAATATGTTATGTTATCTATCCTGCCAATCTCTGCCTTTTAAGTGGAGAGTTTAATCTATTTATGTTTAATGTAGTTACTGATAAGGTAGTATTTACATCTGCATTTTGCCATTTATTTTCTGTATGTTTCCTGTCTTTTTTTGAACATCTTTATTGGAGTATAATTGCTTTACAAATGCTGTGTTAGTTTCTGCTTTATAACCAAAAAAGCTATACATATACATATATCCCCATATCTCCTCCCTCTTGCGTCTCCCTCCCACCCTCCCTATCCCACCTGTCTAGGTGGTCACAAAGCACCGAGCTGATCTCCCTGTGCTAAGCAGCTGCTTCCCACTAGCTTTCTGTTTTACATTTGGTAATATATATAAGTCCATGCCACTCTCCCACTTTGTCCCAGCTTAACCTTCCCCCTCCCTGTGTCCTCAATTCCATTCTCTATGTTGGTGTCTTTACTCCTGTCCTACCCCTAGGTTCTTCAGAACCTTTTTTTTTAGATTCCATATATATGTGTTAGTATACGGTATTTATTTTTCTCTTTCTGACTTACTTCACTCTGTATGACAGTCTCTAGGTCCATCCACCTCACTACAAATGACTCAATTTCATTTCTTTTTATGGCTGAGTAATATTCCATTGTATATATGTGCCACATCTTCTTTATCCATTCATCTGTCAGTGGACACTTAGGTTGCTTCCATGTCCTGGCTATTGTAAATAGAACTGCAGTGAACATTGTGGTTCATGACTCTTTTTGAATTACGGTTTCCTCAGGGTATATGCCCAGTAGTTGGATTGTGGGTCATATGGTAGTTCTATTTTAGTTTTTTAAGGAACCTCCATACTGTTCTCCATAGTGGCTGTATCAATTTACATTCCCACCACAGTGCAAGAGGGTTACCTTTTCTCCACATTCTCTCCAGCATTTATTGTTTTTAGATTTTTTGACGATGGCCATTCTGACCGGTGTGAGGTGATACCTCATTGTAGTTTTGATTTGCATTTCTCTAATGATTAGTGATGTTGAGCATGCTTTCATGTGTTTGTTGGCAATGTGTATATCTTCTTTGGAGAAATGTCTGCTTAGGTCTTCTACTCATTTTTGGATTGGGTTGTTTGTTTTTTTGTTATTGAGCTGCATGATCTGCGTGTAAATTTTGGAGATTAATCCTTTGCCAGTTGCTTCATTTGCAAATATTTTCTCCCATTCTGAGGGTTGTCTTTTTGTCTTGTTTGTGGTTTCCTTTGCTGTGCAAAAGCTTTTAAGTTTCATTCGGTCCCATTTGTTTATTTTTGTTTTTATTTCCATTTCTCTAGGAGGTGGGTCATAAACGATCTTGCTGTGATTTATGTCATAGAGTGTTCTTCCTATGTTTTCATCTAAGAGCTTTATAGTTTCTGGCCTTACATTTAGGTCTTTAATCCATTTTGAGTTTATTTTTGTGTATGGTGTTAGGGAGTGTTCTAATTTCATGCTTCTACATGTACCTGTCCAGTTTTCCCAGCACCACTTATTGAAGAGACTGTCTTTTCTCTGTTGTATATTCTTGCCTCCTTTGTCATAGATTAGGTGACCATAGGTGTGTGAGTTTGTCTCTGGACTTTCTATCCTGTTCCATTGATCAATATTCCTGTTTTTGTGCCAGTACCATACTGTCTAGATTACTGTAGCTTTATAGTATAGTCTGAAGTCACAGAACCTGATTCCTCCAACTCCGTTTTTCTTTCTCAAGATTGCTTTGGCTATTTGGAGTCTTCTGTTTTTCCATTCAGATTGTAAAATTTTTTTGGTCTAATTCTGTGAAAATTGCTATTGGTAATTTGATAGGGGTTGCATTGAATCTGTAGATTACTTTGGGTAGTATAGTCATTTTGACAATATTGATTCTTCCAATCCAAGAACATGGTATATCTCTCCATCTTGTTTTGTAATCTTTGATTACTTTCATTGCTATCCTACAGTTTTCTGAGTACAGGTCTTTTGCCTCCTTAGGTAGGTTTATTCCTAGGTATTTTATTGTTTTTGACGCGACGGTAAATGGGATTGTTTCCTTAATTTCTCTTTCTGGTCTTTGGTTGTTAGTTTATAGGAATGTAAGAGATTTCTGTGTATTAATTTTGTATGCTGCAACCTTACCAAATGCATTGATGAGCTCTAGTAGTTTCCTGGTAGCATCTTTAGGAATTTCTATGTATAGTATCATGTCATCTGCAAACAGTGACAGTTTTACTTCTTCTTTTCCAATTTGGATTCCTTTTATTTCTTCTTCTTCTCTGATTGCTGTCACTAGGACTTCCAAAACTATTGAATAAAAGTGGAAAGAGTGGACCTCCTCGTCTTGTTCCTGATCTTAGAGGAAATGCTTTCAGGTTTTCACCATTGAGAATGATGTTTGCTGTGGGTTTGTCACTTATGGCCTTTATTATGTTGAAGTATGTTTACTCTATGCTCACTTTCTGGAGTGTTTTTGTTTTTTGTGGTATGTGGGCCTCTCACTGTGTGGCCTCTCCCATTGCAGAGCACAGGCTCTGGACGCACAGGCTCAGTGGCCATGGCTCATGGGCCCAGCCACTACACGGCATGTGGGATGTTCCCGGACTGGGGCATGAACCCGTGTCCCCTGCATTGGCAGGTGGACTCTCAACCACTGCGCCACCCGGGAAGCCCCTGTTTTTTGTTTTTTGGGTTTTTTTTATCATAAATGTGTGTTGAATTTTGTCAAAGCTTTTTCTGCATGTATTGAGAGGATCATATGGTTTTTATTCTTCAGGTTGTTAATATGGTGTATCACATTGATTAAATTACATATGCTGAAGAATCCTTGCATCCCTGGGATAAATCCCACTTGATCATGGTGTATGGTCCTTTGAATGTGTTGTCATGTTCTGTTTGCTTGTATTTTGTTGAGGATTTTTGCGTCTGTGTTCATCAGTGATATTGGCCTGTAATTCTCTTTTTCGTGTGTGATACCTTTGTCTGGTTTTGGTGTCAGGGGTATTGTTGGCCTCATAGAATGAGCTTGGGAGTGTTCCTTCCTTTGCACTTTTTTGGAAGAGTTTCAGAAGAGTAGGTGTTAACTCTTCTCTAAGTGTTTGATAGAATTCGCCTGTGAAACCATCTGGTCCTGGACTTCCGTTTGTTGGAAGTTTTTAAATCACAATTTCAATTTCAGTACTTGTGATTGGTCTGTTCATATTTTCTAATGCTTCCTTGTTCAGTCTTGGAAGGTTGTACCTTTCTAAGAATTTGTCCATTTCTTCTAGGTTGTCCATTTTGTTGTATAGTTGCTCATAGTAGTCTTTTATGATCCTTTGTATTTCTGTGGTGTGCATTGTAGTTTCTTTTTAATTTCCAATTTTATTGATTTGAATCCTCTCCCTTTTTTGCTTGATGAGTCTGGCTAAAGGTTTATCAATTTTATTTATCTTCTCATAGAGCCAGCTTTTAGTTTTATTAATCTTTGCTATTGTTTTCTTCATCTGTATGTCATTTATTTCTGCTCTGATCTTGATGGTTTCTTTCCTTCTACTAACTTTAGGTTTTGTTTGATCTTCTTTCTCTAGTGCTTTCAGTATAAGGTTAGGTTGTTTATTTGAGATTTTTCTTGTTTACTGAGGTAAGATTGTATTGCTATAAACTTCCTTCTTAGAAGTGCTTTTGCTGCATCCTGTAGGTTTTCAATTGTCATGTTTTCATTGTCATTTGTCTCTAGGTATTTTTTGATTTCCTCTTTGATTTCTTCAGTGACCCTATGGTTGTTTAGTAACATATTGCTTAGCCTCCACGTGTTTGTGTTTTTTACAGTTTTTTCTCTGTAATTGATTTCTAATCTCATAGTGTTGTGGTCAGAAAAGATGTTTGATATGATTTCAGTTTTCTTAAATTTACAGAGGCTTGATTTGTGCCCAAGATGGGATCTATCCTGGAGAATGTTCCATGTGCACTTGAGAAGAAAGTGTATTCTGCTGCTTTTGGATGGAATGTCCTGTAGATACCAATTAAGTCTATCTGGTCTAATGTGTCATTTTTTTTTTTTTTTTTTTTGCTGTACGCGGGCCTCTCACTGCTGTGGCCTCTCCCGTTGCGGAGCACAGGCTCCGGACACACAGGCTCCGCGGCCATGGCTCGCGGGCCCAGCCGCTCCGCGGCATGTGGGATCCTCCGGGATCGGGGCACGAACCCGTGTCCCCTGCATCGGCAGGCGGACTCTCAACCACTGCGCCACCAGGGAAGCCCCTGGTCTAATGTGTCATTTAAGGCCTGTGTTTCCTTACTAATTTTCTATCTGGATGATCTGTCCATTGGTATAAGTGGGCTGTTAAAGTCCCCCACTATTGTGTTACTGTCAATTTCCTCTTTTTATGGCTGTTAACATTTGCCTTATATATTGAGATGCGCCTATGTTGGGTGCATATATATTTACAATTGTTATATCTTTTTGAATTGGTCCCTTGATCATTATGTAGTGTCCTTCCTTGTCTCTTGTAACAGTTTTTGTTTTAAAGTCTATTTTGTCTGATATGAGTATTGCTACTCCAGCTTTCTTTTGATTTCCATTTGCATGGAATATCTTTTTCCATCCCCTCACTTTCAGTCTGTATGTGTCCCTAAGTCTGAAGTGGGTCGCCTGTAGACAGCATATATATGTGTCTTGTTTTTGTATCAATTCAGCCAGTTTATGTCTTTTGCTTGGAGCATTTAATCCATTTACATTTAAGGTAATTATCAATAAGTATATTCCTATTGCCATTTTCTTAATTGGGGTTTGTTTTTGTATGTCTTTTTTCTTCCCTTCCTCTTTTGTTCTCTTCTCTTGTGGTTTGATGACCATCCTTAGTGTTGTATTTGGGTTGCTTTTTCTTTTTTGTGTGTGTATCTATTGTAGTCTTTGCTGTTCCCATGAGGTTTTGATATAGTAGTGTGTATATGTGCGAGGTTGGTTTAAGTTGTTGGTCTCTTTCCCGCTTAGAGAAGTTCCTTTAGCAATTGTTGTAAAGCTGGTTTGGTGGTGCTGAATTCTCTTAGCTTTTGCTTGTCTGTAAAGCTTTTGATTTCTCCATTGAATCTGAATGAGAGCCTTGCTGGGTAGAGTATTCTTGGTTGTAGGTTTTTCCCTTTTATCACTTTAAATATATCATGCCACTCCCTTCTGGCCTGCAGAGTTCCTGCTGAAAAATCAGCTATAACTTTAAGGGCATTCCCTTGTATGTTATTTGTTGCTTTTCCCTTGTTGCTTTTAATATTTTTCCTTTGTCTTTAATTTTTTTCAGTTTGATTAATATGTGTCTCCGCATGTTCCTCCTTGGGTTCTTCCTGTATGGGATTCTCTATGCTTCCTGGACTTGACTGAGTGTTTTCTTTATCATGTTAGGGAAGCTATAATACCCTCAAATGTTTTCTCAGGCCCTTTCTCTTTCTCTTCTCCTTTAGCACCCCTATAATGCGAATGTTGTTGGATTTATTACTGTCCCAGAGATCTCTGAGACTGCCGTCATTTCTTTTCATTCTTTTCTCTTTGTTCTGTGGCAGTGATTTCCACCACTCTGTCTTCCAGCTCACTTATTCGTTCTTCTGCCTTAGTTATTATGCTATCAATTTCTTCTACCGTATTTTTCATTTCAGTTATTGTATTGTTCATCTCTGTTTTGTTTTTTTGGCTGCACTGGGTCTTCATTGTTGCACATGGGCTTTCTCTAGTTGCAATGAGTGGGGGCTACTGTTCGTTGAGGTGTATGGGCTTCTCATTGCAGTGGCTTCTCTTCTTGCAGAGCAGAGGCTCTAGGCACACGGGCTTCAGTTGCAGCACGTGGGCTCAGTAGTTGTGGCACGTGAGCCCTAGAGCGAGCAGGCTTCAGTAGTTGTAGCGTGTGGGCTCAGTAGTTGCGGCTCACAGGCTCTAGAGCGCAGGCTCAGTAGTTGTGGAGCATGGGCTTAGTTGCTCTGCAGCATGTGGGATCTTCCCAGACCAGGAGTCGAACCCATGTCCCCTGCATTGGCAGGTGGATTCTTAACCTCTGGACCACCAGGGAAGTCCCTTTTCTGTTTGTTTGTTCTTTAAATCTTCTAGCTCCTCGTTAAATATTTCTTGTATTCCCGATCTGTGCCTCCATTCTTTTCCTGAGATTTTGGGTTATCTTTACTATCATTACCCTGAAATCTTTTTCATAGATTGCCTACCTCCTTTTCATTGAGTTGTTTTTGTGGGTTTTTATTCTTGTTCCTTCATTTGCAACATATTTCTCTGTCATTTCATTTTGTCTGACTTTCTGTGTTTGTGGTCTCCCTTCCACTAGCTGCAGGATTGTAGTTTCTCTTGCTTCTGGTGTCTGCCCCCTGGTGGATGAGGTTGGTCCAGGGGCCTGTGCAGGCTTCCTGGTGGGAGAGACTGGTGCCTATCCTCTGGTGGGTGGAGCTGGGTCTTGTCCCTCTGTCTTGTCCCTCAAGGGGTGTGTTTAGATGTGGCTCTTAGCTCAGTACAATTTTAGGCAGCCTGTCTTCTGATGGGTGGGGATGTGTTCCTACCTTGGTAGTTGTTTCGCCTGATGCTTTCCAGCACTAGAGCCTGCAGGTTGTTGGGTGCGGTCAGGTCTCACTGCCAAAATGCGAACCTCCAGGAGAGCACACTGTGATCGATATTCCCTGGGGCTTCCGCTACCGGTGTCCTTGCCCTCACAATGAGCTATGATCAACCTTTGCTTCCCCAGGAGACCCTCTAAGACCCCTAGATAGTTGTAGCCCAGGTTCCTATGGAGGTACTGCTTTGTGCTGGGTCCCAGTGCATGTGAGACCTTGTATGTGCCCTCCAAGAGTGGAGTCTCTGTTTCCCCCAGCCCTGTGGAGCTCCTGCACTCAAGCCCTGCTGGCCTTCAAGGCTAAATGCCCTGTGGGTTTTTCCACCCAATGCCAGACCCTCAGACTGTTTTGGAGGGCTATATTATGTGGGGACATCCCTGTGCAGACTGTGTGGGTTTAATATTTTTTGGTGTGATGGTTGTTTTTAGTACAGATGTCTGCCAGCTCTCTCCTTAGTGTATGCCTGCCATCATCTCCTTTATAGGAAGTATGACTGATGTTGTGCTGACCAGAGCCTGCACTGGAAATTGAGCAGGGCCTCCCCTTTGCTCTATGATTGTCACTTCCCTGTCACAGGTGGGGTCTGCTCCCTAGTTATTGGAGTAGAGGCCCCAAGATCTGTTTCTTAGCTGTGTTTCTGATCTGCAGTGCGAGGGAGGTGGAATTAGAGCACTTCCACTGGGAGGGCAGCCACTGAGTATTCCTCCTCTGGAGCTGTTCACCTGTGGGTATGCTCTGTTGTGTCACCTTTCGCCCATTGTGCAAGCTCTCAGACTACACTGTTGTTGGCACTGCTCTCGTCACCACCTTAACTGTCGGTATGTCGGCACTTGGCCCTGGCGTCTCTCAGGCATTGTTTTCACCAGGCCACCAGCGTAGATCCACTGACATCAGGTCCCAGGATTGCAGTAATCATGGATCTGGACCCGTTATGGGAGATATGGGGGCAGCTCAGACTCTG
This sequence comes from Mesoplodon mirus, assembly GCF_964341445.2. Lineage (NCBI taxonomy): Eukaryota > Metazoa > Chordata > Mammalia > Artiodactyla > Ziphiidae > Mesoplodon > Mesoplodon mirus. Next base: position 74,575,784 of record NC_138980.1, read on the forward strand.
GCCTGGCTCGGCCCCCATGTGTATGTGCCCACAAAGTCCACAGCTGCTAAAGCCAGACCCATCTTGGCTGCAGGAGCACTTGTTGTCCTTTCAGATGTTCTGTAGGCGCTGAGTTTCCAAAGCCGGTTGTGGGGTTTTCAGTTCGCAGTTTGCGCAGCTGCAAGGAGAGATTTCAGCTCTTCTTTCTTAGTTGCATAGTCCCTGGGGCTCAGCTGTGGTTTCAGCTCCATCTCTGCATGTGGGCCACCCACAGGGGTCTGCTTCAGAGGCTGCCACGGAGCACACGAGCCCGCCCCAGCGAGGAGGGGGGTGCGGCAGTGACTGTGGTCATGGGAGCCCTGGTGGGGATGGGGCACCTGGGGTAGTGAGCAGCTACAGGCGCAAAAGAGCTGGCCCTTGCAGGGGCCCTTCCAGTGCCTGGTTGCAGGCACAAGAGATCTGGCCCTGGTGGCGACGGGGCATGTGGGGGAGTTGGCCAGTGCAAGAGAGCTGCCCCCAGCAGCGTCCCTTCCTAGTGCCTGGCAGCAGGCATGAGAGAGCCAGCCCCAGCAGAGGCCCTTCCTAGTGCCCTGCCACGGGTGTGAGAGAGCTGGCCCCAGTGGCAGTGGGGCGTGTGGGGAAACCGGCCAGTGCAAGAGAGCTGGCCCTGGCAGGGGCCCTTCCTAGTGCCAAAGGAGGCAGGGGCCAGGGTGTGAGGAGAGAGGCTGCAATGGCAGCCCCGCCCCTTGTGCGTCACTCAACAGTGGCTATTTGCTTCTATGGCGGTCCGAGTTTCCTTCACAAGAATTCCTGGTTGCGGATTTCCTCACTCCCATCCCTTCAGGCTGTCTCCTCACAGCCAACAGCAGTCCTCTCCCCGGGTTTGCTCTCCAAACCCCACGTTCCAGCACCCAACCCCTGTCCACACCAGTGGCCACACGTCCTGGGCTGGGGCACACAGGGCTTTGGCATGGACCATCTGCATAGGTCTCAGTCTGTCCTGCCTGCCATAGACTGGTTGCTGCACTCTCCTCCGATAGCCCCTGAAGCTCCCCTTCTGTCCCAACTGATCTCCCTGCTGGTGAGGGGGCTTCCCCGAATGCAGGAAGCTCTGCTCTCCTTCAGCACCGCCCCACCAGGGGCATATATCCCATACCACTTCCTCTCCTCTTCCTTTTCCCTTCTTCTTAGTTTCATCCTACCTGGTTATGTGGGGATCTTTCATGTTTTTTTAGGTGTCCGAGGTCCTCTGCTAGTGTTTAGCCAGTGCTCTGTGAGAACTGTTCCATTTGTAGATGTATTCTTTTTTTAAAAAAATTTATTTATTTATTTATTTTTGGTTGCATTGGGTCTTCGTTGATGCACGCGGGCTTTCTCTAGTTGCGGTGAGTGGGGGCTACTCTTCATTGTGGTGTGTGGGCTTCTCATTGCGGTGGCTTGTCTTTGTTGCTGAGCACAGGCTCAGTAGTTGTGGCACATGGGCTTAGTTGCTACGTGGCACGTGGGATCTCCCAGACCAGGGCTCGAACCCATGTCCCCTGCCATTGACAGGCAGAGTCTTAACCACTGTGCTATCAGGGAAGTCCCTGTAAGTGTATTCTTGATGTACTTGTGGGGAGAGATGAACTCCATGTCCTCCTACTCCTCTGCCATCTTGACTCCTCTATTAATTTCTAATTTAGTTATTGTGACCAGAAAATATAGTCTGTTTTCAGTCTTTTAATATTTCTTGAGATTTACTTAATGATCCTGCAATGGTTAAGTTTTGGAAATATTCATAGTGAACTTAGAAAAAATGTATATTGTATAGCATTAGGAGTAATTTTCTGTATATGTCAATTAGGTTATGTTTGTAAATCATGTTCATATATTCTGTATCCTTACTGATTTTTCTGGTCTGCTTTTTCAGTAAGTTACTGACATGTTTGTTAAGCTCTCCCACTATGACTGTGGATTTCACTGGTTGTTATTGTATTTCAATTAATTCTTGCTTTATATATATTTGAGGTTATGGTACTAGGTACATACAAATTTAGAATTGTTAAATCTTCCACATGAACTAAACTTTTATCATTTTGATACATTTATTTTTATCTTCAGTAGCAATTTTTATCTTAAAGTTTACCTTATTTAATAGTTGTATGGATTCATCAGATTTCTAAGCTAGTGTTTGCATGGTGGATCATTTTACATTCTTTTACTTTAAACTCTTCTGTTATGTCTTTTATTAATGGTATATAGTTGGATTTGTCTCTTATTAACAGTATATAGTCTTATGTTTTTCATTTTGCATTTTGTCCACTTTCAATTAACTTAATTATTAATATATTTGGGTTTTAATCTACCATTTCCTAAGTGCTTTCTTTTTTTCCCCATCTGTTCATGTTGCTTTTTTTTTTCTCCTTGCCATCTTTTAACTTTTGTTATTCTATCTTTTTATTCTACTAACTTGGAAGTTATAAAATTGTACTAGTCTTTAAGTGGTTATCCTAGAAAGTATGACATACATTTTTGATTTATCGTCTTCTAATATTACTTGTTACTTTTACCACTTCCTAGGTAATGCAAGGACCATAGGATGCTTTCAATTTATGTATTCCTCTCTCAATGTGTATCCATCGTTATCTTACTTTTTAGCTTCTCTTTTGAGATTATTTTAGTTTTATAGAAGAGTTACAAAAATAGTACAGAGCATTCTGATTGATAGCTTTCTGTTATGATAACATCTTACATAACTATTAGATGGTATTTAAAACAAAGACATTGACCTCGATGCAGTACTATTAACAAAAACAGAAGGATTTATTCAGATTTTTTTCACTTAATATCCTTTTGCTGTTCCAGGATCCAGTACAGGGTACCACATGTCACTTATTTGTCATATCTCTTTAGCTTCCTCCAGTCTGTGATATTTCCTCAGTCATTCCTTATCCTTCACAACCTTGACAATTTTGAATAATCCTAGTTAGTTATTTTGTCAAGTGCCCTTTAGTTTGGGTCTGTCTCCTGTTTTCTCATGATGAGATTGAGGTTATGAATTATTGGGAAGAGTCTTACAGAGAGAGGTGTTGTCTTCTTATTGCTCCATATCAGGGAGTACACGTTGTCAATATGTATTACTGGGGAGGTAAACCCTGATCATTTTGTTAAGATGGTGTCTGTTTCTCTTTGTAATTACTAAATATCTTTGTGGGAGATACTTTGAGACTATGCAGATATCTTATTCCTGTTTAAACTTTCACCTGCTAATTGAAGTGTCCCTTGGTAGATCTTCTCTACAAGAGTTGTTACTGTGGTGTTATAATGGTGGTTTTCTGTTTCCCTCATTTCTTCTTCATTTATTAATTGGAATTCTTATATAGGAACATTAGTTTCTTCTTTCTCATTTATTTTCTTATTCCATTATTTCTGTATATCACCATGAACTCATAGGTATTTATTTCATTCTCTGTACTATACTCCAATATTTTTGTTATATATTTTGTTGCTCAAGTTCTTCTTCAAACTTTGTCCATTTGAAACTTTTTCAGATTGTCTCCTATGCCCTTTCAACATGCCCCCAATTTTTCAGTACTTTGTTTCTTTCTGGCACCAAAAGGTAATCCAGGCTCATCTTATCTTTTCCCTGCCTCACTCTAGAATCAATCCATTCTCCTAGGAGCTATGGTTCTTTTAATTGGAGAATGGTATTTAGAAACCAAGATATGAGAACTAAGCATGCTCATTGCTACTGGGTTGTCACCACTCCTAAGCCTTTTCAGTTACTAGTGCTAGGAAATAAATGTATACTAACCTATGCATACACATGCATCTGTATTTTTCTGTCTACATATCTTTATATAAAAAAACATGAGTCTGTATTAATAACTCCAGTTCTAGTCTAGCACCACAGGGTTCACACTAGCTCTCCGCCTTGCCTAATTCTACGTTCTCTCTCCAACAGTAAGAAACCCGACTCTTACTACCTACAATATGTTTATTTGTTCAACTCTAGTATACAAATAAAATAGTTTCAGAGTTGCTAACCCAAACTCCTTTGAGAAACAGATTTTACCAACCATACTACAGTATTTGTATACAGTTCTTTTTATCTTCAGCCTTACAGGATCCAGTCAAAACATTGTTTTCTAGAATTACTTGGGTCAGCTCCTTTCTTCCCAGTTTCTTTCAATACAGTTATATCATTCATTTGTAATACAGTTCATAAGTAAACCATAAATGTAAATTTCATTAATTTAGATTAATTTGTTTATAGTCTGAATTTCATTTTCCTTCCCATATCCTGGTTGTTGTTTTAAAATTTCATACAGTAAAATTTATTTTTTGTAGTGTACAGTTCTGTGATAATTGATAAATACGTAGGGTCATGTATCCACTACCTTTCCATAGAACAGTTCCATCACCCCAACAATTCCCTGATCACTCCCCTCCAGGGTCAACCATTCTTCCCGACCTCAACTGATTGGCAACCACTGATTCTGTTTTCCATCCCTATACTTTTGCCTTTTCCAGAGGTTTATGTAAATGGAGTCATACAGAATGTACTCTTTTGAGTCTGGCTTCTTTTGCTTAGTGAAATGCATTTGATATTCATCCATGTTGTATCAAGAGTTTGTTACTTTTAATTAATGAGTAGTATTCCATTGTATGGATGTACCACAATTTGTATATTATTAATAATTCACTGGTTGAAGGGAATATGGTTTGTTTCTGTTTTTTATGTGATTATGAATAAAGCCACTATAAATATTTGCATGCAGGTTTTGTGTGAACATATGTTTTAATCTCTTAGGTAAATACCAATGAGCAGGATTACTGGGTTATATTATCAGTGTTGTATATTTATTTTATTTAAATCTGCCCAAATTCTTTTCCAAAATGATTTTGCATTCCAGCAGGCAACATAAAAGAATTCTAGTCGTTCCATCCTTAGAATTCTAGTTGTTCCACTTAGTATTATCATTTTATTTAAGCCATTATAGGTATGTAGTGGTCTCAATTTCCATTTTCTTAGTGTTTAATAATATTGGATATTTTTCATGTGCTTGTTTGCCTTCTGTATATTTTCTTTAATGAAATGTCTATTCAGCTATTTTGCCCATTTAAAAATTAGGTTGTTTATTTTATTATCAAGTTTATAGATTTCTTTTTGTATTTTGGTTACAAGTTTTTATCATGTATGTGTTTTATGAGTGTTTTTACCCAGTATGTACCTTGTCCAATATATCACTTTATTATGGATCATGATTTTTGTGTTAGATTATCTAAGAAGTTTTTGCCCGATCAAAGGTCACAAAAAGTTTCCCCTATATTTCTCTCTAGAAATTTTATAATTTTAGATTTTACATTTATGTCTATGATCCATTTTGAGCCAGTTTTCTATATAGTGTGAGGTATTTTTATATTAAATATATATTTATATTTATAGTGTGAGGATTGAGGGTTTTTTTTCTTTTGGATGACCATTTGTTCCGGTACCATTTGTTGAAAACACTTATTTCTCCACTGACTTGCCTTTGAAACACTGCTGAAATAAATTAATCATAAATCTATAGGTCTATTTCTGGTCTCTATATTCCTTTCCATTCATCTTTTTTTTAAAGTTTATAAGTCATTTGTTTTATTTATTTATTTTTATTTTTAAATTTTCTTTTTTTTTTTTTTTTTTTTTTTTTCTTTTTGCGGTATGCGGGCCTCTCACTGTTGTGGCCTCCCCCGTTGCGGAGCACAGGCTCCGGACGCGCAGGCCCAGCGGCCATGGCTCACGGGCCCAGCCGCTCCGTGGCATATGGGATCCTCCCAGACCGGGGCACGAACCCGTATCCCCTGCATCGGCAGGCGGACTCTCAACCACTGCGCCACCAGGGAGGCCCTAAATTTTCTTTTAAATTTTATTTTTGGCTGTGTTGGGTCTTCATTGCTGCATGCAGGCTTTCTCTAGTTGTGGTGAGCGGGGGCTACTCTTTGTTGTGGTGCACGGGCTTCTCATTGAAGTGGCTTCTCTTGTTGCAGAACACGGGCTCTAGGCGCACAGGCTTCAGTAGTTGTGGCACGCGGGCTCAGTAGTTGTGGCTCGCAGGCTTAGTTGCTCCGCAGCATGTGAGATCTTCCTGAACCAGGGCTCGAACTCATGTCCCCTGCATTAGTAGGTGGATTCTTAACCCCTCTGCCACCAGGGAAGCCCTCCATTAATCTTTGTGTTTATACTTCCACTTATAACCCAATATAATGATTACTGTAGCTTTTAGTAAGTCTTTGGAATCAGGAAATGTGAGTACTCCAATGTTGTTCTGTTTTGTCAAAATTGTCATGGCTAGCTTAACTGTTTTGTTTTGTTTTCCATATAAAATATAGAACCAGCTTGTTGATTTCTAGAAACAAAATTGTGATGAGATTTTGTGTGTGTATGTGGTAAAATATACATGACATTTACCATTTTAACCATTTAAAAAGTGTACAATTCACTGACATTCAGTACATTCATAATGTTGTGCAACCACCACCATTATCTATTTCCAGAACATTTTAATCAATGCAAAAGGAAATCCTGTAAGTAGTCACTCCTCATTTCCCCTTCCTCCCAGCCCCTGGCAACTATTATGTGCTTTCTGTCTCTGGATTTGCCTCTTCTGGAAAGTTTACATAAATGGAATCATACAGTGTGTACCTTTTGTATCTCACTTCTTTCACTTAGCATAATGTTTTCAAAATTTATCCATGTTGCAAGCATGTATCAGTACTTCATTCCTTTTCTGACTGAATAATGTATCATTGTATGATACAGTGGGTTGAATAGTGGCTCCAAAAAAGATATGCCATGTCTTAACTCCCAGAACCTGTGAATGTTACCTTATTTGGAAAAAAGGATCTTTGCAGATACAATTAAACTGAGAGTCTCAAGAAGAGAACATCCTGGATTATTCAGTGATTCCTAAATCCAATGACAACTGTCCTTATAAGAGACAGAAGAGGATAAGACACACAAAAGCACAGCACCATGTAAAGACAGAGGCAGAGGTTGGAGTGATGAAACCAACGAAGCCAAGGGATCCCTAGAGCCAGCAAAAGCTGGAAGAGGCAAGGAAGAATTAATTCTTCCCTATAGCCTTTGGAGGGAGTGTAGTCCCCTGATACCTTAATTTTAAACATCATGCTTCCAGGATTGTGAGGGAATAAATTTCTGTTGTTTTAAGCTACACAGTTTATGATAATTTGTTATGCCAGTACTAGAAAACTAATACATATGGATATATGTATTACATTTTATTTATTTATATATTTGTTATTTTATTACATCCATTTATTTATCCATTCATGAGTTTTAAAAAAATTTTATTGGAGCATAGTTGATTTACAATGTTGTGTTAGTTTCAGGTGTACAGCAAAGTGATTCAGTTATACATATACGTGTATTCATTCTTTTTCAGATTCTTTTCCCAGATAGGTTATTACAGAATACTGAGTAGAGTTCCCATGCTATACAGTAGGTCCTTGTTGATTATCTGTTTTGTATATAGTAGTGTGTGTATATTAATCCCAAGCTCCTGATTTATCCCTCCCCCCGATGTTTCTCCTTTGGTAACCATAAGCTTGTATTTGATATCAGTAAGTCTGTTTCTGTTTTGTAAATAAGTTCATTTGTATCATTTTTTAAAATTAGATTCCACATATCAGTGATATCATATGATATTTGCCTTTCTGTCTCCGACTTACTTCACTTAGTATGATAATCTCTAGGTGCATCCATGTTGCTGCAAATGGAAAAATTTTGTTCTTTTTTATGGCTGAATAATATTCCATTGTATATATGTACCACATCTTCTTTATCCATTCCTCTGTCGATGGACATTTAGGTTGCTTCCGTGTCTTGGCTATTGTAAATAGTGCTGCAGTATACATTGGGGTATATGTATATTTTCGAATTATGGTTTTCTCCAGATATATGCCCAGGAGTAGGATTGCTGGATCATATGATAGCTCTATTTTTAGTTTTTTAAGGAACCTCCATACTGTTCTTCATACTGGTTGTACCAATTTACATTCCCACCAACAGCATAGGATGGTTTCCTTTTCTCCACACCATCTCCAGCATTTATTGTTTGTAGACTTTTTGATGATGACCATTCTGACCAATGTGAGGTGATACCTTATTGTCATTTTGATTTGCATTTCTCTAATAATTAGCAATGTTGAGCATCTTTTCATGGGCCTCTTGGCCATCTGTAAGTCTTCTTTGGAGAAATGTCTGTTTAGGTCTTCTGCCCATTTTTTTGATTGCGTTGTCTGGGGTTTTTTTTTTTGCTATTAAGCTGTATGAGCTGTTTGTATACTTTGGAGATTAATCCCTTGTCAGTCACTTTGTTTGCAAATATTTTCTCCCATTCTGTGGATTGTCTTTTCATTTTGTTGATTGTTTCCTTTGCTGTGCAAAAGCTTGTAAGTTTAATTAGGTCCTATTTGTTTATTTTTGTTTTGATTTTCATTCCTCTAGGAGGTGGATCAAAAAAGTTATTGCTGGGCTTCCCTGGTGGCGCAGTGGTTGAGAGCCCGCCTGCCGATGCAGGGGACACGGGTTCGTGCCCCGGTCTGGGAAGATCCCACATGCCGTGGAGCGTCTGGGCCCGTGAGCCATGGCCGCTGAGTCTGCGCGTCCGGAGCCTGTGTTCCACAACGGGAGAGGCCGCAACAGTGAGAGGCCCGCGTAACGCAAAAAAAAAAAAAAAAAGTTATTGCTGCGATTTACGTCAAAGAGTGTTCCGCCTATGTTTACCTCTTAAGAGTTTTATAGCATCCAACCTTACATTTAGGTCATGAATCCATTTTGAGTTTATTTTTGTGTATGGTGTTAGAGAATGTTCTAATTTCATTCTTTTACATGTAGCTATACAGTTTTCCCAGTACCACTTATTGAAGAGACTGTCTTTTCTCCATTGTATGGTCTTGCCTCCTTTGTCATACGTTAATTGACCATAGGTGCATGGGTTTATTTCTGGACTTTCTATCTTGTTCCATTGATCAATATTTCTGTTTTTGTGCCGGTACCATACTGTTTTGATTACTGTAGCTTTGTAGTATAGTCTGAAGTCAGGGAGCCTGATTCCTCCAGCTCTGTTTTTCTTTCTCAGGATTGCTTTGACTATTTGGGGTTATCCCTTCATGAGTTGTTGGACACTTGGATTGTTCCTCACTTTTTTGCTATTGTTAATAGTGCTGTTATGAACATTTGTGTGCAAAGTTTTGTTTAATCACCTGTTTTCAATTCTTTGTTTATATACCCAGGAGTGGAATTGCTGAGTCATATGGTAATTCTATGTTTAACTTTTTTAGGAACACCAAACTGTTTTCTATAATAGCTGCCCCATTTTACATTCCAATTTCTCCACATTCTTGTGAACACTTGTTATTTTCCTATTTACAAAATATGTAGCCTTCCTAGTGGTTGTGAAGTAGTATCTCATTGTGGTTTTGATTCGTATTTCAGTAATGGATAATGGTGTTGAACCTCTTCTCATGTGTTTACTGGCCGTTTTTATATCCTTTAGAGATATGTCTATTCAAATCCTTTGCCCATTTTTTTTTTTTTAATTTTTGGCTGCACTGGGTCTTTGTAGCTGCATGCAGGCTTTCTCTAGTTGCAGTGAGTGGTGGCTAGTCTTCATTGTGGTGTACGGGCTTCTCATGGCAGTGGCTTCTCTTGTTTTGGAGCATGGGCTCTAGACATGCAGGCTTCAGTAGTTGCAGCATGTGGGCTCAGTAGTTGTGGTGCATAGGCTCTAGAGCACGCAGGCTTCAGTAGTTGGGCATGTGGGCTCAGTAGTTGCAGCTATCAGGCTCTAGAGCATGGGCTCAGTAGTTGTGGCGCACGGCCTTAGTTGCTCTGTGGCTTGTGTGATCTTCCCAGACCAGGGATCAAACCCGTGTCCCCTCCATTGGCAGGCAGATTCTTAACCACTGGACCACAAGGGAAGTCCCTTTGCCCATTTTTAAGTTGGGTTATTTGTCTTTTTATTGTTGAGTTGTAAGAGTTCTTTATATATTCTGCATACTAGACCCATATCAGATAATATGATTTGCTTTCTCCCATTCTGTGGGTTGTCTTCTTTCTTGATGGTGTCTTTTTTTTTTTGATGGTGTCTTTTGAAGCACAAATGCTTTTAAATTTTGATGAAGTCCATTTTATCAGCTTTTTACTTTGGTTGCTTGTGCTTTAGGTGTCATACCTACCCAAAGTCATGAAGACTTACCTCAGTGTTTTCTTCTAAGAGTTTTATGGTTTTAGCGCTTATGTTTAGGCTTTTGATCCATCTTGAGTTAATTTTGTATGTAAGGTAAGGGTTCAGCTTCATTCTTTTGCATGTGGATATCTAATTATCCCAGCACTATTTGTTGAAAAGACTGTTCTTTCTGCATTTAATTGTCTTCACACTGTTGTCAAAAATCAGTTGACCACAGATGTATGGATTCATTTCTGGACTCTCAGTTCTATTCCATTGATATGTATGTCTATTCTTATGCCAGTATCACACTGCTTTAATGGTAAGTAGCTTTTTATTAAGTTTTGAAATCAATAAATGTGAGTTCTTCAACTCATTTTGAATATTGTTTTGGCTATTTGTGTTACCTTGAAATTCTATATGAATTTTAGGATCGGCTGTTCAGTTTATGCAAAAAGGCCATTGGGATTTTGATTGGGATTGAACTGAATCTGTAGATTTCTTTGGGGAGTATTGCCTTCCTAATATTTTATTTCAATTCATGAACAAGGGATGTCTTTGAACTTACTTGTCTTTTTTTTTTTTTTTTGGTTGCACCAGGTCTTAATTGTGGCAGGCAGGCTCCTTAGTTGTGGCTCACCAGCTCCTTTACTTGCGGCACGTGTGCTCCTTAGTAGCAGCCAGTGGTATCCTTAGTTGTAGCTCGAGGGCTCCTTAGTTTTGGTTCAGTGGCTCCTTAGTTGAGGCACATGTGCTCCTTAGTTGCGGCTCGTGGGCTCCTTAGTTGTGACATGCAAACTCTTAGGTGCAGCATGCATGTGGGACCTAATTCCCTGACCAGGGATTGAACCCATGTCCCGTGCATTGGGAGGCGGATTCTTAACCACTGCACCACCAGGGACGTCCCAATCAATGTATTTAAGTCTTCTTTAATTTCTTTCAGCAATGGTTTGTAGTTTTCAGTGTATGAATCTTGTACTTTTGTGATTAAATTTATTCCTCAGTATTTTATTCTTTTTTATTCTATTTTAAATGGCATTATTTCCTTAATTTTCTTTCATATATTCATTGCTAGTGTATAGAAATACAACTAAGGACTTCCCTGGTGTCACAGTGGATAAGTCTCCACACTCCCAATGCAGGGGGTCTGGGTTCGATCCCTGGTAAGAGAACTAGATCCCACATGCATGCCACAACTAAGAGTTCGCATGCCACAACTTAGGAGCCCACTTGCTGCAACTAAGGAGCCTGGGAGCTGCAACTAAGGAGCCCACCTCCTGCAACTAAGGCCTGGTGCAACCAAATAAATGAATAAATTAATATTTTAAGAAAGAAATCTAGCCTAAAAAAAAGAGAAAGAAATACAACTAGTTTTTGTGTGTGCTTGGATTTTGTTTGGGATTGCATTGAATCTGTAGGTCAATTGAGGGAGAATTAACATCTTAACAATATTGAGCCTTATAGTCCATGAACACAGCCTCCATTATATAGGTCTTCTTTGATTTTTTTATCAGATTTTTTTCTTATTGTAGTTTTCAGCATACAGAACCTTTACATATTTTGTTACATTTATGCCTAAATACTTCATGTTTTTGTGCTATTATAAATGGTACCCTTTTTTGAATTCCGTTTTCCAGTTGTTCCTTGATAATATATAGAAATACAATTAATTTTTTATTTTGACCTTTTATCCTGTGACCTTGCTTAACTATTAGTTCATTCTAGTAACTATGGTAAAATTGCTTCAGAATTTTTTATGTAGACAAGCATGTCTACAAATAGAGACAGTTTTATTTCTTTATTTCCAATCTGTAGCCCTTTTATTTCACTTTCTTTCTTTTTTTTTTTTTTTGCGGTATGCAGGCCTCTCACTGTTGTGGCCCCTCCCATTGTGGAGCACAGGCTCCGGACACGCAGGCTCAGCGGCCATGGCTCACAGGCCCAGCTGCTCCACAGCATGTGGGCTCTTCCCGGACTGGGGCACGAACCCATGTCCCCTGCATTGGCAGGCGGACTCTCAACCACTGCGCCACCAGGGAAGCCCTATTTCACTTTCTTACCTTATTGCACTGGCTATGACCTAGAGTATGATAGTGAATAGGAATGGTGAAGGCAAATCTTTGTCTCACTTTCAGTCTTAGGGAGAAGCATTCAGTTTTTCATCATTAAATATGATATAAGCTAAAAATTTTATGCATATGATTTTTGTCAGGTTATGAGTATTTCTTTCTCTTCCTAGTTTGATGACAGTATCCTAAATGGAGGTTGAATTTGTTAAATGCTTTTTCTTTAACTACTGACATAATCAGTCATACAGCATTTTTCTTCTTTAGTCTGTTGATGTCATGAATTATTTACATTAAATCAGTTTTAAATGTTGAACTCACTTTGCATTCCTTGGATGAACCCCACTTAGTCATGATGTTGTCCTTTTGATATATTGATGGGTTCTATTTGCTAATATTTTGTTGAGATTTTTGTGTCTAAGCTCATGGGAATGTTGGTCTGTAGTTTTCTTTTCCTATAGTGTTTTTCTCTGGTTTTGTTATCAGGGTAATTCTGACCTCATAAAATAAGTTGGAAAGTGTTCCCTTCTATTCTTTTTTCTAGAAGAGTTTGTGTAGAATTTCTCTTATTTCTTCCTTAAATGTTTGGTAGAATCTACCAATGAACCCATTGGTGCCCAGGATTTTCTTTGTTGGAATACAGTTTAATAAGTGTAGAATTATTCAGGTTGCTTATTTCTTCTTGCATGAGCTTTTGGTAGTTTGTGGAGTTTTTCCACTTCATCCAAGATGAATTTATTGATATCAGAGTAGTCTATAGTGATAGCCCTTCTTTCATCCTTGGTAACAGGTAAATTGTATCTTCTTGTTTTCAATATCAGTCTGACTAGAAGTTTGTGTTTTATTGATCTTTTTCAAGAAAATTAACTTTTGGTTTCATGGGTTGTCTCTATTGTTTCTGTTTCCAGTTTCATTGATTTCTGCTCTTACCAAATAATTTCCTTCCTTCTGCTTGCGTTGCATTTAATTTGCTCTTTTTCTGTACTCTAACAAAGGTTAGATTGTTGATTGGAAACTTTTCCTTTATTCTAATATAAACATTAATGGCAAACAATTCCTTATAAGCACTGCTTTGGCTGTATCATGCAAAAAATTTAATAAGAGTTTTTATATTGGGATAATTTTAGATTCATAGAACAGTTACAAGATAGTACAAAGAGTTACCATGTATATAATTTCACCCATTTTCCCCTAATGCTAACAACCTATACAGCCATGGTATATTTTTCAAAACTAAGAAATTAACATTGGTATATTAATATTAAGATCCAGACTTTATTCAGATTTCACCATCTTTTCTTCTAATGTCCTTTTTCTGTTCCAGGACCCAATCCAGGGTACCACAGTGCATTTAGTCACCATGTCTTCTTCATTTATTGCTTCCTTGTTTTCAATGGCATTAAAAACTTTAAAGCATACTGGTCAAGTATTTAATAGCCTGGCCATCAACTTAGGTTTGTCTGTTTTCTTATGATTAGACTGAAGTTATGGGTTTTGGAGCAGAATGTGCTCTTCTTATTGTATCATTTTAGAGGAACATGACATCAACATTATTTATTATTGGTGACAAATCTTGATCACTTGGTCATGGTTGTCACATAATTTGTGTGTGTGTGTGTGTGTGTGTGTGGTACACGGGCCTCTCTCTGTTGTGGCCTCTCCTGTTGCAAAGCACAGGCTCCAGATGCACAGGCTCAGTGGCCACGGCTCACGGGCCTAGCCGCTCCGTGGCATGTAGGATCTTCCCAGACTGGGGCGCGAACTCGTGTCCCCTGCATCGGCAGGCAGACTCTCAACCACTGTGCCACCAGGGAAGCCCTTCATAAATTTTAATATGTTATGTTTTCATTTAAATTCAATTCAAAATGTTTTCTAATTTCCTTTATGACTTCCACTTTGACTCATGAGTTATTTACAAGCATGTTGCTTAATTACCAAATGTTTGGGGATTTTCCACATATATTTCTATTTTTTACTTCTAACTCTATTCTGTCATAGTCAGGAGACATACTCTGTATGATTTTGCTTTTAAATTTGTTCAGGATTGTTTTATGGCAAAGAATTATGGTATACTTGGTGAATGTTTCATGTGTACTTGAAAAGAATGTGTATTTTGTTGTTGTTGGGCTGAGTGTACTGTAAACATCAACTAGGTTAAGTTGGTTGATAGTGTTGTTTAGATTTTCTATATCCTTACTTATTTTGTTTGTTCTATTACTGAGGAGTGTTGAAGTCTAACTACAAACGTGGATCCTGTCTGTTTCCACTCAGTTCTGGCAGTTTTTGCTTCATGTGTTTTGAAACTCTTTGTTAGGTGTATACACAGCTAAGATTATCTTCTTGGTTAATTTACCCCTTTTTCATCATATAATGTCCCTCTTGTACCAAGTATTATTTCTTCTTCTGAAGTCTATTTTGTCTGGTATTAATATAGCCACTCCAGCTGTCTTTTAATTGTGTCTTAATAGTATATCATTTTCCCATCATTCTACTTTTTAAAAATTAATAATTTATTTTTTAGAGAAATTTTAGGTTTACAGAAAAACTGAGCAGAAAATATAGTCTTCCCATTTACCTCCTTCCCCCCTCAAACACACAGTTTCTGCTATTATTAACATCTTGCCTTAGTGTGATACATTTGTTACAGTTCATCAGCAAATATTGATACATTATTATTAACCAATGCCCATAGTCTACAATAGGGTTCACTCTTGGTCTTCTACAGTTCTATGGGTTTTTACAAATATATAATGACATGCACCTACCATTACTGTATCATAGTGAATAGTTTAACAGCCCTAATCTAATAATGCCCTGTGCTCCACCTATTCATTCATTCCTCCTCCCTCCTTGAACTTTTGGCCACCATTGATCTTTTCACTATCTCCATGGTTTTGCCTTTTCTAGAATGTCATATAATTGGAGTCATACATTATGTAGCCTTTTCAGATTGGCTTCTTTCACTTAGCAATATGCATTTTAGATTCCTCCGTGTCTTTTCATGGCTTGATGGCTCATTTCTTTATATTGATAAATAATGTTTTGTTATATGGATATACCACAGTTTGTTTATTCACCTATTGAAGGACATCTTGGATGCTTCCAGGTTTTGACAATTATGAATAAAGCTGCTGTAAACATTTATGTTCAGGTTTTTGTGTGGACATAAGTGTTCAGCTCACTTGGGTAAATACCGAGGAGCACAATTTCTGGGTCCTATGGTAAAACTACTTTTAGCTTTGTAAGAAACTGCCAAACCATCTTCCCAAGTGACTGTTCCATTTTTCATTCCCACTAGCAATAAATAAGAGTTCCTGTTGTTCCATGTTCTCATTAGCATTTAGTGTTGGTGTTGGTTTGGTTTTTCAGCATTCTAATAGGTGTTAGTATTTAGTATCTCATTGTTTTAACTTGTAATTCCCTAATGACATATAATGTTGAGCATCTTTTCATGCTTACTTGCCTTCTATATATCTTCTATGATGAGGTGTTTGTTCAGATACTTTGCCCATTTTTTAATTGGGTTGTTTGTTTTCATATTGTTGAGTTTTAAGAGTTCTTTGTATATTTTGGATAACAGTTCTTTATCACATATTTATTTTGCACATATTTTTTCCCAGTCTGAGGCTTGTCTTTCATTCTCTTGCCATTGTGTTACTTTTAACCTATCTTTGATTTTATTTTATTTTTTGTTAAATAAATTTGTTTATTTATTTATTTATTTTTGGCTGCGTTGGGTCTTCCTTGCTGCACGCAGGCTTTCTCTAGTTGTTTCAAGTGGGGGCTTCTCTTCGTTGCAGTGCACGGGCTTCTCATTGCAGTGGCTTCTCTTGTTGCAGAGCATGGGCTCTAGGTGCACAGCCTTCAGTACTTGTGGCACATGGGCTCAGTAGTTGTGGCTCGTGGGCTCTAGAGCACAGGCTCAGTGGTTGTGGTGCATGGACTTAGTTGCTCCATGGCATGTGGGATGTTCCCAGACCAGGGCACGAACCCGTGTCCCCTGCATTGGCAGGCAGATTCTTAACCACTGTGCCACCAGGAAAGTCCCTCTATCTTTAATTTTAAAGTAGGTTTATTGTACACAGCATGTAATTGTCTTGTGCTTGACAATTTGACAATCTCTGTTGTTTGTGTGTTTAGATAATTATATTTAATATAATTATGATAGAGTTGGATTAAAATCTGCCATTTTTCTAGTTGATTCCTATTTGTTCCATCTGTTCTTTGTTCTTTTTTTTTCTCTTTTTCTGCCTACTTTTGGATTGACTATTTTTTATTATTCTATTTTATCTCCATTACTAGCTTATTATTTGTACCACTTTTTAACAAATTTTAGTGATCCTAGAGTTCATAATATACTCCTTTTAATTAATTAAAATCATTCTTTGAGTAATACTGTACTACTTCATGTATAGTTTAAGAACCTTATAGTAATACTTCCATTTTCTTTCTCCCAATTTTGTGCCATAGTTGTCATACATTTTACTTTATTGTATGCTATAATTCCATAATACTTTGCTATTACTTTTGCTTTAAATAGTCAATTATCTTTTAGGGCATTTAAAATATGAAAAAGTATCTTTTATGTTTATCTTCATTTATTCTTTCCCAGACACCTTTATTTCTTTGTGTAGATCTAAGTTTTTTAGGGCAGAACTGTGGGTAGTAAATGATCAACTTTTATTTATTTGAAAAGATGTTTCATACTTCTCATTTCCAGTCCAGCATATAAGGAACTTAGAAGTTGCCATTTCATCCTAACAACAATAAAAGATGAACACACTAAAAAATCAACAACTCTGCTTAGCTCCATCAGAGAAGTGAGGTCACAGGGCAAACCTCTGCACCATAAATTGGAACAACACAGGTAGATAGAATCACAACTTACTATAGCAGAAATCTACCTCCATGAGAATGAGTACTGGGATAGAAATATCTTAACTGTGATTAACAAGTTCCTAGAGGCTCAGCGTGGACAAGATTGAGACATAAAAAAAACTCCAGGAGATCCTAGTTATCAGAAGGCTCTCACACTTTCCTGAGCTTTACCTGCAGGAACCCTGCCAGGTTCTCACAATGAAGATCACAGAAAAATCCTCTCACACTTCAGGCAGGGGTAGAGAAAAAGGAACCTTTTTTTTTTTTTTTTTTTTTTTTTTGCGGTATGCGGGCCTCTCACTGTTGTGGCCTCCCCCGTTGCGGAGCACAGGCTCCGGACGCGCAGGCCCAGCGGCCATGGCTCACGGGCCCAGCCGCTCCGCGGCATATGGGATCCTCCCAGACCGGGGCACGAACCCGTATCCCCTGCATCGGCAGGCGGACTCTCAACCACTGCGCCACCAGGGAGGCCCAAGGAACCATTTTGAATTGTGCCAGAGCATTCTGTTCTTAACAAGACCTGCTCTCGGGAGAATCTGTTTTACCAGAGCTGGGGTTTTATCAGGGCCTACCTAACCTGGGGAAGGGGAATACCCAAGTCCAGCTGTCTCTAGCCTTCCATGTGGGGGAAGGGAAATACCAACTGCAACACCTTCTAGCGATCCTCTCCCGCCTAAGGGGGGAAAATATGGAGAAGCATTGGTGAAGATGACAGTCCACAGGCACAGGATCACCAAAAGACTGACACCTAATCATGGGATTTTAACATGCTTCCGCTCTCTCCTTACCACTGCATTACTAAAGGCCTACTCACCGCAGTTCCTTTTACCCAATACATCATGTCCTTCTTTCAACAAAAGACTATCAGTATACTAGAAGGGGGAAAAAAACCAGTTTGACGAGACAGAGCAAACATCTGAACCAGACCCAGATATGGCAGGGATGTTGGACTTATCAGACCGTAAATTTAAAACAACTGTGATTAATATGTAAAGGGTTCTAAAGGAAAAAATGGAAAATACACAAGACCAGATGGGTAATAAAAGCAGAGAGATGGAAACTCTAAGAAAGAATCAAAAGAAAATGCTAGAAGTAAAAAATACTGTAACAGAAATCAAGAATACCTTTGATAGGCTCATCAGCATACTGGACACAGACAAGGAAAGAAACAGTGAGCTTGCAGTTATGTCAATAGAAATTTCCCAAAATGAAAAGCAAAGGGGAAAAGGCCTTTAAAAATAATGGAATATCCAGGAACTGTGGGACAACTACAAAAGGTGTAAAAAACACATTATCAGAGTCCAAAAGAAGAAAGAGAGAAAGGAGCATGAGAAATAAATGAAGGATTAATGACTAAGAACTTCCTCAAATTAATTTCAGGCACCAAACCATAGATCCAGGATACTCAGAGAATGACAAGCGTGAAAACTACTAAAAAACCCCTACACTTAGGCATATCATATTCAAACTGTAGAAAATCAAAGATAAAGAAAAAAATCTTGAAAGAAGTAAGGAAAAAATAACTTACTGGAAGTAGTATAGTATTACTTGAAAGTGGACTTGGATTAATTGTAAATGTATATTGCAAACTCTAGAGTAACCACTAAGAAAAGGGTTTTTTTAAAGCAGTATATCAATTATACATCAATAAAGCTGTAAAAATTTTAATTGATATGCTAAGAAAGGAGAGAAAATGGAATTATATAAAATCCTCAATTAAAACCTCAAAAGGCAGAAAAGTGGAAGACAAGAACAGGAACAAAGAACAAGGGCAACAAATGGAAAATAGTAACAAATATAGTAGGTATTAATCAAACTGTGTCAGTAATGACTTTACAGCTACCTTGGCAGACAGTTTGGCAGTTTCTTAAAAAAATAAACATTGTCTTACTGTATCATCCAGCAATCACAACTCCTCGGTATTTACCTAAATGAGTTAAACCTTATATTCACACAAAAGCCTGCACACAAACGTTTATAGCAACTTTATGCATAATTGCCAAAACTTGGAAGCAACCAAGATGTCCTTCAGTAGGTGAATTGATAAACTGTGGTGCATCCAGACAATGGACTATTACTCAGGGCCAGAAAGAAAGGAGCTATCAAGTCATGAAAAGACATGGAGGCATCTTAATTGCATATTGCTAAGCAAAAGAAGCCAAACTGAAAAGGCTACATAATGTATGACTGCAACTACATGGAATTCAGGGAAATTCAAAACTTATGGAAACAGTAAGAAGATCAGTAGTTGCTAGGGGTTAGGGGAAGGAGGGATGAATAAGCAGAGCACAGTGGGTTTTTAGGGCAGTGAACTATTCAGCATGATACTATAATGGTGGATACATATCATTATATATTTGTCCAAACCCATAGAATGTACAACAGCAAGAGTGAACCCTAATGTAATCTATGGACTTTAGGTGATAATGATGTGTCAATTTAGGTTCATCGATTTTTGCACATGTGAAAAATTGCAATGTAAAAAGATTTTGCACCGCTGTGGTACAAGATGTCAGTAGTGGGAGAGGTGTGCATGTGTAAGGGCAGGGAATGTCTAAGAACTCTCTGTACTTTCTGGTCAATTTTGCTGTGAACCTAAAACTACTCTAAAAAAATAAAGTCTATTTTCTGGAAAGTTATTTTTTTTCCTTCAATTTAAAAGACTGTTTCATTGGGTGTTAAATCCTGGTTGACAGCTTTTTTTCTTTCAACACTTTGAAGATCTCACTCCATTGTTTTCTGGATTACATAGTTTATGAATATGTCTGCTATAATTTTTAATCTTTGTTTTTCTGTGTGTAATGTTTCTTTTTTGTCTTGCTGCCTTCAAGATTTTTCTCTTTGTCTTTGGTTTTCAGCAGTTTGAATATGATATGTCTAAGTGCGATTTTGGGGGAGGTAGTATTTATCCTGCTTGTGATTTCTGAACTTCTTGTATCTCTAGTTTATATTTTTCATTGTTTTCTGAAAATTCTTGCCTAACCTATCTTTAAATGTTTTTTTTTCTTTAGTTATATTTCTTCCTTCTAGGATTCTAATTACACATATATTAGACCACTTGATATTGTCTCATAGCTCCTGGATTCTCTGTTCTGGTTTTCTACACACCTTTTTCTCTTTGTGTTTACATATGAGTAATTTCTGTTGCCCTATCTTCAGGTTCCCTGATTCTTTCCTTGGCTGTGTTGAGTCTACAATGAGCTTGTCAAAGGCATTCTTCAGCTGTCTTATTGTATTTTTTATTTCTAGAATTTCCATAGTGTAATATGATGTAAATACGATTTTTTTTCTGGAAGTATGCACATTTCTTCTTTTCGTAAGCCATTAGTGTGGAGAGTTAAGTCAATTTAGTTGGTATGTGACCTGGGTTTAAGATCATTTTTGGTTGTTATATTTGCCTTCAGTGTACTTTCAGCTTCAAAACATTTTACTTAGGTAGGGGCTACGTTTCCAGAAGTTTTGTTTTGTTTTTTAAATACTCCTGCTTCACCTGCAGCTTTGAGACTTCCCAGTGGACTTGCACCTCAGAAGGATTTTCTTGATGCACTCTTGCCCCTCCCCAGCAGTAGTCTTCTTTCGCCTGGTATTCATGCTTGCTAGCCTAGTGGTGGAGACCAGTAGGGATCCTGTGTTGTCCTGGTCCAGCCTCAGTTATAGACAGTTTGCAAACTCTATTGCCCTATGGGATGTCAGGAAATTATCTGGCCCCAGATCTTTAGAAGTGTTCTACCATTGTGGGAGAGGCATTATACTATCTTCTGCCCAAGATCCACCAAAGATACAAGGAAGAGTTTTGAATGTCATGGAGAGGAGGGTCAAGATCACTGAGAAAGCTCCAGGGACAGGAATAGGCTTTCTTGTGAGCACCCAGTGAAGGTCTTTGGAGAAGAGATGTGAGAGGTGTGAATTTCCCTGGTGTCTGTGACTCCCAGGAGTCCCATACTGTCACATAACCCATACTTTGCCTTTAGCAATTTATTTAAAAGTTTTATGTGAATTCTTCTTATCTTCTTCTGTGGTACCCAGTGTTTCATCCTTTTGTATTCTGCCACAGGTGAACATGTGCTTTTTTATTGCTCTATGACTCAGATCTCTGATGGATTCAGGAAAAGTTACCATTTTGTAGTTTATCCGGTTATTGTTGTTGTTGTTAGGGTGTGAGCAGTACTCTTCCCAGCTTTCTCCATCCTGGAATTCTTCTTTGTGTTTTGAGGAATTTTTTCCCTAATCCATTCCATATGTATTTAATATGTAGCATGATAATTGATGTTTCCTTTCATTTACTTGCAATTTTGATTCCCTCTTTGACTTACAGTTATTTAGATAGTGACTTAAAAAATTTTTTTTTAAATATTTATTTATTTATTTATTTGGCTATGCCGGGACTTAGTTGTGGCATGCGGGATCTTTGTTGCAGCATGTGGGATCTTCATTTGCAGTGTGCGGGATCTTCAGTTGCAGCATGAGGGATCTTTTAGTTGCAACATGCAGTATCTTTAGTTGAGGCATGCGAACTCTCAGTTGCAGCATGTGAACTCTTAGGTGCAGCATAACATGCAGGATCTAGTTCCCTGACCAGGGATCGAACCTGGGCCCCCTGCATTGGGAGCACAGAGTCTTAACCACTGGACCACTAGGGAAGTCCCTAGATAGTGACTTTTAAGTTTTTTTTTGTTTTTTTTTTGTTTTTGTTTTTTTGCGGTACGCGGGCCTCCCACCGCTGCGGCCCCTCCCGCCGTGGAGCACAGGCTCCGGACGTGCAGGCCCAGCGGCCATGGCCCATGGGCCCAGCCGCTCCGCGGCACGCGGGACTCCCCCCCCCCGGACCGGGGCACGAACCCACGTCCCCTGCATTGGCAGCATCGTCAGGCGGACTCTCAACCATTGCGCCACCAGGGAAGCCCTAGATAGTGACTTCTAAAAGTCACTATCATTCTTATGACTTTTTGGCCACAATGTATATTCAGTATTTATAGGATATAGTGTTTAGTATCTCTGTTAAGCCAAGTTTATTAATGATTAATAATAGTCAAGTTCTCTATATCTTTATTTGCTTGACCTGTTAAAGATTGAAAGAAGTATGTTAAGGTATCCATTATGACAATAGCTTTACACGTTTTTGTTTTTTTTTAAATTACCTTTCTTTCTTCCTGGCTGTTTTAGTTGTTTTGTAGGTTTTTCAGCCCAGAAATATTCATGAATGTCTTCGTTTTGGAATATCATAACAAAATAACCCTCTGATTTCATTTAGTTGTTTTTTTCTATTACAACTTCTGATTTCTTCTTGTTTCATGTATCTTAGGCCATCTCTTTATTTTTTATCTGTTTTGTTCATATCCACTGAAAACTCAAGGGCATGTTTACTGTCCTCCCTTCCCTAGACTACTGATATAGGTTTCTCATTGGTCTCCTTGCTTCTCCTTTTTTTTTTTTTTTTTTTTTTTTTTTGCTGTACGCGGGCCTCTCACTGCTGTGGCCTCTCCCGTTGCGGAGCACAGGCTCCGGACACACAGGCTCTGCGGCCATGGCTCGCGGGCCCAGCCGCTCCGCGGCATGTGGGACCCTCCGGGATCGGGGCACGAACCCGCGTCCCCTGCATCGGCAGGCGGACTCTCAACCACTGCGCCACCAGGGAAGCCCCTTGCTTCTCCTTTTACCTTACTATAATCCATTCTCCACTCAGCAGCCAGAGTAATAATTTTCCAGCTGAAAGCTCTCCTGTGGCTTCTCTCACACTTACACTTCTTACCGTGGCTTATGTTAAGTAATCTACCCCAGCCTCCTTCTCTAACCTCATCTCATCTGACTCTCCCCTTTGCTCCTTATGCTCTAGCCCTGCTGGCTTTATTTCGTTTCCTAAACCATGCCATGTTTTTACTTCAGGGCTTTTACACAAGGTAGTTTCTCTACCTAGAAGGCTTCTTACCATGACTAATGCCTCCCTTTTCCTTCAGAACTAAGTGCATTTGTCACCGCAGAGAATTCTCCCTGACTACTCAATCTGAAGTAGCCATTCTATCACCAATTCACTCTATTATGTTGCTTTATTTTTCTTCTTTAAAGCATTTACTAATATCTGAAATATTTCTAGTCATTTATTTGTGGGACTCAGTGAGAGTGGGTACCTTGTGTGAGCTGTTTTCTGTTGTATCCCTGGCACCTGTAACCCTGTATATCTCAGGGAAATTTTCTTCAGCTATTTCTTTAGGTCTTCATTTAATCAGTTTTCTCCTTCTAAAATTTCTTTTGTACTCACTTGTCTGGAGTTTTCTTCTAGATGTCATAATTTTCTTCTTTTTATATGTTTCCTTGAATTTCTCAGAATTTCTTTTTAAGTTTGCTCACTAATACACTGATTCTGTTTTCTGTAGTACCTAGTTCTTATGTTTACTGCTTCCATTGAGATATAAAATCTGCAATTCTGTAATCATTTTTTTCTCTCCGCACTTTTTTCTCTGATTATATTGTTCTGCTTGATGCAATGTCTTTTTGGAATTTGTTGGAAAAGTTATTTCTCAGGTTGGTTACTTTTTTGGAACTGCTAAATTTTTTTTGTTTTGAATTATATTTTATTTTTTTATACAGCAGGTTCTTACTACTTATCCATTTTATACATATTAGTGTATATATGTCAATCCCAATCTCCCAATTCATCACACCACCACCCCCTGCTGCTTTCCCCCTTGGTGTCCATACCTTTGTTCTCTACATCTGTGTCTCAATTTCTACCCTGCAAACGAGTTCATCTGTACCGTTTTTCTAGGTTCCACATATATGCGTTAATATACGATATTTGTTTTTCTCTTTCTGGCTTACTTCACTCTATATGAAAGTCTCTAGATCCATCCACGTCTCAAAAAATGACCCAATATTGTTCCTTTTTATGGCTGAGTAATATTCCATTGTATATATGGACCACATCTTCTTTATCCATTCATCTGTCAGTGGGCATTTAGGTTGCTTTCATGACCTGGCTATTGTAAACAGTGCTGCAGTGAACATTGGGGTGCATGTGTCTTTTTGAATTATGGTTTTCTCTGGGTATATGCCCAGTAGTGGGATTGCTGGATCATATGGTAATTCTATTTTTAGTTTTTTAAGGAACCTCCATACTGTTCTCCATAGTGGCTGTATCAATTTACATTCCCACCAACAGTGCAAGAGTGTTCCCTTTTCTCCACACCCTCTCCAGCATCTGTTGTTTATAGATTTTCTGATGATGCCCATTCTAACTGCTGTGAGGTGGTACCTCATTGTAGTTTTGATTTGCATTACTCTAATAATTAGTGATGTTGAGCAGCTTTTCATGTGCTTCTTGGCCATCTATGTCTTCTTTGGAGAAATGTCTATTTAGTTCTTCTGCCCATTTTTGGATTGGGTTGTTTGGTTTTTTAATATTGAGCTGCATGAGCTGTTTATATATTTTCGAGATTAAGCCTTTGTCTGTTGATTCATTTGCAAATATTTTCTCCCATTCTGAGGGTTGTCTTTTCATCTTGTTTATAGTTTCCTTTGCTGTGCAAAAGCTTTGAAGTTTCATTAGGTCCCATTTGTTTATTTTTGTTTTTATTTCCATTACTCTAGGAGGTGGATCAAAAAAGATCTTGCTGTGATTTATGTCATAGAGTGTTCTGCCTATGTTTTCCTCTAAGAGTTTTACAGTGTCCAGTCTTATATCCAGGTCTCTAATCCATTTTGAGTTTATTTTTGTGTATGGTGTTAGGGAGTGTTCTAATTTCATTCTTTTACATGTAGCTGTCCAGTTTTCCCAGCACCACTTATTGAAGAGACTGTCTTTTCTCCATTGTATGTCCTTGCCTCCTTTGTCATAGATTAGTTGACCATAGGTACGTGGATTGATCTCTGGGCTTTCTACCCTGTTCCATTGATCTATGTTTCTGTTTTTGTGCCAGTACCATATTGTCTTGATTACTGTAGCTTTGTAGTATAGTCTGAAGTCAGGAAGCCTGATTTCTCCAGCTCTGTTTTTTTCCCCCAAGACTGCTTTGGCTCTTCGGGATCTTTTGTGTCTCCATACAAATTTTAAGATTTTTTCTTCTAGTTCTGTAAAAAAATGCCATTGGTAATTTGATAGGGATTGCATTGAATCTGTAGATTGCTTTGGGTGGTATAGTCATTTTCACAATATTGATTCTTCCAATCCAAGAACATGGTATATCTTTCCATCTGTTGGTATCATCTTTAATTTCTTTCATCAGTGTCTTATAGTTTTCTGCATACAGGTCTTTTGTCTCCCTAGGTAGGTTTATTCCTAGGTATTTTATTCTTTTTGTTGAAGTGGTAAATGGGAGTGTTTCCTTAATATCTCTTTCAGATTTTTCATCATTAGTGTATAGGAATGCAAGAGATTTCTGTACATTAATTTTGTATCTTGCAACTTTACCAGATTCATTGATTAACTCTTGTAGTTTTCTGGTGGCATCTTTAGGATTCTCTATGTATAATATCATGTCATCTGCAAACAGTGACAGTTTTACTTCTTCTTTTCCAATTTGTATTCCTTTTATTTCTTTTTCTTCTCTGATTGCCGTGGCTAGGACTTCCAAAACTATGTTGAATACTAGTGGTGAGAGTGGACATCCTTGTTTTGTTCCTGATCTTAGAGGAAATGCTTTCAGTTTTTCACCATTGAGAATGATGTTTGCTGTGGGTTGGTCGTATATGGCCTTTATTATGTTGAGGTAGGTTCCCTCTATGCCCACTTTCTGGAGAGTTTTTATCATAAACAGGTGTTGAATTTTGTCAAAAGCTTTTTCTGCATCTATTGAGATGATCATATGGTTTTTATTCTTCAGTTTGTTAATATGGTGTATCACATTGATTGATTTGCGTGTATTGAAGACTCCTTGCATCCCTAGGATAAATCCCACTTGATCATGGTGTATGATCCTTTTAATGTGTTGTTGGATTCTGTTTGCTAGTATTTTGTTGAGGATTTTTGCATCTATATTCGTCAGTGATATTGGTCTGTAATTTTCTTTTTTTGTAGTATTTTTGTCTGGTTTTGGTGTCAGGGTGATGGTGGCCTCATAGAATGAGTTTGGGAGTGTTCCTTCCTCTGCAATTTTTTCGAAGAGTTTGAGAAGGATGGGTGTTAGCTCTTCTCTAAATGTTTGATAGAATTCACCTGTGAAGCCATCTGGTCCTGGACTTCTGTTTGTTGGAAGATTTTTAATCACAGTTTCAATTTCATTACGTGTGATTGGTCTGTTCATATTTCTGTTTCTTCCTGGTTCAGTCTTGGAAGGTTATACCTTTCTAAGAATTTGTCCATTTCTTCCAGGTTGTCCATTTTATTGGCATAGGGTTGCTTGTAGTAGTCTCTTAGGATGCTTTGTATTTCTGTGGTGTCTGTTGTAAATTCTTTTTCATTTCTAATTTTATTGTTTTCTAATTTATTGTTTTCTTAAATTTACTGAGGCTTGATTTGTGACCCAAGATATGATATATCCTGGAGAATGTTCCATGTGCACTTGAGAAGAAAGTGTAATCTGCTGTTTTTGAATGGTATGTCCTATAAATATCAATTAAATCTATCTGGTCTGTTGTGTCATTTCAAGCTTCTGTTTCCTTATTTATTTTCATTTTGGATGATCTGTCCATTGGTATAAGTGAGGTGTTAAAGTCCCCCACTATTATTGTGTTATTGTCGATTTCCTCTTTTATAGCTGTTTGCAGTTGCCTTATGTATTGAGGTGCTCCTATGTTGGGTGCATATATATTTATAATTGTTACATCTTCTTCTTGGATTGATCCCTTGATCATTATGTAGTGTCCTTCCTTGTCTCTTCTAATAGTCTTTATTTTAAAGTCTATTTTGTCTGATATAAGAATTGCTACTCCAGCTTTCTTTTGATTTCCATTTGCATGGAATATCTTTTTCCATCCCCTCACTTTCAGTCTGTATGTGTCCCTAGGTCTGAAGTGGGTCTCTTGTAGACAGCATATATATAGGTCTTATTTTTGTATCCATTCAGCGAACCTGTGTCTTTTGGTTGGAGATTTAATCCATTCACATTTAAGGTAATTATCGATATGTATGTTCCTATTACCATTTTCTTAATTGTAATGGGTTTGTTTTTTTTAGGTCCTTTTCTTCTCTTGTGTTTACCACTTAGAGAAGTTCCTTTAGCATTTGTTGTAGAGCTGGTTTGGTGGTGCTGACTTCTCTTAGCTTTTGCTTGTCTGTAGAGCTTTTGATTTCTCTGTCGAATCTGAATGAGATCCTTGCCAGGTAGAGTAATCTTGGTTGTAGTTTTTTCCGTTTTATCACTTTAAATATGTCATGCCATTCCCTTCTGGCTTGTAGAGTTTCTGCTGAGAAATCAGCTCTTAACATTATGGGTGTTCACTTGTATGTTATTTGTTGTCTTTCCCTTGTTGCTCTCAGTAATTTTTCTTTGTCTTTAATTTTTGTCATTTGATTATTGTTTGTCTTGCCGTGTTTCTCCTTGGGTTTATCGTGCCTGGGACTCTCTGTGCTTCCTGGACTTGGGTGGCTATTTTCTTTACCATGTTAGGGAAGTTTTCGACTATAATCTCTTCAAATATTTTCTCTGGTCCTTTCTCTCTCTCTTCTCCTTCTGGGACCCCTATAATGCAAATGTTGTTGCATTTAATGTTGTCCCAGAGTTCTCTTAGGCTGCCTTCATTTCTTTTCATTCTTTTTTCTTTATTTTGTTCTGCAGCAGTGAATTCCACCATTCTGTCTTCCAGTTCTCTTATCCATTCTTCTGCCTCAGTTTTTCTGCTATTGATTCCTTAGGGTATTTTTCATTTCAGTTATTGTATTGTTCATCTCTGTTTGCTTGTTCTTTAATTTTTCTAGGTGTTTGTTCTTTAATTCTTCTAGGTCTTTGTTAAACATTTCTTGCATCTTCTCGATTTTTGCCTCCATTCTCTTTCTGACGTCCTGCATCGTCTTCACTATCATTATTCTGAATTCTTTTTTGGAAGGTTACCCATCTCCACTTCATTTAGTTGTTTTTCTGGGGTTTTATCTTGTTCCTTCATCTGGTACATAGCCTTCTGCCTTTTCATCTTGTCTGTCTTTCTGTGAATGTGGTTTCTGTTCCACAGGCTGCAGGATTGTAGTTCTTCTTGCTTCTGCTGTCTGCCCTCTGGTGGATCTAAATTTTTTTTGTTTGTCTCACATTTTGATATATTTGTTTACTTTTCATTATGGAGGGAGACCTGAGTTTGCCCAGTACTAGGAGTTGAGATGACTTTGCCATAGATTGTATCTATCCTCCTTTAATGCTTTCAGGCTTCTGAGATGAGCAAGAGCATTATGGGGAGTGAAGTTGTGGTAAAGGGAAGAGTCAGATCTGATATGGGGAATAGTCTTTTTCATCAAATGGAGACTCTCTAGCCTTGGAGAATCAGAGGAATTGGAGACTAGTTTAGCTGCATGTGAAGATGGGATAAATGTACTAATAAAATAGAACCACCTCTCAGTTATCTGTATTGACTCTGGCAGAAACATCTAGCATGGCTCCTGGCACAGAGTTAATACTCAGGATATGTTTGTTGAAATGAACCAGAGCACACTGAGTGATTCCTGTATGCCTGGCTCTGTGCTGGATGCCATGGGAAATTCAGAGACGATAATCCCATTCCTGCAGTGGGCTTTATCTGGTAGGAATTAATAGCCATTTGAAGAGTTAAAAAACAAAGGAAGAAATTTCTCAGTAAATATAGATGTGTTAAAAGCAGGGAGAGGTCCCTTTGAACTGGTTAGTTGGGTAAGTCTTCCAGAAGGGGACAATATTAGCTGGGTCTTAAAGTGGTTGGAAAAAGGAAGGCTGTGGTTAGGGTGAACTAGCTTGGTGGAGTAGCTGATATAAAGGTGATATAGAGGCCTTAACCAGCATGATGTGTGTGGGAGAAGTAAAAGGATCAGTTCGTCTGGAACAGGCAAGATGTGGGTATAGAGTAAATAGGCCCTGGCCCCATGAGCCTGAGCCTTGATTGCTAAGTGTAGGATTTTAGCCTTTACCTTGTGGCTGCTGGAAGGTGTTAGAGGCCTTTGAGCTAGGAAGAAAGAACTATGGTTAAAACTGCTTGAGGAAGCTCCATCGGTACATTTCCATTGGTGTGAGATGGACAGGATGTAAGATGTCTCCTCTTGTGTTTTTCCTCCTTTCACCTCATCTGTCTCTTCTCTGTTTCTTTTCTTTCTCCAGCCTGCATCAGTCTCCTGGGATATTCCCTGGAGTGACTTCTGATTCCTACCATCTCCAAAACAGTAACAAGATCAGCACCACACTCTTTACTTGCTGGTAGCTGCTGCAATCAGGGCTGCGGGTAGTATGCCAGATATGGCAGAGATGTTAGAGTTTTCCAGAGGGAAGTTCTGCATCCTGAATGCTGAGCTGGGAGCATACAAAATGGATGTTATATTCTTGTCATATGGCTTATGAAAATTGGCCTTAAGAAAAGAAATAACAAGTGGCAGGAAGTTACTGTCACTCTGTGGCTTGGGGATGGATGGGGATGAGGGAGTACCGGGTTCACCAATTGTCTGAGCTTCTAAGAGTTTTTGCACATCTGAACAACTGCCTTGCCTAAAAGGCCCAGGAGACCATATAGTCTAATGGTTAGAAAGTTGACAAATCTCTCAACCCATCACTCTGCATCCTGAGTTGCTCCCTATGGATGACAGGGAAGTCCAGTCCCAACACTGTGTCCAACCTGGTGCTTCCTTTGGCCACTTGCCAAAGTGGGCTTCTCACTAATGGGAATGGAGATGAAGATTTCACCCAGATATCATTAGGATTACACTGTTCTACCATTCTGAGT
Organism: Mesoplodon mirus; assembly: GCF_964341445.2. Lineage (NCBI taxonomy): Eukaryota > Metazoa > Chordata > Mammalia > Artiodactyla > Ziphiidae > Mesoplodon > Mesoplodon mirus. Next base: position 74,605,743 of record NC_138980.1, read on the forward strand.
TTGTTACGCCTGTTCCACATCTCTCAATTTTACTAATATACTCCCTTTCCTAGGGTTTTTCTGAAAACATCACTTGGTCAAGGTTTTTTTGTGAGCAGCATATGCTTGAGAAGATTTGAGGTACTGCAGCTGTTCTGTGCTGTCATGGCACTTGCTCTGAGCTTCATCCATCATAATGGCTTTGTTTCTCATGTGTTTCATAGTGTTTTCTGTACCAATCTCCACTGTGCATCTCCTACCCTTTGGCAAACTCTGTGCCAAACAAACAGGACAGATTCCGCCTAGAACTATGCTGTCCAGTACAATAGCTACTAGCCATATATGGCTATTTAATTGAATGTAGCTAATTAATTAAAATTAAATAATATATGGACTTCCCTGGTGGCGCAGTGGTTAAGAATCCTCCTGCCAATGCAGGGTACACAGGTTCAAGCCCTGGTCCAGGAAGATCCCACATGCCGCGGAGCAACTAAGCCCATGCACCACAACTACTGAGCCTGCACTCTAGAGCCTGTGAGCCACAACTACTGAACCCCCTGCGCCTAGAGCCCGTGCTCCACAACAAGGGAAGCCACCGCAATGAGAAGCCCATGCACGCAACGAAGAGTAGCCCCCGTAGCCCCTGCACACCACAACTAGAGAAAGCCCGCACGCAGCAACGAAGACCCAATGCAGCCAAAACTTAATTAATTAATTAATTAAAAAATTAAAAATTAAAAATTAAATTAAATAATATAAAAAATTATCAGTTGCCTTAACCATATTCCAAGTGTTTGATAGCCACATATGGCTTGTGGCTCCTATATTGGACAGTGCAGATACATAATTCTCATTATCACAGAACATTCTATTGGAATGCTGGTCTAGAATAATATAGCCAAATTCCAGCAGGACTGTCCAGGTAGATGTAGGTACTCCAAGGCAGGTTCAAGTTCTTCTTTGCCACTATGTGAAGCAGATGTACTTACCTCTTCATTATTCCAGTTGTCCATCTGGTAACTATTAGATTAGACACACACACACACACACACACACACACACACACACATACACACTCCTGCTTGTTAATTCTTACAGACTGGATATTCTAAACCCATAAGAAAGAAGAGAAGCATTTTCCAAATTGCTCCATAATTTTTCTTACACATGGTATGGTTAATACCTCATGTTATTATGCAAGGAAGTCCTTCTTTTATACTGTGTGCCCCTTTGGGCCTGTCATGAAGAAGAAAATAAGCCCATTTTTGAACTTCTCTCCTTTAGTATCAGGCCACTCAGCTCTAAAAGGAAGCAATAGAAGCTCTTATTCATTCCTTTTTAAGAGCCTGATGAAGTGCCCTCTACCTCCCAGTCTCTTCTGAGGCTCTAGAGGTAGAGACCGGGAGTCTCAGCATTGGGAAGTTCTTCTTAGATGCTGTAGTCTTTTGTCATTTCACACCTTAACCTCAAAGGAAGCCCTTTTTCCTGGGATGGAGCACTTTAGTTCCCACAACTCTTCTCTGAAGTCACTGTAGAGTGGGTGGAGGGAGATGAAGGCGATGCCTTGGTCTGAACTTTTTGAGTAACCTTAGGAGTGGATCTGTTAAAACCGGAGGGTTTTTTTCTTTACCACACCACCCCCAGGATTCCATTTCCTGCACATGTGGCATCAGCACCTCTAGTTATCTTGGCCCAAGCCTTTGGACCATGCCTTGGGAGGGCTCTACCCTCTGCATTGAGCTCCATTTGTACCTCTCCAGTGGAAACAATGACTTTCTTTGCCCTGACCTGGTAGGAAAGCTCTTTCCTCTTACTTGGTTAACCAGAGTAGGAATTAGGATTACTGCCTCTGTGGGTAAAAGACATTTTGCATGTTGGAGAAAGAGGTAGGTAGTGGTTTCATCTGCCACTACTGCCCATGGATGTGACTAGAACCTCCTCCTGATACCCTGCCTCTTCCATTGGCCCTTTCCCAGCTCCTATACTATTTTGACTTTCTACTCACCCCTTTTTCTAATCCTGATGCCATCCTAGACCATTTTTTCCTGTCCCTTCTCTTGCCCCAGTTCTAGCCACTGCCCTGGACTCAAGGTCAGTTGAGGGGAACAGTCTCTCGAAACTTGGGCAAAGATCTTTGGGGGTGGGGTGCTGCTGGGATGCAAGGTGAGGACATGAGGAGAGGCACACATAATCTGAATGCTGGTAATTGCCTGACAAGGCTGGATCTTTCATGGCCTTCCTCGCTGTCTCTTTGAACTTCTTTCATAAGAGGAACCTTTATCTTCTGGCCCCCTGGCTATCCAGTATTTTATGCCTGCCCCCCATTCCCTATTTGAGGACATTCAACTGTGCTGCAGGAGAGAGCTGGCCCATGCCCCCACCTTCAGGGGCCAGGGAGATCCATGAGCCTGGCAATGAGGCCTAGGCAGAGACATGGTAGATGAACAGAGACTCCATGGCAGATGGAGTCTAGTCACTGCAGGGACCCCTGCAGAAGAAGCAGGCTCCAAACTTTAGCCTTTGCTTGGCCAACTCCTAATGATTTTATAAAAAATAGTTTTGTCTTTTAATTACCCAAGTGATGTACGAATACATTCTCCTCTTGTAACGTCTAGAGGAGAATATGATCTTCCTGTAAAAAAAAAGAAAGCAGTTCAGCCTGACAATTATACTATTGTAAAGCTAAATAAAGTGCCCTTTGACTGCCTCACCTGATCCTAATCCCCTCGCCCAGTTCCCACAAGTAACCACAGTTCTCAGGTGTACATCCTTCCAGATCTTTTTTTATACATTTATTTACTGACCCTGTATATCTATAAAAAAAATAGATAGGGTTCTTTTGTGGTTTTCTGCTTTTCTTTCCTTCTCTCTCTCTTTCTTTTTCATAAATGATGTGCTATACCTATCACTCTGCAGTTATCAGTGATATATTAGAGATCACTCTGGGTTGGTTGAAAGAGAGCATGTGCATTTTGGAATTGCTGCACAGTATTCTCTAACATGAACATACCTCAGTTTATATATTTATCTCTGGTTGACGGAAATTTTATGCATCTGCAGAATTTCACTATTACACACGGGCTGCAATGAATATTCTTGTATATGCTTCATTAAGCACACAAGCAAGCATCTTTCCTGGTAGGTACAACATAAGAAATTACAGGCTCATGGGAATATATATATTTACATTTAGTAGAGTCTGTCAACTTGTTCTCTAGAGAAAAGTTAGATCCACTAACATTACATACCTACGAAGCCTGTTAAAACCATTGTCTTCATAGTATCAAATGTCACATACAGAATTTCTGTTTATTTCTTAAGATCCTTAGTGATGCTAAACATCTCTTTATATATTTAGTGGGCATTTCTGTTTTGTCTTCTGTTAGTTACCTGTTCATATCCTTTTCCTATTAAGTGGTTAAGATTTTTTTTAAATAAATTTATTTATTTTATTTTTGGCTGCGTTGGGTTTTCATTGCTGCGTGAAGGCTTTCTGTAGTTGCAGTGTGCGGGCTTCTCATTGTGGTGGCTTCTCGTTGCGGAGCACGGGCTGTAGGTGCACAGGCTTCAGTAGTTGTGGCTCGCGGGTTCTAGAGCACAGGCTCAGTAGTTGTGGCTCATGGGCTCGGCTGCTCTGCAGCATGTGGGATCTTCCTGGACCAGGGCTCAAACCTGTGTCCCCTGCATGGGCAGGCAGATTCTTAACCACTGTGCCACCAGGGAAGCCCAGAGTTGTTAAGATTTTACTTGTTAACTTTTTGATACTCCTTCTGTACTCTGGATATTAATTCTTTGTCTATTATAAGTGTTACAAATGTTTCCTCTCAGTGTTTCACTTGTCTTTTATTTTATAGTATCTTTTATTATACTAAAGTCTTTGATTTTGATGGAGTAAAATGATCGATTTTTAATGGGACTTGATATTTTGTGTGGTCTTATTTAAAAAGGCTTCTTCTCCCCTCAAGGTCATAAACATATTATTATATATTTTTCTCCTATGTCTATACTTTTTTTTTTTTTTTTTTTGCGGTACACGGGCCTCTCACTGTTGTGGCCTCTCCCACTGCAGAGCACAGGCTCCGGACGTGCAGGCTCAGCGGCCATGGCTCACGGGCCCAGCCGCTCCGCGGCATGTGGGATCTTCCCAGACCGGGGCACAAACCCGTGTCCCCTGCATCGGCAGGCGGACTCTCAACCACTGCGCCACCAGGGAAGCCCTCCTATGTCTATTCTTTATATTTAGGGCTTTAATATCTCTGAATTTATTTTGCGAATAGTATGAGGAGGACTCTATCAATAGCTTAATGTTTCCTTGTAGGTGATAATTTTGTAGAAGCTTTGTTGATTGTCTTCCCAGTACTTATCCTGCCCTCCTCCCTTGCTAACGGCATTCTGAACTTCCCAGATATGTAGTTTGTGTGGAATTGATCTCACCCTCACCTCTTAAAGTGGCTTAAGGCAATCAATGCATCCCATTCCCCTGGCTACAGGGCATGAATGGTTCAGGTGGGTTAATGACCCTTTGGGCGCCAAGATACACGAAATAGTGTTTGCTGGGAGCTTCTGAGAAAGAGGCTTTTCTTCTGTATTGGCTCAGTTGCCACTGACAATTATCTTACTCCCACAAGGGAAGCTAATCTTAGGATGAACCAATACAGTAGAAGACAAAGAAGATAAATCAGGTTCTTGGTGACATCATTGATCTGCTGGACCAATCCTGTTCTGAAATCCAGCCTACCTCTGGACATTTCTTTTACATGAGCCAGTACATTTTCTTTATTATTTAAGCCAGTTTGAGTTAAGTTTTACTTAAAACTAGAAATATTTCTAACCTATTTAGTCACAGTTGTCTCAATACTGTTCATTGAAAGATTCATCTGTTTCACACTTACATGAAAGACCACATGTGGTAGACTCAGGCTTGCTTACTGAAAGACCAAGAGTATACATGAACAGAAAGCTCCAAGACTTGGGACTTCCCTGGTGGTGCAGTGGTTAAGAATCCACCTGCCAATGCAGGGGACAGGGGTTCGATCCCAGGTCCAGGAAGATCCCACATGCCGTGGAGCAACTGGGCCTGTGTGCCACAACTACTGAGCTTGCACTCTAGAGCCCATGAGCCACAACTACTGAGCACACGTGCCACAGCTACTGAAGCCCACATGCCTAGAGCCCGTACTCCACAACAAGAGAAGCCACCACAGTGAGAAGCCCATGCACTGCAACGAAGAGTAGACCCTGCTCACCGCAACTATAGAAAGCCTGCACACAGCAACAAAGACCCAACGCAGCCAAAAATTACTTACTTAATTAATTTTTTAAAAAAAAGAAAGAAAAAGAAAACTCCAAGACTCTATAGCTAGGTAAGGATAGGTTGCCCAAAAATCTGGCAACAAGAATTTTCAAGGCCTAGAATATACATATTAGGACTCTGTGGTGTGGCTTACCAAAGAGCAGAATTATTGCTTTATTTGGTAGTATGAACTGGAGGAATTGCAAAAGGCAGTACGTGCTCTTCTGGACTCTTCTGACCTGGTGGACATGTCATTCTCTGCAGGCTGCCAAGACCGTGAACTTGGGGGTTGCCTTTGTGATAAAGCAAGAAACCTCCACATGCATCCTCATCTCACTAATATCCTCTGTACTACTAATTAGTAACTATTTCAGGAGTTAACCAAAATAAAACCAACCTTAAAGAGGGTCCAAGTCAGTATTATCACTCATCTCTGAATCTAGACTTTATCTTGTCTCCATAAATCCCATAAATATGTGGGTCTGTTTTCTGGACTCTTCATTCTGAGTTACTGATTTGTTTATTCATTTAGGTACCAGTACCACACAGTCTTAATTCCTTTTGCTTTATGACATATTTTGAAATTATATACTGCAAATCTTCCACCATAATTCTTCTACAGAATGATCTCAAATATTCTCCCTTGTGAATTTTAGAATCAATCTGTCAGGATCCATGAGACTTTCTGTAGGGATTTTGATTTTAATAGAATTAGGATGGAATTTATAGACTAATTGGAGGAGAACTCACTTTTGTGGTATTTTGGAAAGCTGCTAATTTTTTGTTTATTGATCTTATATCTGGCCACGTTGTTCAACTCCTGGGCTTTCTGTGTAAAGTCTCACATCATCAAGAGGTAATATAGTATAGCGATTAAGAGTACAGAGTCTGAAGTCAGACTTTCTGGGTTTAAATTCTGGCTCTGCCGTTTACCAGCCAAGTACCTCAGCATCTCTGTTAGTTTCCTCATCTGTAAAAATGGCTTCTAGGGCTTCCCTGGTGGCGCAGTGGTGGAGAGTCCGCCTGCTGATGCAGGGGACACGGGTTCGTGCCCCGGTCCGGGAGGATCCCACATGCCGCGGAGCGGCTGGGCCCGTGAGCCATGGCCGCTGGGCCTGCGCGTCCGGAGCCTGTGCTCCGCAACGGGAGAGGCCACAACAGTGAGAGGCCCACGTACCGCAAAAAAAAAAAAAAAAAAAAAAAATGGCTTCTATACCAATACCTACCTCATAAGGTGATTGTTAGGATTAAATGAGTTAAATGAGATACATAAAACATTTAATATAAAGCAAGCAGTGATAATAATCATCATTTATTTTAAAAGAACAAGTTTATCTGTTGTTTTTTTAATCCTCATATGTGTTTTTCTTATCTTAATGCACTTGCTAGGACTTCAATACAGTATTGCATAGTAGCGTGGGTATCAGGTATTGTTGTCTTGTTCCTGACTTTAATGGAATTTCTTCTGATGTTTCACTATTAAAATATATATGCTATAGATTTCTGGTGTAATCCTTGGTCTTATTAAGGATGCTTCCTGGTGGTCCTAGTATACGAAGAATTGGCTGAAGCAGTGAGTGAAGGCCAAGCCCTGAGCACTAGGCCAACCTTGCTTGCAGCCTATTAGGCATAAAGTACCCAGTGCTACAAGAGAAGAAGAGACAAGGCTGCAGATGCTTAAAGCAGGCCAGACACCCACCTTCCTCTGTTGGAGAGTCCCATGCTTAGAAGGGGCATGATGGAGATATGCTTGGGCTGTGCATGTGGTAGTCTGTCTGTAGCAATAATGAAGGCTCTGGCCTGTGTATACAAGACATTTGGGGGGTATGTACCTGTGTGCATGGGTGCACTTGCATGCTCATTCTGGTCCTGGTTCCTGCAGCCTCATGGGCCCTGCCTAGCCATCGTTTCTGCAGTAGAGGAAGAGGGGCTCCTGACTGCTGTATCTCTTTTGGATTGTCATAGTTTCTGTGTACAGTACCCTTATTTCACCTGCCCCACCCCCTAGAGGCAGTCAGGGTGATGACTGAAGCATCAGAACTGTGGTTTCTGTAACAGGAAGTGATTTAGATGCTGAAAGCTAATTTTAGATGAGTTGATATGGGGTTTTCAAAGAATGTTTCAGGGGTGGTTTCAGGCTCAAGGCTCAGCCTCCAGCTCCTCTCATCTACGAGGGGCTGGCAGTTTCCCACTGCCATTGTCATTGTCTAGCTGCGTGAGCTCATGCCCAGCTGGTCAGCACTCTTGGGTGGAAAGCCGGGGCTGGTTTTCCCTGGATTCCAGCCTGCCTGAATCATTGTTTTTGGCCTTGACCTCAAGGCAGACTCTTGAGACTCAGCATAGGCTGGCTCTAGGCCAGGCTGACACAGGGCCTTTTATCCCTGGCAAGAACTGCCTGGAGGCTCTAAGGGTCCTGTCAGGACAGGACCCCCATCCATGCTGAGGTTGTAGGCCAGTGATGAGATGAGGCTTTTGGGTCAAGAGAAGTGTCATCTTGGATGGCAGGCATTTAGTGGGGCATCTTCTCCAGGTCAGCACTTTCTCGAGCTTCTTAGAAGGGAGGACACTCGGACCCATGATAGCTGCACTAGAGATTCCATCACTGTTTCAGACCTGGAGTTTGGGACTCCTGCTAGTAGCAACAGACACAAAAGCAGAAGAATAGGCACGGAACTTTCAGACAGTCCTGTCTTCTTAGAGCTAAAGCCCCACTGGTTGGCACCCTCAGAGCTGAATGGTTTCTGTCTCTGCCAAGGCCTGAACACAGGAAGTAGGAAACGGGGCTATATGCTCACCTCCACAAGGGTCTACAAAGCCCATTTTCATCTGCTGTCGTGTACCCTAGGGCTTCCACAGCAACCCCTGTAGCAGAGAATGCTGCCCCCATTCTAAGATAAGACGGGCTTCACTGTGCTAAGAGAGATGGCCCGGGGTTACACAGTTAGTGTGGGTGGCATCAGAGCCAGGTTATGTGCTGACCCTTGCACCATACTGCCAATGGGATGCCCAACATTCAGGGAGGGAGCTCTGCATGTCTGATCCAGGCAGCAGCCAGCCATGAGCACCTGCCACAAGCCTGGGGCCTCTCGAAAGCTGAAGGAAGCATAATTAAAGTCTCTGCCAGTGCCTAATCTACCCCTTGCCCTGCTTTTGTGTGAGGTGTAGCCTGGGAGATGAGGCCAGGCCTTTAGGCCTTGGTTGGTACACAAGAGGAGACACTCTTGCCCCGGAGAGGCCTGTAGACAGGCTTTCTGGGGGCAAAAAGCAGGAGGCCTTCTCTTTGGCCTCCATAGTCAGTCAGTCCCCAGAAGAGGATCAAGGAGGGCAGGACTGGCGACCAGCCCAGAGCCAGGGCTGGGCTCAGACCTAGAGATGATGAGAGTATTCTCACAAAAGCTCCAGTGTTTGCAGTGTATTGACACAGTTTGATGGTATGAGCTAAGGCCTGCTTTGAGAGTTCCATAGAAGGTGTCTTTGACCTATTTTCAAGGGCTGTGGTGGCAGGAGGAATTTTTGGCCACATCATAAAGAGTTTTGTGGCCACCTCTGATAGACCAAGCTCAGGAAGTTGTAATTTTCCACAATTAGCTTATTAGTCACCAAGATAATCCTTGCCCAATCTCCTGGCTCCTGCTCCTGTGTGAGAGGCTGACAGGGATGGTGCTCCAGTGTGGCAGCCCTGCCTCCTCAGGTTAGGCCTCAGCAGCAGGCCAGGAGCCCTGGAGGCCTTGAGCACTGAGGTTGGACCGTCTGTGTGCCTGCCTTGTTTGTGGAGCTTCTGCACAGCCAACTTTTTTTTTGCGGTACACGGGCCTCTCACTGTTGTGGCCTCTCCCGTTGCGGAGCACAGGCTCTGGATGCGCAGGCTCAGCAGCCATGGCTCACGGGCCCAGCTGCTCTGCGGCATGTGGGATCTTCCCGGACCGGGACACGAACCCGTGTCCCCTGCATCGGCAAGCAGACTCTCAACCACTGCGCCACTAGGGAAGCCCTGCACAGCCAACTTCTTGAACACTTTGTCCTCCTCAGGAGATTTAGTTAGGACAAGAAATCCTTTACGATCTCAATGAAGGGATGTGGGTAGAGAGTAGATCCCAGAAAATCCACTCAAAGGAAGACCCTTGTACTCTGTGGTATCAGTAACTGTGAGGGCCCGGTCTATGACCTTTCTGGGGCATTTTCATTTTAAGAAAAGAGAAAGTCTTAAGCCAAGGAATACATTAATGGAGGCTTTCATAAAGCACCTTCAGGAAACTATATAGTGTTCAGAGCTCCTTGCCCATTAGAAAGATGGGGCTGTGTGGTGTTCACACTTGGATCCCCAGGGTGGACCTCACTCAGGGAGACAGAATTAGGCGAAGGCTACCCCTCTGTGGGAGTTTTGCCTACTCAGTCCCTTCTTCCTAACTACTGGGTTGTCTCATTACAGCTCCTGGACTCCACCGTGTGCCTCTGAGGGGCATTCCTGCTCCTGGAGTTGGTGGAGCACTGCCAGGCTGAGGGCTGAGGAGAGCTGGCCCCTGAACCTTGCCCCCAAAGCCATGAGGATAGTCATGCATCTTGGTTGCCAGCTGGTGGCATTTTCCTAAGTGGAAAGGGGTGGAGTGGGGGTCCCCTCTGGCCTCTAGGCAGGCCTCTCCTCCTCGGGCTTACAGCTGGCTCCAGCTTGTCCTCTGTGATGATCTCTCAGTCGGGCCATGTGTGTGGTGGATAGGAACACAGGGAAGCAGGAGTTGCTGCCTTCGAGGCAGGCAGAGTGGGATGTGGCTGGAGGAACTAGGCTTTTCCTGGTCTTATTTCTATCAGAAATAGTCCTAATGTGGCAAAAGGAATTTGTTTGTTGGTTTGCTTGCTTGCTTGCTGGTTTGAAAGTACCCTTCTGTTTCGGAAGTCTTGGCTGCTGCCTCAGTTCGGGTGGGACCAAGGATTGGCCCAGTGTCCCAGGTGTTTGGGAGCCTTCAAGGCCCTTTTACATGCCTGTGAAGTGACAGAACCCATCTACCCACTTTACCCAGGCTCCTGGTGCTGATGTAGGTTAGAGGAGGGGACCAAGAAAAAACTTAGCCTCCAAGCTTTGGACTGCCTTCTTAGAGTGTACAGTCTTCTTGGGGGAGAGAATTCAGGAAGAGGATGGCTTGCTATACATGGGAAGTAGGAGCAGCAAACAAGCTGCCACATCCTGGGCAGGCTTAGAGGGAGGCTTGTCAGGCAAATGGTGGTTCATGTACAAACTACAGACAACAAATCGAGAGGACAAGTGGGTAGAAGTGAGGTGGTCACTCTGCTCTCAGAGAAACAGGAGTCCAAGTTCATAAGGAAGTGACTCTTTTAAATACACAGGTGGGCTAGCCCCAGACATTACTCTAACCTTTCACAGACATCCTTTTCATAGTGTTTCTCCTATTCCACCTTAATCAACTGATGCCTTTCGGGGTGACTCAGGGCCACTGCTCAGGCTAGCCATTGTGTGTTGAATCTAGGCGAGGGTACAGTTACAGCTGGAGGTGGGCCCAGCTCTGAATGGGCACCAACCCCTAAAAAGTCCCCAGATTGTCCTGTAAGCAAAAGTCCCATAGTCAGTTTGCTTTTGGATCCTTTGCCTCCTTCTTTCTGAGAGACATTTGGTAGAAATAGCCTGATTTTTGGAGTCCAAGGGACCTGGCTCCAACTCCTAACTCGGCCACCTACTAGTTGCCAGACCTTAGATAGTTTACTAAGTCTTCATTTTGCCCCGGTTCATTATTCATTCATTCAGCATATATTGCTTGAGCATCTTCTGTGTGCCAGGTACTCGTTTAGGTACTTGGGAGTCATCAATAGAGGAAACGGAGAAGTATTTCTGCCTTTAGAAATGTGTATCATAGCATGAGAGGCAGAAAATAAACAAGCTTGATAACATGTTAGAAGGTGATAAGCGCTACAGGAAAAAAAATAGAGCAAGCTAAGGGGGATTTGGGGTGCTGGGAGTGCTGGTAGAAGGGGCTGCAGTCTCAAATAGGGTGGGTAGGGCAGATCTCTTTGATAAAATAACATATTTGAGAAAATAACATCTGAGCAAAGACTTGAAAGTGGTTGAAGGAGTTTGGCTATTCCAGACAGAGAGAAGAACCAGTGCAAAGGCCCTGAAGCTGTTGTGTTTAAGGAATAGCAAGGGAGCTGGCAGGGCTGGAGTAGCATGAGTGAGGGGGTGGGGCACGGGGGAAAAGTCAGAGAGGTAATGGAAAGATGAAGGGGCAGATGACGTTGGGCCTTGTAGGCCATTGTGGGAACTTTGGCTTTTGCTCTGATAAAGCACAGAGCCACTGGAGAGTTTTGAAGAGTCCCACAGTCTAACCTAGATTGTAACAGGATCACTCTGGCTGCTGAGTTGAGAACAGACTATAAAGCAGAGCACAGGTAGAAGCAGGGAAATTAGCCAGGCGTTTACTGAGGTATATTTTAGGCAGAAGATAATAGTGGCTTGAACCATGATGGATGCAGTGGATATGGTAAGAAATGTTGGACTCTCGATGTATTTTGAAGGGAGAGCCATCAGGATTTGCTGATGGATTAGATGTAGAATATACGAGAGAGAGCAGAGTCAATGTTGACTCCAACGGTTTTACTCTGGGCAGGTGGAAAGAAGGACTTGACATTGCCTGAGATAAGGAAGGCTACAGTAGGGCAAGTTTGAAGGGGAAGATCAGGAGTTTACTTTCAAACATGTAAAGTGGGATAATGTTATCCACTTCACAGGGCTGTAGTGAGGATTAAATAAGATAATATGTGAAAGTCATTAGCACTCACACATAGCTAGCTCTCAGTAAATGTCACTTTCCCTTTTCCTTTCTCATACAGGTGGGTGAAGCATGAGCAATTAGGGGTCCTCTAAGCCAATTTGACTAATTGCCTTTCTGTAGAAATAATGAGCAGATGTCAAAACAGTCTCCTCCCCAGTGGTTTTCTCACCCTTCAGAAAACTTTCACTGTTGCTAACAGGGTCTTTCAATTTGTCAAAGGTTTCTTTGCAATGTTGACACACCAGTGTGATGATGAGCTTCTGCATCAGTGGCACCTTGGTGCCCAGGCAGCCTCTCATCTGTGTGCTCATCATTTCCATGTCAGTCACTCTGCAGGTGTCAGCTGAGCAAGAGGCAAGACCTTCTCATCACAGTGAGCAGAGATTAAGGGAAGCAGTTTCTCCAGAAGCTACACTTTTTATTTTCAAAAGAAAGTTAGCTGACATAACATTAGGTCACAACTTTCTCTTAGCTCTTTGAATCATTTGTCTCTGAATAAAGTTGCTGGCATGTGGCACATTGCAGTTGCTGAATGAACAAAACAAAAAGGTTATAACATGTATTGTAAGACTTTTTTTTCACAAAGAGTATGAATGTGTACTTGACTCTATGAATAAGGAAAGAGAGGTTGAAGGATGTTAACCAAAGAGCCATCTCTGGATATGGGATGCTTTTTGCTTTACTTGTTTGGATTTTTTTTTTGGTGACAGTATTTTTTTTTTTTTTTTTTTGGCTACGTTGGGTGTTTGTTGCTGTGCACGGGCTTTCTCTAGTTGCGGTGAGCAGGGGCTACTCTTCGTTGCGGTGCGCAGGCTTCTCATTGCAGTGGCTTCTCTTGTTGCAGAGCATGGGCTCTAGGTGCCCAGGCTTCAGGAGTTGTGGTTCGCGGGCTCTGGAGCACAGGCTCAGTAGTTGTGGCGTACGGGCTTAGTTGCTCCACAGCATGTGGGATCTTCCCAGACCAGGGCTCGAACCCATGTCCCCTGCATTGGCAGGCAGATTTTTAATCACTGTGCCACCGGGGAAGGCCCCTTGCTTGGATTTTTAACAATAAATTTATATCATTGTTAAGACGATAGAGTAATTTTTAAGAAGTCTGTGAAATGTTCAGTTAAGATTTGTGTGGTACCCATGTGATGGATAGGCTTTCTAATGAGGTGTTTTCAGTGGTGACATTTGCTTCATCTGAGGGACATCCTGACCCTGCTGTAATGCAGTGGGACTGGCCAAGCAAGGTCACATGAGCTGGCGACAGCTTAGGAAAAGAGATAACCTTCCCCAGAAGTGCTCAAACTTCCCTCTTCCATTGAGGTTGGTGACTGCCCAGACCCAGATCTGTGCTCACTCTCACTCACCTACACACTTGGAGAGAGCCTTTGCTCCAGGCAGAAATGTATGAACAACTCTACACTGGTTTGATAGTGTGAGGGCTCCAGGTACATATGAAACATCTTTGACAGCTTCAGAATAACAAAATCTTCACGTCCAGAAGTTCTGTTTGAGGGCCGCTGATAGGACTGGCATATATGAGAACAGTGATCTTATTCTTATTCTCTTTAAATTCTGGATATTTGGTTTGTGGGCACCTGCCAATGTTGCCACTTGGTGTTGGCAAGTGAATCCCCAATATACAGGCTTCTTTAGCCTGTAAAATAATTCAAGGGACAGGCTAAGTTCCCATATGGTTTCTCAAGAAAGCTATCAAATAGTGCAGAAGCAGAGTGTTTGAGTACCTGCCTTTGGAGACTTGGGGTCCTCTAGATTGGAAGCCCATATCCAGCAGTGTTTCCCTAGGCTCATTCTTAGAGTCCAGAGTAGTCCAGTTCCTGAAAATGACTCAATTCTCCTACTCTCTGACCTTTGGAATCCCATTGCAGAGTGCCAAACTGGTGAGGGGGAGTATCATTGAACAGGTCACAGATACCCGACCTCCGCCTCCCCGTGCCTGCCCCACACTGAGGTGTGCTGATGGGAGTGACTACTTTTGCCCCAACACTGAATGCCCCCATGGGTCCTCTGCCTCAAACCTGATATTGCCATTTATGCTGCAGCTGTCTCTGTTTTTGCCCCCTTCATCTCGACACCCCAGCCCTCCTGCTTTGGGATCTTTGGGGCTTGGATGATGAGTAGATATCCTCCCCTTGGTGGTGAGCAACAGTGTGAGCAGGTAGTAAGCAACAAGCCTCTGCTGACCGCTGACTGTTCTTCCTCTGGCAGCCATCCTCCCCTGGCCCTGTGTTGCTAACCTCTGTCTTACATTTCTCTCTGCTCTCCCATGGCCAGGAGGTCAGAAGCTGCTCCGGATGGGGAAGATGCCAGCTGAGATGCCTGATGACCAACATGCTAGAGCTTCAGTGGGTATCACTCTCTGGGTGTCAGCCTGGATCGTGGCCAAAGTGCTGAGTGGCGGGCAGTCAATAGGCAGCAGCTGTGACATCCACACTTGAAAGTTCCAGGAGTTTGAGGTACAGGAACATCAGGAAGAAGGGTACTTGCTACATTTCAGGTCCAATTTCTCATATGACCAGAATCAGGGTGCCCTGAGAGTGCGGACAGGGCCTGCTGGGTCAGGCCCCACACGCCCTCACAATCTCTCCCCACCTCCTTCTGGATACTCTGGCTCTGTCCAAGGGCATTCAACAGAGGCCTCCAAGAGGCCAGGCCAGTTGAGGAGCAGAGGGTGGGAAAGTTGAGGCAAGTGGTATCCACCTACCAGGCCACTGAGCACTGCACCCTGCCTCCCTCCTGTGCTCTGTCTTCTGTTCCCTATTCCCTGTGACCCCTTTCCTGACCCATCTTCTCCCTTGTTAACCCCACTGTCCAGATCAGTTCATCATCTCTGGCAGCCTCCTCACTGATCCCCCTTCCAATGCTTTTGGCCAGTACAGTAGCATGAGTGATCCTTTAAAAATGTAAATCCAGGGCTTCCCTGGTGGTTCAGTGGTTGGGAGTCCGCCTGCCAATGCAGAGGACACGGGTTCGTGCCCCGGTCCGGGAAGATCCCACATGCCGCGGAGCGCCTGGGCGCATGAGCCATGGCCACTGAGCCTGTGCATCTGGAGCCTGTGCTCCGCAATGTGAGAGGCCACAACAGTGAGAAGCCCTCGTACTGCAAAAAAAAAAATGTAAATCCAGCTCCTTTTTGTCAGGTCTCAGCCAAATGTGTCCTCAGAAAGGCTCCCATTGATCACTCCAAAGATTCCATGCCATCATCTCTTTTATTATCTTCGTTGCTCTTATCTCTGACATTATCTGGGGAATTCTTTTGTTTACTGCTGTACTATCTCCCCCACCAGAATGTAAGTACCAAGAGAGCAGACAATCTGTCTTATTTCCCACTTGTCCCCAATGCCCAGGACACTGCATATGCAGCAGGTAGGTACTCAATAAGTATTTATTTGTTGAATGAATCCATCAGTCCATTCATCATTCTATCCACCCTTCAGAAGAACTCACATTCCAGTCACTAGGTTGTTTGATAGTCCTTAGAGTGACCTGGGTGCTGAGTGGAGAGGAGAGAGCCTCTCCTTGGTGGCAAGCAAGAGACGAGCCTGCTATGACTCCAGGAGATGGGGCAAGGACCTCTTAGCAGGGTGGCAGTCAGCCAGTGGTAGGCCACATGTCTCTTTAAAAGCAGCAGGAAGCCAGGCTCTGAGATAAGAAGCGTGACTGCCAGTGTGATAAAGGTGGGGAGAGGGCCAGAGGGCGGAGAGGTAAGGCTGCTCCATGGGAATGCCCAGGCCTCTGCGACTGGCTGGCCAGCACCACACATTTCCTGTGGGGAACAAGGAGAGGAGATCCCCTCTGAAGGCCCTGGAGCTGGGGCTGCCCCAGGTGCCTCACCCTTGTCCTTACTGAGGTGGCTGAGATACAAGGCTGCTATCCCTCATATCTGCCATTCATGGACACTTGGGGGCCTGCCCTAGGGCAGGTGTTGGACCCGTGTGCTCTCAACTGCCCTGGCTCCCTGGGCTCCTCTGTGTGTTTTAGTCTCTCAGTAAAATGGTTCTACCACACTGGTGGTTGTGAAGAGTCTGGGTCATCTAGGAGGAAGTTCTCGGTGGGTACTGGGGCCTGAAGGCTCAAGGAGGAGTGAGGCTGTGGAAGGCTGAGATGTGAGGTATAAGTGGGAGCTCAGGGTGCTAGATGGGCCATAAGGCTCACGCTGAGGGTCCTAAAGCAGGCAGGGGGCAGACACTTAGAGGACCCAGGTCCAGCTGGCATCCTGATGCTACATAGCCAAGACCTGCCATCCCTCTTAGTATCTTATCCTGGCTGGTTCATACTGAGTGGCAGAGAGGGTAATGGAAGAACACCTGACAAGGAGTCTCGGAGACTAGGTTCCAAGTCTCGTCTTTGCTACTCTGGGTCTTTATAGCTCTGAGCAAATTATTTCTCTGCTTGCAGCTTCAGTTACGCCATCTGTGAAAGAGGGGTGTCATGGTCTCACATGATTGTGGTGAGCCTTAAAGAAATGATGTAACTCATTCCAGTGACTCTATGGACTTCAGCTCCCTACTCCTACAGAGTCATCTTCTGGGGTGCAGATGGTAGGGGAATGTGTGGACAGAAAACCGCTGTCCTGACTCAGTGGCTTGCTCCACCCTGGCCTCTGGTCCAGATTCTGGAGGCCTTAGTCAAGGGGTGGGGGCCAGAGCTGGGCTTTCCCTGTAGGCTCCATGGGACAGAAGCACTGTATCTCACTGGAAAGCCCTCAAAACTGCTGGATATAGCCCTGCCTAAGAAGAGCTCAGAATGGACAGGCGGACCAGTTGGACCCGCCCCCTGGGGAAACCCAGGGATGAGCTGGTACCTGGACCTGAGTACAGTTCCTGTCCATCCTGCTCCAACAAGGCTCTGTGGGAAGCTTGAGAAAGGAGGCTGGGGTGACCCACAGGCCGAGGGCTGCTCTACCTGAATCCTGCTCAACATCCAACCTGTTGAAAGAGCCCAGCCTCAAGGGCCTGAACTATCTAGGCTTCTTCCACTCACATCACCTCCTCATTCCCCATTGCCCCCTCACCCCAGCTGCCCCAAGGCCCTGCCAATAGATGCCACCTCACCCTGCACTGACCTGCTCTCTCCAGGGTCAGGGAAGTTTTCTGACCTCTTGGTCTTCACTGCCTCCATGATGCCACCACTCCTGGCTCCCTCCCTCCTCTCTTTTCAGTCCCTAGCAGCTCTTCTGAAGTTGCCTCCTCCTCTGCCTACATTCTAGGTTTGCAAGTTACTTGGGACTCGGTCCTTTCTCTCCTTGGCTACATAAGTGTCTCAAACTTTGGTCTGAAGACTAAATGAGGACCTGTACCCTCCAACTGGGTCCCCTATCTTTTCTTAATATACTACCCCTAAACAGCACCTCAGACTCATGGTATTCCCTAGACATACTTCTGCATGCCCTTCTCTGGGGAGAAATTCCACCATTTTGAAATCATACTAACTGTGAGCTACTGAATTCTCCTGTCTGGCTTCAGCCTCCACCCTAGTATTAGCTAGTCCCTGCCATGCTTCTCACCAGGACTTCTGCCATGAAGGAAAGGCTCTCTCTTACGCATCCCATCACAGACATGTTCTTTCCTACCCCTTTGCCACCTGGCAGATGACTCCTCCTCCTCCCTTCAAAGACTGCCCTGGAACTACCTGCCCAAGAAACTATACCCAACTCCCCAGCTCCCTGACCCAGATGGGGCTGAATCTGTTCATTGCCTGATGGGTGTCCCTGGTACCTGAAGGCTGAGGCACAGTGAGTACTCCCTGGCTGCCAGTGAGGACCCACCCCTTTACAGTTGTCTGTGAAGCACAGACAGTCTCTGGCACAAGGTAATAGTGCAGTTGTTAATACTTCTACTCCTGTTGGAAGAGAGTGCATTAGCTGGTGCAATTTATCAGCTGTTTGAGAAACACAGGAGAATTAGTTACTCCAAGGATAATGGAATTGGGTAACTATTGCTAAGCTTAACTGATTCTCAGGAAAAGATAATGAAAAGCTTAGAGCAAATTTGGATAAAAGTTTATGGATTTGAGATCACTGTCCAAGGGTGCAGTATTTAAAACTGTGGCAAGGACCCCAGAAGATGATGCAAATACACCATTAGAATGGTTCCTAGAAGCATGGAAAAATAAGTGAGATAGGCATGTTAGAATTGCTGTGGCAGACTGTGGAGGAAGTGGGTGTGCAGGAGTGAGGTACTAAGTAAGGTTGGAAAACCCACCCAAGGGCCCCAAAGATACCAAAACAGTAAAGAGTGTGCTGGAAAGAAGGGCACCAGCCTCACTAAGAAGTAAAGCAGTGGTTGTCCTCAATAGGTCAGGACTGACAGTAGGAGATATTGTCACAGAACTGAGCTCACTGAGAGTAGTACTGCTCATTCTGTACAATCAGAAGAAGTCAGTCAAGGATGATGAGCCTAGTCATCCCAGTCACAAGTCCCTTGCTAAGTTTCCAGACCAGAACCATCTTTCAGACTCAGAATGCATTGATTGAAGAAGAAGCCAGATCTCCAGAAGGAAGGATCCCATAATACCACAGCAAATGTGCATGATAATGATTTCCCCAGCCCTTCCCCAAGGGAACCTGTGGCCATTTATTTGGATAACTGTAGATACCGGGAAAAGAATACACAAGCATTTCAAGGACTATGAAACACAGGATTTGAGTTGAAATTATTCTCTAGAGACCTGAAATAGCACCCTCTTGTTAGAGTTGGGGGCATATGTAGTTCAGATAATAAATAGATTCTTGGTCTGAATCCTGCTCATAGCAGACTCTCTAGGTCCACACACTCACCCGGTGATATAATCAGATAAACATACTTCATGGGTAGCGTAATCTTCTATATTGGGTCCTTGGCCTACGTGGTAAGAGCTATCATAGTGAGGAAAGCCAAGTGGAAACCTTAAAAACTTCTCCCTATTCCAGCCAAAATAGTAAATCAAAAACAACATCACATTCCAGAGGTGATGGCAGAAATTAGTGCCACCATTAAAGACCTAAAGGAAGTCCATTGTATCTTCTTTAATTTACCAATAAAACTCAGATACACCCTAGAAGATGGCAGTGGGCTACTACCAATTCAGCAAATAGTAGCCACAGTTGCAGCCACTGTGCCTGCCAGGTGTTCTATCTTTGCTGCAGTAGATTAACATGACCTCAGGCATACAGTGTGTGGACACTGATCTGGTGACTCCATTCTTTTCTACCCCTATTAGAAATAGTTTGCATTTACTTGGAACAAACAACAGTATAAATTTCCAGGGTTAGGTTATTGCTCCTTCCTGCAGAACATCACACTGGTCTACTCTATCAATAATGTTATGCTATATATACAATGGAATATTACTCAGCCATAAAGAGAAACGAAATTGAGTTTTTTGTAGTGAGGTGGATGGACCTAGAGTCTGTCATACAGAATGAAGTAAGTCAGAAAGAGAAAAACAAATACCGTATGCTAACACGTATGTATGGAATCTAAAAAAAAAAAAAGGTTCTGATGAACATAGGGGCAGGACAGGAATAAAGACACAGATGTAGAGAATGGACTTGAGGACACCGGGAGGGGGAATGGTAAGCTGGGATGAAGTGAGAGAGTAGCATTGACATATATACACTACCAAATGTAAAATAGATAGCTAGTGGGAAGCAGCTGCATGGCACAGGGAGATCAGCTCGGTGCTTTGTGACCACCTAGAGGGGTGGGATGAGGAGGGTGGGAGGGAGACACAAGAGGGAGGGGATGTGGGGATATATGTATGCATATAGCTGATTCACTTTGTTATACAGCAGAAACTAACACAACACTGTAAAGCAGTTATACTCCAATACAGATGTTAAAAAAAATAATAATGTTATGCTGATCAGACACGATGATCAAGAAGTGACTAACACATTGATGGCCATGACAAGATACACGTACTCCAGAAGATAACCCCTGTGAAGATTCAGAGCCTGCCACATCAGTAAAGTTTTTAGGGATCCAGTGGTCTAGAGCGTGTCAGGAAATTTCCTCTGAAGTATAGGACAAATGACTACATGTTGTACTTCTCACTATGAAAAAGGAAGCACCGTGTTTGGCAGGCATCTTAGGGTTATGGATGTAACCTACTGCACACCTGGGAATATTACTGTGACCCATATACCTGGCAGTAACACAGGCCTGCCACCTTTGAGTGGGGCCCCAGATAGGAAAGGGCTCTGCAGTGTTTTCAGGCTATAGTACAAATAACCCTGCTATTTGGACCATATGAATCATCAGATCCTGTGGTTTTTAAAGATATCAGTAGTGGGAGAGTACATTGTATCCCTGAGGTTATGGAACAAAACCATAGCATTTGTCTTGAGGAATTACACACATTTTGAAAAACAGCTCCTGTTATTCTCCTGAGCCCTGATGGATCTGGAGGGCCTGACTGAGAAAGTCAGACAAGTCTAGCAACAACCCATCATAAAATGGAAGTTGTACATTGGGAATCAAGTATGAGCAGGATTGGAGGGCACAAGTAAGCTTCACAAACAAGTAAGCCAGGACTTCATGTGTCTGCTTCTGTGGCACCAGAGCCTCTCCCCGGGCTCACACCTATGGATACATGGGTGATCCCCTAGGGCCAGCTGATGGAGGAGGTAAAAGCCCAAACTTGGTTTACAAATAGGTCAGATCAGTATGTGAGTCAAGCCAGAAATGGTTAGTTACTATACTACAGCTCCACTCGGGTGACCTTGAAAGGCAACATTGAGAAAAAATCCGATGGGCTAGAGCTTCAGGTGGTATACCTGGCCATTGACTTTGTGTAGAAAGGTTGTCTGAAATTAAAATATGTATGGACTCAAGGGCAGTGGCAAATGGCTTGGCTGGCTGCTCCGGGACCTGGAATGAGAAAGACTAGAAGACCTGGGACAAGGAAGTCTAGTACAGAGGCATGCAGTGGAGGGATGTTAGTGGTGTGAAGTATGAAGAACTTCATGTTGCACGTTAATGCCCACCAGGAAGCATACCACAATGTAAGAGGTACAATAATCAGGTAAACACAATGACTCTACCAGCTAATATCATCCAGCTTCTGTCATTGTAGCCCAGTGCTGGCTCAGTGAGTACATGAATGGAGTAGCCATGGGGACAGGGATGCAGGCTATACATAAACCCAATACCATGAGCTCTTACCACAGTTGATTTAGCTATCGCCATTGTCAAATGTCTAGCCTGCCAGCAACAGAGACCAACTTTGAGCTCCAGATACAGTACCGTGAGTCAGAGAGATCAACAGGCCACTTGGTTGCTGATTGACCCCATGGCCCTCTAAAACCCTGGAAGGGCAAGTGATTCGTTTTGACAAAAATAACTACACATTCCAGGAATGGGTTTGCCTTTCTTATCTCCAGGGCCTTAGCCAAGTCACTATTCAAGGGCTTTCAGAGCATTTGATCCACTAGCATGGGGTCTCATATAGTCTGTCAACAAGAGGTCCATTGTATGGCGAAGAAGGAGCAAGTCCATGACTGTAGGGACCACTGATCACACCACATACTGCACCATCCAGGAGCTGCCAACCCAATAGAACGTTGTGCAACAGCTCGTTGGAGGCATAGTTGAAGCGCCAGCTTAGGAGTTCTGCTGGAAGGCACCTCTTGGCAGGTATCCCTTCTCTTTGGGGATTTCCTTGGGTAAAAAACATTGCCATGCCTGAAGTCATGCCCCCTTCCAGGGACAGCCTACATCTAATTACTGATCAATATCAAGGAATAAGGCTTAACCTCCTCACCCCAAATGAGGAAAATTCTGAGGGATCATCCCAGCTCTAGAACTCTCCTTTGGCTCAGCTGAGACTTTTGTTCTGACTGCATTGGATCCAGCTTCTCCCTCTGTTCAGTCCTGCCCCCTCCCCTCCCCTTCCACAAACAATCCTACATGCCAGTCTCTGTCTCAGAGTCTTCATCCCAGGGACCCAACCTGAGGCAGGCAGCCTGGTCATGGTTTCAGCACAAAGGTCCCTTCAAGGTAGGAAACTCTTACCCCTTCCCAGGGGTTCTTGGACTCTACAGACACAGAGCTGAGTGTGTCCAAGTCAGCCTCAGTCTCTCTATGAAAGAGGCTAATCTTCCTATTCTTGTCTGTCCTGGAGTCTCTCCCCTTGGCCAGGACCTTTTAGGTCCTCAGGGCCCTGGAGGTCATGGAGGTGAAGAGAAGTTGGCCAGTTGGAGCTAAGCATCTTCATAACCACAGGAGCACTTGACTGCAGCCTCTACCTGGTACTGTCCACTGTGCCCACAGAGTCTGGACTCAGTGGCTCCTAATAAGACCTTTTCCAGGACAAGCAGTTCCACTGTGCTGTGAGTAGGTGGCCTCAGGAGGGATATGGGAGAGCTGTTCCTGCCCCACAAGGTTTGGAAGGGGGCATGTGACAGGGGTATGAATTGATTCTTGAGTTTGGCCCTGTTGCTGAGTCTGTTCACCGGTGCCAAATAGAAACGCGGAGACAGATTTTTGGGTGAAGTAGAAAAGAATAGTTTTATTTCTTTGCCAGGCAAAGGGGACCACAGTGGGCTAATGCCCTCAAAACTGTGTGTCGGGCCTCCCTGGTGGCGCAGTGGTTGAGAGTCCGCCTGCCGATGCAGGGGATACGGGTTCGTGCCCCGGTCTGGGAGGATCCCATATGCCGCGGAGCGGCTGGGCCCGTGGGCCATGGCCGCTGGGCCTGCGCGTCCGGAGCCTGTGCTCCGCAACGGGGGAGGCCGCAGCAGTGAGAGGCCCGCGTACGGGGAAAAAAAAAAAAAAAAAAAAAAAAAAAAAAAAAAAAACTGTGTGTCTCGCCCTGGAACGGGTAGTGAGGAGTCTTACAGCGTTCAAGGAGCAGGGTGTGATCAGCTCGTGGGCATTCTGATTGGTTGGTGGTGAGGTAATCGGGAGTCAGCATCATCAACCTTCTCGTTCCAAGTGGTCTGGGGTCTATGTGCTTGTGGGCAGCACACAGTTAACTTCTTCCACCTGATGAGGGTTTCAGGCTCTTCAAAACAGCTCAAAGGACAGGCTCAGAATATTATCTATAGCCCTTGAGGAGGAACTAAAGGTCCTTGACTTTGTTTAATGGCTAAAGTATTATTTTGTCTTGTTTGATTGTTTTCCTTTCTTTCTGTATTTTCTCACTTCTCTGATTAAATTTATTCTTTGACTAAAGTTTTTCTACAGACAAAAGGCAGGTGGAGGACATGGGTGGGGGTCTATTCTGGGAAGGCCTCATAGGGTCCTGCTTGGTTCCAGTTCCAGGGACAGTGAGGGCCACAGCTTGCTCCATTCCTGAGGATCATGGGGCAGGGGGAATTGTGGCCCTGGAAAGGGTCCCTTGAAGTCTCTGACTGCAGTGCCAAGAGAGAGAAACTCCAAGAACCTCTAGGGCTGAGTTCAGGGCAGAACTGCCACCTCTCACCCTGACCACAGCAGCAGCTGTGTGTTTGTCTGTACCTGCTGGGACTCTTAAGTCTGTTCATCTGCCTGTATGTCTGTCAGTCTGTCACTGCAACTGTCCCCAGGTGGTCTTTCCATCTGTCCCTTCCAAGCTTTGCCTGAATCTGTCAGTGTCAGGGTCTGTCCATCTCTTATTGTCAGGAGCTTCAGTCTGTGTCTCTCTGTTTGTCTGTCACTGTCATGGCCCTGTTCTGTCTGTCTGCCTGTGACTCCTGGACTTTCCAACTGGCCGACACCAGGAAAGATGCTCCTTCCTACTGTGGAGGTTCATGATAACTAGGGGACCCAGGCCCACAGCCATGCCTAGTGTTTTAGTTTGGTCTGGAGCCCAAGCCTATCTCTCTCTGTCCCTAAGCTTCACAGGTGTGGGAGCCTTTGGTGTGACTGTGGCTCAGGGCATGGCCTGAGGCTCTTGCAGCTTCCTTTGATTTCTGCCTGGGTTCCAAAACTGGTTGGTATGCATTTCCAGGGGTTAGACCTGTGAGAGGAGGTGTTAGGGTCTGAGTCACAGGTCTTCTGTGAAGCTAGTCTGGGCACAGCCCCGCCTCTGGCCTTAAGGAGGGCTAGAGCTTCTGTTTCAGTTGAAGACCTGGGAGGACCTACAGCAGCTTCCCTATGGAGATCCCAGTAGGAGAAGGGGCCTAAGGGTTGTGGGGTCAGTCGGGGAGACCGTCCTGGGTGTGGGGGGATGGGCAAGACTATGAGTTATCATGTAGTTTTTGAGTCGAAGCTGTGGCTTGGCTCCAGCAACAGTTGCTGTTTCCCTGGCCTCCACTCCCGGCACATGAAATGACCACACACTTATCCAGCCCTGCTGGCGCAATAGGCCTGGGCGGGAGTCAGGGCCTCCACCGGGACAACTCGGGGCTGCCCCAGGTTCTGGGCAGGAGGAAGTATGACACATTGCCAGGGAGCTGGGCTTCCCTCCCTTCCCTTGCTTCCTTTAAGATAGTTTCTAAATCCGTTAAGTGGGAGAGGGAGCAGGCAGCTAGGCTGATGTTGGGTTCTCAGCTCCACTGCCTCCCGGGTGACCCAAGGTCATCCTCTCGGCTCACCTCTCAGATGCTGTTGTTGATAAGGATAATGATAACAACATCCCTGGTTGTGTATGGAGTACCTTATAGCCTGGTGCTGATCTTTGCCCCACAGAGCATTTTCTAAACTTTGGGAAATTCATGCTGCCTTTCCATCCTGACTTCCATAAAACCTGTAAATATTTCTGTTAATCAGAGGTGAGAAGAGGCTCACTTTCCTCAGACTCTGGAACACAGTCACTGCTAGCACCATGCAGTGAGTGGTCCTCCCCAGACCTGGGGGATAGAGCTGTAGTTCAGAGCAGAGACCTCACAGTCCCCCAACAGATGATAGTGCTCCCCTAAGACCTAGAAGGTAGCCAAGCAAGCCCCAGAATAAACGTTGAGGAGGAGGATGCCCCAGTAGAGGATGTGTCCACCTCCCACTGGACACTGGTCTGTCCCACTGGGAGAAAAATGTCAGCCATTTGACTGGGATGCATTCCAGGCACAAGGGCCTGGAGATGGTAGGAGAGCTGCAGCTGGTTCCTGTTCCTGGAGCCCAGGGCTGTGGTGAGGGAAACAGAGAGCTACGAGCAGTGAGGCTGGAGGGGTCTCCGGGACCGTGGGGCCAGAATGGTAGAGCAGGGTCTTCGACCAGACCAAAGGGCTTGGAGCTCATACTGAGCCAGCAGGCAGCCCATATGGGACACAGCCAGACTAATGCACTAAAATATAAGCACCTCAAGTGTTGGGTTCTTTGCGGCGCCTGGCATAGTTCTTGACACTTTGTAGGACTCAGTAAATATTTGTTGAGTGAATTAATAGGTGCATGAATCCATCTGGCTGCCTGGGGAGCAAAGCAGGAGGGACCTGTCTAGAGACAAGTGCCCATGGGACAATCGTGGTAGACGTCGTGTGGGAGAGGTGGGGTGGGCCAGGGCAAGGCTGTAGGATAGAGAGAAGTGGAAAGATTTGAAAGGGGCAAGGAAGGTGAAAGCACCAGGACATGGCAGGAGACTGGAGACTGACTAGGGAACTGAGACCCCGAGAGGACCCCAAGCCGAGCTCCTTGGCCTGGTCTCTCTCCTAGGACAGTGGTACATAACAGTTTCTTCAGGCCTCCCAGAGGCTCTGGGGCCAGAGACTTGTGGATGATGCCAGTGCATCTCCACAGTGCACTGGCAAGACAACAACCACACCCAAGTCAGGTCGGGCCCTTCTTGAGCTAACTGCCCCAAGGAGACACTGGAGATGCTGGAAGTAGAGGCAGCCCACCCACAACCATGACAGCATGGGCAACTGGAGAACAATTAACTGGCTAACTTCTGCTCTTCTCAGTGCACATGCTTCACTGCAGCCTGCCCAAGCCACGGCCCCCAAGGGCAGGCCCCACAACCCTATGAGCAAAGGCTGACCTCGGACCAGGCTTATTCGGATTTGGGTTTTGTTTCCCAACAATTGGCTTGTCAGAATGTTGATGGTTGGGTGAGACTGAACAATGTAGAGGAGAATTTCCAATAATGATGAGAATGTTTGGGAAATAGCTTCAGACCATGAGAAGGAAGAGGAGAGATCCAGTGTCTGATGGACAAGCAGTATCTACAGAAGGCAGGAAAATCCACAACAATGTTGTTTATAAAAGACTTCCTCGCAAAAAAGTTTGGCAGTACCAACTAAGCTAAAATATGTATATCATATGACCCAGTAATTCCACACCATTCCCAGCATTTCCAACAGAAATGCGTACATATGCTCACCAAAATATGAGTACAAGAGTGTTCATAGTAGCTTTATTAATATTAGCCAGAAAGCAGAAACAGCCAAAATATTCATCAGCAGTAGAATGAGAAAATATATTTGGGATGCAATGGAATACTATACAGAAACAGAAAGGAGCAGACTACAGCTACATGCAGCAACCAGAAAGAACTGAACAGATATAATACTGAACAAAAGAAGTCAGACATAAAAGAGAGCACAGCCTATGATCCCACTTAAAGGAAGTTCAAGAATGGGCAAAACGACTTTATGGTGATAAGAGGTTGGAAAGGTGGCTATACTTAGGGGAATGGATACTGACTAGGAGCGAGAGAGCACAGGAAGCCTTTGGGGTGCTGGAAAATGTTCTGTGTCTTGCTGTGGATGCTGGTTATATCAGTATAAACATACATAAAAGTTCACTGAACTGTACACTTAAGATTTGTGTACTTTATTGTACAATAACTCAATTTTTAAAAAGTAAAATAATTTTAAAAGGTTTTTTTCTGCCTCTAGAAGAACTGCAGGATCTTGAAGGAAATGCCAACCTTCGCCTTGGGTGAGGACCCAGGAGCTGTGTTTGAGGGCAGAACTTAGGGAGTTTGTACTCATCTTTCTTTGAATTTGAGAAAAAGAAAAGGGAGATAAAATTTTGATTAATCATTTCCAGGTTGAAAGAACAGGTCTGGGCCAGAGATAACATCAGTGGCAGCAACATGAAACTGTTTCACTGTTGTTATTTCAAACCACAATGAAAAATAACTTGTGAAGCTGCATCTTTACTGGCAGCCATAACTCGGGGTCTCCACATAGGAGGGAAATTGGTCAGTCTTTTCCAAGGGCAAGGTCTGTGCCCAGCAGCCCTTCTGAGGGCCTAGAAAGGGGGCTTCTGTGGAACCAGTTCTGAGGATTCTGTCTGGCTCACCTTACTGTCCTGAGGAAGTCCTGGGCCTCTCTGGGCATTAGGGCAGAGAGCTGCCAGCACTGACAGTAGGTGAGATGGCCCTTCCTCATCCCCAGCTCCCACGTGGGGGCTGGCCCTGCTCTGCAGACCTCGATGCCATGAGCATTCTGGCCTCCCCGCTCCTCAGAGGAATAGGGCCAGTATCAGGGTGCTCTCAGCAGAGCTCTGACCTAGGCCTCAGGCAACAGGGCCCTGCATCTGTCTGGGCCTCCTTGTGTCAGGCCGATCTGGGTCTGGGGCCTCTCTGCCCCTGCCACAACCCCATTTCACAGATAAGAAAACTGAGACCCCAAGAGACCTACATGCCAGATTTCTTATTTGTGAAGCCCATGTAACAAGGTGGGAGGGTCCAGAGGAGGAGCTTCTGGATCTACAACAACCATCCTTGTGCATTCAACACAAATAACAGCTTGCTCAGAAGCCCAGGTTGGCACAGTATGTGCCTGGTCCATGCAGCCCCTGCCTTCCACTTCCGATTATATGGACCTCGAATTCCCAAGCACATACATGTGCAGGCAACCAGGAAGCGAGAGGTGTAAGGGCTCAGGCCCTGATTTCCAGGGCCAGTCCTGCTCACTTGGGGCTGGGTGGCAGGCCAGATGTATAGCCCCAGTCAGAGACTCCACACACAGGACAGTTGTGAGGATAATCAAGGTTGCCTGGACAGCACCTTGCAACCTCCAGGCCCAAACTGAGAGCTGCCCTGCCTGCCAAGGAAGAGCAGACAGGCCTCTTTTGCTATCCATTGCTATCTCAGAAAAAAGGTATCAGTGCTCTGGGCTTTGAGAGATGCAGTCCCAATTGCACGCTAATCACCAGCATCTTGGCTGAACAACCAATTTGGGGAAATCAGTCGATGCAATGCAAGCCATCACTGAGGATCCCATTTAGCTGGGGACACTGAGGATGCAAATTTTCTATAAGCAAGGAGACCACATGATGCCCACTGACCTTGGCACTCTGCCTCTCTCCTCAGATCCAGCCGTGGCCACACTAACAGCCATCACAGGGTAGAAAACCAAGGAGAAAACTCACCTGCCATCCTACCACCTAAATCATCATCTAAATTCCCTTCCAGCTCTTGACCCACAGGGGGTCATCCTGGCATCAGTGCCATTCTGGACCTTTCACAGGTGCCTTGACATGTTGTCATGTTAGCTTCGTGTCCGTCATTTTATTTCATGGATTAGCAGATTGGTTATTTCTGTGGATGAAGCTTCCCTCCTTCTGTCTTTTGCGTGATCTCCCTGAATGTGAATGCTGAGCCAAAGGATGTGGACAGACTATGCCCCTTGAAAGAGACTGCCATGTGGCTGCCAATGGGGCTATTCCAGTTCTCAAGGTGTAGCATATGAGAGAGGGCTGCACTGTTGCTTTAGTGCATGTTTTCGATTCCTGGTTCCAGCCTCAGGACCACTGATTTCTGAAGGGGGATGGGGCACCCAGGAGGCAGAAAGCGATAGCAGGTTGGGGTGGTCCCTGGGGAGGCCCCTGTGAAGGGAGGGGACTGTTCAAGTGTCCTGGGAAGTCTTGATGTATGGATGTGCCTATCTCCTCAGACCACCCAGCCCTGTTCTTCCTTCTGGCCTAGAGGTGGGCCTGGCACAGCCAAGAGTGTTTCCTTAGGGTTAAAGTGGGCCTGCCGCAGGCCTGCCCATGGTTATCTCCCATGGAAGAATATAATTTGGACCTGTTTCCTGGCCTCCTAGGGAAAGGGGGTACCCAGGATGGTCAGGGCTATGCCTCTTGTACGTATGTGTCCAGCCTAGAGCTCTGGCCTTCCAATGTGCCAGCCTATCCTTAGCTCCTGAGGCAGAAGTGCCATTAGGCTCCCAGGGAACTGTGGGCTCAGGCCTGCCTAGGGGACCACACGATGGTGGGTCCAGAGCCGTACCCACATGGCCCTCCCACCTGGCAGTTCTTTCTGCCAGCATGTCTCAGCAATTCCATGCTGCCAAGCACCCCACAGACCCTACTGCCAGTCAGACAGTAGTGGCCTTGGAAACTCTGAGCACTTGTATGGTTTGTTCAAGGGACAGGAGCTCATAGCCTCTGAGGATTGGACCATGGGCTTTCTCTGGGCTGAAACCAGCCTCGGCCCCTGGCCCTGTACCAGCTGAACCTGAATCACAGGTCCATCCTCCACGTTCTGAGATAATTGGGCAACTTCCCTCAGTCACACTTGCTGACCTGCAACCTGTAGTGGCCCTCACAGTGGAGATGAGCAGGGAGAGGCGTGAAAATCCTGGGGCAAGGGATGAGGGTGGGCGGGGCTGTGGTGGATCTGTGTGCTGGCTGTAGGCACAATCTGAAGCTTTATAGCTGAGCAAGATCTGTCAATGGGTAGATGTGCAGACTCTGTACAAGGCTGGCCTGGGCCTAGTTGTGGTTACAGCTTGATGCCTAATTATAGTCCAGAACAATATATCTTTATCTTTCCTGGTTTGGTCTGAAGGTTTGGATTGTAGGAAGCTGTTTAGATCATGGGGTAATCCCAGTCACCTCTAATAAACTGTGCAAATGATTAGGGTTAGAGTTCGAATTGAGGGTGGGGGGTCAGAGCTTGGTAGCTCAGTTTGGCAGCCCTTCAGGACCCGAGTGACTGGCGGATTTCCCACAGGCAGGGCCCCGTGCTTTGGGGGTATGAGGGTGTTAGTAGTCGGGGAGGAGCTGTTTTGCCAACGAGACACTGGAGGCTGTTGTGAGGGGCTTAGCGGGCCAGGGGAGGGGCTTTGAAGTCAGAGTTCTTTGCCGGTTTAAATGAAGCTGGGGGTTTGGAAATGTCCCTGGCCCCCATGGGCCCCCCGACCTGGTCCAGGTCCCCCACTGTGCCAAGTCCTCTGTGAGTAGCCTGAAATCCCCCACTCTCCTGAGCCATTTACTAGGGCTGACCCTCTGTAGCCACAATGAGTCCTCGGGGGGTGGCGGTGGGGATGAACTAGACTTCGAGCTCCCCAGGAGCTGTAGTAGAGACCGAAGGAGGGAGGGCCTTGGACCTTTGGATCAGGCGTAGGTGGGTGCTGAGTGAGGCTGGGGAGGGGTGTCTGGGAAAGGATCTGATTTGAGTTTTGAAGGACACAGGGAGAAGGGGAGCAATAACAAGCTGGCATTGGCATTGATGGGGCCCCTACTGTGTGTCCACTGGCACTGGAAGTACAGTGGAGGGGCAGATGAGGTGGGGTTCCCACTCGCCTTCTTGAGTGTCCCTTCCTGAGAGACCCCTGGCCCTCTAGGTCAGGAGCCCTGGTATGGGGCCATCAACCCCAGCCCCCTGCCCCTTCCAATGTATCAAGGCCCCAGAGAGAGTGGACACTATCGACTCTTACTCACCAGCATTTCCACACCCCAGCTTTATTAAAGCAGCAAGTGCTGATGTATCAGTTACAGAAATATTTCCTCAAGCACACCCCCATCATTACCCACCCTCAGCCTCATCTGCTGACCCAGGGCCAGCAAATTCTTACCCCACCCTGGCTGTAAATTGTTCCTGAGACTCCTCCAGTCCCATTTCCTGAAACTCTAGGGCACCAGGACGTGAGAGGATGAGGTCTCAGAGGATGCCCTTGGTCCTTTTACAAACTTCCATCCTTCTATAGATATGACAACGCTCTGTAAGGCTTCTTTGAACTTTGAGAAATTACTTGTCTCAGTAGTACAGTTCTTGTGTGGTTCTGTTGACTAAATAAGAAATACATATTTATCTTCTTAGCAGAAAAAAATAAAAGCAAATTCTGTTCTCCCAGCCATAAAGGCCCTGTAAGACCCCCCCTCATCCCCTAGGAGGTAACTCTGGCAGGGCCTCCCCATCTGTCTTAGGGAGGGCACTGGGGACCATCTGGTGATAGTGGAGCCCCAGGTCTGAGGACCATCCATAGCTCTGGGGAGAGACCCAGCAGGGTGTGGGGAGGTCTTGTGGCTTCCCAGGACAGGGACATGAGGACATGCAGGGCGGGAGGACACAGCAGACAAAGAGCAAGGTGGGCAAAGAAAGCAGGGCACCTCAGTTGTTTCCCCACAACATGTCCCCCTAAGCCACTGCGCATCCCCACATTGTGGGCTCCCAGTGGAGCTCCTTAGCCCAGAAGGGGCCCCAAGGGCAGGGCAAACCAGAGCCAGTTTAGACTGGCCACCCAGCTGGGGTTGGCCCTTCCCTTTCCCCAGGCTGAGTCCACAACCAGCCCTGCTCTGACCTGTTGCACACTGACACCTGTGCATAGGGGCTTGATAGAGAGCATGATGGAAACCTCTAGAACGACACCTGAATCCCCACTCCCCTAAGCCTCAGCCCCTGTCAGTGAGTGAACTTCTTTTGGATCAGAAAGTAGTACCTGAAGCCTCACATGTGGCAGGTGAGGGCCATAAGAAGGCCCTTTGCCCCACTGGGCCTCTGGCTGTGGTGGCAGGAGAAAAGATGTCTCAGGTTCCGCTAAGAGCAAACAGCTACTTACTTTCAGCTTTGGGCAGATTTTGGTAAGTTCTTCCATGTCCTTTTCTATGTGGTAATCATTGTTATATCTCTTAGAGATTTCATTCAGGGTGGAGATGAAGCCCTCTCTAAACTTCCCATAGCAGAGCTCCTAAAACAGGGTTGGGGGCATTGAGTTGGTGGTGGTGCCCAGCAAACCATCAACTGACCCTCAACCTCATCCATCCCTGGTTACCCTGGCCAGATGGAGCCCTGGACTCAAATTCAGGCCCTACCCTGATTCTCCCACAGGAGACCCATGGGCCCTGTGAGCTTTGCAGTGGGTATCTGGTCTCCCTCCAGGCACAGAGCTGCTCTGGGACGGTGATCAGAGAGCCCGGCAAAACCTGGCTGCTGGTTCATCTGCTGGCTGAGCCAGAGACTTGATCTTCAAACTCCCAGCTTTCTCCCCAGATTCCTTGACCCAACAACTTTTGTTCTTGTCTCTGCCCTGGGTGATCCCTTTCAAATGTGGTCAGAAATGACCATGGGGTGACTGCTCCTTACCTCACTGATGTTCTGGGGCCTTTTGAAGGAACCCTAGAAGTGGGAAAAGTTGATTAGAAACCCAAAGGGCCACTAAGAGCAAAGTGATGTTTGATGAAGACCCAGACTTACATTGTATGTTATGTTGTCAGCCATGAGTTCTTTCTGAATCTCAGCACAGACTGCTGTGTGATTGTCCTGGGGAGACACACTGGCTATCTTCATTGGGGTGGAATGGCTTTCCAAGCCCCAGGAGCATGTACAGGTACATGGTATGAGTTGAGGGTGGCTCCAAGCTGATCTGAGCCCTGGGCTTGATAGCAATTCTGTGGGGAGAGGTACCTATATACAAGAGTCTAAGGAAATGCTAAATCTCTTATCAGTTAACACTGGTTTATATGGAAGCCAAAGAGGACCTACCTTATCTCTGGGCAAGATGTGTTTTTCATGCATTTTCTATGACTACAGCATACTTAGTGGATTCTTGTCTTTGATGAAATTCAGGCTTTGTCTAAGAAGTTTTATTCATGATCACATCTGAAGTCATGACCTTTCTGCCTGTGTGTGGGGCAGGTCTTTGGCCAGGACTGGCGCTGTCTGCAGATCAGATAGCCAGAGCAGAGGGAGCAAGTAGGATGGAGAAAGAGCCAGGCAGGAGCTAGAACTGCACCAAACGAGCTTCCCCGGGCCCACCCATCAAGGTAAAGGCTGGCCCTGCTGCCCACTTGACACTTGGGGACACACCCTCTTCCTCACAGACCCCAGGAGGGACACAGGAGAAGAGGTTCAGGAACAAGTCCTCCAGCCCCATTGGCAAAGCAAGGAGAGGAAGGAGAGCTACTATTTTCTCAGCCTGAAGGCCGTGGATTTGGGGGGAAAATGCCTAATTACATGCAAAACTTCATGTAAAAACAAAAACTAGCTCCAAAACATGCCACACTAGAGCCATGTACCAACAAATTATGAACTTAAATTCTGACTCTCAAAGATTAAGATCACTCATCTTGGGGAAAGTTTGGTAAATATACTGAGCTCTGACCCCTGTGGTTTGGTTTCTTTTTCCCTGAACAGCTAGTCTATCTGCTGGTTCACCTTGGGAGTGGCTGAAGCCCTGAGTGTGAGGGACAGGGCATGGCCACAGGGTCCAGGCCTCTGAAGGGCACAGGTGTTTTGCCCATTCAGCCAGTGACCAGCCAAGCCCAGGAACCCCCCGCCTGCCCAGGAAGGATGATCCCCCTTTTCTGGAGCAAGATTCCCACTGTCTGGGTTACTTGGACTTCCAAGTGAACCTGGAATCCTCTCTCTGGGGTGGGAACCTTTGAGCATCTGCGGAAGCATGTCCAGGTGTGCAGAATGTTACACCCAGGAGGGCTGTCACCTCCCCTGTGCTCTGACAGCACTGCCTGTCCCAACTGTGCCTGATCTGCTGCAGGCCCCTTTTCCCTGCCCCAACTCCCAGCTTCCTCCCCTCCCTGACCTGGGTAAAGGAGAGCACCTTGAGCGTTTGCTCATGGTAGAAAACAAACTGAAAAACTGCACAAATAAGAACAGAGTTTTAATAATTTATTATTATGGTAAAACATCTTGAATAAATATGGGGTATGAAAATAAATAAATAAATAAATAAATAAGTATTAAAATACATAAAAATATATAAATAAATATTACTGATCCCTGCCCGTGTAAAACATCTCCTGTTTCCCCTACCACACCCGTATCAGGGTCAACATGGCCCAGAGCCAGTCTGTGGTCCCTACAGCCCTGGCCAACCCTGTGGTCCCTCCAGGGTGAAGATCCTGAGTTTTGTTTGGCTCTTTGTGGATGGGAGGGCAGCGATCTGTGAGGTAAGCTCCCAGGCTGGCTTCTGGCCGGTCTGACCTGCTTCACTTCTGGACTGCCTCCCAGCAGTCAAAGGGGATGGTAAAAAGAAAACCCTTCAGGTTCTCTTTGAAATTTTTAAAGGTGATAATCTGGGTTTCACAGGAAGTTTCCTTAAAAAAGAAAAGAAAAAAAAATAAAACTTGAGTCCAGGCATGAGTGGGTAATGTGGGGGAAGCATCAGCATGTTTCTGTGCTGCCTCTTAGAACTCAGAGGCCAGAAGGCCTGTCTGGGGCCTACCTGCTGACCTGGGTCAGGTGACATGCTGTCACCCATGTGTCACCCAAAAGGTGCACAGCTCTGTCAATGGCAGCCGGGGCCAGGGGCCTGATAAAGTGCAAGCCGGAGGCTGGTCTGCTGGGCAGCTGGGCCACTGCCTCTTTGGTCCCAGGCCAGGTCACAGCAGTTGGGCCCAGGCCATCTCTAGGAGCCCAGAAGGGACAGGAGTCAAGGCCACAGGCCTCACTCTTTTCCCACAGGAAAGGAATGTTTGGGGCCTTTTTCCATTTCAGGTAAGCTTTCCTCCTTGCTCCCATGCAATCCAGGCATCCCAGGAGGGGCCAGGGGAAAGTGCTTTTAGGAGGTGGCACTTGCGCCCCAGAACTTCCTCTGGGCCTTAGGAAGGTCTTGAGTTTCCTTGTATTTGCCTCACCTCTGACCTCATTAATGGTAATAATAAAGATAGTAGCAGCTCCCACTAGGGAGTGCCATAGGCTCTCGAGTCCAGGGCTTTAACTCCTAGAGTTGCTCCCTCTCAGGAGGGGCTAGTCATTACAAATCTGTTGACTCAGAAACCCTTTGGGGTCGTGAACACCCACAGCCAAAGGTCTCTCCCCAGCCATTCCTCCACCCTCCTAGAATGAGACCTTCCCGCCTGGGGACCTGATGTGGGCACTCACCTGAGTCGGGGGGCAGTGCTGCTTGTAGTGGCTGGCCATCATGGTCAAGGGGCCCTCGAGACTAGTGAGGCTGCCCCGCAGGCCCTTCTTGTACAGCTCCAGGCGAGTCTGCAGGCATGTCAGCTCCTGGGGGAAATGTCCATTCTTTGGTGAGCAGTGGCCAAGTGTGCTCTGGTAGGCACAGGACATCCTCCCCATCACTCCTTCCTGTTCTCATCCCTATCTCGCAAGAGCAGGGCCTGGGAGGGGCACAGGATTATTCCTGACTAATCTCAGGCTGGACCCGGTTATACACACTGCCCTGTCCCCCTGTCCACTGCAGGCATGAGTCTGACTTGTCCTCACCACTCAGCTCAGGCCATTCCCAGCCAGCACAGCCACATTCCCTTGGCCTGGCATCTCAAGAGGGTCCCAGTCCCCAGAAAAAAGAGGTCACCGTCCTCCCAGCATTCAGGGGGAAGGAGGAGGGGGCCCTCGCCCAGACCTGCTGTGTGAGCAAAGTTTGTTCCTGAAACCCTTCTGTGCCCGTCAGTAGCCAGCACTGTGTCCACAGGGCTTGGTCTCGGGCCACAGTGAGTGCCCCAAGCCCACATCCCCTGTCTCATGACATAACCCCCACTTACCCACCTGTCCCCTGGTGACCTCTAGCCCCTTGAATGCTAGGTCTGTCCATGGCTGGTCAGCTAATAAAGAAGCTCACATGACTGCCACAGGGGCAAGGCCAGTGGCCTCCTGAGCAACCCTCCTTCTGGCAGCCAGCTGACTGGAGAGAAAGTGGACAACCCTGTGATGGTCCATCTAAAATGGAATCACTCCCCAGGTCCGAGGCCTTTGAGAAGTTGTGTCAGAGAGATATCTTACCTGGGAGTCAAACATTTCAGAGATGACTTCTGTTGTTTCATTCTGTAGAAAAGGAAAATGTTGTGTTATCAAGCTGACAGGCATGGTAGGTCCAGGCCAGCGAGGTGACCCAGGCATGGCCTGTGCTCCCTCCCTCACTCACCATCACAGCAGCAGTGTCTTTACTGTGGATCAGAATGCTCAGGGCCTCCTTGATGGCATCCACATGCTGCCAGGGCCGGGTGGCAGGGCTGGGTGGGTGGGTGGGTGCGGAGGTGCTGCAGACCACAGTGCTCAGGAGAAGCAGGTTCTGCAGCCACATCCTCCTTAGGACTTTAGCCTTTCTCTCTGAGCACTGGGCTCACTGGCAAAAGAGCTCTTATATACACAGTTAGAGGAAATGATTAATGGTGACCACAAAACACCAGGGAGGCGGGGGAACTACCTGAACTGTGGAATCTCCTGGCCCTTATCAGCTATACATGGAAAGGTGAGCCTTTCCCCAAGGTGGTCAGCCTTGGGGGTTTTCGTTAATGAGTCTTTCCAAGAATTGGCAGCCCACCTGCCCGCCTTCTTGAGTGTTCTCCAGCCCTCCTGGGCAGTCTGACCTGCCAAGTCTTCCCCCTCCCTCTGAGGGGCCTCTGGGCACAGCTTGGACTTCCTGGCCTGAAGTGGCTGGGGGGCAGGGCCTGGGAGACATTGAATCGAGCTTCTACCCCCACCCCCCTCCCCGGCTTCCCATCCTGCCTGTTATCCCAAGAGACCTTTGGGCCGGCTGTGCCACACTGGGGCCCATTCCAACTCCAGCCTCCCCTTCTCTTCCTAGAGCCCGTAGCTGTGGCCACAG
The DNA here is from genome assembly GCF_964341445.2 of Mesoplodon mirus. Classification (NCBI taxonomy): domain Eukaryota; kingdom Metazoa; phylum Chordata; class Mammalia; order Artiodactyla; family Ziphiidae; genus Mesoplodon; species Mesoplodon mirus. The sequence goes on from NC_138980.1 coordinate 74,642,401, forward strand.
TGAGATATAAGTGTGAGGAGGACTCTCACAGGCCTGCCCCACTGTCCACCTAGGCAGATTCCAGCCAAATGACATAGTCCTGTGACAACTCACCTCGTCTCCCACCAAGGACCCAGAGCAGTCGGCAAGCTGTTGCCAGCCAGGAACCTCTGCCCCACAGCCCCTGTGAGCTGAGGGAATGACAACCATGTGCAAGTCCAGCCAGCAAAATTCCAGAACATTGCTCCATGGTAAGATCTCATCTAACAGCAACAATCCTGGTTTAAACAGCCATATTCAGCTCCCAAGCTGCAGAGGTGAGTTGGGGCTCTCAGTGGGGGTGGGTCAGGGTTCTGAGTTCAAATCCTGCCTCCAACTCCACCTTGCTGAGTGACTCTTCCCTTGAGTTATGTGAACCTCGCTTCCCTCTGCAGGGCAGACTGTCGCCTCTGAGGTGGGCACTGTGCTGCTAGCTACAGCCTCTGGCAGGCATTAGGCACCAACAGGGTCATGGCTGCATCCACAGGAGGTACAGGGGACAATGGCTTTTCAACCAAGGTCTTCTGGGCTTAGCTTCCTATGTGGCCCCTGCCCCAGCCCACCTCCAGCTCCAGAGGCCTCCCTCTGGAACAGGAACTGCTTCTGGAAAAGTCACAGGCTCTTGAGGGGCTGACAAGTGTTTGGTTTTCACAATGGACTTTGGAGAGCACAGCACGAGTTGGTGTTTACTTCCCCGTGCCATGAGTTTTGTGGTCGAAGGGATATGGGTCCACACACTTACGTTTCTGAGTGTCTGTGTGCCAGGATGGTTGATGTCTGTACTTAGAGATGTGTCAGGAGGGGAGGATGTTTTACATGAGGTGCATCTGTGTGAGCCCCCATGCCTCTGCAGGTGCCCTTCTGATATAGGAGAAGCTCCCCACACTGGGAGCTTCTGGGCCCCAGAGGGTGATTTAACCTAGATTGATGGGGTCAGACATAAGCGAGGACATGCTGCTGAGCTCAAGTGGACAGCCCTGGGAAGCAGGTAGAACTCATGGTTTGAGTACTGTGGCCCGAGCCTGCAGCCCTGGCAAGTTTCACTGCATAGCAAGAGAGTTGTTGCCCTTGTACACGGAAGCCAGGCCTCAGTCCTCCAGACCCCACTGGAGTCCCTGCCAGGATCTGGGGCACACCGTGAGGCCAGCCCTACCCTTCTGAGCCTGATGGGACATTCCTAGGTGGCCAGGCTCGGGGTGAGAGTGTGGCATGTCAAGGCCCTGGCCCTTCCTCTACCTTTTCCATGAAACTTCTCCTCAGCCCCTACCAGGAAGCACTCAGTGGGGAACAGAGGGTCAAGGACACTGGATGAAAATGCCACACAGTGTGGAGGTCTGTGTCACACAGTGCCCTGGAGGCTGTGTGGTGGAGGATGGGGACCACAGGCTATACGGAGACTGGCCCAGACACTGGCCGTCACTCCCCTCTCATCCTTTCTTTCCAAAAGGGAGACAGAAGTGGGAAGAGGGAGGCACCCAGTCAGCCAAAACAGAAAATATCCCCTTATGCAGCTCAGAACTCCCTTGTTAGGGAGTTGTTACCTGCAAAGTGGGCCTTCACCTCCTTGCAGAGATAAACTAACTGGGACCCAGAGGTATAAGTAACAATCCACAATCATGTGGTGAGAAGTGGCAAAGCTTGAAGGCAGGCTCCAGCCCTGCATCCAACACAAAGGCAGCTGCCGTGCCCCCGGCACTGCACAGGGGACTTGGCACACCCTCACTAAGATGTGGCCTGAGGGAGTAGGATGAGTGTGTTTAGGGAGAGGGAGTTATGAGTTGATGGCCCCAGGGCTGAGAGGAGAGATCCCCAAGGACCCCTCCGGTCATCCCAGAGACACTGTGGGCCACCTCCCTCCCCTTCCCCACAGTTCACTGACCCCTTTATCACTACTCCTGCTGGGCCCTCAGTCTGAGTCCTGGGAGGGGGACTGTCACCCTTGTGAGGGGTTGGGGGGCCTTTGGGGGAGGTGCTGGAAGGAAGTAGGGGGCTCTCTCCAGAGGCAGAGGTACATAACAGGGAGCTCGGGGCTCAAGGCCAGGGCCCTCGGACCTGAAGAACAGAACTGGAAACAGGAGACACACCTGCCCAAACAGGGCTGAAGGGAGAGTCCGAGGGAGCCCTGACACTTCAGAAAAGTCCTGAAGGAAGGTCGTTCCAGAACCAACCATCTTGCCCAGAATAGAAAGCTTGCATCTGCAACCTTGACTGGCCCATCAGCTCCAGAGGGACTGGTGAGGGAGCTGGGCCAGGGTCCCCAGGCTCCCACCCAGCACCTTTGCCTGGACTCCAGCCCCAAACATAGAGGGCAGTGAGGGGCATCCTCAGGACTTTGGAAGTAGTAAAGGCTTCTGGTAATGATTTCTCTTCCTTTTAATTTTTAATGACGCCTCCAGTGGTTTTTTTTTAATCCCAAGGAGGCAGATGAAGCCAGCAGCCCCTTCTAGCTATCTGATGACACTCCTAGCTGGGGATGAGCTTAAGGGACAGAGATTCACAGGTGGGGAATGCATTTCAAGCCCTGGAGGAAGTCCTCTGGGCGGGTGGGAGGCATAGGTTGGGGGAGGGCAGGCCTGGTGCACACCCACTCTTGGAGTGTCATTTCCTGAGTGTACAGTTGTTGGATCCTGGGAAACAGCAAGGAAGCTCCAAGAACCAAGGAGTGAAGTGAAAAAGGACATCTCATTATCCTTGGCTCCGCCTTAAAGTTGGCATCCCTGGGCACTGCCCAAGGCCTGGCTCACTCTGTGTAGTGCTCTGGTGCAGGGAACTTCCTCTTCACCAATGACTTCCAGATGTCTTGTGCCATGACTTCTCTCTGACCTTTGGGCCCATGTGGCCACAACTGAGTCTTCTTAAGTTCCCCTGGCCTCTCAAACTTGCCACATCCGGTCCAGTCTGGACTGGCTCCCCAAACCTCTCTGATACCTTGGGTCTCCCGCATCACAGCAAATGGCCTTGCTGTCTGCCCAGATGCCTAAACCAGAACCCCGATGTCAGAGGTTCCTCATTCACCTCCTACCCCCAACCCACACACCCAGTGAGTCCCCTCAAGGCCTTCTCTTAACTTGCTTCACTCTCATTCATGACCGCCCCCTCCTGGCTCATCCTCTGTGCATATCTTGGTTGGTACCCTTAACACTGTGCCCATGAGTCTGGGCCTTGTCCTCCCTACCCCCTACCCAACATGAGCACCAGAAGTGAGCTCTGAGTGCAGGGGGCTGTGAGGTCGGCCACACCTCCAGCTCCCTGGAAGCTGGGCTATATGGATGTAGAGTCCACACACACATGGTTGGGGATTAACCACCCTCAGGTCCTCCCAGACCAATCAGGATTCGCCAGTGCCAGGGATCTGGGGATACCCAGAGAGCAGGACAAGAATTGCTCTTCTGGACAGCCTGGCCTTTTTGAGGTGCATCTCTGGAGACTTAGAGGAGATGCAGGAAGGCTCCAACTGGAGCTGCAACCACAAAGGTCAAAGATGTAGCTTTGTGTGTATGGTATGGCCTGAGGTGACCAGAAACCCCGCTCAAGAAGGACGAGCCATTCACTGGGTTCTCCTGAGGGTGATGCAGCACCCCATGAGCCCTGAATATGGGTGGTGGTTGGGCTCTCCACCTCACCACATCTGTCCAGAAAAATGCTATCTAGGGCTGCAGCTGGGCAAAGGGTAGCTAGCCCTGAAAACTCCAGTTTCCTCTGTGAGGCAGCGATAATTAAACCCATTGTACAGATGAGGGAGTTGAGGATCAGGGAGAAGGAACTTTCTTGGGCTACCCAGGGATTAGCGGTGGAGAGTCCAAGCCTGAGACATAGAGATGCCTGGATGGCAGGCTGTGCTGGGGAAATTGTGCCTTTGTGTCTCAGGTCCCCAGGGAAGACAAGGGGTGGCAGGCCCAGGGAGGGTGAGATCAGCTGAGATGCTTGTGCAGAGGTCCCATGGGATGTGAGAAACTCTGAGGTCCATTTCCTTCCCCTTCATAACTTCCCCTGTGAAAAAGATTCCAGGGAAGCCACAAGCCCCTAATTTCCCCCAGAGTCTGTGGGAGGGACACCCATAGGAAACCCCTTCCAGAGGGTTTTCTCCTGACCCTGTGGGAAACGTGCCAAAAAGGAGTCACACTGCCCATCTAGGTCCTCACCCCCACCCTCGCCTTAGTGCACCCACTCAAAGTTATCGCTGTCACTTTCCATGCCATGCAATCTAGGAATGCCTGCCCATGTCATGGCCTCAGCCCTGATGTCACCTTTCCAGAAGAAAGATGTGTGGCTCCCCACAAACCTCACTGCCAAACCCATGGACTCCTATCCTTCGTGTTCCAACTTCAATGCCCATAGGCCACCCTGCTGGTGTGGACCTTTCCTTGTGGCTCCTGCTCCTCCTTTCCTATTCTCCCAGGACCACTGGCCACTGGCCAGTCTCTTGCCCAGCTATCATGCCTCTGGTCCCTGAACACTGCTGTCGTGGCCTTCAGCTCTTCTTCCCGAATAACGCTCTGTGGCCTTAGCCATCATGTGAACGGGGACTGCTCCCAGTCTGTCTCCTACACACGTAGCCTCTGAACCGTCGAACCCTCCTGTGGGCTCTTAGACCCTGCAGACCTGCTTTTTCATCCCCTGGGTCCTCACCTTGGACACATGGACAGTAATTCTAACTCTTCTCGCTTACACGCCACAGCACACTTTGTAACCTGCCTCCTCTTCACCATACCTGTTCCTAAAGCTCTCTGCCTGTCTGTGCCCCAAACACTCTCCCCCTGTCCTATGCTCCTCCTTCTTCTGACAGCCTGACTTGTCACCCACCTGACTCTACTTGCCCTTTCAGCAAGCACTGGGAGGCAGCATCTCCCAGGAAAAGTCTCTGGCCCCTGGGACCACCAAGCTGGGACAAGTGGTTCCTTGAGATTCCTCAGCTCTGAATTCCCCCCATCCCAGCCTGGACCGTACAATGGGAGGGTCCACTGCTCCCCTACAAGACTGAAAGTCTTCAGGACCAGATGAAGGGCTAGTGGGAGGGTCCCATCCTCCTCCTCCCCAGCACAGGGCTTGGTGCAGATAGGAAAAGTTTGTTGACTAATTGAGCTGTGACAACTCATTTCCAGGAGGAAAGTCACCTTCCATCTCAGAGAGGCCACACCAGCTCTCTGCCTCCCTGGCCACAGGCTTAGCTGGTAGAGGCTTCTGGTAAGGGTGGATTTAGGTTTCCTGTGCAGACCTTTCCCCAGTACCCCAACACTGCCCCACGCCCAGCCCCAGGAAGCAAACCCTGCCAGGCAGCCTGGGTATTCAAGGTCAGCAGACTGGAAATGACTCAGTCAAATGGATTTTCCTGGAAAGAGCCAACTGACAACACGGCTACAGAGCACTTTCCTCCCTAGTCCTGCCCCCTGTCCTGGGTAGGAGGAGGTGGCCCTGCCAAGGGCCCAGGGCCTTGCCTTGTAGGAAAAAGCAGCCATTGAGTCCGACCCTCAGCCTGGGGAGAACAGTCACATTTATTGGATGCTCACTGATGTGGGGTGGGCTTGACCAAAGTGTTTCCCCCACCCCGATTCAAGGCTCAGAGCCCCTCTGAGGGATCCATTGTTTTATTACCGTGCTCAAGGGAGCCCTAGTCCTTTTCCCCATAGGGGTTAGGACAGATACAGCAGAAGGAGAAGGAGCACCCTACCAGCATCACCCCTGGATGTGGACCCTCACTGCCAGCACTCTGCCACCAGTGCCCCAGTACCAGGTGCTCTTACAACCCCGTGCTTCCCACCTGGGCACAGGTACGGGCACAGTCACACTCCTTTCCTGGCACAGCTCCCTGCAGAGGTACACATCTTCGCTGTCACGGTCTGCTGTCCCTGGCTGCACCACTTCATCTCTGGCATGGCCCATGTGGTGCCCTCTAGGGCAGGGTGAGTGGAGACACTCGCCCATTGTCTGCTGAAGGAAGTCCCAGCGGTGGCATGGTCAAGGGCACCCGTCTGAGGAGGAGGCGAGAAGGCCTCGGGCTAGGATTCTGTGGACCCTGGGGAGTAAGGAGGGCTCTTGGAGGGCCACAGCATGAGCCAAGGCTGGAGGTGGAAGTTGAGTCTGGGATCTCTGAGAAGCTGGGTGGGAGAGAGGAAGCCTTGACTACCAGTCAAGGCAGGGGGTGGCTGTGAGCCAGTGGTCTCTTTCCCAGAAACTCCATGAGGCATGGGGATGGGAATGAGCCTGGATCTAAGCCCAGTGTGTGTGCATATGTGGGGGGTGCTGGGTAGGAGAAGGGACAAGTGTGCCTGTAGAGGATTTCGGCAATAAACGTGGTGGTTCAATGAATGGAGGATGGAGCTGAGGTACCACGGCTGTGCTGTGCGCCCCTGGAGCTGAAACCAGGAGGTCTTGGAGCCAGTAGGTACCTCTGGAGGCCTGGGTCCAGTCAAGAAGGAGACCCCAGGTGGGCCCTAAACCAGACTTAGAGGGCTCCTCTGCTTCACTGGGCATTGGCCAAAACACTGTGGCTTGAGGATTCAGAGGTTCTGGGGTCATATTCTCTGTTCCTCATTTTTTTTTTCATATGTAAAATGAAGGCAGTCATAGACTTCATCTGGTCATTGAGGGGATTCTGAGTCCCTTTGCCTGATCCATCTTCCCCTCCATGAGCCTGACCTGAGGTTTTCAAGGAGAAAATTGAGGCCCCAGCCCATGGTGAGGACTCACTCAACCCTCCACTCTGGCCCACACAACCTCTGCCTCTCCCTCCCTCCCTCCCACCATGGCCCCAGGGATCCCGCTCTGCTTGGCTGGCCCCTCTTTCCTCCAGCTTCTCTCCCTCTGCCCTGGCTCTTTCCTGTTGGCATTAAAAACAATGATGTGGCCCCATCCTATCCCTCCCCCTCCATACACCCCCGACTCCTCAGGCATGGTTGTCTAGTCTTGCTGTCTCCACAGTGTCCAGGCCAGGCTGGGCTAGGCTAGGCAAAGAGAGGGAGGAATGGCAAGGGACCAGGCTGAGACCCAGAGGTGCCTGGGGCTCCCTTACCAAGGGAGCTCTGGGGGACTTGTCTCTACCTGGCCACCCGGCACCCACACTGTGGCCCTATAAACTGCATAAACTCTCCTGTGACCCCCAACTCACCCTATGCTCTTAGACTTCCACACCCTTACTCCCTGGTGCCATCTGCCTGACGTCCTTTTCTGCACCTCTGGCTGCCTGAGGAACTTCTACTCCTTTATCAAGCTCCCTGTGCATTACCTCCTGAGAGAAGCACCTCTGACGAGATCCACACCCATCCATCCATCGCTCTGTATGTAATAACCCCTACCACACCATCCTGGGCCAACTGGACATGGCCAAGAGGCCCCCGGAGGCCTGACTCAGTGTCTCCCCAATCCCCTGCAGCAGCCTGGGTAAGCTGTGGAGGGTCCTCAGGGTGTTTGCTGAACTCAGTCAAATGCAGATTCAAGGCTAGGGTGGGAGGAGCAGAACCCCTTCCTGGAGCAAGAGGATTCGCACCATGGAGGGAGGTGGGCAATGCCTCTCTGAGTTCTCTCCTCAGGCGTTTGCCTTCCTGGCAATTTCTCTTTGCTTTATTTTTCTGTATTTCAAAGTTTATCAGTAAAGCACATCTATGCTCTCTCATATTGCCCTCGCAGTAAAAAAAACTATAATTTAAAAAAATTGAAGTATAGTTGATTTACAGTGTTTCAGGTGACAGCAAAGTTGTTCAGTTTTAGTTTTATATATATATATATTTTTTCTTCTTCTTCAGATTCTTTTCCATAATATTTTTAAAATTAAAAAATAAAATTCCTGGTTGAGGTTATCTACTTTCCTGCTGGATTTGGGAAGGTGGGAACTTTGGCCTTCACTTGGACATTGTGGGACTTATGATGGGGCTTTGGTGCCCCCTTGTGGCAACTGGACCTATAGACCTGGCACTAAGGACAGTCTGGGCAGGCTCTGAGAAAAGACCTTCAGGAGAGACTCAAGCACCCCAGGGCCTCCCGTTGGGTCATGGAGTCATCAGCCCTCTCCCTAAAGGCAGATGGACATGATGTGAAAATACCCTAACTTGACTGGGAACTGACCACCTGTTGATTCTGGGCCCCAGGACCAGGGCTGTGCTTGGGCCTGGTTGTGTTAGACCCAGGCAGGGTCTGAGGTTTGGGGTCAAGGATGAGCCTGAGTGTGCTGGGCTCATGTTCGTCCCACTTCAACCTGAAGCAGGCTGGACTGCTGTACAAGAAGGGCAAGAAAACCCCCCAGGAAACCTGAAAAGGCCCACCCCCTTCTCAAGCATGTCACCTCCACCCAGGTCCTGCCTATACTGACTTCACACTCCATGTCCTCTGATCTTTCTGCACCGAGTCTGTGTTGTCTGACCTGACCACTGACCCCCACCTCCTGCAGTCATCCGCCACTAACACAGGTTGCAGTTTTGGTTTTTTGGGTTTTTTTTTTTAAATTTTTTAATTAACACAAATGGTAGATAGTTTCACACTGTTTTACATCTTTCTTTTTTCCCATTCTTAACCATGAAGTAGTTAATTTTATAACAAAATATACAGACATAAAGTGAGGGAGGTAGATAGCTAGACAAATACATAAATGTGCCTATAGTCAGAAACCAGATAGCATCCACTTCATAACTATGTTATTTAACAAATTATCTATTAAATGACATATAGATTATTATTATAAAACATATATCAATAGAGTAATAATTATTTGTGCTCATATATACACACGTATGTATATAACAAATAATCACAAGGTATGCCTGTCACATTTAAGTAGATAATAGTAGCTTACCTTTCAAAGAGTTTGAAAAATTTACACTTTGATCAATAATAAATGAGAATGTATCTTTTCTACAGTATATTCATTTTTAAACACAAGGTAATTCTAAGTAATATTTTTAAAGTAAAATGTGAACAATTAAAATACAGCATTTAAAAAACTCTGGTATGTAGACAATAAGAAAAAAAGAAAAAAATGTGTACACTATGACAATTTCATGAGGTTTTTATTTTCAGGAAAAAATATATACACACCAATGTAAGTTTTGAATTTTTATAAAGCCTGAGGAGGGAAGGGAGAGAAACTGAGGGAGAATTGTGGGCTCTTCCTTCTGTTCCATGAGTGCTCTCAGCACATTTCAGTCTCCAGGCACTGAGTGTTGTTCCCTCTTTCCAGAGTTCTTTCCTCCCTGATTGCTGCATAGCTGGCACTTTCTTGTCATTCAGGTTTCAACCTATATGTCCCCTCCTCAGAAAGACCTTCCCAGGCCATTCAATCTAAAGCAAGCTCCCTGGATACCTTCCATCTGTCTAGTCACTGCCATATTCCCAGTGTCCAGTAGAGGGCCTGACACATAGGTGTTCAGCACCCAAAGCTCTTATGGGCCTTGTGAGGAGTCAAGAGAGGATGACATTACTCCTTAGCATGGTGACAGAGGAAAGTGTGCTCTGCCTCTTCTCCCCTGAACCCCCAGACTGGAGGAAGTGCACCTGGGCAGGGTGCAGGGGAACCAGAGAGGGAGGCACTCAGAGCTAAAGGGTCAGTGGGACCCCAACGGTCAGGTGGCAGACTGAAGCCACATTCAATGATGCCCCAGTCTCCATCATTCAGGTCAGTCTGTGCCACCTCAGGGCCACACTGGCTGTCCTTCCAGTGGGTCCGTGCCTACCCACCTGTTCCAGAGAAGAGCTCTGTCCTGGAGTAGTGTGGGTAACCCAGAGGTATGCAACATTTGAGCTGGTCTTTTTTTCCTCCATGTATTCATTTTTTCTTTTTCAATAGGATTCCAAATCCCCCTAAGCACAGACACTTTATAGTAAATTTTTTTAAAAAAAGAATTACTGCACACATTTTCACATCCTTTATAAGATACAGGAGACTGTTTCTGTCGGACTTGTCTTTATTATGTTATTCCTGGTCTACTTTAATAAGAAAGATTTCACTCTGAGCTAATTCAAAAACTACATTGCACCTTCTTTTTCTCTACCTTCATTCATCCCTTTAATGACTAGGCATTAGAAACGTGCTGGAAAAGGGCTCTTTAAATAATCAGAGTGTTACTTGTTACTTCAAGTAGTTAATAGCTTCTTTAAATGAACCTGGGCATGTTGAGTCAGGATCAGGGCATACGAGGCTGAGGTTACAGTGTGGGTAAAGGTTTAGAGGTAGGAAGCAAGGTGTGTGGTTCCTCTAGGAAGCCACAGAGCTTCTGTTACCTGGAGCATCGAGGAGGTAGGTAGCTGTGGGAGAAAGGAAATAGAAGCACTGGGTGGAACCAGGCCTTTTATGCTACCCAAATGATCTGGACAAGGTCCAGAAGACTTTGAGGACTGGAAAATGAAGTATAAACCAACCTGGTCATATTTGCATTTTCTAAAACTCAATCTGGCTCCCCCGTGGACCACAGATTGCCAGGGTGTGGGTTCCAGGCCCATCTGGTGGTAGGGAGGTATGTTAAATCATCAGGCAAGAGAGTTACTAAGACCTGAGTAAACAAGAGACACTAGCAACAAAGCATTTGTTCAGAAAGTGTGGTTTATTTTCACAGACATGTAGAAACCAGTTTAAAACCTGAGGTACAAATGAACATGCCCCGAAGTCCCCATTTTGAATCTTGTTCAGAAAGAGCAAGACATGGCTCCTCTGCTAAAATAAATACCCTTCACATTGCACAAGGTAATAAATAAATACATAAATAAATAGTCTCAATAGAATAAAAATGAGAATAATCACAGAAGGACAAATGGGGGCAGCACATTTCAGGAATTAGATAATTAACAATTAATCTGACTCCACAGGAGAAAATGAAATTCTTCCAGTCCCAAACTGTGCGAGAGACATCCAAGAAACTTAGGACAATCGGCTGTTACTGACGTTCCGAGGCTCCAGAGAGGGAGCTGAGCTTCGGACTTCAGACGTTAGGGCTCTATGTGTTCTTACAATTGAGAGAGTCTCTAATGGCAGACAGATATTCCTTCAATTTCACCTGGAAGTCACCCAAGTTATCCTTCTCAATAAGGATTGGCTCTTCCTGTGAAGAAACCAAGAATGTGGCATTAGATGGAGCCAGGTTGGAAGGTGGATGACAGGCTGGGGTCAGGTCGTAACTGAGGGCATCACCTGCAGGGACATCTAGGGGGCAACTTACCGTGGACATGGTTGTGGGCAGGATTGACTGGATTTCCTGTGGGAAGAGACCGAAGGAGACAGTCAGAGACTTGCCTGGAAAAGGAGCAGGACCTGCTACCCTCCTCCCCAGAGGCAGGGCAGGGCCAAGGCAGGGATCCCAGAACCCTTGACAGCTTCACATACCTTAAGATTTTTCGTGATTTTCGAATCCTCTCCAAGGGAATTTGTGGCAAATGTCAGGAATTCTTCCAGGTTTGGCCTCTGGAGGCTTATTTTCTAAGGGGACAAAGAATTCATGTAAGTGGGGAAAGGTTGGAAAGTGTCCTTCCCATGGCTGGGCTGAAGTCATCCCCACAGTTTTCCAAGCGTGCTTTCAGGGACTTCCCTGGACAATCCCCTCCTTGTCCACTTCTTGCCCCAGGTGGGTCCCTGAACTGCTCCGAAGGGCACAGGCCTAGAGGTGAGTGCACACCCCAGGCAAGCCTTATGTCACCCACATCCCGAGCCCCTGTCTCCTGTGAGCTGCATGAAGGGCCTGGGTGGATCTTTCTGCACTTGGGGAGAAAAAATTTCCCAAAACAGTCTCTAAAAAGGCAAAGGGTTGGCCAAGGGAAATATTTGCAGCAAGAGGCCTTGACTGAATTAAGGGCTCCTAGAAATCAGGAAGACAGTCACAGAGGCCCCAGCAAGGAAACGGGTGCAGTGTGTGAACTGTGAGTGCCTAAGAGAGGGGGAATACAAATGGCCAGTAAACTCAGGAGAGATTCCACCTCTTGTTTTACCCAAATAATGCCATGCAAGCAAAGGTGAGATAACCACTTTAGGAAAAATAACTATAAATGATGATAACTAGGGCTGATCAGAGTTGAAAATACAATTATTCAAGGAAAAGGAGGGAAGCAAGCATGATCCTGAAGGATATTTTAGTCTGCCAGCCCAGAGGATGCTCCACTGAAAACTGAGCTTAAGGCCTTTGATATTGTTCATCTAGAACTGCCTTTTCATTTTGTAATTTAAAAAAATCATTTTCATTATTATAGCCATGACTGGGGAAATGTATTGAGCAGCTGCTAAGCACCAGACACTGGTCTGGGAACTTGACGCACAGTGTGCATTTAATCCTCACAACAACCCCACTGAGACAGGTGCTGTTAACCCTATTTACAGATGAAAACACCAAAGCTAGTCAAGGTGAAGTGACATGCCTGAGGTCACCCAGGCAGGAGGTGAATGGGGACCCACCCAAGTGCACCCATGTGTGGGGCTGAACTCTTACCATCAGCCTCCTCTTTTCATTTGAGTTCAAGAAGTCCTGTAGGGGCAGAGGGAGAGAGCCCATGAGTCCTGTTGGCCTGAGGCACCTGCCAGCCCTTCCCTACCCCTTGCCAACCTTATCCCAGCTACTCACTTCTGAAGCCACAGGTAGCTTGTCTAGCTCAGTTATAATTTCCCGGATCAGGCTGAGTACATAGCATTGTTGGGTGTCTGGTGTCTTGTTCGGTGCCCCTTGTGCTTGAGGGGCATGGAGTGCGAGCAGGAACAGGAGCCAATGCAGGATGGGGAGGCTGCTCATGTTTGGGCTGGCAGGATGGATTCTGTCTTGTCCAGGTCCTTCGTGGCGTTATGAAGTGTCTGAGACAGCCGCCGTCTTTTATGCAGCGGGCCCATGCCACGGGCAAGTGGGGGTGTGGCGGGCGGGCTTCGGAAGAATCTTTATCTGACATGTAACCTCCATAGCAAACCACAGACTTATTCATCACTTTTTAGTACTCAAAATCAGTGAAACTTGGAAAAAAAAAATTACTCACAGGGTATCTCCTCATCTTGCCAAGGAGGCTAAGAGACAGGCAGGTCACTGGGCAGAGTGGGGACAGGTAAAAGGACCTCTCTGACAGGGGAGCAGCCCCCTGACTCTGAGCTCCTTTGAGCCTCCTGCCCAGTGGGACCTGGTCCTGCCATCCCCTGGACAGCCCTGACCCTCTGCTGCCCTCCCCACCTGGCACTGCCTGGTTCTGCATGGGTGGCCAGGTGAAGGCCCAGTGGAACAGGCAAGAGTTTGTCTGGCAGCTGGTCACATGGCTAACCATCCACCTGTGGGCCCGTCCACTGAGAGCACATCTCTTGATACCCACTCCTAGCGCTGAATTACTGGTGTTAAAGCCCCCAGTGGTTTGCCTCCCGGGCTTTGGGCAGCTTCTCCTCTACACTCTCTGTTCCTGGTGGGTGGCAGATGGAGCTCAGGCACCAGACGCCCATTCTCTTATTGGTGTGATAACAGCACAGCCCAACTCTGCCCTGTGCTGTGGGATGTTAGCCCCTGGTGGAGGCCTGGCTGCAGGCCCTGGGCAGTCCCTCTGGTAGCACAGAGGAGCTGGGCTCAGGGGCCCGTTGATGGGGGCCCTTGAGGAAGATGTCACTGGGAAGTAGGAGGAGGGGGCTGGCCTGGGGAGGTTTAGGTGGTGGGATTGACAAGGTCTGAAGGGTGAGGGAAAGGAAGAGAGGTTTCATGCTGGGCCTCTGGTGATGGGGTCCAGTGACCAAAGGAGAGAGTTGTGTCTCAGGGGTCTGGATCCCAGTCTGTGCTGAAGTGTGATTTGGCAGATGCAGGCCAGAAGGAAGGGTTTGCTGAACAGGGCAGAGGGCAGGGATAGACCACGGGGGAGTCCACAAAGAACCAGAGAAGCAGCAGCCAGATGGGAAGCAGGCAAACTAGGAAGGTGAGGGGCCTAGAGGGCAGCCACTGAAGGAAGAGGTAAACTGCTGCTCCATGGGGCATGTCAGGCCCTGACACAGGCCCAGGACAGGGGGTGTTGGTAAAGGGATAAGTGTAACAGGGACGTGGGGAAGAGTTCTTTGAGATGATTGGGGCTGTGGCAGCGGGGGAGAAGAGAGACAGGATGGAAATGCCAGGGGCTGGGGTGCAGTGTGATGTGATCCTTGTGGGGAGATGAAGCATAGGAGGTGATGCTGAGGCGGGGGATTTGGGTGTTTCAGGCTTCTGAGCAGAAGGAGATCTGGTGAAGACAAGGACCAAGATGTGGTTGCAGCAGAGGCAGGTGAAGAGGCTGTGATGCAAGGAAATGTCATGAGAATAATGCCTGTGGCCGATATACGTGGCTCCTAGCTCAGCCCTTGGATCTGGGCCCAGAGCATCCTCAAAAAGCAAGGGGAGTGTCTCAAAGGCATGAGTGAAATGAGGCAACAGAAACAAGTAGGGAGCCTTAGGACTGGGTACCCACTAAGAACAATTCATTCAACAAATTTTTACGAAGCACTTGCTTTGTGCAGGCACTGTGACTAAAGCAGACACAGTTCCTCTCCTTAAGAGATGCACCATCTTGTGGGCAGAGAGAGACATAAAGCCTTCCTGCTCAGCTTGGACCTCGGACCTGCAGCTTCACCATCAGCTGGGGGCTTGTGTGAAGTGCAGATCCTCAGACTTCACCCCAGACTTTCTGATTCAAAAATTGCCTTTTGACCAGGTCCTCGGGTGATTCACATGACATTTAAGAAGCTCTGATTTAATTGCCAAGATATAGAAGCAACCTAATTGTCCATCAACAGATGAATGGATAAAGAAAATGTGGTACATATATATACCCAGTGGAATGTTACTCAGCCACGAAAAAGAATGACATTTTGCCATTTGCAACAGTATGGATGGACATGGAGGGCATTATGCTACGTGAAATAAGTCAGAGAAAGATATACTGTATCGTATTACTCATATGTGGAATCTAAAAAAATACAACAAACTAGTGAATATAACAAAAAGGAAGCAGACTAACAAATATAGAGAACAAACTAGTGGTTACCCGTGAGGAGAGAAAAGGGGGAAGGGGCAATATAGAAGTAGGGGAGTAAGAGGTACAAACTATGAGGTATAAAATAAGCTACAAGGATATGTTGTACAACATGGGGAATATAGCCAATATTTTATAATAACTATAAATGAGTATAACTTTTAAATTTTGGGAATCACTGTACTGTACACCTATAACATAATATTGTACATTAACTATATTTCAACTTTAAAGTGTGGAAGAAAAATAAGAATTAAAAAAAAAGTTCCGATTTAAAGTATTCAGCTCAGGCAGGGGCAGGGGTTCATGTCCCAGAGACCCAGGGCTGCTTAAATACTCAACTGTGGTTTGGTATTACATTCTATATAAGAGTTTTGGGACCTGTGCACACACACAAAAAATGTGATTTCTTATAGAGAAAAACCTCTTTTTTATGTAAATGAGCTTTTTGAGGGAATTTTAAAGCTATGGAGGCCGAACATTCCTGCAAGCCTTCTTAAATAGTCCTGACTTCACGTTGTATTGTAGCAAAGAAAAATTCTGAGTAGTGTTATTGTAAATCTTGACCTTTGTAGTTTGCCTCTTGTTTTAAAAATAGTTATAAAGTCTATGAAAGGAGGAGGAGGTTTAGGCTTCATGCTAGGAGCACTGGAAGCATTGTGGGGTTTTCAGCCAGGGACAGGTGTGGTCCCTGGAAGGTTTGGGTCCCAGGAAGCCCAGTCTAGCTACTGTGGGGAGAATGGCTGGGAAGAATCAGGACAGCAGGTTGGCCAGTGAGGAGGCGGGGAAGTTCTCTGGACCACAGATAGTGGGAAGGCTGGAGCTGGTTGATTCTGGTGGGGATGGAGAAAACCAGATGCAGGTAAAGACTCTAACAGCTAAATTCCACTGCCGGGCACAGAGTTCTTTTTATGGGTTAATTCATTTAATCCTCACAATGAGCCTGAGGCAGGGACGATTATGATCCCCATTTTACAGAAGAGGAAACTGAGGCTCAGAGAGGTTGAGTTCATGCAGCTAGGAAGCAACATCGCCCAGGGCTGAATGCAAGCAAGTCTGTCTGACCCCAGAGGCTGAGCACCCACCATGACAGCACTGGAAAGTGACAAATTAGGAGGTGATGCCGGGTGGCGGGAGGGGGACAATAGGGAAAAGATAAGATGTGGCCACTGGGATTATTGACAAGGAGGCCACTGGAGCCTCTGGGAGAGCAGTTTTAGTGTATAGTGGGGGCAGAAGCCAGTGGCAGTGGGCTGAGGAGTAAAGGAGGGTGAGACAGAGAGGGCAGGCAGCTCTTCTAAGATCTATTCTGAAGAGAAGGAGAGAAAGGCAGCTAGAGAAGTCAAGGGGTCAGAGAAGGATCTTTCCAGGCAGGAAAACTCGAGTATCTCTCTGCTGGAGATGAGGTGGGACTAGGTGAGAGACCTGGATGTTGGGCCAGTGCAGTGAGTGCCTGAGGGGGATGGTCACAGGGAGGGCTCCCGACATCAGGTATCACACGCCCACCTGAGCAGAGAGCTCAGGGGAGGGCTGCCTGGTGGGCCCAGTCTGGGAAGGTGCAGTGGGTTTGGTGGCAGGAGGGGACAGTGGCTTCTGTCTTCCCTGGGAAATAGGAGACCAAGTCAGCCATTGAAGAATGGAGGGTGGCATGGTCAGGGAATGTGAGCTGACTCCTGGGGATGACCTTGAGGGGCTGGCATTCCAGGGGTCAGAAGGTGAGGAGGTTGGGACAATCCAAGGCTTCACTGGGCTAGAGTATAGGAAGGCAGGCCCCTGAGGCAGGGTGAAGGGGCCATGGGAGGAGGCCATGAAGGGCTGGGAAGGGAGCAAGGATGGCACATTTGTGCGAGGAACAGAGTCACATTCCTCCAAGCAAATGTGATTCAGAAGGGCTGCCCAGCTGCCCCTGTGGAGGATAGGTGGGAACCTTCCACAGAGCTTCTGCAGCTTCTCAGGGGAAGCAGGCAGAGCCTGGGCCTCCTCCAGGAGTCTCCTTTGAGGTTTGCGTGACTCTAAAGAAGCTGCTTCAGGTGAAATCACAGGAACCCTCCTTTCCTCCCCTGCAGGCCACAGTCCTGCCTGACCCATTGGGAGAAGCCTGGCCCCCTGTAAGAAAGTGATCTCACCCCAGGTACCTGCGTCAACCCAGCCCAGGGAAAGCTTCCTCCACAGGCTGGCTGATTGTGATCACGAAGGGAAATGAACTAAGGGTGCCCAGCCCTGGGCGGGAACAGGGGAGGCCCTGCTAGAGCTGGGGCAGGAGAGCCAGCCCAGAACTGCTGCCTGGGGTCTGCAGGAAGAGACCCTGTGGGTTTCAGAGTGGGTCCTTGGGCCCCGTCCTACAGACCCCTGCAGGTCTGGCTTGGTCCCGCCTGTTGCCCAGATACATTCAGAGTGGGGCACAGTGTCTGAGGTCCTGGCCCCTGGGGCTCATTCATCCAGAGGTTCACTCACCCCCATAGGCCTGGTGGAGTTTCTGGGTGCCCACCACTGGCAGGGACCCAGGGCTCCGTCATCATGACTAGCTCCTCTGTCACCCTCTCCATGGCATCATGTATCAGATTTAGTTTCCGCATGACCTCACTTGCACTTCCACTGGTGGCCCTGGCCACACCACCTGGTTTTGTCAATACAGAAGGCAGCTCAGGGCTCCTGGCTGGCCAATCAGTGTCATCAGTTTCACGTGTCCATCTCAGCAGAGCGTGCAGGAAGGAGCCTCCTGGGAGGGCTCAGATGCAGAGGACTGGCTTCCTGTCCCACCCAGCTCTGTACTCCTTCTTTGGGGCCTGTACAACCTCAACCTGTGCACCCTCAGCATTCTAGCCCATGCTGCAGGGATGCGGCCTCCTTGGGGCACACCTGTGCCGAATGGACCTCCTCCCCAAGCTCAGTCTAATAGAGAAGACAGATGGAGAAGCACAGTTTAGGATGATAAGCCTGGTAGGGGTGGGGTAGGAAAGGGAAGCCCAGAAGTGGGGCAGCCTCTCCCATCTGGACTGTGGGGGAGGACTGGAGGAAGGGACAGCTAACATCTCAAGGATGGTCTGGAGCCAGGCAAGTCGCAGAGGAAGCGTTCCCAAGTAGATCTGGGTTTGGGGATGCAGATGTTCTGTCTGTTGACCTCAACCCTACTAGCCACTGCTCCAGTATCTGGGGAACTGGGGGTGTCCATGTCATTCTTGTTATTAATGTATAGGCATTTGGTGCTTGTCACTCTCTTGTTGCTCACCTGGAACACAAAGACCTGGGACATGCATTCATTCCTACTGTGTTCATTATATTTATCTCAGACGAAACCAAGAGCCAGGGGAGGGACAGGCATATAGGGCCCTCAGCCCCACAGTCCCCATTCTCAAGGAAGCTGCCCCAAAACTGTGAGGTGACAATGTTGGGATTTAAATGCTAGTAACACAATGTTCCAGGCTCTTAAAAAATACAGTTGACCCTTGAACAACATGGGTTTGAACTGTGTGGTTCCACTTATACATGTATTTTTTTTTAAATAAATATATTGGAAAAAATTTTGGAGATTTGCAACAATTTGAAAAAATTGACAGATGAGCTGTGGAGCCTAGAAATATTGAAGAAATTAAGAAAAAGTATGTCATGAATGCATAAAATATATGTGGATACTAGTCTATCCTTATGTAGGCATAAAGTGAGTGACATTTAATATAAAATTAATAGTGTGTTAGTTTTCTTACTATTTTATAACTTTGCTTTCAAAGAATCGCATTATGCTACAGTATGCCTCTCTCTCTTGTAATTGGAGAAATTTCGTATCAGCATATTGTCACAGATTGGTGTTTTTTTTTTTTTTTTTTTTTTGCAGTACGCGGGCCTCTCACTGTTGTGGCCTCTCCCGTTGCGGAGCACAGGCTCCAGACGCGCAGGCTCAGCAGCCATGGCTCACAGGCCCAGCCGCTCCGCGGCATGTGGGATCCTCCCGGACTGGGGCACGAACCCGTGTCCCCTGCATCAGCAGGTGGACTCTCAACCACTGCACCACCAGGGAAGCCCAGATTGGTGGTTTTTAAAAAATGTAACAATGTTTCCAATACTATATTATGAATATGACCGTAATACAGTATGCCATGACAGTTGTATAACGATTTATTCGTTAGTGTATAGGCCAGGCTACCATGAAGCAATCCTGTTGATTACACTGGGCTACAATAAAGCAATCATATTGCTGCTTCTTCATTATCAATGCATGAATCTTTATACCTGTAAAAAGTATGAATTTCTTTTTCATACTATCTTTTCATTTTTGATGTCTACGGTTAGTAATACACATAACATTGACAGTGTTTGGTATCGTATAAGACAGCATTGTTGTAGGTACTGACAGGCAGACAATTCATCTTAGAAATACAACATAAACTTGTGGAATCAATAAATACAGTACAGTACTGTAAATGTATTTTCCTTATGATTTTCTTAACATTTTTTTCTCTAGGTTACTTCATTGTAAGAATACAGTATATAGTACATATACAAAATAAGTGTTAACTGACTGTTGTGTTATCAGTAAGGCTTCTGGTCAGCAGTAGCCTATTAGTAGTAAAGTTTTTGAGGAGTCAAAAGTTACATGTGGATTTTCAACTGTGGGGATATCGGTGCCCCTAATCCCTGTGTTGGTCAAGGGTCAAATGTACTCTTCTACGTATTTGAGGCTTCACACAGATTGTTAGCCACGTAGAAGATGTTCCCAGGCAGAATCTTGTCTGCCTCTCAGGCAGAGTGGGAGGCCTGTGAGGATGGTGACAGAGAGTCAGAGCTGTCAGAGGGCAACAGAACCAGATCCCAGCTGGGAAGAGGCACAGATAGGCCTGGGCAAACTCAGAGCTAGGCTGCCCTCTCACCTGCGCCCACTCTGTTCAGTGGGCAGTGGCTCTTATCTTCCTTGGTAAGGTGAAGTGAAACCCTTTGAGGGAATTCCCCGGTGGTCCAGTGGTTAGGCCTCCGCGCTTTCACTACCAAGGGCACAGATTCGATCGCTGGTCAGGGAACTAAGGTCCTGCAAGACTTGCAGCCAAAAAAAGAAAAGAAAGAAAGAAATGCTTTGAGAATAGTTTTTCAAGTTTTATTGATCTTGAGTACCAGAAAATGATGCATAGGTTGATTTGTTTGTCGTGGAGGTTCTATATCAGAAAAGGGTATCAGCCCATCTGGGGCTTCTTCACACACCCCACCATCACCCCATCTCCCAACCTCCCCCTGACTCCACTGGGCCTTTAAGAGAAGCCAGGCCATTTCAGATTTCCATAGGATCAGGGAGGACCACAGTCGATCCCAGCAGCTCAGAGATGTGAGGATCCCTCTGCCTCCTGCTTCCTCATCTTCCTTCCCTTCAGCCTCCCAAACCCCCGGCCCTTAGGGACCCCCTGAAACCAGCCCCAGGCCTGCTGCTACTGGTACATCCTCTCTGAAATCCAGAATAACCTGACGATCACCTCTGTGAGTAGCTGGGGCCATGCTGGGCATGGGGCAGGGACAGCCTGGCTCAACCTCAGGCCAGTGGCACTCATGGATTCTCCCTTCTCCCCTGCAGGAATCTAAACACTTAGATCAGTGGCACATGCTGAAGGTGAGCACTGAAGCTGAGGGCCCACTGTCTCCTTGCTGGTGACTGCCATTGTGTTGCTGGTCACTGCTCTGGGGTCAGGCACACCTGGATGGTCTCCTCTGAGTCTTAACTCTTTACCTGGCATATTAATGGGTCTCACCTGAGTCTCAATCTTTACCTGGCATCTTAATGGCAGATACGTCCATCACCCTATTCTTTGTCTCATGTGGGGTTGTGTCGTAGTTGTGTTTTCCCAAGTGTGGGAGTTCTAAAATTTTGTTTTAGGCAAGCTGGCTTCCTTCCCTTTGGGTTCTTCTCTGGCGGCTGGTTCAAGAAGTGTTCTCCATTCACCCAAGCCCCTTCCCCAGGCCACCTGGAGCCAGGAGGTGGGATGGGCCCTGCCTTGACTGGCCTTTGCCAGAACATGCTGTGACCACCTCAGGTGTGTGCCCTTAGGGCAGCTGGGTTCTTCCTGGGGTTGGGGTCATAACAGAGCTGGTGAGCTGGCGGGCTGTGGGAGAGGGTGGAGGGCTCTGCTGAAGACCTCTCCAGAAAAGAGGCATCAGGGATGACAGACAAGGCCACGAGGAGGACAGCCGCTCCCCAGCCCTGCTTCACACACTCTTGGTCCCCTGCAGAGAAAAACCCATCTAAAGTCTAACTTGGCTCCCTTCTGGAACGCCTTAGAGAAGTTTGTCAGTATCTTTAATGTGTCTTTAACCATCAGTAAAAATCTGAAGTAGCGTGAGGTATGTGAGGCTGGGGAGGGTCCCTCTGGCACCGGGGTCTCCACGTCCCCAGAAGAGTCCACTCCAGGTCAGAATGAGTGACCTTGTCTTGCCCTTTCCCAAACAGGAGCAGATTTTCTGCCCCCGTTTCCCAATTCCTACCCCCTCCTCTGTGACCAACCCCTCCGGGGCTGGGGGTAGAGCTGCCACCCAATACCTGCTTAGTCACAGAGGCCCTCCACTGCCTTCCTGGCTTCCCCCAAAGGCTGACTGGCTTCTCTTGTCTGTGGTCCACAGGAACTCCTGCAAACCCTGACCATCCCCAAGACCACATCCCAGGTAAGCTGCCAACCAGGCTGGGGCGCCCACTGCCCTGACTGATCGTGGCACCTGCCATACACCTTCCACATTCCCCACACCTGACCCGAATTTGTGATTCCCTCAAAGGGAGTAGAGCGCACCCTAGCAGGAGATTTTAACGAGTTCTTGAGGAAGTTGAGTATCTTCCTGAAAACCCTGGATGATGCCCTGGAGTCCTTACCGAGCTGCCCACTGACTCTCACAACCTTGTGGAGAGTCCCCGAGTCCAGGCCTTTGCCCTCCCAGGGAGCAGAGCTGGGCTCAGGTCCCGGGTCCCAGTCCTCCTCCTTGATATTCCAGTTACTGCTCTGCTCCGTCACACATCTTAGCTGTGGAACACCTGGCTTCTGAACCAGGCTGCTCAAGTTTGTTCTCAGGGTTACCAACAATTGTGTCATAAGTTTATGTAGCAGTTTATTTATCTTTTATCTACCCTATTGTGGAGTTACTTATCTTAATAATGGAGGCCTCTAAGGAGCCTCTGAGCAGAGCTCACAGGAGGTGAGACACCATTTTCATTTGTATCTCAGATTTCAAAGGGGTTCCTTCTCCTCTGGGAAAAATAATTGCTTTGTAAAGAGTCACTTTGTGCCCAGTGTTGCATTTCTAGAGGTTTCTCTATCTGACTTGAGTCTGGATCATGATTCCCACACTCTGCAGTTAATTTCATTAACGCTGGGGGGTTGATTCCTCTTGGGATTCTATCTCTGAGTGTATCCGTAGTATTTCCCTGTCCTGTGCCCTGAGCAGGCTCACCCAGACCCTGCTCCTTCTCCGTGGCTTGGTCGCCACCATCGGCCTCACCCTCCTGCTCATCACTCTCTCCCCACTGCCTGCATCTGTTTCCTAGTACCTCCCTGCTCTGTCCACTTCTCATCATTCCCATGGGCACCCACATCCTGACCCAGGCCTTGCTGCCTGAGTTCCCACCACAGCTCCCAGGCTGACCTCCGACCCTATTTCCCACAGCTGTCAGAGCGGCCTTTCTGGACACTTCTCTGCTCATATCACCCTGGCTTTGTCCTCCACTGGTCAACCTACTTGAACCAGGCCCCAAGAGAAACATAGCCTAGTTTTCCTCCTAAGGAAATCCCCACTGAGGATCCACAGGGCTCCTTCCAGACCAGGAAACAAGTGGTCCTTGTCAGTTTGGGATCCTGGCCCCCTAAATTCCCCTCACCTCTATTTAAATAGGCCTTCGATTCTCCCTCACCCCTATTGCCATCCTCCACCTCCTGGGAGCCATACCCAGGGGTCTACAGGATAAGAAGAGTATAGCCCACACCACACAATATGAAATGTGCTTGTTTTTTATTGGGTGGGCCAAAAAGTGTCTTCGGTTTTTTAAGTAAAAATAAGACACATTTTTCATTTTCACCAAGAACTTTATTGAACAATGTATTCACCCTTTAGTTCCACTACATTCTGCCACTTTTCAGGCAATTTCATAATTCCATCTTCCCAAAACTTTTTATCTTTTTGAGCAAAGAAGTGTTTCAGGTGCCTTTTACAGTCTTCCAAGGAATGGAGATTTTTTCCATTACAAGAATTTTGCAAAGACTGAAATAACTGGAAATCGAAGGTACAATGTCTGGTGAATATGGTGGATGAATCAGAACTTCCCAGCCAAGCTATAACAGTTTTTGCCTGATCATCAAAGAAACATGCGGTCTTGTGTTATCCTGATGGCAGATTATGCATTTTCTGTTGACTAATTCTGGACGCTTTTCGTCAAGTGCCACTTTCAGTTGCTCTAAATGGGAGCAGTACTTGGAATTAATTGTTTGGTTTTCCAGAAGGAGCTCATAAGAGAGGACTCCCTTCCAATCCCACCATATATACATCACCTTCTTTCGATGAAGACTGGCCCTTTGGTGTAGTTGGTGGTGGTTCATTTCACTTGCCCATGATGTCTTCTGTTCCACATTATTGTACAGTATCCACTTTTCATCACCCGTCAAAATTTGTTTTAAAAGTGGAACATTTTCATTATATTTCAGTAGAGAATCACATGCAGAAATATGGTCAAGATGGTTTTTTTCCACTTAACTTACGTGGAACCCAAACATCAAAGCGATTCACATAACCAAGCTGGTGCAAATGATTTTCAGTGCTTGATTTGGATATTTTGAGTATGTGGGCTATCTCCAAGGTGATATGACATTGATTTTTCTCAATTATTGTTTCGATGTGACCACTATCAACTTCAACTGGTCTACCCGACCGTGGAGCATCGTCCAGCAAGAAATCTCCAGCATGAAACTTTGCAAACCACTTTTGACACGTTCGATCAGTCACAGCACCTTCTTCATACACTGAACAAATCTTTTTGTGTGTTTCAGTTGCGTTTTTACCTTTCTTGAAATAATAAAGCATAATATGCCGAAAATGTTGCTTTTCTCTTCCATCTTCAATTTTAAAATGGCTACACAAAAATTCACCAATTTTGATAAGTCTTTTTTTAAATGCATGCTGATATGACAGCTGTCACATACAATCTAACAAAATTGTTTCGAATGAAGTTAAAGACAACTAAGTGCTACTAGAGCCATCTTATGGAAAAAATCGAACGAACGCTTTGGCCCACCCAATAATTGTACTGGCCTCTCTAATGGTTGTTTTGTATTTTTTTTTTTGGCCATGCCACGTAGCATATAGGATCTTAGTTCCCCGACTAGGGATCAAGCCAGGGCCCCCGGCAGTAGAAGCACGAAGTCCTAACCACTGGACCACCAGGGAATTCCCTAATGGTTGTTTTCTTAACTGAAATTGCATTAGTCCCTCACTTTGAAATATCTAGTCTTTAGTTATATACCAGTGTTCATAGCAGCTATGTTAATCTGTATGGGCTGCTTTAACAAAATACCATAGACAGGGTAGCTAATAAACGACAGGAATTTATTTCTCACAGTTCTGGAGGCTGGAAAGTCCAAGATCAAGATGCTGGCAGATTTGGTGTCTGATGAGGGGCTGTTTCTTGGTTTATACATGGCTGTCTTTTCGCTATAACCTCACATGGAAGAAGAGGCAAGGGAGCTCTCCGTGGTTTCTTTTATAAGGGCACGAATCCCATTCATGTAGTCTTTGTCCTCATGAACTAATCACCTTCAAAGGCCCCACATCCAAATACCATCACTTTGGGGATTAGATTTCAACATATGAATTTTGGAGGGACAAAACCTTCAGTCTGCAGTAGCAGCTGTATTCACAATAGCCAAAAGTGGAAACAAACCAAGTGTCCATCAATAGATGAATGGATAAACAAAATACGGCAAATACATACAATGGAATATTATTCAGCCTTAATAAAGGGAGGGAATTCTGATACATGCTACAACATGGATGAAGCTTGAAGACCCTGTGCTAAGTGAAATAAGCCAGACACAAAAGGACAAATATTGCACTCTGCTTATGTGAGGTACTTCAAGTAGTAAAATTCATAGAGACAGAATGTAGAATGGTGGTTTCTAGGGGCTGAGGGGAAGGGGAAATGAGGACTTACCCTTTAATAGGTACAGAGTTTCAGTTTGGGAAGATGGAAGAGGAGATGGATGGTGGTGATGGTTGCACAACAATATGAATGCACTTAATGCTACTGAACTGTACACTTAAAAATGATTTGAGTGGTAAATTTTATGTTATGTATATTTTACTCCTAAAAAATAATCTAGTCTAGATGTTTTCTCAGTTGACCTGGGACTCTTCTTGAGGTTTCCTATCGCTCAGATCTCTCAGTGTAGCAATAGGGTCCGCAGAACACCAATCCTAGGGTTCTCTCCACCCTGATTCCTGGACCTTCTTCAGCTGGGGGTCCTTGGCTCCTCACCCTCTGGTGAATGCCTCTTCATCTTGAGACTCAATTCATGGTCACCTCTGTGTGGCCCTCCCAGCTTCCTCACCCACCCAGAGAGCAATGTCTGTCCTCCTGTATGGCTCGGTTTTAGCTACAGTTCTCTCTGTTGATGAGGGCGTGTGTACTAGGCCCAGAGGTTTCCGTGGTGAGCCACATCGGCTTCCTTCTGTGCCCTAGGAGCCCTGGGTGGGGGATAGGGGACTAGTCTGGGAGTCCTGTGAGAATAAACATTCTGGGCTTGAACACCAGGCAATCAGGGTAGCAAGCAGGTGGAAGCACCACGTGAAGATGGCTCTAGTGGCTGGAAACCTATTGCTTATGGCAGGATCTGGCACAGCCCCAGGCTGTATACTTTTGATGTTTGGGAATGTTGGCTAAGTAGATTTAGATCTGCCATGGAGTTTGCTCAGGGTGGAGGAAGAGAGGCTGGTAGAGAAGGCAATGAATTGTTCTACTATCTTGCCAAACTCTCTTCATTCTAAAAGCTTTTCTAATTCTCTTTGGTTTTCCAGACTTGAAAATTTTTACCATCTGGTAGACATAAATAATATCTCATTGTGCTTTAAATCTGCCTTGTGCTGGTTACTAATGAGGTTGAGAACTTTTTCATAGGTTTATCAACCATTTGGATTTCCTCTAATGTGAAGCATCTGTCTAACCTTTTGCTCTGGGATTGTCTGCAACTTTCTTATTTGTAGGATTTCTTTAAATATTCTATATACTAATGCTCTGTGGATTGTATATGCTGCATATATCTTCTCCCACTCTGTTTCTTGTCACTCCATGGTATCTTTTGAGGAAATGAAGTTCTTTACTAATTTCTTACTTCCCTACCTCAAGGCCATGAGGTTTTCTCATATACTACATAAAAACTTTATAGTTTTGCTTTTCACATTGATGTGTTTAATTGACCCGGGATAGTATAAGGTAGGGCTCTGGTTTGTTTCCATATTAATACTCATTTTTCCCAGCACCATTTTGAGAAGGCTGTCCTTTCCCTGTTGAATTGCATTACTATCACTATCGTATTTCAATGGTTCATTTATATGTGGGTATGGATCTCTTTCTGGGCTCTCTTTTCTCTTCCATTGGTCTGTTTGTCTCTTTTTGAACCAATATCACACTGTCTTAAATTTTATAATTCATCTTTATTATAATGTATAATATATCTGGTAGAGCAAATTTTCCCACCTGTCCTTTTTCTTCAAGAGTGTCTTGGCTAGGGGCTTCCCTGGTGGCGCAGTGGTTAAGAATCTGCTTGCTGATGCAGGGGACACGAGTTTGAACCCTGGTCCAGGAAGATCCCACATGCCGTGGAACAACTAAGCCCGTGCGCCACAACTACTGAGCCTGCGCTCTAGAGCCTGCATGCAGGAACTACTGAAGCCCGTGTACCTAGAGCCTGTGCTCTGAAACAAGAGAAGCCACTGCAATGAGAAGCATGCACACTGCAACAAAGAGTAGCCCCCGCTCGCTGCAGCTAGAGAAAGCCCAAGCGTGGCAATGAAGACCCAACACAGCCAAAAATAAATAAATACAAATTTTTAAAAATCTTAAAAAAACAAGAGTGTCTTGGCTATTCTTTATCCACGTCAATTTTAAATCATCCTATCAGTTTCTCCCCTCACCCCACCCCACCCCCCAAAATGCTGGGAGTTTGGGATTGCATTGATTCTATATATCAATTTAAGTAAAATGGTATCCTCTAAAATATTAAGACATAATCCATGGACATAGTATATCCTTTTTTTATTTCTTTAATGTCTCTCAATAAAGTTTAAAATTTTCTCAGTAGAGAACTTTTACATCTTTTGTTAGATTTATTCTTAGGAAGTTGGTATTTTGGTGTAACATTAATAATGATATCTTTTTTAAAATTCACATTAATAAGTTTTTTCTGGTATAGAGAAATATAATTTATATAGATTGATTTTGTATCCAGCAAATTTATAAACTCTCTTATCACTATTAAAACTTTACCTATAGATATTTTTGAACTTTATAAACATACAAGTAAACCATCTGTGAATAACAGCATTTTGCTTCTACTTTTCTTATTTTTATATCTTTTATTTATTTTTCTTGCTTTACTATACAGGCTAGGACATCCTGTGCAGAGTTAAATAGAAGTAGTGGTATCATGCATCATTGTCTTGTTACAGATCTCAAAGGGAAAGATTCAATCGTTTTACCATTAAGTATGTTTCTTCTAAGTTTATTGCACATATCCCTTATCAGATTAAGGAAGTTCCCTCTATTCCTAGGTTTGCTGAGAGTTGTTTTTTTTTAATCAGGAATGGATGTTAATTGTACCAAAATTTTTTCCACATATTTTGCGATGATCCTGCGTTTTCTTCTTTAATCTGTTAATGTGGTGAATTACATTATTTTTAGAGTTAAAATAATCTGTATTCTGAAAAAGCCCAACATGGTTATCATATATTATTACCATTTTTATGTATTGCTAGTTTGTGTGTCCTAATATTTTTTAGGATTTTTGCATCTATGTTCATGAGTGAGATTGAGGGGAACATATGTCCTGTTTTGCTTGGGACAACCCCAGTTAATACTTGTCATCCTGATGATATTATTAATAGCAGTTTCTTTCACTCTCAAAAGTGCCCTGGTTTGGATGATAAAGCATATCATTATTCTGGTGAGAATGCCTTCTCATATTGTCTGTCCAGTTTTGGTATCACAGCAGTGTTTCCTCATTTTACAGTCTCTAGAGGAGGCTGTATAAGATTGGAACTATGTCTTCCTTGAATATTTTGGAAGAATTCACTGTTCAACCCATTTGGGGTCAGAGTTTCCTTACCGAATCCATTATTTTATAGGTTGTAGAATTATTCATGTTTTCTATTTCTCCTTGAGTCAATTTTGAAGTTATAATTTTATCCTAATTTGCTGATTTTTTTCTAAGTTTTGTTAGCATATGGCTTTTCAAATTATGCTACTATCTTTTTGATGTCTGCAACATCAGCAATGATGGTCCTGATACTGGTTATGAATTCTTTTCTCTACTTTTTTTTTTATTATTATTTCACTAGAGGTTTGTTAATTGTTTTAGGTTTTTCAAAAAGCCAGCTTTGAGCTTTGTTGATCCTTTCTAGCATATGCTCATTTTCTATTTCATTACTGTTTGCCCTTTATTATTTCCTTTCATACATTTTCTTTGGGTTTATTTTGCTGTTCTTCATCACATTTCTTGACGTGGATGCTTGTTACTTTTCACTCTTTACTCATTTCTAATGTATGTACTTAAGGCTCTAAACCAAATAATTTTTCTGTAAAAGACCAAATAGTATGTATGTATATATATATATATATATATATATATATATATATATATATATATACATATATATATATATTTTTTTTTTTTTTTTGTGGGCTGCATTGGGTCTTCATTGCTGGGCACAGGGTTTCTCTAGTTGTGGCGAGCAGGGGCTACTCTTCGCTGTGGTGCGTGGGCTTCTCATTGCGGTGGCTTATCATTGTGGAGCATGGGCTCTAGAGTGCAGGCTCAGTAGTTGTGGCGCATGGGCTTAGTTGCTCCATGGCATGTGGGATCTTCCTGGACCAGAACTTGAACCCGTGTCCCCTGCATTGGCAGGCGGATTCTTAACCACTGTGCCACCAGGGAAGTCCCAGTAAATATATTTTAGCTTGACAGATCTCTGTCAAAACTACTCAGTTGTGGGCTTCCCTGGTGGCGCAGTGGTTGAGAGTCTGCCTGCCGATGCAGGGAACACAGGTTCGTGCCCCGGTCCGGGAGGATCCCACATGCCGCGGAGCGGCTGGGCCCGTGAGCCATGGCCGCTGGGCCTGTGTGTCTGGAGCCTGTGCTCCGCAACGGGAGAGGCCACAACAGTGAGAGGCCTGCGTAACGCCAAAAAAAAAAACAAAAACCAAAAAAACTACTCAGTTCTGCCATAATAACATGAAGTCAGCAACAGGCAATAAATAAACAAATGGAAGTAACTGAGTTCCAATAAAATTTTATTTACAGAATAAGGCTGTGGCCTGGATTTGGTCCATTGGCTGGATTTTGCCAAACCCTGCTTTAAAATTTGCCATATTTACTGCTTTAGCAACATCTCACGGATTTTGGTAAGTTGTATTTTGTATTTTGTTATCCAGTTCAAATATTTTCTAATTTCCATTTTGAATTCTTCTTTGACATGTGGGCTATTTTTGCAGTGTATTTCTTAGTATCCAAGTATTTGGGGATTTCTAGTTTTCTTTCTTTTTTTTTCCTAGTAATTCCTTCTTACTTGTTTTGTGGTCAGAGAATATGCTGTATATCAGTGCTGCTCAATAGAAATATAATGCAAGCTACGTATGTAATTAAAAATTTTCCAGTAGCCACATTTAAAAAAGTAAAAAGAAGCAGGTGGAAATTAATTTTAATAATGTGTTTTATCTAACCTCATATATCCAAAATAGTATCAACATGTAATCAATATAAAAATAATTAATGCCATATTTTAGATTTTTTTTCATACTAAGTCTTCAAAATACAGTGTATATTTTACACATACAGCACATCATAATTAGGACTAGCCACATTTCAAGTCCTCGGCATGTGCCTAGTGGTTACCATATTGGATAGTGTAGCTCTAGATGATGTCACCCTTGGAAATCTGTTAAGACTTACTTTATGGCTTAGTATATAGTCAATTTTTATAAATGTTCCATGTGTATTTGAAAAGATTCTGTATTCTTTAGTTAATGAATAAAGCATTTTATACAAAATGCATTCATCAAAATTTGTTGGGACATTTTCTTACTGTGTCGTTCAAGTCTTTGTATCCTTACTGAATTTTTGGAATTTTTGGTTGTTATTCTGTCAATCACAGAGAAAATCTTCCACCATGATTGTGAATTTGTCTAATCATCCTTATAGTTCTGTTTCCTTTACATATTTTGAAGTTATGCATATAATATTTAAATTGTATACTCTTGAGTTGAGCAGTTCTTTGTTATAAAGTGACAATGAATTTTTTTTTTTTTGCGGTACGCGGGCCTCTCACTGTTGTGGCCTCTCCCATTGTGGAGCACAGGCTCCGGACGCACAGGCTCAGCGGCCATGGCTCACGGGCCCAGCCGCTATGCGGCATGTGGGATCTTCCCGGACTGCGGCACGAACCCTTGTCCCCTGCATTGTCAGGTGGACTCTCAACCACTGCGCTACCAGGGAAGCCCAGTGACAATGAATTTTAAAATCCTTTTGTTTCTAAAAGGATATTTGTCTTAAAGTCAATTTTGTCTTACTTCACTTTCTTTTGTTATTGCTTGCATGGTACATCTTTCTTCAGTCTTTTGCTTTCAACTTCTCTTACACTTTAGATATGTCTCTCCTTTTGGTTTTTGTTTTTTGGCCGTGCCATGTGGCATGTAGGATCCAAGTTCCCTGACCAGGGACAAAACCCATGCCCCGTGCAGTGGGAGCTTGGAGTCTCAATCACTGGACCCGCAGGGAAGTCCCACTCCTTTTGCTTTTTAATCTAGTCAGACAGCCTTTATCTTTTACTTGGAATGTTTCATTGTTTTTAATTCGAATGTAATATTACTGTCATATTTTGGATAAATTTTATCACCTTACTTAGTGACTTTCATTTTTCCTGGCTGTTCTATTTATTTATTTTTGTTCTTTTGGATTAGTTTTTTGGTTTTTTTTTTTTTTTTTTTGATCATTTTTTTCATTTCTACTAGTTTGGAAAACCTCTAGCTAAACCAAACAAGGGAGTACCCTTCTACACTGAGATCCCTTAAATCCCTCTGGCCAAACTTAAGGAAGGGACAGGACTTTGGCTCCCCCTACCCCGAACACACCCCTCCACCAGCCCAGGAAACCTTTATCAAGTTGGGCAAGAGACCTGGCGCTAAATCATCTTGCAGTTGTTCCCTGTGTCCTGAATCCTTAAGAGTCTGAGCTTTTGAAAGTTTAAAGGCTTTTCTCTGTTTCTGAGGTAACATCCATCCTTGGAAGTCCTATGTGCTTCATATTCCATCTGCAGGAATTGGGGAAGCCTTGTGGGGCAACACAATTTACTGGGAGAACAGAACTAGCTTAATATTTGCCAGTGTTCTCCTTTTACGTAATTGTCATCAGTTCTTCCTTCCTTGATTTCTTGGGAAATACGGGAAGTTAATAAGGAAAGCAAGAGCCTAGGGACCACAAGTGACAAGGAGGGGCACTGAGGTCTGGGTGGCAGTTCTGTTCTCTCCCCAGCCTCATCTCTCCTTTTTTTCTGCTCCAGTGTGTGCTGTGAGCCCACTACCCAATAAGGCTACCCTAAAGAGAGCACTGCTGGAGGCCTTGCTCACTCTGAAGCACATGGGCATTCAGGTCTAGTGATTTCACTCTCGTGCTCCTCAAAATGCTTCAGAGTTTCTCTGTTGCCTGGTGCTCAAGGCCATGGGTTCTCGTCCCTCCAGCCTCCTCTCCCATCACTCCCCTTCCCCCTGCAGCTCATGCTCCTTTCCTTCCCATCCAGGCCTGTACTCACTTGTTCTTGCACTCAAGAACGAATGCT
Source organism: Mesoplodon mirus (assembly GCF_964341445.2). NCBI lineage: Eukaryota > Metazoa > Chordata > Mammalia > Artiodactyla > Ziphiidae > Mesoplodon > Mesoplodon mirus. The sequence goes on from NC_138980.1 coordinate 74,674,393, forward strand.
GGTGTCCTCCCCTACCTTCCCACACCTCCCTCCTCTTGCTGTCTCAGGCTTGAGCTCAGACATTTCTTCCTCCGGGAAAACTCCACGGCTGGGTCAGACACCTACTCAGGCTCAGAAAGCCCCAGTGCTTCCTCAGTGGATTGAAGACTTTATTCTCCTTTTCTTTTTTTTTTTTTTTTTGCCACTCTGCGCAGCTTGTGGGATCTTATTTCCCTGACCAGGGATCAAACCTATGCCCTTGACCGTGAAATCGCGGAGTCCTAACCACTGGACAACCTCTTTTAATGGCCATTTGTCCACCTTTCTCACTACACTATGAAGACTGTGTCTTCTTTCCTCTTATAATCTCAGCACCTAGCTCAGTGCCTAGATGACAGCAGTCCTATCATAAATTCTTGTTGACTGACTGACTGGTTAAATGTCTTCTTTCCTTTCTCTCTGTTCTCTTTCTCTTTCTCTCCTTCCTTTCTTCCTTCATGACTTGTTCATTCATGTCTTTTGCCCATTTTTCCACTGACATCTCAAGTATTTTCCTTGTAAGAGCTTTCCATATTAGCAACACTTTGTATGTAATATCTGTGGAAAATATTTTCTCCAGAATGTTAAGTCCTTGTTAATGTAATTCCAGGTGATTTTTTCACACATAGAAGTTTTAAATTTGTATGCTAGCAAATCAACTGGCCTTTTTTGGGTTACTTTTGGGGAGATATTGTGTAGTGGGTGACATGAGGGAGCCTTCTGGAGTACTGGAAATGTCCCAGATCCTGATCTGAGTGTTGCTTACAGAAGTGTATACATATATAAAAATTCACTGAGTTGTACACATAATACCTGTACATATTATTACATGTAAGGTATAACTCAGAAGTTTAAAAATCCATTTACCATTTTATTTGTGATTTTTTTCACTGACTTTTTTGAAAGCAGTTTTATTTAGATACAACTGACATACAATAAACTGCACATTTTAAAATTGTACAGTTTGATAAGTTTTAACATATGAAGGCAAGTGTAAAAGCGTAACCACAATTAAGATCATGAACATATGCATCACTCCAAAAAGTTTCCTCGTACTCCTTTGTAATCTCTTCCTTCTACCCATTCACCACTATATGCTTTACATTTTCTAGAATTTTATGTAAATGGAATCATACAGTATGTTGTCATTTTCGTCTGGCTTCTTTTAGTCAGCATAATTATTTTGAGAGTCACCTGTGCAGTTGCATGTATCAATAGTACCTTCCTTTTTTTAATGATTTTTTATTGAAGTATAGCTAATTTACAATGTTGTTTTAGTTTAAAGCGTACAGCAAAGTGATTCAGTTTTATATGGCTGTTTTTCAGATTCTTTTCCATTATAGGTTATTACAAGATATTGAGTATAGTTCCCTGTGCTAAACAGGAGGTCTTTGCTGTTTACCTATTTTATACATAGTAGGGTGTATATGTTAATCTCAAACTCCTAATTTATCTCTGCCCTACTCCCCGCTATCTCCTTTGGTAACCATATATTTGTTTTCTATGTCTGTGAGTCTATTTCTGTTTTGTAAATAAGTTCATTTGTATCATTTTTTAAGATTCTATGTATAAATGATATCATATGATATTTGTCTTTGTCTGACTTACTTCACTTAATATGATAATTTCTAGGTCCATCCATGTTGCTGCAAATGTATAGTACCTTCCTTTTTATTGCTGAGTAGTGCTTCATTGTGTGGCTGGTCCATAATTTGTTTAAATATTTATCTAGCCATGAAAATATGGGTTGTTTCCAGTTTGGGAGCTATTATACATAAAACTGCTATCATTCAAGTACAAGTCCTTATGTGGATATATACTTTGATTTCTCTTGGATGAATTCTTTCATTGCTTTTTGTTCTTAGAAAATCCTCTCCCACCAAATGAGAGGATATATATTTTTTCTTCTATTATTATCTTTTTAACATTTCGTTTTAAGCAGCTAGAATTAATTTTGTTGGGTAGTGTGCGGTAGGGATTTTAACAGGCTTTTCCCCCCTCAGATAACAATTTTGTCCATCACCATTTAATGAAGAATTGGTTCCTTCCTCCTTGATTTATAATATGTAATTCCCCTCCCCACTGTAATTCCAGGAATTGGGACAATTGCAGGAAATGCCCTTTCCCACACACATCCAGGACCCTACAATATCCCTCAGTTATATCTGAGTATCCCCAGAGCATATCTTATGGTCACACAACTCACGCTGATGAAGTTCACACACTTACTCAGATATTAGAATCATTCACACCCAGGTTCAGCTCTCCACTGATGACTGACAGGAGATTTGGGCATCTGTCCCATTCATGCAGTGATCCAGACATTGACAGAGTGGGCAGACAGGAGTGACCCACGGTGAGGATGGCAAAGCCAACCCATGTGGACACCCTTTTAGCCATAACCACTTCCTTCCTGCTTTACTTTGCAGAATGAGGCTGGCAAGAATCCTGGTTGTAGATGATGGGAGCCTTGAATGCCAGCCTGAAGGCTTTAATTTACTGATTCCTGCTCTGCACACAATCCTTGGCTGAGTGCTGAGGATATAGAGATTCCTTATCTTTAGGCCCTGCCCTAGAGGAGCTCACCAACAAGTAAACAGACAACTATGGTTCCTTCCTTCTATCATTCATTCCACTAATATATTTTGATCACCAGCTAAATGCCAGACATTCTTCTGAGGGCTTAGTATACATAAGTGAAAGATCCCTGCCCTTGTGAAGCTTGGCAGGGAGAAAGACAATACAACAATAAGGTCCTAATAAAAAGTATATGGTACATTAGAAGGTGATAAATGCTTTGGAAAAAGTAGAGCAGAGTAAGGGATCTGGGAAAAGATGAGAAGAGGAGGGAGGGATAATGAATTAAAATACGGTGGACAAGGCGACCCTTGGGGAACTTGGTGGCAGCCTCCTTGAGAACACAATGTGGTGCTGAGGTCGTGGGAGCAGAAAGAAGTGCCTCCACCCAGCTGGTGGGGTTGATGGAGGGCTTCCAGGAAGAAGGCCCTGTGAACTGATTCTTGAAGGATAAGATGGGAAGTCAGCCGACAGGAGGGAAGACGGCAGGGAAAGGAGGAAGCAGCATGGGCAGCAGTGACAGAGAGAGTGGCCCAGTGGAGCACCACAGACATGCTCTGGCTGGAGGGCAGGGTCGGATGAGGGAGAGGTGTCCATCTTGGAGCCAGTGGGCACTTGAGTGAAGCTCTCAGCCCAGGGTGGTAGACCACAGGCAGCCCCTCAGTACGTGCGTCTGTGCCCACTGCTTAGTGGGTCGTTGATTTTTTCCAGAGCATGGAGCTGGAGTGGTGGGGAGCTCTGCCCTGCCTGTGCTGAGTGCAGATCTGCCCAGGGCTCTCTGGTCCCTCAGAGCCAGAGCTGCCACCCCCGGAGATATCAAGCGGGTTGTCACTAGGCACGCCCTGCTCTTAGGGCATCCACTTTGGGAAAGGTGGGGGTGGGGGCAGTATGCCTGGCCCTGGGTCTCTGAAGCTAGTCTGGCAGGGCAGCTACTGAGACTGCAGCTGTGGCTTCTGATCTCAGAAGGAGGCAGGAAGCTGTGGCCAAGGCCCCAGTGACATTTGCTTCTCTAAAAGGAGAAAGGAAGTATGTGCCAGGAAACGTGTGCAGCAGCCCCTCCTTGGCCTGGGCCTGAGTGGCCTCAGTCCGGCTGACTCCTGGATGTGACCCAAGGCCTTGTGATGGCAGCAGTGCCCACTCCCTCCTGGATAGCACTGCCTGCCCTCGGAACAGCAGTGGTCAAGGTGGGCGCTGACACCAGGGACTCTGAGCCCCAGCAGTAGTGGAATCTGTGACCAAAGGCCTCAGGGTGACTGGTTACCTCCCCCCACACACCCCGCCCCAAGGCCTCTCTGGGCTGGGGCTTCCTGTGACTGTGGCCGCAAAGGTTTCTTGGGCCCCTTTTCTCTGACGCTTTTTCCATAGAACAGCTAGGAACTAATGTGAACCACCATCTGGAGCCCAGGTCTCTGAAAGCCTCACGGATTCTCCCCTGGGCCCTGTCATCTACCTCCACACCCCCGCTCTGCCCAGAAGCCTGGTGGAGGACTCGGGGCTTCCACTGCAGTGGGACACAGCGTCCTACATTAGCAAGGCCTCAACAATCTGCTGCTTCTTCGACGGCCACAAACATTGCTGAGATTCACAATCTGTCCAAATGCAATGAATGTTAGGTCTTAGGATACAATAATGAACAAGACTGGGCCAGCCATCAAGAAGCAACCAGGAGACGGAGAGAGACAGACAATAAAGAAGTGAACATGGGCTTCCCTGGTGGTGCCGTGGTTGAGAGTCCGCCTGCCGATGCAGGGGACACGGGTTCGTGCCCCAGTCCAGGAAGATCCCACATGCTGCGGAGCTGCTAGGCCTGTGAGCCATGGCTGCTGAGCCTGCACGTCCGGAGCCTGTGCTCTGCAACGGGAGAGGCCACAACAGTGAGAGGCCCGCGTACTGCAAAAAAAAAAAAAAAAAAAAAAAGAAGAAGTGAACGCATGCACAAAAAAAGACAATCTCAGACAGTGATAAGTGTCATTAATAAAATAAAACAAGGCACTGTGATAGAGTTTGACTGGGTGAGCATCATGAGGTGGCGTCCCCAGGCAAGGCCTCCTGAGGAGGGGACATCTGAGTCCACACCTAAGTGACAAGAGAGAAGCAACCACAGGAAGAAGTGGGGATGTAGAAGAGTAGTGCCAAGGCCTTCCATGGGAGTACAGGAAGACTTTGAGGAAGAGGAAACCAGTGTAGTTGGGGAGGGGGCAGTGGAAGGGGATGAGTCAATAAGGTAGGCAGGGCTAGATCCCATGCAGTTGTTAGGCCTGGTAAGGACTCTGAATTCTATTCCAAGTTGGAGGATTTTAAAGCAGGCTAATGATGTAATCTAATTTTAGGTTTTTTAAAGATTCATCTGGCTGCTGTGAGAGAGTAGACAGCAATGGGACAAGAGTAGGAGAGAATGGATTCTCCATATATTTTGAAAGCAGAACTGAAAGAGTTGCTGACAGACAAGACACAGGGTGTGAGAGTATAAAAGGAGTCAGGGATGAGTTGGAAGATTTGGGCTGAACCATTGAATGGATTGGGGTGCCATGAACTGAAATGGGGAAGACAACAGAAAAGTAGGTTGATAGGGTGGTAGGAACATGAGAGTTCTGTGTTTACTCTCATATGGTCATGAGGCTCCAATTGGAGAGGAACAGAAAGTACAAGTCAAACTGGCCTAAACATCAAGTGGAATGTATTGACTCTCATGACTGAAAAGTCCAGAATTCAAGCATGTTTTGATCCATGGATCCTTAATCTGGCTTTGTCCTCAATCTGGCTTCCATCAGTGGGATAAAATGACTATTGTTTCAGTCTCAACACCCACCAGAAGAAGAAGCTTCTACTGCCTAACCATTAAACAAAATTTCTAAACTTTTGTTCAATTTGATTGGATCAATTTAGATCACCAATCACTGTGGCAAATGGGAATGGGGCTATGTTAGTTGTCTTCACCAATCAGAGACCGTCCGTGGAGGTGTGGACAGGAATATCAGCTTACAAAAAGGGGAGGAACAGAATGGATGCTGGGAAAGCAGCCCTAAGGTCCACAGAGTCATGGTTCATTAGAGATGCCACTTAGATGTACAACAGGAACTACCAAGGGGAAAGCTGGATGTAGGAGTCCAAAGCTCAGGAGAGAGGTCAGAGTGGGAAATAAACACTTGTCATTGGTGTATAGATAGTACTTACAGCATGAGCCTAGAAGAGGATACCTGAGGAGTATAAATGCAAATCTGAGAATTCATCCCTGGGGCATGCCAACATTTCAAGGAAGGACTCTTATAAAGAGAAGCCAGCAAAGGGAGAACAAAGGAGCAGCCAGTGAGATAGAAGGAAAGCCTGGGGAATGTGTAATCATGGACTTAAGAGAGGAAAATATTCAGGAGAATGTTTTCCTTCAGCTGAGTTGAAAGCTGCTGAGCAAAAAAGCAAGATGAGAACAAAGACATGGATCCAACATGGTGCTCATCAATGACCTTGACAAGTGACACCTCAGGGACAGACTATGAGGTGAGGAAGTGGAATAGTGAATACAGATGACTCTTTCAAGGAGTTTGGCTGTCAATGGGGAAGAAAAAAGGTATGACATCTGGGAGGGTCATGAAATCAAGTAAAACTTAGGTCATCGTGGCTGGATTCAGTGCCCATGTGGTCCATGGAGTTGTGGTCCAAGGGGAGCAGCTTGACCACAGGACAGTCATTTTCTTCTCTGTTCTGGGGTGAACTTGGACTCAGAGCAGCCCTGGGCTAGGAGCCCCTCTTTGCCCCTCAGACCACTTGGTGTTAGAGCATGCAGCCTACCATATTGTGACTACCCACATCCACCTCCTCTCAACGCACCAGGCTTGCACAGGGGTGAGCAGAGTGAAGTAAAGGACTAAGCCCTATTCACTGTGGCATCAGCACAGGAGGAAAGTCCTGGGTTCTGACAAAAATGACTGATAGGGAGTTGGGAGGGGTGGGCAGCAGTGCAGCTGGGCTGGACAGAAATGAAAGTGAAGGATGAGGGACAGTAGAGGTCCAATGGCCAGCATGGTGGGAAGAACAGCATGAGTGCTGGAAAGTAATGAGGCCCTGTTTGTGTGGTATGTATAAGGGTAAGGGTGATGAAAGGGGAGAACCGGGGTCGCAGAAGTTATTGACTGGAAGGGGAGGGCAGGAACAGGGTCCTAAAAGTCCAGGTCATCCTGGAGGCTGCCCTAAGATGATGGTAATACCTGGCCTGGGAGAAGCCCTATAAACTAGTCTAAGCTATCGCATGTGCCTTGATAGTTTTGAAGTATTAACCTCTTTCTGAGCTTTGTTTCTTAGCTCATGCTGCAAAGAGGAAATACCAAACTCCACCGCAGAGCTTCATTCACACCAGTGAAAGAAGCCACCTGAGGGATGGTCAGCATGCAAAGACCATCACTCTAATTCCCAGGGGCAAGATCTATCCATGGCTGGGCTTCCCTGGTGGTGCAGTGGTTAAGAGTCCGCCTGCCGATGCAGGGGACACAGGTTCATGCCCCGGTCCGGGAAAATCCCACATGCCGTGGAGAGGCTGGGTCCATGAGCCATGGCCACTGAGCCTGCACGTCCGGAGCCTGTGCTCCGCAATGGGAGAGGCCACAACAGTGAGAGGCCTGCGTATCGCAAAAAAAAAAAAAAAAAAGATCTATCCATGGCTGACTCTGGGACCTCAGGTCTCTTGGGAAGAGAGACTTGGCTTGGACGTGGCTGGATTGATTGTCACGGGAATGACAGGGGGGACATCTATAACAGCTCAGGGTGTGGCCAAGAATCTTGGCCACCATTGCCTGGACACTAGAAGGAGCCCAAAAGTGACAACATTTAGTAAATGAAAGTGAACAAGTGATCAAATGAGTGATCAACTCTGAAACCCAATTTCCAAAAAGGCAGCAGAGATTCAAAAAAGAAAAAGCCAGGTTAGGAAGGATTGAGTCAAATCAGTGAGCAACCTCTCTGTCCTCAGGGGAGACTTGGGCCTCAGCCATGCCTGGGCATGAGAGGACACTGACTCATGGGAAAGACACCGTTATCAGGATCAATGTGATTTTGTGGGGGAGGATATTAGATAAACACCTATACGATGTTCCTTTGCCTGGACTTTTCTTTCCTCCCACTGTTCACCCTGCGTTATCTGGAGCCCACACCCACTTCCGCTAGTGCGGTCCTTCCCCTGCATCCCCTCACTCCATCCCCAGAGCAGCCAGCCCACGCCTACCCGGCCTGTCTTCTCTACAGCCACTGCCTGCATAGGTCCCACTCACATTCTTTGAAAAGAGATGACATTTTTTGATTTTCATTCTGGCTACAAATGTAATATATGTTCATGAGAGACAATTTGGAAAACTCAGAAAAGTACCAAAAAGAGTACAAAAACCACCCTCAATCCCAAGCTTTCTCTCTTGACAGATCATTTTGTGTCTTTTTTGACTCCCTTATATAAAGGGAGATGTGGTTATAAACCACATCTTCCTTTTTTTTTTTTAGCTGGAACCATGCTTAGAGTCCAGTTTATAAATTTTATAATGGAATGGAAGCTTTCATGAGAGTAGGAACGTTATCTTGTTCATTGCTATTCAGTGGCACCTGGGAGTCGCTCAATAAATATTTGTCAGAAGAGTGGATTTTACAGCTTGTTTTCACTTAATGCCATGTGACCATTTTCTGGCATTATTGTGTATTCTCTTACACCCTTATTTTTAATGGCTGCATGGTATTTTATCCTATGTGTATATAATAATTTTAAAAATATAACCCACTATTGGTAGATATTGAAGTTGCCTCAAATATTTTATGCTATAGGTAATATCAGGCTGAACATCTTTGACTATTCATATATAGCTATTGCTACACATTACTTTGAGAAGATAGATTCCTAGAAGTGCAATTGCTGGATTGAATGTGCTTACTTAAAACTTCTATACATTTGTCTAATTGCCCTGCCACCCCAAAAGGCTGATCTAAACACATGTCCTCAACCCTTTTCAGTGGAATCTATTATCATGTTTTAAACTTTGATAATTAATAGTAAAGATGTACCTTATTTTTACTGAATTTTTCTTTGATTACTTGTGAGATTGGCTAATTTTTATGTTTACAAGCTATTTGTATTTTTTTTCTTTTCTGTATTGCTTAGTCCTCTTCTTGCCCCTTATTCTTTTCAGGGTGTGATTTTTCTAATTGATTTGTAAGAGCTCCTCATATAATAAATATTTTTGAGTTGTAAAATTTTAAAATCTCATGTAGTATTTTTGTTTAGTGTTTGAGCTTTCTAGTAAATTGATCTATTTCTGTGCCACAGATTTAATTTTTGTGTGATTCATTATTTATTGTGACATTTATTATTGTGGCAGTGTTTTAGGTTTTTTTTGTTTGCACCAGGTCTTAGTTGCAGCACATGCACTCCTTAGTTGCAGCAAGCAGGCTCCTTAGCCGTGGCGTGTGAGCTCTTAGTTGAGGCATGCATGTGGGATCTAGTTCCCTCACCAGGGATCGAACCCAGGCTCCCTGCTTTGGGAGCACGGAGTTTTATCCACTGCGCCACCAGGGAAGTCCCTAATTTTTTTTCTTTATTAGTTATCTATTTTATACATATTAGTGTATATATGTCAATCCCAATCTCCCAATTCATCCCACCACCACCTGTCCCTAATTTTTAGTATTATTCTACTTTAAAAAATGTCTCAGCCAGTATTGTACATGAACATTCTTCAAATTAAATTTAAACCCATTTTGTTAAGTTTAAAAATTAACAAAAGAGATTAATTAAATGAGATTGCATTAAATGTAAATAAAACTTTGGGGAGAATTGATATCTTTGTAATACTTAGTATTTTAATCCAGGAATATCATTCATCTCTTCATTCATTGGAGTCTTCTTGCTCTTCATCTAGGTCCTGAACATGTCTTGTTTACTCCCATTTTCTATTTTTTCTTTGTTGCTTTTGTAAAGGAAATATTTCCCTATATATTTTCTGTTACATTTGTTTTCATATTTAATAAATATTCAATCACCTTACAAACACTCCTGGGTAGTACAAAAGTTTTTAGTTGCTTCTGTTGGAGTTTCTACCCTCTAGGTGCTCACTTTTTGTCTTTCCTCCTTCTCTCTTCCATCTACAGGTGGAGGAAGAACTAAGTTTGAGTACCTCAAACCAGAGGACAGATCAACATGAACTCCTGTCCTCAGAGGAATATGGATGATCTTCCCCCAAGGGGATCATTTGTGCTTACCTTGGAAAGATGAGTCTGATCTGGATGCATAGATGTCTAGGGTGAGACAGGACGGACACGGTTTACCCAGCCAAGGAACCATGGAATCAGGTCTCCTGGGAGGAGCAAAAACCAGGTGAAGCAGAGAGCACATGGTAGGGAGTTGTGGGTAATACAGCTGGAGGTTCAGTAGAATCTGGTCACAGGCATTTGGAGCTAGTTGGAGGCCCTGAATTCCTGCTCTGGCAGGAGGACCTGCCCTTGAGAAACATGGTGATGGGAATGGGAGAGCCCAAGGAAGAAGAGGGCTGAATGTGTATAGGTTGTTGGGCAGGGTCCGTGGAAGGAGGCCAGAGGGAGCAGAGGTGCCTGGAAGGAGGACCAGTCTGCCAATCTCCTTCTTCCTTCAAGTGCCAGTGCCTGCTCTCACCACCTGAGGACATCCTTCCTGAGCCTTTCCAAGGGCATAGTTTAGAGGTCCATCCTCCCCACTCCTATAAGGCCCATGCTGACTTTAGCACAAAAAAATGCTGCCCCTAGGGCAAATTGTTTCTAATTCTCCGCCTGAACAGGTCCTGTTGGTATTTACAACTGCTTCATGATTTCTCTTTCATTCTGAAATCCTACAACACCCAACTTGTATTGAGTGTCTCCTGAAAGCCAGATGACTGAGCACATACCAGCATGAGTACTGAGTGGAGGAGGTGGCAGGTGGCAGGCCTCTCTTGGGTGGAGAGGGTGGCCTTGTGGGTTTCAGTCTGATGCTCCCACAGGTGAGCATCACCTCCCTCACTCTTTACCCCACGTTCTCTGGGAATTCACCTTGTGAAACTGTCCTCTCTTCAGTATACGCTTGGGCCCAGCATGTCCATCCTGGGTGTTTTACGTTCCATTACCTTTTCCTTGTTTGGGAGCTTTCATTCTACAGATTAAAAAGATTTTTTGGAAATTATTTTGAGTGAGGTTGGAGTTGTACAGCACATGTATGCAGAATGAATTGGTATTTTGGGTGGATTCCCTGCTGTATGTCATCACTGAGAGCTTGTGGTTCCCCCCAGTGTTTCTGTGAATGCACAGGATATTCTCTTTCCTTCTCTCTGGGGTATACCACCACACAAACCACAATGAGGCTTTAATAGCTTTAGGGATGACAGCAAAGACTCAGGTTCCTAGGGTTATACTTGCCATCTTTTCCCACTAGAAAGTAGATTGGCTCCTGAATTCAAGTCTCCTCTTCCCAAGAAATTAACTCTTGCTTTTCTTTTTTACATAGGAAATCCTCTATTCCTAATTTTAAGAGATTTTTATTGAGAAAAGATGTTGAATTGTTGTGGATTCCTCTTTAATATAACTTTTGCCAATTTTCCTGTTAATAGATATAAAGGAAAGAACACGGGCTTGGGAGTTGGATGGCTTTGGACAAATCTCAGGCTAAGTGTGGGATCTTAGGCAAGTTACTTCAGCTCTCTAAACCTCAGTATCCTCATCTGCAAAATTAGGTATTTTAGTACAAATGATGGCAAGCAGTAGTAACCTACCCAAGCCATCTAAAGATTGATTAGAGGTCACTGGGAAGTACCTCACATGCTCCAAACGCAGGAATGCACCTGGGCCTCCAGGGAACACTGGAATCAGAGATGCAGCCGCAGTTGGAAATGCAGGTCACCAGAAGTTCAGAATCTAGCATGGACTGGCTAAAAAGTCTTTCCCTGGGGATTTGTTTTGAGATGCAGCATAGTTGAGCCTGAGCCCTCTTCTCGTCTTGTTTCTCTCACTGACTTTCCTCACCCCTCACTGGCCCATAGAGAACTCAACAATGAATTTCCCTCTGTTTCTCATCTCTGATTCTCTGGGTGTATTTGCTTCATCTTTCATGTTCTCTGAAGATGTGCACTCTCTGCAGAAAAGGACTAAAATTCCAGTTCCAAATTCCCAGGGAAGAACTACAATGGGTCCAGCTATTATTCCAGTTATTGGTCATTTTGTCCAATCATTGGTGACCAGGGTACAGAGTCACCTGTGTGAACATGACAACCCCCATTGTAAAGCTTTGGATGGATTGAAGGTCATAGTGAGAGCAACATTTCCTAAAGAAGCTGCTGTAGAGATAATCCTAGCATCCTTATATCTTAGAGTTGCTAAGGGTAGAATATGAGGTCATTGTGTAATTACACCTGGATGATGCTCGAGAAATCTTTAGGAACTGCCCTGACTACTTGTTCCATATCAGCCTGGCACGTTGGAGATAGATTCTATTTTATGTTAGTGGAAATTCAAGTTACATATTTAATCATCAGTTAAAATTTTATTTAGGATTTTTTGGTGCCCATATTTATATCTGATATTGGCCTATTTTTAAAAAATATTTATTTATTTATTTATATTTATTTTGGCTGTGCCAGGTCTTAGTTGCAGCATGCGGGATCTTTGTTGCAGCATGTGGGATCTTTAGTTGCGGCATGCATGTGTGATATAGTTCCCCGACCAGGGATCAAACCCAGGCCCCCTGCATTGGGAGCACAGAGTCTTACCCACTGCACCACCAGGGAAGTCCCTGGCCTATCAATTTTTTTTCTTAATTTATTATTATTTTTTAATTGAAGTATAGTTGATGTACAATATTATAAAGTAAAATGTGTACAGTATAGTAATTCACAATTTTTAAAGTTTATACTCCATTTATAGTTATTATAAAATATTGGCTATATTCCCCATGTTGTACAATATATTCTTATAGCTTATTTTATAGCTAATAGTTTGTACCTCTTAATCCCTTATCCCTGTATTTCCCCTCCCGCTTCCCTCTCCCCACTAGTAGCCACTAGTTTGTTCTCTATATCTGTGAGTCTGCTTCTGTTTTGTGATACTCACTAGAGCCCTATCTATTTTTAATTGTTTGAAAGTTTGATGTCACATCAACTTTTGGAGTTCTGTCTATATTTACTTCATAAATTGAATTAGATGATAAATAATGTTTTTATATGGTTTCAAATACTTTATATAATATAGTGATTATTTATGTCTTCAAATTAAATAAAATTCTCCTTAGGGGGTAATGGATAGCACATTAGACTGGGAGTCAGAATGTCCATGTTTTGGTCTTTGTCTTAATTTTCTGTGTGACCTCGAGCAAGTCCCTGTCCCTCCCTGGGCCTCTGTGGGATTAGGGAGGACGGGACAGCTGGCTCAGATGTGTTGAGCTCCCACTTAGGTGGCTCTTCTGGGGAGTCAGCCACTGGTCCTTGGGGTCGTTTCTTTTGGCAGCCCCCTTCTGCACCTTTCTGGTGCCTTCTAGCAGATTTCTAGCCAGTAGTTTTTTCCCCACCTATTTTTTGTTTTAATTGGCGTATAATTGCTTTACAATGTTGTGTTTGTTTCCGCTGTACCACAAAGTGAATCAGCTATATGCATACCTTTATCCCCTCCCACTTGGGCCTCCCTCCCATCCCCCCATCCCCATCCCACCCAGCTAGGTCATCACAGAGCACTGAGCTGAGCTCCCTGTGCTGTACAGCAGGTTCCCACTAGCTATCTGTTTTACACATGGTAGTGTATATATGTCAGTCCTAATCTTTGAAGTGCTTTGTGTTGTGCTCTTGTTTCTGTCCTGGCCCTGAGGGTGCCCTCTCAAAGTACTGTTTTTTGTTATCTGTGGGTCTGAGCCCAATGTGGGCAGTGTCTTGGGCATTGATTTTTTGGTTCCCTGTAATAAGCTCTGAGACTGGGAAGCAGCCTGACTCCCTCCAGGAGATGTACCATCCTGTTCTGAAAATTCACTTCTCCTTTGACTACCCAGCACTGGCCCCTCCTCGAGAGCTCCTCCTTCCACCACCTCTAAAAAGGTCTGCCTCTGTCCACCTCCTATCCTCTATAACATCTTCCTGGGCTGCCATGAGTCACTCTTAAGGTCCTCATGGCCACCTCCAGTCCTGACCATGTGGACTTCTAATGGCTACCAGAGAAGGGGAGGACTGGGGCAGATGCCAAGAGACCACAGGTCAGGATGTGAGGGGTCCAATAGCACTGACCCTCTACTCACACCTTGTAGTTCATGCCATGTAGGAGGGGACATCATTCTGATTTCTGTCATGATCTTCCCATGACATGCTTCTCCCTCTCAAACACCCCAACCCTTTCTGAACCAAGAGAGAGCTCTGGAAATACTTCTTTTTATAATAGATTTTTTTCTTGTTGCAAAAATGTCTATTCATTGCAGCAAATTTGGTAAATTCAAAGAAGAGAGAAAAAAAACCCTTATAATCTGACCACTCAGTGATAATCACTATTAACCTTTCTTCCATTTTTTCCCATGAATGTATAAATGCTTTTAAATATAATTGGAATCATACTGAATATATTGTTTTATAACCTGCATTTTTCAACTGGCCACATGCCACAAACATCTCTCTGTGTCATTGTGCAGTCTTCTGCGTCATCATTTTTTTTAATAATGTATTTTATTTAATTTATTTATTATTTTTTAATTTTATTTATTTATTTATTTTTGGTTGCGTTGGGTTTTCATTGCTGCATGCGTGCTTTCTCTAGTTGTGGCGAGCAGGGGCTACTCTTCGTTGCGGTGCGCGAGCTTCTCATTGCGGTGGCTTCTCTTGTTGTGGAGCACGGGCTCTAGGCACGCAGGCTTCAGTAGTTGTGGCACGCAGGCTCAGTAGTTGTGGCTCACGGGCTCTAGAGTGCAGGCTCAGTAGTTGGGGTTCATGGGCTTAGTTGCTCTGCGGCATGTGGGATCTTCCGGACCAGGGGTTGAAGCCGTGTCCCCTGCATTGGCAGGCGGATTCTTGCTTCTGCCTTGTTTCAGCAAGATGGAGCCCACATGTAGGACTCTCTCCCACTCATTGTTGGCTTTTGAATCAAAGGCTCATGAGGGTTCATCTCACCAGTACAGTCTAAGTCACTTATCTACCTGTTCCTGCAAGGAAGGCTGGAAAAGAAGGTTTTCTGGATTCTACCTTGGGAAGGAGGTACTTACAATGTGTATACAATCAAAATATCAAAATATAGGAGAGTGTTCAAAAATGTTGGAGAGCTCAAATTACAGAGGGTCCATCACTATCAGAGAAGCATGGCCCAGATGTCCTAGCTGCAGGAAAACCTGGGCCCTAAGTGGCTGAGTCCATCCTTGACTGGCTCTCAGGGTCACTAGCAGGCTGGACATAGAGTGGACATGAGGCCTTGCAGAACAGAAAGTTGCCACTTGTGATGATAAAGAGGCAGCAGATTTATCACTAGTTAGTCCTGATGCCCAGAAGCCTCTAGATCCGCCCCCACTTGTACCAGTGAACACAGAGAGGGACAAACTTGCTCAGGGCTGCACAGCATGACAACATCAGAGCCAGGACTGGGAGTGCTGTCCTATGCCCCACTTTGGTGCCTGGCAAGATTTAAGAGCCCAGCTCAAATATTTTCCTCCTCCAAGAGGTCTCCCCTGGGTTGAATGTGTGCCATCACGTTCACCACCCTGGACTGCTGTTACTGCTGCTTCCTATTTGTTTCTCCTGTCCCTGCAGTACCCAGGAGGGGGCCAGGCACATTATTAGTAAACATGAGCTGAATGAATGAATGAACAAAGAGTCTGGAGGCCAGAAGTTCTGTGTGACCTGAAGCAGATGCTCTCACCTCTAGACTTCAGTCTCCTGCTCTGTTAAGTGGGATAATGTTCTCTGCATTCTCTGGGTCAGGCCCTGTGCCAGGGCTGAAAACATGATCAGGATCATGCTTGCCTGCCCTCTCAGAGATGCTGATCTGGGAGGAGATGGCATGAACAGTGCTGGCCACTACTGTGGGTGACCTTGCTAAAAAAGAGAAATCCAAGGGTCCTCCAGCCTGGCCTAGGTATCTCTGGGCCCTGGATTCCCTCCTGTTGGGTTCCATGGCTGCCACACCCATGCAGAGCCACAACTGCCCAGGCT
The DNA here is from genome assembly GCF_964341445.2 of Mesoplodon mirus. NCBI lineage: Eukaryota > Metazoa > Chordata > Mammalia > Artiodactyla > Ziphiidae > Mesoplodon > Mesoplodon mirus. The sequence goes on from NC_138980.1 coordinate 74,690,124, forward strand.
CACAAATGGTGCATAGATGGAAAACCACAGAGCAGGAAGGAGATCTCTGAAGCCCAGGGGAGGAAAGAACAAAACCCCTTACCTAGTGATAGGAACAGGCCTAGAGAGGAGAGGTCTTCCTGGTCTTCCTTCCCCATTCCTCAGGGAGGTACCAAGCCATGCTCAGTGAAAAAAAAGGAAAATAATACGTTAAGCTGTAATGTGTCACGGCTTCAGTACAGGTTTTTGAATTAAAATGTTCACAAGTAGGAGAGATAGCTGTAGGAATAGTAACTGGATGCGACATTCTGCAGGAGGCCAGACTAAATGTGTCCCATGACATCACTCTGGAGAGGAGGCTGCCAGGAGTCACACATGGACCTGGAGCACTTCTGCAGCTGAGTGCTGCAGAGGAAGGCTGGGCCTGGGGCTTGAGGCATGGCTCCTGGGCCACTCGCTCTGCGAAGAAATGCTTTGCTGGCTCTCTGACCTAGGAGAAGTTATCTGTCCACCTCTCTAAGATGATCTGATATGGGGACATACCTTCCTTCTGCCCAGCCCTCTGGTTTCCCCTGAGTTTCCTCCTGAGTACCAGAAGGTCTTTAGTTAATCTGCTGCTAGTGGGAGTAAAGGGATGGGATTCTGACAGCCATATGACACTCTCTTGGAGGATCCCTGCCAAGCTTGGAGCATGAGAGATTCCAAAGTCCCTGCCAGGCTGTTTCTGAGTTCAGCAGGAGCAGCTCTCCTAGGAGTCCAGATCTACGATGGGGAAGAAGGTGGAAGTGCCTATTATAAACACAGGAAGTGTCTCAGAGGTATATACCTGCACACTTGCATCCACAAGGTGTACATAGACAGGCTGGGCACACATATGTCATATATTGGTAGTACAGGCACAGGCCCCTACACAAACTCACACCCTAGCTGCTGAGCTGTGAGCGCACATGCACAGAGGGAAGGTGGCCTCTGCTGGGTCTGAAGAGACCTCTGGCCCTTCCACCCTCCACTGCCTCACCTCTGCTCTCTGATTTCCTACCTTTTTCTTCCTGGGTCAGCTAATGCCTGGCCTGGGAGGGCTGCTTATAAACAGGGTTGGGCTGCCTGATCACTGCCCTCGGTGCTGGAGACCTGGTGGTACATGCATATTTGAGAACAAGAAAGAGTATTGGAGGAGGTGACTTTGAAATCCAGGTGTACGTGTCCACTGGAACCCACCAAAATAACTACACTCATTCTCCCAGAAGAATGTGCAACTGGGCTTCCTCCTTTCAATCCCAGACACTGAAACAGAAGGTGTCCAGCTGAAACCAAGTCTGCCTAAAACTGAGTTCCCTTACTGAGTTTATGATTATCTCTCTATCCAAAACTTTATCCCCTTTCTTGTCCCCTCTGATCTCAGTCCTCTGCTAACTGAACAGTAATCAACCAGTCAGATGACTATGATGTCAATAACATCATTAATGTACTAAAATTGCTATTATAGATACCATCACTGATGTACAAATACAGATTGTTTCTCCAGGGCAAGATGAGCTAACAGACCCTGTCATGGACCACCTGGCAAGAGAATCATAAATCAGAGGCATCCTGACTCATGAAACTAGGATTAAGAATGTCACAAGATGATGATTAATTCCAGCCTCTTTGTTCTTCCCCTTTAAAAAAAAACCCTAACTCAAAGACCAGGTTGGAGTGGATTTGAGGCTTATTTTCCACTCTCTTGCTTAACACTGTGCAATAAATGCTGTACTTTCCTTTACCACAACCTGGTGTCAGCAGATTGGTTTTGCTGAGCATTAGGCGAATAGCCTGGAGTTTAGTTAAGTTACAATTTTTACAACCACAAAAGGACCACCATCCCGTGTAGACATCTCACCCACGGCATATCGGCCCCTGGCCAGTGGTGGCTCTCAGATCCTGTCTAGCAGCTGCCTGGATGCTTCTGTCTTATGGAGAGCCCTGAGGGCTTTCTGCTGGCTGGGTATTGTTGGCCGATGGAGCTCTCAGTTATGTGGTGAAAGACACAAGTCACTGGCTTGTTGAGAGGTCTCTGGCAAGTAGCGGAGCTCGTGTGTGACAACAGCAGGGTATTCTTTTTTTGTTTGTTTTGCGGTACGCGGGCCTCTCACTGTTGTGGCCTCTTCCATTGCGGTGCACAGGCTCTGGACGCGCAGGCTCGGCGGCTATGGCTCACGGGCCCAGCCGCTCCGCAGCATGTGGGATCTTCCTGGACCGAGGCACAAACCTGTGTCCCCTGCATTGTCAGGCAGACTCTCAACCATTACGCCACCAGGGAAGCCCTACAGCAGGGTATTCTTCTCTGTTGCATTTGCCTTCATCTTTGGCAGGGCATTGGTTGGGATTTTCCCTTTTGAATTAGGGAACTGTGACCCCGAGAGACCTCTTTGCATTGGTTTGTTGGTTTGCTTGATATTTGACAATGCTGGCTGTGAACAGCTAATAATAGGTCATCAGAGCTCTTTTCCATCTTGTAGCCCCCTAGGGTGTATTTTACAGAATTGGAAAATTTTAGTTATGCATCTATGAAAAGAAAAAAATTGTAATTTATTATAACACTGCTTAACTTCAGTACTCCTTAAAATCAGAACAATGGCCCCTAATGGCTCTCTAAATTATAATGCCATCTATCAACTAGAACTCTTTTGTAAAAGGGAAGGAAAATGTGATGAAATTCCTTATGTGTAGGCTTTTATGCTATTGTATTGAAGTGAGCCTTTGGGAACTGGTTTGGCTTTGAGCCTTTCGGAACTGGTTTGACTTATCTTGGTTTGACTTATGTACGTATGTGAGTGTATATTTGTGTTGAAGCAGGTGCACTATTTTAGTTGGCAGACATGGGCAACAAAAGTTCAGTTCCTAAAAATAGCCCTTAATGACGCATCCTATGAAATTGGACCACCTTTATTTATGGTTCTGTGACTAAAGTCAAACTTATATTGGTAACACCACATGGTCACAATATGCTTTAGGCTCTGGAGAAAAATGACCAAGACAAGGCTCATTTAACAATCCTGGTTTTGCTGGCTTGATAAAACATCTTTTCAGAACTTTTACCCTAAGGGAACAAGTCCTTCTAGGGGGAAATTTCTTTTCTCTCCCCGTGCCTTTGGGATGTAAATGTTCTAACAGGCTCTCAGGAACTCACCTTTATCTTATCTAGACCATCTCCAATTCTTGAGACTGAAGAAAAAAAGGGAAAAGAGGCCTTTTAAAACTTATTCCAGCTGTTATTTATAACTAGTGAGTTTTATATTGTAATACCTGATTCATTACTAAGTTTTAAAATGAAGTGATGAAATCTCTGGTTGTGTCTGTCTATATGTTTATGTGTGCATTATAAATATATGTCTTTATATTTGGATGGTCTTACCAAAAATTTTTTTAACATCTTTATTGAAGTATAATTGCTTTACAATGGTGTGTTAGTTTCTGCTTTATAACAAAGTGAATCAGCTATATGTATACATATATCCCCATATCTCCTCCTTCTTGCGTCTCCCTCCCACCCTCACTATGCCACCCTTCTAGGTGGGCACAAAGCACGGAGCTGATCTCCCTGTGCTATGCAGCTGCTTCCCACTAGCTATCTATTTTACATTTGGTGATGTATATATGTCCATGCCACTCTCTCGCTTTGTCCCAGCTTCCCCTTCCCCTTCCCCGTGTCCTCAAGTCCATTCTCTATGTCTGCGTCTTTATTCCTGTCCTGCCGCTAGGTTCTTCAGAACCTTTTTTTTTTTTTTTTTGGATTCCATATATTTGTGTTAGCATACGATATTTGTTTTTCTCTTTCTGGCTTGCTTCACTCTGTATGACAGTCTCTAGGTCCATCCACCTCACTACAAATAACTCAAATTTCATTTCTTTTTATGGCTGAGTAATATTCCATTGTATATATGTGCCACATCTTCTTAATCCATTCATCTCTCGATGGACACTTGGTTGCTTCCATGTCCTGGAAATAGAGGCTATTGTAAATATAGCTTCAGTGAACATTGTGGTACATGACCCTTTCTGAATTATGGTTCTCTCAGGGTATATGCCCAGTAGTGGGATTGCTGGGTCGTATGGTAGTTCTATTTTTAGCTTTATAAGGAACCTCCATACTGTTCTCCATAGTGGCTGTATCAATTTACATTCCCACCAACAGTGCAAGACAGTACCCTTTTCTCCACACCCTCTCCAGCATTTATTGTTTGTAGATTTCTTGATGATGGCCATTCTGACTGGTGTGAGGTGATACCTCATTGTAGTTTTGATTTGCATTTCTCTAATGATTGGTGATGTTGAGCAGCCTTTCATGTGTTTGTTGGCAGTCTGTATATCTTCTTTGGAGAAATGTCTATTTAGGTCTTCTGCCCATTTTTGGATTGGGTTGTTTGCTTTTTTGATATTGAGCTGCACGAGCTGCTTGTAAATTTTGGAGATTAATCCTTTGTCAGTTGCTTCATTTGCAAATATTTTCTCCCATTCTGAGGGTTGTCTTTTTGTCTTGTTTATGTTTTCCTTTGCTGTACAAAAGCTTTTAAGTTTCATTAGGTCCCATTTGTTTATTTTTGTTTTTATTTCCATTTCTCTAGAAGGTGGGTCAAAAAGGATCTTGCTGTGATGTATGTCATAGAGTGTTCTGCCTATGTTTTCCTCTAAGAGTTCGATAGTGTCTGGCCTTACATTTAGGTCTTTAATCCATTTGGAGTTTATTTTTGTGTATGGTGTTAGGGAGTGTTCTAATTCCATTCTTTTACGTGTAGCTGTCCAGTTTTCCCAGCATCACTTATTGAAGAGTCTGTCTTTTCTCCATTGTATATTCTTGCCTCCTTTACCAAAGTGAAAGTAACCATATGTGCATGGGTTTATCTCTGGGCTTTCTATCCTCTTCCATTGATCTGTATTTCTGTTTTTGTGCCAGTACCATATTGTCTTGATTACTGTAGCTTTGTAGTATAGTCTGAAGTCAGGGAGCCTGATTCCTCCAGCTCTGTTTTTCTTTCTCAACATTGCTTTGGCTATTCGCGGTCTTGTGTGTTTCCATACAAGTTGTGAAATTCTTTGTTCTAGTTCTGTGAAAAATGCCATTAGTACTTTGATAGGGATTGCACTGAACCTGTAGATTGCTTTGGGTAGTATAATCATTTTCACAGTGTTGATTCTTCCAATCCAAGAACATGGTATATCTCTCCATCTGTTTCCATCATCTTTAATTTCTTTCATCAGTGTCTTATAGTTTTCTGCATACAGGTCTTTTTTCTCCTAAGGTAGGTTTATTCCTAGGTATTTTATTCTTTTTGTTGCAATGGTAAATGGGAGTGTTTTCTTAATTTCTCTTTCAGGTTTTTCGTTGTTAGTGTATATGGAATGCAAGAGATTTCTGTACATTAATTTTGTATCCTGCTACTTTACCAAATTGATTGATTAGCTCTAGTAGTTTTCTGGTAGCATCTTTAGGATTCTCTACATATAGTATCATGTTATCTGCAAACAGTGACAGCTTTACTTCTTCTTTTCTGATTTGGATTCCTTTTATTTCTTTTTCTTCTCTGATTGATGTGGCTGAAACTTCCAAAACAATGTTGAATAATAGTGGTGAGAGTGGACAACCTTGTCTTCTTCCTGATCTTAGAGGAATTGGTTTCAGTTTTTCACCATTGAAAACGATGTTGGCTGTGGGTTTGTCATATATGGCCTTTATTATGTTGAGGTAAGTTCCCTCTATGCCTACTTTCTGTAGGGTTTTTATCATAAATGGGTGTCGAATTTTGTCAAAAGCTTTTTCTGCATCTATTGAGATGATCATATGGTTTTTCTCCATCAATTTGTTAATATGGTATATCACATTGATTGATTTGTGTATATTGAAGAATCCTTGCATTCCTGGGATAAAGCCCACTTGATCATGGTGTATGATCCTTTTAATGTGCTGTTGGATTCTCTTTCCTAGTATTTTGTTGAGGAGTTTTGCATCTATATTCATCAGTGATATTGGCTTGTAGTTTTCTTTCTTTGTGACATCTTTGTCTGGTTTTGGTATCAGGGTGATGGTGACCTCGTAGAATGATTTTTGGAGTGTTCCTCCCTCTGCTATATTGTGGAAGCGTTTGAGAAGGATAGGTGTTAGCTCTTCTCTAAATGTTTGATAGAATTCACCTGTGAAGCCATCTGGTCCTGGGCTTTTGTTTGTTGGAAGATTTTTAATCACAGTCTCAATTTCAGTGCTTGTGATTGGTCTGTTTATATTTTCTATTTCTTCCTGGTTCAGTCTCAGAAGGTTATGCTTTTCTAAGAATTTGTCCAATTCTTCCAGGTTGTCCATTTTATTGGCATATCGTTGCTTGTAGTAATCTCTCCTGATCCTTTGTATTTTTGTAGTCAGTTGTTACTTCTCCTTTTTCATTTCTAATTCTATTGATTTGAGTCTTCTCCCTTTTTTTCTTGATGAGTGTGGCTAATGGTTTATCAATTTTGTTTATCTTCTCAAAGAACCAGCTTTTTGTTTTATTGATCTTTGCTATTGTTTCCTTCATTTCTTTTTCATTTATTTCTGATCTGATCTTTATGATTTCTTTCCTTATGCTAACTTTGGGGTTTTTTTTGTTCTTTCTCTAATTGCCTTAGGTGTAAGGTTAGGTTATTTATTTGAGATGTTTCTTGCTTCTTGAGGTAGGATTGTATTGCTCTAAACTTCCCTCTTAGAACTGCTTTTGCTGCATCCCATAGTTTTGGGTCGTCATGTTTTCATTGTCATTTGTTTTTAGGTATTTTTTCATTTCCTCTTTGATTTCTTCAGTGATCTCTTTGTTATTTAGTAGTGTATTGTTCAGCCCCTATATATTTGTATTATTTACAGGTTTTTTCCTGTAATAGATATGTAGTCTCATAGCGTTGTGGTCAGAAAAGATACTTGATATGATTTCAATTTTCTTAAATTTACCAAGGCTTGAATTGTGACCCAAGATATGATCTATCCTGGAGAATGTTCCATGAGCACTTGAGAAGAAAGTGTATTCTGTTGTGTTTGGATGGAATGTCCTATAAATATCAATTATGTCCATCTTGTTTAATGTATCATTTAAAGCTTGTGTTTCCTTATTTATTTTCCTTTTGCATGATCTGTCCATTGGTGAAAGTGAGGTGTTAAAGTCTTCTACTATGATTGTGTTACTGTCGATTTCTCTTTTTATGGCTGTTGCCTTATGTATTGAGGTGCTCCTATGTTGGGAGCGTAAAAATTTACAATTTTTATATCTTTTTCTTGGATTGATCATTAGGTAGTGACCTTCTTTGTCTCTTGTAATAATCTTGATTTTAAAGTCCATTTTGTCTGATATGAGAATTGCTACTCCAGCTTTCTTTTGATTTCCATTTGCATGGAATATCTTTTTCTATCCCCACACTTTCAGTCTGTATGTGTTGCTAGGTCTGAAGTGGGTCTCTTGTAGACAGCATGTGTACGGGTCTTGTTTTTGTATCCATTCAACCAGTCTATGTCTTTTGGTTGGAGCATTTAATCCATTTACATTTAAGGTAGTTATCAATATGTATGTTCTTATTACCATTTTCTTAATTGTTTGGGGATTGTTATTGTAGGTCTTTTCCTTCTCTTGTGTTTCCTGCCTAGAGAAGTTCCTTTAGCATTTGTTGTAAAGCTGGTTTGGTGGTGCTGAATTCTGTTAGCTTTTTCTTTTCTGTAAAGGTTTTTACTTCTCTGTCGAATCTGAATGAGATCCTTGCTGGGGGTATAGTAATCTTGGTTGTAGGTTTTTCCCTTTCATCACTTTAAATATGTCCTGCCACTCCCTTCTGGCTTGCAGAGTTTCTGCTGAAAGAACAGCTGTTAAGCTTATGGGGATTCCCTTGTATGTTAATTGTTGTTTTTCCCTTGCTGCTTTCAATACTTTTCTTTGTATTTAATTTTTGATAGTTTGATTAATATGTGTCTTGGTGTGTTTCTCCTTGGATTTATCCTGTATGGGACTCTCTGCGCTTCCTGGACTTGATTGACTATTTCCTTTCCCATATTAGGGAAGTTTTGAACTATAATCTCTTCAAATATTTTCTCAGTCCCTTTCTTTTTCTCTTCTTCTTCTGGGACTCCTAAAATTTGAATGTTGGTGTGTTTAATGTTGTCCCATAGGTCTCTGAGACTGTCCTCAATTCTTTTCATTTTTTTTTTTCTTCTGCTCTGTGGCAGTTATTTTCACTGTTTTATCTTCCAGGTCACTTATCCATTCTTCTTCCTCAGTTATTCTGCTATTGATTCCTTCTAGAGAGTTTTTAATTTCATTTATTGTTTTGTTCATCATTGTTTGTTTTCTCTTTAGTTCTTCTAGGTCCTTGTTAAATGTTTCTTGTATTTTCTCCATTCTATTTCCAAGATTTTGGATCACCTTTACTATCATTACTCTGAATTCTTTTTCAGGTAGACTGCCTATTATTTGTTTGGTCTGGTGGGTTATTACCTTGCTCCTTCATCTGCTGTGTGTTTCTCTATCTTCTCATTTTGCTTAACTTACTGTGTTTGGGGTTTCCTTTTTGCAGGCTGCAGGTTCATAGTTCCCGTTGTTTTTGGTGTCTGCCCCCAGTGGCTAAGTTTGGTTCAATGGGTTGTGTAGGCTTCCTGGTGGAGGGGACTGGTGCCTGTTTTCTAGTGGATGAGGCTGGATCTTGTCTTTCTGGTGGTGTGACCATGTCCGGTGGTGTGTTTTGGGGTGTCTATGACTTTATTATGATTTTAGGCAGCCTCTCTGTTAATGGTTGGGGTTGTGTTCCTGTCTTGCTAGCTGTTTGGCATAGGGTGTCCGGCACTGTAGCTTGCTTGTCATTGAGTGGAGCTGGGTCTTAGCATTGAGATGGAGATGTCTGGGAGAGATTTCTGCATTTGATATTATGTGGAGCTGAGCGGTCTCTGGTAGACCAATGTCCTGAACTCAGCTCTCCCACCTCAGAGGCACAGGCCTGAGACTCGACCAGAGCATGAAGGCCCTGCCAGCCACACGGCTCAGAAGAAAAGGGAGAAAAAAAGAAAGAAAGAAAGGAAAATAAATAAATTAATTAAATAAATATTTTAAAAAATTTTTAAGTAATAAGAAAAGAAAAAAGAAAGAAAGAAGAGAGCAAGCAAACCAAAACACAAATCCACTAATGATAACAAGCGCTAAAAACTATACTTAAAAAAAAAAAAAAAATATATATATATATATATATATATATATATATATATATATATATATATATGGACAGACAGAACCCCAGGACAAGTGGTAAAAGCACAACTATACAGACAAAATCACACAAAGAAGCATACACATACACACAAAAAGAGAAAAAGGAAAAAAACATATATATCTATATATTAAAAAAAATGGAAGAGAGCAACCAAATCAATAAACAAGTCTACCAATGATAATAAGTTCTAAATACTAAACTAAGATAAACATGAGACCAGAAACTAATTAGATGCAGAAAGCAAACCCCAAGTCTGCGGTTGCTCCCAAACTCCACCGCTTCAATTTTGGGATGATTTGTTGTCTATTCAGGTATTCCAGAGATGCAGGGTACATCAAGTTGATTGTGGAGATTTAATCCACTGCTCCTGAGGCTGATGGTAGAAATTTCCCTTTCTCTTCTTTGTTCACACAGCTCCTGGGGTTCAGCTTTGGATTTGGCCCCGTCTCGGCGTGTAGGTTGCCTGAGGGCATCTGTTCCTCCCTAGACAGGATGGGGTTAAAGTAGCAGCTGATTCGGGGGCTCTGGCTCACTTGGCCGAGGGTAGGGAGGGGTATGGAATGCGGGGCAAGACTGCGGTGGCAGAGGACAGCATGACGTTGCACTAGCCTGAGGCACACCGTGTGTTCTCCTGGGGAAGTTGTCCCTGGATCACGGGACCCTGGCAGTGGTGGGCTGCACAGGCTCCTGGGAGGGGAGGTGTGGATAGTGACCCGTGCTTGCACACAGGCTTCCTGGTGGATGCAGTAGCAGCCTTAGCGTCTCCTGCCCATCTCTGGTGTCCAAGCTGATAGCCGCGGCTCGTGCCCGTCTCTGGAGCTCGTTTAGGTGATGCTCTGAATCCCCCCTCCTCATGCAGCCTGAAACAACGGTCTCTTGCCTCTTAGGCAGCTCCAGACTTTTTCCCGGACTCCCTCCCAGCTAGCTGTGGCGCACTAGTCCCCTTCAGGCTGTGTTCACGCCACCAACCCCAGTCCTCTCCCTGGAATCTGACCTCCAAAGCCGGAGCCTCAGCTCTCAGCCCCCACCCGCCCCATTGGGTGAGCAGACAGGCCTCTTGGGCTGGTGAGTGCTGGTTGGCACCGATCCTCCATGCGGGAATCTCTCCGCTTTACCCTCTGCACCCCTGTTGCTGCAGTCTCCTCTGTGGCTCTGAAGCTTCCCCCTCCCGCCCAGCCCTCGTCTCTGCCCTCGAAGGGGCTTCCCAGTATGTGGAAACTTTTCCTCCTTCACAGCTCCCTCCCAGAGGTGCAGGTCCCATCCCTATTCTTTTGTCTCTGTTTTTTATTTTTTGTTTTGCCCTACCCAGGTACGTGGGGAGTTTCTTGCCTTTTGGGAAGTCTGAGGTCTTCTGCCAGCGTTCAGTAGGTGTTCTACAGGAGTTGTGCCACATGTAGTTGTATTTCTGATGTATTTGTGGGGAAGAAGGTGACCTCCAATTTTACAACTCTGCCATCTTGAACGTCTCAGTCTTGCCAAAATTAATTTCTAAATAGCTCTGTTTAATCGGCTTAAAGGAAGTTGAGTGCATACATAATTCCCAGAAATATAAAAGTAACTAATCCCAGTGAATTTCAGGTTTACATGAACTGGAAATATTTCATATTAAATTAAAATTTGGTATTAAAGTTAGTTTAAATGAACTGGTTTAATTAATACAGACATGTCGGGACTTCCCTGGTGGTCCAGTGGCTAAGACTCCATGCTCCCAATGCAGGCCACCCGAGTTTGATCCCTAGGTAGGGAACTATATCCCACATGCCACAGCTAAGAGTTCTCATGCTGCAACTAAAGATCCCACATGCTTCCAGGAAGATCCCGCACGCAGCAACGAAGATCCCGTGTACTGCAATTAAGACCTGGCATAGCCAAGTAAATACATAAATAAATATTAAAAGAAAATACAGACATGTCTTTAGAGCTATCAACATTAAATATAATAATTTTATCGTACCTAGGTTTACTAGACATCAAATAAGGTCTTATTATATCTGTTACAAAATTTGTCAGCAAAAAAAGTAATAACTTGGTATGATGAAATTTTTATAAGTCAATTAAATATAAATGAGATAAAAGTTTTTAGGTAAACTCTTCAAGGATAATTATGTTTTAGGAATGTCTGCTTAAAAACAGTGTCTCCAGCTTTTGGTTGCTTGAAACTTTAAATTTTTGCTAAATTAAGTGATGAAAGTTTTCAAAATATCTAGGTCATTCCCAAATAAAATAAGATACTGGAACATTAATTGCTGAACATAGGCTTCCTTTTACAGAGACACTAAACATATTTAGAACTATTAATAAATATGTTTAGTGTCACACCAAGACATTTTTGGAAAGTAAGCACGTTTTTAGAAATTACAAATAATATTTATAATTTTGCCAATCTACAGAATGCTAATGTAAGACAGTTCATAATTGCTTACTTCTTAGTTTTCACTAGAAATTAAGGTTTTTAAGAGATGAGAATTCTAATTATATATGTAATTAAAACTAAAAATTAGGGCTTCCCTGGTGGCGCAGTGGTTGAGAGTCCGCCTGCCGATGCAGGGGACACAGGTTCATGCTCCGGTCTGGGAGGATCCCACATGCCGCGGGGCGGCTGGGCCCGTGAGCCATGGCTGCTGAGCCTGCGTGTCCGGAGCCTGTGCTCCGCAACAGGAGAGGCCACAACAGTGAGAGGCCCGCGTACCGCAAAAAAACAAAAACAAAAACAAAAACAAAAAAACTAAAAATTAATAAGGAAAACATCTTTGTATGCAAGGAAAAATAAGGTATGAGGAATGGAAAGGCATCTTGTTAAGGGAAAATAATTTTGTCTGAAATCTGGTTATTTCTAAATAGGAGAGAAAATAAGGGACAAATTAATATAGATATAGAAAGTTGTAGAAGATTTGCAAGAGGAAAAAAAAATCTTTAGAAAGGAATTCGAGTCCCTCCCATTAGGAAACGTACACAAGCCTCTTAGATAGCCTCATCCACCAGAGGGCAGACAGCAGAAGCAAGAAGAACTACAATTCTGCAGCCTGTGGAACAAAAACCATACACAGAAAGATAAACAAGACGAAAAGGCTGAGGTCTATGTACCAGATGAAGGAACAAGATAAAACCCCAGGAAAACAACTAAAGGAAATGGAGATAGGCAATATTCCAGAAAAAGAATTCAGAATAATGATAGTGAAGATGATCCAGGACCTCAGAAAAAGAGTGGAGGCAAAGATCGAGAAGATGCAAGAAATGTTTAACAAAGATCTAGAATAATTAAAGAACAAACAAACACAGATGAACAATACAATAACAGAATGAAAAATACACTACAAGGAATCAATAACAGTACAACTGAGGCAGAAGAATGGATAAGTGACCTGGAAGACAGAATGGTGGAATTCACTGCTGCAGAACAGAATAAAGAAAAAAGAATGAAAAGAAATGAAGACAGCCTAAGAGACCTATAGGACAACATTAGACGCAAAAACATTCGCATTATAGGGGTCCCAGAAGGAGAAGAGAGAGAGAAAGGGCCCGAGAAAATATTTGAAGAGATTATAGTTGAAAACTTCCCTAACATGGGAAAAGAAATAGCCACCCAAGTCCAGGAAGTGCAGAGAGTCCCATACAGGATAAACCCAAGGAGAAACATGCCAAGACACATAGTAATCAAACTGGCAAAAATTAAAGACAAAGAAAAGTATTGAAAGCAGCAAGGGAAAAATGACAAATAGCATACAAGGGACTTCCCATAAGGTTAACAGCTGATTTCTCAGCAGAGACTCTACAGGCGAGAAGGGAGTGGCATGATATACTTAAAGTGATGAAAGGGAAGAACCTACAACCAAGATTACTCTACCCGGCAAGGATCTCATTCAGATTCAATGGAGGAATCAAAAGCTTTACAGACAAGCAAAAGCTAACACCAAACCAGCTCTACAACAAATGCTAAAGGAACTTCTCTAGGCAGGAAACACAAGAGAAGAAAAGAACCTGCAAAAACAAACCGAAAACAATTAAGAAAATGGTAATAGGAACATACATATTGATAATTACCTTAAACTTGAATGGATTAAATGCTCCAACCAAAACACACAGGCTTGCTGAATGGAGATTAGAGATGAGATTAGAAATGAATTACAGGGGAAAATACATAAAAAACACGAACACATGGAGGCTAAACAATATGTTACTAAATAACCAAGAGATCACTGAAGAAATCAAAGAGGAAATCAGAAAATACCTAGAGACAGATGACAATGAAAACACAATGATCCAAAACTTATGGGATGCAGCAAAAGCAGTTCTAAGAGGGAAGTTTGTAGCTATACAAGCCTACCTCAAGAAACAAGAAAAATCTCAAACAATCTAATGTTACACCTAAAGGAACTAGAGAAAGAAGAGCAACAAAACCCAAAGTTAGCAGAAGGAAAGAAGTTATAAAGATCAGAGCAGAAATAAATGAAATAGAAACAAAGAATACAATAGCAAAGATCAATAAAACTAAAAGCTGGTTGTTTGAGAAGATAAACAAAATTGATAAACCATTAGCCAGACTCATCAAGAAAAAAATGGAGAGGACTCAAATCAATAAAATTAGAAAGGAAAAAGGAGAAGTTACAATGGACACTGCAGAAATACAAGCATCCTAAGAGTACTACAAGCAATTCTACGCCAATAAAATAGACAACCTGGAAGAAATGGGCAAATTCTTAGAAAGGTATAACCTTCCAAGACTGAACCAGGAAGAAATAGAAAATATGAACAGACCAATCACAAGTACGGAAATTGAAACTGTGATTAAAAATCTTCCAGCAGAGCTTCCCTGGTGGCGCAGTGGTTGAGAGTCCGCCTGCAGATGCAGGGGACACGGGTTCGTGCTCCAGTCTGGGAAGATCCCATATGCCACGGAGCGGCTAGGCCCGTGAGCCATGGCTGCTGAGCCTGCACGTCTGGAGCCTGTGCTCTGCAACGGGAGATGCCACAACAGTGAGAGGCCCGCATACCGCAAAAAAAAAAAAAAAAGAAAAATCTTCCAACAAACAAAAGTCCAGTACCAGATAGCTTCACAGGTGAATTCTATAAAACATTTAGAGAAGAGCTAACACCCATCCTTCTCAAACTCTTCCAAAAAGTTTCAGAGGAAGGAACACTCCCAAACTCATTCTATGACGCCACCATCACCCTGATACCAAAACCAGACAAAGATACTAAAAAAAAGAAAATTACAGACCAATATCACTGATGAATACAGATGCAAAAATCCTCAACAAAATACTAGCAAACAGGGCTTCCCTGGTGGCGCAGTGGTTGAGAGTCCGCCTGCTGATGCAGCGGACACGGGTTCGTGCCCCGGTCCGGGAAGATCCCACATGCTGTGGAGTGGCTGGGCCCGTGAGCCATGGCTGCTGAGCCTGTGTGTCCGGAGCCTGTGCTCCACAACGGGAGAGGCCACAACAGTGAGAGGCCCGCGTACAGCAAAAAAAAAAAAAAAAAAAAAAAATACTAGCAAACAGCATCCAGCAACACATTAAAAAGATCACACACCATGATCAAGTGGGATTTATCCCAGGGATGCAAGGATTCTTCAATATATACAAATCAATCAGTGTAATACACCATATTAACAAACTGAAGAATAAAAACCATATGATCAGGCTTCCCTGGTGGCACAGTGGTTGAGAGTCCGCCTGCCAGTGCAGGGGACGTGGTTTTGTGCCCCGGTCCAGGAAGATCTCACATGCCGCGGAGCGGCTGGGCCCATGAGCCATGGCCATTGAGCCTGTGCGTCCAGAGCCTGTGCTCTGCAACGGGAGAGGCCACAACAGTGAGAGGCCCGTGTACCAAAAAAAAAAAACACCATATGATCATCTCAATAGACACAGAAAAAGCTTTTGACAAAATTCAACACCCATTTATGATAAAAACCCTACAGAAAGTGGAAATAGAGGGAACCTACCTCAACACAATAAAGGCCATATATGACATACCCACAGCAAACATCATTCTCAATGGTGAAAAACTGAAGGCACTTCCTCTAAGATCAGGAACAAGACAAGGATGTCCACTCTCACCACTATTATTCAACAAGTTTTGGAAGTCCTAGCCATGGCAGTCAGAGAAGAAAAAGAAATAAAAGGAATACAAATTGGAAAAGAAGAAGTAAAACTGTCACTGTTTGCAGATGACATGATACTATACATAGAGAATCCTAAAGATGCCACCAGAAAACTACTAGAGCTAATCAATGAATTTGGTAAAGTTGCAGGATACAAAATTAATGCACAGAAATCTCTTGCATTCCTATACACTAATGATGAAAAATCTGAAAGAGAAATTAAGGAAACACTCCCATTTACCACTGCAACAAAAAGAATAAAATACCTAGGAATAAAGCTACCTAGGGAGACAAAAGACCTGTATGCAGAAAACTATAAGACACTGATGAAAGAAATTAAAGATGATACCAACAGATGGAGAGATATACCATGTTCTTGGATTGGAAGAATCAATATTGTGAAAATGACTATACCACCCAAAGCAATCTACAGGTTCAATGCAATCCCTATCAAATTACCAATGGAATTTTTTACAGAACTAGAACAAAAAAATCTTAAAATTTGTATGGAGACACAAAAGATCCCGAATAGCCAAAGCAGTCTTGGGGGAAAAAAAACGGAGCTGGAGGAATCAGGCTCCCTGACTTCAGACTATACTACAAAGCTACAGTAATCAAGACAATATGGTACTGGCACATAAACAGAAATATAGATCAATGGAACAGGATAGAAAGCCCAGAGATAAACCCACGCACCTATGGTCAACTAATCTATGACAAAAGGAGGCAAGGATATACAGTGGAGAAGAGACAGTCTCTTCAATAAGAGGTGCTTGGAAAACTGGACAGCTACATGTAAAAGAATGAAATTAGAACACTCCCTAACACCATACAGAAAAATAAACTCAAAATGGATTAGAGACCTTAATGTAAGACTGGGCACTATAAAACTCTTAGAGGAAAACATAGGAAGAACACTCTTTGACATAAATCACAGCAAGATATTTTTTGATCCACCTCCTAAGGTAATGGAAATAAAAACAAAAATAGACAAATGGGACCTAATGAAACTTAAAAGCTTTTGCACAGCAAAGGAAACCATAAACAAGATGAAAAGACAACCCTCAGAATGGGAGAAAATATTTGCAAATGAATCATCAGACAAAGGATTAATCTCCAAAATATATAAACAGATCATGCAGCTCAATATTAAAAAAACAAACAACCCAATCCATTAATGGATAGAAGACCTAAATAGACATTTCTCCAAAGAAGACATACAGATGGCCAAGAAGCACATGAAAAGCTGCCCAACATCACTAATTATTAGAGAAATGCAAGTCAAAACTACAATGAGGTATCACCTCACACCAGTTAGAATGGGCATCATCAGAAAGTCTACAAACAGCAAATGCTGGAGAGGGTGTGGAGAAAAGGGAACCCTCTTGCACTGTTTTGGGGACTGTAAATTGATACAGCCACTATGGAGAACAGTATGGAGGTTCCTTAAAGAACTAAAAATAGCATTGCCATATGACCCAGAAATCCCACTACTGGGCATATACCCAGAGAAAACCATAATTCAAAAAGACACATGCACCCCAATGTTCATTGCTGCACTATTTACAATAGCCAGGTCATGGAAGCAACCTAAATGCCCATAAGCAGATGAATGGATGAAGAAGTTGTGGTACATATATACAATAGAATATTACTCAGCCATAAAAAGGAACGAAACTGGGTCCTTTGTAGAGACGTGGATGCATCTAGAGACTGTCATACAGAGTGAAGTAAGTCAGAAACAGAAAAACAAACATCGTATATTAATGCATATATGTGGAACCTAGAAAAATTGTACAGACGAACCAGTTTGCAGGGCAGAATTAGAGACACAGATGTAGAGAACAAACCTATGGACATCAAGGTGGGAAAGTGGTGGGGGGTTGGTGGTGTGAGGAACTGGGAGATTGGGATTGACATGTATACACTGATGTGTATAAAATGGATGAGTAATAAGAAAAAAAAACCATAAAAGTTGAGTGGAAATATAAAGAAAATTCCTAGAGAAAAATAAGAAAGGAATTCTGTGTGTGGTCAGGAGTAACTAAAATCAGAATGAATTTGAGTAAATCAATGTTAATATTAAAGGTAAGATGGTGAAAAACCTGAATTTGGTTCCTCTCTGTCAAGAGAACAAAGGGTTTTTGTTCTTTGTTTTTTTAATAATGAGCTGCTTTTGGTAACAGATTATAAGTTTCTTTACAAGCTTTTAAGAAATTTGTTGTAACTCTTTGTATTTGCTTTTGATATCTTTTATTGTCAGTTTGGTTAAGTGAATAAGTACTCTTTCACAGTGACCTATGACCCTATTTGGCCAAGTGTTTTGAAACTTTTTGTTATTTTTGATAAATTTCCCAAAGGTCAAATTCGAATTAAAGTTCATTTGACCTCTAGCTAAATTTGAGTTTTCTAAAGGGCCCCTGAAGAACCTCAGAGAGAGATATTAAACTAACTAGGATTATTTGGTATTTTAAATTACATGGGAAGCATTGTCAAAGAGTGATAAACATTCTCAGGTTATACTGTATGGGTGAATATTGTTAATATAGATATGTTAGAAATTATATGGAATTCCTAAAAAATCTGGTATGCCCTAGTAAAACGCTATCAGTCATAATTCTAGTTATTATCTTACAGTGTTGTCTGTCATAGCAGTAACCAAGTTTATTTGTCAGTTGCATTGTAATAAGATCTTTAATGATGCCTTTTGAAGTTTTTTGTCATTTATAGATAGTTATTATTGTACTATAATGCTTTTGCAAAAAATGCCTCATCTTCAAGAAGATTCACAGAAAGTACAGGTTTCTGATATCTTGCAGATTATGCCACTGAACTGGGTAAGAAAAAAGAATCCTGATGGCTGCACAAAACTGTTAAGAAAAAGGATTCATTACATAGGACTGAGTGAACTGGAGAATATGGTTTTTTAAAATGGTTTTTATCTGAAATATTACTGACTTTAATCTGTGTTTTCCAGATATAAGCAAAGCTTTCCCCTTAAGCTAATTATGACTTCCAGCAGCTTGATAAATTACACCTTCATAAGCAGAACTGAAACATTTATCTTTTCTCTCTACCTGATCCCTCCAGAAATTGTAAACTCTTAGGTTTCCAGCAGCCTTATCAGGTGAATAAGGAAGATCACCTCCTGACAGGTGCAGGAATCTCAAGGTATCTGGGGGGCCTCGAGAAGAGAAGAATTCACCCAAATCTATAGATGTCACAAGCAGAATCTGTGATAAGCCCTTGGCTGGCGTGGCTTTCCTGGCCTTGAGAGTCCTTTTAAAAAGTTCAATCTGAGATTCCTTATGAAAAGTTCCAGCACAGCTGATTTAAAAGAGCCTATATGATCAATTACACTTTTGTAAATAATCAGGCCAAGTTTACTAAAACCAGACTTATTTTGCAAACAAATTAGTCTTTTTATTTTATTTTTATTAAATTAGTCTTTAAAAAATTTTTTTTTCTATTTATTTAATTTATTTATTTATTATTTTTTTGGACTGTGTTGCGTCTTCGTTGCTGCATGCAGGCTTTCTCTAGTTGCAGCGGGCGTTGCCCACTTCGTTTTGGTGCATGGGCTTCTCACTGCGATGGCTTCTCTGGTTGTAGGAGCACGGGCTCTAGGGGCACAGGCTTCAGTAGTTGCAGCATGCAGGCTCAGTAGTTGTGGCTTGTGGGCTCTAGAGCACAGGCTCAGTAGTTGTGGCACACGGGCTTAGTTGCTCCGCAGCATGTGGGATCTTCCGGACCAGGGCATGAACCTGCGTCCCCTGCACTGGCAGGCGGATTCTTAACCAGTGCGCCACCAGGGAAGCCCGACAAATTAGTCTTAATTTGGCTATATTTGGTAGAAATGAGGGTAATTTTAGAGAGAAAAAGATTATGTTCCAGTGGATATTAAATTCTATTTTTGTTAGTTGAGAACTGTATTTACTGCCTAAGACTCACTTCCCAGATAACTCCTTGTTATTATACTACATTATTGTAAAGTTTAATTGAATTATTAAAAGGACACTCTAAATTTGTTTCTGAAGCTTATCAGAGCTTATCTTTGGATGAAGATCAGATGCCCCATGACCTGCAACCAGGAAATTATTCATCCTGGAAAAGGCATCAGTTAAAGGACTGTCTCTAACCTAGATGAAAAGACCCTTATTAGGTACTCTTAAGTAGCTCTTGCACAGCAAAACGGAAAGAAATTGACTCTTGAATTCAGATTTCCCACGTAAGAAGGGTGTCTTCACTGGACTGGCCTATAGAAAGGACTACTGACCGCAAATGACACCCACATCAAGATGAGAAGGAGAAGAAGATGACAACAGTGGTAGACTGTTGACCCAAGAATCTAGACCAGGTCTGTAAGACCCATCTTACTAATTCAATTGAACTGTTTACCAAATGTTTGTCTCCTATCAAAATTGAAAGTTATTATTTTACTTCTAACCATACTGTTGCCCCAATGTTCAGGATAGAAGGAAAATTCTCTAGTGAAGTTATCAGAGTATAACTGCTCATGACATGTATCACTGCTTGCTTTAAGTCTTCTGTAAAAGCACATGTACAATATTTGTGTGACAATTTGGTGTAATGGATAAAATGTATATCCTATAAAATGTTTCCCCATAATCAGACCTCTGAACTTGTTCACTATGTCTGATTAGTTTTCACCCAATGTAGATAACTAGGCATCTCTCTCTCTCTATGTATATATAGAGATAGATAGATATAGTAGATATAGATATCTATATAGATATAGCTATAGATATATATAAACAAAAAGGAGGTCTAGCACTGAGGGACATGATGGATTCAGGGAGACAGCGATCATCTTGGCATCACAGAACAAATATTTTGATCTATCGAAAGATTTGCAAACAAAAGGGTAAATGATCAAAGAAATTTTCACATATTGAGGTCTGGGAAAGTCATTCTGGCTTATACATCATTTAAATTAAACTGGAACAGCCTATTCTATGGCTTATTGAACATACATTGTATTACATCTGCTTTAACCATTAAGGAAAAAATTGCATTTAGAAATCAAAATAGAGTAACTGTGTTTCGGACATCCCAAATAGAACTGGGTGGCCATGGTTTCAGACTTGTTCCTATATTACTGAGAACTTGAATTTTCTGAACTGTATCAGACCCAAGAACACCACCAGCTGTTCTCAATATCTGCTAGCAGCCCTCAACTGCAACCTTATGGTCTCAAGGTGACTATGAAATCTTGATCTTACTTTAGGAATATTAGTAACAAATGAGACAGCTTTAGCCTCCCAGCAGAAGGCATTAGATTCTTTAGCCAGACTAGTACTAGACAATAAAATTGCTTTAGAATAGATTTTAGCAGAAAAAGGAAACATATGTGTAGTAGCTAATAGCTCCTGTTATGTATATGTTAATACCACATCAGAAGTTAAAACCTACTTACACAGAATTAGGAAACTGGCTACCTGGCTACAAGTTTCCCCATTAGTACCAGGACCAGGCTGGTTTTCAGGCTTATTCTCCTGAATTCCTCAGGGAATGAGATCTATTTTCCAAGGTTTATTAAAGTTTGGGTTGTCACTCCTCCTCTTACTTCTAATTGGTTATCTGATTATAAAATGTGCTATACAGGGAGATCAGCTCAGTGTTTTGTGACCACCTAGAGGGGTGGGATAGGGAGGATGGGAGGGAGACACAAGAAGGAGGAGATATAGGGATATATGTATATGTATAGCTGATTCATTTTGTTATAAAGCAGAAACTAACACACCATTGTAAAGCAATTATACTCCAATAAAGATGTTTTTAAAAATAAATAAATAAAATGTGCTGTAAGCTGTTGCACCAAAATGGTGGACCAGGGGACTAAAATTTAATCACATAAGTCTCGGGTCTAAGACCTGGAACTCGGAAACACGTCCAACTTGGTATGCAATGTTTCCATTTCCCAAATTGAGGCAGGGCTGTGCCCCATTTCAGCAGGAAACAGAATAGTCATCACTCTGTTCCCTCAAAGATTTGGGGGAAAGTTAAAACAGGAGTGGGAATTGATGCCTAAAGCTCAACTTCTCTGTACACCAGTGCCAAATCAAATCTGAGAGACAGAGTTTTGGGTGAAGTAGAAAAGGATAGCTTTGTTACTTTTCCAGGCAAAGGGGGACGCAGCGGGCTCCTGCCTCAAAAAACTATGTGTCCCAACCCAGGACAATTTGATGAGGAGTTTTATGACAATACTTCCCAAGGGTGGGGTTGCTGACAAGATTAGGGTGTGTGCTGTCTCAGATGGTCAGGTCTCCTAATCTTGACTCAGGTGGTTTCTTGGCTGCTCCTCCCTTCATTAGCAACTGTTTGAATCTGCCCTTTGGAACTCCGGGAAGGTCACGGAGGCTGAAGTCTTGCCTACAAGAAATGGGGGACAAAAAGAAACCTCTGTGCCTGGGAGCCCCACAGAGCCCCGCTCAGTTTCAGGATTGAAGCCAAGTCCCCCTAAAATTGAGTTCCTTTACTGAGTTTATGATTAATCTCTCTACCCAAAACTTTATCCCCTTTCTTGTCCCCTCTGACCTCAATCCTCTGCTAACTAAACAGTAATCAACCAGAATCAGATGACTAAAATTGCTGTTGTTGATAACATTATTAATGTACTAAAAGCTATTAGAGATATCATCATTAATATACAAACTCAGGTTGTTTCTCCAGGGCAAGAGGAGCTAACAGACTGCAAGCCATGGACCACCTGGCCAGAGCATCATAAACCAGGGACATCCTGACTTTCAAAACTACAATGAAGAAATGTCACAAGACAATTAATTCCAGCCTGTTTGTTCTTAAAAAAAATCCTAACTCAAAGACCAAGTTGAAGTGTATCTGAAGTTTATCTTCCACTCCCTTGCTTGGAGCACTGCGATAAACACTGTACTTTCCTTCACCAAAACCTGGTGTCAGTAGATTCTCGCTCAGTGTGGCTATCTGTGACCGTGGGTGCCTATGTGGCCATTCATTTTAGCTACTAGGGGCCTGTTGAGACCTCATGTGCCACATAAGATTGTGTGTGAAGACCAGGATTGCCTGTGTTCTGGTGGAACACCTGTGATTCCATGTGGCTTCCTGTGACTTCATGTGACCCTGTGTGGCAGCCTGTTACCACATGGAGCCTCCTGTGACCTTGGGTGGCCTCAGATCCAATCTTCCCAGAAAGATCTGAGGTCCCCAGAGAATATGGGCACTATCCGGCGTAGCTGCCCCTTTTCCAGATCCTAAATAGACCCTCACCGCCCTCTCTCCTCTTTGGCTTGCAGACCTGACATCCAGAGGCTCCTGGTGTCTGCAAACTGGAGTCCTAGGGGGCGTTAGCGTCAGCGGGAACCGGCCCACCGGCAAGTGTGCCTCCTAGACCAGGTGACCGCGACCTCTCTGCCACCCGAGCCCGCCCAGCCATAAAAGCCAGCATCGCGCTGGCTAGGGGTAAGGGTCGCACGTTGGTGGGGTGCGCGCGGCGTCGCGCTCCTGCGCTCGTCGCCCGTGCGGCCCTCTCCTGGCGGTTTCCCCAGAACTCCGGGTCGTGACGTTAGGCGGGGCGGAGAGGGCCGGTCGGCTCTGCAGCCTGGCCCCTCCCCCGCTCGGGGTCTCGGCGGTTCCCACGCGGCTGTGAGCGTGCGGAGCGCCCGCACCTGGACCGCAGCGGGGCTGGTAGAGGGCTGGAAGGGGGCTCCGGTGCAGAGCAGGCCCGTGGCGCCCTCCCCCTCCCGCCAAGACTCCGCAGCCGCGCGCGGAGGCGGGGCGCTGCGGAGCCGGGTGCGGGGGGGCGGGGGCTAAAAATACCCGGCGGGAGCGGCTGCGCGGCTTCTGCTGGGGCTGCGGGGCTGTGGGCCGGGGAGGCAGTGCCGGGCCCATCTGGGTCGCGCTGACTGACATGCTGACCTTCTTCCTCGTGTCGGGGGGCTCCCTCTGGCTGTTTTCGGGTAAGTCTCCCCCCTCCCCCCGTCCTCTTCTGTGACCCTCATCCCTGGTACGCTGTGGGGTCTTGGTCCCGGGCTAGGGGTGATGCCCCAGCCCCGGCTGCCGAGCCATCCTTTCAGGACTACCCTGGGCCACCCAGGTCTCCCCCTTCCAAATTCTGGCGGGCTCCGGGCCGCGTTTGGGAAGTGCCTGTGTCAGTGAAAATGAGGGGCCTTGCTCTCCGAGACCTCACAACAACTTCCCTCCGGTTCTCGACTCCCCCCGCCCCTTATAGTGAGGACCATCCGCTGAGCAGACTAGGCCCTGAGCCCACTCGTCCCCCAAGGCCAAGTCCAGGGACAGCCAGTTCATCCCTGTCCATCTCCAGGATGCAGACCCTGAAGGTGTTGGACCCCGAGGTCCCACAGCAGGTCAAGGACATGACCGGGACTGACCTGGGGCTTCCTGATCCTGGTGAGAGGGCCTCCTCAAAACCCCTCCTGCCCACCCTTCAGCCGGAATGCACGATTTCTGTAAAGCAGGGTTCACCTGGCTCCTCAGCTATGCTCATGGCTTGTGTCCCCACCCTGCCAGCTCCCACATCTCCCCCTCACAGGAGTCAGCCTCTCACCCCTGCATCCTCTCAAGAAACCTTGAGGACCCCCTCTGAATCCCTGCCCAACCCTCTTACCCCCTCCCCACAAAGAACCTGGGCTCTCACCCAGGGCGCAGTCATCCACCAGTTTTGCTGCCTACACCAGCCACTCCCCTCTGTGAGTGTTGGGTTCCTCTAGGTTATGATACCACTAAAGGGTCTCCACGCACCCCCACCCATACCCCCATGTGCAAATTCAGTCTCATAATGTATGTGAAGTGCTCGAACCTTAAACTGGCTTTAAGCTGGACCTGACCCAGAGCAAGTGCTTTATGAATGTTAGTTTTATTATTATTTCATGCTCAAAGAGCATCATCAGAGGAGGTAGTAAGGTTCTTTCTGAGCCAAAGAAGGGAAGGAAGGTGACCCTTTTGAAATCCTTAACTGAAACTTTGCCTGTGTTATTTAATATTCACAGCAAATCCTAGGAGGTTGGTGGTGCTCTTTTTTTTTACTGAGGTTCAGAGGTTAATTGACTTGCCCAATGTCACACGGAATATCTGACAGATTAGGATTTAGATCTGAGTTTTAATTGATTCATCATTGCTAAGTGCTTCCTGGTATCAGGCTTGAACCTAGAGGGTTGGTAGGCCAGGTAATGGTGGGCAACCCCTGCCACCATTGCCCTGAGTCAGGCCACAGGGACACCTCCCCTGAGCTGGGGAGAGAGTGAGGCCTCCCTAATCCCCTCAGCTCCCTAAGCTCCTTCTGTCTGCCGTGTCTGAGGACAATCCGTGCAGGGGCACTCTGGGCCTGATGTGCTCATCCAACAGGCAGGGTTGGAGCTAGAGCTAGGGTTAAGGGTAAAGGGCAGGAGTCATCAAAATAATGGTAATGATGATGATGATGATAGTAACAGCCACCATTTATTGCTTGGATGATGGTCTCAGAACCTTTTCCCTGTGCCAGGACCCCTTTGCCCTACCCTTAGGAGGCCCCCACCCAGCCATGGGTCCAAGGGTAGCTTTCTGGAGCCTTGGTCATCTGTGGCTACAGGGAAGTGCCTGGAGGCTACAGAGCCACAGGTGGCAGGAGTCATCAGCCTCTGAGAAAAAAAGTCCTTACAGTGCGGGATGCTTGTCTGAAAGTGGGATTCAGCAGATGCTAACTCAAACTGGTCTTCTGTCCTGCTTCCGCGTGGAGTGTTTCCCAAAGCAGTCAGGCACCTCCTAGAATGGGGAAACTGCCTCAGTGAAAGACTGTTCAGGGGCCTCAGAATAGTCAAGCAGGGTGACTCTTGGTACAGGTGACAGCTTCTTCCCTAGAGACCAAGTTTCTCAGTGGGTACAGGAAATTCCTCAAAGATGCCATACTTGGTGTAAGAGTGAGACACCGAGGCTGGTGTGTGGTACCCACTTCAGACACATTGTGGCACTCCCAGATCATGTCCACCTTGCTTGGGACTTTGCCTGGACCCCAGCCTTTCTTTGAGGGCAGAGGGGACGCCTAGGCTAACACTGAGAACACATTCTGCCTTGTAATCGCCAGGGTCCCATGGCAGCTGCCAGATCTCTCTGGCTCAGTTAGAAATAGGAGAGGCCCCCTGAAGTGATGTTACTCTTTGTAGAGTTATGTGCCATTTGTCACCCAATCCAGCCCTAGGGAGACAAGGGAAGGGTAGAGGGGAGCCACCTGGAGGAGGAACTGATTATATGGGGGAAGCAGACATGTGCTCTGAGCCTTAGGAGAGCTAGGGCTGTATTTGTCCTGTTCCCCGCTGAGGCTAGCCCAGATCCCACCTGTGTGTTGAGTAAGAAACAAAATAGATCCAGTGTGGTGAGTCAGATGCTGTGCCTGGCCCAGGAAAACATGGTCTCAGTGCTGTGAGCACTCAGAGGACTATGGGAGCAATGGATTGGCACTTCTGCCTGCCTATATGGCACCCTTGTACAAAGTAGAAAGAGGCTCCCCTCCTGGTGGATGAATTTCTAGGCTGACGCAGCCCTGTGTCCTTCTACAGTGTCCAGGCTGTGCAACCATATACCCGACCATCGGTGACGTCTGAGTTGCAGCATATAGGGAGGGGTGTTTTGTCAGAGTCAGGTAGGCCAAACCCCAGGTATAGAAAATCAGGCCAGCAAAAGTGTGCAGGAAGAACTGTGGTGGGAGGTGGGTCTTTAGGGTCTTGTGCCTGAGCATCCTAGCTTGTAGGAGGGGATGGAGTCGGGATGGAGTCTGGATGGGAGGGGATTCTAGAGAAGAGGGTTTTATTTAGGGGGGCAGAGGAGCCCTCGATTTAGCTGCAGTGGCCAGGCTGAGCCAGAAGGAGGAGGGTGGAGGCTGGGAGAGCAGTGGGAGGCTGTTGTGATGTTATGGATGAGAATAACTGTGGCCCAAGGATGGCCCAGTTGAGGCTGGGTTCCAGGAAGGGGAAGGTAGGAGGCCCTAGCTGTGACCCTTGGGGGCATGGGGGCTGGCCCTGGTGGCAGAGATTGGTGTGGCAGCAACCTGACTGTTGGTATCCAGGGTAGGTGCAGACTTGCACAGCCTAGCTCAGCCCAACCCCATCAGATTCTCCCCACACCCCTGCTCCCATTAGGGTGGAGGACTGGTGTGAAGTCTGGGGCCATCCCAGGGGGCCCAGGAAGGCAGCCAGGGCCCTGACAGATGGTGGGGCACCAGGCAGAACATCTGAGGCCACGCCTCACAAAAGAAGGCCTGGATTTGCACATGGTGCACCACTGTGTGGGAGAATTCGTACCTCAGTGCCTTCTCTCCCTCCCCGGCCCGTGGTAGGATACAGGGGTGCTCCCAGTGAGAGCACACTGACACCAGGGGGTGGCAGAGCCCAGCCATTCTGCTCTCTGGCTGGTTTTCTGTCCCTTGTGATTACAGGGGCTCTTGGGTTGACCTTCAGAAGGCCAAACTTGGCTCAGCTACAGCCCCAGATAGGACCCAGGACTGTCCCCCACACACAACATGCAGGATAAGTGAGCATGAGGAGTTTGCAAAAAGAGGCCAAAGTTACAGGCATTGGTATAACAGAAGCTGCAATGTGTAACTAGCCAGTGCCTGGCACGTAGTAGGCACTCAGATATTCGTTGAATGAAGTACTTTTGGGGGGGAGTAGTGTTTTCATGGGGGAATTGTTGTTGCAAACATGCTGACTTGACTGCTGTTTCCCTGAGCACCCATCACGTGTCCAGCACCATGTTCTACAGTTCCCCAAGCTTTCCTTTAATCTTACCCGCACATTGTGGTGCTGTTATCCCCATTTAATAGATGCGGCACAAAGACACAAGGAGGTTCAGTGGTGAAGCAACTCCTGAGAGCTGTGAGTCAGACCACATGCTCAGACGCCAGGCCAAGAAGGGACCCGGAGGATCAGGCAGGATCAGGCAGGGCCTGAGCCCCTCCAGCAGGCTAAGTCAGTGGGCACAGACAAGGGAGCAGTCCTTGGATGGGGAGGGTTTAAAGAGAAGACAGGTGTAAAGAGCAAAGAGCAGGCGCTGGCACATAGGAAAGGGCTCAAGGAATGTTAGCTAAAGTTATAACACCTTGAGCTAAGCCTTCCTCAAAGGAGGTGCAGGATTCCGACGTGCAGAATGGGGGTAGGGAAGGAAAAGGCGTTCCAGGCAGAGGGATCCGTGTGAGAAAAGATTGGGAAGATGAATCAATGAGAGTTAGGGACAGACTCTGCTCAGCCAGCGGGGTCTCCAGGGCTGGCCTCTGCGGGCACTAGAAGGCCAGGCCAGGCAGCACAGGCTTCATTCTGCGTGGTAGCTGCATCAAGGACATACGGCCCAAACTGGGCATGTGGATGGCCAAGGTGACACTGTCCCTACACTCCTCAAGCCGCATGCATCTCCTGGTGGTACACATGCCACTGAACTACAGTCTTTTGCCACCTCTACTAGCCCTATGATCTCCTTGAGGGCAGAGCCAGGGTGTCTCCTCCCCATGCCCAAGCCAGGGCTGGCACACAGTATGCATCAGTGTTGATTGCATAAATGAATGATATGAAGAATTCCCTGAGAATAATTTATCTTAATAATGAGGTGTTGGGCTTCCCTGGTGGCGCAGTGGTTGAGAGTCCGCCTGCCGATGCAGGGGACACGGGTTCGTGCCCCGGTCTGGGAAGATCCCACATGCCGCGGAGCGGCTGGGCCCGTGAACCATGGCTGCTGAGCCTGCGCGTCCGGAGCCTGTGCTTCGCAACGGGAGAGGCCACAACAATGAGAGGCCCACATACCACAAAAATAATAATAATAATAATAATGAGGTGTTTTCTCACTGCAAGTCCATTGGCTGACAACAGACCTTGAGTGTTCTCCTACTGGGTGCCAGGCTCCATGCCTAGCTGGGGGATATCACCAATATGGTAGAAGCTGTAGGGGAAAACAGGTGTGAACTTGCAGGCAGAGTCAGATCAGCCTTCAGTTAACCCGGAACAGAAGGAGGTGCTCCAAAGTGTTTGCTGAATTAACGAGTGAGTGAATGACCACACCCGCAGCTGTGGTGTGACTGGTTTCACAGAAGATAGTCTTCTCTGAGGATGAGATTCTGTTGTTTCCTTAGAGCTCCAAGTTTCCAGTCTCCCAGTAGGCTGGGAACTCCGGCCAAGCAGAGCTGAAAGGAGGCCCTAGTCAAGGTCCTCGGCTCACTGGATGATCTGGTGTGATGGCCCCACTCCTGCGTTGGCCTGGCCAGAGTCCCCACTAACCACCCACTGGGCCCCAGGAGGGGAGCACTCTTAGTGAGATGCTACTTTGGGCCCTTGGGGTTGGCCTTCAGGTGAGGCCCAGGGGTGGTCCCACATAATTGCTCAGCGGCTCCAGGAGCCCATAGTTGGTGTGGTCATTCTCAGACCCAGTTACTTTGTGTGGCTCCTGATTCGTGTGAGGCTTGGGATCTGTGATAGGCAGAAGTAGGAGGATGGGAAATGGGCTTGGACAGATTCTGAGCCAAGCTGAGCTATCTGTTCAGAAGTCCAATCTGTAATCTCAGAGCCTGAAAGATTTCAAATCCCAAGAAGTCCCATCTGTGCCTGTTTACCAGCTCTTCCTGGAGAACTTTCCTCTCCCGACAGCTACTCCGGGGAGTAGGGGTGCCTGGGGGTGTCCATGGAGAGTTGGGGGTGGTTAGCTTCTGATCTGTCATCTGCTCATTCAGGCCTGCATTCTGAGGTACTTGTCTCCTGGAGCTTTAGAATAGGAAGCCAGGCCTGGATGGTGCCAGTGAGGTAACAATCAGCATCCGTTCCCAGACCTTGGGGTAAGCAAATCTGGGTTGGCACCTGTTAGGGCCAGGAACAGACCTAGTGATTGATGGCTATTGGAGGAATGGAGAGAGAGGAGAGTCAGGCCCAGGTTGAGTGGGCAGCTCTGAGACAGAGCCCACTAATCAACACCGGCAACACTGCCCTACTCCCAGGGTACCACAGCTTGACCTACCAGCTCAGGAGGTAGATAATCAGAGACTGAGCAGGACTTATCCTGCTGCAGAGCCCTGTTTTTACCACTAGTGTGTTTTCCCTGTTTGTTTCTCTAGATTGTTCTGGTGGCTGAAGAGTCCCCAGTGGGGTTCCTCCTGACCACTCACCCTTGCCCCAGCCTTGGCTATAAACCATTCTGGGCACTGACTGTACGTCCTGCCACATAGACAGAAGGGCTGCTGGGAGGGACAGTAAGGTCAACCAGAGAGTAGACAGCAAGGCCAACTGGAGGCCACACAGCAAGGACAGAGACGGGGATGGGAAGGTAGCCAGAGCTGGGACAAAGAGGGCAGCAAGATGGGATGTGGGCCCGCCAGTGAGATGGGACAGGGAGGTTGGCCAGAGGCTGATGGTGAGGCCCTAGAGACCAATAAGAGGAAAGCAGGTATCAGCATGGAGAAGGGGGCCTCAGGGAGGACCCATCTAGGCCTGCAGTGACCCCTTGACTTTGTTTGTTTAATTAATTTATTTATTTTTGGCTGTGTTGGGTCTTCCTTGCTGCACAGGCTTTCTCTAATTGCAGAGAGTGACGGGCTACTCTTCGTTGCAGTGCGTGGGCTTCTCATTGCGGTGGGTTCTCTTGTTGCAGAGCAGGGGCTCTAGGCACGCAGGCTTCAGTAGTTGTGGCTCACGGGCTCTAGAGCGCAGGCTCAGTAGTTGTGGCACGTGGGCTTAGTTGTTTCGCAGCATGTGGGATCTTCCCGGACCAGGGATCGAACCTGTGACCCCTGCATTGGCAGACGGATTCTTAACCACTGCGCCACCAGGGAAGTCCCCCTCTTGACTTTGGAAGGATCAGTGTTTCTGGCCCTTCTTCTGTGTCCCCTAGCTGCATGAAGCCACCTAGACCCCAGGACCCTGCTTAGTGGTGGAGAATGTACCTTTGCGCAGATGGATTGGATGTGCTTCCCTGGGGGACACCTTCGACTCACCCATACTCAGCACCCACCCTGCCTGCAGGCTGCCTCCCCCTCAGCCTGGCTCTGCCTGGGGTGGTGGAGAGAAAGGGAGGTTGGCCTTCCCGTGGCCAGTGGGCTGTTGGGAGATTTGGGTACATGTGTCCCTGATCTCCTCGCCACAGGTCAGGCAGCAGGGAAAGCTGTGACCTGTGAAGACCCCTTTTCCATCTGGACTGACGTTTCTTTTCTCTTTCTCCTCTACCTCCTGCTTCTCCTCCCTGGGGCAGCCACATGAACCGTCCCAGAGACATGCCTGGTCTCTGGGCTTCATGGGCACACTGTGTGGCCCCAGCTGACAGTAGGAGGACCTGAGGAGGGAGGCAGCAGTGCACGGTCATCAAAGATGGGCATTTTCTCTGGGCTGAGAGGCTGACAAGGGCCTGTTTCCTTTGGATTGCAGGAGATCTGTGGAGCATCTACAAACCCTCCTATTGGTTCAGAATCAGCTCCCGGGTGGTTTTGTCCTAGATTTCCTCTCAGGCTAAATGATCATACATGTGATTGAGATCTTGCTGTGTCATTGTCTCCTGTTAGTGGGAGTCTGAGTAGCAGCCATGCTTCATAGGTTATAAGCTTTGTGCTGTACACATAGATTAGCCTCACCTGTGTTTGTCCTGTCTCTATGTGGGAGAATAGTGCCTAGAGTGTGCACTATTTTGTGCCTGGTTTCTTCACTCAGTATCATCCACGATGCTACATGTAATGAGGAAATTTGCAACAATACATTCCAAAAAAATGTGGAAAATGAAGGCAAGACTGTTGAGTTGTTCAAGTCAAATGACTCTCCTTTATTCTGAGATCATGTTCTTCCATCTATCTTGCAATAAAATATGCTGGCAGTTTGGTTGGGTTTTTTTTTGTTATGGATACATTTGTTTAAAAAATAAGTAGATAGATATAGATACAGACATTTATATATTTGTGCCATGGTTAATGGACAGCTCCTGGTGACCCTAGGGTGTCAGAAGAGCAGCATTTCTGGCCTCTGAAAGTCTGAACAAGATTGAAGTCTGACCTTGTCGAGGAGCCTCTGTGGGGGATGGAGTCCAAGCTCTGGAGCCTGATTGTGCACATTGGGCTCTGGGTCACAAACCCCACCCACAGCTGGAGGGCACCTGTGGCAGCAGCACTCGGGGCAGCAGGCAGAGAGTACATGTGACCTCCATTCTTCAAAGTCCTGTCAGTGCACTGCCAGGGCTTTTGTTTACTGTCACATTTTTCTTCCCCTTTCTTTGTCCACATTTACCATCAACACCATGAGAATTGCCGGAAGTTCCCTCATTAAAAAAGGTTGCTACCTGAGGCCCAGTCATTACTATTTCTGAAAAGGACAAAACAACAGAGCCTCAGAATGGGCCGATCCCATTTCTTGGTCCCACCCACCCTGACCTGACGCAGTGCTTTCTTTCTGCAGCGGCCGCAGAGGCCTCCCTCCAGCTCCCTCTGGAAAAGTGGTGGGTTCAGTGAGAATCCAAGCGATGAGTGCTCTCAGTGGGTCGGTGTGAACAACGTCCAGCCACCTTCCTGGGCCAGCCAGGGCCTCGTTTTGCTTTGGTCTGAAAGAGATTTTTGTTTTCCGGTGAGAACAGCCCCAGCCTGGCTGGGTGCCAGAGGCAGCAGCAGGAATACAAACACTTTCATGTGACAGACCCGGGTGGAGAGGTGTGGGCCTGCCAGCAGTGGGCCCTCCCCTGCCGCTTCTCCTTGGGAGGCGGTGATTTGCATATTCCCCATTCATCCTGGCCTTGAAAAGGAGGCCTGCTTCTCAGTCCTCCAGCTGAGGGCTGGGCTGCTTGAGCCTGGTTTTAACTCTGTGGATGCCACCTGCTCTCACCGGCCAACAGCAGGTCTGGTAGCTGGAGGGTGGTGAAAGGCAGCAGCTGCTGTGTGGCCCTGGCCTCCAGACGGATGATTCACGAGGTGGCAGGGTCCCACTGACCAGCACAGACTTCTGCTGAGCGGAGGTTCAGGTTTGTTTCTCGCCATTCAGAAGAGGAACTTTGTCAAAGTATGAGAAAGCCAGAAAATTAAGGTGTTTATCAGAGTCCCAGAAAATGTGCCTTTAACCAAAAGCAAAACTCCCTTTTCTCTGCTCATTGTCATTCCTGCAAAATAACAGTGACCCCTGGAATGGTGGGTATAGGCGCTTTATTGGCTCCTGGCTGCAGCAGGGGTCCCTTTGGCTGGGATCTGGAAGGACAGCTTGCCTGGGACACTTTGGCATCCTAAAATCCCAAGGTGCTAGATCAGGTGAGCAGGTGGGCCCTGTTAGCTTGTGGCTGGGACTTCAAAAGCATGAGGCTATATATAGTACAAATCACCGTCTTTTTCCCTCTGCAGCTAAATGCTATCTAACCAGCCTTGCTGCCTCCTTCCCAGGAGCCCCAGCATCTAGTAGGCTCTTTCTAGGACTCCGTCCCCTTCTCAGAACCCTCCTTCCCGCCCTGTTCCTGTTCTCCTTGCTCCCCCTCCCTGACTGAGGATATGTCTTAGGTTCTGTCTTGTGAATCTCCCCTCCCCCCGCCCCAGCAGGATGTCCTCAGTTGCTCCTGAGGGAACAAGTGGGCAAAAGCAAATCCCTCTGTTGCTCTCCCCGCCTCAACGACCCGAACTGAATCTCAACAGAACCCTCCTCCCTCCTGCAAAGTGCTTCCCCCTCACTGGAGGTGGTTACATCCTGTTTCCCCTGTACCCTGGCCACCTGCAGTTGAGCTCTGACAGCATGACCCTGCCTGGAGCAGCCCATGTTCTCTTTCTGAGCTTGAGCCTGTAGGGTTTGCATTGTGTCCTCAGTTTGGGCCAGTGATGGAAATGGATTACTGCTTCTGAGGCCAGGACACTGGTCGCCCTAACCTAGACGGGCTGGGAGGGGAAAGGATCATGTTGCAGCCACAGGATTTGGCTTCCTGCACAGTGGGCCCTGGCCAGGGGGTGTCCTCTGCTTGTGTAGCGCTCATTGGCCCTTGCCACTGTCCCTAGGGTTCTGCCTGCCATCCCAGGGCTTGGTGTGGAAGGAAGGACGATGAGGCCGAGGCTCATCCACACCGTCAGTCCTAGTCTTCGTCCCCTGAAATATTTCTAAAGGGAGCATTGCCACTGTCATAACCTCTGCTGTCCCTCCTCGTTCTGAGAATTTTGTCAGGCCTGATTCGTGGTAAGGACAACTTCTATCTCAGAGCTCGTGAAAGACACTGTTTCTCTTTGCTCCTCTGCTCTCAAGGCTATTTGTATGTTTAAGTGTCTGAAAGTATTGTTGGAGCCTGGCTTCCTGGTGGTGGTGTCAGCACTGTGGGCCCATGTTCCCTGACCAGGGCTTAGGGTGAGTGAGATTCTTGAGAGGTGCTGGCCTGAGGATGGGGGCAGAGGGTGCTGGGGGCTGCTTCCCACCCCCAGTGAATTGCTGAAGGGGAGGCATGTTCATGGTGGGTTTGGGCTATTGAGACAGGGGCCCTGTGCAGTGGTCAGGCACAGCCAACTTTAGTTAGGCCTTTCTACATTCAAGAGGCTTAAGTAAACCTTCAGGGCTATAATCAGGCTCCTCAGGGAGGTTCGGCAGGCGAGCCACCCTGTAACCCAGCAACCCTGAATCCTGGGCCCGTCTCTCTTGGGGGAACATGCGGTGGGTCTCACCTGGTAATTCCCAGCTCAGGGAGGCCCTTGACCCCATGTCTGCCCCAGTCGTCTGTGGTTCTGTGACTCTAATTAAAACCCAGGAAGAAGGTGGAGAGAAAGCCCCTCTCGCAGCACAGACAAGCGGGAATCCTTGTGTGGACGGGGTGTGGGCTGCTGTGTTTGTGTCTCTACAGATCAGGGTCACACAGGTGTGCTGGTGAGATTTGTGCTTTTCTTAACCTAGTGCCTGGACCACACACTTCGTGGGGCAGCACTGCTGGGCTGTGACTCTCTGCCTCTGGCACCCTGTGTGGTTTTCCGTCAGCCAGGACCTTGGTTGTGTCCACTGGATTTTCTGCCCCAGAAGCTGCCTTAAGAAGCATTAAAGGAGGCTTTCATCTTAGTTAACAACATCTCTGAAAATGTACAGAGAAAAGTAAGGGTCCTGCCAAGAAGGAAGGAAAAGGGGCTTTGGGGGCTGAGGGTTGCTCCTCAGGCATTTGTGCATTTTAAAGCTTCCTCCAGGTGTGTTGCCGGAGGCTGGGGCCTGGGGGCCCAGGCAAGCTTTTGCCAAGTTCCAGGTTAGGGCTGCTGAGGAAAAAGCTCTCTGCGTGGCCCGCCTGCCCCAGGTGGTGGGGTGAGCAGTGGAAGCCCTATCAGCCCCAGGGAAAGTATTGCAAGGCCTGCGGGCTCTAGAGTTTCCAGGC
The DNA here is from genome assembly GCF_964341445.2 of Mesoplodon mirus. Classification (NCBI taxonomy): domain Eukaryota; kingdom Metazoa; phylum Chordata; class Mammalia; order Artiodactyla; family Ziphiidae; genus Mesoplodon; species Mesoplodon mirus. Next base: position 74,724,751 of record NC_138980.1, read on the forward strand.
AGGTTATGAGCACAGCTCTCGAGAAGGAGGTCAGAGTGCTGGGCCGCGACCTGGGGCGGTCTTGCTGCAGAGGAGGTGGATGGTGTTGGGCAGACAGCGGCCCTGTCCTGGAAGACTCGGAAGCACCGATTGTGCATAGAGCCTGGGAGTGGTGAGCTGGGTCCTGGGGGCTAGACCTGCCTTTTACTCTCCACAGCGGCTACCATGTGCCTGCCTTGAGCCCAGCCACACCCTGGCCTTGGAAATAGGAGTCAAAAAAGGCTATACACGATCACCACCCCAACTCCTCACCCAGTGGAGAAATCTTGCAGGAGTGAGGCCCTGGGTGTCCTGGGACCTCACTGTCCCAGTCTGTCTGCCAGAGGCGTTGAGGGAGTTTGGGGCTCAGCTTTGGTTCCAACAGGCCTGGGTGTGGATTCTGGCTCCAGGATGGCCATCCCCCTGGCAAGCCAGGAAAGCGTCTCTCCGGGCAGGCTTTAAGGAGGGGCTAGTGTGCTGCCCTGGGGTCTGTGGGGGAGCTAAGCCATTATCTTCTACCTGCTGACCCTGGTGCTTGGTCTGGAGTGTCCCCACTGCCCAGAGCGTCTCTGAGCAGATGTTTTATCTGGGACTGTGCCTAATCTTCCTCTCCCCGAGTAGACTGGTTGTGACCTTGTGGGGTTGGGGGTGGAGACAGCCCCTGGAAGGTGCTGGAGGAGATTCCTGGGCAACGGTGCAGGCCGCCCTCAGCACCGGGGATCTGGCCTCTCCACGCCCACTTCCACCATTCCCACCACCCCTACCGCCCCTGCGGCCTGCAGGTCCCCAGCCCACGGCTGAGGGCGTGGCCCTTAATCAGTGCCACAGATAGAGATGTGTAAGAAGACTCTGTCCTTAAGCAACCCTTCTGACGAACTCCTCTCCAGGACTGAAGACAGCATAGGGGTGGGGAGAAGCAGAGGGGTGTGAACTGAGGCTCTTGCAACCTGGCAGAGTTGGGGTTAAGGCTGGGTTGCTTGCCTCTGAGCTGATCTGGGCCAGCACTGCCCCGTGTGCAGATGCAGGGGAGGGGCAGCGGGGGGCCTGGAGGGGCCAGCGGCTCCCCATAGAGCTGTTCTGTGCCCGGGTCCCTGCCAGACCTGCTGCCACAGCTGCCAGGGAGCCTCTGCCACCACTGCTAGAGCCTCTACCACCAGCCGGCTTCTCAGAGCAGGCATTCGTTGCCATCGGCTGTCCCCAGGAGGGCAGACTTGGGTCAGGGCCTTCGCCACTTTTGAGCTTTGATCAAGATGTGGTAAGCTCTCTCCCTAAGCCCCACACATCCTTCATGAAGGGAGGCTGGTACTAGTGGGACCAGCTCAGCTGCCTCCCCAGTGCCAGGAGCCTGCTGGAAAGGTAGGGTGTGAATGCATGTAATTTTGCAAGTTGTCTTTGAGCCCTTTTGGCTGGCAGAGACAGAGTAACTGCTTCAGCTAACTTCTATCTACTGAATGTCTCCCTTACTGCATGCCTGGTACCTTATTTTCTGTCTATGAGATTTTTGAGATGAGGCTAGAGTGGTAAAGTGACTTGTCCAAGGTCATACAGCTGTCAAGAGTATGAATCAGGATTTGGACCCGGGTCAGTCCAGCACCAGAACTCCCCTTTGGGCCCTTTCCCTGACTTGTTTGCTGGGGACCCTGGCCCCTGGGAGGTTATGATTTCATTTCAGAGCTCTTCATTGGGAGTTAAGGAGGTTCTTTAATGATCTGCTGGCTTGCCTTGTGCTTCCCCGTTTCTGAAGCCCTCAGAAGTTTGCATAGACCCGGAACCGCATTGCAAGGACCCCCACTTGCCTCCAGGCTGATACAGAGCAAAGCTGGTGTGGTTCTAAGGGGAGGGAAGAATCTGAGGGTCATGGAGGGTCTCAGTGCCAGCATGATGAGTTTGAATTTTTGTTCTAAGGTAGGAGGGAGCCAGGTAAGGTTTTTGAGCAGTGGCATGATATGGTTATGTCTGTGTATCAGGAGCATAACTTTGGTATCAGTATAAACACTGGTTAGAGCAAGGAGGCCTGTGAGGAGACTGGTGTGGGAGTCTGGACAGCACTTGGTGGTGGCTGGACCAGGTCAGGCCAGGGGGCTGGAGAGGAGTGGTCAGGTTTGGGAGGTGTTTAGGAAGTAGTCCTGATAGAGCCATCTTGCTAGATCGTGAAGGTCTAGAGTCAGGAAGCTGGACCAGCAGAGGGCTCTTGGAGTGGAGCCATGGGTCTCAGGGCCATCTCCACTGGAAATGTGCCCTGGGGCTCTGCTTCTGCCCCCTTGAAGTCAAAATACTTCTGACCAGGGCCCCTTTCCTCCCATTCTCTCCCTTCCTGGGTTTTTTTTTTTTTTTTTTTTTTTTTTTAGCTGTACGCGGGCCTCTCACTGCTGTGGCCTCTCCCGTTGCGGAGCACAGGCTCCGGACACACAGGCTCCGCGGCCATGGCTCGCAGGCCCAGCCGCTCCGCGGCATGTGGGATCTTCCGGGATCGGGGCACGAACCCGTGTCCCCTGCATCGGCAGGCGGACTCTCAACCACTGCGCCACCAGGGAAGCCCCCCCTTCCTGGGTTTTGACAGCTATGCCTCTCACTACCCACCTTCCATGTGCCCTAAACCAGCCTGTGCCACCACTTGGTATTCTGAACTGGTCTATGCCCAAGGAGAAGGCATAGGGTGTGCTAGAGGAGAGGAGGCTAGCTGATGCTGGGTCCCCCTGTCAGGTGAATGTTTACAAACACTCACAGCGGCTCTCTTGGCAACACCAGCACCACTGATTCCCTTGGGTGCTGTCCCCCTGACCCCCCCCCCGGTGCCCCATGCTGCTGCAACCAAGAGAGCCTCCTGGGGGCATGGAAGGAGGCAGCCATGGCTGGGACCCCAAGGACAGAGAAGGAGAGGAGGTCAGAAGAGGCCAAGGCCCTGTGAAATAATGAGATAAGACCAGACTCCCAGGCCCAGGCTCTGCTCTGCCCCAAGCCAAAGGCCTGGTGGCACAGGCTGGCTCTGAGGTCCATGTCCTCAGAGGACCTGATTTGCAGCTCTCCACTCCAGTGGCTCCTGGCGGTCTGAAGGGCATCTCACGGTATGTGCAAGCACCCGTGACTGTCTGAGGTTGGCAAGCCTGTAAGAATGACACCCTCTGGTTGCTGCCCAGCCAGGAAGGGGCACAGGCTCAGCCTTAGGACTAGAGGAGCTGCAGTCACTTCAGATGCCTCCTTAGGGGTGGGCACCTAAATAGAAGCCTGAGGAGGAGTGGGTGGCCAAGCCCTTTTCCCACCACCCTCCAGTGTCCTAGGCGAGTGGGCTTCCTGGAAGAGAACCCAGCCATAGGAGGATGGCAAGTTCATAATGTGAGGCCAGGAGGGAGCCCACCTGTGGTGTGTGCGTGGTGAAGAGCAAGTGACTGGCCTGACTGGCTGATCCCTGCTTACGGGCTCTGATGACCCCTACCTCCTGCAACCTGCCTGGACTCTTCTGAGCAGACCTGAAGATGGTTTTCTGTGGGTTCAGCACTACGGCAGAGGAGAGCATGGGTTTGGGTATGGATGGTACAGTGTAGGCAAGGGTTAGGGTTGCGATGCAACACAAGGCAGTGGTTTGAGAGGCCATAGTCGTCTGGGGCTCGAGTCCTGGCTCCCCTGCTTGCTCAGTGTGTCCCTGTGAATGGCAGGTAGCTTCTTCAGTGGAGTCTCTACGCCCTCACCTTATAATGAGTACGTGGAGCTGTCACGAGGATCGAGCAGTGCAGTGTGTAGGCATGGGCTCCCACATACTAGCAATTCAGGAAGTTTAGGCAAGTTCTCTTCTTCCCTCTCCTGGAAACTGTGATACTTTGGTGATGGCCGAAAGCTCTGCACATCTGGGAAACCAGCCTCAGACTTGTGGCACTGACCCTCGTACAAGATTTCATGGGCTCAAGGCTTTCCTGAGAGAATATTTAGTTTGCTAAGTGCTCCATGGTCTCCCTCAGCTCCAGCCTTTGCATATTTGCTTCCCTCTGCTTGGGACACCGTTTCCTCTTTATCCTTCAGTCTCAGCATCAGTACCACTTCCTGCCAGAAGCCTGCCCTGACTCTCCGTACCTGAGTTGGGCATCTTCTCTGGTTCCCCATGTACAGCCCAAACTGCGCTCACAGCACTGCCTACTGCCTCATGTATTTCCCCCATAAGATTGCGGGCAGGCCCACATCTGGCTTGTCCCAGTGCCCAGCACTGAGCTAGCTCAGAGCAGAGGCCACATGAGGGTCTGCTAGATGAATGGGTAGGTGGATGGGTGCGTGGGTGGATGCCTTGGCCACTCTTGTCTGTGCTCTGTGACAACCCCAGCATTGCAACCAGTGCCCACTTTCGGCTGTAGCTTAGGGCCTGTGAGCAACTGCGAAGGGCTGGGGACTGGTGGTAGTAATGCATCCTTCCGGAGTTTTCTCTAAAACTTTTGGGACCACGTACTTGAGCCTTAGAGCTGAGCCAGGACTTCTTGGGCCTTGGCTTCCTAGCCCATGGAGTCAGTTCAGTCCATTAGAGGAAACCTCATTCAGCTCTCAGAGCTCACCCCAGGAGCTGGTGGGCATATCTAGATTTTCCACTATGTAGTGAGTCATTTATCTGATGGGCCTGGCTGTGACTTAGTCTGCCATTTGCAGCTTAAGGAAGTAAATCTCCCAGGAAAGCCAGCTGGCCTCCTGCCAAGCATCCTCCCCAGAGCAGTTTTCCTTGGTGAATTCACTGCGGTCCATAGCCTGCCCTCTGCTGATGTAAAACCTTAATTTGACCAGTATGCCAGGAGTGGTTTGTTCCTGTGGGATGGCCTCAAAACTGATCCAGTTCAAGGAGGCTGCTGGTAAAACTGGATTTCCGGCTCAGGGACTCAGTGAGAATGCTCTGGCTGGCTGGGGGCTCACTCCTCTCATCCAGAGCCTGTAGGTGGTTGATGAGTGTTCCCCGGACTCAGACAGCCTGTCGTGCCATCTGTAGAGCATAAACTCCTGTGGGTCCATACTACCTGGGTTCGGCCACCTCTGTCCAGTGGTTATTCCTACCTGGACTGAGCAGCCTCCTTGGTCTTACAGGCATACCTCTAGCCATCTCTTTAGTCCCAGCATGCCTCCAGCTATGCCAGATCCAGTATGAGGAGCTTTACATGCCTGAATGATAATGTCCCCATTTTAAAGATGGGGAAGAAGAGGGCTAAAGAAGTGGGGTATGCTCAACCTAGCATAGCTCATAAGTGAAGGAGAAGGGATTTGAACTCTGGAGCTTTGCCTACTTTCTCTACAATGGCTTTGCACAGCATTGACCTTATTTTTGGTGTGGTGATGTTACAGTTCAGCACAAATGCCACTTATTGGGAGTTCAGCAGATCTCTCTTCTCTCTTCTCAAAACTGCTGTTTGGCTCACATCCCGTGGCTGCAGAATAGCTGTTGTTGGGTTTCTCATTCTTTCCCAAGAAGGGAAACAACAGCCATGCACCCAAAGGTTGGGGATGGAAGGTCAGTGACTGTCAACCTGGAGCCCACACAATCCTCATTGAGCTGGCAGACCTATAGGTGTCATACAGCACTCCTAGCTTTAGGCCCTTCAGGTGGACAGTAACACCAAGAAGGCCCCAGTGGGGATAAAGTATCCAACTGGCCCTCCCTGGCTACCTTCCTCAGTCCTAGGCAAAGTGCAGACCCCTGAGCCAAGCTGGCCATATGTCTGTTCTGCCAACACTACTTCACTTAGCAGCTAACAGGAGGACATGGTAGCACTTGGGGACTTCCCTCTTTGAACCAAATTCAGTCACCAGTGCTTCTCACAGAAAAGCTCCCACTGCCCACCTCAGGGCATCCTCCATGTGCCCCTGTAGGCCCACTGTGTCCACTTGGACTGCAGTGGGTGAGCGTGGCACCCAGACCACCATATGCAATGCCACGAGGGATTCTCGTTACCCCTAGGAGTGCACACAGCACTTTGCTGAGCCCTTTCTCTCTGAGCCTTCATTCCTTTCCCTTCCCACCAGCTTAACTCCTGCTCCCCTCTGGCACCTCCTTTTTCCTCTGGACATTAGCAGGTGGGATCCCAGGGAGGACAACACAGGCCTAGTTCATGGTGGGGCTAGCTCTTCTTCTTGGGTCTTGGTCTGTGGTGGTGCAGAGCTGCAGTGCAGTCTTGGGTCAGAGAGCAGTGCCCGGACCTCACCCTGGCTGCTCTTGGGAACTCTGCTATTCCTCAAAAAGATGGCCCCAGCATCACCTCTGGTGCTGGCAGGCCTTTGGCTACAACTTTTCTTCAAGGAGACCCCATGGTGGGCCAGGATGTGGGCCTAAGGGGACTCTGCTGTGTGTCATCCACTGGGCCCTTGTCAGGTAGGTCATTGTCCTCAGATCTTGAGGGCAGGAAGTGTCTGTCAGAGCTGTTCTTTGGGCTCTGCCACCTTGCTTTCTCTGGGTCCCTTAGGGTGAGAGCCTGGTGCTGGCAGCTTTGAGGTGGAGTGGAAGGAGTTTGCATCCCTTCACCCCCAGTAGTTCTGGGCACTGTGCTAGGCACACCTGCTGCCCCTCTGTCCAGTCCACGTCGCAGGAGCAAGGATAAGCAAAATGCTATGACCACACAGGAGAGGCAGTACACCTGGGCCCTAGGGCTTAGGAGGTGATAACTCCAGAGCTGCCAGAGCACGCTCTCTACTCCTGAAAGATGTGGAAGTACGTGTCAGGCAGGACCCAGGGCCTGAGTGTGTGTTTCTCAGGAAAACTGGGCCGGATGTCTGACTGTCAGGTATGACTGCTAAGGGCTCTCTGGCCTGTCACCAGGAAAGGCCCTTCCAGGCACCCAGCTTTCAGGATACACTGTGTTGCACCAGGAGGCTGTATACCCCAACTCGCTCGAGGCCTGGCCAAGATCAGTGTGTTGCCTGTGATGCAAGACAGGTGGGAGGAGAGGCCCAGGACTGCTCCCTTGCCTCCTGTCAGGGCTCCTCCTTCACCTGCCTCTTGTTTCCTGCAGAGTTCATCCTCTCGCTTCTGGAGAAGATGCAGACTCAGGAGATCCTGAGGATGCTGCGGCTGCCCGAGCTAGGCGACTTGGGCCAGTTTTTCCGCAGCCTCTCAGCCACCACCCTCGTGAGTATGGGTGCACTGGCTGCCATCCTCGCCTACTGGTTCACTCACCGGCCAAAGGCCTTGCAACCACCGTGCAATCTCCTGATGCAATCAGAGGAGGTGGAGGTGAGCAGGGTGTGAGCAATTGGGCTGTGGGACATAGTAGGCGGGGGACAGGCATCTTGAAGGAAGAAGCCAAACTTGTGGCTTATTTGACCTCAAATGGCCCAGAGAATCTCCGTTTCTCCCGGCAGTCAGCCAGTAAGCCCAGAAGTGGCCCTGGGCAGGCTCTCCTACTAGATGCTCCTTCTGCCTCTCCCAGTAACTAAAGCCTGGGCAGAGACTGACCTTGGCTTTGCCCTGGGCCTCTGGTTTGCCTGCTTCTTGGGTAGGGGGCCTTGGCTTACAGTTGCCTCAGTAGGCGGTCTAAGCATGTGTTCAAGGCGCTGCCAGGTAAATTCCCTCCCAGATTCTCCCTGTGCCCAACCCTGGTCTGGAGCTGGGACCCAGAGCTGAGCCCACCCAGGGCCCTGCCCTCCCAGAGCACACGGACTCACAGGTAGAGCCACTGAGGGAAGAAGGGATGGTGGCCCAGCCTGGACAAGGGTGTTCCAGGCTCTGTCTGAAGGACCAGTAAGATTTCTTAAGTTTATGGAGTTTATTTTGCCTTTTTAAAGAACTTTAATTCCACTTATTTTGAATAGATAATATAGTCACACAGTTCAAAAGCAACCAAAGGACATAGACTGAAAAGCTTCCACCTTCTTCCCCTTGCCTCTAAGTTCTCTTCCCCTGAGAATTGTGTTAGCAGTTGTCCACAAGCAAATGTATAGATGTCTGCCCACCTTTTAAAATTATAACATACCACATACACTCTGCAGCACCTTGCTTTTGCTCTCGATGGTATGTCATGCAGGTACCAATCAAAAGCATGACAGAGTTTGGCCTGGTGGGAGAGGGCTCAAGTCGAGATAGGGCTGGGATCTTAGGGCATTTTTCTAGCAGAGGGAATGATGTGTGAAGAGGTGAGAGTGTGTGATAACACACCTGGTGCCTTTGGGAAATGGCAATTCATGTGGTGTGGCTGGGAGGTGGAGAGGGGCTGCGGATGCGTCAGTAGCCTGTGGTTACCAGCAGCCGTGGGTTTGCAGGCTGGCCGTGCCTCTTACTAGCCTGATGGTCCTCGGCAGTTTCTTAACTCTCTGAGCCTGTTTCCTCATGTGTCAAGCAGTCAATAAAAAGAGTATCTGCTTCCTAAAGTTATGGTAAGGATTTGGTGAGATGATGCAGAGAAAGTACTAAGATGAATTATTTTTGGTAAGCTTACAGTTACAACTCATCTGGAGAGGCCAGCAAGGACAAAGCCCCATTAACTGGGCAGGGACCCTTGGAGATGGACAGCCTGGATTTATTTGAGGCTGTCAGTAGTAGGAGAGACAGGGCCAGTTTTTGCTGTGGCTTTGGCATGGGCAGGCATGAGGAGGCAACTGGGGCTTCTGGGCTGGAGGTGACAGTGGTCTGGATGGGGTCAGGTTGAGCGCCACAGAGTGAGTCGCCTCACGGGTCTGGCTGGGAGGACAGGGCATGGACACAGCTAAGGCCTCCCTTCCTGGGGAGGATGGAGCCCTCCCTTGCTTCATCCCCCAGGAGTGTAGGAATCTGGAGTGACTATAGTGAAGGAGGAAAGGAGAGAGTGGTAGGAAATGAGATGAGAGAAGTAAGAGGGGCCCAGATCATAGAGGGCCTGGTAGCATTTACTCTGTGTGCTACACGGTAGGAAACAATTCATATCATGTCACTCACCCTGGCTTAAAAATCCTTCCCTGCTCCCTGTTGCCCTCAACCTAAAGCTCAGACTCCTCACCTTGATCTGCAGCCTTTCTTGCCTCCTCCATTTACCACTTGGAGTGGCATGAATTGCCTACAGTCTCCCAGGTGCCTCCTGCCCCATGTGTTTGCACTCCCTGTTGCCTCTGGTGAAACCGCCATTCCTTGTTCCTCATTCTTCCCAGTAAACCCTTTTGTTTTAAAAAAATTTCTTTTCTATTTCTTTCTTTGTTTAATTAATTAATTAATTTTGGCTGTGTTGGGTCTTTGTTGCTGCGTGCGGGCTTTCTCTAGTTGTGGCGAGTGGGAGCTACTCTTTGTTGCTGTGCGAGGGCTTCTCATTGTGGTGGCTCCTCTTGTTGCGGAGCACGGGCTCTAGGCACGTGGGCCTCAGTAGTTGTGGCTTGCGGGCTCTAGAGTACAGGCTCCGTAGTTGTGGTGCACGGACTTAGTTGCTCTGCGGCATGTGGGATCTTCCCGGACCAGGGCTCGAACCCGTGTCCCCTGCATTGGCAGGCGGATTCTTAACCACTGCGCCATCAGGGAAGCCCCCTCTTTGTATCCTTCAAAACCCAGCTCAGCGGCCACTCTCTGACATACCTGCCCACTGAGCCCCTTCTGTCCCTGGCACACAGTCTCTTGCTGTCTCATTTCTGTCCCCCTGAGTGCTAACCAAATCTAACTGTATCTGTCCCCAGATTCCTGCATGGGCCTGGTGCTCAGGAAGCACTGGCCAAACAGAACTTTCCACTGCAGAACAGCTGAGTGCTGCCTGTGGTTTTGAGTTTGGCTGTTGGCTCTGTGGCTGTCACATTTTTCCTCAGACTTGATGTTCCAAGAGGGGTAGCGGACCATGGGCCAGCCCAGTGCAGCCCAAATAGTGCTCAGAGAAGAGGTGGAGCAGTGATACTGGAGAGTTCTGGGTTTGGGGAGCCTGAGGAGGGGTGGCATGTGGAAGGGAAAGAGGCAGGAGAAGCCCAGCTCCTTTCCCCCGCCCCCAGCACAGATGGTGTTTGCTACAGTCCCACTCTGGATCCATACCACCAAGGGTCCGGGCATCTACTACGCCATTCCCTCTACCGCCTTCTAGGCCTCTTTTCCCAGCCAGTCCTCAAACTCATCACACTGTTATGTGAATGATGGATGGCAGCCTTCTTAGCTAAAGACAGCTCCCAAATGGTTCTTAACCTACGTGCATAGCAGCAACACCTTTGCAGGTTGGTCCTGATGCAAGGGGCAGCCTGACTCTAGCCAACACTCCCCACTCTGCTGTATGAGTGAACCACGGGTGTGTATGAATAGTAACTGAAGATTCTGGGCATTTAGTGTATGCTGCCTGGTGTGTGGGTGCTCTGTGTATGTGTGTGGGAGACCAGTGTACTGGGCCCCTGGGCATGAGCCACCTGTGTTTGAGTGTGGATGCATACAGGTCCAGTGTGTACAAGCCACGTGTACATGAATGTGTGTGGAGTTTGTGTGCGTACAGCCCAGGTGCGTGTAGGCCATGTGTGTGAGTGCACGCAGAGTGTGTCCCAGCTCCAACTATGTGGCCCAGGTGTGTATCCAAGCCATGTATGGCCTGATGCATGCTGGTGCCCTCTCCTGATACCCCTGCCTGCCTGCATCAGCCAGCTTCTCTGGCCTGTGCTTGGCTCATAGGACAGTGGTGGGGCCCGGCGATCTGTGATAGGGGATGGCCCTCAACTGCTCACCCACTACTATGACGATGCCAGGACCATGTACGAGGTGTTCCGCCGTGGACTTAGCATCTCAGGTGAGAGGAGCCATGGGGGTGTGGAAGGGCTGTGGCAGGGGTTGAGCAGGTGCAAGGGTGTGGGTGAGCAAGCATGGTTCCAGGGGTATGGCAGGCGAGTCACGCCCAGGTTCAGAGGAGAGAAGCCATTCTTGGCCCTCCTGCCACCCAGTCAGACAAGTAGCTGCATTATGAGGCCAAAGGGCTGACCTCAGCTTTATTACAGCCCTGAGAACTGCTGACCTTAAGCTGTCTCTTTGCTCATATTCTATATCTCCTATTTGCAGCCCCTTGTGAGCCTTGAACTTGCAGGCTACTGGCTGGCATGGCTCTGAACCTGAGCCTCCGAGATGTCTGGGTGACCCATGGCGTGGGGTGAAGGGAGTTGTCACAGAGAGGCAAACTGCCACCTCTGGCCAGTGGCCCCCAGGTCTCCATGTCTTCTTGGGGCTGCATCACACAGGTCATTGTGGGAACTAGCGCTGTGTCAGTTCCCATTCCTGAGCCTTCCTGATCTCCCTGAGGAGGTGCCATGCTTGTGCACTTTAGGCCTTCTTGGACTTCAGCAGGTTAGACAGACAGCTGGGGAGCAGTTCACTTGGCCCATGGACCGCCTCCCAGGATGGGATATTCATCCAGGTGTCTGATGGGCAGGTTCAGTGGTTCCCACACCCTGCCCTCCTCCCTGGCACAAGGCCTGCTTATCTCTATGTAGGGAATGGACCCTGTCTTGGCTTCAGGAATCCCAAGAAGCCGTATCAGTGGCTGTCCTACCAGGAGGTGAGTAATAGAAGACAGGCCCCACCCTGCCCACCCACACAGACCTGGCACTTGCGGGGGGGCTTGTGGGCACCCTGGAGGCTCTCAGAGAGTCATTTTTTTCCTTGTCTGGACTGTCTGCCAAACTCCTGGCAGAAACCTCTCAGGACTTCCAGCATCACTGGGTAGGGAGTTGGGGAGCTCCCTCAGACCGTAGAAATCCCACCTGGGGATCTCCCTTCCCTGCTGAAGAGTCCTTGCTTTCCCATCACTGCCCCATGTTTGTGTGCAGGTGGCCGACAGGGCTGAATTTCTAGGGTCTGGACTTCTCCAGCACAATTGTAAACCATGTACAGATCAGTTTATCGGCGTTTTTGCACAAAATCGACCAGAGGTGAGCACCTGCCTTAACTGGTTTTAGAGGCATCAGTGGAACACAAACTTGGGTACCGTAGAACAGCCCTACTCCCGCTGTCTGTAGGGCCTGGGACAAGAGGAAAACTGGAGATCGTTGGTCCATGCCATCCCCCACTCCCTTGGCTCTGTCCCTCATCAGGGGTGGACATTCCAGCCAAGTTCCGTCTACACCCTACCTAGCTGTCCAAACAGTGGCTCCCTGAGCCATGGGGGGAGAAGGACCTGGGGAAGAAGGCCATGCAAACCCCGGAGGTGGGCCAGGGGTTATTTTGAGTCCCATAATTCCCTGGGGCAAGCAGGTCTAGAAGACTGTGGGGGAGCAAGCTCAACGGGTCAGCTTTATGGATCCCTTGCCTTGTGTGGAGCGCGCTCGGCACAGGACCCCGATCAGGGAGCCCCGTGCCTAAGGCCTGAGGGCAGTGCAGCCCTGCTGTCTGCTCTGTGTTCCCCCTTCCCCCCAACCTGTGTGTCTCCACAGTGGATCATCGCGGAGCTTGCCTGCTACACATACTCTATGGTGGTGGTCCCACTGTATGACACCCTGGGCCCGGGGGCAATCCGCTACATCATTGACACAGGTGAGCCCAGCTGCCCCCTCCTGGCCCTGGCAGCCAGCCCCACCTCCTCCTCCCAGCCCTTTTCAGCTTCTGCTGATTGTTTGACACTAATAAGTGCTTTGCTTCCGCTCTCAGAGAATGCTGGGGGCTTCCACTTTGGCCCTTGAGTTGGCTTCCTGAGTCCAGCTGTCCCCAGTTGGACTTCACCCAAAGGCTCCTTCCACAGGGTAGGGCTGCCAAGAAGGAGACTCTGTACCAGCCTCCACGTAGGCTGCCAACCCTCTGAGTTCACTTCAGCTTGAGGAAGACGCTGGGGGGTGGTAAATATCTCAAACAGACCAGGGACGATGGGGGCTGAGCCTGAAGAAAAGGAATGCTTGGAATCTACCCCGAGAAATTCCCTGGTCTTCTGCCCTTGGCTCCATCCAGGCTCTGTGCACTTTCCTCTGGACACAATACATGTCCCACATGGCCTGTCGTACGTATTTATTTACACACAAGCTTATCATGTGGCACACACTGCCCATGGTTCCACTGCCTGGCATGTGCTGCCACGGTCACAGCCTGTGCCCACACAGCCTGACTCTCCTTGGTGGTCCCTGCAGCCGACATCAGCACTGTGATCGTGGATAAACCTCAGAAAGCCGTGGTTCTGCTGGAGCACGTGGAGAGGAAGGAGACACCAGGGCTCAAGCTGATCATCCTCATGGAACCATTCGAGGAAGCTTTGAAAGACAGAGGGCAAGACTGCGGGGTGGTCATTAAGTCCATGCAGGCTGTGGAGGTGAGGGTCTGCTTCTGGGCTGTTTCCTGGCCACAGCTGGTTGGCCACTGAGCCAGAGCTGCCGGTTATCTGCCCGTCTTATGCCCTAGGATGGATGTCTTGGACCATCAGGTTGTGTCAGGGTTCAAACAGGGCAGGCTTCACAAGGGCTGGTGGTGGGTAGTGGGGTTGGTACCCACAGGCATCCTCTTCGAGATGGGCTCAGTTATTTGGCACAGTTAGTGACACAGGCAGGTAGATGGTGGTGCCAGCCTGCCCCAGAGCTACCCCCACAGCCTCCGGAGCCTCCTCATTTCCAGCTAACAGCCAGCCTGTCTGAGCCTGAGGACTGTAGTAAACTTGAGGTCCAAAAGTCTTGGAGAGGTTCTTGCAGTTGTGTCCCAGACCCCCAGCAGCCAGCAGAACCAATTTTCCTTTGCATGGCCTCCCCAGAGACGTTAGGCTGGTGGCAGCTTATGGACTGCTGGAGTGACCCAGGACATCCTCTGGGGCCTCAGGCCTTTTGCTCAGTAGCAGCTGACCCCCACTGTGCCCTCCTGGATCTAGGCCTGTGGGCCCTCCATTTCTCCTCCTGTCTCCCTGTCTGCTCTTAAATGTACCCACAAAGCCATGGAGGGCCTATGCCCCTCCATGGCTTTAGGGGCCACACCTAAGCTGGCAGCCCCCATCTGCCCCTGCAGCCCTGACCACTTAGTTGCAAGCCCGGGCCACCTAGCCACTGTGTCTTAAGCATGCGTCTAGACGTACCGTGGGCCCCTCAGGCTGTCTCCCCCTTGTGCATGTGCACAGTGCTTAGCCTCTTCCTGGGCCCCAGGCCGCTGTCTGTGATGTGTGGGTGGCCAAGGCCTGGATGTGTATCTGAGAAGAGACCGCTGAGGTAGTGTCTCTGCGCGGGCCACATCTGGGCAGGGAGTCTGGGACTCTGGGCTTGCCGCGGGAACAGGGCATACTGTGCTGAGTTTATTTTGATTGATTAGAACTCTCGAGCATTTAAAAACAGTGTTTTCCTCTTCCAGGACTGTGGCCAGCGGAATCACCACGTTCCTGTGGTAAGCTCATCTGCCAGCAGGTTGTGACTGAGCACTATGGTGTCCAGGGCACGTCCTCACAGACTCCCTCGCTGTGCACAAGGCTTGGTAGAGGGGCCAGAGTAGCAGCCCTGTGTTAATAAACAACTCAGGAAATGTCCCCTTGGGGCACCCAGGCCGACCTGGAACGGGAGTCAGACATTGGGAGGGAGAAAAAAGGGCAACCAATCCTGGACACCCTTGGGTCTCCAGTAACTTTATCTTTGGGAGATCTTATGTTTTCCCTTTCGATGTAGCAATCTCTCCCGAGGATGGGATGGACAGGAGCAGCAACAGACTCGGAAGTGGACCCTTTGTGGCATCTGCTGTCTTTGCTCATCTTTGCTCTCTGAACTTTTCTGTGTGTCGTCCCCGAGTGATCCTCCCTGGGCTCGAGTCACCAGGGAGGGTCACAGCCCCTGGGAGGGCCTTGTAGGGGCTGTGAGCTTTCTAACCAGGCCTCTCGCCTGCAGCTCCCTCTGCAGCTCAGCTCTTCCCGCTCTCACCAGCCTGTGACCTTTCTCACACACAGGCCTCAGCAGGTCAATCCCTGCTTCCCAGGGCCCTTCACCATGAGTAGCCCCTGGTATGTCCCCACCTCCACACACTGGCCCCAGCCTTAGAGAGCTGCTCTCTGGCCCCGCAGCATGCTGTCTCTTGTGCCTCTGACAGTGCCCAGGCTGGTTCCTCTTCCAGAATGCCCACCGTCACTTCATCTGGAGAGATCTTGCTTGTCCTTCAGTCTCAACTCATGTCACCTCCTCCGGGAAGCCATCCTCTACATGCAAGTGGTCATGGTGGGCTCCTCCTGGTGACCCCAGGACTATATGCACAGTGCCAGGGCAAGGGCCTGATGCAGAGCAATCTTAGTGACAGAGTGGGCAGCCCAGTTCTTGGATTACATTTTCTGTTCCCAAGCCTAAACCCAGACACTTGGGAGAAAGTGGGAAGGAAGGAGGAAGTGCGTCACATTCCCTAGAATGGTGAGATCTTTGATAGAGGCCTAGGTATGGCCACTGCAACCCAATCCCATTAGAATTCAGCTCAGCCTCAAGTAGGCGAGGCAGCAGGAGCAGGTGTGAGGTTGGTGGGACAGATCGACGTCCATGTCTGGTTAGGTTTCCTTGGTTTTTCTTCCTCTTTCCTGGGGACTTGCCTGCTCACCTTTCCAATGACAGCATGCAGGGCCGTGCACATGTGCCGACACATGACTGCACCCTCACACAGTGCACACACGGGGGTGTGCACAGAGGGGCTGGCTGGTGGAGGGGCCCAGGCTGGGCACACTGGGTCTCTTTAACACACTCCTCTTCTCACCTCTGCAGCCCCCGAAACCCAGTGACCTCTCCATTGTGTGTTTCACAAGCGGCACAACAGGTAAGCAGAGGCTCCTAGCCCACCAGCCAGGGCCGCCTGCACCCTTCCCTGGCAGCTTTGGCAGGGTGACTGAGATGTCTCCGGCGCCCTCTGTGGGATGGGCTGAGCCTTGTCCTGTGCCTGGCTGCAGACGCTGGGTCCTTCCTGCTGCTCCCAGTGGCCAACGCAAGGCAACCTGGGGCGGCTGGACGTGAATGGACGGTGTGGACTGGGGGTGTCTTGGGGGGGGTGCTACAGACTTCCTGGAGCTGGGGCCAGAGGTGGGCTAGGCAGCTGGGTCACGTCATTACTCTGAGGAGGGGCTCTCACTCCTCTGCTTTCCTGCCCCTGCCTGGACTTTGTTTCAGAGACTGGGGAAGGAGTGTGGGATTTGGTGTCTGAAAGCCTGGTTTTGAGTCCCACCTCCACCACTTGCTGGGGAGCCATGAGCCGGTCCCTTAACCCCCCTGCCACCACTGTCCCCAGTTTCTTTCTTTCTTTCTTTCTTTTTAAAATATTTATTTATTTGGCTGTGCCGGATCTTAGTTGCGGCACACGGGATCTTCAGTTGCAGCATGAGGGATCTAGTTCCCTGACCAAGGATAGAACCCGGGCCCCCTGCATTGGGAGCACGGAGTCTTAACTGCTGGACCACCAGGGAAGTCCCTGTCCCCAGTTTCTTACCTGGGTGGTTAAAGGTGCCAAGTTGGAGGTGGGAAAGTGTGTGAAAGGGCAGTGCAGATGATCTGGGGCAAGATCATCTGTACAGATGATCTATGCCGTGGGCAAGGCTGTCAGGGAGAGGAAATGACGCAGTCCATGCCCAGTGCTGACAGAGGAACACGTGCATCAGTGTCAGTGCAAACAGCCACGGAAGGTTTCCTGGGGGAGGCAGAACGCACCTGAGAACCATGGCTACAGGCACAGTACCTTGCAGCCTGCAGTGGCCCGTTCACCCTATCACTGTGTCACTGAGGCCTCAGCATGACCTGTGAGGCAGGCGGGGTGGAGACTATCCAAGGGGGCACCAGCAGCAATTGGAGGCAGAGGGCTTGTTCTCCCATTTCACAGCCCAGTGCTCTCCCCACTGCTGCCTCTCCATCTCATCTGATGACTCGGGAAGTCACTTGCCCTTGGCCTGAAGGGGCAAGAAGGTTTCAGCCTCTTTTCCAGACCTAGGACTGGCCTACCTTGATGATAGCTCTTGATGGGCAGTGACCTGGAGTTCCCCATGCCTTCCACAGATGGAGCCTCCAAGGCAGTTGGCAGATCCTTGACCAGCCCCGCAGGCAGAATAATCCTTGTGGGTAGATCACGATAAACATGATGTTATTGAATCAAAGTGGGTTTTTGCCATTAACTCAAGTGGGTCTGAGAATTTCTGCCTGACTGCTAAACCCTGTCAGGAGAGAAATAACACAGCCTTTGCTCTCCAGGAGCTGACATCCAGAGCCAGCCCAGAATTCAAAAATGCCCTTCAGGTTTATGTTGCTTTTTGTCAACAGTTTCACAATGTGAAATTTTGGTGACATGTCCCTCCACCCTGGGTTTGGGGGCAGGTCACTACTGTGGCCTTTAGCTTTGGACCCTTGCTGTTCAAGAGTGCCCCCTGGCTTTTTTTTTTTTTTTAACATCTTTATTGGAGTATAATTGCTTTACAATGGTGTGTTAGTTTCTGCTTTATAACAAAGTGAATCAGTTATACATATACATCTGTTCCCATATCTCTTCCCTCGTGCATCTCCCTCCCTCCCACCCTCCCTATCCCACCCCTCTAGGCGGTCACAAAGCACCAAGCTGATCTCCCTGTGCTATGTGGCTGCTTCCCACTAGCTATCTATTTTACATTTGGTAGTGTATATATGTCCATGCCACTCTCTCACTTTGTCCCAGCTTACCCTTCTCCCTCCCCATATCCTCAAGTCCATTCTCTAGTAGGTCTGTGTCTCTATTCCCGTCTTACCACTAGGTTCTTCATGACATTTTTTTTTCTTAGATTCCATATATATGTGTTAGCATATGGTATTTGTCTTTCTCTTTCTGACTTACTTCACTCTGTATGACAGACTCTAGGTCCATCCACCTCACTCCAAATAACTCAATATCTTTCCTTTTTATGGCTGAGTAATATTCCATTGTATATATGTGCCACATCTTCTGAGTCAGTTAGTCACAGCTGCTGCCCCTGTATCTGGAAAAGAATTTGATGATGCAGAAATGTGTTGTTGCCTAGCTGCAGAGGGCAGGCCTCATGTCCAGTGCTTTTTCAGACCATGGAGTCACAATTGGAAGCTGAGCCATCCTGCCCAGGCTCTACGTGGTGGAAGCAGAATGTATGGAGGCTAGAAAACAGGTTGTGATTCGGTGCCCAAACCTCCCACTCCAGAGGTGTGGCTGGTGCCAGGGCAGAGCTGGGGGAGTGAGCAGGCCTCTTACCTGATGTTACCCTGCCTGGCTACACGTGTGGATTTCCTTGGCATTAGCCTAAGCCTGTGCTGTGCCTCTGGTAGCCATCCTCTTGTCCAGCACATCACAGCTGTGGATACAGCTTCCCTTCCATGATAAGTGTCCTGGCCTCAGCTTCATCAAGAGCCACATTGTTCTTTCAATGAGGAAAGATGGAAAATATGATCTGAATCTGACATTTAAATCATGATTCTGGTGGAATCATTCTGGGAAGATTTTTCTCTTAATGTGTGATGGAAACATCTGTGGAAATTCCCAGAATAAGCCAGTGCTTTGGAGCCACTAGTTAGGCCAAGAAGGCCCTGGAGGAGGTGAGAGCTTGGGGTTTGTCTGTATTTAGGGATGGCTAATGGGTGGGTGTGTGGTTGGTTGTTCGTTTCAGAATAACCATCAGCTGGACTGAAATCGAACTGCCCTCTCCAAATAAAAGATAATTTGTGGGTATAACGTAGCCCAGTCTGGGGTCTTGGGCCCCATGAATGATAGTTCAGATGTATCATTATACGTTCATGTGCTATTCTCCCTTCCCAGAGAAGAAAATACAGTGGTCTTTTATTATTTATTTATTTATTTATTTATTTAATATATTTTTGGCTGCATTGGGTCTTAGTTGAGGCGTGTGGGATCTTCACTGAGGCGTGCGGGATCTTTCATTGTGGTGCGCAGTCTCCTCTTTAGTTGTGGCATGCGGGTTTTCTCTTTTCTACTTGTGGCGCACAGGCTCCAGAGCACGTGGGCTTAGTTGCCCTGCGACGTGTGGGATTGAACCCACGTCCCCTGCATTGTATGGCAGATTCTTTACCACTGGACCACCAGGGAAGTCCCTTCAGTGGTCTTTTAAAACATATACTTCTTAGTCTATGGGTTTTGAGCATTGTTTTTCTGATTTATGTAGATTCATTTATTGAGCATCCACTATGCATCAGACCTAGTGTTGGAGGCTGAGGACACAGGGATGGACAAGACACGGCCCTGCCCTCATGAGCACACAGCTCATGTCATGAGGCAGTTCACTGCCTCGAGGGTCTGCATCCCAGGGTACATGGAGTGCTAGGCCACCAAGAGGTCAGTATAGCAGGACAGAAAGGATTCCAATCTAAGCAGAATCTTGAAGGATTGGCAGCTGGAGGAGAAGAGGAGGAAGGGCATTGTCAGCAGAGGGAACAGCATGTGCAGAGGACCAGTAGCAAGAAAGAAAATGTTTCTTTGAGGGAGAGTCGACAGAGGAAAAGAGAGGTCTGGTTGCAGGACCTGGGAATCCTGACAGGAGAGGAATGATGGGGGTAGGAGTTCCAAATAAAGGCTAAGCAGGAGCAGCCAGAGAGGCTAGAGGAGAATAGAACCTGTCAGCATTGTCGATGGCTAAGCTGTACCCATAGGATGCTGCCACAAAAACACCTGCTGGTGCTCCTGGGACAGGGGAGGTTGGAAGCAGAAACTGATTATGGTGGACTGAGGAGTGGATGGGAGGTAAGGATGTCAACTCAGCAAGTGTGGACAATTCTTTTTTTGTTTGTTTTTTTGTTTGTTTTTTTGCGGTATGTGGTCCTCTCACTGTTGTAGCCTCTCCTGTTGCGGAGCACAGGCTCCGGATGCGCAGGCTCAGCGGCCATGGCTCACGGGCCCAGCCGCCCCGCGGCACGTGGGATCTTCCCGGACCGGGGCACAAACCCGTGTCCCCTGCATTGGCAGGCGGATCCTCAACCACTGCGCCACCAGGGACGCCCGACAATTCTTTTAAGAAGCTTGGCTGTGTCACCAAAAGGCATGCTCCATAATGTTCCCAGCAACGCGATTTGAAAAGTCAAAGTCTGGAAACAACTCAAATGCCCCTTCAGCAACAGAATGGTATATCTACAAATAGAAAATTATATACCTTAATGTTGAGCGAAAGAAAAAAGGCACAAAATAGTGTATGGTTTCTTTTATATAAAATTACAAAACACGATAAAGGATTCTCTGGTTTTAGAAGTCAGGATCATGGTTGCCTTCCAGGATATTGGTGTCCTGGAATGCTGATGATGTTCTGTTTCTTGATCTGGGTACTAGTTGCCCAGGTAAGTTCACTTTGAAAAAAAATCTGTTGAGCTGTATACTTATTTGGGCACTTTTCCATATGTATGTTATACTGTAAGAGAGAGTTTATTAAAAAAAAAAAAAAAGGATTAGCTGTGAAGGGATGACAGAGAGCAAGACTGGCAGCCGGTGGAGGCTGTGGGGTTGAGGGAGAGTAGGGATTTTGTTGTTTTCCTGGAAGTACCTGAAAGTGTTTCTCATAGTTTGAGCGAGAGCCACTGATGGAGAAAGGGAGGTGAAGCTCAATGGAGCAGAGCCCCCAAAGCTTTGGTTTGGGTTGGGTGAGAGAGGAGGTTTCCAAGTACCATGAAGAGATGCCTACCCGGGAGAAGAAGGGAGGAAGAAAGGATTCTGGGAGGCCAGGAGGATAGGGCGCCTCCTCTGTGGAGATGGAGTCAGGGTCCTGGCCTGGGGGTGAGAGGCCTCATGAATGGACCAGAGTCTCAGGGGGCGCCATGTGACAGTTTCTGTGAGGAGCGCCTCTCTTGGGCTGGAGACTGTGGGCCTCAGGGGTCACATTGTGAGAGGAGTGGAAAAGGTGGGCAGCTGGATTGGCTTGGTGGGGTTATTAGAGTGGGGTGTTCCAGAGGAAACCTGTGGGCTGAAGCACTCGTCAGGAGAGCGGCTGGAGTGAGGGATACGGGAGTCCAGCTTGGGAGGGAGGGATGAGAGGGAGGGGAGGGAGGGTCAGGTGTCTGGAGTCATATGAAAGGGTCTCAGCATGAGGGAGCTGGCCGGGTAAGTTCTTAGTGGTGGCACTGGGGCTGGGAGGCTGAGGAGGAGTGGAGGCCACTGGAACCAGAGCATCTCTTCTCTTCCAGTTGAGGATGCCCAGGGAAGCCCAGTCATTTAGCTGAGTATGTAAATGCCCATCAGCCCTACGGCTGTGGCTGCTCAGGTGGGCTTTCTGGGAAAATGCTTACCGTGACCTATGTATTTTACACCATTCCGTTCAAGACTTGTGTGATCACATACATAAGACTACATCGTGGCACTCCTGCTATGCAACTTTAGGAGAATTTCTTAACATCTCTCAAGCCTCAGTTTCCTTGGATATTAAATGAATACATCTAATACCTATAGCATAGGGTTGTTCCAAGAAATAACTGAGCTGCCACGTATGAAATGCCTAGCACAGTGCCCACATTGGTGTTCAGTAATTGGCTGCTGTGATAGCTATTATATGTATTCCTGCTAGTCCTCAAGTTTGATGTTTAAAATATTGGTGGATATGGCATTGATGAAAGTAACACTCAATCCTAAAAAAGATTTGGGAACCCCTAGCAGGGAGATGAACACTCTATCTGCATTATACAACTTCCAAAGCATTTCTGTCACTGGTGTCTTTTATAACCCACCTTTGTGTGAAAGCGGAAACAAGCAGCCAGGGAGCCCTCAGCCAGAGGACCCAACACTGCTCCCAGCCCCACTCCCACCCCGTCCTACAGGAGAGACCTTGAGCTCAGCTTCACCCCACATCTGCTCCTGCTTGGAACCAACATCCATCCAGGGCAGATCTTCACCCAGTGAAATGCCCTCCTGCATATCAGCCATGGGTGCCCCACCCGGGAACACTGGCTGAAGCCAAAATGCTGTTTGCAGAATCTGAAACTAGGGAAGTTTTTTTCTTTCGGTAGCTGAAGAGAAAATGAAGTGCAAGGATGGCGAGTTTATGAGTGGAAGTTGGGAAATGGACCATAGGTCTCATTCTGCTGAGACATCAGGGCCTGGGTAACGGCACCTCTCTCTGACGTTGCATCAGAATAGGAGAGACAGAGGACACGTCAGTTCTGCAACTTTGATGGCACGTAGGTCTAGCTAGGAATGCTTAACCTGTTCTTCCACATGAGCAGCTTGGAAAAATTACCATATCATGTTTAAAACAAATGCTACCAGAGGTATGTTCTTGTCCTGAATCAGAGAAGTAGGCAGAGCCTTTCTGAAGGCTCATCTCTCACCTCCCAACTCGGACCTTGAAGTCTTCTCCCAGGATTTGTTGTCAACGTGCACCTCTTCTTTATCCTTTGGGACCACCTCTAGAGATGACTTGAGGAAATAATTTGAACATTTCTGGGAATATTTAAAAATTCTATAACTCACTAGAAGTTTATAGAATGTCATTTATATCCACAAGAAAACATTTGTTTCTAAAAGGTGTAAGCTTTTCTCATCATGTTGGAGAGGAAAAGGGCTTGTCTCACTAAGCAGAATTGAATAACTACTACCATTGTGTGTGTTCTGGCCTGAACTGAGTGGAGGCTTTAGAAATTTTTCATCAATGAAGACAAGTTTCTCTAGAAATTCTCAAACCATCCCCCCTGAGATTATATTAGGTGTAAGTCAGCCAACCTAGCAGATCTAAAGCTGTATATCACAGGACCATATTTTGTGACAGTTCTGATTTCATACTTAGTATTTTGGGGGTGTTCCTTAGAAAATTCCAGAATTTGGGAATCCACGGGCAAAAATTTCTGGGTGATACTCTCAGAATAGTTTGTGGGCCGAGGGACTCTGTGGGACTTGTACATAGGAGACAATTCAGGGAAATTTCCTAACATGGGCCTGGGTTTTAGGAAAGATGCTGGGATGAAAGAAGGACAAGCAGTGAAACAAAGTGCATGGATCTTCTTTTCAAAAGGAGGATATTTTAATAGATACCTATTAGAAAATATAATTTTTAAAATCCTGTAACTTTCTGTGTCCCCAGAATCGCCTCTGCGATTTGCAATATGGTTGTAGGTACCTGAGCACATGTTAAAACCCTGCCTACCACACATCTTGGTCAGACAGAGATGGTGCCATTACTGATGCTCATTTCTGACAAATAGGTCACCACCAGTAGGTTGAGCATAAAGGCCTCACGGGGTATGATTATGAGGGCAACTTTATTTTTGTCTCTATCTATTCTTTTAAACTTGCTTGGTGGGGATAGCTCTTTGTCTGCCCCTGGATAAAACTTAGGCATCTCATGCCTTATCTGGTCCCTCTCAGGTGAGTCCCATGGGGATTGTAAGTCACAAACACAATCTTAATTCAGAATTCCAAGTGTTGGTCCAAAATATGAGTCTGTCCACTTCACTGCAACTTCCCTCCCCAGCCAGGGCTGGCTGCAGGCTTGGTGGGGAAGGCATGAGATCATGCCTTCCTCTCTTCCTGTCTGGTGTTCCTCTTCCTCCTCCTCCAGCTTGCTAATAAAGGTTTCTGCCTTCTCCCACCAGATGGAAGTAGGGAGGGAGAATGATTTTGGGCAAAAATTAACAATTCAATCTCCATTTCATGGACACTTTGAGGAGTTCTTCTCCTGAGGCAGGCAGTGCCCTTCCTTTGGTTGTCTGCTCCCCACTTCACATCAGCTTCTGTCTCTGGTATACACTATCGCTCCCCACTGACTCTGGGGGGAAACCAGCCTGCAGATAAGATGCCTTTTTTTTTTTTTAACGTCTTTATTGGAGTATAACTGCTTTACAATGGTATGTTAGTTTCTGCTTTATAACAAAGTGAATCAGCTATACATATACATATATCTCCATATCTCTTCCCTCCTGCATCTCCCTCCCTCCCATCCTCCCTATCCCACCCCTCTAGGTGGTCACAGAGCACTGAGCTGAGCTCCCTGTGCTATGCAGCTGCTTCCCACTAGATATCGGTTTTACATTTGGTAGTGTATATATGTCCATGCCACTCTCACTTTGTCCCAGCTTACCCTTCCCCCTCCCCGTGTCCTCAAGTCCATTCTCTAGTAGGTCTGTGTCTTTTTTCCTGTGCTGCCGCTAGGTTCTTCATGACCTTTTTTTTTTTTTTTTTTAAGATTCCATATATATGTGTTAGCATATGGTATTTGTTTTTCTCTTTCGGACTTACTTCACCCTGTTTGACAGACTCTAGGTCCATCCACCTCACTCCAAATAACTCAATTTCGTTTCTTTTTATGGCTGAGTAATGTTCCATTGTATATATGTGCCACATCTTCTTTGTCCATTCATCTGTCGATGGACACTTAGGTTGCTTCCATCTCCTGGCTATTGTAAATAGAGCTGCAATGAACATTGTGGTACATGACTTTTTGAATTATGGTTTGCTCAGGGTATGTGCCCAGTAGTGGGATCGATGGGTCATATGGTAGTGCTATTTTTAGTTTTTTAAGGAACCTCCATACTGTTTTCCATAGTGGCTGTATCAATTTACATTCCCACCAACAGTGCAAGAGGGTTCCCTTTTCTCCACACCCTCTCTAGCATTTATTGTTTGTAGATTTCTTGATGGCCATTCTGACTGGTGTGAGGTGATAGCTTATTGTAGTTTTGATTTGCATTTCTCTAATGATTAATGACGTTGAGCATTCTTTCATATGTCTGTTGGCATTCTGTATATCTTCTTCAGAAAAATGTCTATTTAGGTCTTCTGCCCATTTTTGGATTGGGTTGTTTGTTTCTTTGATATTGAGCTGCATGAGCTGCTTGTAAATTTTGAAGATAAATCTTTTGTCAGTTGCTTCATTTGCAGATATTTTCTCCCATTCTGAGGGTTGTCTTTTTGTCTTGTTTATGGTGTCCTTTGCTGTGGAAAAGCTTTTAAGTTTCATTAGGTCCCATTTGTGTATTTTTGATTTTATTTCCATTTCTCTGGGAGGTGGGTCAAAAAGGATCTTGCTGTGATGTATGTCATAGAGTGATCTGCCTATGTTTTCTTCTAAGAGTTTGATAGTGTCTGGCCATACACTTAGGTCTTTAATCCATTCGGAGTTTATTTTTGTGTATGGTGTTAGGGAGTGTTCTAGTTTCATTCTTTTACATGTAGCTGTCCAGTTTTCCCAGCACCACTTATTGAAGAGGCTGTCTTTCTCCATTGTATATTCTTGCCTCCTTTACAAAGATAAGGTGACCATATGTGTGTGGGTTTATCTCTGGGCTTTCTATCCTGTTCCATTGATCTATATTTCTGTTTTTGTGCCAGTACCATACTGTCTTGATTACTGTAGCTTTATAGTATAGTCTGAAGTCAGGGAGCCTGATTCCTCCAGCTCTGTTTTTCTTTCTCAAGATTGCTTTGGCTATTTGGGGTCTTTTGTGTTTCCATACAAATTGTGAAATTCTTTGTTCTAGTTCTGTGAAAAATGCCAGTGGTAGTTTGATAGGGATTGCATTGAATCTGTAGATTGCTTTGGGTAGTAGAGTCATTTTCACAATGTTGATTCTTCCAATCTAAGAACATGGTATATCTCTCCATCTATTTGTATCATCTAATTTCTTTCCTCAGTGTCTTATAGTTTTCTGCATACAGGTCTTTTTTCTCCTTAGGTAGGTTTATTCCTAGGTATTTTATTCATTTTGTTGCAATGGTAAATGGGAGTGTTCCTTAATTTCACTTTCAGATTTTTTGTTGTTAGTGTAGAGGAATGCAAGACATCTCTATGCATTAATTTTGTATCCTGCTACTTTACCACATTCATTGATTAGCTCTAGTAGTTTTCTGATAGCATCTTTAGGATTCTCTATGTATAATATCATGTCATCTGCAAACAGTGACAACTTTACTTCTTCTTTTCTGATTTGTATTCCTTTTATTTCTTTTTCTTCTCTGACTGCTGAGGCTAAAACTTCCAAAACAATGTTGAATAATAGTGGTGAGAGTGGGCAGCCTTGTCTTGTTCCTGATCTTAGTGGAAATGGTTTCAGTTTTTCACCATTGAGGATGATGTTGACCGTGGGTTTGTCATATATGGCCTTTATTATGTTGAGGTAGGTTCCCTCTATGCCTACTTTCTGGCGGGTTTTTATCATAAGTGGATGTTGAATTTTATTGAAAGATTTTTCTGCATCTATTGAGAGGATCATATGGTTTTTATTCTTCAATTTGTTAATATGGTGTATCACATTGATTGATCTGCGTATATTGAAGAATCTTTTCATTCCTGGGATAAACCCCACTTGATCATGGTGTATGATCTTTTTAATGTGCTGTTGGATTCTGTTTGCTAGTATTTTGTTGAGGATTTTTGCATCTATGTTCATCAGTGCTACTGGCCTGTAGTTTTCTTTCTTTGTGACATTGTTTTAAAAATTAATTTATTTTTTATTTTTGGCTGCCTTGGGTCTTTGTTACCGTGTGCAGGCTTTTTCTAGTTGCAGCGAGTGGGGGCTACTCTTCACTGCGGTGCGCGGGCTTCTCATTGTGGTGGCTTCTCTTGCTGTGAGGCACGGAATCTAGGTGCACAGGCTTCAGTAGTTGTGGCGCACGGGCTTAGGTTCTCCACGGCATGTGGGATCTTCCTGGAACAGAACTTGAACCCGTGTCCCCTGCAGTGGCAGGCGGATTCTTAACCACTGTGCCACCAGGAAAGCCCCTCTTTGTGACATCTTTGTCTGGTTTTGGTATCAGGGTGATGATGGCCTCGTAGAATGAGTTTGGGAGTGTTCCTCCCTCTGCTATATTTTGGAAGAGTTTGAGAAGGATAGGTGTTGGCTCTTCTCTAAATGTTTGATAGAATTTGCCTATGAGGCCATCTGGTCCTGGGCTTTTGTTTGTTGGAAGATTTTTAATCACAGTTTCAATTTCCGTGCTTGTGATTGGTCTGTTCATATTTTCTATTTCTTCCTGGTTCAGTCTTGGAAGGTTGTGCTTTTCTAAGAATTTGTCCATTTCTTCCAGGTTGTCCATTTAATTGGCATAGAGTTGCTTGTAGTGATCTCTCCTGATCCTTTGTATTTTTGTAGTGTCAGTTGTTACTTCTCCTCTTTCATTTCTAATTCTATTGATTTGAGTCTTCTCCCTTTTTTTCTTGGTGAGTCTGGCTAATGGTTTATCAATTTTGTTTATCTTCTTAAAGAACCAGCATTTAGTTTTATTGATCTTTGCTATTGTTTCCTTCAGGATTCCTTTTTAACACACCATTCCCACCACCACCCATTTTTCCTTCTGCAGACTCCATATCCAGTTTCTGGGATTTATTGTGTTTTTTTGCAGCCACGGCCTTCTTCACCTTTCTTTTTGGGACCCACCCCCCAAACCCCCAGCCCAAGCTGTAGGGAGCATGATTGGGCTTTTGAAGCAATCTCATTAGCGGCTGAGTTAGCTTGGGTTTCAGATTGGAGATGGGAGAGAGGACCCCTCATTTCTCCCCTTTTGATGGGCTATAGCACTCAGCATAGCTCTCTCTCCAAAGAAATCCTTCTCACAAATTCTTCCTCATTCATTCATATTCTCTCTCCCCCACCCCCACCCCTTTCTTATGGAGGTGAAATTCACATGGCATAAAATTAACCGTTTTAAAGTGAAAAATTCAGTGGCATTTACTATAATACTCTCTTAATCTCAACTCAGCCCTTTTTTTAACCTCTTTCTGGGTGAGGGTTGCAAAGTTAACATTTTGGTTTATTTGATATTTCTTGGGTAAATTCTGCACATGGTTGGCCCCTCACTTTTGGAGTTTCACAGCTGTTGTATCTTCTGCCTCAGTGGAAACTTCTAATTTAATGTCTTTTGTACATGGCTGTGTCCTTAGACCTTATAGAGCCCTATGAGGTGGGTGTCATTGTCCCTATTTTATAGGTTAGGAAACTGAGAGAGGAAAAACGACTTGCCAGTGTTACACTGGCAAGGAGGGGCAAGGCCAGGATTTGAGCCTGCTCAAATCTGTCCAGCAGCAGTGGCAGTGTTGTATCCACGTTGACATGAAATGGTGGCCAACAGCCTCCCTCCACAGCCTGCTGTGCCTTCTGTCCCCACCTGGTCTCTGTCCTCTGAGCCATCCTAGCAGCCCTGGGCTTCCTCATGAGCAGCAGTGAAAGGTCGTGTCAAGACAAAGCAAGAATATCCATGTCCCATCTCTGCCAGTGAGCAGGCAGGAGGGCTGTCCCAGCAGTCTGGACCTCCAGCCTGGCCTGAGCTGGGGCCTTTCCAGGTGCTGGATGCAGCAAGCTGCCAGCACAATTGACTGCTGGATTCTGGACACTAGAACTGCTCAGGCCCAGAGAGTGGCATAGTTTACTGGGTATATGTATAAGGAGACTGGAGGCCAAGAGCCTGTGCTCCTTGAGGAAGGCAGAAGGGAAGGTGCAGGCCAACCCATCAGTCCTGAGGCACTCCTTGAGGCACTTGAGGTGACTCCAAGCTGTGTCACCTGCCTTCTGGTCTCAAGCACCTGGGAGCCTCAAGATGGGCTTCAAGTGTCTACAGAATGAAGGTCCCTGACACAGCATTCATCTGCCTGGTACTCTGAAGGCGGCTGTGGATGAAGGCCAGAGGTTTGCGTGGACAGCTCTGGGTGTCTGGGACTGGTGACTCCGGTGCTGTTCTCAAGGAGTGGCCCTTGAGCTTCCCACTAATTCTCCTTCTTGCTCTCTCCTTTCAGGGAACCCAAAAGGTGCGATGCTCACCCATGGGAACGTGGTGGCTGATTTCTCAGGCTTTCTGAAAGTGACAGAGGTGAATAAAGTAGACTTACCAATGCAGGGGTCTCTCAAGGACACCCTCAAGCCTCAGAGGTTTTTGGGTTTTCTTTTTTTTCCCTGATACAATCTGGGCTGCCTTTCACAGGCAGGAGTTTCTGTTCTCATTAGAGGAACCTCACTTTCACAGTTAATTTTAACCCCAAACACTGAAATGATCCATACTTGGTAAATATTCAGTTGATTTCTGAGAGTGCTCAGATCCCAGAAAGAAAAACGTGGAAACCTATTTTTCATTTTTAACTTCAAATATTAAGATACCTGTGGTTTTATGCATACCTTTATTTAAAAGTAATCCTTAATAACTTGTTTTTCCAAGTAGGTCAGGGTTTAATTCAGTCATTTTGTGTTTAAGGACTACTAGAGTCTGAGAAACAATGGCAACTGCTAATTTATAAAGCTGTACTTTAAAAAAGGTAAATCTAAAATCAAAAAAGCTTGATAACTTGGCCTGACAAAAACATGTTAGCACTTTTTAACTGGCTAAGAAAGAAGGACCTTTTTCCACAAGTGGTGAGTATCTGAATGTCCTACACTTTCCTTAAGGAGAAAGGAATGTACCTTTTCCTATAAATTAAGCTTTTCCTCTACTGTGGAGAAAATCGCTATCCACATTTATGCCAGGTGGCATTATGGAGCATATGCCCATTTGTTATATATTTTGGTGGAAAACTGTGAGACACTGTTGGTAGCTGAGCCCAGACCAGGAGCTATGAGCAAGGTTCCCTGGGCTTGTCCAAACTCGTCCAAAATCCAGCCCAGGAGACTGAAGACCTCTGTATAAGGGCGGAGAGCAGGGAAGTCAGCCAAGGAGAGCTCATCCCTGAATGGGGCTCCCTGGCCAGGGCAGCCCCTGTCCCTGAGGTCAGACCCATCCTGGAGAGTGGGGTCCCTCTTGGCCATCCGCTTTAAGGCCATGTTCCCAGGCTGTAGCTTATGAGGCCTGGTTCCACCCACCACGTCTCTGTCCGGGGCGCGTACCCCAGCCCCAGTAGGCATAGACCTAGGGTTCTCTTGGCCCCTTTCTCTCAAAGGAGGACCAGAAAGTGCCAACAGGCTGAGACCCTCTGAATCGCTGTCCGGGTGGCCCAGGAAAGCTGGTGAAGTGGGGCCTGAGGCAGATCCTGCAGCTGTGGGGAGGGAGAGGCATGCCGGTCTGGCGTGAAGACTGAACGAGGTGCAGGCCCTCCCAGAGGAGACTTCCCTGCGGAGCTCGACTCTGCTGGTTTATGTGTGCTTCAGTTGGCTCTTTGCTTCTGCAGATAACCTAGACCCACTGGCGCTTCTACCTAACACTCCGCTTCCTACACTGCCCTGTCTCTCTGTCTCTCTCTCTCTCTTCTTTCTGCGCCTCCCATCTTCCTCTCTCTCCTCTCTCTCTCACTTTTCTCTCGCTGTCATCTCACCTCCCACTCTGTCCCCCCTTCCCCACTGCCCTTCCCCTCTTCATGTTTGCCCCTCCAGGTCATTTTCTCTTTATTGTTTTATGACTCTCTTGTCGTCTTCCTGTCAGTGTTTCTTTCCTTTCTGTCTCCCACGCCCGGCACCTGCAGAAAGTGATCTTTCCGAGACAGGACGATGTGCTCATCTCCTTCCTGCCTCTGGCTCACATGTTTGAGAGAGTCATCCAGGTAAGACGCCCGCCTGACTGACCGGGCCTTGCCTGGGCTCCTTCTGTTTTCTTACAGAGTCAGTGGGCTCCCACTTGTGCGGATGTGCACATTTCCTATTTGCCTTTAGCACACATGTTTGAGCGAATGGTGCAGGTAAGGCCCTCGCTTCAGGGAGGCACAGTCTGAGCCCAGAACCCAGAACCCTAGCAGGGTGTCACACTTGTCACTGGCAGCATGAAGTAGAACTAAACTGGCCTGTCCTCAGAAGGTGCCACAGGGGTCAGAGGGGTCAGAGGACCTTGGACCCCCTGATCTGTCCCTCCTGTGAGCACTGCTCCAGGGAGGACCCAGGCCTGCTTGTCTTACCTGTGGACACACCTTGGCTGAGAAAGGCCCCAGCTGCTCAGAGAGCATTGCAGCTCTGCAGAAGTGCTTTACCATTCAAGCTCTGTACAGTATGGCTCCATTTATGGCCCAAACACCTATATTCTGTAACTTTCATCACTCACTAAACTCCTAAAAAAGAAAACAAGACAGTGAAGTTGAAAGGGGAGTCAAACTATCATGGCCCCTCAGGCTGTGGATGGGACTGGTGTTATGGTTGGACCTGGGACGGGCCTTGTGGGGACACAGAATGGAGGAGTCCTCATGAGGTTGTGGGGACAAAGAATTATCCGTGTGTGTCACTTAAGGGACCAGCCTGTGCATAAACTATCTCCTAAGCCTCTCTCGTTTTGCCTTGGGGGAGATCTGGTATACTAGGGCGTGCTTTCAAGCTTTCCAGACCTGGATTTGCATG
The DNA here is from genome assembly GCF_964341445.2 of Mesoplodon mirus. NCBI lineage: Eukaryota > Metazoa > Chordata > Mammalia > Artiodactyla > Ziphiidae > Mesoplodon > Mesoplodon mirus. The sequence goes on from NC_138980.1 coordinate 74,755,753, forward strand.
CCAGCAATTACCGTGACCTAGTTTTGGGACTCTAGGCAAATCCCTTTCTTTACCTCTGTGACCTTTGCATTCCTCATCTGCAAAACAGAGATTAGAAATTCTGTTTCCCGTATAGAATTGCTCTGAGCGTGACAGAAAGGAGCCCCTGGCATACTCTTAGTCCTATTAGCAACCAGCCAGGCTCTGCCTTGGCCTCCCACCGCCAACATTAGCAGCACCTCCAGTACTTGTGGGCACTGCATACCCTTCCAGAGTTGCCGAGGTAACCCTGGGGAAGACCACAGGTGCTCTGAGACCTGGAGCGGACACACCGATAGGGTGTTGTACAGCTCAGAGACTGAGTCCTCAGGGAGGCCCTTGTCCAGGCTTTGGGAGTAAGCTTGAAGGGGCAGGCACCAGTGCTCTGGCATCACCCAAAGGCTCAGGATTCCACCCTGTCTCCTGCTTCTCTCCATGTCTGAGTGGGACTTGGTGGGGAGGGGTGTGTGTGTGTGGGGTGTCACCTCTAATGGCTTCCTTCAGTGTCCCAAGGCAGTAGCCAGAGCTGGGTGAGGGGTCATCGGCACCCTCCATGTGGGGCAGAGCTTTGGACAGCTCTGGACTGCAGCCAGGAGTGACCTCCCTGAGGGACTCCTCCCTTCCTGTCCACTTCTTCCAGTCTGTCGTCTACTGCCATGGAGGGCGCGTCGGCTTCTTCCAGGGAGACATCCGCCTCCTCTCAGATGACATGAAGGCTCTGTGTCCCACCATCTTCCCTGTGGTCCCACGACTACTGAACCGCATGTACGACAAGGTGAGCCCCGCGGGGAGTCTCTGGCCAGGCTGAGCAGCTGCATATCTGCTTTTTTGGACAGAGGCTGGAGCCCCAGGCAGGCTTTCTACACCACCAGCCCCAGGTCCTGGAAGTTTCCTCTCCTCTTGTATTCCCTGACTCTCACCCCTCCTTCTGTTTTCTTCCTATTCTCCAAAACCCTGGTTGGGAGATTTTGCGGGGAGGGCTTCTTTCCCAGCAACGTGCCTGGGCCTTAGTAGCGTTAACCTTTAGCTGGATGTCACACATTCAGTGACCTCCTGCAGGGGCAGAAATAGAGTGTGGCTTCTCTGCTGGCCAATGTAGGCCTTCTTCCTGGGGGTGTGTCTAGAGGTGGGGACTGCAGTCTTTACAGCTGTTTCCAACTTCTGTTTCTCAGATCTTCAGCCAGGCAGACACATCATTAAAGCGCTGGCTCCTGGAATTTGCAGCAAAGCGTAAACAGGCTGAGATCCGGAGTGGAATCATCAGGAATGATAGTATCTGGGATGAACTCTTCTTTCATAAGATTCAGGTTAGAAAATGAACAAGTGATGATAGAGTGGCACCCACGTGTCCAATGGGTGACCTTACAGAAGAATTAGAGAAGTTCATCCCAATGGTGTGTAATCTTATAAAATAGTAACTTTTTGCTAATGAAATCAAAGCTTAAGCTACCACTGAAATTTTAAAGGACCCATTTTTGTTCATTGGAGGTGTGTTATATTTGCCAAAGGCAACCAGCAAGAAGGACTCCTGGAAAGTAAGTTCCTTGACCTCTATAGGCAGTAGGGCAGCTTTGCCCTTGGGTAGTCATGTTCACCAAGCAGCCCTTGGGGTTCGAAGATTCTCTTGCCCCTCCCTGTAGCCTTGGCCACGGTGGCTTTCCAGTAGCACAAGGTTCTAGCCAGATGACCAAGAATCTTCCTTTCCCTCCGTGTTTCCCATTTCTTCAGCCTCTCCTAAACCAAGCTGTTTATGAATTACTCATTCCTGTCTCCTCACTAAAGTTTTAAAGCTCTGCATTACTCAAAGAATTTGTAGTTAATTTGTACCAGTACTCATTTTTCCTTACTACTCTATTTTTAGCTATGAAAATTAATATTTAAAATCTCTTGGCTCAACTTACAGAAACAAAGTGTTTAAAAAATTCTTTGACCTCTGCAGTGCATAGTAAATAGCTCATGGCATTGATTTAGAAATGAAAAAAGGCCATGCCATTAAGGTGGAAGTGGGAAGAAATTGTCCTCAGTAATTGTTTTGGATGCTTGCAAATGATGGGAGAGTGAAGGAACAGCTGTGTATTTTAAGAAAGGGAGAACCAAAATTATAGAATGCCACACAGATTAATGACGCTTATCTCAAAATACATAAAAGAGTTGGCCATATTGTGGGTTGGATTGCAAAGCTGATTGAGCTGATTCATTTGGAAGAAGGGGGCTTCCTCAGCTCATGTGTTGTACAGCCTCAGGCTGCCTCTCTGATCCCAACCCTAGGGTCCAGGTAGGGTACAGCTGTTGAACATTGATGTTAGGTGAGGCCCAGGTGAGCTACACTCCACTTGCCGCAGCACAGACTCTGGCAGGTTCTTCTCTCTTCCCACAGGCCAGTCTTGGTGGGTGCGTGCGGATGATTGTTACTGGAGCGGCCCCCGCGTCACCAACGGTCCTGGGATTCCTCCGGGCAGCTCTGGGGTGCCAGGTATTTCCTTTATGTGGCCTTCCCTGGGGGCAGTGGGGTGAGTGTTAGGACAGGGCAGGAAACCCATTATACCCTCTTACTGTACAGAGAAATATTCTGGTGGCAAGATCTTTGTGGGATAAAAGCTCCCTTCTCTGAAGATGTAAAAAGCCCAGGGTCACTGAAAGCCAAGATAGCCTTGTGACATTGTGGGAAGCCCAGGTGTGTATCCGCTCTGGGAGAAAACTGTATATGGATCATCAGTGTGCTGGAGAACCTGTCCCACACCTGTACCAACATCTCTGCATTCTCCAGCCTGCAGACTATTTCCCAGACCAGAGAAGGAGCACGAGGGAGGGGGATAAAAGTTCATTTGTGTGTTTTTATTTGATTCAGTAGGTTTTGTCATTGCTAATAAAATTCATTCCTTTATTTATCCATTCAATTAATGTTTGTCAGGTTCCTACTTATGCAGACTATAGTAACATAGTTGTGACTGGTGGGTTTTAAGTAAAGTAGGCACATCTACTTCATAAATGTGCATGCTTAAAATTTTATCCTTTAGAAGCTGTGGGCTTCTTGGGAATTCCCTGGCGGTCCAGTGGTTAGGACTCAGTGCTTTCACTGCCGTGGGCTCAGTCCCTGGTTGGGGAACTAAGATCCTGCAAGCCGCCAAAAAAAAAAAAGGGAAGGTAAAAAGAAGCCATGGGCTTCTTACACTGACCTCCTGTTCTACACCAACATGAGCTGACTGCTCCTAAAGGCAGCTCTCCCACATGGTCTATTCATGCGAGCACATGGGGCTCTGAAGGGTAATATCTTAAAGAGACAAAACCTTTATTGGATTTTAAAATGTTTGTCTTTAATACATATTATTCAAATTAGAAATAGAGTCAGTGGTTGAAAATAGGTTAGAAGTCTTTATCCCAAACCATATAACCTTATCTACTAAGTGTCTGTGGTTAAAAAAAGCATTTCTTCCAAGCAGAGTAGCTACACCTGTTGTCTGTGTTCAGTTTCTCCTGAAGGTACCTACTTCCAGAGCACCTCCCCTCCCACCGTCCCCAGCATGGAGCAGCCAGATGCTCCGTGAGTGGTTAGCTGGCTGAAAAGGGCAGCCAGCTATCTGCAGGCGGGTGTGCACCTACAGTATGGTTTCTGTGTTTTGCTTGAAGGTTTATGAAGGTTATGGCCAAACTGAGTGCACAGCTGGATGTACCTTCACTACACCCGGGGACTGGACATCAGGTAGGATTGGCTGGAGATGTGGGAATGAGTTAGAACAGCAGGCTCTAAAACTTCCTCATGGAAAGTATATTTATATGGGCACATAGGAAACAGCAGAAGAAACAGAAGAAAAACAATGATGGTGTTTTGTCTGTGTTGTGGCATTATGGATCTGTTTTTTTTTTGTTGTTGTTGTTACATATTTTTGTATTTCCTACTATATTTTATATTTTCCTATTTCTTTTATAAATAAATAGAAGTCATGTTAAAAAAAAGGTAATAGATCACAAAATACAGCTCCAGGTAGAAAAATGCCTATGATATCAATATATTGGATTTTATAGTTTCTAAATATCACACAGTCTTGCTTACAGTCACTTCAGAATGAAGGAAACAGGCTGTGAATTGGATATGATTTAGGAAGGAGAGGCAAGTGTATAGCAGCCAGTGCGCTGTTTCTTGAAGAGCCATTTCAGAGGCTCTTTGGAACTATGGTCTCCTGTGATAGCAACATCTAAAAGGCAGTAGCAACCTCAGAAAGGAGCAGCTACTATCCACACCCTCATTCTGAAGGGACCTATCTTCCAGGGCAAGGAGGAAGCAGTAGGTAGCCCATGTATTGGCTGTCACTAAATTTAGACCAAATACAATCATCTGAAAAACATTCAGCAAAAGAATTCTTCAGGATACCAGCTTCCTCTGTGAGCCTGGAGCCACCCTTCACGCTTAAGTTTGCTCAACTACAAACTAGAAAACTTGGGATGATGTGCACAGAAAAGAAATATGCTTAGTAGTGCAATTCTATTTTCAGAGCACCTTGAGGTAGTCAGCAGAAACATGATAGGTGGATTCTAAATTGAAATCACATTTGGCAAAGTCAGGTACAGAAGTTTTATCTCCTTAAACTCTAGCTGAATAAAGCCTATCTTGTATGTGAAGTTTTTGGTCTCCCTACCACTGGCAACTTTACTACACGGACCATTTTCTGAGGTCCTGGCTCATTAACTTTTTTCTTGTTACTGCGATCATACTTACTGATCATTTACATGTATACCCTTCCTTTGGACACTTTCTTCCCTCTTATAATGTTCTACATTTTCCTATGTGAGGCTTTTGAGGTTTTACCTTTTTTTTTTTTTTTTTTTTGCGGTACGCGGGCCTCTCACTGTTGTGGCCTCTCCCATTGTGGAGCACAGGCTCCAGACACGCAGGCTCAGCGGCCATGGCTCACGGGCCCAGCCGCTCCGCGGCATGTGGGATCTTCCCGGACCGGGGCACGAACCCGTGTCCCCTGCATCGGCAGGCGGACTCTCAACCACTGCGCCACCAGGGAAGCCCGAGGTTTTACCTTTTTTATGCATCCTTACCATAAAAACTTGCAAAGGTTATTGAGTATGAGAAGATCGGTATCTTTGTACAATATTGTAAAAGATTTGGCGGTCTCTCATTTAAAAGAGAAACAAAAGTGTCAGAGCCTGCTTTTTGTTTACGTGGCTCACTTTATTTCAGGACCTTGGCCAGCACCTGCTTAAAAATCCTCCACCTTGCCAGTGAATTGTGTAACAACCACAATTACTAGAAAATGACTTAGATGTAGTTTTGTGGTTGGAGTATATAAGACCAAGAAAATTTGAAGTCTTATTTGGTGGGGGGCGGGGTGGCGAGTTGCCTCATCCTTGTTTTCCATTTCAATAGTCTGGTGACTGGAAGAAAAAGCAATAATGACTATATTTTATGATCCCCAAACCAAAACATATGATCTAATGATGGGGAAAGTGTTTTAATATAAAAAACCCTGACTATTTGGTTGGTGTGGGTATGAGCCTCCCCAGAGACCCTGTACAGGTTGACTCTGGGCCATGTAAGCCTGGCCAGATGTTTAAGAATCAGATGTAAAGCAAAGGCCCAGCAGAGGTTGGCCTCTCCTTTCTCCAGAACTTTGTTTTATCATCAATGCTTGCTTGTGACAAACGCCCATCTAGAGGTGCATTGCTTTCCATTCATGATTCCCCACTTTGACCACATGAGGGGTTTCACATGGCGTGGAGCATCTTCAGTGCTGAAATTGATCTGAACACTGACAATTGCACATTGTTCTGGTGTTCTAGGGCACGTAGGAGCACCTCTGCCCTGCAATCATATCAAGCTCGTGGATGTCAAGGAACTGAACTATTGGACCAGCAAAGGAGAAGGAGAGGTAAACTTGAGTGTTTAGCCATTCATATTTGTGGATGCTCTACATGTAGCAAGTACAAGAAAAAAAAAAGGAAATGGAATTGTTTTTCTTTCACCCTATGTGTAAAGTCACTTTATATTATTGATTAATTTGACTCAACTGAATTGAGCATTTTCTCTCCTGTTTATGAAGTAACCAACCCTCAAGGCTGGGACTGGGCTGGTCCAAAACAAGATTTGGGATTCACAGACTGTTTTAAAAATCCATTTTTTTCTTAACTGGCACGGCTTGTTGCTGTGTATCTGTGCAGGCAGAAACATGACCATTTGCAAATAGCCCAGATGGGGTAGATAGAGCTGGCCTGTGCTTGTTCATTCCATGGGAGTAGATAGGAAAGCTGAGTGCCTGGTCATGAAGCAGGGGGCTCAAGCACCTCTGGTAGAATCAGCCAGCTTTCAGTATCTGATGAGACCCCATCCAGTGTCACAAAGCAGCACATACCGAAAGCCGCAGTGTTCCTGAGGAAGAAGGGATGGCAGAGAGGTAGTTGGAGAGGACACTGCTTGAGAGAAGGCAGGAGACAGTTGAGAACGCTGGCAGCTATTCCTGTCCTCTGTTTCCATCACTGTAGTTTCCACAGTGGATTTCCTGAGGGATAGTGTACATTTTTCTACACATGCCTTGTGACAGCCTCATATCAGGATTCCTTATGCTGTTGGCTGAGAGAAACCGGGTGTTTGTCCCTACAGATATGTGTGAGAGGACCAAACGTGTTCAAAGGTTACTTGAAAGATCCGGAGAGGACAAAGGAGGCCCTGGACGACGACGGCTGGCTTCACACTGGAGACATTGGGAAGTGGCTGCCAGTATGTATGTTTGGAACCGTGGGCCTCCACACATGTTGGTGATGGGGGTGTGTATAATCTGATTCACTCCGAGGCAGGAGTCTTTATATCCTCCCTGACAAGTAATCATTCCAGAATACCTCTGGGAAATGGGAGGTTCTTCCTTACCTCGCCCCCAGAACCTCCTCCTGCATCCTCCTGATGAAGGTGACAGGGATCTTTTTTTTTTTTTTTTTTTTTTTGCGGTACACGGGCTTCTCACTGTTGTGGCCTCTCCCATTGCGGAGCACAGGCTCCGGACACGCAGGCTCAGCGGCCATGGCTCACGGGCCCAGCTGCTCCGCAGCATGTGGGATCCTCCCAGACCGGGGCACGAACCCGTGTCCCCTGCATCGGCAGGCGGACTCTCAACCACCACGCCACCAGGGAAGCCCTGACAGGGATCTTTTGGGAGCGTAGAACTGGAGTTTGAGGCCTACCCCCTACCCTTAAGAGGTTTCCAGGAAGAGATCTGACAGTGTTCTGGAATCCGATGGGTGAAGTACAAGGAGCATGGGGCTCGTAACTCTGGGAGATCTGAGAAAGGCAGTGCCTGGGAGCCCATGGACACTGGCCGCCAGCTGAGAGGTGGCACTGAGCAGTGTGAAGTGCTTGGAGCTGGGCAGGAGGATGCTGGCGTTCCTTTGTCTCTGCTAGCAGCTGCTCTTGTGACCTTGAGCAAAGCTTCATCCCTCTCTGGGGCTCTGTATTGACTCAGTTATAGAATAAGAAAGTAAGGCTACATGGCATTCTTTAGCAGTGGCCCCCAACTTTTAGCCAAAACCAGTAATGGTGCCTCATTCTGTCATTTGTAAAATGGAGGTAATAACATTGCTTACCTCTATGGTCGTTGTTATAAGGAACAAATGAGATTATACCTGTAAAGCCCTTAGCACAATACCTGGCACACAGGAGATGCTTAGATGGAAACTATGACCAGAAAAAAACTATGTCACTGAAACCAAGAGCCTCCACCTGCAGCAGCCCACCCCAGGAAACCTCTCCTGTGTCTCTGGGAAATTGCTAAGATTTTGGGTGGAGTGCTGAGATGTTGAATTTATCAGACAGGTGAATGATGTTGAGCCCTCCAGGGGCCCTCTGGGCTGGTGAGCTGATTTGCCCCTGCTTGGAACTGCACGTTTCACTTTGAGAAACCCTCACTCTTGCAGCAGACATGGATGTATCCCTGGGCCAGGGACTATGCTCAGGGGAGAGACACATCTTTAGACAGTTCCCAGCCCAGTGTGATGGGCATGAGATGAGGGCCATGCTCACCTAGGGGAGAAGGACAAGCGCCTACTGGCTCTGAGTCTCAGGATTTAAGTCCTGTTCCAAGAGGAGAGGGGAGAGTGGGAAGGACAGTCAGTGCAGGAGTAATAGCATGTGCTAAGTAGAGAGACACTAGAGGTGTGAGGCAAGGAATTCTAACTGAGGGCCCGCAGGTGTGGAGGAGGGAGGCTGGAGAAGCAGCAGGGCCCTGGACACTGGCAGAGGGTAGATTGTCCCATCAGCTAACGAAGCCTAGGCTTCAGGCTTCACTTGCATAGGCCCCTTTCAAGGCTCTGCACTTCATTTTATATTATTTTTCTTAAAGGTGAGGGTCTCAAAACTGGAAAAAGTCCCACAAAACTCTGGATCTGCCACTGATGCCCTATAACTTGGATGAAACCACCCACCTTGCAGGGTGTTGTGAGAAGCAAGTAAATTGATTCATGTGAAGCACCTAGTGCTGTGCCTGAACTCAGAGCCCAAGGCAGTAGGCAGGCAGTCTGTGGGAGTCTGTTTTTTAAATTATTACTATTTTGAAATAGTATTAGATCAAGGAAAAGGTCTAAGTGTCTTATCCAGAAAGACCTGATTTAAGTCCTGGTTCTCCCACCTCCTAGCTGTGTGGCCTTGGAGGAGTTAACTGACCTCTCTAATCCTCACCTTCACCATTTATGAAATGGATGTGATGACACCCAGCTCATGGGGTGCCACGAGGGCCAAAGAAGCCAGTGTAGGGAAAGGCCCTGATGTCCAGCCTGGATTTGGAGCAAAACAAGGCCTGCTTGTTTTTCTCTTCTGGCGAGACTATTCTGGTTCTGATGATTGAACAGATAGAGCAGGGCCAGAGTGTGTGCACACGTTCAGTAAGGAAGTGGTTTTGATGGAGGAGGAGGTGGCTGTGAGAAGGATTTATGAGTGAGGACAGATGAGCCTGACTGCTGGAAGTCCCAGGAGAGACCAATGGCAAGGCCATCTCCAGGTTTGGGGCTTGGGGAATGGGACAGGCTTGAGGAGGAGAAGGATGAGCTTCCTTTAGGGCATGTTGCATCGTGCAGGGAAAAAGCCCTGGTTTTTGTAGTGTTTGGAGGATAGTGAGGTTCTGGGTCTGGAACTCAGTGAAGAGCTCTGGCTGGAAGCTCAGACATATGCATAAGTGGCCACTTAGGAGATAAATGGTGGTCACCTCAAGGAGCATCGTCAGTGAAGGTGAGGAAGTTGCAGCATTCAAGGAGAGAGCCAAAGGAGAGAGACCCACCTATTCACCTTGGAAATTCAAAAAGATTGAAGGGAGTCAGGGAGGCCAGGGGCACAAGCACTCACTGCCCAAGGGGTGGCCTGCCTGCTGCAGAGGTCCTGGAGGGAGAGGGCTCCTAATGCCACCTGGAGTCCTCTGCCAGAGCTGTGCTATGTGCTGAAGGATGGAGAGGCTGCTCTTTGGGAGTGGTGGCCTAAGCATGGTTCAAGGGGGAGAATCTGAAGATGCTGCTGAGAAAAGGGACAGCTGGAGCAAGGGCCTGGGTGAGAGGAGCCCTGAAGGGAAGGTGGGTGGCCTTCTGAGGAGGAGGGCACCTGTTGCTGGGCACCAGGGTGGCAGGGGTGGGAGGGAGAGTAGGGCACATGGTGAGGGGACAGGACAGTGGGCACTCAGAGCCCAGCAGACCTTGGGAGCCATCCACCCTTGTGCACAGCATCCCTCTCCAGCCGTGCAGTGGCTCCATGAGAGCAGAGATGTCAGGTGCACGAGCAGATACGGTGGGGCTTGCAGGGTGAGACCGGGCATTGCAGAGGTGAGGGGCTATGGCACTAATGAGTTAGGGGCTCAGGCTTGGGAATGCCGCCGTTTTATGAAGACGCTTGTCCAATTCCACAGGCTGGAACTCTTAAAATTATTGATCGGAAGAAGCACATATTTAAACTTGCTCAGGGAGAATATATTGCGCCCGAGATGATTGAGAACATCTACATCCGGAGTGAGCCTGTTGCACAAGTGTATGTCCATGGGGACAGCTTAAAGGTGAGTCCCCTAGGCCTCAGCCCTCCCACACGTACTTTGGGCCTGATGAGTACTCTGGGAATGATTTCCTAAGTAACTGGTATTTGATTAAAGTGATGAACATTAATTTCCAATCAGATACTGGTATTCTCTGGCATATAGGATCATGAGAGAAAGTGCCTTTCTAAGGGAGAAATCTTAATTGCTTATAGTTTGGTAAATTGCAGTTAGGTAAATAAGTTGCTTAAAGTAGTAGTAATAACATTCCCACTACTTTTAACTTATGCTCCGTCTACTTCCAGGAGGAATTTTGAGGTAATATGCTGAAGCAAGATTCAGGGTTTCTGCTGTTTTGATTTTGAAGTACACATAAGAACTTTACAGATAAATAGGTGCAGTATTGCAAATAATGATACTGATGATATATCTTAATATATTAAGCTAATGTGCTAATATAGTACAGGATTAAATTATTTGAAGGGGATTTATATTTATTCTGCTTTCTGGTATCATTTAGATCTGAAGTCAGAAAGATCACTGTGAATATATTCTGTGCTATCATTGGATTTATGTAATTAAAGACTTAAATTATTTTTTAAGAAAATGCTTTAAAAATTAAAATGGTGTTCTTAAAGAATGAGGACCATACTAATGAATCAATTTCAAAATGGTCTGGAAATCCTTAGAAATGTATGTGTTTTGGATTATAGAGTTGGTTGATTAGTATCCTAAAGATGTACTCATTTAAGATTGGCATGAGAATCAAAGGTACATACAGGACTAACCTTACTGATTCCTAATCTTCTTAAGCTTATTTTTTATTAATTATTTTTTGACGAAGTTAGGGAAATATATCAGAAATATTCAAGAATATTTCTGTCAAGAATGTGTGATATGTTGGTGGAAATGTTTCATAACATAAACATACATATTTTTAGAAGAGTGGAGTCTGAGAATACCAAGAGATTAGTTTTAACGCTGGACCGCAAATAACTGCTTTAAAAGCTTTTGTCATAACTGTGTTTTCCTTTGGTGGAATCGCAGGCCTCTTTGGTGGGCATTGTCGTGCCTGACCCGGAAGTCATGCCCTCTTGGGCCCAGAAGAGAGGAATTGAAGGGACGTATGCAGAGCTCTGCACAAATAAGGTCTGTACCTTGGGGCTGTTCCCCAAAAGACTGCTGGACCTTCTGTGATACTGCATAATGAGAGGACATACAAAAACAGTAGCCCAAGTGAAATTTGAACCTATAGGGAAATTTCTAACTTTATTTTATAAATAGTGGGAATCCTAAACCAGAGGTTTGTCTTTTGTCATTGTTGTAGAAGGGGCCTTCTTAGAACACTTGATAAACTATTGAATTTTCCAGCCAGGAGACATCAGAGAAAGCTTGTCCAGCCCTGTTGTTTTGCAGCTTGCAGGAGAGTCCAGAGAGGGAGGTGGCTTGCCCAAAGCCACACAGCTGGTTAACAGCAGTGTCAGATGTGAGAATAGGCCCTCTGACTCACTGGCCCTGCTCTCTCCTAATGTGAGGTAGCTTTTGTATCTACTGGGCTTAGAGAGACAGTCATGGAATTGAAAAAGGAGCACAGTTCTCCCTGCTTAGAACATTTGCTGCTCACACCTTCCAGAAGCCTTCTCCTGGCACATATACAGTCCTATGGAAGAGGATCTCTGTGCCCTGACTCGGCATTGGCCCCTCAGTCACATGATCTGTTTCTTAGCAGCAGCCATGAACCCTAGAGCTCCCACCAGGCCTTGGGCTCTTCTGGGGGTGACAGGGCCCCTGAGACTCACTAGGCTGACCAGAGGTCTGCTTTAAAAAACAAAATTGAGGGCTTCCCTGGTGGCGCAGTGGTTGAGAGTCCGCCTGCCGGTGCAGGGGACACGGGTTCGTGCACCAGTCCGGGAGGATCCCACGTGCCGCGGAGCGGCTGGGCCTGTGAGACATGGCCGCTGAGCCTGCGCGTCCGGAGCCTGTGCTCCGCGACGGGAGAGGCCACAACAGTGAGAGGCCCGCGTACAGAAAAAAAACAAAAAAACAAAAAAACAAAATTGAGTGGTCCCTTAGCCTGTTGTTGGACACTCCTTAGGCCATGTGGGCACTTACTTGCCAGGTGAGGGGTGGTGATTGGCTTGCTGCCAGGGAGCGTCAGCCCCAGTTGGGGGTTTGAAAGGTGGGGGGAGTGTTGGTATGATTGCCAGTTGTACTTTGCTCACAACTCATTGATTCTTCTATCTCCATTTTGAAATGTGTTTTCACCTTGTAATTTTACCTATATGGTTCAATTCAGGAGCTGAAGAAAGCCATTTTGGAAGATATGGTGAGGTTAGGAAAAGAAAGTGGACTCCATTCTTTTGAACAGGTAACTGTTACCTTCTCCATACTTGTTACTGCCCTTTATGCAGGGATGAGAATTAAAGTAACCAACAGTGACCCTGACCTAGATTCCCTATCCTCCATGCTGTGGCCTGCAGGCAGGCTGTGTACCAGTGGACCCCTGAAGGCCTGTTCTAAGCTGACTTTGCAACAGCCTGCATCCTAACTAAAATCGGTCGTAGGCTGAGTGAGACTGTGCTCATTGTCCTCATAATCACAGATGTTCATAAAGCTGAAATATTACCCTAGCCATAACTGGTAGAGCATGTCTACATGGTGTGTCTCCAAGCTGCATGCAGTACTCAAGACCAGAGTCCTGTCTTATTTTTATTTTTATGGGGACTGTCTTCTTGGCTGCAGCAGGCAAGCTTACTTGCTAGGACATCAGAAAGATTGCACTCCTGGGGCCAGTGATCTGTCAGCCCAGCATGCCCTGAACAAAGAGGAGGAAACAAAGAGTGTGTTGGGAGAGGACACAGCAGACCTCTAAGACTTTCCATCTTTGCAAGGTTGGGGTTCTTTTTTGTAACTGAGTTCATGGTCCTACTTACACATGCCATTTATAATCCTCTTTAGTCACAAATTCAAAAAGAAAAATTCTTCAAACAGAAAAATATTAATATGCTGATTTTTAAAAATTTCCTAGTATATATTTAATATAATTGTTTTTCATAAAATGGTTCTCCAACAGTGTCCCCAAATATAATATTAAGGATCTGTGAGGTTTATGAGAATTTTATATGTTCTTTTTTTAAAAATATAAATTTATTTATTTATTTTTGGCTGTGTTGGGTCTTCGTTGCTGCGCACAGGCTTTCTCTAGTTGCGGCAAGCAGGAGCTACTCTTTGTTGTGGTGCGTGGGCTTCTCACTGCGGTGGCTTCTCTTGTTGCAGAGCACGGGCTCTAGGGCACTTGGGCTTCAGTAGTTGAGGCACACGGGCTCAGTAGTTGTGGCTCACGGGCTTAGTTGCTCCACAGCATGTGGGATCTTCCCGGACCAGGGCTTGAACCCGTGTCTCCTGCATTGGCAGGTAGATTCTCAACTGCTGCGCCACCAGGGAAGCCCCTTTATATATGTTCATTTTGATGTTAACCTAAAAACATTTTTAAACTGGTTTTAAATATAAACTCTTACAGCAGTTGTTTGACAATTAGAAAACATTTCCACAGATTAAGACTTTTAATTTCTTAAGTTTCAAAGTGAGGAAATCTAAATATAGTTTCAGGGTTTGAGGGAATTGTTTTTCTTTTGAAATGGATCTTTACATTAATCTAGCCTGAGAGAAACTGCTTTCCCTCATCCATCAGTGTGTTTTAGGGCAAATAAGGCCTGGATGAATAAATCCTTATTTTAAAAAATTATAAAATCTGAGGCATTCAGGCAAGTCATATTTATCTTTCTGAATGCAAGGTCAGTTCTGGCATGATAATTAACTTTCTAAATTTGCTAAAACTGACTTCATTGCTCTTCCATTACGGGGAGCTGTGTGACTGTAGATGTGATCCTGTAGAGCAGGTGCCACAAATGAGTGGTTGGAGACCTGGTTGATCCGGGCTCCCTATTACCTGAATGGATGGCTGTAAGGGCGCTGAGGATGCACTGGGGATCCTGCGGATACCCTTGTGATTCCCAAGGCTTGCATGCCCCCTGCTGGATGTGGGCTGTGTGACCTGCCTCAGAGCAGGTGGAGAATTGTAACAGATTCCTCTCCTTGGAAAAGACTACCACTCTTAAGCTTATGTTTAAAAGAAACCTTTGGTTAAGGTTCCAGTGTTAACCATTGCTCAAGTTAGAGCTTTTACTGAGAGGAGATGTATTCTTGACTTTCCATACGCCTTAAGCAAAGTTTCTGCTCTAATAATCGGCCCTTGCCATGGTAACCTCAAATACAGAGAAGTCATGTGGCATCCCAAAGGCCTGAGCTTTATTGCCAAGGCTGTTACCTCTTCATTTTCTCTGTTCTCATTCTCCTCTTTGTTGGTGTGTGCTCCTAGTTGTGTTCCAAAGCTCAACATAAATTGAGTTAATCCATAATCTATTGTCAGCTAGTCCTTTTCCCTTTTCCTCAAAAAGGAATGATCAATTAAGGCTTAATGCTAATTTTTTACACCCCCCCCCAATAGATATCCAAGCCCAAGGCTTAAATCATTCAACAGAAGCTTTAGGAGTTCAGACTTACTGGGCAGCATTGATCTGAATGAAACTTTGAATTAGATGAAAAATTAATGTAATCTGATTTCCAGAAACAGACAGTTCCTAGAACTAGGCCAACCATTATCAATTTACGGAGATTTAATGAGTAGATAAGAAGCATTTAAAATAACTGTTATCAATAATTAAAATATGTAGGTTCTTGGGAAGTATCTGAGCACACTTGACTGTGATTTAACCATTTTTTGACATTTCTATGCCTTATTAGTTTGCATAGGCATATAAAATACAAAGTGAACTTTGAAACTTGACAGTTTTCAAATTCTGACTGCAAAGTCCTTGCTAAATATATTTTTACTGTATTTCTTGTCATTGAAATGAATACTTACCTCATCAATTTACCTTTAAATCAGAAATGAATTGAACATTTCCCTAATTAATTTAAAATTTTAAAATTTCTCTTGTCCTAAATTATTCACTCTGTGTTTATTATCTACAAGCAATATTGTGTGTTAAAGTGTTTCATGGAGTAATACCACTGAAAGATTTTAAATACTCTTTTTTTTCAGAATTATGAAAATTTCTATGCTTTAATGAGTTGGCATACATTGACACTTTTGAGGCATTATATTCCAATATAATATTTAAATGTTATAGTATCTTTAAATTTAAAAAAACAAACAAACTATAGAATCACTTTTCTGTGACAAGAGTGTAGTTTCAGAAAGGGAGGTAACATTAAGCATCTCCTTCCTTCTTTCCTCAACAAAAACTTTGCTTATTGCAAACTGGAAAACAAGTTTTATGTTGTGTTAGGCATAAAGGGAGACTAAAGACTCTCGTTCCTTTTTTTCCCCATAATTCAACAGTTTGGTTTTATTAGAAAATATAAATAATTATATTTATAAAAAATGAAAATTGGTTTTACCATTGGTTTACTTCTGAAAATAAACTAACTATAGGTTTGGGGCCCACAGTTAAGGTCAGTTAAAGAACTGTTTTGACTCATTTTTTCCCACTTACTGATTAGACTTTTAGTCACTGGAGCAATTTGTATAGGTATTTCAGGGAAGAATTTAAATAGACCCAGGGCTGTAGGTCAGGCTGGAGCAGGGACTGGCAGTAGTGCCAGTCTGATCTGCTCACTAAGTGGCTGAAAGGTGAGCTGAGTACCATATTGCTTGGCTTCCCTCAACACTGTATTTAATTGTGTTTCCTCTCCTCAGGCAGAGACTATGTTGTAGAGAGCCACATTGAACTGCAGATGCCCCAGTCAGCACTTCAGGCCTGCTACAGGTTGCTGGTTTGACAGATACTCAAAATCTACCAGCAGATGCAGTTCTTTCTTCCTAAGATCATAGTGTTTTCTTTTACATTCTACTTACCATCTAAATAGTGTATGTAGCTCTCTCTATGAGAGTCATCTTCCCTGTACTGTATTGTTTGAAGCTTCTGCTTGTCACTGCTGTATTTTCAAAGGTGTTCTCCCAAGTCCCTGTACTGAACGTAGACTCTTGTCTCAATTACACATGTTCTCCACATGCTGTTAGGAATGCAGATGAGCTGAAACCCAGGCTGCCAGGGCACTTGTAGAAATTGTATCTTGGCATTGGCATCTCCTATAAAATTATATTATTTCATTTACAGAAGAAGGTGGATAGATTGTTTACACTTGCCAGAAGTCTTTATGTGATACTGTTTCTATCAGAAAGGAACTTTAAAAAAAAAATTAAGGATATTAGCACTGCCAGTTTTTCAGTTTTTCATTTCATGGAGGTAAACATAAGTTACTAAGTTAAATCACTGTATCTAGGATTAAGTTTGATTTGGATTTTGTTCATATTTTCTTCAAGCTAGCTAGTTTTGTTATCAAATGGTGATTTCTGAACTTGAGTAGCAGAACTTAGATGACATCTTATATGCACCGTATGAGCATGTACAAAACATAAGAGCAGTGCTGCTCTGGTAGGTTTGGGGCTTGAACCAGAGCCTGTCTTCCGCCTCCTACCCCTCAACCCAGCCCCCTCACTCATCCCTCCCCCACCCCGCCTCCAATGTACTTCTGCCTCTCCCCCACCTCATCCCACCCATGTCTGTCTACACTCCACCTTCACGCCCATCTCCACCTCTACACCCCTGCCCAACAGAGGCCACTGCAGAACCCCTAGCTCTCAGTGCACTATGGTCTGAAAACGTCTCCCTTGGGACCTGTTTCCAGTGAATTTTGGATCCCCTAGGATGATTTATGTTTGATCAAAACAAATTAGGAAAAAAGTATATTCCAGAGGGTACAAAAACTGGCAGCCCTATTCCTTACCAAATCCTTGCTTCTTTGAGCATCAAAAACACTGAGAGAATTTTCTTTTTAAAAATTTTTTTTATTTTGCCATGAAAAAAATTCAGAAAAATTTTATTTTATATTGGAGTTGAGAGAATTTTCAAACAAAACACTTTTTACAAGAACCTTAACAAATTTTGAAACATTCGATAATGCCTCTTTTTAGCCAAGAGCCTCATCAGATTTCCAGTTATTTATACTGGATATCCAAGTAGAAATCCTTTCAGTATGTAAGGTAAAGTTGAGGCGGCTACCTGTAATGCTAGCTTTAATTTTAGCCTAAAGTCCAGTCCTCCCCTTCCCACCACACACGAATCCCTTAAAATGCTATTCTTTTTATAGCAAAAGTGAATCCTTCATTTGAACAAATTTCTAAGAGACAAAGATGAATGTCATTTATTAATGCTGTGCTCATTTGAAAATTATCACATTTTAAAATTACAAGCATGGGTTTAAAAAATGCCAGAATTTGTTAGAATTTTTCTTAAAAACTTTTTAAGAAGTAAAAAGTGTAGCTGTTTTAGGGGTCTTCTTTGTATATTGAGTCTTTGATCTGAAAAATCAGTGAATGCAATGGAGAATTTTCTGAGGAAAGACTTCTTTGTCATATTACAATACCCACGTGCCAGGACACTAGACTGTTAGTTTAGCATCAGAGATTTGGAAAACAATCACTGACATGTTGAATTTTTTGCAACTATTTGCATACATTGATTTTTTCCAATTTTTTAATTTTTGGTGGTTAAATACACATAACATAAAATTTACTACCTTAACCATTTTTTACGTGTGCAGTTCAGTGGCATTAATACATTCATAATGTTGTACTACCATCACCACCATCCATCTCTGTAACTTTTCATTTTGTAGAATGAAACTCTGTACCCCTTGAACAATAACTCCCAATTCCCTCCCTTCCCCAAGCCTCCAGAAACCACCATTTTACTTTCTGTCCCTATGACTTTGACTACTCTAAGTACTTGTGTTTTTGTGACTGGCTTATTTCACTTAGCCTAATGCCCTCAGAGTTCATCCATGTTGTAGCATGTGTCAGAATTTCCTTACTTAATATAAATAATATTCCATTGTATGTCTGTGCCACATTTTGCCTATCCATTCATATGCTGATGGACATTTGGGTTGCTTCCCTGTTTTAGCTATTGTGAATAATGCTGCTATGAACATGGATGTACAAATATCTCTTTGAGATCCTGCTTTCAATTTTGGGGGGTATATATTCCAGTTTCTCTATATCCTCACCAACACTTGTTATTTCTGTTTTCTGGATAATAGTCAGCCTAATGGGTGTGAGGTGGTGCATAGACTGATTTTTGAAATAAGTCATTTCCTGATTGTATCCATTGATTTTAATTAACAATTCTCATATGACAGTAACATATGCCACAGTAACCTTTCACTCTTGTTCTCCTGGCTTCTGTAACCCACACCCCAGTTCTTTTCTACTCCTCAAGAAACTCCTTCTCTGTCTCAAGCCCAGGCTGAAGCTGTGTCCTACATACTAATAGTAATATATCCAATGTCCAAAAACCACTTGGATGTCTCAGAAGCATTTCAAACTTGACATGAATGCTTGATCTTCCTGCCTCCAAAGAATCTTTCTCCTCTTCCTCCAGTTCTTCTGCTCAAGCAGAAATCTAGAGCCAGTCTTAAAATCTCTTTCTCTATCAATTACCCAAACCAATTGTAAGTCCTGTCCTTTCTACTCCCCAAATCTATTTCCATCTCCACAGCCAACTTTATAGCCTAAATCACCATCAGTCTTGCCTTTTGGCTGGTCTTCCAGCTTCCACTTTTACCTCATTTCAATCCTCTCTTAACAGGGTAATCTTTCCAAAGATGCATTCTAGTACTGTCTCTCACTGATTAAAAATTGTTTAAAGAATTACGTCCAAAATCCCTACCTTGGCATATCGATCCTTTGTAATTTGGCCCCAGCCTATCTCCCCAGCCCCATCTCTTTCTTCTTCTTTATTTGTATCACCTGCTGCAGCCTATACTTGTGATGTCCCAAGTGTGTTTTGGCACATGTTGCCTCTGCCTAGAGCCATATAACAGCCTCTCCCTTCCCCTTGCTATCTTCATCTGGCCAAAGCCTACTTATCCTCCAGAGTTCAACTCAAACATCCCTTTTCAATGAATCCTGCTCCAGAGACTGGTTTAGGTGCTATATCAGAAAGGCATTCAGCTCTAAAAGAAAACCCTCAGGGTCTTAAACACATAGGGTGTGTTTTTGTGGTGTTCTCACATAAGAAATCCGAAGATAGGCAGTCCAAGGCAGGTACAGGTTCTCAAAGACCTAGGCTCTGCCTATCTTTCCACTCTCCCTTCTTAGTATGTTGGCTTATCACTTTATGTGGCTGCTACAGCTTTGGACATTGTCCACATTCAAGGAAGGAAAAAAAGAGAGTGGGTAGAAATAGGTATGTCTGAACCTTTTATTAGGAAAGCAAAAACTTTCCCTTCTCACTAGCCACAGATGGATCTTATGACTACACCTTAGCTGCAAGGGAGCCTGGGAAATCAGGACATAGGATTGTCATAGTTTACATAGACCATTTTGGCCCCAAACAAAACCTGGGTTTTATTAGCATGGAAGATAGGGAGTGATACTGGGAAAGCAACTGACAACTGCTCGTCCCTATAGTAGTATTATCATACTGCAGCATCCCTCATTAGATTGTAAGCTCCATGTGTACAGAGATTGTGTCTTGTTCTTCTTTGTATCCCTGGTGCCTTACACTATACCTGACACATGGTAGTTGCTCAATAAATGCCAATTAAGCAAAACAACAAGTGAAAATATATATGTATTTAGCGCATATATTTTGAGTTAATTTTTTAAAGTCTATATATAGCAATTCATTTGCTATTTAATAATATGGATCTGTTGTGTCAACAGAATAATCGAATGTAGACCCAGTTGTCAGTCAGGATACAATTTCTTAGAGACACTGTCACTCCAGAATTCAGCTCAAGCCCAGATCATAAAATTCTGGTTGAACTGACAGTCACCCTTTCAGCTGGAATCCCACATGGGAGGAGACTGCCCAGGCCCTCCCAGGTTAGTTCATCTATCTCTCTGGTCCCCCATTCAGCCTTGCAAAGAGACTTTGCATGAGGAGGCCTGGAATCTGCCTCATGGAAACAGGCAACACGAACACTAAGTCTGATCCCTCCATTCCTCCTTCCAATAATGTGATCACATTTTCTGGCAGAACTTTTTTTTTTTAACGCAGACTCGTCACGTCCCCCCCCCCAGACTTCATGTTTCTCCTGTGAATGGCATCACTGTCCATGCAGCCCTCCAAGCCAGAAACCTGGAAGTCCTCAAGGCTGCCTTCTTCTGTATTACATCCTGCCCATTGCTTCCTTCTGTATTACATCCTGCCCATTTATCTCTAAATCGCTCTTAGAACTGCTTACTTGTCTCTGTCTGTGCCACTTCTGTAGGTGCAGGCCCTTATCTTCTTCTCTCCTGTGGATTGGTCAGGTCCTTTTGATTGGTTTCCCTACTTCTAATCTTAACATTCTTAAAAGCCATCTTCACATTTCTCTTGGAGAGATCTTTATAAATTGTATATTCAGCCATATCATTGCCCTGTATAAAAATCTCCTACTGTATTCCTCTATAAACTGCCCCATCTACCACTTCAGCTTCATCTCTCACCCACTTTGCCTCCTACTTTACGTAACTACAACATAAATCACTTGGATTTCCTTTTTCATACTCTGCCATTTCTCACTCCTGTAGCTTTGTTCATAGGGTTGCCTCTGCCTGGAATGCCCTTCTCCACCCACCTCTCCTCCTTTGCTGGTTAACTCTTACTCGTTCTTTAACACTCACCTGATTTGAGAAGGCTTCCCTGACTGCTCCTCTCTCTTCCCTACTATAACTGAGTTAGGTGCCCTTCATCCTGTGTATACCACATTGTCTAATAATTGCCCAGTGTGTCTGTTCTACTGGATGCCAGTGTGCACTCCCCGAGGGCAGGGGCGCTCATGATCCCTCTTTGTGTCCTCAGTGCCTGGCACAGAGTAAGGAACTAACTCATTTCTGTTGACTGGCTAAATGGAGGAGTAAGAAGGAAAAAAGGTGGCTTTCAGACATATCAAATAGGCTGAAATGTTATTAGGATAACTCTGACTTTTAAATAGGCATAGTGTTTTTATATCAATATTTCTATTCCCATATGCCTGTCTACTTTTATCATGTATGCTATGAATGCTGTGTTATATTCCTGATAAAGCTGTATTCTGCATTTGGTTTTTAGGTTAAAGCCATTCACATCCACTCTGATATGTTCTCAGTTCAAAATGGCTTGCTGACACCAACACTAAAGGCTAAGAGACCTGAGCTGAGAGAGTACTTCAAAAAACAAATAGAAGAGCTTTACTCAATCTCCATGTGAAGTTCAAGGGAAGTTCTTCTCAGTAATAATGGACAATGTAGCAATATTATAGTTATTTTTTGAAAGTAACATGTCAGAACGATGCAGCTGAAAATGAAAAGCACGTGACCTTATGACTGAGCCTCTTCCTGTCCCAAGAGGTCTTTAACAATATTTTCTCTCTCATCACCGAGTACACTTTATTTTTATTACAATGATATTGTAGTAAGCTGCTAAAAATATCACAAATGGTATTGTAAAAATCAAGACTTTTCTCAAGAACTGTGTACCACTAAAAGTAATATATTCTCAGTGTTCACAGAACTTCTATTAAACATAAAGGAAAAACATAACTGATATATTGTACTTAATTATTTGTGGAATAGTAACCAGGTACAGCAAATATCTAGGCAATGTGGACTACCTCATTCAATAACTGATGGTCAAAATCACAATTAAATCAGACTTAAAAAATTAAAACTAATACAGAATCATTCTGAAACAAAACATGATAGCTCACATTCTACATAACTTTAGATTCTTTAAACATAACAACCCTCATTGACATGAAAAAATTTTCTCTCCAATTTTTACTTCTATTTATGAAGAATGCAAATTCATGTATTCTTAAAACAAATGTATTTACATAACATTTTACAAAGATCTTTCAATACATTTTCTTAGTTATTAAGCTCATTCAAATATTAAGGAGCTACCTAGAAAAAATGTAATGTACAACTACTTAAAGGATAGTATGTGTATATTCATGGATGTCTTACCACATGAATTATAAAAGATGTCTGTTTGACTCTGCAATGAATGGACCTTTAGGGAAGACTTGGGAGAAGAAACCCAGAATTATTTCTCAGGGTGGGCAGCAATTGATGTACTGATGTTCCTTGCTGGGTTCTTCCGGTCTTCCCATTCTCAACGTGTCCATGCCAGGCCTGGGAAACCCATATGGCAATAATTCTGAACAGCTTCACTTTCTTCCAGTAAGAGATTATCATGGCAGGATGTAGCGGGGGGGGGGGGATGTTATTTCCAAATGAAATAATTTTTCAAGAACATAAGTTTGAAGAACCTCTTCAAAATACCCCTAGAAAACTATTTACATCCATCATAGATAAATATTCCCATGGGAAATAATTTCATGCGTAGAATCTCTAAACCCTTCTAAGCTTACCCATGAAAACCTCCTTTCTTGGCATTATGTGTTTAATACTTCTTGCACCTGGATGCCAACAATGTCATATAATTAAAGCCCAGCATGGACAGCAATTAAGTTCCAAGCTACAGACTGCATCTACAGAATAAACTGTCCCTAGGAAAGTGTTTTCTTCTGTAGAGACAGGACTCTGAAAGCAGAGATGGGGGCAGTATTCACAGTCCAGAAGCTCCTTACCCCTGGAGCAAATCCAAATTGTCAGTAAATGCTGTCGGTTAGAAACTGCATAATCACACGGGCTTACTAGATGAATCTGCACCAGTGATTATACACTTATATTTCAGTCTTCACAAAAGTGGACGACCACAGCTTCATTTGATGTATTTATCCAATCTTTTACATATTCCTTTGCTGGATTCTCTCTGCAGTCCCACTACTTGCAGTTATAGATTTGACTTTTAGTAGATGACCTAGTTCTGTGCACATTAATTTTTAAAGACATTTCTAAATAAACAAATACTAAAAATGTCCAAGGCCACATCTATTATACATAGCATTATTTTTTTATATTTAATATATATTTGACTAATTAAAAGAGAAAGTCATTACCTGAATTGGATATTTGTATTATTTTAAAGGCAAGTAGCTTCACATCTTGAGGAAAATGAACCTCTTTCCCATTGTCCTTCCGCTCAACTAAATTTCATATTTGTCTTTGTTTCCAGAGGATTTTAGACAATGAAATTATAAGCAAATAATTTAAAATTTATTTTGATTACATTTATACCTAATAATAGTTAGAGATAATTGATTATGGATAACTTAAGATTTCTTCTCTTTCTCACTTTAAAGATCTTATGTTTCTATTTGCCTTCCTGATCCGTGTGAAAATCATCACACTTGGGCATATAAATAGGTTCTGGCAGATGTGCTGAGAAAAGTAAACAGTGGGCCCTAAATATATTGCATGTACATTTATTTTTTCCGCTGTTTAACTCTACTGAATTTTTTAATAAAGGAGAAATGAAACAATATGTGTTAATGGAAAAAAATCCTTCTTGCTTCAGATTTCCCAACTTTATTTTGAGGGGGAAAAGTTTGTATTTCTCTTTAACCAGTGTAGAAAAAGGCTATGTACTTAAGACATTTACATTCATAGTGGACATCAGATCTAAGTCTAGCGGTATAACGGAGATCAATTACTTAACATAAACATGTTCTTAAATGTTTGGCCTTTTATCTCTTTTTCATTTAAATGTGTTGGTAATTCTTACATTTTAAAAACTAATCTTGTTGTCTATAAAGATATAAAATAGAATATACACCAATTTTTTTCCCCTTTTGCCATAAAAGACATCTTTGTATTGTGATTCTCCTCCAGGTGAGAGAAGAAACTCACCAGGTATGTGCAGGCCTAGCTTCACATATTAGGAACTCACGAACTCAGGAGTCTAAAGGAATAAACATACCTAGTCTCCCTCACATGAGCAAGTCAACCTTTCGTTCTAAATTTAGGTAAAACTGCAAGCATGAGAAAAAATAGGACTTTTCATTGCAATTTTTATAGTCAGGTAATGTTTTAGCAACTTGAAGTCAGCACTTCATTTGATTGTATTACCCATCAAAGAAACTCTGATCTTTTATTTTTCTGCAGTAAAGGGAATGAATTATTCTTTATTTTCCAAATGTATAAAGCACAAATGTGATATAGTTACTTAGAATACAAAATACTATGAAATGAATGTAAAGAATGGAAAAATGTATTTTTGCATGAAAACAGACCACTTACAAACTTGCTTCATATCTCAGGAAAAAAAGAATGAAAAATCATATATAAAATTGATAAACTATATGAGATAAGTTGCTGTATTTTCTTGCCTATTTCTATTTTAAGGAAGCATATACATGAAAAGAAAAAATGATCCTGGTAGTCTGAATTTTCTCTCAAGTATGCTACACAGTCCTTTCTGTGAATCTACAGTTAACTGCAGTAAGAATGGAATTAGCATTCAAGTGAGGACAAAGCCCTAATGAGAAACTCTTCAGCTAGAACACATGAATGGTTATAACTCAGAGGCAATAGATATATACTACTTGGAACACAGGCATTTCTAAACTTGGTCCCAAACAAAAGGTTTTCATGAGGTGACAGTGGCTTTTAAACATTCATTTGACTGATTATTTTTATTTTCCTTGTTAAGTCATTGCAAAAATTGCATGGAGGGCAATGGATATTTTTTCAAGAACTGCTTATTCTACTTTCAATTTTTTGAAATTGAGGAGATTAAAAAATTACCTTTTAAATATGCATAAAAGTATTTTAACTGTAATTTTATTTTTAGTTGCTTTGTTATAGTAGCATGCATATCAAATATAAAATGCATTTATGAAAACATTTGTAAAAAATAAAGATTTTTTTGTTTCTCAAAGTTGCTTATAATTACTATTTTATAATATTTATTTAGCATAATCCCCTGATGTTAGTATACTTGGTGATCATAGATCATAGTGCTTATGGTAAACACTGTATCAAGCTATATCACTAGTCAGCATACTCTACGTCCTCTATAAGGGTCCCTAAACTCTAAAGACTTATGGCCCCCCCAGAGAAGCTATCCTTTTCCTTGCACATTTGCTATTACCAAATGTGTCCTGGATTTACTTCATTTTTATATTTTTAAAAGAACAAAAAATTGTATTCAAATTTTCCATCATGATGGTCCTTAAACAGTATTTCCATAATGTCTTTTACCCATACACAGCGGTACACTTTCTTAAAATTGTACATTCTGCCATGTCTAAATTATGCAAATTCTGCCATATATTTGCTACCATCTACTCCTCTCTATTTTCACAGCTTTTAGTGTAGTTGGGGCCACTCTCATCTCTTGTCTGGAATATTACACTGCTTTTAAAATTAGTCTTCCTATTTCCACCCCAGCTTCCTCAAATTTCACCATCCACATTTCAGTCAGGGGGATCTTTCTAAATTGAAAATCTGGTTGTGCCACTCTCCTGCTTAATATTCCACAGTTTCCAGGATAAAGTTCAGACTCCCTGCTTCAGTACACAAGGCCCAGCATCTCTTCTCCAGCCCTTCCTCTATAGAGTATTGGCTCCAATCATACCAACTACTTTTTGCAGTGCCCTAAAAGCATCATGCTTTTAGGTCCCCTTTTCATAGAATACCCTTTCCTTTAATCCCCCTAATTCCTATCATTCATATCTTAAAACTCAGTTCAACTATCCTTTTCTCTAAGAAGCTTCCCACATGGCTGCATGGTTGATTGTACCTTTGCCCCACTCTCACTAAGACTGTGAGTTGCCTGGGGCTGCAGAAGGTCTGGCCCATAGTGGATGCTCAAGAAATGTCTATTGAATGAAAATCCCCTTGGCCCTTTTACATATGTTGCATAGCATTAAGACTGCAATACATAAAGATACTTTTCATCTCTCACTGTTATTTTTTTTCCAATCCTGTCAACTAAGCAAAAATAAGCCGATTTTCAGTTGGACCCTACAGCCTGTGGATGGTACCACAAATGAAGCCTCTTGGGGCTGGGGGGTGGGGGAGTCACTCGATAAGAAAACGGTATTCAGAAAGATTTCCTCTTGGCTCCAGGGAATCCTAAACCCATGAACTGGCTGTTTTCCCAAAAGCTTTTTTCAGAAATCTATTAAAATTTTGGATTTTCTTTTCCCATGGAAGTTAGCATCTCCATGACTGTTCCAATCTAGTCAAAACCATCACACGACTGAACTGAAACACTGAAAGCAGAATTCTGAGTGTAGATATGGAAGCAATACAACAGGGAAATGGAAGATGTTCAATTTAACACTCATGGCTGAATGCTTGCACTGGCATTTGGGTATTTGAAGACGGAGTGGAGGGAGACAGATGATTGAGTTGAGATATCTCTGCTCTACCTCACCCTTTTGTAGGGGACACATTTCATTCCCCTTTTATAGGCTGGGTAGGTGAAACTTTAAATTGCAAGTCTGTATGTAGTCCCTTCCCCTCCCCTTGCTACTTAGGGCTTCGAGCTCTGTTCCTTGTTCCCCCCATCCCTTTCCCAGCCATGTGTTAGGAGGAATGGGAGAATGGCAAGCACACTAGCCAAATGTCAGGAGATCCATGCCACCTAGGTCAACCACCTGTCATAATGAGACTCCTACGTTGTGATTTGCTCAGCTTCGAATTGAGGGGACAGCAAGATCATCTCTAAGGACCGTTTTGGCTCAAGAAATCACACCAAAGGTTATTTCCAGTTTTGAAACCCTAGGCATTAACTCCCATAAACCTTTACTTGATGGCACTTCAGTGAATTTAATTCAGTATAGAGAGAGTTCTAGAGAATAGGGCCACCAAAGGGCAGATCACCTTTTGCTTTAAGCTGTTTTCCTTTTTCAATGTTTCTTCCATTTCTAGGTCTAGGGCATCCCAGGATCTATACCTCCCAAAGGTCATTTAAGAACTCCCAAGTTTTTTTTTCCACAACATTCTCCAAAGGGCAAGAAGGGAGCCTGGAGACCTGGCTTGTAAACTAGAGACTGCCTGTCAGCATATTATGGATGTGACTAAAGAGAAGATGTTGAAATATGATAACTGCTTTATACTGCAACAAAATTGTGAGATCCTTGATTGAAGAACCATTTCTAATTCACTTCTGTATCCCCAGGACCTACCACAATGCCTAACACAGAGTAAGGTGCTAAGTAAGTAGTGATTAAGTGACTCAAAGCACTATAATCAGGTAAGAACGCCTACCCTCTGTTCTTTACAAAGTTAATGATTAGTGATTAAGTTTTAATTATTAATAAGTGACTTTCTATGAGCAGATTTTGAATAAAAAAATTCAGTGATTTTATTATGAAAATATTGTGGCTATATGTGTGCTATATTTACAGATAATATTGGAGCATCACAGAAAAAAGTCTTTCTGTTTTTCTAATTTCATCTGTACAAACAGCATTTTTTAATGTTGTGAAATGACATTTTTTAAAATAAGAAGATGGTTATTATATGCACAATATGTTTATCAGATGCAGCCAGATGGTTCAGCCTGGGTGTATGGAGAGAATGAGTGGTCATTCCTATGTTACTTCCTTTGGACAGAGCAAAAGAGCTGAGCCTCAGGGCACTAGGAGGGCATCCCTTGTGGAACTCACTACCTTAACCACAAGGCTGCCCAGAGATGTCCAGGAGGTAGCTTCTAGGCAGAGGCTAAGGGATTCTGCTTGTCCCTGAGAAGAAACCTCCTGGAACCTAAGCTCTTCTAATGCCTGGTTAGACTCTCAAGTACCATGCCCGCCCCAAGTAATTTGGCGGCCCCAGGGACTGAAGTTGATTGCTCAGGAGGACACTCCCCGTCACCATAACATGCTTTCATTCCTCTCTGACCTTCCTGCACTGAGTCAGGGTGACCCCCAGCTAGATTCCATGTGCTTAGAGACTTCAAACTCCATTACCATGGCCTTCCTGGTAATGTTGCTAAGGAAAGCGGCCCAGGCATCAGTACCAGGTGTTGGGCCCATCAGACTAATGAGAAAATGAAAAGCAAAAGAACAACCTCCTGGACGAGAAAAAGTCTTTTTCCATTAATTTTCCCTTCAGCACGAGGCGAGGGAGCCTGCGCCTAGAGTCCAAGGTCCAGGCCCCCCGTCCACCACCAAGTTCCCTGGCGCTGCGCCTCCAGGAGGGCGGGGCGCTGCGCCTCCAGGAGGGCGGGGCGCTGCCACTTCACTGTGTCTTCCCAGAAGTCATCGCGTTACTCCTGGGAGATAAAAAGGCGGGAGTGAGGCGGCGTTTCCAGACCAGTGTGGGGGTCGGCGCTGTGGGCCTGTTGTTTTTTTCTCACCTCTTTCATTCCTCTCGGGCTGCCCCGCAGGCCAGGCCTGGACGCTGGTTCCCTCCGGCGTAGCTCGGTTCCTCAGGAAGAAGACGAGACAGGCCGTCGAGGGCCAAGAGCCCTCCGAGGCCTGGCGGTGGGGTGGCAATGTGGTCACTACAGGTCTATACGCGCAAAAAGCGGGCCAGCCATAGGCTCAACCTAACCCCAACGCCAGATGTAGGTGCCCCGGCTAAGGCGGAGGCCCCGTCAGGGCCCGGCCGGAAGCTCTCTGCCCACTGTAAGCGCCGTGTGGCTGGCCTACGGAGTGGGACGCGGGGTGGGCTGGGCCTCAGCCCCAGGGACTTCCGAGGCCCGCGGGCAGGCCTCCAAGGCTTTTGCCCTGAAGCACGTCACCCTCTCTTAGGCCTGAAAAGGAGTGGCAAAACGCGCGGTTTGCAGAGAATCACGGAGAAATCAGAGCGGAGTCGGCTGGGAGGTAGCAGCTCTGGGCCACCGAGGTGCGTATCCACGAGTAACAGCCCCATGCCTCTGGCCACCTCAAAATTTCAATCCTGATTTTCTCCTAATAGCCTCTCATTCTAAGAGTCAGTGAAGAAAATAGTGTGTTCTGATTTCGCTGTTCTCCGAACACAGAGCCAGAAATTTGACTTAGGAAAAAGATATATTAAAAAAAAAAAAAAAAAAAAAAAGGAAGTTTTACCAAGTTGCTTAAAAGCAAGTGAGAGAAAACCTCCGGGAAAGCATTCGTGGCATCAATTGGTTATTGATACAATTCACCTATTGTGTTCCTTACTTCTTGTTAATTATGTCCCCACAGAGTTTTCACATTATAACAGTGTGAATAGTGATCAGGGACGTGGAGAGCCAAGTCCAGACGGTGCAAACTAATTGTGTTGTTTGTTTGTTAGCACTCAGTTAAGAGGTACAGGAGAGAAAAGCCTGCATGAAAATAGCACTAGTGAAGAAGCCCAGGATGAGAAGATTGCTCCATTGAGTGTATGTATGTTTCTCCTATGGTCCTTGGATAAGCTTAGGGTAGAGACCAGTGGTACCTGATGTACCTCTGGATGAAAGTATAATATGGTCTTTGTTCTATAGATATTACATAGCTTTCTAGTGTTTTTATAAACATTGATGCTCTATCTTCAGACAGGGCCTTGAATTAATGATTCTGGTAGACTCATAGCCATGTATTTCTGTTTTTTCTTTCCTTTGACAAAAATTTAAGAAATATTCATTACTGGCTAATTTTCTGTGTGACAGATATAAAGTGTTTCTTAGTAATTCTCTAATGTTTGATAGCACTTAAACATTTCAAAGCCATTTTCATGTTTTCTCATTTGACTTTGCATTAACAGAAACAGGATTCATTATCGTTAGGAAATTATATATAACTTCCTGATCTACTGTATTTAATGTGGATTCTGTACAGTATTTTAAAGATGTGTAGCAGTAGTTTGGAGAAACTCAGATTTTAAAAATTGCTTGTGACTTATCTGACATTAGCATTAAATTGGATAGTCACAGTCCAGCATTTTAGCTTGCGTATTTCTCTTTGACATGTTTTTTCGGGGAGGGCAGTTTTAACAAAAGGCATTTTTTAAAAAAAGTCTTTTCCCCAGATTTTAACTGTGTTAAGTGTCCCTAATAGATTATTCAGACTATGCAAAAAAATGTTTAAGCAGTTTCTTTTAAGTTTTGTATTTTTCCTTCCATTCCTTTTTTCTGTGCCTTTAAAAATTTTTTTTACAAATTATCTTATTGTGTAAATTCCTCTAACATTAAGTAATCTTCAAAAATATGGTTTTTAGTGTCTGCATAGTGCTTTGTCTTACACATAGGTATGCTATAATTTGTATAACTATTTTTCTGTGGTTGGGGGATTGAGATTGTTTCTAAGGTTTTGCTGTTTTAGATATCAGTAGATATCCTACCACAGAAATTTTTTGTGTGTACCTCAGATTGTTATCCTAAGACAAATACGTTGCAGTGGGTCAAGGGTTGGATTATATTTAAAGTTTTGATTCATGTTGGCCAGTTGGCACCATCTTATCTGAAACTTAAAATATCTATCTATCTACCTATCGATAGATAGATAGATATTTGATAGATGAAAAGTAGCATGTTGTTTTACTTTCCATTTCTTTGAATGCTAGTAAAGTTGATATTTTTTCTCATTTTATTGGCCATTTGTGTGATTTTTTGGTGAAATACTTATTCATTATATATTGAAGATTGTTGTACTTTTACACACACGTTACAAATATTTCCACATTTGTTTGCCTTTAATTTTATTTTTGGTATTTTAGACTTATTTATCAATCAGTTTCTTTTGATTTATTTTGCTTTCATATTTAGAGGGAAAAAATTCTTTCCTACTTAGGGTATCAGAAAAATATTCATCTTTATTTTCTAGTTGCTGGTTTATCCCACAGTAGTTAGTTGACTAGTATATTGTTGACTCCCTAGATATGTCCATAATATTATATTTTAAGATTTAATATTAAATATCAGACTACATCTGTATCAATAAGCTGAAAGAATGTATTATATATGAAACTGATATACAAAGTTGATATTAGTTTTGCATTTTCGAAATAACCAAATCAATGTGTTATAATATTATAATATAAAAATATTCCATCTCATAATTTGTGTTATATCTTTAATTCTTATTTCACATAGGAGTCAGTGACAGATGACCTCCAGGTTGATAGTAGTTTATCAAATAGTGAACAAGTATCAGGTAAGACTGGCAACGTGAACTTCTTCAACTTGCTTTCTTACAAACATAAGCATCCATTTGTATCTCTGCCTTATCTTCCCATCTCAGTGGGAGAGATGTCTTTCTCCTGGTCCAGGTTGAATCCTTCGGCCTGTGCTGTAGACTTCATCCTCAAAGCCTTCAAGCACACACCAGTAAATTATAATTGCGATAAGTGCTACAAAAGTGAGGTTAACTTGAGTGTAACTGAATTTAGTTGAAGAGATTAGGGAAGACTTCCATGAGGGAATGGCAATTTAATTGAGATCTGAAGAAAGGAAGAGCTTAACTATAAAGAGAGGTGAATAAAGAGAAATCCAGGCAGAGGGAACAGCATGTGCAAAGACCCTGACGTGGGACTGAGCATTTTGTGTTCAGTGAACTGAAAGAAGGCCAGTGTGGCTAAAGTAGAGAGGAGGAAGTGTGATAATAAGACAAGGTTGGACAGACTGAGTCTTTGCATAGCGTTATAGGCCATGCCAAAGATACTGATGTGCATCTTTGGAGCAGCAGGAAGCCACTGAAGTTTTTAAAATACGGAATGGTATGATCGTATTAGCTACAGTATGGAAAAAAGTAGGAGTAGATGTAAATAGACCCGTTGGGAGGCTAGTAGTTAAGCCTAGTTAAGGGCTTGCAGTAGTTAAGGGGAGGAATGATGGCTCTTTGTACTATGGGATGACATTGGAAATGGAAAGAAGTGGGCATATCTTATGGCTGTTGTAGGAAATGAAATTGACAGAATTTGGCAAATAAAGAGTGAAGAAGATGGAGGTATCAAAGATGACACGTGTTTCTGGCTTGCATAACTGAGTATAAGGTGGTAGCATTCACTGAAAAAACCTTGTTTGAGGGAAAGATCATAAATTCTCTTTTTAATATATTAAGTTATGGGTGTGTTTAAGATGTCTAAGTAGTAATGTCAAATAGGCAGTTGGATATGGAGGGCTACTGATAGAAGTTTGGTATAATTGAAGTTATTTTTGAAAACAAGAAAGGATGCCATTACCACACCAGAAATACTGAGGAATTCTTAAAAACAGATGAGATCCAGCTGATGAATATATGAAGAGCAGAGAAAAACCACTGCAGAGGTAAGAATAGCTCTGGAGATACACTTAACTCAAAACACTTGGTCAATAAATGCAAAACACTGTAATAGATGGGACCCTGAAGAAGTTGTCAAGGTGGTGGATTAAGCACTACATTCTGGCACTGTATGACCTGTCTCCCTTCTCATCCCCTTCTTACATTGGAAACACTGGCAGCTCCCAGTGCCTGCTGCCAGGTCAAAACCCTAGGAATTACTGCCAAGCAAAGTGAACTAAGTCTTCACTTTGGCTCCTTAGGGTCAATGTTGGAGCTGGAGTGAGAAGCAGAAGGGAGTCTGAAGTAACTCCACATTGCCACACAGAGGGCAGAGGGGCAAAAAAGATAAAAATATAGATTATGCTTATGGTTGCTAAGCCCAGGAAAAAGATACATTATGGCTTTCTGAAGTGGGAATTCTGATATAAGAGACTTCCAGTGTGGATACTGCCAAATAGGGCAGTGTCCCCATGTAACCTACAATACCTGGAAAATACAGGAGGACATCCCCACCTAGACCGTAAGTTCCAAGAATGTCTCATCACTCTTCTAAAATCTCCAGAGGTAGGTTGTTGTTTCAGAATTTATACTCTGTGCCATACAAACAGATTCTCAAATAGAGATATGAACAGACAATCAGAAACAGTCAAATCTTTGAAGAAAATCAGTGCCATGGAAGAGAGGCCACAAATGCAGCAAACAAAAGAATTAACACCTGAGGGAAATGGTAGAAAACTTTAAATATCTCTTTAGAGACAAGAGGCTGTTGAATCCATAATATAACAGGCTGCTATAAAAAAATTATAGTCCCTGGAAACTAAAAATATCAAATTTTAAAACAAGAAACTAACCTAATATTGAGATGTATTCAACTGAAAATTAAATTAGCTAGCTAGAAAATAGAATAAAGGAATTTTCTTAAAATTTAGTGCAAAAGAACATGGGAGGTTCTCAAATGCTTTTCCCTCCTTCTTCCCCCCTCTTTGCCTGGTTAACTTCTGCTAGTTCTTCAAAAATAGATTCAGGTGCTATCTCTACTGGGAAGCCTCTCCTGACTACTCTTCTCTCTTTCTAGATGAGTTGTTCTATCCTGGTAATTCTGTGGCACTGTCATAGGACTCAAAACAGCAGTATAATTGTTTTTGTCCCTCTAGGCCCTAAAGCTATTGAAAATAAGCACTATCTTTTATCTTCCTATTCCATTCTTGGGACATAAAATAGTTTGAAGTGCTTGTTGAATGAGTTTTCTACTCTATTTAGAGGAAGTAAACAATTTTACCATAATCAGTATTTTTTAAAATTGTAGTTTAAATATATGATAAATGTCCTTGGTTACTAGCTTTATCAAATTGATGTGTGAAAGGTATGAGGAAATAGAAAATAGACTGTCTCTAATTAACAAACTGGTTGTATTCTGAGTTCATTTGTTGATTGATATTTGAGACCTAGAATACTTTATAATAAAATATAAATGGTTAGGTTTTGAGCAGCCCACAGAATTCTATTTAACATATAATTAATTGTTTTTTTTTTTTTATAATTAATTGTTTTAATTCTGTCTTGGAATCTAGTAATTTTGCAACATGATGAAAATTAACTCAGGATTTCATATTTCATATGGAGGATTGAACGTATACGTTTACTTCTCCCTTCTGAAATCTCACTAAAATACCAATAAAGGCATTAAAAAAGGCATGAATCCACAACATAGAGAAAAAGAGACCTCAGTTGACAAGAGATAATCAGCAAAAGTTTGGAATCTGGAATGTAGATGAATAAATTATAATAGGCCTAACAGACAAAAAAAAAAAGCTGAAACCCAGATACCTAGAACGAACCAAGAAGCAAACTGAGGCAGGCTGGAGTTTCAGAAATTAGAGGCATCACATACTCCTGAAGGAATAGGTAGAGTTAATGTTGAAAATAGGATTTTTGGAAATCTTTAAAAGTAGCAATTAGATGGGCTTCCCTGGTGGCACAGTGGTTGAGAGTCCGCCTGCCGATGCAGGGGACACGGGTTCGTGCCCTGGTCCGGGAAGAGCCCACATGCCGTGGAGCGGCTGGGCCTGTGAGCCATGGCCGCTGGTACCACAAAAAAAAAAAAAAAAAGTAGCAATTAGATGCTGTGATCCCTTCCCCAACACTATGTAGCCAGGCAGCTACTCTTTTTCCCACCATGGCAGTCCAGAGACATTGAAGCAAAGGGTCTGGACACAGCAATGCCCAGTACTGCTGAGGGCAGGGGTGCTGTATTGAAAACTAGCAGTGGGAGGTGTTGGGGGGAGGAGGGAAAGGAATTAACTAAAGTCTGTTTACTTACCCCAGACTTCTTACCCTACTCAGGAAAATACACCCCAGTTAAGGGACTGGAGTATTCCTCTTTTGGAAAAGACCTATTTTCTGGCAGTAATGACCTGGTCCCTATCCAAATACCCTTCAGTAAAGCCCACTACTTCCTAAACCCCACTTATGAATCCAGAGTTTACAACTGCTATTTAGTTGCCTCATTCTTTTTTTTTTAAATATTTATTTATTTATTTATTTATGGCTGCATTGGGTTTTCGTTGCTGCACACGGGCTTTCTCTAGTTGGCGGCCAGTGGGGGCTACTCTTCGTTGCGGTGCGCGAGCTTCTCATTGCGGTAGCTTCTCATTGTGGAGCATTGGCTCTAGGTGTGTGGGCTTCAGTAGTTGTGGCATGCAGGCTCAGTAGTTGTGGCTCACAGGCTGTAGAGTGCAGGCTCAGTAGTTGTGGCTCACAGGCTTAATTACTATGCGACATGTGGGACCTTCCCGGACCCAGGCTCAAACCCATGTCCCCTGCATTGGCAGGTGGATTCTTAACCACTGTGCCACCAGGGGAGTCCTAGTGCCTCATTCTTAAACATTCAAGAATTACCAGGCATTTAAAGAAAATATTTAAAATAAAAGTTAGATACCAAATAAAAAGAAACTTGAAGGACAGAGACAATGCAAAGAAAAAAACTTCTAAGCCATATTTTCATTATTATCCTCAGGATGATGGAAAAGTGTGTCCATGAAACATGTGCAGGCTACTATAAAAAGGAGCATTCAGAGAACAAAAAGAATTCTTAAAAAATAGTCACATGGAATTAGGAAAACATTCTATGAAGGATTGGGTAATGAATTTAAGGAAATATTCCAAAAGTTGAACAGACATTAAAGAGAAGATAAAAGATAGAAATAGTGGTGACCCAACTCTATGAGTATACTAAAAAACCACCAAATTGTATACTTTAAAAGATCGGGATTTATGGAATATGAATTGTATTTCAATAAAGCTGCTATTTTAAAAAGAAAAATAATTATAAGCTGAGTCTAGGCATTCTAACATCTGAAAAATAGTAGTTCCAGATATTATAAAGTAAACAGGGAATTATTAAACACATAAAACTGGAAATTTTTCTAGAATTAAAAATGGTTATGAGTGTACATATTGAAAGAGCGCACCAACTGCCCATCACAATGAATGAAAAAGACCCACACCAAGGCACAACGTTATGTAATTTAAAAATCCTCAGGATAAAGAGAGATATCCTTCAGTTTTCCAGAGACAGGATAGATTCCCACCCAAAATTTGTTTCCAATTTCAAGGTTAATGATGCCACTCACATACCAGGAGGGTATAGAAAGGTTTATTACTGATACAATGAAGCCTTCTAGAGAGGAGGGTGTCTCCTGAGCAGGACTGAAAATGGCTTGAGAGAGCAGGGAAAGGAGACTGTGTTGGGGTTTTTAGGTGGTTAGAGGGTGGGGCTGGGGTGAGGTTTTAACTTGCTGGCGTTGCCAGAAGATGGAGCACCAGGGCTTAACAGCTTGTACAGATATGGGGCAGAAGGGGAACATGGAGCAGTGAGGTTTAAATCTGCCAAACACTAAAAAATGTAATCAGTTTTTTAAATATACTGGTCTAGAATTCTGTATTCAGCTAAACAATCACTCAAGTGTGAAGATAGTGTAAAGAAATTTTTTAGACAGGTCTTCCATGCACCTTTTCTCAGGAAGTGAAGAAGATACTCCAGCAAAACCAGAAAGTAAATCAATAAAGAAGAAATCATGAGATCCAGAAGTCAGAGGCTCTAATACATAAAATATGTGAAATAATTTCTTCGGGTCATGGTAAAGGGAAATCCCGGGAAGACATGTGTGCAGCATGTCTAGAGGATAACCAGTCCAAATTTGAGCAAGTATATTGAGATCTCCAGTAGCAATATTTTTTTTAAAAGAAAAAAAAAGGAAACGAGAGAGAGAGAGAGGCAGGGAAGGAGGAAGGAAGGAAAGAAAAGAAAAAAACTGATAACGTGGCATTTAAAAAAAAATATTGAGAGGAAATTTACACTTTTGCAAAAAGTTGGGATGAAATGGGTACTTAGAAAACTAATTAAAAATTAAGTTATCGATAACTCAAAGGAAAAACAAAAACTTGTAGCAAAAAGGTGATATAAATAATATAGCTCATAGTACATGGCTCAGCTCTAAATATATTTAAGCAGTCATAATGATAGAATCATTGAATATATTTAATTTAAAAATATAAAGGAAGATATTAAAAGAAACAATAGAGTTAATAAGATTGAAAACAGTTGTTTCATTATGATGGGGGTTATGAAACGAGGTTTTTGCTAAAAGCCTTGGAGAACTATTTGACTTTTTTAAATGTATGGTATAATTTGATATAAATGTAATTTTAAGTGCATTTATATTTCTAACTTGTGACACCAGAAACAACCTTCTGCTGTTATAATCAGGAACATTTGTTTATTCTTTTCTCTACCAAACTACCTAGATGGTGAGTACAGCGCTTTCCTAACTTCCAAGCCTGGCTTGAGTTCTGGGATTTGGTGGAAGGGTTAGCTCTCCTGAGAGTGGTATTCATGGAATTTTGAGAGGTGGAAGGCACGAGAGATGTAGCAACATGTTGGTGAGAAGGATGAAGACAGAGTGAGAAAAGTAAAAAGTAGCAAGGACAGGGAAGGACACTCTAGGGCAGCTGAAGTAGGGGAAGCAAAAGATACTTAGAGCCATAATTTACCTCTGACATCTGAAGAGGTGAAGAAGGATGGTAGCTTGAGTCAGTCAATTTAAGTGTTGCACTGGTGGCTGGAGGAGGTGGCCAGGTAGGAAACAATTGTCAACTTTAAGGAGGGGGTTGGAGTGGAAGAGAAGGGTGTGGTGAGGTCAAAATGGGAAGGATAAAGAGTTGTCTCAGGTAGGTAATGGATGAGCAGAGATAGGTATAGATAGGGCAGGGCAGAAGATAATGGGTTTTCAGAGTAATGCTCTCCTTTCATCCCTTACCCCACACCCCTCCAGTTTCTGTTGGCGCTGACCTTTGTTTTATCATGTTGGAAGTGTTTGCTAAATGCTGACTGACTATAGCAGAGTATATTTTCCCTTTCCGTACTAAATCTTCTGGTTCTTCAAATAAATACTAAGTTCTATCCCTGTCATTTATTAGGAGGGTTTTCATTCTAGTCTACTCTCACAGGGATGACTTTAAGACCTCTGATTCTGGGAGATTTTCTGTTCAGATATTTACCCCAATTTCCTACTGAGATGTTTATTTTCTTATTACTGAGTTTTCGGAGTTCTTTATATTTTGGATTCCAGTCCATTTACAAATGTTTTCTCTTAATCTATGGCTTGTCTTCTCACCTTAACCATCTCTTCCAAATAAAAGGTTTAAAATTTGATGAAGTCCAGTTTATCCCTGCTGTTGTTTTATGAACCATCCTTTTAGTATTATATCAAAGAAATCTTTGCCTAACTCAGTGTCATGAAGATTTTCTCCTGTTTTTTTCTAGAAGTTTTGTAGTTTTAGGATTTGCATTTAGAATCATGATGCATTTATTTTTTTATATGATGGAAGATATGAATGGAAGTTGTTTTGTTTTGCTTTTGTATATGGATATCCAGTTCCAACATAATTTGTTTAAAAGAATATCCTTTCTCCACTGAATTGCCTTTGCATCTTGGTCAAAAATCAGTTACTCTTATATGTGTGAGTCTATTTCTGGGCTCTCTGTTCAGTTCCTTTGATCTATGTTCCTTTTTTTTTTTTTTTTTTGTGGTACGCGGGCCTCCCACCGCTGTGGCCTCTCCCGTTGCGGAGCACAGGCTCCGGACACGCAGGCCCAGCAGCCACGGCCCATGGGCCCAGCCACTCCGCAGCACGCGGGACCTTCCCGGACCGGGGCACGAACCCACGTCCCCTGCATCGGCAGGCGGACTCCCAACCACTGCGCCACCAGGGAAGCCCCGATCTATGTTCCTTTGAGTCTGTGTTTATGCTCATTGTTTTTTAAATGGAATAACTAGAATCACTGTTTCTTCTTCTCAGCTAGTTAGCATACAGTTATTGGGTTACTTATATATAAAACTTGCATTTAAAAAATTAGGTATACATTTTATTTATTCATATTTATTTTTTATTGAAGTATAGTTGATAAAACTTGCATTTTTGAGCCAAGAATTATAACTGAACCAAAGTAGGGAAGGAATAAATTATAAAACTTTGAAAAACAATGGAAAAGGTTTATAGTGCATTTTCTCCATATCAGAAACAGAATTATTTTCTTAGATGGAAGTACAATTTAAGATTGTGTACAATAGTATGCCTTTTCAGTTGTATGTATAATTTTATATTATTAGTATACAACTGCATGTACATTTATACAACTTTGAATTCTTAGGATTTTGAATCTGTTTACTATTGAAACATTTTACCCTTTTTGTTTCTTTGTTTATTCTACAGGACTAAGTTTACAGCATGATATTTCTAGCTCTCTTCTAAGTTACTCAATCACAGACTCTTATACAGAATACAAGAGCTTTGAAGAGAGTTTAAGTAGCTTCCCATCGCCTGAACTCTTCAGAGAATCAGATTATTTAGGTGAGAAAATAATTTCAATCTTAAGTTGCTCCACTATAGAAATTGCTCCTTGGTCCACAAATCCTGCAATGAATAATGTTCCTTTTGAGGAGGTATACTTATCTTCCACCAAAACCTTCTTCTGCCCACTATCCATTGTGTTCCATGCTCAGTCACATAGGACTATAGATCAAAAGCCCTCAGATCAGGGAAGGATGAAGAGATTAGCATTTACATGTAATACATATCCAGTTAGTAAGCAGTTTTGCTCATAACATATGTACACTTGTTCTCTTGAACTATGGGCTATCTTTTATTTCCTATACTTCTCTTACTTTTCATTAACTAAAAGGTTGACTAGACCATCTCCCTGTCTGAATTTTTTCTACAAATTAACAGTTATTTACATTTACTATATGTATAATTAAGAGCCTTTGGTTAATGATGCAGATTGAACACATGCCTTCCTCCACAACTTTGCACAATGGCTTTTTAAAAAAGACATAAGCACCTAAGAGTAAAGAGAATGGGGAAAAATAAAGCATAAAGTTTGGAAAGCTAGAGAGCAAATGGTCTGATAAAGCAGAATTGAAAAAACTGAGTCCTAAATCAACAATGGGAATACCCCAGAAAGTATCCTAGAAAAGTTTTCAATGTGGCTTGTAAGATACTTGTAAAAAGCTGTGTCCGAAACACAAAAGATGTGGTGACTTCTCCTTTCCTACTCAAATGGAGTCTGGAGATTTATTCTTTGGGGTGTTTTGAAACAGAGGGACTCTGGACTGGAGGATAGTAGGCACTGTTAATAGCAGGGATACCATGGTATTTTAAAATGTTAGTCCCAATTACTCATTCCCCTGTAGTAGTATTATATAGCCATACCCTTGTCATAGCCTCATAGTGGGTGAAGTGTACTTTCTCACTCTTTTGCTTTGGAGTTGACCATATGACTTACTTTGGGCAATAGGATATCAGTGAGTGAAACATAAACAAACTTTTGATATGTGCATACATGATTGGGCTTGTCCTCTAATCCTTTTGCCATCGTGAGATGAATACAGATCTTCTTCCACTTATGATGGAAAAAACTGTAAGTTGAACCATTATAAGTCAGGGACCACATGTATATCCTAATTAGCTTTTACCTCTCCTGTGGGACTCCAGAATAAGAGATACAGAGCAGGATAGCCCCAGGCAGACTGCAGACTTCAGAGAGCTGCCCCAGCTGATCACCAGACTCATATAATCTAAAGCAGAGCTGCTTGAGCCAAACAGTAGACATGAGTATAAGAAATAAATGCTTTCATTTTATGCTACTGGCATTTCAGTGTTATTTATTATACAGAAAAAGCCAACTGCTTCAGATACTGTAGTGAATGCAGAAAGGGGGAATTAAATGCAAGTGTACATTCCAAATTGTGGGAGTTGCTCACCCAGTGCCTATTCTCATCCTAACCCAACAGCTCATTACCCTGTTCAGCTTCCAGAATGCTAGCACCCAGAATTGAAACTTTCAGGCAAGAGAATGGAAGGTTTTTTCCTGAGCAATCTGAGCAACCCTAAAGAAAGTATCTAAAGATACTGGCCTCAGTAGTCCTTCAGTGAAACTGACAAGAACCCTACGGTGAAGCTGCCTATGTGACAAGCCCCAACTAAGCCATAGAGATCCCACTTAGCCATTTAGGGCCCCCAGAGAGCCAAGGACTACTAGACTTCTGAGAAAACCCTCTAACATAAAACATAAGAGATCAGAACAAAGCAAAATATGGTAGTGAGTCAGTAAGGTGTTGGAATAGGAAACCCTAGACCTGCCTTCCCCCAGGGACACACCAATTCAACAACAATACATGGACTAATTCCCTTTGTGAGAAATCTAAAAACTAGTTGAGGGGCTCCTGCACCCCAGGCAAGCTTGAGACCAGTCACATCAAAGGCAGTAGGAAGGACTTCCCTGGTGGCACAGTAGTTAAGAATCCACTTGCCAATGCAGGGGACACAGGTTTGATCCCTGGTCTGGGAAGATCCCACATGCCATGGAGCAACTAAGCTTGTGTGCCACAAGTACTGAGCCTATGCTCTAGAGCCCACAAGCCACAACTACTGAAGCCCGCACACCTAGAACCCATGCTCAGCAACAAGAGAAGCCACCACAATGAGAAGCCCGTGCACCACAGTGAAGAAGAGTAGCCCCCACTTGACGCAACTAGAGAAAGCCCGCGCGCAGCAACAAAGACCCAACGCAGCACCGACCCCCCCGTCCAGAGAAGCCAATAGGAAAATTCAAGACACCCTTTCACCATAATTCACACCCCTAGCACAGGATGGCAGGAAACCTTCAGCTCCCAGCTTCTCCCTAGGGAGGGAGGGAAGGGACTGAAGCATGTGTCAAAAGTTCTCAATTTTCTGGGAATGGTCAAAGAATTGCCTACTGTTTTATCTGCCTCAGAGGGCTGATGGGACCTGACATACTCTGGAAGTCTGATGGGTGCTGAAACAAAGATAGTATTTTGTCCTAGCAGAAAAATATTCACTAGATCCCAGCTTCTCTCTGGAGTGGGAAAGAGTTGGACTGTGTCCAACATTCCAACATTTCCGGGGGCTGCTCAAAGGAATAGTTTTTGTCTCATTTGTCTTGGAGCACTGATGGGACTTGGTGTATTCTAGATTCCTCATGGGCACTAAGAACAAAGACTATGGTTTGAACTGGCAAGAAGGTTTGAGAGGATCCCAGAATCTCTGGTTGGGAAGATTGGTGAAGGTCTTCTGTACGAGGCCTATCTGTGAAGGCTGGGAGAGGTGGCTGTTTTTTCTAATGTGCAGATACCAAAACAAATCATTAAAGAAAAAGAAACAGGGAAACATGGTCCAAAAAATGGGAATAAGATAAAGCTCCAGAAACTGACCCTAATTAAATGGAAATATATGAACTACCTGACAGAGAATTCAAAATAATTGTCATAAAGATGTTCAACAAATGTTCATAAAGAGCTCAGGAGAACAATGCACGGAAAAGTGAGAATTTTAAGAAAGAGGGGAAAAAGTTAACCAAAAAGATATCTTAGAGCTGAGAAAAACAGTAAATGAATTTTTAAAAACCTGTAAAAGAGATTGGACTAGATCAAGCAGAAGAAAGAATTGGCAAACTCAAAGATAAGTCATTTGAAATTATCTAGTCAGAGGAGCAAAAAGGAAAAAGAATATAAAAGAATGAAGAAAGTTTGAGATTTCTGTTAAGAAAACAGATCAGTATATGGATTGTGGGAGTCCCATAGGGAAAAGGGAGGTAGGAAGGGAGGGAAAGAGAAAGGGCCAGAAGGCTTTTTCACAGAAATGGTGGCTGAAAACTTCCTAAGTCTGGGGAAGGAAATGTACATCCAGACCTAGGAACCCCAACAAACCTCAAATAAGCTGAACCAAAGAAATTCACATGGGTGCACATAATCAAATTGTCAAAAGTCAAAGACAAAAAGAGAATTTTGAAAGCAGCAACTAAAAAATCGACTTGATATGTACAAGGGGACCTCATTAGACTATCAGCGGATTTCTCAGGAGAAACCTTGCAGGCAAGAAGGGAGTAGAATTTTATAGACAAAGTGCTGAAAGAAAAAAACTGTCAACCAATAATACTCTAACCAGCAAAGCTGTCCTTAAGAAATGAAGAAAAGATAAGGAATTTTCCAGACAAGCAAAAGCTGAAGGAGTTAATCATCACTAGACCTGCCTTACAAGAAATGCTAGAGGGAGTTTTTCAAGTTGAAACAAAGGACTCTAAAACAGCAACATAAAAGCATATGAAAGTATAAAACTCACTGGTAAGTATATAGACAAATATACTAATACTATAACAGTGACATATAAATCACTTTTAATTCTAGTATAAAAGTTAAATGACAAAAGTATTAAATATAACTATAAAATATGTTAATGGATACACCATATAAAAGGATGTAAATTGTAACATCAGTATTGCAAAGTGTGTTTGAGGGGTGAAGTAAAAGTGTAGAGTTTTTGTTAAATTTTTATCAGCTTGAAGTAGACAATTTAAACTATGTTTTTTGTAAGCCCCATGGTAACCACACACAAAAAAACACCTATAGAGGAGACACAAAAGAAAAATAGAAAGGAGTCAAAGCATATCAACATAAAAGAATCAGTGAAAGACAAAGGAACATGGCAAAAGAGGAGAGGCAAAAGAACTACAAAACAGAAAACAACAAAATTGTAATAGTCCTTCTCTATCAATAATTACTGTAACTATAAATGGATTAAACCCAATCAAAAAACAAAGAGTGGCTGAATAGATTGAAAAAAAATCCAGCCATATGCTGTCTACAAAAGACTCATTTTAGATTTAAGGACACACATGGACTGAAAGTAAATGGGTGGGGAAAGATACTCCATGAAAATGGTGACCAAAAGAGAGCAGGAGGGGTGATACTTATATCAGATAAAAATAGACTTTAAGTCAATAACTATTATAAGAGACAAAGGAGGACATTTTGTAATTATATAAGGGTCAATTCATCAGGAACACGTAACAATTATGCATAAATATTTACCCAACATCAGAGCACCTAACATGAGGCAAACACTGACAGAAATGAAGGTAGGAATAGGCATCAATACAATCATAGTAGGAGACTTCAGTACCCCCACTTGTAATAATGGATAGAACATTTGGACAGAAAATCAACACTTAACTGATTTCAAAGTATCAATATATTGCAAAGCTACAGTAAATATAACATTATAGTACTGGCAATACAGACATATAGACCAGTAGGACAGAATAGAGGGCCCAAAACTAAATCCATAAATATATGGTCACCTGATCTTTGACAAGAGTGCCAAGAATACACAATGTGGGAGAAATAGTCTCTTCAACAAATGACGTTGGCAAAACTGGATATCCACATACAAAAGAATGAAATTGGACCCTTACCTTATATCATACAGAAAAGTCAACTCAAAATGTAGTAAGGACTTAAACGTGAGAACAGCAACTGTAAAACTCCTAGAAGAAAACATAAGGGAAAATCTTCATGGCAATTGGTCTTGGCAGTTATTTCTTTATGTGACACCAAAAGCACAGGCAACAAAAGCAAAATTAGACAAGTGAGCCTTGATAAAACTAAAAAGCTTCTGCACAGAAGAAGGAACAATCAACAGGGTGAAAAGGCAGCCTATAAAAAGGGAGAAAATATTTGCAAACCACATATCTGATAAGGGATTAATATCCAAAATATATTGGAAGCTCCCACAATTCAAAAGGAAAAAAAATTCAAATAACCTGATTAAAAATGATAAAGAACTTGAATAGACATTTCCCCGAAAGAAGATATTCACATTGCCAACAGGTATATGAAAAGATCACTAACCATTAGGGAAATGCAAATCAAGACCATAGTGAGATATCACCTCACAACTCTTAGGATGGTT
Organism: Mesoplodon mirus; assembly: GCF_964341445.2. Lineage (NCBI taxonomy): Eukaryota > Metazoa > Chordata > Mammalia > Artiodactyla > Ziphiidae > Mesoplodon > Mesoplodon mirus. Next base: position 74,800,254 of record NC_138980.1, read on the forward strand.
ATTATTAAAAAAAAAAAAAGTGTTGGGAAGGATATGGAGAAATTGGACGCCCTTGTACACTGTTGATGGGAATGTAAAATAGTGAAGCTGCACTGGAACACCATATCGCAGTTACTCAAAAAATTAGAAGTAGAACTACCATATATGATCCAGCAATCCCACTTCTGGGTGTTCATTCAAACTAATTGCAGTCAGGATCTAGAAGATACATTTGCACTCCCGTGTTCATTGCAGCCTTTTTCACAATAACCCAATGTGGAAACAACCTAAGTGACCATTGAGGGATGAATGGAGGAAGAAAATACGGTATATGCATACAATGGAATATTATTCAGCCTTAAAAAAGAAGGAATATCAGGATGTATGTATATGTATAGCTGATTCACTTTTTTATAAAGCAGAAACTAACACACCGTTGTAAAGCAATTATACTCCAATAAAGATGTTAAAAAAAAAGAAGGATATCCTGCTATATGCAACACTATAGAAGAACTTTGAGGACACTATGGTAAGTGAAATAAGTCAGTCACAGGAAGAAAAATACTATATGATTCCACCTGTATGAGATATCTAAAGAAGTCAAATTCATAGAAGTAGAGAGTAGAATGTTGGTTGCCAGGGCCCTGGAAGAAAGGGATGTGGGGAGTTGCTATTTAACAGGTATAGTTTCAGTTATGCAAGATGAATAAGTTCTAGAAATCTGCTGCACAGCACTGTGCCTATAGTTAACAATACTCTATTGCACTCTTACAAATTTGAGGGTATGTCTTATGTTAAGTGTTCCCACCATAATAAAATTAAATATAAGAGAAGAAATCAAGCAGAAATAGGAATTCAAGGAAGATACTGGGGAAAAAACCTTCACTGAGATAAAAAAAAAATGTATATTGCATCCATTGAATAGGAATAGGATGCTGTGGAAAAAAAGGGGGGGTGAATATTCAGAGAACAAATTAAATGCAGTAGCAGAGTGGAAAACTCAATAGAAGGATTAGAAGATAAGTTGAGATTCCCCAGGAAAAAAAAAATCAGGAGGAAAACACAAAAAATGGAGAAAAAAGGTAAGTTAGAGAAGCAATATATGAAATCTAATATCAAATAATAGGAGTTCCAGAAAAAGATAATGAAATAGAGGAAGAAAATTATCTAAAATACAATTCCAGAACACTTTCTACAGCTAAAGAATATGATTTCTGGGTTAAAAGGGCCATACTGTGCCTAGCACAATAGATGAAAAACACCAAGACAAAACATTATGAAATTTCAGAACATCTGAGGATGGAATAAACAGAATGGATTTATACAATTTGGTAGAGTTTAGGATTAAATAGATGAAAAATACAGAGAAAATTAAACAAGACTTTTATTGACTCCAGGAAAAACAAAAGGTGGTCATGGTATATACCACAAGAGTAAAAACTAGGATTTTTATGGCAATTTATCATCATTATGTCTACATTGAATATTGGCCTAACTAAATATGTGATATAATAATATGAGGACAATGGGAAAGGTGGGGAAATGGAAATAAGAGTGTTAGGGGACTGCAATAGCCCAAAGGTTATTTAATATCTTGATGCCGTCAAGGCTTGTCTTTTTTTCTCTGTCTCACCGAAACTTTCTTCAATTACCATAGCTTGGTATGGGCTGGGGACCTAAGTTGAGGAGAAAAAGGTAATCTGCCACTTGTGTGCTGTTGTTCAAAATTTTGTGCCATTTCTCCCTGCTTTTTTAGATTGGGAGTGTCCCATGTTGGAAGAAAACATGCCATGTAAGAATTCCACTCTTTTGGACACCACTAAAGCAGTACCAATAGAGAAGGCACTACAGTTTTCAAACCTCTCTGCGATTTTAGGTAAGTTTCATATTCTTTTTCCTCATGTCACAAGGGGAAACCCTTGTCTATATTGGAAAAGCAAAGCATTTTTTCTTTTGAATGATTTCTAAGCTAAATTCATTGATTAGGATTACCTTTGGCTACACATCATATCTGACTAATAGTAAGTAGCTTAAGTACATATGGGTTTACTTTTTTAAAACATTTATTTTGAATTTTAGACTTGCAGAAAAGTTGCAAAAGTAATACTAAGGGTTCCCATATACCTCCCATCCAGCTTTCTGAAACATTATCTTATACAACCGTAATACAATGGTGACAATCAGGAAATTAACATTGGTATGAAACTGTTAACTAAACTACAGGCCTTATTCACGTTTCACCAGTTTTTCCACTAACGTCTTTTCTTCTGTTTCAGGATCCTATCTAGGATCCTACATTGAATTAGATTGTTATTTCTCCCTTAGTCTACTGAGATCTGTGACAGATCCTCAGTGTTTCTCATTCATAAGCTTGATACTTTTGAAGATTACTGATCAGTTATTTTGTAGAATGTCCCTCACTTTGAATCTGTCTAGTGTTTTTTCATGATTGGAAAGAGATTATGCAATTTTTGATAAGAACACCACAGAAATGATGTTGTATTAAGGAATTCTTAATGTCAGTACATATATCTTATTATTGGTGATGTTAAACTTCACTTGACTAAGGTGGTATCTGCTGGTTTTCTCCACTGTAAAGTTACTAGTTTCCCTCTGTAGTTAATAAATACCTAGAAAAACATAGTTTGAGACTCCATAAGTCCTGTATCTCCTCAAACTTTCATTCACTGATATTACCATTCATCAGAAGAACTTGATTGCCACAGTTCTTACTGTGGTGTTCATCTCATGGTGATTTTCTTTCTTTCTTTTTTTTTTTTTTTTACATCTTTATTGGAGTATAATTGCTTTACAATGGTGTGTTAGTTTCTGCTTTATAACAAAGTGAATCAGTTATACATATACATATGTTCCCATATCTCTTCCCTCTTGCGTCTCTCTCCCTCCCATCCTCCCTATCCCACCCCTCTAGGTGGTCACAAAGCACCGAGCTGATCTCCCTGTGCTATGCGGCTGCTTCCCACTAGCTGCCTATTTTATGTTTGGTAGTGTATATATGTCCATGCCACTCTATCACTTTGTCACAGCTTACCCTTCCCCCTCCCCATATCCTCAAGTCCATTCTCTAGTAGGTCTGTGTCTCTATTCCCATCTTACCCCTAGGTTCTTCATCACATTTTTTTTCTTAGATTCCATATATATGTGTTAGAATATGGTATTAGTCTTCCTCTTTCTGACTTAATTTACTCTGTATGACAGACTCTAGGTCCATCCACCTCACTACAAATAACTCAATTTTGTTTCTTTTTATGGCTGAGTAATATTCCATTGTATATATGTGCCACATCTTCTTTATCCATTCATCCAATGATGGACACTTAGGTTGCTTCCATCTCCTGGCTATTGTAAATAGAGCTGCAATGAACATTTTGGTACATGACTCTTTTTGAATTATGGTTTTCTCAGGGTATAGGCCCAGTAGTGGGATTGCTGGGTCGTATGGTAGTTCTATTTTTAGTTTTTTAAGGAACCGCCATACTGTTCTCCATAGTGGCTGTACCAATTCACATTCCCACCAGCAGTGCAAGAGTGTTCCCTTTTCTCTACACCCTCTCCAGCATTTATTGTTTCTAGATTTTTTGATGATGGCCATTCTGACCGGTGTGAGATGATATCTCATTGTAGTTTTGATTTGCATTTCTCTAATGATTAATGATGTTGAGCATTCTTTCATGTGTTTGTTGGCAGTCTGTATATCTTCTTTGGAGAAATGTCTATTTAAGTCTTCTGCCCATTTTTGGATTGGGTTGTTTGTTTTTTTATTATTGAGCTGCATGAGCTGCTTGTAAGTTTTGGAGATTAATCCTTTGTCATTTGCTTCATTTGCAAATATTTTCTCCCATTCTGAGGGTTGTCTTTTCGTCTTGTTTCTGGTTGCCTTTGCTGTGCAAAAGCTTTGAAGTTTCATTAGGTCCCATTTGTTTATTTTTGTTTTTATTTCCGTTTCTCTAGGAGGTGGGTCAAAAAGGATCTTGCTGTGATGTATGCCATAGAGTGTTCTGCCTGTGTTTTCCTCTAAGAGTTTGATAGTTTCTGGCCTTACATTTAGGTCTTTAATCCATTTTGAGCTTATTTTTGTGTATGGTGTTAGGGAGTGTTCTAATCTCATACTTTTACATGTACCTGTCCAGTTTTCCCAGCACCACTTATTGAAGAGGCTGTCTTTTCTCCACTGTACATTCCTGCCTCCTTTATCAAAGATAAGGTGACCATATGTGCGTGGGTTTATCTCTGGGCTTTCTATCCTGTTCCATTGATCTATCTTTCTGTTTTTGTGCCAGTACCATACTGTCTTGATTACTGTAGCTTTGTAGTATAGTCTGAAGTCACAGAACCTGATTCCTCCAACTCCGTTTTTCTTTCTCAAGATTGCTTTGGCTATTCGGGGTCTTTTGTGTTTCCATACAAATTGTGAAATTTTTTGTTCTAGTTCTTTGATAAATGCCAGTGGTAGTATGATAGGGATTGCATTGAATCTTTAGATTGCTTTGGGTAGTATAGTCATTTTCACAATGTTGATTCTTCCAATCCAAGAACATGGTATATCTCTACATCTATTTGTATCATCTTTAATTTCTTTCATCAGTGTCTTATAATTTTCTGCATACAGGTCTTTTGTCTCCTTAAGTAGGTTTATTCCTAGATATTTTATTCTTTTTGTTGCAATGGTAAATGGGAGTGTTTTCTTAATTTCACTTTCAGATTTTTCATTATTAGTGTATAGGAATGCCAGAGATTTCTGTGCATTAATTTTGTATCCTGCTACTTTACCAAATTGATTGATTAGCTCTAGTAGTTTTCTGGTAGCATCTTTAGGATTCTCTATGTATAGTATCATGTCATCTGCAAACAGTGACAGCTTTACTTCTTCTTTTCCGATTTGGATTCCTTTTATTTCCTTTTCTTCTTTGATTGCTGTGGCTAAAACTTCCAAAACTATGTTGAATAAGAGTGGTGAGGGGGCTTCCCTGGTGGCGCAGTGGTTGAGAGTCCGCCTGCCGATGCAGGGGACACAGGTCCGTGCCCCAATCCGGGAAGATCCCACATGCCGTGGAGCGGCTGGGCCCGTGAGCCATGGCTGCTGAGCCGGCACGTCCGGAGGCTGTGCTCTGCAATGGGAGAGGCCACAATAGTGAGATGCCCGCGTACCGCAAAAAAAAAAAAAAAAAAAAAAAAAAAAGAGTGGGCAGCCTTGTCTTGTTCCTGATCTTAGTGGAAATGGTTTCAATTTTTCACCATTGAGGATGATGGTGGCTGTGGGTTTGTCATATATGGCCTTTATTATGTTGAGGAAAGTTCCCTCTATGCCTACTTTCTGCAGGGTTTTTATCATAAATGGGTGTTGAATTTTGTCAAAAGCTTTCTCTGCATCTTTCTCTGCATCATTGAGATGATCATATGGTTTTTCTCCTTCAGTCTGTTAATATGGTGTATCATGTCGATTGATTTGCGTATACTGAAGAATCCTTGCATTCTTGCAATAAACCCCACTTGATCATGGTGTATGATCCTTTTAATGTGCTGTTGGATTCTGTTTGCTAGTATTTTGTTGAGGATTTTTGCATCTATGTTCATCAGTGATATTGGCCTGTAGTTTTCTTTCTTTGTGACATCCTTGTCTCGTTTTGGTATCAGGGTGATGGTGCCCTCGTAGAATGAGTTTGGGAGTGTTCCCCCCTCTGCTATATTTTGGAAGAGTTTGAGAAGGATAGGTGTTAGCTCTTCTCTAAATGGTTGATAGAATTCGCCTGTGAAGCCATCTGGCCCTGGGCTTTTGTTTGTTGGAAGATTTTTAATCACAGTTTCACTTTCAGTGCTTGTGATTGGTCTGTTCATATTTTCTATTTCTTGCTGATTCAGTCTTGGCAGGTTGTGCATTTCTAAGAATTTGTCCATTTCTTCCAGGTTGTCCATTTTATTGGTATAAAGTTGCTTGTAGTAATCTCTCATGATCTTTTGTATTTCTGTAGTGTCAGTTGTTACTTCTCCTTTTTCATTTCTGATTCTATGGATTTGAGTCTTCTCCCTTTTTTTCTTGATGAGTCTGGCTAATGGTTTATCAATTTTGTTTATCTTCTCAAGGAACCAGCTTTTAGTTTTATTGATCTTTGCTATCATTTCCTTCATTTCTTTTTCATTTATTTCTGATCTGATCTTTATGATTTCTTTCCTTCTGCTAACTTTGGGGTTGTTTTGTTCTTCTTTCTCTAATTGCTTTAGGTGCAAGGTTAGGTTGTTTATTCGAGAATTTTCCTGTTTCTTAAGGTAGGACTGTATTGCTATAAACTTCCCTCTTAGAACTGCTTTTGCTGCATCCCATAGGTTTTGGGTCATCGTGTCTCCATTGTCATTTGTTTCTAGGTATTTTTTGATTTCCTTTTTGATTTCTTCAGTGATCACTTCGTTATTAAGTAGTGTATTGTTTAGCCTCCATGTGTTTGTATTTTTTACAGATCTTTTCCTGTAATTGATATCTAGTCTCATAGCGTTGTGATCAGAAAAGATACTTGATATGATTTCAATTTTCTTAACTTTACCAAGGCTTGAATTGTGACCCAAGATATGATCTATCCTGGAGAATGTTCCATGAACACTTGAGAAAAATGTGTATTCTGTTGTTTTTGGATGGAATGTCCTATAAATATCAATTAAGTCCATCTTGTTTAATGTATCATTTAAAGCTTGTGTTTCCTTATTTATTTTCCTTTTGGATGATCTGTCCATTGGTGAAAGTGAGGTGTTAAAGTGCCCTACTATGATTGAGTTACTGTCAATTTCCCTTTTTATGGCTGTTAGTATTTACCTTATGTTTTGAGGTGCTCCTATGTTGGGTGCATAAATATATACAATTGTTATATCTTCTTCGTGGATCGATCCCTTGATCATAATGTAGAGACCTTCTTTGTCTCTTCTAATAGTCTTTATTTTAAAGTCTATTTTGTCTGATATGAGAGATACTCCAGCTTTCTTTTGATTTCCATTTGCATGGAATATCTTTTTCCTTCCCCTCACTTTCAGTCTGTATGTGTCCCTATGTGTCCCTAGGTCTGAAGTGGGTCTCTTGTAGACAGCATATATATGGGTCTTGTTTTTGTATCCATTCAGCCAGTCTGTGTCTTTTGGTGGGAGCATTTAATTCATTTGCATTTAAGGTAATTATCAATATGTATGTTCCTATTCCCATTTCTTAATTGTTTTGGGTTTGTTATTTTAGGTCTTTTCCTTCTCTTGTGTTTCTTGCCTAGAGAAGTTCCTTTAGCATTTGTTGTAAAGCTGGTTTGGTGGTGCTGAACTCTCTCAGTTTTTGCTTGTCTGTAAAGGTTTTAATTTCTCCATCAAATCTGAATGAGATCCTTGCTGGGTAGAGTAATCTTGGTTGTAGGTTTTTCTCCTTCATCACTTTAAATATGTCCTGCCAGTCCCTTCTGGCTTGCAGAGTTTCTGCTGAAAGATCAGCTGTTAACCTGATGGGGATTCCCTTGTGTGATATTTGTTGTTTTTCCCTTGCTGCTTTTAATATGTTTTCTTTGTATTTAATTTTGATAGTTTGATTAATATGTGTCTTGGCGTGTTTCTCCTTAGAGTTATCCTGTGTGGGACCCTCTGTGCTTCCTGGACTTGATTAACTATTTCCATTCCTATATTAGGGAAGTTTTCAAGTATAATCTCTTCAGATATTTTCTCAGTCCCTTCCTTTTCCTCTTCTTCTTCTGGGACCCCTATAATTCGAAAAAGAGGAGAAGGGGAAAAAATAATAAATCTTGCTCTCAAAGTCCACCTCCTCAATTTGGTATGATTCGTTGTCTATTCAGGTATTCCACCAATGCAGGGTACATCAAGTTGATTGTGGAGATTTAATCCGCTGCTCCTGATGCTTCCGGGAGAAATTTCCCTTTCTCTTCTTTGTTCGCACAGCTCCTGGGGTTCAGCTTTGGATTTGGCCCCGCCTCTGCGTGTAGGTCACCGGAGGGCATCTGTTCTTCGCTCAGACAGGACGGGGTTAAAGGAGCAGCAGATTCGGGGGCTCTGGCTCACTCAGGCTAGGCGGAGGGAGGGGTACAGATGCGGGGCGAGCCTGCGGCGGCAGAGGCGGGCGTCACGTTGCAGCAGCCTGAGGCGCGCCGTGCCTTCTCCCGGGGAAATTGTCCCTGGATCACGGGACCCTGGTAGTGGCGGGCTGCACAGGCTCCTGGGAGGGGAGGTGTGGAGCGTGACCTGTGCTCACACACAGGCTTCTTGGTGGCGGCAGCAGTAGCCTTAGCGTCTCATGCCCGTCTCTGGGGTCGTCGCTGATAGCCGCGGCTCACGCCCGTCCCTGTAGCTCCTTTAAGCAGTGCTCTTAATCCCCTCTCCTCACGCACCAGGAAACAAAGAGGGAAGAAAAAGTCTCTTGCCTCTTCGGCAGGTCCAGGCTTTTTCCCGGACTCCCTCCCGGCTAGCTGTGGTGCACTAACTCCTTCAGGCTGTGTTCACGCCAGTCCTCTCCCTGCGCTCTGACCCCGAAGGCCTGAAGCCCGATCCTCAGCTCCCAGCCCCGTCCCTCCCGGCGGGGCAGACAAGCCTCTAGGGCTGGTGAGTGCCCGTCGGCACCGATCCTCTGTGCGGAAATCTCTCTGCTTTGCCCTCTGCACCCCTGTTGCTTATCTGCTGTTCTGATTGGGTGATTTCTATTATTCTATCTTCCAGATCACTTATTTGTTCTACTGTGTCATTTAGTTTGCTATCACTGCTTCTAGATTGGTTTTTATCTTGGTAATTGAATTGTCCATTTTTGATTGGTTCATTTTTATAATTTCTAGTTCCTTGTTACAGTGATCTGCATTTCTATCAATTATCTTTCTTAATTATGTTAGCCTTTTTATTACCACCTTTTTTTTTTTTCGGTACGCGGGCCTCTCACTGTTGTGGCCTCTCCCGTTGTGGAGCACAGGCTCCGGACACTCAGGCTCAGCGGCCATGGCTCACGGGCCCAGCCGCTCCGCGGCATGTGGGATCTTGCCGGACCGGGGCACGAACCCGTGTCCTCTGCATCGGCAGGCGGACTCTCAACCACTGCGCCACCAGGGAAGCCCTATTACCACCTTTTTGAGTTCAATGTCTAGTAGACTGGTGAGCTCTGTTTCACTGTTTTTTTCTTACAGAGGATCTTGGGTCTTTTAATTCGGAGTAGTTCCTCTGACTTTTCATTTTACTTAACTTTGTCTTTATTAATTTAAGAGAAACAGTTATCTACTATGGTCTTGAAAGGGTGTTTTTATGTGGGAGCATCCTGGTGCAGGCTGTGTGTGTCCAATGTTTTGGTGCAAAGGCTGGTTTTGGTATAGACACAGCCGTGTCCTTCCTCAGGTTTTGCTGGCTGTTATCCCCTTGATAGTGGGTGTGGTTCATGCTAGAGTATCTAGAGCCTATGCAGAATGTGAGGCAGGGCTTCCTCTCTGCTCAGTGGCTGTCACCACTTTGTCAGAGGCAGGTCTGCTCCCCAGTTGTTGGATTAGAAGCTCTGAGGGTTGGGTCTCTGTTGCCCTTGAGCCTGTCCCCTGCCCCAAAGCAAGTGAGGCTTCTTCAGTCACAGAGGACCTGTGTGCCACCTGTGTAGGCATCTGTGATTCTGCTCAGAAGCTGCTTAAGTTCGCGTCCCTTTCTCTGTTGTATTTGTCCCAGATATAGTGCAAGGCTGTGGTGTGACATAGGCTGGGCCTGGTGGTCAGGGCATTGTGGATATAGGAACTGAGGTGGCTGTGCTTCCTCCTGAGATCTGGGCTGCCTCTGTGGCAGACCTCTCCCAAGACCTGCCTGCTCCAGATCTACCACTAAGGTGTGGTGTGGAATAGGTGGAGCCAGGGCACTCTCACTGGGAGCTGAACCACCACCTATTCCTGAGTGTGCTGACAATGGCCTCTACGGCTCCACCCAGATCACACTACACGCCCTCTTGGTGGTCTCTGCCTAGCTAGATGGAGCCCTCTCCCAGGGCCTATGTGCTCAAAGTTCAGGGCTTAACCACTGCACACTCTTTTGATGCCACCCTATGTGCATGCTGACAGTACCCACCACAGCTCAACCCGGATCACACCCCAGGCACCCTGGTCTGTCTCTGGGTAGCTAGATCAAGTCTTTGCTCAGAACCTACGCCAGGCTATAGTGTGGAGTGAGTGGGGCTGGGGTACTTGCCCCTTTGAGTTGGGAAGTGCCATGAGGTTCTCTTTGCCCTGATTGTTAGCAAGCCAGAATGTGTATACTGCTTAAGGTAGAGTCTAGGCTTTTCCAGCCCTTCTGTCTGTCTCAGCAGATTTCCCAGCAGGCCAGGGCACTTGTCTCCTGTGCACAGGACCCAAGGACTGTGATGTCCAGGTTGGGCTTGTTTTGCTTGCTCCCCAGGGCGAGGGTCCACCCATGTGGACCTTTTCTTCCTTACAGATCTCTCCCAGGGGCACAAGTCCTGACCCAGTGCCTTTTTCTTCCATCTCACCTGGTTATGTGGAGATCTGTCTCACAGCTTTGGTTGTATAGGAGTTTTTCTGCCAGTTTCCAGTTAGTTTTCCATGAGAATTTTTCTACATGTATATGTATTTTTGATGTGTTTGCTGTGGGAGGTGAGTTCCACATTCTCCTATCCTGCCATCTTGGTTACCCTCCCCTGAATTATATTTCTAATAGATTGTTTTTTTTTCCTTTCTTAGGTACCTCTTCAGAAGACTATCAGAAATGCCATAGAAAAGTGTAAGAACTAACAGTTTAAAAGTTGTTGTGCTTTTTTTTTTTTTTTTTTTTTTGCAGTACGCGGGCCTCTCACCGTTGTGGCCTCTCCCGTTGCGGAGCACAGGCTCCGGACGCGCAGGCTCAGCGGCCATGGCTCACGGGCCCAGCCGCTCCGCGGCATGTGGGATCTTCCCAGACCGGGGCACGAACCCGCGTCCCCTGCATCGGCAGGCGGACTCTCAACCACTGCGCCACCAGGGAAGCCCTAAAAGTTGTTGTGCTTTTAAAACTTTGTGTACTAATAGTTATGTAGCAAGTATGATTGGTAACCCACAAATTCAGATGTTTGTTTATTCAATATTTGTTGAGGACTCACTGTATACCAGAACTGTTCTGATTGCTGGAGGTATATTTGCTAACTATCCATCTGTCTGTCTGTCTATCTATCTAATTGCTGTAGTGAACAAAATTGATTAAAAACAAAATCTCTGCCTTCTTTGAGTCCACATTCTAGTTGGAGGAGATAGACAATAAATAAATAAGCAAGTAAATTTATACCATGCTATATGGTAATGAATGCTATGGAGAAAAATAAAACAAAATAGGTGACTAGGGAGTATTGGGATAGAGATTTGCTCTTCTAAGTAGTGTGGTCCGAGACTCACCATTGAAAAGGCAGCATTTGAGCAGAGTCCTAAAGAAGGAGACAGAGCAAGCTGTGTAACTCATTGGAGAAAAGAGCATTCCAGGTAGAGGGAATAGCTGGAGCCATGCCCTGAGGCAAGAAGGCCTGGGCTCCTGGTGTGAAGTGAGGGAGGAGGAGTGAGGTAAGAGAGAAAGTGAGAGAAGAAGCAAGAGGCCAGATCATATAAGGCATTTAAGTCAAATATAAGTGAATTGGAAGGCCTTTGAAGGGTTTAGAAGGATGATATGATACGACTTATGTTTTAAAAGAATCATGCTAGCTGCTGTGTTGAGAATAGACTATGATGAGGCAAGGAATTAGGGAAATTATAGTTAGGAGACTACTGCCCTAATCTGGGCAAGAAATATTGGAATATGGACCAGAGTGGCAAGAGGGGAGATAGTGAGAGGTAGGATTTTGGATATATTTTGAAAGCAGAACTAAGAGGATCCACTGAAGGACTGAGTGGTGAAGTATGAAAGTAGTCAAGGCTAACACCATGGTTTTGGCTTGAGCAACTGGAAGGATGGAGTTGCCATTTATTAAGATGGGGAAGACTGAGGAGAAACATATTACCAGGGGCAGGTGAGTTTGGCTTAGGGCATGTAGACTGAAGGGTAAGGTATGTGGGAGAGATGTTCAAGGACGTGGTCACATTCTGGATCATGAATACCTTAAGAGCTGGTATTTTTATTTTTTCCTGAATATGATGAGAGCCTATGAAAGATTTTCAGTAGGACTGTAAAATATAATGATTTTTTTAACACCTAATCTTCAAAGGTTGAAAGAACTTACACAAAATTCATACAAGTTTAAAAACAAAGTCAGGAGACACCATCAAGAAAGTGAGAAGACAGTATACACAATGGGAGAAAATATTTGCAAATCATATATCTAATAAGGGAATTGTATGCAGAGTATGTAAAGAACTCTTACAACTCAACAATAAAAGGACAAATAACCTGATTTAAAAATGGACAAAGCATCTGAACAGGCATTTCTCCATAGAAGATAAACAAATGGCCAATAAGCACGTGAAAAGATACTTAATATCATTATCCATTTGGGAAATGCAAATCAACTTCATTGAGATAGAACTTCACACCCACTGGGATGGTTATAATCAAAGAGACAGATAACAAGTATTGTCTTGGATGTGGAGAAGTTGGAACTCTCATACATGGCTGATGAGAATTTTAAATAGTGAAGGTGCTTTGGAAAATAGCTTGGCAGTTCCTCCAAATGTGACCCAGCAATTCAGTCCTAGTTTTGCATACCTAAGAGAAATGAAAACTATGTGTACACAAAAACTTGTACATGAATGTTCACAGCAAGTTGATTCATAACAGCCAAAAAGTAGAAACAATCCAAATATCCATCTACTGATGAATAGATAAATAAAATATGGTATATCCATAATGGGATGTTATTCAACAGCAAAAAGAAGTGAAATTCTGATATGCACTACAACATGGATGAACCCTGTAAATATTATGCTAACTGAAAGAAGCCAGTCATACAAGACCACATATTTTATGGTTTCATTCATATAAGATAGCAAGAATAGACAAATCTGTAGAGACAGAAAGCAGATTAATGATTGTCTAAGACTGGGAGGTTTGGAAAAAAATGAGCATTGACTGCTAGTGGGTATAGGGTTTCTTTTTGGGGTGATGAAAATGTTCTAAAATTGACTGTGATGGTGGTTGCACAACTCTCTGAATATACTAAAAACCATTGAATTACACACTCTAAATTGGTAAATTGGTAAATTATATGGTATGTGAATTATATCAATAAATCTGTTAAAAAAGAAAAAGTTAGGACCAAGGAAGCCAAGGAGATATAATTTTTAATAGGCGATATAGATATAACCAGATTTTGTTTATACCAGAATTAAATGGTAGACAGTACAATGTGGTCTTCTTTGATGAGGATCTATAGTATTGGTACTTTGTGTTGCTGAGTGTGTGGGGGCAAGGACTGATAAACTGCTGAGCAAAAATTTCTGTGGAATTTTTAATTACCCAACCAAAATTCTTGCCAGTCATCCTACCTCTTCGCAAACATATGCATCATATTTCTGTCTTGTGCAATCACTCTTGCAGCAAAGAAGAAGATGGATTAGGAGTGATTAGATTGAAGGGATGACTATTGTGGCATTCCAAGTGAGGCATGATTAGGACCTGAACTTTAGTGGCAAGGATTGCTTAGAAGGAAAACTTGAGAACAATTCAAGAGTGATAATCAACTGTTGTTAATGATTGGTTGGTTAAGAGAGGAAGATGGAGTCTGTGATGACCCTCAGCCCTCTGACTTAGGAAATAGGATGAATGATGACTCATTCACTATGTGAAGGAACACAAATAGAAAAGCAAGAGTGAGTTGGAGTGACAGGTCTGGAAAACACTGAAATACCTACAGCACTTTGAAGTGGAGATATCTAGCAGGCATTTGTATATCCCAGCCTGGAAAACAAGGGAAAGGTTCTGGGCTGAAAGCAAAGTTGTTCCCTTGGGAAAGTGTTTAGAGTGAGAAAAGAATAGTTTTAGTGTGATAGGCTCCTTATAGTTATGCTTGCATCTAAATGATGAGAAATTTCTGAAGAAAAGAAAATCAGTGACTTTTATTCTTGGGTGAATTATTCTTCCTTGGTGAAGAACAATGAAAATTCTAAGGATAAATTATTAAGAAAATATAGCTTTATTGATTTATTTTTTAAAATAACTGATCTAAACTTCTCACGGGCTTTGATCACCTTTCTCCCCTGTTTAGCAGGGAAATGATGAGATAAAGTTATTAATGCCATCCAGTTACTTCCAGGTAAAAGTCTCTTCTGGGTAAAAGCTGAGTCTTTCAGATTTTCTCCCACTCCATATTCCTGAGGATGATCATACCTCTTGATTTGCCTGGGACAGTCCTAGTACGTGCCTGCTGTTCTCACATAATCTTTTATAGAGCTTCCTTTTACTCTCAGAAAGGTCCCAGTTTGGACAAATCGTCACCCTAAATATAGGTGTATAGACCAGAGGTGGGGGATGGGTGAAGTTGGGTCTTGAGGGTGTCTGGGATCCACAAGTTGTCTCTGAATTTTTACTGATTTGTGCTGCAGGTTTCAAGACTAGTTCATTGATGAACTTACAGCTGTATTTTGGGCCTGAAGTCCTCCATTGCTGATTTTTCCTCACCTTAGCTTTTATTGCCGTCCCAAACCCCTTAAGTCTCATTGAAGTCCTCCATCCAGATTTTGACTTAGTTGCCTTTCTACAACCTTCGTGGTAAACTCACCTAGACACAACAGCCCTATGCCAGGTATTTTGGTTCTAAATTTGACCACCTTCTCTGCATTGCCTTTGGTATGTGGAACCTTGAGAACTAGTTTACAGTATACAGGAATTAAGGGACTCTTAGGAGGGCTGAGGCCTCCTCTCTGCCTGAGTATCCCAAGCTCTTATTTTTATGTTGAGTTTCCACCTTGTGTGGATGTTTTCTCCTAGAGTTCTAAACAGGGAGTTTGGCACATGCCCTCTACTTTGGGCTTTCTCTTCACCTCTTCTAATGTCATCATCACACCTCTTACCCCCACCTCCAGATTTTTGGCTTGAAGGAGAGAAGTCAGTCCCCATTGTCTAACTGCTTGTTTCCTAAGCCTCTGTCCCCTTTCTCTTTCCAATAAACCTTTAGGCTGGAAAGCGTAGAGGAGGGATATATCTTAGGTCACATGAGTTCCTATAGTAAAACTCTGTAGTTCATGTAAAACTCTGTGGTTCTGTCCACAAGACTTAATCTATATATGTTAATAGGACCTTGAGGAATGTATCAGGATGTTAAATGTGCTTTCATGTAGTCTTAGAGTTTGGACAGTGACCTTAATAGATGAGAACAAAATAAAAATGACAATTACCCCATCCCCTATTCTGTGTAGAACCATCTATGTAGAATTTGTAATAAGTGAGATCAAAACCTAATTCTTTCAACATTAGACCATCACCAATCTCTAAGCTATTTAAGAAAAGACAAAGAATGCACCGAGAGGATGAAATGATCAAGAATGTTTATTTCTTTGATAAGAGTTATTGGTGTCATATGCAAGGAGAGGGGGAAACTTCTCCCTCACCTCAACACAAGAGAGAAGCTCCCAGAGATCCATTTGGAAAGTTCAACATATGTTCCCTGGAATTTGGTTTCTGACTCACACCTGGTAAAGCTAAAAGCAAGAAGGTCTGTTAGATGCTTTGGAATGGCTGATAAAGGGGACACTAGAAATACTTTCAGAGTATGGCACAGCAAAGATTTGTGCATATTGCCCAGATGTCAGACATAGATCCCACAGAAGGGATCTTCTTGAAAGGGATCATGCCCAATACGACTTCCTGGAAAGGACAAAATAAACTTGACTGAAAGAGACTGGAAATTCTACCATCAAATTGAAAAGCTGAGGACATCATAAAGAGCAAGTGAGAGAGCCCCAGAGATGGGGAAATCTTATCACCGAACCCTTCAAAATACTTCAGGTTTGGTCTTCCCTGGTGGTGCAGTGGTTAAGAATCCGCCTGCCAATGCAGGGGACACAGGTTCGAGCCCTGGTCCAGGAAGATCCCCCATCCCGCGGAGCAACTAGCCCCGTGCACCACAATTACTGAGCCCGCACTCTAGAGCCTGCAAGCCACAACTACTGAAGCCTGCGCACCTAGAGCCCATGCTCAGCAACAAGAGAAGACACCGCAGTGAGAGGCCCACGCACCGCAAAGAAGAGTAGCCCCCACTCGCTGCAACTAGAGAAAGCCCGCGCACAGCAACAAAGACCCAACGCAGCCAAAAATAAAATAAATAAATTTATTTAAAAAAAACGACTTCAGGTTTGAAAGAGTCAGCATTTGGTTATCTGTCATGCCCAAAGGGCACCAAGGACATATTATAATAGTTTCAGTTAAGATCAGGAAAGACCTTTTCTACAGTTCCTTCCTGCTACTCCAATGCCAAAGGATCCTAAAAAGTAGTTAACAAATGGGGAAGGAAAAAGAGCAAGAAATAGAGGGAAAAAACAGCGATGGTTGCTTTCCTCACTGCAGGTTATGAGTCTAAATTAGACCTAAGTTGGGAAAAGGAAGAGGTTTAAGTTGGATAATAAGAGTTTAGTGTTGTGATATTATGCTGGGCTTTTTATTACCTAAAAATGACTACTTATAGGCCAGAGAATACCACAAAAGCAACAGAATACACCTGAAAGGGGCAAGAAAGTACTATTTTGACAGGATGAATTAATTTTTTTGTATCTGATTTTTTTCCAATATTTTTTATTGAAGTATAGATGATTTACAATGTGTTAATTTCTGCTATGCAGCAAAGTGATTCTGTTATATATATATACATTCTTTTTAAAATATTCTTTTCCATTATGGTTTATCATAGGATATTGAATATAATTCTCTGTGCTATACAGTAGGACCTTGTTGTTTATAAATTCTCTATATAAAAGCTTACATCTTCTAACTCCAACCTCCCACTCCATCCCTCCTCCAATCCTCTCCCCCTTGGCAACCACCACTCTGTTCTCTATGTATGTCATTCTGTTTCTGTTTCATAGGTAGGTTCATTTGTGTCATATTTTAGATTCCATGTATAAGTGATATAATATGGTATTTGTCTTTCTCTTTCTGACTTACTTCACTTAGTATGATAATCTCTAGTTGCATCCATGTTGCTGCAAATAGCATTATTTTGTTCTTTTTTATGACTGAGTAGTATTCCATTGTATATATGTACCACATCTTCTTTACCTGTCCATCTACTGATGGACATTTAGGTTGTTTCCATGTCTTGGCTATTGTGAATAGTGCTACTATGAACATGGGGGTGCATGTGTCTTTCTGAATTATAGTTTTTAACAGGATAAATTTAAAGGGGAAATATGAAGGAATAAAATACTTTTTTGCTTACTGAGTTCAACTTTTCACTAAGGCAGTAATAGGAATTTAAAAATCATCTTCTCACATTTAGTTTTCAACTCCACTCTCTTGCTGGGGACTCAGAAATTCCACTTTGGTGGTCAAAGGCTGAGCTTTGATTATTTTGTATTCCTCTTGTAATAGCTAATCCTCTTTTACACATTTGGATAGGATTGGGGGCAGTCTCATTTGTGAAAGTATAAAATAGAACAGAGTATTAATTTTTTTAAAGTATTATCTCTAATGTTACTTGAGATGCTTACCACAAGAATCCTGGAAAACAAGGGACTTCCCAGGTGGTCCAGTGGGTAAGACTCCACACTCCCAATACAGGGGGCCTGGGTTCGATACCTGGTTGGGGAACTAGATCCCACATGTATGCCACAACTAAGAGTCATGCTGCAACTAAGAGTCGGCATACCTCAACTAAGAAGTCCACATGCTGCAACTAAAAAAAAAAGATCCTGCTTGCCGCAAAGAACACCCTGCGTGCTGCAACTAAAACCCAGCACAGCCAAAATAAATAAATAAATGTTTTCTGTAAAAAGGTAATGAGATATCATTTCTTTAAAAAAAAAAACGAATCCTGGAAAACAAGATTGCTATTCCTTTTCCATAAATGAGATAATCAAGACTCAAGACAGGTAAAGTAACTTTCCCAAGGCCACTGAAGTATAAGTAGCAGAACTGAGCTTTAAATCAAGGTCTGTCTGATTCTAAATACTATGCTTTGTCCTCTACACATATTGTCTCACACTGATGAATGTATAAGTATATTGCCCTTTATTATGAAACTATTTGTTCATATAGATATGTTAGCATTTTTTCTAACTAGTTTTATTTTTTCTATAGGATAATTGATTGCATACAAATGTCTTTAAGTATTATTTGAGGATTCTCAAAAGTTACTGAAAGAGTAAAAGAATCCCATTAATTTGTTCTTATTCTAGCATGATGATGTTAGCAGACCCAAGTATTTCTCCAAAACCAAAGAGTACTGCAAATTCAGAATCAGGTAATTAGTAATGAAACTAATCATTTTCATAATCCCCTATTTATTTATTTATTTTTAACATCTTTATTGGAGTATAATTGCTTTACAGTGTTGTGTTAGTTTCTGCTGTATAACAAACTGAATCAGCTATATGCATACATGTATTGCCACATCCCCTCCCTCTTGCGTCTCCCTCCCACCCTCGTTATCCGACCCCTCTAGGTGGTTGCAAAGCACTGAGCTGATCTCCCGGTGCCATGCAGCTGCTTCCCAGTAGCTATCTATTTTACATTTGCTACTGTATATATGTCAATGCTACTCTCTCACTTCGTCCCTGCTTACCCTTCCCCATCCCCATTCCTCAAGTCCATTCTCTACGTCTGTGTCTTTATTCCTGTCCTACCCCAAGGTTCATCAGAACCATTTTTTTAGATTCCATATGTATGTGTTAGCATGCAGTATTTGTTTTTCTCTTTCTGACTTACTTCACTCTGTATGACAGACTCTAGGTCCATCCACCTCACTACAAATAACTCAATTTCATTTCTTTTTATGGCTGAGTAATATTCCATTGTATATATGTGCCACATCTTCTTTATCCATTCATCCAATGATGGACACTTAGGTTGCTTCCATCTCCTGGCTATTGTAAATACAGCTGCAGTGAACATTGTGGTACATGACTCTATCTGAATTATGGTTTTCTCAGGGTCCATGCCCAGTAGTGAGATTGCTGGGTCATATGGTAGTTCTATTTTTAACTTTTTAAGGAACCTCCATACTGTTCTCCATAGTGGCTGTATCAATTTACATTCCCACCAACAGTGCAAGAGTGTTCCCTTTTCTCCACACCCTCTCCAGCATTTATTGTTTGTAGATTTTTTTGTTGATGGCCATTCTGATTGGTGTGAGGTGATACCTCATTGTAGTTTTGATTTGCATTTCTCTAATGATTAGTGATGTTGAGCATCTTTTCATATGTTTGTTGGCAATCTGTATATCTGCTTTGGAGAAATGTCTATTTAGGTCTTCTGCCCATTTTTGGATTGGGTTGTTTGTTTTTTTGATATTGAGCTTCATGAGCTGTTGTATATTTTGAGATTAATCCTTTGTCATTTGCTTCATTTGCAAATATTTTCTCCCATCTGAGGGCTATCATGTTAATGGTTTCCTTTACTGTGCAAAAGCTTTGAAGTTTCATTAGGTCCCATTTGTTTATTTTTGTTTTTATTTCCATTTCCCTACGAGGTGGGTCAGAAAGAATTTTGTTGTGATTTATGTCATAGAGTGTTCTACCTATGTTTTTCTCTAAGAGTTTTAGAGTGGCCTTACATTTAGGTCTTTAATCCATTTGGATTTTATTTTTGTGTATGGTGTTAGGAAGTGTTCTAATTTTATTCTTTTACATGCAGCTGTCCAGTTTTCCCACCACCACTTATTGAAGAGGCTGTCTTTTCTCCATTGTATACTCATGCCTCCTTTATCAAAGATAAGGTGATTGTATGTGCATAGGTTAATCTCTGGGCTTTCTACCCTGTTCCATTGATCTATATTTCTGTTTTTGTGCCAGTACCATACTGTCTTGATTACTGTAGCTTTGTAGTATAGTCTGAAGTCTGGGAGCCTGATTCCTCCAGCTGTGTTT
Source organism: Mesoplodon mirus (assembly GCF_964341445.2). Classification (NCBI taxonomy): domain Eukaryota; kingdom Metazoa; phylum Chordata; class Mammalia; order Artiodactyla; family Ziphiidae; genus Mesoplodon; species Mesoplodon mirus. The sequence goes on from NC_138980.1 coordinate 74,820,224, forward strand.
TTCTTTCTCAATATTGTTTTGGCTATTTGGGGTCTTTTATGTTTCCATACAAATGGTGCAATTTTTTGTTCTAGTTCTGTGAAAAATGCCATTGGTAGTTTGATAAGGATTGCACTGAATCTGTAGATTGCTTTGTGTAGTATAGTCATTTTCACAATGTTGATTCTTCCAATCCAAGAACATGGTATATCTCTCCATCTGCTTATATCCTCTTTAATTTCCTTCATCAGTGTCTTATAGTTTTCTGCATACAGGTCTTTTTTCTCCTTAGGTAGGTTTATTCCTAGGTATTTTATTCTTTTTGTTGCAATGGTAAATGAGAGTGTTTCCATAATTTCTCTTTCAGATTTTTCATCATTAGTGTATAGGAATGCCAGAGATTTCTGTGCATTAATTTTGTATCCTGCTACTCTACCAAATTGATTGATTAGCTCTAGTAGTTTTCTGGTAGCATCTTTAGGATTCTCTATGTATAGTATCATGTTATCTGCAAACAGTGACAGTTTTACTTCTTCTTTTCCAATTTGGATTCCTTTTATTTCTTTTTCTTCTCTGACTGCTGTGGCTAAAACTTCCAAAACTATGTTGAGTAATAGTGGTGAGAGTGGGCAACCTTGTCTTGTTCCTGATCTTAGTGGAAATGGTTTCAGTTTTTCACCATTGAGAATGATGTTGGCTGTGGGATTGTCTTATACGGCTTTTATTATGTTGAGATATGTTCCCTCTATGCGTACTTTCTGGAGAGATTTTATCATAAATTGATGTTGAATTTTGTCAGAAGCTTTTTCTGCATCTATTGAGATGATCATATGGTTTTTATCCTTCTGTTTTTTAATATGGTGTATCACAATGATTGATTTGCGAATATTGAAGAATCTTTGCCTTCCTGGGATAAACCCCACTTGATCATGGTGTATGATCCTTTTAATATGCTGTTGGATTGTTTGCTAGTATTTTTTTGAGGATTTTTGCATCTATGTTCATCAGTGATACTGGCCTGTAGTTTTCTTTCTTTGTGACATCTTTGTCTCTTTTTTTTTGTTTTTTTTTGTTTTTTGTTTTTTTTTGCATTACACGGGCCTCTCACTGTTGTGGCCTCTCCCATTGCAGAGCACAGGCTCTGTACGCGCAGGCTCAGTGGCCATGGCTCATGGGCCCAGCCACTCCGCGGCATGTGGGATCCTCCTGCACCAGGGCACAAACCCGTGTCCCCTGTGTCAGCAGGTGGACTCTCAACCACTGCACCACCAGGGAAGCCCCTTTGTCTGGTTTTGGTATCAGGGTGATGGTAGCCTCGTAGAATGAGTTTGGGAGTGTTCCTCCCTCTGCTGTATTTTGGCAGAGTTTCAGAAGGATAGGTGTTAAGTCTTCTCTAAATGTTTGATAGAATTTGCCCGTGAAGCCATCTGGTTCTAGGCTTTTGTTTGTTGGAAGATTTTTAATCACAGTTTCAATTTCAGTGATTGTGATTGGTCTGTTCATATTTTCTATTTCTTCCTGGTTCAGTCTCAGAAGGCTGTGCTTTTCTAAGAATTTGTCCATTCCTTCCAGGTTTCCATTTTATTGGCATATAGTTGCTTGTAGTAATCTCTCATGATCCTTTGTATTTCTGCAATGTCAGTTGTTACTTCTCCTTTTTCATTTCTAATTTTGTTTATTTGAGTCTTCTCCCTTTTTTTTTGGTGAGTCTGGCTAATGGTTTATCAATTTTGTTTATCTTCTTATAGAACTAGGTTTTAGTTTTATTGATCTTTGCTGTTGTTTCCTTCATTTCTTTTTCTTTTATTTCTGATCTGCTCTTTATGATTTCTTTCCTTCTGCTAACTTTGGGGTTTTTTTCTCTAACTGCTTTAGGTGTAAGGTTAGGTTGTTTCAGATTTTTCTTGTTTCTTGAGGTAGGATTGTATTGCTATAAACTTCCCCCTTAGAACTGCTTTTGCTGCATCCCATAGGTTTTGGGTCATCGTGTTTTCATTGTCATTTGTTTCTAGGTATTTTTGATATCCTCTTTGATTTCTTCAGTGATCTCTTAGTTATTTAGTAGTGTAGTGTTTAGCCTCCATGTGTTTGTATTTTTTACAGGTTTTTTCCTGTAATAGATATGTAGTCTCATAGCGTTGTGGTCGGAAAAGATACTTGATATGATTTCAATTTTCTTAAATTTACCAAGGCTTGAATTGTCACCCAAGATATGATCTATCCTGGAGAATGTTCCATGAGCACTTGAGAAGAAAGTGTATTCTGTTGTGTTTGGATGGAATGTCCTATAAATATCAATTATGTCCATCTTGTTTAATGTATCATTTAAAGCTGGTGTTTCCTTATTTATTTTCCTTTTGCATGATCTGTCCATTGGTGAAAGTGGGGTGTTAAAGTCCCCTACTATGATTGTGTTACTGTCGATTTCCCCTTTTATGGCTGTTAGCATTTGCCTTATGTATTGAGGTGCTCCTATGTTGGGTGCATAAATACTTACAATTGTTATATCTTCTTCTTGGATTAATCCCTTAATCATTATGTAGTGTCCTCCTTTGTCTCTTGTAATAGTCTTTATTTTAATGTCTATTCTGTCTGATATGAGAATTGCTACTTCAGCTTTCTTGTAATTTCCATTTGCATGGAACATCTTTTTCCATTCCCTCACTTTCAGTCTGTACGTGTCCCTAGGTCTGAAGTGAGTCTCTTGTAGACAGCATATATACTTGTCTTGTTTTTGTATCCATTCAGCCAGTCTATGTCTTTTGGCTGGAGCATTTAATCCATTTGCATTTAAGGTAATTATCGAAGTGTGTGTTCCTATTACCATTTTGTTAATTGCTTTGGGTTTGTTTTTGTAGGTCTTTTCTTTCTCTTGTGTTTCCCGCCTAGAGAAGTTCCTTCAGCATTTATTGTAAAGCTGGTTTGGTGGTGCTGAATTCTCTTAACTTTTGCTTATCTGTAAAGGTTTTAATTTCTCCATCAAATCTGAATGAGATCCTTGCTGGGTAGAGTAATCTTGGCTGTATGTTTTTCCCTTTCATCACTTTAAATATGTCCTGCCACTCCCTTATGGCTTGCAGAGTTTCTGCTGAAAAATCGGCTGTTAACCTTATGGGGATTCCCTTGTATGTTATTTGTTCCTTTTCCCTTGCTGCTTTTCATATTTTTACTTTCTACTCAATTTTTGATAGTTTGATTAATATGTGTCTTGGCATGTTTCTCCTTGGATTTATCCTGTATGGGACTCTCTGCGCTTCCTGGAATTGATTAACTATTTCCTTTCTCATGTTAGGGAAGTTTTCGACTATAATCTCTTCAAATATTTTCTCAGGTCCCTTTTTTTCTCTTCTTCTTTGGGGCCCCTATAATTCGAATGTTGGTGTGTTTAATGTTTTCCTAGAGGTCTCTGAGACTGACCTCAATTCTTTTCATTCTTTTTTCTTAATTCTGCTCCCTGGCAGTTATTTCCACCATATTATCTTCCAGCTCACTTATCTGTTCTTCTGCCTCAGTTATTCTGTTTTTGATTCCTTCTAGAGTATTTTTAATTTCACTAATTGTGTTCTTCAACACTGTTTGCTCTTTAGTTCTTCTAGAGCCTTGTTAGTGTTTCTTGTATTTTCTCCATTCTGTGTCCAAGATTTTGGATCATCTTTACTATCATTACTCTGAATTCTTTTTCAGGTAGTTTGCCTATTTTGCCTTCATTTATTTGGTCTTGTAGGTTTTTACCTTGCTCTTTGTCTGTAACATATTTTTTTTGTTGCTTCATTTTTTTGTTTTCATTTGTGGTGCTGTATTCCTGTCTTACTGGTTGTTTGGCCTGAGACATCCAGCACTGGAGTATGCAGGCAGTTGGATAGAGCTGGGTCTTGGTGCTGAGATGAGGATCTCTGGGATGCCTCACTCTGATTGATATTCCCTGGGATCTGAGGTTTCTCTGTTAGTCCGGTGGTTTCAACTTGGAACTCCCACCACAGGAGCTCGGGCCTGACCTCCAGCTTTGGAACCAAGATCCCACAAGTTTCGTGGCATGGTAAAAAAATAAGAAGAAGAAGAAAAATAGAAAAAAAGGAGCAGTACAATATCAAAGAATAAAAAAACAAAATAAAATTAGAAAGATGAAAAATATATTAGGAAAAATAAAACTATAATTGAAACATGTGCAACAAGGTAAAATAAAGCCACAACAGAAAAAAGAAAAAAAAAAAAGGTGGGGTGGCGTGGGGGAACAAGCCAGAAGGAGAGATCACCAGTTGCTGGGGGTTCCTCTATCCCCTTAGGTGTCTGTGGTCCCCCACCGGTGCCTGCTAGGTGCCCTAGTTGTGAGGAGATGCGAATTTTGTTTCCTCCTAGTACACCCTCTTGACCCTGACTCCCTCTATTCATTTTTGTCACAGTACCACAGTATATGTTAAGAAAACTGGTAGCCCAGGAAACTGAGTGCTTTTTAGTGTGGTTGTGTTTAAGAAATGAAGATATGTGAGGTTAAGTCTTAACTATCCCCACAGCACCCATCATTAATTCATTTAATAAACATTTACTGAGTATGTATTCTGTACTAGGTATTACTATATATACCGATAAGGAGTGATATATTTTCCCTGACCTTGCAAATTTCAGTCATAGGAGAGGAAGATAATCAGTAAACAGATGCATTGGAGTTATGTGTGATGATTGAAAAATAAAAGAATCAACAAAGTGCCTTGCATTTTTGGCTCTCTATTATTTAGTTTACTATTAGAATAAACATAGCAAGACCTTTACAACCTTATTAACATCTATTGTATTTCAGATTTCTATTTTCTTTATTTCCTGCAAGAAGTTTTATAGCATCTGTTTGGGGATAAATTTAAAGAATTGCTTGCTTTGCTCCTGATGGATATAAATGTTTGTATGAACTAAAAAAAAAAGAGTTTTTTGGTGTTGTCTTCACTTTAAGTGGTTGTCTTAATGAGCATTTAGAAAATGCCAGGTATTATGTTAGGAAGTGTGGGTATAAAAATGCTTAAGATGGTTTCTGTTCTAAGGGAAATGAATCTAGTGATAAAAACTAAACTTGTAAAAGCACACATCCTTGGAAAGAGTAGCACCTACTACCTTGGAGGGTGAGCCTTAGAAGGAAGATTTGCTTTATAGATCACAATTAAGGAACTTGTGAACAAGGGAAGAAAGATATGAAAGGGAAAGTTGGTAAGGGTATCAAAAACAATCATGATTTTACCTAGTTCTTGCCAGATTTTGGCTGTGGAAAATATTATTTATAAAGCCTGGTAGTAAGGCAGAATATTGATTCTGTAATTATGTATGCTTGTGTATTCTTACTTTTATGTGGTTGATTGACTTAAAATTTTAAATTAAATAAATTACATCTTGCTCTAGAGTTATTTTTTACACATTCCTTAATTCAGCAAATCCAAGTTTGTTCCAGTTGTTTGTCAGGCTCTTTACTAAGTGTTAGGAAACCAAGAAATGGCTATATTCCTGGCCTCAAGGGTTCATAGTCTAGTAATAGAAACAAACAAACAAGAAATTACTCTTCAGACATCTCCTGCTCATTCTTCTTTGCAATCTTATCTACTGCTATTAGCTATTAAATGTGGGAGTTCTTAAAGGCTGATTCCTAGATTTTAATCTCTGTTCAGTCTACCCACTGATATGTATAAGTGTCCTATAAAAGGCAGGGCTTCCAAATTTTCCATTCTAGACTCTCCTCTGAGGTAAGACCCTTATATGTAGCTGCCTTCTGGACATTTCCTCTTGGATGTTTCAGAGACACCTTATGTCATCATTCCTTAATTCCACTCATTCAACTAATATTTATTAAGCATCTACAGTATAACACAAACTGTTTTAGTTGCTGGGGAACATGACAAATTTCTTGCCCTAACAGAGTTTATGTTATAGTGGAGAAAGAAAGAAAATAAACAGATAAACAAATACATATATCACAACATCAAAAATAAGAGTAATGAGAGAAAATAAAGAAGGGTAAAAACAGAGTGTGTGACTAGGGATGCTGTTTTAGACAGGCTAATCAGGATAGGCCTCTCTGAGGAGGTGACATTCGCACAGAGCTTGAATGAAGTGAGAGAGTGGGCCATGTGAAAATCTGGTGGCAGAGCATGCCAGGCATAAGGGAATCGCAAGTGAAAAGGCCATGAGATGGGGATGTGTTTAGCATGTTGGAAGAAGAGAAAAGAGGTTAGTGTGACTGGAGCAAGATGAGGAAATAAAAATGAATGGTTGAAGTTGTAGTCGGTGAGCAAGTGGTATAATGTAGTCTCATATGCCATCGCAAAGAGTGGGGATTTTTTTTCTAAATGTGTTGATAAGTGCATCTTAGAGCAGAGGAATGACATGATCAGGTACATATTTTAGAATTATCACTCTGGCTACTATGTGGATAATAGACGAAGGGGTAAGAGTGGAAGCAAGGAAATCTTGTCAGATAAACTACTGTAATGGTCAGATAATGGTGTTTGAGACTAAAGTGATTGCAGTGGTCTGACTTGGAATATATTTTAAAGGCGGATGGGCCAGGATTTTCTGATTAGGCTGGTTGTTGAGTAAGAGAAAAGTCAAGAATGACTCTTAAGTTATTGGTTTGAGCAACTAGATGAACGGTGGTATCATTTCTTGAGATAGGAACATTGTAGGGCAGAGCAAGTTAGGAGAATAATTAAGAGTCTTTGGTTTCTGCATATTAAATTTGATCTGTCAGCTCATGTACATACTGTTACATGAAAGAATGCAAACACAAACAGGTATATACTCATTTATTTTATATATATATTTGAAGTTCAAGAACAGGCAAGACTTATTCTGGCTGACAGAAGTCAGAATAGAGGTAATCTTTAAAAAGGGGGTGCTGACTGGGAAAAAACATAGGAAATTTCTGGGGTGTTCGAAATATTTTATGTCTTGATCTGGGTGATAATTATATGGATGAATACATGTAAGTATAAGTTTTGTTCCCATTACTGTACATATGGAGTACCTTAAGAAAATATTAAAACATTAAGAGGCTTTTTAACCTTCAGCTGGAGATGTCGTGAAAGCAGTTTGTGACACAAGAGTCCGGCGTTCAGGGCAGAGACTGGGGCTGCAGATAAATATTTAGAGTCAGGTATAGATGTTTTTAAGCCGTTAGAGTAGGTGAGTTACTTAGGAAGAGAAAAGAAATAGAAAAGAGACATGTAAAAAGAATGTAAATGGAACACTTCAACATTTAGAAACAGCTGTAACAAAATTTTCCAAGAGATCAAATAAAACAAGGGTTGATGACTGAGAATTGTTACAAAAAAGACCTAACCTAGTCTTCCTCCTCCAGTGTCCTCCATCTCAACAAATGTAGCTTAATAAACCAAAACATGGGATCATCCTCAACACCTTCCTGTTTGTCATTTCTGTCTCTAATCTATTACCAAATCTTAGTACTAATTTTATCTTTTACAGAACTCTCAAACCTACAGCTTCTCTCTACATTGGGAGATGGAGATGAGAGGAAAGATTAGCCTCAAAGTTTACCAGATTTAGCAAATAAAGATACACAATGCCCAGTGAAATTAGAATTCAGAAGAGCAGCAAATAATTTATTAATATAATTATGTCATAAACATTGCCTAGGCTGTACTATTACACAGAAAATACTTAAACTAAAAAGAATTTGTAATTCATCTGAAATTCACATTTAAGTGGGCATCCTATGTTTAATCTCTGCAATGAGGCTGGAAATATGTAAGCGATACGGTGATTATAAAAATAGGATTTTGTATGCCAATTTAAGGAGCTTAAGTTTTAACTTGAGGGAAGTGGAAAGCCTTTAAAGAGTGTTAAGCAGATGATATTAGATTTGTATTTTAGGTATACATTGTGGATAGTGGACTGCAGAGGGAGGTGATTTGAAAGGCTATTGGGATCTATGTAGCAGGAAAGGGTTTGGGGTACAGATAAAGTTTTTGGTAAGATGAAAGAGGCCTGAGTATGTTTTAAATGCTGGTAGGAAAGTTGGAGTAGAAAGGGAGAGACTGAAAATACAGGATAGTAGAAATGGAAGGATAATTAATGAAGAATTCTAATCACATGCAACTTTCTCTACTAATTGAAAGGTAAATCTTTTATATACAATTTATTTACTCCTGTGAAACCTGGAGCTCTTGAGATAAAGGTATTTTTAAGAATTCTTTCTCCTTTCTGTAGCAAGTCAGGTTGTTCAACATATATTAAGTTTTTCTTCTAAAACTATTACAAAATCATAGTCATTAAAATCCATTTTTTCCTCAAATTTGAGTTCTCTTTTCTGTACTTAGAGTTAATGACAGGTTAAATAATTAAAATACTAAAGTATATTTTTATTATAGATAATGCATCTTGTGGAGTTTTACTTGCTGAGAAAAATTACCCTTCAACCCCTCAAAAAACAAAGAAAAAAGCAAGTATTGAAGCAGAATAACCTTATAAACCATAAATTTCATTAATATGGGACATACTATTTTCTTTTAAACAACACTTTTATAGGAATTATTTTTCAGCTATTTAAGCCAATAATGGAAAACATTTTTGGAGCTTAGCAATTAGATTGCAGTATTGTTGCATAAATATATACTCTATATAAAGTTAATGAAAGAGGATTAAAACTTAAAAATTTTCCAATTTCCTTAAATTGGATGTCTATTAATAATGAATTTAAAGTGAAAATAACACATTTGATTTGTAGCCAGAAGAGTGTTCTATGCTAAGGAACTGTAAATCGGTACATTAGGCCTGGAGTCTAGAGGTCTTTGGGGAGGAATTCAGACTTGATTATGTATATAACAGGAGCTACTATCTGAGTGACTACTCAGTGTAAAGTATTATTCTAAGCACTTTTCATTAACTATATGTTTTTTATAGCATTCCTATCAGGTAAGTTTTTCATTTGTTTTATTTTTTAGCTATTTTATAGCTGAGAAAAATGAGGTTTAGATATTAACCAATATGCTTGAGGAGCTTGTGACAAGTCTTTCTCAATCTAAAACCTGTACTTTTTCCACTGTACCATATGGTCACTATGTACTTTGGGGAGCAAATTGAAAGAGGGCAAGAGTGTCAGCAGGAAGATTCATTAATAGAAAGTTGCAAAGGTTTTTGGTGGGAGATTGTGGTGGCTTTAACTAGGATGTTTTGTAGGAGAGATGGAAAAATATGCGTGGATTGAAGATAATTTTGCCTATAGAGTTTATGGATTGGACATAGAGGATGAAAGAGTGAGAGGTGTCAATAAAGGCTTCTAGGTTTGTGTCTTAAGCAGCTTTGATGGATAATGGTGCTATATAATGTGATAGGAAAGGCAGGAGATCTGAAGGCACATAAAGATGAAAATGTTGGAAGGGCCACTGGCTGTAAGTTTCCAGGTCAGGAAAACAGAACAGGAGTATACAATATTATAGATATTTTAAAATTCATGGTAGTGGGTGAAATCACCTGGGAAAGAGTATCTAGAGAATAAGGAAGAAAAGGGGGTCCAGGGTCAATTCTTGAAAAACTCTACAGTCACGTGGAAAAGGAAAAGTGGGCAGAGAGAATGGGGAAAATAAACAGCATATGGTATCATAGAAGGTAAAGGAGGAGAGCTTTTTCTCCTAAAAGGGAGAGTGGCCAATTATGCTGAGTGCTGCTTGGAGATCCAGTGTTATAAAGAATTTTGAAAAATTGGAGGACTTCCAGTTTCTGGTCCAACATGAAAGGAACTTAGAAGTCACTACTCTGTCCTAACAACAAGTAGAAACCTGAACAAACTGAAAAATAAGCAACTCTTTATAGATCTGTCAAAGAAGTAAGTAAGGTCACATGGTAAACTGCTACACCAAAATATGGAAAGACAGACAGGTGGATGCATAGAATAATGACTTACCAGAGCAGAAACACATGAACAGAAACCTCCCTGTGAACCACTGCTGGGGTGGGAAACCCAAAAGTGTGATTGATGAATTGCTGAAGGCTCAGTGTGGACAACTCTGAAAGTTAAAAACTCAAGAGGGACCCAGTCATCAGAGGAACCTCCACACTTTTGTGAGTTTTACCTCCAGAAACCCTACTAGATCCTCACAGTGAATATCAGAGAAGAATACCCTCATGCTTCTGGTAGTGGAAAGGGAAAAGGAACCATTTTGAAATACATCAGAATATTCTGTTCTTCTTAACAAAGCCCGCCCTCAACAGAAAGTGTTTTACAATAGCCTAACTTGTTGGGGTTTTATCAGAGCCTAACCTACCTGGGGAGGGGAAGTACCTGATTCCAGCCAGCTCTCCCCTTCTAAGTGGAGGAAGAAAATTATTCAATTCCAGCTCCCTCTAGCCTTCCACATGGGCAAATGGAAGTACCCGATTACAAGATGGTCCTTTCTAGCCATCCTGTCTCAACTCAAGGGGGAAAAAACTGAGAAGAACCAGTGATGTTTGCAGTCCAGGGGCACAGGCTCAATAAAAGACTGAGACCTAATCATAGAACTGTAGAATGCTTCCCCATCCCTACAATTTATCAGTGCATTACTAAAGACGTATTCACCACAGTTGCTATTACCCAGTACATCATGTCCACATTTTAGCAAAAAATACAAGCCATACTGAAGGGCAAAAATTACTGTTTAAAGAGGCTGAATAAGCATCAGAGCCAGAGTCAGATGTGGCAGTAGTGTTAGAATGATCAGACCAGAAATGTAAAATAACTATGATTAATGTGCTAAGGCAGTTATAGGAAAAAGTAGACAACATGCAATATAAGGAGAGAGATGGAAATTCTAAGAAATAATCAAAGGAGTGCTAGAGATCAAAAACACTATAGCGGGAATGAAGAATGCCTTTGATGGACTCAGTAGTAGAATAGACACAGCTGAGGAAAGAATATCTGAGTTTGAGGACATGACAATAGAAACTTCTCAAACTGAAAAGCAAAGAGAAAAAAGGACAAAAAAAAAAGAACTGTGGGACATCTACAAAAGGTGTGACATATACATAATTAGAATTCCAGATGGAAAGAAACAGAGAAAGGAACAGAAGCAACATTTGAAACAATAATGACTAAAAATTTTCCCAAATTAAAATGTCAGACATTAAACCACAGATCCAGGAAATTGAGAGAATACAAAGCAGGATAAATGCCCCCAAAACTACATATAGAAATATCAGATTTGAACATCAGAAAATCAAGCAAAGAAAATATCTTGAAAGAAGCCAGAAGGAAAAACACCTTACCTATAGAAGAGCAAAGATAAGATTTACAGACCTCTCCTCAGAAACCATTCAAGCAAGAAGAGAGTGAAGTGAAATATTTAAAGTATTGAGAGAAGACAACCACCAACTAGAATTCAGTACCCTGTGAAATTATCCTTCAAAAGTGGAGGAGAAATACATACTTTCTCAGACAAACAAAAATTGAGGGAATTTGTTGCCAGTAGGCTTGCCTTGTAAGAACTATTTAAAGTTCTTCAGGGAGAAGGAAAATAACATGTCAGCATAGGTTTATCTATCTTAACAAATGTACCACTGTGGTGTAGTGTGTCAATAGTAGGGGAGGTTGTGCATGATTGGGGACAAAGGGGTATATGGGAACTCTGTACATTCAGCTGAGTTTTGCTGTGAACCTCAAACTGCTGTAAAATATGAAGTTTGTTAATTTTTTAAAAGTCAGTTGCATTTAGGATCAAGAAGGAAATTGATGACTTTGGCAAGAATAATTTTGGTGGACTAGTAAGGAAACTAGATTGGAATAGGTTAAAGAGTTATAGAAAATGAGAAAGTATAAAATATAAAAGAAGCAAATTGGGACATAAACGTGTGTATGGAGGGGAAAGTAAATGCATAAAACTTTTTAATGCAATTGAAGTTAATTTGTTTTCAGCTTAAAGTAGACTATGATAAGATGTATTATGAATGCCTTAGGTAATCAAAAAGCAAAAATCTGTGAGAGATACACAATGATAAAGAGAAAAGAATCAAAGCATACCACTAGAAAAAAAAACATCAATTCACAAAGAAAGACAGCAATAGAGGAAGAAAGGAACAAAGGAACTATAAAATAATCAGAAAGCAATTAACAAAATGGTAATAGTCCTTACTATCAATAAGTCTGCACCTCTCAGTAATCATTCTAAATGTAAATGTTTTAAATTCTTCATTTAAAAGATATAGAGCAGCTAAATGAAAAAAAAGCTATATGCTGTCTACTAGAGACCCACTTAAGCTTTAAGGACACTAAGGCTGAAAGTGAAGGGATGGACAAAGTTATTCCATACAAATAGAAACCCAGATAGAACAAGGGTAGCTATACTTATATGAGACAAAATAGATTTTTAAGTCAAAAGCTGTAATAAGAGACAAAGAATGCCATTATATAAATAAAGGGATCAGTTCATCAAGAGGATATAACAATTATAAGTATATAGTCACTGAATTTTGAAGCACTGAAGTATGTTAAACAATTATTAACAGATCTAAAAGCAGAAATAGGCAGCAGTGCAATAAGAGTAAGGGACTTCAATACCTGACTTTCAAAAATGGATAAATTATCCAGACTGAAAATCAGTGAGGAAATAATGGACTTGAACTACACTTCAGGCTAAATGCACCTAACAGACATATACAGAACATTCCACCCAACAACGGTAGAATCCACATTCTTCTCAAGTGCACAGGAAACATGCTCCAGAATAGATCATATGTTAGGTCACAAAACAAGTCTTTAACAAATTTAATAAGATTGAAATTATATCAAGTATATTTTCTGACTGCAATGGTATAAAACTAAAAATCAACAATAAGAGCAAAGCTGGAAAACTCAGATATTTGGAAATTAGACAACATACTTATGAAAAACCGATGAGTCAAAGAATAACTCAAAAGAGCTATTAAAAATATCTTGAGACAGGGCTTCCCTGGTGGCTCAGTGGTAGAGAGTCCACCTGCCGATGCAGGGGACATGGGTTCATGCCCCGGTCTGGGACGATCCCACATACCATGGAGCGGCTGGGCCCGTGAGCCATGGCCGCTGATCCTGTGCGTCTGGAGCCTGTGCTCCGCAACGGGAGAGGCCACAACAGTGAGAGGCCAGTGTACCACAAAAAAAAAAAAAAAAAAAAAAAATCTTGAGACAAATGAAAATGGAAACACAACATACCAAAACTTATGGGATACATCAAAAGCAGCCTTACAAGAGAAGTTTATAGTGATAAACACCTACATTAAGAAAAAATTAAGACCTCAAGTAACAGCCTAATCTTATACTTCAGGGAACTAGAAAAAGAAGAACAAACTAAGTCCAAAGTTAGCAGAAGGAAGAAAATTAAAATATTAGAGCAGAAATAAATGAAATAGAAACTAGAGAGACAATAAAAATGATTAACTAAACTAAGAGTTGGTTTCATTAAAAAATAAACAATTGAGAAACTTCTATCTAGACTAAGAAAAAAAGAGAGATGACTCAAATTAATAAATTATAAATGAAAGAGGAGACATTACAACTGATACCACAGAAATGCCGAGGGTCATAAAAGACTTCTATGAATAATTATATATCAACAAATTTGATAACTTAGAAGATATGGATAAATTCCTAGAAATGTACAACTTACCAAGACCGAATCACAAAGTAATAGGGAATCTGAACAGACCAATAATGGCCAAGGAGATTAAATCAGTAATTTAAAATTTCCCAGCAAATTAAAGGAACCAACTAGCTTCACTGGTGCGTTCTACCAAACGTTTAAAGAAGAATTAATATGAGTCTTTCTCAAACTCTTCCAAAAAGTTGAAGAGGAACACTTCCAAACTCATTTCTGAGGCCAGCATTACCATGGTTGCTAAATTCAGATCAGGGCATTGAAAGAAAATTACAGGCCAATATCCCCACTGAACATAGATGTAAACTCCTCACCAAAATGCCATCAAACCAAATATAAGGACACATTAAAAGGACCATATACCATTATCAAGTGAGATTTATCCCTGGGACTCAAGGATGGTTCAACATAGGGAAATAAATTCATGTGATACACCACATTAACAGAATGAAGGGTAAAAACCATATGATCATTTCAATAGATGTTGAAAAAGCATTTGACAAAATTCAACATCCTTTCATGATGAAAACTCTCATTAAATTAGGTATAGAAGGAATGTACCTCATCATAATAAAGGCCATATATGACAAGCGCATAACTGACATCATAGTCAGTGGTGAAAAGTTCAAAGCCCTTCCTCTAAGATCAAGAATAAGAAAAGGATGCCCACTCTTGCCACTTCTATTCAACATAGTATTGGAAGTCCTAGCCAGAGCAATTAGGCAAGAAAAAGAGATAAAAGTCATCCATTAAGAAAGGAAGAAGTGAAATTATCTCTGTTTACAGATGACTTGATCCTATATTGAAAACCATAAAGACTCCACCAAAAACCTTTAGAACTAATAAACAAATTTAATAAAATTGTAGGATACAAGATCAACATACGAAAATCTGTTTCATTTCTATACACTAACAAAAAACTATCTGAAAGAGAAATTAGAAGGCAATCCTGTGAGATAATAGAAAAAATATATATACTGGTCTCTGCCCCCAGTTTCTGGCACAGAACTCCTAAACCCTTGTAATTTCCTAAGTGTAAGAATGCTAGGAGCATCTCCTTGTTTTAATATTTGGTCTTTGACCCCATCCCTGACACAGGACTCCTACAACCTTGTAAATTCCTAAGTGATAAGAGTACTAGTGGATATTTTGTTTTAATGAAGCAACTCTGGATGGGCTTCTGGATGGCTCCAGTATAGGGACTGGTCACCAGAAAGATGAAGCCATGATTAGAAGCTTGGAATTTTCAGCCCACAGCCTCCCCTTCTCCAGAGAGGGGTGAAGGGCTGGAAATGAAGTTAATAATTGATCAAGACTATGTGAGGAAACCTCCATAAAAGTCCCAATAGTAGAGGGTACGGAGAGCTTCCAGGTTGAGCACAGAAGCTCCTGCACTTGGAACTCTCCCAGACCTCACCTTGTGTGTTTTTTAATCTGGCTGTTCATATATATCCTTTAATAAATTGGTAAATGTAAGTGTTTCCCTCAGTTCTGTGAGCTGCCCTAGCAAATTAATCAAACCTGAGGTGGGGGTGACGGGAACCTCTGATTTGTATCCAAATCAGACAGAAGTTGTGGGTAACCTACTACTCACGATTGTCATCTGAAGTAGGATGGGAACAGTCTTGTGAGACTGAGCCCTTAACCTGTGGGATTTGACACTATCCCCAGGAAGATAGTGTTAGTACTGAGTTGAACTGTAGGCTGCCTAGCTGGCGTTGTAGAGAATTGCTTGTTGTGGGGAAACCCCCACACACATTTGGTGATCAGACTGTGCGGGTTTTGTGTGAGTAGTAAAGTAGACTCACAGGAGAAAGACTCATAAGAGGTAAAACAGGTTTTTCCTTTTAAAATCCCATTTACAGTAGCATCAAAAACAATAAAATACTTAGAGATAAATTTAACCAAGGAAGTAAAAGACCTGTACACTGAAAACTGTAAGACACTGATGAAAGTAATTGAAGAAGACAGAAATAAATGGAAAGATATCCCATATTCTTGGATTGGAAGAATTAGTGTTGTGAAAATGTCCATACTATCCAAAGTGATAAACAGATTCAGTGCAATCCCTATCAAAATTCCAATGGCATTTTTCACAGAAATAGAAAAACTATTCTAAAATTTGTATCATACCACAATAGAACCGAAATAGCTAAAGCAATCTTGAGAAAGAAAAAAGCTGGAGACATCACATTTCTTGTTTTCAATTTATATTAAAAAACTATAGAAATGAAAACAGTATGGTACTGGCATAAAAAGAGGCACATAGACCAGTAGAGAGCACACACATAAACCTACACACATATAGCCAATTGATTTTTTTTTTTTTTTTTTTTTTTTTTTTTTTGCTGTACGCGGGCCTCTCACTGTTGTGGCCTCTCCCGTTGCAGAGCACAGGCTCCGGACGCACAGGCTCAGCGGCCATGGCTCACGGGCCCAGCCGCTCCGCGGCATATGGGATCCTCCCAGACCGGGGCACGAACCCGTATCCCCTGCATCGGCAGGCGGACTCTCAACCACTGCGCCACCAGGGAGGCCCGCCAATTGATTTTTGACAAGGGTGCCAAGAACATAAAATGGGGAAAGGATAGTCTCTTCAGTAAATGGTAATAAGGAAACTAGATATCCACATGCAAAGGAATGAAACTGGAACCCCATCTTACATTAGTCACAAAAATTAACTCAAAATGGATTCA
The DNA here is from genome assembly GCF_964341445.2 of Mesoplodon mirus. Lineage (NCBI taxonomy): Eukaryota > Metazoa > Chordata > Mammalia > Artiodactyla > Ziphiidae > Mesoplodon > Mesoplodon mirus. Next base: position 74,836,497 of record NC_138980.1, read on the forward strand.
AGACTTACATATAAGACCTGAAACCCTAAAACTCCAAGAAGAAAACATAGGGAAAAAGCTTGACATGAGTCTTGGCAATGATTTCTTTGATAAGGCACCAAAGGAACACACAACAAAAGCTAAAATAAACAAGTGGGACTACATCAAACTAAAGAACTTCAGCATAGAAAAGGAACAGTCAGTAAATTTAAAAGGTAACCTACAGAACGAGTGAAAATATTTGCAAATCATATATCTTCTAAGGGGTTAATATCCAAAATATATAAAGAACCTATATAACTCAAGAGCAAAAAGCAAATAATTCAATTTTTAAATGGACAAAATACCTGAATAGACATTTTCCCAAAGAGCATATACAGGTGGTCGATAGGTACATGAAAATGTGCTCAGTATCACTAATCATAAGGGAAATGCAAATCAAAACCACAATGAGATATCACCTTGAACCTGTTAGGATGGCTATTATCAAAAAGCCAAAGCTAACAAATGTTGGCAACGGTGTGGAGAAAAGGGAACATTTATACACTGTTGGCGGGAATGTAAATTGGTACAACCATTATATAGCAGTTCCTCAAAAAATTAAAACTAGAACTACCATGTAATCCAGCAATCTCACTCCCAGGTATGTATCCAAAGGAAGTGAAATAAGTATCTCGAGGAGTTGTCTGCACTCCCATGTTCATTGCAGCATTATTCACAATAACGAAGATATGGAAACAACCTAAATGTCCTTCACTTGATGAATGGATAAAGAAAATGTGATATAGATGTAGAAAATGGTATATTATTCAGCCATAAAAAGAAGGAAATCTTGCCACTGCAACAATCTGTATGAACCTGTAGGGCATTATGCTAAGTGAAATAAACCAGAGAAAGATAAATACTGTATGGTATTGCTTATATGTGGGGAAAAAAAGCCAATTTCATTACAGAGAATAGAACAGTGGTTGCCAGGGTCTAGGGGATGAGGAAATGGTGAGATGTAGGTTAAACAGTACAAACTTTCAGTTATAAGAAAAATAAGTTCTGAGGGTCTGACATTAGCATGGTGACAATAGTTAATAATATGGTATTGTATATTTTAAAAGTTGCTGAAAATATATTTTAAGCTTTCTCACAATGCACACTCCACAAATGTTAACTATGTGAGGTGATGGATATGTTAATTATCTTGATCTTGGTAATCATTCCACAATGTATATGTATATCAAGTTATCACTTGTATGCTTTAAATATATATATTATTATATTTGTCAATTATTCCTCAATAAAGGTGGGAAAAAAGAAAAAAATAAAGTAAGGAAGTAATGATTATCTATAGAGATTAACTCTGATGGGAAATAGGGGAAAAGAACAGTAACTAGAGGGAGAGGCAGGGTCAGAGGAAATTTATTCTGTTTTGTTTTAAAGATAGGATATGTGGGATCATTTTTGAGGGCTAATGGGAATAATAGAAGGAAAGAAGAGGGAATAGCTGAATGTAACTCAGTAGGCAACTGGAGCTCCCTGTGACATAGAGATCTAGTTGAAGTTGACCTGAATTTCACTTTTTTAACCTAAAGCAATGAAAAATCTTCCACATACTTCTATGTTTTCTTTTCCGTGCTTCTTTGCTTCCTCCTGGTTACATTTCCCTTTCCTGTTTCCATGCATGCTGTCTCAGTTTCATACTCCATCATCTCTCTCTCTCTCTCTCTCTCTCTCTCTCACACACACACACACATGCACACCTTTCTATACAAATCAAGCATCTTATAATTTGTGTGTCGCATGTTACATTAAATGCCATTTCTTATGCTCTTGCATGTTCTGCCCCTTCTCAAAAGCTGTGTTCCTAAGTTTCTCTTCCTGACTATAGCTTTACCATTTCTGGGATGCTGGTCTATGAGAACTTCCTTATATTATTTTGAAGAAGATATACAGATGGCCAATAAGTACATGAAAAGATGCTCAATATCCTTAGTCATTAGGGAAATGCAAATCAAAACCACAATGAGGTATGACTTCATATCCACTAGGATGACTATAATCAAAAAGACAGATAAGGGAATTCCATGGTGGTCCAGTGGTTAGGACTCGGCACTTTCACTGCTGTGGCCTGGGTTCATTCCCTGGTCGGGGAACTACAGTTCTGCAAGCTGCACAGCACGGCCAAAAAAAAAAAAAAAAAAACAAGACAGACAATAATAAATGTTGGTGATGATGTGGAGAAATGAGAACCTTCAAACATTGTGGTGTGAATGTAAAATAGTACAGCTGATTTGTAAAACAATTTGGCAGTTCTTCAAAATTTTAAACGTGGAGTTACCATAGGACTCAGCAGTTCTACTCTTAGGTTTATACCCAGGAGAAATAAAAGCATACATCCTTACGAAAACTTATACATGAATGTTCTTGACAGCATTTATTCACAACAGGCAAAAAGTGGAAACAACACCAGTGTCCATCTCCTGATGAATGGGTAAATAAAGTGTAGTATATCCATACAATTGAATCTTATTTGGCAATAAAAACCAATGAAGCACTGATACATGCTACAACTTGGATGAACCTTGAAAAAACTATGCACTGTGAAATAAGCCAGTCACAAAAGGCCGCATATTATATGACTCCATTTATAAGAAGTGTCCAGGATAGGCAAATATATGAAGACAGCCATAGATTAGTAGTTACTTAGGGCTGATGGGGATGGAATGGAGATTGACTGCTAATGGTTATGGGGTTTCTTTTAGTGGGGACAAAAATGTTCTAAAATAGGCTGTGGTGATGACTGCACAACCCTGTGAATGTATTAAAAAACATTGAATTTTACTCTTTAAATGGGTGAATTTTATGATGAGTTATATCTCAATAAAGCTATTTTTAAAAATAAAAACAAAAAGCTTCCCTATACTATTATATGGAGGAGAGAAGTCCTTGAAAAGATGAGGAAGGATGAGATCCAGAATACCAGTGGAGGAACTGGCATTTAAAAGAGGAGGGAGATTTCTATTGTGGTATATACTTGTAGATATAGTGGTAGCAGGGCAGGTATTGTGCTTAGAAGGACCCCATGCTTCACTTAATGCTCTGTTTTCAACATCTTGACATTTTAAATAGCTTTTAAGCATCGGGGCCCCACAATTTTATTTTGCACTGGGCCCCCAAAATTATGAGTCTCGAGTGAGTAGTTGGATGCTGTTTGATGTCTTTTATTGTTGCAGGGAAGGGTGAGCCAAAGATGTCAGTTGCAGATGGTAGAAGGAAGGAGGCTAGAGGTTTAAGGAAAATTAGGTGATTTTGAAATAGTCATGAGAAGCTAGAGAAGTGTAGAAGAGGTGCCAATCTGTGGCTACTCCTTTTGAGTTCGTGGTGCTGTTGGTATGACACATTGTATAATTTTCTCCAACACTTAATTGCACTGGCAGTACAGTTGATATTGATGTTAGGGTTCATCAGGCTGGGGATTTGTCAGGCATCTGTGATAGGAGGAGAAAGCGATAAGAAAGTAGTTATAATGATGGTTGGTGGTAGATAAGGAAGGAATAAGACAGGAGAAAGATCATGGATGAGATAACATTGTAGGATCAGTAAATTGGAGATTTCAATGACAGGGAAGTTTATTTCCTGAAGATAATTGTGCAGGGGTTGGACAAATATAGGAAGCTATTTGAATTGATTGATTCTGTAGTTTCTATTGATGGCAAGGGCTAAGTTTGATTATAGAGTGAATGAAATGCCATGAGGGGAAAAGGTTATTGGAAATGCAGAGATCAAGCAACTTAGAGAACAGTTGGTTGGCTGGGTTATCCCCTTGGATGATGAAATTGCTGAGAATGATGACAGGAGTGAGAGAAAAGGCTGTATGCAAGGTATGAAATCTTCAGTGAAAGAAAGGAGTTAATAGTTGACAGTAAGTACCTCACTCTTAGCTCCATACCTTTGTTCTTTCCTTTGCTTGGACTATATCAATACCTTATACCTCTTCTACTTCCCTCCCCTCCCCTTTCTTTATCATCCTCTTTATCCCCTTACCCTCAACTCAAAATCTTGTCATTCTCAAATTGCATTCTCCTCAGTTATGTTGAATATATTTAAACTTTGAATATTATTATACTTTATTTATTTATTTTAATTAATTTATTTATTTTTGGCTGTGTTGGGTCTTCGTTGCTGTGCACGGGCTTTCCCTAGTTGCAGCAAGCAGGGGCTACTCTTCATTGCAGTGCGTGGGCTTCTCATTACGGTGGCTTGTCTTTGTTGCGTAGCATGGACTCTAGGCACGTGGGCTTCAGTAGTTGTGGCACACGGACTCAGTAGTTGTGGCTCGTGGGCTCTAGAGCGCAGGCTCAGTAGTTGTAGCGCACGGGCTTAGTTGCTCCGCGGCATGTGGGATCTTCCCGGACCAGGGCTCGAACCCATGTCCCCTGCACTGGCAGGTGGATTCTTAACCACCAGGGAAGTCCCTGAATATTATTATAAACACATCTTGAAAGCATAAGACAAGTCACATAACAGGACAAGCAGTCACTGAACAGTTTTCAGTGCAGGGACTAGTTGGTAAAGCAATACACTTTCTTGTAGTTGCAGCTTCCTGATGTCTTAGAAAGGACATTTTGTTTCTTAAATGAAGATTATTGTATAATAAAGATATTTATATAAATATATTTAATGTTTTCTCTAAAATTTAGTTTTAAATAGTGACAAATAAATAGATCTTATTATCATTTTTCTTTTCACAAAATACTGTTTGGGAGATGTTACCTTAAATGTGGTAGGACAATTTTTTGAGCTGAGTATATTTCAGACTATTTTGTCTTTCAACAGATTTTTTTCCTTAAATGTATTAAAAACCTTACTTTAAAAAAAACTTTTTAAGTTTAAAACTTTCTTTCAAGTTGAGGGAATTATAGATAGAAATATATATCCCATTTTAATTATAACAATTATAACACACATATATATAAAACAATAAAAATAGGACATCTGAGAGATGATACAAATGTTTTTATAGCATTGTGAAATGTGTTTTATGATTCTGAATTTGTTTCAGCCTGAAAAAGATCCTGAACCTAGAGATACAAATTTTCAAACAACATTAAGCTCTCATCACCTAAATATCAAGGTTCCATCATCTCACCAGAGGTCTGTTGTAGAAAGCAGTGCAGGTAGATCAGTTGCTAAAGTTCTGCTGCCTCAGCCCCTCAAACCTGCGTTGGTAAGCACTGGCCTTTTATTAACTAATTCTTGAAAAGACTATAAAAAGAAAATGTACTTATTAGGAAAATTTAGGTATGCATTAATGTCTTAGCAAATCTAGGAAAAAATGCAGAGAATCTATATACTTACAGCTATATACAGGCAGATGTTTTTTGGTTTTTTTGTGGTACGCGGGCCTCTCACTGTTATGGCCTCTCCCGTTGCGGAGCGCAGGCTCAGCAGCCATGGCTCACGGGTGTAGCCGCTCTGCGGCATGGATGATCTTCCCGCACCAGAGCACGAACCCGGACCGGGACACGAACCCGTGTCCCCTGCATTGGCAGGCGGACTCTCAACCACTGCGCCACCAGAGAAGCCCCAGGCAGATGGTTTTTAAATGGATTGACTGTTGACAATTGTGTCACTTGAGACCACTGGGAAGAGATTATTCTGGCAGAATTAAGAGTTCAAATGGCATATTGAAGGGGGTAATACCTGAGAAAGGAAAGCAGGGAGGAAGGAAGATTGGGCTGGAATAGCCTCAGTCTTCAAGGCAGATCTGACAAAGGCTCTCCCAGTAGGGAGGTCTGGAGCAAAGATTGTCCATTACAGGAATATTATGTTGGGCTGCTATGCTTAGATGTTGCCTGAGGCTCGCCCAAGAAGATGATGGCCTCAACCTGAAAGCTCAAGCAGATTCTAAAGGTGTTGCAGCTGGGCAGTATCAGCTAACTGCACTCCTTGCAGTGGAACAGCATGTATTATTTGTAATCTTTGCATGGCAATTCCTAGGGTAGAATAATCCCTATTGTTCAGATGAACAAATTAAAATATTATATAGGCAATAAATTAGAGAACTAACATATTTAGTGTACTAGGTAAATATACCTATAATTTTTTTTGATAAAATCTTCCTAATTAATATTCCAGATTATGTCTTGAACAACTAGTTTAAGAGATTTTAAGCCAGAAAGAAAGAGTTCAAGAAAGAAAAGACAAGAAAAAAGAAACCTAACACAACTTCCCTGTGATGTTTAGGTTTTATGAGTTTGGGTTCCAGGCTTGGCAGCATGTAATGACACCTATTCAAAGAGATATATCATTTTTACCACATAGAATTCTCTTGGAGGTTGTTTGACCTAGCTCAAGCCAAAAAATTCTTTAGTTTCCTGTCCAGTGTTTTAAAATTTAATTAACATATTAAAATTTTATTACTATGACATATGATCTAGTATACTATTAAAATTTTGTTTGTACTGTATTAAGGTATTTTATTTCTTTCTGCTATTCAATTCCCTATTTCACAAAATACTGATAGAACACACATTCCAGTACTTCTGATAAGAAAAGCAGAGGCCTGTTAACAAGTACTCCATCTTCACAAACAGCTAGTTTAATGGTAAGTGTTATTAGCATTTGGCACTTGTAGTATCTATTTTCTGGCTCCCTGTTCTTCCCATTATTCTATTTCTCTTAGAGCAGGGGAATATCGCACATAGGCAATAATGTCTGTAATTTCTGTTGCATAAACATACTTTCACTGGAAGTACTCTATATACTGCTATACATGAAAGAAAGATTTCTATCTTCTTTAAAAATTTTTTTTATTGTGGCAAAATATATATAACATAAAATTTACCATTTTAACCATTTTTAAATGTACAGTTCAAGTACATTCACACTGTTGTGCAACCACCAACCACACTGAGAAATTTTTCATCTTGCAAAACTGAAATTTCATACCCATTAAACAGTAACTCCCCATTCCTTCCTCCCCCAGTCCCTAGTTACCACCATTCTACTTTCTGTCTCTATGAATCTGACTGTTCTAGGTACTTCATATAAATGGAATCATACAGTATTTGTCTTTTTTGTGACTGACTTATTTCACTTAGCATAATGTCTTCAAGGTTTATCCATGTTGTAGCATGTGTCAGAATTTACTTCCTTTTTAAAGGCCAAATAATATTACATTGTGTGAATATACCACATTTTGTTTATCCATTCTTCTGTCTATGGGCATTTGGTTGCTTCCATCTTTTGGCTATTGTGAATAATGATGCTATGAACATGGGTGTAAAAATATCTCTTTGTGACCCTGCTTTCAATTCTTTTGGGTATATTACTTGAAGTGGAATTGCTAGATTCTATAGTAATTCTCTTTTTACTTTTTGAGGAGCCACCATACTCTTTTCCATGTCGGTTGCACTATTTTACATTCACACCACAATTTTAAAAGGTTCCAGTTTCTCTACATCCTTGCTAACACTTGTTACTTTCTTTGTTTTTTTAAAAAATAATAGATGTGAGATGGTATCTCCTTGTGGTTTTTTTTAAACATCTTTATTGGAGTATAATTGCTTTACAATGGTGTGCTAGCCTCTGCTCTACAACAAAGTGAATCAGCCATACATATACACACATCCCCGTATCGCTTCCCTCTTGCATCTCCCTCCCTCCCAACCCCCTCTGGGTGGTCACAAAGCACCGAGCTGATCTCCCTGTGCTATGCGGCTGCTTCCCAGTAGCTGCCTATTTTATGTTTGGTAGTGTATATATGTCCATGCCACTCTCTCACTTTGTGCCAGTTTACCCTTCCCCCTCCCTGTATCCTCAAGACCATTCTCTAGTAGGTCTGCATCTTTATTCCCGTTTTGCCCCTAGGTTCTTCATGACCATTTTTTTTTTTTTAGATTCCATATATATGTGTTAGCATATGGTATTTGTTTTTCTCTTTCTGACTTACTTCACTCTGTATGGCAGACTCTAGGTCCATCCACCTCACTCCAAATAACTCAATTTCGTTTCTTTTTATGGCTGAGTAATATTCCATTGTATATATGTGCCACATCTTCTTTATCCATTCATCCAATGATGGACACTTAGGTTGCTTTCATGTCCTGGCTATTGTAAATAGAGCGGAAATGAACACTGTGGTACATGACTCTTTTTGAATTATGGTTTTCTCAGGGTGTATGCCCAGTAGTGGGATTGCTGGGTTGTATAGTAGTGCTATTTTTAGTTTTTCAAGGAACCTCCATAATGTTCTCCATAGTGGCTGTATCAATTTACATTCCCACCAACAGTGCAACAAGGGTCCCTTTTCTCCACACCCTCTCCAGCGTTTATTGTTTGTAAATTTTTTGTGATGGCCATTCTGACTGGTGTGAGATGATATCTCATTGTAGTTTTGATTTGCATTTCTCTAATAATTAATGATGTTGAGCATTCTTTTATGTGTTTGTTGGCAATCTGTGTATCTTCTTTGGAGAAATGTCTATTTAGGTCTTCTGCCCATTTTTGGATTGGGTTGTTTGTTTTTTTGATATTGAGGTGCATGAGCTGCTTGTAAATTTTACAGATTAATCCTTCGTCAGTTGCTTTATTTGCAAATATTTTCTCCCATTCTGAGGGTTATCTTTTCACCTTCCTTATGGTTTCCTTTTCTGTGCAAAAGCTTTTAAATTTCATTAGGTCCCATTTGTTTATTTTTGTTTTTATTTCCATTTCTCTAGGAAGTGGGTCAAAAAGGATCTTGCTGTGATTTATGTCATAGAGTGTTCTGCCTATGTTTTCCTCTAAGAGTTTGATAGTGTCTGGCCTTACATTTAGGTCTTTAAACCATATGGAGTTTATTTTTGTGTATGGTGTTAGAAAGTGTTCTAAATTCATTCTTTTACATGTAGCTGTCCAGTTTTCCCAGCACCACTTAATGAAGAGGCTATCTTTTCTCCACTGTATATTCTTGCCTTCTTTATCGAAGATAAGGTGACCATATGTGCGTGGGTTTATCTCTGGGCTTTCTATCCTGTTCCATTGATCTATATTTCTGTTTTTGTGCCAGTACCATACTGTCTTGATTACTGTAGCTTTGTAGTATAGTCTAAAGACAGGGAGCCTGATTCCTCCAGCTCCGTTTTTCATTCTCAAGGTTGCTTTGGCTATTCGGGGTCTTTTGTGTTTCCATACAAATTGTGAAATTTTTTGTTCTAGTTCTGTGAAAAATGCCATTGGTAGTTTGATAGGGATTGCACTGAATCTGTAGATTGCTTTGGGTAGTATAGTCATTTTCACAATGTTGATTCTTCCAATCCAAGAACATGGTACATCTCTCCGTCTGTTTGTATCATCTTTAATTTCTTTCATCAGTGTCTTATAATTTTCTGCATACAGGTCTTTTGTCTCCTTAGGTAAGTTTATTCCTAGATATTTTATTCTTTTTGTTGCAATGGTAAATGGGAGTGTTTTCTTAATTTCTCTTTCAGATATTTCATCATGGGTGTATAGGAATGCAAAAGATTTCTGTGCATTAATTTTGTATTCTGCTATTTTATGAAATTCATTGATTAGCTCTAGTAGTTTTCTGGTAGCATCTTTAGGATTCTCTATGTATAGTATCATGTCATCTGCAAACAGTGACCGCTTTACATCTTTTCCGATTTGGATTCCTTTTATTTCCTTTTCTTCTCTGATTGCTGTGGCTAAAATTTCCAAAACTATGTTGAATAATAGTGGTGAGAGTTGGCAACCTTGTCTTATTCCTGATCTTAGTGGAAATGCTTTCAGTTTTTCACCATTGAGGATGATGTTGGCTGTGGGTTTGTCATATATGGCCTTTATTCTGTTGAGGTAAGTTCCCTCTATGCCTAGTTTCTGCAGGGTTTTTATCATAAATGGGTATTGAAGTTTTTTATTTTATTTTATTTTTTTTTTGCTTTATAACAAATTTAATCAGTTATACATATACATATATTCCCATATCCCCTCCCTTTTGCGTCTCCCTCCCACCCTCCCTATCCCACCCCTCCAGGCGGTCACAAAGCACCGAGCTGATCTCCCTGTGCTATGCGGCTGCTTCCCACTAGCTATCTACCTTACGTTTGGTAGTGTATATATGTCCATGCCGCTCTTTCACTTTGTCACAGCTTACCCTTCCCCCTCCCCATATCCTCAAGTCCATTCTCTAGTAGGTCTGTGTCTTTATCCCTGTCTTACCCCTATGTTCTTCATGACATTTTTTTTCTTAAATTCCATATATATGTGTCAGTATACAGTATTTGTCTTTCTCTTTCTGACTTACTTCACTCTGTATGACAGGCTCTAGGTCCATCCACCTCATTACAAATACCTCAATTTCGTTTCTTTTTATGGCTGAGTAATATTCCATTGTATATATGTGCCACATCTTCTTTATCCATTCATCCGATGATGGACAGTTAGGTTGTTACCAGCTCCGGGCTATTGTAAATAGGGCTGCTATGAACATTTTGGTACATGTCTCTTTTTGAATTATGGTTTTCTCAGGGTATATGCCCAGTAGTGGGATTGCTGGGTCATATGGTAGTTCTATTTGTAGTTTTTTAAGGAACCTCCATACCGTTCTCCATAGTGGCTGTATCAATTTACATTCCCACCAGCAGTGCAAGAGTGTTCCCTTTTCTCCACACCTTCTACAGAATTTATTGTTTCTAGATTTTTTGATGATGGCCATTCAGACTGGTGTGAGATGATATCTCATTGTAGTTTTGATTTGCATTTCTCTAATGAGTAAAGATGTTGAGCATCCTTTCATGTGTTTGTTGGCAGTCTGTATATCTTCTGTGGAGAAATGTCTATTTAGGTCTTTTTTTTAATAAGAATATTTTATTTTATTTATTATTTTTTTATTAGATTCTGCTTTATAACAAAGTGAATCAGTCATACATATACATCTGTTCCCACATCCCTTCCCTCATGCATCTCCCTCCCTCCCACCCTCCCCATCCCAGCCCTCCAGGCAGTCACAAAGCACCGAGCTGATCCCCCTGTGCTCTGTGGCTGCTTCCCACTATCTATCTACCTTACGTTTGGAAGTGTATATATGTCCATGCCTCTCTTTCGCTTTGTCACAGCTTACCCTTCCCCCTCCCCATATCCTCAAGTCCATTCTCAAGTAGGTCTGTGTCTTTATTCCCGTTTTACCCCTAGGTTCTTCATGACATTTTTTTTTTAATTCCGTATATATGTGTTAGCATACGGTATTTGTCTTTCTCTTTCTGACTTACTTCACTCTGTATGACAGACTCTAGGTCTATCCACCTCATTAAAAATAGCTCAGTTTCATTTCTTTTTATCGCTGAGTAATATTCCATTGTATATATATGCCACATCTTATTTATCCATTCACCCGATGATGGACACTTAGGTTGTTTCCAGCTCCGGGCTATTGTGAATAGAGCTGCAATGAACATTTTGGTACATGTCTCTTTTTGAATTATGGTTTTCTCAGGGTATATGCCTAGTAGTGGGATTGCTGGGTCATATGGTAGTTCTATTTTTAGTTTTTTAAGGAACCGCCATACTGTTCTCCATAGTGGCTGTACCAATTCACATTCCCACCAGCAGTGCAAGAGTGTTCCCTTTTCTCCACACCCTCTCCAGCATTTATTGTTTGTAGATTTCTTGATGATGGCCATTCTGACTGGTGTGAGATGATATCTCATTGTAGTTTTGATTTGCATTTCTCTAATGATTAATGATGATGAGCATTCTTTCATGTGTTTGTTGGCAGTCTGTATATCTTCTTTGGAGAAATGCCTATTTAAGTCTTCTGCCCATTTTTGGATTGGGTTGTTTGTTTTTTTGTTATTGAGCTGCATGAGCTGCTTATAAATTTTGGAGATTAATCCTTTGTCAGTTGCTTCATTTGCAAATATTTTCTCCCATTCTGAGGGTTGTCTTTTGGTCTTGTTTATGGTTTCCTTTGCTGTGCAAAAGCTTTTAAGTTTCATTAGGTCCCATGTGTTTATTTTTGTCTTTATTTCCATTTCTCTAGGAGGTGGGTCAAAAAGGATCTTGCTGTGATGTATGTCATAGAGTGTTCTGCCTATGTTTTCCTCTAAGAGTTTGATAGTGTCTGGCCTTACATTTAGGTCTTTAATCCATTTTGAGCTTATTTTTGTGTATGGTGTTAGGGAGTGATCTAATCTCATACTTTTAAATGTTCCTATCCAGTTTTCCCAGCACCACTTATTGAAGAGACTGTCCTTTCTCCACTGTACATTCCTGCCTCCTTTATCAAAGATAAGGTGACCATATGTCCGTGGGTTTATCTCTGGGCTTTCTATCCTGTTCCATTGATCTATCTTTCTGTTTTTGTGCCAGTACCATACTGTCTTGATTACTGTAGCTTTGTAGTATAGTCTGAAGTCAGGGAGCCTGATTCCTCCAGCTCCATTTTTCATTCTCAAGATTGCTTTGGCTATTCGGGGTCTTTTGTGTTTCCACACAAATTGTGAAATTTTTTGTTCTAGTTCTGTGAAAAATGCCATTGGTAGTTTGATAGGGATTGCATTGAATCTGTAGATTGCTTTGGGTAGTATAGTCATTTTCACAATGTTGATTCTTCCAATCCAAGAACATGTTACATCTCTCCATCTATTTGTATCATCTTTAATTTCTTTCATCAGTGTCTTATAGTTTTCTGCATACAGGTCTTTTGTCTCCTTAGGTAGGTTTATTCCTAGATATTTTATTCTTTTTGTTGCAGTGGTAAATGGGAGTGTTTCCTTGATTTCACTTTCAGATTTTTCATCATTAGTATATAGGAATGCCAGAGATTTCTGTGCATTAATTTTGTATCCTGCAACTTTACCAAATTGATTGATTAGCTCTAGTAGTTTTCTGGTAGCATCTTTAGGATTCTCTATGTATAGTATCATGTCATCTGCAAACAGTGACAGCTTTACTTCTTCTTTTCCGATTTGGATTCCTTTTATTTCCTTTTCTTCTCTTATTGCTGTGGCTAAAACTTCCAAAAACTATGTTGAATAAGAGTGGTGAGAGTGGGCAACCTTGTCTTATTCCTGATCTTAGTGGAAATGGTTTCAGTTTTTCACCATTAAGGACGATGCTGGCTGTGGGTTTGTCATATATGGCCTTTATTATGTTGAGGAAACTTCCCTCTATGCCTGCTTTCTGCAGGGTTTTTATCATAAATGGGTGTTGAATTTTGTCGAAAGCTTTCTCTGCATCTATTGAGATGATCATATGGTTTTTCTCCTTCAATTTGTTAATATGGTGTATCACGTTGATTGATTTGCATATATTGAAGAATCTTTGCATTCCTGGAATAAACCCCACTTGATCATGGTGTATGATCCTTTTAATGTGCTGTTGGATTCTGTTTGCTAGTATTTTGTTGAGGATTTTTGCATCTATGTTCATCAGTGATATTGGCCTGTAGTTTTCTTTCTTTGTGACATCCTTGTCTGGTTTTGGTATCACGGTGATGGTGGCCTCGTAGAATGAGTTTGGGAGTGTTCCCCCCTCTGCTATATTTTGGAAGAGTTTGAGAAGGATAGGTGTTAGCTCTTCTCTAAATGCTTGATAGAATTCGCCTGTGAAGCCATCTGGTCCTGGGCTTTTGTTTGTTGGAAGATTTTTTATCACAGTTTCAATTTCAGTGCTTGTGATTGGTCTGTTCATATTTTCTATTTCTTCCTGATTCAGTCTTGGCAGGTTGTGCATTTCTAAGAATTTGTCCATTTCTTCCAGGTTGTCCATTTTATTGGCATAGAGTTTCTTGTAGCAATCTCTCATGATCTTTTGTATTTCTGTAGTGTCAGTTGTTACTTCTCCTTTTTCATTTCTAATTCTATTGATTTGAGTCTTCTCCCTTTTTTTCTTGATGAGTCTGGCTAATGGTTTATCAATTTTGTTTATCTTCTCAAAGAACCAGCTTTTAGTTTTATTGATCTTTGCTATCGTTTCCTTCATTTCTTTTTCATTTATTTCTGATCTGATTTTTATGATTTCTTTCCTTCTGCTAACTTTGGGATGTTTTTGTTCTTCTTTCTCTAATTGCTTTAGGTGCAAGGTTAGGTTGTTTATTCGAGAATTTTCCTGTTTCTTAAGGTAGGATTGTATTGCTATAAGCTTCCCTCTTAGAACTGCTTTTGCTGCATCCCATAGGTTTTGGGTCGTCGTGTCTCCATTGTCATTTGTTTCTAGGTATTTTTTCATTTCCTCTTTGATTTCTTCAGTGATCACTTCGTTATTAAGTAGTGTATTGTTTAGCCTCCATGTGTTTGTATTTTTTACAGCTCTTTTCCTGTAATTGATATCTAGTTTCATAGCATTGTGGTTGGAAAAGATACTTGATACAATTTCAATTTTCTTAAATTTACCAAGGCTTGATTTGTGACCCAAGATATGATCTATCCTGGAGAATGTTCCATGAGCACTTGAGAAAAATGTGTATTCTGTTGTTTTTGGATGGAATGTCCTATAAATATCAATTAAGTCCATCTTGTTTAATGTATCATTTAAAGCTTGTGTTTCCTTATTTATTTTCCTTTTGGATGATCTGTCCATTGGTGAAAGTGGGGTGTTAAAGTCCGCTACTATGATTGTGTTACTGTCGATTTCTCCTTTTATGGCTGTTAGTATTTGCCTTATGTATTGAGGTGCTCCTATGTTTGGTGCATAAATATTTACAATTGTTATATCTTCTTCTTGGATGATCCCTTGATCATTATGTAGTGTCCTTCTTTGTCTCTTCTAGTAGTCTTTATTTTAAAGTCTATTTTGTCTGATATGAGAATTGCTACTCCAGCTTTCTTTTGGTTTCCATTTGCATGGAATATCTTTTTCCATCCCCTTACTTTCAGTCTGTATGTGTCTCTAGGTCTGAAGTGGGTCTCTTGTAGACAGCATATATATGGGTCTTGTTTTTGTATCCATTCAGCCACTCTGTGTCTTTTGGTGGGAGCATTTAGTCCATTTACATTTAAGGTAATTATTGATATGTGTGTTCCTATTCCCATTTTCTTAATTGTTTTGGGTTCATTATTGTAGGTCTTTTCCTTCTGTTGTGTTTCTTGCCTAGAGAAGTTCCTTTAGCATTTGTTGTAAGGTTGGTTTTGTGGTGCTGAACTCTCTCAGCTTTTGCTTGTCTGTAAACGTTTTAATTTCTCCATCAAATCTGAATGAGATCCTTGCTGGGTAGAGTAATCTTGGTTGCAGGTTTTTCTCCTTCATCACTTTAATTATGTCCTGCCACTCCCTTCTGGCTTGTAGAGTTTCTGCTGATAGATCAGCTGTTATCCTGATGGGGATTCCCTTGTGTGTTATTTGTTGTTTTTCCCTTGCTGCTTTTAATATGATTTCTTTGTGTTTAATTTTTGACAGTTTGATTAATATGTGTCTTGGCGTATTTCTCCTTGGATTTATTCTGTATGGGACTCTCTGTGCCTCCTGGACTTGATTAACTATTTCCTTTCCCATATTAGGGAAGTTTTCAACTATAATCTCTTCAGATATTTTCTCAGTCCCTTTCTTTTTCTCTTCTTCTTCTGGAACTCCTATAATTCGAATGTTGGTGCGTTTAATGTTGTCCCAGAGGTCTCTGAGACTGTCCTCTGTTCTTTTCATTCTTTTCTCTTTATTTTGCTCTGCAGCAGTTATTTCCACTATTTTATCTTCCACCTCACTTATCCGTTCTTCTGCCTCAGTTATTCTGCTATTGATCCCATCTAGAGTATTTTTTATTTCATTTATTGTGTTTTTAATTGATGCTTGATTCATCTTTAGTTCTTCTAGGTCCTTGTTAACTGTTTCTTGCATTTTGTCTATTCTATTTCCAAGATTTTGGATCTGGGAAATAGAATCTTGGATCATCTTTACCATCATTATTCTGAATTCTTTTTCAGGTAGACTGCCTATTACCTCTTCATTTGTTAGGTCTGGTGGGTTTTTATCTTGCTCCTTCTCCTGCTGTGTGTTTTTCTGTCTTCTCATTTTGCTTACGTTACTGTGTTTGGGGTCTCCTTTTTGCAGGCTGCAGGTTCGTAGTTTCCGTCGTTTTTGGTGTCTGTCCCCAGTGGCTAAGGTTGGTCCAGTGGGTTGTGTAGGCTTCCTGGTGGAGGGGACTAGTGCCTGTGTTCTGGTGGATGAGGCTGGATCTTGTCTTTCTGGTGGGCAGGTCCACGTCTGGTGGTGTGTTTTGGGGTGTCTGCGGACTTCTTATGATTTTAGGCCACCTCTCTGCTAATGGGTGGCATTGTGTTCCTGTCTTGCTAGTTGTTTGGCATAGGGTGTCCAGCACTGTAGCTTGCTGGTCGTTGAGTGAAGCTGGGTGCTGGTGTTGAGATGGAGATCTCTGGAAGATTTTTGCCGTTTGATATTATGTGGATCTGGGAGGTCTCTTGTGGACCAGTGTCCTGAAGTTGGCTCTCCCACCTCAGAGGCACAGCACTGACTCCTGGCTCTTCAGTTTGGGACGATTTGTTGTCTATTCATGTATTCCACAGATGCAGGGTACATCAAGTTGATTGTGGAGCTTTAATCCGCTGCTTCTGAGGCTGCTGGGAGAGGTTTCCCTTTCTCTTCTTTGTTCTCACAGCTCCTGGGTCTCAGCTTTGGATTTGGCCCCGCCTCTGCGTGTAGGTCGCCGGAGGGCGTCTGTTCTTCTCTCAGACAGGACAGGGTTAAGGGAGCAGCCTCTTCGGGGACTCTGGCTCACTCAGGCCGGGCGGGAGGGAGGGGCACGGAGTGCGGAGCGAACCTGCAGCAGCAGAGGCCGGCGTGATGTTGCACCAGCCCGAGGCACGCCGTGCGTTCTCCCAGGGAAGCCGCCCCTGGATCCCGGGACCCCGGCAGTGGTGGGCTGCATAGGCTCCCAGAAGGGCGGTGCGGACAGTGACCTGCGCTTGCACACAGGCTTCTTGGCGGCGGCAGCAGCAGCCCCAGCGTCCCACGCGCGTCACTGGGCTCCGCGCTTTCAGCCACGACTCGCACCCGTCTGTGGAGCTCCTTTAAGCAGCGGCCTTAATCCCCTCTCCTCGCGCACCAGGAAACCAAGAGGGAAGAAAAAGTCTCTTGCCTCTTCGGCAGCTCCAGAGTTTTCCCGGACTCCCTCCCGGCTAGCTGTGGCACATTAGCCCCCTTCAGGCTGAGTTCTCGCCGCCAGCCCCAGTCCTCTCCCTGCGCTCTGACCGAAGCCCGAACCTCAGCTTCCAGCGCCGCCCGCCCCGGTGGGCGAGCAGACAAGCCTCTTGGGCTGGTGAGTGCCGCTCGGCACTGCTCCTCTGTGCGGGAATCTCTCCACTTTGCCCTACCCAGGTATGTGGGGAGTTTCTTGCCTTTTGGGAGGTCTGGGGTCTTCTGCCAGCGTTCAGTAGGTGTTCTGTAGGAGTTGTTCCATGTGTAGCTGTATTGCTGGTGTATCCGTGGGGAGGAAGGTGATCTCCGCGTCTTACTCTTCCGCCGTCTTACCCGGAAGTCCGGTATTGAAGTTTGTCGAAAGTTTTCTCTGCATCTATCGAGGTGATCATATGGTTTTTCTCCTTCAATTTGTTAATATGTTATATCACATTGATTGATTTGCGTATATTGAAGAATCCTTACATTCCTGGGATAAACCCCACTTGATCATGGTGTATGATCCTTTTAATGTGCTGTTGGATTCTGTTTGCTTGTATTTTGATGAGGGTTTTTGCATCTATGTTCATCAGTGATATTGGCCTGTAGTTTTCTTTCTTTGTGACATCATTGTCTGGTTTGGTATCAGGGTGATGGTGGCCTCGTAGAATGAGTTTGGGAGTGTTCCTCCCTCTGCTATATTTTGGAAGAGTTTGAGAAGGATAGATGTTAGCTCTTCTCTAAATGTTTGATAGAATTTTCCTGTGAAGCCATCTGGTCCTGAGCTCTTGTTTGTTGGAAGATTTTTAATCACAGTTTCACTTTCAGTGCTTGTGATTGGTCTGTTCATATTTTGTATTTCTTCCCGGTTCAGTCTCGGAAGGTTGTGCATTTCTAAGAATTTGTCCATTTCTTCCAGGTTTTCCATTTTTTTTGGCATATAGCTGCTTGTAGTAATCTCTCATGATCCTTTGTATTTCTGCAAGTCAGTTGTTACTTCTTTTTCATTTCTAATCTATTGATTTGAGTGTTCTCCCTTTTTTTCTTGAAGAGTCTGGCTAATGGTTTATCAATTTTGTTTATCTTCTCAAAGAACCAACTTTTAGTTTTATTGATCTTTGCTATCGTTTTCTTCATTTCTTTTTCATTTATTTCTGATCTGATATTTATGATTTCTTTCCTTCTGCTGACTTTGGGGTTTTTTTTGTTCTTCTTTCTCTAATTGCTTTAGGTGTAAGGTTACGTTGTTTATTTAAGATGTTTCCTGTTTCTTAAGGTAGGATTGTTTTGCTCTAAACTTCCCTCTTAGAACTGCTTTTGCGGCATTGCATAGGTTATGGGTCATTGTGTTTTCATTGTCATTTGTTTCTAGGTATTTTTTCATTTCCTCTTTGATTTCTTCAGTGATCTCTTGGTTATTAAGTAGTGTATTGTTTAGCTTCCATGTGTTTGTATTTTTTACAGGTTTTTTCCTGTAATTGTTATCTAGTCTCATAGCGTTGTGGTCGGAAAATATACTTGATATGATTTCAATTTTCTTAAATTTACCAAGGCTTGATTTGTGACCCAAGATATGATCTATCCTGGAGAATGTTCCATGAGCACTTGCGAAGAAAGTATATTCTGTTGTTTTTGGATGGAATGTCCTATAAATATCAATTAAGTACATCTTGTTTAATGTATCATTTAAAGCTTGTGTTTCCTTATTTGTTTTCATTTTGGATGATCTGTCCATTGGTGAAAGTGGGGTGTTAAACTCCCCTACTATGATTGTGTTACTGTCAATTTCCCGTTTTATGGCTGTTAGCATTTGCCTTATGTATTGAGGTGCTCCTCTGTTGGGTGCATAAATATTTACAATTGTTATATCTTCTTCTTGGATTGATCCCTTGATTGTTATGTAGTGTCCTTCTTTGTCTCTTGTAATAGTCTTTAGTTTAAAGTCTATTTTGTCTGTCATGAGAATTGCTACTCCAGCTTTCTTTTGATTTCCATTTGCATGGAATATCTTTTTCCCTCCCCTCACTTTCACTCTATATGTGTCCCTAGGTCTGAAGTGGGTCTCTTGTAAACGGCATATATTCTGGTCTTGTTTTTGTATCCATTCAGCCAGTCTGTGTGTTTTGGTTGGAGCCTTTAATCCATTTACATTTAAGGTAGTTATCAATATGTATGTTCCTATTCCCATTTTCTTAATTGTTTTGGGTTCGTTATTGTAGGTCTTTTCCTTCTCTTGTGTTTCCTGCCTAGAGAAGTTCCTTTAGCATTTGTTGTAAAGCTGGTTTGGTAGTGCTGAATTCTGTTAGCTTTTGCTTGTCTGTAAAGGTTTTGATTTCTCCATCAAATCTGAATGAGATCCTTGCTGGGTAGAGTAATCTTGGTTGTAGGTTTTTCTCCTTCATCACTTTAAATATGTCCTGCCAGTCCCTTCTGGCTTGCAGAGTTTCTGCTGAAAGATCAGCTGTTAACCTTATGGGGATTCCCTTCTGCATTATTTTTTGTTTTTCCCATGCTGCTTTTAACATTTTTTCTTTGTATTTAATTTTTGATAGTTTGATTAATATGTGTCTTGGCGTGTTTCTCCTTGGATTTATCCTGTATGGGACACTCTGTGCTTCCTGAACTTGATTAACTATTTCCTTTCCCATATTAGGGAAGTTTTCAACTATAATCTCTTCAGATATTTTCTCAGTCCCTTTCTTTTTCTGTTCTTCTTCTGGGACCCCTATAATTCGAATGTTGGTGCATTTAATGTTGTCCCAGAAGTCTCTGAGACTGTCCTCGATTCTTTTCATTCTTTTTTCTTTATTCTGCTCTGCAGTAATTATTTCAACTATTATACCTCTCAGGTCACTTATCCGTTCTTCTGCCTCAGTTATTCTGCTATTGATTCCTTCTAGAGAATTTTTAATTTCATTTATTGTGTTGTTCATCACTATTTGTTTGCTCTTTAGTTCTTCTAAGTCTTTGCTAAACGGTTCTTGTATTTTCTCCATTCTATTTCCAAGATTTTGGATCATCTTTACTATCATTATTCTGAGTTCTTTTTCAGGTAGACTGCCTGTTTCCTCTTCATTTGTTAGGTCTGGTGGGTTTTTACCTTGCTCCTTCATCTGCTGTGTGTTTCTCTCTCTTCTCATTTTGCTTAACTTACTGTGTTTGGGGTCTCGTTTTCGCAGGCTGCAGGTTCGTAGTGCCCGTTGTTTTTGGTGTCTGTCCCCAGTGGCTAAGGTTGGTTCAGTGGGTTGTGTAAGCTTCCTGGTTGAGGGGACTAGTGCCTGTGTTCTGGTGGATGAGGCTGGATCTTTTCTTTCTGGTGGATGAGGCTGGATCTTGTCTTTCTGGTGGGCAGGTCCACGTGTGGTGGTGTGTTTTGGGGTGTCTGTGGCCTTATTATGATTTTAGGTAGCCTCTCTGCTAATGGGTGGGGTTGTGTTCCTGTCTTGCTAGTTGTTTGGCATAGGGTGTCCATCACTGCAGCTTGCTGGTCGTTGAGTGAAGCTGGGTCTTGGTGTTGAGATGCAGATCTCTGGGAGATTTTCACTGTTTGATATTACGTGGAGCTGGGCGGTCTCTTGTGGACCAGTGTCCTGAACTTGGCTCTCCCACCTCAGAGGTACAGCCGTGACGCCTGGCTGGAGCACCAAGGGCCTCTCATACACATGGCTCAGACCAGGTATGTGGGGAGTTTCTTGCCTTATGGGAGGTCTGAGTTCTTCTGCCAGCATTCAGTAGGTGTTCTGTAGGAGTTGTTCCACATGTAGATGTATTTCTGATGTATTTGTGGGGAGGAAGGTGATCTCCACATCTTACTCCTCCGCCATCTTGAAGCTCATCTCTCTCCTTGTGGTTTTGATTTGTATTTCCCTAATGGCTAGTGATATTGAGCATCTTTTCATATGCTTATTGGCCATTTTTATATCTTCATTTGAAAAATGTCTTTTCAAGTTCTTTGCCCATTTAAAAAATCAGGTTGTTTATTTTTTTTGCTGTTCAATTGTAGGAGTTCTTTATATATTCTAGATATTAACCCCTTATCAGATATATGGTTTGCAAATATTTTCTCCCATTTTGGGGGTTACCTTTTCATTCTGTTGATAGTGTCCTTTGATGCACAAAAATTTAAATGTTTATGTAGTCCAGTTTGTCTGTTGTTGTTGTTTTTGTTGCCTTTGCTTTTGTATCACATCCAAGAATTCATTATTAAATGCAGTGTCATGAAGGTTTCTCCCTGTGTTTTCTTCTAAGAATCTATAATTTAGCTCTTACCCAGCCAGGGTTCTTCTTAAGTTCAACTAAACAGCAGTTATACAGCTTGCAAGCAGAGCAGGATCAGATGTTCCTCTTCAGCAGGAGCAGTCCTCACAGAAGTTCATGTCGTAGCTTACGTAGAAGTCTGGGGACAGCTCAGATACAAGGAGATGAGATCCAGTATCTTTTGTAATAACACATAGGCGTAGCTTCCAGGGTCCCCACAAGGGATATGCCTAATTACAAGAGTCACAGAAGCCCAAAATATGGTGCCTTTTCTAGTATTTATTTACTTGTAGTGCATGTATAGTTCCTCCCAGTCCAGGTGCAATTTCTCAATCAGATACCATTTTTACCCTAAGCAATGTTACCTAGTAATACAGTTGACATTCTTACCTTTATCCTAGTGGAACAGAGCTGGAGAGTTAACCAAAGATCACTTTTTCAAGATGGGGAAAAGATTTCTGTGAACACTCTGCTCATAATATTTCCAGTGTTCTAAAGATTAATACTTTTTCCAGAAAATGGGTTTCATTTTTTATTCATTTTTGTTTTATATTTTGGGTTAAAATGTATATATGAGAAATAAGTGTTTAAAAATGAGTTTTTTCCCCTACAAAACTAATCTATTGACTAATTTGTAAATACCAACATCTTTTTAAAATTAAGCTATAATTCACATTTTATAAAATTCACCTTGCTAAAATGTGAATTCAGTGACTTTTAGTATACTCAGAAGGTTATGCAGCCATTACCCCCTAATTTAGGAACATTCAGGAACATTTTTAGGAACTTTTTTCATCACCCCCTTAGCAGTCAGTTACCATTCCCCCCATCTCACCCTTCAGCGCCTTCAAATTACTAATCTACTTTCTGTGTCTTTAGGTTTGCTTATTAATAAGTGGCCATTTCATATAAATTGTATCATACAGTATGTGGCCTTTTGTGTCTAGCTGCTTTCACTTATAATATTTTCAAGATTCATCCATGTTACAGCATTTATCGGTACCTTATTCCTTATTTGTGGCTGAATAATATCCCATTATAAGGATATACCACATTTTATTTTCTAATTCATCAGTTTATGGGCCTTTGGATGAATAATAGTGCTATGAGTGTTCGTGTACAAGTCTTTGTATGGATATATGTTTTCAGTTTTCTTGGGTATATACTTATAAGTGGAAGAAGAATTAATCGGTTACATGATAACTGTATGTTTAATACTTTTTTTGTGGTGGACTTTTAAAAACAGCTTTATTGAGGTACAGTTCACCTATTTAGAGTATAAATTTCAGCGTTTTTTAGTATATTCACAAATATGTGCCATTATCACCCCAGTCAATTTTAGAACATTTTTATCACCTCATAAACAAACCCTGTACCCTTTAACCATTACTATTATCCCCTTATTCCTCCATCCCACTATCTGGCCCCAAACAACCACTAATCCACTTTCCATCTCAGTAGATTTCCTGGACATTTTATATGAGTAAAATCATATAATATGTAGTCTTTTGTGACTGACTTCTTTTACTTAGCATAATGTTTTCAAGGTATCAGTACTTCTTTCCTTTTCATGACCAAACAATATTCTATTGTGTTCATGGCCATTTGGGTTATTTCTGCCTTTGGACTATTATGAATAAAGCTGCCATAAACATTCAGGTACAAGCTTTTGTGTGGATATATGTTTTCATTTCTCTTGAGTGTATACCTAGAAATAAAATTGAAGGGTTATATCATAGCTCTATGGTTGATCATTAGAGGAATTGATAGACTGTTTTCCAAAGTGGTTGAATAGTTTTACATTCCCAGCAGCAGTGTATGAGTGTTCTGATTTGTCTGTATTCTTACCAAAACTTACTATCATCCATCTTTTGGGGTGTGAAGTTGTATCTCATTGTGATTTTGTAATGGAGCTTATTGGCCCTTTGTATATCTTCTTTGGAGAAATATCTACTCAGATCCTTTGCTCATTTAAAAGTTAGGTTATTTGTCTTTTTATTGTTGAGTTGTAAGTGTTGTTTATATGTTCTAGATACTAGACCCTTATCAGATAAAGGATTTTCAAATATTTTCTCCCATTCTGTAGGTAAATACCGGTGTCTTTTAATAAATAAAAATACTTTTGAGAACACTTAATGGCTTAACATTTTAAGGTTTACATTTTGTTACCAAATGAGTCTGAGACTAATTGCCCTTTGGTTCTTCTACACCAAATGAGGCATATAGATTCCCCTCAAGTCCAAGCTGTCATTCCTTGGCTGACTACACTGAAAGGAGGCCAGTTGACTCAAGGACTTCTGGAGATTTTCATTTTCTAGGGCCTCACTTTAATGTGACCTTCCTAACACTGTTTCAAGATACACATGGATAGGCCTGAAGTTGTTCTGTCCTCCTACAAGGAAGAGGAGCTAGGCAAGGGTAGACGCCCCCCCACTTCCTACCCAGCACAGTTGATAATTCATTTTGGGCACACATACATGTGGTGTAGCCAAGGTTCAGGCCAGACCTAGTCTGATCTGGATAGTCAACACGACAAAGCTTCTTGGAATCCCAAACTAAAGAGTATGGATCATGACCTTGGTTTTAAATATTTTGAATTTGATGTAGAAATATGTGGTGATTTAAGTAATCTGATAATGATATGGTTATGGTGCTCAGGAAAGAGATAGAGATTTAAAAATCTCTAACGTAAAATTGGTAGGCAAAAAGAAGGCAAGGGTAGAACACTGGGGGAAGGCTGACAGTTCAGGGAAGAGCCGGAGAAATTATTCCATGAGGTGTAGTTGCTGGGTATGTGAATTTCATTTAGTAGGCACTTAACATATATAAATTAAATTGTACTTTAGCAAACAAAAATTCCTATTTAAAAAATAATTTTAAAGCTAAAGAGCCTTGTATTCTTCTTTATAGATTCACTTGTTCCCAGTTAAACATGCATCTTTTGAAGAAGTATTTCTAAATATCAGCAATTATATTAATTCAGATAAAATTATTCATATGTCAAGTTTACAAGAAAATAATACTATTGAGAGAGTAGTTCAACTTTCCTTTAATTAAAAATATTGTTTTTGCCACATTGAGCTTCTACAAAAGAGTAATATATTCTTTTATAGATTGATTTGTCCTCAGTGCAAAAAACATCTTTTGAAGAACTGTTTCCAAATGTCAGCAATTATGTTAATTCAAATGAAATTGTTCCTGTGTCAACTTTGCAAGAAAATTCTTCAAATGAGGTAGTATTTTCAAATTTTCCTTCACTTAGTAAAAGAAATAATTAACTGTTATATTGGATACTTTGTATATGAGATACTTTAAGAGATCTGTAACTCAGTTGAGGCTAACATCATCTACATTTGGAGTCAGCTATCAGATATAATTCCAAATAAAAGATATTAGGCTGCCACAGCCAAAACACTGCATCATCAGGACCTAGGGATATTAAACAACTAGAGGAAATAGTATTATCCTACTTGAATCCAAAACTCAGTTTTTGTCTGTGCATATAAATTGTAGACATCAAACTAGTTGTGTTAGAATGAATATATGGAAGTACTATGATCCTCTAATAAAACTCATAACTCTAAGGGCCGTGGGGGGTGGGGTTGGAGTAAAGAAAGAGGATGACCAGAAAAAGAGAGAAAAACAGAAGAGAGAGAGGGAGAGAGAAAGAGACAGAAAGAAGGGGAGAGAGGGAGAGAGAAAGAGACAGAAAGAAGGGGAGAGAGGGCAGACAAGAGAGACAGAGATAAAGAATAAGACAAGAAAGAGGCAGAGAGAAAAAAAAATTAAAAGGCAGAAGTTGGGTAGTGGTTCATTGCAGCTAGACCTTTTCACTGTGACCCTGGAGTGAAGGTGGGGATGCAGGTGGTGAGGAGAAAGTTGGAGGTGAGATTGTAGAGATCAACAGGGGCCAGTATCAAAGAGCGTCTTATAATCCATGTTAAGGAATTTGGATTTTTTCTTGAGGGGGGGCTGCTAAGGGATTGTAAACATGATATATCAAATGTTCTTGTATAAAGTTTATTTTGGCTCCAGGGGTGGAGAACAGATTATAAAAGGCTGAGACTAGAGGCAACTTGAGGGATAATCTCCAGAGAAAGAGAGTAAGAGAAAGAAAGAATATAGGGTAAGAGGCTTAAGGATAGTAAAAATAGTTTGAAATAATAGTTTGGGGGAATGGAAGAATTAGGGAAACCAAGATTATAGCCCATTGTTGAGATCCCAGTTGAAACTGAGAACTATTGCTTTTTAAAAAAACATTCCTTGGGCCTCCCTGGTGGCGCAGTGGTTGAGAGTCCGCCTGCCGATGCAGGGGATACGGGTTCGTGCCCCGGTCTGGGAGGATCCCATATGCCGCGGAGCGGCTGGGCCCGTGAGCCATGGCCGCTGGGCCTGCGCATCCGGAGCCTGTGCTCCGCAACGGGAGAGGCCACAACAGTGAGAGGCCCGCGTACCGAAAAAAAAAAAAAAAAAAAAACATTCCTTATTGAGGTATAATATAATTGACATGCAATAAACTGCACATATTTAAAGTGTGCAATTTAAAAGTTTTCATGTATGTAAGCACCTTTGAAACAACCACCACAATCAAGATAGTGAAAATATCCATCACCAAAAGTTCCTCCTACCATTTTATAATTTCTTTCTTCCTGCCCCACCCTCTGCTCCCTAAGCAACTACTGATCTAGTTACTGTCATTATAGATTGGATTTTGGAGTCGAGAGAGAAAGAGAGAGAGAGAGAGAAGGAGAGAGGGAGAGGGAGGGAGAGGGGAGGGGGAGGGAGAGGGAGAGAGAGAGAGAGAGGGAGAGAGAGAGAGGGAGAGAAAGAGAGAGAGGGAGAGAGAGAGTTTTTTGGTCTGGCTTCTTTTACTCAGCATAATTATGAGATTCAGCCATGTTGTTGAGTGTATCAATAGTTTGTTCCTTTTTATTGCTAAGTAGTATTCCATTGCATGGTATACCATAATTTATTTAACCATTCACCTATTTATGGACATTCAGATTGTTTAGCTGCTGGGAACATTTGTGTACAAGTATTTGTATTGACAAAGAATCTCTCCTTGATCAAACTTGAGTTAGGCTACTCTGAGCCCTCTTCTCAACTTGGCCTTGACCTTGGGCTTCCGCGTCCATCCTTGAATACAGTTTTAGCAAGAATTCTGCTACGTCAGTTTAGAGAGAGTCCCCCACCACTGATACCTGATCACCCTGGCTGCCTTTAGCAGCCTGACCTATTAAGTCTAATTCGGTTACTGCACACAATTTCATCGAGTATGCAATGGGGAGGGTTTTCCCACACCTCCAACAAGCAATGCTCCAGGCACCAGCTGGGTATCATAGATTTCAACCCAATTCTGACACTATCTACCCAGAGATAACATCAGATTCTGCAGGTAAAGGACTCCGTCCCACAGGAACACCTTCCACTTCAGACACCAATTGCAAGCCCAGGTTATTACCTATGTTTCTGACAGACTGGCTACAAATTGGAGGTTCCTATGACCCCATTCTTGGACTTCAAGTTCCATTCACAAGTCCAGGTTGTTACATTTACTTCTGACTTACTGGCTATAAATCAGAGGTTCTCACAACCCTCTCCTTGGGTTTGATTAATTTTTTAGAGCAGCTCACAGAACTCAGAAAAACATTTTACTTACTAAATTACTGGTTTATTATAAAAGGATATAATTCAGGAACAGCCAGATAGAAGACATGCATAGGGCAAGGTATGAGGAAAGGGTGCAGAGCTTCCATGCTTTTTCTTGGAGTGCCATTCTCCCCGAATCTCACCAACCCAGAAGCTGTTTTTTTTTTTTTTTTTTTTTTTTTTTTTTGTGGTACTCGGGCCTCTCACTGTTGTGGCCTCTCCCATTGCGGAGCACAGGCTCTGGACATGCAGGCTCAGCGGCCATGGCTCACGGACCCAGCTGCTCCGCGGCATGTGGGATCTTCCCTGGACCGGGGCATGAACCTGTGTCTCCTGCATCGGCAGGCGGACTCTCAACCACTGCGCCACCTGGGAAGCCCAACCCAGAAGCTGTTTGAACCCTGTACTTTTGGAGTTTTATGGAGGCTTCATTACACAGACATGGTTGAGTAAATCAATGGTCATTGGTGATTCATTCAACCTCTAGCTTCTCTCTCTTCCCTTATGAGGAGAGGTTATGGTGTGGGCCTGAAATTTCCAACCCTGTAATCACATAGCTGGTTTCCCTGGCAACCAGTCCCATCCTTTTTTTAAAAAATTAATTAACTTATTTATTTATTTTTTGGCTGCGTTGGGTCTTTGTTGCTGCACGCGGGCTTTCTCTAGTTGTGGTGAGTGGGGGCTACTCTTCATTGTGGTGCATGGGCTTCTCATTGTGGCTTCTCTTGTTGCAGAGCACAGGCTCTAGGTGCGCGGGCTTCAGTAGTTGTGGCACGCAGGCTCAGTAGTTGTGGCTCGCAGGCTTAGTTGCTCAACGGCATGTGGAATCTTCCCAGACAGGGCTCAAACCCGTGTCCCCTGCATTGGCAGGCGGATTCTTAACCACTGCGCCACCAGGGAAGTCCCTCATCCTTAAGTGCAGTTCAAAAGTCACTTTATTAATGTAACAAAAGCTACCTCATTGCTCTCATCACTTAGAAAATTCCAAGGGTTTTAGGAGCTCTATGCCAGAAATGGGAGCAAAGATCAAATATATATTTCCTATCGTAAATCATAGTATCACAGATCAGTTTAGCAAGAATCCCTGTGCCCTTGATGACTCCTCATAGCAGTTTTCCATCCTCTGATGACTTCACTCTCTTCATTGGCTATAAATCCCCAGCTGCCTTTGCTGTTTTTGCAGTTGGACCCAATCTCTCTCTGCTATTGCAGTACCCCTATTACAGTAGTTTTGAATAAAGTCTTCCTTATTGTTTTAACAAGTATCAGAATATACTTTCTTTTACAGTATGGATGTATATTTTCTTTCCTCTTGGGTAGATATCTAAGAGTGGAAATTGCCAAGCTGTCTTCCAAAGTGGTTATACCGTATCTTACATTTCCACTAGCAGTGTTTGAAACATGTAGTTCCTTGTGAAACAGTGTCATTTGAAGAACATAAATTTTTAACTTCAACGAAGTCCAACTTGTCAGTTTTTTAATGGGGTGTGCCTTTGTTGTCATATCTAAGAAATCTTTGCCTAACCCAAGGTCACAAAGATATTCTATGTTTTCTTTTTTTTTAATAAATAAACAAATTTATTTATTTATTTATTTATTTATGGCTGTGTTGGGTCTTCATTGCTACACACAGGCTTTCTCTAGTTGCGGCGAGTGGGGGCTACTCTTCGTTGCAGTGCACGGGCTTCTCACTGTGGTGGCTTCTCTTGTTGTGGAGTATGGGCTCTAGGTACGCGGGCTTCAGTAGTTGTGGCACGCATGCTCAGTAGTTGTGGCACACAGGCCCAGTTGCTCTGCAGCATGTGGGATCTTCCCAGACCAGGGATCGAACCCGTGTCCCCTGCATTGGCAGGCAGATTCTCAACCACTGCGCCACCAGGGAAGCCCTGAATTAATTTTATTACATGATGTAAGGTATGGATTCAAGTTCATTTTTTTTGCATATTGACATTCAGTTATTCTAGCACCATTTGTGGAAATGCTATCCTTTCTTCGCTGTATTGCCTTTGCATCTTTGCTGAAAAACAGTTATCCCTATATATGTATGGGTTTGTGTCTGGATTCTGTATATTGTTCCATTCATCTACTTGTTTACCTTTATGCCAGTACCATGCAGTATTGAATAATGTGGCACTATAGTAATTCTTGAAATCAGATAGCGTTACCCCTCTAACTTTGTTATTCTTTTTCAGTTGTTTTGGCTATTCTAGGTCCTTTGCATTTCTATATGAATTTTAGGATCAGCTTGTCAATTTCTACAAAAAAAGAAAAAAAAAACAAAACCCTGAGGGGATTTTGATTAAGATTGCATTGAATCTGTAGATTAATTTGAGGGTAATTGACATCATAACAAGATTGAGTTTCCCATCTTAAGAAAAAGGTGTATCTGTCCATTTATTTAGGTGTTCTTCAATATCTCTCTGAAATATTTTGTAATTTTTACTGTACAGGTCATTATTCCCACCTGATGTTATTATTTCTCACCTAATATCAATATTTCATATTTTTGATGCTATTAATTTCAATTTCTCACTATTCATTGCTAGCATATAGAAATATACATTTTTTTGTGTTTGATTATTATATTAGTCTTCTTGGGCTGCCATAACAAAATACCATAGACTGGGGTGGATTAAACAACAGAAGTTTATTTTTTCCCAGTTCTGGAGGCCAGGAAGTCCAAGACCAAAGTATTGGCCTATTCAGTTCCTGATAGTGCTCTTTTCCTCACTTGTAGATGGCCACCATCTTGCTATGACTTCACATGGTCTTTTCTCTCTTTGCACAAAGAAAGAGAGGGCTCTGGTGTTTCTTCCTTTTCTTATGAGGGCATCAGACCTCTCAGATTTGGGCCTCACCCTTATGAACTCATATCACCCTCTCATAGACCCTATCTCCAAATACAGTCTTATTGAGGGTTATGACTTCAACATATGAATTTTGTAGGGACACAAACCCTCAGTTCATAACAAAGGTACTGTAAACTTGCTAGTCTTAATTATCAGCTCTGGTAGTTTCTTCCCCTAAAGGTTCCATTAGACCATAGGCGATTATGTCATCTGTGAATAAAAACAGTTTTACTTCTTCCTTTCCAATATGGATGCCTTTTTTTTCTTGCATAATTGCATTGGCTCCATCCTCCTGTACAATGTTGAGAGAGAGAAGTAGGGAGAGCAGACATCCTTGCAGCAGTTCACTATTAAGTATGATATTATCTGTAGGTTTTTCTTAGGTTGAGGAAGTTTCCTTCTATTCCTAATATGCTTGAGAGAGTTTATCAGGGATGAATGTTGGATTTTTGCCAAAGGTACTTCTTGTGTCTTTTAAGGTGATCATAGGGTTTTTCTTTTTCAGTTTGTTAATATGGTGAATTGATGATGATTGTGAATTGAATATAATATAATTGAATATAATATATTGATTGACATTATATTAAATCAACTCTGCATCCTAGGATAAACCCTACTTGGTTGTGGTGTATTTTTCTTTTTATATATTTTTGGATTTGATTTGCTTAAATTTTTGCATCATTGTTCATGAGGGTCTGGTCTGTACTTTTATTTTCTTTTGATGTGTATGTCTGGTTTTGGTATCAAGAGTAATGATAACCTCATAGAACAACTCAGGAAGTATTCCTTCCTCTTCGATTTTCTGGAAAAGAGATAGTATTATTTTTGCCTTAAATGTTGGGTGGAATTCACTTTTTTTTTTTTTTTTTTTGGTGGTACGCGGGCCTCTCACCATTGTGGCCTCTCCCGCTGTGGAGCAGAGGCTCCGGACGCGCAGGCTCAGCGGCCATGGCTCACGGGCCCAGCCGCTCCATGGCATGTGGGATCCTCCCAGTCCGGGACATGAACCCGTGTCCCCTGCATCGGCAGGCAGACTCTCAACCACTGTGTCACCAGGGAAGCCCTGGAATTCACTATTGAAGCCATCTAGGCCTGGAATTTTCTTTGTTGGAAGGAAATAAACTATAGTTACAACCTGTTTAGGGCTATTCAACTTATCTCTTTCTTCTTGAGTGAATTTTAGTAGTTTGTGTATTTCAAGGAATTTGTCCATTTTCTATAAACTTATTCATTTATTGTCAAATATTTATAATCTCTTATTATTCTTTAATATATTGGCATCTGTAGTAATGTAATCTTTCTCATTCCTGGGATAATTTGTGTCTTTTTTTTTCCCTGAACAATCTGGTTTCTGCTCTGATATTTTCTTTAGTCTGCTTACTTTGGGTTTAATTAGCTCTTCTTTTTTTACTTTCTTAAGGTGGAAGCTGAGGTCATTGATATGAGACCTTTCTTCTTTTCTAATATAGGTTTTAATGCTACACATTTCCTTCAACTACTGCTTTAGCAGCAACCCACAAGTTTTGACATGCTGTGTTTTCATTTTCATGCACTTCAAATACTTTCCACTTTCCCTGTTTATTTATTCTTTGATCCATGGGCTGTTTAGAAGTGTGCTATTACCCAAATATCTGAAAAATTTCCAGAGATATTTCTGTTACAGATTTCTAATTTCATTCCATTGTGGTCTGAGACCATACATTTTATGCCTAGAATCCTTTTAAATTTGTTGAGACATGTTTTATAACTAATATGGTTTATTTTGGTGAATGTTCTGTGTGTACTTGAACATAATGTGTATTCTGCTTTTGTTGGGTAAAGTGGTCTATAAATGTCAATCAGGTTAGATTGATTGGTAATGATGTTCAAGTTGACTATATCCTTGCTAATTTTTTGCCTACTTGGTCTATTGATTATTAAGAGGTATTGAAATCTTGTACTATAACGGTAGGTTTCTCTATTTCTCCTTTTAGTCCTATTCTTTTTTGTTTCACCTATTTTGAAGCTCTGTTACTAGGTTTATAAACATTTACAGTGCTTAGGATTGTTATGTCTTCTCGATTAATTCACCCCTTTATCATGAAAGACCTTTTTTATCCCTGGTAATATTCTTTGCATAGAAATCTCCTTTGTCTCATATTAATATAGCTACTCCAGCTTTCTTTTGACTGTTGTTAGCATGGTGTATATTTTTGCATCTTTTTACTTTAAAACAATTTTTAGAGAAGTCTTAGTTTTATAGCAAAATTGAGAGGAAGGTTCAGTGATCTTTCATATACTCACTACTCCCACACATGCATAGCCATAACCATTATCAACATCATTCACCAGA
Source organism: Mesoplodon mirus (assembly GCF_964341445.2). NCBI lineage: Eukaryota > Metazoa > Chordata > Mammalia > Artiodactyla > Ziphiidae > Mesoplodon > Mesoplodon mirus. Next base: position 74,868,663 of record NC_138980.1, read on the forward strand.
ATGGTGCATTTTCTTACCAAGAATAAGCCTACATTGACATATCATAATCACCCAAATCCATAGTTTAATTTAGACTTCAATCTTGGTGTTGTACATTCTGTGGGTTTGGACAAAAGTATAATGATATTACAGGCATACCTCAGAGATATTGCAGGTTCAGTTCCAGACCACAGCAATAAAGTGAATATCACAATAAAGTGAGTTACACAAGTATTTTGGTTTCAAAAAACTTGCATATAAAATTATATGTATATAAAATTGTATTTATACTATACTGTAGTTGTTTAAGTGTGTAGTAGCATTAAATCAAAAAAAATCTTAATTAAAAAATACTTTATTGCTAAAAAATACCAAAACAATTATAATAATCAAAGTTCACTGATTGCTAATGACCATAACAAATATAATAATGAAAACATTTGAAATATGTGTGAATTACCAAACTGTGACACAGAAACATGAAGTGAGCAAATGCTATTGGAAAAATGGCACCAGTAGACTTGCTGAACACAAGGTTGCCACAAAACGTCAATTTGTAAAAAAAATACAGTATGTGTAAAGTGCAATAAAGCAGAGAGCAATAAAACAAGGTATGCCTATAATTATGGTATTGTATAGAGTATTTTCACTGCCCTAAATATCCTCTGTGCTCTACCTATTCATCTCCCCTCACCTACTCCTGACAATCATTGATCTTTTAGTTTAATTATCTCCATAGTTTTGCCTTTTCCAAATGTCATATAGTTGAAAACATACAGTATGTAGCTTTTTCAGTTTGGCTCCTTTCACTTAGTAGTGTGCATTTTAGGTTCATCCATGTCTTTTCAAGACTTAATAGTTCATTTCTTTTTAGCACTGAATGATATTCCATTGTCTGGATGTTTATTTTCCACTCACCTACAGAAAGACATCTTGGTTGCTTCCAGGTTTTAGCAATTATGAATAAAAGCTGCTGTAAATATCCATGTGCAGATTTTTGTGTAGACATAAGTTTTCAACTGATTTGGATAAATACCACGGAGTGAAATTGCTAGATCAAATGGTAAGAGTATGTTTAGTTTTGTAAGAAATCACCAAACTATCCTACAAAATGGCTATACCATTTTGCAGGCCCACCAGCAAAGAATGAGAGTTTGTCTTGCTCCGCATCTTCACCAACATTTACTGTTTTCAGTGTTTTGGGGTTTGGCCATTCTAGTAGGTCTGTGGTGGCATCTCATTGTTGTTTTAATTTGCATATCCCTGATGTGAAAATATGATATGGAGCATCCTTTCCTATGCTTACTTGCCAGCTGTATATCTTCTTTGGTGAGGTGTCTGTTAAGCTGTTTGGCCCTTTTTTTTTTTTTTTTTTTTTTGCGGTATGTGGGCGTCTCACTGTTGTGGCCTCTCCTGTTGCAGAGCACAGGCTCCGGACACGCAGGCTCAGCGGCCATGGCTCACGGGCCTAGCCTCTCCATGGCATGTGGGATCTTCCCAGACCGGGGCACGAACCTGTGTCCCCTGCATCAGCAGGTGGACTCTCAACCACTGTGCCACCAGGGAAGCCCTGGCCCATTTTTTAATTGTGTTGTTTGTTTTCTCATTGTTGAGTTTAACAGCTCTTTGTATATTTGGGGGATTTTTGGTTTGGTTTGGTTTTTTTATTATTTATTTATTTATTTATTTGGCTGTGTCTGGTCTTTGTTGAGGCATGTGGGCTCTTCGTTGCGGTGTGCGGGCTTCTCTCTAGTTGTGGTGCGTAGGCTCTAGAGCACACGGGCTCAGTAGTTGCAGCACATGGGCTCTCTAGTTGTGGTGCACGGGCTCCAGAGCGCGCAGGCTCAGTAGTTGCAGCGCATGGGCTCTAGAGCATTCAGGCTTAGTTGCCCCACGGCATGTGGGATCTTAGTGCTCCAACCAGGGATCATTAGTCCCCTGCATTGGAAGGTGGATTCTTAACCACTGGACCATCAGGGAAGTCCCTCTTTGTATATTTTGAATAACAGTCCTTTATCAGATGTACCTTTTACAAATATTTTCTCCCAATTTGTGGCTTTTCTTCTAATTCTCTTGATACTCCCTTTTGCAAAGCAGAAGTTTTAAATTTTAAGTAGATCTAGCTTATCAGTTATTTCTTTCATGGATCATGTCTTTGATGTCATATCTAAAAAAGCATCACCATACCCAAGTTTATCTAGGTTTTCTCCTATGTTGTCTTTTAGGAGTTTCATAGTTTTGCATTTTACCTTTAGACCTGTGATCCATTTTGAGTTAATTTTGGTGAAGGTTGTAAGGTCTGTGTATAAATTCATTTTTTTTTGTATGTGGATGTCCATTGTTCCAGCACCATTTGTTGAATAAAGTATTTTGCTTCATTGTATTTCCTTTGCTCCTTTGTCAAAGATCAGTTGAGTATATATGAGGGTCTATTTCTGGGTTCTCTCTTCTGTTCCATTGATCTATTTGTCCACTTTTTTGCCAATATCACACTCTCATGATTACTATAGCTTTATAATAAGTCTTAAAGTTGGATAGTGTCTGTCCTCTGACTTTGTTCTTCTCCTTCAATATTGTGTTCTCTAATCTGGGTCTTTTGCCTTTCCATATAAACTTTAGAATCAGTTTTTCAATATCCACAAAATAACTTGGTGAGATTTTTATTAGGATTGCACTGAATTTATAGATTAAGTTGGGATGAACTGCCATTTTGACAATATTGAGTTGTCTTATCTATGACCATGAAATATATCTCCATTTATTTCATTCTTTTTTGATGTCTTTAATGAGTTTTTCTCATATAGATCTTATGCATATTTTGTTAGATTTATACCTAAATAATTCATTTTGGGGGGTACTAATATAAATGGTAATGTGTTTTTAATTTCAAATTCCAATTGTCCATTGTTGGCCTATAGGAAAGCAGTTGACTTTTGTATATTAACCTGTATCCTGCAACCTTGCTATAATTGCTTACTAGCTCCAGGAGTTTTTTTTTTGTTGTTGTTGTTGTTGACTCTTTTGGATTTTCTGCATAGACAATCATGTCATCTGCAAATAACAACAGCTTTATGCCTTATTTACATTCTGTATATCTTTTATTTCCTTTCTTGCCTTCTTGAATTAGCAAAGACTTCCAGTAGAATGTTGAAAAACAGTGGTGAGAAGGGACATCCTCCTCTTATACCTGATCTTAGTGGGAAAGTTTCAAGTTTTTCACCATTAAATATGATGTTAGCTGTAGGTGTTTTTTAATAGATGTTCTTTAGCAAGTTGAAGAAGTTCCTCTCTATTCCTAGTTTACTGAGAGTTTTTAATCATAAATGAGTATTGTATTTTGTCAGTGCTTTTTCTGCATCTACTGATATGATCATGTGGTTTTTCTTCCTTAGCCTGTTAATGTGATAGATTGCATCAGTTGATTTTTAAGTGATGAGCCAGCCTTGCATACCTGGGTTAAATCCCACTTGCTCTTGGTGTATAATTCTTTTTTATACATTGTTGCATTTCATTTGTTAATATTTTACTGAGGATTTTACATCTATGTTCATGAGAGATATTGGTCTATAGTTTTCTTACTTGTAATGTCTTTTTTTAGTGTTAATATTAGGATTATGCTGGCCTTGGAGAATAAGTTAGGAAGTGTCCCCTCTGCTTCTGTCTTCTGATAAAGATTGTAGAGAATTGGTGTAATTCATTCCTTAAATGTTTGGTGGAATTCACCATTGAACTCATCTGGGCATGGTGCTTTCTGTTTTGGAAGGTTATTCATTATTGATTCAATATCTTTAATAGATATAGGGCTATCCAGGTTGCCTTTTTTTTGAGTGCATTTTGGAAGATTGTGCCTTTCAAGGAACTGGTCCATTTCATGTAAGTTATCAAAGGTGTAGGCATAAAGTTGTTCATAGTATTCTTTTATCATGCTTTAAAATTTTGTGGGCTCTATTGTAGTATTGTCTTCTCTTTCATTTCTGATAGTAATAATTTGGGTCATTTCTCCTTTTTTTCCTAGTTAGCCTGTATAGAGGCTTGTCAATTTTATTGACCTCTTCAAAGAACCAGCTTTTGTTTTTGTTCGTTTTCTGTATTGGTTTTCTCTTTTCAATTTCATTGGTTTTTGCTCTAATTCTTATTATTTCTTTTCTTCTGCTTACTTTGGATTTAATTTGCTCTCTTTTTTTTTCCTGTTTTCCTAGGTGCAAACATAGATTCTTTATTTTAGGTCTTTCTTCTTTTCTGATATGAATATTCAATGCTATCAATTTCCCTCTAAGCACTGCTTTTGCTGTATCCCACAAAGTTTCATAGGTTGTGTTTTCATTTTCATTTAGTTCAAAATGGTTTAAAATATATCTTGATATTTCTTCTTTGACCCATGTGTTATTTATCTCTAAGTATTAATCTCTAAGTATTTGGGGATTTTCCAGCTGTCTTTCTGTTACTGATTTCTAGTTTCATTCCATTGTGACCTGTTAGCACATACTGTATGCTTTCTATTATTTTAAACTTGTTAGGATATGTTTTGTTACCTAGAATATGATTTATCTTGGTGAACATTCCATGTGAGCTTGATAAAAATGTGTAGTCTGCTGTTGTTGGATGAAATAGTCTGTAGATGTCCAATGTATCCAGTTGATTGATGGTGCTGTTGAGTTCGACTATGTCTCCGCTTGTTTTCTGCCTGCTGGATCTATTTCAGAGAGAGAGGGTTTTAAAGTCTCCAGGTACTATAGTGGATTTATCCATTTCTCCTTTCTGTTCTATCCATTTTTGCCTCATATAGATGCTCTGTTGTTAGGTACATACACATTAAGAATTTTTATGTCTTCATGAAGAATTGACTTATTTATCATTACATAATGCCCTGCTCTACCCCTTATAACTTTCCTTACTTTGGATTCTGCTCTATCTAATATTAATATAGCTACTCCCACTTTCTTTTGATTAGTGTTAGCATGTTATATGTTTCTCCATTTACTTTTTCTTTTAAATTTTTGTTGGAGTATCATTGATTTACAAGTTGTTATTCAATAATTTCAGGTGTACAACAAAGTGAATCTGTTATATGTATATATATATCCACTCATTTTTAGATTTTTTTCCTATATAGGCCATTACAGAGTACTGAGTAGAGTTCCCTGGGCTATACAGTAGGTCCTTAATAGTTATCTATTTTATATATATTACTGTGTATATGTCAATACCAATCTTCCAATTTATCCCTCCCCCCATACCCTCTGGTAACCATAAGTTTTTATTTTCTACATCTGTAACTATATTTCTGTTTTGTAGATAAGTTCATTTGTACCCTTTTTTTTAAGAATCCACATATAAGCGATATCATATGATATTTGTCTTTCTCTGACTTACTTCACTCAGTATGACAATCTCTACATTCATCTTGTTGCTGCAAATGGCATTACAGTATTTCATTCTTTTATGGCTCAGTAATATTCCATTGTATATATGTACCACAACTTCTTTATTCATTCCGCTGCTGGTGGATGTTTAGGTTGTTTCCATGTCCTGGCTATTGTAAGTAATGCTGCAGTGAACATGGGGTGCATGTATCTTTTCAAATGATGGTTTTCTCTGGATATGTGTCCAGGAATGGGATTGCTGGATCATATGTTAGCACTATTTTCAGTTTTTTAAGGAACCTCCATACTGTTCTCCATAGTGGCTGTACCAGTTTACATTCCCACCAACAGTGTAGGAGGGTTCCCTTTTCTCCACAGCCTCTCCAGCATTTATTGTTTGTAGATTTTTTGATGATGGCCATTCTGACTGGTATGAGGTGATACTTCATTGCAGTTTTGATTTGCATTTCTCTAATAATTAGTGATGAGCATCTTTTCACGTGATTTTTAACCATCTGTATGTCTTCTTCGGAGAAATGTCTATTTAGATCTTCCACCCATTTTTTGATTGGATTGTTTGGTTTTTTTTGATACTGAGCTGCATGAGCTGTTTATATATTTTGGAGATTAATCCCTTGTCAGTCGCTTCGTTTGCAAATATCTTCTTCCATTCTCAGGGTTGTCTCATAGGTTGTCTCTTTTCATTTTGTTGATGGGTTTTTTTTGCTGTGAAAAAGCTTTTAAGTTTAATAAGATCCTATTTGTTTATTTTTGTTTTTATTTTCATTACTCTAGGAGGTGGATTGAAAAAGATCTTGCTGCAATTTATGTCAGAGAGTCTTCTGACTAAGTTTTCTTCTAAGAGTTTTATAGTATTCAGCCTTAATATGGCAGAATAGGAGGACCTGGAGTTCACCTCTCCCCACAAATACATCAAGAATACATCTACAGGGCCTCCCTGGTGGCGCAGTGGTTGAGAGTCCGCCTGCCGATGCAGGGGATACGGGTTCGTGCCCTGGTCTGGGAGGATCCCATGTGCCGCGGAGCGGCTGGGCCCGTGAGCCATGGCCGCTGGGCCTGCGCATCCGGAGCCTGTGCTCCGCAACGGGAGAGGCCACAGCAGTGAGAGGCCCGCATACCGCAAAAAAAAAAAAAAAAAAAAAAAAGAATACATCTACAAATGGAACAATTAGCTACATGTGAAAGAATGGAATTAGAACACTCCCTAACACCATACACAAAAATAAACTCAAAATGGATTAACTGGAAATCAAAGCAACCTCAAATACCAGTTACATATATAGAAGATTTTCATTCTGGAAATGCACTGAGTCTTTGAGTTGGGAAAAGGTTTATCTTCAAAATACATAATGGTTCAGGCAGGGGTGCAGAGCACCAATCTTTCAAGATGGATGTTGGCCCAATCAATCAACCTCAGACTGTAAACAACTAATACAGATAGGAACCTCAGGTAAATGTCAGCCCTGGAGTCAGATGGTGGATGACAGGAAAAAGATTTTCCTTTTTTTCCCCCAGGTACTCTGAAAATGGACGTTTTATGAGACTGAGACTTAATAAGTGTTTCTCCAATTCAGTTTCGTAAATCTTAAAATCAATGGAGGTTCTACCCTATTTATGGTATTTGGTAAATTATGACCACTTTTCCTTGTTTTTTCTGAAGTAAATACTTATCTTGTTTACTTGTTGTATTAGTTCCCTAGAGCTCCAGTAAAAAAGTACCATAAGCTAGGTGGCTTCTTGAAAGAACAGAAATTTATTCTTTCACAGTTCTGGAAGCTAGTAGTCTCAAATCAAGGTGTTGGCAGGGCCATATTCCCTTTGAAGCCTCTAGGGGAGGATCCTTCCTTCCTTCTTCTGGCTTCTCTTAGCCCCAGGCATTTATTTGTTTGTGGCAGCATATCTCCAATCTCTGCCTCTATCTTTGTATGGCTGTCTATGTGTTTCTGTGTCTTCTTATGGCATTCTCCATGTGGGTTTTGTGTCCAAATTTTCCTCTTCTTTGAAGGATAGCAGTCATACTGGATTAAGGCCCACTTCTAATGACCTTATCTTGATTAAATCTGCAAAGACCCTATTTTCAAATTAGGTCACCTTCACAAGTATTGAGGGTTAGGACTACAAAATATCTTTGTTTGGGAGGTCACAATTCAACCCATAACTTGTCTTCTTGTTTTTCTGTCTAATCAGTCCTAAACTCTTTGCCAGTTATCCATGTGGCCCCTCAAGATTTTCATTTTTATCAAGTTTTCTATGAATTTCAACTATGCCATGTTGCCATTCTGCCTGGGGCATAGTTATCTTCCTAGGATCTTCCTATGCAATGATCCTAATAATTTACTTTGCCTCTCTCCTGTTTCTTCTATCCTGTAGCTTTCTCTTTCTGCCTTATGTTGGTGGAAGTGATCATCCATTAGCCTCCTGAGAAAGTGAACATGGTATAGAAATTGTTAGAGATTGAAAATCTTTTTATTCCATCCTCACATATGATTGGTAGTTTAAGCTGGTTGGGGAATTATAGGTTGGAAATAATTTTCTTTGCTAGCATAATTCTATTATAGTTCTGGTTTTCAGTATTGTTTTGAGAATCATTCTTGTTCCTAGTCTTTTATTAATGAACAATTTTTCCTCTGTGGAGGTTAGAAGGATCTTCACCTTATCCTCAGTGTTTTGAAATTTCATGATCATGTTCCTTGGTATAGGTTTTTTTCCATGTATTATGCTAGAACATGGTGGGTTCTTTTAACCTGGAAGCATAAACACTTTGGTTTGGGGACTTTTTTTCATATTATCTCATTGATAATCTCCTTCTCTCTGTTCTTTCTCTTTTTTCTGGAACATCTATTATTTGCATAGTGGACTTCCTGTACCAGCCCTCTCAATTTCTTATCTTTAAAATAATCTCTTTATCCTTTTGTTCTACTTTCTGGGAGGTTCCCTCAGTTTTATCTTCTACATCTTATATTGAAGATTTTGCATTAATGCTATAATATTTGTAATGTACAAGAGCTCCTTTTTGTTCTCTGGATGTCGCTTTATAATATCATACTTGTTTCATGCTTGCCATATCTTGTAATGTTAATTAGCTAATGTTGATGTTTTCTTTTACTACTGTAGTCTCTGTTTCCTCCAAGATGTATCCTTATTTCTTTTTTTAAATTTTCTTCTTTTTCCCTCTTTTCCCCTCTTCTTTCCTCCCCTCCCCTCTGTTCTTCTCTTCTCCCTCCCTCCCTCCTTCTCTCCCTCCTTTCCTCCCTCCCTCCCCTTCTTCCTTCCATCCTTCTTTCTTTCTCTTTCTCTCTTTTTCTTTCTTTCCTTCTTTCTTTCTTTTTCTCTCTTTCTCTCTTTCTCTCTCTCTCTCTCTCTCTCTTTCTCTCTTTCTCTCTCTACTCATATTTAAGATTGCAGATCTAAAAAGCTGATTGGACACCCTAGTTCCTGGGTGGAGCTTGTCAACTGTGAAATTCATTGTAGGGTGATTTTGCTGAACCTTTTACTTGTATCAGCAACATTAGCTCTTTCCTTTTGGACTGCAGAGAGCAAAATCTTTCAATCTCTTGCCTGGAGGATAAAAGCCTCTTAGGGTTGGGCATCTCAGCACCACTTTTGTGATGAATTGGGAGATTGGGATTGACATATATACACTAATATGTATAAAATGGATAACTAATAAGAACCTGCTGTCTAAAAAAATAAATAAAATAAAATTCAAAGAAAAAAGACAGAAAAATAGAAGCAATCTGAAAGATTAGATTAAACTGGTAATCTACTTTCCTTGTCCAAAATTTCTTTTTTTTAAATAAATACATTTATTTATTTTATATATTTTTAAATTTTTGGCTGAGTTGGGTCTTTGTTGCTGTGCATGGGATTTTCTCTAGTTGTGGCAAGCAGGGGCTACTCTTCATTGCAGTGCGCGGGCTTCTCATTGCAGTGGCTTCTCTTGTGGAGCATGGGCTCTAGGTGTGTGGGCTTCAGTAGTTGTGGCACACGGGCTCAGTAGTTGTGGCTCATGTGCTCTAGAGTGCAGGCTCAGTAGTTGTGGCTCATGTGCTCTAGAGCGCAGGCTCAGTAGTTGTGGCACGGGGGTTAGTTGCTCGGCGGCATGTAGGATCTTCCTGGACCAGGACTCGAACCCACATCCCCTGCATTGGCAGGTGGATTTTTAACCACTGCACCACCAGGGAAGCCCAGCACCACTTATTTTTAGTACAGTACCTCCCACTTCAACTTCTGGAAATTCCTTAAAGAGGAAACCATGTTATACCATTTTCATAGACAAATCCTACAGTCTTTTGATTGAGTTGGAGAACAGCAGTAACAAGAAGTAGGAGAGTAGGTCTGGGAATTCGACTGCCTTCTCTTTATGTAAATATAGCATTCATAAAAGAGTACATGTATGGAAAAAAATAGAGGAACACCCTTGTGCTCTCCTACCATGCAGACAATTAAATAGAACATTACAAATATTGCCCCCTCGAAACCCAAGGAGTCTCACTATGATTCCATTAACCCTCTCCCATAAGTAATGACTGTCCTGAGATTTGTGCCATTCGTTCCTCTACTTTTATTTTTATTACTAACATCTTTACTAAATTTTTCATTCCATGAGCGTTATATATTTCCTGATTTATTTAAGTGTTCCTTGATATTTTTAAATAAAGTTTTTTTATTTTAACCAGAATGACCTGGTATTTTTTTGTTAAACATATTCTTATGTACATTATATTATTTGATCCTGTGGTAAATTATGTCTTTTTATAATTTCATTTTAAACTTTTTGTTTATAGAGTATAGAAATACAAATGACTTGTATATATTTAGCAGAGCCAGAACCCTGCTAAATCTTATTAATACTAATATATGTATATGGATTCTTTCGGATTTCTATGTAGACAATCATATCATTTGTGAATAATAACAATTTTGTTTTTTCCATGAGAATTGTCCCTTATTGTCCTGGATAAGACCTCCAGTACAACATATTTCTTATTTGAGATCTTAAAGGAAATTGTTTAAAAGGTTTCACTGTTCGGGCGGAGTCAAGATGGCGTACTAGGAGGATGTGGAATTCGTGTCTCCTCACAACTAGGGCACCTACAAGGCACCCGTGGGGGACCACAGACGCCTAAGGGGACAGCAGGAAACCCAAGTGACCAGGTAGGACATGGGGTGTGGGGGGAGTGAAGGGGGAGGAGAAGTGGAGCCGGGGCAGGACTGGCACCCCTGAGGGGTGGCAGGAGGAGGGGAAGGGATCCCATGCCTGAAGGGGGAAATTTGAGAACCATTGGGAGGGCAGAGGATCAAAAGGGAGTATGGCCAGGGTTCCCCTGCCCACTTGGACCCCTAAGAACCTGCTGGGATCCTGGGCCTGATCCTCTGCCCACCTAGACCCCCTCCAGCTGTGGGGGTCCTGAGGGGAGTGGGAGGGAGGGAAGGCGGAGCAAAAGTAAAGGCAGGACCTCCAGGATGGCACCTCTGAGGGGGTGGCTGGGGGAGGGAAGGAGTCCCTACACCCAGCAGTACCCACCCAGTGTTAGGGGTCCAGCAGCAATGGGGGAGACCCTGGGGAGACAGTGGGAGAGGGATGCGAAGGAATGGAAGGGAACGGGGCCAGTTCTTTCCCTGTCCCAGAAGCCTGTTGGACTCCCAGGCCTAATCCTCTGCCTTCAGAGCCTCCCTCCTGCTGTGCAGAGCCCAAGCCCTGCCCCTACACCCCCACCCAGGGCCCTACCTCCAAACTCTGGAACCCCACACTCCAGAGGCTCTCTTTTGGACATGCTGCCCCTCTCCTTCTGCACAGCTCCTAAGCAGAGGACCGCCCCTCACTTGAACATCACCTGCCTAGGCCCCACCCCAGTCTGAAATGTCACCACCCTACTCACCTAGGTCCTGCCCCACACTAAAACCTGCCCCTGCCTAAGTTCCACCCCCTGCCTAAACTCTGCCCCCATAGCCAAGGCTTTTTTTTCTTTTTCCTTTTCTTTTTTCCTCTTTTAGTTTGGGGTGCTGTTTTACCTTGTTATATTGATTGGGGTGCTGTTTTACCTTGTTTTATTTTAGTGTTTTTTCTTGTTTTTTTTTTTTTAATAAATTTATTTATTTATTTATGGCTGCATTGGGTCTTCGTTGCTGTGAGTGGGCTTTCTCTAGTTGTGGTGAGTGGGGGCTACTGTTTGTTGTGGTGTGTGAGCTTCTCATTGTGGTGGCTTCTCTTGCTGTGGAGCGTGGGCTCTAGGTACGTGAGCTTCAGTAGTTGCAGCACACAAGCTCAGTACTTGTGGCTCGCAGGCTCTAGAGCACAGGCTCAGTAGTTGTGGCGCACAGGCTTAGTTGCTCCGTGGGATGTGGGATCTTCCCGGACCAGGGGTCGAACCCATGTCTCCTGCATTGGCAGGTGGATTCTTAACCACTGCACCACCATAGAAGCCCTGTTTTAACTTGTTGATTCATTGTTGTTGATTCTTTATATTTTTATTTTTCCTAATAAATCTTTTATTTTTCTAATTTTATTTTATCTTTATACTTTGTTAGTGATCTCTCCTTTTGGCTTGTTGCCACCCCCCCCTTTTTTTGTTTTCTTGCTGTGGTTTTATTTTACCTTGTTGCAGTTGTTTCAATTACAGTTTTATTTTTCCTAATATATTCTTTATCTTTCTAATTTTATTTATTTTTTTACTCTTTGATATTTTACTGCTCCATTTTTTCTTTCTTACTTCCTTTTTTTCTTTTTCTTTTTTTTTTTTTTTTTTTTTTTTACTGTGCCATGAACCTTGCGGGATCTTGGCTCCCAGGGCAGAGGTTGGGCCTGAGCTCCTGTGGTGGGAGCTCTGGGTCCAAACTGCTGGACTAACAGAGAACCTCAGACCCCAGGGAATATTAATCGGAGTGAGGCCTCCTGGAAGTCCTCATCTCAGCACTAAGACCCAGCTCTGTCTAACTGCCTGCAAACTCCAGTGCTGGATGTCTCAGGCCAAGCAACCAGTAAGACAGCCATACAGCACCACCCATTTAAAAAAAAAATTAAAACGACAAAAAAATATGTCACAGTTGAAGGAGCAAGGTAAAAACCTACAAGACCAAATAAATGAAGACGAAATAGGCAAACTACCTGAAAAAGAATTCAGAGTAATGATAGTAAAGACGATCCAAAATCTTGGAAACAGAACGGAGAAAATACAAGTAACATTTAACAAGGATCTAGAAGAACTAAAGATCAAACAAACAGTGATGAACAACAAAATTACTGAAATTAAAAATACCCTAGAAGGAATCAATAATAGAATAACTGAGGCAGAAGAACTGATAAGTGAGCTGGAAGATAAAATGGCAGAAATAACTGCCAGGGAGCAAAATAAAGAAAAAAGAATGAAAAGAATTGAGGACAGTCTCAGAGACCTCTGGGAAAACATTAAACACACCAGCATTCAAATTATAGGGGTCCCAGGAGAAGAAGAGGAAAAGAGAGGGTCTGAGAAAATATTTAAAGAGATTATAGTAGAAAACGTCCCTAACATGGGAAAGGAAATAATCAAGTCCAGGAAGCACAGAGAGTACCATACAGGAGAAACCGAAAGAAAAACTCACCGAGACACATATTATTCAAACTATCAAAAATTAAATACAAAGAAAAAATATTAAAAGCAACAAGGGAAAAGGAACAAATAACATACAAAGGAATTCCCGTAAGGTTAACAGCTGATTTTTCAGCAGAAACTCTGCAAGCCAGAAAGGAGTGGCAGGACATATTTAAAGTGATGAAAGGGAAAAACCTACAAACAAGATTACTCTTCCCAGCAAGGATCTCTTTCAGATTTGCTGGAGAAATTAAAACCTTTACAGATAAGCCAAAGATAAGAGAATTCAGCACCACCAAACCAGCTTTACAACAAATGCTAAAGGAACTTCTCTAGGCGGGAGACACGAGAGAAGGAAAAGACCTACAATAACAAACCAAAAACAATTAAGAAAATGGTAATAGGAACATACGTATTGATAATTACCTTAAATGTAAATGGATTAAATGCTCCAACCAAAAGACATAGACTGGCTGAATGGATACAAAAACAAGACCTGTACATATGCTGTCTACAAGAGACCCACTTCAGACCTAGGGACACATACAGACTGAAAGTGAGGGGATGGAAAAAGATATTCCATACAAATGGAAATCAAAGTAAAGCTGGAGTAGCAATACTCATATCAGACAGAATACACTTTAAAATAAAGACTATTACAAGAGACAAAGAATGACACTACATAGTGATCAACAGATCAATCCCAGAAGAAGATATAACAATTGTAAATATTTATGCACCCAACATAGGAGCACCTCAATACATAAGGCAAATGCTAACAGCCATAAAAGGGGAAGTCGACAGTAACACAATCATAGTAGGGCACTTTAACACCCCACTTTCACCAATGGACAGAGCATCCAAAATGAAAATAAATAAGGAAACATAAGCTTTAAATGATACATTAAACAAGATGGACATAATTGATATTTATAGGACATTCCACCCAAACACAACAGAATACGCTTTCTTTTCAAGTGCTCATGGAACATTTTTCAGGATAGATCATATCTTGGGTCACAAATCAAGCCTTGGTAAATTTAAGAAAATTGAAATCATATCGAGTATGTTTTCCCACCACAATACTATGAGACTACATATCTATTATAGGAAAAAATCTGTAAAAAATACAAACACACAGAAGCTAAACAATACACTACTAAGTAACAAGAGATCACTGAAGAAATCAAAGGAGAAATAAAAAAATACCTAGAAACAAATGACAATGAAAACACGATGACCCAAAACCTATGGGATGCAGCAAAAGCAATTCTAAGAGGAAAGTTTATAGCAATACAGTCCTACCACAAGAAACAAGAAAAATCTGAAACAACCTAACCTTACACCAAAGCAGTTAGAGAAAGAAGAACAAAAAACCTCCCAAGTTAGCAGAAGGAAAGAAATCATAAAGATCAGATCAGAAATAAACTAAAAAGAAATGAAGGTAACAGTAGCAAAGATCAATAAAACTAAAAGCTGGTTCTTTGAGAAGATAAACAAAATTGATAAACCATTAGCCAGACTCACCAAAAAAAAAAAAAGGGGGAGAAGACTCAAACCAACAGAATTAGAAATGAAAAAGGAGAAGTAACAACTGACACTGCAGAAATACAAAGGATCATGAGAGATTACTACAAGCAACTATATGCCAAAATAAAAGGAAAACCTGGAAGAAATGGACAGATTCTCAGAAAAGCACAACCTTCCAAGATTGAACCAGGAGGAAATAGAAAATATAAGCAGACAAGCACTGAAATTGAAACTGTGATTAAAAATATTCCAACAAACAAAAGCCTAGGACCAGATGGCTTCACAGGCAAATTCTATCAAACATTTAGAGAAGACCTAACATCTATCCTTCTTAAACTCTTCCAAAATATAGCAGAGGGAGGAACACTCCCAAACTCATTCTACGAGACCACCATCACCCTGATACCAAAACCAGACAAAGATGTCACAAAGAAAGAAAACTACAGGCCAGTATCACTGATGAACATAGATGCAAAAATCCTCAACAAAATACTAGCAAACAATCCAACAGAACATTAAAAGGATCATACACCATGATCAAGTGGGGTTTATCCCAGGAATGCAAAGATTCTTCAATATATGCAAATCAATCATTGTGATACACCATATTAACACACAGAAGGATAAAAAACATATGATCATCTCAATAGATGCAGGAAAAGCTTTTGACAAAATTCAACGTCAATTTATGATAAAACTCTCCTGAAAGTAGGCATAGAGGGAAGCTACCTCAACATAATAAAGGCTGTATATGACAACCACACAGTCAACATTGTTCTCAGTGGTGAAAAACTGAAACCATTTCCACTAAGATCAGGAACAAGACAAGATTGCCCACTGTCACCACTATTATTTAACAGAGTTTTGTAAGTTTTACCCACAGCAATAAGAGAAGAAAAAGAAATGAAAGGAGTCCAAATCGGAAAAGAAGTAAAGCTGTCACTGTTTGCAGATGATATGGTACTATACATAGAGAATCCTAAAGATGCTACCAGAAAACTACTAGAGCTAATCAATCAATTTGGTAAAGTAGCAGGATACAAAATTAATTCACAGAAATCTCTTGCATTCCTATACACTAATGATGAAATATCTGAAAGAGAAATTAAGGAAACACTCCCATTTACCATTGCAACAAAAAGAATTAAATACGTGGGAATAAACCTACCTAAGGAGAAAAAAGACCTGTATGCAAAAAACTATAAGACACTGATGAAAGAAATTAAAGATTATACAAACAGATGGAGAGATATACTATGTTCTTGGATAGGAAGAATCAACACTGTGAGAATGACTATACTCCCCAAAGCAGTCTACAGATTCAGTGCAATCCCTATCAAATGACCAATGGCATTTTTCACAGAAGTAGAACAAAAAATTGCACAATTTGTATGGAAACACAAAAGACCCCAAATAGCCAAAACAATCTTGAGAAAGAAAAACAGAGCTGGAGGAATCAGGCTCCCAGACTTCAGACTATACTACAAAGCTACAGTAATCAAGACCGTATGGTACTGGCACAAAAACAGAAATATGGATCAATGGAACATGATAGAAAATCCAGAGATAAACCCACGCACGTATTATCATCTTATCTTGGTAAAGGAGGCAAGAGTATACAGTGGAGAAAAGAACGCCTCTCCAATAAGTGGTGCTGGGAAAACTGGAAAACTACATGTAAAAGAATGAAATTAGAACACTTCGTAACAGCATAGACAAAATTAAACTCTAAATGGATTAAAGACCTAAAGGTAAGGCCAGACACTGTCAAACTCTTAGAGGAAAACATTGGCAGAACACTCTATGACATAAATCACAACAGGATCCTTTTTGACCCACCTCCTGGAGAAATGGAAATAAAAAGAAAAATACACAAATGGGACCTAAGGAAACTTAAATGCTTTTGCACAGTAAAGGAAACCATTAACAAGTTGAAAAGGGAACCCTCAGAATGGGAGAAAATATTTGCAAAGGAAGCAACTGACAAAGTATTAGTCTCCAAAATATACAAGCAGCTCATGCAGCTCAATATCAAAAAAAAACAACCCAATCCAAAAATGGGCCGAAGACCTAAATAGTCATTTCTCCAAAGCAGATATACAGATTGCCAACAAACTTATGAAAAGATGCTCAACATCACTAATCATTAGAGAAGTGTAAATCAAAACTACAGTGAGGGTCTTCCCTGGTGGCGCAGTGGTTGAGAGTCTGCCTGCTGATGCAGGGGACACGGGTTTGTGCCCCGGTCCGGGAAGATCCCACATGCTGCGGAGCGGCTAGGCCCGTGAGCCATGCCTGCTGAGCCTGTGCGTCCGGAGCCTGTGCTCCGCAGCAGGAGAGGCCACAGCAGTGAGAGGCCCATGTACCACAAAAAACAACTACAATGAGGTATCACCTCACACTAGTCAGAATGGCCATCATCAAAATATCTACAAACAATAAATGCTGGAGAGGGTGTGGAGAAGAGGGAACCCTGTTGCACTGTTGGTGGGATTGTAAATTGATACAGCCACTATGGAGAACAGTATGGAGGTTCCTTAAAAAACTAAAAATAAAACTACCATATGACCCAGCAATCCCCCTACTGGGCATGGACCCTGAGAAAACCATAATTCAGAAAGAGTCATGTAACACAATGTTCATTGTGACACTATTTACAATAGCCAGGACATGGAAGCAACCTAAGTGTACAATGACAGATGAATGGATAAAGAAGATGTGGCACATATATACAGTGGAATATTAATCAGCCATAAAAAGAAACGAAATTGAGTTATTTGTAGTGAGGTGGATGGACCTAGGTTCTGTCATACAGAGTGAAGTTAGTCAGAAATAGAAAAACAAATACCGTATGCTAACACATATATATGGAATCTTTAAAAAAATGGTTCTGATGGACCTAGGGGCAGGACAGGAATAAAGACACAGACATAGAGAATTGACTTGAGGACACAGGAGGAGATAAGGTAAGCTGGGATAAAGTGAGAGAATAGCACTGACATATATACACTACCAAGTGTAAAATAGCTAGTGGGAAGCAGCTGCATGGCACAGGGAGACCAGCTCGGTACTTTGCGACCACCTAGAGGAGTGGGATAAGGAGGGTGGGAGGGAGACGCAAGAGGGAGGGGATATGGTGATATATGTATGCATATAGCTGATTCAGTTTGTTATACAGCAGTAACTAACACAACACTGTAAAGCAATTATACTCCAATAAAGATGTTAAAAAATAAGTTTCACTGTTAAGCTTACAGCTTGTGCAACGTATTTTATAGATAACTTGTACTAAGCCAGATAACCTGTGGTAAGAAACAAGTAAAAAAATTTTAGCAGCTGAAAGAATAAAGGTTCATTTCTTGATCATGCTATATGTCCATTGGGTTGACTTAGGGCCCTGCTCATAGAGCAGCCTGCATCTTGAATATTGCTAGAAATTATGCCAGTAAAAAAAAAAAAAAGAAAACTCTTGAATGTCTTCTTACATTGGTAATTAAATATTGTGGCCTGAAAATGACATTCATTACTTCTGCTCAAAACTCATTGGCCAGAAATACTCACGTGTCCTTACTGAATCAGAAGGGGAATAGGAGGTGCATCCACGAAAAATAAAAAGTCTTTGAGAAACAATACTCAGGACTACCAGCATCCTTTACTAGGTTGAGAACTTCCCCTTATTTCTAGTTTGCTATTATGTGAATATGCTTTTTATTAAAATTTTTTTCTGCGTCTATTGGGTACATATTTCTTTGTTGAGAGCGATTTTTCTCTCTGCTCTTTGATGCTATCATTCCACTGTCTTCTCTCTTACATACTGCTGTTGGGAGTCTTCTATTAGCCTAATTGTCATTTCCTTGTATATTATATGTATGCAGGAAAGGGTTAGATCATCAGGCCTGCACTTTCCCAAGGTCCTCAGGCCTATCCTGTGGTGAGGTTCCTGGGAGATGACCTCTGAGCCCTTGGAGTATCCTGACTGATAACAGTGTTTTTGTATGTTCTGCGCCAGGCCAGATAGTTTATGCTAGCAAGTGATTTATGGTAAACACCTGTTTTTGTTGCCTGAGGCTTTGGGCCACCTTGTATCAGTTTGACCTCTGGGGGACTGGGGTCTGAGTAGCTGAGGTCAGTCATGCAGGCACTGCATGCTTATGTGACTGACTCCAAATAGAAACCCTGATGCCAAGGCTCACTGAGCTTCCCTGGTTGGCAGTACTTTGCACATGGGAGAAATAAGTGTTCTCCATGTGACTTCAACTAAGAGTGGACAACTGGAAGCTTATCCTCCTGAATTCAGTTCTGTATGCCTTTTCTTCTGGACTCCACCCTATGTGCCTTTTCCTTTTGCTGATTTTATCTTATTTTAATTTTTAAAAGTAATTAATTGTTTGTATTGAAGTAGAGTTGATTTAAAATATTATACTATTTTCAGTTGTGTAGATAGTGATTCAGTATTTTTGCAGACTGTACCCCCATTATAAGTTATTGTAAAATAATGGCTATAATCCCTGTGCTCTACAGTATATCCTTGTTGTTAATCTATTTTATGCATAGTAGTTTTTATGTTACTCCAGTCCCCCTAATTTGTCCCTCTCCCCTGCCATCTCCACTTTGATAACCACAAGTTTGTTTTCTATATCTGTGAGTCTATTTCTGTTTTGTATATATATATTCATTTGTATTATTATTTTTTTAGATTCCACATATAAGAGATGTCATAAAGTATTTGTCGTTCTCTGTCTGACTTATTTCATGAAGTATAATATTCTCTAGGCCCATCCATATTGCTGCAAATGACAGAATTTTATTCTTTTTTATAGCTAATGGTTCATTTTATATATATATATATGTATATATTGCATCTTCTTTATCCATTTATCTGTCAGTGGACACTTGAATTGCTTACATGTCTTAGGTATTGTAAATAGTGCTGCTGTGAACATTGTGGGGCATGTATCTTTTCAGATTAGTGTTTTCATTTTTTCTGCACATATACCCAAATGGAATTGCTGGATCAAATGGTAGTTCAATTTTTTTTTTTGAGGAACCTCCATACTGTTTTCCATAATGGCCACACCAATTTACATTCCCACCAACAGTGCACAAGGGTTCCCTTTTCTCCACATCGTCTCCAACATATGTTTTTTGTAGACTTTTTGATGATAGCCATTCTGACAGATGTGAGGTGATATCTCATTGTTGTTTCAATTTGCACTTTTTTAATAATTAGTGATGATGAGCATCTTTTCATATGCCTGTTAGCCATCTGTATGTCTTCTTTGGAAAAATGTCTATTTAGGTCTTCTAGCCATTTTTTGATTGGGTTGTTTGTTTTTATTGATATTGAGTTTTATGAGCTGTTTATATATTTTGGATATTAACCCCTTGTTGGTCATATTATTTGCAAATATTTTCTCCCATTCTGTAGGTTGTATTTTCATTTTGTTTATGGTTTCGTTTACTATGCAAAAGCTTTTAAGTTTACTTAGGCCCCATTAGTTTATTTTTGCTTCTATTTCTTTGCCTTAGGAGTCAGATTCAAAAAATATTGCCACTATTTATGTAAAAGAGTGTTCTACCTTTGTTTTCTTCTAGGAGTTTTATGGTTTCTGGTCTTGTATTTAGGTCTTTAATCCATTTTGTAATTTTGTATTTTTGTAAATGGTGTTAGAAAATGTTCTAATTTCATTCTTTTATGTGTAGCTGTTCATTTTCCCCCAGAACCACTTGTTGAAGAGATTGTCTTTTCTCCACTGTATATTCTTGTGTCCTTTGTCATAGATTAATTGACCATAGTTGTGTAGGTTTCTTTCTGTGCTTTTTATTCTGTTCCATTGATCTGTGTATCTGTTTTTGTGCCACTACTCTGCTGTTTTGATTACTGTAACTTTGTAGTATAGTCTGAAGTCTGGAAGGGTTATACCTCCAGCTTTGTTCTTTTTTCTCAAGATTATTTTGGCAACTCAGGGTCTTTTTGTTGTTCCATATGAATTTTAGGACTATTTGTTCTAGTTATGTGAAAAATGTCATGCTTATTTTGATAGGAATTGCATTAAATCTGTAGATTGATTTGGATAGTATGGCCATTTTAAAAATATTAATTCTTCCAATCCAAGAGCACGGGGTATGTTTTCATTTCTTTGTATCATCTTCAGTTTCTTTCATCAGTGTTTTATATTTTTTAGAGTATAGGTCTTTCACCTCCTTGGTTAATTTTGTTCCTAGTTATTTTATTCTCTTCTATGTGTACTTAAACAGGATTGTTTTTGGTTTTTTTTACTTTCTTTCCATTATTTCATTATTAGTGCATAGAAATGCAACAGATTTCTGTATATTAATCTCATGTCATGCAACTTTACTAAATTTATTTATTATTGCTAATTTTGGTGTGGAGGCTTCAGGATTTTCTATACAAAGTATCGTATTATGTCTTCTCTTCCAATTTGGATACATTTTCTTTGTTTTTCTTACCTTATTGCTGTGGCTAGGCCTTCCATTACTATGTTAAATAGAATTGGTGGGAGTGGGCATCTTCTGCCCACTGTGTTGTTTCTGATTTTAGAGGAAAGACTTTCAGCTTTTCACCATTGATTATGATATTAGCTGTGGGCTTGTTGTAAATGACTTTTATTAAGTTGAGATATGTTCCCTCTGTACCCACTTTGATGAGAGTTTTTATCACGAATGGATGTTGAATTTTGTCAAATGCTTTTTCTGCATCTTTTGAGATGATCATGTGATTTTTATCTTTCCTTTTGTTATTGTGGTGTATCACACTGATTGATTTACGAATGTTGAACTGTCCTTGTGACCCTAGAATAAATCCAACTTGATCATGTATATGATCCTTTTTATATATTACTGGATTTTGTTTGCTGATATTTTGTTGAGGATTTTTGCATCTATATTCATCAAAGATATTGGCCTGTAATTTTCTTTTTTTTGTAGTGTCTTTGTCTGCTTTTGGTATCAGGGCAATGGTGGCCTTATAGAATGAATTGAGAGTGTTCTTTCCTCTTCAATTTTTGGAATAGTTTGAGAGGATAGGTATTAATTCTTTTTTATATGTTTGGTAGAACTCCCTTGTGAAGCTCTCTGGTCCTGGACTTTTGTTTGCTGGGAGTTTTTTTTAAATTACAGATTCTATTTCACTTCAGGTGATTGGTCTGTTTAAATTATTTGTAGCTTTTTGGTTCAGTCTTGGCAGGTTGTATGTTTCTATAAATTTGTCAGTTTCTTCCAGGTTGTCCAATTTGTGGGCATACTAACTGTTCATAGTATTATCTTATGATTTTGGGGGGGGCGTATTTCTTTGTTGTCAGTTGTTATTTCTTCTCTTTCATTAATTTTTTTTTTTCATTCATTAATTATTTTGAGTCCTCTCTTTTTTCTTCTTGATGAACCTGGCTAAAAGTTTATCAATTTTTTAAATCTTTTTTTAAAAAGCAGTTCTTGGTTTTATTGATGTTTTCTATTGTTTCTTATCTCTATTTTACTTATTTCCTCTCTAATCTTTATCCTTCCTTCTGCTGACTTTGGGCTTTGTTTGTTCTTCTTTGTCTAATTCTTTTAAGTGGAATGTTAGGTTGTTTATTTGAGATTTTTCTTGTTTCTTGAAGAAGGCTGTATTGCTATAAACTTCCCTCTTAGAAATGTTTTTGCTGCATCTCATAGATTTTGGGAACTTTTTTTTCCATTTCATTTGTCTTGAGGTATTTTTTGGTTTATTCTTCGATTTCATCATAGACCCATTGGTTTTTTAGTATCATGTTGTTTAGTCTCCACACGCTTGTTCTTTTCCCATTTTTCCTTCTGTAGTTGATTTGTATTTACATACCATTGTGGTTGGAAAAAAATGCATGATAATAATTCCTATCCCCTTAAATTTGTTGAGGCTTGTTTTGTGGCCCAGTATGTGATTTATCCTGGAGCACTTTCTGTGTGCACTTGAAAAGAATGTGTATTCTGCTGTTTTTGGATTTAGTGTCCTATAGATATGCATTAAGTATAACCAGTCCATTGGGTTATTTAAGACCACTGTTTCTTTATTGATTTTCTGTCTGGATGATCTGTCCATTGATGCCAGTGGGGTGTTAGTGTACCCTACTATTATTGTATTATTGCTAATTTCTCTCTTTATGTCTGTTAGTATTTGCTCTCTATATGTAGTTGCTCCTGTATGGGTGCATATATGTTAGTGAGTATAATATCCTCTTCTTGTATTGATTCCTTTATCATTGTGAATGATAATTAATCTTCATCTTTGTTATAGCCTTTGTTTTAAAATCTATTTTGTTTGATATGAGTATTGCTACCCCTACATTCTTGTTGTTTTTGTTTACATGAAATATATTTTCTATCCCCTCACTTTCAGTTTTTGAGTTTTGTGTGTGTCTTTAGCCCTGAAGTGAGCCTCAGGTAGGCAGCATATTGAAGAGTCTTTTTTTTTTTTAAGATGTTGGGGGTAGGAGTTTATTAATTTATTTTTGCTGTGTTGGGTCTTCATTTCTGTGCAAGGGCTTTCTCTAGTTGTGGCAAGCAGGGGCCACTCTTCATCGCGGTGCATGGGCCTCTCACTATCATGGCCTCTCTTGTTGCGGAGCACAGGCTCTAGACACACAGGCTCAGTAGTTGTGGCTCACGGGCGTAGTTGCTCCGTGGCATGTGGGATTCTCCCAGACCAGGGCTCGAACCCATGTCCCCTGCATTAGCAGGCAGATTCTCAACCATTGTGCCACCAGGGAAGCCCCCGAAGAGTCTTTTTTAATCCAGTCATCCATGCTATGTCTTTTGGTTGGAGCATTTAGTCCATTGACACATAAAGTAATTATTGTAGGTATGTACTTATGCCATTTTATTACTTTTTTCCAGTTGTTTTTTGTAGTTGTTCTCTGTTGATTTCTTCTTCTTTTTGTTTCTACCATTGTGGTTTGATGATTTTCTTTAGTAGTGTACTTGGGTACATTTCTTTTTGATTTCTCTTTATCTACTGTAGCTTTCTGATTTGTGGTTACCATAGAAATAATATTGACCCATGATTATATCTACTTGTTTTAAACTTGTATTCATTTAAGTTCAAACACATTCTAAAAGATCTCCATTTTTTACTCCCCTCCCCAACATTTTGTGTTTTTGATGTCATAATTTTACATCTTCATGCTTATCCTTTTGCTGGTAATTGTAGTTGTAGTTGCTCTTACAATATTTTGTCTTTTAATCTGAACAGTGGTTTATTTAAGTAATCTTCAATCCTTACTATATACCTGCCTTTCCTAGTGGAATTTTCTCTTTCCTCTAGATTCTTACTTCTTTTCCATTTAGAGACCTTTCAACATTTCTTTTAGAGTAGGTTTAATATTGATGAATTCTTATAGTTTTTCCTTGTTTGAGAAGCTCTTTATCTCTCCTTCTATTCTAAATGACAATCTTACTGCATAGAGTACCCTTGGTTGTAGGTTTTTCCCTTTTAGGACTTTGAAAATATAATGCTGCTCCCTTCTGGCCTGCAAAGTTTCTGCAGAAAAATCAGGGGATAGTGAAAAGGGGATTCCCCTGTATATGACTCTGTTTTTCTCTTGCTGCCTTTGGAATTCTCTCTTTATCTTTAACTTTTGCCATTTTAAGTATGACGTGTCCTGCTATGGGTCTGTTTGGGTTCATCTTGTTTGGGACCCTCTGCGCTTCCTGTACCTGGATATATGTTTCATTTTCTAGATTTGTGAAGTTTTCAGCCTAATTTCTTCAAATACATTTTCAGTCCCCTTTTCTCTCTCTTCTCCTTCTGGAAACCCTATAATGTGAATGTTGTCACACTTAATATTATCCTAAAGATCTCATAGATTGCTTTTTTTTTTCATTTGTGTTTCTTTCTGCTGTTCTGATTGGATGATTTACATTATTTTACATTATTTTATCTTCCAGGTCACTTATGCATTCTTCTGTATCACTTAGTCTGCTATTCATTCCTTCTAGTGTGTTTTTAATTTCAGCTATTGAATTTTTCATTTCTGATGATGTCTTTTTTATATTTTCTCTTTCCTTGTTAAAATGATCAGTGTTTAGATCAATTATTTTTCCTAGTTCAGTTAACATTTTTATTACCAATGATTTGAATTCTCTATCTGGTAAATTGCTTATTTTTGTTTGTTTGTTTGTTTTTCAGGTTTTTTTCCCTTGCTCTTTCAATTGAGGGCAGTTTCTCTGCCTTTTTGTTTTACTTAACTTTCTCTGCCTCTTTGAATTTAAATCAAACAGTTACCTGTTATGGTCTTGAAGGGGTGTTCTTAGATGGGAATTTTTCTCTGTAGAGTGTATGTGCTCAATGCCTTTGGTGAGAGGGATGGATTTGATGTGGACACCAGTCACGCCTTTCTTCAGTGTTGCTGGCAACTATCACCTTGGAGGAGGTGGGGCTGGAGATGGAGGGGCTAGAACTTGCACAGGCTGTGAGGCAGGACTTCCTCTCTGCTGCATGGCTGTCACAGCGGGTTCTGATCCCAAGCTGCTGGAGTAGAAGCCCTGAGGGTTGGGCTCATGCTGGCTCTGTTTTTAATTGTTTTTCCTTCTCCCTGCACCAGGAACCTTTGCCCCAAAGGAGGGATTGTGTACCTACAGAAGTCCAATGCTTTGCCTGTGTTCGTCACATTTTTTCCCAGGTCGTGGCTGCTCCAGATATAGACCTGTGGTGTGGCATGGAGTGAGCCACACTCAGCTTGGGCTCGGGTACATAGCAAGGTGGTCACGGGGAAACCCAGTGGCTGTGCTGTTGTCAGAAGTCTGGGCTGCTTCCGGGGCGCTGCTTGAGTAAATACCAGCAGTCACCACTGCTGCTCTACCTTGGCTCTGCCCCAGAACTGGGTCACCTCTGCATCCCAAGGTCGAGTCTTTTCCCCTGAGCTGCTGCCCTAGATTCAGTGCCACACTGTGGCATGGAGTGAGCTGTGCTGGGGCGTTCACTTCACTCAGGTTGGGGAGTGCTGTGAGGCGGTTGCTGGAAACCCAGCAGCCGCTAGGGCAGACCTCTGTCTTACCTGCCTGGGGGCAAGCCAGTACCTGTGCATTCCTCATGAGTGAAGTCCAGGTTTCTTCAACCTTTCTGTCTCTCCCAGTGGTTCTCCAACCAGCCAAAGGGCTGAATGAGTAGATTCTCCCAAGAAAACTCTGGTACTGTTCAGTATCAGAAGGATGGAAAATGAATGCTGGGCAGGAAAATTGAAGATGTCCACTTCAGAGGATGATATGAATTTTACATTTGAAGAGGTTTCTATATAATCTTTATTTAAAATAGGAGGAGCCCTTCATAAATATGTATCTCTACTTCTGAGTTCTAAGAGACAAGATATGTCATGTTTGAAAGATACAGTATTTTTTTATTCTAGAGACGGTCTGCTTGATGGGATATTGTCTAAATTAACTGATAATCCCTATCAAATTACCAATAGCGTTTTTCACAGCCCCTTTGGTACTTACTTTCTTGTTGTTATAATGAAATCATATGAGGATGTGAAATGTATTTTGTCCATCATTTCTGCTTTAAACTATTCTGAGCTGAATCTTGAAGAACAACTCTGACACTGACCTTGACCCTGATCATTTATTTTGTTGCTCTTATTTGATGAGAATCCTATGGACCTAAGTTGGGGATCTCATCCTCCTAAGATTTGTATCTGTTTCTACTACAAGTCTAGCTAGGGTTGAGTATCAATCTGGGACCATTTTGGCCCCCTTTAACGATTCTGGTTTTTTGTCACAATCTCAGGTTTAGCATTCCTTTCTTCCTGTTGGCCCATTTACGGTGTCCTGTTCTGAGCCAGTCACTGTGTCTAGTGGCATAGAATACATTGATTGGCTAGGCTGGGTCTTGTGACCTTGTTGGTGCTCAGAAGTGTTATCAGAGGTGCTGGGAAAACTGGACAGCTACATGTAAAAGAATGAAATTAGAACATTCTCTAACACTATGCACAAAAATAGACTCAAAATGGATTAAAGACCTAAATGTAAGACCAGATAGTATAAAATTCCTAGAGTAAAACATAAGCAGGATACTTTTTGACATAGTCACAGTAATATCTTTTTGGATCCGTCTCCTAGAGTAATGGAAATAAGAACAAAAATAAACAAATGGTGTCTAATTAAACTTAAAAGCTTTTGCACAGCAAAGAAAACCATAAACAAAACGAAGAGACACCCTACAGAATGGGAGAAAGTATTTGCAAACAATGCAACCGACAAGGGATTAATCTCCAAAATATACAAACAGCTCATGCAGCTTAGTATCAAAAAACCAAACAACCCAATGAAAAAATGGGTAGAAGACCTAAATAAACATTTTTCCAAAGAAGACATACAGATGGCCAAAAACCACATGAAAAGATGCTCAACATTGCTAATTAGAGAAATGGAAATCTAAACTACAATGGAACCCTCCTACACTGTTGGTGGGAATGTAAATTGGTACAGCTGCTATGGAGAACATTATGGAGTTTCCTTTAAAAACTAAAAATAGAGCTACAATATGATCCTACAATTCCACTCCTGGGCATATATCTAGAGAAAACTATAATTCAAAAAGGTACATGCACCCCAGTGCTCATTGCAGCACTATTTACAGTAGCCAAGACATGCAAGCAACTTAAATGTCCATCGACAGATGAATAAAGAAGATGTGGTATATTTATACAATGGAATATTACTCAGCCATAAAAAAGAATGAAATAATGCCATTTGCAGCAATATGGATGGACCTAGAGATTATTATACTAAGTGAAGTAAGCCAGAGAAAGACAAATATCATATGATATCGCTTCTATGTGGAATCTAAAAAAGACCAATATAAATGAACTTATTTACAAAACAGAAAGAGACTCACAGGCATAGAAAACAAACCTATGGTTACCAAAGGGTAAAGGGGGGTGGGGGGAGGGATAAATTAGGAGGTTGGGATTAATATATACACACTACTATATATAAAATAGATAACCAGCAAGGATCTACTGAATAGTACAGGGAACTATACTCAGTGTTTTATAATAACCTATAAGGGAAAAGAATCTGAAAAGATATATATATATATATATATATATATATACATACATATATATATATATATATATATATAACTGAATCATCACTTCACTGTATACCTGAAACTAACATGATATTATAAATCAGCTATACTTCAATGTAAAAAAAAGTGATAAAGGTAACCACTAGAAAGACTATACGTTAGTGCTATGGGGGATGGGATATAAAGTGGTATAAAAAGGTGATTTAATTTAATCCATCAATTATAGAAGAAATAAATATTCCTCATAAAATTTCAAAAAAAATTAACTGAGTTGGGAAATCAAGGAAATCTAGTGTTTGACTCTGACTTAAATTTATATTTATGTTTTAACTAAGTAAATCCTGTAAACTTTCTCTCCCACTTTGGAGTGCTTGGATCTCAACTCATTACTTTCTCTCTGTTTTTAAATAAGTTATCCAACCTCTCTGAACATAAGTTTCCTTGTTTTACAAATGGGAGTAATATAATCTGCTTTGCTGGTTCTTGTGAATATTACATAAGCAAATGTTTTAAAACCAATTACCTAGTGTCTGGAGTGAAATAAGCATTTCATAGATGCCTTCTATTGTTAATATCTATGAAATATATGGATATTGAGACTTTTTGCCTTTGAAATAAAATAAAACAATCTATAGATATAGTACCTGGAAAAATTATGCAATATCTGCTTTTTTCTTTTGCAGTTTCCTTCAGATACATCAGAAATATGTTGTATTATTAAAGCATCACCAGGAACTAGACAAGTGGAAAGTAAAGCTGTTATTGTAAGGAAGAAGAAATATTCTCTTCCTAAAGATACTCCTCAAGGTACTGTAGTATGAATACACAACCTACTTTTTGGAAGACACCAAACATTTTTTAATTGTAAATTCCTTATGTATACAGGAAGTTCAATTATAGATTGTATTCTGAGAGTTCTGGCATAAAGTGGAAATGGTAAAATTATTAAAAACTTGGTCAAGTTTCAGAACCTGAGCAAAATAGTTTTTTGAAAGTCAGATACTTCATCTCTTGAAAAATTAGCTTATGCCATTGATTTAAAGTATGTTTATCTAGGATACTTCCTCTTATAACTATCTGAAATTTAGTGTTGTTGGGTTTCATATTTAGTAGATATTTCATTTTTAAAGATATGGAGATATTTTTGCATTCACTTAACATTGGTTGAGCACTTCCTCTTTGAAAGGCACCTTATTATAACTTCTTTATTTCTTACTATTACTTTATGATGACAGGATGTATACTCTGTCCTCATTTAATATATTAAAAATCTGAGGCTTAAAGTATTACAGTATGAAATTTGTCTAAGATCACACTGCTTCCAAGTGGTGGAGAGAAATTCAATCTTTAAAGGCTTCTAAACGCCAAGTTTAGGTTTTTCTGTACTTCTCTCACTGCATATCAGGCAGAATGTCTAATTACTCAATGGAGCTTGGGCACCTTCGAAAGGTAAGCAGGCAGTGAAGCAATTGAAACTTAATAGGTTATGTATAACTTGATCTTTGTCCCCATTTCCTCCACAGAATGTGCCCTGAGCACTCCTGAAGTCCACAGAGATCTATTTATTTTTCTCTAAGTTCCTTGACTACTTAATTTGATGACACTCATTTGACACTTAATAATATACTACTACCTGACATAATTTACAGTGCTGACTTCATATTCTTTAGGTTATGAATTTTTAAAGGACAGAAACCACATGCTAGACTTCTTTCTATGTCTATCTCTGATAGCTTTTTTAGCATAGTGGTAGGGAATAGTAGATGCCGTATCAGTCAGGATTCTACTGAAGATACAGAACTAGTAGGACATATATAGCCACAATATATGTATATGTATACAAAGAGATTTATTTCAGAGAATTGACTTATGCAATTGGAGGGTCTGGCTGAAAACTCTAGGGCAGGCTGGAAACTCTTGGGCAGGAGCTAATGATACAGTAAGTCCTCAGGAGGAATTTTTCTCCTTCAGAGAAACCTCAGTTTTGCTCTTAAGGTCTTTCAGTTGATTGGATGAGGCCTACCTACATTATCAAGGATAATTTCCTTTACTTAAAGTTAGTTATTACATATGTTAGCCAAACCTACAAAATACCTTCACAGCAACACCAAGATTAGTATTTAATTTAATTGGGTAATGTTGCCTAGCCAAGTTGACGCATACAACTAACCATCACAGTCCACTCCATGTCAACTATGCATTCATACACATTTCCTTAAACCATATTTAATCTCCAAATAAAGACAATAACAAAGTCATAATTCTGCCTAACATAATACAACTGCTGTACATAAAACTGAAAATGTGCTAACTCCTTCCCCAGAAGAGGATGGGTGATGTTTGTTCTTCTCCTTGATATCATATAACTTAAATACTATGATATAAAGTTAACTGATATTAATACAACTTATGTTATATGATATGGGCATGAGAGAGAGAAGAAAACAAAGATATTTGCTTGACTAGTCATGTGGTCATAACGGGTATTTATAACTACCTTCCTCCACTACCCATTCCATATTCCCTCTCCCCTCAGTAAGCACCTCAGCTGGTTGTGGCTCTTTAACTGGTCAGGTGACACAACCCTCATTTCTGAAGGGCCCGTGCTGTTAGTAGTCCTGCTTAGATTGGGTTATTGTAGTTTTCCATTGACCTTAATCATGGGGCATGGTAGTACTAAGAGATGCTCTAAATGATCTCCTGTATTCCAGACATACTCTTCCTTACCTCCATCATGGAGTAGTAGTCCAGTTTCCCCTTGGTAGTCAGGATCAATCACCCCAGCCAGCACAGTAAGTTCCTTCTTTGCTTGTTGACTCAGAGGCATGAGAAGCTCAAAGTGGCCAGGTGGCTGTCTTAATTTCTAGTTCAGTGGAATCATTGTTGTGACTCCTGCATTACTCCCTTTGGAACTAAGACCTCTAGACCTGCAGAGCATAAAGTCATGGCAAAAGGAGGCAAAAATTTTGCTAGTGGGTCACCAGGGGTAGTATTGAATAGTCTCACTTCCATTTCTACCACTTGACTCCTGGGCCTGTGAATCCTGGCTATGGGAGAAACAGTACCATGTATTGGTTGCTGATTCAGAGCATACACAACCTTCTGCAGAACCTTGCCTCAGCCCTGCAAGGTATTGCCACCTAGTTGGTGCTGTAACTGAGTATTCCAAAGGCCTTTCCACCATTCTGTCAAGCCAGCTGCTTCAGAATGGTGGGGAACATGGTAAGACCAGTGAATTCCATGAGCTTGGGTCTATTGCCAAACTACTTTTGCTGTGAAGTGAGTTCCATAATCAGAAACAATGTTGTGTGATACCATGATGGTGGATAAGGCATTCCATAAATCTTTGGTTCGTGATTTTTAGCAGAAGCATTATGTGCAGGGAAGGCAAATCCATATCCAGAGTAATTTATTCTTACTATTCCAGTAAGAATAAAATGCTGCCCTGATCATGACAGAAGTGGACCAATGTAATCAACCTCTTGCCACCAGGTAGCTGGCTGACCTCTCCAGGGAATGGTGCCATATCAGAGACCAACTAGGTGTTGGTCTCTGCTGCTGACAGATTGGGTACTCAGCAGTGGCTGTAGCCAGGTTGACTTTGGTGAGTGGAAGTCTGTTTTGCTGAGACCATGCATAACCTCCATCCCTGCCACTATGGCCACTTTGTTCATTGGCTTATTGGGTGATGACAAGGGTGGCTGGGGAAAGAAGCTAACGGGTATCCACATAACAGGTCATCTTATCCACTTGATTATGAAAATTTTCCTCTGCTTAGATAACCCTTTGGTGAGCATTCATGTGGGACACATATATCATCATGTTTTTTGCGCATTCAGAGAGTTCTATCCACATGCCTCTTCCCATATTTTCTTGTTACCAATTTTCAAATCATGTGCCTTCTGAGTCCCTGACCATCTAGCCAGACTATTGGTCACAGCTCATGAATCAGTATATAATCACACATCTGGCCATTTCTCCTTCCAGCAAAGTGAACAACCAAATGTACCGCTTGAAGTTCTGCCCACTTGAAGTATATCCCTTCACCAGTTTCCTTCAGGGATGTCCCAGAAAGAAGCTGTAGGTGCTATAGCTGTCCACTTTCAGGTGGTGTCTGCATATCTTGCAGAACCATCTGTAAATGAAGCCTTAGCTTTCTTTTCCTCAGTCACCTGACCATAGAGAACTCCCCATGATTCCATTAAAGCAGGCAGGGCGAGAGAAGATAATGTACCAGGAGTAGGGGCCACGGGCATTTGGGCCACTTCCTCATATAACTTACTTGTGCCTTCAGGGCCTGCTTGAGCTCAGTCTCATATATACTGTTTCCACTTGCTAACAGAGTGCTGCTCTTCACAGCCAACTTTATGGCTTGGCGCATCAGACAACACACAATTCATGATGGGTAGCTCACCTCTCATTGTAACTTTGTGGCCCATGGTTAAATATTCAATCTCTACTAAGACCTAGTAGCAGAGCAAAAGCTATTTCTCAAAAAGAGAGTAATTACCCACAGAGGATGGCAGCGTTTTGCTCCAAAATCCTCAGGGCCTGTACTGTGATTATTCACCTGCAAGCTCCAAACAGCATCTCTTTCTGCCACTGACATTTCAAGCACCATTGGATCTGCTGGATTATATGGTACAAGTGGCACAGTAGCCTGGACCTTTTGCAGAGCCTTGTCTTTGTTCTGAGACTCCCTCAAAACCAGCAACTTTTTAGGTCACTTAGTAAGTGGGCTGGAGTAGTACACACAAATGAGGAAATATGTTGACTCCAAAATCTAAAATGGCCCACTAGATGTTGTCTCCTTTTTGGTTGTAGGAGGGGCCAGATGCAACAACTTATCCTTTACCTTATAAGGCATATCTCTCATACCACTGGAACCCTAGAAGTTTCACTGAGATGGAAAAGAGACCCAGCAATTCCATTTCCCTGGACCCTAAAGACCCAGCAATTCCACTTCCAGTCTGTTTTGCTGAGACCATGCATAACCTCCATCCCTGCCATCATGGCCACTTTGTTCATTGGCTTATTGGGTGATGACAGGGGTGGCTGACATATATATGACACAGTATATATATATATACACAGTATATCCACTGTAATGGGTACATATGTTCATCATAAGATATATACCAGCATGTTCATAGCAGCACTGTTGGTAATAGCTTCAAACTGGAAACTATCCGAATATGCCCATCAACAGTAGAATGGACAAATAAACTGTGGTATATTCATTCATTAGGGTGCTATATAGCAGTGAGAATCAACAGTATATAGTTACTTGCAACAATATTGATGAGTCCCACATAAGAAGCCAAACACAATAGAGTACATTTAATATTACTTATATTTAGTACAAAACTAGGCAAACTAAACTATGATGGAAATCACCGCAGTGGATGTCCTTGTTGGGGAGCAGGTATTAACTGGAAAGCGTTATAAGAGGGAATTCTAGGGTACTGATAGTGTTCAGTTTCATTATCTGGATGCTGGTTACATGGGTGTGTTAAGTTTCTGAAGACCCAACAAGCTGTATATACACATATGTGTACTTTTCTGTGTGTATGTTATACTTCAGTAAAATGATAAAAATAAATTTCTCTTAATTTGATCTTTTTGGCCTATCATATTAATTTGTGACAGCAGGTAACGTCACAATTCTGGGTTTAATTATTCAACAAATCAAAACTAAGTTGTACCTAGGAAGTTCTTTTGAGTGTTCAGACCAAAATTATTATTATTATTATTATTATATTATTTTCATATACAAAAATATAAAACTTGAAACAGTTCTAGATTTTCCTTCCTATTCTGTTGGGGTGTGGCTGCTTCTTCACACAGGGAAAAATACTACATTCACATCAGTTTATTTGAGGACCCAGTGCAGAGTTCAAGCAGCAAAACCCCAACTTAGCAGATCTAATTTCAAACTTGACACTCGTTTCTAAAATTACCACAGTAAAAAGGAACAAAGATCCACTGCAAATGAATGCACTATGATACAATGTTCTCTCCAAAATGTCTTCATTTTGCAGCTGTAATTACATGGATGTCTGCTTTAGGCCATTTTAGATGTGTGCGGGTATATAATATATATATATGTGTGTGTATTTCATATATATACACATATATATATGGATGTGTGTGTGTGTGTGTGTGTGTGTGTGTATATATATATATATATATATATATATATATATATATAATCTCAGCACACTTTTCAAATCCAGACAGGGTAACAGCAACAGCTTAACTCTGTGTGTGTGTGTATATATATATATATATATTTTTTTTAAACATGATACTTTAGTATAACTTTTGTTAATTCAGTAGTACAATCTATTTCTGTTCTACAGAATTTTTATTTTATAGCTACAAGGGTGAAAAGTGACCTATTACATTTACATCTCACATATCCTGGCATATAAACAGTACTTACTGAATTTGAGCCAAAAACTAGAAGTCTTTAGTTTTAGCACTTGAAGAGCTTCTTCACTTCTACAGTCTTAAATCATATCCTAGTCATATTTCCAGAGTTTTCAAATGATTCATCATTGTAAACCACGAGAAACAGGTGAATCCAAACTTTTAATTATAGTTTTATATACAAGTTAGATAACACAGCTCAAAAAGACTTTGCTATCCATCCTAAACCCAACACACACATTCTCCACTAAGTTATTAGACAAGTCTTAGGGTTTTCCTTCTTTTCCTTACAAATAATACACACATTTAGAAGGAGCTGGTAAAACTGATATATAAGATGGCAGATGAGAGGTGACATCTGTTGGTTCCAAAATTGGTCCTGCAAATGTTGTACTCTGCTGTGTTCTTTAACTGTGTGTCTGTTACATGCAGAAGCTCTTCACAAGAACTGACATCAAACTCAATGTAAGTTAAATTTACAGTACTGTATGAAGTTCTTCAGATTCAAGGATAAATGTGGAAAAAATATTAACACTTGAAAAATTCGGCCTTTCATGCTACCATTAAGACCATGTCAAATTCATAAGCAGATTCTTTGGTACAGTTGAAAAACGGCATTGTGTGGATTTGTGGCGTGGAACTGAAATATAGAAGTATGCTTCTCATCTGCAGTAATCCTCACCCCCAATTCTCAAGTACCACCCAATTTTCTTTGCATTTTTACAGAATTCTGGGGGGAAAAAAAAGGGAGGAAAAAGACACTGGCATTGTAACTATTCCTCCCCTCACAGGAGATCTTCACGCTCTCAGATGAGGTCTCCTAAGACTCTCTGTATGGTCACTGGCTCTCAGAGGGCCTTTGACAATGACTTGGACACTTTCCAAATCAAATCCCAGATGTTGCCTAACCTTTCCTACTCTCATCTCTGTCATTGCTGGTAAAATTTCGATGAGCACGTTTTTCCCTTATGGAGAAATCAGACCAAAATTTTTAGTTTAATTCACAGAGAGCCCCCTGATGCCTGTTGAACTAGTTGTGCCACCTCCTGGCTTCTTCCTAGGCTCTCACCTCATATAGCAGCCTCCTTATTTAAGTAATTCCCTTTCAACCTCTGGGCACTTGTCTCTGTCTTTCCTTCAGTAAAAATAGCAAAGCCCCAAGCTAACTGTGAGCATGTTATTTTAAACATGCAGCAGGCTATTTTTAGTCCTGGCATTTAACAGTTTAGCTAGTTTGGCAGTAATCTAATCAGGACTACAGAGTGAAGCTCACTTTTGATGGTCTAGGACCCCTGTTCAGTATGCTGCTTGTTCATTAATAACTGGCACTATTCTGATTAAAGAAAAAAAAATTGGTGAAAGTAAACCACTAGAGGAGTCCAAAAGAGATGTAGTGGAGAAGGTGATGTGGGTAAGTAGAGATCTGAGAATGGTGACAGACAGATAGAAGAGGCCTTAGAAAACATCCAGTCCAAGGTTTCTCATTGTGTGGTTCTCTGACCACCTGTACCAGAATCACTGCAGACCTGGTAAATTACAATCTCTAGAGATATGGCACAAGAATCTACAGTTTGATGAGCTTTCAGAGTGATCCCAATAAGCACTAAAATTTGAGAACCATATAATAATCTAGTTTATTTTGCTCATTTTGCGTATAAAAAAATGACCTGGCCATATTGATAAGTGACTTGCCCAAGTTCACACAGCTAATTACTGGTAGAATCAGAGGTAGAACTTAGTTTTTCTGGTTCTAAGTTTGACTGGGTAGCTGTCAAATAGGGAATGTGGGTAGAGTAGATAGGGCTCTGAGTTTCTCAGGTCATCCAGACAGAGCAGTTTTGATTCTC
This sequence comes from Mesoplodon mirus, assembly GCF_964341445.2. Lineage (NCBI taxonomy): Eukaryota > Metazoa > Chordata > Mammalia > Artiodactyla > Ziphiidae > Mesoplodon > Mesoplodon mirus. Next base: position 74,904,475 of record NC_138980.1, read on the forward strand.
TTTGCTTTACACATTGGACTTCTATATCTATTTAAACAGAGACTTAATTTTTTTTTTTTTGCCAAGGAGAGGGTTGGACAATCATTGCTTCTGTACCTCTTACAGTTACAGCAATGGATGTCTAATTTATTGGTACTTTAATTCAGCCAACAAGCATGCATTATGCACTGCATTATTAGCTAGGGATAGGAGTATAGCCTTTGCTCTCTGGGGCTCACAGATTAGTGATGAGGTAGACCTCACAGTCTTCTCTATAAGGTGATAAGTTAGAAGTGGAGCAAAGCACTCTAGGAGCCCAGGAGAGGATGCTTTTAACTTTGAAGTGTCAGAGAAGACTTCCAAGCTATCAGTATATTTTGGAAAATCAGACAAAACCTGTAGCTATCCTTATAGTAAGATTTTTATTTTCATCTTCAGAAGAGATGATAAATGGTGTGTTATAAATTCATATCTTAAGCTAGGAGAATAACAGACTTTACCTGGATACATATATATCTTTAGTGAGAGTTTGAGTTTTTAGATAATAATAGCAGGCAGAAGTATCACACAGAAATATGATAAAGTGTGGTGCTCATACCACATGGGGAATTTATAAATAATGCAAATTCCAGGGTCATTGCTTCAGCAGTCTGATTCAGGATTTCTGGGGATTGAGAACCAGTGTAACCTAAAAATGTTTATTGGTATAATTGCCAGGGTTTAGTAACTGCTTAGGTACTGGTACAGGGTAGTGAGAGAGAAGGACAGTTAGAGGATGACTCCTAGGTCTCTAGTATTGTAAAGTTTTAGAAATGATGTGCTCTAGGTGATGTCAGGGGAAAATATAGGGCATGGCCCTGGATGTATATATGAAGGCAGAGGAGGGATAGGGGAGACTACATAGTTGGATGGGTTGATTGCCACTTGGAAAGTTACTCAAAAATTGGTATGGAGAAGATGACTGTGGCCCAAAGTCTTTAGTAAATGAGCAGATAGTATCTGAGGTCAGTGAAGACAACAATAAGGAGGAGTAGAGGGTAGAATAGCCAATACCTCCCAAACTTTAATTTACTTGTGAACTGCTTGAGGATCTTGTTAAAAATGGAGATTTTGATTCAATAGGTCTGGAATGGAGTCCAAGATTCTACATTTCTAATCAACTCCTAGGTGACATTGAAGTTACTGGTCCATGGACCACACTTTGAATACCAAAGATACAGGTCCCTGGTGTTCCAACAGCTGCACATCAGACTTTCCTGGATATTTGAGTCCCTTGTCCAGAGGTTCTGTTCTAATTGGTATGGCATATAGCCTGGATATCAGGATTTTTAAAAGCTCAGATAACTCTATGGTACAGCAGAGTTTGAGAACCTATTGATATAGGCTGATTAGGCTGGGGGGTGAGGTATATCATAGTATGAAAGTGGCAATGGGAATAGGTAAAGCTGACTCCACTCTGGATCTTGTGGTACAAGATATTGGGGGAGGGGTGAAGGCCCCAGAACCCTGTATTGGAAAGAACCTGGGTTCACCTACAACAAAGTGTGGGAGAATGAAAAGGAGAGATGGGTAGGAAAATGTGAGGAGGTTCTGACTAGGTAGTGGCTGAGGAAGACTGGGATGAGAAGCACAACTGGATCCATTCCACCAGGTTACAAGGCTGGAGTTAGCGACCTGTGATGGCCACTAACAGCTGTCTTTGCTGGGCTTTCCATTGGAATGTTACTGAGCAGGTCTCTTTTGTGTCTCCAAAGAGAAGAGAAGCATCTTCAGCATGTCCAGGAAGGAGTGAGCCAGCTATTCCATTTTTTTTTTTAATGACCTCTGGATTTGTTTCCTGAGGCTCGATGGAGTGAAACTAGAGTTGCTTGGACATCAAGCGTTCTCTCCCCCAGGGACTGGTTATTAATAACTATTGAACACCTGCTTGTGATGCATATGAAATAATCTATTGTTATTTTTTTCTCCAGATATTATAATAAAAACAAGTGGCAGGATGTAGCAGCTGTGGCTGAATTTTCACTACTTTGAAGAGTTGAATGTGAAGTCAAAGTCCGTGAAGCAGAATGTCTGCCTAAAATTATATGAAATTCAAAAATCAAAATTCTCTGATTATTTGTGATATACCCTGATGTTGAAATTCTGTTGAGTCTTATAAATTACTTTTAATGAGCTGAGAAAGAATCTTCTGCCTGCTTCTTAAATATATGTATTTGTATTATAAAATACCAAATAGCTTATATTAGAATACTGTACACTAAATAGATGACTTCAGCTATTTATAAAGACCCAACACCAGGATACTAGGTAACTTCCTTTAATGTTTTTTTCCCAAGTTTATCCTTTGTATGGATTAAAGGTAGTAAAATTGTTGATGCTTATATTACGAGCTATTTTTAACAGAACTTAATTGAAACCACATGAGTGAGAGACCTAATTCCAGGTCTGACTGAAAGAAACTCTATACTTAAGGTTTGCTGAAGCAGGGAATGTATAATACGTACAATCAATCACACACTAAGTATTTAATATATTACCTCATCCCCAAACAACCTTCTTTAGCTAATACTACCTATCTGTAGGATTTTTGGGGGTGATATAGCTTATTGTGGCATCTTGGAAATGCCCTTCCTAAAAAGGAACAATCCTGTTGTCAGTGAACACAGTGTATAACGGTGAGATTTTAACTCTGTTGGTTTTACTAATGTTATTAGACATAAAAGTAAATGAGGCAAATTTTCAAAGCTCCTTCAATATGAAAGAAAATTGTAAAATTGAAGAATTAACTGAGGTTACATAACCCATATAGTACTCATTTTTAAATAGGACTCCCATGAAAATATTCTTGTAAACGATTTGACAAGGTCTTAAGCCACTAACAAAACTATTTGTGATTTCAGTTCCACATTTTAATCTGGAGGTGAAATATGGGAAAGTTGTTAGGAAATGTAGAAGAGATCTTTTTTTTTTTATTAGTTTCTGCTTTATAACAAGGTGAATCAGTCATACATATACATCTGTTCCCACATCCCTTCCCTCATGCATCTCCCTCCCACCCTCCCCATCCCACCCCTCCAGGCGGTCACAAAGCACCGAGCTGATCTCCCTGTGCTCTGCGGCTGCTTCCCACTATCTATCTACCTTACGTTTGGTAGTGTTTTTAATGATGGATGTTAGAACCAAATTTAGACCTGAATTCTAAATCAGTACTCAGCTAAGTCAGCAACTCCTGTGGTAGTTTTAAAGCAGAAGTGTGATAAGCAGTGGGGAAGAAGAAATGGAATAGAAGGCCTATTACCTGCCTTCAAGGAGTTTATAATCCAAGGGGGAGGAGTGAGAATGAGAACAAAGTATTTGATAATTTCTAAACAGGTGGTAGGTTCTTGTGAGAAAAAATGATACCTGATTCTTAGACTGGGCCTAGTGGGGCTGGAGGAAATAATATATGATAGTTCCATATTGCTGATAAGAAAAATATAGCTACCTTAGAAAGATAAATACTTGGCCAGGCTGATGTGATTTAGAAAGTGAGAGAGCCAGGATGTGAAAGTAGGACTATGTGAGTCCAATATTTTTATCAGCTGGAGCACAGGGAAAGGTGGGAGGGAGGAAAGAGTTGCAATTGGAGTTCAAGGCTTAGTGGTAGAGGACATAACTTCGATTATGATTAAGAGGAAGGAAAGTAGAATAAGCCTGCTTGCTGTCTGGTGGACGTTAGAAGTTCCAAGAGGATTCCTGTTGGCAAATCCTAGAAGAAGGTTATACTCTTAACTTTACATTGGTGGGTAGGCCACAGACATCTTTCAGTGAACCTGCCTGGAAGACCATCAGAAAGGACCATCTCTTTCTGGCGTGAGGGTCTCCATAGTTTTCATCATATTTTCAAAGTGGTCTGTGATTTTTAAAAAGTTAACAATGGGACTGGACCCCTTTACTTTAGCATATAACTAATTACATTTCATTTTTAAGCACTTAAAATTATATTTTCAAATTACACTTCATGAAAAAAAGATCTCAGGTCATAAGTGTGAAAATCCAGTTAAAAATTCATGAAAGGCCAGGCATGATGCCGTTTCCATTTAAAAAATTTTAACTGGAGTTTTTTTTCGCCTTTCCCAGGTGTAATTCATCATGGTTTGTTCAGTTATGAATAGCCTCTTTATCTCATATTGTGTATAGAGCATATGTGTTTATATGAAGGGTGTGGTGCCCAGACTTTCCAGATAGATGTTATCTTCAACCTCTCCTGCTCTACTGTTGCTTTCTAACCTGCATTTTAAAATGTTGAATCATCTTATATCTTAAATACTCCCTTGATTTCATATGTTCTTCTACATACCCCATAATTCTTTACCTGTTTACATCCACGCTTCCTAAAAAGAGTGCTTTCTGCTTTCTCACTGATTCCCTCACTACTCAGCCCTTTCTCCTCTTCCTTCCCCTGCCCCAATACACATAAAGTCTGGTTTCAGCTCTGATCCTTCACTAACACTGGTCCCCTCAAGGCTACAAGCAACTACTTTGATGCTAATCTAAGGAGTGTTTTTCAGTTCTTGTCTTACCCAACCTTTCCCAGCTAATGATGTTGTAGACTATTACTCTCCTCTTGAAAGCCTCCAGTAAGGAATGCCCTCTTTGAAACATTATTCTCCAGTCTCTCATCTCATCTATAGCTCTTTCTCTTCCATTTCTCCTGAAGGCTCATTTTCCTCTGTCCAGTCTTTAAATTTTGTTGTTTCTTTGGGTTCTATTCTAGGGCTTCTTCTTATGTTACACAGTCTCCCTGGGTGATGTCATCTACCACTGCCATCAGTTATCATCTCTGTTCAGTTGACCCCAAATCTTTGTCAGTAACTGCCATGGACATTGGTAGTGGAGATGTGTCGTGACTGGCCCTGTATCTGTCCCCCAAAATGTTTGCTGTCTTTCCTTGTATTCCCACAGCACCCTATACTTGCCCACGTCATAGCATTTATCACAATGTACTGTAATTGCCTTTCAAATTCTACTTTTTCTCCCTTAGATTGCAAGCTTCTCGAGTGCAGGAACTACATCTTGTTCATCACTGTATTTCTGTTCCCCTCTACCACCATTGTAATTGGATTTTGAGTTTCCAGGTCACATGGTTTAGGTGGGATTGACCCCACCCTTAGTTCCAGGGGTGGGCCTTTAACGGTTTAAGTCAATTAACATGGCCCTCCTAACTCAGGCACAGTGATTGGTTCAGGAATGGGTGCAAGGCCTAAAATAACCTATTGGATTAAATCTCAGAGCTTTTTCTGGGAATGCTGGGATACAGACATTTTACTTTTCCTCTTGGATTTTTATCTGAAAGGATTTTACCTGAAAGGAGAGCTTCGGGCAGCCATCTTGTGTCCACAAATGGAGGCCCTGCCTGGGAATGGAGTTCATACAGAGAAACTAGAGCTGGGATAGAGAAACTGGATTCTTGATATCATTGTTCAGTCTCTGGATGCAGCTGTACCTGAACTGTGCTCTACTTGAGCTCCAGTTATGCGAGCCAATCAATTTTTTTTTTTTTTTTTTGCTTAGGCTAGTTTAATTTGGGTTTTCTATCATGTGCAACACAGAACATCCTGATTGATAGACTCACACAAGACCTTTCTAGAGTTCTAAGTCTGTGTAGCCAAATGCTTACTTGTCATCACTACAGGGATTCTCATGGTATCTCATATTCAACATATCCCAAACTCAACTTATCTCCCCCTTGAAGCAGTTCTTTCTCCTATCATCTGTTTCAGTATTATATATCTTCATCTATCCAAGTTACCTGAGCCAGAAATTTGCCGTCACCCATGACTCCTTTCTTTCTCTTACTTTCCCACAGGCAGTCAGTCATGAAGTCCTGTTGATTTTGAATCCTAAAAGCCCTCAGTATTTTCCATACCCCTCCATTCCCATGGCTATTTTTTGAGTTCATGTCAGTACTTTCTTGCCTGGCTTAGAATGAGAGCCTCTTCACTAGTTTCTCAGTCATTATTCTTGTACCTTATAGTCAGCTTTCCACAACGTATTCAGAGAGCTTTCTAAAATGCTTATCTCATCATGTTTTCTGCTTAAAATTCCTCAATAGCTCCCCATATCCTCTGGATAAAGTCTTATCTTTTAAGTGATTTTTACAGTTTTCTTTTTTTTTTTAAAGATTTATTATATTATTTATTTATTTATTTATTTTATTTTTGGCTGCATTGGGTCTTAGTTGCAGCATGTGGGCTCTTCGTTGTTGTGCAAGGCTTCTCTCCAGTTGTGGCTTGGGGGTTTTGTCTGTAGTTGTGGCGTGCGGGCTCCAAAGCACGTGGGCTCTGTAGTTTGAGGCACGCAAGCTGTCTAGTTGAGGCGCACAAGCTCAGTAGTTGTGATGTGCAGGCTTAGTTGCCCCGTAGCATGTGGAATCTTAGTTCCCTGACCAGGGATCAAACCCACGTCCCCTGCATTGTAAGGCGGATTCTTTACCACTGGACCACCAGGGAAGTCCCTTACATAGTTTTCTTAATCCAGTTCAATTTTACCATTAAATTATATTGTAGGTCACTGAAGTTTTATATTCTCTTTTGCCTCCATCAGGCAGATGGAATGTGCTGCTCCATCTGCCTGAAACACACTTTCCATGCCCACATCCTCTTTTCTTTAGCATATCCCGTTTTAATTCCTATTTATTTCACCCTTCAGAAAACTCCCTGTAATTCCCCCAAAAGCTTAGTTGCTTTTCCTTGTTTTCCCCTGGCATCCTGTACTTGCCACATCATAGCATTTATCATAATGTAACACCATGTAATTGCCTGTCAAATTCTGTTTTTTCTCTCTAGGCTGTAAGGTCCTTGAGTGCAGGAACTACATCTTGTCCATCATTGTATTTCCAGGTTCTAGCACAGCTCCCACATAGTAAACATATTAAGTGTTTGAAAAATATTTGTTGAAAGAATGTTTGTCATAGAAGTGTGCCATTATTCTTGCATACTTCTAATAGAATTCAAGATGAGGATTTCAAGCCAATTTTATATTGAAGATAAAAGTTTGATTCTTTCAAAGCACTTATCACAATCTGTAATAACTTGTTTACTTGTTGGTTTCTTAAGGGCGAGGGTTGTACCTGTCTTGTACATTATTGCATTCTGGAACATAGCAGGTATTTGATTTCAGCATCTCTATTAGATTATTTCTCTTAGCATGTGAAATTCTCTAATCTCTTCCATCTCAAAAAAAAAAAAAAGAGGAGGACAATTTTCCCTCCTCCCATCTCCCCTCAATCCTGATTTTTCTGCTCCTTATCTCAGCAAACAGGAGTTGTCTATACTTGCTTTACCACTCCCTCCCTACTCTTTCTTTTTTAGTCCACTCCATTCAGGCTTTTGCTCACCCTTCCATTGAAACTGTTCTTGACAAGATGTCCATGTTGACAAATCTAATGCACACTTAAATTTTCAGTAACATTCAATACAGTTGACCCTTTCCTCCTTTTTGGGTTATTTTCTTCTCTTGTCTTGCACTACTTCTCATGCTCATCCTTCTTTCCTGGATCCTTCTCTTCAAGACTTGTAAGTGTTGCCTTCTTTGAATATTAGTGCTGGACTCTCTTCTGTATTATACACATTCTTTCATTTAAAAAAAATTTAAAAAAAATTAATTATTTTTGGCTGCGTTGGGTCTTCGTTGCTGTGCGCGGGCTTTCTCTAGTTGCGGCGCGCGGGGGCTACTTTTCGTTGTGGTGCGTGGGCTTCTCATTGCAGTGGCTTCTCTTGCTGCAGAGCATGGGATCTAGGCACATGGGCTTCAGTAGTTGTGGCACATGGGCTCAGTAGTTGTGGCTTGCGGGCTCTAGAGCGCAGGCTCAGTAGTTGTGGCGCACGGGCTTAGTTGCTCTGCGGCATGTGGGATCTTCCTGAACCAGAGCTCGAACCCATGTCCCCTGCAGTGGCAGGCGGATTCTTAACCACTACACCACCAGGGAAGTCCCATACACATTCTAGGTAAACTCACTCATTCTATTATTTTAAATTCTGTGTATTAGCTGATGCCTACTGAATTTCTCTTCAATCCTGGATTCTCCTCATATATTCTACTCAGGATCTCCACGTGGATATCTAATAGCCAATTCAAACTTAATATATCCAAACTTAATATGCTTGATTTTCCTCTTCAAACCTGTACTTTCCCTGGTCTTTCCATCAGGAAATGACTTCCATTTGGTTGCTCAAGGCAAAAACGTAGGAGTCAATCCTTAGTTTTCCTTTCTTTCACTCCTACTACAAATCATGTTAGTTCTATCTTCAAAATAGTTAGCCAACATCAGCTCTTGCCTAAAATACATGGTAGACTCCTATATGGTTTCTCTCCTCCCATTCTTATTCTTTTATAATCCCTTCTCCACAGAGCAACCTATCTTCTAAAATCATAAATTCTATCATGTCCCTCTCCTGTTTTAAACTCCTACAATAGTTCCCATCACAATGTAACCTCCTTCGCATGATTTACAAGGTTCTACATAATCTGGCTCCTTGTACCTTTCTAGCCACATCTCAAACATCTTCCCCCTCCCACAGTGTGTTCAGCTGTTTTGGCCTCCTTTTTTTTCTTCAAACAGGAGAAACCCATTCCTGCCTCAGTCTTTGTACTTTTTCTTCTCTCTGCTAGAATGTTCTTTACCATCATCTTCCCATCACAGGTTCCTTGTCATTCTTTAGACCTCAGTTCAAATACCACATCTTTGGAGAGGACTTTCCTGACCACTCTATCTAAATTTGGCCCCACCTGTTGTACTATTAACTCTCTTTCCTAGCTTTTAGGACTACTTGCAAACATCTTGTTTACTTTGCCTCTTCCCACTAAGAACTAAGTTTCTGAGAGTAGGAATAGACTACCAGAACAGAGTCTGAGACCTCTGAGGGACTCAAGAAATATTTGTTGAATAAATGATTGTTTGTTTTCTGTTGCCTCAAACCACTGCCATTCCCTTATTATATAACAGTAAATCATCGGTTGGCTTAAGAGTTTTTAAAACTGAGGTACCGTCATGAGTCCATCTAAGTGCCATTCAGGAAGTTTTACTTTATCATCTGATTCTGACTATCTTGTTCTGAGATGTTATCAATGAAAATTTAACTTGTTTCAGGAAAATTGAGCACAATTGAGCTTGTGCTTACTAGCATGGTGGTTAAGGGAGCAAGATTCCAGTTTTATTGCCACCTTTTGCTATATTTGATAACTGGAAAATGGCTGTAGTGAGAAGTGCCCGTCTTCTATGTTATTGGAATCAGTTGGACAGAGCCCCAAAGGCTGTTGGGGTTTGTGGGGAGGCTGAATCTTCTACTCCTGAGTGAAAGTGTAGGCCTTATGTCTAATTTTCTAACCCAACAGTTCCACATTCATATAACATTAATGAATAATTATTTTCTTTCTCACATTTCCTCCTTGCTCCTAAACTTAAAGAGGCTACTTTAAGACACCTCAGCTTCTCTGTGGAAAGAGGTAGTGTTAAGTAAAAGGGGAAAAAAAGATAATATACAGTTTTTTTTTTGTTTGTTTGTTTGTTTGTTTTTGCTGTACGCGGGCCTCTCACTGCTGTGGCCTCTCCCGTTGCGGAGCACAGGCTCCGGACACACAGGCTCCGCGGCCATGGCTCGCGGGCCCAGCCGCTCCGCGGCATGTGGGATCTTCTGGGATCGGGGCACGAACCCGTGTCCCCTGCATCGGCAGGCGGACTCTCAACCACTGCGCCACCAGGGAAGCCCAATAATATACAGTTATTGAACTTGAAAATATTTTCATTTTAATCTGCATAATTAGGTATAGTTATATGTCCTCTTTTATGACAAACTTGTATCATTTCGGTGCTTAGTCTATAATTTGAGTATTACACAACAACATAAAGGAAATGTGATGAATGATAGCAAGTAAATTTTGTTTTTTTCTGTACCTTTCAAGTATAAGATAAAATGAGACCACAGAAAAGAAACCTTTACATGATTAGAGAACACTAATACAAAGTATCTCTTATGCAAGTCCTAATGTTCCTTCCCTATTAATATCTATAATTATCCATGAAGTAACTTTTTGCCAAGATGAAAGCACACAAGATTATTGTATTTAGAAACTTCATTCTGAGGGGACCTGGAACTACTCTTCTCTGTGCCAGCCATGGAGCGGCCATGATTCCTCCTTGTGTCTTTGGTCAAATATAGACAGGCTTGAGCCCGTTTCCACTTGCACTCATTTAGTGATACTTGCTAGTGTCAAAACAAAACTTCCCCAAATGATCGCTTCATTAATTGACTTATAGGATGTGCGTTTTCTCACTTTAAAAAATTTCAGACTTCATTTTTTGTTTACAAAATTCCATTCCGCATTCATATTTTGTGAGAAAAATATACATAGCTATTTTGCCTCATTAGAAATCTTTCAGCGTTTGGCGCCAGAGAATTATCTTAAGTTTATAGGGGATACAGTCTTGCTATTTTGACCTTGTATTGCTCAGTAATTCTGGAGCTTGGGCAATGTACGGAGCAACTCTGAATGACTCTTTTTTTTTTTTTTTTTTTTTTTTTTGCTGTACGTGGGCCTCTCACTGTTGTGGCCTCTCCCGTTGCGGAGCACAGGCTCCGGACGCACAGGCTCAGCGGCCATGGCTCACGGGCCCAGCCGCTCCGCAGCATGTGGGATCCTCCCGGACCGGGGCACGAACGCGTGTCCCCTGCATCAGCAGGCGGACTCTCAACCACTGCGCCACCACGGAAGCCCTCTGAATGACTCTTAACCTGAGCAGCTCAAATGTCACCTCCTCAGAGAGACCTCCCCCACTCATTTCATTGTTTCTCATTCACAACACTGGTAATTTCAAATTACCTTTTTTACTTATTTACTGTTTCCTCATATAGAAAGTTAGCCCTATCTTTTTTATTTTGGATCCCTAGTGCCTAGACCAGGGACACTTAAACATTGTGGAAGGAATAAATTAATTTCTTAATCACCTATAAATAGTGCTTTAAAAATTCTTGTAACATTGAAACTCAACAACACGTTGTTACATGACCACTGAAATTCTCCGAGATCTATACTCTGCCTATTACTTTTCTTTCTTCTATATAAGAACACTTATTTTATAGCATAAACTCTAGCTGCATATCAGTGGGAGCTGGTAGCCACTTAGACAATTTGATTTGTATGCTTATTAAGTGAAATTCTCAAAAAAGTATTTTAATCTAAGCTTCCAAACCACATACCAGTAATTTCCAGACATTCATATGTCAGAGAATTGCGTCCCATGGTACAAAATTCCTCCTGCTGGAGGGGCAGTAGGGGAACTGAAGATCTGTAAGACCAATTTGATCCAAACCCTGATAAATTTTGGTTCCCTGGGTTTAAGTAAACTGTACGGTCATTTATGAGCAATGTTTTTCTCTGGAAAGGGCTTTCTGCCTATTAAACTCATTTGTTCACAATTCCACAGTTCCTCTCTCTCTCTCTCCATACCTAGACATTGAGTGTAAATCCTGAGCCTCCTATGGCTAGCTCTTCCAAGGGGCTAATTCCCGGTGTGTCAGGGTTCGAGGAGCAAGTGGGAAACACCGAGGGCCGCTGCCCTCAGTGCCTGGCCGAGGCCGTCTCTGCCGGGAGGCATGGCTGCGGGGAGTGTCCTGGCAGATCCTCCACCAGACCCGTGAGCCAGCCCCGCTCAGTCAAGCTCTGAGCCCAAACCTCTCGCGGCCCAGCGTGGGCGGGCCTGTGGTCCGGGGCTTGAAGTCCAGCCCGTGCCGCGGCCCCACGGGTACGCTCGCGCACCTGGTCTGCTCCAGGGGCCGCCGGACTCCGTCAGGCGCGGACGGAGGCGCGAAGCCGCAGAGACTGAGGGGGGGACGGCGGGGGAGGGGCGACTGCCAGTGGGGCCCCGAACTTCTCTCTTTGTCGTGGGTGCGGGAAGCGGTAGGTTTCTACACTCCAAAGTCCCTGGCGTCGTCCCCGCGGCACCCTGCTGTAGCCTAAGGTAGCAACTAACAGCGTCACGGAGAAGGACCGTGACCGGACCATGTTCCTCCTTCACTTCCCCAGCCACCCCAATTTCCCGCCCCTCCTCTCCGCGCATTCCCCGCCCCGTGAGCTGCCACGTGAGGACATCCACTAGCCAGCCTATGGGCGCCAGCTCCTCCCCACGGCCCCGCCTTGCACCCTGCTCCGCGCGCGGCCACGTGATGCGGCTCACAGCCAGCCAATGGACGCTGGCCTTGCTTCGCGCCCCGCCCCGCGCGCCGTGGCCGTTTGAAGTGACTAATTTCTGTCATATGACTGAGGCGCCTATGGGGGTGGCGGGGCAGCTCTAAGAGCGGGGGCCTGGTGAGTGCCCTGTGGAGCGACCCCGGCCTGGCCGTGGCCATCATGGCCCCTACGCTGTTCCAGAAGCTCTTCAGCAAGAGGAGCGGTCTGGGCGCGCCCGGTCGGGACGCGAGGGACCCGGATTGCGCGTTCAGGTAGGTCGTTGCAGGGCGAGGGGCTAGCGGCGAGGGGCGCGGAGCCGATGGCCTTGTGGGCTTCGGCTTCTAGAGGCGGTGGGGCTTTCGGTGCTTACGCTTGAGCGGCAGCGTCGCCCCGGGGCCGGGATCAGGGCCGCGGTCGGGAGGGGCCGGGCAGCTGCAGACCTGCGCTGGAGGGTTTGAGCGAGGTCCTCTCTCGCCTACCCCCCTCTCCCACGGTTGCCCCTTTCCCCTCGTCCGGGTCTGTTTGTTTACGTCCTGCTCGGCAGCCACGCGCTGCTCTGCCCCTCCGGACCCAGCATCACGGCCTGAGCTTAGGGTCCACACGCCTTCCTGGCGACGCGTAGAGTTGGGCGCGGGCTGGATTGGACCTCTACCGCCGTCCTCCGGGCCGAAAAGTTCTCCCCTCCTCCCCGCGGCCAGTCGTCCTCTGGGTGCTCCATTCCAGCTTGGTTGCTGTTGTGGAGAGAGCCGCACGTTTTGGCCAACCTTCGGAGTAGAGAACGCTGGAGGAGCGTGTAGGCAAGCTGCAGTCTTTCATATTTCTTGTAAACCTAAATTGGAGGTGTGCGGATACCGGACCCAGTGGCCTTAATGTTGCCGAAGGATAAATGTGAAACCTAGGAGGTTGTGGTTATTACTGACCAGAATGAAGCTGCGCTGAATCAAATGAAGCATGGCCGTAGAATTGACCATCCCCTTGGAACTGTTACTAAAAACGAGTTTTTAAAAATTGAGAACGATAGCAACATATTTTGTGGTATTACAGGCTTTGTTAATTTTTGGTTACTGTACCTGTTGCTAACAGAAAAACTTTTAAAAATTGTAAGACAATAGAATATACACCTGAATTCTAGGTAAAAGTTAGTTTCGAAACTGCATTTGAAGAAGAGATTATGTCTTTCAAAAAGCCTTCATACTTGTTGCCGTGTGGAAACTTGTAAATGTAACTAGGCTAAATGTCAGATATCACTCAAATCTGGTAGAATAGCATAGAGCCCAGTTGTACAGTTGTAGTAGGAAGAGATGAGTATCTGTTAAATTTTGCAATAGCCAGAGTCTGAAATGAGTGTACCACACTGGTTGAAAAGGTTTTGATAATCTTAAAATTATTCACTCTCGCTAATGCAGGTCCCATTAGTAAACATTCAGTAACTTGTGGAATTGAAGTATTAAATGGAAAGAAATTCGACTTTTAGAGGAAGAAAAATCTCAGTGGTGAACATCTTGGAACAGTACTTAGTAAAAGTTATCTAGCTTTTGGTCTTTTCTACTGGGAAATAAATGTCTTGCCATGCTTATCTAATGACTTTAAAGATTTCTTTAGTGTTTTTCTTTTGAAAAATGAAAGTGCAGTCTAGATAGTACTACATTGAGCCATCCAGTAAATCAAGGGTTAGTAGAAAGCAAGTTCAGGAGGGATATTAAAAAGGTGACATTTGAATAGTTTTTCTGTTTCTGGGTAAAGATTTACTTTGGTGTACCCAAGTTTCCAAGCATCTCAAGTTATTCTTGTGAAAAAAAGTTTATTTTTTTAAAATGTGAACTCTACTGTATGTTTGTGTAATACTACTTTAGAGTTGCCAAAGCACTTTCTCATCAGTTATCTCATGTGATGTTTCACAACAACCTTGTGAGATAGGGCAAGTAGCAGTATAGATAACTACATGATCCTTTTTATGTGTAAGAATTATGTGTAAGCACAATAACTGCAATACAATATGGAAAAATGTGTAGAAGTGTACATGTGAGGAAATGAAAACTGGGTAATGTCACACACTTAGTAACTTGCAAATTTAATCAACCCAATCTTTTTTTTTTTAACACCTTCGTTGAGCTATAGTTTACATACAACAAAATTGAGCCATTTGAAGTCTATAGTTATATGAATTTTGTTACATGTATACAGTTGTGTACCCACCACCCCAATGAAGTTTTAGAACACTCCATCATCCAAAAAATTCCCTCATGCCCCTTTGCTATCATTTCTTAATGCCTTCTCACCCAGGGCAATCACTGACTTGCTTTTGTCTAATGACAGAGGTTTTGACTTTTCTAGAACTTCATATAAATGTAATCATACTGTTTATATTCTTTTGTGTCTGGCTATTTTAACTCAGTGATGATTTTGAGATTCATCCATGTTGTTGTGCTTATCTGTAGTTCGTTCCATTTTTTTGCTTAATAGTGTTCCGTTGTATGGGTATACCACAGTTTATCCATTCACTGGTTGGCAGAGTTTTGGGCTGTTTTCAGATTTGGGCTGTAATAACAATGCTGCTCTGAACATTTGTGAACAAATCTTTATGCAGAAATACATTTTCATTTCTGTTGGAGTGAGATTGCTGGGTCATATGCTAAGTGTATGCTTAACTTTTTAAAAAAATTGCCAAACTTTTCTAAAGTAGTTGTACCATTTGTATTCACACTAGTAGTGTATGAGGTTACAGTTGCTCCAGATTCTCTCCAAATCCAGATATTAGTAGTCTGATGTTTTAAATTAAAAAATTTTTTTGTATTGTAAAAAACACCTAACATAAAATATACTATGTTAACCATATTGGAGTCTCTTTAAAAATTTATTTTTATTATTTATTTATTAAAATTTTTTTTTATTGAAGTATAGTTGATTTACAATGTTGTGTTAGTTTCAGGTGTACAGCAAAGTGAATCTGTTATACATATATTAATACACATATCCACTCTTTTTTAGATTTTTTTCCCATACTAATGGGTATAGTGGTATCTTGTGTGGTTTTAATTTGCATTTCCCAAATAATAAACGGTGTTTAGCATTTTTTTATGTAACTCATGTTTTTGAGTAGACTAAAATTTAGTTTTTATTCCAGTATACCATGGTTTCCTTTCTAGTATACTTTTTTGGTTTTGTTTTGTGTTAGTCAGTGTAAGTTGTTAAATAAGGCTTGGACACAGCCATTGGCAACTAACTATAGCTCAGCCTGTAAGAGTCAGTTCCTAGAGTAAACAATATACGAGGCCCAGTAGTCATAAGCCATAATAGGGCTCTTGGGTAGGAAAGACCTGAAATAGAGGAGCCTTAGGAGCTTTTCGCTATTGTTTTTCATGGTTACTCCACTGAAAAAGATGGTCAGGGATTACCCCCTTCCATTCAGTCTGAAGTCCCTTACCTTATAGGTTTCTGGTGCTTTGTCCTATCTAAGGTTCTTGAGCTAGAGATAAGTGTGTAGGGTATCACAGGGAGAATATTATTTTAATCATATATAGAACTAAAACAGTAATTTGGGAAAGACAGGGAAGATACTGCTTTATGTTTTCTCCATCAGGCCACTTTCCAGGGGAAGTAAGAATTAAGTGTAAGTCTAATAACTGCAGTACATATAAAATGATTGCTTTAAAAATAAAATTCTCTTCATCTAAAAATGATGTTAATAATGGCAACTGTGCAGGGTTGTCATGAGGTATATTAGTGAAGGTAAGACTAAACTGCGATGTGTTAATAAATAAACTAAGTCTCAAAAAAAAGTTCTTGAAAGAAGCCTAATTTGACGAAGAAGATTGTTTTAGAGTTATATATCTGTAGGACATAATTCATGTTTTGTTCAAAAAACAATTTCTGCATTTTTATTTTATTCCTAATACATGAATGTTTGCTCTTTTTGTCTGTATCAGTTAACAACCTCTTAACTGGTCTTTCTGTCATCACTCTTGCCTTTCTCCATACTATTCTCAACACTTCATCCTTTAAAAAAATGCTAATTCTGATCACGATCAGCAGGCAAAATGATATAAAATTTAAAATCTCCACAACACAGAGGTATTTTAAGGATTCAAAGAGATAAGTCATGTTGAGCAGTTAATGCAGTGCTTTAGTGCATGGCTTTCACAACCAGAAGTTGTTACTGTGATGATCTCATGCTTATGTATAAAACCATTCAGTTTAGGACCAAACTCCTTAACATCTAGTCTTGACCTTTTAATTTTTTTAATAAGGTCATTTTTTAACATAACCATTAATCTATTACTATCTCTTATATTATCTATTAATATTATATATCTAGGGACTTCCTGGTGGCGCAGTGGTTAAGAATCCACCTGCCAATGCAGGGGACACGGGTTCGATCCCTGGTCTGGGAAGATCCCACGTGCCGCGGAGCAACTAAGCCCGTGTGCCACAACTACTGAGCCCGCGTACCACAACTACTGAAACCCACGTGCCTGGAGCCCATGCTCTGCAACAAGAGAAGCCACCACAATGAGAAGCCCGTGCACCACTACAAAGAGTAGCCCCGGCTCGCTGCAACTAGAGAAAGCCTGTGCGCAGCAATGAAGACCCAATGCAGCCAAAAATATATATATATCTATATATCTGTATATCTATTATTAATTTATGTATCTATTAGTATTATCTACTACTCTATATTCAAATTTTCTCAGTTGTCTCAGGATGTCTTTTTACAGTAGGTTTGTTTGAATCAGTCTACATATTGAATTTGCTGTTATGTGTCTTAAGTAATTTTTATTCTACAACGGCCTCCCCCCCTCCCTTTTAAAAATAGCATTTGTTGTTTTTAAACTGGGTATTTTTCCTATGAATCTTCCCACATTGTCTATTTGCCTGTTTGCTCTCTAATGGTTTCCTTTAATTCACTGGTTCCCAGCAATCTCTGTTTTAATGAAACCCTCCAGGTGGTTCTGAATGCTCAAGTTTGAGAACCACTGCTATAACTTATTCTCTCTTTCCTGAAAACTGGTGGTTAGATACTTTACTAGATTCGGGTTCAGTTTTTTTTTTAATTAAAATATTCCACAGATTTTGCAGTATACTTCGTTTCCATACGTAATGTCTGGTTGTCCCTTTTTTTAGTGCTGCTAAGATTGATTAGTGGTTTCAGGTGGTATCAGCTTTATTCTTCCATTATAAAGTTCACCCTTCACTAATGGTTTTAGCATCTTTTGTTGATTATTGCCTGAATTCATTATCTTGTTAGGGGATGCAAATGGTAATATTCTGATTCTTTAATTCCTTCTGCACTTATTTCCTGGAAGAACTTTCTCTTACTACTTATTTGGTTATTTGCTACAGGAAAGTCAACATCAAAGTTTATCACTTTTGAGAATAATTTATGATGAGTTCAATGAAGGTTTTCATTTTAATTATCATTTTTTAGTATTACCATCACCTCTTGGATTTTAATGTGTTTTAATCCATTACAGTCAAATTGTCCCATATTTAGCCAGTGGAAAACTTTTCAAGTTGACTTCTGTGCCCTTTGACATGATCTGATCTCATTAATCTTTGATAACTTGTTGCTTTCTTCTGGCCTTGTCTTAATCTGATCTCCTTCCTTTTCTATTATTTTATCACCTTGGATTTGTTTTAGGTTTTGGGATGTGCTGTTCTTTGTTTTTGGCATAGTTTTATATACCTTTTTGTTTAGCTTTTTGTAGTGATCGTCTGGGCTTATCCTAATTATTCTTTCTCCAGGAAGCCATTTCTGATTTCTCCCTGCGTTTGGTTTCACTGTAATTTTCTTCCATAGGTTTCTGTATTTCCTTCTGTGACATCTATCACAGCTGTCATTACTTGTCCACACTTCTCTTCTTTGCTTGCTTGAGAGCCCTCTTCAACTTCAAGGTGTATTTTGGAGTTAGAACCTTGTAAGCCACATGATGGGTTATCTGTGGGGAACAAATGCCTAGGTTTCTGCTGGAGCAGCTAGGTAGACGCCGTTTTCGAAGGAGAGACTATGATACTGTGGAGGCCTATCTTGAACACCTCATCAAAAGTAGCAGCTCTCTCCCCTATTCTCTGTCAGAGCACACTGTTTATATCCTTCATAGTTCTTTTTACAACTTATCATCTCTCTCCCTCAAGTTCACATTGTGAGTCAGTGTATACAGCACAGTGCCTGAGCTTGTGCTCAGTAAATATTTGTAGAATGAATATATTAAATAATTTTAAGGGCAGAAAGAGTCAGAAGTTCTTTTTTGGACATTTGGTCTAGTGTTAATTGCTAATGAGATATTTATTTGTCAGTTTAATAAAGTATATCTGGAGTTCACAGTAGAGCTTGGGCCTGGAGATAATGAACTTGGAATCAATGGTCAATGTTAAAACTAAGGGAATGGGTGAGATAATCTAGGAAAAGGGTGTATGTAGGTAGAGAATTGGAAAGAATAGGTTTTGTACTGAGGAAATCTAAAATTTACAGATGTGGGGGAGGAAAGTCTACAAAGAAAGAATGGCCAGAGAGATGGGGGAAGGCCTGTGGTGTGTGGCGTTAGGAAAGCTCAGAAAGGGAAGTGTTTAAAAATGATAGAGTGATAAATTGTTTTGTATGCTGGTTGCTGACAGGTCTTATGAGATCAAAAACAGAAAAGTATAGTTGGAGTTGTCAAGTTGGAGATAACTGGTGATCTTAATGGTTTTTTTTTTTTTTTTTTTGAGGGGGCATGTTTGGGGGAAAGAATGAGATGTGTATTAAATGAAAAGGGAGGAAATGGCTTCACTGCTAAAGCTTTCTATTTCTGTAGGGGTAGCAATCTGTAGTGCTGCGTTATCTTTTCACTTTCAGTATTCTGATTTTGTGTCACATTTTGAGCTTCTGAAGTTCTTAAAGGCTAGCTTCTCAATATTATCAATGTTTGTAAGAATCATACTTAAGAAGTTTTTATTTAATGTTATTTTTAAACATTTGTTCATTCACAAGTTTTTTTTAATTAAATAAAAACACCCCTTCATAAATTGTACCTTTTAATCTTATATTGGAGATAGAAATTATAATATTCTTTACAGAGAATCCTGTGAGAGCGTATCTTTCTTATTAAAGTGAGAAGCTGAGAATTTTAAGTTAATTTCATGTTAATGAAATCAATATTTGGTTCTAAGTCTAATTGTGCAATAAGAAATGCAAATATATATATATATTAAAAACATCTTTATTGGAGTATAATTGCTTTACAATGGTGTGTTAGTTTCTGACACCAAGCTGATCTCCCTGTGCTATGCGGCTGCTTCCCACTAGCTACCTATTTTACATTTGGTAGTGTATATATGTCCATGCCACTCTCTCACTTTGTCCCAGCTTTTTATTGTTAATTTGATTTGCTTTTCCATCTCTAAGTAGTGGTATTAGATTTGTTTTTTGGAACCATGTTTATTGAAAGAAAATAGCTTTGTAAAAAATGCAGCTTTAATATTCAACTTATAAAACTTGGACCTCATTTCTTACTAATATAATAACTATTGTCTTAAATCTTGATGAGTTTAAGTTATCTTTTAGGAGAGACTTGTTTAAAAAAAAACTCCCCCATGTAAAACATAACAATCTTCTTTATTTTTTTTAATTTTAATTTTTTAATTTTTAAATTAAATTTAATTTTTTTTTTGCGGTATGCGGGCCTCTCACTGCTGTGGCCTCTCCCGTTGCGGAGCACAGGCTCCGGACACGCAGGCTCAGCAGCTGTGGCTCATGGGCCTAGCCGCTCCGCGACATGTGGGATCCTCCCAGACCGGGGCACGAACCCGTGTCCCCTGCATCGGCAGGCGGACTCTCAACCACTACGCCACCAGGGAAGCCCTATTTTTTATTTTAATTTTTATTTTTTTAACATCTTTATTGGAGTATAATTGCTTTACAATGGTGTGTTAGTTTCTGCTTTATAACAAAGTGAATGAGTTATACATATACATATATCCCCATATCTCTTCCCTCTTGCGTCTCCCTCCCTCCCACCCTCCCTATCCAACCCTTCTAGCTGGTCACAAAGCACTGAGCTGATCTCCCTGTGCTATGCTATGTGACTGCTTCCCACTAGCTAGCTATTTTACATTTGGTAGTGTATATATGTCCATATATACACTACCACTCTTTCACTTTGTCCCAGCTTATCCTTCCCCCTCCCCGTGTAGAATCTTCTTTATTAAAAGGAGTCCTAAACTAGTCTTACACAATCTTATTTCTGTTCCTGGCACTACCATTCTCTTAGTCTACCAAGTTGCAAGTCAGAGAATCATCTTTTACTCTTTCCTCTAATTGCCTCATTTGGTCATTTGTTAAGTCCTATTGATTCAAATTCTGCAACATCTTAGTTCTTTTTCATTTTCCACTGCCATCATCTCATTTAGACCTTTAATGCTTTTCATAAAAATTTGCCATAACATTCCCACTTCGTGTGTGTTCCCCTCTATAGTATCCTGCTAAATTGACTTTCTTAAACTATAATTCTGATCAATTCACTCAGAAATCTCCTTTGACTCCCTGTTGCTTAATAGAGGATTGCTCTGTGCCAAGCACTGCTCTAAGTGCTCTACACATATTAATTCATTTAATTCTCACAATAGCTTTATTATAAAGTAGGTCTGATTATCCCTATTTTATAGATGAGAGAATAGAGGCACAGAGAAGTTTAGGACTTCACACATTTAGTAAGTGATATAATTAAGATATAAATTCAGACATTTGAGTTCCAGAACCTTTTTTTAAACGAAGTCCAAACTCCTCAGCTTGTCATGTCAGCCTCTTCTAGAGTTGTAGCTTACTGTAATGGACCTGGGTTCAGATCCCTGCCCAGTGGTTCCTTGTATATATAACTTTGGGAAGCAGTATCATGTCGTCATTAAAGGTGCTGTGGTGTATGCATGTCGCAGTGGAGGAGTGGATGCTGAAGAGATCGTCCATTGTACCTACCATCTTAGAGTCGTTTTGAGGATTAAATGGCATAGTAGTCTCTCAAATGTTAAAATTCTTTCCCACACTCCCTCATCCCTCAGTTTATTCTCTCCAGTCTTCCTTCTAATTTTTTCTCTAGCTGTGGGCTCTGAATCAGACTACTTGATGTTTCTTGAGAATATTCTGGTTCATGTTTGTACACTGCTTGAAATTACATGGCTACAACACATGTTTCTTTTTTTTTTTTTGGTTTCAATTATTTTATTTTATTTTATTTTTTATTTTTATTTTATTTTATTTATTTTTAAAATTAGTTTCTGCTTTATAACAAAGTGAATCAGTCATACATATACATCTGTTCCCACATCCCTTCCCTCATGCATCTCCCTCCCTCCCACCCTTCCCATCCCACCCCTCCAGGTGGTCACAAAGCACTGAGCTGATCTCCCTGTGCTCTGCCGCTGCTTCCCACTATCTATCTACCTTACGTTTGGTAGTGTATATATGTCCATGCCTCTCTTTCGCTTTGTCACAGCTTACCCTTCCCCCTCCCCATATCCTCAAGTCCATTCTCAGACCAACACATGTTTCTTAAGGCTACAATAGAAACCATGTTTTCCCATCAAGGCAGTTATTTTCTTGGGTTATAATTGCTTCTTTATGGACCTATATACTTCACTAGACTGTAGGTTCCATAGGGCACAACCATGGTCTAACTTGTTCAGTGCTGTATTCCTGGTGTTTGACTCACAGAAGGCATTCAGTAAATATTTGATGAATGAGTGAATGAATAAAAATAGTCACTGATTGAAAAAATTTTAATTCATTTAACCAAGGATGTTTCTGTTTTGGGTTGTTTGTCTAAAGTAGTTATTTCTCTGTACTTTGAGCACATTTTTCTTTGACATCAATGTTTACCAATTTAAAGGAAAATTTCATTGTTATTTTGATCTTTTTAAGATAGCGAGAATGGTCTGATTTTCCAGAAATAGGTTAGATTCTCTATTTATATCTCTTGTAACACCTCATACTTCCCCTTCCTACCATTTTTCATGTTCAGAATATGTGTGTGTGTATGTGTGTGTACACAGAGTCTTCTCTGATGTACTCAGTATATGCTGAATGGATAAAAGAATGAGTAAATGAACTCATTCTTTTATCTTTTATCCATTGAGTAATGTATTCTTTTTGGTAGTGGGAGTTTATTTGAAGAACACAAGAGGTTTTGTGGTACCATGGAATTTCTTTTCCATTTGAGCATACTAGGTCCTTAGACCTTCTGATTGTTAAGCAGGCTTTATGGGGAAATGGAGCAACAATTTAACCTGGCCCTTTGGGGACACAGCCAGAGCTCTAGGGATCTGCTTCCTTGCACTCACGTTGCCCAGTATATAGTATCCCTTGACACAACGGCATTTTATCCCAAGTCACCCCAGAGAGATTACACCCTAGTGTAATCCTAATAGAGTGGCAGAGTTGGTTTCAAGGGCATATGGGTTTCAGTTTATACTGTTATGATCCGATTTGTAGGATGCAGCTGTCAGGCTCTTTGCATCTTTTTGGCCTGCTTTCCCACCCTGTTGTGGTCTGTTATATAATTTTTAAAGTTTTCCATTTATATCAAGAAACTACAGATTGTGTCGTTAATGAGAAGGTGAATGAAATCGAGTAGTGATATGATTCCCACAAATAGGGATTTTGTATTAAGTTTTATATTAATTTCTATTAATTCCTAATTACTTTAGAATATAAAACATATGTACTATACATTTATAGAATGCAGAAATATAATAAATATTATTTGTGAATAATCAAAGAAATACCTGAACATAGTTTAAACATTAGACAGTAAAACCCCATGTTAATGCACCGCTATGACATTAGTGGCTCCTGGACCCTTGGAACTTCTGACTGGCTAGCTAGACAAGCTTTTTACTTGTGAATCTGACTCTAAATTTATGTGTTGAATTTTTTGCCCCCAGCTCAACAACATTATGGCAGGAATTTACTTAGAGTAAGTTCCTCCAACCCAGTCCTGAACCTAGATGCAACTGCTTTTTTAATTGTTTGGTGTTTGTTTAAGTATTTGCTTTTATATTTATAAATAATATGAATAGACTGTTTTATAAGAAAATTTATTCATCTTAGACATTAATTTCTTGTATTGGTAAAGATTTAGGTCTTAAACATGCACACATATACACACACTCATGCATACCCTTCCCTTTCTTCTTCATTCTTCCAATATTACAATTTTTGGTTAGTTTAGATAATCAAAGTTAACTATATTATTGTATTATAAATGTTCACTGCTGAGCTAAATATATTTTATGTCTTATTGTTCTTTTTTTTACTTATCTCTTGGAGTTAATTGCCTTTTTTTCTTTTTCTTTTTTTGGTTTGCCCTGTTTTCTTTGAAATCTTTAGCTAAGTATTACAGCTCCATAAAATACCTCTCAAAACAACTTGTCTCTCTTAGTTAAACCTAGTCGATAATTGACTTTTTTTTTTTTTTTTTTTTTTTGCTGTACGCGGGCCTCTCACTGTTGTGGCCTCTCCCGTTGCGGAGCACAGGCTCCGGACGCACAGGCTCAGCGGCCATGGCTCACGGGCCCAGCCGCTCCGCGGCATATGGGATCCTCCCAGACCGGGGCACGAACCCGTATCCCCTGCATCGGCAGGCGGACTCTCAACCACTGCGCCACCAGGGAGGCCCCGATAATTGACTTTTTAAAAAAATATTTATTTCTTTATTTGACTGTGCCAGGTCTTAGTTGTGGTCTGTGGGGTCTTTGGGGATCTTCAGTTGTGGCATGCAGGATCCTAAGTTGTGGCATGCGGACTCTTAGTTGCGGCATGTGGGATCTAGTTCCCTGACCAGGGGTCAAACCTGGGCCCCCTGCATTGGGATTGTGGAGTCTTAACCACTGGACCACAAGGGAATTCCCTAGATAATTGATAATTAATATTTTTTCCTCCTGGATATGTCCATCTTGGAACCATCTGCCCTTCTCTGGCTCTAGTTTGTACTGCTTGCCCTGTAGGTCTGCTCCACAGCAACATGATGAGCCTTCCTTTGCCTTCCTCCTGGAAATTCCTTTGACTTTAAAAGTTAGGATCTCCTGTAGACTGGCTTCCATGACTTCTTCGTTTTTGGATTGTTCCCTTGTTTTGGTGCTGCCTATCCCTCTTGGAGCTTCCTGAGAATGATTGTTTGAGATAAATTTTTTGAGACTTCGCACGTGTGAAAAAGTGTTTATTCTATTTTTATGTTTGGTTGGCAATCTAGTAGATGCACAGTTCTATGTTGAGAATCATTTTAATTCAGAAATTTGAAGGTATTGCTCCCTTGTCTTCTGTCTTCCAATATTGCTACTGAAAAGGCTGGAGCTATAACTCTCAGCCCCCAGGAAGCTTTTGGAATTTTCTGTTTTCTCTTTATTTTGTTCTGAAATTTCACAGTGATGTACCTGTACCTTTGTTTTTAAAAAAAATTCATTGGTTTATACTTGATGGGCCTTTCAATCTGGAGACGCCCTGAGGCTGGTGCAACTCTGACAAGTTTCCCAAGAAAATAAATATTTGTTATTCATAAGGAGTGGGTTAAGAGAGAGGATGAAGGACATTTTGACATCCTGTGGAGGATATGCTTTTTGTTCCTTTGTCTCTCCTCTACCTTCCAAAGGGCCTTACGTTTCCAAGGCCTTTGCTTCTCAGGGGCTCTGAGGAGATGAATCCTTGGGTTGCTCCTAGACATTTATTGACATTTAGGTTGTAGCTGCTTATGTTTTTGAAAAGTTAATTGCTACTTTTCATCTTTCAAATGTTTATTGCGGTCTCTTTATGCTTGAAATTTTTCCTCTCATATTCTCTGTCTTAAATATATATGTATATATGTATATATTTGTGTGCATGTGTGTATATATATGTATACACACACACACACACACTTCATTTACTGTCATTTGAATGGGATTTGAATGTATCAGTGCACCAGTGCTTAACCTGGATTTCCTAAAAAAATTTTTAAACTTATGAAATATTTCAAACCACAAAGTAAAGAGAATGTTATAACAGTACCCATCTTTAACAGTTATCAACATTTTGTTTCTTTTTATTTGTTTCATTCTCTCTTCTCCCAACTTATTTCAAATATTAATACTATTATTTGTTGTTGGAATATTTTAAAGTAAACTCCAAAAATCCTGTCATTTCACTCATGAATACTTGAGTATGAATCTCTAAACGATTACTGTTATTCCTGAAAATGAACAGTGATTCCTTAATATTTAATACTCAGTCCATGTTCAGTTTCCCCTGATTGTCTCAGAAATGTCTTTTTAGAGTTTGAAGTTGGATTCTAATTTGTCTGTAGAATATTGCATATTTGGATTTGGATCTGATTTCATCTTCACTGTGTCCTTTACCTTGTTCCTCTCTCCACCTTATTTTCTTTAAATTGGGAGCTAGATCTCAGACTTGATTGGATTTAGGTGCAGGGTTTTGTTTTGTTTCTGTTTCCTGTTTGTTTTGTATTGTTTCCTGAGACTACTTCATAGGTGCGCTGTGTACTTCTTACTGCATTTTATCAGGAAGCACATAACCTCTGGTTGTCCCACTTTAAGTGGTGCTAAGGTTGATCAGCAGGTTCAGGTGGTGTGAGCCTGATTCCTCCATTTTAAAGTTGTCCATCAACTGTTCACCTAATGGATTTAGCTTCTATTTATGCTGATTATTAGATTATTTCAGTGATTCTCAAACTTTAGTATGCATCAGAATCTCTTGGAGAGCCAGTGAAATTTTTGTAAACAATAAATCGTCCTTGGAAATTTGAGGACTGATGTTGATGTTTGAATGCTGAAGTGGTTCTTTGTACCAGAACTGTAGCTGTGATCTTCAGTTTTAGAAGCTTCTAAAAAAGCTAGTTAATATAGGCTGTATCACTCATTTCTTGTGCTTGTATCTAGCAAATGTGTCTGCTATTTTTAAAAAAATATGTAACAGCTTCATTAGATATAATTTACACTTTATATAAATTATAAATTTATAACTGACCCGCTTTAAGTGTGTAATTCAGTTGTTTTTAGTTTATTCACAAAGTTATGCCACCATCACCACAATCAATATTAGAATTTTTTTTTTTTTTTTTTTTGGCTGTGCTGCATGGCTTGTGGGATCTTAGTTCCCTGACCAGTGATCATACTTAAAGTGTGTAATTCAGTTGTTTTTAGTTTATTCACAAAGTTATGCCGCCATCACCACAATCAATATTAGAATTTTTTTTTTTTTTTTTGGCTATGCTGCATGGCTTGTGAGCTCTTAGTTCTCTGACCAGTGATCAAACCCGGGCCTCCTGTAGTGGAAGAGCGGAGTCCCAACCACTGGACTGCCAGGGACTTCCCAATATTAGAACATTTTTATCACAAGAAAAGAAACCCTGTACCCATTAGCAGTAATTCTCAATTACCCTACCCACTACCACCCACATTCCCCCAGCCTCAGACAACCACTAATCTACTTTCTGTCCCTGTAGATTTGCCTGTTCTGGACATTTCATATAAATGAAAGCGTACAATATATGGTTTTTTGTGACTGGGTTCTTTTACTTAGCCTATGTTTTTAAAGTTCATTCACGTTACAGCATGTATCAGTACTTCAGTCGTTTATATTGATGAATAATATTTCATTGTATGGGTATATCATATTTGTCCATTCATCAGTTAATAGACATTTGGGTTGTTTCCACTTTTTGGCTGGCTATCATGAATAGTTCTGCTGTGAACTTTTGTGTACAAGTTTTTGTGTGAACGTGTTTTCATTTCTCTTGGGCATATATTAGGAATGGAATTGTTGGGTCGTACGGTAACTCCATGTGTAAAATTTTGAAGAACTGCCATTCTGTTTTCCAAAGAATCCACTGACATAGCTTTGTGCTGCTGAGACAAAATATCAACCTAGAATTGATATCTAGAGAGACTTGTTTGAGAGTCTAACATATATATACATATATATGTGACAAACAAAAGGTGAGGGAATACCACTAATAGAAAAATGTTTGCAGTGCAAGAATAAATGGTTAGGATAAACAACAAGGTCCTACTGTATAGCACAAGGAACTATATCCAGTCTCCTGGGATCAACCATAATGGAAAAGAACATTAAAAAAAGAATGTATGTGTAAAGCTGAGTCACTTTGCTGTACAGCAGAGATTGGCACAACATTGTAAGTCAACTGTACTTCAATTAAAAATATAAATGGTAAGGAAAAAGAAACGGACAATATAAAATGAGACACGTGGGTAAATCTACACAGATATTGGTAGTATAAAAACAACAGGCATGTCAAACAGAGCTTAAATATTGGAAAATAGAACCATGCGAGAGGGTAGTTGAGATGGAGAGAATGAAGTAGAATTAAAACATTCTGTGGTTCTAGGGGGCCTCCCTGGTGGCACAGTGGTTAGGAATCCGCCTGCCAATGCAGGGAACATGGGTTTGAGCCCTGGTCCGGGAAGATCCCACATGCCGCCAAGCAACTGGGCCCGTGTACCATAACTGCTGAGCCTGCACTCTGGAGCCTGTGAGCCACAACTGCTGAGCCTGTGTGCCACAGCTGCTGAAGCCCGTGTGCCTGGAGCCCATGCTCTGCAGCAGGACAAGCCACCACAATGAGAGGCCCGTGCACCAAAGCAAAGAGTAACCCCCGCTCGCCTCAACTGAAGAGGGCCCGCGTGCAGCAACAAAGACCCAATGCAGCCAAAAATAAATACATTAATTAAAAAAA
This sequence comes from Mesoplodon mirus, assembly GCF_964341445.2. NCBI lineage: Eukaryota > Metazoa > Chordata > Mammalia > Artiodactyla > Ziphiidae > Mesoplodon > Mesoplodon mirus. The sequence goes on from NC_138980.1 coordinate 74,932,374, forward strand.
AAACATTCTATGGTTCTTTTATCTTTTGAGGATGAAGATAATAAAGTATAAAGTATGCATGTTAAAATTTCAAGGTTACATGGTAAATTGAAGTATGTAACTTCCAAATTAATAGAAGAAATGGAACATAGAAAAAAATATATGAAAGGATAGGAAAAGAAACAAGTCACAGAACAAGTGCAAAGAAAGAGAATAATGTACTAGTGGAAATAAATTCCAGCGTTATTATAAGGATCATGTTAAGTGAAGGCAGACTAAATAATGCAGTTAGGACAAAGATTTGATAGGCTGGAAAAAAGTTAAATTCAGCTGTATGCTACTGTTTAAGATATATACCCAAGTACACCAATACAGAAAGATTGAAAGCAAAAAGATAGAAAAAGATATCTAGAAGACCAAAAGAAAGCTGGTGTAGCTCCAGTCATACCAGATAAAATAGTTTAAGACACAAAAATTATTAGTGATAAATACAATAATAAAAGGTTAATTTACCAAGAAGTTTTGATATGTTTTGAAAATATGTAAGCAGAAATTGTCAAGGAGAAATGCATACACTTACTATAGTAGGTGAGTTTTAACATACCTGTCCTAATTATTGAAGGCCAAGTAGAAAAAAAAATTATTAAGAATAAAAAAGATTTTAAAAACACAGTCAACACTTACTTGATTTAATGGACATATAGAAATCTGCAATTGGAAGTTGGAAGTAACACATTCTTTTTTTTGTTTTTTGTTTTTGCATTATGCGGGCCTCTCACTGTTGGGGCCTCTCCTGTTGCGGAGCATAGGCTCCGGACGCACAGACTCAGCGGCCATGGCTCATGGGCCCAGCCGCTCCGCGGCATGTGGGATCTTCCCAGACCGGGGGAAGAACTCGTGTCCCCTGCATCGGCAGGCGGACTCTCAACCACTGCGCCACCGGGGAAGCCCGGAGGTAACACATTCTTTTCTAACATTTATAGAACAGTTATGGAAACAACTTATGAGTCAAAGGAGAAGAAATCCTAAATGGAATTTTAAAATAATTAGAAGTGAATTGTAATAAATGCCATATTACAAAACTTGGGATGTAGCTAAAACCTCACTGACAGTAAATTTATAATTTTTACATAAGAGGGAAGGTTCAAAGTTTAATGAGTTGAATGTTCAACTGCCCCTTCTCGGGCTAGCTAATTCCTAGAGATAGCAAAGGACTCCTCCAGAAGTGTGCCTTTCATGTGCAAACCAACCGATCCTCCTTTGGTTGTACCCTCCAACTACCTCCTATATTGAGCTCTTACCCTCCTGGGCCACTACTTCCCTGCTCTAATCACCCCAGGGCCAGGTACCAGCCAACTAGGGGCAGTTTCTGTACCATGGAGACCACTGAAATTATTCAAACTAGCCAATCCTAAACCTGCTTAGCTTGTTTACTTTGCCATTCTTTCCCTGTGAAAACCACAAATAAAGGTTCTTGCCCCATTTCCCTCCCATTCCTTCTGCCTCCTGACCCACCCTGGTGCTTCCCCCTGTGGCCTGTTGTGGTCTGGCATTCTTCCTAATTCCAGGGAATTGTGAGTATAAATTTCTTCCTTCATGGCAGGTATTTCCATGTCTGTGTCTTACCATACCTGATTAAAACAAATCCTGGGTTCATTTTAAAATCAGTGTAGTTTTATGAGTTTGGACAAATGTATACAGCTGTGTAACAGTCACTACAGTCAAGATGTAGAACTTTGTATATCCCTCAAAAGTTCCCTTGTACCCCTTTGTAGTCAGTAACCAACCCCTGCTCACCCTGCCCCCAGACAATTTCTGATCTGCTTTCTGTCACTACAGATTAATTTTGCATATCCTAAAATTTCATGTAAATGAAATCCTACACTATATACTCTTTTGTATCTGGTTTCTTTCACTCAGCAGAATGTTTTTGAGATTCATCCATGTTTCTGCTTATTTCAGTAGCTCATTGCTTTTTATTCCATTATAGTATTCCAGTATCCCATTATATCAATATACTAAAATTTGTTTATCCATGTACCAGTTGATGAAGATTTGGATTACTTCTAGCTTGCAGGGTCTATTATGTATAAACCTGCTATGAACATTCATGTATAAGTCTTTGTATGAACATGTTTTTGTTTCTCTTGGGTAGATACCTAGGAGTGGAATTGCTAGTTTGTAAGCAAGTGTATATTTAACTTAATAAGAAATCACCAAACTGTTTTCCAAAGCGCTTGCACCAGTTTACTTTCTCACTAAAAATGTGTATGATAATTCCAGTTATCATCACTTGTGGGTGTGTAGTGGCATCTCACTGTAGTTTAATTTGCCTTTCCCTTATGCCTGGTGATGTTGAGCATATTTTTTGGTGTTTATTGCCTGTTCATATGTATTCTTTTGTAAAATGTCCAACTATTTTGTCCATTTAAAAATTGAAGTACTTCTTATTATGGGTTGTAAGACTTCTTTATGTATTCTGGATAAAAATTCTTTGTTAGCTTATTTTCTCCAGTCTCTGGTTTGCATCTGTTTTTTAGTGGTATCTTTCAAAGATCAGAAGCTAAATTTGGTGAATTTTCTAGTTCATTATATTTTAAAGATTTTATATATATGTTTTTGTGTGTGTGTTCTAAACAATTTTTGCCCTACTCTAAGGTCAAGAAGATTTTCTCCTGTTTTCTTTTATAAATTTTATAGTTTTTGAGGTTTTATGTTTAGGTCTACGACTTATTTTGAGTTAATTTTTACATATGGGGTGAGCTCAGTATTTTCCGTATGAGTATCTAGCTTATCCAGCACCATCTGTGGAGATGCTTTCTTTTGATTATTGCTTAATTACCATGTGTGAACATGTCTTTCTCTTGTATTGATACATTCTGGTTCAGAAGAAATTTCCCAATAAACAATAATAAATGTCATCTATCGTATACATGAAATAGTGTAGTATAAAATTATGCATGTTTTTGAAATGTAGAAAGATAAATTATGAGATTTTATTGTAATAATCAGCCAAAGCACAATGCCCTTTTACATAATGTGCTTTGTAAATACGAATGTTTACTTTGGGCCTTAGTTTTAACTGCACATAAAAACTGAAAATATTTTTTTTCAGCTATTCTAATCAGTCTAGGGAGTGAAAAGTAGTAGAAGACTGCTTTTAGTAGAATTTCCAACTCTAAGAAATGTTGAGTCCAGTGGCAGAGATTCTGTGTATATCTAAAAAGAGAACACATATTTGGTAACATGTCGGAAAAGGAATGACCTTTATTTTCTAATTTGCTGTTGTGTACCTTAGAATCACCTGTGGATTTCTTTAAAAAGGCTTCAGGTTGCCCTGCTTGGAATTAATTCTCAATCTTCTAGGATTTTGGGCAGGTGATAGTTTTGGTTTGTTTTGAAGCTCTCCAACATGATTTTGATGTACAGCCCAAGTTATCAATCCCTGATTATATTCCATTTTCTCATTTGACCTCTCAGTCATCCTATGAGACAAGTTGTGTTAGCTCAGTTTTGCACATGAGGAAGATGAAGCTTAATGTGATTATATACCTTCCTCCACAAGGGATATAAACAAGAAAATTAACAGAAGACATTTAAAAAATGACCTTTAAACATTTTGAGTGATGCTTAACCTCAGTAATTAAAAAATACAAATCAAGAAGTCATGTCTATAATTCTCTAAGCTGTCTAACAAAGGTTAAAAAGAATGATATATTATTATGGTAAAAGAGTGGTGAAGCAAGCCCTATTTTATGATTGTGGAGTATAGGTACAACTATTTTGGAGAGCATCAGTTGTGTAAAAGTGATCATGTAAGCATATTCTGATGTTTATTAAAGCATTATTTGAAGTTGTTTCCAGGTTAAGTTGTTAACTGTGACCATAATTAGGAGATTGATTAAATAAGTTATGGTATATACATTGGAACACTGGGTAGCTCTGTAATAGAATATGGTAATTCTGTATTCCCTGGTAGAGATTTACACAAATATTAAACTTTAAAAAGTTGCTGGGTAGTATGCAGTGTGATCTTGCTTTTATAAATGCATGAGAGTTAAACATTGAATTCTGTTAACGTGGCTATTTGTACATACTTAGAGGAAAAAGTCTAGATGGAAACAGAAAAGTGTTGAGAGTGGTTAGGTCTGAGAAGGATTGGTAGGATGGGTTTTTCATATTTTATGCCTGTTTGTTGTTTGTATTCACCTGGCTGTTGCAAATAAGGTCTGTTGCTTCTGTAATTTTAAAAAGATATAAATGTGAAAAATGTAACTTGGTCAAGATCAACACAACTGGCAAGTGGGATAGCTAGGACTTGGAATTCTCAGACTCCAAAGGAGAAATTTTTCAGAGAAATATTAACCCATGTGATAATGAATTTTAACTGATTTGTAGTAGGAAAGCATTAAAATTTTTTTGTTTTTAAAATTTACATACAATAAAATTCCCTTTTTGTGGTATAAAGTCCTATGAATACTTTTTAAAACAAACTTTTTATGGAAGAATAGCATACTTAAGAAAAGTGTCCACATTTTAACCATTCAGCTCAATGAATTTACACATGTTGCCAGGTAACTGGTACCCAGTTCAAGAAACAGAACATTGCTTGTGTTTCTGAAGTCCTCCTCATGACCCTTTCAATCCCCACTCTCCTGACTACAAACACCAGGGATTAATTTAGCCTGATGTTGAGCTTTATATAAATGGAACCATACCTATGCTCTTTTCTTTGGCTTCTTTTTTGCTCAACATTATGTTTGTGTTTATCCATATAGTGTATGTAGTCTAGTTTGTTTTCATTGCTGTAGGCCAGGATTTCTCAGACGTGGCCCTATTGACATTCTTTGTTATGGGGGAGGCTCTTCTGTGCATCAAAGGATGTTTCCCAGCATCCCTGAACCCAACCACAAGATGCCAGTAGCACGCCCCCCAGTTATGACAACCTAAAATGTCTCCAGATGTTGCTGAATGTCCCCTGGGGAGGCGGGCAGAGTCTGGTTGAGAACTACTGAAGTACAGTATTCCTTTGAGTATGCCACATTTTATTTATCCAGGCTACTGTGTTGATGGATATTTGGATCATTTCCAGTTTGAAGCTGTAAAGAATAATGTTGCTATGAACATTTTTATACAAGTTTTTTTTGGAAGATATATCCACATTTCTGTTGAATATGTATGTTGGATTGAATTTATAGGTTATAAGACATGTATATGTTCAGCTTTGTTAGATCTTGCCACATTATTTTCCAAAGTGGTTGTACTAATTTTTACTTTACCAGTCATGTATGAGAATTCCGTTTTTCCACATTCTCATGAGGCTTAAATTTGAACTATGATATTTTGAAGTTTAGGGCCTGAGTTTTCTTCTTTTTTGTGTACCCACTGGTTGGCACAGTAAATGACACACAGAAGATGCCAGTTGCTGAATGAATGAAGGCATGAGTTCTGGCCCTCTGCTCTAATGTCCTGTGATCTGGATGACATATAACTCAGCTCTGGCATTTGGGAAGCAGTTACCCATCAGAGTTGCTCTTTCCTATGTTGATGACAAGGTCTCCCTCCCCACTATCACCAACAGCTTATGGTCTCCAGACAAGGCCATGTTTTCACTTTCTTGGTGAGTTTCATGACCTGACAGCTGTCAAAGCCAAATGTCAGTAACTGTGATATCAAAGGTTTACTGAAATTGTTTTAAAGCTTTGTCATTTAAACAAGACTTTCTGGTCAAATGAGAATCTGTTTTTCCTTTTATACTGTGACTGTATTTGCAGAGGGATGGAACTCTTTTTTTTTTTTTTTTAAGTGATTGTGTTTAATGGTTCCACGTGTTCTGTATATACCATACATGCTAAGTATGTTGAAGGCAGATACTATGCCCTCCCAGGTTTTTTGGAAGCACGTATCGCTACCACTGTATCATCATCATCATTTTCATTAGCACCATCATTAGTGTCATCATGTTGCTTCTGCGAAGCTTCATATGTGTATATATGTATATAATTTACTGAGGTGAAATTCATATAACATAAAATTAACCATTTTAAAGTGAACAATTCAGTAGCATTTAGTGCATTCATAGTATTGTGCAATCATTACCTCTATCTGTCTACTTTTAAGTAGTTCCAAACATTTCCATGACTCCAAAGCAAACCCTTTATCCATTAAACAGTTTCTGCTTCCCTTCCACCTTAACCCCTGGCAACCACCAATCTGTTATCTGTCTCTGTGGATTCATCTATGTTGGATATTTCATATCAGTAGAATCATATGATATGACCTTTAATGTCTGGCTTCTTTCACTTAGCATAATGTATTCAAGATTCATCCATTCTATAGCATGTTTCATTGCTTTTTATGGCTGAATAATATTGCATTGTATGTACATACCACAGTTTGTTTATCCATTCACTTGTTGATGGACATTAAGACTTTTTCCACTTCTTGGCGATTGTGAATAGTGCTGGTAAGAACATATACATGTATTTATTTTCATTCCTAACACATGACTAGATTATTGCAACCACCACCACTGATACTGAACAATTCCAGTGCCCCAAAGAATTCCCTTGTGCTGCTCCCCTGCAGTCAGACCCTCCCTCCCTTCTAACTGTTGGCAACCACTGATAGTGGATTTATAGCAGTAAGAAATCTAAGTAATATCTCAACTATGTAGTCTGGCTTTCCTTAAGTATATAATGGATATCTGAAAGTTAAATTTTTAGAATTAGAGACAATGTTTTAGAAGCCGGAGATTAGAAATACTTATGTGTTTGCTAAATTCAGTTTTTCCAACTTGTTAATTATGATGGGAGTAAATAAAAATTACTAGCATAAAAGTCTTCACTTACCTAGAGAGCAGAGCTAACTATAAAGAGTGCTATCTTAAAATGTTTTATAAATTCAACATGAAATTATTAGATTAGATAGGTTTTTGTGTTGTTTTAGTGAACTGTTTCTTATCCTTACCGTTTTGTTTTGTTTGTGTACAAAAGATGTCTTGGGATTTTATGTTTTCTTCCCATCAAATCTTCAGTTAAAGATACACTGATATGTTTTATGTGTTAATTTTAAAAGCTCAGAGGAAAGATTATTCAGCTTTCTGAAAACATAACATGCACAATAAAATAACTGTTTGCCAGGGGAGGGGGAAAAAGCCCTGTTGTCTTCTAGTACCAGTTGGTATTACATAAGTTTGTTTGGTGTCTCACGTCTTATTTATAGTAGTTTGGAGCTGGAACTAAATACTAAACAAACACTAATGTTCCACTGTAGCTTAACTATGCATTAGAGTCTTTCTTTGATCATAATTATTTTTACTTGTGCATATACTTCTATGAAACTAGGAACTTCTGAGAAACTGGCAACTTGCTTGAATCCAGTCCATTTCTGTATACCTTTATACAGAAGCAATATGTAGCACATATAAAGTTACTTACTTGTTTAGATGATATTTATAAAAGCTTTATAATTTTATGAATAAGTTATGAATTAATAGAAGATACTTAATGATCTTCAGTAGTTAACTGAGAGAGATCATGAGGAAACATTTATCAGTACTGTTTGTCTGGCTGTAGAAGCTTCTCAGACTCCTCCTTCCTCTTAAGAAAAGAGCTTTTGTTGGATTGTGAAAACGACTATACTACCCAAAGCAATCTACAGATTCATTGCAATCCCTATCAAACTACCAATGGCGTTTTTTACAGAACTAGAACAAAGAATTTCACAATTTGTATGGAAACACAAAAGATTCCAAATAGCCAAAGCAATCTTGAGAAAGAAAAATGGAGCAGGAGGAATCAGGCTCCCTGACTTCAGACTATACTACAAAGCTACAGTAATCAAGATAGTATGGTACTGGCACAAAAACAGACATATAGATCAATGGAACAGGATAGAAAGCCTAGAGATAAACCCATGCACATGTGTCACCTTATCTTTGATAAAAGAGGCAAGAATATACAGTGGAGAAAAGACAGCCTCTTCATTAAGTGGTGCTGGGAAAACTGGACAGCTACATGTAAAAGAATGAAATTAGAGCACTCCCTAACACCATAGACAAAAATAAACTCAAAATGGATTAAACACCTAAATGTAAGACCAGACACTATAAAACTGTTAGAGGAAAACATAGGCAGAACACTCCATGACATAAATCACAGCAAGGTCCTTTTGGACCCACGTTCTAGAGAATGGAAATAAAAACAAAATAAACAAATGGGACCTAATGAAACTTAAAAGATTTTGCACAACAGAGGAAACCATTAAAGACACCTCTCAGAATGGGAGAAAATATTTGCAAACGAGGCAACTGACAAAGGATTAATGTCCAAAATATACAAGCAGCTCATGCAGCTCAATATCAAAAAAACAAACAACCCAATCCAAAAATGGGCAGAAGACCTAAATAGACATTTCTCCAAAGAAGATATACAGATTGCCAACAAACACATGAAAGGATGCTCAGCGTCACTAATCATTAGAGAAATGCAAATCAAAACTACAATGAGCTATCACCTCACACCGGTCAGAATGGCCATCATCAAAAAATATACAAACAATAAATGCTGGAGAGGGTGTGGAGAAAAGGGAACCGTCTTGCACTGTTGGTGGGAATGTAAATTGATACAGCCACTATGGAGAACAGTATGGAGGTTCCTTAAAAAACTTAGAACTACCATATGACCCAGCAATCCCACCACTGGGCATATACCCTGAGAAAACCATAATTCAAAAAGAGTCATGAACCACAATGTTCGTTGCAGATCTATTTATAGTAGCCAGGACATGGAAGCAAACCCACTGACAGATAAATAGCTAAAGAAGATGTGGCACTTATATACAATGGATATTACTCAGCCATAAGAAGAAATGGAGTTATTTGTAGTGAGGTAGATGGACCTAGAGACTCTCATAGAGAGTGAAGTAAGTCAGAAAGAGAAAAATACCGCATGCTTACACATATATATGGAATCTAAAAAAAAAAAGAAAAGGTTCTGAAGAACCTAGGAGCAGGACAGGAATAAAGACGCAGACATAGAGAATGGACTTGAGGACATGGGGAGGGAGAAGGGGAAGCTGGGGTGAAGTGAGAGAGTGACATGGACATATATGCACTACGAAATGTAAAATAGATAGCTAGTGGGAAGCAGCCGCATAATACAGGGAGATCAGCTCGCTGCTTTGTGTCCACCTAGAGGGGTGGGATAGGGAGGGTGGGAGGGAGACGCAAGGGGGAGGAGATATGGGGATATATGTATATGTATAGCTGATTCACTCTGTTATACAGCAGAAACTAACACACCATTATAAAGCAATTATACTCCAATAAAGATGTTAAAAAAAAAGTGCTTTGTTGGGAGGAATCACAAATCTGATGGCTGTATTTTTAAAAATTTTTCAAGTATATATTAAATTTTCTAGAGCGCTAAGAATTTGCAACTGTTTAAAAATCATATCACTAGATAATTTAAATTTTGCATTTATTCTTTTCTTGGTATTTGTTATCTGACTTTGCTTACCTCCTTCAACATGCAGACCTATGCTTTGGGATGCTTTCATTTTATACTGGGAGTGACGTTTATTAGTTGGCTTCATTACTCCTTCACAGTAAAAAAAAAAAGTGTGAATGAATTTTACATAAAATTCTTATATAACATAATTTTACATACTGGAAAAGTATGAAATTAAAAAAAAGATATCAGGTGCGTGGCTTTCAAAGTTGATATTGAAGTTAGATTTTTAAGAGCTCTATCACTCAAGACTTGTTCAATGTTACATTTTTTTTTTTTTTTTTTTTTTTTTTTGTGGTACACTGGCCTCTCACCATTGTGGCCTCTCCCGTTGCGGAGCACAGGCTCCGGACGCGCAGGCTCAGCGGCCATGGCTCACGGGCCTAGCCGCTCCGCGGCATGTGGGATCTTCCTGGACCGGGGCATGAACCCGTGTCCTCTGCATCGGCAGGCGGACTCTCAACCACTGCGCCACCAGGGAAGCCCCAATGTTACTTATTTAGAGGAAACGTGAGTTGTCTCTGATAAACTGCCTTTACACTATTTGTAAAATAAAGACTATCTTTTTTTTTTTTTTTTTTTTTGCTGTACGCAGGCCTCTCACTGCTGTGGCCTCTCCCGTTGCGGAGCACAGGTTCCGGACGGGCAGGCCCAGTGGCCAAGGCTCACGGGCCCAGCCGCTCCGCGGCACGTGGGACCCTCCCGGATGGGGACACGAACCCACGTTCCCTGCATCGGCAGGCGGACTCCCAACCACTGCGCCACCAGGGAAGCCTATCTTGACTTGTTTTAAAAATGCAAAGGGAGCTAAAAAATTGACTTCAAACATATATTGGGGCTTCCTTGGTGGCGCAGTGGTTAAGAATCCGCCTGCCAGTGCAGGGGACACGGGTTCGAGCCCTGGTCTGGGAAGATCCCACATGCCGCGGAGCAACTAAACCCATGCGCCAGAACTACTGAGCCTGCGCTCTAGAGCCCGCGACCCACAACAACTGAGCCTGCATGCCACAACTACTGAAGCCCGTGCTCCTAGAGCCTGTGCTCCGCAACCAGAGAAACCACCACAATGAGAAGCCCGCGCACCGCGATGAAGAGTAGCCCCCACTCACCACAACTAGAGAAAGCCCGCGTGCAGCAACGAAGACCCAACACAGCCATAAGTAAATAAATACATACATACATACATACATACCAAAAACATATATTGGTGCATTCATTTGGTAAGCACATTTTGTGCACTTTTTTTTTGAAATGCCAGACATGGTGCTGGGCCTATGGAAAACAATGAGATTCTCTAGGGCAGGGATTCTTAATCATTTTTCCTGCCAAGTATCCCTTAGGCAGCTTGGGAAGGCTTATAGATCTCTTCTTAGAAAGATGTTTATAAACACAGAAAATAAAAAACATAGGATTATAAAGGAAACTCACATTGAAGTCGTTGTCAAAATGTTACGTTTGTGAGATAGTAACATTCTGCATATTAACTCATTAAATACTGAGAGCTATTATCGGATCTAGTAAGTATGGTACTTTTTTTTTTTTTTTTTTTAAATTCTGTCTCAATTATCCTTTAATTGTAGTTTACCTTGAATTACTCTGGTAACCTATTGAGGTTTTTTTTTTTCCTCCAATTCGCGCTGTCTCGGCGCACATACGTGTCACCAGCTCTTTTTTTTTTTTTTTTAAATTTATGGCTGTGTTGGGTCTTCGTTTCTGTGAGAGGGCTTTCTCTAGTTGTGGCAAGTGGGGGCCACTCCTCATCGCGGTGCGCGGGCCTCTCACTATCGCGGCCTCTCTTGTTGCGGAGCACAGGCTCCAGACGCGCAGGCTCAGTAATTGTGGCTCACGGGGCCAGCTGCTCCGTGGCATGTGGGATCTTCCCAGACCAGGGCTCGAACCCGTGTGTCCGGCATTGGCAGGCGGACGCTCAACCACTGCGCCACCAGGGAAGCCCCATAAGTATGGTACTTTTGAAATAATGAGGGTAAACAATTTTTCTACGATATCTGCATCAACTGTAGTGTGTTGGGACTATCTGTGATTCCTCTTGATGATCAAAGTTATAGGAACTACTAATACCATTGAGGTTTGTTGCCTACATTTTAATGGAAGGAAATGCTAAATTGTGGTTAGAGTTAGTGAAAGTAAATATGCCATTTTTCCTTTATCCAAGTTCCTTTTGCACAGCGAACCACAGATCCCTTGTGGGTTAGTAAACTTGACTTTAAGACTCCTCCTTTAGGAGCTCTTAGTTTAGGCTGTGAAACTGATACTTGAATAGGTAGTAAAAGCTGAAATCTGAGCAGGGATTTTTGTCTCATCCCTCTTTGTATTTTCATAATCCCACAATGACAAGTAAGTGTTAATTAAGCAGATGACTATAATATGCTCTAATAGAGCTATGTAAATAATTCTGAGCGTGCATAAGGGGATGTTACCTCTGTTTAGCGATTGCCTCTGTTTTTGTTAGAGGAGGTGGCATCGAGCTGCATCCTAAATTTACGATACCCTGAATTTTCAGGTTGAATGAAGTAAGGGAGGGGTGCTTATAGTTGAGGCATGCTCATAGGCATAGCCTAAGGAAAGGCTATGGCAAATTTAGTGATTATTGAGTTTTGGGATATGTGTATAAGGGAATGGCAGGAAATGAGAAGTTGGGATCATGCTGGAGCTCACATTATAAGCAGAGTTTTGTGTATACTAGGCATCTGGGAACTAGTGGTGTGTATAATGTGATCAGCTTTGTGTTTTAGGATGTAATCTCAGATGGCATTATGACAGAAAGATGGGACAGAATGGAGAGAGACTGGAAGCAGATGCCAGTAAAGGCACTGTTATATTTGTTACAGGTTAGAGAAGGTAGGTCATAACAGTAGCAGAAGCATGGGAAAGGAGATGTTATATATCTGGGAGAAAAGGATTCACTGTTTGGATATGGAATGTGAAGGAGAAGTTGTGGCTGAATCTACTCTGTTGGGAGACTGGGACATGGCTGATGGTAGTGCCATTAACCAAGGTAAGGAATACAAGAGGGAATAGTACGCATGGTGGAGAAGATAAGGAAGTTTATTTAGCTGTACGTAATAAGGTTGAGCTACCTTGAGATTCAGGTAGAGGTTTCTCAGGCAGCTAGCTGGGGCTAGAGATAGAGATTTTGAAATCTTTAAATCAGTGCATTACAATCATCTGTGAATTTTTTTTAAGGTTTGTTTTATTGAGATACAATTTACATGTATTAAAATTCTGTTTTTTAGGTTTGTAGTTTTTTTTAGGTTTGACAAATGTATAGTCATATAATCACCACCACAATTGAGATATGGAACATTTCTGTCACATCAAAAAGTTCCCGGGCCTCCCTGGTGGCGCAGTGGTTGAGAGTCCGCCTGCCGATGCAGGGGATACGGGTTCGTGCCCCGGTCTGGGAGGATCCCATATGCCGCGGAGCGGCTGGGCCCGTGAGCCATGGCCGCTGGGCCTGCGCATCCGGAGCCTGTGCTCCGCAACGGGGGAGGCCACAACAGTGAGAGGCCCGCATACCGCAAAAAAAAAAAAAAAAAAAAAAAAAAAAAAAGTTCCCTTGTACCCCTTTTGTAGTTATTCTCCCCTCCTCCACATCCAGTTCCTGACAACCAACCATTCATCTGATTTTTGTCCCTGTAGTTTTGTTCTTTTCAGAATGTCATATAAATGAAACCATATATTATGTAGCCTTTTGTATCAGGTCCTTTCACTTAATATAAATGCTCTTGTGATTCATTTGTGTTATTGCATGTAGTAGTAGTTTGTTTTCGTTGCTGAGTAGTATTGCACTATGTGTGTGAAGGTTTTTAAAAAACACATATACCTGGGCTCCAAATACTGTGTCTGAATTCAGAAAGATAGCTAGAAAATGGTAATGTGTTGGAAACTGGATGAGGTGAGAGTATCAGGGAATAGAGTGCAAGGAGGTAACAGTGTCAAATGTGCACATTCAGAGGTTGAATAGGGCATTAAAGAGGCTGTGCTTAGGTAACTTTTTCAACATTGGTTTAGAAGGGAAGGAAATGTGGCAGTAACATAACATGGAGATTTTTAGAGATAAATGGGTGGAAGAAACAAACTAGAGCTATAAGAAAAAGGCAAGATTGAACAAGAGACCAGAAGGGGTGGAATCAACTCTGTAGACTTAGAGACTAAGAGGAACATCTTTCCTTTTAAGGTAAAAGGGAAGGTGATAGGATTGGGCTCTGTTACCATGATGGGGGAATGGTTATTTTTGAAAATTTGTGACCATTGATATGAAAGGAAATAAAGAGTCATTAATAGTTTTGTAGTAATGGAATGACCTGATGAATCATTATACTCCTGGAAGGTGAGTCTGGGATGAGTTGGAACAGGAGAGCCTACAGTTTAAAAAAATGGCTATATCTACATATGACATCTTGAGGGCTTGGACTTTTAGGATTATCGTGAGAAATGAAAGTGATAGATACTAGAGATATTTAATTTTTTGTGTGTGTGGTTTAGAGGTTATTTTGAGAATTGTTAGCCATTTAAACTATTAGCTAAAAAATTATTTGAAGGAAGATTGAGTGACCTAATGGAATTGGTGTCATTGAGATGATGCTTAATTTTCCAAGCATTTGCTTTTATTATATGTGCCTGTAGAATCACCACTGTGATTCTAAATTAACTTGTTTTAGTTCTTATTTGTGAATAATCCATAGCACAGTGACTCTTCTAAAACCTGTTTCTGTATTTTAGACAACCTCTCAATTTTCAAGGATTAACTTTAGGCTGATAATGAAAAATGAATACTTTTAATCTTTCCTTTTTGAGAATTCATAATACTTTAATATGATGATTGAGTGACGTTTGCTTTCTTTTAGATAACCTCTTGATTCTCATAAGTCCAGAAGCATTTTGTGAAATAGAAGACCATTCAGAAAAATGGCCTTCAGGTTGATTATTAAATATATAAAATTCCAGCAGGCTGGTTTTAACACTTCTGTTTCTTCTATAACTTAGAAGTTAAACTTACTGACAAGCTACTAGCTAAAAAAAGGATGGTACGAGGTTTATCTGTGTATTTTGTTCAGTTCTTCATATCCTCAGAAATGCTGAGATTTTCTCAACATAAAAATAGATAAAAACCTGTTAGTGTGGAGATCATTTTAGAAATGGAGGGGAAGACAGAGAAAGAAAGAGAAAAAGACTTTACTGTTTTTTTTTTTTTTTTTTTTTTTTTTTTTGCGGTACGCGACGCGCAGGCTCAGCGGCCATGGCTCACGGGCCCAGCCGCTCCGCGGCACGCGGGATCCTCCCGGACCGGGGCACGAACCCGTGTCCCCTGCATCGGAAGGCGGACTCTCAACCACTGCGCCACCAGGGAAGCCCGACTTTACTGTTTTTTACTGACAATAGAAGCTGTCAGTTCTCTGCTGGTGATTTTCAAAATCGTATCTCTGTCCCTGACTTTCTAGCAGAGATACATCCAGACACACATTTTAGCTTCCTTTAGGACATCTTAATTTTGACATCCCGCCAGTGCCTTAGGATAATTACAAAATCAAATTGTTTAGGCTTCTTATTTCTACCACTTATTTGAGGAATAGTTAACACTGTCTTAGTACCACATTTAATTATTCACTGAATGTTTTTGATTTTTGCTCTCTCAAATCCTTTTTTGACCATTGCCCTTACCATCATCCTTGGTCCAGTCCTGGTAGTTGCAGGCTGGTTCTCTCTGTTACTATTATTATTTTTTAATTAATCAATTAATTTACTTTTGGCTGCGTTGGGTCTTCGTTGCTGCACGGGGGCTTTCTCTAGTCGTGGCTGTCAGGGGCTACTCTTCATTGCGGTGTGCGGGCTTCTCGTTGCCGTGGCTTCTCTTTTTGCGGAGCATGGGCTCTAGGAGCGTGGGCTTCAGTAGTTTCAGCATGTTGGCTCAGTAGTTGTGGCTCACAGGCTCTAGAGCGCAGGCTCGGTAGTTGTGGCACATGGGCTTAGTTGCTCCTCGGCACGTGGGATCTTCCCGGACCAGGGCCGGAACGTCTGTCCCCTGCATTGGCAGGCAGATTCTTAACCACTGCGCCACCAGGGAAGTGCTCAGTTATTTTTCAATAGCACCTATACTGTGTTACTCCCTTGCTAAAGAATATGTGATGTTCGTGGTTTTTTGGGTTTTGTTTTTTTGAGCATACCTGAAAGTTTTAGAATTCTTGTATGTGAAAATTTCATTGGGTGAATTTTACCTCTCCATTCTTATTTTCGAAATCTGTATACAACCTTTGGGTTTAGTAAGCCAGTGAACCTGCTGCATATATATTACTGTTATCTTACAAGGCCTAGTCAGTGCTGTGCCTGCCTCCTCATATCACAGTACCCCCTCAAGTGTAGAAATTTCTGAAGAATTTAGGATATATCATATATTGTAATACTTCATCGTATAACAATTAATATTTTAGTACATACCCTATCTTCTTAGGTTATAGGCTTTTCCAGGGCTGGGATGGCCATTTTTACCTCTACAAAAGCCAGTTTTGACTTTTATGTATAATAATAATAAAGATAGATACTTGCAATGCTAATATTTCTGGAAGCATAGAATAAAGATAAGTATTTTTATATCTTAAGCTTATTTTTGTGCTTGGCACAAAATAGGTCCCTAGTTTAGGTGTGTTCAGTGAGTAAAATGCAATTAATTAATCAGTTAATAGTCACTTTTTATTGTATATTTATAATATGCCATGCATTGTGCTGTATGCTTCATACATATTAAATTTCTCTAAATCCTTACAACAATTGCATGAAATAAGTATTGTTATTTACATTAATAGTTGTAGTATTTAACGATACAGCTAATAAATGACTGAACTTGGACTTGTACCTTGGTCTTTCTGTTTTAAAACCACTTAATTGCTATGCTCCTTCCCATAAAATGTGTTTATGTGAATTTATGTTTATAAGATTTCTAAATTTATGTTAGGCATCCTAAGACACTCTCATATTTAAGTGCGTGGTCGTAAATATGAAGCTTATTCTGTACATTTACAGTCCTGAAATATAGCATAGTGATCTGTCCTGTACATTGCACTCTTAATAAAAACTCTGAATTGACAAAAGTTAGAGGGCAGTGTATACCCATCATAACTTCAAAATTGGAAGTGGTCTTCTAGGATTCTGATCGTTGGAAGAGAAAACAACTTGCCTAAGAAGTGAGGCTCAAACCCAGACTATGTAACTGTGTATTGGGGTGTAAGCGAAGGTTTATAACAGAGACTGCAAGGTACAGTAAAGTAAGATAAAATGATCTCTTTCTCTTATATATTAATTTAAAAACAACAAGAAGTAGGTAGGTAATTCTTGGCCTGTAGACAGTGCAGTTGCATGAAGTCATTTAATGATCCAAACCTAGTAGGTGTGCTAGGACAGCTCTGCCATTTTTATCATGTGGTTTCCCTTTCTGAGTCCAAGGGGGCTGCACTAATTGTTGCTGTTTCCCAGCTATCAGGAAGGGGCAAGGAGCGAAGAAGGAAAGCAGTTTGTATTTAGGGAGATGGCCTAGAAGTTGCACATGCTAGTTCCTCTTGTAGTCCCTTAACTTGAATTTAGTAATATGGTCATGCTGAGATGCAAGGGAAGCTGGAAAATGTAGTCTCTAGCTAGGTAACCATGTGCCTCTGAAAACTCTAGTAGTTCTGTTATTAAAAGGAAAGGAGGACAGAACCCTAGGGAACAGTTGGTAGTCTTAACCTACAGTCTTAGTTTAGTTTTCAATATGAATGACTGTAGAGATTTTAGGATATAATGGTGAAACCTTAATAGTGTCCAATAACAATGATAGGGCTAAATATGGGGCATTTGCTAGATAATGAGCAAGAGGTAAATTAGAGGTGTGCCAGGCAACAGCAGTGGTTCATTAGGCCACTCTGTGATGTTTCAGTTTTCCAATAGAAAGGCTTTTCAGTTGAAAAAGCAAGATTATGATAGGGAGATATGGTAGAAGTACGGATCAAGATTGGAAAGCGCAGCCAGGAGGTTGTCTTGAAGGTATGGGATCTAGGAAAATGTAGTTGGTAATAAAGGGAACATTGAAGTGTCAGGCTGCAGAAAGTCTAGCTTAGCCAGAAGGCTTCTGCACTGGAATGAATGAACTAGAGAGCTTGAGTAACTGGAGGGACAGAGTAGGATGGAAATAGTTATTTATTCTACAACTGAACAGAAAGATTTTTTTCTTGGATTAATTAGTGTCTTTAAAAATTTTTTATTTCTTTTTGGCTGCATTGGGTCTTCGTTGCGGCGCGTGGGCTTGCTCTAGTTGCAGCAGGCGGGGGCTACTCTTCATTGTGGTGCGCGGGCTTCTCATTGCGGTGGCTTCTCTTGTTGCGGAGCACAGGCTTTAGGTGCGCAGGCTTCAGTAATTGCACACATGGACTCAGTAGTTGTGGCGCGTGGGCTCTAGGGTGCTCAGGCTTCAGTAGTTGTGGTGTGCGGGCTCAGTAGTTTTGGCCCGCAGGCTCTAGGGAGCTCAGGCTTCAGTAGTTGTGGCTCACGGGCTTCAGTTGTTGTGGCTTGCGGGCTCTAGAGCGCAGGCTCAGTAGTTGTGGTGCACAGGCTTAGTTGCTCCACAGCATGTGGGATCTTCCTGGACCAGGGATCAAACTCATGTCCCCCACATGCGCAGGCAGATTCTTAACCACTGCACCATGAGGGAAGTCCCATTGTCTTTTTTTTAATTGAAGTATAGTTGGTTCATGATATTTTAGTTTTCGGTATAGAGCAGTGATTCAGTATTTTTTATAGATTATACTCCATTTAAAGTTAATACAAAATAATGGCTATATTTCCCTGTGCTGTACAGTATATCCTTATTGCTTATTTATTTTATACATAGTAGTTTGTATCTCTTAATCCCTTATCCTTATCTTGTCCTTCATCCCTTCCCTCTCCCCACTGATAACCACTAGTTTTTTCTCTATATCTGTGAGTCTGTTTCTATTTTGTTATTTTCATTGTTTGTTTTATTTTTTGTGTTCCACATATTAGTGGTAACAGAGTATTTGTCTTTCTCTGTCTGACTTACTTCACTATCCACATTGTTGCAAATGGCAGAAATCCATTATTTTTTATGGCTGAATAATATTCCTCTGTGTGTGTGTGTGTGTGTGTGTGTGTGTGTGTGTGTGTGTGTGTGTGTGTATCACATCTTTATCCATTCATCTTTTTTGATGGATACTTAGGTTGTTTCTATATTTTGGCTATTGTAAATGTTGCTGCTATAAACATTGGGACACATGTACCTTTTTGAATTAGTGTTTTCATTTTCTTTGGATATATGCCCAGGAGTGGGATTGCTGGATCATATGGTAGTTTTTTTTAAATTTTTAAAAAAAATTTTTTTGGGGAACTGCCATACTGTTTTACACAGTGGCTGCACCAATTTACATTCCCCACTTTTTGCTTTTGTTTTTTAATGATACTGGACAAAAGAGGACTACTTCTGTCTTTCTATTGCAGGCTGTATCCCCACTGCAGACAGATAGACATTGTACTTTGTGAATACATTTTTTTTATTGTGTTGGGAATACCCAAGACCACCCCAGGTTCATTGATTCACTGGAAGAACTCACAGGACTCAGAATATAGTCAAACTCAGAGCTAAAGTTTATTACAGTGAAAGGATACAAAGCTTATACAAATCAGCAAAGGAAAAGGCACACGGAGCAGGGTCCAGAGAGAACCAGGTGCAAACTTCCAAGTACCCCTTCCCAGTGGAGTCTCACAGGATGCATTTAAATTCTTCAGCAATGATGTGCTATTTATTGGGGACTGATCAGATAGTGCCCAAAGTTTTTATTAGATACTGGTCATGTAGAAATCTCTGACCAGCATGTACCAAAATCCAGATTCCCAGAAGAAACACAAGTATTCAGCATAAACCATATTTTGTACAGTTATTTAGTTATAGTCACACTTATCACTTAGAGGAAGTTTCGTATCAGTGTAGAAAACTGTTTACCAGTCAAGTTCCCAGATGCCAGCTAAAGGCCAATCTTACAAGCAGGCCTTTCTCAGGATCGCAGACTTAGGCTTGCCATGTTAACTCCTTTCTGCACGCTCTTCTCTGGCTTTATTCATGCTGGTTTTCTAGGTTTCTTGTAGAATGAATGCCATGTCCCCAAGTAGGCAAAGCCAGAAGTAATAGTTTATAGATTGCTTTCCTGTATATTATCTTATTTGATTCTTCCCACAACTCTTGATTGAGGTTGGTAGAGGAAAGAAATTTTATTAACTAATTTATGGGTAAGCACATAGGACCTTAAATAAGGAGCTTAAATGATGTCCAAAGCTGGTAAAAGTTGGAGGCCAGGTTATGTGAGTTCCAAATATTTTTAAAACTCTTTAAAAAAATATTTATGAATTTAAATTTGATCAGCACTGAAAGGGAAAGTTAAAGGAAAAAAGGGACATTTAAAGTTAAATGTTCTGTTAGCGTCACATAAAATCCCCCTAATATTTATGTCTGGGACCTCTCTCCCCCAATTTTGGAAAAAGAGACAAAAGAGGATTGTATAGTCAGTTTATATTATGTTTAGAATAATTATTCTCTCTTTTAAGGATAAAGAGTTGGGAGGGAATACTGAATGCATTACCCCCCTGAAATGACAAGTGGGTACTGAGATATTTTTTCATTCTCATTAAAAAAACAAGAACTAAACCAAAATCCTATTTCATGCTTTGTTAACATTAAACTGATCTCAAGATAAAAAACATTTCATGAGAGTTCACTCAAACATTAGTTTTCAGTTTTGATGTATTGACAGGCTACTAAATGTCAACCATAGAATACAGCTATGCACAAGAGAAGTATGGTCCCATCCTCACAGAGCTTATGGTCCAGTAGAAGTGGAGACAGTAAATAGGCAATTACGACAGTAGTCTCTTCAGCGCCAGAATGGAGGATGTACAGAGTGTCAGTTTAGAGCTCTATTGAGGTAGAGAGGGGAATGCTTTGGAGGCACATGGGAAGGGAACCTATTCCAGATGTAGGGTGGAGGATTGGAATGACGAGGAAGGCTTCTTGTGGGAAGTAACATATAAGCTGAGACCTGAAAAATGAACCAGGCTAATAGGGGAGGACAGAAAAAAGTGTGCTAGACCAAAGAAAAAACACAGTGAAGAAGCTTGAAGTGAAAACGTTGCATTTAAAGAACTGATTGAAGTGGGTATGACAGGAGGTGGGAGGAGAGAATAGGTAAGAACCAAATCTATTAAGAAGTTAGATCTTTATCCAGAGAGCAATGAGGTATTAACCAGGAATTTTTAAGTTAAGTGAGTGACATGTTAAGGTTTTCCCACTTTAGGTACACTGTGGAGAATAAATTGGAGGAAAGCAGGAGAGACTGGGAGACTAATTTAAGCAGTGAGATAGTATGGTAGCTCACACTACAACGGTGGCAGTGTGATAGTGGTTGTGATCTGACTCAAGACATTTAGGAGATAGAATAAACAGAACTTGGTGACCTCTGGATTTTTGGTTGAGCATCTAGGTGAATGGAGACTTTTGTAGGTTGACGTTAGAGAAGTAAACTTTTAATTAATTCAGCTATTGGCTTTCCTCTTTTTTTTTCCTGTTTTTGGAACACGTCCTTTTTCTTCCATTGTTTCTTAGTGTTATGGTACTTTACTGGTTTTTGAGCTAGTGGACATCAGACTTTTCTCTGGCTAGTTCTTTTCTATCCTGAAACTTTTCAGTGAAAAAACACATCATGTTCTGCCATAAGATTATGAAGGTTATCAAGTTATTTTGTATTCCTTGGAGGAGAGTCTGATGGTATACATGTTCTTTTGAACCTTGTTTTCTTCATGTAATAATTACCTTGGAGATCTTTATATATAGCTCTGTCTTACACTTTTAAAGGCTTACACAGTGTTCCACTGAATGAAGGTACTGCAGTGTATTTATCGAGTCTCTTATTGATGGGCATTTTAGTTGTTTTTGTTTTTTCCCCTTAATACATTTAGTGCTGCCGCAAACATGCTTATATCTGATTATATTAAACCCAGGTTTGTATCACAAGTCTGTCATGAATGAGCCCTGAAATGTTGGATCTGTAAATTTATTCAATTTACTTTTATGTCTTTATGCAGGCTTCTAACTTAAATAATAAGATGGGTTTTTTTTGGTTCTGAAGAACGTAGGGGCAGGACAGGAATAAAGACACAGATGTAGAGAATGGACTTGAGGACACGGGGAGGGGGATGGGTAAGCTGGGACGAAGTGAGAGAGTGGCGTGGACATATGTACACCACCAAATGTAAAATAGATAGCTAGTGGGAAGCAGCCACACAGCACAGGGAGATCAACTCGGTGCTTTGTGACCACCTAGAGGGATGGGATAGGGAGGGTGGGAGGGAGAGGCAAGAGGGAAGAGATATGGGGATATATGTATATGTATAGCTGATTCACTTTGTTATAAGGCAGAAACTAACACACCATTGTAAAGCAATTATACTCCAATAAAGATGTTAAAAAAAGGTAGATTTTTAAAAATAGACTTACGTTTTAAGTGAAATAAGTCAGATAGAAAAAGGCAAATACTATATGATGTCACTTCTGGGTGGAATCTCAAAAATAATGCAATGAATCTATTTACAAAACAGAAACAGACTCACAGACATAGAAAAACAAACTTATGGTTACCAAAGGGGAAGGGTGGGGAGGATAAATTAGGAGTATGGAATTAACAGATGCACACTACTGTAAAATAGATGAGCAACAAGGATTTACTGTATAGCACAGGGAGCTATATTCAATATCTTATAATAACCTATAATGGAAAGTAATTTGAAAAAATATATAAATATAACTGAAAAAAATAAACAAGTTTTTAGAGCAATTTTAGGTCCCAGAAAAATTGAATGGAAGGTACAGAAATTTCCCATATATCCCCTGCCCCCCACACATGAAAGATGGATTTTGAAAGTTTCTGCCTTAATGAATTGTGGTGAAGCTCTAGAACCACTGTGGCAGATTTTATATATCTTTAACAAGTACCAGGACTATTAGAATTAATTATAAAGTATTACAATTAAAATAAAGTTATAGTTTTTATAACTAGGACAAGAAGGCATTGTACTTGGAAGAGATACTTCTAGTAACAG
This sequence comes from Mesoplodon mirus, assembly GCF_964341445.2. Classification (NCBI taxonomy): domain Eukaryota; kingdom Metazoa; phylum Chordata; class Mammalia; order Artiodactyla; family Ziphiidae; genus Mesoplodon; species Mesoplodon mirus. The sequence continues at coordinate 74,955,014 of NC_138980.1, forward strand.
TGTCAGTAATTCACCAGATGTTTATTGAAATCTTGATCTGTGTGACAGTGTTTTAAGTGTTGAGATAAAACACTCTCCCTATACTAATCAGAGAGATAGTCCTGTCTTATAGATGAGGAATCTGAGGACTAGAGAAGTTAAGACACTTTTCTAAGATCACAGGCAGTATGTGGCAGAGTTGGGATTTACATCCAAGTTTGGCTGATTGAGAGCCCATTCTGTCTCTGTCATGTTGGGTGTGGGGAATGATTCTTGGTTTTAGCATATTGTCTGTTAGGATTTGGTTTAATAGCCCATTATATTAAGGCATTTCTGTTACTTTACTGCATTTGTCACATCAGCATAATACACAGACGCACCCTCCGTTTTTTTCCTGGAAGAATATGCTGATATATGTTAAAATGCAAAAACCCAGAGAAAGACAGTGTTTTTAAAGCAAGCTGAAATGTTTCTATTTCATGAACCAACCAAGTAATGTAACTTGATAGACGTATTGAAGTTTATAAATTCAAGGGTAGTATTTTGTGTTAGACTTGTCTATGTGAATTCAACGTAGAGTTCAGATTTGTGAACCAATTTTCATATTGACATTTCTGGGTACTGTGATCATTAGGGCCTGCTTTTTAGTTGTGTGTCATTTGGGTAGAACACAAACTTGTGGCTTTTAAGAATGTGTGTGTGTGTGTGTGTGTGTACTTGTTTGAAATGACAGAGTTGGGACACAGGGAAGTTAACAAAGGCGCTATTCTGTTTTCTTGTTTATTAGATGAACCTGAGTTCCTCATAGATGGGGGTTGTTGAAGAGTTGGGTTCTAGCTATGGTTGCCTGAGTACTCTGCCTAGGACCTGCCCTTTTTGAGTTAAAGAACCCTTAAAACAAGTTGGCATTCCTAGTCTGTACCACTTGCCAGGACGGCACTTGGTTTATAGAATACTCAGGTTGATTTTCTTTAATCATATATTTTTAGTAGAAGAGATAAAGGAATTGAAAAGTAGTCAGTCATAATTTGTTTCTGTAAAAATCCCAGATTCTTCAGTGAAACAAAAGAACAGGATGTCACTTATGAAATGGTAGTACTGGATAGATGGACCTTTTGCAAAAAATAGATTTTGTCATTGGCAGTAGATTTCTTAAAAGCTCCCAGTGTCCCATGGTCCTGTTGCTAGGATTAAGCCTTCTTGCATTGCAGCATGGAGAGGCTTTTATTTGAGTTAAATTCAGGCTTCTTGGTATGTCACCTGACAGTCTTGTGGTTTCAGATGAATACGGTTCATTGCTATTATTAACCTGGGTTGGCAGTTGTACGTAACTGGAGTTTTTAGGGATTTTGAAAAGCAGAATTGCTTAAGAGAAATAGAGATGCTACTAACATACAGCTTAAGATTTTATTTTCAAATGTTGTTAATGTCAAAATCAGCCCAAATCTAGTTACAAATTTAGTGATGTAACAATGTTAATGCTGCGATTTTAGATAGTCTTATTTTATGAATATTGATTAAAATTATGGTTATAAATTTAATTAGAAGGGCTTGAGAATGTTTTGAGCAGGTGGTACTCATTATTTTAAAGTTTCTAATTTCTAAATACATTCTAGTCCTTGGCGTTATGTGTGTCTTACTCTCTTGTCATTTACTGCTCTTCTTTCTCATGTGTATGTAGGAACGCTCAGTACAGCTATTTGAAGAGCAGTGTACTTTTGTTTATCTCATATACATATTTATAAATAAAATTTAAATTGAAAACTTGACATTGTATTAGTCAGCTTATTGATCATAATCCAGTTATTTTATAGTTGATGTTATTCTTTAATTTTACTGATATAGACCTGAATTTATCTGGTAGTATTTTTGATGCTCTTGTAAACATCTTAATTGTGTGTCTCCACACATTTATGACTAGAATTAAATGATTTGAATTAGTAGTGAATTTAGACTAAGGTACATTGATTTTATATTTTAAATAAATCCTACTATGAAAGTAGGATTAAAAATATTTAAAAATGCTTTTTCAATATGTGTAACCCAGTTGAACAACATGGATACTGGCTCTCTCAGTTGTTTTAGCTCATTTTAACATTCTTCCAGTGTTTCAGTGTTTCACTGCAGTTTAAGTTCTCAGGTATGACAGAATTAATGTCAGAAAGTTAAAAACCACATAGGTCAGGTGTATTTCAGTTGGGCCTAGGTGTTGCTGAAAAATACTAAGTAAAATATGATAGCAGATATGATACATGGTATCCTCTCATGGTATGGACATTTGCTGTTGCTGAGGTTCCATTTCACAAAGAATTCATGTTATAGATTGTCACTTTTTCTTCTCTGAAATACTTTATGTAAATTTTACTTTGTGCATATTATTCTATACATGTTAGATTATGGGATAAGTATAAATGGATTTGGGGATTTTACCTAATGCTGGTAATAATTTATATTTTTATCTTACGGTATTTTTTCCACATGTATTACCTAATTTGATTAAATGAAGATAGTAATCCTATAGCCAAGTAGCTGACTATACTTGTCATAGAAATGTAAATGACAGTCATTAGGATTTCATTAATATTCTGGGTATAATCGAACTTAGTATGACTGAAAATAGTTAAAATGTTAAAGATTAACTAGTCTTGGGACTTCCCTGGTGGTCCAGTGGTTAAGACTCCACGTTCCCAATATAGGGGGCCTGGGTTCGATCCCTGGTTGGGGAGCTAAGAATCCCACATGCCACAACTAGAGAGCCCATGCACTGCAACTGCTGAGCCCACATGCTCTAGAGCCTGGGTGCCACAACTAGGGAAGCCTGCACGCCACAACTAGAGAAGCCCACGCACTGCAACGAAGACCCAGCACAGCCTAAATAAATAAATACAAATTTAAGGGCTTCCCTGGTGGCGCAATGATTGAGAGTCCGCCTGCTGATGCAGGGGACACGGGTTCGTGCCCCGGTCCGGGAGGATCCCGCATGCCGCGGAGCGGCTGGGCCCGTGGGCCATGGCCGCTGAGCCTGCGCGTCCGGAGCCTGTGCTCCGCAGCGGGAGAGGCCACAACAGTGAGAGGCCCGCGTACAGAAAAAAAAAAAAAAAAAAAAAAAAAAAAAAGAATAAATACAAATTTAAAAAATAAAGATTAACTAGTTTTATTATAATATTTAGTTTATTAAAATGTAGTTGGAGAAGAATCATTAGATGTTAGCAGCCTATATGAAAATCAAAATTTTTCTGAGAAGAAAAAGACCTAAATTGATACCTAAATTCTTTGGAACTGAGATTAACAAATAAATCATGGGATTATTTTTCAGTCAGGTTAGAGGATTATAATTCCTTAGATACAGAAATAATTACTCTACATAAAGTCTATAATGTAGGCTTCCAGCATTAAAATGGTATCTGCTGAAATAGTCACTCATTCACTCATTTGTTCAGTGTTTAATTGAAGTTCTGTTACATTGCTATCTCTCTCAGCTTCTCACTATAGTATTCAGGAAGATATTGAAACATGAAAAGCCAAAACAAAATATAAACTAAAATGATTAACAAGTTGTTAATCTGGGAGGAATTTCCACTGTTTACAAAATCAGTTAAATTATATTGAAAACAAAATTGGTGCAATAACAGCACCTTGTCACTGGTGATCCTATCTACCTAAGAAAATTAATTATTTTAAGCACTTCTTTAGTTGTGTGACTCCTAGCAGAAATGCAGTAATACTCTGAATAGTGATCAATATTTTCCATTCTTTAAAAACTTTCTATAATGTAACGTTTACATGTATTTTATGGTTCCTATAATTTTCTGTATATGGTTCCTCTAATTTTGTATATATTCTGACATTAGGTCTTTCAACCCTGGAGTTGGGGTAGAGTTATCATATTGGGTCCTTAACTCTACAAAAACATTGAGTACTGTCTATAAACTGAGTAAGCAGTTGTCTGATGCATATGTAATTCACATGTATATATGTTCTTTTATTAATACTATATTGAATTTATAGTAGCTTTCAGTCATATTTTCTCAGTTACTGGATGCTAAAATTTTTTTAACATTAAAAAGGTGTCCTGGGCCTCCCTGGTGGCGCAGTGGTTGAGAGTCCGCCTGCCGATGCAGGGGATACGGGTTCGTGCCCCGGTCTGGGAGGATCCCATATGCCGCGGAGCGGCTGGGCCCGTGAGCCATGGCCGCTGAGCCTGTGCGTCCGGAGCCTGTGCTCCGCAACGGGAGAGGCCACAACAGTGAGAGGCCCGCGTACAGAAAAAAAAAAAAAAAAAAAAAAAAAAAAAAAAAAAAAGGTGTCCTTTTACTAGAATGATTGGGAATTGCTGATATAGACCATATGTTCACAATGATTATTTTTTTAAATGCACAGTAAATATATCAAAAGGAAAATAAGAAGCTCTCTTATCTGATACAATTGGGACTGAGAGTTCAGTGGAAAAGTCAGTTGAAGTGAGGAATTTATTGTATACATTGTAACATTTTATTTTCAGCTTGAAGCATGTAAATATGCATTTGTTTGCCAGTCCTTTGCTGGTCAGTGTGTTTTACAGAGGGAATAGTGAATGTTATTTCTCCATCATGGGACCAAAAAATTAAAATGTTATCTAAAGTAAAAAAGCATTGTAAGACTTATATACTTTGCTTTCAGGAGATATATTTAAACATTGGCTAGTTAGCAGCAGATTTTTCTAAAGCAAAATCTGTCTGCAGGTTTTAAAAAAACTCAGATCACTTTCCCCATGTACAGAAAATGTTTCTCCAGTTGGCTCTGGTACTTTTGGCTCTGGTGCTTTGAGGTTCTGATGGTGACCAGTTCTTGGCATGTTGGTGTTAGGTTGGGAAAGCTTTTTGCTTGTCACTTGTAGCCTAATTTAGCATTCTTCCTTCTCTTTCTCCCTCCAACCATTGTTTCCTTCCTTCCCCGGTAATTTATCCTTTATCAAATTCAAAATGTTTTCCAGTACTGAGGCAATTAATCTATCAATACATGCATAGCTTTTGAAACTGGGCTGCTCTCTCCATTTCTCTCAAGAGGACAGGTTGTTAATGTTTTCTCAGAGTTGGTCTGCATCATCTTGCATGTTTCCATTTCACTGAGACACCAGTGATGGATAAGGCTCAAGAGAGAACAACTGACATAGTGCCAGGTAAATAGTAGGTGCTGTACAAATAATTATTGAATGAATGAAGTTAAAATCCATAGGTTTGCTGAATATACTGTTTAGTAAGAGATTATTCAAGTTGAAGTGAAAATGTCTTATTTAGGTAATGTGTTGAAATACAAACTAGTGTTTAGTCTGGTGTTTCTCAGTCTTTTTTTTTTTAACGTTATCATCCTGCTAGAGAGCTTTTTTTAGATATTTTTTTCCCTTAATTGCCACCCTCCCCCCTTGAACTTTTAATACCACAGATAGATATACTGTGTATTTTCTTACGTATTATGGCCTTTTGTAGGGCCACACCCATTGTAACACCCAAGTTTGGTTTTGGTCTTCTTTCTCCCTTCTCCCCCCATTAACCAAATTTGCTTCTTTGGAAGCCATCTTGCTCTCATTGAGAATGCATGATTTAGCTTTAATTTCATAGCCAGTAACATGTATTATGGAAATTCATATGGTCTTCTGAGTCATTGTGTAAAGGGAGATGTCTATTCCTGCATGTTTATTTTTCATTAACATTCTTTGAAGGTGTCAGATAAAAGACATACAGAGCAGATAAGCTGACATAAATTATAAATAACATCTGTGTAGAGTCTTAAAATAATTTGTGGTTCATCACTGAACAGTCTTCTTACTAATGTTTAATATTATGCTGAGTACAATAGCTTAATACTGAAGATAGCTTTGCTGTAGTATATAGACAGTTTTTGTGAATGGTTATAGTGTGCTTACCACTGTTAATGATTAGGCTTAATTATGTCTTCAGTTAAATTCTGATAAAAAGAGGTAATGCAATGAAGTGGAAAATATGGTGAATTAGATGTCAGAGTTTGGCTTCTTGTTAATAAAGGATCATTCTAAAGTCTTTGATTTTCCATGTCTTAGTTGTTGTAAATAGTGCTGCTGTGAGTATTGGGGTGCATGTATCTTTTTGAATTAGAGTTTTGGGGTTTTTTTTCCAGATATATACTCAGGAGAGTGGGATTGTTGGATTATATGGTAGCTCTGTTTTTAGGTTTTTAAGGAACCTCCATAAATGTTTTCCATAGTGGCTGTACCAGTTGACATTGCCACCAACAGGGTAGGAGGGTTCCCTTTCCTCTACACCCTCTCCAGTGTTTATTTTTTGTAGGCTTTTTGATGATAGCCATTCTAACCTGTGTGAGGTGATACCTCATTGTTGTTTGATTTACATTTCTCTAATAATTAGCGAAGGTGAGTATCTTTTCTTCTGTATGTCTTCTTTTTTTACATTTTCCCTGTAAATTAATTTAATTTAATTTTTTTTTTTTTTTTTTTTTTACACGGGCCCCTCACTGTTGTGGCCTCTCCCATTGTGGAGCACAGCCTCCGGACGCGCAGGCTCAGCGGCCATGGCTCACGGGCCCAGCCACCCCGTGGCATATGGGATCCTCCCGGACTGGGGCACGAACCCGTGTACCCTGCATCGGCAGGCGGACTCGCGCCACCAGGGAAGCTCTATTTAATTTAATTTAATTTTTATTTTTTTATTTTATTGGAGTATAGTTGATTTACAATGTTATGTTAGTTGCAGGTGTACAGCAAAGTGATTCAGTTATACATATACATGTATTCATTCTTTTTCAGATTCTTTTCTCATATAGGTTATCACAGATTATTGAATAGAGTTCCCTGTGCTATACAGTAGGTCCTTGTTGCTTATCTGTCTTGTATATGGTAGTGTGTGTATGTTAATCCCAAGCTCCTGATATTTCCCTTCCCCCCATGTTTCCTCTTTGGTAACCATAAGTTTGTTTTTGATATCTGTAAGTTTGCTTCTGTTTTGTGAATAAGTTCACTTGTATCATTTTTAAAAATCAGATTCCAACATATGAGTGATATCATATGTTATTTGTCTTTCTTTGTCTGACTTAGATCACTTAGTATGGTAATCTCTAGGTCCATCCATGTTGTTGCAATGTATGTCTTCCTTGAAGAAATGTCTATTTAGGTCTTCTGCCCATTTATTATTTATCTATTTTTATTATTGTTTTTATTTTTGGCTGAGTTGGGCATTCGTTGCTGTGCGTGGGCTTTCTCTAGTTGCAGTGAGCGGGGGCTACTCTTCATTGCGGTGTGTGGGCTTCTCATTGCAGTGGCTTCTCTTGTTGCAGAGCATGGGCTCTAGGTGCACGGGCTTCAGTAGTTGTGGCACACGGGCTTCAGTAGTTGTGGCACATGGGCTTAGTTGCTCTGTGGCATGTGGGATCTTCCAGGACCAGGGCTTGAACCCGTGTCCCCTGCATTGGCAGGCTGATTCTTAACCACTGCGCCACCAGGGAAGCCCCTTCTGCCCATTTATTGATTGGGTTGTTTGGTTTTTTTCTGATATTGAGTTGATTGAGCTGTGTGTGTAATTTGGATATTAACCCCTTGTTAGTTGCATCGTTGGCAAATATTTTCTCTCAGTACATAGGTTGTCTTTTTGTTTAGTTGATGGTTTCCTTTGCAGTGCAAAAGCTTTTTAGTTTTATTAGGCTCCATTTGTTTATTTTTGCTTTGATTTCTTTTGCATTGGAAGACTGATCTAAAAAAACTTTGCTACAATTTATGTCAAAGAATGTTTAGCTTATGTTCTATTTTAGGAGTTTTATGGTGTCATGTCTTATACTTAGGTCTTAAAGCATTTTGAGTTTATTTGTGTATATGGTGTGAGGAAATGTTCTAATTTCATTGATCTACACATAGCTGTCCAGCTTTCCCAATACCACTTGTTGAAGAGACTGTGTATATTCTTGCCTGCTTTATTGTAGATTAATTGACCCTAGGTTTGTGGGTTTATTTCTGGGCTCTCTATTCCGTTTCACTGATCTATGTTTTTGTGCCAGTACCATGCTGTTTTGATTATTGTAGCTTTGTAGTATAGTCAGAGGTCTGGAAGGGTTATACCTCCTGCTTTGCTCTTTTTCCCCAGGATTGCTTTGGCAAATCTGGGTCTTTTGTGGTTCCATGTAAATTTTAGGATTATTTCTTCCAGTTCTGTGAAAAATGTCATAAGTATTTTGATAGGGATTGCATTAAATCTGTAGATTGCTTGGGGTAGTATGGCTAAGACATGGAAACCATCCAAGTGCCCATCAACAGACGATTGGCTTAAGAAGCCAGTGGTTTTCAACTCAGCTGGGCCCTCTCTATGGCTTGATAGTGCTTTTGCTTTTCTTAGGTTAGCACTTCTCCTATTTTCTTGATGACTTTGCCAGACCTTTAACTCTCAAACCCTGTACCCCAGTTCAGACCACCAATCTCATATATGCTTGTATACATTCTTGATTCTGCTTTTCAGAAAAAACAGAAATGATCAAATGTAAATGCTCAATTTGTTGTCTCCTACTTGCACACCTATCTGCAGTAATTTTCATTTGTAGGTCTTTTTTTTTTTTTCTGCCTCATTAAGTGCTTCTGTAGTTCATTAGCCTTGCATAGGGTGCTGTGTCCTAACTTGTTTGGGATCTTAGTCCAACACTCCTCTCTGGTTACTTTTAGATGCTTTGTCTGATTTCTTCCATTCCGTTTGGAAATACATATCTTTAAGTATATACCTTTTCCCTTTAGGTAGATAGATACATACATACATACAAACAATTATATATATATGTTTTATATGTATATATCTTTTTCCTTTAAGAAACAGCCTTTTGTAGCCTCACCTCTTCTTTACTTTTCTGGGGTGACCATAGATTTTGGTTGCCCAAGATAATCTCAGGTCTCTCTTGTGTGTTTAGGGCTGTCTTTTACTTTCAAAACTCTGCAGTTTTTTAAAAAAATTATTATTATAACCTCATTTAAAAAATTATTTATTTATTTGGCTGCACTGGGTCTTAGTTGCAGCATGAGGGATCTTTAGTTGTGGTACGTGGGATCTTTAGTTGCAGTATGCAGGATCTAGTTCCCTGACCAGGGATCAAACCTAGGCCCCCTGCATTGGGAGTGTGGAGTCTTAACCACTGGATCACCAGGGAAGTCCCCAAACTCTGCAGTTTAGATGGTCATTTGTATGGTCACATTATTTCTCTCCGCCCCACCCCACCTTTTTTTTTTTTTTTTTTTTTTCCCGGTACGCAGGCCTCTCACTGTTGTGGCTTCTCCCGTGGCGGAGCACAGGCTCTGGACGTGCAGGCTCAGCGGCCATGGCTCACGGGCCCAGCCGCTCCGTGGCATGTGGGATCTTCCCGGACCAGGGCATGAACCCGTGTCCCCTGCATCGGCAGGCAGACCCTCAACCACTGCACCACCAGGGAAGCCCCATTTCTCTCCCCCTTTAAAGGGAAACCGTTGTGAATAGTATATATAATACTTACCATCTTACTTTCTCAGCTCTTTTCTCTTCATCAATTGCTACTGCTGTGTAACTACCCCCACCCCCACCACAACTCTCCACTGAAATGGTTCTTGCAAGAGTACGAAAGACCACCAAATTGCTAAATCCCATGGATGCTTGTAGTCTTTATAAAATTTTTGGCTTTTCTACAGCCTTTGGCACTGCGCATTATTCCTTTTTCATCTTCGTCTTCCTTGACTTTTGAAATAATATTTTACCATTAGTTTTCTGTTTTCTCTTTTGTGGTCTGTCTTTACTGATCTTCCGTGACTTCTCTACTGTCTGTCCTTAAAATATTGCTATGTCTTAAAATTCTAGTTTATTGATCCTTTGCTTTCTTTTACCTTTTCTTTTTTTAAATTTTATTTTATTGAAGTATAATTGATTTACAATGTTGCATTAGTTGTTTCTGGTGTACAGCGAAGTGATTCAGTGTCTACACACACACGCACTCACTTTTTCATATTCTTTTCCATTCTGGTTTATTACAGGATATTGAATGTAGTTCCCTGTGCTGTATATCTTGTTGTTTATCCATATCTTTTCTCTTTTTGATTTATGTGTTCTTCCTGAATAATTTCACTACCAACTATGTGTGAATAACTCCTGTATCTAGAACTCTAGTCTAAGCCTTTCTCCTGAACTCCAGAGCATTTTTTCATCAAAATATCAGAGGTCTTTCTGCAGCTGTCTCACAGGCCCCTTGAACTCAATCTATAAACACTCTTAGCCCAAACTTGCTTTCCCTCCTGTATTCTCTACCTCTCTCTTTTCATCAAATCTGAAACCTAAGAGTCAGGCATCCTCTTCCCTCATTCCCCATATCCAGTCCCCAAGTCCTTTCTCTGTCTCCTAAATAACATCTAGCTCTGTCCCTTTCTATCTTCAGTGCTATTTTTTGGTTCAGGTTAGAACATTATTCTTACCTCCAGGCTTCCTTCTCTAGTCATTTCTCTAAGTTTCTGTCAATGTGATTTTCTAAAAGGCACAAAATGATCTTGTTATCTGTTATTTCACACCGTATTTACTCATTGCCTGAGTGGTGAAGTCCTTACTTGTTTGTGTGAAATGGTTCTGAGTGTTGATCTGGCACCAGCCTGCCTTTGTAGCTTTTGTTGCTTCACTGCACACTCCAGAGCTAGGGTCACTAAGAATCACAGCGTATGATGTTTTCTTCTGGCAGGGAAGAGAATACTCTTCTTCCCAACTTGAAGCTGAGAGGCTTTAAGTACTTAATCGATAGTACAGAGTAATGGTTATGACTGTGGACTCCAAAGACACACTGCCTGGAATCTAAACCCAGCTTTGCCGTTTACCATGTATTTGGCTGTGTTATTTTGGGCAGGTTACCTAATCTCTCTATGCCTTAGTTTTCTCGCCCATAAAATAGGAGTAAAGTTGTGACGATGAATCAGTGTTGTGAAGGGTAAATGAATTAACATACGTAATGCCCTTAGAACGGTAGGTGGTATACAATAATGTATAACTGTTAGTTAGCTATTATTTATTATTCATTGTGTATCATTTATTATTGTTCTTCAGTGAGTCCATACCTGACCTCCCTATGCAGATCTCGTCTACATTATAAGTTTGCCTCAGTCGTAGAGTGTATCACAGTGATAAAATTATTTATATGTCTTCCTATTAGACTGTGAATGTTTTCACAGTCATGTTTTTCTTTTCATACTTAATGAATGCTTTTAAGTCAGTGAATGAATGCACAGAAATATTCCCAGTGCCTGGCATTGTGCTTTGAGCATGGTAAATGTTCAATATCTCCGTTTTAGTGAGATGTCTGTAATGTGAATACATGGTTTTGATGTCTGTAATGTAAATAATGTAAATACACTATATATATATATATATATAGTGATATATATATACCATATATATAGTGTTTTCTCCCACAATCCTCTCCTTTTAAAAAATTGAGGTACAATTTACGTAAAAAGCACACTCTAAAAAAATTTTAATTAATTTATTTATTCAATTTTGGCTGTGTTGGGTCTTTGGTGCTGTGTGCAGGCTTCCTCTAGTTGCGGCGAGCAGGGACTACTCTTTGTTGTGGTGCGCAGGCTTCTCATTGTGGTGGCTTCTCTTGTTGCGGAGCATGGGCTCTAGGTGCGCAGGCTTCAGTAGTTGTGGCACATGGGCTCAGTAGTTGTGGCTCACGGGCTCTAGAGCACAGGCTCAGTAGTTGTGGTGCACAGGCTTAGTTGCTCTGTGGCATGTGGGATCTTCCTGGGCCAGGGCTTGAACCTGTGTCCCTTGCATTGGCAGGCAGATTCTTAACCACTGCGCCACCAGAGAAGCCCCAAGAGCACACATTTTTAAGTGTATAATTTGATTAATTTTGAAAAATGTATACATTTGTTTAACTACAACCCCAGTAAATATATAGAACATTTCAGTCACTCCAGAAAGTTCCTTCATATACTTTTCTAGTCCATTCCCTTCACATCACACCTTGCCCCTGCCCAAGCACTGCTTTGGTTTCTATCACCATAGATTAGTTTTACCTGGTCTAGAACTACATATAAATGGAATTACCAATATGTATGCTTTTGTGTCTGGATTTTTTTCAACATTCTTTCAGAATTCACCTATGTTATGACTAGTAGTTAGTTCATTCCTTGTTATTTCTGCATAGTATTTCAATGTAGAATGTATCATAGCTTGTTTATCCATTCTCCCATTGATGGTCATTTGGGTGTTCCCAGTTTTTTGCTATTAGGAATAAAGCTGCAAGAAACTTTTTTTTTTTTTTTTTGCGATACGCGGACTTCTCACTGCTGTGGCCTCTCCCGTTGCGGAGCACAGGCTCCGGACGCACAGGCTCAGCGGCCATGGCCCACAGGCCCAGCTGCTCCACGGCATGTGGGATCCTCCCAGACTGGGGCACGAACCCGTGTCCCCTGCATCGGCAGGCGGACTCTCAACCACTGCGCCACCAGGGAAGCCCTGCAAGAAACTTTTTTTATGAAAGTCTTTGAACATATATTTTCATTTCTACTGGATAAGTATCTATGAAAAGAATTGCTGGGTCATAGCTGCCAAATAATTTTCTAAAATGGTTGTACCCTTTTATACTCCTACCAGTGATGTATAAGATTCCACATGCTTCATATTCTTACCAACAACTAATGTTATTAGTCTTTTGTGGAAGGGTTTTAATTTGCATTTATCTGATGATTAATACTGTTAGCATCTTCTCCATGTGCTTTGTTCCTTCACCATTCATATATCTCCTTATGTGAAATGCCCAAGCCTTTCACCCATTTTAAAATTGGGCGAATGGCTTGTCTTATTGCTTTGTAGGAGTTCTTTGTATAGGCTTTTTACAAGTCCTTCGTCATTTATATACATTGCAAATATTTTCTTCCAGTTTATGACTTGCCTTTTAAAAAATTTTTGCCTTTTGATATGCAAGTTTTAAATTTTAATGAAGTCCAATTTATCAATTTTTCTTTTATGCTTGATAACTTTTGTGTCTTTTTAAAGAACTCTTTGTACTCCATGATTGTATAGATACTCTGTGTTTCTTTCTAGGAGCTTTATAATTTAAGCTTTTACATATAATCTTATTTTGAGTTAACAGAATACTTTACAAATGCTTAGATAAGTTCAGGAGCAAAGCATTCAACTTTTTTATTATTGTTGAGATAAATTTCACATACTGTAAAATTCACCTATGTATAGTATACAGTTCAGTGGTCTTCTAGTATAGTCACAGAGTTATGCAGCCATAACTGCTTTCTAATTCCAGAACATTTCATCATCCCACATGCTTATGAAGTAAGTCAGACAGAGAAGGACAAATATTGTATGATATCACTTATATGTGTAAATAAAACATACTAGTGAATATAACAAAAAGAAACAGACTCACAGATACAGAGAACAAACTAGTGGTTACCAGTGGGGAAAGGGGAGAATTTCCAAGAAATCTTATGTTTTCTAGTCAACATATTTTCTTTTGCCACAAAGACTGCTCTCTTTTTTACTCTCTACTGTCCCCACATTTTACAACCTATCCTTTATTTTCCTTCACCTACTTTACAAAGAATATAGGACTCTTAGACATGAGTCCCGTCATCCTTACCTTCATATCTATAAATCCTTCTGTATCCATGTCCATCTTTGCTACCTTTTTATCCTAGCAAAGGGGTTATCATTTCTTCTGAGGTTAACCCTTTCATCTGTACTCTGTATCGTATCCTCATCTGCTTCCTTAGACGCCTTACTTTGTCAGTCACAATCTCCCTTCCACTTCACATTCTTTGTCATCATTATGTAAAGATGTTCAGATGTGTCCTTTTTAATAACATAATAGCTGTCACTCTACTTCATGATTCCTTTTCTTTTTCTCTTTCCTTGACATTTGTCTTGAACTCACTATTTACTCTCATTTAGTCCTCAGTTCTCTGCAGTTTGACCCCAGGACTCTATCCTTAGAACTGTCCTTGCCATGGTCACCAATGACTTCTTTGTTTCTAAAGCTAGTGGATGCTTTTTAGTAACAACTGTGGTATTTCTTCTTCCTCTCTAAAGTGCTCCTCTTTCTTGGTTTCTTTGAGACACAGCTTCCTGATTTTAATTCCATATCAGTCTGTCCTTTTATAGTTTCCTTTGCATAACAGCAAAGCACAGTTTAGTAAAAGCTGTTCACGGGGATGCAAATCATTGTGGTCTAAGGATGAATCTCTGGTTTAGCTTGAATGTCTAGGATAAGTCTTTCATCAATTCATAGACATTTGCTAAGGGTTAAATATAGGAAAACTAAAATTGTATTTGCTGTCAAGATTTGGGGTGAAAAAAAGAAAAAAAAGATTTGAGATGAAGATGTGTTATGTTGCCAGTTATGGATTTTTTAACATGCATCAGTAGGGTTAGGGTTAAGGTTCTCTTAAGGAAATGAAGGAACGCAATCAAAAGCTGTGACTGATGAATTGTGAGGAATTGACCATTCAGCCTAACAACAGACAGCTCCTGGAACGACAGTTCTCTTCTTTCTTGGCAACTGTCCTACATGTTGTAGTGCCTTCAGTTCACCAGATTAGTATCTCCATCATACAATTCATTGTTTTCTCTCTTTCCCTCTCCTCCTTATCTCACTCACTCCATTAGTCTTTTTAATTGTGAAATATAATGTACACAAAACAAATGCAGTGGACTTTCTTTTTTTTCCTTTGGGTACTGTATCTGTGTAAACATTATCAAGTCAAAAAATAGAACATGATCAGTGCCCCAGTCCTCCTGGTATAACCCCCACCACGCTCACCTAACTCCCAGATATAGCCACTCTCCAAACTTTTGAAGCCATCATTTCCTTTGTTTTGCTTATAGTTTTAAAAACTAAATATTCATCCCTTGATAAAACTTTACCTGATTTAAATCTTCCTGTAAATGGCAAAATGCAGTAACTGAGTTTATGGGTGTCATTGTCTAATTTCTTTTGTTCACAGTCCATTTATGATTTTGCCTGTAGCTGAAGTTCATTCATTATGTTCGTTGTGTGGTGTTTCATAGTGTGAATACTTACCCATTTGGTTGGTAAGTATATGAATAGTGTCCAGTTTTCAGCTATTATGAACAGTGCTGCTATGAACATTCTTGTATAATGGCATACTTTTCTGGAATGGAATTGCTGGGTCAACTTCATTTTTACTAGATTTGTCTAATTAGTGTACATATTTAAAAAACTATTCTCTAAAGACATTATGCCATTTTCACTCACACCAACTATATATGAGGATTTCTGCCCCATTTTGTTGTTCATCACTTTTTTACTTGTTTTTGTTTTATAAGGAATTAGCTATTGTTATTTAAACTGAAAACTGTTTCTGTTTTTTCATTTTGATATTAAAGTAACAAAAGTTAAAAAATCTGGGTTAGCCTTATGCCATCTGAGTCCATGCCAGGAAATTAATATGTATTTTCATTATATTAAATGTACTGACATATTTTTATTGTTAGCTATTTTTAGATTCATGTGGGATGACTATATTTTATATACACTGAGTGATATTTGCCACAGATTTTATTCTTTTTAATCTAAAATGTCATAGCTGTGTAAATTTTCAGCCCTAAGCTAAATGGTGAAACTAAATGGTGGTATTTTATATAAACTTCTTCTGTGTTATCTTGAGCAGTAGTACAACTTTGGGTTTCATTATATAGGTTTTATTTCTAGGAGTTTATGTGGAATATTTATTAAAGTAATTCTAATGAATCTTTATTTTTCTTTAAAGTTGGCCTTTGCCAGAGTTTGATCCAAGCCAAATTCGACTAATTGTATATCAAGACTGTGAAAGACGAGGGAGAAATGTCTTGTTTGACTCCAGTGTTAAGAGAAAAAATGAGGACATATCAGTATCGGTGAGCATCATTATTGATTTGGTTCAAATTTAATGTCAAATATTCTAATTCAAGAAGGAATGAGTAAGATTTCAGTTATGGTACTTTTATTTGTCAGTATAAAACATTTTTACCATGTTATTAAAATTTAGAACACTGATTTTGAGAATTTTTAAAGGAAAAAACATTTGTCTTATTTGCATTGGTCTAGTACCAGAGAAAATTTTAGTTTGACATGTATTTACTTATATACTTGTATTATGAGATATGGCTAGAGCTACAGGGATTGTTAAAGTGTATCTGGTACAAATCTCTCACCTTATGATTGTGGAAAGTGTGACCTAGAGAGGTGAAAGTATTTGTCTGAAGGTACAAAGCAAGTTAAATCTGTAGCCCTTAGTTCATCATATTTTCCCATACTATACAGCAGTAGCAAGAACATCTATTCTGTTGACTTTGAACATCATGTTTTGAAATATTTAATGACTAGTTTAGCAGTAACAAATGCCATTCACTTGGTCATCCAAGAAAACCCAAGTGATTGCTATTGTTTTGCTGCTGCTACTTCTATTAAACTTTCAGATGTAAAGACTCTCCATCACCTGGATCTATAATCTGGAAATGGAAGCCTGGAATTGTGTTTTCTCTCCTACCCTAAACTGACAATTTTCACTAACATTTCAGTAAACAACTAGAATTGACTTTTAATAGACAAAAAGTTATTTTTTAATAGGGAAGCTATTTATTTTTCGAGACTTGGGAGTTTGTATTTGAGATTTTGTGTTCTTAGAAAAATTTGATACATTGGACGTGGTCTGTTTTACTTATAATAGCATCCTCATCATCTACTTAGGTGGCATATAATAAATACTTGCCTAATTTTTGAGTTATTTTGATTGTCAGGTTTTATGATGTTCTTCTGACTAGTAACACATTTCTTAATTTTCTGGAGATTGTGCTTTGTTTAGATTTCTTAGCCATTCTCTGGACACTTTTTTCAATCTGACAAGAAAAAAACATTGCAAAATTTTCTTAAAGTATTGTTTGGTTGTGCAAATGACTAAGTATTTACAGAGTACTAGGCTCTTGGAGATTTAGCAGTCTCTACCCTCTTGGTGCCTGCAATTAGACATTCTTAGGGAGGTGAATATTGAACAAACAAACAAATAAATAATTCCAAATTGTGATTGGGTACTGTGAAAGAAACATACAGAATTCTTATGAGATTCCACAGGAAGGAACCCATTTTTTTGTTTTGTTTTGCTTTGTGGTATGTGGGCCTCTCACTGTTGTGGCCTCTCCCGTTGTGGAGCACAGGCTCCGGACGCGCAGGCTCAGCGGCCGTGGCTCACAGGCCTAGCCGCTCTGCGGCATGTGGGATCTTCCTGGACCGGGGCACGAACCCATGTACCCTGCATCGGCAGGCGGACTCTCAACCACTGCGCCAGCAGGGAAGCCCAGGGACCCATTTTTTTATTAGTTTGGTTGTAGGGGTATTAGGAAGGTCTGACTGAGGTAGTGACATTCAACCTGAGATCTCAAGAAATTGAAAGCATGGTATAGGGGATGAGTATTCCTTTAAGCAGGACCAGCAAATGCAGTCTACAGGGTGACTTAGGAGCTTAGTGAATTGAAGGATTTAAAAGAAGGCCAGTTTGGCTGGAGTGATAGTAAAGTAGTCTGTAAAGTAGCTAGAGATGAAATTGGAGAGAGATGGAACAGGAGCCAGAATATTCAGGGCCTCATAGGTCTCTGGGTTAGAAGTGTAGATTATATTCTAAATGTAGTGGGAAGCCATTGAAGGGATCTGGTTTATGTTTCAAAAAATCACTTGGGTAGAGAGTCCAGAAATAAACTCACACATATGTGGTCCATTAATTTACAACAAAGGAGCCAAGGAATATGCAGTGGGATAGGACAGTCTCTTCAATAAATGATGTTGGAAAAACTGGACAGCCACATGCAAAAGAATGAAACTAGACTGCTCTTTAACACCATACACAAAAACTAACTCAAAATGGATTAAAGACTTGAACATAAGACTTGTAACCATAAAACTCCTAGAATAAAACATAGGCAGTAAACTACTTGACACTGGTCTTTGCAATGATTTTCTTGGATGTGAGACCAGAAGCAAAGGCAACAAAATAAAAAATTAACAAGTGAGACTACATCAAACTGAAACAGTTCTGCACAGCAAGGAAAACCATCAACAAAATGAAAAGGTAACCTACCAAGTTGAGAAAATATTTGTAAATCATATATTGGGTAAGGGGTTAATATCTGAAATATATGAAGAACTCATATAACTCAATAGCAAAAAACAAACAATCTAATTGAAAAGTGGGCAGAAGATCTGAATGGACAGTTTCCAAAGAAGACATAGAGTTGGCCAACAGGTACATGAAGAGGTGCTCAGCATCACTAATCATCAGGGAAATGCAAATCAGAACTGCAATTGTGTATCACCTTACAGTTGATAGAATGGCTATTACCAAAAAGACAAGAAATGACGAATGTTGGTAAGGGTGTGGAGAAAAGAGAACCCTTGTGCACTGTCTGTGGGAATGTAACTGATGTAGCCACAATGGAGAACAGTATGGAGAATCCTCAAAAAATTGAAGATAGAATTGCCATATGATCCAGCAGCTCCACTACTGGGTCCAAAGAAAATAAAAACACTAACTTGAAAAGATCTATGCACTCCAGTGTTCACTGCAGCATTATTTATAATAGCCAAGACATGGATGCAACCTAAGTGCCCACTGATGAATGAATGGATAAAGAAAAAAATACATATAATTCAGCCATAAAAAAGAAGGAAACCTTCCTGTATTTGACAACATGGATAGACCTTGAGGGCATTATGCTAAGTGAAACGAGTCAGACACAGAAAGACAAATACTGTATGATCTCACTTATACGTGGAATCTAAATAAACTGAACTCGTAGATACAGAGAACAGATAGGTGGTTGCCAGAGGCAGGTGTGGGGAGTGGGGAAAATGGGTGAAGAGGGTAAAAAATTTAGGTTTCCAGTTATAAAATAAATAAGTTATGGGAATGTAATGTACATATGGTCACTATAATTAATAATACTGTATTGTATATTTGAAAGTTGCTAAAAGAGTAGATCTTAAAAGATCTCATAACAAGGAAAAATTTTTTTTGTAACTATGCATAGTGATGGATGTTAAGTAGACATTATGGAGATCATTTCATAATATATATTACAAATACTGCATCATTATGTCATATATCTGAAATGAATATAATGCTGTTGTCACTTATATGTCAATTTTTAAAAAATAGTGAAAAAATCACCTTGTTACTTAGAGAATGGTTGGATTTGGGGGGATGAAGGAGAAGGAAGCATTTGGTGAATTCACCATTTTGGTTTGAATAGCTGAGTGGTGAGATGCCTAAGAGTCATAGAATCGTAGAAAGTCAAGCAGACAGTTGAAATCTAAGGCTAGCTGCAAATGTGATAAGCATTTTTTTTTGTATTTAGACTGCTAATAGCTCAGCAGAACTTGGCTAAGACTGACAGGTTGACAATCAATACTCTCTTGGTGATTTCTTTAGCAAATATTTATTGAAGTTTTTTTGTGTGCTTGATGATGTTCCATTGAATTGCAGCATATAACTTCTCCTTTACTATTTCTCTTGATGTTATTCATTGTGTTTCTTTAGCATTCTTCCCTTTTGTCTTAAACAGCCTTGTGAGTCTCGTGTCATGCTGTTTCTTGAACGCTTTCTGCCCACCTTTTCTGAAATGATGCTTCATTAGTCTCATTAGTCTTCTCTCCATCTGATATCTCCTTATTCCCTCTGTTAGCTTTTTTCTTTGCCTGCAAATCTTCACAAAGCCTCTTTGCCCGACACCAACAAAATAATTATCCTTTTACTTTCTCCTTTATTTATATGCCCTTCTGTCTTTTTCTGTCTCTGTCTTTTTTTGTCCTTCTCAGTGTTTGTTGGTGTATCTTAGTCTCTCTGCCTCACTCTCTCTCCGGCTCTCCTCAGTGTCTCAGCTCAATCTCTCCTTTGTATCTCTTAGTCTCTTCTCTGTGTCTCTTAGTCTCTCAGTAGTAATCTGTCTGCCAGCTCTAAGCTCATACCATCCACTCATTGCTCAGTCTTCTGAAATTTTCTTGTAAGCCTGCTTCTACTTTTTCAAACTTTCCTCTAGACTCATCAGTGACTAGAAATCAAACAGCCTTGAATATTTCCAGTCTCAGTTGTTTTATATATCCTCATATTATGTGCTATCTCCCTAGATGAAGATTTATCTTCTTTCAAGGTTTATTGTATCACAACTTTATGAATCCTTTCTGATTTCTCTTTTCTGCTACATAAGAATTCTCATAGTCCTTTGTTTATAGTCTTTCATAGACCTTCTATATCATAGCTGTATTTCTCATAGTCCTTTGTTTATAGTCTTTCACAGACTTCTATATCAGAGATGTATTTGTATGTTTATTTGTTATTAAATTGCAAAAAAAAGTAAAAAATTTGTCTGTTACTCACCTTTGTTTCCTAAACAGCACACTGCCTCACACATGGTAAATACTCAGGACATATTTTGATCAGCTTTAATTAAAAGTTAGGAAGTTTATTATCAAAATCCTGTAAATACTTTAATGAAGATTTTATATGTTCCTTTTGAACACTACAGAACACATGGTTTTTTCCCAAATTGTGAGCTGTTGGAATCATTAAGTGATTTTTTTCATCTACTTTACTGTACTTACACCCTTGGAACATCAAATCATGTCAGTTCTGTATAGGCAAAGAGGGACTGTGTGATGTAAATGATCATTTTAAACTTCCTACACAATATTTTGGGTCCATACATAATGATGAGATAGTTTAGGCATTAGCAGTTTCCTGAATATTGTCTTACAGTGCTGAAATAAAATTATATTAATCAATGTATAGCTTTCTCAGAACATTTATTTTCTAATTCTGTTATATTCTGTGAAAAATGACTCGAACATTCAGTGATTTTAATCAAGAAACTTCTCTCTCTCTTTTTTTTTTTTTTTTTTTGTGGTATGTGGGCCTCTCACTGCTGTGGCCTCTCCAGTTGCAGAGCACAGGCTCTGGACGCGCAGGCTCAGCGGCCATGGCTCACGGACCCAGCCGCTCCGCGGCATGTGGGATCTTCCCAGACTGGGTCACGAACCCGTGTCCCCTGCATCGGCAGGCGGACTCTCAACCACTGTGCCACCAGGGAAGCCCAAGAAACTTCTCTCTTTTTTTTTTTTTTTTTTTTTTTTTTTTTGCGGTACGCGGGCCTCTCACTGTTGTGGCCTCCCCCGTTGCGGAGCACAGGCTCCGGACGCGCAGGCCCAGCGGCCATGGCTCACGGGCCCAGCCGCTCCGCGGCATATGGGATCCTCCCAGACCGGGGCACGAACCCGTATCCCCTGCATCGGCAGGCGGACTCTCAACCACTGCGCCACCAGGGAGGCCCGAAACTTCTCTCTTTTATAAAAGTTTATTTTTATTTTTTTAGTTTTGATCCTCAGACCTTATTCATCATCTAGTTGAAATGTAAAAATTATTGAGATGTGGTTTCTTTGAACACTGATATAGCCAAATGGATCAAGTGTGATTTGATCATATGATACTATCTTTATCTTGGTCATTATTTCTGTGTTAACAATAATCCAGCACATGTGTTCCCAGTGAAGTTACATAGTCACTCACATGTTTCAGCCTTCATTGGTTATATACAAGAATAAAGTTGTACATTAGCAGATTCAAATAACTTTGGAAAGGTGAATATAAATTTTAATGTGTTAGAGTTTTGTACACTCAGAAGCATTGTACAAGTGCCAGTAGTTGAATCGTAATTGTGATATCAGATTCGGAACATAGGATTTGGTTAGGTAATTGAATCTATATAAAAGTTAATATACAGAAATCAGTAAACTCAGTATATACAAATAACTTCCAATTGGAAGTATGAAGGAAGTTAAGGCTCTATTTAAAATAGCAATTTTGTGGGATAGGGAGGGTGGGAGGGAGACGCAAGAGGGAGGAGATACGGGGATATATGTATATGTATAGCTGATTCACTATGTCATAAAGCAGAAACTAACACACCATTGTAAAGCAATTATACTCCAATAAAGATGTTAAAAAAAAAAAAGGAAAGAGCATGGGGGCTTCTAAGTAAAAAAGGACAAGTGCTTTAAGCATTTGGGAACTCAATAAAATTATTTTTTAGCACCTTAAAAAAATGAATAAAATAGCAATTAAAAAATGCCTTTTCATAAACTTAACAAAATCTATATGTTTAGAACTTTAAAAATCTCCTGAGGTACATAAAAGCTTACTTGAGCAAATGAAAAGACAAAATATATTTTTGGTTAATACTCAATGTTATAAAGTTGTCCATTCTCTCTAAGTTGCTTTGTAAAATAATGCTATCTCCATAAAAATGCCAACCTTATTGTTGTTGTTATTATTATTATTTTTGGTGGGTGGTGGTATCTGGAATTAGCAGATTCTAAAGTTCAAATGGAAAGAAATTAGCAGTAATAGGTTGGAAAACTGAAAAAGAAAGAGTAGTGAGGTTGAGTAAGTTCTACCAGATTTGAAAAATGCACTCTAAAGTCTCAATAATTAAAAGAATATATTATTAGAACATAAATAGATCAATAGACTAATGGAATGAAATAGAGGATCAGAAGTAGATCTAAATACATGTAGGAATTTAATATATGATAAAGGCATCATCTTAAATCAGGGTAAAGATTAATAAATGGTATTGAGATAATTAGCCAATTATAAGAAAGATAAACTTAGATTCATATCTCAAGTATATCAAACATTTAAATGTAAAAAAAATAAAACTGTGACCTTACAAAAAGATAATATGACTTCCTGTGTATCTGTGGAGTGGAAAACAGCTTTTAGCTATTGCTCAAAATGCAGAAGCCATAAAGTTAAAAGACTTACACATTTGACAACCAAATAAAAAAAGAAACGGAAATAACTTAGATGGTGAGCAAAACAAAGCAAAAGCAAACAAAGAAAAAAGAAAAAAACTACCATGAGGAAAATTAGAAGGTAAACGATACCCTGGGAAAACATTTTTATAGGATATAAAACCAGCTGGTAATCTTTCTATATAAAAAATTCCTAGAAATCAAGACAAGAGAACCATTCAGTAGAAAATTAGGTGAAGGATAAGACCAGGGAGTTCACCTACAGATGACCATTACACATTTAATAAGATTCTTCCTCTCATTCATAATAAGGAAATGAAAATTAAAACTATCTTGTGATTTTAGTTCTTTCCTTTTAGATTGGCAAAAACCCAAATGTTGCATGACAGTACTTTGCTGTTAAAGTGAGTGAGTGAAATGACATCCTTGGAGGGGTAGTCTGGCAGTATCTACCAAAATTATGTGTATTTATGTTTTGACCCAGCAGTTCCACTGGCAGGGTTATTAACAGATGACTGGTTAAATAAGCTATAGTATATTCACACACTGGAATACTGTGTAGCTGTATTTTTTGGAAAAAAACAATGAGGAAGACTTCTAAAGATAGATGGAAAGATTCTCTATGATATTAGTGGAAAATAAAGCAACGGCAGAACTGAATCACTTTTTCTGTAAGAGAAAAGGAAAAGGAATATGCTTATATTTGAAAACAGAGATACTGGAAGGATAATAGTAAGCCAATAAAAATGATTTTACTTATTGGCAATGTGTGGAGTGGGGAAAAGGGTAAAGAGTGGGATCTAGATTTCTTTGTATCGATGAAAATTCAATTAACAATTAAGCTAAGAAGAAATAAAGATCATTTTATTTGAGCCAAACTGAGGATTGTAACGTGGGAGACAGATTTTCAGAAGCTCTGAGAGTTGTTCCACTGGTCAGGAGTTAGAGAGGCATGCATTTTTGAGAGAAAGAATCATGTATCATATTCACAAGTTAAAATTATAAAGTTCATCAGAGATTTTTTTTTAGTCAGGTATGCACATACAGAATGAGCCTTTAGTCAGTGTGATCCCCTGTACAGGATGGGAAAGGAATATTAATTTTAAAAATTACAATGCTGGCATTAGAAGAAAGAGACTGTTTTTCTCAAAGTTGATTACATCCTCCTACCTTGAGGGGATCTGGTTAATGTATAATGCAGATGCACATTAAACATTGGAAAGGCATGTTATGTGTATTTCAATTCTGACTTAGTTTGATTGTCCTGTTTTAGAGATTTTAGATCAATAAGACATTGTGCATAGAAGTGTATGTAAAAGCTGTGAGAGAGAGACACACACACACACACACACACACACACACACACACACACACACACACACACACACACACACACACACACACACACACCTACCTACACCCCTACACCCCTACCCCTTTCTCTGTACAGTGTCTTTTCTCTTTCCCATTCTTAAGTTATGGCTTTTTTGAAACCAAGCAGCAACAACTTTGTTGGAAGATGGTCTAGTGAGGGGACATGGCACAGTAGACATTGGCCTTCTAGGAGCAGAAATTATGCTTCAGTCCTGGAATTGATATATGTTTGTCCCTTTCTTCCCTCTAGCAAATTGCTTCTTGTTTCAGAGATTGGACATATATAGTTACCTCAGCCTGGAATGTCTTTCTAGCCCTCCCATTCTTCTTTCACCTTAACTCCTATACTTTTTTGTAGTTCCAGTTTAAATATCATTTCTGATGTGCCTAGACTAAGTTAAGTTCTTTCTTGGACAGTTCATATAAACATCATTGCTCCTTAATCTCTTTGTCTGTAAAATGGGGATAATAATAGTACTTACTTCATAGAGTTGTTGTGAGGAATAAAAGAGTAAATATATGTAAAACAGAAGAGTACCTGACCAGATACTAGGTGCTATGTGAGTTAACTGTTGCTATCATTATTACTTTTATTAGACATATTTGAAATAATGTATTTAATTATACTAATTTGTCTATTTGTTAAATATCTCCTCCTGTTAGATTGTTAGTTCCACGAGGAAAAGAACTGTTTTATTCACTTCTTTTCCCTAGTGCTTGGTACACATAGTACTCAGTTACTTTTGTTGACTGATAAGTGGTGGTTTGCAATAGTAGATAAGTCAGGCCAGCTGGGTTTTGAAGAATGAACATACTGGTAAATGTGATAAAGCATTGCAATGTTTTTAGGAGTATCAGAACTTGGTGGATTGCAACTTTGGTAGTTGTGAGCAGTGAAAGCTCTAGAACCTGTTTGGGAGGGAGAGGAGAACAAGAGGAATAAAGCAAAAAAAAATTTTTTTATTAATTAATTTTTATTGGCATCTAGTTGCTTTACAATGTTGTGTTAGCTTCTATTGCACAGCAAAATGAATCAGCCATGCATATGCGTATATCCCCTCCCTTTTGGTTTTCCCTGCCATTTAGGATACCACAGTGAATTAAGTAGAGTTCCCTGTGCTATACAGTATGTTCCCATCAGCTGTCTATTTTATACATAGTATCAATAGGGCAGTAGTGTATATGTGTCAATCCCAACCTCCCAAATCCTCCCACCCCACCCCTTTCCCCCTTGGTATCCTATCCATACATCCATACATCTGTTCTCTATGTCTGTGTCTCTATTTCTAAAGCAAAGAATTGAAATACATTCTTCTTCCATGCTAGACAATACAGCCTTCTGGTCCTAAGCTCAGCTATTATTAAAAATGTAACTGTCCAATACATGGATGCATTCTCATTTCAAAAGATTAAACTTACATATATATGAACATACATTGAAATATGTCTCATTTGCATTTCTCTTCCTATTCCTACATCTCCCCAGTTTTTTTCCATTAAAATATATTACTTACATTAGCTTGTAATGGGTGTGTATATATATATATATATATATATATATATATATTTTTTTTTTTTTTTTTTTTTTTTTGTGGTACGCGGGCCTCTCACTGCTGTGGCCTCTCCCGTTGCGGAGCACAGGCTCCGGATGCGCAGGCTCAGGGGCCATGGCTCACGGGCCCAGCCGCTCCGCAGCATGTGGGATCCTCCCAGACCGGGGCACGAACCCATGTCCTCTGCATCGGCAGGCGGACTCCCAACCACTGCTCCACCAGGGGAGCCCATATTGTTATATTTAAATAAATTTATAAATATTTTAAAATTCCTCAATTTTAATTTCTAATATGGGAAAATATTGATACATACATCACACATAAACAAAATGCCTTTGGGATCCTAAATAATTTTTAAGAGCATGAATAGGTTTTTGAGATCAAATAATTTGAAAACTGCTGCAGTATATAATTAAGTCCCAACAATGAACATTGTGTAGACCATTGTAATTTAGAAAAATTCCCATGTTTTAATAATTTTGGTGAATAAAGTACAGTTAATAAATGCCACAAATATTATTATAGCTATGAGACAAAGAATAGAAAACAGTACTGGAGAAAATACAGTAAAATGCAAATAGTCATTATATTAAGGTTATGTTATTTTGAATTATTTCATCCTTGGTTTTTCCAAAGGTTTTTATGCTATAATTTATATATGGTGGAAAATCTGTTAAAATATGAATGGGAATAATGTCTCCATTTCAGAAGCTCTGTAGTGATGCTCAAGTTAAAGTCTTTGGGAAATGCTGCCAACTGAAACCTGGAGGAGACAGTTCTTCCTCTTTAGATAGTTCCATGACTTCATCTTCTGATGTAAAAGACCAGTGTCCTAAGTACCAGGTAAGATCACTGATGTCTTTTATTCATTCACAAGTATTTTTGAGTACCTACAATGTGTTGTATGCCATCCTAGGGACTGAGGATGTAACAGGGACTAGTGCTTACCCTCCTGGAGCTTACAGTATAGCTGGGGAGACAGATAATTAAGTAGGTAAGTTTATGAACTTTGATAAATCTTAGGATAGGGGAAGCATAGAGAGCTTTGGGCACAGGTAGCAGGGGCATTTTCTCCTTTTTATTTCCCATTTCATATTTTTTAGGCTACCAGAATAATTTCTTATTTTATACACTTTTTAATTATTGAAATATGAAGATAAATATAATACAAGTCAGCTGTAGTATGAAATTAAAATATGGCTGAAGTATAGAAATGTACATTTTCATTTTTCAAAATTAATGTGGCTCTTCTTTTAAAATACGGAATTAACCAATCATTTGACTATATAGGAACTTCTCTATAAACTTGTTATGTTGTTATATTTTACATAGGATCAGTACTTGGTTTCAAATAAGCAAATGTCATCTAATGTGAATTTGTGTCGTTCAAGTTTGCATGAATGAATCACAGGTATTTTACATTTAGCAGTACCAAAATAGAATCCTGGACCTTTAAATTATTTATAATTAGGTAAATTGTTTTTGGATAGAAACTAACCCTTATACCATATCAACATGACAGTATATGTGGAACAGCTTCGAAGTTATAAAAGTCCAGATGTTAGGACTACCTACATAGTATGTAGTCCTAGTATCTACATAGTTCTGCCTGGCCTCCTCTATTCCTCTTCCATCTTAAGCATGTTACCCTAACAAGTTCCTAATAGTGCTGTGCTATGTAGGATCATTATACTTATGCCAATTTACAAGTTTTCTAATTTGATCAACTGTACAAACTTGCCTTTCTTCATAATGTTATGCAGTTAAATAGTATTAGCAAATGGATCCAGACTGTAGAAACCCTGAAGCAGTGAGTGATTATAATTCTCATTTTGCATCAAAAATCCCTAGAGTTTTTTTAAAGTACAGGTTCCCAGGTTATATGTCTAGATATTCTGGTAGTAGGTTCATTATGGTCTTGGAAATCTGTTTTTTTAGCAAGAAGGCATTGAATTATTATGCATATAGTTCACTACACTTGATAGAGTGTTATTTCAGGTAACTAGAACATTATTTTTGATTTACGGGGTATTAACAGATTATTGCTTTCAGCAATGAGTACTTACAAAGAATTGAACTTTTAAGTAAGAGCCTTTTTAAAAAAGCATTAAAGATAATAGCATTTTCTTAATTATATTCTTCATTATAGATTATGTCACATTAAAATATGTAACATGTCAGTGATATTCATGATAACTATTTGGTATGTATTAGAGCAGGCAGAGAGAACATTTAATAGCAAAGTATGTGGTTTCATAAAATTTATACACCAATTTATTTTTACTGTATTTTGCCTTCTGAGAATTCTTTTCTAATTATAATATTAAAATGTTTAAATGACTTGATATTTAAATTTGTGTAGCTCGTTTAATGTAAGAAATATTTTTAGTCAAAATAAGAATGGAGTTAGATGCATTGTAACAAAAATGAGCTTGTAAGAGAAGGTTCTCATTTCTGTCATTATCCAGAAGCAATTTAGGTTGCCAAGAAGATTGGTATTGTTGATCTTA
This sequence comes from Mesoplodon mirus, assembly GCF_964341445.2. Taxonomy (NCBI): domain Eukaryota; kingdom Metazoa; phylum Chordata; class Mammalia; order Artiodactyla; family Ziphiidae; genus Mesoplodon; species Mesoplodon mirus. The sequence goes on from NC_138980.1 coordinate 74,983,257, forward strand.
AAGAAAAATAAACTACTTTATCATGTAAAAAATTATTCTACTCTGTTTCTAAAATGTTCGTAATACCTAGACTTCAGGAAATAAAAATTTTGTCTTAACCAAATCCCAAGAATAAAAGAGTTGCTTCTTGTAGTAACCTAGGTATATCAGAAGTGATTTTTTCTTAAAAAAAAACTTTGTGCCTTTATTAAAATAAAATTAAGACAATAGCACTGAGAAAGAAAAAACAATATGTCAATGAATGTATTAAAAAACTAATATGAACATAGTATGTATAATGAAATGGATTGCTATTTGAAGATGTTCTTTTTAAGAAAGGTGACAAAACGTAAATATATAGATTTTTTTTAACCCAAGGCAGGTAGTAAACAAGCAAAAGAGTAAAAGAGAATCACATTATAAAAAGAAAAATAGTATGTAGATGTGTTCCCTGGCTTTCACTTGTAAAATGGGGGTCCTCATCACTTTATTGTTATCTTCAGAAGAATCTTTTAAGTATTTTTAAAAACTTCTAGTTCTTGATTTCCCATGGTAGAATGGCATAGTGAAATTTGTGCATAATCCTCATTTACTATCTTAGATAGTTTTTTTTTTTTTTTTGGTACGCGGGCCTCTCACTGTTGTGGCCTCTCCCCCTGCGGAGCACAAGCTCCAGACGCGCAGGCCCAGCGGCCATGGCTCACGGGCCCAGCTGCTCCGCGGCATGTGGGATCTTCCCGGACCGGCGCATGAACCCGTGTCTCCTGCATCGGCAGGCGGACTCTCAACCACTGCGCCACCAGGGAAGCCCTTAGATAGTTTTTTGGTCATCTTTCTCATCAGTTGTTTTATTATGTTAATTGTATTGGTTATGAATTGCATTGGGATATCCTATGAAACAGTGGCTTAAGCAAATTAGGGATTGGTTTCTTCACATGACAAGTCTGCAGAGAGGCCATCTAGGCTCGATAATTTATGGGCTTCAAGGTGGCCTCAGAGACCAAAGCTTCCTTATCTTTCTACTTAGCCAGAATTACTGTGTACATACTTGTTGCCTTGTCGTCCTCTTATGGTGTCTTCATCTTCAGTGATTTCCATTTGTATTCCATTGACCAGGACTGTGTTGAATGCATGTAAATGGATAGTTCTGAAAGCTACCACTCCAACCACTGGTTTAACTCTTTGAATATAGAGACCAACTCGAAATCCTCTATCTGCAAGGGAGGCTCTGAAATGCAGTTTTTTTCATTTAGGCACATTGCTTCCTTGAAACAACTTGAACTTCAAAAAACAAGGAAGGGCCTCCCTGGTGGCGCAGTGGTTGAGAGTCCGCCTGCCGATGCAGGGGATACGGGTTCGTGCCCCGGTCTGGGAGGATCCCATATGCCGCGGAGCGGCTGGGCCCGTGAGCCATGGCCGCTGAGCCTGCGCGTCCGGAGCCTGTGCTCCGCAACGGGAGAGGCCACAGCAGTGAGAGGCCCGCGTACCGAAAAAAAAAAAAAAAAAAACAAGGAATAAGATATTTGGTGGTTAACTAGTTGTATTTGCCACAGTATATAAATAGTAACCAAATGGATGAGTCAATTTTTAGATTTTTTTGACTCCTATGAGGACAATTAAAGAATAATGGAAGAGAATAACTTTTTAAATCAGAATTCTTTACAAACAAGACATTCTAATGCTTAAGATAAGTCTTTTTTTTTTTTTTTTTTCCCGTACGCGGGCCTCTCACTGTTGTGGCCTCTCCCGTTGCGGAGCACAGGCTCCGGATGCGCAGGCTCAGCGGCCATGGCTCACGGGCCCAGCCGCTCCGCGGCATATGGGATCCTCCCAGACCGGGGCACGAACCCGTATCCCCTGCATCGGCAGGCGGACTCTCAACCACTGCGCCACCAGGGAGGCCCCAAGATAAGTCTTTTTTAAAAAATGCAAAATGTCCAAGTTACCCCTTTTGCAAATGCTTCTTTTTGCACAATAGGGGTGGTAAAATCTGTTCAGCATGTTCAGTGAATTCTACTTCTTGTTATCTGTCCTGGAGAAGCATTGCATATGCATAAGATGTGGCTAAGAATGTTTATTTGAGCGTTATTTGTAATAGCAAAAAACAAGAAGTAACTTAAATGCCTGTCAGTAAGGGGAACAGACTTGATAAACTGGTATTTTCATATAGGAGGGTACTATGCAGCTCTCAAAAGGAATCTATGTATAACAATATGCTTAGATCTATAAGACATTGTGAAATGAAGAAAATGAAATGAAGAAAATCAAGCTACAGAACAGTGTATACAACGTAAAATCATTTAAAAAAACATTATGTAGAATACAGCAAAGGAATTTTTAATAAAAATCAGTTTTTGAAATAGGTTTTAAATTCTGCAGTTTTATTAATGTTATGCTTATTGTTTAGGGTTCTCGATGCTCTTCTGATGCCAATATGCTTGGAGAGATGATGTTTGGCTCAGTAGCAATGAGCTACAAAGGCTCCACCTTAAAGATTCATCAGATCCGGTGAGGGATTTTTCTGATTTTTCTTGATGAATCCATTTTAGAATGTTTAGTTTTTTAAAAGATGGGCGAATTTCATATAGTCTTCACTCAGATTGAGCATGTCAGATACAAAGTTTATGATGTTTTATGGGTTTAATGCTACTTCATGGCTGTTGTAACTATGCTGTGACATCTCTGTGACTTAAACATTTTTATTTGTAATAAATTGGAAAGGTCCTTGTGTTTCAGTTTTGATCTCTCTCTATCCCTCTCTTTTTCTTCATAGTTCCCCTCCACAGCTTATGCTCAGCAAAGTTTTCACTGCACGGACTGGCAGCAGCATCTGTGGAAGTCTCAATACGTAAGTAGTTATGGATGAAGGGAGAAATGAATTCTTTAAGGTTTGCAAAGTATGAAAACCAATAAGCTGCTTTCAGGATTGCAGCATAAATTCAGATTTTATTCCATCCCTTAAGTTTGAAAGTTTATGGAGGCCAGATTTTTTTCCCCTAGCTTTGTTGAGATATGATTGACATACACCATTATGTAAGTTTGAAGTATATGACGTGTTGATTTGATACATTTATATATTGCAAAGTGATTATCACCATAGCCTTAGCTGCTACCATCCTGTCACATAATTACCATTTCTTTTTTGTGGTGAGAATATTTAAGATTTACTCTGTTAGCAACTTTCAAGATATAATGCAGTATTATTAGCTATAATTAGCTTGCTGTATATTAGACACCCAGAACTTGTTAATCTTATAACTAGAAGTTTGTACCCTTTGACCATTTTATCCCCATTTCCCATACTCCCAGTCCCTGGTAACCATCACTCTGCTCTCTGAATCTCTGAGTTCGGCTTTTTTTTTTTTTTTTTTTTGCGGTACACGGGCCTCTCACTGTTGTGGCTTCTCCCGTTGTGGAACACAGGCTCCGGACGTGCAGGCTCAGTGGCCATGGCTCACGGGCCCAGCCGCTCCTCGGCATGTGGGATCTTCCTGGACTGGGGCACGAACCTGTGTCCCCTGCATCGGCAGGCGGACTCTCAGCCACTGCGCCACCAGGGAAGCCCCTGAGTTCGGCTTTTTAATTTCTTTTTAATTAAACAAATTTAAAATTTTTATTTATTTATTTATTTTTTGGCCGTGCCTCATGGCTTGCAGGATCTTAGTTTGCCAATCAGGGATTGAACCCGTGCCCCCTGTAGTGGAAGCACAGAGTCCTAACCACTGGACCGCTAGGGAATTGGCTTTTTTAGATTCCACACATAAGTGATATCATACAGCATTTGCCTTTCTCAATCTGACTTATTTCACTTAGCATAATGCCCTGAAGGACCAAAGTTGTTGCAAATGGCAGGACTTCCTCTTTTTTTCTTTTCATGGCTGAATAATATCCACTGTCTATATATATACATGACAGCCTTTTTTTATCCATTCATCTGTTGACAGACACTTGGGTGTGGCTGTATTCCAATAAAACTTTATTTACAGAAACAGGCAGCAGACTTAATTTAACCCTCAGGGTGTAGTTTGCCAACCCCTGATTTAAATGATTAGTTGGTTTATAGTACTAATAGGGAAACTTAAAACTTAAAAAAAAAAGGTTTTACACTTAAAATTTGAGGTATACAAAGAATTGCCATTAAGAGCATAAAACGAATTTGGAATTTATTTTTTTCTCCTCCCACTTAGGCTGCAAGACAGTCTTGAATTCATCAATCAGGACAACAGTACATTAAAGGCTGATAATAACACAGTTATTAATGGACTTCTTGGAAATATAGGTAAAACGGTTTTATACGTTTTAAAAATGTTCTTAATAGTGTAGATAATAATGTTCTTAATAATGTTAGAAGACCAAAGAATTTCAAATACTGGAAGTGGGTTTAAATTGCAAGTATATGTAATATTTGTATTATTCGAAAAATTTAATTTTCATATATTTGAACATAATGTTTATTTTGTACCTGAAAAAAGAGAACTGCTGAAGAAATACCTAATTTGTTTTTTGGTTTTAATTTCGATGCATCTTTGAAAAGTACTTTTGTTGATGTGAAAAGCCCTTACTAGCTCTTTTGAATATTTCAGCTGAGGGAGACAGGTATTATACTTTCTCCCTTTTCTTTGCCCTAACCATAGAGTAATTTTAAAATGGTGCTTGTTTTTTTGACCTGTAATTTAGATGAGCAGATATTCAAATTTGATGTTTCTTAAGAGATTTATTAAAATAGAAGCTTATTTAGTAATTTGGTTAGTTTATTGTTTGTTATTTAAGTTCAACATTTTAAAGTGACAAACTATTTCTAAAATTTCTGGTCCTTTGGTTTATCTTAGATCAAATAAATTACTGCTGACCATATTTCCAGTGCAAAACGAACTGTAGTGTATTAGAGAGAAAAAAAAAAAAGCAAATTGGTTCTGAAGAACCTAGGGGCAGGACAGGAATAAAGACGCAGATGTAGAGAATGGACTTGAGGACGTGGGGAAGGGGATGGGTAAACTGGGATGAAGTGACAGAGTGGCATGGACATACATACACCACCAAATGTAAAATAGATAGCTAGTGGGAAGCAGCTGCATAGCACAGGGAGATCAGCTCAGTGCTTTGTGACCACCTAGAGGGGTGGGATAGGAAGGGTGGGAGGGAGACGCAAGAGGGAGGCGATATGGGGATATATGTATATGTATAGCTGATTCACTTTGTTATAAAGCAGAAACAAACACACCATTGTAAAGCAATTATACTCCAATAAAGATGTTAAAAAAAAAAGAATAGGATGAATGTTTCACTCATTCCCTGTTTAGTGGAAATTTTTATTTGTAATTAATTTTAATAAATATCAGTTATACGTATTAGTAGAAGACAGCTTTTTCTCCCACCTTTAACAGTATAGCATCCTATTATTTTTTATAATTCATGTTCATTCAAATAGCAGCTATTTATTAAGTACCTACTATGGGCTAGTTGCAGTGTCAGACACGTGTTGTAGAAAGCATGCATTTTATAGAAAAATAGAAGTTCTACTTTTTCTTAACTTGATTAGTTCATTCATTTTTAAAAAAATTTATTAGCTTATTTGTTTATTTTTGGCTGTACTGGGTCTTCGTTTCTGTGCGAGGGCTTTCTCTAGTTGTGGCGAGCGGGGGCCACTCTTCATCGCAGTGTGCAGGCCTCTCACTGTCATGGCCTCTCGTTGCGGAGCACAAGCTCCAGACGCGCAGGCTCAGTAGTTGTGGCTCACGGGCCTAGTTGCTCTACGGCATGTGGTATCTTCCCAGACCAGGGCTTGAACCCGTGTCCCCTGCATTGGCAGGCAGATCCTCAACCACTGCACCACCAGGGAAGCCCAGTTCATTCATTTTAGTAAAGTAAAAATGTGACAGAAATAAGTCTTTTTTTCTTTATAATTTGATACTTTTAAAAGCTAAAGGGGCTTATTAAAAGCTGTTTATTTTAATAATACAAATCCATTATCATGTATAAAGGTAAAGTGCACTATAGTTGCTAGATATACTCAACTTCTCTGTTTTAACATGGAATAGGAAATTAATGCATTTAACAAAGCACAGACTTTGTTATGAATGGCTTTTTCTTGCACATTCTTAATGGTGAATCAAGGATATTTGAGCACCATTTCTTATTTTCTTTAAATTTCCAATTAATCAACAAGTACTTATCAAGCACTTATTATATGCCAAGCACTCTGCTAGGCCCTGAGAATACAGTGGTGAACCAGACACAGTTCCTGCCTCAACAGATTTTTAGTTAGTGGAAGTCAGACAAGCAATACAATACAGTATACAATTACAGTATACTGTAGTTAATTTTTGGACAAAACTAAGAGCATGTTGTGATAGAAATGAGAAGGAACACCCAGTTCAGTCTTGGAGTATCACAAAAGGCTTTCTTAAAGAAGTGAGCCTAAACTTGAAGAATTAGCCTGACAGTTGGGAAGAGAAACGTTCTAGGAAAAAGCAGGAGCATGTGCACAGACCTAGTGCAAGAGATCATTGAGTGTGGAAAGAATGTGAACAAATCAGTGTGGGTGGAGCACAGTGTGGATATAAGTAAAGGAAGTAAAAGGAAATAAAGAAGTGAGCAAGAGCCAGATCATGAAGGGCATTTTGGGTTACACTGAGGAATTTGGACTTATGCTTTGGGTAAGCAGTTGGGTACCAGTGAGGGTGTGTTAGTTTGGGTCTTCCTCCTGGTTTTTAACAGGTGCCAAGACAAGTTTAAACATGCAAGGATTTTATTATTACTAGGTGAGAGAAATGAAGAGGGAGCTGGGAAGGGTTCAGAGAGCCCTCAGATTGTGGTGCAAGTTTGCCTTGAGTGAAAGAGAGGAATAAAAGCTTGAGTGGACATGTTCCAGCCTGCCATATAGTCCAAGGAAGGTTTGATAAGGCTGTGGATGAGTCTTTGAGTCAGAGTTGGTTGTCAGAAGTGACCCATGTCTTGCCAAAATGGGCCTGCCTTACTATAGCTACTGTGTTTAGTCATTGGCTAGGCGCAGCCTGTGGGATATGTGGCCCTGCACAAACATGGCAGTGAATTTAAGAACACAGCAGCTGGGGTGCTTGGCCATTTGCAGTTCTTATAGCTGGAGAGTTTTGTGGTGCATTCTCAAGGCAACAACAGAAGAGTTTTCACACTGTAGAAACATGATCAGATCAGATTTGTATCTGCAAAAGAATATTCTAATTGCTATAGGAATAGATTCAGATGAGCCAGTGGGATTGAGAAAACACCCATATTAGAAGGCTGCTTATGACAGTCCAAGTGACAGATAATGGGGACGTAGAGTAAAATTGTGTCCATAAGGATAAAGAGTTGTTGAGAACTTTGTTGGGAGAAATAGAGTAGACAAGACTTGGTAATTAGGTAGAGGAGGTGAGGGGAGAGGGGGAGTCAGGGGTGGCACTGAGCTATTGGGTTGTGTAATTGCATGAATATTGGTTCCATTCACCGGGAGGAACATGAGAAATTGGGAGTTGATGATTTTAGGTTTAGGCATGTCGAATTGGAAGTATTGGTAGGATATCCAAGTGAAGATAGCCATGGTAGTTAGTTAGAGAGAGAGAGATGTATTCTGGTGGTAGCTGCTGTAAGATAATGAATGTATAATAGTTTTAAAACAATAGAGGTTTTTTCTCACAATTTTCCTCAAAGCAGTGTTTTAAAGGTCCAGTCTCCTTCCTTCTTGGAGTTCTACCTTCTTTACAATATGGGCTCCGAGGTTGTGCTCACCTACACAAAGCCAGTGGAAAGAGATTGAGTATGGAGAAGGCACATTCCCTTCAAAACCACCTCAACCTGAAAGTGATATACATCACTTTTGCTCACATTCCATTGGTGGTAACTAATCATACAGCTTCACCTGTATATAAGGAGGTTTGAGAAATATGGTCCCTAGCTGGCCGGCTGCTTCCCACAGACTACTTGATGTTATGCAACGGAGAACACAATCCTTTTTTAGGTTGTTAGCAGTTTCTACCATGGATTTGAGAATTATTATATAAATGATAATTGAAAGCATAAGAATGAATGAGAGGGAAATATTGTTGAGGATAGAACCCTGGGGAATGCTGGCTTTAAAGATGGAGCAGGAGAAGAGAATCACATAAAGGAGACTAAGAAAAAAAAAACTTAGCATGTGTTATCATGAGAACTGAGGGAAAAAAGTTCAAAGTGTAATGTAGTCAGCATCAAATATGATGTAAGGTAGTGTAAGATAGTATGGAGTGCATTAAATAACAGGAAGGCTTTTGGTGGTGGCCTATGTGAGTAGTTTCAGTGGGGAGAATAGAAGCCAAAGTTGAGGAAAGACTCAGAGGTTAGTCTTCTTTTCTAAGATGTAAGCAGACATCCTCAAACTTCTTGGTTTCAGGACCCTTTTACACACGTAGAAATTATTGAGGACCACAGAGAGCTTTTGTGTATGTAGGTTACATTTATTGATATATACTGTATTAGAAATTAAAATTCAGAAAAAATTGAAAATATTTACTTAGTAACTCATTAAAAATAACACTTATAACCCTTTTTATGTTAATATAAATAACATGTTTTGAAATAACTATACTTTCCAAGACAAGAAAACTTAGAGTAGCATTGTTTTACATTTTTGCAAAACTTTTTATTGTCTGGCTTAATAGAAACAGCTGGATTCTCATATCTTCTTCTTCATTCAGTCTTTTGTAATATGTTGTTTTGGTTGAAGTGTGTTAAGAAAATATAGTTTCACATAGATATGTAGCTAGAAAAAGGAATGTCCCCAAGAACCCCTTGAAAGCGTTGCAGGGTCCCCTTAGGGGGTCCTTGGACCACATTTTAAGAACTACTGAACTATAGGATTAGATATATGGGGAGAAGGTAGAAGAGTTCTGACTGTATTTAAATGTTGATGGAAAGGGAGGTTATAAGGAGGATGAGGTTGGAGATAGAGGTGATACTGGTAAAGTGGAAGGGCCTAGCTGACTTAGAAGAATTAGCTTTGGAAGGGAGGGAGGGAGATACCTCTCAGGATTTTTCACAGATAGTCCCTGCACATAAAGGGGACTTGAATAATGTGACCTGTTATTACTGCTCAGGCAGGAAGGAGGCAGAGATGAAAGTTGATTAAGTTTGGAGATTAAGTTTGGAGATAGCATGGTAGGAGAAGGAGAGTTCCCATATGGTGATTCTTCATGTGTACAAACATATGCATACTGTACGAGACAAAGTCATATGCTGAGAGTAAGAAGAGGTGGTAGGGAAGGCGATTAAAGAGAGCAGGTAAGTTTTGAGGTAACTAGGAAAAAATGAAGAAGGAACTGAACAATGAAAATGGAAGGTTTGCTGCACATGCACTATAATTATAGAAACTCTTGTTTTAGAAAAATACCTATTAGCAATTTGAAAAATACATTTGTCACTTTTTGAAACAGAAAAGTCCCCAGTTCCATCCTAGATAAACCTCCTAGATGGCTATTTAGGCCATCTTGATGAAGCATAACTAACAAGTAATGCAGCTGCTTGCTTCCAGGCTGGAATGTTACCCTTTCTGGGTCTTCAGACTCTTATCTTCTCTTGGTCAGGTGTGTGGCAGCTACTTATGTTGGGCAGCAGGGAGTCTGGCCCTGACAGGCTGCATTGGCTTTCTTGCTTCCATAGTGGCTGACCCTTGCTCTAGGAACTTTGGTTTCTTCTGTTACTTTATAATTTACCACTAGTTTAGAAAAACCAATTTCATACTTATTTGTCAGTAGACCCCTTTATTTGCTCTTTGTTTTATTTTGTGTTCTGTTTTTCAGCCAAGTGCTTAGGTGGTTTTCTTCTTAACTGTAGTTGCACAATGTTGTAATCTTAAAACTGACTTTTTAAAAGATAAATTTATTTGGCAAATGTCAGATTATATAGATAACATTACTGTGCTGTTTTGAATCTTTAAAAACATTGTTTTAGATGAGAAAGGATTGAACATTTTACCTTGTATAGTGGAAGCTTATTTTTATTATTTATGTTTTATTTTTATTATTATATGTGGACTTATTAGTAGATTGTTATGTTGACATAAGCCATGACCAGAGGGAAACCATCCTGTTCTAAAAATAGGAAGCCAGCTTGAATTATTCTTACCTGCTTAAAGGTTTCCATCCATATCTGTTGGTCTGCTTTTGTACTTCCTTAGCTCACCTTTTATTCCTGACGCATTGTGGCTTCTCTAACAGCCCTCTTTCATATGTATTTTACGTTTCTGCCATGTAGGTCTTTCACAGTTCTGCAGCCCCAGGCGGGCATTCTCTGAACAGGGTCCGCTCCGCCTGATCAGGAGCGCCTCTTTCTTTGCAGGTTTGCCATGTGCTGTGTGGGTAGACTAGTTGGTGTGCCCCAGCGTCTAGAATTCATAGTTAAGCTGTGGAAACAAGAGAGTAGAGAAATGCAGTTGGGGAAGGTGTAGTTGAGAAAACATTGCTTAGAAAGTTTAAGAACTTAATATCTTTCTACTGAATATGTTCTTAAAGTTTCCAGAAACTAAGTTATCAGTGGAATTGACATTTTCATGAAATTTCAGTTTGTCATTTCTTATTTTGTTATGTAATAATGATTTTAACTTTAGAATCCTAAACCAAAATATAGTATGAACGTTGTTTCTTATAATACCAGTGGAATTTCTAATGTGACACTATCTTGTTTCCATGGCTGAGTAGCTTCTGTATCATGGTTCATCAATCGCAGAAAATATCCTATCTTACTATTATTGTAAAATTTCTGATCTACACTATTCCATAAGAATGATTTCTCTTGGAGCTAAAATTTAGATGAACAAGCACCGTTATATTCTGTAAAAGGCATATATGACTATGTTTGTTTACATCATTAAATAGATGATTGTAGAGTGTGTTCATGCTTCTGTATCCAGGAAGTTGTATCCAACTTCTTGTTTTAATTAATATTTATTTTTCTTACAAATGTAAGATACAAACAATGTATATATATTATAGAAAATTTGGAAAATATGAAAAACAGGCAAAAAAATATATTAGCCATCTTGTCAACTGGAAATCACCTTCTTAGTTTTTTTGTTTGTTTTAAAACAAAATTGGGGTTATACTGTTCAGCTTTCTTAAAATTTTTATTATGGAGAATTTTTAAACATACATTTTTATAGGCAGAATAGCAGACAACCATCATATACCAGTCACTTAGCCCCAGCAACCATCATTCTTACTGGTCAGTAGATTGCCTTTTTTTCATTTAGCAGTATATTGTGAATATATTCATATATCATTGAATATGCTTCTAAAATACTTATTTTAGTCATCCCTTGCTTCTTTAGGTATTATACCATAGATTATTTCATATTATATGTCAAATCTTCAGAGAGATCTCAAAGCTTGTTCAACTGAGTAATAGCTCTTGGTGTTGGGTTTGTGCCATGCTGTTGAAAAAAATAAAGGAATGCAATGAGATGAGCATGATTTAGTTTGCTACATAAAAGGAACAAGATCAACCTGAACAGCACTGTATTTTATAAGTCACAGTTTTGTCTTGATTCGCAGTTCACAGCAACCCAATGGACATGCCTGGAAGAGAGCTGAATGAGGACAGAGACAGTGGCATAGCACGTTCTGGTAATGACAGGTTCATGTATTAATCCAATTTTTGATGAGATCACTGTTAGCTGACATTGATTTCCTTTTTTATCTTTGCTTTTATCATCCAGTTTTATGTGCACAGTTTGTTAGTATTGATATTAGCCTTACAAGAGGCTGGTAGAAACAGCAGAGATAAATACTTTAGATTAAAAATTTTTCATGTTTAATAGTAAATGTGCCTGGTGGAGCATGGCCTGAATGAATACACGCTGGCTTAGGCTTAGCCAGTATAAGAAAAATAATATTGCTCAAGAGACTGCTTAGATGCATAGTAGAAAAAACACATTTGCTTATATCTGTTTTCTCCTAACTAGGGTTTAAAGTGTCAGACTGTCTCTTGCCCAGAGAAGCTTAGGCATTTTGAGCCAGTGTTATACATATTTCTTTGAAATACGTACTCTTCCAAAATTTAACAAAGTTTTATTGAAACATTGTGAGGATTAAAAAGAAAAAAACAACAAAAACCCCCAGATTCTATCCTTAACGAGCACAGCTTCTAATGAGAGGAATATCCAGGAAAATCATCTGTCATAGATTATTGTTTGAGGTGTTCTGTGATAGACCTGTGCAGAGGTTCAGAGAAATGGCACCTAACTTAGCCTGGGCAAGGGGCAGGGTGTGAGTAAAGCTGTACAGAGTGTTGATACTTGAAATAAATAGGAGTTATCTGGCCAAAGGCATGAAAGAAGGACATTTCAGTTAAAAGGAAAAGTGTCAGGGCTCAGAGATCAGCATAAGAGAAAGGTGGAGTACTCCTAGGTTTGAATTATCGTTAGGTATGAGAAACTTTATCCACTGTGATTATCTGTATGTGTTGTCACATTGCATGGCTCTGGTATCTAAATTGTTCACAAGTCAGTTTTGAGTCTAGATGGAGACTCCAAACTTCTCATATATTGTAATCCCTAGTTATGCGTGAGAAATTTAAAGAAAATTTTTCAGATACCTGGACTCTACTCTTGAAGATTCTTGATTTACCCTAGAGAAAGGCTTAGGCATCTGTATTTGAGGAACAAAAAATGAAAAACTCAACCACTGATTCTGATGGACAGCTAAAGTTAAGAACCACTACTCTAATAGGAGAAGTCTCATCTTTCAAATAATCCCACCCTTCTTTTCTAATTGAGTTATTTTTGTTCTTAGGAACTAATCTAGAATGTATTTCTCTTAATACTGTTTGCATCTATGTAATCTAGAGATTCAGTTTTCTGTGGCAGGAATTTAGTTTTCATTATTTATCCAAGATTTCAGAAGTGATAAATTAATGTCTCTATACTTCATTTTCTTCATCTGTAAATTGAAGGGCCTGGCAAGACTGATCTGTAAAGCTTCTTCAAGCCATTGAATTCATATATGCTGTTTAAGTTAATTGTGTATTTTCTTCCTTTTTCTGATTGTGTTATTTTTAATACCAGAATTTGATAAAACAGAGCTTTTCCAAATTTAGAGTAACATTTGATTTCTCACAGAAGCTGTACCCAGATTAGTTATACATGCCTAATCTTAGACTACAAAGTTTTATACTTCTAATTGATAAAATGTGGTATTTTCAAGAAAGTAGTCCAGAATTAATTCATTGGCGGCCCAGATGTTTGCATGGCACATAGAGCTCTCCCCTTTACCATTGAATTTGTCAGAGAATTCAAATGAACATATTTTCATAATGATAATCTCTTAGTTTTCAGTCCCGGTGTCCAAAATAATATATCATCTGGCATGTATCTTTTTATAGATGATAATAATACTTCCCTTTTGATTACTTTACAAATTTTCAGTGTGTGTTTATAATGATGAAAATGGGAATCTAAAATATTTCTAAACAAAAGCAAGCCCTTGAGGTCTTTTTCTCTCTAGATTAAGAGAGATTCCTTTTGATACCCCAGGCAGGAAACAGAGCTTTTAGATTGCAGAGAAGGGTTTTCAGAAGAGAATAATTTCCACAGTTAGGGGATTGCAGCACTTATAATCAGAGTGGACTCTATTGGGATGTGTATGTTCCAGAGAGCAATCTGTAGGATTCACTCTTTCTTGGAGCTTGATAGGTATAGTCATGACTCTTGGTAAAAGTACCCAAGCATTCAGAGGTGGCTACCTATGCACAAGTGATCCATGAGTACTTCTTTTTTTTTTTTTTTTTTTTTTTGGCCGCCACGCATGTGGCATCTTAGTTCCCCGACCAGGGATTGAACCTGTGCCCCCTGCATTGGAATTGTGGAGTCTTAACCACTGGACCGCCCCGGCAGTCCCTCCATGAGTACTTTTTTTTTTTTTTTTTTGCAGTACGCGGGCCTCTCACTGTTTTGGCCTCTCCCGTTGCGGAGCACAGGCTCCGGACGCGTAGGCTCAGCGGCCATGGCTCACAGGCCCAGCCGCTCTGTGGCACGTGGGATCTTCCCGGACTGGGGCACGAACCCGTGTCCCCTGCATCGGGAGGCGGACTCTCAACCACTGCGCCACCAGGGAAGCCCCCCTCCATGAGTACTTTTAAATGACGTTTTAAATGGCATTCAAACACTTATTTTCAAATATAGCTTTTGTTCTTAAAATCCAGCTGCTGCGTTGAAATTGAACTGCATCGTATTTAATTTAAGGACTAAGGATTCAGCGAAGCTAGGAGACAGTGTCATGGCCAAAGGAATAAAGCTTTTTTCAAAGTAGCATTTTCGTCTGGGGTGGGGGTGGGGAAGGTAAGGATGTCAAAAGGAGATTGTATCAGGGTCTCTTGCCAACTCACTTTTAATATGTGATTTTTTTCTGGGACCTTGCTCCAACAATGATGTATTTTTTTAAATGGAAATTTTAGAGCCTCATTCAGCAAAATGGAAAATTTGAGTCACCACTCTTAAATTTGTTAAAAAGAAATCTGTTCTTGTTTTTAGTAATTATTGACTTATACATTATACTTGTTCTTACTCTGACTTGACAGCATCTCTCAGCAGCTTGCTTATTACACCATTTCCCTCTCCAAACTCCTCACTTACCCGAAGTTGTGCCAGCAGCTACCAGCGACGCTGGCGACGTAGCCAAACAACAAGTTTGGAGAATGGGGTGTTTCCTAGATGGTAAGTTGGGACTTTCTTTTTTTTTTTTTTTGCGGTACGCGGGCCTCTCACTGTTGTGGCCTCTCCCGTTGCGGAGCACAGGCTCCGGACGCGCAGGCTCAGCGGCCATGGCTCATGGGCCTAGCCGCTCCGTGGCACGTGGGATCTTCCCGGACCGGGGCACGAACCCGTGTCCCCTGCATCAGCAGGCGAACTCTCAACCACTGCGCCACCAGGGAAGCCTGGGACTTTTAACTTACCACAAGATTGAATAGTTCCTTTAACACAATTGTGTATGTTAAGAACCTGGACCTTGTATTTTGTATTTTTAAAGTCTGGAACTGGAAACTTTTAAAGTGTACTACATTTTTAAAAGTTATGCATAACATACAATTTACTATTTTAACCATTATTAGCTGTATAGTTCAGTGGCATTAAGTACCTTCACACTGTTGTGCAGCCATAGCCATTCACGTCCAGAACTTTTTTATCTCCACAAACTGAACCTTTTTACACATTAAGCAATAATTCCCCATTCCTCCCTCCCCTGAGCCCCTGGGAACTACTATGCTATTTTTTTCTCTGTAAATTTGATTGCTCTACATACCTCATATAAGTGGAATCATAGAATATTTATCCTTTTATGTCTGCCTTATTCCACTTAGCATGCCTTCAGGGTTCATCCATATTGTAACATGTATCAGAATTTCATTTTTTTTTATGACTAACATTCCATTGTATTCCATTGTATATACATATACATTCCATTGTATATACATTTTGTTTATCCACTCATCTGTCCTTGGTCATTTGGATTGCTTCCACTTTTTGGCTGTTGTGAATATGCTGATATGAATGTGAGTCTACAAATACCTTTCAAGTCTCCGCTTTCAATTCTTTTGGTTATATGCCCAGAAGTGGAATTTCTGGATCATATCATAATTCTCTGTTGAAGTTTTTGAGGAACTGCCATACTCTTCACCACAATGGCTGTACCGCTTTACTTTCATTCCCACTAGAAATGGCCAGGGTGTGTTTTTTTTTTTTTTTTTTTTTTTTTTTGTCCACGCTGCATATCTTAGTTCCCTGACCAGGGATTGAACATGTGTCCCCTGCACTGAAAGCGTGGAGTACTAACAACTGTACCGCTAAGAAATTTCCCGTACTAGAACTGCACAAGAGTTCTAATTTCTCCACATCCTCACCAGTAGTTAATTTCCTTTTTTTTTTTTTAATAGTAACCATCCTTATGTGAAGGATGTGAAGTGGTATCTCCTTGTGTTTCAATTTGTATTTACCTGATGGCTAGTGATGTTGAGCATGTTTTTGCTTTCTTATTGGCCATACGTATGTTTTCTTTGGAGATAGTCTATTCAAGTGTTTTACTTTTTTAATCAGGTGTTTTTTTTTGGTGGTTGTTGTTGAATTGTAGGAGTTCTTTATATATTTCTGGATATGAATCCCTTATCAGATATATGCTTTGCAAATATTTTGTCCCATTTGATTAGTTGCCCATTTATTCTGTTGATAGTTTATTTTGATACAAAACAGTTTTTCATTTTTATGTAGCCCAATTTATCTATTTTTTTCTTCTGTTGCCTTTACTTTTGGTGCCATATCCAAGAAATCATTGCCATATCCAGTGTCATGAAGCTTTTACCCTATGTTTTCTTCTAAGGGTTTTATAGTTTTAACTCTTCTGTTTTGGTCTTTGATCCATTTACTGCACGTTTTGATATTTCAGTTTTTCATGTTTCTATTTTGGCAAGTTAATTCATTCTTGAAAGATTTTTTTTTTTTTAGTCTGTGTTAAGTATAGCTAAAGATGATGAAGCTTCTTGTTTCCTTTTTTATCCACTCCCTTTATTCCTTCACCTTTGATTTTATTCCTGGAATCTAAAGGGGAGATAAGTAGATTCTAGAACAGTGAAGAGATTATATCAGACTCGTCTATAAACCTTAAAATTCAGGCTCTTTTAGGTTGGTTATATATTGGGATTATCTACATTTTTAGTGACTTCTAATTGAACAAAAATGTTTCCAATCTGACTCTCTATTAAAATTTCTTACAAAAATATGAGTATAAAGGAATAGCCAGTAGATTTCTCAAAGAGATACACAATTGGTATGAATTTTTAGATTTACTTGATAAAACACTGGAAGACCTTTAGCTTGCCTGCATTTAATTGGCAAGGGGATTGATTTGTGAATTTAATTATTTTTATATTTTTTTAAAATGAAAATCCATTTATTTTTAAGGTCTATAGAAGAAAGCTTTAATCTGTCAGAGGAGAGCTGTGGCCCTAACCCAGGGATTGTGAGGAAAAAGAAGATTGCAATTGGGGTAATCTTTTCATTATCCAAAGATGAAGATGAAAGCAACAAATTTAATGAATTCTTTTTTTCACATTTTCCTCTGTTTGAAAGCCACATGAACAAATTAAAAAGTGCAATAGAACAGGTAAGCATAGTCATGTTTATGGTTTGTTTATATTTTTTATTTTATTTTCCTTTGAATCTTATTCTCTCGCTTAAGCATTGTGTTCATTCATTTGGCAGAAAAATTAACAAAATCTGTGCAGGTACCCTACAAAGTGATCTGAGAGATGCAAAGTAGACTTCAGCTCCTTTTAAGAAGCCTACTACCTAAAAAAAAGATGTAAGGTCATTTATCCATTCAATAAATAAGTATTTGAGGGCCTAGAATGTGGCAGGCACTATTCTAGCAACTGAGGATAAGATGTGAAAAAAAGCAACACTCCTGACCTCATGGCATAGAAAATAAACAAATGAATATATAAGATTTTAGATGGTAATAAGTGCTATGGAGAAAAATAAAACAGAGAAAGCTTTTTAAGGAATGCTGGATGGAAGGATTACAAATTTTTATAGGATAGTCAAGAAAGCTCCTGATAAAATGACATATGGTCCAGAGATATGGAGGAGGTCAGCTATAACCATCTGAGAGAAGAATGCTCCAGGAGGGGCAAAGGAGTAAGCCTGATGCTTGAGCATTAGTAAGGAGGAGTAAGGAGGCCAAAGTGGCTGAGTTAGAAATAGGACCAGATCATGTAGGAATTTATAGGATACCATGGTATGAGCATTGGCATTTACTCTTAAGAAAGATGGGAAACCAATGGAGTGTTTTGAGCAGGGGAAATGACATTATTCATGAGACTCACTCTTACTGCTGATGGAGAATAGATTTCAGGGGCAAAGGTGGATGCTTTGGGATCAGTTACAAGGCTGTTGAAGTAATTCAGGTGAGAGATGGTGGATACTTAAAGCACTTTCATGATGGAATTGGTGACAAGTGGTTGGATTCTGGATATTTTTGAAAATAGAGCTAAGGAGATTAGCTGATGGACCGAATTTGGGTTAAGAGAAAGAATAATAGAGGTTGACTGGCGATTTTCCTTTTGAGCAGTAAGAAGGATGGAATTGTCAGTACTAAAATGGGAAAACTACAAATGGAACAGGTTTGGTGGAGGAAGATCAGCAGTTTGTTTGCAGTGCCTCCTGGACATCCAAGTTGTTGTGAGTCTAGAGTTTAGGGGAAAGGTCCAGGCTGGACAGTCATCAGTGTATATATGGTATTTTAAGCCAAGAAACTGATGGAGAGAGAGAGGAGAGGAGAGGAGGCCTAGGCCTGATTTGTAGAGCGTTTCAGTAAGTTAAAATTTGAGGAGTTGAGAACCAGCAGGGGAGACTGAGGATTGGCCATTCAAGTAGGAGGAAAAACAAGAGAAAAACAAGAGAGAGTACTTTTTGGGGTGAGCCAGGTGAAGAAAGTAGTTTAAGAAGTTAGGAGTGATCAGTTGTGTTAAATGCTGCTGATAGTGCATGTAATAAATTGATGTAAAGTAAGAAAATTGTGAATATACGATAGAACATAAAGATAACTAAAAAAGAAGGAAAATCAAAGGTTTTTAGGAGTTCGTAGGGAAGAAAAATGACTTCCTGCTGGGAAGATGTTTCATTTGAACTGAATCTTAAAGGATGTGTAGGATTTTTTAAACATAAAGTTTTGAAAAATGGATATTGTAGAATAACAAGAAAAATTGATATCCTTGTTGCCCAAAGATAACTCATTAACATTTTGCTGAAAGTCTTACCCAGGCCTTTTCTATGCGTATTGTACTTTTACTTGATTGGGACTGTGCTGTGTTCATGCTGTTTTAATTATGTGCCCATTTTGAAAAATTAATCTTTGTTAACATACACATTTCTCATTTTAAATGGTTCTTGAATATATTTTAGTGGCTTTCCTCCATTTAAGTAACTTTTTTATTAGGTCATTTCTGCTTTTTCACAGTTATAGCTATACTGCAGTTAACATCTTGGTGAATTTTCCAGATTATATTTTATAAGAGATTCCTATAAGTTGAACTATCAGTGGGTGTAACTAAAGTTCTTAATCCCTGTGACAATATGTAGAAAGGAAAAGATACAAAGAGGAGTAGTGAGTGGTATGGCTGGCAGAGTTAATGGTGGCCAGATCACAGAGAGTCTAGAATGTTTGCCAGAATTTTTGACTTTGTTAGGCTGTCTTCAAATTGTACTATAGGAACGTTATTTTGGCAGTATGTTTAAAAGAGACTAGTAAAAGAGAGAGGAGATGCGAGACCAATTAGAATGTTCTAGAAAGCAGAGGATGCATTTCAGTAACTCATTAGTGTCTGAGGATCATCTGCCTCTAGAGAAGACACTATATTATTTATTTACATTAAATCTGTTAAAAGACAAATAGATTATTAGCAGTACCTTTTTACTGAGCAGATGAGTAAAGTCCATTTTCATTTCCTTTTTCAGAAGTTCAGCACTGGTGACATTTTCTACACTTTGCTGCTGTCTCTTTTTGTAGTCTGTTGTTGCCAGAGTCAGTACGTGGAACATTAAGCTGTGGTTGAACTGACGTTTCAGTTACTGGGAGAAGTGTTTAAACTTTGTATAAAACTTGAAATATTCAGGCACTATAGAACTCATTAAACATTACTTTTTAAATGTTTTAATGTTTTGTTCATTCTATAACCTAAAGTGCACATTGCAGTACTTAGAGTTGTGTGGATATTTGTTCAACATCTTATTTCTTAATAAAGCTGAAAGATAAAGCTGAGTGAATACTTTCATATAAATGAATAGAACTTAGTTTAGAACGTTCTGTAGTTGGTAATTAATCATAGAATGTAGTAAACCCTGAACCATCCAAATAAGTTATGTTCTAGGGCCAGTTTTCAAACTATCACTTACTTATTTTTTTAATGAAAATCTATGGATTCTGTTTCTGAGCACTGTGGGAATTGTTTCAAAGTCTGCGCCACCTTTTGAGATCTATAATGTAAAATTTTTTATTGTTGGTAAAATTAAGGAAGAATACTGCTTGATTCTAGCTAAAGAATATTTCTTTATAAATTGGGAGTCTCTCAACAGTTAGTGAAAACATAAAGTTAACTGTCACTTTTACCCTATTGAAGCTTTTGGATGAACGTGAACGATTCTGGCCTGACGTAGTCTAACATTTTCTTAAATATATGTTTAAACATTTTAAAAATAATGTGTAATTACATAAGTAATGCATAATTACATTTTTTTGAAAAAGTTGAAAAAATTTCAAAGTTCTTTCTGATATCCATATTCTAATCCTGATCCCCTTTTTGTCTACCTAAAGCAGGACTTCTTAACTTTGGCTAAATATGTTTTTAAGAAAGCAAATATTACTAATAACTTGATACATCTTTCAGTAGCATCTTTATATTTTAGATTTTAAAAAAGGATTTAGTTAACAGAACCATTATTTATGAAATATTAGTGAAACCCAGGAGCTGTTGTTACTGACTTATCATTTTATGATCTGTTTGGGAGAAAAAAGTTTTATGTAACCCAGAAACTGTCAACATCATCCTCATTGTGTGTTGACATTCTGTGGTTTGACAGTTAAGTAAGAGGCTTACCACTGGAAAAATTTGAATTTTATTATACTCATTAAATGACCAAAGGTGCAAAAAAAAAAAAAAGCCACTAGAAATATGTGTGCCTTCTTTATGTATATCTAGTTAAGAATGATGGGTAAAATGTTGTGGAAATATGTGACTTTGTCTTTTACTTTTTTTTCCCCCATATTTTGCCCATGATCAGTATAAGAATTAACTATTTGATTGCTTTCAAGGCTATGAAAATGAGCCGGAGATCAGCTGATGCCAGTCAGAGGAGTTTGGCATATAATCGAATAGTTGATGCCCTAAATGAATTCAGGTACATATTCTCCAGCTTTTCATAATATAGACTTGTTTTGCAGTGTACACTGGAAAATTTATTTATTTTTTTAACTTATTCTAATAAAATTTAATTCTTTAAATTTCTCTGTCCCATAGTCAAATGAGGGTGTAATTCAGTGGGCCATTGACTCCTTTGTTATTAAATATAAAAGTGCTTGGAATTCAAGCACACTTGGGAGGAGTCAGTGGTATGGTTTCTAGCACTGGACCACTAGACAAGCAGATATGACCAGAAGAGACCCTTGTTTTAGCAGCAATGTGCTTTGTCCTTTGTTGGGCTCCTAGATGCAGGGACTGGTTAAGTGTTATTTAACCAGTGATGGTAATCACATGTTCTTAGATACATGGAATACAAAGATACACGGATATAGGGAATATGAACTTGATGTTCCATATAACTCTGTTGCTTAATCCTTTCTCTAGCAGTATTTTCTGACACAACAAAGCTTGGAGCCTGAAGCTCCAGCAAGTGCTGCAACTGCACTCTGATTATGGCAAGGAAACATAATACATATGAACTTACGTTGGGAATCACGCTAAGTGACTGATGTGTTTCTGTCTCAAAGAGATTCATTTCAGTTTTACTTCGTCCTCTCATCCTCTCAGTCTTTCCTCCTTTAGACTGGAGAAATAGTATAACACTTAGCCCAAGAACTCAGACTTTAGTATCTGACAGACAGACCTGTGGGCTAACCCTGGCTCTGCCTTTTACTACCCCTAATGACCTTGGGCAGATTTGTCAGCATTTTTGACCCTTAGCTTTCTAATGTAATACCTGTGAATTCAATTTAGTAATAATCTAATAGATTATTGTTAAGATAGAATGAGATAATGTATGTAAAGTACTTAGCAGAAGGCCCAACATTAATGCGACTGCTGTTTTCTATGACAAATATAACCTACAGCAGTGCTTCTTTTTTTTTATTTTTATTTTTTATTAGTTTCTGCTTTATAACAAAGTGAATCAGTCATACATATACGTCTGTTCCCACATCCCTTCCCTCATGCATCTCCCTCCCTCCCACCCTCCCCATCCCACCCCTCCAGGCGGTCACAAAGCACCGAGCTGATCTCCCTGTGCTCTGCGGCACAGCAGTGCTTCTTAAAAGTCATTCACAGCTCACCTTCACAGTATTGCCAAATCTGCATATCATCTATGCCATTTAAATTTGATGTTTCTCTTTAAATTGACCCTATTTTATACCTAAATAAGTGTATTTCAGAATGTGTGCATCATTACCCTAAATGGGGAATCAGGCTTCTTTGCTGTAATAAGCAAGCTGTAAAAATGAATGCATAATAATTAAAATTAAAAATATGTATCTGTGTATCACCTAAGGTTTATTATCACCAGTAGTCCATGTACCTCACTTTTGTTCATTGGCTTGTGTTGTATGGTCCCTTATTGGGTTAGGGGTCTTCTGAATTGTTTATTTAAATATGAACTGTTACATTTTGAAGTGAAAGCCTATTTTAGCCTGTGATATTGCAGGATTGCTATTGTGAAACTGTAGTCATGTCATGTGTATACTTTTTTTTTTAATGGAAATGACTAAGGAGTTGTGTATTTAGTAAATTTGACAATAAGAGAGAACTCATGTTTATTTTCAACTTTGATCCTTTTTTTCTTCATTTTTCTCCTTTTGTGTTAAACCACAGTGAAAGTAAATCTGGTTTTTTAAACCTCTCTCAAAAGGAGAGATTTCATTGCCTCAGCCATATTCTAGAATCTTTGAATTTATGATAAAATAACTTATTTTCCTAAATAAAAGGTATGTTTTATAGAAGTGTTCTGTATGATTTTTGAGATGGAATTATAGGTAACCATTAAATAGAAGTTGTATGGTAAAAATAACCTAAATTAACATGGAATATTTCATCATGTTTTTAATTTATTTCAATTGAAAAAGTTTACTTGGCAATTCCCTGATGGTCCAATGGTTAGGACTCTAAGCTTTCACTGCCAAGGGTGCGGGTTCGATCCCTGGTTGGGGAACTAAGATCCTGCAAGTCGCACAACGTGGCTAAAAAGTTTTTTAAAAAATTAAAAAAAAAGTTTACTTTATGACTGTTGTATAATATTCTTTGGCTGGATTCAATTATTGAGAAGGAGAAGATTTTCCAGTCATCTGTTATTCACCATAATTTTTAGGATAAAAGACATTAAACGTGAGTTTTTAAATCTTTCTTGTGCAGTAAACACAGTGGTTAGAGGAAATGTGTAGAAGAACACATTAGAGAATTAAATTTCTTTTTTTGTCTTGCAAATAATTTGTACTGGTGAAAATTATGTTAGAGCTAATATTTTCTGCCATATATTTTTGTTAACATATTCATTTTAGACCTTTCTTAAGTTATCAAATGAAGCATGCTAAGAAACAATACAATATTTAAAATTTTTTTTTATTGTGGTAAAAGTAAAACAACATTAAACTTAACATTTAACCATTTTTAAGTGTACAGCTCAGCAGTGTTAAATACATTCACATTGTGTAACAAATCTCTGTAACTTTTTCATCTTACAACATTAAAACTATAAACACTAAACACTAGTTTAGTAATATAGTATTTTTAATCAGTGTGTTTCTTTAGTTCATTGGCATCTTCACTCTATATATGAATTATGTGTGAAGTTATTCATAATTTCAGTTGTTCATACCTTAAGAATTCAGGTTATTACATTTCTGGTGCCATTCATGATTAAATCAAGTTTTATATACATAAATGTTTCTTATAGGTGAAGTATAGAGGAAATGAAATACATTCCCTCAATATTTCTAGATGGAATTTCAAACAAATGTAATGAACTGACTTTGCTTGGCTGTCTATATTATCTTCATAACTTTTCAATTCATATAGACCTCTTTGTATGTTTCTAAAAGCTTTCATGTGAAAGCTCAAAATTTGATCGTTTTATGAACATATGATTATATAAATAATTTTATGTCAGGATGTTTTCTTAAAATGAGAATTTCTTTGAGGTGTTTTGTTTTTTGACCGCACCCTGTGCATGTGGGATCTTAGTTCCCCGACCAGGAATCGAACCCACGCCGCCTGCATTGAAAGCATGGAGTCTTAACCACTGGACCGCCAGGGACGTCCCAAGGTGTATTTTTTTTGTCTGTTTTTTTTTTGTTTGTTTTATTTTGTGGTACGTGGGCCTCTCACTGTTGTGGCCTCTCCCGTTGCGGAGACAGGCTCTGGACGCGCAGGCTCAGCAGCCATGGCTCACGGGCCCAGCTGCCCTGCGGCATGTGGGATCTTCTCAGACCGGGGCACGAACCCGTGTCCCCTGCGTCAGCAGGCGGACTCTCAACCACTGCGGCACCAGGGAAGCCCCTCCAAGGTGTATTTTTAAAAATTAATTTTAAGATACTTTTTGTATGATTCAAGAGGTAAATTATACTGAGTTGCTTAAAGCAAATGTTAATGATTTAGGCTGCATTGGATAAATTTTCTATCAATAGATTTGATATTTCAGTAAGTGTTCTACAGTTAAAGAAAAAGAGGGGCATGTTAGGCTTAACGTAAGTGCTTTTCTGTTTTATCTATGTTGAATAAGGTTACTGACACCAGGTTAATTGGTAGGTGAGAGAACTCCAGCCAGCACACATTTTACTTGGCCTCCTTGTTTTTTACAAATATTTGAACCTTTAGGCCTTTAAGCCAGACAAGCTCTCTCTAGTTTGCCATAAGCTCTATCTCTGCCAGTTGTATTAACCCATGTATTGTATAATTTTGTAGCTCCCTGGCCACTGAGCATTATTAAAATTTAAACTTCTGTTTTAGGGGTTGGTGATTTATATCCACTAATCTAGACCCAATTCTCTTTTAGTCTGTAAATTCAGTCTGATTCTCTTCCATTTTCTGAAATTATCCATGTTTGTATCTTTGGAGCAAGCCCAATACAGGCTGAATAATAAACACTCTTCTGGAGTGTTGGGAATGGGAATGAAAAACAAGAAAACAAACCATGAACAAAATGGTAGATTTGGAGACGTGGCTATCTGTTATATCCTCTATTTCTTGGCCACTCTGTATTATTAATTAAGAGTGTAAATAGCTTAATTTCACATATATATGTGTATGTACATATACATATGTAGATATATATGTGTATACACACATTTAATTAATAGATTTAATTCTAACAGTGTCAGAGTTACAGAATAATTGAGCTAACAGTTCAGAAAGTTTTTGCATATAGCTCTCTCCCCACTACCCATAGTTTCACTGATTATTGCCATATTTCATTAGTGTGGTAGATTTGTTACAATTAATGAACCAATATTGATACATTATTATTAACTAAAATCCATAGTCTGCATTGAGTTCCATTCTTTGTTTTGTACAGTTGAATGGGTTTTGAAAAATGCATAATGTCATGTTTCACCATTACAGTATCAGACAGAGTAGTTTCACTATTCTGAAAGTCGCCTGTGCTTTACCTATCTATTCTTTCTCCCTCGCCACCAAACCCATTGGCTACTGATCTCTGTCTATAATTTTGCCTGTTTCAGAATGTCATATTCCGGGAATCATATCGCATGTAGCAGCCCTTTTAGACTGGTTCTTTGACTCAGCTGTATGCAGTTAAGATTCTTCTATGTCTTTTTTTGTGGCTTATTCATATAAAAAAATTCACTGTGTAATATTCCACTGTGTGGGTGTACCTCAGTTTCTCCATTCACCTCAATTGAAGGACATCTTCTTGATTGCTAGTGTTTGGTGATCTTCTTGATTGCTAGTTTTTGGTGATTATGAATAACACTTCTCTAAACATTCATGTGCGGGGTTTTGTATGGACTTAAGTTTTCAGTTCAACTGAGTCAATACCTAGGAGCATAGTTGCTATATGTTCACGGAAGACGGTGTTTGGATTTGTAAGAAACTGCCAACTGTCTTCTAAAGTGACTATCATTTTGCATTCCCACTAGCAGTTAATTAGAGTTACTGTTGTTCCATATCTTTGTCAGCATTTGATATTGTCAGGTTTTTTTTTTTAGCCATACTAATAGATGTGTAACAGTATTTCATTGTTTTAATTTGCAGTTTCCTAATGACATATGAGGTTGAGCATCTTTTCAAATACTTATTTGCAATCTTTATATCTTTTTGGGTCAGATATCTGTTCAGTCTTTCGTCCATTTTTAACTTGGTTTGTTGCTTTTATTATTGTTCAGTTTTTAGTTTTTTTTGTATATTTTGGATATCAATCCTTTATCAGATACGTGTTTTGCAAATACTTTCTCCTAGCCTGTGGCTTGTATTTTCATTCTTGTAATATTTTCACAGAGCAGAGTTTTAAATTTTAATGAAGTCCAACTTAACAATTTCTTTTTTTCCCTGAATAGTGCCTTTGGTGTTTTATCTAAAAACTCATTACCAAACACAAGATCATTAAGGTTTTTCGCATGTTGTGCTCTAGAAGTTTTATGATTTTGCATTTACATTTAGGTCTGTTATCCATTTTGATTTTTTTTTTTTTTTTGGTGAAAGCTGTAAAGTTTTTGTCTAGGTGCTTATTTTTGCATATGAATGTCCACTTGTTCCAGCATCATTTGTTGAAAAGACTATCTTTGCTCCATGTATTGCTTTTGCCCCTTTATCAAATACCAGTTGAGTATATTTCTGGGGCTCTATTTTTGAGCTCTCTGTTTTGTTTCATTGATCTATTTGTCTATTCTTTCAGCAGTACCACACTGTCTTGATTACTGTATCTTTATTATAATTTTTTTAATATAAATTTATTTATTTTATTTATTTTTGTCTACACTGGGTCTTCATTGCTGTGCATGGGCTTTCTCTAGTTGTTGAGAGCGGGAGCTACTCTTTGTTGCAGTGCACGGGCTTCTTGTTGCAGTGGCTTCTCTTGTTGTGGAGCACAGGCTCTAGGTGCGTGGATTTCAGTAGTTGTGGCACATGGGCTCAGTAGTTGTGGCTTGCGGGCTCTAGAGTGCAGGCTCAGTAGTTGTGGCACATGGGCTTAGTTGTTCCATGGCATGTGGGATCTTCCCGGACCAGGGCTCAAACCCGTGTCCCCTGCATTGGCAGGCGGATTCTTAACCACTGCACCACCAGGGAAGCCCACATCTTTATAATAATTCTTCAAGTCAGATAATATGAGTCCTCCAAGTTTGTTCTTTTCCTTCAGTGTTGTGTTGACTATTCTGGATCAGTTGCCTCTCCAAACTTTAAAATCAGTTTGTTGATATCCACAAAATAACTTATGAGATTGAATTGAATCTGTAGATTAAACTGGGAAAAATTGATATCTTAGCAATAGCAAGACTTCCTGTCCATGAACATGGAATAGCTTGCTGTTTATTTATATCTTCTTTGATTTCTTTCATCAGAGTTTTGTAATTTTCCTCCTAAAGTTCTTGTACATTTTTAAAAGATTTATACCTAAATATTTCAGATTTTTCTTTTTTTTTGGTTAATATTAATGATACTGTTTATAATTTCACATTTGAACTGTTCATTGATGGTATATAAGAACACAATTGACTTTTGTATATTAACCTTATATCCTGCAACCTTATATAACTGCCTCTTTATTCCAGGAGATTTTTGGTCACTTCTTTCAGATTTTCTGAGTAAAGCAATCATAAGCAATCATGGCATCTGAGAACAGAGATCGATTTATGTCTTCCTTCCTAATCTGTATACCTTTTATTTCTTTTTCCTGCCTTGTTGCATTAGCAAGGGCTTCTAGTACGATGTAGGAAAGCAATGGTGAGAAAGTTCTTCCTTGCCTTTTACCAGATCTGAGTGAGAAAGCTTCAAGTTTCTCACCATTAAGTATGAAGTTAGGTTTCTTATAGATACAGTTTATCAGGTTAAAGAAGTTCCCTCTTTATTCCTGGTTTGCTGAGAGTTATTAATTATTGATTCAATTTTTAAAATAGATATAGGACTATTCAGGTTATGTATTTCTTCTTGTGTGAGTTTTGGTAGTTTGTGTCTTTCAGGGAATTGGTCTGGTTCATCTAAGTCATCAAATTTACAAGCATAGAGTTGTTCATATTACTTCTTAATTATCCTTTTAATGTCCATAGATCAGTAGTGATGGATCCCTCTTTTATTTCTAATATTAGTAATTTTTGTCATTTTTCTTTTTTGCTTGGTTATCTTGGATAGAAGTTAATCAATTTTCAAAGAATCTTTGATCTTTTCAAAGAACCAGATTTTGTTTATTTTTTATCGATTTTGTCTTTAATTTCAATGATTTTTTTTTTTTTTTTTTTTTTTGTGGTACGCGGGCCTCTCACTGTTGTGGCCTCTCCCGTTGCGGCGCACAGGCTCCGGACGCGCAGGCTCAGCGGCCATGGCTCACGGGCCCAGCCGCTCCGCAGCATGTGGGATCTTACCAGACGGGGCACGAACCCGTGTCCCCTGCATTGGCAGGTGGACTCTCAACCACTGCGCCACCAGGGAAGCCCTCAATGATTTTTTAATCTAATTTTTATTACTTTTCTCCTACTTGCTTTAGTTTTATGTTACTCATCTTTCTCTAGTTTCCTAAAGTTAAAGCTTAGATTATTGCATTCAGATCTTTCTTTTTCCCTAATCTATGCATTCAGTGCTATGAATTTCCCTCTAAGCACTGCTTTTGCTGGATCCCACAAATTTTGTTAAGTTGAATGAAAATTTAATTCAAATTATTTCAAAATTTCTCTTGAGATTTCTTCTTTGACCTTATGTTATGCAGAAATGTATTGTTAAAATCTCCAAGTATTTGGGGCTTTCCCATGTATCTTTCTTCTTTTTCTTTTCAAATTTTTATTTATATTGGAGTAGAGTTGATTAGCAATGTTGTGTTAGTTTCAGGTGAACAGCAAAGTGATTCAGTTATACATATACATGTATCTGTTCTTTTTCAGGTTTTTTCCATTTAGGCTATTAAAGAGTATTGAGCAGAGTTCCCTGTACTATAGAATAGGTCCTTGTTGGTTATATGTTTTAAATATAGCACTGTGTACATGTCAGTCCCAAACTTCCACTCTGTCCTTCCCCCACACCCTTATCCCGTGGTAGCAAGTTCATTCTCTAAGTCTGTGAGTCTGTTTCTGTTTTGTAAATAAGTTTTGTATCTCATGTGTATGTATATATATATATATATATATATATATATATATATTTTAGATTCTGCATATAAGCAATATCATATGATACTTGTCTTTCTCTGTCTGACTGACTTCACTTAGTATGATAATCTTCAGGTCCATCCATGTTGATGCAAATGGCATTATTTCATTCTTTTTTATGACTAATATTCCACTGTGTATATATACCTCATCTTCTTTATCCACTCCTCTGTCGATGGACATTTAAGTTGTTTCCATGTCTTAACTATTGTAAATAGTGCTGTAATGGACATTGGGATGCATGTAACCTTTTGAACGATGTTTTTCTTCAGATATATGTCCAGGAGTGGGGTTGCTGGATCATATGATAGCTCTGTTTTTAGTTTCTTAAGGAACCTCCATAGCAGCTGCACCAATTTACATTTGCACCAACAGTGTAGGAGGGTTCCCTTTTCTCCACACCCTCTCCAGCATTTATTGTTTGTAGACTTTTTGATGATGGCCATTCTGACTGGTGTGAGGTTATACCTCATTGTAGTTTTGATTTGCATTTCTCTAATAATTAGCGATGTTGAGCATCTTTTCATGTGCCTCTTGGCCATCTGTATGTCTTCTTTGGAGAAATGTCTGTTCAAGCCTTCTGCCCATTTTTTTATTGGGTTGTTTGTTTTTTGTGATATTGAGCTGCATGATCTGTTTGTAAATTTTGGAGATTAATCCCTTGTCAGTTACATCATTTGCAAATATTTTCTCCCATTCTGTGGGTTGTCTTTGTGTTTTGTTTATGGGTTCCTTTGCTGTGCAAAAGCTTTTGAGTTTGATTAGGTCCCATTTGTTTATTTTTGTTTTTATTTCTCTTAGTAGGGACAGATTGTAAAAGTTATTGCTGTGATTTATGTCAGAGTGTTCTGCCTATATTTTCCTCTAAGAGTTTTATAGTGTCCTGTCTTACATTTAGGTTTCTAATCCATTTTGAGTTTATTTTTGTGTATAGTGTTAAATAATGTTCTAATTTCATTCTTTTACATGTAGTTGTCCAGTTTTCCTGGCACCACTTATTGAAGAGACTGTCTTTTCTCCATTGTACAGTTTTGCCTCCTTTGTCATAGATTAATTGACCATAGGTGCATGGGTTTATTTCTGGGCTTTCTGTTCTGTTCCATTGATCTATATTTCTGTTTTTGTGCCAGTACCATACTGTTTTGATTACTGTAGCTTTGTAGTATAGTCTGAAGTCAGGGAGCCTGATTCCTACAGTTCTGTTTTTCTTTCTCAAATTTTCTTTGGCCTATTCAGCATCTTTCTTGTCTTCATACAGATTTTAAGATTTTTTGTTCTAGTCATGTGAAAAATGTCACTGGTAATTTGATAGGGATTACATTGAATCTGTAGATTGCCTTGGATAGTATAGTCATTTTGAAAATATTGACTCTTCCAATCCAAGAACATGGTATACCTTTCCATCTGTTTGTGTCATCTTCGATTTCTTTCATCAGTGTCTTATAGTTTTCACAGTACAGGTCTTTTGTCTTCTCCAGTAGGTTTATTCCTAGGTATTTTATTCTTTTTGATGCAATGGTAAATGGGATTGTTTCCTTAATTTCTCTTATTGATCTTTCGTTGTTAGTGTATAGGAATGCAAAAGATTTCTGTGCATTAATTTTGTATCCTGCATCTTTGCTAAATTCATTGATGAGCTCCAGTAGTTTTCTGATAGCATCTTTAGGATTTTCTATGTATAATATCATGCCATCTGCAGACAGTGACAGTTTTACTTCCTCTTTTCTAGTTTGGATTCCCTTTATTTCTTTTTCTTCTCTGATTGCCGTGGCTAGGACTTCCAAAACTATGTTGAATAAAAGTGGCAGCAGTCAGCATCCTTGTCTTGTTCCTGATCTTAGAGGAAATGCTTTCAGCTTTTCACCCTTGAGTATGATGTTAGCTGTAGGTTTGTCATATATGGCCTTTATTATGTTGAGGTATGCTCCCCCTGTGCCCACTTTCTGGAGAGTTTTTATCATAAATGGGTGTTGAGTTTTGTCAAAGCTTTTTCTGAATCTATTGAGATGATTATATCATTTTTATTCTTCAATTTGTTGAGGCAGTGTATCACACTGATTGATTTGTGGATATCGAAAAACCCTTGCATCCTTGGGATAAATCCCACTTGATCATAATGTATGATCCTTTTAATGTGTTGTTGTATTTGGTTTGCTAGTATTTTGTTGAGGATTTTTCCATCTATGTTCATTAGTGATATTGGCCTGTAATCTTCTTTTTTGGTGTTACCTTTGTCTGGTTTATGGCATCAGGGTGATGGTGGCCTCATAGAATGAGTTTGGGAGTGTTCCTTCCTCTGAGATGTTTTGGAGTAGTTTCAGAAGGATAGGTGTTACCTCTTCTCTAAATGTTTGATAGAATTCACCTGTGAAACCATCTGGTCCTGTATTGTATATTTGAAAGTTGTTAGCATTGTAGATCTTAAAAGTTTTCATCACAAGAAAAAAATTTTTTTGTTACTCTGTGAAGTGCTGAATGTAAAAACTAAACTTACTGTGGTAATCATTTCACAAAGTATACATATATCAAGTCATTGTGTCGTACATCTTAAAGTAATACCATATCGATGTCAATTATATCTCAGTAAAGCTGAAAAAAACTCACCTATATGTTAGTGATTTTCTTCCTGCTGGATATGTCATTTTCTGCTAGAGAATGCTGAAGTTTCTAAGTATAATAGTGTATTTGCCTGTCAGTATTTTTTTCTCCCAGTTTTATTGAGATATAATTGGCATAAAGCACACTGTATAAGTTTAAAGTGTACAGCATAATTATTTGACTTAATACATCATGAAATGAGTATCACAGTAAGTTTAGTGAACAACATGTACCGTAGATGACAAAATTAAATTAAAAAAATATTTTTCTTGCGATGAGAACTTAGGATTTACTCTCTTAACCGCTTTAATATATAACATACAGCAGTATTAATTATATTTGTCTTGTATGTTACATCTTCAGTACTTATTTATCTTGTAACTGGAAGTTTGTAGTACCTTTTGACTGCCTTCATTCAAGTCCCTCTCCTCCCCGACACCTTACGTTATGTCATTGCTCTCTTCTTAAGTGCATACGTGTTAAGGTTTATTATCTTCTATTATTGCCAGGATGGATGTCAGGGAGCTCACCCCTTTGTTTTGTTTTAGGAGCTTTATGGTTTCAGGTCTTGCGTTCAAGTCTTTAATCCATTTTGAGTTGATTTTTGTTTGTGGTGTAAGATAAGAGTCCAGTCATTTTTTACATGTGGTTGTCCAGTTTTCCTAGAACCATTTATTGAAGAGGCTATCCTATCTATATTGTATGTTTTTGGCTCCTCTGTCATAAATTAATTGACCATATGTATGCATACGTTTATTTCTGGGCTCTCTATTCTGTTCCATTGATTTACATGTCTGTTTTTATTCTAATACCATACTGTTTTGATTATAGCTTTGTAATATAGTTTGAAATCAGGAGGCATGATGCCTCCTCTTCTTTCTCAAGATTGCTTTGACCATTCAGGGTTTTTTGTGGTTCCATACAAGTTTTAGGATTGTTTGTTCTATTTTTGTGAAAAATGCCATTGGAATTTTGATAGGGATTGCATTAAATCTGTAGATTGCTTTGGATAGTACGAATGTGGTTTTTTTAAAACTATGGAATGCTTCACGAATTCACATGTCATGCTTGAGCAGGGGCCATGCTAATCTTCTCTGTATCATTCTAATTTTATTATATGTGCTGCCGAAGTGAGCATGAACATGGTTTAATTCAAGTTGTTCAATTGACTTTGGACTGGAATTATTATAAATATATGTTTCGAACAATTCTTTTTGCTTATTTGCCTAAAAGAGTCCTGCAACATTTTTTTGGGTTTCACATTTTGCAGTATTACAAGGCACTGAGTCTTTGCCCTTGCACTTTGAGCTGTGTCGTACGTTATTGGATTAGTTTCTTTTCTGTGGTCACAAGCTTTGTGGCAAAAGGCCAACAGTCTGTATTTGAGCTCTGAGGAAACACTGTCATCATAGATCCAGCTGAGGTTACCAGTGTAGTAAACATTGTCATGAGACTCATTCCTGGTAGAATACTGATCTTGCTGTTAGGTATACCCAGCATTTTTATTTATGAATTTTTTGAGTTAGATACCTATGAGGTAATTGCTGTGATATAAGGTAGTATGAATGGCCTAGCCTTAAAATTTTAATATTGCCTGGAATTTACAACATGTATGAGTTATAAAATCATTGTAGGGAATTCCCTGGTGGTCGGTTAGGAGTCTGTGCTCTCACTGACAAGGGCCCAGGTTGGATCCCTGGTCAGGGTAAAAAGATCCCACGTGCTGCGCCGCACAGCCAAAAAAAAAGAAAAAAACAAAAAACATTGTAAAAGTATATTCTGATTGTATACCTTCCTTTTTGTATTAGTTTATTTTACTTCAGTCACTCTGCAAATCTGAAAGACTATATAAATTAGTTAGGCATCCTTGCAATATTTTAAATGTACTTTATAAACTTTTATAGTTTTTATTTAAGAAGTCTATTTGTAGAAGTACTTTAATATGTACAGTTGATTCTCATTGTTTACAGATTGTGTATATGTGAATTCACCTGCTTGTTAAAATTTATTTATAAACGTAAAATATACTTCCAGTGGTTTTATGATCGTTTGTGGACATATGCAGAGAAGTGAAAATTTTGAGTGCCCCGACACACATTTCCAGATGAGGTCAAACAAGACAGTGCTCTGCCTTTTTGTTTCAGCTCTCATTCTGTAAACAAGTGTCCTTGTCATGATCTATGTAGTGCCACTTTTTTTAAAGTGTTTTTTGCTTTTTGTTAGTGGTTTTTTTTTTTTTTTTTTTTTTTTTTGCAGTACGTGGGCCTCTCACTGTTGTGGCCCCTCCCGTTGAGGAGCACAGGCTCCGGACGCGCAGGCTCAGCGGCCATGGCTCATGGGCCCAGCCGCTCTGCGGCATATGGGATCTTCCCGGACCGGGGCACGAAT
This sequence comes from Mesoplodon mirus, assembly GCF_964341445.2. NCBI lineage: Eukaryota > Metazoa > Chordata > Mammalia > Artiodactyla > Ziphiidae > Mesoplodon > Mesoplodon mirus. The sequence continues at coordinate 75,017,324 of NC_138980.1, forward strand.
CCGTGTCCCCTGCATCGGCAGGTGGACTCTCAACCACTGTGCCACCGGGGAAGCCCCTTGTTAGTGGTTTTGCAATGAAAATTGGCCCTTGAAGACATTTTTCCATTGAAGACATACAGATGGACAAGGGCACATGAAAAGATGCTTAACATCACTAATTATTAGAGAAATGCAAATCGAAAGGGCATTGAGGTACTACCTCACACTGGTCAGAATGGCCATCATTAAAAAGTCTACAAATAACAAATGCTGGTGAGGATGTGGAGAAAAGGGAACCCTCCTGCACTGTTGGTGGGAATGTAAATTGGTGCACCCACTATGGAAAACAGTATGAAGGTTCTTTGAAAAAGTCAAAATAGAATTGCCATATGATCCAGGAATCCCAATCCTGGGCACATATCCAGAGAAAACTCTAATTTTGAAAAGATACATGTACCCCAGTGTTCATAGCTGCACTATTCACAATAGCCAAGACGTGGAAACAACCTAAATGTCCATTGAAAGATGAATGGATAAAGAAGATGTGGTACATATATACAATGGAATACTACTCAGCCATAAAAAAGAATGAAATAATGTCATTTGCAGCAACATGGATGCAATAGAGATTATCATACTAAGTGAAATAAGTCAGAAAGAGAAAGACAAATACCATGCGATAATCACTTATATGTGGAGTCTGTAATATGACACAAATGAATTTATTTACAAAACAGAAACACACTCACAGACATAGAAAACAAAGTTATGGTTACCAAAGGGGAAAGGGGGAGGGGAGGGATAAAATTAGGAGTTTGGGATTAGTAGATACACACTACTATATAAAAAATCGGTAAACAGCAAGGTCCTACTGTTATATCCCAGGAAACTATATTCAATATTGTGTGCCAGAATGGAAAAGTATATATATATATATATATATATAAAATAGAACCACTTTGCTGTATACTAGAAACTAACACAACATTGTAAATCAAGTATACTTCAATTAAAAAAATTGTGCGCAAGCATAGTGTTGAAATTCTGTCTAATGTTTCTAAGTGCAGGAAGGTTGTGATGTGCCTTACAGAGAAAAATATGTGTTAGGTGAGCTTTGTTAAGGCATGAGTCATAGTGCTGTGGGATATGAATTCATTATTAACAAATTAACAGAATATTAAATAAAGTGTCTTTAAACAAAAACTCACATAAAACAAGATTATGTATTGATGGATTGACAAAAATATTGTGACCAGAGACTCACAGGAACCTAACTCTGTATTTCTCTCTGGAACAAGTGATTCACAGTTCACTAATTCAGTGTTCATGTTGACTTTATAGAACATTACTGCAAATAATGAGAAGCTATCATACTTAATTTTTAAATTAAGTGTTTATTTATATCTAGCAGTTAGGTAATTTTTAAAGTATGTGATTATTTGAAACCAGATTATTAATGAATTTCGGGTAGTTGAGAAGAGGAAGGACATGTAAATGCGAGTCCTGAAACCTAGAGAAGTAAGAAGTATGTTTAGTTAGCATTGCTGCCTGGCAGAGATGAAGTATTTGGATTTTTACTTAGACTTCATGCATATCAGTGAAAACTAAATCATGTCAACAGTTTCCTTCCAATTGAAGGAGTCTTCCATTCTGTAGGGACAGACCAAGAAAAATAAAGGGTCAGATGACTGAAAATACTTGCCCTTCTTACCATTCATGGGTAGGGAATAACCATTAAAGGGGGAAGAGAGCAAGCATCATTACTTCTACGTTGTTAATGACAACACAGAGTTGTATGTAGTGAGAAGCACTATTGCATAATTAATTTTTTTGGCCTTCTTTGCACTTGATACACTCCAAAGTCATGGTACATATTTTTAAACAGCAAAACACTATAAAGCTAATGTCCTCAGTGACCCACTATACTAATGTTAGTGATATGACTGGCCCATGACACATAGACTTGTAGTAGACAATATTATGCTGAAGAAACTCATGGAAAATGAATTGATCAGCTTGTTCATTCATTTAATCAAAAAGTTTATTTTATTCAAAAGTACATTCACGTGGTTAAGAAGCAAAATATATATACTGACAGTTCTAATAATGAAAAATAAATGAGCCCTGTCCTACCTCTCCCATCCCCATTCTTACTGCTGAAGAACATTCTCTTTTAACTCTTAAATATTCCTTTTGTTATATACCTCCATATTATTAAATAGTATACCTAGTGTAGCTATTTCTTGATTTATCAATTGTAGAGCATATTTATCTCCTGCCATAAATTCATACCTGATCCTTGGTCCTTTTAGCCTTTCAGTATAGTTTTAGCACTATCTTGTCTTTCAACTTTGGTAAATTATCTGTATTCTCTGATAATTTATTTTCCTCTATTTTCTCTCTCTTCAATATACTTTGTTAGAAACTGACACTCCTGGATTGATCTTCCATGTCTCTTTTCTTTCATGTTTTTCTTCTCTTTTTCTGACTTTATTATTTTCTATTTCCTCTGGAGTCATTTTGTGTGTGTGTGTGTTTCTGTCTTTCTGTTTGTGTCCCTCTTTCCTTGGAGGCTTTCTCTATGTATCAGTATTTTGGTTGCCCATTAAGAGTGAGAGTGAGGCACCAAAATACAGGTTGGGAGTGCGGATTGGAGAACCTCACTTTAGAGCAGTGTTGCTCAACTTTTTTTCATTTTCACTGCCTGAAGGAGCATATTTAAACATTTTCCCCCATAATTGCTGCCTCTGCCATGGAATTTTAATACCACAAGATTTACTTTATATCTGTTTGTGTACTGTGAAAGATTCAAATATCAGGGAGGGTTTGGGCATGTCATTTCTCTGGGCTGGTCAATTGCTACATCTGCTCTCCTATCTTTAGTTATTCTGTGGGAAAATGGGGTGGAGGGTAGGGGGTCACCAACCATTTATGGCCCTTGAATTAGTCTCTTAGTTTATAGTCCTATATAACTGCTGCCCTCCTTTTTAGCAGGCACTTTTGAGTCCTTAGACTCTTCTTGCTTCAGTGGGGTAAATTAGCTCCTCTTTGTACATCCCCCCCCCCGCCGCCATGAGCACCATAACCCATTATCTTCCTCTACCCTAGTACTTCAGTTAACATTCTTCTCTGTGTTGTGTCTTCTAGAATTTTATTAAATCTGTAATTTTAATTTTCACTAAAGTTCCTCTTCAGTTCTATTTGTTGTAGTGATTCATTTGTTTTTAAATCATTAAGTAGTGTTCATTTGGGGCATCAGAACTGAAAGGGGATACACATTTGTGCTCAGTTTTCCATCCTATCTGGACATCTTTAATAGTCTTTAAAAAATAAGCATTTTCAATATCGCTAGTTTATATTTGTCATATTTTTCTCTGTAAGATACCTGTAATTTTTTTCCATTCATTTTTAAGTTCTCAGCAGTCATTTTATGCCTTACTAAAAATTCATTAATGCGACCTGTATTTGTCACTTTTATTTATGGTAATGTATCATGTTCATATTGGGTTGAGATTTAATAAAACTTATACAAGCAACAGAATTCTTTTCCTTTTTTGAATTCTGGGTATTAGAAAATTATACTGAGGTAGGTATCAGAGCTTTGTGGAGATCTCAGAGAACTTTCTAGAGCTGTACTCTCTAATACAGTAGCCATTAGCCACATGTGGTTATTTAAATTAATTTAATTACAACTAAATAAAATTTTAAATCCAATTCCCCAGTCACACTGGCCACATTTCAGGTATTCAGTAATCACATATGGCTGGTGGCTACCATGTTGGACAGCACAGATATAGAACATTCCTATCATTGCTAAAAGTTCTGTTAGCACTATTCTAGAGAGTAGAAAGTAGGACACCATTCTGTAGCTTCTAAGAGATCGACTAGTTTCTTAAGCCCCAACTTTGCAGGAGTTGCTTCGTGTGATGAGTGTATAGGACTCTGCTGAACAGATAATAATGTAAAAGGAAAAGAATTGACATCTTTAAAGCTGTTAGTAAAGAGTGCAAGTCACAGACTAACTATTATCTAAATAAATGCAGGAGACAGCCAGAAAAGCACTGTGATAGCTGCAATAATCCTCTTTTGTGTTGATTCAAGGGAAAACTTCAGAAAATTGAGAGTCATATAGCATGCATATATAGTGTCCTCGTCATTCTTCAGAACTTTACTAAGGAGTCTCAGCATAGGCAATATAATGATGCTGATAAACTATTGTTGTGAGTGGGTATTATCCATAAGCTATTACCCCACTTAATATTTTTGTTTCTATGTTGTTGATTATTTGCAATATATTTAGGTGTAGCTTATAACCTTGGAAACGTAGAACTGGAAAGGGTCTAGAAATTACCTAGTCCTTTCCTTTCATTTTACAGGTAAGGGAAACTGATGCTTAAAGTAGGGAAATAATTTACCCAAAGGCACACAGCCTTTGAGGGCAGAGCCAGCGCCAGAACCAACACATTTTGAGGTCATGTATAAAACTTTTCCCTTGGTACTATGCTGATGACAAAGAAAGAAAGACTTGATTCATTGTCTTTCTCAAAAGCTTTAATAATCTAGATGTGAGACCCAAGCCGGCAACATTATTATTAAGAGTATGTAATGCTGGGAGCTATGAATTTTATAATGTGTTTTCCTCTTTTTAGAACAACAATTTGTAATCTTTACACAATGCCACGAATTGGAGAGCCTGTCTGGCTTACAATGATGTCGGGGACTCCAGAAAAGAACCAGCTTTGCCATCGTTTCATGAAGGAGTTCACTTTTCTAATGGAAAATGCTTCCAAAAATCAGTATGGCCTGCCCTTCCTCCCTCCCTCCCTCCCTTCCTTCCCTTAACTATCGTAGCTATTGTTTACTATAACTAGATATCTAGATTGTGATCAAGTTCAAGTACAAAGGTGAAAGAATTAATCATTATCCTTGGAATTATTTCATATTATTAATGAGCAAGACAGAATTATAAAAGATAACTAAGATAATTACAAGACAGGGTATGGAAGAAGACCAAAGAACCTTATTAATGAGAAACAGTAAAAATGTCTTTAATTGTGTGTTAAATTAAAATTCCTGACACCTCACAGAACTCTCTGAGGCTTCCCATTTTTCGTGAATTGTATCCATGAGTGCGGTTTCATTCTATAGAACAGAAGTTTAAAAATATATAGGGAAGTGCCAGGATTCCAATAATACATTTTTAGTGTGGTACTTTGTCATATTGTTTTCTTCTAATCATCAAATTCTTAGAATCCAGATGAGTAATTTGGGTGTTTTTATTCTCTTTGATGGTAAATAAAGTTTTCTTAATACTTTCCTTCATTTTCCTTTTCAGTAATTTGGATATGTATAGACTTCCTGGTTGATTCATTAATATATTTGTATTTTAAACACTGAAAAGAATCCATAGTTTCTCAAGTAAAATGGCATTTTTGTTTTTTAATTATGAGTAGAAATAGCTCCTTGTGAATGCTGTCTTTATTTTAAGGATTTTTGTTTTAACTCGTACCCAACCAAAAAATTTATTAACTTTTGTTTTCATCCTGGTGATATACCTATCCTTCCTTCTATCCTCTCCTTTTTTATGATGTTTGGCCATGTACCCTCTCTTCTTTATTCTATCACTGAATTTTGCTTGAGGTTTTATGAAAGCAGATTAGACTCTGATAGGATGAATTTTGTTTTCAGATTCTTGCCAGCACTCATTACTGCAGTTCTGACCAATCATCTTGCCTGGGTTCCAACAGTCATGCCAAATGGGCAGCCACCTATAAAAATATTTTTAGAAAAACATTCCTCTCAGAGTGTGGACATGTTGGCAAAGACTCATCCGTATAACCCACTTTGGGCACAACTGGGTATGTATTCTGAAAACCCTTACATTTATGTATTAGACTTAGACTTCTGTGTAACTGTCTGGAGTTATTTTATGGCAAAAATAAATAGAGAAAAATTAAGTGCTCTCTTTTCCCCCTTCCTTTCTAAAGCATTTCTTCCTTAGTTGTCATTTCATAACTGCTAAATTGTCTTATCCCCATCTTATGTTTACTATCATTCCTTATAGAGACCTTCAGCTGGAACAAAAGGAGCAGGATGATGGCTGGTTTATTAGTAACTTCAGGGTCTTCAGGGTGTTTTGTGTTAGGTATTTTGCCTAGAAGGAATGAATCAACAAAGTCACCTATGATCGCTAGAATAAATCTGTTTAACTGAGAAGCAGTCATTGAGGTTTCCATTGTTCCACCTTTGTTTGTTGAGTAATTTTTGAAAATCTTTCTCTTAGTGCTTGGTACCCCACTAAATAAATGGGTAACAGGAGAGAGGGGTTAGTTGATGAGTTGACAGTCATTAGGAAGTCAGTGTAGCATGGTGCTTTAATTTAAGCATAGGCTGTGGAGTCAGGCAGACCATGTTTGAATCACAGTTTCCCTATTTATAAAGTGGGGATAATAGTAAATAGTACAGGGAGTTCCCTGGTGGTTTAGTGGTTAGCATTGGGTGCTTTCACTGCCTTGGCCTGGGTTCAGTCCCTGGTTGGGGAACTGAGATCCCACAAACCGTGCAGTGTGGCCGAAAAATAAAATAAAATAAATAGTAAATACTTCATAATGTGAAAAGTAAATGAGATACAGTGAGAACAGTGCTTAGGACAGTGGCTAGTAAATGTAGTTGCTGTTACTCCTACTCTTAGTCTATTGCTATTTGGTGATGGGGGGAGGAGTATGGTGAGAATGTTTTGGTGACCTGGTAGAAACTTAAACTTCCCTTAGGTTGTTATGGTGAGTGAGCTTGCCAGGCAGATTGTAATGTGGCTTATTAATTCATATAACCAACCAACGTCCCTCTCTCATTCCTACTCTTTCTATTTCTTCTCTCCCACCCTCCCTCCTTTTCCTTTCCATATATATATTTTGATATATATGTCAAAATGTATATGCCTCTGAAACCATCACCCAAATCAAGATGGTGAACATATTCATCACTACAAAAGTTTCCTCATGCCCTTTGTAATCCCTCCCTCCTATTCCTCCCTACTCTGCCTGTTTACTGTTCCTTATACTCAGGTAGCCACTGGTCTGCTTTCTGTCACTGTAGATTAGTTTGTTATTTTCTAGACCTTTATATAGATGGAATCATACACTAAGTGCTTTTGTTTGGTCTGAGTTCTTTCAACATAATTATTTTGAGATTCACCTATGTTGTATGGATTAATAGTTCATTCCTTTTTAATGCTAAGTAGTATTTCATTGTATGAATATTAATTTACCTTTTTTCAAATCAAGTAATTCAGTAGTTTTTTTTTTAATTTGAACATTTCAAATCTGTTTTCAATTCTACAATCATTTATTGAATGCACAATATAACTAAGGCTCTGTGCAAAGAACCCTGGAGGGTATAAAGATGAATGATATCTAGTCCTTGCCTTTAAGAAGTGACAGTCTTATACTGTAGGTAAAGTATATGTGGACAATAATGATAATTCAAATAGGAACTATAAGAAATGAAAAGTTTAGTGGGAGTTCAATTAGGGAAGCTTACTTTTGTCCAAGGGAAGATGCTTGGGTGGGAAACTTCGGACTGGCAGAGATACAGAGGGAAGGGAAAATACATAGCATGAGTAGAGGGGTCTAGGTGTTAAAAGTGCTGAGCACATTCAGGGGTCCAGTTTAAGTGGGACTTTGGGTGAATAAAGATGAAATAGGGAAACTATCAGAAGATAAACCTGGAAAAGTAAAGTGGAACCAGTCATGAAAGACTCATTTATCAAACCAAAGCAGTTTCAATTTATTTGGTTGTTAGTGGAAACCTTGGGAGTAGTTTTGAACAGTGGCATGATGGTACTAGAGCCAGTTTCTTAGCCAGATGAGAAAATTTATCATAGTACAGTCTGTAGTATATTATTTGAGACCTATTTATGTTTGTTCCTTTAAAAAATATGGGGTCCTTATAAAGTAAAAATAGAGATTCTTTAAATGTGTATACTGACAACTTGCAAAACTTGAATTAAATCTCCCTCCTTTTTTAAATGTAATGGCTGTTCATGTGTAATGTGGATAACAGAAGTGAAAATGAATCACAGGGCTAAATGTGTTGCCCTTTTGGGTCTATCCTGAGTACCCAACCCTCTAGGGAATGTAATGGAAAGGAAAATGGGCTTTTAAAAACACAGGAGCTAATGTGAGGTCCTTGGTAGGGCAGCAACAGGTGAAGTTCAGGAATATGATTTAAATCAAGGAAGGTTAAGTGTGTGATGTGACTACTTCAGCTCTGTTCCATTTCACTACTACTCCTTTCCTCTCCTTGGTCCCCAGCAGATGTGCTTTTGCACATAATACTTCAGTCAGTACTTCTCCACCCGTATGAAGTGCTATGCAAGGGGACTGGCACAGAGCATGTTCTTGGTGACTTTCACAACTGACTGTTTGCTTGTGGTTTCAGCACCTTATTAGCAGCTGCTTAAGGAGGAAGGTAGAAAGCCCATCCATTCACCTATCTCTTTGGTTAAGACCATTCATCTCATCCTAGTCCTGAATAATCACTCACCTATTAAGGAACCAAGAGTAAAATCTGAACTACCCCTCATAAAATAATAGTAGGTTTCTGATAACTGAAAATAGCCTGCTTAGTATGAGTAGAGGATGTGTCCATTAACTGATTTTTCCATTTCAGGAGACTTGTATGGCGCTATTGGCTCTCCTGTACGGTTAGCAAGGACTGTGGTAGTTGGTAAACGACAAGACATGGTCCAGAGGCTGCTTTATTTTCTTACTTACTTCATAAGATGCTCTGAACTTCAAGAAACCCATCTTTTAGAAAATGGAGACGATGAAGCCATTGTTATGCCAGGCACAGTAATTACAACCACTTTAGAGAAAGGTGAAATTGAAGAATCTGAGTATGTGCTTATCACAATGCATAGAAACAAAAACAGTTTGCTCTTTAAAGAGTCAGAAGAAACAAGGACTCCTAATTGTAACTGTAAATATTGCAGTCGTCCACTCCTTGGGCAAAATATAGAGAATGTTTTGCGACAAGAGAGAGAAGATACTCAAAACAGCTCTAAGGAGCTGCTAGGAAATACAAACGAGTGCCGAATGATTTCTCCTTCTTCTGACTGCCAAGAAGAAAATGCTGTTGATGTTAAACAGTGCAGAGATAAATTAAGAACTTGCCTTGACACCAAGTTAGAAACAGTTGTTTGCACAGGATCTGCTCCAGTGGACAGATGTGCATTGTCAAAGTCAAGCTTAGAGCCTGCAGAGGAATCATGGCAGAGTGAGGAATTGCTAGATTCAGGTAATCACACAGGTAAAGTGTTCAGATCCACAGGAATGCTTGTGGGAAAAAAACCTCCAGATAAACTTGTGACAGCTGCATTTTCTTGTGAGGCAACCCAGACAAAGGTTACTTTCTTGATTGGGGATTCTATGTCACCCGACTCAGATACTGAACTCAGGAGTCAGGCAGTAGTGGATCAGATTACCAGGCATCACAGCAAATCACCGAAGGAGGAAAGAGGGGCTGTTGATCAGCATCAAGAAACTGCACAAACAGCTAAATCTGGAGAGCCTGATATACCGAACATGGTATCTGGAGAGCCCTGTGAACTTCCCTGCTGGAATCATTCAGACCTCGAAAGCATGAGCTTATTTGATGAATATTTTAATGATGATTCAATTGAAACCAGGACTATTGATGATATTCCAGTTAAAACAAGTACAGACAGTAAAGAACACTGCTGTATGTTAGAGTTTTCAAAAAGATTTTATACAAAAAATAGAAAACAGAACAATGAATTTTGCAAATGTGTAGGAACAGTTCACCAAGATTCATGTAAAACCTGCTTTCCTCAGCAAGACCAAAGAGATACACTCTCCATTCTTGTCCCCCATGGGGATAAAGAGAGTTCAGAGAAAAAAGTTGCTGTGGGAGCTGAATGGGACATTCCAAGAAATGAAAGTTCAGATAGTGCCCTTGGGGATAGTGAAAGTGAAGATACAGGTCATGATGTGACTAGACAAGTAAGCAGTTATTATGGAGGAGAGCAAGAAGATTGGGCAGAAGAAGATGAGATACCTTTTCCTGGGTAAGTACGAAGTTTTAGCCTTTTATAGAACCTATAAAAATATGTACCATTCTTTTGTTTAGCTCATCTCTGAAAGTTGGTAGTGGCTAATATAAAGGAAGAGACCATTGTTCTGGACAAATACTCTTTTATTATCGCATGCTCCTACTTAAAAGAAGGATTAAAGGCTAAGCCCCATAGGTGCCCCAGAAAAGCTTTGTGAAGGCATTAGAGAAAAGTTGTGTTGGTGTGTGGGAGATTGCTTACTGCCTAGGAGTTTTCATTTAGCAGTGAGTTATGCTGCCCAGAAAGGACCTGTGCTGAGCCTGGCAACTAGGGAGAGGTAATCACTGAGAGAAGGTAGGAAATAGCTGTTAGAAATAAGTTTGGAAATAAGAGGAAAGTATAGAATGGATACTCTTGGTCAAGAATACAAGGAAAAGATTCATACATGAGAAATGTTATATACCAAGCTTTGGGTTTGTGAGTTATTTATACTTTGTTTTGGATGGTGGTTTCCATAATTTGATTGTATTAAGAATGTGTTACATACACAAGGGACAGCATTCCTAAAGTCTGTTATGAAAGATTTATGTTCACCTCATTACAGAGTTGTACATCAGACCCTTTCTGAATAGGAAGGAGTATTTTGTGGTCTCATTGAGCCCTTAAGCCAGTTTTTATTTAAGGATGATTTTACTATTAGTATATTTTGTGAAGAATGATGGTACTGGAAATGTGGACTAGCAGAGTCCAATTTTTTGTGTGTGTGTTGGTAAAATATATTTATTACTGATTAGGTATGCCTTCTTTTGGAACTTTCCTTGCAGGTCAAAGTTAATTGAAGTGAGTGCTGTTCAGCCCAATATTGCCAACTTTGGGAGGTCCTTGCTGGGTGGCTACTGCTCTTCTTATGTGCCTGACTTTGTTCTTCAAGGAATTGGGAATGATGAGAGGCTCCGTCAGTGTTTAGTGTCAGATTTGTCTCATGCTGTGCAGGTAAGTGACCTTCACTGCTCTTAAATTTATTTAGGACGAACTCTGATAACCAGTAGAACCCAAAATTGCCTTATTTTTGGTCACACTTCAGTGTGTAATACAATTGTTGTTCTCTAAATCCATCATTTTATATGTAATAACCTGCATGTTTGTACCTGTCATTGTGAAAGCAAGTAGAGAGTTCCAGGAATCTATCAAATTGGAAATCAGAAAATACTGTATGTATTCATAGATGTTCATCACTAGGTTATTTATAATTTCAAAATATTGCAAATGCTTAAATGTGAATGGAGTTAATTTTCATTGCTGTTATATAGTACAATTGATTTTTGTATATTGCTGTTGTATCCTGCCACTTTGATGAACTCTTTTATTAGTTCTCATAGATTTTTGTGTGGATTCTTTAAGATTTTCTACATACAGGCTCATGTTATCTTCCTTTCCAGTCTGGGTGCCTCTTTTTCTTTTTCTTGCCTGATCGTACAGGCTAGAACCTTCAGTACAGTGTTGCATTGAAGTGCTGATAGTGGACATCCTTGTCTTGTTCCTTTTCTTTGGGGGAAAACATTGAGCCTTTAATTATTAAGCGTGATGTTAGCTGTTAGATTCTTATAAGATGCTCTTTATCAGGTGGATAAAGTTCCTTTCTATTCCTAGTGTTTTGAGTTTTCTGTCCCCCACGCCCTTAAATCATGAATGAGTGTGGGGTTTTGTCAAATACTTTTTCTGTGTCTATTGAAATGATCATGTGGGTTTTTCTTCTTTAAACTGTTAATGTGATAGATTACACTGATCGATTTTTAGATGTTAATCCAATCTTTGTATTCCTAGGGGGGAAAAACCCATTTGGTCATGGTATATAGTACTCATATAACATATGAGTTGACTTTTGTGTATGGTGTAAGATAGTGGTCCAGTTTCATTCTTTTGCAATGTGGCTGTTCAGTTTTTTTAAATTAATTAATTAATTAATTAATTAATTATTTTTTGGCTGTGTTGGGCCTTCGTTGCTGCGCGCGGGCTTTCTCTAGTTGTGGCGAGCAGGGGCTACTCTTCGTTGTGGTGCGTGGGCTCCTCATCGCGGTAGCTTCTCTTGTTGTGGAGCGCGGCCTCTAGGCGCGCAGGCTTCAGTAGCTGCAGCACGCAGGCTCAGTAGTTGTGGCTCACAGGCTCTAGAATGCAGGCTCAGTAGTTGTGGTGCAAGGGCTTAGGTGCTCCATGGCATGTGGGATCTTCCCAGACCAGGGTTCAAACCCATGTCCCCTGCATTGGCAGGCGGCTTCTTAACCACTGTGCCACCAGGGAAGTCCCTGTTCAGTTTTTTAAGCACCATTTATTGAAGAAACTGTCCTTCCTCCATTGTGTATTCTTGGGTCCTTTGTCATAAGTTAATTGAGCATATATACATGGGTTTATTTCTGTGTTCTCTATTCTCTGTTGCTCAACTTTTAAAACAACTTTTCTTCATTTTATTGTTATAAATAACACTGATACTCTTGCTGTGTTTTATGAATTTAAGATGATTTCTTTAGGCTAGATTCCCAGAAATGAAGTTACTGGCCAGTTTTTAAGCTTAGAAGTATTTTCGTGTTCTTGTTGCATGTTTTGTAGTTTCTTCTCCAAAAGACAAGACTAGTTTGAACAGCAGTTTGTAATGTCCCTAAAACCTGTTCCCTTTACAACATTGGGGTTCGTTGTCTTCTTTTAAAAAAAAGATAACTGAAGAAAACTAGCTAGTTTTGAGGAAGGTACACTGAAGTTGATTTGGTACATTTTGAGTTTAAAAGTGCATTCTGCAAGGCCATGTTTGAATGCCCAGAAGGCAACTGAAAAAATCAGGTTTTGTAATGTGGTGGAGATCTAGGAGTATCTGCTAGAGAGGAGATACTTAAAGATTTGGGAGTTTATGTATTGAGATTCTGGAAATGCCTGTGAGAGAAAAAGGGCTGGTAGGATTGTGGATACATTCGTATTGTAGAAGTTATGGAACTCAGAGAAAAAGTTTTAAAAAAAATTAAGCTTTAGATTCACTGAATTTAGATTCATATGAATTCCCATTCATATACTTTAGATTCATATGAATTCCCATTCATATACTTCCTGTTTTGTGACTCGGAAGTATTTGAGGCTGGATACAAACTTAGTATTGTGGAGGAGACTACTATAACATGTCAGTTGAGAATATGCTCCCATGGGGTGTAGGCTGTTTTTTCCAGAAGTTGATGATGAAGTGAAAGGACTGAAATTGGTTAAATTGAAATTTTATCCAATTAGGACATTGCTTATAATAATCCATTGTGTGAAAACAAGCAATTTCAGAATGAATGACTGGCACTGCTCCCTTTTTTCTTTAACAACTCCTAAAGTGAGTTTGATTTGGATTATTTCTAATCTCAAACTTGGGGTTTAGATCCTTCTTTCTTGGGAAACTACTGATGTGGGCTCATTTTCCTTTTTCTTACCAAAACAATAGCTTTTAAAATCTTAGCCACGTGACTTTTGATTGAGGAGCTATAAAGTTAATTTCTAAAGTGGTTTTTAACCCTTTAAAATAAAAGGTGTATTTCATAGCAGTTTCCCCATTATCGGTTTAGACATTTCCTTGTGAGGATAGTAGATGAACACCCATAATAATTCTCATCTCATAAAGATGCCCGCTGCTTTTGAAAGTAGTATCTTCCTTTAACAGTTTGTTTTCCACTTTAATTATTTGATCATATCTCCTGTCTTATTTTTCTTTTATAACCACAGAGGTAGTTATGTTAAATATATATTCACTATTGTTTCTTAAAAAAGTAAGATATACCATACATCTTTAGGTGCATATACCATTTCCAAAATTATGTTTCAGTAATGAAATTGATGAATAGAAAAATGTTATATCCTTGGTAAGAGTTGAATAAGAAATATTTAAGTACGATTTTATAAAAACAAATATAAAGTTTAGAGTTCCATGGAAAGTCTTCACAATGTATCTTTCTACGCTTCTTCCTTGCCATTCTCTTCTTCCCCACTTCTCAGTATCATTTTTCACAAATTTGGTTACATCCATCTACTTCTATCTTTGAGTCTTCTCATGATATTCCCTCTTATAGAATTATCCATATTCCTCTCCCATTTTTCACTAAGAATCCTATTCATCCTATTCAGTGTCATATCCCTATGTCCCTTCCACTGTGTAACTCCCAGTCACACAGAACCCACTCTTGCCCTCCTCTGGTACCACAGCACTTGGTTACTATTTTGTCTATTACACAAGTATTTTCATAGCCACATGTATTTCTTTTTATCTCCCTCATAAGACTGTGAGCTCCCTTCTCTTTGTTTCCTTAGCATTGAGCAAAAAACTTTATTCAAAGTGGTTATTAACTGGGCAAAGGGATATCCTTTGGGGGTGCCAAACTTGGGTTTATCCAGGAATAAACTTACATTCTTGCTATGAAATTTTAGTAACAGTAAAAGTTATAAAGGAAAAAGGCCATTGGGTTCAAGATTGTAGTTTATATTTCAGTCTTATTGCTGTTAATTCATTTGTCCAGTGGTGAAGAAATCCTTACCTTTCCAAATACAAAAAAAATTAAAGTATTGAGTATCTCTTTCTTATGGTGGTGCTGTGTACTTAATTGTCATTTTTGGTCTTTGTGTGTAAACCGTGGGAAACCAAGGGCACAGCCGTATGTCTGTGGTCCTTTTATCTGTATATGTGAGTTAAAATTTTTTTTTCACTACGTGTTAAATTTTCTAATTATAAAAGTATCCTTTAGGTGAATGCTTCTGATAGAAATTTAAACAATATATACAAAGCAAAAAGTAAAAATCCTTCTTCATACTCTTAATATTCCATACTTCTTCACAAAGATCTTTATGATAGTTTGATTTGAGTATTTTCATTCTTTTTTCTATACATTTGCATTTAGATGGGAAAATTTTTTTTAAATATATTTATTTATTTATTTTGGCTGTGGTGGGTCTTAGTTGTGGCATTCAGACTCTTAGTTGCAGCATGCATCGACATCTGGTTCCCCGACCAGGGATCAAACCCAGGTCCCCTGCATTGGGAGCGCAGAGTCTTACCCACTGGACCACTAGGGAAGTCCCCTGATTTTTAAAAAACATAATTGGGGTATAATGTGTGTGTGTGTGTGTGTGTGTGTGTGTGTGTGTGTGTGTGTGTGTGTAGTGACTTTTTTTTTTTTCCGTTTAACCATGTGTCCTGGAGAGACATGTTAGTACCTGTTGATTTGTCTCCTTTTTAACTGTTATAGCCATACTCTGGATATAAATCTGTAAAACAGAAAAAACCTGGCATACATAGCCAGGAAGAGATAATCAAGGGATAGCCTCTGAGATGCTCAAGGAAATTAATGCCTGACTGGATGGGGTAGTTAGCACAGAACCTTATCATTGACTTCTTCATGTGAATTTATTTCCTACCGATTTTTAAAATATTTAGCTCTTTCAAGGTAAAAACATTTTCTTTCAGTTGCCTGGCACATAGTTGGCACTCAGTAAATTTGTTGAATGAATGAATGATCAAAATACTGGTGAAATTCAAGTTCTGGATTAAAGAATACAAAGTTCTGGTAATGAATCTCTACCTATGATGACTTCTGTAAGATATCTCAGGGTATCTGTTATTGAGTTACTTTACTATTTCACTCTTCACTGTCAAGGATTCTTTGGCAGTAGCTCTCAGAATTTCATATTCTTTTGTTTTTGTCTAGTATCTCTTCCTTGCCCATCCCATTAACATTATCTTTGAAAACTTTATCATAAGATGATGTCTTCTTTTTTTCCCCAGCATCCAGTATTGGATGAACCAATAGCAGAAGCTGTCTGTATTATAGCAGATATGGATAAATGGACTGTTCAAGTGGCCAGTAGCCAGAGACGAATGACAGATAATAAGTTGGGAAAGGAAGTGTTGGTTTCCAGTCTTGTTTCCAATCTGCTTCATTCCACTCTTCAGCTTTATAAGCATAACTTGTCTCCAAATTTTGTAAGTATCTGTAAGGCTTGAATTACTGTGAGCACTGTGATAGCTAACTTAACCCTATTGCTATGTATGTGCCTACCTTGAATACTACTGTTAGCTTCATCATTGTTTTCCTGAAAGAAGGTGTTATGGACTGAATGTTGGTGTTCCCCTAAAATCCATATGTTGAAGCCATAACTCCCCAGTGTGATGGCCTTTGGGAGTTAATTAGGGTTAGATTAGATCATTAGAGTGGGGCCTTCATGATGGGATTAGTGGCCCTATAAGAAGAGGAAGAGAGAGATTGTGCTCTCTCTACCATGTGAGGATGCAGGAAGAAGGCAGCCGTCTACTAGCCAGGAAGAGAGTTCTCACTAACAGCCATGCTGGCACCCTGATCTGATCTCAGACTTCCAGTCTCCAGAACTGTGAGAAAATAATTTTCTGTTATTTAAGCCATTGAGTCTGTGGTACTTTGTTGTTGCAGCCCAAGCTGACTAAGACAGAAAGGGATGTGTACGTGTCTATATAGTCTGTGCTTTCAGCAGCCAGAATTTAGTGCCTTTACTTAGTATCATGTGAGCTATGGCAATGCAACATCCCTAAGCTCTGTGCAGAATGCCAGTGAATTCTATATCCTCATTGTTGTGTTAGGACATTGGATGATCGCTCTTTATAACACTGGTAACCTCTTACTAAAGACACCATTTCCAACTTTCAAGATTCTTTCCTTTTCTTGTTAGGAGAACTATAATATAGCATAGTTAAAAACCTTTGCAGATCAACATGACAAAGGCCATATATGACAAACTCACAGCTGACATTATACTCAGTGGTAAAAGACTAAAAGTTTTACCCCTAAGAACAGGGACAAGACATGGATGCTCACCTTCACCACTTTTATTCAACATGGTATTGAAAAGTCGTAGAGAGAGCAGTTAGGAAAGAAAAAGAAACAAAAGGCATCCAAATTGGAAAGGAAGAAGTGAAATTATCTCTGCTTGCAAATATGATCTTATATGTAGAAAACTTAAAGATTCCACCAAAAAAACCCTGAGAGAGCTAATAGATGAATTCAGCAAAGATGCAAGATAAATCAGCATGCAAAAATAGTTGCATTCCCATAAGCTAGGAATGAACAATCTTGAAGAGGAAATTAAGAATGCACTTAAAATAGCATTAAAAGAATAAATTACTTAGGAATAAATTTAACCAAAGAGGCAAAAGACTTGTACACTGAAAACCACAAAACATCTCTGAAAGAAATTAAAGACATAAATAAATGAAAGACAATCTCATATTCTTGGTTTGGAAGACTTAGTATTATTAAGAAGATAGTACTGAGATGAAGTTGGAGGACTCACACCTCCTAATTTTAAAACTTACTACAAAATGACAGTAATCAAAACAGTGTGGTACTAGCATAAGGACAGACATAAAGACGAATAGAATATAGTATCCCCAAATTAAACCCTCACATATATGGTCAATTGGTTTTTGACAAGGAAGCCAAGACTGTTCAAAGGGGAAATGAGTCTTTTCAACAAATCATGCTGAGAAAACTGGATATGTACATGCAAAAGAATGAAGTTGAACCCTTACTTTATGCCATATACAAAAATGAACTCAAGCTTAAATGTAAAGTTAAACCTAAGCTTAAGTACTAAAACTATAAAATTCTTTAAAGAAAACATAGGGGATAATTTTCATGATATTGGATTTAGCAGTGATTCCTTGGAAGTGGCATCAAAAGCACAGGCAATAAAGGGAAAAATAGATAAATTGGGACTTCATCAAACTTAAAAACTTCTGTGTATCAAAGGACACTATCAACAGAGTGAAAAGACAATTGACAGAACAGGAGAAAATATTTGCTAATCATATATCTGAAAAGAGATTGATATCCAGAATACATAGAGAACTCCTACAATTCAACAACAGCAAAGAAACAACTCAAGAATAGCCAAAGCAATCTTGAGAAAGAAAAATGGAGCTGGAGGAATCAGGCTCCCTGACTTCAGACTATGCTACAAAGTTACAGTAATCAAGACAGTATGGTACTGGCACAAAAACAGAAATATAGATCAATGGAACAGTATAGAAATCCCAGAGATAAACCCACGCACATATTGTCACCTTATCTTTGATAAAGGAGGCAAGAATATACAATGGAGAAAAGACAGCCTCTTCAATAAGTGGTGCTGGGAAAACTGGACAGCTACATGTAAAAGAATGAAATTAGAACACTCCCTAACACCGTACACAAAAATAAACTCCAAATGGATTAAACTAAAAAAGTAAGGCCAGACATTATAAAATTCTTAGAGAAAAACATAAGCAGAACACTCTGTTACATAAATCATAGCAAGATCCTTTTTGACCCAACTCCTAGAGAAGTGGAAATAAAAACAAAAATAAATGGGACCTAATGAAACCTAAAAGCTTTTGCACAGCAAGGGAAACCATCAACAAGACAAAAAGACAACCCTCAGAATGGGAGAAAATATTTGCAAATGAAGCAACTGACAAAGGATTAATCTCCAAAATATACAAGCAGCTCATGCAGCTCAATATCAAAAAAACAAACAACCCAATCCAAAAATGGGCAGAAGACCTAAGTAGACATTTCTCCAAAGAAGATATACAGATTGCCAACTAACACATGAAAGAATGCTCAACATCATTAATCATTAGAGAAATGCAAATCAAAACCACAATGAGGTATCACCTCACACCAGTCAGAATGGCCATCATCAAAATATCTACAAACAATAAATGCTGGAGAGGGTGTGGAGAAAAGGGAACCCTCTTGTACTGTTGGTGGGAATGTAAATTGATGCAGCCACTATGGAGAACAGTATGGAGGTTCCTTAAAAAACTAAAAACAGAACTACCATATGACCCAGCAATTCCACTATTGGACATATACCCTGAGAAAACCATAATTCAAAAAGAGTCATGTACCACAGTGTTCATTGCAGCTCTATTTACAATAGCCAGGACATGGAAGCAACCTAAATGTCCATCGACAGATGAATGGATAAAGAAGATGTGGCCCATATATACAATGGAATATTACTCTGCCATAAAAAGAAACGAAATTGAGTTATTTGTAGTGAGGTGGATGGGCCTAGAGTCTGTCATACAGAGTGAAGTAAGTCAGAAAGAGAAAAACAAATACTGTATGCTAACACATACATATGGAATCTAAAAAAAAAATGGTTATGAAAAACCTAGGGGCAGGACAGAAATAAAGACACAGACCTACTAGAGAATGGAGTTGAGGACACGGGGAGGGGGAAGGGTAAGCTGGGATGAAGTGAGAGAGTGGCATGGACTTATATATACTACCAAGTGTAAAATAGATAGCTAGTGGGAAGCAGCTGCATAGCACAGGGAGATCAGCTCAGTGCTTTGTGACCACCTAGAGGGGTGGGATAGGGAGGGTGAGAGGGAGACGCAAGAGGGAGGAGATATGGGGATATATGTATACATATAGCTGATTCACTTTGTTATAAAGCAGAAAGTAACACACGGTTGTAAAGCAATTATACTCCAATAAAGATGTTAAAAAAAAAGAAACAACTCAAAAAATAGGCAGAGGACTTGAGTAGACATTTCTCTAAAGAAGATATACAAATAGTCAATAAGCACATGAGAGAATGTTTAACATCCATCAGTCATTAGGAAAATGCAAATCAAAAGCACAGTGAGATACCACTTCACACTGATAAGGATGGGTTTGATCAAGCAAACCCTGAAAATAAAAAGTATTGGATGAGGAGAAATTGGAACCCTTGTGCGTTGCTGGTGGGAATCTAAAATGGTGCAGCTGCTGTGTAAAACAGTTTGGCAGTTCCTCAAAAAGTTTAACATTGCATTGTCATGTGGTCCAGCAAGTCTTCTTCTAGGTTTATAATCAAAATAACTGAAAGCAGGGACTGGGACAATTGTATAGTAATGTTCACAGCAGTATTAACTTGCAGTAGACAAAATTGGAAACAACTCGTGTCCATCAACAAATGATGTGTAATACATAGAATGGAATACTTCAGCCATAAAGAGGAATGAAATTCTTTTTTTTTAAATATACATATTACTGGGCCTGTCCCTGGTGGGTCTTAGTTTTATTTTATTTTATTTTTCTTCACATCTTTATTGGAGTGTAAATGCTTTACAATGTTGTGTTAGTTTCTGTTGTACAACAAAGTGAATCAGCTATATGTATACATATATCCCCATAACCCGTCAGAAAGAGAAAAACAAATACCATATGCTAATGCATATATATGTAATTTTAAAAAGTGGTACCAGTGAACCTAGTGGCAGGGCAGGAATAAAGATGCAGACATAGAGAACGGACTTGAGGGCATGGGGACATGGGGGATGGGGAAGCTGGGATGAAGTGAGAGTAGCAGTGACATATATACACTACCAAATGTAAAATGGATGGCTAGTGGGAAGCTGCTGCATAGCACAGGGAGATGAGCTCAGTGCTTTGTGACAACCTAGAGGAATGAAATTCTGATACATGATACAATATGAATAGAACGTTACAGTAAGTGAAACAAGCAAAATACAAAAGGACAGATACTGTTGTGGTCCCACTTACATTAGGTATCTAGAATAGGCACTTTCATAGAAACAGAAAGTAGATAGAGGTTACCAGGGATGGTGGGAAGAAGGGCATGAAGGGTTACTGTATACTGGGTACAGAGTTTCTATTTGGCATAATGAAAAAAAGTTCTGGAAGTGGATAGTGATGATAGTGCAGAACATTGCGAATGTACTTAAATGCCATTGAATTGTATACCTAAAAATGGGTAGTGTGGTAAATTGTGTGTGGGTATGTGTGTGTGTGTGTATATATATATATATGGATGAATTTTATTATAAACATTTTATAGAATTTTTTTCACTTAAGTTATTTTCAGCCTACATGAGCATTATACCACAAAGTATACACCACAAAGTAATGTATGCCAAGAAATACATTCAATTGTTTTTTCTGAAGAAAAAGAAAATGTGTTTTTCTGAGAAGCTTTAACAGCAGCTGGTTTCCATTGGGAAGAAATACTCTGCAAGAATTTAGTGTTTTAGCCCCTGCACCTCATGCTTTTTTCTTCATACATATATATCATCCATTCACATGAAAAATCACCTATTTTAGTGAATTGAGCAAGTTAATTGACAATAAACAAAATATATGTTTTAGTTTTTAATATTCCAGCTTAGAAACATTTCTACTAAGGCCTATAGAGCACTCTCTGTGAGCTGTTGCAAAGTTTTTTTCTTTTGCTCTTCACAGGAGAATGCAGCATTTCTAATTTAAATACATTTGTAATGTATTAATTTGAGTGTTTTATTTATGAAATTTGGAATAAAAACGTATTTTTTAAAGTTCTGGATATGGGTAGTGGTGATACCTGCACAACATTCTGAATGTACTTAATGCCTCTCAGTTGAACACTTAAGTGTTTAAAATGGTAACTTTTATATGTAAAATGGTAAATTTTATATTATGTGCAATTTACCATGGTAAGAAATAACTGCAGACTCTAAATCTTTGATATGAGCTAGAGAAGGTTTACACTCCTTTAGCTAAAATTGCATGCTTTAAAAATGTGCTCCAGAGCTTCCCTGGTGGCGCGGTGGTTGAGAGTCCGCCTGCCGATGCAGGGGACACGGGTTCGTGCCCCGGTCCGGGAGGATCTCACATGCCGCGGAGCGGCTGGGCCCGTGAGCCATGGCCGCTGGGCCTGTGCGTCCGGAGCCTGTGCTCCGCAACGGGAGAGGCCACGGCAGTGAGAGGTCCGCGTACCGCAAAAAAAAAAAAAAATTGTGCTCCAGAGGGCAGACAGCAGAAGCAAGAAGAACTACAGTCCTGCAGCCTGTGGAACAAAAACCACACTCACAGAAAGATAGACAAGATGAAAAGTCAGAGGGCTATGTACCAGATGAAGGAACAAGATAAAACCCCAGAGAAACAACTAAATGAAGTGGAGATAGACCACCTTCCAGAAAAAGAATTCAGAATAATGATAGTGAAGATGATCCCGGACCTTGGAAAAACAATGGAGGCAAAGATCTAGAAGATGCAAGAAATGTTTAACAAAGACCTATAAGAATTAAAGAACAAACAAACAGAGATGAACAATACAATAACTGAAATGAAAAATACACTACAAGGAATTAATAGAATAACTGAGGCAGAAGCACTGATAAGTGACCTGGAAGACAGAATGGTGGAATTCACTTCTGCAGAACAGAATAAAGAAAAAAGAATGAAAAGAAATAAAGAGAGCCTAAGAGACCTCTGGGACAACATTAGACACAACAACATTCACATTATAGGGGTCCCAGAAGGAGAAGAGAGAGAGAGAAAGGACCTGAGAAAACATTTGAAGAGATTATAGTCGAAAACTTCCCTAACATGGGAAAGGAAATAGCCATCCAAGGCCAGGAAGCGCAGAGGGTTCCACACAGGATAAACCCAAGGAGAAACACGCCGATTCACATAGTAATGAAATTGGGAAAAATTAAAGATTAAGAAAAAATATTGAAAGCAGCAAGGGAAAAATGACAAATAACATACAAGGGATCTCCCATAAGGTTAAGAGCTGATTTCTCAGCAGAAACTCTACAACCCAGAAGGGAGTGGCATGACATGTTTAAAGTGATGAAAGAGAAGAACGTACAACCAAGATTACCCAGCAAGGATCTCATTCAGATTTGATGGAGAAATCAAAAGCTTTACAGACAAGCAAAAGCTAAGAGAATTCAGCACCACCAAAGCAGCTCTACAACAAATGCCAAAGGAACTTCTCTAAGTGGGAAACACAAGAGAAGAAAAGGACCTACAAAAACAAATGCAAAACAATTAAGAAAATGGGAGTAGGAACATACATATCAATAATTACCTTAAATGTGAATGGATTAAATGCTCCAACCAAAAGACACAGGCTCACTGAATGGATACAAATACAAGACCGATATATGTGCTGTCTACAAGGGACTCACTTCAGACCTAGGACACATACAGACTGAAAGTGAGGGGATGGAAAAAGATATTCCATGCAAATGGAAATCAAAAGAAAGCTTGAGTAGCAATACTCATATCAGATAAAATAGACTTTAAAGAATGTTACAAGAGATAAGGAAGGACACCACATAATGATCAAGGGATCAATCCAGGAAGAAGATATAACAATTACAAATATTTATGCAGCCAACATAGGAGCACCTCAATACATAAGGCAAGTGCTAACAGCTATAAAAGAGGAAATCGACAGTAACACAGTAATAATAGGGGACTTTAACACCTCAGTTATACCAATGGACAGATCTCCAAACAGAAAATTAATGAGGAAACATGAGCTTTAAATGACACAATAGACCAGATAGATTTAATTGATATTTATAGGACATTCCATCCAGAAACAACAGAATACACTTTCTTCTCAAGTGCACATGGAACATTCTCAAGGATAGATCGCATCTTGGGTCACAAATCAAGCCTCAGTAAATTTAAGAAAATTGAAATCATATCAAGCATCTTTTATTTTTATTTTTTTATTATTATTTTTATTTATTTATTTTTTCTTGCGGTACGTGGGCCTCTCACTGTTGTGGCCTCTCCCGTTGCGGAGCACAGGCTCCGGACGCGCAGACTCAGTGGCCATGCCTCACGGGCCTAACTGCTCCGCGGCATGTGGGATCTTCCCAGACCAGGGCTCGAACCTGTGTCCCCTGCATCGGCAGGCAGACTCTCAACCGCTGCACCACCAGGGAAGCCCTCAAGCATCTTTTCTGACCACAATGCTATGAGATTTGAAATCAGTTACAGGGGAAAAAAATGTAAAAAACACAAACACTTGAAGGCTAAACAATACGTTACTAAATAACCAAGATATCACTGAGGAAATCAAAGAGGAAATAAAAAAATCTCTAGAGACAAATGACAATGAAAACATGATGATCCAAAACCTATGGGATGCAGCAAAAGCAGTTCTAAGAAGGAAGTTTATAGCTATACAAGCCTACCTCAAGAAACAAAAAAATTTCAAATAAACAATCTAACCTTACACCTAAAAGAAGTAGAGAAAGAAAAAACAAAACCCAAAGTTAGTAGAAGGAAAGAAATCATAAAGATCAGAGCAGAAATAAATGAAATAGAAACAAAACAATAGCAAAGATCAATAAAAGTAAAAGCTGGTTCTTTGAGAACATAAAATTGATAAACCATTAGCCAGACTCATCAAGAAAAAGAGGGAGAGGACTCAAATCAATAAAATTAGAAATGAAAAAGGAGAAGTTACAACAGACACTGCAGAAATACAAAGCATCCTAAGAGACTACTACAGGCAACTCTGTGCCAATACAATGGACAACCTGGAAGAAATGGACAAATTCTTAGAAAGGTATAACTTACCAAGACTGAACCAGGAAGAAATAGAAAATATGAACAGACCAATCACAAGTAATGAAATTGAAACTGTGATTAAAAATCTTCTAAGAAACAAAAGTCCAGTACCAGATGGCTTCACAGGTGAATTCTATCAAACATTTGGAGAAGAGCTAACACCCATCCTTCTCAAACTCTTCCAAAAAATTGTGGAGGGAGGAACACTCCCAAACTCATTCTATGAGGACACCAAAACCAGACAAAGATACTACAAAAAAAAATTACAGGCCAATATCACTGATGAATATTGATGCAAAAATCCTCAACAAAATACTAGTAAGCAGAATCCAACAACACATTAAAAGGGTCATATACCATGAGGAAGTGGGATTTATCCCAGGAATGTAATGATTCTCCAGTATATGCAAATCAACCAATGTGATACACCATATTAACAAATGAAGAATATGGTCAAACCATATGATCATCTCAATAGATGCAGAAATAGTTTTGGCAAAATTCAACACCCATTTATGACAAAAACTCTCCAGAAAGTGAGCATAGAGGGAACCTACCTCAACATAATAAAAGCCATATACGACAAACCCACAGCAAACATCATTCTCAATGGTGAAAAACTCAAAGCATTTCCTCTAAGATCAGGAACAAGACAAGGATGTCCACTCTCACCACTATTTTTCAACATAGTTTTGGAAGTCCTAGCCACGGCAATCAGAGAAGAAAAAGAAAAAGAATACAAATTGGAAAAGAAGAAGTAAAACTGTCACTGCAGATGACATGGTACTATACATAAAGTATCCAAAAGATGCCACCAGAAAACTACTAGAGCTAATCAGTGAATTTGGTAAAGTTGCAGGATACAAAATTAATGCACAGAAATCTCTTGCGTTCCTATACACTAGTGATGAAAAATCTGAAAGAGAAATTAAGGAAACACTCCCATTTACCATTGCAACAAAAAGAATAAAATACCTAGGAATAAACCTACCTAGGGAGACAAAAGACTTGTATGCAGAAAAGTATAAGACCGTGATGAGAGAAATTAAAGATGATACAAACAGATGGAGATACATACCATATTCTTGGACTGGAAGAATCAATATTGTGAAAAGGACTGTACTACCCAAAGCAATCTACAGATTCAGTGCAATCCCTATCAAATTACCAATGGCATTTTTTATAGAACTAGAACAAAAAGTCTTAAAATTTGTATGGAGACACAAAAGACCCCGAATAGCTGAAGCAGTCTTGAGGGAAAAAAACGGAGCTGGAGGAATCAGGCTTCTGGACTTCAGACTATACTACAAAGCTACAGTAATCAAGACAGTATGGTACTGGCACAAAAACAGAAATATAGATCCCAGGAACTGGATAGAAAGTCCAGATTTAACCCATGCACCTATGGTCAACTAATCTATGACAAAGGAGGCAAGGATATACAATGGAGAAAAGACAGTCTCTTCAGTAAGTGGTGCTGGGAGAACTGGACAGCTACATGTAAAAGAATGAAATTAGAACACTCCCTAACACCATACACAAAAATATACTCAAAATGGATTAGGGACCTAAATGTAAGACCGGACACTATAAAACTCTTAGAGGAAAACATAGGAAGAACACTCCTTGACATAAACCACCGCAAGATCTTTTTTGACCCACCTCCTAGAGTAAGAAATGAAAATAGGGCTTCCCTGGTGGCGCAGTGGTTGAGAGTCTGCCTTTCGATGCAGGGGACGCGGGTTTGTGCCCTGGTCCGGGAGGATCCCACATGCCGCAGAGCGGCTGGGCCCGCGAGCCATGGCTGCTGAGCCTGTGCTCCGCAGCGGGAGAGGCCACAACAGTGAGAGGCCTGCATACCGCAAAAAAAAAAAAAAAAAAAAAAAAAAGAAATGAAAACAAAAATAAACATATGGGACTTAATTAAGCTTAAAAGCTTTTCCACAGCAAAGGAAACTACAAATGATGAAAAGACAACCCTCAGAATGGGAGAAAATATTTGCAGACCAATCAACGGACAAAGGATTAATCTCCAAAATATATAAACTGCTCATGCAGCTCAACTTTAAAAAAAACAAACAACCCAATCCAAAAATGGGCAGAAGACCTAAATAGACATTTCTCCAAAGAAGGCCAAGAGGCACATGAAAAGCTGCTGAACATCACTAATTATTAGAGAAATGCAAATCAAAACTACATGAGGTATCACCTCACACCCGTTAGAATGGGCATCATCAGAAAATATAGAAACAACAAGTGCTCGAGAGGGTGTGGAGAAAAAGGAACCCTCTGGCACTGTTGGTGGGAATGTACATTGATACAGCGGCGGGGTCGTGGGGGTGGTGGGATGAATTGGGAGACTGAGACTGACATATATACACTAATATGTGTAAAATGGATAACTAATAAGAACCTGCTGTATAAAAAATAAAATAAAATTCAAAAAATAAAAATGTGCTCCAAATTTTAGTTTATGTTGGAATAACTAAATAGAATTGTCAAAACATGATGCTTTGGAATTTGCATTACTTAAGAGTTGTGCAATTTCTGACTTGATTCTTGTTTTCCTCCTAACTGCAGTGTGTAATGCATCTTGAAGACCGGTTACAGGAGCTATACTTCAAGAGCAAAATGTTATCTGAGTACCTGAGGGGGCAGATGCGTGTTCATGTCAAGGAGCTGGGAGTGGTTTTAGGGTATGTTCCTGATTCCTTTTCTGGCTTTGCTTTCTCGTTTCACTGTTTATTTAGGCAATGAATATTTCTCAGAATTGCCTTTTTTCTTTTTAAGTTTTTTGTCTTGTTAGAAGCAGTATACTGTTATCATCTGGGTTGTTCTATACCAGTGGTCCCCAACCTTTTTGGCACCAGGGATCGGTTTCGTGGAATACAGTCTTTCCACCAACGGAGTGTGGGGAATGGCTTAGGCAGTAATGCAAGTGATGGGGAGTGGCTGATGAAGCTTTGCTCACTTGCCTGCCGCTCACTTCCTGCTGTGCAGCCTGGTTCCTAACAGGGCACAGACTAGTACCAGTCCACGGCCTGTGGGTTGGGGACCCCTGTTGTATACAGTATAAAAGCAGAACCCTGTCCTACACTGATCTGAAATGCACTGTCCCTTGTGCAATTACAGTAGGTTGAGAATTTAGTTGAATAAAAAGGAATTAAAGTCTAAATTTTTGCATTAGAAAAAAATAAGTAAGTATTCATTTTTATTTATTAAATATGTTGTAAACTCATCATTCCCAGCATCTGCCCGGCCATCCAAATGATCTGATTGAAGTAATGGCACTCTATGGATGATGGTATATTATCTACATATTATTACTCCTTCCCCATTATCTATATATTATATCTTTATACTCTGAAGTTATTCCTGGGAAGAAGCTAGTTATCTAACATGCTAACTGAAGGACAAACAGGAAATTGGCAAGAGGCATAGTATAGCCCCTTTCATTATGTTCTGTGGTCACTTTCCCTGTGTTCTATGTCCACTTTGTGTGTGTGTGTGTGTGTGAAAATTATTTCTTGAAATGCTGGTTGAATAAATTAAAACAAGCTAGAACTTTTGTCTAATTTCAGCTTTTATGAAGGGAGAAAGAGCCAACATCGAGTTGCTACTGTATGTCTGAAACCAAATTAAATTCTTTCATTAATGTTATTGCTTATTATCCAGATTGGAAATAGATGATTCTCTGCATGTAATGCCTTTATTTTTAGAAAATTTAAACTAATTTTTAAAGTAATGTACATATAATGAAAGTTTCAGTGCATTTTGGCATAAAGTGAAAAGTAATTGTATCGTCTTTTCCTCAACTTCCAGTCCTCAGTCAAACACAGTTAATGGATTGTTTCTTCTTACAGAATTTTTAAATGTGTAGGATTAAAAATATAAATTAGTTTGTACTCTATATATCTTTGTGCAGCTTGCCTTTTAATGTATCTTGAATATTTGTTCATTTAAGCACATACCACACATACTAAACTATATCATTTTTAATGGCTGTATTGCATTCTATTATATGGTGGAATTTATTTTCAGTTTTTCGCTGTTACAAATCAATGCTAGAATAAATATAAACCTTTGAGGTTTATAGGATAAATTCTTTGATGTAGAATTTTTGAATTAAAGGGCATATGTGATTAAATTGTTGATATTTTGACGGTAATAGTAAATGCTATCCAGAAAGTACCAGAATAAATTTTCATGAACAGTGGGAAGCACACTCTTCTTACTGCTATTTATTACCAAACTTTTTAATCTTTGCCAAGCTACTAGCTGAAAAATGAAATCTGATTTTATTCAGATTTATTCTCTAACCAGGAGTGTGTCTGCATAACTTATTTTGATATTTATTGGCCATTTTTCTTTTCCTATAAGTTATTTGTGGTAGGTTGTATTTTTAAGAGGCTTCCATTATGTCTTCCCAGTAAATCTTATTATAGAAACATTTGTATCCAAAACAATATGTCTGCACACTATTATTCTGTCATTATACTATATAATATTTCTTTTTAAAAAAAATTATTTATTTATTTATTTATTTTTGGCTGCGTTGGGTCTTCGTTGCTGGGCATGGGCTTTCTCTAGTTTCAGCAAGCGGGGGCTACTCTTGGTTGTGGTGAGCGAGCTTCTCATTATGGTGGCTTCTCTTTGTTGTGGAGCACAGGCTCTAGGCACGCAGGCTTCAGTAGTTGTGTCACGTGAGCTCAGTAGTTGTGGCTCACAGGCTTAGTTGCTCTGCGATATGTAGGATCTTCCCGGACCACGACTTGAACCTGTGTCCCCTGCATTGGCAGGTGGCTTCTTAACCACTGCGCCACCAGTGAAGTCCCTATATAGTATTTCTTAGACGTTATTCCTTGCCCTGATGCATGGTCCATCAGCACATCAGTGAGATGGTTTCCTGCATTTGTGACTTTGTTACTGTTGGGTTTCAGAGGCTTTCTTTTTTAAAAATCTTTAGTTATGGTTTTTACTTACTGAAAAATTTCTAATTTTCATTATCTTCAGTTCTCTTACCCTTTTCCTTTTGGCCAGGGTGGCCAAGCTCCTTGAGTGGAGATGTATAGTGACTTTATAGATAGCAGTCATTGCCTGTAGGAATAAACCTGAACTGAGATTTTTTTTTTTAATTTCAGGATTGAATCCAGTGATCTTCCTCTTCTGGCTGCTGTAGCAAGCACTCACTCTCCATATGTTGCTCAGATACTACTTTAACAGAAAGGCCGTTGGAAATTAACTTTGGTGGAAAGTTAAGTAGAAACCAAGGAAGCAGTCGCAACTTGCATTTATGGCAATTGTTTTTCTCTGTCAGACCTTCATCTGAATGAGTCAGTCACCTGGGTGGGTATTCTGCATTGCAGTGCATATTGTGTCATCACTGGATGGCTTTTTCATTTTGATTGGACTTCTGGATGGTGGCAGATTTTTAACCAAGTGAAACTAAAAACAACATTTGGGGGGAAAGCATTTGAAGAAGCCAAAGTGTAACTTCGACGTTTCTACAAAATGAATAACATTGAGGAATTTCATTATGATCACTACAGTCTTGCCACAACCCATAAGTAGGAGGAACGGATATCTCATGATTAAATGGCTCAGAAAGAGCCATTTCATTAGTTTTAATTCTTTATTTCTAAGGTACAAAGATCTATGAAACTTTATTTGTGTTTTTTTGTTTTTCAATTCAAAATAGCTAATTTCTGGGTATTTCTCAAAGTATTTTAAACAGCTTGTTAATTAGAATAAACTCAGAATAAAGTGTATAAATCTGTGTTATGTTATCCACCCAAGTGTACATATGTATCTATTTTTTAAAAAAGAAGAGGTAGAAATACAAGATTGGTAAACATGCCTTTTTAAAAAATATATTTTCAACTAGGATTAATTGTATATAATGTTGAAATATTACTTTCTGGTGATTTTTCTGTTTCACACACCCTAAAATATAAGTAAAGCCAATCTTTTTTTAAGGCTGAGGAATATAGATTCCCAAAATAAGAATACTACTTTATACCATTTGTTTTGTTTATAAGTATAAGCTAATTCTTATAAATGTTAATATTTACGTATTTGCATTTAATTTAATAAATTAAAATTAGGATTAAAAATTGCACCAAAGCATTGGCAGAAATAATACTATTTTCTTTAAAAGTGCTCAGGTAGCCGAGGCCCTTGGTTTCGGTATCAGCCCTTCTTGAACCCATAGAAACTGAATATTTGTTTCACTGCTTCATAATATTCAATTTACACTAAAAGAGCTCATTAACTCTTAAGATTATTTTTTTTCTCTAATAGCTCCTCTCTTCCAAAAGTAATTTTTTCAAAGATTTCAACTTTTCAGTTGTTATTGTTTTTGTATATATTGTAGAGTGTTGCTTGTGAGAAAGGCTAATATGGAACCAAACTCTTGTAAGTAATGTAAATAGAAAGATGGGTAGATAAAGTTTTCATTATGCTCTACTACCTCAGTTTACTTGAAATACTACATTATAGTTTATCCTTTACTTACCTGGTCTAAGATGCTTTTAATGCTAGAAGTGAAGCTGGTTTCTGCTTTCATGAACTATTTTCATCATAATTAGTTGATTAGCTTAAAACAGAAAACCACTTGCTCATTCTGTTTCTAGGTACACTTTGTCTATTATGCATCTGTTCTTGCTATTTAAATTTTCAATAATTAAGGAAGATTTCTGTGGTTTATTTAGTCTTTGACCTTGAATTTATAGCATTGGGTCACATTTTGTCTTACTCTAATCTCCAGCTAGACTAAGAAGAAATGGTTATTTTAATGGAATGTAAACCTGAAATTGGTGTGCTTGCAGTCGCTTTGGCCCCTGTGTCCTATCAGCTGGTCCCAGTTAGTACCAGAGTCTTCCATGGATGACTTGCTGTCAAAGAGTGTTTATGTATATATTTTCATTAGCTTAATTTTTTTAGTCTATTCATTAATGAAGTTCTTCTCTCATCTGTTGTTTGGAATTTTATGAATCAATCTCTTTAGCAGAATTCAGAATATAGAAAAGATCATATGTGGCCACTGTACATTTTTTTTTTAATTGTAGTTCAGGATATGTAGGAGGTAGACAGTGTCTTTTTTATATGTGTTATTGTTTAAATTAGTCATTGAACTATTCACAGTCCTATCTATTTGAAATCTCTAATAAATTACCATTTAGGAAATCTAGTCTTCAATAAATGGATGGCTCATGCTACTGTAATTCTTAAAACTAAGCTTTGCTTGAAAGGAAAAGGCCTATAGTTTCTTATAGAATCATCAATCCTTATAGGATTCCTGAGTTTTATAATTTGCAATCCTTCTGTAATTTCTGCTCCTTCGTCATAGTCATTCTTGCATTACACAAAGCCCAAGGAATGAGCTGCTACTTCTTTAAAGTGTGATCATTATGATGAATGTGAAAAGAATTTTTGGCCTGTTCAAAATAATTTTTTTCAACTTCTTACGGTACAGATAGATATATGTTACACATTTTAAAAACCTGTTTGTTGCAACAGGAGATGAAAAAGGGATCTTTTACATTATAGATTTAAAACTAATTTTTCCTGTATATAAACTAATTGGTTTGATTTTAAATATTCCTGGCTTTTATTAATATGTCTTAATTTTGAGTTTGAAAATGTTAAGTGCAATAAACATACTAGCACAGATTTCATTTTGTTGCAATTGGCATACACTGGGGATGATCACTTTAAAAAAAACAGATTTTACACAATGCCTACTTCTGGTAGATGTCTTATGAGATTGTTATGCTTTAAGTTATTTAGATGGTGGGAGATGTAAAATGTAAATACTTGTTTCTTGTTCTGTATACATTTCTCAAATGTACGCCTGTATTATAATAACCTCCCAGTTCTAGGGGATATTTGTGCAATAAATACACATCAATTTGATGGATGATGTTGGTCTTTCTTTCACATTTAATAAGGTATATGTAACATGGATTCTGGTGCCAGCCCACCTGGATTGTTTTCCCAAATGTGACACTTCTAGGCTTGTAACCTTGTTCATAATGTCCTTCTCTAATCCTAAATTTCTGTATTGGTAATTTAGTAGAATCTACTTTATGAGGTTGTTGTGAGAGTCAAGTGAAATAATGAATGTCAAGAATTTATCTCAATGCTTGGCACACTCCAAATGCTCAGTAATTTTGGGGTGCTATGGTTGCTAGGTAATCTGTCCAGCCTTTGCTGTACAGCCCCTATCTATTTTATTTTGGGAGAAATTTAACATTTATTCTTTATTTTTTTAATTTTTGGCTGCGTTGGGTCTGTTGTTGTGCGCGGGCTTTCTCTAGTTGCGGTGAGAGGGGCTACTCTTCGTTGCGGTGCACGGGCTTCTCATTGTAGTGGCTTCTCTTGTTGCAGAGCCTGGGTTCTAGGCGCGGGCTCCAGTAGTTGCAGCACGTAGGCTCAGTAGTTGTGGCACGCAGGCCCTAGAGCGCACGGGCTTCAGTCGTCGCAGCACGTGGGCTCAGTAGTTGTGGCTTGCGGGCTCTAGAGTGCAGGCTCAGTAGTTGCAGTGCACGGGCTTAGTTGCTCCGCAGCATGTGGGATCTTCCCGGACCAGGGCTCAAACCCGTGTCCCCTGCACTGACAGGCGGGTTCTTAACCATTGCGCCACCAGGGAAGTCCTAACATATATTCTTTTGAGTTAAAGTGTAGTAACCAAAAAATATGGTATATTCTTACATTTGACCTAATCTTCACAATGACAAATTGAAATTTTCTTTAAATGCTTTTGTGAAAACAAACTGAATATCAATCATTTAAAACTAGAAGAAGCCATGTAAACTTGTCAGGAACATTGTATCTAATTAAAATTACTACTGACTTTATTATTTTATTTATTTACTTTTGGCTGCATTGAGTCTTCGTTGATGCGCATGGGCTATCTCTAGTTGCAGCAAGTAGGGGCTACTCTTCGTTGAGGTGCGCGGGCTTCTCATTGCCTTGAGAAGGCAATGAGAAATAGCTTCTCTTGTGCGGAGCACAGGCTCTAGGCGTGCGGGCTTCAGTAGTTGTAGCACATGTAGTAGTTGTGGCTCGCAGGCTCTAGAGCGCAGGCTCAGTAGTTGTGGCGCACGGGCTTAGTTGCTCCGCGGCATGTGGCGTCTTCCCAGACCAGGGCTCGAACCCGTGTCCCCTGCATTGGCAGGCAGATTCTTAACCACTGTGCCACCAGGGAAGCCCCTGACTTTAAAATTAAACAAAAAATTGGCCTGTTGGTTTGGGTTCTAATCCCGTTCTGTTCATGGATTTGCATGTCCCTTTGAGCAAGTCTGTCGTCTTCATCTGCATTGTAGGGAAGTCACCTCTTCCATCAGTCCTTAGCGCCTGCTCTGCAGCAGTGATTCCACCCTGAGTAGGCTGTTGGGAAGGTGCCTTACTCAGGTTGGGTTGATTTGGGCAGAGTTACGCTAGGAGGCAGGATTAGGCCAGGGGCTTTTTGCAGTGCCTGTTTTTATATTATTTTACATTTATCATTCTTACATTTGACTGAAGAGACTAAGTGCACTGTTTTAAAGCAGAAAGGAAGTATCAAGTATTTGGGAAGCATTTATCAGATATTTTAGAGGTTTATAATTACCTGAGTTTATATGTGCTGTTCTCTGATAAAAATTTAAAGAAATCTTGCAACATTTCTGAGAAGCATAGATTCTGCTAATGAGAAACTGAAATACAGAGAATTTAATCTGAGGTCATATAGTCTTTCCTGTCTCAGAACAGAATGTTTCCAACTAGGATGTGGTGACAGATGTGTTGTAAAGATACCTGAGATTTCTTTGTCTTTGCCATTGTAGGAGGTGTAGGGGTGGGATGGCAAGTGGGACCAAACATGAGCTGAAGGTGCACTGGGGGCTGGGGAATTGTAACTCTGAGTGAGAAGGACTTAGGCAGATAGAAAAGGGGGAAGTTGGAGACTGTAATGCTTCCTGTCCTTGCTTTATAGTGCAGACTGTAGACTTGGCCATGTTTGCTGTAGAGTTAAGATTTGAAACTTCGCTAAAGAAAAGAAAATACAGGCAATCCAAAAGAGAGTTTTAAAGAATTTTCTTTTAAATTTTTTAAAAGAAATTTTTAGCAAGAGATTTTTAAATGGATGAAATTTCCATCGATTATCTTTTCAGGAGAACTTCTGGTCTTAAAGCATATGCTCGGGTCAGGGGCTTCTTTCTTGTCAGCACTCCAGGATTTGGTCCCCTTATAACGTTTCCTTTAAAAGGGACACTCCTTTTCATAAAAGTATGAGCCTAGACCTATCCCTTCATCAGGTTGCAGACAGCTCTCTGCCCAGAGATCTGATTAGACCTCCCCTAGGTATAACTGTATTTAAGGAGAGTATTAAGTTGAAGAGGCTGAAGATTCCTTCCTTTCCAAGTGACCATTGTAACAAGGACAGTCCCAAAACATGTCTTTATATTCACCTCAACACTCAAAGTAAAATTATTGATAAAAGCAGTGTTACCTAAATTGTCTCAAAGGGAATAACATTGTTGAAGTGTTGTTGTGTAAATATAAAGAAGATATTATTTCCTCAAGAAACTTGTGATGCCGCTTTTGTGTCATACATTTGCTTCCATCACTCACAAGTCAATACCCTTCACTGTTTTGGAATTAAGATGGGTCAGACTAGTCCAAAACCTGAGTTAGTTTAAAGTAGTTTTCAAACCTGGTTGCCTATTAGGAACACCTAGATAGTGTTTGGAAAGTATTAATTCCTAGACCCCACCCTCAAAGATTCTTATTCAATGACAGAAATTGGGCCAGAAAGTGCTCTTAGTTTTCAACTAGTAGCGACTCAGTTTCCCAGCATACTCCAAATCTGAATTCCTTACTCCATTCCAGGTGCTATTAAAACCAGTGCTCTTAACTTCAGTCTTTTGATGGTTTGCTGTTGTTCTGCAAAGATGGCCATATGATTGTGTGTGCCTAATGAGTATTCAGTTTTGCATAATAGAATAGTTGTCTAGCCAGATATCTTTCTTTGCCATTGGAAAGCAATCAAGTGTCTATCTTTTTAACAGCAAAATCCCCTCTTAATCACTTAGTCCTTAGATAGATCAATTTGTTCATTTAGCAAATATTGATTGAGCACCTGTTATGTGCTGGGCACGGGTCTGAGTGCCAGGGATAAGTCAGTAAATAACACACACTTTCTCATGAAGTTTACATATTTCCTGCTGGTGGAGGAGATAGACAAAGATATTATGCTGTCAGGTTGTGGTAAGTATAATGACAAAAATTAAGGTAGGGTAAGTAGTTAAGCTACTTTTTTTTTAAAAGACTTAACCATCTTTTTGTTTTCCTATAATTTAGTAAATTACTTGCATTCAGAACCATTACTCTTTTGTTTCAGATATGTGTTAATGTTGGTGAATCCTATCGTAGAGGTTGGCTTTTCTCTGAAAATAGCTATTAGAGCTCTCACTATCTCCTCACTTTTTTCAACATACCAAAGCACAATACAGGATAGTAAAGGACAAGATAGATTTTGAAAATATGCTTAAATTTAGGTGTGTATACTTACTGTGGATATTAATATACTGTTTTTACTGTTGCTGTCTTATAAGGTCTATATTAGTAAGTTACTTTTATAGACTTAATTTTTCCTTATCAAGGATTATATAAAATTAATAAGTGTACACTAATGTAACCATCACTTAGGTCAAGTAGTAAATCATTTTCAGTAATTCAGGATCTCCACCCCTCCTCCATGTGCCCTATCCTGATCATAATACTCTCCCTTCTCATTTTTGTAAATTCCAACCTGATTTTCGTGAACATTTCCTTGCTCTCTTTTAATAGTTTTGTGTATGCATCCCTAAGTGATATACTTTAGTTTTGCTTGTTTGAACTTTGTGTAATTATACCCCATATTTTGTTTTGCTTTTTTTCTATCAACATTATGTTGGAGATTCATTCATGTGCTATGTAGGTGGTATTTCACTGAATGAATATACAGCAATTTACCCATTCTATAGTTGATGGACAATTGGGTTATTTCCAATTTTTGGCTAATATGAACAGTGACCATTTTTGTTCATCTTTTCTGGGTATTCTTTAGGACATATGTCAAGGAGTGGGCTTGCTATCAAAAGGTATGTTAAGTTTCAGCTTTACTAGATACTTCTTTTTCTAACTGGTTTCCCAATAGACACTTAACTGGCAGTTTGTGAGAGTTCCTGTTGCTCCACATCTTCATGAATACTTAAATGTGTTTCTTAATAGTTCTAATGAAAAAAAAAAGCAGTAAAGGAAAAACCTATCCAATTCTTCAAATTTGAATGTATGCTTTAGAGAAATCACTTCCTAGAGGTAAAGTAATAGAAATAATAGAGTGCCTGGATTGTTCAGGCAACATCCTAAATGCTTCACGTAAATTATCTCATGTAATCTTAAGAAAATTCCAAAGCAATAGGTCTTTTACTTGTTCCCATTTTACGGTTAAGGAAACTGAAGTTTAGAAATATCAAATAACTAAGTCATTTAACTAGAAATGGCCTATTAAAGACAAATACAGATGTTTGCCCCTAAAGTCCAAGCTCGTGGTCATCATGCTTTAATGCCTTTTCCCTCTTTTCAAAATATTGATGTGGCTTTGGAAACATGCTTCAAAAATGGAAGGGATAACCGTTGTGATCTTATGCAGACTTTTGAGAGGATATGTTTATACACAAAAAAATGACGAAAGTGACAATGTCACAATTGTGATCAACTGAAAATTTCTTTCCAGAGTGGCTGAGTCATAACTTCCCTGGTAAGGTTTTTGTCCTATACTTAAAAACGAAATGTGCTAATATTATGTTGTAAACTTCAAGTTTGGGCAAGGTGAATGACCAACGGAAAACAAAACCCTTATTAACATCAGCCATCATTACTAGGTGCCTGAAACGGTGAATGTTGCAGACTGAACTCTCCTTTCCCTTTTGTTACTCTAAAATATAATTTTCTTACTACCATGTCATTAAAAATTAATGTGAATAACGTCATAATCTTAAATCGCTTCGAGTTAGTGAACCATGTCAATTGCTGTAAGAAATACTAAGATGTATTCAGTGAAAAGGACATGCTTATGAGGCTCCAAAGTAAGGAACTGTGTAACCTGTACGGCTTATCTGTACGCTGACATAGGACTGTTTAGAACGATGGATTCTGGAATTGTGTCAGTGACCTTAAGGCAGAAACAGCCTCTGCAGGTGTGTGGCTGCCGCAGAGAGTAGTCGAGATGTTTTTCTTACCAAGGGACTAGTAAATAAACGTTAATTTGCCTTATTTGGCCTGTTGGGAAACAGACTAGTATGTAAAGTGCAGTGAGAGAGCGGTCACTCCTGAGCCAGGCAACCCTAAGGCCCGCTGCCTGAGAAGGGGTTGGGCGGAGGAAAGGCTGTCCTGGGCATAGGTTACGTGAACGTAGTCTAGACTGACTTCGCGAACCAGCAGTAACCCTTGAGCTGGCTGCAGGCACGGTGGCTGCCCACCCCCTGCTCAAGGCCACGAAACTTCGGTTCCTCTGCCCTGATGTCAGGGAGTCCGTCTTGGACAAGGCAGGTACTTCTTGGCGGGCCCCTTCCACAAGAGATTCGTTTTATTAGTAGACAGTGAAGAGAAGGTATGAACTTCCTTGTTTGCCGAATGGCCGCTTCTACTTCCGCACGCTCTCGGAGCGGTGTCGGAGTTGCAGAGCTGGAGCTCCGCCCCGGGCTTGGCCATGCCCCGAGCTTCCGGATTTTGGCACAAACAGAACTCTCCACCCAGAACACCTGCCGCACGGGTTCGCGCCCCAACACACTGTTCTCGTTCAGTGGGGCACAGCGCGTTTTCAGCCCCCCCACCGGAAACTGGAGCGGCGGAAACCCCAACTCCGAGGCGGATCCTGTGACGGGCTTGGGTGATGTCTCGCGACGTTTCTTCAAATCTCACGAAGAAGGGTTGGAGGAGGCTTCACTGCACCGCCCCAGTTTTTACGTCATTGCAGAGTCACGCCCTTAGGCGCCCGTTTGCGCGCTTGCGCGTGCTGCGCACGCGCACTCGCCTTTCCTCCGCCCCCGCGCGGGCTTCCCTCTGGCCAGTCGCGCGTGGGCTGAGGTCCTGGGCGGGCCGTGTGAAGGCTTGTTTGCCAAAGCGGGGTCCCCGTCGCAGTTCGGAGCTCCCTTCTTCAGGGGAGGGGGTAAAGGGTGTAGCCCCCCTACCTAGGGTGAATGGGCTGTCGCGTGGGCTGCTAAGGGCAGGCTGGGGAGCACGGGGGCCGGGGACGCGACCATGAACTCACCCGTGGACCCCGAAGCTAGGCAGGCGCTGAAGAAGAAGCCGCCCGAGCGAACGCCCGAGGTAAGGCCAGCCGGCCCGGCGCGCCTCCCGCTGTCCAAAGGACAGCATCCCTCTGTCGGTCCGAAACTTGCGGCGACTGTCCCCTTGCCAGAGCCTCGCACCTGCTGCCAAGGTATCTGTTCTCTGAGTCCCCGGCCGGGCCCTTGTCGCGGGCGGGTGACGACCGTCTTTCCTGCTCGCTGTGCCGCCTTCCCCGCACACCCGTTCTTGCCGGTGACTTCCCAGTGTTTTCGATAAAAAAAAAAAAGCACCATTACTAAGTCGTATTTTCTCAGGGTAAAATGTGGGTCTCGGAATGAGATTGTCCCGTAGGTAGGTAGGCTCTGAAAAATTGTAAGTGAACTATAACAGCCGTGTTATTAAGAAATAACTTCTCTTAAAGTTCTTTGAAATGCTGTTCAATTGCCTAAAGAAAGATAAAGTTTTCAAGATAGTTTAAAAGTTTGCATCCAGTCACATGATGAATTCTGGTGGAGAATTATGCGTATCTGAAGATAAGTTCTGGGGAGGTAGTTTTTCAGACTGTGTCACTGGGAAATGTTACAGTATTTTGTGCTTGGATCCAAAACCTGCTGTATTGAGTTAAATGATTTTCACTTGAGTTGAAGGCTGGTGTTTGGGCAAATAACTAAAACCTGTTAACCTTGGCAATCCCTACAGAGGCTTAAATTGGGGGTGGGGGGGAGGTTTTCCTTGGTTTGGAGAAGTTTCCATAATAAGTGGTATGTTCCCTAAACCAAAAAGCAAAAACTAGCAACAATGTGAATGGATTGTTGGATTGTCTTGTGTGTAATTGCAATAAATAAAAAGAAGTGCTTTGGTTAGTTCTTCCTAAGTCACTTTTGTGTTTTTCAGATTTATAATGTTTTGCATAGTAAGTCTCAGTAATTTGGGCTGACCTTTTGTGACATGATATTAGTCAAGGTGTAATTGTAGCTGCTGGGTCAAACTTTGTTATTGGAAATCCTGATCTTTGCATAGAAACAAAGCAAATTCTACCACTTTCCACGGTCCTCTTTTTGAGACTTGCGTTTGTAATCCCATGTGTCTTAATTTTCCTCTGATAATTCTTGAGGTCATTGTGAGTTAATTGAAAGCATTCACTTTGAACAGGTGAATCTACTATAGTTTTTATATCATTAGAAAGTATCATACAAGGCTTACAATGTATAATGTAGGTTTTACTTTTAAGTATTACTTATGATAAAATCACATTTTAATGGGAAGATCCTAATTTTCTTTAATAACAGAATGATCTACTTTGAAATTGCTTATTTTTGAGCTTTAGGAAATTTTCTAAACTGTTCACAAAGTTATGGTGGCCAGTGTGTGCTGTGTAAGTACTTTATCTTGTTTTACTGGAACAGCAGCGTTGTTTAAGGAAATGCTAAACAACTGCCCACAGTACACAGACTGGAGCTCTGACATCTAGCAGCATAACTTGTTAACTGCTTGAATCACTGGCAGTGCTTTTTAAACTTTTATTTATTGATTTATTGATTGATTGATTGCCACGCCACGTGGCTTGTGGGATCTTAGTTCCCCCACCAGGGATTGAACCCGGGCCCTTGGCAGTGAAAGCGTGGAGTCCTAACTCCTGGACCGCCAGGGATGTCCCATCATTGGCAGTGCTTTTGAATGAGTGTAGAATTTGTTCGGGGTACAGAAGTATCAATAAAGAAGTGATAAATTGAATCCTAGTGTTGAGCTATTTGTGATAAATAATTTGATGAAATTCTCATAGGGTCATGTCTGCTTTCAGAAGATCCTTATTCTTTTTAGTGGACTCTTAAGGGTCTATTATAAATATATTCACTCAACAATTACTTGTTGAAAGCTTACCAGTTCAAGGCGCTATTTTGTGCACTAGGATGTATCAGTGAACAAAACAGGCATGCCCTATTGTTTACATTCTAACAGAAGGGGGAGGGGGAGTAGGCAGATAAATGTAATAAACAAGTATGTTACATAATATGTTAGCTGATAATTGCTAGTTAAAGAAAGAGCAGGATAAAGGAATTGGAAGTAAGAGACAAGGACTGGGTGCAATTTAAGGTAGTCGGTGTCCTGGTTGAGATGAATTTTGATTAAAGTCTGATTCATGTGATAGAGTTAGCCGTGGTGATATATGGGGAAATAGCTTTCCAAATAGAATAGTCATTGCAAAAGTTCTAAGATGAGGGCCTCCCTGGTGGCGCAGTGGTTGAGAGTCCGCCTGCCGATGCAGGGGATACGGGTTCGTGCCCCGGTCTGGGAGGATCCCATATGCCGCGGAGCGGCTGGGCCCGTGAGCCATGGCCGCTGGGCCTGCGCATCCGGAGCCTGTGCTCCGCAACGGGAGAGGCCACAACAGTGAGAGGCCCGCATACCGCAAAAAGGAAAAAAAAAAAAAAAAAAGAGTTCTAAGATGAGAACATGTCTGGTGCATTCAAGGAATAGCAAGGAGCTCTGAGTGACTGGAGAAGAGTGGTAAGAGATGAAGTCAGAGAGGTGATGGTGGTGGTATAGGATGGAGCTTATCATGCAGGACTTTCTAAATTGTAAATTCTTTGACTTTTACTTTGAGTGAAAGAGGGTTTTGTTTTCCACCGAAATGTTTTGAAGCAGAGGAACGATGTTATCCTAGTTTTTAAAGCATCCCCTGGCTGCTTGCTGGGTTGAGAATAAACCGTGGGAGCAAGGGTAGAAAGAAACAGGAACATCAGTTAGAGGTTATCACATTAAAGCAGGGAAGAGATCATAACTCAGACTAAAGTGATAGTAATGCTGGTGGTGAGTAGTAGTCAATTAAGGAAACAGGATTTAGCCAACAGGATTTGCTAATGGATTAGATTGTGCTTTGAGGAAAAGAAAAAAATCGAAATGATTTCAAGGTTTTTGGCCTGAATAACTGGAGTGTTGGAGTTACCACTGAAGAGAGTTTGAGCTGCCATCAAAGAGACTGGGAAAGCTGCAGGAGGAGTAGTTTTGGGGAGGGGAGTGGATCAGAAATTCAGTTTTGAACATGTCACATTTGAAATGTCTGTTAGAAATGTCAAGTAAGGAGTTGCGTATACAATTTATAATTATTTCTAAAGAGAAGGCTGGGTTGGAAATAGACATTTTATAGTTATTAGCTTACAGATAATGTGGAAAGTCACGAGACTAGATGAAATTACCGAAGTAGTGAGTGTACACGGGAATAAAAGAGGACCAAAGACAGTGCCCTGGGGCACTTGATCACTACAGGGTCAGGGGAGAAGAGCAGAAACCAGCAAAGGAGAAGGCATGGGAGCAAACAGTGCAGGAGAAGAAAAACTAGGATAGAGTGGTGCTGTCCTGGAAGCTAAGCCAATAAAGTGGGTAATATAGAAGGGGATAAAGCATTCATTCAGCTTATTTTTCCTTGAATACGTACTGGATACAAAGCATTATGAAAAAATATACAAATAGATAAGAATCAGTGTCTTATAATCTTGTAATCAGACGTTTACATCATATAATTAATG
The DNA here is from genome assembly GCF_964341445.2 of Mesoplodon mirus. Lineage (NCBI taxonomy): Eukaryota > Metazoa > Chordata > Mammalia > Artiodactyla > Ziphiidae > Mesoplodon > Mesoplodon mirus. The sequence goes on from NC_138980.1 coordinate 75,059,605, forward strand.
AATAAAGAACTCTTCTGTTTGTTTCTGGGACAAAATTAACGGTTCTTTTATTTTGACCCATCTGTTTTCCTTACATGAAACTATCAACTCAAGCATAGTCCTAGTGAGCCAGACACTGAGAATGGAAACTTTTGTAATGTATGCCATTTAGAACTGTGTTCTTAACACAGTTTTTACTTTTCTGGCCATTTCTCCTTCTGTGTAGATTCAGCTTCCACAGCACATTTCATTGTCTTTCCTGAGCTAGTTCTCTGATTTCCTTTCCCACCTTACAAAGATCTTTTTTTTTTTTTAATGGAAAATTTTAGACTTAAATACTCTGGGGGAAGCTAAGTGCTCTAAAGCAAGAAAAGCCGTTAAGGTACTCACTTTGAGTCGTTATGCCAAAATTAAAGATGCCACAGTCAAAACTGAGACCTTGAATTTGGCTTTTTCTTAACTCAGTCCATATTCAATGCCATTCTTTCTCTGTAATCTTTCTTTTTTACCTCGGAGTGAACACCTTATTTCTCTTATATTTCTGTCTCTAAGTGCTTAATACCATGTTTTGTGCATGTTAAATGATCAATAAATATGTTAAACAGAACAAAATTTAGAATTAATTTTGTAAAGTTCTCGTGTTAAAAAGATAATACTTCTGTTCATTAGAATTGCTGATTTTGTACATCCTGGGTGGTCTCATTCTGCACCGTGACTTCAGTTAATTTTTATAAGCTGACACCTAGGTCTGTATAGCGCATGTTACCCCCTTCCATGTGCTTCAGATATATATATCTAACCAGTAAATTGTCCTCCAGGTTCTTCAATCACTAGTCTCAAATTGAAACCATCATCATTCCTCCTTTTTAATATTCTGCTGGTGACTGCCCCAGTTGCTCAATCCAGAAATTAGTGTTTTTACTCTTTTTTTTTTTTTTTTTTTTTTTTTGCGGTACGCGGGCCTCTCACTGTTGTGGCCTCTCCCGTTGCGGAGCACAGGCTCCGGACGCACAGGCCCAGCGGCCATGGCTCACGGGCCCAGCGACTCCGCGGCACGCGGGATCCTCCCACACCGGGCACGAACCCGCGCCCCCTGCATCGGCAGGCGGACTCTCAACTACTGCGCCACTAGGGAAGCCCAGTGTTTCTACTCTTGATTCCCCCTGCTGTCTTCCTCTCTATATCTAACTGGTCACTAAACCTTGTTTGATTTTACATCTTGAATCTCTCTCTACCTCTTCCTATCCAGCTGTACTACCCTAGTTCACACTTTTATCGTTTCACCCCTGAATTTTTGCTTGAGTCTTTTTATTTATTGTCCTATTATTGCTAGAGTGATCTTTCTAATACTCGGATCTGATCATCTTCTATTCTTGCTCAGAATTTAATTACTTACCACTGCCTAGATAGGTTAGCAATATAAGTTATCATCCAGATCATTTTTGAGAATTAAAAGAGGTGGGTTAATATTTATACCAAGAAAACAGATTAAAGGTCTGTCTCCAGCAAATTGAGATGTATGGTTACCTCACGCAGATGATAACATTAATTTATCCATTCAGTTAACAGATGATATGTTAGGCACAATACTAAAAGCCAAGGTTGTAGAGAGAAATTGGACATGGTCCCTATTCCTTAGTGACTTAGGAGACTGACATGAAAACATTAGTAAAATGTTAAGGTTACTAGTGACAAAGGTACGGACAGGGCACTTTACAGCTGCAACTGGGGAAAGGACAGGCTTCTTGGAGGAGCCTTAAATTAAAGCTTAGACATCGTGAATAGCTGTCTGGATGATATCCAGAAGGGAGGTCATTCCAGGCAGAGAGCAGCAGGAGCAAAGGCACTAATGGTGACAAGCCAGGTACATTTGTAGAACAAGAAGCCAGTCTGTAAGGCTAGAGCATGCATTCCCAATGGGGATGATGTCATCCCCAAAGGGACAAAAATTGGGTCCTCTGGGGGGGAGTGAAAAAAAATCTTAGATATTACTGTGGTTTGTGTAGTAATATCTACACAAAACTCATCCCTACCTGACAAAGTCTTATTCCTTAATATTTAATTGGAGATGGGGTGGCAATTATGAAAAATACTCTTTGGAGGGATGTGATAATGAAAAAAGGTTGCAGAACACTGGGCTAATTAGTGTATGGGGTGTTTGTGTGTGTAAGGGGATGGTACATGGTGGTAGATGTTAAATGTTGAAGCTGGGTATAATAGTAGGATTGGATCATTTCAGGGATTTGGACTGGATGTTGTAAATAAAGGAGAACTATTGGAGGGTTTAAAGGCCAGAAATAAGATCAGTTTTACAAAGATTACTCTGTGGGCATTGTTGAAGATGTAGGGGGGGGCAGGGGGGGGTCGGGAAGGGCACAGGCCGGCTACCTTAGAGGCAGTGTGGTTTACAGTAGGATGAACAAATAACATTTTGTCCAAACCACGATATTTTTCTGTGTGAAAGGCAAGACTGTTAATGATTATATCAGGATAACCGGGGAAATCAGGAGATACGGATCTGGTTATAGGAAACAAATGCAGTAGTTCAGGAGTGAGATAAGGTAGCAGAATATTTGATAGTGGAATAGTGAGGAAGTAAAATTGGCCCAACATGGTCACTGGTTGAAACGGGAATTTGTACATCCCACCAGAGTTTTTTTTTTTTTTTCTTTTAACTTTGAAATTGACTGTAATACACATACAGTAAAGTCCACATGCTTATAAGTATAAGCCAGCTTAATTTTCACAAATATATTTAGCTGCCCTCCAAATCATGATATAGAATATTACCAGCACTCCAGAAACTCCCCCTTTGCCCCTCCCAATCAGTACCCTTTCCCAAAGGGAAACTGTTCTGACATCTTTCACCATAAATTAGTTCTGCCTGTTTTCGAATTTCATTTGAGTGGAATCATACAATATGTATTCTTTACAGCAACCAAGAGGACTATGAAACTATCTTGGTTCTTTGCATTTTATCTCTGGACTGGACTTTGAAGCTCCTCCCTTGGCTTTCCTTGATCTTCATGTACTTATCCTTTTTTATACCGTGACTCACCTACCCTTTTGGATTGGCCACCTCATTCTGTCCAAGCCTACTCTTGCGGTAACCGCCTCAAGCCCCAGATGCTGCACTTGAGGCAAAGATATACTCTGTCCTTATATTCTTCTCAAGTGTCTGCAGTAGCTCTGGGGCAAATCTGGCAAAACTTTTCTGTCTTTTCCATGTTGGGACAGACTTGGGTTGGGTCCATTCAGAGTAATGCAAAAGTTCAGATAATTTCTGAATTTCTCATTTGGGTAACTGTGTATAAGAGTACGTTATTAAAGAGCAGAATTAGGCTAGAAAGAGAATTCAGTTTTGGAAAGGGTTTGAGACTCTCTACAGGAGACACAGATAGAGATGTTCAGTAAGCATTTGGAGCTTCAGGTCAAACCAGGTTATGGGTCTGAGTTGGTCTGAGAGTCTACAGCATATGGGTCATAGGTGAAGTCATGGGATTGGTAGGAATACTCAGAGTGAGAAAACTAAGTGAGAATAGAAGGGCAGACCCTTTGGGTGCTCTAATATTAAAGGGACGGGGGAAGGAAAAGAAAACTGCCAAAGAGAATGAAAAGAAATTGTTTATAGAGGTAGAAGCAGAACAGAAAAGTGGTGTTACAGGAGGACATTTCAGAAGGAAATCCCTAATCATTAATATCAGGTACTATAGAGAGTTCAAGAAAGGTGAGGACCCATAAATTCTTCGGGTTGCGTCCATCAGAATGGTTTCAGTGGACTGAAAACAGAGCCTGACTGCAGTGGATTAAAGTGAGAATCAGACCCAAGAAAGTGAAGGCAGCAAGTGTACTGTTTGTGAGTTTGGCTCTGAGGGGAATGGGAAAGATGTAAAGTCCTCCATTATCTTCTGCCTAGCACTCTAGCCTTATCGCCCCCCACCCCCAAACACATGCATTTTAAACTACTTATATAAATATCCTAACACAGTACTTTTTAAAAAAAATTTTTTATTGGAGTTAAGTTGCTTTACAGTGTTGTGTTTCTGCTGTATAGCGAAGTGAATCAGTTATATGTATACATATATTCCTTCTGTTTTAGATTTCCATCCCATTTAAGTGACCACAGAGCATTGGGTAGAGTTCCCAATGCTATATACATAGTAGTGTATGTATGTCAATCCCAATCTCCCAGTTCATCCTACCCTCTCCCTTCCTCCCTTGGTATCCACAAGTTCTCTACATCCGTGTCTCTACTTCTGCTTTGCAAATAAGTTCATCTGTACCATTTTTCTAGATTCCACATATAAGCGATATTATACGATATTTGTTTTTTCTTTCTGACTTACTCTGTATGACAGTCTCTAGGTCTATCCACGTCTCTGGAAATGGCACTATTTCGTTCCTTTTTTATGGCTGAGTAATATTCCATTGTATATATGTACCACATCTTCTGTATCTTTTTGAATTATGGTTTTCTCTGGGTATGTGCCCAGGAGTGGGATTGCTGCGTTAATATGGTAGTTCTATTTTTAGTTTTTAAGGAGCCGCCATACTGTTCTCCATAGTGGCTGTACCAATTTACATTCCCACCAACGGTGTAGAAGGGTTCCCTTTTCTCCACACTCTCTCCAGCATTTATTGTTTGTAGATTTTTTGATGATGGCCATTCTGCCTGGTGTGAGGTGATACCTCATAGTAGTTAAGATCAGTGGAACAGGATAGAAAGTCCAGAGATAAACCCACGCACCTCTGGTCACCTAATCTATGACAAAGGAAGCAAGAATATACAATGGAGAAAAGACAGTCTCTTCTATAAGTCGTGCTGGGAATACTGGACAGCTACATGTAAAAGTACAAAATTAGAACACTCCCTAACACCGTACACAAAAATAAACTTAAAATGGATTAAAGACCCAAATGTAAGGCCAGACACTATAAAACTCTTAGAGGAAAACATAGGCAGAACATTCTTTGACATAAATCGCAGCCAGCAAGATCTTTTTGACCCACCTCCTAGAGTAATGAAAATTAAAAATAAATAAATGGGACCTAATTAAACTTAAAAGCTTTTTCACAGCAAAGGAAACCATAAATGAAATGAAAAGACAACCCTCAGAATGGGACAAAATATTGGCAAACGAAGAGACCGACAAGGGAATAATCTCCAAAATATACAAACAGCTCATGCAGTGCAATATCAAAAAACAACCCACTGGAAAAATGGGTGGAAGACGTAAATAGACATTTCTCCAAAGAAGACATAGAGATGGCCAACAAACACATGAAAAGATGCTTAATATCACTAATTATCAGAGAAATGTAAATATCCTAACACAGTACTTTTCAACCTGGGCTACGTATGTTTTTCAACCTGGGGAATTTTTTTTTAATGCCCAGGCCCACCCTTCATTTCTTGAATTAGAACCTTCTGGAATGGAGTGTCAAGCATTGTTATTTATAGAAGTCTCCTTAAGTAATTGTAATATATAGACAGAGATTAGAAGCATTGTCCATTGTGCCATATTCTTTCTGTGTGCTTTATATAGCGACGGAAAGTGTTTAGGGCCCTGGAATTTGGATTTGGACAAGCCTACTTCAGATCTGTGCTCTAGCACTGAGAATTTGAGTGACCCTAGGAAAGTTACCTAACTTTAAGATTGAATATCTTTGGGGGATTGTCACGTGGACTGAGATAATATATGTAAGTTTTTATTTAGCAAAGTGCCAATCATAATGAGCCCTCAATAAATGTAGCCATACATATTAGTTTGCTGTTTCCTTTGTCTAGAACACCATCCTCTCACTTGACAAATCCAGCCTCCTCACTGAAGTCTCATCTCCCACTCCTTCTCTATGTCCCTTCCTCTGCCATAGCAATTACTGTACTGTGTTATGATTACTGGCATGTTTGTCTCTCTGGCTGGAGTGTAAGCTCCTTGAAGACAGTGACTATATCCTTATCTCCCAGTTTCCATCATGCAATACTTGTTACATAGTAGGTAGCCAAATATTTGTAGTGTAAATGACTTTAAAGAGAAAAGGAATCTGAAAAATACTGTTCCCCTATTTTTCTAGTAGTGATTTTTGTTGGTCTGTTACTTGAAGTGCTGGGGAGAAAAGACTGATGAAGTTTGGCACAATGGCAAAATTTGCCATTAATATCCTCTTATTAAAATATGAATAATGTACAGTTACCATAAAGAAACTATGTGTTTTACCTGGCAGTTCTTCAGAGACAATTCAGATAGAGGAACTTAAGTCATACCTTGAAACAGGAACTTCTTTTTTATATGGCTTTGAAACACATTTCCAGTTTTAACTGCAATGCCAGTTTTAACTTTTCATGTGTTTTTAACCAGGTGGCTTAAAACTTTTGCTGGGCAAATATTTTATGCTCAGCTAGATGTTAATGTAATTGCCTATTTACAATCCAGAAAAGGGTTTTGTTAAAAAACAAAAAAATAGCTTATTTTTGTTACCAAATGTTAAAGAGGGAACTTGGACTGAAAGAATGTAAACTTTAGTATTCTTGTAATTATTTGTTAATCTATTTCAGAATTTAGAGTAATGGTTTTTAAATGTACACTTGTAGAGATTTTTTCTTAATTGGCGAAAGAGCACCATTGTACTTGGAGTCGTTTTTGAGTGAGTCACTGTGTGCATCCTTGAGGGTGGCAGAACAAAGATTCTATTGTGCTTTTCTACAGCAGATGCACATTCAGAGGTTTCCTTGGAAAATAAGAGAACTTATTTATGCTTCTGGGCCCCTCTGACCTTCATTTGTAAGCTAAACTGTATAGAAAGGGAATACTAGATCTAGATGGGGCCTTCATTAGAGAGTTCTTTTGCATGACACCTCATTTTACATGTATTGGAGATTCCCAACTTGAGAAAAAAACTGTGGCCATTCAGGAGTTTAGACACCATAAAATCTTGTTTTTGAGAGATGAGGAGCTTCCCTGAGAGAGAATTCTGCAAAGAGGAGGAGCAGCCAGCCATGGTGAACTTAACTGACAATGTCATGTTCTTTGAGAGGGATGTAGGATTGTGAGCTCTGTAACATTGTAGTTATCATTTGGCTTTACCTTGAACTGGCCTGTATAAACTGAGGTCTTGCTGTAAATAAAAACTGAATGAGCCACTTTATTAAGAACTTGAGGTTATGGAGGCATAAGCAGCCCCCATTTGATGTTCACTACTACCAGACATTCTTCACTACTTTGCCCCTAACTGAAATTTTGGCAGCCTTAGGGCTTCTGGCTTTGACATGTGGCAGAGGCAGTGGGACTCGTTGGACAGGACACTTAGTACATAGCAGAAGTAGCAGCACCACCTAGCATGTATTTGTGAACGTATGTATATGTAGCTCTTCCAAAAATACTTTAGCTGATGGTTCAAGAGCTAGTGAAATGGGTTGCATACAGATAAAGGAACTGAACTTGAGAGAGGTAAAATGTCTTGCTCAAGGTCACATGATTCATCAGTCACTTCCTCAGTCCAGTAGTGCCCCACTGCTTTCTCTTTATCAGTGAACTTCAGGTTACATTTTAAGCTTTGAACTGTGTTTTTTTTACTGACATCTATATAGAGGCCTAATATTTTCCTAAGTAAATGTCTCTCATTTAATCATGACTGTACTGTATGAAGTATAATACTTTAAGGTGCCTGTGCCAATTTAATGGAAGTTTATAATTCTCAAGTTTTATGTAGAATGAAAACAGGTGTGCTTGATATGTGATTTTTTTTTAATACTATTCTGTTTTATAACTTGTTTTCAGAGGATGGTAGCCTGTTCTAGTTTGGTTTCTTAAAAGCATTCATTTAATATGAGAAGGCTTCATCATAGTATATTTTTTAGAAAAGAGTTTATAAGTGTCACAAGTGGCAACTGAAGTTTGGATTGCTTATGAGCTCCTTAAATGACTCTCTGAGGCAGAGTTGAACGCATACTTTTTTTGTGGAAGACTGCCTGATGAATGTTTGTGTGGTAAATATTTTTAGAGTCCTGTTTTTAAGTGCTAGGGGTAAAAGATTAAAGTTCTTAGGGGAGGAGATGGGCAAGTACACAGACAAAATACAGCCTGTTTAAGTACTGTGATAGTTGCACATATCAGGTGCTCAGGAGTTTTGTAGGAGGGCTGTTGGGAGACAGGAGTAAAGGGTAGGCAGGTGTCATTCAAATTGTTTTAGAAAAGGGAACCCTGACATGAGTATAGATTTGAATATATAAAAGTTAGGTGACGAAGGAACAATGTGTGTTTCCTGAAAAGGGAACAGCATTTTCCAAGGCCACAAGATGAGCTGGGTATGAACGTGCAAGTTGCCTGCGTAACTGGAACATTGGGACAAGAATAAGTAGTAAAATAGGTGAGGCTGCAGGCATGGTCAAGATCCAGAACATGAAGGACTGTGTTCTCCTTGTTAAGGAGTTTGTATTTTCTTTTTAGAAAGATCACTCTGGCAGCACTCTGAAGAATGGATTACAGGGGGCCAGACTAGAGGCAAGAAGGCTGTTTTCTGTTATCCAGTAAGAAATAATGAATCCCTAAATTGCTCCAGTTGGTGAGGTGGTGAGCAGAGATGTTTAGAAAGTAGGATTGATAGATTTCTTACCAGAGCCATTGAAGGTGAGTACTGTCACCTAAATCAGGGAACCGAGGAGCAAGACACAGCTAGGGGTACAGATAATCAGTTTAACTTTGGATATTTGCACTTGAGATGCTGAGGGGTCACCCAGGTGAAAGTGTTCAGTGTGCAGTAGAAAGTGTAGGTTCTTTATTACTTCCCATTAATTAGCTGGTATTCTGTATAGGAGAACTTGCCCCACTTGCCCCTCTCCTCCTTCTCTAAAAAAAAAAAAAAAAAATCACTGAATTCAAAGATTATTTTTGTATTTTTAATATTGTCATTATTCTTTTTGATTCTTAGGTTGCCCCAACTTTAGCCACTGGGAGCCCTTTTCTAAGTCAGCTCCTGTGTCCTTTTGGCATGACCCAGTAGTCTTTAAGTAATACCTTACTTTCTGGCCCAAAAAGGTGTTCCAGGCTTTTACTTTCCTTACTCTACTACTGAAATCAGCCATTTATGGGGTTGGCCAAAAAGTTCATTCGGTGTTTTCCGTAAGATGGCTCGCTTAGTTGTCTTTATCTTCATGTGAAACAATCTTGTTAGATTGTATTGTGATAGCTGTCATGTCAGCGTGCATTTAAAAAAAAATCAAAATTGGTGAATTTTTGTGTAGCCATTTTAATATCGAAGATGGAAGAAAAAAGCAACATTTTGGCATATTATGCTTTATTATTTAAAGAACGGTAAAAACGCAACTGAAACACAAAAAGATTTGTTCAGTGTATGGAGAAGGTGCTGTGGCTGATCGAACATGTCAAAAGTGGTTTGCAAAGTTTGGTGCTGGAGATTTCTTGCTGGACGATGCTCCACGGTCAGGTAGACCAGTTGAAGTTGATAGCGATCAAATCAAGACATTAATTGAGAACAATCAACGTTATACCACGGTGGAGATAGCCGACATATTCAAGATATCCAGATCTTAAGCACTGAAAATCATTTGCACCAGCTTGGTTATGTGAATCACTTTGATGTTCCACATATAAGTTAAGCGAAAAAAATCTTCATGACTGTATTACCGCATGCGATTCTCTACTTAAGCATAATGAAAATGTTCCGTTTTTAAAACAAATTGTGACGGGAGATGAAAAGCGGATACTGTACAATAATGTGGAGCAGAACAGATCGTGGGGCAAGCTAAATGAACCACCACCAACCACACCAGAGGCCGGTCTTCATCCAAAGAAGGTGATGTTGTGCATATGGTGGGATTGAAAGGGAGTCCTCTCTTATGAGCTCCTTCCAGGAAACCAGACGATTAATTCCAACAAGTACTGCTCCCAGTTAGACCAACTGAAAGCGGCACTCGACGAAAAGCGTCCAGAATTAGTCAACAGAAAACGCATTATCTTCCATCAGGATACCACGAGACCACATGATTTTTTTTATGACCAGGTAAGAACTGTTATAGCTTGGCTGGGAAGTTCTGATTCATCTGCCGTATTCACCAGACATGGCACCTTCAGATTTCCATTTACTTCGGTCTTTACAACATTCTCTTAATGGAAAAAATTTCCATTTCCTGGAAGACTGTAAAAGGCACCTGGAACAGTTCTTTGCTCAAAAAGATAAAAAGTTTTTGAAAGATGGAATTATGAAGTTGCCTGAAAAATGGCAGAAGGCAGTGGAACAAAACAGTGAATACATAGTTCAACAAAGTTCTTGGTGAAAATGAAAAATGTGTATTTTATTTTTACTTAAAAGCCGAAGGAACTTTTTGGCCAACCGAATATCTGAGGAACCTGGTTTCCTTTTAGTAGGAAATGGTATTTAGAATCCATGGTCTGGGCTCCATGTGTGGTAAGTGTTATATAGCCCTTTATTGCCATTTTGCAGAATATATTTACACCTTCACGGATGATAAAACCAATGGAATGGAATTCTGTGCTTAATGTATGGGCTTGTTAACTTGGAGATATTGTTGAAAATCTTTAAAATAATTGTCTGCTGAACATAATTTAACCTTTGTTTTGTAATTTTATAATACACATTTGTTACCATGTGATAGTGTCCATGCTACACATTTAATAGGTATTTTATTTTATGTTTAAAAGGAAGCAGTTTGCCATTTCTATTGTACAAAAAATAAATGTTAAGCAAATTATCCAATGTTACATGGTTAGTAACTGATAGAGGCAGAATTTGAAACCACAGCTGTCTCCACAGTCCAAGTTTTTAACCACATTGTTAGGCTGAAGGCAGCCTAATGATAATTTGGGGAAGATTCTTCAGCATAAGTTTTGATTATACAACTACAGCTGTAGAATATGTATATCTTGGGATTGAATCTGTACTAACCATAGAGATCCATCCTGAGAGTTTTATTATTGTTAAAATTGCTGGGATAACGAGTAAAATATCTTGGTTAATGAGTGTTTTAGATACTTGATGTTGTATTGAAAGTTGTATGAGATGACTTAAGCCTATCATAGGTAAGAAATAAACTGGTTTTAGACTTTGAGAAACAAAAAATTCAGAATTGCTCTAAGCATTCCACTTTGAGTTTTCCAAGTTTTGGTTGGTTTTATAAGCATGTGTAGAGCAGCAGTCAGCTGAATTGAGAGATGGAGTTGCTGAGAGAAGCGTACTGCTTGGTACAGCGTTGACGAAGGGGATAGAAATCCCAAAGTGCTTAATTAGAAGTGTATACTTAGCAGAATTATTAATTCCTCATACATACGGAGCTGCAAATATGAATTGAATATTTCATTTAACAGTGAAATTGAAAAGTCATAGAATATGCCTACAGTGAATGCATTAGGTATGGATCATTTGAAGGGCAGTTTGTAGATGGCAGTGGTCTCACCCACCTCACCTTGCCCACCTTCACTCGTGTAACTGACTGGCTGAGAGGGTATGGCTGATATGTTTTAGGAAGCACTGACTCATCACCACTTCCTCACCTTCTTTTTGCCCAAGTGGAACTTATTATTTTTATTCCCTAATCCTGAGTTGGTATTTGTTCTTCTAATACACCTGGATGATTTCTGCAGTATTTTGTAGTTACAGAACCAGTGGTTGATCTAGGTGTTACTGATCTGGAATGTCATAAATTCTGAGTTTTTTCATCTTCCTCATGATTTCCCTCTTTCATGTTGAGTAGAGCAGCTTTCAAGTGCACACTAAATAATTAACATCACTTTGAATATAGCATTTAATTTTTTTATTACCAAGAAATATCTGTAAGACTTCCAGTCTGCCTCTGTCAGGGTTGTTTGTTTGTTTGTTTGTTTTGGCTTTCTGTAATAGCTTTTATTGATCTTGGACATACCAAAAGCCTAACAGATAGTGCATTACGTTTAGCCTGTCTCAGAGATAATTGGTACAGAAACCACAAGAAACCCCTTTCTTTTTTTTTTTTTTCCAGGCAGGAATTAACACTTTTTTTTTTTTTTAACATCTTTACTGGAGTATAATTGCTTTACAATGGTGTGTTAGTTTCTGCTGTATAACAGAGTGAATCAGCTATACGTATACATATATCCCCATATCCCCTCCCTCTTGCGTCTCCCTCCCACCCTCCCTATCCCACCCCTCCAGGTGGTCACAAAGCACCGAGTTGATCTCCCTGTGCTACGTGGCTGCTTCCCACTAGCTGTCTGTTTCACATTTGGTAGTGTATATATATCCATGCCACTCTCTCACTTTGTCCCAGCTTACCCTTCCCCCTCCCCGTGTCCTCAAGTCCATTCTCTACGTCTGTGTCTTTATTCCTGTCCTGACCATAGATTCTTCAGAACCATTTTTTTTTTAAGATTCCATATATATGTGTTAGCATATGGTATTTGTTTTTCTCCTTCTGACTTACCTCACTCTGTATGACAGTCTCTAGGTCCATCCACCTCACTACAAATAACTCAATTTTGAAGAAACCCCTTTCTAAGACCAGCATTACACAGTCAACAACTATCAATACTTGCTGTCCTGCGTAAACCAAAACCTTAACCACTCACATCATATGAGAGAATTAATCAGTTTGCTACTACAACCATCCTTTGTTCTGGGAGATTATTTTCTGTCCTTTCATAAATGCTTAACATCTTGTGACCCTAAAACCAGGTGCACAGGATTTACTAGGCATCTCAGTGCTTGCGTTCCTCCTCATTAATAGGTTATCAGCCAGATAACCCGAGTGGCATAGATCCTACCAATAAGCCACTTGTTCTAAACTTTCTGTGCATCAGAACCACCTGTAGGGCTCATTAAACCACAGATAGCTAGGTCCTACTCCCAGAGATTCTGATTCACTAGGTCTGGGATGGAATCTGAGAATTTGCATTTTTGCCAAGTTCCCAAGTGATGCTGATGGTGTACTATAAGGGTCTTTCAGGGTTGTTACTTACATGTAGTGGAACCCAATTCTGGTCAATTTAAAGCAAAGGAATTTATTAAAAGGATAGTGGGTAGCTACAGAATTGTTGGGGGTGCTGGAGAAATAGACTTGGGGCTAGACAACTATGATCCATACTCTTTATCACATATTTGGTAAAGATACTACTGCTGCTAGCACTGAACACAGTGGATACCACAACTTGCACTGCTGAACATCTGTACTGTACACTGCATGTGTTCACAGACCCTTCAACCACTAGCTGCCAAAGTGGATTCCGGATAGTTCTTCCTTCTCGGTATCACTAGATTAACAGTTTATGATGAGTATATGTGATTGGTAGTGCTTGGGTCATTTGCCTTTGCCATAGTTTTATGGAAGGTTGGAAAAGTGAAAATCTGATAGACTCAGTTTCCACCAAAACTCATTAGTTGAGGTATTTGCTAAAGAGGTATTTATTCATGGCTTGACTTCTTTGTTAGATATTGTTGACCATATTCATTAGGAGTTGACAGAGTATTGCCTGGGAACCAAATTAGCCTACCAACTATTTTATAAATAAAGGTTTATTGGAATGTGCCCACACCCATTCATTTACTTTTTTTTTTTTGGTTGTTTTCATGCTACAAAGGCAAAGTGGATTAGTACTTGTGACAAAAACCATATGACCCAGAAAACCTAGAATATTTATTATCTGACCCTTTATAGAAAAGTTTGCCAACCCCGGATAGGAGTAATCCTAATACTTCTATTCAAATCCACGCAGTCACCATTTATAGATGCTGTTGGAGAACTGTGTGTAAAATGGCCAAATTGTCAAAAATTGGAGACAAATAAAGGGCAAACTTTTAGATAATTTGAAGGACTTTTAGAATCTAAAGTGCATCACTTTGTCAGACTTTCTTCAGGCAGAGAACTGGAGAACCACGTGTATATTTCAAAACTTGTAAATTATGTTCTCACTTAGACTTTAAAATTGAAAAGTGAATTCCTAATTCTTTGTCAGCTATTCATGGCATCATCAATGATGTACCAGAGATGTCCTCTGACTTGAAAACAGAGGAAATGCTATGACATAATTCAGTTGAGGATCTCAGGAAATTCTGGGACTCCTGGACTCTAGCCTACCCTCATTGGGCAGGTCAAGTTATGGACTTCTAATTCTGTTTGCCATGACATAACAGTTTTCAGACCTTGTTTGCCACTAAAACAAAATTGTCTTGACGTTAGAAAATAACACGCACATTTCCATGGGATAGGCATTTTGTGGGTGTCCTACCAGGTTATGATGACTCTTAATTCAAAGGGTGGGGCCCCAGCAGCTGTGTTTGTAGTATATGACTACACCTACCAACCACTGTTTTGGAAGTTCTAGCTCATGCATTAAAGCTAGAGGGAAAAAAAAAGTACGTATATACATAGATTGGGGAGGAAATACTAGTGTTCTTGTTCACAGGAGATGTTACTGTATATGTAAAAAATCCAAAAGAATCTACAAACTGTGAAATTTATTAAGGTTTATAGTATACATCTTAAACTTATCACAATCAACCTTCAAGTGATATTATACTATTTCTTATATAAGAACTATACAATACTATACTTCCATTTTTACCTTCTGGCCTTTGTGCTGTTGTGATGCATTTTACTTGTACACATAAATAAACCTCATAATACATAGTTGTCATTGTTGCTGTTTCCTTAAATAGTCAACTGTCTTTTAAATAATTAAAAAAAAGATTTATATTTACCCATGTAGTTACCATTTTCCAGTTTTCTTCATTCCTTTGTGTAGCTCCAGATTTCCATCTTGTATCGTGTTCCTCTTTTATGAATGACTTTTAACATTTTTTGTAGAGCAGGTGTGCTGGTGATTGACTGACTCAACCTTTGTATATATGAAAAATATTTTGCCTTCCTCTTTGAAAGGTATTTTTACTGGGAATAGTATTCTAGATTGATAGTTTTTTTCTTTTGTGACTTTAAAGGTGTTACTACAGTGTTGTCTGGATTGCATTGTTTCTGACTAGAAGTGTTCTGAATTCTAATGATCTCGCTGTGTAATTTATCTTCTTTCTCTAGCTGCTTTTATAATTTTATCATTTTTTAAGCAATTTGATTATGATCTTTGCTGTTGTTTATTTCATGTTTCTTGTGCTTGAGTTTTGTTGAGCTTCATGGATGTGCAAGTTTATAGTTTTTATCAAATATGGAAGATTTTCCACCATTCTCCAAATTGTTTTTTTGTTCTTTGTCTCCTTCACAGTGACTCCAGTTATACTTCTGTTAAGCCTGCTTAAAGTTGATGCCTATCTTACTGTTCACATTTTTGTGCTCTGTTCATATTTTTTCCATCTTTTCTCCCTGTGTTTTATTTATTTATATTTTTAAATTGAAGTATAGTTGATTTACAATATTATGCAGTGTTAGATCATACATACAACATAGCAATTCAGTATTTTTGTAGATTATACTCCATTTAAAGTTATTATAAAATATTGGTTGTATTCCCTGTGCTGTACATTACATCTTTGTATCTTATTTATTTTATATTTAGTAGTTTGTACCTTTTAATCTCCTACCCCTATCTTGCCTCTCTCCCCACTGGTAACAACTAGTTTGTTTATATCCATGAGTCTGTTTCTGTTTTGTTATATGTATTCATTTGTTTTACTTTTTAGATTCCACATGTAAGTGATAACATGCAGTATTTGTCTTTCTCTGTCTGATTTATTTCACTAAGCATAATACCCTCCAGGTCCATCCATGTTATTACAAATGGCAAAATTTCATTCCTTTTCATGGCTGAGAAGTATTCCATTGTGTGTGTATATGTGTGTGTGTGTGAGCGCACACATACGTACACATGTTACGTCGTCTTTATCTGTTCATCTGTTGATGGACACTTAGTTGCTTCCGTATCTTGGCTGTTGTAAATAATGCTGCTATGAACATTGGGTGCATGTACCTCTTTGAATTAGTGTTTTAATTTTCTTCAGGTGTATACCTAGAAGTGGAATTGCTGGATCTTACGGTAGTTCTATTGTTAGTTTTTGAAGGAACCTCCATACTGTTTTCCATAGTGGCTGCACCAATTTATATTCCCTTTCCTTACTAGGGCTCCCTTTTTCCCACATCCTTGCCAAGATTTGTTATTTGTGATCATTCTGCTGATAGCTGTTCTGACAGGAATGAGGTGGTATATAATTATGGTTTTGATTTGCATTTCTCTGGTAATTAGTGATGTTGAGCATCTTTTCATATGCCTCTTGGCCATCTGTATATCTTCTTTGGAAAAATGTCTTTCATGTCTTTTTCTTCTGCCCATTTTCTCATTGGGTTGTTTCTTTGATACTGAATTATATGAGCTGTTTATATATTTTGGATATTAACCCCTTGTTGGTCATATCATTTGTAGATATTTTCTTTCAGTCAGCAGTCAATTGTCTTTTTGTTTTGTCGATGGTTTCCTTTGCTGTGCAAAAGCTCTTATGTCTAATTAGGTCCCATTTGTTTATTTTTGCTTATGTTTCTGTTGCCTTAGGATACAAAAAAAATATTGCTGTGATTTATGTCAGAGTGTTCTGCCTATGTTCTCTTCTAGGAGTTTATGGTTTCAGGTCTTACAGTTAGGTCTTTAATCCATTTTGAGTTTATTTTTGTATATGGTGTGAGGAAATGTCCTAATCTCATTCTTTTACATGTAGCTGTCCAGTTTTCTCAGCATGACTTACTGAAGAGATTGTCTTTTCCCCATTGAATATTCTTGCCCCCTTTGACTTAGATTAATTGACCATAGGTATGTGGGTTTATTTTTGGGCTCTCTATTCCATTTCATTGATCTATGTGTCCTTTTTTTGAGCCAGTATCATCCTGTTTTGATTACTGTTACTTTATAGTATAATCTGAAGTGAGGGAGCATGATACCTCAAGCTTTGTTCTTTTTCTCAAGGTTGCTTTGGCTATTCAGGTTTTTTTGTGGTTCCATATAAGTTTTAGGATTATTTGTTCTAGTTCTGTGAAAAATGTCATCGGTATTTTGATAGGGATTGTATTAAATCTGTAGATTGCTTTGGGCAGTATGGACATTTTAACAATATTAATTCTTCCAGTCCATGAGTACAGGATATCTTTCCATTTCTTTATATCATCTTCAGTTTCCTTTATCAGTGTTATAGTTTTCAGCGTATGGGTCTTTCACCTCCTTGGTCAAGTTTATTCTTAGATATTTTATTCTTTTCATGCAGTTTCAAATGCAATTGTTTTCTTGCTTTCTCTTTCTGATCATTCATTATTATTAGTATATAGAAAAGCCACAGATTTCTGTATATTAATCTTATATTCTGCAACTCTATTGAATTCATTTATTCTAATAGTTTTTTAGTGGAAATTTTATAGAGTTTTCTATATAAAATATGACATCATCTGCAAATAGTGACAGTTTTTCTTCTCTTCCAATTTAGATGCCTTTTATGTCTTTTTTTCTTGTCTGATTGTTGTGACTACGACTTCCAGTACTATGTTAAATACAAGTGTCAGGAATTGGCATCCTTGTCCCAAGTTTCCAAGGTTCGAGAGCAGAAGTCATGAAGGTTAGGTCTGAGCTGGTTCCATTTTCTCTAAGTGTGTGCTCGGCGCCCCCCCCCCACCCCAGCAACCTCGGCATTTTCGCCCCCAGAGGGTAGTAGTGCTGGACCATGAGAGGCCAGAGTGGGCAGTCGATGTGGTTCAAGGTGCACACTGGGGCAGTCCCAGCACACTGGAGTTCCAGACTGCTTCTGATCTGCTGTCCCCACGAATGCCAGTAATGGTTGCCCTCACCCCATTCAGATGCAGTGCTGGGTCTGAGCTGGCTCTGTCTGCCACAGCTGTCTACTCTACTTGACTATGGCAGCCTTCACCCTAGTGGGGAGCTGTGCCATGGAGCAAGAGGGGCTGAAGCGGCCCTCAGCATGAGCCAGGGTGCACGTTTGGGCAGATGCAGGAAGCCATCTAGAGTACCTGGCATTTTCAGTTGCTTTCTCCACCCTGTTTTGAGAGAAACCAAGCATGTAGGTGCTCTTCACTAGCAACGTCTAGATTTCTCACAGCCCCCTTGCTAGTCCCACTGGTCTTCAAGTCAGCCAAGAGGACTTATCTTTCTGGTGTTGGACCCCAGGGCTGGGTTTCCTAATATGTGGTTCACACCCCTCACTGTTTGGGGAGGGTCTCTGAGCCCATGCAGTCCCCCTCCTCTGCTGTGTCCCCTCCTAGGGGCACAGGTCCTCACCTGATTGCTTCTCCTCTTTTCTTACCTGATTTCATGTGGATCTTTCATTACAGCCTTGGTTGTATAAGAGCCTTTCTGCCAATCTCCAGTTTGTTTTCAGTGAGAGTTGCTCCACACGTACAATAGATGTATTTTTGATGTGCTCATTGGAGGAGGTGAGCTCTGAATCCTCCTACTCCACCATCTTGATCTCCTTCCCCCATGTATTTTATTTTTTATTTCTATTTTTGTGTCTTTAAGTTTTTAAATTTTTTCTTCTACAATGTCTTAATACAATGTCTTAATGTGCCACTTATCCCATCCAGTGTGTTTTACATCTCAGTGTTGTTTTCATCTCTGGAATTTGTTTTTAGTGCCCCTTCTTATATAGTTAATCTTTTCTATATTTTCTTGAACATATGGAATACAGTTTCAATAAGTTTTTAAATGTCTTTTTGTACTAATTCTGTTATCTGGTAATGACTGAGTTGGTTTTGATTTTTTCTCTTCTCCTTATGGGTCATTTTTCCTGTTTCTTTTCATGCCTGGTGATTTTTAATGGAGTACCAGAGATTGTGAATTTTACTTTTTTATGTGCTGGGTATATTTTATTTCCTGTAAATATTCTTCTGGGATGCAGGTAATTTGGAAATCATGTGACCCTTTGGGGCTCTTTTTTGAGCTATGCTATGTAGCACCAGAGTAGCATTTAGTGCAGTGTTAATTTTGCCCAGTACTGAATCCAAAGGCTTTTGAGTACTCTACTAAATGCATTCTGAATTATGAGATTTTTCCACTCTCCCTGGTGGGAATAATAACTCTTCTGGTCCCTGTGTGAGTTTTGGGTATTGTTCCCTTTAATCCAAGAAGTTTAAACCTCAAAACTGTTGATGTTTTGGCCCAGAGAATCCTTTATTCTGGGGGCTTGTCTTGGGCATCATAGGATATTTAGTAGCATCTCTGGCTTATAGTCCCATGATGCTAGTATTGCCCCACCTTCCCCTCTGAAAATTATGACAACCCCAAATGTCTCCAGATATCACTGTGTCCCCCAGGGGGCAAAATCAGTCTTGATTGAGGACCACTACTCTAATCTTTTCAGATGGTTCCTTCCCTGAGTTCAGGTATTTCTTCATGTACATGGAAAGATCAGTACTCAACCCAGACTCAAGTGAGACCTTCTGTAGGTTTTCAGAACATTCTTTTCTGTGTAGTATGCGCTCTCTTTGTCCGGCTCTGCAAACTTGAGCTACCTTCTACTCTGCAGGTGGCCAGCTACTTCTTCTCAAGATACCACCAGGCAGTAAGGTGTGATAATTACATGAATCACCTAATTCGTTTCCCCTCTCTCAAATGCCACTGTCTTTTTTTCGTAATGTCTTATCTGTTGGAAAATGTTTCATTTATTTATTATGATTTTTAGTTGTTTTAGATGGAAGGTAAGTCCAGTCCCTCTTATTCCATCTTGAATGAAAGCTGAAGTCTCAAAAGTTTGTCTTTTACTTTGGAAGGGATGTTTTGTAATGCTCCTGACACTGCACCCCTGAAAACGTTAAAATGGCAGGTCTTTGAGCCCTCATAGAGTTAATATCTCACTTCCAGGAGTTCAAGTGTGTTACCCAAGACTCCAGGGTACCAGCCACTCCTTGCTCATTCTCTTGTTCATTCTGTTCAGTCAGCAAAATACATATGTATTGTGTCAGGTGGTCTAGATGGCTTCAGGTTATATTATGGTAGAGACTGAGAAAGTTGCAATAGCCCTTAGGCAAAACTGTAAGTTAATATTGTCCTGCACAACTGCCAACTGTTTCTTGTACTTTTTACTTTAGTAACTGGAATGGCAAAGAATACATTCACCAAATCAATACCTGAAGCTTAATTAATCATTCCTTCAACAATATTGTGTCTGGGACTTGCAGCTGTGCCCAGAGCTAAAATTTGGTTAAGTCTGTGACAGTCTGTAGTCATTTTTTAGGATCCGTCTGATTTTTGCAGATGATGCATGAGAAGGGCTGTCACCCCTGCATACCTTTTTTTTTTTTTTTTTTGCCGTACGCGGGCCTCTCACTGTTGTGGCCTCTCCCGTTGCGGAGCACAGGCTCCGGACGTGCAGGCTCAGCGGCCGTGGCTCACGGGCCTAGCCGCTCCGCGGCATGTGGGATCTTCCCAGACCGGGGCACGAACCCGTGTCCCCTGCATCGGCAGGCTCACTCTCAACCACTGCGCCACCAGGGAAGCCCATCCCCTGCATACTTTTAAGCCTTTACTGGCGGCCCTAGTCTTTGCTTCTTTGCCTCTTTGGAAAAGCAATATTGTCTTTTTTTTTTTTTTTTTTTTCTTTTTGCGGTATGCGGGCCTCTCACTGCTGTGGCCTCTCCCGTTGCGGAGCACAGGCTCCGGACGCGCAGGCCCAGCGGCCATGGCTCACGGGCCCAGCCGCTCCGCGGCATATGGGATCCTCCCAGACCGGGGCACGAACCCGTATCCCCTGCATCGGCAGGCGGACTCCCAACCACTGCGCCACCAGGGAGGCCCGCAATATTGTCTTTTATTTAGTATCTTGTTCTGGGGAATGGGGCAATTTCAGAGGTATCCACTTGACTTTTTCCACTCTGACAGCTTTTACCACATAGGTTCCTTTGTGGGAGTTATTCTAACTGCCAGATAAATAAATTCTAGTTATAAACTTGGGGAGTGGAGAGAGACAAGACTATTAGGTGGGTCTGCAGGCTCAATGAGTTCACTATGAGCCAGACTTTTTCCAGGACTCTGTTTCTGACCTCAACTCAAAGTTTTGGCTAGGAGGTTGTTTCTTTTGCCCCACAGAACCTCGACTTGGATCATTCTCTTAGTTCCATTCAGCTGGTAGCTGGTCTGGTCTAAGAAGGAATCAAATATCCGGTTCCTTGGTGCTGTTTCATGTGGCCTTTCTCTTTCAATGAGGCTATTTTGGGCTTCCTCACAACATTGGTACTCTCAGGGTATTTGAATCTTAGAAGTTACACGACCTCACTTTTGGCACATTCTTTTGGTCAGAACAAATCACAGGACCAACCCAGAGCCATGCGGAGGGCACCTAGATTCCTAACTTTTGATGAGGGAGTGACAAGGTCTCATTGCAAAAGAGCATATGGCATAAGACATATCATTGTAGCCCTCTTTGGAAGTACAGTTTATCATATCACTGCTCCATCTGCTGTCTTATAGAATTTTATAGACCATTTTTAGGTCTATAGACTCATTTGCTGTGGTTTCCTCTTTTAATCTATTCATTTCTTTATATATATATACTTAAAAATCTTTTTCCCTCTTATTTTGGTAAGGATTTAGCAGAGATGTGTGTGGTCATTGAATCCATCATGGTTAATTGGCAGTTGTAAGCTTTGGAATCAGAGATTATTGCTTTTTTTCTTAGAGCTTCCTTGTTGTCTTAGTAGCATATTGGAGAAAAAGGTTGTCTTATGTGTCTTTTCTTTTTTTCTCTCTGTCATTTGGTAATTCTCTTGTTATATATCAAAGAGAGTAGTGTTTGGGAGCAGTCGGTCCTGGTATAAAGGCATTACTCCTTGTAAGAGAATAAGGAGGTAAATTTTACATAGAGAATTTAAGCTTCTTTATAATCACCGTGCACCAACATTCTGTGGTAAAATACTTTTTTCTGTCAGGAATGTTCCTTCCACATTTTCCTTTTGCTATGCCATTGCTCTTAGCTGAGGTTATACTATGCTACTATACTTTATTAACCTGGGTTTATTAATATCTAATTATCTGAATGAGGGCTAGAGAAATGTTCCCCACTCCCCAGAGAGTGAACAATAGCATTGTCCCATTGGACGTCAGTTTTGTTTAGTGGTAGATTAATACCACCTTGAGTCTGTTTGAAAAGAGTTTTTTTTAGAAAATCATATTTTAAGAGGAATATTGACAAACAGAATCATCTCCAGAGGAGATCAGTTAGGATGCCTAAAGATCTGGAACCTGCAAATATTTAGACTTTGTTATCTGGAGGGAAAAAAAAAAGACTTATAAGAAGAGAAGATAACTGTTTTCAAATATTTGGAGGTCACTAAAGAAGAAAGATTGCATCTGTTTAGAAATGAAATAGACTTTTATGTGAAATAATGAGTTTTTGATTTCTGGCATTGTTTGAGTGGAGGTTGTCAGCCATGCTGAGGAGGGGTTCCTGTGTGGGTTGAGGAAACTCTTCTAAACCTTTTCAGATCTATTGTAATTCAGAGATTTTGTGACTCTTCTGTAGTTAACAGTTGTATCATAAATGGTTGTTTGCTTAAAATCAGAATTGTGGGATATCATTATATTTTAAAAAGTATATTTGAAAATTAATCTAAAATCTTTTTTGTTCTACAGGACTTAAATACTATTTATTCTTATCTTCATGGAATGGAAATATTATCAAATCTCAGGGAACATCAGCTTAGGTAAGTGTGATGCTGTGTTTAAGAGCATGTGCTAAGGAGTTATTCAAATGAGTTTGGATAGATAGTTGCAGGGACCAAATCATTTAGGGGCTTTTTATAGGATATGCAAAGAAATGGGCCTTTCTCATTCCAGTTTTCCTTAGCCCTGGGACTTTGAGCAAGTCTTAACATCTAAGCTGCAGTTTTGTCTTCCATAAAATAGGGATAAAAAGATTACCTTTGTTACAGCATTTTGAGGATTAAATGAGAATATTTAAGGCAAAGTGCAGTGCTAGCTAGTGAAAACAGAACTTTCTCTTTGTAGTTTGTATTGATACTTATTGTATCAAATGCTTGAGATGGGCATGGTATGATGTAGTGTTATATTAAAGTGGAAGGAGCAAGACTCTTGATTTGGCATAAGCTCCTATGGACAGTACCCATAAGCTTTCCGAACCTCATTTTTCTATTCTGTAAAATGAGTTTTCTCTCCTGCTACCTTGTATCATTGTGATTATATTTGTAAAAATACTTTTGAGTGCTATAAGCACTAACTATTATAACTTTGCATAATATTTTAATTAAACTGTGTTTTTCTTCCATGACCAGCTTACTGATCACTTTTTCTGGCTATTCTTTAAGTTTCTGGCTATGGACCAGATTCTAAATATAATTGTTTGGAATTTATTATTTTCTGTTTTCTGTGTAACATAATTTAGATATTAGTATATGTCAAGTAAGTGTATCAAGAAGAAAGAAAAAACTAGGGCATTAGTAGTAAAGTATTTTTAAATGCAAGCAAATTTATATTCAACAGATTTGTGTGTGTGTGATTATATTTTTAAACTCTAGTGAAAAATTTAGTGATAGATCTGATCATTTTCTGTTGTAATTATAACAATTTTTGAAACAATTCAAATAAAATAATTTAAAAAATTTTTACTTTTTAAAAAATATTTTAGATTAATGTCTGCAAGAGCACGCTATGAGAGATACAGTGGCAATCAAGTTCTTTTTTGGTAAGTATTTCCATAATTAGCTTAAATTAATGTTTAAAATTTAGATTGTTAGCATTGAAATTCATTTGATTCTGGAACAGTTTCTGTAGAGGAGATTGAAATATATTCCTAAACTGTGAAATATAATATACATAGGGCTCACAGAAGTTGTACAGTGCAACGAAGTTTAATAAATATGTACACCTGTGTAACTACTATGCAGTGAATATGTAGAACATATCAGCTCTTCAGAAGGCTCTAGTCAGCTGTCTTGGAAAGGTAATCTAGTTCTGATGTCTGTCACCTTAGATTAGTTTTGTCTCTGTGAATTTCATATAGATAAAATCTGTTGGTCAGGCTTTTTATACTTCACAAATGTTGGAGATTCTTCCATGTTTTTGCATTCATTCTTTTTCAGTGTTTTACAGTATACAGTTATGTGAAAATAACATAATTTGTTTATCCTTCCCACTATTAAATAATTTGGGTTGTTTCCAGTTTTTCCCTATTATGAATAGTAAGTTTCTATGACTATTTTATTCATGTGTCTTTGTACCTCTATTTACTCATTCTTCTTGGGAATATTCTTAGGAATAAAAGCATTGGAAATGCACATGCTCAAATTTAGGAGATTTTTTAAAAAATAAATTTATTTATTTTATTTATTTAGTTTTGGCTGCGTTGGGTCTTCGTTGCTGAGTGCAGGCCCTCTCTAGTTGCAGCAAGCAGGGGCTACTCTTTGTTGCGGTGTGTGGGCTTCTCATTGTGGTGGCCTCTCTTTTTGCGGAGCATGGGCTCTAGACACGCGGGCTTCAGTAGTTGTGGCTCATGGTCTCTAGAGCTCAGGCCCAGTAGCTGTGGCGCACGGGTTTAGTTGCTCTGCGGCATGTGGGATCTTGCTGGACCAGGGATCGAACCCGTGTCGTCTTCATTGGCAGGCGGACTTTCAACCACTGTGCCACTAGGGAAGTCCCAGGAGATTTTAACATTAGAATCTAAAGTATTTATTTCATTTTATCTCGTGATTTTGTTTTTTGTTTACCTGCTTACTAATGATGATGAATGATTTTCATGTTTTTATAGGCTATTTGGATAGCTCTTTTATGATCTCCTGATTCAAGTTTTTGACCATTTTTTAGTTGGACTATCTTATTTCTATTGATTTGTAGAAAATTTTTGTGAATTCTATATCTAAGTCCTTTGTTGGGTACATAAGTTGTGAATATCTTCTCCCACTGTGTGGCTTGCTTTTTTTTACTCTATTAATGGCATCTTTTGAAGAGAAGAAATTTCTTACTTTCTCAATTTTTCCGCTTGTGATTAGTGCTTCTCATGTCCTGTTTAAAAAAACAAAATCTTTCCCTTCCTCAGGATTATGAAGATATTCTTCTCTGTTTTTCTTCCAAAAATTTTGGCAACAGTGATCTCTTTTATTATATATATGAAGCTGGTATAGAGAAATGGTATTAACTTCAGTGTTTCATTGCACCCTGCGTTTGTCATTATTTCTAAGTATTTACTGGATTCATGGATTTTAATAGCTCTATTTGTTCATTTGTTAATTCATTCACTTACTATTAAATGTTTGTCTGCTATACACTATGCTTAGCCTGTTGTAGAGTGGTGGGAAGACATGGGATTTGTCCTTATGAGTTTATTCTATAGTGGGGGAGAGAAAGTTAATTAAAATAGCTACACATATTTAAGTGCTATCAAGGAAATGTATAGATTTATAGATAAGTGGAACAGAATTGAGAACCTATAAATAAACCCTTATATTTATAAACAGTTTCTGTGTGTGTTTTTTTTAATGGCCTTGTAGCTGTGTAGCTAAGATGTGCACACAATGTGGGTATAACACAACTGAGTATTAAAAAGGAACCACCAGTGAACAGTTTATTTTTGATGAAGGTACTAAAGCATTTCAATTGGGAAAGCATAGTTTTTTCAACAAATGGTGCTGGGTTGATTGAGTATTTATATGCAGAAACTTAATTTAGATTCTTATCTTACACCACACACAAAAATTAATGAGATATTCACTTTACACCCATAATAGCTACAGTTGCAGGTGTGCGAAATGGGTAGAGGGGATCACCTGTATGGAAATGGATGGAAACTAAATTTTTGATAGTGAGCATGCTATAGGTTATACAGAAGTAGAAATATAATGTTGTACATATGAAACATATGTTGTAAACCAGTGTTACTTCAATTAAAAATATATTTTAAAAAGTAGCTGCAGTCAAGGGTAAAGAAGATGTGGCACATATATATAATGGAATATTGCTCAGCCATAAAAAGAAACAAAATTGAGTTATTTGTAGTGAGGTGGATGGACCCTAGAGTCTGTCGTACAGAGTGAAGTAAGTCAGAAAGAGAAAAACAAATACTGTATGCTAACACATATATATGGAATCTAAAAAAAAAAAAAAAGGTCCTGAAGAACCTAGGGGCAGGACAGGAATAAAGACGCAGATGTAGAGAATGGACTTGAGGACATGGGGAGGGGGAAGTGTATGCTGGGACGAAGTGAGAGAGTGGCATGGACATGTATACACTACCAAATGTAAAATAGATAGCTAGTGGGAAGCAGCCGCGTAGCATAGGGAGATCAGCCCGGTGCTTTGTGTCCACCTAGAGTGGTGGAATAGAGAGGGTGAGAGATGCAAGAGGGAGGAGATATGGGGAAATATGTATAGCTAATTCACTTTGTTATAAAGTGGAAACTAACACACCATTGTAAAGCAATTATACTCCAATAAAGATGTTAAAAAAAAAAGTATCTGCAGTCTAAAAGCTAGACATAACAAGTGTTGGTGAGGATATGGTGACACCTGGAATCGTCATATATTTGTGGTAGAGATGTAAATATAGCCACTTTAGGAAACGGTTGGCAGTTTCTTAAAATTTTACCATATGACCCAGTAATTCCACTTTTACATATTTACCCAAGAGAAATGAAAACACGTGCAGAGACTGTACATAGATGTTCTTAGTAGCACTATTCATACTAGCCTAAAACTCGAAATAATTAAATTGTTCAGTGAATAGATAGATAAAATGCTCTGCATCTATATAGTGGAATACTATTTGGCAATAAAAGGGAATAAAATGCTGCTACACACTACAACATGGACAAACCTCAAACATATTATGCTAAATGGAAGAAGCAAGATAGAAACATCACATATTACATGATTCCATTTATACGAACTGTCCAGGAAAGACAAATCTATAGAGACAGAGCAGGTTATTGGTTACCTGGGGCAGGGATTGACTGCAAACGAGGCATAAGAGATCTCTTTGTGATGTTTGCACAGTTCTTTTCAATATCATAAAAGTCATTGAATTGTGCACTTAAAATGAGTGAGTTTGTGGTATATTGATTATACCTCAGTTAAGCTGTTTAAAAATTAATATAAAGAGTTACCCACATCTGTATTTGGCTAATCATAAACAAAGGAATTTCTAAAAAATGAATGTGGAAGTTAATTAAGTAAAGAGTTTAAATTCAGAGATTAGTGGAAGCAGAGAAAAGAATGTGTATAGTTGATCTTAACTGGGAAGCATGATGATAGAAAGAGTGAAAATAAACCACTGTGTTCAGTGCCATGAGCAGAGAGGAAGAAACAGGAAGAGAGGGGTGTGGAGAGCCAGGTGGAGACCACCTTAATAGTTTTTGTTCTTTATTTTAGGAGGAGTGTGAAGCCTTTGAAAGGAGTAAGATCTGACAAGATTAAATATGCCACTCTTCTCTAGGCTAGATTATTCTTAGATTCATTTGCTTGCAAAGAGAAAGGAGATAGCCGCATGTTAAAAGACTTTCACTTTCCTTATGTTTACTCATCAGATGCATTGCCAAACTGTGCTCTGAGAGTGGAATTCTCTGCAAGGTTTGAACAGTTTCTGATTCGTGAGCTGGCATGGCTCTCTTGGTGGTAGGAGTGAATTTCAGGATTTCTACTCCGTTTGTAGTAGAATTTACTGACAACTTTGTGACTGTTTCAGCAAAGTGAGATAAAAATTAGAGGCTTATGGTAGCATCCAATCATAACTTTCTTCTGTCTTGATTTTGGGCAGAATTTTCTTTTACTGATTTTATTCCTTCTTGTACAAAAGTCATGTTTCAAAAGAATTAGAAAGTAAAATTTCCAAACAAAGAACCTTAAGTAGGAGATTTTCAGCCA
This sequence comes from Mesoplodon mirus, assembly GCF_964341445.2. NCBI lineage: Eukaryota > Metazoa > Chordata > Mammalia > Artiodactyla > Ziphiidae > Mesoplodon > Mesoplodon mirus. The sequence goes on from NC_138980.1 coordinate 75,087,393, forward strand.
TTTGTATCTTCCTTCTGTGAAGATGGAAGGGATGGATATAAAGAACTTTAAAGTATCTTCTGGAAACTTGATGATACTTTTTTCTTATGGTAGGCAATAGGATTCACCCAGAAAGCTCATCCTGGGTGCTATGTAGAGTGGTTTGGAGGCTTAGTTTTCTGGGTGGAGGATGGTACTATTCATTGAGAACAAAAAAAATGAAGCTTGAAAGAAATGATAGGTCGATTTTGAACATGTTGAGGTTGAATTGTGTGTTAGATATACAAGCTAACATGTCAAGTCGATAGCCAGAGAGATGTACAGTTCTCCAGCTCAGAGGAAATGTTTATTTTATAAAATTAAAATTGTCTACATATTGGAATTAATTGAAGTTTTAGGTATGGTAAATTAAAAATACTTGAGAGAAAGAGGAAAAGATTAGATTATAAAGTAACATCTAACAAGATTCTCAGTTTCCATTGGAGATTTAACTGAACTAAAAATGATGATGGACTTAAGTCATCTGATATTCTTTTATCCCTCAAACACACGTAAAGTGAAAGATTGGGTAGGCATTTAATGTATTTCTGTCAATAAAATTTAAGAGAAAGAGGTAGACCCAAATTATAGTTGAACGTGAAGATGGAACATCGATAAACTTGTGAATTCCAAACATTATTGTCTTTAATATACAATAAACTTATAATATACATAAAAGTTACCAGAAATAGAATTTTTTAATATGCACATGTAGTACAATATTTAAGTTAATCTTCATCAAATGTGGTGATCCAGTAAACAAAAATGAGGAATGGGAAGTTACTGATATAAATTAATAAGATAGAGCTAATAAACATACATTTCTGAAGCCTATATCTTAAGCTAGTGATTATGTAAGATATGAACATGGTCTGTATGAAACCTTAGGCAACAGGCAAAATTTCCAAGGAGAGTTAATTTTTAATGATTTATGATATTAGAATATTTTTCATGTTTTGTATTTTGTACTGAATCCATATACATGTGAATGTGTGTATTTATTTACTCATCTATTTACTTATTCATTTAAACAGTTCAGAAACTATTGCCAGATGTTGGTATATCCTGCTTTCTGGATCTGTGCTTATGAAAGACTCCATGGTTTTGCCTCCTTGCAGGTATGTTTACATTTGCTGCTTAGTGTATGTGGTAGGCAAAGTTACATTACAACTAGTTACTTTATTTCTTACGTTAAACTATTTTTATGTAGATGTGTATTTTCTCTTAGAAGGTGATACATTTTAGAAATGTCCTTGCTTTTTGGTACTATTTGAAGTACTTAGCAGGAATCAACTGATATTTCATATTTCTTGGGGGTATAATCTATAGTTTACACCATGGCATATTATACTGCTATTTGATCTTTAGTTGTATGTGAGATTTGATCTCATTTATCTGATGGTTTTGCATTCATTGCTGTTAGTTATAGGGAGGCAATATATCTTTATAGTTAAGAAATCGGTTTTTAGAGTAATGCGAACTAGGCTAGTATCCTGATTTTGTCACTTATTAGTTTTATGACTTTGGACAAATTATAGTTTTCTTGTATGTAAGAGGATAATAATAGAACCTATTTAAGTGCCTTATGAGGTTATAGCAAGCTACTACTCAAAGTTCTCAATGGAACTCTGTAAAAGTTGACATTCTAGAGCCAGACTGCTTGAGTTCACGTCTTTGCTCTACTGTATAATACTTCTTGGACAAATTACTTAATCCCCTTGTGCCTCGGTTTCCTCATTTGTAAAATAGGGACAATAATAAGATGTATTTCGTAGGCCAGCTTTGAGTAATAAATGAGTTTATATATATATATAGAGAGAGAGTTCTTAGAACAGTGCCTGGCTGTTACAAGTAATTGTTAATTATCACCATCAGAATTATTAGGTAAAAGAAGAGTGGTTGGAAAGATGATCAGATATACTATTCTTAGAGAATTTGGTCTGTTAGTAATTCTTAAGATTTTGGGGCCTCAAATTATAATTTGGTGACATAAAAATGTAATTTTTTGGTGATTTTCCCAATAATGCTGAGAAGAGATTTTTAGGCTTTTAAGGTAAGACTTCTAATTGCAGCTAAATTAATTTAGTTGCAAAAGTATTAAATTTAAGTATCAAGGTACATTCTACTTGACAGATGGTACGAGACATCTCAGTTTTGATGCCATTTTTAAAGCCATGTCTTTATTCTTAAAACTTTATATCATCAACTTTTGGTTAAATGAAATCTATACTTCTTGATTAGTAGTATAAAACATATTGTTGACTGTTTTTACAAATGAAATACATAATAGTTCTTGGTTATTTAAGCCTTTTGGGTATTGTTCCTTTCCACTGTTTCTGAAAGTCACTTTAGTGATTTGTAATGAGTTAGCTACTGACACAGAATAAGCTGGGCTGATACTGACTACAGTTATATTTTAAGATTATTAGTATTCTTGTGAATATTTTATCACCCTTTTCTGCTGTTAGGAATAGTCAAGGACTTTATGTAGCCATTAATCAGCCACAATAATTCACCATGAGTTTGTGATCGAGACAATGAAGTTTATCTTTTAAATAATTGATAGTATGAGTTTTTTTTGTTTTGTTTTTTCTTTTTTTGAGCTGTACCACTCAGCTTGTGGGATCTTAGTTCCCCGACCAGGGATTGAACCTAGACCCACGGCAGTGAAAGCACCAAGTCCTAACAACTGGACTGCCAGGGAACTCCTGATAGTATGAGATTTTAAAACAATAAAGTCATGGAATGCTTTACTGTAACCATCATGAACTTCACAGCAAACATTATTGTAGAAGTCTATTTAATCGTTATTTAGAGAGCAGTTCCTAGGTAGGAGATTTATATTTTGTGTTTGAGAGATACTTGTAATAGGTTATTGTTAGGATTAAATGAGTCAATACAAATAAAATACGTAGAATAATGCTTAGCATATATTAAGCATCAAATAATTTTTGGCTTCTGTTCATTATAATAGCGTTGGGATATGATCATTATGGTAATCAACAGATATGAGCACTACCTAGTATAAGACAAGGAATAATAGTGGTTTTCTAGGTTATAAAAATACAGCCTATTTCTCTAGATATTAAGGTATTTGTTACTCCCTTATCAGTGAGTAGACAGAAACCAAACAGTAATTTGAACAGGGACAGTTTAAAGAATTATTAACTACTTTAAGAAGTTAGGTACTAAGAAGGATAAAGGAACTAAGGGAGAGAGTACCCAAGGAAGGAACAAACTTGAAAGGGGAGCCCTCTCCCCAAAACTGAAATTCAGAACTTGTTGGTGAATATGTTACTTGTAGCCCAATAGCTAATGGAGAAGTTCACTTGGTTGCCCTGGGCCAGAGCTGTCCACAGTTATTGAGTCAGGGCTGGCAGGAAGAGATCCTCTGACCAGGACTGGTAAGCAATAAAATCCTCCCTCACCCCCACCCGGCCCAGGGTGCAGATGGGCCCTGAGGCTGGAGATAGGACCTCCCTTTGCTCACATACCCCACAGAGCAAAGAATACTTTCCTACTGCAGTGTCCCTGTACTAGCACCCTTTACTGACAGAGCTTTAACATTTCCAGCTGGCCAAAGGAGAATCTTGACTAAATCCAGATGCTTTATTACAAAGTAAATTTGAAACTGAGAGCAAATACATTTGAACTTGAGAGGCAATAAATAAATGGTACAGTCCACTCTCTTGGTTACTCAGTTTTCATTCTGAACACATTTGAGCTTCCATCCAACTCTGTTTCCACCTAACAAGATGTAGCTATCATTCATATAAGTAAAGAAGTTCCTACTCTCTCCCCAAAATAAGGAGATGCACAGTTCCAACAGTCATTACTCGCTGTTTATTACATATTCCATCACAGTACTCTGAATATTCTATTAACTACAAACTACTTTGTAAAGTTCACCTCCAACAACTTATATATAAAGTAAATAGGGGGAAGAGAAGGAAGAAGAAAATGGTTAACATTTACAGAACTCCAGACATATACACAATATATAGTCCTTGTTTCTGTAACTGGTCACAAGCCCGTAGTTGGTATCTCTTGCTTCCTTTTTTTCACCACCCATTCAGTACTTCTGGCCTCAGCCAGAATTTCAGCTGTTCTGCGTTCTTTACTTGATGATGGGCACAAAACTTTCATTTCTGAAGGATCGTTAATTATCCTGCCCACCCCACCCCCCATCTTTGGTTGCCGTTAGTTTTCCATTAACCTTTAACAGCGGACTTGAAAGTACTACAAGGAGCCTAAATGAACCCCCTGGGCTTCAGATGTAGTTCTCCTGGCCCCCATTGTATGCAGCAACTCAGTTTCTCCTTGGTGATTGGGATCAATCACTCAGGCCAGTAGAATAACCCCTTTTCCTGCCTTTTGGTTCAGCGGCCAGGTGGAAGTCTCTAATTCAGTGGAACCGTTGCTGTGTTTCCATAGCTAGACATAATCTAAGACTAAGAATCAAAACCAGCAGAGCTCACAGTTTTAGGGAGGGGAAGTAAAAATTCTGTGAATGAATTATTAAGTATAACAGTGAGAAGAGCCGCTCCTATTTCCACGCCTTGAATATCAGACCCATGTATTCTGGCTGTTGGGGGAGACAAACCATTGCTGTACTTCTGCTGCTGCAAAATGAGTACCTTGATTGAAAATGATGCTGTCTGGAGTGCCGAGGCAATAGATAGGCATTTTGTGAGCCTGTGGATAGTGGTGCTGACAGAAGCATTATGGGCAGGAAAGGCAGATCATTTCCAGAATATATGCCTGTTCCAGTGAGGACAAATATAGTCCTTCTCCATGATAGAAAAGGTTCAGTGTAAATAATTTGCCTCTAGCTGACTAAATAGTCCTCCTGAGGAATGCTTCCATATCAGAGACTCAGTATTGGTTTCTGCTCTTGCCAGATTAGGTACCCAGCAGTAGCATTGGCAGTTGAGCCGCTGCATATTTTCCATCTCTGTCACAATAGCCACTTCATTTGTGGGCCCATTGAACAAGCACTGACTGGGGAGAAAGAGTTTGATTGACATCCATAGAGCATGTTATTTTGTTTACCTCTACAGTGGATGCCCTGTGTGCATTCACAGGGGACACAGGTATCTTCAAAGTCTGTATCCATTTTGAAAGAGGTCCTTCCATATACCTCTTCCCAGACTTCCTTGTTACCAGTCTTCCAGTCCTTTTCCTTCCAGGTCTCTGACTATTCAACCAAACCATTAGTAACTGCCCCCATGAATGTTTAGATATTGATCTAATAATTCTGGCCTCTCTCAATCCAGATAAAATGGACAGCCAAATGTATTGCTTGAAGTTCTATTCCCTAGAAGGATTTTCCTTCACTACCTTCCTTCAGGGTCACCTTTGAGTGGGGCTGTCCACTTTGGGGTAGTACTAGCATGTTGTGCAGACTCATCTGTGAAACAGGCTCAGGTTTTTTCTTCTTCAGTCACTTGGTCATAATGGACTCCCTGGGTGGGCATAGGCACAGGTTGAGGTGGAGGAGGCAATGCAACAGGAATTGGTATTGAAGGAGTCTGAGCCACCTGCTCATGCAACTTATTCTGGACCTGGGTAAACTTGATCTCTTATATACCATATTTATTTGATAATAGATTGCTACTGCTCATGCCCAACCCTTACGGCTAGCAATGCAGTTCATGATAGGAAGTTCAGGCTGCATAGTCACCTGATGTCCCATGGTTAGGCATTCAGCCTCTACCAATGCCCAGTAGCAAGCCAGAAATTGTTTCTGGAAAGTAGAATGTTATTTGCAGAAGAGAACATGGATATTTCAGAAATTCTAGAGACCTGCACTGTCATTCTTATATTAGTGCTTGTCAGACACTCCCTAGAATATCACTATTTGCCGTGAACACTAAATAATCCATCATTGGATATGCTGGATCATGAGGCCCAAGTAGTAGAGTGGCTTCTACGGTGTCCTGAACTTGGCGGCAGCCTTATGGGCAACTCTGAAGATGGGTCAAAGTAGCACACTTTATGTTACCTCCAGAATCTGAGAAAACTAACCAAACATTGTGCCTCTTCTTTTGTGCTAGATGGTATGAGGTGCAGCAACTTGTATTTCACCTTGTAGGTGATATGTTGTCATGCCCCAAATTATGGAACTCCCAGAAATTTGACTGAGGGGGCAGGTCCTTGAATTTTTGTAGCATTTATCACCTAAACTCTAGTTTGCATATATTTTAATAAGCATCTAAAGTGCAGCCCCTTATCTTGTAATGAAGTTTTATATGTAATTTAAACTAATAAAATATATTTTACAGTTTACAATAAACAAAGGAGAAAAGGAATAAATCAAATCTGAAATATCATTGTCTTTCTTTTGAAACGGATTTAGTGTTTTCTAGAATTGAGTCCATTTTCTATTTGTCACCGTAAATTTTCAGTGTAGCTCAAGAAAACAAGGACTTCATTACTGTGATTTTTATTTATTTATTTTAAATAAATTTATTTTTTAAATTTTTGGCTGCATTGGGTCTTCGTTGCTGTGTGTGGGCTTTCTCTCGTTGTGGTGGTGGGGGGCTACTCATCGTTGTGGTGCGTGGGCTTCTCGTTGCGATGGCTTCTTTTGTTGCGGAGCATGGGCTCTAGGCGCCCGGGCTTCAGTAGTTGTGGCATGCAGGCTCAGTAGTTGTGGCTCACGGGCCCTAGAGCGCCGGCTCAGTAGTTGTGGCGCATGGGCTTATTCGCTCCGCGTTATGTGGGATCTTCCCGGACCAGGGCTCGAACCCGTGTCCCCTGCATTGGCAGGCAGCTTCTTAACCACTGCGCCATTAGGGAAGTCCCATACTGTGATTTTTAAATAAAATTTAATGCGTGTGTTGATTGAAACATTCATTTATGCAGCAAATAAGCATTGATCGTCATCTCCATGTAAGACACTGGCATTAAGAAAAAAAGACTGACTTAACTTGGTGGAATGGGATGACTGCTTTGTTTAAAAAGGGCCCTTGTTGTGTGACACTAGAAGAAAACTTTATTGGGGAGGCAACTGTGGAAATGGATTCTACAGATAAGCAGGATTAGGTCGGCAAAGAAGGAGGGAACAGGTATTTCAGTCAGAATATCTCAAGCACTGAGAGATAATTCATTTAGAAGATATTTATTGAGTGCCTGCATGTGTCAGGCACTCTTCTGGTCATTGAGGTTGGGAAGGGTTAATCACCTTTCACCAGCACTGTAAATAGCATTGTCCTTTTTCTACAGACGTAATTTTTAGAATAATTTTTTTTGACAAAGTAATGAATTTGTACTGTTCGAAAGTCAAAACAGTATAACAAGTTGTACCTTAAGAAGTATTATTCCCACTTTTATTATTATCCATGCCATTCAACCCACCTGTGTAGAAAGCTAACCACTTTTATTAATGTCTTACATATCTTTCTAGATATTTTAAATATATGTGAACAAAAACAAATACATATTCTTATTTTTTCTATTTCTGACCCAAGTAGGAACTTTATTCAGCAGTTTTAACTCCTTTATTGTGAAATAAATGGGGAAAAGTGCAGATAACCTAAATGTACATGTTAATGCATTAGTATAAATTGAACATTTGCCTAATCACTACTCTCAGATCAAGAAATTGAAATTTGTCAGCACCCTGGAAGGATCCTTGCTTGTCGTTTCTCAAATCAACTCTCTTGCTTTCCCCTCAAAGATCATCATTTTCCTAAATCTTAATCAATCTTGAATAGCTATAGAATTTTAGCCTGAGGATATGTATTGTAGTTTAGTTTTGGTTACTTTTGAACTTAATAGGAATATACTCTTCCATTCTTTTTATATGCCTTCTTTTGCCTAATGTTATGTTTATGAGATTCATCTGTGTTATGCATGTAGTTAGTTCATTCTCATAGAGTATTTCATTGTTTCCATAGTTGAGGGCTATTAAAAGTAAAGCAGCTGTGAACATTCTTGTACATTAGATGCACATGTTACATTTCTGTAGGTATACCTATCAGAAAATTGTTGGCTTATAGGATGTGCCTGTTTTCAGCTTTAATTGTTCATTGCAAGTTGCATTCCAAAGTGGATGTACCAGTTTACACACCCAGGAGCAGTGCATGAGAATTCCTATTGTTCCACATCCTTAACAACACTTAGTATTGTCATTCTTTTTATTTTTTTTGACTGCTTAATTTCAGTTATTCTGTTGAGTGTGTTGTGTGTGTGTGTGTGTGTATGTGTGTATCTCTTAGTTTTGCTTTGCATATTACTGCTTGTTGATGAGTGAGTACATTTTCATTTAAATAACCTCTTTTGTAAAGTGCTTCTTCAAGTCTGTTCCTCATTTTTCTAATGCATTGTATTTTTGTTATTGAGATGTGGAAATTCTTTGTGTATTCCGAATAAAAATTCTTGCTTGATTATTTATATTACACATTTCTTTTCCCTACTCTGTGCCTTGTATTATTCTTTTAGTAATGTCTTTGGGTGAGCACAAGTTCTTAACTCTAAATAGAGCAATTCAGTCTTTTCCTTTTTGTCTTCTTTGCTTAAAAAATATTTCTGTAGCTGAGATCATGAAGGTATTTTACTTTTTTACTTTCTAGAATTTTTCTCGTTTTCCTTTCACATTTAGAACTGTAGTCTACTTAGAATTGGTTTTTGAGTATGGCATAGTGTTGCATGATTTTCCATGTGGATTCCTGTATGTTCTTCTCCCACTCTCATTCAGTGCCACCTTTTTCAAAAATATCCACATATTTGTGTACCTATTTCTGGGCTCCTATTCCATTAGGTTTTGTTTATCCTGCTTGAATACCACATTGTTGTAATTATCATAGCTTTATGATGTGTCTTGAAGTTTAATAGAGAAACTATTAGTGAGAAACTGCTGAACTGTGTTTCACAGTGGTTGTACCATTCTAGACTTCTACCAGCAATGGATAAGAGTTCTGTTCCTATTTTTACATAGTCATCAACATGTGGTGTCCTCAGTCTTAGTTTAGCTATTCTAGTCACTGTGAAGTAGTTTTAATTTTCATTTTCCTGCTCAATAATGATATTGAGCACTTTTCCATTGCTTGCCCTATATTCTTTTGTGAAGTATCTCTTTAAGTTTGTGTGTGTGTGTGTGTGTGCACGTGCGTGTGCCTGTTTTAAGGTTGAGTTATTGGTCTTTATTATTTTGTAGAAATCTTGAATACATTCATGATGCAAGCTGACAGGTATTGCATGCATTTTTATCTCATTTGATTTGCGTTTTCAGTTTCTTAAGTCTGTCCTATTTAACAACTTTATTAAGGTATAATTGACATAAACTAAACTGCACATATTTAAAGTTATAATTTGATAAGTTTGACATATGTATACACCCATAAAACTACCATGTCCAACCCCCTCAAAGTTTCCTCAGGTCTCTTTGTAAACCTTGCTCATCCTTCCTTGCTCTGTCCCTTCATCCCCAGAGGTCACTGAATCACTGAGATTTTTTTGGGGGGGGGTCACTATAAATCAGTTTACATTTTTTATAATTTTATACAAGGTGAAGCATATAATATGTACTCTTTTCTTCTCTGGTTTCTTACACTCAATAAAATCATGTTGAGGTTTATCCATGTTATGCATATCAATATTTAACTTTTATTGCAGTATCCTTTTTTTTTGGATATATCACTATTTGTTTAGCATTCAACTACTGGTGGACATTTAGGTTTTATCCTATTTTTAACTAGTGTTACTATGAACATTTGTGTCCAAGTCTTTATATGGACATATGCTTCCATTTCTCTTGAGTAAATTTTTAGCAATGGAATAACTGGGTTAGAAGTCTTCATGTGGACACATACTTTGATTTATTTTGAGTATATACCTAGGAATAGCTAGTGATGTAGTGGATGTTTAACCTTTTAAGAAAGTTCCATACTCTTTTCCAAAGTTGTTGTGCCACTTTATACTCCCACCAGCAGTGCATGAGAGTTCCAGCTGTTCCGCATCATATCCTTACTAACACTAGGTATGGTCAGTGTTTTTAAGTTAACATATCCTAATTTGTATGTGGTGATATCTGATTGTGATTTAAATTTGCATTTTCCTAAAGACTAATGATGGTGGGCATCTTTTCATGTGCTTATTTGTCAATCATATATCTTTTGTGAAGTGTCCTTTTGAATCTTGCCCATTTGGGGAAGGGTGGCTTGTGTGGGGGGGGTGTCGGGGGGTTGGCAGAGTTGTTTAATTTCTTATTTTTGAGTTTCAGAAGTTCTTTATATATGCTATATACAAGTCCTTTAACAGGTGTGTAACTTGCAAATATTTTCTGCCAGTCTGTGGATTGTGTTTTTCATCTGTTAATTGTTTTTCAAAGTGCTGAAGAACTTAATTTTGATGAAGTGCAGTTTATCAAGTTTTTTTTTTCTTTAATGAACTGTGCTTTTGTTGTATGTAAGAAATCTTTTATTAACCCAAGGTCACTAAGAATTATCTTCTATAATTTCTTCTGCAAGTTTTATAGTTTTAGATTTTACTATCATCTGTTTAGGTCTGTGATCTACTTAGAGCTAGTTTTTTTACATGGTGTGATATATGGGTCTAATTTCAGTTTTTTACCTATGCATATTCAATTAGTCCAGCAGTATGTGTTGACAAAACTATCCTTTCTCTGAATTACCTTTGCATATTTGTTAAAAAAATTTTTTTGGTGTGAACTCTTTTTTTTTTGAATTTTATTTACTTTTTTATACAGCAGGTTCTTATTAGTTATCCATTTTATGCATATTAGTGTATATATGTCAATCCCAATCTCCCAGTTCATCCCACCACCAACACCACCCCCACGCCAGTTTCTCCCATTGGTGTCCATACGTTTGTTCTCTACATCTGTGTCTCTATTTCTGCCCTGCAAACCAGTGAGCTCAACTTTTTATTTTATATTTGTTTAAATTTAATTGATTTATTTTTCTACCTGGTGCCAGTACCACATTATCCTGACAACTGTACCTTTATCATAAATCACAAAATAAGGTAGTATGGGTCCTCCAACTTCGCCAAGTTGTTTTGGTTACTATAGGTTTTTTATAATTCCTTATGAATTTTGGAATCAGTTTGTTAATTAAAAAAAAAAAAAAAGCCTGGGATTTTGTTTGGGAATGCATTGAATCTTTAGACCAGTTTGGGGAATGTTGACATTTTAACAGTCAACTCTTGAACCATGAACAAGATGCATCACTCTTATTAACTTAGGTCTTCTTAAATTTCTCATGGCAATGTTTTGTATTATTCAGTGTTCAGGTGTTGCATATGTTGATCTTATATTTTGTATCCTTACTAAATTCATATATGAGTTCCAGTAGCTGTTTTATAGGTTTTTAGGATTTTCTAAATAAGTGATTTTGTCATCTGTGAATAGACAGTTCTGCTTCTTTCTTTTCGTAATGTGAATGCCTGCCCCCTCTCCCCCACCTGTTTTCCTGCCTTGTTGCACTGGGAAGAAACTACAGTACAATGTTGAAGAGACATAGTAAAAGTAGACATCTTTTACTTGTTCTCAGTCCAAAAGGGGAGTTGGTGATGGAAAGGTGGAAACATTGAGTTTTTCGCCAAGTATAATCATAACTCTAAAATTTTCGTAGATGTCCTTTATCTAGTTGCCTGTTTGTAATCTCTACTTTCCTGCACTCTCATCATTAGGCAACCACTGCTCTGCTTTCTGGCATATAGATCAGTTCACGTTTCCAACTATTTTATATAATTGGAATAATATGTTGTATAGTTTTTAATAGCTAAGTTGTTTTTTGGGGTTTTTTTTTGTTTGTTTTTTTGTGGTACGCCGGCCTCTCACTGTCGTGGCCTCTCCCATCGCGGAGCACAGGCTCCGGATGCGCAGGCTTAGCGGCCATGGCTCACGTGCCCAGCCGCTCCGCAGCATGTGGGATCTTCCCAGACCGGGGCACAAACCCGTGTCCCCTGCATCGGCAGGCGGACTCTCAACCACTGCGCCACCAGGGAAGCCCTATAGCTAAGATTTTTCACTTAGCATAATGTTTTGGGGATTCCTTCATGTTGCTGTGTATACCAGTAGCTCATTTTGTAAATTTGCTCAGTATATTCCATTGTGTGGATATACCACAAGGTATTTATCCTTTCATCTATCGAAAGACATGAAGTTTGTTTCCAATTTTTGGCTGTTACAAATAAAGCACCTGTGAACATTTATGTACAAATCTTTGTGTGAATAGGTGCTTTTGTTTTTCTTAAGTAAATACCTAGAAGTACAGTGGCTGAGTTGTATCGTAGATATGTTTAACTTTTTAAAAAAACTGCCAAAATGTTTTGTTGAGTGGTTTTATCATTTACATTCCCACTACCAGTTTTGGAGAATTCCATTTGCTCAGCATCCTCTTCAGCACTTGAAATGATGGTCAGTCTTCTAATTTTAGCTATTCTGGTGTGTATGTAATGGGATCTCATTTTGGTATAAATTTTCATTTCCATGATAACTAATCCTATTTAGCATTTTTGCATGTAGTTATTGACCACTCATGTATCTTTTGTGGAAAGTTAACTCAATTCTTTTGAGGTGGTCTTTTTGTTTTTGAGTTATAGTAGTTATTTATATATCATATATAAAAGTCCTTTGTGAGTTATGTGTATTGCAGATATTTTTCCCAGATTGTGTCTTGCCTTTTTATTTTTCAGTGGTAACTTCTTAAATGTGATAAAGTCCAAAGGATGATTTTTTTCTTTTTACTTGAAGTACTTATGTGTTTTAACTAATCTTTGCCTACTCCAAGTTTGTAAATATTCTCTTTTGTATATTCCTAGTTTTCTTTTTTTTTTAAATAAGAGTTTTATTTATTTATTTATTTTTGGTTGCGTTGGGTCTTTGTTGCTGAGTGTAAGCTTTCTCTAGTTGCATCAAGTGGGGGCTACTCTTCGTTGTGGTGCACGGGCTTCTCGTTGCGGTGGCTTCTCTTGTTGCGGAGCACAGGCTCTAGGTGCGTGGGCTTCAGTAGTTGCGGCATGCAGACTCAGTAGTTGTGGCTCATGGGCTCTAGAGCACAGGCCCAGTAGTTGTGGTGCGCGGGCTTAGTTCCTCCGCGGCATGTGGGATCTTCCCGGACCAGAGATCGAACCCATCCATGTCCCCTGCATTGGCAGGCAGATTCTTAACCGCTGCATCATGAGGGAGGTCCCAGACAGTTTTCTTAAAATAGCTTTACTGGTGTATAATTTACATAGCATAAAATTCACCCATCGTGGGCTTCCCTGGTGGCGCAGTGGTTGAGAGTGTGCCTGCCGATGCAGGCGACACGGGTTCGTGCCCCGGTCCGGGAGGATCCCACATGCTGCGGAGCGGCTGGGCCCGTGAGCCATGGCCGCTGAGCCTGAGCATCCAGAGCCTGTGCTCCACAACGGGAGAGGCCACAGCAGTGAGAGGCCCGCGTACTGCAAAAAAAAAAAAAAAAAAAAAAAAATTCACCCATCATAAGTTTACAGTTTAATACTTTGTAATTAATGTATACATTGGTGCACCACAGTTTTAGAAGACTTCCATTACCTGAAAAAGTTCCTCATGCTCTTTTGCAGTTAATCTGATACACTTTCTGTCTCAATATCTACCTCCTGCAAATATTTAAAAGTGGTATTTTGTTTGACTTTTTTCACTTAGCATAATGTTTTTGAGGTTTATCCCTGTTTTAGCCCATAACAGGTGTAGCTTTTCCTTTTTTAAAAATTGTTAAATTGTATTTTATTCTATAAAGTTTCACATTTGTCTAGCCATTCATGAGAAGATGAAAATTTTGAAAATTTTTATTGTTTTATTTTAGGGGCTTTTATGAATAATGCTGCTATAAAGATGCACATACAAGGCTTTATATGGGCTGTGTATTTTTGTTTCTTTTGTAGATATCCAGGATTGGAACTGCTGTGTCATATAAATATATATTTAAGTTTTGAGGAAAGGGGAAAATTGCTTAAAAGATGACTATCATTTTACATACTGACCAGGAACATATCATGGATCTAGTTTTTCTACATCCTCTCCATCACTTGATATTGACAGCCTTTTGATTATTGCCATTCTAGTATGTGTTTAACAGTATCTCAGTGATTTTAACTTGTGTTTCAGTAGTGACTAGTATTGTTGAGGATATTTTCATGTGCTTATGAAGCATTCCTATACCTCTGTTGAAATATCTGTTCAAAGTGTTTCTCCATTTTTTGTTTATATTGTTTGTCTTATCAAGTTGTAGGAAATTTATATGCTTTGGATACAAGTTTTTTATGAGATGTATGATTTTTAATTGTTTTTTTTTGGTCTTATCAAGTTTTAAGAACTTAGATGTTTTGGATACAAGTTCTTTATCAGATGTATGATTTGTGTATATTTTCTTTTTTCTGTGGCTTGTCTTTTCCTTCAGAGTATCTTTTTTTTTTTTTTCTTTTTGCGGTATGCGGGCCTCTCACTGTTGTGGCCTCTCCCGTTGCAGAGCACAGGCTCCGGATGCGCAGGCCCAGCGGCCATGGCTCACGGGCCCAGCCGCTCCGCGGCATATGGGATCCTCCCAGACCGGGGCACGAACCCGTATCCCCTGCATCGGCAGGCGGACTCTCAACCACTGCGCCACCAGGGAGGCCCCAGAGTATCTTTTGAAGCACAAATATTTTGCATTTTGATGAAATTCAATTTATTGTTTTTTCTTTTGAGGATTGAGGTTTTGGTGTCATATCTAAGAAATCTTTGTTTAACCTAATCCCACAATTATTTTCTCTTATGATTCTTTTCTAGAAGGTTTTCAGTTTCAGCTGTTATATTTTGGCCTGTGTCTATTATAACTTCATTTTTGGTTTTGGTTTTGGTTTTGTTTCTGTTTCTTTTTGTCTTTGCTTAAGGATAGCCAGTTGACCCAGTGCCATTTGATGAAAAGGCATTGAATTGCCTTGGTACCTTTGTTGAAAATTAGTAGACCGTATATATGTTTGTTTATTCTGAACTAATATTTACTCTGTTCCATTTAACTATTTTTCTATCTTGGTACCAATCTGCTGTCTTAATTATTGTGGCTCGTTGTAAGTTGTCAAATCAGTATTGTAAGTCTCACAACTTTGATCATTTTTAGAATGGTTTTGATTATTTTATGTCCTTTGTTTTTCCATATAGATATAAGGATCTGCTTGTTGATTTATAAATCCTGATGGGATTTTCATAAGAAATGATTTATTGTTTATTTCAAAATAGGCTGTGTTTTTTACAGCAATTTTAGGTTTACAGCATGGAACAGAAGGTATGGAGATTTTTCATATACTCTCTGCCCCTACTCATGCATAGCCTACACCATTATGAACTTCTCTCACCAAGGTGGTACATTTGTTATGGTTGATGAACCTGTATTGCCACATCATTATCACCCAAAGTACATAGTTTATGTTAGGGTTCACTCTTGGTATTGTACATTCTGTGTGTTTGGACAAATTATTTCCACCATTATATTGGGTTGGCCAAAAGTTTCATTCATTTTTTTCCCATAAGATGGCTCTAGTAGCACTTAGTTGTCTTAAACTTCATTCAAAGCAATTTTGTTAGATTGTGTGTGACAGCTGTCATATCAGCGTGCATTTTTAAAAAACTTATCAAAATTGGTGAATTTTTGTGCAGCCATTTTAATATTGAAGATGGAAGAAAAAAGCAACATTTTTGTCATATTATGCTTTATTATTTCAAGAAAGGTAAAAATACAACTGAAACACACAAAAAGATTTGTGCAGTGTTTGGAGGAGGTGCTGTGACTGATTGAACATGTCAAAAGTGGGTTGTGAAGTTTGATGCTGGAGATTCCTTGCTGGATGATGCTCCACGGTCAGGTAGACCAGTTGAAGTTGATAGTGATCAAATCGAGACATTAATTGAGAACAGTCAACATTATACCTCGCAGGAGATAGCCAACATATTGAAAATATCCAAATCAAGTTTTGAAAATCATTTGCACCAGCTCAGTTAGGTTAATCGCTTTGATGTTTGGGTTCCACATAAGTTAAGCAAAAAAAACCTTCTTGACCGTATTTCCGCCTGTGATTCTCTACTTAAACGTAATGAAAACGTTCCATTTTTAAAACAAATTGTGATGGGAGATGAAAGCGGATACTGTACAATAATGTGGAACAGAAGAGATCGTGAGGCAAGCAAAATGAACCACCACCAACCACACCAAAGGCCGTTCGTCATCCAAAGAAGGTGATGTTGTGTATATGGTGGGATTGGAAAGGAGTCCTCTATTACGAGCTCCTTCCGGAAAATGAAACGATTAATTCCAATTAGTACTGCTGCCAATTAGACCAACTGAAAGCAGCACTTGATGAAAAGTGTCCAGAATTAGTCAACAGAAAACGCATAATCTTCCATCAGGATACCACAAGACAGCATGTTTTTTTTATGACCAGGCAAGAACTGTTACAGCTTGGCAGGGAAGTTCTGATTCATCTGCCGCATTCACCAGACATGGTACCTTCTGATTTCCATTTATTTTGGTCTTTACAAAATTTTCTTAATGGAAAATATTTCCATTTCCTGGAAGACTGTAAAAGGCACCTGGAACAGTTCTTTCCTCAAAAAGATAAAAAGTTTTGGGAAGATGGAATTATGAAGTTGCCTGAAAAATGTCAGAAGGTAGTGGAACAAAACAGTGAATATGTTGTTCAGTAAAGTTTTTGGCGAGAATGAAAAATGTGTCTTTTATTTTTACTTAAAAGCTGAAGGCATTTTCTGACCAACCCAATAGTATCGTACAGAGTAGTTTCCCAGCCCTAAAATTCCTCTGGGTTCTACCTGTTAATTCCTCCCTTCCGCCAACCCCTGGCAACCACTGCCTTTTATTGTATTCATAGTTTTGCATTTTCCACAGTGTCATATAGTTTAAATCATACCCATATGTAGTGTTTTCAGATTCGGTTCTTTCACTTAGAAATATACATATAAGTTTCCTCCATGTCTTTTCATAGCTTAACAGCTCATTTCTTTTAGCACTGAATAATAGTCTGTCATCTGAATGTACCATAGTTTATTTATCCATTCACATGCTGAGGGATATCTTGGTTGCTTCCAAGTTTTTGCAGTTATGAATAAAGTTGCTGAAACATACAGGTGCAAGTGTTTCTGTGGACATAAATTTTCAACTCCTTTGGGTAAATACCCAGGGAACATAATTACTGTCATGTGGTAAGAATATTTTTAGTTGTGTAAGAAATTGCCAAGCTGTTTTCCAAGGTGACTGTACCATTTTGCATTGTTAGCAGCAGTGAATGAGAGTTCTTGTTGATCCACATCCTAGCCAGCATTTGGTGTTGTCAGTGTTCTGGATTTTGGCCATTCTCATAAGGCGTAGTGGTATCTTGTTGCTTTAATTTGCACTTCCGTAATGACATATGATAAGGAACATTATTTCATGTGCTTACTTGTCATCTGTATATCTTCTTTAGTGGAGTGTCTGTTAAGGTCTTTGGCCCATTTTTTAATTATGTTGTTTGTTTTCTTATTGTTGTTTTAAGAGTTATTTGTATGTTTTAGATAACAGTCCTTTATAGTAAGTCCCCTACATGTGAATGAGTTCTGGTCCAAGAGTGCATTCGTAAGTCCAGTTTGTTCTTAAGTCCAACAAAGTTAGCCTAGGTACCCAACTAACACAATCAGCTATATAGTACTGTACTGTAATAGGTTTATAATACTTTTCACACAAATAATACATAAAAATCAAACACAAAAAGTAAAACATTTTTAATCTTACAGTACAGTACCTTGAAAAGTACAGTAGTACAGTACAACAGCTGGTGCTTCTTAGCAGTACCAGCTACATCACTGCTGCTTTTACACTTGCTTCTGGACATCCTGGGCTTGAAATAAAGATACTGTACTACTGTACTCTGTACGTACTGTACAGTAAAGTACACAAAAGCACAGCCACTTGTAGAGGATGCACGCACATGACAGTGTATGCCAGACAGGTGAACTAACTTACGTGACTGGACATGCAGACACATGTTCGCATCTTTGAAAGTTCACAACTTGACGGTCCATATGTAGGAGGACTTATTGTATCAGAATTACCTTTTCAAATATTTTCTCCCAGTCTGTGGCTTGTGTTACTCTTTTAACTGTGTCTTTTGTAGAGCAGAAGTTTTTAATTTTAATGAAGTTCAGCTTCTCTATTACTACTTTATGTATCATGCCTTTAGTATTTTATTTACAAAAGTCATTGCTATAGCCAGAGTCATCTAGGTTTTCTCCTGTGTTATCTTCTAGAATTTTATAGTTTTGCATTTTCCATTTAGGCCTGTGGTCCATTTTGAGTTAATTTTTGTGAAGTGTGTGTCTAAATTATTTTTTTACATGTGTATATCCAGTTGTTTCAGCATCATTTGTTAAAAAGACTAACTTTGCTCCAATGTGCTGCCTTTGCTCCTTTGTCGAAGATCAGTTGACTATATTTATTGAGGTTTATTCCCGGGCTCTCTATTTCTGTTCCATTTATGTATTTATTTTTTCACCATTACCACACTGTCTTGATTACTATAGCTTTGTGGTAAATCTAGAAGTCTGGTAACATCAGCCCTTTATTTTGTTCTTCTCTTTCAATGTTGTGTTGACTATTTATCCACAAAATAACAGTCTGGAATTCTGACTGGGATTGTGTTAGGTCTATAAATCAAGTGGGAAGTACTGACATCTTCACAACATTGAGTCTTCCTGTCCATGAACATGGACTATCTCTTCATTTATTTATTTCTTTGATATTTTTATCAGAGTTTTGTAATTTTTGTCATACAGATTTTATGTAGATTTTGTTAGATTTTTACCATAGTACAGTTGACCCTTGGAGAACACTGGTTTGAACTACACAGGTCCACTTACACGTAGATACTTTGCACTAAATTCTACAGTACTACAGGATTCGAGGTTGGTTGCATTAGCAGATGTGGAACTGCCGGTATGGAGGGCTGACTGTAAAATTATACTCAGATTTTTGACTGAGGAAGGTTTGGCACCCCTAACCCCTGTGTTGTTCAAGGGTCAACTATTTCATTTTGGGGGGATACTAATGCAGATGGCATTGTGTTTTTTATTTCAAATTTTACATGTTCTTGCTGGTATATAGGAAAGCAGTTAACTTTTGTATATTAACCTTGTATCCTGCAGCCGTGCTATAATGACTTATTAGTTTTAGGAGTTTTCTTGGTAAGTTTTTTCAGGTTTTCTCCGTAGATGATCATGTCATCTGAGAACAAGGACAGTTTTATGTCTTCCTTCCCATCTGTATACCTTTTATTTCCTTATCTTATTATATTAGCTAGGACTTCCAATACCATCTTGAAAACAGTGGTTGAGAGGGAGCATCATTACTGAGTTCCTGTTCTTGGTAAAGCATTGAGTTTCTCACCATTAAGTGCGATACTAGCTGTTGGTGCTTTGTTGATAGTCATTGTCAAGTTGTGGAAGTTCCCCTCCATTCCTGGTTTATTGAGAGTTTTATCATGAATGGGTGTTACTTATGGAATAGGAAGGAAGAAATAAAACTGCCTTTACCGGTTTCTGTATGTAGAAAACTTTAAGGACCTACAAACTTAACTACTAGAACTTAGAGTATATCAGGGTCACAGGATATAGGATCAATGTATAAAAACCAATTGTATTTCTTTATACTAGCAATGAATAAAATAAAAATGAAATTAAGGAAACAGTGCCATTCAGAATAGCATCAAAAAGAAAAAATATTAAGTATTTTAACAATTAATTAAAATTTCATTAATTTTATAAAGTGTAAAACTTATACAGTAAGTCTCCTACATACGAACGAGTTCCATTCTGAGAGTTTGTAAGTCCAACAAAGTTAGCCTAGGTACCCAACTAACACAGTCAGCTATATTGTACTGTAATACGTTTATAATACTTTTCACACAAATAATACACAAAAAACAAAAAATAAAACATTTTTAATTTTCAGTACAGTACCTTGAAAAGTATAATAGTACAGTACCAGCTACATCACCGCTGCTTTTACGCCTACTTCCAGACATCCTGGGCTTGAAATAAAGATACTGTACTACTGTACTTTATACAGTACTATACAGTAAAGTACACAAAAGCACAACCACTTGTAGAGGATGCACACACATGACAGTGTATGCCAGGCATGTAAACTAACTTATGTGATTGGACATGCAAACCCATGTTCCCATCTTTGAAATTTCACAACTTGAAGGTTTGTACGTAGAGGACTTACTGTACAATGAAAAATGTAAAATATTACTAAGTGAAATTAAAGAAGATATAAATATATGTAGAAACAATCCATGTTCATACACTGGAAGATGAAATATTATTAAGTGCAAGTCTCCCCAAATTAATCTGTAGATTCAAAATATTCCTGGACTTCCAGTTTCCACTAGGCCATGTAAGAATCTTGGAAATTGCCACTCCATCTTAATAACAAGTAAAAAGTTGAACTGAAAAATCAGTAACCTTTCTTAGATCCATAAGGTAAGTGAGGTAACAAGGGCAAACTGCTGTCCCCAAATTAGAATGACAGACAAATACAGAAAATCAAAATTTAAAGCAGCAATCTCTGAGGGAGCTAGTGCCAGGGTAGGGAAAATTGAACTGTAATTGGTTTTTTGTTTTGTTTTGTTTTGTTTTTGCGGTACGCGGGCCTCTCACTGTTGTGGGCTCTCCTGTTGCGGAGCACAGGCTCCGGACACGCAGGCTCAGCGGCCATGGCTCACGGGCCCAGCCGCTCCGCGGCATGTGGGATCTTCCCGGACCAGGGCACGAACCCGTGTCCCCTGCATTGGCAGGCGGACTCTCAACCATTGCGCCACCAGGGAAGCCCCAATTGAACTGTAATTGATGAACTGCTGGAAGCTCAGTATGGACTACCCTGAGAGTTAAAAAATCCAGGAAGACAGTGTCATTGAAGGGATCTCCACACTTTGAGTTTTACCTCACAGATCTCTGCCAGGTTCTCATGGTGAATAACAGAGAAAAAGCCCATGTGCTCCTGGCAGGGGGAAGGTAAAAGGAAACATTTTGAAATATGCCACAGCATTCTTCTTAAGAATGTCTGCTGTTAGGAGAAACTATTCCAGCAGAGCCTAACAGACCTGCAGAAAGGGAATACCCAACTCATGTTGGCTCTAGCTTTTCGTATAAAGAAAGGGAAGTAACTCAGCGCTAGCCCACTCTAGCAATCCTGTCCCACCTAAAAGAAGGAAAGTAACTGAGAAACGTGTGAAGTTCACAATCCACAAGCAAAGGCTCACCAAAGAATGAGACCTAATCATAGAATTATAAAATGCTTCCCCTTCCCTCACACCTTACTGGCATATGACTAAAGGCCTAATAACAGCAATTCTTTTTATCCAGTACATCATGTCTGACTAGCAAGAAAAAATTACAAGGACTTCTGAAGGGCAAAAAACACAGTTGGAAGAGACAGAGCAAACATAAGAATCAGAATGAGATATGGTAGAAATGAATAAAAAGAAATGCACACTGTAACCAAGTGGGATTTAACTCAGGTATACAAGGCTGGTTCAACAGTCAAAAATCAATTAATCCATCATATCAACGGACTAAAGAAAAATCGCATAATCATATCAACAGTTATGGCTGAGATTTGAAAACTCTACTCTCAGTAAGTGATAGAATTGCTAGACTGAAAAATTAATAAAGATAAAACTTAAATATTATTAACCACTTTGATCTGATACGTAATTTTTTTAGACTTAAGAGATCATTCTCCAATATAGAGCATATTCTAGGCCATAAAACAAGTCTCAGTAAATTAAAAAGGATTGAAATCATACAGAGTTTGTCCTCTGAGTATGTTGGAGTTGAATTATAAATATCAGAGTAGAATGTGGGAATTGAAACAGTGCCTTTGTAAATGACCCATAGGTCGGGGAAGAGTTGACAACAGAAATTAGAAAATATTTTGAAATGAATGAAGATGAACATGCATCGTAATTGATGGAATTCAACTGAAGGACCTAGAGGGAAATTTATAGCACTTTTATGAGAAACATATGGTCTCAATTCAATCATCTTAAGTTTCCAGCTTAACAATAAGAATAACAAAGTAAACTCAAAGTGAACAGAAGTAAAGTTTGAGTGGAGATCAGTGAAATAAACAGAAAAACAGTAGAGGGAAATTAATGAAATGAAAAGCTAGTTCTTTGGAAAGATCAACAAAATTGTTAAACCTTGCGTTAGACTGATCTTTTAAAAAAGAAGACACAGATTATTAAAATCAGGCATTGAAAGGGGATATTACCATCCTACAGAAATTGAAAGTATTGTTAGGGGATTTTATGAGCCAGTGTATACCAAAAAATAGGGCAAATCTTAAAAAGATTACTGTAAATGCACTCAAAAAGAATTAGAAACTTTGAATATACTTATAAAAAATAAATAAATTAATTAATAATTATATATATTCCCACAATGAAATGCCTAGGCCCAGATGGCTTTACTGCTTGTGTTTTCAAATATTTAATGAAGAAATAGGGGAAGAAAGAACATTTTTGATCTCTTTTATGAGTATAGTATTGTCCTGATGATGTAGTATCATAAGAAAACTGCAAATTGTTATTTCTCCTGAATATACATGCAGAAATCATTAACAAAATAACAGCAAATCAAATCCAGGAATATATTAGAAGTATTAGACATTGTGACCAAGTTGGGTTTATCCTAGGAGTGCAAGGAATTTTAACATCCATAAAACAATTAATGCAGTATTCTCCATTAGTAAAGAAAATAGGCAAAAACTACATGATCTTTTCAGTAAACAGAAAAACAGATTGATAAAACCCAAAACCCATTCATGATAAAATTTTTAAAATATTAGATATATGGAAGGAAGCTTCCTAACCCTTGTCTAGGACATGTACAAAAAGTCTGTTGCGATGAGAATTTTATAATTTCCATTGTTTCATTTATATTCTCTGATCCATTTCTAATTTTTGTTTATGGTGTTAAGATCTTTTTTTCTGTATTGATATCTGGTTGTTTCATCACCATTTATAGAAAATAATATCTTTTCCCCCATTGAATTACCTTGGCACTTTTTTCAAAAAATCAGTTGAACTTATATATATGGGTCTGATTTTGTTTTCTCTCCTGTTTTATTGATCTATAAGTTAATCTGATGCCATACTATCTTGAGTATTCTAGCTTTATAAAAGTATATCTTGAAATATAAAATATTCCACCTTTGTTCTTGTTTTCCAGAATTGGTTTAGCTATTTTAGGTCTTTTACATTTTTATGTAAATAGAATCATCGTGTCAATTTCTCTAAGGCAACTTGTTGATTATATTGAATTTGTAGAATATTTCAATCCATAAACAGGATATATCTTATTTTATTTGGGACATCTTTAATTTTCTTGGCAATGTTTTATAGTGTTTTAGTTGGCAGTTTTGTACAGGTCTTATGCACGTTTTGGTAAATTTATCTCAAGTTTTCTGTGTTTTTATTCTGCCTTTAATGGAATTAAAAGATTTCAGATTGTTCATTGCTATCATACAGTAAAAGGGTTAACTTTTGGATATTAAGCTTGTATCCTTCAATCTTGGTAAATTCACTTATTTCTTTCCTTTTAATACTTTACTTTGTTTCATTTCGGCCACGCCATGCTGCTTGCAGGATCTTAGTTCCCTGACCAGGGATCAACCCAGGCCACATCAGTGAAAGCACCAAGTCCTAACCACTGGACTGCCAGGGAATTCCCTAAAAACAGAATGTATAGAATTTACTTAATATACAATCATGTCATCTCCATTGCAGCTTTTCTCATGCCTTTCTTGTGTAAATTATTGTACCAGGAACTCAAATAGTTGATGAGGGAGTGTGTTTCTTTCTTTTTTTTTTTTTTTAATATTTATTTATTTATTGGCTGCTTCGGGTCTTAGTTGCGGCACACGGGTTTCTCTAGTTGAGGTGCGAGGGCTCAGTGGTTGTGGTGCGCAGGCTCTAGTTGTGGTGCACAAGGGAGTGTTTCTTTATATCAGTACTCTAGCTGATAAATTCAGTAGGAATATGGTATTTGTTTTTCTGTTTCTGACTTCACTCTATATGACAGGCTCTAGGTCCATCCATCTCACTGCAAATAACCCAATTTCACTTCTTTTTATGGCTGAGTAATATTCCATTGTATATATGTGCCACATCTTCTTTATCCATCTGTCTGTTGATTGACGCTTAGGTTGCTTCCATGTCCTGGCTATTGTAAATAGTGCGGCAATGAACATTGTGGTGCATGACTCTTTTTGAATTATGGTTTTCTCTAGGTATATGCCCAATAGTGGGATTTCTGGGTCATATGGTAGTTCTATTTTTAGTTTTTTAAGGAACCTCCATACTGTATGCTAACACATATATATGGAATAAAAAAAAAATGGTTCTGAAGAACCTAGGAGCAGGACAGGAATAAAGACACAGACGTAGAGAATGGACTTGAGGACATGAGGAGGGGGAAGGGTAAGCTGGGGCAAAGTGAGAGAGTGGCATGGACATATATACACTACCAAATGTATAATAGATAGCTAGTGGGAAGCAGCTGCATAGCACAGGGAGAGCAGATCGGTGCTTTGGCCACTTAGAGAGGTGGGATAGGGAGGGTGGGAGGGGGACGCAAGAGGGAGGAGATATGGGGATATATGTATATGTATAGCTGATTCACTTTGTTGTACAGCAGAAACTAATACACCATTGTAAAGCAATTATACTCCAATAAAGATGTTAAAAAAATTCAGTAGGAATAATTAGAATTATAAAATACCTTTTTCAGTAGCCCCTAATAATACTTTAGGTCTAGTCACTGATCAAAAATGGATGCGAAAACTAATAGATGGAAAATTGAGAGGAAACTTTATAATGGACATACCAAGTTAACACTGTCTGAAACCACTCACAATTATTTATTTATTTATTTGTTTTTGACTGCGTTGGGTTTTCGTTGCTGTGCGTGGGCTTTCTCTAGTTGTGGCCAGTCCCTGTTATTCCATCTTGAATGAAAGCAAACTTTTGCAAATTTCCTTTTCATTGTTTTATGTATTAGATGAGGTAGGAATATTTTGGGGAAAATACAAAAATAATACAGGCTACTGCTTAAGAAAAAACAGCAGTGACTTTTTTGTTATGTTCAAAAGTAAGTTCATTTGGATTTTGATTAGGATTTGGCTATAAACTAGTATTTGTATGTAACCTTATACTTTGTGGAGAATTGACATTTTTATAATATTGAGTTTCTTTGTAAGTGTATGTTTTATCACTTCTTTTTATTAAGCCCTATTTTCAGTCCATCAATAAAATTGTGTAGTTGTTTTTTATAAATGACTTCTGCATTTCTTTATTAAGTTTATTTTTTTTAGTTTTGCTTGTGTTATTGGAATTTTAAAATTATTTTTGTAATAATATTAATATATTTTATAATTAGCCATGGTACTTAATTTCCATTTTGTAATATTTTAGAGTGCTTTTATAATTTCTTTTATGTACACTCTGTGTATTAAGTATGTTGACCTTCTGTGTCTCTAGTATTTTTTTCATATCCCACCTTTTAAAAAGTTCAGTTTGTCTTTTAAAATGAAAACATCAATTTTTTCCTTTATGAGTGCTTTCTTTTTTGATTTGCTTAGAAATCTTTCTCTCAGACAAATAACATAAAAGTACTCAAATTTTCTTTTAGTACTACTGCAGTTTTAATTTTTTCCAAAGAGCTAGCCAGTGGCTCCAACACTGATTTTTTTTTTTTTGCGATACGCGGACCTCTCATTGCTGTGGCCTCTCCCATTGCGGAGCACAGGCTCCGGACGCGCAGGCTCAGCAGCCATGGCTCACGGGCCCAGCCCCCCCGCGGCATGTGGGATCTTCCTGGACCGGGGCAGGAACCTGTGTCCCCTGCATCGGCAGGCGGACTCTCAACCACTGTGCCACCAGGGAAGCCCTCCAACACTGTTTTTTAAAAATAAACCACTTCTATATCTCACTACATTTTTTAGTATATTCAAGTGTAAGTATTTTTAAAGTTTTTTTTCTATCTGTTATCTAATATCACTCTCAAAAATTTACTTTTTAAAAATATTCCATAATTGTGGCTTCACTCTTTAGTAAGTGTGGTTTTACCTGAATTCAACACATGTTAATAGATGTTCAAAATTTGAGATTAGGCAGATATCTTTTATAATCAGTTTTAGAGACTAGTTACAGGCAGAATTTTAAAAATAATTATCACACAACTGTGTATTAAAACCACTTATATATATCTTGGCAAGTAAAAGGAAGTTTTTGTTTTGTTTTTTAAAAAAATCTTATTAGTGTACCTGATAAGATCAGAATTTCTTGGTTAACATGTAGGTTTTTTTGGTTCATTTTTTCTATATTGATGCATTTTATTTATAACCTTTGCTAAAGAAATTATTTTTCTGTTTTTATAGTTTTGGTAAGCAGTTTGGAGGAAAAAGAGGATGTGATTGTCTTGTATTAGAGCCTTCAGAAATGATTGTGGTAAGAATTTTAAAGAATACTGAAATTGTTATTTGATATGCTTCATTTTCAACTTTAAATGTAGTAGGCTTTTAAACACTCAAGGAGGTTCCATTACTGTGACTTTTTAAATATTTTACTAAGTAGCATCAGACTATATACCAAGTTCGATACATTTTCATCCACTTTAAAGTTTTTTCTGATCCTTGAAAGGGATGCAATTATATATAAAATGTTGCAAATTTAGTAATTTCTTTTACTACTTATATCAGAAATTTTAAATAAGAGCTCTGAAAGGGGATCCTGATTTTCCTATTCAATTTAGTTAATAATCTTTGAGCATCCTTGTTCTGTACCCTGGACTTGAGGGAAAGAGGTAAAAAAAAGAGATACAGTTATATCCAAGTAAGAAATGGTTTAGATCTTAATAGTTTTACTTTAAGAGTGTATTTAAGGAATAATTCTTTACTTTTTCCTGAGAAAGCTAGGTAGTTGATGTAAATATAGAAAATAAGACTTTCTTTCCTTACCATTTGAAGAATCCAGAACACAGCACCCTTTTGCCTTGTTCTGAGATGACCTTACTAGAAAATAGTTAATACTGAATGGACTCTTTGTCCTACTAGCATCTCAGGTAAATGATCATGTCATCTGATTTGATTTAAACTTGAGAAACGAGGTTGAATTCTTAATGAAGTCTTTTAATATGAGGGCTCAAAACTAAACCACTTTTCCATTTCATGGTGTTACAGTCAGATTGACATCTTCAGGTAGATTCTGTTTTCTCTTCCCTAAACTGGGTCATCTACGTTATCGTGAGCTTAGTGTCCTAAATTTCATATAAACCACTGGATTTTAAGCTCCTAAAAGGCAAAGATTATTTCTTGTTCTGTTTGTGTCTTCTATAGTATTGCAGAGTGCTCTCTGCATAGTAAATATTCAGTGAATGTTATTTGTTTTCAAGTTTGTTCAAGGCTTAGACTATGTATTGTTTTACATTTATTTTCTTTAAGTGTTGGTATACATGGCATATCTGTTAAGGTCTCAGAACCCTTTCCTCTAAATAAATGCATTGAGAGACATGGCAAGAAAACTGCCTCAGGCAGTACTGTTTTCTCAGTTATTTGTCAGTTGATGTATTTTATATTTCTCATACTTTATGGGAAAAAATAGTGCTTTTGCCATAGTGTTCTCATATACAGTTCACCCTTAAACAACATGAATTTGAACTGCTCAGTACACTTAACATTCAGATATTTTTCAGTAGTAAATACTACAGTACTACACAGTCTGTGGTTGGTTGAATCTATGAATACAAAGGGTGGACTATAAATTATATGTGGATTAAGCTCCATCCACCTTGTACATTGTTTTTTTGTCTTGTTTTATTGTGGTAAAATACACTTAACATGAAATTTACCATTTTAGCCATTTTTAAGTGTACAGTTTAAGATATTAAATTAATTACTAAATTTATTAACAATTAAATTAATCTTCCTCTTAGATTAAAGGGAGGAGTTGTACTTTTCTTGCCCCAAACCGGGAGTTAGCCTTTTCTGTTTCTAAAGCAGTATTTAGAAACCAAGATCTGGCAGCCAGCTGTTTTCATTGCTCCAGGTGCTTCATTGCTTGTAGGGCCTTTCACTGAACAGAGCTAGAAAATATACGTGTGAGTGTATGTATACACATACATACACACATATATACACCTCTGTATTTATTTCTTTGTTTCTGTGTACCTGTGTTTAAAATCTAGAGTTTATTCTGTTTTTCTCATTTTGCTTATTTGTACCTCCTTTCACTAACAGTGAGAAACTTGGTTTCCATCATCATCAAAACATTTACTTACACCTAAGACAGTTTTAAAATTGCTTGCTCATAACAATGTAGAAAGCACTACTAGCTAGAGTATTAACATACACATATACACATATTTTAAGTGTCCAATTTATTGATATTACAAATGTATGCCACTTAAAACCTTCCTCTGTCAAAATATGAAATACTTCCATCACCTACCTTATAAAGTAAGGAAATATTCAGAGAATTATAGGGACCTGGCAAAAGGACAGAGGAACCAGATTGAAGGGACTCCCATTGGCCAAATGCTGGGACAGTTTGAGAATCCAAATAAAAATGTATAGTGATTGATGGTACCCTACTGTATAATAAAGAATTTGTTAATTTCTAATGATATGAGTGAATGAAAAGGAAGAGTTCTTCCTGATAGTTAAATGCCCAACTAGTAAGTTTAGAAGGAATGATCAAGTTAGAAAATTGTTGATGAATGCCAAAACTTGTGACTAATGTTCGTTGAGAAACAGGATACTTACGTAGTCTCATTGTATCTCCCCACAAATCATTTATGAAAGGAAAAATTACCAAATTTCTGGTGGGGAAACACGGAGGAAACCACTATAACAAAAATTATTGCTACCACCATCAATATAGGCATAAAGTGATACACTACTCCTGATGTGATGCACTGAGGAGGACAGAACATCACCTCTGAGATATATTCCTGCCAGAAATGCCTGCCTGCAGCTGATCAGTAGTAAATAGCTGACAAACCAAATGGAAGATATTCTAAAAATTGAGGTCCTATACTCTTTAAATATCCCAGTGTCAAGAAACATCACAGAAAGACTGAGGAACTGTTTCATACTAAAGGAGAAAAAAAAGAGATATAACTAAATACAATGCTTTTTATCTTGCATTAAATCTTGGAGGCAGGAGAGGGGAGTAACTATAAATGATAATGTTGGCACAGTTGGTGAAATTTGAACATGGACATTAGATAATACTGAATTTACTGATTTTGATTATTGTAGTGGGGTTATGTAAGACAAAATTCTTGTTCTTAGGAAATACATGTTGACATATTTTAGGGTCAAGAATCACTCTCTTCAATTTATACCAAAATGTTTTGGAAAAAAAAGTATGTGTATATACAAAATTTTTTAAATCACCCCAAATAATCACATCAAGTGTATATATTTATGATTGGTAATTTTAAAATTCCAAAACAGTATTTTATTGATGATCAGCATAGTTTAAAATGCTTTATGAGTTATAGGAGAAAATAATCTAAAATAATTTTAAGATTTTTGTTCCTGAAGTTTCTGAGGATTTTGTTTTTATTCCACCATATTGATGAATCTTGATTTTTTTTCACTATTATTACATCCTTTGAAATACAAAATTGTACTGAACATTTTGTAATAGCATAAATCTTTGATACTTAAGTGTATTTTTTAGGTGAAATTATTTAGAATTCATAAAGATGCTTGGTCCAAGTATACATGTTTATAAGTAATGTTTACTATTTTGATAAGTTCTATCAAATACGTTTATTATGTATGTATTTCTACAAATTTGAGTAACCGCTGGTGATTGGGAATACCTGTTTCTAAACACCTTGCTCATCACCTGATAGGTTAGTCATCTTAATCTGACACATTATAATGAAATCTCGTTTTAAGTTACCTGTGCATGTTCTCATATGCTTTATGGAGGGTTTATATTTCTTATTATTATCCGTGTCTCTTGCCCATTTTTCTACTTGGATTATTCCTTATTTGTTCATGAGAGCTTTTTATTACTAGGTAAATGAACCCTTTTGTTATAAAAGCTGTATATCATTTTTTAACTTTAGTCTGAAGTAAATTTTATGTCAGTTATAATTTTTTTAAATCTGTTGAGTTTTTTTCCTCTTACAACTTTTTGAAGTCATGCTTATTAGACCTTCCCATGACAAGATTATTGAACTTTTAAAATCTGTATTGCTTTATAGAATTTTATTAGTTCATTGTTTCAATTAAACTTTTAAATCTTTCTTCTTCTGGGTAGCTGAAGACAGTGGTAACCACTTAACTACCTGTCTCCCAATATTTCCTCTAGAAACAGTGTAGAACTACAAGAAGGGTGTAAGAAATCTATACACAAACCATGCTCACTGCATAACTTGAAGACAGAGAATACTCAAACTTGAAAATAATTGTAAATAAAAAGAGAGAAATCACCATTTCCCAGCATGTTATTTCTCACACTCCATCTCTACTCCCAACCCTTATCAAGGGTTTGTGATGAGCAAAGGCCAACCAAGCAGATCTGTAGAAAACACAGAAAATGGAAGCTAGCAAATGGACCTAGGGTTGACCTGTACTGTTGGAAAGACTAACTCCACACTAAGTTTAAAATTAAATATGTGTGGGGCTTCCCTGGTGGCGCAGTGGTTGAGAGTCCACTTGCTG
The DNA here is from genome assembly GCF_964341445.2 of Mesoplodon mirus. Classification (NCBI taxonomy): domain Eukaryota; kingdom Metazoa; phylum Chordata; class Mammalia; order Artiodactyla; family Ziphiidae; genus Mesoplodon; species Mesoplodon mirus. Next base: position 75,118,169 of record NC_138980.1, read on the forward strand.
ATGCAGGGGACATGGGTTTGTGCCCCAGTCCGGGAAGATCCCACATGCCGCGGAGCGGCTGGGCCCATGAGCCATGGCTGCTGAGCCTGTGTGTCCGGAGCCTGTGCTCCACAACGGGAGAGGCCACAGCAGTGAGAGGCCTGCGTACTGCAAAAAAAAAAAAAAAAAAAAATTAAATATGTGTGTGTACGTATGCATATGATAGATCAGAACAGAGACTACAGTGAAGTTTTTTAATATTATGAATAATTTTCAGAGTAGTCATCTAAATGTGTAGCTTCAGGGTTAATATAAAAGGTAAAAAGGAAACAAGCTCTCTTTGGCATTTAAGAGGTGAAGAAGCAGCACGTGGGTAAGTTTTAGGTGCCTACAAGCCAAAGTGAACACAAAATCAAAGTCTTAAAACCTCTCCTTCCACTAGCAAAACAAAAAGAAAAAAGTATCTTAAAACATGTGGACTTCAAAGTATTTGGCAAAAAAGGTGCTGTTAAACTAGGAGTTTTTTTTTTTTTTTTCTTTTTGCGGTATGCGGGCCTCTCACTGCTGTGGCCTCTCCCGTTGCGGAGCACAGGCTCCGGACGCGCAGGCCCAGCGGCCATGGCTCACGGGCCCAGCCGCTCCGCGGCATATGGGATCCTCCCAGACCGGGGCACGAACCCGTATCCCCTGCATCGGCAGGCGGACTCTCAACCACTGCGCCACCAGGGAGGCCCAAACTAGGAGTTTTGTAAGAAATCGTAATACCACAAAAAGGTAAAAAGGGGAACTTGATAAATCCATATGTAGGTATTATAAAAATAAAAGAAAATGAAAATTATGAGAAAAAAATTCCTCCCCACCCCAGAAAAACCATCATGCAGATGAAGAGTGTGGCCACACTCCAGAGTTAAATATATTCAATCAACCAGTTGAGGACATTGAAAAACAAAAACAAAAAATATGTAGAATCAGTAATTTAAAAACCAGGAAAAGAAAATCCGCCCCCCCCCCAAAAAAAGGAGTAAAAAGAATATGAACTTAGTAAAGGAATGGAAAACAAAGAAAAAAAACATTTTAGTAATAAATAAATTATAAGGTCCCTGGGGGGGAATAGAGTCAAATGAAAATTTAATAAGGTGCATTGAAGAAAAGCAGGAAAAGAACCAAGTGAATGAAAATGACACAAGAATGAAGTAAAAGTGTCAGAATTACTGTGTTACATACTTGAAAGTCGCTAAGAGAACAGATCTTAAACCATCTCACTGCAAAAATGGTAACTGTGACGTGATGGAGATGTTAGCTAAAGCTATGGTGGTAATCATCTTGTAATACGTAAATGTATCAACACTGTTGTATACCTTAAGCTTATACATTGTTCTGTGCAGTCTTAAAGTTGGAAAAAGTGTCAGAGAAAATAGTGGAAATTAAAGACAGGCAATGGAGGGATAACATTCATAATTTTAGAGTCCCAAGAAAGAAAAATCAGTGAAAAAGAACTAATATTTAAAGCTATGTTCAAAGAAAATTCTCCAGAAATTGAAAAAGATTCACATCTATACATTGAAAGGGTCCACTGGATACTGGGGAAAGATAAAAAATCCTTATGCTTCCAAGCAAAAGCATTACATAACTTCTAAAGGCAAAAGAACTGCACTGGTTCAGACATTTTAAATTTCACTGAGGCAACCAAAACAAGGCAACAGTGGAGCAGCATTTAAAAAAAAAACTCCAAGAAAAAGTATGAACCAAAGTTTTTATATTCAGCCACATTCTGTTAGATATCAAGGTTGAGGAAAAACAGCTTTCAGTATGTAAGTTTTAGGGAATTAGGTACTCTTGAGCTGTTTTTTAAGGAATCTCCTGGAGGTTATTTTATCCAGTTGAGAGATAACTGGGAATACCTCAGCAAAAGAAGTGAAGACGAGCATTTAAAATACATGGATGTACTGCTAAGACTAAAACAAAGGTAGGGATGTGAGGGGAAGACTACTGGACATACGTTATATGTGGTGACAAAGTAGAAATAATACAAATAAAAAAGGAAAAGGGAGAGTGAAATAGGAAAAAATAATCTTACTGATCGTTGTCTGTTGCATAAACAAAATGGAAGAGAGTTAAAATACCAATAAAAACTGCTAAATTAGATAATATCCAGTCTAACATTTGATTTTACTATATTTAAAAGCTAACAGTTTACTAGTTATTTCATGGATGTTGGCAGAAGACATGAGACCAAAACATGTCTTGGGTCAGAGACAGAGTTCCATTACTCATGGTATAGTGAGCAGCATAATAATTAGCATATTTCTGTAGGTTCCCCTTGTTCCCTAGGTCTTGTGTAGGTTATGCTGGATGGCCCAGGTGGATGCCTCACATATAGTAGGTTTGCACTGCAGCTAAGAAACACTGAGCTTGATGAATAAATATGGTGCTTTTATAGTAAGCGGGCTTTTTCTTTTTCCAGTAGGAAACATTACTTCATCCTTCAAGATTGCTTGCTACAAACACGACTCTGAGAAATGGCCCACATAATGAGTGGTTAGGATTTTCATTCTTGGCAAACCCAGCAAAATGTGTAGAAACACAAGAGGCCCAATGAAGATTCTTTGCCAACACATAGTAAAAGGGTAATAATAAGACAGATGGACAGTAACAGGTATTGGCAAGGGTGTATAGAAATCAGTCTTCATACATTGCTGGTAGAAATGTAAAATGGTGAAACCACTTTGCAGAATAGTTTGACAACTCCTCAAACAGTTAAAAATAGAATTATCATTGACCCATCAAGTATATACCCAAGAGAATTGAAAACATTTGTTCACATAAAATCTTGAACACTAGTGTTCATAGCATTATTTATAATATCTAAAAAAGTGGAAAAAACCAAATATTCATCACCTTGATAAGTGAATAGACAAAATGTTATATGTGCACATGATGCAATATTATTCTGTGGTAAAAAGGAATCTAATATCAATACATGCTACAACATGGATGAACCTTGGAAACATTATTCTAAGTAAAAGAAGCCAGACAGCAAAAGCCATATATTGTATGATTCTGTTCATATGAAATATTCAGAACAGGTAAATCCATAGAGAGAAAAAGTAGTTGCTAATGGGTGGGTATGAGGTTCCTTTTTGGGATGTTGAAAATGTTGTGGAATAGATAATGGTAATGACTGTATAAGTTCGTGAGTATATCAAAAATCACTGAATTGTGTACTTTAAAAGGGTGAACTTTATGGTATGTGAATTATATCTCAATTTTTAAAAATTGTATGAGAAAAAGGAAAAGAATACAAGGGCAAAGGGCATTTAAATGGTTTAAGTACAGAAGTAATCACTAAAACAAAAATACAGGTCTTCCTAAGTACCACAAAATTTTTTTTAATTAAAAAACAAAGAATACATGTTTCTTAGAGAAATAAGTATAGTAAAATACACATAATTATAAAATGTTATCACAGAACTGAGACTGAAAATATTAGTCATACCAGTAAATGTGAATGTGCTTCATCCACCTATTATTAGGAAAAGATTCTCAATTTGGCTCACAAAAGGAGACCCAACAACTATATACTGTTTATAAGAGACACTTCTGTGATTCCTGAATCAAATGATTCAGTGGACAATGGTATATTAAACAAGTGAAAATAAAAAGGGGGCAGATACAGTAATCTTAATACCAAAGTAGAATTCAATCCAAAAAGCATTAACTGTACATAGAAGGGAGCATATTTTTGGATGGTAAAACTCACAATTCACAGTAAAGATACAACACATGAATTTCTATGCAGCACATTACACAGAAACCCTCTGTATAAAGCAAAAATTATAGGAGATTCAGTGAGACAGAAATATGCTACAAAATAGAATATAATTCTCTGTTCTTAGTATAAAATAGATCAGGTAGACAAAAAATGAGATAGAAGACCTAAACAGAATAAACAGTAAGGTGGATTTTATGAATATATGTTGTATTCTACAGCATTATACTACACCATCTCAGGTGTCCAATGCACATTCACAAAAATTGATCATATGTTCACCAAAAAAAAAAAAATCAGTGATTTCCATAAAGTAGATATACTGAAAACACTTTCTGATTATATGCAATGAAACTTTACTAATAACAAAAAATATATAGGCTACACCTTAAAAATTTTAAACCTATCAAACAACTTTGTCAAAGGGTAAGTAAATACATACTGAAATTACAGAATTTGCAAAATAACAATAGTGAAAATATACTACATATCAGAATTTATGGAATACATCTAAAAGTGGTCAGAAACTAAAGAGAATAAAAAGCAGACAATACGAACAAACTCACAGGAGATCCCAATATATCAGAGATAACATATACACATTTCAGTAGAAGATTGGAAACTATAAAATGAAAGAATTATTCCCAAATTCTACAACTAGAAACATCTATAACTGAAAATAAAATCTCAGATAGATTAAACAAGGTAAAACTTATCTGAATAGAGACTTAGGGAATTGAATGATAAGTGGGAAGAAAATAGAGTGGCCCCTTTGAACAACACTGGTTTGAACTCGGCAGGTCTTACACACAGGTTTTTTTGTTTGTTTTTTTAATATTTATTTACTTATTTGGCTGCACCAGGTCCCAGTTGCAGTATGTGGGACCTTTAGTTGCAGTATGTGGGATCTGTAGTTGCAGCATGCGAACTCTTAGTTGTGGCATGTGGGATCTAGTTCCCTGACCAGGGATTGAACCCAGGCCCTCTGCATTCGGAGCACGGAGTCTTAGCCACTGGACCACCAGGGAAGTCCCACATTCGGGTTTTTTAAAAATACGTACTACAGTACTACATGATCTACAGTTGATTGAATCTGCAGATGTGGAACTATGGATACAGAGGGCCAACTGTAAAGTTATACACACATTTTAAACTGCATGGAGGGTCAAGTACCCCTAACCCCCACATTGTTGAAGGGTCAACTGTAGACAGATCCAAGGAAAAATCAAATATGATGGAGGGTAGGAGACAGGGAATAGAGTGAAGAGGTCTTTTCTTACTTCTTCAAATTTTATTTTTTTTTTCTGGGCTGATTTCTTTTTTATTGAAGTATAGTTGATTTATAATTATGGCTGTATGGCAAAGTGACTCAGTTATACATATATGCATTCTTTTTCATACTCTTTTTCCATTATGGTTTATCACAAGATATTGAATATAGTTCCCTGCACTGTACAGTAGGACCTTGTTGTTTATCCATTCTATATATACCCGTTTACATCTGCTAATCCCAAACTCCCAATCCATCCCTCTCCCACCACCTCCCCCTTGGCAACCACCAGTCTGTTCTCTACGTCTGTGATTCTGTTTCTATTTCATAGATAAGTTCATTTGTGTCATATTTTAGATTCCACATATAAATGATATCATTTAGTAGTATTTGTCTTTCTCTTTCTGACTTACTTCACTTAGTATGATAATCTCTGTTTGCATCCATGTTGCTGCAAATCACATTATTTTGTTCTTTTTTATGGCCGAGTAGTATTCCATTGTATATGCATACTACATCTTCTTTATCCATTCATCTGTCAGTGGACATTTAGGTTGCTTTCATGTCTTGGCTATTGTGAATAGTGCTGCTATGAACACAGGGATGTATGTGTCTTTTTGAATTATAGTTTTGTCTGGATAGATACCCAGGAGTGGGATTGCTGGATCATATGGTAATTCTGTATTTTCTGAGGAACGTCCGTGCTGTTTTCCATAGTGGTACACCAACTTACATTCCCACCAATGTAGGCGGGTTCCTCTTTCTCCTCACCCTCTCCAGCATTTGTTATTTGTAGACTTTTTATTTTTTTTTTTGCGGTACGCGGGCCTCTCACTGCCGCGGCCTCTCCTGTTGCGGAGCACAGGCTCCGGACGCGCACGCTCAGCGGCCATGGCTCACGGGCCCAGCCGCTCCGCAGCACGTGGGATCCTCCCGGACCGGGGCACAAACCCGTGTCCCCTGCATCGGCAGGCGGGCTCTCAACCACTGCGCCACCAGGGAAGCCCTGTAGACTTTTTAATGATGACCATTCTGACTGGTGTGAGGTGGTACCTCATTGTAGTTTTGATTTGCATTTCTCTAATAATTAGCGATTTTGAGCATCTTTTCATGTGCCTGTTGGCCATCTGTATGTCTTCTTTGGAGAAATATCTCTTTAGGTCTCCTGCCCATTTTTCGATGGGTTTTTTTTGTTGTTGTTGTCGAGTTGTACGAGCTGTTTGTATATTTTGGAAATTAATCCCCTGTCAGTCACATCACTTGCATATATTTTCTCCCATTCTGTATGTTGTCTTTTAGTTTTGTTTATGGTTTCCTTTGCTGTGCAAAAGCTTGTAAGTTTGATTAGGTCCCAGTTGTTTATTTTCATTTTTATTTCTATTGCCTTGGGAGACTGAGAGTGAAAAGATCTTATCTATGTGTAATTGGAGTCACAGAAGGGCAGGAGAGAATGACCGTATTATTAGAAAAGGTAAGAGAATTTTCCAGAAGTAAAAAGATGTCAACTCACAGATTTTATAGTTGGCCAAAAAGTTCATTCAGGTTTTTCCGTATGATGTTACAAACTCAAAGCAGGATAAACACAAAGAAACTTAATGCATAAGCACATCATAGTAAAACTACTGAGAACCAAAAGTAAAGGGAAAGTCATAAAACTAGTAAGACAGAAAAAAAACATTACTTCTAAAGGAGCAACAGTAAAACACAGCGGTAATTTTACCTTCATTAGTTAAGGAATTTAAAGATTTTCACACAAAAGCTAAGAAAATTTTTCATCAGTAGACCAGTACTCAGTTTACTAAAATAATTTTTCAGGCAGGAGAGGATCTCAGATGGAAGCACAGAGATGTGGAGCAAAGGACAATGGAAAGAATAACTATATGGGTTTATCTAAATACATGTTGACTACAGGCACACTTTGTTTTATTGCACCTTACAAATGCTTTTTTTTTTTTGAACAAATCAAAGGTTTGTAGCAATTCTACATCAAGCAAGTCTGTTGGTGCCATTTTTTATTATTATATTTGTTACAGTGATCTCTGATGTTACTATTATAATTGTTTTGATGCATCATGAACCACACCCATATAAGATGGTCGGTAAATGTTGTATGTGTTTTGACTGCTCCACTGACTGGCTGCTCCCCCATCTCTCTTCCTATCCCAGGCTTCCCTATTCCTTGAGACACAACAGTATTGAAATTAGGCTAGTTAATAACTCTACAATGGCCTCTAAGTGCTCAAGTGAAAGGAAGAGTTGCACATCTCTCAATTTAAATCAAAAGCTAGAAATGATTAAGCTTAGTGAGGAAGGCATGTTGAAAGCTGAGATAGGCCGAAAACTAGGCCTCTTGTGCCAAACACTTAACCATGTTGTGATTGCAAAGGATATGTTTTTGAAGGAAATTAAAAGTGTTATGACAGTGAACACACGAATGGTAAGGAAGTGAAACAGCCTTATTGCCCAAAGGGTGAAAGTTTTAGTGGTCTGGATTAGAATATCAAACCAGCCATGACATTCCCTTAAGCCAAAACCCAATCTAGTGCAAGGTCCTAATGGTCTTCAATTCTATGAAGGCTGAAAGAAGTGAGAAAGCTGCAGAAGATAAGTTTGAAGCTAGCGGAGGTTGGTTCATGAGGTTTAAGGAAACAGCACTCTGCCTAATAGACATATAGAGAACACTATATTCATCAGTAGTAGAATACATCTGCTTTTCAAGTGCACATGGAATATTTTTAAAAGTTGACCATAGGCAGGACATAAAGCTCAAAAAAGAAAAGATTTAAAATTTTACAATTTATAGTTTTTGACCACCATGGAATTAATTTAAAAAAAAACAATTACAAAAACATAACTGGAACAAAATGCAGCTTTTGAAATTCAGGAGTATATGTTAAATCACTTGTCAAAGAAGAGTCACTATGAAAATGAGAAAATATTTTGAACTGAATGAAGATGGCATATCAAAACATGAAATTCATTTTAAGCCTTTCTTGCTGAGCAATTTAAGCCTTAATGCTGTTAGAATGAAAGGCTGACATTAGATGAGTTAAGTATCCACATCAGGAAATTAGAAAGCAAACTATACCAACAGAAATTAGAAGCCAAGCAATAATAAAGATAAATATAAAAATCAGTGGCATGTCAAGCAAACTTAAGAAGAATCAGCAAAGGCAAAAGTTTGTTCTCAGAAAAGAATAATAAAATTGATAAATCCCTGCCAAAAATAATCAAGAATGAAACAGATACTACATAACCAATGTCAGTAGTGAGAAAGGATACAGTACTCTATGGATCTAATGAACTTTAAAAAAAGTAACAAAAGAAAGGATATTATGAAAATTTTAAATAAGTTTGAGATTTTATAGAGTCAAATTCCTTGAAATACACAGCTTACCAAAACTGGCACACACCCTCACATAAACAGAAAATCTGCACAATCCAATATATAGAAAGAAAGTGAACCTGTAATTACAGACCTTCCATTTAGAAATTCAGACCCACATGGTTTCAGTGGTGAATTTTTCCAAACATTTAAAGAAGAAATACATAAAGTCTAACTGGAAACAGAAAAAAAATTGAATATGTTCCCTTAATGAGCCCAGTATTTTTTAATTGAGATACTAGTGACATATAACATTGTGTAAGAGCCCAGTTTAATTTTGAGAGCAAAACCTAACAAGGATATTACCCAAAAGCAGTATTACTGGTCATTTTTTAAATGAAAATAGATTTTAAAATCTTCAAATATTAGGAAATCAAATCCGAGTGATATATAAAGAGGATAAAATATCATGACAAAGTTGAATTTATTTCCATAGTTGCAAGATTGTTTTAGTATTTGAAAATCAGTGTGATTCATTATATATATATTTTTTTTTATATAAATTTATTTATTTACTTTTGGCTGTGTTGGGTCTTCGCTGCTGCATGCAGGCTTTCTCTAGTTGCGGCGAGCGGGGTGCTACTCTTCGTTGCAGTGCGCGGGCTTCTCACTGCGGTGGCCTGTCTCTCTGGAGCACGAGCTCTAGGCGTGCAGGCTTCAGCAGTTGTGGCACGTGGGCTCAGCAGCTGTGGCCTCCGGGCTCCAGAACACAGGCTCAGCAGCTGTGGCTCACAGGCTCAGTTGCTTCGCGGCATGTGGGATCCTCCCAGACCAAGGATCAAACCTGTATCCCCTGCATTGGCAGGCGGGGACTCAACCACTGCGCCACCAGGGAAGCCGTGATTCATTATATTAATATAATTAGAGAAAGAAGTCAAATGATCATCTCTATAGATACAAAAAAAAAAGCATTTGATAATACTCAAAACCCATTCATGAGGATTTTTAAAACTTTTAGCAAGCTAGGAAAAGAGGGAAACTTTCATAATCTTATTAAAGGTATCTGCACAAACCTTACAATAAACATTGAAAACCTTTTCCAGGCATTAGGGAATATGTCAAAGCTCACTCCAAACCCAATGTCTAAAAAGTCCTATATAGTGCATTTAGGCAAGGGGAAAAAGATAGATTAGAAATGAAAATATAAAACTGTCACAAATGACGTGATGTGCATATAGAAAATCCAAAAATAACTACATGTGAACTTTTAGAATTAATAAGAAATCATTTCAGCAATGTCACTCGGTACTTGTTCATATACAGAAATCAATTGTATTTATATTTATGAGCAACAAAATGTTAGAAAAATAGAATTTAGTAAGCAAACCATTTATAAATGTCAGAAACATCCATATACATCAGAATAAATCTAACAAAAGTTATAGGAGACCCCCTACACAGAAAACCATAAAAAAATTTTGAACTCTTCCTCAGCTCTAGATCAGTTGAAAGAATCAATATTTTTAAGATAAATTGTCTCCAAATTGATTAAAAATTAAGTGTAATCCCCATGAAAATCCCAGCGGATTTTCTTATGGAGATCAAGAAATTGACCTGTGACATAAATAAATGTCATATAGGAGAATATATTTACAATAACTACATAAAATACTTTAGCATAAACTTAACAAATTTGCAAAGACATTGTTTAAATGCTCTGCAAAAATATCAAATGCAGCTTGAACAAAAAATGAGATATACCATGTTCTCAACTAAGGAGTTATCATAAAGGTATTCATTTTCCTTAGATTATCTTGTGAATTTAATGAGGTTCCAATGAATAATACCATCAGAATGGTGGTTGTTTTGTGCCTAATACATTTGGAACAGTAAAAAAAAAAAAAAAAGCAAGAAGAGCCCGAAAAAACTTGAGAAAGATGAGCTGCTTAGTGGAGCCAAGTAAAGTTTTAAAATACTTAAAATAATTCAAAAAGGAGAAAAATGTCTCTTTAAAAAAGTGAATTTATTATATGTAAAATTGTTGATTTAATTCTGAGGAGTTTTTATTTCTGGTGACTTTAAGAACAATTTTTATTTATTTATTTATTTATTTATTTTAAAATTAATTTATTTATTTTTGCTGTGTTGGGTCTTCGTTTCTGTGCGAGGGCTTTCTCTAGTTGTGGCAAGCGGGGGCCACTCTTCATCACGGTGCGCGGGCCTCTCCCTATCGCGGCCTCTCCCGTTGCGGAGTACAGGCTCCAGGCGCGCAGGCTCAGTAGTTGTGGCTCACGGACCTAGTTGCTCCGCAGCATGTGGGATCTTCCCAGACCAGGGCTCGAACCCGAGTCCCCTGCGTTAGCAGGCAGATTCTCAACCGCTGCGCCAACAGGGAAACCCTATTTATTTATTTTTTGGCTGCGTTGGGTCTTCGTTGCAGTGCAGTGGCTTCTCTTGTTGTGGAGCACAGGCTCTAGGTGTGCGGGCTTCAGTATTTGTCGCTCATGGCTCAGTAGTTGTGGCTCTCAGGCTCTAGAGTGCAGGCTCAGTAGTTGTGGCGCATGAGCTTAGTTGCTTCGCGGCATGTGGGATCTTCCTGGACCAGGGATCGAATCCATGTTCCCTGCATTGGCAGGCAGATTCTTTTTTTTTTTTTTTTTGTGGTACGCGGGTCTCTCACTGTTGTGGCCTCTCCCATTGCGAAGCACAGGCTCTGGATGCGCAGGCTCAGCGGCCATGGCTCACGGGCCTAGCTGCTCCGCGGCATGTGGGATCTTCCCAGACCAGGGCACGAACCCGTGTCCCCTGCATCAGCAGGCGGACTCTCAACCACTGCGCCACCAGAGAAGCCCCCAGGCAGATTCTTAACCACTGCGCCACCAGGGGAGCCCTCTGGTGACTTTAAAAGACAATATTTTGTCTTCGCATTTTTAATGGGGTATCTCATGAGGACAGAAAGGGTCAGTAGTTTCATTTTTAGTAGTAATGACAGTATTTTAAAAGTTTTATGTAGACTGTGTGTGTGTGTGTGTGTGTAGACACATTACATATACTTACATGTATGTAACTTATGTAATGATAATTAATATATACTTACATATATAATCTTGTATACATAAATCATTAGGAACCGATTATGTAGTATCAGGATGTTGGTTGTAACGTTGATACTGTTAAAGCTATTATATATGTATATATAACATACATGTGTATAGATAGCCTAAGTGTATAAAGATAAATTTTTTGTTATTAAGGTACATTTAATTTAATTGGATGTAATTAAATTTAATTTACAATGATTATAATTAATATAATGTAGTTAATAATATATGTATATATTATTGTCATTAGGAATCATTTTTCCCCAATATAAAAGAAAAAGAGTTGTACAAAATAAAAGATATTAAGTAAAACTCTAGTCCAAAATTTGAATAGGATATGTCAGCATTTGTCTTAAAAATATTTCCCAAGTTGATTCACTTTATGAAAAAAATGTATTTCTTAGGGCTATTCATTGCAAAAGCTTAGAAGCAGCAACAAAAAAGTAGTTTTAGTGATTACTAGTGTTTATAAGAGCCCAGATTATGGTGAGTAAATAGTATTTCCCCACTCAAACGATATAAGCCTCCATAAAATAATAGCTTACATCACATGTGGAGCAGGAAATGTATTAGACTAGGATTTCTTGTGTCAGAAAGCAAAGAAATATCAAAAAACTATTGGGGGTCTCTCAAAAGTTCATAACTTAAAACGGTATCTTGAGTATCAAAAAGTAGTATTAAAAATTTTTATCAGGAAAGGTTACTGAAATTGATTAAAAACTTTTTTTCTGCCTTTGTTACAGAGATCTGTGCCCTTTTCTCCTTTGGTCTTTTAATATGATTTATATTAATAGATTTTTGTAATATTAAACGACCCTTACATTCCCAGTAAATGCTCAGCCTGAGTTATTATATTTTTCTGAGTTTCTAGGCTTAATTTGATAATTGAGTTTAGGATTCTTGCATTCATTATTTCTTAGTGAGATGTTAGCTCGTAATTTAATTTCTAGTACTCTTTTTGTCATCTTTGTATCTGGATTCTGTGGGCCTCAGTAGTTGAAGGCTGTTAACTAACTCTTTTTCTGCATTTGGTATAAGATTTTTTTTTTTAACCTGAGAAGATTCTTCTGTTTACATTCTTTGTGGTTTCTGACAGGTTTGGATTTACTTTTACTTTTTGGATTTACTTTTATGTGCTTTGTATATATTTTACTTTTTTTTCCTCTTGTTATTTTTACTCTCTCTATATAATATAGTAAGTTCTTTTTTTCCACTCTCAGCTCCCTCCCCCAGTACTCCCTTAGATACTGTATTTGGTCTATTCTTTTCTTGATAATTCCAGGTTACTTAAAAATAACCCAAGTTAATAAGTAGTAAAGTTGATAAAAGTTTAATGCTGGTCACTACATCCAAATGTAATTGCTCTTGACCAGTATTTTAGTTCTACTTACTTATTCCACAAATTTTGTCTTACTTTATTGTTTTATGCAGTTGTTATTTGCTCAGATTTAACCATGTATTTAGCATTTCTTTGCTTTTAGTTATTTCTTGGATTTGAGACCTTACTTATGGGACAATTTGTGTTATATCTGAGGCACACTCTTTAAATTTTTCTTTAATAAAGGGGTTTTGTTGGTAAACATTTCAACTGGGTGTATTGTCCTTTTTCTTAATTCTGCCTGAAAATAGCTTTATTTTGTATTATTCTTAAGGATTGTTTTGCTATTAATGCAATTTTAGGAGAAAAATCCTTTTTTTCTCAACAGTCCGTACATTCTGTTTTGTGGCATCTGTTGTTTTTTGAGAGGTCAGTTATTAATTTAATGTCCTTCCTTTATAGCTGATCTATCATTTCCTTCTGGCTGCGTTGAAAGTCTTCTGTTTATCTTTTCTGTGTGGATTTGTAGTTGTAGTTTTTAAGTATCCTGATTTGGATTTGTTGGAGAGCTTCGGGCTGTCTTTTTTTTTTTTTTCTTCGGTACGCGGGCCTCTCACTGTCGTGGCCTCTCCTGTTGCGGAGCACAGGCTCCGGACGCACAGGCCCAGTGGCCATGGCTCACGGGCTTAGCCGCTCCGCGGCATGAGGGATCCTCCCGGACCTGGGCACAAACCGGTGTCCCCTGCATTGGCAGGCGGACGCTCAACCAGTGCGCCACCAGGGAAGCCCTGTCTTTTTTTTTTTTAACTAAAAAAATCTCATTTTCTCTTCGGACATTGTCTTCATTTTTCTATTATCATTTTCTTGAACCTTGTTTAAATATATGTTAAATATTTTCAGCTTATTCTATATATATCTTTTTCTTAATAAATTTATTTTATTTTGGGGGGCTGTGTTGGGTCTTCGTTGCTGTGCGTGGACTTTCTCTAGTTGTGGTGAGCGGGGCTACTCTTCATTGTGGTGTGTGGGCCTCTCATTGTGGTGGCTTCTCTTATTGCGGAGCGTGGGCTCTAGGCACGTGGGCTTCAGTAGTTGTGGCTTGCGGGCTCTAGAGTGCAGTCTCAGTAGTTGGGGCGCATGGGCTTAGTTGCTCCAAGGCATGTGGAATCTTCCCAGACCAGGGCTTGAACCCATGTCCCCTGCATTGGCAGGCGGATTCTTAACCAATGCACCACCAGGAAAGTCCTATTCTCTATATTTCTTAAGATTTTTTTCTTGTTTTTCATTTCATCCTGACTTTGTGGTACATACTCTTTTATTTTTTTTAGCTCTGTTTTCCCAATTCACTAATCCTCTTTTTAGTTATATCTTAATACACCATTTAATTCCTTCATTTTTCTTTTTTACTTTCTCTCTCTTCCTCTCTCCCTGCCCCTGTTTCGTTTTGGGTAATTTCTGTTGACCTATGTTTAAGTTCATTGATTCTTAACTTGATTGTATCCGGTCTACTGATGAGCTCATCAAAGGCATTCTTCATCTTTAGTACCATGTTTTTTGTTTCTGACATTTTCTCTTTACTCTAATACTTTTCTTATGTCTGCTCCATCTGTCTAGTTATATTGTCCACCTTTTCCGCTGAACCATTACCATATTATAGTTGTTTTAAATTCTGTCTGATATTCATCTGGGTCATCTCTTAATTTTCAGGGATTGCTCTGTTGATTGCTTTGTCTCTTGGCAGTGGATTGGGTTTTTTTTTTAAATCCTTTTTATTTTTATGTGAGTCGTTATTTTGTATTTGATACTAGATACTGTATGTAGAGCAATAAAGGCAGAGGGTAGACAGTGTTTAGGCCTGGAGATGAACACACCTCTTCTGCTAGAATTGAGTTAGGTTTGGATTTTTGTTGTTGTTATTGGTACCTTCAGCGCACCATCAAATTCCTGTAGTGTTACTTTGTGCTTAGGGGTGGGACTGGTTTTTTGGAAGATTTTTCTAAGTGTTCCTGTTCCACCCTCAGTTTTAGGCCTTCTCTGTGCTCTTGTGTCTCAGACAGGATATATTTCCATGTTCTCATCCCTCTTTTGAAGGTAGATGGCTCTTGTTACTGTCTCTTTGCTAGCCTGGCAGTGCGGGGGGAGGGCACTTGGGGAGGAATTTTTTTTTTTTTTTGTCCTGGTGAATCCTTACCTGTTTGGTTGCTATTTATAATCTCTGGCTCATTTTCAAGTTTCTTTTTGTTTAAAGTTTTTTTTTTATTATAGCTTTATATTTTCTGATACTTCCAATATTGGAATATTTGCAGGTGTGATTCTGCTACCGTTTTTCTGTCCATTATTGCTCATTAGGTCTCTCGTGATTGGGTTTTGTTGTTGGGGTTTTTGGTTTTTTGTTTTGGGTTTTTTGTGGGGTTTTTTTGGTATATTTGTACATGACTTCATATGTGTTGAACTTTGGGTGTGGGAATTCCTTGAGGTTTGGGTTAAAGTTGCATTCTTGCAGAGAGGTTTTAGATTTGTTTTTGCCAGTTGCATGTATGTTTTTAGTCCTGAACTTCTTTAAATTTTTTTATGTGCTTAAGGTACTATGAATTAAAACTACAGACCTGCATGAAGGATGGCTTCTGTTTTGAATTTCCTCCACCCCCAGCAGTCCTTTTCTCAGTGCTAAGCAAGTTTTCTTCCTCTCCCTTCTGCAAGATGGGCTTAAACCTTGCAGTGAGGGTGTAGCTCTTTGGAATGAGTAAGTCTCCTTTGGATTCCCTGCCTTTGTTGGATTCTCTATTTTATTTCCTATCTCTCTCATTCCCTACAACCATGAAAGTAGAAGGTCTTGTCTCTAAAGTTGAGAAATCATCTGCTAGATTGGGGCTTTGTTGCTAGCTAGCTTCCTGGCATTTTGTTTTCACTTCTTTCTTTGCATTTGGATTCCTTATTTTTCTGCCATTTCAGTATGTGTTTGTGAGGTTTCATTTTTAAAACTCACATTTCAGTTGTAATGAGCGGGAGCTTTACTAAAGGTGCTTAATCCTTTATCCATTGTTTGGTTTTTCCTTTCATTTGGTACTTTTCCCCACATTTTTAAGGCTAGAAACTCCTTTCCTAAATTTAATTTACTACTGTTTCTATTTTGAAAAACCTTTATTGTTTAAATCTCTGCTTTGAAAGATCTAAGAATATGGATATGATACTGGAATTTTACCTAAAGTAAATAATCTAGTTCATCCTGTGGGATAGGGCAGTATGAAGGAGATGAACTTCTTAGTCACACTTGTTGTTTTTTTAAAAATATTCATTCATTCATTCATTCATTCATTCATTTATTTTTGGCTGCACTGGGTCTTAGTTGTGGCAGGTGGGATCTTCGTTGCAGCATGTGGGATCTAGTTCCCCAACCAAGGATCAAACCTGGGCCCCCTGCTTTGAGAGTGCAGAGTCTTAGCCACTGGACCACCAGGGAAGTCCCCACACTTGGTTTTTGAATTGTTACTCACACACTTATGTGAAATACTTAAGTTTTATGAGACTCTGCACCATCCGTTAACACAGAAAGAGTAGCTATGTTGTGAGCCTTAAAGGACATAAGTAATAGTTTCTGGTACTTGTCCTAGCATAGTGATTTAGAAAATACAATGGTTCTCCCATCATTTTTTAGAAAAGGAAATTGAATCTCAAGGAGGTGACACGTATTTGCTACCTATACAAAATTCTGTAGTTTTAAGTTGGAAATCAAGCCCCTGTCTCTTCTGGATTTTACTTTTCAGAAGAGTAGTATTCAGTAACTTATTCTGCCTGCCTGTATATTTCTTGAGTATCTTATACATACTTCCAAGGGCTTAAGATATTTGGGGAGAAAGAAAGAATTTAATGTAATGCCCATTTTGGCAAATGTTTTGAATAAGTGAACAAAGATGAATGTAAATACAATGCACTTCCTATACTAGGTAGCTTGTAGTGAGGTAGGCTTTTCTAATAATTATGGGCCAGTATGCTTAGTGCTATAGAAGGGGTAGAACCTACCTCTTGAGGCAGAGGTAGGGTTGTTTGAACTGGGTCATGACGTATGTGTAGGATGCTGAGATGTTAGCAAAGGAGGCATGGGCTTTTAGGCAGAAATAACGCATATGTATGTAAAGGCCTGAAGGCAGTCCTGTTTATGAGAAGTCCAGGTTGTGTGCACACGGTAAAGCAGTCAAAAGGAATGTCTCTTGTGGTTATGGAAGAGATGGCGGTTGAGATGTGTCTTAAATGATTGGTAGTGTTTCAGCATATGAAGATAACATGGATAGGATAACAGAAATTGAGGAAATAAATAGTTACTTAGCAGAATGTAAGTTATTTATGTATAGGGACCCATGAATAGTCACATTGACTTGGCTGCCACTTACTCTTTTTTTTTTTTTTTTTTGCGTTTCGCGGGCCTCTTACTGCTGTGGCCTCTCCCGTTGCGGAGCACAGGCTCCGGATGCGCAGGCCCAGCGGCCATGGCTCACGGGCCCAGCCGCTCCGCGGCATGTGGGATCTTCCTGGACCGGGGCACGAACCCGTGTCCCCTGCATCGGCAGGCGGACTCTCAACCACTGCGCCACCAGGGAAGCCCTGCCACTTACTCTTGAACTCTCAAACCTACAGAACAGCTTAGACATCACCTCTTTCTGAGAAATCATCAGGAAGTTGGGCTTATCTCATTAGAGCTTTTATGTGAGAGGATTTTTTGTGGGGAGGAGGATATGGGAGCAGTTTTTCCAGGCTTCCATGTATAAGATAAAGTGATAAAAATATTTTGGGAATGGAGCATGTATGACTTGGAATATCAAATATAATAGTTTAAAATTTATTTGGTAACCATTAGAGGTCCATTGTAGCATTTTGAACAGGAGACCTGACACAGTGATGATTTATCTGACCATGCCTGATGGAATTGGAGAGGAACATGACAGAAGCAGCAAGTTCAGGACTGAAGTGATTAAGACTTTAATAAAGAATGGTGGTAATGGGAATGAAAGAAAAGGCATTGTGAAAGGGATTTCTAAACAAAGATTTCACAGGTTCTTAGAAATGATTGAAGATAAGATATGGAAGACAAGCAGGGGAATTGGAAATGTTGGAATTTCATACTTGGGTGACTAGGAAATTTTTGATATCAGCAAGAGATATGACATTAGCAGGAAAAGTAGTTGAGGGAAAAAGCTTGAAATTACCATTTGTTATTTATTGGATGTGAGGTTAATTATAAAGTCTACTTTAGAGTATGTTAATATTCCTTTGTAAAAGTAATTTCTAAAAATTATGTTATAATCTGTCATTAGATAGGAAAGGTAGTCTTTTTTTTCTTCTAGTTTTATTGAGATATAATTTACATACAGCACTGTATCAGTTTAAGGCATAATGGTTTGACTTACATACATCATGAAGTGATAAATCACAGTAAGTTTAGTGACCAACAATCATCTCATATAGATAGAAAATTAAAGAAATAGAAAAAAATTATTTTTCTTGTCTTGAGAACGCTTAGGATTTGCCCTCTTAACAACTTTCATATATAACATATGACAGTGTTAATTATATTTATCATGTTGACATTACATCCCTAGTACTTATTTGTCTTATAACTGGAAGTTTGTACCTTCTGACTGCCTTCATCCAATTCCTGCTCCCCTCAGCCCCCACCTCTGGGAACCATAAATCTGATCTCTTTTTCTATAAGTTTCTTTGTTTTTGAAGTGTAATTGACCCAGTACACTATGCTAGTTCCTTTTACTTAAAGTAGTGGTTTGGTATTTCTGTACATTTCAAAATGATCACCACAATAAGTCCAGTTACCATCTGTGATCATACAAAGATATTGATATTACATAACTATTGACTGTATTCCTCATGCTGTATATTTCATATCCATGACTCATTTATTTTACAGCTGGAAGTTTGTACCTGTTAATCTCCCTCACCTATTTCTTTCCTCCCCCTCCCCCCCTCCCCTGGCAATGTAGTCTCGTATCAGTAGCATAGGTTTTGGAAACAGGCCTGTATGCTAGGTCACCTTTAATAAGTATCACTGTTGTGAGACTGAAAAGTCGCTGATGTTTTTGGATTTTACTTTGTTCATGTATAAACTAGAAATAGTAATACCTGATTACAGGGCTGTTGTGTAAACTAAATAGTATAATATATATCCATGCTGTCCTATTATAAGCCCTCAATAAATGTTAGTTTTCCCTTCTTCCTTAGAAGATGCCAGCCTTATTTATTCTTGACTATTTTCACACATTAAGATGGACATCAAAAAATAATGCATAAAGCATTTTTGTTTCACTGTTTAGCAATTCACTGGTCATAACCATGATTGTTTGCTAAATAAAATATGTGTATAATCAGGCAGTTTTTTTTTTTTTTTTTTTTTTTTTTTTTGCGGTATGCGGGCCTCTCACTGTTGTGGCCTCTCCCGTTGCGGAGCACAGGCTCCGGATGCGCAGGCCCAGCGGCCATGGCTCACGGGCCCAGCCGCTCCGCGGCATATGGGATCCTCCCAGACCGGGGCACGAACCCGTATCCCCTGCATCGGCAGGCGGACTCTCAACCACTGCGCCACCAGGGAGGCCCCAGGCAGTTTTTAATTAGACTAACTCAGAAGTTGTAATTACTGAATGTGTAGGTGTAGTTAACAGCCTTCATTTCTGGTAAATGACTTTACTTAGAGGATGTATGTTTATGTGAGCAAGAGGGACTATTTCCTGGAAGGAAACTGTGGTCTCCAAATCTTTATAATAACGTCACCTTTAGTCTTTTTGAAGTCATGAGCATTGTCCTATACAGACTGTTTTCTTGAGGCAGTTTCGTGCAGGTAGTAAATGAAGCCTCCTTATGCGCCTGTTAAAACTCCATAGACTGTCAGTAATATGGAAAAATTGGATGTTTAATCAGGAATGTGAACATGTGTTTCAGGTAGAGAATTCCAAAGATAATGAAGATAGTATTCTACAAAGAGAAATTCCTGCCAGACAGTCTCGACGAAGGTTTCGGAAAATTAACTGTAAAGGAGAACGCCAAACTATTACTGATGATGTGGACATTAACAGCTATCTTTCTGTGAGTATATTTAGGAACATTTCATGTGTATTTCTTAGTTCATATGCAGTATACTTAATTTACATATATATATATATTAACATCTTTATTGGAGTATAATTGCTTTACAATGGGGTGTTAGTTTCTGCTTTATGACAAAGTGAATCAGCTATACATATACTTATATCCCCGTATCTCCTCCCTCTTGCTTCTCCCTCCCATCCGCCTTATCCCATCTCTCTAGGTGGTCACAAAGCACTGAGCTGATCTCCCTGTGCTATGTGGCTGCTTCCCACTAGCTATCTGTTTTACATTTGGTATCATATATATGTCCATGCCACTCTCTCACTTCATCCCAGCATACCCTTCCCCCTCGCCGTGTCCTCAAGTCCATTCTGTACGTCTGTGTCTTTATTCCTGTCCTCAGAACCTTTTTTTTTTTTTTAACATTCCATATATATGTGTTAGCATACAGTATTTGTTTTTCTCTTTCTGACTTACTTCACTCTGTATAACAGACTCTAGGTCCATTCACCTCACTACAAATGACTCAATTCTGTTTCTTTCTTTTTCTTTTTTTTTTGTGGTACGCGGGCCTCTCACTGTTGTGGCCTCTCCCGTTGCAGAGCACAGGCTCCGGACGCACAGGCTCAGCGGCCATGGCTCATGGGCCCAGCTGCTCCACGGCATGTGGGATCTTCCCAGACCGGGGCATGAACCCGTGTCCCCTGCATCGGCAGGCGGACTCTCAACCACTGTGCCACTAGGGAAGCCCCAATTTTGTTTCTTTTTATGGCTGAGTAATATTCCATTGTATATTTGTGCCACATCTTCTTTATCCATTCATCTGTTGATGGACACTTACGTTGCTTCCATGACCTGGCTATTGTAAATAGAGCTGCAGTGAACACTGTGGTACGTGACTCTTTGAATTATGGTTTTCTCAGGGTGTATGCCCAGTAGTGGAATTGCTGGGTCATATGGCAGTTCTATTCTTAGTTTTTTTAAGGAACCTCCATACTGTTCTCCATAGTGACTGTATCAATTTATATTCCACCAACAGTGCAAGAGGGTTCCCTTTTCTCCACACCCTCTCCAGCATTTATTGTTTGTAGATTTTTTGATGATGGCCATCCTGACTGGTATGAGGTGATACCTCATTTAGTTTTGATTTGCATTTCTCTAATGATTAGTGATGTTGAGCATCCTTTCATGTGTTTGTTGGCAATGTGTATATCTTCTTTGGAGAAATGTCTATTTAGATCTTCCGCCCATTTTTGGATTGGGTTGTTTGTCTTTTTGATATTGAGCTGCCTGTAAATTTTGGAGAGTAATCTTTTGTCAGTTGCTTCATTTGCAAATATTTTCTCCCATTCTGAGGGTTGTCTTTTGGTCTTGTTTATGGTTTCCTTTGCTGTGCAAAAGCTTTGAAGTTTCATTAGGTCCCATTTGTTTATTTTTGTTTTTATTTCCATTTCTCTAGGAGGTGGGTCAAAAAGGATCTTGCTGTGATTTATGTCATAGAGTGTTCTGCCTATGTTTTCCTCTAAGAGTTTTAGAGTG
Source organism: Mesoplodon mirus (assembly GCF_964341445.2). Lineage (NCBI taxonomy): Eukaryota > Metazoa > Chordata > Mammalia > Artiodactyla > Ziphiidae > Mesoplodon > Mesoplodon mirus. The sequence continues at coordinate 75,139,559 of NC_138980.1, forward strand.
TCTGGCCTTACATTTAGGTCTTTAATCCATTTGGAGTTTATTTTTGTGTATGGTGTTAGGGACTGTTCTGATTTCATTCTTTTACATGTAGCTGTCCAGTTTTCCCAGCACCACTTACTGAAGAGGCTGTCTTTCTCCATTGTATATTAATGCATCCTTTATCAAAGATAAGGCAATCATATGTGCGTGGGTTTATCTCTGGGCTTTCTATCCTGTTCCATTGATCTATATTTCTGTTTTTGTGCCAGTGCCATACTGTCTTGATTACTGTAGCTTTGTAGTATAGTCTGAAGTCTGGGAGCCTGATTCCTCCAGCTCCATTTTTCTTTCTCAAGATTGCTTTGGCTACTTGTTGACTTTTGTGTTTCCATACAAACTAAAATTTTTTGTTCTAGTTCTGTGAAAAATGCCATTGGTAGTTTGATAGGGATTGCAATGAATCTGTAGATTGCTTTGGGTAGTATAGTCCTTTCACAGTGTTGATTCCTCCAATCCAAGAACATGGTATATCTCTCCATCTGTTTGTATCATCTTTAATTTCTTTTATCAGTGTCTTATAGTTTTCTGCATACAGGTCTTTTTTCTCCTTAGGTAGGTTTATTCCTAGGTATTTTATTCTTTTTGTTGCAGTGTTAAATGGGAGTGTTTCCTTAATTTCTGTTTCAGGTTTTTCATCATTAGTGTATAGGAATGCAAGTGATTTCTGTGAATTAATTTTGTATCCTGCTACTTTACCAGGTTCATTGATGAGCTCTAGTAGTTTTCTGGTACCATCTTTAGGATTCTCTGTGTATAGTATCATGTCATCTTCAAACAGTGAGAGCTTTACTTCTTTTCCAATTTGGATTCCTTTTATTTCTTTTTCTTCTCTGATTGCTGTGGCTAAAACTTCCAAATGTCTGTTGAATAATAGTGGTGAGAGTTGAAAACCTTATCTTGTTCCTGATCTTAGAGGCAATAGTTTCAGTTTTTCACCATTGAAAACGATGTTGGCTGTGGATTTGTCATATACGGCCTTTATTATGTTGAGGTAAGTTCCCTCTATGCCTGCTTTCTGGATGGTTTTTCTCATAAATGGGTGTTGAATTTTGTTAAAAGCTTTTTCTGCATCTATTGAGATGATCATACGGTTTTTCTCCTTCAATTTGTTACTATGGTGTATCACATTGATTGATATGCATATATTGAAGAATCCTTGCATTCTGGGATAAACCCCACTTGATCATGGTGAATGATTTTTTTAATGTGCTGTTGGATTCTGTTTGCTAGTATTTTGTTGAGGATTTTTACTATGTTCATTAGTGACATTGGCCTGTAGTTTTCTTTCTTTGTGACATCTTTCTCTGGTTTGGCTATCAGGGTGATGGTAGCCTTGTAGAATGAGTTTGGGAGTGTTCCTCTCTCTGCTATATTTCGGAGGAGTTTGAGAAGGATAACTGTTAACTTGTCTCTAAATGTTTGATAGAATTCGCCTGTGAAGTCATCTGGTTCTGGGCTTTTGTTTTGTCGAAGATTTTTAATTACAGTCTCAATTTCAGTGCTTGTGATTGGTCTGCTTATATTTTGTTTCTTCTTGGTTCAATCTCGGAAGGTTGTGCTTTTTTAAGAATTTGTCCATTTCTTCCACGTTGTCCATTTTATTCGCATAGAGTTGCTTGTAGTAATCTCTCATGATCTTTTGTATTTCTGCAGTGTCTGTTGTTACTTCTCCTTTTTCATTGCTAATTCTGTTGATTTAATTCTTCTGCCTTTTTTTCTTGATGAGTCTGGCTAATGGTTTATCAATTTTGTTTATCTTCTCAAAGAACCAGCTTTTAGTTTTATTGATCTTTGCTATTGTTTCCTTCATTTCTTTTTCATTTATTTCTGATCTGATCTTTATGATTTCTCTCCTTCTGCTAACTTTGGGGTATTTTTGTTCTTCTTTCTCTAATTGCTTTAGGTGTAAGGTTAGGTTGTTTATTTGAGATGTTTCTTGAGGTAGGATTGTATTGCTATAAACTTCCCTCTTAGAACTGCTTTTGCTGCATGCCATAGGTTTTGGGTTGTCGTGTTTCCATTGTCATTTGTTTCTAGGTAGTTTTTTATTTCCTCCTTGATTCCTTCAGTGATCTCTTGGTTATTTAGTGTATTGTTTAGCCTCCATGTGTTATATAGTTTTTACAGATTTTTTCCTTCGGTTGACATCTAGTCTCATAGCGTTGTGGTCGGAAAAGATACTTGATACGATTTCAATTTTCTTAAATTTACCAAGGCTTGATTTGTGACACAAGATATGATCTATTCCTGGAGAATGTTCCATGAGCACTTGAGAAGAAAGTATATTCTGTTGTTTTTGGATGGAATGTCCTATAAATATCAGTTAAGTCCATCTTGCTTAATGTATCATTTAAAGCTGTGTTTCCTTATTTATTTTCCTTTTGCATGATCTGTCCATTGGTGAAAGTGGGGTGTTAAAGTCCCCTACTATGATTGTGTTACTGTCGATTTCCCCTTTTATGGCTGTTAGCATTTGCCTTATGTATTGAGGTGCTCCTATGTTGGGAGCATAAAAATTTACAATTGTTATATCTTCTTGGATTTATCATTATGTGGTGTCCTCCTTTTTTCTTGTACTAGTCTTGATTTTAAAGTCTATTTTGTCTGATATGAGAATTGCTACTCCAGCTTTCTTTTGATTTCCATTTGCATGGACTACCTTTTTGCATTTCCTCACTTTCGGTCTGTATGTATCCCTAGGTCTGAAGGATGTCTCTTGTAGGCAGCATATATACAGGTCTTGTTTCTGTGCCCATTCAGCCAGTGTGTGTCTTTTGGTTGGAGCATTTAATCCATTTACATTTAAGGTAGTTATCGATCTGTATGTTCCTATTACCATTTTCTAAATTGTTTTGGGTTTGTTATTGTAGGTGTTTTTCTTCTCTTGTGTTTCCTGCCTAGAGAAGTTCCGTTAGCATTTGTTGTAAAGCTGGTTTGGTGGTACTGAATTCTCTTAGCTTTTGAGTGTCTGTAAAGGTTTTAATTTCTCCTTCAAATCTAATGAGATCCTTGCTGGGTAGAGTAATCTTGGTTGTAGGTTTTTCCCTTTCATCTCTTTAAATATGTCCTGCCACTCCCTTCTGGCTTGCACAGTTTCTGCTGAAAGATCAGCTGTTAAACTTATGGGGATTCCCTTGTATGTTATTTGTTGTTTTTCCCTTGCTGCTTTTAATATTTTTTCTTTTCATTTAATTTTTGATAGTTTGATTAATGTGTGTCTTGATGTGTTTCTCCTTGTGTGTCTCCTGTGTGGGACTCTGTGCTTCCTGGACTTGATTGACTCTTTCCTTTCCCATGTTCGGGAAGTTTTCAACTATAATCTCCTCACATATTTTCTCAGTCCCTTTCTTTTTCTCTTCTTTTGGGACCCCTATAATTCGAATGTTAGTGCGTTTAATGTTGTCCCAGAGGTCTCTGAGACTGTCCTCAATTCTTTTCATTCTTTTTTCTTTATTCTGCTCTGCACCTATTTCCACTGCTTTATCTTCCAGGTCACTTATCTGTTCTTCTGCCTCAGTTATTCTCCTATTGATCCCTTCTAGAGAATTTTTAATTTGAGTTGTTGTGTTGTTCATCATTGTTTGTTTGCTCTTTAGTTCTTCTAGGTCCTTGTTAAACATTTCTTGTATTTTCTCCATTCTATTTCCAATATTTTGGACCATCTTTACTATCATTACTCTGAATTATTTTTCAGGTAAACTGCCTGTTTCCTCTTCATTTATTTGGTCTGGTGGGTTTTTACCTTGCTCCTTCATCTTCTATGTGTTTCTCTGTCTTCTCATTTTGCTTAACTTAATGTGTTTGGGGTCTCCTTTTCGCAGGTTGCAGGTTTGTAGTCCCCATTTTTTTTCGTGTCTGCTCCCAGTGGCTAAGGTTGGTTCAGTGGGTTGTGTAGGCTTCCTGGTGGAGGAGATTGGTGCCTGTGTTCTGGTGGACGAGGCTGGATCTTGTCTTCCTGGTGGGCAGGACCACGTCCGCTGGTGTGTTTTGGGGTGTCTTGACCTTATTATGATTTTAGACAGCCTCTCTGCTAATGGGTGGGGTTGTGTTTCTGTCGTGCTAGTTGTTTGGCGTAGGGTGTCTGGCACTGTAGCTTGCTGGTGGTTGAGTTGAGTTGGGTCTTAGTGTTGAGATGGAGTACTCTGGGAGAGCTTTCGCCATTTGACATTACGTGGAGCCAGGAGTTCTCTGGTGGACCAGTGTCCTGAACTCGGCTCTCCCACCTCAGAGGCATTGGCCTGACCCCTGGCTGGAGCACCAAGACCCTGTCAGCCACACGGCTCAGAAGAAAAAGGATAAAAATAGAAAGAAGGAGAGAGAGAGAGAGAGAGAGAGAGAGAGAGAGAGAGAGAGAGAGAGAGAGAGGGAGGAAGAAAGAAAAGAATAAAATAGTTATTAAAATAAAAATTTTAAAGTAATTAAAGAAAAAGGAGAGAAAGAAGAGAACAATGAAACTGAAAAACAAGGGAGGGAGGGAGGGAGGGTGAAAGAAAAGGAAAGAAAGAAAGAAAAGAATAAAATAAAGTTATTAAAATAAAATTTTAGGGCTTCCTTGGTGGCGCAGTGGTTGAGTCTGCCTGCCGATTCAGGGGACACAGGTTCGTGCCCTGGTCTGGGAAGATCCCACGTGCCGCGGAGCAGCTGGGCCCGTGAGTCGTGGCCGCTGAGCCTGCGCGTCTGGAGCCTGTGCTTTGCAAAGGGAGAGGCCACAACAGTGAGAGGCCTGCATACCCCCCCAAAAAATAAATAAATAAATAAATAAATAAAACTTTAAAGTAATTAAAAAAAAGAAGGAAAGAAAGAAGAGAACAACCAAACTGAAAAACAAATCCAACAATGATAGCAAGCGCTAAAAAGTATACTAAAAAAAGGACAGACAGACAGATCCCTGGGACAGATGGTAAATGCAATGCAAAGCTATACAAACAAAATCACACAAAGAAGCATACACATACACACTCACAAAAAGAGAAAAAGGAAAAAATATATATATATCTTTTGGGAAGTCTGAGGTCTTCTGCTTGTGTTCAGTAGGTGTTCTGTAGGAGTTGTTCCACATGTAGATGTATTTCTTATGTATTTGTGGGGAGGGAGGTGATCTCCACGTCTTACTCCTCTGCCATCTTGAAGATCTACATATATTTTTGATAATATCAGCACTTGGGGCTCTACATGTAAAATCTGGGGCAGGTAAGTATATCTATAAAATTTTTTTAAATGCTTCTGCTATGTTGAGTTGGGTAGAAATACTTCTTCAGAAGTCTTTTTTTCTTTTTTTTTTTTTTAACACACACACTGTATTTTATTTTTACAAGAGATAAAGTTACTCCATTGTAAATGGCTGACCACAACAAAGGCAACAATGGTTGCAATTATCAAACACGAAACACACTCACACTATATCATAATATTGACTTTCAGTCCAGTAGTTCTCCACTGTAACAGCTCCTTTACTTTGAAGTGAAAATTGATTTGTATAATTTTTGCCTCTGAATCCTTGTGAGATTTTTTTTTAATTCAAACAGAAAGTCACAAAAATTATAATCATCCTCATCAGTTCACTCAGTCCCATGTAATTAATTTTTTTTTCATCTTGATCTTTTGTTAGCACTTTTATGAATTCATCAGTTTTCCATTAAAGTTCTGAAAATGCTTATTCAGTTTAGCAGTACGGTCAGTTACCAGAAACCTGTACTTGTCAGAGTCTCTTACGTTAATTCCTTGAAGATGAAACCCTTTTATAGGAACATTTTTGCAAAAGCATCAGAGTACACCCAGAACTGTCTGTAAATGACAAAAGACTTAAAAATGACCACAGTTAAAGATTTGATGAAAGTTCATAATAATGCAATTGACAAGGAAATTTAGTTATTTCTGAGATATACATTTTAAAGTAATAACTAGAATTATGACTTATAACATTATACCAGAACATATAAGATTTTTAGAAATTTCATGTAATGTTTGAAACATTGATATTAACATATTTCCATACAAATAACCCAAGGAAAGTTTAGTATTAGTTGTGTTTTTTGTTTGTTTTTTTTATACTGCAGGTTCTTGTTAGTCACCAATTTTATACACATCAGTGTATACATGTCAATCCCAATCGTCCAATTCAGCACACCAGCATCCCCACCCCACCGCGGTTCCCCCCGCCTTGGTGTCCATACGTTCTCTACATCTGTGTCTCAACTTCTGCCCTGCAGACTGGTTCATCTGTACCATTTTTCTAGGTTCCACATACATGCGTTAATATACGATATTTGTTTTTCTCTTTCTGACTTACTTCACTCTGTATGACAGTCTCTAGATCCATCCACATCTCAACAAATGACTCAATTTCATTCTTTTTTATGGCTGAGTATTATTCCATTGCATATATGTACCACAACTTCTTTATCCATTTGTCTGTCGATGGGCATTTAGGTTGCTTCCATGACCTGGCTTTTGTAAATAGTGCTGCAGTGAACATTGGGGTGCATGTGTCTTTTTGAATTATGATTTCCTCTGGGTATATGCCCAGTAGTGGGATTTCTGGATCATATGGTAATTCTATTTTTAGTTTTTTAAGGAACCTCCATACTGTTCTCCATAGTGGCTGTATCAATTTACATTCCCACCAACAGTGCCAGAGGGTTCCCTTTTCTCCACACCCTCTCCAGCATTTGTTGTTTGTAGATTTTCTGATGATGCCCATTCTAACTGGTGTGAGGTGATACCTCACTGTACTTTTGACTTGCATTTCTCTAATAATTAGTGATGTGGAGCAGCTTTTCATGTGCTTCTTGGCCATCTGTATGTCTTCTTTGGAGAAATGTCTATTTAGGTGTTCTGCCTCTTCAGAAGTCTTTAATTTTGTAATTCAACTACTGAGAAGTAGAAGTAGTTGAATCAAGAAGTAAGGATAGGCTAAGAAAGAATAAATTCAGGTGTATTTTATAAGTTTTCAAAGGAGTCATGATCACCCAAAATATAAAAAGTGTCTAGAGATTGATGGCAGCCAAATTCCCAAGGGTATGTTTAGTTCTGTTGTTTGTCAGAAAGAGAAATTCATTCATTCCATGTTAGGAATAAGGAGGATTATTTAGGGAGTTGTTTGTATTAGAATAAGTGTTAAATTTAAGCAGCTCTTAGGAGTTTGTTCCATTTGCCTAATTTCATTGATTGAGCACGTTCTGTTGCTGACATGAAACAATAACATATGACATGGTCCTCAAATTTTTAATTACATAAAGTTCATTTTCTGTTTTTATTATTTAATGATTTCTTTATTTTTTTGGCCATGCTATGAGGCTTGTGGGATCTTACTTCCCTGGCCAGGGATTGAACCCAGGCCAATGGCAGTGAAAGTGCCGAGTCCTAACCACTGGAGTGTCAGGGAATTCCCACTTTTTCTTTTTATATAGTAAATTTCCCTGTCACTAATTAATTTAAGCTAATTTAAGTTTTGCCTTATTACACAAATGAAACTTGTCTATTTTTGAAAAACTAAAAGTTGGTTAGTTCCATCACTCAGTTATGTAACCACTGATGACATTTTGTATATTCTTGGATAAAATGGTTTTCAACATGTAGGTAGATATGTGAGCTTTTTGGCTAACTTCATGAAGCTTAAGTATATGATCTGATTTGTAACTTTTAAAAACTTATGTATATAATGTGAACATCTTTGAATGTTACTTTTTTTTAACAACATTATTCTCAATAGTGTTGTGGTACTCCCATTGTAAGAATTGCCATAATTTATTTACTCAGTTCCCAGTATTTGGTCATGTAGATTTTCCTAGTTTTTTATTTTTTTTAAATAAAGTGCTAAGTAATTTTGTGGTTATATATGCCCTTATCTTGGTTTATTTAGAAAAAATTCTAAGTTGAATTGCTTAATTAAAGTATCTTTAATTGGACTATTTGGTTCTCCTTGTATGAGGCAGAATGCATAGTTTGTGTGTGTGTATTGATTACTTGCTTACTCTAGTCTCAACTGTAGTGTGTTCTTTTCTCAAATTTTTTTACTGTCACGTTGTGAAGTCTAGAGAGATTCCATATTTTCTCTTGGTAGCTGTGGGTTGTCCTCTCTAGGATATACTGGTTTCCTGTTTGGACCAGAAAGCAATAGGCACACTGCTTGGTATTCTGTCCATTTGATGACTCTGAGTTTGGCATTTTCACATGTAAAGACTTGTTTAGCTAGTTTTAAGTGGTTATCTTACTGAATACTGTCAGAGATTTGGCAGCTCATGGGAAGGGGAGGACTAAGTTGATTCCACTTAGACAAAACTGACTTTTTAACTATTAGACTGCGTTAGAGAATGATATTTGGTCATGTTACTTGCATATGCTATTTCTTAAAGTAATAGCGTTTTGTTTTGTTTTTTTCTAAAATGGATATGTTTCAGGCAACTCAGAAAATGCAGTATTAAGACGTTTTACTTTACTTTTAAATGAAACCTATGTATCTGGCCAAATTTCTACATATTGATAGTTGATCTAGATAAGGTAGTATAGCAAAAATCTTTTTCTTTTTTTCATTTATTTTATACTATGTTAGTTTCAGGTGTACAGCAGAGTGATTCAGTTATTTTTTTCAGATTATATTCCATTGTAGGTTATTACAAGATAGTGAGTATAATTCCCTGTTCTATACAGTAAATCCTGTTGCTTATCTGTTTTATGTAGAGTAGTTGTATCTGTTACTCATACTACTAATTTGTTCCTTCCTTGACCCAGGGCCCCAGCCCCTTTGGTAACCCTAAATTTGTTTTCTGTGTCTATGAGTCTGTTTCTGTTTTGCCTATAGATTCACTTGTATTATTTTTAGATTCCACATCTAAGTGATATCATTTAATATTTGTCTTTCTCTGACTTACTTCACTCAGTATAATATTCTATAGGTCCATCCCTGTTGCTGCAAATAGCAATACTTCATTCCTTTTTATGACTGAGTAATATTCTCTTTTTATATCTATCTATCTCACATCTTCTTAACCAGTCATCTGTTGATGGCTACTTGGGTTGTTTCCATGTCTTGGCTCTTGTAAGTAGTGCTGCTATGAACATTAGGGTGCATATATCTTTTAAAATTAGAGTTTTTGTCCTTTCTAGATATATGCCCAGGAGTGGGATTTCAGGATCATATGGTAGCTCTATTTTTAGTTTTTTAAGGAACCTCCATATTGTTTTCCATAGTGGCTGCACCAATTTACATTCCCACCAACTGAGTACTAGGGTTCCCTTTTCTCTACACCCTTTCCAGCATTTATTATTTGTAGACTTGTTCAGAATAGCCATTCTGACTGGTGTGAGGTGATACTTCATTGTAGTTTTTCTTTTTTTTTCTTCTTCTATTTCTTTCTTTCTTTCTTTTTTTTTTTTTTTTTGGCTGTGTTGGGTCTTTGTTGCTGCATGTGGGCTTTCTCTAGTTGCAGCAAGTGGGAGCTACCCTTTGCTGTGGTGCGCGGGCTTCTCATTGTGCTGGCTTCTCTTGTGGAGTACTGGCCCTGGGCGCTTGGGCTTCTGTAGTTGCAGCACACGAGCTCAGTAGTTGTGGCTTGCCGGCTCTAGAGCACAGGCTCAGTAGTTGTGGCACCTGGGCTTAATTGCTCTGTGGCATGTGGGGTCTTCCCGGACCAGGGCACAAACCTGTGTCCCCTGCATTGACAGGCGGATTCTTAACCGCTGCGCCACCAGGGAAGCCCTTCATTGTAGTTTTGATTTGCGTTTCTCTAATAATCAGCAATGTTGAGCACCTTTTCATGTGCCTGTTGGCCATCTGTATGTCTTGTTTGGAGAAATATCTGTTTAGGTTTTCTGCCCATGTTTTGATTTTTTTTTTTTTTCCATACTGAGTTGTATGAGCTGTTTGTATATTTTGGACATTAACCCCTTGTTGGTCCCATCATTTGCAGATATTTTTCTCCCATTCCGTAAGTTGTCTTTTTGTTTTGTTGATGGCTTCCTTTGCTGTGCAAAAGCTTTTGTGTTTAATTAGGTTTCATTTGTTTATTTTTGCTTTTATTTCTTTTGCCTTTGGAGTTTGATCTAAGTGAATATTGCTATGATTATGTCACAGAATGTTCTGCCTATATTCTCTTCTGGGAGTTTCATGGTGTCATGTCTTACAAGGTCTTTAAACCATTTTGAGTTAATTTTTGCATATGATGTGAGGGAATGTTCTGATTTCACTGATATACTTGTAGCTATCCAGCTTTTCTCTTCACCTCTTGCTGAAGAGACTGTCTTTTCTCCATTGTATATTCTTGCCTCCTTTATTGTAGATTAATTGACCATAGTTGTGTGGGTTTATTTCCGGGTACTCAGTTCTGTTCCATTGATCTATATGTCTCTTTTTGTGCCAACACCATGCTGTTTTTATTACTACAGCTTTGTAGTATAGTCTGAAGTCTGGAAGGGTTATGCCTCCAGCTTTGTTCTTTTTCCTCAGGATTGCTTTGGCATTTTGCATCTTCTTTGGTTCCATATAAATTTTAGGATTATTTGTTCTAGTTCTGTGAAAAATGTCATAGGTATTTTGATAGGGATTGCATTAAATCTGTAGATTGCTTTGGATAGTATGGCCATTTTAACAGTATTAGTTCTTCCAATCTAAGAGCACGGGATATCTTTCCATTTCTTTGTATCATCTTCAGTTTCCTTTGTCAGTGTTGTATAGTTTTCAGCGTATATGTCTTTCACCTCCTTGGTTAAGTCTTAGGTATTTTACTTTTTTTGACACGACTTTAAACAGGATTTTTTTTTTAAGTTTCTGATATTTCATTATTAGCATAAAGAAATGCAACAGATTTCTGTATATTAATCTTGTATCCAGCTACCTTGCCGAATTCATTTATTAGTTATAATAGGGTTTGTGTGTGGAGAGTTCAGGGTTCTTTATAGAGAGTATCATGTCATCGGCAAATAGTGACTGTTTTACCTCTTTCCTTCCAATTTGGATACGTTTTATTTCTTTTTCTTGTCTCATTGCTGTGGCTAGGACTTCCAGTAGTATGTTGACGAGAAGGGGTGAATGGGCATCCTTGTCTTACTCCTGAATTTAGTGGGAAGGCTTTCAGCTCTTCACCATTGAGTATGATGTTGTCTGTGGGTTTGTTGTAAATGGCTTTTATTATGTTGATATATTCCATCTATACCCACTTTGGTGAGTTTTTTCATGAATGGATGTTGAATTTTGTCAAATGCTTTTTCTTTTTTTTTTTTTTTTTTTTTTTTTTGCGGTACACAGGCCTCTCACAGTTGTGGCCTCTCCCGTTGCAGAACACAGGCTCCGGACGCACAGGCTCAGCAGCCATGGCTCACGGGCCCAGCCGCTACATGGCATGTGGGATCTTCCCAGACCGGGGCACGAACCCGTGTCCCCTGCATCGGCAGGCGGACTCCCAACCACTGCGCCACCAAGGAAGCCCGTCAAATGCTTTTTCTGCATCAATTGAGATGATCATGTGGTTTCTGTCTCTCCTTTTTTTAATGTGGTGTATCACATTGATTGATTTGTGTGTATTGAATCATCCTTGAAACCCTGGAATGAATCCAACTTGATCGTTGTGTATGATCCTTTTTATGTATTTTTGGATTTGATTTGCTAATATTTTGTTGAGGATTTTTACATTTGTATTCATCAAAGATATTGGCCTGTAATTTTCTTTTTTTATGGCGTCTGTATCTGGTTTTGAATCAGCATGACGGTGGCTTAATACAGTGAATTTGGGCATGTTCCTTCCTCTTCTGTTTTGGAATAGTTAGAGAAGGATGGGTATAAGTTCTAGTAGCAAAAATCTTAAGCAGTACTTGTGAAAACATGCAGTAGATAATTGGTTTTATGACTACTATAAGGATCTTTATTTCTTTCATTCTACTGTCTTGTTTTTGTTTTTGTTTATTTTTGGCTGCATTGGGTCTTCATTACTGTACGCGGGCTTTCTCTAGTTGCTGCGAGCAGGGGCTACTCTTTGTTGCAGTACGCGGGCTTCTCCTTGCGGTGGTTTCTCTTGTTGCGGAGCACGGACTCTAGGCATGCGGGCTTCAGTAGTTGTGGCTCATGGGCTCTAGAGCACAAGGTCAGTAGTTGTGGCGCGGGCTTAGTTGCTCGGCGGCATGTAGGATCTTCCCGGACCAGGGCTCGAACCCATGTCTCCTGCATTGGCAGGCAGATTCTTAACCACTGTGCCACCAGGCAAGTCCCTCATTCTACTGTCAGCAGTTCAGAGAGATCAGGAGAATCATTACTTTAGATAGCAGTGGAAATCTGACATTTTCTTTTTTCATTTGGAACCCATCATCAACTTTTTCTTGTTAGAATGCTGAAAGTCAAAAAATTCTTAAAGATGTACAAAATATTTCATAAATGTAATTTTCTTTATCTTAATTATTATTAATCCAAACCTGTACATCAAGATTTTGTGAACATTAAAATCTTTGCATGTTTTTCAGTTACTTTCTAAGTGAATGCCTAGAATGATTGAAAAAAATGATTTATTCTTATCAAATATTTTCATAGTTTTGTCATATACATTGCTTTGTATAAAGATGAGAACCACAGTCTCAATGTGAAAGTTTTTTTTTTAATTGTTAAAAAGAGCAGTTCTACTGTATAACAGTAATAACATTCTTGAAACTCCTTTGGGTATTGCTCTCAGAGCTGGCAACAGATTTAAATGTCTTTGAATATTCTCTGTGATTTCAGAGTTTCGATCTTTGGGGAGGATGTATTTGATATTTCAAAATAGCATAAAGGTGATAGGGAGCAATATTCAGTGAATAGGATGGGTAATTAAGCCAAGTAAAAATAGTCTAGTATTTAGATGAGCCATCTGTCTAAATCCTTCCTTCACTTACTCTGTGACTGGGATATTTCACCTAAACAATCAGTGCTTTGGTTGCTTTACCTCTAAAAATTGAGGATGGTAATATTGCGTCTGCCTGTCTTCCATGATGGTTGCTGATAGAACACATGTGTGCACAGTCAAGGTCTAATCAGTTAATGATATCTATAGAGTCTTCCACTCAAATGTTTGTGCCCTCCTCTCAATTTCCCCACGTCATTTCCTTAGTGTTCACTGCCATTCTTTTTAGAAATGTTGTAATAGCATCTCCCACACTCCCAGCCAGCTTTCATTGTAAAAGCAATATTTTTTCATTTTAAGAACTTTGGAGAATATTTTTAATTGAAAAGTGTTATATGATCTCTACATTTAAAAATATCTGCTTAATCATTTTATTTGATTTTAAGATTTGTGTTTCTCTTCTCTCTGATGTCTCTACTCCTTTTCCTTACATCTTATTCCTTACATCTTCCCCTATCCGCTGCCTCCAGCTAATTCATTCATTTTACTTCTGTCAGTCCTAAAAGAATCTTTTAACAATGTTACTTCTTTTTTTGTGTGTGTGTGTGGCACGCGGGCCTCTCACTGCTGTGGCCTCTCCCGTTGCGGAGCACAGGCTCCGGACGCGCAGGCTCAGCGGCCATGGCTCACGGGCCCAGCCACTCCGCGGCATGTGGGATCCTCCCGGACCGCGGCACGAACCCGTGTCCCGCGCATTGGCAGGCGGACTCTCAAGCACTGCGCCACCAGGGAAGCCCAATGTTACTTCTTTTATGCTCTTAAATCTTTTCATTGCCAAACACCACCTATCAGAAATTCTGATGATCTAGTATATTTATCTGGCATATAGTTTAAACCAGTTCCGTCCAATAGAACTTGCTACAGTGATGGAAATGTTTTATGTCTGTGGTTTCCAAATGATAGTAACCAGGCACACGTGGCTACTGAGCACTTAAAATGTGGCTGGTATGACTTAAGGATTTTAATTTAAAATTAAAAATGTTAATTTAAATAATTTACATCAACTCATGGGAGGAATCTATGATTTTTTCTTGGTAGGGTTAGGTACACATCTCTACATTCCTGTAATATCCCATGCATATACCTGTGACTATTCGTTATATTACATTGTAATTTTTTATTCAAATGTCTGTCTCTCTCATCAGAGTGTACATGCCTTGAAAATGTGAACCATCATCCGTTTATCCTCAGAGCGTATTGCCTATTAAAGAAGATAGAGTGCCTGTTTTTTTATAAGCTTGTTTAGGTTCTTGTGTAACTTTGGGCAAGTTGTGTGACATTTCTAAGTTTGTTTTATATATATAAAAGGCTCTGCTCGGTGTTTGGTGCCTTGAAAAAACATCCAGTAATGTCAGCAGCTTCTGTTCCTGTTGTTGTTATTGAAAATACTCAAAAAAAACCCTTTGTTCCTCTTGCTAACAAAATAATTTTATTATTTATCTATTTCTGGTTACTAAAACGTGTTTACCACAATATGTGTATATCTTAAGATAATTGAAAAATGTAAGCTAAAGAATCAGACAAAGGGAGAATAAAGGTAGGAATGATAAAATCAAGCAGGCACCAATCAGCCAACTATGCCCTTCCCAATTTTCTTGTAGCCTATACTCACAATGGCTCACTTTAATAAACAAAGCAGTTTCTTTGTTCAACCCTACAAGATAAGAGTGGTTATAAAATGTATATGAAAGTCACTGAATGAGTCGCTTTACTATATATAATAATAAGTGACTAGAAGCCAGTTAAATGACAGGAGATGTCTTCCAGAAACTGATGACTGGTTTTGGAATTATTGCTTTGAAGACCTTCTTTCTTTTAGTAATTAGCAAGGTCAGTAGTTTAGCTCAGGTGTCTTAAAATGTAGTTTGCAAACAGTCTACAAGGCATGAGAAGAAAATAGTAGAGTTTATATGTACTGTTATCTTTTTAAGTTTCTGTGGATTTTTGTGTGTATTTCGTAATGAACACAAAATACTTTTACTGGTAGTACATGTATTAATTTATAAATAAATTATCTTAGAAATACAGCTCAGAAATATTTAGTTTTTAAAGTATTGAGATTATATGATATATAAATCCCTTTGTCATCTGGCCCCAGTCTACCTGTTCACCCTTCTGGCCCCATAATTTTGTTGGTTGTCCCTTCCTTTGGTTCTTCTCTCTCCCTGGAAGGTTCTTGCAGGCTTCGTTACCTAATATAATTCTGTCCTTTGATGATTCAGTTTGAATCTTAACTTGCTATTTGCTCCTTTTATCCAGAATGGTCTCCTGCCATGTCCTCCTGACAAAGTCCTGCTGAATTCCTAAGAGTCCATTCATCCATGAACTCTTTGGAGAAGCCTCCCCTAACACTTCCTGTTTGTAGAGTGCTCTTCTCATTGGTCCCATAAGATGTCACACATACTTACATGCAGTGTGCTCATATAATCATGCTCTGTTCTGAAGATAGCAGAAAACAAAATTAGAAGTTTACGTAAGAATTTCTTAAATGTCTGTATTTTTTATAGAAAGTTGACTTGTGTTTTAAATAGCCTACAATGGTGAACATTTTTCATATGTAGTGAGCTGAATTTTTAATATTGGTATATACGTAAGGTTAAATGGTAAAAATAAGCCAGGACCAGTAAGGGGGAAGTGTTTTGGTTTTACAAAGGTCAGGCAACAAGTATGCCTTTATTTAACTTGAAATGCATCTCTAGATTATCAGACAACATTCATTCTTGGTCATTTTATAGAAACATTATTGATCCAAATATAAATCTGGACATTCTTTAAAGGTTTAAAAAATATTGTTGGTGTTTGGATACTTCAGTTATGAAATTATAGTTCTTCTCATTGATTTCTCCTTTCTTCTTCTGCTATATATATATTTTTAAATAAATTTATTTATTTATTTTTGGCTGTGTTGGGTCTTCGTTTCTGTGCGAGGGCTTTCTCTAGTTGTGGCAAGCGGGGGCCACTCTTCATCACGGTGTGGGGGCCGCTCTTCATCGCAGTGCATGGGCCTCTCACTGTCGCGGCCTCTCTTGTTGCAGAGCACAGGCTCCAGACGCGCAGGCTCAGTAGTTGTGGCTCACGGGCCCAGTTGCTCCACGGCATGTGGGATCTTCCCAGACCAGGGCTCGAACCCGTGTCCCCTGCATTGGCAGGCAGATTCTTAACCTCTGCGCCACCAGGGAAGCCCCTTCTGCTATATTTTTGAACAACAAACAGTCTGGGTGTTTGATGTGCTGTTATTGGCTCTTAATTAGATCCCACATTCCTCAGTAGACTAAATCTTAATTTTTTTTTCTTGTTCCTTACGTCACCTATGGTGCTTTTTACATTCTCAAGCACAGGATAATCTACTACCCTTCTTCCTCTTTTTCTCCCATCATAGCACCTGCACAGAAGTGGAGCCAGCCAACTCTTCCCAAGGGACACCGGGAAAGAGGGATTTCCATGGCAGCATCATGGGTCATGATTTTAAATTTGGAGCGCTTCCTTTTGCTCACCCTTCTTTACATGTATTCTTCCTACACAGTTCATTGTTCTGGCATAGTATGGCAGGTGGTAAGCATGGTGTGACACTCTAGAATCTACTGTTTCATTTTAGGCTCACAAATTACTAATGCAACAGGCATCTCTTTCTCTTTGCTTCTTCTGTGATTGTGCCTTATGTTCCCTGCTCTCCTCCAGCACTCCATGTTTTGTTTGGATTTAGCACGTACAGAGAGAGATTAAGACGTTTGTCCGTACAGCTGAGTAAGAATTCAAGTGTGGTTGCCGAAATCACCTCATGGGTCATATCTTAGTCCGTTCAGGCTGCTCTAACAAAGTACCACAGACCAAGTGGCTTATAAACAACAGAACTTTTATTTCTCACAGTTCTGTAGGCTAGAAGGCCAAGATCATGGTACCAGCAGCCAGCATGCCTCAGGTCCTGGTAAAGGCCCTCTTCTGGATTGTAGACTGCTTACCTCTTGCTGTCTGCTCACATGGTGGAAAGGACTAGGGAGCTCTGTGGAGCCTCTTTTATAAGGGCACTAATCCCAGTCATGAGAGCTCCTTCCTTATGACTGGATCACCTTCCATAGGCCCCACCTTCTAATCACCTTGGGGATTAGAATTTCAACATACGAATTTGGCAGGAACACAGACCTTCATAGCAGCATCTCAACATTTGTCTCAGGACAACCCATTTGGACTTCCAAAGAAACTAGGTGCAAATAAGTTAAATCCTTGATACGGGCAGGTTTATAAGAGCCAGATTCCTCAGTTTGATGTGATAGAGTAGACATTAAACTAGGAATCAGATGATACGCATTCCTTTTCTATTTCAAGCGCTAATTTGCAATGTTAAGGAATATTTAAGACCCTCAGTCCCTGCATCATGTGGGGGAGTTGAACTAGCTACCAAGTCCCTTTTAACTGTGGACTGCCGACCCCCTGCTGTGTCCACATGGTAGAACAGGGCTAGGAAGCTCTCTGGGGCATTTTTTATATGGGCATTAATCCCAGTACCAGAGCCCTCATGACCTAATCACCTCCCAAAGGCCCCACCTCCTAATACCATCATTTTGCAGTTTAGATTTTAACATAGGAATTTTGGGGGTGGTGGGGGGGACACAAACCTTCAGACCATAGCAGACCACCAGTAAGCAAATAATTTAAACATTTATTCAAGTCAAAGTGGAGGAGATGTGCACACTCTTGTTGCATATATTGTCAGAATTTCAAGTTTGGACTGCTACAGTCATAGTTACTGATTGATAAACCGTCAACAGTGTGAACTTTATTTGTGCACTTGATGGATCCTGATTATTTTTAATTATATTTTGTGTCTGATAAATACTTGTAGAATGAAAGGTTAGTGAGTAAACAATCTTTTATTACTTCTAAAGTAAAGAAGATTGTGTATCTGGAACCTTTGCCAATCTTATTTGTGTATAAGACAGTGAGTGTTGATCAGACTGCTACTGAGAAATTTGGAGGCCAGCCTCTGAGAATCTGCAGCTTTTCAGTATTGCTTGTCCTCTCACCCTATTTACAAGCCATAGTGCTCTGGACAGATATGTTCTTTATTGTGCTTTATACCTTAAAAACAGAAGAGAACTTTTCTCCTTTTATTCATGTGTGTCTAGCGTCTCCTGGGAGAATTCTTCTCGTTTGTCTTCTGGGAAATAATTTAGAATTCTCAATAGAAGCTTCTTGTACCTAGTTACAGGGTCATGAGTCCGAAAATGGACAGAGAAAAAGCAAAGGGGTGTAATCGTAAACAATCTAAGTAGGACAAATGCCTGCCTAGAGCAGATTAAAAAAATTTTTGTGTGTGGAAAAAAAATGTTCCTATAGTAATGTAGAAAAATATAGAAGAATATTAAGAAGGAAATGCTGTAATCCTCAAAACCAGAGATAGCTAATGATTTTTAAATGCATGTATCTCGATTAAATCATTGAGATCTTTTTTAATTTAGATAATGCTGAATATTTATTTATCCTGCCTTTCTACTTCTCATGCAGTTAAATTTTTCCCTGAACATTATTTTTAATATTAATATTATAACAAAGTATTCTCATGCAGCTTCCAATTTATCTCCTATTACAACTTATATGAATATATCTGTACGTGACTTTGATTTTTTTCCTTAAGATTGATCCCTAGGGTGTGAAAATTATTTTTCATAAGGTATGAAAATTATTTTTAACGCTCTATATAAGTACTGCTAACTTCTAAGTAGTCATCTTTAAAAATTGTTTTTATCATTCACTCTGTGTGAGCTTCAGGAGTGTTGGGAAGAGGGCAGGGGCATGCCCTCTGGTTGTCTGGGACGATTCTCCCTCGCTTAGACGATTCTCCCTCGCTTAAAGGTGACACTGATTCATATGGATCTGCCCAGGGAACCAGAATAGGAAAGATTTTTATCATACGTGAAACACTTTACAGAAAGCTCTTTTGAAGATCGTTTGAAACAACTCTGATACTAATGTATATACCAGTGGCCTAAGACAGTGATTTTTGAGAGCATTCCAGTTGGAAGGGGAATAACTACTCAAACATTTCAAACAGATTAATGCTGATTGTTACTGCCTTTTAATTTGATTTGTTATCTGTTCAGTAACTAGGCATTTAGCTTTTATAGTACTAGAAAATGCACTGTTTAAAATCAGAGAAGGGATACAAAGGTAATCTCTAATATAATCCAGGAATTTACAGATGGAGACAGTATTCTCAATAGTTTAATTTTTTTAGTGAGGTTTCTTTTTTCGGTCATGTTTATATATAGATACAGGTATTTATTTTAATTATTGGGCAAATCTTGTTTTTTGTAGAGAAGAATACATTATATTAAAACTACATTAACTTTGCATATAGTATGTAGCATACTTGACTGCTTACTATATATGCAAAGTGTATTTTTTTGTTTGTGTGTGAGTGAAAAATGCTTGCTACAACTGCACTGTGTAGTGGAAAGTAGAAGCATGGTGGTGCCTTTTTATTGTTGCTTCGGTTTCACTGATTCTAATTATAGAAGCTTACATCACCTTAGTTGATGATGAAGGCTTCCCTCTTTCTCTTTGCTTTTTCTTCCTCCATCACTCCCTAAGGAAGGATCATATTTCATAGTGCATATGTGTCCCACTGGTGGCTCTGATAAGGTTTTCAACAGCGTGGTGCTGGTCATTTAGTGGACATAGATGACAGTGTGCTGAAGCACGCTGTTTCTTACAGAATAGGAGAGTGTTGGTAGTCTGGCTTTCTTCAGAAAGGCTGAGAAATAGATAGGATGCAGTTTGAAAGCAGGAATTCCTGAGGGGCACCAGTAATTAGAGTTAACCATGTCTGGTAACTACAGAGATTCATTTCAGATGTTCAAGTTAAGCAAGGGGCAGGAGGGGGGCAGGGAGTAGGAAAGCTTACTGTGATCCTTTAAAAGGGCTTGTATGTTACCTCATATATTATGGTAGTGTCATTTATTCATTCATTTTCCAAAAGGAATAAAGTGTTTTTACTATATAAATCAGTACATTTAACAGTTTATATTTTAAAGGCCAAATGCTTACAGCAAAAACACAGAAATGAGTGGCCTGTTTGTTTTATTTTGTAAAACTACATAATTTTTCTTTGGTCTCACCTCCCTTTGAATTTGGCTTCTCTACATTGTGATTATAACATTTCACTGTGCAGATGGGGAATAAAGTGTATGACTGTGCCTGAGATTACTATAAACCTGGTTTTTGTTAATGTTGGTTTTTTTGTTTTTCATAACGTCTAGAGTGTAAATTCTTTGATAACTTACCTTTATCCATGATTACCTTTTTTTTCTCCTTTTCAGTGTTGTTACCTATTGACATAAAAGGTATATTTATAGGTTAGTAACTATTAGAGCCTCATATTTGGCTTTCTATACAATATGATTTCAAATGTTCTGCTTCGTATTTTTGTTTAGAAATAGTTTATATAGTTAATGTATTTTATATTAGTTTATACAGTTTATAATGTGTTTATAAAATAATTTATAATATGAATATATAAAATTTATATCATGAATATATAAGATAATTTATAATATTTATATTGTGAATATATAAAATAATTTAATTATTAACTATATAACATTTACATTTTTATAAGACTATTTTATAATGGTTTGAAGTTTTGCAAAGGCATACATTGATTGCTTTATTCGGTAGTAGTTTGAAAGACCTTTTTAAAGCTAAAGATTTCATCAGTGTGGCTTAGCATCATGACATTTCATATGCAGGGGAAATGTATTCTTAAATGGTTATCCTGTGGTTATGATTCCTAGACAATGTGTAGATCAGGGCATTCTCCCTTTCTGCAGTTACTTCATTTGAATTGGTGAGGTAATGGAATGAGATCATGGTAAAATTTTTAAAGTAATAGAAGTGAAAAATCATTTATTCACCTAATCATATATTTTAGTTATTTGATAAATTACTGACTTTTCAAAAGATGTTTATAGTTTTATTCAGTAATTGAGAGTAAGTCATTCTTACTGAAGAAACAGTGTGGTATAGTGTATCATCAGAGTGGTGGTGGGTTCACATGCTGAATATAGAATTTGGCCTGTTTG
Organism: Mesoplodon mirus; assembly: GCF_964341445.2. NCBI lineage: Eukaryota > Metazoa > Chordata > Mammalia > Artiodactyla > Ziphiidae > Mesoplodon > Mesoplodon mirus. Next base: position 75,160,536 of record NC_138980.1, read on the forward strand.
TTTCTTTCATGGTATTGTTGCACAGGGAGATTTTTCATGCCAGGCTCACCGTACAGTTGCCTAGAATGGCAGATACTATGAGATAATTGGTAGAACAAGGAAAAGGATGATGTCATCTTCACTTCCAGGCCAAACTAAAGGAAAAGAGAGTTGTTCCTTTATTGAGCTGGTGTTTACTACAGTTGTTCTAACATATGGTATTAGTGGATTGCATTTCATACACAGGGCAGAGTGTTTTTTAAAGTAGTTAAGAGATGGCTGTCTCCCTTGCTCAGCTTGAAGTCCTTTGTATGCTATCAGCGTGATTTATAAAAAGGAGGAAAGGTGTCCTTTGATTTGGTTGTAATTTATCCTGTTGGTTCTGTACATGAATATAATTACTGTCTTGCATTGAAACTGAAATGTTCTTCCGTCACGTTAATGTTTACATACAGGATATCTTTTAGAAATTTATCTTTAGGAAATGTTTGGCTTCATTTACATACAACGTGCCTACTATCATTTTTCTATTTTTAAAAATGAGTGTTAAAATTAGATTTTAGTTAATTTATTCTTAAATACTTAACATTTTGTTGAAATTCCAACTCATAGGTTATTTAAATTAATTGAGTTGAAAAAATACATTGGTGCTTGAAAATCAGCCTGTACATAATTTCCATGTTTTAGGGTTAGAAAACTAGAGTCATGTTTAATTTGTTAGATTTAGTTTTATATTTAAATGTAAATTTTGTGTGTTCTTTTGAAATTTTTTTAGAAAACAAATAATTCTTAAGTTTTATGGAAATCCAGATTCATAAATGGTCACTTATTGTGAAAGCATGACTTGTCTTTATTTAGAATAACACCTAGTTTTACTAAAGTCAGTTCTAGTCTTATAAGTAGCAGCGTAGTTCAGATTGGCAGCATAGTGTTGTTCAGAAAGTGACTTATAGTTTGCTCAGGTGTATTGAAGAACTCTTTGTTTGTTTGCTTATTTGTTTGTTTTTGGCTAGTAACAAGGTGTTCATCTCTTGACAGTAAAGTCCTTTGTAATAACACCTGTCTCTCAGGTAATAATTTCTCTTACGTTGCACACCTCTTCCCTCAAAATGGTGGTAGGGAAATAAAGCAAGATAGTTCAGTTATTTTGATTTATTCATTGATGTTATTCTCATAATTTTGCTGCCTGGAGTGGTATTAACTGTATTTTACCATTGGAAACTGTGTCTTACTTTGGCCATTGGGAGGCACCATTGCAGCCTTTAGTGCAAACTCTTTGTGGTAGTATCTGCACTAGATGCCTTGTGGCAGAATCTTGAAGAATAGGGTGGGTACTAGAGGAATTGTGTTTTCAGATTGGAGAAGGTGTGGCAAGAATTAAATTTTTTCTATAATTTTTATAGAAAAATATTTCCTTTTAGTTCAAGCTCAATTTGGAAGCAGGTTGAATCATTTTCTTTTCTGATTCCTTCCGAGTTTTACTTGCTTCTGGTCTCTTTCTAGGAATTTAGCCTTGGGCTGTAGGAAAGTACCATATTGCATAGATTATTCTTCCTCAGAGGGGTTGGTGAATGCCGCACGTCAGCTCTTGTGCCTGTGATTTTTTTTTTTTCAGCTTTTCCTTTGGAAAATGAAATTCTGTTTCCATTTAAATGTACTATTTACATACAAATCCTAGTACCAGTTTTGATATTTTTAATGTTAATTTAGAGTGGTCTTGAAGGTTATACCTTTCAGAACAGTTATTTGATAAATAGGAAGTTTTGCAAGCAGAATACATATGTGACATCTGAGAACTAGGCTGCCTTCTGTATTTGCAATGCAAGAGTATCTTACCAGAGCTAATTATTTTCCCTTGGGAGGACAATACTGTGTTAAATTTGAATAGTAATATGGCTTCCCAAATAAAGCTGTGTATCAATGCACAGAATTAAAAATCAAAATGGATTTTTAAGACTGAAACAGAGATGCTTTAGCCAGTTTTTTTCTTACAGAATTTAGCTTGCTGACACGTTTCACGGAAGGGTGTGTGTGTGTTTTCAATAAATTGCTCTTTGGGCTACATCTGCAGATACAGTAGCCAATTGATCTAATGCAGTTTCTGAAGGCTTTCTATACAGGTGATGTCATCCTTTTAGCTCTATTCTCCTCCCACTCTCTTTCCTTCTTATTAGATATTTCATCTTACTGCAGAGCATAGAATCAATAGGAGCTTCTCCTTAGGGAGCTGCTGTGAAACGGGCAAGGACAGTAGGAATTAAAACACTAACATACAGTCTTGCTTTAGCAGAAGATGTAGTGTTTTTGTACCATATCATATATAAAATTTCAACCAGAAAGCCAGACTTAGATCCACAGTACTATCTTACTGATGCATTAGAACAAGGAGCAATGCTGCAGAGCCGTAAATAGTGCATGTGAAAAGAGAAATTTTTAATTTTGGAGATTCTCAAGCATTCTACAGGACAAGCCTGTTAGAGCATATATCTTCTGACTACCACTTGCTCAATGGTTGATTTTTTTTTTTTTAAACCTCTGGTGGTTAACAATATAAAGAAGAAACTTTCATCTTAAGGATACAGTGTTCTGGTTTGCTTCTGATGCAGAAGAATTACTGCAGTGCTTACTCTACAGAATGAAATAAGTTGAAGAAAAGACAAAGCTGTCTTTGGAAAGGTTTCTCAGAATCAAGCAACACGGATTTGGTGCATGTTGCCTTATTTGCTTTGATTGATACAGTATTAACTGTTCAGTTACCACTGTGCATGTCTGTGCCAGGTGCCTGAGGAAGGATGTGTCTGTATGTTTTGAGCCAGAAATCTAAACATCTTGATTTACTGTGATTTGCTTGTTAAAAGTGAACATTTTGATGAAAAGTATTCCAGTTATTTAGAGGCTAAATTCTAAGCTATTGAAAGCTCTTGATATCAGTTTGAAAGGGATTTGGAGAAGCTGTCTTTACACTGCAATTTACACTGCAAATGGTATATGATTTATAAGAAAGAAACTTAAAAGAATTTTGTCAACATACTCATCGGTGTGGCTCTGTTTTGAAAAGGAAACTATCCTTTGCAGCTCAGGAAATGGCTTTTCTTGTTCGCTGTTATGCCAACTGTCTTCAGCCATGGGCTTCCAAAGTAAGTAATTACTTTCTTTGAGATTGATATAATCTACCTATTACATTTAAATTCTACCTATTGTGAATTGTAAATGAGCTGTATTGTACTATTATATTTTCCAAACTTTAAAAAAATAAGAACTACAAAGCAGTCTAAACTCATTCTCATGGCCATTTTGTTTTTCAACTTAAAGGGATCTCTAAAATATTCTAATATACCTCTAAGAGGATTTGAAAAATACTTTCTTAATTAATCTGTAGACTTAAAATGCAATGCATTTGAAGTATACTGTTTTCAGACTGAATCATCATTTGTTTATGCCTATTTCTGTACTTCTCTGTGATCATACTCTAACTTGAATGTATTGTATTTCCTCATTTCCTTAAAGGGTTGATGTATTTGGCTATGTTAGTCTAATTTATAGTCTGTGTTATACAGCATTTAGTAAACACTTTAATTGTAACAATGACTGTTAAGATTGCTTTATGGTTGTGTTGAACTAGAGACAGGCACAATAGAAGCATCTCTTAGGATGATCCGAAATCATGTCTTTGTTTAAAGGTTGTCCTATTGATGGTGACTAAGGAAGAAATACTATGGTAGCATCATGGTGTAATGTTTTATCTGAAAGATAGCTCGTTCGATATCTCTCTTAAAGGCAGCTTCTGGAAGGACATTTAAATTCACTGTCCATTTGGCAAAGAGCTGATTGAAATGTAAAGAGATGGAAAGATGCCTAGGTACACAGTTCATTTGTACTATTATCTGGTAAGTCATGGATGGTCTCTTTAGTGCAAATGCCACCTGTGGGGCCCATGCATTGCTGAGGCTTGGCACTGAGGTTTAAAATGACACATAGAAGGGAAATGGATGAGACCAGGTGAAAAAGATTCAAACAAAAGAATGAGATATAGGGGTTATTCTTCAGAATACCTACAAAAAATAGCCTTTTGGGGTACTGGTAACCAACTTTCGATGTAAGACTTAACAAGTATAGAAGAGGCAAAGAGCATTGTAAAGATTAGATTGTAAGGTTTCATTAAACGACACCAAATATTATCTGAACAGGATTTCATGAGTGGTACTTTACTATGTAAATTAAGTGTTTATGATAGAGTACATCTCTCCTATCGCCCCCCACCCACCTACCCCAACTCTCATGTTATTATTGATGGAATATTAACTGGATTGTGATTAAACACGTTAAACTTGTGGTTAAGTTTTCATACTTGCTACTTTTGGTTTTCTAAAACATTTTACTCATTTTTATTAATTCATGTATTTTGCCCATTCTGCTACTCAGATTCAGTACTTCTGAGTTGATTTATTTTCTTGATCAAATAAATAGTTCTAGCAACAATGTTCAAAATGCTTTCCTTTATATTTACCCTTCAAATATTTGCTTATTTGTATATAAAATAATAAATCTCAAGTCTTTTTCCCTTTAGCATTATTTGCTTTGTTTTGTTTTATTTTTTATCCTTGATACCATAAAGTTTTACCATGGATTATCTAATTTTTTGTTTTGTGTTGTTTCCCCTTTTTGGCACTTGAAAGTCTTCCTCAAGCTGAAGATTCCCATTTGTCTTCACTTGTGGGAAATTTATTATTTTTTGAAAACTGCAACTCTTTTTTCTCTTGTCACTCCATATGTTGGAACTCTAGATCATCCATAATGTCTCTCAACATTTGTTTCATACTTTATTCTCACTCTGTGCATTCCCAGTTTGATATTCTAGCTCATTAACTAATTCTCCACTTGTGACTAATTTCTGTCCTGCTATTTACCTTTTAAATTTCTAAATTTAATTATTATGTTATTGATACCTGAAATCTCTTAAGTGATGCTTTTTTACAACCACCCTTGTTTAATAACTTGTTTTCATTTTGTGGATGCTATTCTTTTTTCCTGATTGTCTTAGCTCTTTCTTCAAGTTCAGATTTTTCTTAGTTGAGTTTTTTGTTGTTTTCTTTCAGGGGTTTGACTTTTCTTGATTGATTCTTATTTGAGAGCTCATCATCTGGTCTGTTATAGTTGCTTGCCCCAAGTGACTGTCTACTAGATGGAGGAGGCATTACTACTTTTACTTCCATCTTCCTTAGGTAGCTCCTACAGTCACTGGTCTAGGAAGTGCTTCCATTCTCACTTTTATACACAGCTAAATCTATAGGTTATTTCTTGACCCTTCCCTAGCTTTACCTATCTGCAGCATTTGACACAGTTGATCACTTCCTCCTGCTTGACATTCTTTCTTCAGAGTAAAAGTTAACCATGACTTGCCAGACAGTATGTGATCTCTCTTCCCCTCATCTTCCCCTACATTCCTCCTTGTTACACTACTCCAACTACTCTGGTTTCCTTATGTGTCCTCAAACTTGTTAGGCACTCTTAAACTGATTTCCTGTTTTCTCAAGAATTCTATTTGCACTTTTAACAAACCCACTGTTAAGTGCAAATATTGATTGAACACTGCTCTGTGGTTTTAAAAATGTTAAAAAGTGGGGAGAAATATGTGTCTTAGAGTTAAAAAAAAAACCTCTAATATTTATTGAGTTATTTAACAGTGCACACCCCCCCATCCTCATCTTTCAGGAAAAATAATGAGTTAGGAACGCAATTTCCACGCGTCAGGCACAGTGCTGCTGTATATATGCAAGGCTGCTATGATTAGTTATAGCTGTTTCCTTTAGGGCTTTTGGGAAATTTAGACTGTTTCCATTAAACAGGCTCTAGACTGCTTTGGGAGCCTTAGGATCTGTTTTTAACCCTCCCTCTCACTGTCAGCTGACACTTCTTTGATATGTCACTCTATCTAGCCCTAGAAAGTACTTTATAATTCTGGTGGCTTGCTTTTAATTTCATAAGGCCTCTATCTTCTTGTGCCTTGACGAATGTTTCCTGTCTCCCATATGTATGCTTTTCTTCCATTTCATCTTCTATGCTTCCAGAGTAATGTGTTCTAAAGGTATATTTCTTATAGTCATTTTCTTGCTTAAAACTCTTTAGTAGGTCTTTTCTAAGACAAGGAATCTAAGCATCCCAAAACGCTATGTCTGGCCCTTCATCTCTTGTGTCTTCCTATAGTATACATCTCTACCTGAGCTACACTGGTTTGCTTACTGTTTCCTGAATGCATCATGCTCATTCAAGTCTCTGGCCTAATATTGTTCAACAGAAATACAATGTGAATTACATATGTAATTTTAAACCTTCTGGTAGCCTTATTTTTTTTAAAAAACTTTATAAGGTAAAATTAATGTAATAATATATCCTGTAGAGTTTTTAAAATATGTAATAAAAATAGAGTAATTATTAGTGAGATATTTCCTTTTTTTGTTTGTTTTTACTGAATTCAAATTTGCATTGTATACTTACAGCATGTCTCAGTTTGACTAGCCACACTTCCAAGTGCTTAGTAGCCATGTGTGACTTAGGGCTACCACATTGGACATTGTGATTCTGGGTCTTTGTCAGGACTCCTCAGTACATTTAGTCTGCTCTCTACCCCTAGTGAGAATGAGATCTTTCTCTCTAAGTTGCATTTGTTATTTTATTTGTTACTTATTCTAATTTTTTATGTCTTTATTGGAGTATAATTGCTTTACAATGTGGTGTTAGTTTCTGCTGTACACAAAGTGAATCAGCTATATGTATACATATATCCCCATATGCCCTCCCTCTTGAGCATCCCTCCCACCCTCCCTATCCCACCCCTCTAGGTCATCACAAAGCATCAAGCTGATCTCCCTGTGTTATGCAGCAGCTTCCCACTAGCCATCCGTTTTACATTTGGTAGTGTACATATGTCACTGCTACACTCTCCTTCATCCCAGCTTCCCCTTACCCCACCGCGTCCTCAAGCCCATTCTCTACATCTGCATCTTTATTCCTGCCCTGCCACTAGGTTCATCAGTACGGTTTTTTAGATTCCATATATGTGCGTTAGCATACGGTATTTGTTTTTCTCTTTCTGCCTTACTTTACTCTGTATGACAGACTGTAGGTCCATCCACCTCACTACAAATAACTCCATTTCCTTTCTTTTTATGGCAGAGTAATATTCCGTTGTATATATGTGCCACATCTTCTTTATCCATTCATCTGTCGATGGACACTTAGGTTACTCCCATGTCCTGGCTATTGTAAATAGAGCTGCAATGAACACTGTGGTACATGACTCTTTTTGAATTATTTAATTGTTTTTTAAAATCTCCCCAAACCCATGATATCTATCACTGTTATGACTAGCACCAGGTATACACTAAGTGCTCTTTATTGAGTAACTGGGAAATTAGACCACCAAGCTTGTTAGAAATTTATTTATATATATAGTTAATGGGTATGTGTTTCTGAAATGTCTTACTGTGAGTAGCATACAGGAACTTACAGACTTTGTGATGTGCCCAAGAATCATCTTTATTCTTTGATAGTTTTAAGGTTAATGGATAAGTGACTTCTGGGTAGGCACAGTTCCTCTGTATCAGGTGGCTATGCTTTAAAAAGAAAGTTCTAATGCAGTTTGGAATTTAATAGTGAACTTTGAGGAATGCTGTTCTGTTGGGGAATTGTGTAGTTTTTAAACATTATTTTTAGGGTTAATAATAGATATTTTTCATACTTTAGAGCCCTTTGAGTAACCTTCATTTAAATGAAATAATGCTTGGCTATGAATTATAAGGGGCAAAAAGTTTCAGATAGCAAACTTATTAAAGGGTACATTTCCCTACTATCATTCTTAGTTTTGGCAGGTTATTCTTGAAGACTAAGTTTTTTAACTATGAATTAGAATCTTGAACATTTGTGTAATATTACACTTATGCTATACTTGCCTGCATTCATGCCAATTTAGATTGAAGGAGATCTCTGCCACTGCTCCCCCCCAAACTAATTGTCCTATAAATGTTTCTTGGATAGATGGATGGGTTTGTCCCAAAGCATTATTTCTTACATTGACAGGATGTTAATAAGAATATTGGGGGAAAAAGAAAATGAAAATGCTGGGTGAAACAGATTTCTTTTTTGTGGGACTTCTTGGACCCTCCATAAATATGCTTATGCTTGTTGTAAAGAGTTAAGGGGGCATATGGTATAGCATTATTTGCTAGTTTATTCAGCCGTCAATCCCCTCCCCCCAATATATCCACGAGTTTTGTCTTCTGAAACAGTACTCCGGCATATACAGTTTAGGAAATGCTATTCACCCTGAAATACTGAATGTGTCTGTGCTAAGGCTTTATCTGTTCAGATATCCGTGGAAACCCTCCGAGTGACAGTGTTCAGAAGTCAGATATTCACTCAGTTTCTCTTTTTTGGGGGAATAAATTTATTTTATTTATTTTTGGCTGCGTTGGGTCTTTCTTGCTGTGCATGGGCTTTCTTTAGTTGCGGCCAGCGGGGCTACTCTTCATTGCGGTGCGTGGGCTTCTCATTGTGATGGCTTCTCTTGTTGCGGAGCACAGGATCTAGGCACACGGGCTTCAGTAGTTGTGGCACACGGGCTCAGTAGATGTGGCTAGCGGGCTCTAGAGCTCAGGCTTAGTAGTTGTGGCACATGGGTTTAGTTGCTTCACAGCAAGTGGGATCTTCCCAGACCACGGCTGGAACCCGTGTCCCCTGCATTGGCAGGCAGATTCTTAACCACTGCGCCGCCAGGGAAGTCCCCCACTCAGTTGTTCTTAATGAGCAGGTGTTGTATGTGGGGTAGGCATCACTATGGTAGGCTTTCATTAGGTAGTAAAAGTGAAATATAAATTATATAACAATATATTTATGTTTATGTATATAATATACAATGGGAATATAAAGAGTGTGAGTGCTGCATTCAAAGGAGTGAAGTTAAAACGCACTCCGTTTTCACTTCCCATTCATTTCTCAGCTTCCTTATGTTGGGAGCTTTTGTTGTTAATGTAATTTTATATCACTTTCTACTCTGTTTCCAGTGCTTATAAGGTAAATGTTCATTGTTGGCTCTAGTTTAAATCAAGTGTATCAGTATTTGTCATGTTCTCACAAGGCATTCTAATAAAATTCATCTTTGGATCTTAATATTTTCAACATTATAAAAAGTCAGAATGTATACTGTGTATATAGCAACCCCTAGTTGCTAAGAGGTACAGAATTTCAGCACATTCCAGTGTTTGTGGACACTTTTAAATGGGAAGGAAGAAAATTGCCCTCACATACATGTGTATATATTTGTTTTCAGTTCTGAAAATTTTCAAATAGTTTATTTTTAGAAGTAATAGGGGGATTCTTTCTCCATATGGAAGTATAACATCTCAGCTAGATATTGCAAATAAAGCTAAAATTCCTTTTGGACCACCAGCCCCGATCTTTCACCTTCACTATAGAGTGCTACTGTTGGTTATCTAGTGTATGTTCCTCCAAGTTTTTTCCCCCAAACCTAGATAATTATATACCCAGAAAATACGTGGTATTATTTTTATGTTTTTTTTTAAAATGAGTCACATCTTTCACATTTATCACGAAACTTGGTTTTTCAGTCAGTAAATCTGAGAAAACTATCTAGGTTTAAACATACAGATCTGTTTTATACCTTGAACTGTTGCATTGTAGTCCATAATGAGCTATATAACAATTTAGCTCTTCTCCCTGCGATACTTGTTTATCTTTTAAACTATTACAAACATTATAATGAATGTCCTTGTACATTCCCCCTTGTACACCTGTATGCTTCTTTAGGGTAGGTACCCAAAGAGGAGTTGTTGAGTCATAAGGTTTATATATTTTAAATGTAATAAATCTTACATTTGCTCCCTCAGAGTGGCTACTCCCCAAATCACTGTCCAGAGTAGCTGTATCAATTCATAACTCCCTCTAGCAATTTATAAAAGTATTGTTTTCCTCCATTGCCTTGCCCATACTTTGTATTATGAAATTATCTTTTTGCCAGTCTGATGGGGAAAAAAGTTATTTGTATTAATTTTTATTTCTGTGATTGCTGGCAATGTTTAGCAATCTCTTCCAGCCGTTTTTTCTCCTGCTGCTATTACTTAAGTGGCCTCATGTTAAGATGGCAGAGCCAAGAGACCAAAGCAGCCTGGATATCTGAGTCTCTGCATGTGAAACAGTTGCCCCAAAAAGTTGCCTGGACCTATAGGGTACTTCGAGTTGGCGAAATACACACTTTGCTGGGTTAAGCCTGTGTGAGACATACAGTGTTGATCTTATGTCACTGCCCTTCCCAGAAACCTACAGTAGTTCTCTATTGCAGGAATCAATTTCAAAATACCTAGCTTAACATTTTTTATTACGTTCTACCTCTTCTTAATACATCTCTTTCCCTTTACATGTATACATAGTCTTCAAGAAACTATGTACTTTCATAATCTGTGTCTGTATTTAAGCCATTAGCCTTCCCAGCCTCCAAATAAAACTTTGACACTAGTCTTCATGGATAGGTGAACTCCAACAGAGCTCAGAAGTTCAGGTATAGGAAATGGGTTTGGAAAATAGGAAATTTTGCCAGACCTGGTAGGCTGGAAGATGATGGGGTAAGTGAATTGAGGTTGCTGATGAAAAGTCAGCTATTAAATCCTGTCTGGGGTCAGGAAAGGAAAAAGGGCAGATGAGCTGAAAGACAGTGGAGAAGTTTTAAGAAATCAAGAATTCCTATTGGAAGAAAACCTTTTCCTTTATGTTTTCTTGGTTTTAAAGAAAATAGTAAGTACCGGGTGTTATGAACTCCCAACTTAATATCAGGAAACAACTTCGTAGGAAAGAACAACAGATTTATAGTCAGGCAGCCTAGGTTTCAGATTTCAATACCCCTGCTTCCTAGCTGTGTGACCATGGGCAACCTTTATAACTTCTCTGGGTGCTGGGTTCCTAATCTGTAAATCGGGTAAAATAATAACATCTACCTATTAATTCATTTAATTGGAGGAGCAACCCTAGCCCTAATAAGCATTAGTCCTACTACAGCCTTCATTACATTTATCATTCTTATTTTACTCGCTATTCTGGAATTTGCAGTAGCCCTTACTCAAATTAGATAATCTATATAAAAAGCATGTAGAAGGATATATTTGCTCTAGTATACCTATTTGGTAAATATAGTGAGCACTCAGATGTTAGTTTCAATCATCATCATCATTATTCCCATCAGATAGCTAGGCTGAGAGGATTCCTATATGAAGATCTAAGTTTTCTTCATGACTTAGAAATCAGATCTATATACTTTTAACTCTTTGTGTTCTCTCCACTATTAGACTGAGCTCCTTGATGGTAGGACCCATCTGTTTTCATCTTTTCTAGCAGAGTTCCTGGCATAAAGTACAGTATAGCAGAGTACTGAAATCAGGTGAACCTGGGTTTGAATTTCAACTCCACTGCTACGTGAGTGTGAGATCTAGGGCAAATTGCTTAGTCTGATTGCCTCAGTTCTTCATCAGTAAGGTAGGGATGATAATAATAATGCTTGCCATTTAGGCTCTAGTAAGGATGACGATTACTCAGTACGTTGTAAGTATCATTACCAAGCCAGTTTATAGATATGCTCTTGTGGCTTTGGTTCACTGTGTTACTTTTATGGTCGACCTCCTTTTCCTTGGTCTTACCTCTGTAGTAATCTTGGAATATACAATATCTTCCTCATCCCAACACCCCAACCAGACATTTGTCATTTTAAAATTATATTCAGTCTTTGCCTTTCTATTTACTTCATTACTAGATGAGATTTTTTTCTTTGTATCTAAACAGTAGACACTAAGTAAGAGGAACATCTTTGAGCTGGAACATACTCCTCTATCTTCTGTATTATTGAAACCAGTTATTGGTAGCTCTTTGATTTTCTGCTTCCTTTTTTAGTACTCATAATAGAGCTATAAAATGGCCTCTAAGTATGGCTTTAGCTTATTCCACAGGTTTTGATATATAGCATTTTAATTTTTAATCTGTTTAAATATTTTCTAATTTCTAATGTGACTTCATTGACCTGTGGGCTATTTAGAGGTTTGTTTTATAATTTCCCAAATACATAATAGTTTTCTAGTTATCTTTTTATTACTTATTTCTACCTTATTTGCACTGTAATCATAGGATAGTCTCTGTGTAATATTTTTTTCAGTTGCTCTCAAGAAATTTTATTTATTTATTAAAAAAATTTTTTTTTTATTAGTTTCTGCTTTATAACAAAGTGAATCAGTTATACATATACATCTGTTCACATATCCCTTCCCTCTTGCGTCTCCCTCCCTCCCACCCTCCCTATCCCACCCCCGTCTAGGTGGTCACAAAGCACCGAGCTGATCTCCCTGTGCTATGCGGCTGCTTCCCACTAGCTATCTACCTTACGTTTGGTAGCGTATATATGTCCATGCCTCTCTCTCGCTTTGTCACAGCTTACCCTTCCCCCGTCTCTCTGTGTAATTTTAACCTTTTGAATTTTGTCGAGGCCTGCCTTACTATCAGTGTTTATAAATGTTTATGTATATACCCTAAAATAATGTATTCTATAGTTTTTTTTAATAAATTTATTTATTTTATTTATTTATTTTTGGCTGTGTTGGGTCTTTGTTGCTGCGCGTCTTCGTTGCTGGGCTTTCTCTAGTTTTGGCGAGCGAGGGCTACTCTTCGTTGAGGTGCGCGGGCTCCTCATTGCGGTGGCTTCTCTCGTTGTGGAGCATGGGCTCTAGGCGCGCAGGCTTCAGTAGTTGCGGCACACGGGCTCGGTAGTTGTGGCTCACGGGCTCTAGAGCACAGGCTCAGTAGTTGTGACGCACGGACTTAGTTGCTCCACGGCATGTGGGATCTTCCCGGACCAGTGATTGAACCCATGTCCCCTGCGTTGGCAGGCAGATTCTCAACCACTGTGCCACCAGAGAAGCCCAAGAATGTATTCTGTAGTTGTTGATTGCAGTGTTCTGTGTGTTGATATATACACTTCAGGTCAGATTTGTTAATTATGTTCATATCTTCTGTATCTACATTTGTTAATTTGCTTATTCTGTCCCTGAGAGATGGGTGGTAAAAGTTTCATGGCATAATTGTAGATTCATCTAGTTCTCCTTTTATTGTTGTCATTTTTTTACCTAATACAGTTTGAGGCTGTGTTACTAGGTGCAAATCTATTTAGTGTTGAACTTGTTACCATTATGAAATGTCCCCTTTTGCATCTATTGATGCCTTTGCCTCAAAGTCTACTTCATCTGACATTAATATAACTACATAACCTTTCTTTTGGTTTGTGTTACTATTTTATATAGTCAATATTCATGTTGATTTACTCACACATTTCCAATTTTCATTGGTTTTCCTTCTTTCCTTCATCTAGAAGCTTTCATTTGGAATCATTTTCTGTCTCCCAGTGGATTTTCTTCACTGTAGATCAGCCGTGGGAGTATTTCTCTTCATTTTTGTTTCTCTGAAAATGACTGTTTTGCCCATTTTGAGGACTGTTTTTACTGGGTGTAGAATTCTAGCTCTTAGAGATAACACTCCATTGTCTTCTGGCTTCCAAGTTGAGAAGTCAGCCATCAGTTTAATTTTGCTCTTGTCAAAGCAATCTCTTTTTTTCCAGACTGCTCTTAAGACTTTTCTCTTTGTTTCTTTCCCCAACACTTCTACCCTGGTGTGCATAGGTATGGGTTGGCTTTTATTTATCTTGACAGTAATTCTTAAAGCTACTTAGTCTGTGACTTTGTATCTTTTGTTAACTTTGAAAAATGCTTAGCCATCATTTCTATGCCTTAAGTGCTGTTCTGTTTCTATGACTCCGGTTATTCAGATGTTACCTTCTCACTGTATATCCTTTGGCTCTTGGCCCTTCTCTCCTAGCTTCATTCTTTTTACTATCCATGCTTCATTCTAGATATTTTTTCAGACCAATGTTTATTTTTCTGTTTCTTTTCTTAGCTCTGTCAAATTTGTTACAGAATCCATCTGTTTACTTTCTTTTTTAAAAGTATTTATTTATTTTTAATACCTTTATTGGAGTATAACTGCTTTACAATGGTGTGTTAGTTTCTCCTTTATAACAAAGTAAATCAACTATACGTATACATATATCCCCATATCTCCTCCCTGTTGCATCTCCCTCCCACCCTCCCTATCCCACCCCTCTAGGTGGTCAAGAAGCACCTAGCTGATATCCCTGCGCTATGCAGCTTCTTCCCACTAGCTATCTATTTTACAGTTGGTAGTGTATATATGTCCATGCCACTCTCTCACTTCGTCCCAGCATACACTTCCCCCTCCCCATGTCCTCAAGTCCATTCTCTACATCTGCATCTTTATTCCTGTCCTGGCCCTAGGTTCTTCTTTTTTTATTTTTTAATTCCATATATATGTGTTAGGATATGGTATTTGTTTTTCTCTTTCTGACTTACTTCACTCTGTATGACAGACTCTAGGTCCATCCACCTCACTACAAATAACTCAATTTCGTTTCTTTTTATGGCTGAGTAATATTCCATTGTATATATGTGCCACATCTTCTTTATCCATTCATCTGTCAGTGGACACTTAGGTTGCTTCCATGTCCTGGCCATTGTGAATAGTGCTGCAATGAACATTGTGGTGCATGACTCTTTTTGAATTATGGTTTTCTCAGGGTATATGCCCAGTAGTGGGATTGCTGGGTCATAAGGTAGTTCTATTTTTAGTTTTTTAAGGAACCCTCCATACTGTTCTCCATAGTGACTGTATCAACTTACATTCCCCACCAACAGTGCAAAAGGGTTCCCATTTCTCCATACCCTCTGCAGCATTTATTGTTTGTAGATTTTTTTGATGATAGCCATTCTGACTGGTGTGAGGTGATACCTCATTGTAGTTTTGATTTCCATCTCTCTAATGATTAGTGATGTTGAGCATTCTTTCATGTGTTTGTTGGCAATCTGTATATCTTCTTTGGAGAAATGTCTGTTTAGATCTTCCGCCCGTTTTTGGATTGGGTTGTTTGTTTTTTTTTATATTGAGCTGCATGAGCTGCTTGTATATTTTGGAGATTAATCCTTTGTCAGTTGTTTTGCTTGCAAATATTTTCTCCCATTCTGAGGGTTGTCTTTTCGTCTTGTTTATGGTTTCCTTTGCTGTGCAAAAGCTTTTAAGTTTATTTAGGTCCCATTTGTTTATTTTGGTTTTATTTCCATTTCTGTAGGAGGTGGGTCAAAAAAGATGTTGCTGTTATTTATGTCAAAGAGTGTTCTTCCTATGTTTTTTCCTCTAAGTGTCTGGCCTTACATTTAGGTCTTTAATCCATTTTGAGTTGATTTTTGTGTATGGTGTTAGGGAGTGTTCTAATTTTATTCTTCTACATGTAGCTGTCCAGTTTTCCCAGCACCGCTTATTGAAGAGGCTGTCTTTTCTCCATTGTATATTCTTGCCTCCTTTGTCAAAGATGAGGTGACCATATGAGCATGAGTTTATCTCTGGGCTTTCTATCCTGTTTTTTTGCTAAAATTCTTAGTGTTGTCTTTCTCTGTGCATGTCATGATCAATAAACTGGACGAAATATGGCCAGTGAGCTGTATGACTTGTGAGCTAAGAATGACTTTTACATTTTTAAAAGGTTATTTAAAAATTTTTTCAAAGAAAAAAAAAGTAATACCATAGAGATTGTATGTGGCCTGCAAAAGCCTAAAGTGTATACTCTTTGGTCCTGTGAGGAAAATGTTTTCCAACCACTGGTATAAATTAAATATAGTTATTTTAGAATCTGTATCTGATAACTCCATTTTTGGGAAGTTTTTCTTCACTGGTTTCTAGAGTTTTATTATTTCCCTTAGTTTTCATGAGTGCCATCTTGTCTTGTAATGTGCCTGGTTTTATTTGAGCAATGGATATTGTGTATGAAATTTTTTTTTAGTATTTTGAGGCCTAGGATGATTTGTTTTTTTTCCTGTGGTGAAGTTTTGTGTTTGCTTTCAGAAGCTGACTGGAAGCATTAGTAATCCTGTATAACTTTAATCCAAAATCAGGGATTGAGATGATTCTAAAATGAGCATCAGTTTACTTTTGGATCACACTTATTTACTAGGGTATAATGTACTTTCCAGGGTCCAAATCCAAAGCATGGCCCTTCCATGCTAGGCCTTGGAATATAACTTTTGTCTCTCTAACCAGGGGCTATCAGAAGTGCTTCTCAACCTGTTTGCCTTCTCTTTAGGAATCAGAAAATACTCTTAAGACAAAAGCACCTTCAAGGATCAGATTGTGTGTGTTACTGTTTTTCTGTATATCTGAGTTACAGGATTCGTCTGAATTACCTGTCCCAGCAGGGGAAGTTTGTGATGTAGTTTTTTTCATGTAAATTTTTATAATTACCATGACTTCCTCTTGAGATAATATAATTCAGGCTTGGACATTTTCTCCTTTAGAGTATATTTAGTTTCCACTGTTATGCATGTGTTTCTATAACATTTTCCTATAATAAAGTAATGTGAAACCCTGCTCTAAAAAGTAAATAGATTTCTCTCAGTAGTCCTGAATAGCTAGTTGCAGAGAAATTATTTGGAATATACATCATCATATTGCCTTTGTAAAATTTTCTCTCACCGCTTTGGAGCACAATGGTTTGTATCTTGTCTCAATTCCTGTAGCATTTATTTTGTAAAATTTTTTTAAGTTATATGGTGTGAATTATATTGTACAACTTGTATCACTGACCATATTAAAAATGAGGTGGTGGAATCATTTCCTTCTGCATCTCTTTTATCCCTATACCTAGCATAGACGTTCATTAAATAATTATGATTACTAACAGATTTTTTAGGGGCCAACTATAAGCTAATACAATATTAAATGAAAAGAGGCTTACTAAATTTTTGTAATATTGAATGCAGTCAACTGTTTTCTTAAGTCTTCCTGCCAGATGCTGTACTTTAATCCAAGATTTTGCTGTTTTGTTCTGAATTTAGCAACCATTTTGTGTTAGTGAGGTGTGTGTTGTGTGTGTATCTGTGTGTGTATATGAGAGAGAGAGAGAGAGAGAGAGAGGGAAGGAGGGAGGGAGCGAGCGAGCATTCCTACCTTTTACAGTAGCAACAGCTGATATTTTTATTTGAGGAAAGGCCAGTTTTTTCCTCTGAAATACCATTATTCATGGTAATGTCTTTTGAAAACTGCTAAGTGGGCTTCCACTGTAGGCTTGCCTAAAAGTCAGAATGCTGATTTGGTTCTTATCACTTTCTAAGATTTTTCCCAAGAATGGAGAATTTAGATTAGAAATTAGGTTGCACAGAAATGTACGTAAAACAAAATGTTGCAGAAGTTACAGTGTGTCAAGAACTCTTTAAAGGTAATGCTTGATATTTAGATTATCTTAAATTATTTTTTCTTTTTCAGCTTCCAGCCGATCTTACCAAGATGCACATTGCAGACAACCCTCATCCACAGGTGACTCATGTGTCTTCTAGTCAGTCTGGTTGTAGCATTGCCAGTGACTCTGGGAGCAGCAGTTTATCAGATATCTATCAGGTAATACATTAGGAGTTTGTTGGCTGTGCATATGGCTTTTTTTATTCTGCCGAATACCTTGTGCATGTGCCTTAGGTGGTCATGTATCTTTTAACTAGGGTGTGAAATTTAGACATAAGGTCTTTGAGAAACTATGCTTTGTTTACTATGTCAAATTTACAAGCCTAATGAAAGAGGTGATCTATCTTTTGAGAGTGATTAAATATGGTCCAGCAGTGCATGAATATAGTGTTCTTTTTAATTTCTTTTATCCAAGTGAATCTATATTAATATATAATATTTGCTTGCATTAGAAAATGGTTCTTGAAACAACTGAACTTAAATTTATAAAAAGGCAATTTTTATTATATTCAATAGTTGATTAGTTAAGTCTTCTATAAGTAAAGTCATGAAGAAGATTAGACTTGCCTTTGTATTATAAAGACTTAAATTTTCCAGTGGCCACGTTTAAAAATTAAAAGGAAACAGGTAAAATTAATTTTAATAATATATTTTATTTAGCACAGTATATTCAAATATTATTTCAACATGTAATCAGTGTTTAAAAATTATGAATGAGTTATTTTTTTCATACTAAGTCTTCAAAAGGCAAAGTTTAATATTAACTTATGGCACATCTCAATTCAGACAAGACACATTTTTCAAGTACCACATGCAGCTAGTGGCTACCATAGAGTACTGATTTGTTGAAATAGAATCATTGTTGTCTGAGGAAAACAGTTTAGACTGTGGTTCTGTTGAGTTGCACGGATTTAGCTGTTTTATGAAAATCAGCATTCCTCTGTTAAGGGAAGTTTGCAGGCAGGTGCAAAATGGAAAAAAGTCTCCATTTTTGGTTTATGTGAGGCTTTTTTCTACAAAGATTGTTGCTGTGGACATGCCATCTAAATCCCCCTGTTTGGCATTTTATAGTAGAGAGAACAAGGAATTCTCCTTCTTCACCATACTATAGTAGATAGAACAGGGAGTTTTTAAAAAGTAAAGTTAAAAACAGTGCAGTGGTTCTGGGGCCACTTACTGTGTTCATCGAGTTATTGGGCTTCATGCATTCTACCCCTCCGCAAGAGAAGTATCTTGTGGATTAAGTTAGAGTTGTTGCATACCTAAAAGTCAAAGTACAGCTGTGCTTCTCTGGACTCTGTGTTCTTCCTAGGGAAGAACACTAAGGAAGATTGACCCTGGATTAATGAAGTTCAGGGATGTGGCTTTAGATTTTTCTCAAGATAAGTGGGAATGTCTGGACCTTGCAAAGAGAGACAGTAAAGCAGAGATGTAATGTTGATGAACTATAGGTACCTGAACTCACTAGTATATCCATCTCTAAGCCAGATGTGATCACCTTTTTGGAGCAAGGAGCAGAGCTCCCGATGGTTGTGAGAAAAGGGACAAGAAGATAGTGCAGAGATTGAGGTTCAAGGTCACTTGGAAAGGCCGTGCTTTACCCTGAACTAATAGATGGGCTGTACACAGTGGGGTCCTGATTCTTTGGCAAGATCCTGGAGGAGCTTCTGAAGAATTGCACTTACATTAGCATCCACAGGATGTTCACCTACTGGATGACCCACCTGAAGCTGGAGCTCGAGCCTACCTGCTGGTATAGTTGGAGGTCTTCTCCTGTAGGACCATGACCATGTATGTGACTGCCCTGCGCCAACCTTTTGTATGTTTTCCTTCCTCAGTAACACTTTCCACAGTTCATTCTACCTTTTAAGAGATTCATTTTAACATAGCATAACATGTGGACAGGTATCCTTGCCCGCTTTCCTGCACATCAAAAAAGTCCCTTCATTACAAAATAAACAAGATACCTTTTCATACCCCCAGAAACCGAAGGTTACCATTGGCCCTCCTCCCCTGATCATGATAATTCACTGTTAAGTCATATCATTTCTGCTTCCTATGTCATTGTGTTTGTGTGTTTGTATGTATATGTTTGATGCTGAGATGTAATTTACAAATAATAAAATTTACCCTCTTTAGTATAGCTTACATGAAGACATAGAATATTTCTATCACCTCAAAAAGGGCTTTGTGTGCTCCTTTTTAGTCAGTTCCTTCTTCTTATCCCCAGCTGCTGGCAGCCACCAATCTGTTTTCTGCCCTTTTGGTTTTACGTTTTCCAGAAGGTCACATAAATGAAAACATATAGTTAAAAGATGATGCTGTGAAATGTGTCAACTAACCAACAAGATAAAATAAGTTTTAATGAATTTAGGGAGAGTAAACAGATGAGCAAAAACAATGAAATTCAAGAACCAAAACAGAAATTCAGAAATTTAAAGGAGAAAACTATTATAATACTAAAGTCAAATATGCAAAAACGTAAGATAAACTCTTTAAAGCGCAGCCAAAGAAGGTAAAAGTCCCCAAACTCAGACTTCGGTTAAGCCTAGGACACTAGCCAAAGGATATAAACAGAATAAAGGTTAAAACAAAACAAATATACAAAGATAAAAACAGAAGGAAAAGAAATCAGAATCTTAAAGTAAATAAATACATACGTATATGTCTTATACTGTATACATGGAATGTATATATGAATTCAAGACATGTGTTACCAAATAGTAACAGTTTTTCTGTTGATGGTAGGATTGTGGGTAGTTTTTATTATGTTCCTTCAGCTTGTCTTATGTTTTTCTCAATGGACATTATTATTTCTACATTTAAAAAATTTTAAAGAGGACATAGAGTGTATAGTTAAAAATAAAAGTTGAATAAAATTGTGGGAAAGGATTAAAGGAATTATTACTAGAGGGTAAAAGGAATATGAACAGAATAATAATAGACTGATAAACTATATCTCCTATAATGTAGAATTTCTAGACCTACAATTTAACAAATTAAAAAAACAAAAGCTATGGATAAGGTAAATAATACCAACTAAATTGTGTGTGTGTATCCAATTGGGTCCTCAGGACTAAAAGAGAAGAAGAGAGCTTAGAGTTAAATATCAATACTGGACTTTCAGTCTCTCCCTTAACCTCAGGCCTCCTTTTAGTACTTGTGAAAGCTGTGAATATACTCTTTGGTTAACAGACATTTGGTCCACACCAAAAGGTCCTTGGTGTTTGATCTTGTCCCAGACCATTTGGCATGGACCAAATATGCTCATGGACATTTTGGACAGGACCAAACATCCTTCAAGGCACCTTTTAGTTACAGATGTATGTTGCCAGTGTATATACCTTGACCAGCAACATTTGAAGTAGTTTTCCTGGTTATCCAAATTTCAACATTTGAGAGGTTTTAAAAGTGAATACCTAACCCAGTCATGGCCTAAAACAGTATAAGCAGAGCCTTACAAAATATGCGAGTACATTTAACTCTTGAACAAAATAGGTTTGAACTGCACGGGTCCACTTACATGTGGATTTTTTCCCCAATAAATACATACTACAGTACTACACGTACAGAACCGCACTTACAGAGGGCTGACTGTAAAGTTATATGTGGATTTTCAACTGTGGGGGGGGGAAGGGGGTTGGTGTCACTAACACCAATGGTTTTCAAGGGTGAACTGTATTTTTAATTTGGAGGATTGGAGGGGAAAGAGAAGAGAGACATCCTAACAGCAGTTTGTAACAGGAATATAGTTTACAGTACCATTTTATATGGCCAAATGTAAGACTATGCTCCTATGTATTTCCTTCTTGAGAGCTTTTCTGTGTTCTGGTTTAAAAGTAAAAGCTCTTGGATCTCAAAGAAAGTTCAAAATAAAGCATTTATCACAGTTTAGAAAAAATGCAAGTAATTGTTTCAGTATGAATATGTTTCTAATCAGATTAGCTTAAAATTTAGCTAAGAGTATGCATTAAGATGTTAGAATGTTCTTGGATAGAATATTTTATGTATCTTCAAAGAATACTCAAGAGAAATAAGGAAGGTTGCTTTCTGGATTCCTTTTCCAAGAGCTGGAGGATTGTAAAATGTAAAATGTTAATTATTGAACCTAAAGCAGTTGTCTTGTCATTAACTTATTTTTAAATAACCTCAGGCACCCATTCATCCCCCACCTGTCTTTTTTGGTTTTTATATAGGAAGTAAATGTGATCCTAAAAATCCCACCTCATGGCAGCATGATTCCTTAACTCAGTGCTCTACTGCCAGTGTCTCCAAAACTCTGGTGCCATGTTTCCACCTGGATGTTCTTTTGATACTTCAACTAGCTTTTTGCCCTGCTACATGTTTTCTTCCACTTGTCTTTAATATTTCTGTTAAGAATATCATGTCTCCTAGTCAAAGTCTCAGTTATCTTTGCCTATTTCCATTTTTTAAACTTCTGCTTTCATTACAAGAATGACTTTCCTTCTCTTTAAAAATCTTCAGTACTTCACCATTATCTAATTTACACTCTTCATTTCAAATTTATATTCAAATTCCAAGCCTTTCATTTCTAACCATAATCTGCAAATCTGGTTTTATATTCCACTGTTTCCCACTTAACACATTCTAGATTCTGGTCCATGACAAATACGTATGCTATTCCCTGAACGTGTTTGTCTTTTTCTAGCCCTGTTTTGGTAATGCTCTTCTTCCTGCAGCTCCACCTGGATGACATTTTCGTATTGCCTCTCACATGTTGGAACCTACAGCAGTTTTTCTGTGGCTCTTATCACTTTTTTTCACTCTGCTTTTTAGTGTGGTTACTTTTAAACTTGAGCTTTTTCGTCATCATGGTAAATTTGTAGTGTGCAGAGTTTGTTTCTTCCTTTTGTTATCTCATGCTGAGTTAAGCCCAGTGTTGGCACTTAGGAAGCAATCTAGAATTCTTTTTAGTTGAATTACATTTGAAAGTAGAAATCAATATTTCCAGGGAAAATGCAGAGGATCACTACTAACTAATTGACGATCCAGAGCAAGGGAGGCATTACTTTGACCACCTGTCCTGTTGTAGAGATAATGGAATGGCCAGCCTGGACAGCATTATTGTGAAGGATTAATTTCACAGGGTTCTTGCCCTGACTAGAAAAACAGAGAGGAAACATAAGGACTAAGTGATCCATGAAAAAGGTTGAATGAAATATTAAAAATGGGAATTCAGGAAAGATAAGCACTGAAAGTCTAAGATTCTGGCTTAATATTTGCTCTAAATTTGAGGATGTGGCTTCTATACGCTTGTATAACTTCTCATTCTAACCTCTAGTTCCCCTCATCATACCTTCATGTTTACATAGATGAAAACAGGAAAAGGAAATCCGCTGGTGGTTTATTTGGAGAAGGCCAAGTCAACAGAAAATCACCTCAGACTGTCTGCCTCACCAAATTATATTTACACATATACACAGAGACACATTCATACTGTGGGAAAAAGAAAAATGCAAGAAGTTTAATACTTGTCTTGTTAGCCCTTTCACCAACATACTTTTTTTTTTTTTTTTTTTTCTGGGCTTAATGCATTTATCATAATCTTTCTGAGGGTCTGCTGTATTCCAACTGCTGGGTTAAAATAGTTGAAAGGCCAGGGCTCCGATCTTTTTCAAACCCTACCTTAATGAATGTGGCATATCTTTTGACCTACTTTTTTCTAATAACTTTGATATTATGTGAGTCTCTGAGGCTCTGTTAAATTTTCTTGTTGGCTTTTTTCCTCTCTTTCCTTCAGTTTGGGTAGTTTTTATTGCCCTTCTTCAAGTTTACTCTTCTTGCAGTTTACATTTCTTTATTGGTATTTCCCATTTTACCCTTAATTATGTTTGTACTTTCTTTTGAATCCTTGAATTTGCTTATAATAAATGTCAAAAATTCATGTCTCCTAATTTGATCATTCCTGCATCTCTTTATATTGATTGATTTTTCTCCTGATTATTGGTCACATTTCCATGCTTCTTCATCTGTCTAGTAATTTTATATTGTATGCTGGATATTGTGGATACTACATTTAAAAAAAATCTTATCGGGCTTCCCTGGTGGCGCAGTGGTTGAGAGTCCACCTGCCGTTGCAGGGGACACGGGTTTGTGCCCCGGTCTGGGAAGATCCCATATGCCACGGAGCGGCTGGGCCCGTGAGCCATGGCCGCTGAGCCTGCGCGTCTGGAGCCTGTGCTCCGCAACGGGAGGGGCCCCAGCAGTGGGAGGCCCGCATACTGCAAAAAAAAAAAAAAAAAAAATCTTATCTGGTTATTAAATAAACGTTTTTCCTAAGAACTGCATCCTCAGCAGCATCATATAGTGACTACGAGTCCTGGTGGTCCTCATATCTACCTTTACCTTAAAGACCTGGCTTGCCTTTGTTTAGTCAAGGATTTATATATATATTTTTAAATTTTATTTATTTATTTATTTATTTATTTATTTATTTATTTATGGCTGCATTGGGTCTTCGTCGCTGCTTGCAAGCTTTCTCTCATTGCAGCAAATGGGGGCTACTTTTCGTTGCAGTGCAGGGCTCCCCACTGTGGTGGCTTCTCTTGTTGTGGAGCACGGACTCTAGGCGCGTGGGCTTCAGTAGGTGTGGCACATGGGCTCAATAGTTGTGGCTCTCAGGCTCTAGAGCACAGGCTCAGTAGTTGTGGTGCATGGGCTTAGTTGCTCCGCAGCATGTGGGACCTTCCTGGACCAGGGCTGGAACCCGTGTACCCTGCATTGGCAGGCAGATTCTTAACCACTGCGCCACCAGGGAAGCCCTGGTCAAGGTTTTAGATCTTGGACTCTATGTAGCACATTTTATTTACGTTTTTTAAACTCCTTTGTAATTTTTTAGCATGTTTCTGGCCACTCTTTCATATTTTTATTTATTTTTTTAAGCTGTACATATTTTAAATTTATTTATTTATTTATTTTAGGCTGCATTGGGTCTTCATTGCTGTGCGTGGGCTTTCTCTAGTTTCAGTGAGCGGGGACTACTCTTCATTGCAGTGTGCAGGCTTCTCATTGTGGTGGCATCTCTGTTGCAGAGCACGGGCTCTAGGTGCACAGGCTTCAGTAGTTGTGGCACGCAGTCTCAGTAGTTATGGCTTGCAGGCTCTAGAGCACAGGCTCAGTAGTTGTGGCGCACAGGCTTAGTTGTTCCGCAGCATGTGGGATCTTCCTGAGCCTGAGCTCGAACCCGTGTCCCCTGCATTGGCAGGTGGATTCTTAGCCACTGCGCCACCAGGGAAGTCCCCATATTTTTATTCTTCATTATTATTTTACCACCTTATCCCTTTTGTAGGCTCTTAACATTTTAGCAGTTGAGTATGTTCTCTTAAAACTAATTTTATTCATCCTTTTTCTTTTATCCTACTTTGAAAAAAGTACAGGTAAAAGAGGACAATGGTAAGAAGAGATTATATTCTTTCCTTTGCAGATGGCCTTAGAAAGTTCCTAAAAGGGTTCTTTTAGTAGTCATCTCCCAGTCACTACCCATGATTTTCATTCTACCTAAAGAGTTATTTTCTTAAAATATCTTCACTTTTCATGCAGATGACAGTAAGCCTTCCCTATTATCCACATAACTTAATTGCATCTTGCCTTTTTAAAAAAAATTTTTATTGCAGTATAGTTGCTTTACAATGTTGTGTTAGTTTCTACTGTACAGCAAAGTGAATCAGCTATACATATACATATATCCCCTCTTTTTTGGATTTCCTTCCCATTTAGGTCACCACAGAGCACTGATTAGAGTTCCCTGTGCTATATAAAGTAGGTTCTCATGGTTATCTATTTTATACATAGTATCAATAGTGTATATATGTCAATCCCATTCTCCCAATTCATCCCACCCCCACCCCTCTTTGCATCTTGCCTTTTTTTTTTTTTTTTTTTTTTGCGGTACGCGGGCCTCTCACTGTTGTGGCCTCTTCAGTTGTGGAGCACAGGCTCCGGACGCGCAGGCTCAGCGGCCATGGCTCACGGGCCCAGCCGCTCTGCGGCATGTGGATCTTCCCGGACCGGGGCATGAATCCGTGTCCCCTGCATCGGCAGGCGGACTCTCAACCACTGTGCCACCAGGGAAGCCTTGCCTTTTTTTTATGTTGTGAGTTATCCATCTTTTTATCAGACATAATCTAAAAGGTCAGAATGAGACTAGGTTGAAATAGTCTTGGTCAGGGGATGAAAACCTGAGATTGAGATGAGGACAGGGTAGTTTAAAAACTCAGATTTAAGGTAGATTGTCCTTAAAATTTGATAAAAGAGAAAAAGGCTGTTACTCCAGAGGTGAGCATCTATATTCTGAAAAATTAACTTGTGTAGGGCTTCCCTGGTGGCGCAGTGGTTGAGAGTGCGGCGCGCTTGCCGATGCAGGGGACGCAGGTTCGTGCCCCGGTCCTGGAGGATCCCACATGCCGTGGAGTGGCTGGGCCCGTGAGCCATGGCCTCTGGGCCTGCGTGTCCGGAGCCTGTGCCCCGCAGCGGGAGAGGCCACAACAGTGGGAGGCCCGCATACCGCAAAAAAAAAAAAAAAAAAAAAATTGTGTAAAAAATATTGATCCAATGTTTTTAACACTCATTTCTTAGATTAAAATCAGTGTTTGTAGATAAATTGGGTTTTGGAAAAGTCATTTTAGTATCTACACATTTAAATTAAAACTACTTATCTTTGAAAAGAGATTGTAACTTGTTAGCAAGTTTTTAGTTCCAAAGGTATATTATTCAGAAATGCACTCTGCTTAAACCCTAAAGTTTCATAACCAAAATAAGTCAGGAGAGCATTCTAGTCATAAGATAGGATTGCCCCTATAAGATCCTTAAGAACCAGCTTATCTAATCTTAAAGATTTCAAGTTGGGTGTTTAATCTAGTTTGTTAACTATTGATTAAAGCTCTTACTTAAAGCGGTGCAGAAGTCCAAAGGAAGTATAGAACCTGGTCTTACAAAACAAATCAGAACTCTTTCAGTTGCAGGTATCAGAGCCTTAACTTGAATTAACTAAAGCCAGAACAGATAAGTTATTGACCCCCAGAGAAAGCAGAGGCAGCTCTGGCCTCAAGGAACCTGGATGCTTGCAAGTGTGTCTGCCCCTGTTTGCCTGTCTCTCTAGTTCTTTGACTCCTTGTTGCTTGATTGCTCTTCCTCCCTCTCTCTCTGTGACACTTTCTGTCACAGGTCATCTTTGTTGCACATGCTGTGCTCTTTCCATCTCTGTTGATATATTTTTGATTTTTTGCTTTGTTGCTCTGTGTCTGTCTGTCTCGATCTCTTTCTGTGTCTGCTCTATTGTTCAATGTCCTTCCTCCGCATTCCCCTGCCCTTTACTCTGTCAGTTGATTCCATTTTCTCCCACCACAGAAAGGCATTCCCATGTGGCTGTAGGCTGTTCTGCGTCACATTCTTCCAATTCATCAACCAGAGGAGAAAGGATGCTCTGCCCTCCAGCTCCAGTTATAAAAATCCAGAGGAAAGGACTTTCTCCCTTAGCTTCCCTAGCCAGGAACAGGGCACTGTTTCCCTTTGAAATCTCTGGGTTAAGTTGGAGAGGAACGTCAACTCCCTAAAAGAAGGAAGAACCTCTTCTGGGCAGACAAAATAGTAAATGTTCAACACAGGAGATGAGACTTAAATATTTGAATGAAGATTCCATAGTTTTCAGTAATCCTCATGTATGAGTGCTTATTTATTATGAAATTTCTGTATGTTCTACTCATTTTTTTCCATATCTGCTTCAGTATTCATGCTTTTTCATTTATTATAATATGAATCAACTGAGTATAATATTTAGAAATATTGCCTAATAATCCACTTCAGGACAATTTTATTTTGTCCTGAAGTACAAAAAGTAAAAAATACAAAGTACAAAAAGTAAATAAATAATTTTATTTATTTTATTGTTTTCTATGAGTAACATTTAAATTCACAGTTTTTTTTAAATCTGCCAGTTCTTTTACAAGTATCTGAGACTAGTATGTTTGCAAAGTTCAGGTTGTAAGTATAAGTTTATTTTTTTAGGATTGCTTAGAGCAGTGGTCCCCAACCTTTTTGGCACCAGGGACTGGTTCCTTGGCAGACAGTTTTTCCACAGACGGGGGTGGGGGGGTTGGGGATGGATCAGGTGGTAATGCGAGCGATGGGGAGCGATGGCGGGGGCGGCAGCTCACCTCCTGCTGTGCAGCCTGGTTCCTAACAGGCCACAGACCAGAACCCGTCTGCCGCCGGGGGGTTGGGGACCCCTGGTAGAGTAACCTTGGCTCTTCTTTGCTTACTGTTAGATTCAACAATAAGGTATTGGAAAGAGATAAGTATTTGTTCAGTCCTTCACAGTTGTTGAATTTTAGCACTTTTCAGTACTACTCTTTACCTGTTTTATACTTCTGTTCTTAATTTACATGAGCCTACCCTACTAGACTCTAGACGTAGTGCTGAAAGAATAATACCTTATTTATAACACCCAGCATATACTAACAAGGTACTCCTAAAATGATTGTTGGTAAACTGTCTTTCTCTTTCTTGCACTTAATATTTTAGGAAATGTACTTTTAAGGAATACAAGTGTTTGTTGGAAAGCAGGTATTAATACATTTAGTGATGTTTGAGTCTCTTGACCATTTTATACATACTGGCTCAGATTTGTCAATTTAGATGTCACACTGAAATGATGACTTGTATTTTAGGCAGAGAGAAACGTTTTATAAATAAGTAGCATTTTGTTTTTGATACAGCATACAGGGTTGCCTAATTCTTCATAATATTTGGTGAGAGGGGTAGTTTTGCTTCATTCAGATTGTGACATATAATTTTTATAACATGAAATGGTAAGTGATCAAGATTTCTTTCTGTAGGCTACGGAAAGTGAGGTAGGAGATGTAGATTTAACACGTCTTCCAGAAGGACCTGTTGATTCTGAAGATGAAGAAGAGGAAGATGAAGAGATTGATCGAACAGATCCACTGCAGGGGCGAGATCTTGTTCGAGAATGTCTTGAAAAAGAACCTGCAGACAAAACTGATGATGACATTGGTAAGAAATACATCTGTTCACATTAGGAATTTTATAGTTCAATTTATATATAGATACCTATTGATGCATAACAAATTACCCCCAAGAAGGTTTTGTGGGTCAAGAATTCAGGAGCAGCCAACCTGAGTCGTTCTGGCTCATTGTCTCTCGTGAGGTTGTAGTCAGAATGTGGCAGGGGTTACAGTCACTGGGCTAAGCTGGAGGATCTGCTTCCAAGGTGGCTGCTCACATGGCTTTTGGCATAGAACCTCAGTTCCTCTCCACACGGGCTTCTCCAGAGGTTGTTTAAATGTCCTCACCACATGGCGGTTGGTTTCCCCCAAAGCCAGTAATTCAGGGGAGAATAAGGCAGGTGCCATAGTATATTTTATGATCTGGCCTCAGGAATGATACATCATTGCTTCTTCCCAATTCTGTTTGTCATATAGAGCAACCCTCATGCAGTATGGGAGGGGACTGCACGAGGACATGAATATCAAGAGGCAAGAATTGTTTTGGGCCGTCTTTGAGGCTAGCTGCCCCAATATTAGAGCTTGTTTTGGAGGTTCTAGCAGTGGAACACAGCTGCTCATATATCCGTAAGCAAAGGACAGTACTCCTTTCTCAGGGAAGGTTCTCCTCTATCAGGACAGGCTGTCCTCTTTGACTAAGTGTACAGCTTCAAGACGGATGCATGTGTGGAGTGGTGAAGGGAGGAAGGGGACACCTGCCTAGACAGCCAGATCAGCTGAATCAACCCTGGCCATCATTAGGGTGATGGATGTTGCAGCCAGATAGTCCTCACATTCTGGCTGCCCCAATTTATAAAACAATAGCTTTGATTGCAGTAAAGTGATTTCCCCCTCCATGTCCATAAGACATGTAAAACACAGTGCGTCAGTGTTCAATGTCTATGAATTCAAAAAAATTTCAAATGTTATCAAAAATCATAGTTTTGCCTCTAGCTTGAAAAAATAATGTATGTGTATATTTTTTGGTTCAAATTTTTTTTCCTTTATCTTTATTGCTCATGTATCTATACCAGGGAATGGCCTGAGGCAGGTATTCAAACATTTGTTGGTTAAATTAAAGAGAGTTACCTTGTAGTTGCTTTGACAAATCTTAAACTAGTATTCACATTTGTTGTCCCTAATTTAATTACTTACTGACATTTATTAATAACTGTTTAAAAACTCTAGCCCAGAAAGAAACAGACAAAAGCCTTTTTCACTAATCTATTAGATCAAAGGACATCACTAAACGTAACCACCATGGAATAGCATCTTGTGCTAGGAAAATTAGCTAAACTCTCCAGCCTCATCTGAATCTGTGTAGTTTCCTGGTTCTCTCTGGAGGTTGTGAATTCTGGTGTCTTCCATTATGCCTGTATTTTCATGTGAGTCTGAATATATCTGTTAACCAAATAACTGAATTTTTTTAAAGCAACAGTCATCTTGTGTCTTGGTTTCTCTAGTTTAGCAGCATGAATTCCTAAGTTGATTAGAAAATTGGGTATTGGATTCTAGATTTTATTGTATCTTTAAACTGTAGTCCTTGATGGTCACTAAACTAGAATTTCTGTTTTTTAACAGAACAATTACTGGAGTTTATGCACCAGCTTCCTGCTTTTGCAAACATGACCATGTCTGTAAGGAGAGAACTCTGCTCGGTGATGATTTTTGAAGTGGTGGAGCAAGCTGGAGCTATTATTCTTGAAGATGGGCAAGAGGTAGGTTAGCAAATAGATGTTACACATTACTTGGTTATAGCAGCTAATTTTTAGAATAATTTAATTTTCATAAACTTGTGCAGATCTTGACTTTTAAAATTTGTATAATTTTTTAAATGACTGCTGAGTTTGGGGTAGTTATAATTTCTGAAAATATAAGTTTTGTTTTTGCTTTATTTTGTCTTAATTTTGATTTCCTGGCAGTGGACCTTGCACAGAATAGATGTTCAGTAATTAATATTCATTGGACCAAATTTGTTTTTACTTCTCAAATTAAATTATAAGACTTTTAAAAATTTTCTTAATTATTGTTCTTTGTTTAGTTTATTAATTTATTTTTTTCTTATTAGTCATCCATTTTATACACATCAGTGTATACATTTCAATAATTATTGTTATATTAGTATATTTATAACATTATTATTAAAATGTTTTTCAAGTATATAATCTCCTTATCCCTTTTTTATATTACACGGTTTTTTTTAAATGAAGGAAATATATTGGTACCTGTGCCTCCTAGTAGACTGCTGTCAGTTGAGACATTTATGTGGCAATTCTATTTTCAAAAATGCTTGGATGGCAACTTGCGGATGGGCGGAGGGAGGATTCAGAGGAATTGAAAAGTGTTACTGCTGTTAGGAAGCACTTCACTGGTTTTCTTATCAAACTGATAAAAATTAATGGTGAGATGTCAGTCAGTGCACACTGTCATATACTGCTAGTAGGAATATAAACAGTATTTCTGGAAAATCATTTAGAAATTTTTAACATGGGCTTCAAAGTATTAACAGCCTCTAACCCATTATTCCCCTTTTGAATGTCTTTCCTCCAGACACAATATAAAACTCAAAGAGTTATTGCCAAAAGATATTCATTGCAGGATATGTATAATAGTAAAAATTGGAAATGACCAAAATATATCCCCCCGAAAAAACAGTGGTTAACTAAATTATTATGTAGCCACAGGTTATAATATTATATAGGTTTTCAAGTTATTTTAAAATACGATAGATATCTTTGAGGGCAGGGGCCTTAGCTCTAGCTTTGTCTACATGCTTTCTCCCTGTATCCTAGAAATCATTTGGCACATAGGATATACTAAAAAAAAGTTTGATGAACAAATAAATATAGTATTAAATTTTTTTAAAAGGACAGGATAGTCTAAATAGTTCAACAGTATGAAATAATATAAACATGGGAGAAAAATACTAAACTTTTGATGACAACTGTATAAATAGTGGGATTTTGAATAACTTTACTTTTCCACAAATTTTGTCTTCTTGTAATATTCCACAGTTCTGTCAGCAAAAATTCGTTGTGTGCCTACTTTGTGCTAGGTACACAGTGAGGATAGTGGTGGAAGACCCCAACACAACCCCTGTCCTCAAGTAATTTGTGTAATCCACAGATTCCACAATGAGTGTATTTTATATTTGAAATAACTAAAAAAGAAAAAACACAGTTTTGAAAAAATATTTCTTGTTGCCAGTAATTCTCCTTCAGAACTGATAATCCAGATTTCCCTTAAATCACATTAAAACTGATTCACATTAAAATTGAAAGTTTAGGCTAATAAAAGGGATACCACATGAGAACAAGTAGTCTTTCACTGATATACAATAGGCCTTAGAATATGTCTCCTTAGAGCATTAAATGCTTTGGTATAAATTGAGAGCAGTATTTTCTTAACATTAGGAGAAATTTTCAATATTTTTTAAGATATGCCTTAAAATTCAGGCTTTTATTAGTTTTTCTGAATTAATCACTAGCTCCCTTTTTTTTTCTTTCTTTCTTTTGAATGTTTGCTATGTGCCAGACACTATTCTAATCACTTGGTTTGTATTAAACTTATTTTTAATGGACACAGAAGTCCTGTGATAGGTAATGTTGTTATGCCCATTTTAGCAGTAAAGAAACTGAAGCCTAGGAGGTTAAATAACTTGCCCAGAGTCACTCAGCTAGTCAGTGGCAGATTCTGGATTCAAATTCCAAGAGCTGGTGGTCTTTTTTTTTTGTATTAATGGGACTGTGCCATTTGTAGCCTTTTATTATTTTATTTTATTTTATTTTTGGCTGCCTTGGGTCTTCGTTGCTGCACGTGGGCTTTCTCTAGTTGCAGTGAGCAGGGCTGCTCTTCGTTGCAGTGCACAGGCGTCTCACTGCGGTGGCTTCTCTTGTTGTGGAGCACAGGCTCTAGGCGCGGGGGCTTCAGGAGTTGTGGCTCACGGGCTCTAGAGCACAGGCTCAGTAGTTGTGGCACACGAGCTTAGTTGCTCCACAGCATGTGGGATCTTCCCGGACCAGGGCTTGAACCCATAGTCCCCTGCATTAGCAGGCGGATTCTTAGCCACTGCACCACCAGGGAAGCCCAGAGCTGGTGGTCTTAACCATAACAGTTACTTAGAGTCCCTGATTTCATTTGGTGACTAAAAGAAGAAAGAGTAAAATAAACTTTAGTGGTTGGCTTAACAGGAATAGGGTGTTACTGACAGAGTATTTAGTAATATAATCAGATCTTTTTTCTTTTTTAAATTATACGAGTTCTATATATTGATTGATTATTTTTCAAAGTTAACATGTAACCCTCTTTTCCCAAAGGTTCTTAAAGCCTATATTTTTCTCTATAGCTTGACTCATGGTATGTTATTTTAAACGGCACTGTAGAAATTAGTCATCCAGATGGAAAAGTTGAAAATCTCTTTATGGGAAATAGTTTTGGAATTACACCCACTCTGGATAAGCAGTACACGCATGGAGTTGTTCGGACTAAAGTAGACGATTGTCAGGTAAGCTTATCTCTGCTCGTGTACTCTTGTTTCTTGATTTTAAATGGCTGAGCTTTTTTTTCCTTCCCCAAAATAAAATAGCTTGATTTGAGAATTGGGAGTTTGAAAAGCTCACAGTTAATAAAGGAAACTAGATTTTATATCGGACTCAAATATTTGTGGAATTGAACAAACTATACATATTTTAAAGAGAATATATCTAATAAATGTTGGTTTGTTAAATTTCTATCTGATATTAGCCAGCTCAGTCTCTTTTTTTTTTTTTTTAATAGAGGAGGAAATAGGAACTTCTGAGTTGTTTGTTTCTAACTTACTCCTGCTTCATGTTTTCTTTGCATAGTGTCAGTTTTGAGAGAAGTAGATGCTCACTTCTCCTTTTAGAGCAGAATTCAAATGGATTTAATTTCTTTGGTCTCTTTGTGCATGAATTATTTATTTTATCTTGATTTTTGTTAAGGAATGAAGGGGTGAAATAAAAAAGAACTTATGCCACTTGAGTTCTCACCTTTGTGCTCTGCCTTGGTGCATAGTGATATATTTATGTATTATAGGTTCACTAATTGTCCCCATGTTGTTCTCGGACAGTTTGTCTGCATAGCCCAGCAGGATTATTGGAGAATTTTAAATCATGTGGAAAAAAATACCCATAAAGTTGAGGAAGAGGGAGAAATTGTTATGGTACATGAGCACCGTGAACTAGATCGCAGTGGAACCAGGAAAGGACACATTGTAATCAAGGTGGGTATTTTTTACTTATTTTTCTTATTATTGATAGAATAAAGCTTTCATCTTAAAAGATTTTGAACCACTTTTTGAGTAGTGCAAGATAATTCATTAACTTTGGGATCTAGTGTAAATTAATGTGTTAATTCTTTTGACTTTTTCTAAGTTGGTTTTTACACATTTTATTGAGGAAGGGTAACATTGCCATTTAATATCAGTATGGAAGGATATTATTTAGAATATACCAGTCAAAATTTTCCTTCTCAAATTTATTGTATGATCCATTGATAATGGGAATTAATTTCATCAAAGACAGCAATATTTAGAAACAAAACAGAAGTTGAAAGGACCAACCGTAAATGCATAAAGAATCCTAGATGAGTGCTTACTAGATCTCTGTGGCATTGAAATAGACATTAACTTCTCTGAACCTTAATTTTCACATCTGAAAATGGAGATGCTATGGCAGGGCTTTATTAGGGCTAAATGTGGCAAATCAAAAGCCTTAGCATGCTATAGAATCTGAGTATTACTACCCATATTGTTTTCCCTTCTCTAATTCCCTCTCTCCCCTATTCCTTGGCCCCTTGCTTTCCACTCTCCCATCTCCCTGTCTCTTTAATGACATGTAGATGTAAAATAGAGCAATTCTAGTTGCAAGAGAGGAAGTAAATGCATGACCTTTTTTTCTTTTCAAGCAAGTCTTGGTTGCAAAATAAGTATATGTGTTATTTTTCATTATAAGTGCAGAAGCTTTATTTAACAATAAGAGGGACTGGTGTCAGATAAGATATTCCTCAGGAGTCAGGCTATTCCTCAACACTGTCTTTTTCTTTTCCTAAGTTGATAGGCGTAAGCTTTCTGTGTAGAAAAAAATGAGTATATATGTGGACTGCTATAGACTATCTTTTTATGAAGGCTCATGGTGAGCCTTATATTTTTATAATTTCTTTTTTCTTTTTTTTACAAAT
Source organism: Mesoplodon mirus (assembly GCF_964341445.2). Taxonomy (NCBI): domain Eukaryota; kingdom Metazoa; phylum Chordata; class Mammalia; order Artiodactyla; family Ziphiidae; genus Mesoplodon; species Mesoplodon mirus. The sequence continues at coordinate 75,195,134 of NC_138980.1, forward strand.
TTATTTATTTATTTTTGGCTGCATTGGGTCTTTGTTGCTGCACACGTGCTTTTCTCTAGTCGAGGCGAGCAGGGGCTACTCTTTGTTGTGGTGGCTTCTCATTGTGGTGGCTTCTCTTGTTGTGGAGCACGGGCTCTAGGCTCACGGGCTTCAGTAGTTGTGGCACGCGGGCTCAGTAGTTGTGGCTTGCAGGCTCTAGATCACAGGCTCAGTAGTTGTGGCACATGGGCTTAGTTGCTCTGCAGCATGTGGGATCTTCCTGGACCAGGGCTCAAACCCGTGTCTCCTACATTGGCAGGCGGATTCTTAACCACTGCACCACCAGGGAAGCCCTGTAATTTCAAACTTACAGAAGAGTTGCAAGAACAGTACAGAGAACACCCTGACTCAGATGCCCCATATGTTAACATTTCACTGCATTTTCTCCATTATCATCAGTCTTTTTCAACCGTTTGAGAGCAATCTGCAAATGTGATGCCTCCTCACTCCTAAATGTTTCATGTGTATTTCCTAAAAGCAAGAACAGTCTCCTGTATAAACACCATAGAAACCTTCAAGTTAGGAAATGTACATTGATAAAGTAAAACCATTCAGTCCACAGATGCTATTTAGGTTTTCACCAACTATCCCAACAATGGCTCTTTTTTCCTTTTTGGTTCAGAATCTCATCCAGGCACACAGTTGCATTTAGTTGTCATGTCACTTAAGTCTACGCCAGGAACAGTCTTTCCCTATTCACGTTCTCAGCAGTTTTAAAGAATACAGCCCTTATAGTCTGTAGTATGACCCTCAGACGAGATCTATCCGGTGTTGCCTCATGCCCAGACTACAGTCATGCTTTCCAGGCAGGAATTCCACAGAAATAATGTTGTGCTGTTCTCAGTGCATCATTTCAGGGAGCATACAGTGTCAACCTATCTCACCACCAATGAAGTTAACCTTAATCACCTGGTCCTCTTGGTGTCTGTCTGGCAAGTTTCTTCACTTAAAGCCACCATTTTACCCTTTGTAATTGATGAGCATTTGGAGCATTGATGTTCTGGGATAGTGTCAGTATGTCTTACAAACCTCTATCCACCAGTCTTTACTTCGATTGACTACTCCTGCCTGTAATGGTGATTTTCTATTTCCATTATTTCTTCTACATTTATTGTCATTCTACTGTAAGAATGAGCATTCTCCCCTCTTTTTTTTTTTTTTTTTTTTTTTTTTGTGGTACGCGGGCCTCTCACTGTTGTGGCCTCTCCCATTGCGGAGCACAGGCTCCGGACGCGCAGGCTCAGCGGCCATGGCTCACGGGCCCAGCCGCTCCACGGCATGTGGGATCCTCCCGACCGGGGCACGAACCCGCGTCCCCTGCATCGGCAGGCGGACCCTCAACCACTGCGCCACCAGGGAAGCCCCTCCCCTCTTTAATTATATTGTTATGGTGTCATGTATTGTATTCCCTTACCATCGGTGTTGTTCTGATCGTCAGATTGTCCCAGATTTGGCCAGTGGGGCTCTCTTAAGGCTGATTCCTGTATCCTTTTGACATCTCCCCATCATTTTTTGAGAGCTTCATTATTATCTGGCAAAACGAGATGTTCCAGGCTCATCTTTTACTGCTCCTTCTTTGGAATCAGACATTTTTCCAGAGAGCCCTGGATCCTTCTAGTAGAGAACAGCATTAAAAAACCAAGATCTGGGCACTCTGTTCACTGCTACTGTGGTGTCATTGCTTCTAGAACTTTTCATCAGACAGAGGTCGGAAATATATGTATTTATTTACTATAAATTCATACACACCTATATCTTCTTATATCTCTCTGTCTATTGATAACAGTCAAGAGTTCATACCAGTACTCCCAGTTCCAGTACTATACCACAAAGTTTTTGGTAGCCTTTTCCTTCCCCTACTTGTAAATACTTTATCCAACAGTGGCTCTTGTTATACTCTGTATATTTACTTATTTGCTCATTATAACCAACGTCTACCATGCCAGCCATCTCCTTCACCTGCCCACTCTGCATACCCTGTCACCCAGCATCCACCTTATTAGATGCTAGTGAGCAGTTTGGTAACATGCCTCTGCATGACAATGGGACTTGTCTTTTTTTTTTTTTTTTTTAGATTTATTTATTATTTATTTATTTTATTTATTTTTGGCTGCGTCGGGTCTTAATTGCGGCACGTGGTATCTTCTTGTGGTGCATGGACCTCTCTCTAGTTGTGGTGTGCGGGTTTTCTCTTCTCTGGTTGTGGCGCACAGGCTCCAGCACACATGGGCTCTGTAGTTTGTGGCGCGTGGGCTCGGTAGCTGAGGTGTGCAAGCTCAGTAGTTGTGGTGCACGGGCTTAGTTGCCAGGAGGTATGTGGGGTCTTAATTCCCTAACCAGGGATCAAACTCGAGTCTCCTGCATTGTAAGGTGGATTCTTTACTACTGAACCACCAGGGAAGTCCCAGGGACTTGTCTTTAAATACAGTTTTGAATCTATGGCCTAGTCTCCACAGAGATCCTGCCTCAGTGATTTAGCTAATCAGAATAATGGCCTTTCTTTAACATGTTGATCATTTCCACCCCTGACTTAGCTATATATGATCTAAGAACCGCATTTAAGTGAACTCAGATTGTGATTTGCCTTAATGATAGACCCAATTTGGTATTCTTGGAGTGTTTTGGAGGGTGGGAGAATAGGAATGACCTGTGGTTGTCTTGTCCCTTAAATAGGTAATTCAAAGAGCCTTTCCTCTGACTTCCTTCTAGAGAAATGATTTACATACCTTATTAGCAGTGGGGTACCCTTTTTTATTCTTTAATAAATTCTTAAATAAGAACACTGTTAGTATTAATCTATGTTTGCCATGCAATAATTCTGGCCAGTGAAATTCTTTGGATGAATACAACAAATTGAAATTTGAGGTTATGGGCAACAGTTGGTTTTTATATTTGGCTTAACATCTGGTTTATTTCTGTATTTGTTTTGTGTACCCATTTTTGAAAATGCTGCTAAGGTAATAAAGTTTAACATTGATTCAGAAGCTCAAGAAGGAGCAGTAGATAAATGTTGTTTGCATTCCTTTTTATAAATTGGGAAACAGACAAGGAGTTAAACTCTGAGTTAATGTAAAAACTATCTATAGAACTTCTGGTTCCTCTGGTGAACTAGAATGAAGAAACCATAGAAGACGAAACCTCTATTCCCAGAAGTAACAACAATAAAACAAGCTATCTTGAGCTGCTATGTTGTTCCTATAGCCTGGGACAGAAGAGAATTTAAGGATGATTAAATTTGGAAGAAAACTTTATTTATTTACTTCTTTAATTTAACTCTTACCTCTTCCTTCTCTTTACTCACAACAGTCATTACATTATCCCCCCATTCCTATGATGAAATGCCAATAAAAACAGCTACGACCGAGTAAATGCTGTTGTGCATGTTTATTCCTCTGCCTTTTCTCTCTCTCAACCTCTGGGTGATGGTGGACTACAACCTAGAGAGACTACCTACTCCCAGTGCTGAGGGTTTTAAAGGTGAAACTTTACTTCAAGGACTTTGTAATAGAGTGGCTACAAAAGGAAGTAATCAATAGGAGTTCTTTGGTTCCTGAGCTACTTGTTTATTTTCTAATTCTTCCTATATTTTTCTTTTTTAGGCAACACCTGAGCGTCTCATCATGCATTTAATAGAAGAGCATTCCATTGTGGACCCAACTTATATAGAAGATTTCCTATTAACTTATAGAACATTTCTTGAAAGTCCTTTGGATGTTGGGACCAAACTATTGGAATGGTTTAAAATTGACAGCTTAAGGGATAAGGTTGGTTTTATAATTATAAAAGGCATGAAAGTGATTTTAATTTTTAAATTTTATTCCCCCAAAACCTTTTGCAACTGACAAATTAAATGTTTATTTTGATAAGATTCAATTCGCCTAAAAAGTTAGTGAATCAGTATAGACATATCTCTGCTTGGTTACTTTTATGACGGAATAAAATGTTAAAAGTGGATATTTTGCCTTTTAAAAGGCAAAAACTGAAAGCAGGCTGTGGTGTAGCTATAAATTCAGAAGATGGATGATAATATTTTTACACTTTGTCAAAATACTTGGTGGTTACTGAGGAGATCAGTAAAACATTTAAAAGACATTTAATAGTTTAGAAAGAATATTCACCAAGTAAATTTTTTCAAGAGGGCTTAGAAACAATCTAAAAAGAATTAGAAATACATTGATTTTTTTTCTTTCTTTCTTTTTTTTTTTTTTTTTTTTTTTTCAGTACGCGGGCCTCTCACTGTTGTGGCCTCTCCCGTCGTGGAGCACAGGCTCCGGACGCGCAGGCTCAGCGGCCATGGCTCACGGGCCCAGCTGCTCCGCGGCATGTGGGATCTTCCCGGACCGGGGCACGAACCCGTGTCCTGCATTGGCAGGCGGACTCTCAACCACTGTGCCACCAGGGAAGCCCAGAAATACATTGATTTTTGAGTTAAAGACTTTATAATCATTTTAAAACAGTTTATCTTTTTGACCTTAATTTATCACTGCTGTAACTTATTTTAATCTACCTTTGAGTTTTGTTGTTTTTTTTTTGCATTAAACATTGTTTGCTGTTATAAATAGATTATCTTACCTTATTTTATGGGGTGTTTGTACTTCTCATGGAAAGAATAGTGATACCTCAGCTACTGGTACATTACTACCAGTAAACCACCTCAGTAACAGGTAGGAAGTTAGTCATTTTAAGGAAAATAAAAGTAGGCCCATAATAATAATAATTGCCTGGTGTATCTTTCTGAGTTATACTTCAAGGGAAATAAGTTAGATGTAGTTGGACTGTGGAATTCTATCGTCTAGGAAACTCAAGTGTCCAAAACTACAGGCTTGCCTTCCCCCTGATTTTGAAATTATATATAGTTACTTAGGTTGCTGAGGAAATAAAGGCATGCTAGAGAATGAACAAAAATATGATTTAGGGACAACTAAATATTCATGTGTAAAAAATGAAGTTTGACGTTTATACCATATTCAGTATTAACTCAAAATGCATCAGAGACCTAATATTAGAGCTAAAACTATAATACTCTTCAAAGAAAAGAAAGGGTGAAAAAAAATCATGACCTTGGATTAGGCAATGGTTTCTTAGGTATGATACCCAAAGCACAACCTTGAACAATGGAAAAAATAGATATATTGAACTTCATCAAAATTAAAACCTTTTCTACATTAAAGGTACTATCAGGAAAAACAGGACAACACATGGAATAGGAGAATATATTTGTAAATCATATGTCTGATAAGAGTCTAGTATCCAGAATGTATAAAGAACTCTTACAACTCAACACCAAAAAGACAATACAATTTAAAATGGACAAAGGACTTGAATAGACATTTCTCCCAAGAAGATATGTAAATGACCAGCAATCACATGAAAAAGATGTTCAATGTCATTAGGGAAATTGCAAATCAAAACCACAATGATGGTTTTGATCACTTCACACCTACTAAGATGACTTAAAAAAAGGAAAGGAAGTAACAAGCATTTTAAGGGTGTTGATGTGGAGAAAATGGAATTCCCATACTTGCTTATAGTAATGTAAAATGGTGTAGCTGCTGTGGAAAACAGCTTAGTGGTTCTTCAAAAAATTAAACATAGGGCTTCCCTGGTGGCGCAGTGGTTGAGAGTCCGCCTGCCAATGCAGGGGACACGGGTTCGTGCCCCAGTCCGGGAAGATCCCACATGCCGCGGAACGGCTGGGCCCGTGAGCCATGGCCACTGAGCCTGCGCCTCCGGAGCCTGTGCTCCACAAAGGGACAGGCCACGACAGTGAGAGGCCCGCATGCCACAAAAAAAAAAAAAAAAAAAATTAAACATAGAATTATCGTATAACCCAGTAGTTCTACTCCTGAAGCATATATCCAAAAGAGCTAATAGGTGTGCAAACAAAAGTTTGTAAGCAGTGTTCATAGCAGCACTATTGATGATGGCCGAAAAGTGGAAACAACCCATATGTCCATCAACTGATGAATGGATAAACAAAATATGGTATACCATATAATGAAATATTATTCAGCCATTCAAAAAAATGAAATACTGATACATGCTGCAACATGCATAAACCTTGAAAATATTATGGTAAGACAAAGAAGCCAGTCTTAAAAGATCACATATTGTATGAGGTATCCAGGTAGACAAATCACAGAGACAGAAAAGCAAGTAAGTAGTGGCTGTTAGGGGCTGGAAGAAGGGTAGAATGGGAGGTGACTGCTTATTGGGAATGGGGTTTTCTTTTGGGGTGATGAAAATGTTCTAGAACTAATAGTGGGGACGGTTGTACACAATTTTGAATGTGCTAAATGCCACTGAATTGTACACTTTAAAGTGGTTAAAATGATGGATTTTATGTATATTTTACCACAATTTTAAAAGTATATGACTTAAATTACTTACATTGTTAGGCACTTCTTTTTTTCCTTTTTTTTTTTTTTTAGATTTTGGAAAATTCTCTGGCTTATTTCTTTTGATCTTGTTTTGGCTCCTGTGTCTTTTCTTAATATTCAGAAGCTTTTTATTATTATTAATATTTATTGGAGTGTAGTTGCTTTGCAATGTTGTATTTCTGCTGTACAGCAAAGTGAATCAGGCATACGTATACATATATCCCCTCTGTTTTGGATTTCCTTTGCATTTAGGTCACCACAAAGCACTGAGTAGAGTTCCCTGTAGACACATTATTTAATTCAACCTCCATTTGTTAGTTTTTAACTTTTCTGTTAATCTGTGGCACAAAGTAATAAATCAGTTCACAACTTTGAAAATATACAGTATTTACGAAGGAAGTTTCAGATTTTTATTATAATTTTGGTGAAACATGTTCTCAGCTAAAGAAACACTTTTGACATTTGCCTGCTCTTGGCAGCCTGCGGGTTAAGATACCGTCCAAAATATACATCCCATGTACTTCTTACATGTTAGTATACAGGCTTGTTTTTTCAGTGAAGGTAGAGTCTTGGCTTTCTCTGTTACTTGTGTACGTAAGGAAGCAAAAGCTCAAACTAAAACATGCCTCTCTGTTAGAATGAGCCTTTTGTGGGTGAGCAGGTGGGCAAAGGGATTAGCCATAAAGCTCAATTCCCCCTGGGTTTAAGACATGCTTTTGGAACCTACTTTTGCAGAAAGAATGCCTCTCGTATAATCGTATGCTGCCTCTTCCATGTTTCCGCAGGTAACACGGATTGTATTATTATGGGTAAATAATCATTTTAATGATTTTGAAGGTGATCCTGCTATGACTCGATTTCTGGAGGAATTTGAAAAAAATCTGGAAGATACAGTAAGGCTCAGAAGAATTTTATCTTCTTCAGAGTTTAGGGATTTTTACCAACCTCTCACCCCACCCCCGAAGAATAGCAACTGAGAACAGCTTTCATCTTCTCCTGTGTCTTGATTGCCTGTTCTGAGAACTTCTAAATCTGTATTCTAGACTTCTGTTCATCCTCTGCTACTTCAGCCCAAACAAAAATCATGCTTCTTCCACAGTCTTCACTGATTTAGGCATACAAATACACATACTTTATCAGATCTACTTCAGACTTTCTAAGTCTCCCTTCTGCATGTGATTTCACTTGTTATTAATAAACAACACCTACGATTAATACCCTCAAGGTCTTCTTAACTTTCATGGTAGCTATTTATAAATCCATTTTATTCTCCCTGTTAGATATAAAACTTTGAACTACAACTGGTTTGTCTGCTCCAAGAAACTTGAAATTTTAGGAAGTAAATAATAATGCAGCTCAGGAGTCAGATTGCCTGAATTAACATTCAGACTTCACCACCTGGTGCATATGTGAACTTGGACAAGTTGTCCAACCTTATATGCCTCAGTTGTCTTACTTTATAGACAGTAGCCTCTAGATTGTTGAGATTGTTGTGAGGATTTTAGTGAGTTAATAAACATAAGAATCTGCCAGCAAAACCTGGCACATAGCAAATTTTCAAGAACCATTGTTATTACTCATATAGTACAAGTGGATTAAGTTGAATAAAGGGGGAAATTGGCAGATTTTTTGTGCCTTTCCTTACCTCTTGGTTCCTGTAGCCTTTTCAGCAGCACATCTGCTCTATGTGAAATGGGGGGAATGAACAGGGAACTTGATTAAGAGATCCATAGAGGCTCTTCCAGTGCTGGCTATGTAAATATTCAAGGGGCTTATGGAAAATAGAAACTGCCTTACAATCATGGGATTTTTTTCCGCAGTAATCGAGTCAGTCATCAAGTATTTATTGAATTCTACTTTATACTCCAAGCTGTTATATAGGATCACAACAGGTGTAAGACTTGGTTCCTACCCTGAAAAAAATTTAGCTTCTTGTTATAGACATGAGATTTACTTAGTACACTATTTGAGAATAGTTAAATATCAAACTGATATTAGAACCTGAAAGTTAGAATATTACTAAGTCTAAGGAAGATCTAAAATAATATAGGAAGATCTAAAATAATATAAGAATAATATTTCTAGAAGAGATGGAGACTTGAATGTGTCTTTGAATGTTAGACAATGTTGGGAAGGTGGTTCAAGTCCTTTAAGGTTTTAAATAAAGGTTTAAAAAGATTCTGGTTTTATTTAACAGCCAGGAGATAAGCAAGATGGTAATAACAGATTGTGTATTAGTAAGGTTCAGAAAATGAAGAAGAAATTTTTTTTGTCATCCCTCTCTAAATGAGACATCACTTTGAAATCTTTTCTAACCTTTTCTAGAAACTTTTAAAAAATCATATTAAGAGATCTTATTCTTGAGAGTGCTCTAGGGTGGAATGTTTCCCTCCTTCAGTTTTATTTACCCCTATTTATATATTCTTTATTTCCTCTATATTTTAAATATAGCTCTAATTCTAATAATTTTAGGTGATTTTTAAAAGCCTATAGGAATAAATATATTCACTTATATATACCTTACCCCTTTCTACTTTCTAGAAAATGAATGGTCATCTCCGGTTATTGAATATTGCCTGTGCTGCAAAGGCTAAGTGGAGACAGGTTGTGCTGCAAAAGGCTTCCCGGGAGTCCCCTCTGCATTTCAGCCTAAATGGAGGAAGTGAGAAGGCATTTGGTATTTTTGTTGAAGGTGTAGAACCTGGTAGCAAAGCTGCTGATGCAGGACTGAAACGTGGTGATCAGGTAAGTAAATAACAACCACTTAAAGCCTTTTTATAAGTAATAGGTGTGCTTCTTTTTTCTTCATCTGATATTTCTTCAAGTAAGCATGGTAAATTTTAGGAAGTATTTTTTAAGCTTCTTTTTAGAGGTAGTATTTTTTAAATCGTTTATTTTAAAAATGTCTTTGTCATATATCCATTCCTTTTAATGGTAAATTTGATATAGTACGTCCAGAAACAGCATGGTAGTCTGGCCACTATCAACCTGAATGGTCTTGCATATCCTCCAAGGATTAGGACCTCTATCAGTTGGCAACTTCACAGTATTCCAGAAAGGTCCATATGAGAATTAGCACCCTACCCTTGCATGTTGTAAAGGAGTAAGCACTTCTATCCCTACTGTAAGTGGCCTAAGATTACCATAAATGATGGTTTTGGTTTAAATAATGTTCATATGGTAACAGAACTACATCTATAAGCAGAGTCAGCTGGCTGAGGGACTAGGAAAAGGAAGGAGTCACTGGGAGTAAGTTGATAGGGATTTATTCTCTCCATGTAGGCATTAGTTAACTATAGAACAATATATTTCAAAAATGAGATTATGGACAGCCTTTTTACTAAAAAATACAATTCCTAGACCCACCTCACTCTTTAGTAATCATATTAATCACATTCCGCAGAGATGAAGACTGGAAATCTGTATTTTGAACAAAGCTCTCTAGATAATTCTCATGCACACCAAAGAGTCTAGATAATTCTCATGTACACCAAAGAGTGGTTTTTCATCTAGCTGAATCACTTGGGAAGCTGAATTTGTTCCACTTAAAAATTTTGGTTTGTTCATACATTCATTTAGAATGTGACTTTATTTTACTTTTAACCAAACCATACTGTCATTTTTTTAAATTAAGAGGGCATTCACAGGGACTTCCCTGGTGGTTCAGTGGGTAAGAGTCCATGCTTCCACTGCAGCGGGCACAGGTTCGATCCCTGGTCAAGGAACTAAGATCCTGCATGCCACGAGGCCAACAAAAAGAGCGCATTCACATTATGAAAAGGTCTACACTTCAGGATGGTGGCTCTCAACCAGCAGTAATTTTGTCACCCAGGAGACATTTGGTGATGTCTGGAGTTATTTTTGATTGTCATGACTTGGGAATTACTACTGGCATCTAGTGGACAGAGGCCAGGGATACTGCTAAGGAGCCTACAACACCCCGTGACAAAGCAGCCACCACAGCAGAGTTATCCAGACCAAATATTAATAGTGCAAGGGGTTAAGAAACTCTCACATAATAAGTAAAATGTATATCGTAATAAAATATTTTAAAATTTAGAAAATGATGTAATTTTAGAAAAGAAACTGATACAAAGTTTTAACGATACCCTTCTTCCCCTAAGGGAGTTTTATAGAATAGAGATTTCTGGACCTTACTCAGACTACTCATTAAGAATATCTAGTAGCAAGGAACCTGGAGTCATTATATTTATTGTTCTGGTATTTTTTGGTAAACATATTTAAGAATCTCGTTCTTCACAGGAAGAAAAAAAAAAAAAAAGAAAAATCCAGTGATTTCATTCCTGACAGAGGAGAGAAATTTATCATGTTTTTACTTCTTCCCTCAGTCCTCTCAAGTATGGTTGAAATTATCTGAGATTTTAGATCTAGATTATAAGTCATTTTTTAACATTATGGATGTTCTCTTTTAAGAGTACTTTGACATTTGCATTAAGTTTCATAAGCTTATTATTAACAATCATTTAGATATTTGCACCTGCCTTATTGATTTCATTGATCACCTCCACTTCATCTATGCCCATATGTCCCCATTATTTTATCTCACGATTGTCTTATAATACTTCTAGTACCTTTTCTAGTACTTTTTTCAAAAAGGGTAAATGAGTAGTATAACTTTATGTGTCCTTACATGTCTTGATGATACTTTTTTGTTCAATGGAGTGTAAAAATCTTTTATCACAGTCATTCTTCCCTCAGAACATTGAAGTCACAGAAAAGTATCACATCACTTAGTGTGGCCCAAAAGGAGTGCAAACCATCCTTTATTTTTCTTTTCTAGGTACCTCTGGTTCTCCTCCCCACCCCACCAACTCCCACAGTGATCCTTATAGAGTCTTTGTTCTAAGTCTTTGGAATTCAGAATTTTCATGGGATCTTTTTTTTTTTTTTTAAATCTCTTTATTTATTTATTTTTTTGCCTGGTACTAGATGATCCATTTCAGTATGTAGACTGAAGACTTTTTTGAACTCTGGTGATTTTACTTCTGTGGGTTTTTTTTTTCTTTTTCTTTTCCTAGTATTTTGTTTCTCACTCTTTTTTATCCTTTTGAAATCTTTGTGTCAATCCTTGAGATCTGTCCTCTGTGCTGCCTTTTTTTTCTCATTGTGTTTATCTCTTTATCCTTTTTCCTTGGAATTAGCACTTTTTGAATAAGCTTCCTGATGATTCTGAGGTGCAGCAGCCAAGTTCGTGAAGTCCTGATGTGAGTGATCAGCACTGTCAAATGGAACAAGACCCCATCACAGTTGTGCTTGTTGCTTTTTTTTTTTTTTTTTTTTTTTTTTTTGCAGTACGTGGGCCTCTCGCTGTTGTGGCCTCTCCTGTAGCGGAGCACAGGCTCCAGACTTGCAGGCTCAGCGGCCATGGCTCATGGACCCAGCCGCTCCATGGCATGTGGGATCTTCCCGGACCGGGGCATGAACCTGTGCCCCCTGCAATGGCAGGCGGACTCTCATCCACTGTGCCACCAGGGAAGCCCTGCTTGTTGCTTTTTGATTGCCTGCTTCAGTCAGCGGCAGGAAATGATATTAGATGTATTTACCACTTGTAAATGAATTTATCTCTCTTTCAAATGCAGTAAATTTGCATTTTGAATACTTCACTAAAATTTGTACATACACACACAGGTGATAGTTTTTATGAGCTGATCTGACACAATTAAAATTTTTCCTTCGTATATAAAGCATTATGTTTTAAAAAAATCTTTTTTCTAGTATGATCCCAGAGGGAATGAACTTTTTTTTTTTTTTTTTTATTGCAGTACACAGGCGTCTCACTGTTGTGGCCTCTCCCATTGCGGAGCACAGGCTCAGCGGCCATGGCTCACGGGCCCAGCCGCTCTGTGGCATGTGGCATCTTCCCGGACCGGGGTATGAACCCGTGTCCCCTGCAACGGCAGGCGGACTCTCAACCACTGCACCACCAGGGAAGCCCGGGAATGAACTTTAAAAAAAAAATGTTTGTAGTAGAGATTTAGGAAAATACCACAATACAGAGAAAAAAAATTAGATAGTAATTCCACTACTCATAGAGATAACCATTGTTCACACATAGGTGCATTTTATTTAAGTTTTATTTTTTCACCATTAAACTTAAGATTGCAGAAATAACTAATACTGTTTTTGTCTTAATTTGTATTTTTCAAACACTTTTCTCAAGATAATGGAAGTAAATGGACAAAACTTTGAGAATATAACGTTTGTGAAGGCCCTCGAAATTTTGAGGAATAATACTCATCTTGCGCTTACTGTAAAGACCAACATTTTTGGTGAGTTTTGTTGTCAAAAACTATCTGAGCCCTTTTGTTTGGTGATACAAAAGAAAAGAATCACTACAGTGAAAGGGAGGATAGTAAAAATTCTTAAAACATGTTTCTATCTAAGCTTTTTGAACATTTTTAGGATCTTTAGTGTGAGATATAGTATTCTGTATTCTAGAATTTTTATTTGTATTTAATTACTTTGAAATCTTAGTTTTAAAATAGGTGTACAACTACACTTAGTCATTTATGAAATGTCTACTGAGTATCTGTTATGTACTGTACTTTGCCTGGAGATACTGAATGAAAGTTAGATTGATCTGAATGAAACTGAGAAGTCATAGTCAGGCTTTTTTTCTCCCTGCTAATGTGCAAATCAGTCTACTTCTGATGTTTTAGCTAGCTTTCTCAAATAATAATATGAATGCCAGATTAGCTGTTTCATGGAAATAAATTGAGTAAAACATTGAATTAATTAGTGAGTTGCCGATTTTTAATAACAGTATACCTTTCTTTGTAAAAATATTGATTACTGTTCCTATAGTATGTTTTGATCATGTTACTATTTGAATGAAGCAAGGACTAAGTTTGTACTTTTAACTTAATCTACTATTTGGGTTTTTGTTTTTGTTTTTTTAACTTTGGGAAGACTGTGACTTAGTTTGATTAGATTTCATAGGATTTTCTCTGAAATTCTGAGAAGGGCAACAGTAAAAAAAAGTGTAGCAATTAAAAACTATCAAAGAAAATTTAAGAGTCCTTATAAAGTAGGAAGGAAAAATATTTCTCTACATCATTTAGGTTGAAATTTGAGGAATAAGAGTTGAATTTTAAAACTGTGCCTATGGAAAAGGACGTGTGTGTGTGTGTGTGTGTGTGTTTTCCCCCCACTTTGACTCCTCCTTATCCTGCACTTAGTCATAATGAAAAATGAAACATTTGGTGTTTTTCCTCTTTTCACTTGAGTCCCTTTCACTGAATTACATCATGCTAAATCTGGCATATAACAGTCTATTGGCAATTTCCAAATATTATATAAGTTTAACAAAGAATAATTAAACCTTAACAGTTTTTGGATTTCCTAGACTTTGGGCTAGTATCTAGAAGTATCAACTTCTGGGTTAAAATAAAAGGATTCTGATTTTGAAAAATATGAAAGCAGAGGTTGCGCTGACACTTAAAGCATATTGTTTAGTCTCTCTATTCAGTTTCTCCAGCTCTGTTTCATAGGGTTCTTTTTTTTATTATTATTTTTTGGCTGCGTTGGGTCTTCATTGCTGTGCATGGGCTTTCTCTAGTTGCAGCGAGCAGGGGCTACTCCTCATTGCGGTGTGCAGGCTTCTCATTGCAGTGGCTTCTCTTGTTGTGGAACACAGGCTCTAGGTGCGCAGGCTTCAGTAGTTGTGGCACACGGGCTTAGTTGCTCTGTGGCATGTGTGATCTTCCCAAACCAGGGCTCGAACCCATGTCCCCCGCATTGGCAGGCGGATTCTTTACCAGTGCGCCACCAGGGAAGTCCTTGTAGGGTACTTATAAGCATCGGTACCTTTAAACTTTTTTTGTTCTTGGCACATGATAATTACTAGTATCAAATGTGGTTGTGTATAAAAACATAGAGGTAGTATAATGTAGTGGTTACCAACATGGACCCTGGGAGACAAAATTGATCTGAAGGCTGCAAGAGGAAGAGAAACCACAACCTCTGAACTCTTTGGATGGTGAGAAGCAGTTGCCCAACAGAACCCTAGATTGGATGTTGCAGAGTGTGGGAGTTACGTGGTGCTACAGAAGGTGGCCTGTACCCTCAAGACCTCCTTCCCTGCCCCAGCCAGAGTGTAATCAGGCAACATTCTCCCCATGCAAAAAACACCAAAGAGTATTTCAAAGAAATATTAGTAGAAAATTTGTTGAAATGGAGCATTTTAGTCTAGATGTGGTACCTGGAATAAAGTCCCAGTAACTGGCATTATCATGAAGCAAAGTTAGTGGTTAGGTCATCCTGCATGGAATTCACAGTCAGAACACCTACAAAAAGACAAGCTGTGACCAGAAAACAGATTTGTTTAGATGATACTGGGTACTTGGTCATTTTGTGTTAATTAGAACTGACAGCAAGGGATCACCAGTTATAAGAGAGCCAGGATTTTTGAGGGGTGATGGTAAAGAACCTAGTAAGTGAGCTTACAGATTTTGGAGAAAATAGTTAATCTCAGGAGGAGAAGAAAATCATTTCTGGAACTCTGCACAGAAAGATTTAAAAATTCATTCCTTAAAACAAGAACAGGATATTTGGAAAATAGTCACTGAGAAAAATACCTCTTGGGGTTATTTTAAATATGCAAAGACATATTTTAGTAGAAAAGACAGAAACATATAGTAGAAGGAATAGGTAACTTGAGAAAATCAACTTTATAGAGCAAAAAAAGACAAAATGCAATTGAGCACTATTCCAAGAGATCTGAAAGAAAAAGTGAAGAAGAAAGTATTTAGGAAACAGTGGCAGAGGCCATTCCAGAATGAAAGAAAGATGTGACTCCCAATTCAAAGGACCACCTATATAATCTGAGCAAAATTAGTTTAAAAAACTTGTCTTCTGTTTCTAGTATTGACTGAGAACAGCTAAAGGAGCTGGCTAGTGAAGAGCTGCCTGCCATTGAACAGAGAAGTTAGACCTTAAAGAGGTAAACTGGAGCCATATCTGCCCTGGAGCATTTACCAGTACAGAAAAAGCAACTGAGAGACTGAGCTTTTTTTTGGCAATAGGCTCCCAGGAAAAGGTGAAAGAGTTGGAATCCTGCACCTGTTAAAAGCACAAACTCTGGATGTGTCAAATCCCTTACCACTCATCCTGAGACTGTACCCCGCCAAAGGATGTTTTTTTCCCCAGGGCTATTTTCCCATCCATAGAATGTAGCTGAGAGAAGGAGCTGCTGAGAGAAGGTTTGTAGTGTAGAGCCTACCAAAGGCCAGAACACTCTATCATAACAACATTTGTTCCTGATTGAGAACTTGAGTATCTAACTCTGAAGAGAATGTGGACTGTACTCTAGACAACTCAGAAGAACCTCAAGTTTTGACCTGGCCCTAGGTCTCCAGTACCTGGCAAAAGAAAATAGAAATCCTCTTTAGAAGATGCTAGCAGCAGCCTATTATTTGTAAAAAATAAGTTTCCAAATATGGAGTCAAACAATCAAACTTTGTGAGACCCCTCTGAAAAATCATTTTAAGCCACAACCAACAGAAACAGAACCGTAGGAGCTCCAGAATATCAAACACAGACTTTAAGGTGCTATTTGATATGTCCTTATGTCCCTGAAGATAAAAAGCAAATTAAGGATTCTAGTTCCAGTTAAGATGGAGTAAACACATGCTACCCTTCATTTCCCACTGAACTCAACAATAAAACTTAAACAAAAATCATGATCCATCTGTTTGAGAACTCAGAGAATTCAAAGTACCACCACAAGAAGTGAATTTACCATTTTTTTTTCACTCCAGTATCCCCTGGACTGGACTCAAGGCAACATGAAACCTGGATGTGAATATTATGGTGCAGACCTAGAAGGACCCTGAAGCAGCCTGACTTAAGGAATGGGAAAGGAAACTCCTAAAGCTCAGACAGAGGGGGATTCCCACAGATTTTTTTTTTCACTCTTGTTTTCTCCATATTCTCAGGCCCCAGCCTCCAAGCAATCCAGTGGCATTGAGTGACAAAATGTTCCTCACCCTTTAGTGAAGCAGTGGCTCCAAGACAACAAAGCCAGTGTCACTGCTTTTTTCCCCCACTCTCTCTGTCCCCCTCTGCTTGACCCCTAAGGCACTGCAGTGGACAGTTTCCCTCTAGAGGTCCAAAAAAGGAGGCCTAAGGAACTAGAAAGTACCAGGTTGATAACTAAGATGGAGAAAACAACCCCATAAAGTTGTTTATGAAATCCTGGGCTCACCCCCATCCTGTAGGTGCATGAATCTGA
Organism: Mesoplodon mirus; assembly: GCF_964341445.2. Classification (NCBI taxonomy): domain Eukaryota; kingdom Metazoa; phylum Chordata; class Mammalia; order Artiodactyla; family Ziphiidae; genus Mesoplodon; species Mesoplodon mirus. Next base: position 75,211,805 of record NC_138980.1, read on the forward strand.
TCCTATTTAGCATATCATAGACTTTGAGAACTGGCCCAAGTAGACCTCTACTCAGGTCCCACACTGACCACTAGGTGGTACAAAGTGGACAGATCTGTATAGCACTGCAGAGGCTTTGAAAATTGAACACTGGAACCACAATCCGCAGAAGGCTAAACAAAAATACTAGCATTTCCCATAGGATGCAAATACGACTCACAGCAATTTTAACTGTAACAAGGATTCGTCACAGTTTTCTTTGTATTTATTTTGTATGGGGTTTGCTCAGCATTTGAATTTGTGCATTGTTGTTTGCTTATCAGTTTTCAAAATTTCATGGCCATTATCAGTTACTACTGCCCCTTTTTCTTTCCCTCCCATGTGGGAAATCAGTTACTTATATGTTAGAAGATTTGCGTCCCATCTATCTCTTACATTCTGTTCTATTCTTTCCAATTTTTTCTTTCTTTCAGTTTGGGTATTTTGTAATGACCTGTGTTTAAGAAAGTAATCCTATTTTCTGCTGTATCCAGTCCACTGATAAATGCATGCACTGAATTTAATTTTAGCTATTTTTCAATTCTGGAATATCCACTTGAATCTCCAGTTCTCTGTTGCACTTCTTCATCTTTTTCTTCATTTTTTCATCCATTTTATCTCTTTTCCTCTGTGTTCTTTAATATATTTATAATGGTTATTATAAAGTCGTTGTGTGTTAACTGTAACATTTGGATTATCTTTTATTCTGTTTTTCCCTCTGGCTATTTTCTTTGTGAGTCTTAAAATTTTTATTGTATGCTGTACTTTGTATATAAAGGAACCTTAGTAGTGAAATTAGTATTTTCTCACAGATAGGATTTGCCATTTCCTCTGTTTAATCACATAGGGTAAGGAGAATTGAGCTGGGTCAGACTGGGTTGCAGAATTACATAGACTGTGTCCATTGGGTTTCAAGTTGAGAGACTTGTCATGTGCATGATGTAGGCCCCTCCTCTAATGGAACTTTGTCTCTAACGACTGAGAGATTGTGGGAAATTTCACTCTGCTTATTCAACCTTGCCCTCCTACCTCCTCCCCCACCTCCAGTCCCTTGATTCAGAATCTGGTACCTTTCTGTCTCCTTTTTTTGTAAGTTTTTCCCTTCAGAGATTTTGAGCTTAGTTCTTTAGCCTCCCACCCCGAGCAGATAAATCTGTTGTGTGTTTGTTGGAAGTCTCTCTCTGTTGTGTGACTTTGTCTCCTGAGTACTATGAGATTCTAAGAAATTTCCAGCCTCATGCCTTGTCTTACTAATAGAGATACCTCATGAAGAAAAGTGACACTGCTTTGGTGCCTCTCTGTATTCCAATTTTCTTGGCAGTACTTGCAGCCATCAAAACTTCTCTTTCCTCTAGTAGAGTCCTTCTACCTGAGCCTCACCTTCTGTTTATATTTAGATCAGCAAATGTCCCCAGAGAAGAAAACAACTGGCAATCTCAGTTTACCCTCTTCCTGCTCTGGAGTTTTTATTCATCCATTCGTCTTACTTTTCACAACTTCCTAACATCTTTAAAAATCCCACCACTCAGATAATTTTATTATTAGCATTTTAATTGTTTAATAAAAGTAATACATGCATGTTTTGCAAATTACAATACTAAAGAAAGACACTCAGTGGGACCATATTGTGTACAATATTCTATACCTTTCCACAGCAGTTCATACAGGTTTACTACTTGTGTAATTGTTATTGCATCGAATTCCATCACACTATTATCATAATCTATTGATCTGATGTCATATTGATGGATGTTTTAGGTTGTTTATAGTTTTTGCTATTTACAATGATGTAATAATCCTTTGTACTTATCTTTTATGTTTATATAGATATAGCTATAAGATAAATTCCTCACAGTGGAATTACTTTTATAGTTACTGTGGTTTTACTTTCTAAAAGTTTCCCCATCTATGTACGCTTCATTCATCAATGTATAAGAATGCCTCTGCAGTGGGTATAATCAACTTTATAGTTTCTGATATGAAGTCTTTAATAATGAAGGAAGTTGAGCACTTTTTTTATGTGCGAACATTTCTTCTTTATGAACAGTCTTCATTTGTCCATTTTCATGTTGAGTTACTCATCTTTTATTGATTTGTTTGAATGCCTTATAAATAAATAACAGTATCTCTTGGTGTTAAGGGTTGCAAATTTTTTCCCCAGGTGTTTTTTTTTTTTTTTTTTTTTTTTTTTTTTTGCGGTATGCGGGCCTCTCACTGTTGTGGCCTCTCCCACTGTGGAGCACAGGCTCTGGACGCGCAGGCTCAGTGGCCATGGCTCACGGGCCCAGCCGCTCCGTGGCATGTGGGACCTTCCCGGACCGGGGCATGAACCTGTGTCCCCGGCATTGGCAGGTGGACTCTCAACCACTGCGCCACCAGGGAAGCCCCCCAGTTGTCTTTTGACTTTCCTTGTTTGTTCATTTGTTTTGGGTTGTGTGTGTAAATACATATACACACATACATATATGTAGAGAGAGAAATCTTTAATCTTTGTGTAGTCAAATTTATTAAACATTTCTTTTATTAATTCTTGGACAGCATCATTTTTGGTTCATATATTATATCTGATATTGATCTTTAATGGTATTATAATTATATTTGCTTACCGACATTAATTTTTGTCCCTCACTATTTTTTTTTTAGTTTAACACAATCATTTCTTTATCTACAAATCACAAGTTCTGCAGATTTTTACTTATATACACAAGTCCAGTGAAGATATAAACTACTTTTTACACTCTTGAGTCACCTTACATACACACTGCAGCCAGGGATATCTGCTGCCCAGAGATTTCCTGTTGCTCTTAACAGAAAATTCAGACACCTTACCCCATAGCATCATCAAGCCCTTTCTCTACCTTGTTCTTCAGTTGTCTTCATTTTCTTGAATTTTCCTTCTACCACAGGTACTTTAAACTTGAGATTTCCTCTACCTAGAATTAATCCTTCTTCTCCCTTTGCCTAGTTAAAATCAACTCACTCTGGGCTTCCCTGGTGGCACAGTGGTTGAGAGTCCGCCTGCCGATGCAGGGGATATGGGTTCGTGCCCCGGTCTGGGAAAATCCCACATGCCGCAGAGAGGCTAGGCCCGTGAGCCATGGACGCTGAGCCTGCGCGTCCGGCGCCTGTTGCTCCGCAACGGGAGAGGCCACAACAGTGAGAGGCCCGCATACCGCAAAAAAAAAAAAAAAAAAAAAAATCAGCTCACTTTACTGATCTCTTCTTAACACAGTGACTTAATGAAGGACAATTTTCCCTTTCTTGCTCTCTTAACTAGTTCCTCGCGTTATGTTCTCTCCATACCATATATCTTTGACTGACTATGTTTCACAACAGGAGGAATCTGCAAACATCTAGCATAGTGCTTGATGTGTTCATAGGTCAGTAAATATTTTTTGATTGGATGAGTATCTTGATTTTAACTCAAAAAAGCATTTTTATTTTTACCACGTGGCTTAAAATAGTGAAAATTTTTAAGACGACTGAAAAGAATTTACTATATTTTAATCAAGCAAGGTAGCTTTGAAAGGTGACTCCCAAAGATTTCCATTATCTTGAAGACAGAAACTGTGCTTTTCTTTTTTGTGTGTGTGTGTGGTACACGGGCCTCTCACTGTTGTGGCCTCTCCCGTTGCGGAGCACAGGCTCCAGACGCGCAGGCTCAGCGGCCGTGGCTCACGGGCCCAGCCGCTCCGCGGCATGTGGGATCTTCCCGGACCGGGGCACGAACCCGTGTCCCCTGCATCAGCAGGCGGACTCTCAACCACTGCGCCACCAGGGAAGCCCAGAAACTGTGCTTTTCATAAGCTTTCCTGGATCTAGGCAAAGAGATTGCTGGAAAGGCAAATGCCCCACTGTGCTTGCACTTTCCTTAAGGATGAAGTATAACTCACCAGACTTAGGATTGATAGAAAGTTATCTACAAACGCTTGGTTTTTTACTTCAGACCACTGTAGTGAATGCTTAGTGGCTTTCACTCTACAGAATTAAGTCTCACAGATGTTACTTTGAGGAAATTGTCATATATTACAAAATTTAGTACTATTTGTTTCTGGTAAAAGCGGGTCCAGCAGAGCTCTTCCCATTTTGTTGATGGCTAAATTTTACAAAACAGGGCCTGACTTATAGTACTTATATCTAATCTCAAATGATGAGGGATAACATATAAATAATAGAATCTAAATATCTATTTCTGTAAAATCTGGGTCGATTAACAATTATATTATACTGCTTATTACCTAAATAGGAACCTTGGGCTTTTGAAACATGCTGGCAATCTGCCTGCTTCATTTCTTTTTTCCCCAGTGAATTTCTTTTATCACTATTGGACAACATCATAAGTACAGTCAGGTATAAAAGCTGAAAAATGGATATAGCTGATTAATAAAGGGTGAGTATAAATTTTGTAATGAAATGAGTTTTAATGGATGAGGCTGTGAAAGGCCCAGTGATAGAAAGCAACTATGTTTATTTGTTAAATTTGTTGTGGATAAAAAAACTTTCTAATGAGAAGAAAAGAAATGACAGTTTTATTTATTTATTTCCACAGTGTTCAAAGAGTTACTTACTAGGACCGAACAAGAGAAATCTGGTGTTCCTCATATTCCCAAAATTGCTGAAAAAAAAAGTAATCGCCACTCAATCCAGGATGTACCAGGAGATATTGAACAGACATCACAGGAGAAAGGAAACAAGAAAATAAAAGCAAATACTGTTTCAGGTGGAAGAAACAAAATCAGGAAAATTTTGGATAAAACACGATTTAGTATCTTGCCTCCAAAACTGTTTAGGTAGGTAACAGCAATCTTAGACATGTAGGCATTTTCCTATTGACTGTAAAGATTTTTGTGGGAGAAGGGAAGTTTTGGGTCAGTTTTGTTTTTTATACAACTATTGCATCATAAAATCTATAAGCAATCCATAAATAAGTAAGAGTAAATTCTAAATGTCTCCTCATCACTTCCAAGAAGTTACCATTGTTAGATTATGTATTCTTCCATTAGCCTTGTTTTGAATTTTAGAAAAGATTGCTCGTTTTATTCTATGAAATCTTTTTTTGTATATTTTTGGTCCAGTATCAGTCCCTTGATCTACAAATTTGAATACCTTAAAACTTGGGACATAATTCACTGATACTATTTTTTTGCCTTTTTAAAAAAATTATTTTATTTATTTTTGGCTGCATTGGGTCTTTGTTGCTGCGTGTGGGCTTTCTCTAGTTGTGACGAGCGGGGGCCACTCTTTGTTGCAGTGCGTGGGCTTCTCATTGCGGTGACTTCTCTTGTTGTGGAGCACGGGCTCTAGGCATGCGGGTTTCAGTAGTTGTGGCTCGCGGGCTCTAGAGTGCACGCTCGGTAGTTGTGGTGCACGGGCTTAGTTGCTCCATGGCATGTGGGATCTTCCCGGACCAGGGCTCGAACCCATATCTCCTGCATTGGCTGGTGGATTCTTAACCACTGTGCCACCAGGGAAGCCCTGGGAAGCCCTGTTTTTTTTGCCTTTTACCCTGTTTTTTTGCCTTTTAAATCATCTTTCTCTTATTGCACTATTTATTCCCTCCTGAATTCTAAAGCTGACCTTTTTTTTTTTTTTTTTGCGGTATGCGGGCCTCTCACTGTTGTGGCCTCTCCCGTTGCGGAGCACAGGCTCCGGACGCGCAGGCCCAGCGGCCATGGCTCACGGGCCCAGCCGCTCCGCGGCATATGGGATCCTCCCAGACCGGGGCACGAACCCGTATCCCCTGCATCGGCAGGCGGACCCTCAACCACTGCGCCACCAGGGAGGCCCAAGCTGACCTTTTTAATCAAATTTATTTCTATTTTCAAAATGAAATGTCACCAAAACTGAGTAAAACTTCAGGAACTTAAATGTAAATTAAGGCCTGTAAAATGCTGATAAAATGAATACAGGGTCATGACTTGGAATTACTCTAGTATATATTATATCTGTGTATATTTTATATTATCTACTTTCTAAAGTAATCACAAACGTTCTAATCAAATACAGTACTTAGCACATAGTAGTCACTCAGTATTTGTTGAATTAAGATGGTGGATCAGTGGGAAAAAAAAAAAAAAAGAAAGCATATTCAAAGAAAATACTTAATTTGGGGCTCCTGAGAGTTTTTGACACTGTTCCAGATGATAATTATAGAGCTGGAAAGAGGTAAGTTCCTGCCTTCAAGGAATTCATAGCAGGAACCCTTTATTCTTTTTTTTTTTTTTAAATTTTATTTATTTTATTTATTTATTTTTGGCTGCATTGGGTCTTCGTTGCTGCGCGCAGGCTTTCTCTAGTTGCGGCGCGCAGGCTTTCTCTAGTTGCGGCGAGCAAGGGCTACTCATTGTGGTGGCTTCTCTTGTTGTGCAGCACGGGCTCTAGGCGCACGGGCTTCAGTAGTTGTAGCATGCAGGCTCAGTAGTTGTGGCACACAGGCTCAGCAGTCATGGCGCATGGGCTTCAGTAGTTGTAGCATGCAGGCTCAGTAGTTGTGGCACACAGGCTCAGTAGTCATGGCGCATGGGCTTAGCTGCTCCGCAGCATGTGGGAGCTTCCTGGACCAGGGCTCGAACCTGTGTCCCCTTACGGCCTCTCCATTAGTCGCTCCCCCGCAGAGCCCGGGGGGGAGGGGGCGTCAGTCACAGGCCCTAAGGCCTCAGCAGCATTTTGAAACGGCGAGTAGTGAGCAGGAACCCTTTATTCTTCACACATTTATTATAAAATAGGCACAATATCCAGAGACAGAATTACTGAAAGTAGAACAAGTTTCTTGCCCTGCATGAGTTGATCATCTAAAAGGGAAAACTAGGCAAGTGGTCCATTACAGGGTGATAAATGTTTTGATGTGTACAAAGGCAGGAGCAAGCTTGGTAGGTTTGAGTAGACTGTGTTTCTCAGTGCACACCTAAAGATGAAGCATGATAGATAAGTAAGTGAAGGATTTTGAATATTATGCTAAAGATATGGACTTCATGTCATAATAGGGAGCCATCAAAGGCACATGATGTGGTAAGATCTTTTAGGAAGATCTCTCTTTTAGCTGTGTTAGTGATTTGGGGTTGAAGGTGGAGCACAATGTAGCAGTAATAGCAAGACAATTAATTAGAAGGCAACTTGGAACAAGGTGGATGTCAGCTCTCATCTTTTAATTAAAGATCTCAAGAACTTCCTGATCAGAAAATGCTCTTCTTCATGAGTTTTTATTTTCAATTCAGGGAAACACGTTTGTTCTTCATTAATTTGGGGCTCACAGAGGATTGAAACATCCTGAGCTGTATTCATAACGTCTCCCGTTTCTAGAAAGTTTATTACTCATTCCTTTTTGAGTGAACTGTTCTCCTTGAGGTTTATAAAATATCATAACTTTAAAATAGCAAGATTCTTTTAATATAGAGCATACTGTAGTTCGACAGCATCATGGCAAACACTGTAAGAATAGGCTTGTTCTCACAAATGAGAATTGAATAAGGAAAATATTAGAGGGACCAGCTCACACTGAAGAGATTGGGGACAGTTTTGGATGACAGGAAGGCTGCATGAAGGCACTGAGGAAGAGAGAAAGGAATGGAGGACCAGAAGGCACAAAAGAGTTCACAAGGGGAGTTCCTCAGGAGGTAATGCTCTGAGTTCCATTTCCAGAAAACCTTGGGTGTTTGGTCTGGAATACACGATCTCCTTTAACAGGGTCTCATTTTGAACACATTGTGGCACAGTTGTGACATGTGTCATGAAAAGCCAGAGAACACTGTGATTGCAACTCACTTTAGGTTGTTCGTGTCACATTTCACCCAGCTATATTCAAGTGTCAGGCATCTAAATCAATATCTCATCTCTATAATGTTTCCCTCAGGAAGTGGAAATTGGTTACTCCAGTTGGATTCTATCTTTGCTTACAGCAGGAGGCAGGAAATTGAGGTAGCCAGGAACAATTAAATTTTCAAGCATTATTTCTTTATATTAGGACCTCCCAAAATGAAAGATCTAATAAAAATTGTTTTACTTAAACTCAGAGGGATTTTTTTGTTGTTGTTGTTAGCAAGCATTTATTGTCTCCTTTGTGCCAGCAGGAGGCTGTTGGCTGTGAATACAAATATGAATAAAATGCTGCCCTTTGGGAGTTAATATTAAACTGGTTATCTCTTCTAAACATAATGCTAATAATTTTATAAATTATATTTTATATAAATACCCCAAAAAACAAATTATATTACTGTTTTCTACTGGACCCTATTTTGCAGAGAGAACGAATTTGTCATTTTACAGTTCAGGCTGGCTACTTTGCATTTTTGACAATGTGTGTTATTTCTTGGCACTAAATCATTACAAATAAATTCACACAATCCCTTTTGCTACACACACACACACATCACTAGAAGTTCAGTAGAAAAACAGGCAGAGAACATGAATCAGATGTTCTGAATCAGTAATCAAGGATAAGGAATTCCCTGGCCGTTCAGTGGTTAGGACTCAGTGCTTTCACTGCCCTGGGCCCAGATTCAATCCCTGGATGGGGAACTAAGATCCCGCAAGCTGTGCAGCAAGGCCAAAAATTAAAATAATAATAATAATCAAGGATACACAGTTTTAAATGGAATATTGTTTGTTTCACCACAGGTTGTTAGAATAGTCAGTTTCTGAATTGATAACACAAGAGGGATAATAAGCTCAGATTGCTGTGGGAACATAAAATGATGCAACCTTTCTATAAAGCATTTGGGCATTTTTTTTAAAGAGCTTTAAAAATGTTCATATTTTTGATTCAGTAATTCAGTTTCTGATAATAATTGGATGAAGATTTATATACAGATGTTCTTAGTAATATTATTCATAATAAAACAAAATTGGAAAACCCTAAATGTCCAATTGCAAAAGATTGGTTAAATAAATTGTGCTATTTACCATGAAATGACTAGAAGGAAGAAGGTTGATTGTGGTTTTCTCTAAGAAGCTTTATAGGTAAATTTTCCATTTCTTGCTTGCTTGCTTGTTTTTTGTTTTTTTTTAATTTTTTGGTTTGAATATTTTTTAATTGAGAATTTTTTTTTTTTTTTTGCGGTATGCGGGCCTCTCACTGTTGTGGACTCTCCTGTTGCGGAGCAACAGGCTCCGGACGCGCAGGCTCAGTGGCCATGGCTCACGGGCCCAGCCGCTCCGCGGCATGTGGGATCTTCCCGGACCGGGGCACAAACCCGTGTGCCCTGCATCGGCAGGCGGACTCTCAACCACTGCGCCACCAGGGAACCCTGAGAAAAATTTTTTATGAGTTTAATTCCACAATTTCTCAATGGCTCCTATGTGTCAGGACTCTTTGGAAGGGGTACTTGGCTCTGCCTTTTGCAGCACCCACTTTAAGAGTACGGCATGAGTTGTCATAGAAATACTGTAAGAGAGAATGTCCACATCTGTGAGAGGAGTAAAGAAAATGAATGTAAGGAAGGAACAAATAGTTGAGATAAGAATAGGTAATTCCCCAAATCCCTAACCATGACATAATTTTAAAATGAAAGAATACTCCTGAAAATTAGAAGTGAAAAAAAAAAAAACTAATTGATTTGAATAACATCTGTAAATTAAGACATAGCAATGTGGATTTACTTGACCTGGAAATATTTCACAATTCAGGAAATCTGAATCATAGCTTTTGTTTTCTTTCATCATAGATTGTCTAAGTATCTAATTCATTGTAACAGTCCCAGAAGTAGACTGCCTTGTTTGCTTATTAGGAATTATTTTTTTCTTTCCATTTCTTGTCAGCATTCTTTCCTTGTTTGCTTTTAATATTGGGATTATTTTTTATTTGCATATTGATGATATTTATGCAGCCTTTTTAGTTTCATGTAATGAAACTAAAATATACTTTTATTCTAAGTAGATTCAGTATCAGGAATTATTGAGGAATTTTTCAAAACTATCTTGTTTCTGTTAGTGCATCACCTTGTTAGGAGACTGTTTTGGTAAGAAATGACATAATTATTTGCAAATAGGCTTTATAAATTCAGCTTCCAAGCAAGCATGGATATTTTGTCAATTAGATTATTTCATTAATGTCATAGCAGGGGTTGTACATAACATTAGTATAGTTTTCATTTATATATGTTCTCACCTTAATTACCATGAATTTGTAACCAGCTTTATATTATTTTAACTGTGCAGTGTCATAACTATTGCTGATTAAAAAGCAGAGGTAATGCTAAATAACATCAGTAAGAGAGGTAAAGACATTTAGTATTTCATGCACTTCTGAGTCTCTATAGTAAATTCCAGATTATTGCAAGTGACAGCCAATTCTCTTTAACATTGTTAAGGTTGTTTCAACTTTGGTTATTAGTAGGACCACATAATCTTTTTAACAGTTTGCTTCCTTGGATTTATTTACCTGACTCTCTGTGTCCAAAAACTAACTGGCAGGTTTGTTTTCAAAAATAAAAGAAAGACTTGCATTTTTAAAAATCTTTATTTTTTATGTAATATGAATTGTTGCCAAAATACTTACAAAGCTATAAATAAAATATGTGTGAAAGCCCCCCTCCTTTTTTTCTCTTACCTAATCTTAAAACATTTAGCACTGACCTTTAGGAATACACACCTAATTATAAGGAACCAGGACTTCCTTGGCAGTCCAGTGGTTAAGACTTCGCCTTCCAATGCAGGGAGTGCGGGTTCGGTCCCTGGTCGGGGAATTAAGATCCCCCATGCCTCTCGGCCAAAACACCAAAACATAAAACAGAAGCAATATTGTAACAAATTCAATAAAGACTTTAAAAATGGTCCACATCAAAAAAATCTTTTAAAAAAATTATAAGGAACAAACAGCATAAATAAAAGTTTCTTGTCAAATAAAATATTCCCTTTGCTTTATCTGTAAGATTAGACTGCATTTTCTCCCCCAGGAAAATGTTTTCCTCTTTCTGTAGTGCCTTTACCTGTTGTACCCACCCTGCCCCCACTCTGTTTCTCAGTGTGAATTGTGTAAAATCCTTCCTAGGTATTTATTATTCTATTTTTTTAATATACATAAATTTATTTTATTTTTGGTTGCGTTGGGTCTTCGTTGCTGCACGTGGGCTTTCTCTAGTTGCGGCGAGCGGGGCTACTCCTTGTTGCGGTGTACAGGCTTCTCATTGCAGTGGCTTCTCTTGTTGTGGAGCACAGGCTGTAGGCACGCAGACTTCAGTAGTTGTGGCTCACGGGCTCTAGAGTGCATGCTCAGTAGTTGTGGTGCACGGGCTTAGTTGCTCCACAGAATGTGGGATCTTCCCAGACCAGGGCTGGAGCCATGTCCCCTGCATTGGCAGGCAGATTCTTAACCACTGTGCCACCAGCGAAGTCCCTGTATTATTCTATTTTAATTTCAGTAAAAGTACTACTGTCTTCTTAAAAGTAGGAATCCTGTTTTCCTCTGTGCCAAAATGCTCACCTACATTACCTAATTTAATCTTTGCCATAGTCCTGGGGGATCGATAGTATTATTCACAATTTTGGAGGTAACCAAGGTTCAGAAACAGAAAGAAATTTCCCTGAGGTCACACAGCTAATAACCCAGGTCTGTCTGACATAGCTTGCTCTTGACACACTTATCTTTGCTTTCTTCCATGTCTTCATGCTTCTACCTGACTTCTCTCTCTCTCTCTTGTCCTGGCTCTCATCCTTGTCTGGCTCCTAACTGTCCTTTAGCTGTTTATTTAACAGTCCTCTAAACTCCATCTTACATAGCTTCCTAATCTGCCTGCATCTTATTTTTAACTCCTAACATATTCAGGAAGTATCCCATATCACTCAGACCTTATTAATCCATCCCAAGATAATAGGTAAGTATTCTGTGATAACTGTTTGTATATGTAGCAAATACTGGGTAGAATGCTACACTGAAAAAAATATAGATGGGAATTAATATTAACCTAAAGCATTGGTTTTAACCAGTTAAAACCAATGCTTAGAACTAAGTGGTATTTTGGTTGTTGATGCTGATGGAAGTCTTCATTGCTGTCCTATGTTTGTATAGGACTGTTTTGCTTATCCCATGTTTTATAGAACTTTTGGGGATATCTAAACCTTAAGTGACAGGGTTACATTTATTTGTTGTTATTTTTTCCCTTAAATGGTTTTAGAATCGCCTATTTAACACCTCTAAAATATTTTAAAGAAAATATTATATTTGCTTAAATATGGCCACTTAATTGATACTTGTTTTTGAAACCTTTACAGGCAGTTAACTTTCGATGACTTGCTTTCTGCTTTGGTTTTGATGTTCTCATCTAGGGAACAGCCAAACAACTAGACTTGAGAAATCACACAAGAAATAATATAACCTTAGAATAAACTAGACACTGTAAAATTCTTTTTCTTCTATTTTCATTTTTGGTCTTCTTTTTCCTTCTCCTTTCTGTTTGTCACATATTGTTCTTGTTGTTTGTTGCTATTTTCTATGTCATCTTCCTTTTTTCTTTTCTCTGTACTTGCTGGTTTGAGCAGTTCCCAAGTTACTCATATGTTTAAAGACCTGTCTTATTTTGTCACTTGAACCTGGCCCCGTTGTTTTCTACAACCTGCCATATTTTTGGCTTGGGTTCACACCCAACTCCATCCTTTGCCTAGAAGGTTGCCAAGCTTTTCGGTCAAGAGGATGAACCTTGCTGCAGCCCTGTGCATTGTTGGGTATATATATTAGTGTCTAGTGAAACTGGCAGACCTCAAGGACTCCCCACTCAGGTTCATTTTCTCTACCAAAACCAGCAGAAACTAAATATGAAATACAAACATTACGATGTACATTCCACCCTTGAACAATGCAGGGGTTAATTCATGTAAAATTTATAGTTGGCCCTACATGTCTGTGGTTCCTCACATCTGTGGATTCAACCAACCACGGACCATGTACTGTAGTATTTACTCCTATTGAGAAATATCCATGCATAAGTGGACCTGCTTAGTTCAACCTGCGTTGTTCAAGGGTCAACTGTAGTAGAATTACCTAGATGTGTAAGTTAAATTTTATTTGAGTGTAAGTGTTAAAAAACACTTTATTGCCATTTTCATTATTATACTTGTCCTATTTTTTAAATTGCTGTACTATTTTAAAATCATTACTTTGAATTGGTCCTATTATGCCTTAGTGCACAGAGAATAGAAATGTTTACTATTAAGACCCCTCAAATACTTTTAAGTGATATATTACATTCTTTTGAAGTGATGTAGGCCTGAGCCAATCACAGGACGACAGCATTGTGGGAACGAGACACTGTAGGCACAGTTTGGCCATAATGCCTATCCCTGGAACACTCTCATCCAGCAGCCCCGATCTCCTGCAGCCTACCACCAGCATGTTGGATTTTTCTAATCCCTCAGGTAATTTTTGTTTATTTTATTCAGCCATGTTGGTACCAGATAGATAAATAGGTGGTTGAGCCTTGTGCAACAAATACTGGATTTGCTTGCAGTCCTCTTTTCTCACCTCTATATTTTGACTTAATGCAAAAAAGCTAAAGAGAACATTATGTCTTTTTGTCTAAACTGGAGTGGTGGTACTTCCATTATGAAAGAGAAGTACATTATCTGTTGGTAACCCTAATCAGAGCAATGGAATGAAAGCAGAGATACTCCTTCTCGGTCAAGAGACATGTTACCCAGAATGTGGAAAGGAATAAGACAGATTATTTTAGTCTGAGTTGTCTCACTTACCTTCCTCTGTGATGTACAGAAAAATGTGTTAGTAGTTTTCTAGAAACACTGATTTTTCTCTCCATCACCTGAAGCTAAAGTTGTTTTTGTTATATACAATATTGTTAATTAAAGTACTATATCATCTTTTTTCATTGGTGTTCAGACTTTCATTGTGGGACATTGTTTATTTTTCTGCATCTGTTCATACTCAGAGGCAGAAATTGTCATCTAACTATGGAACTTCAAAGGAACACTTTGAAGAATTATTTATATATCCACCATTTGAATGGATTTGAGATGGCTTTAAGTAAAAGACACATACAGTTAAAAACTGAAATATATACTTGGGTCCAATGAGAGGAGGGAAAAAAACACCTCTACAAAAATGTGTCCATTTGCTTAATCTTTTGTTAGGTTTTCTGTTACATGCAGCTAAGCCCATTTCTACTTGATAAAATTGTCAAAAGATTATAAGCCAAATTTCTTGCTGTGGTAAGTGAGAGCTTTCATAAACTCACCACTACTTATATCTCCAGTCTCAGGTTTCAACATTTTAACCAATCCATTATCCAAATTTTATAACAATATAAAAGGTTCTCTTATAAAATTAAAAAAAAAAACCTCTACAAAGATGGGCATAGTTGTGATTCAGCTTCAGTTTTGACGCTAAATCTCTATCAGCTAGTGGGAAAAGGGAAGAACTCAATTATATAAATCTCAATATTAGATAGGAAGAAGTATAAATGTAGTAGTAAAGTTTATGTTTTAATACAGCAACATAAATTTAAAATGTAAGGCATAACATAAAAGCACAGTAGAAAGTTGTTCTGCACATTGTTTCTTCCTTTTTATTTCAGTTGCTTCTTCCCCTCTTTAGAGAGATTCCTAAACCCAATAATCTGTCTTTGATACACCCTACCCTCTACATGACTACCAATGTTATTTCTAGAGTGAAGGTTTCGATGAGTCTTTACTTGGCTTAGAAATTTCTAGTGATTTCTGTTAGTTCCAGCTTCAGTCATGCGATAGAAACCACTCCATATGTTTAATATCAGAAATTGTTACAAAGTATAAAGTAAAGTGTTCTATGTAAAAAGGTAAAAAAGCAAGCACTAAGGCATCGCAGGAAACTGCAAACTGGATTCAGCTTCTGGCACTTGAAAGAAATGCCACTACCAGGGTGAAGGAGTGTTGCATGAGTGATACTAGAGCCAAATACCCACAAGTAAGAACATAAAGCAGCAAGTCTCTTCTTCCTCTAACCTTGCAGTCTACCTCTGGTGCCCTTTTTTGGCAGAACCTAAGAGGGAGACAGTTGGCAAAGAAGAAATGTGGTTTGCAGAGTCCCAGCCCCATTGTGGCAGGGCAGCATGGGTTTAAGACAATAACTTAATAACTGTTGGTATCCAATTTTTAAAGCATAATTATCAACCCCTTTTCTAGCCTCCTGTTCTGCCATTCTCCCCACTGTTACCTCTTCTGTCTTTCCTGAGTATGGCATGTACCTTCAGAACTCTCTTTGCCCATGTTGTCTGCCACCTTTGGTGTTTTCTCCCTGCATATCCCGTGAAATTTCTTATTCCTCAATGCTGAACTCAGTTGTTACCTCATCTAGGAATCACAGGTCCCTCTGATGCAGAATCAGTATCTCTTTTTCCAGAAATCTCTAGCACATTTTCATTGTCTCTCTTACATTGCTTGTCATGTGGTAGCATGGGAATTTATTTCTGTGTCTGTGTGTGTGTGTTCCACAGCAGTACTTCTTACACTGTGTTCACAAACAAAACATTTAAGCACTACAAAAGCACAAACTAAATATGCATCTATACTTTCGTAAGACAAGTATTTAGGGATATATGATTTATAGATTGATTGACTTATGATTATTGATTTATGGCTGTATTTTTGCCACTGGCATATTTAGAAATGTGGCTGGGTTGCGGGGTGGGTAAGGGATGGGTAGAAGGGAGAGGAGAGAGAAGAAGTTGGGGATTTAGCTGGGGGAGTGAAAGGAAGAGAGAGGTTGGAATTACTAAAATTCAGAAACTGTAAGCCCCATGGCACTGAAATTCTTATCTCTGAAGAGGATGTACTACTCAACTTGATTTCAGATTGATTGCATAATTCTCTCAATGAAAACATGTTGAAAGGGCTGAAGATGCCCTTTTAAAATCTATTCAGATAAGATCAGTCTGCAAAGCTCAGTATGTAGCCTTTGTCCATATGAGCAATATAAATGAACACACACAAGATAGGAATTTAACTTAAAATTATATTTTTAAACCCCCAAATGAGCAACTTTACAAAAGGCCTTCTGCCATGCTATTTGTATTTATGTTGAATAAAATATTTATTACCAATTAATTCCAAATTCAGCTCCGTAAATCATATATGGCAGCACTGAATTTTAGATTAGCTGTGTACATCACGTTTGTATTATTGTAGTACATGTGTCACATCAGCCAAGTTTGACTAACTTTTATCAGTCTACATCTCAGTTATATTTTTGCTGCATGTTTTAAATTGTTATTAGAAAGTAAGGACAAAGCTACAGAACTGTTTAATAGTTTGCTTTTGATTGCTGACTTTTTTATGGTTTTGCTTTGTTTTTGCTGCCTACAGCTGTTGGTTTTTACTGTAAGTATCTTGAAGACTACGGTATTTTATTGCTTATGTTTGTATGCAGTATTTTACTATATTTTTAAAAGTCAAATAATACAGAATTGAATGAAATAGGAAGCAGAACTTTTCTATACACTTACAAGGTTGCCAGTGTAAACTGGCGTGTATTCTTTCAGTCATTTTCTTTGAATATATATGTTTTTATACTCATAGAATTAGCGTATACGTGCTATTCTGTAACTTGTGAAAAGTGTTTTCAGAATTTTTGAACTTAATGTGAGATGAGGCCTAAAAGAAGAATTCAGAGTATAGCTAAAAGGATTTTAAAACTGAATTTTTTTTTTCTGAGTCTTCATATGGAACTTTTTGCTTACTCTTTTTTATTTAATAGCACAAACATTTTATTTGACTTCGTTAATGTTTAGTAAACTTCAGATTCTTTTTGCATTGCAAGTATTTTAACTAATTTTTAATTATAAAGGAACATATATTAAAGTTTTTATTTGCAGAGAGAAGATAAAATATAAAAGTCTCCGCTTTCCAGAATTAACAATTGTTCATTTACTCCTGTATCCTTCCAGAAATTTCAGAGCACATAAAATGTGTGTATCGTTTCCTTCACGCCAAATGATATAATTTTTTTCCACTTAGCCCATTTCACTTAGTAATATACCGTGAATACCTTTCTGTATCAGAATGTATTCTACCACAATTTTTTGAACAGCTGATAGCGTTGTTTAACCAGTCCCCTTTTAGTGGATGTTTGCAGTGTTGCCTAAACCTCTGTGTTTACATATCTTTACATGTTGTAGGTTTGCATTATTGATATATTTTTAATTTTGTCAAGAATTTTGTGGAAATTTGCTTTCTTGTTATATAAGTATCTATGAAATATTATCTGTTTTGCCTCTTGGCCTGCAGAACATAAAATATTTGCTGTTTGACCCTTTGTAGAACAAGTTTGCCAATCCTTAATCCATACCATTATACCACTACCCTGTGTTTGCTTTGTGAACTTTTCACTATGCAGATTGTCTTATTTACTTGATTATTGTGTGTCTTTCCTTGAACCACCACTTACTCTCTTGAATATAAGCAAATCTCTGCAAGCAGAGACTTTGTCAATCTAATTTATTACTTCATCTTCATCACCTAGAACACTAATGATGTATATAACTGGCACTCCATAAATATTTGTACAGTGATTAACAATTTAAAGCAGAATGAAGAGGCAGTCTTCTGCTTTTGTTAAATGATCATCTTAAATACCTAAAAAGTTCTTCTATTTTTAGTGTAATCTCAGGGTCAAAACATGTATCCTTCACTTATCTCATTTTTTAATTTTATTTATGAGAGGTAGTTAACACTCTAGAAATTTTGCCCTTGGGTTGGAAGTCCAGGTATCTGAATTTCAGTTCTTGAATTCATTTACCTATTATGTAAGAATTTTATTATGGAATATGAATCATAAGACTGATAAATGCTGTATTGCTTCAAGATTCTTTTTAAATGTCTGTTTTGCTTACAGGATTATATTTTTATATGCATTCTAGCTTTGTGCCTAAAATTTGAAATGTTTAGATCATTTTTTCTTCTTGATTCAACTTTATTCTAACTTCATATTTACCATTCATCTAAACAGTTAACATTTGAGTATCTGCCATGTGCCAAGTATTATGTTTGGCATGTATGATGTTCTCCTGCTAACACACATGTTTGTAAAGAAAATATATGTGTTACACAGGTAGCAATTCTAAAATGGAAAAAGAGGTTTACATTGACACTGATATCTGTGTGGATAAATTTTTTTCCTCCATTGTCTCTGAAAATGTGCTGAAAATGTGCTCTGAAATGGTTTTCCAATTTGGCATTTATTATCTTGGTGAATTCACCAGGTTTGGGTTATGGAGTACCGTTTGGATAATTCCATTTGCAGATCTGTTCTAGAGCTACCCATTTATGATGCCTGAATCCCACTTACATGACTGTATGACAGTTTGTCCTTTGCATGTGAAACAAGTGGTTTTAACAGAGTATGAATTTAACAGAGTGTAACAGAGTACAGTGTTTAGCAGGATACACAAAATACAGACATCTGTTCCTTCCCAGATGTTATAGTATGTTAGCAGCAAGAGAATTGTATGCAGATTCCCCACCTGTCTTTGTGAACAAATTTCTCTGAAGAAATTAATAAAAGGGATCAGAACATCTCCCCATTCCTTCCAGGTCAGCCAGCTCTGCTGGCTGAGGCTCAGCCCCCAAAGACCTAGTAAACAAATCGAACTCTAGAGTCCTGGACAACTGAGACCTATTTTTGTGAAGAGGGTAGGAACAATACAGATAATAATAGTAGTTGTTTGACACCTTTTATTGAGTTAAAAGGGATAATGAAACTGTTCTGTCCAGTATCTTTCTTTTGGAAAACTGAAATTTCCAACTTCTTGCATTTTCTAGCCCAGAGTAGAGAAGCATCTCATTCGCATGGATTAAGACCCTACATTATGCCTTGTAGACTTAGAAACCTGACAATGTCAGCAACATGCTGAGGATTGACTCATTTGCAAAGAAATAGCAACAAGAGGTGTTTGGTGACTCAGATCTTTGCATACCTTAAGAAAAGGCAGTTTGGTGCGTGCATCTTACGAAGGGGACCTGAGTAGATGAAGTATTCTGCTTCCAATTTGACAGTAGACCCAGAACACTCAAGATATCTGTTGGCTAAGAATCCTTCTTCCTGGAATTGTATTTACGTATATTCAGTTGACTCTTCCAGTCCTGGGAGTCAGTCTCTGTCTTTTTGTGTCCTCAGCCTCACCGCATACTTTATTCTGTGAAATTATTTCCTCCCGCATCTATTTCATTATTCTTCTCTTTCCTTTAGCTAGGATTATACCTCAGGTGGTTTTGAGACAAATTTGTAATTTTTCTTTTCCTCTTAATCTTACAATGTATACAATGCTAAGAAGGAGGTAATGCTAGGCAAAGAATATACCATTACTTAAGCCACCAAAATATCCCCAGCCCACCCCCACTACACACATGACAAAAATATCCACAATAATACATTTTTCCTGATTTAAAATGAAAGAAATTTTTGTAACAATTTATTATCATAAGGAAAAATTTAACAGTTTTTCATGTTACATCTCTTTTCACTTAATTATTTTTAATTATGTAGTAAATTATGTAATAAAAATGTAATTATATTAAAAAATTGGCCCACTATTGTCATATTGATCATTATTCAGGAAGTTTTAGCCAATGCCATATAAGAAGAAAAAGAAATATGATAGAGTAAGAGGGAAAAATACCATTATTTACATGTACATAATATATGAACATTTATCTTAAAGTAGGACTTATTTACTAATAGCAGAAATCACAAAGGCAAAGACTGAGATTTAACCACATGAATATTTAAATTTTTCCTGTGTTAAAGTATATAAATATAAAATCTGAGAAGACATTTGCCACTTTATAGTAGACTGTGTTGGTATTTAGTATAATTCAGTAGGAAAAAACATGAAGAATACCAAAAAGTATTTTTAAAAAGGAATAATAATGGTTCATTAAACCAGTGAGTCTCACCAGTAACCAAAAAAGTGAAACATAAAATAATGACACATTTTTGGAGGGCAGAAATGCAATAGGGCTTTCAAAATGGAAAAAAAAAGTTTTAATAAACAGTTTTGATAAGAGTGTGACTAAAATTGCTCTCTTTATACGCTAGGATGATAAAATATTATAACTGTCCTGGAGAACAGTTCAGAAGTATATTTCAAAAACCTTAACAATATGCATGCCCTCTAACTCAGCATTTCTCTTTTTTTGGATTTTCCCTGAGGAAATAATCAGCTTGCCTGCAAAGGTTTATCTACAGGGAGAGTTTGGGGTGGGGGGAATTATTTATCATACTGTTACTTATAATAAAGGAAAGTGATATGCAAGGTAAATGTCTGTGATTAAGGGTTTGGATCATTTCAAATTATAAAATACATATTGTGAAGTCCTGTGCCTCTATTAAAAAATGTTTTGTTGAAGAATATTTAATGGCATAAAAATGTTTATAATAAACAAAAATTTTGTGGCTTCCAAATCGTATGCATAGTATGACTCTAATCTTTTTCTTGGTGTTTTCCTGTGAACATATATTAATATTTTGTCATCTGAAAAGATACATTTATTTATTAATAAATGTAGCAATGATTTCTCTTAACCTCCTGAAACAGAGATGTATATATTACTGTTCAGAAAGATCATTGTCTTCCAAATTGTTTTTTGAAGAGTTTAAAAACCATTTTCTGGAAAATAACAGGACATATTTTTGTATTTATACAGATATTCCTGATCAAGTTATAAGAGTTTTCAAAGCAGATCAACAAAGTTGCTACATTATCATCTGTAAAGATACTACAGCTAAAGAAGTTGTTTGTCAAGCTATTCATGAATTTGGTTTGACTGGTGCATCTGACACATATTCTCTCTGTGAAGTTTCTGTTACTCCTGAGGGTGTCATAAAACAGAGAAGACTTCCGGACCAGTTCTCCAAATTAGCTGATAGAATTCAGCTCAATGGAAGGTGAATGTGCTTATTAATGAATGTACTTATTTCTACATGTGTTTTTGAAGATTCCATGCTAAAAGAGATACTTTAATTAGGAACATCATGTTTTTAGGTCCACTGAGTTCTCTCTGAAATTAACATGTATTTCTCTTTTGTTAGCTTTCTGTTGTCTCTGTAATTATATATAATAGAATCTTAGACTGTTAGCACTAATAAGTGCTACCCAAAAGTGGGAGAAGGAGAGGGAGGATAGTGTTCTAAAATATTTTAGCCCTCCTGCTAAAATGAAGTCTTAAAACCACTGGTGTAGTCCAATCCCTGTTTTTTAGAGGGGGAAACTAGATGATCCATATCTTTATATGTATGAGTGTATATATGTTAATTTATAAATTTGCTTTTTAAGTGACCAGTATGTACTTTGGGCAGAAGAAGTCATAGTTTTCATAATTCTTTTTCTTAGTAGTTTTCCTTTTATGAATATACAGGAAAACTTTTAAAAAATGTTTTTAATGTGCTCTGTAAATTATTTGATCAACTAGAAGATAGTTTTAGTACTACATTTGTTCTTTACTCTGGTGATTTTCTCTGACAATAATGCAATCTTTTTAGTGAGCCCAGATTCATACGTAGGATGAGATCCTTGGAAACCTTAAAATGACTATCCATCATGGTTGCTGTTAAGAAAGAGTGGGTTAATGCTGCTTTGCTGCCTTTACATGGTGGTTAAGAGCATGGACCCTGGAGCCAGACTGCCCAAATTCAAATCCCTGGTCTGGCTTTGTGACCTTGAGCAAGCTATTTAGTTTCTCTGTGCCTGAATTTTCTCATCATAAAGTGGGATGACAATAGTGGAACCTACCTCAGAGGAATGTTATGAGAATTAAATGAGTTAATAAGCATAACATACTGTAAATGTTAGATATAATTTTATTATCTATAATATGAGTTTCAACACTTATTTATGGTAATCTCTTAGGCATGTGCACAGTTTAAAGGCAGAAGAAAAAGAAATATAGTTCCTTGACAATAAAACATAGATGGACACAAACTTAGGCTTAGATCAAGTTGTATGTTAGAAAAGAATGAAGTAAAAACTACATGTGATACAATACGTAACCTCTTCTGCGGCAACAGCCCTGTATATTTCCCAATTGTGAATTCTTTACTTAACCCATCTCTTAGCTTTTAAGTGCCATAAAATTGTTCATCTAAAAAGGTGAAAGGCAAATGAAGACCTTTTTTATGGTTACTGGTCAGTGCCATTTGCTGGAATGAGGTTTTGGATTTATCAAAGGAGAAATCACTAGTGGAAGTTTCCCTTCTTTATGGGTTTTATTCTTCTTTGCTTCTCTCGGAAATTTAGAGTTAAGAAGGAAATGAGTGCAGCAACAACTTCTGAGTAGAGACGTGAACAGTCTTGATTCAGGAGTTTATTCATGCTGTCCATGAACAAGTATTTGTATAGTACCTATTATGTGTCCTATATCCTTATAGAGCCCTCACAAAGCTTTTGTTCTTAAGAATATACACATGATTCTTCACGTCATGTGAGTAGTTTCTTAAAATGATTAAGTTCACAGCATAATCAACATTATTTTTACACTTTAAAATAATAGATGTTAAATGGTGGAATAAGAGGAAAACTTCTTCAAAGTCTTCTCATTTAAAATATTAATTTTCCATTTTATCTTTTAAAAAAATATTTATTTATTTATTATTTAGTTGCACTGGGTCTTAGTTGCAGGCGGTGGCCTCCTTAGTTGCCGCATGTGGGATCTAGTTCCCTGACCAGGGATTGAACCCATGCCCCCTGCATTGGGAGCGCGGAGCCTTAACCACTGTGCCACCAGGGAAGTCTGGCAAAACTTTTCTGGCAAAAAGTTATTAACAGTATAGTGATATTTTGATAACAGTGATAAAGAGGGAAAGTGTTCTTATAAATGTGAAATCACTTATAAAAACAGTTTTTTTCCTTTTAGGTATTATTTAAAAAATAACATGGAAACAGAAACCCTGTGTTCAGATGAAGATGCTCAAGAACTAATTAAGGAAAGCCAACTATCCATGCTGCAGCTCAGTACTATTGAGGTGGCCACTCAGCTGTCAATGAGGGACTTTGATTTATTTCGTAATATTGAGCCTACTGAATATATTGATGACCTTTTTAAGTTAGATTCAAAAACAGGAAATACTCACTTGAAAGAATTTGAAGATATTGTAAACCAAGAGACATTCTGGGTGGCCTCAGAGATTTTAACTGAATCAAATCAGCTCAAACGAATGAAGATGATTAAACATTTTATTAAAATTGCACTTCATTGTCGAGAATGTAAGAACTTCAATTCCATGTTTGCAATAATAAGGTAAATTTGTATAAATATTTCTTTATGTTTTTGTCGTGATACTGGACATGAAGCTGATTTTCTTCTTAGGTATTAAATGGCTAGGAGAAGAAAAGTTGAATTAATATGTGTTTATATAAATATTGTTAGATTTAATATATTTTCCATTCTGGTGAGACTGGTTTTTTTCTCTTTTTGTTTCTTCCATCTTTCAGTCACTTAAACATTTTTTTGGTAAGTATAGGTGATTGCCTTCCCAATTTTCTTCCTTTCTCCCCCTTTGAGGTATTATACCCTCTTGGATGTATGCCCAATAGCTGTCTTTATCATCAGACTTCTGTGCAACAGGCAGTACCTGCCTCACCATGATTTGACACTGAAAAATTAATGCACTAAAAATTAATGGTATTAATGCACTAACTTACAACTGCTATCTTGAAGTGACAACAGCAGCAACAGTAATAACAACGGCAGCCATTTGGTGACCTCTTCCTGTTTCCCACAGACTATACAAGGTATCAGTGAATGTGTTACCACTCAGACAAAAGCTGGGCCATAAGAATTGTAAAAATCCTTCAGTTTATGAGCCCAGGAAGTGTGGATGGTTACATGAGCTCCTGGGAATCTTCTTCCTTCTCTTCACTTATTATGAGAATCTAGGTCTAGGTAATTTATTTTCTGACCCTCATCCAGCACAATGCTGACCAACAGAGGGATTCCTCTTAAAGCAAGTCTGATTTTAATGGTGGAGGGTAGTAGTAGTTTGTTCTATTTATAAGGCCATGTGCTTGTATATGGCAGCATAATAGCTACCTTTACTAATTCCATCTATGCACACCCTCCAAAAAATTAATTATGATTTGTTCCTAATACTCACAGATAAAATTAGAATCTTTATAGGAACTTTTTAATCATAGATCTGTTATAGTAATAGAAAACTCCTTTATGAAATTTACCAGTGGATGCAATTGAACTAGGCACTGTGGAGGAAGTATTGAATAGAGATTAATAGCGTGACCTTTAGAATCAACTGCACCTGTACTTGAATCTTGCCTCTCACATGTCAAGGGAAAACTGAAGACCGGTTTCTCATCTGTGAAATTTAGGAATTACCACACAGTTTTTAACAGCTGGGTCTAAAACAAGAGAACAGAGATGCCATTGATAAACACTTAGAAGGCTAGAAATTGAAACCCTTTGTATAGGAAGCATGGAGTAAAGAATCTGAGAGTTATAGTCTCAGTTTCAGAGTATTCCATTAAAAAAAAAATTGACACCAGAAGAGATCTCTGTGTCCAAAGAAAATGGTAAAGGGCTAAAAACCATACCTTAGAGACCATCCTCAGGGTGGAGGTAAAGAAGAGAGTGCAGCCAGAGAAATAGAGGATCAATACAAGAAACAGTAGGAGAGCACAATTTTGATAGTGTCATTAAAGCCAAGGAAATAGAATGATTTGAGAGAGGGTGGTAGACAGCAGCCCCAAGATGAGCATAAGAAAGGCCTGAGATTTGGTTAAGAGGCTTTGCTTTGGTTAGGAGGTTTGTTTTGTTATGAAGAACATTTTATTATATACATTTTCGATAGTTCATGTAAAGTTAATTGCTTTGTATTCTTACATTTTATATTAAAATACATTACAGAATATAAAGGATATATTGACTTTTCAGCAGAGATGACACAGGCAAATCAATCACTTATGGCTGGAATTAAATAACAGATTTTATTTATTTCTCTTTTTTTAAGTCTAGCTAAAGGTTTGTCAGTTTTGTTTATTATTTCAGAAAACCTGTTCTTAGTTTCATTGATCTTTTCTATTGCTTTTCTGGTCTCTTATTTAGTTCTGCTTTGATTTTTGTTATTTCCCAAGGGGCTTAGTTTCTTCTTTTTCTAATTCTGGTTACATATGTTAGGTAATTTATTTGAGGTCTTTGTTAATATAATTATTTATCATTATAAACTTCTGTCTTGGAACTGCTTTTGAAGCATCCACCAAATTTTGGTATGTTGTATATCCATTTTCCTTTGTTTAGAGGCATTTTTAAATTTCCCCTTTGATTTCTTTGACCCATTGGTTGTTCAGGGGTGTGTTGCTTAATTTCCATATACTTGTAGATTTTTCCATTTTTCCTCTCACTGTTTCACACACTCTAGTCAGAAAAGATATTTGGTATGATTTGGGTCTTCTTAAATTTGCTAAGACTTGTTTTGTGGCTTACATGACCTATCCTGGAAGATGTTCTGTGCATGCTTGAGAAGAATGTGTATTCTGCTGATGTTGGATGGAATGTCCTGTATATATCTGGTAGGTCCATTGATCTAAAGTATGGTTCAGGTCCAACATTTCCTTGTTGATTTTTTTGTCTGGGTGATTGATCCATTGCTAACAGTGGGGTATTGAAGTCCCCTGCTATTACTGTATTGTTTTTTTCTCCCTTCAGATCTGTTGGTGTTTGCTCAATATACTTAGGTGCTGTGCTGTTGGGTGCATACATATTTACAATTGTTATGTCTTCTTGCTGGGTTGACCCCTTTATCATTATATAATGACCTTCTTTGTCTCTTATTACCATTTTTGACTTAAAGTCTATTTTGTCTGACATAAATAACTCTATTCTCTTTTGGTTTCCACTTGCATGGAATATCTTTTTCCATCCATTCACTTTGAGCCTGTCTGTATCCTTTAGGCTGAGTTGAGTAGGCAGTATATAGTGAGATCTGTTTTTTTTTTATCCACCAGTAACTGTGCCATTGGATTGGAAAATTCAGTCCATTTACCTTTAGAGTAATTATTGATATGTAAGGACTTAACCACTGCCATCTAACTGTTTTCTGGACGTTTTATAATTCCCTTGTTAACTTTTTGACTCTGTTGCTGTGTTCCTTTGTGAATTGGTGCTTTTCCATGGTGGTATGCTCTGATTCCCTTTTCATCTTTTGTGAGTCCACTATAGGTTTTTGCTTTGTGGTTACCATGAGACTTACATGAAGCATCTTATAGATATAACAGTCTATTTGACACTGATAAAATTTCAGTGACATACAAAACTCTACCCCCTCTTTTATGTTTATAATGTCACAATTTGCCTTTTTATATTGTGTATTCATTCACAAATCGTAGTAGCTAGAGTTATTTTTGACACTCTTGTCCTTTAACCATTATACTCTAGTTAACATCCCATCATATTTCAGTGTTGAGAGTTTTTTAAATTTCACTGTATACTTACCTTTATCAGAGTGTTGTATATTTTTATATGTTTTCATGTTACTAGTTAGCATCATTTCATTTCATTTGAAGAACTTCTTTTAGCATTTCTTATAAGGCACATCTAGTGATGGTGAGTTTCTCAGCTCTTGTTTTTCTGGGAAAGACCTCCATTCCTCTAGGATAACTTTGCCAGACAGAGTAATCTTGACTGTTAGACCACTCTCTCCTGGCCTGTAAGGTTTCTGCTAAGAAATCTGCTGATAGCCTAGTGGGGTTTCCTTTGTAAGTTACAATCTTTTTTTTCTCTTGCTGCCTTTATTATAATGTGTCTTGGAGAAAGTTGTTTTAGATCGAAATAATGGAGTGACCAATTAGCTTCGTGAGCTTGGATGTCTAGATCTCTTGCCAGGTTTGGGAAGTTCTTAGCCATACTTCTTTAAATAGTCTTTTTGCCCCCTTTTCCCTTACTTCTCCCTCTGGAACTCCAGTGGTTTGTATATTGTGGCTTTTTTTTTTTTATGGTTTCCCAACTTTCTTCATTCTTTTTTCTCCTCAGACTGAGTTATTTCAAAGTTCCTGTCCTCTATCTCATTGATTTTTCCTTCTCTTTGGTCTACTGGATGTTGATGCTCTCTAGTGCATTTTTTCATTTCATTCACTGAATTCTTCAGCTCCAGAATATTCATTTGGTTCTTTCTTGTGATGTCTATATCTTTTTTAAATTTCTCATTTGGATCATATAGTTTTCCTGATTTCGTTGAATTGTCTTTGTTTTCTTATAGCTGATTGAGTTTTCTTAGAACACCTATTTTGAATTCTTTGTTAGGTAAATTATAGATCGCCATGTCTTTGGGTTTGATTACTGGAAGATTACTGTGAACTTTTGGTGATGTCGTGTTTCCTTCACTTTTCATGTTACTTGGAGTTTTGCATTGCTCTTTTTGCATTTGAAATACCATTCACCTTCTCTGAGTTTTATGAGTTGCCTTCAGATAAAAAACCTTTCATCATTCTTGATATATTGATAGATTCTGAGGCTTTCTCAGGCATTGTGTGGATACATCTGCTCCATGCTTCTTTTCCCTCTTGTGGCAGAATTCTGAAGCTCGTATGTCTTCTCTGTATCCTAGGATGTACTATGTCAGCTGCTGATAGTGTCTCTTTTGTTTTCCTAAAGGTAGTGCTACAGCTCAGGTTTGTGGTTTCTTCTTTACCCACAGACTCTGGCCTGTTTCCTGTGTGTGTTTCCTCTCTACCAGAGCTTTCTCTTGGGACCTTGCACAAGGAGCCAGTAGCAGAGTGGGGGGAGGTGTGGGTTTGTGCAGGTTGAGCTGCAGGTGCTCTTGGGTACGTTGGGGGGTTTACAAGTGAGGTTCTCCCTGTGGCTCCTGGATGGACTTCCTGTTGGAATCCAGAAGCATTTAGCAGGAAATGCATCCCTTTAATACCTCTTGGAATCTTATATGCTGCTCTTCTGATCTGTTCCCTCCCCCAAGTCATGGAGCTCCCACTTTAGTGCTCTGGATGCTACAAGACAGAATGAGTGTCTTTGGCAGCATCCTACGCTGCTAGGGTAGCCAAGCATTCACTCACTGGCTCTCCCTTTCCCCTGTGGGAGAAATCATGGGCCGTCTAGTTTAGGCTTAAGCTATGCTTTCCTTGATGCCAGCAAAGTCAAGCTATTTCTATTCCAGTGCATCTGCACTCTTTTTTTCTGTTCTGTTATATTCCAGCAGAGTGCTTGAACTTCTCCTATGGAAACCTGGACTTCACAAAGGCTCTCTTGTCTGTAGCTGACCACCCAAGTCAGTGTTCTCCATGTGTTCCCAGACCACAGCTAAGAGAGGCCAGAGCCATTTCATAGTCTCCTGTAGGTTCTACAGCCAGTACCCAAATCTGCCTGCTTGTTACCCAGTACACCAGTGGGTGAGACTCCTCTCAGGTCCCTTGGTCTGTGATTCTGGGTCTCACAACTCCCACAGAGGCACTACTTACTGTTCATGGATAGATGCTGAATTTTCATTGTTGGGGCAGGGGGTAAAATGAGGGTCATCTTATGACAGTATAATGCTGACATCACTCTCTCCAGTCATCTCCTGGTTGAAGTTTGTTTTCTAGTCATTTCTTGCACAAGGGCTTATGGGAATTATATATCCTGAGCATATTCAGAGTGTTTTTCTGTTGCCTTTGAACTTCAGTGTCAGTTTATCTGCCTTTAAAATTCTTGTCTAACATGTAATTTCTTGGGAACCTCATAGATAATGGCTCTACAACTAGCATTTTATATAGTTGTTCAAATTTCTGAGTTTACTCTCCATGTTATTTCCTTATCTCTGAAGTCATTTACCTTTAAATGGGTGTTTCCACATCTCATTTAATTTTGTATCAGGTTCTCTGGAACTGTGGTATCTATTCTATAGATTCAGTTCTTTTGTTTCTGAATCGTTTTCTCAAATTGTACTTTTGAATATTTTTTCAGTTCCAT
Organism: Mesoplodon mirus; assembly: GCF_964341445.2. NCBI lineage: Eukaryota > Metazoa > Chordata > Mammalia > Artiodactyla > Ziphiidae > Mesoplodon > Mesoplodon mirus. Next base: position 75,240,701 of record NC_138980.1, read on the forward strand.
TATTTTCGTTTCCTTCTTCAAGGATACCAATTATATATTTTTTAGATCTCCTTTGTCTTCCATATCCATTATTTTCTCTCTTGTTCTTTTCAGCTCTGTCCATTTCCATTGATTGCTTTTGTTTATCCTATCTTTTAAGTCACTTGCCTAAGGTTTTAGCAGTGTCTTTTTTTTCTTTATGTAGGTTCCAGTGTTGCCTTCATTTCTCTGTTGGTTGCATTTTTTCTTCCATTCTTTTCTAAACTTTACTTAACTTTTTATCAACTTATATATTTTTTCCCTAAACTCTTATATCACTTCATTACTCTTTGTTTACTTTATTAGTTCATTTGAAATCATGGCTGGAGTCATTAGTCCCAGTTTTTATTGTATTGTAGGAACATTTTCCTGCTTTATGATCTTTAAGTCTTTGTTTTTCCTTGTAGCAGCATGTTATAGGTCTGGCATTCATTCCTTCTTTTTGAATGACATGAGTTTTCCTATACCATCTATCTGCAGGAGATTCACATGGGAGAAAAGCCAGGGCAGTGTCCCAGGCTAGCAGAAATAGAGCTTGTATGTGAATAGTTTTACCCTTTACTTCTCTCCAGCAAATGAAAATTGGCAGTTTTATGCCTGCTTACAACTCAGTTTCTCCCTTCTTTCTTGTGTCACTGTTAAATTCCTTCTTGCCAAGATGTTATATCACTGTGTGTACTGTGTTAATCTTACTTTCCCTGACACTCTCTGGTAAAGAACAGAGTCCAGCCCCCTCCGAATTCTGTCAGCCTATGGACTCTGTTGTGTTGTTCCAAATAGGGGATTCCTGGTTTGCCTTCTGGGTGAGTTACCTGCTTCAGAGAGCTGTGCTTTACCAGCTTTCATTGACATCTTCAGCTGCAGGCATTCTTTTTCAGTATTTTGCATACTCAAAGTTGACCTTGACTATTTTTTGACAGCCTTTCTAATGTGTTTAGGAGTTACAGATATCTCTTAGTTTTGGTGGAGATGAAATTTGCATTCCTGTTATTCATCCTTGTAGTTGTTTGGGATGATTTCTGAGAAGCAGAGGAAACAAAGATACCTTAACTCCACACTTTAAAATCAGAAGTCAAGAGAACATTTTAAATACCATAGTATTGGTAAAAGTCAGGTGGCTGAGAACCAAAGAGGGATTAACTGGTAAGAAAATTGCACTATTCATTCAGCAGCATACCTATGAGTTGGCAGTATAGAGGTAAGGGATAGGGAGGAGGAGTCGTAGCCTAATTGGCATGCATTATTTTTAAAGTTAGGACTATCTGAGTTTGTTTAAAATCCTATAGAGAGGAGACATTGAATATACGAAGGCCTGAGGGACAACAGAATTAGAATCTAGGGATATGGAAGTATTGGAATCAGGGACATGAGTGGCCAAAATCTCAAGGAAAGAAGGTTTTCAGCCCCAGAACTTGCCTTCTTATATAACGCTTGTTATTACTTACACCACTTTCAAATAGATAATGTGTCCATAAAGTTATTTCTAAGCAAATAACAAAACATTGTGATACTTGAAGTTTATTTATTTAATTTTTTAATTTTTATTTTTTTTGCGGTACGCGGGCCTCTCACTGTTGTGGCCTCTCCCGCTGCGGAGCACAGGCTCCAGACGCGCAGGCTCAGCGGCCATGGCTCACGGGACCAGCCGCTCTGCGGCATGTGGGATCTTCCCGGACCGGGGCACGAACCCGTGTACCCTGCATCGGCAAGCGGACTCAACCACTGCGCCACCAGGGAAGCCCTTGAAGTTTATTTTTAAGTTAAATGCCTATTTTATGGAATTACTAAATTTGTGATTTACATGCAGACTACAAAATAAAGGCTATAGGTATACAGCCATAGGCAAGTAATGTAGTTCCTTTGAAGGAAGTTTTCCTTAAGATCAAGGAGTCCCTTTTATTTATTTATTTTTTCATGGTTCTCCTGTTTATTTCAACACATTGAAATTTGTCCCTGCTTATTTTACCTTTATTAGAAAAGATTGGTTTATACACTTTCCTGACCTGAATCCTTTCTCTCCCACAAGTCCCTTTCTAATGTTTTTATTCTCATCTTTGGCAGTGGCTTGAACCTGGCATCTGTAGCACGACTCAGAGGTACTTGGGAAAAGTTACCAAGCAAGTATGAGAAACACCTCCAAGATCTACAAGACCTTTTTGATCCATCTAGAAACATGGCAAAATATAGAAATATTCTTAGTAGTCAAAGCATGCAGCCTCCAATTATTCCACTCTTCCCCGTTGTCAAGAAAGATATGACATTTCTACATGAAGGTATTTAAAAGTTATTTGAAAATTAGCGTATTTAGCTTCAGCTAATTCTCCATAATTGTGATGTATTTAATGTATTTTCCAGTCTATTGATTAAAAGTCACTAAAGCTTTACCCAGTCAAATGCAGCAAATCTTAGGAACCAAAACCTACATTATTGATAAGAACAAATGTAGATGTTTACCCAATGCATTCAAACTTAAAGTTGACTTACAACCAAGATCAGACTTTTTGATCTTATTTATTGTTTTGTTTAGTAATATTTTTCCTTCCAACTTCATTTTTTAATTACTAAACACATACAGAAAAGTACCCAGAACAAGTAAACAACTCAATGAATTATGACAAAGCAAACACCCATGCAACCAACATCCAAAGAAATAAAATATTGCTTACCTCCCAGCACCCCCACTCATGCCCTTTCCTAGTTACCACCTTTATCTTCCCCAAAGATAACTAGGATCTTGACTTCTAATACTGTGGTTTAGTTTCACCTGTTCTTGAACTTTATATAATCACAGAGTATGTTTATTTTTTTAGTTTTGGTTTAGCTTCTGGATTATTTTGGTCAACATTAGACTTTTGAGATGAGATTCTTCCGTGTTTTTGAGTGTAACTGTACTTCATTTTGAAAACTATTTAGCATTCATTCCATTACATAAATGCAATACAGTGGATTCATCCAATCCATTGATGAGCATTTGATAGTTTCCACTGTTTACAAATAATGCTGCTATGAATATTCTTTCACATATCTCGTAGCGCACGTGCATTTTTGTTCAGTATAATTCACAGTGAAATTTATGGGTCCTGATATTCATATAATCAACTTTGGAAAGCAGTTTGAGGTTAATCTACTAAAGTGGAACACTGGCAGTGTTATTAGCGTTCTTGTTGTTCCTCATTCTCACCAACACGTGATAAATTGATCCTTTTTATTTTTACCCAGTCCAGTAGGTGTGTAATTGTATCTTGATGTGGTTTATTTTGCATTTCTCTGATTACTAATGAGGCTGAACACCCTTTTGTATATTTATTCGTCCTCTTTTGACAATTATCAGTTCAGTGTCCTGCTTATTTTTTATAAGGTTCTGTTTTTCTAATATACTTTTTAAGAATTTTGTGTAAGTCCTGTATATAGCATGACTTGCCTTTTGACTCTCTTAAGGATGTCTTTTGATGAACAGTAAGTTCTTAGTTTTAAAAACTTAATTTATTAACCTTTTGCCATGTGGTTTATCTGCAATCCCCTTAATTGATTTTTGTGAATGGTATTTGTCCTCCATTAACTTGCTGACTATAGAATGTTTTACTAATTTTCTAGTGTTACACTAGACATTATACTGGATTGGCCAAAAAGTTCGTTCGGTTTTTTCTGTAAGGTGGCTCTAGTAGCTCTTAGTTGTCTTTCACTTCATTCGAAACAATTTTGTTAGATTGTATCGTGACAGGTGTCATGTCAGTGTGCATTTTTTAAAAACTTATCAAAATTGGTGGATTTTTGTGTAGCCATTTTAATATTGAAGATAAAAGAAAAACAACATTTTTGGCATATTATATTTTATTATTTAAAGAAACGTAAAAATGAAACTGAAACACACAAAAGGATTTGTGTGGTGTATGGAGCAGGTGCTGTGACTGCTTGAACGTGTCAAAAGTGGTTTGTGAAGTTTCGTGCTGGAGATTTCTCGCTGGACATTGCTCCACGGTCAGGTAGACCAGTTGAAGTTGATAGCAATCAAATTGAAACATTAATTGAGAACAATCAACATTATACCATGCTGGAGATAGCCAACATACTCAAAATACCCAAATCAAGCATTGAAAATCATTTGCACCAGCTTTGTATGTTAATTGCTTTAATGTTTGGGTTCCACATAAGTTAAGCGAAAAAAAACCTTCTTGAACATATTTCTGCATGTGATTCTATACTTAAACGTAACGAAAACGTTTCGTTTTTAAAACAAATTGTGACCTGTGATGAAAAGTGGATTACTGCACAATAATGTGGAACAGAAGAGATCGTGGGGCAAGCGAAATGAACCACCACCAACCACACCAAAGGCCGATCTTCATCCAAAGAAGGTGATGGACGTTGTGTATATGGTGGGATTGGAAGGGAGTGAGTCTTCTATTATGAACTCCTTCCAGAAAACCCAATGATTAATTCTAACAAGTACTGCTCCCAATTAGACCAACTGAAAGCGGCACTCGACCTAAAGCATTCAGAATTAGTCAACAGAAAATGCATAATCTTCTATCAGGATAATGGAAGACCGCATGTTTCTTTTATGACCAAGCAAGAACTGTTACAGCTTGGCTGGGAAGTTCTGATTCATCTGCCATATTCACCAGAGATTGCACTTTTGGATTTCCATTTATTTCCGTCTTTACAAAATTCTCTTAATGGAAAAAATTTCCATTTCCTGGAAGACTGTAAAAGGCACCTGGAACAGTTCTTTTCTCAAAGAGATAAAAAGTTTTGGGAAGATGGAATTGTGAAGTTACCTGGAAAATGGCAGAAGGTAGTGGAACAAAAAGGTGCATACGTTGTTCAATAAAGTTCTTGGTGAAAATGAAAAATGTGTTTTAGTTTTACTTAAAAACCAAAGGAACCTTTTGGCCAACCCAATATATTTATACTTGTTGATATTAATTCAAGTAATACTCATTAGTACTTTCCTGTGTGTCAGGCAGTGCAAGAAGTTAGACCATTTAAATTCCCATTTACTTACCTCCCGTCATATACAGTTGTTTCCATGCCTTTAAATGCCACACGATACTATTGTTGTTTACTAAAGTCAGTATTTATTTAGCTTTACCTGCATGATGATATTGTTACTGTTCCTGCATTTCAAAGTTTTCATATGGTTGGGGTTTTTTTCTCCTGTAGAACACTGATTATTATTCCCTTATGCGCAAGTCTGCTGGTGATGAAATCTCTTACTTTTTGTTTATTTGAAAAATGTCTTTAATTAATATTCATTCTTAAGGCATAACTTTGGTTGCCACTTACCTTTCAACATTTTGAGATAGCAAAACTGTCTCCTGGCTTCCATTGTTATTGTTGAGAAATCAAGTGTCAGTCTTATTTGTTGTTCCTTTGACAATAATCTACCCTTTTTCTAATAGCTGCTTTATCATTTTCTCTTCTCTCTATCTCTGTTTTTCTCTAGTTTTGCTATGATGTGACTAGGTGCAGCATTTGGTTTTCTCTGACGTGGATATTTTTATTCATTCTGGAATTTTCTCCCAGCTTAATGTCCAATTTTTAAATCATTTCTTCAACTATGTCTAATTTACTGTTAAATCCAGCAGCAAATTCCTTATTTCAGTTATTGGGTTTTTTTTTCCAGTTTTACAATTTAAATTCATTTTTTATCTTCATGTTCTCTGCCAAAGTTTTCAGTGTTGTTTTTTATAACCTTGCACATATTTACCAGTTACTATTATGTTTATCTCCAATAACTCCATAATCTAGATCCTTTATGAGTCTTTTTGTTGTCCTTTTTTTTTTCCTTGCATTTCAATCATATTGAATTTTCTCCTGATGTACCTGGTTATTTTTGACCAAATGGATGTTGTGTATGAAGAAATTACGGAAATAATCTAGGGTTTCAGACAATATTACATTCCTCCAGAGAGAATTAAAGCTTGCTTCTGCCAGGCAGCTAGGGGCGCTAGCAATCCAAAAATCACCTTAAACCATTTTCATATTTTGAGATAATTTAACACTCAACTTTTATCCCAGTCTACATTTAGTGTATCTTTAGTCTGAGGTTATATTATAGGCCTTCAAAATCCCAACCCAAAACATTGAAGATTTATCTAGACTTAGGTTGTTCTTCTCTAACTTCAAAGGTCATGGTGCCACTACTCAGTTTTTCAGCTCATCATCCACTTTTCTAAAATCAGCAGATGCTGGGTCAAGCACTGGGAAATGCTAACTTGCCACAGATCTTCATTATTGCTTCAGATCTTCACAGCCTTGATAGTTTTTTGATTACTTAAAACATTTTTTTTCTATTTTGTCCAACTTTTCTAACTGTTCTTAGCAGACGTGTTGTGCCAATTAACTAGTTGTACTGCCCCCACTTTCATTATCACTCCTTTTTCATAAGAAAATATCATTATAGGCTTCAAGTATATTTTTCTGACATGCTCCCTCAAAACATGTTTATGTGACTTGAAAGTATTTTGGGTTATCATTTTGTTTTCAACTCATGTTGAGACCCTGAACCATTTATATGTCCAATGGATAGGTGCCATTTACTACAAAAAGGGAGCCCACTGTGTGTTCCAGACCCATGTGGTTCTCAAACTTGGCTTCAGGGACTTGGAATTGCACAGACACCTCGGGGGCTATGTGGAAAATAAATAGGGTCACACCAACTGTTAAAGACAGGTGTGAGAAAAAGACAGATTACCCTTTGAACATATAATTTTTTGCCTTGTAGTTTGAACTGGGTAAGCCAACATATGGGCTAAGTCTGGTCTCATTCCTGTTCTCGTCAAAGAAAAGTAGACCATTTTGAGAGGTGTATGAGTTTTTTTCCTCAGAGAACTACTTGGTGAAACAGAAACAAAAACCATAGAACTTATGAACAAGCAAATTTGTGTTTAATGATTAAAGTCATGATTGTAAATTCAAATCCTGGGGAAGAGAAGATGCATGGCAGACTAGAAGATGTCTACCCCTACGAGCCAGCCACCTCTTAATTTTAACTAATTATTACCACTTGGTAAACAGACATATCAATACTTATTATTTAATCCGCCACCTACCCACCCCACTTTTTTTCTTCGAGAGAAGTCAGAAATTCTTGCTTTCTTGGGATGTCTTCCACTTCTTAAGTGTTGACAGCTCATTTTACATTTTTTTAAAGTACTGTAAACCATAGAAACCTTACTGGATTAGTTAAACCAAAGGTCACTCTTTGTGACCTCTGGCTAAAACCTAAGTTTTCAAGTGCTCTCCTCTGCTGCCCAATAAAACAGATGCACGTACTTGCCTGAGAGTTGGCTGGGCATCTGGAGAATTAGATTTGAGGAGCTGTATTTTTTACTAGGTGTGCCTACCACATAATGAAATGGCTTTTAGAAGCTATGCAGTTTCTCACTTTCTAATAATCATAATCATTACTTCCGTAGGAATAGAATTTCTCCCATTAGCTCATTCCCTGGGAGCAGGATTAAACCATCTATGGGTTTATCAGTTCTTGAAAACAAAAGTGACAGTTTGATAAAGAAGGTTCTCATTTGTGCCTCCAACAGTAATAACTTGACTTCTGCTACCTTTATATAGATCTTTTAATTTTGGAAGTTAAAAAAAGTTACTTTTATTCTATAGGAAATGATTCCAAAGTAGATGGTTTAGTAAATTTTGAGAAGCTCAGAATGATTGCCAAGGAAATTCGTCAAGTTGTTCGAATGACTTCTGCTAACATGGACCCAGCTATGATGTTCCGACAGAGGTATGTCTTTGAAGTGTGTAAGTGTTACAGAGTGGCAATGAGCATGATATAATAGTTTTCATTTATTGACCATCTGCCATTTGTTACGCAGTGTACTAAGTGCTTTACAGATGTCACTCTCAAGTAATCGTTTGTCACTATAACCTTTAAAAGTTGGTAGTAGTATTGGCCTGCCTTTTACATATGAAGAAACTGAAGCTCAGGGCAGTTAGGTAATGTGTCCAGGATTACATAAATTGCTGAGATTTGATCCCTAGTTCTCTATTACTTTTTTGAGTACATGGATAGTTCTGTATTGTTATTGTTAATTAAAATGTCATGTAACTTAAATGTAAGTAAGTTGCTGATCTTTACTGAAGTTATCACAGAGGACAGATGCTTACATCTGGTTTCTAACCAAATGTATGAAGTATTAGTCTTTTATTTTTACTGAATATGTCTTTTATTTTTATTGAATATTTTTAAAGTTCTATTTCTGCCTAAATTCTACTTTATTCTTCTAAAATATATTCCTTGGTTTCAAGTCATGGTACTGCTGTTTATTTGTATGTAAATTCTTTAACGCAGTTTAGAAAGTGCAAATTTAAGGATGCTCCCTCTTTAATAAAAATGAAATAAAAACTGCATTCAATATTAACTTGATCTTCTAAGAATGCTTTTTTTTTTTTTTTTTTTTTTTTTTTTTGCGGTATGCGGGCCTCTCACTGTTGTGGCCTCTCCCGTTGCGGAGCACAGGCTCCGGACGCGCAGGCCCAGCGGCCATGGCTCACGGGCCCAGCCGCTCCGCGGCATATGGGATCCTCCCAGACCGGGGCACGAACCCGTATCCCCTGCATCGGCAGGCGGACTCTCAACCACTGCGCCACCAGGGAGGCCCTAAGAATGCTTTTTAAAATTCATTTTTAATGTAATAACAAATGCCTTCTCAAATTATATAAAACATAAAGTATGTTGTCAAGCTGTTCCCAGTAATTTCTGTAATTTTTAGGGTAAAAAGATATTAGGGTTTTCATTTTTGGTCTGATTTTCTTCTGGGCCTTTGTGTATAGCTTCAGTACCTAAGAGCTTTAAAAATGAAATGTTTACCCAGACAGACACAATTCTTGTGGCTTGAAAGAAATATAGCCTACTAAGGAAACAAAAATACTTGGTTTTTTTAAAGTTAGAGATGGAGTTTTTGTAACCAAACAGAATCAGTGTGTGTCAGGATTGGTTTTTTTATTTTTGTTTTGTTTTGTCTAAATCACTGTTCAGGAGTCTTTGTTTTTATAAGTAGTTGACCTGATCGTTGCTCTAGTGTAGAAATTCTCAAAGTATCGAGGAAGGGGTATATCATATCTCCTCTTCCCAACCCATCCCACTTCTGTCCCTGAGAATCACTACATGTAATGAGGGGTATCATTGCTCAGCAGTGTAGAAGCAGAAAATAGTACAAACCAGGGACCAAAGCAGACCTGGAGGATTTGTTTGTTTCTTTGTTTTTAAGTTTTTGTTTTTGTTATATGTCCCTGTACAGTGGCCCCACCACGCCCTGTTGTCTTACACAGACATCCATCTACTCATGTATTTTAGCACCCTCATTCCTCAAGACGATAATGACTTTGTGAGCCTGCCAGACCAGTTGATAATATTTTAAGTACAATGCCTCAGAAATGAGCAAAGGAGGAAGAAACTGAGGATGAAATCAGTAAACTTGGCTGTTTCCTTGGGAATGGCCTAGGCTAGAGTAGAGTGCAGTATAGGAAAAAATAAAACATAATAGGATTAGACTGAAGTTTTCCTGAATCAATTGTATTTGTCAGCTAGTACTGAAATGTACTAGCTTTCTTTAAGCAAGTAATTGTCCAGTTTGGTGGTGTATAATATCTTGTGTAGACAAAGTAACCCCTTTTATTTTAACAGTAGTCAGTGTGCTAACTGAAAAACAGAATTTTGGGCTGGCCAGAGCTGGAGCTTATTGGATACAAGCCAGGGATATAATGAGACCAGTTGGGACTGGGAGGAAAGGGCAGAAAAATAAATGAGAATAAAAGTTTTAAAAAGAATCTTGATTCAGCCCAATTGTAGTGTAAGGAGATACAGGATCATAAAGATTTTGATGATATGTTTGTACTTACATTTTAAGTTGGATTTGCTTGTCAAAATTTCTTGTTAATACACATTGTAAGAGAAATTCCTGCACTTAAACAAAATTATAAATCTTTGTTTCTTGTAATTTCATCCTCGCTTAAATGTATGGCTCAAAAATCCTTTTTAAAAAAAAAAGTTCAAAAGATCATATTCCTTAATTTAAGGTTTCCCTGAAAACTTTGAATTCAAAATTCATAGTAAATGTTTTCCCTTAAGCTTCTTATTAACATAAGCCTCTAAATGAATTAGGTATTAAAAATATAATTGGTCTAAAAGCATACTTTTAAATGGTGTGGAGTTTTTTGGCTTTCAGTACATATCATAATTCATTTTACCCCCTTGTATTCCATTAAAGTCATTTTACTGTTAAGCTACCATTTTTTTCTAGTAAAATTTTTCTGTTCTGTCTCCATAGTTTCTCTGACTCACGACTGTTGTCTTTTTTCTGTGCTTTCCTATTCAAACATATGCTTCAATGTTTGTGGCTCTTGCTTACAGGAAGAAGAGGTGGCGGAGTCTGGGGTAAGTGTAGAGATGAATGCAAGTGGAATGAAGGTTGTTAACTGTTAACATATACTGCATCCTTTTCATTAATGCACGCACGTAAAATAGCATGTGTTCTATTAACCCTGTCAACCTACATTCCTGACAAATAAATGCCTTTTGCTAACAAGGTTAAAATAGTGTTAGAACTAGCTTTTTTTTCCCTTTACTTTTCCATTGTTGACGTCCCATAAAGTCCCTTTTAGATTTTATTTAGCAGGGTCAGTTAGATGATGATGATGACAGCATATATTTGTTGTGTGCTTCCTATGTGCCATATACTTCTCTGTGCACTTTATATGAATTATTTAATTCTCCAGCCACTCTATGAAATAGGTAATGTTATTCCCATGGTACAGATGGGGAAGATAGAGTTGCCCAAATTCCTAGAGCTCACTAATGGTGGATTCTGATTCACTAATGGTGGTAGTCTGATTCCAGAGTCCACACTATTTTCTTTTATTCACATGCCATATTTTATAAAAATAAATGTTTAAGTATATTAAAATGGGTAAAAGGGTTGTTTATAAAGGTTACATTTTTCCATCAGTTTTCCAAAAGGGTGCAGCCTTTATCCAAACGATACTGTAATATTGAGTTAGTAAATAATTGAAATAGAGGATGATTTTAATTGTTCAGATCCACTAATACCATGAGACATATAGCATTGAGTTTTAAATTCCTACCAATTTAATTAAAGACTCCCTTATCTCTCTTAAAACTGAAATAGAATCAGAACTAACAACACCTTTTGTTGTTCAAGTAGGTTCAGATCTCTGCTTACAGATCTGTAATAGATAGCTAGGTATCCATGTAGAATCATAGAATGTTTGGGATCTTATAAATCATCTATCTGGTCCTTTCATTTTTAGTTGAAGAAAAAGATGGGTTTTGTGGATGAGGGGATTAAATAAGAAGAATTTTGCTCTTTTAAGATTATAGTGAATCATGACGTTAGATGCTTTTATATTACATATAAGAAGGATTTTTTGTGAGCCACTTACTTTGAGTCTTGTCTTATTTGTGGTCTTTTGCTTTCTGTTGAAGCTTGGTGAACTTGAATTCCCTTCTGCTTTCTTCCTTCTCTGTGTTTCTCCTGTGTTTTCTTCTATACTTTACATTTATGTCTTGGTCTTCTCTGGTTCTTCTCATTGAAGATAGAAATTGATTCCTAACGTTACTGTTATGAAGAAGAATACTTGAACAGTATATCTTAGTGGGGATTTTGGGGTGTTTGAATGACTTATGTAACACATTCACTGCTTATTCAGCTTTAGGGTTGCTTTGTATGATGTTTGCAGGCACTAGATATTTTTGTTTTTACATCAAAGCATTTTGAAAGTAGCTCAGAAGACATTGCCATTTATCATGATATTTTCACTTATTAAAATTTTGTATGTATCCTAGATTTCTGGACACTTTTTTATATCAACTTACATAAAATTATTAAATACTTGTATTCAAATTTGCTCCTAAATGTTGGGACTTGATTTTACTGCATTTCTTTGAATCTGAGACATCATCAGTTGTTGGGATCACTGTTGTTTTATGTACCACGAAGAAAAATCACTGCAGTACCTTCTTAACACTGAGAATTTTTTAACTTTATACTTGTTAAAAGAGCTCTTATATAAACTTAGGTATGTGTTTTTATCACATAACACCTTTTTGCATTCATAAAAAGGAAAATATAAAATATAAATTGGTTTAGGTCTTTCTAAAACTTCTTCGTATTTAGAATATGAATTTTCTGAATCACCTTTAGAGTTATTAGTTTCTGGGGTTTTTTTTTCCTCACACAGTATTGCCTTTTGTGCTGTCAAATATGTTGGTAATGCCACACTTCTTAAAACAAGCCATAAAAGAACAAAAAGCTGCTGGTGCTGGGCTCTTAGGTTGGCTTTGCAGATATTTAGGGCTAACATCCTTTTGACACCTGCTTTGGGAATGTTATTGAACTTGTTAGGTTCACTACATCCTTATAATCATTTGGTTCCTGGAGGTTAAGGGAGTAATTCACTAATGCCATTGGATTTTTTCCAAACCACTCTGAAAGTTTAGGAGTTTCTGCGTATGTAAGTAGCAACAACCACATCACAGTTTCTGCCTGACCAGTAACAATTGAAAGTTGCCATCAAATGTAAGACACACTCTTTTAAAGATCTTAAAATTGCAAAAGAAAAGTAACATTTTTTACAACTTGATTTCACTTAATTTACAATGAAAACATTAGGATTTTAGTTGTTTGTTTTAAACGGGATATGTGAGCACAGAAAAAAACAAATTGTTGTATGGTTGTGGTATGTGTATTTAGAATATCTTTGGGTAATTGGGAGGTTAACTTAGAAGAGCCATAGATACCTTTATTATTTTAGAATGGCAACTGCCTTTAAAATAAAAGTTGTCTAGAACCTTGTGTTTGCTATCCTTGTTACACAGGACAAATAGCATTGCAGTTCCTGTTTTCCAGTGGCTCTAGATGTGGTTATTGTAGAAAGAAGTCTGCCATAAAGAGTACAGTTGGATGTGAAGCTATAGCTTGTTTCAATTGTAGTTTTTCCTATCCAGCTTGTAGTTTCATCACATTTAGAGGCATTGCAAAAGAAAGATCCCATATCCCCAGTCCAGAAGCCACATATTGCCCAACCATTTCATATGTGAGTGGAAGCATTGAGTAGCTTTTTATTGCATTTCTGATCTCTGACTATATTGAATTGAGTATAAATGGTGTTATTTTTCTTACCGGTTGTTCTATTTGAATTTTCATCAAAATCTGGTTACTGGTAAAATCGGTGAGCATGCTTGGAATGGGCCAGCTATATACAGGAATGGTGATGGCGATAGCATGTCCAAAGCAGCACGTACAAGCAAAGCTGCTCTAGAAACTCCCCTGCTGAAAAATCCTGGTGCAGAGATCTGGCTCAAGGTGGACTTGTCCTGAACTAGGCTCTCGCCATATGTTCAGAGTGTGGATGGCCATAGGGCCAAAGGAATGCTTATACTTGTCACAGTTGTGCCATGGGTTGCAAAGGCACCAAACACAGGTCTGATGGAATTTGTTGCTTTAGGGGGAATTGTTAACTTATTCTTTTGAATTCTGAACTTTGCTGAATCTGAAAACTCAGAATGTTGCCATATGTGCCATATTACTTTGCATTAATGCTCTTCATCTTTTAACTCATTTGCATCAGCATGCAGTTGCATTAACAGAACAGAATTCTTTTAATCTTCAATCTGCCATAGTTAATTTTCATCTTTACAGCCCCTTATGGTGATCTCCATCTTCTTACAGGTCACTGAGTCAAGGCAGCACAAATTCAAACATGCTGGATGTTCAGGGAGGTGCTCACAAAAAAAAGGCACGCCGTAGCTCTCTGCTTAATGCTAAGAAGCTGTACGAAGATGCCCAAATGGCAAGGAAAGTGAAGCAATATCTTTCCAGTCTGGATGTAGAAACAGATGAGGAGAAGTTCCAGATGATGTCATTGCAGTGGGAGCCTGCATATGGTACCTGTAAGTATAAGTTTTCACTTACATGACAGTAAACAGCACAACAAAATAGAAATTTATTGCTCTAGTATTATCCTGAAGTCCCAAGAAAATTAACTTTCACTCACAAAAGTTTACTGACATACCTCAAGCATCATGTGATCATGTTAATCAGATACTGAATTCTCATCCATTCCTGATGATTACTCTGTGCAAGAAATGGAGTGATATAGTTCTTTAAAAAGCATTTTAAAGTCTTCTTATAAAAAGTGAAACATTATAGAGGAGCCCTTCTCTTTGAGAATGTTCTTATCTTCATCCCTAAATGAAGAGTAAAATAAGTGAAAAATTTCTCTTTCCTAAAAATTTTACAGATAATATCATTTACCAACCGAAAAAATACAATAAATTTAATTAATATACTGTTAGAGATAATAGGTGTGTTATAGGCATCAGTAAATAAGGTAAAACAAGAAAAATTAGACGTATTCTAATATTTATAAATATAAAATATGATGAACAAAATAGAGCCTATTCTCAATACTTTTTTTTTAATTAAGTACAAACAATAGAATGTGTGTGTCTCTGGGTCAAGGAAATCATGAGTTGTAAAAGCAGAGATCAAAGATGGTAAAATATATTGTGTTTGTTGTAATAACAAAATAAAGATGATTGTACTTCCATTATAAGTGAGTATTATCTGTCTATCTATATGATTAAATATTACACCAGTAAAAATCCCGATATGATGTATAGAACTTGATTAAATGTTGACAGAATATATGAGGGGGAAGGTTCAGTTTTTCTATTTCTGTGTTCCTAATTGATAGGGGGAAATTGTAATTATCATGGGTTGACCCTGAAATTGATAAATGACATAGTATTTACATAGTAATCGAAAAAGTATGTCAATAGAGTAGAAAAGATAAAATGGAAATACAACCAAGTATTGATTTTAAAATTCAGATTCACAGTGAATTTTAAAATGTAGGGTAATGAGCCATTCAGTAAGTGTTGTTATAAAAACAGTATCTTGAACACTTTTACCAATAGGAAAATGAATGAGGTGTGATGAAAAGAATGCCTACTAAAGGATGGAGACAGAGTTTGGGTCTCATTTATTACCATTTGAACAAGTTTCTCTTCATCTTAGATCTCTTGTTTTCCTAAATGTAAAACTCAAGCAAGTATTGGTACTATGTTTTATCTCAGATTCTTTCTACATCAAACCTATTAAATTAAGAGAAACAAATAAAATAATGAAAGCTAACAATTACTGAGTGCTCTCTATATGCCAGCAACCATGCTAAACACTTTTATAAACATTGCCATTTACTCCTCCTCACAGCAGTCTGTGAGGTGTCCAGTATTGGGATTGTGCAGCATGTATTACAATGGAAAAAGAACTCACACAGATACCAAAACGCTGGAGAATAGTTAAGTACACTGCTTCCTTATCAATACAAAGAATGATATATGGCTGTTAAAAATAATATATATAGACTTGGAAAGTATCTGGAAAAATTTCTTACCACCTGGTGGGATATCAAGAAGTGTCTGCTATGAGAAAATGGTACATGTCAAAAGTAAAGACTGAAAAAGTATATAGAATCTTCAAATTTTATTCATGTTTTAAAGTTCAAAGCCATATACACAGCTATTAAATATCTCTGACGTTGCTTTGAATGATCATCAAAATTATTTTTTCCCAAGTAATGCAATATAGACTTCATCATCTTGTGGTTACTGAATGCAATGTATTATTCCTGCTTTTGTCTGATAAAAGGTTGTTTATTTTATCTTTTGTTTTCACTATCTGCTTTTCTTTGTTCCCTAAATATGATTTGGGATATTCAGAAGCATAGAAACCTTTTTTTTTTCTTTTTTTTTTTTTTGCGGTATGCGGGCCTCTCACTGTTGTGGCGTCTCCCATTGCGGAGCACAGGCTCCAGACGTGCAGGCTCAGCGGCCATGGCTCACGGGCCCAGCCGCTCCACAGCATGTGGGATCTTCCCGGACCAGGGCACAAACCCGTGTCCCCTGCATCGGCAGGCAGACTCAACCACTGCGCCACCAGGGAAGCCCGAAACCTTTTTTATGCTTTGCTCATTGTTAAAATTTTGAGGCCTAGGGACTTCCCTGATGGTCCAGTGGTTAAGACTCTGCTCCCAATGCCGGGGGCCTGGGTTCAATCCCTGGTTAGGGAAGTAGATCCCACATGCATGCCGCAACTAATGCCGCAATGAAGATCCTGCACAAAGATCCTACACGCGACAACGAAGATCCCGTGTGCTGCAACTAAGACCCGGCGCAGCCAAATGACTAATTAATTAATTTAAAAACTTTTTTGACTCCTAGAAAGATCCCACATACCAACCTCTGCGTTCTCTCTCTCCTCCCCCCACCACGCATTCACACACACCTGCGATACCTTTCTCCTCTCACACCCACCCTAGACTTATCTACTTCTTTTTTCATAACACTAAATGGTGTCTCACTACCATTGATTTTAATACTGATTTAAAATGAGAAAACCTGTGGGTCTTTCTTAAACTGAAAGTTAAATTGTTTTGTGAAAATTTAATTCAATTCATGTTCCTTTATTTTAGTTTGAGAGTCTTTGATTTTTATTGCATCATTGATTTTTAAATGTTTAAATAAATTCCAAACCCAAACAATAGTTGATTGGCAAACATAGAATTTGGTTCTTCATAATAAGTATATATGTGTGAGTTTTGGCACTCACCTGTGACCTCTTTTTTTATATTCAAAGTAGTCTCTTGATTTTTTTCTTTGTACTGTGGCAACTATTAAAATAAGATGTCAGTATGGAATTGATTAGTGTTGGGGGGAAAATGTTTCATGGCTCTAACCAAAAGTTGGTAACATCTTGGATTCAGTCAGTTGATGCGCTACTGCCTATTATCCCCCAGGAGCACTTTGCTTTGACTTTCTGAGATATTCCCTAATCCTTTTTTTTTTTAGAAGATGTTGGGGGTAGGAGTTTTATTAATTATTTTTTATTTATTTTTGCTGTGTTGGGTCTTCATTTCTGTGCGAGGGCTTTCTCTAGTTGTGGCAAGTGGGGGCCACTCTTCATCGCGGTGCACGGGCCTCTCTTGTTGCAGAGCAAGGCTCCAGACGTGCAGGCTCAGTAGTTGTGGCTCACGGGCCTAGTTGCTCTGTGGCATGTGGGATCCTCCCAGACCAGGGCTCGAACCCGTGTCCCCTGCATTAGCAGGCAGATTCTCAACCACTGCGCCACCAGGGAAGCCCCTTCCCTAATTCTTATCACCCAAAATATTCTCTAGGTTCTGATAATAAAAGCATAGTAGCTGACTATTGTAGCTGTGCTGGGACAGGTTAAACACTTTTATCTTGGTGTTTAAAACAAAAATATCATGGAGTATTGAGGTTGGACCTGAATTAAAACCACCCTGAATAACTGCCTGAAGAATTAAAAGTACTAAAAATACTACCTGAAGGAAGAAGTTTTTTTCTTTGGACTATAGTATTGATTTTATACAGAGGAGGCAGCTTTTTGTTTCTTAAGTCAGAGTTCTTAGTTTTTTGGGTTTTTTTTTGTGGTACGCGGGCCTCTCACCGCCGTGGCCTCTCCCGTTGCGGAGCACAGGCCCCGGACACGCAGGCCCAGCGGCCATGACTCACGGGCCCAGCCACTCCGCGGCATGTGGGATCCTCCCGGACCGGGGCACGAACCTGTGTCCCCTGCATCGGCAGGTGGACTCCCAACCACTGCGCCACCAGGGAAGCCCAAGAGTTCTTAGTTTTTAATTCTGATGTTCATCTTCAAGTATACTAACCATCTACTTATAAATATCTCTGGTATTCCCATGTATAGCTGTTGAAATAATTTCACTTATTCAACAACTACCTGTTAAGCCTCTGTTTTCTATCCATCACTGGACACACAGGGATATAGTAGTGAACAAAGTAAACAGTCTTTACAATCATGTTAGTTATAGCCTTGTGGGGGGAAGAGACATTAATTGATTAATCTCACAGACAATTGTATCGTTACAGTTATCAATGCTGTGAAGGAAGGATACAGGATGCCTTGAGAACATAAAACGGGACCTAATCTAGTAGCTGCAGAGTGTGGGTTATTAGGGAAGCTGGATCATGCAGGGTCTAATAGACCTTGTTTTAGGGATTTGTGTCTTTATCCTGAGAGCAGTGGCAAGTCATCTAAAAGTTTGTGTAGGGCATTTGGAGAAGGAAAGTGGCATGATAGGGCTTCCCTGGTGGCGCAGTGGTTAACAATCCGCCTGCCAATGCAGGTGACACAGGTTCGAGCCCTGGTCCGGGAAGATCCCACATGCCACGGAACAACTAAGCACACGCGCCACAGCTACTGAGCCTGTGCTCTAGAGCCCTCAAGCCACAACTACTGAGCCCACACGCCACAACCACTGAAGCCCACATGCCTAGAGCCCATGCTCTGCAACAAGAGAAGCCACCACAGTGAGAAGCCCATGCACCACAATGAACAGTAGTCCCCCCAGCTCACCACAACTAGAGAAAGCCAGAGTGCAGCAACGAAGACCCAGTGCAGCCAAAAATAAGTAAATTTTAAAAAGAAAATGGCATGATCAGATTTTCATGATGGAAGAGTCATTGCACTCTTGTATGGAGAATGACTTGAAGGCATGCTAGAATTGATACAGTGAGGGGAGTATTTCAGTAGTATAAATGAGAGGATGCTAGCTCTTTGGGTTCCAAGTGCTTTGGGGCTTTGGTGCACACATGGCCAAGTTCAGGAACCACACCATAAACAGCAAGTCCCATACATGGCACAGAAATGGCATCAAGAAACCCTGATCACAAAGCTTTGAATCTCTGAAGGGGGTGGAATCCAAGTTCCTGAGGAACATTAGGTTTGCCAAGAGGCACGACAAGAAGTACCTGAGGAAGATGCCAGCCAAAAACACCAAGGCCATGCGTGTACCTGCCAAGGCTATATAGGCTCTTATAAAGCCCAAGGAGGTCAAGCCCAGATTGCAAAGGGCAGCAGCCACAAGCTCAGTTGACTTGACCACATCGCTCACCCCAGGCTCAGGGAAATGCTCATTCTCACATCACCAAGGGTCTCAGGCTCCGCTGGCCAGAGGCCAAGGCTCAAATCAGGGCACAGGGTGCAGCTGCGACTCTGGTTCTGGCTTTCAAAGGTTGCCTAGGCACCAAGAAAGGCTCTTCTGTCACCCATACGAAGACAGAAGGACTGATGTGACCCCTGGGGTGTTGTCTGCTTGGGACGGGTGTCATCCTGTTATTTGTAGAAATAAACCTGAGGCAGGATCTGTCAAAAAAATAATAATATAGATGAGAGGATGTTAACTTGGCCATTAGGATGATGGTGCAGATGGAGCTAATTAAGTCTATTATCTTAATTTAGGGAGTAAAATTAACTTAATTCTACAAAATTTTTGAAATAATACATGAAATTTTTGTTAGGAAAATTAATCTTCTTTGTGTTAAAAATAGGTGGTTTTAATGAGCCGTGTACTATTGTCAGTGGTAACAACCTTGCCTTAAATGCAGAATTATGTATTTCTTACTCTCTTCTATTAGTGACCAAGAATCTAAGTGAGAAAAGATCAGTCAGGTCATCAGAAATGTCTCCAGTGCCTGTGAGGTCAGCTGGCCAAGCAGCTAAAGCCCATTTGCATCAGTCCCACAGAGTGAGCCAGGTGCTTCAGGTGCCAGCTGTAAATTTGCACCCCATCAGGAAGAAGGGACAAGCAAAAGACCCTGCCACACTGAGTGAGTATTCACAGTTAATATTGCATTCATTTAATTGAAATTTTCAGGCGAGTTAGAATGGAAAATAATTACAAATATAAATGCTTTGGAGATCAGCTATTGTAGTTTGTGTAATGTAATCAGCACTCATGAGTCAAAAAATGCTTCATTTTGCCTATAGGCGCCTAATGCTTCATTTTGCTGTATTCAATGACTGCATGCATATTTTAAATATTGATGTTGGAATTCCTATAATCATATCAGCCAGAAACGTACAGCAGTATATTTGGGTACCAACCAACGGCTTACTGCATTTACTGGTGCATTTACTCAATTATCTAATGCAGGTGCAGCCTATGAAATTGCTGCATCTAAAAATAATGAAATTGCTTCTTTCTAAAAAAGACGGTTTGTTGGTTTTTCATTAATGACCACTTCTGAAAACCTAGCTTGGGGACAAGAAGCAAATGTAAAATATATAAGTATAGACCATGCTTTTTTTCCTCTGTTAGGCCATGTAGATGTTGTCCAAATTACTTTCATTTGTTGTTTTAACAGTATCACTATTTTAGCTTTCAGATGCGAAGCTAGATTAGATTTGGTCCCTAACATTATTATTTAGTTCATGCATTATACATAGGACATATTCAGTAGAACCTTGTGAATTTACTTTGATACTGTTTTGAAATCCAAAGTTGAATAAGAAATGCCCCTTCCTTTGCCAGAATTTCAGTCTGGTGTTACAGACATTCACACAAATAGATAACTTCAGTATATGTAACGTGTTCACTATTATGCCAGGAGCATGTACATAACATATAAAAGAACAAAAGAGGGAGGGCTTTTAGGGTAGACAGAGGTAAGATAGTGCTCCAGAGAAGGCCTTTTGGAGATAACACCTAAGCAGAGTCTTAAAGGTTGATTAGGAAGGAGGTAATTAGGCAAAAATTCCAGAGAATTTGCTTCAGGCAGAAGAATTTGATATCTACAAGGAGCTACAGGCTGTTTGCTGCCTCTGAGTACAAAGCTGTAGAGTGTTGAGAGACAATAATAATTAATGCTAACACTTACGGAGCACTTACTGAATGCCAGACACGGTTCTAAGTGTTTTACTAACTTTATATATTATGTTCATTTAATCTTCATAATAACCCTAAATATAGATAATACTCTCATTCTACATAGGAACCATAGAAGGTCTAAGTAACTTATACACCATGAGTAAGAGATGGAGCTGGGAGTTGAGCCCAGGTTAACTGGCTCAAAATCCTTACTTTTAACACAGTACTAAACAGTGTCCCAGGATGAGGAGAAGTGAAGTTATAGACATGCCAAAATTATAACATGACATGCTAGAGGAAAGTTGTCAGTGGGCAACTATTAAAGCAGTTTGAGCAAGGCAAGATTATGGTCCAGTTTATGTTGGAGGAGGTCTATAGTAGGAAGGGCTGTGAGATTGGAGTTAGGGAACCTTAGTGGAAACCTGATGTAGCAACGGGAAGTTGCCCAGAGCCTGATCTAGTTTGGTGTCTGTAGAAATGAGTAGAGAATTGGATGCAAAATGGGTGAAGTTGATTTTTGTGGTAGGAGTGAGACATGGGACAAGTCTAGCTCTGATTTCTTACTTGGATGTCATCACTTGAGAGGCAGTGTTATTTGTACCAGGTAGCCCTCTTCCCTCTTGCTCTAATATGACTATTATTTATGTGATAAATATATTTATATTAAAATGGCACTTAATTAAGAGTAGTGTTTGTATACTGTGTTTTAAATTTTTTCAGTATCAAAGGGCTGCTGGTTACTATGCTGAGTACTCATCAAAGCTGGGCTTACTTTACTGGTTAAAAACAGTGTCAATACCTCTTTGACATTTTTTCGAGAGGACGTATGTAAAAATACCAGTGTACTTGAAAGCATTGCTAAGTTTGAAGTATGCTTAAAAGGACCAGCTATTGGACAAGAGTGATGATAGAACTTTGCAGGAATGTTTCCAGTGGGCTCCATACTATTTTTCTATAAGTTCATGATTCTATCTGTTGTCTACTTCTCTTCTGTAGTGTGAGTTTAGTGCTCTTGAAAAGGGCTGGACTGGCAGCCCTGCAGCTTCTGTATACCCCCAGCACAGATGCACCACAGGTAGTGACAGTGCCAACATCCCTACACTGGCCCTGCCACATGCCTCGCCCTGACTTGGAGAGGCCACCTCTAGAGGGGAGGGAAGAGCTTGAATCCATGCCTTCTCTATTAAGATTTCCAATAAGTGTGTCAGTTGTGTGGGGTGGGACACTGTACTCAGACTGTTAAATCAATATCCCTTATGCCACAAAACAAACAAAAAGCTATTATAATCTGATCTGTGCTGACTGGCTGAATGTGAACAAATAACCTGGAGGTGAGAATCTCTGTACGCTGTTACCCAGTAATTTAGTCCCCGTTTGTCATTTATACATTTCAGTTAACTACACTAGCCATTGTGCATCATGGCTTTAGTTATGTAGTAATTTAGGCAATTGCAGACATTTTAATTGTGAAGTGATACTTATTTGCTTCTTTGATTTTATTTTTAGATACAAGTTTACCTCAGAAAGTTTTAGGGGCAACTGAAGAAATAAGTGGTAAGAAACATACAGAAGACACTATTTCTATGGCATCATCCTTACATTCTAGTCCTCCTGCATCTCCTCAAGGTTCCCCTCGCAAAGGTAAGATAAAATAGTTCAGGCTAGTTCTTGTTAAACCAAACAACACTACGTGGCACATATTTTGCTTTTGGTCTATGGTAATAATAGAAAATGTGAAGAAAAGTGTAACTGGTAATACTTCCTGAATTTTCATGTTTTAGATTGTTATTTATATGGTTTTCAGATGTTATGCATCATGGAGTTAGGACTCCTGCATTCAAAGTGTGGTCCTTCTTTGGTGCAGGACAAGTATAGATAAGAATGAAGGCAGAACTCACAGTTGTTTTGGTCTGTGCAAATTCTTGATGTTATTCAAATTACCAATTAATTCAAACAGTTCTATGGAGTATTTTAAAATAAGAATGTCTACAAGAAATTGTTTTTAACCAACTACAAGATTTAGGAAATGAAACAAATATTTAGGATGATACATTCCTTTCTTTAGTAATGGAGTGTTACTACCTTTTATTAATCAGGATTTATAATAACCTATACAGCACCCTTTTGGATTTTTACATTCATGCTAATGTAGAACCTTTTGAATTAAAACATCTGAAATTGCTCTTTATTTATCTATGTTTTCATAATTCAGACTGAAGCTCTTCTTTTTTTGACTAGCCTGGGTAGTATGCATGTAAGATGCCATTTCATGTCAGCTGCAAATGTAGCATTCTAAATAATGTGTGTGTTTCTTACACTGGCCCTCCACATTCTCCGTGTACCCTGGCGAAAAAGACTCCTTAGTCATGGCATTTCACAGATGTAAAAAAATTACATCCTTGAGTAAACACAGTACAGAATGGTACATGGTCAGAGAGAAGACAAGTTAATGAATTCTAGCAGGAAGGAGAAGCTTCCAGAGCTTTCCTCAGCTCCTGTGTTCTAAGTTTCCCTCACTTTTGAGGGTTCTTTTCTATTTTTGCTGACTATGTGACAGCAGAATGGTACAGTGATGCCAGACCTTAGTTTGAATCCTGACTCTGTCCCTGGTGACGGCTGTGTTATTACAAGCAACTGATTTATAAGGTCAGGTCTCCTGTCTATAAGATGGGTTAGGGACCACCTATTTTAGGACCTTATTTAAGGATTAAATGAAATAATATCTGTAACTCTTGAGACGTGGCGAGTGTTTAGTAAATCGGAGCTTCTCTTCTTCTTCCCTGCTGCCACTGCAGGGCAGTATAACTCCATTACTGAGCCTCTTCACTTAGCTGAGACTGGCTAGAATTTTCATTCAGGTTTTACTAAGAAAAGCTTAGTAAAAATCGCATAGGACATATAAAAGTATACATAATAGATGTGTTTGTAAAACACAGGTTTCTGTTCCTGTTGTATACAGCTCATATATGATTTGGAAAGGCACACAGATATCTTTCATCTCTTTACTATGTATGTATCCTATCCAGAGTACCCTTTATCAGGTCCCAAGGATTGGGGCTAGGAACAGTGCCTATTCACACAGATGGTCCAGATGAACAATGTCCATATGCTCTTAATGCTCTTTCAGGAACATCTTTACACCCTCCAGAGGTCCCATTATAGACAGTTCTCTAACCAGGAAACTAGTTGAATTGGATTTGGTGTTTTATGGGTCAGTGTGACTTGTGGGAAGAGGTGTTAGGAACAGGAATTTCCCCATTGCTCTTATTCCAAACAAATGCATTTTAACCACTGGAATAGAGAAGTCTTTTCTCTATTGTGTCTTTCAGTATGTGGCCAACAGTTCACCATGATGTTTATAGATTTGTGAGCCTGTCATAGTCATGTTTTGAATCCTTAGAAATCTGACAAAATTCTTTTCTTCAAAACTATTTCTGCTTGTTTATTTCCATAGACAGGTTTTTACCAGTGGTCCGTGATTGAACAAAAATGTCATTAAACTAATTATGTTATTAGAATCTGTTTCTAGTTCTTGCTATGCTTTGGAATAGTTCTTTGTTTTCTAACAGTTAAGAAAATAAGCCTACGTTCGCGATTTTTAAAAGGAGAATTTAAACAAAAAAGAACTGAAAAAGTGAGACATCGAGAGGCCTTAACCTTTATCTTCCCCAGTGCTTCAGGCAGGCAACTTCTCTACCTTGTAGAGAAAATAGGATCAGAAATTGTGCTTTATAAATACATCTATTGTATATACTATTTATATGTCCTATCTGATTTTTGCTAAGCTTTTTCTTAGTAGAATCTACCTGACAATTCTAGACATAGTTACTTTGAGAAATAATTCTGGTTATTTGATACTCTTGTCATATTTTGGCTTATGATTTTACCAGCTTGGGTTACTTTCAGCAATTTTTTATTACCAGCTTATTCTGATCAAGGTAAGCTTTCTCCTGTGTTCTGTCTTGTTTATGCTATATAGTAGAGTCTCCATGCATTAAAAAATATGTTGCTAGATTTCAATTTTTCAGATATTGTCAAGATGTTAGAATTTTTTAATAGTGAAATGTTATAAAACCAGGCTAATTGTGATTCATTGGAAAGAATTAATTGACCATGACAGGGTTTTTGCATCTCTCCCTCCAGTTGGCAGTATCATATCTGATCACAGCATCCTGCTGCGCCTCTCAGGGTCTTCCTCATCCCCTCCCCGTGAGTCCAGCACCAAGATCAGTGGCCACAGCTGCCCCGGAATAGGTGGGGTTTACTTGCAAAAGAAAATCCAACAGATTACCAGGAGCACAGCCAAAAGAACAGACAGGACCGAGAAGGCCACTGAGGAGAATAGAGACAGGACAAGTTGTGAGAACACAGCCAGAAAAAGAATGACATCCCTGTTTAGAAGATTTAGGGAAAGAACTCTTTCAAGGGAGAGACTAGCCAACAGCAAAAAAGAGGACGCAGATCTCAATCAAGCTACAGAAAGCTGTGAGAAAGTGAAGGATGTTGGAAGCAACATCAAAGATGAGAAAGGGAATGACATCTTCAATTCAAATAGCCGAGGCAACAGTAACACTTTAAACTGCTTCTGTACGCGATTCAAGTCTAAAAGGAGAAAGACACTCTGATGAAGTTCCTTACTTTATTTTAGTGTGAAATTTGTTTTCATTTATTAATGGAAATGTAGCTTAAATTAAGTCATTTGTCAAATAAGGCTCAGACAGACAACTTACTAAAATACTATTTATGAGCATTTTATGATTAGTGTTACAGGTCCTCCAACAACAAAATCATATCCGTTTAAAGTGCCTTATTTGTACATATGTTATTTTGCTAATGTTAGTAAACTTAATACTCTTGTTTTCTGTAGTTGGCTTTATTTCCTGCTGGTAGCAGTTGGGTCTGTGAGTGCAATAAGTAGAGGAGGCTTTTTAGGAACCAGTGTTTACTTTTACATTAAATCCCCCAGTAACAATCTGATCAGAACCTTTGCCTTAGATAATTGTGTTGCTATCTTATTACTGCAACTACTTTACAAGCTAAAGTGAAGTGTTTGGAAGGCAAGAAACTGTATCTTGTCCACATAAACTTTTTTATATCATCCACTTTTCATATATACTCTGATCAGAGGAGGGAGGAGATAGTCTAACATAGCAGGTTCAAAAACATCTAGGAAACTTGTTAAAAACTTACTGTGTCCCACTGCAGACCTTGTAAATTTGAATTGCCAGAAATAGGCCCGAGAATGTGTATTTTAATAAGCCTTCCAGGTGATTCTTAGAGTTAATTATATTTGACAAGTACTGATCTAACAGACATAAGAATGAAATTATTTTTAAAACAGTAAAGCAATTCTATCCCCCAGGATAAAAGAACAATGACTTTTTCTTTTGAGGAGGAATTTTTTAATTTTTTTTAGTTTATTTACCACATCTGTTTTCTTGGTTCTCTTGAAAATTGACTGATCACTTCATGAAGGGCCCTGAGAAATAGCAGTGATCCCAAGATCAGAGAACTGGGGTAGGAGTCAAGAGACTGACTTGCCTTGGCTTGTCCTGTGCCTGGCACAAAAGCCAAATGCAGATCACACATTTTCTGAGTCTTAATTTTTGTTTTTGAAATAGTTAATGACACTAATTAATAAAGTTATTATTCAACAATTTTTTTGTAATAACTTGAGCTATATGTGAGTCTAAAGCCTATAGTTCTTCTTGAGATTTCTAGGAATGGACCCAAAGGTCATGCACCTAATCAACCTCATTCTTCTCTCAGTGAACAAGAAGATAATTGTTTACTTCTTTGAGACCTACTCCTTGCTGGGATTACTACAGCATTTTCTTTATTTCTCAACAAAAGAAGTTTGGTTACTTTTCTAACAGTTACCCAAACAGACGATTGTGTACATTAGCTATCATGCTGCAGATTTGTTTTTGGAACCTTCCACCTTACTCCATCTCCACCCCTTCATTCCAGAGAATGCTAAAGAAAATCTCTCTAACTATATCTGCTGTGCAGTAAGTCATAGAGCAATTTAAAACAGGTAGATGCTGGGTTTTTTCATGTTACATTCTTGTAAATCTGTCAGTTCAGCTGTTTAATGTAATGTTCTGCTAAATTGGTGAAGAAAAAGGAAACTAGGTATAAGAGTAAGTCCAAATCTAAAACAATTTATTTAAAAATACTAAAACAATGGCTTTTAACTTGGGGCAAGACCTCTTAGGTGACAGAAGCAAAATATCTAGGGTATTTGCAGTTTGAAAAAACAAAAATAAAATTCTTTCCCTTGAGTCCTGACTCCCCTTACATACCCCTGCCTCGAGGTAGTGTTTTGGACACTCAGGTCAGGCCTTGAAATATTTATATTAATCAAAGGGGAGGGGACATAGGGTTAAAAAGAAGTTGAGAAGTTCAAGATGTCTATTTATTAATGTTTTGTAATATATTTAATGCCTCTTGTTTTATTAAATGCTTGTAGCTATGTGAGAGCCTGGGGCAGATTTACCTTTGAACTAGTTTTCTCAGTAATACTGGGCTTTGACTTTCTATTTCTTGAATTTGGAATTAGATTGGTGCCGTGTGGGTAGGTAGGTGAATGGATATGTAAAGGAACATGTACAGAAAATCGGCACCATTATATCTACATAGATGGAAATTGACATTGATACTCACTTTATGTTTTGTTCTTTTTATATTTTTCTTTGTCCTCTCCCTGACCCTCCCCACTCCCGTTCCCTTGTTTTGTAGTTTGATCAGTTGTCTTCTCTCATTCAGGTTATACACTTATACCATCAGCTAAATCTGACAACTTGTCTGACTCCAGTCATAGTGAGATTTCTTCACGGTCCAGCATTGTGAGCAATTGCTCTGTTGACTCCATGTCTGCAGCTCTACAGGATGAACGGTGTTCCTCCCAGGCTGTGGCAGTCCCTGAATCCACTGGAGCATTTGAAAAGACAGAGCACTCCTCAGGGATAGGAGACCATAGTCAGCCTGGCCCTGGGTAAACATCCTTGCCTGTGTTCACATCACAAAACCCAAGCCGAGTGGCCACTGCAAGCAGTGCTCCCTAATGTGAACCTAAAACCACCCCCACCGAAGGGGTAGTTGAAAGAACAGGAGAACCAAGCATGTATTCTCTATACTGAATCTGCAAATAAGTACTATTTTGAAAGCTATATGGGTGCTCATTTTTTAAGTGTTACTGGATTCAAGTAACTTACCTCATGTATCTTTTCGATCAATAAGAACTCAAAGTGAAGATGCTATTGGTAGGTGGGAAGTAGTTCTTGCATTCTAGCTATAAGGTTAGAGATTGCTCAAAAAGAGTGTGTAATGGGAAGTACCCTCAGTGCTATACACGTTGTAGACAGACTGGGAGAGTAGGACTAGTCTTTGATCATTACTCTCTCAAAGTATGATTTGGAGAGTAAGAATTATCAGCTAGCAAAAAGTCAATTAAAAAAAGTTAACTCTAAATTTCTATTTAGAATCAAACAAAATGGAAATCTACAGAAAGCACTGAGAAAGTTGATTCTAAACTGATACTGTTAAATGTGGTACACTTTAATATGAAAAATTTAAGATATAGTGAAGTATTATCACCATACTTGTAAGGGTTTCTAAACTATGGTTCTCTAGACCAGGAGTCCGCAAACGTTTTCTGTGAAAGCTAGATAGTAAATATTGTAGGCGTAGCTGGCTGTAAGCTCTCTGTTGCAATTGCTCAAACCTGCTATTGTTGCACCAAAACAGCCTTAGACAACTTGTAAACAAATGGGCATGCTGTGTCCCAATAAAACTTTATTTACAAAACAGGTAGAGGGCTGGGTTTGCCCTTGGGCTCTAGTTTGCTGATCCCTGCTCTGTATGCTCTGTACTATAAATCAGGGAGTCACAAACCTTTTGGGGGGTAGGCAGGTAAAGGCCCATTTAAAGGAGTACATATTTTAGGCTTTGCAGGCTGCATATGGTCTCTGTCTCAAAATCTTTGGAGTATTTTGTTCCATTTTGTTTAAACCCTTTAAAATGTAAAAACCATGCTTTGCTCAAGACCATAAAAAAACAGGCTGTTCGCTTGATGTGGTCCATGAAACTAAGTTTGAGAACCCTTGCTATAAATGATAGAATTCATTTAGTAGTAGGTAATTGGGGAAGTTGCTGTTTCCTTGGTACCTCAGAGACACTGAAAAATAAAACATGGTTCCTGTAATTGAGGATTCTTAATTCTGTGTGCATGGAGAGAATCTAGTGTTGCATTATGTTGACCAAGAATGAAAATGTATACTTAATTTTATTCATTTCAAACCTCATCCTTCATAATAATTCAAGAAAAATTCTGAGGAAGCCTTTTAAGTATTTGAGTTTCTTCAGTGTATGTTTCGAGCTAAGTATTAACATTAATGCCAGTACAAGTTTAGTGATGATTGATTACAGTGTCATTTTTTTCCACAAGGTTATGTTGGCATTAAACACTTGTGATGCATGTTCTGTAGTCTCTTGTAGGCAGTAATACTTGCAATGGACTGAAGAAAATTTTTCCGTTAAGCCAAAAAATTACTTTTAATTGTGTATCTCCAATTTTAGGTGGACACTCTCAAAGCCATCACTAATCAAGAATTTAGCTGTCTCATCTTCTGTGAGCAGTGACGAGATTTCTCATGAGCATATCATTATAGAAGCAGCTGATAGTGGTCGTGGAAGTTGGACTTCCTGTTCAAGCAGCTCCCATGACAACTTCCAAAGCCTTCCAAACCCAAAAGGCTGGGATTTTTTGAACTCTTATCGACATACCCATTTGGATGGTCCCATAGCTGAAGTTGAACCCACTGACTGTGAGCCCTGTACCTGTCCTAAAGGCTGCTCTCGAACTTGTGGTCAGTGTAAAGGAAGCCTAGAGACTAATCAGTTGAGGCAGAGTTGGGCTTCCTCTAGTTCTCTGTCTGATACATATGAACCAAACTATGGGACAGTTAAACGGAGAGTGTTGGAGAGCACCCCATCTGAGTCATCTGAAGGCTTAGACCACAAGGACGGCATCGACCCTGTTTATAAAACTGTTACTTCGAGTACAGAAAAGGGCTTGATTGGTAAGTTGTGTGTTCTTTGTCATATCTGTGGCATTTAGAATTTAAGTGGTAAAGTGATCTTAGCCCAGAATTTTATTCTTGGAAAATTCCCTTCTCTTACTCTAATCTCTCTTTCCTCCCTCCACATGCAAATTATTTTCCAAAAGTTTATGATTTCTCAAGGGCTTTGGGGCAGATATTCAAGCCATTTAAAATGAAAAAGCTGACATGCAGGAATTTAATAAGGGGGACAGGTTTATATGTCTTGTTTTGCTTTTGAGATCTTTTTGGTTTTATTAAAATATTGCATTACTGTGCAGTAGTAATAAAGGGATTTTTCTCTTTGCCACCTCATAAATTGTTTGGACCCTACTTGCTTTGCATACATGGTAGAAACTTTGAATCTGATACTACTTTTAGGTAGTACAAGTGATGGAAAAAGTGTGATAAAGAAGTCCAAAATAGGGACTTCCCTGGCAGTCCAGTGGTTAAGACTCTGCACTTCCACTGCAGGGGGCACGGGTTTGATCCCTGGTAAGGGAACCAAGATCCCACATGCTACACGATGCAGCCAAAAAATAAATAAATAAAAAAGACCCAAACATTTTTCATTATACCCTCCTAGCACATATCATAGGTGTGCCAGCTTCTGTTTGTGGATTCTGTTCTAACCATGCACAGCTTTCTTGGTGTATTCTTTTAGTATTTGGCCGTCAAATACATTTTTTTCCTTATTCTTGAGTTTATATAAGTACCTAGATATAATAGCACCTGTGGGTTTTTTTTTCATGTGGAGTGACTGTACTTTGAGTCAATATTATCATAATCAACTCTTTATACTATATTCGTGATGTCAATTTAAACTACTAAACATATGAAAGACACGTGCTTTTTTAGCATATTTATTTTTTACTTGTCAAATTTCATTATAGGTTGGATTTTTTAGTTCATTCATTTTTTTCCAAGGATTTTTTATTAAAACCTTTTAGGTAACTGTTATATGGATATACAAGCATGTGTGTGCAAGGATGTAAAATCTTTCTCTTCTTATCCATTTGGGAAAATAGATTAAAAGAATTTTTTTTGTTCATTTCTAGATGACTCTGGGCAAATCACTTAACATTCTTCATTCTTGTCTTCTTTTCACAACCTCTCCACCCGCTCCCCACTCTATTCTCCTCAGATGGGAATGGAAATCCTTTCTGACCTTGATACTACATGCAGATTTTACTGGTAGAGTTGTACAAATTTCAACATGGGCAAACTTGATTCTCTAAGGGGAGAATTTAATGATCCTTTTTAATTTATTCTTCTTGTATATAGATAGTGTTTGTATTTTAAAAGTTACTTACATGATCAAGATGCTCAGAGCCATTTGTCCTGTGAGTCTTGTGGATTGGTCTTAATTTCATGGAACTTCCTTTTTAACTTATTTCTGATGCTTTTTGAAGCTTTGCCTTAGACCCAGGGTGTACAAACTTAGGGCAAAAGATTTTAAGTCACCATTGTTTTTAATGTCCACTGAAAATCAGAGAAACTTAATTTAAGATGGATTTCCTAAAATTATGGCTTTTCTTCTCACTTAATCACAGAGCAGAGGTTAAGAATAAGGTCCTTGAAGGAATTAGTTCCTCTTTAAAGTTGTTTATATGCCAGCACTGACGTGAAATAGCCCTTAAGTAGAGGGCCTAAACGTCATTTCTATGAAAGTCCCCCCATTTAATAGAGTATAGATGTTCAGGGTGAATTCTTAAATGTCTCTGGCTCATTCACCTTTGGGGCTGGTATTCCTTGAGGAATTTGTCACACACTTTTGTGATTTGTGGTCTGACCTGTGAAAGGAGGAAGCTTATCATCAGTGTCATCTCCTTCAACTGTCTCATTCTATTTAATGTTTGTAAAACCCAATGTAATTTATGTATTTTAAAAACAAGTTTAAATATCAAGTTTATTACGCTTATTAAAAGTGTTTTTAACCTGCTGCCATTGTGTTCAAATATATTCACTGTGTCAGTTTTTAAGTTCTATTTTGTCATTGTAATAAGTTTCAGTATTTTTTTTTCATTTCTTATATTTTTCATTAACATTTCCATTGCTTATTTTTCATGCCAGTGTACTGTGTCACCTCACCCAAGAAGGAGGATAGGTATAGGGAGCCACCTCCCACTCCTCCAGGATACATGGGGATTTCTTTAGCAGACCTAAAGGAAGGACCCCACCTACACCTAAAACCTCCAGATTATAGTGTGGCAGTGCAGAGGTCAAAGATGATGCATAACAGCCTCTCTAGACTGCCACCAGCTTCTCTCAGTAGCAACCCTGTGGCCTGTGTTCCATCGAAGATCGTAACTCAGCCTCAGAGGCATAATTTGCAGCCATCCCATCCTAAACTAGCAGATGTGACTGACGCAGATAGCGAAGCAGATGGTATGTTGACAAAGTACCTTAATGGCTCTTAAATGAATTGCTAAACACATTGAATGGTCTTTGCTCTGGTATTTCACATAATCAGAAATGTTTTCTTTAACTGCTTTAGAAATCTCTGTTAAAAAAGAAATGCCTAAATACGATGGTGTGTTTTTTGTAAATGGAGAGGGCAAGCTGATTGTATTTAATAGCTCAGCATAAAAGGATAATTTTAAGAGGAGGCACTTGACATTGGTAGAGTTGTTTTACACTAATGCACGGACACTTGAAACTCCAAGTATCAAAATGTCAAATTATCTGAAATCATGCTAATCCTCTTATTAGCAGAACTCTTGACCAACTTTGCAGTTTGGGCAATAAATGAATTTTATCCTTTTAAACAATCTAGTAATAAAGTGGTTAAAAAGCAGTTCTGAATTCCAGTTGATTGTCAGCCTTCAGTGTGATCAGAACTCAAAAATGTCATTACAATAAAATCTGGCCTTTGATGGGATATTTGAGAGGATTTCTTTGTTGAAATTGACTAATTTTTTAAACAGATAACTAGATTGTTAGTTGATCTTCATTAATATGCTGACCTACCACTTAACTGTGTTTCTTTTATTTTCAGAAAATGAACAGGTTTCAGCAGTGTAGCCTTTGGATTGACCTGACTGAAGTCTACAGAAAGTCACGGAGGAAGGAGTGGGCAGAACCAGCTCACAATTCTGCAGGCTGTTGCCAACAAATAGCTCGCTGCTCCTGCTGCTAACCTAGAGGTTTTAATCCCTGTACTCTGAGCAATGAGATAGCCCGGAATCATGCTTCCTTTCATTTAATCCCTGCAGATGCCTAGTTTCCTCAGCTATGGATGTTGTGCCTGGATACCAGTCTTCGCTTTGCACACCAGACCTGCCTTGGGACCACAGTTACTAGAACAAATTCAAACTCGAGTCCTCCCCATATATATCACTATAGATTTTCTTTAACATGTTATTTTTAAGATAGTAGTAGTGGTAGTATTTTCAAGCCATAGCTTGGGTTAACAGACAAATTCAGAATGTCTGCCAATACCAAGGATATTTTTATGTATTTGAAAAGTAACTTATTATTTGAAGTTTTGTGGTTTTGTTTGTATTTGGGAGCTCTTGTTAATTGATGTTCATGTTTGAGGCCATAAAACTGTCTCTGATCTGACCAAACTGAAGCCATCTTTACAGGATGATATGTCTGATCTATACAGAGAGGTAACCATCTATAGCACCAACGAAACGTAGGGTCTCGGTTTGAGTGGAACAGGAATCCCTTTGCTGTTGAGGTATTAGGAAGGAGAATACTGCCATCTGCTGGTCAGGATTTGGAAAGCCAAATGAAGCTACCACAGGGTCCTAGCAGTCTCTTGGGAAAAGGAAGGGGTATGATGGGGTGTGTAGCAACCCTAATTTCCAAAGAATGAAATGTTTATCTTACATAACATGTATACCAATTCTTTCTGAAGTGAAAGTCATTCTCTGTCTAACTGTAGCTATAAGTATAAATCCAGTAAATAGAGAATGAGTTCTAGACAGTTCTACTCTGTAGAAACCCATACCTAAAATTTTTCACAACTCAAATATGGAGTTTTTTTAAAGGACATGTTATCTTTGGCGGTATAGTCATGAAGAGCAATTTAGCTTTATGTGGTGTTCTGCAGCACCCGCCACCCAACCCCCATCTCACAGCACAAGGCTGTTTTTAATCTTCATAAACCCTGCAGCTCCCAGTTGCCTGCAGGTAAAGCTCATTAGCCCACCAAGGTCTATAACTGGTTGAAAATTTTGTGGGGGAAAGAGGAGCTAGAATTATGGAAGTGATTATTTCTTGGTTTTCACTTTAGGCCTTGAGAGGAAGGAGATATATATATAACAGCCTGTTGGGCGTGGCACTCTTAAGTATTTAATTAAAATTTCAGTGACTGTTTACTGGATGAGGTAGACTTTCCGCATTTAAAAAAGATCTAGTATGATGTTTTCTACATCTTAAGTTTAAATTTTTTCATTTGTTTTTTAGTGTTAAGGCAAGTGAAAGGTTAATAAACTTCTGTGACTACCAAAAAAAAAAAAAAAAAAAAAAAGCCAAAGCCATTAATGTGTACTACCCAAATCAACTTGGAGCCAAAAATAGGTTTACTTCTGAATGGTTATCCATATGTGAATTTATAGGATTTAGTTGGCTTACTACTTCCTTTTGAAAAGTTCTCATTTTTTCCTAGCTCTCTCTTCTCTCTATCATCCTCCTATTTCCTTCATTTTAAAATCATAAATCAGTGCCAACTGGTAAATGGCAGTAGTCCATCTTTTCTATCAAAATGATAATTTCTTCATTTTAGGAAAAATAGCATGTCTGAAAAATTCCCATGGGCAAAAAACTGTAAATACGAAACTTAAGCCTTAGAAATTAACCCCAGGTATGTTAGAATGAGGCTAGTTGGCTCCATAGCTTTCTTGGCCCATTGAAATGGAAAGTAACCTGGATCAAAAATCCTGGTTTGAAAGTCACACTGTAAAGGTTTGATCTATAAACAGTGGTCCTGTGATCATAAATTTTTCTTTCACTGATTTAGACAATATTATTTTCATGTCCAGAGCAAAATGAAGTGAAAGATATTTTTGCTACAACCATCTTTTTATCCAGTTTGGGTATTTATTCTCACCATTTTATATCCACTCCCCGGAAAAATGTGCTGTTTGCACAGTATCTGTTTTTTTTAGCAGGTCTTTCAAACCAGATGGGAGCCTTCTCCATCGCTGTCCTCAATGTTGTGGATAATATCTTGCACAGAGAGTCAGAGGCTTGTGGTTTTGGACTTGCACCTTGTAGCTGCCTTTGTTTCCTGTAGCTTGAAATGTGAGTGTTTGGATCAGCTGATCACATTGATCAAGAACTAAAGCCAAATGCTTTCTAGTTTGATATGTATTTATCCCTTAAAAAATTGTGGCGTTTTGATCTTTATATTCTAATTTACGGTACATTCCTGCCTTCTCTTAGTTTGTTATGCGACTAGAACAAGAGAAGCCTTAACCTATACTTGCTCCAATTCAAAATGCCCGTTTGTTTTTATTTTATAAGTTTATAAGTATACTGAAGAGATCTATGCCCTCATTGTACCACAACTCTGAATCTGCCAGGGCTATTGAAGCAGTAAATCCTCACTGCAAACTTTTGCCAAATAATGTTTCAACAAAAAAAATCTCTGCATAATGAAAGATTTGGAGAATTAGTAAATCCAATATATACTTCCATAAAGGTTTATTGTAATTTAATAGAGTCTTACTTTCTCCAAATGGTTACTTGCAGTATGATATTTGGGGAGAAAAAGTCTTTAAATGGTTTTTCTTGAGGGTGATGTCACATTGTCATTATCTGCATAACCACCTTGAGAATCTCTCCTAGGCTTGAAATGTGACAGTAATCATGGAGATATCCAAGAACAATTCTAATTTTTATAAAGTGTTTTCTCCCCTTTAAAAAGAAGGGGAGAAAGTTTCCTTGTATATTTAAGACTCTGAATATTATTTTGATACATACGTTTCTAAAAAATGTGATATTAAAGTAGATGTATCCCTTTAGTATTACCGTAAATGTGATATAGCAAAGGGATAAATCTTCAAAACAGTGTCACAGTACATTTTCAAATTTAAACTTGAACCCCCGTTCATCTTTAATTTCTGTTGTGCTTAAGGCTTCTTTACTTTAGATACACAGAATACAGTTGTACTTAACCTTTTAAAATTAAAACGTGAGCTGATCAGCAAAGGACAAAAACAAAACTGCACAGTCATAATAATCAAATAGCAATTATACTGCACAATTCAGTGATTGTAAAGTGTCCTGTAACAAGCAATGTTTGTCTCCTATTTTTTGATACCTCTTAAACTTATGTCTTTTAGAAAGACAGTGCCTCTGTATGCTTTTTGTATTTTTATTGAGTGTAAATATTTGTTATATTTTTGGTTAAGAGAATGTAAAAGTACCATTTATTATTATCATATCTACTAATACATTGGTGGAATCAATAAAGAATCTAATTAACCTTCTCTGCACTTTATGGCTAATGTATGGGAGCAGGTTATATACCCAGTCATTCAAGAGGACCAGTCTGGGACCTGCATTGGTGTGAAGGCATTTTTTGTTAAGTCTCCAGAGAATTGGAATTGTCCAATTATGGTTGACATTATGGTATCTGTGAAACACCTAGCTATTGTTTTGTTTGGTTTTTTAAAAGTGTATTCGACTACAAACCAAGTTTAACAGTGGCTTAAACCCTATTGGATTGTTTTTCTTTTATAACAGAAAAGTCTACTGGCAGACTGTTTAGGGCTGGTACGGGGATTCTACAGTTCTATTGTGGTCTCAGGGATTCTGACGTTTACACCCGAGGGCATCACCGCAGTGCTTCAAAAGGAAGGGTTTTCAGGAAAGGTGCAAATGTGTATCCCTTTTATTAGCAGAACAACAGCTTTTCTAGAACTCCACTTGCATAATTCTGCTTACCTCCCACTAGTCAAAACTGTCAGACGACCAGTGGCTGCAAGGAAACCTGGGAAATGAACTCTTGTAGCTGAGCAGTGGATGGCTCCAAATAAAAGTGGTATTCTTTTCAGTGAAGAAGGAAAGAATGGATATTGAATGGGCAGCTAGCTCAGTCTACCACAGCATGCCTATTGCCCACTCCTTCAGGAAGTGCATTTACATGTAAGTGCAGTAATTTATTTATTGGGATCAGATCCTAGGACCCTGGCAGAGAAGGAGGAAATTCTCCTTTAGTACTCCTTTGTAAAGTTTCCCAGTCGCTCCTCTGTACCCGGAGAATATTACTCCCCTGCTAGGTAAGGCTTCTACCTCCTCCCAGTTTACCCCCTCCCAACACACACACACCAAGGTTTCCTCAGGGCCACTCCTTCCCCTGATCTCTCCACAGTTACTAGTTTATTCCTTTATTTCAAAAATATTAAATACAAGTGTAGTAGGTTGAATAATAACTACTTAAAAATATCAGGCTCTAATCCCTGGAACTTTAAAGGTTACTGAAAAGGGTCTTTGCAGATTTAATTAAAATTAAGCATTCTGAGATGAGGCAATTACTTTGGATTCTCTGGGTGGGCCCTAAATGCTATCACAGGTGTCCTTAGAGGGGCAAAGGACGATAACACAGAGGAGAAGGCACTGTGAAGCTGGCAAGAGAGTTGTACCTGTGGGCAGCAGAATGCTAACAGCCACCAGGAACTAGAAGATACAAGGAAGAGCTCCTTCCTTAGAGCCTCCAGAGGAAGTGCCACCCTGCCAACATCTTGATTTTGGTCTTCTCACCTGTTGTTTCAACCACCCCACTTTTGGTAATGTGTTAACAGCAGCCCTAGGAAACTTATTTAATACATGCTACTGTTTTTGTCTGACCTTGAGGACCCAGAACCTGCGATTAAAGGATATAGTGGTCCATAAGTACACCACGGGAACTGTGAGCCCTGTCTCACTACCTTCAAGAAGAATTTGTTAAACCAAGGTAAGAGAGGCCCAGAGGCCTCCGCTCCAGCAGCCTGGTCAGCCTATTGTTTTTCTAAGTGTTCACGGAAGGGACATTCCTATCATCCTTGCCACACTTGAGATTTTTCATTTTTCTCATTTCAGGCATTCTGGTGAGTATGTACTGGTATCTTTATGTGGTTTTAATTTTAATTTCTATAATTACTAATAATGCTAAGCATCTTTTCAAATGCTTACTGGCCATTTGGATACTGTCTTTTATGAAGTGTCTTTTTAGGTCTTTTGTTTTATTTGTTGCTAGAGTATTAAAATACAGTTGTTTTATAATGACTTGTATATAACAACCTTGCTCAATTCATTTATTAATCCCAACAGGTTTTAGAATCTTCTGAATTCTCCATATTCTCCTGGAAATTTTCTCCAGGCAGTGAGCTGGGGCCATGGTGTAGGGCTCACCCTTTTGTTTCTTACGCTCTCAAGGATTATTATCTTTCAGTGCCTGGTGTCCAGGGTATTAAGTGGCATTGTTTTATACGTTTTGTCTAGTTTTTCAGTTGTTTCAGACAGGAGGGTAAAATGGTAGCTTCTCCATCTTGACCAGAAGCAGAAATCCACATATAAAATTTTAATACAACTCTCAGTAAATGAGAGCATACACCCACATTCTTCCTGCCCCACCCCCAAATCAGTAAGGATATAGAAGATTGGAACAACACAACTAACACACTTAATCTAATGAACCTGTATAAAACACTGAATTAACAACAACTGCAAGATACACATTACTTCTAGGTGATCATGGAGCATTTATCAAAGTTAACTATATATTGGGCCATAAAGAAACTATTAACAAATTTCAAAGGGTTGGACTCATATAGAGAAGGCTGTCTGCAACAGAATTAAATGAGAAATTAGTAACAAAAATTACAAAATTTGGAAGTTAAAGAATGTACCTCCCAGTAACCTGTTGGAAGGTAGAAATTATTTTGAACTGAATGAAAATAGGAATATCAAAACCTTTTGGATTTGATTAAAAGGAATTGTATAGCCTTAAGTGCATATATTAGAAAAATAGAAAGGCTAAAAATGAATTAGGTAAACATTCTTCTCAAGAAACCAGAATAATAGCAAATTAAATTCAAATAGATGGAAGAAAATAATAGCAGAAATATGTAACACGTAAAAAAAAAAAGGATTAGCAAAGCAGTATATATTCTTTTAAAAGACTAATGCTAAACTCTTTTTTTTTTTTTTTTTTTTTTTTTTTTTTTGCGGTACGCGGGCCTCTCACTGCTGTGGCCTCTCCCGTTGCGGAGCACAGGCTCCGGACGCGCAGGCTCAGTGGCCATGGCTCACGGGCCCAGCCGCTCCGTGGCATGTGGGATCTTCCCGGACCGGGGCACGAACCCGTGTCCCCTGCATCGGCAGGCGGACTCTCAACCACTGCACCACCAGGGAAGCCCTAATGCTAAACTCTTGGTGAGGATGATCATGGAAAAAGAAAAATGGCAAAACTAACCAATGTTAGAAACATAAAAAAGTCATTATTATTATAGTCATTAAAGAGATAGACACTTTGAATAATTAAAATGTGGATGAAATAAACATAGAAAAACAAAACTTACCAAAACTGAAATAAGAAGGAAAATTTAGTTGTTTTATAACTGTTAAAGAAGTTGAGTCTGTCATTTAAAAACCTTTCCATAAAGAAAACTTGTCCTGGATGGCCTTATCTGTGTTATACCAAAATTTTATAGAAGTAATAACACTAATACTATATAACAAAATCTCAGCAGTAGTAGGGATTTGTTAAATAAGATCCTCATAAGAAAACACTAAAAATAAAGGAAATGATTGGTATATTCAACTGTCTTAAAATTAAAAACATGTTCATCCAAAAAATACAGTTTAAAAGAACAAAAGGCTATAGAGTTGTAAAATATATTGTAATTTATATACCCTTCAAAGCACAGGTATCCAGAATATACAAAGTACTTCTTTCCATCAAAAGAAAAAGAACACCCAGGGCTTCCCTGGTGGCGCAGTGGTTAAGAATCCGCCTGCCAATGCAGGGGACACGGGTTCAAGACCCGGTCTGGGGAGATCCCACATGCCGAGGAGCAACTAAGCCCGTGCGCCACAACTACTGAACCTGCGCACTAGAGCC
Source organism: Mesoplodon mirus (assembly GCF_964341445.2). Taxonomy (NCBI): domain Eukaryota; kingdom Metazoa; phylum Chordata; class Mammalia; order Artiodactyla; family Ziphiidae; genus Mesoplodon; species Mesoplodon mirus. The sequence continues at coordinate 75,280,607 of NC_138980.1, forward strand.
CGCAAACCACAACTACTGAGTCCACGTGCTACAACTAATGAAGCCTGCGTGCCTAGAGCCCATGCTCTGCAACAAGAGAAGCCACTGCAGTGAGAAGCCTGTTCATTGCCACGAAGCATAGCCCCCCACTCGCTGCAACTAGAGAAAGCCCGTGTGCAGCAACAAAGACCCATCCGCCCAAAAATAAATAAATTTTTTAAAAAAAGGAAAAAGAGCACCCAATAGAAAAATGGGTAAAAGAATTAAAGAAGCACTTCATAAAAGGGGAAACTGTCCAATAAACATGAAATGTGCCTAATCTCATTATTAAAAACCTCTACGTAAGTTTAGATTTGATGATGAGGGATGTGTTAGCCGTGCTACCTTCTATTTGGAGTGTGGTGGCAGATGGTCAAGGGTCAAAAGCTATCTTTTGGGAGAAGCAAGAACAGGGCTAAATTTGGAGGAAGCTGTCGTTTAAAAATGCACTGGAACTGCCAGATGGTGCCACGCTATAGTGTGACCCTTCCTGGGATCTTTGTCTTTTTTTTTTTTAATCTTTTTTGGAGTATAATTGCTTCACAATACTGTGTTAGTTTCTGTTGCACAACAAAGGGAATCAGCCATATGCATACACATGTCTTCATATGCCCTCCCTCTTGAGCCTCCCTCCCATCCTCCCTATCCCACCCTTGTAGGTCATCACAAAGCACCGAGCCTATCTCCCTGTTCTATGCTGCTGCTACCCACCAGCCAACTATTTTACATTCTTTAGTGTATGTATGTCAACGCTTCTCTCACTTTGCCCCAGCTTCCCCCTCCCACCCCATGTCCTCAAGTCCATTCTCTATGTCTGCCTCTTTATTCTTGCCCTGCACCTAGGTTCATCAGTACCATTTTTTTTTAAGATTCCATATATATTCATTAGCATACAGATATGTTTTTGTCTTTCTGACTTCACTCTACGACAGACTGTAGGTCCATCCACCTCAACACAATAACTCAATTTCGTTTCTTTTTATGGCTGAGTAATATCTCATTGTATCTGTGTGCTACATCTTCTTTATCCATTCATCTGTCGATGGACATTTCGGTTGGTTCTGTGTCCTGGCTATTGTAAATAGTACTGCGGTGAACATTATGATGGTACATGTCTCTTTTTGAACTATGGTTTTCTCAGGGTATATGCCCAGTAGTGGGATTGCTGGGTCATATGGTAGTTCTATTTTTAGCTTTTTTCAAGGAACCTCCATACTGTTCTCCATAGTGGCTGTATCAATTTACATTCCCACCAACAGTGCAAGAGGGTTCCCTTTTCTCCACACCCTCTCCAGCATTTATTGTTTGTAGAGTTTTTTGATGATAGCCATTCTGACTGGTGTGAGGTGATACCTCACTCTAGTTTTGATTTGCATTTCTCTAATGATTAGTGATGTTGAGCATCTTCGTGTGTTTGTTGGCAATCTGTATATCTTTTTTGGAGACATGTCTATTTAGGGCTTCTGCCCATTTTTGGATTGGGTTGTTTGTTTTTTTGATATTGAGCTGCATGAGCTGTTTGTATATTTTGGAGATTAATCCTTTGTCAGTTGCTTTGTTTGCAGATATTTTCTCCCATGCTGAGGGTTGTGTTTTCGTCTTGTTTATGGTCTCCTTTGCTGTGCAATTAGGTCCCATTTGTTTATTTTGGTTTCTATTTCTGTTACTCTAGGAGGTGGGTCAAAAAAGATCTTGCTGTGGTTTATGTCAAAGAGTGTTTTTCCAGTGTTTTCCTCTAAAAGTTTTTTAGTGTCTGGTCTTACATTTAAGTCTTTTATCCATTTGGAGTTTATTTTTGTGTATGGTGTTTGGTAGTGTTTTAATTTCATTCTTTTACATGTAGCTGTCCAGTTTTCCCAGCACCACTTAGTGAAGAGGCTGTCTTTTCTCCATTGTATGTTCTTGCCTCCTTTGTCATAAATTAGGTGCCCATATATTTATGGGTTTATCTCTGGGCATTCTATCCTGTACCATTGCTCTATATTTCTGTTTTTGTGCCAGTACCATACTGTCTTGATTACTGTAGCTTTGTGGTACAGTTCGAAGTTGGGGAGCCTGATTCCTCCACCTCTGTTTTTCTTTCTCAAGGTTGCTTTGGCTATTCTGGGTCTTTTGTGTTTCCATACGAATTGTAAGATTTTTTTTTTTTACTAATTCTGTGAAGAATGCCATGGGTAGTTTGATAGGGATTGCATGGAATCTGTAGATTGCTTTGGGTAGTGTAGTCATTTTCACAGTATTGATTCTTCCAATCTAAGAACATGGTATATTTCGAGTACAAGTCTTTTGCCTTCTTAGGCAGGTTTTTTCCTAGGTATTTTATTCTTTTTGTTACAGTGGTAAATGGGAGTGTTTCCTTAATTTCTCTTTCTGATTTTTCATTGTTGGTGTATAGGAATGGCAGAGATCTCAGTGTATTAATTTTGTATCCTGCAACCTTACCAAATTCATTGGTTGGTTCTAGTGGTTTTCTGGTAGCATCTTTAGGATTTTCTATGTATAGTGTCCTGTCATCGGCAAACAGTGACAGTTTTACTTCTTCTTTCCAATTTGTATTCCTTTTATTTCTTTTTCTTCTGATTGCCGTGGCTAGGACTTCCAAAACTATGTTGAATAAGAGTGGTGAGAGTGGACATCCTTGTCTTGTTCCTGATCTTAGTGGAAATGCTTTCAGTTTTTCACCATTGAGTATGATGCTTGCTGTGGGTTTGTCATATATGGCCTTTATTATGTTGAGGTAGGTTCCCTCTATGCCCACTTTCTGGAGACTTTTTATCATAAATGGGTGTTGAATTTTGTCAAAAGCTTTTTCTGCATCTATTGAGATGATCATATGGATTTTATTCCTTAATTTGTTAATGTGGTGTATCATATTGATTGATTTGCATATATTAAAGAATCCTTGCATCCCTAGGGTAAATCCCACTTGATCATGGTGTATGATCCTTTTAATGTGCTGTTGGATTCTGTTTGCTAGTATTTTGTTCAGGATTTTTGCATCTATGTTCATCAGTGATACTGGTTTATGATTTTCTTTTTTGGTATCTTTTTCTGGTTTTGGTATCAGGGTGATGGTGGCTTCGTAGAATGAATTTGGGAGTGTTTCTCCCTCTGAAATTTTTTGGAGGAGTTTGAGAAGGATCAGTGTTAGCTCTTCTCTAAATGTTTGATGGAATTCGCCTGTGAACTCATCTGGTCCTGGACTTTTGTTTGTTGGAAGATTTTTAATTACGGTTTCAATTTCATTACTTGTGATAGGTCTGTTTATATCTTCTAATTCTTCCTGGTTCAGTCTTAGAAAATTGTACCTTTCCAAGAATTTGTCCATTTCTTCATGGCTGTCCATTTTATTGGAATACAGTGTTTGTAGTAGGCTCTTTATAATCCTTTGTATTTCTGCAGTGTCAGTTGTGATTTCTCCTTTATCATTTCTAATTTTATTGATTAGCATCCTCTCCCTTTCTTTCTTGGTGAGTCTGGGTAAGGGTTTATCAATTTTGTTTATCTTCTCAAAGAAACAGCTTTTAATTTTATTGATCTTTGCTATTGTTTTCTTCATTCCTATTTCATTTATTTCTGCTCTGATCTTTATGGTTTCTTTCCTTCTACTGACTTTGGGTTTTCTTTGCTCTTCTTACTCTAGTTGTTTTAAGTGTAAGGTTACATTGTTTATTTGAGATTTTTCTTGTTTCTTGAGGTGACATTGAATTGCTATGAACTTCATTCTTAGAACTGCTTTTGCTGCATCCCATAGGTTTTGGGTCGTCATGTTTTCATTGTCATTTGTTTCTATGTATTTTTTTTATTTCTTTGATTTCTTCAGTGATCTCTTGCTTATTTAGTAGCGCACTGTTTAGCCTCCATGTATTTGTGTTTTTTACAGTTTTTTTTCCTGCAATTGATTTCCAATCTCATAGCGTTGTGCACAGTAAAGTTGCTTGATACGATTTAAATTTTCTGAGGCTTGATTTGTAATCATTCGAGGCTTGATTTGTACATCTTGATTTGACCCAAGATGTAATCTATCCTGGAAAATGTTCCGTGTGCACTTGAGAAGAAAGTGTATTCTGCCATTTTTGGATGGAATGTTCTATACATATCAATTAAATATCTGATCTATTGTGTCATTTAAAGCTTGTGTTTCCTTATTTATTTTCTGTTTGGATGATCTGTCTGTTGGTGTAAGTGGGGTGTTCAAATCCCCTATATAATTGTGTTACTGTCTGTTTCTCCTTTCATGGTTGTTAGCATTTGCCTTATGTTATTGAGGTGCTCCTGTGTTGGGTGCATAAACATTTATAATTGTTATATCTTTTTCTTGGATTGATCCTTTGATCATTATGTAGTATCCCTCCTTATCTCTTATAACAATCTTTATTTTAAAGTCTATTTTATCTGATATAAGTATTGCTACTCCAGCTTTCTTTTGATTTCCATTTGCATAGAATATCTTTTTCCATCCCTTCACTTTCAGTCTGTATGTGTCCCTAGGTCTGAAGTGGGTCTCCTGTAGATAGCATATATATGGGTCTTGTTTTTGTATCCATTCAGCCAGTCTGTGTCTTTTGGTTGGGACATTTAATCCATTTACATTCAAGGTTATTATTGATATGTATGTTCGTATTACCATTTTCTTAATTGTTTTGGGTTTGTTTTTGTGTGTCTTTTTCTTCTCTTTTTCTTCTCGCTTAGAGAAGTTTCTTTAGCATTTGTTGTAAAGCTGGTTTGGAGGTGCTGAATTCTCTTAGCTTTTGCTTGTTTGAAAAGCTTTTGATTTCTCCATTGAATCTGAATGAGGTCCTTGCTGGGTAATCTTGGTTGTAGGTTTTTGTCTTTCATCACATTAAGTATATCCTGACACTGCCTTCTGTCCTGAAGAGTTTCCACTGAAAAATCAGCTGATAACTTTATGGGGATTACTTTGTATGTTATCTTTTGTTTTTCCCTTGCTGCTTTAAATATTTTTTCTTTGACTTTAATTTTTGTGTGTTTGATTAATATGTGTCTTGGTTTGTTTTTCCTAGGGTTTATCCTATATGGGACTCTCTGTACTTCCTGGACTCAGGGGACTATTTCCTTTCCCATGTTAGGGAATTTTCGACTATAATCTCTTCAGATATTTTCTCAGACCCTTTCTTTTTTTCTTCTTCTTCTGAGACCCCTATAATTAGAATGTTGGTGCGTTTAGTGTTGTCCGAGAGGTCTCTGAGATTGTCTTTAGTTCTTTTCATTCTTTTTTCTTTATTCTGCTCCTCAGCAATTATTTCCACCATTTTGTCTTCCAGCTCACTTTTTCATTCTTCTGCCACAGTTTTTCTGTTATTGATTCCTTCTAGTGTATTTTTCATTTCAGTTATTGTGTTGTTTATCTCTGTTTGTTTGTACTTTAGTTCTTCTAGATCTTTGTTAAACATTTCTCGTATTTTTTCATTCCGTGCCTCCATTCTATTTCCAAGATTCTGGATCATCTTTACTATCATTACTCTGAATTCTTTTTCAGGTAGATTGCCCATTTCCTCTTCATTTATTTGGTCTTGTAGGTTTTTACCTTGCTCCTTCAGCTGTGACATATTTTTTTGATGTCTCATTTTTTTTTCTTTATGAGTGGGATTGTGTTCCTGTCTTACTGATGGTGTGGCCTGAGGCTTCCAACACTGGAGTTTGTAGGTTATTCAGTAGAGCTGGGTCTTGGTGCTGAGATGAGGAACTCCGTGAGTCTTCACTCTGATGAATATTCCCTGGGGTCTGAGGTTCTCTGTTAGTCCAGTGGTTCGGACTCAGAACTCCTACTGCAGCAGCTTCAGCCCAATCCCAGCTCGTGACCCAAGATCCTGCAAGCCGCGTGGGGCAGCCAAAAAAAAAAAAAAAAAAAGCAAAAAATCAAACTAGACTAGGAAACTAACAGATATGTTAGAAAGAGTATAAAAATAAAAATATAGATGAATCAACAACCGGAAGGTACATCAGTACCACAATAGTAAAAAAAAAAAAAGAGGAGGGTGAAGAAAAAAAAAGCAGGGAGGAAAGACCTTGGCTGTGGAGGGCGGGGCCTAAGTAAGGGTGAGGTTTGGGCAGTGGGTGGGGCAAATGCTCACACCCCACAGGACTAGAAAAGGCCTTGGGGGCTCTGGAGGGTGCGGCTTCGGGTCAAGGAACAGAAGGGGCCCAGGCGTGCCCCCCACCCCTGGTCTCAGAGGGCAGGGGACTTCACTTGGGAGCCCAGCAGGCTTCCTGAGCTCTAGTGGGTGGGGCAAACGCCCTCCTCTCCTCTCCTGCTCCTTAGGTCTGGGAGGCCTCCTCCTGCCTGCTTCTCCTGATCTCCCGGTCCTATGCCCCTAGGACCAATGCAGCCAGTGGGGGAAAGGGGAGCCTTGGAGGGCAGGGGACCAGCCTGGGAGCTCAGCAGGCTCCCAGGGTCCAAGTGGTCAGGGCAATTGCGCTCTGCTCCTCTCCTGCTCCTCCGGATGGCTCCTCCCACCTGCCTCACCTGATCTCCCCGGCCTCAGGAGCACTGATCCTGTCTGGCCTCTGCTTCTCCTCCCCTCTCAGTCTCCCCACGTCCTACCAGTTCACTTTGGGGTTCCTCCCATCTCCTTGGGCATCAGAGTCCCCCAACAGTGGCCAGCAGGTGCCCTAGTTGTGAGGAGACGCTAACTATGCATCTTCCCACACTGCCATCTTGACTCTGCCTCAGGATCTTTGTCTTCAAAAAAGGTGAGAGCAAGACCTACTGTCATATATATATATATATATATATATATATAAAGTTACTTTTGGTCACGTTGGGTCTTCATTGCTGTACGCGGACTTTCTCTAGTTGCGGCAAGCATGGGCTACTCTTCGTTGCGGTGTGCGGGCATCTCGTTGCAGTGGCTTCTCTTGTTGTGGAGCACAGGCTCTAGGCATGCGGGCTCAGTAGTTGTGGCTCACAGGCTCTAGAGCGCAGGCTCAGTAGTTGTGGCTCATGGGCTTAGTTGCTCCATGACGTGGGATCTTCCTGGACCAGGGATCAAACCCGTGTCCCCTGCATTGGCAGGCGGATTCTTAGCCACTCAGCCACCAGGGAAGTCCCTATTTTTTTTTTTTATTTATTTTAGGTTGTGCAATGTGAGTTGTTAAAGTTTATACTGTGGTAATTTTATATACATACACATTGTGAAATGATAATCACAGTTAATGCACTCATCATCTCACGTAGTTACCTTTTTTTGTAGTGAGAACACTTAAGATCTACTCTCAACACATTTCAAGTTTACAATTATGGAAAACAGTATGGAAGTTCCTCAAAAAATTAAAAATAGAACTGCCATATGATCCAGCAACCCCATCTCTGGGTATATATCCAACGGAAAAGAAATCTTTTTCAAAGAGATACCTGCTCTCTCGTGTTCATTGCAGCATTATCCACAGTAGCAAGATCTGCAAACAAGCTAAGTGTCCATTGATGGGTGACTGGATAAAGAAAATGTATGTGTGTGTACATATACATATATTTTTTTAGTTTCTTTTGCAAGCTCACCTTCCTCAAATTTCTTGCTAAATGATGTAATTCCTCAAAAAAAAAAAAAAAAAGTAGAACAAGGTAATTTCTTAACGATGTTTCCAGATATGTCTGCAGCACAGTGAAATATTTCAGAAGACTCCTCCTTCACAGAGGTAATGTAATGGAAGTATTTCCAAACAGAAAATATGGAATTTTAGGCAAATTCTATTTGGATAATCTTCAGATGATAATGGTCAGTATGGATACAGCTATTTCCTAATACAGTGTTTGTACATCTGGACATAGGATGTGGAATACTTGATAAGTGGTGTTTTTTTCCAGGGCTCCCAAAGGAAATCTTCCAGAAAATACAAATGGCCCAACTATGAACAGGAATGGAAAGCAGGTAATATATATAAAAGCCAATTAAAGCCAATTAAACTTCTATAGTCTACACTGAACAACATACTTCAAAGACTCCTGGCAGCTGCTCATCCTTTCTGACTACTTTTTGATCTTCCTAACTTTGACCATTTTGGTGGGTATGTAATGGTGTTTTTCTGTGGTTTTGGTTTTCATTTCCCTTATTGTTAACGGGGTTGAGCTTTTCAGATTTGTATGAGCAATTGAATTTGTACTGTTACGAAATGTTTTTGAGTTTATTTTTTCTTATCAATTTGTAAATATTCTTTATATATTCTAGATATGACTCCTTCATCTGTTATATCTATGGCAGATATTCTCTCTCCCTCTGTGGCTTGCTTTTTCATAGCCTTAGTAGTGTCTATTGATGAAGGGAAGTTCTTAATTTTGAACTAGAGAAATTCTTTTCCTTTATGGTTAGTGCTTTGTTTGTGATCTATTTAAGAAGTCTTTCTGTACAACAACATATTTGTGTTATTTTTTAGATACTTGGATGTTTTGCCTCTTAAATTTAGCTCTGAAGTATATCTGGAATAGGTTTTTGTGTATAGTGTGAGGTAGATGTCAGGTTTTATTCTCAGATCTACAGATTGTTCCTGCACCATTTATTGAAAAGATAAGTCCTTTTTCCATTGCACTTCAGCGATATCAACTGTCCATATGTATATAAGTGTATCTGGGGTCTGTGTTCTCTTTAATCAGCCTATTTGTTCTTCCATTCCCCAATACCACATTGTCTTAATTACTCTTATTATAATACATACTAATATCTGGTAGAGAAAGTTTTTTGACACTGTTCTTTTTCAAAAACATGTTAACTATTCTTGTATCATTGCATTTCCAAATGAGTTTTACAACCAGCTTATCAATTTATATGCACACATACAAACACACAGGCACACACAAACAATTGTGGTTTTGAATGGGATTTTCTTACCAACTTGAAGAAAATTAACACCTTCATAAAATTTAGTCTCCCTATCTGTGAACCCAGTATATGCCTCCATTTATTTCGATTTTCTGTTGCTCTCACTGTTTTATTGTTGTGTGTTTAAGGGCTTTCATATTTCTCATATAAGGTTTATTTTTAAGTGTTTTAAGTATTTTTTGTTTATTTTTTCTCTTAATTTTTAATTAGTTAATTAACTAATTAATTTGGCTGCATTGGGTCTTCATTGCTGCGCACGGGCTTTCTCTAGTTGCAGCAAGGAGGGGCTATTCTTGGTTGCGGTGCATGGGCTTCTCATTGCGGTGGCTTCTCTTGTTGCAGAGCATGGTCTCTAGGCGCGCGGGCCTCAGTAGTTGTGGCACGTGGGCTCCATAGTTGTGGCTCACAGGCTCTAGAGCGCAGCCTCAGTAGTTGTGGCGCACAGGCTTAGTTGCTCCATGGCATGTGGGATCTTCCTGGACCGGGGCTTGAACCCGTGTCCCCTGCATTGGCAGGCAGATTCTTAACCTCTGTGCCACCAGGGAAGTCCCTCTCTTGCTTTACTGAGTTATATACTTGGCAAATAAAAATTGTGTATGTTTTATTTTTATTTATTTATTTAATCCCCTTTCTTTCTCAACCAGATGTGTACAGGGGTTATGCCAAGCAGTGACTACATTTAAAAAATATATTTGTTTATTAATTTGGCTGCATCAGGTCTTAGCTGTGGCATGCTGGCTCTTCATTGTGGTGCGCGGCTTCTCTCTAGTTGTGGTGTGTGTGCTCCAAAGCATGCGGGCTCAGTAGTTGCTCCACGTGGGCTCCAGAACACGTGGACTCAATAGTTGTGGCACGCGGGCTTCTCTCTAGTTGTGGGGCTCTCTAGTTGTGGTGCATGGGCTCTCTAATTGTGGCACCTGCGCTCCAGAGCATGCAGGCTCAGTAATTGCGGCACGCAGGCTCTCTAGTTTTGGTGCACAGGCTCTAGAGCGCACGGGCTTAGTTGCCCCGTGGCATGTGGGATCTTAGTTCCCCGACCAGGGATCGAACCTGTGTCCCCTGCATTGGAAGGCAGAGTCTTAACCACTGGACCACCAGGGAAGTCCCTGTGTATATTTTAGATGTATGTCTTAGTCCATTTGGGCTGGTGTAACAAAATGCCATAGACTGGGTGGCTTATAAACAACAGAAATTTCTTTGTCACAGTTCTGAAGGCTGAGATGTCCAAGATCAAGATGTTGGCAGGCTTAGTGTCTGGTGAGAACTTTTTTCCTGGTTTATAAATGGTGTGTCCTCACAGAACAGAAGGGGCGAGGAATCTCTCTGGGGCCTCTTTTATAAGGGGACTAATCCCATTCATGAGGGCTTTACCCTCATGACCTAACACCTCCAAAGGCCCTACCTTTTAATATCACCTCCAGAGATTAGGATTGCAACATACAGAATTGGGGGCGGGGGTCATAAACATTTAGTGTATAGTGTATACTATACAATGTGATGATTTTATACATGTATACATTGTGAAATGATGACCACAATTAAGCTAATTAACATATCCATCACCTCACATAGTTACAATTTATGTGTGCAGTGAGAACACTTAAGATCAACTCTTTTAGCAAATTTCAAGTATACAATACAGTATTACTAACTATAGTCACCATGGTATACAATACCACTCCAGAACTTACTCATCCCACATAACTGAATCTTTGTACCCTTTGACCAACATCTCCTCTCTTCCCCCCGCCCCCTCAAACCCTGGCAACCACCAGATTCCACATAGAAGTGAGACCATGCAATATTTTTCTATGCTTGGCTTATTTCACTCAGCATAAGGTTCATGCATGTTGTCACAAATAGCAGATTTTTTTCTTTTGTAAGGCTGAATAATATTACTCTGTGTGTGCGTGCAGGAAAAGTATGTGTATGTGCACATGCCCCATAGTTTTTATGCGTTCATCTGTCGACAGACACTTAGGTTGTTTTCAGATCTTGGCAGTTTTGTCAGTAATGCTGCAGTGAACATGGAGATGCAGATACCTCTTCAGCCAACAGTCCGCAAGAAGCTGGAGCCCTCAGTTCTACAAGTTAATGAATTCTGCCAACAACCTGAAGGAGCTTAAGTGGCTTTTTCCCTAGTTAAGCCTCCAGATTCAAGCACAGCCCAGTTGACACCTTGACTACCCAGCCAAGCTGACCCACTGAATTTCGGACTCCTGATGCACTGAAACTATGCTAGTTTAAGCTGTTGAATTTGTGGTGATTTACTGTATAGCAAAAGATAACTACTATATCGTTGGTTAGCTGTATGACCTTGGGGAGGCTGTGTATACTCCCTGTGCCTTAGTTCTCTCATCCTCAAATCAGGTTAACAATAATAACCTATCCCATAGGCTATGAGGATGAAATGAGTTAATGCAAGCAGTCCTCTGGCAATGCCCAGCCCCCTAGAAGTTTTCTCAGTAATTATGAGCTGTTTATCACTGCCTTTCTCTCCCTCCCTCCCTCCCTCTTTTCCCTCTTCATACCTCAGTAGTTTTTTACCCTGATTCTGCATCTCATCTCCTTTTCTAGAATTTCATTTCTGTGCCTAATATAGTCTTGCTGGTCAACACCTCCTTTATCTAATTTTCATTTATCGGACAACCTCAACTATTCTAAATATAATCAAGATACTCCAAAACCAAAATGATTCCATGTAGAAAATACATTAGAGTTATATTCTTGACTTGTTAATGAGACTCAGACCTTTCTTGTTGCCTAAACTAAAGCACACTGGAAGTCAGAACTTAAAACTGTGAGTGGAAAACTTGAGGGAAGCATATTCATAGAGATAAGAATGTGATTAAGACAACCTGAGAGGGGAGGAACCTGAAAACTAAACGGCAGAGAACTCACAAAGCAGTTGGAGGCAGCAACAGGCTGCAGCTCAGGGATCACTGAGGGTTACCACTGAACAAATGCTGGACAGACACTCATTCTCTCTAAATTTTGATTTCCAAATTTGTTTATAATGACAATATTGTCATTAAGAGAGCCTCAAATTCCATTCTACAATAGTGAGAACAGAGTGTGTATTTTATATTTTCATACTTGAAATATGTATGATATAATATTAGAAATATGTAATACTTCAAAAAGATTTAAAGTTGTTAAATAAAAGATATCTTGGGGCTTCCCTGGTGGCGCAGTGCTTGAGAGTCTGCCTGCCGATGCAGGGGACACGGGTTCGTGCCCCGGTCCAGGAAGATCCCACAGGCCGCGGAGTGGCTGGGCCCATGAGCCATGGCCGCTGAGCCTGTGCGTCCAGAGCCTGTGCTCCGCAACGGGAGAGGCCACAACAGTGAGAGGCCCGCGTACCGCCAAAAAAAAAAAAAAGATATCTTGTTCAACAACAACAAAATGAAAACCCACAATTTTAAAATGCGCAAAGGACTTGAATAGAAATTTTTCAAAGAAGAGAGAAAAATGGCCAGTAAGCACATGAAAAGATACTCAACATCACTACTCAAGAAGGAAATGCAAAAAACTACAATATACCTCACATCCATTAAGATGGCTATGCTCAGAAAAAAACCAAAAAAAACCCGAAAACTAGAAAATTACAAGTGTTGAGAAGGATGTGGAGAAACTGGAACCCTGTGCACTCTTGGTGGGAATGTAAAATGGTTCCATCCCCGATGGAAAACAATATGGAGGTTCCTGAAAAAGTTGATAACGATACAACCGCTAAAAGAATTGAGAGCAGAATCTCAAAGAAAGATTTGTACACTCATGCATTATTCACAATAGCCAAGAAGTGAAAGCAACCCAAATGTTTATTGATGGATAAATACATAAATAAAATGTGGTATATATGTAAATGGAATATTATTCAACTTTAAAAAGGAAGGAAATTCTGATACATGCTACAACATAGATGAACCTTGAAAACATGTTAAGTGAAATAAGCCAGTAACAAAAAGGCAAATACTGCTATGATTCTGCTGTGTGAGGTGTCTAGAGTAGTCACATACATAGACACAGAAAATAGAACTGTTATTGCCAAAGGCTGGGGAGAGAAAAATGGGGAGTTGTTTGGTGTTTTGCAAGATGAAAATGTTCTGGAAGTTGGTTGCACAATAATGTAAATGTATGTAACACTAATGAAATGTGCACTCAAAAATGGTTACAATGGTAAATTTATGTTTGTGTATTTTACCACAGTTTTTTTTTAATGCCCCGCAGAAATCTAACCCAAGAAAGATTAACAAATGAAATAGTTGTGGTGGCTGCAGCTAGACAGAGAGAGGGAAACTCATAGGCAGTAATAGAGGGTTTCAACTCCTTTGAGACCAGAAGTATGTTGAGGGCAGTTGCACGTACCTAATAAACCCAAACTCCAAATGCTCTCTCCTCCTGTGTCTCATCCATAAAACCCCCTAGGGCACTAGAGATCAAGTTGCTAGTCAGCACTGAGATTTACACCAAGGGCAAAGACTCACAGGGAAACTTACCCTTAGGTTTTAACTCCAGCTTGTCAAGCACTCATTTCACTACAACCCTGGGGCTTCATCATGCTGAGGAGCTAACAAACTTGAAAGCAGTTATTTTTCTATCATCACTAACGTCAGATATTTAAATCCTATTTGAGCTCATGGCTTCCTTTGAGAGGCAGAGTAATCAACAAGATGGACCAAAGAACTCTTTCTGTTCCAGGAAGCGCATGCAGGGGACAGGTGCTGGGTTGTGGTCTGGAGATCTGCTGGGGACCCAGGTGCTCAGGACGGCAGGAGGTTGGGAATCCTGTGTGGACTCACTGCTTGGAGCTGAACACTGAACCTCCTTTCTGGCTTCTGACCTCCCCAAAGCCCGCAAGCCCACTGCAGCCTGGACCTCAGGGTAGGTTCTGTGGCTAGGCTGTTCCTGGCATTCTGAGTTACTGCTTATTTTCTTTTCAGTATTTTTAATTTTCCAATTTAAAAAATATTTTGTGGGGCTTCCCTGGTGGCGCAGTGGTTGAGAGTCCGCCTGCCGATGCAGGAGACACGGGTTCGTGCCCCGGTCCGGGGGGATCCCACATGCCGCGGAGCGGCTGGGCCCGTGAGCCATGGCCGCTGAGCCTGCGCGTCCGGAGCTTGTGCTCCACAGCGGGAGAGGCCACCACAGTGAGAGGCCCGCGTACCGCAAAAAAAAAAAAAAAATTTTGTGTTGGGTCATCCTGAATGAACCCTGTCCTGCCGACACCTTTTGATTTAAAGAGTATGGCGTCTTCCCAGGTCTCCAGGGTCTGGAATGCAGTGTTGGGTCAGGGCTTCTGAGGAGCAGAAGGTTTGAGGCTTCAGAGCCAGGTATTCTCTCTCCATTCAGGTGACAGCGGAGGAGAACCGGAAGTCCAGCAGAGTGGCTTAGAATCCTCTCTTTTCTGCCCTTTGTCTGTCTTCTCATCTGTAAACCTCATCTCCTTTGAGATAGGCACTGGCAAGCAGCTGAAGGATGTGGACTTAACCCCTGTTCTTAACCCCACTCCTGCATTTTGCCCTACAAGCCTTCCTGACTTTCCTTGTCTTACAACAACTCCTCATTCCCTTTTTATTTTTTACTTATTTTTTAATTTTTTAAATTTATTTATTTTATATTTTAATTTTTTACTTATTAATTTTATATTTTATTTTTGGCTGCGTTTGGTCTTCGTTGCTGTGCGTGGGCTTTCTCTAGTTGCCGCCAGCAGGGGGCTACTCTTCGTCGCGGTGCGCGGGCTTCTCATTGTGGTGGATTCTCTTGTTGCGGAGCATGGGCTCTAGGCACATGGGCTTGGTAGTTGTGGCTTGCGGGCTCTAGAGCACAGGCAGAGTAGTTGTGGCACATGGGCTTAGTTGCTCCACGGCATATGGGATCTTCCCGGACCAGGGCTCGAATGCGTGTCCCCTGCATTGGCAGGTGGATTCTTAACCACTGTGCCACCAGGGAATTGCCCCATTCCCTTTTTAAAGGCAACTATTCCTTTCCCAATCCGTGGGGTTTGTGTAGGACTGCAACTCGCCTCATACACGTGTGTACGTGTGTACGTGACTGCATGCGGGCCAGTGTGAGGCATTCCTTGGAACTCCTAGCGTGTAGGTCAAGGCCAGCTCCTGTATGACCCCATGACATGCATCATAAACTGTAAGACTACTATGCCCAGTAATTGGCTATTTGACCTTGAGCAGGTTATTTACCCTCTAATCTGTCCCATCATCTATGACATTGGGAGAGTAAAAGCTCTTATTAAATAGGATGGTTTTGAGAATGAGCCAAGCCCACGCCTAGCAGGTGACTGGTGTTTACTAAACGTCTCCTCACCTTCTCCCTCCGGTGTCCCATCTTCTCATGTAGCCCCACAGCCAGGCCCTCCTCCCTCCCATGAGGCAAGGCCTGCAGTGTTTTGGCAATCTGGAACCAGTCTAATGAATAAGCCAATAATTGAACCTGTACTGGAAGTTCCACCTTCTGTGTTTCTTAAAATTGGAAAGAAAATAGAGATCATACTTTTGTTAGTATTTTTACCACCTATTTCACCAGAAGCCTATGCTGCTGATTTTCTCTGTACAGTCCTTGTAGGTCCTTCATTTTTTGAACCACCAAGGGTGTCGTTGAGCTAGACTGACATACCTGCTGTTCTCTGGTTGTTCGTTGTACCTGAGAGCTGCAGAGACTGCGAGGCAGGAGAGAGCTCTCCACAGAGGTCCCCACTACTGAGCAGAGAAAGGAGGGTGCCAGAATCAGGGAAGAGAAAGCACAGCCTGCATTCTAAAATCCAAGTCAAGAAGGTCTGTCTAGTCCTAGAACACATCGTGTTTGCCACTCACTGATTTCCTCGAGTAACTGGCTGGGCTGCACTGGCGTCTCCCCTTCCTTAGTGCCAGCACACTAGGAAAGGCCCACGTCCACGTCACAATTTTTTTGCACATGGTGTTTTTCACATGGGACACTAGGTCAACATCTATGTCCGATCCTGTGTGTGGTATGAGGCTTTAATGGAGAACATCAAATGGTTTTTCCGTAGATATGCATGATGTGTTTATCCCTTAAGTCCCTGCTATGTGCCAGGCACAGTGAGGGTGCTCTGTATAAAGCATTAGGCATCACCTTATTAGTGGCATCTAGCAAACAAAGACCTCGTGTGTAATGGCTTTTACAGCCTGCGTGGAACTCCTGCTGCCTGCAGGAACAAATGCACCTTAGTCCTGAGGTATTGGGCAGTTGCTGACATGGCCTCTTTTGGGGTCTTTGGTTCTTGTGATGGTCATGTATATTCCCATGAACCTTTTTAGTAAGATGTCAATCCTGAAAGCATCATTTCTGGTGGCACAGCATGTTGGGCACAAGTGGTCTCAATTAGAGTTTATCCCAAGTTTGCACTTAGGAGGAATAGAGAAAAGGATGTCAGGTGGTTGATTTGCATTTTTCAGCTGTATGTCCAAGTCTACTTGGAGGCAATTCTCAGTGGACACTTGATTAGAATGTAAATGTCATACTTTTCTTAATGTTTCCCTTCTCTTTATTTTCCCACTCTGCTGTTGCCTTTGATCAAGTTCACCTAATCTGTTCTTTGACTTTCTAAGAATTTGACTACCCGCTACACCTCACAGAAGTGGAATTGTTACTGACCCAGGCCCTTGGACTCTTTAATCAATAGACATTCATAAGAGGCCAGAGAATTTCAGGCAAGGCGTTACTGGGGCTCACACTGCAGCACAAGGGAGTCAAAGCAAGAAACAGACATCCTTGCCCACTCCCCAGGAGGAAATGCTTGGGTCCTTAAATGGGATAACAGGGGCAGGTCCATGGGTTGGGCAGGAGGCAGAGCTTAGGTGGTCTGTTCCCCTTGGTGGTGCTGTGTGCAGGGATCATGTGCAGTACCCTGCTTTTGCTCCCGGCACCCCCAAAATGGCGGACTTGCTCACTACTGCCTCCCCACAAATCTCGTATACTGGTCATGATGCCCCAACTGCTCCTGCATGCAGTTATTTTTAGTCACTTATAGTTTCTTTGTATCCTACTGCTCAAGGAGATGTTTGTCCAGGTGCAAGCACTCCAGTAGAGGATCCCAGGTCCCAGCCTATCTCAGCATCACATCCTCAAAGTTCATTTACATTGCTGGATGTATCAGAATTTCTTTTTTTAAGGCTGAATAATATCCCATTGTTAAGTATATACCACATTTTATTTTTCCATTCAGCTGTCAACGAACACTTGAGTTACCTCTACATCTTGGCTGTTGTGAATAATGTTGCTATAATCATGAGTGTACAAATATCTCTTTGAAACTCTGCTCTCAGTTCTTTTCGATATATACCCAAAAGTAAGATCATATGGTAGTATTTTCAATTTTTTAAGGACCCTCCATAGTTTTCCATGGCATTTGCACCATTTTACATTCCCACCAACATGCACAGAGTTCCAGTTTCTCCATATCCTAACACATTGTTTCTTTTGTTTTGTTTTTGTTCTTACCAAAGCCATCTTATTATGAGATGCTATCTCATTATGGTTTTGATTTGCATTTCCCTCATGATTAGTGATGTTAAGCATCTTTTTATGTGCTTATTGGCCATCTGTCTCTCTTCTTTGGAGAAATGTCTATTCAAGTCCTTTGCCCACTTTTTAATTGAGCTGATTGTTCTCTGTAACTGAGTGGTAGGAGTTCTTTGTATATGCTGAATACAACCCTTTATCAGATATAGGATTTGTAAATAATGTTCTCCCATTCTATAGGTTTCCTTTTTATTCTGTTGATCGTATTTTTTTGATGCACACAAGTTTTTAATTTTGAAGAAGTCCAGTTTTTCTGTTCACTTTTGTTGCCTGTGCTTTTGGTGTCTTATCCAAAAAAATGATTGCCGTATGCACTGTCATGATGCTTTTCCCCTGTGTTTTCTTCTAAGAGTTTCATAGTTTTAGGTCTTATGTTTATGTCTTTGATCCAATTTTTGTATATCGTTTAAGGTAATGGTCTGCTAGTCTGAATGCCTGTGTCCCCTCCAGGTTGATATGTTGAGATCCTAATGCCCTATGTGATGGTGTTAGTAGGTTGGCCTTTGGAAAGTGCTTATTAAGTCATGGAGGCTCTGCCCTGAATGGAATTGGTGCTCTTATACAAGAGGCTCCAGAGATATCCGTTGCCTCTTGCACCATGTGAGGACACAGCAAGGTGGCACTGGCTATGAGCTAGGAAGTAGGGCCCTCACCAGAAGGCAACCATGCTGGCACCTTGATCTTCAACTTCCCAGCCTCCAGAATTATAAGAAATAAATTTGTTGTTTATAAGATACCCAGTCTGTGGTATTTTGTTGTAGTAGCCTAAACATACTATGACATGGTTCATCTTTATTCTTTTGTATGTGGATATCCAATTTTTCCAGCACCGTTTGTTGAAAAGACTGACTTTAATCCATTGAGTGGTCTTAGCATCCTTGTTGAAAGTCATTTGACCACACATAGGAAAGTTTATTTCTGGGATTCCTATTTTAGTTGTCTATATGTCTCTTTATGACAGTACTACACTGTTTTAATTACTGTAGATTTACATTGTTTTAAAATCAAGTGTGGTACCTCCACCTTTTTCTTTTTCAACATTAGTTTGACTCTTCAGGGTCCCTTGAGATTCCATATGAATGTTAGGATGGATTTTTCTATTTCTGAAAAAAAAACGCCCCTGGGATTTTGAGTGCATTAAATCTGTAGATCATCTTGGATACGACTGTCATCCTAACAGTATTTAGTCTTTCAGTCCATAAACAGAGGATGTCTTTTATTTGTGTCTTCTTTAATTTCTTTCACTAATGTTCTATAGTTTTCAGCACAGAAGTCTTTTGCCTCCTTGGTTAAATTTATTCCTAAGTGTTTTATTCTTCTTGACTCTATTGTAAATGGAATCGTTTTCTTAATTTCCTTTTTGGATTGTTTATTGCTAGTGTACAAAAACAACTGATTTTTGTGTGTTGATTTTGTATCTTGCCACTTTGTTAATTTATTTGTTCTAACAGGTGTGTGTGTGAGCTGTAATCTTTAGGGCTTTCTACATATCAGATCATGTTGTGTGTGAAGCAAGCTAACTGCCTTTTAACTTTTTCTTGTTTAACTGCTCTGGCTAGGACTTCCAGTTATTTTGTTCAGTAAAAGTGGTGAAAGCAGACATCTGTGTCTTGTTCCTGATCTTAAAAGAAAAGCTTTCAGTCTTTCATCATTGAATATGAATACCACCTGTGAGCTTTTCATATATGGTCTTCATTTTGTTTGTTTCCTTCTATTCCTAGGTGGTTGAATGTCTTTATTGTAAAAGGGTATTGAGTTTTGTAACACTGAGATGGTCAAATGGGTTTTTATTCACTGTCACTTTGCAAATGTGGTATATTACAAGGACTGACTTTATTATATTGAGCCATTCTTGCACTCCTGGAATAAATCCCACTTGGTCATCATGTGTAATCCTTTTGTCATCATGTATAATTCTTTTAATGTGCTGTTGAATTCTGTTTGCTATTATTTTGTTGAGGATTTTTGTATTGCTTTCCTCTTGGTGCTTTTAAGATTGTCTTTGACTTTTGATGGTTTGATTAAATCTTGGTGTGGGCCTCTTTGGATGTATCCCACTTTGAGTTGTTGAGCCCCTCATGTTTATATTCCCATTTTCCCCCTCAAATTTAGGATATCTACAGCCACTCGCTCCCTGTACCTTTTGTGCTATGTTCTGACTGGCAGTGTGCCCCCTGGAGTTCATGTTGAAATTCTGACTCCCAAAGGTGATGGTATTACAAGGTGCAGCCTTTGGGAAGTGCTTCAGTCACAAGGGTGTAACTCAAGAATGGGATTAGTGCTGGATACAGGAGACTCCAGAGAGCTCCCCAGCACTCCCACCAGGTGAAGATATGAAAAATCTGCATCTGGCAGAGGGCCCTCACCTGACTGTTGCTGGCACCCTGATCTCAGACTTTAAGCCTCCAGAACTGTGAGAAGTAACTTTCTGTTGTTTATAAGCCACCCAAATCTGGGGTATTTTGTCATAACATCCCTAACAGACTAAGCTTCCTTTCACTATTTCTGAAAAGTAAAATACTTTGGGTGTTGTTTCTGGTTTTCTTTAAAAACAATATTTCCTGACACTGCCTGAACATGCTGCAGCCAACAAAGTGGTCCATGCACCTCACCAGAGGCGGATGGGCCCTGGGGAGCTCAAAGCACAGAGCTAGGGTCTAGGGTAAAGGATTCAGTCAGCTCAGACATTTGAAAGGCACAGAGATTTTTTTTTTTAACATCTTTATTGGAGTATAATTGCTTTACAATGGTGTGTTAGTTTCTGCTTTATAACAAAGTGAATCAGTTATACGTATGTTCCCATATCTCTTCCCTCTTGTGTCTCTCTCCCTCCCACCCTCCCTATTCCACCCCTCTAGGTGGTCACAAAGCACCGAGCTGATCTCCCTGTGCTATGCAGCTGCTTCCCACTAGCTATCTATTTTACATTTGATAGTGTATATATGTCCATGCCACTCTCTCACTTTGTCCCAGCTTACCCTTCCCCCTCCCCATATCCTCAAGTCCATTCTCTAGTAGGTCTGTGTCTTTATTCCCGTCTTGCTCCTAGGTTCTTCATGACCTTTTTTTCTTTCTTAGATTCCATATATATGTGTTAGCATACGGTATTTGTCTTTCTCTTTCTGACTTACTTCACTCTGTATGACAGACTCTAGGTCCATCCACCTCACTACAAATAACTCAATTTTGTTTCTTTTTATGGCCGAGTAATATTCCATTGTATATATGTGCCACATCTTCTTTATCCATTCATCTGTTGATTGACACTTAGGTTGCTTCCATGTCCTGGCTATTGTAAATAGAGCAGCAATGAACATTGTGGTACATGACTCTTTTTGAATTATGGTTTTCTCAGGGTATATGCCCAGTAGTGGGATTGCTGGGTCATATGGTAGTTCTATTTGTAGTTTTTTAAGGAACCTCCATACTGTTCTCCATTGTGGCTGTATCAATTTACATTCCCACCAACAGTGCAAGAGGGTTCCCTTTTCTCCACACCCTCTCCAGCATTAATTATGTGTAGATTTTTTGATGATGGCCATTCTGACTGGTGTGAGATGATATCTCATTGTAGTTTTGATTTGCATTTCTCTAATGATTAATGATCTTGAGCATTCTTTCATGTGTTTGTTGGCAAACTGTATATCTTCTTTGGAGAAATGTCTATTTAGGTTTTCTGCACATTTTTGGATTGGGTTGTTTGTTTTTTTGATATTGAGCTGCATGAGCTTCTGGTAAATTTTGGAGATTAATCCTTTGTCAGTTGCTTCATTTGCAAATATTTTCTCCCATTCTGAGGGTTGTCTTGGTCTTGTTCATGGTTTCCTTTGCTGTACAAAAGCTTTGACGTTTCATTAGGTCCCATTCGTTTATTTTTATTTCCATTTCTCTAGGATTTATGTCATAGTGTTCTGCCTGTTTTCCTCTAAGAGTTTGATAGTGTCTGGCCTTACATCCATTTTGAGTTTATTTTTGTGTATGGTGTTAGGGAGTGTTCTAATTTCATACTTTTACATGTACCTGTCCAGTTTTCCCAGCACCACTTATTGAAGAGGCTATCTTTTCTCCACTGTGTATTCTTGCCTCCTTTATCAAAGATAAGGTGACCATATGTGCATGGGTTCACCTCTGGGCTTTCTATCCTGTTCCATTGATCTATATTACTGTTTTTGTGCCAGTACCATACTGTCTTGATTACTGTAGTCTTGTAGTGTAGTCTGAAGTCAGGGAGCCTGATTCCTCCTGCTCCGTTTTTCATTCTCAAGATTGCTTTGGCTATTCGGGGTCTTTTGCGTTTCCATACAAATTGTGAAATTTTTTGTTCTAGTTCTGTGAAAAATGCCAGTGGTAGTTTGATAGGGATTGCATTGAATCTGTAGATCGCTTTGGGTAGTAGAGTCATTTTCACAGTGTAGATTCTTCCAAGCCAAGAACATGGTGTATCTCTCCATCTATTTGTATCATCTTTAATTTCTTTCATCAGTGTCTTATAATTTTCTGCATACAGGTCTTTTGTCTCCTTAGGTAGGTTTATTCTTAGATATTTTACTTTTTGTTGCAATGGTAAATCAGAGTGTTTTCTTAATTTCACTTTCAGATTTTTCATCATTAGTGTATAGGAATGCCAAAGATTTCTGGCACACAGATTTTTAAAAGATGGATGTGTTCAGACAGCTTCAATTAGAACATTAAGAAAAAGGTAACTAGGGGCTTCCCTGGTGGTGCAGTGGTTAAGAATCCGCATGCCAATGCAGGCGACACAGGTTTGAGCCCTGGTCCAGGAAGATCCCACACGCTGCAGAGCAGCTAAGCCTGTGCACCACAACTACTGAGCCTGTGCTCTAGAGCCCGTGAGCTACAACTACTGAAGCCTGTGTATCTAAAGCCCATGGTCTGCAGTAAGAGGCCTGTGCGCTGCAACTAGAGAAAGCCCGTGCCCAGCAATGGAGACCCAACACAGCCAAAGGTAAAAAAAGAAATAAAAAAGAAAAAGGTAACTAAGTAGGTCAAGCTCTGAAGATTTTGAAAGAAGTATCTTACTTGCTGCTGCTGTAAAGGAGCAAAAACCAAAGTAAAAACCAGTGCCTAGGAGTTCAGTGTATTCACCTATCTAAAGCTGGTGAACTGAAGAGGTTTAGTGAGGAGTAAAAGCTCTAGTTGTTAACAAATCCAGAGCTTGGATTTACAGAGGAGAAAATTTTGGGTTAGAATTGACACTGTTTTTACTCTCTTGCTTTTATCTTTCAGTGAGACTAAAATCCTTTCTTTGGTACCAAAATCACCACTCTTGTAGTAATTGTGAAGTCCCAGATCAAACATTTGGCTCTTCTTACTCTGGAAGTATCTTTTGGACATCAAAGGCAGATCAGCTAGAACACTATCAAGATGATGCAATTGAGAGGTAAGGGTAGGGTCAAAAGGAGCCCAGAGGTTACTTGTATCTGTTAAAAGCATTTACAAAACCACAAAAAAAAAAACCCACAACAAAACCCTCATCTCAGAAACATCCTGAATACTTAAAGTTTAGGTGCTAAAATATTAAAAGATTAACATGAGTCATTTAATGGTTTAAGTTCTCTTATTGGACCAGTCTAGATGGAAGACAGTAGTAAGCTGAAGGTAAAAATTTCAATTGCTTTCTTACTAGTCTGCTAAAAGTATCTTTTAAGCACAGGGTATATATGAATTTTGTAGACGTTTGCATTTTCACAATTTTAGCAAATTCCAGTCTATGTCTCTGACAGTTTTTATAGATTTGTCCTAATTTTTTGTGCATTTTATGCGTATCCTTTAAAAACATATACTCGAAATAGAGCTCCTAATTAATATACAACATGAGTTTCTTCACATACTTTCATGTTAACCCAATTTCCCTTTAGAGTCCTTGGCCATGAGCTGAGGACAAAGGTTATTGAAACCTTTTGAGATGTTGTTTCCTGATTACTTTTTCTATTCTAGAATACTGTGTGGCAATTCTCATGATACAGCCAAACCTAACTGGCCTATTCTCAGCCAATGCATTAAAGAAAGAGTCTCAAACAAACAAACAGGATCTGGTGAGTACATAGATCTTTGTTCTAAATCAGTGTTTCCCAGCTGTGGCACATCTCTCTTGTGGGGGCTGACATTTAGTGGCCTCCCAGGGGCAGAAGGGGTGTTAACAGCACTCCTTCCTTAGTTTCTGACACCAAAAATAATACCTCTAGACATTTTCAAATGTTCCCTGGGGAACAAAACTGCCCCTGATGGGAACCAGTAATGTCCTGTTTTAGGAGCAAACTGCCCATACATTCTGTGATGATGGACATATTCTATGACTGAGAAACAGAAGTCTTACTTTTATTTTATTTACTTATTTAAATCCTACATACAGTGTGAGGACAAACTGCTTCAGCATGGAAAATTGAGGGGGTTGGATATCTTTGTTAAAAAAAATTGGGGATATTTTTGTTTCTTACTACTTTTAAATGTTTGGAAGTAGGACTTTTTAGGTTTATTCAGTCTAGGTATTTATTAAATTATAAGGTGACATTACAAGTTTAGAAATTTTCCAAACACATAGTAACTCTAAGAAAGGCTAAAAAGGTGATATTAAATATCTCCTTGAAAGAAAGGAATTAACCAAACCAGGATTGAAAAACATTTATTGAAACAAAATCAAATACTTTCTTTTTATTATCTACAAGCCAACACTGAACTTACTTTATTCAAGAATGAACACAATGTACAAAAAAAGTATGCTTATATTATAAAAATATGTCAATTTTATCTCCTGGGTGCTGAGCAGAAGTCATTTTAAACAAAATCAAGGCAAACTTGCTCTCTATAATAGAACTGCTATAATTTAATAACAAAAGTGAAAGCTAATATATACTCACAAAGTCTCTTTAAAGGCCCACTGATAATGCTGTGTTGGAAATGGTGAACCCAGTCACCACAGTTCACATTTCCAACCTATGCTCACTGGCACTGCTTCAGGCCTACATCACGGGAAAGCACCTCTTTTTTACAGAATGCATGTCATTAGTTTACAGTTGTTAGCATGTATTTCAGCAAAGTATTAACAGTCAATCATATTTAGTTAGCTTCAATTTTCACACATTGTTATGGGGAACAAATGACCTCCCGTAACTCCCTAAAAACTCTGTGTCCAAGGTTAGTATCTTAAAATTGTTGGTAATTTCTTGAATAATTACTGGCACCTTCCTGGGCATGTGTTCTTGCAAACAGTGTGGCTACTTGTGCCTGTCAAGTCAGTGGCAGCTGCAGAACAGTTAGAGGCTGAAGAGTGTGCAGCCTTTGGCTTACCATGGAGACATACTCCAGTGCTCACTAGAGTATTTGGCCCTTGGAGAATCAGGAAAGCGAGTGATTGGGGAAAAGGGACCATGCCTCCCTGTATTGTTCCAGGAGTTATACAATTATAAAATCTGTACTAAAGTCAGAATAGAAGTAGACTACATAGCATCCAGCACTGACAAAGCCTTAAATAGCTTGCACACTGGCAGTGCCCTGTCTCTGGCTGAACAGAATGACAGTGGTACCAGGCAAAACCCAGAATGCAGTATCAACACAATTAATGACATCAGATGAATTCAAGTTCCGAAGTTATTAAACTGCAAAATGCCTATTTTGACTGCTAAGCATAAATGTTTTCCCTTGACAGAGTCTCTGGGATTGACACCTATGAAGACTCAAAATTGCAGAATATAAGGACTGAGTATTCTAGTGCCTGCTGTACTGGGTAAATTAACCAAAAGAACCGGGGGAAGAAATGCTTCCATGTTCTGCCTATATAAACCCAATATTTATTTAGTTACCGGTTTCACAAGAACTTGTGACTAAGGTGAAGAGAAATGATCTCTTCCTTTATGCAATTACCTAATTCCTTATAGCTTTCTAAGTCAGTTTCAATTAAGCCCCATTTCCTACATGAACTGTTATTCCTACCAAATGCAACTGTCACATAGGGCTGAACTGGACATAATTTAAACATTTTCATGAAAAACAAACCACTAATTGGCTTAGCACTACACCCTTATGGGGAAGAAGAAGCATTTACAGAAATACAATTTGTGAAGAATAAACGTACTTTGGAACCTGAGCCAAAGGTTTCTCACCAATACCTTAATAAGTCACCATGCAGGTTGTTTTCACAGACAACAACACAGCCAGGTCAACTGTTGCTCCTGGCAACTTCCATTGTCCCAAAATACGTGGAAGATGGAGAGGCCAATGACTGAAATCCACAGTTAGGAATACAGGCCAAAAGCTCAACAAACCGCTACTGGAAGCAACTGGATACCATAATATTAAACATAGACACATGAAAACAGAATGAGCACACAAAGAAATGAACAGCTGCTAAGATCATGATGCTCAGAGTCAAACCCAATGAGGGTATTACCACACACACACAGATACATCACCATACCTGTTTACAATCCCAGGCCCTTGCTCTCAAATAAATATATTGAACATTTACAACAGAATGAATGCCTTATGAATGCAAGCTTTTCTTTTAACTCTAAATAAAAGTCATACTTCTAAAATAAGCTACAAATTGCTTTTTTTTGTGAAACTGATGTGACTTGGTGCCACAGCTAACCTTTCTCTCATAGCAGCAGTATCATCAGCCCGTGGCAGCAAGGAACTGTTCATTTCTGGCATCCCATGGGCTCCCATACAGGCAACTTCATAAAGCATGCAGATACTACTCTGCTGAAGTTTCAAAGGAATAGAAATGATCATTGTGCTTATGGGTCTCATACCTTCCAAAATATACATAAATGGTGACAAATTAAAATAGCAGTTCTTTGCTTACCAATAAAATCATAAGGCAGAGGGGTTGGAGGTGGAAAGAGAAATTGTTAAAAAATGCAGGAAAAAATGCAAAACAGTGCTAGCATTCACAAAAAAGATCATGCTAAAATCAGATCCATATTCATAAAAATCAATCATTAAGCCACAATCCAAAGAACTCTGTCCATGAGTCCAAAGGCATGCATGCCAGCTGAAGGAAATGCAGGATTCTTCTGACAATAGTTTCTTCAGAGCAGAATAGTTAACGTGTCACTGGAGTAATCACAACAGGGTGAACAAGACGCCATCACACTTTTTTGCAATTGAAAAGGAAAAGAAAAGCAATCACAATAAAAAAATTAAACAACAGTGGAAACAAAACATAGAAATTCAGTGACCTATAAAACCAAAGAATAATCCAAATGATTTTTACCCTTTAGGGGTTCATGCCTCTTAGTAGTTGTCTTTTTAATTTGAAAACTTTATAATGAAAGATTTATCCGTAATGGTATTAAATATAAAATTACTTCACTACACATGGGATTTTGTGCAGTATCAATACTCAGTAACTTCACTCATGTTTTTTTTTTTTTTTTTTTTTTTTTTTTTTTTTTTGCGGTAGGTGGGCCTCTCACTGTTGTGGCTTCCCCCGTTGCGGAGCACAGGCTCCGGATGCGCAGGCCCAGCGGCCATGGCTCACGGGCCCAGCCACTCCGCGGCATATGGGATCCTCCCAGACCGGGGCACGAACCCGTATCCCCTGCATCGGCAGGCGGACTCTCAACCACTGCGCCACCAGGGAGGCCCTTCACTCATGTTTAAAGGACACATAAGAGACATCTTGTCACTAGAATCTCAAAGCCTCCCCCAAAACAAGATGTCTTAAAGCATTTAAAGTTTCTCATAAGGAAAACAACCACCTGAAACTAATATTCAAAATGCAGTAACTGCCTAAGGTCATCACTTGGCCAACTAAAGTATTTTTACCTTTTCCAGTAAGTTCACAATTTTAAAAAAATAAGAACAAGATATTTATTTTTTAACCCCAAGATTGAACTATAAGGCTGTCTATGTCATCAGCTGTTAGTGGCCATGTATGATCTGAACTTCCAGCCTGTGTTCGGAGGTACTCACTGGAGGAGGGGTCCAGGGCTATCCTGCCTTCATGTCCACGAGCTGCATCTGCACATTGGCAGCCATGCCACCCCCGTAGCCTCCCTTGGACTGCATCTGGTTCTGAATGGAGCTAACCTGCAACAAGACAAGAACAGAACCAGTCAGGAACTAGGGCCACTGCAAGTAAGCAATTCTTGCCTAATATTTTAGCTGGGCTGCTTTTCCCAAAAGGGTACCTTTTATAGATTGAAACTTGTTTTCATTGTAAGGCAAAATGCTGAAGCTAGTGACTGAAGCATTTTTTTTGCCACAACACCCTCTCCACCCATCCCCCCACTCCTGCAACTTTCTCCACTTGGCAATTACAAAAACAAAGTTTTGTAATTCACAAGGCACTTGGCTACATTTCAAAAGCAGTTAAAAGGATACAGATGAACTCAACTTTGTCCCTCAACCACCTTAATTTACAAACACCTCACATATATGATCACCTCAATTACCTGGATTAGAATCAGATTCAAAAATAAATATGAATGAAACTAAACCAAAGATAAACTTTAAAAGTCCATGTGGGACTTCCCTGGTGGCACAGTGGTCAAGAATCCGCCTATCAGTGCAGGGGACACAGGTTTGAGCCCTGGTCCAGGAAGATCCCACATGCCGCGGAGCAATTACGCCCATGAGCCACAACTACTGAGCCTGCGTGCCGCAACTACTGGAGCCCACGCGTCTAGAGCCCATGCTCTGCAACAAGAGAAGCCACCGCAATGAGAAGCCTGCGCACTGCAATGAAGAGTAGCCCCTGCTCGCCACAACTAGAGAAAGCCCGCGCACAGCAACGAAGACCCAACGCAGCCAAAAATACATAAATGAATAAATACTTTTAAAAGTCCATGTGGTAAAATTTACATACTTAATACAGTCTTAGTATAGTCTGATAAAGTGAAAAGGAGTATAAGAATCCAAAGACTTGGAATATTCAAAGCAAGTTTAGCCAGAGGCCACACCCCAGGAGACAAGTTTGCATATTTAAAGATTGTGAGTAGTACACCCTTTTCTCATATGAGCCCAGGGTGGAATCATCATTCTCTCCAGCTTTTATCACGTGGTTAGAGCCCCTGAACTTTGACTCATCCTCTGCCTGAGCCTGCAAACAACATCTTAACAGCCCTCAGAGAACAAGCTGGTCTCAGGTTTACAGGATGGCTTCAAAATATGACATCATGTAACCCTCGCAACAACGCCAGGAGGAAGCAGTAGAGAGTGAACCTGTGAAACCCTAGGCATCCTATCCTCAACCCTGATAAAGGCAGAACTCCAGGCCTGTGCATTCATTTTCTCTACCTGCAACCTTGCTGAGTGGCCCCTGGAGTACCCTCCAGGACTTCATTAACCAACCCTCTAAAAAAAACAAAAACAAAACAATTTTATATGTACCAATGAAGTTTCCTTGGAATAGGACATAAAACTGGTGCAGTTAAAAGCAAGCAATTGCCGAACAACCAGCAAGAGAGAAACACAGATCCACCCGTCAGCAGACAGGGTGCCTGAAGTCATACTGAGCTCACAACCACCTATAAACACACCCCTTGACACAGCCCTGCCCACCAGAAGGATAAGACCCAGCTCCACCCACCAGCAAGAAGGCACCAGTCTCTCCCACCAGGAAACTTCCAGAAGCCTGAGGACCACTCTCACCCACCAGAGGGCAGACACCAGAAGCAAGAGGAGCTATGATCCTCCAGCCTGCATAAAGGAGTCCACAAAGAAGATGAGACAAAATGAGACGGCAGAGAAATATGTTTCAGACGAAGGAACAAGATAAAAACCCACAAGAACAACTAAATGAAGAGGAGACAGGCAACCTACCTGAAAAAGAATTTAGAGTAATGACAGTAAAGATGATTCAAAATCTTGGGAAAAGAATGGAGGCACAGATTGAGAAGTTACAAGAAATGTTTAACAAAGAGCTAGAAGATGTAATGAACAAATAAAGATGAACAATACAATAACTGCAATGAAAAATACACTAGAAGGAATCAACAGCAGAATGACTGAGGGAGAAAAATAAACGAGCTGGAAGACAATGTTGGAAATCACTGCCAGGGAACATAACAAAGAAAAAAGAATGAAAAGAAATGAGGACAGTCTCAGAGACCTCTGGGAAACATTAAAACACATCAACATTTGCATTATAAGGGTACAAGAAGAGAGAAAGGGCCCAAGATAACATCTGAAGAGATTACAGCCGAAAACTTCCCTAACAGGAGAAAGGAAACACTCAAGTCCAGGAAGCACAGAGTCCCATAAAAGATGACCCCAAGTAGGAATGCACCAACACACATATTAATCACACTGATAAAAATTAAAGACAAAGAAAAAAATATTAAAAGCACCAAGGGAAAAGCAACAAATAACATACAAGGGAACCCCCATAAGGTTATCAGGTGATTTTTCAGCATAAACTCTGCAGGCCAGAAGGAAGTGGCACAATATATTTAAAGTGATGAAAGGGAAAAACTACAACCAAGAATACTCTACGCAGCAAGGCTCTCATTTAGATTTGATGGAGAAATCAAAAGCTTTACAGGGGCCTCCCTGGTGGCACGGTTGTTAAGAATCTGCCTGCCAATGCAGGGGTTCGATCCCACGTGCCGTGGAGCAACTAAGCCTGTGTGCCACAACTACTGAGCCCGTGTGCCACAACTACTGAAGCCCACATGCCTAGAGCCCGTGCTCCACAACAAGAGAAGCCACTGCAACGAGAAGCCCGCACACTGCAACCAAGAGTAGCCCCTGCTTGCCGCAACTAGAGAAAGCCAGCACGTGGCAACGAAGACCCAACACAGCCAAAAAAAAAAAAGGCTTTACACACAAGCAAAAGCTAAGAGAATTTAGCATCACCAAACCAGCATTACAACAAATCTGAAAGGAACATCTGTAGATGGAAAAGAAGAGGCCACAACTAGACTCAAGAAAGTACGAATGGGGAAATTCACTGGCAGAAGCAAACATAAAGTAAAGGTAGGAAATCTTCCACACACAAATAGAACATCAAACCCAGCAATCATGAGGAGAGTACAGACGCAGGATATTGGAAATGCATTTGAAATGAAGATATCAACAATTTAAAACAATCTTGTCCATACACAGACTACTATAGCAAAACCTCATGGGAACCACAAACCAAAAATCTAGAATAGCTACACACACACAAAAAAAAGCAATCCAAACACATCACTAAAGATAAGACATCAAGGGATTCCCTGGTGGACCAATGGTTAAGACTCTGCACTTCCATTGCAAGGGCCACAAGTTCAATCCCTGGTGTGGGAACTAAGATCTTGCGTGTCGCTCAGCATGGCCCCACCTCCCCCAAAAAAAGAGACAGAGAGAGAAAGAAAAAAAAAACAGACATCAAATCACAAGAGAATAAAAGAGGAAGGGAAGAAAAATGACCTTAAGAAACAAATCCAAAACAATTTAAAAAATAGCAAGTACGTACATATCAATAATTACCTTAATGTTAATGGATTAAATGCTCCAACCAAAAGACATAGACTGGCTGAAACAAAAACAGGACCCATATATATGCTGTCTACAAGAGACCCACTTCAGATCTAGGGACACATGCAGACTAAAAGTGAGAGGATGGAAAAAGGTATTCCATACAAATGGAAATCAAAAGAAAACTGGAGTAGCAATACTCATATCAGACAAAATAAACTTTATATTAAAGAATGTTACAAGAGACAAGGAAGGACACTACAAAATGATCAAGGGATCAATCCAAGAAGAAGATATAACAGTTATAAATATATATATACACCTAACATAGGAGCACCTCAATACGTAAGGCAACTGCTAACAACTATAAAAAAAAATCGACAGTAACACAATAATAGTAGGGGACTTTAACACCTCACTTACACCAATGGACAGATCATCCAAAATGACAATAAATAAGGAAACAGAAGCTTTCAATGACACAATAGACCAGATAGATTTAATTGATATCTATAGAACATTCCATCCAAAAACAGCAGATAAAACTTTCTTCTCAAGTGTGCATGGAACATTCTCCAAGATACATCACATCTTGGGTCACAAATCAAGCCTCAGTAAATTTAACAAAACTGAAATTATATCAAGCACCTTTTCTGACCACAGCACTACGAGATTAGAAATGAACTGCAGGGAAAAAAACGTAAAAAACACAAACACATGGAGGCTAAACAATACGTTACTAAATAACCAAAAGATCACTGAAGAAATCAAAGAGGAAATCAAAAAATACAGAGACAAGCGACAATGAAAACACGATGATCCAAAACACATGGGATGCAGCAAAAGCAGTTCTAAGAGGGAAGTTTACAGCTATACAAGCCTACCTCAAGAAACAAGAAAAATCTCAAATAAACAATCTAATCTTACACCTAAAGGAACTAGAGAAGGAAGAACAAACAAAACCGAAAGTTAGCAGAAGGAAAGAAATCATAAAGATCAGAGCAGAAATAAATGAAATAGAAACAAAGAAAACAATAGCAAAGATCAATAAAACTAAAAGCTGGTTCTTTGAGAAGATAAACAAAATTGATAAACCATTAGCCAGACTCATCAAGAAAAAGAGGGAGAGGACTCAAATCAATAAAACTAGAAATGAAAAGGGAGAAGTTATGACACCACAGAAATACAAAGCATCCTAAGAGACTACTACAAGCAACTCTATGCCAATAAAATGGACAACCTGGAAGAAATGGACAAATTCTTAGAAACCTATAACCTTCCAAGACTGAACCAGGAAGAAACAGAAAATATGAACAGACCAATCACTAGTAATGAAATTGAAACTGTGATTAAAAATCTTCCAGCAAACAAAAGTCCAGGACCAGATGGCTTCACAGGTGAATTCTATCAAACATTTAGAGAAGAGCTCAACTCAAACTCTTACACAAAATTACAGAGGAAGGAACACTCCCAAACTCATTCTATGCGGCCACCATCACCCTGATACCAAAACCAGACAGAGATACTACAAGAAAAGGAAATTACAGACCAATATCACTGATGAATATAGATGCAAAAAACCTCAACAAAATACTAGCAAACATAATCCAACAACACATTAAAAGGATCATACACCATGATCAAGGGGGATTTATCCAAGGGATGCAAGGATTCTTCAATATATGCAAATCAATCAATGTGATACACCATATTAACAAATTGAAGAATAAAAACCATATGATCATCTCAATAGATGCAGAAAAAGCTTTTGACAAAATTCAACACTCATTTATGATAAAAACTCTCCAGAAAGTGGGCATAGAGGGAACCTACCTCAACATAATAATGGCCATATATGAAAAACCCACAGCAAACATCATTCTCAATGGTGAAAAACTGAAAGCATTTCCTCTAAGATCAGGAACGAGACAAGGATGTCTACTCTCACCACTATTATTCAACATACTTTTGGAAGTCCTAGCCACGGCAATCAGAGAAGAAAAAGAAATAAAAGGAATACAAATTGGAAAAGAAGAAGTAAAACTGTCACTGTTTGCACATGACATGATACTATACATAGAGAACCCTAAAAATGCCACCAGAAAACTACTAGAGCTAATCAATGAATTTGGAAAAGCTGCAGGATACCAAATTAATGCACAGAAATCTCTTGCATTCCTATACACTAATGATGAAAAATCTGAAAGAGAAATTATGGAAACACTCCCAGTTACCATTGCAACAAAAAGAATAAAATACCTAGGAATAAACCTACCTAGGGAAACAAAAGACCTGTATGCAGAAAACGATAAGACACTGATGAAGAAAATTAAAGATGATACCAACAGATGGAAAGATATACCATGTTCTTGGATTGTGAGAATCAATACTGTGAAAATGACTATACTACCCAAAGCAATCTACAGATTCAATGCAATCCCTATCAAATTACCAATGGCATTTTTTACGGAACTAGAATCAATCATCTTAAAATTTGTATGCAGACACAAAAGACCCCAAATAGCCAAAGCAGTCGAGGGAAAAAAACGGAGCTGGAGGAATCAGACTCCCTGACTTCAGACTATACTACAAAGCTACAGTAATCAAGACAATATGGTACTGGCACAAAAACAGAAACATAGATCAATGGAACAAGATAGAAAGCCCAGAGATAAACCCACGCACCTATGGTCAACTAATCTATGACAAAGGATGCAAAGATATACAATGGAGAAAAGACAGTCATTGAGTGGTGCTGGGAAAACTGGACAGCTACATGTAAAAGAATGAAATTAGAACACTCCCTAACACCATACACAAAAATAAACTGAAAATGGATTAGGGACCTAAATGTAAGACTGGATACTATAAAACTCTTAGAGGAAAACATAGGAAGAACACTTTTTGACATAAATCACAGCAAGATCTTTTTGATCTACCTCCTAGAGTAATGGAAATAGAAACAAATGGAACCTAATGAAACTTCAAAGCTTTTGCACAGCAAAGGAAACCATAAACAAGACGAAAAGACAACCCTCAGAATGGGAGAAAATATTTGCAAAGGAATCAACAAAGGATTAATCTCCAAAATATATAAACAGCTCATGCAGCTCAATATTAAAGAAACAAACAACCCAATCAAAAAATGGGCAGACCTAAATAGACATCTCTCCAAAGAAGATATACAGATTGCCAAGAAGCACATGAAAAGCTGCTCAACCTCACTAAGTATTAGAGAAATGCAAGTCAAAAGCACAATGATGTGTCACCTCACACCAGTCAGAATAGGCATCATCAGAAAAATATACAAAGAACAAATGCTGGGGAGGGTGTGGAGAAAAGCGAACCCTCTTGCACTGTGGGTGGGAATGTAAATTGATACAGCCACTATGGAGAACAGTAAGGAGGTTTCTTAAAAACACTAAAAATAGAATTACCATATGATCCAGCAATCCCACTACTGGGCATAAACCCAGAGAAAACCATAATTCAAAAAGACACATGCACCCCAATGTTCAATGCAGCACTATTTACAATAGCCGGGTCATGGAAGCAACCTAAATGCCCATCGACAGACGAATGGATAACGAAGTTGTGGTATCTATATACAATGGAATATTACTCAGCCATAAAAAAGAATGAAATCTGTTGAGACATGGATGGATCTAGAGACTGTCATACAGAGTGAAGTAAGTAACAAAGAGAAAAACAAATATCGTATATCAATGCATGTATGTGGAACCTAGAAAAATGGTACAGATGAACCGGTTTGCAGGGCAGAAATTGAGACACATATGTAGAGAACAAACGTATGGACACCAAGGGAGGAAAACCACGGTGGGGTGGGGATGGTGGTGTGCTAAATTGGGCGACTGGGATTGACATGTATACACTGATGTGTATACAATTGATGACTAATAAGAAACTGCAATATTAAAAAAAAAAAACAATACTAAACTTTCTTTGGGTTATTTGTATGGAAATATGTTAATATAAATGTTTCAGACATTACATGAAACTTCTAAAAATCTTATATGTTCTGGTTTAATGTTATAAGTCATAATTCTAGTTATTACTTTAAAATGTATATCTTCTCAGAAATAACTAAATTTCCTTGTCAACTGCATTATTATGAACTTTCATCAAATCTTTAACTGTGGTCATTTTTAAGTCTTTTGTCATTTACACACCGTTCTGGGTGTACTGTGATGCTTTTGCAAAAGTGTTCCTATAAAAGGGTTTCATCTTCAAGGAATTCATGGAAAAGACTCTGACAAGTACAGGTTTCTGGTAACTGACTATACTGCTGAACTGAATAAGCATTTTCAGAACTCTAATGGAAAACTGATGAATTCATCAAAGTGCTCACAAAAGATCAAGATGACAAAAAAATTAATTACATGGGACTGAGTGAACTGAGGATGATTATAATTTTTGTAACTTTCTGTTTGAATTAAAAAAAACATGGGCAAAAGATGTAAACAGACATTTCTCCAAAGAAGACATACAGGTGGCCAAAAAGCACAAGATGCTCAACATCACTAATTATCAGAGAAAAGCAAATCAAAATTACAATGAGGTATCACCTCACACCAGTCAGAATGGCCATCATCAAACATTCTACAAACAGTAAATGCTGGAGAGGGTTGGGAAAAAGATACCCTCCTACACTGTTGGTCGAAGGTAAATGGTACAATCACTATGGAGAACAGTATGAGGTTCCTTAAAAAACTAAAAACAGAACTACCATATCCAGCAATCCCACTCCTGGGCATACATCTGAAGAAAACTATAATATTTACAAAAGGATACATGCACCCCTATATTCATAGTAGCACTGTTCACAATAGCCAAGACATGGAAGCAACCTAAATGTCATCCCAAATTGTTTACAAAACAGAAAGAGTCACAGATGTAGAAAACAATCTTATGATTACCAGGGAGGATGGGATCGTGGGAGGGATAAATTGGGAGACTGGGCTCGACATATACACTAGTATATATAAAATAGGTAACTAATAAGGACCTACTGCATAACACAGGGAACTCTACTCAATACTCTGTAATGGCCAATACAGGAACAGAATCTAAAAGAGTGGATATATGTATATATATCATTTTGCTGTACACCTGAAACTAACACAACAGTGTAAATCAACTATACTCCAATAAAAATAAGATAAAATAAATTTTTTAATAAAATAAAAAAGAAATAATGCCATTCACAGCAACATGGATGGACCTAGAGATTATCATACTAAGTGAAGTAAGTGAGACAAAGACAGATATCATATGCTATCACTCATGTGGAATCTAATTTTTAAAAAAGAAACAAATGAACTTATTTACAAAACAGAAACAGACTTACAGATATCGAAAACAAACTTATGGTTACCAAAGGGGAAACATGGTGGGGGAGGGATAAATCAGTAGTTTGGGATGAACACACACACTACTATATATAAGACAGATAACCAAAAAGGACCTAATATATAGCCCAGGGAACTCGACTCAGTATTCTGTGATAACCTATATGAGAAAAAAATCTAAAGAAGAATGAATACAT
Organism: Mesoplodon mirus; assembly: GCF_964341445.2. Taxonomy (NCBI): domain Eukaryota; kingdom Metazoa; phylum Chordata; class Mammalia; order Artiodactyla; family Ziphiidae; genus Mesoplodon; species Mesoplodon mirus. The sequence continues at coordinate 75,317,009 of NC_138980.1, forward strand.
GTGTATGTATATCTGCCGTACACCTGAAACTAACACCACATTGTAAATCAACTGTGTTCCAACAACAACAAAAGAATCCGAAGACTTGGACTGTAATACAAACTTCTTTATTAATATTGTAACTCTGGGTGAACTATTTATCCTCTGTGCATATCAGGCTTCTTATCTGTAAAATGATTAAAGATGATAACCTTTCCTAACCACATTACAGGGCTACTTTCTAGTAGACTGTGAGATATATAAATGCTTGGGTATCTTCTCTTTTTTCCTGGCCATGATGCACGGCATGCGGAATCTTAGTTCCCGGATCAGGGATCGAACCTGTGACCCCTGCAGTGGAAGCGCGGAGTGTTCACCACTGGACCGCCAGGGAAGTCCCGCTGGGATGTTTTCTTACTTTGCCAAAACAAAGTCACAAAGTTACCTGCAAAGTGTGAAGAGTTCGTAGTGTATCCTATCTTAGTTGATAGCAATTAGAAGCATTTTGGAAGCAGAGAACGAGCGAATCAAGCTAGACTGCTAGAAAAAGGGGCAACAGGAAGGTTTGGGATATGACGGCCTAACAGTCAAGGGTGAGAGCACTGGCAGTCTGGTCTAATGCACAGAAACAGCTCAAAGGGCCCTTCACATTTCTAGGACCCTGGGAGGTGAGAGGGGGGTGGGAGCACCATCCATTCATTAATCTACTTATCAAATACTTAATCACAGAAAACATGATGTATCGATACAAGGTGTCTTTTCATTGATGATCCTCAGTCAGTTTGTTTAAAGAAAGTAATAAGACTGGTCTAAGTTATTTTTGGAGCAAGAGAGGTTTAAATATATTCTAACTGAAGAGAATAGCAAAATATAAAATGCATGGCTATTTAGGTCCAATATGGTTAAAGTGAGAACATGTGATTGGCTCTTAAATGGGTAAATTTTTACTCATTTACTGAAAAATTCACATATGTGGAACTAACTCCAATGATATCACATAATGATGTACTGTAATACCTATATTCACATTACTCAAATGACTACTTTAGGTAAGAATATATTAAAAAAAAGAGGGACTTCCCTGGTGGCGCAGTGGTTAAGAATCCACCTGCAAATGCAGGTGTGCTCCGCAACAAGAGAAGCCACCGCAATGAGAAGCCTGCGCACCGCAAGGAAGAGTAACCCCTGCTCGCCACAACTAGAGAAAGCCCTCGCGCAGCAACAAACACCCAATGCAGCCAAAAATAAATAAATAAATATTTAAAATTTTAATAAATAAATAAATAAATAAATAAAATTAAAATCTATAGGTCTATTTAAGTAAACTTACTCAGTCTGCGAAGCTTACGGCCATAGGCTATCGGTTCATTTTCTGCTCCTCTGTGGTAACACTGTTTTGTGGCACAAACTTGATTTTACCCTGGTACCAAATAATTTCCCACCTAACACGACAAGTTAGGTTTTATATGTATCTTAGGCCTATTTACAACAACATCTTTATATTTTTACATGGTAACTTTCATAACGCCATGAAAATTCTAAGAAAAAAAAAATCCGTTTTTCTTCCAAAAGTCAATTCTTCAATTTCAAACAAAAGGACTTGGATTTTCTAGTAAGTAACCCTCAGCATTGAGATGACATGTATTACTGTGACTGTGGATATGCATTATTTTAACACAATAAAGTTATATTATTAAAAGAGTCATAGAAACCTTTTCTAGCAATAAGTTAGTATGAAAAGTAGTCTTGGGAAGAACAGTGTATTTACGGGAAAAGAGAAACCAGTCATCTGACCATTCAATAATCCAGCGTGGCCTGCCTCTTTCATATGCATCGAGCCATGTTCCTATTACTGTTGCTCAATTCTCAGAATAGATGAACTTAAGAGAAACTATTTATTTGTAGCGACAACAAACTAATACGTAACATAGGCAATGAGTACAAACTGCCTTCGGAAGACAGGGTTGGTTCTGAAGAGCTAGAACACCTCATAAGAAACCTACTTCAGTAACCAGAGGAGGCTGTCTGGAGACTGCAGGGCAGAACCTCTGCAACAGCTGAGGGCCCGTCTTGATGCTGCAGCTCAGGCAGCCCTGCAGGGGACAGTCCTCAAATTCTACCTAACTTGATGGCAAGCAAGAGTCATGTACATCAATGACAGGCTTTTCATGGAGACAAAATACCAGATAGGAGTCTTGAAGGAAATTCTGAAATGTGCATAGATGAGATTTTAAAAGTTAACTAAGTACTATGAACTAAGAACTTAATATGATACAGTTAAATTTTTAAGAACAGAAGTGGGGAAGAAGACGAGTTGATGAGAAATTAATCAGATATAATAAATTTGAAAGCATTCATTTTTATATATGCCACAATGACCTTAATATTAACAAAAGTCATAGGGTCCCATTTGGTCTCTTCACTCCACCTTAATCCAGGAAACGAAGCTACTGAATTGTATTTTAACAGCAATCTGACACCTCTTACATTTCCACAAAAGCAGTTCAGTGTACTTTTCCTACAGATTTAAAACAAACAAGCTGTTTCCTTTCCAGGAAGCTACAAATGTCATCCCTTTGCTTACCTAGTAACTGTGGTGACAAACTTGTTTGCTGTATCCAGGATACTCACCTACCTGCCTTATAAGTCTCTGTTCTTTTGTTAAGTCTTTTGTTAATGCTGTCCAGTAAGTGAGCATACAATGCAGCATAATTTTGTGTTTATAAAAGCCTTATTGACTTTCTGGTTCTAAACACTTGAGGGATCATTTAGACAACTCAGTGTACTTTAGATATGGGGGGTAACATAGTGGCAGAGCCCTGATAAAAACCCTCTATTGGTTTCTATTATACTGCTATTTTCCCTTAGATGAAAACTAAGGAGTAAGAGTTCAGCTGAGTAAATTTAAAGTATCTTCTGAAATTCACCGGAACCTCTATAAAAGACAGCAAATATATACAAATTCTAATCCTCTGCGAAGTGCATGAGAACCTATGTTACAGTAATAAATAAATAACAAGCATTCTAATATCAGGTAAAGCCTAATATTTTATAAGGGAAATGCAATAAATAGGTCTGTAAAAGGCAACTAACTGAATTTAAGACATTAAATATTACTAAAAAGCTGACCTCCAAGTCGCTTTGGTGGCAGGGGGCATGAGAATCCATGGGATAGTACCTTCCTTTCTGAATTCAAATCCTTTAAAAGTTTTAAAGTATTTATTTGGAAGAAAGGTAGCTACAAAGAGTTTAGTACAAATAGAAAAACAGATGACTTGGCAAACTACGTAAGAGATTAATTTTTCATTGTTCATTTTCTTCTCTTTGATGCTCACATTAAGTATGTATGTTCAATGTCTATAATACACTGGGCACAGTGCCATCATTAAGAATGTATGTACCTGTTACACAGGTGTACATGACTATGCCTGGAGGCCCCACCACCCACATACTTACGGAATTCACCCCACTGAACAGGTCTCCTGACCCCACGTGAGCTGTGTGCACAAAGTTTGTGGGCTCTCCAATCATACTTCGGTCAATCCGCCGGCGCCTTTTCTAAAACATAAGGAATAACGTGTTGAGAAAATAATCTTGTTAACAAAAACTTATTCTGGTAGATTTATATACTATGCACAAATGACTTCGTATAATAATATTTTTGCCCAGGACACAAAAATACCTATATCTTGGTATCACCACAATCACCTCTTATGATGAGATCCCCCAGGGAAATATATGCACAAAAAAATGATTGGCAAAGTAAAATAATAGGTTATTATTTAGAACTTAAAATAGATTATTTGGTCTGACTTTGGCCACCCACATATTTGTATAATAACCATTTAAGTTTTATTCTTTTAAAAAGTGAGACAAATGTAAAACTATCATCTGTAACCATCATTCTTAGCAAAGAACACAGTGTGACTTAAGTGCAGCATTCCGATTTTAAGCAAAACATTCTAGCTTGCATCATTAACAGACTGATGCTATTTTGATGGTTGTTACTGAGATTATACCCAACTACCCTTCACCCGGAAGGAATCTGTCAGCTATCTGTGCAGGAGAGGTCTGGCTCTAGCCCATTCACTGATTTCTGGCCTATTCTGGCTGCAAACGAAACCCTGTCCAAGCAGCCACCCAGGCTGCAGCTTACTGCCTCTTCCTCATTTCTGACACCCACTTCCCAGCAGCTTCCCAGGAACTTCAGCCACAGCTGCAATCCTTGTTCTACCAGTGTGCCCTCCGCCTCACTAGACACCTCCCTACCCTGCTGCTGTGTTAAACTGACCATCCGAGATTTTTCCACAGAAGAAGGTTATCATCAGACCCGAGTGTTCCGTGGCTCCTTAGATACTGTGATCAACTGAGAGGGGCCACGGGCACAGCTGGCTTACTGTCCTAATACCATCTCTGCGTATCCCCATTTTCTTCCCTTTCAACAGAACACTTCTCTTGAAAATGCCATCTGCATCAAAACTAAGGCAAGTTACAAAGTTGCTGGATTAGGTTAGGTTGCCTCTGAACATAGTATTTTACGTCTCCATCTACTGAAATGTTGCTATGCTCCTGATAAATCCTAAAAACGTATCCAGACAGACACAGGTGACAGCTCCTCGGGGTTAGAACATGATTTTCTACAAAGCCACAGAAGTGGAGAGTTCATACATTAATTTTAGAAGCTATTGTTTTACTGCCCTCTAGCTTTTATTGCCACAGATTAGAATCCCAAAAGCAGCCTGTTGTTTTCCCTTTAAGTATTTATGTTCATCCTCAGAGTTGAACAGTGACTCTGGACTATCTCCAGGTTTGTTGGTTTTTCCTTCCAGTGTTCTGTATGGTATATGGAGTTCCCTCTCTATCTGAACACGGGTTTTACTATAGCTTAGTAAAGTTTTCTTGTATTATTTCTTTGATATTGCTCCTTGTGTCCTTTTTTGCTATTTCCAGAGCTTCTGTTATGTGGACATCTGAATGTGTCTTTGTGTGTCTAAGGGGGGTGGGGGACGGAGGGAGGGAGAGCATGTGTGTGTCTGTGTGTATGCATGTGTGTGTGTATAATCTTCCTAGTTTCTTCCATTATTTGTTTCCTCTTTATAGTTTCACTGTATGAGAAAATAATGCCACTTGATCCTCTTTAGGAATCCACAACTGTTTTCGTACAGTACAGAGAGGAAATTTTTTTTTTAATGATTTAAATTTATTTATTTATTTATTTATTTATGGCTATGTTGGGTCTTCATTTCTGTGTGAGGGCCTTCACCAGTTGTGGCAAGCGGGGGCCACTCTTCATCGCAGTGTGTGGGCCTCTCACTATCGTGGCCTCTCCCGTTGCGGAGCACAGGCTCCAGACACGCAGGCTCAGTAATTGTGGCTCATGGGCCCAGTTGCTCCGTGGCATGTGGGATCTTCCCAGACCAGGGCTCGAACCCATGTCCCCTGCATTGGCAGGCAGAGTCTCAACCACTGCGCCACCAGGGAAGCCCCAGAGAGGAAATATTTTAAGCCTGCAGGCCATACAGTCTCTGTCAAAGCTCTGGCTCCACTCTGTCATCACAGTGTATAAGCAGCCACAGACAATGTGAGAACAAATGAGTATAGCTGTTTTCCAGTAAACATTTATGCACAAAAATGGGTGGCAGGTGACATAATGGCCCATAAGTTCTGGTTTGCTGACCCCAGCTCTAGATCAGTAATTTTTTTTCAGTGGTAGATACATTATTATTTTTCTCCGATTGTGATTATGTTTTGGAAGCTCTTTGCTATGCAATATTTTTAATCTCTTTGAGAATTTGTATTACATGTTTTCCTTTTTTCCTATCAAAGACGCTTGACTGAATGAATTATAGTCTATAACACCTGGGAGTAAAATATTCATTCCTGTACTTCTCCAAATTTAGTTACTTCAAGCCCCTTTCTGAAGGGTTAAGAAATCCAATCGGTCCTTTGGGGCAGTGTCCCATAGGGTTGTATAAAAATTTAAGGTTAAAATGGTGTCAGTAAGCCAAGGAAGGGTCTAGATCCCTTGTCTATGCTCTTCAACTTTCTGTTTCTTAGCACAACACGCCAGTTTCCTGCTCTCTTTTCCTTACATGGTGCTACTTAAGGAGGCTCACACAGATTCCCTGCCCCTAACCACAGACTTGTCACCCACAGCCATCCTTTGATGTGGGAGGCCAAGTGCCACCAATACAGGTTAGTCTCGTCCACCCTGTTTCCCATTTTTTTCTCCAGACTCTTGAGTTTGTCTATTTCTACCCACCCCATTCAACATACTTCCCCTTCATACTATTCTCTTCTGAGATGATACAGCACAAGTCCCTAAATGAGCCTTGAGAAGCAATGCTACCTTCTCTTTTCTAGGATTAAGGTAGGGAAAAGACGATGTTAACAGTAGTTTTGTGTCTGTTTTCTTCTTGGTAACATACTGTTACGTTACCATTAAATTTGTCTTGTTAGAAAACTGTTTCTCAAAGCACATCCAAGTGCATCTTCACCAGCAGAGGACATGAATTTTCTTGACACCTGAGTAGGACAAATTGTTGGGGTTTCTTCCACAGAATGCCCCGTGACGTACTGAAGGAGAAGGAGGCTTCCAGGGTCTTGGCACAGCCCAGACTGAGCAGAAAAGGCCAGACGTCTACAGATGAAGACAAAGGATGGCAGTTATGTTCCATGGGCTCATGGTGTCTGCCAGACTGAAGACTTCCCCGAAGGCCTTGTGAGGCTAGCCTGCAGGGGCAACAGCTCCCGAGGTACAGATGGTGCCACCTGGCTCAGCCAGAGGGCCCACTGAAGCAGGTGATGGGCTGGCCTATTTCAGAGAATAAGATCTACTTCCAGATCGTCCCTTGCCCTGTGAACACACAGGACTTCTAACAGTTCTGAATCCACATCATTTCCTCTGGAAGGGTGTGTCTGGGGCTTAGCAGATGGCTACAACTGGCCCACGAATCCACATTAAGGGATTTATTCTAACAGTTGAATTATTGCAGGAAGATGCTGGGAGAGAAGTCACCATGGAGCACTCAGGCCACCAGCCATCTCACCCAGAAATGCTTCTTGAAAGATTAATGAATGGATGTGCCTGTAGGTCGATATGCTTCTGAAAGAGGCGTATTAATACACACTTATAAACATAATATGACACTCTGAATAATGAGGGAGGATGTTCAAAAGGAGACAACTAAACTGGTTCAAAAGAGACTCTCACAGTGAAAAGCAAAGGACAGGAAGACACCGACTTCCTTCTATCGCAGCAATTATGTTAGGTAATTAATTTATAATCTGAAAATAATGACTACTTTTCAACTTGAACTTTACTGAGTTGGGAATGAGACTTTTCCTTTAGTACTGAAAGGGTTCTTCATGCCATCTACTCTAACCTTGATTGTAGGGTTAGAAGTAGAAGTTTTCTGTCTTTCCTTCTTTAAGGCTAGAAGGAGCACAACTTTTAAAGCAGGGGAATAACATGATCAAAATGGTTTTAAAACGCATAATAGCTACAGATGGAAAGCAGGTTGGAGGGGTCCAAAAGAAAAGTTATTATAGTAATGTTGGTGAAAGGAGATTACTTGCATTCAACTAACAGCAGCATAAATGGAACGTGTACAGATTCAAGCTGTGTTCAGTGGGTAAAATCAAAAGCATCTGGTTGTTGACTGGATTTGAGAATTGAAAGGTAACAGTTAAGAAAGATGCACAGATTTCAGATCTGAATAGAGTGTACTCGATTTACTGGATTAGATAATACTGGAAGAGGGTCAGTCTTCAGGAAGAAGATGAAAGATTCTGTTTAAGACACACCGAATTTGAGACGTCTATGAGACATTCAAGTGAGGTTATCAAGAGGGCAAGTTGAATACACAGATACAGGATTCTGAAAAGGGCTAAACTAGAGATAGGAAATTGAGAGTCACCAGAATAAAGCTGTCCGAGTTAATGAGACTTCCTAGGAAAAAAAGTGCACAGAGGAACTCTATATAAGGTTGGTCAGGAAAATAAGCCGTTAAAGGAGGCCAAAAAGGAACAGCCTAAAAGTTACGAGCAAAGTCAGATGTGACTTCTTCAAAGTGTGAAGGAGAGGTTAGGCAATACTCTGCAAGCTGGTGGGAGGTCAGGTGAAGAGAAACATGTTTCCTGGATTCAGCAACATGAAGTGAGCACCTTGGTGATGCTGTGCCAGCACAGTGACAGGAGCTCCAGACATCACTGGGGGAGTGAGGGGCATCCAGGAGGCGGGGACATGGAGAACTCCAACACAGACAAGTGGACAAAGTCTGGCCTCTGAACAGAAGACAGACAGCCGTAGCTCAAGGGAGAAGAAGTAATGAGGACAGACTGAATTTTCTCCCTTAAATATGAGAAAGACTCGACTATGCTTAATTTCTGGTGAGGCAAATCAGAAAAGACAGAGACAGAAGGTAAAGAAAAATAAAGATTATCAATATTACAAGCCTTCCAGAGAAGGTAGGAGGGATAGGATCCAGACACAGGCTGAGGTGTTCTTTAGACTTCTGTTATAACTTTCTTAATCAAAAACCTGGATTCTAATTATAATTAAATATTTTAAGATATAAAAACGTAATATTTTTCAGACGCAAGGCAGACATTTAAAGAACAGACCACTTTTCTGGTGTGCTATATTGAGAGCACAGGGTACAGACGAGATTTAAATCGTGGGCAAACAAGGGGAATTCCAGAGTCAGGCCTCTACAGAGAAAAACAGGAAACGGCGCACTCCACTCTGATACGTATTAACTGCTGTCAGTAGCACAGTCACAGTTTTTCCTGGAAACATACTTTATTCTTCTTGATTCCTTATAGGGAACTTTACTAAAACTGTCGACCATCTGAATAATTCTTGCCATCCTTAAAATATTAACTGTTATTCTGCATAAGGCCAAAGACTAGAGGTACACAAAAACGAGTAGCTGTATTACAGTGCAGGGGATTAGGGAAAATGTCTCTTCCCATTTAATGTATGTCAATTATGCCTCATTGAAGCTGTTTAAAACTTAGAGTTACATACTACAAACTTGTTTGATGAAATGTGATATCCAGAATTTGCTTTTAATTATCCAGTGGAGGGGGGGTTAATAGGTGAAACAAGATGGTCCCCCCATCAATAACTACTGAAGCTGGGGACTACACACACGGGCAGGTGGCGGGCCGAGGTGGGAGGGTCTCCTCTTCTTTCCCTAATAAGTTTTTAAAAATAAGTTTTAAAAGAGATATGCTAATTCATTTATATTCCTCCTAGTCTTACAACTTTACATAAAAACTTACGCACTGTTGTGTACTAGTAAAAATGCTGTGACACAAATATGAATAAACATTTACTTTCATGTCTGATTTCCATCAGAATGTAATCTTGCCCTCATTCTTTCAGATGCTTTACAATTCTAAAATTCTCTACCCACTTCCTGTCTTCCTCCCCAAACTATAGAAGATATGTGAAGTTTTTCAGAAATACACTGCAGAGCTACCTCATCAATATAAGGCTAGCTACAGTATCCATTTAGTTTAACACTGCTCTTTATATGCTTCATTCATGCACTCCCATCACATGTTCCTTTGAAAATAAAAATTACTTGGCAAATATTTATTTTAAAAACCTGGAATGTAAAATTTACAGAAAGGATTATTCTGAGATCATTCTTCCAAAAGACCCATCTTCTCTGGTTTCACACTCATATCTGGCTACCACCTCCATCCCTCCGCTTCTGTGTATCTCATGTATGGCAGCCTTCTCCAATACATCCTAGGTCCCCTTTCTTCCTCTCCCATGTCTTCACCTTATTAACTCTATGCTGATGACTAGTAAGTCTATTTTCTCTTTTCTGGGCATTAGACTACACATCCAAGTGCTTACCGGACATGTCCATGTGAATGCTGAGAGGATACTCAAATTTCCGATGTCCACAACTGAACATATAATCTTATTTCTGTAATCTAGTCTTTCTCTTCGGGCCCCATTTTGGTGAACAACACTTCCACCAGGACTTCAAGCCAGGTGTGAAGACTGCCCCTCACTCCTCCTCCTTCCCCATACTATCACATCACATCCTGTGGATTCTACCCTTTCACTCTCTCCATCCCCATGTCACTGCCACAGCCTTACTTGCAGTCCCTACGGCCTTCCACCTACATCACTGTAGTAGCCTCCTAACTCATTTGCTTCAAGCTTTACAACATTCCTTCCCCTCCCAATATTCTTTGCCCTGGGTTTAGACAGACCTTTCTAAAGTACAAAACTGATGCTACTCACCACTTTAAAATCCCTCAACAGCTTTCCAAAACTTGCAGGCTAAATTCAAAATCCCAAAGCCTATGAAATCCTGTTTCTCTCTCTAGCCTCCTCTTTTTTTTTTTTTTTGCGGTACGTGGGCCTCTCACTGTTGTGGCCTCTCCCGTTGCGGAGCACAGGCTCTGGACGCGCAGGCTCAGCGGCCATGGCTCACGGGCCCAGCCGCTCCGCGGCATGTGGGATCTTCCCAGACCAGAGCAGGAACCCGTGTCCCCTGCATCGGCAGGTGGACTCTCAACCACTGCGCCACCAGGGAAGCCCTAGCCTCCTCTTTTAATACTTTCTTGCATTCTAAGCTTTCATCTGCTACTTGAAATTCCCTAAATATGCTATGATCTCACTCTCTCTCACTTCTCGCCCTTGACCTGAAAGGATCCTTCCTCCTGCTCCTTGACTAACTCAGGCCTCATACCCTCTGCTCTGAGGTTAGATGCTCCTCCTCTCTGCTCCCAGAGAATCTTGTGTTCACTTCCACCAAAGTAAAATTTACATCTCGCACCAAACTGAAACTGTCCACTGGATGGCACATGTGCTCCTATATGGAGAGGGCATATAAAATGTTGGCTCACAAGGACCAGCGCCATACAGAGCACAAAGCAATTCATCAACACACGTTTTTTAAATGAATACATTTATGAATATATAAACATTACAGTCACATTGTTTTTAAGCTTAACTTTTAAAACATTTTTTGTAGCAATATAAATGTTCCATCTCCCTCACATTTCTACAATATTGATTAAATATAGCTTCTAGGAAAAGAGTGATTACTCAATCACTTAAAGGTTGAAACTTCCTCTAAGACTTTCTCTGGGCAGCTTCGTGTGCAAACACATGCCACCGAGGAGCAATTTAAGGCCAGATCCCAGAGGGTAACAGGAGGCCTAAGGTAAAAGCACAGGTGGAATAACCTCAGGTCCTTTTAGAAATGGAGATAAAATGTAAATAAAGAACAAAATGGTCTGCCATCTGGAGCAAGGGAAAAAAGCTAGGGCTTTCCGGCTACAAGACAGCAATCACTTATGCCAATGTGGACTAAATATTTGAAAGGTTGAAAGAGAGTGATATACTACTGACTTAACTTTGTGACCTGGAGAGAGAAAGCTGAGAGAGTATAACCACATCCCCTGCCTATGAATATATCAAATAAACCCACGATTCCCAGACTGTGTCAAGTAGCTGGCAAACATCAAGGGACCCCATGTGGTATTTTCAATTTGAGGGAAACACAATGATACTCAACGTGAAGCAGCCTGGGACCTGGGCCCCTTTGCTGCAGTGCTTGCACACCTCTCCTCAAGCAACAGAATACAAAGAAACTGTATGGGACTACAAATAACTGCCTGCATGCCCAGTTGGGGCAAATTCTGAACAGAAGATAAAAAGAGACCAAAACACCCAACTGCCACCACTTTCGAAGAGCCCAGAGCAAAAGCAGGGGGTCAGGACTTCCCTGGTGGCGCAGCCTGCCAATGCAGGGGACACGGGTTTGATCCCTGGTCCAGGAAGATCCCACATGCCACAGAGCAACTAAGCCCGTGCGCCACAACTCCTGAGCTTGCGCTCTAGAGCCCATGAGCCACGACTGCTAAGGCCCACGCGCCTGGAGCCCATGCTCTGCAACGGGAGAGGCCACCACAATGAGAAGCCCACGCACCGCAGTAAATAGTAGCCCCCACTCGCCACAACTAGAGAAAGCCCGTGTGCAGAAACACAGACCCAATGCAGCCATATACATACATACATACATACATACATACATACATACATATGTACATAAGTTAATTAATTTAGAAAAAAGCAGGGGGTCGGGAACAAAAGGGTACTGCGCACGCCCCCTGCACACACCACCATAAAGGGGTGGGCAAACCACCTAAGCCGGCCCTCCAGCCTGACTCCTACCTTCATCCCATATAAGGAACAAGCTTGCCCTGCCTCAGGGAGTGAGCAAGCAAGGGTACCTGTTGTTTGTTCCCCCCTCACCTCCCCGCTACAGCAGGGGTTCCAATAAAGCCTTGCCTGAATTTCTTGTCTGGCCTCTGGTCAACTTCTATTAAGAAGGCCAAGAACCCTGGTCGGTAACAAACATACGTACAATACTGTGTGAACTAACTCAAGATAATTCAAAATTTCAATCTCAGAGAACACACTCTTTTCAACAACATATCTTTGCAAAGCACAGTTTTTCAGTGCCTGCTGTGTAAAAAGCCCAAGTATTGTACAAAAGTCAGTATAGAACTGGAGAAGAGGCTGGTGGTGTTCAGTCTGATCCTACAGTTTGAGGAGTTGTGTAAAGCCTAATAGGCACACATATCCCATAGGTAATGAAGGTTATTTGGGAAAGAAATAAAAATTTATTTTTTCTTTCTATATATGTGTATTATTTTTTCAAATGGTGACTCAGTTTTTAGAACAGAAGTATTAAGCTGTTTAGACCAAACTAGTTAATAAATAAATCTGTAAAGCATTTCTCTTGGCCTGGGAACACCATGAAAAAAATTACTAAAGTGTTAAGGGCAACAAACACAGAAGTTCGGGAGCCTCTGAAATAAGCTAATTTTTTGAAATATTGAGAGTATAACTAGGCACTGGGCATTTCTTAAAAAAACAGTAACTTTTTATACTATGCTACTGACAGTGTTCCCCTAAGTACATGAGCTGCTTTCAAATTGCATCCTATTATCCATCCAGTTCATACAACAGGGGGAAAAAATGACTAACAAAAGCTATAACAACATAAAAATAGATTTGATTTTTTTTATAGTAAAGGAAAAGGATTTTCCTAGTGAGTCTTACACAAAAAATGAAAGCAATAGTTATGGCTGCAATGTCAACAAACTACGTGAAATGCCCTCACCCAAACCCATTCCCACGTGGCACTGCCTATTCATCCCTTAAGACTCAGCTCAAACATAACCTTCTGAGTTGAGGTTGCTGGGTATTCCTTGGTTTAAGCATTTAGAGCACAAGGCTCATTATTTCAATTATAACACTTAAAAATACTGTATTATAATTTATCTGCCCACAGTTTGATTTTCCTACTGTGCTAAGAGTTCTTCTATGACCACAGCTGTGCCTGACACATTGGAAAATAAATGGCTGTTGAATGAATAAAAGGATTTTAAAGAAACAATGTCAGCTCAGTTCTCTAAAAACTGTTTGTCTTATCCAATATTATGACCAAATATTTCTCAAGGACCTATTACATATGAAGATGTAAAAAAATATATATATATACGATGTCAGTTCTAGTGGATTTCATATTTCTGCAAAAAAAAAATTACCTGTTTTATTTTTCTGCTCTACAGTAATGCTATCTACCATAGAGTAGTTCTACTGTCATCATTGTTCTAGCTTTTATATGGGGTGACACCTCAAGAGCAAGCTTTACTGTATATCAGAATCACTGCAGGGGTTTGTTAGAACACAGGCTGCTGACCTTCTTGCAGAATTTCAAATCCACCAAGTTTGGGGCAGGTCCAGGAATGTTCATGGTTAACAGGACACCAGCTCAATGGTTTAGAAACACTGGTGCTGAAGATTTACAGCTGAATATTTTAAAACAATGGGTAATTCTTAAGAGTCTTACTACATGCCAGGCATATTTCCAATCACTTTAAATACAGGAACGAATTTGATAATACCTTGAAAAGCACTGTGTGATGTTTTAATATTCCCTTCAAATCCAACACTGGCAAACTCTCACTTGGAATCTCCTGACTATTGCTCACCTTATATTCACACTTGTTAATCTCTTGAACTCCCTGAATAATGTTTTACAATTTTTTTTTTTTTTTTTTTTTTTTTTTTTTTTTTTTGCGGTATGCGGGCCTCTCACTGTTGTGGCCTCCCCCGTTGCGGAGCACAGGCTCCGGACGCGCAGGCCCAGCGGCCATGGCTCACGGGCCCAGCCGCTCCGCGGCATATGGGATCCTCCCAGACCGGGGCACGAACCCGTATCCCCTGCATCGGCAGGCGGACTCTCAACCACTGCGCCACCAGGGAGGCCCCATGTTTTACAATTTTTGTGTGTGTTTTCAATTATTTGGAGAGCCATTAGGCTGAATGGTTTTTCTCATTAAGAACAAACAATTCTACAACAACCAAGCCACCAAAGAATGTTTTTTAATCAATAGTTTTCATTAAAAAGAAGAGCCTATTCACTGTAGCAAACAAAGAAATACTTCTCAACCAGCTATCACCCCAGAGCTCAGCGCACAGACAGTAGTCAGACATGTCTATCTCCCCTAGTCTTTCCCTGGAAGAGGTCTATTTGCATATTTTAAAAGCTACTACCTGAGGGTCAAGCTTCTAATTTAGCACACACACAGAGATAGACTAAGATACTGCCCAGAAAGGAGGCCACTGGGCACAATCTCCACGTTTTTCCTCTTGCCCCATTCCAGGTTACCCAGCATACTGCTTTTGCAGCTGCCTCCCAGGGGTGACATTTTTTGATTGCCTGGCTTTGGTGGCCAGCAGGGCTTCAGGTCACAGGTCCCATAGCACAAAAATAATCAACCAGTTCTTAACTAGCTATCCCCCCAACGGCTCAGTGCAGAGGGGACAGAAATACCTAGCTCCCAGAATTTCTGTGAAAGGGGTCTACTTGCATAGTTTAAAAGATGCTGCCTGAGGGTCTGACTTCCAGTCAGCCTGCATCTAGGTGCTGAGTGAGATCCTCCCCTTTGGACAATCACAAGGTTTGAGAGACAACCAAGACCTTGGGCCAGGCTGAATGATAAGGTTCAACTCCTACATATGACCAGTATGTCACACCTGGCAGAGGTGGCTGTTTTATATAACGCACAGAAACCAGCACAGAGAGCCCAGGAAAATGAAGAAACAGAGGAACACGTTCCAAACAAAAGAACAAAATAAAACTCCAAAAATATACCTTAATAAAATGGAGGACAGATCATATGTTAAGCTACAGTTTAAGTCTTAATAAATTTAAAAAGACTGAGGTCATATCAAGCATCTTTTCTGACCACAATGGTATGAAATGAGAAATCAATTACAAGGAAAAAAAAGTGGAAAACCCACTTTAAAAACATACTACTAAATAACCAAAAGGTCACAGAAGAAATTACAAGGGAAATCAAAAAACATTTTGAGAAAAGTAAAAATGGATATATTACATACCAATCTTATGGGATGCAGCAAAGGCAGTACTAAGAGGGAAGTTCATAGCAATAACCAACTACGTTAACAACAACAAAGAGCTCAAACAAATAATGTAACTTTTTACCTCAAGGAATTAGAAAAAGAGCGAACTAAACCCAAAGTTAGTAGAAGGAAGAAAATAACAAAGATCCATGTGGAAATAAATGAAAAAGAAACTAAAAGACAATAGAAAAGATTAACAAAACAGAGAGCTACTTTTTTAAAAGATAAAATAGAAAAACCTTTAGACTTACAAAACAAAGAGAAATTAAATTAGAAAAGAGGAGACGTTACAACTGATACTATAGAAATACAAAGAATCATGAAGACTACTATGAACAGTTACATGCCAAAAAACTGGACAACCTAGAAGAAACAGATAAATTCCTAGAAACATACAAACCTACCAAGACTAAACCATGAAGAAATAGAAAATCTAAACAGACCAATAACAAGTAAGGAGACTGAATCAGTGATCAAAAACCTCTCAACAAACTATAGGACCACATGGCTTCACTGGTGAATTCTACCAAACATTTAAGAAGAATTAATACCAATCCTTCTCACATTCTTCCAAAACAATCAAAGAGTACACTTCCAAATGAGGCCAGCATAACGCTGATACCAGAACCATTCAAGGTCAGTAAAGAAATTACAGGCCAATAATCCTGACGAACAAAGATGCAAAAATTCTCAAGAAAAGCTTAAGAAATTGAATTCAACAGTACAATGAAAGGATCATACACCATGATCAAGTGGGATTTATTACAGAGATAGAAGGATAGTATACCACATTAACAAAATGAAGGCTAAAAGTCACATGATCTCAAAGAAGCAGAAAAAGCATTTGGCAAAATTCAACATCCATTTGATAAAAACTCTCAATAAAGTGGGAATAGTGAGATCATACCTCAACATAAAAAAGACTGCACAGATATGTCTCATTTCATTGCACTTTGCTTTATTGTACCCCACAGATACTGCGTTTTTTTTACAAATTGAAGGTTTGTGGCAACTGTGCATTGAGCAAATCCACTGGCACCATTTTGCCAACAATATTTGCTCACTTTGTGTTTCTGTATCATATTTTGGTAATTCTCACAATATTTCAATTTTTTTCACTATTATCATACTTGTTATGGTGATCTTTGATATGACTATTGCAAAAACATCATGACTTGCTGAAGGCTCAGATGATGGTTAGCATTTTTTATCAGTAAAGCGTTTTTTAATTAAGATACGTGTTTTTCCTTAGATATAATGCTATCGCACACTTAACAGACTACAGTATAATATTAATATAACTTTTATATATATTGGGAAGCCATAAAATTCACTTGACTCTCTATTGCAATATTTGCTTTAGTGTGGTGGTCTGTAACTTGACCCACAATATCTCCAAGGTATGCCTGTATATGACAAGTCCACAGCTAACATGAACTCAATGGTGATAAGCAGAAAGCTTTTCCTCTAAGATCAGAAACAAGACAAAGATGCCCACTCTCACCACTTTTTTCCCATATATTGAAAATCCTAGCCAGAGCAATCAGGCAAGGAAAAAAAAGGCATCCAAACTGGAAAGGAAAAAGTAAAATGGTCTCTATTTGCAGATGACATGATATTACATATAGAAAATCCTAAAGACTCCACCAAAAAACTGTTAGAACTAATAAGCAAATTGAAATTCAAGAATGAAATTGAATGGTGGAATGGGAACAATGGAAAAGATAGTCTCTTCAATAAATGGTGTTGGGAAAACTGAATAGCCAAATGCAAAAGAATGCAACTGGACCAAAATCTTACACCGTACCCCAAAATCAATTCAAAATGGATTAAAGACTTGAATGCAAGACTTGAAGCCATAAAACTCTAGAAGAAAACGCAGGGATAAGCTCCTTGATATCACCCTTGGCAATGATTTTTTGGATTTGATACCAAAAGCAAAGGCAAAGCAAAAATCAGTAAGTTGGACTACATGAAATTACAATTTTTTGCACAGCAAAGAAAACTAATGCAGTGAAAAGGCAACCTACAGCTACAGAATGGGAGAAAATATTTTGCAAATAATATATTTGATAAGGAGTTAATATCTAAAATATATAAAGAACTTATACAACTCAGTAGTTAAAAACAAAAACAAAAAACCAACCCAATTAAAAATGGGAACAAATGAATAGATATTTTCCCAAAGATGACATACGGATGGATGACCAACAAGTACATGAAAAGATGCTCGGTATCACTAATTAGCAGAGAAATGTAAAACAAAACCAAAATGAGATATTACCTCAGACCTGTTAGAATAGCTATTATCAAAAAGACAAAAGATAGCAAATGTTGGTGAGAATGTGGAGAAAAGGAAACCCTTGTGCACTGCTGGTGGGAATATAAATTGGTGCAGTTGTTATAAAAAACAGTACCGAGGTCCCTCAAAAAATTAAAAACAGAACTACCATATGATCTAGCAATTCCTCTTCTGGGTATACAGTCGAAGGAAATGAAATTGCTATCTCAGAGAAACATGCATCTTCCTGTTCTTGCAGCACACTTACAATAGCCAAGACATGGAAACCACCTAAGTGTCCATGAATGGCTGAATAATGAAAATGTGATGTGTGTGTGTGTGTCCACATAAGTATATATAGACAGATATATGCATATACGGACAGATGTGTATCTATAGATACACAATGGAATTTTATTCAGCCATTAAAAAAAGATGGATATACTGCCATCCATGACAACACTGATGAACGTGGAGGGCATTATGCTAAGTGAAATAAGTTAGAAAGAAAAGATAAATACTATACCATCTCACTTTTATCTGAAATCTGAAAAAACCTAACTCACAGAAACAGAGAACAGATTAGTGGCAGCCAGAGGCAGGGGGTGAGGCGTAGGGGGTGGAGGTGGTAGAATGGGTAAAGGGGATCAAAAGGTACATACTTCCAATTATAAGATAAGTAAGTTCTGGGGATATAAGGTACAGCACGGTGACTACAGTTAGCAATACTGTCGTGTATACTTGATTATTGCCGAGAGTAAATCTTAAAAGTTGTCATGAGAAGAAAAAAAGTTTTTAACCATATGAGGTGATAAGTTAACTAAACTTACCGTGGTAAGCATTTCACAGTATATTCATTTATCAGATCATTATGTTGTACTCCTTAAACTAACACAATGCTATATGTTAATTATATCTCAATAAAACTGAGGTGGGAGGGAAAACCTACTCCTACTTATAGACTGGAGGTAGTGAAATAAATTTCAGGTCCATCATTCCCTCATATGATATACTACTCACCATTTTCATTCCTTCCCTCTGGGCTCTACCAAGATTTCTATTCAATATAACAAATCACAAGTGTGAGTCATGGTTTTATTCCAATAATGACTGGATAAATTCTAAGCATACCAGGATGATTACAAAGAGGTCATATATCTATTTACAGGTATCAGTGATGATTTGAGCTACTAAATTCACTATCTCCTATCTGTGTCCATGAACTCCTTTACTGCTGAGTCTGACCAACTTTGGAGGTAATATTATATAAATTACATTATCTTATACTCTACAAATAGTAAGCAAAACATTAATAGAGCAACAAAACTTTAAAAAAACCATTAGACATAATAAGGTAACTGTGGGAAAAATATATTATTACCATGACTTTATACAAAAATGATTCACAGAGGATTTTATGACCTATTAATATTTAATGAGTTATGATATAGTGCTCAAAATGATATATAGCACTTATAATTTGGGGGGTAGGATGAAAACCATATGAATAAACTGCATAATACAGGAGGCCTCTACCTTTTGCTCATTATCTTTATACAAAGTTTACTTACTATGGCACAAAAGTCAAAAGATAACTGAAGCTAACTACTTATAGACCCTAGCTTCACTGGAATTCTGCTAGAGGTGTAT
Source organism: Mesoplodon mirus (assembly GCF_964341445.2). Classification (NCBI taxonomy): domain Eukaryota; kingdom Metazoa; phylum Chordata; class Mammalia; order Artiodactyla; family Ziphiidae; genus Mesoplodon; species Mesoplodon mirus. Next base: position 75,336,397 of record NC_138980.1, read on the forward strand.
ATAACTAGCATTAAGTCTTTAGCCTTCTTTCACTTTTTTCACTTTGGTTATTCTACCAATGTTTACTTCAGCATTTGCTAAAGAGATTCAAGTTTCTGACATTCAAAACTTATCATTTCCCAAAAGGTAAAGCTGTTTGTGTAATTCACATATCCTTAGTTTTCAATTTATTTTTACTGATTTGGATTAACTTTTTTTTTTAAACACCTAAACAGTAGCTTAGGATATTCTAGACAGACAACAAGTAATCTTTTTTTGTTGTTGTTGTTTTGTTTTGTTTTTTTTGTTTGTTTGTTTTTGCGGTATGCGGGCCTCTCACTGTTGTGGCCTCCCCCGTTGCGGAGCACAGGCTCCGGATGCGCAGGCCCAGCGGCCATGGCTCACGGGCCCAGCCGCTCCGCGGCATATGGGATCCTCCCAGACCGGGGCACGAACCCGTATCCCCTGCATCGGCAGGCGGACTCTCAACCACTGCGCCACCAGGGAGGCCCCAACAAGTAATCTTTTAAAATTGTTCTTAAAGGATTTGAAGCAGCTTTATAACATTTTTTACCAGAGTAGTTAATAGATATTCAGGCTAAGTGACATTTTCTTTCTATCCTTCTGTATAAATAGGCATAAATCTTTATTGTGGACATACACCATTTCTTTCTACATACTTTGTTCTAGAAGCAGCAACCCACTTCCTTTCCTTTGGGGAAATCACCGCTTCCTGACCCCAACCGTATGATTTTGATAGGTTGCCGACCACAGCAGTCGACAACCCTGACCATGGGGTGTGCACATGACACAAACTGGGCCCAGAATCCTTCCCTGGGAAGGACTAAGGGAGATGTCCTTTCTTCCTCAAGGTGGTTAAACTGAGGTGATGAACCTGGAGCTGAGGTCAATCATGGAAAAAACACCCACCTCTAGTCAGAAAGTGCAAAGAATCAAGAAAGAGACAGAGTTGAGAATCTTAACAGTGTCCCAGGTCCTGGATACAGATGTTTAAGAAGCCAGATCCAGCTTTCCCATGGGTAGTAATATGAGCTGATAATATCACCTATGGAAGTCTGGTTTCTAAGATCTTAACTAAAAATCTATCATTAAATATGTCAGGATTAATATTAATCCTTGATTAGTAAGACAAATGGAAGAGAAACAAGGAGTAGACTGCAAAGATCTAAGAAAAAAAAATCTGCCCTTCAATAACTGAGTAGCCTACTTTGGATTCTAAATTCTCATATTTAGGTCAAACTTCAGAAAATAATAAACTTTTTCAGTTTGCCAACTTGTACTCTATGAAGATACACTCTGGGAACAATAAGTGATAATTCTACTTCTCTGGTTTCTAGAGTGTGGTGCACTCACTGGAATGCCAGAAGTGGCCCTCAGGTAAAAAGGCTTATATAAGGAGGCAATTCTATAAAAGATGAGAGCCACATCACCACAGAGAAATCCAAACATCCAAGCAGAGTTACAAGCAGGGACTTTGATCTAAGTCAAAGTACAGAAAAGCAAGGCATTTCATACTGGAAATATTTATAAATAGGTGGGTTGCTGGTAACACAACTAAAATTCAATCCTAAGTGCAGTGCTGTCTTTACTTTGCCCTTTAGAGGTTAGTAGATAAGTAGCCTTTTCCCACTTAGTATAAGTTTCAAAGTTGGTAACAGATGAGAAGTTCACAGGAGGCCCCAACATTTTTTTTTTTTTTTTGCGGTACGCGGGCCTCTCACTGCTGCGGCCCCTCACGTTGCGGAGCGCAGGCTCAGCGGCCATGGCTCACGGGCCCAGCCGCTCCGCGGCATGTGGGATCCTCCCGGATCGGGGCACAAACCCGTGTCCCCTGCATTGGCAGGTGGACTCTCAACCACTGCGCCACCAGGGAAGCCCCCAATATTTGTTTTTTATAAGGAATCTCTAAGCAAGTTTATAGTGATCTTTTCAAGGGCAAAATTGCTAAATGCAAAACTGAAGGAACTAGATATTCTCATCTCTCAGTGAGAAACCTGAAGCGAACATAGGGATTTCCTTTTCTCTTTCTGTTTAAAGTTAGTATCTTGTTTAAGTCACACATTGCAAGTATGAAAACTGAAATACAAAATAGGCTTAAAACTAACAACCTGGGGCTTCCCTGGTGGCGCAGTGGTTGAGAGTCTGCCTGCTGAGGCAGGGGGCATGGGTTCGTGCCCTGGTCCGGGAGGATCCCACATGCCGCGGAGCGGCTGGGCCCGTGAGCCATGGCCTCTGAGCCTGCGCGTCTGGAGCCTGTGCTCCGCGATGGGAGAGGCCGCAACAGTGAGAGGCCCACATACCGCAAAAAAAAAAAAAAAAAAACTAACAACCTGAAATAGCTTCTCTAAGTACTACTGATATATTTTTCAATGCTTTTGCACGTTAAACCCTTTACACTGGAGATTTCTGCTACCACACGTCCACTTGAGATTGTTTCTGTACCCTGTATATACATGCATATGTGTGTGTATAGTAGAGCTAACTTCAGGAAATCACTGTATACTGAACAAAGAAAATGTGGTATAATACAATGGTCTACCACTGATATTATTGCAGTGAGACCTAAATTGGACTTCTCACCTCTGGAACTAAAGAGAATAAATTTGTGTTGTTTAAGCCACTAAACTTGGATAATCTGTCAGTGGCAGCCACAGGACACCAATGTACCTAGGGAAAGCATATTACTTGCCAAGGTCCCACAGCTAACTAAAGCAGGTCTGGGAGTCTTCCTTGTCCACTGTCTTTCCTTTACACCACCATATATACAGTTTTTCTAAAATAAATACCTTTGTGTTTCAAAAGAAGTTATGTAATTCCCCCAAACATTTAATACATAAAATAGAAAGAGAAAAATCAAATGCTTATATTAACTTTTTGTAAATATTGTTCACAATCAAGCCAAGCAATGTTCTACAATTAATTTTTCTTGTGCTATGTTTTGTGTTGAATTGCTTCTTTTTGTTTGCTTAACTTCCTATGAAACTAACATTAATTGTTGCAACACCATCCACAAATTTCTTGCAGTACAACTGGTTAAACAGCTAAACAACTAATCCATATAGTCTGAAATGTCACTAAATGGAATGGGTATTTTTCACTCAACTGGCCTTCAACCAAAACACTTACGCTGTTTTTTAGTTCAGGGAAATGTTCCTGTATTATTATTGGGTTGTCCAAAAAGTTTGTTTGGGTTTTCTGTAAGATGTTACAAAAACCCCAAACTTTTTGGCAAACACTTTGATAATTTATTCTCCTCCAATGCCTCTTTCTTCTACTTTGTGAAACTCTAATTAGGCGGATTTTGAACCTTCAGGATTGATCATCTAATTATCTTAGCTTTTCCCTTCTACTTTCCATCTCTCTCTTTGTTTTACTTTGTTTACAGATTTCTTTATCTTCCAGCCCTTCCACTGCACTTCTTTATCTCAGCTATATCATTTCCAAACACTATTTCTTCTTCTCACTTTGTTCTTTCTGTCTCCATTCCTGTGTAGGCACATTGTTCTTATTTAATGGGTCCAATATCTTAATCATCTGAGGAATATTCAGTTTTTATTGCTTTTTAGTTCTTTTCTATTCCCTGTATCATCTATTTCCTTTGAGTGCTTTCGTTTGGTTAATTTCTTTTAGCTTTCTTCATGCCTGATGATCACCCACCGTCCAAATGAGGCTTAGTACACATGGGTCAGGCATGCTGAATGGTGGGTTCAAGGACAGGTGAGAAGATGGTGAAACTGGCTTTTTCCTTGGGGAGCCCACAACCACAGAAATCACCAGGTCTCTGCAGAGCTGGTCAGTTCTCTAGAGAACAATCTGCTGCAGGCCAGCCTGAGCAGTTCAAGCCTAGTTGCAGGCCTTCCAAGAGCAAGGCAGTTAAGACTCTGGTTTGCTTCTGGTCAGTATCCCCCTGTGCAGGCAACTGGGTGTGGCTATGTTCTGCAAATTCCAAATCTATCATCTGTGTTTTATTATCTTTCATCCATGCTTATGTTTTCTCTGCATTCTTTTCCTTTGTGGGTTTTACCCCTTTTTGTTTTTTAAACTCCTTTAATGTCATGCAAAGTGGGGTTTCAGGAGGGAGGAGACTGTATGTGTGTGCTCAGTCCAACATCCTCTCTATGTTACACACCTGGATCTCTCTTCCTGGTAATTGAAAACCAAACCAAACCAAAATACTTCTGGTAAGAGACCAATTTTTCAAGCTTTGAAGGTCCAGTTCATTTCAAACAGAATGTGCTTGAAAATAACCAACTGAGATTTAAAACACAACAAAACAAAATAAAATCAACCATTATTTAAAATGAGAGGAGGGCTTCCCTGGTGGCGCAGTGGTTGGGAGTCCACCTGCCGATGCAGGGGACACGGGTTCGTGCCCCGGTCCGGGAAGATCCCACATGCTGCGGAGCGGCAGGGCCCATGAGCCATGGCTGCTAAGCCTGCGCGTCCGGAGCCTGTGCTCCACAGCGGGAGAGGCCACAGTGGTGAGAGGCCCGCGTACCACAAAAAAATAAATAAAATAAAATAAAATGAGAGGAAACTGCAATTTGTCAACTAAACATTCATAAGAGCACTTACTGCATGCCAGGCACTATGCTAAGTGCTTAACATAAATTACCTTATTTAATATACTTTATTATCTACTTTAATATATTTAAGCCTATTAGATAGGTGTCATTATTCCTATTTGCAGAGGTCACACAGTATTCCTATCTGCTCAAGGTCACACAGTTAATAAGCATTGGGATTGCAATTCAAACCCTTATTTGAACAACTCTTAAGCTCACAGAAAACCAGATCTCCTATGAAGAGGGTAGAAAAAAGGGAAAAACTTGTTTGGTTTTTCATAACTACCCATAACTTTGGGGCTCATAAAAATGAGATCAATTTCTGACAGCTAAGCACTACTGAAAGCACACTTGTCTTATGTTTCTTAGTAACTTTATCTGCTTTTTTTTTAACATCTTTATTGGAATATAATTGCTTTACAATGGTGTGTTAGTTTCTGCTTTATAACAAAGTGAATCGGCTATACATACTTTATCTGTTCTTAAGGTCAGTGAGAAATGACATCTAGTAACTTATTTAATGTATGGGAGATTCTGTTTATCCTATATGCATGACTGACAGCTAATACTATTTCCAGTATCTTAATGATTTTTGAATCCATGCATATATGCATAATGGAGACATGCAGAAGGATTTGTGCATGTTAAGATTCCAGTGAGGACATCACCCAACTGCTACTCAGGTAGACACTCCAAGAACAAATAAAACAAAACCAAAATCTAAACCACAAAAAACAGAGTGATGGGTGTGTGTGTGTGTGTTACAATGGCAGGCATTTATATCATTAAGTTAATATGTATGAAAGCATTCAAACTAAGATCTTTAAAAATGGCAAATAATAATTAACATTTACTGGCAAGAATTTTTTTTTTTTTTAAATTTGGCTGTGCCTCGCAGCTTGTAGGATCTTAGTTCCCTGAGCAGTGAAGGTGCCGAGTTCTAACCACTGGACCACCAGGGAATTCCCAAGAACCTTTTAAAATGTTGAAACACTGCTGGTTTCACCATAACTTATCAAAACTAGTGATGTATTTTTGCATAGTCTTATAATTCAACTGCATATCCAATGTGTGTATTCATGTCCATTTGGGTAAAATTTATTGAAACACATACTAGAGAAAACTAGTCTTAAAATGCCAAGGCTTTGCCATTAACTCACTAGGCTTAACTTAGTTTACTAGTTCACTTAATAGTTTCCAAATCTGTGTGTGAGTGACGCATCTGACTAGATGTTTGCTTAGATGCCTTTAAGACTATAATTTTATGATTGTATGAAAATTATTTTCAGTTCACAAATGAAAACAGCTAACAAATGACAAACCAAAACGAAACAGAACAAATGATGTCTCACCTGCTAAAATAGAGGAGTATAAGCATAAAAAATAGCTCTTCAAGGAACTAAAAGAAAGGTCAATCTACAAAAGTAATTGGAACATGAGCACTAGAAATACCTAAGAAATTAGAAGAATTTTTACCATGTACAGAGGTGATAAGCAACCAACCTTTACTCAGTACTTAAAGGAGATAGAGCTGAGATCTTAGAATCTGTCTTGCATATGCGAGTTAACAAAATTGATCTGTAATATTTTCTACCCATTATAAACATGTTTAAGGCAGAGAAAGATGGAAGAACAGAATGGTTTTTATCATGTGTTTATATCACAGATGAACAGATTCTGAAGTGCTTCTAAAAATGTCCTATATAGTATTGACTTCATAATTATTAAAATACTACTATAGTATTAGGCCCCAGAAATTATCTAAATTCTAACTGCCCTTTAATCACAGATTACATAAAGTTTACATAAACATTTTATTCTTCTACAACCGTGAATAGTTTATTAACTAGACTTTACCTGCCTGGTACTGATTTCCTTTCTTTCTTTTGCCTTCTGGTTTTTTAAATAATAAAATTGAGATCCTTAACTTTCCCTCCTATTTGTATATACCAAGGCCATGTGAGAAACAGGACCCAAACCACTAACTCTGGACAAATAAAGACTTAATCCTCTTTATCCTTGCTGTTTCTATGTTTATAAAACCCAAGAATCAGTAAAACAAAACAATGCAAAGGTTCATGCTATTGGTATTTCAGAAGCACCTTAATTTTAGCTATTTTAAGCATTCAATGCCTTATGAAAAGATGCAGACTTTCACATCATTTACACAAATAACAGAACATGTAAATGAAGAAAGTGTTTTCTAAATAAACATGACAATCTCCCAGATGCGGTAGGTGAGAGATGACTTGAAAACAATAGCTCTTTTAAGAAATGTTTCAGGATTCATGTAAGCTGTCAGTTAATAGGAGCTCACACTGGCTACTTAACATGACCTCATAAATGAGGAACATTTTCTTTATGAAGATACAGATAGCATTTTCTAATGAGCATATAGAAAAAAAGTTAAGTTAGGACTTATCTGCCATATAAATATATATTTTTAAAAACTATTTGACCACAATATTTTTTTCTCTTCCTGTTCATCAAAAACAATTTTCCCTGCGTTTCTTTCCCTTTTTATTCCAGTGGTAATTATTTTTATCACAGTAAAGATAAGATAATCCTATTTCTCAACTCTAGAGCTCCATGCTCTGACTTGTTCTGTATTCAATGGTCTCCAATGTGGGAAATGCTCACCTGGGGGGTGTTCAAAATGATCTGCTGGAATGTGAGAGGAAAATACTAGACCTTCTATTTTTACTTTTCATCTTTTCTTAAATTAAGTTCTACTAATATTTTGTGTATAGGATGACACAGATGCCTGGTGGCTTCTGAATGCATTTATTTCTGTAAGAGTTACTATAAACAGAGTAAACAAAAAGCACTGAATTAGATTCATGCTTAATCATACTTGAAACTAAATACAAGAATGAAAGCTGCTATAGTATAATGTCTTAACTTCATGGGCTTCAATTTATCTAAATGTGTTTTTCTGTACTCTCAGAGAACTCGTCTTATGGTATAATACAAATGGAATGCGCTGATGAACAAAAGTGTGGAGGAGCTGAATTGGAGAATTTTATTTCAAGAAATCTCTGATTTGCGTACAATCCTGAAGCTCACAACCTAGAAGTTTAAAAAAATCAGGTTACTTTTCACTCTCATTAAATTAAAATGCAAGATAATGCAAGGGTAAACATTTCCTCTCGGACTGATAAAAACTGAGTCTGAAAACATCATGCATTTAATGAGGCTATGTAACAATGGTTGGTAACTCAAACTGCTGGTAGGAACACAAATTGATAACACCAAATTTAAAACAATGTTGTCTTGCATGGTAAAAGCTAATGTCCTTAGACTTTAGAACCAATAATTTCACTCCTAGGTATATACCCTAGAGAACCTCAAGCAACCTCAAGTTCACCGGGCAACACATACACAAAGGCACGAAAGAGCATCATTCCTAACAGTCCCATACGGGGAACAACTCAGAATTTCAAAAGGACTATATGGATGTACATGGTGTAGTCATACAACAAAACGTTCAAGAAAAGTGGAAATGAAGTTTAGTTACCTGCCTCAATATGGATTAATCTTATAAATTTAGCATTGAATTAAAGAAGAAAACACAATTATATCCACTGGAACTCCATTCAAAGTTAAAACAGGTAAATTAACCTATACTGCTCAGGGCATATACAAATGGTAAAATCATAAAACACAATAAGGAAGTGATCACCATAAAAAAGCAGGGCAGTGGCTCCTCCAGGTGTTGGGAGCAGGGATGTAAATGAAAAGAATGCTAGGGGGCTTCTGGGGTGTTGGCAGTGCTCCATGTCTTAATTTGGGTAATATTTACTTCATAATATGTTTCATAACTACTTATTATATAGTATATTTATATATAAAACAAACTTTTAAAGTACTTTTTTTGGTATGATAATGGTATTGTGCTTATGTTAAATATGAATCATTATCTCTTAGAGATAAATACTGCCATATTTATGTATAAAATGAAATAATGCTTGCAATTTGGCTTCAAAATAATACAGAAAAGAGCAAAGTAGATGCACTGAGATGAACAAGATCAGATAAGAACTGATATTGTTGAAGCTGAGTGTATGAGGTTCAGTATACAACTGTCTACTTTTGAATTATTATTTTTGCTGGTGTCACTTTTTAAGTAACTATAAATGGCAGCCACCACATGGCTTGCTAAAAAATAGCTTATTTTACTTTGACGTATGTATTAAAAAACTCCAATCTAAACTGAATAAAGATCAATTTAATAAAAGCATTAAAGAAAACCATTTCCTCTCTGACATTTACAAACTTATAAAAGCATTCTAGTTTCTGAAGATAAATGGCTTTCTACTACCATCTCACCCCCTCCCCCAGCTTGAACTCATCCAGAATGATATGGACACTAACTTACCAGCACTTCCTGACTGCTATCAGCACAAAACAGGGTAGGAACACCAAAATCCTTATGCCAAGAGCCTTTCTAGTTTGTCTTCAAGCTCATGTATACAAATTGAAAATTTCTCCGCAGGTATAAGCAGCTTACTGTCTCTATGAAGAAATACAGTAGCCACTCCTGAGGCAGGACAGGCAGTTCCAGTGAATAAGATAATCTTGGTAATTTCTAGGTTTAGCAATACAGTTAAGACATTTGAATCAGTCCTCTACACTGCCTTTCTACAAAGTAGGGATATTTCTCATTTCTCCACTGATAAGGGTAATTTTCTATTTCTATTACATAACTTCATCTACTAAATGCTTTGAGATGATTGTGGTTACGTAATGTGATTTTCTGTGTAATTAAACAAATCAAGAGCATGCACATTTACGTTTCCAGAAAAAGGAAAAATGACAACGTATCTATCATACTCACACCTCATTTAGGGTGTGTGGAAATGTGATTCCTAAAAAAGGAAGTTCTACATGAATCTATGCCGTCTAAGGTCCTTATCGCATAGTACTGATGGAAATGCACCACATTTGAGCAAACACTCTTGTCTGACATAAATCCCCTGAAATTATAGAATGCCCTCACCTAGAGTTTCCTCTAGCTACCTTTCATAGAACTGTTGGTTCATACTCTCAGGCTGCAGTAATAGCTTTCATGCCTTTCATGTCTAAGGTCTAAGGTCTTCTAACAACCCCTGTCTACTGACCCATTCCGTCCCCTTCCAATTCTTCACCCATTTCCCTCGAAGAAACCTTAGACTCTCTAAAACATGGAGCACAGTGCCCTTCCTTTGTTTTTTTAATATGGCAGTTACCACATCATCACTTAAAGACACACACCCCTACGATTATGGATTAGAACTGCACATCAGAACAACAACAAAAATGAAGAAAAGTCACTGCAGGAAATCAATCTTATTGCAGAACACACTACACACATGATTGCAGACTGCTGAGGAGGACGCACTGGCTGGGAGTACAGGAAGGAGAAGGTAACTCACTGGCCTACAGGATACAGTCTGGTCAGGCAGTGCTAACTCCCCGTCTGGGCATACAGCAACATTAAACATTCAAACTACTGGGAAAAGGATACGTTCCTCACTTGAAAGAACGAAACCATTCAATGATTTCCGATTTCACAAAGTGTAAAAATCAGCCTTTCCCCAGCCTGGAAGGCTATACATGACCTGGCCCTTAACTATCTCGGACCTCATTTCCCACCACTGTAGCCCTGGCTCACAGCCACTCTGCCCTCTTTGACATTCCTCGTACACATACAACCCTTGCACTTCCAGACCTCTTGTACTCGCAAGTCCTCCTACATAAGCATGTGCCTTACTTCCTTAAACCTTAGCTTAAATATCACTTCATCAGAGAGGCGTTTCCTGTACACTCTTAATATCCCCATTTCTCCTCCTCTTTTTTCTACTTTCTTTTTCCTTAGAGCAGTTACCATCACCTGATAATATCTCCTCCACTAGAATGAGAGCCATGAAGCAGAAACAGTGTCTGTTTTGCTGTTATTTCATCAGTACCTGGCTCACTGTGGAAAGACCAGAGTGTTAATACATGACAACTGGGCAACAGGTGTCTAATTAAAATAACACATTTCAGAGACAAACAGCATTACAAAACATCAGTACCATGTGGGGAAACACTATATGGGGAAAGTATGTAATATGACTAGAAAAGGGGGAGGCTGTAAATCAATACGCATTGTTTTTGAGGACACCTCAGAAGTTTATTACCTTAATGGTGGTGATGGCAACGAGGGCATACGTATGTCCAAACTCGCCAGTTTGTATACATTAATTATGTGCAATTTTTTGGTATACCAATTATAACTCAATAAAGCTGGGGGACAAAAAGTCCACCAGCATGCCAATGCACAACGGTAAGCAGGTAAAGAATTCACTACAGTCCTGTAAACAGCTGACACATCTTTTCATGTTTTAAGACATTAAGTTGCAAGACAGCTACAATCCAAGTTAACGGTCCCAACCTCAGCACTGCCTGCAACAACTGCAGCATGTACACCGCGTCCAGTCACAAGGTGTCGATCACTACGGCTCCAAACAGTGGGACTCCAGTTCACTCTGTATTATACTGTGCTAAACCCAAAGAGCAGGAAGAAAAAATATGATGCTTACGCTACTGCTCAGAAAAATACATTCTAAGCTCTTCCCAATACTGGGTTGCTCCTTTTCCACACATGGAATGTGCAAGAGCAGGGGGTGGTAAAGAAAGAGTGGGAGAGTTGGCACACAGCACTCAATCTTGGTACATACTTTTAGAAAACTTTAGAGATGACCAAGAAGCTTTCAAATGAGACACTCTTGATACTGTCTAATAGAGCTGCAAGGATATGTTTTTGTACACTGTAAACACACACACAATTATTAGTGCATCCTTTAAATGTTTTTTCCTCATGCCAACAAGCAAGCTGTTCTTCTACAATAGTAACCACACGGCCCTGTTAAGTTTTGTGTCATTTTTCTCAGCAAGTCAAAAATGCTGTTCTTGTGGAATATTTCATACAATTATGTATTATTAAACAATAACACAATACAGACATGTTATATGTGCACAAAAAACTCAAACTGCAAATCCTTTGTGTATCAGAAAATGTAGTTCTAATGTCTCATAATTCTAAAGCCTTATGCTCCCACTCTTTAAATTCCTGATCTATGCCATTCTACTTTGAGTATACCTGTATCACATACTGGAACAGGATACATTTTTATTACAAACATTATGAATGCCGGCAATAAACAAATCAACCTTAAAAAATATGGAAATATGACTTCTGGTTTCCTGCCTGACTCGTAAGGAGCTCAGAAGATGTCATGCCCATCCACACAATCAAAAAAGTTGAACAAACTGAAAACCAGCAACTGTTCTTACATCCTTTAGAGAACTGAGATCACAGAGCAAACTGCTGCCCCCAGAATTGGAGACATAGGCAAATACAGAAAATCACAATGTACTAGAGCAAAAACCTCCAGTCAGTGCAGGACCAATGTAGGAAAACAAACTGTAATTGATGAATTGCTGGAGGATGAGTGTAGACAGCTGGAGAGTTAAAAAACTCCAGGGGTGCCCAGTCTTAGGAGGGTGTGAACTAGATTTAGTGAGTTAATTCTACAGGACGGAACATAGCAAAAGTGATGGGATGTCACAAAGATTTTGACTTCCATCTTGCTTGCCCTCTTGCTCATACTAATGAAAGCCAGTCGCCATGTTGTGAGCTGTTCTATGGAGAGACCTGTGGAGCAAGAAACAGGGAGGCCTCCAGCCAACAGCCAGCAAGGAACTGAAGCACTTTTTCCAACTGAGACTCTTGTTAGGATTCAGAGAGGAACTGAACCCTTCCAACAACTCCTTTAGTGAGCTAGAAAGCTGGTCCTCTCCGTATTGAACCCTGAGATAATTACAGCCCCAGCTGACATCTTAACTGTAGCCTTAGAAAGATCCTAAGTCAGAGGACTTGGCTACACAGTGCTAGGATTCCTGACCACAGAATCTGTGAAATAATAAAAATCTGTTTTAAGCCACTATGACTTAGATGAACTTGCATCATCTTAGGTAACTAATACTTCATCCAGTCCAATCTCTGTATTCTCAGTGAGCTAATGGAAATCAGGAGAGGTCTGATACTTTGCCTGAACTCTGAGAATCAGAACACACCAGAAGCTAGGCCCCAGGTGGGGTTCTCTCAGCGATTTACAATGCCTTTCTGCAATTTGGTGGTATGGAAATTTGCCTGGCCTGTTCTTAACAAAACCTACCCTCAAAAGAAACTATTTTACCAAAGCCTAACTGACTAGGGTTTTACCAGAAACTAACCAGCTTTGGGGAAGGGAAATATCCAACTCCAGCCTCCTCTAGCCTTTCTGTCTCAACTGAGGAGTAAAAAACAAAACTGAGAAGTACTTATATAGGTCACAGCCCAGGGGCACAGGCTCACTGAAAGACTGAAACCTAACCACAGCAGTATATAATGCTTCCCCACACCCAACATCTTACCAATACATCAACAGGGCTCCTGTGCAACAGGGAAATACAACTGAAAGAACTGGACATCTCAGACCTTACTTAAGGAGAAGTCTCTAGGGAAACCAAAGACAACAGGGCACAAAAACAAGGAAATTTTATCCTGTGACACCTACAACTACAACAAACAGTAAATAAAGCCTAATCCCCACTCAGATAAACATAAAAATTCACACTACAGGCCTATTTCCCTCAGTTCCTTTTACCCAGAGTATTATCACATATGACTTTCAACAAAAATTACAAGGCATACTAAAAACAATATGGCGACAGGATTCAAGTATTCTATAATCTTTAAAAAATGTTGAAAATCTAATCATTGATAATATATATCATAGATGATAAATTATACACAATAACTTAAATGCACAGGTAAACGTGTTTGCTAAAATAAACATTCATTTTATGCTTAAGTAAATTTGAATCTTTCCCATTAAAGTCAGGAGAAGCTAGAATGTTTAGCCATCACTGACACTATTCAGCATTATACTGGAGGTCTTAGTCAGTGCAGTAAGATATTAATAGGGAAAAAAGTATATGTATCAGAATTAAGACTGAAAAAAAAAGTCACTATATGGAGAAATTTAGGAAATATAAAATGTTCAGTATGGTATCTGGATAAAAAAGTAGTGTATAAAAATTATTAGTTGCCTATACACTAGTTAAAACAAAATCCAACTAGGAAATTTAACGGCAAAACAGTATCATTCAGAATAGCAACAAAAATCCATAAAAAATCTAGAAAAAATCTAGCAGAAAATGTGCAAAACTTACATGATGAAAATTTTAAGCTTACTAAAAGAACATGAAAAGGTCTATATAAATGAAGATGTATGCCATGCTTCTCAAAGGCATTACTCAAAATTTTATAGATGTCAATTCTCATCCAATTACATTCTAGATTCAATGAAATCCTAAAGTAAATCCTACAGGATTTAAAAGATGCATTATGAAATATCTCAAAGAAAAAATATAGAAAATAACATAATAAAGACCCATGTTACAACAATCCAGCTTAAAAATAAGACATTACCAATACAGTTTAAAAAGAAGAACTATGTACTAAGTAACTGCACAGGTGTAAACATATGTAACCAAAAGAACAGGACAGATTTCAGGAACAGTCTCTTTAAATATATGAAAATGTAGTATATAATAAAGGTGACATTTCATATCACTTATAAAAACACTGGCTATTTAATAAACTGGTTTTAAATAGCTGATTAACATGAAAGAAAAGTTAGACTCCTACCTCATGCCTCACAGATCAAAGAGATAAATGTAAAAAACAGTTATTATAAAAGTAGTAAAAGAGAAGATGGTGGAGCCGATATCAGCAGGAATCTGTATCCCCACCACAACAACTGTACGGGCAGAATCTGTCTGTTGTTATCTATTCTGAAACTCTAGAGTCTGTTCAAGGATTGCAACTTCCAGGGGAAAACTTGGAAGGTAAACTGCAGCTAATTTCAGTCAGCGTTAGCTCTTAGCACAGTAGTAACTACCTGCCCAGCCCCGTAGCTGTGTTCTTCGCATATACTATACACAGCTTGTGGGAGCCACGATGGGCAAAAAGGACCATGTCCTCCAAATATCTCTGCTTCTGATCACAGAGGAGCAACGGACAAGGAGGTGGGTAGCGACTGTTGCAAGCTCCTCCCTCTCTGGCTGAAGTGACTTCCAGAGGATTTAAAAAGCCACGCCCTTGCTTTTCCTCCTCGCCCCAATTTTTCATTTTTTCCCCTTTCCAGAGCCAGACATTAAAATCTAGGACATTCAAAAACAATTGCAGGGCTTCCCTGGTGGCAAAGTGGTTGAGAGTCCGCCTGCTGATGCAGGGGACACGGGTTCGTGCCCCAGTCCGGGAAGATCCCACATGCCGCGGAGCGGCTGGGCCCGTGAGCCATGGCCGCTGAGCCTGCGCGTCCGGAGCCTGTGCTCCGCAACGGGAGAGGCCACAGCAGTGAGAGGCCTGCGTATCGCAAAAAAAAAAGCAAAAACAAAAAAAACAAAAAAACAATTGCATATACAACAAGGGCAATTACAAAGTGACCGTGTATATGACCAGGGAAAGGCTCAGAAAAGATCTGAAGACACCTCAGGATTACACCTCATTCTTCCTTTTATGTTGTTACAAATGTAAGCAAAACAGAATAAAATAGAAATTCATTTATTCTGCCAGTCAGACAGCAAACCAGCTAGCATGTATAGCTACATTCTCCAAGGTATTAGATTTGACCCTGAAGATACAAAGTAAATATGCTCAGGGCCCCTAAAGAATTCAGAACATGGTGGGAAAGACTATAGAACAGTTAAGTTACTCTGCAAGAAGTTCCATCCTACCACAGAAAAATGAACTAAAAGAGCTGGTGGAAATACACATTAGGTATTATCTAAGTCAGGGGAAAGCTGGTGAAGATTTCATAGAGTTGACATTTGATCTAGGCATCTTAAAGGATGAAGAGAAAATTGGACGTGGAGGGCAGAATTTTCATAGAGGTAACAAAATGTGCACAGGTTAGAAGGGATAAAAGTGTGGTAGGCACCAAGAAGAAGTCAGCCAAGACTACTTACTATCCATATGACTTTGGGCAAAAAACTGAACCTATTTCAACTGAAAAATAAGGATAATGGTATCTTCCTCAGAGAGCTGCTGTGAGGAAAATGAGATGGTAAATCAAGAAGGATGTGAAGCAACCTAGCTATGACACCTTCCACCACTGATTTCCAAAGCTGACTTGGCTGTTCTACCTCAGATTGTCTCCCTCTCCTCTCACAGCTCCTCCAGAAGCTGGTCTACTTGGTAGAAGAGCATAACCTTCTCAATCATATACAATGGTCTAGCACAGTTCCTCACACATGGCATTTACACAAAACACATTTACTTTTTTTTTTTTTTTTCTCCATTCTTTAACCAGATGTTCAGAATTCCACTGACAGGCCTTAGAACTGCCCTGCAATCACTGCTGGGGTCCTGATTCTCAACTTGAGAACCAGCATTATGTTTAATAAGCACCCCACCCAATCTGTACATGTATTACTTCATACTTACAGGTTGAGGCTGTTCTGCAATACAGCAGTTGAAACACAACCAGAATTCACTCATGCTTACAGTCCAAGTTATAAATGAGCACCAATGAAGTTTCCAAATCTCAATTCAGGAAGCTTCACAAAGCAGGCTTCTCAATATGATAGATGTCCAAAGATGCCAAAATAATAACTTTATTACTTCTCTGTGTTTTTGCTCCTGGAAGTCACGTATCTTATATAGTCAATCTAACAAAGAAAAGGTCAGATTGTTTCCTTTCTTTGCTTCTGATTCTACAGAGACTTGTTTCTGAACCACCAGGAAAGGTATAAAAATTGTTGTCTTGACTCAGGACCTTAACAGGTAGTCTAGAAAAAAAGAAGAAAAGAAAAGAAGTTACTTTACTTATCTTACCCTTAGAAGCTTTTATTTCTTTAATCTGTGATAAAATTAAGACTATTTCCCCAAAAAGTAAACACTGAAAAAAAATCAAGATTTTAATAAACTGATATTCATTCAATAAAAAAATATTTGAGTACTTTCTCAGTGTCAGGTATCAGGAATATAGCAGTTAAAAGGAGACAGTAATCCTTGCCTTCATAGAGCATTCTATTTTATGACTGTAAAAGCTTTCCCCAAAGCCATGACTCTAAACCTTGTAAGACATAAATGACAGTTATTTTTATATTTGTATAGAAGATCTTCAATGAGGATTAATGCATATATGTTCAATGTCACAAATATGGGTAATAAGGCATGAATTATAAGGACCCTGATTCTACACAGTCCAGAGGACATGTCCTCCAACATACTAGAGAACAATGACATGTTAAGATCTAAACATATGTTCAAAGAGGAAGGTAAGAAGGAAGAAAATGTACATTCTTGCCACAGTAAAATTCAGAACCTGGAATGCTTATTTTCAAGGAGAGGTGAACATTCCTTATGTCACCCAAACTCCTAAACAAAGAAATAGCAGTCTTACAATTGGCTCTGTCCAATAAAGTGGGTAAATACTATGAAGGTTTATAAGCTCAAAAGAATTGTATGTTTCATTTACTTCCTTAGCGAGAATATAAGAGCAAAGGGTTAAATTCACAACATCATGAATATTATTTCAGGGCTATTTACTTAACAAGTTTAATTCCTCCCTGAATCAAAGACCATGGCCATTAAAATATCATTGTGAAATCTCTTTTAACCAATTTTATGAAAACAAATATGCCTTTGTTTGAAACTGAAAATTCCTTATGCTCATCACTACTGATGTAGCACATACAAACATGAATTACTCTGTTTCAAATCTACTGGATTTGAAATCTGAGGTTTTAAAATCTATTATTTGATTTATTCCATCATATTTTCTCATCTACATATAGAGCTAGGCAATTTCCTTTTTATTTGTAATTTACCTTTGCCAGAAACCACTTCAAATACTAATTTTACATTGTAAGGTGTTTTATTTTCTTCTATTTTTAACTGAGTATACATTCCTTTTGTTTAACACTTAAAAGTAAGAGATGACTTCCGTATTCACAATCAACGTTTTCGCAAATTCAAATTTCCTTCCTTTTTAAAGCTGTTCCTTATTTTGCAAATTTCAAAATATACATTTTCCCATTCCCATGTGCCACTTTGAAAATGACATTCACAATACTTCCTCTTTCTTAATATTTAATTGAAGAATGAGTGTTTAAAGTACAATAATTTGTGCTTCTGTTTTTGGAGATAAGACAGAAAGGATACTTAAGAATAATGACCTAGATAATAGGTATGATGAAATACATTTTCAAACCAAGGGGATGTTTGCAACTCCACAGGTTTTTATTTGTTAAGTAAACATATAAATCTAAAAATGTTTCAAACATGCCTTGGAATTATCATACCAGTACACTTTTTCCATTTTCTTGCTTTTCTAAACAAAATTCCTTTTTAGAGTTTTCAAATGTATATATACTTAAAACACATTTATTCATAAACACCTTATAGAGAAGTATTGAATCTGTCACAAAAAATTTCAACACTACCACTAATAATAAATATATTAACAGGTACTTTCACTTCTTGAGCTCATAGTTGCTTAAATCATGTCCATTTTGAAAACCTTACTTTAAAAAAAAAAATCTTAAGATAACAAAAGAAGAGTCACTTTGCAACAACATCAACAACTAAACTTGGCTCTAAACACAGCTCAGCACATTCCACACATAAATGAGGGGTCAAACTGGGCTACAGCACCAGAGAGTATTTCACGAATTCATAGTTTCATTAGACATAAGATTTTAGAAAAGCTTAAGTGAACTGTCAGGCCACTTAGTGACTGGCAGAGATTCCTTGCATTAAAAGTTCAGTCTCTTGACTTTTAAAGAGATTGGCATGAGTAAAAAAGTGTAGTAGTATTCTCTGGTCAAAAATATAACCTCCTCCGTCCCCTCCCCTCCTCCTCACTTTCCACACCTACAAATGCTGCACATATAAGCTTTATTACTTGTGGGAACAGTTTTGCTGCTGACAATATGAAAAATTTATGTCCCAACATCGTACCCACAAATTAATAAAATTGTTTAGGTCAACTTCCAAAGAAACAACAATAAAGCCATGATTTGAAAAACAAGGCAATGAGGCATACCTTTTAATACAATTTCTTCCCTTTTTTTCTTTTAACATGGAATACTTTAACTCAGTTGAGGTATTGAGCATGCTCAGTTTGTGTGAAACAGAATCAGATGTTTAGAATTTAGACTTTGATATAAGAGATGTGTGGCAGTTGTTAGTACTACACTAATTTTTAGCAATGTTAACTTGGGCAAGTGACAAGCTCTATCATTAGTTATAAAAAATGGAATGCTTCAATGTCACAGGTCTGAAATGAGGGCTAAATTAGGATGTACATAAGGGCACTGCATATATCATAAAGAGCTATACTGATACAAGATGCTCTTTTATTTGTTATCAAAATTAAAATAGCTAATAGCAGAATGAAGTAGCAAAAAAAATTAATTTGTAATAGCTGTAAATTTTTAGGAAACAGCCTAAAAGTCTATTCAAAAAAAAAAAAAGAATAAAAATTTTTTTAAATGAACTGAGAGACAATCTACGGAATGGGAGAAAATATTTGCAAACACTGCAACCCACAAAGGCTTAACTGCCAAAATATACAAACAGCTCATGCAACTCAACAACGAAAAAAAATCAAACAACCCAATTGAAAAATGGGCAGAAGACCTAAAGAGACATTTCTCCAAAGAAGAAATACAGGTGGTCAATAAGCACATGAAAAGATGCTCAACATCGCTCATTATTAGAGAAATGCAAATCAAAACTGCAATGAGGTAGCACCTCACACCGGTCAGAATGGTCTACAAAGAACTAAAAAGTTTACAAAGAACAAATGCTGGAGAGGGTGTGGAGAAAAGGGAACCCTCCTATACTGTGGGTGGGAATGTAAATTGGTACAGTCGCTATGGAAAACAGTATGGAGGGTCCTCAGAAAACTAAAAATACAATTACCATATGATCCAGCAAGCTCACTCCTGGGCATATACCCAGACAAAACTATAATTCAAAGATACATGCACCCGTATGTTCACAGCAGCACTATTTACAATAGCCAACACTTGGAAACAACCTAAATGTCCATCAACAAATGAATGGATAAAGAAGATGTGGTATATATATATAATGGAATACTACTCAGCCATAAAAAAGAACAAAATAATGCCATCTGCAACAACATGGATGCAACTAAAGATTATCTTACTAAGTGAAGTTAGAAAGAGCAAGACAAATACCATATGATATCATTTATATGTGGAATCTAACATATGACACAAATGAACTTACCTATGAAACAGAAACAGAATCATGGACATAGAGAACAGACTGTGGTTGCCAAGGGGGTGGGGGGCGGGAGAGGGATGAACTGGGAGTTTGGGGTTAGTAGATGCAAACTATTACATATAGAATGGATAAACAACAAGGTCCTACTGCATAGCACAGAGAACTATATTCAATATCCTATGATAAGCCATAATGGAAAAGAATATGAAAAAGAATGTGTATGTCTGTAACTGAGTCACTTTGCTGTATAGCAGAAATTAACACAACATTATAAATCAACCATACTTCCCATTAAAAAAAATTTTTTTAAAGAAGAATAAACAAATAGGGACTTCCCTGGTGGTGCAGTGGTTAAGACTCCACACTCCCAATGCAGGGGTTCCCTGGTCAGGGAACTAGATCCCACATGCATGTTGCAACTAAGAGTTCGCACGCCACAACTAAGACCCGTCACAACCAAAAAAAAAAAAAAAAAAAAAAGAGTAAACAGATAGCATTTTAAACTGAAAAAAAATGAATGGTGCTCCATTCATACAAAAGAACACTATATAAATGAAAATGATGGTAGTTTCATCCAACACACTGGACAATTCTCAGTGCCACGTTATTAAGGGAAAGAAGGCACAAAACAATATACATGGAATGATTTCCTTTATACGAATTTCAAAAACAAGTTCAACTAAACTATTTTGTTTAGAGATGCATATAGAAGTATAAAAGTAAAGCAAGAAAATTATAACAGAAGTCAGGAAAGTGGTTAGGGCTGAGGGCAGGAATTAAGAATTAGGAAGAGATGCATAAGAGCTCCTGGAACACTAACAATATTCTACCTCTTGACTTAAGTGGTAGTTACACAGGTACTTGCTTTATAATTTTGTATTAAATAGTACATTTATGGTCTATGCAATTTTTTATATATCTGTAAATAATAACAATTTAAATACATAAGTAAAAGAAGCAAATACTAACAATTTCAAGTTGTTTGTAACAGAGTGATGGAAATGCAAAATACAATGTCAAGTAAAAATGAACACCCTTTGCTAGAGACTTTGAAGGAACTGGTAAAATTTGGGAGGTTTGAGTGGGGAAAGGGGTGATGAGGTCTGAAGTTCTACCAGATGCCAAAGAGATTTCCACCAGAAATGCAAAAATTACTAATCAATGACCAAGTCTGAATTCTCAGTAAAACTTATTCATAGCTGCACCAGCACTAAATCTGTCCCAATCTAGTTAAAATCACTCTTTGATATTGACTTGTGGTACAAGATTCTATTGGGAAAGAAAAAACAAAAATACAAAAACCAACCCATTCTGAAAAGAGCTTTCAAACTACATACTTATCACAGACCTACTTTTCTGTGGCTAATCAAAGTTCAGTCAAGCCACTGTTCCCTGAACTCAGTTATAAAAGGCACAGACAGGGGCGCATGTAACTACTAAAATAAGAGGGTTAGTTTTTTTTCTTAGAATGACTGCTTATAGGTTAGTCTTTCCCACAGTTTCGTGTTAATGTAATCACATGGTACTTTTTTTTAATATCTGGCTTTTTAAATTCAGCATGTTTTTGAGATTTACCATGATGCCTCTATTAGCTAATTCACATAGATTTCCATTGTGTAGACACAGCACAATTTAACTTCATATTTAATATTTCCAGTTTTTGGCTGTTAAAAATAATGCTGCTATGAATTAGGGTATACAAATATCCATGTAAACAGAAATTTTCATTCTCCTGAGTAAATATTTAGGAAGAGAATTGCTGAGTCATATTTTAAGTATAATTTTAACTTTATAAGAAACTGTGTACCAGTTTTCCAAATCAGTTGTACCATTTTGCATTTGTACCAGCAAAGTATGAGAGTTCCAGTTGTTCCACATCCTACCAACACTTTGTATCGTCAATCTTGTTATTTTTAGTCATTCTAGTGGGTATGAAGTACTACCTTGCTGTGGTTTTAATTTGCACTTTCCTGATAACTAATGGTATTTAGTCTTTTCATGTGCTTGCTAGCCATTCATATTATCTTCTTTGGTTAGGTATATTCAGATCTTTTGCCCATTTTTTAATTTAGTTGCCTTATTCAGTTGTGTTCTTTACATATTCTAGATCAAGCCCTTTGTCTGATAAGTGTATTGTGAAGATTATTTCCTGGTCTTTGTCTTTCCATTTTAAAAAAAAATAGCACCTTTCGGGACTTCCCTGATGGTCCAGTGGTAGAGAATCCGCCTTTCAATGAAGGGGAGGTGGGTTCGGTCCCTGGCCAAGGAACTAAGACCCCACATGTCGCGGGGCAACTAAGCCCACACACTACAACTACAGAGCCCGCATGCCGCAAACTAGAGTCCACACGCCCTGGAGCCTGCGCGTCACGAGAGAGAAAACCTGCGTGCCACAACTAGAAAGATGCCCGTGCACTGGAACAAAAGATCCCACATGGCTCAATGAAGATCCTTCGTGCGGCAACTAAGACCCGACACAGCCAAATAAATAAATATTTTTAAAAATAGCATCTTTCAAAGAGTTTAAGTTTTTGAATTTAACAATATCTAGTTTATCTATTTCATCTATGATTTGTGTTTTGTGTTCTAAGAAATTTCTGCATATCCCCCAAACATAGCTTTCCTTGTATTATTTTTTCTTCTAGAACTTTTAGTTTTTACTTTTCAGTCTATAATCAATTTTTAGTTATTTCTGGTGGTATAAAGTAAAGGTCAAAGATTCCTTTTTTACGTGGATATAGCCCATTGTTCCAGCTCATCTGCTGAACGATATCTCTTTGCCTATTGACTTGATTTGGCACTTTTCACTGAAAATCATATAACTGTAGGTTTGTGTCCATTTCTGGGCTGATTATTACACTGGTTTATGCCTATACTAGAACCAGATTGTCTTGACTGCTATACTTTTTTTATTACTACTATTTTACTTATTTTTTTTGGCTGTGTTAGGTCTTAGCTGTGGCATGAGGGGATCTTCATTGCAGCATACGGGATCTTTCACTGGGGTGCATGGGCTCTTTGTTGTGGCATGCAGGCTTCTCTCTAGTTGTGGTGTACGGGCTCCAGAGCGTGCAGGTTCAGTAGTTGCAGCGTGTGGGCTTAGCTGCCCCGCGAAGCATGTGGGACCTTAGTTCCCAGACCAGGGATCAAACCCGCGTCTCCTACACTGGAAGGCGGATTCTTAACCACTGGAGCACCAGGGAAGTCCCTTGACTTCTATACTTTTATACTAAGATCTGAAGTCAGGTAGATAAGTCTTCCAAATTATTCTTTTCCAAGGTTACTCTGGATTGTCTAGATGCTTTGCATTTCCATATGGATTTGAGAATCAATTTGTCAGTTTCTACAAAAAAGCCTCCTCTGAATCTCATTAGGATTGCATTTATTTTGACAATTATTTGGAGATTTACATTTTAACAATAGAGTATCTAACCCATTAACATGGCACATCCAATAGTCTGTAGTTCTAAGTGTACAGGTTTTCTACATATTTTGTTGCATCGTTTTTGTTTTTTAACTTTGTTTACAGCTTTCATATGAAATCTTTTTTTTTTTGGCCGTGCCGCGTGGCTTGCGGGATCGCAGTTCCCTGACCAGGGATGGAACCTGGGGCTACGGCAGTGAAAGCGTCAAGTCCTAACCACTAGACTGCCAGGGAACTTCCCATATGAAAGAAAGCTTTAAAGTCTTACGTAGTCAAACATCAATTTCCATCACAGACTAGGTGGTTTATCTTACTTAGGACAAATTTTCATCATGGACTGGGGGTTTCTTTTACTTATTCCAGGATTATAAACCTATCATCCCACATAGTTTCATTTAGGTTTACTTTATAAATTAACTTGGACATTAATATTTTATGGGTATAGTTAGGTAACATTTTCACAGTCTACTACTCAGGCTTTTTCTTCCTAACATCTTCCTTTTCGCCTTAATTAAAAACTCAAGTACTTAATGCCAAACATATACATATGTAGGGGAGAAATTCTTATATTGGTTCAAACCTGAAAGAGTTTGCAACACAGAGCAAAGTAATAACATAAGAAAACTACTGTCCCCTTCTCTAATGCCCACACTTCTCCCCCCTGTATGAGACTGAATACCATGTTTCCTCTCTTTAACAATAAATCCTCCTTTTCCTTTCCTGCTACTTTCCTTCTTTCTTTTTTCAAGCTTCTCTCTCTCCCTTTTTCTTTCTCCCTTTTCCATGTCTTCATCCACTCTCCTTAAACCCTTTGTTAGCTATGTAGAGTTAGAAATAACAATTTTGTGACACACAGTAGATTCTCAATTTATTAGTTCATGGATTGAAACCTATCTTAATACTCTGAATTTTTCTCCTGCTTCTAGGTAGATATTTATACCCACCTGCTAATGAACATCTCATGTGGTCTCCTTGTTCATTTAAACACATTATTTTTAACACTAAATTCACATATCTGTGTCTGTGTTACCTTCCTTGGTGGGTGGCACCACCATGCAATGTTTACCAAGCAACACATACTCAAATTCTATCCCACTACCTACAGTTCTGTGAATAAAACTATATTGTAAAATGTTTTCTTATATGTAAACAAGTCTTTACTGTTATTCAAAAATTAATATAAGCACAAAGATTTTTAAAAATTGATACATAATAAAAAGCTATTTAAATGGCAGATCAGACCTATCCCTCTCCATCTGTTAGTGGTAGTCATTTTTAACTTATCGAGATATTTCTTTTGATATTTATAATTATGAGTAAGATGACAATTGCTATGTCTTGTTATTTTTAGATAATTTAAACTGATGTTCTGTTAAAACAGAAAAGGATACGTCTTTTTTTAATCACTGCCTACCTTCAAACTCCCTTTCACTATTGTCATCAGTGATAATTAATAATTTTTGGTTGAATCAATACTCAATGTTTGTTATTATAATTGCCACTGATGAAACAAGTAACCTATTTGAATTAGCTATCCTTTCTTGAATCTTTTGTTTCCCTGAGGTTAACAGCACCTGAGAATTTGTGTTTGCTTAGTTTTTCTATGTACCTATACAAGAACTGCAAAACACTTTAATTAGACCTGTAAAAGACATGTAATTTCCAAATACCCGAAGACGTGAGTAAATGTACTGACTCAAATTTTCTTTTGGTTTCTTCACAGAACTTCCTAGCCTCTTACTTCAATCTTTACTAGCTGTTCTCAAGGCATGCTCCTTCGGTTCCTTTCCTACGTTGATGTCCTGTTTCTGAGGATCACCTCTTCCTTTTTTCATCCTCCTCAGCTTATTTTGTAAAATCACACATTCTACTAGCTTATTAAGAAAGGGTACATGGAAGAAAAATGTTCTAAATGCTTGCATTTGACATTTGATTGACCATTTGGTTAAATATAGAATACCAAGTTAAAGATCTTTTCCTCAGGATTTTAAAGACATTGTTTCACTGTTTACAACCTTCAAGAGTTGCTGCTGAGAAGTCTGGTGGCATTCTATTTTTGTTTCCTTTCTGGTGATGTATTTCTCCCTTCTCTGAAAAGTTTAAAGATTTTTCTCTTTACTTTTGGAATTCTCAAATTTCACAGAGACGTAACTTGGTTTGGTCCTTTCTCATTCATTGTGCTGGGTACTGGATGAGCTCTTTCAAACTGAAGAAAAATATTAGTACCTATACCACATGGTTGTTGTGAGAATTACACAAAATACTTATACTTAGCATATGTAAGTATAAATAATGTTGATGATTACTAATATTTACTCACATTTACCAATTTCTTTGATCACCATTTTTGCTTGCCTCTCAATTTTTCCGTTAAAGTTCAGTTTCCTTCTTCATAAAGTGCTTACTTTAATACTGAGCTACAAGTAGTTAGCTTCACAGTTGTTTCTCTAAAATTGTGGGGTTTTTTTTCAATTTAATTTTGAAATAACTTATAGAAGAGTTGGTAAAACAGAATAGAAATGTCCCATGTACCCTTCACTCAGATATACTAACTATTAACACAAGGTCTGTATTTTGCCCTTTGTCTTGCATGACAGGTTTTTCTTTTTTTTAATTAACTTTTATTGGGATATAGTTGCTTTGTATGACACTTTAGCTAAGTACAGAATTCTTGGTTGACAGTGTTTTCCTTCAGTCCTTTTTTTTTTTTTTTTGATGTGGACCATTTTTTTAAGTTTTTATTGAATTTGTTACAACATTGCTTCTGTTTTATGTTTCTGGTTTTTTTGGCCCGACGAGGCATGTGGGATCTTAGCTCCTTGACCAGGGCGGAAGGCGAAGTCTTAACCACTGGACTCCCAGGGAAGTCCCTCCTTCACTCCTTTACAGATGTTATTCTGACCACTACTGCTGCTGATGAGAAGTCAACTGTCAATCTAATTTTCGGTCCTTTGAATGTAAATTTGTTTTTTCTCTACGGATGCTTTGAAGACTGCCTTTGCATTCGCCTCCAATTTCACTGACTCTCTAGCTTCAGATTCTTTTGTATTTATGTATGATTCTTTCACCTGTTTCTACTACTATTTAACTTTTGCTATTAATATTTTCCCCCAAATAATGACTTTCATTTCAATAATCACAATTTTCATTTTAATTAATTTTATTTGGTTCTTTTCAAAATTTATTTACTTCAGTGTCTTAGTCTTTCATTTAGACACTTCAAATAGACTTATTTTATAGTGTTTTTCTGACTATTCTGGTAAAGCCCAGTGCTCCCTGGTTGAGGAGCAATCCCTGAAGAGCAGTATGCACTTTCTAGTGCTTAGAAGCCCATAAGATGAAGTATACAAGTTCAAGTATATGTTTTAATTTATTTTCTTGGCTTGGGATTCTTATATCACATGGATAGTACACATTCATAATACACCCTGGTACCTAGATGCAAGCTTGGAAAGACAGTAATGCAGTGATTTAGAACCTGGACTCTGAAACTAGAGAGCCTAAGTTCGAATCCTGCATTCCTCCACTCCCTGGATGGATGACCTTGAGCAAATTATTTAACCTCTGTGTGTCTCAGATTGCAATTCTATAAAATGGAGTTTATAACTATCTACCTCAAAGGTGTATGTGAGGATTAAATGAATAAACTTAAATTGCTTAGAATAGGGCTTACTACACAGTAAGTTTGAAAATATAATAAGTTTTTCTTGTTAGTATCATCATCATCATCTTCACTATTACATCATTTTTTTTTTCTCACCACCCAGAAACCTGAGCAGAGACAAGTCTCCTTGATGCTTACCTAGGCAGATGGACAAAGATTCTTCTAGTCAGTCTTCTTTTCTTAGACGAAGTAGCACACATACAAAACCACATGAGTCTGTTTATTATAATGTATATTTATTTAAGAGGGCAAGTGAAGCAGGAGCAGTATAAGGTAGTCTATGACACAGTAAGATTAACACAGGGTTTTCAGTAGATAGTTGGAAAAGTAATTCTAACTTACACTTATTAATTGTAAAAGAAAAAATACATTCATATAAAAAACTGTATTTAGTCAGGTTTTTCTCTTAGTATAGAAGGCCATGTATATCAGAGGATTAAACTTTTAGAAGGGAATGCATACCATACCTATTTACTGCCTGAACAGGCTGCCTGGTCTGTTTTGCAAAAGGAGGAAGGGAGGTAACTAAAAGGCTTAAAGAATGAGAAGTATGTGTAATCCATGCTTCCTGGTCCAGCATGGAATCCCAAACCATCACTTGGGAATATGACAGTTGATTAGTACAAAGTACAATCTGGGTGTGGAACAAGGTGAGGAGGAGACCAGGCTTTGATACTGTGTTTCAGATTCATCCCCCAAGAGGAAGAATATCACCATGATTTACATTTGATTGCTACCTGCTTTGTGACCATTGCCTTAGGACTTTTTCCTAACTTGATATTTTCCTCGAAAAAAATGATATATTTTCGGCAGCCCATGATTTTTTGGCTGGGAGAAACTTTTACAAGATTAATTTGCTATGACAACAGAACTATGTCATGCTAAAGAGTTCTCTTAGGAGCTTCCCTGGTGGAGCAGTGGTTAAGAATCTGCCGGCCAATGCAGGGGACATGGGGTCGAGCCCTGGTCTGGGAAGATCCCACATGCTGCAGAGCAACTAAACCCAGGCACCACAACTACTGAGCCTGCGTTCTAGAGCCCGGGAGCCACAACTCCTGAAGCTCGCGTGCCTAGAGCCTGTGCTCCGCAACAAGAGAAGCCACCGCAATGAGAAGCCCATGCACCACAACAAAGAGTAGCCCCTGCTCACTGCAACTACAGAAAGCCCGCACGCAGCAACGAAGACCCAACGCAGGCAAAAATAAAGAAAATAAACAAATTAAAAAAAAAAAAGAGTTCTCTTAGTTGTTTCAAGTTTCTCCGCCCCAACACTGCCACAAAAATTAACAGCAAATTGTACTATCCACATGTCATCATACCTTCACAAAAGATGACTTACGTTATTAGGTTATCAAGTTTTTTCTCAAGCCAAACATCTAGCACAAACAAAAAAGCCACACACAATGCATAATACTTATATATTTCTCACCATTGGCAAATTAAAGATGAACAATGACAATACAATACCTGTGACAAATGTACGTCCACCACTAAAGACTAGTCAGAGTATCAATTTATGTACAGCTTTGGAGCTCTCAAACGTACCATAAATTACTGTTTTTTTCCACAGTTGTTTAGGTTTCCGTATGCTTATCCTTAAGACTAAACAGGTTTTCCTATTCTTAGGGTACAGGAGTAAAGGAAACTAACGCAGAAAAAACCAACCCTAAAAAAAGTTACATGAGAGTGGAGTGACAAGTGGGAAAAATTCTGAAAGATCTCAACAAATACACTATCATTAACTTTACTACAAATAAAACCTATCAAACTAAATCAAACTCATTACAAAAAAAAATCACTGGAACCCTAAGAAAATCATTAATGGTAACTGGACTATTGCTTCCGGTACTAAGATAAAATATACATTTTAAAAGAGCCAAAAAGATTAAAAAAAAAAAAACTACAGATGTACAGAACTGTTTCTACAGGTTTAAAAAAAAATTCTAGAAAATATCATACTGAAAACCATTGGGAATTTTTCAGAGAAAACGAGAACAAAATTACATCAATGCTATCAATTACAAATAGGTACATGATATTTTGACCTGTGTTCTAAGGAGCACACAGGAGAAATATACTGCCCTTAGTCAGAATGAGTTTGTGTTTCTCCAAAAGAAGAATCACTAAGCTCTTTAGTAAAACATACTACAGGCAGATTGAGCTCATGGACTCTTAAAATAATAGAAAAATGCAAGTGTCAAAGGGGAAAACTTGCTGTTATTTTATCTTTTAAAACAGTGTCCTTAGGAATACCTTAAGTACAGTTCTATAATTATTTTTAAAAACAGAGTAAAATGACATTCCAAAAAGTTAAAATGAGGTATTTTGGATACTGACTTTAGGAGTCAAGATGGTGGTGTGAGAAGACTCAGAGTTAGCATCTCTGCACAACTAGGGTGCCTGCTGGCCGCTGGTGGGGAAATCTAACCTCCAAGGAGATGGGAGGAACCCCAGAATGAACTGGTAGAACATAAGTGGACCGATAGGGGAGGAGAAGTGGAGGCCAGGCAAGATCGGCACCCCTGAGGCCAGGGAGACCAGGAGAAGCAGGAGAGAGAGGCCCTCCACGAGGAGCGGGAGAGGAACAGAGGGCGACTGCCCTGTCCACTCAGGCCCAGGGAGCCTGCTAAGCTCCTAGGCCGATGCTCTGCCCTCCAAGGATCCCCCCACTACCCCATCACCTAGTTCATCCCACCCTGCCCGCATTAGTCTTGGGGGCACAGGAGGGAGGCCAAGGAGATCAAGAGAGGCAGGTGGGAGGGGCCCTCCCAGACCCCAGACCAGAAGAGCAGGAGAGGAGAGGAGGGCGTCTGCCCTGACCACTCGAGCCCAGGAAGCCTTCTGGGCTCCCAGGTGAGGCCCCCTTCCCTCTGAGACCAGGGGTGGGGGTCACGCCTGGGCCCCTTCTGTTCCTTTAGCCTAAGCCCCATTCCCCACAGACCCCAGGTCCTTTTCCAGCCCTGTGGGTCCTGAGCACTGGGCCCGCCCAGCGCCCAAACCTAGCCCTTGCTTAGGCCCCGCCCTCCACAGCCAAGGTCTTCCCCTCCAAGTGTTTTTTTTTTCCTTTTCTCTCCTCCTTTTTACTACTGTGGTACTGATGTACCTTCCGGTTGTTAATTCATCTATATTTTTATTTTTACGTTCTTCCTAAAATATCTGTTAGATTCCTAGTCTTACTAAATTTTTTACTTTGCAGGATATTGATTTGCAAGCCCAGGGTCAGGCAGAAGCTCCTGCGGTGGGAGCTCCGAGTCCGAACCACTGGATTAACAGAGAACCTCAGACCCCACGGAATATTCATTGGAGTGAGGTCTCACAGAGTCCCTCATCTTAGCACTAAGACCCAGCTATACCCAACAGCCTACAAACTCCAGTTTTGGAAGCCTCGGGCCAAAAAAACAGTAAAAAAAAACCAGGAACACAATCCCACTCTAAAGAAAAAAAGAATGGGAGGACAAAAAAATATGTCACAGGTGAAGGAGCAAGGTAAAAACCTACAAGACAAACAAAATGAAGAGTAAATAGGGAATCTATCTGAAAGAGAATTCAGAGTAATGATAGTAAAGATAATCCAGAATCTTGGAAATAGAATGGAAGCACGGATTGAGAAAATACAAGAAACGTTTAACAAAGATCTAGAAGAACTAAAGATCAAACAAATAGAGATGAACAACACAATAATTGAAATGAAAAATACACTAGAAGGAATCAATAACAGAATAATGGAGGCAGAAGAACAAATAAGTGAGCTGGAAGACAAAATTGTGGAAATAACTGCCGAGAATCAGAATAAAGAAAAAAGAATGAAAAGAATTGAAGACAATCTCAGAGACCTCTGAAACAACACTAAACGCACCAACATTTGAATTATAGGGGTCCCAGAAGAAGAAGAGAAAAAGAAAGGGTCTGAGAAAATATTTGAAGAGATTATGGTCGAAAACTTCCCTAACATGGGAAAGGAAATGGCCACCCAGGTCCAGGAAGCACAGAGTCCCATACAGGATAAACCCTAGGAAAAACATACCAAGACACATATTAATCAAACTAACAAAATTAAATTCAAACAAAAACTATTAAAAGCAGCAAGGGAAGAACAAAAAATAACATACAAAGGAATCCCTATAAGGTTATCAGCTGATTTTTCAGTAGAATCTCTGCAGGCCAGAAAGGAGTGGCAGGATATACTTACAGCGATGAAAGAGAAAAACCTACAACCAAGATTACTCTATCCAGCAAGGATCTCATTCAGATTCGATGGCGGGAAGTCCAAAGCTTTTCAGACAAACAAAAGCTAAGAGAATTCGGCACCACAAAACCAGCTTTACAACAAATGCTAAAGAAATTTGTCTAAGCGGGAATCACAAGGGAAGAAAAAGACATGCAAAAACAAACCCATAGTCATAGGAACATACATATCAATAATACCTTGAATCTAAATGGATTAAATGCCCCAACCAAAAGACACAGACTGGATAAATGGATGCAAAATCAAGACCCACTTCAGATCTAGGGACACATACAGACTGAAAGTGAAGGGATGGAAAAAGATATTCCATACAAATGGAAATCAAAAGAAAGCTGGAGTAGCAATACTCGAATCAGATAAAACAGACTTTAAAATAAAGACTGTTACAAGAGATAAGCAGGGATACTACATAATGATCAAAATATCAATCCAAGAAAAAGATATAACAATTATAAATGTTTATGCACCCAACATAGGAGCACCTCTATATAAGATAAATGGTAACAACCATGAAACGAGAAATTGACAGTAACACAATAATAGTAGGGGACAGGGCTTCCCTGGTGGCGCAGTGGTTGAGAGTCTGCCTACCAATGTAGGGGACGCGGGTTCATGCCCCAGTCCGGGAAGATCCCACATGCCGCGGAGCGGCTGGGCCCGTGAGCCATGGCCGCTGAGCCTGCGCATCCGGAACCTGTGCTCTGAAACGGGAGAGGCCACAACAGTGAGAGGCCCACATACAGCAAAAAAAAAAAAAAAAAAAAAATAGTAGGGGACTTTAACACCGCACTTACACCAATGGACAGATCATCCAAACAGAAAATAAATAAGGAAACACAAGCTTTACATGATACAACAGACCACATAGATTTAACTGATATTTATAGAACATTCCACCCAAATGTGGCAGAATACACTTCCTTCTCAAGTGCACAAGGAACTTTCTCCAGGATAAGATCATATCTTGGGTCACAAATCAAGCCTCAGAAAATTTAGGAAAATTGAAATCGTATCAAGCATCTTTTCTGAACCACAACGCTGTGAGACAAGAAATCAATTACAGGAAAAAAAACTGTAAAAAACACAAAAACATGGAGGCTAAACAGTGCGCTACTAAATAACCAAGAGATGACTGAAGAAATCAAGAAGAAATAAAAAAACTACACAGAAACAAATGACAATGAAAACACGACGACCCAAAACCTATGGGTTGCAGCAAAAGCAGTTCTAAGAATGAAGTTTATAGCAGTTCAATCTCACCTGAAGAAACAAGAAAAATCTCAAATAAACAAACTACCCCTACACTTAAAACAACTAGAGAAAGAAGAACAAAGAAAACCCAGTCAGTAGAAGGAAAGAAATCATAAAGATCAGAGCAGTAATAAATGAAACAGAATCAAAGAAAACAATAGCAAAGACCAATAAAACTAAAAGCTGGTTCTTTGGGAAGATAAAATTGATAAACCCTTAGCCAGACTCATCAAGAAAAAAAGGGAGAGGACGCGATCAATAAAATTAGAAATGAAAAAGGAGAAATCACAACTGACACTGCAGAAATACAAAGGATTACAAGACACTACGTCAAGCAACTACATGCAAATAAAATGGGCAACCTGGAAGAAATGGACAAATTCTTCAAACGGTACAACTTTCCAAGACTGAACCAAGAAGTAGAAAATATAAACAGACCTATCACAAGTAATGAAACTGAAACCGTAATTAAAAATCTTCCAACAGGAGGAGGAACCAAGATGGCGGAGTAGAAGGACGTACTCTCACTCCCTCTTGCAAAAACACCAGAATCACAACTAACTGCTGGACAAAAATCGAGAGGAAGACACTGGAACTCACGAAAATGATACGCCACATCCAAAGACAAAGGAGAAGCCACAATGAGATGGTAGGAGGGGTGCAATCACAGTAAAATCAAATCCTATAACTGCTGGGTGGGTGACTCACACACTGGAGAACACATACCACAAAAGTCCACCCACTGGAGTGAAGGTTCTGAGCCCCACATCAGGCTTCCCAACCTGGGGGTCCAGCAACAGGAGGAGGAATTCCTAGAGAATCAGATTTTGAAGTCTAGCGGGAATTGATTGCAGGACTTTGACGGGACTGGGGGAAACAGAGACTCCACTCTTGGAAGACACACACAAAGTAGTGTGCGCACTGGGACCCAGGGGAAGGAGTAGTGACCCCAGGGGAGACAGAACCAGACCTACCTGCTAGTGTTGGAGGGTCTCCTGCAGAGGCTGGCGGGGGTGTGGCTCACTGTGGGGACAAGGACACTGGCAGCAGAAGTTCTGGGAAGTACTCCTTGGTGTGAGCCCTCCCAGAGTCTGTCATTAGCCCACCAAAGAGCCCAGGTAGGCTGCAGTGTTGGGTTGCCTCAGGCAAAACAACCAACAGGGAGGGAACCCAGCCAAACCCATCAACAGTAAAGCGGATTAAAGTTTTACTGAGCTCTGCCCACCACAGCAACGGTCAGCTCTACCCACCACCAGACCCTCCCATGAAGCCTCTTAGATAGCCTCATCCGCCAAAGGGTAGACAGCAGAAGCAAGAAGAATTACAATCCTGCAGCCTGTGGAACAAAAACCACATTAACAGAAAGACAAACAAAATGAAAACGCAGAGGACTAAGTACCAGATGAAGGAACAAGATAAAACCCCAGAAAAACACCTAAATGAAGTGGAGATAGGTAACCTTCCAGAAAAAGAATTCAGAATAATGATAGGGAAGATGATACAGGACCTCAGAAAAAGAATGGAGGCAAAGATCGAGAAGATGCAAGAAATGTTTAACAAAGACCTAGAAGAATTAAAGAACAAACAACCAGAGATGAACAACACAATAACTGAAATGAAAACTATACTAGAAGGAATCAATAGCAGAATAACTGAGGAAGAAAAATGGATAAGTGACCTGGAAGACAGAATGGTGGAATTCACTGCCACAGAGCAGAGTAAAGAAAAAAGAATGAAAAGTAACGCAGACAGCCTAAGAGACCTCGGGGACAACATTAAATGCAAAAGCATTCGCTTTATAGCAGCCCCAGAAGGAGAAGAGAAAGGCCCCGAGAAAATATTTGAAGAGATTATAGTCGTAAACTTCACTAACATGGGAAAGGAAATAGCCACCCAAGTCCAGGAAGCGCAGAGAGTCCCATATAGGATAAACCCAAGGAGAAACACGCAAAGACACACAGTAATCAAACTGGCAAAAATTAAAGACAAAGAAAAGTTATTGAAAGCAGCAAGGGAAAAATGACAAAAAACATACAAGGGAACTCCCATAAGGTTAACAACTGATTTCTCAGCAGAAATTCTACAAGCCAGAAGGGAGTGGCATGATATACTTAAAGTGATTAAGGGAAGAACATACAACCAAGATTACTCTACCCTGCAAGGATATCATTCAGATTCCATGGAGAAATCAAAAGCTTTACAGACAAGCAAAAGCTAAGAGAATTCAACACCCCCAAACCAGCTCTACAACAATGGCTAAAGGAACTTCTCTAAGTGGGAAACACAAGAGAAGAAAAGGACCTACAAAAACAAACCCAAGGGCTTCCCTGGTGGCGCAGTGGTTGAGAGTCCGCCTGCCAATGCAGGGGACACGGGTTCGTGCCCCGGTCCGGGAGGATCC
This sequence comes from Mesoplodon mirus, assembly GCF_964341445.2. Classification (NCBI taxonomy): domain Eukaryota; kingdom Metazoa; phylum Chordata; class Mammalia; order Artiodactyla; family Ziphiidae; genus Mesoplodon; species Mesoplodon mirus. The sequence goes on from NC_138980.1 coordinate 75,371,282, forward strand.
CACATGCCGCGGAGCGGCTGGGCCCGTGAGCCATGGCCGCTGAGCCTGCGCGTCTGGAGCCTGTGCTCCGCAACGGGAGAGGCCACAACAGTGAGAGGCCCGCATACCGCAAAAAAAAAAAAAAAAAAAAAAAAAACAAACCCAAAACAATTAAGAAAATGGTCATAGGAACATACATATCGATAATTACCTTAAACGTGAATGGATTAAATACTCCAACAAAACACACAGGCTTGCTGAATGGATACAAAAACAAGACCTATATATATGCTGTCTACAAGAAACCCACTTCAGACCTAGGACACATACAGACTGAAAGTGAGGGGATGGAAAAAGATAGTCACTGCAAGAGGAAATCAAAAGAAAGTAGGAGTACCTATACTCATATCAGATAAAATACTTTAAAATACAGAATGTTACAAGAGACAAGGAAGGACACTACATAATGATCAAGGGATCAATCCAAGAAGAAGACATAACAATTATAAATATATATGCTCCCAACATAGGAGCACCTCAATACATAAGGCAACTGCTAACAGCTATAAAAGAGGAAATCGACACTATTACAATAACAGTGGGGGACTTTAACACCTCACTTACACCAATGGACAGATCATCCAAAATGAAAAAAAATAAGGAAACAGAAGATTTAAATGACACAATAGACCAGATAGATTTAATTGATATTTATAGGACATTCCATCCAAAAACAGCAGATTACACTTTCTTGACAAGTGCGCATGGAACATCATCCAGGACAGATCACATCTTGTGTCACAAATCAAGCCTCAGTAAATTTAAGAAAGTTGAAATCATATCAAGCATCTTTTGACCACAACGCTATGAGATTAGAAATCAATTACAGGGTAAAAACCGTAAAAAACACAAACACATGGAGGCTAAACAATACGTTACTAAATAACCAAAAGCTCACTGAAGAAATCAAAGAGGAAATCAAAAAATACCTAGAGACAAATAACAATGAAAACACGAAAATCCAAAACCTATGGGATGCAGCAAAAGCAGTTCTAAGAGGGAAGTTTATAGCTACACAAGCCTACCTCAAGAAACAAGAAAAATCTCAAATAAACAAACTAACCTTACACTTAAAGGAACTAGAGAAAGAAGAACAAACAAAACCCAAAGTTAGCAGAAGGAAAGAAATCAAAAATATCAGAGCAGAAATAAATGAAATAGAAACAAACAAAACAATAGCAAAGATCAATAAAACTAAAAGCTGGTTCTTTGAGAAGATAAACAAAATTGGTAAACCATTAGCCAGACGGATCAAAAAAAAGAGGGAGAGGACTCAAATCAATAAATTAGAAATGAAAAAGGAGAAGTTACAACAGACACCGCAGAAATACAAAGCATCCTAAGAGACTACTACAAGCAACTCTATGCCAATAAAATGGACAACCTGGAAGAAATGGGCGAATTCTTAGAAAGGTATAACCTTCCAAGACTGAACCAGGAAGAAATAAAAAATATGAACAGACTAATCACAAGAAATGAAATAGAAACTGTGACCAAAAACCTTCCAACAAACAAAAGTCCAGGACCAGATGGCTTCACAGGTGAATTCTATCAAACATTTAGAGAAGAGCTAACACCCATCTTTCTCAAACTCTTCCAAAAAACTGCAGAGGAAGGAACACTCCCAAACTCTTTCTATGAGGCCACCATCACCCTGAAACGAAAACCAGACAAAGATACTGAAAAAAAAAAAAATTACAGACCAATATCACTGCTGAATATAGGTGCAAAAATCCTCAACAAAATACTAGCAAACATAATCCAACAACACATTAAAGGGATCATACACCATGATCAAGGGGGATTTATCCCAGGGATGCAAGGATTCTTCAATATATTCAAATCAATCAATGTGATACACCATATTAACAAATTGAAGAATAAAAACCACATGATCATCTCAATAGATGCAGAAAAAGCTTTTGACAAAATTCAACACCCATTTATGATAAAAACTCTCCAGAAAGTGGGCATAGAGGGAAACTACCTCAACATAATAAAGGCCATATACGAAAAACCCACAGCAAACATCATTCTCAATGGTGAAAAACTGAAAGCATTTCCTCTAAGATCAGGAACGAGACAAGGATGTCCACTCTCACCACTATTATTCAACATACTTTTGGAAGTCCTAGCCACAGCAATCAGAGAAGAAAAAGAAATAAAAGGAATACAAATTGGAAAAGAAGAAGTAAAACTGTCACTGTTTGCACATGACATGATACTATACACAGAGAATCCTAAAAATGCCACCAGAAAACTACTAGAGCTAATCAATGAATTTGGTAAAGTTGCAGGATGCGAAATTAATGCACAGAAATATCTTGCATTCCTATACACTAATGATGCAAAATCTGAAAGAGAAATTATGGAAACACTCCCATTTACCATTGCAACAAAAAGAATAAAATACCTAGGAATAAACCCAAAAGACCTGTATGCAGAAAACTGTAAGACACTGATGAAAAACACTGATGATACCAACAGATGGAGAGATATAACATGTTCTTGGATTGGAAGAATCAATATTGTGAAAATGACTATACTGACCAAAGCAATCTACAGATTCAATGCAATGCCTATCAAATTACCAAAGGCATTTTTTATGGAACTAGAACCAATCATCTTAAAATTTGTATGGAGACACAAAAGACCCCGAATAGCCAAAGCAGTCTTGAGGGAAAAAAACGGAGCTGGAGGAATCAGACTCCCTGACTTCAGACTATACTACAAAGCTACAGTAATCAAGACAATATGGTACTGTCACAAAAACAGAAACATAGATCAATGGAACAAGATAGAAAGCTCAGAGATAAACCCACGCACCTATGGTCAACCAATCTAGGACAAAGGACGCAAAGATATACAATGAAGAAAAGACAGTCACTACAATAAGTGGCGCTGGGAAAACTGGACACAGCTACGTGTAAAAGAATGAAATTAGAACACTCCCTAACATCATACACAAAAATAAACTCAAAATGGATTAGAGACCTAAATGGAAGACCGGACACTATAAAACTCTTAGGGAAAACGTAGGAAGAACACTCTGACATAAATCACAGCAAGTTCTTTTTTGATCCACCGCCTAGAGTAATGGAAATAAAAACAAAAATAAACAAATGGGACCTAATGAAACTTCAAAGCTTTTGTACAGCAAAGGAAACCATAAAGAAGATGAAAAGACAACCCTCAGAATGGGAGAAAATATTTGCAAAGGAATCAATGGACAAAGCATTAATCTCCAAAATATATAAACAGCTCAACCAGGTCAATAAGAAAGAAACAATCAACCCAATCCAAAAATGGGCAGCAGACCTAAACAGATATTTCTCCAAAGAAGACATACAGATGGCCAAGAAGCACATGAAAAGCTGCTCAATCTCACTAATTATTAGAGAAATGCAAGTCAAAACTACAATGAGGTATTACCTCACACCAGTTAGAATGGGCATCATCAGAAAATCTACAAACAAATGCTGGAGAGGCTGTGGAGGAAAGGGAACCCTCATGCACTGTTGGTGGATATGTAAATTGATACAGCCGCTATGGAGAACAGTATGCAGGTTCCTTAAAAAACTAAAAATAGAATTACCATATAATCCAGCAATCCCACTACTGGGCATATACCCAGAGAAAACCATAATTCAAAAAGACATATGCACCCCAACGTTCATTGCAGCAGTATTTACAATAGCCAGGTCATGGAAGCAACCTAAATGCCCACTGACAGACGAATGGATAAAGAAGTTGTGGTACATATATACAATGCAATATTACTCAGGCATAAAAAGGAACGAAATTGAGTCATTTGTTGAGACGTGGATGGATCTAGAGACTGTCATACAGAGTGAAGTAAGTCACAGAGAGAAAAACAAATATCGTATATTAATGCATGTATGTGGAACCTAGAAAAATGGTACAGATGAACCGGTTTGCAGGGCAGAAGTTGAGACACAGATGTAGAGAACAAACGTATGGACACCAAGGAGGAAAACCATGGTGGGGTGGGGATGGTGGTGTGCTGAATTGGGCGATTGGGATTGACATTCATACACTGATGTGTATAAAATTGATGACTAACAAGAACCTGCAGTATAAAAAAACAAATAAAAAATACAACTAATACTAAACTTTCTTTGGGTTATTTGTATGGAAATATGTTAATATAAATGTTTCAGACATTACATGAAATTTCTAAAAATCTTATATGTTCTGGTATAATGTTATAAGTCGTAATTCTAGTTATTACTTTAAAATGTATATCTCAGAAATAACTAAATTTCCTTGTCAACTGATTATGACCTTTCATCAAATCTGTAACCGTGGTCATTTTTAAGTCTTTTGTCATTTACACACAGTTCTGGGTGTACTGTGATGCTTTTGCAAAAGTGTTCCTATAAAAGGGTTTCATCTTCAAGGAATTCATGGAAAAGACTCTGACAAGTACAGGTTTCTGGTAACTGACTATACTGCTGAACTGAATAAGCATTTTCAGAACTCTAATGGAAAACTGATGAATTCATAAAAGTGCTAACAAAAGATCAAGATGAAAAAAATTAATTACATGGGACTGAGTGAACTGATGAGGATGATTATAATTTTTGTGACTTTCTGTTTGAATAAAAAAAACAAAACCCCCACAAGGATTCAGAGGCAAAAAATATACAAATCAATTTTCACTGCAAAGTAAAGGAGCTGTTACAGTAGAGGATTACTGGACTGAATGTCAATATTATGACATAGTATGAGTGTGTTCCATGTTTGGTAATTGCAATCATTGTTGCTTTTGTTGTGGTCATCCATTTACAATGCTTGGTGTCATTTTATTTATCTCTTGTAAAAATAAAATAGTGTGTGTGAAAAAAAAAATTCCAACAAACGAAAGTCCAAGACCAGTTGGCTTCACAGGTGAATTCTATCAAACATTTAGAGAAGAGCTAACACCGATCCTTCTCAAACTCTTCCAAAAAACTGCAGAGGGAGAAACACTCCCAAATTCATTCTACGAAGCCACCATCACCCTGATACCAAAACCAGAAAAAGATATCACGAAAAAGAAAATTATAGACCAATATCACTGCTGAACACAGACGCAAAAATCCCAAACAAAATACTAGCAAACAGACTCTAACAACACATTAAAAGGGTCATACACCATGATCAAGTGGGATTTACCCTAGGGATGCAAGGATTCTTCAATATACACAAATCAATCAATGTGATACACAACATTAACAAACTAAGGAATAAAAACCATATGATCATCTCAATAGATGCAGGAAAAGCTTTTGACAAAATTCAACACCCATTTATAATAAAAAAACTCTCCAGAAAATGGGCACACTCAATGGTGAAAAACTGAAAGCATTTCCAGTAGGATCAGGAACAAGACAAGGATGTCCACTCTCGCCACTCTTATTCAACATAGTTTTCGAAGTCCTAGCCACAGCAGAAAATAAAAAGAAATAAAAGGAATACAAATTGGAAAAGAAGTAAAACTGTCACTATTTGCCAATGACATGATACTATCCAGAAAACTACTAGAACTAATCAATAAATTTGGTAAGGTTTCAGGATACAAAATTAATACACTGAAATCTCAGGCATTCCTATTCACCAACAATGAAAAATCAGGAAGAGATATTAAGGAAACGCTCCCATTTACCACTGCAACAAAAAGAATAAAATACCTAGGAATAAGCCTGCATAAGCAGGCGAAACACTTGTACTCAGAAAACTATAAAACACTGATGAAAGAAATCAAAGATAACACAAACAGATGGAGAGATATACCATGTTCTTGGATTGGAAGAATCAATATTGTGAAAATGACTATACTACCCAAAGCAATCTAGAGATTTCATGCAATCCCTATCAAACTACCAGTGGCATTCTTCACAGAATTAGAACAAAATATCTTACAACTCATATGGAAACACAAAAGACCCCGAATAGCCAAAACAATCTTGAGAAAAAAAATGGAGTTGGAGGAATCAGCCTCCCTGACTTCAAACTATTATACCACAAAGCTACAGTAATCAAGACAGTATGGTACTGGCACAAAAACAGAAATATAGATCAATGGTTCAGGATATAATGCACAGAGATAAACCCACACACACATAGGCACCTAATTTGCGACAAAGGAGGCAAGAACATACAATGGAGAAAAGACATCCTCTTCAATAAGTGGTGCTGGGAAAACTGGACAGCTACATGTAAAAGAAGGAAATTAGAACACTCCCTAACACCATACACAAAAATAAACTCAAAATGGATTAAAGACTTAAATGTAAGACCAGACACTATAAAACTTTTAGATGAAAACATAGGAAAAACTCTCCTTGACATAAACCACAGCAAGATCTTTTTTGACCCACCCCCTAGAGCAACAGAAATAAAAACAAAAATAAACAAATGGGACTTAAACTTTAAAGCTTTTGACAGCAAAGGAAACCATAAACAAGACAAAAAGACAACCTTTAGAATGGGAGAAAATACTTGCAAATGAAACAACAGACAAAGGATTAATCTCTAAAATATACAAACAGCTCATGGAGCTCAATATCAAAAAAACAAACAATCCAGTTAAAAAATGGGCGGAAGACCTAAATAGGCATTTCACCAAGGAAGACATACAGATGGCCAGGAGGCACATGAAAAGATGCTCAACATCACTAAATGCAAATCAAAACCACAATGAGGTATCACCTCACACCACTCAGAATGGCCATTATCAAAAAAGCTAGAAATAATAAATGCTGGAGAGGGTGTGGCGAAAAGGGAACCCTCCTGCACTGCTGGTGGGAATGTAAATTGATACAACCACTATGGAAAACAGTATGGAGGTTCCTTAAAAAACTAAAAATAGAACTACCATATGACCCAGCAATCCCACTACTGGGCATATACCCTGAGAAAACCATAATTCAAAAAGAGTCATGTACCACAATGTTCATTGCAGCTCTATTTACAATAACCAGGACATGGAACCAACCTAAGTGTCCATCAACAGATGAATGGATAAAGAAGATGTGGCACATATATACAATGGAATATTACTCAGCCATAAAAAGAAATGAAACTGAGTTATTTGTAGTGAGGGAGACAGACCTAGAGTCTGTCATACAGAGTGAAGTAAGTCAGTAAAAGGAAAACAAATACCGTATGCTAATGCATATATATGGAATTTTAAAAAATGGTACTGACGAACCTAGTTGCAGGGCAGAAATAAAGAGGTAGACATAGAAATGGACTTGATGACATGGGGTGGGAGGGCGAAGCTGGGGTGAAGTGAGAGTAGCATCGACATATATACACTACTGCATGTAAAATAGTTGGCTGGTGGGAAGCAGCAGCATAGCACAGGGAGATCGGTTCAGTGCTTTGTGATGACCTAGAGGGGTGGGATTGGGAGGATGGGTGGGAGGCTCAAGAGGGAGGGGATATGGGGACGTATGTATGCATATGGCTGATTCGCTTTGTTGTGCAACAGAAACTAACATGGTATCGTGAAGTAATTATACTCCAAAAAAGATCTATTAAAAAATTAAAAATAGAATAAAATGAGGTAGTTTCATACTTTAAACGATCTTCAAAATACCTTTAAAAAATTAAATAAATCTGCAATTCTCCTTGCTTAGCCCACACATAAACTTTTAAAGAATAAGATGTATTTTTAACTAAAATTTTAAAAATTGACTTAGAATTTAAATGAACCAATACAGAGTACCCAGATTATATAAAAAAGACTTGAAAGGCCTTGAAAGCATTCATAGACTTGACTATGGACCAGTTAGTGCTGTGACAACTGCTGAAGAAAAAGTTAAAAATATATCTACGTGGGATTCCAGTTGGTGGTTTAAATAGCTTTTTTGGTTGCTTAGAGAAAATAATGTAAGGAAAAAATACTTCTCTATCATCTTTTATCTTCCAGCTCCAGAATGAAATTTAATGTATTTCTATAAAAAGTGTTAACAATTTACATGTAAACATAAATATAGGAATGTTTTAAAATAGTATAAATTTTAGTATGTATGCTAAAATAGTATGCTAATCTCAAAATAGTATGCTAATTAGTATGCTAATCTTATAGTATGCTAATCTCAAAGATAATAGTCACATAAGTTCAACTTGGGGACAACACAACACCTCAACACAAAGAAAATATATAATACTTGTATCTTATCTATTGAAAAAGAGTCTTCTATTGCTATATTAAACTTTAAGTGCAGTGTATCAATTAGGAAATTAAAAAGTACATGCACATTTAGCTTCCTTTTTGGTATTTCTTTCCTCAAATTAAATCAGGAAATCAATAATCCTTTCTGATGCTACCTCTTAACTGGATAACAGAAACAAACTTCAGCATATATCTGAATGCAGGATTTCACCATACATTGGATACATGTATTATATACAGCTGACCATTGAACAGTGCAGCGGGTTGAGACCCTTCCTATGGTAGAATATCCAGGTATAACCTTAGAGTCGGCCCTCTGTATACATAGTTCCACATTTACAGATTCAATCAACCATGGATCGTGTAGGACATATTTATTGGGAGAAAATATCTGCATATAAGTGGACCCAAGCTATTCAAACCCATGATGTTCAAGGGTCAACTGTACACATGCATGTATTTGACAGATATTGTTGAGCAATCACTATGTACTAGCCCCTGTGAATATGACAATGATCAAGAGAGAGTGGTTCAAACAAAACTGAACGCTTTAAAAAATTTATTACTCACTAACTAGGCTAAATATAAATTTGTAATAAGCACCAAATGCAGGGTCACCTTCTACTTCAAGAGGTAATTCGCTTTTGGATTTCATTCAGTTAAGTCCCAGGACTCTAACAAGGAGAGCTAGGCATCCAAGTAGTCCACAGTTGGGGCATATTCACTAAGGTCCTGATGTAGAAATCTTACTGTTCCCATAAGTTTCAGCCCCTGATGGAGTCAGATAAGATAAAAAAAAAAATCTCAGTTATATAGATGATAACTGTAGGTTGCTCAAGGTTCAATGAGAAGGCTATGCTCTATTTAAGAGGAAAAGTGAATCACCAGAATGCCTGCATATGTCGCAATGAAAGCAAATAGAATGCAACTGAACATATGAGGACTTCACCAAAAAGTTAGTATTTTTGTGCTGTATCACACATTGGGTTTTCAATAATTCTTTACAGAGAAAAATACAGTGACAAAAATCTCCTATTTGGACATGCTGATGGAACATTTTTTCCTACAACTGTGTAAGTCTCCACAACTTCATCTTCCAAGAGGATGGGGCTCTGCCTCACTTCTATCACAGTCCAGATGCCCTTTAATGAATACCTATCACCATGCTAGACAGGCCATTATGTTCCAAAATTTGGACTGCCTCTGAAATAGTAGCCACCCAAATCACAACTATTACACCACACATTTTTAGCGGGAATATATAAAAAGAAAACTAGAGTTGGGACCACATATTCCTTACAGACTTGAGGAACTGAAGGCATTCAACCTGGCTACCATTTCAACCATCCAAGATTGTGTGCCACCTACAAAATGCCTGAGATCAATCAGACCATAAGATAGCCATGTGCTGTATTACACAGGAGGTACCTACCGAGCATTACAGAAATAACTATGGTTGTTCCTTAGTACAAATGTGATTACTTGTTTAAGTATAATGTAGGTAACTAAATAATAGATTTTTTAAATGTTCAAACCTTTTTGAATCACCTTATAAAATAAGAACCTTAAACAATAATGGGGGAAAAGTTTTTAAATGCGGTTTAAAACAGGATCTTCATTTTCATATTCAAAGGAAAGCTTGTAATAATGGAAAATTTTAATAATGATATTATGATGATGAAAATACTAACAGAAACAGAAAATACTAACCACTCAACAAAGAACATGAACTAGACAAGCAACAAGGATATACTGTACAGCACAGGAAAATACAACTTTATTTCGTAGTAACTTTAAATGAAGTATAAGCTATAAAAATACTGAATCATTACTTTGTACACCTGAAACTAACATAATATTGTTAATTAAGAGGGAGTTCCTTGGTGCCCTAGTGGATATGATTCCGGGCTTTCACTGCCATGGCCCAGGTTTAATCCCTGGTCGGGGAACTGAGATCCCACAAGCTGTGTGGCTCGGCCAAAAAAAAATATCATCAATCAACTATACTTCAATTTTTAAAAAAATAAAAGAACATGGACTATTTCTGGTGCATAAACTTAAATCACAGCAGGTCACATGAGAAATTCAATATTTTGGATTTTCCAGTCTATTTTTGTTTTATATAAAAAAAAAAATCAGTGATGACAAAATTTCCCTAAATTATAAAGAAAGGTTCAACTAAATTGTAAACCCCTGATAAGGGAAAAAAAAATTTGAGCACTAGTCACATATTACTCTACATACTTTGACAAATACTATCGGATTTCTACAATCCTAAGAGGTAAGCATTATCCTTACTTTGGAAATAAAGAAACCAGAGCTCAGACATATTAATAACTTAACGGCAGACCATTTTCTCTATATTCTTTTTTTAAGGTCTAGTTCAATGCTACCTTAAATTACAATTATTTATGACATACTGATTCTTGTAAGCTCCATCAAGGCAGACTCCAAATTATTATATAGCACTTAACATGGTAACTTGTCCCCGTATTTGCAAAAAAAAAAAACAATGAATTAAAACTAGATTCTCCCATTTATTAGCTAAGTGGCATTAGTCTACAACCTTTCTGAATTAAAGTTTTCTCTTATAAGGATTATACCAACATTGCAGGATTACTTACTGTAAGGTAGGGTTGGTTTCTCTACCTCCACATTACTGTCTTTTTGGGCCAGGTAATTCTTGTTTTTTGGGGGGCAGGGACAGGGATGGATACTGTCCTGTGCACTGTAGGATATTTAGCAACATCTCTAGCCGCTATCTAGTAAATGCCAGTAGCATCCCTCCCCACCAGATGAGACAACCAGAAGTGTCTCCTGTCAAAATGATGTGTCAAATACTCCTGGAGATTGGGGTATAAAAGAACCACTGCTCTAGGTAAGAGCATTATAAGAATGAATTGAAAAAAAAAACTATGTAATTTCCTCTACTCTAGAAAATTCCCTTGAGATGGGAGAAGATAAGGGCAAGATTTCCTGAGCCAAGCCTCTAATGATAATACTCCTAAAAGCAACAATCAGCAGCACAAAATTCTAATAACCTTACGTGGTCTAGTAAAGATGGCCACAAATTCTTTGTTATTCCTCCAAATGAGAAAGAAATCCTCTACCTTAAATTCAGACGACCTTGATGACTTCTTTAACCAAAAGAATGAAGCTGAAGTCATGATCTGGAACTGATGAGGTGACAAAAACCCCTGTACCGGGGCTTCCCTGGTGGCGCAGTGGTTGAGAGTCCACCTGTCGATGCAGGGGAAACGGGTTTGTGCCCCGGTCCGGGAAGATCCCACATGCCGCGGAGCGGCTGGGCCTGTGAGCCATGGCCTCTGAGCCTGCGCGTCCGGAGCCTGTGCTCCGCGGTGGGAGAGGCCACAACAGTGAGAGGCCCGTGTACCGGAAAAAAAAAAAAAAAAAAAACCCTGTACCTTGTGCTCAGAAGTCCAACTACCCAGGACTGCCATGCTGGAAAGACCACAAGTGCAGGCACACAGGTTAATAGTCCCAGCTGAGCATGGCCTTCCAGCCTTCTTAACCAGAGTGACAGACATGCAAATAAAGCTGCCTAGGATTCTCCAGTCCAGACCACCTGCTAACTAAGACTAACCAATGACCTTTGTTGATGCCTCATATAAGAGAAGACTTGCCAAGACCTGCTCAAATTCCTGATCCTCAAAATTGAGAGATTTAGGGCTTCCCTGGTGGCGCAGTGGTTGAGTCCGCCTGCCGATGCAGGGGACGCAGGTTTGTGCCCAGGTCCGGGAGGATCCCACATGCCGTGGAGCGGCTGGGCCTGTGAACCATGGCCTCTGAGCCTGCGCATCCGGAGCCTGTGCTCCGCAACGGGAGAGGCCACAACAGTGAGAGGCCCGCGTACCGCAAAAAAAAAAAAAAAATTGAGAGATTTAATAAAATAGTTGTCATTTTAAACCACTAAGGTTTTAGGTAGTTTGTTTTCACATAATTTGTATGCATACACTTGTCAATTAAAGATTTTCATGTGTTTTAATGAAAATCTTTGTGTAACTACCTTTATTGGCTCAAATGAGGTCATCTAATTCCTATCAAGTGATAAACTATCATGGGCTACTGGTCCCATCCTCCAAAATAAAGCCCTGAGGAAAAAAGAAGTCAGTCTGGATTCCAGGAACAACAAAAAGAAACAAACAAAAACTGATGGGGATAAATCTGCCCTGAATTTGTGTGAATAGACACTGGTAACCTTCAGTCAGGAGCAAAGGGCAGCAGGAGTCAAAAGACAGATTGCCTAAATGCTTTTTTTTACTCTGCCCTTATCTTTCCCTTGACTGCCCCTTTATCAGAAATTAGATCTTTGTCAGCGGGATAAAATCAAGACAGCTCAAAAGGCCTGGGAGGGGAAAGTTCATGAAAACAGGTACAAACTGACTACCCTGTGGTCATTTACTCTTCCCAGTCCTTCTCCCCTCAAAATAAACCTACAGAGCTGGTGGTAAATTATAATACAAGGAAACTACCTCTTAAAATTAGTATTACTTATTTCTAAGAGTTTAAAAAAAACAAACCCTGATCAGAAGCTGCCTGATTCAGTAGAAGCCAACAGAAGAACATAACAGCAATTCAGTGCCAGGGAGCTGTTTGACCTGAGACTCAAGCCCTCCCTCTCTTAAACTCACCTGGACCGACACAAACTAAGATCTGGCTGTTGGCCATTCCCTAATCCACATTATTAGACTAAGTGGATTAATACCCCCCTCTCAAAGAATCATTAGCTCACTAGCTAAAATAAAGAAACATCTGGAGCATAAAACTACTATAAAAGACAGGCAACACATCAAACAACCCATGCCGTCTGATACAGAATTAGTGAATTAGATGATCCAAGAATGTACACCTAGGGACCAAGGGGAGATATTAGTACTACAAACTCACAACACGAAACTGTGAGAAAGAATCAAGTGGAAATACTGAGTATAAAAAGAAGAGGGGAAAAAAATAAAACATTTCAAAAAAAAAATAAACATATTAAGAAATAATGAGAATAAATTTCCCAGAATTACAGAGGGAAGAAATCAAGATTTAAGTGTTCCAAGAGCCAAACATATAAGAAAAAACCCTCATTCCTAGAAATATTAAGAATATTGTGTAAATTGATAGTATTTTTAGAAAGTTTTCAAAATTTTTACATGAAAATCAAAAGTAATCCTGAATAATCCAGAAGAAAACAAAATACCTATATGCGCAAAAATGTTTTATTGCAATACTTATTATGGTAAGAGGGAAAACCCCAGACACAACCTAAATATCTAACAACCAAGTAATAATTAATGGTTTAATATTATTATTATATAGCCATTGACATAGTGTTGAAAAGAGAGTATGTTTAACAAATTTTATGATTTGAGGGGATCTAAAAAAACCCAACCAACCTGAGAAATTTACACTAAAACTACTATGAGCATTTAATTTTTTAATTGTTAAAACTTAAAAGTTTGTTTTTAAAAATCTGACAAACTCGGTAGCTTGTGTTTTTGTAAGTCTAGACTTCATCAAGAAATAGCCAACAACAATTATATTTTAGATATAATTTACAGAAACATTAGCTTCCAAGAGTATTTATGGTATTTTTATACTAAAGGAAAATATAATGTAGCTACTACTCTTTATTGAGTGAGCAGCTTATGGCAGCTTTCGGACTTTATAAATAATAAAATATGGTAGGGAAAATTTCAGCATCCACTATGCCAAAGAAAGTAATGGTCTTATTTCTACTAAGTGCTTTATATTTTTATCATTTTCCTTAGCTCAGCTCCACATGAGACCACTGTCTGCCTTGATTTCTGGAAGGCTGCCCCAATTCTTCTCTCCCAGGCCCTGTTGCCAGGGTTGCAGCTGCACAACCAATTCTTATTAAAATATAAGTCTTTGAAATGCAGGTCTATGGAAAGGGACATAAAGGATTTCGTTATCTTTTCTCAAAACTCACAATAAGGATTATACCCCCACCCTTCCCCAGGCACACCACCCCTTGGCACCCTTCTTCATCAACTCACACACCACATATAATAAATGCAGCAGCTCCGTCTTAAATACTCAAATAACAAGTCATAAAGGAGTAAAACTGCATAATAACCAACGTAATGTCTAGCAAAAATTATTTCAGAATGACTTCTAATACATATGATGTAATTATTTCAAAATGACTTCTAGTGCATATGATGTAATCACAGGCGGACACTCATACAATGAGAGTAATAACACTTCTAAACACTACTAAATACTTCTAAAGAATAAACATTTGCAAGACAGAATATACACTTATGTGATAATTTCAGAAATTTCAAGTTAAAAAAACTGAAAGTAATTTACTCAAAATGTAAAATACTTTACAAGCTATTAATTTTGTTGTACAACTACTCATGCCTCTAAAATTTTCTTGTAAAAGGAGAAAAAACTGAAGGACAGTTTACACTCCTTTTCCATTTCTTACTAGAATCTCATGTACTTTCGTTCTCTGGATAAAATCCCCTGCTTAAACACTGCCTGACTGTACTCTATGACTGAATTCATCTTATGAGAAAAGTTAACACAAAACTGTCAAGATCATGAAGGTAAAACTACTTTCAATTAAAAGAATAAAAAGTGGTCAAATAGTCTGTTGCAAAGTAAAAATGACAAGTTTCTTTTATTAAAACATAATATTTTTAATGCTGATACACCATTGGAATTCTTATAACATGCAGAATCTTCAAATTTTAACTATGTTAGAGAAAAGAATTGAAGTTAGTAAAATTCACTGGGGTTAATTAAGTATAGCCTAGTCTGTTCCCTGGGTGATTCATTCATGGTTAAATAGAAGAAAAAAATAGGGGAGGCAGAGTGAAGGATACTAACCCTTGAGGATCTCATTATACAACACACACCTGAAGTTATAGCAATAAATCATACAGATAAATAGTTCTAAAAAGTGACCACTTGTTGCATTTTTAATGATTGAACTGAAATAATTAAGTTAAATGTACCAGATAAACTTTTTAAAGTATACAAGAAGTACATTATAATGATTATAAAGCTTGATAAAAATGTCGACTGAGATCACCTCACATCTGTTATCATAGCTACTATCAAAAAAATAAAACAGACAGTAACAATGTTGATGAGGATGTGAAGAAATTGAAACCCTTGTGCACTGTTGGTAAAACTGTAAAATACTGCAACTCCTATGGTAAACAACATGGAGGTTCCTCAAAAATTTAAAAATAATTCTATCATATGATCTAGCACTCCCACTGCTGGCCATATATCCAGTAGAATTGAAGGCAGGGTCTGGAAGAATATTTGTACACCCATGTTGCTAGCAGCACTATTCACGTAAGCCGAGAGGTAGATCAAGCCAAATGTCCACGAGCCAAAGAGCAGATAAACAAAACGTGATATACACAAAGTAGTATTATTGTGATATATATATACGATGGAGTCTCTACGATGGAGTCTCTAAAAGGAAGGAAATCCTATCACATGCTATTAACATGGATGAACCTTGAGGACATTATGCTAGGTAAAATAAACTAGTCACAGAAAGACAAATACTGTATGATTCCACTTATAAGAGGTGTAAAGTAGTCAAAGTCTATTTTTTTTTTCCTTTGGCCACACCACGTGGCTTGCAGGATCTTATAGTTCTCAGACCAGGAATTGAACCCGGGCCCTCAGCAGTGAAAGCGTGGAGTCCCAACCTAAAGTAGTCAACTTCACAGGAAACAAAGTAGAATGGTAGTTACCAGGGGCTGACAATAGGAGAAAAAAGGGAGTTGTTGTTTAATGGGTACAGAGTTTTCAGTTTTGCAAGATGAAAAAGTTATGGAGATCTGTTTCACAACAATGTGAATATACTTAGCACTGCTGAACTACATACTTCAAACTGGTTAAGATGGCAAATTTTATGTTACATGTTTACTACAATAAAAAAATATTTTAAAAATGTAATTAGAGGTCTCATCCTTAGAGATTCCATGAGTTAGTAAAGATGAAAAACAGAATGAATCTGTTTCTGTTTTTTTTTTAAACCAAGTACCACATATTATTTTGGGTTTTTTATTTGTTTGTTTTGCTCAGATAGGTAGGTAAAATACAACCATGGTGTAAAACTCAAAAGAAACAAGAGTAAATCACAACAAGTAAATCTTCTTGTCATCATTATCCCTAGCCGCCCAATTCTCCTCCGAAGACACAGCCACCAATATTAGCTTCTGGTATAGCCTTTCACAGGAATTCTAATAATATACGAGCATTTAGTATGTATTTTTTTCTTTTTAAAATATTTTCATGTGACCACATACATGATTTGGCACCTTGCTTTTTCACTTAACACTTTATCTTGGAAATCAGGCACTATCAGTAACTTTTTAAAAACTACCTCCCTCAATTTGAAAGGCTGTATTTTATCACATGGGTATAACTCATCACCAATAAGTGGGAAGTTGGGTTGCTTGTAATCTTTTACTACTACAAACATGCTACAAGGAATAATCTTGTAAATTCACAAATGTGGGATATGATGAAGCAGGATTTATCTGTAGGATAAATTCCAAGAAGTGAAACTGATGGATCAAAGGGTTTATACATTTTAATTTTGGGTAGGCATTTTAAGTTTTGACAGATATTTTTCAAATCTTCTTCTAAGAGAATGCACACACTGACACTCCCACTAACAACGCAATAGAATATCTGTATTCCCAATCCTAAAAAGCTTCCCTAACTCCAGAAATTTAAAGGGAAAGAAAACTATCTTCCTTCCCGGAAGTGGAGCATTAAAAAAAACCCACCATTTCAGGTAAACATACTGAGTTGCATAAAATTAAAACCTACGAATCTGAGTAAGTCCCAGCTGCAAGAAATGAACTGTAGCCTAAGAAAAGCACTCATCCTAGCAATGGCCAGCTCAGTCTTGGCAGGCGCACTATGGACCTAGACCTCTACCAGTCTCAACTTTCTTTGCCCAGAAACCCATTCTTAGTCTATCGTTTTTGACCCAAACAGCTTTACTCATACCAGCACCACAGTTACAATTTTTAACCAAATTACCTTAACTGGCCTAAGACAGTAATTGTTTCCATTTAGGTGGATAAATCTCTAATTCTGGGAAAGTACAGAAATCAATCAGTATAAATATTTATGTGCTATTTAATATATTTATAATAACATTATGATACTCTATGCTCTATCTACTAAGATACTTGAAAGACAAGAAAATTTAATATACTAAATTTATAAGTTCAATCTATTAAACTTTTTTTTTTTTTTTTTTTTTTGCGGTACGCGGGCCTCTCAACTGCCGTGGCCCCTCCCGTTGTGGAGCACAGGCTCCGGATGCACAGGCTCAGCGGCCACGGCTCACGGGCCCAGCCACTCCGCAGCATGTGCGATCTTCCTGGACCGGGGCACGAACCTGTGTCCCCTGCATCGGCAGGCGGACTCTCAACCACTGCGCCACCAGGGAAGCCCCCAATTTATTAAACTTTTAAGAATTAAGTTTTAGAAAGATTTGTTTGCTCTACTGGTAATCTGCCTTGTTAACTGCTTGAAGTATTTGCGGGAATCAGAGAAAAGTAACTTTAAGTTAGAATGTCTAAGGATGTTAAATAATTAGGCATGAAAGTGTTGGTCAATATTTAAGAAGTAGTATTTACTCTTCACTATTGGGCATTAAAACCCAATGACAATATAGACAGCACCGAACTTTTTTAGTGAGTTTTACAGATCAACTTTTTTTTTTTATATGAACCGCTTTTTTAAGAGAACTACAGAAATAGAGAGAGAACCACAGGAATATGGTCTTGGACAGAAAATGTCTATATCTACCTTAAGATCAACACATTTCATTTAATATCATTTCCTATAAGCATTTTTCAGCAAACATGTGTACTAAAAGCATTCACAGATATTAATAGACAGTAATAATAAATGAAAATAGGTATCCTGCATGAGACTTCTTTTCAAAGAAGAAATGGCTTCTTTTATAAAAGGATGTCTTCTGTTCATAAAGCACAAAACAAACAGTGCATTTTCCCATGCTGCCAGAAAATACTTCTTAATCAAAACCAAAGGAGGGCTGCTTTTATAATTTCCTCATGGAAATCATGGCCTTTATAGTAAGGACACAGAGCAACAGCTACAATAAATTCCAGCTGCTGTGGCAAGACTTATTATACTATACTAGCTGCTAAATGGCCTAAAATTAAGGCCACCAGCAACCAAAAAACTGGAGATTTAATATCAAGTTCCATTCCCTTACACTAAAAAAATTAATCAGACTTTAAACAATATTTTCTAGCTATCGATAAAGACAAATCTTTTGGATCCTATTGCCAAAACTGAAGAGTTAATGCTATTAATCTAATCCCTCAAAATCACCCAAGCTCCTTCTTTATCAATATTTACAAGTTAGAATAGGAGAAACTCAGAGCCATTCAGGGTCATCGTTCAAATGAATATCCCATTCAACCTCTGAAGTTTAATAATTTTCTATAATGTGCACATTTCCTCTTTCTTTCACATCTGATGAACAAATTATTCCTCGTGAGTGTGTGTGTGTGTATGTGTTTAATACCTAAACCCACCTGACAGTTTTAACTGGCTGGTACCTACAGCAAGATGCTATCAAATCAGAATGAAAATGGTAGGATTAGAAATCAGCCACATGAACAAAAAAAAATCAGGAAACTACAACTTTTTAATACTGAACATATATTTTCTGGATTTTTTTCCCTCCATAAAATTGATATAACATTTTCCTATCACTAGTCAAAACATATGCTATCAAGATGCCTCACTAATCAGATAATCATAAAAATTAACTTATTCAACATATATTCATTGAGCTCCTATTACATGCTATGCTCACATAAATTAAACATTTAAAAAATAGTATATAAATGTAAGTCAGCAAATTATAAAGTAAAATAAACATTTTTAAATGTATAAAAATGAATTTACCAAAGATGTAAGAAGTTTAAAGACTACCAGAGATTAAAATTGAAATACAGGGACTTCCCTGGTGGTCCAGTGGTTAAGAATCCATCTTGCAATGCAGGGGACACCAGTTCGATCCCTGGTCGGGGAACTAAGATCCCACATGCTGTGGGGAAACTAAGCCCAAGCGCTACAACTAGAGAGCCTGCGTGCCACAGCTACAGAGCCCATGCGCTCTGGAGCCCGCACACCACAACTAAAGAGAAGCCTGCGCACCTCAACGAAGATCCTGCGTGCCACAACTAAGACCCAACGCAGCCAGTAAATAAATAAATATTATTTTTTAAAAATTGTAATACAGTATAAATAGATAGAACTAATTGAACGATTTTTAATTTTGAGCAGTTATGACATGGCAACAATTAACACTAAAATCTGGTCCTCACATGTTAAAATAGAATTTTAAAAAATTCTTAATAAAACAAGTAAATTGATCTCTTTTATTTTTTTTTAGTGAGCTTGCCTTTTGTTTTTTTTGGCTGCATTGGGTCTTCGTTGATGCGTGCGGGCTTCCTCTAGTTGTGGCATGTGGGGGCTACTCTTTGTTGTGGTGCGTGGGCTTCTCATTGTGGTGGCTTGCTCTAGGTGCACAGGCTTCAGTAGTTGCGGTGCACAGGCTTCAGTAGTTGCCGCACACAGGCTCAGGAGTTGCCGCACACAGGCTCAGGAGTTGCAGCAGGCGGGCCCTAGAGCGTGTGGGCTTCAGTAGTTGTGGCTCACGGGCTCTAGAGCGCAGGCTCAGTAGTTGTGGCGCATGGGCTTAGTTGCTCTGCAACATGTTGGATCTTCCCGGACTAGGGATCAAACCTGTGTCCTGTGCACTGGCAGGCAGATTCTTAACCAGTACACCACCAGGGAAGTCCTGATCTCTTTTACATTTGATTTTAAGGAAAACCAAAAGGCTGGCTTCATGCTCAGTGGTAAAACATTATACCCACTCCAATTATGTAAGCATTTTGTGAAACATTAGAGGCATTAAATTAATGAACAAGACAAGATGGTCAATGTAATCACAGTGTTCTACAAGCTCTAGTCAATGCAGCTGATAAGTGAACCAATACAAGGTATAAAATCTGGAAAGGATAAAGCAAAATTATGTTTAGTTACAAATAAGGACTGTATTCCCAGAAAAGCTAAGTGAATCAAATGCAAGACTATAAGAAATACTAAGTGAATTTAATTAAGTTAACTGATTAAACTTAACAGAAAGTAATAACCTTCCTAATGTTAGCGATAAACAGGAGTTTAAGCTGTAAGAGCACAATGAAGAGGCAGCAGAGCAGTGGTTAAGGGCACTGACCTCGGATTCAAACAGATATGGGTTGAAATCTCAATTCTACTACCTCCTAGCTGTATAAACCTTGATAAAGTCACCTAATGTCTTTAATTTTCTCAAGTGTATAAATGAATATAATTTATTAAACAGTTAAGATGATGCTGAAAAGTATACAGAGCCTGCCATTTAGTAATTGAACTAATATAAGGCATTATTATTTGCATTATTAATAATAGAAAGGCTCTCGTCCCTTCCCTAAGTAAAAAGAGGTATTACATTAAGCATACATATACCATGTAAACCTTTCTGAAATCCAGAGAAGGGTGAAATTCCAAAATATATCTGGCCCCAAGATTTGGAACAAGGGATTGTGGTCCTATACCTTTTTAATGGTTTCTTACGGAAAAAAAAATAATAACTTATATTACTTTTTAAAAAATGTCAGCCAGAACCCAGGTTCCGCACAACTATTTACTTTACAGTTCCAGGGTGCCAAGGGTTCAGTAGGCATCTCCACCAAAGAGTCAAATCAGTATAGATGACAGATACTCCTTTTCTTCTAGAACCAAACCTCAGTTAATATGAACCTATTCATTAGGAGGGTTGTTCACGTACTGTTAGCCTCTTCCAGTCAACATTAAGCTCCATTAGTAACGGCACAGACTATGTATTTGTTTACCACCTTAACTCTTATACTTAATACCTGAACCTTAAATAAATCAGTGAAAGGACTGCATTACCTGCCACCTTGCACACCTATATCAGAGACATACTTGCCTAATTCGCAATTCTAGTCTTAGCAAGTCCCTTCAGTTATCATTACACGGTATAGAATGGGTGATGATAAGGATGCATCAGTTATGATGTTTTGGAATTTACTGGCTCAGGTAACTGAGAAGTCCAGGTATACTATCTTCAGGGAGGACGTGATCCAGCATCTCAAGAGGTGATCAGGGTGTGTCTTTGCTCTGCTCTACCCCTTCCCTGTTGGCTTCTTACTCAAGTGACTTTCCTTTCATGGTCGGAAGATGGCTGCCAGGTTGAAATTCAGCAGGAAAAAAAAGTACCTTTATCCTGGCATTTCTAGTAAATGTCCTAAGATCATTCTGATTGATTTGGCTTAGACCATATGTCTGCCATGTCTCCCTTAGGTTAAGACACATGCTTCATTCCTACAAACTCTTCATAATATACATGAAATAAAATACATTAAAGCTGACCTTGGTGATTTGAACTTCTTATATTACCAAATAACGGCATTATTGAATTAAAACTAATGGATCAAGCACATCATACAACTTTCCCTATCTTCTTAAAAAGTTATCCCCCCCATTTAATCACAGCCCAACATGAAAAAATAAAAAAGTAAATTCTTCCCTAAATGTAAATCATTTTGAAGGATTCAGAATGTATTACCAGATTACAATAAAGGTTTATGATATTCCTTAACAAAACTGAAAGCAACATTATAAATTTTCAGGAAGAAAACAAGGTTCTTATCCCACTTTTTCAAGATTATAATAGCAGAATCTAAAGAAAGGATGGACAAGTACATGGATATCTTGAGTTGGGGGGGGTGGGGAAGAGTGGTTATATGAGCTTTTAAAATAGAATCAACTAAATAAACCATCCTGCGACTCAAGACTCCTCAAAGACATTAGATTCATCACCAACCCTCTCTCCCCTACCCCCGTACACAAAACTAGGTCCTAAGAACAAAACAGAGATGCACACTTTAGGGAGTCTTTTTGTCAGTGTGCATTCCAAAGCCTAATACAAATTATTTCTCAATTATTATGTTCCTACTATCATGTCCCTCATTCCTATAACTACCACAAAAAATAGAAGGTAAATGATTCCATTTTTATAACAGAGAAGACAACAAAATCTGAGACTAAAAGCCAATACTCAAATATACAGGAGAGGAGCTGATTTTCATGGTAAAGTTGAATAAAAACAAATAGCAAATCGTACAACTAACCAACTGAAAGTGTGTTACACACAAGTCATCTTAAATCAAAAGCCAAACTTCATTCATAATCCTAGAGGAAAGCAGTGTGGTCAAAGAAAGGAATGTGCATTAAAAGAATCTATAATTTTTCAAATCTATGAATTGATTTTTCAAATCCTCTACTGTTCAAATAATTTAATTCAGTAAATGTGCAATGATGGCTTTTTAAGAAGACAGAACTAGTAGACATAGCAGGGAAATAAACATAGCCCTTGACATCACAAAGTTTATAATGTGCTACAAAGGCAATATACACAAACATTACTGGACAGCTCAGAACATAATCAAGTACAAATGCCAGTGGGTAATCAGAAAGAGGAGGATCAAGTGAACTGGGATGATTTCCATAACAAGTAACAGAAAATCTAAAGGCAAAACTGCCTAAACAATAAGAAAATTTATTATCTCACATAATAAGGAATCTACAGTGAAGGTGGTTCTAGGAATAGTGAACGTGGCTCCAGTTCTACTTCTCTGGAATTCTCTTCCCTCTGCCCACCTTTAAGTAAGGGAATCACCTTCAGGCAAGATAGCTATAGCAGTTCCAGATGTCACATCCAGATAAAACAAGCTCTACAGGAAGGACCATCTCTTTTCTTCTTTCTCAAAAGCAAGAAAACTTTTCCCAAGAGCCTCTTGCAGACTTTCTATTTCCCATTGGCCAAAACTGGATCTCATGCCCATTCCTAAAACAATCACTTCCAATGGCAATGAAACTTACCATAACCAAGATTAGAATGGATGCTAGTAACTATCATGACCATCACTTTAGTGATGGCTGAATACATCAAGGAAGACAGGCCTTGGATGATGGTATTATTTGGACTGGGGGGAAAAAAGATAGAAACACATAGGCAAAGGAAGGGATGTGTCTAACTGAAGAAAGTCAAACTGCAATCATACATTAAACACACTTTTAAGGATAAAGAATTCTCTTGAACTGTGCTGGAGTCATCTTCTGTTAACACAAAAATTAACTTACTATTCAAGTCGGTAAATGCTAAGCATGCAGGAGTTGTCTTCTCTTTAAGGGAAGGATTTAGGTTAATTACCACTGGGGATAGTCAGACTCACCACTCACTCCTTGTCAATAGAGCTATCTCTGGGTTGAGAACATTCCATAATATGCATACAGATGACTGTAGACTCACTGTCAGTATAAGTTGTTCCTTGAAGGTTTCTTCTCATTTGGGTTCGAGGTTTTACTCAAAAATCCACACACTCACAACTGGCCCTATCTGCAAATGAAAGCATGCAATTAGGAGGCAAAATGCTGCAGGGAGCAATTCCTTCCTCCTCCACCCACCTATAATTAACTGATCCACATGAAAACTGAATTTAAACACCAGATTCACCAAGCCCCATGTTCAAACTAAGCAACCCGCATTTCAAAGGTTGTAATGTGCTTATTACACAGTTACCACCCTTTTCCCAGCATGTAAATTTATTGTCGTGTCCACAGTATACCAGGTGCAACTCTTAACGCAACGAGCAAAATCCAACACACATTTATGTTTGGTGGCAGCACACAGGACTGGTCTCCACAGCATGTTAAAGGAGAGCTGCCTACAGCTATAAATTAGAAGACTGCATCTAAGCTTGCAAACTCTGCTATATATTTATAATAGCTCGTAGGAAACATTTATTACTGTCAAAGCCAAGCCTGTTTTTCTGCCTTATGGATATAACATAGCATAGGAATAACCACACTGGCTTTGGAGTCAGAGGGCCCTAGGTTTGAGATCTAATTCTGCAAATAACTGGTTGTGTGATCTTAGGCCTATTTTTAACCTAAGATATATTTCTTCATTTACAGTCCTTCAAATAAACATATAAGCACTTAACAAAGCCAACAAACAACAGGCCTAAAACCCAACATGTTAAGGGTGAACTGATGATCCCAAATCCATTGCTTTCTCAGTCTTCCTCATTTCAGTAAATTGGACTGGGATCCATGCAGTTTGTGCTGAAACCTCTAAGTCCTCGTCATACACGCTCCCTCATCCTCCCAAAAACATCACCAAAGTGGTTGATTCTCTAAATATATAATGTGAACTGATTCTTAGAATCCCATAAAAACCATAAAAACAAACAGCAATTCCTCCCTCAGAATTACTTTCCTGAAACTGCCTATAAATTCAACTATTTAAATAATGACAGTTTGAAATTTCAAAGTTCCATATTAGAAGGAATACTAGTATTTCATAAAAAGAAAACATTGGCCATGCCACATATCAAAGTGATGCATTACACTTTGTAAGCTTACACATTTATTCACATCTAAGCTGACAATGAACTAGGATGTTATGCTTAATCCGAAAATGTAATTAAGAAAACTGAAAGATGACCAAAACTAATGAGTGAGTTTAGGAAGGTTGCAGGATACAAAAATCAATACTCAAAAATCAATTCTTTTTCTATAGAACACTTGTTCACTTACCCTACAACACAGCCATTCCATTCCTAGGTGTTTACCTAAGAAAAATGAAAGTTTATGTCCACAAAAGCAGCTTTATTTGTAGGAGCCAAAAACTAGAAACAGCTCAACTGTCCACCAACAGATGAGTAGATACACAAAATGTGGTAAAGCCATTCAATGCATTACTACTTGCAATGAAAAATAATACTGGGACTTCCTTGGTGGTCCAGTGGTTAAGACTCCATGCTCCCAATGCAGGGGGCCGGGTTCAATCCCTGGTCGGGGAACTAGATCTTGCATGCAAGCCGCAACTAAGAAGTCCACATGCTGCAACTATAAGCCCGCATGCCACAACCAAGACCCGGGACAGCAAAAATAAATACACATTTAAAAAAATAATAATAATATTATACACTCATTAACATGGATGAATCTCAAAATCATTATGCTGAGAAGCCATATCAAGAGTATACATTGTAGAATCCATTTACTTAAATTCTAGAATCTTGAGTGATAGAAAGCAGTTCAGTTGATTGCCTGGGAACAGGGGTAAGTGGCCAAGAGAAGAGGAAGAGCCTATAAATGGCTGAAAAGCAACTTCTGGGGGTGACAGATATTTTCACTACATTAAATGTGGTGATAGTATCACAGGCATATATATGTCACAACTTATCAACCTACACACTTTCAATATGTGCAGTTAATTTTAAGTTTAAAACACAGTAATTCACTGCATATTAATAATTGGTAGCAAGACTGATTAATATGAAAAGCAGAACCCCTTTAATGCGTTAAGTTTTGAAAATCACGGCCACATGTACACCTAAAACTAACATAACATTGTTAATCAGCTATTCTCCAGTATAAAATTTAAATTCTTTGTAAAAAGATTTTTTTAAAAAGGAAGAAAATTATGGCCACAATCTTTCTCTCTTCAGAAAATAACTCTTTCAAAAGTATATCTCATGCATGTAAATCAATTAAGTAAGAACACATCCTCACACTGTAAACAAAAATAAACTCAAAATGGCTTAAAGACTTAAATATAAGACAAGACACCAAGAACTCCTAGAAGAGAACACAGGCAAAACATCTGACATAAATCATACCAAGGTTTTCTTAGGTCAGGCTCCCAAGGCAATAGAAATAAAAGCAAAAATAAACAAATGGGACCTAATCAAGCTTATAAGCTTTTGCACAGCAAAGGAAACCATAAACAAAACAAAAAGACAACCTGCAGACTGGGAGAAAATATTTGCAAATGGTGTGCATAACAAGGGCTTAATTTCCAAAATATACCAACAGCTCATACAACTCAATAACAAAAAAACCACCCCATCGAAAAATGGGTAGAAGACCTAAATAGACATTTCTCCAAAGAAGACATACAGACGGGCAAAAAAGCACATGAAAAGATGCTCAACATCACTAATTATCAGAGAAATGCAAATCAAAACTACAATGAGGTACCACCTCACACAGGTCAGAATGGCCATCATTAAAAAGTCTACAAGGGCTTCCCTGGTGGCGCAGCGGTTGAGAGTCCGCCTGCCGATGCAGAGGACACAGGTTCGTGCTCTGGTCCGGGAAGATCCCATATGCCGCAGAGAGGCTAGGCCCATGAGCCATGGCCGCTGAGCCTGCGCGTCCGGAGCCTGTGCTCCGCAACGGGAGAGGCCACAGCATGGAGAGGCCCGCGTACCGCAAAAAAAAAAAAAAAGTCTACAAATAACAAATGCTGGGAAGTGTTTGGAGAAAAGGGAACCCTTCTACACTGTTGGTGGGAATGTAAATTGGTGCAGCCACTATGGAAAAGAGTATGAACGTGCCTCAAAAAACTAAAAATAGAGCTGCCACATGATATACCCAGACAAAACTATAATGCGAAAAGATACAGGCACCCCTATGTTCATAGCAGCACTATTTACAATAGTCAAGACATGGAAACAACCTAAATGTCCATCAACAGATGAATGGATAAAGAAGATGTGGTGTATGTGTATGTATATATATAATGGGATATTAGCCATAAAAAAGAATGAAATAATGCCATTTGCAGCAACATGGATAGACCGAGAGATTACCATACTAAACAAAGTAAGTCAGAATGAGAAAGACAAATACCATGATATCACTTATATGTGGAATCTAAAATACGACACAAATGAACATATCTACAAAAAAGAAAGAGACTCGCAGATACAGAGAACAGACTTGTGGTTGCCAAGGGGGCGGGAGGGTGGGGGAGGGAAATACTGGGAGTTTGGGATTAGCAGATGCAAACTATTATACATAGGATGGATAAACAACAACGTCCTACTGTATAGGACAGGGAACTGTAGTCAATATCCTGTGATAAACCATAATGGAAAAGAATATGCAAAAGAATAGATATATGTGTGTAACTAAATCACTGCTGTACAGCAGAAATTAACACATTATAAATCTATACTTCACTAAATTTTTTTAAAAAGTACAATATCTCAATGCTAAAGATCAAAAACATAATTACTGATCACAAAGAAAACATGCGTCAAAAATAGTACTCTAACTAACCTAGTATAATATGGCATGGGCAAAAAGGAAAAGTGGTAAATTTCAACATTATTTATTCAATTGTAGTCCACAAAGCACGTCAGTCTTTCATCACATTGGTAGCAATTAGATTAAAAAATACCGAGCCATTTCACTGTCGACCCAAAAGACATTTTAATATATCATTTGATATATTGGCATTCATCTAGGTATCACTACTAAAATGTACTTCAGATTCTGCTTAGAATTAATGAAGTCATGAAATCAGATTCAATTTACTTTTTAAATGCTGGCATGGCTTGGTGCTTTTGTACCATATTACATGCCACCTCTAACCCCATCCACCCGTTATTTATATTGAAGAGACAGAGCAAACTGCATTACTTCCTGAGCTGAACTTAACTATTAAATTTCAGACAGCATCAAAACTGTGTACTCCCATCTCCACCCAGAGATTTCTATTCTCCAAGTTAACCAGTCTCAGTTCCACTGTACTGCTATGAAAAAAAGGCTGAATCTTCAAAGAAATGAGTTAACAGTGCTACCTTTCAATACCTTTAACGGCTGTCACAGAGAAAAATCATATTAGTTCTGCATCATCCTAAATGGCAGAACTAGAGTGAATGAGTAGGGGATATATGTTCTATCTGAGGCACTGCTGCCTAAAGGTGGAATGTCCTGCCTTGGGATACCTATCATCAGAGGCTGGGATATTAAGACAGTGATTCAAAAGTCCCAAAGACAATAAAATAAAATAAATTAAATTAAATAACATTTTAAACGCTTAAAAAAAAAAGTCCCACGGACAGTTGCTTTAGTTCAAGTTTATGATTTCTTCCAATCCTCAGATCATCTTATGAACTTAAAAATAAAATCTATTCTTAAATGCCCAAATCCACTGCAATTCGAAAGTCTGCAGTTTAAGCTGATCAAACTACAAGAAGCTAAAGTCCTAAGTCTTACAGTAACATTTTTGTTTACTTTCCACTTTTCCCCAATGGATAGTGGCTTACATCATCGTTCCTTGACCCTATAAAATTACTCTGATTTTGAAAGAAAAATGTGCTAAATACATGTCCCATTTCCTTGCTCATTTAATGTCAAATGCCAATTCCTTTTTCTTCCCAAAGAAATATACATCTAACAGGGATAAAGATCTGTAAGAAATCTAATCCAATGTCCTCATTTTACAGACTCAGAAAGGTAAAGAAATTTGCCCCAAATCTCATAACTAATCAGTATAATGCATATTAGCACTGCAATAAATCACTGCCATTTATTTCCTCTGTAAGTACACTGTAAACAAATGCATATGGCCATTCACTTAGGTTAAGTGAAGGAAGGAAGGAAGCAAGCAAGCAAGCAAGAAAGCAAGAAAGCAAGAAAGAAAATAGGCCCTGGAATCAAACTGTCAAAGTTTGAATACTGGCTCTGCCACTTGTTAGATGTGTTGACTTTAGGCAACTTATTCACCATGCTCCACTTGCCTAAACTGTAAAATGGGTATAATTCATAAGGCTATTTTGAGGTTTAAATTAGGTTAATAAACATAAAATGCTTGAAACGTGGTCTGGCACAGAGTAAGCCATCAGGAGTGTGAACATCAGAAGGGGAATGGGGTTTAAAATGTGATATAACATTATGAGAGTAATTTTCTCAGCAAGTCAAGAGGACATTTTAAAATATATATAGGGACATTTTAAAATACATATACAGGGACTTTCCTGATGGTCCAGTGGTAAAGAATCCGCCTTACAATGTAGGGGATGTGGGTTCAATCCCTGGTCAGGGAACTAAGATCCCACATGCCACGGGGCAACTAAGCCCGCATGCCACAACTACTGAGCTCGCGCACCTCAACTAGAGAGCTCAAGTGCCACCAACTACAGAGCCCACATGCCCTGGAGCCTGTGTGCCACAACTAGAAAAGAGAAAACCCACATGCCACAACTACAGAGAAGCCCGCATGCTGGAACGAAAAAGTTTAGGATATAATAACTTTTAAAACGACTTTGAATACTAACAAATATTTGGTTTCTGATTTATACGTGAGGAAAAGGGAAAGGCGAGGGAGAATTTTAAAGTTTTAAAGTTTCCTAATGTTTCACAGAATTGTAATGGCTATGAGTACAAGAAGAAAAACTACTGAGAAGAATGGGGTGAAAAAAAAGACTTTGTCTTCTCTGCTGTACCTTGAAGTTAAACTGATCTGGAAAGGAAGCTATTTTCTCAGGAGTGAGAATAAAAATGCAAAAAGAGAATATAAGGTATTCTTATTTTTTAAAAAGCACATAAAATATCTAAATTAGTAACTCACTGTCATGTTTAATTCATTACTATTTACAATGCCCATACTCTCATTTTACAATATTTAGAGAGAAAAAAAATTATTTTCACTAAAACATCAGCTTTAATAAATATGTTGCATTCTTCACTGTGATTTTTTTTTTTTTTTTTTTTTTTTTTTTTTGCGGTACACGGGCCTCTCACTGTTGTAGCCTCTCCCATTGCGGAGCACAGGCTCCAGACGCACAGGCTCAGTGGCCATGGCTCACGGGCCCAGCTGCTCCGCGGCATGTGGGATCCTCCCTGACTGGGGCACAAACCTGTGTCCCCTGCATTGGCAGGCGTACTCTCAAGCACTGCGCCACCAGGGAAGCCCTTCAGTATGATTTTATTCAGGGAGATGGGATGTTTTTTTCTCCCCGTAAGAAAAACTTTTATAGTAAGAGTTTTTAAAAATAAACTAATCTTGTATCTTTCTATACAACTTTCCAAAACACTTCTACATATATGAAAGGCTGTAATAGGGAAGCAATTTAAACTGGAAAGCCTGTTATGGGTTGAACTGTGTCCCATTCTCTCTCCCACCCCCCCCAAAAAAGATATGTTGAAGTCCTAACCCCCCAGGACATCTGAATGTGACCTTATTTGGAAATAGGGTTGTTGCAGATATTAGTTAAAATGAGGTCATACTGGAGTAGGGTGGGCCCCTAAATCCAATATGATCAGTGTCGTTATAAGAAGCTGGCATTGTGAAGAAGACAGAAAGACAAACGGGAGAAAACCACATGATGACAAATCAGAGATTGGATTATGCACCTGCAAGCCTAGGAATGCCGAGGATTGCCAGCAAACCACCAGAAGCTAGGGAGAGGCAAGGAAGGATTCTGCTACACGTTTCAGGAGGCACATGGCCCTGCTGACACCCTGATTTTGGACTTCTAGCCTCCAGAACTATGAGGCAAGTTTCTGTGGTACTTCATTGTAGAAGCCCTACGAAATGAATACAGCTTCCACTTGATTACAAGAGTGAAAAAAGACAGACAACTCTAAATGTTACAGTCACGATCACTACAACCCACTACCCAAACAAAACAGGATTTTGGCCTTGCTCTGGAACAGTCACTGTCAACAAGGTCTAACAGCTCATCAGAAGTGAGTCCATGTTTCTATTAACTATCCCATTTATTCACTACCTAGGCTTGACGGCTATCTAGGCCACTAGGTTTTATAAATGTATGTGCCTTTCCATCATTTTCTAATTGGACAATTTTCCATGTTCTTATTTTACATCTTACTTATTTTGACTACATCGTAACACATAGTAAAATGGGATATAAAGTGTTTCATCCTCACTCCCTGTCCACAAATCACCCTTCACTCCGAAGACAACCATTATTAACAGTTTTTTTAATGTATCTTTCCACTGCGATTCCATGCATTTAGGAAAATATATCATGTATGTGATAGACATCAATGGCAACATATTCTGTGTATCATTCTGCACCTAGTTTCTATCACTTCACTAATCTTTGGAGATCATTCTGTATATGTAGGACTTATTTGTTGTACAGCATTTCACTATACAGATGCATAATATATTCAACCAATCTCATAGAGATGGATATCTAGGTTGCTGCCAGTATTTATCTTTATCACAAATGATGCTGTAATGGCTTTTTATTGTCTTTTTATTGAGTCCTTTCTTTGCCATCCTATTTAAAACTGCAATCCCCTGTTCCCTAGCCTGGCAGTCCCCATCTTGCTCCCATGCTTTATTTTTCCTCACAGTGCTTTAAATTTTTTTGGCATTCTATATATACATTACTCACTTATTACTTTTCTTCACCAGTAAGAACACAGGGTTTTATGAAGAGACAGATTTTGTTTTCGTTTGCAGCCAAACGCCTAATACCTGAGCACTTGGCACATAGTGAGAGCAGTTAAGTACTCACTGAATAACTCAGTGCCTTTATTTAATCCCACAAAAGAAAAATATACATGATAACTAAAAAGTACAATACATCTTCCCTTCAAGGCAACATAAGCCATAGTTCCCAAACTGATCAGTAATTTGTCCTTTTTGTTTTGTTTTAATTTTCTGTATTGTGTCAAATGAGACTGTTACATTTTAGTTTGATCCAGATTTGATATACCCTGTGAACCCTCCAGTTGTCTCAATTTAATTTAGCCTACTTGACCAAGGATAATGTTTCCTGGTCCTTCAGAATATTAACCCAAATAGCAGGTACTTAACTGAGTCTCTGCTTCCTTATATGTAGTGGCCCTCCTACACTGACAATGCCATTAACATGCAATTTCTCCTACCAGCTGTGCTTTTTCAGTCATGAGAGAGTGACTCAGTATGGTATTATTTCTGATAAATACAGAGGGGGCTGAAATTTCAACTTATCTTGAGAAAGTACATGTTTCATTTGTCCCAACTGCTTTCATAAGGAATTAAGATGTGGTAAATTGTGTCATTCTCTTGCAGACAAATCAGTCTGCATTTCATTTGGGCCTTGGCACACTGGGGCCTAAAAGTAAAACAGTCACTGACAAATTGTTCATTGGGGATGGGCAGGTGGGAATACTTTAAAGAAAAATAAGAACAAAAGGAAAATAGGTTCTTACTCATTTTCAGATTATTAAAATCTGACAAGTCTGGGGACTTCCCTGGTGGTCCAGTGGTTAAGGATCCAACTTCCAATGCGGGAGACATGGGTTCAATCCCTGGTAAGGGAACTGGGATTCCACGTACCGCGGGGCAACTAAGCCCGCGTGCCGCAACTACAGAGCCCACGTACTCTGGAGCCCATATGCCGCAACTACAGAGCCCACACGCTCTGGAGCCCACACCACAACTACAGAGAAGCCCGCGTGCTACAACAAAGAGCCCACACACTGCAACGAAAGATCCTGCATGCCGCAACTGAGACCCAATACAGCCCAAAAAATAAGTAAATACTTAAAAAAAAATCTGACAAGTCTGCAACTTGTACTAGAAAAATCTTTATGTGTTCGACTATTCAACATTCAAACTTTTAAGTATACATATTACTATTATTCAGTATGAAGATCTCCATTTTAAAGAAGGTTGGTAGTCAACAGTTTGTTCCAAGAGAACATGGCAGACTGATTTCCTAACAACTTTAATTCTACCCATTTCTGCACAAGTACAACCAACCATGTCTGCGACCAAAAGCCAAATAAGCCCTAAACTTAGCAAAGGAATCATTAGGAAGGTTCATGGGTACTAGGTCATGTTTATTACAAGAGCACTTTGTAGGGTTCTTTGTGCTTAAGAGCAGAAGGGAAAAGATGATATATGAGACCGCAAGATGGGACTCCCCTGGTGGTCCAGTGGCTAAGACTCTGCACTCCCAATGCAGGGCGCCCAGGTTCAATCCCTGGTCAGGGAACTAGATCCCACATGTCCCAACTAAGGGTTTGCATGACACAACTAAAACATACCACAACTAAAACACGTCGCAACTAAAGATCCCGCACACAGCAACGAAGATCCTGCGTGCCACAAATAAGACCCGGCATAGAAAGATAGATAGGTAGATAGATAGATAGACATATATATAGATAGATACATAAAAAAAAATAATTTTTAAAAATGTTAAATTCTGTTAAAAAAAGAAACTGTAAGATAACTTAGATGTGAATGACAATCTTGATCTTACATGCATTTCGAAATTGGATTACTGAAAAAGATAATACTTCACATGTTTTTAAAACACTTATGGGCATATAACAATAATTTGGAGACTTTTAATTTTTTTTTAATTAATTTATTTATTTTTGGCTGTGCTGGGTCTTCATTGCTGTTCACGGGCTTTCTCTAGTTGTGGTTAGCAGGGACTGCTCTTCGTTGCGGTGCGTGGGCTTCCCATTGCAGTGGCTTCTGTTGTTGTGGGGCGCGGGCTTTAGGCGAGCGGGCTTCAGTAGTTGTGGCTCACGGGCTCTAGAGCGCAGGCTCAGTAGTTGTGGCGCACAGGCTTAGTTGCTCTGCAGCATGTGGGATCTTCCTGGCCCAGGGCTCGAACCTGTGTCCCCTGCATTGGCAGGCGGATTCTTAACCACTGCGCCACCAGGAAAGCCCTGGAGACTTTTTAAATGAAAAATAAGTGTGTTGGACTGCTTATGAAGGCTTTCCCCACACCCAGGAGTCTTTATATTGATCCATGTTTCTTTCCTTCTAATATGTTTAAGGTTTTCTTTTTTATACTCAACTCTGGAAAACCAAAAATTTATCTTGGTGTCAAGTGTGAGGTAAAGATCATTTCCTTTTTTTCTAATTCCTCTATTTTAATAATCACTTCCATGAGATTCTGATTACTATGTTCACTGGTTCATGGACTACTGTAAAAACCACTCTGTTTCATCATAAAGGTCAGTTATAAATTTGTCAAACAAAGCTTTCAAGGCAAAATTTAAAAGTAAATGAGACAATTTACTTAGAAGGATAATGCACAATACCAATTAAAGCAGAAGATATGCTGTTCCCCTAACTCTAGGGTCTTCAACCCAGTGTAAGGTTTGACATTTTGCAGGAGGTACTTGGGTCTGGACAGTTTCAGAAAATCAACTTCCAGATCTCCAACTTCCTCCTGTACTCTTTTCTAAAACTGATAGGCATAATTCATGCTCTTTTTCTACCTTCCCTTTCATAATAGCTCTTATACAATACAGAAGTCATACTTCTAACTCATCTCAAAGCTTAGTAAGGTACTTTGCTTCAAGAAATCTCCAGTGCATCAAAGGGATAACGGGGAGGAGGAGAAGTCTCATGTAAGCAAAGCACGAAATACTGAAACTAACTCATGGCAAGACTCCTTACCTAATGAACCAATTAATGTTTGAATTCAGAAGTGAAAGTAGTTGGTCCAGTTTTTGTTCAATGCAGATGTTGTCATTTTAGAATTAAAAAAGAAGGGACTTCCCTGGTGGTGCGGTGATTAAGAATCCTCCTCTACCAATGCAGGGGACATGGGTTTGATCCCTGGTCCGGGAAGATCCCACATGCCTCGGAGCAACTACACCCGTGTGCCACAATTACTGAGCCCGTGCACCAAAACTACTAAAGCCTGTGCTCCACAATGAGAAGCTACGAGAAGCCCACGCACCACAAAAAAGAGGAGCCCCCCCTCGCCACAGCTAGAGAAAGCCCACGTGCAGCAACAAAGACCCAATGCAGCCACAAAAAAAAAAAAAAAAAAACCTGAAAAAGAAGAAAGATCATTTCTGACAAGAAAACATACGGAATCTAGCTGCTTGACAACGAGAACTAACAAGTTCTATAGCAACATTTTCCTTTAACGTGAATAAGCAGAATCAACAGGGTCAGGGTTTTTGGCAAGCAGTGTTTATTTCTTGCAATGAACTCTGACACATACAGTATTTCAAGTTCAAAATATGCACTGCCTAATTTCTTCACAAAATTGGAACAAAAATTTTTACAATTTGTATGGAAACACAAAAGACCCCAAATAGCCAAAGCAATCTTGAGAAAGAAAAACGGCGCTGGAGGAATCAGGCTCCCTGACTTCAGACTATACTACAAAGCTACAGAAATCAAAACAGCATGGTACCAGTACAAAGACAAAAATATAGATCAATAGAACAAGATAGAAACTCCAGAAATAAACCCAAGCACCTATGGTCACGTAATCTATGACAAAGGAGGCAAGAATATACAATGGAGAAAAGACAGTCTCTTCAATAAGTGGTGCTGGGAAAACTGGACAGCTACATGTAAAAGAATGAAATTACAACACTCCCTAATACCGTACACAAAAATAAACTCGGGGCTTCCCTGGTGGCGCAATGGTTGAGAGTCCGCCTGCCGATGCAGGGGACACGGGTTTGTGCTGCGGTCCAGGAAGATCCCACATGCCGCGGAGCGGCTAGGCCCATGAGCCATGGCTGCTGAGCCTGTGCTCCGCAACGGGAGAGGCCACAACAGTGAGAGTCCCGTATACAGCAAAAAATAAAAAATAAAAATAAATAAACTCGAAGTGGATTAAAGACCTAAATGTAAGGCTGGATACTATGAACCTGTTAAGAAGAAAACATACGCAGAATACTCCATGACATAAACCACAGCAAGATCTTTTCTGATCCGTCTCCTAGAGTAATGAAAATAAAAACAAAAAAATGGGACCTAATTAAACTTAAAAGCTTTTACACAGCAAAGGAAACCATAAACAAAACAAAAAGACAACCCACAGAATGGGAGAAAATATTTGCTAATGAAGTAACCGATAAAGGATTAATCTCCAAAATATACAAAAAGCTCATGCAGCTCAATATGAAAAAAACAAACAACCCAATCAAAAAATGTGCAGAAATGTCCATAGATAAATGCATAAAGAAGATGTGGCACATACAGAGAACAGAATATTACTCAACCATAAAAAGGAACAAAATTGAATTATTTGCAGTGAGGTGGATGGACCTAGACTCTGTCATACAGAGTGAAGTGAGTCAGAAAGAGAAAAACAAATACTGTATGCTAACACACATATAATGGAATCTAAAAAAACAGTACTGATGAACCTAGTGGGAAGGCAGGAATAAAGATGCAGATGTAGACCACAGACTTGAGGACACAGTGGGGAAGGGGAAGTTGGGATGAACTGAGACAGTAGCATTCACATACATAACTACCAGATGTAAAATGGAAGGCTAGTGGGAAGTTGCTGAATAGCACAGGGAGATCAGCTCAGTGCTTTGTGACCATCTAGAGGGGTTGGATAGGGAGGATAGGAGGAAGGCACAAGAGGCAGGGGCCGACTTCCCTAGTGGCACAGTGCTTAAGAATCCACCTGCCAATTCAGGGGACATGGGTTCGAGCCCTGGTCCAGGAAGATCCCACATGCCACAGAGCAACTAACACCATGCACCACAACTACTGAGCCTGTGCTCTAAAGCCCGTGAGCTGCAACTACTGAGCCCACACGCCATAACCAGTGAAGCCCGTGCACCTAGAGCCGGTGCTCCACAACAAGAGAAGCCACCGCAATGAGAAGCCCGCACACCGCAGCGAAGAGTAGCCCCTGCTCGCTGCTACTAGAGAAAGCCCGCGCACAGCAACAAAGACCCA
The DNA here is from genome assembly GCF_964341445.2 of Mesoplodon mirus. Lineage (NCBI taxonomy): Eukaryota > Metazoa > Chordata > Mammalia > Artiodactyla > Ziphiidae > Mesoplodon > Mesoplodon mirus. Next base: position 75,408,151 of record NC_138980.1, read on the forward strand.
ACGCAACCATACATAAATAAATAAATAAATAAATAAATTTCTTTAAAAAGAGAGAAGATATGGGGATATATGTATACTTATACTGATTCACTGTGCTGTACAACAGAAACTAACACAACATTGTAAAGCAATTATACTCCAAAGAAGATTACAAAAAAAAAAGAAGATAAGGATGGGAAGCAGGGAAACCTTTGAAAATAAACAAACAAAAAAAAAACGCAGAAGATCTAAATAGACATTCTTCCTAAGAAGACACACAGATGGCCAAAAAGCACATGAAAAGATGCTTAACATCACTAATTATTAAAGTAATGCAAATCAAAACTACAATGAGGTACCACCTCACAAGGGTCAGAATGGCCCTCATCAAAATATCTACAAACAACAAGTGCTGGAGAGGGTATGGAGAAAGGGGAACCCTCCTACACTGTTGGTGGGAATGTAAATTTGTATAGCCACTATGGTGAACAGTATGGAGGTTCCTTAAAAAACTAAAAATAGAGAACAGACAGCAGAAGCAAGAAGAACTACAATCCTGCAGCCTGTGGAACAAAAACTACATTCACAGACAGACAAGATGAAAAGGCAGAGAACTATGTACCAGATGAAGGAACAAGATAAAACCCCAGAAAAACAACTAAATGTAGTGGAGATAGGCAACCTTCCAGAAAAAGAATTCAGAATAATGATAGTGAAGATGATCCAGGACCTCGGAAAAAGAATGGAGGCAAAGATTGAGAAGATGCAAGAAATGTTTAACAAAGACCTAGAAGAATAAAAGAACAAACAAACGGAGATGAGGACTTCCCTGGTGGGGCAGTGGTTAAGAACCTGCCTGCCAATGCAGGGAACATGGGTTCAATGCAGGGAACACGGGTTCAAGCCCTAGTCTGGGAAGATCCCACATGCTGCAGAGCAACTAAGCCCGCGTGCCACAACTACTGAGCCTGTGCTCTAGAGCCCGTGAGCCACAATGACTGAGCCCTCATGACACAACTACTGAAGCCTGCGCACCTAGAGCCCATACTCCACAACAAATAGAAGCTACCGCAATGAGAAGTCCGTGCACCACAATGAATAGCCCCCACTCACCACAACTAGAGAAAGCCTGCACTCAGCAGCGAAAACCCAACACAGCCAAAAATAAATAAATACATTTATTTTTTAAAAAAAGATGAACAATAACTGAAATGAAAACTACACTAGAAGGAATCAACAGCAGAATAACTGAGGCAGAAGAATGGATAAGAGACCTGGAAGACAGAATGATGGAATTCACTGCTGCAGAACAGAGTAAAGAAAAAAGAATGAAAAGAAATGAAGACAGCCTAAGAGACCTCTGGGACAACGTTAAACACAACAACATGCACATTACAGGGGTCCCAGAAGGAGAAGAGACAGAGAAAGGCCCTGAGAAAATATGTGAATAGTTTGTAGTCAAAAACTTACCTAACATGGGAAAGGAAATAGCCACCAAAGTCCAGGAAGCGCAGAGTCCCAGGCAGGAGGAACCCAAGGAGAAACACGTCGCGACACAAGGTAATCAAATTGACAAAAATAAAGACAAAGAAAAATTACTGAAAGCAACAAGGGAAAAATGACAAATAACATACAAGGGAACTCCCAAAAGGTTAACAGCTGATTTCTCAGCAGTATCTCTACAAGCCAGAAGGGAGTGGTATGATATATTTAAAGTGATGAAAGGGAAGAACCTACAACCAAGATTACTCTACCTTGCAAGGATCTCATTCAGATTCAATGAAGAAATCAAAAGCTTTACAGACAAGCAAAAGCTAAGAGAATTCAACACCACCAAACCAGCTCTACAACAAATGCTAAAGGAACTTCTCTAAGTGGGAAACACAAGAGAAGAAAAGGACCGACAAAAACAAACCCATAACAATTAAGAAAACGGTCATAGGAACATACATATCGATAATTACCTTAACTGTGAATGGATTAAATGCTCCAACCAAAAGACTCAAGCTCACTGAATGGATACAAAAACAAGACCTATATATAGGCCAGCTACAAGAAACCCACTTCACACCTAGGGACACATACACACTGAAAGTGAGGGGATGGAAAAAGATAATTCCGTGCAAATAGAAATCAAACGAAAGCTGGAGTAGCAATACCCATATGAGATAAAATAGACTTTAAAATAAAGAAGTTACAAGAGACAAGGGAGGACACTACATAATGATCAAGGAATCAATCCAAGAAAAAGATATAACAATTATAAATATATATGCACCCAACATAGGAGCACCTCAATACATAAGGCAACTGCTAACAGCTATAAAAGAGAAAATCTACAGTAACACAATAATAGTGGGGGACTTTAACACCTCACTTAAACAAATGGCCAGATCCTCCAAAATGAAAATAAGTAAGGAAACAAAAGCTTTAAATGACACAATAGACCAGATATATTTAGTTGATATTTATAAGACATTCCATCCAAAAACAGCAGATTACACTTTCTTCTCAAATGCAAACGGAACATTCTCCAGGATAGATCATATCTTGGGTGACAAATCAAGCCTCAGTAAATTTAAGAAAACTGAAATCATGTCAAGAATCTTTTGTGACCACAACACTATGAGAGTAGAAATGAACTGTAGGGAAAAAAACGTAAAAAACACAAACACATGGAGGCTAAACAATAGTTACTAAATAACCAAGATATCACTGAAGAAATCAAAGAGATAATCAACAAATACCTAGAGACAAATGACAATGAAACACGAAGATCCAAAACCTATGGAATGCAGCAAGAGCAGTTCTAAGAGGGAAGTTTATAGCTATACAACCCTACCTCAAGAAACAAGAAAAATCTCAAATAAACAATCTAACCTTACACTTAAAGGAACTAGAGAAAGAAGAACAAACAAAACCCAAAGTTAGCAGAAGGAAAGAAATCATAAAGATCAGAAAAGAAATAAATGAAATAGAAACAAAGAAAACAATAGCAAAGATCAATAAAACTAAAAGCTGGTTCTTTGAGAAGATAAACAAAATTGGTAAACCATTAGCCAGACTCATCAAGAAAGAGAGGGAGGACTCAAATTAATAAAAATAGAAATGAAAAAGGAGAAGTTACAACAGACACTGCAGAAATACAAAGCATCCTAAGAGACTACTACAGGCAACTCTATGCCAATAAAATGGACAACCTGGAAGAAATGGACAAATTCTTAGAAAGGTACAACCTTCCAAGACTGAACCAGGAAGAAACAGAAAATATGAACAGACCAATCATAAGTAATGAAACTGAAACTGTGATTAAAAATCTTCCAACATGGACTTCCCTGGTGGCGCAGTGGTTGAGAGTCCACCTGCTGATGCAGGGGAAATGGGTTCGTACCTGGGTCCAGGAGGATCCCACATGTCGCGAAACTGCTGGGCCTGTGGGCCTTGGCTGCTGAGCCTGCCCGTCCGGAGCCTGTGATCCGCAACGGGAGAGGCCACAACAGTGACAGGCCCGCGTAACACACACACACACACACACACACACACACACACACACACACACACAAAATCTCTCAACAAACAAAAGTCCAGGACCAGATGGTTTCACAGGTAAATTCAAACATTTAGAGAAGAGCTAACACCCATCCGTCTCACACTCTTCCAAAAATTGCAGAGAAAGGAACACTCCCAAACTCATTCTGTGAGGCCACCATCACCCTGAGACAAAAACCAGACAAAGATACTGAAAAAAAAGAAAATTACAGACCAGTATCACTGCTGAATATAGATGCAAAATTCCTCAACAAAACACTAGCAAACAGAATCCAACAACACATTAGAAGGATCATACACCATGATCAAGTGGGATTTATCCAAGGGATGCAAGAATTCTTCTATATACACAAATCAATCAATGTGATACACCATATAAACAAATTGAAGAGGAAAAACCATATGATCATCTCAATAGATGCAGAAAAAGCTTTTAACAAAATTCAACACTCATTTATGATAAAAACTCTCCAGAAAGTGGGCATAGAGGGAACCTACCTCAAAATAATAAAGGCCATATACGACAAACCCACAGCAAACATCATTCTCAGTGGTGAAAAACTGAAAGCATTTCCTCTAAGATCAGGAACGAGACAAGCATGTCCACTCTCACCGCTATTATTCAACATACTTTTGGAGGTCCTAGCCACGGCAATCAGAGAAGAGAAAGAAATAAAAGGAATCCAAATTGGAAAAGAAGAAGTAAAACTGTCACTGTTTGCACATGACATGATACTATACATAGAGAATCCTAAAAGTGCCACCAGAAAACTACTAGAGCTAATCAATGAATTTGGTAAAGTAGCAGGATACAAAATTAATGCACAGAAATCTCTTGCTTTCCTATACACTAATGATGAAAAATCTGAAAGAGAAATTATGGAAACACTCCTATTTACCATTGCAAGAAAAAGAATAAAATACCTAGGAATAAACCTACCTAGGGAAACAAAAGACCTGTATGCAGAAAATTATAAGACACTGATGAAGGAAATTAAAGATGATACCAACAGATGGAGAGATATACCATGTTCTTGGATTGGAAGAATCAACACTGTGAAAATGACTCTACTACCCAAAGCAATCTACAGATTCAATGCAATCCCTATCAAACTACCCCAAAGCAATCTACAGATTCAATGCAATCACTATTAAACTACCAATGTCATTTTTTACAGAACTGGAACAACTCATCTTAAAATTTGTATGGAGACACAAAAGACCCCGAATAGCCAAAGCAGTCTTGAGGGGAAAAAACAGAGCTGGAGGAATCAGACTCCCTGACTTCAGACTCTACTACAAAGCTACTGTAATCAAGACAATATGGTACTGGCACAAAAACAGAAACATAGATCAATGGAACAAGATAGAAAGCTCAGAGATAAACCCACGCACATATGGTCAACTAATCTAGGACAAAGGAAGCAAGGATATACAATGCAGAAAAGACAGTCTCTTCAATAAGTGGTACTGGGATAACTGGACAGCTACATGTAAAAGAATGAAATTAGAACACTCTCTAACACCATACACAAAAATAAACTCAAAATGGATTAGAGACCTAGATGTAAGACCGGACACTATAAAACTCTTAGAGGAAAACATAGGATAACACTCTTTGACATAAGTCACAGCAAGATCTTTTTTGATCCACCTCCTAGAGTAATGGAAATAAAAACAAAAATAAACAAATGGACCTAATTAAAGTTCAAAGCTTTGACACAGCAAAGGAAACCATAAACATGACTCAAAGACAACCCTCAGAATGGGAGAAAATATTTGCAAACGAATCAATGGACAAAGAATTAATCTCCAAAATATATAAACAGCTCATGCAGCTCAATATTAAAGAAACAAACAAGCCAATCCAAAAATGGGCAGAAGACCTAAATAGACATTTCTCCAAAGAAGACATACAGATGGCCAAGACGCACATGAAAAGCTGCTCAACATCACTAATTATTAGAGAAATGCAAATCAAAACTACAATGAGGTATCACCTCACACGAACTAGAATGGGCATCATCAGAAAATCTACAAACAACAAATGCTGGAGAGGGTGTGGAGAAAAGGGAAACCTCTTGCACTGTTGGTGGGAATATAAATTGATATAGCCACTATGGAGAACAGTATGTACGTTCCTTAAAAAACTAAAAATAGAACTACCATACAACCCAGCAATCCCACTACTGGGCATATACCCAGAGAAAACCATAATTCAAAAAGACACACACACCCCAATGTTCCTTGCAGCACTATTTACAATATCCAGGAAATGAAAGCAATCTAAATGTCCTTTCACAGAGGAACAGACAAAGAAGATGTGGTATATATACACAATGGAATATTACTCAGCCATAAAAAAGAATGAAATAATGTCATTTGCAGCAACATGGATGAACCTAGAGGTTGTCATAATGAGTGAACTAAAGTCAGACAGAGAAGGACAAATACCGTGTAATAGCGCCTGTATGTGGAATCTTAAAAAATGGTACAAATGAACTTATTTACAAAATGGAAATCGAGTCGCAGATGTAGAAAACAAACTTATGATTACTGGGGGGGGAAGTGGGGGGTCGGGAATAAATTGGGAGATTGGGATTGACATATACACACTACTATATATAAAATGGTAACTAATAAGGACCTACTGTATAGCACAGGGAACTCTTCTCAATACCCTGTAATGACCAATATAGGAAAAGAATCTAAAAAAGAGTGGATATGTGTATAAATGATTCACTTTGCTGCACAGCAGAAACTAACACAATGTGAATCAACTATACTCCAACGGAAAATAATTTTTAATGCAGTACCTATAATTATCTTTCCCCTCTCCATTTTAGAAGTAAAATTCACAAGAATTAGAGTTATTCCACACTACAATTATGAATTAAAAATTTGATGTAATTATGAAGCATTAAAAGTTCTTGTAACAGTAGTCTGAAATGCTATTTATAACATAATTATTGGCTCAACATAAAATAGTAACATTCCTAACAGTGAATGACATTGATTTTCTTGGCTGAATAAATTTACATCAGTTAACATACTCAGCTATAGCTATGGTCATTTTTTCTAATGTTTCATTTACTCTGATAATAAAAGAAATATACGCTTGTGAACAGTATGAAAAATATAGAAATTTAAAAAAAATTTGATAATCACCATCTCCCAAAACTACATACACTGAATAACAGCTGTACATATACAACCTTGTACCTACTTTAGCACTCTGACAATCACTTCCCCCTGAAACTCTCCAAAATAAATTACTAATAGATAGTACATGAGATGTACTTAATTTAACCCTTCCTCTTTACTAAAAAATTAAGTAATTTTCAATTTTTCTTCAATATAAATAATGCTTCTGTGAACATTTCTGGATAGAAAGCTTTTTTTTCATGATAAAAGAAACACGGTCAATCCATACAAAGGAATACTATTCAGCTACAAAAAGGAAGGCATACTTACACATGTTAAAACATGGCTGAACTTTGACACACTAAATGAAAGAAGCCATTTATAAAAGGCTACGTATTTCCTATACTGTTGGTGGAAATGTAAAATGGTGCAATCACCTTGAAAAACAGTTTAGTAATACCTCAAAATGTTAAACATCAAGTTACCTTGTAACCCAGCAATTCTACTAAGTATATACCTAAATTAAAACATACATCAGGGCTTCCCTGGTGGCGCAGTGGTTGAGAGTCTGCCTGCCGATGCAGGGGACACGGGTTCGTGCCCTGGTCCGGGAAGATCCCACATCCCACGGAACGGCTGGGCCCGTGAGCCGTGGCCACTGAGCCTGCGCGTCCGGAGCCTGTGCTCCGCAACGGGAGAGGCCACAGCAGTGAGAGGCCCGCGTACCACAAAAAAAAAAAAAAAAAAAAAAACAACAACAAAAAACCATACATCAACACAAAGTTGTATATAAATGTTCATGGCGCCATTATTCATAATAGCCAAAATGTGGAAACAACCCAAATATCCATTAATTGATGAATGGATTAACAAAATGTGGTATATATCCAGACAAATGAATAACATTCAGCCATAACAAAAAATGAAGTCCTGATAAATGGTACAACAGAGATGAACCTGGAAACCTTATGCTAAGTGAAAAAAGCCACTCACAAAAGGCCACATATTGTATGATCTCATTTATATAAAATATCCAAATGAGGCAAAGACAGAAAACTGATTACTGGTTGCCAGGCACTGGGAGGAAAGGAGTAATGGGGAATGACTGCTAATTTCTTTTGGGGATGATGAAAATATTCTAAAATTAAATAGTGGTGATGCTTGCACAGAACTGATTATATGCTTTAAAAAGGTGAATTATGATTTATGAATTACAATTCTGACACCAACTGTGATGTGCAGAACACACCAACACCAAGCAATTCTCCAACACCAACTGGAGGTCTTATAATTCAACTCAATTCTGACAATATGTACCTAGAGATAACATCACATCCCATAAGTTAAGGGCTCAGTCCCACAAGACTTCTCCCCTACCCCTTTCAGAAGTCAATCATAAGCCCAGGTTGTCACCTGTGCTTCTGAGGGTCCCACGAAGCTCTTCTCAGGTTCGATTAGTTTGCCAGATCCACTCACAAAATTCTGAGAAACATTTCACTTACTAGACTACTAGTTTATTTATAAAAGGATGTAATTCAAGAACAGTCACGTGATGCACAGGGCAAGTAATGGGGAAAAGGACACAGGGTTTCCATGCTCTGAGCACTCCACTCACCCAGCACCTCCTCATGTTCACCAACCAAAATGCTCTCCAAACCCTATCTTTTTAGGTTTTTGTGGAGGTTTCATTACATGGGAATTGATTGATTAAATCATAGCGTGGGTGATTCAACCTCAAGCCCATCTTTCCTCTTCAGGTCAGAGGGGTGAGACTGAAAGTTCTAACCCTCTAATCACTCTTTTGGTTCCCTGGCAACCAGCCCCCAACCATACAAGCTTTCCAAAGTCATTCATTAACATAACAAAAGACACCTTTACTGCTCTCCTCACTGATAAAATCCCAAGGGTTTTGGGAGCTCTGTGCCAGAAACAGGGACTAAAACCAAATAAATATTTCTTATTACAAGTCACACTATCTCAATAAAGCTGTTATAAAAAAAGGAAAATAACATCCTCCCTCAAAAAAAAAGGGGGGGAAGGTTACTTCCTTAGGGAATACTCTTGCAGGCAGAAATAATACTCTTTGATATATGCCAAACTGCTTTCACAAAGGGTTCTACAGAGTTATACTCTCTCCAGCAACGTATTGATATTTAGTACCTATGTCGCTGTACTCAGGTGAAAGAGCACCATTTCCTAAATCTTAAATCTGATAAGAGAAACTTGCTGTTGGTTATTATTAAAGTTGAACACTTTTTCCCTCTCCTAGTCATATTTTTTTTTTGCAAAGGGTCAGCTGGTCAGCTGTTAGCCTTTACAATAGACATCTTTATGCCTGCAATTGTTACACACAAATGCTTCTATTTCTCATTAAACAGAGAAATTACTTTCTTACCATTCTGGCCAGCAGTAATGAACTCATCCTGAGTTCTACTTCAGCTTTTAACTTTAAAGCTTTCCTTGAGGTCAAAATACTTTTTTAAAAAGCTGCAATAACCACTCTCCCCCTCAAACAGGCAGATTAAAAGGACACTACAGGGCTTCCCTGGTGGCACAGTGGTTGGGAATCTGCTTGCCGGTGCAGGGGACGCGGGTTAGAGCCCTGGTCTGGGAGGATCCCACATGCCACGGAGCAACTGGGCCCGTGAGCCACAACTACTGAGTCTGGAGCCTGTGCTACGCAACGGGAGAGGCCGCGACAGTGAGAGGCCCGTGCACTGCGATGAAGAGTGACCCCAGCTCGCCGCAACTGGATAAAGCCCTTGCACAGAAACGAAGACCCAACACAGCCAAAAATAAATATTAATTAATTAATTATTTTTTTAAAAAAATGGTCCACATCAAAAAAAATCTTTAGGGATTCCCTGGTGGCACAGTGGTTGAGAGTCCGCCTGCCAATGCAGGGGACATGGGTTCGTGCCCCAGTCCGGGAAGATCCCACATGCTGCGGAGCGGCTGGGCCTGTGAGCCATGGCTGCTGAGCCTCCGCGTGCGGAGCCTGTGCTCCGCAATGGGAGAGGCCACGACAGTGAGAGGCCCGCCGCATACCACAAAAAAAAAAAAAAAAAAACTTAAAAAAAAGGCCACTACAATATGAGTCCACCTGGGTTACATATATTTCCACTTTCCTGACTGCAATTCACTTTTAAGCTAATTGCCCCAAATGACTTGCAGAGATATTTTCAAACATGGCGCAGTAAAAAGGAAAAACAGTTATTAACACCTTCTACAGGCCAAGTACTGAATGTGTGCTTCACAACAAATCTATTACCCTCAGTTAATCTAAAAAGAAAATAAAAGTCACCAAGGGTAAGAGCCTGCCATACAGCAGATACACAGCAAAATTAGGGATCAACTAAGGTGCACCTAATTCTAAAGTCCACTTTCTTTCTACCACTTTACAGTGCTTCCGAAGGTCACTGACTCTGAATGTCAGACAAGACTCCGAATACTAGTTCTGCCATTTAAAATGTGACTATTTCGGGCTTCCCTGGTGGCGCAGTGGTTGAGAGTCTGCCTGCCAATGCAGGGGACACGGGTTCGAGCCCTGGTCTGGGAAGATCCCACATGCCGCGGAGCAACTGGGCCCGTGAGCCACAATTACTGAGCCTGCGCGTTTGGAGCTTGTGCTCCGCAACAAGAGAGGCCGCGATAGTGAGAGGCCCGTGCGCGCACTGCGATGAAGAGTGGCCCCCGCTTGCCACAACTTGAGAAAGCCCTCGCGCAGAAACAAAGACCCAACACAGCCATAAATAAATTTAAAAAAAAAAAGTGACTATTTCTAAGCTTCTTTAGTGTATATGTACCATTTTTACAAAAACAGAGTCATTATTCAAAAAATAAATATAAAAATGGGAGGCTTAAAAATTCACTGTAAAATGAAACTGTTCTTAAAAATACCAGTTTTTTAAAGAGCAAGATGTATGGAATAATTCTACACTTTTCTTGAATTTATATCAAGATTCACTACACCTTCCAACAAGCAGAAGCTCTTGCATATCCATTTACAAACATGTGATCACTCGGTGAAAAACATTTTTTAGGGGCTGACTGCCAGTCTCCACTTTAGCCAAACGAATGCATCATTTCTCAGTAGAAAAAAGCCACATCAACTACATTGCTTTTTATTCTCCTGTACCACATGAGAAATGCTTTCAGCAATATATGCACCATCCAGGAAGCAGTCCTGCGGGGTAACAGAAATGGCTACTTTAGCTACCTACCTAAGAGATAATGACTGCAGGACCTGGTGAGCAAGCAGTAATACAACACAGAACAGGACAAGGTCAAGAAGAATAAAAACAAAGCAAGAAATCATTTACCCTAGGTAACGGATACCACTGTGGTCAAGGAAAAGTCAGTTAAATTACACAACTCTTACAGGACCCTTGATTAGCTTAAAAAACTGCTCCTTGAAGACCCAAACATCTGCTTGACAAAACTGGGACTGATTTCCAAAGGATACTATACACCAGTAACAATTCCACAAGGATTTTCAAATTCATGCAACAAAAATCAACTCAAATATTAAAACAAGAATTCTTATACTAAAATTTTCTTTTTCCAAGAACTCCCACACTCTTCATATAAAAAGGGCAGCATTATCTAATAAAACTAACATAATTTAGATAGATGGAGCCCTTCAATAAAATACATTTTTCTTTTAAAATTATTTTAATATTAAAGCATCAATAGGATTTGGGGCAGACCAAAAAATAGGAACTTACCTACAGCCCCCTAATTTACTCTAGGACTATTATTAAAATAATTCTACTGTACACAGAATCATGTACTGTTTTCTTTAGCGGGTATAATACAATCAGGCTATTGTACAATAGTAAGAGTGTTCTTAAGAAAAAAATTACTGCTGAAGTAATTCTTGTCGAGGTAACTTTCCACATTCTACTCTCCATTAACACCGCTGTTTTTAATCACAACTTTACTTACAGCTTTACCATGTATCAACAGAATTTCCACTTTGTAAGATCCTTTCAAACTGAAATAATAAAAAGTAATGCTTTTATGATCACAGTATTTGGTAAAGTGAGATGTTGTAGAATAGTATGTGTACTAAGATCTTGCTTTTGTGGAAAAATATTCACTGATTTATCAGGAAGGACACATCAAAAATTACTAGTGGTTATCTTAGGATTATGGAAGTGCTTTTTTTCTTTAGCTTATATGTGTATTCTGATGTTCTGCATTAAACACAACTTATTTATTTTTTAGTGCTTATGCATAAGACACAGGACAATCTGAGTTAAAGAAACCTGTGTGCCATATTTCATTCAATATTACCAATTCAAATTCACATATTCAGAGTTAACATGATGCAAATGTTGCTCAAGAAATGTTAGTGAAATCTCCTCATCCAACAAGGTTCAGTTTTTAAACAATAAATTCCCTCAGACAAGAAAATGGTGCTTCTAAGAAAGAAGTAACTTCATGTCTGTTTTTAAAACTAAGGTGTAAGGGTGGAAAATGGCTTGGAATGCACAGGTGACCATAGATAGGGAAGACCATAGGGAAAAACTAATGATACTAACACTTGAGAAACAAGACAAATCATTTCATTGATTTGGATATACTGATTCATAGAAGAAATCACAGAGCAGCCAGTAAATAATCAGATAGTAAATAAACACTTAAAGGATGATAATGGCCAAACGAAAAAAAAAGAAGCCAAGAAAATACTGAACACACATGTATCTATGTAAATCATTCTGAAAAGCATATTAAAAAAAATTATCTAACAATTTATAACTCAAATTGAATCAGCTCTGGTTTCTTCACCAGAAAAAGAACATCTTTCAATTGGCTTAGCACTTAATTGCAGAGCCAAGAACACCCTTAAAGATGTCTCAAGCAGATGTGTCTGCTTTGAAATGAACTAGTTAAAAATTCGGTATATCGCTAAGCAATTAATATACAAACATATAAATGGACAATCTTTACATATTAAATCAATCTAGAAAAACACACAAGGTAAAGCACTGAGGTAATTTTATTGACTCCCACGAAGAAATTATCTTTAAACCGAAATAAGTAACGCCACTAAGTTAAACCATAAGAAATTGCCAAAATTCAAGCATTTTTTAATCTATAAAAGCAGCAATTTTATATGGTCCCACTCTGTGGTCTGGTGATCAATATTTAACAACCACCTCTCTGGAAAAAAGGCCCTGGTTTGTAGCTTTTGCCAATTCCCATGTTGTAAATAGTCCCATTGTAGCCAGTTTCAAGCTGTCAACACGTCATCACTGAATGTGGAGCTGGAGAGATGCACACAATCAGTTCACCAGCTCCAACACGCCACTGGTTCCACCTAATAGTCTGATCTCATCCGTTCTAAAACAAGCTTTCACCCGAATTATCCAGTTTCCTACTTACGCTGCTAAGAAAGCAAAACAGCAGTGGGGGCGGCAGCTATTTTAAACTGAGCAGTAAAGAAATGAGTCGATATTTAAGCTGAGATCCGAAAGATAAGAGGCCAACCTTGCTAAGGTCTGGGGAAGACTATTTCAGACAGAGGAAACGACGAGTGTTAAAGCCTTAACAGGGCAAGAACAAAAATGGCATGTTTGAGAAAATGAATGCTAATGTGGCTAGAACTTAGTGAGCAAAGATGAAATACTCCTGAGAGGCTGTCAGGGCCATATCTTATACACAGAGTGTGAGACTGTATTTTCTGGATGAGTATAGTTTGTATTTTACTGAGTGGATTTAGTTTGTATTTTACCCTGAGTGGATTGGAAACAATTTCATATAGTAGTCTGATAAATGAATGAATGCATGCTTTAAAGCATTATTTTAATGACCCCTTATGAGACTTAAGTCAAAGCCTATTAATTTTATTAACTTTTCTCAATATAATCGCTCTGGTTACTTCACAATCTATGTAGATTATGAAATTAAGGAAGTGTAAGTATGATATGCCTCAAACTATGAATAAAGCTGAAATAAATGTAGTGGCAGGACCACACATCAGTTCAGAAATATTCTTATTAATCCAAGATGGTTATTTCATACGTGAAATGCTAACATATGAATTCAGGTAGGTCAATGTCAAATTCTAATGAAGATGACCTAATTAGTCTACAAAGTGTAGAATGATAAATTCAATACTGTAGGAAAACATTTGCTTGCATGTCATCTGAAACAACACTACACAGTATGTAAGTAAACTTCTAAAAAATTATAATAGCCGTAAGTTTTCATATTAAAACTATATTTTAGGCTTCCCTGGTGGCGCAGTGGTTGAGAGTCCGCCTGCCAGTGCAGGGGTTGCGGGTTCGTGCCCCGGTCCGGGAGGATCCCGCGTGCGGCGGAGCGGCTGGGCCCATGGGCCGTGGCCGCTGGGCCTGCGCGTCCGGAGCCTGTGCTCCGCGGCGGGAGAGGCCACGGCGGTGAGAGGCCCGCGTACAGCAAAAAAAAAACCAAAAAACTATATTTTAATTTTATATTTTAACGTGAAAGAAAAATAAAATATCAAGTCTGATTTATACATATTATTGTTTAGGAGTTATAGTAACAAGCATATACAAGTTAACTTATATTTGCATATTACAAAAACTGTGACGATACATACAAATACATACATGTCCACACCTCTGTGATCATGAAAATTAAGTCCACATTATGGCCACATAAAAGTCCATCAGGGGCTTCCCTGGTGGCGCAGTGGTTGAGAGTCCGCCTGCCGATGCAGGGGACACGGGTTCGTGCCCCGATCCCGGAAGATCCCACATGCCGCGGAGCGGCTGGGCCCGCGAGCCATGGCCGCGGAGCCTGTGTGTCCGGAGCCTGTGCTCCGCAACGGGAGAGGCCACAACAGTGAGAGGCCCGCGTACAGCAAAAAAAAAAAAAAAAAAAAAAAAAGTCCATCAGACAAGGCAATCAAGATATAAATTACTACATATTACACAAAAACAGGGAAAGGACTTCCCTGGTGGTCCAGTGGTGAAGAATCCGCCTTCCAACGCAGGGGATGCAGGTTCAAAACCTGGCTGGGGAACTAAAATCCCACACGCCGTAGGACAACTAAGCCCACGTGCCACAACTACTGAGCTTGCACACCTCAACGGGAGAGCCAGCGTGCCTACTCGAGCACACACACTCTGGAGCCTGCGCCACAGCTACAGAGAGAAAAATCCGCATGCCACAACTAGAGAGAAGCCTGCTCGCCACAATGAAAGATCCCGCATGCTGCAACTAAGACCTGGTGCAGCCAAAAAAAAAAAAAAAAAAAATTTAAATGTCATTTGGAAAAAAAAACAGGGAAATGTTTAAACTGGTTTATGGAGAATAATTTATGCTTGCACATAAAAAATTATTCATTCAGGAGCTTCTAAGCCACCTATTTCAATAATTTATTTAAAGGATATCTTTCAACCAACACGTAATGAGACCTATAACTCAGAAAAAAAAGAATTAAAAAAAAAATCTTGTCTCAGCAGAATGAAATACTTAAAGTCTACATATTATTCATTTCTCTTGCACTTTCATTTCCTACCTAAATACCAGTTAAGCTGAAGTTTAAATATATTCCATTTTTTTCATTTAAGAGCAGAAATATGCATATAATAAATGTGACTCAATAGACTTGTATACATTAATGTAGCTAGCTGCTACTTTACCACAGAACTACAGTACTTGTGCTGATATAGGCCCCCCTCTCTTTGAAGAGGGGATAAACAGGCAGTGCAGTACTGAAGGACAAGGTACAGAAACAAATTTTTGTACCCCGAACATCCCTCCCTCAAACTATGTGATTTCTGTTTGAGCGTTCTACAAAAAAACAAGAAATGCTAAGAATATCACCAGATAAACTACTTTCTTGGTAATGGTAACTGCTTTTCTTTAATGAGAGGAGTTTGGCAATTGAAAAGCAAGTAAGTTTTGGTTTTGAATCTCATTTGAATCTCATTTGAACCCATACCCCTGATAAAAAAATGTAAGTGCAGTCCAACTTGCAGTGTCTACACCCATGTAAATCAATAAGACTTAGAATTCAAGAAACAAAGCCTAAAGAGAAATATGGGGCAAGCCAAAAAAAAAAATTTTTTTTAAGTGGCACCCTACTTCCAAATCAGGCTTTCCTTTTCTTTATTCCATTTACCTTACCTCTCTTCATTGCTTTCTCACCTCCTCTGTCCTTTACCATTTTTCTGTGTATTCTCACTTTCTATACACAAAAATTGATTTCAAACTTACCATTTTCTCTTGTATCTAAATTTGTTTTTACTTCTTATGGGACTAAATGGTTTTAGGTGAAATACTTTTAACTGAAATACTTTTAGTTAGAAAAACATACACATTAAGCTGTTATCAAAGACACGAATAACAAGCAGCCATTCATTTAGCAAATGTTGAGCACCCACCATGTGCAGAATACTGGGGATTTTGAAGTGAAAACAACAAAGCTCTTTCCCTAAGGACATTAAAGCAGGACTGTATCCAGCAGGTACAAGGTACGTGCCTGGTATGGGATAAGCCAAGGAGAAACGAGTAGGACGTGTAATCAGAGAGGCCAGCCACACAGATGATGGAGGGCCTGGTAGGCACTGTTATATTCTGGCATTTACTCGAAATGATACGAAAAACCACCAAAGAGTTTTGAACATAGAAGTAAAATAATCAGACTTTCATTTCAAAAGGACTGCCCTGGTTGCTATGTTGAGAACAGAGAAGAGCAGAAGCAAGACGGAGACCAGAAAGGAGATGACTAAAATAACAACAGGCAAGAGAGGATGGCTGCACAGCGGGGGGGCAGCAGTTGAAGACAGCAAGCTGTGGTCATATTTATTCTTAAAGTAGATTTTAAGGTAAATAAAAGACATACTTTCATGATACATTTTTTTGAATTACATGTGAATGTGTGAGAAACAGGAATCAAGAGTGTCTACAAGGTTACAGTCAGAGAAACAAAGATGGAGTTGACATTTAATAAAATGAGGCAAACTGGAATAGGAACAATCCTTGGGGTGGGGGAAGGAGGAAGGAGGATGAGGGGTTCAGTGCTGACAGGTTAAATCTGGGATGTCTAATTGAAAATGCTGACTAGGCAGCTGGGCATATAAGTCTGAAAGTTAGGAAAGAGATCCAGGAGAGAGATAACATTTTTAGTTTGAAATATATGATAATTCTAGCTAGAGGATAGGATGAGATCACAGGAGACTATGTATAAATACAGAAGAGGTCTAAACATAGAGCTCAGGACAATGCCTTATTTTTCAGAAGTTGGGGCAACAAAAAGGAACCAGCAAAAGAAACTGAAAATAAGCAGAAGTGCCCCAGAAACAAAGGAAAGAAAGGTTTCAAAGAAAAGAAAATTACCAACCACTTCAAATGCTTCTGCTGCTACATCCAGTGAGATTAGGATTGAGAACTGGCTGGGGAATTTGTCACCAAGGAGGTCACTAGTAAGCAATCTCACAAGATCTGTTAATGTAGCATGGAGGAGGAAAAAAAAACCAATTGCAGTGGATCCAAGACAGAAAGGGAGTACTGGTGACCACAAATAACAACTCTTGAAGAACAGTAGCTGAAGAAAAATGTGCTACTGGGATAGGTTTGTTTGTTTTTAAAGATGGGAGGGACTTCCCTGGTGGTGCAGTGGTAAAGAACTCACCTTCCAATGCAGGGGATGCGGGTTTGATCCCTGGTCAGGGAACTAAGATCCCACCTGCCATGGGGCAACTAAGCCCATGCACCACAACTACTGAGCTCGCGTGCCTCAACTAGAGCCCTCTTGCCGAAAACTACACCCACTAGAGCCCAAGCCCTGGAACCTGTGCATCACGACTAAAGAAGAGAAAACCTGCACGCCACAACTAGAGAGAAGCCCGCGTGTCACAATGATGAGCCCATGCGCCACAACAAAAGATCCCGCATGCCGCAACTAAGACCTGATGCAGCCAATAAATAAATAAATAAATAAATATTTAAAAAAATAAAGATGAGAGATGTTTCAGCATATTTATATGCTGATAGGAATAATCCAATACAATGGGAAACACTGATGAGGCAGCTCATTGGCAGGCAGGAGAATGGGATGAATCCTGAGGCAAAGCAAAGTCCCTGACAGGAGGGGGACAGAACCAAGGGTGTGAGAGGTGATGGTCACAGCACAGTAGGAAATGCATAGTCTGGGTACAGATGCGAGGAGACATACAAAAGTTTTCTCCTAATTGCTTTCATTTTTAATATACAGGAAACAAGGTCTTCAGCTGAAAATGAAAAAAAGAGGCACTAGAGGTTTGAGGAGAGGTATAAAATTGTCATTTAGGGGACTGGCAGAGTGATTCAACCAGGGACTGATTGATACTATGATTAAAGGACTGTGGACAGCACGAAGGACCCTCCTTGGCCAACACAAAATGAGAACAGGTCAGCACAGGTATGTCTTCCTCAATTCACGCTCAACTGCCAGGTATCGGCTGGACTAGATGGAGAACTGGATTCGAGGGGTTGATGGTTACTGAATAAGTACATGAAGGGAGAGGTGCTAAAAGAGAACTGAGGCTTTATAAAAGGGAGAAATTTTAACAGTGGACTATGGATTCAAAGCAGGATAAATAATCAAGTGAGGAAATGGAGGAAGGAGGGGTTGGGACGCTAAAAAAGGGAGTAGCAGCAACGGATTGTACAACAGGTCCCAGACACAGAAGTACAGTTGAAGTGGGGTGCCTGACAGAAGGAACTGGAAAGATAGGAAAATGAAACCCCGATGGAATGCTTGAAACTGTGTTCTGTGAAATAATCTTAATAAAGTACAGGCAGGTCTGGTTTAAATGTAACAGAACTACCTTAAAGAGTAAAGCAAAACCTCTCCCAGGCACAGTGAGCCTGCAGATGAGGGCAACTAGAAGGCTAAGGGACTGGAGAAGAAGAATTATATCACAGGAATTATAGCTGGAGGTTCCAAGACATGGAATCCCCAAGAAAACCATTTCCAGCACTCCTCCAGAGTCAGCTTTAAACAACCTGTCCAACTCAGAAGGCACAGCTGTCAGATCACAATAGGAGGAGCAACATTAAAACCATACCTTTGGGCTTCCCTGGTGGCGCAGTGGTTGAGAGTCCGCCTGCCGATGAAGGGGACACAGGTTTGTGCCCCGGTCTGGGAAGATCCCACATGCCGCGGAGCGGCTGGGCCCGTGAGCCATGGCCGCTGAGCCTGTGCGTCCGGAGCCTGTGCTCCACAACGGGAGAGGCCACAACAGTGAGAGGCCCGCGTACCACAAAAAAAAACACCATACCTTTTCCCCCAATCTTCTTTCCCCCACTGAACTGGACCCTGGACAGGTGAATCTGACAGCATACTAAAGAGGAGCTGGCAAAGTAAAAAAGAGAAGCCTCTCAGGACTCTTCCTCCAAAGCAGGCTTCTTGCTCTGAAGCAGTTCTGAACTACGAAAAAAAAGTTCTATATTGTGTAAGAGTTTGAACACATTATTATTCTGAACTGCACCTTCTAATGACTAAAATAAGACTATTACTGACAAATGAGCAGAAGACTTTTTACCCCTAAAATTAACTAAAAAAGTTATCTGGTCTTCCTAAGAGCTGGCAAGTCAGGGAAAGACAATGTACAGGGAGGCTTTTAAGGTACACTGAGAGGAAGAAAGCTGTTTTCTGCTTAAACCCTTATCAAGTCCCATCCATTTCAGTTCCACAAATATCCATGGGCTCCCACTATCTATTAGGTGCTAAACATACACAATGCTGAATATACAAAAAATTCATTTTTGCTTTATTGAGCAAAAAAGTGAAAGTAGATTAAGTCGAATGAAACAAAATGATTTTGGTTTAGTACGAGATGCTTACAAAAATTCAATCGTAAAGATTTAATAAGAAATCTTAGTTTTCTCCTTTTCTTGGAATTGTTTTTATATTTTTCTAACTTTGTGAATTACAAGCTTAAACACATTTAAAATCAATACTTATTTGTTAATAAATTATAATAGACTAAAAAAAAGTCTTATCATGAATTTCTAAGTGAGTAAGCTACAAAATGGAAATAGTGCTCATCATTCAGTCATTTTCAAACACACCTAAATTTAACTGAAGTTATCTAATGCTTTCTAGGAAAAAGAGGGAGTTTGTTTTACTATAATCCATTTTGACTAAAATAGGTTTGCAGGTATTTTATGGTGTCATGATAAAGACAACTCAATTTTTTTGGCTTTCAGTTCAAAAACTCCCTTTGGATGGGGTCCCAGAGCAGTTTCAGCTAAGTCTTCCTCTGTTCATTATTTGTTAGTATTATAGAAAGGTTCAAGTATACTTAAGCTTTGAACTGAGGCAGAATGCATAAAGTTAATAATTAATAAGCTAAATTCCAAGTTTTTCCAGGTAGTATGAAAAAAAAACAGAATAAATGCCCTCACCTAACTATTAAGGGTAAGTACATGTCTCCCTCTGAGACAGATCTAAAACTTTATTTATTAACATTTAACATTCAATAAATGTTAAAATATTACTTTCATGAGAACTGAGATTAAGAACACTGAAATAGATGAAAACTAATGTGCATTTGCAACTGAGAGAAAAAGTCTTATGAAGCCTTAACATATCCCAGACTCATCCTAAAGCAGATGAGAAATCTAAACACTTTCATGAAAAAGAGAGATAACTGGGACATAAAAACATAATAGAAACCTATCTTACTGAATAAATGTGAGAAATCAGTTTAAAGCATTTTACAAATGTTAATTAATAGTCTTTCACAATCTATACAGATAATATGAGCACAGCTACAATATGTCATACCAGTATCATTCTTAATCACTTTATTAATTACATCTGATAAAGGACACGCTTCCTAAATTATTCTAAAGGATATTACAACAAAAAAAGACAACCAGCCCCAACAATAAACACACATACCCTGATGAAGAAAGCATAAACACACTTCGAATATTCTAACAATTATAAAATGGAATGATCCTCGAATTTATTCAGCCTTAAAACATTATGGAAAAAAAAAAAACAAAAAACATTATGAACTACTCCAAGGTAGGAATAATGCCTTGAAAACACGGTATTTTTTTTAAGTACCAAAAAAAAAAAGTCATTACAGGTTCTAATTTCTTGGAAAAATTACTTTAACATGTCTTGACGCTGTTGACTGTCAAAAACCCTGATGAAATTCTTACCCAAATAAAATATGCCAAGCACTTTTTATTCAACATATAAGGCTTACACTGTTCTAATAATCACTATTACATTTGTTATTAGGTTTCTCATCAACAACAGACTACAAGGAACACACAGGTGTACGCTATCAAGTCACTCTTCCTACAAGAAATATATATTTAAAGAAAAACTATCACAACTCTCTACCACTAAGATTTAAGGGATTACTTTCCTTATTCATAGGAACCATAAAAAACTATTAGCCAGTAAGTGTAAAAATCTTTTTTTTAATGACATTTTGCAGTTTATTTTTATTTTATTTATTTATCTTTGGCTGTGTTGGGTCTTCGTTGCTGCACACAGGCTTTCTCTAGTTTCGAGGGGCGGGGGGCTACTCTTCATTGTAGTGCGCGGGCTTCTCACTGCAGCGGCTTCTTTTGCTGCGGAGCCTGGGCTCTAGGGCGCGGGCTTCAGTAGCTGTGGCACATGGGCTCAGCAGTTGTGGCTCCCGGGCTCTAGAGCACAGACTCAGTAGTTGTGGCGCACGGGCTTAGTTGCTCTGCGGCATGTGGGATCTTCCTGGACCATGGCTCAAACCCGTGTCCCCTGAATTGGCAGGCAGACTCTTAACCACTGCACCACCCAGGAAGCCCTAAAAATCTTAAAGTTCTATTTGAATGCACATATCATCTTCAACAATGCATAAGCTGTTAACAGGTCAAAAGTGTCCACCTAAATTCAAAAGTTAGGGGCTTCCCTGGTGACGCAGTGGTTAGGAATCCAGCTGCCAATGAAGGGGACACAGGTTCAAGCCCTGGTCCGGGAAGATCCCACATGCCGTGGAGCAACTAAGCCTGTGCGCCACAACTACTGAGTCTGCGTGCCACAACTACTGAAGCCCACGTGCCTACAGCCTGTGCTCCACAACAAGAGAAGCCACGACAATGAGAAGCCCGCGCACTGCAATGAAGAGTAGCCCCCACTTGCCACAACTAGAGAAAGCCCGTGAGCAACAACAAAGACCCAACGCAGCCAAAAATAAATAAAATAAATAAAATAAATAAATTTATATATTCAAAAGTTATCTGTAAAAAAATTATTAATCTATCAATACAATATTCTGTAATGATCAAGACTGACTTTGGAGCTCATTAATTTGGACTTCTGAAGAATCCAAATAAGTACTTTTTATCATATGTAAATAAGATAAAAACGGACAACACAACTATGTTCAGAATTAATAAGTGCAATACTACAAATCATCCTCTTTTTAGTAAGCAGTTTTATCACAGTTTTAATACTAGAGGTAAAATTCAGATATAGAACTACAAATCACTACTAACAGTTCTTCAATTCTCAGTACTATCAAGTCAATACTCTATTTGTAAATGACGAATAAAAGGTCAAAATAAAATTTCTGAAAAGGTGCTTTATTTTAAAACACTTCTTATAGAAAAGGAATCCACTGTTTCTCTTAGGAGATTTTTAACAACAGAACATGTTGTACAGCAAAGATTATTTACAGAAAACAGAACCAGAAGTACATTACTTTTCAATAAATACACTATACCAAAAACATCTAATATGGGAGAGAGAATAAAAATACTAGTTTGTTAAACTTCTTCCTCTCTTCATTAAAAAAAACAGATTTTATTAAACTGACAATATGAAAACGTAACCCAATGATCTTAGCCCTATAAAGTTACTTATTAACCTTTAAATAGACTGTTATGGATCTACACTTCCTGCTTTTCACCTGCCATCTTTCCCAATTTTAAATAGGCACTAGGGGTATAAGACAGCCTGTCCTTGCAACATCCATAATGAGGAAAGAACTTCACGCTCAGGTTAAGAAAAAGATAATTGTGGGTTTTGTTTGCCTCTAGGAAATCAGCAGCCAGCACAGGTGCCAGCATTTAATAGGTGCTTAATGAATATCTGCTGAGTAAGTGGTGAGGTTTAATTATATTACTGCAACATTAGCTTTCTTTTTTCCCTTAAAGTTCCCCCTTGCTCAAAAAGCAACTCAAGACCACGCCAGAGTCCCTCAAAAGCACATAAACTTCTTTATTCATAATGAAATGGAAAGCAGGGTCTCAAAAGAACCAAACAGAATACAAGCACCTTCTTTATCTTCTCCATTCTTTCAAAAGAAAATTAGATCAATATGGTTGATTTTTAACAAACATCAAAATGTCTACCAACTTTCCTCAAAATGATTAATTTCAAATACATTTTCTATGCTCCTAGTATTGAAAATAACTGATTTTTCAACAGTATGTGTATGTTGCGTAAAAACAAAAAACAAGCATATAAGCCAAAATAACGTGTTTGACAATTTTTTCTTTAACTTGAATCAAGAGAGTATGTGCCTAAATTGTACTAGATATGAGTTCAGCTTTCTCTGACGTTTCAAGATTCATTTTTTCATTCAACTATTTTATTGAGCATCTACTATACGTCAAGTCCTTTAACAAAACGTTAATTTTGTAAACTGAACATTAGCATCAAATTCCCCTTCAAAAGCTTATCACTCAAAATAAGAGCAGCTGAAGAGGGATCTCAGTGTCATTTCATGTACACATGAAGTCAGCCCATCAACGCTCCTTTTCACCTATTAATGCGGCAACAGCGAGCCGCTAACTACCACACCCGTTACCAAAAATCACAACTAAAGCAGCAAGCGCAGGGTAAAACAACCTGTAAGAGTAGGACGAGTTCCTCCTCCGAGGTGGTCAGGGCTTTCTCTCCGGGGCCCAAAGTACCGCGGCGAGACCCGCGTGCGGAACGCGCCGGGCGCCCCAGGCAAGAGTCCGGCTCCCGAGCCGGCGGTCCCCACCCCTCCGAAACTCACCTGGAGGACCCGGGCCCTCTCCGCCTGCCCCTCGCGCCACCCTCCCGACTTCCAGACCTGCAAATCTGGGGGGGAGGGGGCTCTTCATTTCCATTTACAAAGCGGGGCGGTTGGCTCTCTCAGCCGCCCGCCTGTCTTGAATCCGGAACAGAGTATGTAACCATTTTCCAGAAGGAATGGAAGGAAAACCAAAGGCAGGGTCCGCATGAGGACCTCGCCCAGACCTGAAAATGGAGCCGCAGGCTCAGCCCACAGCCCGCAGCGGGCAGGGCAGGGCCGCACTCGCCCCGAAGCCCTAGGTGGCGGGGGTTAGGGGCTTCGGGCCCCCGCCCAAGGGGCCCCGAGAGCAAGGTGGGAAGCCCGGAGCGCGACCCCGGCGGGAGATGCACTCACCGTAGCCTTTGTCTCCACCGCTCCCTCTGGCCGCGGCCGCTCTCGGGGCCGGCTCCGCGGCTGCTGTCCCCCCACGCCCGCAGCTGCGCTCCCCGGCGCGCTCGCCGCTTCCTGGCCCCTCCCTCCACGCCCTGGCTCGCGCGCAGGCGGGGCAAGAGGCGGCGCGCGCTTCGGGAGCAGCGGGAGGGCCGCGCCGCCGCACAGCTGCCGCCACGCCGGCCCCGCCCCGTACCCTGCCTTGGGAGTGGACTCTGCTCCGCACCTCAGCGACGCGCACTGCCCGCGAGGTCCGCGGGCTAGAAACCCCTTCCCCGGGGAGAAGAGGGCAGAGAGCTGGGGTTGGAGTCCGCGCGGGAAAGAACGCGCCGGAAGATGGCGATCGGGGCTGGGTGGGAACGTTCGGGAGCCCCTCCCCACTCTCAGCCCGGCAGCCGGCAGCAAGAGCTCGCGCCCCTCCCCAGACGGCGCCTGCGCTGGAAGTGGGAACGCTCCCAGGCGGGCGAGGGTCGTGGCTGAGCCCTGGGACCAGCTGTCTCTCAGTAGTAATTGAAAGATAGATGCCTTGAAGTCACCAAACCACCCTCCCCCTTTTTTTAAATGGAAACGTCAGAATTGTTGAATCCGTCATTACCTGGCTTAAGACCGAGAACACCCACCTGGCATTTGAAATGTGTGAAATTACTCGTCTATTGGATCTCTGAGCCCTTACCTGTATATTTTATATATCCCAGAAATCATAAACACTTAAAAGTGCCCTTATCTAGCAGTCCACCCTCCACCAAAATGCCTACCATACTTGGAATATAATATAGTACGTCTTCCCCGTCTTGATTGATTATATTAGTGCAACATTAGTTTTCTTTTCCCCCTAAATTTAGAGTTAGGTCTCCCTTGCTCAAAAAGCAACTCAAAACCATGCCACAGGCCTTCTAGTTAGTTACTCAGGTCAAAAACTTGGAGTCATCCTTGGCTCCTCTCATTCTCTCCTCTTCACCTCCAATCTGTCAAGCATGTCTGTTGATTGTGCCCTCAAAATAAACCAGAATCAGACCACTTCTCCCCTGCATCACTTTCATCTGCTCTAGCCTCGAGGATACTTCGGTGGCCTACTAAATGGTCTACCTGCCCACCATTAACGCAGTCTGTTATCAAAACAACAATCAGAATATCCTCCTACAAAAAAAGTCAGCTTCTGTCTCATCTGGTCAAAATCTTCCATTGCCTCCCCATTTCCTAAACTGTAAAAGCTAAGGTTCTTAGAGTCTGTCATACGGAATGAAGTAAGTCAGAAAGAGAAAAACGAATACCTTACGCTAACACACATATATGGAATCTAAAAAAAATGGTTCTGAAGAACCTAGGGGCAGGACAGGAATAAAGATGCAGACGTAGAGAATGGACTTGAGGACACGGGGAGGGGGAAGGATAAACTGGGACTAAGTGAGAGAGTGGCATGGACATATATACACTACCAAACGTAAACTAGATAACTAGTGGGAAGCAACCGCATAGCACAGGGAGATGAGCTCGGTGCTTTGTGACCACCTGGCGGGGGGATAGGGAGGGTGGGAGGGAGACGCAAGAGGGAGGGGATATGGGGATATATGTATATGTATAGCTGATTCACTTTGTTGTACAGCAGCAACTAACACACCCTTGTAAAGCAATTATACTCCAGTAAAGATGTTAAAAAAAAAAAAAAAAAAAGGTCTTCACTGTTTCTACAAAGCCCTTGGATTTGCCTTTTGCTTTACTCCCTGACTCCAATTGCTTGTATACTCCAGACAGGGACTTTGTGAGAGTTTTTTCTCTGCCGGTAACATTCTTTCCTGGTGTCCACCTTCACCTCTTTTAACTCCTTGATCCAATCTTACCTTAACAATGATGCTCAGCCTGACCACGCTATTTAAAACTGTAACCACCCCAAACCCAACTCTCAGTCCTTCCTAACTTGCTTCTTCTTTTCTTCCCATGACACTTAAAACCTTGCAAAAATCTTTACAATTTATCTGTTGTATATTTATGTTTTAATGTCTGTCTTCCCCAATAGAAGATGGGATTTTGTGTTTTGTTCAACTGATGTATCCCAAGTGCCTAGAGTAAATGAAAACAATTTTAAGTCTCCTAGGTAATAAAAAGTGCAAAGCAACAAAAAATGACCAATTTTTTATTTTAAACTTCCTCTTGGTTCCAATTTCTATCAGTTAACCATAAGATCCCTATCTACATCATAACATAAGCATTTTGATTTTCTGGTTACTCTGAGTACAGTGATAACTTGACATTCAATGCAGTTTTTCTAACCATTGCTATCATGGTATTCTATTTCACTGAAGAAGACAAACATGATAAATTAGAGAAAACTTTCTGGTGTAAAACTCAAAGGCATTTTAATGCTAAAAATGTCCGTATGCTGTGATAAACCATAATGGAAGAATATTTTTAAAAGAATGTCTCTATGTCTATAACTTAGTCACTTTGTTGCACAGCCAAGACTGGCACAGCACTGTAAATCAACTCTACTTCAATAAAAAGAAAAAAAAAAATTTTTTAAGTCCTATGACAAAAAAAAACCCAGAAAATTTCTGAACTTGATATATATTTGTAATCTTTCCTTTGAATTACAAATGTAGTCATCTTGTGTGAATGCCTTAAGTAATAACATTTCCTATCATTTATTCATAAAAGTTAGTATTCATTACGTAAACATTTATTTCCAGATTTTTCATATTTTGTTTATAACATATCACATATGATTGAATACCTTAATAATATCTAATTTCAGTTGCTATAGCTATTCCTACATACCTCTTGCCAGTAGAAAAATAAAAGTAAATTAAGAAGACAATTCCATTCAATCAAAGGATACGTTTTGTATGAAAGTCTGTGCATATAATGATTTGTTCAGTACAATACTTATAGCATAGTCTATTTACATACTTAATTTATCCTTTCTGATTTAAAACTATTTAAGGCTACAGATGATCCCTTACAATCTGGATTATTTTTATATAAAATTCAATAGACTGCTTTTATTTCTTAAAACTATTGACTATATATTTCATTAATGTAAAAATATGGTTTGGGGGATTTCCCTGGTGGCACAGTGGTTAAGAATCCACCTGCCAATGCAGCGAACATGGGTTCAAACCCTGGTCCAAGAAGATCCCACATGCCGCGGAGCAACTAAGCCCATGTGCCACAACTACGCGGAGCAACTAAGCCCATGTGCCACAATACTGAGCCTGCACTCTAGAGCCTGTGAGCCACAACTACTGAGCCCGTATCCCACAACTACTAGAGCCCGCGCACCTAGAGCCCGTGCTCCACAACAAGAGGAGCCACCACACTGAGAAGCCCACGCACCACACAGAGAGTAGCCCCTGCTCGCCACAACTAGAGAACGCCCGTGCGCAGCAACAAAGACCCAACACAGCCAAAAATAAATAAATTTAACAACAAAAAAAGGATTAAAAAATATGGTTTGTAATGAATAATTACAATAATTGTAATAATACCACATAATAATTTTTCTGGAGTCAATATTATGATGTGTCTGCACTGTCCTTGAAATTGTTACCAAGTAAAAACTTATCTCAAAAGGACAGAGTAGGGCTTCCCTGGTGGCGCAGTGGTTGAGAGTCCGCCTGCCGATGCAGGGGATACGGGTTCGTGCCCCGGTCTGGGAGGATTCCACATGCCGCGGAGCGGCTGGGCCCGTGAGCCATGGCCGCTGAGCCTGCGCGTCCGGAGCCTGTGCTCCACAACGGGAGAGGTCACAACAGCGAGAGGCCCGCGTACCGCAAAAAAAAAAAAAAAAAAAAAAAAAAAAAGGACAGAGTAGAAAATAGTCATTGTTCATAATTCAACCACATACTGCTAAAGTTAAATGCAACTGTTACAGTACAAAATAAAATGTCTTGCACCTTACTAGCCCATAAACAAGAGAATGATCTCAACAAAACTAACATGGTATATTTGTAACTTAACAAATGGAAACATTAACTAACACCAAGGACAACGGCAAACAATGTGTTGGTCTAACCAACTACTATCACTATTCATGAGCTCACACAGCTATCACACTTGCCTGATTATGCAATCTCTTACTTAGTTAAGTTTTCCTTTAAAATGTTTACAGCAAATGGATTTTTCTTAAAAGTATACTATTATTTTTTTAACTACTTTCCAAAACTCAGTACCAGCTACCTATCACATATAGGGGAGACGGTGTATAGGGTCAGAGTCTGGAGTTCAAACTCTGATGCAGAATTAGCCGGGTGATCCTGACCAAGGTTCTTAATCTTCTAAACCTGTCTTTTCTTCTCATTTAATGAGACCATAGCAGAACTTATCTCCAAGAGTTGCTGGAAGAAATCAGTGAGAGAACTCAAGCAGAGTTCTTAGCCCTGGGCCTGGCACATGCTCAGTGCTGGTAAATGCTAGCTATTATCATTACACAAGCATATAATTAAGCTCATTGCCCTATATTTGTAATAGTGAGAAAATGGCTCATAATAGGCCCCAAATGGGATTGAATTCTACATCAAGATAGTATTATATGCAATTAAATGAACATTTTTAAAACAGCACTAATGTTTCTTCTACCACCACTATGTGCCAGGCACAGTTCTAGGTAACAAAGGAAGCTAAGAGAAATAAGGTCCAGACCTTTACAGTTTTTTTTTAACTGTAAAACCTTTACAGGCTTTACAGTTAAATGAAAAGTGACATACAGTTAGCAAATAACTGCTCTCAAAGTAGTATGACCGTACTTCATTGTTTGTCAGGGATACTTCTTGTCCTGGCTTAATAGTTATTTGTGCCCACTTTCGTTCTCAGTATGTCCAGGTTTGGATAATAAGTATGTGTAAATTGCTTGGGGGTACAGAGAAGGAACCATAAGCTTCGTGTAAAGCTGAAGAGACTTAAATTGCTCCTTGAAAGGAACATCTAAATTGGCCTAGTGGACCAAAAGAGGGAAGAAAGGCAGAGGGAAGATTTCATTTTTATTGTTCTGAGTCAAAACTATAAAACTTTTCCATACTTGTTAAGAAACTTAGTAAATCCCCTTGACCAATGTTATATGAATTAGTTTGAGGACTTTGTATTTTTTCCTGAAGATATATCAGGGACACTCCAAGACACAAACAATACAACATGTATTCATTTATTTATACAACAAATATCTATTGAGCATCTACTATGTGTATGTGGTCTTCAGTGTGATAGAGGATACAAAAAAATTTACAAGACAGAATTAAGCAACACAAGATCTAGTAGCAAACACTAAATGTCTTAGCTAATTAGTCAACAAGATAATCAGACACAGCACACAAAGTGTGATTTGGGGAGACTGAGAAAAATCAGGAAACACAGGGAACTTATTGAGAAAGGAGAAATGCCTCAGAGGAGAACCACAGTCCATGGCCCTTCTGTGACTGAAGCAGCCCAAGGTAGGAGAGGAACCTAAGTCAAGCTCTGCTTTACACTCTTTCCCAGAGCTGACCCTTGCTGCTCATCAAACCACAAATATTCACTGAATGCCTGCTGTTTGCCAGGTAGCATACCAAATGCTGTGGGAAAATTTAGTATAAAGCATGGTCTTTGTCCTTAATGAAATGTCACACAGCAACATTTGAATAATTAGACACAGTAGCCTTATGAATGCAGTTGAGGGGATCACTCAGGTCTGTATTGGTTTCTTAGAGGGAGAGGAATTTGAGGTGGGTCTCTGGGAAGAAGAAAGTGGGGTCTGTGTTTTCTGAACTGTGGATTGCACATCTCTGGTGGTATGGGGGATGACTTTAGGTAGCACACTGAAGCGGGTGGGGATGGGAAGGAAGAGGCAAGGTAGTTTGGGGTACATGCAGCTCGCCAAGCTTCAACACATGGCCTGTAATATAATTGCATTGTAGCCCCTTAGCTCAAAACACAACACAACAAAAACAAACAGAAAAAGAGTTAGGAATTGTAATAAAAATGCCCCTGGGGACAATCAAAGAGGAAGAAAGGAGTCTTTTGAGAATCACTCTGCTATGTCAGGTTAGAGACCACAAGTGACTAAGAATTTCTTTCTTTCCCTTTTTTTTTTCTTTTACAGTTAACACCTATATATGGCAGGTAATTCAGATTTTCCATATATGATAGTGACAGAAGTTTCCTTTATACATTTGTTAAGGTGAAAAATATGATTCAGCTAAAAGAAATCTCTCAAGTAAACAACAGAGGCAATAAAGAGAAAAGGGATGTGGCACTTTAGGGAACACAAAGCTTGGTGAGCAAAGGTTCAGTAATTGGCACAATTAAAGGTGTGTTCCCAGAGAGAGCAAGAGCCACAATGGATTTTGAGCTGAGTATTGGGATATTGGCATGCAAGTGTGGGGAAAGAAAGGGTTCAAAAGGCAGGTAACCTACAGGGAGTGAAGTCTGCTACAGGCAGGGGAGGGTGCTCCTCCTGCATGCACACTGAGGAAACTCCTTGGCCCAGAGGAACCAGCAGAACTGGCCCCAGTGGCCTGTTAGGAAGCCATTCAGGGGGACTCCCATCTCTATGGTTTATCAGGGCTCCAGCAATACAGGACATGGAGGCTCCAACATACCTCAAAGTGCCTGGACACTGCTTCCTTTAAAACAGGTGGGACATGTATGTTACACCTCCTCCTAGCAGAGAGATCTACATGTGGCTTTCAGAAAGAAAGTATATGATGATTAAAACTGGGGGGTCAAGTTGAAGGGAAGGTGGCAAGTCAGGAACCTTCACATCCATCCTCTACTTCTCCTCCAGTAAGTGTTACTGTCTAATCATGATTCAGCTCTTGCTTTTGTCCCTATGACTAGCTAAGCTAAGCATCTGGGAAGACTCTGACAGCTTGCTTTCTGCCACTGTCTCTGTGGTGGTGTACATGCCCTGTATAACCCCCAGGACTGTAGCAGGCAGAGAGCTGAAAATGCACCACCCACTCCCCCCAGTAACCCATTCCCTAAACCCTGGGACCTGTAAAAAGAATGAGATATCATTCCCACAATTATGTTATGTCATAGTTGACCTTAAAATAAGATTATCTGGGTGCCCCTGATCCCATTACCTGAGCCCTTAAAAAGCAGAGAGTTTTCTATAAATGGGGGCAGAAAGAGAAGCCAGAGAGATTCAAAGCACGAAACAGATTCAATTTGCCATTGCTGGCATGAAGATGGGAAATGGGGCACGTGACAAGGAACACATCCAGCTTCTAGAAGCAGAGAGTAGCCCCTGGCTGACAGCCAGCAAGGAAGCAGAAACCTAAGTCCTATACCCACAAGGAACTGAATACTGCCAACAACAAAAATGTGCTTTGAAACAGATTTTCCCCCCACAAAATATCGAGATGAGAACTCAAACTTGCAGGCATCTTGATTTCAGCCATGTGATAATGTGAGCAGAGAATTCAGCAAAGCCATGCTGGACTTCTGACCTACAGATAATATGAGCTAATAAATGGGTGTTGTTGTTGTTGTTTTAACATCTTTACTGGAGTATAATTGCTTCACAAGGGTGTGTTAGTTGCTGCTGTACAACAAAGTGAATCAGCCATACATATACATATATCCCCATATCCGCTCCCTCTTGCATCTCCCTCCCTCCCACCCTCCCTATCCCACCCTTCTAGGTGGTCACAAAGCACCAAGCTCATCTCCCTGTGCTGTGCGGCTGCTTCCCACTAGCTATCTATTTCACATTTGGTAGTGTATATATGTCCATGCCACTCTCTCACTTCAACCCAGCTTACCCTTCCCCCTCCCCGTGTCCTCAAGTCCATTCTCTACGTCTGCATCTTTATTCCTGTCCTGCCCCTAGGTTCTTCAGAACCTTTTTTTTTAGATTCCATATATATGTGTTAGCATATGGTATTTGTTAACGGGTGTTGTTTTAAGCCACCAATGGTAATTTGTTACAAGGCAACAGAAAACTAACACAACCCTGTCACTGAATTAACCCTTCTCTAGATACGCCTCTAGCCTCAAGAGTGTATGAGCTGCCACTCTATTGTCAATCCACAATTGACAATAAAATAAATAAGCCTGGGTTATTTATGATTATATGAGGAGGGGAATCATGGGAAAAGATTGGAATTCCTGATAATTTGGCTTGTGAGGGACTTACGTTATTTTCATTTGGGTAAAAAAGGAAATATGACCCTATTTTGAAGTAACAGGCTGGTGAGACTTCACGATCGTGGGTGTTATTAGAATTTCAGGGACTTCCCTGGTGGCACAATGGTTAAGACTCCACGCTCCAAATGCAGGGGGCCCGGGTTCGATCCCTGGTCTGGGAACCATATGCATGCCGCAACTAAGAGTTCGCATGCCACAACTAAGGAGCCTGTCTGCCACAACTAAGACCCAACACAATCAAATAAATAAATATAAAAACAAAAAAAATTTCAGGTAGCATAAGGCAAAAGAAAGACAGAGGAAAGAAAGTGTTCTTCAGCAAAAAGAGAATGATCTCTAGTGACACGTGGATATGAGTATGTTTTGCAGATTGCAGGCTGTCTGATCATGGACTTGTAGGAAATTTTCTTAACCTTTTTGAACCCCAGACTACTTATCTTAAAATAGGGAAAATAACTATCTAATAAGATTTGGGGACAATTAAATGAAATAGTTCATGTAAAATCTCAGCGCCTGCAGCACAGTAGACTATCAATAGTTTATCTCCATTACTAGAGTGGAATTTTTTTCACAACACCTTTGCAATGTTTCTATGGTAAAAGTAACTAAATTATAGCATATACCAAACCAATGCTATCCTACAGAAATATAATGCATGCCACACTTGTACTTTAAAATTTTCTAGTAGTCACATGAAAAAAAAGTAAAAATATGAAACTAATAGCACATTTCAATTCAGTATACCATGTTTCAAGTG
This sequence comes from Mesoplodon mirus, assembly GCF_964341445.2. Taxonomy (NCBI): domain Eukaryota; kingdom Metazoa; phylum Chordata; class Mammalia; order Artiodactyla; family Ziphiidae; genus Mesoplodon; species Mesoplodon mirus. The sequence goes on from NC_138980.1 coordinate 75,441,118, forward strand.
CTCAATAGCAACATGTAGCTAGTGACTATAGTGTTAGACGGCTCAGTACTAGAACTCTATCTAAACAAGTATTTTCAATCAATTCTCCTTTACTCTTCGTTAATTCTAAAATAAACATAAATAGGTGATCAGTATATAATTATAGATGTATGAGAACATACATGTACACACATTACCCTCTGGCACATACCAAATCCAGATGATTTGGGGTTTTGTTGTTGTTGTTATTTTACCATCAGTTCTTAGTTACAATGAGTCACACTTGAATCAGAGAAGCAGTGTGTAAGTGGTACGTGGGTTTCTAATTTTAAATTCGAAGACATACCACACATCAGAGCTACATAGTCAAACTAAATAATACCGGACAATTATGATAGCTAGGTTAAAACAAAAACCTATCTTGCACAGAAGAATACTCGCTGATTTTTAAAGTAACTTTAGTAAAAGATTATATATTTATTTCCTTTGCTTGTTCTTTGAAGACATTGGAGTAGACTTTTGGATTCTACAAAAGCTTGTTTTTTTTCTTTCTAAGTCATTATCTCCATTATGTGAGAATGAGGACTAAAGCAAATCAGAACTATAGAAAATAGGAGCAATGCACAGCAGCCACTAAGGACTCACACAAAATGTGTGACACTTCTACTAGGATCTTCAAAGATGATTCAGACAGTGATCTTGCCCCTAGAGTGGATACACAGAAAAACATGAGACATCCAAACATGTATAACACAAGGCAGAACACTGAAAGAGAATGAGAGATACCAAAAAGCATACCACAAGTATTTGTAAGAACAGAATTCTTTTCGGTGGGGATTAGGGAGGGTTTCCTAGAAAAGTAGCCTTTGTGAGAGGTTTTAAAGAATGTTCTTTAAATGATGGTTAATAGGGCTCAATTCAACAAATATTTGTTTCCTACCTACTGTGCGGCAGGCCCCATTGTAGGCAGTGGGGATTCAGTAATGGAAGTCTGTGCTTAAGCTGTGGATGGGGGTGAAGAATGGTGAAAGACAAGTAAAACCAGCAATACAGCCCTTTCTGGATTCCAACCACTTTTTCCACCTTACATTACCTCTGACATCCCTCTGCCTCTGAAGTCTTCTGAGGGTCTGCCTCTTGTACCCACAAACGACTGCTTATCTCTTCTGTTTCTGACCTTTAATCTAGAATATGACTCTTGGTCTTACCTTGTTCTCAGATCAGCCTGGTTGTAGGATCAGGGTTTCATTCTTTGGCCCCTACCCTGCAGCCACATGCACACTCTGCCCACCCCCTGTTCCAGCTCTAGCTCTAGTCAGGAAGCTACAGAGTCAAGAAGCTGCCACCACAGCTTCAGGCTCCAGCATTACTCTGGTATAAAGAGGAAGTTGGGCACAGTTTACTAAGTATTATCATAGAGATAGTTCTAGTGGAGAACATTTGACTCAGCCTGTGAAGATCCAGAAAGGAGTCCAAAAAGAGCAGATGCTTGAGAGGAATTATCCAAGAATGAAAGGAAAGATGAGATTTTTTGGCATAGAAGAACAGCATGTACAAAATCAGGGAGAGGTGAGAGTGTGATGCTCTTAGAATGAGTGCCGGTCAGAGAAGGGTCCTATGGGCAGGGAGAGGAAATGATTCTGGACCTGCAGAAAGAGACTATATCATGTTAAGGAGTTTGGATTTATTTAGAAGATGATAAAAAGTAGAGCACAAAGACAAAATGCATTAATGATGATGCTTTAAAAGAATATAGTTATATGTGTGGACATATCATCAGTGTATCATACATAACTTTTTTTTTTGCGGTACGCGGGCCTCTCACTGTTGTGGCCTCTCCCGTTGTGGAGCACAGGCTCTGGACGCACAGGCTCAGTGGCCATGGCTCATGGGCCCAGCCACTCCACGGCATGTGGGATCCTCCCAGACCAGGGCACGAACCCGTGTCCCCTGCATCGGCAGGCGGACTCTCAACCACTGCGCCACCAGGGAAGCCCCATACATAACTTTTGAACTTCAAGATATTCTTGTTTTGATAACTTCCTTGATAAGCTCCATGTAGCATTCACCCATAAAGTGTAGTATGTGAAAACCTGAAATGGAATTACAGTACCTACATGATTATTTCAAGCTTATCTGTTTGCTTTTAATAATAAATCATCAGTATTGTGGAGGTTGATTACTTTCTGGTTAATTTTCCATTAATCTGAACAGTTTTTATTATTAACTATGTTTATCTCCTTATGAATAATAATTGCACACACATGAAATTCAGTGGTCAACGTCAATTCCATGAGTCACTCTGCTATTCGTGTATTATCTCCTAGACGGTTTTTTCTTTTTTCTCTTCTATCACAATATAGAATTGCATATTCTATTCCACTAAAAAGTAGGTTAAATACAAATAGAAAAAGTATGAGAATCTCTTAAAAGAGAATGGTATCTTGAAAGAGAAAGGAAATTAACCTATTTAGGTGGGGGGGAAATGTTAACTTCTTAGCCATTTCTCAAGTTCATGGGAATTTCCTAAATGGGGGAAACATGAAAGTTTTTTCTTTAATTTTTTAAATGTTTTTCTAATCTTTTTTTTTCTTTAATTTATTTGGTTGCACTGGGCCTTAGCTGTGGCTCCAGAGCTACTTAGTTGCAGCACATAGGCTCTTTAGTTGTGGCATGCAAACTCTCAGTTGTGGCATGCATGTGGGATCTGGTTCCTTGACCAGGGATTGAATCTGGGCCCCCTGCATTGGGAGCACGGAGTCTTATCCACTGCACCACCAGGGAGGTCCCATAAGTTTTTTTTAAAAAATAGTTACCTTGGGCTTCCCTGGTGGCGCAGTGGTTTAGAGTTCGCCTGCCGATGCAGGGGACACGGGTTCGTGTCCCGGTCTGGGAAGATCCCACATGCCGCAGAGCGGCTGGGCTCATGAGCCATGGCCGCTGAGCCTGCGCGTCCGGAGCCTGTTCTCCACAACGGGAGAGGCCACAATGGTGAGAGGCCCGCGTACCGCAAAAAAAAAAAAAAAAAGAAAGAAAAAAAATAGTTACCTTTAATAAAAAGAGTGATCTCTGCTGTGATTTCTTGGTTTAGAAAAGTGAAAGAAACTCAAAGGGGTTAATTACAGCTTCCTGCTCCAGGCAAGACCTGCCCAACATATTCTTTTGCTCACCAAAATTATTCAGTTCTATTTTTATATTCCATTAACTGATAAATATTAAATCAATAAGAAAGATATACAGGGCTTCCCTAGTGGAGCAGGGGTTAAGAATCTGCCTGCCAATGCAAACAGGGACACAGGTTCAAGCCCTGGCCCAGGAAGATCCCACATGCCATGGAGAAACTAAGCCCATGTGCCACAACTACTGAGCCTGAGCTCTAGAGCCCACAAGCCACAACTACTGAGCCTGCATGCCACAACTACTGAAGCCTATGTGCCTAGAGCCCGTGCTCCACAAGAGGAGCCTTGACAATGAAAAGCCCGTGCACCGCAACGAAGAGTAGCCCCCTCTCACTGCAACTAGAGAAAGCCTGCACAGAGCAACAGACCCAACACAGCCAAAAATAAATAAATAAATAAATTTATAAAAAGAAAAGAAAGATATACAAAATATTAAAATAAGTCATCTAATTGTTAAGAATTCTGATAAGCAGCTATAATATTATTTTTTTCACTTTGTTTTTACATAGTTTTAGGCATCTCTATATATTCTTTAGAAGTGGATTTCTAAAATTAAGACTTTTTTTTAGTAGTTTTAGGTTTATAGAAAAATTGACTGGAAAGTACAGAGTTCCCATGTAGCCCTCATCCCCCACCCCACAGTTTCCTGGTTATTAACAACTTGCATTAGTGTGGCATAATTGTTATGAATGATATCTTTTCAACAAAGTTTTAAACTTTCCGCCAAAGAGTTCTTGGATATCTTATGTTAGATTTACTCCTAGACACTCGATAGTCTCTAATATTTCTATAAATAGTTTCTTCTCTTTAACTGTATTTCCAGTTGTTTGCTGCCAGTAGTATTGATGTATAGAAATGCAACTCACTTTTGTCTTACATAGGACATTTTGTTAATTTTAGCTTATTTTGGGTTGTCTATGTAAACAATCATATCAACTGCAAATATTGACCGTTTTGTTTCCTCCTTGCCAATCCATATGCCTCCATGCTACTTAGGACCACCAGTGTAAGGTTTTATAGAAGAAATGATAGGGGAATCTTTGTCTTATTCTTGTTTTTAAAGGGAATGCTTCTAATATTTTCCCACTTAGAATGATGTTTGCTTTAGGTTATCTACAGTATTCTAATCAAGTTAAGGAAGATGAGAAAGTAGATCCAACATATATATATGTAATTGGTATCCTCAAAGATACAAACCCTTCCCCCACAAAATGACCATCCTAACTATTTAAAAACATAAATCAAGAAAACTTTTTCTCCAGATAAAAGGTAATTTGACTATTATGAATCAAATAATATGAGACATATCCTAGCAAAAAAGTTATTAAGAATCAAAGAAAAAGAAAGAAAACTTTGGTTTGCCAGATAAAAGTTTAAGGCACAATAACTGTGTCTCAGATTTCCCCACAGCCCTGATTACAAGTCAGTAAAATAATGTCCTCAAGAACTCAAAGTCCTCATGGAAACAAAGTGTGAGTCAAGAATTTTATGCCCAGTAAATTGCTTTTCAGGTATAAAAGCAATAGAAGTACAATTCTGAATATGGAAGAATTTAGAGAATATAATACCCATGTTCTTCTTGAACAAACTACTTGAGGACTTACTTTCAGTCACCTGAGAAATAAATGAAACCATAGCAAAAGGACAAAGTATGCAATACTGAATTCATTTGACGGTGAGAACAGAACAATATAAAAGCTTTGTGGTTAAAGAACAAAATGTAAATGTCATAAATTCTGATGTTAAAGGAATACAACTTCTAACAAAAGTTGGGGGCTTCCCTAGTGGCGCAGTGGTTGAGAGTCCGCCTGCCGATGCAGGGGACATGGGTTCGTACCCCGGTCCGGGAAGATCCCACATGCCGCAGAGCGGCTGGGCCCGTGAGCCATGGCCGCTGAACCTGCGCATCCGGAGCCTGTACTCTGCAACGGGAGAGGCCACAACAGTGAGAGGCCCGCATACTGCACAACAAGAACAACAACAAAAAAAACCAAGTTGGGACAGGAAGGAAAAAAGGTAAAGACTCAAGCAATATATTTAAGAAAATTCATCGGGCATTGGGGTTTTTAAAAAATGTATCCAGGTGATTCTAACAGGCAGCTAAATTTAGGAACCACTATGTACTATGGGAATAATGATAGTTACTCTCCTTTTCAAGCCTCAATTGTCCACGGTAAGTACACCAAACACTCTTGATTTCTACCAGTCTCAGGGCTGCTGAACAAGGAGACAGCAGTGTGTAACAATCTGTATATTAAATCTCATATGAGAAAACTATTTTTTTTCCTTCTTGGTGTGAGATATTATTTTAGTATACAATCTTGGCAAGAACAGGCTGTTCTTGACTATGAATCTGGCCAATTGTTATAGAAGTCACCAACAAGAGTTACAATGAATAAATCCAATCAGTATGCCCTGTACCTGGAACATCCATATCAATCATGGAGACTGATAAAAGAATAGTAAGCACAGCAAGGACCAAAAATAAATTAGAAAACAAACAAACAAAAACCCAGAGATAACCACCTGTAAGCTCTGGTATCCAGCAAATTTAAGAATGCTTTCGGGGTCTCCTCTTGCAAGAAGAGGAGTTGGGGACTAACTAATCCTTGTCCTTTCTTTCCTGTTCCCATAATTTTCTTACTCCGTTCTGGGTTTTCCCATCAGCCTATTTGCTTGTCTGTGGTTTTGCTCCACAGAAGTAGCAAAATCCATTCCAGGTATTTGTATCAGCCTATCAGGCTGGCTGCAATTTGGAGCCATCAGTAGTCAATTTTTTATATTTGCTTTGTGTACTATAGGAACAACTCCCACTGTCCCTTATCATGTTGTGGTCCACTCCCTGGTGAACTGGACCTGGACTTTTTATCATTATGCAGTGTTTCCCTATCTCTAGAAGTACTTTTTGTTTTAAAGCCTGATATTAAAGCTACATCAGCTTTCATTTGGTTAGTATTTGTATGATCTAACTTTCCCCATTCTTTTGCTTTCAACTTCAAGATCTCTGCTCAAAACAATGGGAGTTTACTGAATTCTAATTTAATAGCTATTTGGGTCAGTACATTGAATCCATCATTCCATTGTTTTCTGACTTCCGTTGTTGTTGGGATCCAACTGTGGCTCCTGTAAAGGTTATACACTTCAGGTGTGAACTTTGGCAGCAGACAATTCAGAACAACTGTTCCTAGATCAAAATCCACTTTCTCATGGGCTGAAATTATAAGCCTGCTGAGCTAAACCAGAAAAACAAATATGGTAGAAATGACTAAGTTCTGAGATCAGAATCGGCACATAATTTGTGCAGCTCTGTGCAAAATGAAAATGCAGGACTTTTTGTTAAAAAATTATTTTATTTAAAAAATTTATTTCATTTATTTATTTATTTGGGACATGCGGCACGGCTTGCGGGATCTTAATTCCTCAACGAGGTACCGAACCTCTTCAGTGGAAGCACAGAGTCCTAACCACTGGACTGCCAAGGAATTCCCCCAAAATTATTAAGAATATCAAGACAGTGGTAGCAGGACACTAAACCAAGTTTAGGGTCCTTCTGAACACGGGGCCTGTGTGACTACACAGGTTGCACCCATGAAACTGGTACTGTGTGAGATAGACTGCTTGTTGAGCTGATCTATGACTTTTCTGCACAAATGGAGCCATTTGTGCCATTAGGACTTGAGTGAAATTCAAAGAAGAAAGCTGATCGAAAGAAATGAGTCATAAAACTTTAGAAAGCAATCAATAACCTTCTTGCAAACATACACAGACTTCTCTAGAAAGAATACACAAGTGAATTCTTACAATTCTCAGCTATTGCTTTCAGGGGACAACTTACTCTAATTATAATAAACAAGCAGAAATGTCAAAGAAGAGACTCATTTTTGCTCATTTACTACAACTATTACCACTTAGTAGAAGGTAGTATTGAGGCAGAAGGAAAAATATTCCGGAATTCAATTCTGTTTTCTAAACATTTTCCCATAGCTACCACCCATCCTTTAGATTTCACTGTGGAAATAATAACTTAGATGAAAACAAGTATATACCAGTGAGTTAATAATAGTTGTGTGATATACACATGGAAGGGTATCAAGCTACATTGCAATTTGGATATCTAATAAGGTATCATGCTTTCATTAGGTTGGAAAAACGAACAGCAATTGTATATTCATTCATTCAACAATTGTTTAATGAGTGCCTACTATATGTCAAGTAGAGAATAGTAAAAAAATAACACTGTATATATATACATATATACATGTAGGTATGTAAATGTATGTATCAGATATTAGTATAATAAGAAAAGAAAGCGGTTAAAAGGAATAGGAAGTAAAGAGGGGTTGAAATTTTAAAGGGGTGACAGTCAAGGCAGATTTTACTGGGAAGATGACATTTGAGGAAATGTTTGAAGTAGATGCAGGTATTATGAGAATTTTGAGTGTGTTTGTGGATATGAAGAGACTGAAGATAAAGGAGAAGAGATAAATGATGGAAGATGGTCTGGGAGGTGATAAGGGGGTGGGATCAAGGGACATAGGTTAAAGGATTGGCCCTGAAAAGGGAAAGACAATTCATTTTCTGAGATCAGAGAAAGTGACCTAAAAATGAATTCAGAGTAAAAGGGAATTGTAAATTATTGACTTTTGTACAGAGTTAAGGTGATACTAGCAACCTTAATCCTATGAGACATAAGACCAAGGTCAAGGAAATAGTGGCGATATTAGTAGAGAAAAGAAAGTGCATAAGATAGAAATGTAAGAATATAATTTGGGAGCTGAAGTACAGAATAAGGAAAAATGAGCTTATTTAGGATAATAAAGGCAAAGACAGTGTTTAATGAATTATTAACATCACAGCTTATAAGGGAAGCATCACGCAAAATAAGACCATAATTTTATAATCTTAAGAAAAACAGAGAGTTCCCTGGTGGCCTAGTAGTTAGGATTCGGCACTTTTACTGCTGTGTTTATGAAAGAATGAATGAATGAATGAATGAATAAAATAAAAAAGTAGTTTAGATTCTGAGCGAAGACAGGACATAATAAAAATCCATAACATGAATTTTGAAATTCAGAAAAATGTTGTATAAAACATAGAGAAATGTTTAAAATCTGTAACTAAAGCAATGATCTGTGGAAGGATTTCCCCTCTGAGCAGAAACACTGTCAAATCAGAGAAGAGTCAAGGAAGTTTACTCTGAGCAGGACTCTGGGATAAAGATCCCACTCCCCAGCTGAGAAAACAAAACAAAGCTAAGCCTCTCTCTCGGATATGGAATCTGAATTTATTCTACCCTTACAGTTAGGGAACTCCCTGCTGAGACATTAATATTAACACTGGAGCTGGACCCCAGTGAAAAACACCTAGGGTGCCTGGCAGTAGCAAACCCCAAACCACTCTAAGGGATGCTTCTGCAACAATGGTCACATGAATTTTGCACTCAACGTTCACAATAAAAAATGACAAAAAACATGCAGTTAGATTACAGTTCACAAAAACATAATAAACAGGAGGATAAGCAACCTCAAGAACTTATAGAAAAATATTTCTTCAAAATTATCTTTCAAAGTATTTTTAAATTAAATAAAATTAATTTTTAAAGAATTAATAATAATAGTAAAGAATTTTTAAAGAATAAAGATTAAAGAAAAAACAGGAACCAAAATTACAGGATAATACATATGAAAAAGAATGGGTAATTTTGATTTAAAAAATACAATTTCTAGAAATGCAAAACAGTCATTTGAATTGAAAAATTCAATCAACTTACTATTACTGCTGTTATTAAATTACAGATTACACACAGCTGAAACAAAATAGCAAAATGGATGATGGAGAAAATTATTCAAAATATATTATGCAGTGATAAAAGAATGGAAAATAAGAATGGGAGATTAAGACACATGAAGGATAGACTGAAAGGCCCAATATAGTCTGAAAAGTGTTTTAGATAGAATAGAAGGAATACAGGAGAGGCTATACATGAAAACATAGTGGATGAGATTTTCCAGAAATGATGAAATAAATAAATTTCCAAATCAGAGGAGACTGGTGAAGAATAATAAAAGTAAATCCATATCTAGACACATAACAGTGATATTACAAAACATATACATTAAAAGGAAACTCTTATGGCAACCTTGAGAAGAGATGGTTACTACAACATATCTCAGATAAAAAGAAAATCTGAAAGGCAATGGAAGAACAGTATCATTGACAAAAGATATATCAGGAGCAACTATAGATACCAGAAAGCAAAGAATAATACTTTCAAAGTCTTGAAGATAAATAACTGTCAGAAGAGAATTCTACATCAAGTGAAACTATTATTCACAAATGAAAGAGAAATAAAGACATTTTAGACAAGCCAGTTAAGGGAATGTGCCTCTCACAGACCCTCAGAGAAAGAACTTTCTTAACAAAAAGAAAATTGAACTAAGGAAGAGTGAGATGCAAGAAATAACAGTTATCACAGGACTGGAAAATGCTGACCTAAGAAAACAACAAAAATGACTAATTTGGGTGTTTAAAATAATGTGATTCGCCCTCCCTCCCCCCAAAAGAAACTGGTGTTATTTTTTTGAGAACTAGATAAACCTATTTTAAAGTGTATATGGAGAAATAAGCCAAAATAGTTGGTAAAATTATGAAATAGAAAAGTAATGAGTGGGAACTCGCTCTACAAGATATTCAAATGTTGTTATAGAGATAAAAGAATAATGTGATACTGACAAGTCAGTGGAGCAGAACAGAAAGCACAGAAACTACTGCATCATATGTTGGATTTTAGTACATGACAAAGGTAGCACTTCAAGTCTTGTGGAAAAGCTAGATTAAGCAATTAATGTGTTAGAATAACTGGTAGCTATTGGGGAAAAAAATAAATTTAATATCTATCTACCTAAAACCCCACAGCGAAATAAAATTTAATTGAATCAAAGATTTAAATGTAAAAAAATAAACTATAAAAATACTACACAAAAATATGGAAGAATACTTGTTAAAAATCTTGAAGTAGAGAAGACTTTTCTAAGTGACAAAAAACCCAGAAACTGTAAAAGAAAATACTGATTTAAAAAAATACCTAGGGGCTTCCCTGGTGGCGCAGTGGTTGAGAGTCTGCCTGCTGATGCAGGGGACACGGGTTCGTGCCCCGGTCCGGGAAGATCCCACATGCCGCGGAGCGGCTGGGCCCGTGAGCCATGGCCACTGAGCCTGTGCGTCCAGAGCCTGTGCTCCGCAACGGGAGAGGCCACAACAGTGAGAGGCCCGCGTACCACAAAAAATAAATAAATAAATAAATAAATAAATAAATAAAAATAAAAAAATACCTAAACAAAGTTAAAAGACAAATGATGATCTGGGAAAAAATACTTGCAATTCATATCATAAATAAAAGAAAACCCAACAATTCTATAGAAAAATGGGCATAGGACATGAACTGACAGTTCACACAAAAGGAAATACCAATGGATCTTAATATATGAAAAGATACAAAAAGACTTTTGACTTGAGTCATAATAAAAGAAATGCAACTTGAAACTCCAATAAGATGGATGGATTGTTTACCTTTTGATTGGTAAACAACAAAAGAGTTTCTAACACATTGTTAACAAGGGCATAGAGAAATGTTTTTAAAAATTTTATTCATTCCTTCATTCCTTTATTTATTTCTGTTTAAAATGTACTTGATGAACCTGAAGGTGGTTTGATGAGGAAATTGGTTGCTGCTTCAAATAGACCCCATAATTTCATTTACTTAACACACAGAAGTGTAATTTTTGTACAAGAAATAGTCCAGTGCAGAATTTCCTAGTGATGGGAGCAAGGGAGGAGAAAGGGAGGTGTAGGGATGGAGGTCTAATCCATGAAGTCACTCAGGGACCTAGGTTAATAATAATTCTGTTTCTTCAGCAAGTGGCTTTCCAAATTGCCCTGAGTACTGACATCCAGCCAAAAAAAGCAGAAAGAACATGGAGAAGAGTGCATGGGAAATGTCTTAGCCAACTTGTGCTACTCTAACAAAATACTATAGATTGGGTGACTTTGGTGGCAAAATTTTTCTTCTCATAGTTCTAGAAGCTGGGAAGTCTGAGGTCAAGATGATGCCAACATGGTTGGGCTCTGATGAGAGCCCTCTTCTGGATTCCAAATGGCTTACTTCTGGTATGGCAGTAAAAGAAGGAGCTAGCTCTCTGGCCTCTTGTTGTAAGGGCATTAATCTCATTCATGAGGGCTCCACCCTCATGATCTAGTCACCTCCCAAAGGCCCCACCTCCAAATACCACTGCATTGAGACTAGGGTTTCAACATATGAATCTTGGGTGTTTACAAACATTCAGTTCATAATAGGACGTTTTAATGGGGCATCATAGGAAGACAATGAAATGCATTTGGAGACAAATTTATTGAAATTAAAACACACATGCCTGTTGTTGCATGCCCTTTGAGGATTTATACTACAGATATACACATGTGCAAAATGAGGTCTATACAAATATGCTCACTACAATATTGTTTTTAGTAGCAAAAACATTAAACAACCTAAATATCCAAAGTAGGTGATTGGTTAAATACATTATGATACGTGAATCTAATGGCTATTATAAGAATTACAAAGCCATTATACTATTATATATTTATATATGTAGTATAAAATATATATTTATATTATTATAAATAATTATATAAATTATTACAAGGAGTGAGGGAGCTCTATATGTACTGATATGAAGTAATTTCAAAGAAATACTTTTAGATAAAAAACAACATGTAGAACAGTGTGGGTCATATGCTACCATTTACATGAGAAAGAAGAAATAGGTACACACCTTATATGCTTGTATATGCATACACTGCTTCTGGACAGATATACGATAAATTGATACTAATGGTTGCCTCTGGGGAGGGGGCCTTGAAGACAAGGGACAGAGATGGGAATAAACCTTACACTGTACAGCTTTTTGTAGCTTTCAAAAAATTTTTTTCCACTATGTACAACCTAGTCAAAACATAAAATACTTAAAAATATACCAAAATATCAGAGAATAATAATATGAAAGATGATGGGAGTTAGGCTGAAAGGTAGTTATGAGAATGAATCAGATAACTTAAAGACATGTAAGCAGGATAAAATTCTAAGGTAACTGCTAAGAATGGATATAAAATGTACAATTCTAAAATAGAATAATAGTAAAGAAAAAATTAATTCAGCAGAAGGCAAAAAGGAAGAAACAAATAAAAGGCACAAAATAGGACTGGTAGTAATAAATTCAAATGTATCAGAAATCACAATGAGTGTGAGCTGATGAAACTCACAAGCAAAAGACAAGGTAACTTCAGATAGTCTCCTTTAGACTGAGCAGCCTGCCAATCACCAAAGATGTGAGAAAGGTCATGTTAAGATCATTCAATCCCAGCCAAATTAGCCCAGACCAGAATAGACCATCCAGCTAACCCACAGAATCAAAACAATAATATATGTTAAGCCACTATGTTTTGCAGCAAAAGTTAATTGGTAGAGTTGGGACTTTAAAAATTATAATAATATAATAAAATAAATTATAATAAAATACAACAATTATAATAAAATGCAATACAACTTGCAACAGTTTTATGCTATTAAATTTTGAAAACCTGTAAAAAAGACAACTTTTTTGAAAAAGATCAACTCCAGAAACAGATTCAAAAAGAGAGTGAAACTATGAACAAACATAAACCATTAATCTAAAATATACCCTCATTTAAAGCACTAGGTTTAGAGTTTACGTTAGATTTTTAAAAAACCAAACTTCAGTAACAGTTAATTTCCATAGAATTAAAAGTAGGGAAAAGATACAACCTGGTATAACTGGTGTTACTTTGCTATAAAATTATACAAGAAGGGCTTCCCTGGTGGCGCAGTGGTTGAGAATCTGCCTGCCAATGCAGGAGACACGGGTTCGAGCCCTGGTCTGGGAAAAACCCACATGCCGCGGAGCAACTAGGCCTGTGAGCCACAATTACTGAGCCTGCGCATCTGGAGCCTGTGCTCCGCAACAAGAGAGGCCATGATAGTGAGAGGCCTGCGCACCGCGATGTAGAGTGGCCCCCACTTGCCGCAACTAGAGAAAGCCCTCGCACAGAAACGGAGACCCAACACAGCCATAAATAAATAAATAAATAAAAATTTTTAAAAAATTATACAAGAAGAGTATGGAGAAAAAAAAATTAAAGGTCAATCCTGCTGACAAACATGGATGAAAAAGTCCTACACAAAATATTAGCAAATAAAATCTAGCATATATATACAGAAAACATATATACACATATAAATCTATCATGACGAAGTAGATATTATAGCAAGAATGCAAAGCAGATTCAACAATGAGAAAATCCTGAACCTAATTAATTCATTACTGTCCTCATTAAAAGATTCAAAAAAGAAGAGCCATTTTATCATCTTATTAGGTACAGAAAAAGAAAACTCTTAGAAGACTATATAAATGGACAGAAACTTTCCTAATCTGAATAAGGACATTGTGCAGTTTTTTGACTTTTAGCTGTCAGCTTCATTCTTGCACTTGCGTTTTCTCTTCTCTATCACAGGGGGCTGGAAGCCTGACAACTGTATTTCCCATGCTCCCTTGCTATGGTTTGGTTAGATACTGCCAATGGGAGACAATGGTGAGGATTTAAAAGGTGGCAAAGGGAGAAAAGCCATTTGTTTCCTTCTTCTGTTTCTGGCTCTAGTAGCAGGAGCAGCTGGAGCAGCTGTGCCCCAGCTGCCCAGAAGCACAGCATTCTTGGGCTCTGAGTTAACAGCACTTTCACCTTTTTGCTCCTTAACCTTTCCAACCATTTTGTAATTAGTTCCCTGTGTTAGCTTCCCTCTGCCATACCTAATTGGTTTGTGTTTTTCAAACTGGTTAATAACTGATATAGGTATCCACCAGACTCTGCAACAAATACCATTCTCAGTGATGATTAGGGAAGAAGGAGAGAGGGAGATGGAGGAGGGGGAGCATGAGCGCTCTCTGGTGTCTCTTCCTATAAGGGAAACTGATCTTACAGGATCAGGGACCCGCCCTTATAACTTCATTCAACCTCGATAACTTCCTTAGAGGGTCCTCTCTAAATACAGCCACACCAGGGGTTAGGGCCTTAATATGAATTTGAGGGGGACACAAATATTCTGGGGCAAGGAGCTAGGCTGTTTGTGTTTGCACTCTAAAACTGAGGTATTCTTAATTACCTTTAGAGCCAAGTGTCCTTTATTGCAGGGAATAGAGCCTCTCATTAACTCAGATAAAGGATGTAAGTCTCACAGAAACCAACGACCAAAGCCAAAATTCCAATGGACTTCATGGGAACTAGAAAGCCACCAGGGACCAAGGCCACTCTATGTTTACAGTCTATGGGGCAGATTCTTTATATGGTGCTGTAGGTCAGGCAGACAATAAAAGATATGTCTAATATGGTTATTAACCATGAGGTTGGTTATGTACCTCTAACAAATATTCCACTTGTCCATAAGTTTACTATATTAGTAAAATAGTGGTTGCTATTCTTAATTCTAAAATTTCCTTTTCCAAACTTCTTTGTACCACCTTTAATTCTAGGATTCTAGAAATTGGCGAACTATACCATATTTGAAAGACACGAGATTTTAATAACCCAAATAAACAGAATTTTTCACTTTTATACTTGGTAAGAAAAGTTGCCAATGGAGACAAATACGAAAGTACAAAATAAAATCAAATTCTATAAATTAATGTTCAATTTTAGTTTTTACAAAGCAAATGTATTCAACCTGACAACGAGTCATGAGCTACCAAATAAAGAAGTTAGATTTCATAACTATAAAGGCTTCTTTTTAAGACCGTATCTTGTAAAGGGACCTTCTTTAAAAATACCATGAATATTACTGATGGTAATGGTGTCCCTTACGATTGGCCAGCTCCTGAACTGACTGATTTTCTATTTGCAGCCAGAATAGTGTTAGGTCAGCTTTATTTATTTATTTATCCCAGGTCAGCTTTAAAGTGGTTTGAGTAATTTCATCAGTCAGGGTTAGACTAGCAAACCAGTAAGAATATCTATTTGGTAAGTAGAGGTGAGTTTGTGGTGACTTCCATTTGGCCTTTCCTACTACAATAGTTTTTTCTCCAAGAGTAAAGCAACCAATGTGGGGGCTATTCCAACTGTGCATGCCAGAACTGGAGAAATAACCATCGGGTGAATTCAAGAGCCTACTGAGCTTGCAGTGAAGTGGACTGGAGCCAAGTTTCCAATAAACATCTAACCTTCGTAAGCCCCTACTCTGACTTATGGACCATAATGGTGCTTTGGTTCTCTAGGAATTAGTGCCAGTGTCCCATAATTTCCACAGAGTTTGGGAGTTCCTCAATGCATATCACCCTAGTAAATGACCGCAGGTCCCTTTGCGTAAGTTTAGGAGCAAGATTTACAGTATATATTTTGGGCTGTGCATTAAGGTTGTTCCTCAGGGGAACCTGGTCTCCCCTTTATTTAAGAGGCTCTGGGTCTGTGAATTGGCTCAAGTCTGGTAACTGGTTCAGGAGCCAAGAGTTTTGTATTGTGTGATTCAAGTCAGACTTTGGCTCATCAGACCTAGCGTTTCCTGCTTATGCAAATCATGCTAAATATAAATGATACTAACTTACTATGCTAAAGTAAGATTTCAGTACATTGCTTATCTAATTCTGACCTAGGGCCACCACAAGCAATTAGCCGACACCAAAGATCTCTATGGGTCAACTCGTTCTGATTACCACTTTGGCTTTGCTGTCCGTTACATTAACCAAACCCACATTGTCTTTGGCAATTAAGCATTGCCATTTTGTCCTTTTCACCAAAGGAGCCTATGATCCTTTGGTTCCAGGGTTTAGTGAACAACCAAGCCAACTCCAAGAGTGGAAAGCCATTCTTAGTTTCTTGGCCTAACATATCAGATCCAGAATTTCTGCTTTGTACACCCAAATCAATACATTTGGCCTGATCCTACTTTACATTCTTTCCACCCTGATCCAACACTCTTAGGATCCCAAACATATTCTGTCAGTCAAAATTAGCAAAATCTCACTATTCTTTTGGTGCATTTGGTTCCTTCTTGTAGGTCATTTTGTAACTGACCTCCCGAGGCCTGCCAGGATTTAAGTCTATTTCGAGTTTGAGAAACAATGAGGGATGGTGGGGATGGGTCCTGAGGACGCTTTGTCTCCTGCAAAGCCACTCTCTCAGGTTCTTCAGGCAAGGGGAGACTGACCTTCTCATGCAGAAAGAAGGGCTACTTCTACTGGAATAGAAGGCAGAGCAAAATTTAAAGGTCGTGGGCCAAGGTTCATTCACATCTGCCCATAAAGTTCCCATATCCATTTTCAAAGTCCCTCTTCTTCCCAATCAATGCCTTAGCTTGAACAAAAAAGACCCTGTGGAGTGGTAAATTCAATTTGCCTTGTAATTCAATCACCCACAGGATTAGCCTTTTGTTCTTCAGCAAAATTTCAGAAACTCTGCTACCGCATGAGATAGAGTTTCTTTTAGGGCAGTCATAAACAAGTTTGTAATTCTGAACGTTCCTAGAATTCCCTGGCTTGTGGAAAGAAATAAAGTCACCTTAATATTGAAGACTGAATTCCACTAGTTTGAAAGCTCTCACGTACATAACTGTAAAACCTTGGGCCTCTTTTGAGGTTTCTCTTACAGACCTATCTCTGGTGTTTTTGGAGGTTGTCGCATAGTGTCACAAAGCATGCATGGCCACTGTGCGTGGCACTGCTTTCACTTGGCTCTGGGCCACCACTCCATACACCCAGCAGACTGTTGCTCGAGCTGGCACCACAGCCCTACTCTGAATTGCCACTCTGTGCTCCACCTAAGCCACTGTTGACACAGGGGCTGCTACTTTACACTCTATGCCTGCCATCCCTGTCATAGCTGCTTCACCTGGACCCCCATTCCCTCTCCCTCAGGCTGCTGTTTATGCTGGCGCTGCTGCCCAAGGTAACTCTCTTGGCCTTTCCACATGGGCTGCTGCTGGCCCAGCTGCTGTCACTCTACCTGGATGCTACTTCTGGGTGCCTTGCTGCTCTGTCCTACTCCATTGCCAGACCTTCTGCTTTGCCTCCTGCTTCTGCTGTGGTCACCCTATCCTTTGCAGCCAGTCAACATCCTTCACTGTCATCACCAATCTGCCTTAGGCTGCTAGCATTCACCTTTTATAAAATGGGTAGAGAAACAGTTTCCTCTTCTCTGTGTTCTGTCCTCTTACAGAATTCCACCTCAGAGCTGCTTGGGGCCTGAGGTGTTACATAGTTTAAGGAGTCTTCAGTATTATCCACACATGCTCCTGTCCTCATAGGTTCATGTTGGCGATTAGGACAGCAGTAGAGCTTGTGGGGAAGTTGAGTCAGAGGCACTGCACTACACCCAGAAATCCTCTTGAAATCTCAGGTCTTATTACTGAGTTTAGTTTATTGTTCTAGGCTTCTTTCCTTGAGATTGTGCCAGGTTTCTTACAGGAGCTGCATAATCTACTTCTCTTTTACCCAGTTTTCTACTCAGTTTGAATTCCTATCATGAACACAGTTCAAATGCTTGTCCTAGAAGATGCCAGTGAATACAAACAGATCCAGTGGTGTGTGAGGGCCTCACTCCACACTAGAATATAAAGGATAGTCACTCCACTGTAGGATTTTAAAACTCTCATTTGGCTTTATCAGAGGGAAATAACTTCATTTCATACATGTATACGTGTGTATGTTTGTATGTACATGTATCAACAATTATTTGTCAGATACATATATTGTGACAAATGCTCCAAGTATATCTATGAGCAAAACAAAGATCTTTGTCTTCAAAGCACTTACATTTAGTGGGAAGACAGGAAAAAAATAACAAATACAATAAACATATATAATATGTATTAGTAGCTGATGACTGCAGAAAAAAAACAGTAGAACAGGGTAAGGATAATCTGAAGTGTCAGTGGTATGTGTGTGCACATGTGTGAGTGTGTGCCTGCATGCATGGGCACAGTTGTAGTAGTAAACCAGATGGTTAGGGCAAGTCTCATTGAGAAGGTTCCCTCACTGAGGGAAGACAAGAAGGAAGAGAGAAAGTTAGCTAAGGAGAAGAACATTTCAGGGAGAGGGCACAGCCAGGGCAAAGTCCTAACCCAAGAGTGTGCATGGTGTAATGGAGTAACAGCAAGGAAGCTGTTGAAGGGGAGTGAAGCTAAGTGAAAGGGAGAGTAGAAAGAGACAAGGTCAGAGAGATAATGGGATGCCAGGTTAAGTTGGACCTTGAACCTGTTGTAAAGGTTTTCACTTTTACTCTGACTAAAATGGGAAGTTTTTGGAGGACTTTGAGCAGACAAATGATACGACCTGTCTTACATTTTTTAAAGCTCTGGCTTCTAACTATGAGGTTTAGGTTAGAGGAAGAGGGATAGTGAAGAGGTTATGAGGTTAGTCCAAATGAGAGAGGATGGTGGCTCAGACCAAGGTAGTAACTGAAGGGGTGGTGAGTACTCAGATTCTGGTAATACTTGAAGGGAGAGTCACATAGGATTTCCCAAGAAATTGGATGTGAGAGAGAGAGAGGAGTCAAAGCTAACTCTAATATTTTTTACCTGAGCAGATGGAAGGAAGGAGCTGTTACGAACTTTCAAGATGCCAAGATAGGGAATGCTGCAGGTGGGCCAAGTTTAAAGAGTAAGGTCCAGAGTTCTGCTGGAGACCTGTAGAGTATGAGATGACTATTAGACATTCAAGGAGATGTTGAATAGGCAGTTGGATATTCAACTCAGGACTCAAGAGGGAGAACTGGGCTGAAGAGAGACATTTGGGAGTTGTCAGATAAGAGGTTTACATTTACAGCCCAGAGACCAGATGAGATCATCCAAGGTAGTGAGTTTGGATAGAGAAGAAAGGGCCCAAGGCTGAGCCTGGGGCACTCCAACACTAAAAGGTTAGAGAGAAGACACCAAGTCAGTCAAACACTGAGAAGAAATAGCCAGGGAGGCAAGAGGAAAACTAAAAGAGTGTGGTATCCTGGAAGTCAAAAGAAAGTACATCAAAGAGGAGGGAGTGATCAGTGTCATAAAATGCTGGTCAGGCAAGATGAGGACTGAAAATTGACCAATGGAATGATCACTGATGGCCTTGACAAGAATAATTTTGGTAGAGTAGTGTAGGCAAAAGCTTCACTGAATTTGGTTCAATAGAGGTGGAAAGGGAAAAATTAGAATCTACAAATGGCTATTAAGGAGTTTAACTGTAAAGAAATTGGACAGTAGGGGGAGGGAAAAGTAGGTCAAAAGGAGTTTTTTGTTCATTTTATTAAAGACAGTAAAAATAATAGCGCCCTTGTAGGAAATGATTTAGTGGAGAATGAAAAGTTGATAACAGGGCCTAGGGAGCAGGAACTACTGGAGCAATGTCTTTTATTGGGTGAGAGGGAATAGGACCTCAGTGTCTAAGTTGAGGGACTGGCTTTAAACAGAGCACGAATAGCTCATCTATGGTAACAAGCCACTATGGGGGAGATTTTGCTTCATGTAGAAAATGGCAATTTTTAATCTGGTTTCTAATATTGGTCATAAGAGAGCAGAGGGTTTGTCAGATCAATGGAAAGTCAGCTTTCCAAGTTGGCAGCTGTGCCCCTACACATCCTCCCCCAGTACTATCTGGCACACACATGCCCAATCCCAAGGGGTGGTCCAGGCCCTAGGCATATTTAGGTAAGGCCAAAGAAAGGGGTCTTTACGGTGGTCACTGTCATTTAATTCTGGTTTGAAGACGCTCCTGATTTGATTAAAACATCAGGTGGGAAGAGAGGAAAGAAACACTTATGTTTTACTGTCAATTGAGTTCCATTTAGGACTAGAAAGGAAGAAAAAAAAACAGTTTTCTATTTTAAGTAAATGGATAGGGTGATGATGAGTCAATAAATTAGCTAGGAAACAGTGCTAGGAAGGAGAGAAAATAATCTGCTATTTTAAGAAAATGGATGGGGTGACAATGATTTCATTACATTAGCTAAGAAACCAGTCAGCGCTTATTGTACGTTTCAGGGGGAGAGGCCTGAAGACTTGAATCTTGGACAAATCTAGAAGCTTGGCAGCAAGCAGAGTAAGAAGCCAAGACTGGATAAGCAGTAGGATGAAGGTAGAAAATGACATTGCAATATGGATTTGTCTTTCTGAGGGAACTGCTGAGAATGGTATGGAGAAGTTAACGGTGCCATGTCCCACACTCATGTCCTCATCTGCGTCCACGCCAGTCACCTGTCACTCTGTTAAAGAAGCCTGCTGAAGTACAAGATCTGGACAAGAAGCAGAGAGTGTATCATCTGAGACCAAAACAGAATTGCAGGGTACTAGTCTACAACAAATAGTAGAAATGCAAATACAAGTGCAGTGATGTGTGAGTCTTCACCTGCATTCGTTTTGTTTAAAATTTCATTTAGCAGTAGCTCTGTTTTGATTCACTGTCGCTATCAAATAATGCCAATAATAGCTGACATATTAAGAACTTACAATGTGTCAGGCACTGTTCTAAGTAGTTAAAATGTATTTATTTAGGGACTCCCCTGGTGGTCCAGTGGCTAAGACTCCTCGCTCCCAATGCAGAGGGCCTGGGTTCAATCCCTGGTCAGGGAACTAGATCCCACATGCCACAACTAAGAGTTTGCATGTCACAACTAAAGATCCTGCATGCTGCAACTAAGACCTGGTGCAGCCAAATAAATAAATAAATAAATATTTTTTAAAAACGTATTTAATTAATTTCAAGCAGGGACCATTATTCTCCCTTTACGGATGAGGAAGCTGACGCACAGAGAGGTTAGATAAACTGACTCTGCACACAAAGCTAGTGGCTAAGTTGGGAGACAATCCAGGCAGGCTAGTGACAAAAGCCAATGTTCCTACCTACTTTGGAATAGTCTCATCTCAGGACTTGGGGACTTCTGGATTGCTAAGAACTTCTTACTGACTTTGGGTGTTTGTGAAAAAATCTGTTTTATCTTTGCATTATGAGATTCTATTTCAATATTAAAATTTGATTGAGTAGAAATTTCTTGTCTTCACAGAGATTTTAAAGTAGAAAAACTTAGCTACTCTTTCTTATGAATCCAAACAATTTCTGGGAGCACTCATCCATGTGAGCATTATGTAATGGTGAGTCAGAGCTGTTTGAAAGGTTTGGGAAGTGATACATTATTTATACTGCTAATTATCACACTAAAATTATAAATTTGCACAATGTTTATTGTGAATATTCTTCAGGTGCAGTTTAGTTATTCAAATTAGTTCTGACTTTATGTATACATATGAATCAATGCTAACTTGCCATGCTCTTTTCAATACCCGTATTTACCAATTAATAAAATATTAAAATTTACACAATTCACCTATGGAAAACAGCTGATGGCAAGTGGGAAAAAAGAGGGCTTATAGAGAAAAAAATGAGAAAGAACAGTTCATTTTTGCAAGTAAGTAAAAACATTTTCCTCTTTATTTTATAAATTGTAGAAGTGGAAAAATGAAACAAAGAAGTATGTTAGGCATGAAGCTCTTCCACCCTGTAACAGAAGTAGTTCATGAAAGCTTCATCCTCTGGAGAAAGAGTGGGTATTCTGGGATTGCTTTTTGTTGTTGTTTTTCCCACAGATAGTGTGCTCACACAACAGAGTATTACATTGTAAATTCTGAAGGTATGGTCACATTTCTCACTTCCTGTATATTTTGCATAGTATCTGGTGCTTTGCATAGGAGAGGGTGTTATTAATAAATATTGTTTTGGCTGGGTATGATGATTAATTATATGTGTCAACCTGATTGGCTAAAGGATGCCCAGGGCTTCCCTGGTGGTGCAGTGGTTGAGAACCTGCCTGCCAATGCAGAGAACACGGGTTTGAGCCCTGGTCCGGGAAGATCCCACATGCCACGGAGCAACTAAGCCTGTGCGCCACAACTACTGAGCCTGTGCTCTAGAGCCCGCATGCCACAACTACTGAAGCCCGTGTGCCTAGAGCCCATGCTCCACAACAAGAGAAGCCTCTGCAATGAGAAACCCACGCACCGCAAAGAAAAGTAGCCCCCGCTCTCCACAACTAGAGAAAAGCCCGCAGGCAGCAACGAAGACCCAACACAGCCAAAAATAAATAAATTAATAAATTAATTTTTTTAAAAAGGATGCCCAGATGGTTGGTAAGACCTTATTTCTGGGTGTTTCTGTGAGGGTGTCTCCAGAAGAGGTTAGCATTTGAATCAGTAAAGAAGATCTTCCTTACCAATGTTGTGGGCATGAACAGAACAAAAAGTGGAGGAATGATGAATTTGCTCTGTTTGAGCTGAAACATCCATCTTCTGCTCTCAGACATGGGCGCTCCTGGTCCTCAGGCTGTCAGACTCAGATCAGGACTGACACCACATGGCTCTGCCACTCCCACTCCTATTCTTAGGACTTTGGACTGGGACTGACTCCATATCACCAGCTTTCCTGGTTCTCCAGCTTGGAGATGGCAGATCGTGGGACTTGGCCTCCATAACTGGCATGAGCCAATTCCTATAAGTATAAAGATTTACAGATATTGGTCTGTTTCTCCAGAAAACCCTAACTAATTTACACAGAATAGATAAGCAAGACATTTAGTCTCAGGTGAGGTACTCCTGGAAACATTTCAACCTTGGAGACACACAAACAAGTGTGTATAACTTGGAGATTAAAGTCAAGTACACACAGGCACTGATAATGTAGAACTGTGCTCTAGCAATCAGGCGTAGCACATGTTTCACAAAATACCACTTTGAGAATGGCTTGTCCTGAGCAAAATATCAATAACAGTTCTGTCCTGATTTACTGCGTGATCTTAAATAATTTATTATCTTCTGTCATTCTACCTCATTTTCTACATGTATAATAAGATGTCCTATCAAGGTGCCATAAAGTCACATTAGCTAAATGTGCTAAATGTGCAGATGAAGTGTTACATGCTGCTTGCTTGGAAATATTTTCTGAGAAAAAAGTCAAAAGTATTTTTTAAACAGGTTATTCCTAAAACAAATGACATAATTAAGTGCAAGTGTGTGCTCAGAGCATTATGTGCTGACAGACAACATTTATAGGAATTCAGTACTTTAAAGTAATTCCTGTACCAACCATTACTCAGCCACATTAATATAAAATGCAAAGAAATTAGAGTGATCATAAACAGAATTAATCAAGACCTTATTCCAATAGACACCTACAACACATTTGCTGTGGCCACCCACAACTTTTCTTTTCTGCATTGTGTGTGTATCAAAGCCACAACACGATGTGTTTGCAAATGACATTTATAGCAGCTCAAGTTCTGTATATAATAGTTAATGACCCATCTCCAAGAATTCTATTTTTCAGCCTATTGGTTCACTATTGTAGAGGGAAGTAATAAAGCTCTACAGTTCCTGAAAAAAATGGTCAGACTTTTTATTTTTAGTGTAAAGGGTCAGAATTTCATTCTTCAGAAAGGGATACTGAGGTACATTCAGAATTAGCAACAAATATAAGCTGCTATCAATCAGGGAGCTTCCTGGTACCAGACTGAATTAAATGGTAATTGGATTATTTTAAAATCTTGAAGTATAACAGAATTATGAGCTTACCACTTACTGGTATAATGTATACCATTATTAATATCAACAATTTCTTTTATTTTTCAAATATATTGTGTTCAAGTCACTATGCCAAGATCACAGGGGCTAACAATGTAACATATATTGTATTTTTTTTTTAAATAAAAACTTTCATTGGCCAAGATGGTGGAGGAGGAAGACCCTGAGCTCACCTCCTCTCATGGGCACACCAAAATTACAACTATTCACAGAGCAACTATTGATGAGAAAGACTGGAATCTAGCAGAAAAGATCTTCTACATCTAAAGTTATAAAGAAGGAACCACAACAAGGTGGGGGGGGTGGCGGGCAGGGGCGGGGAGGGGGTAGCGGGCAGAGATGCAGTATAGTCAAGACCCATTCCCTGAGTGGGCAACCAACAAATAGGAGGATAATTACAATTGCAGAGGTTTCCCTCAAGGATTGAGTGGTCCAAGAAACATAGGGCTCCCCAGCCCAGAGGTCCTGCACCAGGAAGACAGATCCCCAGAACGTTTGGCTTTGAAGGTCAATGGGGCTTACATTCAGGACACCCAAGGGGCTGCAGGGATTAGAGACTGCACTCTTAAAGGATGCACACAAAATCTCACAAGCTCTGGGAGCCAGGGCAGAAGCAGTAATTCGAAAGGAGACTGGGTCAGGTTCACCTGCTGATCTTGGAGAGTCTCCTGGAGAGACAAGGAGGCAACTGGAGCTCACCCTGAGGTCACAGACACTGGTGGCAGCCCTTCTGGGGAGCTTGTTCTACCATGTGGACACTGGTGCTGGTGAGTGCCATTTTAGAATCTTTCTCTAGCTTATTAGCTTCAGGACCTGGCCCTGCCCACCAGCCTCTGGAAACCATATGGGAACACCTCAGGCCAAGCAACTAGACACAGGCCCACCCACCATCAGGCAGGTTGCTTTAAGACTCCCTGAGCCCACAACAAGCCTGGGACACAGCCCTGTCCATCAGAGGGCCCATGACCTGGCCTTACACACCAGTGGACAGGCACAAGCCCCAGGAACCCCAGGGCCCTGAAGCCAGAGACCTTGGGGCCCAGCTCTGCCTACCAGTGAGGTGGCATTAGCCCTGGGACCCCTGGGCCTCGGCTCCAACCACCAGTGGGCCCTGAAGTCAGACAACCTTGGACCCAGCTCCACCCACTACTGGCAGGCACCAGCCCCAGGATTTCCTGGACTCAGGCCCCATCCACCAGCAGGCAGACGCTAGCCCCAGGAATGCCACAGCCCCACAGCTTTCTGTGGCAGGACCCAGCCCACCCTCAAGGGGCCAACATCAGATCTGAGACACCTTGGGCCCCTCACCCAGCTGCCCCAAGATCTGGTCTCACTCACCAGCAGGTGACACAAACTTCAGGACAGGACACCCTGGACCCTGCAGCCAACTGTGTCAGGAACTTGCCCAGCCCACCAGTGGGCCAAAACCAGCTCCAGGACCCCCAGGATCCTGAAGCCAGAGATCCAGGGGCCTGGGTCCACCCACCACTGAGCCAGCACTAGCCCCAGAGCTCCATGGGCCTTTTAGTTGTCTCATGCATTTCTACCTGTTTATGTTTTGTGCAGTTCTAAAAGGGAAATTTATAGTGACACAAGCCTACCTCAGGAAACAAGAAAAATCTCAAATAAACAACCTAACCTTATACCTAAAGGAACTAGAAGAAGAACAAACAAAACCCAAAGTTAGAGAAGGAAAAAGATAATAAAGATCAGAGCAGAAATAAATGAAAGAGACTAAAAAAAGAGACATAGAAAAGATCAATGAAACTAAAAGTTGGTTCTTTGAAAAGAAAAACAAAATTGATAAACTTTTAGCCAACCTCATCAGGAAAAAAAGAGGGCCCAAATCAACAGAATAAGAAATGTAAAAGGAAAAGTTACATTGATACCACAGAAATACAAAGGATCGTGAGAGATTAGTAAATAAATAAAATGGACAACCTAGGACAAATTCCTAGAAATGTACAATCTTGTAAGACTGAACCAGGAAGATACAGAAAATATGAACAGACCAATTACCAGTAATGATATTGAATCAGTAACTGCAAAATTCCCAACCAACAAAAGTTCAGAACCAGAAGCCTTCACAGGTGAATTCTACCAAACATTTAGTATTAACACCTATTCTTCTCAAACTATTCCAAAAAATTGCAGAGGAAGGAACAGTTCCAAACTCATTCTACAAGGCCAGCATCACCCTGATACCAAAACTAGACAAAGATATCACAAAAAGAAAATTACAAGCCATTGACTTCAGTCTATACTACAAAGCTACAGTAATCACAACAGTGTGGCACTGACTCAAAAACAGACACATAGATCAATGGTCAGAATAGAGAGCTCAGAAATAAACCCATGTACTTATCGTCAATTAATCTACAGCAAAGGAGATAAGAATATACAATGAAGAAAATACAGTCACTTTAATAAGAAGTGCTGGGAAAACTGGACAGCTACATGTAGTATAATGAAATTAGGACATTTTCTCACACTATATACAAAAATAAACTCAAAATGGATTAAACACTTATATGTAAGACCAAAACCCATAAAACTCCTAGAAGAAAACATAGGTGGAACACTGACATAAATTGTAGCAATATGTTTTTGGATCTGTCTCCTAAGGAAAAAGAAATAAAAGCAAAAATAAACCAATGGGACCTAATTAAATTTAAAAGTTTTTGCACAGCAAAGGAAACCATCAACAAAACGAAAAGGCAACCTACTGAATGGGAGAAAATATTTGCAAATGATATGACCTATAAGGGATTAATATCCAAAATATAGAAACGGTTCATATAACTCAACAACAAAAAAACAACTGGAATAAAAAATGGGCAGAAGATCTGAATAGATTTTTTTCAAAGAAGACGTACAAATGGCCAACCGGCACATGAAAAGATGCTTGACATAATTAATCATCAGAGAAATGCAAATCAAAACCACATTGAGATATCACTTCACACCTGTCAGAATGGCTATCTTCAAGGGACTTCCCCGGTGGTCCAGCAGCTAACACTCCACACTCGCAATGCAGGGGGCCAGGGTTTGATCCCTGGTCAGGGAACTAGATCCCACGTGCCACAACTAAAGATCCTGCATGCTGCAACTAAAAAGATCCAGCATGCCACAACTAAAAGATCCCGTATGCCACAACTAAAGATCCCACATGCTGCAACGAAGATCCTGCAGGCAGCAACGGAGGTCCCGTGTGCCACAACTAAGACTCAGCACAGCCAAATAAATTTTTTTAAAAAAAAGAAAAAAAATGGCTATCATCAAAAAGATGACAAATAACAAATGTTGAAATGGATGTGGAGAAAAGGGAACCCTTATACACTGTTGGTAGGATGTAAATTGGTGCAGCATCTATGAAAAATAGTATGGAGATTCCTCAAAAAACTAAAATCCAGGGATGATAAATGATTTGCTCAAAGACCCAATTTTCACTGACAGAGCTATGACTAGAACCCAGAATCCTGTTCCCTCTTTGGTAGGCTTATCTCCAGGTGACGTTAGACATTTATTGAATGAATAATGACCCCACACATTAACTCACTTTGAATTTCAACTCATAATTAGTTCTTTTCTAATGGACTTGCCATCTTGTTTTGGTCTGAATAGGTAACAAACTGTCCCTGGGGTACTTACGTCCCAGAAGAGAAACAACCAGTTTTACAATTCTGCCTCTCCTGCTCAAGCAGTTTGAGCTAATTACAGAAGAGCCTTATTTGGTGTAGTGGGTTCTGTGCAACTACCGAGACGTCCCCTTCAGAAGGAGGCATTAATTTCCTTAGCTCCTGGGACTGTGCACAGCTACTGTTCTTTCTAGGAGTTGTCACACTGAAGGAAGCTGCCTCACTAAGGTTTTATCTCTTCCCTGGGGTTGCCCCACCTTCAATGACTGTTGATACCAACGAACAAAAGCCCAGTCCCCTTCCCACAGTTCAGAATAATTCTGAAAGCCAGTTCAGCTCCAGGCCTCCTCTGCAGCTGCATCACAGTTCAACAACTTCCTCTGCCCAATCTCACTTCTCACTCCCTCGCAGAGGTTACTCCTGACTGCACTCCTACATCCGTATCTCTGTCTCAAGGTCCATTTCTCTGGAAATCTTACCTAAAACAGTAGCCCTTTCACTCTGTTGCCAGAGTAAAAGATAACAGGAGAGAAAAATGCTACAAAAGAAGTTTGTGGCAGAAAGCTTAAGGTTTCCCCAAACTTCTCCTGCCTCACAAAATCCCATTTTTTTATTCCAATTTATATATTTTAAATGATGTTAGGTATGAGTTATTTTATATGTTTACTTCTTTCAAGAGATTAAAAGCACATTATCTTATATATTTATATTTTACAAACCACTTTCTAATAAATTACTTTATATTCTTAAAACTCTAATTCCTGTGTAGCAGTAATTACACTATAATTGCCTACTTTCTGAGAGTCTTTCCTGCTAGACTGTCTTGTCTTTGATTCTCTAGCACCTATATCACAATTCACAACTCCATATGGGATCCTCAGTGAATTAACAATTGCCCTTCAAGATATACTTACAGTAAAAAACTACAGAACAGGGCTTCCCTGGTAGCGCAGTGGTTGAGAGTCCGCCTGCTGATGCAGGGGACACGGGTTAGTGCCCCGGTCCAGGAAGATCCCATGTGCCGCGGAGCAGCTGGGCCCGTGAGCCACGGCCGCTGAGCCTGCGCGTCCGGAGCCTGTGCTCTGCAACGGGAGAGGCCACAACAGTGAGAGGCCCGTGTACCGCAAAAAAGAAAACAAAAAACAAAAAACAAAAATTACAGAACATATGAGGAAAGACTATGTCATGAACAAATAGAATATTCTGAAAGAGTATAAAATTATCTTTAAATGATGAAAGATATAAAAGATATAAAGAACACATAACTGTGAAAAAGGAACAGAGAAAGAGAGAAAGAGAGAGAGAGAGAGACAGAGACAGAGAGAGAAAGAGAGAG
Source organism: Mesoplodon mirus (assembly GCF_964341445.2). NCBI lineage: Eukaryota > Metazoa > Chordata > Mammalia > Artiodactyla > Ziphiidae > Mesoplodon > Mesoplodon mirus. The sequence continues at coordinate 75,469,912 of NC_138980.1, forward strand.
AGAGAGAGAGGGAGAATATGGGTCTACCCCTCTACCCCTGAGCTCTCTCTGGTCAGTTGCTAACCATCCTTCAGTTCTTTCACCAATACTACACTTAAAAAAAAATCATTATGGCTTTGTACTATTTTTTAAACAGCTTTATTGAGTTATGATTGAACTATAGTAAACTATACACATTAAAAATGTACATACACCCATGAAACCATCACCACAATCAGGATAATGAAAATATCCATCACCCTTTAAAATTTCCTCATGCACCTTTTCAGTCCCTCCCTCCACCCATCTCCCTGCTCTCATCCCCTGGCAACCACTGATCTGCTTTCAGTAACTATGAATTAATTTGTGTTTTCTAGAACTTTATAGAAAAGGAATCATAAAATATGTACTTGTTTTTGTATGGTTTCTTTCACTCAGGATAAGTACCTTGAGATGCATCTATGTTGCTGTTTGCAGCAATAGTTCATTTCTTTTTATTCATGATAAGTATTCTATTGTACAGACATACCGATTTGGTTATTCCTTCATCTGCTGATGGATATTTGGGTTGTTTCCAGTTTGAGGCCATTACAAATAAGGCTGCTATAACTAAGTCTTTTTTTAAAAATTGAGATGTAATTGACATTCAATATTATACCAGTATCACGCACACAACATAATGATTTGATGTTTGTATATATTGCCAAATGATCACCACATTAAGTCTATACACAGCTGCAAATCTTTTTTTCTTGTGATGAGAACTTTTAAGATATATTCTCTTAGCAACTTTCAAATATATAATATTATTAACTATAGTCACCACGCTGTACATTACAAACCCATGGTTTATTTATTTTACAACTGGAAGTTTGTACCTTTTGATTCCCTTCACCCATTTCTCCCACCCCTGAAACCCTGACTTCAGCAAACACCCATTACTATGAGTTTGGGTTTTTTGTTTGTTTTGTTTTCTTCTTAGATTCCACGTCTAAGTGAGAGCATCCATTATTTGTCTTTCTCCGTTTGACTTAGAAGACAAGGTCCACCTATGTTGTCATAAACGGCAAGATTTCCTTCTTTTTTTTATGGCTGAATGATACTGCACTGTATTATATGCATACACACACATATACATATATACAGACACACACAACATTTTCCTTATCCAGTCATTCATTAAAAGACACTTAGGTTGCTTCCATGTCTTGGCTATGGTAAATAATGCTGCAACGAACATAGGGGTGCATATATTTTTTCCAGTTAGCATTTTCATTTCCTTCATATAAACACCCAGAAGGAGAATTGCTGGATGACATGTTAGGCCTATTTTTTTAAATTATATACATTTCAACATTATACAGCATTATACTTCAATGCTGTATCTGTATACACTACAAAGTGAGCACTACCACAAATTTTGTTACCATCCATCACCATACAGTTGGCCTGTTCACCATTTCACCCACTGGCAACTCCTCTCCCTCTGGCAACTACTAATCTAATCTCTGTATCTATGAGTTTGTTTTTGTTTTATTTTATTTTTTTAAGGTTCCACATATGAATGAAATCGTGTTTTGTCTTTCTCCATCTGACTTACTTCAATTAGCATAATACCTTCAAGGTCCGTCCATGTTGTTCAAATGGCAGGATTTCATTCTTTTCTATGGCTAAGTAGTATTCCATTGTGTATATATGTCACACCTTTATCCATTTACCCACTGATGGACACTTAGGTTGTTTCCATATCTTGGCTATTATAAATAATGGTGCAGTGAACATAGGGGTGCATATACCTTTTCAAATTAGTGTTCTCATGTTCTTCAGATAAATACCCAGAAGTGGAGTAGTTGGGTCACACAGTTGTACTATTTTTAATTTTTTGAGGATCCTCCATACTGTTTTCCTCAGTAGCTCCACCAATTTACATTCCCACTAACAGTGAACAAGAGCTCCCTTTTCTCCATATGCTTGCCAACACTTGCTATTTCTTGTCTTTTTGCTAATAGCCATTCTAACAGGTGTGAGATGATAGCTCACTGTGGTTTTGATTTGCATTTCCCTGATGATTAGTGATGCTGAACGTCTTTTCGGTAATTCCCTGGCGGTCCAATGGTTAGGACCCCATGCTTTCACAGCTGAGGGCTCGGGTTTGATCCCTGGTTGGGGAACTATGATCCCACAAGCTGTGTGGCGTGGCCAAAAAAAAAAACCCATCTTTTCATGTACCTGTTGGCCATCTGAATGTCTTCTTTGGAAAAATGTCTATTCAGATCCTCTGCCCATTTTAAAATTAGATTTTTTTTGCTATTCAGTTATATGAGTTCTTTATATAATTTGGATATTAACTCCCTATCAGATATATTATTTGCAAATATTTTCTGTCTGGAAGTTGCCTTTTCATTTTGTTGATGATTTCTTTTGCTGTGTAATATAAACATGTAAGTCTTTGTGCTTTCACTTCCCTTAGGTAAATACCTAGGAGCAGGAAGTCTGGATTATAAAGGAAGTATATGTTTAACTTTGCAAGAAACGGCTGAATAGTTTTCCAAAGTTGTTCTGCCATTTTACATTTCTCTCAGTAATGAATGAGGATTTCCGTTCCTTTACATCCTTGCCAAGACTTGGTATGTTCAGTCATTCTAATTTTAGCTATCATAATAGGTATGTAGTAGTATCTCATTATGATTTTAATTTGTAATGACTAATGATGTTGAGATCTTTTTACATGCTTATTTTCCATTTGTACATATATAGTTTTTCCATTTATATATTTTTTGAAAAAGTATCTACTCAAATATTAAAAAGTTGTTTTTTGTTTTCTTATGATTAAAAGTTCTTTATATTTTCTGGATAACAAGTTTTTTTTTAATCAGTTTATGATTTTTATTATTTTCTCCCCATCTGTGGCTTATCTTCTCATTCTCTTAACAATTATCTTTTATAGAGCAAAGGTTTTTAACTTTGACAAAGTCCAGTTTATTAATTTTTTCTTGTATGTATTGTGCTTTTGGTGTCATATCTTAGAAATCTTTGTCTAACCCAAAGTCACAAAGATTTTCTCCTGTTACTTCAAGAAGTTTTACAGTTTGAGGCTTTGTATTTAGATCTATGATTGATTTTGAGATAATTTTTGTATATGGTGTCAAGCATGGACCAAAGTTCCATTTTTTTGCATATAGATATCTAATTTTATTCTTTTGTCATAGCTGATTTAGCTATTTAAGGACCTTTATTATTCCTCATAAATTTTTGAGTAAGTTTTATCAGTTCCTTATAAAAATCCTACTGCAATTTTAACTGTGATTACAACAAATTTAAAGATCTGGGAATAATCAACAAGAGTATGTTTCTCCAATTATTTCACTGAAACTGTCTTGCCAAAGTCACCAAAGTCAGCTCCATGTTGCCCTTCCTAGTGGAATTTTTAATTATGATCGCAATGCAGTCACTCCCTCACAAAAAACCACTTTTTTTACTTGGGTTCTAAGACTCTACACACCAGGGGTCAACAAGCTTTTCCTGCAAGGGGGCCAGATAGCAATTTTGGGCTTTGTGGATCATACAGTTTGTTGAAATTACTCAACTATGCCACTGTAGTATGAAAGCAGCCATAGAGAATATGTAAATGAATAAGTGTGGTAGTGTTCCAATAAAAGTTTATTTACAAAAAAAGACAGTGGGTCAGATTTGGCCCCTGTGAGCCATAGTTTGCCAACTTCTGTTCTACATTCTCCTTGTTTTCAGAAACTTCTTTGTCTCTTGTGCTTGTTGTTTCTTAACTCTTTAACTTTTAACATTGGAGTGCCACAAAAGACTCAATCATGGACTTTTCTTCTTCTCTATGTCAATTTCTTAGTGATTTCATCCAATGTCATGACTGTAAGTATTTTATCTATATTAATGGCTCCCAAATTTATATCTCCAGCCCAGACCACTTCCTGAACTTCAGATCTTAGTCCAGTGTCTTATTAACATCTCCACTTGGATACCTTCTAGATATTTCAATTAATACATGCCCAAAATGAAATGCCTGATCTTTTTTCACAAATCTAGTCTGTTTTCACCATTACAGTTGATGACAACAATATCCTTCCACCTGCACAGGCCAAAACCCTTGGGAATCATCCCTGACTCTTTTCTTTTCCTCTTACCTCAGATTCAATCCATCAGGAAACCCAGGAGCTGTATCAAAATATAGCCATAATTTTGCCACTTCTCACCACCATCACTGCTGCCACTCTGGTATAAGTCACTATCATCTCTTACCTAGAATAACGCAAGAAACTTCTAATTAGTATCCCTGAATTCATCCTTGCCACCACGGTCTATTCTCAACACAACAGCCAGAATGATGTCTTTAAAACTTAAAATCAGATCATATCACTCCTCTTCCCAAAACCATCTAATGGCTCTGCATTTTATTAAGAGTAAAAACCACAGTCCTTATAATAGCCTACGTAACCTGGCATCTACTCTCTGCCTCCTTCTACCATATCATTTCCATTACTTTTTAAAAATATATATTTATTTATTTGGTTGCACCAGGTCTTAGTTGCAGCAGGCGGGCTCCTTAGTTGCGGCATGCGTGTGGGATCTAGTTCCCTGACCAGGGATCAAATTCAGGCCCCCTGCTTTGGAAGCGCGGAGCCTTATCCACTAGGCCACCAGGGAAATCCCTCATTTCTATGACTCTGTCTCCTACTACTATCCCCCTAAAATCACTTTGCTCCTGTCACTTGGTTCTCCTCAAACATAGCAGACAAGAACCTGTCTCAGGAACACTGCATTAGCAGTTTGCTCTGCTTGGAAAGCTCTTCCCTTAGATATCTGCATGGCTAGATCCCTCAGATCCTTCGTCTTTGCTCAACTATCACTTCCTTAGTGAGAGCTTCCCTAATTGCAGGACTTCAAATTGCAACACCCCGTTCTTCCTAGCTTTCCTATTTCCCTTTTCTACCTTATCTTTCTCTATATTACTTTTCACCTTCTTATTTACTTTTTAATTTTGTTTATTATCTGTCTCTTACCTACAGAAAGTTAAGTTCCCCCAAGGCAGTGAATTAGTGAGAGTCTTAAAAGGAAATAGATGATGTACTTAAAATACATGTTTGAGGAAGATTTATTTATAAAGAGTCTATTTACAAAACTGTGCATGTAAAGGAACTCACATGGATAGTAGCAGATGAGATGTTGCTGTCCCAGATCTGAAGATGGGAGGGAAGCTCTTATCCAAACTGGAAGGAAAGAACTGTACAGAGGTCACCGTGAGAGATACTTTGAGGGGCAATGCCAGCATGAGGCAATCTCTCGGGGAAAGAGCCAGGAAAAAAAATACCTGCCTTCACTCTCTTCCCTCCTTCTGATCTCCGGCCAGGGTCCCCCACTGGCTGAACCAACCAAAAGTCAGAGGGTACAAGAGCCACTTGAGCTGATTCATATAGGTTAGTCTTCCCACAGAAGGCTGAGAGCAACATCAAGAAGGGCTGAGAGTGAATCTAAAATCACAAGCAGAAGATGAGGCAGGCATTTTTGTTACTTTGGTTCATGGCTGTATCCTACTTGTAGTAGGTCTATAATAAACATGTGTCTAGGTCTTTGTTCAAAAAAGAGGGAATGACCAATTATGCAATTGCTACTGATAGGGTGAATAAAGTAAGAAATGAGAATTGACCTCTGGACTTACCAAGTAAAGGTCAATAGTAATTGGGACAAGAAGGGTTTTAGTGGAGTGGTTGGGATTAAATTCTGATTGGGGTCTGTATAAGAGAGAATGGGGACAGAAGTGGAGACAGTAAATATAGAAACCTCTTAGAACAAAGAAGAGCAGAAAAATGGTGCTGAAGCTCGAGAGGGGGAGCTGGGGTTCAAGAAAGGGTTTTTTTTTTTTGTTTGTTTGTTTTTTTGCGGTACGCGGGCCTCTCACTGTTGTGGCCTCTCCCGTTGTGGAGCACGGGCTCCGGACGCGCAGGCTCAGCAGCCATGGCTCACGGGCCCAGCCGTTCTGCGGCATGTGGGATCTTCCCGGACCAGGGCACGAACCCACGTCCCCTGCATCGGCAGGCGGACTCTCAACCACTGAGCCACCAGGGAAGCCCGAAAGTTTTTTTTTTTGATGGGAAATATTTCAGAATGTTGAATGCTGTTGAGAACAATCCAGTGGAGAGAGGGAAAAAGATATTTGGCAGAGGAGGGGGACAACTGTAGGAGCAAAGTCTTTGAATAGCTAAGAGGGTTAGACTGATTCCAATATATAGTAACTTGGGATATGATCAAAGTAGCTTTACATGTTATCAGGAAAAGGATGGACCATTCAATAAATGATGGTGAAGCAAACTGTTAACTCATTAAAAAAAATAAAATTAGATCCCTCTCTCATGTCATAAATAAAATAAATTCTAGATGACGTAAAGGCCCAAACATAAAAAGCAAAACTTCAACATTCAGAGGAAAATGTACTAGAATATCTTTATGATTTGGAGTAGAAAGAATTTCTTAAAAAGCTATAAAGGCAAAATTAATAATGAATAATGAAAATAATGAATAATGAAAATTAATAATGAATATGATAAAAATAAAGTCCCAAACTACAGGTTTATCATAAACAGGATTGAAAGACAAGTCACATATTGGAAAAAAGGCAATTGTACCACATATAACCAACACAGGATTAATATCAAGAGTATATAAAGGATCAGTAAGAAAAAGCCAGACAACCCAATAGAGAAAAGTGAACAAAGGATATGAATACACATTCATAATGGAAAACTGTAATGACCATAAGCATGACAAGATGATCTACCTCAACGGTAATCCAGAAATGCAAATTAAAGCAATGTGATACCTTTTCATATCCATGAGTTTGACAAAAATGAGAAAAGTTATACATAACAATAACAGTGAGGATATGGTGAAAAGGGACCTCTCACACAGGATTGATTGAGGTATAAATTGGTACAGTTACTTTAAAGAACAAGTAAAAAATTCCTGGAAAACTGGAATATGTACATACCCTATGCCTCAACAGTTCTGCTTCTTGGTATATACCTAGATCAACTTTTACATGGGTGCAAGAATCCATGTGCTAGTGTTTTCAGTAAATTCATTTGCAATATCAAAAAAATGAAACAGGGCTTCCCTGGTGGCGCAGTGGTTGGGAGTCCGCCTGCTAATGCAGGGGTCAAGGGTTCGATCCCCAGTCTGGGAAGATCCCACATGCCATGAAGCCTAGAAAAAAGCCCGCACGCAGCAACGAAGACCCAATGCAAGCATAAATAAAAGAAAAAAAAAAAGAAAAAAAGAAACAATACTATTGTTTATCAAGAGACATGGATAAATAAACTAGCTTATTCTTACAATGGAACAAGACATAAAAGAGAAAGACTTAGATATTTATCCAACAGTATAGATAAACCTCAGAACCTAATGTGTGATGAAAAGTAAGTTTCAGAATATATGGAGCGTAACACCATTCACTTGCATTTTAAAGCCACAGAACAATACAATATATTGTTTTGAACACATACACGTTTGATAAAAGTATAAAAACAAGTACGGGAGTGATATCCACTGACTATAAAATAGTGATTATCCCTGAAATGAGACAAGAAAATAAAAAGGGAGGTAGGACTTCAGCTTTACAGGATTTTATGACTTAAAAGGAAGGAGATTTTTGTTAAACAAATATGGCAAAATGTAACATCTGTCAAATGTGGGAATTAGGTTTACGAGTGTCGGATGTACCAGTTGCTGATATCTGAAACATATTATAATTTAAAATTTTACATAAAAATCACTAGTAGCTTAGGTATTATTGTCCTTTAAAAATTATAAAACATTTAAACATTCAGGAGTTATCAGAATAAAAGTCCTCAAGTTACTAGTCCCCTTCCCCAAATCTCATTTTTCTCCCAGACTAATTATTAACATTTAGCATGCATTACTTCTATGTATTTATATACACATATGCATATATGTGTACAAAAATAGTTGTTTTGTATCTAAGTGTATTCAAAGAGAATATATATTCTGTGATGTGCTTCTTTCACTTGACATGTTTATATATACATATATATATATTCTACATCATACTTTTCAACTTCTGCATAACATCCCAGAGTATGAATGAGCCATATCTTATTTCATTGTTCCCCTAAATTTGGAAATTTAGGCTGTTTAAACAATGCTGTAGAAATTTCTGTACATATACCTGAGGTGTATATTTATTAGTATTCTTTTGAGCCACTGGGATACAGACTGAATAGTATGTTTATTTTAAACTTTGATGTCAATTTCCCTTTCAAAAAGGCCCTATAGGGCTTCCCTGGTGGCGCAGTGGTTGAGAGTCCGCCTGCCGATGCAGGGGACATGGGTTTGTGCCCCGGTCTGGGAAGATCCCACATGCCGCGGAGCGGCTAGGCCCGTGAGCCATGGCCGCTGAGCCTGCGCATCCGGAGCCTGTGCTCTGCAATGGGAGAGGCCAAAACAGTGAGAGGCCCGTGTACCGCAAAAAAAAAAAAAAAAAGGCCCTATAACTTACATTCCTTCCTGAAATATATGAGAGTGCCCATTTTCTCACATGCGTATCACCTTTACATATACTGGATATGACCAGTTTCTTTAACTTTTGCAACTTTAATGAAGAAAAATGTTTCCTTTGTTTTAACCTACATTTCTTTGACCACTAAATGGGTTAGTATTTCTTGTTTTATGAATTTCTTATTTATATCATTTGCTCATTTTTCCATTGAGTTATCTTTTGCTGAGTCATAGGAACATCTTATATCTTAACTATTTTAATTATTACATTGGTGGCAAATTTCTCTAAACTTGATTTATAGTAGCTTTCACAGAATACAGAAGTTTTATATTTTTATGTACACATATCTGTGAATCTGTTGGGATCTTGATAGATTACATTTTAAAGAACTGTCATCTCTACAATTTTCAACTGTCACATTTAGGAACACAGTATGTCTTTCATTTTTAAGTTTTACAGTTTTTTAAAAAAGTTGCTTCCTATTTTACAGTTTTGTTTGCTATTAAACACAGGATCTTTTTTCCATTTCATTTCTGATAGGTTACTCCTGATATATAGTAAAGTTACATTAATTTTGTATTTATTTACTTTCACTTTAGAAAATTCTCCTTAAGAACTGGAATTTTCACTTCTTTGTTGACCTATGGCTTTGTGTTTACAGTGAAATGATTGGTTTTGTCAATGAGTGTAGAAATTCTACCTATTCTTATTACTGTGTGCTTTTTGGACACTGTACTGATGTTAAAATATGCAACTGAAGGCAAAATGAGGACCAACTTAAACACAGTTATACTTGAATCTTAATTTCAATGTTCTGAATTAGATGTTATGCAAACTATCTCTCATATTTCCTTTAGCTTCAAATCTTTAGTGAAGGATTCTTCCCCACATATGCTTGCCAAATCTAAGTCTCCTGGCATACACCCTTTCTGACTTCTGCCAAAAGACTGTTTTACAAAGTCCTGCTGGGCCTCTGAGCCTAGATATCTGCAATTAGAATTTGCACCCACCCACTTTCACTGGGTTTCAATAGTCAAAGTGAAATGTTAGATGTGGGTAATTCCCTCTGGGAACATGGGAAGCTTTTTTTTAACTAACTAAAAAAGATTTAATTAAATCTGACATTGTACCACAGAGAAGTCAGGCACTTAGATAATCATCATTCTCAAAATTTACTCTCTAGAATACTGACAATTTTTGTTTCACAACAGGCCAAGAACTCATAAATTGTTTTAACTGATCTAATAAAACTATTAAATAATGTTAAAATTAATTTGAAATATAAATACATGCTCTTCAAGGACAGGGTGCCAAATCTCTCAAAATTTTATGACAGTGAAACCTATTGTTGATATCCTGGTATATTACATAGGAACTGTACTGCATAGTCTTAAGGCACAAAATCACTATATATATATATTTATATATATACACATATATAATACATAACATATATAGTATATATCTTAAAATGTCTAACATACTAGCTTCAATAAAATAAACATCTGAATGATTATTTTTTTATTTTATGTAACATGTTAGTTATTAATCTCTGTTGCTCCTAATGATAACTAGATTGTAAAAAAAAAAAGAACTATTTTTTGATGAGATATTTAAATTAACATCAGTGAAGAATGGAACAAGGGAATTCAGGTTAAAGAAAAAAAACTAGAAACTTCTAAAAATGTTAAATAATATTAAAACAATTAAAATATATATTAAATTTAAACTATTTTAGCCAACCTTCCTCAAAAGACATAATATAGACACTTACTGAAATAATAGTAAGTCAGAGAATTTACCAGTGATTGTGTCATGATGACCTTTAGCATTTTCTTATAAGGGCAAATTTCAAATCTGAAACAACGTTTATGTAGGTATAATTTCCATACACACAATAAGAAAGAGGCGTGAGAGATAAAAAAATTATGTAGCAAATCTTTTGACCTATATAATCCATTTCACAGACTACTAATCTCCAAAGTATTAGGAGGCATTAAGGGTAGTCTCTGGTTTACTGTTAAGTGTAGTATGTCTAGGCAATTTTGATAATTTTTTTATCTACTAAAATTAAATTATTTTAAAACATGACATTTTATATTGAGCATAGCAATACCAAAATGTTTGCCAACAAACAAAGCTCGCATTGAGAATCTTGTAAAAAATTAAAAACCCTGTGTCATCATCAAATGGGAGAACTGACCAGTGAATAGAAGAGAACACACTGCTCACTGAGAAAACAGAATGGTAAAGACGCATAGATAAAAGAGAAACAAGAAGAATATTAAACACAGTTTTATAGTTCCTACCATTAGATGGTAGAATGCCAAGCTGTTCTGTGATACTGTCAATCTTGTCAGGGATGAAAAATGTTGGAGAAAAAAAAAAAGCCATTTATATCTTATTGATTAAAATGTAGAGGATGCAGCCATATATTACATTTTCACAATAAGGTCTAGCTGTGGTCTAAGTACAGCTAATTCTACTAAGCCTATATTATATAGTTGGATCAAGGGACACTATTTCCTTAAAAAATCAGAATTTCTTTATTCCACAGTTGTCTTATGTGATTTTGACATTTTATTCATCTATCTTCAGAAGACTGATTAAAAATGTTCTTTTAGGAACAGAGATACACTCTATCTCTAAAAGGAAACTGTATAATTATTTGTTAGCTACAGGAATAATTTCAGTGCTTTAGGAACAAAGGCTGCCTTCTGTGGAAAGTTGGCACACACTGTGATTTTTAGACCAATTCTTTTCGGGACTAAACATTAACTTAATCTAATAATTTTAATCTAATAGTTTCATTTCACATGGGAAGAAAACCCACCAACCTGTCAAAACACTTCATTCTCAAATAGCTATGATAAAACCAAAATACTCATTAAGGTCAAACAGAAGTGAATATGATATACCTCCCTAAGCATTTATTTCACTTTATACAGTTTGATTTTCAGTGAAAATGAAATGTCTTCTTACCTAATGTTCTTTAGAAATACTTAACTATGTTCTGCAGTTTTCAGCAATGTTCTTTCAACGTGAAACTTCATTATGAAACTATACTTTAATGCACTCAATTTCAATATGCCATTTCAGAGAAAAATATTTGCATTTCCAGGAGTTTAGCCAGAGTTATATACTTTAAAATTAAAAATGATAAAGACTTAATTTTATTTGAGAAAAATTCATTGCTTCTGAGTTGGTGCATCACAATACGGCACATTTTCTATAAGAAGGTCTTTCCTAGGGACCAATTCTGAAAGAAAAACAAGAAGAATACTTAACATCATTAAAATTAAAATAAAATGCAAATACACTCATTTCCCCCTAAACTTTGTAACAGTAAATTATCTGGTTTTAAAATAAATCTTCCCAGTGATATTTTATTTCAGTTAACTTCTAAGGTGGCGCTCCTGATTTTAAATGGAGATAGTTAATAGGACTCTCATTTCAGATTACACAAAAACATACATGACCAACTTAACCATTTACCATGGATTTATAAAATATAACTAAATAACTGACTAGAATTCAGCTAAAGCACGCTGTCAGTAGCAGATTACAGATTAATGATAATTAAAACCATCAACTGGGGACTTCCCTGGTGGTGCAGTGGTTAAGAATCTGCCTGCCAATGCAGGGGACACGGGTTTGAGCCCTGGTCCAGGAAGATCCCACATGCCGCGGAGCAACTAAACCCGTGCACCGCAACTACTGAGCTTGTGCCCGCTCTAGAGCCCATGAGCCACAACTACTGAGCCCACACGCCTAGAGCCCGTGCTCTGCAACAAGAAAAGCCACTGCAGTGAGAAGCCTGTGCACTGCAACGAAGAGCAGCCCCCTTTCTCTGCAACTAGAGAAAGCCTGAGCACAGCAACGAAGACCCAACACAGCCAAAAATAAATAATTAATTAAAACCATCAACTGGAAAATTAATTCATGCTACCAACTATGTAAAAAGCAAGACCACTTTCCTAATTTAAAGATTTCAGTGACTTCCCTGGCGGTCCAGTGGTTAGGACTCCGCGCTTCCACTGCAGGGCGCCTGGGTTCGATCCCTGGTTGGGGAACTAAGATCCTGCATGCGATTTCAAATTTTACAGAACAGTGGTTCTCAACTGGAGGTGTTCTGGGTGGTCACACCAACTGAAGAATGCTACTGGAATTTAGAGAAGAGGAGCCAGGGATGTGTGGGATAGTCTGTGTAATGCAGAACTATCTGTTCAAAATGACAATAGGGCCCCACTGAGAAACACTGTTCAACAACAAGAAAAACAACAACAAATGCTGAGTCCTAGGGAAGACATCCTGCTGGAGTCAACTGAGGTAAAGCTCTTAAGATAGAAAGTTTTTAGAAGAGCTGAATCCAGGTGAACTGTCATGATCAAAAAATGCTCACACCAAATTCTATGAAATAACTTGCCTATATTCTTCAAAAAGAACAAGGTCATGAAAGACAAAGAAAGACTAAGGAACTGCTCCAGATTAAGGAAGACTAAAAACATACACATACTACTACATGTAATGGTAGATGGCTCATAGGGACCTGCTGTGTAGCTCAGGGAGCTCTTCTCAATACTCTGTAATGACATGTATGGGAGGGTAATGTAAGGAAGAGTGGATATATGTGTATGTGTGGCCAATTCACTTTGCTGTACAGTAGAAACTAACACAACATTGTAGATGAACTATACTTCAATAAAAAGAAAAAAAAGAAGCCTGACTAATACAATGGCATATATAATCATCAATTCTAGAACTTGGAATTTCAGATCATTCTGATCTGAACCCAGTGTCTTTCCAAACTGAATATTGGCTGAGACTGGGCCATACTAATGAATAACACTTTCTCCTTATCTAGAAGTGAGTTGTAAGAACCACTGCAATTGTGCTGTTCCATTCACATGCATGCTTATCCCACAGTTCCTGCACAATATTTTTTTTTCAAAAGACACAGAGAATGTTCGCATATTCTTCTAACAGAAGAAATAAATAGAACATTCTCAAGTGACTGGTTTATTCATTTTAGGAGACAGTATGTATAATGAAATGCATTTTTGCTCAGAAATGAAAAGGGTCCTCTCTGCTACTGTCAAACTTGTTTTTATAAACTCCTATTTTATATTTTATTTTGGTATATCAATCTTGAGTGCTTTATTGTCAGGTCATCACTGGTAAACCCCTTCCCTATGACAGTACACTGTGTACTCAATTTTGGAGTGTGGAAAATACATGTACTTGTTTTGTACCTGTAGTTTGGATATATAGTTGACATCTTTTTTTTTTTTTTAAAGAAGGTGCTGGGGGTAGGAGTTTTATTAATTAATTAATTTATTTTTGCTGTGTTGGGTCTTCACCTCTGTGTGAGGGCTTTTTCTAGTTGTGGCAAGCGGGGGCCACTCTTCATCGCGGCGCGTGGGCCTCTCACTATGGCAGCCTCTCTTGTTGCAGAGCACAGGCTCCAGACGCGTGGGCTCAGTAGTTGTGGCTCACGGGCCTAGTTGCTCCGCGGCATGTGGGATCCTCCCAGACCAGGGCTCGAACCCGTGTCCCCTGCATTAGCAGGCAGATTCTCAACCACTGCGCCACCAGGGAAGCCCCTATAGTTGACATCTTTGTGCTTTGGTGTTTCAAAAATTTTAAGGCTGTAATGAGGAGTCACATTTACAACCATCAGTATATTCTCTACAATGAATATGCTCCCTTAATTAAATCACGATGCTGGAAACACACACACACACACACACACACACACACAAACATGATGATTAAATGCAATCTGTGTGACCTTCAACTGGACCCTAGACCAGAGATCCAATCCATTTTTTTTTCTTCTGCTATAAAGGGCACTCTTAGGACAAATGGAAAATTTGAATAACAGAACTGAATCAATGTTAATATACTGAGTTTGATAATTATACTGTTGTTATATAAGAGAATGTCTTTGCAAATTTAGGAAATACACAATGTAGTATTTTTAAGAAATACACACTGAAGTATTTCTCCAGATCTAAACCCAAGGGGGCTGTTATGATCTGAAAAATGCTCATTTGGGGGAAAAAGTACATTATGCCTGCATTTACCTTCAGAAAGGTCAAGAAAAAAATGAGGGAGAGATGATAAAGCAAATGTGGTAAAATGTTAGCATTTGTAGAATCTGGATAAAGGAAATTCGCATATTCTTCAACTTTCCTTGCACCTTTTCTGTAAATTTGAATCATTAAAAAATGTTTTAGAGATATTACTAAAATGAATTCAAGGGCTTCCCTGGTGGCGCAGTGGTTGAGAGTCTGCCTGCCGATGCAGGGGACGCGGGTTCGTGCCCCGGTCCGGGAAGATCCCACATGCCGCGGAGCGGCTGGGCCCGTGAGCCATGGCTGCTGAGCCTGCGCGTCCGGAGTCTGTGCTCCGCAACGGGAGAGGCCACAACAGTGAGAGGCCTGCGTACCGCAAAAAAAAAAAAAAAAAAAAAAAACATAACAATTAAGAAAATAGTAATAGGAACATACATATCGATAATTACCTTAAATGTGAATGGATTAAATGCTCCAAACAAAAGACACAGGCTCACTGAATGGATACAAAAACAAGACCCATATATATGCTGTCTACAAGAAACCCACTTCACACCTAGGGACACATACACACTGAAAGTGAGTGGATAGAAAAAGATATTCCATGCAAATAGAAATCAAAAGAAAGCTGGAGTAGCAATACTCATATCAGATAAAATAGACTTTAAAATAAAGAATGTTACAAGAGACAAGGAAGGACACTACGTAGTGATAAAGGGAACAATCCAAGAAGATATAACCATTATAAATATATATGCACCCAACATGGGAGCATCTCAATACATAAGGCAACTGTTAACAGCTATAAAAGTGGAAATCAACAGTGACACAGTAATGGTGGAGGACTTTAACACCTCACACCAATGGACAGATCATCCTAGCAGAAAATTAGTAAGGAAACACAAGCTTTAAATGACACAATAGACCAGATAGATTTGATATTTATAGGACATTCCATCCAAAAACAGATTACACTTTCTTCTCAAGTGCACATGGAACATTCTCCAGGATAGATCACATCTTGGGTCACAAATCAAGCCTCAGTAAATTTAAGAAAATTGAAATCATACCGAGCATCTTTTCTGACCACAACACTATGAGATCAGAAATCAATTACAGGGAAAAAAAATGTTAAAAACACAAACACATGGAGGCTAAACAATACGTTACTAAATAACCAAGTGGTCACTGAAGAAATCAAAGAGGAAATCAAAAAATATCTAGAGACAAATGACAATGAAAACACAATGATTCAAAACCTATGGGACGCAGCAAAAGCAGTTCTAAGAGGGAAATTTATAGCTAAACAAGCCTACCTCAAGAAACAAGAAAAATCTCAAATAAACAATCTAACCTTACACCTAAAGGAACTAGAGAAAGAAAACAAACAAAACCCACAGTTAGTAGAAGGAAAGAAATCATAAAGTTCAGAGCAGAAATAAATGAAATAGAAACAAAGAAAACAATAGCAAAGATCAATAAAACTAAAAACTGGTTCTGAGAAGATAAGCAAAATTGATAAACCATTAGCCAGACTCATCAAGAAAAAGAGGGAGAGGACTCAAATCAATAAAATTAGAAATGAAAAAGGAGAAGTTACAACAGACACCACAGAAATACAAAGCATCCTAAGAGACTACTACAAGCAACTCTATGCCAATAAAATGGACAACCTGGAAGAAGTGGACAAATTCTTAGAAAGGTATAACCTTCCAAGACTGAACCAGGAAGAAACAGAAATATAAACAGACCAATCACAAGTAATGAAATTGAAACTGTGATTAAAAATCTTCCAACAAACAAAAGTCCGGGACCAGATGGCTTCACAGGTGAATTCTATCAAACATTTAGAGAAGAGCTAACACCCATCCTTCTCAAACTCCCCCCAAAAATTGCAGAGGAAAGAACACTCCCAAACTCATTCTATGAGGCTACCATCACCCCAACACCAAAACCAGACAAAGATACTACAAAAAAAAGAAAATTACCGACCAATATCACTGATGAATATAGACACAAAAATCCTCAACACAATACTGGCAAACAGAATCCAACAACAAATTAAAAGGATCAAAATATATATATATATATATATATAAATATAGAATCATTATATTGTGTACTTGAAACTAGTATAGTGTTATATGTCAACTATACCTCAATTAAAAAAAAAAAGTCTCCTCAGCTTCAAACAGTTCACAAGCTAGTGGAAAAGTCCAACAAATAGTTGTTTAAGTAAGAGATTTAACTTTCTCACATGTCAAGAAATATAGATTAAGGCAACCTTAGGCTACTGCAGGTCCTTAGTACCACCAAGGACCCAGGCTCTTCTTTTTTTTCCTGTTCTGCTCCTCTTCATGTATGGTTTCTGTCTTCACTGCAGCTGTCACATCGCATCTGCATTCCAGGCAGGAAGAGGGGAAAAGGGCGAAAAGGAGAGTGCTAGCTCGGCCTCTGCCTTTTAACAGGAAAACAGTAGCTTTACTGGAAGCAACATTCAGTAGACAGCTGCTTACACTGACCAGAAAGGTGTCACATGGTCTGAGATATCACTTTTTTTCCTCCCCTGTCACACCGTACTCTGAACACAATTTTTCAGTTAGTGAGAAAGAAAAGATATTGAGAGGCAACAACCCATCCACCCTTTTAGCTACACAACATGAATATGCACGCTTCTTCCGATATATAGAAAACTACATCCGTTTACTACTTGACCCCTAAGATCTCATCCATGTTCAAATCAAGGATCTCTAGCAGATGTGCTAGCCTTTCCATTAGGTCCAGCTGTGGCTCACATGGTAGATACCTATTGGACCATAGTAAAGAATAAACAGGATACAGCAATAAAAACCTGGAATGGAAAACACATGGCAGTACTGCTCCACAGCAAATCCTAAATCCTAAGTCCTTCTGGACAGAGGAGCAAAAGCTCCTTGCTTTTGGCAGAGCAATAAACTCTAGTCAGCCAAATTGGCAACACCTAATCCTGTTTTCTGGGAGACCCAAAGACCCTCTATTGTCCACTGTCCTTCAAGGCTTCTGGTCTGTCCTCTGGGGGATCCAGATGGGGATATTACAAAAAAAATGCCCTTCTTTGAGGCTCTGAAGCTTTCATAATCCACTTCCTGTTGATATGAGTTAAGGGACCCAGGGATGGCCTTAAGAGTGGAAGAGAGCTAACCAAACTTGGGGTTTCTTGGCAATACAATTTATTCAAAAACTGTATAACTTCCAATCTATTTTTTTCCAGTCATTTCCATGTGCAAGTAGCCACAGGCAAACATCTTGACACAGTTACTAAGCATGAAGATTTTCATTCTCTGGTTGTGGTCTCTATGCTGTCCCATCTCCTTAACTCTTAGCTTAATGGACGCTTCTTAACACATTGAAAAACTATAGGCTCCAGTGAGTAAATGCATCATATATCTGATCTTTGTCTGGCAAATGAGAAAGCTTGGGGCACTGATCTTATATTAGAGCTAAGAGACCCCCTGCTTGTATTGGCTTTAGTTTTAGTGGATAGGAGCAACTGGCATTTTTAGGCCTGCAAGGCTCTAAATTATAGGACCCTCAATCAGATTCCAGGTTGTAGCAAGAAGTGTCCCTTTGCAAAGCAGTGCTTCTTTCCATCTTTGCTTTGAAGACTGACTAGCTTAACCTGCATTAATCCTCTTTTTCAATATTTTGCTGAAAGCAGGAAGAAATGACGAGCACACACTGACATTCTGATTATATCCCTTATTGCTGTAGCTGTACTCCCAAAAAACAGTAAGTGGCACCAACCTTACGTTCACTACTACATAACAAGGGCCACCAGCTTAAGGACTGTAATGGTCAGGTCCATGTTAACAACACTCCCCTCTATCCCTGTCTTCCATTCAACTAATTTCACATTTTAGGTTGTGTAATTTTCAGTATCTCACTTCTGGCAACAACTTCTGTTGTTCTTAGTTATAAGTAACAGAAGCTGACTGTGGCTAATGAGGCAGAAAAGGTATTCATTAACAGTTTATTGATCTAACTCAATTACTGTGAAGGCTTAAGAATCAGGCAGGCTTGAGGCTAAGCTTCCAGGAACAATGTCCAAAGACATACCATAGAACTGGCCTGATGACGAAAACTGCTGCTGCCTATGGAGCACTAGAAATAACTACCACTATTTCTACCCTTATGGAGCACAACATGCTATACTTCGGATGTTGCCAGAAACTCAACTTTACTACATCTGTTCCTGCTACCACAACAATGACCCTTCTGGATCAGTAACTTGACTCTGTAACCACTGATGCTAACTCTCGACAGCAAAATGAGTTCTGTGCCAAGCCTCTTTTCTCAAGCTCACTTCTGAATACAGTACAGGTAGTGTGCTGCACCTATGTTAAATACATGTGCCTGAGGTGCAAAGGAAACTGAGGAAATGACTATTCTAGATCCTATCCTGGGAATTTAGAACTCATAGAGATGGAAATTCCTGAAGTAAGACAAGGACATTCAAAAAGTGGTAAATAACCAGAAAAACTGTCAGATATTCATTACTCTATCCCTTCACACAATTTATCTTATTATGCAATCTTTGAAATCAAATGGCATCCTACAATTGAATTTTTCTATATTCATTAATTGCTAATACTTTAATTAGGCCAAACATATTACAGGTATATTTACATGCAGTATACTATTTTTCACTGTGATTATTTTATTGATTATAAAATTCCTAACCTTGCTCTCTATATTAGATATCAAAGTACCAAAACAACATTAGCTTAGGAAGTTGTCAGATCTCAACAAGGAACCACACTAAGATCGTGATTTATTTCCTGTATTTTAGGCCCCTGAAAAAGCTTCTCTCTTATGGTCATATTAAATGTATCATTTAAAAATTAATTTCTTAAAATAAACATGTTTTAACTCAATTATGGCCCCAAATCAAAATTTAGGTCAAGATTTAAAAAAATAAATAAAAGAACAGAAGAGGAAGGTACACGTCCAAACTCATTTTATGAGTCCAGCATTAGCCTAATACTAAAACCAAACAAGCACACTATTAAGAAAATTATAGGCCAATGTCCCAGTTGAACATAGATGCAAAAACCCTCAACAAAATGGTAGCAAACTGAATTCAACAGTACATTAAAAGGATCATATACCATGATCAAGTGGCATTTATTCCAGAGATGCAAGGATTTTTCAATATCAGCAAATAAATGTGAGACACCACATCAATAAAATGAAGGATAAAAATCATATGATCATGTAATAAATGCCAAAAAAGCAACTGACAAAATTCAACATCTGTTTATGAAAAATACCTCTCAACAAAGTGAGTACAGAGGGAATATACCTCAATATAATGAAGACCATATATGAGAAGCCTACAGCTAACATCATACTCAATGGTGAAAACCTGAAAGCTTTCCCTCTAAGATCAGGAACAAGACAAGGATGCCTACCCACTACTTTCATTCAACACAATTTTGCAAGTCCTAGCCAGAGCAACCGGGCAAGAAAAAGAAATACAGGAATCCAAATTGGAAAGAAGTAAAACTGTCACTGTTTGAACATGACATGATATTATATAAAGAAAATCCTAAAGATTCCACCAAGAAACTGTTAGAACTAATAAACAAATTTGGTAAAGTTGTAGGATACAAAAGCAATACAAAAAAATCTGTTGCATTTCTATACACTAATAATGAATGGAATAAACATCAGAAAGAGCAATTAAGAAAAAAATCCTACGAACAACTGCATACAAATGAATAAAATATCTAGGAATATACTTAACCAAGGAGGGAGAGACTGGGACCCTGAAAACTATAAGACACTGATGAAAGAAACTGAAAACACAAATAAATGGAAAGATATTGTGTCCTCATGGATTGGAAGAATTAATATTATCATTAAAATGTCCATACTACCAAAGGCAATCTACACATTCAATGTAATTTTTTTTTTTTTTTTTTTTTTTTTTTTGCAGTACGCAGGCCTCTCACTGTTGTGGCCTCTCCTGTTGCGGAGCACAGGCTCCGGACGCGCAGGCTCAGTGGCCATGGCTCACAGGCCCAGCCACTCCACAGCATGTGGGATCTTCCCAGACCGGGGCACGAACCCGTATCCCCTGCATTGGTAGGCGGACTCTCAACCACTGCATCACCAGGGAAGCCCTCAATGCAATTCTTATCAACATTTCAACGGCATTTTTCACAGAAACAGAACAAACAATCCTAAACTTTGTAACATGAAAGAACCTGAATAGCCAAAACAATCTTGAAAAAGAAGAAAAAGGCTGGCAACATCACACTTCCTCATTTCAAACTATACTACAAATCTATAACAATCAAAACAGTATGGTATTGGCACAAAAGAAAAACAGCACACAACAACCACCAAAAATGGAACACATAGACACAGAGAAAAGATCTGTGGTTGTCAGAGGTAGGATCGGGGTGTGTGTGTGAAACGGGTGAGGCTGGTCAAAAAGTACAAACTTCCAGTTATAAGACAGATAAGCTCTGGTGATGCAATGTACAGCATGGTAACTATAGTTAAAAATACTGTATTGTACACTACAAAGCTACAGTAATCAAAACAGTGTGGTATTGGCACAAAAACAAACATGGATCAATGGAACAGAATAGAGAGCCCAGAAATAAACCCATATACCTATGGTCAAATCTTTGACAAAAGAAGCAAGAATATATAATGGAAAACAGTCTCTTCAGCAAGTGGTGCTGGGAAAGTTGGACAGGTGCATGTAAAACAATGAAGTTAGAACACACCCTCACACCACACACAAAAAATAAACTTCAAATGGCTTAAAGACTTAGACATAAGACATGACACCATAAAACTCCAAGAAGAGAACAGAGGCAAAGCATTCTCTGACATAGATCATATCAATGTTTTCTTAGGTCAGTCTCCTAAGGCAATAGAAATAAAAGCAAAAATAAACAAATGGGATCTAATCAAAGTTACAAGCTTTTGTACAGCAAAGGAAAACATAAACAAAATGAAAAGACAACCTACAGACTGGGAGAAAATATCTGCAAATGATATGACTGACAAGGGCTTAATTTCCAAAATATACCAACAGTTGATAAAATTCAACAATAAAAAAAAAACCCAATTGAAAAATGGGCAAAAGACCTAAATAGACATTTCTCCAAAGAAGACATACAGATGACCAATAGGCACATGAAAATCTTCTCAACATCACTAATTATTAGAGAAATGCAAATCAAAACTACAGTGAGGTACCACCTCACACCAGTCAGAAGGGCCATCAGGAGAAAATTTACAAATAACAAATGCTGGAGAGGGTGTGGAAAAAAGCGTACCCTCCTACTTGTTGGTAGGAATGTAAATTGGTGCAGCCACTACGGAAAACAGTATGAAGGTGCCTCAAAAAACTAAAAATAGACTGGGTCGATCGCCTGCGAGTCGCGGAGGCACCTGCTGCAGTCGCCGCATCTCTAAGCATGGCTGACAGCAAGCCCAAGCCCCCAAGTCCCTAGGGGACCCCACGAAGGACAAGGCAGCCAAGAGGCTGTCACTAGAGTCGGAGGACACCAGCGAAGGGGCAGCCACCACGGCCCGGAGCCCGGCACCCTGGAGGAGGCCTTCTGGAGGTTTACAGTGCACTGGTACACCAGGGCCACCTGTAAGGAGATGCATGGCAAGAACTGGTCCAAGCTGTGCAGGGACTGCCAGGTGATCGATGGCAGGAACATGACCATCACCGACGTGGACATCGTCTTCAGCAAGATCAAGGGCAAGTCCTGCAGGACCATCACATTTCAGCAGTTCAAGGAAGCTCTGGAGGAGCCGGCCAAGAAGAGATTCAAAGACAAAATGGTGAGGAGGCCACCCGAGAGGTGCACAGGCTCACTGAGGGCAAAGCCCCCATCATCTTGGGGGTGACAGAAGCCATCTCCTCGCTCACCGTGTCGCGGCTCACGGACACCACCAAGTTCATGGGCTCCCACAAGGAGCACTTCGACCCGTCCGGAAGGGGCAAGGGCAGGGCGGGCCACGTGGACCTGGTGGACGAGTCGGGCTACATGCCGGGCTACAAGCACGCAGGCACCTACAACCAGAAGGTGCAGGGGGACAAGTAGCCGGCGGGGCCTTCTCCTGTCGCCCGGTCCCCCCCGCCGCCTCACACTTCATTATATTCCTGTGCTTGCAGGCAGAACTCGGACCCAGGGCTGGACGGCCGCGGAGGCACCAGGCCTCCCTCCCCCGCGGGCCCACACTCCCCTCGACCCCAGCTTTGGCCCCGACTCACCTTTCCTAACACAACTGCCTCATCCCTGCAAGGAAGTGGGCAGATGACCCTTTCCAAAGTGTCTCCCAGGGCCAGACCACACCGGCCACTGATTTGCAGCAAAGGGGGTGTTTTAAAGGAGCTGGTGGGCAGACGCTGTCTGGGGGTGCTGACCCGCAAGTGCCAAGGCACCAACCAGCAGCACTGATAAAGCAGACGGAGCCCCAGACAGGGTGCCGCAGTGCCTGGAGAGTACCACGCAGGTATGGGAGGCAGGGCACACCGTGCACGCTTGCACACCCATGCATACATGCACACACCTATGCACACGCACACTAAGCACCCACAACGCACGCACACACGCACGCACACGCATGCACCCACACGCGCTCAGGCACACAAACCGAGGACCAGGTCTGCACTGATGGCGGGCGCCGAGCTGAGGGCTGCAGTGCAAAGGAAGAAGGCTCCTCCGTCGACCAAAGTGACTCGAAGTGTGATGTCACAAGATTTCAAAATGGAAACTAAGGGCAATTCATTTCGCTTCTCTGAGAAGAAGCAGGAAACAATGATGCATGTTTATTCTCAGAATGGCTCAGGGAAGACTCAGAATATTCCGTCTCTGTGACTCCCTCCCAGCGGCTCCTGTCTCCCGGCCCCGAGCAGGGAAGACCCCCAGGGGTCGGGCCCTGGACTAGAGGCTGCGGGTGGCCCGCCGGATCTCTCCTTGCTCCTCCAGCCACTGTGGTTCCTCTGGCCTCTCTGGAACCTCCATGAGCGGCCTTCCCTGTCCTCCCCGCCCTGGAGTGCAGAAACCTCAGGGCAGGGCCAGGCCAGGGGAGGTCCAGAGGCTGGCAGCATCTGTGGGGTTTGGTTTCTCTGAGAGGCCAGAGGTGGGACCTCCTGCTGTCACAGTGGGCCCTTGGCAATGTGTCCCTTTGCATGGACATGGCCACAGCCTGGCGGGTAACGCTCTGGGCCCTGTGGTCCTGGTTTTGGTTCTGGGGGAAGCCCATGGCAGCCTCTGGGGAATGCTTCCCAGGAATCCAACAGCCCTGCCGCTATCTGTCCTGTGTCCAGGGCAGCAGGCCAGTTAGGGGCACCCCTCCATGGACACATGGCCTGGCCCACGGCACAGGTGGCCGTGAGTGCCACAGCACTGCCATGGCAGGCACGTTGGTCACGGCTGGACCTGGGAGACCCCACCCACCCACACAGAGGGGCTCAGACCAGCGCTCCCAGCCGACACGGCCACTCGCACGGGGCTCCCCCTGGGATGTTGGTAGCCTCTGCAGACAGCTTCGTCCTGAGGCCCTGGCACCTCACTGCACTATCATCCAGGAAGTGATGGAGCACAGGCGTCCGGGGTCACTGTGAGGATGTGAATCGCTGCCATCTAGAAAGTTTCTAAAACTTGGGCATCCGAAGCTGCCGGGCCAGGCCCCCAATCCACCACCAGGAAACTGAGGCCCGAGGGCTGGGGGAAAGCAGGCAGGACACCGACCCCCACCCTGGGCTCCTCTCCTCCCTCCAGAGGCAAGAGTCACCTGGGGAATCGCGTCTGCAGAGAACTCTGAACGTGCAGAGAGTTTCTGAGCACTAAGTTGATCACAGATGGGAAAGCCCGTGTTCCAGGGCCGGCCGGTTCCTCTCCGTGGACTCGGGACAGGACTCCTCCCCAGACCCATGCTCTACCCAGACGCTGTGGGTCTCTGCCTTCCCGACAGCCCGGCGCCCCGCCCCCCACCCCAGCCCTCCCAGCCGGTCAGGGGCTGGCCTGCCCGGGAGCACACAGGAGGTGGTCTGAGCAGAAGAAACCACGCCAGTGGCGTCCTGGTACGCTTTCTCACGCTGCCCCCCACCCCGGGGCCGGCCTGCGAGGCCGACACCACCCCGCTGCAGGAAACCATCTTCCCGATGGTTACAGCAGCACCTCCTCCTTGGGTTAAGGAAAATCAACTGCACACAGCTGCCCCCGTGGCCATCCCTGCCTCAGCCCCGCACTTGCGGGCTCCCGAACTGCTGAGGCCGAGGTGTCTGGGTGGGTCTCAGGTGTCCCCAGCCCGCCTGAGGCTTCTTTCCCGACGTGTAGCTCTGGAAGCACATCTCCCGCTCAGGGCAGGAGGAAGCGGTGGCCCCCTCCCCGTCGGCTCTATCACGGCATCTGTGTGTAGCCCCAACACAGCACGTCGCTCGGGCTCCAAGCTCTGCACAGACACACGTGCCTCCCTCAGGCTCTGGACGCTGTGGACACACAGGCAGGTGTGCATCTTTGCTGCATGTTTTATGCAATACCCATTCGCTTCTACTAACTGCGGTTAACTAGAAACTACATGTCTCTCTGTGAACGAAGGAAACTGCACAGCAAGCCCGCCAGGAAGCAGGGACCCGTGGTCAGGGCGAACCGTGCTGACTGCGCCGAGTGCCGGGACAGCAGAGCGAGCGTTTGAGAACACTGATCGCGCCACAGTACTTATTTATTTCTATTTAATGCTCTAGGATAAGCAACTAGGCGGTGGTTAGTTCACCATAATTGAAGTTCAAATTACGTAAGTTTAAAATATTATAGGAAGAGATCGATATTTATACTGGAGTATTTTTTTTTAAAGAAGATGTTGGGGGTAGGAGTTTATTAATTAATTAATTTATTTTTTGCTGTGTTGGGCCTTCATTTCTGTGCGAGGGCTTTCTCTAGTTGTGGCAAGCGGGGGCCACTCTTCATCGCGGTGCACGGGCCTCTCACTATCGCGGCCTCTCTTGTTGTGGAGCACAGGCTCCAGACGCGAGGCTCAGTAGTTGTGGCTCACGGGCCTAGTTGCTCCGCGGCATGTGGGATCCTCCCAGACCAGGGCTCGAACCCGTGTCCCCTGCACTGGCAGGCAGATTCTCAACCACTTCGCCACCAGGGAATCCTCCCATACTGGAGTATTTTTACACCTCGAATATCCTCAGTCTTAAGGTTTGAGGCCGATGAAAATTACAGTCAGCAAGAGGCACGCGGAGCCCCAGTGGCATCGCCTCCTGTCTAAGCTGCTCTATGTCCACGCCCCAGTGGCTAAGAGCTCAGGGCAGGCCGCGGCGTCCCTCTGAAGCACCAAGTGGACAGAGACTCACACACCCGAAGCCTGGGCCTGGCTCAGCCACTGGCTATCATGAATCAAATTTTAACGGCACACAGCCCCACCATGCACCGTGCAACGCCTGTGGCTGCTTCTGTGGCTACGCCAGCAGGGAGAAGATAAGTCACAGATGCCATGGCCCACGAAACCTACAGCAGTCACTGCCTGGACCTTTAGGGGAGGCTGCTGGTGCTGCCTCCACCCCTGAGGACCCAACAGGCTCCTTCCTCTGGGAGTGTTCCCACACAAGCTGGCACACCCCGTCCCACAGTGCACGCAGGTGGGGACACTGTAGTCACCCGTCCATACGCTCAGGTTGACAATTCAGCTGTACTATGAAGTCACCACGAGGCTAGAATGTCCTTAGAACTCTGACCCTGAGTAGCTTCCCTCCACTGACTGACTACTGAGCACTCTGTGAAGTCCCGTGGCTTTGGAGTGTGGAGAGCGTGGCTGGTGGTGGCCCCGGGCAGTCCCGGGAGGTGGTCGCCCAGCACTTTGAGATGCTTTGGTTAACTCTCTCTCTTCCCCAAACCAAGCCAAACAACAAAGGAAACGCACATAACTCAAACTTGAAAGGGAGCATATGCTACTAGTTTGAACTAAGTTTTTTTCAGGAAAGGGAAATAAATGTATATATAGATGGGGGGGAGCTATAAATAGAGTTGCCATATGATCCAGCAATCCTACTCCTGGGCATATATTTGGAACTATAATATGAAAAGATACATGCACCCCTATGTTTATAGCAACACTATTCACAATAACCAAGACACAGAAGCAACCTAAATGTTCATCAACAGATGAATGCATAAAGAAGATGTGGTATAAATACACAGTGGAATACTACTCAAACACAAAAAAGAATAAAATAATGCCATTTGCAGCAACATAGATGGATCTAGAAATTATCATACTAAGTGAAGTAAGTCAGAAAGAGAAAGACAAATACCATATGATATCACTTACATGTGGAATCTAAAATATGACATAAATAAACTTATCTAGAAACAGAAGCAGACTCACGGACATAGAGAACAGACTTGTGATTGCCAAAGGGGAGGGCCAGTATGGGAGGGATGGACTGGGAGTTTGGGATTAGCAGATGCAAACCACTATAAATAGAATGGATAAACAACAAAGTCCTACTGTATAGCACAGGGAACTATATTCAATATCCTGTAATAAACCATAATGGAAAATAATATGAAAAAGAATGTATATATGTATAACTGAATCACTTTGCTGTACAGCAGAAATTAACATAACATTGTAAATCAACTACTTCAATAAAATAAATTTTAAAAATACTGTATTGTGTATTTGAAAGACACTAACAGTAAATCTTAAAAGTTCTCATCACAAGAAAAAAATTTGTCACTGTGTATGGTCATGGATATCAACTAAAAACTTATTGTGGTAATCATTTCACTATATACACATATATGTTGTATACATAGTGAAATGATTATACATAACCATTATGTTGTACACCTAAAACTAATACAATGTTGTATGTTAACTATTTGTCAATTTAAAAAATCTTTCAATGGCATGGTTTGTAAGAGTGTGAAAATCATAGAGACATTTAGGATATAAATAATTTATAGGACATTAAAATATTTAACTCTGCAGTTATAACAAGTCTCTAAATATATAAAACACAAAAATACAAATGAGTTTAAATAGAGAACTTGCATACAAAATTTTCTTTTTTTTATAATTAATTTATTGGAATATAGTTGCTTTACAATGTTGTTAGTTTCTACTGTACAGCAAAGTGAATCAGCTATACGTATATATATATATATATATATATATATATATATCCCTCCTTTTGGATTTCCTTCCCATTTAGGTCACCGCAGAGCATTGAGTAGAGTTCCCTGAGCTATAAAGCAGGTTCTCATTAGTTATCTATTTTATACATAGTATCAATAGTGTATATATGTCAATCCCAATCTCCCAATTCATCCCACCCTCCCCCATCTGCCCTTGGTGTCCATACATTTGTTCTCTATGTCTGTGTCTCTACTTCTGTTTTGCAAAAAGATGATCTATACCGTTTTTTCTAGATTCCACATATATGCGTTAATATGCGATATTTGTTTTTCTCTTTCTGACTTACTTCACTCTGTATGACAGTCTCTAGGTCCATCCACATCTCTACAAATGACCCAATTTCGTTCCTTTTTATGGTTGAGTAATATTCCGTTGTATGTAGGTATCACATTCTTCTTTATCCATTCCTCTGTTGATGGACATTTAGGTTGCTCAAAATTGTTTTCTTTAAGAACCTCTTCCTGACCCACCAAGTTTGGGATTTGGAGCTCTGCCTATGTGCCTGAACAGTCCCTCTACCTCTCCTGATATGGCAGCCAAAGGACTGTGACTGAACACTATTGTTTATCTTCTAATATGGTGATCTAAGTTCCATAAGGACTGACCACTGTTCTATTCTTAGTGCCTAGCACAACAGGTATTGAATAAATGGTTGCTGAATCACATTAACCTACCTTAGAATACAAACTATAAAGATAGTTTAGGGCAAAGACGAATATAAAACACCAAAGGACAGAAGTTTAAAAACACATCTGGGGGGCTTCCCTGGTGGCGCAGTGGTTGAGAGTCCGCCTGCCGATGCAGGGAATATGGGTTCGTGCCCCAGTCCGGGAGGATCCCGCGTGCCGCGGAGCGGCTGGGCCCGTGAGCCATGGCCGCTGAGCCTGCGCGTCCGGAGCCTGTGCTCCGCAATGGGAGAGGCCACAACAGTGAGAGGCCCGCGTACCAAAAAAAAAAACAAAAAAAAACACACATCTGAAATGAAGAATAGCTTCCTAGAGCTTTTTTTTTTCTCTTTCAGTACTGTTCTCTATTATTTTCCAATTAAAACAAAAACAAAAAACACCTTATTTTACAATCACTTAGGTAACACAATGCAAAGAATATATTTAACCTTTTTTTCTTCAGCAATATCCACTCTGTGAAATATGGAGAAGACTCACGATATAGGCCTCTGATCTCAAAGAGCTCAAATTCTGGGGACCCTGTTAAATATGCAGATATCCTCTGCTTTTCTGCACAAGCACCCTAGCCAGAAAATATGTCTTCTTAAAGCCTCTGACCTTGAAGCACATATCTCAAAAAACATTCTTCCATCCATAGGCAGAAATGTTTATCCATCATCCTCCATCTTTACTAGTTCATCATTCATCTCACCCATGTTTGTTTTAATTCTCAGCAATATAATATTGCTCTCTGGTGACTTTGAGATCCTTTGTAGGTGGCATGAATGCTAAAATGGTTGCATTGTGGTACATCAAATCCATGGTATGAGATTATTCATCCATTTAAAACAAACAAACAAAAAACAGCATGCTACGTGTTCTCTAAACCCTATCTAAATGGTGTGCTGCATAAAATCTTGTAAAAGGATAAGAGAAAAGGAAGAAAAGCAACTGTCCAAAGGTCCAAAGTATATTGAACCACTAGGGAGAAAAATGATGATGGAACAATAAAGGTAAACTCTGGATCAGAAAGGGTATTTTTTCCTACAATTAACAAATATTCATGAATAACTATAGATAAAATAATGAGTGAGACAGTTCCTGCCCTCAGGGAGTCTAATATCTAGCACCAGAGAGAGAAATAAAGCACATACACACATCACAAAGATAATACCCAATGGCAAGCTGGGTTAAGTACTCTGAAGGGAGATTACAAGGTACCATGAGAGCATATGAAAGGGTATATACTGTTTTTAAAAAAATGTATCACACATGATCAGAAGCATGCTCCTATTTTGTTTGTCTTACATATATGCCAGAGAGGAAGTTAAAAAAACATGGATAGGGACTTCCCTGGTGGCGCAGTGGTTGAGAGTCAGCCTGCCGATGCAGGGGACACGGGTTCGTGCCCCGGGCCGGGAGGATCCCACATGCCGCGGAGTGGCTGGGCCCGTGAGCCATGGCTGCTGGGCCTGCGTGTCTGGAGCCTGTGCTCTGCAACGGGAGAGGCCACGGCAGTGAGAGGCCCGCGTACCACACACACACACAAAAAAACATGGATAATGCTACTCAGAAACTAAGTAAATATGTAGCCCTAAAGTCTTGAGTTTTCTTGGTACCATCTATAACCATACATTTGGTTACTGTCTATAGAATATATGTTTGATAAAGGCCAACACTGAAACCAGTTGACCAATATCCATATTAGAAAGAGAGCTTTGAAAATGTCAATAGTCAATGACAAAGCAAGTATAGAAAAATACTGAAATTAACTCATTGTTCTAAGTCATAGTTAGTTTTTACTTTTCTACAGAAAACCTAAGAAGGCTAGAATGGACCAATGATGAGACTGATATGAATTAAAAATTATGATTAATCCAAATTCATGTACCTGTGATCATACCAAAAATAAAAATACAAAAAAAATAGGGAATACTTGGAAAGAAAATCATTTTCCCAATTTTTTTTTTTTTTTTTTTTTTTGCAGTGCGTGGGCCTCTCACTGCTGTGGCCTCTCCTGTTGTGGAGCACAGGCTCCGGACGCGCAGGTTCAGAGGCCATGGCTCACGGGCCCAGCCGCTCCGCGGCATGCGGGATCTTCCCGGACCAGGGCACGAACCCACGTCCCCTGCATCGGCAGGCGGACTCTCAACCACTGTGCCACCAGGGAAGCCCTCCCAATATTTTTTAGATTTTAAAAATAAGGAGTTTTTCTCAAATGATGAAATTATTATATCTATAATAAAGAATAGTGAAATTGTCTTCAAGGATAAGGAAAGCAGTCTTTTTTAAAAGGAAAAAATGAGAAATTATTTAGGATAAAGAGTTCTTTCTGCTAGTCAGTATTTAATTTCCACTGTAGATATTATTTAGAAGGGAGGAAAAAAGAGATGGATTGAGAATTTACGCATACAGGTAATTACTTTTGCAGATGAAGTTTCATTTCATTATTTTCAGTTTCTATTATTTTTCATGTTGGGACTTTATCTGATCTTTTTTAGAGATACACAGTCACAACTCTATTTTCTAGCCAAGAAGAATTTTAATTCCTCTCACTTCTGTATGTCAGTAAAGACATTGCTAAAATATGTGGAGGAATTTTACTTAAAGTAACTTCTTAAAACAGAGATTAAAGACTCAAATTTGTTCTATCTTAAACCCATAGGAATAAAGTAGGAAAAAGAGACCCATATATAACTTAACAGAAAGAATGAGGCCTTTATTAAGGCAATTTGCATTAAATACTAATAATCATGTAAGAGTCAAAATTTTCAATCTTGTGGGAAAATTAAACTATACAGAAAACCAAAAGAAAAAAAGAAATTTAAAACAATATTATCATATTTAAAACCAGGCTTCTGAAATGTAGCTATCAAATTTAGTTATCTGAAATAACCTAAATTTTTATTCATATAATAAAGATAATATTTTGCTGTAATTACCCATATAAAATTTTGGCTATAGTACACAGAAGCTCTAAAGATTATTATTAAGATTAAAGACAATGACTACAAATTTTCAATTTAGGATTAACCATGTTTATTGCCCTTAGAAATATAACTGGATCTGATAATTTCTGATAAATACTCATGAACTAAAAATAACTTTAAAAGCCCTATAGGACATGTACTACTAGATATTAAGATTTACTGTAAGGCTGTAGTAATCAAGACATTATGGTTTGTGATGCAAGGACAGAAAAACAAACTAATTGAAGAGATTATAAAGTCCAGAAACAGATGCACACATATATAGTTATTTGATTTTATGATAAAGGTGGCCCTACAGTGCAGTGGGGAAAGAGTGGTCTTTTCAATAAATGATACTGGATCAACTGAATATTCAGATGTAAAAAAATAAATCTTGACGCCTATCTCATACCATATACAAAAATCAACTCTAGTTGATATAAACAACCAAATGAAAAAGACCAAACAATAAAGCTTTTGGAAGAATCATAGGATAATCTCTTCATGACCTTGCTTGAGACAGGAAAAGATTTCTTAAATAAGACTCAGAAAAATATTAACCATAAAGGAAAAAAGGGATAAACTGGACTACATTAAAATTAAGACCTTCTCATCAAAAGGTAAAAACAGCAAAACGAAAAAGCAAGACAAAAAGAAGATTCTTATAAGAATAATATAATATATAATATAATAATATAATATAAGAATATGAGAATTCTTATAAGATTCTTATAATATAAATCCAACAAAGGATTTATATTCAGAACATACAAAGAATTTCTTCAAATCAATAATAAAAAGGCAGATAACCTCTTAGAAAAATGGGCAAACGACTTGAACAGCCACTTCATAAAAGAGAATATCCAAATGGCCATTAAACAACTGAAAAGTCCTTCATTAATTACCAGAGAAATGCAAATTAAAATCACAATGTGATACCATTACATAACCACCAGAAACTCTAAAACTAAGAGATGCACAGTATCGGGGCTTCCCTGGTGGCGCAGTGGTTGAGAATCTGCCTGCTAATGCAGGGGACGCGGGTTCGAGCCCTGGTCTGGGAGGATCCCACATGCCGCGGAGCAACTGGGCCCGTGAGCCACGACTACTGAGCCTGCGCGTCTGGAGCCTGTGCTCCGCAACAAGAGGCCGCGATAGTGAGAGGCCCGCGCACCGCGATGAAGAGTGGCCCCCGCTTGCCACAACTAGAGAAAGCCCTCGCGCAGAAACGAAGACGCAACACAGCAAAAATAAATAAATAAATAAATAAATAATAGGAATAATGACATCTGGAAAAATAGTGAAGCCAAATCACCAGAAAACAGATCTAAGCTGTGGTTTATGATACTTATAAAAAAAAAAAAAAGAGAGAGATGCACAGTATCAAAGAGCTGGTGAAGATATAAAGCAACTGGAATTCTCAGATACCACTGCTGCAAGTGTAACTTAGTCTAACTACTTTGGAAAGCTGGTTAGCAGTACCTGTTAAAGCTGAATGAACACATATCATATGACACGGAAGTTTCACTCATATAATATTCACAGAAATGTTGCTACACACAATGATAAAGATGAATCTCACAAATACAATATTGAGAGAAAGAAGCCAGACAAAACAGAAATCTTATATGATTCCATTTACATAAAGTTCAAACACTTTATTATATTAGGTTAAAATTGATAGTGTTAAAAGGACAGTAGTTATACTTATGGGGAGGGGCTGACGGGGAGGGACATCAGGGCATGAGGGGGCTTTTGGGAAAGTGGTAACATTACATAACTTGATGTGGATGTTGGTTACATGATATTTCACTTGGTGAAAATTCACTGGGCTATACTATTATAAATTGTGTACTTTTCTGTTTGTACGTTGTTTGTATCTTTGCTGTTGTTTCTGTCCCCCAAAATACTTCAGGGAATGAAAACCAAATATTATGTGAAATGAAAGTCTGCTGAAGCCCCACCAGGAGTTTGGAGGTATAATGGAGGATTCTCAACTATATTACCATTTTGTATAATCCCAATTCTTCTGAATTAAAATAGTAGAATCATAGGAGAAAAGATAAAGAAATAGACATAGTCTAGGTAGGTGACAAATTATACTAGGAAAATTAAGAATGCCAGATAAATTTTATAAAACAGTCACACAGGCAAAGTTCCGAGATATTGCAGGTTCGGTTCCAGACCACTACAATAAAGTATCTCAATAAAGCAAATCACACCAATTTTGGGTTTCCTAGAGCATATAAGAGTTATGTTTACACTATACTATAGTCTATTAAATGTCTAATAGCATTATGTCTAAAACAACAATGTACATACATTAATTTTAAAATACTTTAAAATACTCTACTGCTATAATATGTTAACCATTATCTGAGCCTTCAGCAAGTCGTAGCAGTAATATCAAAGACCACTAACCACAGATCACTATAACAGATAGAGTAATAATGAAAAAGTTTGAAATACTCCAAGAATTACCAAAATGTTACACCGAGACACCAAGTGAGCAAATGCTGTTAGAAAAATGGCACCGATAGTCTTGCTTGACGCAGGGTTTTGCCCACAAACCTTCAGTTTGTGAAAAATGCATTATCTGGGAAGTGCAATAAATCGCGGTATGCATATACTGCCTTTGTAACTGTAGTTTTGCAGTATAACCGGTGGTTAAGATTAAAAAGAAAGAATAAATAAAAGAAAAAAAAAGTCTGGTAAAACAAAGTTTTAATAATTCAGCATTTTTAAATACAGCCTTATAAATGTGTACAATATATACCACATTGTCTGGCAAAATCAAGTTGTTTTAGTAATCAGCATTAAAAGCACTGTAATTGCTCAATAGTTTAAAATACATTGCAAGCAACATTTTTCTTTAATATTACTTACTCAGCGTATTGTGGTCTGTGTGAATACCTTGTAGAACAGATGTTCTGAGTATCAACTCAACATCAGTACCTATCTTTATTAGCTGTTAAGAAAACAAACAAAAAAAATAGACTAAATCCTCTGTGTTTTTTCAATGGTTCACATGAATGTACTGTTTTTGAAAACTACAGGTTTACTACAATTCTTTTTAGGTGATACTTGCCTTTAACTTTTTTTTTCTAAAGAATATATTTATTTATTTATTTATTTATTGGCTGCATTGGGTCTTCGTTGCTGCATGTGGGCTTTCTCTAGTTGCGACAAGCACACAGGCTTATTGCAGTGGCTTCTCTTGTTGTGGAGGACGGGCTCTAGAAGTGCGGGCTTCAGTAGTTGTGGCTGGCAGGCTCTAGAGTGCAGGCTCAGTAGTTGTGGTGCACGGGCTTAGTTGCTCCGTGGCATGTGGGACCTTCCTGGACCAGGGCTCGAACCCGTGACTCCTGCATTGGCAGGCGGATTCTTAACCACCGTGCCACAAGGGAAGCCCCTTGCCTTTAACTTTTTGTAACCATTCCAAGCATACAGAAAGCTCAGACATGCGTATACTTTTACCTTTTATCTATCCATTCCATATTTTGTTCCAAAACAGATTTGGAGTATTTTTTGTTGTAATATATATTTTACAATGTGTTTAAAATGTGCATTTTGTTTTTTTGAGAGGGGCTGAATCTTTCTTTTACTGTAGAGTTGGATGTTCTGAACACTAGAAAGAGTACTGGATCAGGAGGCAGAATACTTGGGACTCCCAACTCTGGCTCTGTCATCAAGTGTATGGCCTTGGGTTAATACCTACTCACTAAGTTTCAGAACTCATCATTGCAAAATGAAGAACTGAACTAAAACAGTGAGTCTCAAAGCTGTGGACCTTGAGACCCTTTCAGGGGACCCATAAAGTCAAAATTATTTTCATAATACTAGAGCTGTCTGCATTGTTTGAGTTGTGAGCACAAGTAGAGTTTTCTCTTTGGAATACCATTTTTACTTTTATAGACAAATTCTGTTTATTCAGATTTGGGTAACTGGCAGATAGGTGAAATGAGTATGTCACTTTAAGAAAACAACTGACAGTATTTAATGGCAATGATAAAATTCAAGCTTTCAAGCAAAAATCAGAATTCTGGAGAAGCTGTATCTGTCACTGTAAGTATTGACAGCTTCCCAATACTTAAAGATTTTTCTGATGAGATGGATATTAAGATGTAATTTTAAAATATTACATATTGAACTATGTCAACATTTGGAAGATCTGCATTACTTGGTGAACCTACATTTTCCAAATCATCAGTGCATGATGTTACAAAACATGCATGACTAAAAGATCCATTCAAAGGGAAAGATAGATTAAAATCTGTTGGTCTACTAAATGACCAACAGATTTATATGTTATACCTATCAATATTTACCATATCAGAGAAGGGCATATTGGAGAAGGATATCCTAGGAAGAAGCAACAGCATAAATGGCCTGAGATAGGAAAGTTCTTGGTAAACTGAAGCACCCTCAAAGAAGGCACTGAGATTGGAAAAGTGAGAAGTATGTGGTGAATTGAGGCAGGAGGTTAACAGGGGTCAGATGATACAGTGTTATAGGTCATGGTAGGTAGAGACTTTAGATTTTAATTTGAATGGGATGAGGAGCCATGGGGATTGTGAGCAGAGGATTGATGGGATATGCCTTTTTTTAAAAGGCTCACTGCCTTTATAAGTATTGAGAATAGGCTGCAGGGAGTTAGGGCAGAAGCAACAAGACCCACTAGGAGGCTGCTGTAACAACCCAATGAGAAATAATGATGGCTTGAACCAGGAAATAATAATAGGGCAAATAAAAAGTGGTTGAATTCTGGGTATATTTTGAAGGTTAAGTCAACAGGATTTGCTGCCAGATTGGATGTAAATGTGAGAGAAGGAAAGCAGTCGAAAATGAGAGCACCGAGGGTTTTGGTCTGAGCATCAAAAGGAGGGAGCTGCCATTAATTGAAATGGAGAAGGCTGTAAGAGAGCAAAGCCTCACCTCCCTACAGAGCTGAGAAGGGGCTTAGAAGGGGAGAGAAAGAAAAACAATGTGCCTCCTCACCCACTGGAGGTGCATAAACTGAGCTGAGTCTTAGGTTTAAGGCTGGAAACAAGGCTAGATGAGAAACAAGGGATTATGGGAGATCAAAGGGGATGAGCAGGATGTGGTATGTATAAGTCCTAGGAACCACCCCAGCAAAGGATAAATACACACACCCACACACATCCATTGGTCTAACAGATAACAGAGTTCCGCACTGCATCTAACCTTTAAAGAAATTTACCACTTGTTGAGGTCTGATATCAAAGAATATTCACAATTATTTGAAAAGTGTAATATATACACCTACCCTCTTCCAACTACATATCTGCATAAGGCTGAATTTTCTTCATATAATTCAATCTAAAAAAACATACAGTTGGGCTTCCCTGGTGGCGCAGTGGTTGAGAGTCCGCCTGCTGATGCAGGGGACACGGGTTTGTGCCCCAGTCCGGGAAGATCCCACATGCTGCGGAGCGGCTGGGCCCGTGAGCCATGGCTGCTGAGCCTGCGAGTCCGGAGCCTGTGCTCCGCAATGGGAGAGGCCACAACAATGAGAGGCCCGCGTACCGCAAAAAAAACCCCCAAAAAACAAACAAACATACAGTGCCAGATTGAATGAGGAAGCAGGTATGAGAATTTAGCTGACTCCTATTAAGTCAGACATTAAAGAGATTTGCAAAAATATAAAATAATGCCTTTCTTCTTACTAAATTTTTCGGAAAATATAGTTATTTTTCATAAATATTGTATTTAATAAGTAATGAGCTTATTATTTTAAAATTATTTAATCTACATATATTTTTTAAATTTCTCAGTTTTAAATCCTAATATGGTAAATACTGATAGGTATAACATATAAATAGCACTTTTTGGGGTCTTCAGTTTTTCGGAAGGTAAAGTGGTCTTGAAACCAAAAAGTTTGAGAACTGCTGGTCAAGAGGATGCCTACGATTCCTTTTGGTGCCAAGACTTCATGACAATACATGACAATGTAATTATCTAAAAACTACTAAGTATTTAATATATGCAGAGTTACAGAAAGTATAAAATATACACTTGTATATAACAAATATCTAATTTCAAGAGTGCTTAATGTGGGCTTCCCTGGTGGTGCAGTGGTTAAGAATCTGCCTGCCAATGCAGGGGACATGGGTTTGAGCTCTGATCCATGAAGATCCCACATGCCGTGGAGCAACTAAGCCTGTGCACCACAACTACTGAGCCTGTGCTCTAGAGCCCACGAGCCACAACTACTGAAGCCTGCGTGCCTACAGCTCATGCTCCACAACAAGAGAAGCCACCACAATGAGAAGCCGGCACACCACAATGAAGAGTAGCCCCCGCTCACCACAACTAGAGAAAGCCTGTGCACAACCAAAAATAAATAAATAAATAAAATAAATTTATATATATAAAAAAAGGAGTGCTTAATGTTAGTGTTCTACAGGTGAAATTAATTTGGGAGATGGTAGTTCATTTTTCCAGTTTAGTTAATATAAACAGATCTCAATTAAAAAATTTTTAAATTATGACTTCAAAATTTAAAAACACTTACAGGCATACCTCAGAGATATTGTGGGTTCAGTTCCAGACCACCACAATAAAACAAATATCATAATAAAGTGAGTCATATGAATTTTTTGGTTTCCAACTGCATATAAAAGTTATGTTTACAATATACAGTAGTCTATTAAGTGTGCAACAGCATTATGTCTAAAAAAACAATGTGCATACCTTAATTAAAAACACCTTATTACTAAAAAATGCTAACCAGCATCTGACAATGCAGGGTTGCCCCAAACCTTCAATTTGTAAAAAAACACATTCTGTGAAGTGCAATAAAGCGAAGCACAATAAAACGAGGTATACCTGTACCATATTGTTATTAATCAGTCTACCAAATAGCAAAATAGTACAAATTTCAGTATATACATTTTAACTTCTCTTCAAGTCATGACCTGATTAGAATGTCATTTTAACTTCTTTCATGAATAAAAATTACATAGTCCCTGTTTGCCCTATCATACACTTAAGTGAAATCTCCTTTTTTCTTTATGTTATAGGGAAAGAAGTCCTTAGGCTATCTCATTTTGTCACATTAGTTTATCATAGATATTTACTATTTCAAAAATAGCATTTTCTCTACTAAGTAGAAAAGTATTTGTATAAAAAAATTTTTTTTCACTATGTGGAAATTCTCTTAAACATGGAAGAACTTCTCTAATTTGTACCTTCCTCTTTACCAAACCAATTCTTGGAATCTTAATTATCCCAGCAAATAATGTTTCATTTTTCATTTTCTTCCTAATGGTCCTTTCCCTACATTTATACAAAGTTAGATACAGGAACACCTAGGAAGCAGTGTTCCTTCCTAAGACAGAGACAATGTATATATGCATATGATTTTATACAGGAAAAGAATCATTGTGCACTTTTTCAATGAACATGTACTGGGAATACTAGGGAGCTCACCGACTAGTGTTAGTAGATTGTCTTCAACTGTGGCAAGTGACTAAAATGTAAATACAGAAGGCAAAGCAAGAATAGTTCATAAACTCTGGCTGGTTAACTTCCACAGCCAAGATATGAATTAAAAAAAAAAATTCTGTCTAGTTGAGCTAAATGAGTAGATGTTCCATCTGTGTAACTCTGAGTGAGTTACCACAACACTCACTCTCCTTAGTTTCAGTCACTTGACTTAGATGAAGACAGCATTTCTGTGAACTTCTGGGTTGGTTCAGCTGCTCTTGCTTTGATCATGGCTACACTCATGTTCTTTTCACCAGGCAACTTGCTATCTTAAGGGTGTAGGCAGATGACCCTGAGAAGGTGAGCCAAACCAAACAAGTGAAGGTTATCTATAGTTGTGATGGCTTGCTTTAACTATCAAGTAATGATTTTTATTTCATATAATCCCTCTATTTTTATCATTTCCTCTAGTTGCTAAAATTTGAGTTTTATTATAATTGAAAAACTTAATTACTGTACCTCTTCTATCTTCTTAGGAGAAGTTTCACTTTTCTTACATTTGAATTCTTCATTTATCTTTATTCTGGCTGCTAGAAAAAGAAAAAATATGTATATAGTTATTTGCTTTTCTTTCTTTTTTCTTTTTAAATATTTATTTATTTATTTTGGCAGCACCAGGTCTTAGTTGTGGCACGCGGGATCTTCACTGTGGTATGTGAGATCCTTTGTTGCGGCGTGTGGGATCTTTAGCTGTGGCATGTGGAATTCTTAGTTGCGGCATACGGACTCTTTAGTTGTGGCATTCATGCGGGATCTAGTTCCCCCGACTAGGGATCAAACTGGGGCCCCTTGCATTGGGAG
Organism: Mesoplodon mirus; assembly: GCF_964341445.2. Taxonomy (NCBI): domain Eukaryota; kingdom Metazoa; phylum Chordata; class Mammalia; order Artiodactyla; family Ziphiidae; genus Mesoplodon; species Mesoplodon mirus. Next base: position 75,509,678 of record NC_138980.1, read on the forward strand.
CATGGAGTCTTACCCACTGGACAACCAGGGAAGTCCCTGCTTTTCTAATTTATAATTCCTGTCCCAATAATTTACATATTATTCATTATACTATGATACTATATGCTATATACATATATCTACTACTTCTCTAGTAGAAAAAATAATTTTGCCCCGTGTAAAACAAAGTATAAAAATAAGAAATTTGGGCTTCCCTGGTGGCGCAGTGGTTGACAGTCCGCCTGCTGATGCAGGGGACACGGGTTCGTGCCCCAGACCAGGAGGATCCCACATGCCATGGAGCAGCTGGGCCCGTGAGCTATGGCCGCTGGGCCTGCGCATCTGGAGACTGTGCTCCGCAATGGAGAGGCCACATCAGTGAGAGGCCCGCATACCGCAGGAAAAAAAAAAAAAAAGAGTTCCCTGTGCTATACAGTAGGTCCTTATTAGTTATCTATTTTATATATAGTGGTGTGTATATGTCAATCCCAATATCCCAATTTATCCCTCTCCCCCTCCCCCAAGGTGCCCTCTTAAAGAGGTTTAGAAACTGAGTATGACCAACAAAGAACCTAAGCTTTAGAGCTCTGAGTTCCGGATAAGACAGAAACCACTTTAAACAGTGAAATACTGAATTTGGAATCATTTGTGATAGTTTCTCTTTCATAGCTCCTGTCACTTCTAGAAAGACACAAGGCATTAACAATATGGTAGTATCTGGTCCTAGAGGATGTGAAAATTTGATTATATAATAGACAAATGAGTTTCATGGCTTGAACATAAGGCAAGTAATGGAGCACACTGAAATTCTGATCTTTTTTTTTTTCCTGATTTTTTATGAAAACTTGATCTTTAAAATTTTTTCTTTGTAGATACTTCTCAAAGAAGGGTAAGGTAGGGCTTCCCTGGTGGCGCAGTGGTTGAGAGTCCGCCTGCCGATGCAGGGGACACGGGTTCGTGCCCCGGTCCGGGAAGATCCCACATGCCGTGGAGCGGCTAGGCCTGTGAGCCATGGCCACTGAGCTTGCGCGTCCAGAGCCTGTGCTCCACAATGGGAGAGACCACAACAGTGAGAGGCCCGCGTACCGAAAAAATAAAAAATAAAATAAAATAAAAGAAGGGTAAGGTAAACTCATCTTTATTTAAAAAAACATTAGGGGAGAGATCGTGAAGGTCATTCCCCAAGATAGGTCTTGACCACCATACATGGTCTCTTGTATTATTAGCAGTCACCTAAAGAATGGACTTGCTCCAAAGGGGCAAAATATAAACTTACCTTCTAATGCCCTAGCATCATTTTTAAAGACTTGTTGTCTGGTCCTGTGCAGTGTTTTAAAGAGCTGTAAAACCTATAAAGAAAAATAGAATTCAGACCTCAAAAGAAAAAATTTCACATTTTACATAATTACATGGATTAAACAGTATTTATTTTCTGTTTGTTTTTTAGACTATTTTTTGAAATAGCTGGTGAAAATAAGGGTTGGCCAAAATAACTTTCCCTTGATTATTTATCTTTAAATTAAAAAAAAATTTGCCTTATATATTTACAAAAACAATACAAAATTCTTTGAAACAAAACAATACGAGAATGGTTAAAAAGTTAATGATTCCCCCTACCAAAACTAGTTTGCTAAGTTAACCAACTTTACCAGTCTGGTATTTGTTCTTATTTTGCTTAACCTGAGAACTTCATCTGCTCTTAACGTCATACACACATGTACACAAACTCGTGAATATACTACATCTTAGAAGAGCCCAGAGGAAGATGTTTCAGATAATTTAGGCAGGTTTAATTGTGCTTTCTCAAAAAAGAAGTGGAATGCTGAGACTTCTCAATTTTCTAAGACTGTGCTAAAAAAAAAAAAAAACAAAAAGGTATTCAATATTGTCCCCCCAATATTGTTCTTTCTTCTGTCTTCTCAATTTCAGTTATGGAAAACAATGGATTTCTCAAGCCAGAAATCCCTAGGTCGTTCTTTAAATCTACCTTATTCCTCATGTAGAAACTGTAGGGATGTTTCTCTAATCTTTTGTTTATTCTCCATCACCCAAAACAATTTAAGTTCAGACCTCTCCCTATCTCTTGCTTAGACTACTGACAAAGATTTGTCACTCTGCACCATTCCCTCCTTTCCCCAAGTCCATTCACCAGATAACAATACCTAAACTTTACTAAGTGTATCCTGTGCACTAGGCACTATTCTAAGTACTTTACATATACTAGAAAACCTAAAACATCAAAGGCAGATACCAAAACGGAAACAGAAAACAGGGAGCAGAAAACATAAAAATAAAACAAAGACTGACCAACCACAAAGAACCTTCTCAGAAACATAAATTATTGCAAACATGGAGTAACAACAAAAAGAACTTAGAGTAAATTTAAAAAGGAACATTCAGAAAATGCCCCCAAACTCTTGGATATCAAAAGAGTGATAGCAAAGATTAAGTTGAGAAAAACTACTCCAAAAGTTGAATTAGAATTCAGAGATACAAAATAAGGAGAGAAAAGATAAGAAAATGAAAGGAGTAGTCTAGATGGACCAACAGTTGTATTCACAGATCTCCAACAAGACAGAACAAAGAAAACAGCCTCCATCAAGTGCTGAACACAAAACCTATGAATAATCTTGGAGGGAAAAAAACAGTTAACGTATAAAAAGTAGAAAATCAGAATGGTATCTGATTTCTAAATAGCATCACTGTGAGAAGACAATGGTATAAAATCTTCAACTTTTGTATAAAATGTCCAGTTTAAAACACCATACATATCCAAACTATCACCTAACTGCAATGGCAAATAAACATGTTTAGAAATGCAAAGTCTCTTATTTGCCATACGCCCTTTCTTGGAAAGCTATAGAAGATTGTGCTCCACCAAAATAAGGAGATGAATCACAAAAGAAAAAAAATGGGAATGACGGACACAGGTGATCCAACATAGGAGAGGCAGAGATGATGGTGAAGGACAAATATAGGTCAGCATTTGTGCAGCCAGCATAGAAAGCAACTAGTCTGGACTATAGCAAAAGGCTATACTGCTCTACAAAAGATGCTGTTAGGAAAAAACGATACTAGTAGACATCAGTTTTGCTCAGAGTTCAGAAATAGCTATGTAGGAAAATGATGATAAAAACAAGACAGTTATTAACTTCAAGAAAAACTGGGACTTCCCTGGTGGTCCAGTGGTTAAGACTCCATGCTCCCAATGCAGGGGGCCTGGGTTCAATCCCTGGCCGGGCGGGGAACTAGATCCCGCATACCGCAACTAAGAGTCCGCATGATGAAACTAAGACTTGGTGCAGCTAAATAAATACATATTAAAAAAAAGAAAGAAAGAAAGAAAAACTAAGACTTAGAAAAGAAAGGCAACGTAATCATATATTTATATTAGAGGGCTCAGCTGTGGACAAGTTCTATATAGTCATATTAATATCAAAGATGAAAAACTGCTTCACCAAAATCTGTATATTGAGAGGAATAGGGTATAAGGGGGAACTTAGTCCTCAACTTTCATAGACAAAGGTCAATAAATATCCCCAAAGAGAAAAAAAAATCAATAATAGTTTAAACATGTTATTTAGAAACATGGAGGTAAATATCAGAAAAAATAAGTAAAATGATTAAAAGTGCTTATATATGGGAAGCAGGAATTGGGAGTATGTAGAAGGAAGTAGACACCTACTGGTTTCTGTGTAACACTATTTGACTTCTTAAATTTTACACATTTATCCCCTTTATAAAAACTAAAAAAATTATTTTAAAAAGATAAAGGGAAAGGACACTATCAAGAAAGAGAAAAGACAACCCACAGAAGGAAAGAAAATATTTATAAATCATATACCTGATAATGGGCTAGTATCTAGAATGTATAAAGAACTTCTACAATTCAAATAAAAAACTAATTTAAAAATAGGCAAAGGATTTGAATAGACATTTGTCAAAAGAAGACACACAAATGGCTATTAAGGCCATGAAAAGATGCTCAACATAATTAGCCATCTGGGAAATACAAATCTAAATTTCAGTGAGGTACCACTTCATCCCAATAGGATGGTTACAGTCAAAAAAAAAGACAGTCAATAACATGTGTAAGATGTGGAAAAATTGAAACTCTTATACATTGTTGGTGGGAATGTAAAATCCTGCAGCTGCTTTGGAAAAGTTTAGCAGTTGTTCAAAAAATTAAACAGAGTTATCTGTCATATGACCCAGCAATTCCATGCCTACATATACAACCAAGATGAAAACATACGTTCATATAAAAACTTGTACATGAATGTGCATACTAGCATTATACAAAACAGTCAAAAAGTAGAAATAACCCAAATGTCTACCAACTCAGGAATGCATAAATAAAACGTGGTGTATCTATATTGTTATGGCTTGAATTGTGTGTCCCCTCAAAAGACATGCTTAAGTCCTAATCCTCAGTACATGTAAATGTGACCTAGTTTGGAAGTAGGGTCTTCACAGCTATAACTGAGTTAAAATGAATCATTAGACTAGGCCCTAATCCAATATGACTAGTATCCTTAAAAGAAGAGGATAATGCCAGGTGAAGAAAGAAACACAAAGGTGTAAGACCACCATGTGAAGATGAAGGCAGAGATTGGAGTGATGCAACAGCAAGTCAAGGAACACTAAGGACTGATGGCCACCATCAGAATTTAAGAAGTAAAGATTCTGCCCAGAGTTTCAGAGGGAGTATGGCTCTGTTGTCACCTTAATTTCAGACTTCTAGGCTCCAGAACTGTGAGACAATAAATTTCTGTTGTTTTAAGCCACCCAATTTGTGGTAATTTGTTAGAGAAGCCATAGGAAACTAACACAGATTTTACTACTGGGAAGCGGGATGCTGCTGTAACAAACATCTAAAAATGTGAAATTGGCTTTGGAATTGAGTAATGTGTAGAGACTGGAAAAATTTTGAGACGTTTGATAGTAAAAGCCAAGACTGTCTTGAAAAGATTGTTGGTAGAAATAGGGACATTAAAGGTGGCAGAACATCATAGAAACCCAGGGAGTTTAATATTACAAGAGTAGTTGAAGAGGTTGCATGGGATTAAGAAAAAAGTGAGAAGTAAGTAAGCCTAATAGTTTTACATGCTATTCAGGGAAAAAAAGTGATTCCATTAGTACAACAACCAGTATCCCTACTTTAAGAATTAGTATTAAGAAAAAGAAAATTAGTATTAAGAAATGCCTTAGGGCTTCCCTGGTGACGCAGTGGTTGAGAGTCCGCCTGCCGATGCAGGGGACACGGGTTCGTGCCCCGGTCCAGGAAGATCCCACATGCCGCAGAGCGGCTGGGCCCGTAAGCCATGGCCGCTGAGCCTGCGCGTCTGGAGCCTGTGCTCCGCAATGGGAGAGGCCACAACAGTGAGAGGCCTGCGTACAGAAAAAAAAAAAAAAAAAAATGTAGACAGCTAGGTCATAGACTGTCTTCTCTTCCTAATTTTCTTATATTGATTGGACAAATTCTGGCAGTATATATGGAAAGTCAAATTACTTAGCATTTTTGCCTCAATTTTCTTGAATAATGGGCTAATTTTAAGGGTGGATGATATAATTTCTGTACTAGGTTTCACTTTAGCTGGTTAGTACTTTTCTGTCTCTTCTAAGTCTGGGTTATATGCTCCTCTTGAGTGCATCCACAGCAGTGGGCACTTACTACAATTACTTGCTGTGTCCCCTACTTCCTGAAAGGCTTCTCGGTCATCTTTGTATCTTCCACATGGCACAGGTGTCTTCTACACATGGCAGTTCTCACCAAAAGTGTTTTTGGAATGAATTCTATTTAATTTCATTTGTATTCAAGTTTTCCAAGCAACTTCCCACTTGAAGGATGGTCCATATGATATTTCTTCTTCATAGAATACTCTTTTCTCTATTCTCCTAGCTAGTTTCTAACAGAACTTCAGGTCTCAACTCATACTTTTATGAGGGATTTTTTTTTTCTTGCATCCCTCCACACAGGTTAAATCTGAGTTATGTGTTCACAAAACACACTGTATTTTCAACAGAAATATACATCAGGGAACTCCCCTGGTGGTGCAGTGGTTAAGAATCCACCTGCCAATGCAGCGGACACAGGTTCAAGCCCTGGTCCAGGAATATCCCACATGCCACGGAGCAACTATACCCGCAGGCAACAAGTACTGAAGCCGGTGCGCTCTAGAGCCTGTGCTCCGCAACAAGAGAAGCCACTGAAATGAAAAGTCCGCGCACCGCAACGAAGAGTAGCCCCCGCTCGCCACAACTAGAGAAACCCTGTGTGCAGCAACGAAGACCCAACGCAGCCAAAAATAAAGAAACTAAAAGATAAATTAAAAATTAAAAATAAATATAGATCAATGGAACAGGATAGAAAGCCCAGAGATAAACCCACGTATTTATGGTCAACTAATGTATGACAAAAGAGGCAAGGATATACAATGGAGAAAAGACAGTCTCTTCAATAAGTGGTGCTGGGAAAACTGGACAGGTACATGTAAAAGAATGTAATTAGAAAACTACCTAACACCATACACAAAAATAAACTCAAAATGGATTAAAGACCTAAATGTAAGACCGGACACTGTAAAACTCTTAGACCTAAATGTAAGACTGGACACTATAAAACTCTTAGAGGAAAACATAGGAAGAACACTCTTTGACATAAATCACAGCAAGATCTTTTTTGACCCACCTCCTAGTGTAATGGAAATAAAAACAAAACAAAAATAAACAAATGGGACCTAATGAAACTTAAAAGCTTTTGCACAGCAAAGGAAACTATAAACAAGACAAAAAGACAACCCTCAGAATGGGAGAAAATATTTGCAAACGAATCAACGGACAAAGGATTAATCTCCAAAATATATAAACAGCTCATGCAGCTCAATATTAAAAAAACAAACAATCCAATCAATAAATGGGCAGAAGACCTAAATAGACATTTCTCCATAGAAAACATACAGATGGCCAAGGGGCACATGAAAAGCTGCCCAACATCACTAATTATTAGAGAAATGCAAATCAAAACTACCACGAGGTATCACCTCACACCAGTTAGAATGGGCATCATCAGAAAATCTACAAACAACAAATGCTGGAGAGGGTGTGGAGAAAAGGGAACCGTCTTGCACTGTTGGTGGGAATGTAAATTGATATAGCCACTGTGGAGAACAGTATGGAGGTTCCTTAAAAAACTACAAAGAGAACTACCATACGCCCCAGCAATCCCACTACTGGGCATATACCCAGAGAAAACCATAATTCAAAAAGACACATGCACCCCAGTGTTCATTCCAGCACTATTTACAATAGCCAGGACATGGAAGCAACCTAAGTGTCCACTGACAGATGAATGTATAAAGAAGATGTGGTACATATGTACAATGGAATATTACTCGACCATAAAAAGGAACAAAATTGGGTCATTTGTAGAGACAGAGATGGACCTAGAGACTGTCTTACAGAGTGAAGTAAGTCAGAAAAACAAATATCATATATTAACGCATATATGTGGAATCTAGAAAAATGGTACAGATGAACCGGTTTGCAGGGCAGAAATAGAGACACAGATGTAGAGAACAAACGTATGGACACCAAGGGGGGAAAGCAGGGGGTGGGGGGGATGAACTGGGAGATTGGGATTGACATGTATACACTAATATGTATAAAATAGATAACCAAAAAGAACCTGCTGTAAAAAAAAAAAAAAAAAAACCACACTGTATTTTCAATTCAAAGCACTTACTACACTTGTAATTAAGTAATTGTTTAAACTCTCCCTACCTGCCAGATTTCTGTATGAAGTTATTGTTGCTTCCACTATGCCTAGACAGTATAGGCTAAATGCTGGCTGTTAGGTGCTACTAATAACTATTATGGACACTCAGTAAGTTTTTTGAATGAATAACTGTTTACAATTCTGTTTCTCTTGGTCCTGTGACATATATCGAAATGTACTAAGAACAGAGTTCAGTAGTACACGAGGCACTCTTGGTGGCTCCCTGTTATTGACCAACCATTATAAGCACTGTTTTTCCTTACTATACTATAGCAGGCCGTTTCCCCTTTTCCATATCTCAACCAGTGACAGGGACTGGTCTCAACCGGCCATGCTGATAATACTTAAAGTTAGGGATGGCTGCTCCCAGAGAATTGTACACTGGCCAGGAATGCGCATCAGTTTGACAAGAAATGAATCCGACACCAGGTCCTCGGGGATGTGACCCCCGACTCCGGCGGGGCCATCACTTCCCAGGCTCATTCAGAACACTCAGGAATCACAGGTTTCTGCTCTGTCTCGCTAAGTGCTACTTTTGGCAAACGGTTTTGCCGGGAATCGGTTTCCTTGGTTCCTAGACGTCTGTGCACCTTCTGGTTATCTGACGAAACCTTTCACCTCATAGGATGGTTTCAGCGCAGGACTGACTTTGGGGTCTCGTACAATTCCCAAGGATGTGAAATGGGCCCCTCACACAAACGCTCGGTGTGAAGATGGCAAGGGGGCAGAACTCAAGTCGCCGGCATGCAGCACGGACAAACATTCCGTACCCGGTAGACGAAGAAGCAGGACCACCTGTGTCGCCCTCTCTCCTCCGCACCTGCACAAACCTTCGACTGCCCTGAAGGGTCGGTCACCGGCTCCTCAGCTGTAAAGGCCACATACTCCGTGGAGGGTCCTGAACCCCAGCTACAAAGATTCCAGACTACGTTCGCAAGGCCGCGCTCTTACCCACCCCGCCGGCATCGCACCCAACCCCTCCCCGGACCCAGTCACCTTGGCCGCCTGACTCATGGCTCTCCTCACAGCTTCGGCTACTTCTCCAGCGGTCGAGCCGCCCCGCCTCTCGGCAACCAGTCACCGCCTGGTGTGGACGGTCCAACACCCCGTAGCCACGTTCTTAACGAGCCGCAACCAATCACCACGCAGCATCTCCTTCGTAGCCCCGCCCCCCGTGGAGGGACAGGCGAGAGGTGTTTGCTAAGCCGGTACCCTCCGGGAAAACCGCGAGCCGCCGCCGAGCTCTATTACAGACGAGAGGGGAACGGAAATCATCTGGACGCCATGTTAGTTAGGGGCAGCGGCACTTCCGGCCATTTCTGAGGGAACCGCCGGTGGCGGAGTGTGGATTGACACTTAGTTGATGGCTTCGGCACCTTTATGTACTTACCTCCTGTTTGGGGGTTGGGGTTATCTATTAAGGAACCATTATTTTAACGTTTCCGGTTGCAAATGTGTCCTTGCAAAAGTGCATAAATAAGAGCCAAGCCCTAACAACTATAGTTGGCGTTGACTGGAACGCTGACTCCTAAAGCGCTATTGGTACATTATCCCAATTCATTCCTCTAGAAGGTGAGGTAGAGTTACTTGCTCAAGTCCACACGATTAGCAAATTGGAGGCCTGCGATACAAATGCCTATGATTAACCTGAAAGCTGAGTCTTACCCTCTACTCATCCTGCCTACTCAACTCGCCCTACTCCTTGGTTTTGCTGGTCAAGAGGTTGGAAACATAGTTTATTAGCAGCATCATGATCATAAACAATCATAAAGCATTTAAGTACATTTAACTTATGACCTTGCAAGCATCAACAAAAAAATCTCAACCTTGCTCCCATTGCATAATCATTGTTTGTCTTCCCTACCCACCCCCCACGTTAACTTTTAGGTAAAATTGACTTTTTATTAGGAAATATTTAGACCAATGGATATCCAAGACCCTTTTCCTTCTCTGTGATTTATGTCATTTTAAAGAATATTGCAAGTCATCATGAGAATAGCAAGATAATAGTCGACTTTTTAAAAATTAAAATGCACTGGATTTGCAGAAGAGTGTTTAACATAAGCAATTAAACCAAATATACTGGATACTGTCTTTTATCCAGGAAACAATAAATTAGATGATCTTGTGACATTGTATAGTAGTGCCTTTTGATTGCTAATGAATGATTCAAAGATGCCAATTTTCATTTTCAGTTTAGAATCACAGCCCAATCTCCTGAACATTCATAATTTATTTTTATAATTTCTGGCTAACTAGGGTCCTGTATTCAGTTAACTAAAGCTGCTTATCTGCCAATATTTGAAAGTATAGTTTCCATAGTGCCCAAAAATCAATTCAGTCCTGAAGCTTCTCTTCTCTTAGGTAAATCTGTATGGTTCCTTGAGCTGTTCCATAAAAGAGGTGACTATTCTGGTTGTTCTGGGAATGTGTCTTGGTTTGTTGGCATCTCAAAGTGTGGGACCCAGAACTGAACAGGAAATTCCTACATGTTCATCATGTAAGGTCATGGAGTATGTTGTAGGCAGACTAATGGCTTCCAAAACACGTCCCTATTTAAATCCTAGGAACTTCTGAATATATTATTACCATTTATGACAAAAGGGGCTTTGCAGATGTGATTAAATTAAGGATTTTAAGATAGGAAGATTATCCTGGGTTGTCTGATGGGCCCAATGTAAACACAGGATCTTTTTTTTTAAAGATTTATTTATTATTTATGTATTTATTTATATTTATTTTTGGCTGTGTCGGGCCTTAGTTGTGGCACCCGGGGTCTTCACTGAGGCATGCGGGATCTTTCATTACAGTACGCAGGCTTCTCTCTAGTTGTGGCGTGCTGTTTTCCTCTTCTCTAGTTGTGGCACGCAGGCTCCAGGGCAGGTGGGCTCTGTAGTTGTGGCACGCAGAATCCAGAACAAGTAGGCTCTGTAGTTTGCGGCATGTGGGCTCTCTAGTTGAGGCACTTGAGCTCAGTAGTTGTGGCACGCGGGCCTAGCTGCCCCGTGGCATGTGGGATCCTAGTTCCCCGATCAGGGATCGAACCCGCATCCCCTGCATGGGATGGTGGATTCTTTACCACTGGACCACCAGGGAAGTCCCAACACAAGGACCTTTATAAGTGGAAGAAGGAAGCAGAGTCAGGGAGAGGTTTGCAGATGCTCTTCTGTGGTCTTTGAAGATGGAGAAAGGGCCAGAAGCCCAGGGACACAGGTGGCCTCTAGAAGACAGAAAAGGCAAGGGAACCGTTCTCCCCTAGAGCCTTTAGAAGGAATGCAGCCCTGCTGACACCATGATTTTAGCCCAGTGAAACCCAATTTGGACTTCTGACTTCTAGAATGTCATCTGCTTGTGGCCCCTTCCATCTTCTAAGTCAACAGTGGAGCACCTTCAATCTTTGACTCTCACCCCTGCTTCCATCATCATATCTCCTTGTCTGAGTCTCACTGTCCCATATCCCTCTTTCACTTAAAGGGGTCCATGTGATTACACTGCGCCCACCTGGATAATTGAGGACTCTCCCCACCTGAAGACCCTTAACTTAATCATATCTGCACATCCCCTTTACCATGTAAAATAACATATTCACGGGCTCCAGGGATTAGGACATAGAAATCTTCTGCCTCTCATACCCACTTTGGGTGAAGCTGGTCAATAAGGATGAAATGGAAGGAAATGAAGTAGGAGAAGCAGCCATGGGCCTGATCACTTAAGAGCTTATAAGCCAAGTTTAGGATTTTATATTTAATTCTATGATGAAATGCCTTACCATCAGGAGAGTGACATCATGATTTATATTTTATACAAATCATCTTGGCTACTGTAGAGCAAATGGACTAGAGTAGAAGCAGATAGGCAAACTAGGAGGCTCTTGAAGTACTCCAGGCAAGATATGATAGACACTTGGATTAGGGTGGTGAGAAGGTAGAGGAGGTGAGAAGTGATTAGATTCATATGTGTTGAAAATCCACAAAGAAGAGTTGATGATTTCAAGGCTTTTGGCTTGCACAATTTGGTGAATGGTATCATAGTAGATGTAAAATGCTGCAGGAAGAGGTTTTTAGATTGTTTGTTGTTAGGGAGTAAAAATAAATTTGAAGTGCCTGGTAGACATCCTACTGAAGGTGGTGAGTAGGCAGAAATATGTATCATACACCAATCTGGAATTAAGGGGTCGGGAGATAAATACTGGAGTCATCACTCTGTAGATAGCAAAGCCTCTTAGTGAAAGATGACCATATTATTTACTACCCAACCCAGTATATATTCCTTTTTTTTAATTTTGACAATTTCAGTCTTACAGAAAAGTTGCAAGAATGATAGATAAAATTTGCAAATACCTTCCCCTACTGTTAACATTTTACTACAGTTGCTTTATCCTTTTCTTTTTGGGGGATCTCTTTACTGTTTGAAAGTGAGTTGCAGACACAATACCGCTATACTCCTAAACACTTCAGTAGGTTTTTCTCCTATGAAAAAGACATCCTCTTACATCAGTGGTTCTCAAAGTGTAGTTCCCAGGCTAGCAGCAACTGCATCACCTGGAAACTGTTAGAAACCTAAATTACAGGGCCCCACCCCTGATCAACTGATTTTGATAATTTTGCTGTATGTATGTGGGGAAATTAACAAGACTTTCAAAACTATTTCCTAATTTGTATGCATTATTTAGATTTCACCAACTGTCTCAGGAATGTCTTTAATACCAAAAGTACCAAATGGGACACTTTTGTGATTAAAGGGGACCACTATCAATAATTTTGCCAAGGCAAAGTGGTAAAGGTATAATTTTTCATAACAAGGACACTTGGAGATTAAGTGTTAGCTAGAGAAGAGGGCGAAGAATGGAATGCATTGAAAGACCTGGAACAGAAGGCTCACTATGAAGGAGAAATAGCATCCAGAGAGGTAGGAGAGTGAAGGCTTTTGCTGAAAAGAGGGCATGGTCAACAGTGGCAAATGTTGCCAAGGGGTCAAGTATAATTGGAATTGCCTATAGGATTTTGTAAGTGGAGGTCCTTAGTGACCTTGACAAGAGGCAAATGGTTTCAAAAAAGAAAGATAAAGTGGACACAAATATAGAAAACTCTTTTAAAAAGGAGCAAAGACATGGAGGGGTATGTGGGGTTAGGAAAGGTGCTGTTCTTTTAAGGTGTTGCATCTTACATTATGCTGATTAATGCTGGGAATAACTCTTTGCAGAACAGTCTAGGGAGGTTTACAAACTACTGATGCCTGGGTCTCTCACCCCCAGAGAGTCTGATTTAACTGACCTGGGGTGTGGCCAAGTTCCCGGGGACTTTTTACATGCTCCCCAAGTGATTTTAACGTGCAGTCAAGATTGCGAACCATTGCTAGACTGAGGGGAAAAAACGGATGCAGGAGGGCTTACTTGCTGGAGCTAAGACCTATGTAGCTGACAAATGAAGTTATCATGGTGTCTCTGCCAGCAAAAACGGCCAGTACTGCTTAGGTTATCAAATCTTTTCAGTTACAGTATCCGATTTTTCCTACAAGCGTCCATAAGTTAAGCAAAGGGCTTACTGCAGTAACACCGCTCCCCGAGAGACAAGAAAGGAAGAAAAACGACCTTGGTGCGGAACCCTCGGGCCTCCAATCAGGAACCGCCCTCCGGCTTAGTCGCGCCCAGCGATTCCCCTAGAGCTGCCGCGCGCCCGCAGCAGCCCAGCGCACATCGTCAGTGCGCACGCGCACGAGCTGCCGCGGCAAGAGAGCAGCGGTCCCCCAGCAGGCTTGGCCGCCAGCTCCCGCCCTCTGCCAGCTCCCACGGCTCCTCCCTCCTCCCGACCTTCTCCCCGGCCAGCCGCGCGGGAGGGAGGCAGAGATGGCAGATGAGATCGCTAAGGCTCAGGCCGCCCGGCCTGGTGGCGACACGATCTTCGGGAAGATCATTCGCAAGGAAATCCCAGCCAAAATCATTTATGAGGATGACCAGGTAGGCAGCGGGCGCCGCCTCGCTCGTGGGCTGAGGCGGGGCAGCCGCCTGTGGACACGCGGGTTTCCCGTAGTGGGAAGGGAAGGGAAGAGTCGGGGTGGGGGTGCGCCGCGGAGAAGGGAAGGCAGCGGGCCGCCTCGCGCGGCCTCTGCCTCGGGCCCGCAGCCAGCGGGCTGGGCCGCGGCCGCTCCGAGGCGGCCGGCCGGCGCGTGCCTGCGCTCCGGTTACGCGTTATCAGCCCGGACCGCTGGCCAGGCCGCCGGGCGCCCGCGGGCCCGCGCTGCGGGGTCTGGGTGCTTGTTGTGGGCGCGGCGGGTCCTCGGCGTGAGCGCCCGCCTGCTCCCCGACTGCCTCGGACCTCTCCTGTGTCAGGAATCTGACAATCTCGCCCGCGCTCTGCCTGACAGGCAGAAACCCGATCGCACTCTGACTTGGGCCCAATCTCCGCAATCTCCCGCGCATAGCCGGCCTGCCCGGGAGCTCCCGGGCGCCTCTCCCCGCCGCCTTGCGCTAGAGGGCCGGGGGCGAACGGCCTGGGGGCGGCACAGACGCGCTGGGCCTGGGCGAGGGCCGCTAGCCAACGCCACCTGGACCCACCCCCGCCGCCCATTCTCAGGCCTAGGATTCCTGAGATGAGAGTGGGCCTGCATCTGGGATTTGCTTTCCTTTGGCCCCTCCCGGGAAGAATGGTTCCTTTTATATTTTCAGGAAGCAATTTTATGCCAAGGGATTAAGAATGTCGTTTTTGTTGACTTCACTCTAGGTGAAACTGTTTTAGAAAGGCCGAGTTCATTTGACTCCGAGACATCTTGCATAAAATATTTAGTGGGCGGTTATATTTATGGATCTCAGATAAAGCTGGACAGGTTGGCTGATTTAGATACAAGGTTTGTGAACTTGAATAAATCAGCTTTATGAAATATGGAATATAGGGAAACATTTTATGCTACTAGTAGCGTTCTTAGATTCAGAACACGTAAGATTTAATTCCTCGAGGTGAATATATTTAAATATCTTTATTTGTCCGTTAGGGGAGTTCTTTTGTTGTAGGTAATGTGTATTTCTTTAAAATTATTTTGTTTCTTTTAATAAATGATCGTTGAAATACTGACTTTTGATCCATCAAAGTTCCAAGGTGTAACAGCATGAAGCAATCTAAATGATACAGCATTTTTGTACAGAGTACCAAGTAGAATAACTCCTGAGACAGTTAAACTGGGATAGGTTCTATTAAACAGCTTCCACCTTCAGTAGAGAACAAGAGATTCAAAACCATTCAAGTGGTACGTAATTTGTCTAAATGTTACTTATGCTCTTCATTTCTACAAAAGAGAATAGATATATTTATTAAGTAATTGAGTAAAGTTGGAAGAAATCGGTGTTGGTCAAAAATCAGCAAACTTCTCATTACAAAAGTGATCACCGCCATAAAGGAAAAAAACCAAATTGCACAACCAGGACTCCTGACCTAGGGAAGGTGGGGGCGTGAATCAAAAGATTTAAGTGGCGCTGGGAAGGTTGGATAGCTGCATATGAATCAATTAAGTTAGAGAACACCCTCACACCATGCACAAAAATAAACTCAAAATGGCTTAAATGGCTTATGTTTAAAGACTTAAACATAAGACATGACACCATAAAACTCCTAGAAGAGAACACAGGCAAAACACTCACTGACATAAATTGTACCAATGTTTTCTTAGGTCAGTCTCCCAAGGCAATAGAAATAAAAGCAAAAATAAACAAATGGGACCTAATCAAACTTACAGGCTTCAGGCTTTTGCACAGCAAAGGAAACCATAAAAAAAAAAAAAAAAAAAAAAAACAACGAAAACCGAAAAGACAACCTACGGAATGGGAGAAAATATTTGCAAATGATATGACCCACAAGGGCTTAATTTCCAAAATATACAAACAGCTCATACAAGTCAACAACAAAAAAACAAACAACCCAATGGAAAAATGGGTAGAAGAGACATTTCTCCAAAGAAGACATACAGGTGGCCACAGGCACATGAAAAGATGCTCAGCATCACTAATTAGTAGAGAAATGCAAATCGAAACTACAATGAGGTACCACCTCACAACAGTCAGAATGGCCATCATCAAAAAGTCTACAGATAAATGCTGGAGAGGGTGTGGAGAAAAGGGAACCTCCAACACTGTCGGTGGGAATGTAAATTGGTGCAGCCACTATGGAGAACAGTATGGACGTTGCTCAGAAAACTAAAAATAGAGTTACCATATGATCCAGCAATCTCACTCCTGGGCATATACCCGGACAAAACTATAATTCAAAAAGATACCATTAGGCTGTAAGTTCCATGAAAAGGACCAGAGGACCACATGTATTGTGTCCAATTCTGATTTCCTAGCATTTATTACAGTGTTTCCCATGGGGTTAGTGTGAAAGAATGATAAGTTTAAGCTGTAAGATTATATATGACAACCTTGATTTCCACCCCCCCTCCTTATTCCAGTGTCTTGCTTTCCATGACGTTTCCCCTCAAGCACCAACACATTTTCTGGTGATACCCAAGAAACATATATCCCAGATTTCTGCAGCAGAAGATGACGATGAAAGCGTAAGTACATTTACTAACATCATTAATTTTCTTGCTTTTTAAATTGAGAGACTAAATTTTGACTTAAAAGTGATGTCACATTTTCATTTTCCTGAGGGCATTACTGAGGAAAATCAGAAAATCATCAGGGGTTCAATGCAATGTATAAGTAGTTTGATTTTTTAATGAGATATAATTGGCATATAACATATTAGATTTAAGTTCATAACATAATGATTTGATATATGTATATACTACAAAATGATCACAGTGGGACTTTCCTGGTGGTCCACTGGGTAAGACTCTGCACTCCCAATGCAGGGGGCCCGGGTTCAATCCCCAGTCAGGGAACTAGATCCCGCATGCCTCACTGAAGATCCCGAGTGCTGCAACCAAGACCTGGTGTAGCCAAATAAACAAATACTTTTTTTTTTTTTCAAAAAGAAAATGATCACAGTAAGTCTTGTTTACATCTGTCATCACAAATTCTTTTTCTTTTTTTCTTTTTTCTTTTTTGGATTTTAATTCCTTTATTCAGATGATCTCTGGGCTTAAGTTTACAAAACAAATTTCATCTTTAGACTTTCATTTCTCCCTGAGAATTTGATAAAGAGAAAAGATGTATATGAATACATTAGATGTAGTTCCATATTTTTAGAGTTTTTATTATTAGAGAACCTTACTATTTTCATTCAGTCTTATGCAGAACCTCTGATATGCTATGTTGAGCAATATAATTGGACATAGTTTGGCATGGAAAATAGGAAATTAATTTTCAGCCTTTGAAATGGAGTTTCTTTAGTGTTGACTGATTAGTGTATTTTCTTACTCATTTCCTAGCCTTCTGGGGTCAAAACTACACTCCCACCAACAATCCCAGAATGATGCCCAAAAGAAGTCATCACCACAAATTTTTAAACAAAAAAGGGTTCTAAGCAAGGATTAGTTGGTGAGACTCATTTTTCCTTAAGTAAGAAATAGTGTTATCGTACAGGAGAGGGTTCATTGGCTCTTCTGTTAATGCCGTTAAAGAAAAATAATTATTTGATTTTGCTAGGAGGTACTGGCCTCAATTAAAATTTTTCCTGGTGCTCTTTGTAGTAGATTATATAATTGTTCATAAATACTATTTTATTTAGGGGTACATTATATTTCTGACCTCACTGATGTTGGGCCTGGTCGTATGACTTAACGTGGCCAATGAGTACAAACAGAAGTGATACATGTCTTTTGAATAGAAACTTTAAGAGCTAGCACCCGGTTTGCCATGTTCTCTCTTGCCTCTGCCACTGTGATCATACAGAGACTGTTCCATCAGCATGGGTTTCAAAGTGAAAAAGATGTAGAATATAGAGCCTGGTCAACTTGTGATGAAGATGTAGTAAACACAAGAAATGTAGTTTGTTGTAAACCAGATTTGGGGATGGTTTGTTACCACAGCATAACCAATTCTATCCCGACTGATACACTCTCCCATAACAAGCAAGCAAGGTATCGTGCCTTATTAAGAAAACTTAAATACCACTTGGAATATGATTTAAAAATTGAGCAGATTTTTGTCTCTAATTTGTTTATTGAAATTAGTAATTAATAAATACCTAATCTTACTGGGTTTTTAATTGTAGATTATATTATTTTAGGATTAAAAGTGTTTCCAAATATTTGCCCAAAGTCTGTTTCAGTTTGGCAGTCTTTTAATATTTCAACTTGGTAGTTTATTACATGATGACAAGAAGTTGTAAATTACCATGGCTTAAGAAACTTTTTTTTTTTTTCCAGCTTCTTGGACATTTAATGATTGTTGGCAAGAAATGTGCTGCTGATCTGGGCCTGAAGAAGGGTTATCGAATGGTGGTGAATGAAGGTTCAGATGGGGGACAGTCTGTCTATCATGTTCATCTCCATGTTCTTGGAGGTCGGCAGATGAATTGGCCTCCTGGTTAAGTGTGTTGTAGGGATCATTTTCCCTTCTCTATGCAGTGATCAGGTCTGCAAGTTCCAATATGCAAAACAATACTTTTTTTTGCCTGTGTATGGAGAGATTGCAGAAATAATTTAAAAAACCCATACGTAATAAAAGACTTTGTTGCATGGTCTGAATTCTGTATTTGACTTATTTTAAAAAACATATTTGTTGGAATGTTTGAAGGTGGAGTTCATAATTTGGGAGGTTTTGTTTTTTCTCCCCATGGAGGACTCAGCATATGTACATGGCTATAATGGTGTGACTGATCTTTGAAGACAAATGTGAAAATGTCATAAAATTAGCTTTAGCTTTGAAATATCCTTTTAGGGTAAAATATTAGTCCAGGAGAAGATTTTCTAATCCAATTCTCTTATTTTCTAAGAACAAAGGAGTTTGTGATGTGATTGATCCAGAAAATGACAGTTGTGGGTCTAGCAAAAGTGCTTTTTGTCCAGCTCACGTGTTTCTCCTGGACTACTGGGGTAGTGTGGAAGGGATGAAAGTAGATTTGTCACAGAATCTCTGATGACAATGTGAAGCCATACAGTGATGTTTCCTTGTTACCTAATGCTATTTATTATAAAGACTTGAAAATATATTATTTAGAATTAACTCTCCAAATTGAAAACTCATTGTTGTGAATGTGTATGTGCACACTAGCAAAAATTTTTAAGTTATGCATGACTCTGGCTGTGTAGAGTTGGGAAATCTCAGGGTTTGAGTTCTTATGTAGGCTGACAACAAAACTTTTTTTTTTTTTGGTCTTGCCATGCACCCTAGCCTTTCTAAGTTTGTGCAGGGCAAACAGGTTTGCTTCTTTGCTTTCCTTCATGTAGGCACTTTCCAGCTTCTAAAATTTATTCAATACTTCTTGCCTGCTTTGTCTCTTCTCTCATTCTCTTTGTGTTTATGGGTTCCTTCCATTTTTTTTTTGTGTGTGTGGTACGCGGGCCTCTCACTGTTGTGGCCTCTCCCACTGCGGAGCACAGGCCCCGGATGCGCAGGCTCAGCGGCCATGGCTCACAGGCCCAGCCGCTCCGTGGCGTGTGGGATCCTCCCTGACCAGGGCACGAACCCACGTCCCCTGCATCGGCAGGCGGACTCTCAACCACTGCGCCACCAGGGAAGGCCCTTCCTTCCATTTTTAATCCCTAAGACCATTTTAGTAGATTTTGACACATTTTATTGCAAATTGTTTTTCTTCTAAATTTTTAATTTTATTAGTGACTTAAAAAACTTGGGGGGGTGGATTAGGAAAATTGGCTGTATATGTCTTACAAGTGAGTTTTTTCCAACTGTCATTTTTTTACTTTGTTTATGGTGTTTAAAATATTTATATAGTTAATGTATCAATTTTTAATTTAGTTCATATTTTTAAGAGCTTTTCCCACCCTAGGAGGATTTATAAAAGAAATTATTCCCCTAATACTTTATGGCTTTACGTATTTTTATGACTTTTTTATGAGGGAAGTTCTGGGGTGGGGGATGAGTTTTGGAGGGATTTGTGCCACTGTAAAAATGTAATAATGAGAGAAGCATTTGTACTATATATAAGAGGGTTGAGTCTAGTTTCCTTAGGCATATTAACTTTCCCATTGATTTCGTCAAACTAGTGCTAATAAATCAGGTAGATAACCGCTAAGTTGTCTTGCTGGTTGTGTCCGACCTTTCTGCCTAAAATCGTTCTGAGACTCAATTTTCATTGTGTGCGGGGGTGGGGGTGTGTGTGTTGGCGGGGGGTGTGTGGGGTGAGTATCCCACACAGCATCTGCTAATTCTCCAGATACCAGCTGGGCGTCCTACAGTTCAATTCAATTCTGACACTACCCAGAGATAACATCAGATTCCACAGGTTAAGGGTTCAGTCCTACACAACTGCCATCCCCCTATCCCTCCAACTTCAGATGCCATTCACAAGCTCAGGTTGTTACCTGTACTTCTGACCAGCTGGCTCTAAATCACACGTTCTCAAGACTCTTCCTCAACTTCAATTAATTTGCTAGAGTGGCTCACGGGGCTCAAACGTTTTACTTACTAGATCAGTGATTTATTATAAAAGGATATAATTCAGAAGCAGCCAGATAAGAGCTACATAGCACAAAGTATGGGGAAGAGCCAGGAGCTTCCATGCTTTCTTTCAGTACACCACTCTCCCCAAATCTCCATGTATTCACCAACCTGGAATCTCTGAAAAATGTTCTTTTGGGTTTTATGTAGGCTTCACTGCATAGGCACGATTGATTAAATCATTGGCCACTGGAAATGAATTCAACTTCCAGCCCTTTTCCCCCTCCCTGAGGTTGCTGGGTGGGGCTGAAAGTTCCAATCAAGGGGTTGATTCCCTTAGGTTACCTAAGGGTGGTCCAAAAGTCACCTCATTAACATAACAAAAGATACCTTTATCCCTTTTATCACTTAGGATAATTACAAGGGTTTTAGGAGCTCTGTGCCAGAAAGGGAGATGAAGACCAAATATATATTTCTTACCATAAATCACAGTATCAAACTGCCTGAAACAGACTTGTGTCAGATATTCACCAAACCTCAGGTGGTAGCCAATTTACAAGATAGCCCACAGACATCCCCTCCTAGCATCCACACCCTTGTGTAGTGGGTCACAAAGGGCTTGTGGCTTATATACCTTGTTCTCTTGGATTGCTCACTTTGGGGGAAGCCAGCTGCTATGGCCAAGGACACGCAGGCAGCCCAGTGGGAAAGCCTATGTTGGGAGGAACTGAGGCCTCCTGCCAGCAGCCAGCGTTAACATGTCAGCTATGAATAAACCACCCTGGAAGTAGATCCTCCAGCTCCAGTCAAGCCTTCAGATGACCGCAACCTCAAGAGAGACTCCAAGGCAGAACCACCCGACTAATCTCCCAAATCCCTACCCCACAGAAATTAAGAAATAACAAAGGATTGTTTTAAGCCACTAAGTTTGGGGATAATTGTTACATAGCAATAGATAACAAACATCCCCTTTTCCTTAGCATATAGCTAAATTACATTTCCCTGCATCCCTTCAGCTATGTGGGGGCATATGCCTGTAGTCTGGTCAGTGAGATGTGTGAGGAACTGATGTATGCCATTTCAAGCCCCAGAAAAATCTCCCATGCTATCTATCCCCCATGCTTTCTCTTTTCCTTTGTCTTGGCAAAATGCAGAAAGGATCCAGCAGAGGACAATGAGCTGTTTGATGGAAGGAGCTTGAATCCCTGAATGAATGGGGCAGAGTCCTCATTATTCCTGACCCACATCAGAATTTGTTAAGCTGAAACAGGGGGGAAGGGGGCAGGGCACAACTTTCAAAAGAATGACATAGCCCGAGGACACGATATAAACTGATTAGAACCAACAGGTCCAAGAAGGCGGACAAGTCCACTAGACCTTAAGCCTCAGGATACGCTCATTGTAACACATCAGCAAGCTAAATGACACACTCACAGGTTCCATGACAGTTCCAAGGCTGACCATAAAGGTCAAAAAGTAGGTGCTGGCCTAATTTTTGGAATCCCCACCCCTTCTCCAAAATAGCTGGAATACTCCTCCCACTCATTAGCCTATGAAATTACCCACCCCTATAAAAACTGACAACCCCATACCCTGAGGGCCACTCTTGCCTTCTGAGATGGCCCACGCTCTGTCTGTGGAGTGTGTTTCTCTCTAAATAAATCCACTTCTTACCTATCACTTTGACTCACTGAATTCTTTCTGTGACGAGACAACAAGAACCCAAGCTTCGGGCTTCTCTGGTGGCGCAGTGGATAAGAAGCTGCCTGCCAATGCAGGGGAAACAGGTTCGATTCCTGGTCCAGGAAGATCCCACATGCTGCAGAGCAACTAAGCCCATGCGCCACAATTACTGAGCCTGCACTCTAGAGCCCGCGAGCCACAACTACTGAAGCCCACGTGCCTAGAGCCCATGCTCCTCAACAAGAGAAGCCACCGCAATGAGAAGCCCTTGCACCACAGCGAAGAGTAGCCCCTGCTCGCCGCAAGTAGAGAAAGCCCGTATGCAGCAATGAAGACCCAGCACAGCCCAAAATAAATAAATTAAAAAAAAAAAAAAAAAAAAAAAAGAACCCGAGCTTCATTAAGTCCTGAGACCAGGTGTGTGATCTCAGTTAAAAGACCCTGGGTTTGAGTCCCAATCCGGTTTTTGGCTGGCTTCAAGTCCCAGCCCATGGGTTCAAGTCCCAATCTGGATTTTGGCTGGGTTCAAGTCCCAATCTGAGTTACACGGTTTCAAATCCACTGAGATTTCAGGGATTAAGTATCAGCAGCTAGGAATATTTACCATAATTAATACAAGGTCCATGATTCAGGAGTGGTGGAACTTACTTGTCTGCATAAGGTGGCTTGGGCTTTTAACAATCATAGCAGCCTATTTGATTGTTCTGCCCTTTGAATTACCTAGGAGGGTGAGACTGCCAGGGTAAGCAGGGTTAGAACTTGGAGTTAACAGTTGGGCTCATAAGCAGACTGTAAGCCAGTTTCTGTAGCACAGCTTGATTGAACTGAACTGAGAGGGAGGCTAAATGGGAAATCACTCCTACCTTTAACATTAAATGCTGTAAGTTTAGACCGAAAGTGATAGATTCAGACCATTCAAGGGTTTTAATTTATCACTGAGATAATTTGCTTGAGTAAGCTACTAAGAAAATCAAAGTGGCCTTTATCCTTCATTTTTAAAAATGTTATTTTTCTCAATCAATGGGATACACCGCATTAACAAATTAAGGAATTAAAACCATACGATCATTTCAATAGATGCAGAAAAAGCTTCTGACAAAATTCAACACCCATTTATGATAAAAACTCTCCAGAAAATGGGCACAGAGGGAACCTACCTTAACATAATAAAGGCCATATATGACAAACCCACAGAAAGCATCATACTCAATAGTGAAAAACTGAAAGCATTTCCACTAAGATCAGGAACAAGACAAGGATGTCCACTCTCGCCACTCTTATTCAACATAGTTTTGGAAGTCCTAGCCACAGCAATCAGAGAAGAAAAAGAAATAAAAGGAATACAAATTGGAAAAGAAGAAGTAAAACTGTCACTATTTGCCAATGACATGATACTATACATAGAAAATCCTAAAAATGCTACCAGAAAAATACTAGAATGAATCAATGAATTTGGTAAGGTTGCAGGATACAAAATTAATGCACAGAAATCTCTGGCATTCCTATACACCAACAACAAAAAATCAGAAAGAGAACTTAAGGAAACACTCCCATTTACTACTGCAACAAAAAGAATAAAATACCTAGGAATAAACCTGCCTAAGGAGGAGAAAGACTTGTACTCAGAAAACTATAAAACACTGATGAAAGAAATCAAAGATGACATAAACAGATGGAGAAATATACTATGTTCTTGGATAGGTAGAATCAATATTGTGAAAATGACTATACTACCCAAAGCAATCTACAGATTCAATGCAATCCCTATCAAACTACCCATGGCATTTTTCACAGAATTAGAACAAAAAATCTTACAATTAGTATGGAAACACAAAAGACCCTGAATAGCCAAAGCAATCTTGAGAAAGAAAAACGGAGCTGGAGGAATCAGGCTCCCTGACTTCAAACTATACCATAAAGCTACAGTAATCAAGACAGTATGGTACTGGCACAAAAACAGAAATGTAGAGCAATGGTACAGGATAGAATGCCCAGAGATAAACCCACGCACATGTGGTCACCTTATCTTTGATAAAGGAGGCAAGAATATACAGTGGAGAAAAGACAGCCTCTTCAATAAGTGCTGCTGGGAAAACTAGACAGCTACATGTAAAAGAATGAAATTAGAACACTCCCTAACACCATGCACAAAAATAAACTCCAAATGGATTAAGGACTTAAATGTAAGACCAGGCACTATAAAACTTTTAGAGGAAAACATAGGAAAAACACTCTTTGACATAAATCACAGCAAGGACTTTTTTGACCCACCTCCTAGAGTAACAGAAATAAAAACAAAAATAAACAAATGGGACTTAATTAAACTTAAAAGCTTTTGCACAGCAAAGGAAACCCTAAACAAGACAAAAAGACAACCCTCAGAATGGGAGAAAATATTTGCAAATGAAACAACAGACAAAGGATTAATCTCCTAAATATACAAACAGCTCATGCAGCTCAATATCAGAAAAACAAACAATCCAGTTAAAAAATGGGTGGAAGACCTAAATAGACATTTCACCAAGGAAGACATGCAGATGGCCAAGAGGCACATGAAGAGATGCTCAACATCACTAATTATTAAAGAAATGCAAATCAAAACTACAATGAGGTATCACTTCACACCAGTCAGAATGGCTATCATCAAAAAATCTACAAACAGGGCTTCCCTGGTGGCGCAGTGGTTGAGAGTCTGCCTGCCGACGCAGGGGACACGAGTTTGTTCCCTGGTCCGGGAAGATCCCACATGCCGCGGAGCGGCTAGGCCTGTGAGCCATGGCCACTGAGCCTGTGCATCCGGAGACTGTGCTCCGCAATGGGAAAGGCCAGAACAGTGAGAGGCCCGCGTACCACAAAAAAAAAATCTACAAACAGTAAATGCTAGAGAGGGTGTGGAGAAAAGGGAACCCTCCTACACTGTTGGTGGGAATGTAAATTGATACAGTCACTATGGAGAACAGTATGGAGGTTCCTTAAAAAACTAAAAATAGAACTACCATATGACCCAGCAATCCCAATACTGGGCATATACCCTGAGAAAACCATAATTCAAAAAGAGTCATTTACCACAATGTTCATTGCAGCACTATTCACAATAGCCAGGACATGGAAGTAACCTAAGTGTCCATCAACAGACGAATGGATAAAGAAGATGTGGTACATATATACAATGGAATATTACTTGGCCATAAATAAAAGAATAAAATAATGCCATTTGCAGCAACATGGATGGACCTAGAGATTGTCATACTGAGTGAAGTAAGTCAGACAGAGAAAGACAAATATCATATGACATTGCTTATATGTAGAATATAAAAAAAGGCTACAAATGAACTTATCTACAAAACAAAAATAGAGTTACAGATGTAAAAAATAAACTTATGGTTACTGGAGGGTAAGGAGGGGGAGGGATAAATTGGAAGATTGGGATCGACACATACACACTACTATATATAGAATTGATAACTAATAAGGACCTACTGTATAGCACAGGGAACTCTACCCAATACTCTGTAATGGCCTATATGGGAAAAGAAGCTAAAAAAGAGGGGATATATGTATATGTATAACTGATTCACTTTGCTGTACACCTGAAAGTAACACATTGTAAATCAATTATACTCCAATAAAAATTAAAAGAAAATAGTAGTGCGTGCAATTTTAATTCCAGGTAAAGCTCCTTTTTTTAAATTTTTAAATTTTATTTTATTTATCTTTTTATACAGCAGGTTCTTATTAGTCATCAATTTTATCTCCATCAGTGTATATATATCAAAGCTCCTTTCTTACTGCACTCACTTCTAGTGTCCTATTACACTGATGACAACATATCTTTTCTACTCATATTATGACTTACAAAATAATAAGTAACTAAAATTTAAAAATTATGGCATGAATTTTAGTTAAAAAGAACAAAAAGTGGGGAGAGTGGCCCAGATGGTGGAGTAGGAAGACCCTGAGCTCACCTCCTCCCACAGGCTCACCAAAATGACAGCTATTTACAGAGCAATTATTGATGAGAAAGACCTGGAGACTAGCAGAAAAGATCTTCTGCAACTAAAGATATAAAGAAGGAACCACAGTGAAATGGGTAGGAGGGGCAGAAATGCAGTATAGTCAAAACTCATACTCTTGGGTGGGCAACCCACAAATGGGAGCATAATTACAATTGCAGAGGTTCTCTCCAAGGAGCGAGAGGCCCACCCCACATTGGGCTACCCAGCTTCGGGCCTGGGGGTCTTTCACCAGGAAGATAAGGCTCCAGAACATTTGGCTTTGAAAGCCAGGGGTGCTTACTTTTGGAAGAGCCAAAGGGCTGTAGGAAATAGAGAGTCCACTCTTTAAGGGTACACACAAAATCTCACATGCTCCAAGACCCAGAGCAGAAGCAGTAATTTGAAAGGTGCCTGGGTCAAACCCACCTGCTGATCTTGGAGAGCCTCCCGGAGAGACAGGAAGCAACTGGAGCTCACTCTGGGGACACAGACACTGGTAGCAGCCATTGTGGGGAATGTGTTCTACCACGAGGACACTGGTGCTGACAGGTGACATTTTTTTTTTTTTTTTTTTTTTGTGGTATGCGGGCCTCTCACTGTTGTGGCCTCTCCTGTTGCGGAGCACAGGCTCCAGATGTGCAGGCTCAGTGGCCATGGCTCACGGCCCCAGCCGCTCCACGGCATGTGGGATCCTCCTGGACCGGGGCACGAACCCGCGTCCCCTGCATCGGCAGGCAGACTCTCAATTACTGTGCTAGCAGGGAAGCCCACAAGTGCCATTTGTGAGTCCTCCTAGCATATTAGTGCCGGGACCCAGCCCTGATCATCAGCATGTTGGCACAAGTACTGGGACGCCTGAGGCCAAGCAGTTAGCCAGGCAGGGGCACAGCCTCACCCACCAGCAGATTGGCTGCCTTAGGAACCCCTGAGCCCCCAGCTGCCCTGGTACCTGACCCTGCCCACCAGAGGGCCCAGGATCTGGTCCCACCCATCAGTGCACCAGAACTAGCCTCGGAACCCCAAGGCCCAACAGCTAGTTGTTGAGACGTGGCTTTGCTCAACAGTGGGCATAACACCAACTCTGATACCCCCAGGGCCTTGCAGCCAGAGACCTTAGGACCCAACTCTACACACCAGTGGGCAGGCAATAGCTCCAGGACAGCCTGGGCCCAGACTCTACCTGCCAGAGGGTTGGCACCAACCCTGGGACCCCCCACCAGGACCCTGCAGCCAGAGACCCCAGAACCTAGCCCTGCCCACTAACAGGCTATCAGCCCCAGGACCACTAAAGTATCACAATTTGCCACGTTAGAACCCAGCTACCCACCAACAGGCCAGCACCAGCTTCATGATCCCCAGGGCCCTATAGCCAGAGGCCTCAGGACCCAGCCCTTCCCACCCGTGGGTAGACACGAGCCCCAGGACCACTGCAGTCCTGCACCTTGCTGTGTCAGGACACAGCCCACCTACAAGCACCCAGAACCAGCCCTGAGACCCTTGGGTCCTGGCCCTACCCACCAGCAGGACAACTCTGAAACCCTGGGCCCCTGAACCAGCTGCTCAAGATCTGGCCCCAAAGACCAGTGGCTGACATCAGCTCTGGTCCCCCAGGGCTCTGCAGCCAGAAACCCTGGGAACTGGCTCCACCCACCAGTGGGCCAGCACTAGCCCTGGGACCCCAAGGGCCCTGGCCCTGCCTTCCATCAGGTTTACACCACCAGCTCTGAGACACCTTGGATCCCTCAGCCAGCCACCCTTGGGATTGAGCCCCATTCATCAGCAGGCCAACGCCAGCTTTGGGACACCCAGGACCCTACAGCCAGCCATGTCAGGAACCTGTCCTGCCTACCAGCAGGTGGACACTAGATCCAGGACCCCCAGCTGCACAACCACCCACTTTAAAGTGATGAAAGGAAAAACCTCCAATCAGGAATACTCTACCCAGCAAGGCTTTCATTCAGATTTGATGGAGAGATCAAAAGTTTTACAGACAAGCAAAAGCTAAAAGAGTTCAGCACCACCAAGCCAGCTTTAACAAGAAATGTTAAAGGGAACTCTCTAAGCAAAAAAAACAAAACAAAACAAAACAAAAAAACAGGCCACAACTAAACATGAAAATTACAGAGGAAAAATCTCATCGACAAAAGCAAATATACAATAAAGGTAGTAAATCAACCATGTATAAAGCTGGTAGGAAGGTCAAAAGACAGAAGTAGTAAAATCATCTATATTCTCAATAAGTAGTCAAGGGGTACACAAAACAAAAAGATGCAAAATATGATGTCAAAACCAGTAAAGTTGGGGAGAGTAAAAATGCAGGGTTGTTAAAATGTGTTCAGACTTAAGAGATCAGCAACTTAAAATAATTATACACTCATATATATTTCTATATATAAACCTTATGGTAAGTACAAACTAAAAATCTATATAGATACACAAAAAAGAAAGGATTCCAAACATAACACTAAAAACAGTAATCAAATCACAAGGGAAGAGAACAAAAGAAGAAGAAAGGAGCAAAAAAGAAGTACAAAAATAACCCCCAAACAATTAACAGAGTGGCAGTAAGTACAAAGTTATCAACAATTACTTTAAATGTAAAGGAACTAAGTGCTCCAATCAAAAGATTTAGAGTGGTTGAATGATACAAAAACAAGGCCCATATATATGCTCCTTACAAGAGACTCATTTCAGATCTAAAGACATACACAGACTGGAAGTGAGAGATTGGGAAAAGGCTTTCCACGTAAATGGAAATGAAAAGAAAGCTGGGGTAGTGATATTTATATCAGACAAAATAGACTTTAAGAGACTGTGACAAGAGACAAAGAAGGATACCACATAATGATCAAGTGTCAGTCCAAGAAGAAGATATCATAATTGTAGGCAGAACTGGAGCTCTGGGTAGCACCAGCAGTGGCATAGGAGGCAGCAAGGCTGCGATGGCAGAAGCCAACCAGTGATTGCAGCAAGAGTGGCAGGGACAGAGCAGACCACAAGGAAGGTGCACAGGCAGCCAGACTGGGCCAGGCCATGGGGAGAGTGGCCACTGGGAAGCAGGCAAGAGGCTGGGTGGGCAGTGGGCAGCCGCCTAGCTGTGAAGCGACATGGTGCTGCTCAAGGAGCATCGAGTCATCTTACCTGTGGCTGTGGAAGAGTATCAAGTGGGGTAGCTGTATTCTGTGGCTGAGGTCAACAAAAGTGAAACTGGTGGTGGTAAAGGCATAGAGGTCCTGGTGAATGAGCCCTATGAGAAGGACAGTGAGAAAGGCCAGTAAACACACAAGATCTACCACTTACAGAACAAAGTGCCCACGTTTGTTCAAATGCTGGCCCCAGAGGGAGCCATGAATATACATGAAAAAGCATGGAATGCCTACCCTCCTACCCTTATTGCTGAACTGTTATTACAAATGAGTACATGAAAGAAGACTTTCTGATTAAAACTGAAACCTGGCACAAACCATATCTTGGCACCCAGGAGAATGTGCATAAACTGGAACCTGAGGCATGGAAATATGTGGAAGCCATACATATAGACACTGCAGATCAAAACCAAGTACTTAGCAAGGATTTCAAGGTAGAGGAAGACCCAGCAAAATTTAAACCTATCAAAACAGGTCGAGAACCCTTGAGCCCCAACTGGAAGCAAGAACTTGTAAATCAGAAAGACTACCCATATATTCATACATACAAAATGGTTACTGTCAAGTTCAAGTGGTGGGGCCTGCAGAACAAAGTGGAAAACTTTATACATAAGTAAGAGAGGTGTCTGTTTACAAACTTCCACAGGCAGCTGTTCTGTTGGCTCAATAAGTGGGTTGACCTGACTATGGACAGCATTCAAAGGATGGAAGAAGAGATGAAGAGATAGCTGGATGAGACAAGGCAAAAGGACCCAGTGAAAGGAATGATGGCAGATGACTAAAGCCACCCCTCCTCCTTCTGCACTTTTTGCAAGACAGTGGTCAAAAGGAAGGCCCAGCAGCTTCACCCTCCCAAGTGACAGGTCATCTTCAGACGTAGCCTTTCTGTGCCCATTCTTCAGACAACTTTTTATCCCTTACTGTAGCTAATTCTAGATGCCCTCTAATATTGTGAACAAATAGACCATCTGGTATTATGAAGTCCATGTGTGCAGGAGCCTGTTCCTCTGAGATGTGTGGTGTGTGCTGTATTTACAGCTCCTCCCTCTCCAACCATTGTGTTCTCAACCTATTTCTGTGTGCCCTCCCCCACTTTATTTCCAAGTGACAATTTTAGTCTTTCAAAAAAAGTTGTATATATATACGCACCCAACATCGGAGCACTTAAATACATAATGCAAATATTAACAGACATAAAGGGAGAAATTGACAGTAACACAATAATAGTAGGGAACTTTAACACCCCACTTACATGAATGGACAAATCATCTAGACAGAAAATCAGTAAGGAAATACTGTCCTTAAATGACATATTAGATGAGATGAACTTAATGGATATATATAGAACATTCTGTCCAAAAGCAGCAGTATATGCATTATTTTAAGGAATACATGGAACATTCTCCAGGACAGATCATATGCTAGGCCACAAAACAAGTCTCAGTAAACTTTAAGAAGGCTGAAATCATATCAAGCATCTTTTCCATCCACAATGCAAATACAAGAAAATAACTATAGGGAATTCCCTGGCAGTCAAATGGTTAGGACTCTGCGCTCTCACTGCTGAGGGCCTGGATTTGATCCCTGGTTGGGGAACTAAGATCCCACAAGCTGCACAGCCAAAAAAAAAAGAAAAGAAAAGAAAGAAAACACACTAACATGTGGAGACTAAATGATATGCTACTAAACAACCAATAGATTACTGAAAAAAATCAAAGAAGAAGTAAACAAATACCTGGAGATAAATGAAAATGAAAACACAATGATCCAAATCTATGGGATGCAGCAAGAGCAGTTCTAACAGAAGTTTATAGTGATACAAGTCTACCTCAGGAAACAAGAGAAATCTCAAATAAACAACCTAACCCTACACTTAAAGCAACTACAGTAAGTCCCCTACACACGCACAAGTTCTGTTCTGAGAGTGCGTTCATGAGTCTAATTTGTTCGTAAGTCCAACAAAATTAGCCTAGGTACCCAACTAACACAATAGGCTATATAGTACTGTACTGTATATACAGCATATACAGTATATACTGTATATACAGGTTTATAATACTTTTCACACAAATAACACATAACAAACGAACTCAAAAAAAAATTTAATCTTACAGTACAGTACCATGAAAAGTACAGTACAGTACCAGCTACATCATCGCTGTTTTTACTCTTGCTTCCAGATATCCTGGGCTTGAAATAAAGATACTGTACTACTGTACTCTATAAAGTACTGTACACAAAAGCACAACCACTTGTAGAGGATGCATGCATGTGACAATGTACACCAGACACATGAACTAACTTACGTGATTGGACATGTGAACGCATGTTTGCATCTTTGAAAGTCTGCAACTTGAAGGTTCGTATGTAGGAGACTTACTGTAGAAAAAAATTAAATAAAACCCAAAGTTAGTACAAGGAAAGAAATCATAAATAAAATCATAAAAGAAATAGAGATGTAAAAAACCATAGAAACACCTAGAGGGGTGGGATAGGGAGGGTGGGAGGGAGATGTAAAAGGGAGGAGATATGGGGATATATGTATATGTATAGCTGATTCACTTTGTTATAAAGCAGAAACTAACACACCATTGTAAAGCAATTATACTCCAATAAAGATATTAAAAAAAAAAAAACATAGAGCTGGTCCTTTGAAAAGATAAACAAAATTGACAACCTTCAGCCATACTCATCGGAAAAAAAAAAAAGGAAAAAAAGAGGGCCTGAATCAATAAAATAAGAAATGAAAAAGGAAAAGTTACAACCCATATCACAGAAATACAAAGGATTATAAGAGATTTTTATGAACAATTATACACCAATAAAATGGACAACCTAGAAGAAATGGACAAATTCCTAGAAATGTATAATATTTTAAGACTGAACCAGAAGAAACAGAATACCTGAACAGACCAACTAGCAATAATGAAATTGAATCAGTAATAAAAATACTCCCAACAAACAAAAGTGTAGAATTAGATGGCTTAACAGGTGAATTCTATCAAATATTTTGAGAAGAGTTAATGCTTATCCTTCTCAAAATATTCCAAAAAATTGCAGAGGAAGAAATGCTTCTGAACTCATTTTATGAGGCCAGCATCACCCTGATACCAATACCATGGAAAGACATCACCAAATTACAGGACAATATCACTAGTGAACATAAATGCAAAAATCCTTAACAAAGTAATTGCAAAACAAATTCAACAATACATTAAAAGGATAGATCATGCACCATGATCAAGTAGGATTTTTCCAAGGGATGCAAGGATAATTCAACATCCACAAATTGATCAATGTGATACACCACATTAACAACTGGAAGAATAAAAATCATATAATCATCTCAATAGATACAGAAAAACTTTTTGACAGATTTCAAGATCTATTTATGATAAAGACTCTCAACAAAGTGGTTATGGAGGGAATGTTTCTCGACATAACACCGGCCATATATGACAAACCCCCAGCTAATGTCATATTGAATAGTGAAAATCTGAAAGCTTTTCCTCTAAGATTAGGAACAAGACAAGGATATCCACTCTTGCCACTTTTACAACATACTATTGGAAGTCCTAGCCATAGCAATCATACAAGAAAAAAAAAATAAAAGGAATCTAAATTTGAAAGGAAAAAGTTAAAGTGTCATTTTTTTGCAGAAAAGATGATACTATACACAGGAAATCCTAAAGATGCCACCAAAAACTACTACAACTCATGAATGAATTTGGTAATGTTGCAGGATACAAAATTAATACACAGAAAT
Organism: Mesoplodon mirus; assembly: GCF_964341445.2. Lineage (NCBI taxonomy): Eukaryota > Metazoa > Chordata > Mammalia > Artiodactyla > Ziphiidae > Mesoplodon > Mesoplodon mirus. Next base: position 75,542,517 of record NC_138980.1, read on the forward strand.
CTGTTGGGTTTCCATATATTAACAATGAACTATCATAAAGAAAATTAAGAAAACAATCCCACTGTATCAAAAAGAATAAAATACCTAGGAGTAAATCTAACTAAAGAGGTAAAAGATCTCTACTTGGAAACTATAAGGCACTGATGAAAGAAATTGAAGATGACACAAACAAATGGAAAGATATACCGTGTTCACGAATTGGAAGAATTAATATTATTAAAATGACCATACTACTCAAGGCAATCTACAGATTCAATGCAATCTCTTTCAAAATATCAATGACATTTTTCACAGAACAAGAACAAATAATTCTAAAATGTTTTGGAAACAGAAAAGACCTTGAATAGTCAAAGCAACCTTGAGAAAGAAGAACAAAGCTTCAGAGGTCTCATGCTCCCTGATTTCACACTATACTACAAAGCTACAGTAATCAGAACAGTATGGTACCAGCACAAAAACAGACACATAGATCAATGGAACAGAATAGAGAGCCCAGAAATGAATTCACACTTTTATGGGCAACTAATCTATGACAAAGAAGGCAAGAATATACAATGAAGAAAAGACAGCTTCTTCAATAAATGGTCACTTCAATTTTTCCAATTGGACATCTTCAAGCAAAAGAATCAAACTGAACTACTCTCTCACACCATGCTCAAAAATAAACTCAAAATGGATTAAAGACTTAAAGGTAAAACCTGAAATCATAAAAATTCTAGAAGAAAACATAGGCACTAAGTTCTTTGACACTGGTCTTAGTAATATTTTGGGGGATCTGTCTCCTCAGGCAAGGGAAACAGAAGCAAAAATAAACAAATGTGACTACATCCAACAAAAAGCTTTTGCACAGCAAAGGAAATTATTAACAAAATGAAAAGGCTGCCTACTGACCAGGGGAAGAGATTTGCAAGCCATATATTTGACAAGGGGTTAATATCCAAAATATACAAAGAACTCATACAACTCAATATCAAACAAACACACAAACTATCTGATTAAAAAATGGGCAGAGGACCTGAGTAGACATCTTCCCAAAGAAGACACAGAGATGGTCAACAGGCACATGAAAAGATGCTCAACATCACTAATGATCAGGAAAAAGCAAACCAAAACTACAACGAAGTATCACCTCATACCTGTCAGAATGGATATTATAAAAAAATACAACAAATAATAAGTGTTGGTGAGCATGTACAGAAAAGAGATCCCTGGTCCTCTAATGGTGGAAATGTAAATTGGTGCAGCAACTGTGGATAACAGTATGGACAGTCCTCAAAAAATTTAAAGTAGGGGACTTCCCTGAGGGTCCAGTGTGCTTCCACTGCAGGGGGCATGGGTTCAATCCCTGATTGGGGAACTAAGATCCCACATGCCATGCAGCATGGCCAAAAAAAAAAAAAAAAAAAAAAAAAAATCAGAAGTAGAACTACCATAGGATCCAGCAATTCCACTTCTGGGTATTTATCTGAAGAAAACAAAAACACTAATTTGAAAAGATACAGGTACCCCTATGTTCACTGTAGCATTGCTTAAAATAGACAAGATATGGAAGCAACCTAAGTGCTCACTGATAAATGAATGGATAAAGAAGATGTGGTATATATACACACAATGGAATATTTCTCAGCCATAAAAAAGAATAATATCTTGCCAGTTGTGACATCATGGTGTACCTAGAGTATATTATGCTAAGTGATTATGACAGAGAAAGACAAATAATATCTGATTTCACTTATATGTGGACTCTAGAAAAACCACAAATGAACAAACAAAACAGAAACAGAATTAGAGATACATTCAAGTGGTTGCCAGAGGGGATGAGGGTGGTGGGAGGAAAGAAATAGGTGAGGGAGATAAGAAGTACAGATTTCCAGTTGTAAAATAAATGCATCAGGGGTATGAAATGTACAGGGTGAGTAATATAGCCAATAACTATGTAGTATCTTTCTATGTTGACAGATCGTGACTAGACTTATTGTGATCATTTTGAAATGTACAGAAGTATTGAATCATTATGTTGTGTAACAGGAAGTAACAAAGTGTTACAGGTCAATTATACTTCAAAAACAAACAAACTCATGGAAAAAGCAATCAGATTTGTGGTTAGCAGAAGCAGGATGTGGGGGGAGGGAGAACTGGATGAAGGCAATCAAAGGTACAAACTTCCAGGTACAAGACAAATAAATACTAGGGATGTGATATACAACATGATAAATCAACACTGCTTTATGTTATATATGAAAGTTGTTGAGGGTAAATCTTATGATCACAAGAAAAATTTTTTTTTCTATTTCTCTAATTTTATATCTATATAATATGATGGATGTTCACTAAACTTATTGCAGTAATCATTTCATGATGCATGTAAGTCAAATCACTATGCTGTACACCTTAAACATATAGTGGGTACATCAATTATATTTCAATAAAACTGTAAGGAAAAAGAACAAAAAGTGATTAAGACTTTTTCAAGTATGTACTGCAAGTATGCCAAGAGTTGACAGCAGTTCTCTGTATATCAATCCTTTCATCCATTTATGAAGCAAACTATTTAAAAGCACCAGCTGACGATAGTAATTGCTTCTTGCTTTGCCTTCTATGATATACAGGATCATTTAATAAAGAGATTTTTGCCTATAATAGCTCATTAAGTTTTCTTCCTGAGCATATTTATTATAATGATATCCAGTTCTATAAGCTTCTCTGAAGTAGTGTGACTTGTACATGCATTTGTTTATTCAGAGTAAATTCTGATGTTTTTATAGCCTGATTTCTTCTCTTTGTTCCATACTGAAGAGTATTTGCATTTGTCCTAGAAAAATGCAGTTGGTTTAACATGGATTTATTGTACTCTGTTTGAAAATGACCTGAAAGCTTGGATGGCTTCACGTTACTTTTTTAAAAGTCAAGATTATTGATTTATCATTTAAATACCGTAAACTCTACCTTTTTAAATGTGTGCAGCTTGATGACTTTTGACAAATGTACATCATGTGTCCATCACCACAATCAAGATATAGAATATATATATATATATTTTTTTTCTTTTTTTTTTTTTTTGCGGTACGGGGGCCTCTCACTGTTGTGGCCTCTCCCATTGCAGAGCACAGGCTCCGGATGCGCAGGCTCAGCAGCCATGGCCCACGGGCCCAGCTGCTCCGCGGCATGTGGGATCTTCCCAGACCGGGGCACGAACCCGCATCCCCTGCATCGGCAGGCGGACTCTCAACCACTGCGCCACCAGGGAAGCCCAAGATATGGAATATTTTAATCACTCCAAAAAGACTTGTCAGGAGATCATTTTATAATCCATGCAAGAGATGACTGTAACTTGGTCCCGTATGATAGTGATGGAGCTGATGAGAAGTGATCAGATTCAGCATGCATTTTGAAGGTAAAGCTGGCAGCATTTGCCCATGGGTAAATTGCATAAGAAAGTGCAGTCAGGACTTATTATTTCTCAAGATTCTATGGACCAACTTGGCAGTCAGCTGCTTTTTGCCTAGTCATGTCGCTGTGCTTTGTTTAAGGTTGGAAGGTACAAGATGATCCCACTCAGATGCCTCACAGTAGGTGCTGGCAGTCAGCTGGGGTCCTTTGAGTCTCCTCTATATGGCCCCTTATTCTCCTGTAGGCTAGACCAGCTTACATGGTGGTCACATGGTAATAAACAACCTCAAACTTGGCTTAAAACAAGTACAATTTATTATTCATCATGATTTTTTGTGTTGGTTGGGCTGTCCTGCTGATCTTACCTGGGCTTGCTCATGTAGGTTGGATGGAATGGATTCAGCTGGGAAAACTGGAATGGCTTGGCCTTTTTCCATGTTGTCTTTCACCCCAAGTTTCTTCACAGCATAATGTTCTCAAGGCAGCATTTCAAGAGGGCGATACAGATGCTGCAAGGCCCCTTGAGGCTTAGGCTTCAGAACTCAAATAACATCACTTCCCCCACAACCCATTGGTCAAAACAAGTTAAAAGGCCAGCCTAGATTCAAGGATTTGGAGAAACATACCTCACTTATACAAGGGAGAAGCAGAAAAGTCACATTGCAAAGGTGGGTACATACTAGTATGGGAGGAAGATATATAGCCATTAATCAATTTACTCCACTGCCGTTATGTTGACTCGCCTACTTTCTTTCTCTCCTCCTGCCATTAAGACCAATTGCTTCTGTATCTCTTTGTGACTTGAGTTCATACTTCCTAAGAGAAGACAAGGACTCCTAAGGCATAAACTTGGGGCCAGATCCCCTCATAAGCTGCAAAATAGCCTATAAATGGCTTATCAGCTTTCACTGTGGTGAGCCAATCTGGTATCCATGGTAGCCAGTGTGTAAAGAATTCGAAGAATCTTATAAAAAGGGCAAAGGGCCAGTGGGTGTGACAGGTCCTCTGAAGCTTTCCTGAAGGGGTCAATACAGGCATCTTGCTTGACAGGTACAGAGCACCTGGGAAAAGATGTAGTGTGTGGGCTTCCCTGGTGGCGCAGTGGTTGAGAGTCCGCCTGCTCATGCAGGGAACACGGGTTCGTGCCCCGGTCCGGGAAGATCCCACATGCCGCTGAGCGGCTGGGCCCGTGAGCCATGGCTGCTGAGCCTGCGCATCCGGGGCCTGTGCTCCGCAACGGGAGAGGCCACAGCAGTGAGAGGCTTGCGTACCGCAAAAAAAAAAAAAAAAAAAAAAAAAAAAAGATGTAGTGTGTACAAATAACAGCTTAAAATGTAGCATGCAAAAATATACCTCCTTCTGACCTTCTATAACAATTTACTTTCTCTTTTGAGTCTCTGATCCATCATGATGAAAAATTCATATTTTTAGTCAGTTTAGAGTTTCTCTCTTCCATCCCTTGGTCACACCTAATTTCTGGAGGGTCTTATATAGTGTCACAGCATCAGGAGGGCCTATCTAGGCTTCTTTGTCATTGGTCTCTACAGTGTTCTCAAGACTTTAGCTATCTCATTTAATCCTTATTCACTGATCCCTGTAGCCTAATATTTTTTAATAATGATGACCATGATTATGATAGTAATTATGACAGTTTTATGATAGTATTAACAGCAATTTCTTCTGCTATGAGAGGCAGGCAGTATGCTGCTGTATATATTAAATATACTATTGATAAAAACCAAACAACTGGGGCTTCCCTGGTGGCGCAGTGGTTGGGAGTCCGCCTGCCGGTGTGGGGGACGTGGGTTCGTGCCCTGGTCCGGGAGGATCCCACATGCCGCGGAGCGGCTGGGCCCGTGAGCCGTGGCCACTGAGCCTGCGTGTCCGGGGCCTGTGCTCCGCAACGGGAGAGGCCACGGCAGTGAGAGGCCCGCGTACGGCAAAAAAAACCCAAACAACTCTGTGTACATCTATTACATCCTACAGCATTTACTGAGAAATTATATGTATAATGAACACTAGTAATTACTGATGTCCACCATTTGAAACCCCCTTGAATTTAAGGGATTCCTTGTCCCCAAAAGAGAAGTTGAAATGAAAAGACATCTAGTATTCTAGCTCCTCTGATAGCTGGGATGTAAGCCCTTGACTTAGGCTTTGCCAATCAGATGGACTCATCTGGGATTTTGAATTTGAAACTAATGACACAAAGAAAAAAGGACAGTGGAGATTGCTTTCTGATGTCAGTGGCAGCAGCATCCAGTTGGCAGGCACAACAGTGTCCGTGCTGCCAACTGCTGGATCCAGTATTAAATACCAGGGATGACAACAGTGCAAGCTGCAGTTAGTTCCTTTGTTCAGTGGCAGCAGTAGTGGTGCCCCAATAGACTAGCTTTTTGGTTTTATTTTTGGCTGTGGTATTATCTGCATAGGTTCTCTTGATTCTTGCCTGTTTTACCAGTTAAATCTGTGAGGTAGCCATTAAATATTGTTACAAGAAATTAAATTTTGGAGAAATTTTTACCAGGGATGGTTGTAGGCAACAGATCCTCAGGGAAGGGTGGCGGGGGGGAGACCTAAGATTAGTTACTTGGTCTGGTTTAAGATGAAGACAAGAAGAATCCAGCTAACATTAAGAAACTGGATTTTCACAGCCCATGGTAAATAGTACCAAAATAGCTAAATCATTCCATGGATCACTTGTACTAATATGCCAATTGAAGGCAAGACTTTGTACTTTTAAGTGCCCTTGCCACAGGATGATATGAAGGGTAAGCAGAATTCCAGGACTATGGAGGTGTTGTGGTTGCTTCTAATATTGCTGAACATCTGAGAAAGAAAGAATGACATTCTATGAGGCCACCATTACCTTGATACCAAAACCAGACAAAGAAACCACACACACACACAAAAATTACAGGCCAATATCACTGATGAACACAGGCACAAAAATACTCAACAAAATACTTGCAAACTGAATCCAACAATAAAGGATCATACACCAGGATCTAGTGGGATTTATCCCAGGGATGCAAGGATTCTTCAATATCCACAAATCAATTAGTGTGATACAGCAAATTAACTGAAGAATAAAAACCATATGATCTCATTGCAGCACTATTTACAATAGCCAAGACATGGAAGCAACCTAAATGTCCATCCACAGAGGAATGGATAAAGAGGTTGTGGTACATATATACAATGGAATATTACTCGGCCATGAAAAAGAATGAAATAATGTCATTTGCAGCAACATGCTTGGACCTAGAGATTATCATACTAAGTGAAGTAAGTCAGACAGAGAAAGACAAATATCATATGATATCACTCATATGTGGAATCTAATTTTAAAAAATGATACAAATGAACTCATTTACAAAACAGAAACAGACTTACAGATATCAAATACAAACTTATGGTTACCAAAGGGGAAATGTGGTGGGGAGGGATAAATCAGGAGGTTGGGATGAACATACATATACTACTACATATAAGATAGATAAACAAGGACCTACTGTGTGGCACAGGGAACTCTACTCAATATTCTGTGATAACCTATATAAGAAAAGAATCTAAAAAACAATGAATATATGTATATGTATAACTGAATAACTTTGCTGTACGCCTGAAACTAACACAACATTGTAAATCAACTATGCTCCAATAAAATTAAATTTAAATAAAAGAGACATTGTCACTATTCTTTCTCTTATTTCCTCTTTATATGATGTATCTGTCCTGCTGTGAACAGCATCAGCAGCTCCTAAAAATAAAACAGCCCAAAGGCTATCACCAGCTATGAGATTGATAAGAATCTTACTCTTGAGAGCAACAGTGTATCCTTTTAAAATTGTATTTTGTTACATCACATTATATTTGGCCACACAGTACAGGTCAGATTCAGGAGAGCATTTGGTAGACTGCATTTTGTCATTTAATAAAACTTTTATGGAGCATATTTTTGTTATTAAAGAAAATAAATTACGTTCCACTTCAGAATGTCTTTCTTGGCACTTTTGTTAATGCCGTGAATTTTTTTTTTTTTTTGATAACTTGTGAGATGTTGCATTTGTTTTTTTAGGTGTGCCCTAACCTAAGCGCCACAAATTGGGTGGACTAAAACAACAGAAATTTATTCTCTTGCAGTTCTGGAGGCCAGAAATCAAGGTGTCAGCAGGGCTGGTTCCTTCTGGAGGTTCTGAGGGAGAATCCACTCCACGCCTCTCTCCTGACTTCTGGTAGCTGTTGGCATCCCTTGGCGTTCCTTGGCTTGTAGCTGCATCACTCCAGTCTCTGCCCCCATCTTTACATGGCCCTCCCCTCTGTCCCTTTTTAAAAAAAAAAAATTATTAATTTAATTTATTTATTTTCTTTATTTTTTTGGCTGCATTGGGTCTTAGTTGTGGCATGTGGGATCTTTCATTGCGGCATAGGCTCTTCGTTGTGGCGCGCCAGGGTTCTCTCTAGTTGTGGTGTGCAGATTTTCTCTCTCTAGTTGTGGCACGGGGGCTCCAGGGAGTGTGGGCTCCAGAGTGCATGGGCTCTGTAGTTGCGGCATGCAGGCTCTCTAGTTGAGGCACACAAGCTCAGTAGTTGTGGCACATAGGCTTAGTTGCCCCGCGGCATGTGGGATCTTAGTTCCCCAACCAGGGATAGAACCTGTGTCCCCTGCATTGGAAGGAGAATTCTTTTTTCTCTTTAAATCAACTATTTATTACTTTTAAAAAAAATTTATTTTATTTATTTATTTTTGGCTGCATTGGGTCTTCATTGCTGCGCAGGCTTTCTCTAGTTGCGGTGAGTGGGGGCTACTCTTTGTTGCAGTGAGCGGGCCTCCCATTGCAGTGACTTCTCTTGTTGCAGAGCACAGGCTCTAGGTGTGCAGGCTTCAGTAGTTGTGGTGCGTGGGCTCAGTAGTTGTGGCACATGGGCTTAGTTGCTCCGCAGCATGTGGGATCTTCCCGGACCAGGGCTGGAATGTCCCCTGCATTGGCAGGTGGACTCTTAACCACTGCACCATCAGGGAAGCCCTGGAAGGTGGATTCTTTACCACTGGACCACCAGGGAAGTCCCCGCTCTGTGTTTCTTTCTCACATCTTCCTCCACCTTTCTCTTCTAAGAATCCCTGTCATTGAATTTAGGGCTTGCCCTAAACCCAGGATGATCTCATCTCTAGATCCTTAACTTAATTACATCTGCAAACACCCTTTTTCCTAACAAGGTCACATTCACTTAGTTCAGAGGATTAAGACTTGTTTTGGGGGACTACTGTTTTGGGTTTTTTTTAACATCTTTATTGGAGTATAACTGCTGTACAATGGTGTGTAATGCCGTGAATTTTAAAAAAATCTGCTATATTAAAAAGGAATTGCATTGATTTTCTTTTCTAAAGTTCAGGAAATGTCTCATTCAAATATTTGCTTGCTATTAACTATGGTTAGGCAGAAGACAAAGGAATGAATTTTCCTCCTGCTGGAAATAATTAAGCAAGTTCTGCATGTAGTATATATTTTGCCATTTATGTTACTTTTATTCCATCAAATATGGTTATAAATGTTTTAGAGAAAGAAGATGGCTATCAGAGAAAGCTCATGTTTGCTAAGTGGAGGATATAATCCTTCTTAACATCAAGACATTGTTTGTCAAGATTCAGCTATAAGGTGTATTTAGGATTCTATAATAGTTTTTGTTATTTATTCTTTTGAAATCCTAATGTAGCATTTCTCTTTGGAAGATATGAAACATCTTTCATTGGGGTTCCCAAGAGGACCCCAAATAAATAACACCCCTCTTCCTTGCCTGAGTTTTGGACAAATTGAGAAAATAAAACAAAGAGTAAATATAGAGGCCAACATTTTGATTACATCTTCATTATTGTTAGAGATGAGGTTGGAGGATATGGCCCTATGTCTGTAACCATGTGTCCTTGCTAACACTTAACCTACAATTAAGTAGATTTAACCTTGGATGGGTAAAGGGATTGGGTGGGTTAGCAGGGGAAGTGAGCCTCTTGAGGGCTTCTAAGAGGAAGAAGAGCAGAGCTGAGAATTTGCATTAGTGGTTATTCTTCACAGATTTACCAATCAGAGAAGTCACTCCACCTACCTTGGGATGCAAAAAATGAGAAGAGCATACTTAGGAAAAAGCCCTCCTCTTGGAAGCAGGAGTAGAAGAAAGGAATTCTATTCCTACATTCCTTGGCTTTTTGTTCTTCTAATCCATTGATTTAGTAATTAAGCCTAAGGTCAACCATAGGCTGTTTTCAGTTTTGTCCCTGTTTCATAAGACTGCTCCTCCCAAACCAACCACTTCTTTTGGGCATCATTCTGGGATTGCTGGTGGGAGTGTAGTTTTGACCCCAGAAGGCTAGGAAATGGGTAAGAAAATATACTAATCAGTCAACACTAAAGATACTCCATTTCAAAGGCTGAAAATTAATTTCCTATTTTCCATGCCAAACTATGTCCAATAACATTGCTCAACATAGCATATCAGAGGTTCTGCATAAGACTGAATGAAAATAGTAAGGTTCTCTAATAATAAAAACTCTAAAAATATGGAACTACATCTAATGTATTCATATACATCTTTTCTCTTTATCAAATTCTCAGGGCGAAATGAAAGTCTAATGATGAAATTTGTTTTGTAAGTTTAAGCCCAGAGATAATTTGAATAAAGGAATTAAAATCCAAAATCAAAATCTCTTGTTCTTGTGACTTAAAAGTCCAAAGCCTAAAATTCTTCAAGTCCAAAATCCATTCCCTCAAATTTCTTTTCCTACTTGGTTTTAGTGAGGAACTAAATGCTTGAGTGGGACTGGGGTTCCTTCTATAACTATGGTTTCAGCTGACTCTCATGGACAGGGTACGCTTTCTTCAGAATTCCAGAAATAATACCTGTTTAGAGGCAAGTTTCTCCTGACTCTCCCAGTTTAAAAAGTTCAAAGTGTCCACAGGCCCCATCATAGCCAAAATTTAGAAAAAAAAAGATGTCTCTACCCTGAGAGCAGGAAATGGGAGAAAGCCAGACACCACTCCGCTTCAGCTCCAATGAACTCAGGACCTGGGAGTGGATGAGCCCTAGGGTATAGAGTTCCAAGCAGGAGAAAACCCACTGTCAAGAAAACCCACAATCAGTCACCCCTTACCTCTCAAAACGACGCTGCCGGGCTTCCCTGGTAGTGCAGTGGTTGAGAGTCTGCCTGCCGATGCAGGGGACATGGGTTCGAGCCCCGGTCCAGGAAGATCCCACATGCCACGGAGCGGCTGGGCCCATGAGCCATGGCCGCTGAGCCTGCGTGTCCGGAGCCTGTGCTCTGCAACGGGAGAGGCCACAACAGTGAGAGGCCTGCGTACCGCAAAAAAAAAAAAAAGAAAAACCAAAAAAAAACAACGCTGCCGGTCTGGTCTTTCTCCATTGCCTCTATATTAATCAGAGTTCTCCAGAGAAACAGAGCCAATAGAACATATGTAGATATCTAGATAGATAGACAGATGATAGATGAGATTTATTAAAAGAATTGTCTCACCGAGGTTATGGAGGCCAAGAAGTCCCAGGATCTATCATCTGCAAGCCAGAGAACAAGAGAAGTAGGCTGTATAATTCAGTCTGAGCGCAAAGGCCTGAGAACCACAGGGCGACTGAGGTAAATCCCAATGTTCAAGGCTGGAGAACTAGGAGCTCTGATATCCTAAAACCCAAAGTCAGGAAAAGACAGAAATCCCAGCTCCAGTAGAGGGAGAGGGGACAGGTAGAGGAAAAGGGAGAGAGGGAGAGAGGAAGAGAGAGAATTCTCCCTTCTTCCATCTTTTTGTTATATTTTCAGGCCCTGAAAAACGGATTAGCTGATAGCCGCCCTCATTCCAGAGCAAGGATCTTCTTTCCTAAGTCTACTGATTCAAATGCTAATCTCCTGGAAACACCCTCACAGTGCACCCCGAAATAATGTTTTTCAGCTCTCTGGGTATCCCTTAGCTCAGTCAAGTTGACACATAGAATTAACTATCACAGCTTCCTTGGGAGAAACAGCAGAAGAGGGCATTCCTTGGTTGTAATTCCCCAACTCTGAAGTTTCTAAGCAACTGCTTGAGGTCAGTTAGTCCCCACTTATTTGTCTCATACCCTCACAAGTGCAAGACTTCACTGTTAAACTAATTTTAATCCTGAGCACACCTGGACCACAGGCCGCTGGTAAAGGCTTAACAACCAGCTGGGGGTTGTTGGCGGGAAGCCCTGATTAGTAGGGTTTGTTGATTTTCATGGTATAAAACCAGGGCTGATTTCAAGTTGCCAACTGAAAGTGGAGTTCAGAGATGTGCAGTAGCACAATATTATATAGGGTTTCCACCTTACAAGTACAATAGATACAAATAATCTCAAGAATACAGATAATTGCAAATTGTAGTATAATTAGGAAGAGATGACTTTTGAGTATTTATTGTTCAAAAAAACCTTTTTATTTTAAAATATAGACTCATAATAAGTTGCAAAATAGCACAGGGAGGTTCTGGGTACCCATCACTCATTTCCCCCAGTAGTAATATCTTACATAATTATCAAATATTATGAAAACCAGGAAATTGAGATTTTATTGCCTTTGCTTTTTTAAAAAAATTAATTTTTAAACTTTTAATTGGGGTAAAATACACACTACATAAAACTTACTATCTTAACCATTTTTAGGTGTATAGTTCAGTAATTGCTATGTTTATGCACATTGCTGTGCAACCAACCTCCAGAATTTTTCCCTTGCAAAACTGAAACTCTATACCCATTAAACAACTCCCCATTCCTCTCACCCCCTTACCCCTGGCAAACCACCATTCTACTTCGGTGGTTTTTTGACGACTCTATGTACCTCATTTAAGTAGAATCATGCAGTGTCTGTCTTTCTGTGTCTGGCTTATTTCACTTGGCATAATGTCCTCAAGGTTCATTCATGTTGTAGGATGTGTCAGCATTTCCTTCCTTTTTAAGCCTGAATACTATTCCATTATGTATATATACCACATTTTCTTTATCCATAATCTGTTGATAGACACTTGGATTGCTTCTACCTTTTGGCTATTGTAAATAATGCTGCTATAAACATGAGTGTTGCCTTTGTTTTTTTTTTTTTTTTTTTTTTTTTTTTTTTTTTTTCCTATTCTTTTTGCGGTATGCGGGCCTCTCACTGTTGTGGCCTCTCCCGTTGCGGAGCACAGGCTCCGGATGCGCAGGCCCAGCGGCCGTGGCTCACGGGCCCAGCCGCTCCGCGGCATATGGGATCCCCCCAGACCGGGGCACGAACCCGTATCCCCTGCATCGGCAGGCGGACTCTCAACCACTGCGCCACCAGGGAGGCCCTGCCTTTGTTTTTAATATAACTTAATTGTAAGTTTATATAATTTAATTTTTAATAATGGCTGTATTTAAAAACTGGCTTGCAAAATTCCTGACAAGTTAACAATCAGCTATTGAGAGCCGCTATACCAGTTCCAGCACATCAGTGGATCTGAGTCACTTCACGCATGGGAATGGGCAGTATTTGTTCCAAGACAGCAGCAGAGGAGAAATAGAATCAGAGTGCCAATATTTCCCTTTTTGGGCTGCCTCCTGTTTGGGGCTAAAGCCACCATACCCTGCACAAACCAGTTCAAAGCACTTCCCCTATCGAGGATTTCTCAGTTTTCCTTCTCTACATGCTTGGCGTTGATCTTGAGAGAGGGAACCAGTGTCCCTAACAGTTCAGCATATTGTCCTTCTATGTTATCTCTACATTTTTGCAATGATGTTTTCGATAGTGAACAACAGAATGTCTGTCTCCTTCTACAGGAGGATGATTTGTAAATGCTGTGCTCCATGCTTACTGGAGCTCTTATCTTGGAGGAGAGGATGTGTCTGTGCCTTGAGACACAGGCAAGGCATCTTTCTTGTCATATCAATGGCATTCCAGAGGATAGACGTCTTTTCACTTGTCAACAGTGATTTTCCCTTTCTAGACAACTGCCAGTCTCTAGACGGTGGGAATCATCCCTGGAGGCTTTGTGAACTGCTTTAGTTCCCCTGAATGACTAATGAGGTTAGAGAATTTCTGCTTCCATTCCAAATTGGGAGGCTGGGGCTTAGCAAGTAATAAAGATATAACTCAAGTAGAGCAAAGAAGGCTTTATTTTATTCATGTTTTGTAGCAGAGTGTTAATTTTCCAGAAGTGTATTTTTTTTTTCCGAGTGCAGCATACAGTTAGAAGCTCTAGTAGGGCACTCACATGGAACAACTATACTTTTGGTGAGGGCTTTTCATAAACCTTAGCCATGTACTTTGGGGACTCATTAAATTTCATTTAGGTGACATTAAAAAATTCATAGATCTGATAGGGAGCTGTAATTAATCTCTATTTTTCTTCAGGGAAGAGGCTAGAAATGTAGTATTTTGTGGGGTGCAGATGATAGACTAAATAGAGGGGGAAACCTCAGGAAGGCAGGTGTGCAGGACTAGCTGCTCACCTGGGTGACCCACAACGTCAGGGAGATAATGCAGCACACCCAGGCTGGGGGGGCTCACCTGAGGCTGCCCACCCAGCCAGTTGGTCTCCTTCACTTTCTTCTTCCTCTTCTTTAGGGGCTATGTGGCAGATTTGGAACAAGAGGACTTCTCTTCCCCTGTGTATTGCTTATCACTTTAGCCAATCATTTTAATAAGATTTACAAGTGTGTGTTTTCCTGTGCTTCTTTTGCTGATTACACAGCACACACACCCCAGTGACATTTGACCATTTGGGCAGTCTTTTCACTAGTGAGTTGCAAGAATTCTTTATATATTCTGGATACAAGTCCCTCATCAGATACATGGTTTACAAATATTTTTTTCCCATCCTGTGTGAGGTATTTTCACTCCAACATTACATTTTATCAATCTTTTAATTACTGCCAATCTGATAGGCAGAAAAGGTGTCTCACTGACTGATTTGTTTTGCATTTTCCCCAGGTTGAACACATTTTTATATAATTACTTGGTATTATTAGTGCTTCTTTTTTTTGCTTTGTTTTGTTTTTTGGCTGCGTTGGGTCTTTGCTGCTGCGTGAGGGCTTCCTCTAGTTACGGTGAGCAGGGGCTACTCTTCCTTGCGGTGCGTGGGCTTCTCATTGCAGTGGCTTCTCTTGTTGTGGAGCACGGGCTCTAGGCACACGGGCTTCAGTAGTTGCAGCAAGTGGGCTCAGTAGTTGTGGCTCACAGGCTCCAGAGCCCAGGCTCAGTAGTTGTGGGTGTGCGCTTAGTTGCCCCGCATCATGTGGGATCTTCCCGGGCCAGGGATCGAACCCATGTTCCCTGCATTGGCAGGCAGATTCTTAACTACTGGACCACCAGGGAAGTCCTTATTATTAGTGCTTCTAATATGTGTTGCCTGGTTCTGTATTTTGCCAAGTTTTGTCGGTTTTCTCCTTTTGTTTTAAAAAATCTAGCCAATAAACATTTGAATAAAATATTATTTTCTGGACTCCCTCCTGGCTGATACACCTTCATAAAGACCTGGAAGGCTAAGTTCAATTTCCTAGAACGTGACACTGCAGGGAGGGCTGGTCCCCAGCTCAGTTCCAGGTCCACGGGTTACCTATTTCTTTCGTTTTTTCCATGAGGCAGTGCACAAGGTGCCTATACCCTGGCTCTTGTAACCATACTCCTTCCATCTCCCTACAAAGGACCCCTCCACCCCCAACCCCAGTGAACTGGGAGCCCAGGTACTAGTAGAAGGTGACAGAGTCTGGGTGGCCTCATCCTTGTGGTCCTGTGGACACCCTGCTCCATGCCCCACGCAGAGAGGTGAGCCAAATGAAGGTTCAGAACTCGCATGGAGGCCCTCCTTGCAGACGTCTTGCAGGGATCCAGTGATTAATAAGTTTGTGACACAAAATGCTATGCTAGGTCTTCCCTGGTGGCACAGTGGTTAAAAATCTGCCTGCCAATGCAGGGGACACGGGTTCGAGCCCTGGTCTGGGAAGATCCCACATGCCGCGGAGCAACTAAGCCCGTGCGCCACAACTACTGAGCCTGCGCTCTAGAGCCTGCAAGCCACAGCTACTGAAGCCCACGTGCCTAGAGCCCGTGCTCCACAGCAAGAGAAGCCACCGCAATAAGAAGCCTACGTACCGCAACGAAGAGTAGCCCTCACTCACTGCAACTAGAGAAAGCCCGTACACAACAACAAAGGCCCAACACAGCCAAAAATAAATAAATAAAATAAATTTTAAAAAAATGCTGTGCTAAAAATAAATGCTTTTAGTATTAACATTTGGATTGGAAAACCCATCACAATTTCCATCTGGTTAACTTGCAGATAAACCTTTGTAACCCAGTTATAAGTTTGGAACCCTGTTCTGTCAAGTCCATGTTAATTTGATCCAGCCCTTGCATTTGTTAATTTGCAGCTGTTGTTGTAAACTGTCATATGAGCACAGTCAGTCTGAAAATACATAAAATATCTTGATCTTGAGAAGCTTGCTGGTGAAATCAAGCTAAATTTAGAATGCAGTTTTCAAATATAATTTACCACAAGATTGAAGGTTTATAAATCTAAATGATGGTCATTGTTCGCCCCAAAGCAACAAAACCCCAAACTGAAACAAAACAACAAAACAAAAACATAAACAAAACCCAAAAAACAGGCTGGAAGTGGATAGCTGGTTAGGACCAAACCATATTAGCCCCTGGGGAAGTCTCACGTCTAGATTTTAGGAACAGGATTTAGGTAAGTAGGTCAGATCAATGGGGGAAAAAACTTTGGGAAAGTTCAAGTTCATTTTTGCCTTCATATGGGACTTAATGCTAATTAACTTACCTGAAACCAAGCCTGCTTAATAAATAATAGAATAAATAATTAAGCCTTACTGTTTTCATAATTTAGTCAGCATAATTTTTCTGACTGTTAAAAATTAAAAATAGTACAGAGAAAACATGTAATTGTCAGATGCAGTCATAATACTTTTTGTTTATTCCGTTTTGATAGGTGTTTCTTAATCAGGATTAGTCTGGTAAATGGTTTTTCTTTAGGGCTGTAAATCACACATCTTTGTGTAAATGAAATAAAAGCTGCTCTGGGAGCTAGGATACTTGGACTTGGACTCTGAATCTCACAATAGGTTTGGGTTCTACCTACTCACCTCAGGGTCTTCAAGGTGTCTTGTGTACCATGAAGTTCCCCGTTTCCCTTGGAAGCACTGTGTAAGGAGCAACAGAAAACACTTACATGAAGCACTTTGAAAAGTACAAAGAGCTAGTACTCATCTCATGGGTTTGTTGTGAAAATTAAACAAATTAATATTTATGTGGTGCCAGATATATAGTAATTGCTCAGTTAATGTTAATTATTATTATTGTCCCTACTTTTTATATTTAAACCCATACCATGTTTTGTACACCATCAAACAACATTTCACCTTGGGAAAATTAGAAGATAAGTTGAACATTAAATTCAACTTCTCAAGTGGATGAGTTAAAAACCATCTGACATTTGCAAATCACTTTTCCTCTAAGTCATTTATATTTTATCTTTTTGCATCCAGTAACACTATACTCAGAAAATATGAATATTTAGTGTGGATTTCTGATTAAAAGAGAAGCCTCTGTTTTTTCCTTTGTGCTCTGCTTATCTCTCTGACTAAAGGCATTTATTTTCGCTGATTCCAAGTTCTGAGCACTGTCCCCTCATGCACTTCTCAGCATTCCCACAGCAGGGCAGAGCAGGACCATAAAATGAACACTAGTCAGCCTGAGCCATTAGAACGCATGTCTGCTGGCCTTCTCCTTATTTGATTCTGCAGTCTAATATGAGACCCTGTGAATGCTTTGTCTGAAGTTGTGCGTATTAAATTCACAGGTCCTTCTGAAGAATTTTCATACCCTCTGAGCATTTTGTGTGTGTATATGTTCAATATATATCAGAAGGACAACAACTTAATGTTTACTCTGTAAAACTGCTTTTCATTTTGTCTGATGCATTCCTCAATGTAAGGGAACAGAAACCTAGCCTCGTGTTTGGGAGAGCCACTGTCTTTGCTGTTGTGAATGAGAGGATCCCTTTGAGAAACCATCAACTTGCTACTTCTAGAGTAATCTGTAGGTAGGACTCTGTGGAGACACTGGTAAATTAAAAAATAAAAAATAAATATAGTAAATGAGCATATACGGGCAAAAGTTTCCAATGACAAGTTGTAAACCCAATCATTTACTATTAACATTGTTTTTTCAATCTTGGCAATCCTTTCAGAAAAGTTCACATGAAAAATAGCATTTCCTTTGCTACCCTGATCTCCATGAAGTCTAGGACCTTCACTGACACCAACAATATTTTACTATAGTTTAATTAATACCCACCCCCAAAGACTTTCTAATCCCTATTTTGAGCAAGTTGTAGTGTGTGTATTGCATATGTATATGTATGCATGTGTGTGTGTGTGTTTATATGTTTAGGGCTTGTCTGGCAGACTTGCATACAAGTCAACAAGTGTTTGTTAAATACCATGTATTGAATACACTGCCAATACAGGGGTTTTCAAACAAGCAAAGAATATAGACTTTACAAACGTCCAGTTTGGGTTTGAGAGGTAAGACACAGGAGATAAGACTTGTTAAACAATTACTAGAATTCTAAATTTTTACCATTGAAAGTGGATAAGCACTAAGATTTTTCCAGTTCTAAAATTTTGATTCTATGATTTAGAGGACAAATAAAAAGAATATATAAGCAGGTCCAAAGTTTTATGGCATAGAACTAGTACTGCCTTAGAAGATTAACAGTAACAATAAAAATTCAAGGTTGAATATTTTGGTCCCCAAATCTCTTACTAATGATAAATTAATGTATAAAAGGAAGAATTCTCATATTTTTAATTCCTTTTGGAAAAAACAACAGAGTTTTTCAAATTTTTGTAGGCTTTTTACTAAATTCTCAGCAAAAAGTACTTAGGATAAAAACTGAGCACTGTAAACCCTTCCCAATGCCTTTTAAACCCATGGCCCTATGGTCAACTCATTTAGGACAAAGGAGGCAAGGACATACAATGGAGAAAAGACAGTCTCTTCAATAAGTGGTGCTGGGAAAACTGGACAGGTACATGTAAAAGAATGAAATTAGAACACTCCCTAACACCATACACAAAAATAGACTCAAAATGGATTAGAGACCTAAATGTAAGACCAGACACTATAAAACTCTTGGAGGAAAACACAGGAAGAACACTCTTTAACATAAATCACAGCAAGATCTTTTTTGATTCACCTCCTAGAGAAATGGAAATAAAAACAAATATAAACGAATGGGACCTAATGAAACTTCAAAGCTTTTGCACAGCAAAGGAAACCATAAACAAGACAAAAAGACAACCCTCAGAATGGGAGAAAATATTTGCAAATGAATCAACGGACAAAGGATTAATCGCCAAAATATATAAACAGCTCATGCAGCTCAATATTAAAAAAACAAACAACCTAAACCAAAAATGGGCAGAAGACCTAAATAGACATTTCTCCAAAGAAAACATACAGATGGCCAAGACGCACATGAAAAGCTACTCAACATCACTAATTATTAGAGAAATGCAAATCAAAACTACAATGAGGTATGACCTCACACGAGTTAGAATGGGCATCATCAGAAAATCTACAAACAACAAATGCTGGAGAGGGTGTGGAGAAAAAGGAACCATCTTGCACTGTTGGTGGGAATGTAAATTGATACAGCCACTATGGAGAACAGTATGGAGGTTCCTTATAAAGCTAAAAATAGAACTACCATACGCCCCAGCAATCCCACTACTGGGCATATACCCAGAGAAAACCATAATTCAAAAAGACACATGCACCCCAATGTTCACTGCAGCGCTATTTACAATAGCCAGGTCATGGAAGCAACCTAAATGCCCATCAACAGACGAATGGATAAAGAAGAAGTGGTACATATATACAATGGAATGTTACTCAGCCATAAAAAGGAACAAATTTGGGTCATTTGTTGAAGCGTGGATGGACCTAGAGACTGTCATAGAGTGAAGTAAGTCAGAAAGAGAAAAACAAATCTCGTATATTAATGCATGTATGTGGAACCTAGAAAAAATGGTACAGATGAACAGGTTTGCAGGACAGAAATTGAGACACAGATGTAGAGAACAAACGTATGGACACTGGCATACGTGTCCATATGGGGGGGAAAGCGGCAGGGGGCGGGTTGGGGGTGTGATGAATTGGGCGATTGGGATTAACATGTATACACTGATGTGTATAAAATTGATGACTAATAAGAACCTGCTGTACAAAAAATATATAAAATTCAATTAAAAAAAGGTATATTAACTATCTTAAAAGCTAGTTTTTATTTTAACTTAATCAACAAGGTTTTTTGGGTCCACATACTGTGTGCAAGGCACAGGGAATGCAAAGACAAATAATAGGCCT
This sequence comes from Mesoplodon mirus, assembly GCF_964341445.2. NCBI lineage: Eukaryota > Metazoa > Chordata > Mammalia > Artiodactyla > Ziphiidae > Mesoplodon > Mesoplodon mirus. The sequence continues at coordinate 75,562,333 of NC_138980.1, forward strand.
TACTGTTCTATATTATATGTACTGACTTTATTATGTTTATTGTGATTTCTAATGCAAAGTACTAATTGTGGAGTATACTCTGCCTACTCTTCTCTCTCGGGATAACAAAAACATAGGGAATAATTTTCTTGTGTGTCCACATAAGAGAGCCACAATATCTGTGGCTTCTCAGAAGTCAGTGGCTATTCTCAGACCATAATTTCAATACTGGCAGAATCCTCTACTCAAATGACTTCCAAATCCACATCCCTAGCTTTGAACACTTCTGGATTCCAGTCATAAAATCCAGCCACTTAGTGGAAATGCACTGGGATATCCTGAACTTAACTATAAGTATCATCATCATCTACCCTCAACCCCACCCCTCCCAACAGACTTCTCTAATGGTGAATACCACCATAGTTGTGTTCACCTAGGGTTGAAACTTCGGAGTTATCTTAGACTCCTTCTTCCTTATATCTCATGACCTGTCATTAAAGACGGTCAATTCTTACTTCACAACTCCTCTCATATTAGACTCCTTCTTTTCACTTCTGAAGTTACCACTCTAGGTTTAAGCCCTTACCACCTGTCTTATCTCCTCACTTCCAGGCTCTGCCCTCTAATTTAGCCAGCCACCCATTTTCGTATCAGTCTTCTGAGAGCACTACTTAAACTTCTAAACGCATTTCTAGTTCAAAGATATTATAATTCCTTTATTCAAGAACACTTAGAATTTCCCTGTTATTTAGAAGATTAAGCCCAAATTGGCATTCAAGGATTTCCAGTCTGGTTGAAACACACATTTCCAATAATGTCCTCTGTTATGCCCACATCAGAACCCTCTGCAGCAGGTCTGACAGTGCATTCATGCCTTAGCACTCTTCTGCACCTTGTTTATCTGTTGTTTTTTCTCTGCATTCACGTGTTAATCACCTGTCCAAGTGGGTCCCTGGTACCATTTTTTTTTCAATTGAATCTTCCTTTACTGCTCTATTTGCAGTTATCTCTCCCCATTGGTGGAATCAATAGCAATGTCTGTACTTATATATGGCCTTGTTGTGTGTATGATGTTTATAATTCTCCCATTAAATGGAGGCTGTCCATCACTCACTATATCCTCTATTGCAGATAAAGCAGCTCTCAGCATGTATTTGTTGATCAGCCAACTGAATGAATGATTTAGTAAATGGAGAATGAATGAAGACCTAGGCCAAACTAACTTGAAGTCAAAGTCTTGCATATGATTTTGACCACTTAAAACATCAAGAATGGCATTATGTTCTTCCCAAATGCTTTGACTGGACTGTAGTCAAGTCAGGAAGAAGATATCATCTGTTCTTCTGAAGGAAATTATAGTTTTGGGAAGCCAGTCAGGAAATTTCTGCTGGAGTGCCCAAAGGGCACTTGTAGTCATACATCTGTCTGAGCCTCAAGTCTCTGAATATTCAACAAAGAATATAGAACATTCAAAGAGAGATAAGAGTTCAAGACTTGCCTTTGCCCTGCCCAGAATAAATTGAAAACCAAAAGTTTAATATCCCTGATCTTCTTCCCAGGCTTCTGGGAAATGCCTCTACCATGAAGGCACCAAGCATCCCTCTGCATTGGGTCAAGAGGTTCCGACAAAAATCCACTGACCTGTGTTGGATATTCATTATTAGGGCTGTCAGCTTCAGTATGGAATGCCTTGTCCTTAGGGCATGGCAGGTCCAAGGGCATGGCATGATCAGAATTACCTTGGATTCAAGGCTAAGAGTTAGCTGCCCAGATTAGCACACCTACCAGTCCACAGAGTACATAAGGGTCTATTGAATAACTTCATAAGGGTAATGGGATTGAGAAGGAAATTGATTAACTAACTCTGTATCCTCTTTATTGACATTATTATATATCATTTAGACTTATACATTTGTATGGCATAAGCATGATGAAATATTAAAAAGTTATTTTATTCTGTTTCATTTTTAGATTGTTTTCTTGTGCTGTGGTTCCAAAAGTGAAATGACAAATTTGACTGAAATTTGACTTCATTCTATTACTAATCAGTTATCTGTGTACATGGTTAATATATTTCCCCTTGGCCCACTTTCCATGAGCATCACGGCTTTGATCTGTGAGGCTGTTGACCAAATAAATTGACTTGTAGAAGTTCTAATTATGCCACCTTTCTATGATTGGTTTTCTACACAACAGGAGAAAGGGGACTTCCTCTCCCCTTCCACATTCTTGTTGTTTGGGAAGGAAAAGAGCCCTTTACTGACACTTTGATAATGCTCTAGTGTGAGGCTGGGCTTTCACAATAGTCAAAGAATACATACATGATTTCCATGTTCTCAACAGCAGGTATTCTGATCCTGCAAATTTTCCTTGATTTTTCCTTTTCTTAGGAAATTCACTGAAGATCATTGTGTCTGAGCCTCTGCTTTTGCTGCTTCTTTAGAGCCCAAGCAAGAGCATTGTGTTTGCTCAGTCTCTTCCTCCAAAAAACTCCCTGAAGAACTGTACTACATTTCCTAGTCTTGAAGGACTTCTAGGGTGCTATGATTTCTAGTGAGTCTTTGTCAGTTTGAAACAGATGACTGCTTAATATCAGCACCATCATGGTGACAGAAGCACATGAAGAAATTAGTAATATTAATAAATGGTTGAAACACAGTATGGGGTTCTGAAGATGATTATTTTGACAAGGGACCATTCACTCATTCACTCAACAAATAATTCCTTACCACCTACTTTGTGCCAAGCACCAGTACAGTAACTGGGGATACAATGGTGAATAAAATAAGAAAATTCCTCATCTTCATGGATCTATGTTGTACTATGCAAGGCAGATTATAGGCAGGCAGACAAGTGAATAAATAACATAACTTTACACTGTATTATGTGTTATTAAGGAAATAACTCAGCATTGCAATTGGGTGGTCATGGAAGACTTCTCTGAGGAACTGACATTTATGCTGAGACTTGATGGCTATAAAGAAGCTAGACACATGAAAAGTCAAGGAAAATATTCCCAAAAAGATGGAACAGTAAGTGTAAGACTTTAAGGGAAAAAGTAAAACTGGATAAGTTGGAGAGTGGGTAGAATCCAAATTATGTTTACTGAACCTTGAAGGACAAGGTACGGAGATTATTCATTATGGAACTCAAGGTAAAAATGGGAAGACCCTAAGGGTTTTAATCGGGGTTATGGTAGGAGGTGAATTTTATTTTGAAAGATCATTCTGGTTACTGTGAAGAGGTGGGAAAGGGGGAAGGTTAGAAGCAGGCCAATTAGGACATATATGCTCTGAACATCTACTGTTTGTTCCTACAGATCTACCTTATAATCTGTCCTATGTGGCTAAACAGAGTATGAATTACTTCAACAGAGCTCCCAAGCCCTCTGGCTTCAGCAGCACTTGATCAACACTCACTGTGGAGATCAGAGAATGAGATTGAGGCTAATTATTCACCTGGATTCTTTCCTGCAAGGGCTATGTTCCTCAACTAAGGTCCTTGCTCCTCTTGAGATGGCCTATTCTTTATGATTCTTTCTCCTTTTGGGTTCCGGTAACCTTTCCCTCTCCTCATCCTTTGATAACAGCTCTGATGCTGTTAGCCTGAGTTCCTGCAATCCTTTGTTTCCTTAACCCTGCATGTTTGTTTGAAGAACTAGATCACCAGGGTTGGACAAATTCTTTCAGGCTAAATCATTCCTTGGGATTTCTTCTTTCACTTTGTTTCTGCCTTTTGTAGATTCCTTATTTTCTTGCCATCTCAACAACTCATTTAACATGGTGACCATTAAGTATTCAATATTATTTAGCGTTTGTAGTCATTTCATTGGAAAAGTCCTTCCAATATCTAATCAACAAACTTGCCTTCCATTTACCCCTGTAACAGACCCAGAGTATCCTGACCATGGGATGGACACATGACACAGGCTGAGATAATCTTAGTCTCCAATCTTTCTGAGCATGTGTCCCAAGTGGAGACAATCCACTCCTGAGGCCTTCCCCTGGAGTCTTCTAACCCCAGTCAAGGGGAAGAGAATTTTTTCCTCTCCTTGGATTTGAGCTGTGAGGATGTGATACCAGAGTTTCTGGCACTCATTTTCTCCTCCTGCCATGAGGCAAAAGCCTGTTTGCTATGGGAGAGGTTGAAGCCAAGCAAAGATCAGCAAAGATGAGAAATAGGCTGAGGAAGTGATAGACATAAAAAGAGAACACTTTGGAGGTATCAGGTTATCAGTTCCAATTGCTGAGATTCTTGGAGTTGCATGAATTCCTGCAGCTCTTCCTTTCATTCTGTGACAAATCCCAATATCTTTCCAATAAATTTCTTAAGCTATTATGGGTGAGAATCCTCTGGGACCTCAGGGCCCTAGTACTGTGGGATACTTAGGAGACAGCCCTAGAGCCACACTTTTACCAGTATGACTCTGTTGCAGACTGGCAGCTTGTGAAAATAACCATGGGTTATCCCCTCTAATCTCAAAGTTAGACTACCCAACAACATGGCTCTCAGGCTAAGGATTTAGGATCAGAGACACTAGGTATGAGCACCGCACAGGGTTCCCAATTTGGAAGCCAAATCAAAGGCAGCTGAGGTGACACAGTCTTTACCGTGTCTTCAAAGACAATATTAAAGCTGCAGGCCACAAATGTGTCAGTTCAGAGCCTTCACCAGCATTGTATTTATTCAAACCAACATTTAAGAGAAATTAGCTTTCTTATATTTTCTGTTGCATTTCCAGCTGTTGCCAAAATTTTGGCAAAGTAAGATATCTTGACGCATAATTGAATATTTAACATATTTTTGAAAGTGAATATAAAGAATTTCAAGATTAATTTTTTTTGCTTTTAGGAAAAAAATAACTAACACCAGATTTTACAAAACCTTTTAAATTTTCTCAGAAAGAAATGAGAAGCACATTACATCAGTATTCATGCTCCTTTTACTTTTAAAGCTTGTCAGATTTCAGGTTTTAAACAGTTGGTAAACTGAGTCACAGTGCAATAATCAAGTTATTTACCTGACTCACTCTTGATGTCAGGGGTTTCTCTCGTGCAGTTAGCTTCACCTGAAATGGAGTCAATAGGTGGGGATGGAGGTATGCAGCTCTCTGTTCTCCTTGACTAACAAGCTCAATTACCTAACAGCTTCTGAGAGACTCAGTAAACTCTCAAGACCAGTCAAAATTCTAGTCCGTTCACTTCACCATTAGGAACAGTGGAGTTCCTACACTCTAACCAGGCAAAGCACATCATGTGACCTACAAGCATATGAGAAAAGTGCCTCTACTCTCAACCACTCTTTCAAAGATCAGTAGGATCAAGTGAATGACAAAGCCAGCACTCAGTCTGGGACATCATCAAAGGGGCTAGATATGCAAACAGTACCTCATGGTGTCTCTCTCCCTTTCTCTTCCTCCTTTCTTCGTTCTCCCAACTACTACCCTTCCCCAACTGTATTGGTTTCCTATATAAACTACCACAAACTTAGTGGCTAAAAGCGACACGAATGTATCATCTTACAGGTCAGAAGTCAAAAAATGGGCCTTGCTGGACAAAAACCAACATGTTGGCAAGGCTGCGTTCCTTCTGGAGGCTCTAGGGGCGAATATCTTTCCTCATCTTTTTCAGCTTCTACAGGTCACCTGCATTCCTTGGCTCCTGGCCTCTCCAGCCATCTTCAAATCAGCAACTGCAACATTCTGACCTCTGCATCTGTCATTACATCTCCTTCTGTGACTTTGCCAAAGAGTCTTCTGATTCTCTTTTTCACTTTTAAGGACATTCATGATTACACTGGGACCATAAAGATAATCTGGGGTAATCTCCCCATCTCAAGGTTAGCTGATTAGCAACCTTAATTCCACCTGCAATCTTTTTTTATTTTTATTTTTTATATTTTGGCTGCATTGGGTCTTCGTTGCTGTGTGCAGGCTTTCTCTAGTTGCGGTGAGCGGCGGCTACTCTTCCTTGCGGTGCATGGGTTTCTCATTGCGGTGGCTTGTCTTTATTGCTGAGCACGGGTTCTAGGTGCACGGGCTTCAGCAGTTGTGGCTCGCGGGCTCTGGAGCACAGGCTCAGTAGTTGTGGCGCATGGGCTTAGTTGCTCCGCGGCATGTGGGATCTTCCGGGACCAGGGCTCAAACCCATGTCCCCGCATTGGCAGGCGGATTCTTAACCACTGCCCCACCAGGGAAGTCCCTCCACCTGCTATCTTAATCTCCCTTTTCCATGTAACCTAACACCTTCACAGGCTCTGGGGACTAGGACATAGACACTTGGGGTGGGGTGCATTATTCTGTCTACAACACTATCTTCTTCTTAAGCCATTGCAAAGCAAAAGTACTTTTTTGAGGTCAAAAAGAAGTCTAGGATGATGAAAATGTTATGAAACTAAACAGAAGGTTGCACAACTTTGTGAATATGCTAGAAAACTACTGAATTGTACACTTTAAAATTGTGCATTTTAGGGCTTCCCTGGTGGCGCAGTGGTTGAGAGTCCGCCTACCGATGCAGGGGACACGGGTTCGTGCCCCAGTCTGGGAAGATCCCACATGCCGCGGAGCAGCTGGGCCCGTGAGCCATGGCCACTGAGCCTGTGCGTCCGGAGCCTGTGCTCCGCAACGGGAGAGGCCACAGCAGTGAGAGGCCCGCATACTGGAAAAAAAAAAAAATTGTGCATTTTACACCATATAGATTATATCATGATAAAAAATATGTATACAAAAATGTCTAAGTTGACTATATGGATTCTATCCACTAAGCTGTTTTATCTGTTGCTTTACTTATATATAAAAAGGAAATATCACTCACAGTCACTCCTTTACCAACTTAACCCAATTCAGTTTTCTCCTGAGTGGGAACAGGGTTAATGAATCCAGACATATCAATTTCAAGAAAGATTACAGAAGAGACAGATATGCTATAAAACAGGGTGTACTGGCACTTCAAGAACATGTTTTAGATAACTGAGCCTTTCAGCCCCAGGCCAACCTCAGTCATACTCTAGCAGATCTTCTTATTGGGCTCTACATAATTTGGAATAATCCCCAAGTAATTGAAATATGCACATGAAAATGTCCTAGGAGGATTTATGCAGAAGTTTGAATGGTACATGCTAGTAAATATTCTGAAGTGAATAGAGACAATTACGAATCAGCTGCAGATGCATCCCAAAGTAAGCAAGTAAAAGTCCCATGTAGCCAGGGAGACTCTCAGTTGGGTTTCAATGACACTAAATCATGAAGAATATAAAAGAAGAAGAGAGCTCTAGGGGTCCTCCATCTGAGACCACAGGCTTAAATCACAGACAGTCAACTAGTAAGCCTCATTCTATCTGACAACAGAGCCTCAGTAGAGATGAGGATGTTGATGCAAGGATCCCAGGCCACAGAGATAACCATTATGTGCACCAGAGGTTTGCAAAACTTCTCTATGCTACACACCTCAAAAACCTACGTATAGAATATATGTGGATGTTTGCAGCAAGCATTCCCAGCTTCACTTCTCAAGCATCATCTTGGTTAGAAGGGAGAAGGAGTTAGAAACAGGGAGTGTGGAGATGAAGAAGGTACAATGCCAGTTAATACTGAAAACTGAACCCTTGAACTGCCATTTGTGTTGGAGTATATACTACAATAAAACAACCAACTAGTTATCCTGGCTGTCTCCTTTATCTCTCTATTCACCTTGGGGAAATTCAAAACTTACGTTGATGAAAATGGGATTTGTATCTATTAAAAATACTTTTTATTCACTCTGAAAAGTGTCTTTATTCTTCAGGAAGTCTCATAACATTTATTAATCCTTCCACACTGCTGTCATAAATGACAAATCTGAGATGAACTTCCTTTTTTTGATTTGAGTTTGCATTTAAAAGAGTATGATCCTGAAAGAGAGGTTTTAAGAATTCACAATGAACTCACTGAGTTATTTACTGCCTAACTTTTCCTTCATTCTCACCAAGGGAGCATATTTATTATATTTTCTCCCTCGTGCATTTACATTTCTGAGAAGTTTCCAAAAATGGAAGGAAGTGGGGAATTGGTATACTTATTCTGCAGCCAGGGAGACTCTTCATTTTTTAATAACTCATAATACCAATGGGATAGTTAAATCAAATAGATTTTTTGGCTAGAGATTTTGTTGGTCTAGCTTGATTGTTTCAAACTGTGATCAATCCATTTCCACATTGCTTCTACAGCTGGATGTAGTTTATATTTCAAAGTCTCTGAAAACATAGGTTACAAATTTTCCAGTTTTAGATGGGGTGGGAAAACCCTTTGATGTTTTTGAGGTGAAAATTACCCATCAAAGAAGTGGAGTTAAGCACTGCGCCAGAAAAAAATTATATCCCATTTCCATACTTGGAATAAAAAGAAGAAAAACAAAATCCAAAGCCCCTGCAATTGAAAGAATACATTTTATTAATTTCAACCTTCCATAGTAATTTTATCCCAATCTCTCATGGGCCCTAGGAAATGCTAAGACAACCAAACCAAAATTATCAGTAGGTTTATCATCCAAGCCATGACTTATCCACAACGAATTGTGAAACCTCAAACTGCTTCTGCATGCAGTATTTTTGCACTATTTTCCACCAAACATCACACACACACACACACACACACACATATCGATTGGTTAGTGTTATGGATTGCAACAAAGCTTAATGGAGTAAAATCCTCCTATGGGATATCTTGCTCTCCCACAGATTTGGACAGCATAAAATATATAATTCATTTCTTTCCCAAGCTTAAGTAGTTGGGTGCCAATCTAGAGTAATTGAAATTTTGGGTTCTTGTTTAGGATCATTAACTCTACTCTTCCTTTCTCTATGAATGGGAAGAGTAGTCTCTTGCAAAGTAGTTTAAATAAAATATAGACATTTATGCAAAATGAGTTCCTAGACTTATCAAAGCCTTATTCCTCAGCCAACGGCAATTTCATGGGACAAACACCTATACTGATGGTCAAATTGCTTCACTCACAAATTGTTCAGGGCTCTTTTCTTTTTTCCACCTTATACATCCTGATGATCAAAGAAGCCTTTCTACCTGTTGGTGCCACTGAGAACCCTGGGCACCCCTTGCAAATCACACCTCCTACTACTTCCTGGGCCAATACTGTCCTGCTTGCCTTACCGTTTGGGGCTTCCAGTCACTCTCAATTCAGCATTATTCACATTTTCTTGGTAGATACTTTTTCAGTAAAAGGCCTTAGACATATACCATGTTTCAGTTTAGAGTTTTATTTTGGTTGCCTGGGGACTTGTAAAAAAATTCTGTCTTTATCATCCCAGTCACACACACACACACACACACACACTCATATATATATATATATATATATATATATATATATATATACCCTGAGATTACAAAAAGTTTTTAGTCTCAAGTCTCCTGAACATTTTTTTAAAAATTATTTTTTAAATTTAATTTTATTTATTTTTTTATACAGCAGGTTCTTATTAGTCATCCATTTTATACACATCAGTGTATACATGTCAACTCCATCACCCAATTCAGCACACCACCATCCCCACCCTGCCGTGGCTTTCCCCCCTTGGTGTCCATACGTTTGTTCTCTACATCTGTGTCTCAATTTCTGTCCTGCAAACCTGTTCATCTGTACCATTTTTCTAGGTTCCACATACTTGCGTTAATATACAATATTTGTTTTCCTTTCTGACTTACCTCACTCTGTATGACAGTCTCTGGATACATCCACATCTCTACAAATGACCCAATTTCATTCCTTTTTATGGCTGAGTAATATTCCATTGTATATATGTACAACTTCTTCTTTATCCATTCATCTGTCGATGGGCATTTAGGTTGCTTCCATGACCTGGCTATTGTAAATAGTGCTGCAAGGAACATTGGGGTGCATGTGTCTTTGTGTGTGTGTGTGTGTGTGTGTGTGTGTGTGTGTGTGTGAACATTTGCCCTTTAATTTGCATTTAAAATCAGTTTCTTTAAATATTTTAGTTACAAGTTCTGAATAGTGAAGACATAGGAGATGCTGCAGGCACTCAGTACTGGCTCCCACCCCTTCCCCCTCCCCCAACCCCTAGGCCTTGCTTCTTCGCTCAAAATACAAATGGGCACCCTGCACTAAATAAATTGTTCCCTGTGTCAAGTGTCAGCAGCCTCACGCCTGGATGCAGTTGGATACGAAGCGATGAAGCCCAGTAGCTTTCATGACAAGGTGTGTGCATTTAACCATGCTCCGAAGAATTCCAATGACTGTGCCCAGACCCAAGGCAGTGCCTCATAGGTGACATCGGCCATTTCCCCACTGTGCACTAGCATCTTGGGCTGCTTTCCACCACAATCCATCCTCTCCCAGACCTGTGTTCTGTGGAGGAAGAGCTAAGGCTCCGCTCCCTAAGGGCCATGATACAGGAAGGAACAGAACTGTCTCTTCAGCCCACAGGCTTAAGCCAATGGAATTTAAAAGCTCCAGACAATGTGAGCCAGACCACAGTATGCCTCCTCCACTCCCATCTCTACCAGGCGCCATCCAGCCCTTGGTTGTGACACGCTCTCACTGCCAAGATGTGCTAGAATCTGCTCTAGATGAGAATAACGTGCTAGAATGGTCCCAGTGGTCTGGAAAGGGCGGCACAACCACAGCTGGGAGTGCTTGTGCCAAAATGGGTCTTCCTGGTACAAAGCTGTGACGGGGAGTGTGAGGGCAGGCCTGGGTTCTGCTCCAGTCTCATTTACAACCTCTGACCTCAGAATCCGTCCTCCCCCTCAACACTGCCTACCCATCCCCTGCCCCTCCAGATCCCCCAGCCTGTGCTTCCCGGAAGAGGTAGAAGAGGCAGCTTGAAGTCAGTGACAGCTGAGAATGAAGATGCCACTTAAGAAGCAAAGCAGCACCTCCTGGCCTGTGGTCAATACCTCCACATGGGTGGAACCGAGTAAGGACGTGCACAGCCAGGACAGAGGGTGCTCCGAGCCTGGGAGGCACAGCATCCTCCTAGGCATCTCTGGAGAACAGACTTTCAAGAGATAGAAACTTAATCACATGGTCCCCGGCAGTTTCCCTATGGTATACTGGACGGGGGAGAAGCAAAATCATCTCAGTGGAGGGCTAATGGAGAAAGGCAGGAATATTAATGAGCATCCATTAAGGCTCTCTCTCTCCCTCAAGCCTAAGGAAATCAGATATTCGAGTGTAAGAGAACGGAGCAGAGAGGGAGAGAGCCTGGCAGGAACACCAAGAGACCTGTGACTGCTGGTTACATAGTACCCTGGTTTCCTTGCTTGAGAACGACAGCATATGCCTGTCTGTCACCAGGCTAACCCGGGGCCCGTGAGGGGACAGGGAGAAGACTGGTTTTCAGTTCCTGCATGGTTGATGTGTAGGGCGCATGGCTTCCTCCTACAGGTCCAATAGGAGGACTCTGGGATCCTCTACTGCTGCCTTGATTTTGCGGAGGAAAGTCACGGCCTCTCTGCCATCGATCAGCCGGTGATCATACGTCAGGGCCACATACATCATGGGCCGCACCTCCATCTTACCTCCCACGACCACGGGCCTATCAAAGATGGCATGCATGCCCAGGATGGCAGACTGAGGGGGGTTGATGATGGGCGTTCCAAAGAGCGAGCCAAAAACGCCTCCGTTGCTGATGGTGAAAGTACCACCATCCATATCTTCAATGGCAAGTTCATTCTTCCGGGCCTTCTCTCCCAGTTCACTGATGGTTCGCTCAATATCGGCAAAATTCATAGTTTCCACATTCCTGATGACGGGAACCACCAGACCCCGAGGCGTGGCCACTGCAACGCTGATGTCAATATAATCCCTATACACCACCTCTTTGGTTGTATCGTCAATCACTGCATTTACAACAGGCTGCTCCTGCAAGGCAAAGGCTGAGGCCTTCACGAATGCCGACATGAAGCCTAGTTTGAGGTTATGTTTCTTCAGAAAAGCATCTTTGTGCCGAGCCCTCATCTCCTGGATGTTACTCATGTCAATCTCATTGAAAGTGGTAAGCATTGCGCAGGTATTCTGAGCCTCCTTCAGACGCTGAGCAATGCGCTGCCGCATCCTATTCATTTTCTCCCGATGTTCTGAACGCAGACCTGTGCCAGCTCCTGGCTCAGCTACTGGAGGGGCAGCAGTGGGTTTTACGGCAGACACTGGTTTGCTAGTGAGAGGTTGTGAGGGCGAGGGCACTGGTGGCATCTGAGTGGGTATAGATGCTGCAGGGGGAGGAGAAACTGCCGATGCTGCAGGTTCTGCTTTTGGGGCTGCAGCAGCAGGAGCTTCGGCTGGCTTGGCCTTAGCAGGAGCAGCGCCAGTTTTCCTGAGTGTGAAAAGAGGAGTGCCTCCTTCTACTTTTCCCCCATCAGGTACCAAAAGAGCTTCAATCATGCCATTTGCTGGTGATGGAACCTGCACAGATGTCTTGTCAGTTTCAATCTCACAAACCACTTCATCTAATGCAACTGTGTCTCCAACAGCTTTCTCCCACCTGACATCCCCTTCTGTGACAGATTCTGCAAATGCTGGAGTTTTGACTGTAATCACATCATCCTTGCACACAGCTGTAGTTCTGAAAAAGCGAACACTGAAGACACTACCGTTGTTAATGACAATCTTCCTGCTGTCAGGGTAACCTGGTCCCTGACATAAGGAGATCCCAGGCAGGGAACGTCTCCCTAGAGGGCAGTTCCCCTTCTGGAAGGCGGAGAGCGAGCGGCTGAACGCCCGGGACAGGAAGCGGGACCGGGACAGCAACGCGGCTGCAGCGGCTTTAGCGGTGGCGGAGGCGGCGGAGCGGAGGGCCGCATGTGTCTTTTTGAATTATGGTTTTCTCTGGGTATATGCCCAGTAGTGGGATTGCTGGGGCGTATGGTAGTTCTATTTTTAGTTTTTAAAGGAACCTCCATACTGTTCTCCATACTGGTTGTATCAATTTACATTCCCACCAACAGAGCAAGGTGGTTTCCCTTTTCTCCACACCCTCTCTAGCATTTGTTGTTTGTAGATTTTCTGATGATGCCCATTCTAACTCGTGTGAGGTCATACCTCATTGTAGTTTTGATTTGCATTTCTCTAATAATTAGTGATGTTCAGCAGCTTTTCATGTGCTTCTTGGCCATCTGTATGTCTTCTTTGGAGAAATGTCTATTTAGGTCTTCTGCCCATTTTTGGATTGGGTTGTTTGCTTTTTAATATTGAGCTGCATGAGCTGTTTATATATTTTGGTGATTAATCCTTTGTCCGTTGATTCATTTGCAAATATTTTCTCCCATTCTGAGGGTTGTCTTTTCATCTTGCTTATGGTGTCCTTTGCTGTGCAAAAGCTTTTAAGTTTCATTAGGTCCCATTTGTTTATATTTGTTTTTATTTCCATTTCTCTAGGAGGTGGATCAAAAAAGATCTTCCTGTGATTTATGTCAAAGAGTGTTCTTCCTGTGTTTTCCTCCAAGAGTTTTATAGTGTCCAGTCTTACATTTAGGTTTCTAATCCGTTTTGAGTTTATTTATTTATTTATTTATTTTTTCCTTCTGCTTCATGTTTTTGATTCCAGCCAGAGAAAGTTCTGTGCTTTTAAGAGCTCATGTGATTAGATTTTACACATAAAATAATCCATGATTTTTTTCTTTTTTTTTTTGCGGTACGTGGGCCTCTCATTGCTGTGGCCTCTCCCGCTGCGGAGCACAGGCTCTGGATGCGCAGGCTCAGAGGCCATGGCTCATGGGCCCAGCTGCTCCGCGGCATGTGGGATCCTCCTGGACTGGGGCCCGAACCCATGTCCCCTGCATCAGCAGGCGGACTCTCAACCACTGTGCTACCAGGGAAGCCCGAGTTTATTTTTGTGTATGGTGTTAGCGAGTGTTCTAATTTCATTCTTTTACATGTAGCTGTCCAGTTTTCCCAGCACCACTTATTGAAGAGACAGGCTTTTCTCCATTGTACATCCTTGCCTCCTTTGTCCTAGATTATTTGACCATAGGTGCGTGGGTTTATCTCTGGGATTTCTATCTTGTTCCATTGATCTATGTTTCTGTTTTTGTGCTAGTACCATATAGTCTTGATTACTGTAGCTTTGTAGTAGAGTCTGAAGTCAGGGAGTCTGATTCCTCCAGCTCCGTTTTCTTCCCTCAAGATTGCATTGTCTATTCGGGGTCTTTTGTGTATCCATACAAGTTTTAAGATTTTTTGTTCTAGTTCTGTAAAAAAAATGCCATTGGTAATTTGATAGGGATTGCATTGAATCTGTAGATTGCTTTGGGTAGAATAGTCATTTTCATAATATTGATTCTTCCAATCCAATCCATCTGTTGGTATCATCTTTAATTTCTTTCATCAGTGTCTTATAGTTTTCTGCATACAGGTCTTTTGTTTCCCTAGGTAGGTTTATTCCTAGGTATTTTATTCTTTTTCTTGCAATGGTAAATGGGAGTGTGTCCTTAATTTCTCTTTCAGATTTTTCATCATTAGTGTATAGGAATACCAGAGATTTCTGTGCATTAATTTTGTATCCTGCAACTTTACCAAATTCATTGATTAGCTCTAGTAGTTTTCTGGTGGCATCTTTAGGATTCTCTATGTATAGTATCATGTCATCTGCAAACAGTGACAGTTTTACTTCTTCTTTTCCAATTTGGATTCCTTTTATTTCTTTTTCTTCTCTGGTTGCCGTGGCAAGGACTTCCAAAACTATGTTGAATAATACTGGTGAGAGTGGACAACCTTGTCTTGTTCCTGATCTGAGAGGAAAGATTTCAGTTTTTCACCATTGTGAATGATGTTTGCTGTGGGTTGGTCATATATGGCCTTTATTATGTTGAGGTAGGTTCTCTCTATGCCCACTTTCTGGAGAGTTTTTATCACAAATGGGTATTGAATTCTGTCAAAAGCTTTTTCTGCATCTATTGAGATGATCATATGGTTTTTATTCTTCAGTTTGTTAATATGGTGTATCACATTGATTGATTTGCATATATTGAAGAATCCTTGCATCCCTTGGATAAATCCCATTTGATCATGGTGTATGATCCTTTTAATGTGTTGTTGGATTCTGTTTGCTAGTATTTTGTTCCGGATTTTTTCATCTATATTCATCAGTGATATTGGTCTGTAATTTTCATTTTTGTAGTACCTTTGTCTGGTTTTGGTATCAGGGTGATGGTGGCCTCATAGAATGAGTTTGGACGTGTTCCTTCCTCTGCAATTTTTTGGAAGAGTTTGAGAAGGATGGGTATTAGCTCTTCTCTATGTTCGACAGAATTCACCTGTGAAGTCATCTGGTCCTGGACTTTTGTTTGCTGGAAGATTTTTAATCACACTTTCAGTTTCATTACTTGTGATTGGTCTGTTCATATTTTCTATTTCTTCCTGGTTCAGTCTTGGGAGGTTATAGGTTTCTAAGAATTTGTCCATTTCTTCCAGGTTGTCCATTTTATTGGCATAGAGTTGCTTGTAGTAGTCTCTTAGGATGCTTTGTATTTCTGCAGTGCCTGTTGTAACTTCTCCTTTTTCATTTCTAATTTTACTGATTTGAGTCCTCTCCCTCTTTTTCTTGATGAGTCTCGCTAATGGTTTATCAATTTTGTTTACCTTCTTAAAGAACCAGCTTTTAGTTTTATTGATCTTTGCTATTGTTTTCTTTATTTCATTTATTTCTGCTCTGATTTCTTTCCTTCTGCTAATTTTGGGTTTTGCTTTTTCTTCTTTCTCTAGTTCCTTTAGGTGTAATGTTAGATTGTTTGAGATTTTTCTTGCTTCTTGAGGTAGGCTTATATAGCTATAAACTTCCCTCTTAGAACTGCTTTTGCTGCATCCCATAGGTTTTGGATCATCATGTTTTCATTGTCATTTGTCTCTATGTATTTTTTGATTTCCTCTTTGATTTCTTCAGTGACTGCTTGGTTATTTAGTAACGTATTGTTTAGCCTCCGTGTGTTTGTGTTTTTTACGTTTTTTTCCCTGTAACTGATTTCTAATCTCATAGTCTTGTGGTCAGAAAAGATGCTTGATATGATTTCAGTTTTCTTAAATTCACTGAGGCTTGATTTGTGACCCAAAATGTAATCTATCCTGGAGAATGTTCCATGCACACTTGAGAAGAAAGTGTAATCTGCTGTTTTTGTATGGAAGGTCCTATAAATATCAATTAAATCTATCTGGTCTATTGTGTCATTTAAAGCTTGTGTTTCCTTATTAATTTTCTGTTTGGATGATCTGTCCATTGGTGTAAGTGAGGTGTTAAAGTCCCCCACTATTACTGTGTCACTGTTGATTTCCTCTTTTATAGCTGTTAGCAGTTGCCTGATGTATTGAGGTGCTCCCATGTTGGGTGCATGTATATTTACAATTGTTATATCTTCTTCTTGGATTGATCCCTTGATCATTATGTAGTGTCCTTCCTTGTCTCTTGTAACATTCTTTATTTTAAAGTCTATTTTATCTGATATGAGTATTGCTACTCCAGCTTTCTTTTGATTTCCATTTACATGGAATATCTTTTTCCAACCCCTCACTTTTGGTCTGTATGTGTCCCTAGGTCTGAAGTGGGTCTCTTGTAGACAGCATATATATGGGTCTTTTTTTTGTATCCATTCAGCAAGCCTGTGTCTTTTGGTTGGAGTATTTAATCTATTCACATTTAAGGTAATTATCAATATGCATGTTCCTATTACCATTTTCTTAATCGTTTTGGGTTTGTTTTTGTAGTTCCTTTTCTTCTCTTGTGTTTCCCACTTAGAGAAGCTCCTTTAGCATTTGTTGAAGAGCTGGTTTGGTGGTGTTGAATTCTCTTAGCTTTTGCTTGTCTGTAAAGCTTTTGATTTCTCCATTGAATCTGAATGAGATCCTTGCTGGGTATAGTAATCTTGGTTGTTGGTTTTTTCCCTTTCATCACTTTAAGTATATCATGCCTCTCCCTCTGGCTTGTAGAGTTTCTGCTGAGAAATCAGCTGTTAACCCTATGGGATTTCCCTTGTACGTTATTTTTCGTTTTTCCCTTGCTGCTTCAATAATTTTCTTTGTCTTTAATTTTTGCCAATTTGATTACTATGTATCTCGGCATGTTTCTCCTTGGGTTTATCCTGCCTGGGACTCTCTGCGCTTCCTGGACTTGGGTGGCTATTTCCTTTCCCACGTTAGGGAAGTTTTCAACTATAATCTCTTCAAATATTTTCTCAGGTCCTTTCTCTCTCTCGTCTCCTTCTGGGACCCCTATAATGCGAATGCTGTTGCGTTTAATGTTGTCCCTGAGGTCTCTTAGGCTGTCTTCATTTCTTTTCATTCTTTTTTCTTTATTCTGTTCTGCAGCAGTGAATTCCACCATTCTGTCTTACAGGTCACTTCTCCGTTCTTCTGCCTCAGTTATTCTGCTATTGATTCCTTGTAGTGTATTTTTCATTTCAATTATTGTTTTGCTCATCTTTGTTTGTTTTTTAATTCTTCTAGGTCTTAGTTAAACATTTCTTGCACCTTCTCGATCTTTGCCTCCATTCTTTTTCTGAGGTCCTGGATCATCTTCACTATCATTATTCTGAATTCTTTTTCTGGAAGGTTGCCTATCTCCACTTCATTTAGTTGTTTTTCTGGGGTTTTATCTTGTTCTTCATCTGGTACATAGCCCTCTGCCTTTTCATCTTGTCTATCTTTCTATGAATGTGGTTTCTGTTCCACAGGCTACAGGATTATAGTTCCTCTTGCTTCTGCTGTCTGCCCTCTGGTGGATGAGGCTATCTAAGAGGCTTGTCCAAGTTTCCTGATAGGAGGGACTGGTGGTGGGTAGAGCTGGCTGTTGCTCTGGTGGGCAGCGCTCAGTAAAACTTTAATCCGCTTGTCTGCTGATCGGTGGGGTTGGGTCCCCTCCCTGTTGTTTGGCCTGAGGGGACCCAACACTGGAGCCTACCCAGGCTCTTTGGTGGGGCTAATGGCGGACTCTGGGAGGGCTCCCGCCAAGGAGTACTTCCCAGAACTTCTGCTGCCAGTGTCCTTGTCCTCACAGTGAGACAGAGCCAGCCCCGCCTCTGCAGGAGACCCTCCAACACTAGCAGGTAGGTCTGGTTCAGTCTCCTATGGGGCTCACTGCTCCTTCCCCTGGGTCCCGATGCACACACTACTTTGTGTGTGCCCTCCAAGAGTGGAGTCTCTGTTTACCCCAGTGCTGTTGAAGTCCTGCAGTCAAATCCCGCTAGCCTTCAAAGGCTGATTCTCTAGCAATTCCTCCTCCCATTGCCGGACCCCCAGCTTTGGAAGCCTGACGTGGGGCTCAGAACCTTCACTCCAATGGGGAGACTTTTGTGGTATAAGTGTTCTCCAGTTTGTGGGTCTCCAACCCAGCAGTTATGGGATTTGATTTTATTGTGATTGTGACCCTCCTACCATCTCATTGTGGCTTCTCCTTTGTCTTTGGATGTGGGGTATTTTTTTTGGTGAGTTCCAGTGTCTTCCTGTCGATGATTGTTCAGCAGTTAGTTGTGATTCCAGTGTTCTCACAAGAGGGAGTGAGAGCATGTCCTTCTACTCTGCCATCTTGAACTAATCTCCTAAAAAAACTTTTAAATTATCCTTTTCTTCATCACCCCCCCAAGTTTTTTTTAAAATTTATTTATTTTTGGCTGCATTGTGTCTTCGTTGCTGCACGGGCTTTCTCTAGTTGCAGCGAGCAGGGGCTACTCTTCGTTGCAGTGCATGGGCTTCTCATTGCGGTGGCTTGTCTCGTTGCAGAGCACGGGCTCTAGGTGCATGGGGTTCAGTAGTTGTGGCACGCAGGCTCAGTAGTTGTGGCTCGCGGGCTCTAGAGTGCAGGCTCAGTAGCTGTGGCTCACAGGCTTAGTTGCTCCGCGGCATTTGGGATCTTCCTGGACCATGGCTTGAACCCCGTCGCCTGCATTGGCAGGTGGATTCTTAACCACTGCACCACCAGGGAAGTCCTACCTCCCCCCAGTTTTATTGAGATATAATTGATATATAACAGTGTATTCATTTAAGGTATATACAACCTAAGGATTTGCTATGTGTATTTATTGCTAAATGATTACCACAATAGGTTTAGTTAACATCCATAACCTCACATAAATTTTTTTTCTTGTGATGAGAACTTTTAAGATCTACTCTCTTAGCAACTTTAAAAAAAAAAAAGATTATCACAACAAGTTTAGTTGACATCCATTATCTCCTATACATATAAAGGGAAGGAAAAGAAAGAAAAAAATTTTTTCCTTATGATGAGATCTCCTAGGATCTCTCAACAACTTTCATATATACCACACAGCAGTGTTAACTATAGTTATCATGTTGTATATTATATCCCTAGTACTGATTTATGTTGTAACTGGAAGTTTGTACCTTTTCACCACCTTCATCTGATTCCTTCTCTCCTCCACCTCCCTGCTTCTGGTAACCACAAATCTGATTGTTTTTTTCTATGAGTTTGGTGTTTTTTTAAAAAAATTCCACATATATGTGAGACCATATGGTATATGTCTTTCTCTGACTTATTTCACTTAGCATAATGCCCTCAAGGTCCATCCACGTTGTTGCAAATGACAGGATTTCCTTCTTTTTTTTTATGGCTGAATGATATTACTCTGTGTGTGTGTGTGTGTGTGTGTGTCATATTTTCTTTATCCATTCATCTGTTGATGGACACTTAGGTTATTTCCATGTATTGGCTATTGTAAATAATGCTGCAATGAGCATGGGGGTGCAGATATCTCTTTGAGATAGTTATTTCATTTCCTTCATATACATATCCAGAAGTAGAAAGGCTGGATCATATGGTAATTCTATTTCTAACTTTTGTTTTTTGTTTTTTTGTTTTGTTTTGTTTTGTTTTTATTTCTAACTTTTTGAGGAACCTCCATACTTTTTTCCATAGTGGCTGCACCAATTTACATTCCCACCAATACTGCACAAGGGTTCCCTTTTTTCCACATTGTTATCTCTTGTCTTGTTGATGACAGCCATTCTAACAGGAATGAGGTAATATCTTACTGTGGATTTGATTTGCATCACCTTGATGACTAGTAATGTTGAACACCTTTTCATGTACCTTTGGGCCATCTGTATATCTTCTTGGTAAAAATGTCTATTCAGTTCCTCTGTTCATTGTTAATTTTGCCCATTGGATTATTTATTTTTTGCTTTGAGTTGTATAACTTCTTTATTTATTTTAGATATTAGCCCCTTATCAGATATATGATTTGCAAATAATTTCCTCCCATTCTGTAGGTTAACTTTTTGTTTTATGATTGTTTCCTCTGCTGTTCAGAATTGGTGTCAAATCCAAACAATCATTGCCAAGACCAAAGTCAAGGAGCTTACTCCCTGTTTTCTTTTCGTTTTATGGTTTTAGGTCTTATGTTCAAGTGTTTAATTGAATCTGAGTTGATTTTTGTGTATGGTATAAGAAAGTGGTCCAGCTTCATTCTTTAACATGTGGCTCTCCAATTTCCCCAGCACCATTTATTGAGGAGACTAACCTTTCCCCACTGTAAATTCTTGTCTCTTTTGTCACAAATTAACTGATCTTGTACGCACAGGTTTGTTTTGGGGCCCTCTATTCTATTCCACTGATCTATGTGTTTGTTTTTATGCCAATACTACACTGTTTTGACTACTATAGCTTTGTAGTGTAGTTTGAAATCAGGAAGTGTTATGCCTCCAGCTTTGTTCTTCTTTCTCAAGGTTGCTTTGGCTATTTGGGATCTTTTGCAGTTCCATACAAATTTTAGGATTGTTTGTTCTATTTTTGTGACAAATGCCATTGAATTTTGATAGGAATTGCATTGAATCAGTACATTGCTTTGGGTAGCATGGACATTTAAAGAATATTAATTCTTCCAATCTATGAGAATGTAATATCTTTCCATTTATTTGTGTCTTCTTTAATTTCTTTCATCAATGTACAGTTTTCAGTGTACAAGTCTTTCACTTTCTTGGTTAAATTTATTCATAGGTATTTTATTCTTTTTGATGCAGTTTTAAATAGGATTGTTTCCTTGACTTTTCTTTCTGATAGTTTGTTATTAGTGTATATAAATACAACTGATTTTTGTAGGTTAATATTTTATTCTGCAACTTTACTGAATTCATTTATTCTAACAGCTTTTGGTGGAGTCTTTAGGGTTTTCTATAAATAATATCATGTCATTTACAAGTAGAGACAGTTTTTGTTCTTCCTTTTCAATTTGGATGTCTTTTATTTCCTTTTATTCCCTACTTATTTTGATTTTGGATTTCCAATGCTATGTTGAATAAAAGTGGCAGGAGTGGACATCCTTGTCTTGTTCCTGACCTTAGAGGAAAAGCTGTCAGGTTTTTACTGTTGAGTATCATGTTAGCTGTGGACTTGTCATATATGGTCTTTATTATGCTGACGTACGTTCCTGCTATACCTACTTTGTTGAGAATTTTTATCATAAGTGGACGTTGAATTCTGTCAAAAGTTTTCCCTGCAACTATTGAGATAATCATATGATTTTTATCCTTCATTTTATTGATGTGGTGTATCACCACATTGATTGATTTGCAGATATAGAACCATCCTTGTATTCTTGAAATAAATCCCACTTGATCATGGTGTATGATCCTTTTAATGTGTTTTTGAATTCAGTTTGCTACCATTTTGTTGAGGATTTTTTTTTTTTTTTTTTTTTTTTTTTTTTTTTTTGCGGTACGCGGGCCTCTCACTGTTGTGGCCTCTCCCGCTGTGGAGCACAGGCTCCGGACGCGCAGGCTCAGCGGCCATGGCTCACAGGCCCAGCCGCTCTGTGGCATGTGGGATCTTCCCGGACCGGGGCACGAACCCGTGTCCCCTGAATCGGCAGGCGGACTCTCAACCACTGCGCCACCAGGGAAGCCCTGTTGAGGATTTTTGCATCTATGTTCATCAGGGATATTGGCCTGTAATTTTTTTCTTCTTCTGGGGTTCTTGTCTGGTTTTGGTATCAGGGTAATGCTGGCCTCATAAATGAATTTGGAAGTGTTCCCTCCTCTTCTATTTTTTTGGAAGAGTTTGAGAAGGATTGGTATTAACTCTTCTTTGAATGTTTGGTAGAATTCACCAGTGAAGCCATCTGGTCCTGGATTTTATTTGTTGAGAGTTTCGATTACTGATTCATCTTTACTATTACCTGGTCTATTCAAATTTTCTATTTTCTATTTCTTCATGATTCAGTCTTGGTATGTTTCTAGAAATTTATCATTTCTTCTAGGTTGTCTGATTTTTTGGCCTGTAATTGTTCATAGTAGTTTCTTACGATCCTTTGTATTTCTGTGGTATCAACTGTAATGTCTTCTTTCTTTTTTTTTCTTTTAAAATACTTGCAATTTATACTAGCACTAAATTTGAATTCCTGTATAATGGATTTCTGTTTTCCCTCTTTCATCAGAATGGTGAATTTAACTCTGCATTATTACATCTAGTCAGAATCACCTGTAGCAATCAGCACATTATTAAGGACCTGGATTCAGTGCTTGCACTGGACTATGGAGACAAGCAGCTGAAACACCACAGAGAAGAGAAAAAGGAAGCAGGAAATGAGCCAGCTGGCACTACAGAAGAACTGAGGCTCAGAAATATGCTGTATACCCAGCATTGCCTAAAGGCTAGGGACCTGGAGGGTAAGCCTCTCTGCTTTTACACATGCCACTCTGTCTACTGCCTTTTGGTGGGCTTTCTTCTCCTCATTTTACCTTCATTGTTCCCATTCAGGATCACTTTAACCAGGTCTCACCTATCTACAAATGAAGGTCAGGACAAGGTGTGTTCATAGCTCATGTGATAATGTCTGAGCTCCCAGAACTGGTCCCGTGACCTCTGGCCCAGCTCTCCCAGATGCTTCCACACCCAGCTCCAAGACCACACAGTGTCTTTACTTGTAGACTCTAAAGTAGACTCTGAAGGTGTGGTACATATATGCAATGGAATATTATGCAGCCATAAAAAAGAATGAAATAATGCTTGTTATAGCAATATGGATGGACTTAGAGATTATTATACTAAGTGAAGTAAGTCAGAAAGAGAAAGACAAATACCATATGATGTCACTTATATGTGGAATCTAAAGTATGACACAAATGAACCTATGTACAAAACAGAAACAGACTCACTGACAGAGAACAGGCTTGTGGTTGACAAGGTGGGGTGGGTAGGGAAGGATGGATTGGGAGTTTGGGATTAGCAGATGCAAACTATTATGTATAGAATGGATAAACAACAAGGTCCTACGTATGGCACAGGGAACTATATTCAATATCCTGTGACAAACCATAATGGAAAAGAACATGAAAAAAGAATGTATACATATGTATAACTGAATAACTTTGCTGTACAGCAGAAACTAACACAACATTGTAAATCAACTATACGTCAGTTAAAAAAAAAAGACTCTGAAATGTGGCATTTCAGCTGCTCCTTGCCCTGTACAGAAACTTAATTTGTACAAACCTTATGATAGTAGAGCCAAATTTTATGTGTATTCCTCCTTTGACAGCTGGCATGATGTTAGGCTATGTCAGTGGAGGGCACTGAAGTGACTCAGCTAGCATGCAGGACAACCAGCAGAGCTAACCTCCAGCAGATTTCAGGGGGCACTCAGGCAGGTATCTTTCCAGCAAGTTCCATGGGTGCACCAGATGACTCCTCTGCAAGCTCAGCAGAATTCTGCACACACACCTTCCCATGAGTTCTGTAGACACTCGAGCCAGATTCCCAGCAAGCACCTTGTTCCCCCTGGGTGAGTGACTTCCCAATGAGTCCCACTGATGACCAGTTAACTTCCCAGAAAATTCAACAGCAGCCCCTTTCCACAGGAAGCTTGCCAGTGAGTTTCTTCAGCATCCCAGCAGCCTATTTCCTGCTTTCCAATCTTGGCCCACAGCTTCTTAGTGAACTCCTTTGCCATCCAGAGGGTTATAGCTGCACCTTCCCCAAAGAGGTCTGAATATCAGCATTAGATGGGGAGAAGCAGAATATCCCAAATGTGTTCCTTCCTTGAGTACTCTGCCTCAGACCAAGGGGTAGTAGCTGTTCCTTATAGCTGCTATTGCTTTATTTTTAAGTTCTCTTTACCAAGGGGTAAATCTCCTGTTACTCCAATCTCCTGTTACAAGTTGATAATTCTTCCTATTAAATTTTTCCTATCTAATTACTAAATTACACTGTTTACTGACTAGGCCCTTACTGATAGAAATTCTATAATCATTTGGTTTTATAAGAACTCTGCCACTCTATTATTTTAGTTTCAAAAAGCAGGGTGCCAGTACAGACCAGGATAAACCAGTGACTCCCACATCCTCTGCTACCCCAAAAGGTTGTCACATTCCCATGCCATAATGCTACAGTAGTGTGGTCAGTCAGAACTCCATTTGAAAGAGACAATGGTCTTCATAAAAAAAAAAAAAAAAAGCAGGGACTCTTGGTATTAGTGAAAACTTTGAGTGTTTGCAATATCATATATTCAGAGCAAAAATAAAAAAGGAGGACCTATATTAGAATGAGTTGGCTAAAAGTGTTAGAAATCCAACTGATACTAAATTAAGCATAAAAAAGGAGTTTATAGGAAGTATATTTGGTTTTGTCACAGTATCAAAGGAAGGGCTGTAGGAACTCATGAAGCTCCAAGGATCTCAGGAATTGGAACTGAAAACCTAATACCTCCAAAGTGCTCTTTCTTTCCCCTCTATCACTCTTTCTCAACTGATCTCTCATCTTTGCTGGTCTTTGCTTGGCTTTAACCACTTGGGTAGCAAACAAGCTTTCATCTCATGGCAGGGGAAAAAATGAGTACCAAAGATGCTTGGTATCACATTCTCACAGCTCAAAACCAAAGAGAGGAAAAAAAAAATCCCTTTGCCCTTGGCTGGGATTAGAAAACTCTTTCGGAAGTTCTCTGATTGTCTTCACTTGGAGCACATGCTCAGCCTGGACCAATCAAGGGCCCAGAGAGACTGGAGACTAAGTCTCAGCCTCTGTTATGTGTCCATCCCATGATCAGGATATTCTGGGTCTGTTTACATGGATAAAAGGAAGGCAAGCTTGTTGATTAGCTATCCTAAGGACTTTCCCAATGAAATGACTGCAAAAGCTAAATAATACATAACAATCACTATGTTAAATGAGCTGCTGAGACAGCAAGAAATGAAAGAATCTACAGAAGCCAAAAAATAAAGTGAAAGAAGGAATCCTGGGGAGTGGTTTAGCCTGAAGGAATCTATTCAACCTTAGTGACTGAGAACTTTTAGTTTGATTGCTATAGCAAGTAGAAGAGACAAGGTATGTTTTTATTATAGGTTTTCCCTCAAAAAAAAGGGTGACTTAAAAATATGAGCAAGGAACAAGAGACCATAAAAATGATCTAATAGACTTGAACAAGAACCATATAGAACTTCATGTCAGAGACCGTCTGTCTAGATTTTGTTCCTTAAAGACATAAAGACAACCCTAAGCCATTATTCTGATGTGTCACTGATCTCTAGGGACTCTGAACTGAGGCTTTGGGCCCGTGACAAAACTGCCCTTCTGTGTTCTAAGTGATCCTTTTCTGCTTTGTTTATTTACTCATTTTACAATTATGCCAGGCACCATGCTGTCTCTGCCCTTAAGAAGGTCACAGTGCAAGAAGAACTTGAGTTCACAATCAGATAATGATACTACTGGGTGACAAGTGCTGTAGCAGAAGAGTAGACAAGGAGTGAGAGGAGTTCAGGAGGAAATTCCCAAGTCCACCTGAGTAATTAGGGTGGTTTTAAGTTGTGACTTGAAGGCAGACAATTGAGGTTGGGCATCTTGGGCGTGGGAAGAGCATGTGCAAGAGCACAGAGCTTAGGAAGGAGCTGGGTGCATCTGGAGAATTTCCAGAGAGTCAGTATTATTGACTCACAGAGGGAGTGTGTCGAGGAGAGGGAGAAGAAGATACAGGGACAGCCAACAGGGACCAGGCCTAAAAGAGTTCGTCCACCATGCTTAAGAGCTGAGATTTTACCCTGTAGGGTGGGGGAGGGCATTAAAGGATTTAAATCTGGGCAGTGACATGATTGCGGCTGCAGGAAGGAGCACTCAGTAATGGTGTAGCAGTTGTTCAGACCAGGGGTGATGACTGCCTAAACCAAGGCAGTGGGGGCAGGCGGATAAACCTGAGATACTTAGGAGGTTAAATTCCCATGACTGAATAAGGCCAGTAAAAGAGAGAGGCAAGGCAAGGATGACCCTTTCATTTCTAGTTTGTGTAACTAGGTGTAGATTAAAGTGTGAATAAAAGTTGACTTATGAAAGTGAAAGATAAATAATGGTTAGAAGAATGTAATTTTAAAACTACAGGGGACCTGGGGCAAAAAAAACCCCAAGGAGGCAGAAAATAACCTAAACTGGTCAGTTGAGCACAAAGAAATGTTATTGGACAAAAGTGGAAAGGGCTGGCTTTCAGAAAGGCTCAGGGCTGGTAAAATGAGCCAAAGCAAGGAGGAAGAGGATTATCTTAGTTTCCTGGTGCCATTAAAAGCAACTGGGATGGATGCCCAGGATTCTATTTTAGCAGTTTTAGCCTCCTTTAGAGACAGAAATTTTGCTTCTTAATTCTCTAATGAGTTTTTGGTATTTTACAGAGAGTTATTTCTTCAAAGGAAGAGCAAAACCTGAGTTTATCCTGTCAGGCTTACAAATGCTCTAGTTAAGACACATTAGGGCAATCAAATATGCATAGGTTAATCTCACCTATGCTGTCTCCACTATCTGTTCTTCTAGGTGGCTTAGCTTCTTGCTAAGTCTAGAGTGTCCCTATGACATGTACACTCAAATATGTGGTTTTCTAAAGAGAAGGTGGGAAAAACAGTCAGCATCTGACTGTTGCTAGGCTTGTTTACTTGCTACTCTCCCACCTCTTTCTCTGTGTCTGGCTTGAGCCATGAACCATGAAGCTGAGTCATATCTTACCATTCTTCATCTCTGCTACTGCTCATGCTTGCAAACCTGACTTGCCCCTCTTGACTTTTCTTCTTAACCCTTTCTCTTCATCATATCCTAGACCTTCCATATGTACTTCCCTTATAACCTGAGTGAATCCAAAGGCTCCATGTTGCCAAGCTCAGCACTGTCACATTCAAATAATTGATCAACCAGAAGTAATTAAAATTAATTCGAATCTTCACTTATGTCTCTTAAAGAACATTAGAGGAGACTCAATTCAAAATTCACAGGACTGCAACTTCCCTGGTTGCGCAGTGGTTAAGAATCCACCTGCCAATGCAGTGGACATGGGTTTAAGCCCTGGTCCAGGAAGATCCCACATGTCGTGAAGCAACTAAGCCTGTGTGCCACAACTACTGAGCCTGCGCTCTAGAGCCCGTGAGCCACAACTACGGAGCCCGTGCGCCACAACTACTGAGCCTGCGCACCTAGAACCTGTGCTCAGCAACAGGAGAAGCCATCGCCATGAGAAGCCCGCGCACCGCAATGAACAGTAGCCCCCACTTGCCACAACTAGAGAAAGCCCATGCGCATCAACAAATACCAAATGCAGCCAAATAAAATACATAAATAAATAAATGTATTAAAAAATAATTCACAGAACTACTTTTCAAACTAGCCACTTTCCCAGTCTTCTCACTCTCTATCTCCCTCACAGCTCTACGGATGCTTCCATGGATTAGTTTCCTGTCAGATTCCTTAGTCCTCTGCCCTTACTTATTACTTGCTTCTGTCTAACAGGGTTGGGGTGGCAGGGAGGGAAGGCACATGCCAGAAGTTCCTTAGTGGGCTGGGCTGAGAGAGTCTACTGATTTTGGTTACAATACCCTTGAACCTTTAACACTTCATTGGAATTATTTATATGCTTGTCTCTATCACCTAGATCAGCAATCCTCCACAGAAGTATCCTAGCCCACTAATGTGTTGGAATCAGGCTGGAGGAAGGGCTTGGGTTATAACTATTTTTCAGGGAACTGTGCTGAACTCTTAGTCTATGCAATTATCTGGAGTGAGTGACCATAAAAATCTGGATGTACTGAGAGAGGAAAATACTAGGCAGTAAAATCTAAAAGTGTAGGGATAGTCGTCATACTCATTTCTATTCTTTAGCTGTAAAAGGAACAAATAAAAGCACTTTCATCATGTAGATTGGGATTTATTTTAATGTTTTAAGCTCCAGCGGTTGTAATGTCTTAATCACAAGTTAATTGCTTTCAACTTGAAGTAATTAACACAAATTTTATGATTCACATATTCCTAAAAGGAATAAATGGGGGAACAAGAAAGAAGGCAAAGATCAATTCTAAATTCATCTAATGGATGCAGATTGGGGGGATTTCTCATTTTTTCTCTCCTGGAAAAATAATGAGTTTTATATTATCAGTCCAGATCTCATGATGCAGGATTTGCTTGAAACTCAGCCTGATATTTGCTGCTAGAGTTTTCACATAAACTTTGTATTGATTCTGTACTAAAGGATATAGAAAACTGGTTTTAGGCAAATAGTGAATGTGTGCTGGACCAGTTTTATTTTTTTTAACTCTGCCTTGTTATATATTATTGCCAACCTCCTTGTGCTTATGTGCTCATATAATTTTGCTCTTCCGGGTAGCATTCCATCTGATTTATCACACCTGTGAAGCTGTCTCTTTGGTGTAGGGGAAGGTAGGAGATGTAGTTTGGGTGCCAGGATATGAAAAATCTGTTTCTGTTAATATACTTATAAAATCAGCAAATTATATTATATATATTATATATGTATACATTATATATATAGGTGGAGAGAGAGAGAGAAAAAGAGAGAGGGAGACTTTCTCTAAGCTCCAGCTCCTTTCCCCTAACATCCTTATTCATACAGCTTAGTGCCTAAAAAGCATCTTAAATGTAATTATGTGTACAACAGATTGTTAACTTATTCCCTTCCCAGGTTACCTTTTCAGTCTGTTCCATCCTAATAAATGGCGGCACAGCCTACTCAATTGCAAGGACCAAAAGCTAGGAGCCATCCTTGTATCCTCTCCATTTATCACCCTCTGCATCCATCAGCAAATCCTTTGGGGTCTACCTCCAAAATACCTCTTGAATTTGTCCATTTCTTGCTTTGTCCAAACTACCTTCGTAATCCATCCTATATCATCTTTTATCCAGACATCTATAATAGCTGTCTTGTTAAATAAGACAACATCACTAATGGACAATTACAGCTCAACATCTTCAATATGATAAATGTACTCTTGTTAGGTGTAAATAATATAAATAATCAGAATTTGATCAATTGCTTATGTACTTCAAAAATAATATGTTTTTAATACTGCTGAAACTTATGTGACCCCTAAAATGATTTATTATGTAATCCCAAATAATGCTAATAACATAATAAAAACTAAAAAGTAAATGTTAGGCAAAAATGACAGTCTGTGGTGTGTGTGTGTGTGTGTGTGTGTGTGTGTGTGTGTGTGTGTAGGCAGTGCTGAGGGAAATATAATAGCTAACTTTATCATATATCTGAAATTTTAGAAAAAGGTCAGAAACTGTCCCTTTAAGATAGCATAACGATCATTAAAATATGGATGATATTTAACTCCCTTTTAAAAGAGCATAGCTAATTTAAACATGTATTTGTAAGCACAATGCTGGTATAACTAGGGTGCTAAATACATCTCAGTAAGGAATTTTAGGAATATCCTGAAAATGGAGATGTCACATTCCAAGTTAAGGTGGCTAACTGAACAAAGGTATCAAATTTTATTCCTCAAATGCAACTAAAAATACAGTAAGGGCTTAAAAATTTTTTTATTACATTTTTAAACTGCAAGGAATTTTAAAAAGGGATTTAAAAAATAAACTCAAAAAGACAGTGAGAACAAAAAAAGAGAAAACATACACAAAATTTTGGAAGCTGGAAAAGAGACATTTACACGATAAACAACTTAGCAGAGTACAGAGCTGAATACTAAGCCAATAAGAGCAAAAACCAAGAAACAATCTGATTTTCACTGCAGAATATTCAAAGACTTGGAAACCGCCAGTACAAAATACCTCTGAAATGGAGTTCAAAGGGAATGCTAAATAATACTGATTTAATGAAAATTGAATGAAAAAGATATTTCTGAACCTACTGACCATTATATGTTTCTGGGCAACTGACTCCACTCTACCCATGGTAATTCAGGACTGGAGAGAGTAAGCACAGGGCATCTAGCCTAGGGAACATAAGGCAAAGTTAAGGGCATTGGTGCAGTAACAAAAATAGATAGGTTAAGTGATCTTATGCAGATTGTTTACTGAGATCCCAATTTCCCTCACTCCCTACAACTCTAATAGATAGTACTTTACCTTCCAAAGAGAAGATAGAAGCCTTATATTTAGGAAAACTGATTAGGCCAAGAGAAAATATCTAAAAATACGGTATACCAGAGTTTCTCAACAAACAACCTACCTGATCATTCTGCCAAAGAAGGTTAAATTCAACAAGTTAACTCATTTGTTACAGGCTTTCAATCAGCTTTTTAAGCTTTCAGTGGAAGGACATATAAAAATAAGTCAACAAAAAGGAAAATAAAGGTAGTTTGTTGGAGACAGATGCTATGTAGTTTAAAAAAAAAAAAAACCTACCAAAGACTTAGATGAATATATCAGGTGCATGAATTGAGAGATTCAGTAATGAAAAACCTATAGATTCAGCATAATCTCACTCAAAATCCAGGTAGGATATTTTTTGGGTAGAAATTAGTGAGCTCATTCTAAAATGTATATGGAAATGCAAAGGGCCAAAAATAACAAAGATAACCCTGAAGAAGAATAAAACTTGAGATATTATACTTCTAGATATCAAGACTTATTGCAAAGATACAATGAATCTGACATTCACTGTAAATACAACAGTGTGATATTAAATAAGGATTGATAGATAGATCAATGGAACAGAGTAAGGAGCTGAATAAAAAACTGAGATACAGGGCTTCCCTGGTGGCGCAGTGGTTGAGAGTCCGCCTGCCGATGCAGGGGACACGGGTTCGTGCCCCGATCCCGGAAGATCCCACATGCCGCGGAGCGGCTGGGCCCGCGAGCCGTGGCCGCGGAGCCTGTGTGTCCGGAGCCTGTGCTCCGCAACGGGGGAGGCCACAACAGTGAGAGGCCCGCGTACAGCAAAAAAAAAAAAAAAAAAAAAAACTGAGATACAAACACATATAGAGTTATTCTACATGTTGTGTCACTCCAATGCAGTGAGAAAAGAATGTATTATCCCCAAACTTCAGGTATATAATTGACAAACAAATGAAAAAATAATAAACCTAGATTTCTCCAATCCATACCATATCTATTCCAGGAGTGTTCTTCTTTGGCATGTCAGAGTAAGCTCCTAAAAGACCAACCCTCACAGAAATTTTAGCAATGGCATAGGTGCCATCATGACTAGTCAATAAGAAATCTAGAGTTACTCATGCCAATAGGTTGCGAATGATTTGTTGTCTGTCTAAGGAAGAGGTGGTATCATTAATAACTTCTGCCAGAGTTAGTGACAAGTTTCTTTCAGTCTTTTCTATTTGTAAGATGCTCACCACTGGGAACACTGCTCTGACTGCATCAACACTGAGTCAGTAATTCTTCCAGGTAGAGTGCCAGAATAATCAGGAGTAACCACATTTTGTAGCTCATGTCTAAGCTGGAATTTTCATCCTTGGTGATTTATAGAATTAGATTTCCGAGTATTATTCCTAAAACACATGAGGTGCTAGTCTGAGGCAAACTGGACCAGACGTTCTGGCTGTAAAGGAAGTAGTTGCCAGTAGGAGCAGAGGAAAAAAGGAGTTGTTCAAAACATGAGATGAGAATTAGGGCCTTACCTTAGCTTAGTTACATATTTGAATCTCTATTAGTCTGTTCTAAGTGACAGTTTCTTGGCCCATCATTCAATGAAGGTTGTTGAATTCAGATTTAAAATTACTTCTAACTGATCAGTTGTAATAATCTGTTCTTTTTCTGAGAGGGTAGGTTTTTAAGGTCATTTGTTTATATAGGTGCAAGTGGAAATGCTACTGGCTATCATTCCCTTTGTTCTCATTTGATGAGACTAGAATTGTGCAGAGGTTTTTTTGTCATGGGGGTATGGTGACGGATGGCATATCCAGCAGTCGGTAAGATTAAAAGCAGTGGCTACTGTTTGGGATAATATAAGGATGGCATTAGAATAAGTCTGTTCTGGCCTAACAGTTATCAGAAAGAGGAAAGAAAGGAGAAATAGGGTAATTATGGATGGACAACAACAGGGGTCAAATGTAATTGAGAAGGCAAAGGTATATCCAGAGCAGACACACTTGACTATGAAAAGAAGAGCCCTTTGGAGCCTCTAGAAATAGTCCCTTTGGTGTGCATTTAATGTGACAATTCCATTTGCAAAGCAAGCCTCTCCCTATTGGAGGATTGGTGTCACAACGCTGAAAGAAATATTTTTCAGTCATTGCGCAAGGACTGAGAAAAAGGGAAGGTCTGTGGGTTATTTAAAATATCCACCACCTGTGTGGTATGTTTACTCCAAGGAAGAGATTGAGCAAATGTGGCAGGATTTGATGTAGAAAGAGAAGTGCTGGTATCTACCAGGTACTGATGTAGTTGACCATTTATATTTATAGTTAATTCACCTTAAATGTTTAAGGTGAAGGCAGTATATTGGGAGCATTTTCCTTTCCCGGAGCATTCTCATTGATCTTAACTGAGGGATTTTTCTGTCTTGGTTTTCTTTTGTAAGATGGATCAATGTTTTTTATCTAGTGTTCTTTTTATTTACAATATCTACAATTGTCCTTGTTAATAGGTGGTCTGTTAGGAAGTGGGTCACCTACCTTTTTGATCTGGAAGGCCGTAAGTTTATTTGGGGCCTGTCTTGTTTTATTCTCAAGGCCTTTCAAAATGTCATGCCAGATGTAAACAGCACTATTTCCCATTATAATTTCTGTTGTCTAATTAGGTCTCAGATTTCAGGTTTAATTTCATTGACAAAAATGAGAAGAAAGGTCTGCTCTTACATTGGTGCCTTCTTGAAGTCCCAAATGTTGTCAGCGACATTTTCTAGTCTATCCCACAAAAACTCCTATAGTTGCATATTTTATCTTCCTCCTGGAAAATCACAGTGCAATTAATGAAATCAAATCTCTAATAGGTTACTTGACAAAGAAATACTGTTATTACAGATAAAAGAAACATTTTGAAAAATATGTATTACATAAAACATTTTTAGAAAAATATATCATTAATTATGATTAACAAATCATTTTCTAAATTGAGGTCTCAAGAGTTTGGTCATGTGACTCATTTTCACAGAGCCTGAATACAACTGATATAACTGAACAGCTGAACATGCAAAGCTGAAGATCCAATTTTGAAACTTTAGTTTCCCAGTAAAGTACAGACACCCTGAACATTCAATCACAGTTGCAGAACAAATGCAATGTGTGTTTCTCTCTCTTGACTACCTGTTCTATAATGCTGTCAGGTGGCATATAATTTTGAACTTAAATTATATATTTTCAACAAAAGAGTTTTAATGAAAAAATGTGCCTGAAGTCATTCCATTTTTGACTGACTGTATCTAATTCAGCGTTTCTTCTACTTTTACTGGAGAGTAGAAATGAATTATAAATTGAACTGAGCTGAAGCAAAGATACTCCACTGTGCGGTATATGTTCCCCTGCTACTCTCTCTTGCATCATTCCACCTGCCCTGTCCCTTATCCTTTATATACTGCTGGTGTTAAACCATGAAGCGGATTTCCTGAGTCTGCCTCCAGGTTAAGCTTTAAACTCAAGAGTGAAAGGAAAAAATCAGGGCTTATACATATATATGCCATTACAACAAGCCAAGGTACGAGTCCAGGTATGTGATCAAATCCCTAGCTTTAACAGGACTTTCAGGGACCCAGGTGGGTGCTGATGCTTATGAGGGAGCAGCATTCAGGGTTTCATAAATTCCAACTCCATCATCTCAGGAAAAAAGGAAGTACAAATATTTTTGACCAAATCACAAAGAATCCTGCTGGGATTGAAAAACAGCAATCCATCTGGTAATATGGAACCACAGGTAAATGAAAAAAATTTTACCTGCACTGTGAGTCATATCCTTTATTTGAATTAAAAACGTTTATTGCCTGTAGTTTGCTAAATTTTAAACTCTAGACTTATGGGTCCAAAATATTTTTTTTTAAAGGAACCCAGGATTCCTTTATCTCCTGTCTCCCTCGACTTCTTTTTTTTAAAAATTAATTAATTAACTAATTAATTTATTTATTTATGGCTGTGTTGGGTCTTCTTTGCTGCACATGGGCTTTCTCTAGCTGCGGCGAGCGGGGGCTACTCTTCATTGCGGTATGCGGACTCCTCATTGCGGTGGCTTCTCTTGTTGCAGAGCACAGGCTCTAGGCGTGCGGGCTCAGTAGTTGTGGTGCACAGGCTCTGGAGCACAGGGTCAGTAGTTGTGGCTCGCAGGCTCTGGAGCGTAGGCTCAGTAGTTATGGCACACGGGCTTAGTTGCTCCATAGCATGTGGGATCTTCTCGGACCAAGCCTCAAACCCATGACCCCTGCATTGGCAGATGGATTCTTAACCACTGTGCCACGAGGGAAGTCCCAAAATAATTTTTATGTGTGATATAACATCTAAGGACATCTGAGGACAACCAAAAGGTCTTGTGGGTTTCATATAGTCAAAGCAAAAGTTGACAAAGTTAAGCAGGCAAAGGAAAATTTAACAAGTTATTACCAATATGGAAAGGAGACCAAAAGCTGTCTGAACTCAACTCTACTGAAATCAAGGGCAGGAGGGTTTTTAAATGCTGGGATGAGCAGAAGAACACAGGCCAGCTGTGTTTGCTAACTGACTTTACTCAAAGGAAAAATAAACTTTCTCACATCTTTGTGACAGAAAGTAGTTTTATAACTTGTATCAAAGCCATCACCACTGGTAGGCTCCTACCCTCCCAAAGAAACTGGAAGATAGGGTCACTACCTTCACTGACAATTACATTTCAAAGGGATGGCTCCCAGTCCTTGAGAAAGATAGTTCTGGATTGTAAAACTGACAGGAGGCTTTTAGAAACTATTTACAACTTAAAGAAACAGAAAATAATTTAAAATTATTTAAATATAATTATATTTTATAACTTTAAATATATTTAAAGTTTTCTGAAGTAAATGCTCTAAGGAAAGAGAGGTCAGAGACCTGGAGACAGAAAGAACCCTGTTTAAAGACTGGCCAAGCTGAGGGGAAGGTTAAGATCATTTGGGCAGTGCCCTCTTTTGCAATACAGAATCCTAATAAAGATCTGGGCAGAGTTTAGTTCTCAGTGATGCCAAGTCAGGACAGTGGGAGAAAAACTGGAAACATTAGTTTGTAGACCTGGAGTCTGATATTGAAGGAAACTGCAAAAATTTTTAATTTGATAAGAACTGACAATTTGTGCAAAATGACAGGATTGAGTGTAATGTACAGGTAGGTAACAAAACTATTTTACCTACAGAGAGGTGAATAATAGATGGAAGACAATGAACAGGACTAGAATCTAATAACCCACAAGGGCGAGCTATAGTTTTCTACTGAAACATAAAATTTCTCTCTATAGTCTAGGCTCTTTCACTCAAAGATAAGCAAAGTAAGATTATCCTCAATCACAAAATAAGTCTGGGACTTCCTTGGCAGAGCAGTGGTTAAGAATCTGCCTGCTAATGCAGGGGACACGGGTTCAATCCCTAGTCCAGGAAGATCCCACATGCCGCGGAGCAACTAAGCCCATGCGCCACAACTACTGAGCCTGCACTCTAGAGCCCATGAGCCACAACTACTGAGCCCATGCGTCACAATACTGAAGCCTGCACACCTAGAGCCCATGCTCTGCAACAAGAAAAGCCACAGCAATAAGAAGCCTGCGCACTGCAAGGAAGAGTAGCCCCTGCTCGCTGCAACTAGAGAAAGCCCGCACGCAGCAACGAAGACCAGGTGCAGTGATAAACAAACAAACAAACAAGCAAATAAATAAATAAGTCTGGTCTCATTAGATTTGATTTATTTGTGTAGATGCAGCAAGAATGGTAATTGATTACATAGGCCTTTTAAAATTTACTTTCTTGGAAGTTTTCATAAAGAATCTCAGATTGGACTTTTAAAACCATTGAGGCTAGAAAGCTAAGCAAAGAAACTGCCACCAGATTTCACCTGCAGTACCTAGAGATTTGGGTGACTCCCTCTCTTCTTGGGGTCCTCCAAATATCCTAAGATTCCTGTGCCTGCCAGGAAGTGATCTTCCTTTCTCACTTATAATGTTGGGCACCCTCTAAGCCAGATACCAGGCCAGTCCTCCCAAGAGAGTTTTGTAAGCATTGACTCCATTTTCTTTTTCTTAAACCTCTCTGGTTTTCTTAAACCTCTCTTTAACCTCTCTGGTCATATCTGATTCTATGCACATCATTCTCAAATCTGCCATTCCAGTTATATAACCAATGTTTCCAATTATGTCCTGTTACAAGGATGACAGATACTTACTGAACAAATGAGAATATATTGCAATGAAAGTAAGTAATCTCAATAAGAGTTTCTGAATTCTGGAGCAATCAGTCAGGGAGAAAAAGATGAATGTTTCATTTCTGTTTATATGAGTATACTCTACTAAGTTGTTATGAGTTATAGATAGATTAAGAGAAAAGAGAAAGGAGTTCCTTATGTCCAGAAAACAGAACATTAAAATATCAGCAATATTCCAAACAAAACCCATAATCATCCTTCATCAGTTCATTCAGTACTATGTAATTAATTCTTTTCCTGCTTGATCATAGGTTAGCAGTCTCATGAACCCATCAGCATCTCCACTACAGTTATAGAAATTCTGACTCAGTCCAGTGGTATGGTCTCAAAGTCATTTAAGCAATGTCATCAGAAGCTTGTGTCTCAGAGCACCTGACATAGTGTTTTCTGTGGGTCTCATAAAGAGTTTCATTTTGTTGAAGACAGTGCATTCTGACCTACAGCTAACTGATGTTTCAGGGAAACATCGAAGTAAAAAAAAAAAATGTGGATGACATAAGACTTAACATGGATGTGGTTAAAGATCTAATGAGAGTTCATTACAAAAATAATGCAATTGGCAAGGTAATTTGTTTGGTGGGAATATAAACTGGTGCAGCCACTATAGAAAACAGTATGAAGGTTCCTCAAAAAGTTAAAAATAGAACTACCATATGATCCAGCATGCCCACTTCTGGGTATATATCCAAAGGAATTAATATCAGGATCTCAGAGAGATATCTACACTTTCATGTTCATTGTGGCATTATTCACTATAGCCTAAACATGGAAGCAACCTGAATGTCCATCAACAGATAAATAGATAAAGAAAATGGGGTCTATACATGTAATGGAATATTACTCAGCCATTAAAAACAGTAAATGCTGCCACTTGCAAATACAAAAACAAAGTGGAGGACATTATGTTAAATGAAATAAGCCAGACACAAAAGGACAAATACCACATGATACTACTTATACAAGGAATCTAAAATAGTCAAACTCACAGAATCAGAGAGTAGAATGGTGGTTGCCAGGGGTTAAGGGGAGGGGGTATAAAGTTACAGTTATATGAAATGAATAAATCCCAGAGATCTATAATACAACATAGTGTCTATAGTTAATAATACTGTATTATATACTTAAAAATTTGCTAAGAGGGTAGGGCTTCCCTGGTGGCACAGTGGTTAAGAATCCGCCTGCCGATGCACGGGACACAGGTTCCACCCCTGGTCAGGGAAGATCTCACATGCTGTGGAGCAACTAAGCCTGTGCACCACAACTACTGAACCTGAGCTCTAGAGCCCACGAGCCACAACTACTGAGCCCACGTGCCACAATTATTGAAGCCTGCATGCCTAGAGCCCATGCTTTGCAACAAGAGAAGCTACCGCAGTGAGCAGCCCATGTACTGCAAGAGAGAGTAGCCCCTGCTCACCGCAACTAGAGAAAGCCCACATACAGCAACAAAGACTAACACCACCAAAAATAAATAAACAGATAAATAAATTTATTAAAAACAATTTGCTAAGAGGGTAGATTTAAGTTGTGTTCTAATAACCATCATCATAATAGTGATAATAATAACAAGAAAAATAAAGAGAATGGGGGGAAACTTTTGAGGGTGATGGATATGTTTACGGCACAGACTGTGGTGACGATTTCACAGATGCATACTTATCTCCAAACTCATCAAGTTGTATATATTAAATATGTACAGCTTTTTTGTATGTCAATCGTACCTCAATAAAATGGGTTTAAAAAAAGAAAGAAAGAAAAGTTCCTTTAGTATTTTATTTTGTGAAAAAAAATATCAGAAGTCAAGTTTGAACACTTGGTTAAATAGGATCATGAGTCACTGAGAAAAATATTTAGCTACTTATTTAATCCAGGTGACAAAATATTTAAAAAGTAAATATAAGAGGTAACATGATTGTAAAAAAAACTTTAACTCTTTCAAAAATGACAAGACTTGGCTCTCTTACATAATCAATGATATGATAATGTCAACATAGTGCACAGGAAACATAATTCTATTTTTTTTTAAAGATTTAATTTTATTTTTGGCTGCGTTGGGTCTTTGTTGCTGTGTGTGGGCTTTCTCTAGTTGCGGCTCGTTGCAGTGCGTGGGCTTCTCATTGCGGTGGCTTCTCTTGTTGCAGAGCACGGGCTCTAGGTGCATGGGCTTCAGTAGTTGTGGCACACGGGCTCAGTAGTTGTAGCACATAGGCTCTAGAGCGCAGGCTCAGTAGTTGTGATGCACGGGCTTAGTTGCTCTGTGGTATGTGGGATCTTTCTGGACCAGGAATCGGACCCATGTCCCCTGCATTGGCAGGTGGATTTTTAACCACTGTGCTACCAGGGAAGCCCCACAGGGAATATAATTCTAAGCCACATATTCTGTTGTGCCTTGTAAATGGATTACTCAAAAGGTAAAGAAAAATCTTTTACAACCTCTTATTAAGAGTAGACAAATAATCCAAGGACACTTTGCCATTTTTAAAAGAGCAAAAGTCAAAATCTAGTTCTGCATCAGTATACTATTGATACTAAAGCTCATTTATAAAAACGATATAAATAAATCCATTGAGTCTGTGTTGGTAAAAAATTTTCTTAGGTCCATTTATTCATCCAGGGATATCCCAAACATATTAAAATGTTGGGGTTCTATATAAAAAAAGAGAATCACAAGATTGGAATTCACAGAGTTGAAGATAGATTTTTCCCTCCAAAAACAAAGAAGAAAGCATATAATAATCTCTCCAATTATCACTGGAATCATGTTTCATTCCATTACTAGGTATGAATTTTCTTCTTCCCTGACCAAAGCAATGCTGTGCCAAGAAGTTTTAACTTCTGAGTTAGAGGAGTAAAATTCTTTGATCAAGGATACCTACTTCTTGGGGCTTCCCTGGTGGCACAGTGGTTAAGAATCCACCTGCCAATGCAGGGGTCATGGGTTCGAGCCCTGGTCCGGGAAGATCCCACATGCTATGGAGCAACTAAGCCCGTGTGCCATAACTACTGAGCCTGCACGGTAGAGCCTGCGAGCCACAACTACTGAGCCCACGTGCCTAGAGCCCGTGCTCCACAACAAGAGAAGCCACCACAATGAGAAGCCCGCATACCACAACAAAGAGTAGGCCCTGCTCTCCGCAACTAGAGAAAGCTCACAGGCAGCAACAAGGACCCAATGCAGGCAAAAATAAATAAATAGATAAATAAGTTTATTTTTTTTAAAAAAGGTACCTACTTCTCTTTCCATCTATCCTTTTGGAAATCTAATCACCTGTTAGCACTAATTGAGTTTTCCTTATGCCACAGCATATGACATGGTTAATCAATCCCTTCTTCAAAAAAGTTTTTTTCCTCTTGGTTTTCTATTTTCCCTTCTCTCCTGGAAAGCTGCCCAAATAAGAAACTTTAGTCATTCTGGACACCTCCCTCTCCCTTTTTTTTTTTTTGCAGTTCGCGGGCCTCTCACTGTTGTGGCCTCTCCCGTTGCGAGCACAGGCTCCAGACGCGCAGGCTCTGTGGCCATGGCTCACGGACCCAGCCGCTCCGTGGCATGTGGGATCTTCCCGGACTGGGGCACGAATTCGTGTCCCCTGCATCAGCAGGCGGACTCTCAACCACTGTGCCACCAGGGAAGCCCTCCCTTATGTTTTATATTTGGTTTATGTTACTACTCTAATTCTCTCTCTGATTTGTCTTTCTATAGAGCAGAGTATTTAAGAGTGGAGACTTGAAGTCAGACAACCAAAATTTAAATCCCAGCTCCACTGTTTATTAGCTATGTGATCTTGTGAAATAATGGTAATAATTAAAATAAGAATAGAAATAAGAATAAGGCTATGTGCCAGGCACTATTCTAAATACACATATCAACTCAATTATTACAACTTATGAGATAGGTGCTATTACTGATCTCATTTTATAGATGAGAAAACTGAAAAACAGAGGTTAAAGAACTCAGCGAAGGTCACATAAACAGCAAATGTTCAGCCAGGATTCAAAACTAGTCTGACTGAAAAGTTCATGCTTTTTACCATTTCATTTTTTACTTTTGGCTTTCAGTTTGATATCTACCATGCAGTAAACAATAAATATCAGCATTCTTATTAATACAAGTACATGACTTTTATCAAGTTTCATCATTTCTTACTTGTACTATTGCATCAGTCTTTGCATCAATGTACTTGCATGTCCCTAGGTTAATTGTTCTCTCACTGCTGCCAAGGATCATCTTTAAAAAAATCCAGAATTAACCATAATACTTACCTGTATGAAAAACTTTTAATGATTTCCATTTATCTACCAAATAATATTCAAGCACAGCAAGGTGTTCAAGGGCCTTCACAGTGTTGCCCCCAAATTAATTAATTTAATCATTTCTTTTTCCTCACTCATTCCACACTTGCCTAACTCCAGCCACAAAAAAAGTTTACTGGTCCACATGGAT
This sequence comes from Mesoplodon mirus, assembly GCF_964341445.2. Classification (NCBI taxonomy): domain Eukaryota; kingdom Metazoa; phylum Chordata; class Mammalia; order Artiodactyla; family Ziphiidae; genus Mesoplodon; species Mesoplodon mirus. The sequence continues at coordinate 75,603,283 of NC_138980.1, forward strand.
CCGTAGTTTTTTACATCTTGGTGTAAGCTCAGTATCATCAGCTCACAATGTTGAACTGATAGTAGGGTATTACCTAGGCCCAACTTGGTTTCAGTTGGTAAGCATGGGGTAAAAGGGCCTCTGGGTAAAATCTGTTATTAGTGTGGATGCCAGGTAACAGATAAGGAAGCCAGGCACATGCAGAAGAGCACTGGGGTGTCCTGGTCCCAGGTACTAGGTCTGATTCTCACAGAGATAGCAGTAAGCAGATGAAGGGGGTTTTTCACAACAGACTCAGGGCCCAACCCCTGCTGCTCTGGAACTCTGGGGATCAAGCTTAATAGCAACTTAATAGCAATACCTGGGGAAGGTACTGTCCCATTTCTAAATCAAATGCAAGAAATCTCCAGGCGCAGAGGGAAGGCAATAGGGTAGGACATTATTCAGCACCTGGGGAGTGGGAGAAAGTTCCTTAGGCAGGTAGAGGGGTGGTCACTGAGAGGAATGTGAGGTACTCCAGAGATCCCAGGAACAGGAGAGGAGATATTGTGGCTGAGTTACAAATATTCTGCAGTTGGGCTTCGATGTGGGATGGGGAAATAGGGCACAAACCAGTGAAATATGGATAATAATGTGCCATTTGCACCCATACATGGGATTACTGAGACACTTAAGTATGTTAGTTATAATTTATTTTGTTATATACTCTGCAACTGATCTGGCGAGGCTAGTATTTTTAACATTATATTTAAGGATCACTGATCTTGGGAATTTCCTGGTGGTCCAGTGGGTAGGACTCCACGCTCCCCATGCAGGGGGCCTGGGTTCGATCCCTGGTTGGGAAACTAGATCCTGCATGCACGCCGCAACTAAGAGTTTGCATGCTACAACTAAGGAGTCCGCATGCTTCAACTAAGACCCGGTGCAGTCCAAATAAATAAATAAAAATAAAAATGTTAAAAAAAAAAAGAATTACTCATCTCCCAAATTTGCTGCTACCCTTCTGGCAGTATTCCAAGAATTCCCAGGTTTTCCCCTGCACTTTCCATAAGTGGAAAAAATAAGGGACCTAGGACCCAGTGGAAGACTGGGTTTAAATCCTGTGTGCTGGAGTGTGAGTCTCAGGATTGAAAATTAATGACTAAAAGCAATCTTGATTTATGGCAGACTTCAGTGATGCACTGTGAATGCTAGAAGATACCAACATCTGCAGTGGTCAAATTCCAGGTCTCAAAATTAGGACCTCATATGATGTGTTGTTCCTTTTCCAAGACACCCACAGATGATTCATGCTCTTACTCCTTCCTCCAAATGGCCTCTCAGTCACTCATCATCCAGGGGTGACTCACTCTGCCCGTTTATACTTGAGCACATCAGACAGCAGCTATCTTCATACATGTCATGATTTCCTTGAGTGACATATGTTTCTAGAATGATGCTGGAACACACACCTGCACTTGGGCAGAACTTCTCAAATGTGTGTAGTTACCTACATCCCTAGTCAAGGGCCTGGCGTTTGAGCTTAGAGTCCATCTCTAGGCATCAGAGTCCTTAACAGAGATTGTAAATAACCTCCTATTTCTTTTACATTTTTGCTTTGTAGTAAAGAAACATTAAAACTTAGTGGATGTGAGTTGTTAGCAGTGTGTAGTGTAAGAGAAGGACCGGTAAGTAGATATTTTAAAATTCTAATCAGCCTGTTCCTTCAACCTAGTCACAAGTGGCTCTGGCCTACAATTCCCCACCTAAGACCTCAATGAATTTGATTTTATTTATTTACCAATGAAAAAGTAGATACTTCATTCTTTGTTATTTCCCCGCTGCCTTATGACATTTAATCTGGTATCACCTAATTCTGAAAGTATCATTAGTACAGCAGTCATTATTACTGTAATTCACTATCTGACAATATTCTGCTTATTTTGTTTCCCTGGACTGTCACCAGAGATGTTCATTAACACAAATTTTGCCACAATTTTTGAAGTAAGCCACAGATGCTCATGCATCTTCTTTGAGGAGATTCTCACTATGAATGTATGACACATGTTCCAAGAAGAATGGAAAAGGAAACAAGCAAGGATGACATCTAGCCAAGTCAAAACCTTTCAATTACAAAGGAAAAACACAGGAAATCATTGGAGTAATTGATTTACATCTTAAAAAGTGTACTAAATATTAAAAACAAATAGAAACTACAGAAGCAACTTAAAAGGTTCTTGCCTCCTACCATTTGTTCATAGTTGACTTGTAAAATAAACTTTTCAATAGTTCTGGACAAGATGTAATATGCATGGAGGGAGAACTTTTGTATGTATATATATATATGTGTATCAATTTTCTAAATTACAGAATGGAGATACAAATATATATCCCTAGATATTATTTCTAGTGACTTCATGTGAATAGATTTAAAAATCCAAGAGATTCCATTGGCTTAGAAAATAAATACTGTTCTTAGCAAAGAAAGCACTCTTTACTTTTACATAATAACTAGTCTGATCTCACTGATGGGCTTAACACACCATCAAATCACTGCTCTGTGGGACCAAGCAGGATCCTTAAACATTTCAGGAGCTAGTACACATAATCATAATCATAAATAGCTGATTACCACTCCATGAAATTAAATGGTACCTAAAGCATCTAAGTTATACCATCAAGTATAGTGTATACATTTAGGAGGGACGATATGGTCTACAAATTGTCACAGGAAAATTTCTTTAAAACTTCATTAGGGAAAAAAGGAGAGGAATAAAAGGACTTTGCCTTGGGAATAAGGGGCTGTTTTGGGTTGGGCTGAGCAGCTGAGCCAGGGAGGGCATGGAACTGAGTCCCTGTGGTAGCCTGAAGCCTTGCACGCCCACCCCCACCCCAGCAATGGCTGTTGGTGTTCCACAGCCCCTCCAGCTGAGAAGTACCCTTCACCCAGACCTAGTAGCAGAACAGGCAGAAATCCAAAGGAATGGCCCAAACCTCACGAACCCAAGCTAAATCTTCCAGACGTTAATGAGTCTAACCACAAGTGCCGTTGGTGGCCACGGTAAACCACTGCAGACACAGAAATGATGAGAGTGTGGCTGCATGAGGAAAGGGACTTGGGACTTTTAAATTCACTGTTGAATTCCCAGGTCCAAGAATAGTGCCTGGCACAGAATAGGTGTTCAATAAATATCTGATAAATGAATCTCTACTTTCTACATAATAACCAGTCTGGCCACACTGATAGGCATTCTACAACGCCTGCTTTATAAACAGTGTGTTTGGTCTGTATACACTAAACATCTGAGACATGATGATTACTCAGAAATTTCAGACACACAGACATACTGGACATGTGTTTCTTTAACCTTAATACAGCGGGAAAAGGACAGTCCCTTCAATAAATCCTGTTGGGAAAACTGGATAGCCACATGCAAAAGAATGAAACTGGATCACTAACTTACACCATACACAAAAATTAACTCATAATGGGTTAAAACCTATGAAACTTCTAAAAGAAAACATAGGCAGTAAGTTCCTCGACATTGGTCTTGGCGATACACTTTTTGGATTTGACACCAAAAGCAAAGAGCAAAAATAAAGAAGTTGGGACTATATCAAACTGAAAAGCTTCTGCACAGCAAAGGAAACCATCAACAAAATGAAAAGGCAACTTACTCAATGGGAAAAATATTTTAAAATCACATATCTGATAAGGCACTAATATCTAAAATATATAAAGAACACATACAACTCAGAAAAAAACCTGAACGATCTGATTAAAAAATGGGGAGAGGATTTGAACACACAGTTTTTTCAAAGAAAGTATACACATGGCAAACAGGAATATGAAAAGATGCTCAACATCACTAATCATCAGGGAAATGCAAATCAAAACCACAATGAGATATCACCTCACATCTGTTATAATTGCTATCATCAAAAAGACAAGATATAACAAATGCTGCAGAGGTTGTGGAGAAAAGGGAACCCTCCTGCACTGTTGGTGGGAATGTAAATTGGTGCAGCCACTGTGGAGAACAGTATGGAGGTTCCTCAATAAATCAGAAATAGAACTACCATACAATCTAGCAATTCCACTTCTGGAAAACACTAAATTCAAAAAGATATATGCACCCCCATGTTCACTGTAGCATTATTTACAATAGCCAAGATCTGGAAACAAGCTAAGTTTCCATGAATGGATGAATGTATAAAGAAGATGTGGTATGTATACACACACACACACACACACAATGGAATATTATTCAGGCATAAAAAAAGAACAAAATCTTGCCATTTGTAACAACATGGATGGAATTATGAGGGCACTGTGCTAAATGAAATAAGTCAGACAGAGAAAGACAAATACTGTATGATTTCACTTATATGTGGAGTCTAAAACAAACAAATGAACCATCAAGCTCATAGATACAGAGAACAGACTGATGGTTGTTAGAGGTGGGGTGGGGGGTGTAGCAAATGGGTGATGGGAGTCAAAAGGTGCAAAATTCCAGTTATACAGTAAATAAATCATGGGGATGTAATGCTCAGCATGGCGACTACAGTTAATAATACTGTATTGCAGGGACTTCCCTGATGGTCCAGTGATTGACTCTGCACTCGCAATGAAGGGGGTTTGATCCCTGGTCAGGGAACTAGATCCCGCAGGCCGCAACAAAAGACCCTGCATGCTGCAAATAAAAAAAGACCCTGCATGCCACAATTAAAGATCCCACATGCTACAACGAAGGTCCTGCGTGTCGCGACTAAGACCCAGTGCAGCCAAAAAAAATGGTCCATTGTATAGTATGTGTATTGTATCTCAACAAAGCCTTTCAAATAAATGGATACATGCATTAAGAGTTTCTTTAAAAAAACAATACTGTACTGAATATTTGAAAGTTGCTAAGAGTCACTTGAAAGTTCTCATCACAAGAAAAATATTCTATAACTGTGTACGGCAATGGATGTTAACTAGACTTACTGTGGTGATCATTTCATGATATCTACAAATATGGAATTATTATGCTGTATACCTGAAACTAATATAATGTATGTCAAGTAAACCTTATTAAAAATAAAAGTTAAATAAAAAAGAAATTAACTTTAGAATTTCTACAATGCATAACATAGTTTCCCCTATTTTGAACCTGAGGTTACTGCATAAAAGCGCCTACAATGCAGTATGCACCTTTAAAAAAAATTGTGGTAAGAACACTTAACATGAAATATACCCTCTTAACAAAATTTTAAGTGTACAATACGGCCTTTTAAACTATATGTACAATGTTGTACAGCAGATCTCTAGAACTAAATCATCTTGCATAACTGACATTTTATACTTGTTGAATAGCAACTTCCCACTTTCCCTCCCCCTAGCCCATGGCAGCCACAATTCTACTTGCTACTTCTATGAGTTTGGCTACTTAAGACACCTCATATAAGTGGAATCGTGCAATATTTGTCCTTCTGTGGCTGGCTTATTTCACTTAGCATAATGTCCTCCAGGTTCATTCTTATTGTTGCATATGACAGGATTTCCTTTTTATAAAAGCAATTTTGTCTTGATAGAACCTGTTCATATCTTCCAAAGTCTGTGTCTTGCCATGAGAAACTGTTCACTGCTTTCTTAAAAGTATATTCAGTAGACTTAAATGTTTTCTTTTAATTATACTAATAATTAAATATAATGATAAATATGTTAACATTTCATAATTAACTCATATATTCTGCTAGAATGGCATGTAGCACATAAGATATAGCTTAATTAATAATCATAGGCACCATTCACTTAGTGATAATACATATCAGATCCTAGGCTAAAAGCTATTCACACATTAAAAATTTTTAATCCTTATGAAAATTCTATAAAGAAAATATGATTATCCTTATTTTATAGATGAAGAAACAGGCTTAATTATACGTTCATGAAAGTACAATTTATACATAGCATTATACAAATTATATGTGATGTGCTTACACTCTAACGTACTCATCAAGTAAGACCAGGGCTGCCCAAGTGGCAGTTGTGAACCATTTGTTATGGGTCCGACATGAGATAAGCTTGTTCTGGAATGTAAATCAAATAAATCACAATTCATTTTCCCATTAGTATATCAGAACTGTCAACTAGAGGGCGTCTGTTATCCTTATTATAAAAACAGAATTTTTATCTCAGTTTGTCATTGCTTTCTTCACTGAGAAAGTCCTGCTTTAAAAAAAAAAAAAAAGTTGCCATGCAGACTAAATCAGATAATATACATGAATACATTTCATAAAGTCTAGTAATATTACCTGGATTTTAGAAATGAGTTTCAAAAAAGGCCAGCTGTCGTCATGTCATACCAATTCCACTACAAGTTGTTCAAAAGCAGACAATTCATGAACTCCCTGTCGACCTGAACTCCTTCAAGTGTCATAGGAGATGATTCTGAAGAAATAATAATACTAATTCTAGGTGATGACAAAACAAAATATTTGATCACCATAAGCTAAACAGGTCATATAAATACAAACTAAACTCAAACAGAAAATCGACACTCTACACACTGAGATGTTAAAGTAACTTACATTCTGAGAGACAGGTAAATCTGGACCAAGTATTTGTTATTTCCTTTTGATCTTAAAAATTTCCAATTGAAATAAACATTTATTGGGAACAGATTGTAAAAAGAGTGTAATACAAAAGGAAATTCTAGAACACAAAGTTTGTGGGTTGTTTTTTACTCCATTTTATTAAAAATATGTTTTCAACTACAGTAAAATGAAAGCAAGCAATCCTCTGGTATTTCCTGAAATACATCCTTAGGAAAATAACCTCTTCGGATCTAGAAACTTGGCCTCTTTATAAATTACCTTGCAAAATAGAAAATATTTCTCAATGATGAAATAAAAGATTATTCTTATAAATCTAAAAACAAAAAAAAGCTGAACTCTACAGTGTGCTTAGTGACATAGTCTATTTACATTGTGATGCAACTCCTTATCTGGGCAGGGACTGCTAGCCAACAGTTCACGCCCCACTAGGCGTCTGCAGGCTACTCTTTGAGTAGCACTGTACATATGCTGTATGAATAAACACCTAACACTTCAGTTTAAGCAGAGTTCAAGCTGGACTCAGAGAACATGAACGTTTGTGTGAAACGTTCAGGGTATTTTTAATCCCTTCTTGCAATCATTCAAAAAACTAGTTTCTATTCTGTATACACAACAAATAAGGCACATAGTAGAAGGTGGGGGTGATTTTAAAAATCAGGATCCTTGCCCACTTTAGGAAGTTTGCCACCTGAATGGAGAGAAAAACTAATGCCAAAAGAACCTACTTATACTTAGGCATTAATGATAAAGGCCCAATAAATGATCTGTGTAGACCACAAGAGCTCATACGTGCAGCTGGGGGAACAAGCTCTGAGGCGATCTGCCAAAGCTTCAAGGTAGAGGGAAAATGTAAGCAGGTCTTTTAATGACGAAACACTCATATAGTTTGAGAAAAACGTAGAGGCAGAAAAAATCAGCACATTCCCAGGAAAATGAGGGAAAGTAATCAAGGGGAGCCAAGAATCTTAAGGAAGAGGGAGGAGTAGGCTAGGAAAGTAAACTTTCCCTCAGGGACACGAAGCGCAGGTGCTTAATAAGCATATTGAGTTTCTTGAAGAAAAGCTTTTTATTGCTGAAGGCTGTCTGTCTTAATAGTGAGCAGGGACGTCGGTAGGGACAGTGTTTTCCATTTTTAGTATGCAAGGGTGCACTTCTTTGCATAACTCTGACTTTGCATGAATTGTCATGAATACCCTGCAGGTTTAGTTCCAGTTCAGGTTTATGTATTAAGGATGGGACATTTTATGTACGAACAACTTCTAAAAAGTCCTACCCTGGTAAATAATCCATATATTCATAGCCTATAGAAGTATCTGATCCAGAGTTTAGGCTTAAATCAAAATGGATTTTCCTAGGAAAAATTTAATAAGTAATATCCTGGGATAGTCCAGAAATAATCAGTTTCCATGATATTCTCCAATTTTTATGTGGTGAGTTTAAGTTGAGAAAGCTTCTTAAAAAATACATATATATATATATGTGTATATTTATATATTTGTTACAGAAAAGAACTAACTTGAGGCAAATATTTCTTCAGTTTTCCTCCCTGTTAAGCTCTTTTCTCATACTGTTTTTATTTTTACAAAATACAACACATATGAATCCACAAACTCAAACTAGTGAAAGACAATGGCTGAATGTGAGGTTTGCTTCTTTCCATTTCAAAGTTCAAATGTTATCACTATCCTAATTCATAAAGGAACAATTCAGGGAATATTTACAATTATATCTATATCTCCATGCAATTCGTATAGTATAAAAAAGCCTTAATTATTCATATTTAAACCTGTGTGACTCAAAATTATTTATTGAAAGGTTTAACAGCCTAGGTTGTTTCATGGAAAGAGGGAAATACCTGCCAGAAAATCCATTTTCATGCCAATAATTTCACTAAGTTTTAGTAAGTGGTCAAGGTGAAATCAAGATGGGATATATTTGCATTTCAGCTTAGAATAATAAACTGACATTTGCTTAACATTTCCAAGTGAATTTGCACATCTTTCCCACAAGCATTTATCTTTATATTAGTTGCTTCTCATTCCCAGACATACCCTTGTGTAATTAGGGTTAATATCAAACTATGCCTGAAGAATTTGTTCAAGAGAGGTGGAGACACCAGAGGAGAACAGGAAGCCCCCAACAGATATAACCACACATGTAGTTGCGTAGAGACACCTGGCCAAAGGCACAGGTTCTTTGGTAAGGAGAATCTGAGGGCATGAGCTTGTGTCAGGTCAGGGGCAGGGAAGATTTTCAAGAGAAAACAAAGAAAGGGGAGAAAAGGGAACAGGATGACAAATTAAAATCCAGGAATCTGAGCACAGAAAGGAGAGACGGCTTTCCAGTTTTAACCAAATTTTAAGAGTTGGTGGGATCAGATGAAAGAAGTCAGGACTTCTGGGGTCAATGAGATGAGTTTGCTCCTGGGAAGGGCCTGACCTTAGAGTGGGTCCTGATAGCCAGAATCTCTCACAATGGCCCTCAAATAAAGCCATGTGTGCAGTTAAAGGTATATGTACCTCCATGAGGTTTTCTGTTTGCCTGTGCATGCATGTTTATATTCTCTCCTAAAGAAAGGACTTACTGTCTAAAGTTCCGTCTTTTTTCAGCACCTTTCCATTAGTGAACTTCAGACACAAAAATAGGGTTTCAATAGGTTCCACGGGGTGGAAGTGTGGAAGGAAAGATTTTCTAATTTAGAGTTCTGAGCAAAAGCTTCATAAGGCTTATGACACTGCCTTTCTTTCTACCTTTTTGCTGTCAATTATGAGTTTTACTTTGCCTGCAGAGAAATTTTTTAGTAAGCAGTTGCTTTCCTTTGGATATTCTAACACATCTGACAGCATTCTCAGTGCCCTATCATTAAGTTATATTATTCACTATGTTTGCAAAGATTAAAAACCAACTCCCCAATACCTTTGTAGACTGTTATATAGAATTCAATTTGAATTTAGCATTACTTAATGTGCCACTAAGCATGTTCTCTATTTTTCCTGTCACTGTATGATATTAAATCCTTTTAAATTTTTCATTGTTCTTTTTTTTTTTTTTTTTTTTTTTTTTTTTTTTTTTTTTTTGCATTACGCGGGCCTCTCAGTGTTGGGGCCTCTCCCGTTGCGGAGCACAGGCTCTGGACGCGCAGGCCCAGCGGCCATGGCTCACGGGCCCAGCCGCTCCGCGGCATGTGGGATCCTCCCGGACAGGGGCACGAACCCGCGTCCCCTGCATCGGCAGGCGGACTCTCAACCACTGCGCCACCAGGGAAGCCCCAATTTTTCATTGTTCTTAGTAATTTACACTGTTTGAAAATAATATGCAGTGACATAGCAAGCAGAAGTTAAATCTACAGCTGATTTAACTCCAAATCACAATTCATTTTCCCATTAATATTTCTGAGTTGTCAACTAGAAGGTGTCTGTTATCTTCATTATAGTAACAGAATTTCCATTACAGTGTCACAAAACTTCATAGAAAATACTTTCTGACGTGCTTAAGTCTCATTCCTTGTGAGAGAGGTCTTGTTATGTGTGGAGATAAAACTAGATACCCTAGAGATCCTGCTGTAGAGAAGAAGTTGGAATAAGAACATGATACTAAATTATTTGTTCTTAGGATGGGAAAGAATAAGTATAATAGAATTGATGAATAACTTCCTAAAGTTTAACCAAAGTCTAGTATTTTTGTGTTACTTTAAATCACCTAATCTTTAAATTCAGAGCATCTGTGTGAGGCATTAATTCACAGAAGTTTTCGTTAAGGTAAATTCTGAATGAGTATTTATGACATGTGTTTATGCTTTTGCCTAGAAAATCAGTAAAGGAGACAAGTAATTTTATCTCTGTATTTTGTGAAAAGCAGTACTCAGGTGATACTGGCTCTTTTATTTCAAGAATACATGCATGCCCACACCTGGGTTTGAGAGCAAGCTGAGTAATGGTGGCAGCATAATATGAACAGCACCCACTTAGGCAGCTTCTTTTTCATTCCCACTGAGAAAAAGAAGAAAAAAAAAGAAGGCCTCGTGAAAGTATTTTGTCTGTTCTTTCTCAGATAAAGCAAATCATCTTTCTTTTTTAAATGACCTTCAGTTTTACAGGAGCACAAAACCATAACTGTCATAGCTAAAACTGATCAAACATGTTAAACGTAATACCAAACACGTTACAGGCAAAGCAGTCAGTGTTCCATAGGTGAGGCTGATGAAGGTATGCCAAGTATCCTATAACTCCTTCTGTAACAAAGAAATGAAAAGATGCTGCAGCAAACAGAAAGGAATTGTTACTCAAATTTGTTCACCTGAGCCACCTGTACTAAATGTAAATTATACCATACTAGAGATCTTTATAATTATTAATCAAATGAGTACATGAATATATTTCATTAAAAACACTACTGGTGGGCTTCCCTGGTGGCGCAGTGGTGGAGAGTCCACCTGCCGATGCAGGGGATACGGGTTCGTGCCCCGGTCTGGGAGGATCCCACATGCCGCGGAGCGGCTGGGCCCGTGAGCCATGGCCGCTGGGCCTGCGCGTCCGGAGCTTGTGCTCCGCAACGGGAGAGGCCACAACAGTGAGAGGCCCGCGTACCGCAAAAAACAAACAAACAAAACAAAACACTACTGGCAATGTAATTCCTCTAAGACATCACACTTGAGTCCAATGATTAAAATTTTGACATAGGCTCATATATTTTTCCATTACTAAAAACAAGTTATAGAAGGAGACTCTACCGAAATGCCCAATTCTTATACATAGGCATTGTTAAGTTTAAAATAGGAGTCATCTTTGTAGAACTTCCAAGATTGATTTCTAAAAGACTGAGTATATAAATACTCTGAATTGTACTCCTGTCTCAAGCCAAACACTACTTGCCAGCGTCCTGTAAGCAGCAACCTTTACAAAAGAAAAGAAAGAACAACAGGCATTGTTTTTATGTGATTCCTGGAAGCTTTTGCATTCAGAGCCTAGAGTAATTAACTGAGGACCAAATTTTTTTTTTTTTTTTGCGGTATGCGGGCCTCTCACTGTTGTGGCCTCTCCCGTTGCGGAGCACAGGCTCTGGACACGCAGGCTGAGCGGCCATGGCCCACGGGCCCAGCCGCTCCACGGCATGCGGGATCTTCCCAGACCGGGGCACGAACCTGTGTTCCCTGCATCCGCAGGCAGACTCTCAACCACTGCACCACCAGGGAAGCCCAAGGACCACAGTTTTTTATAAATACAAGTAGAGAGAAGTTGGCCTGCTGGAAATTTTAAGCATCTCAAACTCAACTTCTTCCCCAACATCAGTGCGTCAGATCTAGCTGAGATGGTAAAGGGAATGAAGGGTATATTCACACTAGATGCTTGGTATGAACTATTGGGTCAGGCCTATTGGAGCACCTAGACTGGTCAGTGTGGATGAGGTAGAAACATTCAATGTGGTCAATGTGTCTGTACCGATAATGTATCCAGATCATCAGTTTGAAAATTCCTGTGTCCAGGTTTTCATATCATTATTGGGTGCTCAAATAGGCGTTGACTGAAGTTTTACCTGAGAATCCTGACCAGCAAAATCTTGGGGGGTGGGGAAATCTCTAAATTTGAAATGAATACAGATGATTTCTTTTTTTAATTAATTAATTTATTTTGGCTTCATTGGGTCTTCTTTGCTGCACCCGGGCTTTCTCTGGTTGTGGTGCGTGGGCTTCTCATTGCGGTGGCTTCTCTTGTTGCTGAGCACGGGCTTTGGGCACGTGTGCTTCAGTAGTTGTGGCACGTGGGCTCTAGAGAGCAAGCTCAGTAATTGCGGTGCATGGGCTTAGTTGCTCCAAGGCATGTGGGATCTTCCCGGACCAGGGCTCAAACCTGCATCCCCTGCATTGACAGGCACATTCTTAACCCCTGAGCCACCAGGGGAGTCCAATACAGATGATTTTAAAAAGAAATATATAACATGATAAGCATTCCTCACTAGAGCATAGGCCTGAATGCGTGACTCTGTAGATAAGAGAATTCTAGTTCACTGTACCATAGATCTGAACTAAAACCGTAATTAATTTGAACCCAGATGAAGAGACGAGAAAGGAGCAGTGGCAGTTTAACCTCTCACTTTATCATCTAATGAAAGATACTGCATTTTGTTTTTTGAGTCACGAAACACAGACACTGATTCTTGCCAGGTTTTCTCTTACTCTCGTTCCCTGTATCCCAGAATAAGTTTTTCAGTTGCTGTGTGAAAGATCACAGTTCCACAAACTCCCCTCCTCTTTGTCCTCAAGAAAGACACCTTTCTTCCTGAAACAATGCAAAGGAACTTATGCCTCCAGCAAGTATTTCTATTACATTTCAAGGACCGTGGGGGTGAAAGGTGTTTCTGTCTCTTCCAAGGTTTGGATGATGGGTCCATTAGATGGTAAGTGCAGCTTCCATCTGGCAGCAGAATTCACGGTTCCAAGTAGCACAGCATTATAACCTTTGTGGGCAAGACAATATCACAACTGGTGGAGGAATAATCACATACGTTGCCTCATTTTACATTTGTCCAGGCATTCAGCTACACAAACTATTCCTCTTTGCTCGGTCCTAAATGACATATAGACTGGGGAAAATACAAGAGCACACTAAAGAAATTTATCTCAAATTACTGCAGGGAATTGAATTTGTGGCTCAACTGAAATAGGTAACCGCTTCTATTTAACAGGCTATAAAGAGATATCAGATGGCATTGTGATGTATGTTCTTTACGATGACCTTTGACAGGCTACGGTGGGTCCTGAGGCATTTGAGGCCACGATTAATTGTATTGCTTTCTTGTGAATTTTCTTGATAACACTCTAAATCAGAGGAGTCAAGAAGTTGGTTTCTCATTTAACAGATTTTTTTGGTGCACGTATTTCACCTCGTGCAAAGGAACAATGACATTTGAGGGGAAAGAAAGGAGGGAGATATTTGAATGCCAAAATTTAATAATAATAATAAGATGTGGATTGCATTTGGCCTTCAGCTAGGCCTGCTATGGGACCTGTCATTTTGTATTTAGCATGTAATTTGGACTTAATTAAAGCAATTTCAACTAACATATATTAGAAAAGATTATTCTCCCCAAGTGATTCTCTGATCTTACTTTATTGCAAAACAGTGATGCTGATTCATGTAAACAGAACTAGAAAAAAACTTAAAGATAAACTATTCTTAATTGAGGATCATAATATTCAGTAGACAATTATGACTTTTCCAGAATAATAAAAAAGTTATGGGAACTTCCCTGATGGTCCACTGGTAAAGAACATGTCTTACAACGTAGGGAACAAAGGTTTGATCCCTGGTCAGGGAACTAAGATCCCACATGAGCAGGGCAACTAACCCAGGGTGCCACAACTACTGAGCTCCAGCACCTCAACTAGAGCCTGCCTGTTGCAACTACAGAGCCCACACGCTCTAGAGCCTGCGTGCCACAGCTAAAGAGAAAACCTGCATGCCAAAACTAGAGAGAAGGCCATGCACCACAAGGAAGAGCCCACAAAATGCAACGAAACATTCCCGCCTGCCTCAACGAAGATCCTGTGTGCCCCAACTAAGTCCCAATGCAGCCCAAACTAAATAAATTAAATAAATAAATAATAAATCTTTAAGAAAAAGTTATGTGTAGAATTATTAAATTTAATTTATTAAAGTCACTTCCTACAGCTTTCTTCAGATTTTTCAAAGCTATGATAATAGAGTTAAAAATGTCTCAAACTTCTTAAATGCGTTGTTTCAATAGAAAATGCCTTTCCTGATCTACAATTAATCTACAATCAGCAGTACTCATTTTTAATGCTTCCAAGTTTCCTTGGGTTACCTAAATTATGTATAGAATAAATATAACCATCCTTATCTTAGTCATCTTTTACACAAGTTTTACTGTTTTGCAAAACAGCATTGAGACACTGGAAGCCTAAAATTCCACAAAAAGGTTTACTCACACTCAAACTGAAAGCAGGAAGAAGAAAAAGGAAGAGGGTGCATCAAGTTATGCTAGAAAATAAAATGTGGGGCCTCCCTGGTGGCGCAGTGGTTGAGAGTCCGCCTGCCGATGCAGGGGATACGGGTTCGTGCCCCGGTCTGGGAGGATCCCATATGCCGCGGAGCGGCTGGGCCCGTGAGCCATGGCCGCTGGGCCTGCGCATCCGGAGCCTGTGCTCCGCAACGGGAGAGGCCACAACAGTGAGAGGCCCGCATACCGCAAAAAAAAAAAAAAGAAAAAAAGAAGATGTGGCACATATATACAATGGAATATTACTCAGCCATAAAAAGAAATGAAACTGAGCTATTTGTAATGAGGTGGATAGACCTAGAGTCTGTCATACAGAGTGAAGTAAGTCAGAAAGAGAAAGACAAATACCGTATGCTAACACATATATATGGAATTTAAAAAAAATGTCATGAAGAACCTAGGGGTAAAACGGGAATAAAGACACAGACCTACTTGAGAATGGACTTGAGGATATGGGGAGGGGGAAGTGTAAGCTGTGACAAAGCAAAAGAGAGGCATGGACATGTATACACTACCAAACGTGAGGTAGATAGATAGCGGGAAGCAGCCGCAGAGCACGGGGAGGTCAGCTCGGTGCTTTGTGACCGTCTGGAGGGGTGGGATGGGGAGGGTGGGAGGGAGGGAGATGCATGAGGGAAGGGATGTGGGAACGGATGTATATGTATGACTGATTCACTTTGTTATAAAGCAGAAACTAATAAAAAAAATTAAAAAAAAAAAAAGAAGAAGAAGAATGAAATGGAGTCAAACAGTTGGTAACCCCTGAAAACATCTGGAAGATATTTGGGAAATGATAAACTCTCTCAACAAGAAAACAGAAATGTAAGAAACTTACAGTCCAAAAATGAAACAAGCTACAAAGGTAGATTTTAAATGAAAGTAATCTATTTAACCTTGATCCTAGGAACATACTCCTTTGAGGAGCACAAGTATTAGAACCCAGAAAAGGGGATGTAACTGGAATATATTACCAATATAAAAATAAGACAATAGGGCTTCCCTGGTGGCGCAGTGGTTGAGAGTCCGCCTGCCGATGCAGGGGACACGGGTTCGTGCCCTGATCCGGGAGGATCCCACATGCCGCAGAGCGGCTGGGCCCGTGAGCCATGGCCGCTGAGCCTGCGCGTCCGGAGCCTGTGCTCCGCAACATGAGGGGCCGCAGCAGTGAGAGGCCCGCGTACCGCAAAAAAAAAAAAAAAAAAAAAAAAAAAGACAATAATATAAATACTGTTCATTTGAGCTTATCCTTTAAAATCAATCTCTTCCTATGACTTTTCCATAAACAGGTAATTATGTTAACAGAGGAGAATGTGAACTGTATCAACCATAACCATATATATGACAGGTGGAGCTGAAAGAGTTGAAGATGCAATTAGGAAGGAGTGCTGAGAGGGAATGGTAGGGTGCAAGGAATAAGTTTGGTTGTGCCTAAAACTGATGGAGCAGTAAGGAGAGATATAAGCACATTATTTAAAGCTAGAAGTAGGAAAAATAAAAAATAATGTTACAACTATTAAATATTCGGAAGGGAAGAAAAGATGATGTTCCATTTGAGTTAATCCTCATTTTTCATAGTGGAGAAGCAATAGGAAGCAACTGTCTCAAATTGATAAACCAAGAAACAGTAGTGTGTTCATATTACTTAGAGGAATGAAGGTAAATGAGTACCACCCTCTGCCCCCGGCCACATACACAAACAAAACCCGGAAAATTCTGAGTGTTTACCTCCAGAGGACTAGAGCTCAGAAGAAGAGTAGAGCAGAATACTACCAAGTATAAGGTGTTTAGATTTATTATTTTATAAAAATATTTCAATTATTTAAACACATAAAGAGAAAGGAAAGTCATTATAGGAGATATATAAGATAAGTAGCATGACCAAATCATTGTTGGGGAGTTGGAACCAAGCAGAATCCTGCAGCACACCCTGTCATCCCACCCCCAACACTGGTTACAAAGGCCCTCTATGTCCCCTGCCTCTTGTTTGTAGAAAAGCTGAAATCTCCCAGGCCTCCCTGAATTACAAAAGAGCAGGCTCAAGCAGTTAATGATTAGGACAACAGAGTCACAGACTCAGGGTCTGATATGCATTCCTGAGTTATTTTACAGATACTATAACTGCCACCAGAGGGAAAAAGCTAACTTCATAATGGTCAGATTGTAGCCGTGACATAAGCTGCTCCATCCTGAGCAGTACTGAATCTGTGGCTAGCACAATTCTAAAAACTGGCCTGAAGAGAATGGCATTAACACTATCATTCATAATAATCTATACCTTTGTGGGCAGCAAAATAATTGTAATTTGTTCTGCCCGTATATGTAAGGGGGCAACTAAAACTGTCGCCAAAGAGATGCCTCAAACCCATATCGATATCTTTCACTCTAAGACTTCAATGCCCTTTTTCAGCATAAAGCAAGTACAGAAGATACAGCTTCATCCCCAGTCCCATAGAAATGGAATGATATCTGACTGTGGGAATCTGTAAGCAGCTCTTTCAGGAAGCCACCCTCAGCAGAAAACCCCTTTTCCCTTGTCACTTTAGGAAAGCTATATTGTAACTAACCTTAAACCATGCACCCCCATGCTCCACTCATGTCTGGCCCAAGCACACTTTTCAAATCTTTTGATCACACAATACCTTGCCTAACCTGCTGATTCTTTCCTTAGATCGAAGAAGAAATGAAGAATAAGTAATTAACAGATGATCAGATTTCTTCCCTAGCTTCCCCTTTAGTAATCTCATGAACAAACTGTGTGAACAAGATAGCATCTAAAGAAAGATCACAAGGAGTTGACAAGCCTCCAGGCAGTGGGAGATGGCTACAAGTTTGATCCTCTATCTCAATGATTAATTGAGATTACTTCTCCTTTTCCCTTTAAGAACTTTCATGGCTGAGCAGAATCTTCAGAGTTGGTTTTGGGGGGACACGATTCTGCCTTTCTCCCCAGATTGCCGGAATTCTGATTAACAGCAACTTTCCTTTTGACCAATAACTGCCTCTCAGGTATTGATTTTTGAGTGGCAAGCAGCCAGACCTGAGTTTGGTAATGGAAAGAGACCTTATGAAAAATGGATAATGGAGATGGACATTTTGATGGGTACAGAATTTTTGAAAGGAAGGTAGCAGGGCTAATTTTATCCTTAGTTTCTCTACAGTGAAACTGAGGTTTAGAGAGTTTAACGTGGTAATCCAAAGATTTACTGATAGTAAATAGGGAATATACTGTAGAAGTAGAACCTGATCTCCCAAATTTTAAGTACTTTATATTCTTTGAGATTTGCCCTATTCTAAGCTCTTAATATATTCATATAAAAGTTAGAGCAACATGTTCCAAATCCTTTTTTCATTCTTTTTTGGTGCCTATTTTCCTGAAAAATGAAAACTTAAAAAAATTCACTCTGCCCTTAAAGTGACTCAGTTAAAACCAACTACATAACGTATATCAAGGGAAAGAAACAGTGCAATGTGGTAACATAAAGTGTTCTTCCTACTGCATGTAATTGATAATCCCCTGACTCCTGTAATTCCTTACACCCCGTTGCCTTAAGATAAAATAACAATTGCTTAGATGTCTATTTAATAAAACATGGAATTTTTGCAAAGCAACACCCAACTTTATGTTGTACGCAAGAGATATTACCTCTAATAAAGTAATTCAGAAAGCCTAAAAATAAATGGATGAACAAAGGTATAAAAGACAAATGAAAACAATAAGAAAACAGGAGCTATTACCTGATATCAAACAGACTAGAATTCAGACCAAAAGGCATTGGATGTTAAAAAAAAAAACATACAGTATGTAATACTTGTTAAAATAAAATGGAAATTAGGCTTGAAGGTCTCCCAAGCAGACAAAACTAGTTTAGCCACATATGCAAAACTCAATCTAGTTTATGCATGTGACACTTCCATAGGTTCTTGTAAGTGAATGGAAGTGAAACTTAGATTATTTCTTGTAAAGACATCTGATAATCACAAAGGAAACTTAAGTTATCTTCCTAAAATGATAGAAGAAAATCACTTGTAACCAATCCCTTGTTGTCTGGAAACCTCCATTCTAACAACCAATCACAGTGAGGTTAAACAACTTGCTCATTCTCACTTTATAAGCCATCCTGTAATAACAAGCCTCTGAGGTTCATACCACTTTCTGGTTTGAAGTCTCCCTATTCATGAACAGTTTGTTTCTTGCTCAATAAAACATCCACATCAAGTAAACCTCTCTGAATTTTCTCTTGACAAACTAAAAGCCACAATTCACAAAGAAGATACAATATTCATGAAAATCTATGTACCAGAAACACAGAAATCACATTCATAAAGTAAAAATTAAAAGGAAGTAAAGGGTAAACAGAGAGAAACCCACTAAAAAGAGGAGACACTGTCATAACTCTCAGTCCAAAACAAATCAAGTAGACAGTAAATAGGCAAGGATATACAAGACCTGTACAACAGTACCAATAAGGTAAGTATTAGAATAGAAACTCCCCTCTATAAGCCCAAATAGAGAATATTTCTTCTGCTTCAACACAAATGGAACATGTACAACTATTTACCAAATATCAAGTTGTAAAGATAAGCTCAGTAAGTTCCATAAAATAAAAATAACAGAAAAAACATTCTTTGATGATAACGCAGTAAAAACAAAAATTAATAACAAAATCAGAAAATTCCTCAATATTTATTAAGGGAAGCACTGTGGAAATTAATTCTTGAGTAAAGGGGGAAATACAATCTGAAATTCCTCTGTTTCTTAAAGAGTAATAATAACATAAACATAATAATAATATAAACAGAATTTAAGGGGTGAAACAGAAGAAATTAAAACAATCAGAACAGACTACACAATTTATGCAAAAAATTTAATGTCTATATAAAATAATCAATGATTATTTAGGAAAACACAATTTACTAAAATTGACTCCAATCAAGATAGACAGCTTGAGCAAACCATTTTCCATAGATGGAATAAAGTTATCAAATTTCTACTCTACAAAAAAAGCACAAGGCCCAGAAATGATTTCACAGGGAGATATCACCTAGTTTTTAAAAAACATATTTAAACATTGTTCCAGAGGATAGAAAATGAAGAACTCCCAAATTTCTTTTATGAAGCAAGTGTAACACTAATATCTAAACTTGAGTAAGATCTCTCTCTCTGTCTCACACACACACACACATACACACACTCACACACATAACAGTAAACAACAAAAATGTATAATGAACACAATGGCTCAATAGTAGAAATCCACTAATATAATAAATTAAGAGATCTAAGGAGAAAAATGAGATAATTATCTCAAAAGATGCTTAAAGGCCTTTGAAAAAATTCAACATCTATTCCTTATGGAAACATTCAACAACAGGGAATTGATACTTCCTTATCCTGTAAAAAAAAAAGAAAAAAAATGTAACAATCCTGTATCATATTCTTCTTTTTTTACTGGAGACTTCTGAGGAAGGAGAAAAAATGACCCAGTCAATCTCCTTGCAAACAAGCTGACCTCCTACAAACACATTAGTGCTGTTTATTGGCAGAAAGACCATGAAGAGTCCTTATCTCTAAAATACTTTTAGTAGGATAGACCTTTTAGTAGAATAATTGCTCATTTTATTGATATATCAAATCAGATATGGACTTGTAAGGCATGATTTATTGTAAAAAGTCATACAAGCTACCTAAAGGGGCACACAATGGGTATGTTCTGCTGAAATGGCTCTGTGTTCAAGTAATGTTGCATACACATGGATTAAAACTTTGTATGCTAAATCCAGTCCAGAAGATATCCTTATAAGGGAGAAAAAGGACATTTGGAGAATTGTGTTGATGGTCTCAGACCATTCCAAAAAAATAATCTGTATTTTGCTATTGTCTACATTGTTTTAGTTATTAATAATTTTAGTACTGTGTAGGTTCTACACTTTGTACAGAGCATGATTTTACAGTCCTACTCTGGATGTTATCTATCCATTTAGAAAGAAGATGATGACAACAATATTGACAGGAATAGAGATAGGTATAGGAATAGAGGTGGAGGTGGAAATGGAGATTGACATGGAGCTAGGTCTAGAGACCTTATATTTAATGTCAGCTCCTTATTTAATGGGGAAACAACAGTTATTCTGACTAAAGTAAGGAACAAAGTAAGCACACCCACTATTTCCATCACTATTTAACATTTACTTGGGGCACTGACCAGTGAAATCAAATAAGAAAAAAACAATTAGAGGAAAAAGGATTGGAAATGAAGAAGTAAACTGATCTCTTTGAAGATGATATGACATTATAACAGGAGAACTCAAAGAATCAATGGTAAATATTACTCAATAAATTCACTAAGTTAGAAGTGTAAAATATTAATATACAAAAAGTAAAAGCCTTCACTTATACAATAATAATCAGAAGTTACAATAGAAGAAAAAATCCCATTTACAATATCAACAGAAAATCTTTAGGAATATACTTAACAAGAAATATGTAACACTTAATGAGGAATCCAGGAAAGAAACACTTCTAAAAGATACAAAAAATACATTCCTTGTTGTTGGACAGAAAAATTCAGCGTCATAAAAACAGCAATACTCTCTAAGCTTATATGTGAATTTAATGTGATCTAAATAAAAATACCATTTTTTTCTAGATCTGGACAGATTTATTGTGATTTCATGTGTAAAACTAAACATGAGAAAAGGAAGGCAAACTCTAGGACTAACTCTATAGGATATTAAAACAAACTAGAAATTATCTGTAATTAAAACAGTATAATACTCATACATGCATAGACTGACAGACAAATGAAAAATCCAGAAATGAACTCCAAAACATGTAGAAATTTAACATATGAAAAAGACATTATTTTAAATCACTAAAGAAAAAATAGACTTTTTAATAAATGATATGAGAAGTATTGGATAGCCACTTGGAAAAAGATAAAACTGGACGCATACTTTGCATCAAACACCAGAAAAAACTTCAAATGGATCAGAGATCTAACAGTAAAAAACTGAAAACATAAGTCTTGGAAGGAGATACATATGACTTCATTTTTATAACATGTATGTGAGAAATCCAGATGTAGTTTTAAAAGATTGATGAATGAAACTTTAAAATAATACATTGCATGAAAAAAATTATAAGGAAGTCAAAAGACAATTGCCAAACTAGAAGAAATATTTAAAATATACCATCTGTAAAAGACTAATATCCATACATGCAGAACTCTTAAATAGAGAGGGAAAGAAAAAAACTTGATGAAAACTGGAAAAAGATTAACAATTATAAATACAGAAAAATAGGCCTTAGATATATGAAAAAATGTTGCACTTCACCCATAATAAAAGAAAAGCACATTTAAACCACACTGAAACCATTTCTTACTTATCAAATTATCAAAAATTCAAAAGCCTGACTACACACTTTGCTGGTTAGATTGTGAAGAATCAGCACTTGCTTATATTGCTAGGGGGAGTGCAAATTGTGCAATCCCTATGAAGGTGAACTTGGAAATATCTAACCAACTACATAAGTATTTATTTGTTCACCCAGAAATCCCACTATTATGACCCTACCATGATATGTAACTTCAATAATATAAAAATACTTATGTACACATTTACTAATTTTAGTGTTCTTTGCAATAGAAAAATATTGGAAACAACCTAGAAGCCCAAACATAGGAGAAAAACTATGGTACATGGAATATTATTCAGCTGTACAGAAGAATAAGAATGACCTCTAAGAACAGATACAAAGCAATTGCTGGGATGTATTTTAAGCAAAGCATGTTAGGTAAAAAGATCAGATTTTTTATTCTACCTCTTCTGTAAGAAAGGTGTGAAAATATTTATATAAAGGATTCTAAATACCATTCTTCACTAAAAGGAATCAGGACCCCTTGGAACTAATACCAGATATGAGATAGGAAATATTCAAAGTAAGCCTGAAATAATGTGTTGTAAAGAAACTAAGGAAGTGCCAAAAAACTGATGATGAGATGTCAAAAGGACAAAGGAACTCTTCTGTAAGAGCTCTTGCTTGACAATTTGAATATTTTAAAAAACTAAAGATTAATAATAGATTATGATATGCTGAATAAAAAAAAATCATGAGTCTTAGTAAGATGGGAAAGTTCTTTACAGAAGAATATAAGCTAATAAATGTATAAGAAATGATAAAATTATAAAATCACAGTTTTGCAACTACCAATATGATAACTGACTCAGGAAACCATCATTAATGATTGCTCAAACCATTGAATGGAAATTTGTTGAGGAACAGGTATTCACACAGACTCAAATTAACACTGTAGAGAGAGTGGCCAGGATGGTAGAGTAGAAAGACCCTGAGCTCACCTCCTCTCACAAGCACACCAAAATCACAACTTTCTGCAGAAAAACCATTGATGAAAAAGACCAGAATCTACCAGAAAAGATTTTCTACAACTAAAGACATAAAAAAGGAACCATAATGAGACAGGTAGGAGGGGTGGACTCACGAAATAATCGAATCCCATACCCCCAGGTGGGTGAACCACAAATTGGAGAATAATTATATTACAGAGGTTCTTCCAAAGGAGTGAGAGTTCTGAACCCTACGTTGGGCTCCCCATCTCAGGGGTCTTGCACTGGGAAGATAAACCCCCCAGAGCATTTGGCTTTGAAGGCCAGTAGGGCTTAATTTTGAGGGCCTCACCAGACTAGGGGAATTAAAGACTTCACTCTTAAAGGGAACACACAAAATCTCATGTGCACTGGGACCCAGGGCAAAAGCAGTAATTGGATAGAAGCCTTGGCTAGACCTACCTTACAGTCTTTGGAGAGTCTCCCAGAGAGGCCAGGGCCAGCTGTGGCCCTCTCTGGGGACACAGACACTGGTGGCAGCCATACTTAGGAACATTCTATCATGTGAACATTGTTGCTGGTGGCTGCCATACTGGTTCATTAGCACCAAGACCTGCCCCACCCAACAGTCTGTAGGCACAAGTGTTGGAACACCTCAAGCTGAACAACTATTGGGTAGGGATACAGCCCCACCCATCAGTAGACAGGCTGGCTAAAGACCTCCTGACCCCACAGCCACCTCTAGACATGACCCTAGACACAGCCCTGCCCACTAGAGGACCAAGACCCAGCTCCAACTATCAATGGGCAGGCACTGGCCCTTCCTACCAGGAAGCTTGCAGAATCCTCTAGACCAGCCTCATACACCAGGGGGTATACACTAGACACAAGAAAACTATGATCCTGTAGCCTGTGGACACAGCCCACCCAAAGCAGGCCAGATCCTACCTTGAGACCAGCTGGGACCTGGCCCTGTCCACTAGCAGGCCAACACAAGCTTTGGGACATCCCAGACCTCATGCCCAACTGTGTCAGAAACCCCACCCCCTGCACCTACCACCCCAACAATTTAAAATGAACTCTGGGATCCCTGGGCCCTGCGGCCAGACTTCAGGGACTGGATCCGGCTGTTCTGCACCCAGCCACCTCATGACTAGGCCCTGCTAAACAGCAGCCAGCAGCATCCACACAAGTCAGAGCCTGGCAACCAACCAGCCTAATGGCCAACCAAACCTACCAGACCACCCACATAGTCAGTCCACCACAACAGAGGGACCCACACAGCCCTCATAAGGGGAACCCCTAGAGCATATACCTGGTGTGACAGAAGGGGAGAGCACTGCTGGGATGCATAGGACATTTCCTAGAGAAGGCCACTTCTCCAAAGTTGAGAAACATAACTAAGCTACCACATACATAAAAATATAAATAGCAACATAGACAAAATGAGGCAGCAGAGGAATAGGTTCCAGATGAAAGAACAAAATAAATCCCAGAAGAAGGACTAAGTGATGTGGAAATAGGCAATCTACCCAAGAAAGAGTTCAGAGTAATGATCATAAAGAAAATCAAAGAACTCAGGAGAAGAACGGATGCACAGAATAAGAAGTTAGAAGTTTTAAACAAAAGAGTTAGAAAACATAAAGAACAACCAAACAGAGATGAAGAACACAATGAAAAGTACACTAGAAGGAATTAAAAGTAGCCTAAATGATACAGAGGAATGGATCAGTGAGATGGAGGACAGAGTAGTGGAAATCACTGCTGCTGAACAGAAAAAAGAATGAAAAGAAATGAGGACAGTTTAAGGGACAACATCAAGCACACTAATATTCATGTTATAGATGTCTCAGAAAAAAGAGAGAGAAAGGACCTGAGAAAATATTTGAAGACATAAAAGGTGAAAACTTACCTAACCTGGGAAAGGAAACAGTCAACCAAGTCCAGGAAGCACAGAGAGTCCCATACAGAATTAACCCAAAGAGGAATACACCAAGACACACTGCAATTAAAACTGACAAAAAATAAAGATAAAGAGAGAATATTAAAAGCAGCAAGGGAAAAGCAACATATAACATACAAGGGAACTCTCATAAGGCTATCAGCTGATTTTTCAGCAGAAACTCTGCAGGCCAGAAGGGAGTAGCACAATATATTTATTTATTTTTATTTTTATTTTTTTTTTTTTTTGCGGTATGCGGGCCTCTCACTGTTGTGGCCTCCCCCGTTGCGGAGCACAGGCTCCGGACGCGCAGGCCCAGCGGCCATGGCTCACGGGCCCAGCCGCTCCGCGGCATATGGGATCCTCCCAGACCGGGGCACGAACCCGTATCCCCTGCATCGGCAGGCGGACTCTCAACCACTGCGCCACCAGGGAGGCCCAGCACAATATATTTAATGTGATGAAAGGGAAAACCTACAACCATGAATACTCCATCCAGCAAGGCTCTCATTCAGATCTGATGGAGAAATCAAAAGCTTTACAGACAAGCAAAAGCTAACAGAGTTCAGCACCACCAAAAAAGCTTTACAATAAATGTTAAGGGAACTTCTCTAAGTGAAAAAGAAAAGGCCACAACTAGAAATAAGAAAATTACAAAATGAAAAAAACTCACTGGTAAAGGCAAACAAAGGTTGGAAATCATCCACACACAAAGCTAGTAGGGAGGTTAAAAGATAAAAGTAGTAAAATCATTTCTATCCACAATAAGCAGTTTAGGGATACACACACAATTAGATGTAAAATATGATATAAAAAACAGTAATCATGAGGGGAAGAGAGTAAAATACAGGGTTTTTAAATGCATTTGAAGTTAAAAGATCAGCAACTTAAAATCATATCTATCTATTTAGATAGATAGATAGATATTAGACTACTATATAAAAACCTCATGGTAACTGCAAACCAAAAATCTGTAATAGATATACACACAAAAAGGAAAAAGGAATCCAAGCATAACACTAAAGATAGTCATCAAATCACAAGAGAAGAGAACAAAAGAAGAAAGGGAAAAAAAAACCTACAAAAGCAAATCTAAAACAATGAACAAAATGACAATAAGAACATACATATTGATATATATCTTAAATATAAACAGACTAAATGCTCCAACCAAAAGACACAGTGGCTAAATGGATACAAAAGCAAGACCTGTATATATGCTGCCTACAAGAGACTCAATTTAGATCTAGAGACACATACACATGGAAAGTGAGGGGCTGGGGAAAGGTATTCCATGCAAGTAGAAATCAAAAGAAAGCTGGCATAGCAATACTCATATCAGACAAAATAGACTTTAAAATAAAGACTGTTAAAAGAGACTAAGAAGGACACTACATAATGATCAAGGGATCAATCCAGGAAGAAGATACAACAATTGTAAATATATATGCACCCAACATAGGAGCACCTTAATATATAAAGCAAATATTAAGGTACATAAAAGGAGAAATTGACAGTAACACAACAATAGTAGGGGACTTTTAACAGATCATCCAGACAGAAAATCAACAAGGAAACACAGGACTTAAATAACACATTAGACAAAATGGACTTAATTGATATATATAGAGAGAGAAGAGACAGCATTCCATCTGAAAAAAGCAGAATACACATTCTCTTCAAGTTCACATGGAACATTCTCCAGGACAGATCACATGTTAGTCCACAAAACAAGCCTTGGTAAATTTAAGAAAACTGAAATCATATCTAGCATCTTTTCTGGATACAATGTTATGAGACTAGAAATCAACTACAAGAAAAAAAACCTGCAAAAACCACAAACATGAAGAGGCTAAACAATACGCTACTAAACAACCATTGGGTAACTGAAGAAGTCAGAAAGAAAAAAAAATGCCTAGAGAGAAATGAAAACGAAAACACGATAATCCAAATCCTACTGGATGCATCAAAAACAGTTCTCAGAGGGAAGTTTATAGTGATACTAGCTTACCTCAGGAAACAAGAAAAATCTCAAATAAAAAAGTTAACCTTACATCTAAAGGAACTAAAGAAAGAAGAACAAACAAAACCCAAAGTTAACAGAAGGCAAGAAATCATAAAGATCAGAGCAGAAATAAATGAAATAGAGACTAAAAAAACAATAGAAAAGATCAATGACGCTAAAGGCTGGTTCTTCGGAAAAATAAACAAAATTGATAAATCTTTAACCAGACTCATCACGATAAAAAGGGAGAGGGCCCAAATCAATAAAATAAAAAAGGAAAAATGAAAGTTACAACCAACATCATTGAAATACAAAGCTCATAAGAGATTACTATGAGCAACTATATGTCAATAAAATTGGCAACCTAGAAGAAATGGACAAATTCGTAGAAAGGTATAACCTCCCAGGACTAAACCAGGAAGAAACAGAAAATAGGGACAGACCAATTATCAGTACTGAAATTGAATCTGTAATTTAAAAAAAAACTCCCAACAAACAAAAATCCAGGACCAACAGCTTCACAGGTGAATTCTACCAAAAATTTAGAAAATTTAGAAAAGAGCTAACAGCTATCCTTCTGAAACTATTCCAAAAAATTGTAGAGGAAGGAACATTTCTGAACTCATTCTCTGAGGCCACCATCACCCTGATACCAAAACCAGATAAAGAGATCACAAAAAAAGAAAATTAGAGACCAATCTCACTGATGAATATAGATGCAAAAATCCTCAACGAAATACTAGCAAACCAAATCCAACAATACACTAAAAGGATCATACAAAATGATCAAGTGGGATTTATCCCAGGGATGAAGGATTTTTTCAATATCTGCAAATCAATCAATGTGATGCACCACATTAACAAATTGAAGAATATTCACTTTCTTATACAGCAGAAACTAATACAACATTGGAAAGCAATTATACTCCAATAAAGATGTTAAAAAAACCCCAAAAAACTGAAGAATAAAAACCATATGATAATCTCAATATATGCAGAAAAAGCTTTTCATAAAATTCAGCACCCATTTATGATAAAAAACTCTTCATAAAGCAGGCATAGAAGGAACATACATCAACATAATAAAGGCCATATATGACAAAACCACAGCTAACATCATACTCAATGGTGAAAAGTGGAAAACATTCCTTCTAAGATCAGGAACAAGACAGGGTGCCCACTCTTGCCAATTTTATTCATCATAGTTTTAGAAGAGCTAGCCATAGCAATTACAGAAGAAAAAGAAAGAAAAGGAATCCAAGTTGGAAAGGAAGAAGTAGAACTGTCTCTGTGTGCAGATGACATGAAAAAATCCTAAAGATGCAACCAGAAAACTACTAGAGCTCATCAATGAATTTGGTAAATTTGCAGGATACAAAATTAATATACAGATATCTGTTGCATTTCTATACACTAAGAACAAACTATCAGAAAGAGAAATTAAAGAAACAATCCCATTTACCATGCATCAAAAAGAATAAAATACCTAGGAATAAACCTACCTAAGGAGGCAAAAGATCTGTATTCTGAAAACTATAAGACACTGATGAAAGAAATTGAAGATGAAACAAACAGATGGAAAGATATTCTGCATTCTTGGACTGGAAGAATCAATATTGTTAAAATGACCATACTACTGAAGGCAATCTACAGATTCAGTGCAATCCCTATCAAAAACTAGCAGCATTTTTTCACAGTACTGGAACAAATAATTTAAAAATTTGAATGGAAATACAAAGACTCCAAATAGCCAAAACAATCTTGAGAAAGAAGAATGGAGCTGGAGGAATAACATTTCCTGACTTCAGAGTATACTACAAAGTTACACTAATCAAAACAGTATGGTACTGACACAAAAACAGAAATATAGATCAATGGAACAGGATAGAGGGCCCAGAAATAAACCCATACACTCACTGTCAACTAATCAAAGACAAAGGAGGAAAGAATATACAATGGAGAAAAGAGTGTCTCTGCAGTAAGTGGCACTGGGAAAACTGGACAGCTACATGTAAAAGAATGAAATTGGAACATTCTTTAACACCATATACAAAAATAAACTCAAAATGGATTAAAGACTTAAATATATGACTGGATATTATAAAACTTCTAGAGGAAAACATGGGCAGAACACTCTTTGACATAAATCACAGCAATATTTTTTGGATCTGTCTTCTAGAGTAATGGAAATAAAGGCAAAAATAAACAAATGGGACCTAATTAAACTTAAAAGCTTTTGCACAGCAAAGGAAGCCATCAACAAAATGAAAAGACAACCAACTGAATGAAAGAAAATATTTGCAAATGACATGACCAATAAGGGATTAATATCCAACATATATATAAACAGCTCATACAACTCAGCTTCAATAAAACAAACTACCTGGTTGAAAAATGAGCAGAACTGAATAGATATTTTTCCAAAGAGGAACTGCAGAGGGCCAACAGGCATATGAAAAGATGCTCAACATCGCTAATGATCAGGGAAGAGCAAATCAAAACCACAATGAGGGACTTCCCTGGTGGTCCAGCAGTTAAGACTCTGCGCTCCCAATGCTGGGGGCCCAGGTTCAATCCCTGGTCAGGGAACTAGATTCTGCATGCCACAACTAAAGATCCTGCATGTGGAAATGAAGATCCCACATGCTGCAACTAAGACCTGGCACAGCCAAATAAATAAATAAATATTAAAACAAACACAAAAACAAAACCACAATGAGATATGACCTCACACCTGTCAGAATGGCCACCACAGAAAGAACACAAATAACAAGTGTTGGGGAGGATGTGGAGCAAAGGGAACCTTTGTACACTGTTGGTAGGAATGTAAATTGGTGCAGCCACTGTGGAAAACAGTATGGAAGTTTTTCAAAAAACTAAAAAGAGAACTGCCATATGATCCAGCAATTCCACTTCTAGGTATATATCTGAAAAAAACAAAACAATAATTCAAAACGATACATGCTGTTATGAACATGTCAAGATATGGAAATAACCTAAGTGTCCATCAACAGATGAATGGATAAAGAAGATGTGGTATAGATACGCAATGGAATACTACTCAGCCATAAAAAAGAACAAAATTTTGCCATTTGCAGCAACATGGATGGACTTGGAGGGTATTATGCCAAGTGAAATAAGTCAGAGAGAGAAAGACAGATACTGTATGATATCACATGGAATCTAAAAAATACAACAAACTAGTGAGTATAACAACATAAAAAAGCAGACTCACAGATATAAGGAACAAACTAGTGGTTACCAGTGGTTGGGGAGGGCCAATATTGGGGCAGGAGAATGGGAGGTATACTATTCGGTGTAAAATAGGATCAAGGATATACTGTACAGCATAGAAATATAGCCAATATTTTTTAATAACTATAAATGGAAGTAACTTTTCAAAATTGTATGAAAACTAAAAATGAAATAAATTTTTAAAATTGACAAATTTTGCATTAAAAATTATCACTGTACAACATAGAATTTATAAATTAGGAAAGTGATACTTAAAAAGCTGATGCACTGTGAAGGACATAATATCCTGTATTTGATATCTTGCCAAAAATTTTTAACCTGATTCTAATCATAAGGAAACAATCAGGCAATCCAAATTATTGGTAGTTAAAAAAAAAAGCACCAATCTGGTCTCTTTATAATAGTCAATGTTATGAAAACAATACAAAAGCAGTGGAACTACCTAGATTAATTTTAATCTAAAGTATATGTTGTTAATAGATATTGTTGTATCAATTTCATTAATGTATTTTGATTATGTAAGAAAATGCCTTATTCTTAGAAAGCATTTAAGAGTTAAGTGTCATGATGTCTGCAACTTATTTTCAAATAGTTCAGTAAATGTATGCATGTAAATAGAGAAAGAGAAAGCAAATATGATAAAATTTTAACAATCAGCAAATCTAAGTGAAGGGTATGTAGGTTTGAAATTATTCAAGATAAAATGTTGAAGGACAAAGAATTTTCCAATGCTTTAATATTTTGAATCTTTATAACCTGCCTAATTAATGATTCTAAGGTTCCTTGTCTCCTTTTTTGTGAAATTTACTACTTGATTCATAATAAACTAACTGAAAATGTATATGGGATATTGTTGTTAAATGGAAGTAGCAGCACAGTGTGATGGAAAGAACACTGACTGGGAAAGAGAATCTAATCCAAGCTCTGCTGAATATATTTTATGAGTTTAGACAGATTCTTTCTCATCTCTGAGACTATGGCTCTACCCGTATAATGGGGAGTTTTCTAAGTTGTATTCTTAAGAATTATACAAACCAAGTCTTACTGTAATACAGGATCTTCAAGTTCCAATAACACTCTTTTATTTCGCAGCAAATCAGTTCACACGCATTCTCCCTCTGTAAAGAGTTGGTTAACGAGCAGCATTTTGTCCATATAATGCTGGCTTCTAAGAATTGCTGAGTGATTAATGTAAAGGGAGAGGAGTTTTGAGTGTCAAAGTGAAAGCAGAATATATTGGCTTGTAATTTTTATTTAATCTGAAGTGCACCTGTCTGGCCTACTTATTCTACTACCAATTTAATTTATTTTGTAAAACTTAGAGTTGTTCTTCAAGGCAGAAAATGTTGGGAGGAAAAATAGTTCACATTTAGGCACTTTCATGAAGTCACCATTTCTTTTCATGGTGTTCTATCAGGAAATCCAACCAATACCTCTGTACGTTTCTATGGAAGGATAGCGTAGAAACTTTCAGATAACTTCAAGAAAACAAAGAATACCCTTCTGCCCACCTCACCCACCCACCCTCAGATTACTCCATCAACTTTTTACTGACATCTGAAATGCCACAACAACAAAAGCATTCCCTTGGCTTCACTTTTTTTCTTTCTTTACTCTTTGTTAGAATGCTAACATTATGAGGGTATATAGTATGACTCCTCATCAGTTTACTCATCAGAAACATTAATTTAACAGGTCATATCTTAAGAAACTCAGGGCTGAAGAGGAAGAAAGAGTCTGAGGGCATTTGGGGATGTTGGTCTAAATGAGAAAAGGGAGAAAAAGCCCAGATAGGACATAATGAGAGGCAACGTAGACAAACCAGTCACTCATAGCTCTGCTGTCTCAAGGCCCTTCTAGTGTGCATAAAAACAATAAGAGATGCCTGAGGGAAAAGCCAATCCACACAAGAGACAAAGCGAGGTTCTTTAACCCTGGACAACCTAGAAGAGAAGACTACTATGGTGGAAGGTATAGGCTGTTTTTCTTTTTCATTCCAAATGGTGCCAGCCTGGAATTAGTCAAAACTGTTCTAAGACTGTTGGAAATAGACTTTACCTGTCATGAATAACCTTGAAGCACTTAAAAGCACAAAATACTATGGTAGTTCTGGGTTAAAAATGTCTCCTAGTGGCATAGTCTATGTCTCTGTGCTCCAAATATTCTAAATATCCTACCAAAATATATTGGCTTCCTGAAGGCAAATGGTCCTTCTGAAGTATCCTTTATCTCCCTTCATTGGCCAAGTAGCCAGATTTTCTGTAACAACACTCACAGGAAAGGGAGATTGGTAGGACACAATATAGATTCTAGTGGGTCCTACTGAATGACCACGTGAATCATTCATATAATTTTAAAAAGAGTTTCATCATGATGAACCACACTTCACTGATGCTTCAACTGCCTGGAAAGAAACTATAAATGGATTCCATGTTAGGTTTCTCTGTGCAGAGACAAGCTCCCAGAGCCCACTTCAAACATGTTAACAGCTAACACCCTGTAAATGTCAGAAGCCCCACCAGTTCCTCTGTTAGAAATGATCTCATTCTGTGTGGGATAGTTGGCTTGCAAACAAGAATCTAAGTTCATTCATTCTCCCTCTCTGCCCTGGACAGTGTGGTGATCCTCAGAGAGGCATCTCAGAAGCAAGAAGGCGGTGGGGTAAAGCCGCTGTTAGAGCTGACAAGTAGTTGGACAGCTGATTATTTTGGACCTGAGTGATTACAATTACAGGCTCTCTACCTCACAGGCTTTTAAATTGGTTTCAGAAAGTCAGATAATTCTGAATGCCATGGAAACTTCTCATTTGAAAGCGGCAAGGGGATACGGAAAGTTTATTTCCACTGGTCAGTGTGATTCAGTGAACTCGACATGGAACTAAAAAAGAGAAGCACTTTGGGACTAATACTAACAAAGACACAAAATTTAGATAAAAGTAGTAGAAGAAGTAGATCTGGTTCTGTTTCACTTGGGCACATACAGGCAGACTCTTTCTAGAATGCCAATTAGTAATGAATAGAGAAAGAATTCTCAATATCTTTAGACTTTATTACAAATTTGTCAGCTGTAGAGGTACTACTGCCTACAAACAAATCCATTTTCTGAGTTTTGATCCATTTAACTTCTTTTATATCATTTTTATGTGACTGAGTTTCTATACTTGGCCAGTTTACCATCAGCCTTTTAGTGTCATTTTTTTTTATCCCAAGTACACGTTTGGCACAGGTTCTGTCCTTTTAAATAAATGGAGTACTAAATAGTGATTCTGAAAGTTATTGAAAATTCATTATGATTTTATCCTCCCCATTCATAGCATTCTTTTTGTCCAAAATTAATTCCCTGATTAAGAGAATATAACTACTTAATACTCTCCATCAGCCTTCATAATAAAATTTCATTTTCTTTTTCATAGAACAATGTATGTAAAGCAATGTAAATCATTTTAAACTTTCTCTGCTAGTCTAAGAGAAAAATAAATGACTAATAAAAGCAATCACCAGAGTTCCAGGTTAAAATGGTAGATGGAAAACACACATCTAAATTCACTCCTTCCTGAAGTAGAACCAAATGGGATCTTTAAAAAAAACAAAATCCCCATATACAAACAAACAAAAAATACTCTCTCAAAGATATCAGGAAGAAAGCCACTAATTTTTGAAACTATAAAAATCAGATAAATGAATGGCCACTGATTAAGTAGATCTAATACAGCCAAACTCCTAAGCCTTCAGTGGAGAATAGCTAGAAACATACTTGACTTACACTCAAAAGGCTCAGAAGCTGGCAATACCAGGGACCTCTGCTGTTTCTGCAATGGGAGGGAAGGGAAAACTGAGTGAGTGAAAGAATAAAATAAAAATATGGTAAAAGTTGTTTGAGAACCTTTTAAAACCCTAGATGTCCTTCCAGATTCTACTCCATAAAGTGAATGTACCTCCTCCACCCCAACAGAAATATGAAAGATAATTCTTCAGAAAAGTTTTAAATGATGAATCTCTGGGCTGGGTGTACTTAGCACAGTTGTGGACCTAGGAAACTTAATAAAAACAGAGGCACTCAGGAAAGTAGTCTTTGTTCTTCTTGTTGGTCTCTGCTCTGTTCCCAGGGCATGAGACCCCCCCTCCTCCCCCCCTCACCCACCCCCCATCTCTGGACTCTATGTAATTGAGGCTTTTGTTTATTATTACAGTCTTCATTCCAACTAGAAACTGAGTTTTTAAGAAACGTTCTAAAATTTCCTAAACTCTTCCAAGGCAGTAAGCTTTTAACCCCAATATATCCTATTAACTTCCAATGCTCTCACTCTAAAGAGTTTGTGGTAGAATGAAAAGATATTAAGTGAAATAAAATTTGGAGATCAAGAAGAAAAAACAAACAGGGGCACTAAGTGGAGGATAAATAGTGATTGTTGAATGCTGGAACCACCAGCCCCACCCCTATCCTCTCCTCACCTCCCAGAACTCTGGCAGCCAAATCTCTAACATCTAGGCTGGGGGCTGGGAGACCCTTCTCTGGGACACCTGGTCAACCCAAGAGGAAATTTATAAAGACATTGACATCTGGAGCTTGGCAGCTAATTATCTGTCAAGACCACCCTACTGTGAAACTATAAATCTGCAAGCCCCATTCCCAGACTCAGAGCATTCAATTTAAACCCACATTCTATAAGCAGACAAGAAAGGATCTACAAACATCTAAGGAAAACTAACAGGAAGTTAGCAATCAAAACAAACAATAAGGAAAAAAGCCACTTGGAGGACAAGAACTGCAAGGGAAAACAAAACAAAACAAAACAAATAACTATTACTGATATCCTCCCAAATAGAAGAAAGGCATCCATGATCATGTCAGGAAATAGTTTTCAAAGAACAGAAAAGTAGATCTGGGAAATTAAAAACTTGATGGCAGAAATGAAAAACATCAATGGATGGGATGGAAGGTTAATTTGAGGAAGTCTCATAGAAAATAGAGCAAAAAGACAAAGAAATGAAAGGCAGGAGGGAAGGTTAAGAAAATAGGAGCAATCTAAGAGTTTCAACATCCAAAAAATAGCAGTTCAGAAGGAAAGAACTGAGAAAACAGGAGAAAATTATCCATCAAGTAATTCAAGGCAATTTCCTAGGATTAAAGGGCATACTGAAAGGATCCATTGAACACTGAACACACTGGAAAAAAATAAAACCACACAAAAATACAACACTGAGAAATTTCAGAATCTTACTGTAATAAAGACCTTAAAACCCTTGGTAAAGTGAGAAAAAAATTAATAAACCAAATGAACTTTTTCTAGAATAACAAAGAAAATAGTAATAACTTCAAAACTCTGAAGGGAAATGATTTCCCAGCTAGAATTCCAGGTTTAATCAACCTATCCACCTACTTGAAGGGTCAAATAAAGATATTTTCAAACATGTACAAATAAAAATTATGAAGTCATTTTGTGCTCCACCAAAATGAGGAAGTAGATTAAGAGAGACACAGCAGAGGACAAAGGAATCTTAGGTTGTCTTCTGAGATCCAAGCATGGATCTGAATTATTTAAGGTACAGGATGAGCTCCGTAATAAACTGGTCTCCCAAAGACATGGCTTTAAAAAGGCAGTAATTTATTTCTCTCCCATGTAACACCCCAAGT
Source organism: Mesoplodon mirus (assembly GCF_964341445.2). Taxonomy (NCBI): domain Eukaryota; kingdom Metazoa; phylum Chordata; class Mammalia; order Artiodactyla; family Ziphiidae; genus Mesoplodon; species Mesoplodon mirus. Next base: position 75,639,039 of record NC_138980.1, read on the forward strand.
TGAGCAATGAAGGTTGGTGGGACGTCTGTGCTTCACACAATCATACAGAGAACCTAGTTCCTTCTGTTTTGGTGCTCATCCAGATTGTTGGACTATTCTGCCTATTCAAAGCTTGAGGACTTATTTATGTGCTAGCTTGTGGAGAAAGGATGAGTATAAATCCAGAGTAAACAATTAAAGTTGTAGTTTACACACCTCACTTCCACTCTTAGACCATAAGAAATAACTTAGTCACATGATCACATCTACCAGAAGACAGTTTACAAAGTATAGTTCCTAGTTATGCAATCATGTGTCCAGTTTGAATTCTCTTATTATTGAAGAAAGGAAAAGAAGATGTGATATTATATAGTCTCTGTCATAGAGAACAGTCTGGATTGGATAATGTTTTAAAAACTTGTGGACAAGAGCAGTGTAACTCCCTATATCCATGGCCATCCTTCCCTCCAGAGTGAATAGACAGATATAGTGAAAATCAACAGAAACACAACTTTTATTTTTATTATTATTTTTTTGAATTTAATTTTTTTATACAGCAGGCTCTTATTAGTTATCTATTTTATACATATTAGTGTATATATGTCAATTGCAATCTCCCAATTCCCGCCCCCCCACTTTCCCCCCTTGGTGTCCATACGTTTGTTCTCTACATCTGTGTCTCTATTTCTGCCTTGCAAACTGGTTCATCTGTACCATTTTTCTAGATTCCACATATATGCATTAATATATGATATTTGTTTTTCTCTTTCTGACTTACTTCACTCTGTATGACAGTCTCTAGATCCATTCACGTCAGGAATAAAGACGCAGACGTAGAGAATGGACTTGAGGACACGGGGAGGGGGAAGGGTAAGCTGGGACAAAGTGAGAGAGTGGCATGGACATATATACACTACGAAATGTAAAATAGATAGCTAGTGGGAAGCAGCCGCATAGCACAGGGAGATCAACTTAGTGCTTTGTGACCACCTAGAGGGGTGGGCTAGGGAGGGTGGGAGGGAGGAAGACGCAAGAGGGAAGAGATATGGGGACATATGTATAGGTATAGCTGATTCACTTTGTTATAAAGCAGAAATTAACACACCATTGTAAAGCAATTATACTCCAATAAAGATGTTAAAAAAAAATACAAATGCGTATACCCTCTTAACCAGCAATTTCACTTCTAGGAATTTATCCTACAGATATACCAGTACAGCATTATTTATAGTTAAAACAGAAGATAACAATCTAAATATTCAATAATAGGAGAATGATGGAATTAATTATGCTCATCTACACAATGGAATAAAACATAGCCTCAAAAAAGAATGAAAACTTTGGAAACTGACTAAAACCAAAGCAATAAATTGTGATCAGTAACTACATGAGTGATTAAATGGATGCAAGCTTTGGCTCTGATCATAATTTGATTTCAAAAACATTTACAATATTACTTTGAAAATGAAAAAGATAGACTGTAACACTGAAAATGCAGTGGCATGACATTAAAGTTAAATGACATATGAATGCATAATTGTTTGTTTTTGTGAGTCAAAATCTGCTCAAAGTCACACTTCTCTTTAAAATAGTAATGGCAATTATATTGTTGACTTGGAAAAGTATTATGATAAATCAGCAGAAACATCAGATTTGGTGTTTATGACTTGGGTTGGTGCTCAGCTCTTTCACTTAATCATTTTGTAGCCATTGCTGTAACAGACACAAAAGGTCCAAAACTTAGTGCTCACTGAGGTTGGGCTGGGAAGCAGAAGGAGAGAAGGTGTAGCACCATAGCCCATGGGGGCAATGGGCTGAGTTATCATGGAAATTCAATGTGGAAAGCCAGAAATTACAGAGATAAAAACTGGGGTTCAGGGTCAGAAAAGACACAGGATGATAAAACTTAATTCTGCAGAGACTGAGTCTCTGGTACCTGGTGTTTTCCATAGGCTCTCTGGGTACAGGCAAGCTGGGTCTATTTTGGCAAGATGCCTCCAAGGCACTGGTTAGTGTTTATATGATCTTGGAAAAGGAACTTCGATTTCCTCATCTTTGATCTGTAAATAACAACACATAACCTGAAATGATGTACGTGAAAGGACTCTTACAAATATAAAATAGTATTAATTTATTTACTACTGCTGTTCAGGGAAACTACATTGATCTAGAACAAGAGTCACGCTCCTGTTAGTAGGACTCACCCATCTCCATGTGCACAAAGCAACTGTGAAATCCTGTCTACTACTGATTTTCAGCATTTTACTGTGGTATCTTCTTTCCTAAGGCCGTGTTTCATGTTGTCCTGAAATCTTTTCTCACTCTGTCCTATGTTGAGAGTCCCCTAGAGCTTATTCCTACAATAACTTCACTGCTTGTGAGTTTTCTGTCCCAAGCTATTAATTTCACAAGACTAACCCAGAGAATGTGTGATAGGTGTAACATCTTAGGATTCTCTTGCAGGAAGGAGTGCCTGTGCAATTAGAGGGAAAGAATGGTTCTTCAAAACTGTCTGTGATGAGTCCAGCTGTAAAATTATTCCACAATTTAGTTAGAAAATCAACAGTTTATTGGCTTGTGCGCTGCCTGCATTGTACCAATGTACACTATAGCCTTAAGCATTCATAACGCCTATTAAATGACCATAGGTCACCTCCTTTTGCTCCTAGCGGTATGCAGATGATCTTAAATAAAGTCACATAGCTAAATGTCTGCAGCGTGCTACAAATAGACTTAAAAAATCCCAAATCTAAATGATTGTTTTGATCAGGCGTCTCTTATAGATGTCTAACGTGGCAAGAAGTACCTATGCTGGGTAAGTACATAGCACCCTACGGTGTGCAGCCATATGAATTACTATAATCGGAAAGAATGAACATATTGAATAAATGGAAATGAGGTCATGAAAAAGCAAGCTTTTTTATAGTGCCATAAAATCAGGAGCAAAACAAAGAGATTTATCACTGTGGCAGAAATGGTTAATTGCTTCTCAATCCCCATTCTCCCATTCTGTTCATTTTTATCTGGGCAGCTTGCCACATAGCTAAAAGCCTGTATTCCCCAGTCTGCCCGACTGTGTGGCAATTCCTTGCCTCAAATCTTCTATAAAATCTAAAGGAGGATAAATAAATATAATATGAAAAAATTATCTGTAGGCTTACCTCTTTGATATACCAGCCTGGGAAGGAAGATGGTAAATATTACCTTTCAGCTAAGAACCTCCGTAGCCTGACCTCTGGAGCAAGGGGTGATGGAAGTTGGCAAAATAATTAAGTTTGTTTGACCTGAACATATGCATACGTGCTCATTTCTTACCACGAATCATAACCAAAAAGACAAAAAAGAGCAAACAAATCTGGAATCAGCTACGTAACTCTAATGGTGATCTTTTGCTACTACAACACACTTGTCAAAAGACACCCATGCTCTTCGGAGATGAGAGAGGAGTTAAGAAAGCATATAGGTTTAGAAAGGGTCAGAAGCAAAGTTCAGAAAACTGTATCTCCTCCTGCCAATTCTGATTTCGGATATTATTACAGACACCAAAGTGTTTTTGTTCCACTTGGTTCCCCAAAACTTAGTTCAGTGGCTGCCTTTGGCCGTATCCTGTGGGTGTTCCTCCTTCCTCCCCAAGTCTCCTAAGTCCTGCTTCAGGACTCCTGCAGTTCAAAAAGACACTAACTTGCTATGCAACCATATCAAGTAATGGAGTTGGACTGTCCTTAAATAATGATATGGCTTCATTTCATAAAATTGTATATTTAAGTCGTAAAATCTGGATCTAGATATCACCAAATCTAAGGTCTCAGCCTTTAGGTATCAAAGTATTACTATCTTCAGTTTTACAAGTGAAGCACAGAAAGAATAAGGGACTTCTCCAAGATCACTTGACTTGTTTTCTAAGAAAAGACCAGAACCCAGGTCTCCTGTCTCCTAAAAGTTACTCTTTTTTAAACTTCATGGAATGAGGTTACATAAGGCACCTACCAAAAGAAAAAATGCATTGCAGAAATTTCTTCAATGTTACTTATCAGCAAGGGTAGTCATGGGTGTATCCGTTATACACTGTCACAAGCATGTTGTGTAACAAACTACCCACAAATTACCCACTTGTTTTCAGTGGCTTAAAACAAATGATTTGTTCTCACAGCTCTGCAGGTCAATTGGGATGGCTCTGCTTCTCTCTTATTCTTTTCCCAGGACCAGTGAACTAACTAAAGAATGTCCCTCTCAAGATAATAACTGAGGCACAAGAGGGCAAGTAAAAGCACATGATAATGTTTCAATGCGTCCATTGGTCAAAACAAGTTACATGCTCAATCCCAACATCACTAGGATAAGAAAATATACCCCAACTATAGTGGGTGCAGTCACTGCAAAGTAATGCGGCAAAAGATGAGGAGGCATAGTCCTCTTGGGAACTGGTAGCAGCTGGAGCAGGGATCAGGGGGATGTCAAGTGAAGAGTTGGAATAGTAATCCAGTCTATCATAGCATAATGTATTGGAAGAAATTAGAGTTTTTATAAAAGTATATTATTTGCAGTCAATGCCTACCAGAGATGAAGCTCACAACAAATTGTTTCATACTCTTTAAAATTCCTTTAAGTGATTACATTTTCTAGATGAGCCAAATGTAATCCAAAATACAATTTTTTTTTTTTTTGGATAGAACTGAAAAAAAAAGACAAAGAACTTGATTGATGAAAATTGACTGCCAGCAATGTTTTTAAAGGGATCTCATTTAGAGAAGCAGATAAAATGTTTATAACTTAAAAAAAAGATGAAATATGAGAAGTTGGATGAATATGAAAGAGTTTAAAAATGTCAGTTCAAGGGACTTCCCTGGTGGTCCAGTGGTTAAGAATCCGCCTTCCAATGCAGGGGACGCGGGTCTGATCCCTCGTCGGGGAACTAAGATCCCACAGGCTGTGGAGCAACTAAGCCCATTTGCTGCAACTACTGAGCCCGTGCGCTCTAGAGCCTGTGCACCACAACTAAAGAGCTTGCATGCTGCAACTAGAGAAAAGCCCGTGCACTGCAATGAAGAGCCCACGCACTGCAACAAAAGATCCTGCATGCTGCAACAAAGATCCCGTGTGCTGCAATTAAGACCCAATGCAGCCAAATAAATAAAATAAATTAATTTAAAAAAAAGTTCAAGTAGAACTTCAATTAATAAAACATGTTCATCACTAAGCTGTGTGTGTGTGTGTGTATAAAATGGATATTTTTTTCATGCTGTGCCATCTATTTGTTAATAAAGTGTTATGACTCTTTACCAAGTAATTATTATAAGGTACCATTTACAAAAACTATTCTATCATGATACATTAAGAATTCAATTCAACAGGGGAAAAGCATAGAGGTTTTTTTTTTTTCATATTTGTTTTTTGTCCGTATTGTTGGTGAGCTCACAGGGACACTTCAATAATGAGACTTTTTATTTCAAAATAAACTATTCCATCTAATGACACTTTAAATTTCATAATATAGAGGTTCTTTTCTAAATAATATCTGATTTAAATTGGCAAGTAGCATAACTTCTTCTACAATCACAGCTGCATGATGTACTTTTGCTAAATAAATGTATTTATCATCAAACTGTGAAAAATCTGAAGTTATCGTTCCATCTTGCTGGGAAAAAAAAATCTGTGTTTCTCCTCTGAAGTCAATTAGTACTTCATTTATAACCACTTGTTCAGAATATGTTAATACCAGAAAAAAATTGTCAGGTATGTTTTCATCATTTGATAAAACATTTCATTTAAAAATTAAAAAATAAAAAGTCAGGGCTGCTCTCTTTCTCATTGCTAGGTGAAGTAACACATATTAAGGAAATGAATGTTAAATTGTTTTTTAGCCAAGACGTGGAAGCAACCTAACTGTCCATCAGCAGATGAATGGATAAAGAAGATACGGTATATATACACAATGGAATATTACTCAGCTATAAAAAAGAATGAAATAATGTCATTTGCAGTAACATGGATGGACTTAGAAATTATCATATTAAGTGAAGTAAGTCAGACAGGCAGAGACAAATATTATATGATATCACTCATATGTGGAATCTAAAAAAAAGGATATGAATGAACTTATTTACAAAACAGAAATAGACTCACAGACATAGAAAACAAACTTGTGGCTACCAAAGTGGAGAGTGGGGGAGGGAACCAGGTTGGAGGGAGAGAGAAGTTAGGAGTTTGGGATTAACATATACACACTACTATATATAAAATAGATAAACAACAAGGATCTACAATATAGCATACGAACTATATTTAATATCTTGTAATAATATATAATGGAAAAGAATCTGAAAAAATATATATTTATGTATAACTGAATCACTTTGCTGTATACCTGAAACTAACACAACATTGTAAATCAACTATACTTCAATAAAAATATGGTTAAAAAATTGTTTTTGATGTCCCAATTATATCAAATTTTTAGTGCTTCTGATTTTAGTGAAGAATATATTTGTAGTCATTCAGCCTTTTCCACATAGAGGTTACACTGAATTTTAAGAATTGACTCATTGAGAAATTACCATTCTTTCAGATTTGATTTATGGAGGAACTCAAATAGGCTAAAAAAGGTCACAATGAAGGTCACTTACAAACTACAACAAATCAAAGTTTTCTGTCTTTTTCAGTGGCCAGTTCATCACCATCACAAGCAATCTCTCTGAAGCCCAACTTGTGAATATTTAAACTACTGCCTTTGAGTAAGGCGACCCAAACCACCTCTCTGTGGCCTCCATGATGCCCCAGTGGTTTTCATTTGATAATTCTCTGTTCTCACAAAATAGGACACTCTCAAACATTTTTGAGGAATAATTAAATATGATTATAGAGTTTATTAGGAGTATTTACATTTGGTACATTAATTCTAAAGAATTCCAAAATATGAAGACCATTTCTGCTTGTATCTGTTGTATTACAGGTACCTAATAATCCCTGGAATATAATGTGTGCTTTATAAAGATTTTTTGAATAAAATAATGAAAACAGTACTAAAGACCAGCTTGTCTCAAAATTTTAAATAATATTTGGACACTCAAAGAACATGGATTTTTCACAAATGGTCTTAATGTTGGTATAATATGAATAAAAATAGTGTAGTCTGTTATCTATGATATCAATCATGAAACCCTTAGTTTCTAAGTGGCAAATAGGCAATAAAAAATGATCAAATCACTTCCATTAATTTTTCATACATTGTTCTATTCAAATCAATGGAAAATCAACCTTATTGATTAAAGTGGCTTAAATGTTTAACAATGCACCCATTTTTTGTTGTTCACAAAATCAAAATCTCAACATGTTCTTTATTTCACAGAGACCTAACAGTGGAAAACACAGACTTAATGACCCCCAATTGCTTCACTGACCACCAACTATGGGATTTATTTTAATTACTGTCCTCTTTATGATTTTAATATAAGTGCTTCTAGTCTTTTATCTATAAATATCTTTATGGAGTAAATATAATATTGTGCACACAAATGAGCTATTGTTGCTTTTGAAATTTAAATTTAGAATGCAAATATTCATCTGTTATTAAAAACTTTAAGTCATCTTTTAATAGTATATAATAGTCAATTAGATATATTTACAAAATCCTATATATCTACTTCCTAATTATTAAGTTTATTAGGTTACTTCCATTTTAAGTCATTATATATATTAACACTGTGATGCTCAGTTGTACATATACTCTGGTTTTAGGTACTTCAGATTATTTTCTTAGGCTATATTCCATAAGTGAAATTATTAGGGCAAATAATAGGGAAATTTTCAAACATTTTGTTCAAGTTTCCAAATTACCTTCCAAAAGAGTTTATGACAGATAATTCTCCCACTAGTTTTACATTTGAATGATAGCCTTACTTCCATCTCACTAGCATTTAGCTTAGTCTTATTCTAAAGGAGACTGTGTTAATTTGAAAGATGAGAAATGACATTATTTTTGCTTTAAATTTACATTTCTTTCATTACTAATGAGGTTAATTTATCTTAATGATTATTTGTATATGGTAAATGTTCTATCTCTGAGTATCTAATTTCCAAAAATGATTTCTTTAAATTAAAATATTCCTTCTAAAAAAAGTGATACAAATGAACTTATTTACAAAATAGAAACAGACTCATTGACTTAGAGTATGAACTTATGGCTACGGTGGGGGGGAAGGATGGAGGGAGGGATAGTTAGGGGGTTTGGAATTGATATGTACACACTACTACATTTAAAATAGTTAACCAATAAGGACCTACTGTATAGCGTAGGGAACTCTGCTCAGTGCTCTGTAATAACCTAAATGGGAAAAGAACTTGAATAAGCATAGATACATATATATGTATAACTAAATCACTTTGCTGTACACCTGAAACTAACACAACATTGTTAATCAACTATACTCCAATATAAAATTTTTTAAAAATGTAAAAAAATTAAAATATTCTAGGTCCCATTTAGTTGCCTTTCATCTGGTATAAAGAATCTCATTTCCCTCCATTTTGTGAAAATCTGGCAGTTAAATATTTATCATGTACCATTACCCTGGAAACTGCAGCCAGGTCCACTCTGGCCCTTCTGTGGCTGCACCTCTCTCCACAAGGTAAGGAGTCCATGGGGCCAAGAGGACAAAGCCTGTGTGCCCCGCCATCACAGTCCAGATGCCCAGCACCTGGAATTCCCTCTGTGAATGGCTCCAAGTCTATACCAGGGGTGGCATGGGCCTCTGCTGTAGGCTTGCCCTAGAACTGCCAATGTTAGAAACAAGTACTGCATGGACTCCTCCATATCTATCTTTTGAGTATATTGTTCTCAACTCACTCACAAAATTAATCCCTGGAGCTTTATATTTATGTTGAGCTAGTTGCAGGGCCAAGTTAGTAAACACAAGGGAATTAGAGTCAGTATGGATTTGAATTCCATCTCTGCGACTTATTAGCTTTGTGACTTTAAATAAGCAACTTAATGTTTCTAACTAACATAGTATTAGGATTATAGAATTATTTAATGTATACAGCGTTTGGCATATAAAGTCACTTGGTAAATTATGGTCTTCATTATGAGGAGAAAAAATCAAGTATTAGGAAAATTATGCATTCTCTTCATCTTCTGAGTATGTATTCAGGCAGAAGGTGTACTGTGAACTTACGTGTATGTGTGTACGTGCCTGTGTTCACACATATAGTCATAGAGACGTAGGTTTAAACTAAAAATTGAATGTTAGAGATTGACTAAATTTGGCTTGAAAGGTGCAAAAGTAGTAAAAACATATTCAGTCTTTGTATGAAATCACAGCATGATGTATCATAAAGAGCATCAAGCTCAAAATCAGCAAGTCTTATATTCACACCAGCCTCTTAGGAAAGTAAATACTCTGAACTTCAATTTCCCTAGCTATAAAATGACAGTAATAATCTTTCTCTGCCCATATAAAAGTATGATTTTACATATATTTATGCTTACTTATTTTATATTTATATGAATTTATAGATATAAATTATAAAATTTTATCCACCTTTAATATTAGTAGTGAGTAGTATCTACAGTAGTTACATAGTGATTATAGCAGTAGTATCTATAGTTATAGATATCTATAGTGATTATAGACAGTACTACCTATAGTAGTTCCTGTGATTGGTTTATATTTACTACTCTAGTTAGAATATTTTTACTCAAAATGTACCTATACTTGTTTTGGCTTTCCTGATGTCTTGTTGAATTAGCATTAAAAAATTAAATGGAAAATAAATGTATTCATTGAGACAAGAAGGGATAAAGTGAGTCTGAAAATCTTTAATTTTGGCGACATGGAACTGAATTCAACTAAATCCAATTATCCAGATAGGAAAATAAATGTAATATGGCTCATTATTTCTGTGTGTGTATATATATGTGTGTATAAATGTGTGTGTGTGTGTGTGAGAGAGAGAGAGAGGGAGAGAGACAGAGAGACAGAGAGGTGGAGAGATGGAGAGAGGGAGAGAGGGAGAGAGAGAGAGGGAGAGGGAGGGGGGGGAGAGAGAGAGAGAGAGAGAGCATGCTTTGCAGAAATAGTGAGAAACTAGGCATATGATTCATTCTCTGTTTAAAAAATAAAAAACTCTAGACCTCAGAAACATAAATAGAGCAATAGGTTAAAACAAATTGTAGAGGGATAAGAAAACACTGTCACTATCCTAACTTAATATTAACTCTCTTGTTTTCTTAAGTACATTGACATTTATACCTTACCACTAACAAGTAAGTACTTTGGTACTCTCTCATGTCATTTGGTCTTCTCCTTCTCATCATATTAATGATGGCTAGAATTTTACTTCTAAGTTAATTTTGGAAGTATGTTTTCATTTTTGTTTCATTAATCCTAGTTTCTTTTTTTAATAAACAAAAATAACTTTTACCAAGATATTTGATCACTCTTACTTCATCTATCTTGCCTCATCTCCTAAAATTGTTTCTCTCCTATTTCTCAAAAATGCTCTTACAATGGATCTTTGTGTAACAAGCCTTCTAAGGTTTTCATTTTTTAATGCCTGAGAGTATTTTCATTAAATGTCTTCATCTGAATGGTAATTTGGCTGGACATAAAGTTATATGTCAAAGTTCATTTCCTTCTTTTTTTAAAATATTTATTTATTTTTGGCTGTGCCAGGTCTTAGTTTCAGCCCACAGGATCTTTAGTTGCAGCATGCGGACTTCTTAGTTGTGGCCTGCATGTGGGTTCTAGTTCTCTGACCAGGGATCAAACCCAGGCCCCCTGCATTGGGAGTGTGGGGTCTTACCCACTGGACCACCAGGAAAGTCCCAGTTGACTTCCTTTTATACTTCAAAAATATTACTCTGTTACCTTCTTACTTCTAGTATTACTGGTGAGAAGTTCAAAGTTAACCTAAGGTTTTTTTCCTTTGTAGGTAATCCTCTCACTGACTTTACTTAGTATTCCATCTTTGATTCTGATATTCTTAAATTTCTAAACAATGTGGATTTTTTTCTTTGTATCTTCTCTTGATGCTGTATGAACCCTTTATATTTGAAGCTTATTTTTTTATTCTGGGAAATTTACTTCCATTATTTCTTCAAATATCTTCTTCTCTCCATTTTTACTTTTTTCTTTCCTTCTGAACTCTCCATTGTATCTTCTATCCCAATCCTTCATATCTCTTTAGCCTTTCCTTTTATATTTTTAAACACCTTATTATTTCCTAACGACTTCTGGAGTGTTTTCCAATCTGGTTTTCCAATTCGACTAAATTGTTCTTCAGCGATATCCATCAGACATATTCATCCCACACATTAGATTTTATATTTTAAATAATTTTTCATACCAAATTTTCTATTTGGTTACTCCTTATGATATTAGTTATGTTTCATATTAATATCATCCCTTATTTCTTTAAAATTAGCATGGTTATTTGAATTTATTGGTTCATGTATTAGAATAGATTATGATGTAGTAATAAAAAATCCTCAGTGGTTTAACTCATGCAAAGTCCATTACAAGCCTCAGCAATGCTCCAGGGCAACAGGATGTGGTGTCTCAGAAATCCAGATAGTTGGAGGCTCCACCACCATGTAGTTGAACCGTCTGGAGCATGCAACGCATTTGGCCAACACAGCAGGGGAAAAAGAGCTCTGGAGAATCCTGTACTGGCAATTAAAAGCTTCACACTTTAGTAATAAATCATAACTTTGACTTATAAAGAAGTGGCCCAGTACTAGTCACACGATCCTGCCTAACTGCGAAGGTGGAAAAGGGCAACTCTCCTATTTACCTGGAGAGAAGAAGTCGATATGGATGAACATTACACACCACTAGAGTCCCTCTGTTCCAGTACATCTGCTTCAGATTACATATACTATTCTATTCATTGATTTGCTTTTGAGGCAGTTGAACTCCTCAGGTAAAGAAGAAGGGTCACCACTGTAATGCTTAACTTAATGTGTCAACTTGACTAGGCCATGGTACCCAGATATTTGGTCAAACATTATTCTAGAGGTTTCTGTAAAGGCAATTTTTCAAGATGAGATTAACATTTAAATCAGCAGACTTTGAGTAAAGTAGACCATAATGTGGGTGGAACTCATCCAATCAGTTGAAGGTCTTTCTATAAAAAGACTGATCTCCCTATAGGAAGAAGAGATTCTGTCAGTAGACAGCCTTTGGACTCGAAGTGCAACATCAACTCTTCCCTGGGTCTCCAGGCTACTCTGCAGATTATGCATTTGCTTCTACTATCAAGTGAGCCAATTTCTTATAACTAATCTATCTCTCTCTCTCTTCTCTCTCTCCCTCTCCATATACACTTATCTCCTGTGGACTTTCTCTGTTCAACCCTGACTGACACACTAATAAAGCTTGAGTCACAGACTCTCACTACCAAATGGTCATATAGTTTTGTACATCTGCAAAAGTAAGATACTTGTATGCAGTCAGTTAAGACTTCCATCTCTTTCTTCTGTTTCTACTTCCATTCTAAGATACATGATTCACAGTAACTCCTGAGTACAGTTATTACTAGCTGTACCTGTGTAAAAATAGCTTCTGGGAATACTCATTTAGTGCACTGTGCCAACTCATCCTGCATCATGACATGTAAAAGGTCGTATAGTAGTATGAGAATGTTCTTCAGTGTCCAGCACTGAGAATAGAAAGGAAGTGGTTTGAAATGCACAAAGCTAAAAAATAATATGTGAAAAAATGATTCCAATCATCAGATATGGAAAATTATAAGAGAATTTGTTTTTCAATGATCCCCTAGTCAAAATAGAAGTTCTCTGTTTTTAAAAATATACTTGAAAATTCAAAATACATAATTTCAAATGCAACATACAATTTTCCTTTCGTGATACAATCATGCAAAATAGAATTGATAAGATGTCCTGTGACTATAAAGCACAAATCTATAGCAGTATCAAAAACATGTCAGTGTATAAAGTTGTATGATTTATGCATCCAGGTATCAATAAGAAAATCAAAATTGAACAATCATATTATAGAAAAGGATAAAATATATTTCTTGATTTAAATTGTAGTTATCTTTGATAATACAACTGTTGACAGATAAAGAGGTGAACAAAGAAAATAAAGAAAAAAAGGAAAACAGTTTTATAGGAATTTGTCATCTGGTTAATTAATAGAAATACATTTTCTAGATTTAGTGATGTTTGTGTTATCTCTCAGTTTTAAAACATGTGCATTTTATTGCTATTTCTTGTGTCAGCCTAAACAAATAATCGTTTTCACACCTGATTTTGTTATCTGTAATTTTGTTTTCCTGTTTTGTAAGATATAAAACGGTATAATTTTCAGGCCTCATAATCCTGGATCCACCCCTTCTCAGAGGTCTCCATCACAGATTCCCCTGTAATCCCCATGGGGCGAGACCAGAGTAGGGGCTCCCACAAAGCGATCCACGGTGCTGGGGGGCTGGCTGTCCCCCTGGAGGCCCCGGAGGCTCAGGGGAAAGCTCTCTGCGTGCTACGGTGCTGGCCTGCGGAAGGGGCAGTGCAGTCAGCCTGCAGTCACTTCTCTTACCTTGGATTGCAGCCTGTCTTGGTCTCTGTGGTGCAGAGGGGTGCTTCAGCCTCATGCCAGTGTTCTTGGATTCTCTCAATCGTGTCTTGTTCATGAATAGCTGTCATCTGTTCTCCTGAGTGGGAGCCAAGTCAGGAACCACCTATGTCGCCATCTTGCTGACATCACTCTCCATAGGTCTCATTCTTGTGTCTGCTGAACCTATGTCTTCTTGAGGGTATCAGCTGTTCTATCTGGTTAATGGAAAATGGCACAAGATTAAATGCTGAATCAATCAGTCCAGGTGAGTTGGGCAGGTAGAGATAAGCCCCCATAGCTGAGTATCTCAGGCTCCACAGAATCCCTGGTGACCTTTTGGCTGACCCTCCAGCAGGCAGCTACTCCAATCAGGGCTTCTTTAAAGCCTTAGGTGAATCAACAGAAGCAGGTTCGCTCCGGAGGCTGAAAACTGAAGAGTTTAATGGGGAAATACATGCTGGAGAACAGCGAGTCAGTCTATATCTATGTTAATAACTATGTTATTAACCTATGTTAATAACCTATGTTAATAACTTCTTGCTGGAGCAGGCCTTTTTTTGCACTGCTGTACTACACCCTGAATTGGCAACAGCAGTGATCCTCTGAGCTGCTGGGGAAAGGAAGGTATTTGCAGTAAAGCTTGCAGGCCATGAGACCTGCAGAGCAAGAAAAAGGCAAGTGAAGCTTAACAGAACTTTTTATTTCAAATTTTAGCATGTATCAGATTACCTGGATGGCTTGTTTAAACATAAATAGCTAGGCTTTAGCCTAGGTTTCTGATTCAGTAGGTCTGGAATTAGCCAATAATTTGTATTTTAAAATTTGTATTTCTAATAAACTTGAGGTGATACTGATGCTACTGGTCTTCGTAGCACATTGGAGAACCACTGTTCTATCCCATTCTCCCGTTTTCTGCCTCTGCCTTTCCTCTGCCCCAGGCTCCTACTACCCACTTATCCTGTGCAAACTAGTCCTCAGATGGTCTTCCCTCTGCGAGGGGGGTGGGGGTGGGGGGAATGTTTGTCCTCTATGAGTTCCTTAAGTTTATAGTTCCTTTCGCTTCTATAATTTCTCCAGCATTCATTATGGAGGACAGAGGCTGAAACTTATTTCACCATCTTGGCAAAACCAGAACCCACACCCCCTTCAGCCTCCTCCTGTCTCCTTAGTTTAATATTTACCTAAAGCCTTGGTGATGAGTCATTCTGGTTTTGCCAGGTAAAAATAAAATGATATAGAAAATTCCTCGTTAAACTGTCTATTCCTATTCAATTAAGTAACATAAAGTACACCAATACTGCGAAGTTGTCATCGGAAATCATGTCCGACAATAGACTGCCTCTATTACAGCAAGTTTCCTCTGGAAAACCCATTAAAATAAAAGGTCAGCTTGATGGAGAAGGAAGTGGTAAAAGACCATGAAAAGAAAACAGAGGAATGCAAAAAGTTTCTAAAACCAGGGATTGTGAGACCAAAGCTATAGTTATATGAATTTTAGACCAAGAATTTTCAAACTGTTAAATGTTGCCTTTATGTTGGAAATAAATGTCTTCAGAAACTTGATTATGCAGCAGTATTTTAATTATATATGTAGGTTTTAAAAAATCTATTGCCATTTAAGTAACATGTATAATAAATCATAATAAAATAAAGTAATAGTTTATATAGCCAATGACTCATTGTAAAGGGGCAAACTGAATTTTTTTTTTTAAATGAAGGAAAACAAAGAGGAATAATAGAAGAAAGAAAAACTACATACTAAGTAAACTCTACAGTGAGACTGGCAACTTGTCAAAGGCAAACTATTCATTTTTATCTGAATCACACATACACACACACACACACACAACATACAAATACACACACACACAAATAATACATTTCTTGCCTGTAAGTGACTATATTTATACTCTTTGCTTTCAGGTGGAGTCCTTTGATTGCTTTAAGCATGCCTGCTATAGGATAAAGACTAAACTGTAGATGTGTACCTAAAATAAAAATAAAAAAAGAAGTGATTTTAAACTATTAGAAAAAGTTATACATACATTTATATAGTATCCACAGTACTTTCTCATGGAATTATTCTCCTGGGACCCTCTCCCTTCCTACCCCCCTACTCCAACATACAGTGGAACAGAGTAAACTTTGAAAAACCTTGCTCTAGCCGATGTAAAAGATCTGAAATTAACAACAGTGCGGATTTAAAAGGAAGCTTTTTCTCTTTAAATTGGGAAGAGTTGAGGATAGTTTCGCAGCTCCTCGGAGGCAGCTGTTAAGAGCCACAAACACAGAGCTCAGTGCCTTAGCCTCGCTGCTTCATCCTGTGTTATTCTCCAAAGGAAGCTGAGGCCCCTTGTCCATGGCCCTATTCTCTCTGCAGAATGGCTATGAAAGATGAGTGCCAAATTACAGTAATTTAGACTTTTTAACAATTTTCTGGTAGCAGACTATAATTGACATTCATCTGTGGGGTGGAGTAAGGTTAATGATTCAATCACATTTTTATTATGAAGGAATCTTACCCTGCTTAAATCTGCCAAAAAAAAGGGGGGGGGGAGTCAATATGTATTGTTTCTGCAGTGTTGTTAGTGGTCATAGTTCCTAAGGAGAGCATCGTTTAAGCTAGTCCTTTGCTCACCATGTAAATTATCCTACCTAAGCGGTTCAAGAAAAATGAGCACGGGATGCTAAATTGCAAATTCCTTGATGCAGATTTAAGTAAAGTAAAAATCTACCTCCTGTAGTCACGACTGTGATGAATGTTTCCTTGGTACATGTCAGAATTGTTTGTCAAGACATTCTGTTGATCAGGAAATGGCTTTGCCTATCCAAAAAGCCTAACAATAGAGCCTTAGATCCAGAGTGAGCAGCTCTCCTGACAGTACTGGTTTTTATTAGATATACAGCTGCAATCCTCAGCCACAATAGAAAAAAAGACAACTTTGGAGGTACAGCAAAGTTTGGAAAGTGTGAGGGTGCCAGAGAAAAATCACTGGAAGATGTCACTTGCTTTACAACTTTCTGTGCCCACCTTCAACTTACAGGGCTCTGGGTCCTTGGAGGGAAGTCTTCTTTGTGGACTCATTTCAAAGAGTTTTCTCTGAACATGAATGCTCCAGCTCCCCACGGGGTCATGAAGCAAGAATGAATCGGCTATACATTTACCTGTATAGTTGCTGAAAACAACAACAAAGAACCTCTTCAATGTAAAAGAAAACAAACAAACAGTACAATGCCTGCACTTAAGATGCTATACCATTCTCTACGGTATGATGTTCTGAATGTTCAAGAACAATTTTGTAACAAATAACCTGTTCACTAAGAAAGCAACTATGGATACATTTTTTTCCCAAGGCAGGAAATATGTGAGTGGAAGGGACAGAATAGGCCCAGAGTGTACTCCTCTGTCTCTTCCTCCTGGAAAATAGAGAAGAAGCCCTCTGATGGAACTACAAACCCAGAGAAAAACAGTAACTACTGTGCGGTTCCTTCAGGGCAACGAAGCCATGTGTCAGTTGAGGATTTCTGACTACAAGTACCTTTAATTCCAAAAAATTCTCAGGATTGGACTTTCTAGTGTTGTGAGAAATCAATGGGGAAATTAATTTGTGGGAAGGAACAGAGAATAGGACTTAGAAGAGTCAAGGTTTTGGCATCAGAGGGATTTGGGGTTTTAATCCCACAAAGACAAAGGACATTCTTGAGCCAATTCTTTCTATTCTCTGAGAATTATTTTCCTTGTCTGTGAAATGAGGACTGACAAAATTTTCCCTAAGATCCATTTAAGTTTGAATATGGCACCTGAGGAATCTTCCTGTACAAATATAAAGTCACTAATCACACATGAAGCCATTCTCTTTTCTACCTTTGGTTTAAGATTGAGGCAGCATTTTGGTTAGGAGATCAGATCTAAGTTATACTTGTGACTAAGTATGTAAGTCATACTAAGGCATACTTGTGTCTGAATATTGGCACTTCTACCTACCAGCTGCATGATCCTGGGAAAGTTGTCAAACAGGTCTAGGCCTTAGTTTCCCCACCTGAAAAATGGAGAGGAAAACAATCTGTCTTAGAGGGGTGGTCGTGAGAATTAAATGTGTTAATTCAGGTGATGACTTGCAAAGTACTATGAACATGTGAATAGAGAATACAGAACATTCCACAAAATCGTAGTTTTTTTTTTTTTTTTTTTTAATCACATTTTACTCTTAGAAATGCATTTACTCTCGGACTTCCCTGGTGGCACCGTGGTTAAGAATCCGCCTGCCAATGCAGGGGACATGGGTTCGAGCCCTGGTCTGGGAAGATCCCACGAGCCACGGAGCAACTAAGCCTGTGCGCCACAATTACTGAGCCTGCGCTCTAGAACCCGTGAGCCACAACTATTGAAGCCCACGTGCCACAACTACTGAAGCCTGTGCGCCTAGAGCCCGTGCTCCTCAACAAGAGAAGCCACCGCAATGAGAAGCCCGTGCACCACAAGAAGAGTAGCCCCCGCTCACTGCAACTAGAGAAAGCCCGCGCGCAGCAACAAAGACCCAATGCAGCCATAAATAAATAAAATAATTTATAAAAAAAGAAATGCATTTACTCTCAAGGAGACCAAAGACACTGGCCCAGCGAGTTCACCTTTGCCTCTCAGCATCAATCTACATCCTTTAAGACCCTTTCAGAAAACTGTGACCATTTCAGTTTACACAACTGTTAGCAATAAGAATTGATTCAGTTCCATGAACTCTTTTCTTGCTACTATTGCTTTAGATCTTTGTTTTTGTCACCTTCACATTGAAATAGTATGGAGAAAACTATTGACTTCACTCTCTGAAACCAGAGAGATCTGTGCTTTTTCACCCGGCATCCTTCATTTTAAAAATAACTATTAATCAGCAACATTTTAATTATTCTTTTTTTTCAGGTTTCTAAGATTCTTCATATTCTGCCTATTTTTTTAACATCTTTATTGGAGTATAATTACTTTACAGTGTTGTGTTAGTTTCTGCAGTATAACAAAATGAATCAGCTATATGCATACGTATATCCCCATATGCCCTCCCTCTTGCGTCTCCCTCCCACCCTCCTTATCCCATCCCTCTAGGTGGTCTCAAAGCACCAAGCTGATCTCCCTGTGCCATGCAGCTGCTTCCCACTAGCTATCTATTTTACATCTGGCAGTGTATATATGTCAATGCAACTCTCTTACTTCATTGAAGCTTACCCTTCCCCCTCCCTGTGTCCTCAAGTCCATTCTCTACGCCTGTGTCTTTATTCCTGTTCTGCCCCTAGGTTCATCAGAAGCATTTTCTCTTTTTTTAGATTCCATATATATGTGTTAGCATATGGTATTTGTTTTTCTCTTTCTGACATACTTCACTCTGTATGACAGACTCAAGATCCATCCACCTCACTGCAAATAACTACATTTCAATTACTTTTATGGCTGAGTAATATTCCATTGTATATATGTGCCACATCTTTATCCATTCATCTGTTGATGGACACAGGTTGCTTCCATGTCCTGACTATTGTAAATAGAGCTGCAATGAACACTGTGGTACATGACTCTTTTTGAATTATGGTTTTCTCAGGGTATAAGCCCAGTAGTGGGATTGCTGGGTCATATGGTAGTTCTATTTTTAGTTTTTTAAGGAACATCCATACTGTTCTCCATAGTGGCTGTACCAACTTACATTCTCACCAACAAAGCAAGAGGGTTCCCTTTTCTCCACACCCTCTCCAGCATTTATTGTTTGTAGATTTTTTTTGTGTGTGTGTGGTTTTTTTTTGCGTTACACGGGCCTCTCACTGCTGTGGCCTCTCCCATTGTGGAGCACAGGCTCCGGACGCGCAGGCTCAGCAGCCATGGTTCGCGGGCCCAGCCACTCCGCGGCATGTGGGATCTTCCTGGACCGGGGCACGAACCCTTGTCCCCTGCATCGGCAGGCGGACTCTCAACCACTGCGCCACCAGGGAAGCCCATATTGTTTGTAGATTTTTTGATGATGGCCATTCTGGCTGAAGTGAGGTGACACCTCATTGTGGTTTTGATTTGCGTTTCTCTAATGATTAGGGAAGTTGAGCATCTTTTCCTGTGTTTGTTAGCCATCTGTATATCTTCTTTGGAGAAATGTCTATTTAGGTCTTCTGCCCATTTGTGGATTGGGTTGTTTGTTTGTTTTTTTGATATTGAGCTGCATGAGCTGCTTGTAAATTTTGGAGATTAATCCTTTGTCAGTTGCTTCATTTGCAAATAATTTCTCCCATTCTGAGGGTTGTCTTTTGGTCTTGTTTATGGTTTCCTTTGCTGTGCAAAAGCTTTTCGATTACATTAGGTTCTATTTGTTTGTTTTTGTTTTTATTTCCATTTCTCTAGGAGGTGGATCAAAAAGGATCTTGCTGTGATTTATGTCATAGAGTGTTCTGCCTATGTTTTCCTCTAAGAGTTTTATAGTGTCTGGTCTTACATTTAGGTCTTTAATCCATTTTGAGTTTATTTTTGTGTATGGTGTTAGGGAGTGTTCTAATTTCATTCTTTTACATGTAGCTGTCCAGTTGTCCCAGCACCACTTACTGAAGAGGCTGTCTTTTCTCCATTGTATATTCTTGCCTCTTTTATCAAAAATAAGGTGACCATATGTGTGTGGGTTTATCTCTGGGCTTTCTATCCTGTTCCATTGATCTATATTTCTGTTTTTGTTCCAGTACCACACTGTCTTGATTACTGTAGCTTTGTAGTGTAGTCTGAAGTCCAGGAGCCTGATTCTTCCAACTCCATTTTTCTTTCTCAAGATTGCTTTGGCTATTCGGGGTCTTTTGTGTTTACATACAAATTGTGAAATTTTTTGTTCTAGTTCTGTGAAAAACGCCATTGCTAATTTGATAGTGATTCCATTGAATCTGTAGATTGCCTTGGGTAGTATGGTCATTTTCACAATAGTGACTCTTCCAATACAAGAACATGGTATCTCTCCATCTGTTTGTATCATGTTAATTTCTTTCATCAGTGTCTTATAGTTTTCTGCATACAGATCTTTTGTCACCTTACGTAGGTTTATTCCTAGGTATTTTATTCTTTTTGTTGCAATGTTAAATGGGAGTGTTTCCTTAATTGCTCTTTCAGATTTTTAATCATCAGTGTATAGGAATGCAAGGGATTTCTGTGCATTAATTTTGTATCCTGCTACTTTACCATATTCGTTGATTAGCTCTAGTAATTTTCTGGTAGCATCTTTAGGATTCTCTATGTGTAGTATCATGTCATCTGCAAATAGTGACAGTTTTACTTATTCTTTTCCGATTTGTATTCCTTTTATTTCTTTTTCTTCTCTGATTGTTGTGGCTAAAACTTCTGGTAAATATGTTGAATAATAGTGGTGAGAGTGGACAACCTTGTCTTGTTTCTGATATTAGTGGAAATGGTTTCAGTTTTTCACCATTGAGAATGATGTTGGCTGTGGGTTTGTCATATACGGGCTTTATCATGTTGAGGTAAATTCCCTCTTTGCCTACTTTCTTGAAGTTTTTTATCTGAATGGGTGTTGAATTTTGTCAGAAGCTTTTTCTGCATCCATTGAGATGATCATATGGTTTTTCTCCTTCAGTTTGTTAATATGGTGTACCACATTGATTTTTTTGTGTATATTGAAGAATCCTTGCATTCTTGGGATAAACCCCATTTGATCATGGTGTATGATCCTTTTAATGTGCTGTTGGATTCTCTTCGCTAGTATTTTGTTGAGGATTTCTGCATCTATGTTCATCAGTGATATTGTCCTGTAGTTTTCTTTTTTGTGACATCATTGTCTGCTTTTGGTATCAGGGTGATGCTGGCCTCATAGAATGAGTTTGGAGTGTTCCTCCTTCTGCTATATTTTGGAAGAATTTGAGAATGATAGGTGTTAGCTCTTCTCTAAATGTTTGATAGAGTTCTCCTGTGAAGGCATCTGGTCCTGGGCTTTTGTTTGTTGGAAGATTTTCAATCACAGTTTCAATTTCAGTGCTTGTGATTGATCTGTTTATATTTTCTATTCCTTCCTGGTTCAGTCTGGTATGGTTGTGCTTTTCTAAGAATTTGTCCACTTCTTCCACGTTGCCCATTTTATGGCATAGAGTTTCTTGTAGTAATCTCTCATGATCCTTTGTATTTCTGCAGTGTCAGTTGTTACTTCTCCTTTTTCATTTCTAAATCTATTGATTTGAGTCTTCTCCCTTTTTTTCTTGATGAGTCTAGCTAAAGGTTTATCAATTTTATCTTCTCAAAGAACCAGCTTTTAGTTTATTGATCTTTGCTACTGTTTCCTTTATTTCTTTTTCATTTATTTCTGATCTGATCTTTATGATTTCTTTCCTTCGGCTAACTATGGGGTTTTTTTGTTCTTCTTTCTCTAATTGCTTTAGGTGTAAGGTTAGGTTGTTGATTTGAGGTGTTTCTTGTTTCTTGAGGTAGGATTGTATTGCTATAAACTTCCCTCTTAAAATTGATTTTGCTGCATCCCGTAGGTTTTGGGTTGTTGTGTGTTCATTGTCATTTATTTCTAGGTATTTTTTTATTTCCTCTTTGATTTCTTCAGTGATCTCTTGGTTATTTAGTAGTGCATTGTTTAGCTCCATGTGTTTGTATTTTTTTACAAACTTTTTCCTGTAATTGATGTCTAGTCTCATAGTGTTGTTGTTGGAAAAGATACTTGATGTGATTTCAATTTTCTTCAATTTACCAAGGCTTGATTTGTGACCCAAGATACGATCTGTCCTGAGGAATGCTCCATGAGCACTTGAGAAGAAAGTGTATTCTGGTATTTTTGGATGGAATGTTGT
Organism: Mesoplodon mirus; assembly: GCF_964341445.2. Classification (NCBI taxonomy): domain Eukaryota; kingdom Metazoa; phylum Chordata; class Mammalia; order Artiodactyla; family Ziphiidae; genus Mesoplodon; species Mesoplodon mirus. The sequence goes on from NC_138980.1 coordinate 75,661,400, forward strand.
ATAAATATCAATTAAGTCCATCTTGTTTAATGTATCACTTAAAGCTTGTGTTTCCTTACTTGTTTTCATTTTGGATGATCTGTCCATTGGTGTAAGTGGGGTGTTAAAGTCCCCTCGTGTAACTGTGCTACTGTCGATTTCCCCCTTTTTTTTGCGGTACACGGGCCTCTCACTGTTGTGGCTCTCCCGTTGTGGAGCACAGGCTCCAGACGTGCAGGCTCAGCCGCCATGGCTCACGGGCCCAGCTGCTCTGTGGCATGTGGGATCTTCCCGGACTGGGACATGAACCCGTGTCCCCTGCATTGGCAGGTGGACTCTCAACCACTGCGCCACCAGGGAAGCCCTCGATTTCCCCCTTTATGGCTGTTAGCATTTGATTTATGTATTCAGGTGCTCCTGTGTTGGGTGCATAAATATTTATAATTGTTATATCTTCTTCTTGGATTGATCCCTTGACCATTATGTAGTGTCCTTCTTTGTCTCTTGTAATAGTTTTTATTTTAAAGTCTATTTTGTCTGATGAAAATGGCTACTGCAGCTTTCTTTTGATTTCCGTTTGCATGGACTATCTTTTTCCATCCCCTCACTTTCAGTCTATATGTGTCCCTAGGTCTGAAGTGGGTCTCTTGTAGACAGCATATATATGGGTCTTTTTTTTGTATCCATTCAGCCAGTCTATGTCTTTTGGTTGGAGCATTTAATCCATTTACTTTTAAGGTAATTATCAATATGTATATTCCTATTACCATTTTCTTAATTGTTTTGGGTTTGTTATTGTAGGTCTTTTCCTTCTCTTCTGTTTCCTGCCTAGGGAAGTTCCTTTAGCATTTGTTGTAAAGCTGGTTTGGTGGTGCTGAATTCTCTTAACTTTTGCTTGTCTGTAAAGGTTTTAATTTCTCTATCAAATCTGAATGAGATTCTTGCTGGGTAGAGTAATCTTAGTTGTAGGTTTTTCCACTTCATCACTTTAAATATGTCCTGCCACTTCTTTCAGGCTTGCAGAGTTTTTGCTGAAACATCAGCTGTTAACCTCATGGGGAGTCCCTTGTATGTTACTTGTTGTTTTTCCCTTGTTGCTTTTAATATTTTTTCTTTGTATTTAGTTTTTGATAGTTTGATTAATATGTGTCTTGGTGTGTTTCTCTGTGGGTTTATCCTGTATGGTACTCTCTGTTCTTCCTGGACTGGACTGTACTATTTCCTTTCCCATGTTAGGGACGTTTTCGACTATAATCTCTTCAAATATTTTCTCAGACTCTTTTTCTCCTCTTATTCTGCGACCCCTATAATTCGAATGTTGGTGCATTTAATGTTTTGCCAGAAGTCTCTGAGACTGTCTTTAATTCTTTTCATTCTTTTTTTCTTTATTCTGTTCCCTGGCAGTTATTTCTACCATTTTATCTTCCAGCTCACTTATCAGTTCTTCTGCCTCAGTTATTCTGTTATTGATTCCTTCTAGAGTATTTTTAATTTCAGTAATTGTGTTGTTCATGACTGTTTGTTTGCTCTTTAGGTCTTCTAGATCTTTGTTAAATGTTTCTTGTATTTTCTCCATTCTGTTTCCAAGATTTTGGATTATCTTTACTATCATTACTCTGAATTCTTTTTCAGGTAGCTTTCCTATTTCATCTTAATTATTTGGTCTTGTAGGTTTTCACCTTGCTCCTTTGTGTATAACAAACTTTCTTGTCATTTCTTTTTTCTTTTTCTTTTGATGGTTGGTGCTGTATTCCTGTTTTACTGGTTGTTTGGCCTGAGACGTCCAGCACTGGAGTTTGCAGGCAGTTGGTAAAAGCTGGGTGTTGGTGCTGAGAAGAGGATCTCCGGGTTGCCTCACTCTGATTGATATTCTCTGTGGTGTGAGGTTCTTTGTTAGTCCAGCTATTTGGACTCGGAGCTCTCACCACAGGACACTGGGAGTGACCTCCGGCCTGGGAACCAAGATCCTGCAAGGTTCGTGGCATGGTAAAAAAAAAGAAAAAAGGAAGATAGAAAGAAAAAAAGGAGCAGTACAATATCAAAGAATAAAAAATGAAATAAAATTAGAAAGATAAAAAATATATTAGGAAAAATAAAACTATAATTGAAACAACTGCAACAAGGTAAAATAAAACCACAACGGAAGAAAGAAAACAAAAGGGGGAGGGGAACAAGCCAAAAGGAGAGATCACTAACAAAGTATAAAGAATAAAATAAAGTTAGAAAATTAAAAGATTTATTAGGAAAAATAAAAATATAAAAGAATCAACAACAATGATTCAGCAAGGTAAAACAGAACCCCAATCTAAAAGAGGAAAAAAGAAAAGAAAAAAAAAGCCTTGGTTATGGGGGTGAAGTTTAAGTGGGGGGTGGAACTTAGGCCAGGGCAGGGTTTAAGGTGGGTCAGGACCTAGGCAGGTGGGGGGGTGACGTTTGAGCATGGGATGGGGCCTAGGCTCAGGACCCACACAGCCAGAAAAAGCCTTGGGGGCAGGGCTTAGGCAGGGCGACATTCAAGCATGGGGCAGGCCCTCTGCTTAGGACCTGTGCGGAAGGGGAGAGGCAGCACATGGAAAGGAGCGCCTCTGGATTGTGGAGTTCCGGAGTTTGGAGATAGGGCCCTGAGTGAGGGTGTGTGGGTGGGGTTTAGGCCCAGCGCATTGGAGGGGGTCTCAGAGGGGGTCTCTGAGTGTAGAGGTAGGGCCCTGCGTAGGTGTGCAGGGGTGGGGCTTGGGCTCTGTGCGGCAGCAGGGAGGCTCCAAGGGCAGAGGTTTAGGCCTGGGAATCCAAGAGGCTTCCTGGTGTCTAAGTGGACAGGGAAAACACTGGCTGCATTCCCTTCCATTCCTTCGTGCCCCTCCCCCACTGTGTCCCCCAGGGTCTCCCCTGTCGCCGCTGGACCCTTAACTGTGGGTGGGTCCCGCTGGGTGTAGGAAGTCCTTCCCTCCCCCAGCCACCCCTCAGGGATGCCAGTCCTGGAGTTCTGGCCTTTACTTTTGCTCCCCCTTCCCCCACTTCACTCCCTCAGGACTCGGGCAGCTGGAGGGGGCCTCCATGGGCAAAGGATCAGGCCCGGGATCTCAGCAGGCTCCTGGGGGCCCATGTGGGCAGGGGAAACCTGGCCACGCTCTCTTTTGATCCTCTGTCCTCCCAGTGGTTCCCCAATTTCCCCCTTCGTGTGTGGGATCCCTTCCCCTCCCCCAGCCACCCCTCAGGGGCACCAGTCCCGTCCCTCCTCCACTTCCTCTCCCCCTTCACTTCTCCCACACCCCACGTCCTACCCGGTTGCTGGGGTTTCCTGCCGTCCCCTTAGCTGTCTGTGGTCCCCCAGTGGTGCCTGGTATGTGCCCTAGTTGTGAGGAGACGCAAATTCCACATCTTCCCAGTATGCCATCTTGACTCTAAATCTGCCTATTTTTTTTTATTTGAGAAGAAAGAGGAGAAACATTTCTATAAAAAATGTTCTTTCACCGAGAAAGGAGGGTATAAAAATGTTGGAGATGTGAGGGTAAGAGTAAGCCTGTGAGCAAGCCATCTAGTGTGTCAGTGAGTGAGAAGGAGAAAATTGGAAGGAGAACTATAGGCAGAGAGAAGGAAACAGATTGAGAAACCAATTTTAAGCAGAATCAACTAAAGGAAAGTAGAAGGTTTGAAAAAAATAAGAGAGTGGCAACAGAAGGAGAAAGTCTGGTGAGAAGTGAAGAATAATAAAAATTTATAGCAATTCATGTATATGACAAATTCAACCCACATTTGAATAGAAATACCAAAAGAAACACCAAAGAAGGATCTAATGGAAGGTTCTCATCACCCACATAAAATGGAGATTCTTTTCCCTAACATTTATTTATTTATTTTTTTTGGTTGAAGTACTTTTACTCTCAAATTTCTAAAACTTACTGCCCTCTTCTGCCATTTTCTCATTCCTTTTATGATTTTTATTAAGGCTAAATAATTCATTGAAATATAAACATATGTTCTCTTCATAAGTATTTTCCCCTCCTCCATCCCAGGAAGGTAGTTAGACCACCATTCAAGTCATCTATAGAAATTATCTCAAGTAGTGCACTAAGAAAATGTGCTTAGGCTTCTGTGTTTATCAGTATGACATTCCAGATACCCCAGATATCATACTCACTGAAAACAAGAAAAAATTATGGAAAATAAATATTAATCCATATAAATTCTTCCCTGATCTGCCAAGAAACTAAGAAATAGTTAGGGGCTTTCAGCAACTGTGAAGCTGGGGAGATCTCAGCCGGGCTGAAGACCTAAGATCTCATTGTCCTCCCAGCTCTTTGACACTGCCCTACAACCCCTCAGTAAAATGGTCTGATCCATTTCCCCTCTCAAAAGAAAAGAAATAGTCAGGGGCCAAAAATAAAGTCAAAGAGGGAATTCATAGAGAAAAGTAAGTGCTCACCAAATGGCTTTCATGTGGAGGTGACTGCTGACCCATGGTGACTCTGAGTTTCTGTTTTGGTGCTATTGCGGGAATAGTGGAACAAAGTCTAATCTTAGTTCCTACAAGATGGGAACTGAAGAGGAGATCTTATACGAAGCTGGGATTTCACCCTCTCAGTACAAGGGTGAACTGGACATAAAAAACACATTGCAGAGGAAATCTGCCTGTCTTGATGGACAGAAAGAACAAAAAGAAATCCTCCTTGATAATGTTGATGCTGACCCAGGGTCTTGGACTCTTTAATCAATATAAATTGATAAGAGGCCAAACAAGAAGTTCAGGCAAGGCTTTATGGGACTCGTGCTGTGGCACAATGGAGCAAAAACAAGAAACAGGTGCCCTTGCTCGTTCCCTGAGGAGGGGTGAGCTGGTTCCTCAAAAGGGTGAGGCTGGGGGCAGATCAGGAGGTCAGGCTGGAGGGTGGCTCCGGTGATCTGCCCGCCCCCGTGGTGGTGCTGCGTGCAGGGATCACGTGCAGGACCCTTCTTTTGCTCCTGGCACCTCAGAAGTGACAACTGGTTTCTGGCCTTTTTTGTATCTTATTGTTCATAATTTGCCCCAACTGTGCATTCATGTATTTTTAGTCCCTTACAGTTTCTTTGTGTTCTTTGCTCGAAGAGACATTTGTCCAGGTGCAAGCACTCCAGTAAAGGGTCTAAGGTCCCAGGTCCCAGCCTGTCTCAATGTGAACCAAACCTGACCCTCAGAATGGTTTATAGCAAAATGCTAAAGGGGATATCAGTAATGAACTGTTGTTATTAGCTGTTTAAAAAAATCCATTATCTTGCCAAATAAAGGGAGTTATGTCAAGATTATAGAGACGGGAGGGATATTGAAATAAAATGTTTTTGTAATTGAAATTGGAAGGGACTAAATTCAGCAACAGAGTAGTGACTGCTTGTATTCGTGTGCGGGTAAAACAAAGGAAACAGGCAGGAACTGTGCATTTTTGGAGGCACTAAAACTAATTTCATTAACAGCTCCACAAAGACAGAGATTATAGGTTCCTACTCAAGGCCCAATAGAAGCAAGGATGACTGAAGAGACAGCCCATTCAATTCTGAGAAGAAAAAAAGTCAACCTCTCATGATTTCTCCATGGGATGTGTAGTGACTGAGTACCATACAGCCTTCATTCTCTCCTATTTTAACTTCCCTAAATCTGATACTCAACAGAAAAAAAATGGCACATAGGTAATCACACATTTAAAGAGCATCTCTGGAGTATCTGCCCTGAAGCTGGCACTGACATAAGCAAAGGCAACACAGAAATGAATGCGATATGCTCTGAGCCCTGGAGGAGCTCTGTATGGGAGGAAGAAGAATGGAGACTGAAGCTTTAATACAGAACAGTGAAAATGACATGCGGCAGAGGTTGGGATGGCAAAGTATAGTGGAAAATACGAGGCAGAGCAATTAGCTTTGACGGCGAGTACTAGTGGTTGTTTCTCAGCTGAATCAGAGGAAGGTGGCCTTAGGAACAGGAGTAGAAGAGTTTGTTCAGTGAGTAAGAAGAAGAGAATGATACTCCAGGTAGGAGATGTGGCATGGGAAAAGGCACAAAGTCACGGAAGGATTTTGTGTGTTTTTGTGTAAAGATAAAATGTGTTACAGAGTAAATCACCAGCCAGTTTACATCAAGAGCAGATACTTTTCCAAACAAGAAGCAACTGGGCCACGGGTAGTGGTCTTGCGTGGTGTGGTCAAGTTCTCTTCCACAGCAAGGGGTGAGATTGACCACAGCTGATTCAGGGATGCCAGTAAATGCCTGGGGATTCTGAGATATGTCTGCCTGTAAAAATTGTACTATATGTTAATTTGAGAAAATCAAGCGTGGTACTTGTGGTTGCAATGCAGTGGTGCTGAGAAATTCACTTGCTGATAACACAAACACAGGTAAAGAGGACACAAATGATGTCATTCTTATTATGGGAGGTCACTTATTTACACATGTATACAAAAAAATGTTTACATCTCAAGAAATCTGTTAAAGGCTACAAAGTAAAAACTGCACTTTTCTTACAATTTAGCTTAGGAACTAAGGTATGCATTCATTCATTGATTCACTCAACCAATATTTTTGATCATTTACTATGTATCAATATCAGTCTAGGTGCTGAAGACATAGCAGTGAAGAGGTGGACATCACTGCTCACATGGCACTTATATTCTACTGGAAGAACCAAAAACTTGCAAGTCTTGATATGATTAGCTGCAGCAGTTAAACAGATATGGTATAAAAAATGTTCCAAACATGATGTGCATCAAGGTCACCTGGAGATTTTTTTCTATACACAGAGTCCCAGGTTCCAATCACTAAACATCCTGTGATTTTAAGAAGTCTCCCTTGAGACCCCTGATATGCAGTCAGGTTTAAGAAATGATAATGCAGACCATTATCCTAGGAGCTGCAGAAATTAACCAAGTGAATGCTCACTTTTATGAGACCAGCTGTCTAGATCAACCTAACAACTGAGCTGAGCTTATGCTGGTACAAAGCAATTTAGATATATGTACAAACTGGGACTTCCCTGGTGGGCCAGTGGTTAAGACTCTGCACTTCCATTGCAGGGGGCCCGGGTATGATCCCTGGTCAGGGAACTAAGATCCCGTACACCGCACAGGTTAAAAAAAATGCATTAAATATATTTACAAAATATGACAGATATGTATTTTGTAAATATTTATATGGAGAGAATACATATTTTATACATGCCTGGGTATATATATACCTGTGCTTGTGCACTTGTTGCAGGAATGGGGACCCCTTTCAGGGCCCAAGAGTGGGCTCTTGTCTAACACTCAGAGGAGACACACGTGCTGACAAAGCAAGAGACTTATTGGCAAGGGGCACCTGGGCGGAGAGCAGCAGGGTATGGGAACCCAGGAGAACTGCTCAGCCGCGTAGCTCGCAGCCTTGGGTTTTATGGTAATGGGGTTAGTTTCCGGGTTGTCTCTGGCCAATCATTCTGACTCCGTGTCCTTCCTGGTGGCTCACATGTCCCTCAGCCAAGATGGGTTCCAGCGAGAAGGATTCTGGGAGGTTGGTAGGACATATGGACTGGCATCTCCTCTCTCCTTTTGACCTTTCCTGAACTATTCCGGTTGGTGGTTCCTAACCAGGACCTCCTGTTGTAAGGTAACTCATGCAAGTGTTTACTGTTGGGCCTGGCCAGGGTGGGCGGTTTCGGTCAGTGGTTCCCCTAACACAGGGGTCCCCAACCCCCAGGGCTGCGGAACAGTAGCAGTCTGTGGCCTGTTAGGAACCCGGCTGCACAGCAGGAGGTGAGCATCCAGCAAGCAAGCGAAGCTTCATCTGCCGCTCCCCATCACTTGCACTATCGCCTGAACCATCACCCCCACCGCCCAAGTCAGTGGAAGAATTGTCTTCCAAGAAACTGGTCCCTGGTACCAAAAAGGTTGGGGACCACTGCCACACTTGTGTATCTTTTTTGGTGTATTATATTTGGGACTAATTAGTATTGATTCTACACAACCACACCAACATTGTACACTTTCTGCAGTATTCTTTGTAGACAGTGAAGGGTGGGGTACAGCAAAGTAATTTAGAGCTGATCTGTATTAAACCTTTTAAATTTATTTATTTTAGCTTAGTGATATATGTCTTCCCTAAAGGGCTGTTCACCTCAAAAATCCCTTTACAAGTCATTTGGAGTTAAGCAAACATCTCAATGGCTTGTGCCATGTATTTCATTAGCTTATTCAGCAAGCATTTTCAATATTCCTTCCGCTTAAAATAAGAACTTAAGTAATTCAGCTGCAGTAGGTCATGTTAAGACCCAGTGAGCGGTGGGGTGAGGGCTGATCACTTTCTCTCCTCTACTCCCTTTCCCAAACTCTACTCATTTATCCTGAAAGATTAAGCCAATGTGTAAAAGCAGCTGTATTCTTCTTTCTTTAGGTCACTTGATGACATCATCCCCAAAGTATCTTTTTGTAAATTTAAAACTTCTACTGATTAAATTCAACCCCCCCAGAGAATACTCCAAATTGAGAAATTTAGGTAAGAAAGATAAGTTTAACTCCTTTAGAAAATAAAATGCCTTCTGCAAATTTCTTGTATTTACTTTTTAAGATTTCTACTTACTCTATTCAGAGACTGAATTGCAAAATTTCTTCCATGACAATAGAAGAAGGATTTGTATCTGAATTGTATGATACTGGAATAGATACAGACTATAACTTAAATATTTCCTTCATGGTTTTAGGAAGATGTTCATTTCAGAAACTCCTAATATCTCACTTTAATTAGTAAATAATTTATATAATAATATTCAAATAGGGTTTAACATTCTTAGAATAACATAACAGAAAACTCTCATTGCCTGTCTCAGTGATAATATTTCAGAAGCCATTGTGGCATATTTATGACTAGTAGTCAAGAAGTTGGAGGTCTATATTTCTCTTAGAAGTGATGCTGGTTGGGAGAAATAAAGAATGTGTTAATGTATTATTACTAGCGTATGGGTTAGCAATAATATAAACATTGCTTGTAGGATAGGATCAGAAGTTGGAGACAAAAGCATGACAGAGAGATGCAAGTACTATGCAAGATCAAGGAAAATCTATGTTCTTCACCATCTGCCTGTTTCTTTCTCTGTGTGAAAAACAGTGGAAAAATAACTTTCATAGGAAAGATTAAAAATTACCTAAAGTATCACTTTCAAGCAGGTTTCCAGCTGAGGTAGAAGGCCCTACCTACCTTTCACTGCTTTATGAATCAGCAAATTTTTTCATAAGCATTTTTTCATATCTAACAGTCAAACAACTTGAATGATTGCATGTTAGAAGCTAAGGAACCTTCTTACCTTCATTATAATACTGTTCTGTTCTATTTCTGCATTGCTTCATTACTTTAAAAAGATGGAATTTTCATTTGTTCTCTTTCTATCATAAGTGTCTCATGGGTGAAGATTCATTTCTGAAAGCAATAAAAAATTCATTTGGTTCATAAAGGAAGAACTGGTTGTGAATTACATTACCAAAGCTGTTCTTGATATGCTTATCCATTAAAATAAAACAGAATAGTTGAGAAACTCCCATTAAATCATTAAAGGAATTTTTTAAAGTTACCGTTTTAAAGGACTGATTTTATTATTGTGTTATTCAATATGCCTAAGAAATTGGTCCATTCTTATAAGTCCTGAATAAATAACCCACTAAAAAATCATGGCCAAGTGGTTTTAAACTAGAGAGTACCTGTTGAGTAATGTGAAAACCAAGTGAATGAATCAGGAGTTTAAAATTTTAAAAACACTGAACAAAACATCTCATAATTTTTTCTACAACATAAGCAGAAAAAACTTCTCTAACGTCTCTACACATGTCACAAATCACAGCAAGTATTATTACTACAGATAAAAAGTGTCAACAGAAGAAACATTCAAATATACAACAAATTTTGACTTACAAATTATTTGCTTAACAAGTTACAAATTATTTTGGTTCTAAATGAAATCTTTGATATGGAACTTTATTTAATGAATCAGTCAGATGAACTGATAGTAGAAACTCCAAATTTCTACCCAAGAAGGGTTTAGGGATTAATAAGATGGTTGTAAGGGGTCCTTGAAGCTGAGCTTGCAAAGCACTCTGCACTCCATCAAGAATTTGTGAGGGGCTTCCCTGGTGGCGCAGTGGTTGAGAGTCCGCCTGCCCATGCAGGGGACATGGGTTCATGCCCTGGTCCGGGAAGATCCCACATGCTGCGGATTGGCTGGGCCCATGAGCCATGGCTGCTGAGCCTGCGTGTCCGGAGCCTGTGCTCCGCAATGGGAGAGGCCACAACAGTGAGAGGCCCGCGTACCGCAAAAAAAAAAAAAAAAAAAAAGAATTTGTGAGTTGTCCACATCAAAGAAGAAGAAATGGAAAGTTGGGGGTGGGGGTAGAGAGGTTTTAAAGACACAGGTGCCCCTAGTACCTGATGTCAGGAGAGTGGAGGTGATGTAGAGGAAACTGAAAACAATGAAGGAAAATGAAGCAACTATCTTCTCCACATACTACATAAACTATGTGGAGATATCCTTTCAGCTTTAAGCACTAATGAGAAACTGGTCCAGCCAACAGCCGTCTTTATACAAGTTAAATTCCTTGTTCAGTTTCTTAACAGTTACTGCCTCTCACCTAAAAAGAGGAAATCCTCAGGGGTCATTTGAAAGAACTATCCTGGATTTGAATTGTTTCTCCACTTATTATCTGTACAACTTTCTTTCTTTCTTTTTGTTTGTCTGAGAAGTACTTTATTCTCCTTTCCTTTTTTTTAAATAGATCTTTATTGGAGTTTAATTGCTTCACAATACTGTGTTAGTTTCTGTTGCACAAGAAAGCGAATCAGCCATATGTATACACATGTCCCCGTATCCCCTCTCTCTTGAGCCTCCCTCCCATCCTCCCTATCCCACCCCTCTAGGTCATCGCAAAGCACCAAGCTGACCTCCCTGTGTTATGCTGCTGCTTCCCACCAGCCAACTATTTTTACATTCGGTAGTGTATATATGTCGATGCTACTCTCACTTTGCCCCAGCTTCGCCCTCCCACCCCATGTCATCAAGTCCATTCCTTATGTCTACCTCTTTATTCCTGCCCTGCAACTAGGTTCATCGGTACCATTTTTTTTTTTAGATTCCATATATATGCATTAGCATATGGTATCTGTTTTTTTCTTTCTGACTTACTTCACTCTGTATGACAGGCTCTAGTGATCCACCTCACAACAAATAACTCAATTTCATTTCTTTTTATGGCTGAGTAATATTCCATTGTAATTATGTGCCACATCTTCTTAATCCATTCATCTGTTGATGGACATTTAGGTTGGTTCCATGTCCTGGCTATTGAAATCGTGCTGCAATGAACATTGTGGTGCATGTCTCTTTTTGAATTATGGTTTTCTCAGGGTATATGCCCAGTAGTGGGATTGCTGGGTCATATGGTAATTCTATTTTTAGTTTTTTAAGGAACCTCCATACTGTTTTCCATAGTGGTTGTATCAATTTACATTCCCACCAACATTAAAGGAGGGTTCCCTTTTCTCCACACCCTCTCCAGCATTTATTGCTTGTAGATTTTTTGATGATGGCCATTCTAACCAGTGTGAGGTGATACCTCATTGTGGTTTTGATTTGCGTTTCTCTAACGAAGAGTGATGTTGAGCATTCTTTCATGGGTTTTTTGGCAATCTGTATATCTTCTTTGGATAAATGTCTATTTAGGTCTTCCACCCATTTTTGGATGGGTTTTTTGTTTTTTGATTTTTGAGCTCTATGAACTGCTTGTATATTTTGGAGACTAATCCTTTGTCTATTGCTTCATTTGCAAATATTTTCTCCCATTCTGAGGGTGATCTTTTCATCTTGTTTATGATTTCCTTTGCTGTGCAAAAGCTTTTAAGTTTCATTAGGTCCCATTTGTTTATTTTGGGTTTTATTTCTGTTACTCTAGGAGGTGGGTCAAAAAAGATCTTGGTGTGGTTTATGTCAAAGAGTGTTTTTCCTCTAAAAGTTTTATAGTGTCTGGTCTTAATTTAAGTCTTTAATCCACTTGGAGTTTATTTTTGTGTATGGTGTCAGGGAGTGTTCTAATTTCATTCTGTTACATGTAGCTGTCCAGTTTTCCCAGCACCACTTACTGAAGAGGCTGTCTTTTCTCCACTGTATATTCTTGCCTCCTTCATAAATTAGGTGTCCATATGTGCATGGGTTTACCTCTGGGCATTCTATCCTATACCACTGACCCATAGTTCTGTTTTTGTGCCAGTACCATACTGAGTTGATTACTGTAGCTTTGTGGTATAGTTTGAAGTCAGGGAGCCTGATTCCTCCAACTCTGTTTTTCTTTCTCAAGATTGTTTTGGCTCTTCAGGGTCTTTTGTGTTTCCATATGAATTGTAAGATTTTTTGTTCTAATTCTGTGAAGAATGCCATGGGTAGTTTGAAAGGTATTGCATTGAAACTGTAGATTGCTTTGGGTAGTATAGTCATTTTCACAATATTGATTCTTCCAATCCAAGAACATGGTTTATTTCTCCATCTGTTTATGTCATCTTTGATTTCTTTCATCAGTGTTTTAGAGTTTTCTGAGTACAAGTCTTTCTCCTCCTTAGGCAGGTTTATTCCTAGGTATTTTATTCTTTTTGTTGCAATGGTAAATGGAAGTGTTTCCTTAATTTCTCTTTCTGATTTTTCATTGTTGGTGTATAGGAATGCCAGAGATTTCTGTGCATTAATTTTGTATCCTGCAACCTTACCAAATTCATCGATTGGTTCTAGTAGTTTTCTGGTGGCATCTTTAGGATTTTCTATGTATAGTATCATGTCATCAGCAAATAGTGACCGTTTTACTTCTTCTTTTCCAAATTGTATTCCTTTTATTTCATTTTCTTCTCTGATTGCCATGGCTAGGACTTCCAAAACTATGTTGAATAAGAGTGGCGAGAGTGGACATCTTTGTCTTGTTCCTGATCTTAATGGAAATGCTTTCAGTTTTTCGCCACTGAGTATGTTGCTTGCTGTGGGTTTGTCATAGATGGCCTTTATTATGTTAAGGTAGGTTCCCTCTATGCCCACATTCTGGAGAATTTTTATCAGAAATGGGTGTTGAATTTTGTCGAAAGCTTTTTCTGCATCTATTGAGATGATGAAATGGTTTTTGTTCCTTAATTTGTTTATGTGGTGTATCAAATTGATTGTTTTCCATATATTGAAGAATCCTTGCATCCCTGGGATAAATCCCACTTGATCATGGTGTATGATCCTTTTAATGTGTTGTTGGATTCTGTTTCCTAGTATTTTGTTGAGGATTTTTGTGTCTACGTTCATCAGTGATATTGGTCTATAATTTTCTTTTTTTTTGTGATATCTTTTTCTGGTTTTGGTATCAGGGTGATGGTGGCTTTGTAGAATGAATTTGGGAGTGTTTCTCCCTCTGCAATTTTTTGGAAGAGTTTTGAGAAGGATCAGTGTTAGCTCTTCTCTAAATGTTTGACAGAATTCACCTGTGATGCCATCTGCCCTGGACTTTTGTTTGTTGGAAGATTTTGTGGCAAGCGGGTCTGTCACTGTTGTGGCCTCTCCCACTGCGGAGCACAGGCTCCAGATGCACAAGCTCAGCGGCCATGGCTCACGGGCCTAGCCGCTCCGCAGCATGTGGGATCTTCCTGGACCGGGGCATGAACTCATGTCCCCTGCATCGGCAGGCAGACTCTCAGCCACTGCACCACCAGAGAAGCCCTGTTGGAAGATTTTTAATTATGGTTTCAATTTCATTACTTGTGATAGGTCTGTTTATATTTTCTAATTATTCCTGGTTCAGTCTTGGAAAATTGTACCTTTCCAAGAATTTGTCCATTTCTTCGTGGTTGTCTATTTTATTGGCATACAGTTGTTTGTAGTAGTCTCTTATAATCCTTTGTATTTCTGCAGTGTCAGTTGTGATTTCTCCTTTTTCATTTCCAATTTTATTGATTTGCGCCCTCTCCCTTTTTTTCTTGATGAGTCTGGCTAAGGGTTTATCAATTTTGTTTATCTTCTCAAAGAACCAGCTTTTAGTTTTATTGATCTTTGCTACTGTTTTCTTCATTTCTATTTCATTTACTTCAGCTCTGATCTTTATGATTTCTTTCCTTCTACTGACTTTGGGTTTTCTTTGTTCTTCTTTCTCTAGTTGTTTTAAGTGTAGGGTTAGATTGTTTATTTGAGACTTTTCTTGTTTCTTGAGGTGAGATTGAATTGCTATAAACTTCCCTCTTAGAACTGCTTTTGTTGCATCCCATAGGTTTTGGGTTGTTGTGTTTTCATTGTCATTTGTTTCTATGTAGTTTTTTATTTCTTCTTTGATTTCTTCAGTGATCTCTTGGTTATTTAGTAGCACACTGTTTAGCGTCCATGTATTTGTCCCTTCATGGTTGTTAGCATTTGCCTTATGTATTGAGGTGCTCCTATGTTGGGTGTACAAACATTTATAATTGTTATGTCTTCTTCTTGGATTGATCCTTTGATCATTATGTAGTGTCCCTCCTTATCTCTTGTAACACTCTTTATTTTAAAGTCTATTTTATCTGATATGAGTACTGCTACTCCAGCTTTCTTTTGATTTCTATTTGCATGGAATATCTTTTTCCATCCCTTCACTTTCAATCTGTATGTGTCCCTAGGTCTCTCTGAAGTGGGTCTCTTGTAGACAGCATATATATGGGTCTTGTTTTTGTATCCATTCAGCCAGTCTGTGTCTTTTGGTTGGGACATTTAATCCATTTACATTCAAGGTATTATCGATATGTATGTTCCTATTACCATTTTCTTAATTGTTTTGGGTTTGTGTGTGTCTTTTTCTTCTCTTTTGTTTCCCGCTTAGAGAAGTTCCTTTAGCATTTGTTGTAAAGCTGGTTTGGAGGTGCTGAATTCTCTTAGCTTTTGCTTGTCTGAAAAGCTTTTGACTTCTCCATCAAATCTGAATGAGATCCTTGCTGGGTAGAGTAATCTAGGTTGTAGGTTTTTTTTCTTTCATCACTTTAAGTATATCCTACTACTCCCTTCTGGCCTGCAGAATTTCCACTGAAAAATCAGCTGATAACCTCAGGGGATTCCTTTGTATGTTATTTTTTTTTTCCCTTGCTGTTTTCAATATTTTTTCTTTGAAGTTATTTTTTGTTAGTTTGATTAATATGTGTCTTGGTGTGTTTTTCCTAGGGTTTATCCTGTATGGGACTCTCTGTGCTTCCTGGACTTTGGTGACTATTTTCTTTCCCATGTTAGGGAAGTTTTCCACCATAATCTCTTCAAATATTTTCTCAGTCCCTTTCTTTTTCTCTTCTTCTTCTGGGACCTCTATAATTCGAATGTTGGTGCATTTAATGTTGTCCCAGAGGTCTCTGAGATTGTCTTCAATTCTTTTCATTCTTTTATCTTTATTCTGTTCCTTGGCAGTTATTTCCACCATTTTGTCTTCCAGCTCATTTATTCATTCTTCTGCCTCCGTTATTCTGCTATTGATTCCTTCTAGTGTATTTTTCATTTCAGTTATTGTGTTGTTCATGTCTGTTGTTTGTTCTTTAGTTCTTCTAGATCTTTGTTAAACATTTCTTGTATTTTCTCAATCCATGCTTCCATTCTATTTCCGAGATTCTGGATCATCTTTACTGTCATTACCTTGAATTCTTTTTCAGGTAGATTGCCTATTTCGTCCTCATTTGTTTCGTCTTATAGGTTTTTACCTTGCTCCTTCATCTGTGACATACTTTTTTGCCATCTCATTTTTTTTTTTTTTTTTTTAATGAGTGGGATTGTGTTCCTGTCTTACTGGTTTTTGGCCTGAGGTTTCCAACACTGGAGTTTAGAGGCTACTGGGTAGAGCTGGGATGTGGTGCTGAGATGAGGAACTCTGTGAGACCTCACTTCAATGAATATTCCTTGGGGCCTGAGGTTCTCTGTTAGCCCAGTGGTTCGGACTTGGAGCTCCCACTGCAGGAGCTTCCACCCAACCCCAGGCTCGCGAATCAAGATCCCGCAACCCGTGTGGGGTGGCAAAAAAAAAAAAAAAAAAATAACAAAGTAAAAAATAAAATTAGACTAGGAAACTAACAGATATGTTAGAAAGAGTGTAAAGATAAAAATATAGATGCATCAACAACTGGAAGGTACATCAGTACCACAACAGTAAAAAGGAGGAGGGAAAAGAAAAGAAAAAAAAAGGTGGGGGGGAAAGGCCTTGGCTGTGGAGAGCAGGCCTAAGCAAGGGCAAGTTTTGGGTGGTGGGTGGGTCCAATGCTCAGGACCCAAAGGGCTGGGAAAGGCCCTGGGGGCTGTGAGGGGTGGGGCTTAGGCTCAAGGAACAGAAGGGGCCCAGGTGTGCCCCCCACCCCTGGTCTCAGAGGGCAGGGGACTTCACTTGGGAGCCCAGCAGGCTTCCTGGGCTTGAGTGGGTGGGGCAAATGCCCCCCTCTCCTTTCCTGCTCCTCCGGTCTGGGGTCTGGAAGGGCCCCTCCTGCCTGCCTCTCCTTATCCCCCTGGCCTCCATCCTATGCCCCCAGGACCCATGCAGCCTGGAGGGGGGAAGAGGGGCCTTGGAGGGTAGGGGACCGGCCTGGGAGCTCAGCAGGCTTTCGGGCCCGAGTGGGCCAGGCGACTGCCCTCCACTCCTCTCCCACTCTTCCTGGAGAGTCCCTCCCACCTGCCTCTCCTGATCTCTCTGGCCTCAGGGGCACTGATCTTGTCTGGCCTCCACTTCTCCTCCCCCTTCAGTCCCCTTACATCCTACTGGTTCACTCTGGGGTTCCTCACATCTCCTTGGTGGTCAGAGACCCCCATCAGTGGCCGGCAGGCACCCTAGTTGTGGGGAGACGCTAACTCCATGTCTTCCCACACTGCCATCTTGACTCCTCCCCTATCTGTGCAATTCTGAACAAGTTACTTGACCTCTCTCAGATACCTTCTCTTTATCTTTAATTTAGAGATTTTTAATAGTCAGCCGCTAAAACGGTGCATGGTACACAATAGGCACACAATAAATGTGGATGAATGGATAAGTGAATGAGTGTTTACCTTGCCTGGGTTATATAAGAGCTAAATAAGAATGTATATAAAATGCCTGACAACCTGCAAGGAGGCAAAAAGACTGATTTTTTTCTCCTCCTCCCTCACCTCCCACTCCCCGCCACTGCAACCTCTCTCTTATTCTTTAATGGATCAAAGTAAAAGAAGTCGGGCTTCCCTGGTGGCGCAGTGGTTGAGAGTCCGCCTGCCAATGCAACAGACACGGGTTCAAGCCCTGGTCTGGGAAGATCCCACATGCCGTGGAGCAACTAGGCCCGTGAGCCACAACTACTGAGCCTGCGCGTCTGGAGCTTGTGCTCCACAACAAGAGAGGCTGCGACAGTGAGAGGCCCATGCACCGTGATGAAGAGTGGCCCCCACTCACCACAACTAGAGAAAGCCCATGCACAGAAATAAAGACCCAACACAGCCAAAAATAAATAAATAAATAAATAAATAAATAAATAAAATTTAAAAAAAAAAGTAAAAGAAGTCAATTGTGTAAGGCAAATCTCTACTTATTTCATTTCCTAGAGAACATGCAACCGAGGGAGGTGGGAAGAGAAGAGACGGTGATAGAAAATCAGGAGATTCCTTCCCTTTCTTCCCTAAGTATCTCCCCACATGGAAGCAGCAAGCACAGCCATGAGCAGAGCTGCTGTCAGAAGCTTCCTTGGAGCCCAGCCTGTCCCAAACTCTCTTGGCAAACACTTACCAGAGGTTTGAATCCCGGATTCACCTATACCAAGGCCCACACTTAGGCATGTACTGTGACCACTGATGAGGCTGTGACTTTGTTGCTAAGGCCAGGAAATAAGCTAGCAGTGGTCAACTCCTGGCTCTAGGCTTCCCTTCTCCAGCCACTCTCAAGGGTGACACCTCACGGGACCCTCAAGCCGTAAAAAATACATTCACAGATGACTCAAGCCCCTCCACAACACTTAAATCACAGGAGTATTCCTGGCCCCAGGTGACCATTAGAGACAGTCTGCTGGGAATGCCTAACTGCACCTGGCAGGATTCTGTAGTCTCTTGATAGATATTGGGCTTGCTAACGTCCTTGGAAAATCTAGTTTGAAATACATAATTATGTACCAGAGTATTTTGGCACTGTCACCAACCTTGTCTTTTTTTTTACTGCAGCAGAATTGTGTAAACCAAGAATTAAGACTATTTTAAAATATTGGTAATTCATATTCTCCTTGACAATAGAAGGGATTAAACTCAGGTAATCAGAACCATAACCTCTTTATCAAAGAAACTGTCACCTAAAGATGACACAGAGCAAAAATTTACAAAAGGTATTTTCTTTCTTTTCATGGAAATTGATAAAACATTCTAACTCGCTTCTCCACCTTTATTAAATTCACCCCCGTGAAAGTTAGGTTTTAGTGCTAGTTCCTTACCGTGGGTCAGAACTCAAAAAGAAAACTCAGCGCTAAAGAGTCTTGTGTCTCTGTAATATCATGAATAGTATATTCTATCATACTGGCTGCAAGCCTATTCTAAACATACATCAAAATAATACAAATAAAAGACAACGCTTCTTTACTGGAATGGGGAGTGAGCAAGATCTGAGAGAAAGATAACTCAATATTTGAGGAAAGTATTTAGCAATGAACAATATAAGACTGTAGAAAATGAAAACACAAACAAACAAAAATGTATCTTCTATATTCCAATCCCCCTTTCCTAATTCCTTTTGTCAAACTGTTTTCTTCTCCCTCTTCCATTACATCTGTAAGTGGTTAACTGTGTTTAATCTTCTCAGAAAACCTTTGCAAGAGGAGGTAAGATGCTAACATCCCCAGGATCACTTACGTGTAGGCTTGCTGAAAATGGAGATGTAAAATATGTGCTCCTTAAGTTTGTTTTTCAGACCAGCAGTTTAGCCCCCCAGAAGCTTTCACATCAGACAAGCTTCAGTTTTAACCATCCATTTCCCCTTACTAGTTGTGTGGCCTTGGAAAATTTAAACTTTCTGACCCTCAACTCACCTTCTGGAAAAAAGATATGGGGAAAAATAGTGTTCTGTGAGTTTAAACTTAATATGTGGCTGGGGCTATGGAGGAAATATTTTTATATTTCAGCACAGTTAGGATTTTTTGAGCAAATTTTACGCACACTTGGCCTTGGCTAAAAGCAACCCTTGGAGCTTAATTTATAACCGACTTACACAATGAGAGAACTCCAGAGCGAGAGACTGGAGACACCCCTGGGTTATAAAGCTGGAGACCCTGGTCTTATATTTCCTCTGGAGAGATTTATTTATATTCCAACAGATTAAAGTAAGCACTCAGGATCCTTCCCGTTATGTTTCCAAGGAGACTCTCTCAGGCTACGGGAGAACAACATACGTAAGAACACATGTTCATTTTTTGAGGATTTCTTGCTTAAAATACACTTCTTTTTTTTTTTTTTTTTTTTTCTTTTTGCGGTATGCGGGCCTCTCACTGTTGTGGCCTCTCCCGTTGCGGAGCACAGGCTCCGGATGCGCAGGCCCAGTGGCCATGGCTCACGGGCCCAGCCGCTCCGCGGCATATGGGATCCTCCCAGACCGGGGCACGAACCCGTATCCCCTGCATCGGCAGGCGGACTCTCAACCACTGCGCCACCAGGGAGGCCCTAAAATACACTTCTTATGTACAGAGATTTAATCTATCTGGCTCTTATTATATCACCCTAAGTGTAAGAATTGGGGCACAGGGGAACCATGTGGTTGTTGTTTGCTGTAAAGAAGTGAATAATAACATGCTCTGCTCCAGAAACTTCATGTATGTATTCAGGATAATATCAGTAAATATGGAATTTTTTAAACTTTACAAAATATAAATTATCTAAAAGAGCACTTGATATGTAGTAGGTACTTAATAAATGGTAATTATTTTTTCAACTTGACTTAAAAATGTTTTTTAACCATACAGACTTATCTGAAATGTGTAGATTCCTTTTTTTTTTCCCAGTCAGGATTCCAATATTAGATTTATAGGTAACTCTCATATTAATAAAATCTGACAGTCATAAAACCAAAGCTGAAACACGATACATTAGGAGCAATTGTTCATATTACAAATAGACTTTTCACTTCCTAAGAGAAACCTGGCATGAGTGGAGGTCATTCTTAGAAGTTAATAAAATTTCAGTTTTTATTTAAAATGTCCAACATTAAAATATTCCCTTTTAGACATCCAAATTTGTAATGTATTTGGAGATTATTAGCCACAGAAGCTCCAAGGAACAACAGAAACTATATGAACTACATGTACTTTTTGTTATACTAGTAGTGATGGTGGTGTATTAATCAAGTACTAGTAATAATTATAGCAAAAACATCAATAATTAACATTTATTAGGCACCTAATATATGCCACACACTGCTAGTTTATACGTTTTCTTTTATGTAGGACTCAACATCTAGCTTTTCAGTTACATGTCCTCTATTTTGCAAATGAGGGAGATGAATTTTAATGAAGTGAAGAATGAATGAATCTCTGTCCAAGATTATATAGCCATTAAGTAGCAGAGATTTTAACACAGAACTCTCTGAGGCACAGATCAAACATGTCACTGCTATATGGCCTCCCAAGGGGATAATCCATATAGAAATTCTGGTAATATTGGGGCAAAAGAGGCTGTTACGCAGAGCTATAGTAGGCACAGGACTCTGGTTTCCTGACATCATCTTTAAAACTAAACAACCATAGAAAGACTTACAATTACTGTAAATTATCAGAAAGAGAAAGGAAATAATCAGAATCAAAGATGGATTGTTTATGATACTTCTGAGAGAAACTCTCCAACTAACAGGTTAGTTACATGGGCACATGCACATGCTGAGACATAAACATGCACACAAACCCAGCCTCATACACTTTTACACACAGGTACACATATGTACACACATACACACGAGTACACATGTGTACACACACATATACTCACTCAGGTACCTAACATCTGGATTTACAAGGGAAAAAACTTTCATGCCCATAAATAAAAGCAGTATCTTGCTTCAGATTCTCTTTAGGATCTAAATTTAGTTTTTAAATTTCCCTTTATAATTCTAAGCATCTGGCTGAGGAACACCCATCCTCAGCTCTGGTATTTGTGACCTATGTGAATAGTTTCAGTTGCTAAGTGGACACTTCTGATTTCCAGTGATAGTCCAGCTCATCCCACACTTTCAAATGATGAAGAGTGTGAGCTCTTCTGCCTTGGCTGGCTAGATGTGGGGCCAGCAGTAGATGAGGGTCCCACAGATATGAATTCCTCTCAAGATAGGACCACTCTAAGCCAAAATGACCTTATCAGAAGGTTTCCCAAATTACAGATAAATGAGAATAAATCATTTAAAGAACTGTATTCTAAGAAAGGAGCTGTGTGAGGTTCAAAAGACAGAAGAATAAGAAGAAAAGGCAAGACGTTAAAAAAAACTGGAAGAGAAGTTAGCTTACTTGAGTATCTTATCTAGAACCATCCGTTTCAAATCCTGATATTAATTTCAGTATACTCAATCAGAGACAGCAGAAAAATAATCAGAAAGGAGCTAAATACCATTTAATTACATCTAAACCGATGCTTTGCGAGTGACAACTTCGCAAAGTTAATAAGATATCATAAAAAATGCTTTTGTACGAATTTATTAGTGCATGAGTGGTAAAGATTTATAATCCAAAAGATGATACAAAAAGCAATCTGCATATCTGCTCTATGTATGTAAAAATGCATTTGTGAAGATAATACTCTTATCAAAAATGGAAGAAGGTGTGAGTCCAAGAACTAATTGTTCTCCAATTCCAGCTCAGTTGAGAAAATCCAGTCCTCTGGCCAATCTTGATAATTGCTTATTTGTCTTGCATTCAGCTTTCTCCCAGAACTGGCTCATATGCGTATCTCTGACCTCCGGAAAAACAGAAATACAAACTGGAAAGAACCATGCAAGTTCATCTCCAGTGCATGGCTAATATCTGAACTATCAGCTCAGTCCAGGAGAGCAGAGCTTGTTTCTCCCCTTCGTACATTTTCACAAGGCTTGTTACAAGAGGCTAGCTACTAATCATGAAATGGCTAATGTGGCTGGAGACATCACATAGATGCCTTCAAATCCTTGCCACAGCCCGATGAGACAGGGACTATGATCGTTCATTATAGGGAGGAAACTGAGACTGGGTTAATTGCCCAACAGTTTTCATTAGAGTGGGAGAACTTGTATTTGAAGACAACACTCTTCATTCCATTCAAGTTCCTTGGAATCTTGTAATTTTAAATACAACAAAAATGTTCATCTAAATAATAAACAGCAGCCAGAGCCTCCCAGGTTTTCTCAAATGAGTCTCTTTTTCAGAACATTCCAAAATGACCTCAAGGGCTTGATGCTTATTTAAACAGCAAGATGCTTCAGTAAAAGAAGCTAATGCTGCCAAGTAGAGTCAGACTTTCTCCAGAGCTTCTAGGTGAAGACAAATAAAGCTCTCAGAAGCATTACAGATAATGAAAATCATCAACAATTTCCTCCCTCTACTGTCTCTTGTTAATACTTTTGTCGTGAAGATTGCCCTAATTTGATTGTGGGATTTTTTTCCCCCATTGTCGCCAAGAACTATAAACAAAATAGGATGTAACAAAGTGGTATTCTGGGTCTTTTACTGTCATTATTATTCTCATTTAGCTTTGGAAATTAGATTCGACTTTACTGGCTAAGGGCAGAGCTCTCCATCTTTTCACATAAGGTGTGCCAGTCAGAAATCCCCTGCCATGCCCTTCCTATTCATCAGTTTTGCAAAGGTGCCCTAGAGAAAGAGCCGTGGCAAGCAGAGAAACACCTGTAAAATGCATTAAAAACTCTTCTGAGAATGATGTTTCTCTGGGACTGAGCCACATTTACTAGGTGACAAACACATCCTTCTGGGCATTCATTTTATAGGTAAAGTATGTCTGAACGCTCAATATTCTCCCACAACCCTCACTAACTGTACCTCCCACTTGGACATTTTTAAATTTTAAACAGACAATGTCAGAATTAGCTGAATGGTCCTAGTCCTAAGGAAAGGGCCAATGCTGGGTACTTGAAAAGCAGTAAGGCATCCCCAGTAGATATATAATCCACTGTTGAGCCAGGCATCCTAAATTGAATTTGAGTTTGTCCTGAATTAGCTAAATATTTTAAGTTACTAAGCCTCTACTTAATTCTCTCCTGTCAAAAAGAGCTTATAATACTTCATAAGGTGATTGTGAGTATAAAATGAGATAATGTCTTTAGAGTACTTAGTATAATGCTTGTTATTTAGTGAGAATTTAGAAAAGTGTTTGGTTGGTAAGTATATGTTTTTATCTGTATATAAAATTCAGAAACATTAGCAAAATGAAAAAGGATTTCTTTGCCACCAAAACTAAGAGTTATATGGCCAAGTTTTAAAAATATAGGTTTAAACAATGTGAAACAGATTTCTTTACTGAAGATTTCCCAAAACTTGTATTATGCTGGCATGTATTAGGAACCCACTAGAGAAAGCTGTAATTAAAAACAAAGGAAAAAAAAAAAAAACGGAGTTTCACGGATGCCAACCAGTCAGCTGAAAAGAGACACCCAAGTATTAAATCAACACTCAAAAAAACTGTCACTAGAGGACTTTAAGGGAGGTCAAGCTAATTTCCACTTCAATCTGAAGGAAAAAACACCAAAGGCTAGCGGAACACACTCACGAGAAAGAAGACACAACAGATTCAGAGAAAAGTGTTCTAGAGTATATTACCTAAATTGAAGCTGTCAATGCCCTGCATAATTCCACAACCCCTTTGGAAACAGCTAGTACAGAGATGTGTGACAGAGACTCTAATGTTGAGAAGTGTCTGGAATGTGTCAGTGTACACTTGGGCTCATTTTTCTCACTTAGGAAACCAACTTTCCAAATCTACTGGTGATGATGCTGTGAGGATTAAATAAGACTGAGTCTTTTAAAAATAACACCAAACTATTAGACATTGTTATATTGAATGTAAGATGGGACCACTTAGTAAGGAACAGGTGAAGATAAGGTCAGGACTTACTACTAAATCTATTGAAATAATGGAATGGGACCTTGCTACTCAAAGTGTGGTCCATGGACCAGAAGTATCAGTATTATCTGAGAACTTGCTAGAAATGTATCTAGACTTATTGAAACATAATCTGCATTAAAAAAAAAAGATACCTAGGTGATCTGGATACACATTACACTCTGAGAATTATTTGCACAGTAGCTTTACAGAAGGAAGCACTGAAAACTTGGCAGAAGCTGACCATAAGAAAATAAAGCTAAAAATAAAACATGGTGTTAAAAAGAAATAATAGGCCCAAAATGGAGTTACTTATGCTAAGCCCCACATGAGCAAACCAAGACTTAATACCTAACCTAACTGCTGTTTCAGCCCATGCCAGGAATGTAACCTTTAACCAGTCAACTTGGAATTACCCAGTCAGCACTAGTGAGGTAATCTACCCAATAGACTCCTCCCATTCCCCTTAGGAGAGTGACCTTGCCTGAAACAATGCATTCTTTGCTAATAATTTGCTTTTACATTCCCTTTCTGCTTTTAAAAGCCTTTCTTTTCCTTCAGCTTGGTGGAGAGCCCCTTTCTATTTGCTAGATGGAATGCTGCCCCATTCACGAATCATTTAATAAAATCAAGTTGATCTTTAAATTTATTCAGTTGAATTTTTGTTGTTAACAGATTTGGTAGTAGCGATGGGATCCAAAGGGAACTTCTGATGGCATTTGGGGACAACAAGAAACACAGGTGTGGTACCCCCAACTCCTTCTTGAGTTCACTGTCTTTCTTACGATTTTCAAGGGCCATAGGTAAGTTCCTCTGGGTTCTGAGCTCCACTCTGTTGTGTTGAGCTCCCGATGTAATTGTCTTTCCAGTTCAGGGCTTAGAGGGTCAGCTTGAGCTGGCAGACAGGTCCATCTGGAATCTGAGTCCTGAGCCTTTGGTTCAGTCAGATTGGAACTTCCCCAGTTCCAGTCTACAGTCTGCATTTACTGGAGTCTGCTGGTTTAGTCCATGCTGGAAATTGCTGGTGGTGTGCACAGCCTTCTCTTGTCCAGTCCCCTAATATCTCTTGGTTATTGTTGGTTGTTAAGGTGCATGTATCTTTGTCTTGATTTGTCTAGATAAGGACTACTGTTAATGGAAATCTTGGAGGAAAAAAAAAAGCTACAAAAATTGGTGGGCACTGGTTGAATATTTGAGTTGTTAAAGCACTCACTGCTTAAAATAAGTTGGTCATGAAACAAGTTAGATTGATACTAGGTCACCCGCTAACCTCAAGAAAATTTCCATGTGAGGGACTTCCCTGGTGGCGCAGTAGTTAAGAATCCACTTGCCAATGCAGGGGACATGGGTTTGATCCCTGGTCCAGGAAGATTCCACATGCTGTGGAGCAACTAAGCCCATGCACTACAACTACTGAGCCTGTGCTCTAGAGCCTGCAAGCCACAACTACTGAGCCCACGTGCTGAAACTACCGAAGCCTGTGTGCTCTAGGGCCCACGTGCCACAACGAGAGGCCACCGCAATGAAGAGTAGCCCCCGCTCACCGCAACTAAAGAAAGCCCATGTGAAGCAACGAAGACCTAACACAGCCAAAAAATAAGTAAATAAAATTAAAAAGAAAAAAAAAGAAAATTTCCACGCGAGATAAACTGTAAAACATCACACATTTCCCAACTGTGTGGCACAACACTTCTAGGTATTAATGTGGCTCTGAGAGACCCAAAGGTTTAGCTAAAAATAATTATAATAATAATAAAATTAAAATGGGATCCTCAAAATCCAAAATGTTAAGTGTGCCACCTTCTGGCACACCTGCTTATTTTATATCTATGAACTGCAGTCCCCAAAGCTATAAATATCTACAAACATGGCAAAGTCCTACCAAAGACAACCTAGAACCAACGGCCATTATCGGAAAAATACCAAATAGACAAGACCATTAACTTAACAAGTGCATTTGAAAGTATGGGTTTCCATATCAAACGGAATGGAATACCTATTTTAACTGGTAAGTAGGAAATTTCAAAAGGAAGATTCTTGAAATAGCTTTATTAAAAAAATGTGTTGCATAAGGCTAATGAAAAGTTAAAACACAAGATCATAAACAAAAGTACAGCAAACCATTAGCTCTGCAGCTACAAGTGCTCCAAGGCCAGACACCTAAAATAACACCTCAGCTCCCCACACTGCACTCTCCTGGGGGTTTATCAGTAAGGTGCTGGCCCAGGGATCAATGTCTCAGTTATTATCAGCTGGGACACAGGAAAAGAGTTTGCTCTCAAAGGGCTTATGCCAATTTTTTAACATCAAACTCACATGCCCTCATATCTACCCTCAAATGAGAACCCTCCTATTGGCCCCTTCCAGAGTTGATAAAACTCTGAGGGATTTTCTGGTAAATTGTTATCTTATTCCCTTAAACAGCTAAGGTAAACTAAAAATTAATGAAGAACCTTGTCAAATTCTGGACACTGGAGCTACACCCCCTACCTTAAACCTCACTTGCCTGGAGCCTGCAGATGGGATCCTCAGAAAACTGGCAGAAGCCAGCTAAGGGTAAGACGTCTTACCAGAATCAGCTCTCCTGTATCTCTGTCTGTAGTACCCAGTAGAAAGAAGAAAATAAAATATCTTTTGCACCCTCTTTGGGAATGCCTCCTTAGTCCAAGGGGTTGTTCAGTACTGCCAGAAATATTTACTGTTTGTCCCAGCTAAAAAACTACAAAGTAGCTCTGTGGTCAGAAATTGGCCAAATTGCAAAGCCTGATAGAAACATTTTTTAAAGCCTTCTCCCTTAAATGAAAATAAAACTACATACCCAGAGGGAAAAAGAAACCTTTTAAAGACCCTGTAAAAGGATTTATGGGTGGATCAACCTTCGGTATCATTTAAGTTGCAAGCCAATTCCTTGAGGAATTGAGAGAAACGGGTCCTTAAAAATCTTTGCAAAACTAGAACTGCAGCTCTACAGGCAATTCAAAGCTCACCTGTTCCTTTTTACCAACCCCCCCAAACCTCCTCTATTTATCTTAAAGGACTTATAACTTGCATTCTTTCCCTGTCCCTTTGAGATGTAAATGTTAAAGTACTAACTTCAAGGAAGTAATTCTTATCAATAAAAGAAAAGGAGGGTGGGGGAAAGGTCATTTGGAACTTGGGCAAATGAGATATCTTAAGTGTACTGAAGCTATGAGGTCTCTGCATGCATCTATCTATATGTTCACATACGTCTCCATATATGTGTTGTAGATGTGTGGTATTTTCTACCTGCTCATGGTATTGCCGAAATTAATCTGTAAAAGTATTTAACTGGCCTAAAGAAAATTAAATGCTTATATGAATTACATATTCATAAAATTCTTAAAAATATAATTAAAACATACCCAAATACTTTTCAGGTTCACATGATCTGAGATAAGCTTTAGTAAATAAAAGCTAGCTTGTTTGTTGATTAAATTAAATAGACATGTCTTTAGAGTTATCAACATTAGAAATAATTCAGACGTACAACTTTCATTCTACCTAGGCTTACTAAAAGTCAAATAAATTCATGTCATTGCTTACAAAATTTGTGAGCCAAACAAAACAAAACAAAAAACTTGGGATGATTGCTGACCTTGTCTAACGGCTCATGAAGTTTTTGTGGGTTCTGCTCCCTCACAAGACACAGGATTAAAACTTCATACTTCAACTAAATATAAAACCCTTTCTTCTTTTCTTTCCTTCATTTACTCTGACTTGGCCAGAAAAGATAATACCATCATTTGTATCTCCCAGACCACTACTAAGGCAGTTAATCTTTCAGACTGCTGGAGTTGTCATTTTAAAACAATGGATTTATCCATGATTCTAGAGACTCCCTGGTCCATTTCCATATCTCTGGTTAACAACCCCAAACTTGGGGAATTTTGTGTTAAGGCTCTACACAAAGAAAAGAATGCAAAGCAAAGGGAGCCAGAATAAAACTGCTTGTGCGGTCTACTGACCCTTAAAATTTTATGGCCTCCATGGCTGTCACCTTTCCAGTCCTGAGTCATAGATTTAAATGGGAGTTATCAAGAGGCATTCATGATTCAGGATTTGCTTCCATTGACAGGGTCCTACTTCCCTGGTTTGGAGTAAATGTAAATGAGGAACATCTCCTGAACTCTTAAAAGTATTGCAGAATCCACAGTTAAAGCGATAAATGACTGAAAAAATCCTTAGACTCTCTGGCCAAAGTTGTTCTTGATAATATGATAGCCCTTGATTTTTTTTTAGCTGAACAAGGAGGTATATGTGCTGTGGCAAACACCACCTGCTATACATGGGTTAATATTTCTGGGCAAGTTAAAGCTGTTACATAAGAGCACTGAGCAAGTCATGTGGCTGAAAAAGGTGACTCCTTCAACTGGGTCTTTCTTTGACTTATTTGATTTTGATTGGTTTGGATCTTGGGGACCATGGCTTCGAAGTGCATCCAGACATTGGGAATTATCCTGCTTATAAGAAATATAGTAACTTCCCTGGCACATTATAGGCACTTAAAGGCTTTAAATGTATGCTCACGGTCACTGGCCACTAAGCAACTGATCTCCCTAAGACTGGAACATCAGAAAAAGAACAAAGAGAATGACCAACTTAAATATTCTGAACCTGAAATTGTGGCCTGTCCTCATCACAGAGATTAAGCAAAACGTCATGAGCTGTGAATACCACATAAAGGATTAATAAAAGCTGTGAGGACTACAGAACAGTAGCTGAGAGTGGCACTAATGCCATACATATATATATATGTGTGTGTGTGTATATATATTTTTTAGCTTTACTTTGTGTTTTACTATTGAGAAAATAACAAAAATATTTTATACAGTAAATTCACTTATCATTTATGGAGACCAAAAATAAATTGGAATAATATTTAGAAAATTTTAAAGCAAGGTAAAATAAACCAAGCAAACCAACCAACAAACAGCTTACAGATCTAAGCTGAGAATTCTTTTTTATTTCTAACATCTTTATTGCAGTATAATTGCTTTATAATGGTGTGTTAGTTTCTGCTTTATAACAAAGTGAAGAAGCTATACATATATATATATCCCCATATCTCTTCCCTCTTGCATCTCCCTCCCTCCCACTCTCCCTATGCCACCCCTCTAGGTGGTCACACAACACCAAGTTGATCTCCCTGTGCTATGCGGCTGCTTCCCCCTAACTACCAATTTTACATTTGGTAGTGTATATAAGTCCATGCCATTCTTTCACTTTGTCTCAGCTTACCTTTCCCCTCCCCGTGTCCTCAAGTCCATTCTCTAGTAGGTCTGTGTCTTTATTCCTGTCCTGCACCTAAGTTCTTCATGACGACCCTTTTTCTTTTGTAGATTCCACATATATGTGTTAGTATATAGTATTTGATTTTCAATTTCTGACTTACTTCACTCTGTATGACAGACTCTAGGTCCATCCACCTCACTACAAATAAATAAATTTCATTTCTTTTTATGGCTGAGTAATATTCCATTGCATATATGTGCCACATCTTCTTTATTCATTCATCTGTCGACAGACACATAGGTTGCTTCCATGTCCTGGCTATTGTAAATAGAGCTGCAATGAACATTGTGGTACATGACTCTTTTTGAATTATGGTTTTCTCAGGGTATATGCTCAGTAGTGGGATTGCTGGTTCGTATGGTAATTCTATTTTTAGTTTTTTAAGGAACCTCCATACTGTTCTCCATAGTGGCTGTATCAATTTACATTCCCACCAACAGTGCAAGAGGGTTCCCTTTTCTCCACACCCTGTCCAGCATTTACTCTTTGTAGATTTTTTGATGATGGCCATTCTGACTGGTGTGAGGTGATACCTCATTGTAGTTTTGATAAGCATTTCTCTAATGATTAATGATGTTGAGTATTCTTTCATGTGTTTGTTGGCAATCTGTGTATTTTCTTTGGAGAAATGTCTATTTAGGTTTTCTGCCCATTTTTGGATTGGGTTGTTTGTTTTTTTGATATTGAGCTGCGTGAGCTGCTTGTAAATTTTGGACATTAATACTTTGTCAGTTGCTTCATTTGCAAATATTTTCTCCCACTCTGAGGGTTGTTTTTTCGTCTTGTTTATGGTTTTCTTTGCTGTGCAAAAGCTTTTGAGTTTCATTACGTCCCATTTTTTATTTTTGTTTTTATTTCCATTTCTCTAGGAGGTGGGTCACAAAGGATCTTGCTGTAATTTATGTCATAGAGTGTTCTGCCTATATTTTCCTCTAAGAGTTTTATAGTGTCTGGCTTTACATTTAGATGTTTAATCCATTTGGAGTTTATTTTTGTGTATGGTATTAGGGAGTGTTCTAATTTCAGTCTTTTACATGCAGCTGTCCAGTTTCCCCAGCACCACTTATTGAAGAGGCTGTCTTTTCTCCATTGTATATTCTTGACTCCTTTACCAAAAATTAGGTGACCATATGTGCGTGGCTTTTCTCTGGGCTTTCTATCCTGTTCCATTGATCTATATTTCTGTTTTTGAGCCAGGACCATACTGTCTTGATTACTGTAGCTTTGTAGTATAGTCTGAAGTCCAGGTGCCTGATTCCTCCAGCTCCGTTTTTCTTTCTCAAGATTGCTTTGGCTATTCGGGGTCTTTTGTGTTTCCTTACAGATTGTGAATTATTTTTGTTCAAGTTCTGTGAAAATGCCAGTGGTAATTTGATAGGGATTGCATTGAATCTGTAGATTGCTTTGGGTAGTATTGTCATTTTCACAGTGTTGATTCTTCCAATCCAAGAAAATGGTATATCTCTCGAACTCTTTGTATCATCTTTAATTTCTTTCATCAGTGTCTTATAATTTTCTGCATACAGGTCTTTTGTCTCCTTAGGTAGGTTTATTCCTAGGTATTTTATTCTTTTTGTTGCAGTGGTAAATGGGAGTGTTTCCTTAATTTCTCTTTCAGATTTTTCATCACTAATGTATAGGAATGCAAGAGATTTCTGTGTATTAATTTTGTATCCTGTGCTTTACCAAATTCATTGATTAGCTCTAGGAGTTTTCTGGTGGCATCTTTAGGATTCTCTATGTATAGTATCATGTCATCTGCAAACAGTGACAGCTTTACTTCTTCTTTTCCAATTTGGATTCCTTTTATTTCTTTTTCTTCTCTGATTGCTGTGGCTAAAACTTCCAAAACAATGTTGAATAATAGTGGTGAGAGTGGGCAACCTTGTCTTGTTCCTGATCTTAGTGGAAAAGGTTTCAGTTTTTCACCATTGAGAATGATGTTGGCTGTGGGTTTGTTATATACGGCCTTTATTACGTTGAGGTAAGTTCCCTCTATGCCTACTTTCTGGGTTTTTTTAAATCATAAATTGGTGTTGAATTTTGTCAAAAGCTTTTTCTGCATCTATTGAGAGGATCATATGGTTTTTATTCTTCAATTTTTTAATATGATGTATCACGTTGACTGATTTGCATATATTGAAGAATCCTTGCATTCCTGGAATAAACCCAACTTGATCATGCTGTATGATCCTTTTAATGTGCTGTTGGATTGTGTTTGCTAGCATACTGTTGAGGATTTTTGCATCTATGTTCATCAGTGATATTGTCTTGTAATTGTCTTTCTTTGTAACATCTTTTTTTTTTTTTTTTTTTCTTTTTGCGGTATGCGGGCCTCTCACTGTTGTGGCCTCTCCCGTTGCGGAGCACAGGCTCCGGACGCGCAGGCCCAGCGGCCATGGCTCACGGGCCCAGCCGCTCCGCGGCATATGGGATCCTCCCAGACCGGGGCACGAACCCGCATCCCCTGCATCGGCAGGCGGACTCTCAACCACTGCGCCACCAGGGAGGCCCTCTTTGTAACATCTTTGTCTGGTTTTGGTATCAGGGTGATGGTGACCTCGTAGAATGAGTTTGGGAGTGTTCCTCCCTCTGCTGTATTTTGGAAGAGTTTGAGAAGGATAGGTGTTAGCTCTTCTCTAAATATGATAGAATTCACCTGTGAAGCCATCTGGTCCTGGGCTTTTGTTTGTTGGAAGATTTTTGTTTTGTTTTGTTTTTTGCGGTATGCGGGCCTCTCACTGTTGTGGCCTCTCCCTCTGCAGAGCACAGGCTCCGGATGCGCAGGCCCAGCAGCCATGGCTCACGGGCCCAGCCGCTCTGAGGCACGTGGGATCCTCCCGGAGCGGGGCACGAACCCATGTCCCCTGCATCGGCAGGCGGACTCGCAACCACTGCGCCACCAGGGAAGCCCTGTTGGAAGATTTTTAATCACAGTTTCAATTTCATTGTTTGTGACTGGTCTGTTTATATTTTCTATTTCTTCCTGGTTCAGTCTTGGAAGGTTGTGCATTTCTAAGAATTTTTCCATTTCTTCCAGGTTGCCCATTTTATTGGCATATAGTTGCTTGTAGTAATCTCTCATGATCCTTTGTATTTCTGCAGTGTCAGTTGTTACTTCTCTTTTTTCATTTCTAATTCTATTGATTTGAGTCTTCTCTCTTCTTTTCTTGATGAGTCTGGCTAATGGTTCATAACTTATATTTTGATCACATCTCTCCGTTAAGTTGAAGGTCTGATCAAAAGGGGAGAATTGTTAAAAAGAAATAACAGGCCCGAAGTGGAGTCACTTGTGCTAAGCCCCACATGAGCAAAGCAAGACTTAATACCTAATCTAATCTAATTTTGCACAATATTAAGGATATGCGTGCTCAAAGATGTGAAACAACAGAAACTCTTAACTGTGGAAATATAAGCTTGTTCAGCCACTTTGCCAAATAGTTTAGTATTAAGCACATAAAGATTGAACACGTAAAACATGCAACAATCTCATCATTGGGTATAAAACAAAAATCAAAAGTGGAAACTCTTGGACTTTTGTAAAGAGACATGTCCAAGGACTTGATTGACTATTTCCTTTCCCATGTTAAGGAAGTTTTCAACTATAATCTCTTCAAATATTTTCTCAGACCCTTTCTTTTTCTCCTCTTCTTCTGGGACCCCTAGGTCTTTGAGACTGTCCTCAATTCTTTTCATTCTTTTTTCTTTATTCTGCTCTGTGGTACTTATTTCCACTCTTTTATCTTCCAGGTCACTTTTCTGTTCTTCTGCCTCAATTATTCTGCTACTGATTCCTTCCAGAGAATTTTTAATTTCACTTATTGTATTGTTCATCATTGTTTGTTTGCTCTTTAGTTCTTGTAGGTCCTTGTTAAATGTTTCTTGTATTTTCTCCATTCTATTTCCAAGATTTTGGATCATCTTTACTCTCATTACTCTGAATTCTTTTTCAAGTAGACTGCCTATTTCGTCTTTATTTGTTTGGTTTGGTGGGTTTTTACCTTGCTCCTTCATCTGCTGCATATTTCTCTGTCTTTTCGTTTTGTTTACTTTACTGTGTTGTGGTCTCCTTTTTGCAGGCTGCAGGTTCATAGTTCCCGTTGCTTTTGGTGTCTGCCTCCAGACAGTGAGGTTGGTTCAGTGGCTGTGTAGGCTTGTTGGTGGAGTGGACTGGTGCCTGTGTTCTGGTGGATGGGGCTGCATCTTGCCTTTATGGTGGGCAGGGCTGCGTCCTGTGGTGTGTTTTGGGGTGTCTGTCAACTTAGTATGATTTGAGGCAGTCTCTCTGCTAATGGGTGGGGTTGTGCTCCTGTCTTGCTAGTTGCTTGGCATGGGGCATCAAGCACTTGAGCTTGCTGGCCGTTTGGTGGAGCTGGGTCTTAGTGTTGAGACAGAGATCTCTGGGAGAACTCTCACCGATTGATATTATGTCGGGCCAGGAGGTCTCTGGTGGTCCAATGTCCTGAACTCGGCTCTCCCACCTCGGAGGCTCAGGCGTGACACCACTTTGGAGCACCAAGACCCTATCAGCCACATGGCTCAGAAAAAAAGGGAGAAAAAAAGAAAGAAAAAAAATAATAAAATAAAAATAAAAAATTATTTAAAAAAACAGTAGAGAGCAACTAAACCAATAAACAAATTCACCAGTGATAACAAGCACTAAAAACTAAACTAAGATAAACATAAAAGTCAGAAACAAATCAGTTGCATACAGCAAACCCCAAATCTACAGTTGCTCCTAAAGTCCACTGTCTCAATTTTGGGATGATTTGTTGTCTATTCAGGTATTTCCCAGATGCAGGATACATCAAGTTGATTGTGGAGATAATCTGCTGTTCCTGAGGCTGCATGGAGAAATTTCCCTTTCTCTTCTTTGTTCTCACAGCTCCTAGGGTTCAGCTTTGGATTTGGCCCCGCCTCTGCATGTAGATCGCCCTCTGGCGTCTGTTCTTTGCCCAGACAGGAGAGGGGTTAAAGGAGCAGCTGAGTAGGCACACTTGCTCACTTAGGCCAGGGAAATGAGGGGCACGGTAGTCATAATTGGAATGTGGGGCAAGCCTGTGTTGGCAGAGGCCGGTATGATGTTGCAATAGCCTGAGGTGTGCTGTGTGTTCTCCCAGGGAAGTTGTCCCTGGATCACAGGACCCTGGCAGTGGCGGGTTGCACAGCCTCGTGGGCAGTGGGAGGTATGTGTGCATAGTGACCTGTGCTTGCACACAGGATTCTCGGTGGCAGCAGCAGCCGGGTTAGCGTTTCATGCCCGTCTCTGGGGTCTGAGCTGAGAGCCATGGCTCATGCCTGTCTGTGGAGCTCACTTAGGCAGTGCTCTGCCTTCTGTGGGTACACGGGGAAGGAATCCCCTCTCCTCGTGTACTCCGAAACAATGGTCTCTTGCTTTTTAGGCAGTTCCAGACTTTTCCCCAGACTCCCTCCCAGCTAGCCGTGGTGCACTAACCCCCTCAGCCTGTCTTCACACAGCCAACCCCAGTCCTCTCCTTGGGGTCTGATCTCTGGAGCCCGAGCCTCAGCTCCCAGCCCCTACCTGCCCCGTGGGTGAACAGACAAGCCTCTCAGGCTGATGAGTGCTGGTCGTCACCGATCCTCTGTGCAGGAATCTCTCTGCTTTGCCCTCTGCACCCGTTGCTGTGCTCTCCTCTGTGGCTCCGAAGTCCCCCCCCTCCGCCCACCTGCCATCTCCGCCAGTGAAGGGGCTTCCTAGTGTGTGGAAACTTTTCCTCCTTCACAGCTCCCTCCCAGAGGTGCAGGTCCCATCCCTATTCTTTTGTCTCTGTTTTTTCTTTTTTCTTTTGCCCTACCCAAAGAAAACGTGGGGATTTTCTTGCTTTCTGGGAAGTCTGAGGTCTTCTGGCAGCATTCAGTAGGTGTTCTGTAGGAGCTGTTCCAAATGTAGATGTATTTTTGATGTATTTGTGGGGAGGAAGGTGATCTCCACATCTTACTCCTCTGCCATGTTGAAGGTCCTCCAAAAATTTTTATTTTATATTGGAGTATAGTTGATTAACAATGTTGTGTTAGTTTCAAGTGTACAGCAAAGTGATTCAGTTATACATATACATGTATCTATTATATTTTCTTTTCCCATTTAGGTTATTTCAGAGTATTGAGCCGAGTTCCATGTGTTATACAGTAGGTCCTAGTTGGTTATCTATTTTTTTTTAAATTAAGGGTACTTTAATTTATTTATTTATTTATTTATTTTTGGCTGTGTTGGGTCTTCGTTTCTGTGTGAGGGCTTTCTCTAGTTGTGTCAAGCAGGGGCCACTCTTCATCACGGTGCACAGGCCTCTCATTGTCATGGCCTCTCTTGTAGCGGAGCACAGGCTCCAGACGTGCAGGCTCAGTAGTTGTGGCTCACAGGCCTAGTTGCTCCGCAGCATGTGGGATCCTCCCAGACCAGGGCTCGAACCTGTGTCCCCTGCATTAGCAGGCAGATTCTCAACCACTGCACCACCAGGGAAGCCCCAGGTTATCTATTTTAAATATAGCAGTGTGTACATGTCAAACCCAAACTCCCAATCTATCCCTTCCCCCATACCCTGTAACCATAAGTTTTTTCTCCAAGTCAATGAGTCTGTTTCTGTTTTGTAAGTAAGTCCATTTGTATCATTTTTTTTAGATTCCACATATAAGTGATATCATATGATATTTGTCTTTGTCTGACTTACTTCACATAGTGGTGTGCAACTATTTTTTTAAACTTGTTCTATGGGAATTCCCTGGTGGTCCTGTGGTTAGGACTCTGGGCTTTCACTCCTGAGGGCCCAGGTGCAATCCCTGGTTGCGGAACTAGGATTCTGTAAGCCACGGGGTGCAACCAAAAAAAATTGTTCTAAATAGTTCTTTACAGAAGCCATCAAAATTATTACAAGACTACTTATTTTTTTCAATGCAATAGGACATGAATAATATACTCCTCATGAGGTATGCAATTCAGTTTTACCTCGTGCAGTAATTAAATTGAGTTTCTGACGCTGTGAATAATTAAGTACTAGAGCATAGAAGGACAAGTGATTCAGAAGTTGACTGGAATGATTAAAAATATCACAAACGTTGGAAATGTGTTGCAAAATATTTAAAAATAAATTTTTATTACACTTATTATAATAAAAAATGTGAAAACCTAACTATTACCATGCACACTCAAAGATTCCTAAGTCCAAATTCTGTTAAATAAAACTGATTGGACTGTTTGGGAACTGAAGAGAAATAAAACATGACAGACTATGAAACAGATAATTATCCATCTTGTTGCTGATTATTAGACACATATGATATGACGGTTGCCAATATGATTAAATAGTCACCATCTAAATTCAACCTAAAGCCTCTATTGTCTCTGTCAATATGCCAGAAAAAAATCAGATAATGTGAAAATCATTCTTTTTTCTTTTTGGTGGTACGCGGGCCTCTCACTGTTGTGGCCTCTCCCGTTGCGGAGCACAGCCTCCAGACGCGCAGGCTCAGTGGCCATGGCTCACAGGCCCAGCCGCTCTGTGGCATGTGGGATCTTCCCGGACCAGGGCATGAACCCGTGTCCCCTGCATCGGCAGGCAGACTCTCAACCACTGTGCCACCAGGGAAGTCCAAAAATCATTCTTTTTACTGGAAAATTTTCAATGATCAATGGAACTCTTTAAAAAAATGAAATTGAGAAGCGTAACATATTAACCTATTAAGATTACATTATCTATTAGCTATAGAATTTAACCTAATCACTGGCAAACAAGAGGCAAAGGGCAGACAAAAGTAGGGGGAGGGGAAGGGAAGAGCTGATATAAAGGACCATAGTCTGGAGCTGGGAACACTGTGCTAGGATGACCTAAATAAGGAAAACCCTGGACCACACTGCATAACCATAGGAGTCCCCATTCATATTGTAATCTATGAAACTGGTATCTGCTGGAAAATATCCTATATATTGTAAATCAGAATGTTAAGTTGTCTCCTGAGCCCAACACTGGGGCCATGCCCTGGAAGACAAATTTGTAAAGAATCACACTGCATTAATTAGTTTGTTAAAAGGAAGCATAGAAGTTAAAGACAGGAGGTTGGAAAGGCAAACGTCCCCTCTTTGCCTATGTCATGAGGCAACAGTGGCCTTCCTTCTGACCCTTCTCACTTCTATAAGGGTACTCTTGAGCGGTATCTGCAATTGAGGGTTTAGTTCTATAAAGAATTATTGTCTCTTACTCCTGGAAGAGAACATTTAGGAGTCCTGAGGTCCAGAGTATTTAAGCAATAATAAAGTCTTCCGAACTCATTGGTTAACTGAAGCATGTATAGAAAACAAAATGAAACTACACAGACATCTGCTTTTGGCTTGATAGAGTGGCTTGTAGAAGACCATTGCTTCCACTGAGAACTATTAGAAAAACTAAACAAAATACAGAAAGAAATGATTTGAAGAATCAGAAAGATAATGAATCAACCAGGACAAGAGGATCTACATTGCAGAAAGGTGAGAAGCATAGTTTCCTTCAGGCCACTTTCCTCTCAGGGGATTTGCCAGTTCTCAGAAACATGCATCAGGCTCACAGAACAATGGGTGGAAGAGAAGTCCTCAGAGTTGTAAGCAAGCCCAGGAATGTGGAGACAGAATCTGAGGCTTAGGCTGCTAAGGGAGACAGTATGCAAGCAGGAAGTAGGCAGTCAATAGTCCTGAGTTGTGATATACACACAGAAGAGTGTAGCCAAATGTCTTCTCACGACAGCTGCTGATTAAGCAGTCAATAGTCCTGAGATGTGATACACACACAGAAGAGTGTAGCCAAATGTCTTCTCACAACAGGTGCTGATTAAGCTACGTAGGGCAAAAGGTTAAGCAGAAGGCCAAAAGCAGCTAGAAAATACAGTGAAGATTTTGACAGTCTCAAGGTATTTAAGATATAAAAATTGGAGTTCATGACTCAGTGAAGAAAAGGTCCCTGGGGAGCACCCTAATCTCTTACATGGAACCTAGAAGGGCTTCACCTTGGGAGCCAGGAAAGAAGCAGGAAGACACATACAAAGGTTGCAAAAGATGACAAGTTGGCTCAGGTTCTCACTGGGTTGAGATAACCTGCCCCTCTGATACTAGCAAGAGAATGGGAGAATCCTCGCAGTAGGAAGAAAACATCACTCAGAGCCTCAAAATTCTCATATGCAATGCCAACATTTCTTCAAACGTTCCAAGAGCAGCAAGAAGCAGGACAAAGAAAAAAATACATAATAGAAACAGATACACAGTTGACTCAGATATTGGAACTATCTGTTACTGACTTTAAGATAACTGGGATTATTAATGTATTCAAGAAAATAAATGACAAGATAAAGAGTTTCAAATGGAAACTGCAGAACAGAAAAACACAAGGACTAAAATTTAAAACTCTATTTAATGGGTTTAACAGCAGACAAAACTCATCTCGAGAGATTTTGTGATCTGGAAGATGGGTCAGTGGAAAATATCAAAACTCAAGCACAAGATTTTTAAAAAAAGAAAAAATAGAGCATAAAAGACATATAGAATAGAATACAATCTTTTTTTTTTTTTTTTTTGCGTTACGCGGGCCTCTCACCGCTGTGGCCTCTCCCGTTGCGGAGCACAGGCTCCGGACACACAGGCTCCGCGGCCATGGCTCGCGGGCCCAGCCGCTCCGCAGCATGTGGGATCTTCCGGGATCGGGGCACGAACCCGTGTCCCCTGCATCGGCAGGCGGACTCTCAACCACTGCGCCACCAGGGAAGCCCAGAATACAATCTTTTAATAACATGTGATTGGAGTCCAGATGGGGAGGAGAGAGAAAATGGAGCAAAAGCAATAACTGAAAAGATCTTGCCTGAGATTTTTCCAAAATTATAAAGAGACATCAAGCTACAGATTTAAGAAGTGGTATGACCTCATGCAGTAGGTTATATAACAACAAAAGAAATCCATCTAGACACATCATAACAAAACTGCTGGATACCAAAAATAAAGAGTTAATCTCCTCTTTTTTTATAGAAAGGCATATTATTTTAAATATAGCAGTGTACATGTCAATCCCAAACTCCCAATCTATCCCTTCCCCCCACCTTTCACCCTGGTAACCATATATTCTTTCTAAAGAATGCAAGGATTCTTCAATATATGCAAATCAATCAACATGATACACCATATTAACAAATTGAAGGAGAAAAACCATATGATCATCTCAATAGATGCAGAGAAAGCTTTCGACAAAATTCAACACCGATTTATGATAAAAACCCTGCAGAAAGTAGGCATAGAGGGAACTTTCCTCAACATAATAAAGGCCATATATGACAAACCTCCAGCCAACATTGTCCTCAAAAAATGTTCATTGTAGCTCTATTTACAATTGCCCGGAGATGGAAACAAGCTAAGTGTCCATCATCAGATGAATAAAGAAGATGTGGCATATATATACAATGGAATATTACTCAGCCATAAAAAGAAACGAAACTGAGCTATTTGTAATGAGGTGGATGGACCTAGAGTCTGTCATACAGAGTGAAATAAGTCAGAAAGAGAAAGACAAATACCATATGCTAACACATATATATGGAATTTAAGAAAAAAAATGTCATGAAGAACCTAGGGGTAAGATAGGAAAAAAGACACAGACCTACTAGAGAATGGACTTGAGGATATGGGGAGGGGGAAGGGTAAGCTGTGACAAAGCGAGAGAGAGGCATGGACATATATACACTACCAAACGTAAGGTAGATAGCTGGCGGGAAGCAGCCGCATAGCAGAGGGAGATCAGCTTGGTGCTTTGTGACCGCCTGGAGGGGTGGGATGGGGAGGGTGGGAGAGAGGGAGATGCAAGAGGGAAGAGATATGGGAACATATGTATATGTATGACTGATTCACTTTGTTGTAGTGCAGAAACTAACACACCATTGTAAGGCAGTTATACTCCAATAAAGATGTTAAAAAAAAAAGTTAATCTTAAAACCAGCCACAGAATTAAAAAAAGAGATATTTCCTTCAACAGAAATGACTGAAGCCACAGGATATGGCATGATTTCTCTAAAGCGCTGAAAAAGAATAAACTGTCAACCTAGATTTCTATACAAAGCAAAAATATCTTTTAAAAGTGAATGTGAAATGAAGATATATCCAGACAGAAAAGAATAGAGAATTTGTCAAGACTAGAAATGCACTAAAAGACATGATAAAGGGAGATCTTCAAGGAGAAGAAAATTGGTCCTGATCCCAGATGGAAACATAAGATTGTAGAAAGGAACAGAGACCAAAAAAATGAGGAAAGATATTCACAAGCCTAAATGAATGCTGATCACACAAAACAATAATAATATTTGGCAGGATTTAAAATATATACAGAATTAAATTCAAAAGAATAATAATTTTAAAAAGGCAGCTGAGTAAATGGTGATAGAGGGATCTGAGGTTGTAGTATTATTTAGGAAGTGGTAAAAATATTAACTTAGATTCTAAGTAAGGTTAAGGATTTATGTTGTAGCCCCTACTGTAAATAAAAAGAAATAAAAACAATACAGGTAAAGCAAAAGAAGAGTAAACAAATGTGTAACAAGAGTGGGAACTTAATACAGATAATATTTAATAAAAGCAAGGCAAAAAAAGGAGTATGTAAAGGTGGAACAAGAGAAATGAAATTACTAGGCAGCAGACATACCCCAAAATACCAGTAATTACATCAATTGTAAGTCGTCTAAATGCTGTGATTAAAGAACAAAAATTTTTCGGGCCAGACTAAAAATAACTATGTGTTGCTTAAAAAGAACAACAAAAGCTAAAGGCAAAAGAAAAAAAAAAATACAAACAGTAACTTAAAAGGCCAAATGAAAACTTGTAGCATTTGTAAAAATATGAAAGCAAAAGGCATTTCTAGAAATAAAGTCATTCTATAATGATAAAAGGATCAAACCATCAGGAAGATGTAATAATTCTAAATTTTAAAACATGTAAGGCAAATTGTACCATAGTAAATCTTCAAAGAACTAAAAACAGAAATAGACAAATATGCAAACTTAATAGGAAACTTTAACACACCTCTCACAGAAAGTGACAGAATAAAACAAACATCAGTAAAGATAAAATCTGTCTGAATAGTAGGATTAACAAACTTGATCTGACATATATGAAACATTACACTTGATAATGACAGAGTATACATTCCTTCTAAGTGCATTTGGAAAGCTTGTTAGTATTGACAAAATGCTATGTCATAGGAAAAAAGTCACAATTTAAAATAATTGAAATAACTCAGAGTATGTTTTCTGACCATTGTGGAATCAAGCTAAAATTAATATCAAAAAAACTAAAAATTTTCCAACTACTTCTACAAACATACCTCAAAATACTTGTCAAACACACTTTAAAATTATTAGTAAGTCAATGGGGAAGTTATAATGAAAATTAGAAAATTTTAAACTGAATAATGATGAAAATATATCATATCACGTTTTTGGGTACAGCTAATATTATGCATAAAAATTTACAGCACCAAATATATAAGGAGAAAAAGCCTGAAAATCAATTATTTAAGTATCCTACATGAAGAAGTTTGAAAAGAAATGAAATTTTACTCAAATAGATTAAAAGAAAGGAAATAATAATTTTAAGAGCAGAAAGGAATAAAATAGAAAAAATATATATAACAGAAAAAAATCAACAAAACCACAAGTTGATTTTTTGGAAAAGACTAATAAAATTGATAAGTTACTAGTAAGACATTCAAAAGAGAAAAAGAACACACATATTACCAAAATGAGAAATGAATCATTTCATCTGTAAGGCATCATTATAGATTCTGAAAATATTAAAAGGATCAAAAGAAGATATTTATCATTAACTTTATCCAGTAAATTAGAAAAATCACATGAAAAGAACAAGTTGCTTAAAAGTACAACATACTAAACCTTACACAAGAAGATATAGAAAATCAAAATTGTCCTATATTTACTTTAAAAGTTGATTTTACAATAAAAAATAATCTTTCCATGACAAAACCTCTACTGATGGAGGTTATTAATGGTTCACCAGTAAAATTTTCCAAATATGTATAAAGAATAGGGCTAATCTTAAAGAAACTCTTCAGGGAACAGAAAAGAAAGAAGTGCTTCCTAATTCATTGTATAAAGTGAGCATAATCTTGTTACAAAAACCTGTCAAGGACATTACAGGAAAAGAAAACTAAAGGTTTCTGTTTTAAGAACACAAATGCCAAAACATTTTTAAAAGGTATCAAACTCAGCAGCAAATTAAAAAAAAAAAAAAAACGGTATGTCACAACCAAGCAAGGTTTATTTTAAAAATGCAAAGTTGTTTTAATGTGGAAAAAAATCAATCAACACAATTTATCATCTTAACAGAACAAAGAAATATCATATGATCAATTAAACAGATAAGGAAAAAAGCACTTATAAAATTTAACATCTACCTATGACTAAAATAATTTAAAAACTTCTTAACAAACTAAGAGTAAACTGGGAATTTTCTTAAACTAATAAAGAGTGTGAACATAAAACCTACATGTAACAACAGTGGTGAAATATTAAAAGCCTTCCCTCTGAAATTGCAAGTGAGATAGAGATGCTTGATATCATCACTTTTATTAAAAACTGTGTGGGAGGTCCTAAAAAATGACATGAACTAGAAAAAGCAAAGAGTATAAGGGTTTGAAAAGAAGGATTAGGCCTGTCATAATTC
Source organism: Mesoplodon mirus (assembly GCF_964341445.2). Taxonomy (NCBI): domain Eukaryota; kingdom Metazoa; phylum Chordata; class Mammalia; order Artiodactyla; family Ziphiidae; genus Mesoplodon; species Mesoplodon mirus. The sequence goes on from NC_138980.1 coordinate 75,704,435, forward strand.
ACAAATTATGTATTTTCCAAGTACAAAATCCAAAAGATTTAGAATCTGGAATTAATAGGTGAACTCAGCAAGTATGCTGGATAAAAAGCTAATCTAAACTATTAACTTTTTGCATGATTAGAAACAAGTAGAAAATAAAACTTTAAAAGATATACATGAAAATTCTTAAATTCTAGGAATAAATTTAATAAAAGAGGTATAAAACCTTTGCAGAGAAAATTATAAAATATTACTGAGAGAAACAAATGAAGACTAAGTAAATAGATTATGCATGACCATGTAATGGAAACCTTACTAACATAAGTATGTCACTTCTCCATAAACTGGTCTATAGATTCAATGCAATTTCAATAAAAATCCCAGGAGGTAACTTTATGTACATTGATAAGGTAATTCTAAGATTTAAATAAGAAATGCATAAAACAAAAACAGCTAGTATTTAAAAAGAAAATTACCTATGTTGAGTATTATTTTCATTTTACATGGCATTATGTTTACATGGCATTATTATTATTGTTTATTTATTTATTTACAACAATGGAGGGTTTAATTCCTTGCCTTCTGACTCTAACACAGGAACACAGGCATAACTGGTGAGACAAATCCATAAGTCCTAATCTATGGGTTTACTTACTCAGAATCTGCTAACTCAATATAGGAAACATTCAGAGTATAAACAAATGAACAAATAACAGCTTTAAGCCTTCAAAAAACAACCAGGGTCTTTGTCAAGAGTTGTAAATTTGTCTGGATTTTGGATGTGCCACTTAAGGCCTGCATGACAATGAGGTATCGCCTCACACTGGTCAGAATGGCCATCATCAAAAATCTACAAACAATAAATGCTGGAGAGGGTGTGGAGAAAAGGGAACCCTCCTGCACTGTTGGTGGGAATGTAAATTGATACAGCCACTATGGAGAACAGTATGGAGGTTCTTTAAAAAACTACAAATAGAACTACCATATGACCCAGCAATCCCACTACTGGGCATATACCCTGAGAAAACCATAATTCAAAAGGACACATGTATCCCAAAGTTCATTGCAGCACTATTTACAATAGCCAGGACATGGAAACAACCTAAATGTCCAACGATAGATGAATGGATAAAGAAGAAGTGGTACATATATACAATGGAATATTACTCAGCCATAAAAAGGAACAAAATTGGGTCATTTGTAGAGATGTGGATGGACCTAGAGTCTGTCATACAGAGTGAAGTAAGCCAGAAAGAGAAAAACAAATATCATATATTAATGCATATATGTGGAATCTAGAAAAATGGTAGAGATCAACCTATTTGTAGGGCAGGAATAGAGATGTAGATGTAGAGAACAGACATGTGGACACAGTGGGGGAAGGGGAGGGTGGGACAAACTGGGAGATTAGGTTTCATATAAATAAACTACCATGTGTAAAATAGATAGCTAGTGGGAACCTGCTGTACAGCATAGGGAACTCAGCTTGGTGCTCTGTGATGACCTAGATGGGGGGGATGGGGGTGGTGGTGGGAGGGAGGTCCAAGAGGGAGGGGATATAGGTATACATATAGCTGATTCACTTCATTGTACAGCAGAAACTAACACAACATCGTAAAGCAATTTTACTCCAATTAAAAGAAGTATCAGTAATTTAATGTTCTAGGTCTCAATTTCCTCAACAGTAAACAAGATTTATTATTCCTCCTGGAAGAACAATTGTGACAAAAAGATATAAGATTTTAAAATATATAGTTTCATGACAAATAGAATATATTCAGTGTTAATTTCCTTTCTTCCCACTTCAGATCAACAAACTGACCTTGCTGTAGTTGTTGAAAATTATCAACTAAATATCAATTCATTATCCAGGTTGGGTAGCAATTAAAGTCACAGTTCCAAGTTGGATGGAAAAGATAAAAATACCCCAAATTTGTTTCCCTTTATTGCAAATTCTGCCAAATATTTTTTTGAATTCTTAGGGAAAGGGAAATCTGTCGGCTTTAAAATTTTATCTATTTTTCTTGGGGGTCTGAGTTTGTAGGTACATCTTTGGATCTCAGATGCTGAGTTTGAACCTTGAGAGATGATGAAACCTTGAACCAATGTGCAAAAAGTTTTGATTTTAATGTCACCACCAATCAGCTGATGGTGGCTGCCTGGAGCACATATAGAAAAGAATTCTGAATCTGAACCTACCAAAAAAAGAAACAGCATCTGCTATGGATGTGGGAGGTGGAATGGCAGCTTGCATGTCATGCTTCTGATAATCCACTCTACCTCCAAGGTATATAGCACTTTGGAATATGAGAAATCCTCTTAATGTAAGGAATGTTTTCAAGCTTCCACAGGATAGAAAAGTTGCACTTTGAAGGTTCCATAAAGGAGCAAAACATATGATCATGAGAAGTTTGGGTTTCTATAAACTACAGGTTTCTATAACCTCTATGTTAAAAAAAGTCCTCTTGGCAATATTTTTCAAAATTAAAAAAATCTGTGGATTATTTAATGGATAAAAATTAAAGAGAGGAGGGTCTGTGCTTCCAGCGGGTGCTGTGGGAGTGAGGGCTGGCGACAGGTTAGTGGATGGCTCTGGTACCAGTAAGGACACTGGCTGGGCCTCCTGGGCAAGCTGGAGCCTACCAGAAAGCTTAGATCTTGTGGCCAAGGGTACAGACCTTGGCGAAGTGGAGTGTGGCAGGCGGCCTGATGACAGCGACTGCCTGATGAAGAATATCCAATAACTGGAATGATGCAGTTTTGGAGGATCTAAAAATGGTGATGACTTCTACTCCAACTTACAAAGGCAGCTCTGTGGCAGACCATGACCCCAAGCTTCCTTGATGAGACCACTGCCTAGATAATCAGATAACTTAAAAGAAAAGAAAAAGTGGTTCCCTATATCCAGAAAATAGAACATTAAAGATGCAGCAGTGTTCTAAACAAAAACCCATACAGAGAGTGGACTTCTCTCCTTCGCCTGAACTCTACAAGGAACCAGAGCCTTCGAACCAGCAGAGGCCACTTGCACCTATCTGCCTCTGCAGAGAGTCCAGATGAATTTGGTTTCCTGAATACACTTGGGGCACCTCTGGGACTTCTTACCTGCAGAAGTGGCAAAGGGATTACTCAGCACCCTTCTTAACCTGGCTTGCTGCTGTGGACTTAGTTTGGAGAATCTTGAAGTCATAAACCTGGGGCCCAGATGTAAACCTGGGTGGAAGACGTAACCTGGGCCTCAAATGCTGGCCAACCCCCCCAATGCTGTACTCCAGAGCAGAGAAAGCAAGTGCTCAGAGCCCGCATGACTCAGACCCAACACACGGCCCTCAGGCGACTGCAACTGACTGGGAAACCCCTGAAAAGAGTCCACCCTTCAGGCGTCTCCAGGACCTGAAAAGAGGAGCCCCTGACAGGATGCCAGGCCCTAGGCAACTCCATGACAGGATGGCTGCCCAAGCCGTGTAGCTGACAGGGTCTTGGTGCTCTGGCCTGGCATCAGGCCTGAGCTTCTGAGGTGGGAGAGCTGAGTTCAGAACATTGGACCACAAGAGATCTCCCAGCCTCACATAATATCAATTGGTGACAGCTCTCCAGAGACCTCCGTCTCAATGCCAAGAACCAGCTATACCCAACAGCCAGCAAGCTCCAGTGCTGGACACCCCTTGCCAAACAACTAGTAAGACAGGAACACAACCCTACCCATTAGCAGATAGGCTGCCTAAAACCACACTAAGTCCACAGACACCGTAAAACACACCACCAACATGGTTCTGCCGACCAGAAAGACAAGATCCAGCCTTATCCAACAGAACACAGGCACCAGTCCACAACACCAAGAAGCCTACACAACCCACTGAAACAACCTTACCCAATGGGGGTAGACAACAAATACAACAGGAACTATGAACCTGCACCTACAAAAAGGAGACCACAAACAGAGCAAGTTAAACAAAATGACAAGACAGAGAAATATGCAGCAGATGAAGGAGCAAGGTAAAAACCCACCAGACCAAACAAATGAAGAGGAAATAGGCAGTCTACCTGAAAAAGAATTCAGAGTAATGATGGTAAAGATGATCCAAAATCTTGGAAACAGAATGGAGAAAATATAAGAAATGTTTAACAAGGACCTAGAAGAAATAAAGAGCAAATAAACAATGATGAACAACACAATAAATGAAATTAAAAATTCTCTAGAAGGATTAACAGCAGAATAATTGAAGCAGAAGAATGGATAAGTGACCTGGAAGATAAAAGAGTGGAAATAAGTACTGCAGAGCAGAATAAAGAAAAAAGAATGAAAAGAACTGAGGACACTCTCAGAGACATCCAGGACAACATTAAATGTACCAACATTCGAATTATAGGGGTCCCAGAAGAAGAATAGAAAAAGAAAGGGACTGAGAAAATACTTGAAGAGATTATAGTTGAAAACTTCCCTAACATGGGAAAGGAAATAGTTAACCAAGTCCAGGAAGCACAGAGATTCCCATACCAGATAAATCCAAGGAGAAATACGCCAAAACACATATTAATCAAACTATCAAAAATTAAATACAAAGAAAAAATATTAAAAGCAGCAAGGGAAAAACAACAAATAACATACAAGGGAATCCCCATAAGGTTAACAGCTGAACTTTCAGCAGAAACTCTGCAACCTACAAGGGAGTGGCAGGACATATTTAAAGTGATGAAACGGAAAAACCTACAACCAAGATTACTCTACCCAGCAAGGATCTCATTAGATTTGACAGAGAAGTTAAAACCTTTACAGACAAGCAAAAGCTAAGAGAATTCAGCACCACCAAACCAGCTTTACAACAAATGCTAAAGGAACTTCTCTAGCCAGGAAACACAAGAGAAGGAAAAGACCTACATACAAAAACAACCCCCCCAAAATGAAGAAAATGGTGTTAGGAACATAAATATCAATAATTGCATCAAATATAAATGGATTAAATGCTCCAACCAAAAGGCACAGACAGACTGGCTGAATGGATATAAAAACAAGACCCATATATATGCTGTCTACAGAGAACTACTTCAAACCTAGGGACACATACAGACCGAAAGTGGGGGGATGGAAAAAGATATTGCATGCAAATGGAAATCTAAAGAATGCTGGAATAGCAATTCTCATATCAGACAAAATAGACTTTAAAATGAAGAGTATTACAAGACACAAAGAAGGACACTACATAACGAGCAAGGAATCAATCCAAGCAGAAGATATAAAAATTGTAAATATTTATGCACCCAACAGAGGAGCACCTCAATACATAGAGCAAACGCTAACAGCCATAAAAGGGGAAATCAACTGTAGCACAGTTACACGAGGGGACTTTAACACCCCACTTTCACCAATGGACAGATCATCCAAAATGAAAATAAATAGGAAAACACAAGCTTTAAGTGATACATTAAACAAGATGGATTTAATTGATATTTATAGGACATTCCATCCAAAAACAACAGAATACACTTTCTTCTCAAGTGCTCATGGAACATTCCCCAGGATAGATTGTATCTTGGGTCACAAATGAAGCCCTGGTAAATTTAAGAAAACTGAAATCACATCAAGTATCTTTTCTGACCATGAAACTATGAGACTAGAAATCAATTACAGGAAAAAGTCTGTAAAATATACAAGCACATGGAGCTAAACAATACACTACTAAATAACCAAGAGATCACTGAAGAATTCAAAGAGGAAATCAAAAAATACCTAGAAACAAATGACAATGAACACACGATGACCCCAAACCTATAGGATACAGCAAAAGCACTTTTAAGAGGGAAGTTTATAGCAATACCATCCTACCTCAAGAAACAAGAAACATCTCAAATAAACAACCTAACCTTACACCTAAAGCAATTAGAGAAAGAAGAACAGAAAAGCCCCAAGTTTAGCATAAGGAAAGAAATCATAAAGATCAGATCAGAAATAAATGAAAAAGAAATGAAGGAAACAATACCAAAAATCAATAAAACTAAAAGCTGGTTCTTTGAGAAGATAAACAAAATTGATAAATCATTAGCCAGACTCATCAAGAGAAAAAGGGAGAAGACTCAAATCAATAGAATTAGAAATGAAAAAGGAGAAGTAACAGCTGACACTGCAGAAATACAAAGGATCATGAGAGACTGCTACAACCAACTATATGCCAATAAAATGGACAACCTGGAGAAATGGACAAAGTCTTAGAAAAGCACAAACTTCCGAGACTGAACCAGGAAGAAATAGAAAATATAAACAGACCAATCACAAGCACTGAAATTCAGACTGTGATTAAAAATCTACCAACAAACAAAAGCCCAGGAAGAGACGGCTTCACAGGTGAATTCTCTCAAACATTTAGAGAAAAGCTAACACCTATCCTTCTCAAACTCTTCCAAAATATAGCAGAGGGAGGAACACTCCCAAACTCATTCTACAAGGCCATCATCACCCTGATACCAAAACCAGACAAAGATGTCACAAAGCAAGAAAACTACAGACCAATATCACTGGTGAACATAGATGCATAATCCTCAACAAAATACTAGGAAACAGAATCCAACAGCACATTAAAAGGATCATACCCCATGATCAACTGGAGTTTATCCTAGGAATGCAAGGATTCTTCAATATATGCAAATCGATCAATGTGATACATCAAATTGACAAATTGAAGAATAAAAACCATATGATCATCTCAATAGATGCAGAAAAAGCTTTCAACGAAATTCAACATACATTTATGATAAAAACCCTCCAGAAAGTAGGCATAGAGGTAACTTACCTCAACAAAATAAAGGCCATATATAACAAACCCACAGCCAACATCATTCTCAATGGTGAAAAACTGAAAACATTTGCACTAAGATCAGGAACAAGATAAGGTTGCCCACTCTCACCACTATTATTCAACATAGTTTTGGAAGTTTTAGCCACAGCAATCAGAGAAGAAAAAGAAATAAAAGGAATCCAAATTGGAAAAGAAGAAGTAAAGCTGTCACTGTTTGCAGACATGATACTATACATACAGAATCCTAAAGAGGCTACCAGAAAACTACTAGAGCTAATCAATGAATTTGGTAAAGTAGCAAGATACAAAATTAATGCACAGAAATCTCTTGCATTCCTATACATTAGTGATGAAAAATGTGAAAGAGAAATTAAGGAAACACTCCCATTTACCACTGCAACAAAAAAAATCAAATACCTAGGAATAAACCTACCTAAGGAGACAGAAGACCTGTATGCAGAAAATTATAAGACACTGATGAAAGAAATTAAAGATGATACAGACAGATGGAGAGATATATACCATTTTCTTGGATTGGAAGAATCAACATTGTGAAAATGACAATACTACCCAAAGCAATCTACAGATTCAATGCAATCCCTATCAAACTACCACTGGCATTTTTCACAGAACTAGAACAAAAAAATTCACAATTTGTATGGAAACACAAAAGACCCCGAATAGCCAAAGCAATCTTGAGAAAGAAAAACGGAGCTGGAGGAAACAGGCTCCTGGACTTCAGACTATACTACAAAGCTACAGTAATCAAGACAGTATGGTCGTGGCTCAAAAAAGAAATATAGATCAATGGAACAGGATAGTAAGCCCAGAGATAAAGCCATGTACATATGGTCACCTTATTTTTTTTTTTCTGTTGTGTTGTTTAAATTTATTTATTTATTTATTTATTTATTTTTTATTTTTATTAGTTTCTGCTTTATAACAAAGTGAATCAGTCATACATATACATGTGTTCCCACATCCCTTCCCTCATGCATCTCCCTCCCTCACACCCTCCCCATCCCACCCCTCCAGGCGGTCACAAAGCACCGAGCTGATCTCCCTGTGCTCTGCGGCTGTTTCCCACTATCTATCTACCTTATGTTTGGTAGTGTATATATGTCCATGCCTCTCTTTCGCTTTGTCACAGCTTACCCTTCCCCCTACCCATATCCTCAAGTCCATTCTCAAGTAGGTCTGTGTCTTTATTCCCGTTTTACCCCTAGGTTCTTCATGACATTTTTTTTAAAATTCCATATATATGTGTTAGCATACAGTATTTGTCTTTCTCTTTCTGACTTACTTCACTCTGTATGACAGACTCTACGTCTATCCACCTCATTACAAATAGCTCAGTTTCGTTTCTTTTTATGGCTGAGTAATATTCCATTGTATATATGTGCCACATCTTCTTTATCCATTCATCTGATGATGGACACTTAGGTTGCTTCCAGCTCCGGGCTATTGTGAATAGAGCGGCAATGAACATTTTGGTACATGTCTCTTTTTCAATTATGGTTTTCTTAGGGTGTATGCCTAGTAGTGGGATTGCTGGGTCATATGGTAGTTCTATTTTTAGTTTTTTAAGGAACCTCCATACTGTTCTCCATAGTGGCTGTACCAATTCACATTCCCACCAGCAGTGCAAGAGTGTTCCCTTTTCTCCACACCCTCTCCAGCATTTATTGTTTCTAGATTTCTTGATGATGGCCATTCTGACTGGTGTGAGATGATATCTCATTGTAGTTTTGATTTGCATTTCTCTAATGATTAATGATGTTGAGCATTCTTTCATGTGTTTGTTGGCAGTCTGTATATCTTCTTTGGAGAAATGCCTATTTAAGTCTTCTGCCCATTTTTGGATTGGGTTGTTTGTTTTTTTGCTATTGAGCTGCATGAGCTGTTTATAAATTTTGGAGATTAATCCTTTGTCAGTTGCTTCATTTGCAAATATTTTCTCCCATTCTGAGGGTTGTCTTTTGGTCTTGTTTATGGTTTCCTTTGCTGTGCAAAAGCTTTGAAGTTTCATTAGGTCCCATTTGTTAATCTTTGTTTTTATTTCCATTTCTCTAGGAGGTGGGTCCAAAAGGATCTTGCTGTGATTTATGTCATAGAGTGTTCTGCCTATGTTTTCCTCTAAGAGTTTGATAGTTTCTGGCCTTACATTTAGGTCTTTAATGCATTTTGAGCTTATTTTTGTGTATGGTGTTAGGGAATGATCTAATCTCATACTTTTACATGTCCCTGTCCGGTCACCTTATTTTTGATAAAGGAGTCAAGAATATACAATGGAGAAAAGACAGTCTCTTCAATAAGGGGTGCTGGGAAAACTGGACAGCTACACGTAAAAGACTGAAATTAGAACACTCCCTAACACCATACACAAAAATAAACTCAAAATGAATTACAGACCTAAATGTAAGGCCAGACACTATAAAACTCTTAGAGGAAAACATAGGCAGAACACTTTATGACATAAATAATAGCAAGATCCCTTTTGACTCACCTCCTAGAGAAATGGAAATAAAAACAAAAATACAAAATGGGACGTAATGAAACTCAAAAGCTTTTGCACAGCAAAGGAAACCATAAACAAGATGAAAAGACAGCACTTAGAATGGGAGCTAGATTTGCAAGAGAAGCAACTGACAATGGATTAATCTCCAAAATATACAAGCAGCTCATGCAGCTCAATATCATAAAAACAAACAACCCAATCCAAAAATGGGCAGAAGACCTAAATAGACATTTCTCCAAAGATATACAGATTGCCAATAAACACATGAAAGAATGCTCAACACATCACTAATCATTAGAGAAATGCAAATCAAAACTACAATTAGATTTCACCTCACACCAGTCAGAATGGCCATCATGAAAAAATCTACAAACAATAAATGAGGGAGAGGGTGTGGAGGAAAGGGAACCCTCTTGCACTGTTGGTGGGGATGTAAATTGATACAACCACTATGGACAACAGTATAGAGGTTCCTTAAAAAACTAAAAATAGAACTACCATATGACCCAGTCATCCCACTACAGGGTATATACCCTGAGAAAACCATAATTCAAAAAGAGTCATGTACGCAATGTTCACTGCACCATTATTTACAATAGCGAGGACATGGAACCAACCTAGGTGTCCATTGACAGATGAATGGATAAAGAAGATGTGGCACATATATACAATGGAATATAAGCCATAAAAAGAAATGAAACTGAGTTATTTGTAGTGAGTTGAATGGGCCTAGAGTCTGTCATACAGAGTAAAGTAAGTCAGAAAGAGAAAAGCAAATACAAGTATGTGTATGCTAACACATATATATGGAATGCAGAAAAAAAAAAGGTTCTGATGAACCTAGGGGCAGGACAGGAATAAAGACACAGAAGTAGAGAATGGACTTGAGGACATGGGGAGTGGGAAGGTTAAGGTGGGACAAATTGAGAGAGCGGCATTGACATATATATACTACCAAATGTAAAACAGAAAGCTAGTGTGAAGCAGCCGCAGAGCACAGGGAGATCAGCTCAGTGCTTTGTGATCACATAGAGGGGTGGGATAGGGAGCCTGGGAGGGAGATGCTAGAGGGAGGGGATATGGGGATATATGTATACATATAGCTGATTTTCTGTTATACAGCAGAAACTAACACAACATTGTAAAGCAATTATACTCCAATAAAGATGTTAAAAAAATGAGGTTATAGAGCATCGAGAACACTATTATGATTGTTATTATGTAGGATACATGTATGCCAATTTTTTCACTGAACAATATTATGATGCAGGTTTGTTTTACAATGGAGTTGGTCTCGTGTGATAGAAAATGGAGAGAATGGATATCACCAGGGGTGTGTTACTGATTGCGAAGTCTACGTTTCTAAAGTTCCTACTTTCCTTCTTTTCACTAAACAGATAAATGGTTCATTCCTATTTGGTCCAGGGTATTCACACCCTGAAAATACTGGTACTTCAAGTCCAGACCGTCAGGAAGTTAACGGTGCATGCTGCATACAATCACACAAAATCAGTGGCACAGATGAAAAGAAGTCCCATACCAATATATGCCAATGTATAGAATCACGCTGTGCTACCAAGCTCATCTGCATCTCCACTAGCAAGTTCCAGAAAATAAAGTAAATTAAGTCAATATGCATAGTTGATCCTTCTTTCAGGGCTCTGATTTATAAATATGAAAACTGATATGATCTTGGCTCCATGGTAAAATGAAGAATATAATACATTTCTCATATATTTTAGGTTTTTTTTTTTTTTTTTTTTTTGTGGTACGTGGGCCTCTCACTGTTGTGGCCTCTCCCGTTGCGGAGCACAGGCTCCGGACGCGCAGGCTCAGTGGCCATGGCTCACGGGCCCAGCCGCTCCGCGGCACGTGGGATCTTCCTGGACCGCAGCAAGAACCTGGGTCCCCTGCATCGGCAGGCAGACTCTCAACCACTGCGCCACCAGGGAAGCCCTATTTTAGGAGTTTTTGTTTTAACACATCGGCACATTTTTAGTTACTTAGAGATGTCTATGAAATATCTTTCTTCCCTCGTAGTTGGTAATTTGAGGCAGAATTTTTTTTAACCATTCCTCAATATCATCAGTCCTTGCACACCAGCTTGTCCTGAACTTAAACAGAAAAGTGAATGCTGCCAAAGCTAATGAACCATGACTACAGAGAATAATTCTGCCAGAGACATAGTCAATGAACATTTGTGCAGTATAAGTTAAGCATTCACACATCCTCTGGTTTTGGGGTGAGGGTGGAAGTAAGTCTCTGTCTTTGCTTTTGTTTCCTTTTAATCATTCTATTTCTTGCTTGCACAATGAGGACCAGTTTTCAGGCGAAGAACCAGATTTAGCACAGTGGCTCAGGAGACTCAGCAAAACTTACCCAGCAAAATGTCTATAATTCATGGGAACAATCTGACCTGATAAAATTCTTGGTGCCCTTATCCAGCTATAATTTCATCTGAACACATTCTATTTTAATGTATCAGTTTAAACTGTAATCTCCCTATTTCATTTACTTGTTGCTGTTTTAAATGCAGTACTGCCCAGTTTCTGCACCTTAGTGCACGGCTTCTGATTTAAAGATTATTAGCCAGGACTTTCTTTTTCTTAGACTAATAAATAATTTATAGAGATAAAATACTTTGGAGCTGAATAAGTTAATGCTCCTGAGAACTTCCAGGTATAATAACTGCTGAACTATATGCAAGACCATGGGTGAGATGGAAAGGATATATGTACGTATGATAAGCTGCCTGCCCTCAGAAACCTTCTGTATGCCTGTCAAATTACATCATTACATCCAACAGTGACTCAATGAGCATTTACTATGAATAGGACATTTTACAAGACTGCATGAGATGCTCTGTCCTTGCTTTCAAGATGATTAGGATCTTTTGCCAAATAGTTTGAGATTTCTAGTGAAGTAATAATACACATAGAATATTACAAGTATTTGTGGTTCTAAATGAGTACATTAATGTACATTTTTGTCTAATCTTCTCAACTGGAAAGTTTTTAAGGTAATGACTCTGTGATGCTCCTTTTTTATATTTCCACTGCCAAGCCTAATCCAGATAGATATTCCTTGGGGATATATATATACCCAAGGAGCCTACATGACTGTTGTGGGATACAGACACTGAAAAGAGTTTCTTTTTCCCCAATAAAGTATGATAAGTGCTATAATATACATGTTATCAAATACCACAGAAGGATAAGGAAAGAACAGCTCATCTGGAAAAAGTTTAAGAAATGCCAGTTGAATAAATAAATAAAAATGATAAAGTGAAGTTGCTTGAAATTTAGGAGCTTAAATTATTAAATTTTTGTGTTTTTTATACAATTTTAAAATATTTACAGTTATTCCAAAATATTGGCTGTATTCCCCATATTGTATAATATATCCTTGAGCCTATCTTATACCCAACAGTTTGTATCTCCCACTCCCCAACCCCTATATTGCCCCTCCCTGCCTCTCCCCACTGGTAAACACTAGTTTGTTCCATGTATCTGTGAGTCTGCTTCTTTTTTGTTATATTCACTAGTTTGTTGCATTTTTAAAATTCCATATATAAGTGATATCATACAGTATTTGTCTTTCTCTGTCTGACTTATCTCACTTAGCATAATGCCCTCCAAGTACATCCATGTTGCTGCAAATGGCAAAATTTCATCTTTTTTTAAAAATTTGGCTGCATCTGGTCTTAGTTGTGGCATGCGGGATCTAGTTCCCTGACCAGGGATCGAACCCAGGCCCGGCCCCCTGCATTGGGAGCGCAGAGTCTTAGCCACTGGACCACCAGGGAAGTCCCTCATTCTTTTTTATGGCAATTAGTATTCCATTGAATATATGTATGTATATATATATATGTATGTATATATATATCCCACAACTTCTTTATTCATCTGTTGATGGACACTTAGGTTGCTTCCCATCTTGGCAATTGTAAATAATGTTGCTATGAACATTGGGGTGCATACCTCTTTTCGAATTAGTGTTTTTGGGATTTTTTTTGGACATATATCCAGGAGTGGAATTGCTGGGTCATATTTTTCGTTTTTTGAGAAATCTCCATATTGTTTTCCATAGTGGCTGCCCCAATATACATTCCCACCTCAGTGTAGGAGGGCTCCCTTTTCTCAAAATGCTCACCAAAATTTGTTATTTGTGTTCTTTTTGATGATAGAGATTATCACTTTTTATTATACCTTATGAAATAGTCTGGATATTCAAGTATCATTGCTTTTTGGAGCTAAGATTATTATTTTTATGTACACTCAAACAATTTCTTAAGAGTTGAATTTTGTTTTTCTTCAACCACAATAATGATTGTTTGTCCCCAAACTGGAGAAAACATAAAGTGGAACCAAAGACAAGATCTCTGGGACATTCTTTTGAATTGGAACTTGAAGAATTTTGTGTTGGTGGCATTGCTTTAAACAGAAACATCTAGAGAATTCTAATCAGGCATCAATGGAGCCAACAGAGGGTGCCAATGAGGGTAGTTATCTAGTAAATATGTACTATTTATTTATTTACTATTTATTATGTGCCAGGCATTCTAGTAGACACTGGTGAAAAACAGGGAGTAATACAGTGGTTCTGGCCTCAAGAAACTCAGAATAACCTGACGTATAAATGAGCAGGGAAAGAACAAACTTAAAATCTGGGCCACATTTTTCTTTGTTGTCAGGCAATCATGCCACTCTTTACTTTAAGCTATGGTTCCCAAACTATGGACCCTGGCCCAGAAGCATTAGCATCATCTGGAAACTTGTCAAAATGCAAATTCTCATGTCCCAGTCTAGACTTACTGGATCATAATCGGGGGTGGGGTGGGGTTGGCAACAATTTGTGTTTTGACAAGTTCTCTAAATGATACTAATAATGTACACCAAAGTTTGAGAACCACTTATCTAAGCCAACTCCTTGTCTTTTCACTATAAACACCAATACTGCAACCATAACTAAAATCAGGCCTTCTGAGTTACTCATTAGTTTATGTAAATAAGAAAGTGGTACAATGGTTATAAACATTAAACAGGAGCACCCAAATTTAACATTTATCCACAATTATCAAAATTTAAACACCAATATTTTCCCCAATTTATGGTCCTGGTATAGTTTCTGTGGCAGGCTTTGTTTTTTCCTCACCTTCTGTAATGCTAGTCAAAGTGCTTGACGCTGGGTTAAAATAAAAATATAACATTCAAAATATAAACATATATAAATCTAAAATCATTTTAAAATAGTTTAAAAAATTTCAGATATCTCTTGCATATTGTTTGCTCATAAAATTAATTTTAGTCTGAAAGAATTATGACCATGCTACAAAACTCTGGCTTCCTGTAGACTGATAAATGTTAATATGAAGAGGAGGTAGACACAAAGAGTAGAGAGTTGACTAAATCTAAGACTACTTTTTCCACCAAAGTAAGGACTTTTTGGTGATGTCATTCTATTTCATAATCGGTAGTGGATGCAGCATCTCTGATTACTCAGACCACTTTAAAGAAGAAAAGTGGCCCTCCACTACAACTAATCAGACTTCACTTTATTTTTTGAAGTCTTTTAGGCTGTTTCATGAAATGGGTGTGCCTATTATCATTAGATGTCAATCCCACATGTCTGTCTAGCATAAATACTTGCCTTAGAGAACCGCAAGAGGCAAGATGGTGCCTGTGTGCATTTACTGATTTCTCAGTCTCAGTCATGTTGGTGAAACTAACAAGATAACTTCCTCTCTGACTTTCTTTGAGGAAGAGGTTTAAAAAAAAAAAAGTTAGAGTTACATTAAATAGGAGAATCCCCCCCCCCACACACACACACCTGCCACCATGGAACCTCATCAATTCCACCTAGGAGTTCAGAGTTGAGTACAGAGGTGAAGAATTTGAGATGAGAGATTTTGTCTTTTCTTTCTAGTTTTCCTGCTTGACACCAATTCATCAGCCATATAGAACTCTTGGCCAGGAAAACAGAAACACAATAACTAGCCTATATAGGAATTTCACTCTATAAATATATATTTAAGTAAGCAAAATTTAAACACATAATTTATTACAATATCTTCTACATAGGACTTCTTTATGTTCTGGGTTATTTTGCTGCATTTCCTGACTTCTCATTTTGGGTCATTTATCTTTTTATTAAATCTGTCCACATCCAGTCCAAGAAATAAACATTTTGTAGGATATACCAATGGCAGAATCATCTTGTTGCCTACTCAGTGGGACACCCTTCTTTCCTATAAACAGACCCCTAATTAACAAGTGGTCTCAGGGGGAGGGAGTCCCCACCCACAGTTCATGAGGATGAATCAAAATTGGTCCATGTTAGCCATGGAAATTTCACTTGATTTGCCAGTAATTGGTCTGGGGTCAGCCCAAGACCCACTTCTAATGAGATAGAAGAGAGTTTGAACAATGAAGATACTCAGTACACTCAGAAGGAGAAAATGAAGCATAGTATCTACTTGATACAATTATAAAATTGAATCTGAGAGGTAAAATAATTGGCATCAGGGAACCTAGATTAAATATGGCAGATCCAGGGCCATTGATTGGCTGAGAGGATCACAGAAGGCTCTCGAGAGACATACTCTTTGCAGCTTTTTAGTTCATAGATCAAACTGCCACTGGCGTGAAGTCTTGAATTAGGTTGAAGATTTCAAAATATGAAGGTGTCCCCACTGACTTCTATAGTGCTAAGCTTTTCAGGCAAAGAAATTAAAAGAACCAGTCACACTATGTATAGGACTAGAAAGCTGAGTGGTCAGGTGATGAGAAGATCTGTAGCCTATATTCTGAAGGCCTAAAACAATATCCAGGAAATTCACAATACATCCAGTCATATTAAGGCTAGAGAGTTAACATGGAAGAACTCTGGAACCTTCAGCCTATAGTCAAAGAGAAGCAATCATTTTCCTCCTATGTATTAGCCAACTCTTTTGTTCCCACCTACCCTGAACACTCAAGAAGCTGCATATTGGAAGTGAATGAGTGAGACTTTCTGGAGTGAACCTTCCTGTTTAGCATCCCACAGGCACTCACCACTGTGTTGTGCTATCTTATGGATAGAGTGAAGATATCTTATGGATATCTTATGGGTAGAGTGAAGAGGTAGTGAGTGAAATCATAATCACAAACTTCATAGTAGCAGGCATTTCATCAGAAGTTGCAGTCACCCCCCTGCTTAAATTTCATAAAGTAATATATTCTCTCAAACACTGATAAAAACATGGTGTCCTTGTTTTACAGAGAAGTCACAACTCTGTTTAGCAAATTTAACAAAGATCAGATAAAGTCACTGATTTATGATAAACAATATAGATAGGTAATGTCTACTTTAAAAAACTTTGGCCTTTCCATTTAGAAATATTAAAAAAATAGTTAATTTCTCTTTCAGTACAATCACTAATTCACCAAATTATTATTATTATTATTTTTGGTTTTGATTTTGGCTATACTTAACCACAGCAGAAGGCAAAGAACTTATTCAAATAACACTTACTAAATATTTGATCTTTACAATTCATGATAGATATAAATATAAATACAGGAGCTTTATGATTGAGGAGTACTGAGTTTATTTTCTGTAGCCTGAAGGATCAACACACAGTATCTCCCTTAGATAGAAATCTAATCATTTTGGTTAAACTGTCCTGGAGATTTAGTTTTAATAATGCTTAAAATTTGTCTTAAACAAAATTTTGCATATAGTCATGTCACCTTATAATATCATCTTTTCATCATTTACCAATTCACCAAAGTCCTTTAAGTCCCATTAGAGAGGAAAAAAATCTAATGATTTATTCCTAACCTGTTGTCTTCACTGAGTTACTTTCAACAATGCTACATAGCAATAGTTAACATCAGAGAGACAGCAATTAAAGAAATGTGCATGTTCAAAAAATAATGTATTTAAAATATACAAAGAAATACTAAAACTCAACAATATGAAAACAAACAACCTGATTAAAAAATGGGTCAAAGACCTTAACAGAAACCTCACCAAAGATGATATACAGGTGGCAAATAAACATATGAAAAGATTCTCAACATCATATGCTATTGGGGAAATACAAAATTAAAACAACAATGAGATACCACTACATATCTTTTAGAATGGCTAAAATCCATAACACTGAAACATCAAATGCTGGGAAGGATGTGGTGCAGTAGAAACTCTCATTCATTGCTGGTGAGAATGCAAAATGGTACAGCCATTTTGGAGGAGAGTTTGGCAGTTTCTTACAAAGCTAAACATACTCTTACCATAGGATCCAGCAACCATGTTTCTTGGTATTTATCTAAAGGAGCTGAAGATTAACGTCTTCACAAAAACTTACACATGGATATTTATAGAAGCTTTACTCATAACTGCCAAAACTTGGAAGGCAACCCAGATGTCCTTCAGTAGGTGAATGGATAAGTAAACTATGGTACATCCAGATAATGGAATACTATTCAGCATTAAAAAGAAATGAGCTATGCCATAAAAAGACATAGAGGAACCTTGAATGAATGTTACTAAATGAAAGAAGCTAATTTGAAAAGGCTATATGCAGTGTGAAATCTGTGTATAACTTTACAGTCAGCCCTCCCTATCCATGGTTTTGCATCCACGGATTCAATCAACCTTGGACTGTGTAGTACTGTAGTATGTATTTATTGAAAAAAATCCATGTTTAGGTGGACTTGTGCAGTTCAAACCTGTATTGTTCAAGGTTCAACTGTATATGACATTATGGAGAAGTTAAAACTGTGCAGACAGTAAAACGATCAGTGATTGCCAGGGGTTACTGGGGAGGGAAGGATGAATAGGTGGTGCACAGAGGAATTTTAGGGCAGGGAAAATACTTGGTATGACACTATTATGGTGGATATATGTAATCAGAAGTTTTTCCAAACCCATAGAATGTACAATATCAACAGTGAACCCTAATGTAAACAATGGACTCTGGGTGATAATGATGTGTCAATGTAGGTTCTTCAACTTGTAACAAATGTACCACTCTGGTGGGGGATGTTGATCAGGGGGAAGGCTGTGTTTATGTGGGGGGTGTATGAAATATCTCTGGACCTTCTGCTCAATTTTACTGTGACCCTAAGACTGCTCTAAAAAATAAAGTCTACTAAAAAAAAAAACCTCTCTCATTTAACTTGACAATTGAGTAGCTTTCAACTGTGAAAAAGAAGCTGTTCCTGAAATTAGGATGGATTCAATCTAACTCTCCTACAAATACGTCATTTGTAATATTCTGAAGATTAGTGAATTATGCTATCAAGTCTCTGGAAATAGAAAACTGCCAAAGGCCAACAAAGGAGACACCTTCTATTCTTGTTCTGGGCAATACTAGTCCTCTAAGGTAGTAAGGAAAGGACAGCAAGCTAAACTGGAAACATCAAGAGTTGTTCCAATTCTGGGCAAACTTACCTGGGGCTCCAGGATGCTGAGCTTCTACCATTCTCCAGTTCAATGCTCTTCCATGAAGAATACACTGAGTGGAACAGAGGAAACAATGCAGAAAGGAAAAACATATTACTTACATAGATTTTAGCCAAACAAAGTCAATGGGCCAAAACAATGCTACAGCCCTCAAAAATGTCTCTTGACTGGCTTTAGTGTTAAATCCACTCTTTTTTATAAAACTTAAATCCTTTCCCTCCTGGGCTTACCACTTTGTTTTTTATACAAAGGCCTCTCAAACTCCCCACCATATAGTACTTAAAAATTTGCTAAGAGGGCAGATCTTATGTTAGGTGTTTTAACACAATTAAATAAATAAATAAATAAATAAAAAAATAGGGTGGGAGGAAACTTTTGAATATGATGGATATGTCTATGGCATTGATTGTGTTGATAGTTTTATGGATGTACACTTATCTCCAAACTCATCAAGTTGTAAATATTCAATATGTACAGCTTTTTGTATGTCAAT
This sequence comes from Mesoplodon mirus, assembly GCF_964341445.2. Taxonomy (NCBI): domain Eukaryota; kingdom Metazoa; phylum Chordata; class Mammalia; order Artiodactyla; family Ziphiidae; genus Mesoplodon; species Mesoplodon mirus. The sequence goes on from NC_138980.1 coordinate 75,723,666, forward strand.
AATAAACAAATTAAAAAAAAATCTCAGAACAAAAACTCCTCCCCAAATCTTTCAAAAGGAACTGATGGAACCACATTTGGTTCTGCCTTTCATTACCATTTATATTGCTTACAAGTAGTTTCTCATTTTAATCTCATTATCAAATGTACCAGAGTGGTACATTTGAAGATTCAGTCTTTATTGAGAGGGCTGAATTCTACTTCACTAACCTCCTACTGTGTTTTTATATGACCACAATTTGATGACTGCAATAAAGCAAAGCATTCCACTGTCCTGACTATGTGTCTTCATACCTTACTCTCTGTCTCTCCCCTCCTTCCTAATACCGTTCCTTCCTTTGTCATAAGAGATTCTCCTTTAGAAAATCCTGTTTAATCAGTACAATACACTCAACTATTTTGTGTCAGTTTTATTGAGGTGTAATTTACATGCAATAGTGTACAATTTTAAGTGTACACTGCAGTGAGTTTTGATAAATATATACAATGGTAAATGCCATTACAATCAAGATATGGAATATTTCCATCATTCCTAAAAGATCCTTCATGCCCTTTTGTGGTCAATCCACTCCCCTCACCCAAACCAGTGACAAGCACTGATCTTTCTTTCACTATACTTTTGCCTTTTCTAAAAGTTCATATAAATGGAATCATATAGCATGTGGTCTTTATGTATGGTTTCTTTCACTTAGCATAATACTTTCAAGATATGTCCAAATTGTACCCATCACATGGTAAGCATATGTTTGAGATTTTAATAAACTGTCAAACTTCTCCAAGTGGCTGTATCATTTTGCACTTCCACTAGCTACATATGAGAGTTTCATTTATCCACTATCCTTGCCAAAACTTGGTATTGTTAGTCTTTTTAATGTTAACCATTCAAGTGGGTGTGCAGTGGCATCTCACTATGAGTTTAAGTCTATCATTTTGCTACTTGCTTTTTATTTGTCCCATTTTTTTTGTTCCTTTCCCCCTCTGCTTCTGTCTTCTTTTGAATTTATTGATTATTGTTTGTGATATATCTCAACGAACCTCAAATGACTTCTGATCAAGGCCAATGACTTATAGCTCTAGAGACATTATTCAGTCAGTGGGAACTCAGTTTACTTCATGATCCATCATCCTAAAATGGATCTGAGACCTTGACCACACGTGATCAACTTAAAGAAGAGAGGCTGGAGTCTGCATTAAGGAAAGGGTAAGGATCAGTAGAGTGGGGGTGAGCAAAGCACAAATGTGAAAACAGAGCTGCTGAAAATTCAGCTATTTGTTTTTAGCACTATTACATAGTCTTGAAGCTGTTTCCCTTTAAGAAAACCATTTAGGCAGGAAAAGGAAAAACAATTTAATATTATTTTTAAGTGTATTCTCTGTTGATGTGATAAATTTTATTAAGGGTAGGTGAAAAGGAAATAATCTAAAATAAAATAGCTAGATCCAAAGAATGGTGCCCTGATTCTTGGTAAAAAACAGTGTAAATCCAGGAATTAAATTTGTAGTATAACTGAACATGAAGAACGGTTCCCCATGAGTTGTACCTGGCGGCACAATAGCAGAAACACAGAATTTCCATATGAAAGAGAGACCAGTAGTTGGAGACATTGTCTCTCGTTCTGCTGAGATGGATCTATTTATGGTCAGTGAAATGTCAACTAAGGGTTTGAGAGTGAAGCACAGAAATGAAAAAAAACAAAAAAGGGAAACAGCGAGTCTGCAGAAGAAGAGCAGGGAATTTTTACTCTCCACAAAGCAGGAACTAGTTTTCCAGCACTGATCATAACACATCTATAACTACATTCCTAAATAGCTCAACTGTAGGTATGTTTATGAATAAAATTGATTATTTAGAGAACAACATGGAGAAGTTAAATGGCCATATTTTTTTTCTTACAGGGTGGGGAAATCATGTTATTTTATCTGGCTGTTATAACGAATAGGTCAAAGAAATTAAGTCATAAGGACTGGAAAATTTCCTGGCAAGGAAAGGACTCAGTATGAGTGAGAAATACACTCAATTAAGTTTTCCTGATTCATTTCTTCCTTCCCTCCTTTTTTCCTTCTTTTCTTCCTTTCTTCCTTCCTCCCTCCCTCCCTTCCTATCACATTGTACTGGTCCTCAGTAATAAGCAACTGAAAGCAAATACAGAATCTGTTAAATTCAATCAAAGTATGGGTGTCTGATACATGTTAAAATCAGATCATCTCTGTAAAATAGTCAATCATTTCTACTGTTTTTGCTTCTTGTCATACTCCCCTGGAGATATGTAAATTATTGATTCCATCCGGTTTATTGCTGCTTGAGTGTTTAGAAGGCAGATGTAAATAAAGCTAAGTAACTTTCCAGAAAAGCTGCACAGTAAGGTTATAAACCTGAAGTGTAATTCTCCTCTTCCAGATGCCACCTCAGATGTAGAAGTTTACCAAGGTAAACATACTACAGTACCTTTTAGGGACTGCTAAAGTGAACAGCTCAGGGGAAAATTACCAAACTACAGGTGTAATCAACTATTCTAAAATAGTCTTTCTGAATGGTAAAGTTGAGTGTGTTATAATTTTTTCTGGATTTCTCTCTCTCTCTTTTTATCTTTTATGGGGCAAGGGAAGATGGAGGTAAGTATGATAACATTGCTTCCATATAAAGTGTTTTTCCTTAGTCTACGGTAGGACTGATTGTGTTTTCCTTCTTCCTCTACTCTTCTCATTTTTTTCCTCTACCTACTATTCTTGCTCCCCTTATCTTCTGAAATGAAGTTTATCTGCCTAAATACACCATCTCCAAACTAAATGAAAAATGATGAAGAGGAAAAATCTTTCTTTAAGCACTTGGAAGTTTACATCTGTAAATTAGTCCACAAAAGACTTATGGGCAAGACTCAAATCCTACACACCTCCCAAGGTATGTGGCATCTCTCTGCTCTAATTAGATAATACACCATTTATGAATTAATGGTTTATTCATTGTTTATTGAATTAATATATTATAAATATAATTTATAACCTATTAGAAGTTGAAAACTATATTGAAATGTGGAAATAATCATCTCCTTTAGTACATTTAAGGCATATCCATAGTTTCTACATGGCCGAGCCACCCAAAAACCAGGTTTATGTGGAGTAATGGTCCAGGCATAATAAGTTCTGAGTATGGCTATCAGTGACCATAAACTAGATATTGTACTCCATAAAATAACAAAAATTATCAGATGTACCGTGATAATCTAGAGAAAAAAAGCAAATCTTTACACTTATGTTAAAGCTTCTAAGATTTCCCAGTTAGTTATTAGTAGCAATTTCCCAGGACTTTATTAAGGGATATTGAATTCCTATTCTCAGTAGTCTCCACATGTTCTAACTGTCAGCAAACCATCTTGGTGTCTCCTTGAACTATGGAATCATCTTGATTAACTGACCTCTTAGGAAAGAAATCCCAACACAGCCAAGGTGAGAAACAGCAAATGCATGTTTAGACTCATTTTGGTGTAGTTAAAAAGCCTGAGATTTAAAACCAAATGGATACAGGTTCCACTACTAGTCTCTGTCAGTTACCACCAATGTGGTCCTAAGAAAGTCTATTAACTCCTATGGGTCTTAGTTTTCTCATCTGAAAAATGAGATTGTTGTATGGGTTGTTTTGAGTATTAAATAAGATAATGTAGCCATAGCACCTGTACAGTAGATCCTCAATTAATGATAGCTGTCTCCTTCCATTCCATTTACATTTTCAACTTCCAGGTAAAAAGAATCTTGGTCTTTAAAGATATGTGAAGTCTTTCTCTTCTCTGAAAGCATTTGGCAGATAGGAGGCGCTCAGTAAATGTGAGCTCCCTGTCAACTCTTTATGTTCCTCACCAAGCTGTAGGCATCCACTGAAGCACAGCCCCTCTCATATATTACCTGACTTCATCTGCACAGCAGCTGTGAAGCAGACCAATTCTGACTTCCTCATTTCCGTCACTCCAGAAGCAGTGAGTCAGGCTGAAATAAATAGGGGAGTGCCTAAGTGTCTGCAAATGTGGTTTAAACAACACCCATTTCTGGGGTAGATGAACATCAAAGTACTAATGCAGATATATATAGATATAGATATATATATATATATATACTAGAGAGAATGAAATTTTAGAATTTGTGCCCTCTTACTTTTTGCTTAAAACTCTTAATCTGACCACAAATAGAGAGTCACCATTATAACTGTGGGTAAAGGTAGGGTTCACAAAAAATGATGTTCTTTTAATTTTTCAAGGCCAAACTTGAATGAATTGGTATATTACACTTTTTAGCAATAACAGCCAAGATTAGCAGAAAGGAATATAATTTTGCCTCTCTTATTCAGAACATTTATATGCTGTGTAACCCTATAAAGTTAAGTATCACTAGCCTCACATACTTTGCTTTATTTGGGTTACTCATCAAAGGATATGTGAATAAGAGTCTATTTTAAGACACTGTTTGAAATAACATTTTTAAAGGGATAATAGTTTTGAAACCAATCTATTTTTCATTCATTATAAATCCACTTCTCTATGACTCCCCACCCATTAAATGAGTAAGAGTCATTACTTCAGGAGGTTGTTGGATATTTCCTAGAACAAGTAAGTCATTATTCAACTTTGAGCTTCAAAATTAAATTATCCCTGAGTTCACAGCTAGATGATAGTCTTGAGAACCAAGCTTTGCTGGGAGGAACATGTTTTCTAAATTCCAAAATCTTCTTTTTACATTCCAAGAGCAAAACAAGGGTGTCAGAGCCTGGATTTCTTTTGCCCTCAGTCTCAGTACACAGAGAAGAAAGGATATCAGGGATATCCTTTTTTATAGAGTTAACTGAAGACTATTTTCAGTTAAGTCTTTGACATACAGGAAGAAAAAAACTTTCCAGTGTATAGAAGACTTTGAGAGTGCTGGAGGAGATGAAATTAGGGTAACTCTGTCTGGGTCCCTGAGATGAAGCCAGATGCTACTGGACCAAAGATGGAGGGAGAGGGAATGAGATAGCAGGAAGCAAAAAGCAGCAAGAACATATACCTCTTTTCCATTTCAAGCTATAGCCAGAAAAATGCCTCAGAGTAGACCTGAAGCCATTGGATTGGCCACAGCAGAGCAGACATAATACGTGACACGTTTAGGCAGAGGTGGCACTCACACCTCTGCTGCCATGCAGATGGGGTGGTGGTATGTGGTGGGGTTGGGGAATGATGGGGAATTTGGCAGGCAGCTAAGATTTGCCTTCCAGAGGTTTGGGGAGAAAAGAAATGGGGTGGAAAGCAGCTGGAGGGCTGATGGAAAATGCACTGAGTCTTAGGGGTTTAGCCATTTCAAACACACACCCAACTGCTACACCCCAATCCAAAGTCAATGAGGCCTATATGAGGTCTAGACACTTCCCCTCTTATCATTACAGTGTTACCTGATCATCACTTTGTGTCAAGAAACCTTGCAGGGAGAAAGGGAAAGATGAGGGGAAAGGTGTCCTGAAAGACTAAGCACCCTCCCCCCAATAAAACATATTTTAAAACAAAAAAGAATGAGTAATCTTGAATGGGCTATTCTGTGGTGGAGGTGGTTTAGTGTTTGCTACTGAATGGAAATGGGGGCTATTGACCAAGATGAGGTAGTCGTATAAATTAATTAACTGCCTGCATATCTGATTTGTACCTTCCTTTTGCTACTCTTTGGAGAACTAACCAAGAAATTCTGGTTTTCCCAAAGCTCAGGGCTTGGACTGAATGAATAAAGAATCAGAAACCATTTTACAAGATTATGTAGAGTGTCGGAATTTCCAAAAATAGAAAATAGTCTTCAGTTAGCTCTATAAAATGCTGTTGAACATTGTTCTATGCATTCATTTTAAATGTGTCTATGTGTATGTGTGTTGAGACTCTCACGTTTTGGGGCTTCATTTAGCAGAGGAGTCAAACCAAATTCATCTTTTTTTTTTTTTTTTTTTGGTCCAAAAGAGCCTAAAGGCATGAATATGGAGAGATCCTAGGCATAATCAGCCTAACATCTAGATCCCCAAAGTAGCAAGCTAGGTGAGGGTTAATGTATATTCTATAGTATGAGAGCTCCAGCAAGAGAGTCCTTAACAGAAGGCAATCTGGCAAAACCAAAACATTTATCTGTTTCAAACCCAACACTATTAATCTAAAATGAAGGTGTGTTTTAAGTTCAAGATCCTGACTAAAATGTACTGAGCATTCTCACGGCTCAGAGCATTCTGAGTAACCCAATAAAACTGGTAACTTAAATTGAATTTCCCCCCAAACAGACCCTGAGAAAATGATTTGAGTGCAATGGTTTATTAGAGAGCTGATCCTAGCAGCACTGCTGGGGAGTGATAAAGGAAGACAGGGAATGGAAGGAAGTTCCAGAGTAAGATAATACGCAGGTGATCACTATGGGCGACTGAGGACTAATACTACTGGGAACATCTGAGTGATGAGATCATTCCTCAGTTAGATCACCTGAAGGATGAGGAAGCTGGTATTTACTCTCCAGTTGCCTCTCTCATTAGCTGAGGCTGTCCTGGGGGCATCAGCTCCCCAACATTCTGACCTGTCCCAAGCAGGGGTTAAGCATGCCAAAGAAAGCCCTCTACGGAAAGTAAAAAATTACAGGCAGTAGGAAGCCATCAGTGTGTACAGGGACTGGTGAGCTAACAATGTTAATTAGGCACTTGGGCAACTCAAAATTGGAAAAGAGTAAATCAGGCATTTCTGGAAGCAATAAAAAATGTTACTAAATGAACACTAGAAGGCAGTAGTGTTTTGGTAGATTCCACACAATTTGTAACCTTGTAATATATAACTATCAGAATAAATTTGTTTAGCTTGTAGATTTATGCTACCATTTTCTCTAATTATTCTTTGACATTCTTTTCACTCAACTGAGTAGATCCATGAGAAGGCTGCAAAAGACAAAAAAGATTTTGAAAAAATTGACTGCTGGAATCCAAAGGCAACTGTGAAAGCTAAAATTCTTCTCTGTATAACACTAATGATGAGGTTTAAGGTAGACCAGTTATATTTAAGAAACAAAAAGCAAATTTTAAAAATCTTTGGTTTCTTAGGTGTTTGAGATTATAGTACTGGGGAAACTGTGGGTTGCATATCTTTAGAAATGAAACTCAAATTGTGGTTATTAATCATTTAAGAAATATACTTCTCCCCTCAAATCATTTAAATTAAATATACAATTATGGTTGAACATCAGTTAAAGAAGGATGTTTAATTAATCTCCACAGTGGGGCAACCTATTTGGAATAAGAAGTTCTTAAAAATGTCTTGAAGGGAAAATGGGGTGTGTGTGTGTGTTTGTGTGTGTGTGTGTGATTCTTTTTCTTCCTCTTTATCTTCCTCTTATAAAAATTTTTTCCCAACACAAAAGAAAGATTAGTTTCAGCACTGATCTCTGGTCACAACATTATCTCTGGGGTCAGAATAGCTATGTCTAATTAATTTCAAAGCCGGAATAAAACTAAGGTATAGAATTTACAAAGGGGAATATTTTAGAAGGTGCCAGTGGAAAGCAGGATAAGAGACAAAATCTGAAGAGATATCCAAGTAACATGCCCACATGCCTTCCCAGGAGACTGCACCAGGCATTTAGGAAATAATGTCAGCCAAAATGGAGAGGCTATGCATGATGAACGCCTTAGACACCAGACAAGTTCTGGACACTCCTAAAATTACATGTACAGTTCATTGTATGGAAAAGTAGCCTGTAGTTACTAGAAGGGGATGATTTACAGAAAAGTCTGGATTAATCATGCACCTTGATAACATAAGCTGGAACTGACGCAGGCTTATAATAATCAGTTTAAAAATGTTAGCTAGACTTCCGGGGAAGATGGCGGAAGAGTAAGACACGGAGATCACCTTCCTCCCCACAGATACACCAGAAATACATCTACACGTGGAACAACTCCTACAGAACACCTACTGAACACTGGAAGAAGACCTCAGACCCCCCAAAAGGCAAGAAACTCCCCCACGTACCTGGGTAGGGCTATACAAAAAAGAATAAACAGAGACAAAAGGATAGGGACGGGACCTGCACCTGTGGGAGGGAGCCGTGAAGGAGGTAAAGTTTCCACACACTAGGAAGCCCCTTTGCGGGCGGAGACTGCGGGTGGCAGAGGGGGAAAGCTTCGGAGTAGCGGAGGAGAGCACAGCAACAGGGGTGCGGAGGGCAAAGCGGAGAGATTCCCGCACAGAGGATCGGTGCACACCGGCACTCACCAGCTGGAGAGGCTTGTCTGCTCGGCCGCCGGGGCAGGCGGGGCTGGGAGCTGAGGCTCGGGCTTCGGTCGGAGCGCAGGGAGAGGACTGAGGTTGGCGGCGTGAACACAGCCTGCAGGGGGTTAGTGTGCCACGACTAGCTGGGAGGGAGTCCGGGAAAAAGTCTGGACCTGCCGAAGAGGCAAGAGACTTTTTCCTCCCTCTTTGTTTCCTGGTGCACGAGGAGAGGGGATTAAGAGCGCCGCTTAAAGGAGCTCCAGAGACGGGCGCGAGCCGCGCCTAAAAGCGCGGACCCCAGAGACGGGCATGAGACGCTAAGGCTGCTGCTCCTGCCGCCAAGAGGCCTGTGTGCGAGCGCAGGTCACTGTCCACGCCCTCCTTCCGGGGAGCCTGTGCAGCCCGTCACTGCCAGGGTCCCGGGATCCAGGAACAATTTCCACGGGAGAACGCACGGCGCGCCTCAGGCTGGTGCAACGTCACGCCGGCCTCTGCCGACCAAGGCTAGCCCCGCCTCCGTACCCCTCCCTCTCGCCGGCCTGAGTGAGGCAGAGCCCCCGAAGCAGCTGCTCCTTTAAGCCCGTCCTGTCTGAGCGAAGAACAGACGCCCTCCAGCGACCTACACGCAGAGGCGGGGCCAAATCCAAAGCTGAGACCTGGGAGCTGTGAGAACAAAGAAGAGAAAGGGAAATCTCTCCCAGCAGCCTCAGAAGCAGCGGATTAAAGCTCCACAATCAACTTGATGTACCCTTCATCTGTGGAATACATGAATAGACAACGAATCATTCCAAATTGAGGAGGTGGACTTTGAGAGCAAGATTTATGATTTATTCCCCTTTTCCTCTTTTTGTGAGTGTGTATGTGTATGCTGCTGTGTGAGATTTTGTCTGTATAGCTTTGCTTCCACCATCTGTCCCAGGATTCTATCCATCCATTTTTTTTCTTAATAATTATTTTTTGTTTTAATACTTTATTATATTTTATCATACTTTATTCTATTTTACTTTATCTTCTTTTTTTCCTTCCTTCCCTCCTTCCTCCCTCCCTCCCTCCTTTCTTCCTTCCTTCCTTCATTTCTTTATTTCTTTCTTTCTACTTCTACTAATTCTTTCTACTTTTTCTCCTTTTTATTCTGAGCCGTGTGGATGAAAGGCTCTTGGTGCTGCAGCCAGGTGTCAGTGCTGTGCCTCTGAGTGGGAGAGCCAATTTCAGGACACGGGTCCACAAGAGACCTCCCAGCTCCACATAATATCAAATGGCGAAAATCTCCCAGAGATCACCATCTCAACACCAGCACCCAGCTTCACTCAACGACCAGGAAGCTACAGTGCTGGACACCCTATGCCAAACAACTAGCAAGACAGGAACATAACCCCACCCATTAGCAGAGAGGCTGCCTAAAATCATAATAAGTCCACAGACACCTCAAAACACACCACCAGATGTGGACCTGCCCACCAGAAAGACAAGATCCAGCCTTATCCACCAGAACACAGGCACTAGTCCCCTCCACCAGGAAGCCTACACAACCCACTGAACCAACCTTAGCCACTGGGGACAGACACCAAAAACAACGGGAACTACAAACCTGCAGCCTGCAAACAGAAGACCCCAAACACAGTAAGATAAGCAAAATGAGAAGACAAAAAAACACACAGCAGGTGATGGAGCAAGATAAAAACCCACCAGACCTAACAAATGAAGAGGAAATAGGCAGTCTATCTGAAAAAGAATTCAGAATGATGACAGTAAAGATGATCCAAAATCTTGGAAATAAAATAGACAAAATGCAAGAAACATTTAACAAGGACCTAGAAGAACTAAAGGTGAAACAAGCAACGATGAACAACACAATAAATGAAATTAAAAATACTCTAGATGGGATCAATAGCAGAATAACTGAGGCAGAAGAACGGATAAGTGATGTGGAAGATAAAATAGTGGAAATAACTACTGCAGAGCAGAAGAAAAAAAAAAGAATGAAAAGAAGTGAGGACAGTCTCAGAGACCTCTGGGACAACATTAAACGCACCAACATTCGAATTATAGGAGTTCCAGAAGAAGAAGAGAAAAAGGGACTGAGAAAATATTTGAAGAGATTATAGTTGAAAACTTCCCTAATATGGGAAAGGAAATAGTTAATCAAGTCCAGGAGGCACAGAGAGTCCCATACAGAATAAATCCAAGGAGAAATATGCCAAGACACATATTAATCAAACTGTCAAAAATTAAATACAAAAAAAAAAATTAAAAGCAGCAAGGGAATAACAACAAATAACACACAAGGGAATCCCCATAAGGTTAATAGCTGATCTTTCAGCAGAAACTCTGAAAGCCAGAAGGGACTGGCAGGACATAGTTAAAGTGATGAAGGAGAAAAACCTGCAACCAAGATTATTCTACCCAGCAAGGACCTCATTCAGATTTGATGGAGCAATTAAAACCTTTACAGACAAGCAAAAGCTGAGAGAGTTCAGCACCACCAAACCAGCTTTACAACAAATGCTAAAGGAACTTCTCTAGGCAAGAAACACAACAGAAGGAAATGACCTACAATAATGAACCCAAAACAATTAAGAAAATGGGAATAGGAACATACATATCGATAATTACCTTAAATGTAAATGGACTAAATGCTCCCACCAAAAGACACAGATTGGCTGAATGGATACAAAAACAAGATCCATATATATGCTGTCTACAACAGACTCACTTCAGACCTAGAGACACATACAGACTGAAAGTAAGGGGATGGAAAAAGATATTCCATGCAAATGGAAATGAAAAGAAAGCTGGAGTAGCAATTCTCATATCAGACAAAATAGACTTTAAAGACTATTAGAAGAGACAAAGAAGGACACTACCTAATGATCAAGGGATCGATCCCAGAAGAAGATATAAAAATTGTAAATATTTATGCACCCAACATAGGAGCACCTCAATACATAAGGCAATTATTAACAGCCATAAAAGGGGAAATCAACAGTAACACAATCATAGTAGGGGACTTTAACACCCCACTTTCACCAATGGACAGATCATCCAAAATGAAAATAAATAAGGAAACACAAGCTTTAAATGATACATTAAACAAGATGGACTTCATTGATATTTATAGGACATTCCATCCAAAAACAACAGAATACACATTTTTCTCAAGTGCTCATGGAACATTCTCCAGGATAGATCATATATTGGGTCACAAATCAAGCCTTGGTAAATTGAAGAAAATTGAAACTGTATCAAGTATCTTTTCTTACCACAATGCTATGAGACTACATATCAATTACAAGAAAAGATATGTAAAAAATACAAACACATGGAGGCTAAACAATACACTACTTAATAACGAAGTGATCACTGAAGAAATCAAACAGGAAATAAAAAAATACCAAGAAACAAATGACAATGGAGACACGACGACCCAAAACCTATGGGATGCAGCAAAAGCAGTTCTAAGAGGGAAGTTTATAGCAACACAATCCCACCTTAAGAAACAGGAAACATCTCGAATAAACAACCGACCTTGCACCTAAAGCAATTAGAGAAAGAAGAACAAAAAACCCCAAAGTTAGCAGAAGGAAAGAAATCATAAAGATCAGATCAGAAATAAATGAAAAAGAAATGAAGGAAACGATAGCAAAGATCAATAAAACTAAAAGCTGGTTCTTTGAGAAGATAAACAAAATTGATAAACCATTAGCCAGACTCATCAAAAACAAAAGAGGGAAGACTCAAATCAATAGAATTAGAAATGAAAAAGGAGAAGTAACAACTGACACTGCAGAAATACAAAAGATCATGAGAGATTACTACAAGAAACTCTAGGCCAATAAAATGGACAACCTGAAAGAAATGGACAAATTCTTAGAAATGCACAACCTGCCAAGACTGAATCAGTAAGAAATAGAATATATGAACAGACCAACCACAAGCACTGAAATTGAAACAGTGATTAAAAATCTTCCAACAAACAAAAGTCCAGGACCAGATGGCTTCACAGGCGAATTCTCTCAAACATTCAGAGAAGAGCTAACACCTATCCTTCTCAAACTCTTCCAAAATATAGCAGAGGGAGGAACACTCCGAAACTCATTCTACGAGGCCACCATCACCTTGATACCAAAACCAGACAAGGATGTCACAAAGAAAGAAAACTACAGGCCAATATCACTGATGAACATAGATGCAAAAATCCTCAACAAAATACTAGCAAACAGAATCCAACAGCACATTAAAAGGATCATACACCATGATCAAGTGGGGTTTATTCCAGGAATGCAAGGATTCTTCAATATACGCAAATCGATCAATGTGATACACCATATTAACAAACTGAAGGAGAAAAACCATATGATCATCTCAATAGATGCAGAGAAAGCTTTCGACAAAATTCAACACCCATTTATGATAAAAACCCTGCAGAAAGTAGGCATAGAGGGAACTTTCCTCAACATAATAAAGGCCATATATGACAAACCCACAGCCAACATCGTCCTCAATGGTGAAAAACTGAAACCATTTGCACTAAGATCAGGAACAAGATAAGGTTGCCCACTCTCACTACTCTTATTCAACATAGTTTTGGAAGTTTTAGCCACAGCAATCAGAGATGAAAAGGAAATAAAAGGAATCCAAATCGGAAAAGAAGAAGTAAAGCTGTCACTGTTTGCCCATGACATGATACTATACATAGAGAATCCTAAAGATGCTACCAGAATACTACTAGAGCTAATCAATGAATTTGGTAAAGTAGCAGGATACAAAATTAATGCACAGAAATCTCTGCCATTCCTATACACTAATGATAAAAAATCTGAAAATGAAATCAAGAAAACACTCCCATTTACCACTGCAACAAAAAGAATAAAATATCTAGGAATAAACCTACCTAAGGAGACAAAATATCTGTATGCAGAAAATTATGACACTGATGAAAGAAATTAAAGATGATACAAATAGATGGAGAGATATACCATGCTCTTGGATTGGAAGAATCAACATTGTGAAAATGACTATACTACCCAAAGCAATCTACAGATTCAATGCAATCCCTATGAAACTACCACTGGCATTTTTCACAGAACTAGAACAAAAAATTTCACAATTTGTATGGAAACACAAAAGACCCCAAATAGCCAAAGCAATCTTGAGAATGAAAAATGGAGCTGGAGGAATCAGGCTCCTTGACTTCAGACTACTGTACAAAGCTACAGTAATCAAGACAGTATGGTACTGGCACAAAAACAGAAAGATAGATCAATGGAACAGGATAGGAAGCCCAGAGATAAACCCATGCACATATGGTCACCTTATCTTTGAGAAAGGAGGCAAGAATATATAGTGGAGAAGGGACAGCCTCTTCAATAAGTGGTGCTGGGAAAACTGGACAGGGACATGTAAAAGTATGAGATTTGATCACTGCCTAACACCAAACACAAAAATAAGCTCAAAATGGATTAAAGACCTAAATGTAAGGCCAGAAACTATCAAACTCTTAGAGGAAAACATAGGCAGAACACTCTATGACATAAATCACAGCAAGATCCTTTTTGACCCACCTCCTAGAGAAATGGAAATAAAAACAAAAATAAACAAATGGGACCCAATCAAACTTCAAAGCTTTTGCACAGCCAAGGAAACCATAAACAAGATCAAAAGACAACCCTCAGAATGGGAGAAAATATTTGCAAATGAAGCAACTGACAAAGGATTATTCTCCAAAATTTACAAGCAGCTCATGCAGCTCAATAACAAAAAAACAAACAACCCAATCCAAAAATGGGCAGAAGACCTAAACAGACATTTCTCCAAAGAAGATATACAGACTGCCAACAAACACATGAAAGAATGCTCAACATCATTAATCATTAGAGAAATGCAAATCAAAACTACAATGAGATATCATCTCACACCAGTCAGAAAGGCCATCATCAACAAATCTACAAACAATAAATGCTGGAGAGGGTGTGGAGAAAAGGGAACACTCTTGCACTGCTGGTGGGAATGTGAATTGGTACAGCCACTATGGAGAACAGTATGGAGGTTCCTTAAAAAACTAAAAATAGAACTACCATATGACCCAGCAATCCCACTACTAGGCATATACCCTGAGAAAACCATAATTCAAAAAGAGTCATGTACCACAATGTTCATTGCAACTCTGTTTACAATAGCCCGGAGATGGAAACAAACTATGTGTCCATCATCGGGTGAATGGATAAAGAAGATGTGGCACATATATACAATGGAATATTACTCAGCCATAAAAGGAAACGAAATTGAGCTATTTGTAATGAGGTGGATAGACCTAGAGTCTGTCATACAGAGTGAAGTAAGTCAGAAAGAGAAAGACAAATACCGTATGCTAACGCTTATATATGGAATTTAAGAAAAAAAATGTCATAAAGAACCTAGGGGTAAAACAGGAATAAAGACACAGACCTACTTGAGAATGGACTTGAGGATATGGGGAGGGGGAAGGGTAAGCTGTGACAAAGCGAAAGAGAGGCATGGACATATATACACTACCAAACGTAAGGTAGATAGCTGGTGGGAAGCAGCCACATAGCACAGGGAGATCAGATCGGTGCTCTGTGACCACTTGGAGGGGTGGGATAGGGAGGGTGGGAGGGAGGGAGACGCAAGAGGGAAGGGATATGGGAACAGATGTATATGTATAACTGACTCACTTTGTTATAAAGCAGAGACTAACACACCATTGTGAAGCAATTATACTCCAATAAAGTTGTAAAAAAAAGTTACCTAGTAAACATCTATAAACATTATATACTTCTTTAATGCAGGCAGTTTAAAAAATATTTGAGCATTTTTTATAAATTTGTATTATTTAGAAAAATAATTTTATAAAATGAAACAGTAAATACATCTCCAAAACTGCCTTGAATATTGTTATATCTTTCCAACACTGGGTATTTAGCATATACTAAGCAGTATACAAAACAATTAATGAAGCCTAAGGAAATCAGCATTCAGGTCAGTGTAATGAGGGTAGTCAAAGGCCTGAAGGCCAGAAATATTTTCTCACTGAGAGAAGAATATAGGTGAACTTTATGGTAAGGAGAGCATGACTGTGATTCCTGCTATTGCTCTCAAGTTACAGCAACAAGCAGATCCAAGGTTCTACATTTAAAATAAAAGCATTTAAAATTAATAGGAGTTATTTAAGGTTATTTAGCTTACATAAAAAGAAACTTGTTTACTAGCCATTAATAATCATTAAAATCAAATGATGCCAAATAATATATGTGAAAATCAATATTTATTTGGAAGAAAAAATTCCTAGCAACTACTAACCTAGTAAAAAGGCCATTTACCAAGGTTTTTTTTTTTTTTTTTAAAGTCTCTATTGAATTTGTTACAATATTGCTTCGGCTTTATGTTTTGGTTTTTTGGCCACAAGGCCTGTGGGATCTCAGCTCCCCGACCAGGGATCGAACCTGCACCCCCTGCATTAGAAGGTTAACTCTTAACCACAGGACTGCCAGGGAAGTCCCCATTTACCAAGTTTTAATTCATTATTATGCCTGAATCCAATGCTACTATTTGCTAGCTAATTATGTGCCACTAGCATAGAGGCTACCCATTCTTATTTTTAGACTGGTTATAGACTAAACCATTATTATTGTTATTTAAATAGGAAAGCATTTATCACAGTACTTGACAGGCAGTTTCCAAAAACGTTACTTTTACATAAGTCTGTTCACATTTCTACAATAAGAAAGTGTTATATAGAAAGAGATAAGGATTTGATACTGGATTCCATTTTTCATAAAATAGAGCTGCTGTTATGTTTTTTCAATTTGGGAAGGTAAGGCCAGTCTCCCAGGCTTCAACATTTTGACTTACGGGACCTCTTCAGGAAAACTATTGTACCTAGAACTGCCATATCAAACTTTACATTAGCTAGAGCTCCATGAAAGTATATTATTCCTCCTTAATGCAATGCTTTAACACTGACTGAACCTTTTATATTAGTATTTACAAGTATTCAGCTTTAAAAGTAAGACAACTAACAATCCTTCTCAGTGCTGTGGATTATTTGATATCCCTCAAATCTTTAACAATGGTTTGGGAAGTGCTGTGATTCTTATTCATCAAAATGAGTCTCAATATAATTAAGACTTACTGAGAAGGTACTCATTTATTCATTGCCTAATATGTGCTAGTCTAAATTAAGCTCATAGAATAAAGTGTTATATGTGAAGACAGGGAGAGTTTCTGTCTGCAATAATCTTTATATTGGGAAGACATATAATGAACATGGAAACAAACAAGACAAGAACACAAGGAAATTTGAGATAGCAGTAAGTGTTACAAAGGATGATGTGATAGATACCACTGGAGGTTGGAGTTATAATTCAAGACATTGTTCAGATCAAAATCATGACCTGTATCACCATGAACTTGAAGAACTTAATGAAATAACCAAGAATTCTGAGAAATTATTGAAAAAATAAGAGATAAAATAGAAACTGGCAAAGCTGAAAAAATAAGTGGGGAGTAAAATGAACTGAAGCCCTCATTGGAATAAATAATTCTGAAAATACATGAGATTCATAATGCATAGATTGAGAAAAGTGAACATAACAAAATTTGAATTAGGTGTTTAAAATTAGTAGACAATGTGATAGATACGGAAGATCTAATACATGTATTATTGAGTCTCCTAAGAGGGTAAATGAATTAATAGAACAAAAAAAAATTAGAAATAAAAATATTCATCGATAAAATCTTCCATAAATAAAAGAATAGTTGAATATATGAATTAAAAGGATTTATTTTGTCCCAGGAAAATAAACACAGAACAATTAACCTTGAAACATATATGAGTAAAATTACTGGACTATAAAAATGAAGAAAGAACTTTCTGGATGTTCAGGATGTAAAATTAGATTATTAATCAAGGCAAAAAAAAATCAGCTGGGAGTTTCAGACTGATTCAAAGCTAGATGACTTGGAGAAATACCTACATGTCTTTAGAGAACAAAGGGGGAGGAGCAACTCAAAAATTTTATATCCAGCCAATTGTACACATTCAAGAAACCAGGAAATATAATTCTATGAGGCTTTCTTGCAAAAATTATTAGGATATTCTCTGTCACGAAGAGAGAGAGCCACATTGTGTCTCTATGGCTTCCCAATTTTTAATGTTTTATTCTTACCACCTTCTATTATTTTATCACCAATAAGTAACTAAGGGTGAAGTCATTCTTACTGCTTTCTCCTTAATAATCATTCCATGTTTCTCCTAACTAAAAAATAAATGTAGAAGTGATGGCAAAATGCATCCATTTTGTTGCAAAACTAAGAATAAAATAACTGTGGAGATTATAGCTCAGAAGAGAACAAATTTTTTAAACAATATTATTATTACTTAATAATTTAACTAACAACATGTGGAAAAGAGAAGAAGAGAAAATTGACAGCTTGGCAAGTGAATTGATTTCTTCTATACAAATGTCAACAGATTTTATGCTGACAAATCAAGTAATAGAGTTATCCATCAAGATAGACTAGCTACATGAACAATCAATCCCCAAATCTCACTGGTTTAACATAATAAAGGTTTATTTCATACTCATGCTAAATGCTAATTGTGGGTATACTGACGCTCTATTCTACATTATGTTCTCTCTGACAGAGACTGACAGAGAACTACAATCTGAAACATCACCAGACTTCGTGGCAGAGGAAAGGGTCTCACGTTGGTAATGTCAGTTCTACTCACAACTCATTGGCCAGAATTCATTCAAGGAATTATCAGGAAAAGCAATCCTATCACATACCCAGAATGACAGAACTGGAATATATGGCAAAGAGCACTGATTGCTACCATATCAAGATATAAGTATATTTAAGTGAATTAAAAATAACACCAAATTGGCTAGGAAAAATACAATGAGGAGAAATTAGGAAGTGGAGAACAGAAGGAGAAAATAAAAAAGATGGGAGGAAGTGGAAGTTTACTCATATTTGGGAGGTGGTGAATATTGTTTAATGAAATAGAGAAATGAATATACCATCAATCTCTACTGTCCAATAAGGTAGTCACTAGCCACATGTGAGTATTTAAATTTAACTTAAAATGAATTAATGTTAAAATTTCAGTTTCTCACTTACACTAGCCACATTTCAAGTACTTGATATCCAACATGTGGTTAGTAGCTATTGCACTGAACAGCACAGACATAGAACATTTCAATAGTCTTAGAAAATTCTCTTTTATAATGTTGCTATTGATGTTTGTTGTTATAAATAAAATGATATAAAGAAAACTATTATTACTCTTTCAAATTATGAGAATGAAAATTCACATGCACAAAGCAGTCAAACCACAGCTAGATTGTAAAAGATGAAATAAAATTTAAAAACCCCAGACGTTACAATGTAAAATATGGATAACACAACTAAGAACAAAGATACATGTTGCACCAACAAATTTGACTATAAAAATAAAAAACTCAAGTAAGATCATGTGTATAAACCCAAATATATATAAACATAAGAAATCAAAATTGCTTATATTTTTGAATGCTTATCATGGGCCAGGCAACTAATATAACCATGTAGTATATATTATCTCTTGTAATTACCATAACAAGTTACAAGGTAGGTATTGTGTTCCTTCCACCAAATTCATATGTTGAAGCTCTAACTCCAAATACCTCAAGACATGATTGTTCTTGGAGAAAAGTTCTTTAAAGTGATGATTAAGTTAAAATGAGGCCATAAGGGTAGTGGCCTAATGCATTATGACTAGTGTCTTTATAAGAAGAAGAAGAGACAGCAGGGGCACGTGTACACAGAGGGATGACCATGTGAAGGGGCAGCAAGAGGGCAAGGAGAGCCAAGGAGAGAGGTTTCAGAGGAACCCAACCCTGCTGGCACCTTGATCTTGGCCTTCCAGTCTCCAGAACCATGAGAAAGTAAGTTTCTATTGTTTAAGCCACCCAGTTTGGGACATTTTGCTATGATAATCCTAGCAAACTATTACAGTAATATTAATATATATGTTTTATTATGATAAAACCAAATAATGAAATGTTAAATAACTTAACAAAGATGACAAAGCTTGAAAACAGCAGAGGCTAACTGTGAAGCCAGGCTGTCTGATTCCAGATCTTGTCCTCTTAACTCTTTTGCCACAATTGGTCATGAACATAAAGCCAGCTTCAATGAATTTCATGATTGTACAGTGGAATTAAGCAAAAAAATTAAAAAAGATAATTAGAAAATCCCCAACTGCCTGAAAATTTAAAGATAGACTCTGAATAATTCATTGGTAAAAGAAGGATTTCAAATCCAAAATTTAAAAATACTTTGAACTGAATTATTAAGAAGATACCTAAAATGAAAACTTGTGGGATGAGACTAAAGCAGCCTTTAGAAGGAAATAGGAATCCTTAGACACTTGTATTAAGAAAGAAAAAACATTAAAAACTAATTATCTAAGCTCCCATTTCAATAAATTAGAAAAAATCCCAGTATATTAAACCTAAAAAAAGGAGAAGAGAAGAAATAACCAAGACGAGCTGAAATCAACACAGAAAAAATAAAGAGAAAACCAACAAAACCAGAAGCTGGTTCTTGAAAATTGGTAATAAAATTGATAAACCCATAGCAAGAGTGACCAAGAAAAAGAGAAGTAATTTTATTCAAGATCATAAAAGGGGTCTATGAAATGAACAAATCCCTAAAAAAAACTTAGTCAAATTGATTTATTACAAAAAGAACATCTGAAAAATACTAGATTATTAAAGAAATTGAATCCATTATTGAAAATCTTCCCCTGAGGAAAACCTAAGGCCGATATGTCCTCACATATGAAGTCTTCCAAACTTTTAAGGAAGAAATAACACCAATCGCACACAAACTCTTCCAGAGAACAGAAAAAGAGGAAACTCTTACCAACAATTTTTATGAAGCCAACATACCCTTCATTTAAAAATATGATAAGCACCTAATCAGAAAGGAAGATCAAAGACCAAATTCTTTCACAAACAGTTGCAAAAATCTTGAACAGAATATTAGCAAAATGAATATATATAGTAAAAGATAAAATATTCTGAATAACAGATTATATTCCAGAATGCAAGTATAGGTTAGCATTCCAAATTCATTCTAAGTAATTTACTAATAACATAATGAAGGAGGAAAGAAATATAATCAGCCCAAGAGAAGCAGAAAAAGCATCTGACAGAATTCAACACCCACTGATGATAAAAATTTCTTTGGAAACTAACAACAAAAGGGAATTCCCTAACTTAATGAACAATATCCATACAAAAAAATCTACAACGAACATCATATCATCAAGATGGTGAAAATGTGCATGCTTTCTTCCTGAGATTAAACGTGAAACAATGATGCCTGCTATCATCAGTCAATACTATACTGGAGGTCCTAGCCAATATAGTAAGACAAGAAAAGTGGAAAATGGCATAAGGATTGGAAAAGAGATATAAAGCTGTCATCATTTGCAAAGGATGTAATTGTTTATGCAGAAAATCCAAAATAATCTGCAGACAAAACATTAGAACTAGTAAGTGAATTTAGTGAGGTCACTGAATACAAGGTAAATATACAAAAATCAATTCTATTTGTGTTTACTAGCAATAAACAAACAGACAAATTAGATTTAAAACTATACGTCTCTTACAATAGAATTTAAAAAATCAACTACCAAGGAACAAGTCTAGTGAAAATTGGAGGTGCTATATTCATTTACAGATTCATTATTGTAAGGTTATCAATTCTCCCAAGTGAATCTATTATTCAACACAATCCCAAACAAAATTCCAGCATATTTTCTAAAGAAACTGAAAAATTCTAGAAGTTAGATGGAAATACAATCATCAAAGAGTAGCTAAGACAGTCTTAAAAGGGAACAAAACTAAAGGACTTACACAATCAAGATGTATTTTATTGTATTATATAGCTATAACAGTTAAAGTATTGTGCTGCTAGTAGAGGAATAAACAGAGGAACAGAATAGGGAGTCCACATAGAGATCAATACAAATATGATCACTAGATTTATGATACTGTATAGCAGAGGCTAAGAAATTGTGACCTCTAACACACAGCATACTCAATCATCAATTCCACATGAATTGTATATCTAAAAGTGAAAGATAAAACAATAAAGCTTGTAGAAGAAAACATGGTTGGACATACTCATGACCTTAGAATAAGCAAAGATTTTTAAAAATACGACATAAAAACTGCTAACTATAAAGAAAAAAATTTGATAAACTGGATTACATTCATATAAGAACTTCTGTTCATAAAAAGGCATTATTAAAAGAACAAAAAGGCAAGAAACACACTGTGGAGAAGGTATTTGCTATAGGTACATTTGACAAAACACTTCTATCCAAAATCTAAAAATAAATCAACAAGAAAACAAAACCTGGTATAAAAAAAGTACAAAAGATCTGTACAAAAGTATTGCAATTTAAAAAAAGAAAATAGCTAATAACATGTAAAAAGGTGCTCAATTTCTATAGTTATCAGTAAAATGTAAATTAAAACCACAAAGAAATATTACTACATGCCCATCACCAAAATGACTAAAATTAAGAAATAAATAAGTAAAACAGATAATATCAAGTGTTTGTGATGATTAGGAGCATCTGGAAATCTCATTCACTGTTGGCATAATTACAATTGAAAGCCCTTGGAAAAACTAACTAGTAACATCTACTGAAGTTGAATATTTGTCTACCTTATAATTAAGCAATTCCACTGTTAGGTATCTAACAGAAATGTACACATCTATGAACCAAAATAATGTATAAAAATGTTTGCAACAGCACACTATTCAAAATAGCTGTGAAAGACCCAAATGCTGATTTACCATTAAATGGCTCCCACTGGCTTATAGTCACACAATGAAATACTATAACAATGAGTATAAATGACCTACAATCCTACCTGCAAAGTATAGATGTATCTCACAACCATATAAAGAGGAAAAATATGCCAGACACAAATGAGACTATACTGCAAAATTCCAAAATATAAGGAATAGCTCCAAATCAACATGAAAAAGGCAGACAACCCAATAGAAAAATGAACAAAAGACTTGCACAGGCAATTCACAAAAGAGAATATCCAGATGGTCATCATAGAAATGCAAAGTAAACAACCAGAATGGTAAAATGAAAATGAAAGAAAATTCCCGAATTTGGCAGTGGTGAGGAGAAACTAGAATTCTTATACACGGTCTGGCGAGAGTGTAAATTGGTACAACCACTGTTAGACTGTATTTTCCAAAGTTAACCTATGTAGATACAACCTGTGATCCTGCAACTTCATCCCTTGGTATTTACCCTCCAGAAATATACACATAAGGCCAACAAAAGATATGTACTAGAATATCCAAGCAGCACTATTCATAATACCTCCAATTTGGAAATGTTCATAATACCAAAATGTCCATCAATAAGGAAACAGATATATTAATTATAGTATTGTATATAATAGTATAGCACACAATGAGGATGAGTGAATTACATCTACACATAATATAGATAAAACTAACAAACATAATATGAATAAAAGAAATCAGGCACAAAAGAGACATATTATATAAATCCATTTATAAAAAGTTAAAAAGAAGAAAAACTAATCTGTAATATTAGAAGTCAGAGTGATGATTTCCATTGATGTCAGGGAGAGAGGGTAAGGTAGTGATTCAAAGGCGCAGACAAACACTTCTGGGTCAAGCAGTGTTTTGATTTTTAATCTGGTTGCATGAGTATATTCTCTTTGTGAAAATTCATTAAGCTGTACATTTATGATTTTTGTACATTTTAATAATATTTTAATACTTCAATAAAGTCTGCATAAAACTATAGAGGGAGAATTAAATAAAAATGGCATGTACGGGGAAGACAAAAAGTGGCCTTAAAGGATTCTCAGGTTCTTTGATTTTAAAGACAGTTAAATTATTAACCAATATTACACTAAGTCAAGATAGCATGCTATATTCTCTAAAACCAAAACATCAGATTAGTAATATTGAAATAAAAAACTACTAAACAAACTTATGTGGTCATACCCACACTCAGAGAATGAGATTTGAACAAGGAGGAACTGTGAAAAAAACTGATGGGCCTGTTACCATTATCACATCCCTGAGCTAAACCACAGCATACAACACCTCCACTGCCACAAGCCCAGGGTCTCCTGTCAAGTTCTAGTCCCCCAAATCAATGCAACTTGGAGCATTTCTCCCTTATTATTGCCTCTCTAACAAAAATCCTTCTCTTTAACTTTTGCAATTCTGATATATAAAGGCATGTCAAGATCCTTGGGAGTAAGATAATCATGTGAAAAAAGTGCTATTTTTTTCACCATGAACAGAACATTGCACACTTTATCATTAAATACTTGTTGCATGTTTCTGTTCAGTGAACTCATCTTCCTAAAACCTTGGACCTCCTGTTTTTATTGCAGGGAAGGGTTTTGTTGTTACTGTTGTTTTTGTTTTGTTTTGTTTTTCTAAATGATGTCTTCCTTGAATCTTCCTGTGACAACACATAATCAGAAGCTATTAAAGACTAATAAATTTGACTATTGTGAAAGTCAATATATTATACACAAATCTGTCCACCTACATATTTTTACCTTGTACCTTCTGTGGAATAGACCCAAGCAAGCAACAATTTTAAAAAATAATGACCCATTAAATAAATATTTGATTTAGGAACCTGGGGAAATAAGGATGCAGAAAAAAACAGAACAAACCATTAACACTTACCTTCAAGAGCTAACAGAATGATGGAAGAGATGGTGATATATAAACAGGTAAATTATTAACCAATGTGATGAGTGCTGTGATATGGATTCAGAGAGGAGAAATTCCTCCATTCAGAAGGAAATGTAGAATAAAGTAATTAAATCTTTTAGATAAGTACTTCAGTAAAAAAGACAGAATTACTAAATTAAGGCAGAACACACAGCAGAGAACCCTAAGTAGCATTTTAAAATTTAAGTAAAATTTCAAGGGAAAAACAATATGTTTGTAAAAATGGACCACTTCTATTATTACATTCATCATTATTGAAAGTTTGCTGTAAGATGCTTTTACAATTTTCAGATTTAAAAAAACAGGAAATTTTTTTCCAACTATCCATTCATTTATTCTTTATATTATTTTTTTTTAACATCTTTCTTGGAGTATAATTGCTTTACAATGTTGTGTTAGTTTCTGCTGTATAACAAGGAAAATCAACTATATGTATACATATATCGCCATATCCCTGCCTATTGCATCTCCCTCCCACCCTCCCTATAACACCCCTCTAGGTGCTAACAAAGCACGGAATGATCTCCCTGTGCTATGCGGCTGATTCCCACTAGCTATATATTTTACATTTGGTAGCGTATATATGTCCATGCCACTCCTTCACTTCATCGCAGCTTACCCTTCCCACTGCCCGTGTACTCAAGTCCATTCTCTACCTCTGCGTCTTTATTCCTGTCCTGCCCCTAGGTTCTTCAGAACCTTTTTTTTTTTTTTTTAGATTCCATATATATGTGTTAGCATATGGTATTTGTTTTTCTCTTTCTGACTTATTTCACTCTGTATGACACACTCTAGGTCCATCCACCTCACTACAAATAACTCAATTTCATCTCTTTTTATGGCTGAGTAATATTCCATTGTATATATGTGCCACATCTTCTTTATCCATTCAACTGTCGATGGACACCTAGGTGGCTTCCATGTCCTGGCTATTGTAAATAGTGATGCAATGAACATTGTGGTACATGACTCTTTTTGAATTATGGTTTTCTCAGGGTATATGTCCAGTAGTGGGATTGCTGGGTCATATGGTAGTTCTATTTTTAGTTTTTTAAGGAACCATCATACTGTTCTCCATAGTGGCTGTATCAATTTACATTCCCACCAACAGTGCAAGAGGGTTCTTTTCTCCACATCCTCTCCAGCACTTACTGTTTTGTAGACTTTTTGATGATGGCCATCCTGACTGGTGTGGTGATACCTTATTGTAGTTATGATTTGCATTTCTCTAATGATTAGTGATGTTGAGCATCCTTACATGTGTTTCTTGGCAATCTGTATATCTTAATTGCAGAAGTATCTTTTTAGGTCTTCTGCCCATTTTTGGATTGGGTTGTTGGTTTTTTCGATATTGAACTGAATGAGCTGCCCATATATTTTGGAGATTAATCCTTTGTCAGTTGCTTCATTTGCAAATATTTTCTCCCATTCTGAGGGTTGTCTTTTCGTCTTGTTTATGGTTACCATTACTGTGCAAAAACTTAAGTTTCATTATGTCCCATTTGTTTATTTTTGTTTTTATTTCCATTTCTCTAGGAGGTGGGTCAAAAAGGATTTTCCAGTGATTTATGGCAAAGAGTGTTCTGCCTATGTTTTCCTCTAAGAGTTTTATATTGTCTGGCCTTACCTTTAGGTCTTTAATCCATTTTGAATTTATTTTTGTGTATGGTTTTAGGGAGTGTTCTAATTTCATTCTTTTACATGTCGTTGTCCAGTTTTCCCAGCACCACTTACTGAAGAGACAGTCTTTGCTCCATTGTATATTCTTGCCTCCTTTATCAAAGATAAGGTTACCATATGTGTGTGGTTTACCTCTGGGCTTTCTATCCTGTTCCATTGATCAATATTTCTGTTTTTGTGCCAGTACTATACTGTCTTGATTACTGTAGCTTTGTAGTATAGTCAGAAGTCAGCAAGCCTGATTCCTCCAGCTCCGTTTTTCTCTCTCAAGATTGCTTTAGCTCATCAGATTCTTTTCTGTTTCCATACAAATTGTGAAAATTTTTTTCTGGTTCTGTGAAAAATGCCATTGGTAGATTGATAGGGATTGTATTGAATCTGTAGATTGCTTTGGGTAGTATAGTCATTTTCACAATGTTGATTCTTCCAATCCAAGAACAGGGTATATCTATCTGTTCCTATCATCTTTCTTTCATCAGTGTCTTATAGTTTTCTGCAAACAGGTCTTTTATCTCCTTAAGTAGGTTTATTCCTAGGTATTTTATTCTTTTTGTCGCAATGGTAAATGGCAGTGTTTCTTTAATTTCTCGTTCAGATTTTTCATCATTAGTATATAGGAATGCAAGAGATTTCTGTGCATTAATTTTGTATCCTGCTACTTTAACAAATTCTTTGATTACTTCTAGTAGTTTTCTGGTAGTGTCTTTAGGATTCTTCTCTATGTATAGTATCATGTCATCTGCAAACAGTGACAGCTTTACTTCTTTTCTGACTTGGATTCCTTTTATTCCTTTTTCTTCTTTGATTGCTGTGGTTAAAACTTCCAAAACTATGTTGAATAAGAGAGGTGAGACTAGGCATCCTTGTCTTGTTACTGATCTTAATGGAAATGGTTTCAGTTTTTCACCATTGAGAATGATGTTGGCTGTGGGTTTGCCATATATGGCTTTTATTATGTCCAGGTAGGTTCCCTTTATGCCCACTTTCTGGAGAGTTTTTATCATAAATGGGTGTTGAATTTTGTTGAAAGCTTTTTCTGCATCTATTGAGATGATCATATGGTTTTTACCCTTCAATTTGTTAATCTGGTGTATCACAATGATTGATTTGCATATATTGAAGAATCCTTGCATTCCTTGATAAATCCCACTTGATCATGGGGTATGATCCTTTTAATGTGCTGTAGGTTTCTGTTTGCTAGTATTTTGTTGAGGAGTTTTGCATCTATGTTCATCAGTGATATTGGCCTGTAGTTTTCTTTCCTTGTGACATCTTTGTCTGCTTTTGGTATCAGGGTGATGGTGGCCTCGTAGAATGAGTTTGGGAGTGTTCCTCCCTCTAGTATATTTTGGAAGAGTTTGAGAAGGATAGGTGTTAGCTCTTCTCTAAACGTTTGATAGAATTCACCTGTGAAGCCACCTGGTCCTGGGCTTTTGTTTGTTGGAAGATTTTGAATCACAGTTTCAATTTCAGCATTTGTGATTGGTCTGTTTATATTTACTATTTCTTCCTGGTTCAGTCTGGTAAGGTTGTGCTTTTCTAAGAGTTTGCCCATTTCTTCCAGGTTTTCCATTTTATTGGCATATAGTTGCTTGTAGTAATCTCTCATGATGCTTTGTATTTCTGCAGTCAGTTGTTACTTCTCCTTTTTCATTTCTAATTCTGTTGATTTGAGGCTTCTCCCTTTTTTTCTTGATGAATCTGGCTAATGGTTTATTAATTTTGTTTATCTTTCCAAAGAAGCAGCTTTTAGTTTTATTGATCTTTGTTATTGTTTTCTTCATTTATTTCTGATGTGATCTTTATGATTTCTTTCCCTCTGCTAACTTTGGGGGTTTGTTCTTCTTCTCTAATGCTTTACGTGTAAGGTTAGGCTGTATTTTTGAGATTTTTCTCATCTTGAGGTAGGATTGTATTGCTATGAGCTTCCCTCTTAGAACTGCTTTTGCTGCATACCATAGGTTTGGTTTTCATTGTTATTTGTTTCTAGGTATTTTTTTATTTAATCTTTGATTACTTCAGTGATCTCCTGGTTATTTAGTAGTGTATTGTTTAGCCTCCATGTGCTCGTATTTTTTATATTTTCTTTCCTGTAATTGATATCTAGTCTCATAGCGTTGTGGTCAGAAAAGATACTTGATACAATTTCAATTTTCTTAAATTTACCAAGGCTTTATTTGTGACCCAAGATATGATCTATCCTGGAGAATGTTCCATGAGCACTTGAGAGAAAGTGTATTTTGTTGTTTTTGGATGGAATGTCCTATAAATATCAATTAAGTCCATCTTGTTTAATGTATCATTTAAAGCTTGTGTTTCCTTACTTATTTTCATTTTGGATGATCTGTCCATTCGTGAAAGTGGGGTAGTAAAGTCCCCTACTATGATTGTGTTACTGTCAATTTCCCCTTTTAGGGCTGTTAGCATTTGCCTTATATATTGAGGTGCTCCTACGTTGGGTGCATAAATATTTACAATTGTTATATCTTCTTCTTGGATTCATCCCTTGATCATTATGTAGTGTCCTTCTTTGTCTTTTGGAATAGTCTTTATTTTATAGTCTATTTTGTCTGGTAGGAGAATTGCTACTCCAGCTTTCTTTTGATTTCCATTTGCATGGAATATCTTTTTCCATCTCCTCACTTTCAGTCTGTGTCCCTAGATCTGAAGTGAGTCTCCTGTAGACTTCATATATAAGCATCTTGTTTTTGTATCCATTCAGCCAGTCTATGTCTTTTGGTTGGAGCATTTAATACATTTACATTTAAGGTAATTATTGATATGTATGTTCCTATTACCATTTTCTTAATTGTTTTGGGTTTGTTATTGTAGGTCTATTCCTTCTTTTGTGTTTTCTGCCTAGGGAAGTTCCTTTAGCATTTGTTATAAAGCTGGTTTGGTGGTGCTGAATTCTCTTAGCTTTTGCTTGTCTGTAAAGGTTTTAATTTCTCTATCGAATCTGAATGAGCTCCTTGCTGGGTAGGGTAATCTTGGTTGTAGGTTTTTCCCTTTCATCATTTTAAATATGTCCTGCCACTCCATTTTGGCTTGCAGAGTTTTGCTGAAATATCATCTCTTAACTGTATGGCGGTTCACTTGTATGCTATTTGTTGCTTTTCCCTTGCTGCTTTCAATATTTTTTCTTTGTATTTAATTTTTGATAGTTTGAATAATATGTGTCTTGGTGTGTTTCTCCTTAGATTTATCCTGTATGGAACTCTCTGTGCTTCCTGGACTTGACTATCTCCTTTCCTATGTTAGGGAAGTTTTCAACTATAATCTCTTCAAATATTTTCTCAGTCCCTTTATTTTCCTCTTCTTCTTCTGGAACCCCTATAATTCAAATGTTGGTGTGTTTAATGTTGTACCGGAGGTCTCTGAGACTGTCCTTAATTCTTTTCATTCTTTTTTCTTTATTCTGGTCTGTGGTAGTTATTTCCACTCTTTTATATTCCAGGTCACATAACCGTGCTTCTTCCTCAGTTATTCTGCTATCGATTCCTTCTAGAGAATTTTATGTTACATTTATTGTGTTGTTCATTATTCTTTGTTTGCTCTTTAGCTCTTCTAGGTCCTTTTGAAATGTTTCTTGTATTTTCTCCATTCTATTTCCAAGATTTTGAATCATGTTTACTATCATTACTCTGAATTATTTTTCAGGTAGACTGCCTATTTCCTCTTCGTTTGGTCTGGCGGGTTTTTACCTTGCTCCTTCATCTGCTGTGTATTTCTCTGTCTTCTCATTTTACTGAACTTACTGTGTTTGGGGTCTCCTTTTCTCAGTCTGCAGGTTCATAGTCTGTTTTTTTTTTTTTTTTTGGTGTCCGCCCCCAGTGGGTAAGGTTGGTTCAGTGGGTTCTGTATGCTTCCTTGTGGTGGGGACTGGTGCCTGTGTTCTGGTGGAGGAGGCTGGATCTTGTCCTTCTGGTGGGCAGGACTGTGTCCAGTGGTGTGTTTTTGGTTGTCTGTGACCTTATTATGATTTTAGGCAGCCTCTCTGTTAATGGATGGGGTTGTGTTCCTGTCTTACTAGTTGTTTGGCATGGGGTGTCCAGCCCTGTAGCTTGCTGGTCATTGAGTGAAGCTGGCTCTTAGCGTTGAGATGGAGATCTCTGGGAGAGCTCTCAGGAATTGATATTATGTGGGGCCAGAAGGTTTCCGGTGGACCAATGTCCTGAACTCAGCTCTCCCACCTCAGAGGTTCAGGCCTGACACCCCGCCAGAGCACCAAGACCCTGTCAGCCACACAGCTCAGAAGAAAAGGGAGAAAAAAAAGAAAGAAGAAAAAAATTAAAAAAAAAATAAAGTTATTAGAATTTTTTAAAAATAAAAAGTAATAAAAAAAGAAGAGAGGAACCATACAAACCAATCCATCAATGATAACAAGAGGTAAAAACTGTACTAAGCTAAACATAAAAACCGGAAAGTAGTCAGTCGCATACAGCAAACCCCATGTCTACAGTTGCTCCCAACGTCCACCACCTCAGTTTTGGGATGATTTGTTGTGTATTCTGGTATTCCACAGATGCAGGGTATATCAAGTTGACTGTGGAGATTTAATCCGATGCTCCTGAGGCTGCACGGAGAAATTTCCCTTTCTCTTCTTTGTTCACACAGCTCCTGGGGTTCAGTTTTGGATTTGGCCCCAACTCTGCATGTAGATTGCCCTCTGGTGTCTGTTCTTCACCCAGACAGGAGGTGGTTAAGGGAACAGCTGATTAGGGGGTTCTGGCTCACTCAGACTGTGGGGAGGGAGGGGTACAGAATGTGGGGTGAGTCTGTGGCGGCAGAGGACGGCATGACATTGCAACAGCCTGAGGTGCACTGTGTGTTCTCCCAGGTA
Organism: Mesoplodon mirus; assembly: GCF_964341445.2. Taxonomy (NCBI): domain Eukaryota; kingdom Metazoa; phylum Chordata; class Mammalia; order Artiodactyla; family Ziphiidae; genus Mesoplodon; species Mesoplodon mirus. The sequence goes on from NC_138980.1 coordinate 75,754,265, forward strand.
TGTTGTCCCTGGATCATGGGACCCTGGTAGTGCCGGGCTGCACAGGTTCCCAGGAGGGGAGTTGTGGATTGTGACCTGTGCTTGCACACAGGATTCTTGGTGGCTGCAGGAGCAGCCTTAGTGTTTCATGCCCATCTCTGGTGTCCATGCTGATAGTCATGGCTCGCACCCGTCTGTGAAGCTCGTTTAGGCGGTGTTCTGAATCTCCTTTCCTCACTCACCCCGAAACAATGGTCTCTCGACTCTTGGACAGTTCCAGACTTTTCCCCGGACTCTCTCCTGGCTAGTTGTGGTGCACTAGCCCCCTTCAGGCTGTGTTCATGCAGGCAACCAAAGTCCTCTCCCTGGGATCTGACCTCCAAAGCCCGAGCCTCAGCTCCCAGCCCCCACCTGCCCTGGCAGGTGAGCAGAGAAGCCTCTTAGGCTGGTGAATGCTGGTCGGCACTGATCCTCTGTGCAGGAATCTGTCCACTTTGCCCTCTGCACCCCTGTTGCTGTGCTCTCCTCCGTGGCTCCGAAGCTTCCCCCCCGCCCAGCCCCCCATCTCTGCCAGTGAAGGGGCTTCCTAGTGTGTTGTCACTTTTCCTCCTTCACAGCTCCCTCCCAGAGGTGCAGGTCCCATCCCTATTCTTTTGCCTCTGTTTTTTCTTTTTTCTTTTTCCCTACCCACGTACGTGGGGAGTTTCTTGCCTTTTGGGAAGTCTGAGGTCTTCTGCCAGTGTTCAGTAGGTGTTCTGTAGGCATTGTTCCACACGTAGATGTATTTTTGATTTATTTGTGGGGAGGAAGATGATCTCCACGTCTTACTCCTCCACCGTCTTGAAGTGTAATCAAGAGGAAAAGTTTCTACAAATTTAATTACATAAATATTTCTACCATAGAGTCAGATATTGAGCTACATATGTGATGTGATTATCATATATAAGCTGATCTTCACAATAACCCTGAAAATTAGGAATGATTACAACAGTCTCAAAAATAAGGAAACTGAGGTTCAGTGGATTTAAACTTGTTGCTCAAGGTCAAACAGCTAGCAGTTGGCAGAATGAGAACTCAGCCCTAGACTTGTTTGTGTCTAATATATTCACCATTTTATACTACATCATGCAGCTACCTAGAGTTCCTCAACACAGATATACACATCATTCACAAGAGAAATTAATATATCAGTGACACACTACTGAAAGAACAGCTGAAAGACGGGGGTGGTGGTGAAAGAAACAATCCTGTGTCCTTCATGTAACTGACTACGCATGCAGAAAGCTCCTTAAGGTCCCATTAAGGAGTTAAAATATATGGCTTAGGTAAAGTAAATTAAAAGGGTCTGTATAAATCAAATGCAGTTAGATTTGGTGGAAATTGCATTTATTATTCTGTACACCTTGGCATGTATGATTGATGTCAATTTGATGCTGTAGAGTAAAAAGTGCTGACAAACAAGTGAATCACTTTATTAATGTGCTATAAAAGGATAAACGAAGCTTGAGAAACTTTCTTTGCACTAGACTCAGCACATTGGGAAGGCTGGCAAAGGTAAACACCTTCTTGGGATGATCTATTGTACCTCCTGCTCAGTTTTTCAAATGTAACCTTTCCTTTAGATTTCCTAGACGTATTATTTCTCCATGTTCACAATTTCAAAATACTTGGTCTCACTTTGACATACCTCAAAATACTTGGCTAAGTTATAACATTCATTTTTCTAGCCTACAAACCTTCCACTCATCTCTTATCCAAAGTCAGCTCTCCTGAAAGGTAGACTCATCAGGTGTCTTCCTCAGGACTTCTAGAGAAAATACATGAGGAATTTGTATAACTTAGGAGGAACAAATCGATGCTGCCACAGTGGGATTCACAGGCCCTAGGAAAATCCAGGAGCCCACCCATTCTCCAACATTACACTCCTGTGAAGCTTCTTGGCAACTAGAAATTAATTTCTATATGTGTAGAGTTTTTTTACTTTTCCAGAGTTCCTTCTCAAAATGCAAATACCAAAAATCATTATATAATAAAATGTATCTGGGAAAGGCTAGGAAAGAGGCAACGAAGTGACAGGGATCTATAGAAGAAATTAAAAGGCAACCCATACATAGTCCTGGACCAAGGATTAATGTCCTCTTAGGCTTTCAAAGTCCTTGTCAGTAAACTTTCCAACTTTCAGATCCCAGGTCAGCCTTTCCTTTTCTTGAGAATAGACTTGTTCTTCCAGGCCAGGAGAAATGGTACCATTGAGAGGAACTGTTCCAGAGAGAGGCAGGTATGCAATGAAGTCACACATCTGAAAATAAAGTGTGAAAATCCCATCTGCTGTGCTATTTAGGACCTCAGGCCATCTTTGTGAAAATTAGAAAAAGGCGCCCTCTCTGGGTGCAGGACACACGGTTTAGCAAATAGAGAAACAGCTGGATTTCAGCTCCTATTCCCACCCTTGCCAGGAGCAATTGTGCAGTCCACACAGAAATCACCCAGCCATCCATAAGGTTCTCTGGAATTACCATCTCAGTTTACAAAAGACTGTTCACATGCTTGACTAGGCTTTGTCTAGCTGTATTGATTATATAAAATTCTAATCTTTCAGGTTAAATTCTAAGTGCAAATTTCTGAAAGGCTAAAACTTTTTTGGTATTTCCTTACAAGTTATCTTGAAATTCCTTGAGGTAATGGACGTTTTTTGTTATTCTGTAAGAATATTTGGTTTTATCTGTCTCCTGCAGCATACTTTGTACCTTTCATGACAATACACATGCACACACACACAAATCCACACACCACCTAGACACACCTATATCCACTCACCCAGCCACATTCACACCCATATGTACAGACACAAATACACAAGCATGTGTATGTACACACACGTGTATCCACACACTCAGCCAGCCACACACTAGTGCATAAATACATAACTCCAAGCAAAAATACACTACCCATACTCACATCCATACACATTTACCCACACTCCTAGCCACCCACACACAGGCTCACCCACATGCCCATAAAGATATTCACATACTTACACAAAGCCACATTCAAACTCTTCCTCTAATCATTGATGCCTCCTCCTGTTCACAGATATTGCATAATTACACATCAAACTCTTCATACCTTTCCTTTCTCACAAAGCTGCTCTCTCAAAACCATCCTTGAGCCTGAGAAATACATTTATGAAAATCTTGAACAGTTTTCTGACTTTTACTATTTCCTTATGCTTATATTTGTTCAAAGAATTTGAATGTCTTGAGAAACCTCTGAAAATAGGACATAGTATCTGAAAATGTACCAAAAATTAAACATTCACCAATCAATTTCACCTAAGCATTCCCAGCATTGACCAGCCAATCTGTTTACAAATTGTATCACTACCCAGAATAACTTTGAGGAGGTCTGAAGGAGGCTAGTAAATAATACTCCTGTTCCCTGCTAGATATAAGTTAACTGAGAGCCAAAGTGTTAGGCAGAGTTTATTGTAAGTGAAACTGGGCTGGGGGAGATGGCTTTGGAAAACAAGGAGGTTCCTAAAACAACCTTGTCCTGAATCAGATACTTACCCACCAGTCACTAGCAGCACTGAATAATGACTGTCCTTCCTCCACATAACCAAGAGCACCCTAGATCTCTCTACAGAGAAACAAATCACAAGGAAGAAAGCAGTAGGCCAAGCACACCCTGTTCCTTGTTCCAAACTCACCAATGAGGGTATTCCATTCTCTTCTCATGAAGAGAAGCAAGGGGCACAGAGGGGAAGGATGTCTCTCCACATGGCAGGAGACATCAGGAGTTTCTCCCTACCACTCCTCAGTTTTTCTGTCATCTTTACATTTTAGGCTTAAAGAAGCTTATCCATAACCAGGGGTGGGAACAACCCCTTCCAGGGAGGGGACCAGCAGTCTATTAAAATCATCTGCTCTCACTTATTAAGAACATTTGACCATTTTTTCATCCTCCTTGGACCATATTTGAACAGTAAAATTTTCCCCTCAAAAGACACTGAAATGTTCTAGAACCACATATTAATTAAATCAACCCCAGAGCTACTTAGGAATTAATGTTGAAAAATCACTCTCTATTCTATTTCTTTATGTTTTTTAAAGAATTATTTTAGTGTTCATTCTTTTTTATATAAATTTTATTTATTTATTTATTTATTTATTTATTTATTTATTTATTTTTTTGTGGTACGCGGGCCTCTCACTGTTGTGGCCTCTCCCATTGCGGAGCACAGGCTCAGGACGCGCAGGCTCAGTGGCCATGGCTCACGGGCCCAGCCGCTCTGCAGCACGTGGGATCTTCCCGGACCGGGGCACGAACCTGTGTCCCCTGCATCGGCAGGCGGACTCTCAACCACTGCGCCACCAGGGAAGCCCTTTATTTTATTTTTAATTTATTTTTGGCTGCATTGGGTCTTCATTGCTGCATGCAGGCTTTCTCTAGTTGTGGCAAGCGGGGTCTAATCTTCGTTGTGGTGTGTGGGCTTCTCATTGCAGTGGCCTCTCTTGTTGTGGAGCACGGGCTCTAGGTGCACGGGCTTCAGTAGTTATGGCACATTGGCTCAGTAGTTGTGGCTCGCGGACTCTAGAGCGCAGGCTCAGTAGTTGTGGCACACAGGCTTAGTTGCTCCGTGGCATGTGGGATCTTCCCAGACCAGGGCTCGCACCCATGTCCCCTGCATTGGTAGGCAGATTCTTAACCACTGCACCACCAGGGAAGCCCTCTATTCTATTTCTTAAGCCAAATTATTTCCAGTCTTGCCCAACATCAGCTGTTTGGCAATAAAATCAAAAGGCATAATAGAGATATAAACATAAACCCCTTCCTGAAGGAAATTAGAATCCAATGATTAAAGTCCGAAAGAATTTAAACCTCCAAATTCTTATGTTAGTGTCCAACAAGAACATTATGAATTAAAACGCAAAGAAATTAAAGTTTTACCCAAGTTCTTACTCTGCTCAACTTCTTCTCAGTCAGGAGAGTTCCTGATGACCGGATAGAATCAGAAATTCCTCTAATAGTGAACACCTAGTGTTCTCCCCTGGCATGAATGGTTGTTCTTTCAGTGCCCTACATCTTGCATTAGGTTACATCAGTCTTCTAATAGGTCCGACTTTTTGAGGAGTCCAATGAGTTAATAAAACACAAAAGATTCTCAGCAATGGAAAAAACACAAAAGATTCCCAGTAACTTAAAAAAAAGCCAATCCCCAGCACTTAATAAATCATCCCAGGCACAATTATGTTCTCAGTATCTGGTTATTCTTTTAAGCCAAAGATTGTAGCAGAAACTCCATGGCTTCTGAGAAAAGGAAGGTAGATGGAAATCTTAGTTTCAACTTCATCAGGATACAGCTAAGTATGGCAATGACCCTGAGTTCACAATCTGTGAACTTAAATTCAACTGAGAAAAATCTTCCAGAAAATCTAACCTGGAAAAAAAGTTCACTTATGCATACTATCTCCTTACTTGGAACAAGGCATTTGAGAGACTTTGCCTTCTTGTATAATTTAGAAAATAGCAACCATGGCTACCCCAATCATCAGATTTTACTTCTTTTTTTGTTTTTAAACAATTAAAAAAAATTTTTAATTTGGCTGCACCATGTCTTAGTTGCAGCATGCGGAATCTTCAGTTGCGGCATGTGAACTCTTAGTTGCAGCATGTGGGATCTAGTTCCTTGACCAGGGATTGAACCTGGGCCCCCTGCATTGGGAGCTCGGAGTCTTAGCCACTGGACCACCTGGGAAGTCCCCTCAGATCTTACTTCTGATTTTTTTTTGTGTGTAACGGATTTATTTTAAAAAGCAAAAGTAATAAGATGTAATAAGAAGACAAGTTTAGTTTTGTGTCTTAATGTTAGTGTAAAATTTGTTCAGCAGGCCTAGTTCTTACCCTGTTCTTAAATAAAACTCAGACAGATCCCATTGCTGCTCTTAGGTACTAGAAAGCATTGGGGTTACTTTAAGTGGCAAGGTTTCATTTTGAAATTTGAAATGTTCAATCTAGTGGAATAAGTCTTCTGGCTTCATTCGAGGCTAAATCTTCCCTCCTTCAGATGGAGACTTTGGCAGACAGGAAGCAGGAGAAGGAAGGTCTAGGCCTCTCCCCTCTACCCCACCTTATGATTCGAACCCTTCCTCTCCCAACTTGGTAATTACAGTTTCTCATCCACCGAGTTCAAAACAGAGGAGAGGCGAGGGGAATGAGCAGGGAATATCTCACTTGACCAGCATTATGGAAAGATAGCTTTAACTGAAAGGAGTTAAAGTTGATGTTTTCTTTCTGAGGACTTTGCTTTGGGTACTTGGAGACCCTCCCCATTTCTGGTAGTCTCCTGTTTGCAATTCCCTTGAACTGGCTAAACAGACTCTTTCCTCCTTCCTCAGCCCCTGGGAACCTGGAAGTCTAGTTTCAATTACTCTGCATAGACTTGTTTGCCCCTGTCTAAGCAGACATGTGAACAACTACCTAAGATGTCCCTCCATCTCCCAGGCATGTGACCAACATCTTGTGCAAGAGACGCTAGTGCTTTCAGGCTCATTTTACATTCAGGGATATATGGAATTTTCCCCTTGTTATTATAAATACATTTTTCATTAATTTAATCCCTACCTCTATCCTTATGGCTTTCAAATTAGTACCCCAGAGTTGCTGTCTAAGCTGCAAACGCTATTGTCAACTTTCTGCTGCACATCACCACAATAAAGCTGCTGTCTTATACTGCCCCATCTACATTCCCTGACTCAGAATCTCAGATAAAATATGCGTAAATCAAACTTTATCAACTCCAGAGATAGCCATTAGGGCTACTGTGGCTACCGTGAGAATGTGCCATCTGCAGGCCTCCAGCCAACCAAGGTCCTGAGCTCTGTGCTCTCAACTCCACGGCTGTATTTGTACTGACACAGCTCTTCTCACAGGCTGCTCCCATCAATGACTGAGCACGACAAGGATACTAGGACAGGTTTCTTCTCAGAAACACAGGATTCCTCTGACAAACAACTAACTCTAAGACTCCCTGACAGTCTTGGGAGCTTTCCTTAGAAAGAAGAAAGATGTGAATTACCATCTGATGGCTCTCTCAGCCTTCCTTCCCATTTTCTCTCACAGCCATCTGCCCAAACAAAATTTGCATGTTTAATCCCATCCTGGGGTCTGCTTCTCCAAAGACCTGACTAACAAGCTTCTCACTCACACCCCTCTGCCATCTTCCTTTCCTTCTGAGGACCTGTAACACTCAACTTGCACCCAGTCCCCAAGTGGTTGTGGTTAGTTTGGTCAATGAGTTGTGACTGGAAATGACATATGTCACCCTCAGGTTGGAATATTTACTTGCTGGTGTAAGAACCACCCTTTCCTTCTGCCACAGTAACTGGCAACTTTCCAGATTGTGGCTGATCTGTCAGCTTGAGTACCCAGGATGAAGAAAATATGGAGCAAAAACCCCAGCCAGGCCAAAATGGGCAAGTGACAACATCAAGAAATGAAACTGCTATTTTAATCCACTGAGATTTGAGGGTTAACACTAACCCAACATAACCTAGGTCATCCTGACGGATAATCCTGTTCTCTACTTTTCTTCCTCCTCCTGCGTTGTCTCTCTTGATAAAAGGCTCTCTCAGGCACTCAGGACTGTCATTTTTATTACATTCCTCTCCCCGTGATTCTCACCAACCACTAGATTCTATCAATTAATTCTCCAAAAGGGTTCCAACAACTGTGTGCTCTCTTTTTTTATTTCTAAAGTAGCTCTCACTGTGATTCTTATCATCTATTGCCAACTATAAAATTATATTCATATCTGGTCTCTGAATCTCCATTCACTTATTTGTGTAGCTAATCTTTTTTTTGGCACACTGACCTGCCTTGGGTACGATGGCCATTAAGTCATTCAATTAATCAAAACTGAGGCAGCAAAGACAGGGCCAGGCCCAAAGACAGTCTCCTCATGTACAGGCATTAGGTGGAAGGCAAAGCTACCTCCTTGTTTTGTACTTAATAAGGCCATGACACATGAAGGAATGAAATCTAAAACAGAAACTCTGTAGTATCTGAGCAAGAAAATCTGACTATGAAAACCACGGAGCATGCACAATAAAAATGCACAGGTTGTTGATGACCCTGTATGATCTTCCATGTGTGGCACTCAACTAGTAAGGGAAAATTTAAGGGAAAACAGCTCTTAGAGCACATGTAACATGGTTTCAGGAGACAAATGTGCAGGACTGGGAGCTGATGCAACCTGGTGCAATCCAGGCCACACCTCAACCACCCCCTCAATGAATATTCCACCCCTAATCAAAAAGATCCCACCCATTCAAAGGGCTAAAAATAAGATTAAAAAAAGGGGGATCAACAACCCTCCAGGGTGCCCCTAACTCGCGAAGATGCCCACACTCTTTTCAGAGTGTGTCCTTTTGCTTCTGCCCTGAATAAACTGCTTCTTTGTTCTTTTTGCTCGTGTGTGTGTGTGTTTTTCCTTTGTGTCTTGTGTTCCTCACCCCAATTTTTTTTTTTGGATGAGTTGAACAAGAGCCTGGACTTTTAATAAAGCTTTTCCCGTATCACTACTGCTAATTAAAAATTCAAATTCCTTAGGAAAGCTTTCAGTACTATATCCCCAAACTAACTTCTCAACTGTGTCTGGCTCTCAACCTTACAATCTCATATATTTCAGGCAGTTTCTTCAGTGAAGAATTCAGCTTTCAGGAAAATGTGAATAGTGATCACAATCTCAGATAAAAGAATTCCATAAGTGCTAAGAGCTATAAATCCCCCCAAATACTATATATGGGACTGATAGAATCCAGCCATCCATGGAGAGAAGTTCTCAAGGTTCTTTCCTGCAAGACTCAAGCCAAATGAGATGATAATTTCACTTGTTAAATTATTATATATTATAAAGCAGCTATAGGGAATCTCAAAACTAGTGATCCAAGGGTCTTCCATCTTAAAATATCCCAACTGCATATATTTTCTTTATAAGAACTCCCAAAAGGAGTGTTTTAAAATATCTTCCCCTCATTCTGTTCATCAAATTTTCTAGAAGTACATACTCTTTAAGATGACGGCAAACTCATTATCAGTGACTGAGAACTAAGGCCTCTCCCTTGTCATTCCGTCACTCATATATTTAATAACCAAACAAGTGCAAGGACAATGTCTTTTCATATTTGTATCCCAAGCAAATAGTATCCTGCACAGAATGTTCAATAAATAAATGCTAGTTATTGCTAAGCTTTGGGAACACAAGATCAATTACTCATAATGTCCTTCAAATCTTTGGGAGAGACAGTGAAATAAGCATCAAATGAAAATACAAGCATTGTGCCATGAGAGCTTGGAGTAAGAAAAAAATGCATCCTAACTGTGAGAATCCTGGAAGGTTTAAAGAGAATGTTTCATTTGAGCAACACCTCCAGTTTTTACTCTAAGGGAACACGGGGAAAAGCATCACAGAGTGAGAAATCAGTATAGGCAGGAAAAGAAGATACAGAACTAGCTGACATGATTGGGAAACAAAAAAATACAGCAGCATGCTAGATCAGAATACAGAGTGGAGAAATGGGAAATTTGGCTGGAGAGGTAACTTGTGGTCATATTATATAGAGCCTTGAACACTAAATTAAAAGTGTTTGAACTTAATTTTTTAGGCAACTGAACGAATACTGTAGTAAAATAGTGTAACCTAATACATTTTAGAAAGGTAATTCTGATGGCAATATCCAGGTTTACTAATATTTTAAAATGTTATCTCACAGGAGGCTAAATTTCTCTAGTGACAGTATGTTCATTATTCATTCCCTTAAAGGTACCTGAATTACACTGTACTCTCCCAGAAGATCTCTGAATGCCATTATAGGAATGAGCAGATAAGTGCATTTTTATCACATAGTCCTGTTTGGCATGCAATCTGTTTGACTTTGAGTAAAATGTTTTTATATAAGTTAATTACTGCCAAATGATCTTAGTTCTATTCAACAGGTTTACGAGTCATTTAAAATGATTAAGGACTAAGAAACCGTAAAATTGTTCTGGCTGATTAAATACTTCAAGGATAATGGTTATTGCTTTATCAACAGTTTTCCCATTGATCTGTCATTTCTATGCTCAGCAAAGTTCTCTCAAGGCAAAAGCCATTTCTTTTGGGTTGGTGAGTACCAGTGTCTTCCAGTCTTGGCAGCCTTGGTTTCTTGCTTCACTGTGATGAGCCCAGGTGCTCATACGGCTATTTTCATGCTTTCCAGATTAATATCCTGTGGCAGTGCAGTGAAGAAGGTCCCTTTACCAATACAGTTATGCAATAAGAGTTATTAGAACTTCTTTCCACTCCAAAGGTCAAAAGCTGGTTGTACTGCTTTGATGCCCCCCGAGACATACAATAAGACAGCACATATTCAAATTTAGCTTTAGTATAAAGCTGGTATAGTCTCATAAGTATAACATATGTCTTGTTATGTAGCAACTGAAATACTATAAATAATTTGAAAAGATGGAATTTATGAACAAAAGCTACATCTACTGTTCAACATATCTACAGACAAAGAAAATAGAATGCTAGCAGATAAGAGTAATCTACTGTAGTTTCTTAGAAGTGGAAATCATAAATCACAGGAAATGTTAATTATGCTCTAGCTCCATAAGAATATGGCAAAACTCCACAAAGCACAATGAAACAAAAACCTCAAAACCCATGAGTCTTTTCCACCTTTATGATGTTTCTAATGGGTAAGTATAATGTCAAAAAGAGCACACCATTTTATAGGAACCACATATGATCTGAATGAGAAAGTAGCATAAACCAATTCAAAGCCTCTACATCAATGTGGCATTTAGTTTAGCAGAGAGGGTAAGGGAGTGTAATTAATTGCTTAAACATTTGCAAAAGGACATGTACTGGGATGGAAGAAATTTTGGCAAAACATTAATAATGGCTATTTCAATGCCTCTTCCTCTAAAAGAACAAGACTGCCATTTTAGGCCAGCATCCAAAAATCTACAAACAATGTAGATTTCTACAAAAAATCTACAAAAAATCTACAAAAAATGCTGGAGAGGGTGTGGAGAAAAGGGAACCATCTTGCACTGTTGGTGGGAATGTAAATTGATACAGCCACTATGGAGAACAGTATGGAGGTTCCTTAAAAAACTAAAAATAGACATACTATACGACCCAGCAATCCCACTACTGGGCATATACCTTGAGAAAACCATAATTCAAAAAGAGTCATGTACCACAATGTTCATTTCAGCACTATTTACAATAGCCAGGACATGGAGGCAACCTAAGTGTCCATCGACAGATGAATGGATAAAGAAGATGTGGCACATATATGCAATGGAATATTACTCAGGCATAAAAAGAAATGAAATTGATTTATTTGTAGTGAGGTGGATGGACCTAGAGTCTGTCATACAGAGTGAAATAAGTCAGAAAGAGAAAAACAAATACTGTATGCTAACACATATATATGGAATCTAAAAACAAAAAGGTTCTGAAGAACCTAGGGGCAGGATGGGAATAAAGACGCAGACCTACTAGAGAATGGACTTGAGGACATAGGGAGGGGGAAGGGTAAGCTGGGACAAAGTGAGAGAGTGGTATGGACATGTATACACTACTAAATGTAAAATCAATAGCTAGTGGGAATCAGCTGCATAGCACAGGGAGATCGTCTCCGTGCTTTGTGACCACCTAGAGGGGTGGGATAGGGAGGGTGGGAGGGAAGGAGATGTAACAGGGAAGAGATATGGGGATATACGTATATGTATAGCTGATTCACTTTGTTATAAAGCAGAAACTAACACACCATTGTAAAGCAATTATACTTCAATAAAGATGTTAAAAAAAAAGATTAGTCCACAGGAAAAAAAAAGACTGCCAATTTAACACCATATATGTTTATTATGATCACATGCAATTCTATTCTTGTGTATCAAAATAAAAGTATTCCTGGGCTTCCCTGGTGGTGTAGTGGCTGAGAGTCCACCTGCCGATGCAGGGGACATGGGTTCATGCCCAGGTCCGGGAAGATCCCACATGCCGTGGAGCGGCTAGGCCCGTGAGCCATGGCCGCTGAGCCTGCGCGTCCGGAGCCTGTGCTCCGCAACGGGAGAGGCCACAACAGTGAGAGGCCCGCGTACCGCAAAAAAAAATAATAATAAAAAAGAAAATTAAAAAAAATAAGAGTATTCCTTAGTTTTGGTGTGTGAACTCATGGAAATTATAGAATAATATATACAACTTTATACCGATAAGCTAGAAAAAATCTAAAGAAAATCATACATTTTATTGATGAAATTATAAGGAGAAGTAAACATATCCACAGTTACAATAAGACATTTCTCATTCCTTAAGGTAAAGCACAGTTTTGTCACTAACTGAGAGATCAAGAAAAAAAGTGAAGAATATAGAAAATTTGAATATAATAAACAAAATTGACTGAGTGGACATGTATAGACTCTTATGAACAGAAACTATAAAATAAACATTTTTTTCAAGCACACATAGAACATTTAGAAAAAATACCAAATGCCAGGTCAGAAGGCATATTTCAACAAATTTCAAAGGATTGAAGTCATACATATTTCTTATATGTGTCCTTTGACCAAAGTGAAGTTAAGCTAGGAATCAAAAACCAAACAGAGGGGCTTCCCTGGTGGCACAGTGGTTGAGAATCTGCCTGCTAATGCAGGGGACACGGGTTCGAGCCCTGGTCTGAGAGGATCCCACATGCCGTGGAGCAACTAGGTCCATGAGCCACAACTACTGAGCCTGCGTGTCTGGAGCCTGTGCTCCACAACAAGAGAGGCTGTGATAGTGAGAGGCCCGCGCACCGTGATGAAGAGTGGCCCCCACTTGCCACAACTAGAGAAAGCCCTCGCACAGAAACGAAGACCCAATACAGCAAAAATAAATAAATTAATAAACTCCTACCCCCAACATCTTCTTTAAAAAAAAGAAAAAAAACAGAAAGAGGTATAGTAAAAGAAAGAAAAGAAAGTCCATACATTCGGAAATGAAAAAGAAACAGACTTCTAAACAGCCCCCCTTGGCTGGTTTGAAAACCAGTGGGGCTTAAGAGAGAGTTATAGGAAACTGAGACTCTGCTCTTGAAGAGCACACACAAATACTTGTTTGCTCCTGGTCCCAGTGCAAAGGCAGAAGATTGAAAACTGCGTGGTGCTCTGGCTGGCCTGCTGGGATACCCCAGCATGCCCCTAGCCCACACCAGGCTCTGGTTCCAGCTTCTCCTGCTCCTGCCCTGCTCTCCACCAAGGTGGCAAATGCCATCATGCTGGGGAGAAGCCAAAGCTTGCCTTCAGCTGCTGCTCCAGATGTTCTGGCCCCGGCCCCACCTCCAGCCAAGGCAGCAAATGTCACGGGGCTGTGTGAGAAGCTGCAGCTGGCACCAGGTTTAGGCTCCAGTCCCTCTGGCTCTAACCTTGCCCTTGCCAATGCCATGACATCCATCATCACAGGGGAGAAGTCCCAGATAGAACTGGGCCCTAGCTCTAGCTCTCAGGCTCCAGCCCTCCACCCCCACCCCCCAGACCAAGGCAATGGTGCCCAGTGCACTCTGAGAGAAGACTCAGCCTGTGCTTGTTCAGATCCAGCTCTCCCACCAAAGCCACTGGGCACATAGAGACTGCACAAAGCCACCCCCAAACAAGGATACACCTTCAAGACTGGGATAGGGAATACCTTCCCTTAATTTCATAGAGAGGTAAAACAAAATGAGAAGACGAGTAATATGTTTCAAATGAAAGAACAGGATAAAACTGCAGGAAAAAACCCTAATGAAACAGAGATAAGTAATTTACCTGATGAAGAATTCAAAGCAACGGTCATAAAAATGCTCACTGAACTTCGTGGAAAACAGAACGAAGAACTAGAAAGTATTAAAGAAGAACCAATTAGAGCTGAAGAATACAATAACTGAAATGAAAAATACACTAGAAGGCATTAACAACAGATTATATGATACAGAAGAATATAAGAGACCTATAAGACAGGATAGTGGAAATCACCTAATCAGAAGAGCAAAAAGTAAAAAACAAATTTAAATGAGGATGGTTTAAGGGACCTCTGGGACAACATCAACCATACTAACACTCACATTATAGGGGTCCCAGAAGGAAGACAGAAAGAAAGAGGCAGAAAATGTATTTGATGAAATAATGGCTGAAAACCTCCCTCACCTGAAGAAGGAAGCAGATATCTAGATCCAGGAAGCATAGAGTCCCACACAAGATAAACCCAAAGAGGCCCACACCAAGACATATCATAATTAAAATCATAAAAGTTAAAGAGAGAATTTTAAAGGCAGCAAAAGAAAAAGAGTTACATTCAAGGGAACTCACCATAAGCCTATCAGCTGATTTTTCAGCAGAAAATTTTCAGGCCACAAAGGAGTGTTATGATGTATTTAAAGTGCTGAAGGAAAGAAAGAAAAAAAACCCCTACAACCAAGGATACTCTACTTGGTAAGGGTATCATTCAGAATTGAAGGACAGAGAAAGAATGTCCCAGATGAGCAAAAACTAAAAGAGTTCATCACCACTAAACTAGCCTTACAAGAAATGTTAAAGGGTCTTCTTTAAGTGAAAAAGAAAGGGCTATAACAAGAAATAAGAATATATATGAAGGAAAAACCTAACTGGCAAAGGTAAATAGACTATAAAAACAGTGGATCAACTACTTAAGCTAGTATGAAGGTTAAAAGATAAAAATTGTAAAATCAACTGTAACTACAATAAACAGTTAAGGAATATACATAAAGATGTAAAATATGAACCAAAACATAAAACGTGTGGGGGGCTAAAAAAGTAGAGGTTTTAGAATGTGTTTAAAATTAAAGACTAACAGTTTGAAACAAGTTGATATAGATATATATGGACCTATAGTAACCACAAATCAAAAAACTACAACAGATAAAACAAAACAAAACAAAACAAAAGGAACCTAAACATAACAGTAAAGAAAATCATCAGACCACAAGGGAAAAGAGACTGAAAGAAGAAGAAAAGAACAGAGAAGAGCTACAAAAACAACTAGAAAACAAGTAATAAAATGGTAATAAGTACATACCTATCAATAATCACTTTAAGTGTAAATGAACTACATGCTCCCATCAAAAGACACAGGTTAGCCAAATGCATTAAAAAAAAAAAGACCTATCATATGCTGCATACAAGAGACACACTTCAGACCTGAGAGACACACACAGATGAAAGTGAAGGGATGGAAAAAAATATTCCATGCAAGCAGAAATGAAAAGAAACCTAGGGTAGCAATATTCATAGTAGATAAAATAGACCTTAAAACAAATTCTATAACAAAAGACAAAAAAGGGCATTATGTAATGACATAGGAGTCAATCAAAGAAGAGGTTATAACATTTGTAAACATATATGTACCTAATATAAGAGCACTTAAATATATAAAGCAATACTAATAGACATAAAAGGAGAAATTAACTAATATAATAATAGTAGGGAACTTTAATACCCCACTTATGTCAATGGACAGATCACCCAGAAAGAAAATCAATAAAGGAACAGTGGCCTTAACTGACACGTTAAATCAGATGGACTTGATAGATATCTACAGAATACTCCATTCCCTTGAAATAGAATACACATTCTTTTCAAGTGCACATCAAACTTTCTCCAGTATAGACCACATGCTAGGCAACAAAACAAGTCTCAATAAATTTAAGAAAACTGAAGTTGAATTAAGCATCTTTTCCGACCACATGGTATGAAACTAGAAATCAAGTACACAAAGAAAACTGGAAAAAAATGAACAGTTGGAGACTAAACAACATGCTACTGAAAAAACCAATCAACCAGTGAAGAAATCAAAGAGGAAATAAAAAAATAACTTGAGAAGAATGAAGATATAAACACATACTTCCAAAATCTATGGGAGAAAGCAAAAGCAGTACTACAAGGGAAGTTTATAGTGATATATAGGCCTACTCAAGAAATAAGAAAAATCTCAAATAAACAATTAAACTTTCTACCTAAAGAAATTAGAAAAAGAAGAATAAACGAAGCCCAAAGTCAGCAGAAGGAAGAAAATAAGCAAGACCAGAACAGAAATAAATAAGAGACCAAAATAACAACAGAAAAGATCAATGAAACTAAGAGCTGATTTTTTGAAAAGATAAAGAAAATTGATAATCATTTAGTTAGACTCATCAAGAAAAAAGAGAGGGAGCAAAATAAATAAAATTAGAAACAAAAGATTAAGTTATAAGCAATACCACAGAAATACAATCATAAGAGAACCACAAAAAGTTATACACCAACAAATTGGACAACTTAGAAGAAATGAATAAATTCCTGGAAACATACAATCTTCTAAGACCAAATCATAAATAAATAGAAAATGTGAACAGACCAATTACTAGTAATGAAATTGAAACAGTAATTTAAAAAACTTCCAACAAACAAAAGTCCAGGACCACATGGCTTCACAAGGCAATTCTATGAAACGTGTAAAGAAGAGTTAATACCTATACTTTTCAAATGATTCCAAAAAACTGAAGAGGAGAGAACACTTCCAAACTCATTCTAAGAGAACAGCATTGCCCTAATACAAAAACCAAACAATGACACTACAAAAAAAGAAAATTACAGGCCAATATCCCTAATGAACATAGATGCAAAAGTCATCAATAATATACTAGCAAATCAAATTCAACAATACATAAAAAGGATTAAACATCATGATCAAATGGGATTTATTCCACAGATGCCAGGATAGTTCAATATGCACAAATCAATCAATATGATACACCACATTAACAAAACAAAGGATAAAAATCACACGATTACAGATGCAGAAAAAGCATCTGACAAAATTCAATATTCATTCATGATAAAAACACTCAAGAAAGTGGGTACAGAGGTGTCATACTTCAACATAACAAAAGCCATTTATGACAAACCCATAGCTAACATCATAGTCAATGGTAAAAAGCTGAAAACTTTTCCTTTATGATCAGGAACAAGACAAGGATGTGCACTCTTACCACATCTATTTTACACATATTAGAAGCTCTAACCATATAATCTGACAAGTAAAAGAAATAAAAGGCATCCAAATTGGAAGGGGAGAATAAAACTGTCACTGTTTTCAGATGACGTGATACTATATAGAAAAAACCCTAAAAATGGCACCAAAAAAACCTAGTAGAATGAATTCAGTAAAATGGCAGGATACAAGATTAATATATAGAAATCTGTTGCATTTTTATACAGTAATAATGAGCTATCAGAAAGATAAATCAAGAAAACAATCCCATTTACAACTGAATCAAAAAGAATAAAATACTTAGGAATAAGTTTAACCAAGGAGGTAAAACACCTGTATTCTGCAACTATAAGACATTGATGAAAGAAACTGAAGATGATATAAACAGTTGAAAAATATCCTGTGTTCATGGGTTGGATGCATTAATATTGTTATAATGTCAATAGTACCCAAAGCAATCTATAGATTCAAAGCAATCCCTATCAACCCGTGGCATTTTTCACAGAACTAGAACAAATAATCCTCAAATCTATATAAAACTACAAAAGACCCCAAATAGTCAAAGCAATCCTGAGAAAAAAGAACAAAGCTGAAGGAATCACACTCTCTCACTTGAGACGCTACTACAAAGTTAAACAGTAATCAAAACAGTATGGTACTGGCACAAAAAGAGACACATATATCAGAGAGCCCAGAAATAAACCCAAACACATGTGGTCAATTAATCCATGACACAGGAGGCAAGAATATACAATGGTAAAACAACAGCTTCTTCAATAAGTGGTGCTGGAAAACTGGACAGCTACATGCAAAAGAATGAAACTAGAACATTTTCTCACATCATATACAAAAATAAATTCAAAATAGATTAAAAACTCAAATGTAAGACTGAAACCATAAACTCCTAGAAGAAAACATAGGCAGTACACTCTTTGACCTCACTCTTACCAATATTTTTTTGTATCTGCTTCCTCACTTAAGGGTAACAACAAGAAAAATAAACAAATGTGACTAATCAAACTTAAAAGTTTCTTCACAGCGAAGAAAACCATCAACAAGACAAAAAGCAACATACTGAATGGGAGAATATATCTGCAAACAGTATGTCTGATAAGGGGTTAATATCCAAAATGTACAAAGAACTCATACAACTCAACATCAAAAAAACAAACAGCCTAATTTAAAAATGGGAAGAGGACCTGAATAGACATTTTCCATCTGTTTTCCACAGATGGCAAACAGGAATATAAAAAGATGCTCAACATGACTAATCATCAGGGAAACAAAATTCAAAACCATGATGAGATATTACCTCACACCTGTCAGAATGGGTATCATCAAAAAGACATGAAATAACAAGTGTTGGTAAGGATGTGGATTAAAGGGAACTCTCAGGCACTGTTGGTAAGAATGTAAATTGGTATGAACACTATGGAAAACAATATAGAGGTTCCTCAAAAAAATTAAAAATAGAACCACCATATGATCCAGCAATTCCACTCCTAGATATTTATTCAAAGAAAACAGAAACACGAATTCAAAAAGATATATGTGCCCTAATGTTCAAAGAAGCATTATTTATGATAGCTAAGATACAGAAGCAACCTAAGTGTCCACGAACAGTGTGTATACACACACACAGACACAGACACATACATACATATAATGGAATATTACTCAGCCATAAAAGAATGAAATTTTGCCATTTTTGAAAACGTGGAGGGTATTACACTTAAGTGAAATAAGTCAGAGAAAGAAAATACTCTTCACTTATATGCAGAATCTGAAAAATAAAACAGAAGAACAAATATAACAAAACAGAAGCAGACTCATAAATATGGAGAATAAAGTAGTGGTTAACAGAGGGGAGTAGTGTGTGGGGAGGGGAAAATAGTTGGAAGGGAATTAAGAGGTACAAACTAGTAGGTATAAAATAAATAAGTTACAAAGATATAATGTACACTACAGGGAATATAGTCAATATTTTATAATAATTGTGTGTGCAGTGTAATCTATAAAAATATTGAATTACTATGTTGTATACCTAAATCTAATATAATAGTGTAAGACAACTATACTTCAATTAAAAAAAAGAAAAAAGACTTCTAAATAACCTATGAGTCAAAAACCAAAAATAAAAAATATTTTGAACCAAATGGAATGTAGGGTATAATAAAAATCTTTTTAATCAAAACTTAGGGGATATGGGTACAGTAGGGCATTTACATACTTAAATGCATATTAGAAAAGGAATAAAACTCAAACTCAGTGAGTTAAGTATTTCAAAACAATAGAACAGAAGATTAAATCCTGATAAAGTATAAGAAAAAAATGAGTAGAGATTAATGAAAAACAAAAATAGAAAAATCGTTAGCTAAGCTAAAGTTGGTTCTTTGATGACACTAATAAAAGTGATAAATCCTTGTTTAGACCAATATAAAAAAAATAAAATATAAAAATATTAAAAAAAGAAAATACAACTGCTATCAGATGTCTCCAACCAGACAATTCTAAGAAAATTTTAAGGTAGAAATAATGCCAATCTTAAAAATACTTTTTGAGAGAAAAGAAAAATTTTTAAATATCCAAATTATTTTATAAGGCCAGCATAAAGGAAATTATAAGAAAGGAAATTTCAAGGCTAATTTCATTCCTGAACGTAAATGCAAAAATTGAATCCAGAAATAAATGAAAAGAACAACACATGACCATATTTGACATATTTTAAAGTTTTTTCAGATCTACCCTACTTGGTACAATGGGAAAAAGCCTGCAAGGACTGCATCAATGAACTCTTCCATTAAGCTTTCATCTGAGTTTGGCCAATGGTAAGCACTAGTCAGAGATTAGAAGAAAGAAGGAGACTAAAGCAGGTTTATCAATTTCTCAGCTTCTGTCAGGCATCCCTCTCCAATCAGCACCTCTTTCTTCTAGTTCTGTAACCACTCTCAACACTCATGCCTGCAGGCCTAGGGAGACTAAGAGGGCTGCACTATTATTCTTGTGGTTTCTTCATTTTCTAGTCCATATCCTTTTAAACCACCCTTTTGCTTAAATATCTTCAAAATACTCAATTTCATTGGATCATTGCTTTCCTGCCAGAATGCAATGACAAAATAAGGATTATTCAAAGAATGCAAGGTTGACTTACTTCCCTAAAGTCAACCAATGTATTCATACACATTACCACAATCAAGGAAAAATATCATAATATCAGTAGATGCAGAAAAAACATTTTCTCAATATCACTTCTAATATGTTATATATTCTAATATATATATATATATATTCAGTAAATTAAAAGATAAAAGAAACTTCTTTAGTCAGATAAAGGATACCTACTAAAAGATCTACAGAGAACACCATTCAAAATAGTGAATGTTGAAAGTTTTCTCTCTAACTTGGGAATGAGACAAATATGCCCAATGTCATCATTATTCATCATTGTACTGGCAGTTCCAGTTAATTTAATAAGACAAGAAAAAATAAAACGTAAAAGGATTAGAAAGAAAGGAATAAAACTGTTATTATTTACATGCAATTCAGTTGTACATGTAGAGAATTACCTAGTGAAGATGGCGGAGCAGGAAGACCCTGAACTCACCTCCTCCCACAGGCACACCAAAATTACGGCTATTTAGAAAGCAACTATTTATTAAAATGACCTGAAGACTACAGAAAGAATCATCTACAACTAAAGAAATAAAGAAGGAACAACAACAAGAAGAATAGAAGGGGCAGTGGCATGCATAAATAAGACCTATACTCCCAGGTGAGTGACCCACGAATGGGAGGATTATTACAATTGCAGAAGTTCTCCCCAAAGGAGCGAGGGGCCCAAGTCCCACACTGGGGTCCCCAACCTGGGGGTCCTGCTTTGGGAAAACAAGCTCCCCAGATGTTTGGCTATGATGGCCAGTGAGGTTTACTTTTGGGAGAGCCAGAGGACTGTAGGAAATAGAGACTCTACTTTCAAAGGATGCACACAAAATCTCACATGCTCCAGGATCCAGGGCAGAAGAAGTAACTTGAAAGGAGCCTGGGTCAGACCCACCTGCTGACCTTGGAGAGTAACCTAGAGAGTCAGGAGGTAATTGCAATTTACCCTCTGGACATAGACACTGGAAGCGGCCATTTTAGGGAGCGTTTTCTACCACAATGACACTGGTGCTGGCAAGTGCCATTTTGGAGTCCTCACTGTAGCTTATTAGCAATGGGACCTGGACTCACTTACCAGCCTGTCAGCACCAGTGCTAGGATGACAGGCCAAGCAGCTAGACAGCTGGGGACACAGCCCCACCCACAAGCAGGCTAGCTGCCTCAGGACCCCCTGACCCCTCAGCTACTCCAGGACCTAAGTTCACCCACCAGAGGGCTCAGCACCTGGTCCCACCCACCAGTGCACCAGCACTAGCCTCAGGACCCCAGGTTCTATAGTCAGCAGTTGAGATTTGGCACCCCCCCCATCAATAGGCTGACATCAACTTTGCGATCTCAGGAGCCCTGCAGCCAATGATCCCAGGACTCAGCGATGTTAGAGTCTAGCCTTCCCACCAGCAGGTTGGCTCCAGCTTCAGGACCCTCAGTGTGCAGCAGCCAGAGACCTTGGGACATGGTTCCACCCACCAATGAGCCAGCACTAGCCCTGGGACCCAGCCCAACCCACCAGTAGGTGGACACCATGCCTGGGATCCCCTGGGCCGTGGCCTTGTTAACCAGCAGGCTGACACCAAGACCCAGAATGCCCCAGGGTTACAGCTCTGCCCACCAACAGGCCAAAACCAGCTTGGAGACCTTGGGCCCTTCAGCAAGGCACAATGGGATCCAACCTCACTCATTAAAAAGTCTACGAATAACAAATGTTGGAAAGGATGAAGAGAAAAAGGAATCCTTGTACACTGTTGGGGGGAATGTAAATTGGTGCAGCCACTATGGAAAACAGTATGGAGATTCCTCAGAAAACTAAAAATAGAACTACCATATGATCCAGCAATTTCATGTCTGGGTATTTATTTGAAGGAAACAAAAACACTAATTTAGAAAAATACATGCAACCCCTATGTTCACTGCAGCATTATTTACAGTAGCCAAGATATGGAGGCAACCTATGGGTCCATCAAGAGATGAATGGATAAAGAAGGTGTGGTGTATATACATATATATAAATATATAAATATAAAATATATATATATATATAGTGGAATATCAGCCATAAAAAGAATGAAATCTTGCCATTTGTGACAACATGGATAGATCTAGAGGGTATTATGCTAAGTGAAATAATTCAGATACAGAAGGACAAATACTGTATGTTTTCACTTACATGAGGAATCTAAAAAACAAAACAAATGAGCAAATATAACAAAAGAGAAAGAGCATCATAGATACAGAGAGTAAACAGGTAGTTTCCAGAGGGGAAGGGGGTGGGGGGAGGAGAGAAATAAGTGAGGGAGATTAAGAGGTACAAACTTCCAGGTGCAAAGTAAATGAGTCATGGGTAGGAAATGTACAGTAGGAAATACAGTCAATAACTAAGTAATGTATTTGTATGGTGACAGATGGTAACTAGACATATTGTGGTGATCATTTTGAAATGTATAGAAATATTGAATCACTATGTTGTATACTAGGAACTAACACAGTGTTGTAGATCAGTTATACTTCAAAAACAAACAAAGAAACAAACAAACTCATAGAAAAAGAGATCAGATTAGTGGTTACCAGATGCGGGGGTTGGGAAGAGTGAGAATTGAATGAAGGCCATCAAAAGGTACAAACTTCCAGTTATAAGATAAATAAGAACTAGGGATGTAATGTACACCATGATAAATACAAGCAACACAGCTGTATGTTATACATGAAAGCTGTTAAAGAGAGTAAATCCTAAGAGTTCTCATCACAAGGATAAAATATTTTTTCTATTTAATTCTGTATTATATAAGATGATGGATGTTAACTAAACTTATTGTGGCAATCATCTCATGATGTATGTAAGTCAAATCATTATGCTGTACACCTTAAACTTATACAGTGCTGTATGTCAATTATAACTCAATGCAACTAGAAGAAAAAAAGCAGAAAAAATAAATATTTGCAAAAATATTGTGCAGGCAAAATTCCAAAAAGAAGCTAAAGTTAAATCATTAGAATAAGTGGTAATAAAGTATTAGAATTATCAAGTGATTTTTGGAAATTTACAGAAAAAAAGTCAATCTACAAAGTCAACTGCATCTCTTTATATCAGCAATAAACATTAGAAAATAAAAAACATTTAAATGAATCTATTCAAAGTAGCCATAAACATTTGAATATCAAGGAATGAAACTAAAAAAAAAAGGAATAAAACTAAGGGAAAATATAAGATTTCTATACAGAAAATTGTAAAACTGAAGAATTTTTGATGCTCAAATAATAAGTAAACAAAATGGAACTGACAAGTCCAGAATATTGAGACTCATGAGTATATGGAAATGTGGTTTATGATAGAGATGACACTAGAAGACATTGGGAAAATCATGAACTGGTCAATAAAGAAAGTTTGGGCAGGGCTTCCCTGGTGGCGCAGTGGTTGAGAGTCCGCCTGCCGATGCAGGGGATGCAGGTTCATACCCCGGTCTGGGAAGATCCCACATGCCGCGGAGCGTCTGGGCCTGTGAGCCATGGCCGCTGAGCCTGCGCATCCGGAGCCTGTGCTCCGCAATGGAGAGGCCACAACAGTGAGAGGCCCACGTAGAGCAAAAAAAAAAAAAAAAAAAAAAAGTTTGGGCAACTGCCATTTGCAAAAATAAAATGTTTAATGTTTCCTTTATTACTCCATTTACCAAATTAAATTCCAGGAAGATTAAAGTCCTAATTTATTTATTTTTTATTGGTATACAATTGATATATAATATTATGTTAGTTTCAAGTGTACAAAATAATGATTCAATATTTGTATATATTGTAGAATGATCACTGCAATATGTCTAGTTAACATCCGTCACCCTATATAGAGATTTTTTTCTTCTGATGAGAACTTTTATTATCTACTCTCTTAGCAACTTTCAAATATGCAATAAAATATTATTAACTATAGTCACTGTGCTGTACATTACCTCCCCAGGATTTACCAAGACCTAAATTTTAAAATAAAAGATATCAGAGATAAAGATATGCAACTGCATGTACAACCTTGGGTGAAGGAACGAAAGCCTCAAACATCTTCAAAAGCTAAAGCTAGAAAATGAGAAAGTCAGGAAGGGAACCACTGACACATTTAACTACAATAAAATTTAAAACTTCTGAAGGGTAAAAAACAAATGACTTGTGAAATGTGAGTAATAAAGTGGAAAGTACTTCTAACATATAAAGTAGACAATATCCCCTAAAATAATTTAAAAACAAACACAACACAAACAATGGGGTATGGGTAAAGAATATAAACATATGACTCATAAAAATGTAGATACTAGTGTTCAATGAAATACATATAAAGATATTTGACCTCAGTGATACTGAGGGAAACACACATTTTGGCTGAACTAATTTCTCTACTGTCTGAATATTGACTCTGAGGACTGCCCACTCCACCCGCCCCTCTCCTCAGTAAACCAAAGTGCACAACTCTATGAACTGCACATTTTCACACTATACACTCCCAGACTGGGCAAATGAATTTGAGCAGGGTCCCAAGCACCTTACAACCACAAAGGCACTTCAAGAAGGAAGTATCCTGAAGATAAGTGACTCACAAGCTATGCCTGCCCCCAGGTACTCTCACCTGGGTATCCACAGCAAAGATGAGCCTACAGTAGTCAGAACCTACATTCACTGCAAAGCCCTTGGAGACACTCATGAAAACCAAAGAAATGCTCCCTGCCTTTCAAACTGCAGTCTAGAATTTCCTAAGAATTTTCAGATATTCAGAAAAAACAACAAAAGCTTGGTGGGGGTTAAGAGGGCTGGAATTGCCACATCTAAATTGCAGGAAAATTAATATCACAATTAAAGAGACATAACAGAGAAAAACAGAATAAAAGTTTAAATAAGTATAATTAATATCCTCAAAGAGACTTTCTTGCCCATGATAACAGAAACATGCTTCTCTAAAATATTTTGTTTAGAGATTAAATATAAATATATAATTCTTATTAATACATATTTAGTATATTACCTATTTCATAGTTTAAATATAAATATTTAAATATAAATAAATATTACATAATATAAATATATGTAATATATGTAAAATATTTAATGTATGTAGATACACATTCATACATATAGGTTCATAAATGAATGCTGAAATTTTAAAACAAAACAAGAATGAGCTAAAAAATAAGAAACTTAAATAAAATATGATTTGGTGAGATGGTAGATTGAACAAAATGACTTATTAAAAGCAATTATACTCCAATAAAGATGTTAAAAAAAAATGAACTGCAAATGGCAAAAAAATGGAAAATATGTAGAAAATTTGACAGGCACAGATATGTACAAATATGCCCATTGTATCACTGTTGTAATAGTGAAAAGTTAAAAATATTCTAAATGTCCTTTACCTACTGAATAGTTAACTAACTTATGATGCATCTATATATATGAAAGAGTGCATCCTAATATTTATTAAATATTATATATTGCATATATTATATTAAAATATTGTGCTTCCATTCTTATTATTATATATGCCACAAGAGTTACAATTATAAGTAAGCAGTGGTTTTAAAAAATTTGGGTTTTTTAAAAAACTTAGGTTTTTTTGTTGTTCCAATTTTATTGTAGTATGATTGACAAATATTGTGGTATGATTGTATATATTTAAGGTGTACACTGTGATGTTTTGATATACATATACATTGTGAAATGATTACCACAATCAAGCTAATTAACACATCTATCAGCTCACATAATTACTTTTTTTGTGAGAACACCCGAGACCTACTATCTTAGCAAATTTCAAGTATACAATACATAACAATAGTCACCATGCAGTGTGATAGGTCTCCAGAACTTATTCATCTTATAGCTCAAATCTTATACTCTTTGACCAATATCCCCCCTTCCCCTGCCCCACCCCCTCAACCCCTGGTAACTACCATTCAGCTTTCTGTTACCACAAGTTCAACTTTTTTAGATTTTGCATATAAATGAGATCCTTCAGTATGTGTCTTTCAGTGTCTGGTCTATTTCACATAGGTTCATCCACATTGTTGCAAATGGAATGGTTTCCTTATTTCTATGGTTGAGTAATACTCCATTGTATGTGTGTGTGTACATACATATAAACACACATTTTCTTTATCCATTCATCTATTGATAGACAGTTTGTTTCCATATCTCAGCTATTGTGAATAATGCTGTGATGAACATGGAAGTACAAATGCCTCTTCAAGATAGTGACTTTATTCCCTTTGGATAAAATCCCGGAAGTGGGATTGCTAAATGATATGGCAGTTGTATTTTTAATTTTTAATTTTTTGAGGAACTTCCATACTGTTTTTCTTAATGGATTACAAATGCCAACAGTGTGCAAGGGTTCCCTTTTCTCTACATCTTTGCCAATACTTGTTGTCTTGACTTTTTGATAATAGCCATTCTAACACACGTGAGGTGATGTCACATTGTGGTTTTGATTTGCATTTCCCTGATGATTAGTGATGTTGAACATATTTTCATATGCCTGTTGGCCATCTGGATGTCTTCTTTGGAAAAATGCCTATTCAGGTCCTCTGCCTATTTCCTAATTGGATTTTTTTTGTTGTTGATACTGAGTTGAATAAGTTCTTTACCTATTTTGGATATTAACCCCTTATATAATTTGTAAATATCTTCTCCCAATTAGTAAGTTGCCTTTCTGTTTGTTGATGGTTTCCTTTGTTCTGCAGAAACTTTTTAGTTTGATGTAGTCTCACTTGTTTAGTTTTGCTTTTGTTGCCTGTGCTTTTGGTGTCAATTCCAAAATCTCACTGCCAAGACCAATGTCAAGGAGGTTTTCTCCTATGTTCTCTTTTAGTTTTATGGTTTCAGGTCTCATATTTAATTAATTAATCTATTTGGAGTTGATTTTTGTATATGGTATAAGATAAGCGTCCAATTTTATTCTTTGCAAATTAAGGGATTTTATCTATAAGTAGAAGGTTACAGGAACAGTTTAGGAATGTCAGGTCAAGGTATTGGTGATTCACTTAACCCTTCCCTCATGGTGGAATTATGGCCCATGCAGCTCCAGCCATTACATCCTTATTTCATGCAGCAAGAAGGAGGAAAAGGACAAAGAAAGTAGGGGCAGTATCTTTACTGAGAAAACAAAAGTTTCTCTGAAATCCCTAGAAGATAACTACACTCATTGGCCAGGATTGTGTCAAATGGCTATGCAAGCTGCAAAGGACAATGGTAAATATAGTTGATTTTGTGTTTTAGCTGGGTACACTTCTACTTTCAATAAAACTGGATTCTATCAGAAAGAAAGGGATATTGGATACTGAGTGGGCTTCTAAGAGCCACTCAAAACTGTAAAAAAAAAAAAAAGAATGATAATGATGTATACAGATTAATACAATATTCCACTGTCACAGAAATATATGGATAATATCATATGTAAAATAAAAAAACCCTTAAATTATATCTTTGTTTTTATGTGGATTTATGTGTATTTACTCATGAAAATGTGTACACAAAGGTATTGCATTTCATGTCAATTTGGAAAAAAAGTAACCAGGGGAAAAACACAAAAGAATATCCTACAAAATATCAAAGTTGGTTATAGCTGAGGGAGGAAAGCATGGATAGTTTTAAAATATTTCTTTGTGCTTTTCTGTATTTTTTCCATTTTTTTCTACACTAAGCATGTTGATTTTGGTAATTAAGAAAAAAGCAGCAAATGGATATGTATGCTAAGAGAAGTTTTATGTATCTTGAAGAGTGGGCAGCCAGAATAATTTCAGAGACTGATGATTTCTTTTAGGATTTTTCCAGTTGTTTGCTTGCCTTGTTTCATTTATTTATTTGTTTGTTTTGTTTGATTTTCAACATCAAAACTATTTCATATTGAAAGTGTTCATAAATGGGGATAGAATTTTAAAGACACCCGTTTACTTTCCATTTTCTTTAATGAATTCACATTGATTGCCAGTGTGCCAGCTTGATTACCATCTCCCCAGGCACAGAAAGACAGCATTCTTTCCTGCAGAAAGTCAATGTTATCTAAAGCTAATACTTTCTACAACTTTTTAAATTAATATTTAAAATCACAGATGCTAGTCTGAACTTTTATCATGTGGGTGTTTTCTCCCCCCACTATCTTCTTCCCACTCCCTTTTTTAGCCTACTGTTAAATTATCAAAGAAGCAGAGGCATGATCCTGCATAGAAAATAAAATCTAATCAATCCATTTCCTCCCATGGCTCAGCTTCTAGGATGTAACATTTTCTCTAGGCCCCTTCATTTTCAGTGCTGCTTGTTTGATCTTCAGCTTACTGGTGTCTTATTCCTCAATCAGAGACAAGAAAGTATATAAACTGAGGCTGTGGGGAGCATATCAAACATTTGATGCCCTGGAGCTGCCATCTAATTCTTACCATCTCCTTGAGGTGATTTACTTCAAAGCAGTGAATTTTGGAGGAATTTGATTTTCTTTTCTGTGATAGTGCCAACTCATACTTATTTCACTGCATTGATATAAAAAAATAAGTGAATTAGTTTAAATTGAAAGAATTTTGGAATAATAAAGAGCATGAATCCAAAAGAAAAAAAAATCTTCTAATAGTATTTGTCTACAAGACACAAGAACTAATTCTGATTCTAGAATATGCAAGAATCCTAGATAATATTTTTAATTTCCTTAAGTTATTCCATATTTTAAGCATTTCCTATTTTCTGGTCGTCAACTATTATTAATCTAAAGGATCATCAGTTAGAGATACACTTCATTGATTGAGGAAAATTACTTGCATTCTCAGTGAGAAGGAAGCTCCTTCCTTCTATTGGGTAGGATCTTGCCCAAAATTTTGACTCTCAAAAGTCAACTTTAAGCAGCACATTTCAAGATCAAGAATATTGGTAAGGGGTAAGAGTGGAATAACTAAAAATTTAGTCCTCTGATTTTTCTGATATCTATCCTTTAAAGGGAAAAAATGAGGTATTTTTTCAACATTTCTCTGGATAAGGAGTTTCCATGACCATAAATTTGAAGCAAAGCACACACGTCTGCCATGTTTGACATTTCAATGAGGCCAAAGACAATAAAATAAGTATATGTATATGGTTCTAGGTGTTTTATTAGAATTCCTTTTTTTTTGAAATTGTGAATTTCAACTCTCATTTTACCAAATTACAAGAACTAATTAATTAACTGACCTTGAAACATAGCACACTACATGAGGGACAGAAAAAAAACTGTCATTTTCAATTAAATTATACAAATACGAGGTATGTTGCCATACTGGGAAATCTAGACTAAGACAAGGGAGTACTTTAAGAACAGGCACATATTGGCTTAAGTTGTGAACAAGAAACACTTGTCTAAAAGCAAATGATTCTGTCCTAAATGAGTAACAAGATCTGCAAGGATGAGAGGGCCAACAAAAGTAACAGGGATTGTAACTTTATGGGACACAGGGAAAGTGGAACAGAATGAATGATCAGGCTGATGTGTCATTTTTCTGGGCTACAACCTGAACAGTTCATGGATGGATAAAACGGGGTTAAGGCAAGAGGAGAGGCAGTTATCACATACCACCAGATCTTAGCAGCAGAGTTGTGATATAAAGGACTTGGTGCATCGTAAAGACTGCTAGGACACTGAAAGTTGAGATCAGAGGTGTCCCAAGGCAGAGGAAATCACAGGTCTTCGTAGAGGGTTTTTAAGATGAGAAACGTAAACCTACAGTGTTCCAACTCACATCACCTCCACCTCTACCCAGTTATCCAGCCATATTCTTCAAATAATTTGACCCATTAAACACAGAAGAAAAAAAAATTAAACACGTATAGATAATCCAAAAAAAAGTAGGGAGGGAAAATAAAAATCAAGCAGGTAAAGAAAATACATTGCAAGAACCATTGCCCGATAGATTAGGAGCTCAGAAAAATAATTCTCCATGGTCTCAAATAAATTTCAAAAAACATTACCCGTCCATAAAAGAAAAGCTCACAAGAGAGACAAATGAGTTGCTAAGACAGCAGAAGACAAAAGGTGAGCTGGTTGAGCGCAGGGATAAAATGAAAAAGAAATACATAAAGAGAAAAAAGATACATTAAAAACAACTGAAAGTAAGATAAAGATGACTTAAATCACATTCAGGTACATGTTAAAAGCCTAGATGAAATTATAAATAAAGTATAATGGAAAAGAATAAATATATAGGAATGAATATGGAGAAAGTGGTAGATTGAAGGCCACACAGAAAACCATCACATGTATAATTAGTGCTTTGAAGCAGAATTTATAATGAATGGAGCTGAAAAACCATTCCAAGACCAAAAGAAATCTTTAAAAATTTTAAATTGTAGCAAAGTATTAATCTGCATATCTAAAGAACACTCTATCTCCCAGAGGTCTCAGGAAAATTTGTTTAAAAAATGATAGATACTAAATTATATCCTGTTTGTGCCTGAGCAAAGATTTCACCTGTAGAAAGATTTACCTGTAGTATATGGTCATCCAAATAGTAAAGGAAGCTATGTATAGATGGAAAATTCAGGTTGCTTTAGACATCTCTGTAGCTACTTCTCATGCCAAGAGTCAAAGAAGGCATATCTACAACATTTTAAGAAAATAAAGTATCATCCAATCATTTAAAACAGTGAGTTACCCTTCAACTATAACAGCAACTGACATGTTACCAAACATACAAGAACTTAGCACACATCAAAACAATCCTCAGGAGAATAAACAAAAAAATAAAATCCATCCAAATAAATGCTGAATCAAAATACAGGAATAAGGAATGCATGAAAACAAGATTGACATCAGATTTCTCATTGACAAAGCCAAACTCAAGAAGACAAAAAAGTAATAGCTCAAAGGTTCTGAGAAGCAGTAATTCTGAACCTAGATACTTCTGTACAAATAAACTATCATTTGTGAAGGCAAAATCTCAACAATTTCAGACAAGTAAGAACTCAGTTTACTACTCACAGACTTCCTCTGAAAGAACTACCTTACAATGTATTTCAGCAAAAAGAAAAGAGAATTCATAAGGAAAAATTGGGATGTAAAAAACAATGTTGAACAAATAAAGCAGTAAAGAATATTAATTGTCTTATTTGTTTTCAGGGAAAGATAATTGACACTGACTGATTATAGATGGTATTCATAAAATACAAGTAGAAATATGTGTATCAGTCAGCTTTTACTAGGTAATATTGTGTTACAAACAACCTCAAACATCTCAGTCCTTTACAGAAATATTTTCCTTTTACTCAGATTCATGTGGTCTGCGGATTGCTAGAAGTTGGACTTCCATTGAAAGAGACCCACGATATAATGTTAAATGGACAAAAACCAAAATATGGAGAAATATGTATATTATGATAAAAAGTATGTACAACAGTGCTGTACTCAAAATATAGTCTGTTGACTAGCATTACTCATCCATGATAAGGTAAGTACAGAGAACTGAGTGGCAGAATGGAATGGGAGGAGTTTAATAATAATCTCTCAGGGTTTCAACCCTGAAATGGAAAAATCCACATAAAACAACTCTGCAGAACTGCCCCCCGCAACATTTTACAAAGTCTGGGCTATTAAGAGGAGGAGCTGGCTCTGTCTGGGTGAGGAGGGTGTGGAGACTGTGCAGAATCACCAACAGAAGAGGGGCAAGACTTCAGCCCAGAGTATGGCAACCTTCTTAACGAGGGGTTGGAGAGATGAAGGCTGCAACTTGGTGTTGGTTTGCAAACTCAGGAATTTCCTGGGTGAAATCTGGAACTGGCCCCTATAGATGGAGGTCAGGGGAAGATCAAAGAAAGAGGCGGAGCACTCCAGGTAGGTAGGTAGCAGTTCTAATAAGCAAGGGGACTTGCAAACAAGGCTTGTCTTTCGGTTGCAAGATGAGCAGAGTCAGTCACGTGTACCATTCAAGTGGTCTGCATACCACATTGCTCTCTCAAGGCTGCATCCTTGAAATGGTGCCCACTGTGAGAATGGTGGGCAGAACGTACATTCGCTCCCCTGCACAAGGACAAAGGAGGAGCCGCCAATTACTTGAGTCCAGATCGAGGGTCAACAAGCAGTCATGTGCTCTCAATGACCTCCTCCGTCACTTGGGTCCCTCTGGCTCCTCAGAGCTGGCAGACACTCTGATGGGGACAGCTACATGAGTGACAATGTGGGCTGTGAACTAGGAAGCTCAGTCTTGGGCACTCCAGTGACATTCCCATGTCTGAGGCCAAGAATATGGCCTCCCTGCAGCCTCAGCTGTGCAGGGCACTGCATAACACAAGGGGCAGGCATGATGGCCAAGAGAAACAGAATAACATGCCCCTTACCTTTTTTTTTTTTTTTAAACTGAGTAAATTCTGGAACTTATTTCCATATAATGAAGGAGTGATCGGAGCCTTAAATTTTATTGATATTGGAGATATAGCAAACCCTGGCATATAGATATTAACTCAAGATTGAATTTCATTTAGACTAATGTAAAATGAGACATATTTTAGACTGCCAGTGTCATGGAAAGATTGGCTGACTTTCTATTTGTTAGGCATGATGCTCAGCAAATTAAATTATTTAATCCTTAAGCCCTATGAGATAATCATTACCATTATCCCCATTTTATAGATGAGCGGACTGGTGCTTAGAGAGATTTGCCCCAAAATTTGCAGCTAGATTCTGGCAGAGCTAGCACAACTCAACAAATGTCAGATCTGTTAGTAACTTCTATGGGACTGGTGTAGTAGAGTGGGAAAAAAATTGGCCTCAAGGTCAGAAAATGGCTTTTGGAGATTAAGTCTTGTGGTTACTATTAATACCTTGCACACAGTAAACACCTAAAACATTAATTTCTATTCTCTTTTTACTCCTCCATTCTTTGTTGGCATACAAACATTTGTTGGCATACAAAACCTTCCTATATTTGGAAGTCTCAGTCAAAGTTCACATATATTTTGTCATAACATATACTGCAAATGGAATTTGGAGATGAGAGGAACAGCTGTCTTAAATATCAGCTTCGGATCGCTCACTTAGGAAAATCAAAGTTTACCTTATCTTTCATCAGTGAGCAATTCCCAGTAAGTCTTGAATACATTAACCTTTGAATAAGAGCACTTGTCAAAGTTTCTGGCTTATTAGAGGCATGTATCTAGTGCCTGCTCATAATTTTCTTGTGTTTCAGAAAGACTGAAAACCAATGGAAGGAACGTGGGCTTTGGAATTAAATGAAACAGAGCTGCAATCCTAGTTTCTTCCCTTACTAGCTATGTAACTCTGCAAACATAATTGACCTGTGGGGGCTTCAGTTGCTTCATTGTATCTTCATAGAATGATATGAGAATAAAGTCGGGTAAAATGCAAAGCACCCTGAAGAATACTAAGTGCAATGTAAGAACTCAATAGCTCAGTAAGTGGTTATTTTTATTTTAGTTCTCTCTTCTCATCTGTCAGATCAAGATGATGCTTCTGCTAACTCAAAGGGAAAGAGTTGAGGTATACTTTTTTTGTGTGTGTGGTATGCGGGCCTCTCACTGTTGTGGCCTCTCCTGTTGCGAAGCACAGGCTCCGGACGTGCAGGCTCAGCGGCCATGGCTCACGGGCCCAGCTGCTCCGCGGCATGTGGGATCTTCCCAGATCGGGGCATGAACCCATGTCCCCTGCATCGGCAGGCGAACTCTCAACCACTGCGCCACCAGGGAAGCCCCGAGGTATACTTTTAAAGGGCTTCTGGTACTACAAAGGAAGATTTCTGGATTAATTAATATGACAGTTTTCTTATGAATAACCCACTGTATTAGGTAATGCACATTTTTATTCCCATAAGGCAACTTCACATGCTTCATTTCAATAACTATTTCCTGGGCATTGACTGGCCCTGTACCAGGTCCTAGGGGTTTAAAATTCCCAGAAGTTACCTCTGCTCTCAAGGAGAGGACTCCTGAGTAGTAAGGAACTCAGTCTGATCATAAATTCCATAAGGACACACAGGGTCTTCCTTACCTCTGATGGCACCTAGCACAACGCCTGCACTGAGCTTAGGAATTTTGCCGAATTTAACTGAATTTCTGCGAGGGTGCCATGTCCTCATAGCTTAACTCGAAATTTCCCCTACAATATTACATAGTCCTTCATCTGTGACATGTAAAGATGTCTGGAATAGTTCCAGAGCTTTTTTTTCTTATTTTTCTAATTTAAGCTAATGCCAATCTTCTAGATTTAAATGTGGCATCCACGTCTCTACAAATCCTATCATCATATTCCAGAGAATCCATCTTTGCATAGACTACACAATAAAAATCAAAAAAGGAAAGGTTAAAAGCATGAGGAGGTGGAGGAGAAAGAGAATTACAATAAGAAGATACAGAAAACAAGTTTTTGGAAGAATTATCAGTGAAGAGATAATTATTATGCATTAACAGCCGACAGCTAGCATTAGTCCAAGGAAGCTGTCTGTATTCTCTAAGAACTTCAGACAATGCGGTATTCATTTATAAATTCTTGACAGCTCTTTAGATAAAGTGTGTATAAAAATTTTGCAGCAATCCATTATCTGCCTGAATGTACTTTAACTTTAGAGTTAGAATATATTTGAAATAATTTCCCCAAGTCCTAAACACACTTCCCTTCAACTATATGACCTATAGTTAGAGAATCATTAAAAGGATTAAAATGAGTCAAAAAGTTCCTCTTTTCCTTCTTTGGTTTTCCCCTGTTCTATCTATAGATCTTTGAACAGTGTTTCTGGCTTGATCAATTGAATCTATATAATTGTTTTGAAAAATACATTCAGCCCTCAGGAAGGAACGTTTACCATCATCCTGACCAAGCTGAGGCTGTCTGAATGTGCCGAGAAATTCTGATAGGGAAATGGTACAGATCTGGGTTAACAACTAAGGGAAAGGTAGCAACGGAAGCACCTTGGTAGACAATACAAAGAGACACATTACATCTTCAAAGTTTTTCAAAGAATTCATAAACAACTGAAATTGGCTTTTTGATTTTTTATGAGATGACCCCACCAAGCCTGCTCAAGAGCAGACTGTCCAGAGTAGCCTCTTTACTAGCTGCCAGGGAATCAGTTTTACTCCCATCACCATAACTCCCAAAATGCAAAAACAAACCTCACTGATCCCAGAATCACTGTAGGTTTGTTTTTTTGGTTTTTTTTAACCTCTACCCAGTTTCTTATAAATCATGTTCTTTGATGACAGTATAGTAGTTATTGCCTTTACATTTGGATAAGCTGCTATTTTGCATGCAGCTAACTAACTAAAATGCCTGAGTTGATTTTCAAAAGTCCCAATACGAGCAAGCACTATAAGGGCAAGTTCCAGGAGGGTTTTCTCAAAAGCCAGAAAATGGTAATTCACAATCATGTAATGACAAAAAAGACTGGGTTGCTGCAAACTATGGAGCACGTTAGTAAGGACTCAACATTTCACTTTCTGGTTTTACTTGCCTTTTTGGTTGAAAGTAAAAGCCATCAAAAGGTAAAATAAAAACAGTAGCAAGATAGTAAAATAGGGTCATCATAAGAGCAACAACTATTGGGGGGGTCGTCTTACGTTCAACTAAACATTCAGACTCACAAGACTATCACAGGCCGTCTTGGCCTTAGCCAACTCTGTAAGAGGTAGGACAGAGCCCCACTTACTAGCAGGTAAGAGCAGCATCGAGCCTCTTCTTTAGGAGGAGTCCTTGCAGCAGTCCACACAGCCACCCAGCTCCCTCAGCTCACCTCTGTAAAAGAAAAATTGTACTGGTCACTTGTGAAAAACAGCAAGCAAGACTTTATTCAAGACTACTGCAGTAGGGGAGAAAGGTTGAACGCAACTCTCCTGAAACAAAAGGTGAGAAGATTTTCAAACACTGGCGTGAGTTAAAGGGACAATACTGGATGATCTTAGCTGGGAGGTTACTCAATGTGATTAGGCCATCTCTGTTTGTTAACTGTCCCTTGTTGCTTATTGAAGTTAGGCTCCTGACCTGCCAAAGAGAGAGGGGACAGGGGACCTATCTTTCTTGATGATTACATTTCAAAGGGAGGGCTCCTAGGTCCTTGAGAAAGACATTCCTCTGTTGTGGAAGATGTACATTTCAAAGGGGCAGAGAAAGAATTTACAACTGCAAGTTTTCTAAGGTTAATGCTCTAAGAAAAGGGAGGTCAGGGGCCTATCATCAGGAAGAAATCTGTCAAAAGTTTAGCGAAGCTGAGGGGAGGGTTAAGGCCATCTGGGTTACCCGAGGTGATAGTTCAGGTGCAAGGGAATGAACCACACTGGTTTAAAAGCCTCCTGCCTCATGTGATCCTGGATTTCTAGAACAGTTCCATAGGTCCCCACAAGGGACATGTCTAACTGTAAGGGTCATCACATCCAGGGAGGCCAAGAGTTACGGTTCCCTATCAGATCTTTATAATTCTTCCAGTCCAGGTGCAATTTACGAATCAAAGGTCATTTTTTCCCCACAAGCAATGTTTCCTAATAACGCAGTTGACATTTTATCTTTATCAGGTTTTCAGAAGGGAAAAACACAAATTTGACTGGGAGTTAAATTCTTTTGTGGAAGGGGAATGAATTTTTGTTATCCTTCGTTCTTAATAGGTATCATAAAAATGTTGTATTTTACCTTTTTTTTCTCTAAACACCCTCTCTCTAATCCTTCAAAAACACGCACATGCGTGAGAATGTATACAACTATGCACACACATCTATACATGCAATCTGTCATCCTGTCCTTCACCATTCAAAACTGGCTAAAATTCCTTCTTAGTAAAAGCTGTCTTCAGTTTACCTATTCCGTAATTCTAGTAAGTTAAGCAAGTGTGTGATGCACGTTACTGGTTATGAACATATTCTTAATTCTCTCAGCATTCTAATTTTCTATTTCCTCCTCATGGGTTTCTAATTCATTTATACCACCATGGAAAGCAAGCCTCTGTGGACCCACGTATTTGTGCATTGATTATAGACCTTGTCCATGCAATCTATATTTATCCAGTTAGTACTCACAATGGCCAGGCTCTCTTTCATGCATTAAATAAATATATGTCCCCTCAGTCATGGGGGTTGTCAGTTGGGAGTACAATAGACCTCATTTCCAACATAATTTGACAAAAATTGTTTTTGATATATACCTGGGTAACAAAATAGAAATTGAAAAATGAAAACCAATGAAAAATATATCCAAATGTGTTAGAGCGAAGGTTCAATATAATTGCTATAATTGTACCTTAGGTTTAATTCTGAGTCTCCTAGGAGTTAGCTAAAAAAAAGCAAACAATTCTTAAAACAATCCTGAATAAAAACTTGAGCAATATATGAATGTACAAGGTAGTGAAAATAATTCTATAAACAGCTAAGTGGATAATGTCCTGATATATAGCTGTCCCATGTCTAAAGTGAGCCTAGTCTAGGACCAAGAGCATCAAAAGGAGATGAATGGTATCTCCCCTTCTAATCCCTTCCCCAAAAGGAATCCATTTCAGTCAGATGAAGAGCAGGTGATGTGACACTGGATATATGTTTCAATGATGTGATGAGTGTAATGGAGTTGCTTATTGCTAATTGAGAGGAAATCTATGTATTTTGGAGACCAACAGAGCAGGTAGTAGGGTTCACATGGTTTTGCTAAGTTAAAAAAAAAAACCCAGCAACAATTAGCTGGTGTACTCCCACAGAAGAATGTCTATATGGAGGTACAACCCTGGAGTAATTGCACGCATGACCAAGATTTTGTTTTGGGAAAAGCTTTGGCCCTGCTTTAGCATTTGATCAACCAACTGTTCAAAGGAGTTCTCAGAAACCTGCCTCATGGGTAATGAACCAAGAAATGGATCATGAACCAAGAAATGTCTTCATGTGGGGTGCCACCAGTCACAATGCCCCAGACGGGGTCAAACACTAATTGTTCCCCTTTGGTACACATTTCTCATCTCCATGAATTCTGGCCTTGCACACCATATATAAAATGTATTTTTCTGATCAGAAAACTGGTTTCCTTGCAAGGCAGTTATTCATTATTGGCATTTCACACTTTGAAGAATACCCGGCACAGGAAATATTTGTTTGTTTAATTCATTCTATGGAATTTTTTGTGGCAGTAGGTGGATGGCAAGGTCAGTTATCTTTTGACTTTACTCTTGGCTCATGATAGTAAACATGTACTGCAAGTACATAGCAGCGAATCTGCTCTTCTTTACGGGTTGAGAGCATAGGTCCAGTGCATCTAAAAGGAGTATCAAAAACAAAGTTATAAGATAAAATTAAGGGTGAGAATAGTGCCAAGAGTCACTGTTCCTTGCCCTAATTCACGTAGTATTATAAAAATACATATTTTACAACATGCAACAACCTGGTCTTATATATTAAGGCCCATAAATCTTGTCTGCTGGTTAATACCAGCAGAGCCAAACTGGGTGAAAAAGAAAATTATCCTATTCCTTACATGAGCTACTCATTTGGAATACAAAGAAATCATTTTGCATTAAAACATGGATCACAGTCACTGGGGAAGAAAGCTGATTTTGTCTGGTGGACTTGGGACAAATAAATCAAGGAATAATGTGGGAAAAAAAGACCTAGATTAGCCACAGCTGATCTCCCTCTGCAGTGAATTTAATTCATTCAGCAATGTAATTCTCAGTAACCCTTTGAAAATAGCTACTTTCATCAAAATGCGGTTCTGCATTTTATTAACTTAGTTACCTAACTTATGCAGGATAATAAAAATTATCATCTCTTAGATAAAATTGAGGAAAAACACAACAGGATTTAAGAGTCTTGTCCAAATAAAGGAAGAGGCATTTTTACCTTGAATTTTGTGGTGCTTCCATCAGTGAAGTGGTTGTATCTGCTTGATGTGTTGATTTTCCAACTTCTAATTTTTGGAAACCCCTTATTATGCAGTAGTCATTCTGCACTGTCAGTGTTGTCAGCATGAATTGGAACTCCCAACTGTGCTCTAAACAAGGTACTGTGGTTCATTCCTTTCCCCATGATTCTTTTCACCCTGATTAACAAACAGGAGAGAGACGGTTCCAGAAATCATTTGGTAACTTATTTGTTTACTTGTTTGTTCTACTAGTGTTTGGTGAGTGCCTGCCATATACCAGACACTGTGTCATTTGCTAGGGATAAAGCAATGAATAAGACAGATATTTGTCTTTGTCTGCATGGAGCTTAGAGTACAGTGAAATGAAAGAATGAATCCTCAACCAAACATTATTAAGGTGGTGAGGGCTACATATAGGGAAGTTCGAGGCACTCTGCACACAGGAGGGCTCCTTGAGGAGGCTGACATGGAGGCTGAGCTGAGACTTGAAGGATCAGCAGAAGTTTTGAAACCATCTTATTCTGTAGTCTACATTTATGTGAAGAGGCCTCATCTGAGAAAAAAATTAAATGTTTCTATTTGTCAGTTTAGGCTTCTGAGTGTCTTGAACCACAGAGATGTTCTAGCATAAACAATAAAGGAACAGGGTCAGTGACTTCTTATTCAGAGGTTTAGCTCTCCTGAGGGCTCTGAGCATTTGAAATATTTGTTTTCCCTTTATTTATTTTATTTATTTATTTTTTTGTGGTACGTGGGCCTCTCAGTGCTGTGGCCTCTCCCATTGCGGAGCACAGGCTCCGGATGCACAGGCTCAGCAGCCATGGCTCACGGGCCCAGCCGCTCCGCAGCATGTGGGATCTTCCCGGACCGGGGCAAGAACCCGCGTCCCCTGCATCAGCAGGCGGACTCTCAACCACTGCACCACCAGGGAAGCCCTCCCTTTATTCTTGACCTAAGCTCCTTACTTTGTCTACAAAAAAGCCTAAAGTGTCACTTGTGTTTATTGAGAAATTTTTGTATTACCTCTTTCCTACAACCTCTCTCTTCAAGGAAAGTCAACACAGGAATTCACACCTTTGCCTTAGAACAGCAAGATACAATTCAGGGAACTCATAACTTGGATGAGAAGAGAATTACTTCTTCAGTCTTAATTTTACTACTCTAACCTCTAACTAAAATGTACCATTACTTTTGTCCCCCCACCCCACCGCCGTATATACCATGTATTGCCGATACTGTACACCAAAGTTGTTACGAGCAGCATCCAGCAAAGACTGAGAGCCCCAAACCTGCCACCAGGGCTCACACTCTATAAAACCCTGGGGTCCTAGAAATCTCTAAATGCATCACCAAGCACCTGGAACTATTGAAAATGTAGCATTACTTTCATTATGAACACAGACAACAAAGCATGAAAGTGTTATTAGTACCTGTGACTTTACAGACCAATAGAAACAAAAGATATTTACAGTTGTTACATATCTTCAAAATTGTTTTTTTCCACTACTATTTAGAATTACAGTGGCTATTAGGCCTGCCACTAGATCATATGTGATTGTGATCTTTCTATCTACAGCTGCTCATACTGTGGGCCTGGACAACTACATGGCACCGAGAAGTCAGTCCTGCCATCACCAAGTGGTAGCAAGTTCTCATACTAGTGACCCAGGCATCCACACTGATCTCTGGTATTCCATATCTACAATTGTTCACTCATCAATACATAGTTGAAGATAGGTCATCCACATTGTCTGACTGGATAGTTCAAATGAGATTTCTTAACTCCCTGTAAAAACACCTATCTGTTTGTAATGTGGCATAGGACTGTGTAAACAGCCTTCACTCTGATATGATATGTCTTTGAAAGACTTTAACCTGTCTGCATTCTAAATGTACTGTCTTGTTATTTAATGTGTTAATGAATATTCATTTTTAATATTTTGCTAATTATTCTATAATGGGTTTCCTTTATCATGTTAGGTGTATGATTCTTATTTTGTGCATTTAAGAACATTTTTATGAGAAGGAGTTTATAGGTCAAACCAAATTGGCCAAGGAATAAAAAAAGGCTAAGAAACCCTATGTTAGATTAATGGCCTCCTGGTTACACTGCAATTATAGTACTGAAAGGAGCCCTTGTGGAGCTTCTAAAGGAGAGCAATGGCCTTACACTGGTAAAACTTGTATGCTTATGTAAAGAACATGGTAAAGGCGACCGCTTCTAACTTCTGTATAGTCATATCTCTGCTACGCCAATATGTAATCATCAGCTTGGATTTTTAAAAACATTTTTACTGAAGTATAACACACATATAGAAATGTCCACAAAGCACAAAATATAAACTATCACAAAGTGAATGCACAATAAACTGCCAACCAGGTCAAGAAACAGAACATCCTAGCACCCCAGACTTCACCTTTCATGCCCCTTCCCAATCACTACTCCTCCTCTAATGTTACCACTCTTTTAACTTCTGATACCATAACTTAGTTCTGGCTGTTAGTGAACTTTACATAAATGAAAACAGCTATAAGATTCAGCCATATTTACCTGTATAGCTACTGTTCATTCATTCTTTTTGCAATATAGTATTCCACTGTATGAATATACTACATTTTATTTATCTATTCTACTGTGGATGTACAATTACATTGTTTCCAATTTGGGGACATTACAAATAATGTTCCTATGAACATTATCATCCATATCTTTGGGCACATATGAGAACTACTAATTAATGGGTATGCAAAGACTCAATTTCAGTAGCTGAGTCAAACAGTTTTCTGAAATTGTTGATATATATGACCATCAGCAATGTATGAAAGTCACAGTGCTTCCACATCCTCACCAATCCTTGACAATACTTAGTGTCAACCTGCTTATTTTTAGCTATTCTGAGGTGTATCTCACGGCTGTTTTTTTTTTTCTGCAAACACCAGCTTTATTAAATCTTAATATTTTGCCTTACTTGTTTCAATCTTTCTTTTTTTTATCATCTTTATTGGAGTATAATTGCTTTACAATGGTGTGTTAGTTTTCTGCTGTATAACAAAGTGAATCAGCTATAAATATACATATATCCCCATATCCCCTCCCTCTTGCATCTCCCTCCCACCCTCCCTATCCCACCCTTCTAGGTGGTCACAAAGCACTGAGCTGATCTCCCTGTGCTATACGGTTGCTTCCCACTAGCTTTCTATTTTACATTTGGTAGTATATATAAGTCGATGCCACTTTCACTTATCCCAGCTTACCCTTCCCCCAGCCCGTGTCCTCAAGTCCATTTTCTACATCTGCATCTTTATTGCTGTCCTACCTCTAGGTTCTTCAGAACCTTTTTTTTTTTTTAGATTCCATATATGTGTGTTAGCATACGGTATTTCTTTTTCTCTTTCTGACTTACTTCACTCTGTTTGACAGACACTAGGTCCATCCACGAAATAAATCAATTTCGTTTCTTTTTATGGCTGAGTAATATTCCATTGCATATATGTGCCACATCTTCTTTATTCATTCATCTGTTGATGGACACATAGATTGCTTCCATGTCCTGGCTATTGTAAACAGAGCTGCAATGAACATTGTGGTACATGGCTCTTTTTGAATTATGGTTTTCTCAGGGTATATGCCCAGTAGTGGGATTGCTGGGTCATATGGTAGTTCTATTTTTAGTTTTTTTTTTTTTTTTTTTTCCCCGTACGCGGGCCTCTCACTGTTGTGGCCTCTCCCGTTGCGGAGCACAGGCTCCGGACGCGCAGGCTCAGCGGCCATGGCTCACGGGCCCAGCCGCTCCGCGGCATATGGGATCCTCCCAGACCGGGGCACGAACCTGTATCCCCTGCATCGGCAGGCGGACTCTCAACCACTGCGCCACCAGGGAGGCCCTATTTTTAGTTTTTTAAGGAACCTCCATAGTGTTCTCCATAGTGGCTGTATCAATTCCCACCAACAGTGCAAGAGGGTTCCCTTTTCTCCACACCCTCTTCAGCATTTATTGTTTGTAGATTTTTTGATGATGGCCATTCTGACTGGTGTGAGGTGATACCTCACTGTAGTTTTGATTTGCATTTCTCTAATGATTAGCGATATTGAGCATCCTTTCATGTGTTTCTTGGCAATCTGTGTATTTTCTTTGGAGAAATCTCTATTTAGTTCTTCTTCCCATTTTGGATTTGGTTATTTGTTTTTTTGATATTGAGCTTCATGAGCTGCTTGCAAATTTTGGAGATTAATCCTTTGTCAGTTGCTCCGTTTGCAAATATTTTCTCCCATTCTGAGGGTTATCTTTTCATTTTGTTTGTAGTTTACTTTGCTGTGCAAAAGCTTTTGTTTCATTAGGTCCCATTTGTTTATTTTTGTTTTTATTTCCATTTCTCTAGGAGGTTGGTCAAAAAATATCTTGCTGTGATGTATGTCATACAGTGTTCTGTCTATGTTTTCCTCTAACAGCTTTATAGTGTCTGGCCTTAAATTTAGGTCTTTAATTCACTTTGAGTTTATTTTTGTATATGGTGTTAGGGAGTGTTCTAATTTCATTCTTTTACATGTAGCTGCCCAGTTTTCCCAGCACCACTTACTGAAGAGGTTGTCTTTGCTCTATTGTATATTCTTGGCTCCATTATCAAAGATAAGGTGACCATATGTGTGTGGGTTTATCTCTGGGCTTTCTATCCTGTTCCATTGATCTATATTTGTTTTTGTGCCAGCACCATACTGTCTTGATTACTGTAGCTTGGTAGTATAGTCTGAAGTCAGGGAGTCTGATTCCTCCAGCTCTGTTTTTCTTTCTCAAATTGCTTTGGCTATTTGTTGTGTTTTGTCTTTCCATACAAATAGTGAAATTTTCTGTTCTAGTTCTGTGAAAAATGCCATTGGTAGTTTGATAGGGATTGCACTGAATCTCTAGATTGCTTTGGGTAGTATAGTCATTATCACATTGTTGATCCTTCCAATCCAAGAACATGGTATATCTCTCCATCTGTTTGTATCATCTTTAACTTCTTTCATCAGTATCTTATAGTTTTCTGCATACAGGTCTTTTGTCTCCTTAAATAGGTTTATTTCTAGGTATTTTATTCTTTTTATTGCAGTGGTAAATGGGAGTGTTTCCTTAATTTCTCTTTCAGATTTTTCATCACAGGTGTATAGGAATGAAAGAGATTTCTGTGCATTAATTTTGTATCCTGCAACTTTACCAAATTCATTGATTAGCTCTAGTAGTTTTCTGGTAGCATCGTTAGGATTCTCTATGTACAGTATCATGTCATCTCCAAACAGTGACAGCTTTAGTTCCTCCTTTCTGATTTGGATTCCTTTTATTTCTTTTTCTTCTCTGATTGCTGTGGCTAAAACTTCCAAAACTATGTTGAATAAGAGTGGTGAGAGTGGGCAACCTTGTGTTGTTCCTGATCTTAGCAGAAATGGTTTCAGTTTTTCACCATTGAGAACGATGTTGGCTGTGGGTTGGTCATATATGGCCTTCATTATTTTGAGGTAAGTTCCCTGTATGCCTACTTTCTGCAGGGCTTTTATCATAAATGGGTGTTGAATTTTGTCAAAAAATTTTCTTCATCTATTGAGATGGTCATATGGTTTTTCTCCTTCCGTTTGTTAATATGGTGTATCACACTGATTGATTTGTGTATATTAAAGAATCCTTGCATTCCTGTGATAAACCCCACTTTATGACAGTGTATGATCCTTTTAATGTGCTGTTGGATTCTGTGTGCTAGTGTTTTGTTGAAGATTTTTGTAACTATGTTCATCAGTGATATCGGCCTGTAGATTTCTTTGTGACATCTTTGTCTACTTTTGGTATCAGGGTGATGTTGGTCTTGTAGAAGGAGTTTGGGAGTGTTCCTCCCTCTGCTATATTTTGG
The DNA here is from genome assembly GCF_964341445.2 of Mesoplodon mirus. Lineage (NCBI taxonomy): Eukaryota > Metazoa > Chordata > Mammalia > Artiodactyla > Ziphiidae > Mesoplodon > Mesoplodon mirus. Next base: position 75,799,150 of record NC_138980.1, read on the forward strand.
AAGGGTTTGAGAAGCATAGGTGTTACCTGTTCTCTAAACGTTTGATAGAATTCGCCTGTGAAGCCATCTGATCCTGGGCTTTTGTTTGTTGGAAGATTATGAATTACCATCTGAATTTCAGTGCTTCTGATTGTCTGTTTATATTTTCTATTTCTTCCTGGTTCAGTTTTGCTTTTCTAAGAATTTGTTCATTTCTTCCAGGTTGTCCATTTTATTGGCATATAGCTGCTTGTGGTAATCTCTCATGATCCTTTGTATTTCTGCAGTGTCAGTTGTTACTTCTCCTTTTTCATTTCTAATTCTATTGATTTGAGTCTTCTCCCTTTTTTTGTTTTTTTTTTCTGGCTAATGGGTTATCAATTTTGTTTATCTTCTCAAAGAACCAGCTTTTAGTTTATTGAACTTTGCTATTGTTTCCTTCATTTCTTTTTCATTTATTTCTGATGTGATCTTTATGATTTCTTTCCTTCTGCTAACTTTGGGGTTTTTTTGTTCTTCTTTCTCTAATTACTTTAGGTGTAAGGTTAGGTTGTTTATCTGAGATGTTTCTCATTTCTTGAGGTAGGATTGTATTGCTATCAACTTTCCTCTTAGAACTGCTTTTGCTGCATCCCATAGGTTTTGGGTCATCGTGTTTTCTTTTTTTTCTTTTTTTTTGTTTTTATTAGTTTCTGCTTTATAACAAAGTGAATCAGTCATACATATACATCTGTTCCCACATCCCTTCCCTCATGCATCTCCCTCCCTCCCACCCTCCCCATCCCACCCCTCCAGGCGGTCACAAAGCACCGAGCTGATCTCCCTGTGCTCTGCGGCTGCTTCCCACTATCTATCTACCTTACGTTTGGTAGTGTATATATGTCCATGCCTCTCTTTCCCTTTGTCACAGCTTACCCTTCCCCCTCCCCATATCCTCAAGTCCATTCTCAAGTAGGTCTGTGTCTTTATTCCCGTTTTACCCCTAGGTTCTTCATGACATTTTTTTTTTTAATTCCGTATATATGTGTTAGCATACGGTATTTGTCTTTCTGACTTACTTCGCTCTGTATGACAGACTCTAGGTCTATCCACCTCATTACAAATAGCTCAGTTTCGTTTCTTTTTATGGCTGAGTAATATTCCATTGTATATATGTGCCACATCTTCTTTATCCATTCATCCGATGATGGACACTTAGGTTGTTTCCAGCTCCGTATCGTGTTTTCATTGTCATTTGTTTCTAGGTATTTTTTGATTTCCTCTTTGATTTCTCCAGTGATCTCTTGGTTAGTAAGTAGTGTGTTGTTTAGCCTCCATGTGTTTGTATTTTTCACAGATATTTTCCAGTAATTGATATGTAGTCTCATAGTGTTGTGGTCCGAAAATATACTTGAAACTATTTCAGTTTTCTTAAACTTACCATGGCTTGATTTGTGACCCAAGATGTGGTCTATCCTGGAGAATGTTCCATGAGCACTTGAGAAGAAAGTGTATCCTGCTGTCTTTGGATGGAGTGTCCTATAAATATCAATGAAATCCATCTTCTTTAATGTATCATTTAAAGCCTGTGATTCCTTACTTATTTTCATTTTGGATGATGTGTCCATTGGTGAAAGTGGGGTGTTAAAGTCCCCTACTATGATTGTGTTACTGTCGATTTCCTCTTTTATGGCTGTTAGCATTTGCCTTATGTATTGAGGTGCTCCTATGTTGGGTGCATAAATATTTACAATTGTTATATCTTCTTCGATTGATCCCTTGATCCTTATGTAGTGTCCATCTTTGTCTCTTGTAATAGTCTTTATTTTAAAGTCTGTTTTGTCTGATATGAGAATTCTACTCCAGCTTTCTTTTGGTTTCCATTTGCATGGAATATCTTTTTCCATCCCCTCACTTTCAGTCTGTATGTGTCCCTTGGTCTGTAGTGGGTCTCTTGTAGACAGCATATATATGGGTCTTGTTTATGTATTGAAGCAGCCAGTCTATTCCTTTTGTTTGGAGCATTTAATCCATTTACATTTAAGGTAATTATTGATATGTATTTTCCTGTTACCATTTTCTTAATTGTTTTGGGTTTGTTATTGTAGGTCTATTTTTTCTCTTGTGTTTCCTACCTAGAGAAGTTCCTTTAGCATTTGTTGTAAAGCTGGTTTGGTGGTGCTGAATTCTCTTAACTTTTGCTTGTCTGTAAAGGTTTTAATATCTCTGTCGAATCTGAAAGAGATCCTATTTGGGTAGGGTAATCTTGGTTTTAGGTTTACCCCTTTCATCACTTTAAATATGTCCTGCCACTCCCTTCTGGCTTGCTGAGTTTCTGTTGAAAGATTAGCTGTTAACCTTATGGGGATTCCCTTGTGTGTTATTTTTCCCTTTCTGCTTTTAATATTTTTTCTTTGTATTTAATTTTTGATAGTTTGATTAATATGTGTCTTGGCGTGTTTCTCCTTGGATTTATCCTGTATGGGACTCTCTGTACTTCCTGGAATTGATTAACTATTTCCGATCCCATATTAGAGAAGTTTTCCACTATAATCTCTTCAAATGTTTTCTCAGTCCCTTTCTTTTTCTCTTCTTCTCCTGGGACCACTATAATTTGAATGTTTGTGCGTTTAATGTTGTCCCACAGGTCTCTGAGACTGTCTTCAATTCTTTTCATTCTTTTTTCTGTATTCTGCTCTGCAGTAGTTATTTCCACTATCTTATCTTCCAGGTCACTTATCTGTTCTTCTGCCTCAGTTATTCTGCTATTGATCCTTTCTAGAGAATTTTTAATTTCATTCATTGTGTTGTTCATCATTGTGTGTTTGCTCTTTAGTTCTTCTAGGTCCTTGTTAAAAGTTTTTTGTATTTTCTCCATTCTCTTTCCAAGATTTTGGATCATCTTTACTATCATTATTCTGAATTCTTTTGCAGGTAGACTGCCTATTTCCTCTTCATTTGTTTGGTCTGGTGGGTTTTTACCTTGCTCTTTCATCTGCTGTGTTTCTCTGTCTTCTCATTTTGCTTAATTCACTGTGTTTGGGGTCTCCTTTCGCAGGTTGCAGGTTCGTAGTTTCTGTTGTTTTTGGTGTCTGTCCCCAGTGGGTAAGGTTGGTTCAGTGGGTTGTGTAGGCTTCAGGGTGGAGGGCACTAGTGTCTGTGTTCTGGTGGATGAGGCTGGATATTGTCTATCTGGTGGGCATGACCATGTCTGGTGGTTTATTTTGGGGTGTCTGTGACCTTATTATGATTTTAGGCAGCCTCTCTGCTAATGGGTGGGGTTGTGTTCCTGTCTTGCTAGTTGTTTGGCATACGGTGTCCGGCACTGTGTCTTATCGGTCATTGAGTGGAGCTTGGTCTTAGCGTTGAGATGGAGATCTCTGGGAGAGCTTTCACCATTTGATATTATGTGGAGGCTGGGAGGTCTCTGGTGGACCAATGTCCTGAACTTGGCTCTCCCACCTCAGAGGCAGAGGCCTGACACCCAGCTGGAGCACCCTGTCAGCCACACAGCTCAGAAGAAAAGGAAGAAAAAATAAATAAATAAAATAAAATAAAATAAAGATTTAAAAAAAATAATTAAAAAAATTTAATTAATTAAAAAGTAATTAAAAAAAAGAAGAGAGCAACAAACCAAAAAACATATCAACCAATGATAGCAAGCACTAAAAAATATACTAAAAAAACAAACAAAAAAAATGGACAGACAGAACCCTAGGACAAATGGTCAACATGAAGCTATACAGACAAAATCCCACAAAGAAGCATACACATACACACTCACAATAAGAGAAAATGGAAAAAAATACATATATCATTGCTCCCAAAGTCCACTGCCTCAATTTTGGGATGACTCGTTGTCTATTCAGGTATTCCACAGATGCAGGGTACATCAAGTTGACTGTGGAGATTTAATCCACTGCTCCTGAGGCTGGTGGGAGAGATTTCCCTTTCTCTTCTTTGTTCGCACAGCTCCTGGGGTTCAGCTTTGAATTTGGCCCCGCCTCTGTGTGTAGGTTTCCTGAGGGCATCTGTTCTTTGCTCAGACAGGACGGGGTTAAAGTAGCAGCTGATTAGGGGCCTCTGGCTCACTCAGGCTGGGCGGAGGGAGGGGTATGGAATTCCGGTGAGCCTGCGGCGGCAGAGGCCGGTGTGACATTGTACCAGCCTGAGGTGTGCTGTGTGTTTCCCCGGGGAAGTTGTCCCTGGATCACGGGACCCTGGCTGTGGCGGGCTGCACAGTCTCCTGGGAAGGGAGGTGTGGACTGTGACCTGTGCTTGCACACAGGCTTCTTGGTTGCTGCAGCATCAGCCTTAGCGTCTCATGCCCAACTCTGGGGTACATGCTGATAGCCGCAGCTTGCGCCCGTCTCTGGTGATCGTTTAGGCAGTGCTCTGAATCCCCTCTCCTCGTGCACCCCGAAACAATGGTCTCTTGCCTCTTCGGCAGGTCCAGACCTTTTCCTGGACTCCCTCCCAGCTAGCTGTGGTGCACTCGCCCCCTTCAGGCTGTGTTCATGCAGCCAACCCCAGTCCACTCCTTGGGGTCTGATCTCCAGAGCCCGAGCCTCAGCTCCCAGCCCCACCCATCCCGGCAGGTGAGCAGAGAAGCCTCTCAGGCTGGTGAGGGCTGGTAGGCACCAATCCTCCGTGCAGGAATCTCTCCACTTTGCCCTCCGCACCCCTGTTGCTGCACTCTACTCCGTGGCTCTGAAGCTTCCCCCCTCTGCCACCCTCAGTCTCCACCCGTGAAGTAGCTTCTAGTGTCTGGAAACCTTTCTTCCTTCACAGCTCCCTCCCACTGGTGCAGGTCCCGTCCCTATTCTTTTGTCTCTGTTTTTTCTTTTTCCCTACCCAGGTACGTGGGGAGTTTCTTACCTTTTGGGGAGTCTGAGATCCTCTGCTGGCGTTCAGTAGGTGTTGTATAGGAGTTGTTCCACATGTAGATGCATTTCTGATGTATTTGTGGGGAGGAAGGTGATCTCCATGTCTTACTCCTCCACCATCTTGAAGTTCTCTCTCCTCATTGCTGTTTTAAGAATATTAAGTATATAAGTTCTATGATAGAAATTTACATGCCAATTTTCTGAAAAACATGTTTCAACTTAATACAACCTTCAGAAACAGGAGACAAGTTTTGCGTTAAATATATGGAAGCTTATGTAAAAATTAAGACCATTCTTCTCTTACATTTTGCGTAACTGAAAAAAAGGAAAATAAATTACTGGGTTTCTGTCTGCTACTCTCTGAAAGGACTTAATGATAATTAAGACCCACATAATGCCTCATCCTCAGGATCTCACAGTCGGAAGGAGGATGCCGACAAATGAACAAGTGTTAATAAGGCAGCATGATAAGAGCTGATGGAAGCACATAAGATGGCACTGATCCTGTTTCAGGAGGTCTGGAAATTGAGCTCTAAGCTTATGTCAAAGGATGAAGACACTCTATACAGGTGAACAAATGAGGATTAGGGAATTAAAGACAAAGAGAACCATTTTTAAAAAGGCCCAGCACCACCACCAACTCCCTGAGGGACTGACATAAGTCAAATAAAAAAGATGGTGACTGGAGGTATCTAAAGTGCACTAAGGTCAAAAGTTCTAGAGAAGTGGCATGGGGGACACTGTTGGTAGCACAGTGGGAAGGATGCTATAAGACTGCTTAACACTTGTGTGCACAGGCGTATCACCTATTCACTGTTTCTCTACCCACATCGTGTTTGGTATTGCTAGGCTCCCTGGTGCCACAGCTTAAGAAGGATAAATTCCCCAGAGGTGTCAGACCTGTAGATGCGTTGGAGCAAGCAGTGAGGCAGGATGAAGCGGGTGTCACCCCCTTCTGCCAAAAGCCAACCTGAATGAAGACATCTCAGTGGATCACAGTGTAGGTTTCTGATAATTCGATGAAAAGGTCCTCTTCTCCCTCCCCCATCCCACTGACTTTTATTTTAGCATGTGTAAACCCCTTGAAAATTAGATACCACTTCAGGACAAGAGGGGGGATAACTAAGTTGACTAAGATATAATTTCTGTCACCCAGTGGACTGGGAATTTAAAGTAGAAGCTTATTTGTTGTGGCAGAATAAAGAGTCACTTTTACTACACACTAAGTTAGGCGAATAAGACTTGCATCTTCCACAGTTTGAGTGTATGTTCTCCTAAGTGCTTGGCAACCTATATGTGGAGTGGGTTAGATACTCTCTAGGGTTAGATATATTAAGGGAGGACAACAGGAAAGAAAGTGGGAGAACTTAGCAAGCAGTCCACAGAATCTAGACCTAATAGGAAAGAAGAGGAAAAAGAGAGAAGCTAATCTGTCGGAGAGAAGCAGGCAGGCCAGGGAGCTCTTAGAGTCCACCATGAGATTAAGGGCCAGGAGTGACAGCACTGAACAAGGGTGGCAGAAGAGAGGGTCAGAAAGCAGAATGTTTATACTGTAGGAGTTGAAAGCTGGAACTGGGGGCAGACATATTTACTTTTAACCCAAGTTCTACCATCTACTTACTGTATGACTTTGAACAATTTACTTAAACATTGGGAGCCTCAGTTTCCCTCTCAGTAAAATGGGGGTCATTATGGTATCTATCTCACAGAGTTGAGTTCAGAATCAAATGAAACAATAAATCTAAAGGTGATAGCTTGGTGTCCTGGCACATGCTAAGTGCCTAATCCATGGCAGCTATGATAATTGGCAAAGCAGTTCCTGTTATGGAATTCAGAAGGATACAGTGTCTACATTGTGGACAAGGGCCGAGGTGGACAGACAGTTTAAGGCTTGGGCATGGAGGAGGTCAAGAATATCGTGTTGGATGGCAATCTCTATAAGCTCTGAAGTCAGTGCAGTGACATGATTTGGGGTAGAGAGGAGTTCTGTGAGCTAGATGCCAAAATGTACATCAGCCGACAGGGAGTGACCAGACAGTCAGAAACAATCATGCGGAGGAAGGTAATGAGCATCAGAGCGCAGGAATGCTTTTCAGGGAAGTGGAAGAAAGGGAGTTCAGAAGTGACACTGCGGAGCCAAAAGGTGTGAGCTTTACCGCCGAGTGCCGATATAGGTGATATGAGAAGGAGCAGCAATGACTTGAAAAAGATATAAGAGGAACGGTCCCCAGGGAGAACCAGGTTTCAGTTAAAGCAAAAATGGGACAAAGAGTTCCAGAAAGTGGGAGAAGTGTAGTAGAATTTGTTTATTGTGGAAAAAAGCCTCAGAGGGCACCTGGAAAGGTTTGGGAGGAAGAGAAGCATAGGAGGTTGGAGTGATCGAGGGAGCCCTTAGCAGTGGCATCCATCAGAAGCTCCTACTGGACCCTACAGGATTCTATGGGTGACCTGTAACCCCTTTAAAGGACCTTTTGAAAAGACTCAGTTAGACTTCTCTGTGCTGTCAGGGTTGAAAGGGCAAAAATGCGTAAATCAGAAACAGGTACGCACAGATTAAAAAGAAATTTGATTCGAGAGAATCCAAAGTATTAGCAAATTAGTATATTCGATAATACGTGTTCATAACTCCCATTCTACAGCATCCTAATAAAACCCTAGAAATCTTCCTAATGAAATAACTGCATCGTTCTGTCTCAAAAGCACCAGAAAATTACCTAGGCATATCCTATTCAAGACAAGCACTAGCTGCTTTACTTGGCAAATCTCAGAAACTGTGAGGCAATGATTGGTTTTTAGAGAACCACTTTAGATACTTCACTTGCTTCAGTTTTAAAATGTGGTGTTTAGACTGTCTTTGAGCATGCCTCACATCTATTGAGAGGTCTTTGTATTGTCCAGGACATGGTCTCATCTAGTGCCCTAGACACCTTTAGGGAAACTGGAGAGATCTGCTGTCTGAAACACAACTGCCAAGGTCAACTCTGACTGTGGCTTTGCTTCAAGTTCCAAGAGCTTTTCAAACAGTAAGGTTGATGCTGCCAATGCTAAATACTGCATGTGAAATAAAAGAAACATCCATAATGAGGGACACAAATGAAGATAAAATCACTGTGTCAGGAAAAAGAAATAAAACAGTTATGGAGGAGAGTAGTGATAGGATACATTTCCTATTTAAATTCATTGTTTTGCTGTTTCCAGGTAAACAGCACAAAGGTGAGAAAGATTTGTAAGCCTCTGTGGCAGAGACAAATTTTGTTAAAAAGTAAGAAGCAGGGCCTCCCTGGTGGCGCAGTGGTTGAGAGTCCGCCTGCCGATGCAGGGGATACGGGTTCGTGCCCCGGTCTGGGAGGATCCCATATGCCGTGGAGCGGCTGGGCCCGTGGGCCGTGGCCGCTGGGCCTGCGCGTCCGGAGCCTGTGCTCCACAACGGGAGAGGCCACAACGGTGAGAGGCCCGCATACCGCAAAAAAAAAAAAAAAAAAAAAAAAAAAAAGTAAGAAGCAGTGCAGACTTCTGTCTGCCAGGACAAGAAACGTCAGACCAGAGGAAACTCTCTTCAGCTCATTCAGACATTTGGAATAAATCACTGGTTGCCGGCTGGAAATAACTTGTTGGGAAAGATTTCCTGAGACGCTAATATTATGCTCGGAAACTCAATGTGCTGAACAAAGACAGCACTGTTGTGGAGTTCTGCTACGAATCAGTGCACTTGGGCACTGTGCTGGGATGCCAAGGGCCTTGTAGCCACTATTTGAAGTTGCAGGGGTTTCCCTCAGTGAGCGCCAGGAGCTGCTGCATTTGCACATGGTTTAGAAGAAAGAGTGTGGCAAGAACATGGAGCTGGGAGTCTGGCTGAACTGCAAGTGGAACTCTATCTTGTCACTCACAATGCGTGTGACCTTAGCTTAGTTGCTTACTCTCTCAGAGGTTTAGTTTCCTATATATAAACTGAGGTTAATACCTAGTGATAATTACATGAGATAAAGTATGTAAGGCATCTGGAAAAGCTCCCAGTTCTTAGAAAATACTCAGTAGTATTTATCATACAAATAAAGCTCCAGATCCATATGCTTAATGGAGAAAGGAAGAGTATATCCATTATAAAACAACTTTGCTGTTAGTTGATCATGTATTGACACCAAGTTCAGTAGAGTTTACAAAACAGTTCTCTAATTCAGGTTCCAGCACCAAAAACCACGTGGGTATAGAGGTTCTGGAGTGGGATCCGTTAGTCTGTTCAACAAAAATTGAGGCCCTCAACCAGTCCAAGTCCCTCACACTAGACTCTGAAGCTCTCATATGACTACCATCTTCTCTAGCACCTAGAGAAACAAACGCTTCCCAAAGGGGAATTCTCTTTCTCTCTTCTATTTACTCCTCTATTCCAAAAGCCCCATTTCTTTTTTTTTTTAATTTTATTTTATTTTTATTTTTTTTGCTTTATAACAAATTAAATCAGTTATACATATACATATGTTCCCATATCCCCTCCCTTTTGCGTCTCCCTCCCACCCTCCCTATCCCACCCCTCCAGGCGGTCACAAAGCACCGAGCTGATCTCCCTGTGCTATGCGGCTGCTTCCCACTAGCTATCTACCTTACGTTTGGTAGTGTATATATGTCCATGCCGCTCTTTCACTTTGTCACAGCTTACCCTTCCCCCTCCCCATATCCTCAACTCCATTCTCTAGTAGGTCTGTGTCTTTATTCCTGTCTTACCCCTATGTTCTTCATGACATTTTTTTTTCTTAAATTCCATATATATGTGTCAGCATACAGTATTTGTCTTTCTCTTTCTGACTTACTTCACTCTGTATGACAGACTCTAGGTCCATCCACCTCATTACAAATAGCTCAATTTCATTTCTTTTTATGGCTGAGTAATATTCCATTGTATATATGTGCCACATCTTCTTTACCCATTCATCCGATGATGGACACTTAGGTTGTTTCCATCTCCGGGCTATTGTAAATAGGGTTGCTATGAACATTTTGGTACATGTCTCTTTTTGAATTATGGTTTTCTCAGCAAAAGCCCCATTTCTTAGCCTCCTGTAGAGGTTGTCAGTTGAATGAATCTAGTTGATTTCATTATGAATATAACCAAGTGAGAGTGGTAAAGCAGGTTCAAGAGTCCCTGGAACTTAAGGAAGTAATCAGACTTTTTAGACAATCAAGATGGACCATTCTCAGCAGTTCTCCTGTGAGTTAAAATATTTAAAGATTTCAATCTCTTCCTCAACTACAAGAGATCCTTTGCCTCCCTGGCTTCTTCCTTCCATGCTATGTATGTGTATGTCGGAAAGGGTGAGTGTTAGAGAGGAAAAAAATCACATCCTGCCATAGTCCCTTTGATGGATTTCATGGAGCTCTTACAAAGGTAGGTACAACTACTTTTTTCCTAATGGTTAAAGATTGGCTGAGGTGTTCTGTGCCCTAATACCAGCAATAAGTGTAACAGGGAAGAACAAATCTGACTCTACATATTGGATCTGTTTCTTTTACTTTAACCATTATATCTATTGCTTTTACTGCAAGTTAAGAATGTTGCCTATAGCCTGAAATATGCAGGATAGCCTATTTTCAAGGCTCTGATTTTTAAAGGTATAACACTTTTCCATTCATACAGAGATAAAAAGGTGCACAACAGAGAATACTTATCTTGTTGGAGGTTTACAGGAACATCATGACCTGACCTACATGGACAGCTCCAACAGGATTTGCACACCAAGAAGTTTGCAACAACCAACCATATCCCCTCCCCTTTTAGTATAAAAGGAGCCTGACTTCTAACCTGGAGAAGATGGTTCTTTGGGACACTAGTCCACCATCTTCTCAGTCTGCTGGCTTTCAAATAAAGTTGCTATTCCTTGTCTCAATAACTTGTCTCTCGATTTATTGGCCTGTCATGCAGCGAGAAATATGAGCTTGGACTCAGTAACATAAATCTCCTGGCATGTTCAGCTCTTAAGAGGATGCACTGTAGGATCTTCCACTTACTTCTCCACTTTGGAGTTCTTTAAAGTCTTCAAATACAAATTTCCATTACCTTGTCCAAGATATACTGGCTGGTCCCTTGGGTTCTTTTGCCACTGTCTCCTGCTCAAGCACTGTGAAGGGGGCTATCTCTGCCTTGCTGTATTGAACTTAGAGCTTTCCCACTGCTATCCAAGATCTCTTCCTAAATCTCCTACCATCATCCTACCCTCTTCTTCAGAGAGAATACAGTGGGTTTTTCTTTCTTTTTTTCTCTCATGACAGAGAAGTCAGCCTGTTAATCTTGGTATGAGTATTAACAGAAGTGTCCTATGAAGAATGGATCTTCCATTCTTCACTCCTCTAAGTGCCCCATCCCAGACCCCTGATTCATTCATAAGTGACAGGGAACTTCACCAACCCACTATAGAATATAAGGAAACTTCCGACAGTAAGCTACTTCATGCCCATCAGGAAGCCTAAATTCTGTAGCAAAATTCAGGTCTCCAAGCCATTGTTCCTGGTGTCATACTGCTTGGTTTTCCTTTTTCTGCTGCACATTGTTATGGCAACCCACAATAACCAACAACTAATATGCCACTTGGAGTTGACTGCTGAAGTTAGAGGTATATACTAAAGGAAACTGTTCCCTTTTGTCGCCTTGTTACATACCACAAGCCAGAGGTTGGGTAGCCAGGGGTCCTTCTTAAACTTTGAAAAATGAGACTCCAGTGGTGGCATTTCTACTAGCCTTGTATACATGGACAGAAAATTGGTACACAGGCTTCACTGAGATGCCACTTCACAACCATTGGACTGGCAACACTGAAAAGAACTTGAACAACTATTTATGGTATGGTTGTGAAGAAAATGGTATTTTCATACATTAATGATATAAGTATGAACTACTACACTGTAAACATTTATTAGAGAATTCAGCACCACAAAGCCAGCTTTACAACAAATGCTAAAGGAACTTCTCTAGGCAGGAAACACAAGAGAAGGAAAAGACCTACAATAACAAACCCAAAACAATTAAGAAAATGGGAATAGGAACATACGTATCAATAATTACCTTAAATGTAAATGGATTAAGTGCTCCAAAGACATAGACTGGCTGAATGGATATAAAAACAAGATGCGTATAGATGCTGTCTAAAAGAGACCCACTTCAGACCTAGGAACACATACAGACTGAAAGTGAGAGGATGGAAAAAGATATTCCATGCAAATGGAAATCAAAAGAAAGCTGGAGTAGCAATTCTCATATCAGACAAAACAGACTTTAAAATAAAGACTATTACAAAAGACACAGAAAGAAACTACAAAATGATCAAGGGATCGATCCAAGAAGGAGATATAACAATTGTAAATATTTATGAACCCCACTTAGGAGCACCTCAATAAATAAGGCAAATGCTAGCAGCCAGAAAAAGGAAAATCATCAGTAACAAAATCATAGTAGGGGACTTTAACACCCCACTTTCACCAATGGACAGATCATCCAAAATGAAAATAAATAAGGAAACACAAATTTTAAATGATACATTAAACAAGATGGACTTCATTGATATTTATAGGACATTCCATCCAAAAACAACAGAATACACATTTTTCTCAAATGCTCATGGAACACTGTCCAGGATAGAGCATATCTTGGGTCACAAATCAAGCCTTGGTAAATTTAAGAAAATTGAAATCGTATCAAGTATCTTTTCCAACTAGAACGCTATGAGACTACATATCAATTACAGGAAAAAATCTGTTAAAAATAGAAGCACATGGAGGCTAAACAATACAGTACTTAATAACGAAGTGATTACTGAAGAAATCAAAGAGGAAATCAAAAAATACCTAGGGACAAATAATGAAAACACGATGACCCAAAACCTATGGATGCAGCAAAAGCGGTTCTAAGAGGGAAGTTTATAGCAATACAATCCTACCTCAAGAAACAAGAAAAATCTCAAAAACACAACCTAACCTTACATCTAAAGCAATTAGAGAAAGAAGAACAAAAAACCCCAAAGTTAGCAGAAGGAAAGAAATCATGAAGATCAGATCAGAAATAAATGAAAAAGAAATGATGGAAACAATAGCAAAGATCAATAAAACTAAAAGCTGGTTTTTGAGAAGATAAACAAAACTGATAACCCATTAGCCAGACTCATCAAGAAAAAAAAAAAAGAGAAGACTCTAATCAATAGAATTAGAAATGAAAAAGGATAAGTAAAAACTGACACGGCAGAAATATAAAGGATCATGAGAGATTACTATAAGCATCTATATGCCAATAAAATGAACAACCTGGAAGAAATGGACAATTCTTAGAAAAGCACAGCCTACTGAGACTGAACCAGGAAGAACCAGAAAATATAAACAGATCAATCACAAGTACTGAAATTGAAACTGTGATTAAAAATCTTCCAATAAACAAAAGCCCAAGACCTGATGGCTTCACAGGTGAATTCTATCAAACATTTACAGAAGAGCTAACACCTATCCTTCTCAAACTCTTCCAAAATATAGCAGAGGGAGGAACACTCCCAAACTCAGTCTACAAGGCCACCATCACCCTGATACCAAAAGCAGACGAAGAAGTCACAAAAAAGGGAAACTACAGGCCAATATCCCTGATGAACATAGATGCAAAAATCCTCAACACAGACTAGTAAACAGAATCCAACAGCACAATAAAAAAGATCATACACCATGATCAAGTGGGGTTTATCCCAGGAATGCAAGGATTTTTCAATGTATGCAAATCGATCAATGTGATAAGCCATATTAACAAATTGAAGGAGAAAACCCGCATGATAATCTCAATAGATGCAGAAAAAGCTTTTGACAAAGTTCACCACCCATTTATGATAAAAACTCTCCAGGAAGTGGGCAAAGAGGGAACTTACCTCAACATAATAAAGGCCATATATGACAAACCCACAGCTAACATTGTCTCAATGGTGAAAAATTGAAACCATTTCCACTAAGGTCAGGAACAACACAAGGTTGCCTACTCCCACCAATATTATTCAACATAATTTTGGAAGTTTTAGCCACAGTAAACAGAGAAGGAAAAGAAATAAAAGGAATCCAAAACAGAAAAGAAGAGGAAAAATTGTGACTGTTTGCAGAGGACATGATACTATACATAGAGAATCCTAAAGATGCTACCAGAAAACTACTAGAGATAATCAATGAATTTGGTAAAGTAGCAGGATACAAAATGAACACACAGAAATCTGTTGCATTCCTATATACTAATGATGAAAAATCTGAACGAGAAATTAAGAAAATGCTCCCATTTACCACTGCAACAAAAAGAATAAAATACCTAGGAATACACCTACCTAAGGAGACAAAAGACCTGTATGCGGAAAACTATAAGACACTGATGAAAGAAATTAAAGATGATACAAACAGACAGAGAGATATATCATGTTCTTGGATTGGAAGAATCAACATTGTGAAAATGACTATGCTACTCAAAGCAATCTACAGATTCAATGCAATCCCTATCAAACTACCAATGTCATTTTTCACAGAAGTAGAACAAAACATTTTACAATTTGTATGGAAACACAAAAGACTCCAAATAGCCAAAGCAATCTTGAAAAAGAAAAACAGAGCTGGAGAAATCAGGCTCCCTGACTTCAGACTATACTGCAAAGCTACAGTAATCAAGACAGTAGGGTACTGGCAGAAAAACAGAAATATAGATCAATGGAACAGGATAGAAAGCCCAGGGATAAACCCATGCACATATGGTCACCTTATCTTTGATAAAGGAGGCAAGAATACACAATGGAGAAAAGACAGTCTCTTCAATAAGTGGTGCTGGGAAAACTGGACAGCTACATGTAAAAGAATGAAATTAGAACACTCCCTAACACCATTTACAAAAATAAACTCAAAATGGATTAAAGACGTAAATGTAAGGCCAGACAGTATAAACTCTTAGAGGAAAACATAGGCAGAACACTCTAAGACATAAATCACAGTAAGATCCTTTTTAACCCACCTCCTAGAGAAATGGAAATAAAAGCAAAAATAAACAAGTGGGACCTAATGAAACTTAAAAGTTTTGTATAGCAAAGGAAACCAAAACAGGATGAAAAAACAACCCTCAGAATGGGAAAAAATACTTGCAAATGAAGCAACTGACAAAGGATTAATCTTCAAAATTTATAAGCAGCTCATGCAACTCAGTATCAAAAAAACAAACAACCAAATCCAAAAATGGGCAGAAGAACTAAATAGACATTTCTCCAAAGAAGGTATACAGATTGCCAACAAACACATGAAAGGACGCTCAAGGTCACTAATCATTAGAGAAATGCAAGTCAAAGCTACAATGAGATATCACCTCATATCCTTCAGAATGGCCATCATCAAAAAGTCTACAAACAGGGGCTTCCCTGGTGGCACAGTGGTTGAGAGCCCGCCTGCTGATGCAGGGGACACGGGTTCAAGCCCCGGTCTGGGAAGATCCCACATGCTGTGGAGCAGCTGGGCCCGTGAGCCATGGCCACTGAGCCTGCACGTCCGGAGCCTGTGCTCCGCAACGGGAGAGGCCACAACAGTGAGAGGCCCGCGTACTGCAAAAAAAAAAAAAAAAAGTCTACAAACAATAAATTCTGGAAAGGGTGTGGAGAAAAGGGAACCCTCTTGCACCACTGGTGGGAATGTAAATTGATACAGCCACTATGAAGAACAGTATGGAAGTTCCTTAAAAAACTAAAAATAGACCTACTATACGACCCAGCAATCCCACTACTGGGCATATACCCTGAGAAAACCATAATTCAAAAAGAGTTATGTACCACAATGTTCATTTCAGCATATTTACAATAGCCAGGACATGGAAGCAACCTAAGTGTCCATCGACAGATGAATGGATAGAGAAGATGTGGCACATATATGCAATGGAATATTACTCAGCCATAAAAAGAAACAAAACTGATTTATTTGTAGTGAGGTGGATGGACCTAGAGTCTATCATACAGAGTGAAGTAAGTCGGAAGGAGAAAAATACCGTGTGCTAACACACATATATAGAATCAAAAAAAAAAAAAAGGTTCTGAAGAACCTAGGGGTAGGACAGGAATAAAGATGCAGATGTAGAGAATGGACTTGAGGACATGGGGAGGGGGGAGGTTAAGCTCGGACGAAGTAAGAGAGTGGCATGGACATATATACACTACCAAATGTAAAATAGATAGCTAGTGGGAAGCAACTGCATAGCAAAGGGAGATCAGCTCGGTGCTTTGTGACCCCCTAGAGGGGTGGGATAGGGAGGATGGGAGGGAGACGTAAGAGGGAGGAGATATGGGGATATATGTATATGTATAGCTGATTCACTTTGTTATAAAGCAGAAAGTAAAACACCACTGTAAAGCAATTATACGCCAATAAAGATGTTAATAAAAAGTACTTATAACATTTACTCTAGTATTTCATCTCCTAAGAACCTATGCCATAGAAATAAAATATTCCATTCTGAAGGGATATTTGTAGAGGATATTCATTATAGTATTCATTTTGGACAAAAATGGAAGACAAATTTAATACTATCAGTAGGAAAATGACTGAATATATTTTTTACACTCACTCCATGAAATACAATGCAGACATGAAAACAAATAAATTAGAGTTGTACCAAATTCACAGTTTTCCCTGAAAAAAGATGGGAAGTTGTTAAAATAGATTATCTGAGGGAAGGGGAGGCATGGGGTAGCATGTTGATGTGGGAAAAACAACAAGAAAGTCAAAATAAACAGCTTATATAATCTTGATCACAGTTGTATGTAAAAATTAAAAAAAAATCTTTATACATATGAATTATTCTACACCCACCAATGTAGACTTCACATTCAATGTCCTGGCTGCTGACTCACAGGAGAGAAGGCCCAGTACTGATAAGGTATGCTTGAGGCAACTCATCAATACATTTTTGTTTATCTAGAACCTTCTTTGATGCAGGATATCTACTGAGTCCCATAAACGGCTTTACTTCTCTAGTGCTGTTCTGCAACTGTGCTTTTTTCTCAATTAAAAACTGCATGTTCCCTGCATAGCTCCCAGACACAGAGCAGCAATGACCTACTTCTCAGAGCTCCCGGTGCATTCACTTGTTTCTCCCAGGGCTCCTTCAGAGTCTCGAGTACACGTGGTTTATCTAATTAGACCAGCACCTCCAAAAATCTGTAGAGTCCAACATCCGTCTTTCTCAACTAATGAAATATAACTTTGATTTACAAAAATCCTATGAAATTTATTCCACTGAGATAAATCTGAAGGAAAACTGCCTTACCTTCCTCAGCCAAACATAACTGCTAATATGTGCTCCCCAAAGAAAAGAGTGTAAACTGCCACTCCTCACTCCCTGGTAATGGGTTAAGTTAGGTATAACAAATCTTACTCCTTTCTCTCAGTTTCAGAATAATCCACATTTACCAGGTACATACTAGGCTTTTGAAACACCAGTATAGTATGGTTTCTTAATTCATAGATGATAAGTGATTCTCTAAAGAATGGTCTAGAAAAGTTCATGGAATTACATTTCTATTCAGTGCTTCCCATCTTTTGCACAGCTCATGTCCCATTTATGGAGACAGGCCATCCTCCTCTTTTTTGAATTTAATTCATAACCTCATCTCCATTCCCTACTTCCGGAGTGAGCACGTGAGAAGCTGTCTCCTTTTCCTCTTTCTTCTATCTATAGCTTCATGCTAGTACATGGTTAGTATTTAGGAAAGTAGCTACGTACTGCTCCTCAGTCTGTGGATTGCAAAATGGGCTGACTATCTAGAAGAGGTTCCTGTTGTGCCCAAAGAGCTCACCTATTCCTGACTGGTTTGTGGAAATCTGAGCACATCATCTCATATGTGTACTTAATTATCTCAATTCCACAATTTCCTTTGGAAATTCTAGGCCACAGTATGCCCAAGATACAGGTTGATCTCTAATTTTAAAAATGTGACGTGATTGGAAACCACTGTCTAATACTACTTAGTACAACCGACTTAGTTTAAGCCTGTGGCTCCACTGGTCTTTCAAGAAATATCCTGAAATTTCTGGGCCATAATTCCAAGCAAACAGCCCAGGTAAGTTTTGTAAAGTTTAATCTAACACTGCAGGGCCCTGAAAATGCTGCCTCTAGGCTAGGACCAAGTTCACTTTCCAAATGCCCCTAATTCTTCTGCAATTTTTTCAATGTTAAAAGGATTCCCCAGGTACATGCAGTATTCCATTAAATGTGTCTTTCTTACATTGGTTACAAAAACAGGCCCTTATTACTGAAGGAAGCCCTGTGAGCTTCCTTAGGAATATCTCTCCCCTGCTCCCTCAAAGAAATCCAGGAAGTCCTCAATCACCACTTTCATTTCCTCATGGATGCTAATATTTCAACCTGACTCCACAACATCTTCTACGCTGACCACTAAGACTTGAGCTCTTCTACCCAATTCTTGTGTTTGTTTGTTTTTTTTTTGGTCAATTCTTAGTAAGTAGTCTCTGCTTTTCTGCTTCTAGTCAATCTAACTGTAATAACAGGAAGACTCTGGAGGGCCCTGCTGCCTGCGGTCTGCTGACAGAGCTTGGCTGTATTAGGCTTCCGACAACATCTGATTCATCTTCATTCACTTCTTTGTACAAGTTCCATGGGCCTTTTCTCTACTACCTTAAATAAAACCTTTTTTCTCTAATTTCAAAAACTAGAAGTCTTTTATCTCACTCTGCTGGATAATGAAAATACTGGCATGAATTCTCTAGAATCCTAAGGACTTTTTCACTTTTGCCCAATAGATGGTTGAAAACAGGTTCTCAGAGTTATATTTTCTATTTTCATGTTTAGGCATGAGAACAAGCATAATTTCATATGTTTACTGTCCATGATGTTTATTTTTCTCTAAGTGATTATTCAGAGACTTTGCTGATATTTCTGTTGTGTAGCCATATTTCTTACTTTGTAAATTTATTTATTTATTAAAATTTTATTTGTTTTTGGCTGCATTGCATCTTCATTACTGCATGCAGGCTTTCTCTAGTTGCAGTGAGTGGGGGCTACTCTTCGTTGCGGTGCACGGGCTTCTCATTGCGGTGGCTTCTCTTGTTGCAGAGCATGGGCTCTAGGTGCGCAGGTGTCAGTAGTTGTGGCACGCAGCCTCAGTAGTTGTGGCACATGGGCTCTAGAGCACAGGCTCAGTAGTTGTGTTGCACAGGCTTAGTTGCTCCGCGGCATGTGGGATCTTCCCAGACCAGGGCTCAAACCCGTGTCCCTTGCATTCGCAGGCAGATTCTTAAGCATTGCGCCACCAGGGAAGTCCCTATATTTCTTACTTTGAATGAGTATATAAACTGTTGGCCAGAGTGTAGAAAAGCTAGAGCAGACATATACTGATTGCTAGAGTAAAGCTGTCACAGCCATTTTGGAAAGCAGTTTGGCCATGCCGTCTAAAGTTAAAACATGAGAATATATTATGAGCCAGCAATTCCATTCTTACAATCTGTTCAGGGAAAAATCTCCCTCATGTTTTTAAGGTGCTATATAAAGAATATTTATTGCAGTAGTCTTTGGATGGCAAATGTTTGGAAATTAACTAATGGTCCCAATTTGTAAAGTAGAGCAAAATAAATTATTTTCTCTACATAAAGACAAAAATTAATACCTGGAATATATAAAGAACAAGTAATTCATGAATATATTATCCTTGTGAAAAACATCATAATGCTATAAACAAAACTAAATCTCTCTTTTATTACCACTCCAAATCTGAGGTTCCTCCTGAGAGGTAACCATGATTATCAACTCCCTATGCACCATGTTCACAGCCTTTTTTCCACCTTCCTACTTTTATTTTCTCTTTTCTTTCTGAATTTTAGAATTTTAATATACTCTTGATATGAATCCAATATCTGTTATAAATACTGAAAATACTTTATTCTAGTCTATTGTTTATTATATCTATCATAAAAAAGCTTCTAATTTTGACATCAGATTTATCAGCCTTTTTCTTTATGGCTTTTGGGCATTGTCTATAGAGTTTATGCTATCCCAAGTCATAAACACAGTCATATGGTTGTTACTATTACTTTTATAGTTTTGGATTTTGATATAAAGTCTTTATTACATGTAGGATTTTTTTTGTGAGTAGCATGTAGTATAACCTTATTTCTTTCCTAACAGTTAACGAATTTCCTCAGAACTACTTATTAAATAATTTATATTTTCTACAGGGATTTGAAATGCCAATTTCACAATACCATATATCCTCAAATGTGTCTGGGATAGTTCCAATGTTTTATCTTATCTCTCTAATCCACTGAATTCATAGAAACCAAATGAAGATCTCAAAATAAGCAGCAAAACATTAGCTAGATTTCAAAATCCATTCATGCAGAAAGCAATCTTAAATTTTTACTAGAATAATCTCTTATTCCATATTATTCATAGTAGTTCCACTTCTCTGATTGAACTGCAAGTGATACAACAGTTTTAATCATGTCCTGCTTTTTGCAATTAGCCTATTGTACAAACACTATATATTGAACTCTATCATGAAAGACATAAGGAACCAATGAAACTGTAACACATATTAAAAAGAGGAGACTGATTACTATAAAATAGACCAATTAATGAGAGGTGGTTGTTTCTGTTCTACAGATGAGAAAACTGAGGTATACAAAAGCGATGGGATTTCCCCAAAGTCACATAGCAAGAAAGTGGCAGAGCATAAACTTTAACATAAGCAGTTAGTCAGAACCCATGTACTCAACCTAAGCAACTACAGTCCAGATCCCATGTACTTAACTACTCCCTAAAGTGACTTCCAACTGGAATAAGATTAAACAGTCGTGAGTCCCTAACACTATTTTAAGTGTTCCTGCAGTGTTTATTCCAAACAAGTTTGTTTACCTACATTTCCCTATTTAGCCCTATAAGAACAATCAAGCAATTTCTGCGTAACTACAATTTTAAATGTCACAGAATGTTGTTTCCAGGCAGTTAAAAATAGCCAGATGAAGAGCTTAAGAAAAACTGTTTTAAAATGTAACAGAATAATCCTCTTATTAATGCATGATTATGCACCAAAAATTATTCCAAGACTTACATAAAAGGATAACTTAATAATGATAAAAATTATTCTATTTCCAATATCACACAGATTTTCCACTTACAGTAATGGCACAATTATAAAGTAATATTTTTATATACTTATCAGCACATACCTAACACCTATGGAATAATAACCTTGACCTTTGACAACTGAGATGGTGGCACTACCCATTATATAATGTATATAAAGTAGTTAGCACAGTGCCTATCATACCCATGTCGTTAGGATACAGTAGCTGTGATTATTATAAATCAAACTATGCTAAAAGGTAAGCAATTCGAGCTTATAAAATAGGATATGCTGTTTTTAAAAATGAAAACTGGACAACTATAAAGTTAGAATGCAATCAACTTTCCCTTGTTTTTGTAGAAGCAATTTACTTTTTAAACTGACATATAACATTTTTATTAATTTACTTGTTTGTTTATTTATTTTTTGCAGTATGTGGGCCTCTCACTGTTCTGGCCTCTCCCGTTGCGGAGAACAGGCTCCGGGTGCACAGGCTCAACGGCCATGGCTCACGGGCCTAGCCGCTCCGCGGCATGTGGAATCTTCCCGGACTGGGGCACGAACCCGTGTCCCCTGCATCGGCAGGCGGACTCTCAACCACTGCGCCACCAGGGAAGCCCTATTTATTTATTTTTAAACATCTTCCTTGGAATATAATTGCTTTACAATGGTGTGTTAGTTTCTGCTGTATAACAAAGTGAAGTAGCTATACTTATACATATATCCCCATATCCCCTCCCTCTTGCATCTCCCTCCACACTCCCTATCCCGACCCTCTAGGTGGTCACAAAGCACAGAGCTGATCTCCCTGTGCAATGTGGCTGCTTCCCACTAGCTACCTATTTTACATTTGGTAGTGTATATATGTCCATGCCACTCTCTCACTTTGTACCAGTTTACCCTTCCCCCTCCCCGTGTCCTCAAGTTCATTCTCTACATCTGTGTCTTTATTCCAGTCCTGCCCCTAAGTTCTTCAGAACCATTTTCTTTTTTTTTTGGATTCCATGTATATGTGTTACCATATGGTATTTGTTTTTCTCTTTCTGACTAACTTCACTCTGTATGACAGACTCTAGGCCCATCCAACTCACTACAAATAACTCAGTTCCATTTCTTTTTATGGCTAATATTCTGTTGTATATATGAGCCACATCCTCTTTATCCATTCATCTGTTGATGGACACATAGGTTGCTTCCATGTCCTGGCTATTGTAAATAGAGCTGCAATGAATATTGTGGTACATGACTCTTTTTGAATTATGGTTTCCTCTGGGTATATACTCAGTAGTGGGATTGCTGGGTCGTATGGTAATTCTACTTTTAGTTTTTTAAGGAACCTCCATACTGTTCTCCATAGTGGCTGTATCAATTTACATTCCCACCAACAGTGCAGGAGGGTTCCCTTTTCTCCACACCCTCTCTAGCACTTATTGTTTGTAGACTTTTTGATGATGGCCATTCTGACTGGTGTAAGGTGATACCTCATTGTAGTTTTGATTTGCATTTCTCTAATGATTAGTGATATTGAGCATCCTTTTATGTGTTTCTTGGCAATCTGTATATCTTCTTTGGAGAAATGTTTATTTAGGTCTTCTGCCCATTTTTGGATTGGGTTGTTCTTTTGATATTGAGCTGCATGAGCTGCTTGTATCATTTGGAGATAAATCCTTTGTCACTTGCTTCGCTTGAAAATGTATCTCCCATTCTAAGTGCTGTCTTTTCATCTTGTTTATGGTTTCTTCTGATGTGCAAAAGCTTTTAAATTTCATTAGGTCTCATTTGTTTATTTTTGTTTTTATTTCCATTTCTCTAGGAGGTGGGTCAAAAAGGATCTTGCTGTGATTTATGTCATAGAGTGTTCTGCCTATGTTTTCTTCTAAGAGTTTGATAGTGTCTGGCCTTACATTTAGGTCTTTAATCCATTTTGAGTTTATTTTTCTGTATGGTGTTAGGGAATGTTCTAATTTCATTCTTTTACATGTAGCTGTCCAGTTTTCCAAGTACTATTTATTGAAGAGGCTGTCTTTTCTCCATTGTATATTTTTTGTCTCCTTTGTCAAAGATAAGGTGACCATATGTGCATGGTTTTATCTCTGAGCTTTCTATCCTGTTCCATTGATCTATATTTCTGTTTTGGGGCCAGTACCATACTGTCTTGATTACTGTAGCTCTGTAGTATAGTTTGATATCAGTTACCCTGATTCCTCCAGCTCCGTTTTTCTTTTTCAATATTGCTTTGCCTATTCGGGGTCTTTTGTGTTCCGATACAAATTGTGAAATGTTTTGCTCTAGTTCTGTGAAAAATACCATTGGTAGTTTGATAGGGATTGCATTGAATCTGTAGTTTGCTTTTAGTATAGTCAATTACACAATGTTGATTCTTCCAATCCAAGAACATGGTATATCTCTTCATCTGTTTGTATAATCTTTAATTTCCTTCATCAGTGTGTTATAGTTTTCTGCATACAGGTCTTTTGTCCCCTTAGGTAGGTGTATTCCTAGGTATTTTATTCTTTTTGTTGCAATGGTAAATGGGAGTGTTTCCTTAATTTCACTATCAGATTTTTCATCATTAGTGTATAGGAATGCCAGAGATTTCTGTGCATTAATTTTGTATCCTGCTACTTTACCCAATTCATTGATTAGCTGTAGTAGTTTTCCAGTAGCATCTTTAGGATTCTCCATGTATAGTATCATGTCATCTGCAAACAGTGACAGTTTTATTTATTTATTTATTTATTTATTTTTATTTTTTTTTTTGCGGTATGCGGGCCTCTCACTGTTGTGGCCTCTCCCGTTGCGGAGCACAGGCTCCGGATGCGCAGGCTCAGCGGCCATGGCTCACGGGCCCAGCCGCTCCGCGGCATATGGGATCCTCCCGGACCGGGGCACGAACCCGTATCCCCTGCATCGGCAGGCGGACTCTCAACCACTGCGCCACCAGGGAGGCCCCAGTGACAGTTTTACTTCTTCTTTTCCGATTTGTATTCCTTTTATTTCTTTTTCTACTCTGATGGCTGTGGCTAAAACTTCCAAAATTTTGTTGAATAACAGTGCTGAGATTGGGCAACCTTGTGGTGTTCCTGATCTTAGTGGAAATGGTTTCAGTTTTTCACCAATGAGAACGATGTTGGCTGCAGGTTTGTCATATATGGCCTTTATTATGTTGAGGTAAGTTGCCTGTATGTCTACTTTCTGGAAGGTCTTTATGAAAAATAGGTGTTGAATTTTGTCCAAAGCTTTCTCTGCATCTATTGAGTTGATCATATCGTTTTTAACCTTCAATTTGTTAATATGGTGTATCACATTGATTGATTTGCATATACTGAAGGATCTTTGCATTCCTCGGATAAACCCCACTGGATCATGGTGTATGATCCTTTTAATGTGCTGTTGGATTCTCTTTGCTAGTATTTTGTTGAGGATTTTTGCATCTATGTTCACCAGTGATATTGGCCTGTAGTTTTCTTTTTTTGTGACAGCTTTGTCTGGTTTTGGTATCAGGGTGATGGTGGCCTCATAGAATGAGTTTGGGAGTGTTCCTCCCTCTGCTATATTTTGGAAGAGTTTGAGAATGAATGGTGTTAGCTCTTCACTAAATGTTTGATAAAATTGCCTGTGAAGCTGTCTGGTCCTGGGCTTTTGTTTGTTGGAAGATTTTGAATCTCAGTTTCAATATCAGTGCTTGTGATTGATCTGTTTATATGTTCTATTTATTCCTGGTTCAGTCTTGGAAGGTTGTTCTTTTCTAAGAATTTGTCCATTTCTTCCAGGCTGTCCATTTTATTGGCATATAGCTGCTTGTAGTAATCTCTCATGATCCTTTGTATTTCTGCATTGTCAGTGTTTACTTCTCCTTTTTCATTTCTAATTCCATTGATTTGAGTTTCTTCCCTTTTTTTCTTGATGAGTCTGGCTAATGGTTTATCAATTTTGTTTATCTTCTCAAAGAACCACCTTTTAGTTTTATTGATCTTTTTGTTTCCTTCATTTCTTTTTTCATTTATTTCTGATCTGATCTTTATGATTTCTTTCCTTCTGTTAACTTTGGGTTTTTATTTGTTCTTCTTTCTCTATTTGCTTTAGGTGTAAGGTTAGGTGTTCATATGAGATGTTCCTTGTTTCTTAAGGTAGGATTGTATTGCTATAAACTTCCCTCTTAGAACTGCCTTTCCTGCATCCCATAGGTTTTGGGTCATCGTGTTTTCATTGTCATTTGTTTCTAGGTATTTTTTGATTTCCTCTTTTCGTTTCTTCAGTGATCTCTTGGTTATTAAGTAGTGTGTTGTTTAGCCTCCAAGTGTTTGTATTTTATACAGATCTTTTCCTGTAATTGATATCTAGTCTCATAGCGTTGTGGTCGGTAAAGATACTTGATACGATTTCAATTTTCTTAAGTTTACCAAGGCTTGATTTGTGACCCAAGATATGATATATCCTGGAGAATGTTCCATGAACATTTGAGAAAAATGTGTATTCTGTTGTTTGTGGATGGAATGTCCTATAAATATCAATTAAGTCCATCTTGTTTAAAGTGTCATTTAAAGCTTATGTTTCCTTATTTATTTTCATTTTGGATGATCTGTCCATTGGTGAAAGTGGGGTGTTAAAGTCCCCTACTATGATTGTGTTACTGTCGATTTCCCCTTTTATGGCTATTAGCATTTGCCTTATGTATTGAGGTTCTCCTAAGTTGGGTGCATAAATATTTATGATTGTTATATCTTCTTCTTGGATTGATCCCTTGATCATTATGTAGTGTGCTCCTTTGTCTCTTGTAATAGTCTTTATTTTAAAGTCTATTTTGTCTGATATGGAATTGCTACTCCAGCTTTCTTGTGATTTCCATTTGCATAGAATATCCTTTTTCACATCTTCACTTTCAGTCTGTATGTGTCTCTAGGTCTGAAGTGGGTCTCTTGTAGACAGCATATGTAAGGGTCTTGTTTTTGCATCCATTCAGCCAGTCTATGTCTTTTGGTTGGAGCATTTAATCCTTTTACATTTAAGGTAGTTACCAATCCATATGTTCCTATTACCATTTTATTAATTGTTTTGGCTTTGTTATTGTAGATCTTTTCCTTCTCTTGTGTTTCCTGCCTAGGGAAGTTCCTCTAGCATTTGTTGTAAAGCTAGTTTTTTGGTACTGAATTCTCTTAACTTCTGCTTGTCTATAAAGATTTTAATTTCTCTGTCAAATCTGAATGAGATCCTTGCTGGGTAGGGTAATCTTGGTTGTAGGTTTTTCCCTTTCATCACTTTAAATATGTCCTGCCATACCCTTCTGGCTTGCAGAGTTGCTGCTTAAAGATCAGTTGTTAGCCTTATGGGGATTCCCTTGTATGTTATTAGTTGTTTTTTCCTTGCTGCTTTTAATATTTTTCTTTGTTTTTGATAGTTTGATTTATATGTGTCTTAGTGTGTTTCTCCTTGGATTTATCCTGTATGGGATTCCCTGTGCTTCCTGGACTTGATTGACTATTTCCTTTCCCATGTTAGGGAAATTTTCAACTATAATCTTTTCAAATATTTTCTCAGTCGTTTTCTTTTTCTCTTCTTCTTCTGGGACCCCTATAATTCGAATGTTGGTGCGTTTTATGTTGTCCGAGAAGTCTCTGAGAAGTCTCTGAGACTGTCCTAAATTCTTTTCATTCGTTTTTCTTTATTCTGCTCTGCAGTAGCTATTTCCACTCTTTTATCTTCCAGGCCACTTATCTGTTCTTCTGCCTCAGTTATTCTACTACTGATCCTTTCTAGAGAATTTTTAAATTAATTAATTTATTTATTTATTTATTTTTGGCTGTGTTGGGTCTTCGTTTCTGTGTGAGGGCTTTCTCCAGTTGTGGCGAGTGGGGGCCCGTCTTCATCACGGTGCATGGGCCTCTCGCTGTCATGGCCTCTCTTGTTGCACAGCACAAGCTCCAGATGCGCAGGCTCAGTAGTTGTGGCTCACGGGCCTAATTGCTCCACGGCATGTGGGATCTTCCCAGACCAGGGCTCGAACCCGTGTCCCCTGCATTGGCAGGCAGATTCTCAACCACTGCGCCACCAGGGAAGCCCCTCTAGAGAATATTTGATTTCATTTATTGTGTTGTTCATCATTGTGTGTTTGCTCTTTAGGTCTTCTACGTCCTTGTTAAACGTTTCTTGTATTTTCTCCATTCTATTTCCAAGATGTTGGATCATCTTTACTATCATTATTCTGAATTATTTTTCAGGTAGACTGCCTATTTCCTCTTCATTTGTTTGGTCTGGTGGGTTTTTACCTTCCTCCTTCATCTGCCATGTGTTTCTCTGTCTTCTCATGTTGCATAACTTACTGTGTTTGGGGTCTCCTTCTGATAGGCTGCAGGTTCGTAGTTCCCGTTGTTTTTGGTGTCTGCCTCCAGTGGGTAAAGTTGGTTCAGTGGGTTGTGTAGGCTTCCTGTTGGAGGGGACTGGTGCCTGTGTTCTGGTGAATGAGGCTGGATCTTGTCTATCTCGTGGGCAGGACTGTGTCTGGTGGTGTGTTTTGGCTCGTCTGTGAACTTATTATGATTTTAGGCAGCCTCTCTGCTAATGGGTGGGGTTGTGTTCCTGTCTTGCTAGTTGTTTGGCATGGGGTGTCCAGCACTGGGGCTTACTAGTCATTGAGTGGATCTGGGGCTTAGCATTGAGATGGAGATGTCTGGGAGAGCTCTCGCCAGAGATTGATATTATGGGGGCCTGGGAGGTCTCTGTTGGACCAATGTCCTGAACTGAGCTTTCCCACCTCAGAGGTTCAGGCCTGACACCTGGCTGGAGCACCAAGACCCTGTCAGCCACATGACTCAGAAGGGAGAAAAGAAAAAATAACGAAAGAAAGAAAAGAAATAAAATTAAGTATTAAAATAAAAAGTAAAAGTATATTATTAAAATAAAAAATTTAAAAAATAGAGCAACCAAACTAATAAACAAATCCCAAATCCACCAATGATAAAAAGTGGTAAGAACTATACTAAAAAAAAAAGACAGAACCCTAGGACAAATGGTAAAAGCAAACCTATACAGACAAAATCACACACAGAAGCATACAGATTCACAGTCACAGAAAGAGAAAAATGAAAAAAAAATCTATATATATAAAAAAAAGGAAGAGAGCAACCAAATCAATAAACAAATGTACCAATGATAATAAGCTCTAAATACTAAACTAAGATAAACATAAATCTAGAAACAAATTAGATTCAGAAGCAAATCCCAAGTCTACAGTTGCTACCAAAGTCCACCTCTTCAGTTTGGGGATGATTCGTTGTCTGTTCAGGTATTCCACAGATGCAGGGGACATCAAGTTGATTGTGGAGATTTAATCCACTGCTCCTGAGGCTGCACGGAGAAATTTCCTCTTCTCTTCTTTGTTCGCACAGCTCCTGGGGTTCAGCTTTCGATTTGGCCCCGCCACTGCACGTAGGTCACCCTCTGGCATCTGTTCTTTTCCCAGACAGCAGGGGGTTAAAGGAGTGGCTGATTAGGGGGGTCTGGCTCACTCAGGCCGGGGTGAGAGGGGTATGGAATGTGGGGCAAGCCTGCAGCTGCAGAGGCCAGCATGACATTGCAACAGCCTGAGGCATGCTGTGTGTTCTCCCCGGGAAATTGTCCCTGGATCACGGGACACTGGCCATGGCGGGCTCCCTGGAGGGGAGGTGTTGATAGTGACCTGTGCTTGCACACAGGATTCTTGGTGGCTGCAGCAGCAGCCTTAGCATTTCATGCCCATCTCTGGTGTCTGCGCTGATAGCCATGGCTCGTGCCCGTCTCTGGAGCTCGTTTAGACAGTGTTCTGAATCCCTTCTCCTCGTGCACCCCGTAACAATGGTCTCTTGACTCTTAGGCAGTTTCAAACTTTTTCCTGGACTCCCTTCCCAGCTAGCTGTGGTGCAATAGCCCCCTTCAGGCTGTGTTCGTGCAGCCAACCCGAGTCTTCTCTCTGTGATCTGACCTCCGAAGCCTGAGCCTCAGCTCCCAGCCCCTGCCCGCCCTGGCGGGTGAGCAGACAAGCCTCCTGGGCTGATGAGTGCTGGTCGGCACTGATCCTCTGTGTGGGAATCTCTTTGCTTTGTCCTCTGCACCCCTGCTGCTGCACTCTTCTCTGTGGCTCCGAAGCTTCCCCCCGCCCACCCCCCATCTCCGCCAGTGAAGGTGCTTCCTAGTGTGTGGAAACTTCCTCCTTTACAGCTCCCTCCCAGAGGTGCAGGGCCTGTCCCTCTTCTTTTGTCTCTGTGTTTCCTTTTTTCTTTTGCCCTATCCAGATATGTGGGGAGTTTCTTGCCTTTTGGGAAGTCTGAGGTCTTCTGCCAGGTCTTCAGTAGGTGTTCTGTAGGAGTTGTTCCACATGTAGATGTATTTTTGATGTACTTGTGGGGAGGAAGGTGATCTCCACGTTTACTCCTCTGCCATCTTGAAGGTCCTACCATCACATTATTTTAGTTTAAGGTGTACAACAGAATGATTTGATATTTTGTATATATTATGAAACAATCACCATAATAACTCTAGTTAATATCCATCTCCACATAAAGCTACAAATTTTTTTCTTGATGAGAACTTTTGAGATTTACTCTCTTGGGAAATATAAACTATGGTATTATTAACTATAGTCACCATGCTATAGTTGACTATGGTCACTACCATTTATTGAAGAGACTGTCCTTTCCTCATTGTATTTCTTGGTTCCTTTTTCATAAATTTAATTGACCACATATGTGTGGGTACAGTTTTAGGTTCACAGTCCTGCTCCAACCCCACCCCAGCCCCCTGCTTCTGGCAACCATCAATCTGTTTTCTGTATCTATAAATTTTTTTTCAGATTACACATATAAGTGAGATCATACAGTATTTGCATTTCTCTGACTGACTTATTTCACCTACATAATACCCTCTAGGTCAATTCATATTGTCACAAATAGTAATATTTCATTCTTTTTCAATGGCTGAATAATATTCCATTGTATGTATATATTTGTATATGTTTGTATACACATGTATACATGTCTTGACTACTGTAAATAATGCTGCAATGAACATGGGGGTACATATATCTTTTTGAATTACTGTTTTCATTTTCTTTGAATAAATATCCAGAAGTGGAATTGCTGGATCATACAGCCATTCTATTTTTAATTTTTTGAGGAACATTTAAACTATTTTCCATAGTGGCTGCACCAATTTACATCCCCACCAACAGTGCAGCAGGGTTCCCTTTTCTCCACATCCTCACCAATACTTGTTATTTCTTGTTTGTTTGTTTGTTTTTGGGTTTTTTTGATTATAGCCATTCTGACAGGTGTGAGGTTATATCTCATTGTGGTGTTGATTTGCATTTTCTTGATGATTAGTAATATTGAGTATCTTTTCATGTGCCTGTTGGCCATCTACATGTATTCTTTGGAAAAATGTCTATTCAGATCCTCTGCTCATTTTTCAATCAAATTGTTTTGTTTTGTTCCCCTGCTATTGGGTTGTAGAAGTTCTTTATATATTTTGGATATTAACCCCTTATCAGATATATAATTTGTAAATATTTTCTCCCAGTTGATAAGTTGCCTTTTCGTTTTGTTGATGGTTTCCTTTGCTGTGCAGAAGCTTTTTAGTGTGACATAGTCCCATTTAGTTTTGCTTCTGTTGTCTGTGATTTTGGTGTCAATTCCAAAAAATCACTGCCAAGACCAATGTCAAGAAGCTTACTGGTTATGTCTTCTTCTAGGAGTTATATGGTTTCAGGTCTTATATACAAGTCTTTAATCCATTTTGAGTTGATTTTTGTGTAAGGTGTAAGATAATGGTCCAGTTTAATTTTTCTGAATGTGGCTTTCCAGTTTTCCCAACACCACTTATTGAAGAGATTGTCCTTTCCTCATTGTATATTCTTGATTCCTTTTTTTAATAAATTAATTGACCATAATTAATAGACCATGGTCTATTTCTGGGCTGTATATTCTGTTCCATTGATCTTGGTGACTGTTGTATTAACCTTTCTTAAATCACTATTAGCATTGAAATGTAGAACATCTATAGGCAAGAAGAATAACAACAGCAATAGTATATACAGTTAAATTCTGTGTGATCTGATAGTAGACAAAAATAAAAATCTCATTCAACTGTAAACTCCTAAAGGACAAACAATGCAGCTGAAGAAAGTTCAGAAGAAATATAATTTTAATATCAGATTATTGTAATCTTTGTTTTTTAACCCTTTTATTACAGGGAGAATTATGGAAACATTTAAAATATAATTAGGTTCAACGTGGCTCTGGAAGAAGTAAAGGATTTTCATAATATTAAAAAACCATTTTATTTACAACCATTCAAAATCAGCCAACAATCTCTAGGCTGGGTAGACAATGGTGACTTCATAATGGATGAATCTGAAGGATCAGATGGCCAATTGCTTTATGTACAGTTCTTGAATACCACAATGAACTGAACATGAAAAGTCATCAGAATTCTCTCATTAATACAAGAGAGAATTTTAAAATAGGCAATAATGTCAAATAATTTGAAAACATGAAGAAAATTGTAACATTGTGGGTTGAGGGAACAACCAACACCTTCTCAACCATGCCAATGCTGCTTCATATAAAAATTCTCTTGGTTTTCATGAAAAGATAAATATTAACACTTCCATTTTATTAACAGAGTGCTCAAAAGCTCAAATGACTTACTTAAGATCATGAAATGAGCCAGAAATAAAATCAGAAACACATACTGTCTTCTCAGCACTATTCCTTAAGTGAAAAAACAAAAATGCCATCTTGAATTAATTAAAACTGGAAAGCTATAAAAATGAAAGAAATTATCAAGGAGCATGATTTTGCAAAAGGAAAAATTCATTTTATAGCATATATAGATTTATTTTTTGGCATTTTAACTTATAGGGATATGGCTTTAATTTAGGTTTGAAAATTTTTCTGAAAGCAGCAGCAACACTTTTCCACCTGGGTAAGTAAACATGCCAGGGCCCACCATTCATCTCAGTCATACTTTTCTGCAATAAATGGACATGAAAGAACTGAATGAATATTAAAACAAAGGTTGTCATATTCAGCAAATCTCTCCAGGGTCTTACAGATGGATTGAAATCAAGCACTATCCAGATTAATTTCATTCATTAACCAATATAAAATAATTAAATAGCAAAAACTCTAGGAAGCCAACAGGCCATTTTAAACAGATCTTTAAAAATTGAGGGGAAAATATTTGAGAGTGGAGACAGGAATTAACCACAGAGTAAATTATTTCTGAGTACTAAAGGAGAATCTTTCAGATAGCCAGGTGAGTCCATCCTGCCCCAGAAGCACAGATGGGAGAAAATATTTTATCAGAGACGGCAGCAGCAGTCGTAAGTGTAAGACTGAACAATCTGAGCAAGAACAGATGGAAAGAGAAATAAGTAGAGGTGTGAACATAAACTCAATAAAGATTCTGTGCTCAAACACCAAACTCTGAGAAATTACTGGTATGAGGGAGAGAAAGTCTTCCAAAGGTCACATTAGTCCTGATGAGAGTGACCAATTGTGACATACACAAAATTAGGGTGCATCTTGACTCACAGCAATGCCAGCACTACCATATTTGTGCTATTCCACTACTGTTCTAACTATATCTGATGGATAGAGAGGTAGAGACACTAGAAAATAAAACCATATGACCCAGTGCCTCTCTCCTGAGAATCTGGAGTTGGAAGAGAAAGACATGGGGTCCCACGGAGATGTGTGCTGAGTCAAGACAAGGGTAGCACTCTAAAATAAGCTCCACTAATGCCAGTTACTGAGGTCCCAGACCCACCTCTCATCCCTGCCTCCCCAGAAGGATGACTGCTTAGCTTTCTTTGGATCATGTATAGCTCCCTCCAGTAACTCCATTTTCTCCTTGAGACACCGAGAATCATTTTCTCTCTGTTGGTTGCAATAAAGTAAACCTTGCCTAATTTATCTGTCCAGTGTAAAATGTCACAGCATGATGTGAGATGTGAATGAGTGTGAGCCACATAAAAGGAACGAACAAATGATGCCAAACAAAATGCTCCCCATCCAATAACAAAGTACCAAACATAAACAGAAAACAGACATCAGTCTTATTCACTCCTAATTAGGAGATAGTTAGTAATGGACCAGTAGAAATGTAGAAGATATAACTATTTATGGTCTTTTTGTATGTGCACTTAAATTAACAGTTTACATATTTTATGCATATTATTCCATGGTGTGTGTCTAGTTCTCCTTGAACGGTTAACCAAATGAATCCTTCAATGCCTAGAGAGTGCAGACCTTACAAAATGATGCCTAAACAAGACTTACTGCTATCCGGAGTTTCTATAGTTATGCAGATAATATATATGTATAGTAAATCAGGTAAGCTCTAACAATAAAGATCATGGCAGGGGGGAGGTGGGGAGGGGACACAATGAAATCAGTTGTGCCTTTATATTGAAGCAATCTGGACAGATGATGCTTATCTTCGAGAAAAGTGATATGGAGAACCAAGATGGCAGTGACTTAATTGATATATATTTCCAAGGTGGTTCTCTTGGACATATGCACCACTTCAGTGTACATTATAAAAAATACATTTTACAGGATGACTAAGTTTCAAAAGTAGGTTACAAGGATATCAACTATCCTATGCAATTGTGCTTTCCCATAACTTTTATGGGAAAGCTGACTGTTTCATTGCACTGGACAGGATAAAAGTATAGTCAGATTCTTGGAATTCATTGAAAGAACTGTATCAGTACTGTGAAACTGGAACTCAACAAAAGTCATATTGAAGAAATTTCTGGGTTTATTCTCTTATTAGATCCTTCTTGTATTTGTTTTCAAGTGACCTTTTCAATATAATTGCTGGTGAAATATAAGAGGCCTGCCCGCCTCTCTATGGTTTACATTCTGTAACCTAATTAAAAGTAATTGTCTTGAGTCTTAATTTCATTTAACACATTCTGAATTATTGACATTGCTGAAGTGTACTTATTGTTCACTTGGTGGAACTTAATTATGTTTTATTATGATAAAGATTTAATACATAATTATTTTTATAACTTAGATAAGCCAAGAAAGGAATAGAAATCATCTGTAACTCTTTAATTCTATGAAAATGGAGATATAATATTTTGTTTATTGCTCACATTTTACTTCTTGTAAAAATGAGGAATTAGAAAATGATTTTTACTTTACTACTTGCTTAGTGAAATAATATTTCATTTAAAATACCCTACATAATACTATAGAATGACATAACCAAACCATATTTCTGAAAGTCCAGATGGTGTAATACTGTGTAAAACATGAGATGTTTGCGTATATTGTTTAGTTTTTGAAATCTTACCCAATACTGTTCACAGCTAGGATTCGTACTTTAGTTTTCTGGTTCTAAATTCTGTTTTTTCCCACAATGTCACAATAGAATACATAACGTTGCCACTGTTCAAAACCTTTTTTTTGAACTATCCTTTTGCAATTTCCTTCAGAATCAATTTATGAGCTATGAAAGAAAGCTAACTCACTACAATATACCAAACATCTCTGAGACTTTTGTGAGTAGAAACTATTTTTCATTTCCAAAGAGCCTTGAGATTGTAGAAATAGATGGGTAAATTATCAATGACAAAAAAATTCCACGGTCACAGAGAAAGTCAGCTCACTTTTTTCATCCAGTCATCCAGTCACTAATTCAGTGAGTGTTTATTGTTTTTCCTACTCTGTACAAAATACTGCATACAGAGGTGATAATTAGTAGTGAAGAGACAAAAATTATCTGAGTTGACAATGAGTGCAATGGCAGATAGGAACAAAAAAAATCAATTAAAATAAAAATGTGATAAGTAATCCAATAGAGATAATATTGTTTCTAGCAGATAATATTGGAAGTGCTTTTAAACTATGGAAAGAATAAATGTGCCATCACCCCAGCCATATAAACTGCAACAAGAGAGTAGAGTGTCCAAGCACATAGATCTTGATACACTCTTTGGACTTCAACATCTTGATTTTTAGCTGGGCGACTTTGCAGTTTGGAGAAGTTGATTAATTTTACAAAACCTCAGTGTCTTCTTATAAAAAAAGGGGGATACCTCAAAAGAGTAAGGAGGGGAAGAACACACTGAGAAGAGATCAATGCATTCAGAGGATTCGAAAAATTCTCTGTGTTGGGAAGTGAGGAACACCTAGAGCACAGAGTTGCCTGGGCCTCCAACCATCCTAGAGTGTCATCTCTTAGCCACCAACAGGTGGGAGTGGAAGTTCTGTTCTCTCTCACAAGGAGACGATGCAAAGTATTACAGAGGAATAAGGAAAAGAAAAAAAAGAAACTTGTCTGGATATTTTAGAAATTTGTCAACTGCTGAGCTCTAAAGGATGCAAGAGGTTGGAGGAGGAAGTGAAATATAGGGAACTTTGCTGTGTTTAATTAGCGGTATCTGTGTTAATACTTAAGTTTTAGAGATTTAATTAAAGGTTGGGTCTTGTGTTTAATTACATTTGTTGGCTGAACTATGTTCTTTTGAAGCTTACACTGTGTAAAAACTGAACCACTTTGGTTCCAGGAATTATTTGGATTTCACAAGTTGGTGTCACATAGGCTGATGCTGTAAAATGCTTAGCATACTGCCTCACACAAGGTAAGCACTCAAAAAATTAATGTTCTTGTCATTATTAATAATGTACAGTTTATAAACTCTGATTTTGATTATTTATATGACTAATCTGAATCTAATTTTAATTTGAGGAAACCTATAAAAAATTCACAGAAAAAGAAAGATCAAACCCAATAATACTGGATATACTTAAGAGAAACAGAGGTCAGAAGAAACAGTCTGCACAGATACTAAGCAGAGCTACAACAGGTGAATGTAAAACAAAGGTCTTTTCTTTTTTCAGCTAACGCAAAAGAAAAATTCAGTGGAACACAGGTCCAGTCATCTAGTAAAGTAGAATAAATATTTAAAATGAAATTTATATGTTTATCTGGATTTGAGTGCTGAAGTTAGTCACAAGGATCTTTATATCAGGACTGAACAGCATAATGCATAATATCCTTGATAAAATTCTTATGTAAAAAGTGCAAAGATGGCTCACATATTGCTATTTATTATCTCTCCTTTTGAAAGCTGAGAGCATAATATGTTTCTGCAAAGGCAATTCTACTGAAATGTAACTTTCTGGTGATTTACCTTATCACTGAGATACAGCTTGGGAATAATTTGGCCACTGAGCCTAAACCAGACCTTCTGAACCAATCTCCAGGGGGTGAGGCCCAGGATCAAACATTTTTTAAGTTTCCAATGTGACTCTAGCAATTAGACAGTACCAGTGAGACTGCTAGTTGCTCCCCCCAGATCCATTCCCTGCTTTGCTCTTATAGGAATAGAACCCTTGATTTCTGTTGCCTTCTGGCTACCCAGAATAAGAACTAAATTTTCCAGCCTCTTCTGTTGGGTATTGCCATGTGACTATGTTTTATGCAACAGACTATAATAGAAGTTGACCTCTTCTGGACTTGTCCTTAAAGTAGAGGCCATGCCACTTCTTTATCCTTCCCTCATCCAGCTGCTTGATTGATGGTATAAAGCCTGGAACTCTGCACTTACCATGAGGATAGGAACCAAAAGCAGGGAAAGCTGAGAGAAATACTGGGTGGAGGCTGGTCGTTGGATTATCTCAAGAAGACAAATGACCACATCAGCCCTGGACCACCTGCTTCCTGGCTATTACTGTGAGAGAGAAATAAGCTTTCATCGTGTTTAAGCCACTATTATTTGGCTAGTCACTAATTAATATAGACAGTTCTCAGAGTCATTTTCTAAGATAATATACAAATTAAAAATATCAGTAGAATCCTTAATTTTGCCTTTATAGTTTACAGGCAAATTTTAAATTGTAACAGTCTTGATTTTGAAGGACACTCCTGTAATGTGAAAGTAGGATTACATTATTCTCTTCTGGTCTCCCAGAGCAGGTAGTGGCCATTTTGTCTGAAATCTATACTAAGCCTTAGAAAGGGGAATGTTATGATTCATTCCTGACTTAGTCTTTTAAATACAGGAATATACTTTATCAGAAGGTTCTTACTGTCCATTTGAATTCTTGTGGTATGTTTTTGTGAAAGTGTCTTAAAAGGTTCAGATCAAGGACAACATGAGGTGATTTGATCCCAGTCTACTTCTACTGAAACAAATTGAGTCAGAAACCAAAATATAATAAGTCAAGAGAAATTCCAAATCATATTTGAGTAGTTTACTAATCAATACAGAGTAGATTAAAATTTAAAATCAGCCTCTCTCTCTCTCTCCTCTCTCTCTCTCTCTCTCTCTCTCTTCTAGAGGAAGCACCATTCCAACAATTTATATAGAAGAAAGCCAATACTTGTGGAACACATATAAAAGGAAAATTCTACCTCATCAGCCTAGGATACATCTTGACTATTTTTTGACTATTTCCACAGAACATAAGGAAAATGGATGGGGAACATGGCGCTTCAAAACGTGGCCATTCCATTTCCAAGAGGTAATTTATGTTACTTACATGTGGAGAGTGAGAAATTGCAGTTATTCTTCAAAATTCTTTAAGTGCTGAGAAATTTGATATGCTGGCTATTTTCTAGAACTTCTATGGAAAAAGAGTTATCCCAAATTAGAAATTAAAATATTATTGGATATCACCACTGTCAATTAGTTTAGGTATAAATGAGGGAGAACAGATAGCAGTGACAAATGAAGGGTTTAAGGTAGGTGACCTCAATATGTTCCTTTCTAGCTCTAATTTTCATGATTCTGTGATTTACTTGAATGTATAAATTCTGATATTTAAACTCAAGACAAATAAACAAAAGTAGTCTCATGACTTCACAACAGCTATCATCAACCTGAATCTTGCATATGGAATGAACAGGTAGTTGTTGAGCTTCCAAGCCTGTCTTCACAAAAGTAGGAGGTGAACATGTACATAGAATTCTATGCAGTTTCTACATAGGACAAAGATTGGGCCTCTCCAGCTTGGGGGAAGCCAGGTATACAACACACAACACAGTGCCTAGGAAGACTTTTGCATTCACAATGAAAACCAAGTTAATTTTCAAGCTTCATCGAAGTGCCTACTTATTATTATCTTTAGTCAGTCTAGTTAGTTCTAGATTAGATAACTCTAGAAACCTGAAAACATTTTGTGAATTGCTTTCTCATGAATTTACGAGGACATAACGTCATCTCAGATAGCAAAGATGTGTATATGATTTAGATCACACATCTGAGGAAACCAGTCAATAACCCACTCAAGGGTCTTTTCTTCTTCCTTTATACTAAAACTCTAACTTTATGAATTCCCCAAATCTTCATTTAACTGTTTTGGTTTAATTTTTTGGCAGTCCAAGTCTCTTTGGAATTTAGAAACTAAAGAATCTATAATCAGAATGGCTATTAAATACTTAAATAGCTAACAAACTGGGAGGTAGGGAGGAGGTGAAATGGAAAAGAGAGCCCAGTTACAGGGAATCTGCCATGTTAGTTCCTCACATCCAAAATAAGGACAAAAATAGGAAATGTGCTTGACTCGAGTTTCAGAAAATGTGGAGACAGATTTAGTGTAATTTATTTAATATTTACTCAAAAGGACAAGTCAAATAATGGTTTTCTGATTCACTGCACTTTGAAAAATCATTAAAAATCATTTATCACTAATCCCACTACAAGGAACATTTATTCTTTCCCTGAAACATCGTCAATAACTTGGGCACTGGAAGCTTGCACTGTGCAAAAAACAGGTTTGCAAACAGGACAACTGTGAAGTGGAACGCAGGGCCATTGGGAATGACTGGGGTTATAGGAAAGATACTATGCTTGATTCCGACTCACATTACAGAGCAGTTGCCCAGCTGATGATTTGATCTACTTCTATAAAATCTGTTAATTATTTCTCAGATTCATTTTCCATCCCTATTTTCTTGAGGTGTCCAGCTTTAGCATTTTTTTGGATTGAGGCTGAGTACTAATT
This sequence comes from Mesoplodon mirus, assembly GCF_964341445.2. Taxonomy (NCBI): domain Eukaryota; kingdom Metazoa; phylum Chordata; class Mammalia; order Artiodactyla; family Ziphiidae; genus Mesoplodon; species Mesoplodon mirus. The sequence goes on from NC_138980.1 coordinate 75,838,096, forward strand.
ATTTGTTGTGCCCTCTTGCAATAAGAGTAAAGTTAGTTCAGATGATATGACAACTAGAAGCAAATAGAAGAACTACTTTACTGTGCTGGGTCTGTAATGCCTAGAAGGTAGCTAAGCTGGCTAAGCATTTTGTAGTGAAGAGTTACTTTAAGCATGATCAGATGCAACTGCTGGAGCAGTCATAGAGGATCCAGGCAAATGGGATTCTAGGCTGATCCTGCCATTTCTTCACTGTTCGTTGGGAAAAAGCATTTAATCTCTTTGGGCATAAGGCTCTCCATCTTGGAAAATAAATATTTATTAGCATAAATATTTCCTAAAATTTTCCTATTATAAAATTCTACAGAATAAAAGTACTTTATTAATGATTGGAAAATGCTTGTGTTTATTAAATAGTTTGATTGATACTTTGTCGATAAAACCAATCCTAAAAGCACACTAAAAGGATCACTTGGGGGGCTTCCCTGGTGGCGCAGTGGTTGAGAGTCTGCCTGCTGATGCAGGGGACATGGGTTGGTGCCCCAGTCCGGGAGGATCCCACATGCCGAGAAGCGGCTGGGCCCATGAGCCATGGCCGCTGAGCCTGCGTGTCCGGAGCCTGTGCTCCACAAAGGGAAAGGCCACAGCAGTGAGAGGCCCACGTACCGCAAAAAAAAAAAAAAAAAAAAAAGGATCACTTGGATGTGGACATCCTTTGCCACCTTCTCTGTAGGGCATGAGGCTTCACCCCAATCTCCTTCCACACTCTAATATCCACATGTTCCTGTACAGAGGGTTTTGAAAACTTCTTCGCCTAAAGAAATACCTTGATAAATGTGCTTAAATTTCACAAGATCAAAGCAGATTTCTAGCATTCATAACAAATAATAATATAATATTTTTCATTATGAAAGGAAGATTCGTAAAAATTGTGGAAAATAGAAAAGTAGAAAGTGAGAACAGGTTTTTCACTTATGACCCAAAGATTTTGTTTGTTACTTTTTATTGTTTATCATCCCACAGTCTGGTATATATGAACAAATTTAGTTATGATCATCTGACATATTCAAAATGCTATAATACTGATTATTAAACGTCAGGTTTTCTTATTTTAAGAACAATATGTTTACATTGTATGTGGTTTAGAAAATAAGAGGGCAATGCAAAGAAGAAAATGAAAACATCTAAAATCTTCTTTAAAAAGACAATTGTTTGTAGAGGGCTAGGGAAAGCTCTAGAAAAGGGACTCGTTGTGAACACATTCAAACTACTGGCCCCTTGATTCCATGTGTTGATTATGGCGGGGAGGAGGGAAATCCTGACTATAATTGTGGGCTCACAGGTGAGTCAGCTCAGCTACAAAGACCTATCATCCATGTGTTGTAGGACACTAGCTCTGTTTATTTTTCAAAAATCATGTCTCCCATTTGTACTTAGGCCCTATCTCCTCTTCTGCACAGCTGAATATTTGCAATTATGTTTGGTACTGGGCATTCTGCTACAAAACAATAAAAACACAGAATATACACAAAGTAGAAAGATACTGAACATACTGGCATATTTTCTAACCAATGTGTCTATATGCATATGTTTTACAAAGTACATATTATATTCCACAGACTGACCCAAGATGAGGCATTGGGACAGAAACTTCTAGAAAAGCTGTAATCTCAGCCCTACTAACACCTTTGCAGTTTCCAGGAAGATAATTTAAAGGTAGTTCCTTGACTCATGGATAATGTATCTCCCCAGTAGTTACATCAACACCATTGTCAGCACTTCAGAGGCCACTTTTTTCAGCAGTTCCATGACCACCCACACATTTGGTACTTCCCTAGAAGGACCCACAGATCTCAGTATACGGTTGCACTCATGGCTAAGATATATTACAGCAACACAGCTCAGCTACACAGGCAGATCAGTAGGGAATAAAGACATATTAGGCAGAGTCTGGAGCTTTCCTATCCTCTCCCTGAAGGGGCTACACACAGATCACTCTCCCCAAGCAGTGAAGTACAGCTACACATCTGCAGTGTTTCTGTACAAAGAAGCCTGTGTGAGACTCAGATCCCACAGTTTTTAACTGGGGGCTCGTCACATAGGGACTCACTGCCCAGCCACAGCTACTAAAATCCTAGACTCCCAGACAGAAAGCTACTGTTCACCATAAATTACATTGTTTAGGCAGACTGGTACAGTGGCCTTTTCAGCATTGGAAACATTCTAAAGCCAATGCCAGCCAGATGCCAGCTCTGCCATTTACTGGATGCATGGCTTGATCTTTTTAAGATTGTTTTCTTACCTTTAACTGGGCAATATAAAAAGGAATACGGTTGTGAAATCACAATCCTCATGATGCACTTAGCACAATATCTGGCACACTGCATTGTATGCAAACTATCATTATTATCATCGAGTTAAAACAAAATTATATGAATGGTACTTATAATATCTCAGTGATTTAATAGGAGCTTTAAAGACACTGAGGGGGATTGTAGGAAGATGGCAGAAGAGTAAGACGCGGAGATCACCTTCCTCCCCACAGATACATCAGAAATTCATCTACACGTGGAACTGTTCCTAGAACACCCACTGAACGCTGGCAGAAGACCTCAGACTTCCCAAAAGGCAAGAAACTCCCCACGTACCTGGATAGGGCAAAAGAAAAAAGAATAAACAGAGACAAAAGGATAGGGATGGGACCTGCACCAGTGGGAGGGAGCCGTGAAGGAGGAAAGGTTTCCACACACTAGGAAGCCCCTTCCCGGGCGGAGACTGCGGGTGGCGGAGGGGGAAGCTTCGGAGCTGCGGAGGAGAGCAAAGCAACAGGGGTGCAGAGGGCAAAGTGGAGAGATTCCCGCACAGAGGATCGGTGCCGACCAGCACTCACCAGCCCGATAGGCTTGTCGGCTCACCCTCCGGGGTGGGCCGGGCTGGGAGCTGAGGCTTAGGCTTCAGTCGGATTCCAGGGAGAGGATTGGGGTTGGTGGCGTGAACACAGCCTGACGGGATTAGTGCACCACAGCTAGCCGGGAGGGAGTCCGGGGAAAAGTCTGGACCTGCTGAAGAGGCAGGAGATTTTTTCTTTCCTCTTTGTTTCCTGGTGCTCGAGGAGAGGGGATTAAGAGCGCCGCTTAAAGGAGCTCCAGAGACGGGCGTGAGCCATGGCTAACAGTGCGGACCCCAGAGACAGGCATGAGACGCTAAGGCTGCTGCTGCTGCCAACAAGAAGCCTGTGTGTGAGCACAGTTCACTATCCACACCACCCCTCCCGGGAGCCTGTGCAGCCCGCCACTGCCAGGGTCCCGTGATCCAGGGACAACTTCCCCAGGAGAATGCACAGTGCGCCTCACGATGGTGCAACGTCATGCCGGCCTCTGCCGCTGCAGGCTCGCCCCACATCTGTACCCCTCCCACCCCCAGCCTGAGTGAGCCAGAGCCCCCTAATCAGCTGGTCCTTTAACCCCGTCCTGTCTGAGTGAAGAACAGACACCCCCAGGCGACCTACACGCAGAGGCAGGGACAAATCCAAAGCTGAACCCCGGAAGCTGTGCGAACAAAGAAGGGAAAGGGCAATTTCTCCCAGCAGCCTCAGGAGCAGCGGATTAAATCTCCACAGTCAACTTGATGCACCCTGCATCTGTGGAATACATGAATAGACAACGAATCATCCCAAATTGAGGAGGTGGACTTAGAGAGCAAGATTTATGCTTTTTTCCCCTTTTCCTCTTTTTGTGAGTGTGTATATGTATATGCTTCTGTGTGAGATTTTGTCTGTATAGCTTTGCTTTCACCATTTGTCCTAGGGTTCTGTCTGTCCATTTTTTTTCTTAAAAATTTTTTTCTTAATAATTATTTTTTATTTTAATAACTTTATTTTATTTTACTTTATTTTATCCCCTTTCTTTCCTTCTTTCTTTCTACTTTTTCTCCCTTGTTTTCTGAGCCATGTGGATGAAAGTCTCTTGGTGCTACAGCCAGGAGTCAGTGCTGTGCCTCTGAGGTGGCAGAGCCAACTTCAGGACACTGGTCCACAACAGACCTCCCAGCTCCAAGTAAATCAAATGGAGAAAATCTCCCAGAGATCTCCATCTCAACACCAACACCCAGCTTCACTCAATGACCAGCAAGCTACAGTGCTGGACACCCTATGCCAAACAACTAGCAAGACAGGAACACAACCCCACCCATTAGCAGAGAGGCTGCCTAAAATCATAATAAGTCCACAGACACCACAAAACACACCACCAGACATGGATCTGCCCACCAGAAAGACAAGATCTAGCCTCCTCCACCAGAACACTAGTCCCCTCCACGAGGAAGCCTATACAACCCACTGAACCAACTTTAGCCACTGGGGACAGACACCAAAAACAACGGGAACTACGAACTTGCAGACTGCAAAAAGGAGACCCCAAACACAGTAAGTTAGGCAAAATGAGAAGACAGAAAAACACACAGCAGATGAAGGAGCAAGGTTAAAACCCACCAGACCTAGCAAATGAAGAGGAAATAGGCAGTCTATCTGAAAAAGAATTCAGAATAATGATAGTAAAGATGATCCAAAATCTGGAAATAGAATAGAGAAAATGTAAAAAACATTTAACAAGGACCTAGAAGAACTAAAGAGGAAATAAGCAATGATGAACAACACAATAAATGAAATTAAAAATACTCTAGAAGGGATCAAGAGCAGAATAATTGAGGCAGAAGAACGGATAAGTGACTTGAAGATAAAATAGTGGAAATAACTACTGCAGAGCAGAATAAAGAAAAAAGAATAAAAAGAATTGAGGACAGTCTCAGAGACCTCTGGGACAACTTTAAATGCAACAACATTCGAATTATAGGGGTCCCAGAAGAAGAAGAGAAAAAGAAAGGGACTGAGAAAATATTTGAAGAGATTATAGTTGAAAACTTCCCTAATATGGGAAAGGAAATAGTTAATCAAGTCCAGGAGGCACAGAGAGTCCATTACAGGATAAATCCAAGGAGAAATATGCCAAGACACATATTAATCAAACTATCAAAAATTAAATAAAAAGAAAACATATTAAAAGCAGCAAGGGAAAAACACACAAGGGAATCCCCGTAAGGTTAACAGCTGATCTTTCAGCAGGAACTCTGCAAGCCAGAAGGGACTGGCAGGACATATTTAAAGTGATGAAGGAGAAAAACCTACAACCAAGATGACTCTACCCAGCAAGGATATCATTAAGATTTGATGGAGAGATTAAAATGTTTACACACAAGCAAAAGCTGAGAGAGTTCATCACCACCAAACCAGCTTTACAACAAATGCTAAAGGAACTTCTCTAGCCAGGAAACACAAGAGAAGGAAAAGACCTACAATAACAAACCCAAAACAATTAAGAAAATGGGAATAGGAACATACATATCGATAATTACCTTAAATGTAAATGGATTAAATGCTCCCACCAAAAGACACAGATGGCTGAATGGATACAAAAACAAGACCCATATATATGCTGTCTACAAGAGACCCACTTCAGACCTAGGGACAAATGCAAACCGAAAGTGAGGGGATGGAAAAAAATATTCCATGCAAATGGAAATGAAAAGAAAGCTGGAGTAGCAATTCTCATATCAGACAAAATAGACTTTAAAATAAAGACTATTACAAGAGACAAAGAAGGACACTACATAATGATCAAGGGATCGATCCAAGAAGAAGATATAACAATTATAAATATTTATGCACCCAATATAGGAGCACCTTAATACATAAGGCAAATACTAACAGCCATAAAAGGGGAAATCGACAGTAACACAATCATAGTAGGGCACTTTAACACCCCACTTTCACCAATGGACAGATCATCCAAAATGAAAATAAATAAGGAATCACAGGCTTTAAATGATACATTAAACAAGATGGACTTCATTGATATTTATAGGACATTCCATCCACAAACAACAGAATACACATTTTTCTCAAGTGCTCATGGAACATTCTCCAGGATAGATCATATCCTGGGTCACAAATCAAGCCCTGGTAAACGTAAGAAAATTGAAATCATATCAAGTATCTTTTCTGACCACTACGCTATGAGACCAGATATCAATTACAGGAAAAGATCTGTAAAAGATACAAACACATGGGGCTTCCCTGGTGGCGCAGTGGTTGAGAGTCCGCCTGCCGATGCAGGGGACACGGGTTCGTGCCCCAGTCCGGGAATATCCCACATGCTGCAGAGCAGCTGGGCCCGTGAGCCATGGTCACTGAGCCTGCGCATCCGGAGCCTGTGGTCCACAATGGGAGAGGCCACAACAGTGAGAGGCCCGCATACCGTAAAAAAAAAACAAACAAACAAACACATGGAGGCTAAACAATACACTACTTAATAATGAAGTGATCACTGAAGAAATCAAAGAGGAAATAAAAAAATATCTAGAAACAAATGACAATGGAGACACAATGACCCAAAACCTATGGGATGCAGCAAAAGCAGTTCTAAGAGGGAAGTTTATAGCAATACAATCCTACCTTAAGAAAGAGGAAACATCTCAAATAAACAAGCTAATCTTGCACCTAAAGCAATTAGAGAAAGAAGAACAAAAAAAACCCCAAAGTTAGCAGAAGGAAAGAAATCATAAAGATCAGATCAGAAATAAATGAAAAAGAAATGAAGGAAATGATAGCAAAGATCAATAAAACTAAAAGCTGGTTCTTTGAGAAGATAAACCAAATTGATAAGCCATTAGCCAGACTCATCAAGAAAAAAAGGGAGAAGATTCAAATCAATAGAATTAGAAATGAAAAAGAAGAAGTAACAACTGACACTCCAGAAATACAAAGGATCATAAGAAATTACTACAAGCAACTCTATGCCAATATAATGGACAACCTGGAAGAAATAGACAAATTATTAGAAATGCACAACCTTCCAAGACTGAACCAGGAAGAAATAGAAAATATGAACAGACCAATCACAAGCACTGAAATTGAAACTGTGATTAAAAATCTTCCAACAAAAAAAGCCCACGACCAGATGGCTTCACAGGCCAATTCTATCAAACATTTAGAGAAGAGCTAACACCTATCCTTCTCAAACTCTTCCAAAATATAGCAGAGGAAGGAACACTCCCAAATTCATTCTATGAGGTGACCATCACCCTGATACCAAAACGAGACAAAGATGTCACAAAGAAAGAAAACTACAGGCCAATATCACTGATGAACATAGATGCAAAATTCTCAACAAAATACTAGCAAACAGAATCCAACAGCACATTAAAAGGATCATACACCATGATCAAGTGGGGTTTATTCCAGAAATGCAAGGATTCTTCAATATACGCAAATCAATCAACGTGATACACCATATTAACAAACTGAAGGAGAAAAACCATATGATCATCTCAATAGATGCAGAAAAGGCTTTTGACAAAATTCAACACCAATTTATAATAAAAACCCTGCAGAAAGTAGGCATAGCGGGAACTTTCCTCAGCATAATAAAGGCCATATATGACAAACCCATAGCCAACATCGTCCTCAATGGTGAAAAACTGAAACCATTTTCACTAAGATCAGGAACAAGAAAAGGTTGCCCACTTTCACCACTATTATTTAACATAGTTTTGGAACTTTTAGCCACAGCCATCAGAAAAGAAAAAGAAATAAAAGGTATCCAAATTGGAAAAGAAGAGGTAAAGCTGTCACTGTTTGCAGATGACATGATACTATACATGGAGAATCGTAAAGATGCTACCAGAATACTACTAGAGCTAATCAATCAATTTGGTAAAGTAGCAGGATACAAAATTAATGCACAGAAATCTCTGGCATTCCTATACACTAATGATGAAAAATCTCAAAGCGAAATTAAGAAAACACTACCATTTCCCATTGCAACAAAAAGAATACAATATCTAGGTATACACCTACCTAAGGAGACAAAAGACCTGTATGCAGAAAATTATGACACTGATGAAAGAAATTAAAGATGATACAAATAGATGGAGAGATATACCATGCTCTTGGATTAGAAGAATCAACATTGTGAAAATGACTCTACTACCCAAAGCAATCTACAGATTCAATGCAATCCCTATCAAACTACCACTGGCATTTTTCACAGAACTAGAGGAGAAAATTTCACAATTTGTATGGAAACACAAAAAAACCTGAATATCCAAAGCAACCTGAGAACAAAAAAATGGAGCTGGAGGAATCAGGCTCCCTGACTTCAGAATATACTACAAAGCTACAGTAATCAAGACAGTATGGTAATGGCACAAAAGCAGAAATATAGATCAATGGAACAGGATAGAAAGACCAGATATAAACCCACGCACATATGGTCACCTTATCTTTGAGAAAGGAGACAAGAATATATAGTGGAGAAAGACAGCCTCTTCAATAAGTTGTGCTGGGAAAACTGGACTGGTACATGTAAAAGTATGAGATTAGAACACTCCTTAACACCATACACAAAAATAAGCTCAAAATGCATTAAAGACCTAAATGTAAGGCCAGACACTATCAAACTCTTAGAGGAAAACATAGGCAGAACACTCTATGACATAAATCACAGCAAGATCCTTTTGGACCCACCTCCTAGAGAAATGGAAATAAAAACAAAAGTAAACAAATGGGACCTAATGAAACTTCAAAGCTTTTGCACAGCAAAGGAAACCATAAACAAGACGAAAAGACAACCCTCAGAATGGGAGAAAATATTTGCCAACGAAGCAACTGACAAAGGCTTAATCTCCAAAATTTACAAGCAGCTCATGCAGCTCAATAACAAAAAAACAAACAACCCAATCCAAAAATGGGCAAAAGACCTAAACAGAGATTTCTCCAAAGAAGATATACAGACTGCCAACAAAGACATGAAAGAATGCTTAACATCATTAATCATTAGAGAAATGCAAATCAAAACTACAATGAGATATCATCTCACACCGGTCAGAATGGCCATCATCAAAAAATCTAGAAACAATAAATGCTGGAGAGGGTGTGGAGAAAAGGGAACACTCTTGCACTGCTGGTGGGAATGTAAATTGATACAGCCACTATGGAGAACAGTATGGAGGGTCCTTAAAAAACTACAAATAGAACTACCATATGACCCAGCAATCCCACTACTGGGCATATACCCTGAGAAAACCATAATTCAAAGAGTCATGTACCAAAATGTTCATTGCAGCTCTATTTACAATAGCCAGGACATGGAAGCAACCTAAGTGTCCATCATCGGATGAATGGATAAAGAGGATGTGGCACATATATACAATGGAATATTACTCAGCCATAAAAAGAAACGAAATTGAGTTATTTGTAGTGAGGTGGATGGACCTAGAGTCTGTCATACAGAGTGAAGTAAGTCAGAAAGAGAAAAACAAATACCATATGCTAACATATATGTAATCTAAAAAAAAAAAGGTTATGAAGAACCTAGGGGTAAGACGGGAATAAAGACACAGACCTACTAGACAATGGACTTGAGGATATGCGGAGCAGGAAGGGTAAGCTGTGACAAAGTGAGAGAATGGCATGGACATATATATACTACCAAACGTAAAATAGAGAGCTAGTGGGAAACAGCCGCATAGCACAGGGAGATCAGTTCAGTGCTTTGTGACCACCTATAGGGGTGGGATAGGGAGGGTGGGAGGGAGATGCAAGAGGGAAGAGATATGGGAACATATGTATATGTATAACTGATTCACTTTGTTATAAAGCAGAAACTAACACATCATTATAAAGCAATTATACTACAATAAAGATGTTAAAAAAAGAATAATATAAAAAAATAAAGATACTGAGAGCAGTATGTAAGCTCTTTGGTAACAAAAATTGGCATTATGTTGATTTATGCAATTCTGTATGTCTGCAGTGGTTTTCTTTGGGGGGTATTTTATTTAATAAAGCAATTCCAACTATTTAAAGGTTATATACATTATGAGCAAGTGTTGAAAAAGAACAACATAAGTTATTGATTTAAATGATCCTTAATCTTCCAAGAGATTTCATTTAAATTGTAGTGTGAAGGTCCATTGTTCTTAACACTGGGAAAGGAAAAGCAGAAGAAAAATGAGTTGAGAAGTTCTGCAAGGTCAGACTGCACCCTTGTACTTACTGGTGTTATTTCTGAGGAAACATGCCTTTTATTTACTGAGTGCTTTAACGTGTCAGGTACTGCATTAAATGCTAAAGCCTGTATTTCATTTGTGGATTAGGAATCATTGTCCCAATTGTACAGATGAGGAAACTGTGACCCAGAGAATCTAAGTAATATGCCCAAGGTAGCCCTAGAAAGTGCAGGTCTAGGAATTCAAACTCAGGAATGTCTGACTCAGAGCCAGAGCTCTTTCCCACTTTGCTCTGTTTCTCTGGTTCTAAATGAACTTTGCATGTCTGAAACCACCCATGCTAATCATTCTTTCATTTTGCCTTTACCTGACTCTAAATATTCAAACTGTTGGATACAAAGGAAAGTAGAGTCATATTAACTCAGGATTTAGGAGTTATTTAGAGATCATTTAACTTTTATTCTCATTTTAATAAGCTCCCTCAAATAATTTCATATAGATGAGTTTTCTTTAAATGCCCATGCTTCAGCTAATGTCATATAAAGATTTTATTAGAGGTGATCTATTAGGAAGTACATGTTTTCAACAAAGGGAGTACATGACAATAATGCATCTGGAAAACCAGCGAGACCATTTTATCCATACTTCCTTTCTCCAGAGAGGTACATTCTTTGCATTGTCTTTCCAAAAAACTTAGCTTGATGCTATATTCAAGGTGCACAGAACACACACACACAGACACACACACACACACAGACACACACAGAGTCAAAAAAGAAGGAATGCAGGAAATTCAAAGTAGCACGGTCCAAAGCCCCGGGAAACTTCAGTAAGCCAGTGCACTCCATGAACAGATTTCTTGGTCTAAACAGGGGAAAATGCACAAGATCTAAAACCTCTGGAGATCAGTGTTTCCATTTTAAGGTCACTTGTGTAATGCAGAGAAACATCATTCTGTTTGAAATAGTAAAAAGAGAAAATCAGGATTCAGCATGAAGGGTGTAGAATAGCAGTAACTAGAGAATCTGCCTTCCAAAAATTAAAAATAGGGGCATAAAACATGCACAGAAGTTGCAGCCTCATAAAACTGCAACAATGTAGCTGGTCTGTGACCTAAAGAAGTTGAAACAATTTCTGACTTCAGAGGAATACTGACATCTTTCGCTAGCTCTGTACTCCCCATGGGAGTTCACAGGAGCTAAGGCATGTGAAATGTTTCAGAAGTTACTAGTTTCAAATTGAAGCATCCTAGGAGGATCCTGGGGAATTCGGAATAATATTTAAAAGAATTCAATAATTGTGTCCTATCAATGTCACACCACAGAAAAATTCTGGGGGAAAACTTCTAACATGATCCTCCCTCCCTCCCCGCCTCCCCACTGTGGTGCTCACTTTGAATTCCTCTTCGGCCTGTCACCAAAGAGTAGTTCCTTCTAACTAGTGTGAGAGTACAGGCCTCAAGCAGAAATTCCAAGCTACTTAGATCAAGAAGAGGAAAAACAGACAGATAAAGATAAAAATAGAAATATAGGCATAGATGTAGCTTCCAGGCTCTCCATTACAATTGAAGATGAAGGACACTCTTCCTGTAATATTTATTTCCCTTTAGAGAAGAGTGTCTTTAACTTTGAACTCCACAAAGCTGCTACAATCTTTTATTTATTTATTTTTTAACCCATGCCCAATAGTGAGAACTGTACTTATCTATAGTGTTAGGCAGCCAGTCATTGCCAGAGGCATATAAAGGTTCAGACACATAGGAAAACAGAGAAGGAAACCAGAGAAACCTTCAAATAAGAGCCAGGAGAGGGGCAATCTCACAAGCTTTAAAATCTTCCTTCTACCATGAATGGATTTGATGTTTCTTGGCGACCACAGTCAGGGTGACTGAAGTTCTGGGGTACACTAGCTCCATTATCCTGGCAAAACTATTAATAGTGCTACCTATCATTCTCAAAGGTGCCCGTATCAGATATAGTGTCTTAACTATAGTGTTACCTTAGAAATTACTATAATTATACATAATATAGCCAGAGAGGAATATGAATGTATAAACCTAATATTCTCATCTACAAACCTTCTCTAAAAACAAATTCAAAACTAGGTAGTGACTATCCAATGATAGATACCCTAGTAAGCCAATGGCATTTTAACTAACTTCAGTAAGAGCTTCGTCAAGAACTGACTCTGTTAAAGTTTGCCAAGAGGTTCTGGTTCAAGGTTATTATTTATTTGTCTTTTCAGTTTTGTTAGTCTAGTTCCTTCCAGATTATGGTAGCTGTAGAGCACAGGAAGCAGGCCACACTGTTCAGAAGCTATCATAAAGTGCCATCCATGAAGTTTGTTTATTGCCCATCAATGCTTCTCAGGCCAATCTCATAAGGGCCAACAATTACATTGACTTAGTGTGTTAGTGATTCATAGGAAACAAATATGGTTTAGTTTAATTTCATCTGTTTTCTCTTTTGAAGTTGGATTCAACATACCAGGATTTTTTGTTTTAAATACTGTCGTAATTCTTGTTATGCTACTTTTTCAAGCTTTGGAAGAAAGTAAGTATTGGAGAATATAAGAAAAAAAGAACAGTAGATTCCTTACAGCTGAATAATAAAAGGAGCTAAGATTTGCTGAGGGCTTATTAAAGGCCAGGAACTTTTCTAAGTAATTTATTCATTAAAACTCATCCTCAGAAGAATCCTATGGGGTAAGCAATATAATTTCCCCTGTTTTACAGATGGGTAAGCTGAAGCACAAGAGTTCAAGTCACTTGCCCAAGTTCAAGTCACATAGCTGCTGAGTAGCACAGTCAGGATTTTAAACCACATTTGAATCCAGAGCCTGCATCTCAGCACCTTCATACACTGCCTATCTAGACTGTGACCACATACCTAGTTCAGCACACATGTGGGCACTGGGCTTTCCCAGCCATGAACCAAGTACCAGTGTTTGCAAGTCACTATTCTGTGACCAAGCCTGTGCTAAAAACCAGGAGGCATACAAAAAGAGTTTAACTCCTACTGCTGCCTGCCTGGAAATTACAGTGTACAGTTGGCCTTTGAAGGATGGAGGGGTTAAGGGCACTGACCCTCCATGCAGTCGGAAATCTGCCCATAATTTATAGCGTGCCCGCCAAATCATAGTTCCTCCAAATTCAAGGTTCCACTGTAGCAACCGTTCCTCATCTAGGGATGCAACCAACTGAGGATCATGTCGGACTGTAATATTTACTATCGAAAAATATCCATGTATACATGGGCCCATACAACTCCATGTTGTTCAAGGGTCAACTACATATGTAGAGCAGTTGCTGCAAACTTGGCTGCACAGTGAAATAACCTGGAGAGTTAAAATACATGATGCAGGGTGGGAGGTGGGGGAGGGTGACAGAAAGTTCACTGCCAGAGATTCTAATTTAGTTGACCTGGGTCACAACAATCTTGGCATAGGGAGTTTTGAAAACTCCCCAGGTGATTTTAATGTGAAGCCACTGAGGCAAACCACTGATGGAGAGCAAATATTAACCCAGGTTGAAAAGTCATTCCAAATATTTTTCTAAACAATCTAGCAGGTGAAATAGATTTGAGTCATGCACCTAGGGCAGGCTGAAGTTGTCAGAGAAAGCTGCGTGGGAACATCAGGTTGGCATTGAAGGCTAGAGGTTTGGGTAGGTGGACAAGAGGCCACAGAATAGAAAAAGGAATGAAGGCAGGAATTAGCTTGGTTCTGGGTGGAGACAAGAGTAGGGCAAAGCATGTATCTTTCCTCTTGAGCACAGAAACTCCCAGGAATTCGGCTCCAGCAGGTTTCACCAGTCCCACTGGGTGCACAGCTGCCCTGATAATCAGACAAGATTACCTCCTGCCAGAACAATGATTCCTGCTGAGTAGTTGAGCTCAATGGCTCAGCACCCTGTCAAGCCCTGAACCTGGGATCCACCATGAAAGGGCATCTGAACTCCAAGAGAACCCTGGAACTCACTTAGTGCCTACCTAGCCTCATGTCATCCATAGCATACCTCCTAGGAAAGTTCTAGAAGAAATTGATAGAGACTTTCCAAAACCCAGAACCAATTCTTAGAAGTATCATGTCTAGTATCTTCTAATTATTTCTCATCCCCTGTACCAAGCATCCCTATATTCCGTTGGCAGTTCCAACACCCAGTTGAAGACCGTGAGCTGAGACCCAAAAGTAATTCCCAAGTAGCTTTTAGACACAGTATTGTGAAACAGGTTGGTCTCTGGTTTTTCAACTCTAAACTGTGCATTAAAACTTTATTTTAGGGCTTCCCTGGTGGCGCAGTGGTTGAGGGTCCGCCTGCTGATGCGGGGGACGCGAGTTCGTGCCCCGGTCCAGGAGGATCCCGCGTGCCATGGAGCGGCTGGGTCCGTGAGCCATGGCCGCTGGGCCTACGCATCCAGAACTTTATTTTATTCCCTGAATCACTTCACAAAGTGAAATGAAACAATTCATGCAGTATTTCTAAGGGGCAGATCATAAAAGCCACTGCAAATAGTTTTAAAAAAAAGGATTAAATTCTCTCACCCACCACCACTTCTCACATTACTAAATTCACAGGAATATAAGCATCTTCCCATAGGGGACACATTATCACCTAGAGAGCCTGATTCATAATAAAATAAAGCACAAAGGGAAGAATGCTGAAAGAGTCTGGAGTACTATTCATGGTTATGCCACAAATTGCTGTATTAGTTACTGTGAACTTGTCACTCTAACTTCTCTGGGCCTTAGTTTCCTCATCTATAAAGTATAACCTCTAGGGTCACTTCCAGCTCTGAAATGTCTGGATTCCTGGATCTAGACTGCTTACTTCCCTGAAAACACTTTGCATGGTCCCACTTGGGACACAAAATGGTTACAAGGACTACAGGAAGTCATTAGCTAAATTGTGTTACTAAGTTGAATATACTTCTATTAAGTTAGGGCTTGTTTTTCACTAAATCCATTTTAATTTGATATTAGTTTTAGGCCCAACTTGTCAAAATATAGGAAGAAAGCCATTTTCTTGGTAGCTAATCTCCAAATATGGCCCCCTAATGAACCATACCTCTGATTGTTCAATCCTTGTATAGTCCTCTTTACTCTCTCCCCGTTAACCAGCAGAATGCAGCTGAAGAAATGCTGAGGCACTTTCAAGGCTAGGACAAAGAAGCCTTGTACCTTACTTCTTGGAACACTTGCTCTGGGGGAAGCTAGCCATCATGTATGAAGTCTGACTACTCTGAGATCACCGTGCTGTAAGGAAGCTCAAGCTAGCCATATAGAGAGACCGTGAGAACCAATAAACCAATTCAGTAAAACTGCAGAATATAAAATCGGCAAAAAACCCCCCGAAACTCAGTTGTATTTCTATACACTAACAACAAACTATCTGAAAAAGAAATAAAGGTAACCATCTCATTCACAATAGCATCAAAACCAATAAAACACTTAGGAATAAATTTAACCAAGGAGGTGAAAGATCTGTACACTGAAAACTGTAAGACAATGATGAAAGAAACTGAAGAACACACAAATAAGTGGAAATATATGTTGATTTGCTATATAAAATTTATAATAAATAATATGTGCTATATATCCTTTATATCAATAAACTTTATAGTAAATATAATTTTATATATATATATATATATATAATATGTATATATGTGTATTTTTTCAGGGAGCTGGTAGTTAAACATTTAACAGCACACCATTTTGTGTATTTACATAAAGATAATGCATTGGTATAAACCAAAGGCCAAAGAATATATCATGCGAATAAAGATTTTTCAGGAGAAAACACTGGAGTAGAACTGAGTCATCATGTGATTTTCATAGAAATGCTGAAGCCAAACACTTTTGAACCATAACAATAATCCATATTCAAGCTGAAAGTAGAAATCTAATTTTAGTAAAACAAAATGATCTATGACATTAGTGTTATTAGATATTTTAGTTTATTGGATTTATTTTTATGCATCTGATGTTATAACTTGCTTTGAACTTTATAGTCCTACAAAAACTATAAGCATTCATTCATTCCT
The DNA here is from genome assembly GCF_964341445.2 of Mesoplodon mirus. Lineage (NCBI taxonomy): Eukaryota > Metazoa > Chordata > Mammalia > Artiodactyla > Ziphiidae > Mesoplodon > Mesoplodon mirus. The sequence continues at coordinate 75,854,184 of NC_138980.1, forward strand.
TTTCCAGTGAATGGATGGATATAATTAACATATGTCAGGCACTAATCTAGGTGTTGAGATACATCAGTGAACAAAATAAAAGCATTTATTCCTATTTTGTTCATATTTAAGTACTATTCTAATTAAAAAATTATAGTTCAACCCTGGATTTTCCTTTAGCAAAATCTTATACATTACTAAAATCTGAGAAAAAATCAGCTTAAAGTCTTTTTCAGAAGTAGTATAAATGGTCCATGGTCTGTTCATTGCTGAGAGAGCTGAATGGTGACACAGCATAAAACTCAGTCAACAGGGCTAAGAATGGTGGGAACTGGCTTTTGATACTATTTTGTTATAGTGTGTGTGTGTGTGTGTGTGTGTGTGTGTGTGTGTGTTTGTAGGTCATCAAAAAAAGACCATACTCACATTTATCATTTCTAAAATAATTTTATTGGTGACTAAGCTCTTTCACCTAAAAATTGTTCCCCCTTTAAAAGGATGGGTTTTAACTGGGCAATTTATTTATTTATTTATTTTGGCTGTGTTGGCTCTGTTGCTGTATGTGGGCTTTCTCTAGTTGTGGCGAGTGGGGGCTACTCTTCGTTGCGGGGCATGGGCTTCTCATTGTCGTGGCTTCTCTTGTTGCAGAGTATGGGCTCTAGGCGCATGGGCTCAGTAGTTGTGGCACATGGGCTCAGGAGTTGTGGCGTGTGGGCTCAGTAGTTATGGCTCATGGGCTCTAGAGCACAGGCTCAGTAGTTGTGGTGCACAGGCTTAGTTGCTCTGCAGCACATGGGATCTTCCCTAGCCAGGGAATGAACCCATGTCCCCTGCATTGGCAGCGGATTCTTAACTACTGTGCCACCAGGGAAGCCCTAACTGGGCAATTTAAAATAGACAGGTATATTAGTCAGGGTTCTCCATAGAAACAGCATCAGCAGGATGTGAATAGATACATAGATAGATGGATAGACAGATAGATAGAGAGATAGATAAATAGACAGATTTACATTAAGGAACTGGTTTATGTGATTGTGGAGGGACAAGTCCAAAATGTGCAAGGTAGGCTGGCTGGAGACCCAGGGACCTTGTAGAACATTGGGTCCTGTCCAAAACATCCATAAGACATTTGGTCCACACCAAAAGGTCCTTGAAATTTGGTCCTGTACAAAATGTCCATAAGACATTTGATCCATGCTGAATGGATTCGAACAGGAGCAAATATCAAGGATCTTTTGGCAAGGGCCAAATGTGTTATAGACATTTTGGACAGGACCAAATGTCTGCTAACCACCAGGGACAACTGCAGTGTCAGTCCAAAGGTAGTCTGCTGGCAGAATTCCTTCTTGCTCAGGGATGTTACGCTTTTTAAAATTAAGGCCTTCAACTGATTGAATGAGGCCCATCCACATTATGGAGGGTAATCAACTTTATTTAAAGTCCACCCCTTTAAATGTTTTTCACATTCAAAAAACACTCAAAATCAGAACGCATGACCAAATATCTGGGCACTGTGGCTCAGCCAAGTTGACATGTAAAATTAACCATTAGAGTAGGATATTTAACAATATCACAAGCTCATTCAGCAATTATTAATAATTTAATAATTGCAAAATATACATGAAAATATTTTGAATGGTATACTTATCTTTTTTTGAGATAAAAATTACTTCTGGTAAATAACTATAAATTGAACTCAACTCTGACAAATAACCATTGAATTCCACTGTACTTAATTTTAGGCTTTCCTACCATCTGTTAAATTAATTTGAGCTGCAACAAAAATAAAAAGCAAATTTAACTGAAATTATTACAAAGCAAATTAAACTTAAAAGGAAAAATGCAAGTATTGTATTTGGGGAAGAATATAAAGAAATAAAGGTCATTTGTTGCACTATCCACGCTGCCATTTTAAGTTCTTTCACTAAAAATAAGGGTACAATGGCAATTTAAACACATAAATGGACACAAAACAGGGAGAGCTGAGGAATAAGAGACTCAAAGGTTCTGCAGCATGTTGAAGGCAGAAATTGTTGGGGAAGATCAGAAAACTGCAGAACAGAAATAAAGTCAAAATGGGAGTAATGAAAGGACTATAAAGGTTTTCAAGCTATAAAGAAGAGACTAGAAAGAGAGGCATCCCATAGATTGCCTTCAGAGCATTTGGCCTCTGAAGCAATAATGTGCTGAGGTTTAGGGCTGAGGAAACAATAGAGTCAGAGTGCACTCAACTGTAAATTGGTGACGATGCATTGTCTGATGCTTTGCTCCTTAAGATCCATGCCTCAACTACAACCATATGCCTTTTCTGATGAAAGCCAACTTGGCAACCACCATATCACCCTACACCTTCATTTCAAAATATCCAGCTGAGAATGAATTATCACTGGAGCTTAAATTAAATAGTCCAGTCACAGTGAAAAATAAGCCTTCAATTTTTCCTCGTACAGGAGGGATTTATTTAATTTTCCTTTAAAATAAGACAGTTATGATGAGTACAATGGGCACTGGTCAGTGCTTCACCCAGAATCTCCTGGGATCCCTTCTGCCATTTCTGCACTTCCTTCCTCAGGCTCTGGTGTGCTTTTGCTTCCACTGGGGGTCCTTGAGTCCTGGCACAGCTGGGCTGCAGAAGCAGAGAGCCAGAGCACCTGCAAGTTCACATCTGCACCTCCCCACCCTCCTCCCCCACCCAATGACTGGCAGGCGAGTATAAAGCCAATCTCTTCACCTCAGGGCAGGACAACTCTGAGGTGTGGCTTCCACTCAACAATCTCCCTGCAGGAATCAGCTAATCCCTTCCCAGGACTTGACCTGAGTCTAGTCCCTGGTTTGGCTTCTGCCCTGCTATGTCCTGCCTCCCCCCCTGGTCCTTACCAGTTTCTCCTGGGAACACTTCCCAGTAAATTACTTGCACAGACAATCCTTGTCTCAGACAATCAGTGAAAGACAAATCTACGATTTATATTCCTTTGGTCTTACGGTTCTGTCCAAACAATACATGTAGAACAAGATCAAACAAACAAGTCCAAGACGTTGTTATAATGGGTCCCTGATTCCACAGCCAAAGTTATAAACACTGAGTTAGAAGCATCTCAACTTTATAAAGCCACCAGTGATGTCATATATATTATCACCAGTGGCCTGAGAGTTTTTTTTTTTTAATTCAGTATGCTTCTTTATTTAGCGTTTAAACATATTTATATTTATGTATTCACAGCCAGAAAGCACTTCTTGTTTCCCACAGTTCAATAGTTACTGTTCAGGCACAACCAAGGAGTAGAATAGTTTGAGCAAAATAAAGAGGCTTTGGAAAGCTTACATTTAATTTTGATAGAGAAACAGGTGATGATTCCATTACTTGGTGAATTATTACTTTTAACTTTGAATATCTTTGAGGCATAAAAAATTCAAGAACTTTTATAAACACAAAATTTGCTTTCAAACAAGAAGATGCTTATACTCTGAAAGAATTACGTTTAGAAAATCCTCACATCTGGACTAATGTAAAGTCTTAAACACCTCCTGGGACCAAAACAAAAATACCACCAAATGATCTGTTTCAGAAGGTTCAATAGATAGTTGCTCACAAAACTGAATCTAAACTGGGTGATAATACTAAGGTTGTACCTACTACAAAGTATCCTTTAAGATTTTTTTTATATCTTGGGATTGGGTAAAGTGTGTGTGTTGTGGGGAGGAGGAAAAGTGAAGAGAAGATTTAGACAACAGCAGGATCACTTGAACATAGCTAGTTTTATAAATAACAGAATTTTCCTCTGATGTTTTTACTACATTACTCAAAAGATACTTTTTGGGGAAAAAACTGTCTCTGAAACTGCTTTGTCAAAGAATGTTTAAATCATATTTTCTATGAAATTGAAATTGTATGTTAGACACTCCTGTGGGCCTGAGTAGGGATGCTGGAGTGAGACGCAGGTTTGAATCTTGGCTCTTGGTATCTAGCCATGCGACCTTGAGGGTATTACTTAATCTCTGGATAGAGGTGTAGATGACCTGTGACTGTTACATGTCCCCTCTGAAAAGAATTATACCTATTTCACAGGGTTATTGCAAGGATTAAATGAATATTTTGTGCAAAGTTCCTAATACAGTTATTGGCACATAGTAGGCCTTCAATAAGTAAAGCTATTACATTTAGCTACTTTGACAACAGGGTTGGGTCTTGAGACACCTTATATGCAAACTATGATCATTAACAATGGGAGGTAGAGGTGCCAGATAAAATACAGGATGTAGAGTTAAATTTGAATTTCAGATAAACAACAGATTTTTTAATGTAAGTATATCCCATTCAATATTTGGGACATATACTAAAAAAGTTCATTATGTATCTGAAATTCAAATTTAACAGGGTGTCCTGTGTTTTTATTTGCTAAACCTAGCAACCCTAAGTGTAGGAATAATAAGATGAGGTCAAAAGGGACCTGCTAACAACCTCTAAATATTATCCATATTGTTCACACCCCAAGTTGGCTAAGGTTATGTAGCCAATACACTCCTGCCTTTAATGGGGAAATGTCTGCCAGAGCAGCACTATATCTCTCATCAACTCTCAAATTGTTGGTCTGGTGCTACCAGTTAGCAGATAAATGCCTCCTGGATTTTCCGCCCTTTTTTTTTTTAACATCTTTATTGGAGTATAATTGCTTTACAATGGTGTGTTAGTTTCTGCTTTATAACAAAGTGAATCAGCTATACATATACATATATCCCCATATATCCTCCTTCTTGCGACTCCCTCCCACCCTCCCTATCCCACCCCTCTAGGTGGTCACAAGCACCAAGCCGATCTCCCTGTGCTATGCAGCTGCTTCCCACTAGCTATCTATTTTACATTTGGTAGTATATATATATATCAATGCCAATCTCTCACTTCATCCCAGCTTACACTTCTCCCTCCCGTGTCCTCAAGTCCATTCTCTACATCTGCATCTTTATTCCTGTCCTGCCCATAGGTCCTTCATAACCTTTTCTGTTTTTTTTTTTTAGATTCCATATATATGTGTTAGCAGACAGTATTTGTTTTTCTCTTTCTCACTTACTTCACTCTGCATGACAGACTCTAGGTCCATCCACCTCACTACAAATAACTCAATTTCGTTTCTTTTTATGGCTGAGTAATATTCCATTGTATATATGTGCCACATCTTCTTTATCCATTCATCTGTCGACAGACACATAGGTTGCTTCCATGTCCTGGCTATTGTAAATAGAGCTGCAATGAACATTGTGGTACACGACTCTTATTGAATTATGGTTTTCTCAGGGTATATGCCCAGTAGTGGGATTGCTGGGTTGTACAGCAGTTCTATTTTTAGTTTTTTAAGGAATCTCCATACTGTTCTCCATAGTGGCTGTATCAATTTACATTCCCACCAACAGTGCAAGAGGGTTCCCTTTTCTCCACACCCTCTTCAGCATTTATTGTTTGTAGATTTTTTGATGATGGCCATTCTGACTGGTGTGAGGTGATACCTCATTGTAGTTTTGATTTGCATTTCTCTAATGATTAGTGATGTTGAGCATACTTTCATGTGTTTCTTGGCAATCTGTATATCTTCTTTGGAGAAATGTCTGTTTAGGTCTTCTGCGTGTTTTTGGATTGCGCTGTTTGTTTTTTTGATATTGAGTTGCATGAGCTGCTTGTATATTTTGGAGATTAATCCTTTGTCAGTTGCTTCATTTGAAAATATTTTCTCCCATCTGAGGGTTGTCTTTTGGTCTTGTTTATGGTTTCCTTTGCTGTGCAAAAGCTTTTAAATTTCATTAGGTCCCATTTGTTTATTTTTGTTTTTATTTCCATTTCTCTAGGAGGTGGGTCAAAAAGGATCTAGCTCTAATTTATGTCATAGAGTGTTCTGCCTGTTTTCCTCTAAGAGTTTAATAGTGTCTGGCCTTACATTTAGGTCTTCAATCCATTTTGAGTTTATTTTTGTGTATGGTGTTAGGGAGTGTTCTAATTTCATTCTTTTACATGTAGCTGTCCAGTTTTCCCAGCACCACTTATTGAAGAGGCTGTCTTTTCTCCATTGTATATTCTTGCCTCCTTTATCAAAAATAAGGTGACCATATGTGCGTGGGTTTATCTCTGGGCTTTATATCCTGTTCCATTGATCTGTATTTCTGTTTTTGGGCCAGTACTATACTGTCTTGATTACTGTAGCTGTGTAGTATAGTCTGAAGTCCAGGAACCTGATTCCTCTGGCTCCGTTTTTCTTTCTCAAGATTGCTTTGGCTATTTGGGGTCTTTTGCATTTCCATACAAATTGTGAAATTTTCTGTTCTAGTTCTGTGAAAAATGCCATTGGTAATTTGATAGGGATTGCATTGAATCTGTAGATTGCTTTAGGGTAGTATAGTCATTTTCATAATGTTGATTCTTCCAATCCAAGAACACGGTATATCTCTCCATCTGTTTGTATCATCTTTAATTTCTTTCATCAGTGTCTTATGGTTTTCTGCATACAGGTCTTTTGTCTCCTTAGGTAGGTTTATTCCTAGGTATTTTATTCTTTTTGTTGCAATGGTAAATGGGAATGTTTCCTTAATTTCTCTTTCAGATTTTTCATCATTAGTGTATAGGAATACAAGAGATTTCTGAGCATTAATTTTGTATCCTGTTACTTTACCAAATTCATTGATTAGCTCTAGTAGTTTTCTGGTAGAGTCTTTAGGATTCTCTATGTATAGTATCATGTCCTCTGCAAACAGTGACAGCTTTACTTCTTTTCCGATTTGGATTCCTTTTATTTCTTTTTCTTCTCTGATTGCTGTGGCTAGGCCTGAGAGTTTTAAGATGGAAAGTAATATGATGTTCCAGGAAGACCATGAACTTTGGAGCCAAATAGACTTGGATGCAATGTTGGCACAACGAATTTCTAGTTCCATACAAATCAGAACCCTTAGATTCTGAATCTATAAAATTGCATTACTGACCTTAAAGAGTTTTAAAAATTTAATAAGTAAATGTTTAAAGCACCTGATACATAGTAAATATAAATTATTACTGTATTTTGGTTTCCTCAGGGAATGATTTTGCCACAAGGAAAATAGAGCTGATTGAAGCATCTATTTCCCTATAATGAAAGGCCTTGGAATAGAGCCCCAATTAATTTCTGTCATTAGCCACCAGTTTACATTTGGGAGACAGTGACATGGCAATTATGACTGTTTACCAGTAACCTTAAGGTTCTCTTGACTTATTGAGGCTTGTGTCACTCGTTCATTAATACATGTTTATTGAGTGGTTATAGCTCAGGCATTGGGGAATGCAGAGATAAAACTGATTCAGTGCCAATATACAAGTAAACAACAAAGTAATTAAAATAATTAGAGATGGTTTAAATACCATGAGAAAAATAAACAGGGTATGGGTTAAAGTAACTCAGTAAGGCAGGGAAGCAGCACTAGATAGGACAGTCAGGAAATTCCTCTTTGAGGGAGGGATATTTGACCTGGAGCTAGCCTTGTGAAGATCCAGGAAAAAACATTCCAGGCAGAGGGACCAGCAAGTCCTAAGGTGGGAGAGGCCTTAGCATCAGTGGAACTAAGTGATATGAATTCAGGAGAGCAAGGACAAGAGGAAGCCAGAGAAATGGGCAGGAATAAGATGATGCAGTTCCTCACTGGTGTGTTTAAGAGTCTGACTCAATGGAGTACAGACATGGAAAGCTTTTCTGTCTATCTCTAATCTTTGCCCCTATATGTATTATACAAAGCCCCTATTTCTTCCCCTTAATGACGTATTGGGCAGAATTTATAGCTTTACAACCAATTTCAGGTATAAAACAAGCCAGTTCAGTAAAATTAAGTACAATCTAAAACTTAACCCTCAAATGTAGTTTAATGGCTTGTTCCTTCCCTAGTTGAGGCTGATGGGCACCTTTCAGCTCTTTCATTTGTCCACCTCCTCCCCCTCCTCTTCTGGGTCTTTCCTCCCCAAAGGTTGTGAAGTCTTGGGGGAGATAGGAGGAAAGGGGGCATGTGTCTCTGACTTCACTGGTGCTGCTGGTCCTCCTCAACTGTGACTGCTCTCTGATTATTGCCATTCAACGGCCCCCTCTCTCATGTGGGGAGTATGTGTGGGTTATTTAGGAAGGCTTGCAGAGGACGGCCAGTTCCTTGATGTAGACAATCTACCCAATGTGACCTAATCCAACCCATCCTCACTAGGTGATACATTCTGTAACCTCTGGCTTCTAGCAACATGACTAAGCCTGGTTCCTCTTCAGGTGCCTACCTGGTTCATGGAAGGATCATCATCCTTTATCCACTAAATAGTAAAGGTGTGACTTTCTAATGTTCAACCCTCTTCCCTCTACTCTTGCTCTTTCCACATCTGTTTTCAAATAGACACATGGGGAGATTAATAAATCCACTGCATTAAGCAAGCATCCAGTCTATAATTCAGATGTAACTCACACCTTCTTCAGATATTCCCAGTTTCTGTGAGTGCATCTCTTGAAGTGTCTACCCCCCTCACTTGAAGCAAAACAATCCCCTGCCTTCCCTCAAGAGAAGAAAAAGGAAAATCAGCACTCTCCCGCAGGTTGATAATTCAGTTATTCTCTAGTCTATACTTAGGGAGACTGATAAGGACGTGTAAAGGGGTCTGACAGGTGTGGTAATGAAATTGATGTTGCTTTTTCATACCAAGTTCTACTGGGATATGTCTAATGCCATGCTTTACAGTGGAGAACTATGTAGCACCTCTTTCACTTTGAATACAATCTTTTGTATTGAATACAATACAAAGCTTTTTGCTTTGAGTACAATGTGTATAATGTGCCTATTATTAATAAACACTTTGTGACTACGAAACTTGTCATTGAAATTCAGATGTAGTAAAGAATGAATGTGTTCATTTGTTCATCAGAACATATTTATTCATTAGTGTGATTTTTCTTCACTGGAATTTCAACACATTCCTACTCCTACTAATTAATAGTTTAATTACTCAGGGTCAACCACTAATTAACAATTATGATCTTAAATATACTGTCTAGCAAGAGATGGTCACACTTTCACTAAGCCCCCCACCCTATCATCCTAAAATGTGTATTTTCATCTCTCTCTCCCAGTTCTGTTATAATCTCTTCTAATAAGTATAGACACCTGGGAAGAGGCATGATGGGTTCTTTTCTTTTTCTAATTGAACTCCTTGTTTTTGTTTATAATGGAGAAAATTAGATAAGCTGGATGCCTTTGTTTATTACTGTTTGAGGATAGAAACTAGTAGATTGAAAAAGTTCTTATTAATTAACCACAGTCAATGCATACGAGGTTACAATAAGAAAAATTAAATAAAAGAAAGAAAAAAAATTAATGTCAATTTTTTGGGGGAGAATCCTAAAAGCAAAGAGAGGAGACACCAGGAAGTCATAGAACCACATTAAATGATTATCTCTGATGTTTAGCAATGACAGATGATTAAACAAAATCATAAAGCCATAAATCAGCGCATCATTCTATGGCTAATGTGCCATATATCATGTACTCAGTACATAAAACAAACCACTCTGAGAAATTTGAGGCTTCAATGAGCTCTGAAGAGTAAAATTTAGATATGGCTTACATGGCATTACTAGCCATAACATATTGGTGCCCAAGTATCCATTCCAGATGTCTATTTAAGCACAGATCTAAGTAGTAAAACACAGTGGCCTAAGTTAGACAACCAATCAGGGCACTCTCCCCCTTTCCTCAAGCATGCAGGTACAGCAGATCAAGTGCATGAGTTAATACATCCCTTGTTCTCAGGGGCTCACCCCTGCAAATGATTTCATTAAAAGTGTGTGGTGATTAAAGACCTCTGAAAACACTGGGCTGCAGTCACTTAAGCTGAAATCATTTTACGTCCTGTAAATGGATAAGATAGCACTTCTTACCAGGAGAGAAAATAATAGATGAAAACTTTTGAAATACAAGGCATATTACCACTCATAGAATACTTTCTATGAAAAATAAATCTCTAAAACAAGCCAAAAAAGAGAAAAGCTATATGAACCTGGTTTTTATTGACTTGCTTTAATGTTTCTTATTCTAAAGTCAAAAGAAAGAGAGAGAGGATTAAGACTAGAAGGCAAAGGACAGTCTTTTCAATAAATGGTGTTGGGAAAACTGGACAGCCACATGCAAACGAATGAAACTAAACCATTATCTTACACCATACACAAAAATCAACTGAAAATGGATTAAAGGCTTGAATGTAATACCTGAAACCAAAAAACACCTAGAGAAAACAGGCAGTAAGCTCCTCAACATTAGTCTTGGCAGCAGTTTTTTGATGACTCCAAAAGCAAAGGCAACAAAAGCAAAAATAAACAAGTGGGACTACACCAACCTAAAAAATTTCTTCACAGCAAAGGAAACCATCAACAAAATGAAAAGGCAACCTACAGAGGATCTGAATAGACATTTTTCCAAAGAAGACATACAAATGGTCAACAGGTACATGAACTTGCTCAACACCGCTAACAATCATGAAAATTCAAATCAAAACGACAATGAGATCACCTCATACCTGTTAAAATGGTTATCATCAAAAAGACAAGAAACAACAAGTGTTGGTGAGGATGTGGAGAAAAGGGAAACCTCTTACACTGTTGGTGGGGATGTAAGTCGTTGCAGCCACTACGGAAAACAGTATGGAGGTTTCTCAAAAAATTAAAAATAGAACTATCATAATGATCCAGCAATTCCACTTCTGGGTATTTATCCAAAGAAAATGAAAACACTAATTCAAAAAGACATATGTACCCCTATGTTCATTGCAGCATTATTCTCAATACCCAAGATATGGAAGCAACCTGTGTCCACTGATGGCTGAATGGATAAAGAATATGTGGTATATAAATATAATGGAATATTACTTAGCCATAAAAAAGAATGAAATCTTGCCATTTGTGACAACTTGGATAGACCTGGAGGGCATTATGCTAGGTGAAATAAGTCAGACAGAGAAAGACAAATATCATATGATCTCACTTATATGTGGAATTTAAAAACAACAACAACAGCAAAGAAACAAGCTCATAGGTATATAGAACAGACTGGTGGTTACCAGAGGTAGGGGGTGGGAGATGGGAGAACTGGGTACAGGGGTCAAAAGGTACAAACTTCTAGTTATAAAATAATGAAGTTATGGCAATATAGTATACAGTATTATAGTACTGATAATGCAGTACTGAAAATACTGTATTGCATATTTGAAAGTTGCTAGGCTTCCCTGGTAGTGCAGTGGTTAAGAATCCGCCTGCCAATGCAGGGGACATGGGTTTGAGCCCTGGTCCGGGAGGATCCCACATGCCACAGAGCAACTAAGCCTATGTGCCACAACTACCAAGCCTAAGATCTAGAGCGAACGAGCCACAACTACTGAGCCCCCATGCCACAACTACTGAAGGTCATGTGCCTAGAGCCCATGCTCCGCAACAAGAGAAGCCACTGCAATGAGAAGCCCATGTACCGCAACCAAGAGTAGCCCCCGCTTGCTGCAACTAGAGAAAGCCCACGCTCAGCAACGAAGGCCCAATGCAGCCAAAAATAAAAATAAATAAAGAAAAAAAAGTTGCTAAGAGTAGATCTTAAAAGTCCTCAACACAAGAAAAAATAATTTTTTTGAACTATCTATTGTGATGGATGTGAACTAGATTTTTGTGGTGATCATTTCACAATATGTAAAAATGTTGAATTATGCTGTGCACCAGAAACTAACATAATATTTTATCAATTATTTCTCAATAAAAAAAAATCCTCAAAACAAATACTAGTTAGAAAGAAAAAGAATAGAGGCAATGACAAAATTACAAATGTCAGCCAAATTGTTAGCTTCTTCAGGAGCTGAATTTGGGAAATGTAAAGGTCTGTAAACATATAAGTTTCTGGTATGGTAATAATATCAGGAATACATCATCAGTAAGGTAAGAACCATTGTTTTGATGTTGACCTTTAGTATGAAAGCCCATCAACCAGTTTGCCTGGGTTATATTTAAGAAAATGGCATGAGTTTCATTTTTACCTGCCTTTATTTTCCATTCTCTCCTCTTTCTGGCCATAGCATATTTCATTCCCTCTGACTGAAATGTTTTCCTCTCCTCTGGGCCTAACTCCTTCTCATCCTTTAGGTGACAGCTTAAAAATCACTGCTTCTATAACACCTTTGTTGAAATCCTGCTTGCTGGTTATATACTTATTGCAGCTTCGCTCCAAACCCACTCTTCTATATTTTTTTACATAATGCTTGGGCTGGGACTTTGCAAATTACATTTTCTAGAAGCAGATGCCTTGCAAAAGGATGCCCACATCCATTATTCCCCATTACATCTACTCCTATAACTGGAGTTTAATGGTCCAGGGGAGATAGTGCAATACCTGACAAGGCAGGAGATCACTTACACTCCAAGAGAATAAACAAGATTTAGCTAATTTATTCTGACAAAAAACTGGACAATACGTGAGAATGGAAGCTAACAGGATTAGACTAAGGAGGTTGGGATATAACTTTGAATGGGGCCTAAATTATTATTATTTTTTTTTAATTAATTTTTTTTTTTTTTTTTTTTTTTGTGGTACGCGGGCCTCTCACTGTTGTGGCCTCTCCCATTGCGGAGCACAGGCTCCGGACGCGCAGGCCCAGCAGCCATGGCTCACGGGCCCAGCCGCTCCATGGCACATGGGATCTTCCCGGACCGGGGCACGAACCCGTGTCCCCTGCATCGACAGGCCGACTCTCAACCACTGCGCCACCAGGGAAGTCCAGGGGCCTAAATTACTGATATGAGTACATTCACTAGAGATTATGTATTTAATGTGAGATTGAGATGCCAAAAATCCTCTGGAATGTAAAGGAAAAAAACCTAAAGCCTCAGAGAGATAGGCACGTTGGCATGAATTTATGACACACAACTGCATGTCTACCCCTACTTCCATTAACTGTCCCTGGGGAAGGCCCAGAGATCACTCCTTTCACCAAAGAATTGTCTCTACTCCAGACATCTAAAACTAAGTATATCTACAACTTGACTCAGTATCTTTCTGTTTCACATCTACTGCTATTCTTGTACCCCTTCAATTAATGGCACCAACAGTGACACAGTCACTAAAGTCTAGAAACACAGAAATCACTTTTATCCATTTATATCTAATCACTAAGTCCTACCAAATTACAATGTAGCTTCATAATTAGTGTGGTTATTTCCCATCTTGTTCCCTACAGATATTTCCTCTGATTACGACCAGGGAAAACTGTATGAAACAGAAATCTTGCCAGATGCCACTTTTGTATAAAACCATTCAGGGATTCACCATCTGTGATAGTTGCTAATGTTTTCAGCAAATATTTCCACATCTTCCCCCTTCTGGGCATGTGATAAGATTGGACTTCCTGGCTCTCTTTATGGTTGGGAGTGGGACTCCATGGGACTATTTCTGAACAATGATTTTTGTCACTTTTAACCAAAGCATCTAGATGCTGCAGAAAGACCTGCCAGGGCTCTCTTGCCCCCATTATTGTGAAATACAATATTTGAGATGGTGGTCCTTGATCCCTAGATCCCTGAGTAATGATTATAATTGCCAATTCATGATCTACACGTAATGTAAACAAAAAATATACCTTTGTTGTTTTTAAGACACTGAGTCATTTGACTGATTTGTTACCACAGCACAACCTCTTATCCTGGTGGAAATGAAACTTGGTTTCCAGAAGTAGGGTGCTGCTGAACAATAACACTAAGAAACAGAATTAGCTTGGGGGCCCAGAGGGGAGCTGTGAAGAAACTGGAAGCGGGAGAGTCCATGTGATGCAGTGACGAAACAACTGGCAAGACTAATAGGTACAGATAGTGGATCTAACGAATTAGTAGCATTAGAGGCAAGGATTAGACATCTGAACGTTAGTAACACACATTAACTGCAATTGGTTACATTCGACCAGGTATTATAAGAAAAAGACAACCTTTAAAAATTGGCTGCTTCATTTGCAGCAATATGGATGGACCTAGAGATTGTCATACTGAGTGAAGTAAGTCAGACAGAGAAAGACAAATATCATATGATATTGCTTATATGTAGAATCTAAAAGAATGGTACAAATGAACTTATTTATAAAACAGAAATAGAGTCACAGATGTAGAAAACAAACTCATAGTTACCAAGGGTGAAAAGGGGGGGGAGGGATAAATTGGGAGATTGGGATTGACATATACACACTACTGTATATAAAATAGATAACTAATAAGGACCTACTGTATAGCACAGAGAACTCTACTCAATAGTATTCTCTATAATGATCTATATGGGAAAAGAATCTTAAAAAGACTGGATATATGCATATGTATAACTGATTCACTTTGCCGTACAGCAGAAACTAACTCAACATTGTAAAACAACTATACCCCAATAAAAATTAATATTAAAAAATTGGCTGCTTTATAAGCAAGGCTAATAAACAGGAAGAATGGAATATATTAGGGGACTTTCCAGGTTGGAAGAAGCAACCATTTTTTCCTTTCCATTGGTAAAATACAAAACCGAGGAGGCTTTGGGTGGTAAAGGTGATTAGAAGTCATTCTTGCAAGCAAAACAAAGACATGCCTGCTAAAACCATGGGTTCAAGGTATGCACAATAAATTCTTGCAGCTAGACAGAATGGCTCAAGGAAAGGAGGCAGAAGGTATGTCTACCCCCTTCAAAGCACTGATAAGTGGTAAAGTACCCACAATTATGTTGAGAGAGAGAATTGTGTTTCAAAAAGAACTGTGGGTATGGCTAATGGCATAATGAGATAACTAAAATAAAATAGATAAGAAGCTGACTAAATATTTGAGGTAGCTGTCATAGAACCATAATCCGGGAAGAAGAGCATGTTCTCCAATGCCCACTTCAGACCCAGCCAAGGAGAATAATGAAAGGGAAGAAACTATGAGGGTGGAGCAAAGATCCACAGAGAGATGGACTGGGAAGACATTTTCCAGGATCAGAATTAAAACTTAACCAAGGGGCTTCCCTGGTGGCGCAGCGGTTGAGAGTCCGCCTGCCGATGTGGGGGACACAGGTTCGTGCCCCAGTCTGGGAGGATCCCACATGCCGCGGAGCGGCTGGGCCCATGAGCCATGGCCGCTAAGCCTGCGCGTCCGGAGCCTGTGCTCCGCAACGGGAGAGGCCACGACAGTGAGAGGCTCGCGTACCGCAAAAAAAAAAAAAAAAAAAAAAAGAGTATAACTTAACCAAGGAGCACCCTTCCCCTCCACCCTCACCTCATCTTCCAGGCATAGTTCTCTTCTGTCACTCCAGCAGGACTTCATAAAATCTGCAAATCAGTAACTGTGGTGTGACTCTCATTCTTTCCCTTTCTACCATGTGGGTTTATGTATTTGATTATCTTATTCCTATTCCAGCAGTGGATACTGGGTTTGGGGTGTAGAGCCAACAATTGGTCCTCTTACCTCAAAGTCTTTGGACCAACCTAAGTAAACTACCAGGCACTGAACCCTGATGTAGAAACTACCATAAGATGCTGGACTCAGCTGATGCCATGACTAAATGGGACCTTTGGGGTGTCTCCCTTAGGGAGGAGGTGAATATATTTTGCATACTGGATGGAGGACAAATCAAATATTTGGTGACTAGAAAGGCAAACTGTGGTAGTCATTAGTACTATTTGCCAGAAATATACAGAATTCATCCCTTCTGTACACATGGTGACTGTGACTAGAAGTGACCTGTGTCACCTATAAGCCAGAGCATTTAGTTGCTAATGTGAAACCCTCCAGAATTCTCTTTTCCTTCTGACAACTTCCAGCATTCAAGGTATTTCAATAGCCTGGGTTCCTTAGTGACAACAATGCAGAGTTCCCCGTTCACCTGTGACAGACATACAGTGAAAGAAAGATAAACTTGTGTTGTTTTAAGCCACTGGAAAATGAGAGTTGTTTGTAACCACAGCAAAACATTGCCTTTCCTGATTTATGGTTCATCATTTACAAGCCCAAGCTTCTTAACGTGACACGTTAAGATCCTCTGTGAGCTTGCCCCTATCTGCTCTCCATCCTCAGCTTCTGTCTCGCTTTCCTTTAAACTTTATATTCTAATAACAGTTTCCTGTGCATACTCTGCATTCTCACAATTTGTTGCCTTTGTCTACCCCATTTTCCTTGCTTATAACTCCTTTTTTTTTCTTATCTTCTTCACTTGGCTAGAACTAAGTTCAGCATCACTTTCTCCAGGAATGATTCCTTGATTTAGTTTGGAGTTTAATTTGGAGTTCCTAAGAATAACTTTATAGTAGCCCTTACCATATTGTATGGAAATTTTCTGTTTACATATTTTGTTCCCAACTAGACTGCGATCAGTATGGCCAGAGAATGATCTATCCATCTTTATGCTACCTGTAGCCAATGCAGTACCTGGTGCACAAGAATTGTAAAATAAACATTGACTCTTCAGCTTAATCTAACTTCTGCATACAATTTAGCCCGATTTTAGGACTTCCAAATTTGAATTGTAAATTGAAGCATCTGTGTCTAATACTTTCCCTATTCCCTCTTAATTCTGGCAGAGTGGTAAAGAATGTTAATTTCTCTTAGATGTTTGAGGATTGATTGTTTTATTCACTCTACATTTTTGTGATGGGATAAATCTGTTTTTTCTGTTTTCCTCTTCTTTCTGGGATCTGTCTAGCCCATGTCAAGACTAGGAAAGGGGTCTTTAGCCTTACAACTGAGGACAGAGAAACAAAGGAGTCAGACACTTTTGAAAAAGTAACATACAGGAGACATGTTAGAAGAAAGTTAACCTTCATAGACTGGTAAGCATGACTTTCTTATATATAAAATTCTGAGGATAAATCCCAGTGAAGGTTTATCTTGTTGATCTTTCTATACCCCTGCTCCTTACCAGAACTAGATACAATTCAGTATCTGACAATGCCTCAAGACTCTGAACTCTCAAAGGAGCAGAATGAAGGAAAGGAGAAAGGATATCCAAGGAGTAAAATGTACAGAGGGGACATGTGGAAAAGAGAGAAACTACAAAGGGAGGAGGCTTTTCTATGGACAGAGAAAGGAAACTTGTAGGTGCCATGGATATCAACAAAGGAGATTCTAGATCCACGGGAGAAAATGATGAGTTGAACAGAAGCCACTTCTAATGGGCAGAAGGTGTTGGAACATGCTTCTTAAACCTAAAGTGAAACAATATTTGTATGGCATTCTTTTGATTCATTAAGTGTATTTGACAGCCTCATGAAAAATTGCAGAGGATGGAACACTCCCAAACTCATTCTACGAGGCTACCATCACCCTGATGCCAAAACCAGACAAAGGTGTCACAAAAAAAGAAAACTACAGACCAATATCACTGATGAACATAGACGCAAAAGTCCTCAACAAAATACTAGCAAACAGAATCCAACAACACATTAAAAGGATCATACACCATGATCAGGTAGGATTTATCCCAGGGATGCAAGGGTTCTTCACTATATGCAAATCAATCAATGTGATACAACATATTAACAAATTGAAGGATAAAAACCATATGATCATCTCAATAGATGCAGAAAAAGCTTTAAACAAATTCTGACACCATTTATGATGAAAACTCTCCAGAAAGTGGGCATAGAGGGAACCTATTCAACATAATAAAGGCCATATATGACAAACCCACAGCCAACATTATTCTCAGTGGTGAAAAACTGAAAGTATTTCCTCTAAGATCAGGAACAAGACAAGGGTGTCCAATCTTGCCACTATTGCTCAACATAGTTTTGGAAGTCCTAGCCATGGCAATAAGAGAAGAAAAATAAATAAAAGGAGTCCAAATTGGAAAAGAAGAAGTAAAACTGTCACTGTTTGCAAGTGACATAATACTGTACATAGAAAATCCTAAAGATGCCACCAGAAAACTACTAGAGCTAATCAATGAATCTGGTAAAGTTGCAGGATACAAAATTAATAAACAGAAATCTCTTACATTCCTATACACTAACAACAAAAGGGAAGAAAGAGAAATTAAGGAAACAATCGCATTTACCATTGCAACAAAAAGAATAAAATACCTAGGAATAAACTTACCTCAGGAGACAAAAGACCTGTACTCAGAAAACTATAATACACTAATGAAAGAAATCAAAGATGACACAAACAGATGGAGAGATATACCATGTCCTTGGATTGGAAGAATCAATACTATGAAAATAACTATACTACCCAAAGCAATCTACAGATTCAATGTAATCCCTATCAAATTACCAATGGCATTTTTCACAGGACTAGAACAAAAAATTTCACAATTTGTATGGAAACACAAAAGACCCTGAATAGCCAAAGCAATCTTTTTTAAAAAATTTATTTATTTTATTTATTTATTTTTGGCTGCACTGGATCCCCGTTGCAGTGCACAGGCTGTCTCTAGTTGTGGAGAGTGGGGGCTGCTCTTCATTGCAGTGTGCCGGCTTCTCACTGTGGTGGCTTCTCTTGTTGCAGAGCACAGGCTCTAGAGCGCAGGCTCGGTAGTTGTGGCACATGGGCTCAGTAGTTTTGGCTCACAGGCTCTAGAGTGCAGGCTCAGTAGTTATGGCACACGGGCTTAGTTGCTCCGCAGCATGTGGGATCTTCCCGGACCAGGGCTCGAACCCATGTCCCCTGCATTGGCAGGCATATTCTTAACCATTGCACCATCAGGGAAGCCCCCCAAAGCAATCTTGAGAAAGAAAAACAGAGCTGGAGGAATCAGGCTCCCTGACTTCAGACTATACTACAAAGCTATAGTAATCAAGACAGTGTGGTACTGGCACAAAAACAATGGAACAGAATAGACCAATGGAACAGAATAGAAAGCCCAGAGATAAACCCACACACCTATGGCAGGCAAGAATATACAATAAAGAAAAGACAGCCTTTTCAATAAGTGCTGCTGGGAAAACTGGACAGCTACATGTAAAAGAATGAAATTAGAACACTCCTTAACACCATACACAAAAATAAACTCCAAATGGATTAAAGACCTAAATGTAAGACCAGACACTATAAAACTCTTACCGGAAAACATAGACTGAACACTCTTTGACATAAATCACAGCAACATCTTTTTTGACCCAACTCCTAGAGTAATGAAAATTAAAACAAAAAACAAATGTGACCTAATGAAATGTAAAAGCTTTTGCACAGCAAAGGAAACCATAGACAAGATGAAAAGACAACCCTCAGAATGGGAGAAAATATTTGCAAATGAAGCAACTGACAAAGAATTAATCTCCAAAATATACAAGCAGATCATAGAGCTCAATATCAGAAAAACACAAAATGGGCAGAAGACCTAAACAGACATTTCTCCAAAGAAGACATACAGATGGCCAACAAACACATGAAAAGATGCTCAACATCACTAATTATTAGAGAAATGCAGTTCACTCATAGATCCCAGGATTTCTAAGCACAGTTCACCAGGACACCTGAAGCATCAAACTGCTATCCTTTAAAAATCTAACTGGGCATAGGAAACATCCAGAAATTTCTAGAGGGTGGGGAAGATACACAGAAGATGCATTTCCTATGGAGTCTTCTCTAAACCCTTCCTCCCTATCATTAAAGGAACCTCAGGAGACTTGTGAGATCTTTGACAAGAGCTAGGATGACAAATGCAGACTTTATACAACATGCAAAAGATGGCAATATACTCTAGTGGTTAAGATTCATGTAGATGTTGAGTCACATAAAGTTGGGTTCAAATTCTGGCTTTTCCAATTACAGGTTGTGGGATCTTAGGAAAAAGTCTTCACATCTCTAAGATTCATTTTCTGCATCAGAAAATTGGAATAATACCTATATTATAAGGTTATTGTAAGGATTAAATGATAAACTGCATTAAAGTACATTAATAAACTAGCTCACAATAAAGATTGTTACTACTACTCTTACTACTTCTAGCTAATATGTACGTAGTAGTATAATTCTTCTTATTCATTTGCATAACAGCTATCCCCCATGTGCCAGATACTATGCTAGACAGTGGCGAGACAACACAACAATCAAGTGTCAACTTAAATGTCATTTCCAGGGGATACTTTCCTTCATCCCTCACATTAGGTCAGATCTCTTTACAACCCGTTCCCATCAAGCAGGGGTTTTTGTCCATTTTGTTCACTGCTGTATTTCTAGCTCTTATCACACATAGTAGGTGATCAGCACTTAATATTGGTTGAATAAATGAATAGCATCTATTACTTACCATTTTCTACTAGACTGAATTCCAGTGGAGACTATGTCTGTCATCTTCAACACTGTGTCTACAGGCTAACTTAGCACAATGCCTGGTACATGACAGGTTCCAATTAAATGTGTGTCGCAAAAATGAATGAATGAATGAAAGAAAAATAAATGAAAGAGGAAATATAAGTGTTAAGAAAACACATGATCAACAAAGAATTTCAGAGAAAATGTCCCAGGGAACAAGAGGAGGAGGAATGTTCCGGCCTAGGGACTTTCTTATAAGGAAGAAAGGAGGCAGTAAAGAAAACTCATCTCCTTCTACACACTCCATGCCTCAATAGCACCAGATTTTATTCTTTTCCATAAAATACATCACGCTTGTTAATAACTCCACATAGTTTGGTGGGGTGGGGGGGTGCTCTTCTTCTATGTCTCCATCTGTCAAACTCCTCAGTCAGTCCAAGATCACATATCACCTCTACTGTAAAATACTTCCTAATTCTCTTCAGTTCAAATGAATTGCTTCTTCATCTGTATTCTATAATGTTTGCTACTATATCCACTGACTAAAGGGCTTAATAAATGTGTGCTTAACTGCAGGTGCTTGTCTCCCCACCTAGATTAGGATATCCTTGGAGGCTGAACTCACATATTTAGCTTTGTATTCCCCCATATACTAGTAGAAAAAATATATTTAATACTTGTTTATCAAGTTGAATTGAAACAAAATCCAAGAAATGCCATAGCAGGAGTTATAAGTTAAACTGTCTTTTATTCAGTCTTCACACCAAGCTCACTTCCAAAGGTCTCTTTATCTTTCTGGGTTGCCTTTTTCCAATCGCAAGTCACAAATTCCTAACACCTACTTTACGGACATTGCAAGGATTAATAAAGTAATATTACCTAGCAGTTTTAAGATCAGAGCATAAAAGACACTCCTTATTGTTTGTAAAAATCGCACCATTGCAATTTGTTAGCTTAAGTAGGAGACTGGTTGAAACAGCATCTGCTTCTTGCAATCTCTCCATCTCCCCCACCCTTTCCTCTTCCTGTTCTTAACCTTTTGCCCCAGAATTGAGATACTCCCCGTATCTATAATTACAATAAATTGAAAATCTATATTGTTTTTAAATAATACACTGAAATCCTCAATAAATATACAAACCATTAAATATCCTGAATAAAATTAATTTAATGAAGCTAGGTAAATCATACTCTCTGTCACTAGATTTTCTGATGTTTTGAGTATATTTTGTAACTTTTTAACATTAGAAAAAATAGTACTAACAGTAAAGTTCTTGCATTTGAAACCTGAGACTTGACTGAAAATAAACTTACCCAAAGCACTAGTAGGGGGTGGGAGTATTCTAAGCAGTGTAGGCCCTGAGGCAGGGACGAACTTGGTGTCCTCACAGAACCTTAAGAAAGACAGGTGGCCAGAACTGCAAAAGAGAATATGAGTGAAGCAAGATGAAGTCTTTGAGGTAAGCAGTAGGGTCAGATCATTTAGTGCTTTTCAGGCCTGGTTAAAAATTTTATTTTCATTCCAAGTTATCAGGGAAATCTTTCAGTTTGTATTTCTAAAATGTCATTGTGGCTGTTAGGTGGGAAATGGATTACTAGGGAATTTGACCTAGGAATGAGATAAATAAAAGTAGATTCATTCTTTCATCCAACAAATATTTACAAAGCAATCAAAATACTTACAAAGCATCGCTTCACAGAACATTCTCAAGGATAGATCATATGTTGGGCCATGAAACAAGCCTTAACAAATTTAAGAAGATAGAAATCATTTCACATTTCTTTTTCACAACCACGAAGGTATGAAACGAGAAATCAATAACAGGAAGAAAGCTGAAAAATTCACCAATATGTGGAAATTAAACAACACACTCCTAAGCAACTGATGGACCAAAGAAGAAACCAAAAAGGAAATCAGAGAGTATCTTGAGACAAATGAAAGTAAAAATACAACATACCAAAACTTATGAGATGCAGCAAAAATGGTTCTAAGAGGAAAGTTTATAGTGACAGATGCCTACATTAAGGGAAAAAAACCTCAAATAAATAAACAACCTAACTTTACACCTCAAGGAATCAGAAAAAGAACAAACTAAACCCAGTTAGGACAAGGAAGGAAAAACAAAGATCAGAGCAGAAATAAATAGAGATGAGAGAAACAAAGAAAAATACTAATGAAACTAATAGTTTTTTGAAAAGGTAAACAAAATTGACAAGCTTTTAGCTAGACCAACCAAGAAAAAAAGAGAGAGGTTTTAAATAAACAAAATTATAAATGAACGAGAAGACATCACAACTGACACCACTGGGTTGTGTCAAAAAGTTGTGGCCAAAAAGTTCATTCGGTTTTAAGAAAAAATAAAAGACATTTTTAAATTTTTACCAAGAATTTTATTGAACAATGTGTTCACTAATTGAACAAACTTTTTGGCCAACCCAATACAATGGATTGTAAGAGGCCACTGTGAAAAATTATACATCAACAAATTGGGTAACCTGGAAGAAAGGGATAAATTCCTAGAAACATATAAACCGCCAAGACTGAATCATGAAGAAGCAGAAAGTCTGAACAGACCTATGAGTAAGGAGACTGAAGCAGTAATCAAAAGCCTCCTAACAAAGAAAAACCATATACCAGATGTTTCACTGGTGATTCTACCAAACATTTAAAGAATTAATGCCAATCCTCTCAAACTCTTCCAAAACACTGAAGAGGAAGGAACACTTCCAAACTCATTTTATAAGGACAGCATTACCCTTGATACCAAAGCCAGATACGGACACTACAAAAAAAGGAAAGTATAGGCCAATATCCCTGATGAACACAGATCTAAAAATTCTTAACAAAATTCTAGCAAACTGGAATTTAACAGCACATTAAATGATCATACACAATCAAGTGGGATTCATCCCTGGGATGCAAGGATGGTTCAACATACACAAATTAATACATGTGACATACCACATTAATATAATGAAGGATAAAAAGCATGTGATTTTCTCAATAAATATAGACAAATCAATTGACAAAATTCAACATTCTTTAATGATAAAAACTCTCAAAACATGGGTATAGAGGGAACATAACTCGACATAATAAAATCCATATATGACAAACTCACAGCTAACATCATACTCCATGATGAAAAGCTGAAAGCTTTCCCTTTAAGATTTGGAACAAGACAAGGATGCCCTCTCTCACCACTCTTGTTCAATATAGTACTGGAAGTCCTAGCCACAGCAAGTAGGCAAGAAAAATAAAGAAAAGTCATATAAATAAGAAAAGAAGTAAAGTTGTCTCTGTAGATGACATGATCTTACATATAGAAAACTGCAAAGACTACAACAAAAAACTGTTAGAAGATCTGTTAGAATTTGGTAAAGTTGCAAGATACAGAAGAGGCATGCAAAAATCACTTGCATTTCTATACACTAACAACAAAAGATCTAAAAGAGAAATAAGGAAATCAATCCTATTTACAATAGTATGAAAAATAATAAAATACTGAGGAATAAATTTAACCAAGGAGGTGAAAGACCTGCACTCTGCAAACTATTAGACACTGAGGAAAGAAACTGAAGAGGACACAAATAATGAAACATGTTCATGATCATGAATCAGAAGAATTAATACTGTTAAAATGTCTAAACTACCCAAAGCCATCCATACATTCAATACAATTACCATCAAAATTCCAATGGCATTTTTCACAAAAATAGAAAAAAAAATCCTAAAATTTGTGTGGAACCACAAAAGACCCCTAGTAGCCAAAGCAATATTGATAAAGAACAACAAAGCTGAAAGAATCACACTGCCTGATTTCAAACTATTTTACAAAGTCATAGTAATCAAAACAGTATGGTACTGGCATAAAAATGGACACACAGACCAATGGAACAGGATTGAGAGCCCAGAAATCAACCTGTGCATATACAACCAACTAATATTTGACAGAGGAAAAGGAGAGCCAAGAATACTCAATGTGGAAAACATAGTCTCTTCAATAACTGGTGCCTGTAAAACTGTATATTCACATGCAAAAGAATGAAATTAGACCCCTGTTTTAAAACACTCACAAACAATTAACTCAAAATGGATTCTAGACTTAAATATAGGAGACATGAAACTATAAAACTGCTAGAAGAAAACATGGGGAAAATCTCCCTGACAATTAGAAACAATTTCTTGGATATGAGACCAAAAACATAGGCAACAAAAGCAAAAATAAACAGTTGGGACTACATCAGATTGAAAGCTCTACAAAGAAAAAGAAACAGTTAACTAAATGAAGCAGCAATGTATGGAACAGAAGAAAATATTTGCAAACCACATATCAGGGAAAGAGTTAATAACCAAAATATACAAAGAACTCATACAACTCAATAGCAAAAAACACAAATTATCTGATTGAAAAGTGAACCTAGGATCTACCTAGACAATTGTCCAAAGAAGACCTACAGATGGCCAACAGGCACACAAAAAGATGCTCTACATCACTGATCATCAGGGAGATACAAATCAATTCAGAAATAGGTCTGCACGAATAAGGATACAATGGGCTTTTAACAAAGGTGTAAACAGAATTGAATGGAAAAACTACAGCGCTTTCAACACATGGTGCTGGAACAACTGAATATCCATATGGAAAAAATTAAACCTCAACTTATACCTCACATCTTATTCAACAATTAACCCAAAATGGATCATGACCCCAAGTGTAAAATGTAAAACTATAAAACATTAAAAAGAAAATATAGAAGGAAAATGTCTTGATCTTGTGTTAAACAGTTGTTAGGTTTGACACCAAAAGTATGATTCATCTTTTTAAAAAGGAAAAAAATTCGGTTTTATTAAAATTAAAAACTTTTTTCTCTGCAAAAAGAATATTAAGAGAATGAAAGAACAAACTAAAGATTGGGAGAAAATGTTCACAAATCATATATCTGACAGAGACTTGTCTGTAAAGTATATTAAAGTCTCCCAAATCTCAACAGTAAGAAAACCAACAACATAACATAAAATGGACAAAAAATGTAAACAGATACCTAGCCAAAGAAAATAGAAAATATATGGATGGCAAATAAGCACACAGAAAGATGCTCAACATCATTAGTAATTAGCAAAATACCAATTAAAACTGCAATGAGATATCACTATATACCTATTATAATATATGAAATTAAAAAGAAGGAGGAGGTCGAGGAGGAGAAAAAGAAGGAGAAAGAAAGAAAAAAAGGAAAATAAACTGACAATACCAAATACTGGCAAGAAAGCAGAGCAACTGGAAATCTCATACTTTACTGGTGGGAATGCAAAATGATACAGTAATTCTGGAAAACAGATCAACAGAGTGAATTTTATTATATACAAATTTAAAAAGTATTTTAAAAGATAGAAATAGGATTGTAACTAGAGGAGGATGTGGGGACAAGTGAGTTTTTTTAAAGATGGGAGATAAAATGAGGAAGAAAGAGCAAAGAATTCTAGAGCAATTTCTTCAAGTACACAAGAAAAAAAAAAGGATCTTCACAAGACAGAGATGCTGACATTTGCTAGCATATGTCAGCAAATGCTGACATTTATGCTAGCATAAATGGTTTACCAGAGTAAACAGAGAAGGCAGAATAGATGGGGAAAGACACAAGTAGGTGAGTAGACGTAGTGGCTGGCTTAAGCTCTCTGCTGATTGCTATTTTTCTCAGTGAAATAAGAGACTAAGAATGATGCTGGGGAAGGATGTGTTATATGAAATTATCATCTAAGAGTGTAGGAGAGTGAATAGACTAGGGTGGACAGACTATAGGTAGATTCAAGAAATACTGACTCAATAATGGTGCAAACCTTAAGAAACAGGAAACATCTCCAGTAAAAAACCTGACCCTGCACCTAAAGCAATTAGAGAAAGAAGAACAAAAAACCCCCAAAGTTAGCAGAAGGAAAGAAATCATAAAGATCAGATCAGAAATAAATGAAAACAGAAATGAAGGAAACGATAGCAAAGATCAATAAAACTAAAAGCTGGTTCTTTGAGAAGATAAACAAAATAGACAAACCATTAGCCAGACTCATCAAGAAAAAAAGGGAGAAGACTCAAATCAATAGAATTAGAAATGAAAAAGGAGAAGTAACAACTGACACTGCAGAAATACAAAAGATCATGAGAGATTACTACAAGCAACTCTATGCCAATAAAATGGACAACCTGGAAGAAATGGACAAATTCTTAGAAATGCACAACCTGCCAAGACTGAATCAGGAAGAAATAGAAATATGAATAGACCAATCACAAGCACTGAAATTGAAACTAATTAAAAATCTTCCAACAAACAAAAGCTCAGGACCAGATGGCTTCACAGGCAAATTCTATCAAACATTTAGAGAAGAGCTAACACCCATCCTTCTCAAACTCTTCCAAACAATTTCAGAGGAAGGAACATTCCCAAACTCATTCTATGAGGCCACCATCACCTTGATACCAAAACCAGACAAGGATGTCACAAAGAAAGAAAACTACAGGCCAATATCACTGATGAACATAGATGCAAAAATCCTCAACAAAATACTAGCAAACAGAATCCAACAGCATATTAAAAGGATCATACACCATGATCAAGTGGGGTTTATTCCAGGAATGCAAGGATTCTTCAATATATGCAAATCAATCAATGTGATACACCATATTAACAAACTGAAGGAGAAAACCCATATGATCTCAATAGATGCAGGAAAGCTTCTGACAAAATTCAACACCCATTTATGATAAAAACCCTGCAGAAAGTAGGCATAGAGGGAACTTTCCTCAACATAATAAAGGCCATATATGACAAACCCACAGCCAACATCGTCCTCAATGGTGAAAAACTGAAACCATTTCCACTAAGATCAGGAACAGGACAAGGCTGCCCACTCTCACCACTCTTATTCAACTTAGTTTTGGAAGTTTTAGCCACAGCAATCAGAGAAGAAAAGGAAATAAAAGGAATCCAAATTGGAAAAGAAGAAGTAAAGCTGTCACTGTTTGCAGATGACATGATACTATACATAGGGAATCCTAAAGATGCTACCAGAAAACTACTAGAGGTAATCAATGAATTTGGTAAAGTAGCAGGATACAAAATTAATGCACAGAAATCTCTTTCATTCCTGTACACTAATGATGAAAAATCTGAAAGTGAAATCAAGAAAACACTCCCATTTACCACTGCAACAAAAAGAATAAAATATCTAGGAATAAACCTACCTAAGGAGACAAAAGACCTGTATGCAGAAAATTATAAGACACTGATGAAAGAAATTAAAGATGATACAAATAGATGGAGAGATATACCATGCTCCTGGATTGGAAGAATCAATATTGTCAAAATGACTCTACTACCCAAAGCAATCTAAAGATTCAATGCAATCCCTATCAAACTACCATTGGCATTTTTCACAGAACTAGAACAAAAAATTTCAAAATTTGTTTGGAAAAACAAAAGACCCTGAATAGCCAAAGCAATCTTGAGAACGAAAAACGGAGCTGGAGGAATCAGGCTCCCTGACTTCAGACTATACTACAAAGCTACAGTAATCAAGATAGTGTGGTACTGGCACAAAAACAGAAAGATAGATCAATAGAACAGGATAGAAAGACCAGATATAAACCCATGCACATATGGTCAACTTATCTTTGATAAAGGAGGCAGGAATGTACAGTGGAGAAAGGACAGTCTCTTCAATAAGTGGTGCTGGGAAAACTGGACAGGGACATGTAAAAGTATGAGATTAGATCATTCCCTAACACCATACACAAAAATAAGCTCAAAATGCATTAAAGACCTAAATGTAAGGCCAGAAGCTATCAAACTCTTAGAGGAAAACATAGGCAGAACACTCTATGACATAAATCACAGCAAGATCCTTTTGGACCCACCTCCTAGAGAAATGGAAATAAAAACAAAGATTAACAAATGGGACCTAATGAAACTTCAAAGCTTTTGCACAGCAAAGGAAACCATAAACAAGACCAAAAGACAACCCTCAGAATGGGAGAAAATATTTGCAAATGAAGCAACTGACAAAGGATTAATCTCCAAAATTTATAAGCAGCTCATGCAGCTCAATAGCAAAAAAACAAACAAGCCAATCCAAAAATGGGCAGAAGACTTAAATAGGCATTTCTCCAAAGAAGATATACATACAGACTGCCAACAAACACATGAAAGAATGCTCAACATCATTAATCATTAGAGAAATGCAAATCAAAACTACAATGAGATATCATCTCACACCAGTCAGAATGGCCATCATCAAGAAATCTAGAAACAGTAAATGCTGGAGAAGGTGTGGAGAAAAGGCAACACTCTTGCACTGCTGGTGGGAATGTGAATTGGTACAGCCACTATGGAGAAAAGTATGGAGGTTCCTTAAAAAACTAAAAATAGAACTACCATATGACCCAGCAATCCCACTACTAGGCATATACCCTGAGAAAAGCATAATTCAAAAAGAGACATGTACCAAAATGTTCATTGCCGCTCTATTCACAATAGCCCGGAGCTGGAAACAACCTAAGTGTCCATCATTGGATGAATGGATAAAGAAGATGTGGCACATATATACAATGGAATATTACTCAGCCATAAAAAGAAACGAAACTGAGCTATTTATAATGAGGTGGATAGACCTAGAGTCTGTCATACAGAGTGAAGTAAGTCAGAAAGAGAAAGACAAATACCGTATGCTAACACATATATATGGAATTAAAAAAAAAACGTCATGAAGAACCTAGGGGTAAAACGGGAATAAAGACACAGACCTACTTGAGAATGGACTTGAGGATATGGCGAGGGGGAAGGGTAAGCTGTGACAAAGCAAAAGAGAGGCATGGACATATATACACTACCAAACGTAAGGTAGATAGATAGTGGGAAGCAGCCGCAGAGCACAGGGAGATCAGCTCGGTGCTTTGTGACTGCCTGGAGGGGTGGGATGGGGAGGGTGGGAGGGAGGGAGATGCATGAGGGAAGGGATGTGGGAACAGATGTATATGTATGACTGATTCACTTTGTTATAAAGCAGAAACTAATAAAAAAATTATAGTCAAAACTAGTGTAGAAAATATAAAACTTTAAGAAGCATTAAAATAAGTTATCAGTATGCTGAATCAGTAGTTTCACTTTAACTGCAAACTTAATTTCTTAAAACACCATTGGGGCTAGTTTCTATATACATGTAAATACTACAAAAACTCCTTATTTATACTGTTCTTATCTCATTTGTTACTTTCATAGATTTATATGATACATCTGGCTAAAAGCAAATTGTTGCAAAACTAACCACTATGTACTTTTAAAAATAAATACTGTATGAACAACAACAACAAAACAAAATAAAAATAATGGTGCAAACATCTGGAAACTACTGTCATCCAGCAAAAAGATGTGGTTTTAGTCTTAAAAAGAGAATTTCTAAAATACAGTAGTATTAAGTGGGACAAAAACCTGTATTCATGATAATTAGCTCTAAATAAAGATGAGTTTCTGGTATTGGAAACTAAAGAAATAATCTTCCAAGATACTAAACATCTAGATACAGTCTTATGTAAATATTTAAAAACACAGAAGTCACATAAACAGAAATATCAGCAACCGAAAGGTACCCCAATTGATTATTTATAACTGAAATGGACACCAGTCAATCATACAACATAAAACATAGCACAGGTTTGCAAATAAAAATATATTAAAGACAAAGCACTTATTTGGAGGGATTTATTTAAAACAAGCCACATTAGAGTCAAACTTCACATGCCTATAATTTGGGTTTTTTATTTTAATTTTATTTATTTACTTATTTTTTTAATTAATTAATTTTTTTTTTTTTTCAGTACGCGAGCCTCTCACTGTTGTGGCCTCTCCCGTTGCGGAGCACAGGCTCCGGACGCGCAGCCTCCGGATGCGCAGGCTCAGCGGCCATGGCTCATGGGCCTAGCCACTCC
Organism: Mesoplodon mirus; assembly: GCF_964341445.2. Lineage (NCBI taxonomy): Eukaryota > Metazoa > Chordata > Mammalia > Artiodactyla > Ziphiidae > Mesoplodon > Mesoplodon mirus. The sequence continues at coordinate 75,884,401 of NC_138980.1, forward strand.
GCGGCATGTGGGATCTTCCCGGGCGGGGCATGAACCCGTGTCCCCTGCATCAGTAGGCAGACCAACCACTGCGCCACCAGGGAAGCCCTAAATTAATTTTTATTGGAGTATAGTTGCTTTACAATGGTGTGTTAGCTTCTTGCTGTACAGCAAAGTTAATCAGTCATACATGTACATATATTCACTCTTGATTTCCGTCCCATTTAGGTCACCACAGAGCACTGAGTAGAGTTCCCTGTGCTATACAGTAGGTTCTCATTAGTTATCTATTTTATACATAGTAATGTATATATGTCAGTCCAAATCTCCCAATTCATCCTACCACCCCCGCCTTCTCCCCTTGGTAACCGTAAGTTTGTTCTCTACATCTGTGAATTTTAGAGGTGAGAAAAATTTAAGAAGGATATGCAGAGCAATTAATACAAGTATACCTGGTATATGCATCTAGAAATAATGTAAATTAAAAATTAACAGGAATATCCTGGACATGGTAGAAAAAAGAATCATGCGTCACTGTTATTCCAAGGACATTCCACTTGGAGTCCCCAGAGAAAGAAAGAGAATTAACTGCCAGGCAGCATCTAGTCCCAAACAACCACGTTCAGAAGCAAACTGTTCTTACTGTATCCAGAAACCATCCCCAAAGATTTAGAGGAGGGATTTGAAAGGTATGTGAAATGAGGCTTGTCATATGGTTAGAGGAAGATAGCCAAAGTGTCTTAGGGAAGCATCCAAATTTATCACTGCCAAATTGTCCTTGTAAATTATCAAATCACATAAGGAAATCTGGCTTATCCACTTCCATAAGCATTACAACTAAATGAATAAATGATCTATGGGAGACATGCTCTGAAAGTCACATTAGAATAATTTAGAAAAATGACAACAGAATGATTAGCCTGCCCAAGTTAGTTGTCCTTTTCTATCTACAGAAAAGTCAACTGATAAATATAAGAAAGAAAAACACACAATTCTCTAAAACACCCCCTCCCCCTCCCTGCTACTGGCTACCAGCAAAAGCATTTGCCTTCACTTTTGGACACGTAGCTAAAGGAGAGAAAACGATTAACTTTTAATATGTTATCACTACAGAATATTTTAGGATTTTATTATATAAAAATGAAATCATCAATGGTATCAAATAATCTGCCACTCAATTCCTTCTCAGTATTACTTTTTCTATAGTCTATTATTCATTTTGCTTCTCAAAGTAATGAATATGGCCTTATACAATATGAGTTCCACTATACTCAACTTGGTAGGCAGTGTTGACCAACTGTTTTAAGCAAGAGGTGACATTGCTGTAACACTCTAAGTAATATAAACTCCCGTGCGCTGACTTATTTGGCACTGCACTATGAAACTAAAAGCCAAACATTTAATGGAAACAAACAAGGAGGAATGTCAGACAAGGACATAAAGTGATAAAGGCTTTCCATGCTAAATAATAGAGAACATCCTGCAATTGTTTCTTCTTCAGTTCTGCTGATGAATAAAACCAATGGTAAAGTTCTTATACTGAAAGATATACTATTGAGAGTCCTTTATCTATGGTTGCGGGGAGGGGGAAGCAGTGAATTACCTCATTCTTAGCCTATAATTAAGAAAAACAACAGCTCTCTTTAATATTACTTTTCCGTGATTTAAAGCCTTCTGTTTTAATTGATGTTCACTGGATATTGCCTCAGCAATTACAGACAGTGCTTATCTATTTTATTCCTTATCTGACTTAAAATGCTTTACTGACAACTCAAAGCTCACCCAGCCGCCCCCGCCCCCTCCCTCTGCAATCCCCCACTCTTTCTCTCTCTCTTATGAGTGCTTGCACTAATACTCAGCTACCTAAAAGCATGGCTGAACATTCAGGGACTATTTATTAATTGAGCCAATCTGATTCAAAGGCCAGATTTTCATCTTCTTTTTGTTTTCACTTTGCATTTTTAAAACTTTATGGCAAAGAGGATCTTTGGGTAAGAGGGTAGTAGATGCTGCAAAAGCCTTTTCTCCTTCAGCATCTTGCTATGTTTATTCACATGACAAATTTCTAACTGATACTGACTTATTCCTTCCAAAGCTCTGACTGAAAATGTTAATAGATTCACTGGGATAGATTGATGGCCAAGGAAGAATTTTTAACAGTCAACAACAGTTAAGGATTGCCTCCTAGGATGAGAGCATGGGTCCTATCCCCCACTAAGGACATAAAGCAAGGTCGAGAGGCAGATAACAATGTGTGCTTTTAAAAGTGTAATTGGGGCTTCCCTGGTGGCGCAGTGGTTGAGAGTCCGCCTGCTGATGCAGGGGACACGGGTTTGTGCCCCGGTCCGGGAAGATCCCACATGCCGCAGAGCGGCTAGGCCCATGAGCCATGGCCGCTGAGCCTGCGCGTCCAGAGCCTGTGCTCCACAGCGGGAGAGGCCACAACAGTGAGAGGCCTGCATACCGCAAAAAAAAAAAAAAAAAAAAAAGTGTAATTGATAAAAACATGGATAATTGATAAAAACAGCAGTCCAAAATCTAGAATTTAGGTTTCAATTCCAAACAGTCATTTACATTATTTGGACACACATTTTCCCCATAGAAACAATGTTATAACAATTTGGCAGCTCATAAAATTCTTTTCAACATACATTCAAATAGTTCATCATTTTATTTAAACATATGGTATTAACTAGGACAATTCAGTTACCAATAGCTAAAATGAACTTTCACAGGCACAGAAGGAAAATTTATCATAAGGAGAGAGGGATGTTTTATGCAATCCTAAGACATGTGAGTATAGCTGAGCTTTAGGAAGAATTAGAGTCAGTTTGGCTTTCTCTCCAACTCTAGTCCCTACTTATCTTCGTGAATCTGCTGTATTCTTTTCTTTTTCTCTGCAGACAGCTTTTCTAACACTAAAACTGCTGCATGGGGCACAGACAATAGTGGGGCAAAATAGAAATCAGGCAGATCAGAGCTCTGGTCTTTAATCCTCTTGTTTTCAGAGAGAACAAAATTCACAAATGGTAACGGATTCAGAGGAGGCAGGACTGAGAGAGGGTATGGAAATAGTAGGTGGAAGTAAGAGAAGTTGTAAGGACTATAAATAGACAAGGGGAAAGGAAACTGGAGATAACAGAAATAATGGAGGTGATATTAGGGAAGGAAAGTACGGTACATAAGGCTCTCCAAATTCATTCATGAACTTACCTAAATTTAGGTAGGCTAGACATGATTTACTAGGCAGAAGTATGCAGTGAGAAAATTCCTGGTTAGGATCCAAGAGTCCAGGTTTTTTGGGTGACCTATACCCTAGACACTTCACCATCTTTTGGGATTTGTTCCCTCACATGGAACTGTGCGAGAGGACTTCTAAAAAGCCTTCTAGTTCCTATTCATTCTTATTCTAAATAAAAATGACAGAACTAAAGATCATACTTTTGTTCTAGAAGTCAATCCAGTTACCATTACAGATGCTCTGAAGACTCAACAGAAATGAAGTTCACAACAAAAAAAACGCTCTGAACCTCATCAGGAAGTATACTGAGCCAAACAGAAAAAATTCTATCCTGATTAAAAACTCATAAAGAATTCACACCAGAAGTGCCATATAACTTTCTGGTTAATGAACCTCAAAACAAACATAATGAAGCTGGAGAAGGTCCAAATACACAAAATTAAAATGATAAAAGATGTCAGTTTGAATACAGACAAAAATAATTAAGATTCTTCTTTATAAAAAGATTAAGATTAAGAAGCCATGGAGATAAATATCCTGAAAACATGGATAAGGTAAGTATGAATTTCTTCAATTTATCCCAAAGTATTAGAACTAGGTCCTCTCTTGAAACTTAAAAAGGCAATTTTAGGACAAATCTTTTATATAATAATGGCCCAACATGAAGAGTGTCTCCACTTAATCAGAAAATATAAATTCAGAAGAGTGTGGAATAAAAAGTTAACAAAGCAAAGCAACTGTGCTGGAGTTTTAGGAAAATTCTCTTAGAAATCACTTTTTAAAAAACAAAATTCTACGCAAGTAAGAAGGAAACAGTACAATGGTTTCTCAACACCATGAAAACAAAGTATACCTTTTATAGTCTTTGAGTAAATAACACCTTTAAGAAAAGCTCTCTAATTTTTGAACAATTGTTATATGATGTGTGGATATGGCAATGACAGGGCACAAGATGCCCTCGATGCTGCCACAGGCACTTAAATTGCCAATGGCCAACAGAGCCAGAAAATTGGTAGAAGGACTATATAATTTTATAGGCTCATCAGTTACTCTGTCACATCCCTCAGTAAACAAGGGAGTAACTTTCTGTCTTAGAAGCCTAGCACTACAGCCCACAAAATGTGCTTGTTAGAAATCAATATGATTGTAAAAAAAAAAAAAAAGATGAATTCTTGAACTTCAGTTAAACATGAAGGATTGCACACACTTTGTTTCCATTGCTCTCTTGTGAAATTCATTAAAATGGTAGTGAAAAGATTTAAAGAGGTCCATAAGAATAAAGTGAACAGAAGAAGGAGTGACAGTGATCCAATTCTGGAAGCTAGATGGAATATTAGAGATCAAGAAAACCCCTGAATGGAGGAAACGTGAAGCTAGCTGTTTTGGATCTCAGAAACCAAGAGATTCTCTTGGGTTGAGAGGCATCATGCAATTGGATTTGATGTAGAAGGACTGCCAAAATATTTTGTAAAGAAGCTGTAAAATACACAGATTCTGTCCTCCACCCCCACAGATGACTTGGAGAGGTTAAATCTATAGGATCCCAGGCAAACTGAAAAACAGAAGGATTTAGTGAATGTCTATATACTGAACAATGAGATGCATGGGTCCCTTTTCCCTTTTGTCTTCAAGAACACCAGCAGACACTTTATATCTCCCAGACAACGGATGAAAGTGGTCGTCTCTGAAGTAAGTGATCAGCATAATTTTGGGGAAAGGGGTGACCTACAATAACTGTAAAAATTGCATCCCTGTAACAGCCAAGCCAAGGAAGCCTTCAGTGAAGACCATCAATCAGCAGCCTATGTCTCTGCTGCAAACAAACAAACACAAACTGACACACGCAACTCCCAGTCAGCTTTCCAGCACCTCGCTCTTAAATGTAAATAAGTAGACAAGGAACATCAGACATTTCAGAAATGTCTACATGAAACAAAGACCAAAATTACTGGGAAGGCAAAAATTGATTTTATAAAGAGAGCCAGATATTTTAATTATTTTCTTTGCAAAGGGAAGAGAAAAATACTGTATTTATGATAAAAGAATGGCAAATTTTTAAGGAACACTCAAAGATCAAGAAAAAGAAAATTAAGAATCAGATAGAAGAGATGACAAACTTAAGAAGAGTTAGAGGATATGGTTAGGGCCCTTGCCCTCCAGAAAGCAGGGCAAAGACAGAAACAGAAAACAGAAAGGGAAAAAGGAAACTCCAAGGATCAGCCCAGAATGTCCACAAGCCAAGAAACAGGAGTTCCAGAAAGAGAAAGCAGAGGAAAGAGAGTGAAGAATATTATCAAATAAATAATTTAGAAAATGTTCCATAATGAAAAGGTTAAGTTTCCATATTACTAGTGCTCAATACAATAGGTAGAAGAAGACTCACACTAAGGCACAAGCATATCATCAGGAAATTCCTCTACACTGGGGACAAAAAGAATATACTACAAGCTTTCTAAGAGAAAAATAAATAAATAAAATGAGGCAAAACAAAGGATCAGGCATCAGAATGGCATTAAACTTGTGACTGGAAGCAAGAATACAGTACAGAAACACCTTCAAAATGCCGACAAAATTATTTCCATCCTCAATGAACGCTTAGGTAAAAATAAGGATTTTTTTCATATATAGGGCATCAAAAATGTATCTTCCATTCATTATTTTTCAAGATGTTAGAGGAGGTATTCGACCAAAATTAGAGAATAAGCCACCATATTAGTTTCCTATTGGTGCTGTAACAAATTACCACAAACTTAGTCGTTTAAAACAACACAAATTTATTATCTTACAGTTCTAGAAGTTGGAAGCCTTAAATTGAAAGTGTAGGCAGACTTGTGTTCCTTCTGGAGGCTCTAAGGGAAAATCTGTTTCCTTGCCTTTTCCAGCTTCTAGAAGCCATCTGCATACTGTGGCTCATGGTCCCTTCCTCTATCTTCAAAGCCAGCAGCATAACTTCTCTCTGACTCTGATAGGACTCTGCTGCTTCCCTCTTATATAGGCTAAGGTAATTACACTGGACCCATCAGGATAATCCAGAATAACCTCCTCATCTCAAAGTTCTTAATTACGTCTCTAAAGTTTCTTTTGCCATATCAAGTAGCGTATACACAGGTTCTAGCAGTTTAGGATGTGCACACGTTTGAGGGGTCATTATTCGGCCTACCATAATACCCAAGAAAAAGGGAGGCATTAAATCCAAGAAACAGAGCTCCAATTAAAAAAACAGTAAAGTGGAATCTCAGAATGATGAAAAATCAACCAGTTCAGATTAGAGCAAGAGGATGGAAAGCTTACAGAGAAATGTTTCCAAGAAGTTGAAACTGATAAACTGATATTTAATGGATTTGAACATTTGAAAGGAGATTTATAGTTATGAGGAAGAGTTTGCATATGAATTAATGATAGGTTGGTACAAAAACAAATCAAATTTTAAAATGAGTCAATCATTAACACTTGGGAAGAGAAAAGGATATACAAGAAAGGAAATGTAATCATTGTAAACCACACAGCCCATATGTGAAAATATTTACATCATTCATCATCATAGTGTGAACTCTGAACCATTAAATCTCACGATCTAATTTATAATAGATCTAGATTGATTAACAGATCTAAACTGATCTAATTAAAACTAATGATGTATCTATTTTTAAAAGAAAGTGGGAGAGAGGAGATATGGGATGAGAGAATAACGTAAATATATTTTCAAAAGAATAAATCAATACATAATATATAAAACTGAAAAATCAAGAAACAATGTATAAACTCATTATTTTGAAGTAATGGAGGCAAAAACCTAAGAAAATAACAAAGGTTGAAAGCAGTTATCTCTGAGATGTGGGAACCGTAGGTGGGGCAGGTGCAACAGAAGACAGTTCTTTTTCCTTTTTTAAGCTCTTTTAGAACTATGAGATTTCTTAAACTTTGTATATAGATAACCTAATAAAAATGAAATTTAAAAAATGCCCTTTGTTGTATTAAATTGAATATATGTGACTTTGGATCTTTATCCTCAAAAAGAGAGAGAAAGAGAGAAAGAGAAGGATAAACTCCAGAGAGAAAAGAGACTTGGAAGTTGCTTTTCTCCATTTAACTGGGATAAAATAAGAGGATGTTTCACCACCATTTGGTTTTGTTTTGGCTTTGAAGGATTTCATTTTGTTTACAAACTTTTTGGTACATTTGGAAACATTCATTTCTAATTCTTAATAATAATGAATAAAATACCAACTATTCGCTTCTCAGCTCCAATGTCACCTCTGTAAGGTATTCCCAGGCCATCCACTGATGTAGTACACCACTCGAGGTACAGTAAAACCACCTTGCCTTATTTCCCTCATAGCTCTGACCACTGTCTGACACCTTCCTGTTTGCTACTTGGTTTACTTGTCTGTTAACATTTGCCTCTTTTCTCTGAATGTAAAGTCCAATAGGGCAAGGCTGGTCTGCCATGTCCACTGATCTATCCCCAGCATCCATTAAGACTGCTGGCCCACAGTAGGACCTAATTAATATTTAATGAGATATTCATATAATATTATGTGACTTAGTTCTTCCCCCATCTCCTCTCCCAATTATTTCTAAAACTTATCATTGGAAAATGTATTCATTTTAAACCTACCCCAGAGGTCAAACCACATTTAATAGGTGGAGTTCGGGACTAGAAATTCTACTGCCTGGCTAGGATCCTGGTTCCTTCAGTTTTTAGCTATATAGACTAGAGGTTAACCTCCTTTCTAGGACTTGGATATCTCTACAGATGTAAAATGGTGTTATTTATAACATCTATGTCACAGGATTTCTTGAGGATTATTTACTTCATTTTTGGTATAAGAGAAAAGATGGGTTATTCCTTCTCATCCTTAACAATCGGAGGAAGGTCAAGTTTACACAGAGTTGAGAAAATGGTTTGGCAAATGCTGAGCAATTTTAAGGTAAAGAAATAGCCACAGCAGACCTTTAAAAATTTTTTTGAAGCTCAGGAAATATTTTTGTTAGTGATCCACATAATCTAGGTGTAATGTGGTTCAGGAAGAGTTTCTAATCAAGTGCATCTTAAACAAGCGCTCAGGTAAGAAGCGGTCAACCTGATCTGAGAGTTTATGCAAAGTATAACACTGAAAAGGAAAAATCCAAAAATTAGGAAAGGAAAACAGAAGTGTCTAAAAAAAGGGAATTTGATATCAGAATAGAAATAGTGAACCTGAAAGATAATTAACACAACACAGGTAAACAAGAAATATCAGCAAATAATTGGTAACAGAGATTTACAACAAAGCAATAATGACGTTATTAATAATCTGATTGAGAAGACATCAGAGAGACTAAGGAAAACAAAAGGGCTAAATTGTACTAAATAAAGCCATGATAAGTTGCAGCATGTCATGGTCTGATGAAGAGTATATTATAAGGACAAGGAAAGGCTCACCTGGTTCTTAGCTGTTGCCCCATGGCATGATTTGTTCTTGAGGGTAAAAGACAACAGGGGTAGCTCTGATTAAAAAAAAAAAATGCCCTGGGGATTTCCACAACATCCCAAGACAGAGGCAAAGGAATGCTTTGAACTAGGAAACAAATAACCAGAGCCAATGAATTTTCTCACAAGTAAAATATCTAATTTCCTGCAAATATCCCCAGAGTCTAAGGCAAGAGAGGAAAACATTTTTGCCCTTCCTATGATGCATCATCACAAATAACTAAATAATCCCCACTGGCAGAGCACAATCTACAGATGTATGTCTTAAGGAGACAACAAGAGTTGAGATATTTTCAGCAATTCAAGATACCACAGGCTCTGGGATTCCCCAAAGGTGATTGTTTAGTTGGGATAAAATTACTTTTCATTTGTTTGTAGCCCACAGGCCAAACTACATGAAAAAAATACTGAGTCACTTCTGTTTTGCCAGGCAAAATTACATTCATTCTGCCATCCATTGAGTGACTGTGACTTTGACACAATTTTAAGAGTTAGGCTCTTATTCAGTGCCTACCGCGGTTTGCTGCTATTAAAATAAGATTATTGGGCTTCCCTGGTGGCGCAGTGGTTAAGAATCCGCCTGCCAATGCAGGGGACATGGGTTGGAGCCCTGGTCCGGGAAGATCCCACATGCCGCGGAGCAACTAAGCCTGTGCGCCACAACTACTGAGCCTGCGCTCTAGAGCCCGCGAGCCACAACTACTGAAGCCCGCGCACCTAGAGCCCATGCTCCGCAACAAGAGAAGCCACTGCAACGAGAAGCCCATGCACCATAACAAAGAGTAGCACCCGCTCGCTGCAACTAGAGAAAGCCCGCGCACAGCAACGAAGACCCAAGGCGCCAAAAATAAAATATAAATAAATAAATAAATAAATAAATAAATAAATAAATAAAATAAGATTATTATGAACATTTTGTTAGAGTAGTTGTCTTCACAAATGGGTATGAAGCAGGAGGATGCAGGATGCTTTAGGGAGTTCAGTATTCACCCACAAAGTAAATACTTACAGAACATTTGCCTCTTACAGGGTGTTATGTAATATACTGGGGAATTAGTAGTAAATAAGAAAATACCTTTCCTTCATGGAGATCCAATTCAGTGGGGAAAAGAAACAAGCAAACAGACAATTAGAGTTGGTAAGTGCTAAAGGGAAGTTACTGCCAGGTCTTAATGAGGTTTTTATTCATCTGACCTTTGCCTCAGAGGCCCAATGACTCCATCTAGGTCGCACAGCACTGAGCACACAGCATACAAGGCAGGACAGCTCAGCAACTCAGCAACTCAGATAAGACTTATTAACACCAGTAGAGAAATAACTCAAATATATTTCTTACTGATACTGGCTCAAAAGTATCAGCACTGAACATTAAATAAATACCTTATAATGGTATTTGAAATTAGTAAGACAGGACTCTTGGTTGGGTGCTTTTCCAACATGGACACAAGAAAGGGACAGACAATAATAAAGGGTGAGTACTGTACAGAAGTGAAGGCAATAGACTGACAGTAGCCTCTCTCTCCCATCATTTCCCCCAGCCTCCCGTTACCCAACGCCAACAATTTGTTTGTGTAATAGAGAATCAAAGGGAAATTTTCAACATAAGCAATCTTTCACACGCTGTGGCTCAACTCTCTCCTTGACACCTTGCTATTGTAAACACTGAAAAGTGTAGACTAGGTCAACAAGAAGTAAACTGTACTATAATGTTGTGTTTTTTGAAATTTTTTAGTTTGGTTATTTATTATGTCCTTCTGTTTTATACAGTATTTGTGTTGTGCAGACATGTATGATAGTCAAATGTGATAAATTTTGAAGACAAGGTTTGAGATAGAAAAGGTTTCCAGAAGTATGTCAACTGAAAATTCTGATAAAATTAGTGATAAATAATGATTATCTTCTGAGTCATTTTGCTGCTCTATTACAATAAGAGACACAGTAGAAAAATTTCTATCTTTATAATGAAAGCTATTTGTCCATGGGTTTTAAATGGGCCAAGTTACTCTTTCATTGAAAAATTGAAAAAAACAGTTAACCACGAATTAGAGACATTTAATAAGTAAAGATGCTGATTATTTTAAATGGCAATTGGAAATCCAAAACAGAGTACAGCTTTCAGTAAAAAAGCTCAGGAAACAACTTATTTAGTGATAGAACTTATTTCCCTAAAAAGGAAAAGTCACAGAATTGATGTGAACATAAGACTAATATATAAAATTATAGTAAAAATGTTAGGACAAAGATGCAGTATGAGAGGCTGAAAAGGTTCCACTCTCAAACAGTACAAGTCAATGACTTATTGAAAACACACCACATGAGGCAAGAGGTGTTGTATAATATATTAGAAAGCAACTGCTTCCTTCTCCAGGTTGATGAGTCAAATTATTTTATCAATAAATTCATGCTATATAGCATTTGTAAGATTTGTACATAATGGTGAAATTTAAGAAAATGTTATCTGCTGCAAAAAGCTGCCCTGAGGGTGAAAATAATGTCTGGAGTTAGGCAGTGGTGTGGTTGCACAATCACATGAATATACTAAAAGTCACTGAATTTTACAATTTGAAATGGTGGATTTTATGGTGTGTTATTTATACCTCAATTTTTAAAACAGCTGCCCCAAACAAGCAAAGGCCAAGATTAAATGATGAAAAAATTTCAGACCTAAAATATTTTTTTCTCCATCCTTCATCCTGTACTCCCACAGCACTCTTTTTCTCTATTATGGTCCTTATCAAGGTTGTCCTGTGGTATAGTTAACTTGGTATTTCTCCAAGCAGATTTTAATTGTGCTCAAGGATGTTTATATCTAACACATATTTCTTCTGGCCGAGTATTAACCAGGAATATTAACGAGTTTCTATTTTTGCCTGGGTGGCTTTGTAATATTCTCACCGTACTTATTCAACCTTCAGGTAACAAGAATTTAGCCCAGCCCAATCTTTTTCCTGCTAAAAGCATGAGGTTATGATATGTGCTTTTCTAACCAAGGTTAGCTCTTTGGCCAAAGAGATCAGATACTTCACTCTGAATCACTGTGATGGTTAATTTTATGTGTTAACTTGATTGGGCCATAGTGGTCAAATATTTGGTTAAATATATTATAGGTATGTCTGTGAGAGTGTTTCTGGATGACATTAACGTTTGAATTGGTAGACTGAATAAAGCAGATTGCCCTCCTCAGTGTGGGTGGGCCTCATTCAATCTGTTGAAAGCCTAAATAGAATAAAAAGGCTGAGTAAGAATTTTCTCTCTCTCTGCCAGAACACTGGCCTTCTCCTGCCTTTAGTCTCAGACTTGGACTAGAACTTATACTATATGATCTCCTTGTTCTCAGGAGACTCAGACTAGAAGTAAACCATCATCTCTTCTAGGTCTCTAGCCTGTTGACTACAGCTCTTGGGACTTCTCAGCCATCATAACTGCATGAGTTAATTCCTTATAATAAATCTCCTTGTTCCTATCTATCTATCTATCTATCTATCTATCTAACTGGTTGGTTCCGTTTCTCTGAGGAACCCTAACTAATACCTTCATCCAGGGAGACTGAGTTAGTCTCTAATATAGTGATATATGTGTAGATCAAGCCAATTGATGGCCATGATGTGCAGGGAGTGAGTAAAGAACCTGGGTAAGGCCAGACCTTTGTTTTCCTAATCCTCTAGGTGTATCTAAAACAGGAGAATGCCCCCAAACTGATGCAACTCCAATAAACATCTTAGTTCTCTAAGCCACTCATCTTCCTAAGCATAAATGCCACCCCAGCTTGTTCCAGGGTTATCCAAATTAATGAGACATAACACTTCGGTACCCAATGGATTCTGGTGGGTATTTCATATATGAGCAACCAAAAGTATGGTAACAATGGCTGAAGGTAAGCTTTTCTTTTAGAGAATGTATCTGTTTTCCTCCACACTCTTACAGCTTTCACCTCCCAATGGAAGGCTTCAGACCACCACCAAAGTTAAACATAAAGGCAAGACATGCCTGCTCTGCCTTAAATATCCCAAAATGTATATGGTTTTTCAAGAAAATTCCAATTTTGAGTCTCTTTTTTTTTTTTTTTTTTTGGCTGCACCATGCAGCATGAGGAACTTCTTGGACCAGGGATTGAACTCGCGCCCTTTGAAGTGGAAGCGCAGAGTCTTAACCACTGGACCACCAGGGAAGTCCAGGAAAATTCCAGTTTTGAGAAAGAGATAATATAGCACAAAATATGAGATTACAGACTATCTCAGAGTGCTGAGAGAATGGCCTGTCAGCAGAAAGACAGAACCCCAAATTTTGCTGGAGGGGAAAAATGAAATACTTGTCAGGTAAATGTGGCTTTCTCACTTCCAGAATCCTGCTCTGAACTCTGACACTTCCCTCTTCACACTAGCGAGGTGAAGTTTTTCTTGTGCTAGAGTAGGGTTTGGGGAGAACCACTAGGTGAGAAAGCCACAAACTTGCAGCTCTTACCCAATGCAATAACAGTTTTTCAAAAGTATTTTTTTTCTCAGTTTCTATCTGCTTTTGGACATTTATCAGTGACTTCAACCAACTGTTTTTAATAATATTGTCCAGTTTTTTAAAAAATTTATTGTTTATGTAAGGAACTGCCCCAGGTGTTTTCACCACCATTACTGGAATTCCCATTTCTTTTTAACTTTGTAGTTCATTTAGAAGAATTCAGCTATTAAATGTGCCCCTTAATTCTCAACAATGACCACAGTATTACAGAGTTATCTTCATGAGAAGCAGAAGTTAGCAGAAGAAGGAATGAGGAGGTGAGAGGGAAAACTTTCTCAAAAAGAGAGGCTGAAGAATTCTTACACAATGATGTCATCCTCACCAATAATATGTAACTGTGTCAAAGGAGTCTGAGAAGCGACAGAATTAACTAATAAGGTTCCTAAACCTTTGTCAACCTCTATACCCTTCATTTCTGCTGCAGCTTTAAAATAATAATTTCTCTTCCTCCCATGAGACAAAGTTACTCTTAGGCAGAACTTGACGTTTCTAAAGGGCATGTCTTAATCTCTGTAGGAAGTATTTTTGCCACTTGAAAAAGCTTCTCAGAATATGCTGTCTGAGCTGCCCCACTGAAGTGGCTTGCTCTCCATCCTCAACCTAGTTGATAATGATAGAGGAACTGTTCTCAGACCATTTCATCCAATTAGATTCAATGATGAAAACAAAAGGAGAAGAGAGAGAAAAGACTATGGGTCTTATATTCAGGCTGCCTGTGTTCAAAATTGGTAACGTGTCTTTTTTGCTGAATGATTTTATACAAATCACTAAAATTCCCTAAGCCTCAGCTTCTCCTTTTATGAACTAGAGAAAAAAATAGTACCTATCTCTAAGAATTCTGCTGAGGTTTAAATGAAATAAGCTACCTAATGCACTCAGTTCATTGTCTCATGGCACAAAGTAATTACTCAATAGTCATTAGCTATAATATTAAGGAAAGGGAAAAAATAAAGGGAAAGTTACCAATATTCATCTCTGTTTCAGCAAGGCAGAAAATCTGAAAAGACTAGAAAAAAAGCTTGCTGATTTGGAGCTACTGAGAGTGGGACAGAAGGAGAGAAGGCATCTGGTTCATTTATATAATTGCCTGTGGTCCCTCACTGCTACCTAGCTCTGTTGGACCTCTTCTGCTCTGATCACCAAGAACACTCATAATACCTTCACAGTCCCACTAGGGGTTCAGCATGTAGTTTGGGAAACAATGACTGAGAAAATAAAATCAAAGCATAGCAGCTTCAGTACTGGAAGCAATTCTCAAAGTCTGAAGTTCTACTTTTTGCCATTATCATCTTTTTCATATTAACACTGACAAAACCTTGGCATACTAATCTTCTTATCAGGGCATTTCTTGGATGCTTTCCTGTTATGCCAATACAATATAACATGTCAGTGTTTCCATACACTACTGCATCTTGACTGAAGCATTTTAAGAAACTGAACATGTTTTTTGTCTTGCAAACTTTAAGGGTATTTTCATAGCTCCTGTTAAAAAGTTTTAACAAAAAAAGTCTGCAGCTAAAAGCTCACAGTCATAGAAAGAATAAAACAATAAACAAATGGCATATTCCATTTAAAAAATTAATTCACATTGTCAGAGTCCTATCTCCAATCTTTGATTCCTGCGTATCAATTCAAAGGAAGAATATTTCATAAAATAAGTTCCAAGTGCTCTCTTTCTCCAAGTAAGTTTACCACTACTCAATGCCTGGAGATTTTGCAGAGTATGAACCAAACCAGAGACAAAAGATTATTTCTAGGACATTGAATGCCCCATGATAAAATTGTTAACCTAACTCTAATTTCTCAGAAGTTCAAAAATATAGAGAGACCTGTCATTTTAGTTTGGCATTATCCCAAATCACCCTAAAACAGCGAAACCTTCAGAAAACACAAACTAATACCAAGAACCAAACATTACATTTGAATGAAAAAGGGGATGTACAACCTTTATAATATTGCCTGTGTCATATTACAAAAGTTCCTAGCAAGACTGGAATTTCTGTGTTATATATACATTCTCCCAATTCCATTAAATAATTCTATGTCTGTTAAAAACCTCAAATATTTTCATATAAAATCAAATAGAGAAAGCACATAAAGCTACAGACATTTCAAATTTATTATTTAACATTTGTATTATATGTTCTATGTATTAGGCCATGTTCTAAGTGTTCTTAAAATATTAACTCAATATTCTTAACAATTCTATGGGGTAGATATAATTTTTATCATTCCCATTTAGAGATGAAGAAACAGACACAAAGATAAAGATGAGGTATGAAGGTTAATTAAAATTAATTCCAAATAAAAAACCTAGTTCAATAGAAGAGTTATGCAGTAGAAATATGAACATCACTCTCACTCCCAATCCTTCCACTACCAACTGCAGCCTTAAGTAGCTGCTTAATATTTTAAATTCTTCTGAAGAAAAATGTGTCTACGTGATAAATGTCCTCGAGATAAAACCAGATTTCTTCATGTGTTTGTTTTCAACCCCAAGGAAGCAAATTCCCTAGTAAGTATAAAATTTAAAGCCAATTATCCTTTAAATGTTGCTTTGGTACAATTCAGCCTCTTCTTCCACACAGCAGACCATGGCTTCAAGTCTCCTCTGCTTTAATTCACCACCAGTAAATATCTTGTCTCTCACTATTCCATAAAATATGAGAAGTTGGGCTTCCCTGGTGGTGCAGTGGTTGAGAGTCCGCCTGCCGATGCAGAGGACATGGGTTTGTGCCCTGGTCCGGGAAGGTCCGGGAAGATCACGGAGCAGCTGGGCCCGTGAGCCATGGCCGCTGAGCCTGCATGTCCGGAGCCTGTGCTCCACAATGGGAGAGGGCACAACAGTGAGAGGTCCGCGTACGGAAAAAAAAAAAAAAAAAAAAAAAAAAAAAAATATATATATATATATATATATACATATGAGAAGTTCTTTCATGACTTTACAGGAAGAAATAAATCACATATTTAAACCTAAAATATATTTAAATTAAAATGAACTTCTTGTTAAAAGCTGTAATATAGAATGGCATGGGTTTTTTCTCAGTTCATACCTAAGGCAGATGTCCCTTTACCTTAATGAAAACTTATCAAAGAGTATGCCCTTAAAAAATAAGGAAATTACATTCTATAGCTTAAAAGGCAAACTTGGAATTGTCTCTAACATTGACATACATGTCAGGTTATGTCCATATTCACAAAAAGCTGCTGAATCTAGTCCTTCGAAGGCATGGATCAGGTCTGCTTTCCCACCACCGTGGCCATGACTGCATACCCAGAGCATATCACAGTGCAAAAGACACATTTCATGAGTAAATCAACAAACTACGCATTTAAACCCCCAAAGTTTAAGCAGTTTTGGCACAGAGGGGGAATATACCCTTTGACAGACATAGTTACAAACGTGAGGAAATGTTCCTGCACACAAAAGCCAAGGCTGGTGGTGGAAGTAGATTTTTGCTGAAGTGGTGGTGAATGTTCCTCTTTCAGTGGATTCCTACACCTCCATATTCCATTGAATCACAAGGACCCAGAGGGTGTATCTCTTCCTCTGAGTTAACCAGTCTGCTTTTCATAAAAAATAGCTTCTAACCTAACAAACAGAGAAGCCACACATAAAAACAAAAGATCTCAAATAGAAAAAAAGAAGCTTGAAAAAGAAGAACTAAGTTGAAAGTCTCACACTTCCTGATTTCAATATATATTAGAAAACTACAGTATTCAAAATATGTACTACTGGCATAAAGACACATACAGACTGATGGAAAAGAATAGAGATTCCCAGAAGTAAATTCTCATGAATAAGGTCAAATAATCTTCAAAAAGCATGCCAACACTATTAAATGGGGAAAGGACAGTCTTTTAAACGTAAGACCTGAAACTATAAAACTTCTAGAAGAGAGGAAGGGGAATTCATGATGTTGGATTTGACAATGATTTCTTGTACATGAGTCCCAGAGCAGAGGCAACAAAAAGAAAAGGAAAAATAACAGAAATGAAGAATTCCTTTGATAGGTTTATTAGTAGACTGTACATGGTTGAGCAAGAAGATATATCAGAATCCTCAAAAACTGAGAGGAAAGAGAATAAAAACTGAAAAAAAAAACCTCTAGAAAATCCAAGGACCGTAGGACAACTACAGAAGGTATAACATACATGTAATGGGAATGCCAGAAGGAAAGAAAGAGAGAAAGGAACAGAAGAAATATTTGAAACAATAATGACAGAATTTCCCCCAAATTAATTTCAGAAACCAACCCACAGATCTCAGGAAGTTCAAAGAACACCAAGCAGGATAAATGCCAAAAACAACTACAGCTCAGCATGTCATTTTCTAATTATATAAAATCAAAGATAAAGAAAAAATCCTGAAAGAAACCAGAGTAAAAAACACTTTGCCTATAGAGAAACAAAGGTAAGAATTACATCTGACTTCTCAGAAACCATTCAAGTAAGAAGAGAGTGCAGTGAAATATTTAAAGTGTTGAGAGAAAAAAAATCATCAACCTAGAGCTTTTTTTTTTTGCGCTTTGTGGGCCTCTCACTGCTGTGACCTCCCCCACCGCGGAGCACAGGCTCCGGATGCGCAGGCCCAACAGCCGTGGCTCACGGGCCCAGCCACTCTGCAGCACGTGGGATCCTCCCGAACCGGGGCACGAACCCGTGTCCCCTGCATCGGCAGGCAGACTCCCAACCACTGATCCACCAGGGAAGCCCAACCTAGAGTTTTATACTTTGTAAAATTATCCTTCAAAATGAAGGAAAGACTTTCTTAGAAAAAAAATAAATTGAGAGAATTTGTTGTCAGGAGACCTGCTTTACAAGAAATATTAAAAGAAGATTTTTAGAGATAAGGAAAATAATAAAGGTCAGAAACTCAGATCTACACAGAGTTAAGGAAGAGCATCAAAGAAAAAATAAGTGAAAGTAAAATAAAACCCTTCTTTCTTATTATTAATTGATATAACAGATAACAATTTGTTCAAAATAATAATACCAACAACGTATTAAATTATTTATGCTTATGTATATGTCATATATGTATATATATATGCGCTTATATATACATATATAAGTTAAATTAATGACAGCAGTGACACAAGGGACAGGAGGTAGGACTTAGGGTTATTTCGTTATTTGAAGGTACTCACACTACTCATGAAGTGGTACAGTGTAATTTTAAAGTGGACTTAAATGGCTGTAAATGTATATGGCAAACTCTAGAGCAACCACTTAAAAAAGCAAAAAAATTAGTATGACTGATATGCTAAGAGAGGAGAGAAAATGAAATCATAGAATGCTCAATTAAAACCACAAAAAGCAGGCTTCCCTGGTGGCGCAGTGGTTGAGAATCTGCCTGCTAATGCAGGGGACACGGGTTCGAGCCCTGGTCTGGGAAGATCCCACATGCCGCAGAGCAACTAGGCCCGTGAGCCACAACTACTGAGCCTGCACGTCTGGAGCCTGTGCCCCACAACAAGAGAGGCCACGACAGTGAGAGGCCCGCACACCACGATGAAGAGTGGCCCCCGCTTGCCACAACTAGAGAAAGCCCTTGCACAGAAATGAAGACACAACACAGCCAAAAATAAAAATAAATAAATTAAAAAAGAAGGCTCAACATTTAAAAAAAACCCCACAAAAAGCAGAAAAAGAGTGGAAGACAAAAGTAGGAACAAAGAATCATGGCAAGAAAAAGAAAACAATAACAAATATGGTAGCTATTAATCCAACGCTATCAATAATCACTTTGAATACCAATGGTCTAAATTCACCAATTAAAAAACATAGATTTTCATAGTGGATCAAAAAATAATACTCAGGCTTCCCTGGTGGCGCAGTGGTTGAGAGTCCGCCTGCTGATGCAGGGGACATGGGTTCGTGCCCCGATCCAGGAAGATCCCACATGCCGCGGAGCGGCTGGGCCTGTGAGCCATGGCCACTGAGCCTGTGCCTCCGGAGCCTGTGCTCTGCAACGGGAGAGGCCACAACAGTGAGAGGCCTGCATACAGCAAAAAAAAAAAAAAAAAATAATAATAATAATAATACTCAACTATATGTTATAAACAAGAAACCCACTTTAAACATAAAGACCTATATAGATCCAAAGTAAACTGACACAGAAAAATATCATGCTAACACTAGTTAAAGAAAGCAGACGTAGCTATATCAGTTTCAGATAGAGCTGACTTCAAAGCAAAGAAAGTTATCATGGCTAAAGAAGGGAATTACATAATGATAAAGGAGTCAAAGTGGTCAATTCTCCAAGAAGACAAACAGACCAAAACACTAGCACCTTGAATACAACAGCACATTAAAAGGATCACACACCACAACCAATTGAAATTTATCACTGTAATGCAAAGATAGTTTAATATACAAAAATCAATTAATGTAATGTATCATATCAACAGAATAAAGATTAAAAATCATGATTATCTAAAGAGATGGAGACAGGATGTTTGGCAAAATTAAAAAAAAACTTGTATGATAAAATCTCTCATCAAACTAGGAATAGAAAGAAAATACCTCAACACAATAAAAGCCAAATATGAAGAGCCCACAGCTAAAATCATATTCATTGGTAAAAACCTGAAAGTTTTTCCTCTAAAATCAGGAACAAGGCAAGGATCCCTACTCTTGCCACTTCTATTTAACATAGTACTGAAAGTCCTAACTAGAACAATTAGACAAGAAAAATAAATAAAAGTCATTCAAATTAGAAAGGAAGAAGTAAATTATTCCAGTTTGCAAATGACATGATATTTCATGTAGAAAACTCCAAGGACTCCATAAAAACCTTTTGAACTAGTAAACAAATTCAGTAAACTTGCAGAATACAATATCAACATACAAATATTAGTTGTGTTTCTACACACTGCAACAAACTAACTACAGCTAACTAACAAAAAACTACTTGAAAAGGAAATTTTTAAAAAATCCCATTTACAATAGCATCAAAAGGAATAAAAACCTTAGGAATAAGCTTAACTAAGGAGGTGAAAGATTTATATACTGAAACATAGAAGACACTGATGAGAGAAATTAAACAAGACACAGGAAAATGGAAAGATATCCTCTGTTTATGGTTGGAAGAATTAATGTTATTAAAATGTCCATACTACCCAAAGTAATCTACACATTCAGTATAATTTCTATGACAATCCCAAAGAGTTTTTCTTTTTTACATAAATAGAAAAAACTATTCTATAATTCATATGGAACCACAGAAGACCATGTGTAGCCAAACCTATCTTGAAAAACAAGAACAAAGCTTCAGGTATCACACTTTCTGATTTGAAAATATATTATGAAGCTACAGTAATCAAAACAATATGGTACTGGCATAAAAACAGAAACATAGACCAACTGAATAGAATAGAGAACCTAGATATAAATATACAAATATACGATCAGTTGATCTTTCACAAGAGTGGTAAGAATACATGAAAGGGAAAAGAGAACTTCTTCAACGAGTGGTACTGGAAAAGCTGGATATCCACATGTAAAAAAATTAAATCAGAGACATCTTATATCAGACACAAAATCAACACAAAATGGATTAAAGACTTAATAAGACCTGAAACTGTAAAACTCCTAGAGGCAAACATAGCAGAAAGCATAGAGGAAAAGCTTCATGACACTGGCCTTGGAAATACTTTCACAGATATAACACCAAAAGCACAGGTAAGGAAACCAAAAATAAACAAGCACAACTACATCAAACTAAAAAGCTTCTGCACAGCAAAGGAAACAATCAGCAAAGTGAAAAGTCAACCTACAGGATGGGAAAAAATATCTGCAAACATATCTGATAAGAGGTTAATCTCCAGAGCCCGGGGGAAGATGGTGGAAGAGTAAGACTCGGAGATCATCTTCCTCCCCACAGATACATCAGAAATTCATCTAAACGTGGAACAACTCCTACAGAACACCTACTGAATGCTGACAGAAGACCTCAGACCCCCCAAGAGGCAAGAAACTCCCCACATACCTGGGTAGGGCAAAAGAAAAAAGAATAAACAGAGACAAAAGGATAGGGATGGGACCTGCACCAGTGGGAGGGAGCCGTGAAGGAGGAATGGTTTCCACACACTAGAAGCCCCTTCGCGGGCGGAGACTGCGGGTGGCGGAGGGGGAAGCTTTGGAGTAGCGGAGGAGAGCACAGCAACAGGGGTGTGGAGGGCAAAGCGGAGAGGTTCCCGCACAGAGGATCGGTGCCCTCAGGCACTCACTAGCCCAAGAGGATTGTCTGCTCGGCCGCCGGGGTGGGCGGGGCTGGGAGCTGAGGCTCGGGTATCGGGTTTCAGTCAGAGCGCAGGGAGAGGACTGGGGCTGGCGGCGGGAAGAGAGCCTGAAGGGGTTAGTGCACCACGGCTAGCCCGGAGGGAGTCCGAGAAAAAGTCTGGAGCTGCCAAAGAGGCAAGAGACTTTTTCTTCCCTCTTTGTTTCCTGGTGTGCGAGGAGAGGGGATTAAGAGCGCTGCTTAAAGGAGCTCCAGAGACGGGCGCGAACCATGGCTAAAGGCGCGGACCCCGGTGACGGGCGTGGGATGCTGGGGCTGCTGCTGCCACTGCCACGAGGCCTGTGTGCGAGCGCAGGTCACTGTCCACCACCCCTTCTGGGGAGCCTGTGCAGCCCGCCACTGCCGGGGTCCCGGGATCCAGGGACGGCTTCCCCGGGAAAATGCACGGAGCGCCTCGGGCTGGTGCAACGTCACGCCGGCCTCTGCCGCTGCAGGCTCGCCCCGCACTGCGTGCCCCTCCCTCGCCTCGGCCTGAGAGAGCCAGAGCCCCTGAATCAGCAGCTCCTTTAAACCCGTCCTGTCTGAGCGAAGAACGGACGCCCTCCGGCAACCTACGCGCAGAGGCGGGGCCAGGTCCAAGGCTGAGACCCGGGAGCTGTGAGAGCAGAGAAGAGACAGGGAAATCTCTCTGTGCAGCCTCAGAGGCAGCGGATTAAAGCTCCACGGTCGGCTTGATGTGCCCTGCGTCTGTGGAGTGCATGAATGGACAGCGAATCATCCCAAATTGAGGAGGTGGACTTTGAGGACACGATTTAAGATTTTTTCCCCTTTTCCTCTTTTTACAATGAATTATCCCAAATTGAGGAGGTGGCCTTTGACAGCAAGATTTCAGACTTTTTCCCCTTTTCCTATTTTTACAACGAATTATCCCAAATTGAGGAGGTGCACTTTGAGAGCAAGATTTACGATTTTTTCCCCCTGTTCTCTTTTTGTGAATGTGTATGTGTATGCTTCTGTGTGAGATTTTCTCTGTATAGCTTTGCTTCCACAATTTGTGCCAGGGTTGTACCTGTCCGTTTTTCTTTTTTTTTTTTAATTTTTTTTAATAATTACTTTTTTATTTTAATGACACTATTATATTTTATCATACTTTATACTATTTTACTTTATCTTCTCTCTCTTTTCTTCCTACCTTCCCTTCCTCCCTCCCTCCCTCTACCCCTCCTGTCTTTCTTTCTTTCTTTCTTTCCTTCTTTCTTTCCTTCCTTCCTCCCTCCCTCTCTCCTGTCTTTCTTTCTTTCTTTTTCTTCCTTTCTCTTTCTTTCTTTCCTCCCTCCCTCCCTTCTTTCTTTCTTTCTTTCCTTCCTTCCTCCCTCCCTTTCTTTCTTTCTTCCTTCCTTCCTTTCATTCCTTCTTTCTCTCTTTCTTTCTTCTACTAATTCGTTCTTTCTACTTTTTCTCCCTTTTATTCTGAGCCGGGTAGATGAAAGGCTCTTGGTGCTGCAGCCAGGAGTCAGTGCTGTGCCTCTGAAGTGGGAAAGCCAACTTCAGGACACGGGTCCACAAGAGACCTCCCAGCTCCACACAATATCAAGCAGTGAAAATCTCCCAGAGATCTCCATCTCAACACCAGCACCCAGCTTCAGTCAACGACCAGCAAGCTACAGTGCTGGACACCCTATGCCAAGCAACTAACAAGACAGGAACACAACCCCACCCATTAGCAGAGAGGCTGCCTAAAAACATAATAAGGCCACAGGCACCCCAAAACACACCACCAGACGTGGACCTGTCCAAAAGAAAGACAAGATCGAGCCTCATCCACCAGAACACAGGCACTAGTCACCCCCACCAGGAAACCTACACAACCCACTGGAACAACCTTAGCCACTGGGAACAGACACCAAAAACAATGGGAACTACATACGAATCTGCAGCCTGCAAAAAGGAGACCCCAAACACAGTAAGATAAGCAAAATGAGAAGACAGAAAAACACACAGCAGGTGAAGGAGCAAGATAAAAACCTACTAGACCTAACAAATGAAGAGGTAATAGGCAGTCTACCTGAAAAAGAATTCAGAATAATGATAGTAAAGATGATCCAAAATCTTGGATATAGAATAGACAAAATGCAAGAAACAGTTAACAAGGACCTAGAAGAACTAAAGATGAATCAAGCATCGATTAAAAACACAATAAATGAAATGAAAAATGATCTAGATGGCATCAATAGCAGAATAACTGAGGCAGAAGAACGGATAAGTGACATGGAAGATAAAATAGTGGAAATAACAGCTGCAGAGCAAAATAAAGAAAAAAGAATGAAAAGAACAGAGGACAGTCTCAGAGACCTCTTGGACAACATTAAACGCACCAACATTCGAATTATAGGAGTCCCAGAAGAAGAAGAGGAAAAGAAAGGGACTGAGAAAATATTTGAAGAGATTATAGTTGAAAACTTCCCTAATATGGAAAGAAAATAGTAAATCAAGTCCAGGAGGCACAGAGAGTCCCATACAGAATAAATCCAAGGAGAAATATGCCAAGACACATATTAATCAAACTGTCAAAAATTAAACACAAAGAAATCATATTAAAAGCAGCAAGAGAAAAACAACAAATAACACACAAGGGAATCCCCATCAGGTTAACAGCTGATCTCTCAGCAGAAACTCTACAAGCCAGAAGGGAGTGGCAGGACATATTTAAAGTGATGAAGGAGAAAAACCTGCAACCAAGATTACTCTACCCAGCAAGAATCTCATTCAGATTTGATGGAGAAATCAAAACCTTTACAGACAAGCAAAAGCTGAGAGAGTTCAGCACCACCAAACCAGCTTTACAACAAATGCTAAAGGAACTTCTCTAGGCAAGAAACACAACAGAAGGAAAAGACCTACAATAACGAACCCAAAACAATTAAGGAAATGGGAATAGGAACATACATATCAATAATTACCTTAAATGTAAATGGACTAAATGCTCCCACCAAAAGACACAGAGTGGCTGAATGGATACAAAAACAAGACCCATATATATGCTGTCTACAACAGACCCACTTCAGACCTAGAGACACATACAGACTGAAAGAAAGAGGATGGAAAAAGATATTCCATGCAAACGGAAATCAAAAGAAAGCTGGAGTAGCAATTCTTTTTTTTTTTTTTTTTTTGCTGTACGCGGGCCTCTCACTGCTGTGGCCTCTCCCGCTGCGGAGCACAGGCTCCGGACGCACAGGCTCAGCGGCCATGGCTCACGGGCCCAGCCGCTCCGCGGCACATGGGATCCTCCCAGACCGGGGCACGAACCCGCATCCCCTGCATCGGCAGGCGGACTCTCAACCACTGCGCCACCAGGGAGGCCCTGGAGTAGCAATTCTTATATCAGACAAAATAGACTTTAAAATAAAGACTATTAGAAGAGACAAAGAAGGACACTACATAATGATCAAGGGATCATTCCAAGAAGAAGATATAACAATTGTAAATATTTATGCACCCAACATAGAAGCACCTCAATACATAAGGCAAATACTAACAGCCATAAAAGGGGAAATTGACAGTAATACACTCATAGTAGGGGACTTTAACACCCCACTTTCACCAATGGACAGATCATCCAAAATGAAAATAAATAAGGAAACACAAGCTTTAAATGATACATTAAACAAGATGGACTTAATTGATATTTATAGGACATTCCATCCAAAAACAACAGAATACACATTTTTCTCAAGTGCTCATGGAACATTCTCCAGGATAGATCATATCTTGGGTCACAAATCAAGCCTTGGTAAATTTAAGAAAATTGAAATTGTATCAAGTATCTTTTCCGACCACAATGCTATGAGACTAGACATCAATTACAGGAAAAGATCTGTAAAAATACAAACACATGGAGGCTAAACAATACACTACTTAATAACGAAGTGATCACTGAAGAAATCAAAGAGGAAATTAAAAAATACCTACAAACAAATGACAATGGAGACACGACGACCCAAAACCTAAGGGACGCAGCAAAAGCAGTTCTTAGGGGAAGTTTATAGCAATACAATCCCAACTTAAGAAACAGGAAACATCTCCAGTAAAAAACCTGACCCTGCACTTAAAGCAATTAGAGAAAGAAGAACAAAAAAACCCCAAAGTTAGCAGAAGGAAAGAAATTATAAAGATCAGATCAGAAATAAATGAAAAAGAAATGAAGGAAATGATAGCAAAGATCAATAAAACTAAAAGCTGGTTCTTTGAGAAGATAAACAAAATTGATAAATCATTAGCCAGACTCATCAAGAAAAAAAGGGAGAAGACTCAAATCAATAGAATTAGACATGAAAAAGGAGAAGTAACAACTGACACTGCAGAAATACAAAAGATCATGAGAGATTACTACAAGCAACTCTATGGCAGTAAAATGGACAACCTGGAAAAAATGGACAAATTCTTAGAAATGCACAACCTGCAAAGACTGAATCAGGAAGAAATAGAAAATATGAATAGACCAATCACAAGCACTGAAATTGAAACTGTGATTAAAAATATTCCAACAAACAAAAGCCCAGGACCAGATGGCTTCACAAGTGAATTCTATCAAACATTTAGAGAAGAGCTAACACCTATCCTTCTCAAACTCTTCCAAAATATAGCAGAGGGAGGAACACTCCCAAACTCATTCTATGAGGCCACCATCACCTTGATACCAAAACCAGACAAGGATGTCACAAAGAAAGAAAACTACAGGCCAATATCACTGATGAACATAGATGCAAAAATCCTCAACAAAATACTAGCAAAGAGAATCCAACAGCACATTAAAAGGATCATACACCATGATCAAGTGGGGTTTATTCCAGGAATGCAAGGATTCTTCAATATATGCAAATCAATCAATGTGATACACCATATTAACAAACTGAAGGAGAAAACCCATATGATCTCAATAGATGCAGGAAAGCTTCTGACAAAATTCAACACCCATTTATGATAAAAACCCTGCAGAAAGTAGGCATAGAGGGAACTTTCCTCAACATAATAAAGGCCATATATGACAAACCCACAGCCAACATCGTCCTCAATGGTGAAAAACTGAAACCATTTCCACTAAGATCAGGAACAAGACAAGGCTGCCCACTCTCACCACTCTTATTCAACTTAGTTTTGGAAGTTTTACCCACAGCAATCAGAGAAGAAAAGGAAATAAAAGGAATGCAAATTGGAAAAGAAGAAGTAAAGTTGTCACTGTTTGCAGATGACATGATACTATACATAGAGAATCCTAAAGATGCTACCAGAAAACTACTAGAGGTAATCAATGAATTTGGTAAAGTAGCAGGATACAAAATTAATGCACAGAAATCTCTGGCATTCCTGTACACTAATGATGAAAATCTGAAAGTAAAATCAAGAAAACACTCCCATTTACCACTGCAACAAAAAGAATAAAATATCTAGGAATAAACCTACCTAAGGAGACAAAAGACCTGTATGCAGAAAATTATAAGACACTGATGAAAGAAATTAAAGATGATACAAATAGATAGAGAAGATATACCATGTTCCTGGATTGGAAGAATCAATATTGTGAAAATGACTCTACTACCCAAAGCAATCTACAGATTCAATGCAATCCCTATCAAACTACCACTGGCATTTTTCACAGAACTAGAACAAAAAATCTCAAAATTTGTTTGGAAAAACAAAAGACCCCAAATAGCCAAAGCAATCTTGAGAACGAAAAACGGAGCTGGAGGAATCAGGCTCCCTGACTTCAGATTATACTACAAAGCTACAGTAATCAAGACAGTGTGGTACTGGCACAAAAACAGAAAGATAGATCAATGGAACAGGATAGAAAGCCCAGAGATAAACCCACGCACATATGGTCAACTTATATTTGATAAAGGAGGCACGAATGTACAGTGGAGAAAGGACAGCCTCTTCAATAAGTGATGCTGGGAAAACTGGACAGGGACATGTAAAAGTATGAGATTAGATCATTCCCTAACACCATACACAAAAATAAGCTCAAAATGGATTAAAGACCTAAATGTAAGGCCAGAAACTATCAAACTCTTAGAGGAAAACATAGGCAGAACACTCTATGACATAAATCACGGCAAGATCCTTTTGGACCCACCCTCTAGAGAAATGGAAATAAAAACAAAGATAAACAAATGGGACCTAATGAAACTTCAAATCTTTTGCACAGCAAAGGAAACCATAAACAAGACGAAAAGACAACCCTCAGAATGGGAGAAAATATTTGCAAATGAAGCAACTGACAAAGGATTAATCTCCAAAATTTATAAGCAGCTCATGCAGCTCAATAGCAGAAAAACAAACAAGCCAATCCAAAAATGGGCAGAAGACTTAAATAGGCATTTCTCCAAAGAAGATATACAGACTGCCAACAAACACATGAAAGAATGCTCAACATCATTAATCATTAGAGAAATGCAAATCAAAACTACAATGAGATATCATCTCACACCAGTCAGAATGGCCATCATCAAAAAATCTAGAAACAATAAATGCTGGAGAGGGTGTGGAGAGAAGGGAACACTCTTGCACTGCTGGTGGGAATGTGAATTGGTACAGCCACTATGGAGAAAAGTATGGAGGTTCCTTAAAAAACTACAAATAGAACTACCATATGACCCAGCAATCCCACTACTAGGCATATCCCCTGAGAAAAGCATAATTCAAAAAGAGACATGTACCAAAATGTTCATTGCAGCTCTATTCACAATAGCCCGGAGATGGAAACAACCTAAGTGTCCATCATCAGATGAATGGATAAAGAAGATGTGGCACATATATACAATGGAATATTACTCAGCCATAAAAAGAAACGAAATTGAGCTATTTGTAATGAGGTGGATGGACCTAGAGTCTGTCATACAGAGTGAAGTAAGTCAGAAAGAGAAAGACAAATACCGTATGCTAACACATATATATGGAATTTAAGAAAAAAAATGTCATGAAGAACCTAGGGGTAAAACAAGAATAAAGACACAAACCTACTTGAGAATGGACTTGAGGATATGGGGAGGGGGAAGGGTAAGCTGTGACAAAGCAAGAGAGAGGCATGGACATATATACACTACCAAACGTAAGGTAGATAGATAGTGGGAAGCAGCCGCATAGCACAGGGAGATCAGCTCGGTTCTCTGTGACCGCCTGGAGGGGTGGGATAGGGAGCGTGGGAGGGAGGGAGATGCAAGAGGGAAGGGATGTGGGAACAGATGTATATGTATGACTGATTCACTTTGTTATAAAGTAGAAACTAATAAATAAAATAAAATAAAATAAAAAAAGAGGTTAATCTCCAAAATATATAAGAAATTCCTACAACTCATTAGGAAAAACAACAACAAACAAAAACAAAACAAAACAAAATAACTAATACTGCAACTGTAAAATGCACTAAGGCTATTTTCAGTAGCCAAGACATCGAAGCAACCTAAATGTTGCTGCGATAGAGGAATGAATAAAGATGTGGTACTTATATACAGTGGAATATTAGGCATAAAAAAAGAATGAAAAAATGCCATATGCAGCAACATGGACAGACCTTGAGATTATCATACTAGATGAAGTAAGTCAACACGGAAAGACAAGTATCACATGATATCACATATATGTGGAATCTAAAACAATGATACAAATGAACTTATTTACAAAGCAGAAATAGTCTCACAAACACAGAAAATAAATTTTGGTTACCGAAGTGGAAAGGGGGTGGGGAGGGATAAATTAGGAGTTTGGGATTAGCAGATACAAACTATTACATATAAAATAGATAAACAACAAGGTCCAACTATATAGCACAGGGAACTATATTCAATACCTTGTAATAAACCATAATGGAAAAGAATATAAAAAAGAATATATGTATATCATACACACACACACACACACACACACACGTATAATTGAATCACTTTGTTGTAGACGAGAAACTAACACACATTGTAAATCAACTGTACTTCAATAAAAAAAAAATGTGCTAAGGACTTGAATGGACATTTCTCCAAAGACACACAAATGGCCAAGAAGTATATGAAAAGGTGCTCAACATGGAGGCTAAAAAGTGCACTACTTAATAACCAAGAGATCACTGAAGAAATCACAGAAGAAATAAAAAAAATACAAAGAAACAAATGACAATGAAAACACGAAGATCCAAAACCTATGGGACATAGCAAAAGCAGTTCAAGAGGTAAGTTTATAGCAATTCAATCTCACCTCAAGAAACAAGAAAAATCTCAAATAAACAATCTAACCTTACACCTAAAGCAACTAGAGAAAGAAGAACAAGAAAACGCATAGTCAGTAGAAGGAAAGAAATAAAGATCAGATCAGAAATAAATGAAACAGAAATGAAGAAAACAATAGCAAAGATCAATAACACTAAGAGTTGGTTCTTTGAGAAGATAAACAAAATTGATGAACCTTAAGCCAGACTCATCAAGAAGAAAAGGGAGAGGATGCCAATCGATAAAACTAGAAAAAGGAGAATTCACAACTGACACCGCAGAAATACAAAGGATTATAAGAGACTACTACAAACAACGATATGCCAATAAAATGGACAACCATGAAGAAATGGACAAATTCCTGGAAAGGTACAATTTTCCAAGACTGAACCAGGAAGAACTCAAAAATATAAACAGACTTATCACATGTAATGCAATTGAAACTGTAATTAAAAATCTTTCAACAAACAAAAGTCCAGGACTAGATGGCTTCACAGGTGAATTCTATCAAACATTTAGAGAAGAGTTAACACCTATCCTTCTCAAACTCTTCCAAAAAATTGCAGAGGGAGGAACAGATCCAAATTCATTCTACAAAGCTACCATCACTCTGATACCAAAAACAGACAAAGGTATCACAAAAAAAGAAAACTACAGACGAATATCACTGATGAACAGAGATGCAAAAATCCTCAACAAAATACTAGCAAACAGAATTCAACAACACATTAAGAGGATCATACACCATGATCAAGTGGGATTCATCCCAGGAATGCAAGGATTCTTCAATATATGCAAATCAATCAATGTGATACACCATATTAACAAATTGAAGGAGAAAAACCATAGGGTCATCTCAATAGATGCAGAGAAAACCTTCGACAAAATTCAACACCCATTTATGATAAAAACCCTGCAGAAAGTAGGCATAGAGGGAACTTTCCTCAACATAATAAAGGCCATATATGACAAACCCACAGCCAACATCGTCATCAATGGTGAAAAACTGAAACCATTTCCACTAAGATCAGGAACAAGACAAGGTTGCCCACTCTCATCACTCTTATTCAACATAGTTTTGGAAATTTTAGCCACAGCAATCAGAGAAGAAAAGGAAATAAAAGGAATCCAAATCGGAAAGGAAGAAGTAAAGCTGTCACTGTTTGCAGATGACATGATACTATACATAGAGAATCCTAAAGGTGCTACCAGAATACTACTAGAGGTAATCAATGAATTTGGCAAAGTAGCAGGATACAAAATTAATGCACAGAAATCTCTGGCATTCCTATACACTAATGATAAAAAATCTGAAAGTGAAATCAAGAAAACACTCCCATTTACCACTGCAACAAAAAGAATAAAATATCTAGGAATAAACCTGCCTAAGGAGACAAAAGACCTGTATGCAGAAAATTATAAGACACTGATGAAAGAAATTAAAGATGATACAAATAGATAGAGAAGATATACCATGTTCCTGGATTGGAAGAATCAACATTGTGAAAATGACTCTACTACCCAAAGCAATCTACAGATTCAATGCAATCCCTATCAAACTGCCACTGGCACTTTTCACAGAACTAGAACAAAAAATTGCACAATTTGTATGGAAACACAAAAGACCCCAAATAGCCAAAGCAATCTTTAGAACGAAAAATGGAGCTGGAGGAATAAGGCTCCCTGACTTCAGACTATACTACAAAGCTACAGTAATCAAGACAGTATGGTACTGGCACAAAAACAGAAATATAAATCAATGGAACAGCATAGAAAGCCCAGAGATAAACCCACGTACATATGGTCACCTTATCTTTGAGAAAGGAGGCAGGAAAGTACAGTGGGGAAAGGACAGCCTCTTCAATAAGTGGTGCTGGGAAAACTGGACAGGGACATGTAAAAGCATGAGATTAGATCACTCCCTAACACCATATACAAAAATAAGCTCAAAATGGATTAAAGACCTAAATGTAAGGCCAGAAACTATCAAACTCTTAGAGGAAAACATAGGCAGAACACTCTATGACATAAATCACAGCAAGATCCTTTTGGACCCACCTCCTAGAGAAATGGAATAAAAACAAAAGTAAACAAATGGGACCTAATGAAACTTAAAAGCTTTTGCACAGCCAAGGAAACCATAAACAAGACCAAAAGACAACCCTCAGAATGGGAGAAAATATTTGCAAATGAAGCAACGGCAAAGGATTAATCTCCAAATTTACAAGCAGCTCATGCAGCTCAATAACAAAAAAACCAACAACCCAATCCAAAAATGGGCAGAAGATGTAAATAGATATTTCTCCAAAGAAGATATACAGACTGCCAACAAACACATGAAAGAATGCTCAACATCATTAATCATTAGAGAAATGCAAATCAAAACTACAATGAGATATCATCTCACACCAGTCAGAATGGCCATCATCAAAAAATCTAGAAAAAATAAATGCTGGAGAGGGTGTGGAGAAAAGGGAACACTCTTGCACTGCTGGTGGGAATGTGAATTGGTACAGCCACTATGGAGAACAGTATGGAGGTTCCTTAAAAAACTACAAATAGAACTACCATATGACCCAGCAATCCCACTACTGGGCATATACCCTGAGAAAACCATAATTCAAAAAGAGTCATGTACCAAAATGTTCATTGCAGCTCTATTTACAATAGCCAGGACATGGAAGCAGCCTAAGTGTCCATAAACGGATGAATGGATAAAGAGGATGTGGCACATATATACAATGGAATATTACTCAGCCATAAAAAGAAATGAAATTGAGCTATTTGTAATGAGGTGGATGGACCTAGAGTCTGTCATACAGAGTGAAGTCAGAAAGAGAAAGACAAATACCATATGCTAACACATATATATGGAACTTAAGAAAAAAAAATGTCATGAAGAACCTAGGGGTAAGACAGGAATAAAGACACAGACCTACTAGAGAATGGACTTGAGGATATGGGGAGGGGGAAGGGTAAGCTGGGACGAAGTGAGAGAGTGGCATGGACATATATACACTACCAAACGTAAAATAGATAGCTACTGGGAAGCAGCTGCATAGCACAGGGAGATCAGCTCGGTGCTTTGTGACCACCTAGAGGGGTGGGATAGGGAGGGTGGGAGGGAGGGAGATGCAAGAGGGAAGAGATATGGGAACAAATGTATATGTATAACTGATTCACTTTGTTATAAAGCAGAAGTGAACACACCACTGTAAAGCAATTATACTCCAATAAAGATGTAAAAAAAAATAATAGTAATCTCTTTCTTCTGGGTGGCTCCATTTTCTGCACGACTGAGGGGCCTAATCTTGGGCTATGGTGCTAGAAGGCTGTTTTGGGGAATTGCCAGTGGCAGAAGAAGCATGACCTTCTACCATGGGCTTCTGTGAAGACTTGGGTCTCCCAACATTGTGGTTCCTCCTGCAGGATGCCTCATCCCTCCAGATCTCCAGGCTCTAGAGATCCCCAAAGTCAGGCATGTGGAAGGTTCCTAATAACTCTTCTGTACCTCCTCCTGCTTCAGACACTCTCAGATATCTATCTGATACATATCCAGTTATTTGTGTTTAAAGACATTTATTTTAATCTCCTGTCCCCATGCCTAAGTTTCTCTATCTATCTAATTGAAAGTATTCCCATGAATCCAGCGTTGGTATTCCTACAGCTCTCGCGTTGTAATGCATCTCTCTTCTGTTTTCTGTTGTTAAATAGGCAATGAGGTGTGGTGTTTAAGGTTACAGACTTTGGAGTCAGTCAGGCCAGGCTTACAGTAAACATCCAATAAATGGTAGCAAACTGTGTAGTGCTTTTACGATATTTAACTTACACTGTGCCTTGGACATGTAGAGAAAATGTACTTTATTTACTGTGTCAGTAAACAATCTAATAATTTCTCTTAAGTCACTATCTTCTTGCCAGTGAGGACAAAATCCCGATCTAAAACTAGTCCAAGCTTAGTCTGATCATTTAGAAAGATGCTTTAGATAGCAGTGTTCCAACTCTTTTAGATAAAAACTCCTGGATTCTCCGAGAATTCCTTTCATCACCCCTACAGGATGGTTTCAAAGAGGTAGAGAAGAATTTGAGTCTTGGTTATGATGCCCTGAGCATTCTCAGGTTTTCTGGATGAGGGTCCACCTGGATGTGTTTGTCTTGCTGGACAATCATCACTCGGTCCTGATCTGGGCTCTCAGGTTTTATAGTCAGGGCCTGGTAGTCATTACCCTTCAGCCTCAGTCACAATTCCCGTTGGGGCCACAGGCAATTCTGAGGTCTGGCTGAAACTTTCACTGGCCCCAAAGTGGCTTGCCCTGTTACCTTCCTTGCATCTCACCCCAATACAAAAACACTCTGGTAAGTGCTTCAGCCAGACCCTCAGCTGCTTCTACGGCACATGGGAAACAAGTGTGATGGGAAGTCTCCTACCTCTGCCTGCACTCTCTGTTCTGCTAAGTTCATGTGGTTGTGCCCCAGGTTGGGACAGCAGTAGCCTGTGATAGGACATTTTGTTTCCACGGCCCTAAAATTGGTGTGTGTGTGTGTGTGTGTGTGTGTAAGAGTTAAAAACTTCCCTACCCTTTGAGTCACCCTCACTTACCTAACACACGTTTCCCTCTCTGTACCAAAAATCTAGATTATGGGAATTTGAGGCATGAGTTTATGTTTTGTTCTTCTTTCCCCCTTTGTTTTTTCTTACCGTAACCAAAAAAGTAGTCTTTTCCCCTTTCTCTTCTTTGCTTGCCTACCATATATTCTTTTGAAGTATCAAGGCAAGAAATCAAGGATTTTAAAACAATTTTTTCACAATAAACTAGCTTATCTTCAAAATCCTGTTTTTGAATATTGGAAGCCAACTTATACTCTAGCTTTCACTTTGTATTCTTTAATAGATTCTAACCTCCATCCAGTTGGATGGATGCCTCTTGTGATCATGGGCTCCTAAAGGCAAAAGAAAAAGCACATTGATAATTTTAAAAATACTACTCCCTTTGCAGCTATGATCCTGACCTTCAGGACATACTACTTTATTACTATTGTGGGTTTCCTTTTCAGTAGATGATATAGAACACTTTCATCTTTAAGCAGTAAAACAATGTAGAAACAGTTAAGAGTTTTTTTTCGAAAAAGCTTTTGGTTAGAGAATTGGAGGCTAGATAAATATTCTTTAGGTTACCTTTAGTCTAAAATGCTGTTTCTATGATTTCAAGAATCAGGAATTCTGTATCCCACTTCTCTCTGATCAACTCAAGTGTATGAAACTATGCTCCATTTTCAATTTCTTTCATTCCTGTTCCCACACAATCTATTTCCCACACAGCAGCCAAAATGACCCTTCTAAAATGTAAACCAGATCATGTCTACTCTGCTTAGAACTCTCAAACGGCTTACCACCTCACTTATGATAAAACCAAACATTTACCATGGCTCACAGAGCTCTGCAGGTGTTCTGGTGCAGAAGTTCTTGTGCACGCCCACCTCTCTGATTTCATTTCCACCCACTGTCTCTCAGTCCCTGAGCACCAGCCTCAATGGTCTCCTTGCTGGTTTCCCCAGGATGTCAAACAAACAAAAAATTCCTTTTTTTTTTTGGTTATGACACATGCACAGAA
This sequence comes from Mesoplodon mirus, assembly GCF_964341445.2. Classification (NCBI taxonomy): domain Eukaryota; kingdom Metazoa; phylum Chordata; class Mammalia; order Artiodactyla; family Ziphiidae; genus Mesoplodon; species Mesoplodon mirus. The sequence goes on from NC_138980.1 coordinate 75,919,721, forward strand.
ATGTAGGTTACTTCATGAGTCAGTACACACAAACGTGAAGGGCATATCTTATGAAAAACTACATTTACTTTATGCAATGAACTTTGATATCTTCTTTTTAAATCGACTTAATTCTAGACTATGCTTTGTTTAAAAATGTTGCTATTGATGCACTAAGTTTATCACATCATCCATAGTTTGGGTAGCACCTCACATTTCAAAAATAGTCTTAAGATTAAGACTTCCCAGACAACTCTAAAAGAGCAGTTTCTTTTTAGTCTCTATTTTCCTACTCTGTTTGATTTTTTCCCACAGTACTTATCACTTTAACATTATATTATGCATATGCTTATTTGCTTAATTTTTATTCTTTACCTGCCCTACCCTAGCGTTAACCAGGAAATAAGCTCCATGTATGTAGGGGCTTTGAATATTTCGTTCAATGACGTGCCCACAGTGCCTAAAACAGTACTTGTTTTATAAAAGGTGTAAAATAAATGTTTGTTTGTGAAATAATGAATCACATATAACTCATACAATAGTCAAGAGCTTTCAATCTGGAGCCAAAGTGCCTGTGTTCAAATCAAGACTGCAACTTTCCAGGTGTGTCATCTTGGGCAAGTTACTTAACTTTCCGTACTTCAGCTTACCCATTATAGGGATAACAACAAGCCATTACTCATATGTTATTGTGCAATTATGAACATTAAATTAATTAATTTCTGTAAAACACCTAGAACAGTGCCTGGCATATAGTAAGTGGTAAATAAATATTTGCTATTATTATTGTTATTATTTATAAAATGAGATTAAGACACAAACATAGATCTGAAGTCATTTTAGAAATGCCACTATCAATCATCTTAATTAATTAGTAATACCAATATTTAAGTGACTAACGTGCAAAAATATTGTGAAGTGTTTTAACAATAAAAGATGCACCTGATACAGACATACATAATAACTAACATAAATAATATGCAAAGTGATATGAAAGTAAAAATTTATAAGCCCTTTTAGTATCTTTCATCAAAAGAACACAAGGTTAAAACAAAGTTGTTCAAAAGAGAGAGGCCCCGTAGCCTCTCAGTAGGTCCTTGTAGGGAAATAAAATTGCTCTTGCTTTCTCAGTGTTCTGAGAAAACTCTAGTCCTCTGAGACTCTTTACATACCATGAGAATTAGAACTGTAGCCATTCATGTAGTAAATTGCTCTGACTCAAAAGGATAATAAAACTCTTATGTTGACAAGAAAAACCTTGACAAGAGATTCCTATGTTAAACCTCCAACATGCCAGGAAGACTGAAACTACTATCTTCTAGGTGTTTTCATTTCAAGAAGAAATGAGGCCAGGAACTTGGAGACCGTCTCTGGCTTCTAGAAAGATATTATTTACATACCAAAGGGTTGGAGTAAAAAGGAGACCCTTTCAGGAAATGAGTGGACATCTATCTCCTACCACTTTATAAGCAGAGAAAATTAATTTTTTTCTCCTTCCTCACTTATGGATGAGTCTATCCTCTTGTGTAAGACAGCTGATTTGGCTCTCATCTTGTTACTTTAGCGGGAGGGACTAGGGCAACAGGAGAATGAATCATTTATTATTTACTGTGAGGTATTTAATAAGAAATCTATCTTTGATTCAGAATACCTCATGTATGTATGTATGCATGTATGTATTTGGGATAAAATGAACACATATGAATATTAAACATTCTAAAGTACCCCAATATTTTTTTTTCTGATGAATAAAGGAGGCGATCTCCCTTTAATGTAAATTTATATTTTATTTTCTCTAATGAAACAAATAATTGTTGTAAACACCCACTTTTCCAATTACCAGGAGTTTTAACCATAGTGGTTAAAACCAAAGACAATGGCATTAGACCTGGGTTGAGTTACTCAATGGGCCTCTGTATCCTTCTCTGTAATATGAGAACATTAATAGTTCACATCTAATAAAGTTATTGGAGGATTATATCAGATACCCAGCTATGTAAGTGAGCCTGGAAGCATATCCTCCAGACTTTGACTGAGAGCTTTATTCCAACCAAAAGAGAGAACCTGAGCCAGAAGCACCCAGGCTCCCATCCCTGATTGTCAGAAACTATAAGAGATAATAAACTGTTTTAAGCTGCTAAAATTTGGTGTAACTTGTTACACAGTATTAAATAAATAATACAGATACTATACATAAAATCATTTTCATAATACTAGGCATATATTCCAATAAATGCTGGCCAATAGGAGCAGCAGCAGCACCTAGAGGGAGGTGATGTGATTACCTAGCAGGAAACTCATGAATGCAAAGACTGGAGCTGTTTGTATTTCAAAACAATGTAATTCTAACAACTACATAAGAGCCAAAGATAACCTTCATAGCATGATAATAATTCAACCTCTATAACCACAGAGACTTTGCAGATGCAATCCCTTATTCCAAAGGCAATGAAAGTTCACAAACTCTCACCTGGCTCTCCCAAAGAATCCCTTCTCTCAAGTGGGATAACTTTGACCCACTCATGGAACACGAAAACAGAGAGAGAAAGAGTCCTTTCTGAAGGGAAAAGAATAGCATTTCTCAGACCAAAGAGTAAAAACTGAGCTGCTTTCTTCTGTGACAGTGATAAAAACAATAAGGTATTACATAAAGACACAGATATATGATATACACCAAATTTGCAGAGGAGAATTCATGTTCCAGTGTCATGGTTTAATAAGTTCAAATTGACTTTTATGTGATAATAAGTTTATATTTTCATCTGTCTATAGAGTAATAAGTGGTAGGTGGTGGTGGGATGGGGGGGGCAGAGGACAGAAACCAAACTGCAATTTGAAAATGATAATGCACAGGCCCATGGTATTTCTTTATAGAACTATATAGCAAAGTCAAAAGGAATACCCATCAATCATTATCTGGCTAGAACACCACGTTAGTAAAAGTGACTAGGACAGATGAGCAATGTTTGAATATATGTCACCTCATTTCACAGTGGACCCTATCCATGTGAAAGATCAACAGGGTCAAGGAAGTCTGCTGTTTAATAATGAATGTTTCCATGCCTGGCAGTAGGATCATGAGTAATAACCATTGTTTCTCTCTTTACTAATTTTAGAAATCATTTAATCCACCATGGTTATATCCAATAGCCAAAAACAATATTCAACAAATCATAGACTTGAACTGTCTAAAATATTACAATGCCTGACATTTATTCATTTTTTTCAAGGAATATTTGTGATATATCTTTCTTAGGCTGGTAATCAAGGCCTTTTGAAAACTGGTCCTAATCTGACTTTCTTACTATCATACCACCTTATACATCTAGGTTAATTGAAATGATGCCCTCAATCACCCTGTTCTACCTGAATTCATATCAGTTCTTCAAGTTTAAAGACTACCAGTATTTCAAGAATGCCACATTCCACCTCTGAATTGCCACAGCATTTTCTTTGAAACCAGCAGACAATAAGATTTCTATGTAGAAAATCCATCAGAATTGACCAAAAAAAGCTACTGGAACTAATGAGTGATTTGGTAAAGGTTCAGGATACAAGATCAATATTTTAACAAGGCAACTGTATTTAGATATTTTAACAATAAACAATCAGAAATTGAAGTGAAAAGATAATATCATTTACAATACATCAGAAGTATGAAACCCTGTAGAATAAAACTGACAAAACATGTTTAAGACTTATAAACTAAAAAGTACCAAACATTGATATATCATATCCTGGGTTCAGAAGACTCAATATTGCTAAATATAAATTCTTTCTGAATTTATTCAGAAATTTAATTTATTCCCCCAAAAAACTCAGGAAGACATTTTAAAGAATTTGACAAGCTAATTCTAATATTTATATAGAAATTCAAAGGCCATACAATTAGTCAAAACAGTTTTCAAAAAACAAAGATAGAAGACTAACTTTACCTGATTTCAAGACATTTGGTAATCTAGGCAGTATGGTAATTGTGTCAAGATAGAAAATATCAATATATCAATGGATCTAAAGAGAATCTCCAGAAATAGACCCACACATAGATGGACAACTGATTTTCTTAAAATGTACAAATGAAATCCAATAGAGAAAGGGTAGCATTTTAATACGTGGTACTGAATGTGTTGGCTATCTATATGCAACTTCAACCCATACCTTGAACACTATAGAAAAATCTACTCAATTATTGGATCACAGATCTAAATGTAAAACCTAGAAGAAAACAGCAGAAAATCTTTGTGACCTGGTTCTGGCAAAGATTTCTTAAGTAAGACATCAAAAACATGACCCATAAAAAAAAACTGACAAATGGAACCTCACCAAAATTAGAAACATTTGCTTTTTGAAACAAATTGTTAAGGGAATGAAAATACAAGGCAAAGACTAAGGAGGAAATATTTTCAAGTCATATATCCGATAAAGGATTCTATCTAGAATAAATAAAGAATTCACAAAACTCAATAAAGAGAAAACCCACTAAAAACAATTTTAAAATTTGAAATATAATCATCATGCTATCAGAGAGCATATATGTCATCATAAAAATTACACACACAATGGCAAAGTGATATAAAAATCTTTGACAGAGAAGGGAATGGCAACAGGCAAGCACATAGGGATTAAGTTTACAAGCACAGTATTCATTAGTAGGATATAAGTAATTAGTTTAAAAGAAAACATAGTTGAAATATTAAAAATCCGTTAAGCTACAAGAATACTTTAGCAAAGTAAGACTGTCAAGAGAGAGGCTATGAAATCTGTAATCTCCAGAGTTATTCCAAGCAAAGAGGTGACACCTGTCTACTAGGGGAAATAATTAAAAAGTAATGATATCAGTGCTGCCCATCCACTGTATACGATGAGGCTATTGAGAAAACTTACATGCCTTAAATGATTCTATATTTATTCACAAGTGTCACCTCTCTTCCACTTAGAGAATCTCAGGTCTCATTGGCTGAGCCATGTCAAATCAAATCAGCTCTTGATGGATGGATGCCTGTGACGCTGCTTGTGTTTCTATAGATGGGGAGAAGTGACTCAGCAGGAAGTATTAGTCTCTGAGTACAGAAAGAGCTGAGTGAGTTGTTCTGCTTTTCCAAAGTGAAATCTACTGAGCAAGAGGTTTTTATCTCTCTTTTTTTTTACCCCCTCTATTTTTCAACTACTAACAATGTTATCTGTGACTGAGGAAGACTGAATGCCATTCTACTGGTGTCCATTTTAAATGAAATTCTCACCTGACTTTATGACTCATATTAAAATACAAAAATGGATTAGTAATTTTCAAATTCTTTTCACCCCAGCAGTAAATGTTTCTGTACAGAAAAGACAATCCCATGGTAGTGAAAACAAACATCACCACCCCTGTATTCAAAACAAGTACTATGTGAGTTGAGTGACCCACCACTGAATGTGCAAAAAAAATTTCTTTTTAATTTTACTTACTAACTATTTAAACTGCTTTAAAGTGAGTGCTTAAACAGTATCTCAGATCTAGCTGGTGATGTCTTTGGGGCTCAAGCCTAAATTTCCTAATATTCTAAAGGCCTGGGGTTTTAGATAGTACTTACACAGCATGTCAACACTTTGGGGTAGTCACACAGAGGAATAATAAAAAGAGTCGGAATTCCAAGAGTTGGACACAAAATAAGGGGTTTACAAAATGAGAAAGACAAAGCTGTTAAAGAATGTATGGAAGGGAATGTTGAATGCTTTACAAAGTGTGACAACCTAAAGTATAAACAATTCAACTATATTTAGTCCTTTCCATGATATTTACTCATAATCTAGTATAAGTTCAGTGTAAGATTTTTTGGGGTAAAGTTAGATTGTCATACATAAAGTGAGGAAGTTCTCTTTCTGGAGGTATAAGTGAGAAATCTTGTTAACTAAACTTTGTGAAGTAAGAGAACACATCTTATTTTTATATAATTAGTGGTATTGATGAAAAGTCAACCCAAGGCAAACAGTAGAAAAGATCTTATATGGGGGCTTCCCACAAGTGAAGTCACTGGGACATCGGTGAAGAAAGTGCTGATGTACTCTGAAATTGATGATGACGATATGACTGAAAGAGTGTTAACTCAGATTCTTATACAATCATAAGACTTGGAAAATGGTATCTGCACTGCTCACCTCACAAAACGTGAGCAGAGTTTACCTCCGCCATTGTTCTATGGGAAATAGGTTCTCCTTTTTCCTTTCAGATTATGGCAAATATTCCTAAATACATATCTGTGAAATTGACATTTTAAAAGTCTTGGGTACTGGCAGTCAGTAAACACCATTAGCTTCTAATATGCAAATCCATGCATGTGTGGTAAGTCTATGTTTGCACTGGCATGGCTACTGCTTTCAAAACCTTGCTCAGAACTCTTAACTATTTTCTATAGGGAATGGCCCAACTTAATCCTGTACATAGATTTGTGTATGTCTGTATATGCATTGTAGGGACCTGTGATACAATTTCCTAATAATGGATTGAAAGCTTACACACTCAGTAGTGCACACCAGCTCAGAAAATTCATGTGTACTTCATTCAGTGACATAACCAATGAAGATGGCTACAGAGAAAAGGCATTATTGGAAGTAAATGATAATTTGAACCTTCATTTCTACAGATTTTCTTCTCTCTGTGGTCTTAATAGACATCTAGACTTCTTTTTTGGAAAAGATGGGGTACTCTGTCTGCTTAACAAATACCCCAAAATTTTGTCTTAAGGGTTATTAGTGTGACACCTGCCATATGCACTAAATTCCTTTGGAATTGGATATATTACTGAGTAGCAATAGCTGGCTATCCTCTGTAAACTACAGAAATCTACAGATACTGTCAGATACAGTCTACTGAAGGGGAAGGTCAGCCCTTCTGTACAGACAGACACACACAGACACACACATATGTACCCATACACATACATACAACACAAACACATAGGTATATGCACACACACACACATACACCCACACGCACAAACACACGTACACATATACCCACACACTCCTCTGTGGTTTAAACTGACCATGGGTTAAAATGCATAGAGAAATGAACTCCAAACCTGTTAGTTTCATGGACAACACCGGGAGTCAGAAGTATGTTTATCCTTTTTCTAGGGTGCTGAGTTAAGTCAGGCCTAAAATTGGAAGAAAAAATAAGCAATAGTCAGCAGACTGCCCATCTGAGAAGAAATGATTTGGGGGACATGATAATCTGATGTAAAGATATGGAACACAGTCTTCATTTTCTACAGCTTAATCTGAGCCAATTAGTAGCTCTAAAAATAAGTCACAGAATTATGATGTTTTATTTTATAATGTGAGGAGCCTGATATACAAAATAATTTGATGCATTTTTAAGAGTGAAAATTTTACTAGGCAGTGTTTTTTTCTTATAAATTAGTATTTTTAAAATAAAAATTCACTACTCATCTGGAGAGAATTACTACTCATTGGAAAAACATTTTCTATTCTAATAATTTTGAAATTGTATCAGCAAGTGGCATCAGAGTCATATACAGTGTTCCATGTCAACACCTGTACAGTGAGTTTATCAAACCTATTACCAAAGAAAAAGGAAGGAACATGAAACGTGGTTAAAGAAGAATTGGTATTCTCAACTCTCATGCCTCAAATCATCTTTAGTCCCCTGCAGACACTTTTAATCAGCAAAGGACATTAGTAAGATTGTTGACTGAAACCTCTAAGCAGTAAAGCCAAAAATAAATGACTAAAGGTCTAGCTGGCATTCTCATCATTGCTTGTGCTACCATTTATCACACTTATGTAGGGACCTAGTAGTTCATCTTCTCTTAATGGTGTCTATAAATATAAATATGTTAATAGACTCTTAGGGAGCATGGGATGTTTATGAGGTAATATAAACTGTTTGCAAAAACATCTACATTTGTTACTTCAATTGCACATTTTTTCCTCCAGAGTGACTTTATCCCTCTTAGGAGATATCCATGCCTCTATGTTCATTTACACTAACAGACACAAAATGGGGTGAAGCCAGGTTACAAAAGTTGTCATTAGACTGCTGTCTTCAGGTTATCTACATTATTGTGCTCAGTGGAAGAGCTAAGGAGAATCTCATTTGCCTTTGCAAGTGTGTTGCTCATCTCCGAGACCTAGAAAACTTCTTGAAGATGGGCTCATTAGCACTTATGTCAACATCCAGGAGAAATTTCTGCCAGAAACAAAGTAAAAGTTACTTGACACAGTTTTAGACAGGGTGAACTTCCACATCATAATAAGGTATTGCCTAGACCCCTAAAAATTTAAAGTTGGCCTTTAACAAATATCTAAGTATATTTTTGCAAATATCTACCACTTATTTTGACCAAGACTTCACAGAAAAACAATAGAATTCTTGATACGGAATTTTCTCCTGGACATTGATTTTCACAAGCCTTAATAGGTATTGACAATGGCATATCAGCAAATATCAAGAAATAAGAAAGTTCACTGACTTTTGGAACTTAATCTTGAAAGAGAAAAGGCTCATAAAATTTTAGAACTGAAATGTCCTTAGAGACCCCTGGACCCAACTTCTTTTTTAGTGTGTGTAGATGATGAAACTGTGGACCTCACAGCCTGAGTACCCTAGTGCGCAGAACCCAGGCTGCATGACCTCCAATCCAACACATGACTTCTACAGTTCACTGACTCTGGGAAAGGAGCCAAGTGGTATCTGCATTCAAAAACTGATAGACACTGGTTCTTAAACTTTGGTCCCCAGAGCAAGCATCAGCAGCACCTGGGAATTTGTTAAAAATGAAAATTCACTGGTCCCATTCCAGAGCTACTGAAGCAGAAATTCTGTGGTTGGGACCCAGTGATCAGTGTTTTAACAAGCCCTTCAGTTCATTCTGAGGCACACTGAAGCTTGAGAACCACTGTGATAGGAGATTGTTACTTCAAGAAAAGATATTTTAATTTTTCCTATTCACATTTACAAAGATTAAAAAAAGGACTAATTGAAATTGAAAAATATTCTGATTATATTACTTAAATATTTTTAACTATGTTGACTAGATTTTTTTGCATAAAGCCATATAAGAATATTGCTTAAAAGATATGCTATATTAATTCACAAGTATTTGCTAAAATAATGTCCTAAAGGGAACATAAAATTTAATATACCACAGTTATGTAATAAAACATCAGTCTTTTAAAAATTCCTATTTTCTGATGAAGATTCACTCCTCAAGTGAATGTTGTGGTTTATTTTGCTTAAGTTGTACTTGCTTGGTATTTTTTGTTTTCCTAAGAAGTCTGTGTTCTGTGATATTCTAGCTTTACCAACCTGACAAAGGCACAATAACCAACCATAATATGTCATTTTCTGTCAACTAAAAGAACATATATATAAAAACTCCAGATGTCTAAAATATTAAGTAACCTTAATTTCACTGTATTCATTGTGCTAAAGGATGAAATATATCAGAAAACATTACAGCGTAAAAATTTCTAAGATTTATCCATTTGCTGCATATAGTTAATTCATTTTTGCTGTTGCAAAATATTTCATTGTGTGAATATACTATCATTTATTTATCAATTCTCATATTGATAAGCATTTGGGTTTTTTCTAGGTTTTTGCTCTTACAAACTATGCTGCTCTGAACTTTCTTCTCCATGTCTCATGGAACATACATGTGCAAGTTTCTTTTGGGTATATACATAAAAGCAGAATTGCTAAGTCAGAGAATATGTGAATATTGAATTTTACAAGAAAAGACGAAACTTGCTTTCCAAAAAATTTCAACAATTTATACTCTAATAGTTATTTAAATGAAAGACTGTTAATCCACATCTTCCCCAAACCTTATTACTGTTCTTACTTCTCAATACTGTTTTAATGAGTGCAAAATGGTATCACATTGTAGCTGCTATTTGCATTTCCCCAACTGCTAGTGACATTGCACACCTTTTTCTGTCTTTATTATACATGTGCTTCTTCTGTGAAATGGCTGCCTACGTATTTTGTCCATTTTAAAAAGACTTTTTGTGTAGGAATTTTATATTCCTTTTTTTCCCCAAACAAATAGGATTTTATTAATTTTTTCATTGGCAGTGAGTGACCTATCACACTTAAAAATTTCTACTGGACTCAAAGAAACTTTTATTTCTTAAGAAAGAAAATACTGCCAATTCTCATTCAGGATTTGTTTTTCTATTGTCAAAATTTTAGTTCTATAATGGAATGTGTTTTTTGTTCACCTACTGCAAAAGCTTTTGCTACATATTCATATAGATTTACCACTAGTAAATCTAATAAAACCAGAAGATGAAAGTAACTTTGGCTGACTTGTTTTAATGTTCCTGAGCTTTGATTTCTTCATATGTAAAATGCAGATCAGCAAAGATAAAGATGAGGTACTGTAATATGGTGTAACAGGGTTATTAGCACATTAAGGGAGCGGTAAAGGATGATTATTATTTTATTATGAATAAAACTTAATTTCCAATAGAGCAATACCTACAACAATATATTTGTCACATAGGTTTAAAAATTATTCACTGTCATTCCCTCATTTAGCCAGAGGGAACTAAAGCTAGCCTGTTAGGCTGTCATTATTCACTGTCATTCCCTCATTTAGCCAGAGGGAACTAAAGCTAGCCTGTTAGGCTGCCTGAGAGCACTGAATATCTGAAGTGGAAATCAACTATATTCTGTCCAGTTTAACTCTGTCATCTAACAGATACAAAAACAGAGGCCCAGGGAGTTTTGAAACTTGCCACAGGTAGACAAATACTTTAGGGTTGAGCCAAGTCTTGGAGCAGGGTTCTTCTCACCAATATGAATCTCTTTCACGTATGTGGCCCACCTCAGTTCACAGAGCACTTCCTCAGCTCCATGACCTTGTTTATTCTATCATTCAGCTTATAGATATGACTTTTCTCCTTTTTGTCTTTGGAAGACAGTCTTGGGAGATTCTTTTGCACTCTTAAACTCCACTGTTTTGACAGCCGTTACTAAATGAAACTTAAATTTAAAAAAAAAATATATATATATATACACATACACACATATATATACAGATCTTCCTTGTCTTACCATGGGTTACATCCCAATGAACCCATTATAACCTGAAAACATCATGTTGAAAATGAATTTAATACACATAAGCTACTGCACATCATAGCTTAGCTGAGGTTACCTTAAGTGTGCTCAGAACACCCAAATTAGCCTACTGTTGGGCAAAATCATCTAACACAAAGCCTATTTCATAATAAAGTGTTGAGTATCTCAGGTAATCTATTAAATATTGAACTGAACATGGAAAACAGAATGTTGTGTGGGTACAGAATGGTTGTAAGTATGTCAGTTTTTTACCCTTGTGATCACGTGGCTGACTGGGAGTTTCGGCTCGTTGGTGCTGCCCCATACCACATATCACTAGCCCAGGAAAGAGCAAAATTCCAAAATCAAAGCACAGTTTCTAATAAATGTGTATTTCTTTCACATCATCATAAAGTCAAAATATTTTAAGTCGAACCATTGTAAGTTGGGGACTATCTGTATGTGTATGTATATAAACATGCATATATGGAAGAAGCATCACCATGTGTCCTGTATCACCCACTGCTGGCCACACCTTGGCAGTCACAAAGAGCAAATGGGGGATGGATTTCAGTTTGAAAATTTCGAGTTGCCTTTGATATCAATAAAGGGTTCAGAAGCGCTTATGTTTTCAAAAGGGCATGATACCATTCATGTTATCTTTTAATGAGTCTCATTTTGAAAAAGATGATGAGGTTGGTCAGCCAGCCTTCACGTAATTTTTGCAGTAAGGCCTTTGATGAATGAAGAGTGCTTAAACATGTAATGTTTGCTTGCAAGGTCTTCAAGAGACAATCAAAATCACTTTGCAAATATGTTAAGCATCTCCTCTGCCAGTCTTTCATAGGTGCTCTCTTCTAGAATGCCTTGGTCACCCCAAGTTTCCGTTTCCTCAAATATACCAAATGGACACACTTTTTGACATTCAGGATATAGCTGAGGCAGTGGAAGTCAAACAGGCTTGGTCCAGCATGCAGGCTGTAATTACAGCAGAGCCAGGTGTTCTCCAGTGGCTTGGGAGCCCCCGTCCAGACTTGGGCCAGGCTTGGGAGCACCTCCCGGAAGGCCAATGGTTGTGCATGCCTGAGTGTCTTCTACATTCATTTCTGATACTAATCCTTCATTGATTATATTTGCTGAACACATCTATTATAGTATGAAGTTTCTTTTTACACATTATTTATGGTATTTTTTCATAAATAGAATATTTTAACTTTAATATGGTTAAATTGATTACATTTTCTTTTAGAATTATTGCTTTTTAGTGTCCTGCTTAAAATATTATTCTCTACCTCAAACTCAGAAAGATACTCAACTATATATTCTAACAATGTTTAAAATTCTTTCTTTTTTACTTTCAATTTCATATTCCATCTGGATTTGATTTTGTGCATCATGTGAGTTTGGGATCTAATTTCCCCTTTCCAAGTAGAAAACCATTTTTTCAACCTTTGTTAATGGGATACTTCCTCCATTCCCCACTGATCAGTCATGCCAACCTTGTCAAATGTCAACTTACTGTATCTTCATAAGTCCTGATATGTATTAGGGTAAATTTCTCCTTTTTGTCCCATTCTCTTTTCTTTTTTTTTAATATCTTTATTGGAGTATAATTGCTTTACAATGCTGTTTTAGTTTCTGCTGTACAACAAAGTGAATCAGCGGTATGTATACATATATCCCCATCTTCCACCCTCTTGAGCCTCCCTCCCACCCTCCCTATCCTACCCCTCTAGGTCATCACAAAGCATCGAGCTGATCTCCCTGTGCTACACCCTCTTGTTCTTGTTCTTGTCCTCCCTCCGCCTCTTCCTCCTCTTACTTCATCAGGAGTGTTTTTTCTAGTACTGGCTCTTTAACTTTTCCATGTAAGTGTTAAAATTGTCTTCCCAAGTTCAAGGGGAAAAAAGAGCTCATAAGTTTTTTACTGGAATTACTTTGACTCTATAGATCAAATTAGAAAAAACTGTTATCTTTACAAGTCTCCCCATCCATGAACATATCTCTCCATTTATTTAGCACTTTTAGTCTCTTTCTGGGAAATTTTATAATTTTATGTATATAGGTCTTACACATAGTTGTTAACTTTAATCCTAGGTATTTTGTGACTTTGTTGCCATTACAAATGATGTTTTTAAAAGTTACATTTTTGAATTGTTGCTGATATACAGAAGTGTAATATCTACTCAGACTGCTAAAATATAGTACTTTTATGTATATTATTACTGATATTTAATGTAGACAATTACATCATCTGCAAATGATGAGAATTTTATATTCTTCTTCTGAATTCTAACACTTTGATATTTTAAACTGTCTTATTGCACTTGATAAGACCGTAAGAAAAATAATATGTAGGTATGGCAATAGTGGGATCCTCATTTTGTTAGTAATATTTTAAACCATTATTAAGCTTTTATTTTGAACAAATTCAAACATAAAATTTGAAAAATGTAATAAAATCCTCTGTGTAAGTATAATTTTCAATCTTAAATATTTTTCTGCCAAACCATTTTAGAATAAGTTGCAGACACTATGACTTCTCACTCTTAAATACTTTGGCTTGATACTCCTAAGAACCAGGATATTCTCTTAAATAACCAAAATAAATTAATCAAATTGAGGCAGTTCAATAGTACTGATATAATACTATTACCTAATACATACTCAAAATTTCCCCATTGTTACTGTACTGTCCTTTATAAAAATTTTTCTTGATTTAAGATCTAGTACAAGGTCACACATATGTGGTTTTCATCTCTTTAGTCTTCTAAAATCTAGGATACTACCTCTACCTTTCTTTGTCTTTTACAATATTGACATTTTTAAGGTTTATAGGATAAAGTTTCTATTTTGTTTTACAATGTCCTCCAATTTGTGTTATCTGATAGTTTCCTTATGTTTTTATTTAGTTTATGCAGTTTTGAAAGAAATTCTACATAAGCAGTATTGTGGCTTTCACAGTGCATCTTATTAGCAGGCATGTGATGTCAATCATTGTTGGTTATGTTAACTTGTATCTCTTGTAAGGTATTATCAGCCAGATTTTTCCATTACAAAAATATCTTTCCCCTTAATAGTTTATAAGTGAACTTTGGGAGATATTTTGAGACTTTTAAGTATACTGTTGCCCCAAAGACTTTCACCTAATTATTTAACAGCCACTGATGATCCTTGCCTGAATCAGTTACTACAATGATTGTTGCAAAATGGTGATTTTTTAAGAACTCTATTGTTTGTTTTACATAGTAATGTAAAGTAGAGCTTTTCCTTTTATCACTGTACTTTATGTATTTATTTATTTGCTTACATTTTAGTATCAGTATACACATACAGTTTTAGTCAACTGTTCATCTTCTTATTGTTGAGTTTTAAGAGGGCTTTTTGTTTTTTCATATTTTGGATAACAGTCTTTTACCAGATACGTCTTTTGAAAATATTTTCTCCCAGTCTGTGGCTTGTCTTCTCATTCCCTTGACATTGCCTATTAGAGAGCAGAAGTTTTTAACTTTAATGAAGTCCAGTTTATCAATTACTTCTTTCATAGACTGCACTTCAGGTTCTGTATATAAAAAGTCAATGCCATATCCAAGGTCATCAAAATTTTCTCCTATGTTATCTTCTAGGAGTTTTATAGTTTTATATTTTACATTTAGGTCTGTAAACCATTTTGAGTTAATTTTGGTGAAGGGTATAAGGTCTGCATCTAGATTTTTTTTTGCATGTGGATGTCCAGTTGTTCCATCACTATTTGTTGAAAATACTATCTTTGCTCCACTGTATTGCCTTTGCTCCTTTGTCAAAATTCAGTTGACTATTTTTATGTGGGTCTATTTCTGGGTTCTCTATTCTGTTCCATTGATCTTTTTGTCTTTTTTTTTTTTAATCAATACCACATTGTCTTGACTATTGTAGCTTTACAGTATGTCTTAAAGTTGGGTAGTGTCAGTCCTCCAACACTGTTCTTCTTCAATATTGTGTTGGTTATTCCTGGTCTTTTCCTCTCCATATAAACTTCAGAATCAGTTTGTCAATATCCACAAAATAACTTGCTGGTGTTTTACAGAGATTACATTGAATCGATATGTCAAGTAGGGAGAAACTGACATCTTGACAATGAGTCTTCCTATCCATGAACATGGAATATCTCTTCACTTATTTAGTTCTTCTTTCATGTTATTCATCAGTTTTACAGTTTTCCTCTTTTGTATATTTTGTTAGATTTACACCTAAATACTTCATTTTGGGGGGATGTTAATGTAAATAGTACTGTGTTTTTAATTTCAGATTCCACTTGTTTGTTGCTGGTATATAAGAAAGCAAATGACTTTTGTATATTAACTGTGTATCTACAACATTGCTATAAGTGCTTATTAGATCCAGGAGTTTTCCTATTAATTCTTTTGCACACACATATATGTCAGACACATATATACATAATGAACCAACAAAATTTACCAAGTTTAGTTTAAGATGTGGTTATATTATGCTTTTGATATATATGGTCATTTGTTCCTATTTGTATATTTTTTTTCTATTTTTTCCTCATATCTGTTGATATATTTTAAAAAAACACAAAGCATTAACACAGCTCCAAAGATATTAAAGAAGATATACTCAAAAAGATATATATTGCTTTCCCTCACTCCCTGTTTCCCTTCACTCTCTGTAATTGAATGATTTTTATTAATTTCTAATTTATCTTTCCTATATAGCTACTTATTAAAATAAATTGAACACTACCTAGCATGATATACATAAACAAATTCCAAATAGATCAGACAATGTAAAAAGCAAAATCATACAAGTACGAATAATAAATATAGCTGAATTATTATAACCTGGATATAGGAAATCTCCCTATGATTCTAAATCCAGATTCAGTAAAGCAAACATTAAATCTAACACCATAAAAATTAAAAATTTTGCATGGCAAGGAAAAATATGACAAAAATATCGAAAGACAAATGACAAATTTGGAAAAACATTTATTTATATAAATATTATCTCTACTGTATGAAGAACTGCTAAAAATCAAGAGAAAAGGATAAAAATCCAATAGAATAAAGGACCAAAAAAAAGAGTCCTAACCAAAAATCCATTTTAAAAAATAAGTAAGAATATGCAGACAATCCACAAAAAATAAAAAGTCTCTAAACTTATGAAGTGATTATTCAATTAAAGTCATTACAATAGTTTACAATTCTAACAACAGAAATGAAATTTAAAACACCAAGATACCATTTTTCACCTGTCTGATGGAAAAAAATTTAGAGTTTGACAGCAAATCCTGTTGGCAAATCTGTGGGGAAAAAAATACTTTCACACATTTCTGGTGGGAATGTAAAACGTTTCAGCTGCTGTGGAGAGGAAATCAGCAAAATCTTTAAAAAATCTAAATGTACCTTTATTTTTTTCTCTTAGTTTTAGGGATTTATCTTTAAGTTACACTTTTAAGTTACACCTCCAAAAATATGAAAATACATATGCAAAAGACCTGCATTGTAGTATTACTTGAAATTGCAAGATATTAGATAGAAACAACCTGAATGCCCACATATAGGAATGAATTATGGTACATTTATAAAATAAGGTACTATAAAGCTTTAAAAAAGAATGAGAAAGCTCTGTCAACTAATATTGGGTGATTTTCAAGACATATTGTTCACTGAGAAAAACAAAAGAAGCCAGAAATGTACAAAATTGTTCAATTTATTTCTCCCTTTAAAAGGAATGTTTCTAACATTGCCCCATTTAGGATAATGTTTATTGTAATAGTTTCTAAAGAATCTAATTTCTATGCCTAATTTGTTAAACATTTCTATCATAAATGGGGGTTGAATTTTACCAGTTATTTTTCTATGTTTGTTAGAATTATTTTTCTGGTATTGTTCTCATTCTCATACACGGTTGCATTTGAATTGCTATTACTTTGCTTTCAATTTTTGATTCCATTCTCTTTAATAAAACTTGTTAAAGTTCTCCCTTCTCATATTTTGATATGGAGGCACTTTTATCTCCATTTCTTTCTAGTAATTCTTTCCCCAATCTCTAGTTTCCTTACATGCATGCACTGATTAATACTCAGCTCAATACTCTAGGGGAAACTTTTCAGATATCAAGAGTTCTCTCTTTCCATTCACTCAAAGGGGGTCTGTTTTCTTTGTCTCTCTTTTCTGAACAACTTTTAGATTGGTTGAATCATGTTCTTTATCATTCCTTCTTTGTGCCTCTGTTTGGAAATGTGTTCTGTTCCTATACTTTCAGTGAATATCCTAGAAATTGAAACATGCATATATTTACTTGCCAATTTCTAAATTGATCAAATGTCAAAATATGCAAATTAATAATTGATTGTATCAGAATCTCAGGGAGTGGGACAAAGAAACATGTATTTTGGCAAGTTCCCTGGATGATTTTTATACATGATAAAATTGAGAACCAGATTAGGAACAAATTATACTAGAAAAATAGCTTAAATTAGGCTAAGACAATTAAGCTTAAATTCTATTTATTTATCTGTTTCTTGATAGTAAAAATGGAAGCAGACATTACTGAATTTCTCATTATTTAGCAGAATAAAATACACCAAATGATAGAGGCATGTCTCATATTAGCAATGAATTTGAAGCATAATTTTTCTCTGATTTTCTCTCAGATAATTCCTCTCAGATTTTAAATACATAATTATACACATAATTTAAATACACATAATTTCTCTCAGATTTTACATACACTTTCATATAAATTTTTAATAAGGACATTGATCAATATAATGTACTGTGTCATCAGGAGCTATTCTACACAAGATAAAGAAATATTTCTCATATCATCTATTGTTTAAAGCCAAACCCATTATTTTTAAATCACATTTCTGTAAAGAGTTATTTTTGGCACAGATAAATGGTTTTTGCATGTGCCTTTCTGAACTTGTGCAAGAGAAGAAGATGGAAGAACTCATGCTCATCATGCTATTAATATAAGGAACAATTTTAGGATTTACTTTGCCCTAAACACTACAATGCTTTGAGCCTCCAAAAACAGCTAAGATATGGCTTGTATCCTCAAGGAATTACAATCTAGAGAGGGAGGCAGAGCAGCACAAAAAATAGTATACTATGCTGTGATAAATGTTTAATTAAACATATTTCATAGGCATCTCAGGAGAACAAATGACCGACTTTACATGCTTCAGTGGGGAAGACTTAAATATAGAGTATGATACTCCTTGCCTCTTGAAGGATGTTTGCACAGGGTAGAGAAATGTTTTTGGCTATTCACCTCCCATTTCCCCATTTTCTAGTAAGAGAAACCTTTTATTCCTATGACAACTGCTTCCCTTTCATCTTGTTAGACTGACAATCACTGAGTCTGTCTCCATCAAAAATGATATCATGAGGGGCTTCCCTGGTGGTGCAGTGGTTGAGAGTCTGCCTGCCGATGCAGGGGATGCGGGTTCGTGCCCCGGTCCGGGAAGATCCCACGTGCCGTGGAGCGGCTGGGCCCGTGAGCCATGGCCTCTGAGCCTGCGCGTCCGGAGCCTGTGCCCCGCAACGGGAGAAGTCACAACAGTGAGAGGCCCGTGTACCGCAAAAAAAAAAAAAAAAAAAAAATGATATCATGAAACCACAGCTTTAATGAGAGTACCCTATTCCCACAGGTTCAGTCCAGAAGTGGGCATGACCCAGGTAAGGACGATGAAAGTTTTTTTCAGGAAGTATTTTGGATGCATGGAAGGGTAAAGGTGGTTAGCTCTCTTTCTGAGAGCTTGAGTCCTAAAAAGACCTTGTTTCCATGGAGCTGTCCACTGCTATCTTTGTTGCCATTTGGAGAGAGCCTGCTTGAGTACAACAGAGAAATTTTCTGGACCCAAATTCCTAGGTTCAAATCTTACAAAGATGAGAAGAAAGACTATGCTAGAAAAAAAGGAACGTTATGTATGAAACTACATACATAAAAGAATTTGAGAATTTTCTTTTAGCTGAGAATAGTTTTCAGAGATCAAATTGGAAATTTTGAAAGGAAAGTTTTGCTGTGGCATAACTGTAAATTTTATCTTGCTTAACGGGAAACAATCTGGATGAACTAATGGTGATCATATCTTTTAGATTATCTCTGCTAAGACAAGTTGTCTCAAGGAGATTTTATATGAACTACGTAAAGACAATTTAATGATGAGATCTTTACCAACTGGTGAACTATAAACATTCTACACTATTAACTGCTTAATATATTTTAAGTAAAAGGTGTGTAGAAAGTAAAGACAAATTTCTAAAATATTAAAATGGAAAAGGCTAACTTTTCTTACTGAGCTGAAAGGGCACTTCATATGGATAGGCTGCAGAAACACTTACAGACAAGGTCAAGACTTTTCTCAAAGTTCCTATATCCCCAACATGGGTTAAATTGAATGTCCAGAATCCTATACTACAAACTATAAAGTGTTCATAGCAGAAAAAATTCAAGAACAGATATTACTATTTCTACCACAAAAGAGGTTTTCTATGTCTCTGATAAATGGTTCAGTTTTTGAACAGGACTCTATCTTGACAGTCCAAGCAAGATGACTGGGCCAGAAAAGTCATCCTCAGATAACTTGGAGAAAATTATGGAAGGGAGTTGTTTAGTATTACCCATCTGGAAGTTAAAGGACTAAAGCCACAAGCAATGGCTTGAGCTGGGCATAAATGATATATGAGAGCTTCTAATGACTATTAGATATGTATGGCATGAACCATTTTAACATAGGATACAAAGCTTACCCTCTGTTCACTAATGCAAAACAGCATGAGAAAGTTTACCTAAAAAGTTGTATCAGATATTTACATGGAAACTAAAAGAAATATTATTTAAGATGTATTTATGTCAGGTTATGATATCAATATAAAGATAGGTTTACTATAACAGAGTGAATATATTTGATTGTTAATTGGTAAAAAAAATTCCTTGTTTTTCAAATTCAGATATGATTCTTATTGTTATTTAAACTCTCTTTTCTCATCTCTAAAATGGATATATTTAAACTTACCTCAGAGTTTTATTTAAAGCTTACAAAGAGAGGAGACCTTCAAAATGGCGGAGGAGTAAAACGTGGAGATCAACTTCCTCCCCACAAATACATCAAATATACATCTACATGTGGAACAACTCCTACAGAACACCTACTGAACCCTGGCAGAAGACCACAGACTTCCAAAAAGGCAAGAAAATCCTCATGTACTTGGGTAGGGCAAAAGAAAAAAAAAAAGAGAGAGAGACAAAAGAGTAAGAATGGGACCTGCCTCTCTGGGAAGGAGCTGTGAAGGAGGAAAAGTTTCTACATACTAAGGAAGCCCCCTCACTGGCAGGGATGGGGGGTGAGCTTTGGAGCCACAGAGGACAGCCAGCAACAGGGGTGCAGAGGCCAAAGCAGAGGGATCCCTGCACAGAAGATCGGTGCCGACCAGCACTCACCAGACTTAAGACACTTGTCTGCTCACTTGCTGGGGCAGGTAGGGGCTGAGAGCTGAGGCTCAGGCTTCGGAGGTCAGACCCCAGGGAGGGGACTGGGGTTGGCTGCATGAAGACAGCCTGAAGGGGGCTAGTGTGCCACAGCTAGCCAGAGGGAGTAAAGGAGAAAGTCTGGACCTGCCAGAGAGGCAAGAGACTATTGTCTCAGGGTGCGTGAGGATGGGGGCTTCCTGCTCAGTGTACCCACAGATGACAGAGCACAACCTAAGTGAGCTCCAGAGACAGGCACAAGCCATGTCTATCATCTCAGACCCCAGAGGTGAGCACAGACTGCTACCACTGCCACCGTTGCCACCAAGTATCCTGTGCGCAAGTACAGGTCACTACTCACACCTTTCTGGGAGCCTGTGCAGCACTCCACTGCCAGGGACCCATGATCCAGGGCCAAATTCACGGAGAGAACAAACACCGTGCCTCAGTCTGTTGCAACATCATGCCAGCCTCTCCCACCACAGGCATGCCCCACATTCTAATTGTGACTGCTGTATTCCTCCCTCTCCCTGGCCTGAGTGAGCAAGAGAGCCCTAACCAGTGGATGCTTTAACACCCTCCTGTCTGGGCAGGGAACAGACACCTGAGGGCAGCCTACATGCAGAAGCGGGGCCAAAACCAAAGCTGAACCCCAGGAGCTGTGCGAACAAAGAAGAGAAAGGGAAATCTCTCTGCACAGCCTTAGGAGCAGCAGACTAAATCCCCACAATCAGCTTGATAAACCCAACATCTGTGGAATACCTGAATAGAAAACGAGTGTTCCCAAAATTGAGGCGGTGGACTCTGGGGGCAACTGTGGACTTGGGGTTTGCTTTCTGCATTTGATTTGTTTTTCATTTTATGTTTAGTGTAGTTTGGTTTTCAGTGATTGTTTTTATTTGTGGGTTTGTTTATTGGTTTGGTTGCTCTTTTCCTTTTTTTTTTTCCTTTTCTGAGTGTTTGTGTGTATGTTCCTTTGTGTGATTTTGTCTCTTTAGTTTTGCTTTTACCATTTGTTTTGGGGTTCTGTCTTTTCATTTTTTTCTCTTCTTCCTTATTTTCTTCTGAGTTGTGCAGCTGGCAGGATCTTGGTGCTCCTCCTGGATGGCAGGCCAGAGCCTCCAAGGTGAGAGAGCCGAGTGCAGGATGTAGGATCACCAGAGACCTCCTGGCTCGATGTAATATTAATTGGCAGGAGCTCTCCCAGAAATCTCCATCTCAACACTAATACCCAGCTGCACCCAATGGCCAGCAATCTCCATTGCTGGATGCCCCATGCCAAACAACTAACAAGACAGGAACACAACCCCACCCATTAGCAGAGAGACTGCCTAAAGTCATACTAAGTTCACAGACACCCTAAAACACACCACTGGAGGCAACCCTGCCCATCAGAGGGACAATATCCAGCTGCACCCACCAGAACACAGGCACCAGTCCCCTCCATCAGGAAGCCTACACAAGCCACGGAACCAACCACACTCACTGGGGGCAAACACCAGAAATAAGAGGAATTAGTAACCTTCAGCCTGTGAAAAGGAGACCCCAAATACAATAAGTTGTATTGTATGAGAAGACAGAGAAATATGCAGAAAATGAAGGAGCAAGGTAAAAACCCAGCAAACCAAACAAAGGAAGAGGAAATAGGCCACCTACCTGAAAAAGAATTCAGAGTAATGATAGTAAAGATGATACAAAATCTCAGAAATAGAATGGAGAAAATACAAAGAACGTTTAACAAGGATGTAGAAGAACTAAAGAGCAAACAATAATGAACACAATAAAGGAAATTAAAAATACTCTAGAAGGAATCAATTACAGAATAACTCAGGCAGAAGAACCGATAAGTGACCTGGAAGATAAAATAGTGGAAATAACTGCCGCAGAGCAGAATAAAGAAAAAACAATGAAAAGAATTGAGGACAATCTCAGAGACCTCGTGGACAACATTAAACACACCAACATTCAAATTATAGGGGTAGCAGAAGTAGAAGAGAGAAACAAACGGTCTGAGAAAATACTTGAAGGGATTATAGTTGAAAACTTCCCAAATATGGGAAAGGAAATAGGCAATCAAGTCCAGGAAGCACAGAGAGTCCCACACAGGATAAACCCAAGGAGACACATGGCAAGACACATATTAATCAAACTATCAAAAATTAAATACAAAGAAAAAACTATTAAAAGCATCAAAGGAAAAACAACAAATACCATACAAGGGAAAGCCCATAAGCTTAACAGCTGATCTTTCAGCAGAAACTCTGCAAGCCAGAAGGGAGTGGCAGGATACATTTAAAGTGATGAAAGGGAAAAACCTACAACCAAGATGACTCTACCCAGGAAGCATCTCATTCAGATTTGATGGAGAAATTAAAACCTTTACAGCAAGCAAAAGCTAAGAGAATTCAGCACCACCAAACCAGCTTTACAACAAACACTAAAGGAACATCTCTAGATGGGAAACACAAGGAAGGAAAAGACCTACAATAACAAACCCAAAACAATTAAGAAAATGGTAATAGGAACATACATATCGATATTAACCTTGAGCGTAAATGGATAAAATGCTCCAATCAAAAGACACAGACTGGATGAATGGATACAAGAAAAAGACCCATATGTATGCTCTCTACAAGAGACCCACTTCAGACCTAGGGAAACGTACAGACTAAAAGTGAGGGGATGGAAAAAGATATTCATGCAAATGGAAATAAAAGAAAGCTGGAGTAGCAATACTCATATCAGACAAAATAGACTTTAAAATAAAGATGATTACAAGAGACAAAGAAGGACACTACATAATGATCAAGGGATCAATCCAAGAAGAAGATATAACAATTGTAAATATTCATGCACCCAACACAGGAGCACCTCAGTACCTAAGGTAAATGCTAACAGCCATAAAAGAGGAAATTGTCAGTAACATGGTAATAGTAGGGGGCTTTACCACCCCACTTTCACCAATGGACAGATCATCCGAAATGAAAATAAATATGGAAACACAGGCTTTAAATGACACATTAAACAAGACGGACTTAATTGATATTTATAGGACATTCAATCCAAAAACAACAGAATAGACTTTCTTCTCAAGTGCTCATGGAACATTCTCCGGGATAGATCATATCTTGGGTCACAAATCAAGCCTCAGTAAATTTAAGAAAACTGAAATTCTATCAAGTATCTTTTCCGACCACAACACTAAGAGACTAGATATCAATTACAAGAAAAAATCTGTAAAAAATACAAACACATGGAGGCTAAACAATACACTACTTAATAACGAAGTGATCATTGAAGAAATCAAAGAGGAAATAAAAAAATACCTACAAACAAATGACAATGGAGACGCGACGACCCAAAACCTAAGGGACGCAGCAAAAGCAGTTCTTAGGGGAAGTTTATAGCAATACAATCCCAACTTAAGAAACAGGAAACATCTCCAGTAAAAAACCTGACCCTGCACTTAAAGCAATTAGAGAAAGAAGGACAAAAAAACCCCAAAGTTAGCAGAAGGAAAGAAATCATAAAGATCAGATCAGAAATAAAAGAAAAAGAAATGAAGGAAACAACAGCAAAGTTCAATAAAACTAAGAGCTAGTTCTTTGAGAAGATAAACAAAATTGATAAACCACTAGCCAGACTCATTAAGGAAAAAAGAAGATTGAAATCAACAGAATTAGAAATGTAGAAATACAAAGCATCATGAGAGATTACTATAAGCAACTATATGCCAATAAAATGGACAACCTGGAAGAAATGCACAAATTCTTAGAAAAGTACAACCTTCCAAGATTGAACAAGGAAGAAACAGAAAATATGAACAGATCAATCACAAGCACTGAAATTGAAAATGTGATTAAAAACCTTCCACCAGGGCCTCCCTGGTGGCGCCGTGGTTGAGAGTCCGCCTGCCGATGCAGGGGATACGGGTTCGTGCCCCGGTCTGGGAGGATCCCATATGCCGCGGAGCGGCTGGGCCCGTGAGCCATGGCCGCTGAGCCTGTGCGTCCGGAGCCTGTGCTCTGCAACGGGAGAGGCCACAACAGTGAGAGGCCCGTGTACAGCAAAAAAAAAAAAAAAAAAACCTTCCACCAAAAAAAAGCCCAGGACCATATGGCTTCACAGGGGAATTCTATCAAACATTTAGAGAAGAACTAACACCTATCCTTCTCAAACTCTTCCAAAATATAGCAGAGGAAGGAACACTCACAAACTCATTCTATGAGGCCACCATGACCCTGATACCATAACCAGAGAAAGGTGTCACAAAAAAAGAAAACTACAGGCCAATATCACTGATGAACATAGATGCAAAAATCCTCAACAAAATACTAGCAAACAGAATCCAATGGCACATTAAAAGGAACATATACCATGATCAAGTGGGGTTTAACCCAGGAATGCAAGGATTCTTCAACATATGCAAGTCAAGCAATGAGATACACCATATTAACAAATTGAAAGAGAAAAACCATATGATCATCTCAACAGATGCAGAAAAAGATTTCAACAACATTCAACACCCATTTATGAAAACAACTCAAGAGAAAGTGGGCGTAAGAGAACCTACCTTAACATAACAAATGCCATATATGACAAAATCACAGCCATCATCATTCTCAATGGTTAAAAACTGAAACCATTTCCTCTATGATCAGGAAAAAGACAAGGTTGCCCACTCTCAGCACTATTATTCTACATAGTTTTGGAAGTTTTAGCCACAGCAATCAGACATAAAAAAGAAATAGAAGGAATCTAAATAGGAAAAGAAGAATTAAAACTGACACTGTTACAGATGACATGACACTATACATTGAGAACCCTAAAGATGTTACCAGAAAAGTATCAGAGCTAACCAATGAATTTGGTAAAGTAGCAGGATACAAAATTAATACACAGAAATCTCTGGCATTCCTATACACTAACAACAAAAAATCTGAAACATAAATTAAGGAAACACTCCCTTTTACCGCTGCAACAAAAAGAATAAAAATACCTAGGAATAAACCTACCTAAGGAGACAAAAGACCTGTATGCAGAAAACTATAAGACACTGATGAAAGAAATTAAAGATGATACAAACAGATGGAAAGATATACTATGTTCTTGGATTGGAAGAATGAACACTGTGAAAATGACCATACTATGCAAATCAATATATGGATTCAATGCAATCCTTATCAAATTACCAATGGCATTTTTCACAGAACTAGAACAAAAAATTTTACAATTTGTATGGAAACACAAAAGACCCCGAATAGCCAAAGCAATCTTGAAAAAGAAAAACGGAGCTGGAGGAATCAGGCTCCCTGACTTCAGACTATACTACAAAGCTACAGTAATCAAGACAGTGTGGTAATGGCACAAAAACAGAAATACAGATCAATGAATCAGGATAGAAAGCCCAGAGATAAACCCATGCACATATGGTCACCTTTTCTTTGATAAAGGAGGCAAGAATATACAATGGAGAAAAAACAGCCACTTCATCAAGTGGTGCTGGCAAAACAGGACAGCTATATGTAAAAGAATGAAAATAGAACACTCCCTAACACCATACACAAAAATAAACTCTAAATGGATTAAAGACCTAAATGTAAGGCCGGACACTATAAAACTCTTAGAGGAAAACACAGGAAAAACACTCTGTGACATCAATCACAGCAAGATCCTTTTTGACCCACCTCCTAGAGTAATGAACATAAAACCAAAAATAAACAAATGGGACCTAATGAAACTTCAGAGCTTTTGCCCAGCAAAGGACACCATAAACAAGATGAAAAGACAACCCTCAGAATGGGAGAAAATATTTGCAAATGAAGCAACTGACAAAATACACAAGCAGCTCATAAAGCTCAATAACAAAAAAACAAACAACCCAATCCAAAAGTGGGTGGAAGACCTAAATAGACATTTATCCAAAGAAGATATACAGATTGCCAACAAACATATGAAAGGATGCTCAACATCACGAATCATTAGAGAAACGGAAATCAAAGCACAATGAGGTATCACCTCACACCAGTCAGAATGGCCATCATCAAAAAATCTACAAACAATAAATGCTGGAGAGGGTGTGGAGAAAAGGGAACCCTCCTGTACTGTTGGTGGGAATGTAAATTGATACAGCCACTATGGAGAACAGTATGGAGGTTCCTTAAAAAAGTAAAACTAGAATTATCATATGACCCAGCAATCCCACTATTGGGCATATACCCTGAGAAAACCATAATTCAAAAAGAGATATGTACCACAATGTTCATTGCAGCACTCTTTACAATAGCCATGACATGGAAGCAACCTAAGTGTCCATCGACAGGTGAATGGATAAAGAAGATGTGGCACTTATATACAATGGAATATTACTCATCATTAAAAAGAAACAAAATTGAGCTTTTTGTAGTGAGGTAGATGGACATAGAATCTGTAATATAGAGTGTAGTAAGTCAGAAAGAGAGAAACAAATACCTTGTGCTAACACATATATATGGAATCTGAAAAAAAAATGGTTCTCATGAACCTAGGGGCAGGACAGGAATAAAGATGAAGACGTAGAGAATGGACTTGAGGACACGGGGAGGGGAAGAGTAAGCTGAGACGAAGTGAGAGAATAGCACTGACATATATACACTACCAAATGTCAAGTAGAGAGCTGGTGGGAAGCTGCTGCATAGCACAGGAAGATCAACTCCAGGCTTTGTGATGACCTATAGGGGTGGGATAGGGAGGGTGGAGGGAAGCTCAAGAGGGAGGGGATATGGGGACATATATATGCATATGGCTGATTCACTTTGTTATACAGCAGAGACTAACACAACATTGTAAAACAATTATACTCCAATAATGATGTAAAGTTAATAAAGAAATAAGTAAATTAACTCTAGGAAAAAAAAATATAGAAATTGATGTTGGGACTTCCCTGGTGGCACAGTGGTTAAGAATCCGCCTGCCGGGCTTCCCTGGTGGCGCAGTGGTTGAGAGTCCGCCTGCTGATGCAGGGGACACGGGTTCGTGCCCCGATCCCGGAAGATCCCACATGCCGCGGAGCGGCTGGGCCCGCGAGCCATGGCCGCGGAGCCTGTGTGTCCGGAGCCTGTGCTCCGCAACGGGAGAGGCCACAGCAGTGAGAGGCCCGCGTACAGCAAAAAAAAAAAAAAAAAAAAAAAAAAAGAATCCGCCTGCCAATGCAGGGGACATAGATCGATACCTGGTCTGGGAAGATCCCACATGCTGCGGAGCAACTAAGCCCTCAGGCCACAACTATTGAGCCTGCGCTCTTGAGCCCGTGAGCCACAACTATTGAAGCCCGCACGTCTAGAGCCTGTGCTCCACAACAAGAGAAGTCACTGCAATGAGAAGCAGGCACACCACAATGAAGAGTAGCCCCCACTCGCTGCAACTAGAGAAAGTCTGCATGCAGTAGTGAAGACGCAATGCAACCAAAAATTAAAAATAAGTAAATTAATTTTTAAAAAGAAATTGATGTTATTGGTAAGATTAATGGCATTCAGAAAATATGGATTTGCTAGACTATTTTAGAGATTATATCATTGAAAAGAAAAGGGTAGGGCTTCCCTGGTGGCGCAGTGGTTGAGAGTCCGCCTGCCGATGCAGGGGACACAGGTTCGTGCCCCGGTCCGGGAAGATCCCACATGCTGCAGAGCAGCTGGGCCTGTGAGCCATGGCCGCTGAGCCTGCACGTCCGGAGCCTGTGCTCCGCAATGGGAGAGGCCACAACAGTGAGAGGCCCACGTACTGCAAAAAAAAAAAAAAAAAAAAAAAGGGTATGTGAGTCTAATAAGGCCTCCACGCTTCATCTTTTAGAAAGACACTAGACACTTGATCCTAAAATGGCCATGTTCAACCACAATTTAAGTAAATTTCGTGTCTGATGATTAGCTATAAAGTTAACTGAATCCTCACAAAGGTTTGAAAAAACAAAATAAAGCTTACAAAGTGATGATAATATTAAGTCCTTTTGTAAACTATGGAGTGTTATAAATAAAATATTAGTAATATTTTATTAATCTATTACTATATAATTCTACATATTTTAATAGAGAATTGACAATGCTGGATAAAAATTGATGTCTTCCCTTGAAACTTAATTAACAGTTTCATGACATAGAATTTTTACTCCTACTCTGTTTATTAAAAATTAGTACTGGAGGGACTTCCATGTTGGCACAGTAGTTAAGAATCCTCCTGCCAATGCAGGGGACACAGGTTCGAGCTCTGGTCTGGTAAGATCCTACATGCAGTGGAGCAACTAAGCCCGTGAGCCACAACTACTGAGCCTGTGCTCTAGAGCCTGAAAGCCACAACTACTGAGCCCGCATGCCACAACTATTGAAGCCCACGCACCTAGAACCCATGCTCTGCAACAAATAGAAGCCACTGCAATGAGAAGCCTGTGCACCGCAAAGAAGAGTAGCCCCCACTTGCTGCAACTGGAGAAAGCCTGTGCGCAGCAATGAAGACCCAGCACAACCAAAAATAAATAAATAAATAAACTAATTAATTTTAAAAAAATTAGCACTGGAAGTTTGATTCTTTGTTGCTTTTGTTCTTCTTAACCTGTAATACCACCAGAGCTTACCTGAGTTAAAATGATAAATATTTAAAATCAACAGAATAAAAATTCAAAATTTAGTCAGTGTGTAAAACATTTAGATGATCAAAGAAATAATATGTCTGAAATTATTCTTGCTATGATACTCAGTGGTCACTACAGATCCTAATTTAGTAGAGACGGCTGAGGAGCAATCAAAGGCCAGAAAAATTAACATGATTCACAAAGCCATTCTACATCTATTTTTCATGAGGAATCTTTTTTTTTTTTTTTTTTTTTTTTTTGCGGTACGCGGGCCTCTCACTGCCGTGGCCTCTCCCGTCACGGAGCACAGGCTCCGGACGCGCAGGCTCAGCGGCCACGGCTCACGGGCCCAGCCGCTCCGCGGCACATGGGATCCCCCCAGACCGGGGCACGAACCCGCATCCCCTGCATCGGCAGGCGGACTCCCAACCACTGCGCCACCAGGGAGGCCCTTCATGAGGAATCTTTAAGAGACCACTACAAATCTCAATAGAGGATCTGGTCAGAACATTTATATAAATAACTAATGCTGATTGTGGAACTGAATTTTCTTAATGCATAGTTTCTGTGAGATTGTTGAAGCAAAAATTCCCATTAACGAATGATATTATTCTGAATTCCATTTATTGTGTGTGTGTGTGTTTAAGTGTGAGATCCATCAATTTATTATTTATTATGTGTATGTGTATGTGTTGTTTTGGTCTGAGATCTATCCTTGGATGGAATTTTAGAAACCTTCTCATCAATCTTACCCAATTAACTATGTTTAAATGAAAAACTTCTGCCATCTGAACTGCCTAATTATTAAGTGGTACATATTCATCATTCTAAAGGCACTTAATATACTGATGCATGAGTGTTGTATTTTATGAGTAACAACATCTCAAGGTCAATATAAAGACCTTGGGATTTGGGATTTTGGCAGCACCAAGAGAAATGAAACACAAATATTCCTAAGCTGGCACAACTTTCACTAATTTATCCCCTTCAAAAAGCTAACTGGCAAATGAGAAAAAGAATGGAAATAGAATAGATGATAAAAACTCCCTGGTCCAGGGATTAGTCTCTGTTCACCCATGGCCCATGTGTCCAGTGACATCTGTTTATGGATGACTTAACAAGGGATTTGAGTAGCAGAATGATCAATGTGTGGTAGTCAGGAACCGCCTCAATACACTGTTGGAACACATATTCTGGAAAGACATGCATAGCCTATCTTAAAAAATGAAAGTTAAAAACCCAGATTGTCACCTCCATGTTTTACTGTTTATAATTCATATTTGATTTATATCATTCATTTCCTTAATGTTTTATATTTTCATATTATTCTTTGCATCAGAGTCCTGTGTATGTTTGCCTTCACAATGAACTATAATAAATATACTCAATAAATATACTCAAGCAATTATTTATTGCTTTAACCTCTAGTATACTGCACATAATACATACATACGGAAGCTGGGGATTAGATTTAAAATGCACAAATACTCCTCTCCACCCTTCTGTGACCCTCTTGAAAACACTTCATAGAAATACAAAACCCAAGAAAATTAGCTTATAACAGCAAGATTAGGAGGAAATAATCATTGAAGTAATGTTAATATATTTGTGGAAGAAGAGTGAATTAAAGTTGGTTTACAGGCAAATCTGAGCAATGAAGCCAGAGCCCATGGCAGAGATGACAGCAACTATTTCAATCAGAATCCTAGTTATGAGCATGGTTTCAAGATTGAGAAGAGGGACAAAATGTGGTCATTAATGGAAGTCTTTCTGAATGACAGTTATATAAGTCAGTTTCCACATCTTTCCTCCCACCATTCCCATACCCCTATTACTAGACTGCCTGGTAGATTGACTTTTATCTTCAGATGGAAAATCTGAGGATTCTTCTTTAATGGCTTCTAATATAGATATTGGTATGCTTCCAGAGAAAATCCCTCCTCACTCTGCAATTCTGAAAGTACTGAGTTCCAAATTGTGCTCCAGGCAAATGCACCCTTAAGGTGACCTTCCAAAGTAGAAGCCCACCAGGGACCTTACTCTATCCACACAACAGCAGGGGAGGACATTCATAACCATTTTCTAGAATAATAATGCTATACTTTATTAATAATATGAACAGACAATCAAGATTAATGGAGATGTGGAGAATAATCAATGATAGATAAAAAGACAGGAATAAAAAGAATAACTATAAAGGGAAAACAGATTAATAAGGAGATAGAGGATTCTAGGACATACTTTAGTCATAAAAAAGAACAGGATGTAATGAAAAGGGAATATCAGGGAATAAGAAGAAGTTACAGAAAATAAATAGTGATTGACAAAATAAATTAAACTCATAAGAAGATGAATTCATAGAAAACACTCATAATACATAATCTAAGAATGTTAGAATGTCATTTTCACAAGGATAGGGATTTTTATCTGTTTTATTTATCTCCATGTTCCCAGTTCCTAAAACAAGGCCTTAAAACTGAAGGCATTCAATAAATATGTGTTGAAAACTAGTGGTTACCTGTGGCGAAAGGGAAAGTGGGAGGGGTAATATAGGGGTAGGTGATTAAAAGGTACAAACTATTAGGTATAAAATAAGTTACAAGGATATATTGTACAGCACAGGGAATACAGCAAATATTTTATAATAACTATAAATGGACTATAACCCTTTAAAAATTGTGAATCACTACATTGTACACCTGTAATTCATATAATAGCATACAACTATACTTAATAATAAACAAATAAATATGTGTTGAGTGAATGAACAAATCATGCAAAGACACAACTATGCAAGAAAACATAAAATAAACTGAGACTTAATCTTGGAATCCAAACCACCACACATTCATAAAGAACAGAAAAGAAAGTCAGAGGTGAGCAAAGTGTTAAATAATTATAGAGTTACAATTTCCAAAAAGTGAAGAAAAACACAAATCTGCAGATTAAAAGAGTAACATTAATGAAAAAAAAGATTCACAGGGGAGTGGCAAAGATGGCAGAAAAGGAAGAGCTGGAGCTCATCACCTCCCATGAGAACACCAAAATTACAAGTATTTATAGAGCAACTATCAATGAGAATGACCTGAACACTAGCCTAAAGAACATCTACAACTGAAGATATAAAGAAGGAATCACAAGGAGATGGGCAAGAGGGGTAGGGATGCAATATAGTAAAGACCCATAACCCTGGGGTGGGTGACCCACAAACTGGAGGTTCTGCAGACTGCAGAGGTTCTCCTCAAGGAGTGAGGGATCCAAGGCTCATATCGGGCTCCCCAGCCTGGGGGTCCTACACTAGGAAGACAAGCCCCCAGGTTTGGCCTTCAAGGTCAGTGGGGCTTACTTTTGAGAGAGCCAGAAAGCTATAGGAAACAGAGACTCCACAAAGAACACACAAAAGTCTCACGTGCTCCAGGATTCAGAGCATAAGCAGTAATTTGAAAGAATCCTGGGTCAGACCCACTTGATGATCTCAGAAAGCCTCTCGGAGATGCAGGAGGCAACTGAAACATACCATGGAATCATAGCTGCTGGCAGCCATTATTGGGAACTCATCCCACCGTGAGGACCCTGGTGACAAACACCACTCTGGAATCCTCCCTCTAGCTTATTAGTTCTGGGACCTTGCCCTGCTCACCAGCTGTTCAGCACCAGTCCTGGGACATACAGTCTAAGCAGCTAGGTTGGTGAGGACAAAGATCCACCCTCCAGCAAGCTGGCTACCATAGGACCACCTGAGCCTCTAGTCACCCCAGGACCCAGCCCCACCACCAGAGGGACCAGAACCTGGCCCCATCCACCAGTGGGCCCACATTAGCCCTGGTGCCCCACACCCAGGTGATGGACCCAGCCCCACCCACCAGGAGACAGGCACTAGTCCCAGGACCTGGCCTCACCCTCTAGTGGGAAGATACCAGGCCTGGAACACCACAGCCCAAGCCCCACATAACAGCAGGCCAACACCAGCCCTGGGGAATCACCACTGCCCTGAAGCCAGCTGTGTCAAAAACCAAACCACCCACCATTAGGCTGGCATCACTCTGGGACACCCTAAGCCCTAGCCCTGCTTAACAGCAGGGCTACACCAGCTCCAGGACACCTTGGACACCTCAGCCAGCTGCTCTCAGATCCAGCCCCACCCAGCAGTAGGCCAACACCAACCCTGGGACAACCATGGGCCATGGTCCTCCCACCAGCAGGCCAACACTAGCTCCAGGACCCTGGCCCCAGAGCAAGCTAACTCAGTGCACATCAGTGGGTCAGCACTAGCCCCAGGATCCAACCCCCAGCACTCTGTAGCCAGCTGCCATGTGATTCAGCCCCACCCAACAGTGGGCCAGCACTAAGACCATGACTCCCTTATTTATCTCTAATACATAGAAATAAAAATAGTGAATTACACAAAATGAAGTGACAGAGGAATATGTTCCAAATGAAAGAATTAGATAAAACCCCAGAGGAGAACTAAGTGAAGTGGAGATAAGCAATCTACCTGATAAAGCACATAAGGTAATGATAATAAAGATGCTCAAAGAACTAGGGAGAAGAATGGATGAACAGAGTGAGAAGTTAGAAGTTTTTTTAACAGAGTCAAAAAATATAAAGAGCCAAACAGAGCTGAATAATACAATAATTGAAACAAAAAAAATACACTAGAAGGAATCAACAGCAGATTAGATGATACAGAGAAAGCAACAAACTTGGAGACAGAGTAGTGGAAATCACTCATGGAACAGAAAAAAGAAAAAAGAATTTTAAAAAATAAAGACAGTTTAAGAGACCTCTAGAACAACATCAAGCATACTAACATTCTCATTATTGGGGTTTCAGAAGGAGAAGACAGGGAAAGGGGTAGAGAACATATTTTGAGATGTAACAGCTGAAAACTTCACTAACCTGAAAAAGGAAACAGACATCCAGGCCCAGGAAGCACAGATTCCCAAAGTGGATCAACCCAAAGAGGCCCACACAAAGACACACTGTAATTAAAATGCAAAAATTAAAGATAAAGAGAGAACATAAAAAGCAGAAAGAGAAAAGCACAAGTTACATACAAAGGAGTTCCCTATAAGGCTATCAGCTGACTTTTTACCAGATACACTGCAGGCCAGAGGGAGTGGGACTACCTATTTAAAGTGATGAAAGAGAAAAACGTACAACCAAGAATAGTCTACCTGGCAAGGCTTTCTGGAAAACTTTTGCTATGTGCAAAAGAATGAAAGTGGACTGTTTTTTCACACAATATACAATAATAAAATCAAAATGGATTAACGACTTAAATGTAAGACCTGAAACCATATAACTTCTAAAAGGAAACATAGGCAATATGCTCTTTGACATTGGTCTCAGCAACTATTTTTTTGGATATCTCTCTCCTCAGCCAAGGGAAACAGAGACAGAAATAAACAAATGGGACTACATAAAACGAAAGTGCTTTTGCACAACAAAGGAAACTATCAACAAAACAAAAAGGCTGCCTACTGAATGGGAAAAGATATTTGCAAATGATGTATATGACAAGGAGTTAATATCCAAAATATATAAAGAACCAATACAACTCAACATGAAAAACCAAACAACCCAATTAAAAAATGGATAAAGGATCTGAATAGACAACTTTTCAAAAAAGACATACAGATAGCTAACAGGCACATGAAAAGATGCTATCACTAATCATCAGGGAAATGAAAAACAAAACCACAATGAGATATCACCTCACATATGTCAGAATGGCTATCATCACAAGGACAACAAATAACAAGTGTTTGTAAGGACTTGGAGCAAAGGGAATTGTTGTGCTCTTTTGGTGGGAATGTAAATTGGTGCAGCCACTATGGAAAACAGTATGGAGGTTCCTCAAGAAATTAAAAATAGAACTATTATACAATCCAGCAATTCAACTCCTGGGTATTTATCTGCAAAAAATAAAAATACTAATTCAAAAAGATATACACACCCCTACGTTCACTGCAGCATTATTTACCATAGCCAAGATACTGAAGCAACCTAAATGCCTATCAATAGATGAATGGATAAAGAAGATATGGTATATGTATACCACGTAGTATTACTCAGCCATAAAAAGGAATGAAATCTCACTACTTGGGACAAGAGGGATGGACATAGAGGGTATTACGGTAAGTGAAACAAGTCAGGCAGAGAAAGAGAAATACTGTATGATTTCATTTTTAGGTGGAATCTAAAAACAAAACAGATGAAAAAAATTACAAAACAGAAAGAGAGTTATAGAAACAGAGGATAAACATGTGGTTGCCAGAGAGGAAGGGGATTGGAGCAGGAGAGAAATAGGTGAGGGAGATTAAGAGGTACAAACTTTCAGTTACAAAATAAATGATTCACAGATATGAATTGTACATTATGGGGATACAGTCAATATTTATGTAATATCTTTATTTGTGACAGATGACAACTAGACTTATCAGGCTGACTACTTTGAAATGTATAGAAATATCAAATCACTATGCTCTGTACCAGGAACTAAAAAAAATTTATAAAGAAGCAGAAGGGAAATAGTACTCACGATCCTATCAACTGCAGGTAAATCTAGTCAGCACTTAGGCATATTTGATTTTAATTTTTTTGTATACAATTATCCTAAATACATAGATCATGTTGTATTTGCTGATTTTATTTTTTAATATTATTATAAGTATTTTCCCTTTATTAAAAAAAACCAGTCCTTAAACATTATAACACTTTTAATGACTATATAATATTTAATGACTTGGTATACATTTTTCAAATTTTTATTGAATTCATTTTAGAGTTTATTCACATAATTCTTGCTCCATCATTGAACTAATATTACAGAATACTTATTTTCTTCTTTGTTAATTATTCATATGCTCTGCCCTTTTATTTTTGTGGTAGGTGTTTTTATTAAAATAATCTTCCTCTATTATTTTAATATTATGTTCCCTTTTTACAGCTACCATTAGTTTATCTTTCCTCCTTTTTTTTCTTAAGTTTTAAAAAACTTTATTTGCATTTTTAAAAAAGATGATCTTGGCTTTATTGAATGATTTTACTGTTTGAGTAGTGAAAAATGTTTTTTTCTAATTCTTTTGCTTCTATTCTAATCTATCTCTTTTCCCTGGTATTTTATTATAGCTTTTTAAAAAGAAACTCATGAATTCAATGCATTGGTTTTTATATTTTAACAATAGATATTATAAAGAGTTCAAAACTAGTAAAAATACAGACAATTTTATAATATGTACCAGGATTCATCACCTATGTTTAACAAAAATTGGATATTTTGGGGCTTCCCTGGTGGCCCAGTGGTTGAGAGTCCGCCTGCCGATGCAGGGGACACGGGTTCGTGCCCCGATCCCGGAAGATCCCACATGCCGCGGAGCGGCTGGGCCCGCGAGCCATGGCCGCGGAGCCTGTGTGTCCGGAGCCTGTGCTCCGCAACGGGAGAGGCCACAGCAGTGAGAGGCCCGCGTACAGCAAAAAAAAAAAAAAAAAAAAAAAAAAAAAAAAAAAAAAAATTGGATATTTTGTCATAGTTGCTACAGATACATTATTTTTAAAGAAATAAATAGCTAAATGTCATTAACATTCTTTAACTCTCCCACTTTCCTCAAAGTAAGGTACTACTAATGTCAGTGAGTATAATTTCCATGAATTTATTTTGCCCTTCATTTATTTTTAAAATTGAAGTATAGTTGATTTACAATATTATATTAGTCTCAGGTGTATAACATAGTGATTCAAAAATTTTATAGATCATACTCCATTTAAAATTTTTACAAAATAATGGCTATATTTCCTTGTGCTGTACAGTATACCCTTGTTGCTTATTTATTTGTTTGTTTGTTTATTTATTTATTTATGCAGTATGTGGGCCTCTCACTGTTGTGGGCTCTCCCATTGTGGAGCACAGGCTCCAGACGCACAGGCTCAGCAGCCACGGCTCACGGGCCCTGCCACTCCGCGGCATGTGGGATCTTCCCGGACCAGGGCATGAACCCGTGTCTCCTGCATCGGCAGGTGGACTCTCAACCACTGTGCCACCAGGGAAACCCTGCTTATTTATTTTATACATAGTACTTTGTATCTCTTAATCCCATACCCCATCATGCCCCTCCCCCCTTCCTATTCCCCATGGTAAACACTAGTTTGTTTTCTATATCTGTGAGTCTATTTGTGCTTTGGTATATACATTTGATTGTTTTATTTTTTAGATTCCACATGTGTAAACAGAATATTTCTCTTTCTATGTCTGACTTATTTCACTAAGCATAATACCCTCTAGGTCCATCCACACTGTTGAAAATAGTAGAATTTCATTTTTTTATGGCTAATAGTCCATTGTGTGTGTGTGTGTGTGTGTGTGTGTGCCACATATTCTTCATCTTTTCATCTTTTGATGGATATTTAGGTTGCTTCCATATCTTAGCTATTGTAAATAATGCTGCTATGAACACTGGGATGCATGTATCTTTTTGAATCAGTGTTTTCATTTTCTTCAGATACGTATCCAGCAGTGGAATTGCTGGATCATATGGTAGATCTATTTTTAGTTTTTGAAGGAAACTCTCTTCTGTTTTCCATAGTGGCTGTGCCAATTTACATTGCTATCATATCCTCATCAATATCTTTTATTTTCAGTCTTTTTAATCATAACCATTTTGATAGGAGTAAATTGATATCTCATTCTGGTTTTGATTTGCATTTTGCTGATGATTAGCAATGTTGAGCATTTCTTCATATGCCTTATGGCCATCTGTATATCTTCAATGAAAAAAGTCTATTCTGGTCTTTTGCCCATTTTTAAATTGGTTTTTTGTTTTTTTGATATTGAGTTGTATGAGGTGTTTATTTTTGATATTAATCACTCATATCATGTGCAAATATTTTCTCTCATTCAGGACATTGTCTTTTTGTTTCGTCAATGGCTTCCTTTGCTGTGCAGAATGCTTTTAAGTTTAATTAGCTTCCATTTATTTTTGCTTTTGTTTCCTTTGTCTTAGGAGACAGATACAAAAAATATTGCTACAATTTATGTCAGAGGGTTCTATGTTTTATTCTGGGTGTTTTATGGTTTCCTGACTTACATTTAGGTCTTTAATCCATTTTGAGCTTATTTTTGTATATGGTGTGGAAAATGTTCTAATTTCATTCTTCTACATGTAGCTGTTCAGTTTTCCCAGAACCACTTGTTGAAGAAACTGTCTTTTCTCCATTGTATATTCTTGCCTCCTCTGCTGTAGTTTAATTGACCATAGGTGTATGGGTTTATTTCTGGGCTCTCTATCTTGTTCCACTGACCTATGTGTCTGTTTTTCTTCCAGTACCATGCTGTTTTGATTCTTGTAGCTTTGCAGTATAGTCTGAAGTCTGGGAGGGTTATACTTCCAGCTTTGTTCTTTCTTCTCAAGACTGTTTTGGCAATTCAGGGTATTTTGTGGTTCCATATGACTATTAGGATTATTTGTTCTAGTTCTCTGAAAAATGTGATGAGTATTTTGATAGGGATTGCATTAAATATGTAGAGTACTTTGGGTAGTATGGACATTTTAACAATATTAATTTTCTCAATCCAAGAGCATGGGATATCTTTCTATTTCTTTGTATCATCTTCAGTTTTCTTCATCAATGTTTCATAGTTTTCA
This sequence comes from Mesoplodon mirus, assembly GCF_964341445.2. Classification (NCBI taxonomy): domain Eukaryota; kingdom Metazoa; phylum Chordata; class Mammalia; order Artiodactyla; family Ziphiidae; genus Mesoplodon; species Mesoplodon mirus. The sequence goes on from NC_138980.1 coordinate 75,958,494, forward strand.
GAGTATAGCTCTTTCACCTCCTTGGTTAAGTATGTTCCCAGGTATTTTATTATTTTTGATGCTATTTTAAGCAAAATTGTTTTTTCACTTTCCCTTTCCGTTAGTTCATTACTAGTGTATAAAAATGCAACAGATTTCTGTATATTAATCTTGTATCATGCAAATTTACTGAATTTGTTTATTATTTGTAATAATTTTGGGGTGAAGACTTTAGGGTTTTCTAAACGAAATATCATGATATCTGCATAGAGTGACAGTTTTACCTCTTCTCTTCCAGTTCGGTTACCTTTTGTTTCTTTTTCCAAATGGCCTTCAACATGTTAAGATATAGTCCCTCTAGACCAACTTTGATGAGTGCTTTTAACATGAATGGATGCTCAATTTTGTCAACAGCTTTTTCTGCATCTACTGAGATGATCCTGTGACTTTTATCCTTCCTTTTATTAATGCGGTGTATCACACTGATTGATTTATAAATATTGAACCATCCTTGCATCCCTGGAATAAATCCAATTTGATCATGGTGTATGATCTTTTTTATGTATTGTTGGATTCAATATGCTAGTATTTTGTTGAGGATATGTGCATCTATATTCACCAGAGGTACTGGCCTGTAATTTTTTTTTGCAGTATCTTTATCCAGTTTTTGGTATCACGGTTATGGTTGCCTTGCAGAATGAATTTGGGGTGCTCCATCCTCTTCAATTTTTTGAAGTAGTTTGAGAAGGACAGGTATTAGCTCTTCTTTATAGGTTTGGTATAATTCTCCTGTGAAGCCAGCTGGTCCTGGACTTTTCTCTGCTAGGAGTTTTTAAATTATATATTCATTTTCACTTCTAGCAATTGGTCTGTTCAGATTGTCTATTTCTTCCTTATTCATTCTTGGTAGGTTGTATGTTTCTAGAAATTTGTCCATTTCTTCTAGTTTGTACAATTTGTTGGCATATAACTGTTTATAGTATTCTCTTATGAATTACTGTGTCTCTGTGATATTGTTATTTCTCCTCTTCCAATTCTTATGTTGTTTCTCTCTCTTTTTTTCTCAGTGAGCCTGGCTAAAGGTTTACCAATTTTGTTTATCTTTTCAAAAAACCAGCACTTGGTTTCATTGACCTTTTCTATTTTTTAAATCTACATTTTATTTATTTCCTCTCTGTTCTTTATTATTTCCTTCATTTTGCTAACTTTGGGCTTGTTTGTTCTTCTATTATTCTTTTAGATAGTAGATTAGGTTGTTTAGTTGAGATTTTACTTGTTTTTGAGGAAGGCCTGTGTTGCTATAAAATTCCCTATTAGAACTCTTTTTGCTGCATCCCATAGATTTTGGAAAGTTGTGTTTCCCTTTATTGTTTGTTTCCAGGTATTTTTTCCAGGTTTATCTTTTGATTTCTGCATTGACCTATTGGTTTTTTAGTAGCATCTTGTTGCGACTCCATGTGTTTGTGCATTTTTCACTTTTCTTCCTGTAATTGATATGCATATAGTATCATACCACTATGTTCAGAAAACAACACTTAATATAATCTATCTTCTTAAATTTTGAGACTTGTTTTGTGGCCTAGAATGTGATCTATCCTGGAGAAGATTCCATGTGCCCTTGAAAAGAATGTGTATTACACTGATTTGGAGTAGAATGTCCTTTAGAATTCTATCAAGCCCAACTGGTCTAATTTGTCATTTAAGACTACTTTTTCTGTCTGGACAATTTGTTCATTGATGTAAGTGGGGTGTTAAATTCTCTTACTATTCTTGTATTATTGTTAATTTCTCTCTTCATGTCTGTTAATATTTGCTTTATTCATTTAGATCTACTGTGTTAGGTGCATATATGTTAACTAGCATTATAGCCTCTTCTTCAATTGATCCATTTATATAATGATCTTCCTTCTCTGTTACAGACTTAGTTTTAAAGTCTATTTTGTTTGATATGAATATTGATATCCCTGCTTTCTTGTCATTTCTGTGTATATGAAATATGTTTTTCCATCCTTTCACTTTCCGTCTGCATGTCTTTAGCTCTGAAGAAAGTCTCTGTAAGCAGCACATACATGGGTCTTGTTCTTTTATCAAATCACATCCCCCTTGTCTTTTGATTGGGGAATTTAGCCTATTGACATTTAAAGTAATTATTAATGGGTATGCACTTATTGCCATTTTGTTATTTGTTTTTGTTTTTTAAATAGTTCTTCACTGTTCTTTTCTTCTTCTTTTTGTTTCTTTCCTTGTGGTCTGAGGATTTTCTTTAGTGGTATGCTTATGTTCCTTTCTCTCTAGTTTTTGTATATCTCTTGTAGGTTTTTGACTCGTGGTTACCATGGGGTTCATATCTGTTGCTACAACTATATCTACGTGCTTTAAACAAGGAGTCATTTAAGTTCAAACACATTCTAAAAGATCTACATTATTTTCCTTCTTTCCCCCACATTTCCTGTTTTTGATGTCATATTTTACAGCTTCATGTTTATCCCTTTACTGATTATTGTAGTTTTGGTTGATTTTACAATGTTTTGTCTTTTAATCTTCATACTAGCTTATTAAAGTGGTTGATCCTCAGCCTTTACTACATATTTACCTCTACTAGTGGAAATTTTCCTTTTCTATAGGTTCTTACTTCCTGTTATACCTTTTTCTTTTCCACTTAGAGAAGACCCTTTTACATTACTTTTAGGGTAGGTTTAGTATGGATAAACTCTTTTAGTTTTTGCTCGTCTGATAAGTTCTTTATCTCTCAATTCTAAATGATAATCTTGCTGGGTAGAGTATCCTAGGTTACAGGTTTTCCCCTTTCAGCACTTTGGATATATCATGCCACTCTCTTGTGGCCTGCACTGTTTCTGCAGAAAAATCAGCTGAGGGCCTTATGGGGGTTCCCTTGTATATGATTCTTTTTTTCCTCTTGCTGTCTTTAGAATTCTCTTTATATCTTTAAGTTCTGCCATTTTAATTATGTCTTGGTGTCAGTTGGTTTGAGTTTATCTTGTTTGAGCCCCTCTGATTCCTTTACCTGGATATCTGTTTCCTTCTTCATGTTTTGGAAAATTTCAGCCATAATTTCATCAAATGTATTTTTCACCCCGTTCTCTCTCTTCTCCTTCTGGGACCATGATAATGCCAATGTTGTTATGTTTCATGTTGCCCCAGAGATCCTTTAAACTGTTCTCATTTTTTAAAATTTGTTTTTCTTTTTGGTGTTCTGATTGGGTGATTTCCATTATTCTATCTTCCAAATCACGTATGTGTTCTTTATCACCTAGTCTGCTGTTATTTCCTTCTAGTGTGTTTTTCAGTTGTTATTGTATTCTTCAGTTCTGACTCATCCTTTTTCATACTTACTACCTCTTTGTTGAAATTCTCACTATGTTCATTTCTTCTTTTCTTTAATTGACTTAGGATTCTTATTACTAATACTTTGAACTCTTTATCTGGCAAATTGTTCATTTCTGTTTCATTAGTTGTTGTTTCAGGGTTTTTCCCTTGCTCCTTCAATTGAAACAAATTACTCTGTCTTCTCATTTTTCTTAACTTTGTCTCTATGAAATTAGGTGAAATAGTTACCTATTGCAGTGTTGAAGGAGTGTCCTTGTGTGGAAGCATCCCTATACAGTCTGCGTGTGCCCAGTGGGCATGGTGATAGAGCTGGATCTGACGTGAACACAAGTCATGTTTTTCCCCAGGGTGTGCTGGCAACTACTACCTTGGTAGGAGGTGGGGCTGGAGATGGAGGGCTAGGGCCAGAGCCAACTATGTGCTGGAGCTTCTTATCAGCTCAGTGGCTATCACTGCCTTATCAAGGGTGGGATCGGGTTCCAAGCACCCTAGCCACAGAGGGGAGCAATGGTCGAGCAAGAGGGGCTGGGAGGGCACTTGGTATAGGTCTGGGTGCAGGCTGTGACAGTCAGACACCTAGACTGCTTCTGATGTGCTGCCTGTGTAAGGGCCAGTAATGGCTGCCCCTGCCCTGCTCAGATGCTGCTCTGTGTCTGAGATGCCTTTTTCACTCACAGCTGAGCTCTCCCCTTAGTCTCTGCCACTCTTGCCCTGGTATGTAGCTGCACTGCAGAGCAGGTTGGGCTGGTATGGTTGTTCAGCATGGGCTGGGGCATGGGCTGGGGGCAGTCTGGCCACAGTCAGAAATCTGGACTGCTTCTGAAGAGATACATGTGTAAGCATCAGTGATGGCTGCCTCCACCCTGCCCAAATTCTGCTTTGGGTCTGAGCCACTTTTGTGCCTTACAGCCGAGTTCTTTCCTCAGTTGTGGTAGTCCTCACTCCAGTGTGGAGTTGTGTCGTGAAGTTAATGGGATTGGAGTGGTCGCTCAGCTCAAGCTAGGGTGTGCGCCAGGGCGATGGTGGGAAAGAGGCCTATGACCCAGGCAATTTCAACTCTCCCTCTCTGCCTTGGGAATAAGTACTTGTGTCCACACTCCTCACAAGTGGACTCCAGGCTTCCCACAGTTCTCCTGTTAGTCCCACCACCCCTCCAGCCGTCCAAGGGGACTCATCTTCCTGGTGTCAGATCCCAGGGCTGAGGCACCCAGTATGTGACTCAAACCACTCACTCCCCAGGGAGGATCCCCACCCATGTAATCCCCCTCATCTTCTGAGTCCCCTCCCAGCAGCAAAAGTCCTGACCTGATCGCTTCTCTTCCTTTTCTACCCAGTTCTGTGTGGATATCTTTCTTACAGCCTTGGTTGTATAGAAGTCTTTCTGCCAGTCTCCAGTTAGTTTTCAGTGGGAATTTTTCCACATGTAGATGTATTTTTGATGTGTTCATGAGGGAGGTGAGTTCCACATCCTCCTACTCTGCAATCTTGATCTCCTCCTGTCCATGAATTTTTTTTTAAATTTATAAAAAGCATGTATGATTTTAATGATGTGTAGTACTGATTTGTCGGGTTTTTTGAAATTTGTATATAATAATACTATCTATATTTTTTGCCATTTTTCTCCTGTGTTACTATTATGCTTTTGTGATATAGTCATGTTGACATACACAAAAATTGTTTATTCATTTGAGCCAGAGTTTCTCAACCTTGGTATTATTAACATTTTGGGTTGGATAATTCTTTGTTGTGGGGGGCTGCCCTATACATTTTCAAATGTTTAACAGTACTCCTGGTCTCTATGCACTGAAAAGATGCTCACCCTTACTGGTAATCATAGCAATGGAGCATCCTTCATCCCCAGTTGTGACAACCAAAAATGTCCCTAGACTTTGCTAATTGTTCCAGGAGGGCAAAATCATTCTTGGTTTAGAACCACCGATTTAAACTAATAATGTAATAATACATTATAAGAAAGGTTTATTCATCCCATTTGATGCATAACTGTTCTGTTTACATTTTTCAGTATTGCAAGTGATGCTGCAAAGAACAATGCAGTACTTGTCTCCTCTGCACTTATTCTAGAATTTTCCTAGGGTACATACCTAGTAGTGGATTTGCTAGGTTGTAAGGAATGTAAGTCTTCAAATTTAACAGATACAACAACATGAAAATAGTTAAACCAACCACCAGTGATGAATAAATTTCATGTTTCTCCACATCTCTGTCAACGTTTTATTTTCTCAGAATTTAAAAATTCTTATCAGTCTCTATGTACAAATAGTAATGCACAATCATTTTAATTTCCATTACCATGGTTACCAGTAAGGGTGAGCATCTTTTCAGTATTTCACTTTTGATTCCTGTTTTGTGTTGCTGTACCATTTTGAAACTATGTTTTGTTTTTTTTTCAATTCATTGTAGAACTTCATCTTAGAAATAAGCTTTCTGTTTTCTAATCTGTGCATTCGTTTGACTTTTCTATAATTAAAAATATAATTATTCAAAATTTCCAGCTTTCATTTTTGTAACTGTACTTTGCATATTTATTTTTTAAAATAGTAAAATCATAAAAATACTTTGGTTTATTTTGTTTATTTAAATGTTAAAACTTTGCTTTCTTCTCATTTTGGTCTTTAATTCAACTGAAATTATTTTTTACAGATTATTGAGGTGTAATTAAAAATATATAATAAACTGTCCATATTTAAGGTGTACAATTCATAGTTTTGGGTATATATTTATGGACTCAGGAAACCATTAATTCAAGAAAATGAACATACTGTTCACCCTCAAATGTTTTTGCATGTCCTTGTTTAATCCTGCCCTCCCTAGCCTCTTTGATACCCACCCTCTCCCATCTCCAGGCATCCAGTAGCCTGCGCTTTCTGTCTCTAAAGATTATTTTGCATTTTCAGGAATTTTAAATAGAAGCATACAGTATGTATTATTCTTTACCTGGCTTCTTTCATGCAGCCTAATTGTTTTGAGATTCCTTCAGTTGTTGCACGCATCAATTCATTCTTCTTTATTTTTAAGTATTTTCCTATTGTATGGAAAGATGACCATTTGTTTATCCACTAATCTGGTGATGGTATTCAGACTATTTCTAGATCTTATTATTAAAAATAAAGTTCTTATAAACATTCATATACAAGGCTTTATATAAACGTATTCTTTCATTCATACTCTATGAGTGGAATGGCTAAGTCATGTGGTAGGTATAAATATAACTTTGTAAAACCTACCAAATCATTTTCCAAATTATTGTGCCATTTTACATTCTCATGAGAGGTCCAGTTGCCCCATATCTTTCCCAACCTTTGGTTCGGTCAGTGCTTTAGATTTTAGCTATTTATAAAGAGATCTTTGTAAGGGCTTAAACATTTGGATTTTTCTAATTTTCTGACTATATGGTAAAAATTTCATTTTTATTAAATTTGGGCATTTGCATGGCAAAGGAAACCATAAACAAAATGAAAAGATGACCCACAGAATAGGAGAAAATATTTGCAAACAAAGCGACTGACAAGGGATTAACCTCCAAAATATACAAACAGCTCACGCAGCTCTATGTCAAAAAAACAAACAACCCAGGGCTTCCCTGGTAGTGCAGTGGTTGAGAGTCCACCTGCTGATGCAGGGGACATGGGTTCGTGCCCCAGTCCAGGAAGATCCCACATGCCACGGAGCAGCTGGGCCCATGAGCCATGGCCGCTGAGCCTGCGCGTCTGGAGCCTGTGCTCTGCAACGGGAGAGGCCACAACGGTGAGAGGCCCGTGTATCGCAAAAAAACCCCCAGAACAACCCAATCAAAAAATGGGCAGAAGATCTAAACAGACAGTTCTCCAAAGAAGACATACAGATATCCAAAAAGCACATGAAAAGATGCTTGACATCACCAATTATCAGAGAAATGTAAATCAAAACTACAATGAGGTATCACCTCACACCAGTCAAAATGGCCGTCATCAAAAAGTCTACAAACGATAAATGCTAGAGAGAATGTGGAGAAAAGGGAGCCCTCCTACACTGTTGGTGGGAATATAAATTGGTAAAACCATTATGGAGAACATTACGGAGGTTCCTTAAAAAACTAAAAATAGAACTACTGTATGATCCAGCAATCCCACTCTTGGGCATATATCCGGAGAAACTGTAATTTGAAATGATACATGCACCTCAATATTCACTGCAGCACTATTTACAATAGCCAAGATGTGGAAGCACCTTAAATGTCCATTGGCAGAGTAATGGATAAAGAAGATGTGGTACATATATAAAATGGAATATTACTCAGCCATAAAAAAGAACAAAAAATGCCATTTGCAGCAACATGGATGCAAATAGAGATTATCATACTAAGTGAAGTAAGTCAGACAAAGACAAATATCATGATATCACACATATGTTGAATCTAATTTTTAAAATGATATAAATGAACTTATTTACAAAACAGAAACAGACTCACAGATTTCAAAAAGAAACTTATGATTATCAAAGGGGAAACGTGTAGGGGGAGGGATAAATTAGGAGCTTGGGATTCACATACAAACACTACTATATATAAAATATTAGGGCTTCCCTGGTGGCGCAGTGGTTGAGAATCTGCCTGCCGATGCAGGGGACACGGGTTCGAGCCCTGGTCTGGGAAGATCCCACATGCCGCGGAGCAACTAGGCCCGTGAGCCACAACTACTGAGCCTGCGCATCTGGAGCCTGTGCTCCTCAACAAGAGAAGCCGCGACAGTGAGAGGCCTGCGCACCGCGATGAAGAGTGGCCCCCGCTTGCCACAACTAGAGGAAGCCCTCACACAGAAACGAAGACCCAACACAGCCAAAAATAAATAAATAAATAAATTTTAAAAAAAATTAACAAGGACCTACTGTATAGCACAGGAAACTCTACTCAATATTCTGTAATAACCTATATGGGAAAAGAATCTGAAAAAGACTGCATAACTGAATCATTACTCTGTACACCTGAAACTAATACAACATTGTAAATCAACTATACTCCAATAAAATTAAAAAAAATAAATTTGGGCATATGTTTTACATCCTCAGGATTTGATGAGCTAAGTGTAGAGGTGAAAATTTAGAGAAAGGATAAAGCACTGGATCCATGTTAGGAAATCTGAACTGTATTTCTAAGTTTTTCATTTGCCTGTGACATCAGACAGTTGTCTGACCTCTTTGGACCTTAACTAAAAATTAAATGAGCATTCGGTTTTAACGTATTGGTATAAAAATATTTTCTTTATACCTTTACAAACACTCTGATGTCAAATTTTTTTTTCAAAGTTCTCATAATGCACAGGTTTAATAACTGTAAACTACAATATCTGTCATCATATTAGTTTCAATTATCAATTAAGGATGCAAATCAATGAGGCTTCACTATTCTGATACTCAAGAATTAGAATAAATTTATACAGTTCACTATTCTACTGTGAAGGACTATAAAAAGATTCTAACTTCTTTGAAACAATATGTTCACAAATTTTAAAGGCAAAAGGAAAATATTCTCATTAATATTGATTACTGCACAAGTTTAAATATTAATAGTTCCATTTTCTTTACATTACCTGAACTATGATGTATCATGAGACATAACCTTGGCAAAGATTAATCCGAAGTAGCTAAAAAGTAAGCAGGAGTGAAAATGTTGACAATACTGAAAAATAGAGAGTGAAGAGGCTTCCTGATTTGCAAGTAGTTACCTGTTACATTTGTAAACCAAGTGTTCTCTGGAACATAGGCAAATCAAAGATAATTTTAAAAACCTAAAACCAATATATATGTTCCATGAAGAAAACAATGAAACCCACTGTGCTTTTATATTACAAATGGAGTATTATATTTTAGTACTTCTCATTAAATCACAAAATTATAACTATATTTTTAAAACAATAACTGACATTTTTAATTTTTATATTTCAAAACATAAATCTTACTTTTTGACTTGTTTATGCAAATTCACAGAGACAGTGGCTTATAATTAATGTAGAGAGCTGTGAAAGGAAGTTTTTTTTTTTTTTTGCGGTACGTGGGCCTCTCACTGTTGTGGCCTCTCCCGTTGAGGAGCACAGGCTCCAGACACGCAGGCTCAGCGGCCATGGCTCACGGGCCCAGCCGCTCTGCGGCATGTGGGATCTTCTCAGACCGGGGCACGAACCCGTGTCCCCTGCATCAGCAGGCAGATTCTCAACCAGTGAGCCACCAGGGAAGCCCAAAAGGAAGCTTTGAGAACCAAATTGGATGTTATTGTTGGCTACTGCAGAGTATACTATTATGGTACAATTATCCAACTTCTCTTTCATTTGCCATTTTTCTTCTCCCCAAATAGCTTTCAAGAATGCTAGTGGGCTTCCCTGGTGGTGCAGTGGTTAAGAACCCGCCTGCCAATGCAGGGGACACAGGTCGAGCCCTGGTCCAGGAAGATCCCACATGCCACAGAGTGACTAAGCCCGTGCGCCACAACTACTGAGCCTGTGCTCTAGAGCCCGCGAGCCACAACTACTGAGCCTGCACACCCGGAGCCCATGCTCCACAACAGGAGAAGCCACCACAATGAGCAGACCATGTACTACAAAGAAGAATAGCCCCCACTGGCCGCAGCTAGAGAAAGCCTACACAGAGCAACAAAGACCCAATGCAACAACAACAGCAACAACAACAACAAAAAGAATGCTAGTGACCGTGGTTTCTCCTTTGAGGCATGAAGAAGAAAGGAGTAAAGGTAAAGGGGTCTCTTCTACACTTAGCCACCTTTAAAGAACTTTTCTATAAAAACCTGCTTACAATTCAGTATCTGTTTCTATGTCATTGGCTATCTCACTTGTTAAGGAAGCTGGGGAATACAGGTTTTAAATGCATGCATGCATGCACATATTAAAAATCAATGAGTTCTAATACTAAGGAGGAAGCAGAATAAATGTGTGGTTAGCAATTAGTGGTCTCTGGCACAATAAAATGGAAGACCATCAGTGAAGATAATTCATGGAAGATGTGCTGTATGAAAGGTTAATATATGATTGTCCTCAAGCTGGAGAATGATGCAAATATTGTGAGATAAATCATTTCTTTCCCTGTCAACTGAATGGTCTATAAAAAGAGTGAACTATTTACTTACCATGTTTAACCTATCCCAGCCATATCATGAATAGAAAAATATTGCTAGTAAAGAATTTAGGTTACATTCTCCCAAACTTCCTTTTTGAAAGTTAAATCTGATTATTTCGAGAGGTAGATGACTAAACAATGCTGTCTTCTTCCACTACCTCCTCTTTGAAATTCCTGTTTAGGATCCAAGACTCATCTGTCCTTCCGCTGTCTCACTTCCTCCCTCATGTCCCCGAAGGCATCAGTAAGTGATGAGCAGGAGAAAGAAACTGCCCAGAAACAAAACCTGGTAGCATATATGAAAGAGAAATCACAGTCTATCAAAAGTGTGCTGTATAATTTATGATTTTATAAACGGATATGAATTAATAGTACCTAACTTGACAATTTAAAAATTCTTCAATTGACTATGGCATGGAATATGGTTGCCTTAATTTTTTTTTTTTTTTTTTTTTTTTGGTACGTGGGCCTCTCACTGTTGTGGCCTCTCCCGTTGCTGAGCACAGGCTCTGGAGTGCAGGCTCAGCGGCCAAGGCTCACGGGCCCAGCCACTCTGCGGCATGTGGGATCTTCCCGGACCGGGGCACGAACCCATGTCCCCTGCATTGGCAGGTGGACTCTCAACCACTGCGCCACCAGGGAAGCCTTGCCTTAATAATTTAGTAAAAAAAAAAAAAAAATTATCACCTTATTCTCTAAACCCTTAAATCTGTAACTAAAAATCAGACTAGACTTAGAAGGCTGCATTAACCATGGAAAGGTTAAAATTACTCCAATGTTTGTTCAAAAAGAAAAACAAACAGTTAGAAAATAACATAGGAATACTTTGTATAAAAAATATGGCATGTAGATGCATTCAAGGACATATTTACAAGCATATTACTTAGTAAAATATTGTCATTGCTTAAAGGACAATTTTTTAAAAGAAAATGAATACAGTTATACTTGATGACGTTGCAGCAGAACAGCATTCCTACAAAGAAAACTAACAAGCCATATAAAAATGCAAAATTATGCTTTTATACACTGGAAAGCCACTATAGTAACAAGAACTAGACAGGCCAAGATTCAGGAGGAGAACTGCAGGAAGGTGAGTTCCTCTATATTATCTATGGAACTTAAACACTGGCATATTCTCAACTTAGTAGTTTTACTTCTACATGTATAGCCAACCAATTCCAATGCACATATGTACCAAGAGATATGTGCACTGAATGTTCACAGCAGCACTATTTACAATAGGCAAAAATTGGAAGTAAGCATCAACAGTAAAATGGAAAACTGAATTGAAGTATATTTACATAATGGAATACTACACAGCAATAAAAATAAATCATAATATAAATGATAAGGCTCACATATATAATATTGAGAAAAGAAGCCTAACAGAGGAGAATACACACAGTATGCTTCTATTTATAAGGAAAAAAAATCACAAGTCTAATCTATGATGTTACAAATAGGATAAGAGATACATCAGGAGGCAGAAGGAGTGATGATTGGGAGGAGGCATGTCAAGGCTTTTCAGATGTCAGTAATGTTCTATTTCTTAACTTTATTGGTGGTAACATGGGTGAATTTATTGTGTGAGAATTCACTGGGCTGTACCCTTATGATTCTGTAACTTTCTGTATGTGTTCCATGTTTTAATAAAAAAATGACAATAAAGTGATATTTTAAAGTAAAAAAGAAATTTGAACTTAGAGTTTTATATTTTGCCATATATTTATTGAAATATCAGCGTATAATAAATATTTACGGCCATCAAAAACTCACATTGAAAACCCTTTTGGAGGAAGTTTTCATGCAACAAGAGAAACAGATCTTGGAGATACTGCCAGAAATTTATGAGTAATAAAATGTCTTGATGAGGTTTATTATTCTACCATACAAAAAAATAAGTGAACAAAGAAATAAACAAAATTCAACCAAATAATAGAAATAAAGAGAACATATATTCCTAGTAGTCGAGAACTGTAACTATAGACATCATAAACATGAGGCTTTGAAAACCAAAAACACATGAGAGTGAGTAAAGAATATTTCCTGTTAGGGAGATGATACAGATACTGACTTTTTTTTTTTTTACAGATTTTTGTTTATAGATAATTTTAATAAATAAATGTGAGGAAATAAATATGATCATCATTTATGCTAAAAAAGCCAACATAAAGGAAAAATAGTATATAAGCTATTAAACCAACAGAAAATAACTCTAATAGAAATGAAAAAAGGAGAAAAAAAGAGTAAGAAAGCACACAAAATGTAAAAAGAAGATCATATAAAAAGTACCAATGTCATGCTATTAAACGATTTGTAGAAAGGTTAAACTTACCAATTAAAAGACAGTCTCCCTGAATGGACGATACCAAGCTCTGACAATATGTTGTCCATATGACACATAAAAAGATTGAAAATAAAGCAATCCTAGTTCCTCAAAATATAGGTATTACAGACATAAGTAACAAAGAACATATACACTGTAAGAAATAGAGAAATAAGCTGATAGATTAAAAAATAGACACAATTAGCATAAATATATACACATGTGTGTATATATGTGTGTATATGTATGTGTATATATATACATATGTATGTGTGTGTGTGTGTGTATATATATATATATATATATATAGAGAGAGAGAGAGAGAGAGAGAAATTAGGACTTTCCCTAGAAGAAAATAGGAGAATATTTTCATGAACTAAGGGTAGGAGAGATTTCTTAGACAGTTCTAACAAAAAGTACTAACTATAAAAGGAAAACATTTGATAAATTGTACTTCATTGAAATTAAAGTATTTTCTTCTTCAAAGCACACCATTAATGAAAGAAAAAGATGGGTCAAATGCTGGAAAAATATTTGTAAAACTTATATCTCATGAAGGACTTGTATCTAGAGTATGTAAAGAACTACAACTATTCAGTAATAAAGAGAAAAACAACCCCTCAAAACAGGCAAAAGATTTGAATAGACCCTTCACAAAAGAAAATATATAAAATAATTAATAAGCACTTGAAAAGACACTCAGTGTCAGGAACCACAAGTTAAAACCACTCTTCCCAAATTCTATTCTTCCCTCAATCTACTCTGTCAGGATTCCATCCCCACTGCCCACTGAAAAATGCTCGTTAGGATAATCAATGTTTCCAAAGTGCATATTTCTCTGTGCCCACTGCTTCTACTTTCAGCAGAACTCCAAGGAGTTATTCATTCCTTCCAACTTGAAATATTTTCTTCTCTATCTCTTCTTTTTGTAACACCAACCCACACTCCTTCACTCAAGTGAGAAATCATGTAGCCAGATGCTTACTTGACACCTCTACTCAGACATCTACTAGCAGCCCACAATGAAATGGCCCAAGGAAGAAATCCTGATTCTCTCCTCTCTAACCAATTTTCTTATCTCTGTTGGTAAGCCAACTCTCCACCACTTGCTCAGGCAGAAAAATGAGACTAATCTTTTTTTCTCTTTTTTAAAAAAATCACCTACACCCAATTCATCAGCAAATTCTATAGGTTTAACCTTCCCAAAAACCCAAAACCAAAACAACCCTCCCCAAACCAAAACAACCCTCCCAAACCAAAACACCACCATATTGAGTCTGACTGGTTTTCTCTAAAAGCATTCCAGTTCTATCCAGTTATCTTTGCCTGGGCTGTTAAAATATCTTCCCAATGGTTTTCTTGCTGCCCCTTTTGCTCCTCTGCAGTCCACTATCTAAGCAGCAACTGGGAGTAATCATTAAAATCTGAATTATTTTTTGTCATTCTTTTCTTTAGACCTCTCTCCTGCCTCCTACCAATGACTCTGCATAGCTCTTGGAATAAAATTCAAACTCTTTAATATAATTTATTAAGTGCCAAAACAATTTCTCCTCTTCATCAACTTCCATTCTTGCTCATCTCTTACTTATCCTCTCATCCTCACTTATTATGCTCTAGCTATCCTCTCTTTTTCTCTTCTAAAACACGTAAATGTTGCTCTAAATTTAAGAGTGGCTTAATTGTTTTTCTCTCTAACTGGAATTCTCTAACCATTCCAATTGATGTATGACTGGTTCCTTCCAGTATTTTAGGTCTCAGTCTTCCTAACCAAGCAATCTAGTGGTTCTCATTCTTTCTTTATCACAGATACAAATTTTATTTTCTTCAGGTCACTTATTTGCAATCTGTACTATTCTTTTAATAGTTTGCTTCTTATTGTTTACCTCTCTACCCCTAAATGCATAAGAATGTAAGTAAAATGAGAATTAAAGATTTTGCCATCTTTATTCATCGATGTATCCCCAGTGCCAAAAATATGTGTTCAGTAAGTGAGTACATGGAAACTAACTTTGAATTTGTTGTTCCAAATATAAGATTTTCATTGTGTAGCTACTTCTCTGCAACCTTGTGTTAGCAGACATAAATTTAAGAATAAAGACTGTAGAGCAAAGAGATAAAACCTGACCACATGAAATTAAATTAGCTCAGATTTAACACAGGGAAGATGGAAATGAAAATAATGACATTTTAGTTTATTTGGGAGGACTTGAAGTAGAAATACAATTTTACCTCTAATAGTTTTTGTCCTAAAGTTCTGGTATGTATTTTGTTTAATTACTTGTATTAACAGGAGACTAAATTTTGGATGCTGATTCTAGAAATCTGTATGTACTTAAGGGGGATAATTTAAGTTTGGGCAATAATTCAAGCCGCTGAACAAAAGCAATTTGTAAGCACATTATTTAGGCTCTCAACTTTAGAAGACAATGAATCTCAGTCCATGGTCAGGATCCAGGGATGAACACTCAGAAAGAATATTAAAAAACAAACAAACAAACAAAAAACCAACAACAACTCCATTTCTATTTAGCTGTAAATTTTAGGAATGAAAAATGTGTCTGTACTTTGTAACATTTATTGAGAGATCTAATATTTAACAAGGAAGGCCACTCATTCAGGTAGGCTAAGGAAACATGGAATTATGGGTTACCTTATAGTCTAAAAAGGAATCAGATGAAATTATTGATACATAATGATTGAGAAGATATTTTCTATTCATTGAAAAATTTGAGTATCTTTTAATAAAAATGATTTTGTTGCTTATAATGTTAGTTTGAGATTTATAGGCAGGTCTTGAGAGGTTATGAACACTTGAAAAAGATCTATTTGCTTACTATCATAATGGAAATATTATAGTCTCCATTGTAGTGTCTAGAGCCTCAAAGGAAATAGCTGTTTCTCTTTAGCTTTAATTATCCTGCCAGCTCATCATCAGTACCTGGGGCCCTGTTCCTTGTGACCCAAGCAAGGTCTTATCCTTTTTTGAAAATAGGAAAAACTAACAAAATAATGTGAAGCACCTGACAGATTTGAAGGGAATTATAAAGATTAAATAACCATTTGACATGGGAATTAATCATTTAAGATACAATACCTGAAAAGAATAACAAAAACACAATGTATATTACAAATGGAAGATTAGTCTAAACACCATGATAGATCTTATTTCTGCTTTCTTATTCTATCTTGGGAGAAAAAAATCTCTACTTTTCTAACCTTTACTTGTACAAATACATGGTATAATTAGCAGTAGCTTCATTGCATGATTGGCTCTTACCATTTTATTTTGAAATCCTGTTCTTTCATTCATTTCTTTTTATCATGGTTGTCTTTGTTGAGGATTACTTTTTTTTTAAATGGTCAAGGCTCTACAATTTTTTAAAATTTTTATTTATTTATTTATTTTTATTTATTTATTTTGGCTGTGCCGGGTCTTAGTTGCAGTATGCAGGATCTTCCTTGCAGCATGCAGGATCTTTTAGTTGCAGCATGAGGACTCTTAGTTGTGACATGCGGACTTCTTAGTTGCGGTATGCAGACTCTTAGTTGCGGCATGCATGTGGGATCTATTTCCCCGACCAGGGATCAAATCTGGGCCCCGTGCATTGGGAGCGTGAAGTCTTACCCACTGGACTACCAGGGAAGTCCCAGAGGATTACTTTTTGGTGGTAATTTTATACTCACTCAATTGAATGGTCAGCACAGATTTTTATCTTTTAGACATGGTATTTTCTGCTATGGTATAGCTTATCAGCACTCTGCTAGGGTGACCAACTACTTTGCTTGGTGCTGAGTGGTTGTCCAGGACATTGGACTTTCAGTGCTAAATTTTCGACAGTCTGGGACAGTTGGTCACCCTAGCACTGAGAAAGAGAAAGCATATGTAAACAGCTTTGAGAACATAAGATAAAACAGGAGGAGTTAAGGTGTCCTTAAAAGTTTGCCTGTTTAACTGTATGTTCATCTGTCAGCCCATTTCTGATATAAGAATGCCGTGTAAATTTTAGGATATTTCTAAGTGAAACCATGGAGGTTTAAAATTTTGCCAACCTGAGAGCAATGATCAATGTCAGGATGGAAAAATGTTCTTCAAGAAGTGGAAACTGTTAGAACTTAACTGGTAGCCTCAGTGCTCTATTAAAGACAAATTGGTTTGAAACTTTAAATTCATGATTTTCAGATGTTTCAGAGGCTTACTGAATTCAGCCAAAACTATCTTTGTAAGTCAGTACTCCTCTGTGTGCCCTCCTCCCCACAGATATTATCACATATACAATTTATTAGAGATAATTTCACATATTATCAGCTCTCAAGATGAGTTGATGTAATCTGAAGTTGAGGAACTAATATATCTTTGAATTATACATCTCTAACCTTTCTCTTATTTTTTTGCAATCATCTCTTCTCTAGATTCCGTGACACCACACTTTGAATTTTCATATATATTCTTCCAAACCCACTTTCTCGGGTCTCTAGCATGCGGCTTCTACTTGGAATTTCCCAACCCTCCATTCTGCTCCTTTTCCTTCCTTTCCTGTTCTTTCCTTCCCCTTCACCACCTGTCCTTTCCCTTCCCTCCCGTTCTTTGTCTTCTCTCTTTTTTTTTTTTTTTTTGCTTTTTATTTTTTATTTTATATTGGACTATAGTTGAGTTACAATGCTGTGCTAGTTTCAGGTGTATAGCAAAGTGATTCAGTTATACATATACATATATCTATTCTTTTTCAAATTCTTTTCCCATTTAGGTTATTACAGAATACTGAGCAGAGTTCCCTGTGCTACTTTTTCTTCTCTTCTTAGAAAAGATGATCTTAGATCATACTTAGGACGTGATCTCATCTACCCTCATAGTTTTAGTTGCCATGTAAATAATTTCGACTCTCAAGTATATGTATTAGCTCAGATCTCTCAACTGAGCTTCAGACATATATACATTTGCTACTGGCCTTATGCAATCAAGCCCATGTGTTATTCAATATCAGCATGTCAAAAACTAAACTCATCCTTATCTAACTATCCTTGTTCCAAATGGCTCTTTTTCCTGACTTTCCATTTTAGAGCATGACACCACCTTTTCCCAAAGCCTAGAAAATGGTCCATATATCCTTTCTCTCATACCCATCAAGTCAACAATTCTGATCAATTCTAAACTTTCTAAGTGTTACATGTATCTCCATATCCTTTGCTGCAGACCATCATCTTTGCTCACCTGGATTACTGCAATAGGCTGTAATCTGTCTTCCTATTGATGAATGGCCTTGTTCTTTCTTCAATAAATTCTACATACTATGTCTGGGTGGCTTTCTAAATTATGAATTTTATCATGTCATTTCCAAGGCAGAAATCCTTTAAGGCCAAAGTCTAAGTTCCTTAGCAAAAATTACACAGGCTTTCATAATCTATCACCTATTTACTTGTCCAGTACCTTTCCTGAATACTCATCAACTCCCTCCTCCCCCTCCCCTACTCCCTATCCTAGGATGTCTGGTCCAGCCAGAATAAGCTGCTTAGAGTTCCCCAAGAAGATATTTGGTTGTGCCATCCCTGTTCCAGGAGTACATTCCCTGACTGGCTAATACTTTTCATTCTTCAAGATTCAGCTCAGGCATCACATTCTCAAGGAAGTGTTAGTTCCCTCTACTATGTAATAAAGTAACTAAATATGCCTCCTACATAAGCATTTATCTCAGTTTATTATAATTTTTGTTAACTCATTTTTGTTAACTCATTTATCTCCCTCAATAAAATGGAAGCTCCTTTCAAACAGGGACCATGAATTATTTTATATTTGTGCTGTCAGCATCCAGCACTGGAGGTGGTACATACTAGGCGTTTGGCAAATGTTAAATCGATATGTGAGATGTGAGCCATAAAAGCAAAGACTTGACATAACTTTTTAAACCTAGTTATTATAAATTTGAGGCATCTGTGAAATCTTAAGGAACAAAGGGAAAATTCTTCACCCTGCTTTTCTTCTTATGTTTCCAAGAATCAAGACAATATTCTACATAGTCTATACGGTTGAATTTCTTTCTTCTTTTTCTCTTTTCCTCTCCTGAATTTCCTCAAAATGAATGTGTTTTCTATTATATATATTTCAGTCTCACATCTATTAGAATATGTTTTAAATACAGACTGCTTAGATCAGAGTGATTGTAGAATGAAAATAAAATTCTGTTCTCTTAGGCCAAACAGATCTGGGTTTGAATCCAGACTCTGCAATTTTGTTAGTCTATAATCCTTCACACATAATTTACCTTCTTTTATTCTTAGTTTTCATATTTAAAATGGTAAAATGGACATAATATAGCCTTTCTTGTTAGATTGTTATAAAAATTAGAAAACATGCATGTCAAATACATAGTAAATGTTCAATTCAATTATAAGGGTGGTAGCAGCAACAGCAGTTCAGTGTCCCAACAACAGCAGCAGCTGTAATTCTACCATGAAACTGAATTATTCTGTTTTTAAACAGAATCTGTGAGGGAGTATAAGAAATAAGAAACTGCTAGAGTACAGGTGAGATCATACTTTTAAATGTGTATTTTAATAAGAGCACCAAGCTGTAAGTCTATCATAATAAATGACCTGGGTTTTTATTTTGATTTTTTCATATCCTTAAATTTATGAATTCAATACATTTATTGAAATTTATGTCAAGTATTTTACTAAGCATTATGGGAAGATGCAAAATAATTACAGCATCACAGTATCATAATGGAGCTTAAAATTCATTCATTAAGCTAAGAAATGTAGAAATAAAAATACTTGAATATGAAAAGTAACTTTTACTGAGTATATTATCAAAACCAATTATTAAATATTAGTAACTCTGAATAAATATCCAGAGTATCACTTTATATGAAATAATAACCTAAATTTCTGATAACTAAAATTTATAAATTTAAATATGAAAGTCTATATTTACTCCCTTTATGACCTCATCTAATATCCTGCTTTTAAACACCATATTTGCTGATTATTTCCAGATTCATATTTCCACTCTGGACTCCCCCTGAATTCCAGATTCACATATCTAACTGCCTAATTAACATCTCCAATTGAATGTATAAGATACAACTTTAAATCTCCATCATTGAATACTGATACTTCTACCTTCCACATGGTCTTCTCCTTATCAGTAAATAGATGCACGATTCAACCAGTTTCTCAGGCCAAGATTCTTAGTGTCATTCTTGATTATTTTCTTTCTGTTACTCACCCCTAGCACTGAATACATCTGCAAGTCTCACTGGCCCTGCCCTTAGGATATATTTGGAATCCAATCACTTCTCACTGTGTTGATAATTGTAATATGGGTTGCTGCAATATTCCCTGGCCTCTCTGCTCCAGTAAAATTTATTCTCCACACAGGAGTAGCCAGAAAGCCTTTTAAAACATAATTCAGATCCTGTCAACCCTTTGCCCAAAGACTTCTGTTGGCTTCCTATTAAACTCAGAGTAAGAGCCAAAGCTCCTGCAATGACCTGTGAGGATCTATGAGATCTGGCCCCGCTTTTCAGCTTCATTCATTTCACTGCTCCCTTATTTATAGCATTCCAGGAACACTTGACTTCTTTGCTCTTTCTTGAACTCACTAAGGACTCAGGGCTTTTGTGCTTCTTGCTCTTTCTGCTTGAAACATTTCTCCCTGATATCTGCATAGCTTGCTTCTTCACCTACTTCAGGCCTCTGTTCAAATATCACCTTATCAGAGAAGCTCACCTTGTCTATCTTACATAAAATGGCATCCACTCCTGATACTCTTTCTCCTCCTTACTCCATGGCACCTACCTCAACCTATCATAGTACATATTGATATAAATTTTTGTCTATATTTTCTTACTAGAATGTAAGCCACAAGGGGTCAATGAATTTTCTCTCATGTTCATTGATTTACCCACATTACTGACCCAGAAAAGTACCTGGCACATGACAAGCACTTAATAAATATAAATTGAATAAATCATTGAATAAATTTTATTGTGCCTGCTATAATTGGGAAACAAAAGCAAACAGCCAAGTACAACTATCACAAGCCATTTTATTGCGATACTAACTCTAATACCAATAAAGCCATTTACATACCATCAATTAATCATCCTGCTGCTGATTTTTACACTCCTAATTTCTGATTGATAAGCTTATCTAGAACTATGGGGTTACTTGTAACACCTTGATGCTCTTTTCAGTTAAAATGACATTTTTGGAAAAACAAAGTTTTCCATTTTACTTTACAGATATGCAAATTAACTTTGTAATATTCTTTTGAGTTTCTATATAATAGTGTCACTTCTCAGCTTCAAAATAGTCTTGAAGAAGTATTTACCTTCCTGTCATCTATAAAACATTAGCCTGTCATCATGCTTTTTAAAAAGCATGATGTATATTTTCTATACTTTGAAGAAGGCAGGAAATGTTAAAGAAGTTCAATAAATTTCCATATGGTTTTCTGAAGTCTTCCTACATATTGGAATAAGCTATGGGGTCTTATGTGGTTGCCATTTTTAAAAATTGCAATTTTTTTTGCCATGCATCTGCTCTTTAATGTTTTCCTACAATATATTAAAAGAAAAACAAATTTTCCATCTCTTCACAAGTAGTAGTTTATATTGTCTGGACTTTTTCAGCCTAAACAACTAGATTCTCTCTTTTGATTTTTGCTGCAGCTTCTGCTTTGTATTCATATGGGCAGTTTCACTTGTCAGAGTAATGGTGACATCCACAAAACAAATTTTCATATCAGCAATCAAACCCTGAAGGCTGACTTTCTTTCTGCACATGAAACATGTTTTTATTGGAATGTATGTGTGTGTTTTACATGTGAGTGGGGAATGACAGGCAAAGTAGGAATGTGTTGCTATATATTATATTAAATTAATTTAATATTTCATATTTTGAATGGTAAGATATAGCTCACACTTTTATGCTTTACCCTATCTGCCCAGATGTGCACATCTTTCACTCCCAAGGTTTCATACTTCAATTTTTATCTACAGAACTATCACATTGTTAAGAATGCTCCAAAAGAAAGGAACTTGCAGTTGGTTAGACCTGGGTTTTCATTGCCTACTCCACCTTTTTGTAGCTCTGAGACAACTGGCAAGTCATTTAACCTTTTTGAGCTTCAATTTCACCATCTATAAAATGGGATTAATAATAGATATTTCACAGAGTAATGTGAAGCTCAAATAAAAATAGGTTTTCTAAGCACACACTTAGCAAGGAGGCTGATGGACGCTTACTGGCTGAAAAATAAAAGGTAGCCATCACTGGCTACCAAAGTGGCACCATGAGGTAGCACCCACATCTGATGGAGAGGCCCTGGTACCTAAGCCTGAGGTCACATTCTCATCTGGAGCTCCAGGTGTTCTAAAATGCATAACAGTTTTGACCACATGAGTGACCCAAGAAATTGTGCTGGGATGGTAGGAGGCTTCTTTGAGAATTCCTTACTAATTCTGCTCCTACCTTTAGCCTCAGAGTTCAATGGTAACACAAAGAAATCCTCCAAATTTCTCTGAATAGTTGCTTGCAGACCACAGCTGACCTAACTCTAAACAAACTGTCTCATGTGGGTTAACAGGCTCTCTTACTGACACTGAGCCATGAAAATATTCTGACTTGATTCACACTCCATGATTACCACATTCTTATAACACCTGTTAAACTATCTATGAAGAATGTCCACCTTTCATATGACTTAGTAACTGTCTTAAATTTATGAACTAATTTCCAAACCTAGATGACATCTAAGCAAACATTTTACAATAATTTGGGAATATATGAATGGTAAGTTCTCCTCTACAGGAGCTAAGCATTTCAATATGCCCATAGCTTCCTTAATGAATGGACTAGTATCCATTCATTCATATATTCAGTATCTATGCAACAAATATATATTGGTACACTAAGTATATTATGCTAGGCATTACTCAGGCCCTCTCCTCCAGTTCACTCTTAAACCACCATCAGAGTTTTATTCCCCAAATCCAAATCTGATTATTTAAGTCCCAATCTAAGACAAAAAACAAAACAAAAACAAAACTCCATCAGTTCACTATTGCCATCAGGAAAAAAAATTCAAATGCATTATTATGACATAAGAGATCTATCCCCTATTTACTGCAACTTAAATTCCACATACATACTAAGGTCTTCACCAGTAGCAGCAAATACGATGTCCTTGTGTTCATCTCTACCCATGTAAAAATTGTTACTTTTGCCTAGAAATTTCCTACTCCTTTCTTTTTCTTTAAGACAGCTCACAGCTCACCTCAAGTCCCATATCCAGAAAAAAATCTCCTTGTCCATAGTGCTCTGATGGCACATATTCATGTTTCTACTCGAGCTCTTTGTACTGTGTTGCATTTTATCTCAAAGTGATAAAAGTGAGAGATAGGAATGGAGGAAGGAAAAGGAGATGAGGATAGTGATAGACTGTGGTAGGAAAGAGTGAGGGGGAAAAAAGGAAAAGGATAAAGCGATAAAGGGAAAAGACCCTTATAAATCTGATTGTCCAAAATGATCACAGTCCTGTATTGTCCATCTCAAAGTAGAGCAAACATATTGCTAGGACTATATTACCATGTGCCAAGAGAATGGGAATCCATAGGATTGATTTATTACTGATCCTCGGAATGTCAATTCTCCCTGAAGACTAAATTTAAAACATTTTATAGGTAATCATACCATTATATATTATACAGGAGAATATCAAATGTGAATCAATGGTTATTATATTCACATTAGTTTTATACTTACCCAGGTTTTTTCAAGCTAAGCTTACCAATCCTTTTACTAAACTTCAGCCTATGTGTTTACTATCTCTAAAAGGGATCCTTGCTTTTAAGTGACTTCAAATAATGGTTTATTTACCTTAGTATTCAACATGTGCTATTTGTAAATTTTAAAAGAGGCAAAATATCAGACTATACTTCAAAGCTATAGTAATCAAAACAGCATGGTATTGGCACAAAAACAAACATATAGATCAATGGAAGAGTAGAGAGAGCCCGGAAATAAACCCATGTGCCTATGGTCAATTAATCTATGACATATACAATGGAGAAAAGACAGCCTCTTCCATAAGTGGTGCTGGGAAAACTGGACAGCTACATTTAAAAGAATGAAATTACAACATTCTCTAACACCATATGCAAAAACAAGCTCAAAATGGATTAAAGACCTAAATGTAAGGCCAGAAACCATAAAACTCCTAGAAAAGAACTTAGGCAGAACACTCTTGACATAAATCATAGTAATATTTTTCAGATTTGTCTCCTAATGCAAAAGAAACAAATAAACAGATGGGACCTAATTAAACCTAAAAGCTTTTGCACAGCAAACTAAACCACCAACAAAACGAAAAGATAACTTACAGAATGGGAGAAAATATTTGCAAGTGATACCACCAACAAGGGGTTAATATCCAAAATATATAGCTCATACAACTTTAATGTCAAAAAAAGCAAACAACTGAATCAAAAAATGGGCAGAAAACCTGACCAGATATTTTCCCAAAGAAGACAAACAGATGGCTAACATATACATGAAAAAATGCTCAACATTATTAATCATTAGAGAAATTCAAGTTGAAACCACAATGAGATATCCCCTCACATCTGTCAGAATGGCTACCATAAAAAAATAACAGACGTGGCAAGGATGTGGAGAAAAGGGGAACCCTTGTACACTGTTGGTGGGAATATAAATGATTGGCGTGATTGCCACATTCTTATAACACCTGATAAACTATCTATGAAGAACGTTCACCTTTCATATGACTTAGCAATTGTCTTGAATTTATGAACTAATTTCTAAACCTAGATAATATCCAAGAAAACATTTTACAGTAATTTGGGACTATCTGAATGGTACAGTTCTCCCCTAAAGGAGCTAACAGGCACATGAAAAGATGCTCAACATTGCTACTTATTAGAGAAATGCAAATCAAAACCACAATGAAGTATCATCTCGTACCTGTCAAAATGGCTATCAACAAAATGTCTACAAATAACAAATGCTGGCAAGGATGTGGAGAAAAGCGAACCCTAGTACACTGTTGGTGGGACTTTAAATTGGTGTAGTCACTAAAGGAAACAGTATGGGGTACCTAAAAAACTAAAAATAGACCTACCATATGATCCAGCAATTCCACGCCTGGGTATGTATCCAAGGAAAATGAAAACACTAATTCAAAAAGATACAAGCACCTAATGTTCATCGTAGCATTATTTGCAATAGCCAAGATATGAATGCAACCTAAGTGTCCATTAACAGATGAATGAATAAAGAAGAGGTAGTGTACACACACACACACAAACACACACAATGGAATACTACTCAGCCATAAAAAAGAATGAAATTTTGCCTTTTGCAACAACATGGATGGAACTGGAGGGTATTATGTTTAGTGAAATAAGTCAGACAGAGAAAGACAAGTATGCTACATTAACATTTATATATGTAGAATCTAAAAAAATAAAATAAACTAGTGAATATGACAAAAAAGAAACTGACTCACATATATAGTGAACAAACCAGTGGTTACCAGTGGGGAGAGGGAAGCAAGGAGGGGCAAGATTGGGGTATGGGATTATGTATAAAATAGAAAAGCAACAAGGATCTATTGTATGACCCAGGAAATTACAGCCATTATCTTGTAATAACTTCTATGGAGTATAAACTGCAAAAATACTGAATCACTATGCTGTACACCAGAAACTAATATAATGTTGTAAATCAACTATATTTCAATCAAAAAACTATATATTGAATTGTTTAAAGTAATTTTTTCTGCTAATATATGATGAAATTTTCATTTAGAATTTTTTCCAATGTAAGACATATAAGGAAAATGACATTTTAGCACAGCTTAAAATTATTAAATGACAACAGTATAAATACATTTATTTTTATTTCATTTCTTCTCTTGAAGATAATAAGGTACAAAGGGACTCAAATAAACAGGTCTTCCAGTGCAACTTTATAACTGCATTGACAATATATGCATAATGGTACATATCTGTAGAGTTATTTTAATAAAATAAATCATTATCAATTAATGCTACTCAAGTACACACCAGGTATATAGAATATCAAAAAAACACTGGTGAGGAAATAATAACTTACTTTTTGGTGCTGATTTCCCTCAGCACTCATCTATGCCACACATGTTTATACACTCAGCACATGATGTTTCTCCCCCACTCATCCCTTTGTGTTTCTCCCCCACTCATCCCCTCATCCTCCTCCTCTTTTTATTTCACCTTTCCCTTTGCTTGTTCCTTCAATTCCATCCTGCTCTTAAACAGTCTCTGAGTAATGGAGATCCACAAAATTATATTTCTCTTCATCAAGAAAACCCTTATTGAGGCACTTTGTTTTTGGATAAATTCAGTGTGCAAGCCTTACTCTTACTCAGTAAATATAAAATTTCTTTGCAGATCTTGGCCGAAATTATGAAATATGGCAGGTAAGATAAACATCTAAAAGACTTGAGGCTTACAATGAGGTCAGTAAGCTTGAGAAGCTGATGATGAGGGCCTAATTGGTCAGACTCCAGACCAAACAGTTGGAGGTGGGGGTACGGGGGAGTCTAAGGTAACTAACTTTTATCTGGTTGTGAAATGCAGTTCTCACCAGCTAAAAGGGGTATTGAGGCACTATGTGAGCTACAGCAGTGTTGTTTGTTGCTACAGCGTTATGCCACTTAGAAAAATCGATTTTACTTACCAGAAAATGAACTCTAGCACATTTACCTGCAGAGAGGAAGGGTTTCAGGAATAGCTGAAGTGAATTCCTTGTTTGAGTAATGGGAACCTGATACTTAAGTCCCTGGTTGACCTGAGATGAGCAGTTAAAAACTCATTCAATATACAGAGACTGTTGGCCATAGCTGAAAAACGCTATTGCATTAATATCAGAAGTATCTCTATGCTTTAAGATTATTGTTGAAATTGTTTTAAAGATTTTCATGCTTAAATCAAAACGCTTTTTAGCTTCTTTCTTCTTAGTCTAGTTAAGCTGTACAGTTAAACATGTCAAGCTCCAAGTCTCTGGCATAGAATAAATAGGACATTAAAGGTCTGAGGGCAGCCTCAGGTTCCTGGTGCCACATGCTTTCATTCATCTGTCACATATACTATACGATATAACCTTATCATTACAGCTGAATCACAAGTTCAGTTCTGAGATCAGGATTAAAGACAATCACATGCCTTATTTTATCTCTTCCTTTAGGAATTTCACTATTCTAAACATTAGAAACAATGCATTTTTCTCTATTTGAGCGGTTTTTTTAAGATCAACATCTATAAATCAAGATGAATCAAAATCTCATAATTTTTAACAAGCCAAAAAATAATCCTTCTGAAAATTTGATTAGCTGAGGCACCCAGCTAAAGAAAAACAAGAAGTG
Source organism: Mesoplodon mirus (assembly GCF_964341445.2). Taxonomy (NCBI): domain Eukaryota; kingdom Metazoa; phylum Chordata; class Mammalia; order Artiodactyla; family Ziphiidae; genus Mesoplodon; species Mesoplodon mirus. The sequence goes on from NC_138980.1 coordinate 75,985,691, forward strand.
AAATGCATTAAAGATTACTAAGATTGTTCACTTTAGCAAATGTTTTTAAAATTACTTTAGCCAGAAGAAGAGAAATCAGATGGACTATTGAAAAATTAATGTTAGATTCAATTGTCCAGAGGTTCCTTCGCAAGCAAGTAGAATATATTGAAATTATTCAGTGGAAAGAGGAGAAGTCAATGGAAATCTTGCAGAAAACCTGTTTGGAAACAAAAACTTCACGGGAAATGGAAACAGTATGATGGTTACAAGTTACTTATGTTTTCAATTCTGTAATAAATGTAATCTGAATTTAGCCTGTTTTATTGTTCTTTCAGGTTATTCTTCCTGTTTCTTTCACATAGACTGAAAGCAGCAGACAAATCATCCTTGATCTCTTTCTTTCCCACTACACATTCAATCCATCAACAAGTCTTTTCTTTCTCCACCTTAAAATATATTCTAAATTTCCACTTCTCCTCACCTCTACTGCTAACACTCTTGTGTAAACAACTTCATCTCTACCCTGGATGCCTGCAGTGGCCTGACTGCTCCCACTCATCCCACTGTCCCCTATAGTTTTGTCTTTGCACAGCAGCAATATTAAAAATTCATCAAATCATGGTCTTGATTGAAATGCTTCAGTGATACACTGAAGGATAAACCCATATCTGTACCATGTCTCACAAGTCCTCACTTGTCTGGTCTCTATCCATCTCTCTGACCTCATCACCTCTTACTGCTCCCCTCCCTCACTTTTCTGCAGCTGAGTTGCCCTCAAAAGGGGCTCCACTAGTTGTATTAGACAAATCCCTACATCAGAACACTGATTTACACTTGTTCTTCCGCCCACCTGGAATGGCCTTACCTTAGATCTTTTTTTTTTTAGATCTTTATTTGCCTTACTTCTTATAATTTGAGTTTCCACTTACATGTCACTTCCTCAGAGTCTTCCCTTTGGCATTCACTATCCCTTTATCTTGATTTGTTTTTTCTTTCTGACACTTATCACTACATACACTATATATTCTATCTACTTCTTTGTTATCTTCCTCTCCCATTAGAATGTAAGCTCCATAACAGGGACCTTGAAAAATCAGACTATGCCAAACTGTCCAGCAATTTAGGCATGCCTACCTTTTTCTTTTCTCCTTTTCCTACAAAGTCACTAAGTACTTCTGATGTGGGGTTTGGTTCTTGCTGCCACTGTTATTACTGTTTTATTAGAGACTTTGATTTCATTGAACACATTAGCAGTTAATCCAAAGGAAGGTTTCAGAAACTTTTAAGTTTTGGTAAATCTTTTCATTATTCGACTAGCTCTTATCGTCTACGTAAGCACTGGAAGATAGTGACCCAGCACACACACTCAAGACAGACTAGTTGGGTTTGACTTCTCATTCAAATCACTTGCTAAATGATCTTCTTATAATTTATTCATTTATAAATGATGAATAATAATGATAATACTAATAATATACATATTACATTCATGCTGCATAATGTCCTTGTAAGGGCTCAGAGTTAATACACAGAAAGCTCTATGAACAATTCTTGGCACAATATGAGCATTTAAGAATGTTAATTTTGAGTTTCTTCTTGTATAAACTTCCCGAGATAGAAATGATTACTATGCTTCACAGAAATAAGACTCAGTATTAATGACTACATCAGAGGATTTAGGTTTGGAAAATTTGGCTTCTGCTGTCTATGAGAGATCCTATAGCCATTGTATGAATTTCCACAAATCTCATTAAGGCCACAGAAGTGGGAGGCCTTCAAAACACTGCCACATTTTCTAGGAAGTATGTGACTTTGGGGTGGAGGGTGACAATGCTTCCATTTTCTCTAAAGTAGGGGTTGATTCTTTGTAGAAAGCCTCAACACCTTGAATGCATAATCGATTTGACTGAACTGATTTTGTTTCAGTCAACTTGTCAATTGGTACAAATTGCAGCAAAGTAGTTATGTTCACAGTGGAGACCCATGTCACCTCATCCTTTGTCTCTTATGGCCTATGCATACAAATCTTGTGATAATCAATGCAAACAGGCAGGGAGTATTTTGGAAGTATGTGAGGAAATAAATGAGATTTGAATGAGAATAAGTAGATGAAACCAAAAGAGAAAAATAGATATGGAATATGTATTACACTTAAGTTTTAAAATAATTCTTAAATATGACACTGGCAATATATTTTAGGGATTATGAGACAGTTTGTTGATTTGGGAGTCTTTAGGGTCTAATAATAGAAATTTTATTCCAAAATAACATGGAATTAGTGACAAAGTGTGTGTGTATGGCTGTACACATGCAGTTGTATATGTGGTGCGGTTGTTTCATAAAGAACGGAAAAAACCCTGGCTCAGGGCTTCCCTGGTGGTGCAGTGGTTGAGAGTCCGCCTGCCGATGCAGGGGACATGGGTTCGTGCCCCAGTCCGGGAAGATCCCACAATGCCGCGGAGCGGCTGGGCCCGTAAGCCATGGCCACTGACCCTGCGCGTCTGGAGCCTGTGCTCCGCAGCAGGAGAGGCCACAGTGGTGAAAGGCCCGCGTACCGCAAAAAACAAAAACAATGAAAAGAAAAACCCTGGCTCAGCAGACAGAACTAAGGTTAGGAGTTCTCTGAGCTGGCTGAGTTATCTAACTTAGGTAGTGTTAATGAATGTAGGTATATAATTCTTACTTCAGGAGATTCAGTATGCAAGAATGGTCAAAGTCATTTTTCTTTTTTACCATTTCTTTAAGTCTGACTTAATCTGACCTCATTTCTGTCCAGGCTGATAGACAATCTGACCTCATTTCTGCCCAGGCTGATAGACAATTTAATCTTGGCAATTTTTAGGACTCTTGCCCATGCCCTTGCCCAAGGAGGTGCAAAGATTCCAAACATCTTTGCAGTGACATGTTTGAGAAGTCATTTCTAGCTCTGGTCTTCACTTGCCCAAGCCCACATGTTCCTTAAAGTCCAGTGGCTCCTGAAATTCTACTCCTTGTTTAGCCTTAATTAACCTAATTTTCACAGACACTGGAGAGGTCAATAAAGTCTATCATTGAAAAAGGCATGAAGATCATATCATTTCACCATTTTCAAATTAAATCCATAAGGTACAGATAACTCCAGAGTTATTTAAACTAATCTAGGCCATAGAAAGTGATAGAAAACTCCCCAATTATCTTTATAAGGTAAAAATAACAACAAAATGCAGAAAAGCTAGTTTCAAGAAAGTCTACAGGCCCAAAGTAGCATATGAAAATAGGTTAGAAAGTTAAATTTAAAAGTTCATCAATATATGAAAAGAATAATAATGCATGACCTATCTGCATTTACTCCAGAAAGGCAAGAATAGCTTAAATATCAGAAATGCATCAAAGTAATGGATTTAATTAACAAATTGAGAAAGTTAATAAAAATCCATCCAATAAATGTTTTAAGGTATTTAAGATAATTTAGCAGCTATTTATAACAAAATCTCTAAGGAACAGGAAAGAGTATATAATTCACTAAGGAATACTTAGTATTTTTTAAAAATTACAAAACAGTATAAATTTTGAATACTGAAATGCTAGAATATTTGAACAAAAAGCAGAAACAAGACAGACAGACATGCCTACTACATTTCATCATTGAATTGCAGGTTCAAGTGAATGCAGTAAGACAAAAAAGAAATAACAGTAAAAATGCAGGAAAAGAAGAACTGAAAGATTTCTTTTTACTATGATATACTTTTATGTCTAGAAAAACCAAGAGACTTTAGAAATACCCTGCTGGAATTAACAGTATATTTTAATAATGTGGCTTGATTCAAGGTAAATGTAAAAAAGTTAATATTTTTTCTTTACATAAAGCTATATTCTCCTAGATAATGTAATGAGAAAAATTAATTTGCAAGATTGGGTTAGAATATAAGAAAATCAGGAAAACATTATTGAATGTTACATTATTAAATGAGCTATCTGAAGAATTATAAATAAAAAATATAAAACAAGGTTTAGACAGAGACTCTATATCATATTCTTAGATAAGAAGTTCTCATAAGAACTCAATTATTTTAAGAGTACTTAACAGTGTTACTCTTAGCTAGTTAACTACTCAATAACTCTTTGTCACCTTTTTACAGTAACTGAGACCCTATATTGTTGAGTATAGCAGTGTATAACAGTTTTGTTCCATTTTGGAGTAAACAGTAAGATGAAAACAGCATGTGGGGTGGGGTCCCTGGCAAGCTCTTTAAAAGGGGCTGACTTGACTGGCTCATCCTTTTTTTTTTTTTTTTTTTTTTCCCTCTCTCTATTTTTGATGGCTAGAATGTAAATGTGACATAAATAGATGTTCAGTTGTGATCTTTAAGTGAGCCTGAAGATTTTAGCCATGTTCTAAAAGAATGACAAACAGAAAGATGCCTGATCCCTGATGATGGTGGAGCCACCACGCCATCTCATGTCTGCCTCTTTGTACTTAGCTGCTACTTTTTTGTGATTTCTGTTAAGTGCAGCTAAACTTAATCCTGATAATATAGTGCATCTTAATGAAATCTCCATCCTTGGAGGAACTTCCTAAGTGTGCTTGTAACTGTGTCCATCTCCTGCTTAAAATACTTCATTGAATCCTTATTGCTTAGAGGATAAAGTGAAATTCTTTAAGTTGCCACTTACTATCTTCTATGACCCCTTCTTAAGTCTTCAGCCATCTCTATACTCTCTCCAACTCAGATCACTTCCCAGTTTATAAAATGACCTGTAGACTTCTGAGAAGTCATGTGTGATCTTCTAAGTTCCACTGCAAAGCCCTTTCTTGGCTGTTTCTGGAATCCATCAGTTTCTTTATCAATAGCTTTTATGTTGAACTTTCTTTTTTTTTAAAGAGTGTTCGAAAAATTTATTTATAACAAATGTAACAATTAGTAAAGTTAGGAGCTCAAGAGCTTCCCTTAATTCTTTCTCACAGTTTATTTATTTTGAACTTTCTATTTATTATTTGCCTCCCTTCCAACCAAACAGGGGTGATTTACTTGAATACAGATGCAATTTCTTTCTTTTTTATTTCTCTAGGTCCTTGTAAGTAAACTGGAAAATATCAGACATTCTATAAATGTGTTGCATTATTGATTAGAATATATGTTAACTAAATTCTCAAGGAAAAGCTTTCCATCTATAGCTTCCTTTACTCTGTCCACCAGTGTTGTCTCAGACAGATCCAGAAAATCCTCCTTCCTATGAGAATGTCGAATTCTGTGCACATTGGGATAGATAATATTCATTGAGCACTGAGGATGTGCTGGATATGGTGCTGAGTACTTTACATACCTTTTCTCATACAGCTTTAAAATAACACAATGAGATAAATTATACTATTATCCTCTCCATTTTGGTTTGGGAGATCTCTAGAGTTAGGAAAATAAATGAATTGCCCCAGATTACACAGGTAGCGAGTTGTGAAGCTGGGGTTTGACTCCAGGCAATGAGACGCCAGAGCCCCATCTATTGCTCTGCTTCCCTGGTGCAGTCACTAATTGTTTGGCACTGAAACCAAATTAGATCCAGGTTTTAATCACGCCCCTGCCACTTAGTATGTATGTGACCTCAGGAAAACCACTTAAATTCTATGCATTTATTTCTTCATTTGTAAAACAGAAATAATAATTACCCCCCTCAGTGATTTGTTTTAAGAATTAAATAAGCTTGTGCTTGGATTATTCTAAGTCACTTTTTTCTTAGAATATTGGGTTTCTTTGCTTGTTTGTATTTTAAGGCATTCATTCTGGGGAAGTTGAGATAAGATGTCACATATTTTTTCTACAAAAATATTAGTTTTATTCAATTTTCAGCCTTGGATGATTAAAAAATGGCAGGAAATCAAGTAACACTCTTAATGTTCTGAGTTTCAATAGCAGGACTGTGGAGTTAACCACAATGAAACAGCATCCGCCCCAGCCCTTACAGGGATTAACCAAATCCTCTCATAATTAAATGGGTCAGTTAGTTATGCACATTCAATGAAATGACAGAAACGCTCATATCTCCAAGGATTTTAGTTGATTCTGACTGATTGAACACACACTTATTTTGTTAATCAGAATTATCAAAAATAGATATATTGCTTCACCTGAAATTTTTACCTCTGCATAAACCCTTTGGAAAATATTCACAACATATTCTGAACAAAATATTAAAATCTTTTAAGTCAAAATGACTTGCAGAAGAAAAATTCAACATCCAGGACTGACTAGAAAAAAATGATCCCTAATAATAATGCATATGTTCAAGTATAGTAGCATTATTCTATGTGTAACATTATGGAGAAAATCAAGGATTGAGCTATGCACAAATGAGACATGATAACACGAAGTCTTTTGGGGAAACTATGGAGCATCTGTTTTAAGGTACTACTAAGATTAACAGAATATAGTCAGGTTGCAATCTAGCAACTTTCAAAATAGTATTAAAGGTTAACACTGAAGTTTTCTAAAGGAAAGCTACAAGAAATTTTTGGTTACACTCCTAAATTGGGACCATTGTTTATGAATATAACTAGCAACTGCATGTTGTAATTTGCGACAATTACCACTAGTTTTCAATTCTCAGCTGCAGTCTCTTTTAGCTTCTCTGCCAGAAATTGCCTGATTGGACCTCAAAATCCATAAACACAGATCTGTATCCAGGCAGGCATGCAGTCCTCTCCCTCTGTAATTATGGCTTCATTTCTTTAGAAGAGGAATAGAGGAACCAAAAAATTAACAATTAGTTTCCAGAGGGAGGAGGTTGCTAAAATTCTGAACTCAGTGTGCTCTTCACCTTCAGAGACCTAGACCAAGACTGATAGCTTTAGAAAATAACTGCCTTATTGCCACAGTTCCAGACTAGGTGCTCAGTATCCTCAGCCATACAGGACTTTAAGAACTCATATTATGACTCACACTTGTTTTACCCAGGAAAATAGCATCTTTTTGGCTACTGCTTTTTACACACACTCCAATCAGCAATGACCCCTCTATCCTTCAGGTGCCTGGCTACTTTTCCAACTTTGCAAGAGAAGTGACTCCTCAAGGATTAGCATCTGAGAATTGGGCATGCATTAGCCATGTGTGCATTCACTACTGCTCTTTTCTAATCTTATGCTTCTTTCCATCAATTAAAACACTGAAGGATCTGATTTTATTTGTCCTTTGGCTAAATAAATGCTTCCAACAGGTCCCTCTAGTTTTTAAACTAATTAGTATATAAAAAGTATTTTCTCTTGTTTATCTAATTGCATACCCAGCATGTCACAAGAGGTTTTTAAGAATGAGGGTGGAGGATCAAGGTTTGGGATTCTCATGGTTCCATTTATACTGTTCCTAAGGCTGGCTCTGAGTGCTACCATTCTTTAGGTATCCAGAGAAACAAATTTGTTACTAGTCACAGTGTCAGACTGCTAGGACTCTACTCCTCCTTTTTTGGTTATTTTTCTTGATTAATAAAGTAAATACTACATATATAATTTGTTTTTAATATTTGCTACTCATATACCATGGTTGATTAATAACTAAAAAAAATGACCCTTTGTCTCTTTCTATAATATTTCCCATTTAGAGTTAAACTAAAACTTATATGAAGGTAATACTTGACACATTTGTCAGGTTTAAAGTATTAAATTATAATCCAACCGCTTTGGAGAGTGAATGTTGCTCAATCTTTCACAGGAAGATTAATGCCATCTGTTCTGTACAATGTCACCCTCCCGCCCCATTTTCCTGCAATAGTTTGCTGAGATAGGTGAATTGAGAGTATAATGATAAGTTACCATACTATAGGCAAACATATTCAATAAATGACTATGGAAAACAATTTTTTTATTTAAAAAAAGTGCTAGCAAATCTTATTTCTACTAGGACAACTGCTATTTTCTTTCCTAATGGAAGAGTTCAAACATACTAAAAAATAGTCATATAGCAATAACTGATCTATCAATCAACAAATATTTATTGAGCAGGTACTTCGTGTGAGATTGTTCAAGGTACTGAACATGGCTGTGAGCAAGATGGACAAAAATATCTGACCTCATGGAATTACATTCTCACAAGGGAAACATACATGACAAAAATATATGAGTATATTATTTATAAAACGTTAGGTTAAAAGTGATAATGGGGCTTCCCTGGTGGCGCAGTGGTTGAGAGTCCGCCTGCCGATTCAGGGGACCCGGGTTCGTGCCCCGGTCTGGGAAGATCCCACATGCTGCGGAGCGGCTGGGCCCGTGAGCCATGGCCGCTGAGCCTGTGCGTCCGGAGCCTGTGCTCCACAACGGGAGAGGCCACAACAGTGAGAGGCCCGCATACCGCAAAAAAAAAAAAAAAAAAAAAAAGTGATAATGAAGAAAATATAAAGCAGGATAAGTGTATAGACTACGAAGAATCATACATTGTGAGCCGAAAATGCATCTCTGAAGAGATGTCATTTAAGCAAAAGCTTAAACTAGAAATATCTTTGGAGAAGTCTTCTTGGCAGAAGAAACTGCTAGAACAAAGATCTTAAGGCAAGAGCATTTGTGACTTGTTAGGGAAACAGCTGTGTAGCTGTTCGGAGAAGTAGCTAGAGGCCAGGTAACTTGAAGCCCAATAAACTATAGCAAGGAATTAAGATTTTATTTTAAAAGTCATGGTACACCAATAAAGATTTCCACATGGGAGTGACACTACATTATTCTGCATGCTGTATGGAGAACGGGTGTAGATATATGAAATTTTCAATGTAGAGTAAACCACTGCATGACGTGAGTTAGGAATTCTGGAGTGATCAAGACTACAGGATACATATGGGAGTATAGTATTTAAAGGCACAACAGTAAACAGATCACCCAAGAATTATTTCACATAAGGAAGAGCAGATAGCCCTATTCCCTGGAGTTCCCCAGTACAGTGGTCAGAAAGAAAGTCACCTCAAAGTTTACTGGGAACATAATACACTCAAAGTTAAGAGTTTCAAGAGGTAGCAAATGATAAACTGTGTCAACTGCTGCTGAGAGGTCAAGCAAGATGGCTGCCAAGTAATCACTGTACTTGCAACCTAGAGTTTATTGTAGATTTTTTGTAAGATTTTTTAAAACAAGTAACAGGGAATAAAGCCTAATAGAATTATCTCTCAATGTTTTCATTAAGTTAATATTCTGCTTTTATTTGCTTCAAATCTGTTTCTAAAATAAGGATACAGTTTGAAATCTGACTCTTCCTTTTCTATGCCTTTTTCTCTTAAGTATCATGACTATCCTGTATGTTCATATTCCTCCTATGATTTTATGTTTATAATGATAAAATATTTTTTGTGCTTTTAATGATTACACTGCTACTATCAAATTTTTACCTATCCTTTTGTGATTCATTTTTTAAAGCTCATCTGTAAAATGTACAGATTTCCATTTTGATACATATACACACATATACATGTTAATAAATTTATTTTAATTATCATAATGTACCCATTATATACTCTAAGTTAGTCATGTATTTCCCAGTTGGTAAATGTCTATATTTCTAATTTTTTTTGCTATTATAAGAGATTCAATGAACATCCTTTTATATGTCTTATATATGTTCTTGTGCACATATGGAAGAACTTTTAGTATATAAATCATGAAAGGGTAAATGCTGAAAGTTACATCTTCAATTTTATCTCACATAATCAACATTTTCCCCTCAAAACAAGGTAGGTGTGTTTGTATATGTTACTCATTTTGTCTTTCATGTCTCTTAATTATATTCTGTTTTCTCTCTGTGTGATTTCCTTGTATCTATCTTCTACTTCTCTAGTATCTCTTTAGGTGTGTCTAGTTTGTGGCTTTTTTTAATCTATCAAGCTTTTAATTTCAGTACATTTTTAAAATCAAAAACTTCTGTTTGCTTATTTCTATAAACCTATTTGTTCTACTTTATAGTGTTTTTAAAAACTATATATTTTCATTTGCTTTATTTCTTTAATCGTATGAAATAAATTCATTTCACAGCCTCTTTCAGAATTTCCTATTATTTTCACTTTTTGGGGTGCTAACTTTTGCCTTCTTGCATCTGTTGATCCTTCCTCAGTATGTTTCATTTTCTTGCATATTGTACAAATTTGTGAGTTCATCTACCACAAAAGATGTCTATTGTGTGGTAATCCCCTGTGAACTGTGTTTTGAAAATGTCACTATGGAACAGTTTGAACCTATTTCTGCTTTTGATGATCCTGAAAAAGTTTACAAACATTTCTCTCTTTATGATATTTGAACCTGTAGATTGTACATTTATGAGTGTTATAGGTCTGAAGACTCAATTTCTACTTCACTCATTCATTCATTTATTTGGCTGCACCACATGGCATGCGGGATCTTAGTTCCCAGATCAGGTATCAAACCTACGCCCCCTGCAGTGGAAGCGTAGGGTCTTAACTGTTGGACGGCCAGGTAATTCCCTCTATTTCTTTTAAAATGTATTTATCTATATTTCCATGGGCCTGTAGCAGAATCGGTGGCATCTGCTCTGGCTCAGTCTGCTTTGTAGCTAAAAGTAGCATACTTTATTGTTGTCGGATTTTACAATTAATTAAGTCCTACCCACCACTCATTACATTCTCATGCCATTTTCTACTCCCATGTCATTCCCTATTACTAAATTCACCATGCTTCTGTAGCATTTCCACATTTGGGGGGTAAGCATGCTGTGCTCATATTCTGGGACAAGCTGGAAAACAGCCGTTTGGGGATTATATTCCCTGGGCACATCTGGAAAGCATGTGGGTTGGAGAGTTTCTCAATTGATGGCATTTTGGACCTGTATCTGAACACTTAGCAGGATAATGTGTTGAGATTGTAGCGAATTTTTTTGAAAAGAGTCAGATTTAGTACTTAAACCTCTGAGTAAGCAACTAAACTATTATAAAAATACACATTAAGTATCTGTTACTTTTAAAACGTCTTTTCACAACAGAATGAATATTGAGTTTATTCTCTTTCTCTGGCAGGTCATGAAGGTTATCAATGAGTTGGGCAACTGCACTGATTTCATCCCAAGCCACAATTATGTCATCTGGATTGGGTGGGTGCTGTTTATTACCAGGTATTGACTAAATGTCCACATAAATGACAAAGTATTTGTCTTCACCAGTCAGGTTTCTGCCTTTGTCCACTCTACTGTGAAAAGATATCTTACTTACAGGATAACTACAGTACTCGACTTGAGATTTTTACTAGAAGGAACAAAAACAATATTATCTTCTTGGTTTGGTTAATACCAAAAAAAAAAAAAAAGCCCAAGAACTGTGTTTACAAGAGAAATAGCAACACTGCAATTCTTCTGTGGAGCTACCACTTTATCACCAATCACTGCTGAACACAATTAACCAGCTCAAAAACTCAGATCTCAACTCTCCTGCATATGTTCTCTACAGATTTCAGTTTGTCAACTTAGCATAACTGAGAAAAAATCCTTTATGTTTTCTGTTCAATAAGTAACTTCCTGGTATCCATCTTGTGGCCTCAGGTTTGAATTTTGCACTTTAAAATAAATGTTCTTTCAATGCCTCTCAATTCTATGTTCTTTGTTAATCAATTCCAAGCAAGTCTTTGAAAAATACACTGATTTTATACGGTTTCCTAAGGACTGTTCCAAGGCCAATGAGAAGACAAGATTGATGTGACGCCCCTGCAAAAGGTCCAAAAGTTACCTAGAGCCAGGATTTAACGGGTTCATAAGCAGTCAGTATGAGTGATGCTGTTGGTGAAGAAATTTTACTGAAATAATTAATTGGGTACACAGAGCAATTCCTCTTCAATAAGGCATCACTCAATCATTCCTCAAGGGAAGATATAGTGAGATTCACATGTGCAGATAATTTACTAAATCAAAATAAATAGATATGATCTCTTTCCAGAAAAATAAGATTGCTATTTTAGGAAGTAAAATAGGTAAATATCAAACAGTATAATAAATTGCCTTTTCAATTTTTTTTTTTTTTTGCCATTTCTCCTGTCAATGTGATGTTACTTCTAGGTTTTACATTGGTTTTCAAACATGCAGTTGAAATCATGAGCTCAGCCCAAAAAATAAAAATAAAATGAAAGGGTAAGTCAAGAATACTACTGACTCCAGGACAGTGAGAAAAAAGTTTTATAAATGATTCCTCTTTTTCTTGTCCCTCCTATTGCTGTCTGATTGGAAACATTAAATAAGAAGTACCCATCGAACCACTGGCCCAGGCTCAGGAAAGAGGAAATGGATACTCCTCAGGAAAAAAAGTAGGGGCTCTTGCTCAGGCCAACTTCACAACACCTTTTAGAAACATGGTGGCATCATGTGGTATGAACATATATTGTAAAATAATATTAAAATTTTTTAAAGAAAAAAAAAAAGAAGTACCCATCAAAGATGCATGAGTAGGGCTTCCCTGGTGGCACAGTGGTTAAGAATCCGCCTGCCAATGCAGGGGAGGCGGGTTCCACATGCTGCAGAGCAACTAGCCCATGCACCACAACTACTGAGCCTGCACTCTAGAGCCCATGAGCCACAGCTACTGAGCCCACGTGCCACAACTACTGAAGCCTGTGCGCCTAGAGCCCGTGCTCCGCAACAAGAGAAGCCACCGCAATGAGAAGCCCGCGCACCGCAAGTAGAGTAGCCCCCACTCGCTGCAACTAGAGAAAGCCCGCGTGCAGCAACAAAGACCCAATGCAGCCGAAAATAAATAAAATAAATTTATTTTAAAAAATGATGCATGAGTAGATCCTATCTGTAATAAATCACAAATTTGGAAAGTATGATAACCTGTCAGAAATATCAATTTGTAAATTTTCACAATAATTAGACCAAATCAGTTTACACCTAGTTTGGCTACTGCACAAAAACCTTGTGCAGTTACTCGTAGCCTGAAATCCATGATCCTGGGGATTCCTGAGTTACAACACGATAACAGACAAAACACTCTGCAAAGATGGGAGAAGAAATATAGCAGATTCTGAATTCAGATCCTTTCAAAATATGTAAGCACATTAGTTAATTGGACAATAATATGTCATGAAGTTCTTGCTGATTGTAGTACATACAACATCTAATGTGTATAATAGATTATACCAGTCATTTTCAAATGAGGTATACAGAAATTTCCTTGTGACTTTTTTCCAGTGGTGATTACAGAGATTATATCCAGTACAATCCATGAGAAAATGCCTCTCAGTCTATGCTTCAACATTGCCTTATTATCACTCACCTATAATCTATATTCAACTTTCTATCAGGTTTTAGGTATAATAACATATTTGAATAATGATTTATGCTATATGAAGTGCTTTCTCATCAATTCTCTCTTAGGATCTATGTATAAGTCTATATTGCACACAACCAAGAGTTCAAAGTAAATCTGGAGAACAATAAACATTGTTATTTATTATTTTTATCCACATTCTGGATTTATGGACTAGAGTGTGTTAGTGACACAACACTGGAAGGAATTAACTCTATCTTTGCAAATAGGACTAAAATTCACAAGCTTTATGATGACTAGAAGATAGGTTAGTCATAAACAGAAGAGGCCTTGTAGGAAAAAAGTGGTCAGGGAGAAATTATAAAGGAGGAATCTTAGCCAATTCAGGCTGCTATAACAAAAATACCACATCCTGAGTGGCTTAAACAATAAAAATTTATTTCTTACAGTTCTGAAGGCTGGGAAGTCCAAGAACAAGGCAGCAGCAGACTTGGTGTCTGGTGAGAGCCAGCTTCTGGGTTGCAAACCCACACCTCTTCTGTGTCATCACACAGTGGAAGAGGTGTGGGAACTCTCCCAGTCTCTTTTGTAAGGGCACAAATCCCATTCACTAGGGCTCTGACAAAGAGCCCTACCCCCAATACCATCACACTGGGGGATAGGATTTCAACATATGAATTTCAGGGTGGGGGGACACAAATATTCAGTCTACAACAGGAGACATAAGAGTATTTCCTACAACCTTACCCGCTTTTATCTTTCAAGGGTATGAGCTCTGTGATCTCTGCCCATCCTCTCTATCAATATGTCTCTAAAACTTCTAATAAATACTTCAGTGGTCAGAATAATGCTCCCCCAAAGATATCCATGATCTAATCCCCAGAGCCTGTGAATATTTTGCCTTACGTGGCAAATTATGGAGAACTTTTGGATATCCAAATTTGAGGAAGAGAAGTAAAATTTTTCTCTTAGGCAGAATTTACATGAGCACTATAGTTAGCAGTTGAATTTATGAGGGAAATAGGACGATGACTAGTTTTAGATGTATCTATTTTTTAAAGAATTTTTTAAAATTTTTATTTATTTATGTATTTTTTTTTTGGCTGCGTTGGGTTTTTGTTGCTGTGTGCGGATTTCTCATTGAAGTGGCTTCTCTTGTTGTGGAGCACGGGCTCTAAGTGTGCGGGTTTCAGTAGTTGTGGTGCATGGGCTTAGTTGCTCTGCAGCATGTGAGATCTTTGCGGACCAGGGCTCGAACCTGTGTCCCCTGCATTGGCAGGTGGATTCTTAGCCACTGCGCCACCAGGAAAGCCCTCTACTTCTTTAAATCTTGTTTTACATTACATTTACTTATTTATATTTTAAAAGATATTACATTTCCAAGTGTGCATTTTGTTATTTTAATAAAGAATTCCATTCTTAAAGAATATGCAGAATCATGAAGACTTTGTACTCTTCAAGCTCCCACTTCTGAAGAGTCTCTCCACAGAGTCATATATCCATTAACGGGCTACCAGAATGGCAGGCACTGAGTCAGCGCGGACAGGATCAACCTCCAGGGATTTATGTGAGACAGTGTTGGGAAATAATCAAAGCAAAAGTATAAAGAAAAAGCATGTCTATATTTGAAAACAGGTAGAGACTAATCCTAAGTAATCATGTAGCAGAGATGAACAAAATAACAAATTTTGATACATTTGAGCCATAGGAAATAATATTTATTTCCTTAGAATGTGAAATAATATGGTTTTGTTGAATAAGAAAGTAGACAAGGGAGAGGAATATAAGAAATATGCCTTCATAGAAGGAATCAAAGACCTTGGGCAAACAAAAATCTAACTTTGATTGTTTCAAAGAAGGACCCTGTTCTTCAAAATGTTTTTTTTGCTATTCAGGGGAACACTCATTTTCTACACCTGTATTTTTAGTTTTATTTTTAAATGGATTAAATAAAGCTATCAAATTCCAAGCTTCTCCTTCCATCTTTATTTTTCTTTTTCTTGCCTTTTGCCAAATTGGGAAAATCTTAATTTTCTTTATCTTTCTTATTAATACAAAGATTTTCTGTCCCACTGATATTTATTTTCCCATCTCTGGCATTCAATTTTTTAAAGATTTGTAACTATATAAAAAGTGTGTAATTATATAAATATGAGACTAGCACTGCCCTCGAGATACTTAATGTGTTATTCTTCCTGTGCATCTGTCCTTCACAATGAAAGCTTTATTTCCCATTCACCTCATCCTTATTCAAATCTTGTGCTTTCCGGAGACAGTACGGAAGTGTTGGTTGTATACTATTATTATTCTGCTCCTTTCATCTATTTTTCAACTTCATAAATAATTAACACATGTATTAAAGAATCCTACTAACTTTATAATCCATTTAGAATTGAATTGAAAAAAATTCTAACAATATTTCACATACTTTGTCTTCCTTTTAGATCTGTGTTTAATTTTTAATGTTTGGAATATTTTCTTCAACATTTTCTCAGATAAATAATGTGGTTGGTATTCCTGCTAAATCCTGTCATGCTCAAAATGTTTCTCTTTTATCCGACAGATAAACTACATCTCAGCTGGATACAGTTTTCTTGAAACACAATCCTTTGCTCTCAATAATCTGTAGATAATTACCCCGTATCTTAGCTTCCATTGTGGGAGATACAAATTCTTTACCTTAAATGGGTTTTTAAAAAAGTGTTTCTGTCCAGATGCTTGTAAAATTCTCTTCTCTTTTTTTTCTCTTTTAATTAAACTTTTTATTTTGAGATAAATTGTACATTATCATGCAGCTATAAGAAATAATAGAGAGATTCGAACTTTATCTAGTTTTTTTCTAATGGTAACATATTGCAAAACTATAGTGCAATATTGCAGGATACTGACATTGATACAGGCAAGATACAAAATATTTCTATCACCACTAGGATTCCTTATGTTGCCCTTTTATTGGCATACCCAGTTCCTTCCTGTCCCCCCAACTTCCATAACTCCTGGCAATCACTAATCTCCATTTGTATAATTTTGTCATTTCAAGAATATGTAAATGGAATATTACAGTATATATAACCTTTTGGGATTTGCTTTTTTCACTCAGCATAGTTCTCTGGAGGCTCATCCACGTTGTTGCATGTATCAGTAGATTGTTCCTTTTTATTGCTGAGTAGTATTCCATGGTAGGGATATACCATAGTTTGTTTATCCATTCACCCCACTGAAGGACATCTGAGTTATTTCCAGTTTGGGGCTACTACAAATAAATCTGCCATGAACATTTGTGTACAAAATTTGTGTGAATGTAAGTTTTCATTTCTCTGGGATAGAAGCCCAGGAACATGATTGCCAGATTGTGTATTAGTTGCATGTTTAGTTTTTTTTCTTATTCTTGAAATTCAGAAATTTAGCCACAGTATATCTAAGAGCATGTCTTCTTCTCTGTCTTCCTTTTCCTCATCCTCCACTGAACAACTTGGCAAGCAGATAACTTCCTCCTTCTTTAAACTCTCTGCTCTTGGTTTTTAAACTTTTTTCTTGCTATCTCTTCTCAGTCTGTATTCCCTAGGACTCTGTCTTCCATGCTTCTGCTTGCATACAATCTTCCTGGTTGATTTTGTCTGTCTGACTTCTATTATCTCCTGGTAGTCAAGGACTCTTAAATGTGTCTCAAGTCCTAACAGCTTATATGCAACTGCTTTCTAGTCTTTTCTACTTTAGGGATCTATTGAAACAAAACTCAACATGTCCAAAACTAACTCCTACTCGGTCTTCAAAATTTACTTCTACCCTACACTGGCTTCTTTCATCTTTCCAAATCTTTTTTTTCCCTCCCTCCCCCACATATCTTTTCTTCCTTTTAATTTTGAATCAATTTTAACTTTTCAAAAATATTGCAAAAATAATACACAGAATTCCTTTATACTCTTCACCCAGCTTTTCCCAGTGTTAGCATATTATATAACCATATATAATCTTATGTAACCTATCAACACTAAAAAATCAGACTAATGTGGTGTTTGCTAAATGGTGATTTCTCTAGTTCCTTCACTATTTCTACATTTATTGGAATTACACTGTAAGAAAGATCTGTCCCTCCTCATTTATTTATATATTGTTATTTATATTAGTATGGACTCATAGGTATTTATTTTATTTGATGGGCTATCATCATTTTTATTAAGTATTTCACCTTAAATTGTCCTGGATTTGGTCATTGGGCACACCTTCAAATTAGTTTCTATACTCTTTCGACATGCTCCTATCATGTTTTGAAGGTTTCCTTACTTTCTGGTCTCACAACATGTTCCAGTTTCATTTAGTGTTTTTCCTGCCCAAGCCCTGGATTCAACCATTACTCTAAGAAGTGTTGGTTCCTTTTATTGGAGAATAGTATTTGCAATAGGTATACACAATATCTGTGTGCTAGTTGTGCCTATTCCTACTGGGATGTCATTGCTTCTAGGTTTTCCCAGCAGAAAAAGCCAGCAAAAATATACACTGATCACACATAAACACACTACACAAACACACACATTTATACCTATATATCTGTCCATATATTAAAAAACATGAGTTCATAGCAACAGCTTCGACTGCAATACAATAGCACAGGTTTATTTTAGCCTTCCCCTTTTCCTTATTTGTAAATTCTTTTCCTGTTGGTGAGAAAACTAGCTCTCATAATTCACAAAATATTTACTTGTTTTCTCAATCCTAGAATACACATAAAGTTGATTCAGAGTTAAATTGTTAATCCAAAACCCTGTGAGAAAAAAATTTACTGAAAAGCATAAAATATTTGTGTATATTTTTTAATCAACTGTACAATTTGGTCAAAAGTAGAGGGTTTTGGGCTTCCCTGGTGGTGCAGTGGTTGAGAGTCTGCCTGCCGATGCAGGGGACACGGGTTCGTGCCCTGGTTCATGAAGATCCTGCATGCCGTGGAGCGGCTGGGCCCGTGAGCCATGGCCGCTCAGCATGCGCGTCTGGAGCCTGTGCTCCACAACAGGAGAGGCCACAACAGTGAGAGGCCCACGTACCGCAAAAAAAAAAAAAAAAAAAAAGTAGAGGGTTTTGGTTAAAATGATGTTGTCCAACTTGGCTTTTTTTTTTTTTTTCAGTGTGGCTCTACTATTCATTTGTAATAGAGTTATAGTTGCTTATCTTAATTATATTTCTGTAGTGTAGTTATTTGCTTTATTTAACATTTTTATATAGTTATACCTACCATTTAGTTAGCACTTACTATATATCAGGTTCATTCTAACCACTACTTTACAAAATGAATATGAAATGAATATAACTTTTTACCAAACAAGAGACCTGATATTTGGTTAATACACGTAACTAGCCAACATTCTCACAGCTTGTAAATGACTCCGAATTCCTCCTTCTTCACAACTAGTCTATTTATTGGACTTTTCTTGTTTTCCTTTATGAGTTAATGGCCCATGATCTTTGCCCATATAGTTTTAAAAAAATAAAATGTCTTTTTCTTTGATTTTTAAAAAAAGAGTTCTTTAAATGGTAAAGATTAAATCTCTCTTGTATTGTGATAAAAATATTTTTATTTACTTTGTCATTTGCTGTTTAAATAAAGTCTATGCTCTTTTAGGAGCTATACATATCACTTATTTTTCTTTATTAATTAATTAATTTATTTATTTTTGGCTGTGTTGGGTCTTCGTTGCTGCACGTGGGCTTTCTCTAGTTGCAATGAGCAGGGGCTACTCTTTGTTGTGGTATGCGGGCTTCTCATTGTGGTGGCTTCTCTTGTTGAGGAGCATGGGCTCTAGGCACGCTGGCTTCAGTAGTTGTGGCACGCAGGCTCAGTAGTTGTGGCTCACAGGCTCTAGAGCGCAGGCTCAGTAATTGTGGCGCACAGGCTTAGTTGCTCTGCGGCATGTGGGATCGTCCCAGAGCAGGCTGGAACCCGTGTCCCCTGTATTGGCAGGTGGATTCTTAACCACTGCACCACCAGGGAAGTCCATCACTTATTTTTAATGTATTTAAATGTATCAATATTTTCAATTATGGCTTCTTGGATGCCTACCAAGATAGAGGTCTTTCAAGAGCCAAGAGAGAACAATAAACAGTATCAACTAAGCAAAATAAAATCATGTTACCCTTTCTAACACCCATCTCTAACCCAAAGGAGTCGGATGTAATAGCCACCAGGAGGAGCATGACAGTGTGAAAGAGGCCTCAAGTTCTCCTGTCTAAGCTTCTCCCCACAAGGCTCAAGCATGAGTCAGGAAAGAGGACACGTTTTTAATTAAAGATAAAGGTAATACTTTGATTTAGGCTTGACTCTTTTGATACCTAAAAATGAACCAAATCCATGGGGTCTGTATAAGATATTCAAATGTAGGAAAGACACATCACAGGAGGTATGAGGGCAATATGGGTAAAGGGTGTTGTGACACTTAATTTTACATGTTAACTTGACTGGGCCATGGGATGCCCAGATATTTGGTTAAACATTATCCGGGTGTTTCTGTGAGGATGTTTCTGAATGGGATTAATATTTGAATTGGGTAGACTGAGTAAAGCAGATTGCCATTCCCAATGCAGGGACACCCAATCAGCTGAAGGGCTGAATGGAACAAAAAAGGCTTAAGTAAGGGAGAATTTGTTCTCTTTCTGCCTGTCTTTGAGCTGGGACACTGGTCTTCTACTTCCTTCGGGCTCCAACTTGAACTGGAACTTACACGATTGGCTCTCTTGCTTCTCAGGCCTTTGGACTCAGACTAAAACTACATCATCACCTCTCCTGGGTCTCCAGCTTGCCAACTGTAGATCTTGGGACTTCTCCGCCTCCATAACTGCATAAGCCAATTCCTTATTATACACACACACACACACCTTCCAGTGGTTCTGTTTCTCTGAAGAACCCCAAGTAATACAGAAGTTCTTTTCTATTTGCACTTCATTAAGTCCAGTTCATTTAAAAAACACGTTACACTAACATTTATAATGTGCTATATATATATAATGTACTAATAATTTTGCATATTTTTTCATGTTTAATTCTCACATTTATCTTTGATAGTAGGTACTATTATGCCAGTTTTATAGAGGGGGAAACAAACTCTAAGAGAAGTCAATAACTTGCCTAAAATAATAACACAAACTAGTGCTAAGTTTTAGGATTCAGTTCTCTGATGCCAAAATCAGCAATATTAATTTGTTTTCAAGTAGCAATAATCCTACATTGATAGATCTGTTTTTTTTAGAAACCTGCTTTGTAACATACAGAGGAAACAACCCTGCCTAATTTTTTCTTACACCGCCAGCATTCATTCATATTTTATTTATAACCTTGAATTTTATTGTAATATTTAAAAAGGCACGACTAAAGATTAAAACTCTGTCTTGAGTGCTAAACATCTAGTACATTCAGGGTCAAAGTATCTGATCTTAGTGAACCATATTTTTGTACTTGGCATTTTTTTTTCCCCGTGGATAGAATTACTTATAACTTGAGAAATTGTATACACTCTACATTCATGAAATGCAAAAAAAGGCAGTTCACTTGTTCTTCACAATGTGTATTAAGAAGATAATTGGACTAATAAAAATTATGCCCTTTAACAATGAGTACATTCTTTTTTTTTTTTTTTTTTTTTTTTTCTTTTTTTTTTTTGCGGTATGCGGGCCTCTCACTGTTGTGGCCTCCCCCGTTGCGGAGCACAGGCTCCAGATGCGCAGGCCCAGCGGCCATGGCTCACGGGCCCAGCCGCTCCGCGGCATATGGGATCCTCCCAGACTGGGGCACGAACCCGTATCCCCTGCATCGGCAGGCGGACTCTCAACCACTTGCGCCACCAGGGAGGCCCATGAGTACATTCTTGAATTACTTTTCTAAATATGTTTTTACCTTGGCAGCTAGCCAGACAATTGCTGCTTTATATTCCTAGTCAATATTAGCTCAAATGTAAAGCAAATGGTATATTCTCTTTTAGAAATATGAAATGATAAAACAGCATCATAGGAAATGTATAAAAATTTCCATTTTAATAAGCTGAATCACCCATAGAATGCTAAAAGAGAAGAAAGGTGCACTACTTATGATTTTAAGACATTTTCAACTTAAATGGATATGACATGTTGTAGGAATTAGCCTCCTTCATCACAGCTTTACCCTGCTTTTAGAAAAACAAGTTAAATCAGAAATAAAAAAACACACATGTGCACACACATGTATCAGATATCTGATTTTCCCTCACACACTTTTGCATGGTTTGCTCTTTCATCTCCTTTAAGATTTGGCTTCAATGTCACATTCTCAGCCATAGTTTCTCTAACCACTCAATTTAAAACTGAATGCTTTTCTTCCCCCAATCTTTCCCAGCACTCCCTCACCACCTTCCATGCTTTATTTTTCTCCTTAACAGTTACCAGCCTCTGGCATCTTATTTATTGTTTGCCCCTCTGCACCAAGATGTAAACCTTCCAAGAAAGCAGTAAACTTGTCCATTTTGTTCACCTGTCCTAGAACAGTGCCTGACACATAAGAGGTATTCAATGCAATGCTGACATTCTCACATATTTTAAATTACCTTATAAATTTAAATTTCTTTTATAATTTTTCTTTAACATGGGATTTATTTGGCACTTTATCTTTCAAAATATATAAAGGGTCATTATCATTTTGCTATCAATTTACATCTTAATTTATTGTTGTAAAACAATGCAATCAACAATATTGCTTCTTTGAAATTATTTTTCATTCTGTTTATGTCCTAATAGTTACTCAATTTTTATCAATGTTCCACGTGGCCTTGAGAAATAATCTTTATTTTCCAATTATTCAGTACATGGTTCTATATACTCGTTTAGGAAGACTTTTTCAAATCTATATACTTACCAAACATTTTGTCTTCTTCATCTATCATTTACCAAGAGAAATGTGTTTAAAATTTCACAGAAAATATCAAATGGTGGATTTATCCACTTCCCTTTGTATCTGTGATGCTTTGTGTCTTAATGAATTTAGCGTTATTATATATTCTACTGAATTAAACCTTTTAAATTTTATGGTAATCTTTAATTTCTAGCCATATTTTTCTGCCTTAAAAAGCTTTCCTTATGCTAATATAGCTAGATCAGTTCTATTTTTGTTTCTATTTGTCTGGCGTTTTTTCCGTATTTTAACTTTTAATCTTCCTCTGTCCTATAGGAACAACATGGGAAACTTAAATTTGCAAATCTGAATGTCATTTACTGGCCAGAAAGAATTAATGTGACTGTCAGATCCCTAGATGATGTAATTTAAACCTAGACAAAAATAGTAATCTAGTATGATGCCATAAAATATTTTAAAATTTATATTAAATATCTTGTATTCTGTAGTGAGTGCCATATTTTATGATAGACATAGAAGAACAAATACTGGCTAAAATGAATGTATCTGATTCTTACAATAACTCTGTGAGATAGTGAAAGTGTTATCTCTACATTACAGGTAGAGATATATAGGCTTAGGCAGTTTTTAATGATTTTTCAAGCTTACTCATGTGGCAGAAGAAGAACTAGAATTGATATCTTTGGACTCCCAGTCTAGGTTTCTTTCACTCTTTGACAGTGCCTTTCTCTAGCACTTATATTTCTCAAGTAAGTAAACATGTGATGTGGAGATTGTTCCAGATAACATATAGGGGATGTTAAAATGCTAGACATCTGTTACTCACCACAGACTCATTGATGGAGTCACCAGGACTAAAACTATCAGTAAACCCCTTTGAACAGGAGCATAATGGAAATAATTAAACTAAGATAATCATGCTAATAAAGGCAAGAAGGGAAAAATAACAATATAGAAAAACACATTAGCCTTGGTAAGTCTCTGAATCTTTCTTTTGTCTGTAATTAGTTTTTATGTCATCTCCCACCAGGGTATGCATATGTATCACTTAGTAAACAAATGAAATATAAGGCCACTGAAAAATCATAACTTTAATAATAAAATCACTGTCTTTGTGTTTAATGTGTGCTCTCTCTTTTTATTTTACAAACTACAGGTGTTTAAATATAATCTCTTCCCAGTGAATAGAAACATTTCTATGAAGAAAGCTTATCTTATGCAGCAAAGTACAGAAATAGCCTTGTAGAGCTGGGTATTTAAAGCAATTAATTGCATGTCTAGTTAAGGAAATATGCCATAATCATTAAACACATAAATGGTAACAAGCCATTTCCTTAATGAATCCCTATCAAGGTATATTAAAGCCAGCTTTACAAATAGCCTTAAAAAATCATTTGGACTAACAAAATTTATCTAGTCTGCCAGATTAGCAGAGTCCTCAACTATGTTCCAGCTTCTTCTGTGTTCTGAGAAACTTATCCTCCCTTCTTCAGCTTCCTTTTTCCTATTGCTGCAGCTGACAACCTTCTTTATGAATCCCTCAGTTTTCCTCTTAAGCTCTGTCTGTTTCTCTTTTTCTCTGTGACTACTAATGGAATATACAGTGATGAGAGTGCACTTTTTAATACTCAGTTGTACTTAGTGGACATCATCTAGACATATAACATTTATATCTCTCTGCAACTGCACCCACAGCTCTGTAGAATGTCTACACTGACACGACGTTCCAGCATCTCCATTCATTGATGCAGGCTTCCCCGTAAACATAACCTTTTATTATCGACACTCATGATTTTCACTCTTAATTTCCCTTAGACAGCATTTTAGCTCTATCCAAAGTGATGTGGTGCTCTGAACAAACTATGCTGAGGCTCCCAATGAAGATGAAGAGTATGTAACGTCCATAGATATTTACTGAGACTCTTCTTTGGGCCTAACACAATGCTTAGTGTTGAGGCCCTGAGCATGGGTAATTGGAAGTTATGTCTTATAAGTGAAAACAGTATGACAGGAATAATAACTAAGTTGAAATATGCATTATTTGTCACACCTGAATAACACCAAGATATCCAAAGGAAAATCTAGAGAACTGAAAAGTATGAATAGAATTCTAGACAGTCTGGGTCTTGACTTTAATTCAGCTGTACAGCAGTGACATTAGAGGCCCTAGAAGTGTAAGTGGCCTTTAAAGGAAAAATCATAGAGAATATAACCACACCTCAATCATGTTAAATACCTACCAATGGAGGTAGAAAAGAAGTTATAATGCAGAAGATTAAGAATACACTCATGGGGCTTCCCTGGTGGCGCAGTGGTTGGGAGTCCGCCTGCCGATGCAGGGGACGCGGGTTCGTGCCCCGATCCCGGAGGATCCCACGTGCCGTGGAGCGGCTGGGCCCGCGAGCCATGGCCGCGGAGCCTGTGTGTCCGGAGCCTGTGCTCCGCAACGGGAGAGGCCACAGCAGTGAGAGGCCCGCGTACAGCAAAAAAAAAAAAAAAAAAAAAAAGAATACACTCATGATAAATTTGCCAGAAATAGCAGAGCAGAGTCTAGGCTTTCCTAATGCTCTAAAGAAAGAGAAGAAAGCTCTGAAGGAAAACTTTATCTCTTTGTACCTTCATTAAAATCAAATCAAACCAGTGAAGTTGTATGGAGTAAATATGACTATTCCTACTTCACCTATGTGAAAAACAAGGCCCACAGGGATTAGAAAATTTTTACTGAGATCAACAATTTATTATAGAACAGAAATTGTTTTCTAGGTATCCTGTTTTCTCAAAGTCTTTACTTTCTATTAGGCGCATTCAAAGTGAAGCTAGGGGGAGAGTGAAAGGCACTGCTGCTCAGTTAATTAGGAATAGTGGAAAAGCCACTTGGTTTATCAAAAAAGCAACTGTTGTGAGAAGTCAGTTGACTGGACAACTTTCTTAAATCTCCCCTCTTCTCTGCGATGAGTCATCAGAATAGGTTAAATTTCTATTGAAAATACTGTACTTTTCCCCCATCTGGTCTATAAATAGCATGTTAACATAGGGCAGAATCTGTGTTAGGACTAGTTGATAGAAAATAATTTAATAAAGATTAAAAATAATTTGGGGCATATTAAGATGTTCTCATACATTAACCAAAAAGACCAATATTTACTCCTTGTTACACATGTATTGAGAAGGTCTATGGTAACATTAAAAGGAGAAAAAAATAGAATATCTGTTCTAGAAAGAAGTGTGGATAACATGGTCTTCGAAGGGTGTTTAAAAAAATAGGTTTACTGAGGTATAAATGATGTAGGATAAACTGCACATATTTAAAGTATACAATTTGATAAGTTGTGATATATGCATAGATCTGTGACATCACCACCAAAATCAACACAATGAATATATCCATCATCCCTAAAAGTTTCCTCATACTCCTTTGTAATCCTTCTCTTTTATTCCCACCTCTATCCCCAGGCAACCACTGATTTGCTTTCTGTCACTATACATTAAATTTGCATTAAATTGTGTGTCTCTGTGTGTGTGTGTGTAAGTGTGTATGTGTGTGTCATTGTGTATGTGTGTGTGTGTGCATCTGATCTAATAAAAGCAGTTTAAAAAAGCATTTGGAAGCTAATTATGAATTGATAATTTTTTCTTAAAAGTGTTAGAAAACTGTGACTTACTTCAGTACCTGTGGGCTTCTTCAGGTCATCCAGGTAACTGAAAAAGAGAGTAGATACCATTCTCACTTTCAGATTCTTCAGAATTTATCAACCTCATTTTGTCACAGTACATCCTAGAGGTAGGTGACTTAGAATGACAAGTTTATCTAAAAGCTGTAAACTCTTCTCCTTTGCAACATATTTTGAATCACCTTTCTGCATTAAAAACAAGAATAACAAAAAACCTACAGTCTGTTATAGACATTTGGAGTATTTTCAGAAAAACAGGAGATTTTGAATTTAAACACTTTCCCCAATCACAGGCTCCAGTACTCAAGGGGCCCATCGTGATTTTGTCTCCTTGTGAGCTCTCATTACCTTGTAATAAAGTATGACCTTTTAAAGTAGGACAGCCATGGATTTCAATCCTAGATCCACCATTAATCCTATATAAACTTGGGAAATTATGGACTAATTTAGCATCTTACCATTGTCACCAAAAGTTAGCCAGAGAAAGACAAATATCATATGATATCACTTATACGTGGAATCTAAAAAAATGGTACAAATGAACTTATTTACAAAACAGAAATAGAATCACAGATGTAGAAAACAAACTTCTGGTTACTGGGTGGGGGGAGAGGCAGGAGGTATAAATTGTGAGATTGGGATTGACATATATACACTACTATATATAAAATACACAACTAACAAGAACCTACTGTATAGCACAGGGAACTCTACTCAGTACTCTGTAATGACCTATATGGCAATAGAATCTAAAAAGGAGTGGATATATGTATATGTATAACTGATTCACTTTGCTGTACAGCAGAAACTAACACAACAGAGAGACTGGTTCAAGATGGTGGAGTAGAAGGATGTGCGCTCACTCCCTCTTGCAAGAGCACTGGAATCACAACTAACTGCTGAACGGTCATCAACAAGAAGACACTGGAATTCACCAAAAAAAAGATACCCCACATCCAAAGACAAAGGAGAAGCTGCAATGAGATGGTAGGAGGGACACAATCACAATAAAATCAAATCCCATAACCACTGGGTGGGTGACTCACAAACTGGAGAACAATTATACCACAGAAGTCCACCAACTGGAGTGAAGGTTCTGAGCCCACATCAGGCTTCCCAAGCTGGGGGTCTGGCAACAAGAGGAGGAATTCCCAGAGAATCAGACTTTGAAGGCTGGTGGGATTTGATTGCAGGACTTTGACAGGACTGGGGGAAACAGAGACTCCACTCTTCGAGGGCACACACAAAGTAGTGTGTGCATCAGGACCCAAGGAAAAGGAGCAGTGACCCCATAGGAGACTGAACCAGACCTACCTGCCAGTGTTGGAGGGTCTCCTGCAGAGGCGGAGGTGGCTGTGGCTCACCGTGGGGAAAAGAAAACTGGCAACAGAAGTTCTGGGAAGTACTCCTTGGCATGAGCTCTCCTGGAGTCCTCCATTAGCCCCACCAAAGAGCCTGTAGCCTCCAGTGCTGCGTCACCTCAGGCCAAACAACCAACAGGGAGGGAACTCAGCCCCACCCATCAGCAGACAAGAGGATTAAAGTTTTGCTGAGCTCTGCCCACCAAAGCAACACCCAGCTCTACCCACCACCAGTCCCTCCCATCAGGAAACTTGCACAGCCTCTTAGATAGCCTCATCCACCAGAGGGCAGACAGCAGAAGCATGAAGAACTACAATCCTGCAGCCTGTGGAATGAAAACCATATTCACAGAGATAGATAAAATGAAAAGGCAGAGGACTATGTACCAGATGAAGGAACAAGATAAAACCCCAGAAAAACAACTAAATGAAGTGGAGATAGGCAACCTTCCAGAAATAGAATTCAGAATAATGATAGTGAAGATGATCCAGGACCTCGGAAAAACAATGGAGGCAAAGATCAATATGATGCAAGAAATGTTTAACAAAGACCTAGAAGAATTAAAGAACAAACAAACAGAGATGTACAATACAATAACTGAAATGAAAAATACACTAGAAGGAATCAATAGCAGAATAACTGAGGCAGAAGAACGGAGAAGTGACGTGGAAGACAGAATGGTGGAATTCACTGCCGCAGAACAGAATAAAGAAAAAAGAATGAAAGGAAATGAAGACAGCCTGAGAGACCTCTGGGACAATATTAAACACACCAACATTCGCATTATAGGGGTCCCAGAAGGAGAAGAGAGAGAGAAAGGACCTGAGAAAATATTTGAAGAGATTATAGTCGAAAACCTCCCTAACATGGGAAAGGAAATAGCCACCCAAGTCTAGGAAGTGCAGAGAGTCCCACGCAGGATAAACTCAAGGAGAAACACAGCGAGACACACAGTAATCAAATTAACAAAAATTAAAGACAAACAAAAATTATTAAAAGCAATAAGGAAAAAATGACAACATACAAGGGAACTCTCATAAGGTTAACAGCTGATGTCTCAGCAGAAACTCTACAAGCGACAAGGCAGTGGCACGATATAGTTAAAGTGATGAAAGGGAAGAACCTACAACCAAGATTACTTTACCTGGCAAGGATCTCATTCAGATTTGATGTAGAAATCAAAAGCTTTACAGACAAGCAAAAGCTAGGAAAATTCAGCACCACCAAACCAGCTCTACAACAAATGCTAAAGGAACTTCTCTAAGTGGGAAACACAAGATAAGAAAATGACCTACAAAAACAAACTCTAAACATTTAAGAAAATGGTAAAAGGAACATACATATTGATAATTACTTGAAACATGAATGGATTAAATGCTCCAACCAAAAGACACAGGCTCGCTGAATGGATACAAAAACAAGGCCCATATATATGCTGTCTACAAGAGACCCACTTCAGACCTAGGGACACATACAGGTTGAAAGTGAGGGGATGGAAAAAGATATTCCATGCAAATGGAAATCAAAAGAAAGCTGGAGTAGCAATACGCATATCAGATAAAATAGACTTTAAAATAAAGAATGTTACAAGAGACAAGGAAGGACACTACATACATAATGATCAAGGGATCAATCCAAGAAGAAGAGATATAACAATTATAAATATATATTCACCCAACATAGGAGCACCTTGATACATAAGGCAAATGGTAACAGCTATAGAAGAGGAAATCGACAGTAACACAATAATAGCGGGGGACTTTAACACCTCACTTATACCAATGGACAGATCATCCAGCCAGAAAATTAATCAGGAAACACAAGCTTTAAATGACACAATAGACCGGATAGATCTAATTGATATTTATAGGACATTCCATACAAAAACAGCAGATTACACTTTCTTCTCAAGTGCACATGGAACATTCTCCAGGATAGATCACATTTCAGGTCACAGATCAAGCCTCGGTAAATTTAAGAAAATTGAAATCATATCAAGCATCTTTTCCGACTAGAACAATATGATATTAGAAATAAATTACAGGGAAAAAATGTAAAAAACACAAACACAAGGAGGTTAAAGAATACATTACTAAATAACTAAGAGATCACTGAAGAAATCAAGCATGAAATAAAAAAATACCTAAAGACAAATGACAATGAAAACACGATAATCCAAAACCTATGGGATGCAGCAAAAGAAGTTCTACAAGGGAAGTTTACAGCA
Source organism: Mesoplodon mirus (assembly GCF_964341445.2). Classification (NCBI taxonomy): domain Eukaryota; kingdom Metazoa; phylum Chordata; class Mammalia; order Artiodactyla; family Ziphiidae; genus Mesoplodon; species Mesoplodon mirus. The sequence continues at coordinate 76,015,005 of NC_138980.1, forward strand.
ATACAAGCCTACCTTAAGAAACAACAAACATCTCAAATAAACAAACTAACCTTACATCTAAAGGAACTAGAGAAAGAAGAACAAACAAAACCCACAGTTATAAGAAGGAAAGAAATCATAAAAATCAGAAGAGAAATAAATGAAATAGAAACAAAGAAAAAAATAACAAAGATCAATAAAACTAAAAACAGGTTCTTTGAGAAGATAAACAAAATTGATAAATCTTTAGCCAGACTCATCAAGAAAAAGAGGGAGGGGACTCAAATCAATAAAATTAGCAAAGAAAAAGAAGTTACAACAGACACTGCAGAAATACCAAGCATCAAAGGAGACTACTACAAGTATCTCTATGCCAATAAAATGGAAACCTGGAAGAAATGGACAAATTCTTAGACAGTTATAACTTTCCAAGACTGAACCAGGAAGAAATAAAAAATATGAACAGACCAATCACAAGTAATGAAATGGAAACTGTGATTAAAAAACTTCCAGCAAACAAAAGTCCAGGACCAGATGGCTTCACAGATGAATTCTACCAAACATTAAGAGAAGAGATAACACCCATCCTTCTCAAATTCTTCCAAAAATTGCAGAGGAAGGAACACTCCCAAACTGATTCTACAAGGCCACCATCAGCCTCTTACCAAAACCACACAAAGATCCTACAAAAAAAGAAAATTACAGACCAATATCACTGATAAATGTAGATGCAAAAATACTCAACAAAATACAAGCAAACAGAATCCAACAGCACATTAAAAGGATCATACACCATGATCAAGGGGAATTTATCCAAGGGATGCAAGGATTCTTCAATATATGCAAATCAATGTGATACACCATATTAACAAACTGAAGAATAAAAACTATGATCATCTCAATAGATGCAGAAAATGCTTGTGACAAAATTCAGCACTCATTTCTGATAAAAACCCTTCAGAGAGTGGGCATAGAGGGAACCTATCTCAACATAATAAAGGCCATATACAACAAACCCACAGCAAATGTCATTCTCAATGGTGAAAACCTGAAAGCATTTCCTCTAAGATCAGGAACAAGACAAGGATGTCCACTCTTACGACTCTTATTAAACATAGTTTTAGAAGTCCTAGCCACAGCAATCAGAGAAGAAACAGAAATAAAAGGAATACAAATTGGAAAAGAAGAAGTAAAACTGTCACTGTTTGCAGATGACATGATACTATACATAGAGAATCCTAAAGGTGCCACCAGAAAACTACTAGAGCTAATCAATGAATTTGGTAAAGCTGTAGTATACAAAATTAATGCACAGAAATCTCTGGCATTCCTATACACTAAAAACAAATGTCTGAAAGAGAAATTAAGGAAACAATCCTATTCACCATTCACCATTGCAACAAAAAGAATACAATACCTATGAATAAACCTACCTAAGGAGGCAAAAGACCTGTACTCAGAAAACTATAAAACACTGATGAAAGAAATGAAAGATAGCATAAAGATATGGAGAGATATACCATGTTATTGGATTGGAAGAATCAATATTGTGAAAATGACAATACTACCCAAAACAATCTACAGATTCAGTGCAACCCCTATCAAATTACCAATGGCATCCTTCACAGAACTAGAACAAAAAATTTTACAGTCTGTATGGAAACACAAAACACCCCAAATAACCAAAGCAATCTTGAGAAAGAAAAACAGAGCTGGAAGAATCAGGCTCCTCAACTTCAAACTATAATACAAAGGTACAGTAATCAAGACAATATGGTAAAAACAGAAAAATAGAAATATAGAACAGTGGAACAGGATAGAAAGCCCAGAGATAAACCCATGCACCTATGGTCAACTAATCTATGACAAAGGAGGCAAGGACATACACTGGAGAAAAGACAACCTCTTCAATAAGTGGTGCTGGGAAAACTGGACAACTACATGTAAAAGGATTAAATTAGAACAATCCCTAAAGCCACACACAAAAATAAACTCAAAATGGATTAAAAACCTAAATCTAAGACTGGACACTATAAAACTCTTAGAGGAAAACATAGGAAGAACACTCTTTGACATAAATCACAGCAAGATCTTTTTTGACCCACCTCCTAGAGTAATGGAATTAAAAACAAAAATAAACAAATGGGACCTAATGAAACTTAAAAGCTTTTGCACAGCAAAGGAAACCATAAACAAGACGAAAAGACAACCCTCAGAATGGGAGAAAATATTTGCAAATGAATCAACAAAGGATTAATCTCCAAAATTTATAAACAGCTCATACAGCTCAATAGTAAAAAAACAAACAATCCAATCAATACCTGGGCAGAAGACTTAAATAGACATATCTCCAAAGAAGACATACAGACTGCCAACAAACACATGAAAGGATGCTCAGCATCACTAATTATTAGAGAAATGCAAGTCAAAACTACAACGAGGTATCACCTCACACCAGTTAGAATGCGCATCATCAGAAAATCTACAAACAACAAATGCTGGAGAGGGTGTGGAGAAAAGGGAACCCTCTTGGATTGTTGGTGGGAATGCAAATTGATACAGCCACTATGGAGAACAGTATGGAGGTTCCTTAAAAATCTACAAATAGAACTACCATATGACCCAGCGATCCCACTACTGGGCATATACCATGAGAAAACCATAATTCAAAAAGACACATGCACCCCAATGTTCATTGCAGCACTATTTACAATAGCCAGGACACGGAAGCAATGTAATAGCCTATCGACAGATGAATGGATAAAGAAGATGTGGTACATATATACAATGGAATATTACTTAGCCATAAAAAGGAATGAAATTGGGTCATTTGTAGGGACGTGGATGGACCTAGAGACTGTCATACCGAGTGAAGTAAGTCAGAAAGAGAAAAACAAATATTGTATATTAATGCATATATGTGGAATCTAGAAAAATGGTACAGATGAACCGGTTTGCAAGGCAGAAATAGAGACACAAATGTAGAGACAAACATATGGACACCAAGGGGGGAAAGCGAGGGTTGGGGGGCTGTTGGTGGTGGGATGAATTGGGAGATTGGGATTGACATATATACACTAATATGTATAAAATAGATAATAAGAACCTGCTGTATAAAAAAATTAAATTCAAAAAAAAAAAAAAAACCAGACAGACAATAAGTACAGGTGAGGATGTGGAGAAATTGGAACCCTCATACACTGTTGGTGGGAATGTGTAGCCACTTCTTAAAAGTCTGCAGTTCCTCAAATGGTTAAACAGAGTTACTATATGACCAGAATTGCCACTCCTAGGTATACATCTAAGAGATATGAAAACATTAAGTCCACACAAAAACATGTACATGAGTGCTTATAGTAGCATTCTTTATAAAATCCAAAAGACAGAAGCAACCCCACTGTCTATAAACTGATGAATGGATAAACAAAATGTGGCATATCCATACAATGGAAAATTATTCAGCAATAAGAAAGAATAAGTAATAATATAGGCTACAACAAGGATGAACCTTGACAACATTATGCTAAGTGAAAGAAGCCAGTCACAACAGACCACATATTGTTATTATTTCATTCATGTAAAATGTCCAAATGCATAGAGAGAAAAAGTAGATAATAAAAAATAAATTATAAAAAGAAACTAAGACAACATTGTAAATCAACTATAGTCCAATAAAAATTAATTTAAAAACAAATAAAACAACCATATGCTTTATGTTAGAGACCATTTAATGTCTTTGGAGAATTTAAAATAGATAAAAAACCATAAATAGTTTTAAAAAACCTCCCAAAAACATATAAACTAAATATCTATCACATAAAAACACTGTGCAACTCCAAAGAATCCTACCCAATCTGCAAATATACCCAATAACAAACAATAAAATAATCTAAGAGAAAAGGAAATCGAGGGTGTCAGTAGATAAGAAATTACCCACAGCAAAGGAAAACAGAAGGGGGCAAACAGGCCGAGGCTCCTGTGGGCTGTTTACTGATGCTTTGACATTGCTCTTTAAGGTAGCTGCCCAGTATAGAACACAACAGTTCCATCTAGATTTCCTCCTTTAACTTTTATCATAACTAAAATAACCCTCACTAAAATAAATTACATTTGGGTAACAAGCTTTATAAACATAAAGATTTCTCACTAAAGAGGTATTATAAATCACAAAACACATTAATTTAGGCAATTTTACCCTTCCGGAACAATCTGTAGTTTGAATAAATACTAAAGTACAATGCAGTTGGTAAAGTCATGATTATTCAAACACCACTGATTGCTGTTTTTTTTTTTTTACATCTTTATTGGAGTATAATTGCTTTACAATGGTGTGTTAGTTTCTGCTTTATAACAAAGTAAATCAGTTATACATATACATACGTTCCCACATCTCTTCCCTCTTGCATCTCCCTCCCTCCCTCCCTCCCTATCCCACCCCTCTAGGTGGTCACAAAGCACGGAGCTGATCTCCCTGTGCTATGCGGCTGCTTCCCACTAGCTATCTATTTTACATTTGGTAGTGTATATATGTCAGTGCTACTCTCTCACTTTGTCACAGCTTATCCTTCCCCCTCCCCATATCCTCAAGTCCATTCTCTTAATTTTGAAAAATTTCCCAACATTTTAGTTTGTCAAATTGAACACCCAAAGAATACAGTACAGGAAAAGATAACCTTTAATTTAGAAATAACTGACATTCCATTGACATTTCATATCCCTTCCTAAAGTATCTGTCAAATATTCTCACTTTGTCCTTCCTCAGTAATCACTAGGAGGGGTCTGTTAACTGGGAAGACAAGAGATGCATACTAGAACGGATGACAATGTGACCTTTAGAGGACAGTCATGGATTTCATCCTCAGCTTTGTCATTCATCCTGATGATGTTGGAAAATGATTTGACCTCTCTACACCTAAGTTTCTTCAATTTCAAAATGCAAAGGACTCTTTCATTGGCTCTTGTGATGAATAATTGACATAATGCATATAAAGTAGTGAGTATGTATGTTCGTTGAGAAAAAATTACACAGAGAATGACTTAAGGTTTTTAGATTGTGACACACACACTATTGTGAACTAGAGCAGACTGGTTCAAACTTTTAAAAACAGATTCTAGGAAGGGCCTCTCTCTCTCTCCCCTGACCCTCCCTCTCACTCCTTCCCTCCTTCACTCCTTCTTTCTTCTCATCTACTTCTCACCCTCCATTTCACTTCCCTTTCTGTATTGATAAGTACCCTACACAGTGAACACTGAAATTCCTTTTCCAGCTATTAATGGATAAATGGCTAGACATATTCAGGGTAGTTTTAAAATTAGAAATTATCCTTTCATTATCAGGTAACTGTAGATGTCTTTAATTTTGATATTAAAATATGTGGAAGATTTATTAAGATTTTTTTTCTGGCCATGCACATAAAATGATTCAACACAATATTTACCCTCTTGTCACCAGTGCTTCAATCTATTCATATAACATAGATACTTCTCACTTATTTTCCATAGTGATGTCAATATAAATCATGTAATTTTTAAAATCTTTATTTATTTATTTTTGGCTGCATTGGGTCTTCGTTGCTGTGAGCAGGCTTCTGTAGTTGTGGTGAGAGGGGGCTACTCTTCGTTGTGGTGCACAGGCTTCTCATTGCGGTGGCTTCTCTTGTTGCGGAGCACAGGCTCTAGGCACAGCGGGCTTCAGTAGTTGTGGCACGCAGGCTCAGTAGTTGTGGCTCATGGGCTCTAGAGTGCAGGCTCAGTAGTTGTGGCGCATGGGCTTAGTTGCTTCGCAGCATGTGGGATCTTCCAGGACCAGGGCTCAAACCCGTGTCCCCTGCACTGGCAGGTGGATTCTTAACCACTGTGCCACCAGGGAAGCCATATAATGTTTTAAAAATAACAAAATTCAGTATTAAAGCAAAGTAGGTTATTAGGAAATACCTAGTACAACTCTCATTGTACAGATAATGAAAAGACTTCCAAATGGGTGGCTCTTAATACCCCTTGTGATTCTTTTATTGTTTTTAAGATAATTCCAGAAGAAATGCGAGACAGATGTGTGTTCCATGTACCATCCTGAACTAGATGACTTCATATAATCTTCTACTCATAATTTCGTTGGAAGGACAACGCATCCACTAACATAATCTGAAAATCATTAGACTACATACCTATTCCTGCTTCCAAAATGCTATATCATTGGTTGTTTTTCATGGGTCTGGCATCTCTCTCCCTCTGGCTACTGTGAATTCTCCTACTTTATAGGGAGCCCTGAGAATAATTCTTCCAGACAATCACATTAAAGTTGTTCATTAAAAGTTGTTTATTAATAAATGCATGTTTATCAAAATAGAAATGCAGCCAGAAGCTTCCTTCTGCTTTCTATTCCCAGCTGTTCAAGTTAAAAATGACTGAAGATATGGCTGATTTAGTATTTTTACCTTCAAGTCAACTTTTGGTAATTGGGTAGGAGCCCTGGGGGCACTAGTAATATTCTATTTCTTTTAGGAATGGTAGTTTTCATGATTATGTTCTTTTTTTTAAATTCACACAAAAAATTCACTTCTCTGAACACTTACAATTTATTTACTCTTTGCATGTATATTTTACTTTGATAAAGTTTAAAATTAAAAAAATTATTTTAAAAAGAAAATAAAATTATATAACATCAAAAATTTTTAATGTGCTTTTCAAGAAGTTATCTGGTTTAGAAAAATCACAGAAGATAACTGAAAAGATGAATGTGCTTACATGAAAGTAAGAAATATTTTACTGGATAATTTTTAGAATATTAACTCTAATTTGGCCAGTGAAAGTACATCAAGTGAAACACATTGTGCTTTTTAAATTAAAAGAAATTAGTTCATTTCTATCTTTTATATAAATGTTAAATAAACATTAAAATAATTATGTAGGTCTATAAAGAGTGATATGGGAAGAATTCCAAGAGTTATTAAGTGAAAAAAGTAAGTTGCAAAGAACTGTATATTGCATGACCTATTTTGGGATTTTGTTTCTAGTTTTTCTAAGTAGGTTAGTTTTTGCCTTACTTTGAACTTTATATAAATGAAACTATAAAGCATGATTCTTGTATGTCAGTAAAGAAATACAAATGTTACCAAATTCAGGGAAGAAAAAGATCAAGTGAAATATTCCCAAAACTGTCAGTGGAATTTATATTTGATGATTGAGATAATGAGAGATTTTACATCACTATATTATATAGTTTCATAATATTTTCTTATGAATGTGCATTGATTTGATAATCAGGAGAAAGAATTACAGCTCTTTTGTGTTAGAAGTTTTCTCATTTATTCTGGCACTTGGGGATTTCTTGTTCTCTTACTGAGCAGAGCTATGAACATATATAATTCTTTACAAATATTTTAACCACCATTTCTATTTGTTTTTCATGAAAAGAGGTTCCACATTAGAACTGAGTGTCCTATTTATTTTCTATCTTTCCAGTATACCAAAAGTTCTGTTCCCTCTGAAGATACTCTTTTTCTAGTAATGCTAGATCTTTGTTTCTTTTCTTATATCTGCTCTCTTCCTTTGTAACAAAGGAAATTGTGCCAGGAGAAGAAGTAGAAATATGTTTCAGGCTATCATCTTGATTTAATGACCCATAATATTTATTAAATTCACTGACTGTATCTAAATTCCTGGGGTGAGCCCTAGAGAAACAAGATGAGACAGATTGTGTGGTTGTGAAGATATGAAAAAGAGCTGAAGAACTACATTCATTGACCAGATCTTCACGTGCAGGTCACTGTGCAAAGTGCTATAAATTATTATATTTTATCCTTACAAAAATCCTATGATATAGATTTTGTTCTCTTTATTGGTTTTGTTTAGTTTTGCAGACAACTGTAACAAATGATCACAAACTTGGTGGCTCAAAACAACAGAAATTTATTCTCCAGAGTTATGGAGGCTAGCAGTCCAAAGTCAATAGCACAGGTCCCAAAATCAAGGTGTCAAGAGGGCCAGACTTTCTCCAGAGGCTCTGGAGGAAAATCTATTTCTGGCCTATTCCAGCATTTGGCAGCTGCTAGCATTCCTTGGCTTACAGCCATATCACTCCAATCTTTAAGGTCAGCATCTTCACATCTTCATGTCTTTCCCTCTGTCTCTTTATTACAAGGATACTAGTGTTTGTCTTTAGGGTTCATCCTTTTTTTCTTTCCAATTTCTCCCTTTGGGGATAGTAATGTCTATAATATGGTTGTCCCACCGTCATATTTTGGAAGGAGAAAATCTGTCTGACTGCACGGATTCATAGCTGAAGAGGAATTTTGCCTCCAGATGAACCATACTTCAAGTCTCACCCATTATCTGATTTAGATGATACTTAGGTGAAATTTTGGACTTTGAGTTGATACTGGAATTGAATAAGACTTTTGGGGCTGTTGAAATCAGGTGACTGAATTTAGCATGTTATAAGAACATGAATTTGGAGGGCTGGAGGGTGGAATGTTATGGGATGAACTGTGCCCCCACTTGGACCAAAGTCATATATTAAAATCCTAATCTCTAGTACCTCAGAAAGTGACTGCATTTAAAAACAGGGTCTTTATGGAGAGGACCCAAATGTCTATCAACTGATGAATGGGTAAATGAAATGTGGTCCTTCCATTCAATGGACTATGATTAGCCAACAAAAGGAATGAAATATGGATACAGGCTCAACATGGATGAACCTCAAAAACATTATATTCAGTGAAAGAAGCCAGATAATGAAGTCATAAATTGTAAAATTCCATTTACAAAAGTGTCCAGGATAAGTAAATCCATAATTGTAGAGAGTACCTCTCTGGTTGCCAGGGGCTGGGGGACCTAGTGGGATGGCACTGACTGCTAGTGGCTATGCCTCCCTTTTTTGGGACAAAATGTTCTAAACTTAGATTGTGGTAATGGTTGCACCACTTTGTAAATATGCTAAAACCACTGACTTGTACACTTTAAGCAGGGAGCTTTATGGCATGTAAACTGTATCTCAATAAAATTGTTTAACAAATAAAAATATAGGGTCTTTGAAGATGTAATTAAGTTGAAATGAGGTTATTAGTTTATGCCCTAATCCAATATGATTAGTATCCTCACAAAAAGAGGAAATTAGGACACAGACACACACAGAGTGAAGACCATGTGAGAACACAGGGAGAAGATGGTCATTTATGAGCCCCAAGGAGAGAGACCTCAGAAGAAGCCAATTCTGCTGGTACCCTGATCTTGGATAGTAGCCTCCAGCGTTGTGAGAAAATAAGTTTCTGTTGTTTAAGAAACTTAATCTGTTGTCCTTTGTTATAGCAGCCCTAGTAAACTACTACACCCCATCTCAAGATCCTAACTTAGCATATCTGCAAAGTCTCTGCCATGTAAGATAATATTTACAGGATCTGTATATTAGGACCTGATAGTTTTGAAGGGCCATTTTTCAGCTGATCACACTTTCATTTTACAAATGAAGAAATAGAGTTTGAGAGGTTCAGAACAACTGGCTTTATATTATCTATTTATAGTTTATGGTAGGATTTAAAAAAAATATAGGACACATAAAAACTAGTGTATTAAATCAACAATGGTACTTTCACAGTGCCATGCTCCACTTCCACTCCCGTCAAGAATGGAAAACTGAAATTCTAGCAGATATTAATAGAGGATAAGTAGTAAGAGAATATTTTATTTTTCTTGTATCTTATCTGAGGTATATAAGATCATTTTGAAATAGCAATTAATAGCATTTGTTGACAATAACAGTGACCAGAAAAAGGATCAAAAAGCAAAACATTGGTAACAACCTATGGATCCCACAGTTGTGAAGGAAGATACATGTAGAGAATTGAGCACAAAGGAAAAAGTAAGATGCGAAGGAAGTTCCAGGTCCAGAATTCTGTGAGCATGTGTATTCATAACCCTTTTCCACAGTTTTACAAAAATACATTTCAAACTATCAATATGGTTAATATGAGACATTGTGTAGCTTTTTCTTTTAAGAAGTTATTCCTTTTCAACACATTTGAAAAATTAAATTTGCTCACACATCTATCTTCCACCATGTAAAAACAATTAAAAATTCTTTCATTTAGACTTCCGGGGAAGATGGCGGAAGAGTAAGATACGGAGATCACCTTCCTCCCCACAGATACACCAGAAATACAGCTACACGTGGAACAACTCCTACAGAACACCTACTGAACGCTGGCAGAAGACCTCAGACCTCCCAAAAGGCAAGAAACTCCCCATGTACCTGGGTAGGGCAAAAGAAAAAAGAATAAACAGAGACAAAAGGATAGGGATGGGACCTGCACCAGTGGGAGGGAGCCATGCAGGAGGAAAGGTTTCCACACACTAAGAAAGTCCTTCGCAGGCGGAGACTGCGGGTGGTGGAGGGGGAAAGCTTTTGAGTCGCGGAGGAGAGCATAGCAACAGGGGTGCGGAGGGCAAAGCGGAGAGATTCCCGCACAGAGGATCGGTGCCGACTGGCACTCACCAGCCCGAGAGGCTTGTCTGCTCACCTGCCGGGACGGGCAGGGGCTGGGAGCTGAGGATAGGGCTTCGGAGGTCGGATCCCTGTGAGAGGACTGGGGCTGGCGGCGTGAACACAGCCTGAAGGGGCTAATGCGCCATAGTACCCGGGAGGGAGTCCGGGAAAAAGTCTGGACCTGCCGAAGAGGCAAGAGACTTTTTCTTCCCTCTTTGTTTCCTGGTGCGCGAGGAGAGGGGATTAAGAGCGCTGCTTAAAGGAGCTCCAGAGACGGGCGTGAGCCGCGGCTGAAAGCACGGACCCCAGAGACGGGCGTGGGACGCTGGGGCTGCTACTGCTGCCGCCAAGAGGCCTGTGTGCGAGTGCAGGTCACGGTCCATGCCCCACTTCCGGGGAGACTGTGCAGCCCATCACTGCCGGGGTCCCAGGATTACAGGGACGGCTTCCCCGGGAGAGCGCACGGTGCGCCTCGGGCTGGTGCAATGTCGCGTCGGCCTCTGCTGCCGCAGGCTCGCCCCCGCACTCCGTGCCCCTCCCTCACCCCGGCCGGAGTGAGCCAGAGTCCCCGAAGCGGCTGCTCCTTTAAACCTGTCCTGTCTGAGCGAAGAACAGATGCCCTCCAGCGACCTACACACAGAGGCAGAGCCAGATCCAAAGCTAAGACCCGGGAGCTGTGAGAACAAAGAAGAGAAAGGGAAATCTCTCCCAGCAGCCTCAGAAGCACCGGATTAAAGCTCCACAATCAACTTGATGTACCCTGCATCTGTGGATTACATGAATAGACAACGAATCATATCAAATTGAGGAGCCGTGTGGATGAAAGGTTCTTGGTGCTGCAGCCAGGAGTCAGTGCTGTGCCTCTGAGGTGGCAGAGCCAACTTCAGGACACTGGTCCACAAGAGACCTCCCAGCTCCACATAATATCAAATGGCGAAAATCTTCCAGAGATCTCCATCTCAACACCAGCACCCAGCTTCACTCAACGACCAGCAAGCTACAGTGCTGGACACCCTATGCCAAACAACTAGCAAGACAGGAACACAACGCCACCCATTAGCACAGAGGCTGCCTAAAATCATAAAAAGTCCACAGACACCCCAAAACACACCACCAGATGTGGACGTGTCCACCAGAAAGACAAGATCCAGCCTCGTCCACCAGAACACAGGCACTAGTCCCCTCCACCAGGAAGCATACAAAATCCACTGAACCAACCTTAGCCATTGGGGACAGACACCAAAAACAATGGGAACTACGAACCTGCAGCCGGCAAACAGGAGACCCCAAACACAGTAAGATAAGCAAAATGAGAAGACAGAAAAACACACAGCAGGAGAAGGAGCAAGATAAAAACCCACCACACCTAACAAATGAAGAGGAAATAGGCAGTCTACCTGAAAAAGAATTCAGAATAATGATAGTAAAGATGATCCAAAATCTTGGATATAGAATAGACAAAATGCAAGAAACAGTTAACAAGCACCTAGAAGAAATAAAGATGAATCAAGCAACGATTAGAAACACAATAAATGAAATTAAAAATAATCTAGATGGGATCAATAGCAGAATAACTGAGTCAGAAGAACGGATAAGTGACGTGGAAAATAAAATAGTGGAAATAACTACTGCAGAGCAGAAGAAAGAAAAAAGAATGAAAAGAACTGAGGACAGTCCCAGAGACCTCTGGGACAACATTAAATGCACCAACATTCGAATTATAGGAGTTCCAGAAGAAGAAGAGGAAAAGAAAGGGACTGAGAAAATATTTGAAGAGATTATAGTTGAAAACTTCCCTAATATGGGAAAGGAAATAGTTAATCAAGTCCAGGAGGCACAGAGAGTCCCATACAGGATAAATCCAAGGAGAAATACGCCAAGACAAATATTAATCAAACTGTCAAAAATTAAGTACAAAGAAAACATATTAAAAGCAGCAAGGGAAAAACAACAAATAACACACAAGGGAATCCCTGTAAGGTTAACAGCTGACCTTTCAGCAGAAACTCTGCAAGCCAGAAGGGACTGGCAGGACACATATAAAGTGATGAAGGAGAAGAACCTGCAACCAAGATTACTCTACTCAGCAAGGATCTCATTCAGATTTGATGGAGAAATTAAAACCTTTACAGACAAGCAAAAGCTGAGAGAGTTCAGCACCACGAAACCAGCTTTACAGCAAATGCTAAAGGAACTTCTCTAGGCAAGAAACACAAGAGAAGGAAAAGACCTGCAATAATGAACCCAAAACAATTAAGAAAATGGGAATAGGAACATACATATTGATAATTACCTTAAATGTAAATGGACTAAATGTTCCCACCAAAAGACACAGATTGGCTGAATGGATACAAAAACAAGACCCATATATATGCTGCCTACAAGAGACCCACTTCAGACCTAGAGACACATACAGACTGAAAGTAAGGGGATGGAAAAAGATATTCCATGCAAATGGAAACCAAAAGAAAGCTGGAGTAGCAATTCTCATATCAGACAAAATAGACTTTAAAATAAAGACTACTAGAAGAGACAAAGAAGGACACTACATAATGATCAAGGGATCGATCCAAGAAGAAGATATAACAATTGTAAATATTTATGCACCCAACATAGGAGCACCTCAATACATAAGGCAAATACTAACAGCCATCAAAGGGGAAATCGACAGTAAAACACTCATAGGAGGGGACTTTAACACCCCACTTTCACCAATGGACAGATAATCCAAAATGAAAATAAATAAGGAAACACAAGCTTTAAATGATACATTAAACAAGATGGACTTAACTGATATCTATAGGACATTCCATCCAAAAACAACAGAATACACATTTTTCTCAAGTGCTCATGGAACATTCTCCAGGATAGATCATATCTTGGGTTAAAATCAAGCCCTAGTAGATTTAAGAAAATTGAAATTGTATCAAGTATCGTTTCTGACCACAATGCTATGAGACTAGATATCAATTACAAGAAAAGATCTGTAAAAAATACAAATGCATAGAGGCTAAACAATACACTACTTAATAACGAAGGGATCACTGAAGAAATCAAAGAGGAAATAAAAAAAATACGTAGAAATAAATGACAATGAACACACGACGACCCAAAACCTATGGGATGCATCAAAAGCAGTTCTAAGAGGGAAGTTTATAGAAATACAATCCCACCTTAAGGAACAGGAAACATCTCGAATAAACAACCTAACCTTGCACCTAAAGCAATCAGAGAAAGAAGAACAAAAACACCCCAAAGTTAGCAGAAGGAAAGAAATCATAAAAATCAGATCAGAAATAAATGAAAAAGAAATGAAGGAAACGATAGCAAAGATCAATAAAACTAAAAGCTGGTTCTTTGAGAAGATAAACAAAATTGATAAACCATTAGCCAGACTCATCAAGAAAAAAAGGGAGGAGACTCAAATCAATAGAATTAGAAATGAAAAAGGAGAAGTAACAACTGACACTGCAGAAATACAAAAGATCATGAGAGATTACTACAAGCAACTCTATGCCAATAAAATGGACAACCTGGAAGAAATGGACAAATTCTTAGAAATGCACAACCTGCCAAGACTGAATCAGGAAGAAATAAAAAATATGAACAGACCAATCACAAGCACTGAACGTGAAACTGTGAGTAAAAATCTTCCAACAAACAAAAGCCCAGGACCAGATGGCTTCACAGGCAAATTCTATCAAACATTTAGAGAAGAGCTAACACCTATCCTTCTCAAACTCTTCCAAAATATAGCAGAGGGGGGAACACTCCCAAACTCATTCTACGAGGCCACCATCACCTTGATACCAAAACCAGACAAGGATGTCACAAAGAAAGAAAACTACAGGCCAATATCACTGATGAACATAGATGCAAAAATCCTCAACAAAATACTAGCAAACAGAATCCAACAGCACATTAAAAGGACCATACACCATTATCAAGTGGGGTTTATTCCAGGAATGCAAGGATTCTTCAATATACGCAAATCAATCAACGTGATACACCATACTAACAAATTGAAGGAGAAAAACCATATGATCATCTCAATAGATGCAGAGATAGCTTTCGACAAAATTCAACACCCATTTATGATAAAAACCCTGCAGAAAGTAGGCATAGAGGGAACTTTCCTCAACATAATAAAGGCCATATATGACAAACCCACAGCCAACATCATCCTCAATGGTGAAAAACTGAAACAATTTCTACTAAGATCAGGAACAACACAAGGTTGCCCCCTCTCACAACACTTATTCAACACAGTTTTGGAAGTTTTAGCCACAGCAATCAGAGAAGAAAAGGAAATAAAAGGAATCCAAATTGGAAAAGAAGAAGTAAAGCTGTCACTGTTTGCAGATGACATGATACTATACATAGAGAATCCTAAAGAGGCTACCAGAACACTACTACAGCTAATCAATGAATTTGGTAAAGTAGCAGGATACAAAATTAATGCACAGAAATTTCTGGTATTCCTATATACTAATGATGAAAAATCTGTAAGTGAAATCAAGAAAACACTCCCATTTACCATTGCAACAAAAAGAATAAAATATCTAGGAATAAACCTACCTAAGGAGACAAAAGACCTGTATGCAGAAAATTATAAGACACTGATGAAAGAAATTAAAGATGATACAAATACATGGAGAGATATACCATGTTCTTGGATCGGAAGAATCAACATTGTGAAAATGACTCTACTACCCAAAGCAATCTAAAGATTCAATGCAATCCCTATCAAACTACCAATGGCATTTTTCACAGAACTAGAACAAAAAATTTCACAATTTGTATGGGAACACAAAAGACCCCGAATAGCCAAAGCAATCTTGAGAATGAAAAATGGAGCTGGAGCAATCAGGCTCTGTGACCTCAGACTATACTACAAAGCTACAGTAATCAAGACAGTATGGTACTGGCACAAAAACAGAAATATAGATCAATGGAACAGGATAGAAAGCCCAGAGATAAACCCATGCACGTATGGTCACCTTATCTTTGATAAAGGAGGCAGGAATGTACAGTGGAGAAAGAACAGCCTCTTCAATAAGTGGTGCTGGGAAAACTGGACAGGGACATGTAGAAGTATGAGATCAGATCACTTCCTAACACCATACACAAAAATAAGCTCAAAATGAATTAAATACCTAAATGTAAGGCCAGAAACTATCAAACTCTTAGAGGAAAACATAGGCAGAACACTCTATGACATAAATAACAGCAAGATTCTTTTGGACCCACCTCCTAGAGAAATGGAAATAAAGACAAAAATAAACACATGGGACCTAATGAAACTTAAAAGCTTTTGCACAGCCAAGGAAACCATAAACAAGACCAAAAGACAACCCTCAGAATGGGAGAAAATATTTGCAAATGAAGCAACTGGCAAAGGATTAATCTCCAAAATTTATAAGCAGCTCATGCAGCTCAATAACAAAAAAACAAACAACCCAATCCAAAAATGGGCAGAAGACCTAAATAGACATTTCTCCATAGAAGATATACAGACTGCCAACAAACACATGTAAGAATGCTCAACATCATTAATCATTAGAGAAATGCAAATCAAAACTACAATGAGATATCATCTCACACCAGTCAGAATGGCCATCATCAAAAAATCTAGAAACAATAAATGCTGGAGAGGGTGTGGAAAAAAAGGGAACACTCTTGCACTGCTGGTGGGAATGTGAATTGGTACAGCCACTATGGAGAACAGTATGGAGGTTCCTTAAAAAACTACAAATAGAACTACCATATGACCCAGCAATCCCACTACTGGGCATATACCCTGAGAAAACCATAATTCAAAAAGAGTCATGTACCAAAATGTTCATTGCAGCTCTATTTACAATAGCCAGGACATGGAAGCAGCCTAAGTGTCCATAAACGGATGAATGGATAAAGAAGATGTGGCACATATATACAATGGAATATTACTCAGCCATAAAAAGAAACGAAATTGAGCTATTTGTAATGAGGTGGATGGACCTAGAGTCTGTCATACAGAGTGAAGTAAGTCAGAAAGAGAAAGACAAATACCATATGCTAACACATATATATGGAATTTAAGAAGAAAAAAAATGTCATGAAGAACATAGGGGTAAGACAGGAATAAAGACACAGACCTACTAGAGAATGGACTTGAGGATATGGGGACGGGGAAGGGTAAGCTGTGACAAAGCGAAAGAGAGGCATGGACATATATACACTACCAAACGTAAGGTAGACAGCTAGTGGGAAGCAGCCGCATAGCACAGGGAGATCAGCTCAGTGCTTTGTGACCGGCTGGAGGGGTGGTATAGGGAGGGTGGGAGGGAGATGCAAGAGGGAGGGGATATGGGAACATAGGTATATGTATAACTGATTCATTTTGTTATAAAGCAGAAACGAACACACCATTGTTAAGCAATTAAAAAAATCTTTCATTTAAAAAGAAAGAAAATCAGTTCTATGAAAATGACAGATAATTTGGCAGCAAGCCTCAGTAGCTCAGAGAATTATTACACTTTATGAACTTTATTTTCAATTATTATTGAAAACTGTTCAAGCTTGCAATTTGAATTCTCTCATGCCTGACCTAAAGTTTTCATTTTGAGCCCACAGGACTATGCTAATTTATGAATTGTGAAGAATGTACTGGAAATTCATGTCAATTTTTACAAGCAGCAACCTCAGGACTTTTGAATTCCTCCTATCTAGAACTAGCATCACTAATCAGTGACATCTGGCCATTGCCAAATCTCCATGAACTACTTATAAGCACGTTTTAATCCATTTCAGAAAAATTTTTTCTTGGCTTTGTTAATCCTACATACTTTGGTTTCTGATTTCCTCCCTCCATAAACTCCACTCTCCTTTCTTTCTGTCTTCTTCTTTTGTGTAGTTGAGACAATCAATTGTTGGACTATTCATCATCTCCCTCCTTCCCCAGAACAGCAGCACCTTAACTCATGTCTCCTATCAAGCAATAAGTTATGTCAAACGTAACTTACGTGAAGCAGAAGTTAAAATGTTAAGCACAGTAATATTTTTTTTAAATGTTATTTAAAAAGCCTATGTTTTGCCTTCATTTAGCTGATTATCAGTCTTAGCTCAGTTCCACAAACTAGTCCTGCTTCTTTGGGCAAGACACTGAAACTTTCTGGAATCCACTGTCAATATTTATAAAATTATTAAGTGTGACTATATGTTTATGTACTTGTCAGTTCTGTGACTCTTATCTAACCATCTAAGAATTATTTGATAAATATTGTATATTTTCCCTGTGTATAATACTGTACGAATTACCTTAAAGATAAAATATTTTGTGCTTATATTTGTCACAGCATTAGTATAAAAATAGTTAAGAGGCAATATAATAAAATACCTTTCAAAATATTACTTGTTGAAGAACACAGATAATAAATACCATCTTTTCAAAGTACTAGAGATCAGACCATACTGGCAAGGTCAAGAAGACTTCCAGAAAAATATAGTTTGAATTGAATGACTTATCTATACATTCATCCACACATTTATTAATTAAACAAATATTTACTGAGCCCTGGGGCAGATGCTGGGGACATAGAAATCTCTGTCCTCAAGAATCTTAGTAGAATTTTACTAGGGATAAAGAAACATGGAAAAAAAATGCAACATTTTTATAGGTGCTGCAAACATTTGCATAAAAATGGTCATAGAGAAAGACTATAGTTCATTCTGTTTGGAACATGTAGGAAGTAAGGTCATCTGGCTTTAAATGCCAGGTTATCAACCTTAGCTAGCTTAAGTTAAAAATGAAGGATTGATGATAAGGATCAAGGAGGTCTCCAGTGTTCATAAATGAAAATGCAGCTTGGATTCTGGAAGGAATGGGAACCAAAAGCTAAAAAATGGTGTCAGGATTCTCTCTCTAGTTCTTGTGCCCATTTCTGTCTACACATATGAAAATATTCAGTAATAAGGTGAAGTTAGGTGAAGATTTAAACCATTAGAGTAGTTAACATAGGAATGAGAGGATGTAAGGACTCCAGATTCAATCCCAAGTTTGGTCTGTAGAGTTATTTGGAGTATGTTCTTATCTACCAACACTGGGCAAGCTTAAGTGTAAATAGAGTAAGTTCAGTGTAGCATTTATTGAGGTTAAAGTCACTGTGGAGCTTCTAAGTAGAGATAACCGAAAAGCATGAGGATATGTGGAAATGGAACTCAACAAAAAGGACACTTACAAGCAGATTCACTGAACTTAGTCTTTCACAGATGATGGCAGGGTATACTTTGGAAATAAAAATGAGAGGCATTGTGTACAAGTGTAGAGTTAGGAATGATTATTATATGCCTCTATGGCTTTGGAGAAGTAAGTCTGAATGATAAAAAAAATGGAGAGACCAATGTGAAGTGACTTAATGAAAGAAATATTTTATTATTTTTTTCATGTATATAAAGTTCACGTATGTGAATTTTACCTTCTCAGCAGCAACCATGTTTTCATTATATGACATATTGCTCGAATTGGTGTTAGTGTTCAATAAACATTTGATGACTAAATGAATGAAATAACACGTCAAGATCAGGGACTAACAATGTGTTAAGGAAAATGTTGCATTTGAAACAAGACTGCTTTGTCTGAGTGGCTTTGTTCGTGTTTATCATTTCAGTGGATGACAAATTGATAAGAGGCACTGAGCTAATAATACTGCTATGGTGGTAGAAAAAATGGAGTCCATAATATTGAGCAAAAGCCTTGTGTAATCAGACAACGGATTACTTAAAAGTAATGTTTGCTTTTTATAGCTAAACATTTTGAACTATACAAATACTTTTAACATTTGAAGTTTATACAGAAAAAATGACCATGTCATTCCAAGTCTAAAACTCTCCAGTCCTAACCTGCTGAAATGAAAGATTTTGTAACTTGATATTTGCTCTTCTAAATTTGCTTAAGAACATAATTATATTGAACAGATGAGGCTGAAGATGCTTAGTTTCAGCCTGCCATGTTTTCAATCCTGATCATCAGGACACATGTCTCTGATGAATTATTAGCAACCATTGAAAAGGAGGGTGATTGCCCAGACAATTAGCAAAGGTGACATTTTTGGGCTTTACCTGATAGACTACCTAGTTCATGAAGTGAAAGAATCAAGATCGTAAAATACCTCAAAACTAATCTACAGATTTAACGAGATCACATTCAAAATCTGAGCAAGACTTTTTGTGGAAACTAACATGAAATTTCTAAAATTTATATGGAAATACGAAGAGCTAAGGCTAACAAAGATATGTATTTATTTATGATTTGTTTGTTTTTATTAAAATATAGCGGACATATATTATCATGTTAGTTTCAGGTGTACTATATAGTGAGTTGACATTTGCATACATCAGGAGGTGATCACCATGAGAAATCTAGTAACCACCTGTCCCCATACAAAGTTATTATAATATCACTGACCAAATTCCTTATGCTGTATATTATAGCCTTTTGCCTTATTTATTTTAAAACTGGAGGTTTGTACCCCTTAATCCCCTTTACCTATTTTGTCCCCCCTCCTTTCCCGCACCACCCATTTGTTTTCTATGTTTTGTTTTGTTTGTTTTGTTTTTTAGATTCCACATATAAGTGAGATCATACAATATCTTTATCTGACTTATTTCAATTAGCATAATAACCTCTAGGTCCATCCATGTTGTCACAGATGGCAAAATTTCATTTTTTTTTTAGTCAGGTTGTTTGTTTTCTCGATGTTGAATTGTGTGAATCTTTTGTATATTTTTATTTTTTTTTATTTTATTTTTTTTTTTTTATTTTTTTTTTTTTTCTTTTTGCGGTATGCGGGCCTCTCACTGTTGTGGCCTCTCCCGTTGCGGAGCACAGGCTCCGGATGCGCAGGCCCAGCGGCCATGGCTCACGGGCCCAGCCGCTCCGCGGCATATGGGATCCTCCCAGACCGGGGCACGAACCCGTATCCCCTGCATCGGCAGGCGGACTCTCAACCACTGCGCCACCAGGGAGGCCCTGTATATTTTTAATATTAACTCCTTAATAGATATATCATTTGCAAACATCTTCTCCCACTTAGTAGGGTAAGCAAAGACATTCTTGAAGGAGAACAAAATTAAAGATGTATGCTACCTAATAGCTAGCATTAAAATAAAGCCACACTGTTTAAAAATTTTGTGTTATTTCTATGAGGATGGTCAAATTGACCAATGGAACAAAATAGATTCTGGTGAGTAACATATTTAAGGGCATTCAATTTATGAAAAAGGTGGCACCGCAGAACATGAAGCAAGTAAATTTTTTTTAAAAAGACTTGGCCAAGTGTATATTTAAATAGAAAAATGAAAACTTACCCATTCCTCATACTATGTAACTCAATTGCAGGGGAACTGTAAATCTAAATAAGAAAGATAAAACAATAATGTATCTAGAAAATAACATATACAAATAACTTATTGATTTTTAGATAACTAAAAATTTCTTAAACAGGTCACACAAAGCACAAAACAGACAACAATAATGATTGATAAGCTGAACTACGTCAAAATTAGGGAAATCTGTTCATCAAAGGCCACCCTTAAGAATGAAAAGTCAAGCTGCATAATGGAAGAAGATATTTGTAAAACATACAATCCGTAATAATCTTTTATCCAACCACAGAAAGAACTCGACAATGAATATGAAAAAAAGATGGACAATCCAATAAAATAAGAGGAAAATATGTGAACAGATACTTTACAAAAGAACATGATAAAATGGCCAATAAACACATGAAAGAGTGCTCAAACTAGTTAGTCATCAAGAATTATAATTAAAATCCAAATGAAATACCCCTTTACACCTACTATAATGGCTAAAATTTAAAAATACTGAAAAATATTAGCAAACACATCAAGCAACAGAATATTTCCTACACTGTTGCTGGAAATGTAAATTAGTACAATTAACTATCAATTCTGCTCGACAGAATCTAAAGTTGAGCATATAACATAACCCATAATCCGGCAATTTCATTCATAATTAAACAGCCAAAAGAAACAGGTACATGTGTGGTGAAAAGACAAATACCAGAATATTCATAGCAGCATTATTCATACTGGAATGAATAAACTAGAATTCATTCATAAAATAGAATATGATCCAGTGATGAAAATGCATAGACTGCTGCCACTTGGAGCAATTTGGAAAAACTCACACATATAATATAAGCAAAAGAGGTCAGATAAAAAATATACACCATATGATTTTATTGATATAAAGTTTAGAACTAATCTTTGGTGTCAGATGTCAAAATACAAGAATAAACTTGAGGAATGGAGAAGGGTTATTAGTGACTAAGAAGGGACAGGGAGTTTGTGGAGTGAAGATAATATTCTATTTCAAAATCTAGTTTATAAATGCATGAAGGTGTTCATTTTTTCATACTTCTGATAACTCATCAAGCTTTGTGACATTTAAGGAAATCAGTTGAATGTTCATGAAGCAATCTGGCCAGCAGAACACAAATTATGCTTATTGGCTATTAGGCCTTCTGGGTCAAAAAACCTTTTGCGTACTCAGTGGGCAATGGAGGGCCCCATATCGATGACTGTATTACAAAGGAATACATTTATTATTTATAAGTAAAATAAGCACACTACATACCCATTTACATTTCATGCCTAGTGGAATTGAGAATGATTTGTTACCATCACCACCATCATCAATTTGATGTATTTGAACTGTTAAAGACTTAGATCAATTAATTTCAGAAAGGTTTCCTAAGGTTACTGACTCAAACATGATGAATAAATTGAGTACATGGACTTTTGATTGTTCCTATTTCTAGGAACTTCCTAAAGAGTAATTCTTAAATATATTTTCAGCAAGTGTTGTCACCATTAGGTAGTTTTAAAAAATGTTTTAGGTTCTATCATTGACCATTAAACATCATTTTCGTACGAGCATTTAGATACTTTAAAAATCTTTTTACATGGAGGAGATGTTTTTAGTGATAGAGAAAAAGAGAAGACAGAATAAAGGGAAAAAAACACTTTTTAAGGCAAAAATTCTAAATTATACTTAAAAAAATAGAAAAAGAATATACACCAAAATGATATATCTCATTGGTAAAACCATGAGCTTTTAAATTTTTTTCATTTTGCTTGCAATATATTTTCTAATTTTCTTAATGAACATGTATCATTAGTTATGTAATAATAAAACATTCTAAAGGTTATAGAGCTAAATACACACATGTGGTTGTTCACTGGCATTTGATTCAATGTTGAGAAAACTCTCAGTACTCAGAAAGAAACCTTACAGTTCAGTATACCTACTGGCCCAGTGATCCCAATACATTTGTGGTTTTTGACTCACAGGAACCAAGGAAAATAAAGTTAAAGAGAGTTCACACGATCTGCCCTTACATACTTGCAAACAGTGTCCTGTAGAAAGGTTGCCTGCATATCGTGCCTCCCAAAATGACAGAAGAGCTTTTAGTTATCCTCTCTTTTCCAGTAAGCAAACTGACATGCAGTTAGTTTGAACACTAGTTATTTTGATGTGCTGTTTTGCTATTTTAAAATGGGGAAATTTAAAGAGATAATGGCATATAAAACAAATAACAAATCAATTTTCTGCAGGCATATATTTGCCTGTCATAATGCCTGACTTTCTGAAAAGGTGGGAAACCTCTAGGCAAAAGTAATTAACTATTTAATTTTCAAAATACAATGTTAATCGGATGATTAATTTCTTTCTTTCATAGTGAGAAACATCAACTTTTCTAACTTTCTATTGTTAATATGTCAAGAATAACCTACTTTATTATTTCACTGAAAGTTGTATTTATGATTAAAATTCCCTACAAATAAGCTAGAAACAACCTGAGAAAATAATACACATCATAGAAAAACACCATAGCCATCAAGATTTTATGCCAGATTTCCAAAGCCATAAAAGGATAAATTTACTTAGTGCTTATTATAGGAGAGAAATGACCATCCCAGGATCTAAAGAACTTCGTATTTCTACTACTAAAATATCATGAGTTCAATTTTGAATGAGTTCTCTATAATATTAATAAATTGGGAAAAATCAACATGGTTTTGGGTTTGATATGCACAGGTCCACATGACACATTCACCTCCAGAAATATTTAACAAATATATGGTAAGAAATATGAAATCTAAAAGAGTTGACATCTTAAGAAAGATAATTAAGGCTTTTAATTTATAATTGTCTTGACTGCTTGATGTCATAATTTGCTGAACCATAATTTGAGAACTTTCATCAGATGTCCAAGTTTACTCTTAAATATTACATGTTGTGTCCTTTTTTGTCTTGAACTTTTTTCAGGTTCCACAAAATTTATAAACTTTGGAAATCACCCACTGTACTTCATCAATTTGTCTACAACCTAATGAATAAGAACCCAAAGTGAGTTTGGGGGATTTCAAACATCAAGTTTCAGTACACAGTCTGCTAAACTGGAAACTTACCAAATCTCCACTTCGTTCTGTTGTGTGTTGGAATGAACACGCAACTTTGAATTGGAAGACCCATATTAGCCCTGATTCAGTCACTTGACTGGTTGTTCTTTAGAGGATCGGAATGCATAGCAGAGGTACAGATATTGCTTCGTGAGCCTCCCATACTAGATTGAGATGAGAATCACTAAATATCTGTGAATATAATCAGTGATCTTGAGGTACACCTATCTATCCTTCACTTTTTAATAAAGATGAAGAATTTTATTATACAAGGCGGAAGAGATTTTCCAAAAAGAAAAAATCTAAAGCTATAGAAGAAAGCCAAAGGCAGTGAAGTGTCAAGAGGCTGATGATAGAAATAAGATAAAAGAGAAGAAAAGAGGAAGAAAATAACACCATTTGAGCTGTATTTTTACCCACTGAACAGAACTATAAATATGGATGTTCTGAGGAAATAACAGCATCAAGTATCCAATATAACCTTAAGATGAACAGTCACATGTAAAAATGGTTAGATACTTTTAACAGCCCCATGGAGAAAATGGGTTTTCATTGTCAGTGAGTCTCTAACGTGGATATGGAAGTAGATGTAGATACAGTAATGATGATTGTCGTCTTCATTATTAACATATCAAGAACCCTCCCCAAAATTTTCAAACCCTTTGACTTTAGGTGACTTGTATGGGAACAAATATATCCCTAGTCTCTTTAAAATCATTGAAAGGAAACAGAGTAGAATAAGAACAGAGTAGAATAAGAAAAACTATTTTTCTTTTCTTCTACTTGAGATCTATTCTGGCAGTCCCATCCGTCTCTAATATAATTTGCCCTTTTTCAGTTTCTTCCTTTCCACATCACCTTGCATATTTCATTTATGGCTCTGATCAAATTCAGTAATTGCTTTGTGTGTTTAGTTATTTGCTGCCTGTCTCCCTCACAGGAGTATGAGTTCCATGAGCGTAGGGACCTTGTTAATCTTCACTTCATCCCCAGAACCTACTGCATATTTGTAGAATCAGTAGTCTTTAAAATACATATTTGACATTGTAGACAAGGTTATTTCATAGATATATATTAAATGGTGGTCTATAGCCAAGAGGAAAGTGCTCTTTAGAAAATCAGTATGAAAATTTTTGGTAGGCAATAGAGTGAACTTTTTTAAAGCATCAAAGTGAAATCTGAAACCAAGAGAACACAATCCTAAATTACACTGAGCAACCATATATACTATGTAGGACAAAGCTGTATTGTAATAAGAAAAAAAATGTGGAAAATATTTCAGTAATTATTGGCAGGAAACTAAAGATGATGGTCAGGAACAATACTCAGGTATGTTCATGTTAGACATGTGCCACAGATATATATACATACAATACTTATGTCATACATATATATCTATGTCTCACTGCAAAGAATGTATATGATGAAATAAGCTTGTTTTTAAATTAACAAAATGTATATGTTCTTATGAGTATACTTGAGACTTTTGTAGTACTATTTATGGCTTGAATATGAGAACCAGAAATACACAGGCATTAGAAGTTAAAAATAATCACACTGTCAGATAAAAATCGGTATTTCTATAGAAATATATGCTAAATGTTTATTCTTTTCAATAAAAGCACTTAGCAATGGAAAAAAAATTACATTTATCTGTACAAAAATTCAAGACTTGGGGGCTCATAGCCTACAGGCAAGTTAACACTGAGGAAGAAAGGAGTAATGTTTTGGGGAAAATTAATATGCTACAGATATTCTAGACACATAGAAAATGTGAATAATTATAGCAGCAAAACAAATCTGTGATTTTAAAAATATTAACTATCTGGACATCTAATGGTAATCTTCTGCCAAAAGTGATCTCAGAAGCTAGAAGAAGGAGCAAGGATTTTTATTAATCTGGATTTGTTTCTGGAGTTACAGAAGAAATGGCTAATAATAAGGAATAGCAAGTCTGGAAGAAAATTAAGATAAAATTTTGATGATTCCAATAATAAAGGAACTGAGTAATTATATTCATATAGGTACACAGATGCCAGGCCTTAGAAAATCAGATTAATTTTTAATATGAGAAAAGCTATGTTTTATCTCATGTCAAGAAATTCTATGACTAAAGATGGGAAAGTCTTCAAATAGAGTTTTATAAAATACAGATGAGGACAAGAAAGCAACCAATTAATTTAAAAATTACTGAAATAAGAAAACTGCTGATAAACTAAGATTTAAAGAATTAGAAAACAGAGGGCACATGATCAAAGAGCAACACCAATGCTAGAGGCTGAAATTCACTAGACCAATGGCAACAATGTATTGCAGCTTTGAAGAAAAAACTAAGAAGACTAAAAACAATTTTGTAAATATATGAGTAAAGTAAATAAAATAAAAATAGAAGGGATGAATTCAATTCTTCATAAAGTTGGTGAAGACAGATGAGAAAAAACAGTAATACTATACAAGATGTGTTTGCTTCCATCTTTTCCATCTGGCAGAATTATCTTCAAACTGGAAGGAGTGGAACAGATTTTATGAAGATTATAGAGTGACTAAAAGATGACATACCAAATGAGACAGTGAGATAGTGTACCTTCCTAAATAAATTCAAAGCACCTGTATTCAGAGGAATTAAGTTATAGGGTACTGAGAAAATATACTCATCAGATGTGAATGAACATAAAGCATTTTCAGTAAGTTTTGGGAATCCATTGAGGATAGGAGATCTGCCAGATCTAAACACTAGCACATCTTGTTCCAGATTTTCAGACATGGAAATGGGCATTTCATATGCTACTGTTAAATACATTTAAATTATACTTTGGAAAAATTCTAGAAAAGATTTTTGTACAGATGGCTTGTGAGCATTTAAATAAAGATACATTTTCTAGGAATGAGGATGAATTGACTTAGAATGTCATGGAAAATTTAAATAGCTTGTTTTTTGAGAGTAGTTTCCAGATTGGCAGGTTGGATGAACACTATACGTGTGAAGCCTTTCAATACATCTTTATTGAAAGCATGGAAAATGTTTTCACATAGTAACAGACTTTGGGGAGACATAATAGGTTAAATAAATGTACTGAAATAATGTTTATCAGTAGGTTGGTATTTTGAGGGTGGTTCTAAAAGGATATTTGAAGAACTTGCTCAATAACTTGGACAAAGCAATGGAAGTCAGATTTTTCAAATTTCCTGTTGGCGCATCTTGGGAAGAATTGTCAAATCAAGATGGAAACATCCTTACAGGCCCAAATTATAGATAGAAGTAATAAGATAAAATTCAATAGGAATAAATATGAAACCCTGACTTCAGGCTAAATATTCAATTGTACAATTTCAGTATGAAAGTTGTAGTCCTTAATTAAAAGCAATTGATGCAAAGGCCCTTGAGGACTTTGAAGGACCTCAAGCTCATTGTACAACCTACATTAGGTAAATAAAAGCTAAGTGACGGTTTATAGTGTCCAGCATCACGGCAGCTAAAGCAGTGGAGGAAACGAGATTGGCGTTTTCCACAGTACTTTCAGCTGCATGTGAAGATGTAATTGGAAAATTCAAGTGATGAAAGAAATGGGCAGAATGGCAATTAGTTGTGAAACCACACTATAAAGCTAAGGCTTGAAGGAAATTGTAAAGAAGGTAAGATTTGCAGATGTATAATACATATCTTCTAAGGGCTGCAGTGGGAATAAGGAAAGGAGGGGAAGACGGCAGGAGATAGGAAGTAATAAGAGGAAAGATATATTTTATTTTATTTTCCACTTTAAAAAGGTTTATTTATTTATTTATTTATTTATTTCAGCTTTATTGAGATATAACTGACATATAACATTGTGTAAGCTTAAGGTGTACAATGTGGTGATTTGACATACTCATACATCACAAAATGATTACCACAATAAGGTTAGTTAATACATATTTTAAAAAGAAGCAGGAAGTTGAAGAAGGGGAATATTTTTCTTTTCTTTTTTTTTTTTTTTTTTTCCAGTATGCGGGCCTCTCACTGTTGTGGCCTCTCCCGTTATGGAGCACAGGCTCCGGACGCGCAGGCTCAGCGGCCATGGCTCACGGGCCTAGCCGCTCCGCAGCATATGGGATCTTCCCGGACCGGGGCACGAACCCGTGTCCCCTGCATTGGCAGGCGGACTCTCAACCACTGCACCACCAGGGAAGCCCAGAAGGGGAATATTTTAAATGCCTATTTTCCCCAATGAGCTTTGCTAAATCAGTGTTTTTTAAATGGTTGATTCATTTATTCGTAGAGGAAGTGATATGTTTCCTTTTTGACACAATATGCAGTAGACACATTATTTAGGTGGCAGAACAAAATACATTGCATAGAAGTTAAAGGGAGTGTTATTTTTGATACAAGATGAAGCAGAACTTCATAAAAATTACAGCTATCCAGCAACCATAGGGTGGGCAGCCTTAAAAGCAGAGTTTCTCCCATTTCTTGAAGTGTTACAGCAAATTTGAGGTTTAGTGAGTATTCGTCAGGGATGTTTTAAAAGCAATCTCCACATTTGGAAGTTCCATAATGAAATAACCACCAATAGCACCTCCAATACAAAATCATGATGACTCTTTATGTTAATGACCAGAGAAGAGTCTAAAAACAAATGCAAGATAGTTTCCAGTAGCTAACTTCTGATTGTGTTTGTTATTGGGAAGAGAAGCCATGAATAATAAAATCTAAGGATAAACCAGTAACTTTATTAGTTTACATTTTTCCTTGCCTTTTAAGTCTTAAAGTTTAGAAAAACACATTTTGGGGGTTTAAATGCTCTTCTTTGTAAAAATGACATTATATATTTACATAGCACTTACTATGTGCCATGCATTATTCTGAAAACATTAATCGTATTAACCCATTTAATCCTCAGAAAAACCCTACAGCTTAGATATCATTATTATTCTGTTCTTTCTTACAGATGAAGAAAATGAGGCAAATAGAGATGAATAACTTCCCAAATCTCACAGCTGGTAAGTAGAAAATCCAAGACACCTAGAGTCTAAGCTGGTAAGTGCTACTCTTTGCTGTTTTTTAATTTCCCCTTATGTTTAAGTGGAGTGGATTAAGAGCAGTAAAATACCCAAAACACTGATAAAAACAAAGAGTATGAGATGCAAAAGCAAAGATAAGGTCTACATATGTGAGGAGTTAAACCACATGAAATTATATTACACAAAATATTACTTCTACAGAGTCACATATTTGGTATTTCATATAAATCCTATAGATATGCTCTCTACCTCAAAGACTCAAACAGTAAGACAATTTTCTGTCCCCAAGTTAAGATATCATTATGGATGCTTGTCCAACAGAATGGCAGCACATTCTCTGGGCAGACCTAGCCACTGTATGTAACTAAAAATGAAAAATAAATATATTTTATAATCATCTTAATGTATCTAAGAACTGACCAAAAATCAAGTAATAATCAGATGCTGCTGATAAAAGTGTACATGAAAGTTGATTTTTTTTCTCCTTAGGACATTTGCCAAAATGGGTTAATTTGAGCTGAAGTTGTGAAGCATTTCAGAGTTCAGAGGTTAAGAGACCAAGCCCAGAGCTCACCCAAACTGAGGTGTGTAAAAGAAGATTGCCACTATAAAATGAGATGCAGGGGTTACATCTACAGCTTAGTGGTAAATTTTACCCTTAAAGAAAATTGCTTGTTTCAAACATTGGCACTGCGTGTAGGAGATAAAAAAATCTCTTTTTAGAATCCATAACCATAAGCTGCTCCTTACATATATTGCTACCAAAATTCACACTACACAGATGATGTTAAAGATAAAATCACAGTGACACATTAAAATAGTAAGGCAGATTTTATTCAGGACCACTATGATAGGTATAAGGACTACTGTAACGGGGTTTTGCAATAGGGGAGACAGACTGTGCTCAATTTCAAATACAAGGAAAAATGGGGACTCATAGCTAAGGAGCAGAGCATGCACGTGCATGTGTGTGTGTGTTTGTTTGTGTAAGGGGTGTGTGTGTGCACGAGGGTGGAAAATTACTAAGAGGAAACATCAGGAGTAAGGGAGGATTCTGGCTAAATTGAACTAGCAGGATTCTAGCTGAAGACCGGCCAGCATCATCAGACCTGGGAGATGGTGGGGGATGTGGAATTTGGTTGGATATTGAGGAGGATCAGATATCGAGGGTGGGGGATTCTGGCTAAACTGACTTAGCAGGATTCTTGTTAAAATGGGGCTTTTGAGGACATGCCCAAAGATGGGACCTAATTGGGAAAGAGCTCAGAGGAGCTTGATTAGAGTTTGGTCAAGGAGAGCATGTTTGTCAGTGGTTATGAACTGGAAGTAGTTCCAGAAGGAGAAAGAGAGGAAATAGAGCAGAGGTATTATTTGAAGAAATAATGGCTGAGGATTTTTCTGAATCTACAGTTAAGAAGCCCAGTTTTCTAAGGGTGAAAAACAAAATAGATCTGTACTTATGCATATAATAAAACTGTAAAAAATTTTAAATAAATATACAAAATATAACTACAAATAAATTATTTTAAAAGTATCAGTTGGAAGCTATGTATCAGAGGAAAGACATCCTTCAATGTGCTAAGAGAAGTACTTGCCAATTTCAAAGTCTATATCCAACAAAATTATCTTTCAAAATTCCATGTGGGGAAAAATAAATTTTCAAACAAACAAAATTAGTGTTTCACATGATTCTCGTTAAAAGATAATTTAAACATATACTTCTGCCAGAAGAAAAGAGATTACCAGATGGGAGTTCTGAGACACAAGAAGAAAGAAGAGTTGAGACAATGGTTGATATGTTTATTAATCAACTTAGGCAGCTATAACAAATTACAACAATCTGTGTGGCTTAAAGACCAGACATTTATTTCTCAGCTCTGGAGGCTAGAAAGTCCAGATCAAGGCATTAGCAGATTTGATGGCTGATGAGGGCCCACTTCCTGGTTTGCAGATGGCCATTCTTCTCATTGCATCCTCACACAACACAGAAAAGAAACAAGCTCTCTTGTGTCTCTTCTTATAAGGGCAGTAATCCCATTCACAGGGGCCCTACTCTCATGACCCAATTACCCCCTCCAAAGGCCTCATCTCCTAATACTATCACATTCGGGGTTAGGATTTTGACATGTAAATTTTGGAAAGACATATTCAGTCCATAACCTACATAGATAAATACACATTGATGTTCATACATAAAAAATTTTTTAATGCCTCAAGAGATAAAAACAAAGTTGGAGCTAACATAAATGACAACAATATAGCATGTAAATAGACAAAGTCCTCTGAAATAAAAGTGTTCTAAGATCCCTGTAGTTTTTAAGGGGAAGATGAAGTTATTAGTAATTTTAGATGTTGAATCTTAAGCATATCCTTTAAAATTCTTAGGGTAACCATTAAAGGCTAATGGGAGAAATAAATTCAACTATAACTGTAATTATAATAGATTAAATACAAAGTTGACACACAAAATCAATATATAAAAGTAATTTGATTGTCAAACTTTATCATTAAGCCCTGAGAAATTTAATTAAAAGATTACTATTTATAACAGAAATATGACTATAAAAGTTCTTTGGAACATATGCATAAAATATGTGGAAGAAACATATAGAGAAAAGTATAATCTTTCTTTCAAAGCACTGAAGAAGTCCTAAATAAAAGAGAAGCTGTATCATTTTATGTTTAATGATTTGGAGTATTCAAAGCAGATGTGTTAATTTGCCCCAAACTGATCCACATAGACTCTTCACAACTTCAACCAAAATCCAAGCAGATATTTTTATTGAGGTTTGGGGGTGGGGTGGGAAACCTGACAAGCTAATTTAGATATTCACAATGAAGAACTTATGAATATTATAAAGGAAGGGTTAAGAATAATCAAGACATTCTTCAGGGTGAGTAATAAGGTAGGACTGGGAGGCTTGTTCAACTAGATATAAAAAAATCTCTCTTAAGTTATATTAATTAAGAGAATGTGGTGTTGACAGAGGGATAAAAAGCTGTCATTTGATTTACATGAGAGATAATAGCATTGCTGCTACAGATTCAACATAATCATATTCTCTGGCTTCTCATTCATAAACTATCCTTTTAAACTGGAATGAAGATATTCTGAAACCATTCAGAAAGTTTGCACAAGCTGTAATTTTGAAACCCCAATCTAATATACATGTAGTACTGGCATTTGTACATGTAGAGGTAAGTCATGAAATTGTATTTCTATCTTTTAGCTCATAGGTCTGGTTCCTATTCATCATGAGGCAACTCAAAGCTCTCAGTTCTACAATCGTAGTGCCTTGATTTGAAATCTCCATTTCTATAATCATTAATAACTGAAAAGTCTTTAAAATGAATATATTAAAGGGCAAATCTCGGAGACAAAAACCTCAACATGTTACCCCTCCTCTTTACTCCCACTCCCACCTACATACACCATTTACTTCTTTCCTCAGAGTGGTGCAGTTTAACAATGTGCTGATATCATTGCTTCCTATGACTGTTTTTATTGTTTGCATGCTAAACAAGATGTTGTTTCACTGTTTCATCAACTTTTAGCTGATGTCTGAGGATTTACTAACTAGATGACGTTCCATAGAAAGAATTAAGTTCAAAATTCTGGTATTTTCCTCAAAAGAGAAGTAAAAATAATAATCCTATATTTTACAAAAAATATCCCTCTTAAACATATGAAAAATGCAAGGCCCATAAGGGTAAGGACTTTTTCTTTATATCCCTAGTACCTAGAACATCACCAAGATCACTGCAGCATTTCAGGTAGGTACTCATTAAGCATTTTTGAACAATGAATGAGAAATATAACAATATTTAACATCTATATAGCATTTTATTGTCTATAATGTAGATTTAATAAATCATATTAATTTGCATATTTGAACCACAGAACAAACTTTGTTTCAGCCATTGCTATCCTAGGTCACAAATGAGAAATTCCACTTAGGTGGGAGCACTAATTGGGGGTGAGCCCACATATTCTGGCACTTAGTGCAGAGACTGACCACAGGAACATGTTTCCTTAAAGGTGCTCACATGAAAATAATGACAAATATGATGACATTTGTATGACAGATGAATAGGAAGTAAAATGTACCACATTATCAAATGTAACATCAATAACTGTTATTTTAAAATCACAAATAATAGCTACTACTTCTGGCATTCTTTCTTTCTAGAGAATAAGGGCTTTTGTCTGAAAGAATATCTGAACAAGGAGATACAAGATCATGCTTTGAAAAGAGACATCAAAACAAAGTGGTAACCTTGCTGTTCTAAATTAAGAAAGACTAGGAATAAAGGATAGGAGCTTTAAAAGTAAAAGAAACACAAAAGGGAATGAATTACCAACACGACCATGGAACAGAGTCTGTTCTACATGACTAGAAACCTATTAGTAAGATGTTCCTAGTGATCAGTTTAGTTAAAAGATATTTTAAATGCAGAAGTACAACACCCCTTCCATTGCATTACATCTTTATTGAAACCTACTACACACAAACGGGCTAGTGTGCTTATTTCTCTGCAGAGACCATACAATGTGAGATATGAGTGAATAATAAAACTAACAAGAAATTAGTACAGCAAAAGAACCTACTCTGATCTTCCTGGAATTCACAGATATGGGTAGTGTGTTTTACTTGTCACAAAATGTGGAATAGAAGATTTAGTAACATTAAAAATGTGAAAATATAAAAGTGATAGAGATAAATATATATATATTCAAATTCAGAATATTCTAATCCTATAAAATGCTGGTGCATTAATCACTTAATTTAGTACAAAGGTTAAAAGGACAAATAACCATAGCTACAATTTATTAATGGAGACACAATAGAAAAAGATGTAAATTGTGACATCAAAAACATAAAATGAGAAGGGTATATAAAAGGATAGAGTTTTTGTATGAGATAAAAGTCAAGCTGCTATCAACTTAAAATAGACTGTTATATCTATAAGATGTTTTATGTAAACCTCAAGGTAACAAGAATGCAAAAACCTACAGTACATACATAAGATAAAGAGAAGAGAATCAAAGCATACCACTATGGAAAATCAACAATTCACAAAGGAAGACAGCAAGAAAGGAGCAAATGAATTTTAAAACGATCAGGAAACAATTAACAAAATGGTGTTAGTAAATCCTTAACTATCAATCATTACTTTAAATGTAAATGGATTAAATTCTCCAACCAAAAGACACAGAATAGCAGAATAGATTTTTTTAAAAGAATTTTAAAACTAAGAATTGAATTTTTTTGAAGATAAACAAAACTGACAAACTTTTAGAGAGACTGTGAAAAAAATCAAACAAAATCAGGAATGAAAGGGAAAACATTACAACTGATATCAAAGAAGTATAAAAGTAATAAGAAATTACTATGAACAATTAAATGCCAACAAATTGGATAACAGAAGAAATGGATACATCCCTATAAACATACAACCTATGAAGCTTGATTCATGAAGAAATAGGAAATCTGAGCACACCAAAAATGATTAAAGAGATTGAGTCAGTAATTAAAAATCTCCCAACAAACAAAAGCCTAGGACTAGATGCTTTCCCTGGTAAATTCTACCAAACATTGTATCTGAGGTACCACCTGGTACAGTGGGGCAAGAAAAATCAATAAAATATATCTAGGTCATAAAGGAAGAGTTAAAACTGCCTTAATTCACACATGACATTATCTAATTAGGAAAAAATATTAAAAGATTTGCATGACATTGTAAGTCTAAAATACTGCTTAGGGAAATAAAAGAAAACCTAAATAAATAGAGGTATGCTGTGTTCATGAGTCAGATGATTCAATTTTCTAAAATGTCCGTTCTCTCCTAATTGATAGAACCAATTCAATTCTGATATAAAGAAATTCATAAAGTTTTTTTACGTAGAACTTAACAAGCTGATTTTATAATTTATGTGGAAATTCAAACAATACAATACTGAAGACGACTTTAAAAAAGAGTGCTTGAAACCTTTAAAAGATGACACTTCTAATTTCCATATTTATTATAACACTGCAGTTATCAAGACTGTGCCTCTTTGGCATAAATAAAAAGATTCGTTGAAGAGAACAGAGACTTCAGAAAGTGATCTACACATGTTTGGACAACTG
The DNA here is from genome assembly GCF_964341445.2 of Mesoplodon mirus. Classification (NCBI taxonomy): domain Eukaryota; kingdom Metazoa; phylum Chordata; class Mammalia; order Artiodactyla; family Ziphiidae; genus Mesoplodon; species Mesoplodon mirus. The sequence goes on from NC_138980.1 coordinate 76,050,060, forward strand.
ATTTTGAACAAAAGTGAAAAGACAATTTAGTTGAGAAAGTATAGTCTTTTCAATAAATAAGGCTAGAACATTTAGATATCCATATGCAAAAACATGAACTTCAATACCTTGGAATGTTTATAAAAATTAACTAAAAATATATGTTAGACCTAAATGTAAAACCTATAACTATAAATTTCTAGAAGAAAATATAAAGGTAAATATTTTTGTGACTTTAGATCAAAGATTTCTTAGATACAAAACCAAATGCACAGCCCTTTAAAGAAATACATAATTACCTTTCATGAAATTTTAAAAACTTTACTCTAAAAAATATGCCATTAAGAGAATAAATATACACAAACACAACACACACACACACACACACTGGGAAAATATTTACACATCATATATCTGATAACGTTCTTGTATAGAGAATGTATAAAGAACTCTCAAACCTCACTATTAAGAAATCCAATGAAAAGAATGGGCAAAGGATTTTAACAGACATTTCACCAAAGAAGATATACATGTGACAAACAAGCACTTGAAAAGATGTTCAATGTCGTTCATTATAAGAAAAATACTGGGACTTCCCTGGTGGCGCAGTGGTTAAGAATCCGCCTGTCAATGCAAGGGACACGGGTTCAAGCCCTGGTCTGGGAGGATCCCACATACTGCGGAACAACTAAGCCCATGCACCACAACTACTGAGCCTGTGTGCCACATCTACTGAAGCCCATGAGCCTAGAGCCCGTGCTCCGCAACAAGAGAAGCCCCGCAATAAGCCCACGCACCACAATGAAGAGTAGCCCCGGATCGCCACAACTAGAGAAAGCCTGTGCGCAGCAACGGAGACCCAATGCAGCCAAAAATAAATAAATGAATAAATAAATTAAAAAAAAGAAAAATACTAATTGAAACCACAATAAGATACTACGATTATTTGAAAGGCTTAAATTACAAAGACTGATCCTACAGAGTGTTAGCAAAAATGTGCTGGAACTGGAACTCTCATTTACTGCTGTTGGGAAGCATTGTGAAAAACAGTTGGCAGCATCTAAAAAAACTGAACATATACCCACTATATGATTGAGCCATTCTACACCTAAGGATTCACCCAAGAGAAACTAAAGTATATATCTGTACAAAGTTTTGTCCATGAATAGTCACAGCAGCTTTATCTGCAACAGCAAGAAAAAAAAGAAAATAACCTATATATCCATCAACATATGAATAAATAATCTGTGGTATATCCATACAATGAAATACACCAAGACAAAGGAAGGAACAACTGATATGCACATGATGTACAGATCTCAAAATAATTATACTGATTGGCAGAAGACAGGCACAAAAGATTACATACTGTATGATTCCATTTATAAACAGTTTTAAAAATTCAAATTAATCTACAGTGACCAAAAGCACATCAGTAATGGTTGCCTAAGGGTTCACAAAGCTTCATGAGGTACATTTTTTGGTGATAGATATGTTCATTCTATTGATTGCTGTCAAGGTTTCATGGGTGCGTACATGCATTAAACATATCAACTTGGATACTGTAAATATTTGCCATTTATAGTATGCCAAAAGTTGTTTATCATCATTAATTTTCAGGAAAATAAAAATTAAAAACAACAATGACATAGTACTTCAAACCCATTAGAAAAGCTAAAATTTAAAAGTCAGACAAAATGAAATGTTAGTAAGAATGTGTGGCAACAGAAACTTTTATACATTCCTGCTGGTTGTATAAAATGGAACAACCACTTTGGAAAACTACTTGGCAATTTTTTATAAATTTAAACCTACATTTATCCTGTGACTTAGAAATTTAACTCTTGGATATTTACCCAAGGGAATAAAAACATATGCCCTCACAAAGACTTTCACAGCACTGTTTCTAGCAACTTTATTCATATCAGCACCAAACTGGAAACAATTCAAATGTCCTTCAATAGGACATTTGATAATTCATGAAATCTTTACAGAGTAAAATAGTACTAAGTAATACAAGGGAGCAAGCTACTGATGCATGCATCCCCAAAACATTATGTTGAGAGAAAGAAACCAGATACAAAATAGTACACACTGTCACTACCATATGATTTTATTTGTATGAAGTTCAAAAACAGGCAAAACTAATCAACGGTGACAGAAATTAAAGCTACTGTTTCTGTGGGGTAGGGCACTGTCCTGACAAGGGGACAAGGGAAATTTTGGTGCAATGGAAATGTTCTGTATCTTTTTTGGGATGGTTATTACATGAGTGTATGTATTTGTTAAGCTCATCAAATTGAACACTTAAAATCTGTGTATTTCACTGTATACACATATATATTTTACCTCAATACAATGGAATATCACTCAGCCATAAAAAGAATGAAATAATGCCATTTGCTGCAACATGGATGAACCTAGAGATTATCATACTAAGTGAAGTAAGTCAGAGAGAAAGATAAATATCATATATCACTCATATGTAGAATCTAATTTTTTTTTAAATGATACAAATGAACTTACTTACAAAATAGAAACAGACTTACAGATACTGAAAACAAACTTATGGTTACCAAAGGTGAAACACAAGGGGGCAGAATAAATGAGGAGCTTGGGATGAACATACACACACTACCGCATATAAGATAGATAACCAACAAGGATCTACTGTATAGCACAGGGGACCCTACTCAATATTCTGCGATAACCTATATGAGAAAAGAATCTAAAAAAGAATGGATATATGTATATGTATAACTGAATCACTTTGCTGTACATCAGAAACTAACACAACATTGTAAATCAACTATACTGCAATAAAATTAAAAGAAAAAAAGGAAAAATATATGTGGGTTAAAAAAATCTAACCTTTTCATCATGGTTTGTAAGGCCTTTATCCGATGCTAACCCTGACCATCCCACTGACCATATCCTACTGCTCTCTTTATTGGTCAAATTACACTGCTTGAGTTGTATACTTCTTTTGAAATTTGAAATAAACTATGGGATATTAAAAACCAAATTCTGCTTAATAGTTCAGTGACTTTTAGTGTCTAACACAGGTCCTACCTGGCAGGTTCTTTGGAGGAAAGCACTGAATCGAGGTCTAGGGAAATTCATGGTTTCACTGACTGCATGTCATCTTTCTGTTGAACCTAAGAATGGAGCTACGAGGCCATGTATAGAACTCCCCTCCCTAACATCTAAAATTACACACTGATTCTTCCTTATTACCAAAATGAAGGAAAGAAATTTCTCAGTTTCAGTAACTGGCACTGTCATTCAGGGTTCTGTAGATATGTTTTCTTTTTCAAAGGTTAATCAGAAGCTTTTGAAAACCATTTGGAAAAATTCTGCATTAAGGAGAGGATTTTGGAAAGGTCTAGCACTTTGCAACTAATTAGAAAAGTTGGCTAATCATTTTTGATATGAAAGGAGGAGCTATATCAAACATTTATTCTACATTCAAAATTCCCTGCTTAGTAAAGAAAAATGAAAGATATTTTAATGATATTTTTCTGGAACATAAATACCATTACTATGATGAAAAACTTTCAGTGCCCAACAGAGACAATATTTTAGTCTTCATGACTTCACAAATGTAATAAATTTCATACATACAATAAATGTATGAATCAATTGTATGAATTATTTCATACAATAAATTTTCTTAATTGCATACCAATTATTCTCAATACAGCTTAGGAAAGTGTCATGTTGGATGATGAGATGCCATTGCTCAGTAAATACAGTATTTCCTCCAGGGGCTGGTTCTCCAGTTGAGTCCCAGCAGAGGCACTTGTTTTGAGTTAAGATGCCACATCATAAGAAAGCTATTTATTCTTATAGACGAGAATCACATTCAGTTAGGCTGGATTCTCACAGCATGGGAAGTTCTGGGGAACTGATATACATTATGGGTTCATCATTTTAGATCTTCAATGTCTTGTTCACTCTCACTGGATGAAATGGCAGTCAATTTAACGTATTTCTCTATTTTTAAAATATATTTTTATTTATTCTATGTATCTCATTTTCCTACTTACCTCAGTTTAAAGTAACATCATTCTGAATTCCACATTTATCATCCCTTTTTACACTCTCTTATTATATCTATGTATTCTCTGAACAGGCATATTTTATTTCTAACTGTATTAAATTATATCTAATATTTGGGGAATTGCTTTCTTAATATTTTTCCTAAACTCACTTGTACAGTTGCTTAGAATTTACATTTTTACTATTATAAATATTCTATTGTGTGATATACCACAATTTATTCATTGGCATTTGAATTATTCTAAGTTTTTGCTATTGTAAATCGTGCTGCTATGAATATCCTTGTACGTATCTTTTGTTGTACATACGGGGTGGCTTTTTTTCATTTTGTTTTTATTGCCATATAGTTGATGGACAATATTATATGAGTTATGGGTGTAAATATAGTGATTCACAATTTGTAAAGGTTATATTCCATTTAGTTATTATAATATTGGCTATATTCCCTGTGTTGTACAATATATCTTTGTAGTTTATTTTACACATAATAGTTTGTACTTCTTAATCTCCTACCCCTATATTGCCCTGAGGTCGGTTTTTTGGTTTTATATTTAGGAGTGTAATTTCTGTGCCATAAGGCAAAGAATGTTCAGGTTTAGGAAACAGTGCCACTCGTTTCTGGCCTGTAAAGTTTCTGCTGAGGGCTTCCCTGGTGGTGCAGTGGTTAAGAATCTGCCTGCCAATGCAGGGGACACAGGTTTGAGCCCTGGTCCAGGAAGATTCCACATGCCTCAGAGCAACTAAACCTGTGCGCCACAACTACTGAGCCTGTGCTCTAGAGCCCAAGCCACAACTACTGAGCCCGTGTGCCACTACTGAAGCTCGCGTGCCTAGAGCCCGTGCTCTGCAACAAGAGAAGCCACCACAATGAGAAGCCCGTACACCGCAACGAAGAGTAGCCCCCACTGGCTGCAACTAGAGAAAGCCCGTGCACAGCAATGAAGACCCAATGCAGCCAAAAATAAATAATTAAAATAAATTAAAAAAAAAAAGTTTCTGCTGAAAAATCAGGTGACTGTCTTATGGGTTTCCCTTGTATGTGACTAATTTTCTGTTGCTACCTATAAGATTCTCTCTTTAACTTTTGCAATTTTAATTATAGTATGTCTTGGTGTGGATCTCTTTGGGTTCATCTTGTTTTGGACGCCCTGCGCTTCCTATACCCAGATGTCTGTTTTCTTCTCCAGGTTAGTGAAGTTTTCAGCCATTATTTCTTCAAATAAATTTTCTGTCCTTTTCTTTCTCGCTTCTCCTTCTGGGACCCTTACAGTGCAGATGTTAGTATGCTTTATGTTGTCCTACAGGTCCCTTAACCTCTCTTCTTAAAAAATTCTGTGTTCTTTTTGCTGTGTTGATTGGGTTATTATCACTATCCTTTCTTACAGATTGCTCATCCATTCTTCTGTATCATCTAATCTGCTGCTGATTCCCTCTAGTGTATTTTTTATTTCAGTTATTGTATTCTTAATTTCTAATTGGTTTTCTTATATTTTCTGAGTTCTTGCTGATGTTCTGAGATCCTTATTCTTCTCCTGAGTTCAATGAGCATCCTTATAACTGTTTCTTTGAATCCTTTATCAGGTAAATTATGTTTCATTCTGGGGTTTTTTCTGGGGTTTTATTTTGTTTTTTCATTTGGAACATACTCCTCTGTCCCATTTTGTTTGACATTCAGTTTTTGTCTCTATGAATCAGGTGAAAAAGCTATCTTTCTGGGTCTTTAAGGAGTAGGCTTGTGTGGGAATATTCCCTGTGTAGACTGCTTGTGCCTGGTGGCTTTGGCAGACCAGCTGGAGCAGGCACGGGCTGTGGGGGCAGTCTTTAGGGTGCAATGTCCCCAAGGCCCACCTTGGTTGGGCAGCTGTGGCTACAGTGAACCCTGGCCAGAAGCTCTCCCTAGGGAGCACTATGCCTGAGGCTGCTTCAGTTGGACAGCTGGAGCTGAAACAGGTCTGAGACAGCAGGGCAATCCCTGAGGAGCACTGTGCCCAAAGTCCCATTGGCAGGGCAGCTGGGACTGGAGCAGGCCCTATATCTCAATTATTATGGCTTCAAAATATCTTGTGGGACAAGTCACTCATCCTGCAATTATTCAAATGAGCCCTGGCAATTTACTGGCACTTTTTATATACATTTTATAATAATCTGAACAAGTTCCATTAAAAATGACTCTATAACATGGGCAATGTAAGTGTCCATCAACAGAGGAATGGATAAAGAAGATGTGGTACATATATACAATGGAATATTACTCAGCCATAAAAAAGAATGAAATAATGCCATTGGCAGCAACATGGATGGACCTAGAGATTGTCATATTGACTGAAGTAAGTTAGACAAAGTCAAATATCATATGATATCACTTATATATGGAATCTCAAAAAAAAGGGTACAAATGAACTTATCTACAAAACAGAAATAGCCATCACAGATGTAGAAAACAAACTTATGGTTATCAGGGGTAAGTGAAGGGGGAGGGATAAATTGGGAGATTGGGATTGACATATACATATTACCATATATAAAATAGATAACTAATAAGGACCTACTGTATAGCACAGAGAACTCTTCTCAATACTCTGTAATGGTCTATATAAGAAAAGAATCTAAAGAAGTGTAGATATATGTATATGTATAATTGATTCACTTTGCTGTACACCTAAAACTAATACAACATTGTAAATCAACTATACTCCAATAAAAAAAATGACCCTATATAAATTTCTATTGGAATTACATTAAATCTATAGATCTAATTAGGAAAAATTGACATTTATTACAATATTAAGTTTTCCTAATTATAAATATAGTATACCTTTGCAGGTTTTCAGCTATTTTTAATAGTTCTAAAATTTTTGTATTTTTCCTATAGACATTTCATGCATCTTGTGCTAGACATATATTCTTCTAAATGGTATTTACACTATTGCAAATAGTATCTTCTCTTTATTTTTGTTTTCCAGGTGAAATGTTGACTTCTTATATACTGTCTTTTTGCTAGATTTATGGAACCTTTTGCATTTTCTATGTGAATGATAAAATTTATCTCCAAATAAATTTTGTTTTCCTATCCTATGCCCCTAATATATTTTTTATTTCTTCTTATACTACCTAGGGCCTCCAACAAAACATAGAATAGATGTGGTGGAATAGTGGACATACTTGATTTGTTCACTATTTTTAAGGGATTACTTCTATTGTTTCCTTATTTAAGATGATGTTTGTCCTAGACTTTTTTTTTTTTTTTTTTTTTTTTGCGGTATGCGGGCCTCTCACTGTTGTGGCCTCTCCCGTTGCAGAGCACAGGCTCCGGATGCGCAGGCTCAGCGGCCATGGCTCATGGGCCCAGCCGCTCCGCAGCATGTGGGGTCTTCCCAGACCGGGGCACGAACCTGTGTCCCCTGCATCGGCAGGCGGACTCTCAACCACTGCGCCACCAGGGAAGCCCTGTCCTAGATTTTTATGAAAATTTATTATTAGGCTTTGGAAATTCCCATCTATTTCTACTTTATTAAGTGTTTTGTTTTGTTCTGTTTGTACTGTAATTACATATTGAATCACATATTGAAAGCAATTCCCATTCTGCATCTACCACTCTCTGAGGGTAGGGAATGTTGCTGATCAGAACCCAGTTTGACTCCTTGAGAATAGTTCTCCAGGGTTTTTGACTCTTCCCTCTGCAATTTTAGGTCCTCTGAGTCATTCTTCTTGAAAAATGGCTCATATTTGCATCTGAGCAGCTCTGTAGGACTGCTTTCTCTCCATAGAAGGTTGGGGGCCAAGAGTTCTCTTTTCATTTTCAACAATCTCTATCCTTTCCAGTCTAAGATAGTGCAAATCCTTTAAAAGTTTTGTTGGCTTCCTGCATATTAGACTATAATCCACTCCATTAGACAAAAGCCACACCTGTATACATTTTTGATCCAGTATCATTTCTACTTTTGGCCGAAAAGTGAAGATTATGAGACAATGGCTTTAACTTTTTGAAGCTTTCTGTCTAGCTGAGAAGCTATAAGGGCCACCTCAAATTTCTCAAAGTCTTGTCAAAAGTCTTATATCTGTGCCCATGACTTGATCTGATCTCAACTAGATTTTGGAATAAAAGCCCTTTAAAGCTCTTACTTAATGGACATAAACCAATTTTCATGGTTAAATAAACAAAAAGGCAAGAAAAGCTGATTCTCAGGAAAAAGTACAAATAATTATTTGAATATATCAATAATAGCAAGTATAAGAAAATAAAGTAAAATTAACAATCCATTGTTTTTCAATTTTTTAATGGCAATAATTATGATACAGTCCTCAAGGACTGGTTAATATTTCCTTTTATTTTTGAAATGTAGAAACTTTGGGGTAGGGAGACAAAGAACCTAATTTTTTACCTCTTGAATGATAAATTATTTTTAAGGGGACAGCCCACTGTCTTCATTCTTTCTTTATTCTTTCAGCTTCTGAAAAGATTAGTTACAGAGTCTCAATGTTAAAATCCGCTCTTTATGCAGACAATTTGTATTATTCCTATTGGACTTTTTCCTGACAAAATGTCACTGGACTAACTAAAAAAGGGAACAGGACTTCATGTAAAAAATGTATGTGGGGCTTCCCTGGTGGCGCAGTGGTTGAGAGTCTGCCTGCCGATGCAAGGGACACAGGTTCGTGCCCTGGTTCAGGAAGATCCCACATGCCGTGGAGCAGCTGGGCCAAAAAAGTATGTGGTCGTTAACTGCTCAACTGGATTAATTAAAGTGGTCATTTTACCTGCACTACTTAAGTCTCATAATAATCACTGATATATTTAAAAACTCAACTGATGGTTTTTAAAACTAAAAGAAAGATCAACATTCATTTAACATCATAGAAAGAAAGAGTGTTTCTGAATAAATTCAATATCTAAGGAAGAGACTCACAAATCTATTTAAATGGAAAGATCAGCCATAGAAACTTAAAGTAAATCAAAAGCTAACCAGCCATGGCTGTTTCATTATCTCCAACTGAAACACAATCTTTGGTAATTGTGTGCTTATGATTAATATAATTTACATGCCTGTTTTTATTTCCCTGCCAAATGTTGTCTGCAGAAAAATGAATAGCTACCAAAATCTTCCTTTCATGGCTAATAAGAGACAAAGATTACAAAATTTTATCAGAAGAAATTCATTTATTTAACTTATATTTATAGAGCACCTGCTAAGTGCCAGGCTAGGCACTGACTAGGATTCTGCCTGGACGGAAGGCTTCTCTATGGGAGAATAAATGACAATGAAGACTTTGTAATTCAAAGAATACATTTTCATTGTAATTTATGATTATGAAACTTCTCTCAGAAGTGGACCAATCTTATAACATTCATAATGTAAAACCCTCTGACTTTTCATGGTTTAAATAATGAGGGATTAAAAACTGTAGTAAATGTGAAACAAAAATGATATATAATTCACTTTTATTCCATATTTACATCTCTAAGGAATCACTATTTTGCTACTTATTAGGGATTCAAATTTGTGATCTTATATCAAGATATCTTTCATGTCATAAGAGGTTTATTTATTTATTTATACTGCAGCCCAAAGACATTAATCAAACAGTTGATTATATTTTAGTATGGCATTAATTAATATTTTGGTTTTGAATTTTTCTATACCAGATATCAACGCGTTTTTTTCTATGAAGGGCCAGACAGGAAAAATTTTAGGCATGGGCCAGTCTCTGTAACACCTACTCAATTCTATAGTTGTAGTGAGAAAGCAGTCATAGACAAAACAAACATGAGTACATCTGTATTTGCATAAACTTAATTTCAAAAACATGAGGTGGGCTGGATTTGTGCTGTGGGACACAGTTTGCCAGTCTATACTACAGGTACATTTTCTTTATTATCAATTTCAAGATTTCCTTTTTTGTCTTTATTTTATGTAATAACTTATTATAAGGATTAAATAGTCCTTACTCATTCTTTTTCAGAAATTAACATTGAACCTCAAATACAATTGATATTATCATAAAGCATTTTTTCATAAGACCTTATGTACTTTAACTCAACTTCCTGCAAATTAATGGTGATAGTATTTTCTTAAACTGTTTTTATTACTACATGATGGCATATTTGCATAAGCTTATACATTTTGCTTATGGTAGCTTTCACTGAAAATCTTAACTTTTTTTTTTTTTTTTTTTTGTGGTACGCGGGCCTCTCACTGTTGTGGCCTCTCCCGTTGTGGAGCACAGGCTCCGGACGCACAGGCCCAGCAGCCATGGCTCACGGGCCCAGCTGCTCCGCGGCATGCGGGATCCTCCCGGACCGGGGCACAAACCCATGTCCCCTGCATCAGCAGGCGGACTCTCAACCACTGCGCCACCAGGGAAGCCCATGAAAATCTTAACTTTTAATCAAGTACAATACTTTGGAGGAGCACAGTATCATGCAACTTTGGAATAGGGACCAGAGAAAGATGAAAGGTAAAAGGATTTGTCCTATGCCACCAAAAGAGCCTCCCCAAAGTCTCAAAGCATGTAGAATATTGCTTTTTCTATTGTACCATGACAATTTTGAAACTGACCTTATTAATGTGCATCATTGCCCGTTATATTCATGGCCCTCTTAATTTCTCAGTTGGATCTCTATATCCTTAAAATTATTTGTGGTGAGCATTATCTCATTTCTCTTGATAAAAATGAATGGTAAGTCCTTTTTTTTGTATTATTCTCTTTACTTGACTATACAATTTGCATGCTTCATCATAAAAAAGATACAGGAATGCAAGTTCATTTGGAAAAACATATAAGCTCTTTTATCAAAAGGAAATATTAGATATATTTCTTGAGCCTTCACACAGTAAAATCTAGCACTTGATTGCAATAATTGAGGACACGTTCCCCTTAATAATTATGTTGTCTTCTTTAATAATAAAAACATTTTCTTCTGGCTAAATATTTTCAAGTTATCTGGTATAAAAATGAAGAAAGGATGACACAAAACAATACCTAATTCCTAAGGAGTTGTTTGGTTTTTTCATATTTCTTTGGAGTGACTAGAGAATCATGACTACGTGATCTGTGGTACCACGTTTTTATAGTAGAACGCTACTGATGAAAAATATTTCAGTATTCCTACCAAGAGATTCTTCCTAAGTTTTGCATTAAGAATGTTTAAATTAAAACAACAAATTAATACAATTATCCTGGTAGAGGTATTTTTACAAATTCCTCAAATTTCTGCCTTTTCCTATATATCTTTTGATGTTTGATTTTTTTAAATGTACTCTTTCCCCAGGAAACAACATTTACTAAGATTTCATTTTTAAATCAAAGCTAAGTTTGTGTGCGTGTATGTATAAATATTCTTAAATCTTAATTCCTCATAGAAGCTTTTATTTATAAAAATATATAGATTTTATCAATCAGTAATATAAATAACTTTATAGTTTATTTAAATAATATAAGGAATCAAGAATGATTTTACTTGACTTCACTCACCCATTCAACTCTACATTTTGATAAGAAAATTTGGATTTTTATATACAGATAATATACCTTATCATTATTTGTTACCTTTATAATAAATTTTATAAATGTATATAGCAACTCTCCAGATGGGGTTTTGGTTACTAGGTTTTGTAACTAGGTTTTCTGGTTCTTGAACCAAGACTTCCCATTCAGAAGGATGTTGCTGTTAGTTTTTGATTCCTGAAAGCCACATCTCTCCAAGGGGTAGTGGAAGTATTCTCCTATTTCTTCCTATGGTTGAAATTCACAGCCCTTTTGTGATTTGATGAGTGAAGATTCCTTTTATATATTGTAGATAATTAAATCTAAACTGAATTTTTAGAACTGTAGTGATGTTGTGTATATGTATGCATTTTCATGAATGTTTGAATGGAAAATGAAGGTGACAGCTCAGGTTCCACTAGCAAATAGCCATTACTGTATCCTAGAAATTTGTATTTTCAGACAGAATAGCTTAAAATGCCCTGGAAGAGCCATCATAAAAAAAATGTTATGGAAAAAACAAACAAACAAAAAACTCAACTACAACAAAAATGGTGACTATATTTTCACTATTTACTCTTACTTCAAATATCACAGCTGTTTTTGATCACAATGTTTCAAGATACAACCTGCCTATTAGGAAAATTTTATGGCCCATTTTTCTTCCTTAAATGTTAAGTAGTTTAAAGAAAATATCTTTACTTATATGGAAGTTACTCTCTGAAAACCAATAAACAAAGCTGTGCTTTGAAATATCTTATATAGCTTATATGAGAACTACATTATTAAAAGCACAACACTTTCAATGAATTTTGGAGCTATATATAATAAACCTGAACTACGTCCCACATATTATCAGGTCTCTGGAACACAGCTGGTAAACAACAAACCATAATCAAGTAAAAAGATACTCTAAAAGGAATAGCTATATAATCACTAAAACAAAAGAAACATTTACTTAGACTGTAACTTAATATGCTTCCTTCAAGTATATGAATCCAACTTCCTGACCTTTTTCTTTTTCACTAGGCAAGGTTGATGCTGTGCAATGGTTTAATTCTTTTGGAATTTTACTTTAAGTTTGAGTATAGGGAGCATTTCTCTGAGCAGTGGATTCTTTTTCCAGACTCTTTTAAATTATGACTATTGATGACACCTGTTGAAGAACCCATATGCTTATTGGGCAAGTTGGGGTGGGTCTAGAAAATCAACCAGTAGTATGGAGATAAGATAAACTATTTTTACATGAGTGATTAGAATTTGTATTATTTTCCTCTTTCATAACAACTGTCTCAGATTATATATATATACAATTTACAAATAAAGATTACATTTTTGGAGAACTGGTAAAAATAGGTTATATTCCAGCTTGAGAAGTTATAACAGAACCAGTAGTAAAAATAAAATCTAGAGAAACTCCCAGTACTTCAATGTTCTTACATCTGCTACCAGTTGTCTATGCCTCAGGCATACTTAGAACTGGAAGATTTCTCCCCACATTCAGTGCAAAAGACTATCTCATCGCATCTTTTACTTAAAATTTAAAAATCACCTTGTTTGTACGCAGTACACTGGGCTATGCTCAGGAGAATGACATGAACAGAAAACTATAAGAGAGCTTAGTATATGAGAACAAATTCAACTTTCCATAGGTTTTCTACAGTGAATTTCCTTCAAAGAGAGTAAAAGCTAAAAGCTAGTTCCTTCTGTACAGAAGAAAGGAGGTCATACTGAAGGCCAAGAATCTGCTCTAATTAAAACACTAGCAGCAATGGCACTTAAATCTTCATTTTCTTATGAACTATGTGAAGAATACACACACATGATTTTCCAAGCATTGTGTGTGTCTTGTCATCATTGTCAGTAAATTGTTCATCTCTCTCAAACCTCAATGCTTTGAGCTTCCACATGATTTTTTGCTATTAAATGGAGATGTAAAATGAGAAATAGCCTATATGCCCAATTTATGTATATTTCAGTATATGATACGTAGCAGAGTCTTGATTTGGGGGACAGATTATAAAGTATTACAATAAATCTAGGCTTATAAAGGAGTAACACAAAGCCATATGCCTTGCATTTCTAAAAAAATCTTGTTTGTACCAGGCTTTTAAAAATTCAAAATACAATTGGCACTAGAATTGTGATTTTATGCCACTTTGATAAATTAAGGGGAAAAAAAGAATGATAAGTACTGATAAGATTATGGATTTCAATATGGTCATCAAAGTCAAACTCTAGGAAACTTACTAAGTTGTTAGTACCTAGAAATTCTATGAACACACATATTTTCTAAGAAACACATATCATTCCTCAGGTAGAGCTTCCCTCATTTCATTCCCATATTATAGAGCTTTTTTTCACTTGTATAAACATTTAGGTTAGATGAAATGATGACAGAAATCAGTAACAAGTAACAAACAGTGGGTAGCACTACATATATTGCATATAAAATGTTAGGAGATAACATGAGCAAAATTAAGTCCTAAAACATATAGAAATTTCATGTAAAACCCCGTTGGAAAATCCCATGGCTCTGTTGATCACACAAGAATCAATGCTCTACTATAAATAAAATAGATAACCAATAAGCACCTATTGTATAGCACAGGGAACTTTACTCAATACTCTGTAAGGGTCTATATGGTAAAAGAATCTTAAAAAGTGTGGATATATGTATATGTATAACTGATTCTCTTTGCTGTACACCTGAAACTAACACAACATTGTAAATCAACTCTACTCCAATAAAAATTATATAATTAATTAACTAATTAAAAAAAGAATCAATGCCCTTTGATGAGTGCACTGTGTGACTGAGGACAAATGGGAGATAGGACTGACTTCCTTTCACCTAAAGTCATGCAAATCTGTCCTGTTTAACCTAGCATAGAGACTTATTTTTCATATCTTTATTCATGACTATTGTCCAAACGCAAATAATCTGCATTCTACTTTGTCCATATATCCTCAGTCCAGTGCCCACTCATCACAAATCTAAGACTTTGCCTGCTCTAGTTCCCCAGGCAACAGCCGGAGAATTTACCAAAAAAAAAAAAAAAAAAGAAAGAAAGAAAAGAAAGGAATTTCTCTCAAAATCTTTTCTTTTCACAACTTTCTTATCCAAATTCTCCAATGTAAAATGGCAGGCCTAGATTCTCTGTCTTACTTCCTCATCTGATACTCTGAGAGAATAAGAGATGGGTCTTGTTATTGAATCATTTGGGGTTTTTTGCTCTGGAGGTTAGCCATTAGTCACAGTTTGTAATGACTTTTTTTTCTCCTAAGGCTCACTGGGCTCAGACATGTGCAGAGTGAATGAATTCGCAGATTGTATTAGTTGCCCTCCTTCCCCTTCACCTTTCAGATCACAAACATCAGTGATGACCATGTGAGGCTGTATGGCCCTTAACTTTATCAAATAATAATTTAATTTCTGGAAATAAAGGTGAGGCATATGATGGGAGCCAATAAATACTTCAGCATCTAAGGTCTAGCTTATGCTTTAGAATTATGCTTTTCTCACTGTTTTAAAGTAAGGCAAAAGTAACAGAATTAAAGTATGGATTACAACACATCATGAGAATCAAATTGTAGGAAGATTTTGGCATTGTGGGTATGGGAAAAACATTGATACACATCTTTGTTAAAAAAATTGATACACTGATGAATTTATAGATACCACTAACGTCTGTAGTTCTAAGTACACTCCACACAAAAAGTATGGTTAGCCAGAAACACATTTCTATTATTCTTCAGGATCTTTACTATACTAATATTACTGTAAGTAAGCAAACAAACAAATCATAAAACATTTGAATCAGAGCTAAATCTTACTTAAAACTATAAATTCATTAGGTATGACGTTAAGTTGGATAAGGCACACATGTAAGAAAAGTTTTGCTAAATAACTTACTCATTCAAACTGAAAAAGAAACAGAGTGGTCTGTTTACAGTATGACTTTTTAAAAGGTATGTAATATAGAGTAAAACTTATGTAAAAATTAAAATTTTCTGTTCAAAATGTAAAGCCCTATAATAGAGTCAATGTTAAAAAAAAGACATGATGGAACTAATTCTCTCAAGGAACTCACTCTTTCAAACTTAACAAATCTAATTCTTGACTTTGCATTCTCTTTCTCAGAACAATTCTTTTTCTTATCTCATTTGAGGCCCTCAGAAATTCTATATTTGCTGTTTATCACTCCACTGAAATCTCTCTATAAAATCAACCAAACTTCCAAATTCATAAACACAGAGGAAATTTTTCAGTCCCTTTTCCTTAACCATTCAATGGCATTTTGCACCATTCACCACTCCTTCCTTCACATAAACCTCTCTTCCCTCAGTCTTTGCTCTCTCTTAGAGGTCTCCTTCTCCTCAGCCTGTCCTTTACATGGTGTTAATCCTCTGGTTTTCTGCCTTCTGCTCCTCTTTGTTTTCTCTGAGAAATCTTAAACTTTCCTTCTGCTTTAGCTTTCACAATTGTGCCAAATGTGATGCAGAAGCTTAGAATTTATTGCCACTTTATCCCCTGCTACATGCCCATGATTTAAAACAGAATCTGTTTATAAGTCCTTCCAGATTTGTTCATTCTCCAAATCCATCACACTGTGAACTTAAAATAGAGTTCATTTCCCCAGATGAAGTTTGATAGTCATGGGCAAATCTCCATCAAGGATATGGGAATGACTCCAAAGAAATATAAACTAAGTGCTCCTCACAGTGTCTTTTGCTAGGATATAGCTCATAGATGGTTCGACAACTTTATATTAAAGAATACCAACTATGCATAGAACATCATTACCAGGAGCTCTGGGCCTTTCACATTAATAGTTGAAATCAAAGGAAAGCAACAAAAATATTCTTAAGAACCAGTCAAATCCCGGTAACTTTCTGGTTTGGGCAGCCTGTTTTCTGCATGTGCGTGGTTCATGTGTACCTGTGTTTTCTGTGCTTGCTGTTTATATTTAAAATGTATCAGCATATTTTTTCAAGATATCTATGTAATTTTCATTACACTAAAAATGGTCAAAGGTAAAAATTTATAAGTTTACATGAAAAATTCTATTTCACATAGAAATAAGGTTTCTAAATAATTATTTAGATAATAAACATTAATTAATATCAGTTATTATTGTTAGTTAACTGTTAATACTTAACAATGCTCAGATATTTAAAACCAATAATAAAAGATGCCATTACCTGAAAAATCAATGTTAACTGATGGTACAAAGTACAGATACGATACTGGCTGAGCTTCTCTGGTTATTCATATCAAAGCAAAGATATTTTATTTGAAGACCATGGAATTTAATCACCAGGTACATCTTAGAATTTTCTTGAAAAAAATTGTAAGAAATTATCATTTATAGAGAAGGCTGTCATGTCTAGGGAATATCTCTTTCTTTAGCTTTAATTTTTCTCAGTAAAATCTCTTATTAACATATTTATCCACTAAAGTTATAGAAGAATTACATTTCTACAATAGGTAACAAAGTTGCAAGAACAAGACTATTTTATTTGGATTATTCTTATCTCTGTTAAGCTTTCCTCAAAATAATTAAAAAATAAAGCATCCATCCAGCAGATAAAACGTTCAAGAAAGAATGGCAAGATAAATATATGAGAGAAAAGGGACGAACTGCTGTTTGGTTCAATAAATTGTCTGGTGTATTTATTTGTTTTCCATTATGTGTAATGTGTTTCAAGGATTATGAAAATGAGATGGAATCAAGATGAGTACTCTCTTTTCACAGCAAACGACTTTTTAATACAGCAGTTAATTGAACTGGTTTCCTGCAAAGAAGGTCACAGACAAGATTATTAACTATCAGAACTTTTAGAGAAAAGTGTCACACTCTGCTACAAATTCGGAAAAACATCTTGTTACATTTAGTTCTATTAAGTTACAAGAGGAAACTAAACATAATCTTCAAAATGAAGATAAACTAGTGGTAGGGCTACCTTTTTTCCGCTTATTTTAAATAAGTTTGCTCATTATTCACTTTACTGACCATCCTATTTTGGAGAATACAATAATACCAATATTAGAACCTGGAAAAATATCTTCAGGAGTGGGGGTCTGCATTTACACTGATACTTCCCATAAGCAGAGAAAACATAGATGATTGCAGCCAGTACAATCCTTGAACCAAGGCAAGAGGGGTCCTTGGCTTGGTTACGGTACTTCAGATGGCCCTTCCCTTGTCTTCCTCTCATTATGCTCTAAGGGCTAAGAGTTGGAAGGCCAAGGGACAAGTTCACTATGGTACTGTATGTTTCCCCGCTTCTACACCATGTTTCTGGTGACTGAGATGCTGGAATTCCTTGCCCAAATGATGCCAAGCCCACATCCAAGGCGTGTACCAGCCCCTTCCCAGGTTCACCTTCGGAAATGTAGACCAAATCTCCAGTGTGATCATCCCTAGGTTATACGAAAGACCAAGGAAGAAAAGTTGTATGAGAGAATGGGGCTGGATAGAGTATACAGGTGGGGGAGGGAAAAGAAGGAAGGTGGGTCAGGCACCAGCTTTTCCTCTGTGGCTGTATCTGTACTTTTGCTCACGTTGCTCTCTCCATGTGCTGTTCTCCTTATCCTCCTGATGAATTCTGACTTACCCTTCAAGGCTAGCTTCCTAGGCATACTACTGATTTTTTAAACAATTTATACATGTTCCTATAATTGCACTTGTATGATATTATGGTTGTTTGCTTATCTATTCCCCTTTGAGCTCATGAGTGCTGATAAAGTATTTCATTCAGTGTTTGTATCCCTAGTGCCTTTCCCTGTGTGTGTATTAACTTACCACGTGATAAATGTTGGTGATTTCAGTGAAATAATGATCACATATTATCTATTTAAACAAAATTTGAGACTCTATTCCAGCTAATTAGTGGGTGACCCAAATCAATTTACTGTGTAATATCCTTGTTACTGTGAATTGCTGTTCGAAAAATGTCTCATGGAATAATTGGGGGTTTTGTTGGTATGATAGTCTATTTGTTAATAGACTATTTGTTAAACTGGAATATAAGTACAAGAGAAAAGAAAAAATGGTTAGAATTAATATAAAATTAATAGTTCCAAGAAGTTATAATTGTTCAACTCAGTAAGTATTCAGAATCAAGAAGATATTTGATAATAGAAACAAAAGCAATGGTGTAACGGAAGTTTGTCTTTTAGACTATTCCATGGAGACTTTATACTTGGTACCATAATTTCACCATCCACCTTAAAAAATGGAAAAACTCCATTTCTGCATGCCTTGAACTGTTTTGTGTCAAATTGTGCCTTGCATTATTCTGTATAATTCTGTGTAAAACTGTCCTTGTGAAAATTCTAAGTAATCACAAATACGGTTTTAATGAAAAAGTGTCAAGAAGCCTATCAACTGCTAAATATTATTTCCACCAATTACAATGAATTGAAAGTTCTGCCTAAATATCACTTCATTTAATATTTCTAATAAGCACCTGTTAAAGTTTTGTTCAGTTACTGTTTGTTGAACATCTTAAACTCAGCAATGTGCTATGCAGGTTCTAAGAGAAATAATAATGAGTTGTAAGTCATTATTCAAATCACAAAGATTTCCTAGAAAATGAAATCAAGCATTTGGAAAAACAGAAAGGAGCAAGAATTAAATAAATACTCAGCAAGGGCCTTAGAAAATTTAGGAAGAAGGACATCGATACAATTTGGTTTCAACTTGGTTTCAGGGAGGGTGAATGCTTGCCTGGGTCTTAAAGCGTGGAATTAAATAATTAAAAGAGGGAGAGGAATTGGGGGGACTCAGGGCTAAAGGTGGATCATGGTCATCTATAAGAGGTAACACAACTGGAGCCATGCCGATAAGAACAAGCAGGTATCTGCTTTAAGATAACATTTTAACTCATGAGAACCCAGTATTAGCCAATTGGCTGATTAGATCAGCTCACAATGGGACACAGGAGACAATAACATTGATTGAAAATAAATAAAACAGGTAATTCTGAAGAAGCAACTTATTCATTACTATATCAAATAATTGGCCTAAGGTAAGTAAAGAAAAGTAAGGGCTCTATGATAACATCTGCAAAAGCCTGACAGGGGCTGTCTGAAATGGTGGCCTGAGACCTCTGAATATGGCTTTTGTATGTATGGGGGATGACGAACGTGAATGTGAGGAAGGCTGTTGACTTCTAGGTGGCTGATACAGAAGCGAGGTACACAGTATATTCAGTAATATAAAAAGACTGGTAAGGTGGTTATAAAAAAGAACAATAAAAAGATAAACAAATAGAAAGATAAACAACTGGAAATAGGAGTTTATGCCTCATGTCCTTCAGCGGAAGTGTACCTAGTCATGAACACATAATCATATTATCAGTAGAAGAGAGAATTCCTTCAAATAAAATCTATATATTGATAATAATATATATTTGTAGCCCAAGTCACTCCTCTGGGTTCAAAATTCCCATTTTCACATGAATTCTTAGCATTTATAATTTAACACTTCAAATCTGTCAAACTCAACATGCAAAAGAGAACACTTCATTTTCATTCAACTACCCACATATCAGTAAATGTTCCACCATATACCTAGTTTCTTAAGGCAGAAGTCTACTTTTTTCTAGTTTGTTGCCAACCCCTGCTTACTTCTACATCCAATTTGTCATCAAGTTTTAATCTACCTCTAAAGTATACTATGAACATCTCTACCTTCCTATGTCCATAGCTACCACATTTATCAATTATATCATTTCTCATCTGAACTTCTGCAGCCACTCCTCAACTGGTCCCCTTGCCACCTCTAATCTTTCCCTATATATCATCTTAAAATGTAAAAAAGATCCTATCCCTTTGCTACTTAAAACCCCTTAAAGGCTTCCATTAAACTGGGAATAAAAATTCCAATGACTTCCTACATCTCCTGATCCTTCTTGCTCTCACTATGATCTATTTCTCCATCCTTATCATTTAATACACCTTCATTGATCACCATGCTCGTGCCACAATTTTCTTTCCTGAGTTCTTTTATCATTCATTTCACTCCAGTTTTCACATGGTTATCACCTTCTAATTATTCAATTCTTAGTTTAAACATCCACTCCTCAGAGGCTTTTTCTCATATAAAGTAGCTGGTTTTCATTTTCTCCATTTTTCTCCATTTTTTCAATGCTTTCATAGTATTTACCACATGTATAAAGACTTTTTCATTTGATAGCTATTATGTTTTTGTCTTTTATTCTGTGAGAGCAGGAACCACATCTGCTTCACTACTATATTGCCTTCACTTAGCATGGTTTCTGGTACATAATAGGTCGTCAAGTAATATTTGTTAACAAATAAACAGATTTTTGGTACATTTACCAATATATAGCCTTCTGAAGCACTCTGAAAAAATATTTCAATGTAAATCATACTGATATTTCTTCTTAAAATTTTATTGAGACCAGATGGAATATAAGTATTTAAACAAAGACACAGTCAAGCAACACAATTTTATGTTCAATGGTGATGGTTAATTGGAACAACCATAATGAAAAACAGTACGGATATTCCTCAAAAACTTAAAAACAAAACTACCATATGATCCATCAATCCCACTTCTGGGTATATAATCCAAGGAAATGAAATGAGTATATCAAATATCTATGCACCTGTGTTCAGTTCAACACTATTCGCAGTAGCCAAGATATGAAAACAACATCAGTGTCCACAGAAAGAGGAATGGATGAGGAAAATCTGGTGTATGCCTATGTGTGCGCATGCACGCATATGTGTGGGCACACGTGCACGCGCGCACGCACGCACACACACACACACAGGACTATTATTCAGGCATAAGAAAGAAGAAAATCTTGCCATTTGTGACAACATGGATGAACTTGGAGGACATTATGCTAAGTGAAATAAGCCAGCCACAGAAAGACAAACATTTTATGATCTCACTTATATGTGGAATCTTAAAAAAGTTGAACTTACAGGAGTGAAGAATAGAATCGTGATTGCCAGGGTCTGGGGGGTATGGGAAATGGGGAGATGCTGGTCAAAGGCTACAAACTTCCAGTTATAAGATGAGTAAATTCTGGGGATCTAATGTACAGCATGGTGACTATAGCTAATAATAATACGGTATCGTATACGTGAAATTTGCTAAGAAAGTAGATCTTAAGTATTCTTATCACAAAAAAATAGTAACTATGTGATGTGATAGATATGTTAATTAACTTGATTATGGGAATCATTTCACAATGTATACATATATCAAAACATCATGTTGTACACTTCAAATATATATAATTTTTACTTGTCAAATATATCTCAATAAAGCTAGAAAATGGTGAAGGTAATACATAATTTAATATATCACTATTCTGCAGACCTCAGTAATCTTTTTTTCTTTTTTTTTTTGCTGTACGCGGGCCTCTCACTGTTGTGGCCTCTCCCGTTGCGGAACACAGGCTCCGGACGCGCAGGCTCAGCGGCCATGGCTAACGGGCCCAGCCGCTCCGCAGCATGTGGGATCTTCCCGGACTGGGACACAAACCCGTGTCCCCTGCGTCCGCAGGCGGACTCTCAACCACTGCGTCACCAGGGAAGCCCAGACTTCAGTAATCTTTGATGTACCAATCAAGAACATACAAAGTCTTTCCAAAATGTCCATTCTTAGGATGGTAAAAGGCACTTGCTACTTTCAAACCAGGTTGATTTTTATAATTATATTTGAGAAAAATGAACCATTTAAAAAATCAAATTTAATAAATTAATTTCACATTTTGCCTCATAATTTAAAAGTAAGGGCTTCCCTAGTGGCGCAGTGGTTAAGAATCTGCCTGCCAATGCAGGGGACGCGGGTTCGACCCCTGGTCCAAGAAGATCCCACATGCTGCGGAGCAACTAAGCCCATGCGCCATAACCACTGAGCCTGCACTCTAAAGCCCATGAGCCACAACTACTGAAGCCCACACGTCTAGAGCCCATGCTCCGCAACAAGAGAAGCCACCGCAATGAGAAGCCCTCACACCGCAACAAAGAGTAGCCCCCACTCGCTGCAATTAGAGAAAGCCCACGCGCGGCAACGAAGACCCAACGCAGCCATAAATAAATAAATAAATAAATAAATAAATAAACAAACAAATAAATAAATAAAATTTTAAAAGTTACTTCTATTTGCCAGTGAACTATCTATTAAAAACATGTCTATAAATAGCCTTTGCTCTTTTTTTTTTTTTTTTTTTTTTTTTTTGCAGTACGCTGGCCTCTCACTGTTGTGGCCTCTCCCGTTGTGGAGCACAGGCTCCGGACGCACAGGCTCAGCGGCCATGGCTCACAGGCCCAGCCGCTCCACGGCATGTGGGATCCTCCCGGACTGGGGCACGAACCCGTGTCCCCTGCATCAGCAGGTGGACTCTCAACCACTGCGCCACCAGGGAAGCCCCCTTTGCTCATTTTTAAATGAGAAAAGTGAGGTGTGAAAGAATATTGCAAGTTTTTGCAATTTCATGAAAATAGTCAAGTTTTCTGAGAAAAGTAAAAGCTACTCTAGACATGCTAGTTTTTAATAGTTTGGTTTTTGGTTAAATTAAACAACACAATAGATCAAATCAACTATGCTATGATGTAAAGCTAGCCAGCTTAATATTTTAACAATGTCCTAAATTTTGTCATGTACATGTAAACAAAACCTGTGCCTAAATACTCAAAATGAAATGGATATTTGAAATGACAATGATATATAGATGGCCAAATCAAATGAGAGATAACTCAGATCTTAATAAAATTCTCCTTCTGGCTGAAAATTTCAGGTGATTGAAATAGAAAAAAAGAATTTTGAAGCCTAAATCTCCCCAAGACTGCACTTTTTTTTGCTTTGTTTTGGTGCAGACTCAGTGTACATTAGACCATTATTAATTATAAGATCCAAGAATCTGTCCTTACGTTAAAATGGAAATTCATTCCAATCAGTGTTACCTCTACAATTCAATCTCTTGGGGAAAGAGTGCTAGCAAAAACACCATGTTAGTAGTAATTTAAGAACAAACCATGTTAGATGAAGTATGAAATGGGATAAATCTAAACATTTATACATTTATTTTTCTCTCTTCTATAGAACCTTAGTGAATAACTATTCTTATGAGGCAAAGCAGTGGTTATAATAACAGAATTACATTACTGAAAGACACTCATTTGGGATTTTAATCTTTGTTTCAAAGCTGCTCCTCATTCTGGGACAAACCTCACTGTGATTTTTCTACTTGCTGTGAATCAAAAATTTCAGGACACTAATAGATAGGAAACAATTAAAGGATTTATATTTCTTATTACTTCATATTAAAAAGAACATGTAAACCATATTCATGACATTCTCCAGCATCTCTGCCTAGCAGTAGCAAATTCAATGACCCATGCAGCTTCAGGCCCCAAGCTGTTGCTATTTTGATATGGTGGGGGCAGACAAAATGCGGAGAAGGTGGATCATAACCTCTATCTGCCTAAACAATTGAACTCAATGTGCCAGTCTATATTTACAACTTGTCTATGGTCTAAGAGAACAGAGTTAAGGGAAGTGGTAAAATTAATACACTGCCACAACGTTGTTCACTGTAAAGTCCTAAGTAATTTCTTAAACAGAGAAATAGGTATTTTCCCAAATGGGTTTAGATAGAGTAATGATGGGATTCCAGAACTGAGAATCTTAAAGCCAGGAGATACATCCATAATATCCAACATTCCTCCATGTGAACTTCCATGTACTTTACAGAAAAAAGGGGAACTCTTTCTTAGAGCAATGTTTGTAATTTAAAATATCCTCTTTGGGCTTCCCTGGTGGCGCAGTGGTTGAGAGTCCGCCTGCCGATGCAGGGCACATGGGTTCGTGCCCTAGTCTGGGAAGATACCACATGCCGCGGAGCGGCTGGACCCGTGAGCCATGGCCGCTGAGCCTGCGCGTCCGGAGCCTGTGCTCCATAACGGGAGAGGCCACAACAGTGAGAGGCCCGCGTACTGCAAAAAATAATAATAATAATAAAAATCCTCTTTGCCATAAGAAGGGAAACATTACATGGCAGGATAAGAGATTAATGTTAAAGTTTTCCCCCAAATCTCCCATAAAAATCCCAAACTATAAAATTAAAACTGAGCCATGATTATCTATTAAACCTGGAATGAATTGTATCATACTTAGTAACCATCATAAATATAAAATCACATGTAATCCATCATATATAAACCATCAAAAATATTAAAATCAGGGCTTCCTTGGTGGCGCAGTGGTTGAGAGTCCGCCTGCCGATGCAGGGGACATGGGTTCGTGCCCCGGTCTGGAAAGATCCCACATGCCGCGGAGCGGCTGGGCCCATGAGCCATGGCTGCTGAGCCTGAGCGTCTGGAGCCTATGCTCTGCAATGGGAGAGGCCACAACAGTGAGAGGCCCGCATATCACAAAAAAAAAAAATTAAAATCATATATAAGTTTCTAACTTATTTTGTATATTGTGAGATACTATAGATGGAGAGAAGAGGTACTTTTAAGGACAAAACTTTTTTTTTTTTTTTCCTTTCCCGTGGTATGCGGGCCTCTCACCGCTGTGGCCTCTCCCGTTGTGGAGCACAGGCTCTGGACGCACAGGCTCAGCGGCCATGGCTCACGGGCCCAGCCGCTCCGCGGCATGTGGGATCCTCCCGGACCGGGGCACGAACCCGTGTCCCCTGCATCGGCAGGCGGACTCTCAACCACTGCGCCACCAGGGGAGCCCAAGGACAAAACATTTTTAATGATTCCTCATGATTCAAGTGATTTATAGTTACAGAATTTTTAATAGCAAAGGCAGTTCACAAAAAGGTTAAATTTACAAGACTAGATGCAGTTTACCAAATGGGATTAGCAGAAGCATCTAGTAATCCAAAGTAAGAAAAGAAGGTGAGATTTAAATGAACTGGAGAACACTTGAATTAAATCAGCACCTCTCTCTTGTGAAAATAATGAGCTTACAATATAAGTATTCTTTGATTCACTCCAGCAATCCAAAATTGCTTAAGCATTCAGCTAATCAGTAATTTTATTTGAGATTACTTAGACTTTATAAGTGCTGAATGGTCATGGCTCGTGTTTTTATTTGTTGTGAATTAACAAAGATGACCTTCCTAAAGGTTAGCACTGTATTTAAAGTTACTTTCTAATAAGAAATTCTTTATTTTTTGTGGAATGAACTGCAGATTACTAGCATGTACTATTCTTAGCATGCTCAGCATCTCAACAGCTTCACCCAAGAAAGGTCATTAGGTAATTCATCCTTCCTGTGGCCATACTACCTCCACCTCCTTTCTTTTTACTCACAGACTCTTTATATACATAATACCATCAGAACCTGAACAACACAGTGAATTGTTTGATGTTCAGACTCATCCTTCTAAGGTCCACAGCCAGGATGGGATTTGAAACTATGTAATCCTATAGAAGATCCAGTCTTGGCCAACCCTTCACAGAGGACACTTAACAAACCGAATGTTTGCTGCACAACTGATTCTTTGAAAATTTATTGATGTTTCACTTTCTCACTTCATTGTTACTTCTTAGGGATACAGACCACATTTTAATATTGTTTTGAGCTTTTCTTCTTCTTTTCCACTCTAGAGCTCTAAACCTCCACCCTACTACCTATACTTTAGTGACTGCTCATAGGAGACTCTCAATAAATAGGCCAATGAAAAAGTGCCATTCTCCTTTTCCCCTAGGTAAGGGTACAAACTTAATATTGAGGAGTCTCCAGGCAATTAAGTGTCCATTGGTCTTTCCCATAAGCAAGTCTCGGCCTCTTGCCTCTATTCCACCCTGCAAAGTTTCTGTAGCTTCCCTCTACTCTCTCCCAACTCCCATACCTCAAACTGACCTAGATAAAGAACTGTTATCATGCTCAAGGAACATCAAGGTGAAATTTAGTCTTTAACTGTGAAAAATACAATATAAGATCCCCTCAGCCTACTCGGAGGTAGAACTGATGCTCAAAGCAGCAATGAGATGCTGAAATTTGGTGGTCTGAAGACAAAAAAATACAAATGAAATCAAAGGTAGTTGTTAAGTCTGTTTTATCAGGCAGTTCTGTGTCTTGGGGCTTTTTTCTGAGAGCTCTCAACTTTATATTGCGTTGGCCAAAAAGTTCATTTGGTTTTAAGTAAAAATAAAAGACATATTTCATTTTCACCAAGAACTTTATTGAACAGCGTATTCACTAACTGAATGAACTTTCTGGCCAGCCCAATATTTATGCTGCTTTATGTTGCTGCCTTGTTTTCAGACAGAATTATTCCTATGTTTACTCACTGCCCACTAAGTAGCTGGCACTAACTTCAGAGAAGCCATACACAGGAGCAGTCTAGCAGTGTGACTAAGGTAGGTATAGTGCATGAGGCACAAGGTTTGCTATTGGGTATTTCTGTGCTAAGGGCACTAATGCATGAATGTCTTTAAATAGGCACATGGCAAAAAAATCACAGGAACTTTATTCATTTCAGAGTCAGTAAGTATGAGTATCACTCAAATATCAACACACACTATGTTTTCATCCAGCATAGTAAGTAGCAAATTCTCCACTTGCCAAGTGAAAAATGAATCTTTCATCAGCTTTGTTAAAGGCTGTGTATTTGAGAGCAGTCTTTTTTCCTTTGGTTCCAATTTATCCTCATGGTTTAGATGCATGGTCAGGTCCAGAGTCTGAATCAAGTGATTTCCTTTTAGTAGGGGGAGGGGAGGAGAAAAGAGTCATTTGTCCCATCACTAGAATATATTTACTTGGCACTAGAAAGAAGTAAAACAAATGGGCCATATGTGTAACTCCCTTTAAGAAACATTTACATAATTCAACCTAGGAAAAAAATGGAGACATATCAGAGGATTATTTTTGGAAAAAGATGAGAATGACATTGAGATCTCTCTTTACTGGAGACTTTTAAGCAAAATATGCCTCAAATCTACAGAAAATGTATAATGGCATTTGTAATAAAAATGTCACTCACAGGTCATCTCTCTGAGAAAGATATCTAATAATTCTGCACTTCCTCAATAAATTGTCACATTGGATGCATTTGAATTTGTAAAAGACAATTTTCTCATTATTAATAGAGAAGGAAATTACAGAGTATCTTTTGCTTGTCAGTCACTAGATATTGGTGAAGGTTCCCTTGAAGTTCCTCCTCTGTCCTCACTGTAACACCCATTGAGAGGCACTACAGCATATGGATTATAGCAAAAATTTTGGAGTCCAGCAAATCTGGGTTCAAGTCCTGGCTCCAATACTGTATCATTACAAGTGATAGAAAACACAGTTTAAAGTAGCCTAAGCAGTTTTTAAAAATCTGTTTGTTCAAATAATTGAAAAATTTCAGTATAACTGAAACTTTATTCCCCTTGATCAACATCTATTTCCCCCACCCCTAGTCCATGGCAACCATGGTACTACTTTCTGCTTCTATGAATTTAGCTTTTTTAGATTCCACATATAAATGAAGTCATACAGTATTTGTCTTCCTCTGACTTATTTTACTAGGCATAATGTCCTTCGGGTTCACCCATATTGTCACAAATGGCAGGATCTCCTTCTTTTTTAAGGTTGGATAATATGCCATTGTATATTTACTGTATTTTCACAGTTTCAGTTTTTGAAATGAATAAATTTAGGAGATATAACGTACAGCATGGTGACCATAGTTAACAGTACTCTCTATATATTATATACTTGAAATTTGCTAAGAAATCTGAAATGTTCTCACAATAACAACAAAAAAGGTACCTATGTGAAGTAATGGATATGTTAATTAGTTTGATTGTGGAAATAATGTCACCATATATATGTGTATCAAAACATCACATTACACATGTTAAATATAAACAATTTTCATTTGTCAATTGTATTCAATAAAGCTAAAAAAAGACCAGGGGAATCTGGATTCAGGTAGAACTGAATTCAGGGATCAAACAGTGTTAACAGGAGTGAATTTTCTTTACCATTTGGCATGTTCTCTTTCATGCTATGATTTTATTTATTTGGTGGAAAATGGTTAAAGCTCCATATTCTCTCAGAGTATAATCCAGCCAAGACGACCACAGGCTTGTAGAGCTTAAAAAACACATGATCTGAAAATTGAGGGCTATTATTAGAGGAAGGTAAATTGATTTTTGATGACAAAAAAAAGCCATTTTTCCCCTAAAATCATTTATTAACTGTGTAATCTTAGAAAACTTATTTAATTCATCCAAGCTTCAATTTCAATTGTAAAATGGAGATCACAACATGGACTACTTTCTATGGTGTCCTGGGGGTTAAATAAATTGTTGAAAACAGTTTCTACAGCTTTTGGCAGAATGCAGACAAATAATAAGTGCGGACTAAAACTGCTGAAAAATGCTCCAAAAAGAGCTAGGAGTACGAAATTGGGGTCTTGATCTAAGCCCCTGATCACTAGGACTGATGGTCTCTCTAAAGCAAAACCACATTTCTGTGACAAAAATGCATTTGAAAGTGTGTTACTAAGTGCAGATAATAGCTTAAACTTGTCAAAGAAAATTTTACCAGCATTTATGAAAGACGTTAATGTTTAGCAGAGAGAAAGAAAAATAAAAAATGTTACAAAAAATGCATCATTTAATCCTTCTACTTACAGAGGAAAAGAAGAGAGTCAAGGACAAAGCCATAGCTTCATGCATGTATATCATTTGGATATTAAAAACTGGTGAGATTTTCCCATGTCTGGCAGTGATCTTCAGACTGACATCTCAAAGTTTACCCACTGGACTAGAATGATGAGAGACAGAGACTAAGAAAGAGAGGCAGAGAGAGGGAAAGAGGAAGGGGGAGAAGGAGAAAAGGAGGGAAAGATGGAGGAAGGAAGCGATGATGAAGCAGAGATATGTGCATTACTCCACAATGGCAAGTGAAGAAGGGGCTCCTGATTTCCCTGGAAACATGCTAATGACCTTATTCCAATTTCCTTGTAAGAAATATGGATTTCCAGGAGGCAACACGAGATAACTACCCTAATTGGGCAAATGCTTGAAAGTAGAGTACTGATTCCAAAAACTCTCTAACAGTCCTGTGGTACCAGAACTCAAGGCATCTTCTGGAGACAGAGAGTAGACTATGTGGATGAATCATGGTGGTTCCCATTACTTCAGCTGTACTCACAGGATAAAGACTGTACAAAAGAAGTACAACAGGGCAAGTTGGATGGATATACTATAACAGGCTTGGCAATTATCTTTTTTTTCTATTTCTTTTCTTTTTTGTTTTTAACATACACACACATTCTCACACACCCGGCTCCTCTTCCTCTAGGGCCCCAGCGC
Source organism: Mesoplodon mirus (assembly GCF_964341445.2). Classification (NCBI taxonomy): domain Eukaryota; kingdom Metazoa; phylum Chordata; class Mammalia; order Artiodactyla; family Ziphiidae; genus Mesoplodon; species Mesoplodon mirus. The sequence goes on from NC_138980.1 coordinate 76,079,908, forward strand.
CCAGATGGAAGTGATGCCACAGCCTCACATCTGCATGTGGTGCAGTGGGGCCAAGGCTGGGGCAGCGGGTGCCAGTGCCCCTCCCAGGAAGTCCTGCGACCCCCAGGCCAGATCGGTGCGCAGGAGAGGGTGCTCACACCAGCTGTCTCCTTGCCTGTCCGCCCCTGATGGCTGCAGTGACTGGGGGCCCTGGCCCCCAGTCTGGTGATGCTCAGCAGGCCACTGGACGCGGGCTCGTGCTTGCCCCCATTTTTTCCATTTCTATCTCAGAGTCCCATCAGGCACAATATGGATTTTTATAAAATGGTGTTCAATATGTATGTATGTTTTGCCACAGGGATATTTGAATTCGTCAGCATGCTGTCATAATCAAGTATGGAACAACTTGCAATTTATAATTATCCAGAACAATTTAACACACTATATTGAATATGTCCTAATGTTAGTAATTTTTAGGGGAGGAAGTACTAGAAAGAGTAGTTAAGACTGTAATCATTCATATGTCAAATAAAGATTGGTTGATAGGGCTTCCCTGGTGGCACGGTGGTTAAAAATCTACCTGCCAACGCAGGGGACACAGGTTTGAGCCCTAGACCGGGAAGATCCTACATGCTGCAGAACAACTAAGCCTGTGCACCACAACCATTGAGCCTGCACTCTAGAGCCCGCGAGCCACAACTACTGAGCCCATGTGCCACAACTACTGAAGCCCGCATACCTAGAGCCTGTGCTCCACAACAAGAGAAGCCACCGCAATGAGAAGCCTGTGCACTGCAATGAGGAGTAGCCCCTGTTTGCCACAACTAGAGAAAGCCTGCATGCAGAAACGAAGACCCAATGCAGCCAAAAATAAATTTATAAATAAAAAAAGATTGATAAACTTACACAATACTATATATAAAAGAGATAACTACTGTATAGCACAGGGAATTCTATTCAATACTCTGTAATGACCTATATGGGAATAGAATCTAAAAAATAGTGGATATATGTGTATGTGTAACTGACTCACTTTGCTGTACAGCAGAAACTAACACAATATTGTAAATCAACTATACTCCAATAAAAATAAAAAAAAAAGATTCAAGGCCTGGCTCAGGATTTGAAATTTGGGGCAATTACATGGGATGGGACAACCAGCAAATGTATTTTACCTCTTACTAATGTTGCTACTAAATAAGAAACCCAGTCACTGATGCTATATACCCCCCAAATACATTGTTCTCCTTAAACTCTAAATTGTTAATTATCTTTCAGAGTAATTAAAAGAAAAAAAGTCTTCTATATTTACCCTTAATTTTATCTTTCCTAGTGCTTTCTTGATGAATCCACTAAAGTTTTATCAATTTTGTTCATCTTTTCAAAGAACCAGCTTTTAGTTTCACTGATCTTTTGTCTCTATTGCATTTATTTCTGCCTGCTCTGATCTTTATGATTTCTTTCCTTCTACTAACCTTGGGTTTTGTTTAGTCTTCTTTCTCTAGTTGCTTTAGGTGTAAGGTTAGGTTGTTTATTTGATATTTTTCTTGTTTCCTGCAGTAAGACTGTATTGCTATAAACTTACCTCTTAGAACTGCTTTTGCTACATCCCATAGGTTTTGGATCATCGTGTTTTTATTTTCATTTGTCTGTAGGTATTTTTTGATTTCCTCTTTGATTTCTTAATTGATCTCTTGGTTGTTTAGTAACATATTGTTTAGCCTCCATGCATTTCTGTGTTTTACAGTTTGGTTTTTTTTTTTTATTGTAGTTGATTTCTAATCTCATAGTATTATGGTCAGAAAAGACGCTTGATATGATTTCAATTTTCTTAAAATTACCAAGGCTTGCTATATAGCTCAGCATGTGATCTATCCTAGAGAATGTTCCATGTGCACAAAAGAATATGTATTCTGCTGCTTTCGGATGGAGTGCTCTATAAACATCAATTAAGTCCATCTGGTCTAATGTGTCATTTAAGGCCTATGTTTCCTTATTGATTTCTGTCTGGATGATCTGTCCATTGATGTAAGTGGGGTGTTAAAGTTCCCCACTATTATTGTGTTCCTGTCAATTTCTTCTTTTTTGGCTGCTAGCATTTGTCTTATATACTGAGGTGCTCCTAAGTTGGGTGCATATATATTTACAATTGGTATATCTTCTTCTTGGATTGATCCCTTGATCATTATGTAGTGTCCTTCTTTGTCTCTTACAACAGTCTTTAAAGTCTCTTTTGTCTGATATGAGTATTGCTACTCCAGCTTTCTTTTGATTTCCATTTGCATGGAATACCTTTTTCCATCCCTGTTTCTCTGAATCTAATAATTCTTTTTTTTCCTCTGTATGTTTTCAAGGTATTTTCTTTATTTTTGGTGTTCAGAAGTTTGGCTATGATGTATCTAGGTGCTGTTTTGTTTTTTTTAATTTGTTCTAAGCTTCAATATTTTATTTCATTAATTTTAGAAATTCTTGGCCATTACTTCTTCAAATATTCCTTCTGTCCTGTTCTTTCTCTCTTGGTCTTTTTAGATTTTAATCACATCTATGTTAGATTCTTCAATATTGTTCCATAGCTGTCTGTGCCTCATAGGTTTCAAATTCCTCCAGTCATAGGCTTCTATGCTTGTCCTTGTGCTTAGTATAAGGCCTGAGATACCAGTGCATTTTTATCAGTGTTTCTACTTCACCCTTGGCTTTCAATAGGTCCTGAATATCTGTGCCACAGAGAGGGTATTTTCTAATTCTTCTTTGATAGACTGCTGGGCTCATGATGGTGCAGCAAGGAACTACTCAGTTCTGTTAAAGTTGTTCAGCTTCAATATTGTGTGGGCCTGTTCTGGGCCTTGGATATGAGGCCTTTTAAGCATTTTTGCTCCTCCTCTATTTGACAGCTAAGATCTACCTGTATCTGTGTTAGGTCTTGGGTGTGAGATTTCCTGCTTCTGCTCTAACTGAGCAGACTTCTGTTTTGTGTTGATGCCAGAGCCTGGGACCAAGTGATTTTCCTTCTTCTCCCCTAAGGGAGAAGTCTTTTGCTCTACCCTTCCCTAGAAGCAATGAATTTTTATCTAAGTCCTGGGGTTGGAAGGGTTTGAATCCCTTCTCAAGGTTCTTATGGTTTCATTTATCTGAGAGTAAGATCCAGAAAAGCAGTTGGTATTTTGTGTGACTCAAGTGGCATCTGATAACCATTTGTACACCTGCATCATGGAAGGGGCAATTCCCAACCTCCCGGTTTTTTTGTGGGCACTGGGTGGATACCTATGCAAAAGAGCTTTCAAGTTAATATGGCCTCCCCTCCTCACTAAAGCTCTCAGTTATTCTGAACTGATCTGCTAGACCTGGTTAGTTGGCTTACTGTTACATAGCTATAATGGATGTAAAGGGCTACAGTCTACTACAGAGAGTATAACCAGTGCAACAAAGGCATAAGGAATCAGGAAGAGAGGCTTTTTCATGCCCTTGAGCTTAAAGAGGAGTAACTGACTTTCTCAACATTAAAAGAGTTTAAAACATAAATTTTCAGTTCCCAGCAGCATAAATCCTTTTTTATAAGAAATGTTAAGTGGGATCCCAAAAATCAAGAGAAAAAAAGCAGAATTTTATTAATATTATTTAACAATGTAGGATAAATAGATAATATTTACTTATTAGAAAGTAAATGAAATGACAAGGTTAGTTTTTGATGAACACAGGCATTTAAAATTTGGACTTACTCACATGGACAAGTGGGTGATTATGGTAGAATGTTTTTAATATTTTATTTTGCAATCTTAGGATATTCTTCAGTTAGGAAGAATTGGCAAGAAAAGATTTTCTCCTTGAAAACTGCATAAATATGAAGAAATCCAACATAAAATTAGCATACTGATCATCTTTAATATGCTAAACTATGCTACACAGCACATTTATATTTTAGATTACATTTTTAATAGTATAAGTGTATTTAGTAAAATCTGAATTAAATTTGGTGACATCCTGAACCACCTCTAGAGACCTAGCATCCACCTGAGTCATTAATTTACAAGAAAGTTATCCAAAAAAATACTGAAATAAATAAAATACATACAGTTTCTAATTAGTCTGTGGGGGTAAATATACTAGAGTTCCCATTCTCTGCTACCTGTTTTGAATACAGCTCAACACCTGGTTTGCTCTTAAAATGAATATATTAGTTACTATTTTAGTGTATTCAAAGAGGCTTTCCAAGAAATTTAGCTTCATAATACCAACTAAAATAGTTACCTCTTGAGAGACTGAGCCATAAAATCACTTTGGTAAAAGCATACAAGTTATTTTTGTAAAATTAAATTTATCTAAAACCTATTTGGTTAGGGGGTGGTGCCGACAACTCTCAGAATTAAACAAAAAAGAGGAAAGAAAATATGTTTTTTATGCCATGAAAACCAATGCAAGATGTGACAAGTCAAGGCCTTAAAATGATCATGTTGATATTTCAATGACAGCCTTATCCATAGGAGATTACATTTTAGCTTTCCAAATTCACTGCCGTAATTTCAGCCTTTACCAAATTAAGAACATTTTAATCTCTTCACAATACACTCTGGCTGGAGATTTAGGCACCTTTCAAATATAAGTGATTAGTATTCAAACATTCTTGCCTTTCAAAAAAAGCTTCTGAACAAATTGATGTGTAAATTGAACAAACTATCAGCTCCATCTCATTATTAAAGAACAGCATTTTGGCACTTTCTCTGCCAGGGCCTTTGTTTTAATAAAAAATGTCTTACAATTTGTGATAGATGGAGTCCACTGGCTTGTTTACAATGCTTTCATCAGGTCCCCTGTGTCTCTTGAAGACCAGCTGAATCTCATTTCCCTTCCATTTTGGATTACACATTTGGAGCACCATGTAATGGCCCTGGCTATATAAGCAGTAGCAGAATGATTCCAGAACCATTCCAACCATTGCTTTCAGCTTTAATTCACTTTCATTAGTCTCTGGTTGTGTAGACAAGACCCAGCTGTGAGTCTGATTATTAATGCTTCTATAAAGTCTTAGTGCTTATGATACCATCAGAGCAGGAGAAATCAGGACTAGTATCCTAACTAAAGAGATTATAATTTACTGTGATTTAAAATTATCTGATAATAATGTTATGACACTTTTAGATAAATCAGAAGATGGTTCTTCTACCACAGCAAGTAAAAAGGAGAAAAACTATGTATATGCTAACATCATGGTTCTGCTCAAGGTTTTGAGCCAATGGAAGCTGTATGATTCAAAAGTTACTGATATAAAACTGGGATTAAACAAAAAGGATTTCCTTTGGCAGATACTTTAAAAGCCAGACTTAAACAGATCCATACAGAAAATCTTATCACTGTCATTTTTGGCTTAACTATTCTGTTAGACATATGGAGAGATCATACTGATGGCCCCTTGCTAAAGATTTTTTTCTAGCTGTGGTGGATAAAATCTCAGGATAAACTATTTATCATTCTGCGGGAACTGTAATGGCTTTGTAATGGGTCACTTGCCTAAGTCAAAAACTACGTTACCCAGAATCCCCTCTTTTGTAAGTTTCCAATTAGGGTGAGCCACAAGAAGATTCTCAGAAGATTTGGAAGAACTAGAAAAATGAAGCAGCTATTTTGTCACTGACCCACATTGCTGCTGATTGGCTGACTCATCTCAAAGGCAGGAAGCAGGATTGTAACCTGCAATTCTCTACCTTTTCTAGATTCACCTTCAGTTTTTTTCTGCTTCCTTGGCAAGGTGTGTGTTTAGCTCTGCAATAATGACTTCTACTGCATACCCTTTTCACCAAGTCAGAGGCAACAAGAATGGACATGAGTTTCAGTTCATCTTTCTGGGGTTTCAGCACATTCTCAAGGGGTTCCAGCTCAGGCTTGTGATTTTCCCTTCCTAATTGCCTGACTATGAACTTCAAGCTCCAGTATCAGATGTGGAGACAGATACAGCTTTAAAAAGACTGCTTAACCAGCCTTTGTGATTGGGTAAGCCAGTTACCTGCAATAAATATGTGTATGTATATATAGGTATATATGTGTATATAAATTTATCTAACTAGTTCTGCTTCTTGAGTTGAAGCCTGAATTCCTAACCAAGCACTGACCCTAGTTGAAGAACACTGAATGGACTTTATATTTGCTGTGGGAGGTGTGATATTTTTGCGCTGGAAGAAGGAAGATGGCTGTACCCTATAAGGAAAAAAGAAGGGACGAGACTATGGGATTGTGGATGATAAAAAGTATGTGAAATCAGTACAGCATACCTCGTTTTATTGCACTTTGCAGATACTATGTTTTTTACAAACCCAAGGTTTGCGGCAACCCTGCACTGAGCAAGTCTATCAGCACCATTTTCCCAATGGCATTTGCTCACTTCATGTCTCTGTGCCACATTTTGGCAATTCTCACAATATTTCAAACTGATCTGTGATCAGTGATCTTTGATATTGCTACTATGACTCGCTGAAGCTGAAGGCTCAGATGATGATTAGCATTTTTTAGCAATATTTTAAAATTAAGGTATGTATATATTTTTTAGACATAATGCTATTGCATACTTAACAGAATACAGCATAGTGTAAACATAACTTTCATATACACTGGAAAACCAAAAAATTCATGTGACTTGTTTTACTGTGATATGTGCTTTATTATGGTGGTCTGGAACTGAACCCAAAATATCTCCAAGGTATACCTGCGTATAATATCCTCCTGTTTTCATTTTTCTACGTTGTTTGTCTCCCTTCTCTTACAGCTCTGAAGCAAGATAATTTTAAATCTAGAATTCTATACAAAGCCAAACTTTTAATCAAGTTAAAGGGAAATATGAAATGATTTTCAGGCATGGAAGAATGTAGTTTTCCTCCCATGCACTCTTTCTGAGGAAATTTATTGAGAACACTCTATAAAAACAAAAGAAATCCAAGATAGAAGGTACACAAAATCCAAGAAATAGGGCAACTAAACCACAGGAGCAAATGGAAGAAATGTGAGGAAAGACAGCTGGGCAGTAAGCCTGAAAAATAACTAATCCAAAATGGATGAGGGAAGTCTAAAACTTTAAGAATACCTTTAGGAAGAAAGTTGACTTACTGCAACAAATAAGATGAAGGTGGTGAACAATCTTAGGGACAAATTAATTCTTATCCTCTTCTCATCAAGAAAAAAAGAAAGATCTCTACAAATTCCAGGGGTGCAGAATGGGGAAAGATGTACAAGAAAGTCATGATGAAAACATATTACTTTGAATAATTAATTTTGTGTTAGAAAATGGTACATACAGGAGACAAATTTTATGCTTTTCAGCTGCCTTAAACCTTTTGCACATCCCTTTTATGCTTGGAGAGTTTTTGCCTCTGAATCTGTATCCCCAAAGCAGAAATCCCCAACTCACTTCTCCAGCTTTCAGTCATGGACGTGTTGTAGGCTCTGACATTCAGATACACCCCTGTGAGACCTTGATTCAAAGTAGATAATATGAGGAAGCAATCACCACTTTCTAACAAGGGATTGACAGAGATGTCTAGTCTTCAGTGAGAGAAGAGGCAGAACTTTAAACATCAAGAGCCCAGAATACAGAGATGTACTCTGGTGACCGTGTTCTTAGGTGGTAGCAGTGGGGCTTCAATGGATTGCTTCCGTGAAATAATTTCTCAGTGTTGCTCCTTACAATGCCTCCAAACTTGATTGTCTAGTCCTGACATACAGTCTGATCTGAAAATGACTTTATTTTGTGTTTAAACTACCTATAACAGGTTGTGCCACTTGAAATAAAGAAAATTCACTAATGTAGTAATTGTTACCAACAGTTTCAGCAGAAAGCAGAATTTGAAGGAAATGAGAATTAGCAAATGGTTATCTGACATTAGTGAAAATCTCACTAATATTTGGTCATGCAACTCTGGCAACCCATAATTATCAGAGATAAAATAGTTAATTAAATTATCAAGTATAATTCCCTAGAATAAAGTATAGACTGAAGGCAAGACTTCTGAGATCTTGTAACTGCTGCCTATGTACAATAAAAAAGACATAAGGCTCTTCCTCTGTATACTGGAGAGATTAAAGTAACAGACTGACAAACTTGGTGCTCTACATTACTCAAATCATGGATGAAGAACCAGGGACTTTCTGTGTCTTTACTAAAAACTTTCTAATCTTTTGTTTCACAGTGCTGAAATAACTAAAAAAAAAACTATCATAATTTATTTTTGTAAATTGTTAAATTATTCAATTTAATTTGAAATATCATCTGGGCTCTTATGGGACAATCAGAACAATGGTTGGAAGAGAGTGGCATCCTGGGTATTAAAATGGAGACACGTAGGTGTATCAGATTACTCAGAGAATCCCAAACTTCAAGCTCCTTCTGCCATCCTGACTAAATAGTAATTCCTTTTCTGTCTGAGGAGGTTGTTCCTGCCTGACACAATTGTCCACGTTGTGTCCTCCCTGACACAATTGTCCGCTGCTTCTTTCCTTCTTTTTCCATTGTTCTTTCTGGAACCTTAGGTTATGGTTAACAAACCTACCTTGTCAGGAGCTCACTCTATCAATCAACCTTTATGAAAGACTCTTAACTCTGAGGATTTAAAATATGATATAGGCTCTGTTTCTGCATGTAATGAGTTTGGAAGTTGCCACTCCATTATAACAAGTAAAAAGCTGAACAAGCTGAAAATTCAACTCTTCTTAGAGCCATAAGAGAAGTGAGGTCACAAGGCAAACTGCTGCTCCCAAAACTAGAAAGACAAAGAGGCAAATACAGAGAATTACAACTCACCTGAACAAAAACTCATGAGCTGAAACCTCTCTGGGAACCAGATTCTGGTAGGAAAAAAGAACTGAGGTTGACGAATTGCTAGAGGCTCAGAGTGGACAAATCTGCAAGTTAAAATCTCCAGGGGGGCTCAGTACTGGGGGGGGGTGCCCACATTTTTGTGAGTTTTACCTCCAGGACCTTAACCAGGTTCTCACAGCAAATATCAAAGAAAAATTCCCTCATGCTTCTGGCAGAGGAAGGGGAAAAGAAACTGTTTTGTAATATGTCAGAGCACTCTGTTCTTAAGGCCTGACATCCAAAGAAACAAGTTAACCAGATCCTAACCTGCTGGGGTAATATCAGAGCCTAACTGGCCTGGGAGAAGGGAAATACTGAACTCCAGCCCCACTACAGTCATTCTCTCCTACCTATGGAGGAAGAAAAAAAAAGAGAAACACCTGTGAAATTCACAGTCCAGAGGCATAGGCTCACCAAAAGACTGAAACCAGCAGAGGACTATAGAACACTTCCCCTCCCCTCACACCTCACCACTACATTTCTAAAGGCCTATTTACAGCAGTTTCTTTTATCCAGTATATCATGTCCAACAATTAAAAAAAAAATAATACAAGGTATACCAAAAGGCAAAAAACATCAGAACCAAGCAGGGATTTTGGAATTATCAGATCAGAAATATAAAATGATGATTAATATACTAAGAACTCTAATGAATTAAGTAGACAACATGCAAGAAAAGAACAGTTGGGTTTAGTAAGCAGAGAGATGTAAATCCCAAGAAAGAACCAAAAAGAAATGCTAGACATTTTTTAAAAAGTGCCACGGAAATGAAGAATGTTTTTGATGGGTTTATTAGTAGACTAGGCACAGCAAAGGAAAGAATCTCTGAGCTTGAGTATATCTCAATAGAAATCTCTAAACCTGAAGACAAAAGAGAACAAAGGTTGAAAAAAACAGAACAGAATATCCAAGGAGTGTGGGACAACAACAAAAGGTACAATATACGTGTAATGGGGTTACGAAAAAGAGAAGAAAGGAACAGACAAAATATTTCAAACAATAATGACTGACAATTTCCCTAAATTAATGTGAGACACCAAACCACAGATTCAGGAAGCTTGGAGAATACCAAGCAGAATAAATACCAAAAAAATTACACCTAGGCATACTGTTTTCAAACTACAGAAAATCAAGGATAAAGAAAAATTCTGAAAGAATCCACAGGAAAAAACACTTTACCTATAGAGGAACAAAGAATTATGTCTGACCTCTCCTCAAAAACCACGCAAGCAAGCGAGTGCAGTGAAAAAGAAATCACTAACAAAAAATGTTCTACCCTGAAAAATTATCCTTCAAAAGTGAAGGAGAAATAAATACTTTCTCAGACAAAGAAAAATTGAGGGAATTTGTTGCCTGTAAACCCACCCTGCAAGAAACATGAAAAGAAATTCTTTGGAGAGAAGGAAAATAATATATACCAGAAACTCAAATCTACATACCAAAAAGAAGAGCATTGAAGAATAAATAAATTAAGGAAAAATAAAAACTTTTATTTCTTCTTATTCTAAATGACCTAACAGATAACTTGTTCAAAATAATAATAGCTATAATGTATTCTACTAGGTATACTTATGCATATATGTTTACTGCAAACTCTAAGGCAACCACTAAAAAAGTGAAAATAGAAATGTAACTGATATGCTGAGAAATATAACTAATATGCAGCATCCCTAGCAAACTAATAGGAATGTAAAGGATTTGATTATATTTATTATATATTAAATAATAGATGCCCCATGTAGAATGCATAAAGGTTTTATATTCATCATACATAATGTCTACACTTCAGTAAGCCAAAAGCAAATTAATCGATTAAAAATGGATAAACACTAAAGTAACAACTTTACCTCACTAGAAATAAGGAAAATATGTCTTAAAATGGCAATATATTTCATCCTTCAGATTCATTAAAATTAAAGCAGCTATTGGGATGGTATGTGAGAGTCCGGCATAGGAATTTAACAAAATTATTAATAGCAGTATACACTGGTGCAATCTTTTTTGGAGTTATGTATATTAAAACAAACATGGGATTTATAAACTGGACACAAAAGTGCAATTTTGGAATCTGCTTCACAAGAATATCTACAAATATCTATCTATATAAAATATCTTTTAAAATATCTACACATATGTATAAAGATAGTCATTACAGCATTGCTTAATAATATTAGTAAAAAATTATCAATACTAACAACTTAAATGTTAACCATTTGGGGGGAATGGTTAAATGAATTAAGTCATCTCCACATAAATTCATGTAGTAGTTAAATGAGATATATGGTCTGAAATAGATATACTGCCATGTCACACCCATAAGAGTAAAAAGAAATTTTAGAAGCATATATATATCATGATTCCACTTAGATGGAAATTTATATTTCTCTCTCTATAAGTTATATATTTGTATAAATGCATAGAAAAAGTCTGAAAGGTGTACATTAAACTTTTTAAACTGGTTAAGGGTCCCTGGATGAGATTTAAGAGGAATTTGGTAAAAGAGAATCCGCAATTCTACTCTAAATCCTATGATTATATTATTACTGCATATTCACTTTTTAAAAATTTATAAAAAATTCAGTTTTTGTACTATTTTACCCATGATTCTATCCCTGCACCCATAACAATATATGACAAATAATACCCATTATTTTGTATTCAATAAATGGAAGAAGGAAGGAGTTAAATGTAAATCCTGAGAGAAAATGATTTTAAATGAATGTCAAAGGCAAAAAAATGAAAAAAATAACAAAGAATAATATAAAGTTAGGAAAAGGCAAAACAGAATTAAACAAGATTGTATCCTGAAAATCTGTTATATTGCTGAGGGAGGAGAGATACACATTCAAAAAAATCAGGCTGGAAATAAATCCTGTTTTTCTAGCCATATAACAGATGGGGCCAAGCAGTATGTGAGAGATATAATTAAATAAAATTTTTACAGTTTCATTTAAGAAAATTTTTGTTCTTACCATGTAAGTAATTTGAATTTATCAAAATTCTCTGTTTTATGGCCAATTGATTCGTATACAAAGACTCTTTCTCTAATGGTATGTTTTTATTCAGATATGAAATGTTTTGTTATGTAAATGCATGGAACAGAAAAAAAACATGAATACAGAATCTAGACATTGATAAAAAATAAAATCATCTTATCAAAGCAGTTCTAAAATGAAAACTGAACTCTAGCTTAAATTTCTACTTGCATTGTGGGTGTGTCAGAAGACAATGTATCTCTTAAATTTAATGAATACAGCATTTACTATTTGTAGACTTTTTGATGATGGTCATTCTGACTGGTGTGAGGTGATATCTCATTGTAGTTTTGATTTGCATTTCTCTAATAATTAGCTAGAGAGGGTGTGTAGAAAAAGGAACCCTCCTGTACTGTTGGTGGGAATGTAAACTGGTAGAGACACTATGGAGAACAGTATTGAGGTTCCCTAAAAACTAAAAATAGAGCTACCATGTGATCCTGCAATCCTACTCCTGGGCATATATCAGGAGAAAATCATAATTCGAACAGATGCATGCACCGCAATGTTCACTGCAGCACTATTTACAATAGCCAAGATATGAAAGCAACCTAAATGCCCACTGACAGATGATTAAAGAAGGTGTGGTATATTTATACAGTGGAATATTACTCAGCCATAAAAAAGAAGGAAATATTGACATTTGCAGCAACATGGATGGACCTGGAGATTATCATACTAAGTGAAGTAAGCCAGACAAAGAGAAATATACGATATCGCTTATATGTGGAATATTTTAAAAATGATACAAATGAACTTATATACAAAACAGAAATAGACCCACAGACATAGAAAACAAACTTATGGTTACCAAAGGGGGAAGGGGGGAGGGATAAATTAGGAGTTTGGGGTTAACATATACATACTACTGTATATAAAATAGATAACCAACAAGGGCCTACTGAACAGCATAGGTTATTTTGAAATAACCTATAAGGGAAAATAATCTGAAAAAAATATATATATATGTGTTTGTGTATGTATGTATAACTGAATCACTTTGCTCTACACTTGAAACTAATGCAACATTGTGAACTATACTTCAATAAAAAAAATTAAAAAACCAAAAAAAACCCCCCAAAGCAAAAAAAAAAAAATAATGAATACAGTGAACTCTTTCTGTTCTCTACTTTTCTGATTCATATTAAAACAGACAGGTTAATCAAATCTTTGATTAGTCATATGTGGTATAAAAATCAAGCTAATATCCACAACATTTTAATTAGTATTTTAAAAAAATTTTGTTATAAGATTTGTTATTCTTTTCCTTTGAGAAACATCTGACATCCTAAAACTAATATTTGACTGTTCTTTTTTTTTTTTTTTTTTTTTTTTTTTGTTTGTTTGTTTGTTTGTTTTTTGCGGTATGCGGGCCTCTCACTGTTGTGGCCTCCCCCGTTGCGGAGCACAGGCTCCGGATGCGCAGGCCCAGCGGCCATGGCTCACGGGCCCAGCCGCTCCGCGGCATATGGGATCCTCCCAGACCGGGGCACGAACCCGTATCCCCTGCATCGGCAGGCGGACTCTCAACCACTGCGCCACCAGGGAGGCCCTGACTGTTCTTTTATGTATTGATTTAAAAAGTATATTAATAGAAACTTTAGTATGCAACCTAAATGATAACCTCACCAATCTTATCAACATTTTTACATGAATAAGAAAACAGAATAAATTATAAACATACCATTTAATGAGAACTTGTTATTACATCTACTAGATCTCTTGTAAAAACTCCTGAAGCAGGGTAGGGAAAGACTCCTGAGAACAATGTGATCCAACTTGTTAGCTTAAAATTTTCTGGTCTGGAAAATGTTTTAACTAAATTAAATATATCTTGGGATTTCTAACCTTTAATTCTATATTCTTCCTCTCGTTTTCAGGGCAGTGTAAAGTGGAAGATTTCAATCACCCTATATAGCCAAACAGTTGCTTCATCTTCAAGTAAGTTCAGCTTTCTTAAACTTATTTATAAGGTCAAGTGTCTTCACTTTACAGCACCCAGTCTTTTCCTAAACATCAAAGAGTATAAATATACCTCGTATTCATAGGACATATGGGAACAGTTGCTACATGATTAAATTCTTCCAATTTAGATCCACTTTAGAACACTTAAATGAATTTTACCACTGGTTTGATATGGTGTGATACTGTCTGCATCTTGAAATAAGTTTCTTTACTTCACATCTCCCAGGCAATACTTACACCTTATGTATGAAATTAATGGATTATTATTTTCCCATTGTCATATGTGACATAGAATCCAAATTCCTACAAGTCAACATCTTCTCAATAGTACAGGTTAATCTAATGTCATTCATGAAATATAAACTAACAGTGCCATCTCTATATTTTAGAGTTCACTGCAGGGAATAGATACCACTCAAGGTATTTAAGCAGGAAGGGGTTTAATGTAAAGAATTAAAATATCATTCAAAGAACTGAAGGAGTTGGCTCTAAGTTAGACCTCCAAGAATGACTCTGAAAATAATAAAAATAACAATTAAGAAAGCAATTCTATTTACAACAGCATCAGAAAGAATAAAAGACATAGGAATAAATTTAACAAAAGAAGTGTAGAATTTAAATTTGGCCAAGAAATCCTTGAATTGAACTGAATTTCCTGAAAACATCTAGAATGAGTTGCCTGCAGTAAGGCAGTCTAGAGCTTAACTATAAAATATGTAAAATTCCATTTTTAGACATTTGATCTTGTAGGCCATTGGAACTGTGTAATTACATTAGTCTATATACTTTGAATTTCTGTAGACACAAAAAATGTGCCTTCATATTCAGAACACACTAACTTTATTGAATTCAATCCACTGACAAAAAAAAAAAGTATTGCTAAAAAAACTTACATACAGTGAATAATCAACTTGACTCAGTACTTTACTTCCAAATAAGTTGGGTATCTTTCCTGCAGGATATATGGCAAATACTTATAAAATATAGATGTTAGCAAGTTTTATTTTAAAATATAGATTTTATTCATTGTTTCTAGGTCATTTCTTTCTGCCCTTGTTTAATTGTTTTTAAGCCCATAGGATATTATAATACAGATAATAGTTCCATAAAAATGTTTTTGTTATGTAAATCATAGTATAAGTGCAATACAAGATATTATATTAGATCCTAGCCCCAAATTCCTCTAACTGCATGAGTCAACTACACTGGCTTTTAGCACTTAACAATTTTGTACCACATTCAAATCTTTCTCTCATATTATTTGGAAAATAAATTACAGGAAAAGCCACTAAAATAAAACCTATTCCCTTAACCTAATTATGAAAAGTGACTTACCATGGTACACTTAGTTGTATCCAAAATGAAGAAGAGACCATGGAGCACAGAAAAGGAAGGTAACAAGAAGCAGAGAAGAGCTATAATAGTTGGTATTACATTGTATCAAGGGACATCATTTGAAAATGATTCATAAAGCTTTCAAAATAGACAAATGGTCCCATATATACCATTACCCATAAGGGCAACTATTTCCACTTCTGACAGCTTGGAGGTACAGGAAGGAGCTGAGAGGGGCCATTAGCAATTATTTGTTTGATTCTGTTGTACCTGCATCATTAAACCAATAAAAGAGAAACCCAAGGTAGTTGCAGCTAGAAATCAATTTTTTTTGCTGCTTTTTTTAAAAGATTTTATTTATTTATTTATTTATTTATTTATTTATTTATTTATTTATTTATTGGCTGTGTTGGGTCTTCGTTGCTGTGTGTGGGCTTTCTCTAGTTGCAGCGAGCAGGGCTGCCCTTGGTTGTGGTGCGAAGGCTTCTCATTGCAGTGGCTTCTCTTGTTGCGGAGCATAGGCTCTAGGTGCATAGGCTTCAGTAGTTGTGGCTCGCGGGCTCTAGAGCACAGGCTCAATAGTTGTGGTGCACGGGCTTAGGTGCCCTGCAGCATGTGGGATCTTCCCAGACCAGGGCTTGAACCCATGTCCCCTGCATTGGCAGGTGGATTCTTAACCACTGCACCACCAGGGAAGCCCTGTTTCTTCATTTTAAATGTGTCATTGGCTAAGGTGTCAGTATTGAATTACATTGCAGCTAGATTTTTCATTGCATTTAGCAGATTCTTGAATTAAAATTCTGCTTCTAAAGGCTCTGCAATTAGATACTTTAATTTACTTGTGTATTCTGAAATGTTAGGATTTGTTAGGAATCTGTCCCCCCATTCTGGGAATTTCTTCAGACCTCACATTTTGCAATTGGGGAAGTGACTTTTCTCTCCCATAATTTAGCTATTTGGTAGTAATGAAAGCTAAACAGAGAAGTAGAGCTTATAGGTGATTTATATCCAGGACATAATTATTTGTCCATGAGAGAATTATTTTCTATAATGCTTATTTAACATGTACCATACTCCCTTGTATGTTTAAATATTCTTTTGGTTATCATATTATGTCTTTCCAAATCTGTGCTTAGGGACCATTGGTCCTACTTTCCTGTGTCCCATCAGAGCAACTAACATCACACGTAGTCGTAGACTACTGGGGCTGACAGGATCATCTCATTCAATGTCCTCACATCATAGATGAACAAACTGAGACCTAGAAGTTTGGATGACTTTCTCAACGTCACAGAGTTGACTAATTACAAATTTAGAGTGAAAACACAGATTTCTAGTATTCTCTCTACTGTGTTGTACAACCTCTGAAACCAGGACATCATCCTCACGAATTCAGTGACAATGGCCCTTGTGTAGAGGTGATTCTTCCTGATAGAGCACACAGTGATCATGATGATTCTGACATTGTGCTACTGACTCCTTTCATAAAGACACTGCTATTAACTCACTGCAAGAAGAGCTTGCAATTCAGCCTCATTTTGGGTAGAAGCAATAGATTATTGATAATCCAAACATATTCTTCGTTTTTTGGGGTTTTTTTTTTTTGCGGTACATGGCATCTCACTGTTGTGGCCTCTCTCATAGCAGAGCACAGGCTCCGGACACACAGGCTCAGCGGCCATGGCTCACGGGCCTAGCTGCTCCATGGCATGTGGGATCTTCCAAGAACGGGGCACGAACCCGTGTCCCCTGCATCGGCAGGTGGACTCTCAACCACTGTGCCACCAGGGAAGCCCTCCAAACATATTCTTAACTTACTCCTAGGGTTTATGGTCAAGGACTTAAGTAGAAACTTGCCTACTTTAGCATTATTCTCTCAACGAAACTCTCTGCAAGAACCAACCACAAAAATATAGAAAGAGAAGTCAATCTCAGCAAGAGTTTTAGGACATGCAAGGAAAGGTGTTTTGGCTGCAATTTGCACACCTCTTACCAGCCAATATACCAGCACTGAAAGAAAGCACGTATGTGTCGGTTCCATTAAGTTGATGAGGCAGAAATTCAAATAATATGAACATCTCCAGGACATATGCTGAATGATTGACAACAAATTCAATTTATTTTTTTTTAAGCCAAAAGAGAATTCTTATTTCATCTGAGGGTCAAGCATCATTTATTCAAACAACTCTACAGAACTATAGCCATAAACACTGAACACCAGAGTTAAAGAGTTTAAAACTGCATATAGGAGACTGACTGTCTACATGACAACTGAGAAGTGTGCTGACCTGCTCCCCATTGAAACTGGTGAAAACTATACTAAAAAAAAAAAGAAAACATATTTTAAAAAACCCAAATTCTGGAAATGGTCCTAAGGACAAACAGTAAATGAAGAAACATCGATTCAGGGAAATTTTGAAAATTTGGTTTAAATAAAAGGACAAGAGTCTGTGGTATTTGAAGAAAGAGTATTCTCTCACTACCCATCCCAAATCAGCAAGGCGGGGACTCCATTCCAAGCTGCTGCAGCCGAGAAAACAGGGCTCTTTCTACCCCTAGCTCCCCTTCACAAAGCATTTTTCCCTTGGGGAAGAGTAGGATGTCAGCACTTCTCACCCCGCCCCCAGCTACCTGTTGTTGAGGCTAGATCCTGGATGAATGTAATTGAGGGGCTGCTGCTCAGCCCCCACTCATGGAATAGAGACTTCACTACATAGGACATTGTGAGCCTGAGAGGACAGGCTCTTATCATCTTTGCCCTGGTTCATGAGGCAATAGTTCCATGCCAGGTAAGGCAAGAACCTGAGGACTTCTGGCTCCCCTACCCCAACTCCTGGAGCATTCCAATCCTAGAGGGAGAAGGGTCACTGTAAAACAGCTCTTAATTTCTTCCCAAGGAACTGATTTCACTGGAGAAAGTCAAGCCTAAGGGCATTCCCCAAGAAGTTGCAGTAAAAGGCAATTTGGAGGAGATTTAAGACAAGCTTAACAGTAGGCTGGCTAGTTTATAAGAGAGAACAACTATAGACAACTAGATAAAAACAACTAGACAGAAGATCATCAAAGAAATAGAAGACTTCAGCAACCATAAGCCAGCTAGAACTAACAGATACCTACTGAATACTCCACATAACAGCAAGAGAATATATACAGATAGAACATTCTCCAGGATAATCTACATGCTAGGCCATAAATCAAGGCTCAATAAACTTAAAAGGCTAGAAATAATACAAAGTACGTTCTCCTACCAGAATGGAATGGAATTAGAAATCAGTAGTAAAAGAAAATTTGGAAAACTCATAAATATGTTTAAATTAAACCATACACTCCTAAATAACCAATGGGTTAAAAAAGAACTCAACAGGGAAGTCAGAAAATACATTCAGATAAATGAAAACAAGACACAACATATAAAAACTTACGGATGAAGTGAATGCAGTGCTTAGAAGGAAATGTAGAGCTATATACCTATGTTAGGAAAGATCCAAATCAGTAACCTAAACTTCCACATAAGACACTAAAAAACCGAAGAGACTAAAGTAAGCAGAAGGAAGGAAACAATAAAGATTAGAGGAGAAATTAATGAATAGAATCTGTATGTTAACATCGCCAAAGGAACAACAGCCTTCTTTCTCCAGGAATAAGAGCACTATTGGAAGGCTGCTGCTAATGAATTCAGCAGCTTACTTTGCTTTTGTTACTTAGTATCCCACTGGACCACATGTTGTCATTCAGTTACACTTCAGAGAGAATTTCTTATCTGAATAAATGGCACCACCATCTACGTAGATGCGCAATTTAGAGAATATCCCCAACCCTGGTCAAAATTGCATGTACACTTGGATATTTAATAGGTATCTTAAAAAACATGCATGATCAAAAATTCTTTATTCTCCCTTCTATCCTTGGAAAACCTATTCCTCCGCAGGTCTATTCCTCCCATCTAAGACTATGACTATCATCTACGCAGTTGTTCAACTAAAAACTTAGAGAGGGAACTCTTTCTTGATTATCAACATCTAATCCAACAATAAAGCCTTCCTTATTTACCTCAAAAATAACCCTGAGTATATTTATTTTCCCCATCTTCACCAGTAGCATACTAGTCTAAGTCACCACCATCATCTCTCATCTGCAAATGGATTCTGATCACCTTGCTTTTTAAAACAATTTCCTGCCTTTTCATAGGAACTGAATAAAATTGAAACTGTTTAACTTGGCACACCAGGCCCTACACAATCTAGCCATGCCTGCCTCTCCAACTTCATTCCTTCTACTACCCTCTTGCTTACCAGTTTCCAGACAAAGAGGCCTTTTTTTACTTGAAGATATTAGGTTTGTTTGTTTGTTTGTTGCATTAGAGCAGCTGCATTGGCTTTTCACTGTGGTCTGGAATATTCCAACTCTATTTCTTCTTGTGATTGGGTCATTTCTGTCATTAAGATGTCTACTTAACTCTTACCTACTCTTGGAGATGTTCGCTAGACATCTCTAAGTATAAAATTTCTTCAACCACTCTATCACATCACTGAATTTTATTTTCCTCAAAGTAAATATCAATTTTTATATATTTTTATTCATTTCTTATTTATTTATCTATTTGTTTGTCTCCTCCACTGGATTGTAAGCTTCACAAGAGAAGAGACCTTGTCCATTGTGTTCAACGGTATATCCTCAGCTACTAAAGGATGCCCAGCAGATGGTAGTGACTCCATAAATATTCACTAAATGAATAGATTCTTGACATTTCCTTCTATTCCAAATGTGTATTCAACCTTTCACTAAGGCCTGCTGATATTAATTTATAAATATCTTTTGAATATGTCTACTTCTCCATCTACTGTATCACTTTGCCAGACTAAATTACCATTAATCTCTTAATTGAGATTAAGAGTCTCTGAGTCTGAGATAGACTCCTATCTGAATTTCTGGTATCATCTTTTGTCCCTCTCTAATCTCTTTACCACCTTTCAGATAGGATAATCCTTTCAAAACTATAATCGGATCATGTCGCCCTCCTACTTGGTACTGTTCAGTGGCTTCCCACTGCTCTTAGGCAAATATAAAAAATTATTAGTAAGAGCTACAAGGCCATAGGTTGTCTTATTCCTGTATACTTCTCCAGTCTTAACTCACTATTTTTTTCCTTCATGTTCCAAGTTCTGGCCACCCTGCTTTCATTTAATTACTTATCCTATTCTGCTTTTTGCATCACAGAATCTTAGCACATGCTGTTCCACCAGTCTGGAACATCCTTCTTACTCCTCTTTACATACTTATGTTTCAGATCTCAATCAAGTGTGTTAAGTGCTTTAGGAAAGTCTTGTTTGATCCAGAGTTAAGATGAGATGCTCAATGCTGGGTTATCAGTAGGAACTCTTTTTTAAAAAAAGAAGAAAAGTAAAGAAATCAAAAAGAAAATCCAGATGAGATGCCTGGGTTCATCCCAAGCTTCTTGGATCAGAATATCAAGGAGTGGGTTCCAGTCATTCATATTTTCTAAACAACCTCCCTTTTTGTTTCTTATCTTAGATTATGAAACTGACTCTACAGGATCTCTAGCTACTGCTTAAAATACTCCAAGGATTGAAACTAACCTGTTTCTCAAGGCTGAGCATCCCCCTTTGGATAGCTCCAATTGATCATTATTAGAAAGATCAACTTTAGTGACTGTGCAAAAATTAGTTTTCTCTCACCCTCTTCCAACTGATGCTCATTCTGTACCTCTAACATATGTAACAACTTAGAATTTAATGAAGTACAGGGCTGCTTTGTTTTATTGAAAAGTCATCTGACACTTTTGACTCATAATAAACTTTCTTTTCAACTGGTATCTAAGCCTTCTCTCACTATTATTGATGCTAAGTAATGCCTCCCTGCCTAATAATGCACATGGATAGGTTTCTTTGTGTGTTTATTTCACTTGAGTGTACAATTCTTCAATCTACCTATCATATTTGATTTCATTCTATTCAGCCTGTTCTAGAATGACAAAATCCTTGGGGTCCTGATTTGCTAACTTTCTGTTTTACTTCATCTAGTAATGAATAACTGTGACTTCAAAAAGTCAGTAATGAAAATGTTGAATAAAAAGGTCTAGATCACAGACCTTTATTATGCCACTGAAAACATTTCTTTATGCTAAATTCTTCCAATATCATCACCCAGTTACAAATTCACCTAATTACAATATAATCTGTCCCAATGTGTCCCATTTAATCATTTTAGACAATATTGAGAACTTTCCAAATTTTTTGATGAATACCCAGTGTCTTGGTCTGTTTGGGCAACTATAACAAGAATACCATAAACTGGGTAACTTATAAACAACAGAAATTTATTTCTCACAGTGGTGGAGGTTGGGAAGTCCAAGATCAGGGAGCTGGCAGATTTTGTGCTTGGTGAAAGCCCCCTTGCAGTTTGCAGACTGCCAACTTTTCCCTCTGTCCTCACATGGTGGAACAGGCAAAGGAGCTCATTTTATAAACACATTCATTTCTTTCATGAGGGATCTGCCCTCATGACTTAATCACCTCTCAAAGGCCCCACCCCCTAATACTGTAACATTGGGCATTAGGATTTCAATGTAGGAATTTTGGGGGCACACGAATATTCAGCCTATAGCATCCAGTATACTTTATCTAAAGTTTCTTTTAAAACAATGGCAACAGCCATAAAAATATCTTATATTTTTTTCAGCTGTTATTATGTATCAGGCAGCATGCCAATAGCTTAAATCTATTAATTCATGTATAATAAGAGCTTAACAGAGGAAAGTGAACATTGCCATTTTTGTTGTTTTCCTTGCAATTATTATTTCTTTTATTATTGTCCTTAGCATTTCTATAACCAACCAATACCACAACCTTGTCAGAAAAAAACTAGTTATTCTGACATAACATATTTCAATGAGGTCATGCTGGCTTTAATGGTCACTGCTTCCTTTCCCACTTGCTGACATATCAACCTTCTAATAATATATTTTAAATTTTTAAATATATTTTAAAGGCCAAGTTTTCAGGGTGTACATATCAGAACTGCTTTTTCTTTTGTTTCTGCATATCTTAGAGTTACTTAGCATTACCAATAGGAGAAATGTACAATTCTTGGAATTCTGGGGTCAAATTATTAATCGAGGTCTCTTTATTTGAAAGGCAGAAATGATTAATACTTCAGTGCTATATAGACCACCAAATTGCTGATTAATTTGTTTAAATAATTCATTTTTTATACTCTGAGGATGATTATGTCACTATATAGACATATGTGATAGCCACAGATTCTTAACCATTAAGTTAAAACTATCTTGATTATAGTACATGGCAACATTTAGACATACTATTAGTCTGTAAAGAGGTTTTGTGAAATGACTAATGTGCAATATTAGGGAGGAACCTCCATTCCTCTGGGTTTGTTTTCCCATGCAGAATGACAATGACCCCTGGAATACCCAGTCTTCTTTCCTCATCCCTTCCTTATTCCACCCCATATAGAAGGAGTGATGTGTCTGTTGTTGATTAGCAAGGGTCTGACAAGCATTGATCCATGTGTTTCAAATAGCAAAGCTCATCTATTAAGCATCTGTAGGCCCTGGGGATTAATTTTCTTTTTTTCCATTCAGGGCAGTTATCCCAGGACAGTATATCTGCTTAGCCAACCCAAAGTTTCCCTTGGGTGAGTTTTAGCAAATCTTTTGGTCTGCAAATCAAAGCCATATTCTCCAGTTAGCTTTATTAATATTAAAGCCAGTATTTGAGCTCTATCACTCTCTCTTCCATGTCTTATTTCTCAGTTGGTTCTAACTTCAAGATGGAACAAAAAAAAGGTGTGATTTATTGGTTTCCCCACACTTCAGCTCCTTTACTTCCTGCCTTTCCTCTTGTTCTGTTGATAAGATTTCCAAGCATCTGCCATCCTGCAGCCATGCACCAAGAGGAGCCTGCTTCATGACATTACACTGTGAGCAACAGACACTGAATTTTCCAAATGGTTGTTCTGGGCTTTGTGGGAAGGGTCTACATATATACTAATATCTAATTCTTACACTGGCCATCCTTATAAATGAACATGTCAAGATAGGTTCACATAATTTATCATCTTCAAATCATAACAGAAGTAGCTCAAGGGTTACATACCAATAGACAGTCTCGTCTACAAATAGGAACTAAAGGTACTGTGTTTTCTCTCTCCCTCTCTCTTTCTCATACACACACAAATGCCCACACGGAATAAACTGGCAAGGAGTATTTTTCCTAGCTGGAAAAAAAAAACCCACAACTACTGACCCCTTGTAGTTACTAGTAAGGTAACTTCTGGGAACCTGATAATAACCTATTTCTTGATCTGGGTGGTAGTTATATTGGCACTGCTTAGAGTGAAGTTTCACCACTCTAAACAACTTACAACATATTCATTCTTCAGTATATTTGTCATACAACAAAGAAGCTTACTTTAAAAAGTCATACAAGAACCAAAAAAATTAAACTGTGAGAGCTCAACTAGTGTTTGAAATCTAAATTTTAAGATTAATTGCACTTTGGAATATCCTGACTTGTAAAAAGAAAGGAGCTTCTATTTTTATTGGATATATTTATATTCTCCACTGGAATGGATGGTGGCAAATTATTTGATATTTTCTAAAAATATTTGTCAAAAACAGTAGGCTGCATGAAGACAGAAAGACTGTACCTGTGACAATACTTCTGTTAAAATATTTACATATTTCATTATGAAAAAATGGTAATTGACTATTTTCTATTTAATAGAATTTGCTGAGAGCTTATCAGGGATTACTTACAAAAATGCAACTTTAATAAGACTAGAGGAAATGTTATAAGAAAAGAGGAAAAAAATAAAGCCATCCAAAAAAATGTATACATTCTTCAGAAAAACTCCACTGTCCTGATACTAGAGATATGTCTAAGAAAGGTCAAAACTGCAAACATGTACCAAAAAGAATTATTCTACTGATGTCATTTTTTTATGATCAGGTAATCAATGTAAAGAAGTTTTTGTTTTAACGTACATAGGTATGTATTATCCTTACTTTTCAAAAGAATTTTTAAGAATAGTTTTGAATAGAAGTATTGATATATTATAGGTCCATCAGTACATTAAAAAGCA
This sequence comes from Mesoplodon mirus, assembly GCF_964341445.2. Classification (NCBI taxonomy): domain Eukaryota; kingdom Metazoa; phylum Chordata; class Mammalia; order Artiodactyla; family Ziphiidae; genus Mesoplodon; species Mesoplodon mirus. The sequence goes on from NC_138980.1 coordinate 76,104,181, forward strand.
ATGTGTAAATACTCAAAAAATGTAACACTATCACCCATACGTACCCCAGGGAGCTGAAAGATCTCTTCTTTAACCTATTTCCATTCTTGTTCCAAAACACCTGATGTCTTGTCAAAGATGTTTATCAGTTACACCTCAAAGGAAATGTGACAGTCAACCAACCTGAACCAGTACCAGCCTAACTGCAAGAGCAGCACCTGAAAAGAGGAAACCTACAAGTAATCAAAAGTTGACTTTACTTCCTTATCGTGCTAAGATCTACACCCAAAGTGGGGGACTTATACCTTGCTAGGCACAATTAGTGTCCTGTGCAAGGAAGCCTGAGGGACTATATTTGATCCTGGAAATCTCTGCCTTTTTCCCGTTTCTGATGACACACCTGCCTCTTACCCCTTAAATATCCCCTACTTTCCTCTTTTTGAGGAGAATGTGTCCTTAGAGCATGAGCTCTCCCTTCACCACTCTTTAATCAACAAATAAAGTTTTGCTCTGCTTTGCCAAACCTGGTCTCATTCAATTAGTGCAAGTGCAATGGGCAAGGGAAGGACCCAGCTGGGGTCCACCCGATCCAAGAGGGTAAGTAACAATACTAGGCATGATAGTTAATTTTATGAGTCAATTTGGCTAGTCCATGGTATCTAGATATTTGACAATCCTGTGATCTACAGCAGTATGTGAGAGCAGAGTAATCTGTCAAGAGAGCTTCCCCAGGACTCAGATCCCCAGGGCTGGGCTCTGGTGGCTTGGTTGTTAACAGAAGGGAAACAGGATACATCAAACCATTTTCACAATCTCTACTGATAGAATCTTATATACTTCACTTAATCTTGTATTTCATACCTTTTAATTTATTAGTCTGTCATTTTAAATCTATATGGTTCAGATCTGTAGCCTCACTGACAGAATATAGAAATGAAAACCTTGTTCTTGCTTAATCATGCAGACATTTCTTTTTTTTTTTTTTTTGCGGTACGCAGGCCTCTCACTGTTGTGTGGCCTCTCCCGTTGTGGAGCACAGGCTCTGGACGTGCAGGCTCAGTGGCCATGGCTCATGGGCCCAGCCGCTCCGCGGCATGTGGGATCCTCCCGGACCGGGGCATGAACCCGTGTCCCCTGCATTGGCAGGCGAACTCTCAACCACTGCGCCACCAGGGAAGCCCTCATGCAGACATTTCTAAAAGCAAATTTCCAAAGTGTCGTTCCTTTCCCAGTCTACACTTTCACTCCCGTGAGATTAAAATCATGCCCCATACTTGGTTAGCAACTCATTTTTTGAAGAGAAGCAGAAGGTTTTACAGTAATGTGCTGTTTTTATGTATTTTTTAAGCAAAACAGACAATAGAACAAAAAATGTCCTTGTGGGAAAATAAGAATTTGTTCAGTTGCAAGTGATATAAACCCAATTTCAACTAGTTTAAGCAAAACAAAACAAACAAAAAAAGAACTAAAAGGCTCTATAAACTGGGAAAAGAAGAGATGCTGTGCTACAGTAATGGCAGGCATCCACCACATTCCACTAATTGGCCTGCTTGCATGCACACACAAACCCCCAAATACATACTTCTTTCCAGATACACAATTCATTTAAGTGTTTGTTCAGTATTATCTACACAATTATACAAGGAATGTAGAATGCATTCTCAGTGGTAAAAAGTGAAATATTACAGATGAGGGTAAAAACCTACTTCTACTACGACAGGTAATCCCTGTTTTTATCCTAGATTATCAGATTAATGAGTATACTTCCAGGCTCTTTTTCTGCTTTAAATATACATATACATATACACTCAAGTATTTAGAGAAATATACAGTGTTGATGTATGAATGTGTATCTTTGCATTTTTCACAGAAAAGTCATATTACACATATTATAAAAATTGCTTCCATCCCTCTCCCTCTCGCCCACCACAGTAAGTCCCTTGGAGAGTTTTCCATGTCATTTTCAAACCTGATATATAGTATGTCATGATGTGTATATACCATGATTTATTGTAGTTTAATTATTTTTCCACTAATAGAAATACAGGCTGTTTCCAATTTTACAATAATAAACAATACTGCAATGAAAATCTTTGTTTATTCCTTATTTTTATTAAGTGCAGTATTAACACTGTGTATATAACAAGAAACTGTATAAATAGTGTTTATATTTTCTTCCCTGTTTTCCATTACTATGTGATTTTCATTATTTGGTAAGCCCTTTACATATTTTAATATTAATCCAATGTCTGCTATATGTATACTCTTTTCCATCCATCACTTGCTTTCTAATAATGCTTATGGCAAAGTTTATTGGTTGCAGAGACTAAAAATTTTACATAGTCAAATTTATCAATTTAGCTTTACAGCTTCTAATTTTGGTTTACAGAGAGCTTCCATAACCCACAGTCCCCAAATTATTCTAATTTATTTTCTTTAAAAACTTTAATAATTTTATTATGTTTTAGATCTTTAACCCAACTAGAATTTATTTGTTATGATTTAAGTGAAGAAGATATGTAAGTAGTTTTGTCAATTATTTGTCAATATTTCCAGCACTATCTTTAAGTAAAGTCTTTGCCAATTCAAAAAAAGTTATAATTATTGGGTACTAACTTTCCATATACACAGGTCATTTTATGCCCAAGTGATCAGTTAATTCTGTACCAATTAACCAGTGTTTTAATTATTTGATATTAGAGCAAATTCTCTCAAACTTTTGCTCTAAATTTTCTTGGTTGCTTTCTATACTTTCAACTGAGATAGAACAACAGGCACCAGATTTCCCCTCCCAGAAGGAACAACTAAAACACTGGACAAAATATATGAAACAATAGTTTTCAAGACATTGAATGTCAGGCAAAAAAGGAACGTGATCACTGAGAGGAAACAAACAAACTTAGCCTACAATTGCCACAGCTTTACAGTCTTGAATATTCCAGGCAAGAGAGTAGGGAGGGGAAACCCAGGCAGAGCCTGGTAGACTTCCTGACTTGAGATGATGGAACTGGAAATCCAAGAAAGCCAACTGAGTGGTTATAGTTAGCCCAAAAGCTGCTGTTACTATCCAACAAATCTCAAAAGTGGGAACTGTTCCCAAGTAACTTAATTGCATCTCAGAACAACCTAAGGCAAAATTCACAATGTCTGACATTCTATAAAAAAGGCATGGAAAGCCCAGGAAAAGAGAACCCCGAATTAGGAGAAAAATTAACCAATCAAGAGCATACCAGAACTGGGACTTCCTTGGTGGTCCAGTGGTGAAGAATCCGCCTAACAATGCAGGGGACACGGGTTTGATCCCTGGTCAGGGAACTAAGATCCCACATGCAACTAAGCCCACACAACACAACTACTGAGCTCGCATGCCTCAACTAGAGCCCACGTGCCGCAAACTACAGAGCCCACATGCTCTGGAACCCGCGTGCCACAACTACAGAGCCCACACACCCTGGAGCCTGCATGCCACAACTAGAGAAGAGAAAAAACCCACAGGCCACAACTAGAGAGAAGCCCGCGCGCCCCAATGAACAGCCCGTGCACCACAATGAAAGATCCCACATGCCTCAACAAAGATCCCGCATGCCGCAACTAAGACCCGACGCAGCCAAAAATTAATAAAACAAAGAAATAAACCTTTTTTTAAAAAAAGAGAGCATACCAGAACTAATACAGATATTAATTATTAACAATGATATTAAATTGATTGCTATAACTATATTCCACATGGTTGATAAGTTAAAGAAAATACTGAGCATGTTGAATAGAGACATGGAAAATATAGAAAAGATCTAAAAAATCCATATCAAAATCCCACAGCTTAAAATTATTATGTCAGAAATGAAAAATCCTCTTGATGGGATTGATGGCTGATTGGATGCTGCAGCAGAAATAATTGATGTATCTGAAGACTTAGAAAGAGAGATTATGGAATATGAAAAAGCAGAAAGACTAAAATAATAATGAAGAGAGAAATAGTGAGGTATGTGACAACTTCAAGCAATTAAAGTGTGCAATTAAAGTCCCATAGGAGAGAAACAGGGGGTACAGAAGAAACATATGAAGAATAATGGCTAAAATTTTACAAATTTGATGAAAACTATAGTGCACACTGTAAAGTTTCACAAAGTCAAAAGGCAAAAGAAACATACTTTTAAAACTGCACCAAAGTGTATCAGTATCAAACTGGTCAAAACCAGTGATAAAGACAAAAATCTTGAAAGCAACCAAAGAAAAAAGACACATTACATATAAAGGAATAAAGATAAGGATGACAAAAGACTTCTTATCAGAAACAATATGAACCTGGTCAAAGAGGAGCAACATCTGTAAAGTATTAAAAAAAAAAATCAACTTAGAAATCTATACCTAGCAAGGGGCAGGGAGGGTCAGAAGGGAGAGATTACTACAGAAAGGAGGAAATTTTGGGGGATGATGAATATGTTCACTGTCTTGATGGTGGTGATTTCACAGGTATGTATCTATATCAAAATGTATCAAACTATGCACATAAATATGTGCACTTTATTGTATGTCAACATATTTAAATGAAGCTATTAACTTTTTGATGGAGAAAAAATTGGTTTGGAATTCTTATACAGTACTATTTTCTTGAAAGTTTTAGAATCAGTTGGTCAAGTTTCATTTGTAACCCCTACTGAAATTTAAATTTGAATTCCATGATATATGAGAAAGAACTGATATATTTGTGACTTTGATTCTATGTTCTTAATTTGTGTGTGTATTCTATTTGTTTCTGAAAATGTTGTTGAACTAAGACTGTGGCTTTAAAATTTTCTCTACTTCATCCTTGAACTGTGTAGCCATTACTACAATTGCAAAAATGTCCCAATTAACTTCAATGTATAAATGAAAGTGCAATTATTCCTTCACCAAAGGGTAGTATCCAGTTTCTCTCTCCAATAAAATCTAGTTATTATCCAATAACAGATGTTCCTCTATACAATTCCAAATTCAGGATCTCTAATTGCACAGGCTCAGAAATGGTTTCTCAGAATCCTTTAAAGTACAGTTAATTTATCCAAAACACAATGGGAGGAAAGATTGAGTAGTTATAATTTAGAAATGGAGGAATAGGTACTGGTAGTAGTGACGACTGGTCCAGGACTTATATCATATCCAGATGGGCCAGAGAAGCAAAGTCTTCCCCCTCTGGATGTAGTGGATGCTTCTTGTTCTGCCTATCTGACTGCCCCTTGCTCTGCTCACAGTAAATATCTCTTCCTCACACTTGAAAGGTGTACTAGGAAGACTACCACTGCTGATGACTATGCCAGTTCAGCAGTTCAGATGTTGTTGGTGTCAGTTTAATGGCCTAAAAATTAACAGCGTATTGAGCCATCAGAGGGCCCCAGATGCCTAGCTCTGATTTCTCTGACAATTCTACTCTCCTAAAACTCTAATTGGCTATCAATTTGGCTGTTATGGATTTCGCTATGTAACAACCAAGACAAGAATTTTTACTTGTCAGTGCTTTGAATCCAGGCAGCATCTGAGTATTTTCTGTTCCTTAGCAATTGGCATGTGGGCATTATCCTTGTCCCTAATTACCAACTTAAAAGGTAGTGTTGGCTACTACATAACAGCAATATAAAATTATTAACTGGGATGTTGAAAGAGAGCTAATCTGCCCCAAGTGTCATCCTAGTGAAAAGCACATTTTAATGTAGAAAATTATTAATGTGTAGCACAGCCCAGGGGACTGCATAGCATCAGGTGGTTGTGAATAATAATGCTGCAATGAACATGGGAGCACAGGCATCTGTCTGATATCCTGTTTTCATTTCTTTTGACACATACCCAGAAGTGGAATTGCTGTACCATACGGTAGTTCTACTTTTAGTTTTTGAGGACTCTACATACTGTTTTCCATGGTGGCTGCACCAATTTACATTCCTACCAAGAGTGCACAAGAGTTGGTTCCTTTTCCACCACATCCTCCCTGGCACTTCTTATTTCTTGTCGTTGTGATGATGGCCATTCTAACAAGTATGAGGTGATATCTCACTGTGGATTTGATTTGCATTTCCTTGATGATTAGTAATGTTGAGCACATTTTCATGTACCTATTGGCCTACCATACTTCTTCTTTGGAAAAATGTCTATTCAGTTATTCTGCCCTTTTAAAATCAGATTGTTTGGGTTTTTTGTGTGTTCTTGTGTTAGTCTGTTTGCTATTGAACTGTGTGACATAGTTGTAGACAGCCCCAGGCTTACCTGATTCCAGCTTCCTGATCTCAGGGTAAAGTGCACCTTTGTCATCCAATATTTATATATTAACTCTCACATAAAAGATCACTTAGCCTTTTACTTTTTTTAAACATTCAGCCAATACACTGGCTTCCTGGCCAGTCCCAGATCATATTACCCTTGTCAGGTTTGGTGGATGATGACTGGCATCCTTGTCAGAGAGGGGCAATTTCAAAGGAAATGGTGTTAACTTACAAGAAGAAGGTGGAAATGATCTTTGGCAGATAAAACAGTAAATGTTCTTGATGGGAAAAAAAGGAAAAAGAAAAGCCCTGCAAGTGAGGGCATCGAGGACTGACATCACATGATAAAGACCAGTTATTTCCTTTGAGCCTAAATTTCATTAGGTGAAACAGAGAAGATTAATCTAAAATCTCAAGTCCCTATCCTCTTACATTTTTTTTTTAATTTTTTTTTAATTTTTTATTAGTTTCTGCTTTATAACAAAGTGAATCAGTCATACACATACATCTGTTCCCACACCTATCCTCTTACATTTGAAGGAAATTCCAATGCGTAAAGTATATACTTGCTTAGAAAATCAAAGATTCTCTGCTTTGCTCTTGTATTACTGGATTGTGGAAAATTTGTGAATTAATAACAAAATATTAATAATAGTTAACATTTATATTGTGTTCATCACGTGCCAGATTCTGTTCAAAGTTCTTTACATACATTGATTTATTAATCCTCACAACAACCATTATGATGCAACTATTATTCGCATTCCTATTTAAGAGGTTAATAAATGGCAGACCTGGAACTTAGACTCAGGCATCCTGTCTGCCTCTGAGTGTATATCCTCACCTTTCCACCTGCTGTCTTTCTTTTAGTACATAGTAGATTCTCAGTATGACTTTTCAGAATGGAATGTACACCAAGGACTATGGGAATGATAAAAGAAGGGCCTTGTAATATGTTCTTAATCTTGAAACACTAGACAGTGTAATATCTGTAAATTTGAGGAATTTCAATACCCTTAAAATTTTTTTCTACTAGCACATTTGGTTTCATAAAAGCTGTGTTTCTTATCTTCTAGGTATTCTTAAGATATTGCTTACTTCCCTTTGTAAATTTCACATGCCATAGCTACTCTGACATAATGGATCTTTTCAAAGTACATAAATTGCCACTTAAGAGTTGCTTAAACACTGGAAGAATCTAAGTTCTATACCCATTCACTAGAGATGAGTTTTTGTGGAGGTAACAGTTTCTTTGCTGCTGTTTTACAGGAATGATAGTTTGGGTGCCCATCTTATGCCAGGCACTGAGGTAAATACTTTCTTACCTCTCACTTCCTTCAGTCAGACTCAGTTTTCCATAAGCAAAGACTGTTCCATGTGTCTGCCTGTCTAGTCATCAAAGGGATTCTCAGGCCTTCCTTCACCATCATCACAAACTTAATTCCTTTAATTGTACCCAAGTCATCTATGTGGGTCTCTGAAACAAGCAGAGCTATTTTCTGCTGAATTAAGCAAGGTTGTAAACTCAAATAGGATAGCTTACTATAAAGGCTTATTGGATTGCAAATCCATGTAAACAATTTACTTCAAAGGTCTCTGCCTGGATCAACATTTAAGGTTGAAATGTGCTTCAACAGTGCCTGAAAGCTTAAATAAAACTGTCATTTAGATATTCCACATTTTCACAATATAAGCTGACAGATTTTGAGAGTCACCATTTGTTTTAATTTAATGTGTAAAGACAAAACCAGTAGGAATTCCCATTACTTAAAAGAACTAACATAGCCTGTGACAGAGCCCTTTATACTGTAGAAGAACAAGTAGTTGAGCTGAAAGTTTCACAGAAGTTTCCTATGATTCTGGCATTTTTAAATGGTGAGGGGAAATTTTGTTTTTGCCACGATGTCCACATTTTTACTGTGAAACAGTATTAAAGCGGAACACCTCTAAGAATGAATTTTTACCATTATTTTCTTTGTGCCTAGGGTGGGAATGTATTCCATCAAATGATTATCTAAATCAGAAAGAATGAATACAATAAGAGAGTAGATTTAGGCAATAAGATTATTAGAAAGTCACTCTCCTTTTCTCTCTAACCCAGGAGACCACAATTCACATGGAAAAAGAGTTAAAACAGAGGGTACTTAGTAACATTACTCTAATTTTCTTTTTACTAACTTAATTCAAATATTGTCCTAAAGGGCATGCATGAACGTTTCATATTCTAAAGGACAGATACTAAAGACCTGTTTCTACAAATAAAAAGTTCAAATTTCATTATATGCTGTTTTGTATCCTTTGATATACATATTTTATTCTTTAAAATTACTTTCCAAATTAAACAAGATAAAAAGACTTGAAGTAGCCAATTTCTCAATAAAATTTAGTGATGGTACCTGTATTATAGGTTAAAATAAAATTACACATGCAAACTTATACAAGTCTCTTCATTTAAATACTCTCAGATAGGGGGAAATTTGTGTGTGATCTTTAGAGTGTTATTGACCACAACAAAAGTTAAATTAATGACCCTTTGATCACTTGCATGCACCAACACCCATTCTCAAGAGTAATATACAGAGGCTATAAATAAAGGTTTGGCTAACCCATAGGTTAGTCTTTGACCCTATCACTTAATAATTCCACAAAAGGAGTTTTTCTTACCTAAAATTGTACAATAAAACTTGCCATTTTGAGGACACATTTGAAAAATAATAATGGAAACAAACAAAAATACTTCATATTACTATTAAACCAATATGAAGCCTGTTAAGAACATGTCAGAAAGACAAAGAATGCAGTTTTTCCCATATACTTCAACCCCAAATCTACAAATGTGTGTTCATTATTGGTTGAATAATACATGCTAATATGCTGGCACATTGTAGTGTTATGTTTATAACCATGTGATATTGACCCTATAGTTTCAAATCCACAATGTTACCTAATTTGGAACCAACAAAACCATAGTTTGTCCTGATGGTATTTGAAACACCATCCAAAGCTGAGAGCTATGTTGGTCATGACCTCAGCCCCAAAGAATTGTAATTTTGTATTAACATATGAACTACAATACCTGTGCAAATATTCTCCTTAAAATCCATAACTATATTTTAAAATATTCATCCTATTTGCAAAACTGCATTCCTTAAATTTCCACGAAGAATTTGAGTATCCATCCTCAGGACTCTGTGAAAATTGCACTTCTATAAATGGCAGGTGTGAATTTCTTATTCAATATGTGCGAAAAACAGAGAACTCAGGTTCAATTGCTTTGCCAAAGACCTGTTTTTCCTCATTCTGTTCTCTTACTAAAAAATGATCAGCCATTTGTATTTTAGAATTTTCTAAGAGTTATTCTATTGATCAACTGTTACTTTTGATTACATTGAGAAGAATTTTCACAGTCCAAGTTTCATGAAATTTTACCCTCAAGCAGACTGGAATAACAAGGAAACAAATTCTCAATATAAGTATGTTTCTAAAATTTCCTTTAAAAAACTGCTCATACAATTCTAGTAACATATTTTCTTTAAATTTTGGATTTCTGTACAGAAGGTTGTACCTGAAACAAAAATGTAAAGAAACTTCTATTTTAATTGTTTACCACCCTTTTCCCCTATATGTCATTCCAACCCAAACCTCCCAACCAAGCAAGCATTCTATACCATTGAGTGTTGTGTTTTTCTTGTTCAGTATGTGTTTATAAAACATGTATTCTTGTTGTAAGTCAATGTACTTTTAATTTACACAAAATATATTAGGCTATATAAATTATTCTGGTGTGTTTTCTAACTTTTCTCACATAAGCACATAGTTTTGGGTTTTTGTTTTTTTGGTTTCTTTTTGTTTTTGGTTGAATTTTTTTATCATGGTAAAATTTGCATGCAGGGAAAAGCACAGATCTTAAGTGTCCATTGATGAGTTTTGATAAAAGCATTCATTTCTATAATGACTATTCCAATGAGATACAGAATAATTACAGAAATTTTCCTTTTGACTCCTTTACTCAACACTCAACCATTATTTTGATTTCTATCAACACTTAAAGACAAATTTTTAAATCAGAAGATAACGAAAATTATTTATACAAAAATAAGGAATGAACAAATTGATGAAAGTTCACACAGTTTATAAGACTTAATATCGAAATTCTTGTAACTGTACTTTGTGATATCTTGACTTGTTGGAAGAATCTTTTAACAGAACTTCTATTTTTAATCGGAAGAATTTACATGAGAAGGCCTATGCTTTGCATATGCATTTGGTGAAATATTCAGAAGGATTATAAAGAGAATTTATGAGTTTGGGGTTGAAAAAAATTTTACCAAAGAAAGATGTTCTAAAGGAGGCAAAAAAGGCAGTACTGGGAAAAGTACATGGGTTAAAATACATGTAAATTTTAATATGGAAATAATAAAAACTGAGAATACCAGCCATTTAGGAAAAAAATACTGCTTCGATACATGGGTACCTCCCCATGTATAGAAAGAATCTTTTCTCCATTAAAAATAGTATGGTATTCAAAGAAGAGCTGATTAAAAGTGTCAAATGTTTCAAAATTACTAACAATAAAACTTTTAGGGCTTCCCTGGTGGCGCAATGGTTGAGAGTCCACCTGCCGATGCAGGGGACACAGGTTTGTGCCCCAGTCCGGGAAGATCCCACATGCTGCAGAGTAGCTGGGCCCATGAGCCATGGCCGCTAGGCCTGCATGTCCGGAGCGTGTGCTCCGCAACAGGAGAGGCCACAACACTAAGAGGCCTGCGTACCGCAAAAAAAAAAAATTAAACTTTTAAAAGTATTTGAATTATTTGGAAAAATAAAATAAGACCAATTGAAAAAAAGCAAGTCTTTCAGAAAAATACCAGTGACATAGTATTAGAGACTAATAAAGTTTTGAAACTGATTAAAGTAGGTGAATGTGTACCAAGAATAAATATTTAAATTATGCTATTTTTAATGTTGGATAATCAATGATTTAAATTTTTTTGCTTTAATGTACACAGATGAATGTTATTTTCACTTTAAGAAAATTATATTTAAAAATAATTGTTGCAAAAAAGTATTTTATACATCCACACATATAGTAAAACTAATCTCTTACTCAATAAATAAATATTTAAAAATTAAAATACTCCCTTCTCAAACAATTCCAAAAAACTGAAGAGAACGGAACACTCCCAAATTCATTCTATGAGGCCACCATTACTCTGATACAAAAAACAAAGAAACTACAGAAAAAGAAAATTACTTGCCAATATCTCTGTTGAATATCTATACCAAAATCCTCATAAAAATATTAGCAAACCAAATTCAACAATATAGAAAAAGGATCATACACCATGATCTAGTGAGATGTATTCCAGGGATGCAAGGATGGTTCAATATCTGCAAATCAACCAATGTGATACACCACACCAACAAAACGAAGGATAAAAATCACATGATTATCTCAACAGACAGAGAAAAAGTATTTGACAAAATTCAACATGCATTCATGATAAAACTCTCATCAAAGTTGGTAGAGAGGCAACATATCTCAACATAATAAAGGCCATTTATGGCTACAGCTAATATCACAGTCAGTGATGAAAAGCTAAAAGATTTTCCTCTAAAATCAGGAACAAGACAAGGATGCACACTCTCACCACATCTGACATAATATTCGAAGTGTCAGCCAAAGCAATCAGACAAGTAAAAGAAATACAAGGCACCCAATTTGGAAAAAAAGAAGTAAAACTGTCACTGTTTGTTGATGACATGATATGGTAAATAGAAAATCCTAAAATCTCCACCAAAAAACTATTAGAATAAATAAATTCAGTAAAGCTGCAGGATACAAGATTAATATACAGAAGTATGTTGCTTTTTTATATGTAAATAATGAACTATCAGAAAGAGAAAGCAAGAAAATAATCCCAATTAAAATCACATCAAAAAGAATAAAATAATTAAGAATAGACTTAACCAAGGAAGTGAGAGACCTATACTCCAAAAACTATAAAACACTGATGAAGGAAACTGAACATGACACAAAGAAATGAAAAGATATCCCATGTTCATGGACTGGAGGAATTAATAGTGCTGAAATCTCCATAATACCAAAAGAAATCTACAGATTTAATCCAATCCCTATCAAAATACCCATGGCATTTTCACAGAACTAGAACAAATATTCCTAAAATTTATATGGAACAACCAAAGACCCAGAATAGCCAAAGAACAAAACCGGAGGTGTCATGCTCCCTGACTTCAGACCATGCTACAAAACTACAATAATCAGAACAGTATGGTACTGACACAAAAACAGACATACAGATCAATGTAAAAGAATAGACAGCCCAGAAATAAACCCACAAACTTATGGCTAATTAATCTACGATAAAGAGGCAAGAATATATAATGGAGAAAAGACAGTCACTTCAATCAATGTTGCTGTAAAAACTGAACAACTAAATGTAAAAGAATGATATTAGAACATTTTCTTACACTATATAAAAAAACAAACTCAGAATGGATTAAGGACCTAAATGTAAGACCAGAAACCATAAAACTCCTAAAAGAAAACTTAGGCAGAGCACTCTTTGACATAAATCACAGCAATAGTTTTTGGATCTGTCTCCTAAGGCAAAGGAAACACAAGCAAAATTAAACAACTGGGACCTAACTGAACTTAAAAGCTTTTTGCACAGCAAAGGAAGCCACTCCCATACAAAAAGACAATCTACTATATGGGAGAAGATATTTGCAAATGATGTGACCAATAAGAGGTTAACATCCAAAATATATCAACAGCTCATACAAATCAATATCAAAAATACAAACAACCTGGTAAAAACAAATGGTCAGAAGACTTGAACAGACATTTCTCCAAAGAAGACATACAGGTGGCCAAAAGACACATGAAAAGATGGTCAGCATTGCTAATCATAAGAGAAATGTAAATCAAGACAACAGGGAGATATCACCTCACACCTGTCAGAATGGCTATCATCACAAAGTCTACAAATATCAAATATTGGCCAGGATGTGGAGAAAAGAGACCCCTAGTACACTGTTGGTGGGAATGTAAATTGGTGCAGCCACTATGGAAAACTTTATGTTCCTCAAAAAACTAAAAATAGAACTACCACATAATCCACCAATTCCACTCCTTCATTATCTGAAGAAAATGGAAACACTATTTTGAAAAGATACATGCACCCTAATGTTCACAGTAGCATTATTTATAATAGCCAAGATATGGAAGCCACCTAAGTGTCCACCAACAGATGAATGGATAAAGAAGGTGTGGTGTATAGATATATAATGGAATATTACTCAGCCATAAAAAGAATGAAATTTTGCCATTTGCAACAGCACAGATGGACATAGTGGGTATTATGCTTAGTGAAATAAGTCAGACAGAGAAAGGCAAGTACTACATATTATCACTTGTATGTAGAATCTAAAAAATAAAACGAATGAACAAATCATAAACAGCCACATAGATATAGAGAACAAACTAGTGGTTACCACCAGGGAAAGGGAAAAGGGGAGGGCAAGATAGGGGTAAAGAATTAAGAGGTACAAACCACTACGAATAAAATAAATAAGCTACAGGGCTATACTGTACAGCACAGAGGATTCAGCCAATATTTTATAATAACTTTAAATGGAATATAATCTATAAAAATGTTGAATCACTATGTTGTACTCCAGAAACTAATATTGTAAATCAACTATATTTCAATAAATAAACTTTAATCAAATCAATCATTTTAGCACCCCTTTTTACTCTTTAAAGTGTCCTGATTTAGGAAATAAATTACATAGTCACTATTATAAACAGACAATGTCCTTGAGACTTCTTTTTTTTTTTTTTTTTTGCGGTGCGCGGGCCTCTCACTGCTGTGGCCTCTCCCGTTGCGGAGCACAGGCTCCGGATGCACAGGCTCAGCGGCCATGGCTCACGGGCCCAGCCACTCCGTGGCATGTGGGATCTTCCCAGACCAGGGCATGAACCTGTGTCCCCTGCATCAGCAGGCGGACTCTCAACCACTGTGCCACCAGGGATGCCCCGTGAGACTTCTTATACATGACATTCACTCTCTAAGAAAGTAAAAGTATAATTCCTAACAATGGGTTACTGTTTTTGTTTCTTGTTTGGATATTTCTTCCTCCCTGGAATGATAGCTCCCGATGGAAGCACATTCTCTTTCTTTCTTGTTCACTGCTTTAGGGTGAGCATTTAGAATAGTGCCAAAATGTAGTAGAGGCTGACTAACAAAGTCTCACAAAACAATCTTTTGTTATGGGACAGATGCATTTTCTTTATAACTAATGGCAATTTGTATTCCCACTAGATTCATATGAAATTATTTACATGAAATTTATATGAAATTATTAATGAAATTATTTTTGTGTTTGGTCATGGCAGTAAAACGATTTTCACCATATACTGTTACAATACTTTAGAAAGCTACTTTTGTATGTATACCATAGAAGAAATATTTAAACTTGAGAATTTTAAAAATTCGAAATTAAGATCCTTTTTTTAAAAATACAGCCAGAATCTCCCCCGAACAATGGTGCTACAATTTTAAGTCTTCAGAATTTATTTTGTTATGGGATCAGTGCATTTTCATCATAACTAATAGGAACTTGCATTCCTACTACATCAATAATATTTTCTTCATGTCTCTACCTTGAACTAGAATTTATAGTGGTTTCCTAATTCTGGGTCAAATAAAATTTACTTATTTCAGAAAGTATTTAATTATAAATTTATTCTTATGAAAGGGACACCTGTACTTATAAAAGGTGAGAATGAGAATGGAATTTCCTTTTCCAATAATCACAAGCAAGGTAATTCAGACAAACAATCCCAGTGAGAACAGTTAGTAGCTGGACAAAATATTAAAAATATCTGCTTGAAGATACTGGAGAGCTAATAAGGCAGTACAGAATTATGAGGCCAAGATCCAGAAGGCAGAACCCCAGTGAGGTAAGTCCAATATTTGGAGCATTTCTCCAAATGGTGTTTGTTGTATTGAAACGAGGAGGATGAGAAGCTAAAGAGTTGAATTGTGATTTTCATAAACTCATGCTAGTGGAAAAATATTAGAGTCAGAAGATACCAAAAGAAGGCACCTGGCATCTCTCCATTCTCTCTGCTGGCATCCCAAAATGTAACATCTTGGGAACAAGAGTAAGTGTGGAAACACACTGCCTCTCTAATTTTGACTTGTTGGTACCCTTAGCCATTTGACAGAAGCAAATAAATTCCTCTCTGAAGGAAGAACATCATTCAAGGCTTAAAATTATTTCTACACTTTCTTTTCAAATTCGATGTCTGACTACCATTCAACACTAAAGTGGCATATGACAAATAGAACAGCATAAATATAAACCAAGAGAAACAACACACAATAAAAGTGAATGATAAGGGAATACAAATAATGAAGGTACAAGACACATAATTAAAATAAATGTATCTACTATGTTTAAGGAGATGAAACAAAAACAAAAGATATGGGAGAAAATGGGAAAAAAATTCTAAATTCTAGAACTGCAAAACACAAACTCAAAAGTAAGAACCGTAAATATGGGTTTAACAGCATATTAGAAAAATAATTACTCAATGGAAGGTATGTAAGGAGAAATTTTCCAGCAGTAAGTATGGAGAGATATTTTTGAAAAGAAAAAGAAAAAAGAAATGAAAAATACAGAAGGAAGAGTAAAACAGCTACAGGACCCAAAGAAAAAGTACAATATATGTATATGTGTAACTGGAGTAGCAGAAGGAGAGGAGATAAAAGATGAGTAGGAAAAAGACTGGAAAAGAAATGGTGGAGAATTAAAATGGATGAAAAAAATATCAAGCCATGGTTGCAGAACAATATGTACTAAACAGGCTAAATCAAAAGAAAAACACACTGGACTTCCTTATCTAGACAGATTCACCAAACAGTGTGAAACAAGTTAAAAATCAGACACAATAAATGAAAGAATTGTTTTCAATATATTAAACATTAGGAAATGAAAGACAATGATTCCTGAGAGTCAGGAAATAAATGAGCTGAGACCCATGACTCACAGAGTTTACTTCATGGAGAGGATTTTCCAGGCCATGCACAAGAACTGGGGATTTAGTTGGATCTTGGTTCACCAAGGTGAGGAGACAGAGTTGTGAGTCCAGGGAGTCCTAGACAACTGTACATGTAGGGTAGTATCCCAGAGCAAGAGGACTACAATAACAGAAACTCTGGAGACTTGCAGAGGTTCCCCCTCAAGTCGTGAGCTGAGGACTGATCAACACATTTGTGTGAAGAAACTAACTGAAGACAGAGAAAGAATCACGGGAAAAAAAGTAGAGGGAATAAGCACTGGGCTTACTCCAGCCAAAGTGATAAACCTTATATACAAAAATACACAAAATACAAAAATATGCAGCGCTAAACAAGATAAAATTTACATCTAGAATCCAATGAGAAATTGCCAGAGAGGCAAAGAAGAAGGAAAATATGGCCCATGAAAAGGATAAAAACTAATCAAAAGAAAATGAATAATACAGATGACAGAACTAGTAAACAAGGACATTAAAATAGTTTTATAACTGTAATCCATACCTTCAAAAAACTAGGAAATACTGACGTTAAAAAGAGATAAGAAGGATATAGAAAAAAAGACACAAATTGTTCTTTTAGGAAGAAAATAATGTGAAAAATAAATTCACTGTGATTAATGGCAGATTGGACACAAGCCAAAGATTAGTGAATTTGAAAACCAATCAAGGGGGATGGAGTCAAGATGGCAGACTACGAGGATGCAGAATTTGCATCTCCACATAACTAGGGCACCTACCAGGCACCAGTGGGGGACCACGTACACCTAAGGGGACGCAAGAGGAACCCCCAGCGACAGGGTAGGACATGGGTCGTGAGGGGGAGTGAGGGGGGAGGAGAAGTGGAGGTGGGACGGGACCAGCACCCCTGAGGGGTGGCTGGGAGGGGAAGGGATCCCACACCCTAAGGGGGAAACTGGGGGACCATTGGGAGGGCAGAGGATCAAAAGGGAGTGTGGCCAAGTTTTCCCTGCCCACTTGGGCCCCCAGGAGCCTGCTGAGATCCCAGGCCTGATCCTCTGCCCACCAAGGTCCCTTCCAGCTGTGTGGGTCCTGAAGGAGTGGGAGGGAAGGGGGAGCAAAAGTAAAGGCCAGACCTCCAGGACCAGCACGCCTGAGGGGTGGCTGGGGGAGGGAAGGAGTTCCTACACCCAGTGGGACCCACCCACAGTTAAGGGTCCAGTGGGGACAGGGGAGACCCTGGGGGAGACCCTGGGAGGGGCATGAAGGAACGGAAGGGAACACGGCCAGTGCTTTTCCTGTCCACTTAGGCAATAGGGAGACTGTTGGGCTCGCAGGCCTAATCCTCTGCCCTTGGAGCCTCCCTCCTACCATGCAGAGCCCAAGACCTGCCCCTGCACCCCCACCCAAGACCCTACCTCTACACTCAGAGACCCCTCTGAGACCCCCTCCAACCGTGCTAGGCCTAAACCCAACCCGCACAACCTCACCCAGGGCCTTACCTCCAAACTCCGGAACTCCACACTCCAGAGGCCCCCCTTTCCACGTGCTGCCTCTCCCCTTCTGCACAGGTCCTAAGCAGAGGCCCACTCCATGCTTGAACTTCACCCCGCCTAGGCCCTGCCCCCAGGGCTTTTCCAGCTGCATGGATCCTGAGCCTAGGCCCTGCCATATACTCAAACATCACCCCCCACCTAGGCCCTGCCCCACCCTAAACCCCACCCCTGCCTAAGTTCCAACCCCCGCCTAAACTCCACCCCCCATAGCCAAGGCTTTTTTTCCCCCCTTTTTTCCTCTTAGACTGGGGTTCTGTTTACCTTGTTGTTGATTCATTTATATTTTAATTTTTTCTAAAAAGTATTTTATTATTCTAATTTTATTTTATTCTTTATACTTTATTATTGTTCTGCAACTTTTGGCTCGTTCCCTTTTCTTTTTTCTCTTTTTTCTGTTGATGTTTTGTTTTACCTTGTTGCAGTTGTTTCAATTATATTTTTACTTTTCCTAAACTATTTTTATCTTTCATTCTTTGTTATTGTACTGCTCCTTTTTTTCTTTTGTTTTTTTTTCTTTTTGCCACACCACACAGCTTGCAGGGTCTTGGTTCCCAGGCCAGATGTCGGGCCCAAGCTCCTGTGGTGGGAGTGTGAAGTCTGAACCGCTGGACTAACAGACAACCTCAGACCACAGGGAATATTAATCAGAGTGAAGCCTCCCAGAGGTCCTTATCTCGGCACCAAGACATGGCTCTACTCAACAGCCTGCAAACTCCAGTGCTGGACGCCTCAGGCCAAACAACCAGTAAGACAGGAATACAGCCCCACCCATCAAAAAAAGAAAATGAAATGATAAAAAAATATGTTACACACGAAGGAGCAAGGTAAAAACCTACAAGACCAAATAAATGAAGATGAAATAGGCAACCTACCTGAAAAATAATTCAGAGTAATGATAGTAAAGATGATCCAAAAATCTCAGAAACAGAACGGAGAAAATAAATATTTAACAAGGATCTAGAAGAACTAAAGAGCAAACAAACAGTGATGAACAAGACAATAACTGAAATAAGAAATACTCTAGAAGAATCAATAGCAGAATAACTGAGGCAGAAGGACAGATAAGTGAGCTGGAAGACAAAATGGTGGAAATAACTGCCACGGAGCAGAATAAAGAAAAAAGAATGAAAAGAATTTAGGACAGTCTCAGAGACCTCTGGGACACATTCAACACACAAACATTAGAATTATAGGAGTCCCAGAAAAAGAAGAGAAAAAGAAAGGGTCTGAGAAAATATGTGGAATATAGTCAAAAACTTCCCTAATATGGGAAAGGGAATAGTCAATCAAGTCCAGGAAGCGCAGAGAGTTCCATATAGGATAAATCCAAGGAGAAACATGCCAAGACTCAAATTAATCAAACTATCAAAAATTAAATACAAAGAAAAGATATTAAAAGCATCAAGGGAAAAGCATCTTTTCATGTGTTTGTTGGCCATCTGTATGTATTCTTTGGAGAAATGTCTAGTTCTTCTGACCATTTTTGGATTGGGCTGTTTGTTTTTTTGATATTGAGCTGCATGAGCTGCTTGTATATTTTGGAGATTAATCCTTTGTCAGTTGCTTCCCTTGCAAATATTTTCTCCCATTCTGATGGTTGTTTTTCATTCTGTTTATGGTTTCCTTTGCTGTGCAAAAGCTTTTAAGTCCCATTTGTTTATTTTTGTTTTTATTTTCATTCCTCTAGGAGGTGGGTCAAAAGGGATCTTGTTATTTATGTCAAAAAGTGTTCTGCCTATGTTTTCCTCTAAGAGTTTTATAGTGTCTGGCCACAGATTTAGGTCTTTAATCCATTTTGAGTTTATTTTTGTGTATGGTGTTAGGGAGTGTTGTAATTTCATTCTTTTACATGTAGCTGTCCATTTTTCCCAGCACCACTTATTGAAGAGACTGTCTTTTCTCCATTGTATATTCTTGCCTCCTTTGTCATAGATTAGGTGACCATAGGTGTGTGGATTTATCTCTGGGCTTTCTATCCTGTTCCATTGATCTATATTTCTGTTTTTGTGCCAGCACCATACTGTCTTGATTACTGAAGCTTTGTAGTATAGCCTGAAGTCAGGGAGGCTGATTCCTCCAGTTCTGCTTTTCTTTCTCAAGATTGCTTTGGCTATTTGGGGTCTTTTGTGTTTACACACAGACTGTAAAATTTTTTGTTCTAGTTCTATGAAGGATGCCATTGGTAATTTGGCAGGGATTGCATTGAATTTGTAGATTGCTTTGGGTAGTATTTTCATTTTCACAATATTGATTTTTCCAATCCAAGAACATGGTGTATCTCTTCATCTCTTTATGTTATCTTTGATTTCTTTCATCAGTGTTTTATAGTTTTCTGAGTTCAGGTATTTTGCTTCCTTAGGTAGGTTTATTCTTAGGTATTTTATTCTTTTTGTTGCAATGGTGAATGGGATTGTTTCCTTAATTTCTCTTTCAGATCTTTCATTGTTAGTGCATAGGAATGCAAGAGATTTCTGTGCATTTATTTTGTATCCTGCAACCTTACCAAATTCACTGATTAGTTCTAGTAGTTTTCTGGTGGCATCTTTAGGATTTTCTATGTATAGTATCATGTCATGGGCAAACAGTTTACTTCTTCATTTCCAATTTGTATTCCTTTTATTTCTTTTTCTTCTCTCATTGCTGTGACTAGGCTTCCAATATTATGTTGAATAATAGTGGCGAGAGTGGACATCCTTGTCTTGTTCCTGATCTTAGAGGAAATGCTTTCAGTTTTTCATCATTGAGAATGTTTGCTGTGGGTTTGTCGTATGTGGCTTTTATTATGCTGAGGTAGGTTCCCTCTCTGCCTACTTCCTGGAGAGTTTTTTTCATAAATGGGTGTTGAATTTTGTCAAAAGCTTTTTCTGCATCTATTGACTTGATCATACGGTTTTCACTCTTTTATTTGTTAATATGGTGGATTACATTGATTGTTTTGGGTATACTAAAGAATCCTTGTAACCCTGGAGTAAATCCCACTTGATCATGGTGTATGATCCTTTTAATGTTTTGTTGGATTCTGTTTGCTAGTATTTTGTTGAGGATTTTTGCATCTATGTTCATCAGTGATATTGGTCTATAATTTTCTTATTTTGTGATATCTTTGTCTGGTTTTGGTATCAGGGTAATGGCAGCCTCATAGAATGAGTTTGGGAGTGTTCCTCCCTCCGCAATTTTTTGGAAGAGTTTGAGAAGGAAAGGTGTTAACTCTTCTCTAAATGTCTGATAGAATTCGTCTGTGAAGCCATCTGTTCCTGGACTTTTGTTTGTTGGAACATTTTAAATTACAGTTTCAATTTCATTATTGGTGACTGGTCTGTTTATATTTTCTAATTCTTCCTGGTTCAGTCTTGGAAGGTTGTACTTTTCCAAGAATTTGTGCATTTCTTCCAGGTTGTCCATTCTCTTGTCATATATTTGCTTGTAGTAGTCTCTTATGATGTTTTGTATTTCTGTGGTGTCTGTTGTAATCTTTCATTTTTTATTTCTTATCTTATTGATTTGTGTCCTTTCCCTTCTTTTCTTGATGAGTCTGGCTAAAGGTTTATCAATTTTGTTTATCTTCTCAAATAACCAACTTTTAGTTTCATTGATCTTTCCTGTTGTTTTGTTTCTATTTCATTTATCTTTGATCTTTATGATTTCTTTCCTTCTACTAACCTTGGGTTTTGTTTGTTCTTCTTTCTCTGGTTGCTTTAGGTGTAAGGTTATGTTGTTTGAGATTTTTCTTTTTCCTTGAGGTAGGAGTGTATTGCTATAAACTTCCCTCTTAGAACTGCTTTTGCTGCATCCCATAGGTTTTAGGTTGCCATGTTTTTGTTGTCGTTTGTTTCTAGGTATTTTTTTAATTTCCTCTTTGATTTCTTCAGAGATCTCTTCGTTAGTTAGTAGCATATTGTTTGGCCTCCATGTGTTTATGTTTTTTAGTTTTTTTTTCCTGTATTTGATTTCTAATCTCATAGTCTTGTGGTTAGAAAAGATGCTTGATATGATTTCAATTTTCTTAAATTTACCGAGGCTTGATTTGTGACCCATGATGTGATGTATCCTGGAGAATGTTCCATGTGCACTTGAGAAGAAAGTGTATTCTGCTGTTTTCGAATGGAATGTCCTATAAATATCAATTAAGTCTATCTGGTCTATTGTGTCATTTAAGGCTTGTATTTCCTTATCAATTTTCTGTCTGGATGATCTACCCATTGGTGTAAATGGAGTGTAAAAGTCCCCCATTATTATTGTGTTACTGTCAATTTCTCCTTTTATGGCTGTTAGCATTTCCCCTGTTTATTGAGGTGCTCCTATGTCGGGTGCATAGATATTATATACCTTCTTCTTGGATTGATACCTTGATCATTATGTAGTGTCCTTGTCTCTTGTAATAGTGTTTGTTTTAAAGTCTACCTTGTCTGATATGAGTATTGCTACTCCAGCTTTCTTTTGACTTCCATTTGCATGGGATATCTTTTTCCAACTCCTCACTTTCAGTCTGTATGTGTCTCTAAGTCTGAAGTGGATCTCTTGTAGACAGCGTATATATGAGTCTTGTTTTTGTATCCATTCAGCTAATCTGTGTCTTTTGGTTGGAGCATTTAATCCATTTACATTTGAGATGATTGTCGATATGTATGTTCCTATTACCATTTTCTTAATTGTTCTAGGTCTGTTTTTGTGGGAGTTTTTCTTCTTTTGTGTTTCCCACCTAGAGAAGTTCTTTTAGCATTTGTTGTAAAGCTGGTGTGGTAGTGCTGAATTCTCTTAGCTTTTGCTTGTCTGTCAAGCTTTTGATTTCTTCATCGAATCTGAATTAGATCCTTGCTGGATTGAATAATCTTCATTGTAGGTTTTTTCCCCTTTCATCACTTTAAATATGTCCTGCCACTCCCTTCTGGTCTGCAGATTTTATGCTGAAAAATCAGCTGATAACCTTATGGGCATTCCCTTTTATGATATTTGTTGCTTTTCCCTTGCTGCTTTTAATATTTTTTCTTTGTATTTAATTGTTGTTAGTTTGATTAATATGGGCCTTGGCATGTTTCTCCTTACGTTTATCCTGTATGGGACTCTCTGTGCTTCCTGGACTTAGGTGACTATTTCCTTTGCCATGTTTGGGAAGTTTTCATGTATAATCTCTTCAAATGTTTTCTCAGGCCCTTTCCCTTTCTCTTCATTTTCTGGGACCCCTATAATTCAAATGTTGATGCGTTTAATGTTGTCCCAGAGGTCTCTGAGACTGTCCTCATTTCTTTTCTTTTTTCTTTATTCTGCTCCACAGCAGTTATTTCTACCACTCTATCTTCCCATTCTGGGGAAGCAAGAGCCTGCACACCCCACAGTGTGGCCAAAGTAAAAAGAAAGAAAAGAAAACAGACAAAACTCAAGACAAATAGCAAAAACAAAAAGAAACAGCAGTAACAACACAATACACACACAGAGAGAAGAAAAACAAAATCAAAAACACAAGAACAAACGAAAGAATTCAAAAATGAGAATAGTCAATGAGGACTAACCTAACAAAAACAAAAAATGGAAAATAAAACAAAAACAGAGGGCTTCCCTGGTGGCACAGTGGTTGAGAGTCCGCCTGCCAATGCAGGGGACATGGGTTCGTGCCCCGGTCCGGGAAGATTCCACATGCCGTGGAGCGGCTAGGCCCATGAGCCATGGCCGCTGAGCCTGCACGTCCGGAGCCTGTGCTCCGCAACAGGAGAGGCCACAACAGTGAGAGGCCCGCATACTGAAAAAAAAAAAAAAAAAAAAAAAAAAAAAAAAAACAGAAAGCAAGAAAACAAAAATAAAGAAAACATAAAATAGACACAAACAACAAAAATAAAATAAAATAAAAACAAAGAACAGAAAAAAGAAAAAAACCCACAAAACAACAGTAAAGTAAAAATAGAAAAATAAAAGTATATTAAAAAGATAATAAAAATGAAAGATAAATAATAAAAGCAAAAACACCAACAACTGAACAAAATGAAACAAACAAAAAAGAATAATAGCACAAAGAATATTTTCCTGGGGCCTCCTCTGTCAGTGTCCTTGCTCCCACAGTGAGCCAGAGCCAATCCTCACCTCCCCAGGAGGGCTTCCAATACCTCTAGGTAGTCTCTGGACCTGATGTGGGCACTGTGGGGCCAGCTCAGACTCTGATCTGGCCTGACTCCCACATGAACTTGTCCCCAAAGTCCACTGCTGAAAAGGCTAGACTGGTCTCAACTGTGGTAACACTCATTGTCTATTCAGGTATTCCATAGACGCAGGATTTACCAAGCTGATCTCGGGGATTTAACCTAAGGCTTGTGAAGCTGCATAAGCTGCACAAGATTTCTGTTCCTCTTCCTTAGTAGTGCTGCCCCTGTGGCTTAGCTTTGGTTTTGACCCCATCTCTGTGTGTGTGCCACCCTCAGGAGTCTGTTTCCCAACCAGGCCAGAAGGAGTGAAAGCAGCGGCTGATTGAGGCACACTTATTCAGGCCAGGAAGAGGTACGGTGGCCAGGACTGGGGTGTGTGCGAGTTGCCTGCAGCAGTGGGGACCAACAGGCAGTTGCAACAGACTGGTGTGCTTGCTCTGGTGGGGGTCCCTCCTAGTGCATGCGGAGGCAGGAGCTGGCATATGGGAGTTGTGTCCCTGCCCCCAACGCACCTCTCAACAATGGCACCGTGCTTTCCAGGCAGACCACGCTTCCTCTAGGGCATTCCTGGCCATGCATCCCCTCACTCCTGTCCCCTCTGCTGTATCTGTGCAGCCAACAGTGCTCCTCCCCAGATCCGTTGTCCCAACGCCCATGCTTCAGCACTCAGCCCCTGCCAGCATAGGCGGACTCCTGTCCCAGACAGTGATGCCCAGGGCTGATTCCCAAGGAGGCTTTGGGATGGATGGTGCTCAGGTCCCCAGAGCCCACGCAGGTGGAGGAGACCCTGGCCCAAGGGGCGGGCAGGCCCACTCAGATGGGAGCCCCTCACAGTGCCTGAAGAGGCAAAGAAGCTGGAGGGTGGGGAAAGGGGTTCTAATGGTGGCCCACCCTTTGTGCACCACTCAACAATGACGCCTTGCTTCTATGGTATCCCGGGCTTATTCTGTAAACTTTCCTGGCTGTGGAGCTCTTTATTCCTGTCCCTTCAGGCTGTCTTTTCACAGCCAACAGCTGTCCCCTCCCTGGGTTCACCCTCCAAACCCCACTTTCTAGCACCCAGCTTCCCCCCACCCCTACAACAGGTGACTCACAACTCAGTCTGGAATGCACAGAGCTGCCATGTATACTATGTGTGCAGTTCTTACTTTGTCCTGCCTTCCACAGACTGTCTTCTGCATTCTCCTTTGATCCCTCGAAGGTCCTTTTCTGTCCCAGCTGATTTCCCCGCCATGAGGGAGTTTTTCTGAGTGTGGGGACCTCCCTTCACCTTCAGCTTACCACCAGAGTTGCTGGTCCCTTTTTTGATTCCTTTTTTCTTTTCTTCTTCTTTCTTTCATCCTACCCAGTTGTAAGGGGATTTTTCTTGTCGTTTTGGATGTCTGAACTCTTCCGCTAATGTTCAGTAGGCATTCTATGAGAATTGTTCCATTTGTAGATGTATTCTTGATATACTTGTGAGGAGCGATGAATTCCTCATCCTCCTATTCCATCATCTTGACGCCTCCACAGCAAATATTTTTTAAAACTAAGGAAAACTAAGACGTTTTCATCGTACAAAATCCAAAAGAAATATTACCAGAAGACCTGCACTTCACGAAATGTTTAAAGATGCCCTTTACGCAGACGAAAAATGATATCAGATGGAAATATGAATCTACACAGAGTAAGAATGAACACTGGAAATGGTAACTCCAAAGATATAAGTAAAATTTATTTTTCTTATTATTTAAATATTTTTGAAAGATAATTGAGAATTTAAGGCAAAAGGAATAACAATGCACTGTGAGGTTTACCATACATGAAGAAATAAAATATATGGCAATAACAGTGCAAAAGTCAGGCAAGGAGAAATGAATATATCTAGTTATAAGGTCCTTATGTTATATGTGAAGTGGCATAATACCACAGGAAGGTTGATTGTGATAAATTAACTAGGTGTATCATATAATGCCAAAAGAACCACTAGCATAATCCCAAAACATTACAGGTAGTAAGATAACAAAAGAGATTAAAATGGAATAATAAAAAATTACTCAATTAATTCAAAAGAAGGCAGAGAAGAACAAAAAGAAATAAGAACAGAAGGAAAATAGGAAATTTATAGCATGATGATAGATTTAAACCAAAACATCAATAATCACATTAAATGGGAATTGTCTAATCACTCCAATTACAAAGCAAGCACTGTCAGTTTGGATAGAAGGGTGACACTCAACTATATGTTGCCCAAGAAATATACTTTTTAAATATAAAACTACAAAGAAGTTAAAAGAAAATGGATGGGAAAAGATATGTAATGCTAAGTTAACAGTAATCAAAGTAGACTAGAAAGGCTATTTTACCATCAAAGTTGATTTTAGAGCAAAATATTACCTGGGAAAAAGGTCATTTCATAATGATAAATTTTCGATTTCCCTATCAATTCCAAACCATCTTTTTACTATTTTCCAAAAGTCTTTCAAAGGGCAACTATTCCTGTTTTCTTTTCTTTCTTTCTTTATTTTTTTTTTGTCATGGATTTCCACTACCTGTTCTTTTTTAGTAGCTTTTTGTTATTTCAAAAGGAATTTAGAGATAGGGAGAAATGGTAATATCATATTTTCAATGTGCCATCTTGATCAGATAATCATTAAATACAATCTGAGTAATTTCTGCCATACATTTAAAAGAAATGAGCCGCTGGTGATGGGTTTGGGAGAAGGCCATCATATACTTATTTGCTGGAAGAACATTTGATGAAATTAGTTTAATTTGTGATGCTCTATGGGAAGTAAAATTGAAGCTATGCAAATGAAAGGGCCTACAAATTATGGTACCAAATTTCCAACTTAGACTAAAACTAAGTGAGATACATATTGCCCTACATTTATGCTGAACTCTTAAAGAATAGAAGCCATGACTTATTCATTTCTCTAGTCCTAATGCATGCACAGTGTCAGGATCTTTCTACATATTCAGGGAATGTTTGTAGAAATGACTGAAAATAAAGGTTAACATTTCTAATATTTGTAATGAATTTTAAGCAGCTGGATACAATTTTATTTACGTTTTTGGCATTGACTCGACATTTTTATCTTTTTGGAGGTCCTACCAATTAATCCATATTTTCAAAATGTCCAAGTATATTTCTACAGAACTTATAATTTTTTAAGTCACATTCATTTACCTTGTACTTCCCCGATAATTGTAAATGTCTGTTACAAGAAATCAATGAACAGGGACACCAGGAAAATACTGTTCCTGCTAGAAGTACAAGCTTGTCATCATGTACCAATTTTTTAAAACAAATAAAAGCATGATTTTTATTGGTTAAATATATAAGGATCCAAAAAAATTTGAAAAACACTGCTATGTTGACTAATGGTCAGAATGTTTTTGTAGAAATTCCCTAAACAAGCTTGTGAGAAAGCGTTACCCTTCTTGTCCCTTTTTTTGGCTTGTGTTTGATTTCAGTTATTTTAATCAGTGTTTTTTCCAAGCCTAATGATGTTGTTTGCTAGTCTTCCCATGTTACATCAAATGAATGTGAAAACCCTCTGAGACATCTAAATAGCAAATGCAGTAAATATTCATCATGTGGAATTAATAATGGCATCTTGAAATGTTCAACTTTTTTACTGGTCTCTCTGTACCACAAAGAACCATCACCCAATATGGTATTAAAAACAAAGGAGGGGGCCTCCCTGGTGGCGCAGTGGTTGAGAGTCCGCCTGCCGATGCAGGGGATACGGGTTCGTGCCCCGGTCTGGGAGGATCCCATATGCCGCGGAGCGGCTGGGCCCGTGAGCCATGGCCGCTGGGCCTGCGCATCCGGAGCCTGTGCTCCGCAACGGGAGAGGCCACAACAGTGAGAGGCCCGCATACCGCAAAAAAAAAAAAAAAAAAAAAAAAAAAAAAAAACAAAGGAGGGCCATGGCTAGATTTTATAGCACATTGACAGGAGAAAAAGCAGAACTGTGAGATCACCCTGGTGACGAGCTCTGAACAGCCCACTTCCAAAACTTAAAGTCTTATCAAGTATGTTGGGAAAATCAGAACCTGGATTTATGTTTACTCAGACAATACTTCTAATAAGAAATGAACTAAATAATTATGAATTGGCTGAATAAATGAATATCCATTCATTGCTAATTTCTGATACAGTAGAATTGCAAACAATAGCTTTCTATTGATCCCAAGACTTTATCAGACTTACAAAGTAAAAATTAGAACTTCCCAGTCAGATGTTAAATTATATAGAGCATATGAAGGAGTTTTGTAAAATGTCATGTGATTTCTGGTTTATGGAAAAAGCTTTATCTTGAGTCACATTCAATTCGCCTACCTTATTTATTTGTTATTATCAAGTATAATAGAAAAAAAGAAAGGAAAAGGGGCAAAGATTAACAAAATCAAGTAACGGAAGACTGGAGGTCACTGCGATTTTTTTAAATGTGCTTTATTGGTTGGGTGGTACTTATTTTTGGACTATTATTTTTGCCTTTCCTGTTAAAATAAACTTTAAATGCTAGAAGAATAACTAGATCTGTCAATTGTTGTGGTTATTTTTATTGCTGCCACTCTCCTCATTAACTTCCACTTGAAAAAAGAATACTTCAAGAATTGGTGACAGTAATTTTAGTTCCATGTGTTAAATTTATTTAACTGAACTGTTTGGAAATTTCAAAATTTTAGGCTAGCTTGATATCAAAATTAATATATTTAGATTTCTGTCTCTAGTAACCATTAGAAGATTTTTTGAATGTATAATTTCCAAACAAATAGAATAGAGAGAAAAGAACAAAGAAGACTCAATGAGTTAGTGAAAGGGAGGAAAGATTAAAAAATAAAACAAACCAAGAAAAACCCCAAAACTCCAAAACAAAACCAAACCAAATAGGTCTTGACAAATCCAGAGTGTCTGTTAGTTAGATTAACTTTACAGACTATGTGGGACACAACTCATGTATTATCTCCTTTATAGCCTTTTCTTAAAACTCTGTTAAATACGGAGGTTAAAGCATCCATTGGTTCCATTTTCCTGGCAGACAAAAGAGTTTCCATTTTGTCAAACATTTGGAAATCAAATGTTGGTATTTTTCATACAATTATTGTCAAGAAACATTTCCTTAGGGATATCAAACTAGCTGCCAGTGGAAGGGACTAAAAAAACATGTTTGTTCATTTGTTCTGCCTCAAGAGACTGTATCCCTTTGCCACCTCTGTACCAACTGGTGATGAAAACACATTTGAACATATTAAAACTAACTATCTCAGCAACAGACACCCACTGCCTTTCAGAACAGGATAAAGAAATGTCACTGGTGCCACTGATACAATTAAATTTAGATGCAATTAGACTTTGACCCCTGCTTTATTTGCCAAAATTTGAGCTGTTTGCTGCTATTTGTTGAAGATCCTTCTATGTCACCAAAATGTTTATTTCAAAAGCACCATAAACATTGTTCTTGCAAGAACACATGACTTTTCAGAGACTCTTCACAAGCAGAGAGATGCTTCTTTTCTACTTGTCTCCTAATGTGTGTATGAGTGAATATACATATATAACAGGGCCAAACTAAAGTTTGCAAACATGGCTACTGAAAAATGAAAATTTTAAAATGAAATTTAAGTAGGAGTATTACTTCTACTAGTAATTGTAGGTGGATGTTTCCAAAGAGGGTTGAATGAAATAACACCAAGCTAAAGTGAGATGAAGATCAAAACAGATAGTTTCCCTTTTTTTTTTATTTTTTCTGTCTTGATGAAAGAAAATAGGAAGATCTGCCTACATACATCAGAATGTATGGAAGTTCTAGTTTGTGCTAATTAAGAAGAATTTATCTGGATGGACTTTCTAGGCCTCTGGCAGAACTGAAAGCTCAATAAACTCCAAGTATTGTTATAATCTACAGGCAACTGGAAAAGAGTTTGGAAGTCAAGATTAGTCAAATTAGATAAATTCAGGTTTCCCAGGGAAAAGTCTCAGAATACAAGTGACTGGGAAGTATAAAGGTGCAAGTAAAGAGTGCTCCTCCATAGAAAAAAACACAGAACAGACTATTGATGAATAATCAAATTTAACAAGATAAGAAATGTATAAGGACAGAAAATGTCCCTGGTGACCTAATCATGAAATTAATCATTGATGCTTTTTTATTGTACAAATGAACAAGAATAAAAAGTCATAATATTAAATGGTACATCACTATAAGTACTTTCACTCACTAGTGATTATAGTACACATCTTACAAGGGTGTCAAGAACAAGGGTATCAAGAAAATTTGCAGTATTTACCACAGTGAATTCACCTGGTATACCTATATATCATTAGTTATCTTTGCGAAAAGAGAAAAAATCTAAATAATAAGGGAATGACCGAATTATCCTTGTGGATATCCTCAAAGAAATACTGTGTAGGAATTAAAGATGCTTATTAAACAGAGTAATGTGAAAATCTTATGGTGTTCTAATGATAAACGAAGAAAATTTAGCACAACAAAATTTACATGTAAAGTTTTATCAAAACTATGTAAACTACAATCTATGCATAGAAACACATCAAAACAGTTACTGAAGTTTTCTTCAGGAGCTGTTATCATCAATGATACATATTTCTCTTCTTTTTACCTTCCTGTATTTTATAAATTATAAATCTTACAGCATACTTTATTTTTATAAAATGTAAAGTTTTCTTTAGGCTCACTTAGGCTATGTAGAAGTGTCCATTTAATTCCCTTTCCAGATACTATCTAACATTACTACATTTACTTAACTCTTGAGACAAAAAATTTTTTATAGTTCCCTCAGCTTCTATCTCACTTGCTTCCTCCTTAGCCTGATTTAAATGAATTAAACAAAGTCAGTTGATCAACTGTGAACAAGTAATCATTTTGTTATTTTCCCACTTCACCTATCAGATTGTTTTCTTGAATTAACTGAACTATTTGACATTGTATTGTTTCCACCAATTGCTGCACTACATCTTTTTTATGTACTCTTAAACCAAGATACAATTAAGCAAACTACCAACATATATGAGAGAAGCGAAAGTGTTATGCATGTGTCAGCTTACAAAAAACTCCACAACACTCAAATGCAGTTTTTTAGGTTATCAACAACAGAAACCATACCAAAACAAGCTATCTCTGGAAATTAGTTTGCTCCCTTTTTTCTAAATTTCCTCAAGTATTCCATCTTACTTTAAAGATTGGTTAACTCTCCTCAGTTTTTACATAATTACTTTAATTGAGAGTCTTTCCTCGGATAAGTATCAAAGGTAATCACAATACAATGATATCATCTATTTCCACTGTCTTTTATGCATACAGATAGCAAGGTGTCTAGTATAGTTAACACAGCTGGAGTATACAGGTCTACTGAATTTCTTACATTCTGTACTTAGAGTCACAATTTTCCTGAATTATGATAATTAAGATGTAGAAAGGCCAAAGTTCTAGTACATCCCTAAATCCTAATGATTTAAAAAGTGTGTCTAAATGTTCTTAGTCCTTCTATGCTTAGTTCAAATAAAAGTCCAGAAAACAAATGATTGTCTTTTATTGGTCTATTATGACAGGTGAAAATATTTCAATGCTCATTAAAATTTATTTTTATTTTATTTTTTATTTTTTTATTTTTTTTGCGGTACACGGGCCTCTCACCGCTGTGGCCTCTCCCGTTGCGGAGCACAGGCTCCAGACGCGCAGGCTCAGAGGCCATGGCGCATGGGCCCAGCCGCTCCGTGGCATGTGGGATCCTCCCGGACCGGGGCACGAACCCGCATGCCCTGCACCGGCAGGCAGACTCTCAACCACTGTGCCACCAGGGAAGCCCTAAAATTTATTTTTAAAATGAGGAAATTTTCTTTTCACACAAGTTCTATCTATACATCATTAAAGACCAAAACCAAAATAGTCCAACAGAAGAATGAAAAGAAAAAATTGTGACTGATTGGTGTAACTGCTCCTATTTGCTAAATCCTAGTTTTTATTTGACAACCCTAGTTTTGCTTGTATAGTTGGTATTTCAATGTATAAAAGTTTGAAGTCAACATGGAAGTCAAAAATTATAAAGTCAAATGGAAACCAAAAGGGCAAAACATATAATTTGTGTCATATGCCATAACACATTTTCTCATGGTTAGGATTTTGCATTGATGGCCTCTGATCTCTAGTTCAGCCATCCACAATTTTTGAGCAAATTATGAGATGAGAAGGGAAGAGGAAAGGTACTGCCCTCACTAAGAGCCTATGAATAGAACCAAAGGACCTATATCTGTTCTGTATACACTGTGAAGGTAGTGTGGCTCATAGTTTTATTGATTACACTTTTATACAAAATACTGTCCATTCCCTGTTTTCTTTGTTTCTTTCTGTCACTTTCTTGTCGTAGTTGTCTTCCAAGAATGAAGAAACAGACAG
This sequence comes from Mesoplodon mirus, assembly GCF_964341445.2. Taxonomy (NCBI): domain Eukaryota; kingdom Metazoa; phylum Chordata; class Mammalia; order Artiodactyla; family Ziphiidae; genus Mesoplodon; species Mesoplodon mirus. The sequence continues at coordinate 76,136,554 of NC_138980.1, forward strand.
TGGGGTAAAAAATATAGTAAGAGCTTTGGACATGGAGCTCCACTTAGTTCTTAGGTAACCTAGACCAGTTGTTATTCTTCCGAACCTCAGAGTCTTCATCTAATAAAAGGGGTAATGTTATCTATGTCCTCCTCAGTAATTTTCAGTCTCAATAAAATGATGTTAGTACAGTTATACTGAAAAAGTATAGTAATATCAATTATTTTATTATATCTTCTTTGCTTACAGTATTCAGCTTCAGCATGTAGAAGCTTATTAATAATTACTTCAATATTTTAACAATGCCTATATACAGAGTGGCTATATAAATTTTTGCCCAAAATATATAATAATTACTCCAGACAAAGGGTATATGGTTAACCAACTTACAACTACTGAGCTGGGTGAGTTTTCAGCATATCATTAGACACAAATGAATTCCAGCAAGTAATTTAATACTTTAAAATTGCCTACTTGCCAAATGTCATGCTATGTAAAAGAACTGAAATGGAAGATTACTGTCATTATTTGAACAATTCAAACCAAAACACCACTTTTGTCTCCTTCACAAGTAAATGGCTTTTGAACTCAATTTCACCTTTGAAAAAAAAAGGAAACTTGGTCTGTTTTTCACTAATTTAATTTCCTAAAAACTCTGCTTAGTGCTATGCATAAATTCTCTATCATAGTAACAACCCTATGTAGTAGGTGTTATCATCTCCATTTTTCAGATAGAGAAACTGAGTTCCCAGAGGTTACAGAGGATTTCCCTGAAACACAAATAAGCTACATTCTCAAAACTATGTACTGTAACAAAGATGTACTTCTTAAAGTTGTAACTGAAAACAGGGTTTGTGTGAATTTAAAGCCAATGTACTTAAATACTACTCTATATCAACTACTATAGTACCTGTCATATAGAAATTCCTCAAAAATGGTCACTAGCATTGTCATTAATAATATTTATAATGATCACAGACATATCATAAGGAACACCAAGTCATGGTTAAGAGTCTATAAAGATCTCTTCATTTTAAAATATTATCAAGAATGTTCAAATGATCTTTTGGACAGAATAATAAAAAGCCATTCACAGTGGCAAATTAGAGTGCTTTTTTTCTCATAATTTTACAGGTCACTTAAATGAATACTGTAAATTAATCAAATTTCCTGGGCTCTAGGAGCATATCAGAATAAAACTGCCTAGAGTGTTCTTTCTAGAGAGACCATTACACTGCAGCACCATTAGATTAACAACTTCATTGTGAGAGAGGAAAGGGAAAGTCACTTAATTTATAACAGTGATAAATTACTTCAATTCAAAATTGGATTAGTAAGTACACATTTCAGAAATGAAGTTCAAATCTTCAATAGACTTATAGTCCCTTTTAAAAACAAGAATATCCATTATTTTCAATTTAATACAACATCAAGTATTATCAACAACAGAATATTTCTGTTAAAAGCATATTCATTTTTAAAGTAGCTTTAGAAAGCAATTATATATTAAAACCCCTATATATCTACATTTAGTATGCTACTAATAAAAACTGTAGTACAAGACTGATTTGTTTGACTTTATATAGACCATTTGGATAGGTAAACAGAACGATCAGAAATTTCCAAAAATACATTGGAAAAAAAGTTTTCCCCTTTAACAAAATAAAAGATAGGACACTTTAACTGGAACTGTGCCAAGGTTCCATACAATGTTTACTACTTAAAGTTGCTACCGGGAGTATCTGATTGGTTATTCTAAACACCAATTTCATCTTACTTGGATTTGGAGCAGTTACTGATGAACCTGGGGCCAGGTACTCAGCTGGGCCCCATGTTCTCTCCCATGACTTGACCAGTGACACAAAGACAACAAGCTGATGTGAACAGCTGCATGCTGAACCCAAGATTTAGATACTAGAAATGGAGAAAAGGCATCAGCAAATCTTCCTGGTAGCACTATCAAGCTCTTGAACTTGCACAGCTTGTTAATTAGACCATATACCCAATTAGAGACAATTAATACATGCCTGTTGGTGGGTTTTTTTCATAGTGCCCCCAGTGGCTCATGAGATGAAATGACTACATATGGCAACAGCCTCAAGAGAGACCTGGCTTATTGCAGGATCAGTAAATGTAGGAACTTTTTCCCAAATGAGGCACCTAAAATTTTTTTAATGATACAGCCCTTGGCCAAATCTTGTTATGGCATCCTCCCAGGTGCCCAGCTTGCTAGCATTCCTCCCTTCCCTCTGAGTATCCTATTTCCTCAGACTCCCTCCTCACCTACTTAGTTGGCTGTCTCTGCCTATTCTTACTTTGTGCTGACTTGATAAATTTTTCTTAAGGTGTTTATTACAGTGGGCTCAGTAAGGCAAAAACCTATACAAGAAGTTGTCTGATTTTTCCATCCACTGAAAAAAGCCTGTTGTTCAGGGCTTCCCAATAGGCTTGTGCTACCTCTGCTACTAGGTCAGCTTAGGCCACCTGTCTTTTTGAGACGTGATTTTAGTACAATTGCTACCTTCCTCTTGATCACAAAAGAGAAAGTCTCCTTCCTCCTACTCACACGCAACAAAATAAGTGAAGAATTGTATTAGCGATGAGTTTTTAATGATTCCACTAACAGCCTTAGTCTTGTGTAAGGAGAAAATTTGCCACCTACTTTGGCAATCGACTGCAGTAACCCAGAGCATTCCTGAGAATGATAGTCACTGCTCTCAACAATCACTAAAGCTATATTTGGAAGTTCATTCATTTGCCTAGATCTCCTTGGATTGCTCTAGCAACTCTGGAGCAGTGAAGACAGTGAACTGTGGTTTCAACACAATTGTGCTCTGGGGAATAACATGAGTGACCTGGACTATGTCAGACTTACAGGTTTGGTCCAACTGGGATACAGAAAGTTTGTCCACACTACAGTACACACACACACGCATATGCCCATGCACGTGTGTACATGTACAGGTGATGTAGTTGAGTTACAACTCAGTTGTCTCATGACAACTAGCATATTTTTTATTTTAAACTGTGTTTTAAAATATGTTTTTCTAGACCAAAGTCTGCTGAAGAAAGCAGAACAGTTTAGCTCACATCTTGCTCTATGGTTATTATAGAGCATCTATTTCTATTATATAAATTATAGAACATCAATTCAGGATAAGAAAAAGAATTAGATTCAGTATGAGGGATTAAAGTTGTAAATATTTTTAGTTTTTAGGATAATTATGATAACTAAACATTATTTAGTTTTTATACATGCCAGGAACTATGCTAAGTGCCACAGATGAAATATTTCATTTGTTGCTTTCAGCAACATTGTGAGTTAGATTCTAATATTATCTCTATTTCTAAAATAAAGAAACAAGCTCAAAGAAATTAAGTCCCTAGCCCAAAGCACAGAGCCAAAAAGTGACAAAACAGGATTAAACCCAGGTCTGCCTTTGGGACAGCAAAGATAAGGCTTATAGGATCTAAAAATCTTACCTCTCTGGCAATACTCTGCATCATTTCTCCCCTAGTTCTCTGTGTTCCAGTCACGCTGGCCTTCCTTCAATTTTTCATACTTTGCATGTGCCTACAGTTCCTACTCCTGGATTTACCCCATTATAGTATTTTATAATCATGTACTTACTGTGATTATTTGATTAATTTCTTTCTCCATCACTAGTGAAGGCCAAATCCATGTCCACTTTGCTTACTATTACCTGAGAAGAAGCAGTGTGGAGTGGTGCTCAAAAGCATGGGTTTTGGAGCCAAACTACCTGACTTTCCTATGGTGAGTTATTTAACTTCTGTCTCAATGCTGTTATCTATAAAATGGGGATAGCAATAATATTTACTTCATGAGAAGTACTAAGGAGTAAATGGATTTAAAAAAACCCACAAACACTTAAACCATATCTTGGTACCAGGAGGACTAAATAAGAATCAGCTTATTATTATATCTGTTTATTCCTAACAACTTTCACAGTGCTGGTTTGATAGTATTAGACAGTAAGCACTCTATACATATTTTTTAAATAAATGCACACCACACATGCATAAATGAATGAATGACTAAATCTTCTGGAGTTATTCCAATATCTTTTTTGGTTTCATCACATCACACCTATTCAAGGTTTGACACTTCCTACCATAAATTTAGCCAAGGATTAGTGCTACTTGATCCTGCATCACGGAACAGACATCATCTCTGGATGCTCTTGAAAAGTTCTGGCTTTGGAGTTCAGAGGCCAGAGATCTGATCCTACCACTCTTAAATGAATAACTTAGTGTTATGGTTTGGTACTAGCACCTTCAAAATATTATTTTTTCTTCTAAGAAACTGAGAAAGAATACAGAAAATTCATTGACAACATCTGAGCTCAGAAAACCTTTCGGTATATTCAAAATTGCCTTACAGTTGTGAAACAAGAGCATCCCCTTCTGATAACCAGACTGTACAGGAAGATTTCATATCAATAATGACATATTATTGGACACTTACCATGTTTCAAGAATTTAACATACATAATCCCCAATCATAACAACCCTAAGGGGGAAGGTGCCGTTATTTCAATTTTATCAGGGAGAAACTTCATAAAAGTTAAGGAACTTGAGCAAACTCACACAACAAGAAAAGGAAGGCGTGTGATTGGAATACTACAGCACCTCATTTTATTTTTGTATATGTTACTCCGTATTCAGTAAATTAGCACAAATATCTTCTAAAGGAAAGATAACTGTTAAAAGGTTACATTTTTAACACATTGAAGGCAATTTAGTAAAGATGTTAAAACATCAGTAAATGTGGTTTGCCTTCAAATGTCAAAGATAAAAATAAGACTGAAGTATTTCTGGCATCTTTACTGGACATCCCATCTTTGGGAACAAGGTAAGGCAATGGTTTTACTCATCTTTCCTCAGGAACACAGCTAAGATTTAGTGGGTAGATTAAATTTAGTATGGAGCTACTACATGCAGCTGTCTGTTATAAAGTAGATTTAGATCCTGTTATTGTCATATTTGTAGAAAAGTACACTTCCATTGGCTTTGATGTGTGAAAAAGTAAGATCTTTCCTAATAGAGGAACCCTGGAGGCCATCTGTCCAAGGAGAAGAACCTATTCCCAAGCTGACCATAACAGCACGAAAAGTATTTATTTATTTATACTGTATCTTAAAGTCCTATGACCAGGCTTTAAATGGCCAAACAGGATTTTATCTTGGCAGACAAGAATAAACTGCCCCAGCTAAGAAAAGCAACGAGGAGAGAATCTAGATGAGTAAGTTTTCCTTATGTTTCTTTAAGATGCAGTCAGTTATACAGTGATGCTCACAGATCCACTGAACAAGACAGCCTTAACATTCCTCTCAGTTAGACTAAACTTTAGACAAGTTTCTTCCTGCCTATAAGACTCTGGACTCCCTTTTCCTAGAGCATTTACTTTAGACAATTTGGAATTGTAAATTCTTTATCTGTTCCTTTGAGATGGAAATCTTCTCCCAGTCTCTTGTTTTACAACCTAGAAAGGTCTTTCTAAAGGCCCAGGGAGCCAATTTTCACACTGAAATGTAATCATCAAGAAAAACAGAGCCCCAGCCCCTATCTCCCAGTCTTATGGGAGGTTAGGAGCCAAACTTCCACAAGAGCCAGGTAGCAAACACAAGTGGTCTAATCACATTGATCAACTTCCCCATCTCCAAAATCCTCTAGTACTTTTCCACCAGTTTACCTCAGTGCTTAAAAACACTCCCGCCTTTTTTTTTGTTTCAGCAGAAGTTGAGTTCAATCTCTCTCCCCTCTTGCAATAGTCTTAAATAAAGTTTTCCTTGCCTGTTTAACTCTCAGGTGCAATTTTCATTGAAATCTCAGAGCCATTTCTTTCAGAAATACACTGCTGCATGGTCAACTTTTTAGCAGCTCTACATCCACTCTAGAATCAAATTGCCAAAAAAACTTGTAATATAACCACTCCAGCCATTATTCCCCATTCTCTCTCACCAGCTTTGTGTATGACTCCAGCATAGAACCAATAACACTAAGTTATGAACTTTTTTTTGTTCCACTGGACTGTGGGCTACTGGAAGAGAAAGTTTTAATTCATTTTTCTAATCCCAGGGTCTAAGCCAGTGCCTGCAGGACACACTCATATCACTCTAGGGGGAGCATCTAGGCAACCTTCTAGTACAAGGGTCCCTAACTCAGGCTGCACAGCAGGAGGTGAGGGACTGGGCTGCACAGCAGATGAGCAGTGGGTAAGCAAGCAAAGCTTCATCTGTATTTACAGCCGCTCCCCATCACTCACATTAGTGCCTGAGCTCCACCTCCTGTCAGAACAGCAGCATATTAGATTCTCATAGGACTGCGAACCGTACTGTGAACTGCGCATGTGAGGGATCTAGGTTGCATGCTCCTTATGAGAAGCTAATGCCTAATGATCTGAGGTGGAGCTGAGGCAGTGATGCCAGCACTGGGGAGCGGTTGCAAATACAGATTATCATTAGCAGAGAGGTTTGACTGCACAGAGACCATAATAAATCAATTGCTTGCAGGGTCATCAAAACCCTATCAGTGAATGGCAAGTGACAATTAAGCTGCATCTGGTGGTAGGGTTTATAGTGGCAAGTGAGTTGATGTACTTCAATTGTACAGTTGCATCTGGTGGCAGGCTTTAAGTCAGAATCTGACACTTATTTTAGTCTTTGCATGGGCCACCCATTATTTTAGTTACCACTTCCGTCCTCACCTCTTTCCCGCACTGCACACTTGTCTCAGTCACAGTTTTGGTAAGCCCACAAGTTAACCCTAGCCAAAATGAGTAAAAAAACAAATGTCACTGGAGAGCTTCTTTGAAAAAGGGGGAAAGACTCAATGATGAGATAGCAGAAGACTCTAAGACTGCCACCAAATGAAAGCCGCATTTAAAAGAAAATACCAAGAGTCCTACTTAAATTACGGGTTCACTGCAACATGTGATTCACATTCTCAAAGCCTACTTTGTATAATATGTGGCAACTGGCTATCCAACAAAGCCATGAAACCTTCAAAACTGCTTCACCACGTGGAGACCAAGCACCCTGCATTAAAAGACAAGCCTTTGGAGTTTTTAAAAGAAAAAAACGTGAACACGAAGAATAGAAGCAAGGCCACCACTTCATCAAATGTGTCTGCACTGAGAGCATCATTCTTAGTGGCTAACTGCATTGCCAAAGCTAACAAGGCCTTTACTATCGGTGAAGAGTTGATCCTGCCTGCTGCTAAGGACATTTGTCGTGAACTTTTAGGAGAGGCTGCAGTTCAAAACGTGTTACTCTTTTGGCTAGTGCCATAACTAGATGAGTTGATGAAACAGCAGAGGATACTGAGGCACAATTGTTAGAGAGGATTAATGAGTCACCGTGGTACACAATCCAGGTTGACAAGTCTACCGATGTTGATAACAAGGCAACAATGCTTGTTTTCGTGCGATATATTTTTCTGGAGGATGTGCATGAGGATATGTTATGTGCACTTTTGTTGCCAACCAACTCCACAGCTGCAGAATTATTCAGGTCTTTGAATGATTACATATCAGGAAAACTGAACTGGTCATTTTGTGTCAGTATATGCATGGACAGAGAGGCTGCCATGACTGTATGGCTTTCTGGTTTCACTACTCGGGTCAAAGAGGTCGCTTCTGAATGTGGGTCTACACACTCTGTCATCCATAGAGAAATGCTGGCTAGCCAAAAACTGTCACCTAAACTTAACAATGATTTGCAGGATGTGATTAAAATTATCAACCATGTTAAAGTACACGCCCTTAACCCATGTCTGTTCACGCGGCTCTGTGAGGAGACGGATGCAGAGCACACGTCTTCTCTTATACACAGAAGTGAGATGGCTTTCTAAAGGTAGATCACTGGCCAGAGTTTTTGAGTTATGAGAGCCGCTCCAGAGATTTCTTTTAGAAAATCAGTCACCACTGGCAGCACATTTCAGTGACACAGATGGGTCGCAAAACTTGCTTAGTTGTGTGACATATTCAACCTGCTCAATGAACTCAATCTGTCACTTCAGAGGAGAATGACAACCGTGTTCAAGTCAGCAGATAAAGTGGCTGCATTCAAAGTCAAACTGGAATTATGGGGGCAATGAGTGAACACTGGGATTTTTGACATGTTTCAAACATTAGCAGAGATTTTGAAAGAGACTGAGCCAGGGCCTTCTTTCTCCCAGCTGGTGCATGATCACCTATCTCAGTTTTCAAAAGAGTTTGAGCATTACTTCCCAGCCACGAAAGACCCCCCTAACTGGGGAGGAATGGATCCGTGACCCATTTGTGAATAAGCCAGGTGAATCGATTTTGTCCACGCTAGAAGAGGATCAACTGCTTGAGATCGCAAATGATGGTGGCCTTAAAAGTATGTTTGAGACAACTTCAAATCTCCATACGTTCTGGATTAAAGTCAAGGCAGAATACCCTGAGATTGCCACAAAGCACTGAAAAGCCTGCTTCCGTTTCCAACATCCAATCTTTGTGAAGCAGGGTTTTCTGCAGTGACAGCAACCGAAACGAGATTACGGAGTAGACTGGACATCAGCAACACACTTCGGGTGTCACTGTCTCCCATCACCCCCAGATGGGACCATCTAGTTGCAGGAAAACAAGCTCAGGGCTCCCACTGATTCTGTGTTATGGTGAGTTGTATAATTATTTCATTATATATTGCAACGTAATAATAATAGAAATAAAGTGCACAATAAATGCAATGCGCTTGAATCATCCCCAAATCATCCCCCCTCCCCAGTACGTGGAAAAACTGTCTTCCACGAAACGGGTCCCTGGTGCCAAAAAGGTTGGGGACCGTTGTTCTAGTACCTTTATATATGGGGTGACCACATAATTTCTCACCTATATCAGGACAGTTTTAGGAGTGAAAATAATTTTATATAATTTCTGAAATATTTTGTTGCCACATAAATTAGTTCTATAAAATTATGGTTAAGAAAAAATTCCCCTAAAATATATATTTTTTGTGTTAACAAATTTAGATGCTAAAGAATCATAGGCTTTTATGATTCCAGAACAGAATATCAATTTACACAGCTACAAACAGAAGTTCAATCAAATACTCTTCTCAAAAGATATTCCAAAACACAGTTATAGAATTTCAAAGTCCATCCTATACTTCATGTGAATTCTCATAATCTAATTTCTTTAGTTCCTCTCTTGCTGTTGCAGGGATAAATTTCAATGTCTCTGTTTGAAAGCTGTCTTCAAAAATTTAATTTGATAAAGCTTAAATTTTTTTTTTTTTTTTTTTTTTTTTTTTTTGCGCGGTACGCAGGCCTCTCACTGTTGTGGCCTCTCCCATTGCAGAGCACAGGCTCCGGACGCGCAGGCTCAGTGGCCATGGCTCACGGGCCCAGCCGCTCCACGGCATGTGGGATCTTCCCGGACTGGGGCACGAACCTGTATCCCCTGCATCGGCAGGCGGACCCTCAACCACTGCGCCACCAGGGAAGCCCTAAAGCTTAAATTTTTTGGTACGCCATCTGTTGAGTACTTTTATTAAAGATATTTAACCGATTTTTTTTTTTTTTTTTGCAGTACGCGGGCCTTTCACTGCCGTGGCCTCTCCCATTGCGGAGCACAGGCTCCGGACGCACAGGTTCAGCGGCCATGGCTCACGGGCCCATCCGCTCTGCGGCACGTGGGATCTTCCCGGACCGGGTCATGAACCCGCGCCCCCTGCATCGGCAGGCGGACTCTCAACCACTGCGCCACCAGGGAAGCCCAAGATATTTAACCAAGTTTTAAAAAATCAAACCACAATTTATTTTGCAGTAATGGTCTACACTATTGTAGAGTATTTAGATTGAAATATTCTCCAAAGGCTCAGCATTTCTAAAATCTACCTGATGATGGGTAGCAGAGAGAAATAAAGTCATGCTGAAGTATTTACTTTTTACTTTTTTTTATTTTTTGGCTGCACTGGGTCTTCGTTGCTGTGTGTGGGTTTCCTCTAGTTGCAGCAAGCAGGAGCTACTCTTTATTGCAGTGCACGGGCTTCTCATTGCAGTGGCTTCTCTTATTGTAGAGCATGGGCTCTAGGTGCATGGGCTTCAGTAGTTGTGGCTCGACGGCTCTAGAGTACAGGCTCAGTAGTTGTGGCACACGGGCTTAGTTGCTCCGCAGCATGTGGGATCTTCCCGGACCAGGGATCGAACCTGTGTACCCTGCACTGGCAGGCGGATTCTTAACCACTGCTCCACCAGGGAAGCCCTGAAGTATTTATTTTTATACATGTCTTCCTACAACAATTTGAAGTCCAAATACTTTATATAACGTGACTTGCATATTCTAAATTTTTGCTTCTTTGTAGATTGGTAGCATATTTCAGCTTATTTGTATGCATAATGCACCTTAACAATTTCCAGTTCATTTCTGCTCCATAAATGCTTTAATTTATTAAGAACACTGACTTTTTACTATGATGTTCTGAGTTACCAAAATCTGTATTCATATTATCAGCACAAAAGAAACTCTTTTAACTTCATTTTAACTATTGAGTAAATTCATAACCCTTTCAATAATGTCACTTTGGACAGAAGTAACTTCTGAAAACTTTAGTTTTTTCCGTGAATTGGATTTTTAAAAATGGAATCACTGGGGAGACCTTCAAGATGGCCAAAGAGTAAGATGTGGAGATCACCTTCCTCTCCACAAATACATCAGAAATACATCTACATGTGGAACAACTCCTACAGAACACTTACTGAACGCTAGAAGACCTCAGACTTCCCAAAAGGCAAGAAACTCCCCACGTACCTGGGTAGGGCAAAAGAAAAAAGAAAAAACAGAGACAAAAGAATAGGGGCAGGACCTGCACCTCTGGGAGGGACCTGTGAAGGAGGAAAAGTTTCCACACACTAAGAAGCCCCTTCACTGGCGGAGTTGGGTGGGGGGGCCAGGGGGGAACCTTTGGAGCCATGGAGGAGAGCGCAGCAACAGGGGTGCAGAGGGCAAAACAGAGAGATTCCCGCACAGAAGACAGGTGCCAACCAGCACTCACCAGCCCGAGAGGTTTCTACTCACCCTCTAGGGTGGGTGGGGGCTGGGAGCTGAGGCTTGGGCTCGGAGGTCAGATCCCAGGGAGAGGACTGGGGTTGGCTGCAGGAATACAGCCTGAATCGGGCTAGTGTGCCACAGCTAGCCAGGAGAGAGTCCAGGAAAAAGTCTGGAACGGCCTAAGAGTCAAGAGTCCATTGTTCCGGGGCGCGCGAGGAGAAGGGATTTAGAACACCGCCTAAATGAGCTCCAAAGACGGTTGCGAGCCGGGGCTATTGGCACAGACCCCCAAGACGGGCATGAAACGCTAAGGGTGCTGCTGCCGCCACCCACAATCCTGTGTGCAAGCACAGGTCACTGTCCACACCTCCCCTCACAGGAGCCTGTGCAGCCCGCCACTGCCAGGATCCCATGATCCAGGGACAACTTCCCCGGGAGAACGCACAGCATGCCTCAGGCTGCTGCAACATCATGCCGGCTTCTGCCACCGTAGCCTCGCCCCACATCCATACCCCTCCCTTGCCCCCACCTGAGTGAGCCAGAGCCCTGTAATCAGCTGCTCCTTTAACCCTGTCCTGAGTGAAGAACAGATGCCCTCAGGCAACCTACACTTAGAGGCGGGTCCAAATCCAAAGCTGAACCCCAGGAGCTGTGCTAACCCAGTAGTAGAGACACTGACTAAAATCATACTAAGGACACAGGCACGCCAAAACACACGACCAGACGTGGTCCTGCCCATCAGAAAGACAAGATCCAGCCTTATCCACCACAACACAGGCACTAGTCCCCTCCACCAGGAAACCTACACAACCCACTGAACCAACCTTACCAATGGGGGCAGACACCAAAAACAACAGGAAATACGAACTTGCAGCCTGCGAAAAGAAGACCTCAAACACAGAAAGTTAAGCAAAATGAGAAGACAGAGAAACACACAGCACATGAAGGAGCAAGTAAAAACCCACCAGACCAAACAAATAAAGAGGAAATAGGCAGTCTACCTGAAAAACAATTCAGAGTAATGATAGTAAAGATGATCCAAAATCTTGGAAATAGAATGGAGAAAATACAAGAAATGTTTAACAAGGACCTAGAAGAACTAAAGAGCAAACAAACAATGATGAACAACACAATAAATGGAATTAAAAATTTTCTACAAGGACTCAATAGCAGAGTAACTGAGGCAGAAGAACAGATAAGTGACCTGGAAGATAAAATAGTGGGAATAACTACTGCAGAGCAGAATAAAGAAAAAAGAATGAAAAGAATTGAGGACAGTCCCAGAGACCTCTGGGACAACATTAAACACAACAACATTTGAATTATAGGGGTTCCAGAAGCAGAAGAGAAAAAGAGAGGAAGGGAGGAAATATTTGAAGAGATTACAGTTGAAAACTTCCTTAATATGGGAAAGGAAATAGTTAACCAAGTCCAGGAAGCACAGAGAGTCCCATACAGGATAAAACCAAGGAGAAACATGCCAAGATACATATTAATCAAACTATCAAAAGCAGCAAGGGAAAAACAAGAAATAACATACAAAGGAATCCCCATAAGGTTAACAGCTGCTCTTTCAGCAGAAACTCTGCAAGTCAGAAGGGACTGGCAGGACATATTGAAAGTGATGAAAGGGAAAAACCTACAACCAAGATTACTCTACCCAGCAAGGATCCCATTCAGATTTGACAGAGAAATTAAAACCTTTACAGACAAGCAAAAGCTCAGAGAATTCAGCACCACCAAACCAGCTTTACAACAAATGCTAAAGGAACTTCTCTAGGCAGGAAACACAAGAGAAGGAAAAGACCTACAATAACAAACCCAAAACAGTTAAGAAAATGGTAATAGAACATACATATCGATAACTACCTTAAATGTAAATGGATTAAATGCTCCAACCAAAAGACATAGACTACCTGAATGGATACAAAAATGAGACCTGTATATATGCTGTCTACAAAAGACCCACTTCAGACCTAGGGACACATACAGACTGAAAGTGAGGGGATGGAAAAATATATTCCATGCAAATGGAAATCAAAAGAAATCTGGAGTAGCAATTCTCATATCAGACAAAATAGACTTTAAAATAAAGACTACTAGAAGAGACAAAGAAGGACACTACATAATGATCAAGGGATCAATCCAAGAAGAAGATATAACAATTGTAAATATTTATGTACCCAACATAGGAGCACCTCAATACATAAGGCAAATGCTAACAGCCAAAAAAGGGGAAATCGACAGTAAGACAATCATAGCAGGGGACTTTAACACCCCACTTTCACCAATGGACAGATTTCATCCAAAATGAAAATAAATAAGAAAACAGAAGCTTTAAATGATACATTAAACAAGATGGACTTAATTGATATTTATAGGACATTCCATCCAAAAACAACAGAATACACTTTCTTCTCAAGTGCTCATGGAACATTCTCCAGGATAAATCGTACCTTGGGTCACAAATCAAGCCTTGGTAACTTTAAGAAAATTGAAATCACATCAAGTATCTTTTCCGACCACAATGCTATGAGACTAGATATCAATTACAGGAAAAAATCTGTAAAAAATACAAACACATGGAGGCTAAATGACACACTACTTAATAACAAAGAGATCACTAAAAAAATCAGAGGAAATTAAAAAATACCTAGAAACAAATGACAATGAAAATACGATAACCCAAAACCTATGGGAGGCAGCAAAAGCAGTTCTAAGAGGGAAGTTTATAGCAATACAACCCTACCTCAAGAAACATCTCAAATAAACAACCTAACTTTACACCTAATGCAATTAGAAAAAGAAGAATAAAAAACCCCCAATGGTAGCAGAAGGAAAGAAATCATAAAGATCAGATCAAAAATAAATGAAAAAGAAATGAAGGAAACGATAGCAAAGATCAATAAAACTAAAAGCTGGTTCTTTGAGAAGACAAACAAAATTGATAAACCATTAGCCAGATTCATCAAGAAAAAAAGGGAGAAGACTGGAATCAACAGAATTAGAAATGAAAAAGGAGAAGTAAAAACTGACACTGCAGAAATACAAAGGATCATGAGAGATTACAAGCATCTATATGCCAATAAAATGGACAACCTGGAAGAAATGGACAAATTCTTAGAAATGCACAACCTTCTGAGACTGAACCAGAAAGAAATAGAAGATATAAACAGATGAATCACAAGCACTGAAATTGAGACTGTGATTAAAAATCTTCCAACAAACAAAAGCCCAGGACCAGATGGCTTCACAGGCGAATTCTATCAAACATTTAGAGAAGAGGTAACACCTATCCTTCTCAAACTCTTCCAAAATATAGCAGAGGGAGGAACACTCCCAAACTCATTCTACAAGGCCATCATCACCCTGATACCAAAAGCAAACAAAGATGTCACAAAGAAAGACAACTACAGGCCATCTGATGAACACAGATGCAAAAATCCTCAACAAAATACTAGCAAACAGAATCCAACAGCACATTAAGAGCATCATACACCATGATCAAGTGGGGTTTATCCCAGGAATGCAAGGATTCTTCAATATATGCAAATCAATCAATGTGATACACCATATTAACAAACTGAAGAAAAAAACCATATGATCATCTCAATAGATGCAGAAAAAGCTTTTGACAAAATTCAACACCCATTTATGATAAAAACCTTCCAGAAAGTAGGCATAGAGGGAGCTTACCTCAACATAATAAAGGCCATACATAACAAACCCACAGCCAATGTCATCCTCAATGGTGAAAAACTGAAACCATTTCCACTAAAATCAAGAACAAGACAAGGTTGTCCACACTCACCACTATTACTCAACATAGTTTTGGAAGTTTTAGCCACAACAATCAGAGAAGAAAAAGAAATAAAAGGAATCCAAAATGGAAAAGAAGTAAAGTTTTCACTGTTTGCAGATGACATCATACTATACATACAGAATCCTAAAAATGCCACCAGAAAACTACTAGAGCTAATCAATGAATTTGGTAAAGGTGCAGGATACAAAATTAATGCATAGAAATTTCTTGCTTTCCTATACACTAATGATGAAAAAATCTGAAAGAGAAATTAAGGAAACACTCCCATTTACCACAGCAACAAAAGAATAAAATACCTAGGAATAATCCTACCTGGGGAGACAAAAGACCTGTATGCAGAAAACTATAAGACACTGATGAAAGAAATTAAAGATGATACCAACAGATGGAGAGATATACCATATTCTTGGATTGGAAGAATCAATATTGTGAAAATGACTGTACTACCCAAAGCAATCTACAGATTTAATGCAATCCCTATCAAATTACCAATGTCATTTTTTACGGAACTAGAACAAAAAATCTTAAAATTTGTATGGAGACACAAAAGACCCCGAATAGCCAAAGCAGTCTTGAGGGAAAAAAATGGAGCTGGAGGAATCAGACTCCCTGACTTCAGACTCTACTACAAAGCTACAGTAATCAAGACAATATGGTAGTGGCACAAAAACAGAAACATAGATCAATGGAACAAGATAGAAAGCCCAGAGATAAACCCATGCACATATGGACACCTAATTTACAACAAATGAGGCAAGAACATACAATGGAGAAAAGACAGCCTCTTCAATAAGTGGTGCTGGGAAAACCGGACAGCTACCTGTAAAAGAAGGAAATTAGAACCCTCTCTAACATCATACACAAAAATAAAATCAAAATGGATTAAAGACCTAAATGTAAGGCCAGACATTATAAAACTATTAGAGGAAAACACAGGCAGAACACTCTATGACATAAATCACAGCAAGATCCTTTCTGACCCACCTCCTAAAGAAATGGAAATAAAAACAAAAATAAACAAATGGGACCTAATGAAACTTAAACGGTTTTGCACAACAAAGGAAACCATAAACAAGACGAAAAGACAATCCTCAGAATGGGAGAAAATATTTGCAAATGAAGCAACTGACAAAGCATTAATCTCTAAAATTTATAAGCAGCTCATGCAGCTCAATATAAAAAAAACAAACAACCCAATCCAAAAATGGGCAGAAGACCTAAACAGACATTTCTCCAAAGAAGAAATACAGATTGCCTACAAAGACATGAAGGAATGCTCAACATCATTAATCATTAGAGAAATGCAAATTCAAAGTACAATAAGGTATCACCTCACACTAGTCAGAATGGCCATCATCAAAATATCTTCAAACAATAAATGCAGGAGAGGGTGTGGAGAAAAAGGAACCCTCTTGCACTGCTGGTGGAAATGTATATTGATACAGCCACTATGGAGAACAGTATGGACGTTCCTTAAAAAACTAAAAATAGAACTACCATATGACCCAGTGATCCCACTACTGGGCATATAACCTGAGGAAGCCATAATTCAAAAAGAGTCATGTACCACAATATTCACTGCAGCTCTATTTACAATAGCCAGGACATGGAAGCAACCTAAGTGTCCATCGACAGATGAATAAAGAAGATTTGGCACATATATACAATGGAATATTACTCAGCCATAAAAAGAAACAAAATTGAGTTATTTGTAGTGAGGTGGATGGACCTAGAGTCTGTCACACAGAGTGAAGTCAGAAAGAGAAAAACAAATACCATATGCTAACACATATATATGGTATCTAAAAAAATAAAAAACTGTTATGAAGAACCTAGGTGCAGGACAGGAATAAAGAGGCAGATGTTGAGAATGGACTTGAGGACATGGAGAGGGGGAAGTGTAAGCTGGGACGAAGTGAGAGAGTGGTATGGACATATATACACTACCAAATGTAAAATAGATAGCTAGTGGGAAGCAGCCGCAAAGCAAAGGGAGATCAGCTCAGTGCTTTGTGACCACATAGAAGGGTGGGATAGGGAGGGTGAGAGGGACACGCAAGAGGGAGGGCATATGGGGATATATGTATATGTATAGCTGATTCACTCTGTTGTACAGCAGAAACTAACACAACTTTGTAAAGCAATTATACTCCAATAAAGATGTTAAAAAAAATGGAATCGTTAGAATCAACTGGTTTCTATTTCAAGCAACTGATGGTAGTGACATAAAACCGACATAATTGAGCAATTCTCCTTTTGCTAATGCATTAATAGCCATCAATTCACTCTACATACACAAGAAAATCTTAAGTCATAATGAGCAAAAGTAAATTTGATGAAGAACAATTATTTAATCTAAGTGAAAAGTAATGTTTCTTGAGCGATAAGCAAACTGACCTTTGTAGCTACATGTATTAAATCATTATCTTTGGTCACAGTCCTAAAATAACTAAT
Source organism: Mesoplodon mirus (assembly GCF_964341445.2). Lineage (NCBI taxonomy): Eukaryota > Metazoa > Chordata > Mammalia > Artiodactyla > Ziphiidae > Mesoplodon > Mesoplodon mirus. The sequence goes on from NC_138980.1 coordinate 76,153,845, forward strand.
AAGTTTTCAAACAGTGAAGCTTCTTAAGCAGATGTGTTCTCTGGTTTTTACACTGTTGATGTGATAACTATTGTGCCCTTGGTGGATGCTAAATGTCCACAAACATTTTAAGTTAATATATTATTAAAACTGACTAACAAAAATGATGCGTTTTTTCCGTTAAATATGTTTTTGTTTTTTAAACTATATTGCTGTCAAATGATTTAATTCAAACTTGAAAACATTGCAAAACAATAAACAGTTGTAAAATGATAGCATAGAATAAGCAGCCAAACCGCTGCAACAAGAAGTCGCAGCAAGACTAAAGAGTCTCTATTTCACATACTCCTGCCTCTAATTCCGCTGTTTACCCCTGACCCTGCCCTCGGCTGGCCTTGTAGCTTCTTACCTGTAGGAGGTTGAGACACCAAGTGGGGAGCAGGAAAAATAGTGTCAGATACTTTCCTCACCAATTCTTGGAGATGTCTCTGGGAAAAAAAAAAGACAAAAATACAAATAAAAAATTAGGCACAATTCCTTGAAGGAAGCCTGCACATGCGTGGGGCCCTAGCTCTTATGCATCATTAGCTTCACGGTCCATCAGCCTCTGGGAGATAGCCAAGCAGAGGAAAGGGGTGAGAGTCCTCCAGCACAGGACACAGCAAGTACCGGCACTGTGACGCCCGACAGAGGGAGGAAAAAGCGAAGAGGCTGCTGAGGAGAGCCGGAACCAGACCACGTAAAAATTCACAGTCCAGGACAAGGAATCTGAATAGGATAAACGCAAAAATAAGTGAATGAAGTAGTGAATTACCAGGGAACTAATTTTTTTTTCTTTTGGAGAGGACGGGCTGAGAGGAACGGAGCTTCCGAAGCGGCTCAGAGAAAGGCGGAAGCAGGCCGGAGGCCCAGCAGCTGAATCCCGATCTCACGAGATCTCGCAGCGGCGTCCCGGAATGAGAAACACCTGGGTGCCTCTTGGGGCAGGTGTGCCAGTTTGGCTCAGAGCACCTATCACGAAATCCCCAATGCTTGTGGATTCCTCAAACCCCGCCCCCAATCAGAGTCGGAGTGGAGTGTCACCAGGCCCCAGACGTCTGTCCAGGTGAGGGGGAACGCCCTCTGAAGAACTACCCAAAGTCAGAACGGGGGATTGAACTGTGCATACTCAGGCTGAAAAAGTAAAGCCTTCCAGGAGCCCAAAGGGCCCAGGGCTGTGACCTGGGCCTCTGGCACGGAATCCTGGAGTCCCAATCCGATGGCTGCATCTTCCAAAGCCACAGCAACCCCAATGTGCTGTTCCATTTGCACACACTCGGGGCCAGTTCCTCCCAGCAGCTGAAAGGTATCTAAAATTTGTTCCGGGAGACCATCTCTGCCTGTTCCTAAGCATTTGCCTTGAAGAGCAGTCTAAGGGCATTACTCTCTGCTTCCGAACCTGCCCATCTGTCAGCACTCTATCATCTATGATCGGGGAGCTGGCTCCTTCACTCAATCCCTTCCATCAGGAAACATTCTCTCTTGTTAATACCATGGTCCAGGGCCTGGTCACATGGGTGGAGTGTGGTGCTTCCCAGGAAGGACTTGGGTGTAAGCAAAAGGAGAAAGATTTCTTCTTTCATCCAAAGGCAGTCATCTAATGGCACCCATATACAGAAATCTAAGCTGTTGGATGGGTGAGGCTCCTGCACTGCCATGACTACCCTGACTAATTAGACTAAGATTGCTTATACCTCTAAAGTTTAGTTCCAAAATTCTTTGAAAACATTCTCCTTTTCTTATACTGACTTTGAGGTTCCTGGGAAGAAAAGCTTTCTATAGATTCCTATAATGCCAAGGTGAATTTAAGCTTGTTTTACTGTGATATCTTTCCTAGTACTAGGATGCAGTATGATTAATACATTTGTTTTTATGATATATTTTATGACATTTTTATCTTGACTTCCTCTTTCAACTACAACATCCATAAGGGTAGTGACAAGTACTCATCTCTGAACCCCTCAAAGTGACAAGTAGTGTCTGGCACAGATCTATGGTACCCAAAAGCCTTTGCTGCATGTCAAACCACCCCAAAACTTATTGACTAAAACAACAAACATGTATTATTTCTGACAATTCAGTGAGTTGACATGGCATGTTTGCTAATATTGATCACAACTTGCCACATGACCATGCCAGATTCAGAGGGTGGAGAAAGACTCTACCTCATGATGAGATGAATTTCTTTCAGTCTACCCCATCCACCCAGCAACTGGTGACTTCTGAATTCATATTTCTACATCACCCTGTAGGTGACACTGAAGCAGGAATACAAGGGTTTTCCACTATCTCTCTGTCCCTGACATGGCTGGAACTATAGGTTTGGAGGGAAATGGAAGTGAAAAACTATAAAGAATGTGGTTCTGTTTCTAGGTTAACTGGAGAATAGGAAGAAACATTTCCTCCTTGTGAATATCTCCAGTATTATAAAAAATACTAGCATAAAATAGAAGCTGAACAAGAAACCCTGTGATATTTTACCTAATTGATTTTAAAATGTTTCATTTTACACAACCAAGGTTTGTTCATGTGGAGTGATACAAAGAATATATATATTTTGGCATTGTTTCAGATCATGATTTGAATTCTATCTAGGCCACTTACTAGCATAAGATCTTGAAGAAAATAAATATTTACCCTCAGTTTTCTAGTCTGTTAAATGAGATAATCATACCTCAGAAGGCTACTTTGAGGGTTAAACAATGTAACATAACATATATGCTTCACACAAATTAAGCACTCAAAAGTTGGTTTCTTTCCTTCCTTTCTTATATTTATGCTTACTTTCTTTGATTTATACAGTATTACATGCTTTTTTTGAAGGACATGAGTTCTTAAATCCTAACTGCTAAAAACACTCTTTGTGTTAATAGATAATACACGCAAATATGTATGTGCATATGTATATATTGATAGTAACCCTGTTATGGCTCTTACTAGGTTCCAAGTGCTGTTCTAAATGTTCTATTAAAAGTAATTCATTTAAACCTCACAATAGATCCATGCAGTTGGTAATACTACCATGATTTGGCACAGAAGAAAACTGGAAATAGAGATGTTTCTTACACATGGTAAGAAATGAAGCTGAAATTTTAACCCACAGCAGTGTGCCTCCTGATACGTCCTCCTAACCACTGAACTAAGCTGCCACTATATGGCAAAGATTCACTGCAGCTATAATTAATAAAATAACTTTTAAAAATTAATCTATTATATCAATTAAACTGAAATGTGTTTCTGTTTAATTTAAAATAATTAGCAGATTTTTTCCCATACACTTGAACTTGTTGCCCCTAAGTTGTTATTCCCCCTAGCTGTGTTTTCAAAGAAAAAAATCTAGAAAAAGAAATACCATACACATTGAACTGCTTGTTTTCCTAAAAGTGTTTGGGGAGATGGCCTAAATTTGAGAAAAAATCCATGGTATTATAATTTTAACTGGTTACTACAGTGCCTTGAAATTCAGAACATTTTGTGTTCTAAGCTTGCCCTAACAAGAATGGGTTGAATATATAAGAATATAGTTTAACCTCAGCAAACTTTTGGAATTAAAAATGGGTAGTCATTTTGAAAAGGACAAGGACATGGTAAAATATTCAAAAGGTCAATGGCAAATCTTGTTATATCTAAAATAGTCATGCTTCATCATGCAGTTCCAAACATCACCTAGGGTACAAAATTGTACAGCTGTTTTAATTCTGTTTGCATTTGGGAAATGCTAAGAACATACTGGACAGGCATTTTGATAGAAGTGCACAATACATTTTTTTTTAAAGAAAGAAACTCTTTCTTACAGAGTGTTCAATTCAGCATTAACTAAAAAAGAAACTGAGTCAACTAGATATACTCATGTATTTCAATACTGAAAATACATGATAGTGGGAAAAATCCAGCACCTCTTACTTTATGGAGGACAGAAAACACTATTTTTCTCTGGTGTTGCCTCCTACCTTCCTAAGATTTCCTTTTCTGCCATCTTTATTCACTTCATTGAATGCTTCATGCCCTTACCTGGTTTAAATAAACACTACATACTCTGCAATTTTCTGCTGAAATGCCCCCTCAGCCTTCTATACTCTGTTACCTTGAGGGTCATGTTGGGGCAAGACGGGTAGTCTTCTTGCTTAGCATTGCCATTTCTTTCTAGGTCACTGCCCATGGCTCATGCTAAAATCCCTGCATTTCTGAGCTTCTATTACAGGTCTAAATGGCATAAAGCCCTCATATATTTCTGTCCTGGACATACCCTATATTTTGGGCAGCAGGTTGAACACTTCCCTCTTAATCCTCTTTACTGTTCTATGCATGAGATGATTCATGCAACATCCACTCTCAAATTTATTCACTTCCTCAGTTCCAGGAATCTTCAGCTCCACTCTACTGTAGCCTCACACACATCCTCACTTTTAACCTAGTTATTATCCAGAACACCCTACAGAGTAAGCTCCTTGAGGACAGGGGCAGTTCCTCTAGGGTTGATCACTGCATCATCAACAATTAGCATAGCATCTGGTATATATTAGGTGCTTAACTAAATAGTTATTAAATAAATGAATACATTAATCACATCCCATCAAGAAATCTTAAACTCCAATTCATTCTTTCATCTCTTCCTAACTTTCCTTGGGTCCTAGCTCTCTTAGGACCCAAATTCCAATGTTCATTTTATATCACAATGGCCACTATCCCCATCCTTTCTCTATTTCCTCCTGATCTCATAGCCATCCTCTATGTTTCACATATTTTACTGACCAACACCAATAAGATGAACTTCTTCTCACCAAACACTAATCTGTATTACATGCCCATTCCTACACAGTATATAGTCATAAAGCAGTACTCTGAATCATACTGGTGTTAACAACATTGCTTTTCCCACTACTGCTGTATAAGAACAAACAAATTTTAAGACGTTGTCCTAGAGTTAGAATTGAGAGTTGGGGCAGAATTTAAAAATCCACAAAAATGTGCACTTTTGATCTTGTGCAACTATATAAAATGTAATGGCATAGAAATGATCCATTGTATAATTATTCTTAACACTCTTAATGAGAACCTATTTGGGACTCAGTTTCTGAGGAAATGAAGAAGAAAATATGTGTCCTTCTGCTTTAAAGAGTTTGCTCATAATCTACTAAGGAGATAGACATTTAGACTTGGTTCTCTCATTCACACTGTCCTATAACCAACATGTTGTAAAGATGGAAATTTTGACAGGAGAGCAAATATGGTGTAAATTATAGGATATCAAATCAAGATAATGAAATTAATTTTATTTTATGTAAATAGAAGTGTTAAGAAGACTGAGAATAGATGATATTAAATTACCAATATGATTGATCTCTTTTATTAAGAGATAATTATAAATATTTTAAAACCAATAACATGAAGAATTCATATCAATTTAAAGTTAATTTAATGTGTCACTATCTAATGTGTCACTATCAGATCCTGTTTATTCACTATCACATCCTAAGAGCTGGAGCCTGTATTCACCTTGCAAAGGCCATCCTAAAATTCTGTGCCTAGACTACAGCCTAGAGCAAGTTAGTAACTAAGTAACTAGGTTCCTGTCCCATTTCCTGTCTGTTACCCAGTGCTGTCACAACACGCCTAAAGCAATGAAATCTGGGTTAGAAAGAAAAACAAGTATCAGAGTTTGAAGTTCACAAAAATTTTGAGCACTGGAAAGTTCAGAAGTTAAAACTATGAGTTGGGAAGCTCACCAGGATCAGTGGAGTTCTTGGGTCAATAGGTGATTATTTATATGAGGCATTACGCCACTTTCATCCCCCTTACTCACCAGGAGAATTAGGTGATTTTGTTATTTAAATGTAACCTGATATCAGTATGTATCATGCTCACAGAAATTCCCTATTATTCTGTGGCTTTTTGAATCAGTGATTTTGGAGGCCACTGATACCCTCTAACACTTTCATAGTACCCAACTTTTTTTTTCCAGAAAATTGAATACCTCTTGTGTTTTTATACATATATGTACATGTGTGTGTATATATATATATATGTGTGTGTGTGCATATATATATGTGTGTGTGTGTGTATATATATATATATATATATATATATATATATACACACACACACATAGAGAGATAGAGAGAGAGAGAGGGAGATTATTGACCTAGTTACATCAAATCTGTCACAGTTTAGTGAAGTTAAATATCCCTGAAAGTGAAGATGTATAACATTTCATCAGGAAGTTGGAGGAAATAGGGTTAATACCATTAAGAACTTAAACCGAAAAAAAAGTGACCCTGCTTCAACAGAATTTAATCCAAGACTGGTTCTCAATGGGAGAGTTGCCTGAGGACAGAGTCAGCATGTCCAAATGAAATAGTCTTGGAAATGCCTTCTTTAATGTAATTGAACTCTCCCTACACTCCACTGGCTTAAAACTTTGACTTAACACAATTTTTTTTCCATAGAGTTTTCCTCAGTTTTTTATAACAGACAGAACCAAACAAAGGCCCACAAGGATGCTCCTTGCATGACTAGGCCCACTCTTGGAAACCACAGATACAATCAACAGACAGGTAAGGTCTAGCCAACCCAGACAGTATTTGTGATATCATGATTTATAATAAGAAATTGTAAAAAAAAAAAAAAAAAATTAATAAACAGAAACCTCAACTACATAGATTCAGGAGACCAGAGGAGGGAACCCTCACGCCCTGCAACAATAGCAGAGCCCAATAGGAAGAAGACAGACTCTTCTTCTTTCCCAGCAATGACTCAGCCAGTGAAAAGCCATGAACTTTTTTGTTTACTATAACCCTCCCAACTTCCTTTCCCACTCTGTAACAGTGTTCTGGTTCCCTTGCTGTGTGGAGAACTTGCACATGACTCACCATGGTTGCAGACCCTGAACTGCAGTTCTCTGCTGATCCCAAATAAATCTTTGCTGGAGAAATATCTGGCAGTCTATTTGTTTTAGGTCAACAAAATATATATTTGGTTTTTGTCCTCATTTCTGGCTCAGAGCTGCTAAAACCATTAGAATGTCCAAAGGGTGGAGAGCCATAAAGGTGTCTTCTGTTATGTTAATGAGGTGACTTTTGGAAAGCACCTAGGTAGCCTAAGGATGGGGGCCGGTTGTTAGGGAACCCAACCCTGTGATTACACAGTTGGGACTTTCAGTTCATCCCCCCATCCCCCACTCCCACTTCTACAGAGGGGAGAAGGGTAGAGCTTAAATCAACTGCCAATGGTTTAATCAATTTTGAGTGTGCAATGAAGCACTTCCCCAAACTGAAAAGGATGGGGCTTGGAGAGCTTCCAGGCTGATGAACACGTGGCCATTTTTGGAGAGTGATGAACTTTGAGAGGGCATGGAAGCTTCGTACCCTTCATACCCTTTCCCTATGTATCACTTCCATCTGGCTATTCCTTTAATAATAAACCAGTAACTAGTAAGTTAAATGTTTCTGTAAGTTCTGTGAGCTGCTGTGGCAAATAAATCAAACCCAAGGATGTATCTTTGGAACCTCCAATCTATAGCTGGATGGTGCGAAGCACAGGTGATAACCTGGACTTGCAACTGGTCTCTGCAGGGTGGGGTAGATGTGAGTCAGTTTTGTAGGACAAAACCCTTAACATGTTGGATCTGAAACTATCTGCAGGTAGACAGTGTCAGAACTGAGTTGAATTGTAGAATATCCACCTGGTGTTGGAGAATTTCTTGATGGTGTGGGAACCCACTCCCTCAGCGTGCACGTGCGCACACACACACAAAAAAGAAATTGGTGATCATTAGTATTTAAAACAAAATTTACAATGACTCATTGATTTAGGACTCTGTGAAGGCTTAATTAGATGGACCAACCCCATTTTATGTAAGAAGAGCTATATACATTTTATCATACATACTAATGAACTCAAGTTACAAAGAATACCCAATGGATTCTGCTATCAGCATCTAGGCATTCTACACCAAGGCATCGATGACAACTTTAAATTGAAATGGCTAGGTGAAGAGTCTCTGGATTCTCTACCAGGGAGATAAAGGGGATTCCATAATGACCTTGATTTATACAGATTCTAGACTTCCTGAAATAGATACTTCATTCTTCATGACCTTTATTACTACATCACATAATCCTTAGGATTTGTTTAAGAACAGATTTATAGAACTAAAGCTTTACTTGTTCACTCCAGAAATGACTACACCATGTTTCAGCTCTGGCTCCCTGATCTCAGTGTTTTATTATGAGCAACCTTTGTTGCAATGAATGTATTTTCTCCGTACAGTTACAATGGAAGACATGCTTTTGGGGGGAAAGATCTTTTCTTACTTGTAGTCTGAAATGAAAATAGATTCCTCATTTTTACAGTATCATGACATTGCATATACATCATCATTAAGCATCCTCTAATAATGGCCAAAACAGATTAATCATTTTGTTAACACTTAATGATCACAGCATTGTTAGAAGGTACCCAGGCAAATGTCTCACTCAATGTAAAACATTCCAGGATGGGTGCATGAAGCCCCTTCTGAAAGACTCCTGATGAGGAAAAATCTGGAGAGCATTAGGAAGCCTTTCTCATTTCTTAATTACTGAATTTTTCTGAAAATTTTTTGTCTATTTTTACATTACATTAAGCCTGAACTTCTCTATTTCTCTAACCAGGACTTTTGTCTCTTGTTTCAATTTTTTTTTTTTTTCAAATTTGGGCCTTTTAACCATTAAAGTACAGCTATCACATTCTCTCCCCTCATCCTGTACTTTGATTTATACACCTTCCATTGTTTGGGGAATAAATGATTTGTTCCATTTTTCTCTAGGCAGTGGTTTTTTAGTAGCACAGATTAGAACAAAATCTATTTAGTTTAAACAAAAAAGGATACTTTTTAAGAAAGTTATAGGGATATATCAGAGAGTTCAAGGGAAGGGCAAGCAAGTTCCTCAACAGACTGTAACAGGGAGTAAAAGCCACTAGGAATAGACGCATATATGCTCTGTGTGTTATTGTCACTACTGGGATTTTTTTCACCTCTGTTTCTCTGAGTGGATTGGAATCAGTCTCCTTTCTCTTTAAAGAGTTAATTTCTCTGGTCCTCTTGCTCATGGACCAGCATGGTTAACTCAGATGCCACTTTACATCACTTACTTGTTGAGCTGATGAACAAACTAGTCTTTGTGTCCTAATACCAAATTCCCAGAGAAAGCATATCATTATCTTAGCCTAGACTGTGGAATGACGTCTGTTGACTCAATTAGCTTGATAGCAGGAATTCATCAAGGGTTTAAAGGTGGGGGTGAGTTTTTTCAGAAAAAGAAGAGTTGTAAACTGAACAGAAGTTTAACAATCACTTCGTCTTCTCCTTCTCATAATAATCTAAAACCATAACATGATATTTTAGATGTGATCTGAATAAAGCAGAGTATCTTGACAGGCTATGACTTCTCCTTTCCAGCACACATTATAGTTCACTTAATGAAGCACTAGATTGTGTTATAACAATATTTTTCAAGTAATATCTTAATCATCAAAGAGACTAATTATCACAAAGCTTCTGGAATCTTTCTCTTTAATATTTCTTTTATCACTTGATTAAGGAATGGTATTGACATATATTTGAACAGTAGCAATTCAGTGCTATGAACAAGCATTATTTGTAGAACTACAGAAACGAATGAGATCTATCATTGGTCACATGTATTCTTACTGAGACCAACTGGGTCATAATATTTCTTTTATCATGTTACTAGAATCCTAAGTCAAGAAATCTTACAGATCTTTAATACATCTTACCTAATTCTATTAACCAATTATTTCCATCACAGATTTAAATTGACAAAGTTTTCATAAAAAGATCATGAAAATGGGATACAATATCAAATTCTTAAACTAATGAAATATCCTTAGTCTATGCTATCTAATAAATCATCCATTGGATGATTTATGATTGAAATATACTTGTGATAATTTCTACAACGTTTTAGTAATTTTTTTACCATATTCTCAGAAATTTGCTGAAAATATTGAGGAAGCAAACTTAGCCATAAAACATGTGCACAGGCCATTCATACTTATAAATACAATGCTTTTAATTTTGGAAACATCTGGTCTAATAAAAATATACGTATTACTTTACAGTACAGAATGCTCTTCTATTTTTTTTCCGTTTCCTCCCCAGAGAGATTTATTTACTGCACTATTTGCATCACAGGGCTAGTAGTGCCCTGAGTGAAACAATGAATGATAAAATTACTCATTATTTAGTTTACTATGTGACAGACACTCTGTCATATAGGGATGCTGAGTGTTCAGTCCTAAAACTCTTAGTTTCTGAGTTATTGGTAAACTCATTAGAAGTGTAGAAAAAAACCTGAGATATTAACAATGACAAAGAAGTCATACACTTAAAATTCTAGTCCTTCCTTGCTTTTGTAAAACATCTTAACTTTCAAGGATCACGCATGTGTCTTTGCTCTCCTTTTCCATTTGAAGATGGTAGTGCATACACTGAACCTGTCCAACAGTAGTGAAGCTCTTTAAATATTCAATATGCTCAAATTTAAAATATGTTTTAGGGGCTTCCCTGGTGGTCCAGCAGTTAAGACTCTGCACTCCTAATACAGGGGGCCTGGGTTCAATCGCTGGGCAGGGTGCTAGATCCTGCATGCCGCAACTAAAGATCCCGCATGCCTCAACTAAGACCCAGCGCAGTCAAATAAATAAAATAATTAATAATTTTTTAAAGATGTTAAAAAGACTTAAATATTAAATAAAATATATTTTTAAGAAACCTATTTATTTTCAGCTGCTTTGGGTCTTTGTTGCTGCACATGGGCTTTCTCTAGTTGTGGTGAGTGGGGGCTACTCTTTGTTGTGGTGCACAGGCTTCTCACTGCAGTGGCTTCTCCCATTGCCGAGCATGGGGCTCCAGGCGCGTGGGCTTCAGTAGTGGCCCAGCCACTCCGCGGCATGTGGGATCTTCCCGAACCAGGGATCGAACCCGTGTCCCCTTCATTGGCAGGCGGACTCCTAACCACTGCGCCACCAGGGAAGTCCCCTAAAATATGTTTTATAGGTTGGAATTAGTATGAAAAGGGAAAACAGTAACTTCACAGTAGAGAAAACTAGCAGACACTACCTTGATCAAGTGGCCAAGTGCAAGATCACCAGTGATGTCATGTATCCCCTAATATGATGTGAGAAGAATATTTCATCTCTGTGGTATTCTTCCCCAAAACTCATAAGCCCAGTTTAATTGTGAGAAAGACACCAGAAGATTCCAAATTGAGGCACATTCTAGAAACTTGACTCCTCGCTCTGTCAAGCTCATAAAAACAAGGAAACTTGCTTGACTCTTTAAAACTGTTAACGTCATGAAAAACAAGACAAACTGAGAAACTGTCACTAATCAGAGGAGACAAGGGAAACATGACAACTAAGTGCAATGTGGTACCCTGGATTAGATCCTGGAACAGAGAAGGGATGTTGGTGGAAAAACTGTTGAAATCCAAATAATGTCCTCAGTTTAGTTAACAGTGATGTACCAATATTAATATCTTAATCTAGACAAATGTACCATGGTTATATAAGATGGTAACATGAGGGGAAACTACTTGAAGAGTACACACGACCTCTCTGCACTATCTTTGCAACTTTTGTGTAAATCTAAAATTATTCTAAAATAGTTTATTTTGAAATATATGTTTTAAATAATGATGGTCTTGCACACGAGTTACTACTCAACTCTCCATTTTTCAATTATGCCATTTTATACTTCTTTCTCATTTCTCCATTTTGTTTTACTTTTGAGGGAAATAAATGCATGGATGTTTGATAAAGCTTGAAAGCTTTTCAGCCCTCAATTTGTATATGGATAGCAGGATAAAAGAATAAATAGCTATATAAAAGTCTGTTGTGCAATCCTTTACAAGCTTGCAGCAATAACTAATATGCTAATGATAGTTTTCGATAGTTTTAAGTGTATTTGGTAATATACATTATAAAAAGGCCGATAATTGTTCAGTGTTTTTGAAAGCCTTTTAGACACATAGTACAAAGCCTCTTTGGACACCCTGTCATTATTTTTCCTTACTAAATTTATTTCAAATGTCACACTCTGTGATGTCGCTGAAGGCAGAGTATTGACAGTTCCCATTCATAGAGGGCCTGCCCCTGCCAGTGCACTGACAGATTGTTTTCCCCACAGAATGCATTTCAATGTTATTTCAAATATAAACATTTTGGGAGTAATTTTCCAAATTGTTTCTTCTTTGTACAAAGGTTAAGTGGCTAAATCTTCCTGCACTGAACTGAAATGAGGGAGAAGAGTTGGTACCTTTGGTGTTTATTAATTTTGAATGTAAATTATCATGTTTTGCTTTTAAGAACTTTTTGCTGCATTTTCCAAGTTCTCTGTCTGGCTTTTGTGCATAGCAAGTATCATAGGAAGTCGGCAGAAGGAATAAACAAGTTTGACGGGCACACATAATGTATTAGGTATTTCTCTAAAAACAGCCTGTTACCAAAGGATATCCAAAACTGAGTCTGTGTTTCAACAGAAATTCCAGTGCACCAAGCTATAGCTGAGTTTTTATTCACTTATACATATCTTTATATATATATAAATATATATATACAATATATAATGCCTATATATAATATATATATTCTTAATCATCGATAAAACTCACTTTGGATGCTTATGCTCGTTAGCCCTCTTTGCCCTCCCAGCTAGAGATAATCTCTCCACTGGAGTCTTATAACATTTTACATGCATCTTTTTTTTTTTTTTTTTGCGGTACGCGGGCCTCTCACTGTTGTGGCCTCTCCCGTTGTGGAGCACAGGCTCCGGATGTGCAGGCTCAGCAGCCATGGCTCACGGGTGCAGCCACTCCGCGGCATGTGGGATCTTCCCGGACCGGGGCACGAACCCATGTCCCTTGCATCGGCAGGCAGACTCTCAACCACTGCGCCACCAGGGAAGCCCAAAACTGACTTTCTTAATAGATATATTATTTAAAAACTCAGATGTGTCCTATAGCATTCAAACAGATTAAGATTGACAATAAAATAAAATTTAAGAATGATAGAAATATGTTCTTTTGTAACCCTATTCCCATGCTTTAACTTTCACATTACACATATAAGATTTCTCACAAAGAATATACCCAGATGACTCATGTGTTTCACAACTTAAAGAAAAATACTCAAACGATAATAGTGACCATCAGCATTATCTGGAATCACTGAAACAAAGAGGGGTTCTTGAAATAAGAAAACGTGAATATGTCAATTATTAACATAAAATACACATTTCTCCCAACTGAAGCTAAAGCCAAAAATATCTGCAGACTTTGAAAGGATTTTAAAAATATATTCAATGAAGTGGAAATGTTTCCCCTTTCTTTGACTTTGGTGTCAAAAAACAGGAGAGTTCAACCTGAACATTAGCCATAGACACCCTTTGATTATCTGAATGATTTCGTGTGTATTGGCATATGTATGTTTTCATGAGAGCAGAGTCAATCACGGGTTTTCTTTAGACACTCCAAGAGTTCCATTACCAAAGGAGATAAAATACACGGTTATAAAGGATTTTCTATAAAACGTATATTAAAATCACTTCCTAAACCTAAATAATGGTTTTTAAATAACTGACCTGACCCAAAGTAATATATGTTTATATATCAATTTTTCATATTTCTAAAAATGATCTATACCACATTCTTAACATAATATATAGTACAAATTGTGAGCAATTCCAACTTGAAACATGTCCTCTTTGAAAAATACTGTTCAAAGAATGAATAAACAAGTCACAGAATCTGAGAAAATATTTGCAAAACACACATATTTGAAAAAAAACACATCAATATCCAGAATATATAAAGAATTTGTAAAATTTCTTAATGAGAAAACAATAAATGGATTAGATATGAATAGACAAAAAGATACACAAATGGAAAATAAGCACTAGAAAAGAAGCTGCTCAGAGTTAAACATTAAGAAAATATAAATTAAAATCAAAGAGACACAACTACCCACAATTTAGAATGCCTATAATAAAATTAGTAAAATAAAATCCTGACAATATCAAGTGCTAATGAGGCTGCTATGCAACTAGAATCTTCCAACTGAACAACTAGAATTCTCAAACATTGCTGATGGGAAAGCAAAATGGAAAACTGCTTGGCATTTCTTGTAAAATTAAATATCCACTTACATCAATCCTACTACTAGAAATTTATTCAAGTGAAAAGAAACTTATGTTCACAGAAAAACCTATGTGTGGATACTTATAACAACTTGATTCATAATCAGCAAGAATTGGAAATAATTCAAATTTTCTTTGGCTGGTAAATTAATAAACTAACCATTGTATAGTCATACAACAAAATGCTACTCAACAATAGAAAGATACAAACTACTGATATAGGAAACAAGATGGATGAATTTCAAGTGTATTAGGCTAAAAAATAAGCCAGACTCAAAGAGCCAAATCCTGTGTAATTCCAATTACACATCATTCTGGAATAGGTAAAACTATAAGAAGAGAAAACTAATCAATAATTACCAGGGCTTGTGGATCAAAGGAGGGCTTAGTTCTAAAAAGACACCAACATTTTCATTTAAAGGCCATCAGAACAGGCATAGATAATATATAGTTAAGATGTGGTAGCATTTTAAGCAATAAGTAACATTAGTTCAATATTTGTCATTTGACCATATAACAGAATTACTAAACCAAAATTATGGAGACCATGTAACCAGTATGCTAATTTAGGCTGATGCTTTCATATCTAAGATAACGTTTTCAATCCCTGTGTCATATTTCAAAAGGGTTATGTGAGAAAAAGACGCAGAGCATTTGTCCAGAGTTAAGTGTTTGATAATCATGACATATTTGGAATACTTGAAATAAGTAAGGAAGATTGAACTTAAAATAACTGTTGTTTGAAAAGGATAAGAGAAAACACAACTGCCATGAAAAAGTACTGGTCTGTACACTTTGTTTCTCCAGAAACAACTGAAAGAACGGTCAAAGAACTGGTAGCAGAACTATACCTGAATATCTTTGGGCAAAAATTGGGTAACATATGTGAGAATGCTTTGAAAGAGATTCTTTTTATTGATAAGCAATTTAACTAGATTACTCTAGAGGGTGTGCTAGTAGCCGTGACCACTCATGCAGCCAATATTAACCTACTGAACAATCAATATTAAGATAGGCATGATGCAAAATACTGCGGATAGGAACATGTGTTATTCAATCTCCCTCATAGAAATTTTCTGAATCTAATGGAAGAGACTGTGATATTGTGATTTCTAGTAAGAAATAGGTATTTGGCCTTCCTCCTCAGTTCCTGGCTCAGAGCTCCCAAACCATTGACCTTTCTTAAGTGATGAGAGCCATAAAGGTGTCTTTTGTTACATTAATGAGGTGACATTTGGATAGGGCTGGTTGCTAGAGGAGCCAACCCTGTGATTAGAGGTTTGGAACTTTCAGTCCCACTGCCAACCCTGGGGAGGTGAGAGGGGCTGTAGGATGAATCTATTGCCAATGGCAAATGATTTAGTCATGTCTATGTAATGAAGCCTCAAAAAAACCCAAAAGGACTGGGTTCTGGATTGGTGAACACATGGAAATGCGGGGACACTGGCGAGCTCAGAGAGGGCATGGAAGCTCTGCACCCTTTTCACATACCTTGCCCTACACATGTCTTCTATCTGGATGTTCCTCTTTTATATTCTTCTATAATAAACCAGTGTTACCGAGCAGGGTTCTTGGCCTCCTTAATCAATAGAAATTGATCAGAGGCCAGACAAGAAATTCAGGCAAGGCTTTACTGGGGCCCCTGCTGCAGCAGAGGGGAGCAAGAACAAATAACAGGTTCCCTTGCTTGCTTGCTCCCTGAGGAGGGCAGATGAGCTTGTTCCTTATATGGGATGAGGGCAGGGCTGTCTCCACGGGTAGGCTCTTCAAAAGTGGCAGTTGGGTGTTTTGGTCTCTTTGTATCTTTTGTCTGGAATTTGCCCAGTCTGCACGCAGTTATTTTTAGTCCCATACAGTTTCTTTGTATTCTGTTGGCTCGAGGAGTGTCCAGGTGCAAGCACTGCAGCAAAGGGGCCCAGGTCCCAGCCTGCCTCAGAGTAATCTAGTAAGTAAAATATTTCTCTGAATTCTGTAAGCTGCTCTAGCAAATTAATCAAACCCAAGGAAGGGGGTCTTTGGAAACTCCAATATATACCCAGCTGGTCAGAAACACAGGTGATAACCTGGACTTGCAGTTGGCATCTGAAGTGGGAGGGGGGCACTTGCATGGGAATGAGCCCTCAACCTGTGGAATCTGATGCTATCTCCAAGTAGAATTGAAATGAATTGTAGGACACCCAGCTGCTATCCAGAAAACTACTTGGTGGTATATGGGGAACCACTCCCTCCCAGTGCAACTGGGCCTAGAAACTAATTTAGAGACATAAACACAAGTGATTATTATTAATAGTACAGTAATGATAATGTTGGGCAAGCTGCCCCCAAAGATGCCTCAATGGCATATTGATTATTCTGAATTAAAGTTACTTAAGAAATAGCTGATTCAAGAGAGACACTTTGACCTTCCTGTCTCTCTGAAAGCAGAAAATTAATCTCCCATATGAAAGGTGCCCTCCCTGTACCAGGAGGTAGAAAGATGTCCTTATCATCAGAGATGGGAATTCAGGGCCAAGAAGCCGGTATAAACAAACCTTGCTACTTTTTTAGTAATTTATTATCCAAGCCCAGACTTTGCTTGAATTCCTTATTAATCAAGCACCCAAACCTAAGTTTCTTTATCCTGTCAATTCCTTTCAATTTTATTGTTTCTTTGTCTAAAAAGTGTAAAAGCAGCCTGCTTTGGCCACTTCTTAGGTTCCATTTCTATGAGACCGCCATACATGCATGAATTAAAATGTTTCTTTTCTCCTGTTAATCTGTCATGTGTCAATTTTATTATTAGTCCAGCCATAAGAACTCAAGAGGGATAGAGGAGGAAATGCCCCCCCCAACAGTAACCACATAAAAATTTATGTGCAAAGAATATTGATAACCGTGAATAAGATGAAATTGACTAACACTCCCACTCCTCTTGTTCCAGGGTGAGACACTATTTCCACACGAAAGAAGAAATGTGAGCTAAAAGGGTGAAGTGATTGTTTTTCAAAGCAGAGAACAGCTTGTGCTTTTATATAGCCACGGGAAAGAGATGGCCGTGTTCATAAACCACAAGTAGTGTGCTATAACTAGAACAGTGGTCTGCAAACCTGATGAGGGTATTGCTGGCAGAGTATTTAGACTTTGAAAGCATATGAACACATGGTAAATATTAAGGGATTTAATATCCTCAATTCTCTAAAGTTGTTTTCAGAAAACAGATGTGCCTGAGAAAGCACCTTTTTTTTTAAGGCCCCATAATGGATGGAGAATTGGGGCATTATGGCCTGTGTTGGGATGCTCTAAATTTCAATATATTATATAGTGGGACAGAGGAAATAATGACAATTTTCATTAGAAGACCTTGCTGCTTCTATTAGACTGTCTGAAAATGTATCACTACTGAGGGAGAGAATTAGTAAGAAATACGGAAGCAAGCAGGACCTTAATTTCTCCTTATGACAAACCCATGGCAAGGTTCTGTGCCTTGCCCATCTATCTTAGACTTGTATAAAGCAGGGAGTAAATAATCTCAATACTGAATTCTGAATAAGAAAACGCTTGGGGAGAACTGTCAAACATCAGTGTCTTACATGTTTTGCATAATGTTTATCATGAAAAGGTTAAAAATCCTAATTTTATTTCTCAAAGATCAATGTTACATTTTTAAATAAAAGAAAACTTATAAAAGAGGCTAGTTAATATCATCTAGCTCAGAAGTTCAAATAACTGAGTGACTTTGGGCCAATAAAATTTCTTCCATTCCCTATACTTACCCATGAGAATGAAGCTTCTCAGCTTATATATCTATGGAAAGAAGAGCAAATTCATATATTTATGGGATGTGTTTCCAATAAATTATTTTAAGTTGGATATTTACTATCAAAATGAATATTATACATTGTTTTGATTGAATATTTACTACTAATAGCTATGATGCTAGTTCAATTCAGAATAAATACTTTCACTCTTAAAATCTTTGGTCACTGGAAACTCAAAAATCCATTTCAATGTTTCAATATATTTTTGTTGGAGAGCCTTAAAAATAGATGAAGTCATCTGGCCATGTGGGAAAGGAGAGAAGAAGAAAGTTTTAAGAATATCAATACTGAGAGAAGGCCAAGAAGGAAAAGAGCCAGAAAACATAATGGTGACAGAAGCTAGAGAGGTAGTAGGCAAATTACATGTGAGAGCTCAGGATCTGAGTATTTTAAGAAGAAAAAATATATATAATCAAATACTTCTGTGAGCAAAGTAAGGTAAGAACTAAACTATACCTATTGGATTTAGTAACAAGGAGATCATTGGTGATTTTTTTAGGACTTTGTAATGCTATCTTAAATTGCTAAGAAATTTAAAATATATTATCTTGAGGTAAGGAAAAAATGATACTTTAGCATTAGTGCCCCAAAATACAAAGAATCTTATCCAATATGAGATATGGATTTATTTTTACATGAGACATACATAATTATTTGTGTATCCTCTGCAGCTCCTATAATAGGAAATATTGTTTTAGTTCAAAAGAATCTAGCCAATGAATTTTCTTATTTTCTGAGTATTTTTGTAGTATTAAGCCATGGTTGAGTCTTAGTTTGCTACTCTTTCACAATAATGGTTTACATTTAGCTTATACATTGTCCTTAACTAATTTTAACAATAGAACTTATATTAGAGAAAAATAATTTTTGTATACTTATACAATAATTCATTATTTTGGGAATTTATTATTTTTAAGACTTTCTGGTAAAAGAAAGTCAGTATATTATTTGAGGACATAGGCTCAAAAGAGCTCTAAACTAAAAAAAAAAAATTGACTTTCCAATAATATGAAGCTGAAAATATCCTAAATTTTACTAACGAATTTTTAAGAATATATGCTTTAGAGATAAACTTTCACAAAGATAGTAGAAAGGGATTTCTTTTTCCAGTTGGTATAAAAATGTACATTACTTATCAACACATTGAACAAACTATTTTTAAAATGGAGAAATTTCACTAGTATGTATTAAAATTTCTGAGGATCTACATTTCTATATGACTATTAACAAAATAAATCATAATTTCACTCAAGGCTGTCAAAGGAATTCCTTTGGAATTTAATGGACAATTTAAAGCAGAGGTTCCTAT
This sequence comes from Mesoplodon mirus, assembly GCF_964341445.2. Lineage (NCBI taxonomy): Eukaryota > Metazoa > Chordata > Mammalia > Artiodactyla > Ziphiidae > Mesoplodon > Mesoplodon mirus. Next base: position 76,173,166 of record NC_138980.1, read on the forward strand.
AAATACCAAATGTTGGCGAGGATGTGGAGAAAGGGGAACCGTTGTACACTGTTGGTGGGAATGTAAATTGGTGCAGCCACTGTGGAAAACAGTATGGGGGTTTCTCAAAAAACTAAAAATAGAACTACCATATGACCCAGCAATTCTACTCCTGGGTATACATCCAGAAAAAAACAAAAACACTAATTCAAACAGATACATGCACCCCAATGTTCAGACCAATAATTATTTACAATTGCCAAGGTATGGAACCAACATAAATGTTCATCAACAGATGAATGGATAAAGAAACTATCTCTCTCTCTCTCTCTCTCTCTCACACACACACACACACACACACACACACACACACAATGGAATATTACTCAGCCATAAAAAAGAATGAAATTTTGCCATTTGCAACAACATGGATGAACTTGGAGGGCATTCTGCTGAATGAAATAAGCCGGAAAGAGAAAGACGAACACTGTATGATACTACTTATGTGTGGAATCTAAAAAGGAAAACAAACTAGTGAATAAACACAAAAAGAAGTAGACCCACAGATAGAGAGAACAAACTAGTGGCTACCAATGGAGAGAGGGAAGAGGGGAGGGGCAATATAGGGGTAGAGGGAAAAAAAGGTTATTATATGAAATCATGTGTGAGAAACTTTTGAAAATTGTAAAGCACTATAGAATTTAATTAAAAAAAAAAAAGAAATTCCTGCCAAAACAGAGACAAATTTTGCTTGGCCTAAAAAGTCATTTTAATAAATATACTACTTGAATGCTTTGAGGTTGGGATGTGCTCTCTAGTCTGATGGATGGCTCTACCAGGCCCTACTGTCTTTCACCATGGTCAATCAACTCATTTACCAGCGTAACCCTGAAGGTTGTTTTTTTTGTTGTTGTTTTGTTTTTTTGCTATACGTGGGCCTCTCACTGTTATGGACTCTCCCATTGCAGAGCACAGGCTCCAGATGCGCAGGCTCAACATCCATGGCTCATGGGGCCAGCCGCTCCGCGGCATGTGGGATCCTCCCGGACCGGGGCACAAACCCGTGTCCCCTGCATCGGCAGGCGAACTCTCAACCACTGCGCCACCAGGGAAGCCCCAACTCTGAAGGTTTTGAGTCTGCACCCCAACTTTAGAACCCTAATCTAGCTATATGAGTAAAATACAGGTCAAAGGCAGGAAATTTTAACCTATACATTCAAACATATGTATTAAAAAATCTGTTTCTATTTGTCATCCTGGGTTTACATATTCCAGATCAATAGAGATTCGACAAGAATTCAAACTATGTGATGTGGATGTGTAATTTGTTTAATAAAAATTATTAATTAGTGCCTGGTTTACAAAGTTTCCTTTTTTGTCCTCCCAGCATGACATACTTGAGGGATAAGCCAGTGGCCTATCAACAAAATGACTTGATGTCTGCCCACAGTTATTAAGCTCTGGGCACCACATAGAACTTCAGCAGGTGATATCTAGAGCAGAACCTTGAACAGTAACCTAGGCAGATCAGTTGTGTGTTAGTAAATGTTTCTATTTTTAAATAAACATCTTAGAATAATTTTCAATTTACAGAAAAATTGTGAAGATAATAGAAAGTTTTTGTAGACCCCATACTCAATTTCTCCTACTAATAACATCTTACATTAGTATGGTGTGTTTGTTGAAATGAATGAATAGTGATATATTATTAACTAAAATTCATACTTTACCTGGATTTTCTTAGTTTTTACCTAATATTCTTTTCCTGCTCCAAGATCCCATACAGGACACTATTTTACATTTAGTCACTGTGTCTCATAAGGCTCCTCTTAGTTGTGACAGTTTATCAGACTTTCCTTGTTTTCGATGACCATGATTGGTTATGAGGAATAATGGTCAGATATTTTGTGAAATGTCCTTCAAGTGGGTTTTGTCTGATGTTTTTCTCAAGATTAGACCGGGGTTATTGGATTTGGGGGGAAGACTAAAAGAAGTAAAGGACCATTTTCACCACATCAATCAAGGGCACACACTGTCAACATGACTTATCACTGTTGATTTTGACTTGATCACCTGGCTGAGGTAGTGTGTGTCAGTTTTCTCTACTTTAAAGTTACTCTTTTTCTACCCCTTTTTATACTGCACTTTTGGAAGGAAGTCACCACGTGTAGCCCATAGTTAAATAGCAGGAAATTCTCTTGCACCTCCTTAGGGTGGAGTGTCTACATAAGTTATTTGGAATTCTTCTGCAGTTGAAATTTGTCTATTCTCTCCCAGTGATTTATTTATTCAATCATTTGTTTATATCAGTATGGATACTGAATATTTATCTTATACTTTGTGTTATAATACAATACTACTTTATTTTGTTGCTCAATTTGTTCCAGCTTTGGCCGTTGAGAGCTCTTTCGGTTGGGGTCTGTGTCACTCTGATATACCTCCATCACTATGGAATGGATGCATGGATGGATGGATTGAGTCTGGCACTATAAAATGTTCTAGGAGTATCTTGTATACATATTTCCTGCCCCAGGTAAATTTTTTAAATGACTCTCTAGTGGGAAAAAATGCCTCAATTTGTGGCATTTGCTGATTACTGTGCTGTAAATATTCCACTATTGCCAGTTTCAAGCTACCAACATGATGTCACTGAATAGAGAGTTGGGGAGGGGATAGGCAGTAGCACATCATTATATTGTATTTCTACCATACAGCTGCAATGGACCACAATAACCTTAAGAGCATAGATAATATAAAATGTAATAAAAGTAACTAGAAAAAGAAATCTTTTTAGTACTTAATGCATTTGTATACTTTAATCATAAGTTTATAAAGTTTAACTTTTAATGATGGCTATTTTAATAACAGGCTCACAAAATCCCTGGAAATTTAACAATTGGATCTTGCAAGTCAGCTGTGGTGCACCACTGAACTGGATATTATGCAGAATTCATTATAATTATGATGACAATTATGAAGAAAAAGCAGAAAGAGGAGGAGGAGAAAGAAGAGAAACCAGCTTGAGACATGCTTATGTTATCAGTAATGTGCAAGTACTTCATATGCATTGTTTTGTTTAATTTCACAAAAAAGCCCACGGGACAAACAGAAGTAAGGAAAAGTTGAGGAATCCACAGCCAGAGAATGAGTGTCATAAACAGTAATCTTCATAAATTAGATGTATTTTTCCTTTTTAAAAAATTCCCTTTCATATTCTCTCCTTACATCATAAATTTACAATACATGGAAGCAGGGAAAATATATCTTCATTTTAACAGTTTGACAATTCATTAGCTCCACTTACATACTTTTATTGATGCCAGAGAGGGACAAATAACTGATTACTGACTTTTACAGATTAAGGGGAAAGTGAGGGATATGGAAAACACACAAGCTGTCATGGAAAATAAACATGATATAGTAATTATATTCAATGTAATTCAGTTTTAATTAATAACAGCCAATAATAGAGCATAATAATAAATGCCATTTAGGACACTTTGTAAAATTAAGGTGATCTTTAATCATTTAAAAATATAAAATTTCCTAAAGTATTTCACTAAAAGCTTTGGTGAAGCTTGTTGGAGCTTGCATTTTGGATGGAGTTAATAAGTGCCCACACAAGGAAGGATAAACTAAAGATGGTGAAACCATTTGCAGTTTCTTTACTTTTAAAAGTATATGTTATTGCAATATTACTAGAAAATGAATTATCACACTGCTACTCTCCACACAATTTATCTGAAAACAAACTCCCTCCTGTTAATACAGGTAGCAAATGTTACCTCTTGGAGGTGGGCTTCTTGAGAGAAGGATGCTTTCTCCACAGAGGAAACCATTTGGGTGATGGTTTAAAGAGGGAATGTGGTGTTAAGGGGTTGGGTATGAATGCTGATTTCTACTTAAGAATTGTGTGGCCCTGGACAAGTTATTGAATCTAATTCCTCACCCTTCTCTTCTGTAAAAACATGATATTTTTATCCTAGGAGTGTTCTGAGGAATAAATGAAATAGCAGCTATGCAAAGCACTTAGGCTGTTGCCTTGGTACACAGTGAGCACAAAATAAATGCTAGCCATGTTGCTGGTATTCTATTATGATGATTATTGACATACAAGAACTAGACACCTATAGGGGTTAGAGAGTGATGAATGATGGTAACACCTAGGATGAAAAATACAAAATGTACAGCAAACATACTGTTTGAACACCAACTGCCATGCTCCAGGCACTGTGATAGGTACATTACCGATTTAGTAGTTTTAAAAAAACAGTGAGTATGAGCAGTTCGGTGTAGAATGAAGTATAGGAATGTTTACTCATTAAGATACGAGAAAGGTACTTGTCTTCTTTAAAAGTACGTGGTCTACAGAAGTTTAAATTATATAGACTATAACCTACAAGAAAGTAAAGATTGTTTCACTAAAAATTGTTAAAAGTTTCTTTTTACTTTAATCAACTATTTGAAGTTAGTAAACACTTAACAAGCCAAATATTACTCATTTTTGTAATTTTAATGAGTAAAATAACTAGATAGACACTCTGTTTTTAATAACAGGTATAAAGAATTTATTAAAGAAATCTTTATAATTTAACCAATTAGATAGGAAGAAATGTAGCTTTCTATTTATTTTATTCAGTGAGAGCTCCTATAAAATTAGTGCATTAAAACTGCAATTATTGGTATTAACAATTATGTTCTAATAAACTAAAATTGTAATTTAAAGTTAATAGGACAGGTGGAAGTCTGCTAAGCACTTTGCTAACAGAACAAAAAGTATAAATCTTATCATTATTTTAAGGTTAATTGAAAAATATCTGATCTCCTTCAACAGTCAGGGAGGTTTGTCCTTTGAGAAGGGAATATAATTTTCTTATAAATGGAGAAGTGCCATTTCAGATTTTCTTGCAGACCACTAACATCACATTACTGGACAATTCTGCTTTCAGTGTGACTAAAAAGTGAAAGGAGAAAAACAGATCTTGGAAACGGCAAGAGGGTCATTCCAGTTTCTAAAGTTGCAAGCCGGTAGTAATCAGTTCTCTCAAGATGGAATGGAGATTAACAGCTTTTAATAAATCTGTTTTTTGTTGTGGTTTTTTTTGCTATAGAACTATCAACACAGTAAAAGACTTCAAGAAGATACTAGAGTGCAGGGAGAGGAATTTCTCATGGCTACCTTGATTCAGTGACTCCTAAGAGTCCTAATATTAAAAATTATTGGGGCTTGTGTTAGTTTTTTTTTTTTTAAGATGCAACTATCACAATCTTTTCAAAAATATTATTTCAAAAAAATTTCGAAACCCTCTAGTCCCTTCTCTTTCAAAGAATTTTTAAAACTCACGCATCTTGAAGGTTAACATAAGCACTTAAGATGAGGCAAACACTCTGCTAGGTCAACCCTAGGAAGTAGGTGCTATTGTTATATGTAATTCTACAGTGAGAAAGTTGGGAACTAAAGAGGTGCAGTAACAAATATGAGTCCAGGGACTAGGGCTGGCAGATGTAGCCTGTAACCCCAAAACAGGCTAACTCCAGCGTCCAACCTGAACAATTAGAAACCTTACTGTAAATTAGCTTAACGGATTCCCAGCCTCCTCCCCAAGAAAGTCAATTCAGGAGGTCTGGAGAGGGGCCCAGTAACCTGCCTTTTTTTTAAAAAAAAAAAAAACAGATATAATACAGTGTTGCTTTGGTTTTGTTTTCCCAATGCTATCTTGACCCAGTTTTAAGGTCCTGACTAGAGGTCAGTCAGTTCCTTTTCCTGAGCAGCTCATTAAGTCTACATCCCAATCACTCTCCTTACTGGAGCTCACACTCTGGGCAACTAAACACCCACCCCAATTGCCCCAGGGCCAGGGAACAGATAACTAGACAAAGCACCAAAACCCTGGAGCCCCCCAAATTATTCAAATCAGCCAATCCCCAGGGGCTCCACAAACCTAGCTAACACCATCCTACTTGCCATAGAAGAGCTGCCCTCTACTGCTGCAGCTTGCTGTTACCCTGTTCCAGTGTGGAACCCACTGTGGACCCTGCCTGGCAGCTCTCTCTCCTTGGAGCTGTAAGTGACAAGAGTTCTGCCTTTCATCTCTCCAACTATCAATGCGCTCTGTCTCACCATCAAAAGAATCTTTCTTATGAGACAGTTGGCACTGTGAGCAGTCATGACCACTGACTCTTGAATAACTTCCTGGGGTTCTGCTCTTGGTATACTAATTGGTTCTAAAGCACCCTGAGAGTTGGTTGGACCCGAATTTGAGCTTCCACTTAAGTAGCCTTGTTGCCTACTGCCGTGTCTGCCTGAGGTGGCTTCCAAGTCTCTCTGTGGGAATACTCAAAACAAGGTGTGCTAACTGGCTAAACTCCAGGGACTCCAGGGACTTAAGACTAGTCCAAGTGGGGCCCACATTAGGGCAACAGAACTATACGCCTCTTGAGCCTCACTTTCCTGGGTCAGGACATTTTATTTAGGACCTAATTAATGAACAGGTCATTAACGCCACTCCTTGCGCATTTGACAGCTGATTTTACATGCTCTTAAATGTGAAAAAGTAAGTGGTGCCTCTTGGTGGGTCACTACAACCTTAATGCTGTGGTCCTACCCATTAAAGCCCCAAATCCAATACCAGATATTATTAAAATTACTAATCTCATCTAATTAATAACTGGTAAATACATTGCTATTATAGATTTGGCTAATCTGTTCTGTTCAGTGCCTATTTCAACAATTTGTTAGTCACAGTTTACCTTCATGTCTGAAGGGATACAATGCACCTTTAGTAGGCTGCCATGGAGGACCTCAGCAGCTTTGTCACCTCACAGACTTCACAGACAAGATCTACCTGCATCTGTCTTTCTCCAGAAGCACAGGTAATAACATTGTACTGATGACATTCTTCTCCAAGGAGTTTCGATTCACACACTCATTAAGGACATACAAGTGTACCACCTTTTAGTTCTTTTGGGGTTCTGGAGGCAACATATTCCTCACTTGCAAATTTTACTTAATCTCACTGTTACTGCTACTAATGAATCAGCCACTTTAAAATGGGGCCCACTTTAGCAAAAGGCTCTAGAATCTGCCTAGATTAAAATCAACAGGCACTCCCATTAATGCCCTCAGAGAGTCCTTCACTTAAGAGGCTGTAGGAGCCCTTTCTCATGCCTCCTGGAGTCTCTGGAACTAAGATCAAATGTTTGATTAGCCATGGTCCCTAGGATCCTTGGAGACAGAAGTGCACCATATTCCTGACCCATATTTATACAGATGAGATCAAAGGAAAGTCTTAACAGGGCAACTGATACTTGAAGTATGGGGCAAAAGGGGAAGGAACAGTCCAGTTTACTCTGTTAATAATAGAATTGGGGGGAGGGGGCGGATAAGGACAGACTCCAAGTTTTATTTTTATGTATAACTCTGTGTAAAGAGGGGACTTCCCTGGCGGTCCAGTGGTTAAGACTTCACCTTCCAATGCAGGTTCAATTCCTGGTCGGGGAGCTAAGATCCCACATGCCTCGGGGCCAATAAAACCAAAACGTAAAACAGAAGCAATATTGTAACAAATTCAATAAAGACTTTTAAAATGGCCCACATCAAAAAAATCTTTTAAAAAAAAATTCTGTGTGAAGAGAGAATAAAGGTCAGAGAAAATAGGTACAATTATACTATTGGAAGGACTTTGAAATAGTAAGAGATGATGAGGGCCTACATTAAGAAAATGACAGAGGGGCTAGAAAGTTAACAGTTTCGAGATAGACTAACCAATGGAATGTGAGAACTGAAGAAGAAATATCTGTGAAATATTAGATATCTAGCATGAGAAATGGTCTAGATGGTGATGTGTCGATCATAGTGGAAGGGCAAAGGCCCTTTTCTAAGTTTCTTGAATTGTTTAGGCTCCAGGATTCTGTCCTGTCCAAAAAGAGGGGGGAAGAGTTCCTTAAATAATTATTAAGAAGGGCTATTCTTCTAAATTGACCATCTGGAGGCCAAACAACATTTGATATACTTAGAAAAGAAAAAAAGGTGATGATTCACATATCTCATTTTATTACTTATTTGAGAAGAACTTACATTAAGCCACTAGATTTATCAATTATGAGGTCTCTGCTAACATGGTAAAGTTAGTTTCAATGGATTGTACTTCTCTGGTGGCAACTGGGGAGTGTTTATGCTAGGCATTTGTAATGTAGAGTAGACCGCCTTCTAATGAAGGTCGATGGTGCAGGGAATTTAAGGGTAAAATGTAGGATAACAAAAATGTTATTTCTGTTTGTTTGCTTAGGACTAATTTTAAAATGGAGAGAAAGAAGCCATAGAGAGGTAAGCATATTAAACATAGAGGAAAATTGGTGTATCCCAGGGAAAGCATCTGCTACAGATGATCCTTAATTCATTTATCAAATTTTAACCTTCAGCACAGAATCCTATTGCAACCACATGAAATAATTTTAGAGAAAAGGCCAGACAGTTTTGTCTGGCTCTTAAGTTTCAAAAAATTGTAATACAGATAGTATAATATATAAAAGCAGACATAAATATTTTGGTTAATAATCATTTTGATTGCTCTGAGGTAATCCAGTTTACCAATAAAAGACTGCACTGATGTACATAAGAATCACTAGCAAAAAAAAGAATCATTGAGTACTTTTTATTTTATTTTATTTTATTTTTTTATTTTTTGAGTACTTTTTAAAAAGCAAGCATAATGGTAGAAACTGAGTCATTGGTCTGAATTATTAACTAAAGATACAGATTTATTGAAATTGGTGAAGCAAAATGAACTATTTTAAAATACATTAATTCATTGCTGATGGTGAAAGAACTGCATTCATAAGTAAGGGCCACAAAATATTTTTATGATATCAGTGCTACTATTTAAGCAGAAGAAAATGAAAGATGAATGGCATTTACACCTATGTGGAAGAGAAGAGAATTTTGCAAGATGGAGAAAGGAACCATCTGAACCAAGTTTGCAATGAGCATAGCATATTAATAGAAAAGCAAAGAGACTAACCAGTGAGAAGTTGAGTTTAACAGATAGGATAGGGTTAAATCAGTGGCTCTCAACAAGGGGCAATTTTGCCCCACCCCACAAGGGACATCTGGTAATGTTTGGAGACATTTTTGGAGTTTAGTGGTAGAGGTCAGGTTTGCTGCTAAACATCCTGCATTACACAAGACTGCCTTCCACAAACAAGAATTATCCAGACCAAAATGTCGATAATGCCAAGGTTGAGAAGCCCCGGTCTAGATAAATTCGAGGAGTTTAGTTCGTTGTAGAAGGAAGCAAAGAACCACTAGAGATGCTTGATCAGCTGATGACACAATGAAATCATGCTAAGAATGACTAGACTAGAAGTGAGATGTAGGTAATGAATGAGGACATGGAAGCTGGGACCAGGGAATACAGGTGTGAGGAAACACGGGTGAAAACTGAAGTGGTCCCCTGGGAAATGAAGAGGAAGAGCTCAACAAGAGTGACACTATGAGAAAAAAAACCTCAAAGGACTTGAACTTTTCTGAAACCTGCATCCATATATGATTGATTCACCTCTGATGTTATCCTTTATCAACTGTTAAGACTCTAAACTTCCTCAATATTCCTAATCTAGTTCCTTTATTATGTCATTTAAGAGCTTGGACAACAAAAGTATTTTAAACTATTGCATTTCTTGGCCTTTTTCTCTTTTTAATTTTTAAATATGTAATATTTTCACATAGTTCTTAATATAAAAAATACACAGAAAATTATATAGCAAAAAAAAAAAATGTTTCTCTCAGCTTTGTTCTCCATCTGATGGTTCCCACCCACCTACCTTCTCTTAAGTCTCTTACGTATCCTTGCAGGGTTTTTACCTCCTTACTGATTCAACTGAGAGATTCTTATGGTTTTAAATCAGTAATAATATATCAATTCTGAGATTGTGCTTAAAAAAATAAATGGAGAAAAACATTTACAAGAAAAAAAGCACATTTCAACAGTTTGAGTGAAAGTAAAGAAAACAAAACTATGAAATAAGGACAGGTCTTACATAAATACTATTCTCACCCCTGTTTCTATGTGCAAAGAAATGGAGGTAAAGGGAAAAGCAGTGTTGGATTTGCAGAGTGAAATTGAAGTTTCTTTTGATAAGAATTCTAAATCGACAAAAATATTTCCAGCACAATTGAACTGCTGAACTGGCTTACAAAAAGTTGTCAGGGGCCTCCCTGGTGGCGCAGTGGTTGAGAGTCCGCCTGCCGATGCAGGGGATACGGGTTCGTGCCCCGGTCTGGGAGGATCCCATATGCCGCGGAGCGGCTGGGCCCGTGAGCCACGGCCGCTGGGCCTGCGCATCCGGAGCCTGTGCTCCGCAACGGGAGAGGCCACAACAGTGAGAGGCCCGCATACCGCAAAAGGAAAAAAAAAAAAAAAAAAAAAAAGTTGTCAGAAAAGATGTGACAAAACAAGTAGCCAAAATAAATTAATATCTGAGCTAGAAGCCCAACTGACAATCCTGAGAACTTTGACCAAGACTCTCCACATAGCAGGCTCCAAGCCTGGATTGAAGCTAATTGAGGGAAATCTATGAATTGTTCAGCAATCAAATAAGTGTTGCTGTGAATTCATTTGGGGGGTTACTAATATCTTTTAGGGTGATTTACTTTAATTAATAAAGTCAAAATATGTTCCTAAATAAAACAGAAAAGACTCACATGTAAGGATTATATATGGAACTATTAGAAACAGCAGTACAAAGTTTCAAGATTTCTTCTCAGAAAATAGGAAATTTTATTGTAAAATTTCTCTGATATAGATATAAAATTTTTAAAGCATGACAAAAATGCTACTAAAAGAGGTTCTTTCCTTCGCCATCTATTCTTTGAGCTCCTACTGGTGTTTGGACTGATCCAGGTGCTAAGAATACAGCAAGTGATGAAGCAAAGTTCCTGCACACACGATGTTTATATTGAAAGAGGGAGAATGGAGTGGGGAGGTGAGCAAAGTGGACTATAAAGAACACATGTGTGAAAGATAATTTGCTACATTAGAACTTGGATAGATGAACAAGGAGGAGTACTACTCAGTTCCTATTTTGTTTCCTTCTTTGCCTACAAAGAGAATCATATTCAAATTGGAAAGCACAGAAAACACATTATAAAGAGCAAATTATAGGTCAGAAGACATGAAGTTAGAAATTAGACGTGAACTTCCCCACAAAATCATAGTTGAGAGTCGTGGAAAGATTTGCATATGGAATTACAAATCATTAGCTACTTTTTGAATTTTTATAAAGATAAAGGAAGTTTGAGAAAACTGGTGAAAAGTTTCTAAATTGGGGTGAAAAGTGGCTTCATGAAGCTTTACACCAATGTGTTAATTGTTGACCCTGACTAGAACTCTAAAAATGAATATCAAATAGAATAGTTCTAAATCTTTCTGAAAAGGATGCACTGATTACTGAACACCAGCAGAGATTAACTGTGGCTAGAATGTCTAAATCAGAGAAAAAATTTTGAAATACTTCATCTTGATTTATCAAAGCATTTGTAAAAATTTCTCCCAAGTCTTCTGGACAAAATAGAGAAATGTGGCTTATTGATGTACACAAAGTTTCAATGGACTATAGTGACAAACCAGAACTAAGAAAACGTAGTCTGCATGCATTAAAATAACATGATACTCTACATAGAAAATCCTTAAGATGCCACCAAAAAAATACTAGAGCTCATCAATGAATTTGGTAAAGTTGCAGGATACAAATTAACATACATAAATCTGCTGCATTTCTATACACTAACAATGAACTATCAGAAAGAGAATTAAGGAAACAGTCTCATTTACAACTGAATCAAAAAGAATAAAATACCTAGGAATAAACCTACCCTAAGGAGGTAAAAGATCTGTACTCAGAAAACTTTAAGACACTAATGAAAGAAATTGAAGACGACACAAACAGATGGAAAGATATACCATGTTCACCAATTGTAAGAATGAATATTGATAAAATGACCACACTACCCAAGGCAATCTACAGATTCAATGCAATCCCTATCAAAATAGCATGAGTATTTTTCACAGAACTAGAACAAATAATTTTAAAATTTGTATGGAAACACAAAAGCCCCCAAATAGCCAAAACAAATTTGAGAAAGAAGAACGGAGCTGGAGGTATCACACTCCCTGACTTCAGAACTACAGTAATCAAAGCAGTATGGTAGGGCTTCCCTTGTGGCGCAGTGGTTGAGAGTCCGCTTGCTGATGCAGGGGACACGGGTTCGTGCCCCAGTCCGGGAGGATCCCACATGCCGCAGAGCGGCTGGGCCCGTGAGCCATGGCCGCTGAGCCTGTGCTCTGCAACGGGAGAGGCCACAGCAGTGAGAGGCCCGCATACTGCAAAAAAACCCCCAAAAAACCAGTATGGTATTGGCACATAAACAGACACACAGATCAGTAAAACAGAATAGAGAGTCCAGAAATAAACCCATGCACTTATGGTCAATTAATCTATGACAAAGGATGCAAGAATATACAACAGAGAAAAGCCAGTCTCTTCGATAAGTGGTGCTTGGAAAACTGAACAGCTACATGTAAAAGAATGAAATTAGGACATTCTCTAACACCATATACAAAAATAAACTCAAAATGGATTAAAGACCTAAATGTGAGACCTGAAACCATAAAACTCCCAGAAGTAAATATAGCCAGAACACTCTTTGACATAAATCATAGCAATATTTTTTGGATCTGTCTCCTAAAGCAAAGGAAACAAAATCAAAAATAAACAAATGGGATCTAATTAGACTTAAAATCTTTTGTACAGCAAAGGAAACCGATGATGAAATGAAAAGACAACCTACTGAAAGAAAGAAAATATTTGCAAATGATATGACCAATAAGGGGATAATATCCAAAAATATATAATCAGCTCATAAAACTCAACATCTAAAAAACAAACCTCACTTAAAAAAATGGGCAAAAGACCTGAATAGACATTTTTCTAAAGAAGACATACAGATGGCCAACAGGTTCATGAAAAGGTGCTCAACATAGCTAATCATCAGAGAAATGCAAGTAAAAACAACAATGAGGTATCACCTCACACCTGTAATAATAGCTATCATCAAAAAGAACACAACAAATGTTGGCAAGGATATGGAGAAAGGGGAACCCTCGTACACTGTTGGTGGGAATTTAAATTTGTACAGCTACTGTGGAAAACAGTACCAAGGTTTCTCAAAAAAGTAAAAATAGAACTACCATATGGCCCAGCAATTCTACTCCTGGGTATATATCCTGAAAAAAACCCCACTAATTCAAAAAGATACATGCACCCCAATGTTCATAGCAGCATTATTTATATTTGCCAAGATATGGGAGCAACCTAAGTGTCCATCCACAGATGAATGGATAAAGAAGCTGTGGTGTACCCAATGCAATACTACTCAGCCATAATGGAATACTACTCAGCCATAAAAAAAGAGTGAAATTTTGCCACTTGCAACAACATGGATGGACTTGGAGGGTATTATGCTAAGTGAAAAAAGTCAGACAGACAAAGACAAACACTGTATAATATCACTTATATGTGCAATCTAAAAAATACAACAAACTAGGGAATATAACAAAAAAGAAACAGAGTTAGATATAGAGAGTAATAAACTAGTGGTACCAGTGGGGAGAGGGAAAGGAAGAGGGGCAGAGAAGGGGTAGGGGATTAAGAGATACAAGGTAGTATATAAATTAAATGTTACAAGGATTTACAATACAACACAGAGAATATAGCCAATATTTTATAATAACTATAAATGGAATATAACCTTTAAAAACTGTGAATCACTATGTTGTGCACCTGAATAAAATACTATACATAAACTATACCTCAATTTAAAAAATTATAAAATAAAATAAAGTTAGGCATTAAAATAAAACTGTTGGATACCTCCAAATCGTGGAAATAAAATACAATGACAACTCAAATATAACATTTTTCTGCTGCAATTAGGAAGAAAGAAATAACAAGATAACATATACCTCCTGAAGAAAGTACACAGCACTACCTATGAAGTAATCTTGGCAAAAAAAGGGGGGAAACACAAACTGAACTGAATCTAATTTTCTAGTTTTTATGAAAACTTGTGTAAAATATTTTTAGAACATATTGTGTTTCAGCTAGTTTTTATGAAAACTAATATTTATAACTAGTCAGCAAAGAACAGATAAGAAAGTTGAGTGGACACCATTTAGGAAATTGCTCCTGGGTACGTGCCCATCAGCCATCTGGAAAGCTTCAAAAACAGCTGGTGAGATAATTTGAAAGGAGTTAACTTGTGGAAATGAAACTGGTGGGTATGTGTTTCAGTAATAATTTGGCTTGCAATAGTGATTGTAATAAGGGTTGTCTTCATTCACAATTTTACCTCAGCTCACATTTTCTCTTGAAATTCCACAGAGACTGTTGCCACCTCACCAATGACCTCCAATGGTCAATTCTCTGTCCTTATGTTACTTGACCTAACAGTAGCATTTATCCATTTGACCACATCCTCCTTTTAAATACACCTTTTTTATTTGCCTTTTGGACCTCATTCTTGGTTTCATTTTGCTTCATAGGCCACTCCTTCTCAATATCCTCCAAAGAGTCCTTTTTCTTCGAAACCTCTAAGTACTAGAGGTTTATTTAATACTCATCTTTTTCCCTCACTTATTCTTGAATCCATCAGCAAATCCTGAAGGCCTATGTCTTCAAAACACATCCCAAATCTGACCTCTTTATCGCCACTATGGCTATCACGTTAGTCCATGTTACCATTATCTCTCACCTGCACTACTGTAAATGGCTCCAAAGTAGATGTCAGCTTTCTCCACTGTTCTATAACAGCCTACTCCCAATACAGCAGCTGGAGTCACCCTTTAAAGTACCTTATATCATGTGACTCAGATGCTGAAAAGCCTTCAACTAAATTCGCATCTAGGATAAAAGTCCACAATCCTGCCTCCTAGGCTGTGATTACCTTTCTGTCCTCCTTTCATGTCACTCCTTCATGTCCTCCAGCCACAGCCACCCTGGCCTCCCTGCTGCACCTTCAATTCCCCATAGACACCACACTCCCACCTGAGAGCCTTTTTACTTGCTTTCTCAAAGACATTCCTTTCTCAAATAACATCCCCATTCCTTCTTTTCAATTACCCTGCTCATAGCACTTAGAGATGCTGGAATTCTAGCATAAGTCTATGTGCCGATTGTCTACCATCCCTAATTAGAACATACACTCCACGAAGATAGGAGCTTTGTCTCTTTACCACTCTGGTATATCCTCAGCACGAGCAAAATGTGAGACGTGGAATAGAAACTCAATGAATATTTGTAGGATTAATGAAATAATGAAGGGAATGGCAGAATAGAGTAATAATTCCACTATTTTCTGCTCTGACCAAAACTTATTCAGAGTATTTTGTTTGATATTTAGCACCACATTTTAAGGATGCTGGCAATGATGGTGTTAGGTACACACACACACACACACACACACACAGAGAAGGCCATGTGATGATGAAGGCAGAGATTGGAGCTACGGAGCTATAAGCCAAAGAACACCAATGATTTCTGGCAAGCCACCAGGAGCTACCGAGAGGCAAGGAAGGAATCCTGTAAGGTTTCAGAGGGAGGATGGCCCTGCCAACACCTTGATTTTGGATTTGTAGCCTCTAGAACTCTGAGACAATAAATTTCTCTTGTTTTAAGCCACCCAGTTTGCAGCACTTTGTTATGCAATCCTAGGAAGTTAATATAGATGGTAAGTCTAGAAAATCATATTTGAGGAGTAGATCTTCCACCTAGAAAAAAAAGGATGGTTGGTGAGAAGTATGATTATAAGCAAACATTAAATACCAACTTTCAGGGCTTCCCTGGTGGGGCAGTGGTTGAGAGTTCACCTGCCAATGCAGGGGACACAGGTTCGTGTCCCGGTCCGGGAGGATCCCACATGCCATGGAGCGGCTGGGCCCGTGAGCCATGGCCGCTGAGCCTGCACGTCCGGAGCCTGTGCTCCACAACGGGAGAGGCCACAACAGTGAGAGGCCCGCGTACCAAAAAACAAAAAAAACAACAAAAAAAACCAACCAACTTTCAACTCCTTGGTGGGGCAATACATAAGAGAGAATATGTACTTATCTGAGTAGCTTTGGAGGACATATCCTAGGTTATTTATTAATTGGGGTTGCATTTCAAAGAGTTGTAAAATATTAGGTAGTCTGGAGTTAGGTTACAGTTTGAGAAAGAGAAAGCCAGATATGTCTGGTCACATCTGTTGAACAGTCAGAGAGAATCTGCCAGATGCTTATGTAAATGGGAGCTAAAAATTCTTCTGGCAAAGAACTCAAGCAATATATGCTGCTGAAGTTCAAACGCGTCTGTACATTTCTGGCAAGGTATCAGGGTGGAACCAAAAAATTCTGGTTCAGGGAGTACTGAGGAATCTTTAAGGGGGAAAAAAAAATTCTAAAGAAAAAGCACCTAGGCACTCCGAGGGTACATTAGTTAGGGCTGAAGCAGAGGAGGAGAACTGCTATGAGCGATACGGAATAAAGGGTTTACTACAGAGATTAGGTCTTACACAACTGTGGCATCTGGTGAAGAAATCTACAAAAAGCTGTTGTTTCTATGTCTGGTGGCCGGCCTGAATTTACTGTCAGTCAGCAGGACCAGAAGTAGGGCTGAAAAGCACAACATGAAGCAGAGGAGAGTGAGGATAAATAGAACCTGCAACCCGTACTAACAAACTGAAATCACAGGGTCAAAATTTAACCCTTTTCTATCTCTCACCACTTCCAACCTCAACCACGTGGGAGATCTTCAGGAGAAACGGGTACGCTTCATTACAGATCTGCCCATGTGTCTGTCCCAGAATCAGAGAAGCTGGAAGAGATCTGGAAAGAGCTGGATAGAAGGCTGAGAACTGAGTGAGGCACTAATCCCTGATACAAAATTTTATGAAGTGCCCAAAAGCTTAATAATCAAGATAAATGATATTTTAATGAACTATTTTAAAAATCAAATTAGTGCAAAACTCTCTGATGAATAAAATATCAAAATTTTATATAAAGATAGTATCCAACAGGGATTAGTGTAAGACTAAGTTGTGCAAGGGCAGAGTCACATCCTGTCTTCATTTTATCAGTGTAAATGCTAACAGTGCATATTCTTGGCAATACAGCACGGTCCTTCTTCAAGGAAAGCCAGCCTCTCTTTTCTTCAAAGGTCTCAGTGTAGTTGAATTGGCCTAAGTTTGGGGATTGGTTGAAGGGGTTAAATTCAGACTTTTGCTTACCAAACTAGAAACTGTCTGGTTGTTCAAATCAAGTAATACTTCATTGGTTGCTTCACATATTTCAGTTCTGGAACAGTCAAATCAATTAGCCAGTACCAGCAATCTCTGAGGATCAAACCAGTCTACTTACTCCTTCTCTACTGCCTGCTAACAGTAACCACGTCCAACTTGTTTCTGGCATTTTCGTGCCACCACTTGACTTCCAGCGCTCCGGGGTCCTATCATCTCTACTGAAATCATGCCTTGAGTTTGATGACAGCAGTTTCTGCTGTCATTTATCACCTATCAACAATAGCTACAACAGAGACCTTCAAGGATGCTGATGCTTATTTCTCACAACCCTGATGAAGGGACTGTTCTCTGGACCCTTCTGGAAGAAACAGTTAGGAGTTGGGTACATGATTTTTATGATAAATCCACTTTAGAATTCTGATATCCTTACACCTTTAGATACCTGCCTGTATGTTTTACAAAAGATTTGGCAATTCAACTTTTTTTTCAGTGTGGGCCAACTTTGGATCCAAGGTTCAGTCAACCAAGCAAGGAAATTGTGAGAGCTACTCCAAGCTGCCCAGGTTAACACAATGAATCTAGAATTTCTGCTTAGTGCATCCATATTAACAAATTCAGCCAAGTCCAACTTTACAGTTCTTCTACCCTGATGCACTATTCCTTGGTATCCACTCCCATATATGTCCCTTAGATTTGTATCAATATAAATTAGCATAATCTTGGTATTTTTGGTGTGGTTTGAGACTCCTCACAGGTTATGCTTTTTACCTTATCCTTTGGGGCCCTTTGGGACTTGTACCTGGGTTATAGCTCTAAAAAGAATCAGAAGTGTTGGAGTTAAGTCTTTAAGAAGATCCGCAGTCCCTTCTAAGGAAACAACTACCAGGGAAGGAGGTAAAGGGACCCTAACCTCTTCTCATAGGAAGGAAGGAATATGTCTACTGGCAAAGGAAGTTTGGCCAGATTTAGTGGTCAAGGTTATCAGCTTCACTGGTTGCTGCCTCATCCCAACAAGATGGGCCAGCAGACCAATAGCGACATGTGCTAGCTACATGTGGCACCTGGTACCCTACAATGACTGTAGGAGCTAATGGCAGCTGATCCACTTCTGCCCTCTAAATCTCACTATATCTCCTATGGCCAACCCTCATTCAAAACTATAGGTGGAAGGGAATTCTTGGAAAAGTAGTTTTAGCTTGGCTAATTGATTTTTTGTTTCTGTTTATAATTTTGTACATCAAATCAGAATATACTAGATTTGATACTATGTTTACTGCTTTCTTGTGAAATAGAAACATGGTTTTACATTTTGCTTGTGTGAGGGGTGTGTGGAGTTAAAATGAAATAAAAATATTTACATCATTTATTTTAGTTTTATATTAAGGCTCAAAATGTTTGGTCATTTTACATTAACCTAAACCTTGGAGATACTTTAATTCAGACTCTTTATAACTGACTTTAAATTTCATTAATCATTGAGTAGTGGAAATTGGTAGTGTTTCTATCCTCACCATCTCCTGGAAACCACATAATAAAGGAATAAGAAAAGAAAATTACAGAGGCAATTCAATTTCACATGCTCCACTCTAGGCTACTGTCAAAGCTATTTCCTAATATATCAATCACTATTTCCTTAGACAAGACAATAACTGGCAAGAACATCTGCATACCATGCAAAAATAAGGATAGGAGCATTGCTTGCTTTTAGAAAAATGTATCAGTTTCTACCTGTTTAAATAAAATAGGTAGCATTTGCCAAAAATTACATGGTTCTTCAGGCTGCGAAGTCTAAATAAAGGTCATTCTTAGAACTGTTGCAGGACAAGTAAAAGAATATAACTAAATGCTTAAGTTTAAATTAAGAAAGAATATCTTAGTAAATCATTATGGATTAGAAAGGATCAGATCAGAAGTCTGGGAAAGTTTCTAGGGACAGTCGTTGTCAATATTTATAGCATGTTTTTCCTGTGAGAAGCCATCTGATCTTCCAGCTCTTTTCTACGTGAGCTCTGCACTGACTGCCCCCACTAAAGGTTTCCTTTGACACAGGAAGTCATATCATATTCTTTTTGGATCACAGGCATGACTGATATTCAGCCAATACACACCAGCACAACACATCTACTCTTATTTGTTCTGATTTGTTAGATCTTTATTCTGATTGGTCAGAAGTCTGATTGTTTAGTATCAGCATCACACGAATTGTTAAAACATTTAATATGTCATCCCAGCCTGAACCAATATATATCATCTTAATTATTATAATTTGTGTTGTGATAACTCATAGGGCAAGTTCTCACATTATTCTCTTCCCGCAGGAGGTCTTTGCCAATCTTTGGGTTTTGTATGTCCATATAAATTGTAGAAGAGATTTTTAAGTTCCATATAAAACCTGCTGGAATTCTGATAGAATTGCCATGAATTTAAAAATTTGGGAGGAGAATTTAATTATTTATGATTTTGTGTTTTTCTTTCCATAAATATAGATAGAACACATATCTATTTACTTAGAGCTTCTTTAATATCTTTCAAAATAATGTTTCTTACACATCTGGGTACTAATGGCTTTGTTTTATTATTATTATCCCTGTCAACTGAAAGAAAAACACACAACATGAGAGTTGTGAGTTTAAGTTGTATTCGGGGTCTTGCTGAGGACTATATCTTGGGAGAGAGCAGCTCAGTTAGCTCTAAGGAAACTGCTCCAAAGAAGTAGAGGAGAAGCCAGTTTATATATGAGTTTTAGCTAGGAAATAGATGTGCAGTCAAGCATACATCTTGGTAAAAGATTACTGCTATTTACAAAGAACAGATATCTCAAGTTAATGATTTTCATGCTTTTGTTGTGTATTGAAAGATGCAAGAATCTGGGTTCATTAAAATTCTTCCTGAAATACACATATAACCAAGGGCCTGCTTGTCCAAAGCACAGAGTGCCCATCCTGTTAATGTCTTAGTTTCTTCTCAGGGTGCCATCGGTCAGTGACTGTGGTGGATTACAACTTAACCCTAATAGAACTGTGGGGTGAGCAACACTGTAAGTTATTCTTTTTTCACATGCCTATTGTAAATGGTGTTTTTCCAAATTACATGTCTAAACTCTAATTAATTTCTACTCTTCCTTTTTTTCACATTTACATATAATTAATTCATTTTTACTGTGGTTGTTAATCTATTCAAATTTACTTGTTACTATCTTAATGTTTTCTGTTTGTCCTATTTTTCTATACTACTGCTTTTGTTTTTTCTTCTTACTGTTTTAACAGTGTGTATCCTACATTTCTTTTAGGTTTTATCTTTGAACTTTACCCCCCAAATTCTAATATTTAACAGTTTATCAAGCCCTCTCCAGAATAATACACAACTCTTAAAACACTGTAAATATAATCATGCCCTGCCTAACGAACATGCTATTGCTGTTCTGTATTTTCGTTCTCTTGTCTCTCTATATATACAATATTTGTTTAGGTTTACATACATTTTTCATTTCATTTCTCACCAGTTCCTTCACATTTCAGATTTTCCTCTTCCTTAAAAGTATATTGTTCTGTTGTGAGAATTTCCTCACAGACAACCAAGTCTGCCATTCTGGCAGAAGCAAAATATCATGTGATTAATTTTTAAAATGCCCTGGTAGAATAAAGCTCATATATTTTTTCTACCCAGGATGAACACTAAATTCAAATAGTTGAGTTTTTCCCCTAAAGTTAGAACTATTCATTTTTAAGCAAATTCCAAAAATTGGCAGAAATATTCTTCTAGCTGGTATATATGACAGTACCATCAACACATCTAATTCCAAATATTTTATAGAAGTTCATGTCTCTATTTCATAGCTTTTTCCATAGGTTCTGATTTGTTCTTGAAAACAGTGCTCTTTTCTATAATCAGATGATAGATGCTTGCTGTCTATCTCACTACATCATTTATTCTATTTCTCAGAGATCTCTTGTGGACTGTAATCAAAGTCTGAAATATTACAGAAGCACAATGAAAATCTAACACTGAAATCTTAACTTTTCTCTGAAATCACAAACAAATGTGCTTGTAAAATTGTGAGACCAGCTCATTAAGAACTCATAGAGTATACAAAAATTATACTTAGATGTCTTAGAGATATTAAAATGACATAGGCTTCAGATAGATTGAAGGCATTATTAGCGTGGTCCTTTCTGTCACTCAGTTTGGTCATTTACTCATCAAAGAAAACCTCAAGGTCAGCACCTGCATTCTTCACTACTTACACTGAGGTGCAAAACTTTTGCAAAATATTTACCCAGAAAACAACTAGTTCCATTTCCAAAAGAACTTTCAGCATTCTCATTTAAAGTATTTAAAATTATTTTTATTTGCCATATAGTGCTAACCAAAAGTGTATTTTCACGCTTCTCTGCAGACCCACATTTTAAGTAAAATTACCCCAGAAATCCTGTAGATACGCTATCACAGCACTTGTGCCAATAGAAATATTTCCTAAAAGATGGATAAAAAAATGACTTTAAGATTTATTATTAAAAAGTCTGATTTTAACTAAAACTCTAGATAAGTTACTAAACTGCTACACACATTACTGTGCAAAACAGAGTCTGTAATACCTGGATATTCTAACATGGAGTTCTCAGTAGGTTTCCTGCAACTGCCTCTTTTTTTTTCTCTCTCAGTCAGTGTCCCACCTGCACTGGGTAATCCTGCTATTTTCAAACTTGGATTAAACACCACTGCAGATTATGTGACTTCATTATTTGAGTGGTTGCTGAAAGGCCAGATGATGCAATCCAGAATCCTTAGTCCCCATGGTATAAATAGTGACCACTAGGAAATGGGAAACAGGAAGGAACTAGCCAGATAAATACCCTTTTTTTTTCTCTCTCTCTCCTATAGATTACTCCAAATTCAATGCCTTCTATATTCCTTCCTTGCAAGCTCTGTACTTGGCCAAGTAAACAAGTCTGCCTAGTGATTTGCTGTATGTATCACATTATCTGCCTTGCCTCATTTCCATTTTCCCTCACTCCCAATGCCTAAGGCTTGTACATTCCTCCCAAATTATTGCCAACCTAATTCTTGTCTCCAGTTCTACTTTAGAAGACCCAGGCACAGGGGTGGGGGTGAGGGATAAATTGGAAGATTGGGATTGATACATACACACGACTATATATAAAATAGATAACTAAAAGGACCTACTGTATAGCACAGGGAACTCTACTCGGTACTCTGTAATGGCCTATATGGGAAAAGAATCTAAAAAAGAATGGATATATGTATATGTATAACAGATTCACTTTGCTGTACACCTGAAACACAATATTGTAAATCAACTATACTCCAATAAAAAAATTTTTTAAAAAATGACGACCCAGGCAAAGGCAGTAGTGCATCTTTATAGCACAAATTTTATATATATATAAATTAGGATTTGGTAGCTAGAGGAAAAAACCACAGTGTGTCATTGTATAGATATGTCTGTTTTTTTTTTAACATCTTTACTGGAGTATAATTGCTTTACAATGGTGTGTTAGTTTCTGCCTTATAACAAAGTGAATCAGTTATACATATAAATATGTCCCCATATCTCTTCCCTCTGTGTCTGTTTTCTTAATTTCTTTTTCTCAAAAATTAAAATCTTATATTATTAAACTTCAAGAGAGACCACCAATGAGTTAAATAATATTAATTATGCTAAGGAGTAATATTGAAATAGATTTTATGGTTTGACTCAGGGCACTACGACAAGCCAGATTTCTTCAGAGTTCATAGGCAGATAATGACAATTATAAAGTGCTGTGATCTCAGTCAGATTAAGATAGCAGTTCCCAGGGCTTCCCTGGTGGCGCAGTGGTTGAGAGTCTGCCTGCCAATGCAGGGGACACGGGTTCGTGCCCCGGTCCGGGAGGGTGCCACATGCCGCGACGCGGCTAGGCCCGTGAGCATGGCCGCTGAGCCTGCACGTCCGGAGCCTGTGCCCGCAACGGGAGAGGCCACAACAGTGAGAGGCCCGCGTACCGCAAAAAAAAAAAAAAAAAAAAAAAAAAAAAAAAAAGTGGGACGAATCAAGGCAGGCCCACATTAAAAAAAAAAAGATAGCAGTTCCCAGAACAAAGTATAAATAGCAACAATCTTCTGATAAGGTTTCCTCTACCTTACTTCATCCTCTATGTTTCCTTCATATGGAAATAGGTGGTTATAGTGTAGTTTGAGAGGATGAAGTAATAAGCAAAAGGAGAAATAAAGAACTATTCTGTAGTAAAAAAAAAAAAAAGTCAGCCTTAAGATTCCTTCTGAGTCAGACTTGGTCTTAGACACTTCCTTGCTTCCATGAATTTGGCAATACCAAATGAAGAAATGAAAACATCCAAAGTTGTCTACAATCTACTGCCTCTGTTATGCAGATTTATATTTTTAGTAAGGGCTCCAAATAAGAGAGGTTTTGGATGGTACTAAGGAGTATGTTTCACTTGACAGATAATAAATTGAAGTCCAAAGAAGTTATTTCCCTGTTATATCTAACTCTGAAAGCTCTGTTTACTTCATTACTCCAAATATAGTAAAGGATGAGTGTAAAGTGAGGGGAACTAGTGAAAATTTTCTAATATCTAACTTAATTCTATTGGAGAAGTCACAGTGTTGGTGGGAAATCAGTTTTGATAATTTTCTTTAAAGATATGACAGTTATTCTATAAGTATAGTATGATTTTCTAATAAGACCTCACCCTCACTGTTCCTCTAAGCTGTCATTAGGTGGCAATAGATGATTCTGAGAGATATGGTCTCATTTAAGGTAACTTTTGTGTTGAAATGTCAAGATGCAAATCTGTAGACAAAGGCTACAGACAGTGAGCCTTAATATATTGTCAAAGTTTAGGGGTGAGTCAAATGTTTATAAGAATGCAATCCTCAAACACTTTACTATTCGAACAATGGTTCTGGGATCAGCAGCATTGGTATCAGCTGAAAGCTTCCTAGAAACGCAGAAATTAATGCCTTACTCCAGACTTCTTATACTAGAACTGCGTCTTAACAAGGTCCCAAGCTTGAGAAGTAATGCTCTAATAGACTATACAGAAATGTTGGGTCCAGCTAAAGTCAAGAGAAGAAGCATGAAACCAGCCCTTGCCTAATGTAATTTTTGCTGGAAGCAAGAGGACAAGAAAAAATGGTTTCCAGTGTATTAGTTAGGGTTCACCAGAGAAACAGAATCAATAGAATATTTATTTATCTTTATTTATCTATGTATCTATCTTCAAACTGAAACATTGGCTCTTCCTGGGTCTTGAGTCTGCTGGCTTTCATGGTGGACTATATCATTGGCTCTCTTGATTCTCAGGCCTTCAGACTTGGACGTGAACTAAACTATCGACTCTCTTGGGTCTCCAGCTTGCCGAATGCAGATCTTGGGACTTGTAGCCTCTGTAACTACAGGAGCCAATTCCTTCTAATAAACCTCTTTATATATATACCTCTCTCACTCTCTCCATATCTACCTAGATATCTATCTATATAGAGAAACATATATTTTTTGATAGAAAGAGAGAAATTTATTAGAAGGTATTGGCTCATGCGATTAAGGAGGCTGACAAGTCCCAAGATCTGCATTTGGCAAGCTGGAGACCCAAGAGAGTCGATAGTTTAGTTCACGTCCAAGTCTGAAGGCCTGAGAACCAGGAGAACCAACAGTACAGTCCAGTCTGAAAGCCAGCAGGCTCAAGACCTAGGAAGAAGATGTTTCAGCTCAAGACTGAAGGCAGGAAAAAAACCAATGTCCCTGGTCAAGGCAGTCAGATAGGAGAAAATACTCTCTTACTCAGCCTTTCTGTTCTATTCAGGCCTTCAACAGACTGAATGAGGCACACCCACTTTAGAGAGAGCAATCTGTTTTACTCAGTCTACCAATTCAAATGTTAATTTCATCCAGAAAACACGCTCACAGACACATCCAGAACAATGTTTGACCAAGTACCTGAACACTCCATGGCCAGACAAATAAAACTGACACAAAAGTCACCATTACATCCAATAAGATCTAGAGCTAAATGAAGATAGCACCATCAGAAAATATAACTATAAATCACTAAAGAAACAACCTCAACACAGCCCTGGGATTAAGAAGGCAATCTTCATAGGGTCAAGGCAGAACCTTTTCCCAGTCCTACATACAATTTTCAACGAGTTTTAAGACAAAATAACTCATTCAGACCTAAAACAGATAGCAAATTAAATATCTATGGGCAGTAATTGAAAAACAAAAAGCAGAACATGTGTTAAAAAAAATCCAACTACTAGAGAAATATAATCTCAGTGTAAGCCTTCAGCAAAATAAAACATGAATAATACTGGACATTACAGTTTTAATTATAGTAATATATAACTCTTAAAACTTTTCTTTAATGACATGTTACTGCTTTGATTTGTAATCTGAAACCTGACATACTTCTGTGGTACCATAATATAAAAATCAGGTATTATTTTAGTTTTGATCTTTTGGAGCAGTTCTTATTTTTAAGCAGTTTCCTAGTTGGAAAGAATGGTACACAAATATAATTACTCATGAACATGGATAAAATCTTGCAGCATGATTTGTATTTTTAGGTAACCAACTCCTAGGATATTTACAGAATTTTGGTTTCTAATATTATTCTATTTAGTTTTAGTACTATGTGGTCTTATAATTCCATAACATCCATTAGCACTTTTTCATTCACACTTTCAAACTTAGGAGAGAAAATTAAACTGGAAAATAATAGTTTATTTTCATAAAGTTTGAAATCAAAGAATTTTTTTTTAATTGGTTTGTAACCCCCTAAAATTTTAGAATGCAACTCGGGCCATTACTCTCATTTTGAAAACCAACTTCTGCTCAGGAGAGCAGACCAGTTTTTGCCCTGCCTAATGAAGTTCCCAGTCATAATTTCCCTAGAAAAGAGCAAATTAAAGCATACCTTGGTATACTGGTATGAATTCTTTTGAAGACCTTGCAGAGAAACAGTCAAAGGATTTCAATCGGTTAAAATGTTCATCCAAAAATGTTTGATCTAGTCTTCACTGGTTAGCTGATTTTCACTGCTTTAAAATTTCCATAAAATGATTCAGCACCACTTCATAAGAAAACCACCTAACCTCAGTTTAACAGAGCCAACCACCACATTGTGTTTGCAGTTCATCAATCAAGACTGAACTGTCTCCAGTTTAAGCCAGGAGAACACAACTAAGATAACAGTATCTGTTCTTACCAAATATCTCTATCCCTTTTCTTTTATCCCAGTAGAATCCTGATTATTTTTTCTAGAAAATCAACCTCTTCTAACTGTTCATGTATTTCAGGGGAAAGTGACCCAACTTCCAGCTTCCAGGGCAGGCTTTACTGGTCTTAATATAATTCTTCTTTCCAGTGATTGGTTTTAGGAAAGACCTCTCATCTTCCACTGGATATTAAAGTTTTAAAAAAATGTGCCCAGCACCTCATCAATCAGGCATCATGCTAAAGCCTGAATATAAAACTGACATGGAGGAAGCATATGATCTTTAATGACACATCAAGATACTGAATCCATAAAATCTAAAACCTTCCCTTTATCTGAACTTTCTACATATAAAATTATTAATTTTCATATTTTTAAGCCAACTTGAGTTGGAATTTTCTATTCCTTACAGCTGATAGGATTCTATATGATATATGAAGGCTTTCACTTTGAACTTTTGAACACAATTCTATCCCAATGAATGATGCAATGCACTTATGTTCATTCAACACTGCAAAATGTTTTCTCCTTGAATTTATGTTCTATAACAGATCCAGTGTTTGAAGAACCATTCCTTAGCTGCACCATCTGTAGGCACTCTTAACAATTTTGACCAGTCTACATTAAAATTTATAAGATGCTTTTCAAAACAAAGATTAAATCAGTTCCTAATGCTGTGCTCGTCATGGACAACTTGCCCAAAATTTTTTGATCATGCAAGAATCTGTCAGAATAAATATTATTGTCTAGGTGGAGTTATTTATATTTTTATTCTCAACACCCACAGTAGAAAAATGCCACAAACAATTTAACTTTTTCATGCAGTTGTTCTGGAAATTCTTAGCTAACTCTTCAACATGCTAAGTAGTATTTCTGTAAGAATTAAGTTAGAAATTATTATCTGTAGTCTCAGATTCACCATCTCTGCTGCATTCAATAGATACTCTCATCTGTCAGAGGCTTTAAATGCCTAGAGAATAATTTTACTTAAGACATAACTGCATTCCACAGTAGTACTCACTTTTTTCACACATAGAAAAAAAACTAAAAATTTTAAGTCTTTTATATCTTGGGCATTAAGGGTTTTTTGAATTATGAATATTTTCAAATATTTATCATAATTCTGACCAAAATAATTGCGTTTCATAATAATGTCTTACTCTGTGTTTTTCTAACACAGATACCTTTGGTTTGCACACTGAACAAGCAGCATCCTCTTTAATCGGAGTAAGAAATATGTACTCTCAATATATTGCCCTCTCACTTTGATTTTCCAGTTTTGAGAGAGAAATATTTCTCTGAACTCCATGGTAAGAAAGCAGGAGCACAAGTACAGTGATAAATGGCAAATGACAGATTGTTTCACTGTCAAATAAACAGTAGGAATGGGAGGGACTGTGAAGAACTAGAGAGCACGTGACCCAGGTGCAATGGGCATGGCTACTCGTGTTCAGCTAATATGTGCCACCCTGGAAGCTGTTGCCAGTCTCTGAATTTTCAGCAGAAAATGGTAGTCATGTTTTTATGTGAAACTCCCAATTTTAGATTATGACAACCAATTCAAACTTGTAAAACCCTCTTTGGACCAACATTGTACAAACCATAAAAAACTTGTTTGCAGCTCATGTATAAACTTTGAGTTATGAGTGTGACACCAACCACTGGTCTAAACATGAATAAATGAAGATAAAAACTCATCAGGGAGGTGTCACCAGGGAATCACTAACAGGCTGTGAGCTGAGAAGCTTCAAGACCAGGGCCTCTTTTTAAAATGTAAATGTATCATTTACTTTTATAAAAGATATACATGCAAGGACTTTGAAAAAGGGTAAAATAACAAAAGGTTTACTGTGAAAAACAGCAGTCCTCTCTCCCACCCCACTCCCATTTCTTGCTGTAATAGGAAACTACTTTCAGCTACTTTAGTCACTTCTTTTGTTATTTACCTTTTGAACTATGTAACGTGGTACATGGTTGTTAATGTTATTTCTTGAATTTTCAGTTTTAGGCATTATCTATTGACTTTCTGCTACGGAAGTCACTGCCCCCTACACCCACCACATTCTTGCAAACATACACTTGTACACACACAATTTTTCCTCCCATCCTTCCATTATATTTAGAATATTAAGAATATGTAAATGCTATTAATAGCTGAGCCCTTTAGTATGATTACTTTTCCCATCCTGTATAACTTTTCATTTTCCCTTGAATTTATGTATTTTTTTATTTTTTCATTTTTCTTCTTTTTGGTTTACTTATCACCAACTCATCCTCAAAGCATTTTAAGTCATCTATTAATTTCACATTCGTGGAAGCACCTTTCCCAGAGTTTTCTGACCTTCCTCAACTTGAGCTAGTTTCTCACTAGTCTATCACCATGGAATTACCCTTTCCCATCCTCCAGGAAATGCACTTTGTTTCTAGAGTGGAGGCCCCTGCAATCTCATGCCTTCCTTGTCCTCCGATTACACCCTTATTTTGTTGAGCACCTCTTTTAGCAGCTTCCTAAGAATGAGAGGGAGATAATTTTTGAGACTTTAAGTGTATGAAAATATCTTAAGAATATGCTTCCACTTGTTGATAACTTGGCTGAGTATGGAAATTTTTGAATGAAATTAATTTTTCCTCAAAGAGGATACTGCTTCATTCTGTTACCTTTTAGGATTCAGAATTCTGAAGTCATTTGATTTCTTAGTGCTTTGTAACATTTTTTTTTCCTGTCTGGAAGTTTATAGAATCATCTCATTTCCTTTATTTTAAAAATCCGCCCCCCAATCTTTATCTTCCAATCCTTCTATGGAGTTATTTTAGGTCTTCTATGATGTTTTAAATTTCCAGGAGCTTGTTTTAATTTTTGAGTGTTCCTTTTCATGGTAACTTGTTCTTCTTTCATTTTGTGAATTTTGGTTTTGTTGTTATAGCTTTCTTTGGTTTTGTTTTATGTGGCTTTCTTCTCCTTGTATTTTCTGTTTCCTCCAAGTCTCTCCTTTTCTGGTTATTTTTTCTGCCTTCTCTCTCTTTCAGATTAGAGGCTTTCCTCAGATGTTTGGTGTTATCTGCTGGTATTTATGTGGAGTGGTCTAAAATTAGATTGGGAGCTCTGAGGACATGAATGCAACTGAACAAAGTGATCTGACTGAACTGGTTAATTTTAGAAAACCTCTGCTGTATTTTTTAAATTTCTTCTGGATTTCCCAGAGGAAATTCTTCTAAACTGCCTAGAAGGTAAAGACCTGAATTCCAGCTGAAGAAGGCAAGAAGTTTTATGGTCTCTGTATGTGGTATGCACACATCAGGTTAATCCCCCTGTTTGCAGTAAGTACCCCCAACCTCAGTGGTGCCTGGTGGTATCTCCCAAGTAAATTACCCTCACAAGTAAAAAGTCTTGTGGTGAGGAGTGGGGAGAGGTGTAGGGGATGGGGGCAAATGTTTTCCTATGTGGTATGGAGCAGGGAATTTATAAATCTGGCTTCTTAAAAAGACTGTTAACCAAGTTTCTTTACCTCATTCCCACCCTCCCATACCCTCTTCTGCAAGTTCCTAGCCCAAGAATTCCCAAATCATTGGGGAATTTTCTATTCTGCTTAAATTTTTATGACTTATTCAAGTACTTTCCAGCTTCCAAAATTTTGATACATTGTCTCCTCTCCCATTCTCCATGTCCCTGTGAGTTTACACCTATTAAAAATGGATAGGTTTGGGCCTCTCTGGTGGCGCAGTGGTTGAGAGTCCGCCTGCCGATGCAGGGGATACGGGTTCGTGCCCCGGTCCGGGAGGATCCCATGTGCCGCGGAGCGGCTGGGCCCGTGAGCCATGGCCGCTGAGCCTGCGCGTCCGGAGCCTGTGCTCCGCAACGGGAGAGGCCACAACAGTGAGAGGCCCGCATACCGCAAAAAAAAAAAAAAAAATGGATAGGTTTAACCTCTACCTTTACCTAGGTGCAGATCAACCCTGTTAAATATATTAGAAGTTACCATGGTTTTGGTTGGGTCTTTAAACTTGCAGGCTCAGGGAGTAAATGCTGACAATGATGGTGGTGATGATAAGTAATTAAGTGCTTATTCTGTGTAAGACACTCTACTAAATGCTTTATAGGAAAAAGTATCTTCAAGTATATTTTAAAATGGTGTAAGGTTGGTATTAATATCCATATTTTCATATTTTTCCTTTGGGGGAAATGTGGATTAGATACTAACAAAAAACTTTCAGCAGTGAAATATTTTCTTACCAATATTTTTACCTCATCATTTGCTCTTGTCTAGCCACAGGGGCTGCAACGCAGTAGGATGGCATACAATAGTAATCATTGCTTATACCTAGATTTGAGAGGAATGTTTCTAATGTTTTACTCTAATTTCCTCGAATTACAATGTTTGCTGTAGATTTCTGATAGAACACCATTTGTAAATGCAGTTTCCCTCTATTTTTAGATTGCTAAGTGTTTTATTCATTTATCAAATTAGGAGTTATTGTATTTTATCAGTTTTTATTAATCTATCCATATAATCAAATTGTATGTTGATAATGTACGATGTAAAAATCTAATTTTACATTGATAATACAGTCAATTACATTAGCAAATTTCAGAATGCTGAGCCATCTTTGGATTTCTATAATAAAACTTACTTGTTCTAATAGGTAATGATTTTACTTGCTTGAATTTAGGGTATTTGCAATTGTTTTCATACCTGAAATTTAAGAACAGTTTTTAGTTTGTGTTATATCCTCGCCTGATTTTGGTCAGCCTCGTAAAATGAGTTGGCAATATTTCACTTGTTTTCTTTATCAGAACTGCTTGAATCAAGGATTATCTGTTCTTTAGAGATTGAGTAAAACTCACCCCTCTGGGTCTAATTAAAAGTTGGGAAATAGACTTTTCACTAGCTTTCCAAATTCTCATACCCTATTTATCAATCTAGAAAATGGATATTTTAATGTTGATTTTGGTAGAAAATCACCTACTTCTATATTTCCAAATTTATTGACACATAAAATTGACAACAGTGTTGTTAAGAGGTTTAAATAATAAAAAATATATAAAGCACTTAGAATAACTCTGTCATGGAGTAAGTACTCAATATAAATTTTAATATAACTATTAAGTTGATGTGCTACACATTTATTTTTATAATTGTTATCTATTCTATATAATTACACACACGTGTGTATGTTCAAGCAAATTCTTTTAAAATTATGCAGACCAAGATGGCTTTTTGCCCCTTTAAAGCAATTTTGCTCTTTTTTTTCACTTGAAAGCTTAATTCTTAGTGGAAAAACTTAGTTCTCTCATTCAAAATTATGAGGGAAATAAAACCTACAAACCCTCCATAATGACAACAATGAGCAGCCAATGTGGAGTTTTTTTAATCCAATTAAGGGTCGATAACTAGTTTTAGGGGTGATTTTTTTTTTTTTTTTTTTTTTTTCTTTTTGCGATATGCGGGCCTCTCACTGTTGTGGCCTCTCCCGTTGCGGAGCACAGGCTCCGGACGCGCAGGCCCAGCGGCCACGGCTCACGGGCCCAGCCGCTCCGCGGCATACGGGATCCTCCCAGACTGGGGCACGAACCCGCATCCCCTGCATCGGCAGGCGGACTCTCAACCACTGCGCCACCAGGGAGGCCCAGGGGGTGATTTTTTAAAAGTAAGAGCTAGTAGGAAAAAATTATATTTACTTGCTTCTTTGTTAGTAGAAATACATAACCATTTATTTAGTAGTAAACACTACATGCCAAATGCTGCACTAGTGAGATACAAAGATAAGACATGGTTCCAAGTATCTAACTTGCTCAAAATTTAGCGAAGACTGACATACCAATAAATATCTGTAATCCAACGTGTCAACATATGTAGAATACCATAAAAGAGATATGTAGAAATGTTGTCAAAATGCAAATATGGAACAAAATTATTCCACAAGTTTTATATGGTGTGGGGATGTTGGAGAAAGTTACAGAGAAGAGATGTCCCAAGCCTGACATTGGCTGACAACTTTAATAGGATAAGACTCAAATATTTTCCTGGGTCTCATCAGCCACAGGTGATCATCTCACTAACATCTAGCCCCAAGTCCTACCTAATTTTGTTTCTGAAACAGTCTTGCATCTGCTCAAGCATGTTGGTGAGTGACTGTCTCTTTCTTGGAAGAATTAGGAAGGAGAACTTCCTGATTACCCCCTCTGGGGATTGCATGCTAGAGCTGCCTATAATACAACAATAACCACACGCTCCAATTCTACAGGTCTGATTTTTAGCCCTAGAACCAGGACTTTGTTTGCTGCCCCCATTTTTCATTCCTCCTCATTAGTTCCATCCAAAAGCTATTGACCCCACATTAGTTCCACTAAAGCCACTACTTTAATTGTCCACTGTAGATGTCTCTATACATTGTGAAAGCATTCAGGCAAATATGATGTATCTGTCCATCCTCTCCCATATTTGAGCTTTCGTGAAGTCTTTTACAACCTAAGTCAGATCACATCACTTCTCTCCTTACAATCTCCACAAGGCTCCCATCTCACTAAGTTAAAGCCAAAGTCATTACATCTTGCAATGCCCTCTATGGCATGGCTCCTAACTACCTCTGAGGTCTCATCTCTCACAATTTCAACTCCCACTACTGCTTTATAACCACATATGCCTCTTTGCTGTTCCTCCAACCTCAAGTACAGTCCCACCTTAAGACACAGTAGTTGCTATTCCCTTTGCCAAGGAAACTCTTCTCTCAGATATCAGTCTGTTCTTACCTAGTTCAAATTTCTGCTCAATTGTCACCTTATTACAGAGGCCTTCCCAGGCTACGGTGTATAAAATAGCAACCTCTGCTCACTCTGGAACTATCTTCCCTACCTTGCTTTACTTTACTTCACAGCACATAATAAACTCTGACATATTTACCTGTTTTGTTTGTTTTCTGTTTCCTCCAGTGGAATGTAGGCATGGTACTTTGTTTTGTCCATTGTTTTATCTCCAGTACCTGGAATGGTACGTGACACTTAGTAGGTCTTCATTAAATACTGAAAGATTGAATTCCTAAGGCATTTGATACTTTTCCTGTGCTGCTCATTACACTCAGATTTGCAGAGCAATTCACATTCACACCACATCTGTTTTGTATATTACATTGCCACATCTCTGAGTAATGAGATTATGCAGAACCCCAATATAAGAATGAAGAATTAAATGGATAAACAAATGCATGTTGTTCCATAGAAAAAAGATGCATTTCTAGGTAAGAGCGTATACTTAGAGGAATAAAGGATATGCATTTTGTGCAAAACCAAACATACACAGAGACATCTCTGTCCAGTTAGTTCATCCAGAATGTTGAGAGTGATCAATAACTTTCTAAATATGTTGAAATTTGGGGGACCTAAGTAGACTCTTTTTCTTTTATGTGATTCATCTTACTCAGCAGCTGGGATGTTCCATCTTTATAATTGAATACTATTTAATTTAGTCTAGGATATATGAGACTTGGTTTATAATGAATAATTTAAAAGCAAAATCAGATGAAGTAATAATTTTTCCAAGTATCTTTCCCCAGGGAAAGTTCTGCTGGCTAATACTAGCCTGAGTTGTGAGTTGATCTGAAGGTTTATTAAGAGAAGATGAAAGATTTGTAAATGGTTCTGTTTCTTTTAAGTAAGAGGAGGAATGCATTATTTTTACTCCCTAGGGGGAAAATATGCAACTACTTGATTCTACTCTTTCCACTGCAGAAACTAGAAGCAATTTCCTCATAAGCATTTCCATTACTTTTCTCTAAGTCCTCTATTAAGTTTTTTTTTTTTTTTTTTTTCGGTACGCAGGCCTCTCACTGTTGTGGCCTCTCCCGTTGCGGAGCACAGGCTCCAGACGCGCAGGCTCAGGGGCCATGGCTCATGGGCCCAGCCACTACAGGGCATGTGGGATCTTCCCAGACCGGGGCACGAACCCGCGTCCCCTGCATTGGCAGGTGGACTCTCAACCACTGCGCCACCAGGGAAGCCCTCTATTAAGTATTTTAACAGCAAAATGCTCACTAAAAGAAACAGGGGAGTTAGATTAATATGAAACGAGAATATTTAGGTTATCAATATGATCTACATGATTTCTACCTTTTTGAATTTACTGAGGTTTTTTTGGTGGTGAAATATATAATCAGTTGTTTTAAGAGTCCCATGGGAATACACAAGGAAAAAGTATACTGTATTGTCAGGGTACTGTGTTTGGGACACATTGATTAGGTCAACCATATGATTTATTATATTACATGAACTCTTACATATTTTGGTCTACCTCATCAATCATGAACTGACAGTGTTTATTTAAATTCACCTACAACTACTGTGAATTTCTACTAGCACTTTTGCTTTATGTATTTCTGTGGTGTGAAAGGTGGTGAATAAAGATGTTTAAAAGTTATATACTCTGGGGCTTCCCTGGTGGCGCAGTGGTTGAGAGTCCGCCTGCAGATGCAGGGGACATGGGTTCCTGCCCCGGTCTGGGAAGATCCCACGTGCTGCGGAGCGGCTGGGCCCGTGAGCCATGGCCGCTGAGCCTGCGCGTCTGGAGCCTGTGCTCCGCAATGGGAGAGGCCACAGCAGTGAGAGGCCTGCGTACCACACACGCACACAAAAGTTATATACTCTGGACTGCATGTTTCATCATTTAAAAGGGCACTTTTTCTTATTTAACATTTTACCTTGAATAAAACTCATCCATCAAGTCCACTACTTTGTTAAATACCCACACATCCTTCATTCCATTAGCAAACCATTTCCATATCTAGATTTTATTCTCCTCCTAAATTGAGTCATAGTGCTACTCTATTATACTGAAAACTCAAGTTAAATTATAAATTTAACCACTACCAACACATTTTGGATGAAATAGTACGGGAAAGGAAAAAAATTGGGAAATTGATTTAAATACATAAATATAGAATTAACAATAACAAAAACAAGCAAGCAAACAAAGATACCATAGGTGGTTGTTACAGTCGTTTCTTCAACTAGTCTTGAAGTCATAGTTAGTATTTATAACTTCCATTTTCCTCAGCTGGTAGGAGTGAGTGATAACAAACCTTTCTCCCTGTGGGGCTGAGCCTTGGTAGTTTTTATTATTATTATTATTATTGGTTTTTTTGAAACTCCATGAACCTGGGTTTCAGATATACTTCTCCCTTCTACTGTGTAATAATATCAATCATACTCACACTCTGGTCAGTCAACACAGACAGTCTTTGAACTCCCTTCTTTCTTCATTACTTTTTTTTTTTTTTTTTTTTTTTTTTTGCGGTACGCGGGTCTCTCACTGTTGTGGCCTCTCCTGTTGCCGAGTACAGGCTCCAGACGCGCAGGCTCCAGACGCGCAGGCTCCGGACGCGCGGGCTCAGCCGCTCCGCGGCATGTGGGATCTCCCCGGACCGGGGCACGAACCCGAGTCCCCTGCATCTGCAGGCGGACTCTCAACCACTGTGCCACCAGGGAAGCCCTTTCCTCATTACTTTGAGGGCAGGAAGAGCCCCAAAAGTCAACTGGCAGGACTCCCAGGTGTCTCTCATTCTAAGACGGGCCAGCCTCACCTCTCAAGGTTTCAGTCCTCCCGATAATATGAGGCTTCAGAATGAATGAGAGTCTCTGTGCAAGTGCGAGCTCGGACACTGGCAGATACCTGGTTTCTCCCAATAGCCCCGGAGAGTAATGAGACCCCCTCCGAACGGGGTCTGGCCTGGACTGGCTCCCGGCTGCGTCTCTTTTCCCTCTGCTCCAGGGAGCTGCAGAAGGCACGCGTGCGCATTTGCTCTCTCTCTCAGGCCTCCCCCAGCCACGCCCAGCACAGCAACCAGGATTCCCAGGTGTCTCTTATTGAAAGATCGCTCAGCCAGCGTCTCCCAGCCCCGCCCTGGCGAGACCTTTGAGTTCCCCCCCACCCCCTTCCCCCAGCTCTGCCTTCATGGGGAATAGGCAACATTCGGTAGGATAGGGATTGGAATTAGGTAGACGCCTTGGGTCCCCCATGAGCCAGTTCTAATTATCCGGC
Organism: Mesoplodon mirus; assembly: GCF_964341445.2. NCBI lineage: Eukaryota > Metazoa > Chordata > Mammalia > Artiodactyla > Ziphiidae > Mesoplodon > Mesoplodon mirus. Next base: position 76,209,738 of record NC_138980.1, read on the forward strand.
CCCTCACGACCCTTGAACTTTTCGAGACCTCTGGTTTCCCTGAACCTCAAGTCACGTGCATACGCAGTACACACCCCTTCAGTAGGCCTTGGGTGGGTCCAAACGCCCTGGAGAGTGCTGGTTTGGGTGGAGGGGTGCCCTTTGCCCCACTACACAATACATTGGAACTTAGAACATTCCAACATAACTCGTAATACCTCAAAACTCCATCCACCTTGAAGACTTAAAGAAAGGCACTTTCTCAGGCACATCAAATTTAGAGAACTTGAGGGTCTTGAAATAAATCCCTTAATATTTACTATGTTATCATAGTCTTTTAAAGTCTTAATATGGTGCCAGTAGTTCACAAATCCAGTTTAAGACTGCTTTCTAGCTACAGTAAATTACTTGTGCTTTACAAACATGCTCATTTCTTTCCTACAACTATATAAAAGAGCATAGCTGCTCTCTCTTTAAAAACCATTCGCTTCACTCTACTTAGAGATGATAATTTCCTCATTTCATCATCTCAGGTGGGATTCCTCAACATCGCCCATACCTAGAGAATATGTACTCCTTTAAATTTTCTTCATTCTTGTATTTTGAGTATGCCATCTCTTTCCTGACAGAAACCTGACCAATGGAGGTAATATATTTAAGTTTTATAAACTGTGTTCTCATGTTTCTTTGCACTATTAACCTACCACACTCTTCCGGGAGCAGAATAGCTTTGTATTAATCATTGATTAATGTGAACGGCAAATATAGGTAGGAAAAAATTTAAGCTCTTAACAGAAATAATCTTAAAAACAACTCTTAATTTCTAGAGCTAGAGAAAAGAGTTTCTTAAATTCCAAATGGTTGACTCATATCAAGAGCCAAAGCAAATTAAATATGGGTTAGTAACATAAACCTTAAAACAGGAAAAGATTCCAGATTATAATTTGAGAACAGCTTTTCTGCCAGTGTGGAAGGGGGAGACTTTTGTTGACTTATAGGAGAAGGAGTTGGTATTTTGGAGAGAAATATATGAAAGAAATAGAAAAGAGCATAGATGCAAATATGAAATCATGTCTTCTGCTCTCCATTGGGCTGAGATCCCCGGGGTCAGGTTGAAAGGAATTTCCACATAGGCTTGGGTGAACAGACAGACTTGTTCTTCACTTTGTGTAGTCTGAGAATGTTCTTGTGCCTTAGAGGCATGTCCATCTAAACAGTACTCAGGCAATGACTGACTGACTGATCTAGGCAGATGGTCCAGAGAACAGATTCCTAGAGTCCTTGATACTTTATAGAAGGAAAGCATAAGCTTAGAGCCCCAAGAGGGAAAGAGCTTTGACTAAGAGAGAGTAAGGAGGGCAAAGATACAAATTACAAGGATCTGATATCTGTAAATCATTAGCGTTATCTGGTAGCTTAGAATGACAGGGATCAGGTAAGATGCTTCTCCTTAATAGGAGCAGAACCAAGACCAGAGTGGTATGATGATATAACTATCTATCAGTGCCAGGATGATAACTGGCACATTAGAAAACTAGGTCCATAACCAGCAAGATGAGAATGAGAAGGAGGAGGCTGGGCACCTAAATTGGCTTGGGTATTTACCCAACGTGACTGACTTCTAAACCATATTTAAGTTTTCTATCATTAGCAGAAATAGTAGTGCATGATCTTTTTTTTTTTTTTTAATGAGCTCACTGTCATCAGAAAGATTTTTCTTTTTTTAATTAATTTATTTATTTTTGGCTGTGTTGGGGCTTCGTTTCTGTGGGAGGGCTTTCTCCAGTTGCGGCAAGCGGGGACCACTCTTCATTGCGGTGCGCGGGCCTCTCACTGTGGCGGCCTCTCTCGTTGCGGAGCACAGGCTCCAGATGCGCAGGCTCAGTAGCTGTGGTGCACGGGCTTAGTTGCTCCGCAGCATGTGGGATCTTCCCAGACCAGGGCTCAAACCCGTGTCCCCTGCATTGGCAGGCAGACTCTCAACCACTGCGCCACCAGGGAAGCCCCAGTGCATGATCTTTATCATTGATTTGTACAGAAGTAAAGTTCATCTTCATACTTCTAAATATTGTGGATTGTTGTAACTAAAGGAAGTAGTATTGGACTAAATTCCAGAGTAAAGCAAGCTTTTAATAGGCAAGCAGGGCCATATCAGCTTTTATACTTGGAGAAAGGTGCCTGGTATGGATACAGGTGGGAATGCAAAGGACTTTGGAGAAATTTGCATTCAGAAAGTGAAATCATCTGGGCTTTTGACAAGAGCATGGGCCGGGAGGATGGATTGCATCTGGAAGAGAGTCAAACATAAGGACAAACAACTGGTCATTAATTCTCCTCCATCATCCTTTAGTTTTGCTCAGAAGACAACATTAGAGAAGGGGCTGCTGAGCAGAAAGAAATCACATGGTGTATTATCAAGGTAACTGGGTTCAGCAACACATCTAGAGTTGAATCTAAAGGTGAATTTAAAATATCCAAAATTTCTGCCAATCCTGTCCCTACACAAATAGTGAATATATCAAAGAGGTGGCACCTCAGGAAATTGGGGCTTGAGTTAATCACAGGTGAACTCAATCTATTTACATATTCAACCTACTTCCAGCTCAACATGTCCTCCTGGGAGGAATCTGAATGAGCAGACCTCAACCAAGCTGGGAGACACAGAAAACGGCTTGCCCTCTCTGAGAAATAAACAAAACATATATATTCAGTCTGCAATATTCCTTTATACACAATTCTCAGAATATAACAAAATACATTACAAATATGAAGAAGGAGGAAAATGTGACTCAGAACTAAGAGAAAGAGTCAATAGAAGCAGACTTGCAGATAGGCAAGTTATTGAAATTAGCAGGCAAGGACTTTAATACAATTATTAACAATATGTTTAATTTAAAGGAAAAGATGGATATAATTTGTGAAGAGATGGGACACTTCAAGAAAAATACAGAAATTCTAAGATAGAACTAAGTAGAAATTTTAGATCTTAAGAATTCAATAACTGAAATCAAAATTCCAGTGGATTGGTTTTTTTCTTGCAATACTCATTCTGTTCTTTTAACATGATCCAGTGATAGCTCAGTGAAATGGAAGTTAAAACCAAAATGAAATATCAGAAAAACTAAAATTAGAAAGACATATGTACTGGAGACATTGTAAAGAAAAATAATTCTCATACATTGCTGGTAGGAGTGTAAGTAAAATAGTAAATCACTCTGAAAAACCCTTTGTACATACTAATAAAATTAAACATACATCTCTTCTACATTCTAGCAATTCTGCTCCTTGGAAAGGAACAAGAGCATGTACACAAAAAAGAATGCGTAAGATTTATTCATGATAGCCCAAACTGAAAACATTTCAAACATCTACCCATAGTATAATTTATTTTAAAATTCTGATATATTCAGACAATAGGACTGTATTCAGACAATAGACTACATAGCAGAGAAAAAGAAAAAGTGCTGCTACATATAACTACGTGTAAATCACAAAAACATTATGCTGAGTGAAAGAAACAGAACTCAAAAATGTACCTACTGTATGATTCTGTTTATATGAAATTCAGGAAGAGAATGAAACTAATTTATGGTGATAGAGTTTAGGATGGTGGTTACCTCTGGGTACATAGCTGGATATTTACTAGAAAGCATCATAGGGAAACTACTGCGGAAAAGGAACATGTCTTGATCTGGGTGGAGTTAATATGTGTGCACATATATAAAAATTCATCAGTGAGGGCTCCCCTGGTAGCGCAGTGGTTGAGAGTCCGCCTGCCAATGCAGGGGACACGGGTTTGTGCCCTGGTCCGGGAAGATCCCACATGCCGCGGAGTGGCTAGGCCTGTGAGCCACGGCTGCTGAGCCTGCGCGTCCGGAGCCTGTGCTCTGCAACGGGAGAGGCCACAACAGTGAGAGGCCCGCGTACCGCGAAAAAAAAAAAAAAAAAAAAAAAAAATCATCAGTGAGTACACTAAGATTTGTGTATTTTACTGAATTCAAATTATATTGCAATAAATAAAAGGAAGACACATTTAGCATGGGCTACTAGAGCAAAGTAAGATGTTTTGGAATTTTCAGGATAATACAGCTAAATAAAAAATAAAACTAATAAGAAAATAGTAAATATGATGTGCTTAGCAATTATCAGAATATAGGATAATATCTATTAAGTGGCTCTTGGTACCATAGTTTTGGGGTATCTTATTTGAAATGGTTTATGCACTCTAGAATTCTGGTTAGAATCATTGATGCCCCACCTCCTGCTGTGGGATCTGGGTCCAGTAATTTAATCTTTGTGTTTCTGTGTTCTCACGTGTAAAACAGAGATAATAATAATACTTACCTTATAGGATTATTGTAGAACAAAATGAGAAAAATATCTATGATTAGTAGAGTGCCTGGAAAATGAGTAGATATCAACAAATGTTTATTATCATTATTATTTGTACTATTATCCAAACCTGTATCTTTTTCAGATATAAATATTTGTTAAAAATAGCCCATGTGTCTGTTGTAAGGAAGGCCATAAATAACAATTATTTCATAGTAAAATATTTCTGAGGGTTTATTCTAATAAGTAAGAAAAGATATTTAGGGAGGTAAATTCATTTAGATTTCTTACCTGGAAAGATGTGGAGAAGGGAGGGCACTTTATACACATTTATACATGCATGGATAGATAGACAATTTTAAAAACAATGTGTTAAAATTTATCACAAAATTGAAGATAAAGGTCATAGACTTTAACATTTGATTATGAAAAAAAGCTCTAAATGCATATTTGTCTTTGTCATTTGCCATCTAGCCTTTGTTTACAGAATAAATTCCAAAGTCCTTAGTATGACAGTAAAGGTCTTTATTTGGCTTTTTTTTGGAGATGAGCCCTGCCTGCTCTCTTTGGTCCACAAGAAAAATTTGCACTGACTCCACTGAATTTCTAATGCATTTGTATACCGTGGCATTTTATGTGTTTTGCAATGGTTCTTTGCTTTTCTTCCTCTTTTCCTAAACTATGTGTTCCTTAAGGGCACCAGCCCTATTTTAATCAACTTTGACCAGAAATTGGTGTCATGATGGGAGGAACTCAGTAGGCACTCAAAAACCATTTACAGAATGAACAACTACTTAAAAGTCTAGAATTAATAGAAGAAAGGGGGATGGGAAGTCAGAGAACATACACAGCTGTCTAAAGTTATCAGAAACATTCACTCTGTAATGTATAATAAGAGCAGGAGAGTGAGCATCTGCTTAAGGGAAAGATACTGAGAAATAAAGATATAGCAATGGCTTTTCATTTATCATTTTCAGAGCAACAGGCAGCTATTCAGAGCCATTCATCAAAGATTACTTAAGAAAAAAAAGATGATGATGATGAAGTGTGATGAGCTTAAGGTTAAAAAAAAGATTATTGCTATATTATTATGTACTACAATGGAAGGAGAAAAGAAAAATAATTCTAAAATCCATCCTTGAAAATCAAAACTGTTGGACGCCAGGAATATTGAAATGCATATATATCAGAACTGTTCTAAATTATAAAAAACAAACAAAACCCCAAAAACAGGGAAGAGAAGAGGGTGACAAATAACAAGGAGAAAAATTGCTAGATTTCTTTAAAAAAAACATGTCTATATTGTCTGTTGGAGTACCAATCATCTTGTTTGGTTATAGGAAAATTTAAAATATGTATTATATCTATCATTCTCTTATATAAAAAGATTTTCTTTTTATTTTTTAGGTTATTTAATGAACTAGTGGTAAACAAAAATGCTGGGTTTGCCTGTGTGAAAGTGCTAAGTTCTTCAGAGCATTTGAAAATCACTGGAGAGGTAAAGCAACCAATTAAACATACTCTTTTGAGATTTCAGTTTCCTGTGTCAATTTAACACTTTGGTCTAATCAAAATTCTTGATTGACATGTCCTCATATCATGGCTTTTCCAACCCGCTAGAAATGCTTTGTCTCTGTAAGAGACTGACAGATAGGTGACTTTATATAAAGTGTTCTGTGAAGTGCCTTTTAAATCTACCTTCCATGCATACGCCTGCCTTCTTCTTGAGGAAAAAATAATAACAGTTCAACTCTTGGTCCTTTTCTTTATGTTAAGTACATCACTTTGTTTGTTTCAATTTGTCTAATATTGAGATTGAAGTTTCAAGCTTTGAAGAGAGTCAGTGTTTCTTTCCCTAGTTTTAATTCCCAGTTTTCAGGAGAGAAAAAGAGGAAGCAATTTTCTAAGCATATTGAATGTGTGATAGATTTTAAAAGCTCACAAATTCTTTGTAATTATTCCCATTGAGGGGCAAAGTGGAATTCCCCCTCCTTTATGACTTGCTTGAGGAATAGAATGTGGCAGACTTCTGAAGCTAGGTTATAACAAACCTCCAGATTCTGCCTTGAGCTCTTAGAACTCTTGTTGTTGGAGCTCTTAGCTGCATTGTAAGAAGCTCAACTACCCTGGGGCAGTCATGCTTTGAGAAGCCCTAGCCACAAGAAGAGGGTTCTGGAGGATGACACATCATGCATTGAGAGAGAAGGAGAGACAGAACCAAGAGCACCACAGCTCTAGACATGTGAGTGAAATCGCCATCTTGGAAGTGGATCCTCCAGCCCCAGCCATCCCAGCAGATGCCATGGGAACCAGCTGAGCCCTTCCTGTATTCCTGGCCCACACAAACATGAAGAATAAAAAATGTTTGCTTTAAGCCACCAAATTTTGGGAGCAGTTGGTTTTAGCAATAGTTAACCAGAACAATTGGGAATCTACTGAAAGCTTCTTAAGATGTATTTGTAAAATCAACCTTGCTTTCTACTTCAGCTTCAGTAGAGCATCTGGATAAATAATAAAACAATTATTAAATTATAAAGGCAAGAAAAGTTATCCAATTTGCATGTAATAAGTCACTCAAAGAATGTTCAACTAAAACATACCTTTTGATTATGGAAATAATAGTAATAACAAAAAATTGATATTCTTTACCCCCTTCCTTAATTTGTCCTCAATGATAAACTGTCAGCATTTCTAACTACCTAAAAATTTCTGCAGCACAGGTTGTGCCTTTTTGACCTGGTTGGGAATTGATGAGCGAAGAGGATGTCAAGTTCATAAAAATGACAAATGCTTCTGTCATTAGCAGATGCATTAATCTCTGTCAGGAGAAAACCTTTCATTTGAGGGGTAAGTTAGATAAAATTCTAATGCTGAAATTCCATTCCAATTGAAAATAAGCCTTTAATACTAAACTTTCATTTGGGAGCCTTAACACTAAATTTTCATTTGGGATGAAGTAGTTTTGTTATTGTTGGATTTTTAACATATAAAAGGCCATTTAACATATAAAATGTCACATTTCTGCTTAAACAATAAAATTCTAATGAATGGCTGAGGATTGTAAAGTGAAGCAAGAAAGAAGCAGTACCCATTATATACAAGTGAGCATTATTTCTTTCAGGAGCAAATTTCTATGAGTTTTCTAGGCAAAAGCACTGAGTCATACTTGATTTTTACCCTTTTAAAAAAGCATTATGTTGCTTCTTTTAGTTTTCTGAATCAATATAAAAGTAGGCCTTCAAAAACCTAATTTTATGAGTTATTGGCAAGTAAGAGAATTGTGAGAAAAAGAGAAGCCCAGTCACCCTGATAAGCAGAGATTAAAAGAAAATAAAACATTTTAAAACAGGGACTAAGAGAAAGTATGGTTAATCCCCAATGTTGATAGGAAACCAGTTTCATGCTCCAGACACTGCCAAGGATGTCATATACTGTCAAATCACTAAGAGGTGATCTGCAGAGGGAGTACACTGGAGTCCCAGGGGTCAATGTTCCACGAGTATTTTCCTATCTCTTCACCGTCAGAGTTTACCAAGCCAAGAGTGCTAGCAACCTGGGTTAAAAGTACATAATTGGCAAGCACACTTTGGAAGTTCAGGTCAGATGCCTCAGAGATTTATAGATTTATCTCCCCCAGCATCATTCATTTAGATTACAAGGGTAATGGTTCTAGAGCCCTCGCCCTCCTTTCCTCAGAGACTATTTGTTCAGAGAAAGATAAGTTCTCTCCTGCTCCTGAGGGGAGGACGGGCAACTATACCAGGCATCCTACGAAAGCTCTGAGATTCACAATTTTGGAGTTCCTCTCCTGATACTGACCCCCACTCTGTATGCACCAGGTACATCTGGCTTTTATTGCCTTGCCTTGTAGGAGGTTGGCATATGGGAAATCAATACAAGATGTTCTTTAAGTAAATAATCAGTGTGTTCTCTATTCTCATGTCTGCTGTCAGGACAAAGCAAATGTATAGCTATGAAAATTTAACAGGCCTGGGGTGTATGGGGTAAAATCTCCCATCTTTGTGGTGAGAGCTATGTTGTTTAGGTTTGGGGAATCCTTGAGTCTGCTTAATCAAGTTTCTATCCTATTTTTTCTCTATAATCCCTGAAAAATAAAATATTTTAATACAGGCTGCAATAGTGTTGCAAATATTACTAAAGGTTAAAAACAAGCATTTACTTTTTTTTTTTTTTTTTTTTTTTTTTTTGCGTTACGCGGGCCTCTCACTGTTGTGGCCTCTCCCACTGTGGAGCACAGGCTCCAGACGCGCAGGCTCGGCGGCCATGGCTCACGGGCCCAGCTGCTCCGCGGCATGTGGGATCTTCCCGGACCGGGGCACGAACCCGTGTCTCCTGCACTGGCAGGCGCACTCTCAACCACTGCGCCACCAGGGAAGCCCAAGCATTTACTTTTTAAAAACGGAATTGCATAAAAAATTTAGCTAGACCCCAGATTCTGTGCATCACCAGAATTTGAGTGCAAGAGCAGAAATGGTCACCAGGAAAGTAGAGAATTATTTCTCCTACGTGAAATGGGTTAGATTGTTGGGGATGGGGTGCAGGTTTTGCCACGTTTACAATCTTGGCACAGTGCCTTGTATTCGCTAGTAATCAGTACACCTTAATGGAGGTAAATCATAGAAGTAGTTCATCCTAAGACAGTTGGTATGTGACTAGAGACCTATCCCAAATCTCATAGATTCAATGTAATGATGAAACTAATGTATCTACTTTCCTGCTAGATAAAGGCTCCTCTGGCTTTCAGGCCCTCAGAGCTTGATGGCAGTATGGCTTAAAGTCATCATCTATTTTCATTAACTCCAAAACCCGTGCTTACCAGACAAACTTTTCCCCCTAAATTTTGCTTCTAAGAAGGCTTTGGTTATTGTAAAGATAACAATATGAGGCCAACCAATATGCCCTTGTGAATTTATCAGCAGCTGTTATCTCTGTATTGGGGAGCCAACTGGAATTCTGTGCCCTGTACAGTTTGCTAATACAGATGAATAAATCTCAAAATCTGCTCAAAACCCCTCAAAAAGGTAGAGCCCTGAGGCCACAAGGGTCACTGATATACCCCAGAGCTACTCAGATTCCACTAAAGTGTAGACCCTCTGAGGTCACAATCTTTGATCTGAAACTTCAAACATTGGAGAGACTTGAGAGAGCATGGATTATGTGATAGTACAATGACACCCAGAGACAAGGTTTATTTTTACATTCTGGAAGAAAAAAAGGGAACCCCTGCCACAGTTGTGCAGAGTAGGAAGAAGAAAGAAATGAGCAATAGTATCCTTGCTGATATCCTGAAGGACACTTTTAATTTAGGGTTTGCTTTTTTTGTGTTTTGTTATTATTATAAGGAGGGGGTTATTTTTTCCCTGCAGTGCTTAGTATTTAACAAATATTCAGGTTATACTAAAAGACGGAAAACTTGCTGATGAATGGGCAGAAGGGTAAAAGGACTAAAAGAAGTAAAATGATGCATGACACTGAATATGCCAAAGCTAGAAGTCCACAAAACTAAAATAAGTGAAAAGGGTGGATTAAGGAAGAGGAGAGATTAAAGAGGGGAGCGGGTAGAGAAGGCAAAAAAGGAGAGGGGGAGAACAGAGCTGAGCCTGAGCAGGAGATAGAAGTGATGCCCTAGGTCGAGTTCATGCTTCTGGCATTGAGACCTCGGAGCCAGTAGTACATGAATCCAGCTCCTTCCTTTTTCAGAGCCTGAGGGCCCAGCACCCAGCAAGACAGCTATTGTCCCTGTTCCCATGGAGTGGATTATTTTAGAGAGGAAGGAGACATACATGGTATATGAAAAAGTAAACAATGAAAATACCAGATTTATTGTGAACAGAGTATGCCACATAAAGGTATATGAGCTGCTCTATCAGAGGGATGATATTTATCTGCTGGTAACAAACAGGTCAAGGAACATAACTTGGAGGGGGTGGCAGAGCTAGCTGTTTCAGACTGGGTGGTTAGAAAAGCCTCTCTCACCAAGTGACCTTTGTGGTGGGACCTGAATTACAAAAAGGAGCCAGCTAGGAGAAGATCTCCAGGACCAGCTTTCCAAGTTCAGAGAACAAGTGGGACAGAGGCCTAAAGGTGGGAGCAAGCTTGGCATGCTTCACAGCCCGAGTGGAGGCCAGAGTAAGGGCAGCAGGATGAAGCCGGGTGTGAGCGAGGGGAGAAGGGGGCGGGGGAGAGGCAGGGGCAGATCACACTGGGCAGGTGGCACGTGCCAGGGTAAGGAGTTCAGGTTTTATTCTAAGTAGATTTGGAAAACTTTACAGAGTTAAGAAGAGAAGTAACGATGAAACTCTACAGAATCAAATTCCTGCTTGTTTTTGGAGTTGGATAACATGTTAATTCGAACAACTTGGGTCTTCTAAAGTCAGCATAGATTCTTATGGAAATAGAAACTATCCTTAGGTATTCTCTTAAAACAAAAATGAATCTATGATATCACTTATGTGGAATCTAAAAACAAATGATACAAATGAATTTATTTGCAAACAGAAACAGACTCACAGTTTTCTAAAACAAAGGGGAAAGAGGTTGGGGAAGGGATAAATTAGGAGCTTGGGATTAATAGATACACACTGCTTTATATAAAATAGATAAATAACAAGGTCCTACTATACAGCACAGGGAACTATATATTCAGTATCTTGTAACAATCTATATGGAAAAGAATCTGAAAAAAATATATATATATAAATTTTCTTTTCACACACATATAACTGAATCACTTTGCTGTACACCAGAAACTCATACAACATTGTAAATCAACTATACTTCAGTAAAAACAAAAACAAATTTAAAAAAACCCAAAGATGAATCTGGTAATTTCTAAAGTAATTACAGTTTTTTAAGCTATTTAAAAAAAACCTGCATTTGGCTTCAATGGAAAGCAGAAAGAGGTTAGTATTATGCATCTTTGATCAATTTTGAGATAAAATATATTTTTTCAAAAAGTACCTAATGTTTAGGGCTTCCCTGGTGGCACATGGTTGAGAGTCAGCCTGCCGATGCAGGGGACCCGGGTTCATGCCCCGGTCCGGGAAGATCCCACGTGTTGCGGAGCGGCTGGGCCTGTGAGCCATGGCCGCTGAGCCTGTGTGTCCGGAGCCTGTGTTCCGCAACGGGAGAGGCCACAACAGTGAGAGGCCCGAGTACCGCAAAAAAAAAAAAAAAAGAGTACCTAATGTTTAATAAAACATTTTATTCAATATCCATTGAAAGAATTTTTAAATGTGCTATATAATATTACAGTTTCTGAAGATACTGAAGAAATCAATTAGAATGAGAAATGAATTCAACTGTTCTGCCCATGTGAGAGAGAGACTGCCACCGAGAACAGGAGAAATAATGAGCTGCAGGTTAGAGTTCCTGATTTAGGAACAAGTTCCCATCTAAAGAAAAAAGTGCTAGTATCAAAAAGCTCAAAGAATAAAAATATACACAGATGCACAGGAGACTAATTTCCATGCACACTTCTCTAAAAGGCCTTCAGTTTCCTTGCAGCTAATTTTTTGTAAAGAAATTTAAACTCAAATTTCTTTTCTGAGAATGCCCAGAGAAATTATACCTGCAACTAACTCACAACAGGAATTTTTTAACGAAAAATGTTCTGTTATGAATTCTCCCAGAATATTTATCATTTCATAAATGACTTTGACATTTTCCCATTTGATTCAGTCAAAAGTTATTTCATGAAATAATAATAATAAAATTAAATGAATATCTAGGAGCTAGTAGAGTAGAAACGATGAAGCATGCATCTTAGAAGCAAAAACTAGTATGTTTGATACATTTATTTAAAAAGAACAGTGAATTATGCTTTTTAAAAGCATATTTAAAAGTATGTGATTTCATTCCAAAAACTATGCATTCTGTACAGTTTTAAAGTCTTTCTTTTAGATATCTGTCCCACTATCTGTGAATCCCTTTTTCATATTATACTAATTCTCTCCTTTAAGATGTTTTGAAAACATGAATTTTAGTATTATGGCCAACCCAGTCATTTGGTGGAGACTGATGCTGTCAAGGCAGCAATTTGAACAAAATGAGATGTTATTTTGGTATATTGTCTCAAATAAGGCATCAGTGTATGTTTGTTAAGTGAAAGAACTATGGAAGGAAAGAGGGAGGGACATTTATTTTGCTCACCTGTAAAATGAAGATGTGATACCTACTTTAGAGTTGATGAAGCTCAAAGGAGATGCTGTTTCCCGAATAACAGTGCAAAGTAAGCAAGCATTTAATGAACGGTAGCTGTTTTACTGTTATAATAAGTCAAATAACAAAAAAATCACGTTGCCTTTTCCCCTTCCTTATTAAAATGGCTTCCTGTATGAAGTGACAAAGGGGAGAAGTGGAGACAAAGGGAAATTTCCTTAAGTAAACTGCACGTTGGCTGAAGGGCAGGTGTAACAAAAAAGACGAATGATTGAGAATAATGGTTCCTTTTCCTGCTGAGCCCCTTCTGAGCTCTGAGCCTTTTTCAAAGAATTCTGCCTGTCTTAGGTAGAGTATGAAAACATAAGCATTACTGATATTGGGAAAACATAGTGTGATAACTGTATCAATAATATAATTATTTGATATTCTTAACCTCCATATAATAATGTCTTACCAGAAAATATATTATAAAATGTATGCAAAAACAAAATGATTTCTAAAAATGCACATTAAGTTTTATTCATGAAATCTCCTTTCCTTTACATGACTGAATAATTAATTCAATAAATATTTTGATGCAATGCTTTGCCCATTAAAGTACAAACCTGAATTTAATGTTGAACAGATTAATTGAGAAGTTGGAAGCACCTGGAGGGGATCAAAGAGTTTCAAACTTCTCTCCCTTCAGTTTCTAGTCTAAATACTCGAGGCAGCATAAGATCCATGCCCTTGGGATTCCAGTTGACTAACGAGGAGGAGAAATCATTCCTGCACTAAATAGACCAGGGTTGCTACTGAAAAAGAGTTGAAAAACTTAGGTTCACTTCAGCCTTCAAACTCATGACTTATACAGTAATAACTTCTCAAAAGCAACACTAGAAACTTGTAGTGCAAACAATATATAGCTTGTATCAAGTAGTTCTTAAGTGTGGGAGACAGGGAAGAAGCCACTAGCAGAAAAAAGGAAGGAAACTATTAAAAGGAAAAGTAGGTCATCAGCATGTTAGAATGGCATGAAAACTAGGGGGCAAGTGACAAAGAATAATGCAAAGGTACACAATGCACTGCCTCCCCTCTCCCCACCATTTTCTTAGTATTATGCTTTTAATTAAAATTTTATGTATCACCTATGAAAGGTTTTCCTTTTAGAAATAGGTATTGGAGCCACTTTGGCAGGTATGGGAGGAAAACTTTAATGAACTTGTGGCTGATTGTGGTGACAGAATATTTAATAGATTGGATACAGAAAGTTATTAATCCTAAAGTTGTGCTATTTATTTTCATTTTTATATGAACTTTTGGACTGAGTTACTTTTGACTCATGTCAAGTTGAACACTTGACGCCAGAATCAAGACACATGAATCAAGGCAGATTCATATGTCTGTATTTGAAAATCACCTACAGATCTTAGATTCTGTTTGGCATATATACATACTTCTCCCTACTTGGATAGAATGAGAAAGTATGATGTTTGTGGGAATTTAGGGGATAGGAGTTGGGGAAGAACTGAGAATGAGATGGAGAACAGCCCCGCAGAAGGAGGCCTGACAGCAGTGAGAAGTTTGCTTTCAGGTAATGCATATTTTCACAGTCTTAGAGTTTTTACTTGAGAGTATTGTTCCCAAGCAAGGTCTCAATAAACATTTGCTAATTGGCTAACATTACAGATTAAGGGCAAGTATTCCAGAAAAAAAAAAAGCTTCTTTTTTTTTCCTGTTGAAGTCTTTCTTTTTACAGTAGATCCAACTTAAAGTTTATCCTTCTAAATTTTATACTTACCAATTCCTTCAGAACTGATTCTATAAAGACTGAGGTTGGGTGGTGACAGCATAGCAAGAATGCACACCAGTGTGCATGAGGGATAATCAAAACTCAGCAGTCTCAGCTTTTACACCAACCTATGGACTAATCAAGCGTTGAATTCGATTGAAATAAAATGCTGCATGGAGAAGAATTCCAAATATAGCACAGATGTTGGCAGCTTCTGACAAGAGAAACAGGGAAACAGACAATTGGATGTCAAATTGAAGGCAATACTAGAATATCCTGGCATCTTTGTGCCAACACCAGGTGGTTTGCTGCCTGCTGCAGATGTGACTGTATCGCCACCTGGGGGCATGAATTACTGCCGAACCCCGGCAGCGTGGCTGGTGCCTGAGCAAGGCTGTGGGGCGCAGAGGCAGAGCCCACTGGCATATTCTGGGACTCTGTCCTGCCTCTGCTGTTGTTACTACTCCTCCAGACCTAGGAGTCTTCTGGTCTCAGCACAGGTAGACTACCTATACTGTACGCTTGACAGTGAGTGATTAGGGTGCTAATAAAAGTGCAGATGGGGAAGGTAGGCAAGTCAGCAGCACTAAGAACTGATAACAGATCCCTTTGTTATCCTTCCGGACCCTACTATGCCCTGAAGTAGCCATAATCACAGACTACTTCCGAAAAGATATGCCATCAATATTTAAGCACAAATGAGAGTTTAAGTGGCCAATTTCCCGGATTACTTGCAGTCCCCTCTTAGAGGTATCCCTTTGGTAAGGCACACTAAGTTCCTGTGACTTGTGGGACCACAGATGTAATGACTCAGAAAGCATCAGGAGGTAGGGAAGGAAATATAGGTGGCCACAAAATGTAAAGTGTGGTGATGCCCTCATTCCCCCATGCAAATCTCATCATCGTGGCCAAGAAGAAGCCACAAATATAGATACTTTACTGGCTATTTGAGACTCATCTTGATATATCTTACCTGATTTTCTTTTGGGTGAAGAGAGGAAAAGAGGGGAGCCACCAAGTCTCTTTCTAGGTACAAGTCTACCTTAGGCTACACCCTCCAGGACAAGTTAGTCCTAGGTGAGGGCTCAACAGGCCTGGCAGCACTACCGCCTCTCATCTGGGCAATCCAAATGTTAGAAAGAGGCCTCATCTTCTGGGTCCTCCTCCTGGAAGAAGGAATTGCCCAGAGCTAATCCGAATGTAAAACCAGAGTGGCCCAGCTATGGGGCTGCTGACCAGAGATGGGTTTCACCCAGTTTTCTTATATTAAAAACAGAGGGATGTTATAACTTACCTTTCCAGTGAGCATTTACTCTCTTGGTTGGACTATCAGTCCACATACTGGGCTATTTCATTCCAGTAGTTCCCATCTATTAACTAGGCACAAAGGGCTCAACTCTTAGATTCAGAAATATCTCAGCTGTGTCATGCTAAGTCTGTTAGGGTAAAGTGACAAACAGTCAAGCAATTATGTGGTGGTGTTCATTGTGGACAGCTTTTGCACTCAGTTGGCTGAGCCCATGTAGAAGGGCTACTGCTGACATCAGGAATTCTGAGCATTTTTTCCTGCTAGCTGAGGTCCAATGACTTGTGAACAATTAGACAGAAAAAACCCTTCCCCAAGGGAGTGCTACTCCAAGGGAGCTGGCAAAGGGGGGGAAGACTGAGATTAAAAGCCTAAAAAGGCTCTGAGCAAAAGATCAGCAAACTTATCTCTGTCCAGAACGAGCAAAGAGCAAACCAAGCTGAATGGCCAATCAAACATGGCCATGAGGTCAGCTGGACCTTTGCTCCCCCGTTGTCCCCTATATGCCCCCAACAACTGAGAAGCCATGGGTTAGAGTGGAAAGACAGGTGCTTTCAATTCAGACAGCAACTAGCATAAATCTTAACTCTACAGCAAGCCAACTGTGTGAACTCAGGACAAGTTACTTAATCACTCATGGCCTCAGTTTCCATATCTGTTGAATGAAGAAAAGAGAATCAGTATTCTGAGAGCTATTGAGAGGATTACATTTAAAAGGATAATATAAGTAAAACATACAGTGTTGTGTTGAGTGAACAGAAGATGATCAATAAGATGATGTTGAAGGTTAATGAAACTGCTGTTGAGGTGGTATTTAAATAGAACATCTGTAGCTGTCCAAATAAGGTGAAGCCAAAAAACGTACACATACTGTGCTTCAGGCTGCGTTCACACTGTGTTGCCCTTCAACCTTAAGCAATAGACACTACATGGACAGAAAAACACTCTTAATTTTACTAGTATCATTTCGATAAATTTTCAGTCAAGATATATTGCAGTACCTGAAAAAAATCATAGGAAAATTTAATGCAAAATTGTAAAATAGAATTTAAGTGCACTTGTATTAATTTCAGTATAGCGTGCATGTGTGTAATTAAGTTCAGATAAGATCTTTGCATTCCCTTGTTTCATCAGCAAAATTTCATCAGTATAACGGAGAATGCCACTTCATCCCTGGGCAGGTGCCTCATGACTCTCTAGCACTTGGGGGGTTTTAACGAGGCCTTTGCATTTATTCCTCAGGAAAAGTCACTGCTATTTCAGTTATCTAAGTTAAAGAAAAGAACAGACCCTGATTTTTTTTCTACATTAATAAAATCATTAATAATTATTATCTAGTAATAGATCTTCCCAAATGACTATCTTTACTGAATATTAATATATTTACTGTAAGGAAAATAAAAGAGCTAAGAACACAATGTAGGAAAATAGCTATAAGAAGGGGTTTGTGAAGGCCAGAGACAACGTTGGAGCAGAGATCAACTCTGAAATGTTGGCCCTGTCAAGATTTTTAACATATAAAAGTGCCATGAATTCCTTTCTAATGAACCTTATGTTATTAAGATTACATGTTTTAGTCAAGGAAAGTGCCATATTCATCACAATATTAAGCAATGTTATTTTTTCTGAAGCCCCTAAAATGTCTTCACTAAAAAGAGTGTTACTATGTAAGAAACCCCATTACTAAGGCAAAGGCTATATGGCCTCTCGGCAATCAGTTCCAAATAATGGTAACAATTTACAATTGCTTTCAAATCAATTTTGATGCAAATTTTAGTGTTTCTGTGTGAAAAAAGAAAATCAAAGTGTAGAACGGTATGTACAAAGTGTTGCATTTTGTGTATAAAGAGTGAAAAAATAAATACATGTCTTTTCTGCTTATGAAACTTTAGCCAAGCATGCACACAAACATACATACACCTAAAATGGTGGTCATGTGCAGCTGAGGGCAGATTTGAGTGAATAGAGAGTGAGACTGATAGCTGTAGACATTTAAAATTTTTCTTTGATTTTGGAACTAGGTAAATATATTACCTATTTACAAAATGAAATTTTAAAAATATGCCTTCATAAGAGCTTCTTGTACAGATTTTCATTTTTTTCTTACATTTCTTGAATGAGATTACATTTTTCTACAAACTGGGCACCATTGATTCAGTTTTGAGAAAGAATGATATATGAAATTAAATGACATTTTCCTAGGTGTTTTATAAATTGCAGTATTATTTTTGTAAAATTAATTTTATATTTATAATTTCCGCATTTATTTTTGTATCTTTGAGTTGTCTACCAATCCATATTAAAAGCTGTTTCTGACCTGTTCTTGGTTCAGTTTGATCACAAAGCTAATGAGATCGAAGAGGAATACTTCCCCTGGATTGTAAATTACTGACTTAAAAATGCTCATTTTAATCACTTAATGAAGGCTAGGACTTAAAGCCTACTGATACAAATATCATGCCCATAATTCCATATTAACTTTTCCAGCCTGTGTAGCAAGCATGTTTTGGTGAGTATGACCATTAAGAAATACATCAAATATGACTGACTAAAAGGAAACAACACAAATTTTTCAGTGTTTTTGAAAAAGAATATTGTTATACCTGTGTTTTATTATAAATAACCAGGTTCTGTCATATTTTATCTTCTTGCCAGCAAATGAAGGACATTGTTTCATAAAGCTTCTAAAAGGTACATGAATATTTAATTAAATCATATTTCCTTGAGAAAATAAAATTCATTCGCATTTATAGCAGACAGTTTTGAGGAGCAGATAACTGTCATAAGACCAGGGTAGCCAGTACCGGTTGCTTGTGGAACAAACTCCTCAATTTTTAAAACTTTTTTTTAAAAAATAAACATACAATCATAAGTGTTCATATCCTTTAAAAATTCTAAAGATGAAGAAAATTACTGTCTATATATTTAAGTCCTTGTATAAATTACAAAACTCAAGTTTATGTTACAGAGTCCCTTCCCCATAGGAAGCATAAAGCACTTTTGTGGTACCTTTCACCAGTAAATATTTGTATCACATTGAATTTGACAAACGAAAGAAAAGTCGATATTGCATCTTTAAGCCCTAAGAGAACATTCTTCTAAGCTGTCTCTCATGATGAATGAGCTTCAAAAGTCATTTGATTGCCACAATTTAACTCAATCTCAATCTCAAAGATATATAAAAGTAATATACCTATTGACTTCAGTAGAAATCTGAAATATCAGTGAACCGCAGACTCTTCTTGTTTGAGGTCAACAAACACCCTTTGGAAGACAACCAAGAGTAGTTTAAGACCAGGACAACAAATAAAATTATAACAATAATAATTATAATAATAAAAATAACAATAATAAAATAAAAATAACAACAACCAACAATGAGGTAAACTCCCCTTTAAAAAGGCAATATGTGTTGCCTGGACTGTCAGGAGAGAGTTCGATTGTACCTGACACCCAAATGTTTTTCCAACCACAGTTCAGCCAGTTGCACAGTTGAGGCAAAAGTACTTGCCTTGGATCCTAAGCACATCTTATACTGCTTAGGGTCCAAGTTAGGGTCACAATGAACTGGATGGAAAATATGCACCACTCCTACTTCTTGACTTCTGAAGGGCCTTAAGCCAGATCGAATAACTTTATTGTAGAGATCTACATCTTCCAGTCCCCAGCCTTGTATTGAGGTATCAAATCCACCTGCACCCAGAAGATCACTTTTATAAATACAGGTAATTCCATATCCATAGTCTCTCCAAAATCCAGTCTTCTTTGAGAAGACAAAGTCATTATCAGTGGGAGGACTTCCCCCATTGGTTACCTTTGGGTCATACTGGCTAAAGATGATGGGATAGTACACCTGTTGTCCCTGAATTGTATTGTCTCTACATCGTTGGAGAAAGTCTCCTCTGAAGATCAAGTCAACATCACAAAATAGCAGCAAAGTATCATTGTCAAACTGGGAAGATGCCATTTCAAGACCAAGACCTCTGGAAAACTCTCCCTTCATGGGGATCAGGGTCATTTCTGCTTTAGGGTACTTGTTTTGATATTCTTGTATCAGCTCAATATGCTTGCTGGAATCTTGGCCAGAATCCCTACTGAAAAGGATGATGACCAGCTTTACATTCTGCTTTGGGATAAGACAAGTGTTTTCAAAGTTCTCCATGAATCTCAAGAAAATGTCATACCTTCCAATGAGAGGGACAAGAACATGTATTTTCTTTTCATTGTGCCCTCCCATTTCTTTGGCACCTTGAAAAGAAGAAAATATCTTTAAAGAATTAGATATAAAGGAGAATGACTGAGTGTCACTGTTAATACTCTCTACAAGACTGTTGACATCTAGCTCTTCAGTTTCTCTGAAGAAAGGCTTGCTGAACAACTGCTGAAGATAGGCATGACGTCTTACTGGCACAGTCAGTTTCCTCCCCTTGTGTCTTTTGTATAAGAGGAGTAAATCCAAAATGTACTCCACCCCATGCAGGGGATCAACCCTGCGGTAGCCATACTGAATTTCCTTGAAGTCAATGAGCCGTCCTCTACTCTTGGCATTCTCATTGATCATCTCCATCACCTGTAGGACGGTGTCATCCAGCGCTGTTCTCAGGATGCTGCTGATGCTCTGTCGGGGAGGCTGGTTCTCAGATGCTGAGTAAAGGAGCTTCCCTGTCAGGAACTCCCATTCTATCACTTCATCTCTCTCCCGAGGCTGGAAGTGGTTGAAAGAAGGCATCACTCCCAGCTGCTGGTCCTCTTTGCTCACTTCGCTGTTACTGAGCTTGCTCATCAGAGCACTCTCCCGGTGGAGCTGGATGGTGCGGTAGCGAAGTTCAGAAATTTTGCGGCTAAGCATATAATTATGAAGCCTGTATTGGTAGGCAGGCCTTTTGTTTGGATGAAGTGTTATGGCTGCATGGATTTTGCTGTTGTGAAGGTCTTGGATATAACCCTTCCGATTGTGTTCATAATTTTCATGGAACAGCTGCTGCATCTGAAAAGTAGAAGGAAATCAAGATGTTAGAATAAGTTTAAAATATCAAAGAAAACAAGAATTGGCTACATCCATAACCCCATAATGAATCATTGTGAGGGTGAGACAGGTGGGTAGAGCATGGATTTTCCAAAATAGGGGTTCACTCTGAGGAGTAAACCAATGCCCTGTTTCTTGGAATGGTAATATCAGCCCTAGAGGAGACCTACATTTTACTTAGCATCCTGATATACCATCTTTACAGAGTAAGTTCTTGGTAAGGTAATTTGGAACAGAAACTATATTGATCTACACTACCTATTTAAAGGATCATACTCAAAATGCCTGACATCCTTATAAGCCAGAAAATCTCTCTGCTAATCTAGAAAAAGCTCACAACCTCAGGCAGGAACAAAAATGAGATCACACTTCAAACTGCCAGCTGTCTCCTCTGCCAGTCAATAAAGAAACCTCCATCACACCCATTCAAGATAAGTACCAATGGAGGAGGAGAGGCGGTAGAGGAAGAGGAGGGGGAGGAGAGCCAGCAGCGGCAGCAGCATGAGATATCTGCAAATACATTGATTAAAAGGAGGAAAGGAATATTGCAAACTTAAGAATACATATCCAAAGCAGGAAAACCATAGACAAAATTTAAAAATTAAGGACAATACACTCCTCCCTCCCCTCTCAAAAAGAACTCAAGGAATAAATGAGCTAAGTAAGATAAATAAAACCACTGATACTCACATTATAAGAAGTATAAAAAGAGATTTGTGGAAAACATAGAAAGAAGGGATTTGAGAATATATAGCAAAATAATACAAGTTTTAAATATAAGTTAAAAGTATGGGCATATATATCTATATGCATACACACATATAAATGTATATATTTGATATATATTTAAAAGTTTGTATAAAAATTTGGATATATATACATACAATAAATAAAATTTTGTTAAAATTTGGGTATATAATACATTTGGATATATAGTAAAGGAATACAAATATGTACATAAAATATGTCTGAGGGACATATTTCCCTTAAAATAAAGGAAGGTGTATATCTATGTGCAATTAGGCCAAGCAAAAAAAAAAAGCAAAATAAACAAACAAAACCCAATCTGGCTGTAAAGTCAGAAAAGAATGAATCTTGCCACAACATTCTCTATAGCAACATTCAATGATGAAAACAATAGAGCACAGCCCAGGAAGACCCCAAGGAAGCAAATTAATGATTCATATTATACTCAGCCAACCTAGAGCTCAAGTTTTATTGTGAAAAATAAACAGCTCCTAACACGTACAAATGTGTGGCATATCTGTGGTGATAAATTCTCTGACACTCCTCCAATCTAGATGTGGGGGCTATGTCCCTTTCTTTTGTTACGACTTTAATAAACTACAGTAGAAGTGACACTCTGCCACTTTTCAGACTGGCAGCTGCCACTTGTCTTGTTGAACTCCCACTCTACAGAAGCCACTAAGTAAAAAGTCTGAGTTAGTTAGTTAGATTCCTTGTTGCTGGCCAGAACCTCCAGTAAAATGTGGTATAGCAGATATGTTCTTGTTTCAGTCTCAGCATCAGGAAAGAAGATGTCAACATGGCTCTTTAACACATCAAGGAAGTTCATTTCTATTTCTAGTTTGCTAAGATTTTTACCACGAGTGAATTTTGAAGCTGATCAAATATTTTTTTCTGCATCCATTGAGAAGTTTATGTGATGCTTTTTTTCTGTTAACATGGTGAATTGCATTGATTCATTTTCTAATACTAAACAACCTTTGTATTCCTTGAATAAACCCAACATGATCTTGATATTCATTCTCTTTATATATCGCTGGAATATATTTGCAAATATTTTGTTTAGGATTTACTGTGAGAATCCAATTCTCCCCAATTTGATATCCCCAAATTGATATATAGATTAAAGGCAATTCCAATACAAACCCCACCATTTTAAAAAAGAATATGTTGCTGCTGATATTAACAGGTTGATTCTAAAATTTATGTAGAAATGAAGTCAAGGATATTCAAGATAATCTTAAAAAAAGATACACTACAGATCAAAAGTTACAGAAATTTAGATAGTATGATATTGGTACAAGGATAAACAAATAGAAGAAAGGACCAAAATAGTCCATAAGGAAACCTACACATGACATATGATTTATGACTTATGACAAACAGTGGAGAGTGGAGGAAAGGTGGTCTTTTCAGTAATATATATTCATATGGAAAAATGTAAAAGCTGACCCCTACATCCCACAATAAAAAAATCCATCCCAGATGCACTGGTGATATAAAAATGAAAGGTTAAATTTTTTTTCTAAAAGTTAACACTAGAAAATATCTGCTTGTGTTTTGGTTAGGTGAATTTTCTTAAATAGGACACAAGGTACTTATCATAAAAATAGACTGGTAAACTGGACTACATTAAAATTAAGAACTCTATTTCTCATAAATACCATTAAGAGATTATAAAAAGGTAAACTACAGAGTGGGAGAATATAGTTTTAATAGATCTTACCAAAAAGGACTAATACCCAGAATATATAATGAACTTGTAAAAATTAATAGGGAAGGACAAACCCAGTTTAAAAATGGAAAAAGAATCTTGAATGGGCACTTCACAAAAGATAATATGTGAAAGCCTGATAAACATTCACAAACATTCTCATAAACATAGAATGTCTCATAAACATTCTCATAAACATACACATACATTCTCTAGTTCATTCATCATCAGGGTAATGTAATTTAAAGTCAAAATGTGATTTTAATCTACGAAAATGGTTAATGACTGATAATGCATTGTGAAAGTAGCAGATCTGGAACTCTCATACACAGCTGGTGAGAATGTAACTTGGTTCAACCACTGTGGAAACTTGTATTGACCAAAATGACCATATACGTTCCCTGTGACTCAGTAATTCTACTCTTAGCTACATGCCCAACACACATACATACATACGTATATCTAAAAATACATACATGTATATATACATACATTTTCATAGCAACATTATTCATAATACCCCCCAAACCAAAAGCAACCCTAATGTACATCGAGAGTAGGATAAATAAAAATAATGGGAAAAAATACGTCAATTAAAATAAATGAAATACTACTACTCACAACAACATGAACAAATCTCACAAATCACAAGCAAGTGAAAGAAACCATATACAAAAGAATACATTTTGTGTGATTCTATTCATATGAAATTCAGAAACAGGTAAAGCTAACATATGCTGTTAGCTGTAAGAACAGTGAGCAAAAATCAAGAAAGTGGGCAGGGAGCTCTGGAAGGCTGGTAATATTCTATTTGTTGACGTAGGTTGTGGTTACACATATACATTTAATTTGTGAACATTCACTGAACTGTTACTTAAGATATGTTTGTTATACTACAATTAATAAATGACTTTTAAAAATATGCATATACATGCATGTGGAGTTAGGTAGGTTTTTCTGATATGTATGTATATAAATGTGTGTGGATATATGAGGAGAGAGAGAGAGAATATGAATATCAGAGAAGTTTTCATAGAGAAGATGACCTAAAAGGTATAAGACCAATACCATGGCAGATTCTTTATCTCCAGTATTTCATCTGGTTCTTATTCTATACTCAGAGAGATTTTCAAATCAACATCATCTGACCTTGAAGAATATAACCCTAGATATTTTGAGATGGATTTTGGACTTGATTCAAGACACAGTAGTTCAGTTACATCCAGTATTTTTTTTCTAAAAACACAAGCCAATTTTTATTTGAAACTTTGATGTTAAATCAAATCCATATAAGCGGGCTGTTATATCTCCATTTTTGTATTATTTTTTAAAAAATTTTATTGGCGTATGGTTACTTTACAATGTTGTGTTAGCCTCCACTGCACAACAAAATGAATCAGCCATGTATTATTTTTTTTCCCTGAATTTGCTTCAATATTTTACTTTATGCAATTTTTCCATGGATTTTTTTTGGTATGCAACAAGATTAAAAAAAATCTAATGGCATATAGAATACTAATTATACCACCTCTAAAAAGTACTGGCTCTCTGAAACTATTCTTTCTTGAGGCCTGCTTTATATTACTCAGAAAAGGGAACATGCTAAATTAAATAGGAAGCATTGCTCAGAGGCAGACTGTTAAATTGTAGATTTACCTAGCTCCTTCAGTGATACTGAAGTGATTAATATTGCACAACTTGATAAAGGTGACATTTGTTATAGAAGAAAAAATATCTTAGTATTAAAATGTTTAACTAACTTGCACCACTCACATCATTACAACCCAAGTTGCCTATATAGTGATTATTTTTCTAGTGTATTCCTTTGCAGAAATATTACAAGCAGACAAAGTCAGGGAGGGGGGCAATCCTTAAAAATAGCACATTCACACATACTCTAGGTGTTGAGGTAATGATTAGAACATCGTGAATTTATGTCATGTTTTCCATTAAGAAGCATAGAGGATATCTGTATTTTCTGTCTGTATGTAGGGAGGACCAAACTATGCAGAATGGACAGGAGAATGAAATTAGCCAGATATGAACTTGAGTACTGGCTCCACCATTATCTTTTTTGAATTTTCTTTTATTTTTTTAAACAGCAGGTTCTTATTAGTTATCTATTGCACACATATTAGTGTATATATGTCAATCCCAATCTCTCAATTCATCAGACCACTATAACCCTGCGCTGCCACTTTCCCCCCTTGGTGTCCGTACTTTTGTTCTGTACATCTGTGTCTTAATTTCTACCCTGCAAACCGGTTCATCTGTATCATTTTTCTAGGTTCCATGTATATGCGTTAATATACGAAATTTGTTTTTCTCTTTCTGACTTACTTCATTCTGTATGACAGTCTCTAGATCCATCCACATCTCTGCAAATGACAGAACTTCATTCCTTTTTATGCCTGAGTACTATTCCATTGTATACATGTAGCACATCTTCTTCATCCATTCATCTGTCGATAAGCATTTAGGTTGCTTCCATGACCTGGCTATTGTAAATAGTGCAGCTATGAATACTGGGGTGCATGTGTCTTTTTGAATTATGGTTTTCTCTGGGTATATGCCCAGTAGTGGGATTGCTGGGTCATATGGTAGTTCTATTTTTAGATTTTTAAGGAACCTCCATACTGTTCTCCATAGTGGCTGTATCAATTTACATTCCCACCAACAGTGCAAGAAGGTTTCCTTTTCTCCACACCCTCTCCAGCATTTGTTGTTTGTAGATTTTCTGATGATGCCCATTCTAACTGGTGCGAGGTGATAACTCATAGTTTTGATTTGCATTTCTCTAATGATTAGTGATGTTGAGCATCCTTTCATGTGTTTGTTGGCAGTCTGTATATCTTCTTTGGAAAAATGTCTATTTAGGTCTCCTTCCTATTTTTGGTTGGGTTTGTTTTTTTAATATTGAGCTGCATGAACTGTTTATATATTTTGGAGATTAATCCTTTCTCCATTGATTCATTTGCAAATATTTTCTCCCATTCTGAGGGTTGTCTTTTCGTCTTGTTTGTAGCTTCCTTTGCTTTGAAAAAGCTTTTAAGTTTCATTAGGTCCCATGTGTTTATTTTTGTTTTTATTTCCATTACTCTAGGAGGTGGGTCAAAAAAGATCTTGCTGTGATTTATGTGATTTCTTCTTATGTTTTATAGTGTCTGGTCTTACATTTAGGTCTCTAATCCATTTTGTTTATTTTTGTGTATGGTGTTAGGGAGTGTTCTAATTTCATTCCTTTACATGTGGCTGTCCAGTTTTCCCAGCACCACTCATTGAAGAGACTGTCTTTTCTCCATTATATATCTTTGCCTACTTTGTCATAGATTAGTTGACCATAGGTGCATGGGTTTAATCTCTGGGCTTACTATCGTGTTCCATTGATCTACACTTCTGTTTTTGTGCCAGTACCATATTGCCTTGATTACTGTACTTTTGTAGTATAGTCTGAAGTCAGGGAGCCTGATTCCTCCAGCTCCGTTTTTTCCCCTCAAGACTGCTTTAGCTATTCGGGGTCTTCTGCGTCTCCATACAAATTTTAAGTTTTTTTGTTCTAGTTCTGTAAAAAATGCCACTGGTAATTTGATAGGGATTGTGTTGCATCTGTAGATTGCTTTGGGTAGTGTAGTCATTTTCACAATATTGATTCTTCCAATCCAAGAATATGGTATATCTCTCCATCTGTTTGTGTCATCTTTGATTTCTTTCCTCAGTGTCTTATAGTTTTCTGAGTACAGGTCTTTTACCTCCTTAGGTAGGTTTATTCCTAGGTATTTTATTCTTTTTGTTGCAATGGTGAATGGGATTGTTTCTTTATTTCTCTTTCTGATCTTTCCTTGTTAGTGTATAGGAATGCAAGAGATTTTTGTGAATTAATTTTGTATCCTGCAACTTTACCAAATTCATTGACTAGCTCTAGTAGTTTTCTGGTGGCATCTTTAGGATTCTCTATGTATAGTATCACGTCATCTGCAAACAGTGACAGTTTTACTTCTTCTTTTCCAATTTGTATTCCTTTTATTTCTTTTTCTTCTCTGATTGCTGGGGCTAGGACTTCCAAAACTGTGTTGAATAATAGTGGCAAGAGTGGACATCCTTGTCTTGTTCCTGGTCTTAGAGGAAATGCTTTCAGTTTTTCACCACTGAGAATGATGTTTGCTGTGGGTTTGTTGTATATGGCCTTTATTACGTTAAGGTAAGTTCTCTCTATGCCCACTTTCTGGAGAGTTTTTATCATAAATGGGTGTTGAATTCTGTCAAAAGCTTTCTCTGCATCTATTGAGATGATCATATGGTTTTTCTTCTTCAATTTATTAATATGGTGTATCACACTGACTGATTTGCGTATACTGAAGAATCCTTGCATTCCTGGGATAAATCCCCCTTGATCATGGGGTATGATCCTTTTAATGTGTTGTTGGATTCTGTTTGCTAGTATTTTGTTGAGGATTTTTGCATCTATGTTCATAAGTGATATTGGTCTGTAATTTTCTTTTATTGTAGTATCTCCGTGTGGTTTTGGTATCAGGGTGATGGTGGCCTCATAGAATGAGTTTGGGAGTGTTCCTTCCTCTGCAATTTTTTGGAAGAGTTTGAGAAGGACGGGTGTTAGCTCTTCTCTAAATGTTTGATAGAATTCACCTATGAAGCCATCTGGTCCTGCACTTTTGTTTGTTGGAAGATTTTTAATCACAGTTTCCATTTCATTACTTGTGATTGATCTGTTCGTATTTTCTATTTCTTCCTGGTTCAGTCTTGGAAGGTTATACATTTCTAAGAATTTGTCCATTTCTTCCAGGTTGTCCATTTTATTGGCATAGAGTTGCTTGTAGTAGTCTCTTAGGATGCTATATTTTTCTGCGGTGTCTGTTGTAACCTCTCCTCTTTCATCTCTAATTTTATTGATTCGAGTCCTCTCCCTCTTTTTCTTGATGAGTCTGGCTAAAGGTTTATCAAGTTTGTTTATCTTCTCAAAGAACCAGCTTTTAGTTTTATTGATCTTTGCTATTGTTTTCTCTGTTTCTATTTCATTTATTTCTGCTCTGATCTTTATGATTTCTTTCCTTCTACTAACTGTGGGTTTTATTTGTCCTTCTTTCTCTAGTTCCTTTAGCTGTAAGGTTAGATTGTTTATTTGAGATGTCTGTTGTTTCTTGAGGTAGGCTTGTATTGCTATAAACTTCCCTCTTAGAACTGCTTTTGCTGCATCCCATAGGTTTTGGATTGTCGTGTTTTTGTTGTAAATTGTCTCTAGGTATTTTTTGATTTCCTCTTTGATTTCTTCAGTGATCTCCTGGTTATTTAGTAATGTATTATTTAGTCTCCATGTTTTTGTGTTTTTTACGTTTTTTTCCGTGTAATTGGTTTCTAATCTCATAGCGTTGTGGTCGGAAAAGATGCTTGATATGATTTCAATTTTCTTAAATTTACCAAGGCTTGATTTGTGATCCAAAATGTGATCTATCCTGGAGAATGTTCCGTGTGCACTTGAGAAGAAAGTGTAATCTGCTGTTTTGGGATTGAATGTCCTATAAATATCAACTAAATCTATCTGGTCTATTGTGTCATTTAAAGCTTGTGCTTCCTTATTAATTTTCTGTGTGGATGGTCTGTCCATTAGTGTAAGTGAGGTGTTAAAGTCCCCCACTATTATTGTGTTACTGTCAATTTCCTCTTTTACAGTTGTTAGTTATTGCCTTATGTATTGAGGTGCTTCTATGTTGGGTGCATATATATTTATAACTGTTATATCTTCTTCTTGGTTTGATCCCTTGATCATTATGTAGTGTCCTTGGCTCCACCATTTCTAAGCCATTTCCTAGTCAATCTGTGTAAATCTCAGTCTCCTAATTTATAAAAGGGAAAATGCTAACCATCTCAATGTATATTAAAATGTTGCTCAATAGGACAAAAAAAATATATATATATACACACATATATATATTTATACACATACAGTGCTTAACATAGTGTCTGGTATATAGAAAACAGTCCAAAAAAAGGATTTGCCAGCCTCCTCCCGAGACTGCTCTTTTTAGCTAGGAGTTTTCAGAGGATGAGAGCAGCACCCTCTAGGCTTGCTTCATCTTTGCTCACTTCTGGAAATGCCTGGGAAC
This sequence comes from Mesoplodon mirus, assembly GCF_964341445.2. Taxonomy (NCBI): domain Eukaryota; kingdom Metazoa; phylum Chordata; class Mammalia; order Artiodactyla; family Ziphiidae; genus Mesoplodon; species Mesoplodon mirus. The sequence goes on from NC_138980.1 coordinate 76,238,916, forward strand.
AGTTATAATTTGGCCACATACACTCACTGCTTCAATGTATCTAACATGCCATTAGGCACCTTCTCCTAACAAAAGTCCTCAACATTTTACTACCAGAAAGATAAATTATTGTGGGGGTTTCAGGAAACAAAGGTTCAAGAGCGTTAAGTGATTTAACCAAGGGTTGACTGAGAATAATGAGGTTATGAGTAAAACTAGAATAAGCAGTCAGTTTTGCTACTTATCACACTAAATTTTTAATGTAGCAAAATTGCTTTAAGAAAAAGTATAAAATACACATTTTAAATTATATTAGCTTGTTTGAAATAATTCAGGGCTTCATTTCCCTTACAGAATTTTCAATTGATTTCATGGTACCTCCAGAGCCTTATACTGAAAGGAAAAATCATTTCACACTAACAAAATCACAATGGCAATGACATTAATATGTCCTGACTGACCCCAGTGTTTTAAGTGTATCACTCAAAATCTCACCCTCTGAGAAGGAAATTATCTGAGAAGTTATAGAAAAATCTATTATAAAAATCAGAGAGTAGAAGAATAAATACCAAGATACAGCTGTATGTTATTATTAATCTACTACATTAAATTTCCATTTCTTTTAGATTTATTAATGATAACACAGCATATGGGAAAACTGGACAGATACATGTAAAAGAATGAAATTAGATCACTCCCTAACACCATACACAAAAATAAACTCAAAATGGGTTAAAGATCTAAATGTAAGTCCAGGCACTATAAAACTCTTAGAGGAAAACATAGGCAGAACACTCTATGACATAAATCACAGCAAGACCCTTTTTGATCCACGTCCTAGAGAAATGGAAATAAAAACAAAAATAAATGGGACCTAGTGAAACTTAAAAGCTTTTGCACAGCAAAGGAAACCAAAAACAAGATGAAAAGAAAACCCTCAGAATGGGAGAAAATATTTGCAAATGAAGCAACTGACAAAGGATTAATTTCCAAAATACACAAGCAGCTCATGCAGCTCAATGTCAAAAAAACAAACAACCCAATCCAAAAATGGGCAGAAGACCTAAATAGACATTTCTCCAAAGAAGATATACAGATTGCCAACAAACACGTGAAAGGATGCTCAATATCACTAATCATTAGAGAAATGCAAATCAAAACTACAATGAGGTATCACCTCACATCGGTCAGAATGGCCATCATCAAAAAATCTACAAACAATAAATGCTGTAGAGGGTGTGGAGAAAAGGGAACCATCTTGCACTGTTGGTGGGAATGTAAATTGATACAGCCACTATGGAGAGCAGTATGGAGATTACTTAAAAATCTAAAAATAGAACTACCATATGACCCAGCAATCTCATTACTGGACATATACCCTGAGAAAACCATAATTCAAAAAGACTCATGTACCACAATGTTCATTGCAGCTCTATTTACAATAGCCAGGACATGGAAGCAACCTAAGTGTCCATCGACAGATGAATAGATAAAGAAGATGTGGCACATATATACAATGGAATATTACTCAGCCATAAAAAGAAATGAAATTGCGTTTTTTGTAGTGAGGTGGATGGACCTAGAGACTCTCCTACAGTGTGAAGTTAGTGAGAAAGAGGAAAACAAATACCATATGCTAACACATATATATGGAATCTAAAAAAAAAAAAAAGGTTCTGAAGAACCTAGGGGCAGGACAGGAATAAAGACACAGATGTAGAGAATGGACTTGAGGACACAGGGAGGGGAAAGGGTAAGCTGGAACGAAGTGAGAGAGTGTCATGGACATATATACACTACCAAATGTAAAACAGATAGCTAGTAGGAAGCAGCCACATAGCACAGGGAGATCAGCTCGGTGCTTTGTGTCTGCCTAGAGGGGTGGGATAGGGAGGGTGGGAGGGAGACGCAAGAGGGAAGAGATATGGGGATACATGTATAGCTGATTCACTTTGTTATACAGCAGAAACTAACACACCATTGTAAAGCAATTATACTCCAATAAAGGTGTTAAAAAATAATGATAACATAGCATAGATAAGTTCCTGAATGATCATAGCTATGTAAATAAAGGACTTCATTTCAACAATTAAAATGTTGAAAGAAATACTAAGAAGTTGACAGCAAACAGGGACAAGGTAACTTCTGGAGCATTGCAAAGCTCGTAAAAGTAGCAAAAGGCCAAGCAGAGCTCTGTCAGTGGCAAAAGTGTTCAAGGACAGTAGACCTAAGAAATAACCAAGAAAAATATACTGCCTGACAGTGCAGGCCATAAAACCTATTCTGTATATACAGCTCTGGGTGCAGAAACTGAGGTGATCTGTGCCGGCAGAACAAGCCCCTCCTGGAAGTATTTTGTTTCAGAGAAGTAGAAGAAAAGTAGAAGAGACAGAGTTACAGAAAGTAAAGAATTAACCAGTTAAACCATGTCTTTATGAAGTAGCTTTAACCTGAGGCAGCAGAGAACCCAATGCCTTTTCTTTGTGGAAATCAGAAAGCTTAGAATGGTAACAAACATCTCTGCCAAAATGTATCTATGGTGAAGGGCTTGTCCAGGGAAGAGTTCTGATAATTTTTCCAGAGATAAGTATGTTTTCTAAAAAAGGGATATAGTACAGCACTAACACAAAGTTTCTGTAAGAAAAAAAGACTAGATGAAAATCAGCCCCACACCCCCACAGAAAAGAAGCCATGAAATTGAGGAAAACATTAAATGACTGTTCTAAAAAACATAAGAAGCATTTTCCTCTCTCTTGGGAAACAACAAAGTAGAAATATAAGATCTCAGGAATGTGATGGTACAGATGAAATGGCAGTTCACAGAACTAAGAAATAAAGAATACAAAATAAACTATCATAGACATGAAAACAAAATCATAAGGAAAATAAAGAATAAACACTGGAAGGCTCAGTTAGGATGGAAGAGATAGAAATTAAGAAAGCTAAAATAAAGAGTTATAATGGTTTAGAGAGAAACAATTCAGGACTCAGAAAAGTTGTTACTTGCTTTTACTACTATTATTATTAGTGTAAGTATTGAATAAATGAGTAAACAAGAATGGCCTTGATTAAGTTTTCCCTAGAAAATAATTCAAATAGGCTCAGTACAGCCATCACTTAACTTCAGATCATCATCTAAAAACTAAAAGACTGAATTGTCTTCATAAGGTCTCTGCTGAAATGAAGGGGAAATAAGAGACCATGTAATTATTGGAAAGCTTTGTGTTCTTTATTAAGAAAATAATTGCATTAATTTTTCTTTATGAAGGAGAAAATGCCCTTAATTTATTTATATAAAGCTATTTCAATTTATTGCAATGTCTTTTGTTCCTATTATGTCACTTCATTTTTCCTAAAAAGGATTTTCTATTCAATAACTTAGAAAATTCTCTTTGAATCTCTTCCTATATATAAGATTAAGAAGGATTTGGGAAAAGAAGGTATTCTTGTTCGAGGAAGTACAAACTCTATAAACTAGAATAATTTATGAAGGTGAACAAGGAAATAATAAATCATTAAAGAGGTGTAAAATATAATGGTGACTATGTACCTAAGGGTTGCGTAATTTGCCTTGCAAATATTTAAACTCATTTTACTCTCTATGATTTAGTTATACAGTTCTACATAACTAAATGAAGAGTCTTGCTGCCCTTAATGCAAATGCCTAATGATCTGTCTTTTATAAGACCAGTAAATATAAACGTTCTGAGCAAAATAGTAAACTTTTAAATTAACACTATTATTTCCCCTCAATTATTATCTTCAAATATTAACAGTGAAGTTCTTAAACTATGTCCTACTTCTCTGGTAATAAAGACACAATGAAAATAGTACCTAATTCTAAATATTAAGGAGAGGAAAGGTTTGGGAAAAATAAATATTCATATATCATTCTATAATTATAGACAGAACGAAAAAATGTTAAAGGGTATATAGTTTGAGTAAGTTTTGAAATTTGAAAGCAAAGATCTAGTTTAAGTATAAGGTATACCCTTCTTCATGTTTGTCACATAAAATTAACAGCATTACATATTTTGCTACTAAGATTTATAAAAATAACAGCACCTTGGAAATAGCCACATGTAATCTACAAACTCTGCTTTAAAAATTCATTGTACACAAGTAATAAAATTGCATGAAATTACACGTGTGTATGCATACACAAATAAACATAAGAAAAACTGGGGAAATTTAAATAAGATCAGTGGAATATATTAATGTCACTATACTGGTTGGGAAACTTCACTACAGTTTTGCAAGATTTTGCCTTTGGGGGAAACTGCTTAACGGATCCATGGGATTTCTTTGCATAATTTTTTTAACAGCTGTATGTGAATCACTAATTATCTCAAAATAAAAGGTTTAATTAAAAATTACATACAAAAATAAAAAATTGTCTCATTTTTTTTTTAAGAAATCATCCCCACAGCCTACTTAAAAGAAGGTGTTAAAACTTTTAGTCCAAAGGCTACAGATGTGATTTTGCCTTTCTTTAACTGGTAAACTCAGTGTTTTGAATGAATTTGAAAAATGTTAAGTGAGCAGTGCATTTTCCAGTTATTTTCAGTGCCATAAGATTTCTTTATGTTTGTTTTATGAATTTAAGTTGCCTGAGGGCATTTGTGTTCTTGGATATCCCTTTAAAATAAAAAAAAAATTGTGAAATGTCTTTTCCTTTTGAAATCCTGTCACATGCTACAACATAGATGAACCTTGAGGACATTCTACTAAGTGAAATAAGCCGGTCACAAAAAGACAAATACTGTATGACTCCACTTATATGAGATATCTAAAGTAGTCAAACTCATAGAAACAGAAAATAAAGTGGCAGTTTCCAGAGGCTGAGGGAGGGGGAAATGAATTGTTCAGTGGGTATAGAGTTTCAGTTTTGCAAGATGAAAAAGTTCTAGAGATTTGTTGCACAACAATGTGAATCTAGTTGACATCACTGAACTGTACCCTTAGAAATGATTAAGATGGTTAAAAAAATCTTTCTTTCCCTTTTATTTCACATGAACCTCACCTTTCCTAAAGGGGAACAAATCACAGTATGGCCAATTAGTATACTTTGTTATAAATGGCTTACTCCAGATTAGTTTCATTCATGGGCATGAGCAAAAAAATCATTCTCTTTGGCTACAGGCTCACATTTTGCACATTATAATTCCTCAGAAAGAAAAGCAAGTCAAGGGCCGACAACAGCAGAGAAGCAATAAAAGAAAGACCGAGCGCTGTTGAGGGCACTGAACACAGCATTGAGCTGCGCCTAAGGACAGATCACCCTCAGACTTCCTAGTTTCCTAGGACAGTAGTTTCTTCTCTAATTCAGGTAGTTCAGTTATGATTTTGTCACTTGCAACCAAAGGAATCCTGCCAAAACCAATCTGGTGAATGGATACGTTTTAATTTCAGCTCTGTATGATTTGCCTCTGTTTGATTAGCTAGTTTAATCTTGGTTGAGATCCAAACTGCAGTCTCATATGGGCAATCTGTACCATTAAAACTGGTATTTTTCTTCCTGTTACATTTAATTTTGTTAGCTATTGTAGTTTAAAAAAAAAAAAAACCTGTCAGACAACACAGAAAATAGCTTCCAGACACTGTTACATGTGATGAAGTTTTCTCAGCAGTATATATTCCCTACAGTTTAAAAATACTTTTAAAGGAGACCACAGTGTTCCCTGCCACCATCCAGAGGTTGTCAATGGAATATAGTGGTACAAAATAGACCACTATGTCATTGATTACTGTACCAGTTTGGTAGCAAGTGATTGTTCTTTGGTTTTGGAAGATGGCGGGGAAATCCCATATAAGAACTATTGATAGGCAGGAAGGGAATATGCCAAGTGGAGTCTGTCACTTCAGATCAAAGCTACAAGAAAAATATCACAAAAGATTTATAGATACAGGTGAAATTCCTGATGCATGGAACAAAAATCACAAAACAGGATGTGCTTGATGACTTGAAAAAAAATTAATACTCAATGACCACAAAAGAGCCCCAGTATCTGAACAAAGGAGGCGCATGACCTGAACAATCCTAAAACACCACCCACTCAAAATGAAAACCTTCCTTATATGGACTTTTTAAATTAAACATCTAAAACTAAATCAATGAATAAATAGCAAGAGTTGAAGATTTCCTGAAAAAAGAACTTCATTTTTCTTTGCCTCAATTCCTTCTCAAAAACAGATAACTAAAATATATGAGTACATGATAAAATCAAATAAAATCCATTTAAAATAAAAAAAATACTTTCAGACAACATAGAAAATCATCACATGATATAGATTTCCCAGCAGAGTATATTCTGGACACATGCTATTTTAGGCAAACATCAAAGAGATTTAAAATCAGAAAAAAATCACTAAGTTAATCAGATTTCAGTTTATAATGATATTATGGCATATAATCAATTGTTACTTTAAATAAACCCATATACCTTTTTTTTTTTAAAGATATTTTTGATGCGGACCATTTTGAAAGTCTTTATTGAATTTGTCACAATATTGCTTCTGTTTTATGCTTTGGTTTTTTGTCTGAGAGGCACGTGGGATCTTAGTTCCCTGACCAGGGATTAAACCTGCACTCACTGCATTGGAAGGCGAAGTCTTAACCACTGGACCACCAGTCAAGTCCCCCATATACCTTAATTAAAATTACCCTGTTAGAAATAAAGTAATTGATAAAAAAATAGAAAACTAATGATAATTGACTTGATTGCATATCAATTTGCCAGATTTAGCCTGACATACCTACATTCAGGCAGTGATCACGTAGATGCTTCCTGATATATAGTTAAGATAACAGCAGATGATTGTTGAAACCTATACAATTCACTTCCCCTGTACATATTTTAAAATCGTTGGTAAATAGTCAAGTAAATTTTTTGCATTCAATATTTCCTTAAACCTTTTATTCTACTCACAATTTATTACAGCAAATAGGCAAAGAAGAATTTGAAGAAATTTTCAAGTTGCCACTTTGCAAACCTGCACACATCCTTTTTTCATGTAATACCAATATAATTTAACAATGCCCTTCACTGGTGATTTAATTATCACACCATAACTTTTATTAGACAATGGGAAAGAGAGAGGTTATCACTTCCCAACTAGATTTTCAAGACCTTTCAAAAACAAAATGTAAAGATAGTAGTTGCCGTACAATTTTGAAAGACACTGACACAATTAATGAATGTATCTTTTCCATTGGAGGAAATGTATAGACTATACGATGGAATTGATCATGCATAAAATTACACCTCACTTTCCAAATAAAAAAATAAAATAATCTGCTTTCTAGTTCATGGGTTTTATTCCAGTTATGAAAGCTTTCAAAGCCCAAGCTGATTCCTCTTTAACTATAAAGGTGCTAAAGCTACAGTTAAAGATTTTCTTTGTTGCTGTTGCTGCTGATTTGTTATTTCCATTATCCCCAAGTTCAAGCAAGCAATCATTTAACCTCACAAAAGACTGATCATAAGCTTATTAGTTTGAATGAACATAATATTATCCACTAAGGTAGAAGGTATAAGAATGGAGGAAACATGATATTTTGTTAAAAGAATGACATGTACTTCTGTAATTATGAATTTGGGCTACATGACCATTTTTAGTGATCATCATTAATGTTCCTCTAGTGACCTTCAGGGTAATTTGGAGTGCCATTTGCAAGAAACTAAAATTTGATGACGTCCCAACACAGAAAAGGAGGGCCATCATGCAGTGTTCAGTGTGAACTGGTTTATGTGTAGTTTCTTATGTCAGTAGGTCTATGTTTAAATATACTCTGAAATAAAAATAAGACATTATATTCTCAAGACTTAAGAGTGAAAATTTCATATTCATTATGTAGAAAATTGACTTTGGCTGTCAGTACATTACAGAGTACAGTCTTATTGGATAAGTTGGGTAGGAGAACATAGTGCAGTGTCATCTGCATAGCAGATGCTCAGGAAAGCGAGAGGAATACAATTAATATAAACTTTGAAAACATGAGGAAGATAACAGATCTATGACAGTATGACTATTTCAGTAACTTTCCCTGACCAAACCTGTCCTGATCTAGTCCTCTCCAGCTTTTTGGCTGCCTCTCTTAATTGCAGAATGAATGACTCATTCACTCATTTAAAAATATCGAGTTTCTAAAATGTATCAGTTACTATGGTACAGCGACAAAAGAAACACGGTCCCTGCCCTCATGGAGTTAACTACTTAATGGGGGAGACAAGCACTAAATATATAAATTTATGAACAGCTGTATAATTTTGACAAGTGCTCATTGCATTAATTATGCCATTTGGTACCCATTGCTTTACTTGACTGTATGCCTTTCTAGGTAACCTGCTCCCAGAGGGTAGCCTGGGAACAATACTTAATAAAATATTTATGATTAATTTTTAATAAATTCACATATTCACCCCAAACTAGTTGGTAACCAAAACAGGGATCAAAACATTTACTGTAAGAACTTTGATTCTCTAATGACAATTTTTCAGCATTCTGAGTTATTTCCCAGGCTTCTGAATGTTTCTTTTTTTTTTTTTTTAGTGTATTTTTTTTTAAGTCTTAATTCAATTTGTTACAAAATTGCTTCTGTTTTATGTTTTGTTTTTTTTGGCTGTGAGGCATGTGGATCTTAGTTCCCTGACCACGCATCGAACCCACACCCCCAGCATTGGAAGGTAAAGTCTTAACCGCTGGACCACCAGGGAAGTCCCTGAATATTTAAGTTAGAAAGTGAAATGTAACAGAAGTCTTCACATATCTGTGTTGTACAAGAATTGGCACACATCTTAGAGCTTTTATATCGCACTTAAGTAGTCACAGGCCAGTGCTATAGGACCATGACTGATGGTGGTCATACATCTTTTAACTATTTTCATAATTGATGTCATCACCCAAGCAGAAAGAAAGGTCGAGGACACCCATCTTCATTCCTGCTTTGTGCCACTGGAATGTGAAATGATCGTAGGAGTCCAAACTGATTCTAAATCAGGCCGACCTCTGTCACATTAATAATTTCTGCATAAATAAATGAAGTGCTGCTGAGAGACCACAGTAAACAAGAATGACAGCAAAGCTGGAAGAAGGCCTTTGACACCTGCAGAGAGACAAGACTGTTTTCCATTCAAGAAGCAGGACAAAACTAAGGCTTAGGTAGGAAGTGTTAAAGTGGGTGGAGTTAGGACTGGCTTTGGAGGACATTTCAGTTATTTAAAGGAAAGAAAAAAGAAATATGAACCTTTTCTGCACGTGCCTCTGTCATTCTTTCAACTTGTGCTCATGCATGTCTCTTTTGGGCCCAGATCCTGGCTCTGGAATCACAGCCCTAGTTCTGAGATCTGCTCTTCCATTCCCAGTCTGACCCCGGACAAGTTACAACTTCTGGGAAAAGAAGAGCTCTTGGACTGTTGTGTACATTATATAAAACATGCTTAAAACAGTGTCTGGCATCAATGGGTGTCTCTATTATTATTATTTGGTAAACTTCAGATAGTGAAATTTCTGGCACTCTAAAGCAGATTGCAAAGACTTCCCTGCTATATGCTAACATCTAATTTAGTAAGTTACTTGTGATCAGCCTTTAGTTATCCATAAAATGTAAAGATTTTAAGATTGTATATCCTTTACCTGTAAGAAAAGACTTGTACTTTTCGATCAGTTCCCAGATCATCAGGTAAAATCTAGTAGTTCATCAATGGGTGACCAAAATGGCCTTGGCATTCCCTTCAGCTTGACTAAATTGTGGACAGGTTTCCTCCTGACTTAAGGTCCCTTACCTCTCTTCTCTTGGAACATTTACTTTAGAAAACTTGTAATTGTAAATGCCTCCCCTGATCCTTTGAGATGTAAATCTTCCAGCCTCTTGCTGGTTTTGTAACCCAGGACTCTTTCTCAAGGAGCTGGGAACCATCCCTTTGAAATGTAATCATCCAGAAAGACAGATCCTGTCTCCCCTGTCTTTGGGGGAGGGTGGGAGGCTTACTTTCATAAGCACTGATTAGCAAACACAGATGGCCTGATAACACTGACCAATGTCCCTGCTAAAGTCCTCCAGTACTTTTTCATTACCTCACCCCAGCACTTAAAAACTCTCCTGGCCTTGTGTTTCAGAGGTACTTGAATTCAATCTCTCTCCCCTATTGCGACAGTTCTGAACAAAATCTTCCTGCCCTGTTTAACTCCGTCCTGTGTAATTTTTCTTTCAAACAGGTCATAAGCAATACTTGGTGATGCATTGTGTTGATCCACTTAAAACTCTTTGCTCTCATTAGCTTAAAAAAAAGAAAAGAAAGGCTCAAATTAAGATCCTACTCCTTATGGTGTAATCAAGGAGATAAGCAGTGCTTCCTTGCAGGTGATTTTACTAACATTAAAGTTTTATGAAAAATTATGAAGATCCCTAGAGCTAAACACCCAATTAAAATAAAATAAGCATGGCAGGATGTCTATTATAATGTTTTTCTTAGAAGAAAATTCCTAATTATAGCGCTGTCGACTTCTGCATGGGCTCAGTACTGCTGTGGGAATGGAAGGGAATCACAGTTCTAATTAACAGGTAGGTGTTTCCAAGATGGTGCTAAACTAAAAATAAGTAAAGCCTCATCTTTTAAAAGGCAAGTTTTCTGGAAATGAAAACACAATGACTTGAGTCATTTTGAGCTTTCTAATTACACTGATATTTCCTTACTGGAGACTGGGTATACTGCATCTTTGTTTCACATACATCAAGCTGACACAACAGAAAAACATAATTTATATTACAGATTGATAAAATCATTTCATGAAACCCAGTTAATGTCACAGTGCACTCATTAGCTTTAGTAAAAGAGAAAAGGATAATTTGTGTTTCAAGTCTGCACAGTTATCTTTCAAAAGAGGTTAGAAGGAGTTTGTAAAAAAAATTCTTTCTGTCTGAGCAGATAAAATAAATTAAATGACTTATTTTTAGTTCTAAGAGGCAAAGGTAGAATGCCAAGAAGAATACAGATGAGAGTTGAGGAATATAACTATAATTAGTACAATCAATGACTTAAAGAGATGTATTTTGTAAATAAGCAAAACTATATACACTCGAAATCACACTAGCTTTTGGGTTTGTTTTTATGACTGTTTTCAACACTATTCCTCCCAATACTGCAGGGCATTTAAATTACTTTCTACGTAATATTTACAGGGTTATTTTTTAAGAAAACAGATCACTTAAAGTATTCACATGAATATTTATAATTTTTTAATACTCTGTAGGGCTAATCTCAGTGGCACATTTATTGTCAAAATACTTCATAAAAAGGTAAATGACTCGGAATCACAATATAATATATGGGTTATAGGACAATTAGTTATTTACAAGGAAAAAATAAATTTAGATCCTTATCTACCTCACATTTATATTGAATACATTATATACATGTATGCATGTACATATGTGTGTATCTCAGATGTATTAAAGACCTAAATCCTACTAGCTTCAGCCCTTACAACAAGAAAAAAAATACTGTAAAAGAATGGGGAAAATGTAGGTAAGTAGGTAATTTACATTTTCTAAGCATATGGAGAACTCCTTTTTAAGCAAAAACAAACATATAAACAAAAAATATAAATAAAAATTAGATTTTAATGTTACATTAACTGTAGAATATTCCCATATCAAAAACGCTAGAAATAAAATTTTAAAGCAAACATTAAATTGGGAAAGTGATTCTTGCAATAATGATGCCATGTCAAGACTCCATATATCATTAATATATCATTGCTCTCCTTTAACCCTCATCACCAATTTCAATCTCTTTTACCCCCCAACTATCACTTGAATCTTAATTCTCTTCTTTATATCTTCAGGACAGCCACTCTGGCCCAAGATACCGAGAACTTTGTCTGCATATCTGCAACAGTCACCTATCTGACCGTGTCTCATCTGGCCACTCTACAAACAGTTCTCCATGATGCAACATGAGTCATCTTTCCAAGACGCATATATGATCATGTGACTCTCCTTTTCCCCATCAATGACATCCTGTGCTCTTAGAATAATCAACTCCTCTCCAGCTTTCTCTCTTACATCTCACCCTCTATGCTCCAGCCATACTGGCTTCCTCTGTCCCTTTAATGCCTTTGCACATGCCTTTCCCTCTACCTGGAATCATCTCCCATCTCTCATTCCCATCTCCTCTATTTAATTATTACTCAGCTTAAATATCACTGCCGCATGGATACCTTCTCTGACTAGATCAGGCCTGGTATATGTTCTCCTGGCACTAGGTACCATTCTTCCAGACTATTTAACCCAGTTTTAATTTTACATTAGTTTATTCATCTAGATACACAACTCCACAACAAATCTGGGAGTTTTCTGAAGGCTAAGACTGTGTCGTCTTTTCACTCTATTGCCAGTACCTGGTATGCTGTAAATGATGCAGGGCCAGGGCTGTCTGAAGATGGGAGGCATAATGTGCATCACATGCCTCTCCGTAGATTCCATATTTTCAGAAAAGACAGAGACTTAAAGATCCTACCAGAATAAATCTGGTCTTTAAATCCCTGCTTTAAAGCCCATCTCAGCACAGTGATACATTGAAAGGGGGAAAAATGAATAAAACATACACATGCTAAAAGAAACAAATACAGTTTCTTCTCCTGACTTTCTAGTTCTCTACCTAGTACCACTGATTTTCTTCCTGATATACAGACTCATTACTTTGGCAACATTTCAGATTCCTTTCTTCCTCTTCCCAGCATCCCTTTAACACATTGTATTTATTTTTTACAACTGCTTCCTAATTATCCTTTTGTTTCCTCCCCTTTTACTGCTTGGACCCTGGTTCAAGTCTGGATTTTTGCAAATGTCTCCATTATGGGACTTAGATATTAGCATTCAAAGATGCCACAGAAGATACAGATACAGATGAAATATAAATGGATGATTTTGAACATGCTAAATCAGAACTCCAGGAGAAACCAGGAGGCCAAATTCACAGGACTGTGAAGCCCATTTCCCTCCTCACTTTAATCAAAGCAGCTCTGCTTTGAGCTGTTATATCTTAGGTTTTAAAGTAACAGTTTACTTCAAAAAATTTTCTGCAAATGGGAAAAAACGTTTGAAAATCACTGTTCTCAATCACCCAAAGTTGCCCTTTCTGCACAGCCCTGCCAAGTCAAATGCTACGCATCCTTTTAAATCCAGCTAAATTTCTACCACACAGATGTATCTTCTGTCAATTCCAGGAGAGCCTGACTCTTTTTTGCAAGGTATTACAGAGCTCACTATATCACAGTTTGGTGTTTACTATAGTGCTTGGCTTTCTAATTTAATCTTTGGTCAATCAGAGATTCATTCATTCATTTAGCTAATTAGTTATTTAGTTATTTTCACTCCTTTCTTATCCACAGTTAGACTGTAAGTTTATTTTGGCAAAGAAACTACCTAGCAGATTTTTTATTTAACTCACTATGACTAGTGTTGGGATAATTAAGGATGACAAAATCTGATTAAATGATCATGTTTTTAATGAGGAAGAAAAATAAATGTTATCTTAGAAAAAATAAATAGATTTTTCTTCCAGCAGAATTTAGAACAAATGGGAGCAGTTCTTTGGGACCTTAAGTTGAGAAAGATCCAGAAGTTGAAGGGAAAAGTGCTATGACAAGTTGGGAATGAATCCCATGGGCCTGACATTTGTCATTTGTGTAAGGACATGAAATATGAGGCACACTGTTTCTGCTTAAATGTCTTCTTTGTCCAAACAAAGAGTTTCTTTGTATGTTTATGTAAGTTATCTAAAAAGATGAAAAAATTAACCAAGCATAAGATATACTTTATGTTCATTTTGACAAATATTGTTTCTCTATTAAATAAAATCACGTATGTCACTAAAAGCTTTATTCTACTCTTCTCACATTTAAACTTTTTTTTTGAGAATGAGAACCCACTGTGATATTACCTTTGTCCTCCACATTTGCTTTCTGTGTAATCCTTCCTCAAACTTCTTGATCTTTTTTTTTGGGGGGGGGGCTGGGCATTAAGAAGTGCATGATAAATGAATTAAACAATTCATATACCAGAGTGCTGATCTTCAGAAGCTGCACTGATTGAAAAATTGCTTGTTTGATGACAAAATAAACTTGAAAGTAATTGCAATTACACAGAGAAGGCATAATATTGCTACATCCACATCACCTGAGTTTAGATCTAAGTTGATTGTGGCTTTATAATTTATTCCTTCTGTATTATTGTGAGATCCACACTACAATTGCTATGTGGCTTTTCTACTGCCCCTCAAGTTTCCCTTCTCAGGGTGTCCTCATAGCTCTGCTCCAAAACTGGCACTTGTAGAAAATGTAATGAGATATAACACACAAACTAAAAACAAAAAAACAAAGACAGGAATCTTGAGAGGTGGTTTCACAGCTTTTTTTTTTTTTTTTTAATTTACTTATTTTTGGCCGTGTTGGGTCTTTGCTGCTGCATGCGGGCTTCCTCTAGATGCAGTGAGAGGGGCTACTCTTTGTTGCAGTGCATGTGCTTCTCATTACAGTGGCTTCTCTTGCTGCGGAGCACAGGCTCTAGGTGCATGGGCTTCAGTAGTTGTGGCTTGTGGGCTCTTGAGCACAGGCTCAGTAGTTGTGGCACCTGGGCTTAACTTCTCTGTGGCATGTGGGATCTTCCCAGACCAGGATCGAACCCGTGTCCCCCGCATTGGCAGGTGGATTCTTAACCACTGTGCCACCAGGGAAGTCCCATCATGGCTTTTAAAAAAGGAATGTTAGGAAGGAGCTGATTTTACAAGGAAGACCACTGGACTGGGAATCTGTTGATCAGCTATGTGACAGTGAGCAAACCACATTATTGTGTCAACCTTCTTACCCATTAAATGGTGAGAATAAATCATTGTTTTTTCAAATATACAATATTGGTGTGAAGGTCAAAGAAGAACAGTTATGTGAAAACATTAAATGTATTTTTATAATGATACATTATTTAAATGAACAGTTTAAAAGAAGAGATGTAGAAAAATATACCTCTGATTAAATGTTGATTTTTTTATAAATGTCCCAATGAACCAAGGAATGACATTTACTATACATAGAACCATCTAGAGATAAAAGACCTATTGAGGAGTATAGTCAACTGACAAAATAATAATTAAAGTCCTTTTTGGTATAAATTTGAAACATTCAAGGATACTTTTAAGCTTTCAACTAGTATTTTTCAAGTAAAAAATCAAATGTTCAACTGAAATCAGTAATTCTCAATGGAATGATGGTGTAACAAAATCTTGGGTAAGAGATATAGATACTATGATTTGAATAAAACAATCTAAAATTATCACTGCTTTCATTTATTTTTACCAAATTTTCTGAATCTAATTTAAAGTTTTAAATAACAGCAAAGAAGGACATTAGATCAGTAAGCTAGTTAAAAGAAACCAGGAAACTCCGTTTTCAGTAATTTACTTTAGAACTTAGGACTTCTTATAACTCCTTTATCAGGAAAATTAGGAATGGTTTCAAATTAGATCTTTTCTTCTTTCTGAGTTCCTGAAATAATTTGTTTGGGTCTTCTTGTAAGACAAAATAATCAAACTACATTTTAAGGAATTAAAATCACTCAATTCCAAATCAGAAACATTATGCTAAGTTCAAAGAGGTGAGAAAATGAAATAAATATTATTTTACTGCAACAAGTTTGTAATGGTTGTATAACTGACTGATACCCTTTGCAAAATAACCATGCCAACTTTGTGATAAATATTATAATGTACCTTTAAAAATCCTGATAAAAAATGTATACAACTAGTATAGAGAATTTAAGAACATAAGAGCAAACTCTGAATAAACTGCACAACTTACTATAATCCTGAATAAGGAAGCAATTCTTTAAAAATTAATTTCTAAATTAGGTAAAAACTAATTATAATTATAACTAATAAAATGCCTTTTAAAATACAATGCAATTCCAGAAAATATATCAACTTAAAAAAATGGATCTTGATAGGTTTATCCTAAAATATCCATGGTGGTTGAATAAAACTACAAAAAAGTCTTGAAAAGGAAGACATCAAATTTCTTTGAGTAAGTTAAATAGTGCGGTGATAGTACAACAGAATAGAATGAACAATCCACGAAAAGTCCTACATATATACAGAAATTTAGTAAATTAAAAGGTAGTAATCTTAACAGGTGGGTAAAGGAAAAATTATTCAACAAATGATGTTAGGACAATTGTCTATAATTTAGGAAAAATAAATTTGACTCTAATTTAGAACACACCCATGAATATAAATTTTAGATGATTAATAAATGTATGTAATGTATGTAAAAATGTATGTAAAAAAGAAGTATTAGAAGAAGATTACTCTTTTTCCTCCCTATCTTTTAAAAAAATGGTTAACTTTAGAGCCTACTTTGAATAATGAAAGAAAAGATGTTCAAAAAGGAAAAGACTGCACATGTTATGGGTATATGTGGGGAAAAAGCCCCAAATGGAACCCAAGAATTCTGTGTTTAGGCCACTTTGGGACTTTATTTTCACAAGAAAAGACTCAGATTAATAAATTTTATCTTTTTTTCTTATAAGTAAATTGTGTCAAAGTCATTGAGCACAACTGCCTGAGGGAACACAGGAAACTTTTTGCTTAGAGTTTTTGATATTGTCTTCCTAAGTAGATTATGGAGAATCTTGCTGCAGGGGTGAGAGGACTGGCTCTGGCGTCAGACTACCTGGGTTTGAATCCTGCTCTACCTAATGTGATCTAGCATAAATCATTTAATATTTCTTTATCACAGTTTTCTTACCTGTAAAATGTAGAAAATATTATGGTGATCATGAAAATTAAATTAATTAGTATACACATTTGGAAGAATGTCTGGCACACAGTAATCACACAGTAAACAAGTATTTCACCATGAATAGAAGTAGTGATAACGAGACCTTCAAGATGGCAGAGGAGTAAGACTTGGAGATCACCTTCCTCCCAACAAATACATCAGAAATACATCTACATGGGGAACAACTCCTACAGAACACCTACTGAACACTGGCAGAAGACCTCAGACCTCCCAAAAGGCAAGAAACTCCCCATGTACCTGGGTAGGGCAAAAGAAAAAAAGGAAAAACAGAGACAAAACAATAGGGACTGGACCTGTACCTCTGGGAGGGAGATGTGAAGGAGGAAAAGTTTCAACACACTAGGAATCCCCTTCACTGGCGGAGCCGGAGGGGTGGGCCGGGAGTGAAGCTTCGGAGGCACGGAGGAGAGTGCAGCAAAAGAGGTGCAGAGGGCAAAACAGAGAGGTTCCCACACAGAAGATAGATGCCAACCAGCACTCACCAGCCCGAGAGGCTTGTATGCTCACCCGCTGGGGTGGGTGGGGGCTGGGAGATAAGGCTCGTGCTTCGAAGGTGAGATCCCAGGAAGAGGACTGGGGCTGGCTGCGTGAACACAGCCTGAAGCAGGCTAGTGCACCACAGCTAGCTGGGAGGGAGTCTGGGAAAAAGTCTAGAACTGCCTAAGAGGCAAGAGACCATTGTTTTGGGGTGTGCGAGGAGAGGGCATTCAGAGCACCACCTAAATGAGCTCCAGAGACGGGCGCCAGCTGCGGCTATCAGTGTGGACACCAGAGACGGGCATGAGATGCTAAGGCTGCTGTTGCAGCCACCAAGAAGCCTGTGTGCAAGCACAGGTCACTATCCACATGCCCCCGGGAGACTCGCAGCCCGCCACTGCCAGAGTACTGTGATCCAAGGAAAACTTCCCCAGGAGAACACATGGCTAACCTCAGGCTGGTGCAACACCACGCCAGCCTCTGCTGATGCAGGCTCCCCAGCATTCCGTACCCCTCCCTCCACCTGGCCTGAGTGAGCCAGAGCCTCCTAATCAGCTGCTACTTTAACCCACTCCTGTCTGAGTGAAGAACAGATGCCCGAAGGCGACCTACAGGCAGAGGCGGGGCCAAATCCAAGCTGAACCCCAGGAGCTGTGCAAACAAAGAAGAGAAAGGGAAATTTCTCCCAGCAGCCTCAAGAGCAGCAGATTAAATCTCCACAATCAACTTGATGTCCCTTACATCTGTGGAATACCTGAATAGACAACGAATCATCCCAAAATTGAGGTGGTGGACTTTGGGAGCAACTTACTTGGGGTTTGCTTTCTGCATCTAATTTTTTTCTGGTTTCATGTTTATTGTAGTTTGCTATTGAGAGCTTATTATCATTGGTAGATTTCTTTATTGACTTGGTTGTTCTCTTTTTTCCTTTATATATATATTTCCTTTTTCTCTTTTTGTGAGTGTGTATGTGTATGCTTCTTTGTGTGATTTTGTCTGTATAGCTTTGCTTTTATCATTTGTCCTAGGGTTCTGTGTGGTTTTTTTTTTTTTTCTTTTTTTTTTTAGTATAGTTTTCAGCACTTGTTATCATTGCTAGATTTGTTTATTGGTTTGGTTGCTCTCTTCTTTCTTTGTTTCTTTTTTTATGGCTTTTTACTTTTTCAATTTTTTTATTATTATGTTTTTTTTCTCCCTTCTCCTCTGAGCTGTGTGGGTGAAAGGTACTCTGGTTGGTTGTCAGACCTGTGTCTCTGAGGAGGAAGAGTCGAGTTCAGGGCATTGGTCCAACAGAGACTTCCCGGTTCCACATAATATCAAATGGGGAAAGCTCTCCCAGAGATCTCCATCTCCATGCTAAGACCCACTCCACTCAATGACCAGCAAGCTACACTGCTGGACACCCCATGCCAAACAACTAGCAAGACAGGAACAAAACCCCACCCATTAGCAGAGAGGCTGCCTAAAATCATAATAAGGGCACAGACACCCCAAAACACACCACCGGACACGATCCTGCCCACCAGAAAGACAAGATCCAGCCTCACCCACCAGAACAGAGGCACCAGTCCCCTCCACCAGGAAGCCTATACACAACGCACTGAACCAACCACAGCCACTGGGGACAGACACCAAAAAACATGGGAACTATGAACATGCAGCCTGCGAAAAGGAGACACCACAAACAGTAAGTTAAGCATAATGAGAAGACGGAGAAACACACAGCACATGAAGGAGCAAGGTAAAAACCCACCAGACCAAACAAATGAAGAGGAAATGGGCAGTCTACCTGAAAAAGAATTCAGAGTAATGATAGTACAGATGATCCAAAATCTTGGAAACAGAATGGAGAAAATACAAGAAACATTTAACAAGGGCCTAGAAGAACTAAAGAGCAAATAAACAATGACGAACAACACAATACATGAAATTAAAAATTCTTTAGAAGGAATCAATAGCAGAATTACTGAGACAGAAGAACGGACAAGTGACCTGGAAGATAAAATAGTGGAAATGACTACTGAAGAGCAGAATAAAGAAAAAAGAATGAAAAGAATTGAGGACAGTCTAGTGACTTCTGGGACAACATTAAACACACCAACATTCGAATTATAGTGGTCCCAAAAGAAGAGAAGGCACTGAAAAAAAAATTGAAGAGATTATAGTTGAAAACTTCCTAATATGGGAAAGGAAATAGTCAACCAAGTCCAGGAAGTACAGAGAGTCCCGTACAGGATAAAGCCAAGGAGAAACATGCCAAGACATATATCAAAAATTAAATACAAAAAAAAATATTAAAAGCAATAAGGGGAAAACAACAAATAACATACAAGGGAATCCCCATAAGGTTAACAGCTGATCTGTCAGCAAAAACTCTGCAGGCCAGAAGGGAGTGGCAGGACATATTTAAAGGGATGAAAGGGAAAAACCTACAACCAAGATTACTCTACCCAGCAAGGAACTCATTCAGATTTGATGGAGAAATTAAAACCTTTACAGACAAGCAAAGGCTAAGAGAATTCAGCACCACCAAACCGGCTTTACAACAAATGCTAAAGGAACTTCTCTAGGCAGGAAACACAGGAGAAGGATCAGACCTACAATAACAATCCCAAAACAATTAAGAAAATGGTAATAGGAACATACATATCGATAACTACCTTAAATGTAAATGGATTAAATGCCCCAACCAAAAGACATAGACTGGCTGAATGGATACAAAAACAAGACCCATATATATGCTGTCTACAAGAGACCTGCTTCAGACCTAGGGACACATACATACTGAAGGTGAGGGGATGGAAAAAGATATTCCATGCAAATAGAAATCAAAAGAAAGCTGGAGTAGCAATTCTCATATCAGATAAAATAGACTTTAAAATAAAGACTATTACAAGAGACAAGGAAGGACACTACATAATGATCAAGGGATCAATCTGAGAAGAAGATAGAACAACTGTAAATGTTTATGCACCCAACATAAGAGTGCCACAACACAAAAGGCAAACGCTAACAGCCATAAAAGGGGAAATCGACAGTAACACAATTATAGTAGGGGACTTTAACACCCCACTTTTACAAATGTACAGATCATCCAAAATGAAAATAAATAAGGAAACACAAGCTTTAAATGATACATTAAACAAGGTGGACTTAATTGATATTTATAGGACATTCCATCCAAAAACAACAGAATACACTTTCTTCTCAAGTGCTCATGGAACATTCTCCAGAATACATCATATCTTGGGTCACAAATCAAGCCTTGGCAAATTTAAGAAAATTGAAATCGTATCAATATCTTTTCCAATTACAACACTGTGAGACTACATATCAATTACAGGAAAAAATCTGTAAAAAATACAAACACATGGAGGCTAAATGACACACTACTAAATAACAAAGTGATCACTGAACAAAGCAAAGAGGAAATCAAAATATACCTAAAACCAAATGACAGTGAAAACATGATGACCCAAAACCTATGGGATACAGCAAAAGCCGTTTTAAGAGGGAAGTTTATAGCAATACAATCCTACCTCAAGAAACAAGAAACGTCTCAAATAAACAACCTAATCTTACACCTAAATCAATTAAAGAAAGAAGAACAAAAATACCCCAAAGTTAGCAGAAGGAAAGAAATCATAAAGATCAGATCAGAAATGTAGGAAAAAGAAATGAAAAAAACAGTAGCAAAGATCAATAACACTAAAAGCTGGTTCTTTGAGAAGATAAACAAAATTGATAAACCATTAGCCAGACTCATCAAGAAAAAAAGCGAAAAGACTCAAATCAATAGAATTAGAAATGAAAAGGGAGAAGTAACAACTGACACTGCAGAAATACAAAGGATCATGAGAGATTACTATGAGCAACTATATGCCAATAAAATGGACAATCTGGAAGAAATGGACAAATTCTTAGAAATGCACAACCTTCTGAGACTGGACCAGGAAGAAATAGAAAATATAAGCAGACCAATCACAAGCACTGAAATTGAGACTGTGATTAAAAATCTTCCAACAAACAAAAGCCCAGGACCAGATGGCTTCACAGGCGAATTCTATCAAGCATTCAGAGTAAAGCTAACACCTATCCTTCTCAAACTCTTCCAAAATATAGCAGAGGGAGGAACACTCCCAAACTCTTTCTACGAGGCCACCATCACCCTGATACCAAAACCAGACAAAGAGGTCACACACACAAAAAAAATACAGGCCAATATCACTGATGAACATAGACGCAAAAATTCTCAACAAAATACTAGCAAACAGAATCCAACAGCACATTATAAGGACCATATACCATGATCAAGTGGGGTTCATCCCAGGAATGCAAGGATTCTTCAACATATGCAAATCAATCAATGTGATACACCATATTAACAAACTGAAGGAGAAAACCATATGATCATCTCAATAGATGCAGAAAAAGCTTTTGACAAAATTCAACACCTATTTATGATAAAAACCCTCCAGAAAGTAGGCACAGAGGGAACTTACCTCATCATAATAAAGGCCATATATGACAAACCCACAGCTAACATCGTTCTCAATGATGAAAAACTGAAAGCATTTCTTCTAAGATCAGGAACAAGACAAGGTTGTCCACACTCACCACTCTTATTCAACATAGTTTTGGAAGTTTTAGCCACAGCAATCAGAGAAGAAAAAGAAATAAAAGTAATCCAAATCTGCAAAGAAGACATAAAACTGTCACTATTTGCAGATGACATGATACTATACTTAGAGAATCCTGAAGATGCTACCAGAAAACTCCTAGAGCTAATCAATGAATTTGGTAAAGTGGCAAGATACAAAATTAATGCACAGAAATGTCTTGCATTCCTATACACCAATGATGTAAAATCTGAAAGAGAAATTAAGGAAACACTCCCATTTACCATTGCAACAAAAAGAATAAAACACCTAGGAATAAAGCTACCTAAGGAGAAAAAAGAGCAGTATGCAGAAAACTATAAGACACTGATGAAAGAAATTAAAGATGATACAAACAGATGGAGAGGTATACCATGTTCTTGGATTGGAAGAATTAACATTGTCAAAATGACTATACTACCCAAAGCAATCTACAGATTCAATGCAATCCCCATAAAACTACCAATGGTATTTTTCACAGAACTAGAACAAAAGAGCTCACAATTTGTATGGAAACACAAAAGACTCCAAATAGCCAAAGCAATCTTCAGAAAGAAAAATGGAGTTGGAAGAATCAGGCTCCTTGACTTCAGACTGTACTACAAGGCTACCATAATCAAGACAGTATGGTACTGGCACAAAAACAGAAATATAGATCAATGGAACAGGATAGAAAGCCCAGATATAAACCCTCACACATATGGTTACCTTATTTTTTTTTTTTTTTTTTTTTTTTTTTTTTTGCGGTATGCGGGCCTCTCACTGTTGTGGCCTCCCCCGTTGCGGAGCACAGGCTCCGGATGCGCAGGCCCAGCGGCCATGGCTCACGGGCCCAGCCGCTCCGCGGCATATGGGATCCTCCCAGACCGGGGCACGAACCCGTATCCCCTGCATCGGCAGGCGGACTCTCAACCACTGCGCCACCAGGGAGGCCCATGGTTACCTTATTTTTGATAAAGGAGGTAAGAATATACAACAGAGAAAAGCAGCCTCTTCAATAAGTGGTGCTGGGAAAACTGGACAGCTATCTGTAAAAGAATGAAATTAGAACACTCCCTAACATCATACACAAAAGTAAACTCAAAATGGATTAAGACCTAAATGTAAGGCCTGACACTATCAAACTCTTAGAGGAAAACATAGGCAGAACCGTCTATGACATAAATCACAGCAAGATCCTTTTTGACCCACCTCCTAGAGAAATGGAAATAAAAACAAAAATAAACAAATGGGACCTAATGAAACTTAAAAGTTTTTGCACAGCAAAGGAAACCATAAACAGGATGAAGAGACAACCCTCAGAATGGGAGAAAATATTTGCAAATGAAGTAACTGATAGAGGATTAATCTCTAAAATTTACAAGCAGCTCATGCAGGTCAATATCAAAAAAACAAACAATCCAAAAATGGGCAGAAGACCTAAATAGACATTTCTCCAAAGAAGATATACAGATTGCCAACAAACACATGAAAGGATGCTCAACATAACTAATCATTAGAGAAATGCAAATCAAACTACAATGAGATATCATGTCACATCAGTCAGAATGTCCATCATCAAAAAATCTAGAAACAATAAATGCTGGAGAGGATGTGGAGAAAAGGGAACCCTCTTGCACTGTTGGTGGGAATGTAAATTGATACAGCCACTATGGAGAACAGTATGGAGTTTCCTTAAAAATCTAAAAACAGAACTACTATACGACCCAGCAATCCGACTACTGGGCACATACCCTGAGAAAACCATAATTCAAAAAGAGTCATGTACCACAATGTTCATTGCAGCTCTATTTACAATAGCCAGAACATGGATGTAAACTAAGTGTCTATCGATGGATGAATGGATAAAGAAGATGTGGCACATATATGCAATGGAATATTACTCAGCCATAAAAAGAAATGAAATTGAGTTATTTGTAGTGAGGTGGATGGACGTAGAGTCTGTCATACAGAATGAAGTAAGTCAGAAAGAGGAAAACAAATACTGTATGCTAACACATACATATGGAATCTAAAAAAAACAAAAACTAAAAAATGGTTCTGAAGAACCTAGGGACAGGACAGGAATAAAGATGCAGATGTAGAGAATGGACTTGAGGACACGGGGAGTGGGAAGGGTAAGCTGGGATGAAGTGAGAGAGTGGCATGGACATATATACACTACCAAATAAAATAGATAGCTAGTGGGAAGCAGCTGCATAGCACAGGGAGATGAGCTCGGTGCTTTGTGACCACTTAGAGGGGTGGGATAGGGAGGGTGGGAGGGAGACACAAGAGGGAGGGGATATGGGGATATATGTATTTGTATAGCTGATTCACTTTGTTATAAAGCAGAAACTAACACATAATTGTAAAGCAATTATACTCCAATAAATATGTGAGAAAAAAAAAGAAATAGTGATTGAATATCACGGAGAGCCCATAGTTTATGCTCCCTGGAAAGTAATAATAAAAACAACCAGGAGTTTGTTCCTCTTTCTGGAGCTGTCCCTTGTATTCCCTCCAAAGGTTTAACTGTAGCTGTGGTGGAACCTCTCTATTGGCCACAACCCTCACCCTGTCGCCCTACCCTCGTTTGCCAAGTTAGCAACACCATCTAGATGAGCACCTTCCTAACAACTGAAGATTCCTTTCTGGATGCACAGAGTTGAAGCCAGTGTAGGTTTCTTCTAGCCACTGTTAGGGGTGCGTTTAATGAGAGAGACAGAAAGGAGGTTTCCATGAATCTTGCCCTTTGTGAGAATAAAAGAATCAACACTCTCTCTAGCTCAGAGACAAGAAGCATCTCCAAATGCAGTAGACACCAGGAGAGCATGGAGTAGGTGCTCGCCAAACTGTTTAATGCATTTTGAAAGAATAAAGCAAGAGGCAAAGGGAGGAACTTAGAAGGGGAAGGAGACAGGCCATCTGAGAAAGAAATGAGGCCCAAAGCGCCCAGAGATGGATGGGCCTTTGATAGGAGAAAAGACATTTCCTGTGTTAAAATAAGAGGGAATGAGGAGAAAGGGGGTGCAGATGCAGGCAGAACTGAGGATCGGGTGGCGGCAAGATAAGGGACTGCCCGTAGTAAAACTTCTAAGTAACTACTTCTAAGTAAGGGGAGTATTGGGAGATGGTCAGAGAACTCGCTTGTTCACAATTTAACTCTGCTTGGTTGAAATGAGTAAATCTGTCGTTCTAATTTTCATAATCTTTCCTGGAATAAAAATAGGATGCAAAAACTCAATCTGTTCCCGATTTAGATCCAAACTGGAATGAAAGATTTGACAGAAATCATCTTCTAAGATGAAGTTGGTGCTAAATGGTGCTAACGAATCTCAAAATAAAGTATCTCCAAAAACATATGCCTCATTTTTCTGAAAGCAGGGTGACACCTTCAAACTCTTTTCAAACCACTGTGCTGCCTATGATTTTCTGGGAAAAAACTCAAGCCTACTAATAGGGAGTTTTTAGTTGGAAATGTTCCATGTCACATTAGACAGGCACTTCTACCAAGAAGCTCTCCCATGGTAATGTCGCGAGGAACAGATTACGTTGGATGCATTTCTTGGCTGATTTATAGCAATCACTGATGCCCATCCCTGCTCTCCCTTGCCCTTTCAATCACTACCAGTATCCTAAGTCTCACCACTCACATGTCTAGTCATGTGTACAAAATTGCTGTAATAAGTATAACTGACATATGCTAATTCAGTTGTTTAAAGTTATTAGATTTAATTTGCCATCTTACAGAGAAAATTCATATTACATAATTAAGACACTGCATTCAAGCATTTATTTTATTTATTTATTATGCTTCAAGTGAAAGGGTTGAAAAGGATAAAGGAGAGGAAATACAATATGTAAAAGAAAAGTGCTTATAACTTAAAGTCATCTTAATAGCAACTTCTCTGTGAAACATGCTTTAAAACATCTTAATAGAGAATTAAGGAATAATGTCTTGTAATATACTGAAAATCTGACTACAATTTTCTCTTCCTCTCTTTACACTTAAGTAATACTTTCCAGGTACATGTTGCAAAAGCTTCAGGACAAACTTTGAACTCATCTGTACTTTCCTTTATGAAATATCACCGATTAGAAAATTCATTCCCCTGATTAATGGCTGCCCCGATTTAGAAATCAAAGGTCATTCAGCTCTTTTGAGCACATCTTGTCTAAGCCCCCATCCCTCTAAACTGAGACTCTGACATTAAAATTTACTAGGTGCTCTTGTCGGCCATGAAGAACTCTAGGAAATTTAACATAGGATCGATCCTATTGTTATGTGATTCTTTAAGAGTAAGACAGCATCAGAGCAAATGGTAGAGCTGAGTTGCAAACTCTGGTAAGTCAGACTCCAAAGGCATGCTCCTGCCACTCACTCTACCAGTCAAACGACTTTAATGATTAGGATTTGGTACCTTCCTGGTTAACTGACTTACTGCTTCAATAGATCTGACTCAGAAAAATTTTCTCTACTGAAGGCTTTGGCCCTTTAAGTCTTAACTGCTGGTGTTAATTCTAACATCTACTCTTCTAGTGCCAAACGCAGATGAGATTCCTTCTTCCACACGACATACCTTCACGTGAAAGACGGCTCTGATTGATTGCCTGCTGCAATGCAGCCTAAATAGATCCCATTGGCACAATAGTTACTCACCTCTAAACAGGGTTCTGCTGGATTTTAGTCCTCTTAAAAGTATAAGAACCAAAACTAAACACTCAACCGCACTCCCAGGGTGGCCTGATCAGCACAGCATTCCATGTGACTCGTTGTCTTGGCCTTTGGAAAATTTACTCTATACTCATATTCTCTTAACTAACACTTATGCTCTTAATCTTCACAGGGTTCTCAAACATGATGTGCTTGCTGTTCATCCCTCCACCCGAGCCACTGATAGGAACCAGAGAGAAAGAAGTCAACCCTGGGTAGCTTGCCAACAAAGCTCTCTCTTTCCATTGACACTTAACGTCATCATTTGCATGTCTGGGGACCACAAGTCAACATCATTCATGGACTTGTGTTTGAATCTAAGCCTCCCTTTGAATCAGCCAAGTGATCTGGACAAGGAATTTAACCCATACATTGCAGTTTTCTAAATTCTCAAATTGGGAATGGCAGTACCTCCTCATAGGCATCTTAGCAATGACTTTGTAGATTCTAAGATCATTTTCATGCAGAGTAGATGCTCAATAAAAAGTACTTCCTTGCTGTTAAAAATTTTTTTTTCTATGATATCGTCACAGAGATGAGTGTCAGAAAAGCCTGTTGCTCCAGTTTCAGTCAAGAGTTCTCCATGCAGTGCCACCTGCTTGCACATGGCAGACCTAGTTCATGTAGTAATCAACTAAACTCTCTAATGATTTGTCCCTTCACTACTTTAGCAAAACTATCTTTGCATTTACTAACATTAAGTGTCCTCTGAGCACTGGGTGCAGGGGCACTGATGCTCAGAGTGCGATACGTGTGATCTCCCAGGCTGGTGCTAGGAATCCACTCCAGGATGACTTTGCCTTGTTATATTTCCCCAATCAAATAACTCAGCTTCTGTCATCTCACTTTTCTGCTCTGTAAAATAGTGATAATGGTATTGACCCATCTCACAGGCACGCTGTGAAGAAACGCTAATTAATGTTCACAAAACCCTTTGAAAATGTAAATTGCTATTTAAAGGCTAAATATATGTATTCAGCAGAGGACAAGTGTAACTT
Source organism: Mesoplodon mirus (assembly GCF_964341445.2). Taxonomy (NCBI): domain Eukaryota; kingdom Metazoa; phylum Chordata; class Mammalia; order Artiodactyla; family Ziphiidae; genus Mesoplodon; species Mesoplodon mirus. Next base: position 76,266,578 of record NC_138980.1, read on the forward strand.
GGGATTAACATGTCCTAGATGCTGAAATGGCCTCCCCTTGCTCAAAGTGGAAAACCTTATTAACAACCTGACACCTGCTCAAAATCCATACTTTTTCTCTCACTCTATTTGGAAGCAACACAATTTTTATGGATTTTGTGACTGAAAGCTAGAAATAAGCAGTAACTTGAATGTCTCTCTTTTTAAAAGGTGGAGGATATACTTTCAAGGACTGTCAGAAAGAGAAGTTACTAAATTGCTCGGGGGGAAAATGACTCCAGGTAGAATATGATATGCTAAGAAATCTGACAGTTCAAGACTTTTCCGTAAAAACTCAATAGTACTGATAAGGTTTAACTGCACTCTTCTCATGCAATAAGATCCATTGATTTGGATTAACGGATACAGCTTGCTCTCACATTCTAAACTGTCAGGGTAAGAAAACATTTTGAGACTACAAAATAGATGAGGAGTGTAAAATGATTCAAAAACAAGAGACCGCACAAGTCGTCTGAGCCTTCTGCTAAGGCAGCTCTTACCGGAGCTGCACAGCTGCCTAGCAGAATCTCACTAATGCAATGGTACCCCAGGAATTAGGCGGCAGGCTTCACAGGCCTCTGAAAAGGAAGTTGCTAAATATTCCTCCAAATGACTTTTTACCAACTCATCCACCCTCCCTTGCTTGGAGGACATAAAGAACATAATGCCGAAACCATCTGGAAACGTTTTAGAGTTGTCTTTTCACCCCGCCAGGGGCCTGTGGCAGGATTTGCATTTTTAAGGCTTTTCGATTTTAAAGTTAATCATCTTAGAGGATAGGGATGTGCAAAGCTGGCGGTGTTTCTTAGGAGACTTGATAGAAACTCAGTAGAGGAAAAGAAATGTTTTCAGCTTGAAGTGGAAGGTTGCATTAAACATGAAATAAACACTCTTTCCTGTGCTGCCAGAGTCTAAAAATAGGCACTTGATCAGATTTTGAAGTGCCATTTTATGCTTTCTCCAATGAAGCCACTGGCACTATTAGCCTGATTACTATGCAAGGAGAGGGCCAGATGGCTTGCCCTTGAACTGAAATCAAAGGGCCTTCTTCATGTGAGCATTTTTTCAAAGTGAGGGCTTCCTAAATACGTAAAGGTCTCATGTTCAGTATACAAAGGGAATCCGCTGGCCCATCACAAACTTACTCTCCAGAGTCCAGTAGGTGGTTTTCTCGGCATGCTGAATAATTACAAGCAAAGTTAAGTAAACTCATGGAAATGCCTCCTTCAGCCCTTATCTTCAGATTACAATGTGTCCCAGAGAGGCAGTTTCCCACTTAACCAACATCAAATTCTCTATTAAAGGATCAAATATGTTGGACTTGCACTCAAGGTTTCGCCTTGGAGCTTGTTAGAGATAAAGACTCTTAGGCCTCACCCTGGACCTACAGAGTCAGAAGCTGCAGTTTCACAAGATTCCCAAGCGACCTGGATGCAAGTTAAAGTTTTAGGTGCACAGGGTTAGTCACTTTCGATCTAATTCTCTGTCTCCCTAGGAAGATCTCCAACTCCCTTAGTAGTCCTATTGTATTATCTCGCAGCCCCTCCTGCAACAATATAATACTGAATAAAAAAGAATTTAATCTGAGAGTCACAAAGCCATACCACATTAACACCTCATGTCAAAGTTAAAGAATATGCTGTTATTTATTGAACATCTACTATGCGCATTTCATTCAGAAATGAAACAGACACGCTCTCAACCCAAAGAGCACAATGTCTAGACACATATGAACAACCACGAGGCTCAATGAAAAGACACAGAGAAATATGGCATTTAAGAAAGTTCTGAGACTTTCTGAACAGCAAAACTAAGAGCATATGAGGGTTCATGGAGATTCAGAGTAAAATAATCTTGGGTTAGATATGATGTTTTGCACTCCATTCTAAAGCATCTGGAATTTAAATCAGGGGGTGGGGCACAAATTTTAATACCTACAAGAGTCAGGAGCAAATGGCAGAAGGGGATTAAGGGAAAAGGTATTTGTCCTATGTTAAAGGACTATTCCTTAAATGTAATCTGTTAGGCCCAGTGTTATCATACCTTCTGATTTTTAAAAAGAGCCAGAAATCCAAACATGTATGGTGTATGCAATCTCCTAATGATTAAATGCTGGCTACAACAATGACAACAAAACCAGGAATGAATGGACCAAACAAAACACCTTTATAGGCTGAAGTCTGCAACCTCTACTTGAAAATCTAGGGTATTTTGACCCACCAGAGGCTTGACAGCTGCCACATAGGTGGGGTTCCATGATGAATAAGACTGTGTTACTTCCAGAGGCAATAAGCAGGAGGAAGCACAGTGCAATGTGTGCTGAAGTAGAATCCTGCCTGCAGGTGCAAGGAGATGTGATTGAAAAAGGAACTAATTTCCCAGGGCAAGAGGAAAGGCTTCCCAGATTGGGGATTATGAGTGGAAGTTTCAAGAATCAAAAGGGGGCTTCCCTGGTGGCACAGTGGTTAAGAATCTGCCTGAAAATTCAGGGGACACGGGTTCGAGCCCTGGTCCAGGAAGATCCCGCATGCTGCGAAGCAACTAAGCCCGTGCACCACGGCTACTGAAGCCCGCATGCCTAGAGCCTGTGCTCCGCAACAAGAGAAGCCACCGCAATGATGAAGCCTGCGCACCGCAACGAAGAGCAGCCCCCGCTCGCTGCAACTGGAGAAAGCCTGTGCATAGCAACAAAGACCCAATGCAGCCAAAAAATAAAAAATAAGAATCAAAAGGTGCGAAGAAAAAGGGAAGAGAGATAAGGGGAGAAAATAATCCAGGTGAGAAAACTGAACTTGCAAAACTTTAAAGGCTGCAGAGAGGATGATGAAACATCCTGCATGTTTCAATGAAACATGAAGGTTCAGAAGGGCGAGGAGGAGAGGATACAAAGTCAAGAAATTTGCTTAATTTTCAGTAGTTGATGAATAATATCATGTGATTTCCTCTCAACAATGACCATTCTCCATGCTGAGGCAAGAAAATTAGGGAACTTTCTGTTATCAGTAGTTGCTTCTCTGTGATGTGTCTTTGATTTGACTGGGGCTATAGAGAAAATGCACATAGAAGTAAAAATGTTATAATATACTATTGCACCAGATATCAACTCATATGGCTTAGGCTAACAAGAAGTTTATAACAATTCCTTCAGTTTTCAGAAATTACTGAAGGGGAGCAGAATTTGCCTCTCCAAAATCTGCCCCTTTGACACAGGATTAACTTAGAGCTGGTTATTTTTTAAGAAACAGCAAATATAGGAAAAGTTCTGAAAACCAAGTAGAAGTTACCCTTTTGTAAGAGACATTTACATTTACAAGGGAAATCTCCATTTGCAAGGGTGTCTCCCTCTCTGTACCTCTGAAGAGGAGGATGACTAAATGTCTAGAAACCCTTAGCAATGGAAAAAGCAGAACTTAAACCTGTATAACAACCTTGTCCTTGTTTTCTGTACTTTTCCTGGTAACCTCCCATAACTGGCCTCCTCTCGCGACATCTTCCTCTGTCTTTAGCTGGAGATGGTATTTAAGGTGGTGGCTTGGGCCATTTTGGGGAGTTACTTAGTTCTCCTGGATCTCTCCCATGTATACAAGAGGTATGCCTGTTATTAAACTTCTATTTGTTATTCTCCTGTTAATCTGTCTTTTTTTTTTTTTTTTTTTTTTTTTTTGCGGTACGTGGGCCTCTCACTTTTGTGGCCTCTCCCATTGTGGAGCACAGGCTCCAGACGTGCAGGCTCAGCGGCCATGGCTCATGGACCCAGCCGCTCCGCGGCACGTGGGATCTTCCCAGACCGGGGCACGAACCTGTGTAACCTGCATCGGCAGGCAGACTCTCAACCACTGCGCCACCAGGGAAGCCCTAATCTGTCTTTTATTATGGGGGGTGAGGGTGAGTGTGGGAGTGGGTCTCAGCCAAGAATGTAAAAGGGTAGAGGGAAAATTATTTTGCCTCCCCTAACTTACCAAGAAATGAAAGAAAGGCTTTGAACAGATGTTCAGTGGGCATTAAATATTATCAATCAAGCTGACTTCATATTTCTTCCTAAACAGCTTTTAACAACAGCTGTGATTCTTTTATTTGCTACTTTTTAAGGGAAACTTTTATGTCTATTGCTATATCTGTAATTTTAATTGTAAGGATTCCATCTGTGATTTTAAATTATTTATTTAACCTCCAATGTTAGCAAAAGAGCATTGATTAGGAACTTAAATAACTCTCCCCCACTTACTCACCATCATGGAACTGATAGGAAAAATTTTAAATGCTCTTTGGTGAAGAAAAAAACTCAACACAAAAATATCTACAAAAAATTACAGGAAGAAGAGAAATGATGAAATTTATTAGAGTAGTAAAACATGCTGTTAAGCTTATTTTACTTAATTTTTCAATGTGTGTTCTGGAAATCATTAATGTAGTCAGTCTGCAGCTGCTTCTTTTTGAATACAGTGTTAGAATGGGAAGACAGCTTTCATGGCAAGTCAATGATTTTGGTTATGTCACAAGGTTTGCAAATTACTCTGGCCTCAAATATTTTGCAATTATTTCTTCATAATAAATATTAGAAGTAAATGACTGCTAGTGAGAACCTACTATATAGCACAGGGAACTCTATTTGATGCTCTGTGGTGACCTAAATGGGAAGGAAATCCAAAAAAAGAGGGGATATATGTATATGTATAGCTGATTCACTTTGCTGTTCACTAGAAACTAACACAACATTGTAAAGCAATTATACTCCAATAAAAATTTTTTAAAAAACATCAAAATATTTTAGAATTGTCTTTATAAAGAAAATCTTATTAAAAAACACTATTGGCAAAAGGAGGAATATGAAAACAATAGGAATATACATGACAACTAGTGAAATAGAAAATGGAATATAAATGTCATACTAAAATGTGAATAAAATGCAATATCACTTGTTTAAATTAAAAAAAAAGAAATAAATGTCTGGACCAATGGTTTTTATTTGAGTTTTTTTAATTTAAAAGATTTAAAAAATTTGAACCACTTAACTGAGGTATGATTGACATGTAAAAAGCTATATATATTTAGCATATACGATTTATACATCCATGGAACCATCACCACCATCAACGCCATAGATATAGCCATCACCTCCCAAAGGCTTCTCCCATCCCTGCTGTTATTGTTACACTATTATTATTATTAGCCTATGTGTGTGTAGTGTGTAATGTATATTAACGGCACTTAACATAAGAACTACCCCCTGGGACCAGTAGTTTTTAAACTTCAGTGTGAAGATGCTGCTGGGAGTAGGGTGCTTGTTAAAACATGCAGATTTCCAGGCCTTGTCTGAAGACAGTATGATTCTGATTTTTCAAAAGAGTGCTAAGTGATTCTGATGCAAATGGTCCCAGAATTACATTTTAAATGATGCTAGCATGATGATGCACTGAATGTCTGGCCCACCAGAATCTTCAAGGAAATTAAAAATTTCTGAGATGTATCCACAGTGACCATGCCAATGAACACGAGCTCCATGAGGGGATGGACTTGTCTGATTTGTTCACAGTCACATATCCAGTGCTGAGATCAGCACCTGGCACAGAGAGGGTACTCCATAACCATTTGTTGTGTGAATTCATGAAAGAATGAAATGACCATGTCAGCACTTGCTTCCTAAATTCCATGCCCTTCCCTTGGTCCTCGGTCTCACACCAATCATCAGTCAGGTAAAGGACTCATGTCACAACCTGCTCATCAAAACAGGCACTTGCAGGCTCAGAATGATGACATTCTTAAAAGTCATCATCAGCAGTCTTGAAAACTGTTATGTTGATTAGAGTTTTCTTCTTTGCCCACTCACAAAAATAAGAATGTATCTGACAGACCTGTAAACACCTAGGTGAATCACGATGAATCAGCATCCACATTCCAAATGCATTCTCTAACATATCACATGAAATATGGCACCCATAGTCCTAGTAAAATGTGTGGGCCTGAATGACACTGAACTACAGAGGTCCTTTTTTTTTCAGACCTTGTGAGCTTGTGAAATGTTTCTGCATTAGCTGTCATGCTCTGAGACCAATTTGGTGTGGTGTTGCAACTGGATCTAGAGGTGATGGGGGTGTGGAGAGACCCACATAAACACATGATTTCTTTTACAATATCTTTTATTTTTCTAGGGCACATGGAAATATTTTTATGAAAACTTCAAGTTCCATAAAATATGAGGAAGAAACCAATATAGCTGCAAGTTTTATTCCTTCTTAGAGATTCAGAAGAGATAGAAGACCCATGGCATTAACCACTGGAGCAGATCCAGTGCTCCTTCAAATGTGCTTTTCGTTTGTAAGGACATAAGCACTAATGCAGTTTATTTATTTTATTTTTTTTAACATCTTTATTGGAGTATAATTGCTTTAAAATGGTGTGTTAGTTTCTGCTTTATAACAAAGTGAATCAGTTATAAATATACATATGTTCCCATAACTCTTCCCTCTTGCGTCTCCCTCCCTCCCACCCTCCCTATCCCACCCCTCTAGGTGGTCACAAACCACTGAGCTGATCTCCCTGTGCTATGCAGCAGCTTCCCACTAGTTATCTATTTTACGTTTGGTAGTGTATATATGTCCATGCCACTCTCTCACTTTGTCACAGCTTACCCTCCTGAGAAAACCATAATTCAAAAAGAGTCATGTACCAAAATGTTCATTGCAGCTCTGTTTAAAATAGCCAGGACATGGAAGCAACCTAAGTGTCCATCAACAGATGAATGGATAAAGAAGATGTTACACATATATACAATGGAATATTACTCAGCCATAAAAGGAAATGAAATTGAGTTATTTGTAGTGAGGTGGATGGACCTAGAGTCTGTCATACAGAGTGAAGTAAGTCAGAAAGAGAAAAATAAATACCATATACTAATGCAGTTTAGAGTTCTGACCGAGGTCCTAATTTATCCTGTAAGTTAGCATACTCAGGATGAATGTTCACAGTGCTCTTAACACCATGGCTAAAAGAAATCCTTCTGAGACCGCTTTAGCTCTAAATATCGTGTAATCATTAGAATTCTATTGATAGTATATTCAAGTATTCATAGTTATTTATCAATACTGGTTGACTGAACTGCTTATCAATAGTATTTTCAATGGTTTCTCTAGCACACTACTTCTATTTTTCATTTTAAAATAATAAATACTTACTTTACAAAATTTGGGAAATATAAAAAAAAGTTATCAGGGGCTTCCCTGGTGGCGCAGTGGTTGGGAGCCCGCCTGCCGGTGCAGGGGACACGGGTTTGAGCCCTGGTCCCAGAGGATCCCACATGCTGTGGAGCGGCTGGGCCCGTGTGCCACAGCTATTGCGTCTGCGCTCTGGAGCCTGCGAGCCGCAACTACTGAAGCCCGCACGCCCTAGAGCCCGTGCTCCACAGCAGGCGAGGCCGTCGCAATGAGAGGCCCGCGCACTGCAGCGAGGAGTGGCCCCCGCTCACTGCGACCAGAGAGGGCCTGCGTTCAGCAACGAAGACCCAACGCAGCCAAAAATAAATAAATAAAATAATAAATAAATTTTTTAAAAAGTTGTCAAAAAATACCCATATTTCCGAAATCACATGATAATCACCATTAATATTTTATATACGTACTTTCAATATTTTTCTATATATTTGTATATAAGGCATATGCAACTTCATAGTCTACTTTTAAAGCTAGCTATTTCAAATAGTTCATAAACATCATTTAATAGCTGCATACAAATTTCAACCATAATTTATATTTAAAAATTACTGTAATGTCCCACTTCCTTAAAGGAACTTGGACATAGATACTGATACTTTTTAGCAATAAATGCACAGCAGCAACTCTGTACAACTCCAATTCTGGGAAATAGATATGACCCTTATCACACCAGGCTTTTTGACCATAATGCAGTTCTCATTCTTTATACACTCAATCAGTCCTATTTAACATAATAATCTGTCATGAGGAGCCATTATATGTGCAGCTAAAATGCTGGATGCTTTAGAAGTTAAAGACATTTTAACTGGAACTTCAGAAATGGAATATCATCTTCTAGTAACATTAAGCAAAGCACTTAATCTTTCTATGACTTGATTTCTAATTTCTTTTAAAAAAGGAAAATAGGGCTTCCCTGGTGGCGCAGTGGTTGAGAGTCCACCTGCCGATGCAGGGGACGCGGGTTCGTGCCCCGGTCCGGGAGGATCCCGCATGCCACGGGGCGGCTGGGCCTGTGGGCCATGGCCACTGAGCCTGCGCGTCCGGAGCCTGTGCTCCGCAATGGGAGAGGCCACAACAGTGAGAGGCCTGCGTACCACAAGAAAAAAAAAAAAAAGAAATAAATAAAAAAAGGAAAAATAATGTATAAATGAAGATAATGCTGTCATGCAAATTAACAGTGGTACTGACTACTGGAAATAAACAAAGCTCAGCTATTAAAATCACAATTCAAATATACTTCAAAGACTGGCTCACAGACCTATGTCTGTATCTGAGAAAAATAGGATCTCAGCCCGTACCATGAAAACATCAATCATAGGCCAAGATTTGATGTGGAAAGATGCTCTCTAAACAAAGGTTTTCACCTTTTAGCATCTCTGGATCTCAGCTGCATTATCTGAAAATGGAGCAAACAGTACTATCATTAGATAACAATATGTGAAATCTTTTGAGGTTTTAGGAAGATTTTTCTGTGTTCTAAAGTACCATTACTTATATTAAAAGTCATTAAAAGTGCCATTAGCGAATATGGAAGTGCTTCTGAATATTTTTCAGCTTGGAAAAAATATCTTCACAGAAGAAACACCTTACAAATCTCTTAAGCAATAGTGCCCTAAGGTCACCTACGAATCATTCCCACCAGTGTCTAGATATCCTTAGACTGATTTAAAAAAAAGAAGATATAGCAATGTAAAGGTGTCCTTCTGATGTTTATTTTGTGACATTACTTTTCCCTGAATATAAAGGTAATACTTAATTTCCTACATTATTTGTGCGAGTGCAAAATTGGTTCAACGACTGTGGAAAAGTGTTTGGTAGTATCCAATATAGGTAAGTATATGTATATCCCATGACCATTGATTCTACTCCTTGGTATATGAAACAATTATAATACATATCTTCACCAAAAGGCATGTATAACATTTTTCATAAGAGCAATAGTATGTATTATAATAGCTGCCAACAGTAGCAATAGCCCCAAATTGGAAACAGTCCAAATATTTATCAATGTATTGGGTTGGCCAGAAAGTTCGTTCGGGTTTTTCCACATCTTATGGAAAAACCTGAATGAACTTTTTGGCCAACCCTATATCATGTGATTGAACAAACCATAGCTCTATGTAACATCATAGGTTACTCTCACAAACGTAATGCTGAATGACAGAAGCCAGATACAAAAAAGCATATACTATATGAATTCATGCATTTAAAATTCAAATGGCTGAGATTCATTTGGCCTGTTTTAGAACTCTTGTTACCTTAGTGGGTCTTTTAAGGTTCTTTTGTTTTATGTTTGGCTTATTTTTCCTAGTAAATTCAGTATTATGTCTTGCAACTACAACTTTCTCACACTTACTAACTCTGGAGGATTATTCCCTTTCTGTTTCAGCTGATGAATTCAAACTAGTGTCATCAGACCAGCTGTGACAATTGATCAAAGGAAAGAAATAGTCTGAAGGAAGAACTAGCTAGTTCTGTATGTTTAGCTATCACAGTACTTTTCGCTACAAAAATTTTCTCTCTGTTGTAAGGATTTTTTTTTTTTAGTAGACACACGGAAATCATAGCAATGCCTATTATTGAGAAAACAGTATTAACAAGTGATAGATTGTGTGCTGAGGCTTAACACATTTCCAAATATTTATAGAAGACAGAATGCAGGGCCAGTTTCAGGTACACTATTTCTGTTTCTTTCACGGTGGCTCCCTTTCCTCTTTCTGTCCACCCCGCTTCCTACCATCTCCTGTGCTCTGACTGATGAGAAATCCTAAATTCCACTCACATAGCATCATTTGATTCTGCCCTATCTCCTGGAGCACGGCCCCTCTAGTACAACTGAAAACTCATGAAAGCAGTTATTAAGGGGAAGACCACTGATTTTCTACCCTTGGAAAGTGGAGATTTGAGACTTTCAACCAGATGGTCTAGAAGATCTTCATACATTTAACAGCAGCAGCAACTGCCAGGATAATTTTTGCCCAGAAACAGCTTTCAAAGTAAGATTTTGATGATCTTGAGTTTATGCTTTCATTCATCTGTTGATGTAATTAATTCCTACAACAACAACAACAAAACCCTTTAAAACCAGATGGATTTTGATGCCTCACTTCAAAATAATTTCCTCAAATTTAATCACATTGAAATATTTTACTTCCTATTTAGCTAAAAGTAACATTTCAGAAAAGAGAGGTTTCAATTTTTCAATTGGAAAAGAAAAATTATAAACATAAGGCCAAGATTCTCACATCAGATATTAAATGTTTGAGAGCCAGCAAATAAAATCATAGCTACCTAATGAAGTCATGATTTTAAATAAATGAATCATTGCATATACATATCTGTGAGTTTCAAAGTACTCTAAGATCTCTATCTCCTCAGTCTGTGGCTTGGCCATATGAGCCAGTGTCTAAATAAGAATCAGGAAATACTGATTGCTAGTCTAGTGATGTGAAAACAATACTACCATTGGAATGTTTTTAAAAAGGTTTCAAAACCCTGTCACTGCACCTGACTTCATAACTAAATGTTGTGAAAAGCAGTTACACTTTTCAGATGAGGTCTATTATAAACACAATCATTGGCTAAAAATTTTTGTTAAAGTCATACTTAAAATGGATCAAAGACCTAAATGTAAGGCCAGACACTATAAAACTCTTAGAGGAAAGCATAGGCACTCTTTTACATAAACTGCAGCAATATCTTTTTTGATCCACCTCCTAGAGTAATAAAAATAAAAACAAAAATAATCAAATGGGACCTAATTAACTTAAAAGCTTTTGCATAGCAAAGGAAACCGTAAACAAAATGAAAAGACAACCCACAGAATGGGGGAAAATATTTGCAAATGAAGCGACCAACAAGGAATTAATCTCCAAAATATACAAACATCTCATGCAGCTCTACATCAAAAAAACAAACAACCCAATCAAAAAATGGGCAGAAGATCTAAATAGACATTTCTCCAAAGAAGACATACAGATGGCCAGAAAGCGCATGAAAAGATGCTCAACATCACTAGTTATCAGAGAAATGCAAATCAAAACTTACAATGAGGTGTCACCTCACACCAGTCAGAATGGCCATCATCAAAAACAATAAATGCTGGAGAGGGTGTAGAGAAAAGGGAATCCTCCTACACTGTTGGTGAGAATGTAAATTGGTATAGTCACTATGCAGAGCAGTATTCCTTAAATATTGTTCAGAACAGAACCTGGAGAACAGGTTCCTTAAAAAACTAAAATGGAACTAACATATCATCCAGCAACCCCACTCCTGGGCATATATCCAGAGAAAACCATAATTCGAAAAGATACATGCACCCTGATGTTCATTGCAGCACTATTTACAATAGCCAAGACATGGAAGCAACCTAAATGTTCATTGACAGAGGAATGGATAAAGATGTACATACACAGTGGAATATTACTCAGCCATAAAAAAGAACAAAATAATGCCATCTGTAGCAACATGGATAGACCTAGAGATTATCATACTGAGTGAAGTAAGTTAGACAGAAAAAGACAAATATCATATGATATCACTCATATGTGGAATCTAATTTTAAAAATGATACAAATGAACTTATTTATGAAACAGACTCACAGATCTTGAAAACAAATCTATGGCTACCAAAGGAGAAACGTGGGGTAGGGGAGGAATAAATTAGGAATTTGGGATTAACATACACACTACTATATATAAAATAGATGATGAACAAAGACCTACTGTATAGCACAGGGAACTCTACTCAATATTCTGTAATAACCTATATGGGTAAAGAATCTGAAAAAGAATGAATATATGTATATGTATAACTGAATCACTTTGCTGTACATCTGAAACTAACACAACATTGTAAATCAACTATACTCCAATAAATTAAAAAAAAATAAAATCACAGTATTAAGCACTCTAGTAATATAGAATCTTTAAAATATTATCTTTTGCTTCCAGTTGCTCCACAATAGTCAGCATCTATTATGATGACACTCCTAATGATTATTGTGAGTATTCTTTGCCGTATTTCAAACGTATAATACTCAAGTAGAACTGCATGGTTTTGATATTCTGCTGTAAAAAATCAGAAGGCAGCCACATGTTCCCATTAGCAGGACAGAAGAAAACCTCTTAAACTCAAAATAAAGAGGATCCTATTCTAAAAAACTGTTTTTGTGTAGATTTTCTAACAAAGTGTTGCTCTTATCTATTATGGCTGACAGCTTTTTGCCTGACCAGCTTTTTAGGCTTCAGTTCAAGATGTAAGGCTGTCACATTCATTCTGACCTGTAGCTCACACTAAGACTTCAGCGTCCTGCCAAAGAATGACAGAGCCCACACAGCTCACTCTGAGCTTCTGAACTTCAGAAAGTGGGAAAAATCATCACCTGTTGTTATCTCTGCTTCTCTATTCAAGGTTGGTTCCCATGTGTCTTGCCCAAGGCACCTTCTTGAGCCAACTGATGACTAGCCTTGGCGGAATCACTGTTTTGGATAGATTTCTTTTGATAGTCTCATTACTGCTCTTCTTGAACAAAAGGGATTCAGTTCCAACAGGAACTGTATGAGCTCTTGAGTTAATATATCCTCATCTCATACTTCATGACTATTTTAGCAATATCTTGCTGACTGCTAAATTAGATTAAGGGTTTATTCTCTATGTGGCCTCTATTATCTCTGTTACATTATCTTGGCCAGCGATTATGAAATGGAGCCAAATTGGAACATATCTATTACATATGATTACTTCTCAAAAGATAGTTTTTAAAAAGGGTGCTGATTTAGGACTATGATTTAACAGGTTATATTTTAATATGGATTAGTCTAACTATTTTGGATCTGCAAGAAAAAATAACATAAATGCTAACCTTGGAAAGTTTTTCACCATAAAACAAAATCTCAACCTGTTATTTATCATCATTCTTAACAAAAATGCATCTTTCACAAGCACAAATTAAGAGGGAACTTTCATTTATCCCTCTCTTAGAAGACCATAAACCACTTTCCATACTGTGAAAATTCATTCATTTGACAAATATTAATTAAGCACGAATACACACCATGCACCATACCAGACTAGGTATATAGAGGCAAACTCAGTGATGTGATAATGGCCCTTCAGACTTTCCACTAGGCTATTTTCCTTTTCTTTTCATATAGTTGATTTTAGAATCTTAGGAAGATTATCAATGTTATGATTATAAAATCAGTTAACTCTTTCAGTTATCATATTTTGGTTCAAATTCATGTGGGTAAATGAAAGTGATTATTAAACATAAAAGTTCTCAAGACCCCTTTCTGTCTATCTCTGGAGAACAGATAATTGCACATAATTAACCCTATAGAATTTTTGAAGCATATTCCATTTAAAAATAGCTACAGTGATAACCCTGCTGACTTGACTTCCTAAGGAAAAGATTAATGGCTGTTTGAGAAAAATTTTGGAATTATAGCTACAATAGAGGTCTTTGATCCAGGATTCCTTTCCAAATGCCCATCCCTCTCCAGGATCTCTGTTTTCCTTATGAAATTCTCATTTTAATTAAAAAAAAAAAGGTTAGTCAAGAGAGAAAGAATAAGAAGGTGTTCTGGAAATACTGCATACAAAGATTTCAAGAAATTCTGCTTTAGGAATATTTTATGTATATAGGCTATTTTAAATGAAAATATATAGGCTAGGGAGATTATACATATTATCTATACTATATATTATGTATCTTTCTTATATATATACACGCACACATATGAGCAGGCAGCAAGGCTGACTTGATGCTGGACTAATAGCATATATATATATATATATATATATATATATATATATATATATATATATATATATATGTATGTATACAGAGAGAAAGAGTGAGTTTGAGTCCTGGCTGAATCAATATTTGGGATGTTTTCCTTTGATATTTTCATCATTTCTCTAATTGAACAAAAGGGAAGATCTATCTATATCTATATCATCTATTTGCGCATTTCAACTAATCTTTAGTCCCTAGGGTTTTTAAGTAAAGAATTGCCTGTGTGATAATGTACCTATTTTTTTTTTTTTTACCACATTCCTGCTTTTCCTCCCTCCCACTCCATCACCCTCACACAATCCCTCATCTCCTACCCATCATGTGTTCAGCCTCATTCTCAGCTCTGGACAAATCCTATTTCTGGGCATAAAGAAGGTAAGGGACTCTAGGCTAATAGTTCATCATCAAGTCAGCCTTGCTGCCTGCTCTTCTTCCAGTATCTGCTCTCTGTCTTGCCTTCTTCCCTATATCCCACCTTCTGCCATGTAAATGGGTTTCCATTTCAGGATCTCTGCCTGGCTGGCTGCCTCTGAATTCCCTACCTCTAAGCTATGCCCACTACCAGTGCCCCTGTGTGCACAGGGTCCTCCCTTGCTTGTTCTATCAGCTTTTGAGGTAAAGCCTGCCTACCTTTAGGTAGGTGAGAGACTTCCTGGCTGCTGCTGACAGCCTATGTCTACCTCTGGTCACAGCCTGCCACTAGACTCCTAAGGAGATGCTGCCCTTGGCTCATCTAGATATGCCCTGGCACCTGGGGCTGGCTCAGCCCTCACACAGCCTTCTCAGCCCAGCTGTGCCTCTTTGGCTCCACACTTCAGCCAAATGAGCTTCAATTCTGAAAAACAACATCTGCAGCAGTGATTGGTAAGCAGGAGTAACACACCTGCCATGTCTGGACTACAGATGTATTTACGTATTTTGTTTGGCCAGCACAGTGTTGATAGTGTTGATGCACAGAGACTTTTCTTTTTTAAAAAAATTCACTAACATTTAAAAATTAGAAAATTTCACATTAAAAAAAAAAAACCAAACAAACAAAAAAACAAAAATTGGATTTCCAGGCTGGCCTGAAGGTGGAAGCTATAACATATAGCTGGGTCCATGTTGCCACATGGCAATCCTCTACCAGAGATAAGCAGCCCTCGATTCTTCAGGTTGTGTGTAATTTCTCTCTCCAGATTTTACCATTGTTGCATAATCTAGTGTCTCCCTCAACTGCAGCCAAATGTCAATGACCATGGTCATCCTGTTTGTACTGTTGCTTTTTTCCATATGGAAGATTTAAGTGGAAAGTTCGTATATTCTTCTACCTCTGTCTCTACTAAAAGCGGGAAAACAAATGATTGATTTAGCTACATGCTAGAGAGAGAGGGAGAGAGACAGACACAGAGAGATCATATCTCTTAAGGGAAGAGAAGACCATTCCTAAATGTTTAATGTGCAACATTTCTGATATACCTTCAGTCAAATTCACATATTCACCTTAACTGCCTGATTCCTGTTGGCATTTAAGTTTTTGACCCATATAATAAAGTGCTTTAAGGAAAAGGGTCAGGGTGGTGAAAAACCAAGCAGAAATACTGAGAATACGGGGTGGGATATTTAGTTGGAAAAGAGAAAACTTAGAAATTAGAAACTTAGATCCTTGCATATCTGAAGAAATGTTAAAAGAAGAATTTACTTTGTCTATGTGGTCTCAGAGGGCCGGTAACAGGGAAGAGTTGTAGGGAGACATATTTGGGATATTTTAAATAATGAGAAACCACAAGGTACAACAATTTCTCCATCCCTGGATGTGTGCCATCAGGGTCTATAGGAACAACTAGATTCTAATTTTCCTTTCAGCCCTAAATGTCTATGATTTTTAAATAGTAGGAGACACTATATTAAGAACAATGGTTTTTCCCTGTTTTCTCTGAAGAGTAGAGGCTGGATAAAGGATGTGTATAAGGAAAAATGCAGAAAGAATGAAGGTTAGGTAACAGTTTCATTTTTTTTTTTTTATTAATTAATTTTTGTCTGCATTGGGTCTTTATAGCTGTGTGCAGGCTTTCTCTAGTTTCGGCGAGTGGGGTCTACTCTTTGTTGTGGTGCACAGGCTCTAGGCCCTCGGGCTTCAGTAGTTGTGGCACTCAGGCTCGGTAGTTGTGGCTTGCGGGCTCTAGAGCACAGGCTCAGTAGTTGTGGCCCATGGGCTTAGTTGTTTCGCGGCATGTGGGATCTTCCCGGACCAGGGCTCGAACCCGTGTCCCCTGCATTGGCAGGCGGATTCTTAACCACTGCACCACCAGGGAAGCCCTAGGTAACAGTTTTAAATATTGAGTATTGTTTGGAGCCAGTGGAATATTAAAAACCCTGAAGTTTGAAGGCACACTAGGCCTCTTGAGGCTTATTATGCTTTGGGCACTGAAATAAAGTCTTTAATTTAGAGACAATACATTTTCATCTTCCCATTATAAGGTACAAGTTCCCCAGTGGGGGAAAAATATCCCTGGAACACACTCTTAGGTGATTAATCATAAAGATACCCACCACTTATGTATCAGTTAAGTGTCAAACCAGGGCTATGTCACGCTTCCTTCAGGCATACGCTAGGATCACCAAAAATAATAAATCTTCTTTTAATCAGAGTGGCTTTTTAAATACAAATATATTCTTGTCTTTGAAAATAATCTCTATGAAAATACTCTGTGAATATCAATTATAACTTTTACTCTGGAATACTTTTTATTCAGTGAAAGAAACAGAAAATTCAAAATGCAACAAATAGTTTCCATTTTATTTTTTCCCTTCACATATAAGTTAAGCTTTATGGGCTAAAGTGTATGTCTCCTTTGTGTCTATAGCAGATACCCCAAAGTCATACTGACAGGGTAGCTTAATAAGTATTGCTGAAGACTGACCAGATTTTATTAAAGAAATCTATATTAACTACCCTGACAATATTTTTACATGTTGCTCCAGGTAATTTCAGTTGTTTGGCTTAGTTTTGCCTCAAAATTCACATATACTTATGGATTACTTTAAAATCTCAAAGCTTATTTCCCTCACACAGAATACTATATGTTATACAGATCGTCAGTTATTAAGACGAAGCTTGAATGTAAGCATTTAATATATTTTCTAAATGTGGAGAAGCAGAGTTTCAAGAAAAAAAAATGTACCTTAACAAAATATGTAGCTATGCAAATCTAATTCTCTCCAGCACAATATGAAAATGTTTTACCGCGTCTGGAATGCATCTGCTCTTTGTGATTGGTGCTTTATCACAGCCCATCACATGGAACCTCTCTCCGAGGAAAAGACCAAACCTGTGCCCAGTGTGATGAGTGAGACTCTTCAAAAGGATACCCATATTAAAAGAGTTTCTAATAAACAATTTTAATGATATTCTATTACTGCTGTCTTTCAGAGACTACATTTCACATTCTATGTGTTTGTTTTTCTGTTCTAATTTCTTGCCTTTCAAGGAGGAAATGTTAGGAAAATTTAGAAAGAAAAAAACATTTTGTCAGTTGGAAAGGAAAATTTTCATCAAAGATAAAGGAGAGACTGGGATTGACATATATACACTAATATGTATAAAATGGATAACTAATAGGAACCTGCTGTATAAAAAAATAAATAAAATAAAATTCAAAAATTCAACAACAAAAAAAGATAAAGTGGAAAAAACCCCACTTTATTACTGGTCTTACAGCCTTCTCTCATACCTTCTTTTCATATCTAAGTCTTGAAGACTGATGTCTCCATGGGAATTCCAACACTTTGTTTTCTGGTTATACAATGTATTAGCCAGTCCTTACCTAAGATTTTGTGGTGCATCTGCACACTATTACCTGAGACAGTAGGATTATCTATTTCCCAGATATTTTGAATTGTGCAACTGAACAAAGGAATTAATAGGAATTCATCTATCGATCTATCTATCTAATCTATCTATCTCAAAGATTAGTTGAGTTCTGTCTTCCTTCTGTCTCTGAGCCCACACTTCCTCATTTGTTAAACAGAAAAAAATACTATTGTGCTTACCTGAATATTTTAAAAATATCCCTGAAATTTCCATCACATAGCTACAATATCAACTATATCTTATGTTTTCTCACAGAATGTGAGGACTTGCTGAAAGTATGATAATGAGTGTCTTTTGATGCAGTAAAACTTGCCTTTAAAAGTGAAAAGGCAGACTTCCCTGGTGGCGCAGTGGTTAAGAATCTGCCTGCCAATGCAGGAGACATGGGTTCGAGCCCTGGTCTGGGAAGATCCCACATGCCACGGAACAATGAAGCCCATGCACCAAAACTACTGAGCCTGTGCTCCAGACCCCCATGAGCCACAACTACTGAGTCCATGTGCCACAACTACTGAAGCCCGCGCACTCTAGGGCCTGCAACAAGAGAAGCCACCACAATGAGAAGCCTGCACATCGCAAGGAAGAGCAGCCCCCCTTGCCGCAACTAGAGAAAGCCCGTGTGCAGCAACAAAGACCCAATGCAGCCAAAAATAAATAAATTAATTTTTAAAAAGTGAAAAGGAAAGCCACAAACTGGGAGAAGATAACTGCAATACATACAGTTGACACAAGTTTAGCATACAGTATACACAAAAAGTATAACCCAAACAACAGAATAATAAGCAAAAGACAGACATTTCACACAAGAGGACCATGAATGGCTGATAAATTTTGAAAAGATGCCTAACCTCATAAGTAATCAGGGAAATACAGTTTAACATTAATGAAAAAACATTTATCCAACAGGCAAATAGTAAAAAGCCAGAAGATAAGTGTTAGTGTTGATCTGGACTATGGAGGGACCTATACACTGTTGCTAGGCGTGTAAACTGAGACAGTAACTTTGAAACACTTTGGCATCACTTGGTAATTTATAACCCTAGGGCGAGTCTACTTCTAAGATTATACCCTAGGGTAGTGCTTCTCAAAGTGTGGTCCTCAAACACTTTGTTAGTGTCTGCAACAAGGTAGGCACCTAAGTTGAAACTTTAATAACAATTTGACAGAGTAAATTTATATCTGATAAACCTAATTAAAAAATTAGGCTTGGGTTTTTTATGTTTTTTTTTTGTTTTCTTAAAAATTAATTTAATCCTCTCTGTTACAAAAGAATATTTTTAATCTTTGAAGTACTGAAAATAAAACAACAAAAAGAAAGAAAAATGAAACTGATCATTCAACAAAGACAGTTTGACTCTAGACAACTCTTGCACTAGGGAGGCTATCAAGAACATCCATATCAATACTGTTGTGATAGCAAAACAGTAATAGTAAAAACCTTAAAACAAAAACTGAAACCAAAAAAAAAAAAAAGTCCATTAACAGAAGTCAAGATAATTAACTTATGTATACTAACACAATGGAATGTTATATAGCAGTAAAAATGAATGAACTATAATAATGCAAAATAATATGAATGGATCTTAGAAAAGTAACGTTAATCAATAAAAGCCAGAGAGAGCTCTATACAGTGTAGCACCACTTTTATAAAGCTCAATAGATATAATTGATTCAATAACTACTTAATGAGTAAATTAATTAATATAGTTTTTAGGTATGCATACATACTCGCATGAAAGAATTTTGTTTTTAAAGCAGGAAAATGATGAGCTCCAACCCAGTATGGTACATACTATGCTGAGGCAGGGGGTTTAGGATAGGGGAGAAACAGAAAGATTCATCTATTGATGATGATCTGGTTCTTGAGTTGGATGATAAGTCCAAAACTGTTTGTGTTATTATTATACCTTATATTTTAAATAAGTGGTTTTTTTTAAATTTTTGGTACACAAAATAACACAAAAATAGAAAGCATACTCCAAATAAAATTTAATCACTTTTGGAAAAGAACTGTCAAAAGTTTTGTGGTTCATTTGTTGCAAATAATGAGATTCTGACTCGAGTCTAAAGACAATTAAAATCTCCACTTAGATTATAAAATCTAACTATAAAAACATTTGAAGTTAGATACTGTGGTAATATACATTGTTAAGACAAAAACATATACAAGATACAGGAACTTAAAAAAAAGTCATGGTCTTTCTGCAAATGCACATTTAGTCAAAATAGGAATAAAGCTGACAGTTACATATCTTACATATATAAATAAAACCATATCTGGTGTAAGGAATTTGGCATTCTTACATAGTTCAAATATTTCTGAAGCTATCACATCTCAGGCACAAAACTGTGGCTGGAAGTACATGGCAAAATCGATAGGCAAGATCCTATTTCATGGTGATTTGAGATGGAGAGAATTGAGAGAGGCAACAGGATACTAAATAAGTGATCAGTCAAAATCATGAAGATAATAAACTAGGGGGAAGGTGACAGAGATGACAGAGATGTGAATGGGGGCGGGTAATACAGGGTGGTCAGAGATGTCTTCTCTGAGGAAGTAGCCATTAAGCAAAACATTTTCTGGAGAAAAAAAAAATCTGTTAGTTCAATGGCCCTGAGTGGGAACAAGGTTGGAGCATCAAAAAGAGAAAAAGATCTACAAGGCTGAAGCCATGAAGTTGGAGGGGTTTTGCCTTGCCCATCATGGGGAAGTTTCTTAGAAGTTTGTTCATCAACTTCTTGTGGCCTCAATCTACACACTCTTCCTGCACAGTGTGATCCATCTTTATAGCTACAACGGCCAACTACACACAATAATTCTCAGATCTTTTTTGTATCTTTCACCAGACAACACTGCTGACCCTCAGTCCCATATATTCAGCCACCAACTAGATTCATCCACTTGATGTTTGCACAGGTTCCTAAAACTCAACAGAACCAAAACCTCACATATCGTATTTCCCAGGAATGCAGCCCCTTTTGTGGGGTTCCTGCCCCTGTTCACCAAGTTGCTCACTGCACAACTTGGGAGTCCTCCTCAATTCTGTTGTTCCACTCACCCCTCTAATTCATGACTATTACTGATTCTAACTCACAACAACTGTCTTATCTGTGTCCTGCCCTCCATTCCTGCCGTTACTTTAGTAATTCTCACCTCTCCCATATTATTAAACTGGCCTTTTGGCTGTTCTTCCTGCCTCAGGTCTTGCCCACCTCCAATTTGTCTTCCACACGATTCTTACAATAAACTTTTTAAAGGGCATGTCTGGCTTAAAACTCATCAATTGCTTTCTTTGCCTAGCGGATAAAGTCCAAACTCTTAAGGAGGCATATAAGGCCTCTGGGATCTGTTCCCTGACTCCGACCCATGCCGTTCACATGCAAGGCTCCAGCAGAGTTGAGACTGGCAGGTGCCCAGAGAGAAATCATTACTCTCTCTTTCTGTCCTCATTGCACTAGTATAAACTTCCAAATGCAGCATGGAAAATATTAGTGCTCTTATTTGATAATTTGCCTCTTTTCTTCATACATTCCATCGATCCTCAGTATTTAGGACAGAACCTACTAGCCTGTAGGTCTAGTACCTTCTTACAGAATGACTCAGGAGTGAATTAAGATCTGTCTAATTTCTAGATAAATCTCAAACTTTTTTTTCCCCCATCATCGCTGCCAATGCTTAGTTAGGTCTGTGTCTCATCAGCTCTGGCCTGGACTATTTCAGTAGCTTCTGAAATGGCCCACTCTCATCTTTCTCAAGTCCATCTGTCATACAGCTGCCAGAGTTAAAAATCTGTTCATGTTGTTTCCTGCCTGAAAACTTAAGCTGCTCAAAGCTCCTTGGCATGAGGATCTATGACTGTCCCTGCAGGGCGGGGGTTTCTTTGTAGTCATCACATGCGCAGTACACTTCAGTTATACCAAACTTAGAGCTTCCCTAATGTATTATCCGATTTCTTGCTTTGGACTGAATTAATTCCTTCTGCCTGAATCTTTCGTTTCCTCTCTACCTCTTGCATCACTCCTTCCCCAATCCTTTCTCTATCTGGCTTAAACTCCTCAGCCATTAAGATTCAGATCAAGTATTGCCTAATTAGTGAAGACTTCCTCAGACCCCTACCTGGCTACATACCTCCTCAGATTCCCGCGGTATTCAACGCACACCTCAATTATACAAAACCATGTCCTAGTATTTTTCACCCACTTTCTTGCCTCCTTCATTAGCTTTATGGAAGGCAGGGGTCTAGAACTTTTCTTAGTGAATCCGTAACACACGGCATAATGCTTAGGAAATGGAGGGCCTTCAATAAATGTTTCTCAGAACAAGAGAAAAATTAATGTTCTTAATTTTGATCTATTGGTAATATATAGCCTCTAAATAATTACATAAACAAAATAAAAATGGATTTTTCTGATATCTTCTGAGTTTGAAGATTAATGAGGGCAGCAACATAATCTTCTCTTTTACTTTTATTAGGAAGTATATAATCAAGACATGGTCTCTCTCATGAAACACTATTTCCAGAGAAATGAGTGATGAGTTCAAGTACTTGCAAAGCTTGCGAGCTTTCAAAACAGCATTCAGTGACAGTTTTGACATGCAGGGAAACCAATTCATTGTGATGTGAGGAGGTGGAGAAAAATCATGGCAACAAACAACAAATAAAATCAAATTTGGAAGTGTGAAGAGTCGTGAAAGAACATGACTGGCAAGAGCTCCAAAGTTAAACAAATGAAAATATGTGAAAAAGGAATTTAAAGTTGATTCTAGACAGCTAAAATGCTCCTTAGTCTGATTTTCTGAAGACAAATCTCAGCATCTATTCAGCAATTCACTTTGCAGCCCTTAGAAGGGATGAAATACCTCTGTATTTGTCAGTGTGCAATGTTTTAAGAGATATTACTGAGTAAAAGAAAACTGAAGTACAGGAGAGTGTTTATATAATATATTCACATTTACAGCCTAAGAGACCACATATATACAAGTGTATGTACATACATGTATATAAATGTAAAAGTGTGTGCATCTATGACTATATCTATACCCATCTATATCTATAGGCAAAGAATATTTCTGGAAAGATTAGATTCACAAATGGGTGACTCCAGGGAACGGACTTTAGGGTCTGATGATAGAGAGAAACATATTTTTTGTTGTTTACTCTTTTGTAGCTTGTGAATATTTAGCTACATGCCACATACTCATCAGGGGAAAGAAAAAAACCACAAAATGTGAAAGAACACTTAAGTAAATAAAACCAGAGATGACTGTGCAATTTAATTATTCATTTTGTTTTAAAGAAACTATATACTACAGTTATCCTTACCATTAGAACACTGACATATGACACTTTAACTGTGTGAAGACAAATGTTGCAAGCAAAATATGGAATTATACGTTTTTTTTTAAGTTAAAACCATCAATCAAAAGATCATAAAAAATCAGTGGAGGAGTATTAATAGCAATTAATGATTTCAAAGTGAGTAATATTCCATTGTATATATGTGCCACATCTTCTTTATCCATTCCTCTGTTGATGGACACTTAGGTCGCTTCCCTGTCTTGGCTATTGTAGGAGTGCTGCAATGAACATCGTGGTACATGACTCTTTGTCTTTAAATGTATTTATTTATTTATTTATTTATTTATTTATTTATTTATTTATTTAGGGCTGCATTCGGTCTTCGTTGCTGCTCATGTGTTTTCTGTAGTTGCGGCGAGCAGAGGCTACTCTTTGTTACGTTGTGTGGGCTTCTCGTTGTGGTGGCTTTTCTTGTTGAAAGGCACAGGCTCTAGGCACCCGGGCTTCAATAGTCGTGGTATGCGGGCTCAGTAGTTGTGGCTTGCGGGCTCTAGAGCACAGGCTCAGTAGTTGTGGTGCACGGGTTTAGCTGCTCCACGGCATGTGGGATCTCCCCGGACCAGGGCTCAAACCTGTGTCCCCTGCATTGGCAGGCAGATTCTTAACCACTGTGCCACCAGGGAAGTCCCCATGACTCTTTTTGAATGATGCGTTTCTCAGGATATATGCCCAGTAGTGGGATTGCTGGGTCATATGTAGTTCGACTTTCAGTTTTTTAAGGAACCTCCATACTGTTCTCCATAGCGGCTGTATCCATGTACATTCCCAACAATAGTGCAAGGGGGTTGCTTTTTCTCCATACCCTCTCCAGCATTTACTGTTTGTAGATTTTTTGATGATGGCCATTCTGACCAATGTGAGGTGGTACCGCATTGTGGTTTTGAGTTGCATTTCTCTAATGATTAGCGATGTTGAGCATCCTTTCATGAGTTTGTTGGCAATCTGTATATCTTCTTTGGAGAAATGTCTATTTAAGTCTTCTGCCCATTTTTGGATTGGGTAGTTTGTCTTTTTGATATTGAGCTGCATAAGCTGCTTATAAATTTTGGAGATTAATCTTTTATCAGTTGCTTCATTTGCAAATACTTTCCCCCATTCCCAGGGCTGTCTTTTTGTCTTGTTTATGGTTTCCTTTGCTGTGCAAAAGCTTTGAAGTTTCATTAGGTCCCATTTGTTTGTTTTTGTTTTTTTCCATTTCTCTAGGAGGTGGGTCAAAAAGGATCTTGCTGTGATTTATGTCATGGCGTGTTCTGCCTAAGTTTCCCTCTAAGAGTTTGAGAGTGTCTGGCCTTACATTTAGGTCTTTAATCCATTTTGAGTTTTATTTTTGTGTATGGTGTTAGGAAGTGTTCAAATTTCATTCTTTTACATGAAGCTGTCCAGTTTTCCCAACAACACTTATTGAAGAAGCTGACTTTTCTGCATTGTATATTCTTGACTACTTTATCAAAAAAAAGGTGACCACATGTGTGTGGGTTTATCCCTGGCCTTTCTATCCTGTTCCATTGATCTATATTTCTGTTTTTGTGCCAGTACCATACTGTCTTGATTACTGTAGTGTTGTAGTATTTTCTGAAGTTCGGGAGCCTGATTCCTCCAGCTCCATTTTTCTTTCTGAAGATTGCTTTAGCTATTTGGGGTCTTTTGTGTTCCCATACAAATTGTGAAAATATTTGTTCTAGTTCTGTGAAAAATGCCATTGGTAGTTTGATAGAGATTGCATTGAATCTGTAGATTGCTTTGGGTAGTACAGTCATTTTCACAATATTGATTCTTCCAATCCAAGAACATGGTGTATGTCTCCATCTGTTTGTATCATCTTTAATTTCTTTCATCAGTGTCTTATAGTTTTCTGCATACTGCTCTTTTTTCTCCTTAGGTAGGTTTATTCCTAGGTATTTTATTCTTTTTCTTGCAATGGTAAATGGGAGTGTTTCCTTAATTTCTTTTTCAGATTTTTCATCATTAGTGTATAGGAATGCCAGAGATTTCTGTGCATTAATTTTGTATCCTGCTAGTTTACCAAATTTATTGATTAGCTCTAGTAGTTTTCTGGTAGCATCTTTAGGATTTTCTATGTATAATGTCATGTCATCTGCAAACAGTGACAGCTTTACTTTTCTTTTCTGATTTTATTTCATTTCTTTTTCTCTGATTGCTGTGGCTAAAACTTCCAAAACTATGTTGAATAACAGTGGTGAGAGTGGACAGCCTTGTCTTGTTCCTGATCTTAGAGGAAATGTTTGCAGTTTTTCACCATTGAGAATGATGTTGGCTGTAGGTTTGTCATATATGGCCTTTATTATGTTGAGGTAAGTTCCCTCTATGCCTACTTTCTGCAGGGTTTTATCATAAATGGGTGTTGAATTTTGTCAAAAGCTTTTTTTGCATCTATTGAGATGATCATATGGTTTTTCTCCTTCAATTTGTTAAGATGGTGTATCACATTGATTGATTTGCATATATTGAAGAATCCTTGCATTCCTGGGATAAACCCCACTTGATCATGGGGTATGATACTTTTAATGTGCTGCTGGATTTTGTTTCCTAGTATTTTGTTGAGGATTATGCATCTATGTTCACCAGTGATATTGGCCTGTAGTTTTCTTGCTTTGTGACATCTTTTCTGGTTTTGGTATCAGGGTGATGGTGGTCCCGTAGAATGAGTTTGGGAGTGTTCCTCCTTCTGCTATATTTTGGAAGAGTCTGAGAAGGATAGGTGTTAGCTCTTCTCTAAATGTTTGACAGAATTTGCCTGTGAAGCCATCTGGTCCTGGGCTTTTGTTTGTTGGAAGATTTTTAATCACAGAATGAATTTCAGTGCTTGTGATTGGTCTGTTCATATTTTCTATTTCTTCAGGATTCAGTCTTAGCAGATTGTGCATTTCTAAGAGGTTGTGCATTTCTAAGAATTTGTCCATTTCTTCCAGGTTGTCCATTTTATTGGCATACAGTTGCTTGTAGTAATCTCTCATGATCTTTTGTATTTCTGCAGTGTCAGTTGTTACTTCTCCTTTTTCATTTCTAATTCTATTCATTTGAGTCTTCTCCCTTTTTTTCTTGATGAGTCTGGCTAATGGTTTATCAATTTTATCTTCTCAAAGAACCAGCTTTTAGTTTTATTGATCTTTGGTAATGTTTCCTTCTTGCTTTTTCATTTATTTCTGATCTGATCTTTATGATTTCTTTCCTTCTGCTAACTTTGGGGCTTTTTTGTTCTTTCTCTAATTGCTTTAGGTGTAAGATTGTTTATTTGACATGTTTCTTGTTTCTTGAGGTAGGATTGTATTGCTATAAACTCCCCTCTTAAAACTGTTTTTGCTGTATCCCATAGATTTTGGGTCATCATGTGTTCATTGTCATTTGTTTCTAGGTATTTTTTGATTTCCTCTTTGAATTCTTCAGTGATCTCTTGGTTATTTAGTAGTGTATTGTTTAGCTCCATGTGTTTGTTTATTTTACAGACTTTTTCCTGTAATTGATATCTAGGTTCATAGTGTTGTGGTCGGAAAAGATACCTGATGTGATTTCAATTTTCTTAAATTTACCAAGGCTTGATTTGTGACCCAAGGTACGATCTATCCTGGGGAGTGTTCCATGAGCACTTGAGAAGTGTATTCTGTTGTGTTTGGATGGACTGTCCTATAAAATCAATTAAGTCCATCTTGTTTAATGTATCACTTACAGCTTGTGTTTCCTTTTTTATTTTCATTTTGGATTATCTGTCCATCGGTGAAAGTGGGGTGTTAAAGTTCCCTGCTGTAACTGTGCTAGTGTCAATTTCCCCTTTTATGGCTGTTAGAGTTTGCTTTATGTATTGAGGTGCTCCTCTTTGGGTGCATAAATATTTACATTGTTGTATCTTCTTGGATTGATCCCTTGATCATTATGTAATGTCCTTCTTTGTCTCTTGTAATAGTCTTTATTTTAAAGTCTCTTTTGTCTGATATGAGAATTGCTACTTCCGCTTTCTTCTGATTTCCCTTTGCATGGAATATGTTTTTCCATCCCCTCCCTTTCAGTCTATATGTGTCCCTAGGTCTGAAGTGGGTCTCTTAGATAGCATATATATGGGTCTTGTTTTTGTATCCATTCAGCCAGTCTATGTCTTTTGGTTGGAGCATTTAATCCATGTATATTTAAGGTAGTTATTGATACGTATGTTCCTATTACCATTTTCTTAACTGTTTTGGGTTTGTTATTGTAGGTCTTTTCCTTCTTTTGTGTTTCTTGCCTATAGAAGTTCCTTTAGCATTTGTTGTAAAGCTGGTTTGGTGGTGCTGAATTCTCTTAGCTTTTGCTTGTCTGTAAAGGTTTTAATTTCTCCATCGAATCTGAATGAGATCTCGCTGGGTAGAGTAATATTGGCTGTAGGTTTTTCCCTTTCATCACTTTCAATATATCCTGCCACTCCTTTCTGGCTTGCAGAGTTACTGCTGTAAGAGCAGCCGTTAACCTTATGGGGATCCCCTTGTATGTTGTTGTTTTTCCCTTGCTGCTTTTAATATTTTTTCTTTGTATTTAATTTTTGATAGTTTGACTAATATGTGTCTTGGCATGTTTCTCCTTGGATTTTTTTTTTTTTTTTTTTGCGGTACATGGGCCTCTCACTGTTGTGGCCTCTCCTGTTGCGGAGCACAGGCCCCGGATGCGCAGCCTCAGCGGCCATGGTTCACGGGCCCAGCTGCTCCGCGGCATGTGGGATCTTCCCGGACTGGGGCACGAACCCGTGTCCCTTGCATCGGCAGGTTGACTCTCAACCACTGCGCCACCAGGGAAGCCCTCTTCTTGGATTTATCCTGTAGGAGACTCTCTGCGCTTCCTGGACTTGACTATTTCCTTTCCCATATTAGGGAAGTTTTCAATTATAATCTATTCAAATATTTTCTCAGTCTCTTTCTTTTTCTCTTCTTCTGGGACCCCTGTAATTTGAATATTGGTGTGGTTAATGTTGTCTCAGAGGTCTCTAAGCCTGTCCATAATTCTTTTCATTCTTTTTTCTTTATTCTGCTCTGTGGTAGTTATTTCCAGTATTTTACCTTCCAGGTCACTTAACCTTTCTTCTGCCTCAGTTATTCTGCTATTCATTCCTTCTAGAGAATTTTTAATTTCATTTATTGTGTTGTTTATCATTGTTTGTTTGCTCTTTAGTTCTTTTAGGTCCTTGTTAAATGTTTCTTGCATTTTCTCCATTCTATTTCCAAGATTCTGGATCATCTTTACTATCATGACTCTGAATTCTTTTTCAGGTAGACTGCCTATTTCCTCCTCATTTGTTTGGTCTGGTTGGTTTTTACCTTGTTCCTTCATCTGCTGTGTGTTTCTCTGTCTTCTCATTTTGCTTAACTTACTGTGTTTGGGGTCTCCTTTTCGCAGGCTGCGGGTTTGTAGGTCCCGCTGTTTTTGGTGTCTGCCCCCAGTGGTTAAGGTTGGTTCAGTGGGTTGTGTAGGCTTCCTGGTTGAAGGGACTGGTGCCTATGTTCTGGTGGATGAGGCTGGACCTTTTCTTTCTGGTGGGCCGGAACGCATCCGGTGGTTGGTTTTGGGATGTCTGACCTTCTTATGATTTTAGGCAGCCTCTCTGCTAATGGGTGGGGTTGTGTTCTTGTCTTGCTAGTTGTTTTGCATAGGATGTCCAACACTGTAGCTGCTGGTCGTTGAGTGGACCTAGGTCTTAGCATTAAGATGGAGATCTCAGGGAGAGCTTTTGCCGTTTGATATTATGTGGAGCCGGGAGGTCTCTGGTGGACAAATGTTCTGAACTTGCCTCTCCCACCTCAGCGGCACAGGCCTGACACCTGGCCGGAACACCAAGACTCTGTCAGCCACACGGTCAGGTACGTGGGGAGTTTCATGCGTTTTGGGAAGTCTGAGGTCTTCTGCCAGCGTTCAGTAGTTGTTCTGGTGGAGTTGTTCCACATGTAGATGTATTTCTGATGTATTTGTGGGGACGAAGGTGATCTCCACATATTACTCCTCCACCATCTTGAAGGTCTCAGTCAGTGATTTCAAGATGATTCAATGATTTTTTTTTTTTTTTTTTTTTTTGCGGTACACGGGCCTCTCACTGTTGTGGCCTCTCCCGTTGCGGAGCACAGGCTCTGGATGCGCAAGCTCAGCAGCCATGGCTCACGGGCCCAGCCGCTCCGCGGCATATGGGATCCTCCCGGACCGGGGCACGAACCCGTATCCCCTGCATCGGCAGGCGGACTCTCAACCACTGCGCCACCAGGGAGGCCCTCAATGATCTTTAGGAACAGCATTTTTACACTCAGCTACGTTTGTCCTCCAAGCAGGTGAAGGTCCTCTTCAAGAGAGTAAATGTCTCCAGCATATGTAACTGGGATGTCATATAAAATCATAATTATACATTACAGTTGGTGAATGTTAATAAAATTCAGAAAATGTTACATGTTCTTGACTGTTACCTGCCAACGTCAAAATAATGATCCTAAACCTTTTTGTACCTTACCAAAATATGTAACTGGTATATAATAATTTGATTCCTAAGCCTCCCCTCCTAAAGTTCACATAAAACTTATGACTTTCCTAATGGAAAGAAAAAATAAAACAAATTAAATCGTTTAAATGTTAAAGTAAATCACCACGAACACTAGTATAGTAATAATTTGGAGATTAGGACCATTGCCTGTGTACAGAATCGGACAAAGCTGAGTTTGAATGAAAATGTGCCACTTGCAAGTTCTGCAACCCCAGGAAAGCAAGACAGCTTCTATAAGCTTCATTGTCCCTTTCAGAAACAAAGGGAACATGTCTCATCAGGTTGTTTAAAAGTATAGTGGGAAAATATAAATAAAACATTTGAGTAGATGCTCAAATGTTATTAATATGGTAACACTAATACTTATAATAGTTATTAATCTTAA
This sequence comes from Mesoplodon mirus, assembly GCF_964341445.2. NCBI lineage: Eukaryota > Metazoa > Chordata > Mammalia > Artiodactyla > Ziphiidae > Mesoplodon > Mesoplodon mirus. The sequence continues at coordinate 76,296,704 of NC_138980.1, forward strand.
TAATATAGTATTGTTTATATGAAACAACTGGAAATCAAGAACTGGAATTAAGCATTGGGGGTGAAAGTAACTGAAGTAAAGGGAGTACAGTTTGGGAGCAAACCTAAACCATCTTTCTTTACTGCTGCTCTCCGTCAGGTTGGCAGCTCATTATAAGAGACCCTTTCACTGTTTCCTTACCTCATAATCTTATCTCTATGCTTAACCTCTTCTGAAACCTACTTTTTGAGATACAGTAAAAATCATAACATTCCATTAATTCCAAATTCCTGACAACTGAAAGTATAAATTATGTGTCCCAGATGGTGCCCAAGGCCAGCCAATAATCATGCATGTCTATACACAGCAAGGGGTCATTTCCAAGAATGATTAGGAGAAGAAAAAATATATTGCAAGTAATCTGCACAATTATCTCAGAGACGACTGAGAATTTAATGGAAGCAAAAGTATTAAAACTTTCTGACTCTTGCCCATAGTCTCTAATGCTGAGACTATGAGTCCTTCTTATGTCTACCAAGAGGAACTTTTGGTTAATTGGTAAATGACTATAGAATCTTTTACATAAAAATCCCAGGACTCAGTGGTAATATCTCTCCAATATGTCCAACCATATTACAGAAGGAGTCAAGAAGGGGCATATCTTACACTCCCATAGTCACTTCTAATAAAGAGTTTCTGAGTGAATTATACCCAGTAAGGGGGCTTAGAAAATATTAACTGTAATTTTTATGATGTCTTTAGGGAAATACTAGATAGTCAGATTCTGAGGACTGTATTAGGCTCTCCCAGGGTTTCCCAATCTTGGTGCTGCTGTTGTTTGGGGCTAGAAAATTATTTGGGGTATGTGTTTATGTGTGTGTGTATTTGTGTAGATGTGTGAAGGGGGTCAACTTTTACACTGTAGGATGGTTGGCAGCATCCTGGCTTCTACTGACTAGATGCAACCCTTAGTTGTTAAAATCATAAATGTCTCCAGACATTGCTAAATGTCTCCTGGAGTGGAAGGTAAAGATGCCGCCAGCTGAGAACCATTGTACTATTTGTGTTAACCAAGTCAATTCTTGATACTCTAAGCCTATTCACTTTCTAAAGGAGTGCACATAATACATGTCTAATTCACTTCAAGGGTGCGAGGGGAGGTCCAATCCTTTAAAACTCTTTGATAAAGTCACAGCATTACTCCTTCATCAATTTATCCATTCTTTTTCTAAAGAAATGATCAGTAGCTACAAATACATTTTAGAAGCACTTTATTCATGAACCTACGTTGCCACCTGCTATGCTAGAAGGATGAAAACTTCGACTAACAGAACTTTTGTTTGCTTTTATTTTGCTTTAATTTCCTACTGACTCTGGTGTAAACAACTAGGACAATGTATTCATCGTCATCGTAATAATTATTCCCTTTCTTGTTTATTTTCTCATTGTGGACTTCAGCCCACTGTAAACTTTATCTGCTGTGTTGGCTATTTCAATATTTGCATGGGGAGATACACATGTGTTTACATACCCCCTGCACACACATGCATGCACCTGTGAGGAAGCACGTGCTGCAAAGTGGAGGGAGACTGGACGTGGCATTAGTTCCTGCAAAAGGATCTTGTATGACTGATATCTGCATTGATCCCTCACATTTGGTGCTTAATTTTTAAGACAGATTATTGAAGAATTCAACAAAAGAGGGTAAAGATAAGAAAAGTTAATTACAGTGGGATTATGAGATCCTGCAGAGGGTGAAACCAGATCTTTGGAGAATTAGGGACCAGTGCTGCACAAACAAAATCACATTAGATACAGAGTTACAAAAAACCTTGTGAACAAGGCTGGGGAACAGCAGAAATGGGAGAAAGGGTGCCTTCCTGAATCAGTTGTGAGGTCATTTTTTGCTGAGGCAGAAGCCAGCATTTGAGAAAAAGCTCACAACAGCAGGAATCAGTAAGTAATACTATGAGCCAAGCAAGTTGCTACTTGTCCTGTGAGGAAGGTCAAAATCAAACTAAAGGGCATCTTCCTGCTGAAAGACATAGGGGAGACTATAGTTTAGCCCCAACAAAGTCAGTTAACAGGAGACCTGCCTTTTGGAAGTATATATATATGGCTCACTGGAAAATAAAACGGTCTAGCAACTTAGATCAACTTGGATTTTGGTACTATGGCTTAAATTCTAAGAATAGTGGGTTATTCTACCATCACGTCATACCGTATTACATTATAATCATGTATTATTGTAATGCAAGTTAAAAATGGTCCTGAACTTGGAGAGCTCACAGTCTAGAACACAGAGAAATGTTCTGTGTGGCATCTCCAGTCCCCAGCATAGAATTAGCTTTATGATAAATGATTTATTTATTTATTTTTGGCTGCGTTGGGTCTTCACTGCTGAGCGCAGGTTTCTCTAGTTGTGGCCAGTGGGGGCTACTCTTCGTTGCGGTGTGCAGGCTTCTCACTGCGGTGGCTTCTCTTGTTGTGGAGCACGGACTCTAGGCACACAGGCTCAGCTGTTGTGGCTCATGGGCTCTAGAGCGCAGGCTCAGTAGCTGTGGCGCACGGGCTTAGTTGCTCCACAGCATGTGGGATCTTCCCGGACCAGGGCTTGAACCCTTGTCCCCTGTGTTGGCAGGCGGATTCTTAACCATTGCACCACTTGGGAAGTCCCCTATGATAAATTATTTAATGTCTACTGAATTTATGACTACACCAGGAATAGCTATGCATGTTTGAGGTTGTCTCTGAGCTTAAAGAGAGCTTAAAGTTGAAAATAGAAAGTTGATTCATTCAACAAATATTTTTTGAATGGCTGCTGTGGCGGATACTGGGCTTACAATAGTACAAGTGTCTATGCCCTTGTGGAGTTTACATTCTGGCAGATAAGTCACAAGGGAGAAGAATACATTAATTAACAAGAAGTTTGAACTGAGATACATTGCATGAAGGAAATTAACTGAATGATGAGGTAAGAACAGTCAGACAGGATTTGCTATAGGGTGGCTAGAGAGGGACTCTTTTGGGGGTTTAGGAGTAGGGATCACAGTTTAATTAAGACCTTAAAGACAAGAAGGAAGTGTCCATGGTAAAGACAAGAAGGAAGTGTCCACGGTAAAATTTGGCAGTTGGTCCAGGTAAAGGGACCAACATGTGCAAAGTCCACAGGTGGACAAGAGCTTGCCTCCCAGGTACACACACTGTTCCAGGTTTTGGGGGAACCAAGCAGACTAACACCTCTGTCCTTGTGGAGCTTACGTTCTAGTGGATTCAGTCAGGCTGGAATGGGTAGACAATGGCCAGCTCTGCAGGGCTTTTGAGTAACGACCTGCACTGATTCATGATACAGACTCTGGAGGCTACTGCCTGATTTTTAATCCTGGATTCACCAGTTATTACCTGTAGGAATGTGGACAGGTTTCCCATCTTCTCTGTGCCTCAGACTCTTTGTCTATTTAACTAAGATAGTAACAGTACTTACTTCATAGGGTGATTATGGTAATAAATAAAAAGATACATTTAAATATTGGCTATTATGCACACGTAAATCAATTAAGTTAGAACACACCCTCACATCATGCACAAAAATAAACTCAAAATGGCTTAAAGACTTAAATATAAGACATGACACCATAAAACACCTAGAAGAGAACATAGGCAAATGATGCGACTGACAAGAGCTTAATTTCCAAATTATACAAACAGTTCATACAACTCAATAACAACAACAAAAATACCCACAAACAACCCAATCAAAAAATGGGTAAAACATCTAAATAGATATTTCTCCAAAGAAGACATACAGGTGGACAACAGGCACATGAAAAGATGCTCAACATCACTAATTATTAGAGAAATGCCAATCAAAACTACAATGAGGTAACATCTCACACTGGTCAGAGTGGCCATCATTAAAAAGTCCACAAATAACAAATGCTGGAGAGGGTGTTGAAAGAAGGGGACCCTCCTACACTGTTGGTGGGAGTGCAGCCACTGTGGAAAACAGTATGGAGGTTCCTCAAAAAACTAAAAATAGAGTTGCCATATGATCCTGCAATCCCACTCCTGGGCATATATCTGGACAAAACTCTAATTCAGAAAGATACATGCACCCCTATATTCATAGCATCACAACTTACAACAGCCAAGACATGGAAACAACCTAATTGTCCACTAACAGATGAATGGATAAAGATGTGGCATATATATATATATATATATATATATGTATATATATATATACACATACACACACACACATACAATACTACTCAGCCATAGAAAGAATGAAATAATGCCATTTGCAGCAACATAGATGGACCTAGAGATTATCATACTAAGTGAACTAAGTCAGAAAGAGAAAGACAAATACCATATCATATCACTTTTATGTGGAATCGAAAATATGACACAAATACTTATCAATGAAACAGAAACAGACTCACAGATATAGAGAACAGACTTGTGGTTGCCAAGGGGGAGGAGAAGTTGGGTAGGCGTGGACTGGGAGCTCGGGGTTAGCAGATACAAACTAGTATATATAGAATGGATAAACAACATGGTCCTACTGTATAGCACAGAGAAGTATATTCAATATCCTTTAATAAACCATAATGGAAAAGAAAAAAAAATATTGGCTATTATGTTTGGGCTTGGGAAAGATATTGGACTTTATTTTAAGTGCAAATTTAAGCGACTCCAGGGTTTTAAGTAGGCAAGTGGCATGGTGTGATATACAATTTTAGAGGTGCTTTCTTGCTGCTGTATGGAGAGCTAAGTGTAAACAGCAGAGACAGGGTAGGAGGCTATTGCTGAAGGCCCAACTAAGAGGCAATAGTGGCAGGAAGACAAAAAAAGTGCACCAAACAAGGATGTGTCAGGGGACAGGGAGTGTGGAAGGTGAGAGAAAGGGAGGAATCCAACAACACTCAGGAATTTCCAACTTGATGCATTCAGTGATTTCCTAAGGTGGAGGAGACTGTGAGGAAACAGATCTGGGGCAGAGATTCCAGAATGTAATCTTCAATGTGTTAATTTGGTCCTGCCTAAGGATATCTGAGGAGATGATGAGTGTGCAGTGGGCTATACAAGTAGTAAGAGTAAATGATATTCCTTAGGGATGCAGGTTAAAAAAAGAAAGGGGGACAAAGAGCAATCTCTGAGAAACCCTCAGCGAGCAGTCGGGAAATAATGAGGGTAAGGAGAATGATGAAAACAGAACCCATCTGTGACACTGGCATAGGGAGAACAAGAAACACGACACAACATATGCATCATTTCTTAGATACACATTCTGGTAGAAGTGGGTCAGAGAAGTACTTCTTAAAAGAAGAGGAACACCTGTGTGGAGGCTTCTACACTTGAAGGAGTAGAGGGACTGGGGAACATGCAACTAAAGACAGAGAGAAAGGGAACAGGATTACGGCTGCTGCAGCAAGAAGCTACAATTGTGTGGGCCACCTGGAAAAAAGCTTGATGTACATGTGACGTCTCTCACCAAGTGAAGCACAGGAGGTAGTGCTGAGAGTCAACTTCGAAAGTTGGGGCATCTTCTGTTAATCTCTGTCAAAGACTAAATGGAGGCTTGGCATCCCAAGAGGCAATGGGACTGGAGGATGGGCTCCTGTAAATCTGATTCTGGCTAATGAGGAGGAATGGGTTAGTGAAATAACAAGAACCAAGATAAAGTGAGCGTAGCATCTCAGAGACTGGGAAAGCTAGGGACATAATGTTCAAGTGGAATTTCAGGTGTACATCACAGATTTAGGAATATGGACTTCTAAATGGTTACATGGCATAGAATTCTGGGAGAGCATGGTTCAGGAGAATTGAGAAGTCAGAAATGCATAAACTGGGCAAGGCTGTCAAGAGCATAAAAGCAAGGTGACCAGGTGGACATTGGCGAGGTATGTAAGCTCCTGGTCATTGGGGTTAGCAAAAGTCATACAGTCATAGTGACCCAACTGTATTTGGGTCTGATGTCAGGAAAGCAAAATAAGAGATGGAGTGGGTGGGGTGGGGGTGGGGGCGGGAGGGAGAGAGAAGAAGGAGGAAGAGGGGGGAAAGGGGAGATGCAGGAGGAGGTGGCAGAGGTCAACAACAGCAACAGTAAGAAAGTGACGGAGAAGAAGAAGGATGAAAGAAAAGAAAATAAAGAATGACAGGAAGAAGGAAGTAGCTAAGGAGGGAGGGAGGAAGTAAAGAAAGAATAACAAAAATAAAAGAGCAAGAGAGAAAGAAAACTTAAGGAGAAATATATATTGAAAGTAGGAAACTTAAAAACTAAAATCATGTAGGTGACAATATATTAGACTGTTTGTCTATAAACTCAACCTAATAGAAAAAAAAATTATAGAAGTTAGATTATAGTTAAGATAACCAGATTCCTCTCTAGTTAGTTATAAAATTATCTTGGGGCAGAAATTTGTGAAATTTAATTTTCACATCATTGTGACAGTATTTTTTCCACCAAAAGCCAACTTTGTTTTACTTAAGAGTCAGAAGAAAAGTATGTTAAATGTAATATTTTTAGTAATACCAGCTTATATGTACATAGCACTTTATAGTTTCAGAAGGACTTTCAGGTGTTTTCTTTCATTTGGTCCTCTCAGACACCGAGATTAGGCAATGTGGCAGCGTCTGCACTTCACTAATAAGGAAAATGAGGCTTCATGTCTACAGCTTTCCCGCAGGCATATACAACTAGCAAGATGCAGGGACAACTCCAGAGTTAGAGCTTCTGGCAGGTTGTACATGCTCTATTACAATATGCTTTTATGGCAAAATTTAAAATTAATTATTTAAATACTCATTTTTCTAAACTTCTATGTGTATTTACATCATTGCATCTCTAAAGGATGAAGTCCTAAACATTTTTTTTAGTGTTGTAAACAGCACACGTGTAACCCCATAAGGGAAAGGGGAGGGTTATCATTCTCTTTTGAGACTTACAAAGATAAACAGGGCAATGAAATTCTTGTATGTTATAAATTAATTGGTGCCATGTAAACAAGGGAGTATTGCCAACAAAGCCAGCAACCCCAATGCTCACCTAAAAGCTCCAGATCCTTAACTATGTGCAGCTAGCAGCACACAGTGAGTACAGCGCTTGGAAGCCCTGTTTAAGCAATCCTTTGGAGAGATCCCACATTTCAGGTTGGTCAAACCTTGATCCAACCAACCTTACATGGCCCTTCAGTCAAGGGAAGATTTGAGCTAAAGTGATGTTATCTTTTATTAATGTTATATTTTAGGCATTCATTGGTAGAGAACAATATAACAAACAATTACGGACCAACCACATAATTGGCCCTGAATATCTTAAGGAAACTTTGTACAGGGGACTTCCGGTGTCCAACCCAGTTAAGATGTGCATCACTAGAAGTGAGCAGACAAGTGTTTGACTGTGTGCATTTCCCTAGAGAACTGACCAACTAGAATAGCCATAACTTTGCTTGAGCATTCTCTAGGCAGAGGTGTTGAAAAAGGGAAAAAAAGATGATCTCACAGTTTCATCAACACACACATGCCTGTGACCTATCTTTAATGAGAAATAAAGGTTGTTAGGGAAATATATTTTAATCTTGCTCACCTTTGAGAGCAGAATTGTTGAAAGAGACTTGTTGTTTTGTTTTGTTTTGGTTTTTTTACTCTGGGATTTTCCTATGCTCATTCCTCAGTGTGTGTTCATTGTTAGAACTGGAAACATTTCCTTGGAACAAGGTAAAAACATTACTTTTCGTATTAAATTCTCCATAAAGATAAAGTTGGGATAGACTTCGTTCAAACTTTGTGAATAATTTAAAGTTGCAAATTGTCAGTGTGGTGATGATAATTTAGGTACCTGCTTCCTTTCTTGGTTGATAAGGTGGTGAAATCGTACTTCACTGCTATATTTCAAAGCACATATTTATAGAATTGAGAACACTAATAGTGTATAATCATAATAAAGCATCCTATGCTCTGAAATAATCTTTAGAAGAGAACAAAACCTTGTGTCTTAGTTCATCTTTGTGGAGAAAAAGCACAAGAAACAGGTTAACCCTTAAGCAATTGCTGCTATGTTAATAATTTCAGGATCAGTGATTTTTCAATTATTTACCTAAACTTGAGTACTTATTAATTTTGATTAATTTATGACTCAACAATGGTCATAAGTAACATGAAAATAAAACAAAATATGTTTATTCATAGATTTATAGAAAATGACTTCTATGAGGTAATAACTAAGAATGAGATGTTATTATATTCTAGTTGATGGTAATTATTAATTAAAGAGATATCAGGGTTTAGCAGAAAGAACATGGGCTTAGAGGCAGACAGATCTAAGATGGAACCCAGAATCTATAGATTATTGAGAAGGCAAGTTTCTTAATCTCTCTGCTCTTCTTTTTCTTCAGATTTCACATGGGGAGATGACACTTAACTTACAGGGTTGTTTTAATGATTAGATATAATGTAGGAAAGTGGCAGAGTGTATGGCATAAAATAGGGGCTGACTTTAGAAACATTATTAGTGTAATTAGGCTGAGATTTTTAAAAAGGCTAAGTCCATGAGGATTGGCTAGAGAGAAGCATGTGGCATGACTTACTCTGATTGACGCTACAGCATTTATGTCTATCACAGTATGGCGATAATATATACTTGGAGAACAAAGTTGCTGCTTGATTCAGATTAGATTCCCTGATAGTGTCTGCATTTGTATCACAGAAAAGTAGATCCAGCCTTTGCTGGGAGATGCCAACATCTTTCTTGTCTCTTGGAGAGATGCTGCAATGATGCAAAGCCAGAAAGCACTAGCAGAGCCACACAGGCCACGAGCAACAGAACCACAGTGAAGCCCTTTATTGCCTCTTTTGGAAGTCAGACGGGGTGGCTTGCAAGTGAAGTCAGAGCTTAAAGGAAAAAGACAATAATGACAAGGTGACTCTATAGTTCCCGAAGGTACTTTTCATTCCTAGACAATTACAGAAGTGCCCCTTTTGTTCTCAAAACGTCCTGGTTCATATGATCTATCATTAGGTCACGCTACTATTAAATCATATGACAAAAAAAGCTAAGAAATGAAATGTGAATGACCTGACCATTCAAGCAAGTTCTGGCTAACCAGGGCAAAAACATAAGACCATAAATTCATAAGATCAACATGCACTCAGTTTACGGACAGAGCAGTCTCTCTCTTCCTCTCTCTCTCTCCTGCTCCCTCGTTCTCTCACTCTCTCCTCTGTAACAAAATTACAGGCCAATCTTATCACTACAGGAAAAAAATGAAAAAGAATAAAATGGACACTATTCCTACTAGGAAATTCTACTTTATGCCACAAGCACAATTACATCTTCACTGCCTCAGAGTTGGTAACTTAATGACTATAAACACAAGCCCAACATGTTACATGAGCATTTGGAAACAGAGCAGCAAGATTATTTAATGTTATAGTCTAAGACACAGCGTTTGTCACTAAACCTATACAACCAGTAACCATTGGTCTTTCTTCCTCAGGTAAGGTTAATGAGCCCAGCAGAGGACTCAGCAGGAATCAATACTCACATACTTATCAACTATCTGTAATGTGTTAGGTACTCTGTATTGATAAGAAAACTATATGGGGAGCAGACATGCAATCAGTTCTCATGCAACCTCAAAATGTGATTATTAGTTAGAATAGCATTTGCCAAAGAACAATGAGAAAACAAGTATATAAAAAGGCATTTGCAAAAACTAAATCCAAGGTATTATCGTAATGGCCAATATGAAGTGTATCAGAAAAGTATGTGAGGGAGGCACCTTGAGAGCTGGGAGCAGATAGTCAGCTTAAGTGCTCTAATTAATTGTGCCCATTTTATTAACTATAGAGTGAGAGGGATGACATTCCTGGGACCAGTTTCCACAATCATAAGATATAGATTCATAAAATATAAAATTCAGGCTTGCTACCCAAGGAAACCTAAGACAGTACCACCCTTACAAGAGCAGCTCTCTGGGATCATGTATCTCTTTTGCTTTGGGTTTTGCCACCATTGATTCAACAGAAGATTCAAAGGCAAACAAACCTGTTCCCAAGTGACCATCACAGTCATGTACAGCTTTGGGATCAAAATGGCGACCAAGAGGCAAAATTTTGATCCCGTTATTCTTTTCTTAAATTAGGTATTTATTGGAGTTCATCACTATCTCTATATTGAAATTTTATTATTTGCAGCTCAGCATTTCATTTCTAACCTTTATTCCCTTTTGTTCTCTAGGGATGAAGTGAAAAAGAAGAAAAATGCAACACGACTGATACTCAATCCATTTATCTTTTAACAAGCATTTTCTCTGCTAGAATTTTTAGTGACATTGAGGGGAAAATGTGTGAGGTGACTTAAGAATAAGGAGACAGGGACTTCCCTGGTGGCGCAGTGGATAAGAGTCTGCACTCCCAATGTAGGAGGCCTGGGTTTGAGCCCTGGTCAGGAAACTGGATCCCACATGGATGCTGCAGCTGGGAGTTCACATGCTGCAACTGAGAATTTGCATGCCACAACTAAGGAGCTCACGTGCCCCAACTAAGGAGCCCACATGCTGCAGCTAAGGAGCCGGCAAGCCGCAACTAAAGGAGCCCTGGAGCTGCAACTAAGGAGCCTGCCTGCCACAACTTAGACCTGGTGCAACCAAATAAATAAATAAAAATAAATAAATATTAAAAAAAACAAAGAATAAGGAGACATAAATCACACTTAGAGCCAAATATAAAGAGCTGCATTTTTGAAGAGGAAAAGTTCAACACGCATGTTTTTGATATTCTCACAGAAATAACTTTCTAGCTAATTGAAGCACTGACAAATTTGCAAGATACAAACATTGTTTCCCCTATTTTACACACACAGTTATGAGGATTATTACTGTTTGTTCATTCTTAGTAGGGTGTTCTCAGGAAGAAGATTCAGGGGCAAAGAATATGGAAGAAAGATATGAGATGTAAGTTGAACTGTGTAGGATGAGGTTGGCTTAGAGTAGCTATTTCAGCCCTCTGAGACACTGTCTTGCCACCAGGGCACATCACTTATAAGCCATCCAGCAAATGCTGTCTTTTATTTTGTCATGTGACTTTACTCAGTCTTTATTGTTTAATCCATTCTATGCTTTTCTTCCAATGCTCTTAGAACTATTTATCTTATATTTCTTTATATTAATTTTTGTCATCACTGTGTTACAAACTATTTCCGAGCACTGATTATGTCTGTGTATGAATTTTTATGTGTGAATATGTGTGTTGGCACTTGATAACTTGATAAAAAGAAAGAGAGCAGTAGTTAACGTGCCCTAATAGATTCGAAAAAAATCAGCATATTCATTAGATTGAAAATGGTGAATTTAAAACCTACTCTTTTTCTAAAACAGTCTCCCTATTTGGGGCTCAACAGAAATACTTTCAAATTACTGTAATTTTATTTTTAACACAGTAGCAACTCTATAAAATTAATCTTTTACCGTTATAAATATCTGACGGAAATGTTTTTGGTTAACGGCTCTCTTTGCTATTAAGCCTTTAACTAACCTTTTTTTTTTTCTGCATGTAATGGGGATAAGGGGGTCACACCTACCAATTCAAGAAAAGGCCAGTAGGATGGATCCAGAATATTTATTTGTTCCAAGTACATGAAATCTAAAGATGGGATAGCATCAAACACCACAGAAATATTGCCATGGGGTCAGTCAACATCACCTTTCTTGACCACTGAAGTGAGAGCAAGAGCAAACAGACACCAGAAATGCACTCCCTACGTGGTAATTTGCTCACGCTCTATACTGCTTCTAATATGTGTTGGTATGAAAGCACATTTACATAGGACATGAAGGGAAAGCACCCGATACTTTAAAAACTTACACCTGGCTGGCAATGATCTCTTTTCCTTTTATTGTTAAATATGTAGGTAGGCCAAAATATTTATCAGTTTCCCCGGAAAACACTCTTCAGTTTTGGAAGTAGCATAAGAAGCACCACCCTCAACCTAGGAGCAAACACTGACTATTGTGTATACACAACCATGCAACTGTCTGAACGCCTCCCTTTGAAAATGACACAAGTACATTCTTCAAGACAATGTTGTCAGAAAGCTGAGTGCTGCTTTTGTGCTACTTGCCACTGGCTGTTAGAGAACAAAAATGTATACTACTTCTTCTTTTGTTTTTTCTTTTCAGAAAGGCTTCCAAAAAAAGCCCATGTGTGGAACGACATTCACCATTAAAAACTAAAGAGCCACACCAAGCAACAGTTCTGCTTAGATTAGACCCATCTTTCATTTTGCACAAATCATGTCTTAAAATCTGAAAAAAGTTCTATTGCAACTTCAAGAAAAAATATGGTCTATTAAATATATATAGAGGGGGAAACAACAAAAATAGCAACAAATTGAAGGACCTCGGAGTCACCTAATTTGACATACTCATACCGTCTCGGGTAGAGGGCCTTAACACACAGCAAGCACACAATAAATACACGCTAGATCTACAGAGTGTGCAGTGAAGGGCACTGAGGCCTAGAGAGACTTATCCAGGGTCACTCAGCCATGAAGTGTCAGGGCCAGTCTCTTGCTTTCAGTCCATTGCTGGCTCCATTATGTAAGCCCAGCCTCATCCTGCTCAGCAGCTTTCCCCAATTCTAAAATGTGATAAGCAATTTGGAGACGTATGTGGCCCAACAAAACAAAGTGTGTTTACCCTTATTGTTTGTCCCTCACCAATGACAAAGTATGTACTTTTTGTTATTTCTTTGAGGAAAACAAAAATAAACATTGGAATGAATGGTTTCAAGTCTATTCAACAAGATTACTACCCTAAATTCCTCAAAAATTACATAAATGTCACAGCACACAAATATTTTACAGTAGATATTTAACAAGGGATATACCCCCTGTATCTATATATGTCTATGCCCAAACTTTATGATTAGAGCTACAGGCAAGCTCACAGAGAAATTACAGAGGACCCCTCCAATGAATTTATAGTCTGGTCTTCAATTGTGAAAAACTACCTAAGAAAAAGAAATTCACCATTCTCCTCTATCATTTTACCTCGACTTGCCATCTTCTCTCTAAATACATTAGAAACATGGATGGACCTTTAGGGTTTCTGGTTAAGTGTGAAATATGGCTTCATCCCTCCATCCCTCTCTCTCCCCTTTCCTTCCATTTACCCACCTAGTCAGTGTTTATTTATGGAGCCCCTACTACATGCTATGAACACTACTAGATTTTAGGGTCCTGCTATTCAAAGTGTGGATCAGCACCCAGAACCAATGAATCAGAACCTGCCTTTTAACAAGACCCCCAGGTGATCCACACTCGCATTAAAGTTGGGGAAGCATCATGAAGACATAGTCCCACTCTTGAGATTTACAATCTGTCAGGAAACAGCCAGGGTCACAGGCTGCCTAAATAGAGCAGCTGGACCCATTTTTAAAAGATGCTGACCCCAGATGGCTAAAGCCCCGGTGGGCACATGACTTGGCAAATAGAGGACTTTTCATGCAAATGAGAAAAAGGAGCCTCTTCTTCCAAGCAGTCTCAACAACATGCTTGGACTCAGGGCTATAGAAAGCAGCATGCAGGCCAGATTCAAGCAACTAGGTGACTTTTACAACAAGCAGTGTTGTATAGTGTGTCCCTGAGACAGTCATATTTTTTTCTTTCTTCCTCCCTCCCCCTTTTCTCTCTCTCTCTCTGTCTTGCTCTCTTTCTCTCTTTCAAGAGAGATTGAAACCCCCCTCCCCTGCAAGGAAGAGATTGTATATTATTCTGGGAAGAATGAATGTTATCTATAAACAACAGAGGGTACCACAGGAACTGCCCAAGTCATGCTATGATTAGGTTTTTAGGTTTGTTTTGCAGGAAGGTGACCCCGGTAGCAATGTAAGAAGGAAAAAACATAGCAGAGATATTTAAAGGAAGTCCCTCAAGGTATCTAGGCAAAAGGTAATGAGGCCCTGGAAGAGGTGAAGGTCACCAAGGAGCAAGGCTGGAAGACTCTCCGTGTAAATGGGCAGGTTGGGGTAGGAAGGGGCAGAGTGGAGGTTTCTAATTCAGGAAACCACATGGATGATGAGTCAAGAATAAAAGCAATGAACTTCCACCAGGGGCAGATAATCCCTTCTGTTGGGAGTATCAGCAGGGGCCCGTGCTGCTCCCCATGGGAGAGGGCATATGAGCGTCCATAAGGGGGTTCCTGTCTGAGGTCTGAGGTCCTTCAAAGGCATTTCACACACTGAACACCCACGTGGTGAATCAACAGCACAAAGAAATAGCTAGAGTTGCATTTTCCTCAAGCATTCAACTCTTACTCCTGCAATCATGGCCACAAAACAGTATGTTCGTGTAAATAATCTGGGAATTGCTGAACCGCAGGGAAAGAAAGCACAGATGAAACCGCAACTGCTCTGGACTTACACAGTCCCGAGTTGGATTCCTGGAAGTTTCATTTTCAAAATACGACCTTGGGCAAATTACTGCTCCTTTCTAAACCTGTTTACCTACCTGTACAATGGGAGGGTTTGATGCTCTTGTCTGAGGCTCAAAGATAGGATGAACACATTTCCTGGTGTTCCCAGGATAGTCTTTTTTTTTATACCTGTTGCTCCTAATTATTAACAGTATCCCCTTTCATTCTAAGATGTGTGAGTTTGAAAGAAAACTGTATGCTCTCTCTTATTCAGAGACAGTAAAGGACAGGATGTGTGGAAAGCCAGACTTGGGCTTCTAGTCATCACTTTCCCTCCTCCTATCTGTGCAAGAAAGAAAGGAGATTGGCAGGCTCTTCATTACTGCAAACCCACCTAATGACACACCTGAAACACAAAAGCACCACGGCACTCCTACTTCATGGACATTTAACTAAAGAATCACTTTAGCAAAGTGCTTTACCCAGGGTAATCTAGCGAATAAAATTTCACTTCCATTAAAAGAAAAGGCACAGGGCTTCCCGGGTGGCGCAGTGGTTGAGAGTCCGCCTGCCGATGCAGGGAACGTGGGTTCGTGCCCCGGTCTGGGAGGATCCCACATGCCGCGGAGCGGCTGGGCCCGTGAGCCATGGCCGCTGAGCCTGCGAGTCCGGAGCCTGTGCTCCGCAATGGGAGAGGCCACAACAGTGAGAGGCCCGCGTACTGCAAAAAAAAAAAAAAAAAAGGCACAATTCTTCATTTTACGGTTACATGTGGGGAAAGGAAATTGATGGTAATCTGCAAAAATACTGCTAGAAAGTATCATACTCTGCAACACATGCTCACCTGCTCCAATTTACCTTCTCCATATAGAGTGAAAGAGCTGAAAGTCAATGTGGATCACTATTATTAATATATGTTGTAATCCTAGGTGTGCTATCAATTGTCTACTTAGAATAACCTGGTTTATTGATAAAATATCTTGGCAAATTGATTGCTTTGTAAGTCTATTTGCATTTAAAACAATATGAATGCCCTAATTCATAAATGTTGAAAACAAAGCTAAAATATTAGTTATTAATGCCGAGAATTTCAAGGAAATGTAGCAGTGTTACTCTGACCACCAAGAAAAAGGATCTGGCAACATCAGTATTCCACAGATGTATGGTATGTTTGACACTAGATGAGTTGTTTATTCCTAGCTTTGTCACTCTCTAGACATGAGACCTCAAGGGGATTTCTTTGGGCTTCAGTTTCATTGGCTGTAGACTAAATAGTTTGGAAGCCTCTGTTTCCAACATTCCTTCCATCACCAAAGTTCCATGATTGCAGAGTTCCTTAGTGAAGTGGTTACTAACATATGGCATGCCTTCCGGGCTCCTCTGCATCAACACCATCACTCTCCCACTCCCACCAAGTCCTTATGCCCCACTGGGAGGATGTCCATACTGGCATCTCTCTGCTTCCTTATCACACCACTGTGGTGGGTTTCTGCATTCTCCGTGACTTGCCCCCCTCTGGTTCCACTTGAGAAACAAGGGGTTGCTAGGTAGGGGAGGGACACACTACAAGAATGAGGATGCTCTCCTCTCCCACCTCAATCCCCTCCTCTGTCCTCCTAAAGGTAGCCTGTCTCCCCTTGCCAAATTGTCCATATAAACTGCAAAAATATAACTCTAGTCAGTCAACACTTCTGTTTTTACTGCAATAAATTCTTTAGACAAACAACTGAAGCTAAAGCTGAAAGATGACTTTCACTTGGGGCAAGTTAATCAAGTCTCTTATTATACTGCTGAATGAGTTTTCAGGAGAACCACTCCCTCCCTCCCTTCCTTCCTTCCTTCCTTCCTTCCTCCCTTTCTTCCTCCCTCCCTTCATTTTTGGCTACGTTGGGACTTCGTTGCTGTGCACAGGCTTTCTCTAGTTGCGACGAGCGGGGGCTACTCTTCTTTGTGGTACGTGGGCTTCTCATTGCGGTGGCTTCTCTTGTTGTGGAGCACAGGCTCTAGGCGCGCAGGCTTCAGTAGTTATGGCTCACAAGCTCCAGAGCACACATGGCCTTAGATGCTCTGCGGCATGTGGGATCTTCCTGGACCAGGGCTCGAACCCATGTCCCCTGCATTGGCAGGTGGATTCTTATCCAGTGTGCCACCAGGGAAGTCCCAGGAGAACCAATTCTGAATAAGCTTGGCTTGAAGAGCCACAGTGGATCATCTGACCTTTGCCTGCTGGTGCTGCCCTCAGGCTGACATTCCTATGAGCGGCACACAGATGGGCTCTGTGCGACCTTAGGCAATCCATGCAGGTGGCAAACTCTCCATTTCGGGAAAAGTGATGGACTAATGACATCAGGCAGCATCACTCCACTTGGCACCAGCCAACAGCCCACAGAGGTGGAATAATTCATCACAGCCAATGACAGTGACCTTACATCAGGATAAAGAAAAGCATGTGTCAACTAAGCTCCTAGCCCAGACTGTGAAAGTAACAGGATTAATACTGTCCACGAATCTTCCTACTTTTTGATTCCTATGAATTCTTGTTTAGTCCACAGGAACAAACATTCTAGAAGAATTAAACACTGGATATAAAAAGTGACAAACTTATTTCAAGAAACTAGTTAAAAGCATGGTGCTTCCTCTGATGTAGAAGACAGTATTTATAGGTGGATTGTATCAGAAAATGACATTACAATTACCATTCTGTCCTTGTCACATTTTGAGAACTCCTCTAAGACAATTAGTATGATTGCTTAAGGCTGTGGGAGTATACCCCTCCCTTTTCTTTTTTTTTTTTTAATTTTTATGCTGGAAATGTTGTTGTTGCTATTTGGGTCAAAAGCTTAAAATTTCTCAGAAAGATGTTTCAAAAACAATTCCGGGAGGCAAATGAAGGAATTGCCAGGGAGATCTCGAAATGGAAGGGGCACCGAGGCACTCAGGCACTCATTGGGACACATAATGAACTGAAGATTTAAAGTCCCCCTAGACAAGAAATGAGAACCTCTGGTGTGATCAGTGAGGGAGACACTGGGCAAAGGAGGAAAGGAGTATTTGCGCCATGGTACTGGGAAGTTGACATGGGGCTTGGACAGACTCCACAGATGGTGGGCCACTCTGGGCTTCCCTAGGCTGCAAGTCTGGAAGAAGAATCCAGGAGAAGAAGAAGAAGCAGCTCTGCCTTGAGTGTCCTTGTACCATCACGTAACCTGACTGAGCTCAGATCAAATGTTATTGAGGACTAATGACTGCATGCACTCTGTTCTTGGTTGTTGGAAATTCACTTATACACCTGGGCACAGACAGGAAGTCAGCAAAGACCATGCTACAATCACCCATATGAGAAACTGATAATTGGGCTCTAAATTAATAACGTGTTGACAGTGATCTAATAAAGATCAAGACAGAAGATCACGTGGAAGTGAAAGATACTATAGGAACACAGAAAACCCCTGAATCATTGGTTTAAGACATATGAGGGAGGCTTCCCTGGTGGCACAGTGGTTGAAAGTCCGCCTGCTGATGCAGGGGACGCAGGTTCGTGCCCCAGTCTGGGAGGATCCCACATGCTGCAGAGCGGCTGGGCCCGTGAGCCATGGCCGCTGAGCCTGCGCGTCCGGAGCCTGTGCTCTGCAACGGGGAAGGCCACAGCAGTGAGAGGCCCACATACCGCAAAAAAAAAAAAAAAAAAAAAAAAAAGACATATGAGGGGAAAAGGACCGAAAAGTGTCAAATTCTGGCTTGGGCAGAATGATCAGGGCTTTTACCTTCAAGGAGCATCAGAAGTAGGAAAGAATTTGGTGTTCTAAGCTGTGGGAACCTAAAGATATAAAACATAAGCAAAAATGTTAGAAAATGATAACATGGAAAAACACTTTATGGAAGTTGGGAAAATGAAATTCATGCATTGCTTTGAAGTGATTTTTTCAGATCAAATATTGCAATTCAGAAATATAAACATATTATCATCAAAACATTAAACCTGATTATTTGCTTATAAAATGATTCTGTTCTCTGTATTTATGGAAGTAAAGACATGGAAGAAAAAAAAACACACACCTAAAACTTTTCTTTTGGAAGTGGGGCGGGGGGCATGAGATGAGATTTGAAAAAACAAATCCTCTCTGCAGTCATTCGTATTACAATCTTTCGATCTCACTGTAGAAGTTTTATAAAAAGTTGAGAACAGAAATAAAATGACCTAAAATCCAATAAACCACTATTTAATATTTGCTGAATTTTTTCTGCATATAAATATATACACATACACACTATTTTTTCATAGCTGTGATCATATTCTACACACAATATTGTTGTCTCTATTTGGATTTTAACATGGCAACTGCACATTCCACAGTGACAGCTACAGACATCATTGATAGTTGAAAGATCTAGGTCTAATTTAGGGAGAACTATTCCATGAGTGTGGCACCTTCAGGAGCCAGCTACGGACAGATATTCCTGGGTGCAACAGGCAGGAAGAGAAACAGACACAAGGAAAGAGAGCAGAAGGATCACATCACTCAGTCTGGGGCAGCTAGATGATGCCCTAAAGAACAGCTAGAAAGGGACATAGTCTGAAGAGCCCTTGCAGATATTTTGAAAATGGCAAGGGCAATATAAGGATAAAGCTTTTTGCTTCAGGAACGTCACATGAAGAAGCTCTCAAGGAATCTGTTTCTGGTTAATTCACTATTGTATTTATCAAACGCTTCCATGGCACTAGTATGTATTCATGACACCTCCATGAGGTGGATGCTATTATTATTCTCAGTATGTAAACTAAAAAGTAATACATGTTTTTGCATTTCTAATTTCACTTAGGGGCTTTGGAATTTTAAGAAGCCAGAAGAACAGTAATGTCCAATAGGACGTCACTATATTATGCATTTGTTATACATACTTCCCATGCTTTCCCTTCTATATCAACGACAATCACAGGAACAACTTTATTCATAATTCTCTAGTTGGAAAACGATCCAGCCTTCTAGCTGTTTTGCTGCCCTTATAAGCCAACATTAAGAACCACTATTAAAACAACATAAAAAGGTTCAATCATAACTATATTTGGGATAAACCAGCAACTGAGATTTTCAAACCTACAGTGATGTTTTCTTAGACTGTTTCATACAAATGATTTATGGCAGCAAGGAAGAAAAAATATTATGAACAAAATTGAGTCTCACAAAATGATACAAATGATATAAAACAGTAGGGGTGGTATCATATCCCCACAACCAAAAACATAATGCAGTTCTCATGCTGGCAGTGAAAAAAGGAGAGTATAATTACAGGAATTGTAAATTTAATTCTTACTGACCCCATTAAGAGAGAGAATTTTTAACACTTTAGTGCTTTGTCATGGTATTTTTGGGTGGAGCATATTTTAATAAAAAGTAGTTGATTTTTATGTACCTGTGAAAAAAAGCACTACAAAAATGACTCCATTTGGTGATGGAAATGGTTTGTGAAACAGTTCCTGACGGTGCAGTCTCTCCTGTAGATCTGTCTCTCCTGCATCTCCGAGGCTGCATCAGACTTTAGATTACAAACGGAGACAATGAGCTGTATGCCAGACAAAGGAATCATGCAGTAGGAGCAGAACTCATCAGACATCGATGTGTACTCGCTAAGTCATGGAATAAAAGTGTATCCATGTTTCCTAACTGCTAGGTCTGGTTTTTGTTTGTTTGTTTATTTGTTTAACTGTGGATTACTAGTTTTAATAGAAAACAAGATTTTGTTGAATGAATTAAAAATGTTCTTTTAATAGCTCTATTTTGCTTCTGAGTTTAAATATATATTGTGACATTTATTGATTGAGGGATAATGGAAGTACATAAAACTGTACTGAAGGGCTTCCCTGGTGGTGCAGTGGTTGAGAATCCGCCTGCCAATGCAGGGGACACGGGGTTGATCCCTGGTCCGGGAAGATCCCACATGCTGCAGAGCAACTAAGCCCCATGCGCTACAACTACTGAGCCTGAGTGCTGCCACTACCGAGCCCGCGTGCCTAAAGCCCATGCTCTGCAACAAGAGAAGCCACTGCAATGAGAAGCCCATGCACCACAACAAAGAGGAGGCCCCACTCGCCGCAACTAGAGAAAAGCCCGTGCACAGCAACAAAGACCCAACACAGCCAAAAATAAATAAATAAAATAAATAAATTTATGAAAGAAAAATTGTACTGAAAATACATTCCTATAGAAATCAAAACTCACACTTGTATTGGACAAGGGTATACTAAAGATCTAAGCTCTGACAAAAATATATTGGGACATTATTATTGATTTACACAAACATTAATGTTTTGGAGCTGAAATATTACCAGAAAGATAATCTATGAATTCATCATTTGTCATCTTCCCTGCTATGAACATTAGATGATATTCTGTCTCATATTCTTAACATTCTCTCTCTCCCCCATATATATATATATATATATAACAAATATATACATATATTTTATTGTATTATTTACAGCATGACTCATGATTATAGAATTCCAATATAACATATCTCTCATCCCAACAAAAGATTAATACAACTAGCTTAAAATGTGACTTGCAATTGTCTCTAAATATCAGCTACAAATGAGTCCATAACAGAAACTTTCTGCATTGTATTGTTAACCAATGAATTACTTAGCCAAAGGAAAACGGAGTAAGGATGGTAAGAAACAAAGTACCTAAAAGGGGAAATAGCTGGATCGTGGCTAAAAAGAAGAGCGAAATGAGGATACTCTCTATCTACAGTCTTTCTCTTTCATTGCCTTTTTGTTCAATCTTACTTTCTCCATCTCTAATCAAGAACTCAGTGGCAGCTTGTGCAATTAACACACGGATTTATCACCTCCAAACAATGCCAGCCCATGTTTCTCCAAAATAAACAAAGGTGACTCTGAGTAACAAAAATATTTTATGTTTATAATGAGACTTGAACTTTTACATTTACATTATTCTTATAATTAAAAAGACTATTCTGGAGTGGAGCAACGCTGGACGACTTAGAGAGGCGGTGTAGGACAGTACAGTGATTCTCAGTGGTTCTCCAGGTGATTACCAGTCCAGCAGCAGCATCACCCTGAAACTCAGAAATGTAAATTCTCAGGCTCCACCCCAGGCTTACAGAATAAGAAACTCCAGGGAAGAGGTCTGAGAATTTGTATTTATAACAAGTTTCCAGCTGAGATATAGCTGATTCAGGAACCACACTTTGGAGCTGATAGATTGGAACAAAGATTTGGAAGCTAGGCTCAGCCCTTCACCAGCTGTAAGCTTGAGGAAGTTTAACTCAATTTTCTCATCTGTAAATGGGGTTGAGGTACTGAATACCTCATAGAATTTCATCAAGGGTTAAATGAATCAACCATTTAAAACTCTGCCTGGGGCTTCCCTGGTGGCGCAGTGGTTGAGAGTCCGCCTGCCGATGCAGGGGACACAGGTTCGTGCCCCGGTCTGGGAGGATGCCACGTGCCGCGGAGCGGCTGGGCCCGTGAGCCATGGCCGCTGAGCCTGCGCGTCCGGTGCTCCGCAGCGGGAGAGGCCACGGCAGTGAGAGGCCCGCGAACCGCAAAAACAACAACAACAACAACAACAACAACAAAAAACTCTGCCTGACATCTAGTAAGTCCTGTATATGTGTTTTTAAAATAAAATGTGTGAAATCCAATGCATCTGTTATACTTTA
Organism: Mesoplodon mirus; assembly: GCF_964341445.2. Taxonomy (NCBI): domain Eukaryota; kingdom Metazoa; phylum Chordata; class Mammalia; order Artiodactyla; family Ziphiidae; genus Mesoplodon; species Mesoplodon mirus. The sequence continues at coordinate 76,318,789 of NC_138980.1, forward strand.
CCCACACAGTCAACTCAGTTTACCTGCTTATACTCTGTTAGCATTTTATTTCCAGATGGCTGAAAGAAATCAGTTAAACCCAGTGGTCCCAGTCACTGCCTACTGTTAGAAATACCTGTGGAGCTTTTTAAAATTTACCGATATCATGATTTTGATTTATTTGATCTAGGCTGAAGCTCAGGTATTAGAATATTTTAAATGCTCCACAGGAAATTCTAATGTTCAGCCAGGACTGGAAACTTTTACCTTGACTCATAAATAAATGGTATGTTTCTAGAATACAATGGTCATATTTGGGATCCTTTGTGAATCAAAATAAAGATCCTTATGCTGAATAGAGCAAAGCTCTAGTGCCATATACAGAGCTGTTTAAAAACTTAGGCTGATTGCATAATATGCTTGCAAACTCAATAACATCTGGATCTTGACACATCTCAGGCCTTAGGTGTAAAATAAACCATATATATTCAGGGTGGTAAAAGGTATACTTTCAGGCAAGTCACTTTGGTGTGTACAGAATTTTAAACACCTGACACACTGAAGAGTTGATCCTTCAATCCTGGCAGTAATAGGGAAAACACAATATAGCGAATTCTTGGCATTTAAGGGTTTAACATTATCAGTTTTTCATCCTGAAGGTCCATAGGTAGGGAGATTTGTACTTTACAGAAACACAGATTTGAAGGAGTCATGCCTTGGGGCTGGCAAATTGGATTCGAGCTGCTGCGCTAGTGATTGAGCCTAGCCCACTGCACAGCATCGTTCCCCATCATCACACATCACATTTCCAATGATGAAAATATGGAGGTTTGTATATAGGTAACAGGCAACATACCAGAAATAAAAGGTCCGTGAAAGTTGAAATGGTAGCTATAAAAAGCTATTCACAGCAAAAATTAGTATTTCACAAGAGCAGAAGCCTGTCCAAACGTTTTCATGTTCCCAAGCCTGGAGATTTCTAAAGATCTTACAAGTATTCCTTTTGCAGGTATCACGGATACATTGTACACAGAGTTTAAGGCTCTCTTATAATGCTACATATTTCACTTAGATTTAATAAATCCTCAAGTTAATGAAATGTAAAGAAGCAATGCTTCTTATATGAATCAGAAGTTAGATGCATTTTTTATCTAAGTTAGGAAAAAAATCGCATGTAAGTGTCCATCCACTATAAAGATTATATCTCCCTAAGCCTCAATACAGATCTTATGAAGTCTGAGCTTCACAAACTATCAGTATAAAACCCTCTGGGCAGAATGAAAACCACAGATTAGATTGTGGTTTACCTGGGTTTTCCCTTGAGAAATTTAGAACATATTTCTTTTTTTTTTTTTTTTTTTTTTTTTTTTTGCTGTACGCGGGCCTCTCACTGCTGTGGCCTCTCCCGTTGCGGAGCACAGGCTCCGGACACACAGGCTCCGCGGCCATGGCTCGCGGGCCCAGCCGCTCCGCGGCATGTGGGATCTTCCGGGATCGGGGCACGAACCCGTGTCCCCTGCATCGGCAGGCGGACTCTCAACCACTGCGCCACCAGGGAAGCCCAGAACATATTTCTAATGAATTATAAAAGCTAAAGAAGCAACAGCTCTCAATAGCTGTTCCCTCTCAGTGTGTTATCGTAAGCATGCTGGCAGGATGAAGAAAATCAGGTGAAGATATATACATTTTTTTCTTAATCCTAAACTGAGGTATCCATTGCACTGGAAACACAACTCTTTATGGTGGAAGTTTTGACTAACAGCAAAAATAGTCAATTTTTTTGTCAGGAAATTAAATGAGAAACAATGGTGACTAAATCAAACCCACTTTCACTAGAAGCCAAGGCTAATTTTCGAAGCCACTATAAAAATAAGGTTCTAGAGCATTTCTTTTAGACAAATCCAAGGAAAATAATTCAGAAGCAGCTAGGTTTGCTATCGATACCCATGATCTCTCAATGTTTCTCTTTATCAGAGCAGTTTTGCGGGTTTTTAAGGTATCTCCAACTCCAGTAGTTAAAAGCCTTTTTTCTGTGGGAAATTATAAGCGTTGGTTTCCTGAGCAATTTTGAACTTCCCATTCTCTACCCCACCTCCTTCAACTTCCTAACAAACCAGTCTTTAGCCCACATCCTCTTCTGAGACTCTGCAAAGTTTTCAAGCCATTTATGGGTCAAACAAGAAGATTGTGAGGACTAAATGAGATGATGTATGAAACCTGTGTACCACAATGTCTAGCTCTAAGTAAGTTCTAGATAATTATCAGAGTCCAATCTCTTGTCAATTTCCCACCCAGTATTTTCATCTGCACATTGCTTTACAAAGTATTACATATGCAAAATTTTGTTTTTGAAAATTACTTTCTCCAGAATAGGACACTTTGTTCTTTAGAGAAGAAGCAAAGATAAAGTCTTCTTTGATAGAAATGTTCCTTATACTCAGTAATGATGGGAAGAAAAAAAAAAAGAAAAACTTGAACTCCTGAAATTTGGAAATAGAGGGAAAAAAATGCTTGACCAACATACTTACCTTTAAGTCTCAAAATTGTGTGTTTTCTTTATGTTTAATAAAGATTTCAGAGCTCTTCTTGCTGGACCCAACTTCAAACATATTAATTTGTCTCTTACTTTTACTGAAAACATTTTATTGCAGAGTTTGCTACCAAGAATTTCCATTTTAAAATGGTAGGGTCACAGTGTTTTCAAACCTTCTCTTCTTACTGCTTTCAATAGCAGATCACCCCCTAGTGGAGATGCAGTATATAATATCAATATATTTCTGTGCTTCACTGGTGAAAATTTAAAGGAACTCCATGACCCTTAAAATGATGTTTATACTCCTAAGCAAAGACTAAAGAAGACTATTTGTAATCAACATAGATTTCCAAATTACACAGTGAGTCTGTATTTGTATAAGAATAGATGAATAGTTTTAAAGTTTCTTAGACATGCATCCCAATTCACAAATTAATACCTATTTTCATTAGAACTTTTATCTTCTCATTTTATTTTCAAAGAATGGTATAACTATTAAGGTTACTTACAAACCATAACTATAGTGGACTGCAATCTTCTTTATGCCCAAGAAACTTGGGCTAAGACATAGTCAAATGAATAATACCCATGCTTTAGATTATTTGGACCCATTTGTAGAAAAAAGTGCCCACAAAATATGAAATTAATATTTACCTTTTACTGAATGGATGCTACATGTCAGGACTATGCTGAGTGCTGGACAGACATTATTTCATTAATAAATCTTTAAAAATGCTTCTAGATAAAAATGCAAAATTATTGGCTCTGTGTGTGAATCCAGTTTTGGATTATGAACTTGTGAGTTCATAATACAACATGCGAATATTCTAATAAAAAGCCTAAGTACCAATGCAGTTATTCTTTTAAATGGCATATAATCTTATCACATTTACAAAACAAGTCCAACAAGTTCAGTCTCACCATTGGCCAAACCTCACATTAATGCCTCACAGTCTCATGTACATATGATTTTGTTTTTATGATAATATGACGGCAATGCATTACAACTTAGATTAATTGTTAAAACTCCAATCTGACGTAACTGGAAAATTACCACTTACAATAAATTAACCAATGGAAAAGTTATTTGTATTAAGATTTTGCATAGACTCTGGATTGCCCTATAAAATGTGTAATATACACACAAATATAAAGCTATAATATAAAACATTAATGCAGGAGGACAATTTTTTAAAAGGATTCTCTGGAATTATGCATAGAAATTCCAACAGGAGCATGACGTTTACAGGTAACTTCAAACATATCATTAACACATTTAAATATATATCTGGGTGCATTTTCATTATGTAAAAAGTTTTTACAAGCACTTTAAAATTAAATGTCCAATAACTAGAGTATATAAACTCTAGGGATATTAATTCTTGCCCCATCTAGCTTTCAAGGTTCTTGGGAGTACTAAAATTTCTTTAAAAAATGTATCAAAGTCCTTTATAATTATAAAGAATTATAAAATTGCCAGGTGTTATTATGCTTGTAGTCAGATGAATTGTTTTGATAATAAAAAATATTTCTCACTGTGAGTACTGAAGGACTCTACCAGCCTTATAGAAGAGTGTGCTAAACAATGAAACAAACATAACCTCTTGCACTTCTGCTTTGGGGGAAAGGAAGTCAGGGAGAAGAGAGAAGAGGAAACTAGTCAACTGATTAATTGTGGGTAGAGGTGGAGAGGCTACAGGCTGCTTTGCATGTAGGATACAAATAATTAGACCTACTTATTAAACCGAACTGACTTGACTGATCAAATATCACTAAGTTTTACACTGTATCTACTCCAGTCTAATTTCTGACTTCTGAGTCCCGCCAGCATCTGTTGTATAAATTGGCAAAACATATGTTGACAATACATATTTATAAGAGTGAAGTTACAGCTACCTAACAGCGCATTTGCAAAAGTGATATATGTGTGTATAAAGCAGAAGGAAATCAACTTATTTTCAAATTTATTTTAATGTCAGTACCATTCCCCTTATGTAGATATATAATAGCCCTCTAAGGAATGCTTAATTATTCAGTAAAAGGGATTCAGCAAGTCACCTTCATTTTAAAACATACACTACTCACTTTGCTGAGCTAGTGGGAACTCTATATTACTATTATTAACATTAGCTATCGTAACACTGTGAAGAAGGTCAGGAGAATTTACCCTTTACATAATGTTTGGATGGCAAAACTGCAACTCAGATCAGTTTTATCTCTGTTTTTACAGATGAAGAGTAAAGAGTTAAGGCTCTGATAAAAATAATACAAGTTACACAAATAGAAATTTTTCTTTGAAAAAGCACCACATTAACTGAAGCAATAATTATCAATGTTATGCTTTATTAAGCACATTAGTAACCTTAATTACTCATATTTTAGTAAAAGACCTAAGATCCTTCAATGGCAAAGCCAGAAATGGACTGTTATGGGGACAAAATGACAATAATTAACTGTCATTCAATCTCAACTCTAAAGCATAATCAAAGCATAAACAAAAAAGGTCACTGAGATTCTACAGCATATGCCACATAAAAGCTGCTTCGACTAAAATTATCAACCTTCCTGAGTATTCATCCAGAGCTGGACTGATTCTGACTGTAATTTTTCTAACCAGGTTAATTTCCAGGCTTTCTTGCCCATGCGGCTAATAAATATAGTAAGTGGTGCAGTTTGAGGAAGGTATCATGACCCCCAGAACATGACAGCCGAGGTTAAAAATCTGTCTCTAGAGATAGACAAACATAACCATACCGATGTGTCATACAATTATGAATATTTATAACAGATGATGCCAAGTCACGTCAAGGACAGGTTAAACTGTGTTCAATACCTTCCTGCCAACAATCCGTTCTCCCACCTATTCCACTTTATTTTTCTTTATATAACTTTATCACCACATTTATTTACTTGGTTATGGGTTTACTGTCTGTATCCCTGCAGTAGAATGAAAGCTGCTTGAAGGCAGGGACTTGATCTACTTTATTCCCTGCTATATCCCCAGTTCTTCGAAAAGTGTCTGGCACATACAAGTGTTCTAAGTAATTGGTGGGCCTGTGGGGTGTGGTTTGTCCTCCTGTACTGCCAGGGGCAATATGCCCTAAACACAAATAAAAGAATGTGATAAGAATGATCATTTACAGTATTCAAAAGCACTAAAACTATGGGAATTAATGAAAATGCATATGCGCATGACAGTGTGATATATCCACTTAAGTTATCAAAAACCTCAGCAATGTCTCTTCATACTATTAATAAAATTCTCTTTCAATTAATATGGCTGATTAAATGCATCATGTGGTACAGTAAAATAATATAATTGGTAGCTATCTTTCTAAAAGGAGCCTGAGACACTTATTCTCATATCTAAATCCACTTGGGCTTGTTTGCTTTGAGAAGCTAAATAAGAATCTCAATCAGAGTGAAACACTTTCACATATTCACAACAAAAAATACCTAAAATCAAAAATAAAACCCTAAAACTCTCTTCAGTAGAAACGAAAGACCAACATCCTAGTTTTCAGGGCAATGCTAGGAAAAGATATTTTGACAGAATTATAACTGTACATACGTAGACCAATTACTGGGACTTTGAGAACAGAATACTTGAATTGCTACATACCACCTTTTCAAGAATAATATGACATTTGCCTTTGTTTTAATAACCTTGTTTTAAATTTGATGTTTCCATAAAATAATCTGGAGATAATCCAATGCTCAAGAAAAGGGCATGAATGTAACTAAAAAATGACTGAGGATAGATACTTCAGTGAACTGTTAGAATTTCAACCAGGGTCAACAGGCTATAACTGTAAACATAATTTTAAAATATCTAGTTAGTAGCTACTATATAGGAATATGCATAATATGACGGCATAATCACAAACTATTTTCAGAATGAAACAGTGCATATGATTAAAAATTATGCTTAATTCCATGTCACTTTGTCCTGAGAGTGTGTTAATTCATGCAGGCCTTTTGCAGTACGCGGGCCTCTCACTGTTGTGGCCTCGCCCGTTGCGGAGCACAGGCTCCGGATGCGCAGGCTCAGCGGCCATGGCTCACGGGCCCAGCCGCTCCACGGCATGTGGTATCTTCCCGGACCAGGGCACGAACCCGTGTCCCCTGCATCGGCAGGCAGACTCTCAACCACTGCCCCACCAGGAAAGCCCCATGCAGGCCTTTCTTGAGGTTAGTAATACATCTCTCTGTCTGTCATATTTGTAGATAGTTGGATCTGGATTGACAGAAAATTATAAACTGTGCCACAGTGCAAATATCAACATGAAGCATTAAATGAATGGCAAACTCTACTTAGCGAGGGACAATTTCTATCTCAATGAACCACTCTCGTAGTGAGACTGAATCATTTTGTTTAAACATTAGATATTTGATATAAAACAGTACCATGCAGTTCTGAAATTATTGTGTTCAGATTATTTTTAAGGGCTTCCCTGGGCTTCTCTTCCTCCATCTCCCAAGTCCCCTATTTTTCTTTTTTTTTTTTTTTTTTGCTGTACGCGGGCCTCTCACTGCTGTGGCCTCTCCCGTTGCGGAGCACAGGCTCCGGACACACAGGCTCCGCAGCCATGGCTCGCGGGCCCAGCCGCTCCGCGGCATGTGGGATCTTCCGGGATCGGGGCACGAACCCGTGTCCCCTGCATCGGCAGGCGGACTCTCAACCACTGCGCCACCAGGGAAGCCCCCTATTTTTCTTTTTGAGTCTCATTATGTTTCACCAGCAAAGCACATTGCCATGATGGAAGGTGGTATTTGAAAACACGTTTAACTTGATCAAAAGTGTTCATTCATTCCGGAAGCCACATATGTATGTGTGAGAGTGCTCTTTGGTGAGAAAGGATTCCCATAAGAAAACATCACAGCTGAGATGTGCTGAAATATGTGTTTAACCAACAGCTTTAATTTTAATCTGCTGGCAAATATTATATAAGTATATTTTTACTAATGTGAATAATCAAGATATGTATACCTCTGTGGAATTTTATGGACTGGTGATATAAACAGTAAAAGGTAAGCCTCTTAAAGCAAACCCCCCCAAAGTTAATATAAAAATGTGCTTTCAGGTTTAACTACCAAAACAGCAGGTGCATTTGGCCATTTATGAAAAAGGAATGCTTCAATAAGTCCATCAACACATACTACTTACTCTCTGCCTAGTACAAGCTGCTGCGCTTAAAATATAAGACACTTTGAGGATATCAGAGACTCCTAGCAACCCCATTAGCAACAAATTATCACAGAGCAAACAATGTATCTTCACCTGCTCAAGAAATGTGCATCCTGGCAGGTACAAAGCAAAGGAGAGCCAGAATAAGGAAGGTATTTTATAAACAAGAGTGAAGTGCAAATACTAAAAGCAAGGTTTGCCTATATATTAGAAGCTAATGCCCTCAGGCAAACTTATGCATAACATTAAGAATTCCCTATTTGTAGTAGTAAATGTGTATGCACTTTAAAACTGTTCACACAGAAAAATATTTCATTTTCAGTAAAACAATTTTTATATACCCATATACATATATCTTTTTTTTCCTTCCACCAGTGAGATTTTCCTCTCTTATCTGATAACACAATGCTACCTAATTTTCTAAGTCCCAAGTATGCTCAGCAAAAAGGTGGAACATGAATGGACCAAAATATAAAAAGAAGATAATTATAATAATAATGAAAGTACGGCTCATAAAGGGAACATTTAAGAATGCCTTATGGGTCTTCCCTGGTGGTGCAGTGGTTGAGAGTCTGCCTGCTGATGCAGGGGACACGGGTTCGTGCCCCGGTCCGGGAAGATCCCATGTGCCGCGGAGCAGCTAGGCCCGTGAGCCATGGCCGCTGAGCCTGCGCGTCCAGAGCCTGTGCTCCGCAACGGGAGAGGCCACAACAGTGAGAGGCCCGAGTACCGAAAAAAAAAAAAAAAAAAAAAAAAAAGAATGCCTTATAAGACACACTTGGCCTTCACACATTTACCTTACTTTCTGCTCTCACTGTGGTACAATAACATAGAAGCACAAGACTCACTGGAGTGACTTTAATATAATCTTCCTAATATATTAATCTCAGAATTCCACAGATCCCTTCACTTCTAGATTGCGTACAACCCATCTCCTGCATACGTAGGTGTATCACACAACTTGCAAATATGGCCAGAAGGCTAAACAAGACCATAGAGTATGCTGTTGCTAGAAATTTTCAACATTCTAGAAATGGCTCTGCAAGTGCATGGCTTGTCCCCAGTAGGAGTCTACTAGTTTCTGCCATATGTTCATCTGGCTACATCCATAGTTGCATCTAGGCATAAGGAGGCTGAGCAGTCCTATTTTTCTAGGAGGGCATGTGATTCATTTTTTTGTTAGGCAAATAAATAACCCCTCTGTTGCCCTTTGAGTTACTTGGTAAATACTTTCCTTTTCAACTGGAACACTCTGCTAGAGCCATTATAATAACTTTTCTCAGAGAACAAGCTGCTAGGAAAACATGTAGGTTAAAAGGTCCACAAAAAAATGGAGAATAAAGTTCTGAAATAACAGGGGCCGGAAGATATCTGGCACCCCATTTCCATATTCCTTCTCCATAACCGGGCCCATATGCAGAAGCTTAAATTCTAATTAAACCATGTGCATAACTCATGCTTTGGCTTTAGATTCAAGAATTATACGTGGTCACCAACATTACCTCCTCCTATGAATCATGTTCTTATATCTAGCAGATAAAATATCAGGCACGGGCTTAAACACCAGCAAGGTAAGTAGCCCCAACTCAAGGTGAAACCACCACCTTGCTCCTGCTCTAGAACATGCAAACACGGTCACTGATACAATGACTGAAAATCACTATTGCTCACTAAGTTGACTTTCTATTTGTAGGAGGAGAGTGGTTAAAACACAAAGAGAGAATCTTTCTCAATAGTTAACGCCCAGTAAGTTTTTTGAATTATATTAAAAGATTTTAAATTACACTGATTTATTAAAAGTAAACATTTTACTGTTGTTTAATTACTACAGTATTCAAGGTTGATGACAAAAGATAATTTCTGAAACACTTTAAAATCGCATATTGATAAGATACAATGAAAATATATTGGAATTCACACTTGTGATAGATATTGAGCTCAATTCTTTGTGTGCATGTGTGTGTGTGCATGTGTTTTTTGTTTTCAGCTTTATTGAGATATAATTGACATACAATACTGTGTAAGTTTAAGGTATACAACATGATGATTTGATAGAACTATATACTGTGAAATGATTGTCATAAACAGGGTTAGTTAATACTTCCACTGCCTCACATAATTACCTTTGTGTGTGTGTGTGTGTATGGTGTGAGAACATTTAAGATCTACCCTCTTAGTAAATTTCAAGTATACAACACAGTGTTGTTGACTACAGTCACCATGCTCTACAGTAGATCCACAGGACTTATTCATGTTATAACTGGAAGTTTGTACCCTTTGACCAACATCTTGGTGGAAAAAAATGTAAATGACATCTTCAATGTAATAATGAAGCACTTCAATGTAATAATCCCATGAACAATGCTGTTTTTCTTGGTACAGTCTTTTTTTCAACATCATTACCAGCTGTAAATTGCAAAAGTAAAACAGCGCTTGGAAATAGTCTGATCCTTTAAAACAAACTCAGAGGGAGCAACCAAATTTTGAGAAGGCTCATTAAAAATTAAAGAATGATATAGAGTTAATATGGCTTAATTTTCAACCAATGGCAGATTGCAAATACTTCCTAAATCAAAATACTGAAAATAATTGCAATTAAGTGATTTCCCAACATTCTTTTATTATACAATGACAGAACTATGTACCTATATGTGAAATTTCTAAATATATGGATTACTTGACCTACTTACCCAGTATTCTCCTTTAAGAATGATATACTAAGAAAAATATCTTGTAGGCTTGACTGACATGGCAAGGGTTTTTGGTGATTTTTTTTCCCCAGGAAAATCTTTTGGGCTGTGTAGTGTTTCTCAGAAGCTTGTAATAATTGCTGAATTGTTGGTAACGATGAGAAATATATGCTATATTATTCTATGGGGGAAGTGATAAAGTAAAAGATGGCATTTATTTCGTCATTAATCTGGCTGGAATTATTCTTTGACAATGTTAAATTGACAAACAAAACAAAACAAAATCATGGAGCGTATTGCGAGATTTCACAGCAGTGTGATCGCTAGTGAAAAAATGGGAGCATAAAGAAATAGTCCACCGAATACCAGCTCTTCAGATACTCCAGCTTCCAGATAATTGCTAGCAGTCTTAGTTTTCAATTAAAGAGCACTTTAGGGGGTGTTTATTATATTTAGATTCAAGGAGATAGTTCATACCTCTGGGGCAACTCAACTGGAGAAATTTAGACCACATAAGTGAAAATTTTGTATTTCAAGGCAAGGTTGAGGTGAACTTTTTCATGGCTGGTACAGTTGATGTTTGAATGAATTGGGAGCTTGGGATTAGCAGATGCAAACTATTACATATAAAATGGATAAACAACAAGGTCCTACTGTATAGCACAGGGAACTATATTCAATACCCTTTAATAAACCATAATGGAGGGACTTCCCTGGTGGCACAGTGGTTAAGAATCCACCTGCCAATGCAGGGGACACAGGTCGAGCCCTGGTCCAGGAAGATCCCACATGCCGCGGAGCAACTAAGCCCGTGAGCCACAACTACTGAGCCCACATGCCACAACTACTGAGCCCACGTGCCACAACTACTGAAGCTTGAGCGCCTACAGCCCATGTTCTGCAACAAGAGAAGCCACTGCAATTAGAAGCCTGTGCACCTCAAGGAAGACTAGCCCCTGCCTGCCACAACTAGAGAAAGCCCGCACGCAAGCTATGAAGACCCAATGCAGCCAAAAATAAATAAATAAGTACATATACACATACATACCATATGGAAAAGAATATGAAAATGAATGTATATATATATGTATATGTATAACTGAATCACTTTGTTGTACAGCAGAAATTAACACAACATTGCAAATCAATTATACTTCAATAAAATATACTTATAATGAAATACCAACTTCATAAGGTTAGTTTGAGAATTAAATGACACAATACACGCAAAGCACTTAACCCAGTGCTTGGAGAATAATAATAAGCATCCAATAGCAGCTACTTTATTTAACTACTATCACTAAGAGGCCTAAATTTGACTCTTTTATTCAAGCTTTAGGTGGAATCTAGAGAAAAATCAATAATCAACTAACAAATAGATACTCTGATAAATATGTGTATATAACCATAAAACATATAAGTGAATTATATGTCTAAATCTTCGAATTATGTTGAAAAAGTACACTGAAAGCCCTTTTTATCTCTTTCCTTCTGTGAAATTTTCTCATCCCTTCTCCCTGTGCTCATAAAAACATTCTCCTGCCAACCCTCAATATTTTCCCAAATATAGTATATATATTTCTAAGTTTCTCCTGCACAGCTTTCTCTATTTCTTGTGATCATATTTCAAATAAAGTGACGAGTAAATGGCAGATGACTAGGGACTCATTAGAGCTCTGGGCAGAGTCTATGACTGAGCTTGATTTAGCCTGTACCAGAGTTTCTGCTATATTTGCCAGTCAGCTCTGAAAGGTTGGCAGACTCTGGCTTCAAGAGATTGACATAGTTCTTATGTGCCATAGATTAACTCACGATTTTAACCTGAGAATCTGTGCTAGGACAATCCTCTGGAAATGTTTCGTCATTTGCCTCTGACCTAATTTTAGGCTCACGAATGGAATTGATAATAAAAGACATCTCCTCTCATGGGTATAAAAGAAATGAAGAGATGGAATGCTTAACATCACTTTTATAGGTAATTACTTGCATATAAAGAGAATAAATTACATTCTAAATAGAATCATTCTCACACATTCATGTGTGAGCCAATGGGTTCATTCACTTATAAAGGCAGGGGAAATTTGTAGTTCATTGTCATTGCTAAACCATGTAATTTTTGAGAACTATATAAGACTTTATACAACCACTACATCCCTGGCATCTGTGGTAAAACGTGGTCCAGTTTTAGGTAAAGAAAGTATTACTAACAATGAACATGTCTACTTGCCTCCATATTGCTACCAGCATGCCAAGGGAGGTGTGGAGAAATGGAAAGCATTGCCTTTCAAACACTTTCTCAGAGTCCTGTTTGGAAAGGAGCCCTGGAAATGCCAGTAAGAAAAGCAAATTCAATACAATTATTCCATTTTTATCAACTTCCAAACAAACATTATCAGTCTTCAAACCAGTTTGTAGGAGGTAGAATCAAGGTTTATTTTAGATCTATACAGCTGCATGACTCACTGGGGGGAAAATAAATGTGTTGATTTACCAATATATATATGTCATTCACAGGCACTGCTCTGCACAACTGCTCTTGAGCTCTGCATGCTTAGTAGAGAATGAATTTAAATCTGTCCAGGTGCACATTTAGGGTTGTGCTGCAAAGTCAAGTCAAGCCCATACTATAAAATAAATGCGTATTTTAAGGGAAAATTCTAAACAGTTAAAAAATTTCAGAGACATTAGTAGATAGTTTCTGACTGCAGAAAATGAAAAGCAAATGTCACTACTCACTGTTTTTCCAAGTTAAAATACTGACCAAGTGTTCTTTCTAACTTTCGTTCTAATTTTATGCTTTCTAAATATCTCGATGATTTCTTTCAGTTAATAAACTTGTAGAAATTTGATGTTTCTTTCTCCTGGGCCTGAGAAAATAGAGTCAGGAATTAGGGTTTTCAGATGTCACTTGCCTTACCCTCACTTTCTGAACTCTGCCAGAGCCACTTCCATTGGGTAGTAGTTCCAGAAGGATCAGAAGGATTAGTATGTACAAGTTGCTATGTTGAGTAATTTACTTAAATCATCTCACGTAGTCCTCTCCCCAGTAGCTTGAGGTAAGTATCATTATTGTCCCCTTGTCCCCCCACCCCCTGCCACCCGTGAGAAAATTTAGTTTCAGAGAAGTCTCTCAATTTGTCCAAGGTCACATAGCCAGTAAGAGGTAAAGTAATCATTTGATTCTTGGTAGTTGGGTACTGACCCCTGTGAATTTACCACCAAACCATGAGTGCACAACTCTCACAAACACCCCACTTAACAGATTAAGGTTCTCAGATAGGCTATAAATGTGGCAGTATCTACCCACCTCCAGGTTATAGGAGAAAGACTGCCTTTCATTGGGAAGCAGGCAAATCAATTACTCTTTATGAATTATTATTTTTTAAGTGCTTAATAGAGAACTGATTGATGGTTGTTGGGGGTTAAGGAGGAAGTGGGGCAGAAGGGGAGTCAACGTGGCTGTGAAAGGACAACAGGAGGGATCCTTCAGGGGATGGAAAGGCTCTGTATCTTGACGGTGCCAAAACCCTGTGCAATAGATTGAAGGTTTGTGTCCCCACCCCGCAAATCCATATGTTGGAATCTAATCCCCATTGGATAATATCTGGAGGTGGGTCTTTTGGGAAGGTGATTAGGTCGTGAGGGTGGAGCCCTCATGAATGGGATTAATGCCCTTATAAAAGAGACCCCAGAGAGCTCCCTTGCCCCTTTCTTTACATGAGGACACAGCAAGAAAGCCTCTCATGAACCAGGAAACAGGTCTTTACCAAACACCAAATCTGCCAGTGCCTTGATCTTGGTCTCCCCAGTGCCCAGAACAGTTTGTTATTTAAGCCACCCAGTCTATGGTATTTTTGTTATAGCAGCCTGAATGGACTAAGACATCCTGATTGTGATATTGCCTTCTAGTTTTGTAAGATATTTCCACTGAGGGAAAACTGAGTAATGGACACACAAGACCTCTCTATGCTATTTCTTATAACTACACGTGAATCGGCAATTATCTCAAAATAAAACATTTAATGAAAAATCGTGCAGGCATTTCAACACATAGTTACATGAAATTAATTTGAGATACAAATTAAACAAAGCTAAAAAGCCAGGCCAGTATCTTGAAAATCCAAACCCAGGAGAGAAGCCCATAAGGCAGCCAGGGGCAGGTAGTAAAATCCTGCAGAAGCACTTTCTCAATTCAGTCATTCTCACAGGTAGCAAGAGATTCCTAGTCTCTCCTGGAGGCTCCTCTGTGACAATCTAAGAGGAGAAAATAAGCGATGGCAGCCAATCTTTGCACAGTTCCTTCCCAGGGCTGCTCACAGAGGGAAACAAGAAGGGAGATGGAGTCTTTCTCCAAAGCTTGTCTGTCCATATTGGCTGACTGGCTGCTCTGGACAGCCTCATATTGGATATACTTAATAGCTGGTGTCAGGGTTACTAAAAGGAACAACTCAGAAAATGACAGTAGAGTTGGTGACGTAGGGGCTCTGAAGGGACCACTCTGCTAGCAGAGGAGAATGCAGTGCCTACTATTCTACAATTGACACACTAGCTAGCAGTTTAGGGCTCCATGGACAATCAACAATCCCAAGTTTCTTAGAAAATTTATAGCTAAGCCACAAAATTATCAAAGAAAACTACTTTATGTGTGTGTGTGCACACGTGTGCGTATGCCCAAAAGGGGAGAAAAAACCCAAATTGGGCCCTTGAAAGCAGTACACTGAAATATTGTATTTAAATATCAAAATATTACAGACTACAGATCATAACAGGAGAAAGAGAAAAAGCAACAAAAATGTTAGTACTGTAAGGAGAAAAGAATGACTTGTGGATAACCCAGGGTCTTAGTCAAGGTGCTTCTTCTAGGTACTTCTCCCCATTAAGAGCGGGGGATTTCCCTGGTGGTCCAGTGGTTAACACACCATGATTCCATTTCAGGGGGCACGTGTTCAATCCCTGGTTGGGGAACTAAGGTCCTGCAAGCTGCACAGTGCAGCCAAAAGACAAAAAAAAAAAAAAAAAAAAAAAAAAAAAAAGAGCATTTGGAAGTTACTGGCTCTATACTTGGGATGAAGAGGCTGAATTTTACAGCAAACAAAAGATGGCACAACTGCTTCTGACTGCAGGTGGTGGTCACTCATATAAAAAGATACTAAAAAAGATGTTTGGCAAAAGTTTTATATTATATTATGGAAAGAAGAGTTGGTAGAAAAAAATTAAAGCAAATTAAAAAAATCCTTTTTATTCTCAGATAACTTTAGATTCACAGAAGAGTTGCAAAAATAGTACAGAGAATTCCCTTGTACCCTTTGCCCAGCTTCTCCTCTGTTGATGTCTTACATAACCACAGAAGACTTATAAAAACTAGGAGCTGTGATACAATCCTATTAACTAAATTACAGAACAGAACTTATTTACATTTCTCCAGTTTTTTAGGGAAAGTAATTTTTGTTCCTGGATCCAATTCAGGATCCTATATTGCAGTTAGTTGCCAAGCCTCCGTAAGTCATTTCAAGTCTAGAGCAGTTCCTCAACCTCCTTTGCGTTTTGTGACCTTGAGGCTTTTTGAGTACTGGTTAGTTATTTTGTAGATTGCTCCTAAATTTCGCTTTGTCTGATGTTTTCTCAGGATAACATTGAGACTACGCATTATCTGGCACACAGGTGTGTTCGTGCATCATATTACAGGGTTCATTATGACCATTTGTTATTGGTGGTGATGTTAACCTTGGCTAAGATGCTGCTGCCAAGATTGTCCACTGTAAAAAACTATTTTTCCATTTGTAATTACTAAATATTGGGTTAGCCAAAAAGTTTGTTTGGGTTTTTCCACAAGAAGTTAGGAAAACCCCGAACGAACTTTTTGGCCAATCCAATATTTTGGAGGAGATATTTTGAGTCTATGCAGATCTGTTTTCCTTAAACCTTTGCCCACTAATTTTAGCATCTATTTATGGATCTTGCCTGCAGCAATTATTGCTGTGGTGTCTTACTAGTGATTTTCTGTTTATGATTTTGTATTTCTAATAAAGTCTTTCCTTCCATATTTATGACTACAAGGAAGAATTGCTGTTTAACCACCTTATTTATTTACTCAATTATTTATTTATATCAGTAGAGGCTCATGGATATTTATTCATTTACTTGGATTATAATCTAATACTATCATTGTTCCTCAAGTTCTTTCTGGTTGGTTCCTGTGCCACTTTCAATGTGCCCCACCTCCCCTTATTTTTAGCACACTTCAAGCTCTGCAACACAGAAGTCACAAGATGCTGTATACTCATCTTGTATTTTCCCTGCTCCAACCCTGGAATCAATCAGTTCTCCAAGGACCCCTCATTCTTTTTACTGCAGAGTGTATTTAGAGAGGAAGATATGGACACTAAATGTGTTCCTTGTTACTGAGGAAATGACTGATTCTAGCCCCCTCAGTGAAGAGAACTAGGAAATATATGTATGTACATTAACTCATGTATATACAAGCCTCTACATTTCTGTATCTGTTTCTGTGTGTGTATGTATACAGATATATATATTTTATGCATCCACATTGGTTCTTCTGCCTCTAATCTGTTACCACCGGGCTCATTTTCCCTTCTTCTTTCCCTTTCGTAACTCCTTATTCTGATAGTGGGAAACCTGGCCTTTACCATCTGTGATATATCTACTTATTTCTTCAACTCTAGTATACAAATACATTAGCTTCAGAATTCCTTACTAACATGCCTATGAGAAACAAATTTACAAATGAGATGACAGTGCTCGTGTTCAGTTCTGTTGGTTGTTAGCAAACAGCATCCAGTTAAAGCACTATTTTCCAAATTTACGCAGGTCAGCTCCTTTCTTCCCAGTCCCCCTCAGTGTGGGTATGTGGTTCATATGTAATACAGTTAGATTCATTTGTCACAGTCTGCATTCTATTTTTTTCTCCATCTCTTAATTTTTTTCTTTTTAATTACAAAGCAATATCTGCTTTTTGTGGTGCACAGTTCTTTGGATTTTAACAAAAGCATGAAACTCTATATCCCCCTCCACCATTCCATACATAACAGTTTCATCACCCCCTCAAATTTCACCATACTAACTCTGTATAGAGAACCCTTCCCCCCAAACCTCGATCAAAGCAAGCTTATGCTTCAATTATCCTTGTATATGGTTTGGAATTAATTAGAATTAAATAGAGCAGTTTAAGCATGTTATAATAATAATAATGCATCTAATGTCAGTACAGTGAAAAGGCCTAATCTGTAAAACTATAAGCTCCTGCTGTTCTAAACTACATCAGGGCTTAGATTTGGCCTTTAATTGGATTTAAATAGCTCAAAAAATTACACCATGGATTTTTTGTTGTTGTTAATTTTTCCTTCTTTGAATGTTTACATTTGGAATCTCCTAAGGCATCCAGAGTCCAACATCACTATTTACAGAAAAGCATTGGAAAAACCTGCCTGCTGTTTTACTTCTCCACATGGTGGAAGACCGCACTTCAGGGAAGCAGTCGGGTACTTGCTGAAGATCACTAGAAGGACTGCCATATCTGTCTCCACCGGGCCCTTTCTGAGAGTGTGCTGACACCAAATGGCTCATGCAGAGAGTACCAGTGCTTTTTTTAAATGTGTCATATTATTATGTTATTATTGCAGGTCACTGTGGATAACGGTGAAATGGGATGGGAGATAAATGATTGGCAGGGTGTTAAGAGAAGGAATAAAAGAGATATGTATTCATATCTTTTAGTCAGCAGAAAAAAAATTAAAAACCACTTTCGATTACATTATGTGGACTTTTTCTATGCCTAAGTAGCAATTCTCAAAGTGTTTCTTGGTGGTAACTATCTGTGGTTACAAATATATATGGGGATAAAAATAAACCCACCCTTGGAGAGGATACTGTCTCCTTGAGGCATAATCAAGAAGAGGAGGGAATGCCCAGAGCACAGACTTTACAGCTGCCCTGGGCCAGATGCCGTGTGATTCTGTGCAACCTAATACATCTTTCATGAATTCCCTTCTATGTAAAATAAGCCACACAATACACAACTATCAAGGTTACTGTAATAATTAAGCAAGTTAAAGCATATGAAGCACCTAGTACAAGTAAGCATGCAATAATAATAATAATAGCTATTATTATTAGTAGTATCTGTGCATATTTTCTTAGGTGATAAGGAAATGTAATTATATAGAAGGAGTCATGTTTAATATTTACAACTAAACATGTATATTTTAAAAAATAACCATGATTCCAAAGAACCTCAGTGTGGCTAGTTCAAATAAACTAAATGGTACTTATGTTTCAAAAATGACAAGAGGACATGCACTGAACATGTCTAAAGTTTTCTCTTTAGCTGACTGTTACGGACTATAGAAGTTCTTGGATGAATGACCCATGCCTTTTTCATGTTTGTATCCCTAGGGCTTTCTAACAGGAGGCGTAAGAAAACACCCTAAGTTCAGCTGAAAAATGTTCAGATCAGAGTAAAAACCAATAAACAAAGTGAGAGATGATCAGGAAATGTCCTGGGCACATTAAAAATATCCACATTTTAGTACTTGGGGGAATCAGAAGAACACTCCGTCTTAGAAACAGAGTAAGTAGTTCCCCTGAGTCGACACTTTACAGTAAACAAAGATCTAGTATTTTGTATAGAGGTGAAAACCTAAACATCATCATAGTAGAGGTTCCAGCTCAAAACTGTGCCAAAATCACAGTGGGTTTTGGCCGATTTACACAAGTCTGGCTTACTAGTAGAGTAGGCCTGCCAGTACTTTCTATATTATGGCATTTGTAACTCAGATTTCTCCCCAAACTAACCTCTTGTTCACAGTGTGATAAAATGCAGCAGGATAGGGACAAAAGCATTTTCCCATGTCATATGCAAGGAACCAAGGTGGATTCAGTGTTCTGAGGGTTTCAAAGATGATAGGCCCCTCTACCTTCTTGACGGTGTGAGGCAGTGGAGTCCAGTAGTGGAGGGGCCCGAGGGAGGATCAGAAACATGGTGGGGCTTTCACACGCACGGCTCAGCAACAGACCTCACTCAAAGCCACGGGAACAGACAGGAAGAAAATGACAGAGTCCAAACAGTCACTGACTGGGTTTGTTCCTAAGAACAAATGAGAGCAGAGTCCCTCTGGGGATTCCCAAATATATAACTGTTGGGGACCTGACATGGGCAGGGGTCAGAAAACAGGGATCTTCACCATTAATGGGATCCCTTTTATACCCCAGGCTAGTTAACCTTATGAAGCATGGGGGACCTAGAAATATCAATTAACTGTGCAAAAAAACAAAAAATACCCATGAACAACAAACAAAACCAGTAAAATTGGAATTTTGGGGAAATTTCCGGAGGTACACTTTCTTCAAGTGCAGTTTTAAAAGTACTATTTTAAAAAAATCTCAATATAATGAATTACTAGAGAAAACAAGTATTTATTTCATGTCTTGTTTTAGGCACTGTTATATAATACAATGTTCCCATATGAAGTATAATTACCTTAATCTCTCAGATAAAGAACATGAAAATTGGGCTTCCCTGGTGGCGCAGTGGTTGAGAATCCGCCTGCTAATGCAGGGGACATGGGTTCGAGCCCTGGTCTGGGAAGATCCCACATGCCGCGGAGCAACTAGGCCCGTGAGCCACAACTACTGAGCCTACGCGTCGGAAGCCTGTGCTCCGCAACAAGAGAGGCCACGACAGTGAGAGGCCCAAGCACCGCGATGAAGAGTGGCCCCCACTTGCCACAACTAGAGAAAGCCCTCACACAGAAACGAAGATCCAACACAGCCATAAATAAACAAACAAACAAACAAACACATAGTGCCATGTCCTGCCCCAGAATTCCTAAGTCTGTGGAGCTGGGGTAGGATCAGAGAATTCGTTTTAAAAAAACAAAACAAAACAAAACAAACCATGAAAATTAAAGAAGTGAAAAAAAAATTATTTTTAGCAGTTCAGATCTTTAGAAAGATCTTCAAAAGAGCATTTGGCCTAGTCCTGCCATCCAACATTTAAGCTCTTCACAGCTGTTTGGCAGATAAGGCAATGGATGCTTAGAATTTTCCTTTTTTTTTTTTTTTTTTTTTGGTTAATTTATTTCAAGATTAATTCTCTTTACCAAGTAGGAATTCAAATTCATGTGTTTACATTCAGGATCACAAAGGCAGAATTGAAAACAAAATGCTGCAAAAGATTTCCAAAGCTGAACAACACTCTGCTTTCTGACAAAAATATTGAGATTCTCACTTTAGCAAATCGAGGACACTTGGGATAATTACACACTAAAAGGACTGAATCATGGTCCTGATAACAGGAAAGCAAAAGCCTGCATAATTAAACAGAACAAAAGCAAAGAATTTTTATCTTTAAAGTTCAGAAACAGCAGACCTGGTGCTTTTGGCAATGGTCCAAATTCATTCTGGTAAACAGGAATGATAAATACTTCATAAATAGAACATCCCAAATGAAAGGAAGGAAAAAAAAGATTTGAAAGAGAAGAAAGCAGCCACATGTCAGACAACATGCTTCACATAGTATATTCATTCACTTGTCTCATAGGCAAAAGCCAAGTTAGGTCTCCTTTGTCTTCAAAAAAGATTTATAAAGGCCACATATTGGGAAGTACCAACCTGAGAAGGGGTACTTCTCATTAAGTACTTGCTTCCTTCTCTCCTATTTGTGATATCACAAGCACAGCACTCTTAAACGTGAACAACTCCATGTTATCTGTATGTATCCTCAGTAAATAAATTATGTGCATTAAGATTCACGGGCACTGAATGTAACCACTGGGGAGAGAGATGGGTGGGTACTGCAATGTGATACATGTTCTACAGGGTTTGGAGGATGCAGGGATTCGTACAAGCTCACAGCTGAAAAAGTTTAAAAGCTCAACAGACCTTCTAGAGCCTGCAGAGTGAGGAGAGAGCAACAGTGGTGAGACGAGAGAGAGATCAGAGGTGGACCCTTGCGGAAGGGAGCCAACACTGCATTTTCCTGAAGTGATTGCACCCAAGTGGACACATGGGCAGGAGAAGTGACCAGAAAGGAAGCATTGACAGCCAGTCACTATGGGGGCTAATTGGAGGGGCTTCAGCATTCCAGAGAATAAGGTGACCCTAGTGAAGGGCTCTTGGAGGAACCCACGAAAGCACCTCACAAGAAAAAGAATCTGCATTTGGATATCCAACTCTCTCGGAAGGCACCAACACCATCCCAGCCTTTTCTGCCCCCTTATCTCACCTTCTCTCCTCCTCACCCAATTCTCCAAAGCACAGGCAGCCTGGTGAGTCTAAGAGGAGGGGAAATAGTAAAGAAGCTAAGGCAGGCCTGAGCAAGGGAAGACAAGAACGTCCAAGCTAGTAAAAGATTTGATACTATGCTGGAGTGGACATTTTATTGCCTGAAAAACAAAACCACTTCTTGGTATTTGAAGTAAATGCAAAAGCCATGGGAATTGTAAGGGTCTCTAGCCAGGAGCATGAAGGAAAGATGGTGGCAGGAAAGAATAAAGACGTGTCCCCCCTACTGTGTTCAGCTAGTTCAATAAACCAGTTACAACTGCATGTTCACACTGAAGTGTAAATATTGGACGATCAACCCTATTAGCCCACAGTGGTTATCTCGACACATGCTGACAAAAATCAGCTTCCATTTCCCTTATCATCAGGACTTCATGGATGCCAATTTACAGAGCTCTGCCTTTCCTTTACCCATCTGCCTACATATACCCACACAGGGAGAAATGTATATAATTAGGCACACACAAATAAATAACAGGAATCCAGTTTTCTAAATAGATGAGAAGAAATCGAATAGCCATAGTCAAGTCCGGCGGTATGTATGCTTTTAAAATCAGTTCAGCAAATATTTTTCAACCAAAACTTGCATCTTCACTATTAAAAACTGATCAGATACTGGAAACTCAAGTAAAAATTATACAACTAAACACATCTGTACCACCTGCAAACTGAAATTATTGATAAGCAAAAGTTTAATACCCATTTGAAGGCAGCATTTTTTCTTTTGGTCACTATCTGATGCTTAATTAACTATTAAAAATGAGTTTTCTGTTGTTAAATAAAATAACTCTATCATCTAAGAAAGAAAATGCTCTGATTTAAAAATCATCATAATTATAGACAAAATTTCTGACACTGAGCTGACTCATTTTATCTTGTCTGTGATGTTTTCAAGGCTGCTTTACCTATCAACATATCCTTATCACAATTCGATTCACAACAGGTATTTACACTTTCCTATTTAAAAATCTGACATAAAAATTTCCCACTGTTGAAGAGAGTAAGTTTTCAGCAATTCCAGATATCTGCAACCCAGAAGTAAGTGGAGAAAGGGCCTCTTTAAGGCTATCATATAGAGCTAACATAAATCATGTTAAGGAGACTATAAAAATCCTTAGACTGTAGTAAACTTCAGTTGTGACTATATTACATCAATTGGTTTAACATGATTAATTATTTGGTTAGATTAAAGAGAATAGCGGTAAACATGAGGGGTGGGCAGTAGGGCTATTTGATTGATAAAAATGCACATTTCATATTCAGAGGGAGGAAAACAGTGGAATATAACCCCCAACTTAAAAAATAAAAAACTAAAAAGAAACCAGAAAGACCAGCACAAATCTTTTTATAAAAATGCCAAAAAAATGTATACTCCTTAAAGGCTCCTGAATTTTAATACAGATAAAAACAAATGAAAAGAATAACATTTTTATGATAATGATCTTGAATCATCATAAAAATGTTTGCTGGGAATTAGAAAAATTTATTTTAAGAATTCATACAAATATAACTGCATTTTAGAAAGATGCATTGGAGAAAACCTGCTAAAATGGAAAAGCACAGAAGGAAATAACCCTTTATTATCTAAAATATTCATTTATATTTATCATCTAATTCCTTAATAATGCTACATAAATCAGATGTTACCACAAATTGATTGTAATTTTTTGGTCATATTTATGGCTAAGTAATAATACATGCTTATAACATAGAGTTGTTAGTCTTAGGGCAGTGGAAATGAGTTTTGAGAAAAGAGAAAGATAGGATGTATTTTCCTATGCATACATTTCCATAAAATGCTAACATAACAAAGACATTTTAAAAATAATAGAACAGGATCCAGTGGAAAAAAGATGCCTTGCCAGCTCAGTACTTTCCCTGTTCTAACATAATTACATACGTGGGAAGATGAAGAATTGAGAAATGAATTAGCTTTACTGTTGATCAAATGTACAATCCCCAAATACAAAATAATTGAAATGAGACCAAACTGCTTTTGAACACAGTAATCACTTGTTATAAAAGAAAGAGAGAGACAAATATTCACATCTTGGGCAAGTTGGGTTTCTGCACTGTATTCAATGGGAACTTGCAACACTGAAAATAACTGAAGCTCCTATTTCTGTCACCTCTGTTTCTATGACTAACATAATTCCTACTTTAAAAAAAATGGTTCTCAAAGATCACTGGTTGCCAGGGTTTGGTGTGGGGGATGAATAGGTAGAACATACAGAATCTTTAGGGCAGTAAAAATACTTTGTGATATTATAATGATGAATAAATGTCATTATACATTTGTCCAAAGTCATAGCATACACAACACCAAGAGTGAACTGTAATGTAAACTATGGACTTTGAGTGATAATGATGTGTTCATGTAAGTTCATCAGTTATAACAAACATACCGCTCTGATGGGGGATGTTGATAAAGGGGGAGGCCATGCATGTGTGGGGGCAGAAGGTATATAAGAAGTCTCTGTAGCTCCCTCTTAATTTTGCAGTGACCCCAAAACTTCTCTAAAAAGTAAAGTCTTAAAAGATGTTCTCCAGCCTCTCAGGAGAGCTCCTTTTAGCCAAGTATGTGAGAGTAATTAAATACACTCCATTTCCGTACTTAGGAAACTAGTGTTTATCATATGCGTTTGTTGAAGACTTTTTGTAAGCACAGCCAAAAACATATAAACATGCTGTCTCACCCCTGCTCCCTAATCAACCATTCATGATATTTGGGGATAAGATACAATATGCTCAATAGGGAAATAGTCATTTTTTAAAAATCAGACAGGGAATTTGGTCAGATTCTTTAATTAGGGATCAGCATTGTGAGATTTATTGAGATAATCTCTCAACAATAGAAGAGGAAAGATTCCCTTCACAGCATTCAGTACCAAAGATAAAGCATTATGAGAAAATGTCTTAGTAGATCAAACACATGATGTGAAACAAACTTTATTGTGATTTGGATTTCTTACCTCTGAATAAAATATATAGTAACTGCTTCCCAAATCTGTCATATCCAGAATCCTGGGTATTAATTTTTCTACAAAGTCATGTTTTAAAAAATGTAATGAATCATTTTGCAACTGTCAATAATTTGTTACTTTTTAAAATCAAAGCCCTTTTTCATATAACACATAAGTCACAATTCAGCAATCTACTCTAAATGTAATTTCTGCTGGACTTTTGAAATAGTGACCATCGTCATCAAAATTCCATGAACCTCCAATGGAGATGACTAATGCTTACACTTAGGTTTGCATTATCCTGGACTCAGGTGAAAAATACAATTTTCCACTGTATTCCTATAATATGCACAGCAGTCTGTGGGTATTTCTAAAAGATATATTATGTTCAGTGCAGAATGTCTTTAGGATTTACTTCTGATTAAAGACACATAGGTAGAGAGAATCTCTAGTTTAAGCAATAACTTGGGATTGTTTTCCTTAATTCCCCTGTTAAATTTTTGTGGCAACTATTTCAAAAGGGAGGAAAAGAATCAAAAGGGAGGTTGGGTGCAAAGTGCTGTTGTGAGATGTTACACAACATATCTAATTTAATCCTCACACCATGCCTGTGGGATATATAATCTTTAATTCAGAAAACAGGGTTTAGAGACTCTAAAAGACTCACTGAGATCACACAGTAAATGAAGCATCTTGGATCCACTAAGCTCTTTCCTACTTGGGTACTACCCGTAATTTTCAGGCATTAACGGAATGAAACAATACAGATGGTCATTTTTAACGAGAAGCCAATCTGTTTGGCTCAGCACACACTGACTTTTGGTTTTGATTATTTTCCAAGGATTACATTAAGAAATTGTTAAAATTTTGTTTACATTCCCAGATTTTACCTAATATCCTAAGAATAGGGCCACACATTATAAACAAAATAATAAGCTCATACAAAGTGCCCTGCTTGCAGAAATAAACTGTGAGAAGGAACAGATTCTAGGGGGCTTCAATTAGCAATGCAAAGAAATCAGCCCAGCTATAAAACAGTCCTACAATCAATATGGACAGAGTGCCTACTATGTTCAGGCACTCTGGTGATGTGCAGAATAGATATTACAAAAATAATAGATTTTCCACAAAAGACCCCAAATTGCCAAAGCAATCTTGAGAAAAAAGAACAAAGCTGGAGGTATAATGCTCCCTGGCTTCAGACTATACTACAAAGCTACAGTAATCAAAACAGCATGGTACTGGCACAAAAACAGACATATTAGATAAATAAGACAGAATAGAGAGCCCAGAAATAAACTCATGCACCTACAGTCAATTAATGTATGACAAAGGAGGCAAGAATACATGATGAAGAAAAGACAGTCTGTTCAATAAGTGGTGCTGGGAAAACTGGATAGCTGCATGTAAAAGAATGAAATTAGAACATTCTCTAACACCAAACACAGAAATAAGAATAGATTAAAGACCTAAATGTAGGATTAGAAACTGTAAAACTCCTAGAAGAGAATGTAGGAAGAACACTCTTTGATATAAATTGCAGCAATATTTTTTGGGATCTGTCTCCTAAGGCAAAAGAAATAAAAGCAAAAATAAACAAATGGGACCTGATTAAACTTAAAAGTTTTTGCACAGCAAAGGAAACCAATGACAAGATGAAAAGACAACATACGTCATGGGAGAAAATACTTGCAAATGATATGACCGATAAGGGGTTAATATCAAAAATAAATATATAGCTCATACAACTCAATATCAAATAAACAGCCTGATTAAAAAATGGGCAGAAGACCTGAATAGACATTTTTACAAAGAAGACATACAGGTGGCTAATGGGTACATGAAAAGACGTTCAACACTGCTAATTATTAGAGAAATGCAAATCAAAGCCACAATGAGAGATCACCTTACACCTGTCAGAATGGCTATCATCAAAAAGTCCACAAATAACCAATGTTGGTGAGGAGGTGGAGAAAAGGGAACCCTTGAATACTGTTGGTGGGAATGTAAGTTGGTGCAGCCACTATGGACAATAGCATGGAGGTGCCTCAAAAAACTAAAAATAGAACTACTATATGATCCAGCAATTCTACTCTTGGGTATATATCTGGAAAAAATGAAAACACAAATTTGAAATGATACATGAACCCCAATGTTCATAGGAGCATTATTTACAATAGCTAAGATACAGAAGCAACCCAAATGTCCATCAACAGACGAATGGATAAAGAAGATCTGCTTTATATAATACAATGGAATATTGCCCAGCCATAAAAAAAGAATGAAATTTTGCCATTTGCAACAACATGAATGGACATAGAATGTATTATGCTTTGTGAAATAAGTCAGTCAGAGAAAGATAAATACCATATGTTATCACTAATATGTGGAGCCTGAAAAATAAAACAAATGAATGTATATGACAAAACAGAAACAGACTCACAATCACAGATATAGAAAACAAACTAGTGGATACTGGTAGGGAGAGGAAAGGGGAAGGGGCAACATAGAGGCATGGGATTAAGAGATACAAACTGTTATGTATAAAATATATAAAACAGATAAACAACAAGGATATATTGTACAGAACAGGGTTAATATAGCCATTATCTTAAAATAATTAAATAGTATAATCTATAAAAATACTGAATCACTATGCTGCACACCTAAAACTAATATAATACTATAAATCAATGACATTTCAATAAAAATGTTTTTTAAATAAGAGAAACTGTTAAAAAATGGTAATAAATATTATGTTCTATCCAAAAAATAAAAATTACAGAGTTTGGTCACACAGAGGGATGGGTACACAGTGCAATGGAAGTGTATAATGGAGGTTTGACCTAGTTAGAGGGTAAGGAAAGTCTTCCTTGGTGAAGTGACTTATATAACTATATTATATTATATTATATATAACTATAGTTGGAGATAAAAAGAAAGGATAAATTTAAAAATTTTTAAGATTTAAAGTAGGGGGTTCATCACTTAAAACCTTCCATTTATAGATGAATAAACTGAGGGCCAATCGTCTCACCTTGGCCACAGAAGCATTACATAGATTGACTTCTTTGTGGCTTATAGAACCAGTCTCATGATCGATTGATAGGTAGATAGATAAATAGACAGACAGATGTATGTATAGAAATTTTACATATATGCTTAAGTACATGAGTATGTATAAAAATGTGCAGGTGTATTTCTTTAGAGCTAAAAATATTTCCCTGAGTATGGCCAACTATGAGCTTGTCAGAAAACGAACAACAGAAAAATTTAATGGCTTCATAATACCACTTGGATCATTAGAAGAAAGCGAGAGAGAAATGTTAGCCTTCCAATTCTCATACTGATGTGTATGCACAAACCTTGCTTCCAATATAAAAAACACATAAGCATCATCAGTAGTGACTGTTCATTTAAAAGTTATACCAAGTATTTCATATGAATATCTGGTTTCTTCATAACATCTCTGTGTAACAAGTATGATTATTATTCTACTTTCATAGAAAAAAGAACAAAGATATAAAAAGGTTGAGCTGTTTGCCTGAGCCAGGCTGCTAGTGTCAGATGCAGTATTTGAACCCAAGTCTGTAAGATTTGTATCTGTGTTCTTAACTGTGATCTTCTCTCTCTCTCTCAAAACCATTTTCTTTAAACCTAGAGAAGGATTTCATTCTACACATGACAACAATCATTGAAATCATAAATGTATGTAGCAAAAATATTTGTTTTTAAACCTAACATGACAACATTCTGTTTTCCATATACATACAGCCTGAAATGCATCCCAAGGTCAAAAAAAATTACCACAGCCAGAAAAAGTCTTCCTTGTGAGATCTGGCTTCACATCTTTTAAAAAAGAAACTTCCATTTATTTAAGTACATCTATAGGTGCATAAAATATAATTGAAAGGAAATGCTCTTCTTAGAAGAGATGACAGCCGTACAAGTCAGACTTAAATGTCTATGGAAAGCAGGTCTGGCTTCAGCTTTGCACTTTGTCCTCTCTACAATCTATATCCAGGCGGAAAAATGGAAGGATGAATATCGTCATGGGTCTCAGAGGCAGAGAAGAGAAAAAAGCAGAAAAGAATGTTGCTTTGCTTCAAATACAGCGGTTCTTGATATGCAGGCAGCGCTTTTCATTTGATGTTTTCTGGAATCTTTCACAAATGCAATCTCATCAATCCTCAGAATAACCTTTGGAGGAAAAGGAATCTCAGTACTTAACGTCTTGCTTTGACGTCTATAGTACATTGCACAAGTGAGCCCAGGGGGGTGCGTGATTAGAAGGAGGCTAGGCATGAGAGACAGGGCCGGGGTCAGGTATCGGTAGCTCCATCTTATCCTCCACTGCTCTACACAGCCTCCCCAAGGCCTCCCAGACGGGCAGGGCTCTTTTCCAGACAGTTACCTGTCTTCCTCCATCTCCTCTAGATCCCAGCAGGGCCCCAGCAAAGGTTCAAGCACTGAACAAAAACAATCAGGATGCTCTGATGAAGTCAACAGGAATTTACTCTGGGGTTTTGTATTTTGTGTTTTTTAAGAAACAGCTTTGCATCCTATATCCAAGTCTTTTTTTTTTTTTGGTACGCGGGCCTCTCGCTGTTCTGGTCTCTCCCTTGCGGAGCACAGGCTCCGGACGCGCAGGCTCAGCGGCCATGGCTCACGGGCCTAGCCACTCCACGGCATGTGGGATCTTCCCGGACCGGGGCACAAACCCGTGTCCCCTGCATCAGCAGGCGGACTCTCAACGACTGCGCCACCAGGGAAGCCCTATCCAAGTCATTTTTTTTTTTTTTTTTCTTTTTGCGGTATGCGGGCCTCTCACTGTTGTGGCCTCTCCCGTTGCGGAGCACAGGCTCCGGATGCGCAGGCCCAGCGGCCATGGCTCACGGGCCCAGCCGCTCCGTGGCATATGGGATCCTCCCAGACCAGGGCACGAACCCGTATCCCCTGCATCGGCAGGCGGACTCTCAACCACTGCGCCACCAGGGAGGCCCCCAAGTCATTTTTAACATTATTCCTATAATAGTAACTAGGAGAGCAGGCTTAGCAATGACTGGTTAGAGCAATAAGTGCAAATAATATCTATGGTTTTTGAACATCAGATAAAAAGTTGAAGTGTCAACTCCCACTGGTGACAAGACTGATGTGTGAACTAAATTTTATAAACCTCAAAAAATGATCTCAGAAACGAATGCCTTTGTAATCCCAGTGATCACATCATTTAGGTGGGGCAGCTTTCCAGGGCCCACATGTGTTTCTTTATGTGGCAGCTCTGTAGGCATGTGCTCACTCTCATCTTCCTGAAACAATGTGTAGGCCCACAGAGTAAGAGCAACATGGCATGATGAGCATGTGAAATGATATTTGGTGTTTCTGAAGCTGGCAGGGAGGCATTTATGACGCAGGTGACACAGATACAGCAGGTAACGTTCTATGGATGGCCCCCAACGTGGTGTATTTGGGATCCAGAGTCAGCCTGATTTAAAATCCTATCACAACCACTTATAAGCTGTTTCACCTTGGATGAGTTATTTAAGCTCTTTAAATCTCAGTTTCCTCATCTATACAATGGAAATAATACTTCACAGTGTTGTCATGCAGTTAAACAGAGAAAATGCACATACATTACTTAGCAAGGTGACTGGCAAATATTCAGTGCTCAAGAGATATTAGCTGTTATGACTACACATTTATTTTTAATGTTTCTTAGAAACAGTCTTACTAGGAGGTTTCTATTTGGTGTATACAATAAAACATAAAATTTTTCTTCAATATAAATTCTAGGTAAAAAATGAGATATATACATATATACATACATGCATATGCCATATGTATGTTAAAACTACTAGTAGGTTAATTTAAAAGTTAGACAATAATTAGACATCATGTATTTAAGGGTTACAGGATCTGTTACTGGGTAATATAGGTACTTCTGAATTATCTCTGTTGATATTCAGATTTCTCTAATAATCTCAAATTTCCATTTATCAGTATAGAATAGCTGCTTGTTTGCAAAGTATAATATGCAATAAGAATTCTCCAACTCCTCCTCTTGCCTACCTCTCTGAACTAAACATACTGTGCTGAATAGGGGAGATTATTAATTCTGCTTCATATATCTTTGAATATGGCATATACAGATGTTGCTGGACCAACATCTCCACAATGAGAATGTCCCATGTTTATTCGACTAACCTTTTTAAAAATTCCTATCTTGGCTTGTGCCACACTCTAGCCACGTTATGGTATCTAGCTCCTTCAAATTAGGAGGGGGGGAGTTGTTGCCAGTATACTTTTCTACTGTATATTTGGCTGAAATTAAAACAAATTCCAGAGTCAATGAGGATGTGGGAGTGGAATTTGGAATATTTTGTGAAGCAGGCCATAAGTTTCTTCCATTCACATGTGGGCACTACTTGTGTGTCTCTTCCAACTATTTTTGTCATTATTTTCCTAGTCTAAAATCTTTGACTCCAAGGAAAGACCATTGACTCCCCCACCCCAAATTTTACTCCTATTAGGAGTAAGGCATAGCATCCTTAGCAAGAAGAGGTGCTTATTTTCATACTAAGAGTAAATTTCAAGAAAGGTAAGCTCTATATGTATCTAAATATATATATGTTTTTCTTTTAGAGAATTTGGAAAAGGTGTACGTAGGAATATTTCCAAAAATATTAATCTCAAGAAATGTTATTATCAGTTTAGTCTGAAATTATGTACAGTTATGAGTTCATACATTCATTAATTCATGCACAAATATTTATTACTATCCTATTCCTCAGGACTCAGGATACCAAAGTGAAAAGAAACAGTCCTTCTCCTTTAGGCCCTTATACTAAGGAATAAAGAATGTTCTCAAATAATTACAATGTGATGTAGCATGGGATGGAGCCACATAAGAGGTAGAAACTGAGGTCCATCACCTTTTGAAAAATGAGATTCACTTTTAGGTGGGAGAGCAGGATGTCCTGAAACCAGATGCAAAGTACATGGTAAGAAAAGAAGACAGGAAAGGTTCATGGACAAGGTTGCATCTGAGTCAGCTGTTTATAGCCTTTAGTAAATAACTGTAGAGGAAGGGCATTCCAAGTGAAGGAAGACAGATATGCAAGGGTGCCGAAGAGCAACGGCATAGGGTGTGTTCACAAAGTGGGGATGGTTGGTTCAAAGCAAGCTGGAACCAGGAAGGCAATAAGCAGATAAAGCATAGTTTCAAAGGACATGGATCCTGCCTTCCAGAACCTGGATGAATGGGGAAGGATTAAAGATTACAAAGACTTTAAGACTCCGTAGCTGAAATGAGGGTGACACCCTTGAAAGAAATAGGAAAATCAGGTTAAACAAAAATAGCATTTTCGGAAACCATGACAAATTCAGGTTGTATATCACTGAATTTGAGGTACTAGGATAGCAACAGAAACTATCACAAATAATATGAATAAATTTTACTGGCCTAGATGAAAAGGACCTTAGGTGGTACATGCATAATTTAATCTTATGCTACTGACACTAACCTCTCCTCCTCAGAAATGGCACAGCAAGCACTGTTCCATTTCCTCCAAGGCACTGTCGTCTTCTTTGCATTGTATTTTAATATGTATCTTCAAGTGATTTACCTTTACCCTACTAGATGCTCAGCAATTTGAGGTCAAGATTTATACATGTTTTGTCCCTGTATTCTTCATGATGTTTAGCAAAATGTCTTCTCTATGTAACAGCCACTTGAATAATAAAAGCTTGAATGAATGGGGAAAGGAAACAAGTCTGCCTGGAGAAGCTAAATAAAATCAAGAGGAAAAAAAACAGTGAGGCACTTTGGTATATTAAAAAAAAAAACCAACTGCACCCAATGGCCAGCAAGCTCCACTGGTGGATGCCAAACAACTAGCAATAGAGGAACACAAAACCATCCATTACCAGAAAGGCTGCCTAAAATCATAATAAGTTCACAAACACCCCCAAACACACCACGAGACACGGTTCTGTCCACCAGAAAGACAAGCCTCATTCACCAGAACACAGGCACCAGTCCCCTCCACCAGGAAGCTTACACAAGCCACTGAACCAACCTAACCCACTGGAGGCAGACACGAAAAACAAAGGGAACTATGAACTACGAACCTGAAGCCAGCGAAAAGGAGACCCCAAACAAAATAAGTTAAGCAAAATGGAAAGACAGAGAAATATGCAGAAGATGAAGGAGCAAGGTAAAAACCCACTAGACCAGACAAATGAAGAGGAAAGAGGCAGTCTACCTGAAAAAGAATTCAGGGTAATGATAGTAAAGATGATCCAAAATCTTGGAAACAGAATGGAGAAAATACAAGAAACGTTTAACAAGGACCTAGAACTAAAGAGCAAATAAACAATGATGAACAACACAATACATGAAATTAAAATTCTGTAGAAGGAATAAATAGCAGAAAAACTGAGGCAGAAGAACGGATAAGTGACCTGGAAGATAAGATAGTGGAAATAACTACCACAGAGCAGAATAAACAAAAAAGAATGAAAAGAATTGAGGACAGTCTTAGAGACCTCTGGGTCAACATTAAACGCACCAACATTCAAATTATAGGGGTCCCAGAAGAAGAAGAGAGAATGAAAGGGACTGAGAAACTATATGAAGAGATTATAGTTGAAAACTTCCCGAATATGGGAAAGGAAATAGTCAAATCCAGGAAGCGCAGAGAGTCCCACACACACAGGATAAGTCCAAGGAGAAACATGCCAAGACACATATTAATCAAACTATCAAAAATTAAATACAAAGAAAAAATATTAAAAGCAGCAAAGGAAAAACAACGAATAATATATAAGGGAATCCCCATAAGGTTAACAGCTGACCTTTCAGCAGAAACTCTGCAAGCCAGAAGGGAGTGGCAGGACATACTTAAAGTAATGAAAGGGAAAAACCTACAATCAAGATTACTCTACCCAGTAAGAATCTCATTCAGATTTGATGGAGAAATTAAAACTTTTACAGACAAGCAAAAGCTAAGAGAATTCAGCACCACCAAACCAGCCATTACAACAAATGCTAAAGGAACTTCTCTAGGCGGCAAACACAAGAGAAGGAAATGACCTACAATAACAAACCCAAAACAATTAAGAAAATGATAATAGGAAAATACATATCGATAACAACCTTAAATATACATGGATTAAATGCTCCAAACAAAAGACACACACTGGCTGAATGGATACAAAAACAAGACCCGTATATATGCTGTCTACAAGAGACCCACTTCGGACCTAGGGACACATACAGACTGAAAGTGAGGGGATGGAAAAAGATATTCCATGCAAATGGAAATCAAAAGAAAACTGGAGTAGCAATTCTCATAACATACAAAATAGACTTTAAAACAAAGACTATTACAAAAGACAAAGAAGGACACTACATAATGATCAAGGGATCAATCCAAGAAGAAGATATAACAATTGTAAATACTTATGCACCCAAGTAGGAGCACCTCAATACATAAGGCAAATGCTAACAGCCATAAAAGGGGAAATCGACAGTAACACAACATAGTACGGGACTTTAATACCCCACTTTCACCAATGGACAGATCATCCAAAATGAAAATAAATAAGGAAACACAAGCTTTAAATGATACATTAAACAAGATGAACTTAATTAATATTTATAGGACATTCGATCCAGAAAAAACAGAATACACTTTCTTCTCAAGTGCTCATGGAACATTTTCCAGGACAGATCATACATATCTTGGGTCACAAATCAAGCCTTGGTAAATTTAAGAAAATTGAAATTGTATCAAGTATCTTTTCCGATCACAACGCTATGATACTAGATATCAATTACAGGAAAAAAATCTGTAAAAAATATGAACACATAGAGGCTAAACAATACACTACTAAATAACCAAGAGATCACTGAAGAAATCAAAGAGGAAATCAAAAAATACCTAGAAACAAATGATGATGAAAACACAAGAGCCTGAAACCTATGGGGTGCAGCAAAAGCAGTTCTAACACAGAAGTTTATAGCAATACAATCTTACCTCAGGAAACAGGAAAAATCTCAAATAAACAACCTAACCTTACACCTAAAGCAATTAGAGAAAGAAGAACAAAAAACCCCCAAAGT
The DNA here is from genome assembly GCF_964341445.2 of Mesoplodon mirus. Lineage (NCBI taxonomy): Eukaryota > Metazoa > Chordata > Mammalia > Artiodactyla > Ziphiidae > Mesoplodon > Mesoplodon mirus. The sequence goes on from NC_138980.1 coordinate 76,353,572, forward strand.
TAGCAGAAGGAAAGAAATAAAGATCAGATCAGAAATAAATGAAAAAGAAATGAAGGAAATGATACCAAAGATCAATAATAAAACTAAAAGCTGGTTCTTTGAGAAGATAAAGAAAATTGTAAACCATTAGCCAGTCTCATCAAGAAACAATGGGAAAAGACTCAAATCAATAGAATTAGAAATGAAACAGGAGAAGTAACAACTGACACTGCAGAAATGCAAAGGATCATGAGAGATTACTACGAGCAACTATACGCCAATAAAATGGACAACCTGGAAGAAATGGACAAATTCTTAGAAAAGCACAACCTTCCGAGACTGAACCAGGAAGAAATAGAAAATATAAACAGACCAATCACAAGCACTGAAATTCAGACTGTGATTAAAAATCTTCCAACAAACAAAAGCGCAGGACCAGATAGCTTCACAGGCGAATTCTATCAAACATTTAGAGAAGAACTAACACCTATCCTTCTCAAACTCTTCCAAAATATAGCAGAGGGGGGAACACTCCCAAACGCATTCTACGAGGCCACCATCACCCTCTTACCAAAACCAGACAAAGAGGTCACAAAAAAACAAAACTACAGGCCAATATCAATGATGAACATAGATGTAAAAATCCTCAACAAAATACTAGCAAACAGAATCCAACAGCACATTAAAAGGATCATACCTCATGATCAAGTGGGATTTATCCCAGGAATGCAAGGATTCTTCAATATATGCAAATCAATCAATGTGATACACCATATTAACAAATTGAAGGATAAAAACCAAATGATCATCACAATAGATGCAGAAAGGGCTTTGACAAAATTCAACACCCATTTATGAAAAAAACTCTCCAAAAAGTAGGCATAGAAGGAACTTACCTCAACGTAATAAAGGCCATATATGACAAGCCCACAGCCAACATCATCCTCAATGGTGAAAAACTGAAACCATTTCCACTAAGATCAGGAACTAGACAAGGTTGCCCACTCTCACCACTATTATTCAACATAGATTTGGAAGTTTTAGCGACAGCAATCAGAGACAAAAAAGAAATAAAAGGAATCCAAGTAAGAAAGGAAGAAGTAAAACTGTCACTGTTTGCAGATGACACGATACTATACATAGAGAACCCTAAAGATGCTACCAGAAAACTACCAGAGATAATCAATGAATTGGGTAAAGTAGCAGGATACAAAATTAATGCACAGAAATCTCTTGCATTCCTATACACTAATGATGAAAAATCTGAAAGAGAAATTAATGAAACACTCCCATTAACCACTGCAACAAAAAGAATCAAATACCTAGGAATAAACCTGCCAAAGGAGACAAAAGACCTGTATGCAGAAAACTATAAGACACTGACGAAAGAAATTAAAGATGATACAAATAGATGGACAAATATACCATGTTCTTGGATTGGAAGAATCAACATTGTGAAAATGACTCTACTACCCAAAGCAATCTACAGATTCAATGCAATCCCTATCAAACTACCAATGGCATTTTTTACAGAACTAGAACAAAAAATTTCACAGTTTGTATAGAAACACAAAAGACCCCGAATATCCAAAGCAATCTTGAGAAAGAAAAATGGAGCTGGAGGAATCAGGCTCCCTGATTTCAGACTATACTACAATGCTACAGTAATCAAGACAGTATGGTATTGGCACAAAAACGGAAATATAGATCAATGGAACAGGATAGAAAGACCAGAGATAAACCCACACACATATGGTCACCTTATCTTTGATAAAGGAGGCAAGAATATACAATGGAGAAAAGAAAGCCTCTTCAATAAGTGGTGCTGGGGAAACTGGACAGCTGCTACATGTAAAAGAATGTAATTAGAACACTCCCTAACACCATACACAAAAATAAACTCAAAATGGATTAAAGACCTAAATGTAAGGCCAGACACTATCAAACTCTTAAAGGAAAACATAGGCAGAACACTCTATGACATAAATCACAGCAAGATCCTTTTTGACCCACCTCCTAGAGAAATGGAAATAAAAACAAAAATAAACAAATGGGACCTAGTGAAACTTAAAACCTTTTGCATAGCAAAGGAAACCATAAACAAGACGAAAAGACAACCCTCAGAATGGGAGAAAATATTTGCAAATGAAATAACTGACAAAGGATTAATCTCCAAAATTTATAAGCAGCTCATGCAGCTCAATATCAAAATAAAAAACAACCCAATCCGAAAATGGGCAGAAGACCTAAACAGACATTTCTCCGAAGAAGATGTATGGATTGCTAACAAACACATGAAAGGATGCTCAACATCACTAATCATTAGAGAAATGCAAATCAAAACTACAATGAGGTATCACCTCACACCCGTCAGAATGGCCATCATAAAAAAATCTACAAACAATAAATGCTGGAGAGGGTGTGGAGGAAAGGGAACCCTCTTGCACTGTTGGTGGGAATGTAAATTGATACAGCCACTATGGAGAACAGTATGGAGGTTACTTAAAAAACTAAAAACAGAACTACCATACGACCCAGTAATCCCACTCCTGGGCATATACCCTAAGAAAACCATAATTCAAGAGAGTCATGTACCATAATGTTAATTGCAGCACTATTTACAATAGCCAGGACATGGGAGCAACCTAAGTGTCCACTGACAGATGAATGGATAAAGAAGATGTGGCATATATATACAATGGAATATTACTCAGCCATAAAAATAAATGAAATTGAGTTATTTGTAGTGAGGTGGATGGACCTAGAGTCTGTCATACAGAGTGAAGTAAGTCAGAAAGAGAAAAATAAATACCGTATGCTAACACATATATATGGAATCTAGAAAAGAAAATGGTTCTGAAGAACCTAGGGGCAGGACAGGAATAAAGACGCAGACGTAGATAATGGACTTGACGACACGGGGAGGGGGAAGGGTAATCTGGGACGAAGTGAGAGCATGGCATGGAGATATATACACTACCAAATGTAAAATAGATAGCTAATGGGAAGCCGCTGGTGATCAGCACAGGGAGATCAGCTCAGTGCTTTGTGACCACCTAGAGGGGTGGGATATGGAGACGCAAGAGGGAGGGGATATGAGGATATATGTATACGGATAGCTGATTCACTTTGTTATACAGCAGCAACTAACACAACAATGTAAAGCAATTATACCTCAATGAAGATGCTTTAAAAAAAAAAGGAATATTTTTCCATAGAGTGATGACTACTACATAGTAGTAGTAATTTTAGGTTTTTAATTGTTTTACAAAAAAATTTTTGTAATTTTTGGGTAATTTTAATTACACCACAAAGGAAAGGGTTTGAATTTTTCCTGTAAAGCAAGGAGAGTATAATGAGTTGGATGTATCACTGGGCCTGCATTATTTTATGCCCATTTAAGGTATGTGTACCATAATATCATTTTGCTGTTGTTGATAAACAGCAGCAGTTGTTTTAAAACAAACGGTATAGCACTTCAATGTATGTGAGAGTTAATGGTTTCATAGCCCTTTTTCTATTTCATTCTGATCACATTCCAGTAAGAAAGGAATTCTTTTCTCATTTACAAATGCTGAAGTTGAAGCTCAGGATAACCTGTCCTAAGTTATGTGACTATTAAGTCAAAAAGCTTGATAAACGATTCCCAGCTTCTGACTTCTCTTTTATTATTATTATTATGTATTTGTTTATTTAACTACAATTGGTTGCTCTCAGAAATTCAGCTTTTTATTTAGTATAAAAGCAAAGCTTCCAATTGCATTAAAAAACTATTAAATTCTAAATGTAGTAATGATATTTTTGTGTAGCAGTACTCACATTTATGACACTACTGTAAAAATCAACAGAATGAAGTCTCATAATCTTTAATAAACTATTTCTTCTCCCAAGAGCATTTACAAGGGCAAACTGTTTCCTATTTTCAGGACCAATAAATAGGCGTATTCCAAATATTTCTCATACATATGCAGTTGGATCTTTTATATAGATTATTGGGGGGATTATGTAGCAATTCCATACTATATCGAGATTTTATTTTCAGCAATTCCTAGATTTTAAGAGAGCTACTTTATATCCAGATGAATTATATCCAAGTCTATCCTTATTTCCCTGTGTTGTTACAGCTTTATTCAACTGTGTTGCTGTGTCTTTTAGAAATGTGTACCATAGCTTCCAATAGGCAGAACACTAAGAGCTAAACCTTAAACCATCGATAGCTGCATAGTAGCCGTAAGTGAGCTGTTAGATCGGCCAATGTTATATAATTTTACTGGAACACAGACAAGGCAACAAAAAGTCGGGTGAACTAAATAAGTCTAATCCCCATTTGGAGAATATGGCTCTTTATGTAGTAGTTCTGTGAACTTGGGTTTGTCACTTCAAATCTCAGTATCTCATTTCTCCTATTTGTGAAGTCTGCTATGGGAATAACATGAGAAATAAATGTGAATGTGCTTTGAAAACTATGTACAATATATTCTCTATCATGAAAATTGTGGGGAACACTATTAAAGTTGATTTCAACACAATTTTGCCAATGGTGCTATTTTTCTACTCAGCTATATTTTGTCCTGTGCTATGAGGTGAAATAAAACTGCTTAGTTTTCTCACACAGACATGGTGGATGTTTTCACTCATTTATTTTATACTGTTCTAACTGTACAGAGGATGGGCACAATTCCTCTTCTGACAATATGAAAATATCAGGTTGGAAAATTAATTTTGAATGGAAACCTTCATTCATTTCCATGCAGACATCTAAATTTAAAAGACTACGCCACAAAGAATTAGTTAATATTTTACTTAAAAAGTGCTACTTCTGGTATAGTAATAAAAATGGGTCTTTACTGATTCTGCAATTAGTTAAAAAACAATAATGTGCTTATGAGGCCCTCTGTATTTCAACAGTGCTATTACCGAGAGAACATTGCATTAATTTATTGTCAGTGTTGGGCATCAGATTGGATTCCACATGGTTAAGCTGGTATCATCTTGAAAATATATAGATAGATAGATAGATAGTTAAAAGGCACAGACACATAAATATATGAACACATTAACATTTAACACATGTCTATGAAACCTCCAAACCCTTCCCACTGCAAATAAAACAGAATCATATAAAAGTGATTTCCAATCTTTACCAAAGCACAAATAAAACAGATCTGAGTGTGAAAGGAGTCAACATCTGAACTGTTCTTATTCCTACCCAGTTTTATTTTGGCTGCTAAAGGCAGCTTTAACACCACTGAGTTTTACCTTACTTTTATTAATACTTCAAGAGTATTGAAGATCTATATTTCACCAAAGTAGTAAGAGTTGAATTTATTTTTATAAAACTGTAATAAGTAATAAGTAGAGCCTTCCACAAAATAATTTGAGTACTGACCTTAAAATTATCCAGTTTCAACTTTCAATAAAATCAACTTCATTTAATAACCTCAAAACTGCACTATGACTTCTGTAGTTAACTGCACATTTGTACTTGGAAGATTTTTTAATTTGATGATTTTAAGACAGCAAAATCAATGGAAAACTTACTGTGATGAACCAGGGAAATCTGGATTTGGAGAATTCATTCATCCAAGTCTTTGCTTTTCAATCATTGTGCCCTTATCTTGACTAATTTTTGGCTGAAAATCAGATATCTCAGGTTTCACTAGCAAGTACCTTGATAATCCAATCAAATATAATCAATTCTAGGGGCAACTCAAATTGCTTGATTAGTTTAATAACTGTCCTTTCTTTTAACATTAAATGACGAGTGCATAATAATCCAAATGAAATAATAAAAGCAAATATTAATATATATATGTTCTTCATCTATATATATGATTCTAATGAAGAGAAACATCTGCACTGAGAGTATACCCAGGTTAAAATGGAAAGGAAAGATGTTTCTGAAGTTCTGACGATTACCTTTTGAAGAACCTGGCTGTTCACAAAATATGAAAATGTTAACAGGACTGAGAGCACTAATATGCAAAAGAAGCAAGGTACCAAGTGTCTTTGCTTTTTAAAAATTTTTACAAAAAAATAAAGTAATTCTTAGTCTACTTTACTTATAACCTTAAGGTTAAAAAAAGTCAATTTAGAGAATTTTTTTCATTTATGAATATTTTAGACTTAAAAGTTTAGACTATGACATCAAATAATCATCTAACGTTCCTATATAAAATCCCTGTAAAAATTTTACTTAAATAGTATTTAAGTATTTAAAAAGGATCTTTCTCTTAAATTTAAGCCACATTTTGAGCCTTTTCGACTAGCAACAAACTGTAATAGAGAAAAATAGATGGTAAATGTAAATCAAGGTATACATAACTGTAGAAAAACAATACTGTGAAGATGGCAGAAGGGAGGTTTGGGAGGAAAAAGGGAAAATATCTCTTTATGAATTAAGTTCCAGGGTTTTACACTGTCAAATCTTTAACACAACTTCTTCCGACTACCATCACTTGTGGGGAAAGATAGAATTAGGTTGGTTGAAAATGCTAACTCGGACAGTTTGTCATGCTGTAGAGACTATGTGTGTTTGAGAGAAATAGGTGTCTAAATGACCTGCAGAAAATAAGGCACTCTGGAGTCTTTGATACTGAATAAGAAGAAAATTTAGAACAAATCACAGAAAAAAAAAATTTTAGGTCCAAGGTAGAATTCATAGTAAGTCCCCCAAATTAAGAAACTCAGTTTTGTTCAGATATGTATCAAGCTGTACCTTATTTTTTTAAAAGCCTGCTTTAAAATAAGTATGTATTTGCTGTTCTGTTCAGTGTTTACAGAAATTTAGATGCCTTAAGAATATGTGCATTTTTAATTGAAGTATAGTTGATTTACAATGCTGTGTTAGTTTCTGGTGTACAGCAAAGTGATTCAGTTAAACATATATATTCAAATTCTTAAGAATATGTGCATTTTGTAGGCACCATTCTTTTTCATGTATACAGACAATTCAAGAAGCCACTTCTTTAAAGTGTATCTGTTCTAACCTTTGTTAGAGAACACCAGATACCAGATTATTCATTTTTCCATTTTTGTACCAAAGATTTCTTGGAGGCCTTGTCTTAGAGTTATACTGCACTGGTTTCAGTTCCGGTTTTGCTAGTAACTAGTTTTATGCATTTGTGAATTTTCATTAACCTAAAATATTTCAATTACACTAATTTATCATATGTATTTTTAATGAATTCCTACTGGAAACGAGACTCTAAGTTGCAATGTGCATTCCTTTGATAAATCTATGTAACAAGATTTCTACCCACTTTCCTGATATAAAACTCTTGGTGGAGGATTCACTTTACATCCCTGAATGTGCATGAAGAGTGCAGCAGGACAGGAGGGTGCAGAGAGTTGGGCTACTTGATTTCCAAGGTCATTTCTGGTACTGACATAATAAGGACTCAATAAAATATTTCAGATCAGTAAACAAATCAGGGAATGAATATATGTAAGACTACCTGAAACCGCTTTAGCAAATCATTACACTGATGTAGGCCTTACTTCTGGAACAGATTGTTTATGAGGAACTACGTCACTGGGGGGCAGTTCAGCCTGGGCTCTCAAGTCAGTCTGCCTGCTCTGCTGGCTTTGACACCTATTTAGCTCTGTGATCTTAGGAAAGTTACTTCTGGATTCTTTAACTGTAAATTATATTTAACAACATTACCCGCCTCATAGTGTTATTGTGAAGACTCAATGAAATAATACATAGAAAGTGCTTAGCACAGCACCTGGCATTTAGAGACTGGCCAGTCAATAGTGTTAGTTAATTTTAATACGCTCTATCAGCTCACCTAAAGTGAAAGATCAGCTCTTTGCACTGGACCCTGATAGTGGCAGACTACAAATTGCCTATAAACATCACATACCACCATAACTGATGAAATCTTTTAGAAAATGTTTTTATAGAATTATACTAATCAAGACTGTGTTCTTCTTAAAGAAATGTAATATGGTGTGATCTTTTTTCCCAGTTTCCATCCAGACTTCTGTGCTTGGCATCCCTTTTGCCCTGCCATATCTCTCCTAATACACACCCAGAGATGTTAAGTGAATTCCCTACACTCAGAGATTTTTATGGGAGGCAAGGGAGTAGAAATTTTGTTACACAGTCTTTCCTGCTTCAGAGGAGTAGTATTTTTCTCCCAGTGGTTTCCTGGTGACTACTAAAAAACAGGAAATTGGCACAACTGAAGACAGCCCATCCTGTGAGCACCTGGACCATAATTTACAGTCAGAGGTATCAATTCAAAGCAGCAGAGAGACTCCCCAGTAATTATAAAATCTTCTGAAAGTGAAATAGGCAATTAGTGGATTTCCATCTTATTTTTTAATTTTCATGGGAAACTCAAGTGTATTCAATTCTTTCACTTGTGATTATAGGGCTAATTAACAGGAATTCGTGGTGCTCTGTGTACAATAATGACAATTAGTTGTTGGCTGGAGAACCAATAAAGAATTACAAATGAAATTAAGTTCAACATGAAAACAGGCCACATTGAAGAAGGGGTGAGAAGAGGTGCTGGCAACTTAAATATTAAATAGCTACACACAATAAATGACTGGACATTTATGAGCTGAGAACCCAGTTATTATTCACTGGGAGAGTTATTTATAGACTGACATTAAACTTTCACAAACGTAAACTATGGCTGAGATTTATTCTCTAAAGAGTTCTAAATTATTTTGGGGAACCTATACAACATTAAATCATTCAACCATGCTTTACTGTGATAGGATCTTGGAACCCAACGATGAATAAAATACAGTCTACATCTCTGAGAGCACAATCGAGTCAAAAAAGCAGATATGCCAACATTCATAATTCATATTCTCAACTTCTACCCTAAACGTTCCATTCCTTTCGTCTTCTTGCTCTAACATTTCCCCCACGAGGACACCACTTTCCCTGGAACCTTCTTGAGGAGTGACTATTTTCTCTTAAAGCTTAGTACCACCAAGTATAAAAGTTTGGTAGGTGCCTTAACTACCACTATACATATCCCCCATCTTTCCTCTACAGAAATACCCAGTTTTGCATGTTCTGTCATCAAATTATGTCTCCTATCCCTCCTTGTCATAGTCAGCTATGACAAATCTGGACCACTGTCCCTCAATGCTTAAAAATTTTAGCTCCTGGTTTCCTGCAAATATATTCAATGCTGTCATAATTCTTTGTAATATCAACATCCACTAAAACCAGCTTCCCAATACTCTGGCCTCTCAAATCCTTAGCCTCTTCACCTCTAATAATATAATGATCTTATCACTACTTTATCTTAGCCCTTCACTTCCAAGCCATACGCTCTATCTTATTACAAATAAATGCAACCCATCTATAATTTCGTTTTCCATTATCCCATTCTATGACCATCATCTTCTATCATTCCAACTCACTCTTTTAGTACCACCACAATTATTCAGTGCCTCCAGGACCAACGATTGATCCCATTAGCATTTTACTTATGCCCTCACTTCCCTCCTTACTTAGCTTAAAATCCATGGTCCATTACTATAATCGTTATAATAAAATACACCGTCAACTGTTGTCACTCTCTTGATTCACTTACTCCTTTTTTGAAAACATATCTGTGAATACATCCAGGCGGCACTTACTCCGTACTTGCGTGGCTGAACAAAATGGGTGAAAAAATTGCTTTCCACATCGTCCTTCTCATCTCAGTGGCAACCCTATCTTTCTAGTTGGTCAGGTCAAAATATCTGGAGTCATCTTTGACTTCTGTCTTTCTCCCACACACCACATCCAATCCATCAGCAAATCCTGTTGACTCTCTTCAAGACATATCCACCATTTAACGACTTCTTACCACCTGTACTGCTGCCACTCCAATCTAAGCATCATCATCTCTTCCATGGATTAATGGATTCCCAGCTTCTTGCATTGCCCCACTGTGGTATTTTAACACATCATCTCCTATATTTCTCCTTCTTGCTCAGTGCCTACTAGCCATACTAACCTTTTCCTTATTCTCACAATAATCCAGGCACAAGCCAGGACCTTTGCTCTGAATTTTTCCTGGGCCTGGAATGCCTTCTTCCCATCTAGCCATATGGCTCATAACCTCAGGATGGATGGCATCTAAAGTATTTTTTTAAATAATTTTTATTGGAGTAGAGCTGATTTAAATGTTGTGTTAGTTTCAGGTGCACAGCTAACTGAATCAGTTATACATATACGTATACTCTTTTTTAGATTCTTTTCCCATATAGGTCATTACAGAGTATTGAGCAGAGTTCCCTGTGCTATACAGTAGGTCCTTATTAGTTATCTATTTTATATATAGTAGTGTGCATATCTCAATCACAATCTGGCATTTAAATTATCATATCAAAGAAAGTGGGACCTAATAAACTGCTTAGAGAAAAGATGGCAAGAACATGAGAATGGTCAATTTAGCTAGGAGGAGAGAAAAGTAAAGCCACAAGAACAAAACTTGGCATGAGAAGCTATGAAAAAAAAATCCAGAAAATAGAATGTCCTTCATACCCCTATAAGAATCCAGTTGGCAGGTACATCCTTAAAAATATAGATGGATACAGGAGAGTTTCATAGCCTGATTCTGATGGTATCAAATACTTGAGTCATACAACTTACCACCTTCATATTTCATGCTTTCCATAAGAATATCTGGTAGCTTTCTATTTGGATACAGAATGAACTAGTCACTTCAACGTCAATGCCCTTTTATTAAGTGTTCTTTTTATTCTCTGTTTCAACAAGCAACATTCTTGTTACAATTTAGCATCCCAGACAATTGCTTACAGGCAAAGAATGTAGTGATCACTGATGTAAATATGTTGGACTTGACATTGTACATATTATTTTTAATTAGTAAGCTGCATTTTGGCATCAGTCTCAGTGAGTTTATTTTGATCCAAGAAGATTCCTTATCAATGTACTGACTTAACGTTGACTTTAACTGTTATAATACGGCCCAGCTATGGTAACTCCCAAAGTAAAAGCCCCTTTGTAGGGTTCTTTGTGTACAGGCACTCATCAATGTCTTCTGCCTCACCACATACCATGACATGTTTCCATTTCAAAATGACAATGAATGTGAGGAAAATCTCAAGAAGGAGTTTGAGACGTCAGGCTGGCACATACTCTATTGAATTTGTAGTTTGTTCCACCAGAACATAATCATATAGCAAAATGACACTTTGAAATAATACCTTTGGTCATGCTTAGACTGCCACGGTTTTTTGCATGTAAGATAAGGAGAGGGAACATAAATAATTCCAAATTTCCACCTAAGAATAACAATTACTTCATCTAGTTACTCAAGACTGGTTTCCTTCTGATCTCCCTCCTACTTATATACTAGAAACAGCTTCAAATCTTCTAAATGTACATTTCTACCACTAAAAAGTCTGTTTTATATAAATACTCTCATTTTTATTACATAGCTAATTGAGAAGCTGGGAGAGGGAACGAAATTTTATTATCTCAAAGAGTCATTCAATCAGAAAATATTTGAGTACACACTGCATGCAAACCATTCTACTAAGTTTGTAAAGGATATGCCAATTTTATAAATGGTCTCTGTGCTCAAAACCTATTATAAAACAGAACTATAGAAACATAACTAATAAAAAATGTAGAAGGTGTTAAATTCATACAAAAATTTACAAATATTCAATGATTATAATGCTGAAGAGGAAGAGAACTATTCTGCCAGTGGAATTAGAGAAGGGTTTAGGAAGAGGGGATATTTCACTGTTATTTGAAAGTCCTGCTCGTGAGTTTTGGGAAACTATCATGGGACATAGTGAAGAACCATTTCCCATCCAAAGTCACTACAACACATGTTGTACAAAATATATTTTAAAACAATAAAAACGAAATGCAAGCAAGATGAGAAATAAGTGTTAATTCACAAAATGCTGAAGCACTATTATATGAAACACGTTTCTTATATTAGCAGATCACTAAAAAGGAATCTAGCACCCTGGCCTGGCTGGCAGTCATCCAGCATAGGATAAAACAGCAACTTCACTGAATTGGCCACCAGGAACCTATGATGACCCTGGACCCTGAATGGTGCTGAAAAGCATCAGAACTATGAGGATGCTCCTAGGCTTACTGACTTGCCTGCATTTTAGGTCTTTTCCAGGACACCCAGAGCAGATGATTCTTATTTTCTTCATAGAAAAGTTAGATTATATCATGAAAATCACCTGAAAAAAGTCAAAGTGCTTCTGCAAGTTAAATATAACTTATAAAAGCAAAGAAGTAAGCTAAATAAAGCTTTGCCTGCCTGAGCATTGGGTGAAATTTTTGGTGTTCTGAGGAAACCTATGTTTTGGTTTTTCCTCACGTTCCTTTTGGTGTAGTCAAACTGCACTGTACCATACACCTAAGTTCCATTTTGTTTTGAGAGTGGAACAGTACAGAAATAATACTGGACTTACAGTAAGGGGTCTTAAGTTCAAATTTCATCTCTGTTACTAATTAGTTGTAGATATTTGGACAAGTCACTTAACTTTGCTGCCCTTTAGTTCTCTTATTTTTCAAAAGGAAGGAGGTTGACCAAGTAACTTCTATGTCCTCATCATCTCTATCATCTTGGCCAGGGGGGCGGGCGGGGAGTGAAATGGGGAGAAAAAGATCATACTCAAATGTTCCAGAATAACACCCAGCATAGTTGTATATGAAATCAAAAGGGATAGAAGACTTTGGTAGAAACTCAATAATCACCGATGTATCTTCTAGATTATGATAAAAGAAAGACATATTTATAAGGTATTAAGATAGAAGTAATGATTAGCAGAAATCTCTCACAGCAGTGGTAGAAAAGGCTGATGTGAGGAAGTCTGAAGAAATAGGAGCAAAGATTTGTGACTTTTTGTCTTGGTGCAGCCTCAGGACATTGTGTGTCCAATTTTGGGTTTATTTTCCATGGAAGGAGCCAGTATGTGTTTGGGAACAATGAGTTAATGCAATTCAACTAAAAGCACATTGGGGAGAGCTTAATATAATATAAAGCAGAATGAGTAAGGGAATTGTTTACAATTAGGAAAATTGTGGGCCCTGGACCAATATGACAAGGGAGGGTACGCTGTGTAAATCAGACATTTCAGTTTAGGAAGTTGGAATCTCACCAAAATGGAAAAGTTGATGAATAGATGTGATTAAACAATGATATTAGAAAATAAATTTAGGACTATATTAACAAATTGGGTTAAATGTAAGACTAGAAGTACTTCCTTCTCTGATCCTTTTACACTGTAGTGAAATAGTAGTGATAGCTTACACTTAACCAGCTTTTCCTGACCAGCTTTACACTTAACCAGCTTTTCTTGACTTACTATGAAGTTAATCAGTAAGATTCCCAGGGACAGGCTTTGGTAGTCTATGATCTCCGCCAGTTTGTCAGATGCATCCAAGGACAAGAAGCTGCCCCAAGAAAGAAGAAAGAGGCATATAATGGATGGACCTTAGTGAACTCCACACAACCACTAAAAAGCAACCTCATTTTACATGAAGTGCCTTCAAATTAACCATAATCAGGATTTTCTATGGAAAGGAAGAGATGAAGGGTCACTGACCTACATGGCCTGTTTTTGGGGGTTTTTTTGTCTGTTACTTTTTTATTAGCATTAGATATAGGCTAAGAGCTACTACCAATTCTTCAATAAATATTCAAACATTGTTAAGAGAGGACTTTACAAACCAGTTCTAAATGTCAAAGTTGTTATTAGCAACAGCGTTCTTCCTCCAAAGTGAATTTATTCTTTCAAAACCCTGAACACTAAGTTCATATTTTAAAGGCAAACCCAAACAACCATCACCAAAAAAACAACCAATTTTTAAATAAATTCAGTTGTTCTGAGGCATTTGCATCTGTTGACTCAGTAGTAGCAAAATAATGGACTTCTTCCAGATGAATGAGTTACAGAATACAAGTTCTTTTCACAGCATACGCAGGAAATTATTGTGCACAAAGTAAAGAAAAGAAGAAAAAAGAAACTGCTCTTGCAAACTGATATACACAAAGTAGAAACTATACGAGGATCTCTGATGGTCCAAAATAAAGATATTCCCCCTAGGCAGCTACCCAGAGAAGCACACTTCCTTAAACTTAACACAAAGGCAGCATCAGCAGAAGGGAAAAGAAAATTGTGTTTCCTATGCAGCATGCTTACTTGGTAACCTATCCAGCTTTGTCTCTTTTCTCGGGGTAAATGACTTTGCTTGGACTTAACTTTCTAGACCCTGCGAAGTATTTGGAAGAATTCTGGAAGCAGCCCTTGCCCTTGGGAACTTTCTCAGAGTTGATTCTAGATGAAGATTCAGGCATATGTAGATTTAAACATCATATATTCATTATGTTAAATGTGAAGTCAATGAACAGCAGACAAGACTTTCATCTGTTTCCCAAATTAAGTAAAATTATTGAACTGTTTTCTAAATTCTTCACATGTGTCACAAAAGTAGGTTTGCTTCTGAAACATGCCTAGAGCAAGTAAAGATCATTTCAAAACCACCTCCTTTATTCCAAACACAAAACGATGGCCATGAAGAATTATTGGTAATAAACAGACTTCACCTCCAGTCTTGGCTCAGCCACTGTATAACTGTGTGCAAATTCCTTACCCTCTGTCGACCTGAATTTCTCTACGTAAAATGGACCTTATCCCTACTTGACAGACCTGCTGAGGGGACAGGAAAGAAAATGCATAAAACACCTGGCACCTTTCTGACAGACTATATGTACCTAAAGATGATTGTTAGTAATACTATTAGATAAGAATATCTATCAGCTTATGGGCTAATGAAAAACTGTCTCCCAAATGCCAAGTCAGTTGTTTTCTAAGTCTTCCTTAGCATATCTCTGTGTTAGTTTGCCAAACCTCTTAGATCTCTTTCTCTGGAGTTTGAAAAGAGGCAACTTAGTAAGAGGGAGTTCTCCTAGAGTCATCCTCACGGACTGTACTGTTAGAAACCCTCCTGGTCAGTACTCACTTCCCTAATTAACCAGGAAATGAAAATATTAATTTTATAAACAGATTGGACACTCTCATCAGATATTTAATAACAAGAACAATAACAGGTTTTCAAGAGGAATGAAGATGGAAATTTAGGAAAGAGAGGAGATACAAAAGTGCTACACAAATGGTAGGTCTGAGATGTCCCAACAATAGTAAGTCAGAAGAAGAATATTTTAGTACAATGGAAATTGTGCTACTGAAACACGTCCAAGTTTGTGGATGAAAGCTGAGCTCCAAAGGCTATTTTAAAAGTCATACAGCTTATTCCTTTATGCTGAGAGTCCCTTCTTTTCTTCATTTTCAGCTGCTCTCTGTACCACCCCCAAATCAAATACCTGATGAGATTCAGGCAAGTGGACATATAGTCACAAAACTACTGCTCTGATTATTTGAACATAGTGAGAAAATCTTTAAAATTTATGTTGTTTCAAAAAGGTGAGAAAATTAAAAATCAAAAAACCAGATGTAGCCATTTTGTACAGAAGACCAAGTTTTATTGTTGAATCTCAAAAGAAGAAATTTTGAATTATAAGAAAGAAAAGAATACTAAAAGAAGCCACATTCAACAAAATCCAAAAGCTATTTATTATCCACTGAATGCAAAATTATTTTTAAATGGAAATCTGTTTTCTATTTGGTCACTGACTCTCATCTGAAAAAAATCTGTACTTTTTCAACATGCTTTAAAAAAAAAATTGGACAGGCAGAGGGGAATTAATACATACCTTAAAAATATGATCATATTTATTTCAGTCTGATATATAAGAGACTGAATAACTTATTCACTGGAAAAAACTCTTCATAACCTCTGGCAAATATGCAAATTAGTAAAACAAATATAACATGTGCTAACCTCTAGGCCTAATATTTAGAAATGGGTTTCTGCTTTGTAGAAGGATGGATTTTCTTGTAAATTACTTTCATTTTTTAAAATGTGGCTCAGATTCTAGATTTAATTAACAAATATAGCTATATGCATGAACTTTAAAGTTATAATTCATTAAACCATTAATCCATCTTAAGACATTCTCCTCTGTTATAAATTCCACCTGGCCTACATATTCATTCTCTGATGTAAATAAAATTGTTTTGTGTTGATACCTGTTTTAAGAATTGTTTCATCTCTTAAAAACTTGTTAATATTCTGTGGTATCCCTCAGGTAGAATCAGGAAGTCCTAATTTACAGAGTAGCTGTGGTAGGAAGAAAAATACCCACCAAGAGATATTCACATCAAGTCCCTGAAACTTGTGAACGTTACCTTATTTGGAAAAAGGGTCTTTGCAAAGGAACTAAGTTAAACATTTGGAGATGAGGTCAACCTGGATTATCTGGCTATGTCCTGTATTAGAGTTCTCCAGTGAAACAGAATCAATAGGAGATAGATAGATGATAGACAGGGAGACAGAGACAGAGAGAGACAGAAATTGACTGATTAATTTTAAAGAATTAGTTCATGCAATTGTAGGGGCTAGCAAGTCCAAAATCCATATGGTAGATCTAGAAATTTAACTAAGAAGTCATGCAGTCGTGAGTCTCAAATCACAGTGCAGGCCAGTAGACTAGAAATGCCCGCAAGTTTTTTATGTTAGTGTTAATACAGAATTCCTTCTTTTCCAGGAAACCTCCGGTTTTGCTCTTGAGGACTTCAACTAATTACATGAGGCCCACACATTATTAAGGATCATTTTCTTAAATCAACTGATTAAAAATAAATTTTAATCACATCTACAAAATATTTGCACAGAAACACCTAAACTAGCATTTGTCCAACCACTGAGCATCATAGCCTAGCCAGGTTGACACTTAAAATGAAACCTCACAGGCCTTCAATCCAAAGACAAGTGTCCTTTTAAGAGACACAGAAGAGAACAGATACAGAGGAGAAGGCCAAATGAAGATAAAGCAGACAGATGTGGCCTCAGGCCAAGGAAGCTGGCAACAAGCAGAAACTAGAAGAGACAAAGAACAGATTCTCTCCTAGAGCCCCAGAGGCAGTACAGCCATACTGACACCTTGATTTTGGAAGTCTGGTCTCCAGAACTGAGAGAACAAGTTTCTGCTGTTTTAAGGCACTGCCACAGGAAACTAATGCATTAGCTATAAATAGAAAATTAATATCTACCTCAATCTCAGACAATTACTTTTAGCCAATTAATCTTCTTCTAATGTTATTTTATGATACAATGATATGATTTTTATCATTCCATGTCCATTTTTCATCTACCCACAACTAAAAGATAATTAACCAATGCAACATTTTTAAAACAATGAGCATTTTGCATCTGGATTTGCTAATAAAATGTAATTTGATCTACAAATACAGGTTGTGGAATATAGTGTTAATATGGAAAGAAGAAAATCAGAAATTGAGGGCTCTAAGTCATGAAAGGTGATGGAAAACAAGGGATATAAACAAGAGTCCTCCCATGGTGGTGAAATAGAAGAAATATAAACAAGAGCTATTTTAAAGGAACATTCACCAAGATTTAGTCGCCTGCTGAATGAACGTAATGTAGAGAAATTATAAATCAAATAAACTAAATTATGAATCAACCTGATCTCTGGGATTGTTTGATTAGGAAAACAAAGGCACATCTGACAAGGAAGTTGAGCAGAGGTACTGTGTGTACAGGTACTCGTGGAGGCAGGGCGAGGGGGGGCGGTATAAAGAGGGAGATAGGCATAAACGATGAGGACTTAGGTGTGGAGTATGTTGAATTTGAGGGGTGAGGTAAACACCTCGATATGGGTGTTTTCATCAACAGTTAATAAGATAGATACAAAGAGAAAGCAGTCGAAGAATTATAGATGATTTTACCACTAGTCTTTTTATATTTACGTTAAAAGGCATTATCATTTAACGAATGCAAAAGTTTAATGTGATTTTTTTTATCAGCTCTGTAAATGAAATAACATGCTACCAATAGTAATGATATTATTGACCTATGCTATTAATGACAAATACAGGATTACTGATAACATTTTCCTTCCAAACTCAACACATCATGCTTTCTGTAGTTCTTGTACTGGGTCATCCAAAGGAAAGAAAAACATTCTAATTTCAGAAAACAATGATATCAACAAGAACAATTATTGTTTAATAACCATGCTTCCTAGTTATAATTTGGAAGTTATTCAGTAATAATTTACTACACATGATATCACAAATATAAAATATTTTCACAAACAGCTTCAGAAATAATTTCATTTTATATAGTCTAAGAACTTAAACTTCCCCATAATTTCAGATGGATTCCTTTAAAAGAAATACCATTAACAAACACACATATGGTGCTTCCATGCAACAAACAAATTGTTCCATGTACTTTGTGTATACTGACTCATGTGGTCCTCTGAACAATCCTATAATGCAGATACAATTATTATTCTTAGTTTACATATGAGGACACTGAGTCTCAGAGAGGTTAAGAGTCTTGCCCATGACCACAGAGCTAGGAAAGAAATGAACCAGGATTTTATTCATGATCCAAATCACTAAGCTCTACTACTTTATGCACTCTGTTTCCCTTTAGGAGAATGTGATAGGTGTGTAACAACTTAGTTTCTTTTTTAATTAAAGTGGAAACAAGCTGTAAAACAAAAAGTCAAGCTTCCCTTTATCGTTTGCACTTCTACTGAGGTCAGGGAAGAGTCATCTTTGGTTCCTTTTGAAATTCCTTTTCTTTCTTTCAAAGGAAAATTTTGAAATTTTCTTTTTTCTCACACAGTGCTATTACCCAACTCAGCCAAAGCTCTTTAAGCAAAAGGGAAAAAAAGACTAAAGATGGGAATAACAGTAAATGAAATGCTATCATTTTAACAAAAGGGCAGCATATTTTAAATCGAACTGAACACTGAGCTGTCAAATGAATTACTCAGTTTTTTAATTTTTTTTTATTTTTTAAACTTTTATTTCTGATGAACCAGAACTTTCTTCAACCAGCTGGGTCAGAGAGTTTGTTTAAGTGCCAAATTGATGCCATCAGTTACTTTCTGGCTCAATGAATTAAATCTAACTCAGAGAAGTTGGATGTGCAGAGGAAAGAGATTACAGTATGAGGTTTTCAAGGCATGTCACACAAACCTCAATCCTTAGATAGGGCATTACAGGCATTCCCCTCTCTACTCTACCAAGGAGAGTTTTAATGAGCACTAAATTCCAGGCAACAGGAATATTTAAGAGCTCAGAAGGGAAAGAGATTCAACATCAATTCTCATCAACCTTCCAGATCTTTCTACCAGCATCATTTTTTATCATATGCCATTTCTTGGTGCTGGTGATCAGTTGCCAAAAGGACAGCTCTGTAAGGAAGGGGTGAAAGCACCACTGCCATCACCCTGCATGAGCTCAGACACTGAACACATCATCTCTTCAAAATGCCTGAGCCTCACTGGCACCCTGCTTGGAAAATTGAGTGCACTCCCAACACAGTGCTTCTAGCAGCAGCTGCTGCAGCTGTGCAACCAATCTCCTATTCAAAATATTCTTTGGGATGTGGAGAGAACACAATGATGCTATTAGGGTACCTGTATCTTCTCATTCTCATTTTCTGCCCTTGAGGACACTATTTGATTCCATGAAAATAATTAAGAAAGCTCATCTAAGTAATAGGTGAAGACACTCTTATGTCTCTTCTAGAATTTCATCAAAAAAGCCAAGGACTTAGGATGTTTTCCAGTTGTTCCCAACTATTCTTTCTAAATATATTAATGAAAACCTCAGCTCACAAGGAAAAATCTATACTCTGTGGTATTAACAGATCTATTTAGACACTATAGCCACATATCCTAAACTACAGAATAGAAACAAGGATCTTATTTTTATAACAATTTTGTAGATTGCCATGTATCCATAGCTAAAAATGACCATTTTGACAAGGAGCAACTATTGATACTAGGACTGAGTAGGAGAGAAATGGTTACGTCAATATTACACAATTGTGATTCACTGAAGCTGGGCTCTGAAGGGGAAGAGATGCTAGTTAGATGACAAAGAATGAAGGGAGAGAAACTCAGACAAATGAATACCAAGTGCAAAATCTCTGAGGAGAGGAGGAGGGTGTATAAAAGGTACTTAGAGAAGACTAGGAAAGAGACACAGCACCGTGCTGTGGGAATAGGGCACACCCTCTTGCAAGAGCACTGGAATCACAATTAACTGCTGAACAATCGTCGACAGAAAGACACTGGAACTCACCAGAAAAGATACCCCACATCCAAAGACAAAGGAGAAGCCACAATGAGACGATAGGAGGGCTGCAATCACAATAAAATCAAATCCCATTAACTGCTGGGTGGGTGATTCACAGACTGGAGAACACTTATACCACAGAAGTCCACCCAATGGAGTGAAGGTTCTGAGCCCCACGTCAGGCTTCCCAACCTGGAAGTCAGGCAACGGGAGGAGGAATACCTAGAGAATCAGACTTTGAAGGCTAGTGGGATTTGATTGCAGGACTTTGACAGGACTGGGGGAAACAGAGACTCCACTCTCGGAGGGCACACACAAAGTAGTGTACGCATCAGGACCCAGGGGAAGGATCAGTGACCCCAGGGAAGACTGAACCAACCTACCTGCTAGTGTTGGGAGGGTCTACTGCAGAGGTGGGGGTGGCTGTGTCCCACTGTGAGGACAAAGACACTGGCAGCAGAAGTTCTGGGAAGTACTCCTTGGTGTGAGCCATCCCAGAGTCCGACATTAGCCCCACCAAAGAGACCAGGTATGCTCCAGTGTTGGGTCACCCCAGGTGAAACAACCAACAGGGAAGGAACCCAGCCCCACCTATCAGCAGACAAGCAGATTAAAGTTTTACTGAGCTAGCAACAGCCAGCTCTACCCACCACCAGTCCCTCCCATTGGGAAACTTGCACAAGCCCCTTAGATAGCCTCATCCACCAGAGGGCAGACAGCAGAAGTAAGAAGAACTAAAATCCTGCAGCCTGTGAAACAAGAACCACATTCACAGAAAGACAGACAAGATGAAAAGGCAGAGGGCTATGTACCAGATGAAGGAACAAGACAAAACCCCAGAAAAATAACTAAATGAAGTGGAGATAGGCAACCTTCCAGAAAAAGAATTCAGAATAATGATAGTGAAGATGATCCAGGACCTCGGAAAAAGAATGGAGGCAAAGATCGAGAAGACGCAAGAAATGTTTAAAAGAAACCTAGAAGAATTAAAGAACAAACAAACAGAGATGAAAGTACAATAACTGAAATGAAAAATACACTACAAGGAATCAATAGCAGAATAACTGAGGCAGAAGAAAGGAGAAGTGACCTGGAAGACAGAATGGTGGAATTCACTGCTAAGGAACAGAATAAAGAAAAAAGAATGAAAAGAAATGAAGACAGCCAAAGAGACCTCTGGGACAACATTAAATGCAACAACATTCATATTACAGGGGTCCCAGAAGGAGAAGAAAGAGAGAAAGGAGAAAATATTTGAAGAGATTATAGTTGAAAACTTCCTTAACATGGGAAAGGAAATAGTCACCCAAGTCCAGTAAGTGCAGAGAGTCCCATACAGGATAAACCCAAGGAGAAACAAGCCAAGACACATAGTAATCAAATTGGTAAAAATTAAAGACAAAGAAAAATTATTGAAAGCAGCAAGGGAAAAATGACAACACACAAGGGAACTCCCATAAGGTTAACTGCTGATGTCTCAGCAGAAACTCTACAAGCCAGAAGGGAGTGGCATGACATATTTAAAGTGATGAAAGGGAAGAAACTACAACCAAGATTACTCTACCAGGCAAGGATCTCATTCAGATTCGATGGAGAAATCAAAAGCTTTACAGACAAGCAAAAGCTAAGAGAATTCAGCACCACCAAACCAGCTCTACAGCAAATGCTAAAGGAACTTCTCTAAGTGGGAAATACAAAAGAAGAAAAGGACCTACAAAAACAAACCCAAAACAATTAAGAAAATGGTAATAGGAACATACATATCAATAATTATCTTAAATGTGAATGGATTAAATGCTCCAAGCAAAAGACACAGGCTCGCTGAATGGATACAAAAACAAGACCCATATGTATGCTGTCTACAAGAGACCCACTTCAGACCTAGTGACACATACAGACTGAAAGTGAGGGGATGGAAAAAGATATCCCATGCAAATGGAAATCAAACGAAACCTGGAGTAGCAACACTCATATCAAATAAAAGAGACTTTAAAATAAAGAATGTTACAAGAGACAAAGGACACTACATGATGATCAAGGTATCAATCCAACAAGAAGATATAACAATTATAAATATATATGCACCCAACATAGGAGCACCTCAATATATAAGGCAACTGCTAACAGCTATAAAAGAAGAAATCGACAGTAACACAATAATAGTGGGGGCTCTAACACCTCACTTACACCAATCGACAGATCATCCAAACAGAAAATTAATAAGGAAACACAAACTTTATATGACACAATAGACCAGATAGATTTAATTGATATTTATAGGACATTCCATCCAAAACCGTAGATTACACTTTCTTCTCAAGTGTACGTGGAACATTCTCCAGGATAGATCATAACTTGGGTCACAAATAAAGCCTCAGTAAATTTAAGAAAATTGAAATCATAGCAAGCATCTTTTCTGACCACAATGCTATGAGGTTAGAAATCAATTGCAGGGAAAAAAACATAAAAAACACAAACACATGGAGGCTAAACAATACGTTACTAAATAAGAGATCACTGAAGAAATCAAAGAGGAAATCAAAAACTACCTAGTGACAAATGACAATGAAAACATGACGATCCAAAACCTATGGGGTGCAGCAAAAGCAGTTCTAAGAGGGAAGCTTATAGCAATACAATCCGACCTCAGGAAACAAGAAACATCTCAAATAAACAACCTAACCATACACCTAAAGGAACTAGAGAAAGAAGAACAAATAAAACCCACAGTTAGTAGAAGGAAAGAAATCATAAAGATCAGAGCAGAAATAAATGAAATAGAAACAAAGAAAACAATAGCAAAGATCAATAAAACTAAAAGCTGGTTCTTTGAGAAGATAAACAAAATTGATAAACCATTAGCCAGACTCATCAAGAAAAACAGGGAGAGAACTCAAATCAATAAAATTAGATATGAAAAAGGAGAAGTTACAGCAGCCACCACAGAAATACAAAGCATCCTAAAAGGCTATTACAAGCAACTCTATGCCAATAAAATGGACTACCTGGAAGAAATGGACAAATTATTACAAAGGTATAACCTTCCAAGACTGAACTAGGAAGAAATAAAAAATATGAACAGACCACTCACAAGTAATGAAATGGAAACTGTGATTAAAAATCTTCCAACAAACAAAAGTCCAGGACCAGATGGCTTCATAGGTGAATTCTATCAAACAGTTAGAGAAGAGCTAACACCCATCCTTCTCAAACTCTTCCAAAATATAGCAGAGGAAGGAACACTCCCAAACTCATTCTATGAGGCCACCATCACCCTGATACCAAAACGAGACAAAGACTACAAAAAAAGAAAATTACAGACCAATATCACTGATGAATATAGATGCAAAAATCCTCAACAAAAGACTAGCAAACAGAATCCAAGAACACATTAAAAGGACCATACACCATGATCAAGCGGGATTTATCCCAGGGATGCAAGGATTCTTCAATATATGCAAATCAATCAATGTGATACACCATATTAACAAATTGATGAAGAAAAATCATATGATCATCTCAATAGATGCAGAAAAAGCTTTGGACAAAATTCAACACACATTTATGATAAAAACTCTCCAGGAAGTGGGCATAGAGGGACCCTACTTCAACATAATAAAGGCCATATATGACAAAGCCACAGCAAACATCATTCTCAATGGTGAAAACCTGAAAGCATTTCCTCTAAGATCAGGAACAAGACAAGGATGTCCACTCTCACCACTATTATTCAACATAGTTTTGGAAGTCCTAGCCACAGCAATCAGAGAAGAAAAAGAAACAACAGGAATACAAATTGGAAATGAAGAAGTAAAACTGTCACTGTTTGCAGATGACATGATACTATACATAGAGTATCCTAAAGATGTCACCAGAAACTACTAGAGCTAATCAATGAATTTGGTAAAGTAGCAGGATACAAAATTAATGCACAGAAATCTCTGGCATTTCTATACAGTAATGATGAAAAATTTGAAAGAGAAATTAAGGAAACACTCCCATTTACCATTGCAAGAAAAAGAATAAAACACCTAGGAATAAACCTACCTAGGGAGACAAAAGACATGTATGCAGAAAAGTATAATACACTGATGAAAGAAATTAAAGATGATACCAACAGATGGAGAGATACACCATGTTCTTGGATTGGAAGAATCAATATTGTGAAAATATACTACCCAAAGCAATCTACAGATTCAATGCAATCCTTATCAAATTACCAATGGCATTTTTTACAGAAGTAGAACAAAAAATCTTAAAATTTGTATGGAGACACAAAAGACCCTAAATAGCCAAAGCAGTCTTGATGGGAAAAACGGAGCTGGAGGAATCAGACTCCCTGACTTCAGACTATACTACAAAGCTACAGTAATCAAGACAGTATGGTACTGGCACAAAAACAGAAATACAGATCAATGGAACAGGATAGAAAGCCTAGAGATAAACCCACACACCTATGGTCAACTAATCTATGACAAAGGAGGCAAGGATATACAATGGAGAAAAGACAGTCTCTTCAATAAGTGGTGCTGGGAAAACTGGACAGCTACATGTAAAAGAATGAAATTAGCACACTCCCTAACACCATACACAAAAATAGACTCAAAATGGATTAGCGGCCCAAA
The DNA here is from genome assembly GCF_964341445.2 of Mesoplodon mirus. NCBI lineage: Eukaryota > Metazoa > Chordata > Mammalia > Artiodactyla > Ziphiidae > Mesoplodon > Mesoplodon mirus. The sequence goes on from NC_138980.1 coordinate 76,378,381, forward strand.
TGTAAGACTGGACACTATAAAACTTTTAGAGGAAAACATAGGAAGAACACTCTTTGACATAAATCACAGCAGGATCTTTTTTGATTCACCTCCTAGAGTAACGGAAATAAAAACAAAAATACACAAATGGGACCTAATGAAACTTAAAACCTTTTGCAAAGCAAAGGAAACTAAAAACAAGACTAAAAGACAACTCTCAGAATGGGAGAAAATATTTGCAAACGAATCAATGGACAAAGGATTAATCTCCAAAATATATAAACAGCTCATGCGGCTCAATACTAAAAAAACAAACAGCCCAATCCAAAAATGGGCAGAAGACCTAAACAGACATTTCTCCAAAGAAGACATACAGATGGCCAAGAAGCACATGAAAAGCTGCTCAACATCACTAATTATCAGAGAAATGCAAATCAAAACTACAGTGAGGTATCATCTCACATCAGTTAGAATGGGCATCATTGGAAAATCTACAAACAACAAATGCTGGAGAGGGTGTGGAGAAAAGGGAACCCTCCTGCACTGTTGGTGGGAATGTAAATTGATATAGCCACTATGGAGAACAGTACGGAGGTTCCTTAAAAAATGAAAAATAGAACTACCATATGACCCAGCAATCCCACTACTGGGCATATACCCAGAGAAAACCATCATTCAAAAAGACACTTGCACCCCAATGTTCATTGCAGCACTAATAGCCAGGTCACGGAAGCAACCTAAATGCCCATTGACAGACAAATGGATAAAGAAGATGTGGTATATATATACAATGGAATATTACTCAGCCATAAAAAGGAACGAAATTGAGTCATTTGTAGAGACGTGGATGGATCTAGAGACTGTCATACAGAGTGAAATAAGTCAGAAAGAGAAAAGCAAATATATCGTATATTAACACATAAATGTGGAAAGGAGAAAAACGGTACTGATGAACTGGTTTGCAGGGCAGAAATTGACACACAGATGTAGAGAACAAACCTATGGACACCAAGGGGGAAAGTAGTGGGGGGGAGGGGTGTTGGTGTGATGAATTGGGAGATTGGGATTGACATATATACACGTATATGTATAAAATGGATAACTAATAAGAACCTGCTATTTAAAAAAACAAATTAAAAAAAAGAAAAAATAATTACAGAATTGTTTGTCAAATAGGATTATGCAATTCACATTAGAAGCAATCATTGAGGATCTGCTCAAGAAGTGGGTCAGAGAATAGGCTGCACTTCACTTTCTCATCATAAATCCCTACAAAGGACAGAATATAGAGATCCATAGGCAGACACACTCCCAATAGGGTGAAGATCTGTCATGTCAAACTGGAGTAGCTGGTAGCCCTCCACCTCTACACACACTTGGAGAGAGAAAGAGTTACCATGCTCACCCAGCCATATCTCCAGACCCCACCCATCCCCTTGGAGAAGTAAGTGCCCCAGGTGACTGACTACATTCACTAGGAACAGAAAGCCCCCAGACCCAGCAGACAAATTGGTATACTCCCCCAGCAACACAGCCTAGCCTCTTACAATCGCTGGGGTCTGGCTGCAGTAAAACACTTCAGCATTCACATAATATTAACAGCTAGTATTCATTAATAACAAACACTTCATTACTCTCATAACATTAAAAGCTAATACTTATTAAGTGCTAGGGATGGGTAATATGGTAGGCTGCATTCCCAAACTTGGCATACGTTAGACATTTAATTCTCACAAAACCCTGTGAGGTCGGGGTATAACTGCCTTCATTTTATTTTTTTTTTAATATTTTATTTATTTATTTATTTATTTATTTGGCTGTGCCGGGTCTTAGCTGCAGCACGCAGGATCTTTGCTGCTGCATGTGGGCTCTTTTAGTTGCAAAGCGGGCTCTTAGTTGCAGCATGTGGGATCTAGCTCCCTGACCAGGGATCGAATCCGGGTCCCCTGCACTGGGAGCACGGGGTCTTTTTTTTTTTTTTTTTAATTTGTTTTTATTTTTGGCTGTGTTGGGTCTTTGCTCTGTGTGCGGGCTTTCTCCCGCTGCAGCGAGTGGTGCACAGGCTTCTCATTGTCGTGGCCTCTCCTGTTGCAGAGCACGGGCTCTAGAGCACAGGCTCAGTAGTCGTGAGACACGGGCCCAGTTGCTCCGCAGCATGTGGGAATCTTCCCGGGCCAGGGATTGAACCCGTGTCACCTGAATTGGCAGGCAGATTCCCACCTACTGCGCCACCAGGGAAGCCTGGAGCACGGAGTCTTAACCACTGGACCACGAGGGAAGTCCCACGCCTTCACTTTATAGGTGAGGAAACTGAGGCATATAAATGTGAAGTCATTAATCACACTCCAGGCCCTAGGGCTCTGGATTTCATACTCTTAACCACTTCACTAGATGTTTTCTTGAGCTAACAAGGGATCTCAATTACAAAGGTGAGGGCAGAGACATTTGAGGAAAACCAATGCCATGAAAAACAGGTAATACATATTAATATACATGGAAACAAAGTTAACAGAAGAAACTGCTCAAGAATTTAGATTAAGTATAATTAATGTCATCAGGGAAATAAGAACCTATAACATTCACAACAAAGAGTCAATTAGTTTTCACAGAAATGACAAAAATGATCATTCACTTTTTTTTCCATTGAGAATAATGGTTTATTTAAAAAAATTTTTAACATCTTTATTGGAGTATAATTGCTTTACAGCGGTGTGTTAGTTTCTGCTGTATAACAAAGTGAATCTAAATAGCAACAGATGAGGGAATTCCCTGTTTGTCCAGTGGTTAGGACTCTGTGCTTCCATTGCAGGGGGCACGGTTTGGGATCCCTGGTCTGGGAACTAAGATCCTACAAACCATGCAGCATGGCAAATAAATAAGTAAATAAATGGCAATGGATGAGCTAAATAGGAGTAAATTACAGCTGAAGAACAAATTACAATAGACAAGGAATTCTCACTTAAGCAGTTAACAATACAAAGATGTAGAGAGAATGAAAGAAAAGCCAAACAATGTGGAGGACTGATTCTAATATTTGATAACAGGTCTTCCAGAAAGAGAGAATAAAAGAATAAAGCAATGTAAAGCAATAATAGAACAAAATGTCCTAAAACTAAGGGAAGTTTTAGGTTCTCAGATTTAGAAGTCCTAATGAATGCTTGGTAAAATAAGTAAAACAAACATATCTTGACACATCATGAATAAAGTTTCCAGATTTACTAAGCATTTATATTTCACTGCTTTTGGTCACCTCGAAGTTAACATAACTAAAACATATCTAAAATTGGGTTCACCTAAACAGGTTCATTATTTTACTTTCATCATATTTATTACCAATACGAATATTCTTCCAGTCACCCAGGCTTTGAATGAATGCCTTCTTTACCTTTTTTCTGACTGCTATACACTGAATTATGTCCCCCACAAATTTACACATTGAAGCTCTAACTACACAATGTGATGATATTTGGAGACTGGGGCCTTTGGGAGGTAATTAGGGTTAGACCAAGTCATGATGGTTAGGCCTTCATGATGGGTTAGTGCCCTTATCAGATGAAATACCAGAGTTTGCTCTCTCTCCACCATGTGAGGACACAGTGAGAAGGTCCTCTGCAAGCCAACAAGAGAGTTCTCACCAGAACCTGACTGTGCTGGTACCCTGATCTCAGACTTCCAGCATCCAGAGCTGTGAAAAAATAAATTTCTGTTGTTTACACCACCAAGTCTATGGTATTTTGTTGTGCAGCCCAACCCAAGAAACTGACTGTATTTATTTATTATTCTACTTTGGCCCTTCCAGTTATAAAGAACAGAGACTCAAGCCAGGCCAGGACAAGAGTCATTGTAAAGACATATGTGATGTTATAAATGTGAGGGGAATCATATGGAAGTTCACAATCAAGAGATATCACAAGCCTGGTCTCACAATTAGAAACTGGAAGACAGTTCTGGAAACAAGTGAGTATCTATGGATCTGACAATCATAAACACAAGGAATGATCTTCATTTTTTAACATATTCAGTTCCATTCTATGGATTCCTTCTATCAATCTGCCTACTTGGGCTTCCCACCTCAAATTCACTAATTTTTACCTTTCATTCTGTGCAGCTTCTGATTAATTATAGTTCTTGCTTCCTTATAACTTTGAGTTGCTGTGACCCATTTTGGTCCTTACTTTTTCTTAGCCCTCATTGTGTATACCATTCATGTGTTACTTCAAATCAATTACATCCTAGTTTTGATTTTATTTACTTAGTCTTCTTGTAATTCCATTCTCCTTTACGAGACTGTCTATAAATAGTAGGTATTTTCCTTTTTACAAGAAATTCTGTCTTAATTGCTCAATTTAAGGAGAATATCCCTACATGGGAATGCATAAATTGTTGAACACCTCCAGTCACACTGGATATCACCTTCATCTGAACTTATAATATTTATCATTATACAAGTGACTCGCCAGTTAATCATAGGGTTGCTGTCCAATTCACCCATTCATTAGCTGTCTTTCACAATTATTAACTTTTTATATTGTTTACTTATCATGGTTTATAGCTTCTTGTCTCTCCTAGGCATTCTTTCTAGTATTAGAGCCTTTTCTAGTACTTAAAGTTATGTGCTTATTGATTCGAGTCCATTTTTCTCAGTCTCACGTAGCTTTGAGACAATTTAAGTGCTTCTGTTTTCCATTTGTAAAATAGGGGCAGCAAAGATCAATCAAAGCCTGTAGATATTAGCTGATTACAACATTGAAGTAGATTAAGATGCAGAAAGCAATGGCTAAAGACATAGGCTCCATTAGAAAACTGGAAAAAAAAAAACCCTCCCAAGATTGGTTTCAAGGTCTTGATTAGACAGAAGTCTCTCTGTTTTCCTTTTGACTAAAATCCCTGTTTATTTTCTCTCAGACCAAAAGAGCCCATAAAATAAAAATTGTTATTATTGATAATGAACTGGTGTGAGCAGTGGCATGGGACCAATGCTTTGTCACAAAATATTTCTTAGCAATACTTTTATTAATCATTGTTCCAAAAGGGAAATATCTACAATGGCTATTATATAGTTAATAGTTATATAGTTAATAGATGGAGAAAGTATCTGGTTCACACTCAACCCCCCACTTTCTCTGAGAACTGCATTGCTGCATTGGGGTTAACGCACAGGAGTCATGATTGCACAATGCAGCTGCTCACTACTCCTCACTGGAGGATTATTGGATGGGTTCTAGAAGCAAGTTTCGCTAATCAGATTTATCCCTCTCTGCGATGAGAGATTTGGGTGAGAGGGAGTCCAGTACTTCTGTGTACGGGACTACACCAAGCAGAGTGGGAGCTGGGGGAGTGATAATCTACGGCAGTGTGAACTGAGAGTCCCTGTAAGCTCATCTGCAGAGAGAAAGGAAACAATGACACAGATACACCCAGAAAAGTCAAGAGGGGGTAGAGTATAGTTCTTGGTTTGCTCAGCTCTAATCCTTCTAGTATATTACACTTTCGTTTTCAAAACCTAATGCATACAGTTGTCATTCTCTATTCTACCCCAAACTTGCTCTGTCACTTCAGTGTACTGCATCTATTTTTTGGCCACTTGTCACCTCCTTTGGCATTTCTAATTCTACATTTGGTTTACAAGCCCATTCACAGTTCTCTACAACTTGCTTCTTTTCCCCTTAGCGTCTCCAAAATGCTTCATCAATTTTGCATTTCATCTGTCTTGATCTCTGCCCCCTGAATATGCCTCAAATGCTACCTCTGTCTTTGCCCATTAGAATGTGTCTTTCTTCAAATGCCTGATTCTGGCTTCTCACTCTAGGTAGTCAAGCTTGCCTTCCTCACAGAAGATGTCCCTGTCCCACCCCTCCAGGTATTTATGACATCCTATGATAGTTTTCTAAATCATTCTTTTGGGTCCTATTATACACATCCATGTGGTGTCAGTTTCTGGTAGGTAATAACTTGACTGCATTGTGAGTAATTCAGGCTCACTGTGGGCTCCCAATCAGTGGACTGAGTAAGAAATGTTCCTTTTCTTCTCAAAAATATGTCTTTCTGGGATTAGGAAAGTAAAGTAGGCTAGAAAGAAGCAAAATTTTGTAGGATCCTGTAGGTAAATATATATAGTATCTCAAGAACTTTAGTTTGTTTTTAAAAAATTCTATAGTGATTTAATAAACTTACTGGTTTTGGTGATTTAAAATTATATTCCTTATATTTCACTTCTAGAAGCAACATATGAATATATCTTTACCTTAAAAACAAATTCAACATATACATACTACTATATATAAAATAGGTAACTAATAAGAACCTACTGTATAGCATTGGGAACTCTATTCAATACTCTGTAATGACCTATATGGGAATAGAATATAAAAAGGAGCGGATATATGTATATGTATAACTGACTCACTTTGCTGTACAGCAGAAACTAACACAACAGTGTAAATCAACTCTACTCTAATGAAAAAATTAATTAAAAAGAAAAAAAGAATAATGAACACTAGCACTCCCATTTCCACTTACATGAGTTTATATTAAGAATCTCTGTTCCTTGACACTGAACTATGACATGGGAGCTATCGACTTTGTTTCTGTTTTGCTTCCTGTATTGCAACTAAAATAAAGCCTTGCATAAAATAAACAAACAAAAAACAGAAACAAATCTCAGTAATATAGAATTGTACAGAATATAACAGGAGGGCTCCCTTCACGCAGCACCCCACCACAATCCCCTTCCCCATCCACTGCCCTCCACAGAAGAGACCACTGTAAGAGCTCCATATACACTGCTCCAGATTTTTTATTGAGTATTTACTTGTAAATATGAATATGTTTGTATTTTGTTAACAAAAAATACAATAATACTTTATAGTATTCTAAAATTTATTTTCTTCTGTTTAAGAATATATTATGTTTCCCTTTCTATGATAATACATGTAAATATACCATATTCTTTGCTATAACTGCATTAATAGTCCAAAGATAGATGTATAACAATTAATGCAACCATGTTGCCATTGCAACAATGCTACAGTGAAAAAAGATAAATTGTAGTGATTTCATTTGTCAGGTGAGTTTGGTGACACTGTTACCAGCTGGTTTTCCTCAAGCCTTAACAAGTCTTGCTTGCCTATCTGTATCTACAGATGAGTGTCAATATTGGAAATGAGTCTATTTACATAAGCTAAGTTACAATTCTCATTCCCTTGTCAGTGAAGGCAAGTTCTTATCTAGAATTTGAACCCAACTATGTGTGATTCCAGTGCCCATGTTTCTTTCATTTTTATCAGGCTTCCACTTTTTAAACATATTTTTTTTGTTCCTAAATGTTAGTGCTTATAAAATCTTCTGTAATGGGGGGCTTCCCTGGTGGCACGGTGGTTAAGAATCCACCTGCCAATGCAGGGGACACAGGTTCGAGCCCTGGTCCGGGAAGATCCCACATGCTGTAGAGCAACTAAGCCTGTGTGCCACAACTACTGAGCCTGCGCTCTAGAGCCCATGAGCCACAACTACTAAAGCCCGCACACTTACAGCCCATGCTCTGCAGCAAGAGAAGCCACCACCATAAGAAGCCAGCGCAATGCAACGAAGAGTACCCCCTGCTCACCGCAACTAGAGGAAGCCCGCAAGCAGCAATGAAGACCCAATGCAGCCAAAAGTAAAATATAAATAAATTAATAATTTAAAAAAAATCTTCTGTAATGGGTAAAATTGTATCTATAACTATTGTTTACTATTCATTAAAATTATTATTTCTTTAGAAATTGTTGGTATTTCAAAAAAGCAGTTGGTTAAATCAAGATTTCACAACATAGCAATAAATTGGTATTCTTTGTGTAGACATAGCACTATGCTTTCCTCTAGCTGGCATTTACAAATGCCCCCTTTTAACAATAATATATTGTTTGGAGATATCACAAATGAAATATAAATTATTTTTAAACAAGAAAGCTAACAATGGAAGCTAATTTGAATTATTCTCAGGAAAGCTTTAAAAATAATAGAAGATAGCTGACATACAACTGGCAGCACTTGTACAACACTGGAAAGGAATGTACTGGCCAAAAGAGCCATACTTAATACAATCCTGCTACAGCTGCATATATATTCATCTCCTTGGAATAGCTAAGCAAAGTTATAGACACCAGGTGGCTTAGTAGTAATACTTTGGTTCTTAGTGTTCAAATATTAAGGAGAAATACTTCTGCAACATACCGACAAAACATTCTCCTAGGTGCCTTTAAAGGGTTGAAAAAAGCACTCTTAAGATGTATCTTAAGAGTATCTTAAGGGTCTACTTTAAAGTCCCTTGGCAAGGCATTCACATGAATACAAAACACAGAGGGATTTTACTACCCAACGAAGAGAGCAAAAGGATGACAAGCTTATTCCCTCATTGTACTGACTTTATGGAGCAGGTGAACTTTATTTCCTCCCATCTGTGAACTGATATGGAAGGGACACAGTTATTGACAATCTCGATTGAGGACATGGGAAGATGTGTAGGAAATGTTATATCATTGACTGACTGTTGGCCATGGAAGAGAACCACCCAAGTATGCATTAATTAATGAGTGCACCAAACAGCATTTTATCAGGATGTTTACAAAGCACATCCTAGTGGAGAGTTTATCCTCATACTTTATCAGTTAAGCAAGCTTCTCTTGTTATGACTTTGACAGCTCCTCTTTCAGTTAAAAAATATATATATATTTATATATATTCAGTGTCAATATATATATATATATATATATATATATATATATATATATACACATATATATTCAGCGTCAAATAAAACACCTCGAAAAGTTTTTCTCAGAAGTCTACTTAGACTTCGTAATTTAGAGGAGCTGTTACATGGTGGCCTTTGGCTTCTTAGACACCATGTAAGTGAACATCTGAGAATGATTTCTTGTTCTTTTCCAGCTATCAGTAGGCAAAGTGTAAGGGGACACAGCTTTAACAAATTATTTTATTTCATAAGAGAAGCCTTGTACTACGTAAGCATGTTCCCAGCTGACATAAAGAGAAGCTCCAGTCCGTCAATAAGAGAATCTTAAAAGATATCTTCTTGGAGTGAAAATTTCTGGCCAACCATGAAAACCAAAATTCTCAACTCTGGCCAAATAAATGTCAAACTTTATCTTTTATTAAGAAACTCTACATCACGTTCTAAAGTGACAGTTTGGAAATGTATTAATATATCTCATGACTTAGGGCCAAATTATAAATGTTGTCAGTTTTGTAACCACTATCTCTCCTCCTGCACTTTGGTGGAGGGGAAAATAAGGGCTTGAAAAGTGGGTTTCACTCACCATCCAAATCCTAATAGCTATCCTCATCATCTCACACATTGGAAGAGGATTGAGAAAGAGAAGAACCTGGAAAAGGAGTAAATAACAGGAAAGGAGAAGGAGAGGGAGAAAACCCGAGGAGAAGGAAGCAAAAGAAAGAAAGAAAAAGGAGAAATGTGCCAGGGTAATTTGCCCCGATCTGCAAGTGGTATGTTTATGTTTGTTCCCTGACTGAAGGCGGGAGTTCACCGAGAGAGCTACAGAGACATGGCTCTGTCCACCCAACTCTGCCTCTCACCCAAGCTGTGCTCCATACATTTGAGGGGATGCAAAAAGAAAAGAATTGCATCTGCTGAAATAATTACATACAGGGCGATCAGTTTTCAGAGAAACATTGAAAATCATAAGTGGAAAAATAAAATAGGACAAGAAATTACAAAGTACACAGAAATATTCACCAAGGAGTAGGAATATATTTCAAGGAGTAGGTATATATTTCACTTTATAGTTTAAAAAATACTTGATATTTTTTTTCACTTTTCCTCCTTCTTTGATTTTTACTTTGCTTCCTCCTATTTTAAAGCCACATATATGCAAAGCAGATAAGGTTATACTTTATTTTTACTTAAAAAAGAAAGAAAAAGAATTGGACACTCCTAAGATTTGCAAGTTAAACAAAAACCTGAAAATATACTCTGTTCAGTAATTACAAAAAATGAAATGTTATATTAAAAAGTGAATTTACAAAAGTAGTTAAAACATATATACATATATAATACATTGATAGCATTCTATTTGATTTGATTAGATAAGGACAAATGGGAAAAGTGATGAAACAAAGTATTGGTCTTTATTTCCTGTTTTCTAAAGTTCAAATGGAATTAGACATTATTGTTGCTTTGGCATTAGTGAGGGTTAGCATGTTGCTACTGAGGCTTTTTAAAGTTTTTATGTAAAAGTATGTTTACTTTAAGCTTTATTCATATCAGCTAGTGAACTGCACCCAAAAGGAATTTTCCTGTTACATACATGTGAGGTCTGGTCCAAATAAAACCTGGATGATGAACAAAAGATCATGATGGTCTCCAGGTGGCCAATAAATTGCTTATCTCAAATATTTTGGAAAACACTTTTTTTCCTGTCATGTAGTATATCCAGCCCTACATATCCTTGGGTTGTGCATCCTTGGATTTAAAAACTGCAGATTGAAAATATTTTTTCAAAAATCCAGAAAGTTCCCAAAAGCAAAACTTGAATTTGCTAGCAACTATTTAAATATCATTTACATTGTATTTTAGGTACTTATCAATACATAGCTTTTTTTTTTTTAATGTTTATTTATTTATTTATTTGTTTTTGGCCGCATTCGGTCTTCATTGCTGTGCGTGAACTTTCTCTAGTTGCGGCAAAGCTAAGGCTACTCTTTGTTGCGGTGCGTGGGCTTCTCACTGCAGTGGCTTCTCTTGTTGCAGAGCACAGGCTCTAGGCACGTGGGCTTCAGTAGCTGTGGCTCGCGGGCTCTAGAGCGCAGGCTCAGTAGTTGTGGCGCACGGGCTCAGCTGCTCCACAGCATGTGGGATCTTCCCGGACCAGGGTTCGAACCCGTGTCCCTTGCATTAGCAGGCGGATACTTAAACACTGCGCCAGCAGGGAAGTCCCCAATACATAGCTTTTATATTGTACTAGGTATTATAAGTAATCCAGAGATGATTTAGAGTATGTGGGAGGATTGCACAGGTTGTGGGCACACACTACATCATTTTATGTGAGGAACTTGAGCATCCATGGATTTTGCTACCCTGGGGTGGTTTGGGGTGTCCTGGAACCAACCCCCCTTGTGGATACTGAGGGATGACCGTATTTAACTTGTAATCAGTCAGGGTGTATTTGTAAGATGCTATGGCTGGAGGCTCCTGTCTGGTTTATCTTGACATCACAGTCAGAGTTCATATGGTACTTTATACACAGTAGGGGGAAAAATAAATATTTGTTGGATGAATGAGTCATTACTATTCCTGAAAGTAGTTAAATCTTAAAGAAGAAATACCAAATAAAAGGTGAGGTGAGTTAAAGTCATTTGAATACATTCTGGAATATGAACACAGTTCACAACTGTCAAAGACAAAGCTAAAAGTACTTTCTCTTTTATTTTTATTATCCTGAGGTTTTTGCAGAATCACATCTTGCAACTTCTCAGATATACTTTTAAATTTGACTTATTTATTTTTCTTATATTTACAGAAGATATGGGAAAACATGTACCCACTGAAACAAGATAGGAGAAACAGTACCATGTTTAAAATTTTTATTTTAGTAAATTTTATAATTAATTTAATAATTAAATAATTAAAATCTAATCTCTTCCATACAGATAACAACTGAATACACTGAACTTATTTATAGCTAACTTGCTGCCAATTAAGATGTCACCAAAAGTCTGATTTTCTAGACAACCATTTTAATAATATATTTAAAAACTGAAATTCCGATTTCATGCAGAGGTCTCTGTGAAAATTATTTATTGATGCTTAGATCTCCATTCATCTGAGAGGTCTGCCCTGCCAAGTTTAGGTTCCCTGCTCTTCCAATGTAGATGGTTAGGGTGTTGTTAATGCCACTTGATTGTACCTTTTACTAGATGGTAAGGTCATTCAAGTCAGGAGGTATGTCATATTTAATACTGTACCTGCAGGTACAGCTTCCCTCAAATTAGTTGTTCAACAGTTATTTGGGATAATCACAAGACCAAATCTATTAGTCTACAAGTTTAAGGTCATGGTGAAAATGTCACGTTTTGAAGTACCTTAATAACTAGACAGTTTTTTTTTTCATGATGACATCCCTCATATCTCCTCAAGCTGCAACCATTTACTGTAGCATATACTAAAAGAATAGCATAGCACACATGATATTTAATTATTAGCCAGTTTAATTTTTGTCATGGATAATGTAGTTTACCTTCACTGTATGCTCCACTGTTTTTCAAACTTCAAAAAGATTAGGACACAAGAAGTCTAAGTTCTAAATGGAGTATCATTTCTACTTAAATGTAATGGGATAATAATAAAGTAGCCTCCCTTGGCCAGTACTTTTTTTCCTCAAATGAGGTAGTTTTAAAGACGATAGTATAATGACATGAGTTATAATAGTTGTTTCCCACTCTCTAGCCTTACTGATCATAGTAGAATTGGAACTGTTGCTTACAAAATGGGCAGAAAAGTGGACTGAACTCATAATAAATGAGACAAGGTTGCCAAGGACCGGCACAGATAGATACTCAATGAAAGTTCATTCCCTTTACTCCTTGCCCTGCCACTGAGCACAGGGAATTTTCCACAGCAATCAGGTTTGAAGCACACTTTGGCAGGGTTGGGAACTTTGACCCACTCTGAGCATGCACAGTGTTCATATGTGCTGGCATAAGAGTGACACACTTTCTGTCTCAGAAGACTCACCAGACTTAGCAGGACCCAGACTGAGGCAAACTAAGGGAGGTATGCAGGACGCCCCCATGCCCTTAGCCGGTAACAGTACTTGCAGAGCCTTGGCATCACCATCTAGTCCCATGGGGAGTACCACATCTTCTACATCAGGGAAATTTTCAGGCACCCGGACAGAACTGACTGGTCCTCCTTTCGCTCTGATGCTCTCAGGATTAATTTCATTGTGCCACACTCCTGGCCACCAGCAGAAAGCAAACCTCCCAGATCATATCACTCATTACCACTCAGACTTTCATCTCCAGGAGGCTCTTTGCAAATTTCCTAATTTTCCTCTAAACTCCTCTACACTCCTCTAAGCCTTTTATAAATTATTTATTTATTTTTTATACAGTAGGTTCTTATTAGTTATCTACTTTACACATATTAGTGTATATATGTCAATCCCCATCTCCCAATTCATCCCATCCTCTAAACATTTTAATGTGTCCTCTAAAATCCTGTACCTATAATCACCAAACTTTCCTCAACTCTGAATCTCTTCTTAAAATATTTCTTTTACCTTGCTATACCCAGATTGGAACACATTGTTTTTTTTTCTTTAAACTAGCCTTCCCTAGTGAAGGCTTTTTAATTTTCTTTTACTCTCTGTTTGCCCTGGGGTCAGGAGGTGGGGATGAGAGTTCTTGACCTTTTTTCACATTTGTAATGCAGTTAGTCCCATTATAAACCCTAACTCCTTATGCCACCCAAATATGTGGCATACATCAAACCTTCTCACCAATCTTGTTTCTCAAACGGGTGATTCACTGACGACATTGGTATCTTCTCTGTCATCCTTCTGGGTGACATCAACATCCTGTGAATGTGCCATCTAATACTCTGATGTCTTAATTCCTTGACTTCATCACCTCTAACAACCTTTCCCTATTCGCCTTCTCAGGCTGCCCCTAATATCCTAGTCCTAGTTTTCAACTGGAACCACTCTACCTCCTTCATCTTGTACACAAGTATCTTACTCTGACTACATCCTCCTCCCTTTTCATTTCCTCACACGACTCACAAATTCTACTACCTCACAGTCACTGTCACTCATCCTTCTACTTTTTCACTGCTCATCACCATCCTTGTAGCTTTTACTTATTTCCTTACTTTTTATTCCATGATCCATCATTACAGTTGCTGCCTTATTCTGACTTCTTAGCCACCCCAGAAAAACTCTGACCCAGTTTTAACACAGTTTTCTGCCATTATCTATATCTGTATCTGATCGTCTAATGTTGCTGGAAGAAATCACACAATGGGCTGACTGGTTGCACATCAGAGTCACATCAGCTAATATCACATGGCACTCAAAATTGCCGGGAAATTCTTTTATGTTTCCTAATAAAGTCAATTTCCTACTCTATAATGATTATTTAATACCTTTTCTTCTCCCTTAAACTGTCTCAATTCCTTCCCTTACTCATTCTTGGCTAATGATTATACCTTTTACTTTATTGAGAAAACAGACACTATTAGATGAGGATTCCTCATCTTCCTATCACTGAATCTACAAACCTGCCTACATCTGTATGCATCCTCTCTGCCTTCCCTCCTGTCATAAAGGAGGAGGAAGGAGTTCCTTCTCTTACTAAAGGCCAACTTCTCCACTTGTGTTCTGTATCCCACCTTCCCTTGTCTCCTCTGGGATTTTGCTCTTGCAAGATATTATCTTTGTCTTATAACATGAATTTCTCCTTTCTATTAAGTCACTCTACTCAGTATTCAAAAACATGGTTAAGAGTTTTATATCTTTAAGAAATATACATTTCCTTTGACCTCATATTCTCTCCAGCCACCATTTTCTTCTCCCCATTTCAAAGCAAAAGCCCTTAAAAGATTTGGCTTAACTTTCTTTCTACCCTCTTTTTCTCCTACCAATCATGCTTCAGTACACTTCAGTCTGATGTCTGTCTACCATGCTTCTGAAACTCCTCATCAAGGTCACCTACAAAACCCTGTGTTGCTAAATTCAATGACAACGTCTCTAGATTCACTTTTTAGCCACAGCTGACCTCCTCTCTCCTTCTCAAAACATTCTGTTGGTCTCCATGTTACTACACTCTGCTGGTTCTTATCCTACTTTCTCAGTGACTCCTTGGTCTTATTTCCTTGTTCTTTCGCCTCTACCTGACCTCCAACCAATGAAGTTCCCTGATAATCATTCCTGGACTGTCCAGATTTTTTCAATCTATGCTGTCTTCTTGAAGCAAACTTATCTCATCCCTGGCCTTTAACTGTCACTGAAAATTTCAGCATAGGTATTTTTAACTCTGATCTATTATCTATGCTATAGACCAATTCAGCTGTGTACCTGACATCTCCATATCAGATGTCTAACATGAATTTTAACCTCAGCACAGCCGAACATAAGTCTTGATTCCCACCTTGATACTACCTCCTCAGGCTAGTCTCCACCATCTCAATAAATGACACTGTCTCTCACCTAGTTTACTCAAATTAAAAAAAAAAAAAAAACGAAGATATCCTTAATTCTTCTTCTTCTTCTGTCTTTTAAAATCAGCAGGTTCGGGCCTCCCTGGTGGCGCAGTGGTTGAGAGTCCACCTGCCGATGCAGGGGATACGGGTTCGTGCCCCGGTCTGGGAGGATCCCATATGCCGCGGAGCGGCTGGGCCCGTGAGCCATGGCCGCTGGGCCTGCGCATCCGGAGCCTGTGCTCCGCAACGGGGGAGGCCACAACAGTGAGAGGCCCGCATACCGCAAAAAAAAATAAATAAATAAATAAATAAATAAATAAAATCAGCAGGTTCTACTGGTTCCATCTCCAAAAATTATCCATAAGCTATCAATTGTTACTTATTTCCACTGTTACCACCTTCACCTGCAAGCATCTCAGCAGCCTAACTGATCTCCCAGCTTCCAGCCTTGTTCTCCTATTCTAATTCTCCAGAGAAATCCAGAGAGATCTCTTAAAAACATTAATTAGATCATATTGCTTCCCTGTTTAGAAAACTATGAATGATTTTCCACTTCTCTTACAATAAAACCCTCCCATTTGTCTATAATACCTCACGAGATGTGGGCCCTGCCTACCTTTCTGGCCTTGTGCTACAGTGTTCACAGTACTTCTCAGTGTGCACCAGTGAGCAAGGGCTTCTGGTCCTTCCTCAGAAACACCGACCATCACCCATGGCAGGCTCCTTACTAAGCAACTTACTTAAAGTTGCCTCTGCCCATTCCTTCCTATCACATCACCTCCTAAGCTCCCTTCACTGTATTTTCAAGATTTATACTTATCTTGTTTAGTTTCCTGTTTATTTGTCTCCCCTAATAGGCCTTAAGTTTTATTAGGGGAGGGATCTGCTCTCCTTTTCACCTCAACGTTCCCAGAATTGAGCACAGTGAAGAGCAATGAGTAGGCACTCAACAAATATTTGCTTAATGAAAAAATGAATAAAGGAATGTATGAGATCACCAAATTCCTGTTCAAAATTTCATTTATAGCACACACATTTGTTATACAACCACAAAGCTGACATAAGAAGCCTTACATGGTGAAATGGTGGTTTTCACCATAAAAATACACTGTTCTTGAATCTAGAACTAAATTGTAATTAAATCCAGAAGCCAATATTTGTCTCCAAAGACATTTTAAACACTGCTCTTTTCCCATGATCTTTAGCACAGCCATAAACATCATAAAACGTGTGCATACTTCAGTTACTTTTCCAATGATTTCTTAAACTGATTCTGCTACATGATATCAAATGCAACAAATGAATAATCTGTGTTATATGTGACTTACTTCCAAATTAGAAGGCAAAACATTGTGCACTAGTACTGCAAAAGATAACTGCATGGTCAGTGTCCTTCATTTAGGATTGTAGATGGCTAATGCTCTAACACTTGACTTAGAGGGAGTATATGCATTATTCCTGTCTGACAAAACAGCTAATGCAAACAAACCTATGTAGGCAAGACTGTGAAATAGGGGAAATATCTCAAATAACTTGCTACTTATCTCTAATTATTAGTCCTCCCCATTCCACACAACCAAATCCATGCAAAACCTCCTTTTGATCCCTTATCCCTTTATTAAAATCTATCCTCAGGAAAAGATCTGGTGAACCATTCACCTGATATTATAAATTATAGGACAGCCAAATAGGTGACTTCTCCCTATTTGAACATTTAACATTATCTGGACATTTAACAAAGTTCTAATTTAGCAAAGCAAACAAAACAAAACAAAAAACTAACTAGAAAAAATAAAAATAAAAAGTAATCTCTAACATGGAAGATTTTTGCCTTTCTGACCCAGTTAGTAGAGGTAGTCTTGAAGAGGACTGCTTGTTAACATAAAATTTATATCAAGATTAAGGAAAATATTTCAGCTTGCTCACTGGGTCAGTTATAGCTCTCGACAGGTTTCAGGTTTTAGGATAACTACCTGAGGTCAGTTACTTAACTCCCTATAATCAAATTTGGTGCTGTCGGTTCTTGAGGTAGAATTTTGTAAGTTACTCTCATGAGCTTGCTGAGGAACCAGAAATTTAAACTCCTTTTCTAAACACATTTTTGTGTTTCTACTAATGAGGGTTAGATAATATGTGCCATTATAACAAGCACAAACTGCTCAAGGGTTTTCCACACAAGAAACAAAATAAGGAATTAATGTTTATTTGCTATATGAGGAGTGAGGAAAATTAAAAACAGCAATGCACCACTTTGCCCCATAATAACTGTCCTGCTAACTGTAACCACTATATATCTTGTAACCACTATACATCTCCCTACATGGGAAGGAAGTGATTGATTTCACCCCAAATGCATTGTCATTAAAAAAAATTAAAAATACAATCTTATTGAGTACCTTTATCAAACTTAAAACATAAATACGATATATCTTAACAAAAAAATAAATATTGAAACCCTGTCCCATGTGCGCAGGATGCTGATGGAACAAAATGATGAGCTTGGCTTGATAAAGCCAGGAGACAAAAAGGAATTGATATTATGATGAGCATTTAGCATTTAAAAATTGTAACAGGAGGTGCAAATAATTCAAAATTAGATGTATGAATATTTATTTTGCATTGACCTAATTAAAGATTTGCCTGAATAATTACTCTCTGGGGGGAAATGCATATTAGTTAGATGCTATGCTTCAATAAATGTATACGCAAATTAAACCCTAGAAGGTAGTAATGATATCTGGTAACAAAGGATATTCGTGAATTTTAATTCCAAGCTTCCTTAAAATTTCTTAGAAAGATTTTATCGTTTCTACCAGGGTTCCCCTTTCTGCACTCCTTCCAATTTATAATTTAGAAAGACACAGGCATCCCTAAAAGATGTAAGAAATACTTTTACATTCTTTAAAACTTCGGAATGCAATGACTATGCATTTAATTTCTATCTCTGCACTGCTTATCTATACCTATGTTAAAATATAGCTTTATGGCTTTCAAAATAAGCAAATGTCTTTAAATGTCAAAAAATGGAAATTTAGGGCTTCCCTGGTGGTGCAGTGGTTGAGAGTCCTCCTGCCGATTCAGGGCACATGGGTTCGTGCCCCGGTCCGGGAAGATCCCACAAGCCGCGGAGTGGCTGGGCCCATGAGCCATGGCTGCTGGCCTGCACGTCCAGAGCCTGTGCTCCACAACGGGAGAGGCCACAACAGTGAGAGGCCCGCGTACCGCAAAAAACAAACAAACAAACAAACAAAAAGGAAATTTAATGACCCATATATCAGTATTTTAAAGTCACTATCTGTGGCTTTCTCTTTCACTGAACCTCATCTTTAAGAATTAGGACATACTTGTCAGAAAGCACTCATTATTTTTATCATTTTGTCAGTTTAGTATGATGACTAGAGCTAAGCAAAGGACAGCTTTCTAGTCACTTCTGGTGTCTCTAACATTTGATACTAGCAATGTAACAGTATAGTGGATGAAATGCAGCATTCACCTTTCCCTTGGGTTGGGGTGCCCAGAGGCAGGTTCAGGTGCACAGAGCTTACTGAGGGAGCACCCTTGGGCAAATGGGAGTGAGGGAAAGAGTTAGAGCAGAAGAGGTTAAGCTTGATGTGGTCTCAACTAGAGTCTAACTGCAGTGTGACTGCTTGAGCAAGGGGGCCTCCTTCTGTATCCTCTTATCAGTCAGTCATTGGGTGAAGAAGGAAAGCCTCCTTCAGGGGTAAGATAACTCTTGTTGTGCCAACAGCAATTCCCAGAGAGGGAGACAGTTTGCGCTGTTAGCGGTCAACCCTGATAGCAGCTTCCTGACGGGCTCACTGACAGGACAGGCGGGGATCTGGGCTGCAGCCCAACAGTTGAGACAGCTAGGACTTCCTTAGCCATCTTATCTGTTCATCAATATGAATTTGCGTCTGTTAAAGAAACAGCCAAACATTTTTTCTTCTTGAGCTTACTAAATATTATTTTCGCCTCTGAAAATAGACTACTTAGTATACTTAACCATACAGTTGGCCTCCCAAAGGGATCTGTATGAATATACACTGAAGGAGTTTAGAAGGGGCCTTGAAAGAGCCACTTTTCCTCTTTCCTTCAGAAATACTGCTAACATAGGTTGAAAACTGTTCATTTACGTGTTTGATGTAAGAATCCGTTTCTCAGAAACCTAACCATTTGCTCATTTTGAGTGCCCATGAAGTTTCAAATTGTTTGCCTTTCTAATTTTCAGCATCACAGTTGCATGTTTTAATTTACAGCTTTCCGTGATATAATACTGAAAACACAAGAGCCATAGAGAATTCATCATAGACTACTGAGTAAATTCCCTGCTGGTTTGAGACTTCCCCACTTTCTCAAAATCACATATGGGCAAAGAAAGGCAGTTTGGACAGTTGGAACCTTTTCACAGTTTCAAATACATATTATGACATATCTGAATAACTTGGGGGAGCAAATTTTAGAATGAATATCTTGCCACATGATATGGAAATCAGTACTCTGGAAGTCTGATGACTATCTAAGGCTGACATCTAGACAAAGAGAGCCTCCCCTGTGACTTGATGGCACATGGTATACTTTTTTTTTTGCAATACATTTTTTATACACCTTTATTGAAGTATAATTGCTTTACAATGTTGTGTTAGTTTCTGCTGTACAACAAAGTGAATCAGCTATATGTATACATATATCCCCATATCCCCTCCCTCTTGAGCTTTCCTCCCACCCTCCCTATCCCACCCCTCTAGGTGGTCACAAAGCACCGAGCTGATCTCCCTGTGCTATGCAGCAGCTTCCCACTAGCTAACTATTTTACACTTGGTAGTGTATATAGGTCAGTGAGGTATACTCTAAATGCAAGACAATTACTCAGTGTTTCCATGAAAATGGTCACTGATTAGTGGTTGAAAGTTCAATTTATTGTGAGAACAGCTTTATCTCAAATTTATTGGAAAGACACCTAAAGGCCTCAATTAGCACTCAGGTGCCAGGGCTTCCAAGTATCTAGATGCTCAGCAATCAGTGATGTGGTCAACAGAGCACAAAACGCTGGACTGAGGTTCAAAATACTTGCAGTCACACTCTTCACTTTCCACAGGGAAGAAATAGATTAATTTCACCTAAGTCAACCTCCCTAAAGCTATATATAGTGTCAGTGTTAAAATTTGAACTACTTAGACTAATATCCAGAATCTTTCCAAATGGAGCACTGGAAAATCAAATATCACAAAGAGAATGGGGCACCAGAAAAGTTGCCACAATTTGTGTGTAGGAAAAAATTAAAAAGTTTATGCCACAGGGAGAAACTCTAAATCCTAGACAATGACTGCAACAAAATAAAAGTCTTATAAAAAGACTTAGCATTCAATAAAGTAACTTTAGGAATATTATGAAATAATCACAAAGCTGTCTCCCCCCCCAACCACCACTCCCTGCCCAACACACACACACACACACACACACACAGACACACTCTCTCTAATCCATCATCTATTTTCATTCTATGAACTGTCCTGTTGCTGGAACTCTATCCTGGTAGATACACTTAAATCACTCTGATGTCCTAGAAAGGGAATCTGCCACACAATTGCCACCTTGCTCTTGGTGCATCTTTTTTTTTTTTTTTTTTTGCGGTACACGGGCTTCTCACTGCCGTGGCCTCTCCCGTTGCAGAGCACAGGCTCCGGACGCGCAGGCTCAGCCGCCATAGCTCACGGGCCCAGCCGCTCCGCGGCATGTGGGATCTTCCCAGACCGGGGCACGAACCCGTGTCCCCTGCATCAGCAGGCGGACTCTCAACCACTGCGCCACCAGGGAAGCCCCTTGGTGCATCTTTAATTAGAGGCAAATCAAAATCAGAAACATGCTGTGAAAATGTTATAATCTCCTAATTTTTCAAATTTTTTCTTCTATCTCTAATAGTTTCTTAGGAACCATCCACTGTAGAAACCTCTGAATTTTGGCATTATTGTGATGCTGTTTCTTTTTCTTCTGAAAATTTCAAGTAAATTTAATTACGATAAGTAGACAAGGAGAAGAGACTGGGAAGTAAAGATAATCTAGTGACTATGCTTGCTTCTTCTTTCGTAATGACTTCGGTTCTAATTCTACTAAAAACCAGGCATTCACTCTTAACCACAATAATTGTTCACATATTGTACACTGTGGTGCAGATAAACATTTTCTACCCAGGCCACAGTACATTCATTGTCTTCTGCTGCAGATGTAGAGGGAACTAACCATTTGGCAAAGGGAATAAATGACAGAAATAGTCAAACAATGCACTGTGGAGAGGAAGGTAGAGAGTCCCTGCAAATGAATTAGCTGCCTCACAGTATCACTAAGGCTTTGATGTACTTCATTCTTTCCCAATCTCTGCATGTAGGGTATGAATCTCTGCATGTAGAATCTCTACATTACTTACTCTTTTTTTGGTTAATACAAATTCATGGCCATATTTAAGGGAAAGTTTATAAACCCTTTTTTAAAAAGTCATAATTATGACCAAGAATAGCACAGTCACCCTCTAAGTTAAGAAGTGTATTTTCAAGTTTAATAACAATCAGCTGTATTTTTATGAGAAGGTAATAGAGCAATACTAATTTATAACTTGCCAAGGAGATAAACATAAAGAGGGGTCTTTTTCACTCTAACTGAATCCTTTTCAGGGACAAATGATCTGGGAACAGAAAGGAAAGGATAATTACACAATATTAATACTCTGCCATTTTCCTAGGCAGAAGAATCTAAAGTCATTTCCTACAGATAGTTAAATACAAAGCAAATGTAAATTTCAGCAATTCCCTCTGCTGCAGAAATTACCGTACCAAAACAGGTATCTTCTGAATTCAGTAGCACTGCATATCAAAGGGGCTAATGAAAGATCAAGTTCAGGTTAATAATATTTATCCCACTTACCATCCTCTCACAGCCATTCCTTAACAGTCAAATAGAAATAGCACCACAAATTAAGGGTCAAGAGGATAAGTGATTCTAAAAATAAGTAACTCATTACCAATACTAATGACCCTGGGATTAAAACCCAATCTGCATTCTTTGCTCTATACATGATCATATGACTGTTTTTAGGTGAAGGTAGGATTGGAACAACTTGCCTACTAACATCACAAGGGGAAGGTTATTTCTCCCAGGGGATCAGGCTCTGGGACACTGTCTGCTGCCCACTATGTACCCAGAACTGTGCTGGGCACTTTGGGGAGTGTCTACTTTTGTCCTTGACTTTAAAAACTTTAAATAATAAAATAGTGAATCATACTCTTAATAAAGAACTCAAACAAAATAGGAGACTATAAAGTGAAAAGGAAAAGTCCCTTC
Organism: Mesoplodon mirus; assembly: GCF_964341445.2. NCBI lineage: Eukaryota > Metazoa > Chordata > Mammalia > Artiodactyla > Ziphiidae > Mesoplodon > Mesoplodon mirus. The sequence goes on from NC_138980.1 coordinate 76,400,909, forward strand.
TCCATCTCATTCTTGTAAGGTAGCCACTATTAAGTTTTTATTATATAAACTATTACAGAAGTGGAACTGCTGGGCCAAACGATGTGCAAACTGCCTTTGCTTACACCCCACCCCCATACCATCTTTCATCTGAAAGCACTTTTTAAGAAATTTTTAAGAAATTGATCCTTTTGCTGCTTTACAAATAAGGTTTGATTTCACCAAATTTAGTAGTCTCTGCCCTGTGGGCACAACACAGCTCAGTTTTCTGTATCTTCTTTGGCAAGAAGGAGGTGAAGGTGGGAGGAGTATAGGACTCCAAGGTCTGAGTTCTTCTTAACAGCCCACTCATACTGACTGCAACTTTTTCTGCAATCTTCTGGCAGTTTAACAAGGAAAATGATTTTTAATCAATGAACAAATCAACTCTATGTTTAAAAAGGAGAGCATCTATTTATTTTTCCTTTTGTTGCTTATGCTTTAGGTGTTTTCTTCTAGGAGTTTTATAGTTTTAGGTCTTGCATTTAAGTCTTTAACCCATTTTGAGTTATTTTTTGTGCCTGATGTAAGATATGGGTCTAGTTTCATTCTTTTACATATGAATATCCAATTTTCCCAGCACCATTTACTGAAGAGACTGCCTTTTGTCCATTGAGTACTCTGGCTTCCTTGTCAAATATTAGTTAACCATATATGCATGGGTTTATTTCTCAACTCTCTCTTCTGTTCCATTGACTATGTGTCTGTATTTATGCCAGTACCATACTGTTTTGACTCCTACAGCTCTGTAATGTACTTTGAAATCAGGAGGTGTGGTGCTTCCAGCTTTGTTCTTATTTCTGAGAAGTGCTGTGGCTATTTGGGGTCTTTGGTGGTTGTGAACTAATTTTAGGATTTTTTTTCTATTTCTGTAAAAAATGTCACTGGGGTCTTGATAAGAATTGTGCTGAGGGACTTCCCTGGTGGCACAGTGGTTAAGAATCCACCTGCCAATGCCGGGGACACGGGTTCAAACCCTGGTCTGGTAAGTCCCACATGCTGTGCAGCAACTAAGCTCATGTGCCACAACTACTGAGCCTGCACTCTAGAGCCCGTGAGCCACAACTACTGAGCCTAGGCGCTTAGAGCTTGTGCTCCACAACAAGAAAAGCCACCGCAATGAGAAGCCCACGCACCGCAACGGAGAGTGGCCCCCGCTCGCCGCAACTAGAGAAACCCCGCACACAGCAACGAAGACCCAACACAGCCAAATAAATAAATAAATAAATTTATATTAAAAAAAAAAAGAATTGTGCTGAATCTAAAGATGGCCTTAGGTAGTATAGACATTTTAATAATATTAATTCTTCTAATCCATGAACAGGGATATCTTTCTATTTATCTGTTTCTTCTTCAATTTCTTTCACCAATGTCTTGATCTAAAGTCTTTTATTTTTTGATGTTATTGTAAATAGTATTGTTTTCTTTACTTCTTTTTCAGATAATTCATTTTTAATGTATAGAAATAAACAAGTGGAACTACATCAAACTAAAAATCTTATGCTTAGAACGCTTCTGTTTAGTAAAGGAAATCATCAACAAAATAAAAAGACTACCAACAGAATGATAGAAAATATTTGCAAACCATCTATCTGATAAGCAGTTAATATCCAAAATACATAAGGAACTCAACAACTCAATAGCAAAAAACAAATAATCCAACTAAAAATATTGAGCAAAGGACCTGAATAGAGATTTTTCCAAAAAAAAGATACTCAAATGGCTAACAGGTACATGAAAAGGTGCTCAACATCACTAATCACCAAGGAAATGCAAATCAAAACTCCAATGAGATACCACCTCACACCTGTTAGAACGGTTATTATAAAAATGACAAGAGATAACAAGTGCTGGTGAGGATGTAGACAAAAGGGAACCCTTGTAGATTGTTGCTGGGAATGTAAATTGGTACAGTCACCATAGAAAACTGTATGGAGGCCTCTCAAAAAATTAAAAACAGAACTACAAAATGATCCAACAATTCCACATCTAGGTATATACAGGAAGGAGGTGAAATCACTGTCTTGAAGAGATACCTGCACCCTAATGTTCATCATTATTTATAATAGCCAAGAAATGGAAATAACCTGTGTCCACTGACAGATGAGTAGATAAAGAAAATGTGGTATATATAAAATGAAATACTGTTCATTTGTAAAAAGAAAGGGTATTTATGAATAAATCTAGTGGGCATTATGCTAAGTGAAGTTAAGTCAGAAAAAGACAAATGCTTTATGATCTCACATGTGGAATCTAAAACAAACAAACAAACAAAACTCACAGGAAGAGAGAACAGATTGGTTGCCAGAGGCACGAGGTAGGGGGTGGGAGAAGTGAGTGAATGGGGTCTAAAGGTACAAACGTACAGTTTTAAGATGAATAAGTTCTGTGGCTGTAATGTCCAGGATGGTGACTATAGTTAATACTGTATTGTATATTTGAAAGTGACTAAGAGAATACATCTTAAAAATTTTCATCACAAGAAAAAATTTACAACTATGTGAGGTGATGGATGTTATATAAACTTATTGTGGTAAGCATTTCATAATATATGTATATATTTGATACACATATATCAAATTATTATGTTGTGCACCTTAAACTTATACAATATGTCAACTATATCTCAATAAAACTGGAAAAAATATACCAAAATAGTTAATATACCAAAAAAAAAAAAAAGAAGAAGAAGAAGAAGGTCTACAGCACACCAAACTAAAGTGATTGTAATTATTACCCACTTCAAAAGTAATCTTTGTGCATTTAAAATACTTTTTAAATGTAGTGCTCTGGATAATTTATGACATATAAACAGAGAAATATAATTAGGAAAATACCATCTAGAGAAATCTAGATCTTGAAGGCAGGCTGGATTTCTCTTTGTTTTACTGTCAGTCCGTTATGAAATCCCACTTGGCTCAATCGTCAAAACATATCCAGGAAACTGCCTCTTCTCCCTCTCTCCTCCATTACTACGTTTGGTACAGGTCAATCTAACATCTCTCACTTGGATTATTACCACAGCCTCCTACCTAATCTCGCTGCTTCTTCCTTTGTTTTGATATAGTATATTTTCAACATAAGTTGAAATGTAAGTCAGACCATTGTCATTCCTATGATCAAAATACTTCTATGCATTCCCATCTCACTCAGCATAAAAGTCCTAGTTCCTAAAACAACTTACAAGACCTTACTCACTATGTCCCTATTACTTCTCATCTTTTCTGTCCATTCCTCTGCCCACACTGTACTAGCCATACTGACTTCCTTTCTTCTTTAATACGCCATGGAAGTGCCTGTCTCAAGACCTTCGCGCTTGCTCTTCTGTCTGGGATGTTCATCCTTGGTGTATTTGTCTGACTCGCTTCCTGAGCTCCATTGAGTCTTTACTCAAATGTTACTTTCCTAGTGAACACTTCCCAATTTAAACTCACAACACACTGTCTGCTCCCACCCATCAGCACTCTCTGCCCTGACTTCTTGCTTCATTTTTTTCACCATAGCACTTATTACCATGAAGTATGCTAAATATTTTTCTTTGTTAAATTGTTTATTTCATTTTTATAAATATGAGTTCTGTGAAGTGAATAGCTTTCTCTGTTTTGTTCACAGTTTATCCACAGCCCCTAGATCTGTGCCTGTACCAGAAATATCTGTGGAACGGATCCTTTCTTGCTTTTGAAAGGAAACCAATTAAATGTCAATGAAGAGAATGGTGACAAATGCTCATAATAAAACATTGCTAAAACTGTCAGTGCTCAAATTTCTATTTGGGGAAATGAACCATTCTTTTAAAAAATATAAAGCTGTACCTCTTATAAATATGGAAGAGATGAATTCTGAATAACTCAGATGTTAATAATGATAGACTCTCCCATAGGAGAATCATTCAAGATTAAAAGCTAAAACTCATCAGAATACTCAATGTAAAAGAAAGTAAAATGTGCTTCCATTTCATTTATGCTCTTTGTAGACAATAATATAGAAACCCCTCTCCCCACAAATCTTAACTTCCATATTATTCTAACATAAGAAAAATGGTTTATAGCCACACTAAACGTTAAGTTCTATTTCAAGTGGTAAACCACAAAACAATTTGGGAACAAGCATCTGGGAGACTTTACTGTATAGACACACTTGTGTGACAGCCAACAGCAAGATTTATTTGAATTTGATCTGTTACTCTCCTCAGCAACGTCTTCCCTAAAAAATTCACTCTTTTTGCAACTTGCTAAAATGTATTTTCCTAATGCCAAAAACACATTTTTACATTTAAAGCTACCTTTCAAACATGCAGGGAATTGCAAGCTGAATTTCTTGAATCTGTTCTGATATGGTTAACTGTATTTACTCACTTGATTTGTACTAAGAGGAGGAGCAGTAATTGATCAATATTATCAAACTCAAGGGTTTTATTGCAACAAAAATAAAAAAGGAAATATAAAGTAAAGAATGTAGAAAACAAGTCTACCCCAGCTTTGGGCAGCCTAGGAACAAGAACTCTGGGATCCTCAGCCACTCAGATTCCAGCTCCTCCATTTACCAGTGGGCTGTGTTTCTCATATATAAGAATTAATATAAGGATTAAAATCCAATACGGTTTATAAATAAAGTGCTTAGTAGAGTGTCTGCCAAATCAGTGGTAGTTATTATGATTAGTGAAAACGCATCAAAAGCATCTAACACTTCTGGGCCTTCACTGGCAGTCCAGTGGTTAAGACACCCCCTTAAATGCAGGAGGTGTGGGTTCGATCCCTGGCCTGGGAGCTAAGATCCCACATGCCTCGGAGCCAAAAAAACAAAACATAAAACAGAAGCAATATTGTAACGAATTCAAAAAAGACTTTAAAAGTGGTCCACATCAAAAAAAATATGTTTAAAAAAGCATCTAATACTATCATCATTCAATAAAGTTCCATCTATCACATGATAGTTTCATGAAAGAGAATCAGTAATTGTACATCTATGGGTCAGGGAGACCCCAACAGTATCTCATCTTTCCACTAATGTCTCTCATGTCTGTGTCTAAACTGGAAGGGTGAGAAACTACCTCTGGCAAGTGGGAGAAAGAAGAGTTAAAGAGCAAAAGAAGGAAAGAGTGGAGTCCAGTATATGCTGGAGTTGGAGGGAAAAGGAAAACTCTGAAGAATATTCAGAATTCTGAACTGTTACACTAGATTGAAAAAATTTAATTACTTAAATGAGACTGTTTCATGACTACAAGTACATGAAGGACTTTTATTTTATAATTATAAACAGAAATACTAGGGGATTTGTTACAAATGGAGATGCCCCACACAAATTCCCCTCCAAGAAAGCTCTGGATGGCCACGTGTGAGGAGCATGGTTAGCTGACAGCCTCCAGCTGTCAGCTTCATCTGGGTCTGCCTCAGCTTTTAAGCCAAGGGCACAGCCTTCTCAGTGTGGTTCCCACTCCATGATGGAACAAGGCTCTGGTACAAGGGACTGGTCCTTTCCACCCAACATGAGATGCTTCTAAAGTACATTCTGCTCAGAGCGCCCCCTATTGGGCTGGCAGAGACTTTGTCAGGGCTGCATGGCTGACTGATGGCTTCCCTGGGTCAATGAATCCTGACCCTTGCCTTTTCTTTTCACACGTGTTAATTCTGCAATAAACCTTCTGCACTAATTCCACCCCACTGTCCGCTTCCTGGAGAATCCAGCCTGCAATAGGACTTGTTTGAGATTCGCCTTGGGAAATTCCAACAAACTTTGGGATTACAGATTTATCCTATAGCACCAACCTCTCTTTCATTTGTACTCAACTTTGATTTCTCAGGCATGTTCTAGACAGTAGTCTACTCTACCTCTAAACTTCAGGGGACTCATTTTATGCCCTCAGAGTAGTCTCCTTAAATCCCCTTTCTTAACCTGAGGTGAAGTGGGTAGGACCCCTTAGAAGGTAGAGGATCAGAACACACAGCAGACTTGTCTTCAATAAATCTCCTTGAAGACTGTGTTACTAGGCTTGGGGTAGGAGGTGGCATCCTGCACTGTTCTCATTTTTTAAATAGGGGATGTTCAGTCACAGCAGGTTCTCTCTGAGGGAAGCCTAGGCAAGATTTGCCTTGACAATGTGTCTCAGTCAAAGCTTCCATTTTAACCCTCTATTACACAAATAAGCACCATCTAACAAAATATTATTACATTAATAGAAATATAATACACATAATCTAGGTACTAGGAATACTATCTTCCAAACAATGACCCTTTTAGGAGGGAAATACTCTCTTATTATTTAAAGTTGCCACACATTTCTAATATGTCAGAAAAATGATTTGCAAATGGCTCTCATAAGAGACCGTAACTATAGGGAATAGGACATACTACAGAGATGCAACAGACACATTCCAAACCCATGCATATGTAATTACATAACTGAATTTATGGACAATAAGTAGTAGAGGAATAGGGATCAGTCATAAGTGAACACAAGTTTGCTTTTACTTGGAATTTGCTATATATTTCATTGAATGCCTACACTCTGATTTCTTTTTTTTTAAATAAATTTCTTTATTTTTTATTTATTTATTTTTGGCTGCATTGGGTCTTCATTGCTATGCGTGGGCTTTCTCTAGCTGTGGAGAGTGGGGACTACTCTTCATTACGGTGCGTGGGCTTCTCATTGCGGTGGCTTCTCTTATTGTGGAGCATGGGCTCTAGTCACGCAGGGTTCAGTAGTTGTGGCACGTGGGCTCAGTAGTTGTGGCACTCAGGCTCAGTAGTTGTGGCTCACGGGCTCTAGAGCACAGGCTCTGTAGTTGTGGCGCATGGGCTTAGTTGCTCTGCAGCATATGGGATCTTCCCCAACCAGGGCTCAAACCTCTGTCCCCTGCATTGGCAGGCAGATTTTTAACCACTGCACCACCAGGGAAGTCCCTCTGATTTCTTAAATTGCAAATTTATCAAGGTACATCTAAGCTGAAGATCATTTCTTCCTCCTACAAGTTTCTAGCCTGTTTTTGTGAAATATCAAAATGTTTGGCTTGGGCACATTTCTGTTCAAACAAGTTTCTTTTAATAGAGATAATTTCTTTTAAAAACTGAAAACAGTAGATTGTTACATATTTACCTAAATGTCACTTCATGACATCACCTTGCATGCTTCATGAAGGAAAATATTGCACCTACTGGGTTCAATTTTGTGTTCCAGCATCTTACACAATTCAGGTACATTGCTGAATGAATAAGTTAACTTTTATCAAACCATGCATGGTATTAAATATATTCTATAAAACAACATACACGGTATTCACATTTTATGCAAAATATGTACCCCTGCAGACCTCAACCAATTCAAAACTTGTGTAATTCACATGAATCCTGATGACCACTGACAGTTTTATTGGTTTACTAGCCAAAGCAATGATGCCACATGGAAATCATAAACAAAGTATACATATAACTTAACCACCCATCTTTGGAATTTTGCAATTCTTCAACAGGTAAAGAGTTAATTTGGGGCATCACTCTATTAAAAATTTTGTACACACGGTGAGACAAAAATATTGTATATTACACTATTTCAAATTTACATAATGCAAATTTGCATAAAATCCATTAAAGGATGAGATAGCAGCAAACAAGTATATCTTGGATGAATAAAGACAATTAGAGTCTAATAATGTCAGTCTTTGAACAGACCTTCAGTTCCCCCATGTGTCAATAAAGATGCAGAAGTTCAGGACCCATCTGCACACATAGGGAGAAGCAGAATCCAGGTCTTCTTATATTATGCTATCTGCCTTTTATCTTTAATTAGTAATATCCATGTTTTTCAAAGAAAAATTAAGAACTAGGATTTCATTCTCCCAGAACATGCCTATACTTATGCTATACTCTAGCTATTAAAATTAAGAAAGTAAAAACTATTCTGTTTTGCTTCTACAGTACAGTACAATCAGGCAAAAACTTTCATATTTTTGTGTAGCAAAGTGTTTTATAAGAAACTAATATGCTAATGAATCTTAACTACCATTCTTCAGACCATCTTCAAACCTTCAAAGCAAAGTTCAGAAGTCAGAGACTGGGCTTATGAGTACTCTTCAACAGTAGCTCCAGGGGGTAAGACCGAGTCCCCAACAGCTGCACAGAACTACCCTGACCTCTACCTCTGGGAAGAGCCCACCCAGAGGGCGCTGTGGGATCACGCCTCAGATATGAGCTTAATAGCATTTCAAAGGTGGATTTTGGAATTTAAAATGTCAAATTATTACTAATATAACACTTTTCAAAAACTATTTAAAGTCACTATTGAATTAACATTATTTTCAGAAAATAAAATAATAATAAAGAGTAATATTAAAATTTTTCTTTTTGAACAATGACCTACGCATGAGCAATTGCATCAGTTGTGACACAGGCTCCTTTGGGGGAATTAACCCTGAAATGGAGTTTTAACAATAAAAATAGCTTTACTCAACTTGCTGATAAAGGAAATTTAAACCCTCCTGCATCCATTGGTAGAAGAAATAAAAAACATAGCAATTAAAAACAACAACAACAAAAACCTCTTCTAAAAACTATGGAGGGAGTAAAAAGATCAGTGGTTGCCAGGGGTTGGGGAGGGTGGGGAGGGATGAATAGATGGAGCACAGGGGATTTGGGGGGGGCAGTTAAAACACTTTGTACGATACTATAACAGTGGATACTTGTCACTATACATTTATCCAAACCCACAGAATGTGCAACACCAAGCGTGAACCCTAATGCAAACTATGGACTTTTGGGTGATTATGATGTGTCAATGTAGGTTCATCAATTGTAACAAATATACCACTCTAGTGGGGGGATGTGTGCTGAAAAACTATGACATTTAAAGTTTCCCTTTTAACTCATTAGAACAAAATATCAGCAATGATAGATATTTTAAGAGAGAAAATGCAAATTATTGTTAAAGTATCCAAAATAATAAAAAATATAGATAAACCTAGAGAATAAATTAGAGGTTCTCCAGAAAGAAAATTTTAAAATAACGAGAAATAAAAATCGGAAAACTAATTTAGGAAAAACACTAAGTACAGGACAGATGCAAACATTTGTGTCTATAGTAATATTCATTTGTAATATCCAGAGGAAAGAAGGCTAATCTGCTACATTTTATGCTTTTCAGCTGTCAAACAAAGATATCATCTGTCGTTGAGAAGAAGTCTTTGGACTTCAAGCCCCCATTGCTGAAGGAAAGATAGAAGTGGAGCTGGCGGTTAGGGGAACCAACACTTTCTCTGTGTGCCCAGTGACAACCAATGCAAATGTTCTCTCTGATGGCAAGAAGAGGCTATGTTACTGGGGGCTCTGGAAGATCTGAAACAATGTATTAAATAAAACCCCAGGCATTGTTATTAAAAAAAAATGAAAGGGAACTAAGAGCTACTGGGGAGCAGCAGAACATGATTAAATACATTTACAGGGCTTCCCTGGTGGCGCAGTGGTTGAGAGTCCGCCTGCCGATGCAGGAAACACGGGTTCGTGCCCCAGTCCAGGAAGATCCCACATGCCGCGGAGCGGCTAGGCCTGTGAGCCATGGCCGCTGAGCCTGCGCGTCCAGAGACTGTGCCCCGCAACGGGAGAGGCCACAACAGTGAGAGGCCCGTGTAACGCAAAAAAATTAAAAAAAAACAAAAAACAAAAAAAAACATTTACAATATACTTCAGATGAACTGCAAAATTAATATTATAAGCACTAAGTAGTATAAATATCTAAATCAAATACCTCATTTTATAGATGAAGAAAGGGAGACCCAGAGAATTTAAATTCCTTGTGAGGCAGTGGTATGGGTGGAATTCAGAGCATAAGGGCTTGGGCCAGACAGTCTATTTTCTCATGCCAGCTCAGTTGCTTATTTGATATATATCATATATATATATGATATATATAAAATTAAGATACTTAATTTTTTCTAAATGTCAATTTCCTCATTTGTTGAAGGAGTATAGTATGGCTCTAAACACTCAAAGTTATTATGAGGATATAATAAGATAATAAATGTGTAGCACAGGGCCTGCTACATAGTAAATTACCTAATAAACTGCAGTGTTTATTATTGTCACACACAATTCATTTTGAGTCCAAGAGATCTGGGTGGAACAAAGCTCCTCGCTCCAGATCTGTGCAAAACAGGACTTCACTTACTCCTGGGGGGATCGGGATAAATGGGTTTTTGCTGGAGGTATGGAAGAAGTACTATTCTTTTTTCTATGGGATCACCAGCACTGATTTCCATACAAACTGTCAGAGGCCATCCTGACACCCGAGGCTGCCAAGAATTATAACCAACAAACAGGAAAGTAGGTGGGAGGGAGACAGGATAGATGAGGTGACAAAGGGACAGACCTAGAAAGACAGAGAGAAGGAGGGAAAGAGAAGAGACACAAGGTGGAGTAGAGGCAGGGGAAAGAGGACAAGGGGACAGAGAAAAAGAGAGAGATGTAAAGAGGCAGAGAGATAGAGGCAGGAAGAAAGACACAATGAGAGAAATGATAAAGGGAGACAGTTTTAAGAGAGAGAAAAGGCAAAGAGAGAGAAACAGAGACAGAAACAAAGAGGCAGAGACAAAAACAGAAAGTATCAATAACAGAAAGAGAGAGAATCACAGAAAATCATGGGGGGAGGGGGGAGAGAGAGAGGAGGAGGGAGGGAGAGAGAGGGCGGGAGAGAGAGAGAGAGAGAGAACTGACTGAATTTGACTGATTTTTCTCAGCACCCTCTCCAAATGAATCAGAAACTAGTACCACCCCTGGATATTTCAGTGATGTGAGACAATACATTATCACTTTCACTATAGTGATTTAAATTGGGTTTCACTTCAACCAAAATAATTATTAAACAGTTCTTATGTACGAGGCAACATGTTGGATGCTCAAGCAAATAACAATCATCATGATTATCTCATAATTGTTGAGAACTGCTACACATCTGGAATTTTGCTGCATGCCATGTTTAATTTAATCCTCACACTAATCCTGTTACCACATTTATTTTACAGATAAAATAAATACTCAGAGAGGTTTCGGGGCTCTGCTATACTATCATGCTCATTTTAATGACCAGCTAACAACCAGCGGCAGAGCCATGGCTATTCTTCCCACTAACTATATTCTCCTTTCACAAAGTTATCTAGGGTTTAGACTTTTCTAGATACCAAATGAAAGACTAGGTCCTTTATCTGCTCTAGGTTCATTAGACTCATGTGACAAAAATTATTTGATGCAAAGCAGAGTTTCTTAGTACCAGTGTAAACCTCCTTCCCCACTTCTCCAGAAGTACCCAGTTCAACAGAATCCCAAAGGTTGAATTTACCATGGTGCCTTGGGGCATATATTTAGTCAGTTTCTTAAGGGGCTGCAAGGGTAAGTCACACAAGGTAGTGGACCCGTCAGTGATGAAGGCCATAAGTGCAGGAAAAGAGAACACTAAGCATCCCACTGTCCATTACTTTAAATTAGATTGATACACACAAAGCCCTTGGCAAAAATAATATTTTCTTCTCACAAACTACAAAGAAAAAAGTGAACTAGCCAGTATTTTTAAAAATGTGCTAGCAGAATAAAAAGTTATAAGTATTTTGGTTCACTTACATGTATGTGTTATTTAACACAAATTTAAATAGACTAATCTGCCAAACTTTCAGAAGGAAGGTAATTTTTTTATTATAATTTGTTTATAATAAATTTTAAAAACACAACCTAGTATAAAATGCTGAAAAAGTTACATATAATTTTAAGGGCAGCAAAATCCCATTTGCTGAGAATTGGTTCTGGACTATGGTTATTAAACATGATTTTCCTGTAAAAAATGCAAATTGGCAAACTAGGCTTAGAAATTAGAAGGCATAGATCCATTTACATCAATACTACTAAAATATATCACTTCTATTTATAGATCTCACCTGATAAATCCATAATATTTTTTTTGCTGATGTAAAGCAATGAATTCTGTTGAAGGAAATCCTGCTCACCAGTGTTTTCAGAAGGCAGTTTATTTAAAAAATGATTATGTTCTTTTACTACAATATTTAATTATAGTGAAAGCAGCTGATATTTTAATCACTTCATTACTCACATTTTAATACTTTTGCAATAAAATGTGGTGTTTTTCAAAATGGTAATTAAGAGGAGATACTATGGATAAACAGTAATTCCTATTTATAGATGCTATAGGAAACTGTTAAGGAATCCACAGTAATGAAGAATTTCAAGGAAAGGAGAGCTGGACTGCAGGGGTCAGAGAAATCAGGAAAAAAAGATAAACAGTAACCTTCCTTGGTTTGAGATGACGTAGTCCCATGAGATTTCCTGCACATCCGTTCACTTCTTCCTTACTACCCTAGTTCAGGGAGCTACCACTGTCTCTCACCTAGGTGCCCTCATGGTGCTACGGGTGATAGTGAAACTGATCGTTCCTTGCTTCCTTCTGAGACCCTCAGTCCATTCTCAACATGGCGGCCAAAATGATTTTAAATCAGAAAGTACCACTTTTCTCCCTTAAGTAATTCCTCAGCTTCTTTTGTTAAAAGACAAATCTTTTTCGTAACCCAACAAGGGCCCACATGATCTGGCCCGTTAGCTCTCCAGCTTGTCTGAGGCCCCCTCTTCCTTGTTTCCTTCACTCTGGCTACACTGGTCACCTTTCCCTTTTAAGTAGGTTTCACTGGTAGGCTCCCTTTTGCGTGCTCCCTGGAGCTCCCTCCAGGCTCTTCTTTTGCCTGGAACACCTTTCCCTGCATTTTTCACATGGCTAACTTAACCAGGTCTCAGCCTAAAGGCTACTTCTTTTTTTTAATATATAAATTTATTTATTTTATTTACTTTTTGGCTGCCTCGGGTCTTCGTTGCTGCACGCGGGCTTTCTCTAGTTGCGGCGAGCGGGGTGCCACTCTTCGTTGCAGTGTGTGGGCTTCTCATTGCGGTGGCTTCTCCAGTTGCAGAGCACGGGCTCTAGGCACACGGGCTTCAGTTGTTGTGGCATGCAGGCTCAGCAGTTGTGGCTCACGGACTCTAGAGCGCAGGCTCAGTAGTTGTGGTGCACAGGCTTAGTTGCTCCACAGCATGTGGTACCTTCCCAGACCAGTATTCGAACCCGTGTCCCCTGCATTGGCAGGCAGATTCTTAACCACTGGACCACCAGGGAAGCCCCTGAAGGTTACTTCTTTAGAAAGACTTCACTGATTGCTCCACCAAATCCAAATTAGGATCCTTCGGTTATTTTCTCTCATGCAAAGCCAATCAAGGGGCAGAACAACCAGGAGGATACTTAGAGCGCCAAACCATAAAGGTCCCTAATATGACACTGGGAATGAGTACTACAGGGTGAAGAAAATATGTATTTATCACAATTTCTCTCAAGGGATAAAATCTTGGTTTTCCTTTTCACTGTAAAACCTGCTCCAGATGATAAATTAATGATTCATCAAACACTTGCTGAACCAATTAATGACTATAGAGTCATAATACAGAATTCAATCACAGTACTGCTACTCTCAGTGTTGATCCTGTGCAACTCTGAACCTCTGATAACTTATTTTTTTTAATTGGAATTAAAATAATAGCTGTCCAGCCCATTTCATGGTGTTTCCCAAAGATTAAATTAGGTGGTGAATGTGAAAAGGTGTCTTAATTCTGTAAAACACTTTTTTAGTATTTGTCAACATCATTAACTTGCCCAGTTAATTCCTGCTGAGGTCTCATACATTTCCTCTTGCATGGAGGACTGGAGCTGGAGTTGGAGGGCTATTTCTGTGCTCAGTAGTATCAGTTACCTTTTGAATTCCCCTGTCACTCAAATTTATACATAGTAGTTGACAGAGCAACGGTAGGAACCACTCAGAATGTGCCTATTATCTCAAACTGCAGATTCTTTAATAGATACTGACTGCCTCAATGTTTTGTCAAATTTTTTTTCTTTCATGCTATCCACAGTTACAAAGAATGTCTAATCTCTCGCCACTTTTCTAGGCATGTAAAAGAAAATTAACTCTCTGTATTGTCAATAAGAAATCAACAAAAGTACATTTTGTAAAACATAATGTGATTAAGATTGTCTTACATTGTCTCAGAACTGAGGTTAAGACAAAGACTTGATGTCACTGTGAAACCACCACACAACGCATGATTCAGGGAGCCTGCTTCAGGGTCCGCGCATCATCTTCTCTCCTACAGTAAACCCTCCCAAAGCTTGCACAGTCAAAGCACTCAAGACATTTTCCTTATATTAACCAAGTAAAGGCTTAATAAAATACAGACCACTACCATGGGCTTTCATATTAAAAAGATATAGGTGAACTACTGCCATTTTGAAATCTTATCAAACTCATTTAAATTGGATTCTATCTCTGCTGGAAAAACTAGGGAAAAAAACCCTTGATGATATGTTATTCCTAATGTGGAAAGACCTTACATCTCCCTGGAGGTGGGGGTTACACAGTTACACAATTACCAAACAGGCAGTGAGAGAGCCCTCCGTGGAGCAAGAACAGTTTTCAGCATCCTATGGCCATCTTACTACAGGGAAGGATGGAGATAGCATTAGATTAGTACAGACAAGGTGTAAGTGGGGCCCAGGAAAAGCATCTATATTGGTTGCTTATTTTATGTAGAATAAACTGCTCAAAAACTTTCCTAATATCTGATATTAGGAAAATGTGATACTATGAGTCATCATAGTCATTCATGCCATAAAACTCGCATTTCCCTTTAAAGAGCTACGTTGTGTAAAAAACAACAAAAGAGCTTTACTATGTTATGGTTAATTAATGTGCACTTTAATGCTGCATATTTAGAGAACAAGTGTTTCTGCCTCTGTTAGGTTAAACTACCTGACTCATTTCCCCTCTCTCCACTCTTTAATAACACAGGAGATCAAAAACAGGGGGGAAAAAAGTGGACGGTGTTATGTTACAGCCTGGGTGTTAATTTCCACAACACTGTTCTCAGGATGGTCTTTAATACCCTGTGAAGATGGTTTTAGACTTCAATGTCCTGTGTTCACTGCTTATATATGTTTTACTGAAAATTTGTAAATCGTAGGCATAAGGCACAATGATTAGCTCTCATTTAACCCTCGTGGGGCTACTCCCCTTTGTATGTTAAACATAATGGTTTTAAACAGTTGATGAAATTCTCATAAACACTCTTTATTCATTTCCAATATTTATTTCCCATTCTATTTTGCACTTATTATTATTATTATTGCATTATATTTAGCTTCATGATAGCTATTGTGAGACACATTGGAAAACAGACCTCTGGAGACGTTAAGTTGCAGCACTGTCAGAATCAAAGGCCAGACTGTGGTCCCTTCTGCCTTGTACAATTTCTGTGGAAGTAATGTATACCCCCAAAACCTCTTGATATTTACTAAATTCCCTATAGTTGTATTCACCAGCATTGGTAACACCTACAACCTCTTTTTTTTTTTTTTCTGCAAAGAGTGGGGAAAAGTTAAAAATTACAAACAAAAACTCAAAGACTTTCCCATTTCTAAAGGGGAAGTTGAGGGTCTCATTATATAAGAGATTATATGTACAGATTTTCCCATTTCTAAAGGGAGAGTTGAGGGTCTCATTATATAAGAATATACCCCGGAGGAAATCATTCTAACCTGGAACATTCTAGGAGGTATTATGAAGTCTTTCAAGGATTTTGAGAAGTCTTCTCTAGGAATATCCAGGGACATTCTAGTCATTGTTTATGGCTCCCAGTATCTCAAGTTTATGAGTCTACCTCGAGTCAAGTTTATGGTATCTCAAGTTGGAGTCCATCATTATTTAACTTCAAAACTATCCTTTCCCTCGTACACTGTTGGTGGGAATGTAAACTGTACAGCCACTGTGGAAAACAGTATGGTGTTTTCTCAAAAAACTAAATATAAAGCTACCATATGACCCAGCAATTCCACTCCTGGGTATATATCCGAAAAAAATGAAAACACCAATTTGAGAAGATATATGCAACACAATGTTCACAGCAGCATTATTTACAATTGCCAAGATATGGAAGCAACCTAAGTGTCCATCAACAGATGAATGGGTAAACAAGATGTGATTGATATATATATGTCTGTATATCTATATCTATAGCTATACATATATATACCCACAAGCACACAGTGCAGTACTACCCAGCCATAAAAAAGGATGAAAAGTTGCCATTTGTAATAACATGGATAGACTTGGAGGGTATTATGCTAAGGGAAGTAAGTTAGAGAAAGACAAAAACTATATATCACTTATATGTGGAATCTAAAGAATACAACAATGTAGTGAATGTAACAAAAAAAAGAAACAGATTCACAGATATAGATAACAAACTACTGGTTACTTTTTTTGGACTTTCCAAAGAACACTAAAATGATGGAACAGAAAAATTCTGTAGATACCATTTAAGAAAAATTACTAGGATAAACTGAAAGAACATATCATGTTCCAGAGGAAATGGCCCAGAATGGTCAAAACAGAGCTATTCTAGCAAACTTAATGGTATTCCAAGTTAAAGACCCTTCTGAGCAGCCAGTCAAAAAAAAAAAAAAAAAAAAAAAAGGGGAAAAAAGGACATTTTAGAAGGGGGATGGGAAGCACAGCTTTTTAGTATCCATGGTAAATCCAAATCACTGACAATAACAAGCCGGTACAGGTGGAAATAGATATTCACTAATTTCACAGGTACAGAATTAAACTATTTTCTACATTAATACTATAAATCAAATTGCCAAATCTATCCAGGCCCCATAATGAGGGGAGGTATTTCCAAAAGCAAATTCAGCCTTTTAAAGGACAGAAGAAATTTAATCTACTTTCCCAACAAATGAGCTAATTCATTCACACCTATAAAGAATAATGTAGTTAATTACCACCAAACTCCATGTGTCTCACCAGTTAGATGCACCCTTCCAAGAGATTGCACACAATTACATAAAATGCATATTGGCAAGACAGTGAGTAAACAATACGAATTTTCTAATTTTATTAAAACCCCAATAATTAGAGAAGTAAAAGTCTTCATAACTTTTAGGAAGTTGTAGTATATTTTGAAAATATGACACATTTGCTCCTTTCTCATTTTCTAAATATTTATCATAACATGAATTTAGATAATGTTTATCCTTTTTTGATAAGGGAAACAGCATTGGGTAAGGCAAAGTAACTGAAGCAAAAAGTATTAAAATTGATTTTAGTTTTGACAAGATTTGATAGAATAAACTTTTGCAGTGTATGTTAGTTATATGTGTGTGTGCATGTGTGTATGCAAGTATTGTTTGTGTGTGTGTGTGAGAGAGAAAGAGAGAGAGAGAGAGAGAGAGAGAGAGAGAAAGAGAAAGAGAAGGAGAGAGAGAAAACAGGTTGTGCTAGCACTCCTTCCTGGTTAAACACAGAGAAGGCTCCATTACCATGGAAACCATGAAGAAAAGCATTTTTTTTCCTCGTTTATTCTCTTCTCATATTTGGCAGGATATGAAGTAAAAATCAGGTTGCACTGATGTAGTCAGAACAGGATTTCAGTTATGACTGAAAATAACAGTGATAAAAAAGCTCCAATATTGCTAGTTAAGTATTATTACTGTTGGGGGCACATTACCAGTGGTAGTAAAGGCAGCATTACAGCATCTATATGCACCGAAACCAAGAATTTCTTAGTACGGCACTTAGCCATGATCCCTTAGCTAAGATTATGTAGATAATGGTAATATACGCTTATTAGATTGTGAGTCAGGACAAGATTTGTATGACTAAACCCATCATCTTAAGCAAGTAATAAAGAAAATATGAGCGCAATACATAAATATAAATATAGGAACAAATAAACAAAGGTCTCGCCTCCAAGGCTTACCACCTTGGCAGATAAATGCAATTATAGGATTTCGTTCATCTATTTGTCAGTCACTTCTATGTGGACATTTGCTGCACACCAAATTCTGGAGATACAACACTGAATGAAACAAGGCTCCGTCTCTTGAGAGTCTTCAACAGAGCTGAGAAAAAAAACCATGTAAATAACTGAAAATACTATGGTATGGAGGGAAGTTAGATCAAGGTCTGCACAAGGACAAATGTGAGCAAAGACAGGCAGCATCTCTGAGCAGGGGTCAGGGGAAGAGGCAAAGGGCTTCCCAGGGGAATGACACAGGCACTTCAGCAGCCAACACTAGTTACTGCTTTGGCAAAGGTCAGCAAATTTCATATTTATGAGCTTAGGGTGGGGTCTAGATTGCTAGGCCTCACTCCCAGAATCTCTGATGCTGCCTATCTGGGGAACAGTCTGGGAATTAATAATTTTAATATGCATCTCAGGTGATTCAGACACACGTGGTCCTGAGTGGAAAAAGACTGCAAGAAGGGCAGTATGAAAAGTCACGGGGAGGTACAGAAGGCTTTCTTCATGTGAGCAGATTATGAACTTTAATCAACAGGATGTGGGGGAACCAGAGAAACTTAACATGGGAAGAAGGGGGTCAAACTTGTGTTTCAGTAAGATCTCTAAGACAACAGTGTGGAGAAAGTATATCTATCTCATTCTTAACATCAATAAACCATGAAAATAAGGTGCTATGATATTCTTCAGCAAAATGCTCATTGGAGCTTATTTTCCATTATTTCAAGTGGAAAGAATTATAATGCATAATAAATCAACCCAAATCCCTAACATTTTTCTAAAGCATATTTAAAATATCTACAAACTATTATTTCTGGATGGAACAATAGGATTGTGAAACAACAGACCTTGTGAAGAGTACCCATGGCTTCTCATAGGACCAGTGATATCAAAGATGCACACACCTTTAGCTGGTACTCAACCAAATGCATCTTTACTAAATTAAAAATTTACAAAAGTTTCCAATACAGAGATCAAGTGAAAATATTCTATGATGCTTTCGTTGCAAAAACCAAAAGGAGTTCTACCAGGAAAAGATGAACCTGATTGTCATCTGTGGGGTAAGTATGTTTAAGGACTGGCCAGCCTGGACATAGATTAATTAGGTGGAAGTTGCAATAATCTAAGTGAGAAAGGAGAGGGGTTTGAACTAAGGGGAAGGGGAGCCAAGTAGGAAGAAAGAATAGAGTGGAGAAGCAATGAAATTATGAGATATTAAAAAGAAAAGATCGACCAAATAATAATCGTGGAGGATGAGTGAGTACTGGAAGGCAAAGGATGCCCAGGTTTCTGGGCTGAGTGATGGGGTAGCTGATGTTACCATTCACAGAGATAAAGAACACGTGAGGAGAGAAGGGAAAAGAAAGACAAGGGCAAAATAAGTTGTCCTAGAATATATGTTAAGGTCTAAAAATATTGCCATGTGGATGGTAACTATAAGAGCAGTTACTCTTCGACACAGATATACAGAACAAACATATGGACACCAAGGGGGGAAAGCGGGGGTTGGTAGTTGGGAGATTGGGATTGACATGTATACACTAACATGTATAAAATAGATAACCAAAAAGAACCCGCTGTATAAAAAATAAATAAAATTCAAAAAAAAGCAGTTACTCTTCAAATAAATGGATGTAAAAATAGTTATTTAAATGGAAATATAACACGTTAGAAAAAAATATTTTCTAGGAGATATATTAGGATAGAGCCACGAAAGGTGGCTGGCTGGTAGTCAGGATATCCAATCATTATATAAATAACAAAACTCCAAGAAATCTGTTTGACCTAATATAATCATCACAAAATCTTTCATAAGAAGAACATGTTCATTCAGAGGAACGGAGCTACAGCAGCATATGCAAAGCACAGGTTGAACCAGAAGCAGGGTACTGCAAAAGTGTTTATTATCTCAATTACTAGGACCATTTATTTCATAGTTATTCATTAAGTATGTTAAATAGTTGGAGATAGATGGGTGTTTTAAACGTAAACAGTAACATTTCTGGATACTCATTAAAACACCAGGAGATGTCTATCTAGGCAAAAGACATAGTGATTCATTTAGCAAGTAAGGACTTACTATCTTTCTACTGTTAATATGATTTATTTAAGCATATCAAATCACACTCTCCCTTTAAGGAGGAAAACAAAATAGTTGAGCTAGGAGAAGAAGTGTGTCTATTAAAAAATAACAGCACCTAAAAAATGCACCTCTGTAATCTTCAGTGACAATTCCCACATGAGATTACCAGGCAGCAGGCACCCAGTTGTAACCCTCAGGCCACTTCACAGGAAACACGGTAGTTGCTACAAAGGAATTGTATGTCCTTCAGCCCCATTCTCTCAAGAGTAAGTTTCCTTGTTCAAAGAGGTTTGAAGGGGGTTAGGGTTAGTTTTCTCATCTTCTGGTGATACTGTGAGAGCAAGTGGAAACAAAGCTGTTTTTGTTACTTTCTGAAGTTCCTGTGTTAAATCCACTTAATGTCCTGTTTAATACCTTATTTTGTATTTAAATGTGCTCCAAAGCTATGTTTCAGTAAGCTTTATACTCTGCAACAAAAGATTGTTTACAGACATTTAAAAAATTGACTTCAGAATGTTAGCATTCAAGATGTCTGAAGGAAACAATAAGTAAGTGTAAACATTGGCCAAGAGAAAGGAACATGAAGTGAGATTTCCTTGAAAAGAGACTTTTTTAAAGCCTGCCAAACTTCCTTGTTGGAGAAAATAAAGATAATAAGGACTTCTCAGGAGATCAGTTCAACCAAGTAAACGTTTCTCTTTCACTGCTTTCCACTGCCATCAGGATGAGAAAGTCCCCACCCCACCCTTTACCCTAGTGCCTGCAGACAGTAAAAGACCTGCTGGAGATGCAGTGGGGACGTTAATGACTCAAGAAAGCCTTCGGCAATGGAGAGACTAGCTTGTTAGGGAAACTCAGATTCAAGCAGCAGAAATCTAAATGTGGTGCAGCCACTAGACTCCAGAATATTTGGAGGCAGGCAGCATCCTAAACACAGTACCTTTCACACTCATACCTCCATATCTGCACAGCTGCAACATAAAACACACAAGCAAATGAAGACATGCCAATACTATCCTTTTCCTCAAAGGACGTCAAATACCATAAAGAAACTAGTTTTTAAAAAAAGGAAAACCTACGTAAATCTGGGTTATATCAGTGTCTTTCAATTTCCATGGCTATTGCCCTCATCCCGGTCCTTGTCATGCCTGGATGGTTACAGTAGTCTCCTAAAAGACGCAACTATCTTCAGGCTCTTGCCAGTATCACCTACTCTACACCCCATTTTGAGATTCTGATGTATCTCTTGATCACCCTCCTTCTACCAGCACCTCCTTCCTAATCTCTTCTATTATCTCAAAAGCCTTTAATGGAGGGTCTCCATTGCCTACTAAATAAAATCCAAGCAGAAATCCGAGGTCTAACACACCATTTTAGCCTCATGCCTAATTAATCCTCAGTGTGATCTCTATATTTCAGGTATTCTAGGGCCCTTCCTTTCCTTGAATGTTATTATTATTAACAATTATGTTCTCGGTAGATAAACAAAAACATCAGCTGTGTCCCACTGCTTTATCTACTTGCTCCAGAAACTATCAATCTATACACAGCCTCATTTCCTGATTGTGTGTCTTTATTTCTGCTTTGAAATGGAAATTTCTTAAGGCTGCTGATAACATCTTTTACAACTTTTTGCCCTTCACAACAGATTAGTAACTGAATAAACAATTAAAACAACATAAAAAAAATAAGAGAATGCTGAGTCTTTCACAGTATTTAAAGGTGGTTGGACAGACTCTTAGAACAGTATTTTAAATACAGATTAACACACAGCAACATGATGTATGCTGTTGTCCATGTACTGTACATTAAGAAACACTTGTTGAAAATTCCATTTTATTACTCAAAGTGTAATCCAAGGACATACATCATTGGTATCACCTGGGAGCTTGTCAGAAAGGCAGACTCTGGCTCCACTTCAGACCTACTGAGTCAGAATCTGTATTTTTAACAAGATTCCTGGATGATTAGTATGACATTAACATTTAAGAGCCACTGGTCATCCAGCACTGTAGGCTAGGGGCCCCTCATTACTGATTATATCTACACAGCATTAAATTCTTTAGAGGCCCCATACACTAAAAATACACCCTCTTTCTATATGCAATTTAAAATGACTATAATAAAATTTAAAAGTATAAAGCTCTGATTTCTCTTCCACTAATGAATACTCCAATGCCCTTCTTAAAAATATTAAATTCTTTCATAAGATATTTTTGAGGATATTTTGCTGATGTGCTACACGTGGGCTTCATCTATCTTTTGGGTAATTCAACACAGTATTTAGAAAATACAAAACTTTATTAACAGTTTAAATATTGTGAGGTCTAGCAATCAAAATCTGTAGCATAAACTGTTGTTTTCAAACACATGACCCCCAACCTAGATCCTCATAAAGCTTACCACCTTCTGATCCATCTGACACAACTGGTTCTTTAGCACTTGTTGCTCTCAGCCCAAAGAGCTTCAGGAGCCTCAGAGAACAAACTCTTCAGCCTGACACTGCTTCATCTCTTTCACCTTGTGTCACACCACATGACCTTGTCCTCTTCCAGACACACATTTGATGTACAGTCCTAACTCTACACCTTAACCCAAATTTCCACTGCTTGGAAAATGTTCCTCTTTGTTTTCTGCTTCTTTGAGCTCAGTCCTGAAGGTTATACACAAGTATAATCCAAGAACATGAAATTCACTGACTACCCTAAAACCCCAATATCCCAAATACCCACTTACTTCCTGCAGTGCTTATATTTACTTTTGGCACTCACATTCCACACACACTAGTGTGTGCAACCATGTGGGGTTTTTTTTTTTGTATTTTTGTGTACAATTGGCCCAGTAGACTAAGTTCCATGTATTATGCCTCTGAGATTCCTGTGACCTTTAGGAATACTCTAAAGAGGCAAGGGAGGAGATGAGTATGTGTTATTGATAACACAATGAAGGTAAACTCAAAAGAAAAAAAGGCATGAATTAATGTATTCTATAGCCAAAGATAAATTATTTGGGGATTATATGAGCAATACCTCCCTCTTTCAATAGAGTTTTAGAGTTGACCACATTTCCAATTTGTAGCTGAGTGTTAGAGTGCTTAGGACAGAAGTTATTAATTATTGCCTGACTGCAGATCTGATGATACAAAAAAAAGATTGTAAGGTTCTTCATTAAGTACTTTAATTTGAAATCTCACCAGAAATACCTGTAGATTAAAAATGCAATTAAAAAGAAATAATTTGTAAACATCATAGGTTTTTAAAGTCCCATAATATCTCCAGAATGTTAATGTAAATTTAAATTGAAACTCAGTATAGTCTTGAGTCATATACAGCAATATTTAATACAGGAGTGACTTTTTAAAAATTAACTTCTATTTTGATTAAAAATAATCTGTCACCTTGTGAAAGATAATAGTTTTTTAAAAGAATGACTATTTAAAATCTCAGCTAATTTCTTAATCTAAATAATGGTGATTTTTGCAAAACTGGACTCTATCATCTCTTTTAAAACTTTAATATAGAGTTATAATACATGCTGTTGAAATAGAATTCTGAAATTACGTAATGTTAAATATATACACAAACCATCATCTTCACATAATGTTCAAATAATATTCCCATAGTCCATCAATTAACTTGATATAATGGTATAAAGTTACTCATATATCATACAAAATTGCTACACACAAAATAAGATTGAGGTCAGTCAGCCTGGTTCCTGGTTGTGGGAACCAGTGGAGCTCGAATATCACTGGGCTGGCCATTTGCCCCTGGGAGTGGGTTGGGTTGTGGTGTCCTCACAGTGAGCCGCGGCACCAAAAAAAGCCATGTGGCTGACAAGGTCTTGGTGCTCCGGCCAGGTGTTAGGCCTGAGCCACTGAGGTGGGAGAGATGAGTTCAGGACACTGGTCCACCAGAGACCTCCTGGCTTCATGTAATATCAAACAACAAAAGCTCTCCCAGAGATCTCCATCTCAATGCTAAGACCCAACTCCATTCAACAACCAGCAAGGTACACTGCAGGACACTCTATGCCAAATAACTAACAAGACAGGAACACAACCCCACCCATTAGCAGAGAGGCTGCCTAAAATCATAATAAGGTCACAGAAACCCCAAAACACACCACCGGATGCAGTCCTGCCCACCAGAAAGAAAAGATCCAGCCTCATCCACCTGAACACAGGCACTAGTCCCCTTCACCAAGAAGCCTACACAACCCACTGAACCAACCTTAGCCACTGGGGGCAGACACCAAACACAACGGGAACTACAAACATGCAGCCTGGACAAAGGAGTAAGTTAAGCAAAATGAGAAACACAGTAACACAGTAAGTTAAGCAAACCAAACACAGTAAGTTAAGCAAAATGAGAAAACAGAAGAACACACAGCAGATGAAGGAGCAAGGTAAAAACCCACCAGACCAAACAAATGAGGAGGAAATAGGCAGTCTAACTGAAAAAGAATTCAGAGTAACGATAGTAAAGATGATCCAAAATCTTGGAAACAGAATGGAGAAAATGCAAGAAACATTTAACAAGGACCTACAAGAACTAAAAAGCAAACAAATAATGATGAACAACACAATAAATGAAGTTAAAAATTCACTAGAAGGGAACAATAGCAGAAGAACAGATAAGTGACCTGGAATATAAAATAGTGGTAATAACTACTAAAGCCCAGAATAAAGAAAAAAAATGAAAATAATTGAGGACACTCTTAAAGACCTCGGGAACAACATTAAATACACCAACATTTGAATTATAAGGGTCCCAGAAGAAGAAGAGAAAAACAAAGGGACTGAGAAAATATTTGAAGAGATTATACTTGAAAACTTCCCTAATATGGGAAAGGAAATAGTCAATCAAGTCCAGGAAGTGCAGAAAATCCCATAAAGGATAAATCCAAGGAGAAACATGTCAAGACACATATTAATCAAACAATCAAAAATTAAATACAAAGAAAAAATATTAAAAGCAGCAAGGGAAAAACAACAAATAACATACAAGGGAATCCCCATAAGGTTAACAGCTGATCTTTCAGCAGAAATTCTACAAGCCAGAAGGGTGTGGCAAGACATATTTAAAGTGGTGAAAGGGAAAAACCTACAACCAAGATTACTCTACCCAGCTAGGATCTTATTTGGATTCCACGGAGAAATTAAAAACTTCACAGACAGGGAAAAGCTAAGAGAAATTCAGCACCACCAAACCAGCTTTACAACAAATGCTAAAGGAATTTCTCTAAGCAGGAAACACAGAGAAGGAAAAGACCTACAATAAAAAACCCAAAAGAATTAAGAAAATGGTAATAGGAACATACATATCACTAATTACCTTAAATGTAAATGGATTAAATGTTCCCACCAAAAGACACAGACTAGGTGAATGGATACAAAAACAAGACCCGTATATATGCTATCTAAGAGACCCACTTCAGACCTAGGGACACATACAGACTGAAAGGGAGGGGATGGAAAAAGATATTCCATGCAAATGGAAATCAAAAGAAAGCTGGAGTGGCAAATCTCATATCAGACAAAACAGACTTTAAAATAAAGATTATTAGAAGAGACAAAGAAGGACACTACATAATGATACAGGAATCAATCCAAGAAGAAGATATAACAATTGTAAATATTTATGCACCCAACAGAGGAGCAACTCAATACATAAGGCAAACGCTAGCAGCCATAAAAGGGGAAATCGACAGTAACACAATCATAGTAGGGGACTTAAACACCCCACCTGCACCAATGGACAGATTATCCAAAATGAAAATAAATAAGGAAATATAAGCTTTAAATGATACATTAAACAAGATGGACTTAATTGATATTTATAGGACATTCCATCTAAAACAACAGAATACACTTTCTTCTTAGTGCTCATGAAACATTCTCCAGGATAGATCATATCTTGGGTCACAAATCAAGCCTTGGCAAATTTAAGACAATTGAAATCGTATCAAGTATCTTTTCCGACCACAATGCTATGAGACTAGATAACAATTACAGGAAAAAAATCTGTAAAGAATACAAACACATGGAGACTAAACAATACACTACATTGAAACCAAGAGATCACAGAAGAAATCAAAGAGGAAATCAAAAAATACCTAGAAACAAATGACAATGAAAACACAACGACCCAAAACCTATGGGATGCAGCAAAAGCGGTTCTAAGAGGGAAGTTTATAGCAATACAATCCTACCTCAAGAAACAAGAAACATTTCAAATAAACAACCTAACCTTACACCTAAAGCAATTAGAGAAAGAAGAACAAAAAAGCCCCAAAGTTAGCAGAAGGAAAGAAATCATAAAGATCAGATCAGAAATAAATGAAAGAGAAATGAAGGAAATGATATCAAAGATCAATAAAACTAAAAGCTGGTTCTTTGAGAAGATAAACAAAATTGATAAACCATTAGCCACACTCATCAAGAAAAAAAGGGAGAAGACTCAAATCAATAGAATTAGAAATGAAAACAGAGAAGTAACAACTGACATTGCAGAAATACAAAGGAGCATGAGAGATTACTACAAGCAAATATATGCCAATAAAATGGACAACCTGGAAGAAATGGACACATTCTTCGAAAAGCACAACCTTCTGAGACTGAACCAGGAAGAAATAGAAAATATAAACAGACCAGTCACAAGCACTGAAATTCAGACTCTGATTAAAAATCTTCCAACAAACAAAACCAGGACCAGATGGATTCACAGGTGAATTCTATCAAACATTTAGAGAACAGCTAACACCTATCCTTCTCAAACTCTTCCAAAATATAGCAGAGGGAGGAAAACTCCCAAACTCATTCTACGAGGCCATCATCACCCTGATACCAAAACCAGACAAAGAGTCACAAAGTAAGTAAACTACAGGCCAATATCACTGATGAACATAGATGCAAAAATCCTCAACAAAATACTAGCAAACAGAATCTGACAACACATTAAAAGGATCATACAACATGATCAAGTGGGATTTATCCCAGGAATGCAAGGATTCTTCAATATACACAAATCAATCAATGTGATAAACCATATTAACAAATTGAAGCAGAAAAACCATACGATGATCTCAATAGATGCAGAAAAAGCTTTCAACACCCATTTATGATACAATCCCTCCAGAAAGTAGGCACAGTGGGAACTTACCTCAACATAATAAAGGCCATATATGACAGACCCACAGTCAACATCATTCTTAATGGTGAAAACCTGAAACCATTTCCTCTAAGATCAGGAACAAGACAAGATTGTCCACTCTCATCACTATTATTCAACATAGTTTAGGAAGTTTTAGCCGTAGCAATCAGAGAAGAAAAAGGAATAAAAGGGGCTTCCCTGGTGGCGCAGTGGTTGAGAGTCCGCCTGCCGATGCAGGGGACACGGGTTCGTGCCCCGGTCTGGGAGGATCCCACATACCGCGGAGCGACTGGGCCCGTGAGCCATGGCCGCTGGGCCTGCGCGTCCGGAGCCTGTGCTCCGCAATGGGAGGGGCCGTGGCAGTGAGAGGCCCGCGTACCGCAAAAAAAAAAAAAAAAAAAAGGAATAAAAGGAATCCAAATCGGAAAAGAAGCAGTAAAGCTGTCACTGTTTGCAAATGACATACTATACACAGAGAATCCTAAAGATGTTACCAGAAAACTACTAGAGCTAATCAATGAATTCGGTAAAGTGTCAGGATACAAAATTAATGCACAGAAATCTCTTGCATTCCTTTACACTAATGATAAAAAATCTGAAAGAGAAATTAAGGAAACACTCCCAGTTAACACTGCAATGAAAAGAATCAAATACCTAGGAATAAACCTACCTAAGGAGACAAAAGACAGAAGACTATAAGACACTGAGAAAGAATTTAAAGATGATGCCAACAGATGGAGAGATACACCACGTTCTTGGATTGGAAGAAACAACATTGTGAAAATGACTCTACTACTCAAAGCAATCTACAGATTCAGTGCAATCCCTATCAAACTACCACTGGAATTTTTCACAGAACTAGAACAATAAATTACACAATTTGTATGGAAACACAAAAGAACCCATATATCCAAAGCATTCTTGAGAAAGAAAAACGGAGCTGGAGGAATCAGGCTCCCTGACTTCAGACTATACTACAAAGCTACAGTAAACAAGACAGTGTGGTAATGGCACAAAAACAGAAATAAAAATCAATGGAACAGGATAGAAAGCCCAGAGGTAAACCCACACACATGTGGTCACTTTATCTTTGATAAAGGAGGCAAGAATATACAATGGAGAAAAGACAGCCTCTTCAATAAGTGGTGCTGGGAAAACTGGACAGCTACATGTAAAAGAATGAAATTAGAACACTCACTAACTTCATACACAAAAACAAACTCAAAATGGATTAAAGACCTAAATGTAAGGCTTGACACTCTAAACTCTTAGAGGAAAACATAGGCCGAACACTCTATGACATAAATCACAGCAAGAACCTTTTTGACACACCTCCTAGAGAAATGGAAATAAAAATAAACAAATGGGACCTAATGAAACTTAAAAGCTTTTGCACAGCAAAGGAAACCATAAACATGACGAAAAGACAACCCTCAGAATGGGAGAAAATATTTGCAAATGAAGCAACTGACAAAGGATTGATCTCCAAAATATATAAACAGCTCATGCACCTCAATATTTAAAAAAACGGACCCAATCCAAAAATGGGCAGAAGACCTAAATAGACATCTCTCCAAAGAAGATACACAGACTGCCAACAAACACATGAAAAGATGCTCAACAACACTAATCATTAGGGAAATACAAATCAAAACTACAATGAGGTATCACCTTACACCGGTCAGAATGGGCATCATCAGAAAATCTACAAACAACAAATGCTGGAGAGGGTGTGGAGAAAAGGGAACCCCCTTGCACTGTTGGTGGGAATGTAAATTGATACAGCCACTATAGAGAACAGTATGGAGGTTCCTTAAAAACCAAAAACAGAAGTACCATACAGCCCAGCAATCCCACTACTGGGCATATACCCTGAGAGAACCATCATTCAAAAAGAGTCATGTACCACAATGTTCACTGCAGCTCTATTTACAATAGCCAGGACATGGAAGCAACCTAAGTGTCCATCGACAGATGAATGGATAAAGAAGATGTGGCACATATATACAGTGGAATATTACTCAGCCATAAAAAGAAACAAAATTGAGTTACTGTAGTGAGGTAGATGGATCTAGAGACTGTCATACAGAGTGAAGTAAGTCAGCAAGAGAAAAACAAATACTGTATGCTAACACATATGTATGGAATCCAAAGGGGAAAAAAATGGTTCTGAAGATCCTAGGAGCAGGACAGGAATAAAGATGCAGACGTAGAGAATGGACTTGAGGACATGGCGGGGGAAGGGTAAGTTGGGACGAAGTGAGAGAGTGGCACGGACTTATATATACCACCAAATGTAAAATAGATAGCTAGTGGGAAGCAGCCACATAGCACAGGGAAATCAGCTCGGTGTTTTGTGTCCACCTAGAGGGGTGGGACAGGGAGGGTGGGAGGGAGACGCAAGGGGGAGGGGATATGGGGATATATGTATATGTATAGCTGATTCACTTTGTTATAAAGCAGAAACTAACACACCATTGTAAAGCAATTATACTTCAATAAAGATGCTAAAAAAATAAGATTGAGATTATATGAGGATATTAGGTAACAGAAAATAAATTAAAACATGCATAAATATAATTTTAAAGTGACAAGTCTATTCAAGCCTATCTCATTATCTTCTAGTCTTAAAATTTTTATTTCCCAGTCTCCCAAACAATATTCAAATCACTTTAAAATATTCACATTGAAAATGATTCATATTTAGAAATATGCAAATAAATAACTCAGATTTGCCTCAATCCCCAAATACCAATTTTAAAAACCAGAATATTTTTAGGTCTTCTCATTCTTACCCTGACAAAATTTCGTATTTTTGTCTGATTGTATCTCTTCCTTGTTCAAGCAGATGTTATTAACAAATAAAAGCAGAAGGAAAAACAGAGAAATATCTGGGTAACTATAGCTTCTACGGTTTAGTTACTTTTTACTTTATCATTTAGTCATTAATAAAGATCAAGTTCGGGCTTCCCTGGTGGCGCAGTGGTTGAGAGTCTGCCTGCCGATGCAGGGGACACGAGTTTGTGCCCTGGTCCGGGAAGATCCCACATGCCGCGGAGCGGCTGGGCCCGTGAGCCACGGCCGCTGAGCCTGCGCGTCCGGAGCCTGTGCTCCGCAACGGGAGAGGCCACAACAGTGAGAGGCCCACGTACCACTAACTAACTAACTAACTAACTAACTAACTAACTAACTAACTATCAAGTTCCTATTTGCATGTCTACTCTAGAGGATTGAAAATTTTCAAAGTAAATAGAACTATGTCACTGACATTCAAATATAGAAAAATTTTAAATATTGCAAAATACAATCTTATTTAATGAAACAAGTTGCACTATTCATTATCTGCCACTCAGTTAACTTCATATTGTATGGATCAGTTAAGAAAAAAATAGTTTAAGAAAAGTGGTTGAATGGCCACTATATGGAGAATCCCAAAAAAAAACCCAACAAAAAATAAGAGACAAATTCCTTCCTATATTTTAGCATTTCAGGAGTTACAGTGTAAGTAAATTAAAGCAAGCTTAAAGATTGCCATATCCAGAGAATGTTCAACTCATCTGGCTTCACGTTTCAGAACTTATTCCAGGTATAGGCTTCAAATACACAACGTTCTCAAAGGAAATACAAAAACAAAACAAAACAAAACAGCTATACCATCAAACTTTAAATGAATAAATATCCATGTCACATGAGATATTTCAGGCAATTCTAAAATTTCAATAAAAATTGTTGGAAAAACTGGACAGCCACATGCAAAGGCATGAAACTGTACCTCTATCTTACACTGCCCGCAAAAATCAACTCAAAATGCATTAAAAATTTAAATTTAAATTCTATAACTGTAAAACTCCTAGCAGAAAATACAGAGAGTAAGGTCCTTGATATCAGTCTTGGCAATGATTTTTTTTGGATTTGACACCAAAAGCAGAGGCAACAACAATAAAAAAATAAACAAGTGGCACTGCATCAAACTAAAAAGTTGCACAGCAAAGGAAACCATCAACACAATGAAAAGGCAACCTATGGAATGGGAGAAACTAGTTGCAAATCATATATCTGATACAGGGTTAATATCCAAAATATATAAAGAATTCACACAACACAATAGCAAAAAAAAAAAAAAAAACCCAAACAATCTAATTTTAAAATGGGCAGAGGATTAAATAGACATTTTTCCAAAGAAGACATACAACATGGCCAACAGGTACATGAAATGGTGCTTGTTCCACATCACTAATCATCAGGAATGTGTAAATCAAAACCACAATGAGGTATGACCTTACACCCCTTAGAATGACTATTGTCAAAAAAACAAGAGATAACAAGTGATGGTGAGGATGTGGAGAAAAAGGAACTTCTGTGCACTGTTGATGAGAATGTAAATTGGTGCAGCCTCTACAGAAAACAGTATGAAAGTTCCTCAAAAAATTTTAAAAACTACCATATGATACGGCAATCTCAGTTCTGGCAATGCATCCAATGGAAATGAAAACAGTATCTTGAAGAGATATCTGCACTCCCATGTTCATTAAAAAGCATTATTCACAATAGCCAAGACATGGAAACAACCTAAGTCTCCACTGATGAATGAGTGGACAAAGAAAATGTGGTATGTATAAAATGGAGTATCATTCAGCCAGGAATATTTCTGAATATTAATCAGAAAGGACATCCTGCTATTTGTCACAACATGGATGGAACTTGAAGGCACTATGCTAAGTGAAATAAGTCAGACAGTAAAACACAAATATTGCATAGTATCACTTATATGTGGAATCTAAAAAAAAAAAAAAAAAGTCAAATTCATAGAAACAAAGAGTAGAAAAGTGATTGCCAGGGCTGGAGGACAGGGAAATAAGGAGAGGTTGGTAAAAGGGTACAAACTTTTGGCTATAAGATTAACAAGGTCTGAAGATTTAATGTATTATATGGTGACTCCACCTGATAACACTGTATTGTGTAACTGAAATTTGCTAAGAGAGTAGAACTTAAATGTCCTCACTCACACACACACACACAAAAAGATGAGTATGTGAGGTGATGGACATGTGAATTATCTAGAGGAGGAAACCCTTTCACAACATATATGTATATCAGATCATCATGATGTACTTTTTTTCTTTAATGTATTTTTTAAGTCTTTATTGAATTTGTTACAATATTGCTTCTGTTTTATGTTTTGGTTTTTTGGCCGTGAGCCATGTGGGATCTTAGCTCCCTGACCAGGGTTTGAACCCATACCCCCTGCATTGGAAGGCAAAGTCTTAACCACTGGACCGCCAGGGAAGTCCTGATGCACACTTTAAATATCTTAAAATTTCATTCATCATTTGTACCTCAACAAAGGCTAAAGAAAAAGGAAAGTGAACAGCTCTCAGTCACATAAGAAATTTTTCTCTGCAACGTGGACCAAGAATAAGATGTTTATAAAGTGTATTTTAGTTCACTTAAAGACTTACTGAATTTCCTATTTATCAATTTCACTAAAGGAAACTTCTTTGAATCTCATATTTCAGCACTAAAATGATGGTAGTAGTTGTCAGCAGTCAGCATCACTCTGACCTGGCCACTTTTCAACAGTGAGCATTACAGTTATACTGACTGCTGGTAAAACTCTTGCATCCATGTTTTTTTGGGTTAAGTATGAGGTAAATACGAGATTTTATAATAAGTTATCAAAAATACTAATGCTTTAATATCTATTTTCCACAAGTAAAGGAACAAATCACCCTTAAAAAATAAAAGATAAGACAAAAATTGATTCATGACATCTCAAAGGATGATATTTCCAAAAAAAAAATCTGTGTAGGTCAGAATTAACCTTTGGGTGCTATAAGGTGCATAAGCCAGCCCTGCCACAGAACGTTTACTTTTCCTCCTTATATAAAGTTCAGATAAAATTGTACTGCACTGTCTCAGATTGCCTACAGAAGAACTTGAAAATTCTTCTCCTTTCATTCTTTGGAATGATTTTTCTGTTCTTTCTTATTTTTTAATAAAATATTGTTTTATCCTGTCTGGCTTATCCCTCTCTGCTTTGCGTCCTTAGCACATGAGCTAAAGACAGAAGGAAATGGAATCTTCCCCCACCTAGCACTTCGCCCAGAAGGGTGACGGCCACCCACAGTCTAACCTGAGCCACCACCGTGAGGCCCCTGAGACAAGGCTTCAGGTAATTTTTTTTTTTTCAAATCAATTCTCCATTTAGGTTGATCATCTACCAGATGCAAGTGTGAAAGGGCACTCTGACCACATTAAACCCCACAAGGAACTACAAAATATGGCTCTTTGAAAGACTCCTGTCCATCCAAAGGAAAAAGACATCACACATTCCCTTTACGTACCAGCAAAGCCGATTACCACATGGCATATTCCTCATGAAAAACTCATGACCTGAGTAATCATGCTGCTGACCACATTACAGTTTTGAAAACAAGAACCTGGACTGACATGAACATCCTGTCTGGAGTCCTAACAATTCAGTGGGCAACAATCCTAATACAACATTGAAAAGCAGAACATGGTTTCTCACAATACACATAGCTGAGCTTTACTTGTTGCAGGACAGCTTAGAACAAATCAGTCTGAGTAGAAAGTTGTCTGAGGCACCCAGATAACATGCCTGTCTGCAAAGGGAGAAGAGGAAACTGGGACTGGACACAGGAGATTTAGAAAAAGGGAAAACAGAAAAGGTAATTCAAAAACAAAGAAATGAAAACATTTATAAAGCTATTTGGGAGCACAACTGTTAGTTTGGAAAGGTGGGCATATAAATTAAAGTAAGAAGAAGGAAGGAAGGAAGGCACAATACATGTCTCAGGTTCCAACTATTAAAATTTATTTCTCTTTAGATTCTAATCTGCTCTCAGTGGCTCCTTCATTACAGTATGAGGATCAGGATTTTTTGAAAATGGCTCTGGGAATATTCTGGCTGCCTAGACAACGAGCTGGCTGGGATGGGGGGGCCAGGCAGGCTTAGTTTCGCATGACTTGCAGCTACCTACAGAGGAAACTGTAATATCTCAGATGCTCTAAGGTCTGCAACACTGGGCAGCTGGCATTTCCAGGCTTTTAAACAGCTGGCATCCTAAATTCAGGCTCTCTGGCACCCATCAGCCTGGGTGTCCCCCTCTGACAGCATATCCCCAGAAGCACCCCAGCCTTGACACATTTCTCTATGGAATAACAGGAGGAAGAGGGGGCCCCATGCTTCCTCTTCTCTTGTTGATCCTTGGCTAGGTATATTGTCCCAATAAAGTGTGTTCCTTAACTATGGAGGCTTTACAGAATTTGTCCTGAACCCTGGGCCATAAGAGGCAGAGACCCAGATGGTTCTCATAAGAGACAGCAGAGACACAGAAGGAAGCCACCTTGCCCTACCTTCATATATAGGCAACAGAAAGTCATCCTCCATTGCTAAAGTCATGGGTTAAAAAGAATAAAACAAAGGCATAGAGAGTAATTCAAATGTAAATATAAGCATTGATTTACATATCAATAACCTAAAGGAAACCAGGCAGAATTTTAACTGTTTTAGCTTTTTTTTTTTTTTTTTTGCCCTTTTTGGTTTACATGGGATTATGTTTGTGAGCTAAATCTCTGAACGTCAGTTGCAGGGATATAGACATTTGTATTCCCTTGACCTAAAAGTACAGAAAGCTATTGGTGAGGGCATGTTCAGAAAAAGAGATGCCAATTTTTATGAGCATAAAAATAATCTTCTAAAAATAATATGCTATTCATTTTTATAAATTAACTATGGAAAATAGCTAATACACAGGTTTTTAAATTACTCTATATGTATTACCCTACCCTCCTACTAGAAGCAACAATACGTCAATTCTCACAGAAGGCTCACTTAGTACTCTTCTTATGGAATAAGGGAAGGATAAAAAGATAAAGAATAAAGGAAGGAGGGCAAGCAAGACATACTCAGTGAGGTCCTGTTTAGCTTAGTTCCCATCCTAGGCCCTTCACGGTATCCTGGTACCAATCTCTGAAACAGGCACAAAACAACAATGCCTAATGTGCTATTGTCAGCATCTCCATCAGCTGGCAATTTCTTCAGTGGCCCACTTACCAAATGTCTTCAGAAAAAGAAAAAAGGAGAATTTTAAAAAATGAATTCCAGAGAGACGCTAATTCAAAAACTTTTTGAATCATGACTGTTTGTTTCCCAGATAATATTTTCTTTCTTGTGAGAATGAATTCAACCTCCAAGGAACCTAAAGGCTGAGAGGTGGAGCCCTTTGCCTAAATTTGTGAGCACACACATCAAAAAGAACCCAGGAGGTGTACCTGGCTTTTACTACAGTCTGTATAATAACGGTCAATCTCTAGGTTTGACCATTAAAAGGTAGTAGACATAATATATCTGAATATAAATCCATGTTAGAAAGATCTTTTAAACTTACAGAAATAACATGAATTTTTAAAATAAAGTGTAAATTTGGGTTGACTTGAAATTTAAAATCAGACATAATTCTAGTCTAACTCTTGAATTACTGATAGTCGAATAAAGATTATACACCCTCATTCTATCTACCTTGTTATTTGTACCTGTTAGCAAAAGTGTTATTTTTACAGTGCAGCCTTTCAAAAATTTACACCAAAATCTTAAGATGCTTTTAAACTAAGAGATGGAAAAAGAGAGTTAGCATACCCTTATCTCTCATAAAAAGCAACAGAATGTAAAATATTTATTATTCTTCATCATTATCTTTGAAAACTAAGTGTCTATTCCTTTACAAAGTCATGAGTTCTTTAAATACAGTGATCATCTTTATGAAAAATGTTTTTTCACCACTGTTCAAAGTTAGCTGTTACTGAGACATAATGATGAAATTCATTACAAGTTTCTTGGCAAGCAAGAGATTTTAGCTTTCTGAATGAACAAAGTGATGCTGTGTAAGAGAGAAATGACAACCAAATAAGCCACAGCCTTAGAAAAACCAGTAGTTCTTACAGCAAATATGAAATGATTTCAAATATAGTCTTCAATGATTGTACTGACATAAAATGGATTGAGGATCATTTTTTTCCTTTTTAAGATATATTTACATGCCACTGGGACTTGAGCCTGTGATAAATACACACTCTGAACATATATATTTAAAGTTAATGAATTACATCATATTACTTATTACTTCCCTCCCTTATTCACTCAATAAACATTCCGTAAAAGATTCTTAATAGCAGGTAAGCGCTATGTTTTCTGTTGGGCCCATCACAGGGAGCTGCAGAAAGACAGTGCCTGACCTTGTGAGCACGACAGAAATAAGATGAATAATCACACACAAAGATGGAATTATATTGTGTTAAGTGCTATCAATGGGTGCCCTGAGAGACCACTGAGAATGAGATCTCAGGGCAGAATCCTTAGAAAAAATTAATATCTACATATTTTTAAAAACCATTCATGGGCTTCCCTGGTGGCGCAGTGGTTGAAAGTCTGCCTGCCGATGCAGGGGATACGGGTTCGTGCCCCGGTCCGGGAAGATCCCACATGCCGCCAAGCGGCTAGGCCCGTGAGCCATGGCCACTGAGCCTGCGAGTCCGGAGCCTGTGCTCCACAACGGGAGAGGCCACAACCGTGAGAGGCCCGCATACCACACACACACAAAAAAAAAAATTCATGAAGAATATGGTAAAAACTTGAAAAAAAGGGCTAAACAACAAACTGCCACCTATGGCAGACAAAGCACCAATATTTGTATTGAATGAGGTGTTCCTTCAAATGAGTAAGGAAAGCCTCTTACATAATTTAAAAATGCAAATGAAAACAGCTTAAGAAGGACCTGCCACTTCTCACTAGTCAGATTAAGAAAATTCAAAAAGACTGATCATAAACAATATTGGTGAGTAACTGGCATGAAAGGTGCCTTCATAGACTCATGGAAGGTTTGGCAACTGACCTGGAGTAAACTTTGGCAAGATCTATTATCAGTGTGAAAGCACAAGTCCTTTGACCCAACATTTTATTTCAAGAATTCACCCTATAGATATATTTAAACGTGTATATAGAAATATTTTAGTAATATATATTGTAGCATTGTTTTAAAAACAAAGACTGAAAACTATAAATTATCTTAATGTTCATTAATAGACTGATTCAATAAATGAAATTATATCCACACAATGAAACACTGCACAGTTGTTTTTAAAAAAGAATCAAATCCTCAGGTACTAATATAGTAAGATCTTAAAGACACATACTTTTATGTGGGGAAAAGTAACCAATGGTTATAACAGTGAATGTAGTATTCATCCATTCACAAACATTGATGCTGGCATAAGAGTTAAAATGTTTTACTGTTAAGTTACTGCAAATTAAATACTTGATCATTTCTGGGCATGAAGCCAAGGGGTCTGAGGTGGCAAAGAGACTTTCATGTCATTGTACAGTTACTTTTTGTTTGACTTTTTAACTCTATGCATGGATACAAATTTTTCAATGAAAAAAAAAAAAAACTAGCTTGAGGAAAGTCAATTTAAACAAAGAGTAGCATCACCCCTGGAACTTTGTGGTCTGAGAGAAGATGAGGTAGGTGTTATATGTTGGTCATATATATGGTATATATTGTCATATAACTGATTTTATAAAATAAGTGTAGACAGTAGTCTGGTTTTCTTTTAACTTGTTTAAAAAAAAAGTCATCCTCAAGAATGAAACAAAAGAGCTACAAGTTCTTAAATATGCTTTGAGTCATCTGGGAAATTTATCCACTGGTAGACTTCAATCATCAGAAGTTTATGCAAAGATGATTCAAGAAGGAGAAAGAAACTAGCAAACATTTACAGAAGGCACAGTTATGGAGCCAGACACTGGCACTTCTCATAGTTTCATTCATTAGTTCAAAAAATTCAGAAGCTGTGCTGTGCACTAGGGGTACTGAAAACAAGTCATATAAGGTCTCTACTTTTATTAGTCTTTGAGTATGGTGGAGAAAACACATCATAAACAAGAAAACAAATAAGATTGTTACAGATAGGATAAATGCTATAAAGAAAAGAAAGTAGAACCAATGATATAAAAGCGTGTGTGTGTATGTGTGAGTGTGTGTGTGTATTGGGGATAGCAGACCTTAGGATTGCTATGTGTTTGTCATTAAGATAATAAGAAATTCTTTGAAATATCCAATCTGGTTTAGAAGGCTTCTTCCTCAAAGACTTGACCACATGAAACTTACCTATGATGTTCGTCAAGACAGAACTTGGTTGTGCACCTTTAAAACAAGTTCTAACAATGAACTAGGAAACCAAAAAAA
The DNA here is from genome assembly GCF_964341445.2 of Mesoplodon mirus. Taxonomy (NCBI): domain Eukaryota; kingdom Metazoa; phylum Chordata; class Mammalia; order Artiodactyla; family Ziphiidae; genus Mesoplodon; species Mesoplodon mirus. The sequence continues at coordinate 76,439,317 of NC_138980.1, forward strand.
AAAAAAAAAAAAAAAAAAAAAATCCAGTATACTGATTGGGAGACAGAAACTGTTGCTAGCATTCAGTTCTACAACATTTTAAAATGTAGGGACTTCCCTGGTGGTCCAGTGGCTAAGAATCTGCCTTCCAGTGCAGGGGATGTGGGTTTGATCCTTGGTCGGGGAACTAGATCCCACATGCCACGGGGCAACTAAGCCCGTGCACCACAACCAGAGAGCCGTGTGCCGCAACTAAGACCTGATACAGCCAAAAATAAATAAATATTAAAAAAAAAATTTTTAATGTAAGAAGATGTTAAAATAAACACATCCACACATACAAACAACTCCAGGGTTCCAAGAGTCAAGAACACCACCAGGTCCAACTGGGCTTCTACAGTTTTTTAAGACATTCACAGGTGGTGTCTGAAATAACACAGCTTCTCAAAAGATCTTATAAGCAAACTATCCCATCAGCTCTAAAGAGGTGACAAAGCAACTGGGCTACACTGGCTGAGTGTACCAATGACATCAGCTTTGAAAGTGAGGCTCCAATGTGACCTAAGGTAATAATATGGACAATAATAACAAAATTTAATCATAATAACAGCAGTTACTATTGTTCAGAACTTCTCAGACGCAAAATTATTTAAATGGAAATTACTCTGACAAGGGTTATTACCTTTTTTTTAGGATGGGAAAACTGAGTCTCAGGGAAGTTCAGTATCTTTCTCAAAATAAGGTGGTGAACAAAAAGACAGAACCAGACCTTGAAATGACGTCTGTTTGGTTCTAAGCCCCATGCTCTTTATCTAGAAGTTGAGAGAGGGAAGGGAAGTAAAAGTAGGGAGGGAGAGAAGAGAGTAAAGGAAAAGAAAACAAAATGTCCAAACAAATCCAGAGTTTTCCAACTTGTGAATTGAGAGGGGTTTATTGAATGCAGTGGAAATCTCTTAGTGCACATTCATTGTCTAACAGGAATAAAGGCAACCTCGATGAATGTGCACTATATTTTTTAATGTACGCGGATGCTATGGAACCAGATCATTCATAAAAGGTAGAGTACAGTGGATAACAGGTGCTACAGTCAATGAATGACTAAAACGAGAATCCTGATTCCACCACATATTAAGTTGCCATATAATCTTGAGCAAGTCACTTCAACTTTCTGAGCCCAATTTTCTCATATACTAGTACCCACTTCTTAGAGGTGGGATGAAAATTAAGTGGTAATATTTATAAAGCATTTAGAACAGTGTTTTGAATATCAAAGCACTGAAGAAAAGTTTGCTATTCAAAACACTGGAAACACTGAACTCAGAACACTCAAACACTCAAAATACTGCACAAAACTTTGTTGTTATTTTATTTCTAATAATAATAATAAAGAATATGTGTGGGACTTCCCTGGTGGCACAGTGATTAAGAATTTACCTGCCAGTGCAGGGGACATGGGTTCAAGCCCTGGTCCAGGAAGATCCCACATGCCGCGGAGCAACTAAGCCCGTGTGTCACAACTACTGAGCCTGCGCTCTAGAGCCTGCGACCCACAACTACTGAGCCCATGTGCCACAACTACTGAACCAACATGCCACAACTACTGAAGCCTGAGCGCCTAGAGCCCGTGCTCCACAACAAGAGAAGCCACAGTAATGAGAAGCCCATGCACTGCAACGAAGAGTAACCCCTGGTCGCTGCAACTAGGGAAAGCCTGCATGCGGCAACAAAGACCCAATGCAGCCATAAATAAATAAATAAATATTTTTAAAAAAGAATATGTGTAAGAATTTAAATTTAGAACTACAACTTTAGAGCACAATTTGATATAACATGGCATGACTGGGGATTTGCTAGGAAATTGCCTCAAACAGACCAGCATGTTGCAATTAGAAATGGCTTGGTTCTTTTGAACAAAACCTTTAGGCAGATCAGATTTAAAAGCCAAAGCCACAAAAGGTGAAAGTAACTACAAACAGTTGCTCCAGCCATAAAACACAGGATATATTGATGGGACAGGACTCCTGGTTCCAATCCATCTCCTCCGCTTTCAATACTGCCAATAACAGACATCGAGATTGTTCTCCTGCTTTTTTGCCTGGATAACATAAAAATGCAACCCCTTTGAAAATCTAGAGACTATGAAATGTGTTCAAGAACTCAAGACAGCCTTTAAGTTCCAAAGAATGCCAATTCGTTCCATTCTGTATCTTATGTTGTATTTGTCATTTACTTCATCTCCTTTTCGCAATTAAAAATAGCAATACCTCGGTGATTTCTGGTTTCTAACTGAAAAGTTTACATAAAATCAAATGTTATTAAAAAAGAAATATGAGTAGGGGAGATATTCTTACTCCTTCTGAAAACCATATTGGCTTAATCAAAGAAATCATTTAGTTGGGAGGCCAAGGTAATGTACTATTGAACTCTAGTCAGATTTTAATTTACTATTATCGTTGTTGTACCTGAAAGGTAAAGCAAGTGTGTGCCTTAGCAAAAGTATGTAACACCCTGGAAGAGAATGCTCCCAGGTCTTCAATTTCAGCAAGCTGGCTGACACCGTCACATGGCTGGTTTGAACTGCTGAAGGAGCGCTCAGAAAAGAACACTTCAGAGAAAGCTACAAAACAATTAATTAAATAAAAGGTTCTCTCTTCATCCTTGATTGTCTATTTCCAGTGCTTCTTGGACAGAATTAAAGGGAGAACAAAGAGTAGTCTGTACTATAAGATGGGTCTATCTATACATTCTAAACAGACCGAGGGTGCTCACCACAATGCAGCTACCTGGTGAGCTGCAAGAAGCAACATCATCTCCCCTAAAATCCCTGGGACAACACTGTTCCTGCATTCTTTTTTTAATCTAAGGGCTAACAGTTATCTGCTTCCCTGATTCCCGGTCCAGAACAAGAATCCTCCTCTTCTTCCTCTTCCCCCTCCTCCCCTTCCTTCTCTTCTTTCTCTTCTTCCTATTCCTTCATTCAGTGACAGACTGCCCATGCAAGCATGTTTTTCATGTATTACCCATGGCTGCTTCCAAGTTACATTATTTATAGAATATGAACTTCATGGCTGTAACAATGGCAACACAATAGATTTGATTATGGTAGAAACTGGTGAAGGAAGACTTGACTTTTTAAAAAACTTAGGGAACTTCCCTGGTGGTCCAGTGGCTAAGACTCCATGCTCCCAATGCAGGGGGCCTGGGTTCGATCCCTGGTCGGGGAACTAGATCCCACATGCCACAACTAAGACCTAAGGCAGCTGAATAAATAAATAAACATACTTTTTTAAAAAGGTGAATTTTCTAAAAAAATAAAAATAAAAAACTCAGAAGCTTGTTGACCAGACCTCAATGCCTTATTGTTTACCTTTATTACTGTTATATTATCCAAGGAACAAAATCTCGAATGTATCAGCACTATCATTATTTTGTAATAAGAACACAGAGTAATTAATGTATGATGAAATTTCACACTTGAGATGCCAAGCATAAATTAGTATAAAAGAGAGCCAGAAATCTTGAGGTCATCCTGATTCCATCTACACTCTCACTTCCCACTTTGAATCTGTCTTCAAATCTTTTATCTCTATCTCCTAAATTTTCTTCAGCAGTCCAAGCTGGCATCATCTTTCACCTGGATTACCACTAAAAAACTCTCTTAATTTGTTTCAACTTCCAGACACATCTTTCTTCCAATTAACTCCCCACCTGCCACTAGATGTTCTTCCTAAGGGCAAATACAATGATGTTATTCCACAACTTAAATACTTTAGTCACCATCCCTGTAATTATATAGACAGAAGACCTGCAACCTCTCAGTTCTTTCTCATGTGACTCACCCCAATGAGTTCACTTGGTGTCCCCCCGTGATATTTAACCTTGGTGCTCCACCTGTCTGAAATGCCCTTCCTGGCATCCATAAACCTGCTAACAATAACCCCTCCACCAGGTCTTAGTTTAGGTGTCATCTCCTTGGGAAGGCTATACTATACATTATGGCCCTTCCTCTGCACATTCACAGCCCTCTGATGTCTTGCTATGGTGCCTTTGTCAATCATGATATAGTCACCTTACTGTTTGTCTATTGATCCTATTTTACTGTAAACTTCTGATTGCTGGGACTATGGGTTTTTTGTTATTCATTTTGTTGTTCTCATATCTTAACCTAGAGAAGGTACTCAGTTAGTTATTAGTAAATGAATTCATGAATGAACAAATCAGTCCAGATATAAATGAATATAAGTGAAAATCACTACTGCACAAACAAATGGAGTTTGACTAGATTAATCCAACTTTGATGTAAATGAGATTGGGATAATATATCTAGCATTAAGTCAGTTACAACCAAACAGTGAAGTTTAAGGTCTATAAAATCAAAAGCTTGAGTTAACAATATATTACCTACTCATCTTCAAATATACACATTGCTTCATATTCAATTTCTGTTTGGCCAAGAGGTAAATATTCTGAATCCAATCATACTTTAGACTGGCTGGTAGAAAGGCCACAGAACCAGAAAGCAGTGGATGCATGCACGTGTGCACATACATACACACACACACACACACACACACACACGCACGCACGCACATGCCAATTCAGCCCCTATTCCTGCTGTTTCCCAGCTTCCTGACTTGAACCAAATCACTAAGTGTCCCTAAGCCAATTCCATTTATATTAAAAAAAAAATGTTCTAATCATGTCCTTCAACTAATTTGAGAATTTCCTACCAGAAATTTTCAGACATTCTTTCACATTATAATCATTTTGTATTTTCGTTAAAAAATTATATCTTTAAGTATGCTCTGTTTTCTTTATACATTGGACAACTCTATGTATGTGTTATGATATGTTAATTGATGAAAAGTTTCATAAGGTAGAATAAAATAAACATTTTGAAAGTTGATTAAATACTAAGCAATATTTTAGACAAGCGGTCAGCAGACTATGACTCTTGGACTGCCTGTTTTGGTAAATATATTTTTACTGGAACATACCCACATTCATTCATTTATGGATAATGTATGCTGCTTGCACATCACAACAGTGGAGTTGAGGAGTTGCACTAGCCTGAAATATTTGCCATCTGTTCCTTTGCAGGGAAGTTTGCTGAATCCTGCTCTAGGTACTTTACCTATGTTGAGTTATTGAATCACAAAAAAAAAAATACTATGAAGTTGGCACTGTGATTATTCCCATTTTATGGATGATAAACTGGGGCACCAACAGGTTAAGTAATCTGTCCAAAGTCACAAAATTAGCAAGTGGCAGAGCTAGGAAAAAGGCACTTTTTAAACCACTGACTGTCAAGCTAATTTAATTGAAAGAATCTAAGCAAAGAACTCTATTCAAAATCACTTTTTTGGTTGTTTCTTACTCCGTATATTATTTTTCACTACAACACATCAATTTTACAAAATTTGATGTGAGAGAGAAAAAAGTTTGTATCTGCAAACTCGCAAACCTGGTTGTCACATTGGTTTTTTTTTGTTTTTTTCGGTACGGGGGCCTCTCACTGTTGTGGCCTCTCCCATTGTGGAGCACAGGCTCCGGACACGCAGGCTCAGCGGCCATGGCTCACGGGCCTAGATGCTCTGCAGCATGTGGGATCTTCCCGGACTGGGGCACAAACCCGTGTCCCCTGCATCGGCAGGCAGACTCTCAACCACTGCGCCACCAGGGAAGCCCTGTCACAGTGTTTTTAATACAAGTTAACCTGATGCACTATAATGAATAATTTACTACTTTTAAAATTAGCAATGGTTTTCTAAATACTGAATAATGTATATATCATAAACAGTAATTATTTATATATAAAAAATATAGTAGTATCCTTCAGAGTCATGCTATATGTTATGAAATCCGGTAAAATCTGCTTGAAAGAATTGCTAATCTTGATGCTTTCTTCCTTCAGTGGTATACTTTTTTGGGTTTGCTTCTAAAAGGTGAAGCTTTAAGGCCAAATTATTAGAAAGCATCAGGGTTACCAATTCTTTCAAGTAGATTTTATTGGATTTCAAAATCTCTTAATGTGTACTTCCTTTCATTCTGGAGGCTTCCCTCACTGGAATGCAGCTCTGTGAAGAAGTATACCAGATGTGAAACTGCATGGAGAAATTTTCCAGGTTGCCCTTCCAGGAGGGCTAATGGGCCCCTCAGATGACAATGGTACAAAAGTTCAGTTTGTAAAGTCCTTCCCTGCTTTAAATTCTGTACCATGGGTTTAAATACTTGCACATTTTCTAAAATCTTGAAGAGTATTTAAAATAATGTAAGTATTGCAAAAGATCAGAGCTCTCTCTTAAGAAGTCAGTAGCTCCAAATGGCTAAATCTTTGACTCGATTAGCCCAATGATCTCATAAAAGTTAACTGACACACAAGTGGCAATTCTAATAGAATATACATAATGTATTCATTCATTCATTACCATTGATTGAGCATCTACTATGTGCTAGGCTCTGTTCTAGATGCTGGAGATATAGCAGTGAACAAAACTAATAAAAATTCCTGCTGAGTCATCCTTAAAGTTTATCATAATTATACTCCAAATTAGCTGTAAATAAAAAACTCTGCTCTGGATTTTAAAGGAGAATGAAACATATACAGTAAATATGCATTTCTCTCTTTCAAAATCAATATACAAAGAGGAATAGAAAAGTTTTATTATTTGTATAGTTGTTATAAGACGGTAACTTCTAATAGGTATGCTTTTCGTTCTAGCTTTATATGCCTTATTTGCTAGATTTTTCCTTTGGAATTTTTATAAATTTTCTTGTAATGCTAATATTTAATTTTTCTTACTCTTGTCAGAAAAGGACTTTTTCATGTGAAAGTTATGACTTTGGAGAGTAAAGGGAAAGATGACATAATTTTTTCCCAACACCATGAAAGGAGAGTCAGCCACCAGCCTATTACTTATATGGTGAGGTTATAGACATACTCTGAGGATAGAGTGGACAAAGCATGAAACATGGCGATATAGGAAATTGGACACCATAGCAGTCTTTCCTCTTTCTAAAATACAAAATCAACCCTCCCACCCTCCGCATCTGTGGATTCCACATCCACAGATTCAACCAACCACAGATTGAAAATACTGAGGAAGAAAATTCAGAAAGTTCCAAAAAGCAACACTTGAATTTGCTGGCAGCTATTTACATAGCATTTACACATTGTATTTATAACTATTTATATAACATTTACATTGTATTATGTATCATAAATAATCTAGAGGTGGTTCAAAGTATATGGGAGGATCTACATAGGTTATATAGATACTATGTAATTCATTTTACATAGGGACTTGAACATCCACTGATTTTGGTATCTGCAAGGGTCCTGGAACCAACCCCCTGCACAGATACTAAGGGATGATAGTTTATGAAGTCATGTGCTCTGAAATAGCAGAATCCAACAATGACTAACACCAACACAAAAAAGAATACTTCTGGATGATGCTATGAAAGTGAATGGGGCCTCACGGCTATCCTTACCACTGCCTGATTCTCTAACAGTATATAAAAATAGGTCTGCTTCTGAAAGGCATCTTGTAAGGAAGATAGGGGAAAATAATGATAACCTTTTGATGAGTGATCAAGGCAAGGCTTTTATCAGTAATGTTTTCATCCAGTGTACTCACCTCCTGAGTGAGGGAAAAGGATTAAAAGAATCTAAGAGATCTAGACCCACCCACATGTAAAATGGCTGTGGTATTATTACTCATCCAAAATCAAGGAACAATATTCCATTATCAGGAGAGTACATTTCCCTGAACAAGAACAGTAACCTGTTTTTAAGCCCTGAGTCCAAATGTCATTTTGAAGCAGATGTCATCCTGTGTATATAAATGTTTTATAAATTAATTTTATTGCATGCCTTGGTTCACTAAAACACACACACACACACACACACACACAGAGATTATTTCAAAATATCTTAAATTTTTAACTGCTAATTATAAACTGCATAGCACAATATAAGTATAAAAGGAAGATTTTTGAGGATGATCTGAAACAGGCAGTCATGACATCTTCAGTTGATGTCATGAAAAAAGAAATGACTTCAGAATCACAGGTGCAGCTACTAGAGTTAGCAACTCTTTCCACATATTTAACAACAACTGAAAGAAATGGCCCAAGTATAAGATCATTCTTCCCAAAATGTTTATTTTTCTTACTGGCCACCTATCATTTAGGTACAATTTGTGATCAAATCATACATAACACAAATATGCTATGTTACACATATGACCAAGAAAAAAAGGAGTTAACATGGCAATCTTCTTTTGAGAGGAGCTAAAACCAAGCCAGGAACAGCACTAAATCTCTAATACCTCTGAATGAGATAATTATTTTCCTTGAGAAGTCATTCCTTTAAACATGAGTGATTTGCTTAGCTAGAAATCCAGTATATTTCAATTAAGTGATTACCTCTAAAATACTGTAAAGGAACTGATATCACTTAAGAAACATTTCCTAATCATTAATCATTAATTACATAGAATCTATACTAAGGTCCAACTACTAAAAAAAATTTACAAATTAAAAAAAGGCTATTACAGTAAAAGTATTGTATACCCACTTCATATAACAGGGACAGCACTTTGCATTCTGAACATCATTAATTGGGATGCTGCTTGACATTAGCTTTGTATTAAGAGATCCCTGCATTTTTCAAATAGCTCTACTGATAGCATAATGTTGAATCCCCTGCATATGATCCAGGGAATTTTATGAACAGACTGATGAACCTAATTCCTTCCACCACAAACTGAATTCTAGTGTAGTGGGGGAAATCTTTATGTTTTCTGTATTCTTTATTTGAATATTTTTATTTTGTTAAATATCAAGTTCTAATACAACCAGCCAACTTTGAAAAATATACACCTTTAATAAAAGCAAATTTTTAGCAATTTAAATAATTATAAAATAAATGAAAAACATTGCTTCAGTTTTTATGATACCTATTTTCCAGCTTTTTTGATTTGTCTTTAATCAAAGAAAATTCATTAACAAGAAAATTTTTTGGAATGCAGAAAATGGCAGTAAACCAACCATGCTGGTATTAAAAAAATCGGTAATATATTAAGAATTAAAAGATAATCTCAATCAAAGTGTGAATCCTTGATTGGTAATAATAATTTAAAAATGAGGTTTCTGATGCACTTTCTAGTTAATCATCAGGCTGACAACCCTTCTTACTTACTACACTTAAAGTTTTGTTTTTTGTTTTTTGTTTTTTTACTAAAGTGCATTGGGATGTTTTGCTTAATATTCGGGAAATTATCCTGATCATAAGTGAATCTTTACTGATGACTGAGGGTTTAGTGATAATTCAGAAGGATAATTATGAATATAATTATCATTCTACTTTCTGAAGAGCTTTTTGGGCTGGATTCACTTCCTGGAAGCTAGATTAGGTGCTTTTCTGACACTCTATTCCTCTAGCATTTTATGCATAAGTTGGTCTTAACATTTCATAAGCTGCACTGAAATGAGTTTGTATGTACCTACAATCTTAAGGCAATTTTCATGGTTTTAGTATACAGTTGGTGCTCAATAAATGTTGAACTCAATAATCCATAGCTTACATCAGAGAAGAATGAAAAGACTTCAACTTCCACAGAGACCAAAGAATATTTAAGCTTAATCTAAGCATATATAGGAGAAAAAATGTTGATGTGCTTCTAAAAATTGAGCAAATAATAAACTGATTTCTTTCATAATAACTAATGTATTGCATTGCTTACATTTATAATATTGACAAATATGGCTCTAGGAGGACAAAGAATACTAAGCAAAATATAGATTTAATCACACTGTCTCAGTGAGTATAAATTTAAAAGAATTACAATTTACCACAGCATTAAAGGTCTCTTTAGACCTGAAAAAGACACTGAAAACCTAGAGATTTCATCTTTCCATTCAGGAGGCAGAGATAAGAGATAAGGCAAAAGCACAGCTTAAAATATACAAAGGATACACACTATATTTTACTTTTTAATTCAATGGATGTATAACAGTCTTTTTCAAAATATACCTTAAAAGTTAATTTTTTTATTTAAAAAAGCATATGCTTCATTATAGTATGGAAAGTTACAAACTGGTTAATGATAAAAAAATAAAATTCAAATCCCAATCAGAAAATTACAATGAACATTAACCATTAATAAAAGCTACCATTTTGAGCATTTATTGTGTGCCAGGTACTGTGTTAATCTCTTTATCTATATTGGTTAATTTAATTCTTAAAACTGCTTTATGAAGTAGCTATCATTTTCACTTCTGTCAGATAAGGAAGCATTAAGAAGTGAATTAAACTTCACATTTAAATCAAAAGCTAAAAGTATATACTCTTCTAATCAAATTTAACTCTGTTAGTGTTTATATAACTTCCTGAGTGCTGCTTCTGACACTTACCTTCAATTAGATTAATACAAATTTTCTAAAGCCTAGAACTGGAATGTTTCATTTACATTTGAATTTGATGAGACTACTCAAATACATTGGGAAGAGTGAATGAAAGGTACTCTATTAAATATAGTAACTGTCCCCCAACCCCTTTTCTTAAACCATAGATCTCAATTGTCCAAAAGAAAACTACACATTGGGCTAATAATACAAGATACAAATTTTGATCAAGTTATATAACTGCTTTTAAGACATTATTCTACTCTCCAAAGGGGAAAAAAATGATTAAAGGAAAGTGTTCACATCTCTATGTAATAAATGGATGAAAGAAATAAATTCTTTATTTGTCCTATGTTTAAAAATATTTGTGATTACAAAGAAAACCAAGCCAACCGTTTTAGTGTAGAGTTCATTGGGAGGGGGGATGTTTTTATATCAGAAGAATATAGTTAAATATAGAAATAAATAAAAAGAAGAATCACTGAAGACTGACTTCCTATCACGTAAATGAATTAAACATATAGTACATTATAAAGAACCTAAAAGTGGACTTATAAAAGAAACTAAATTATAGAAGGTCACTAAAAGATAATACTTATATCAGTAAAATTTTAAATATACATGGCAGCCAAATACTATTAAAAGTCAAGCAAGACTCTCACTCTAATTGAACCATCTGTTATGAACTGAAAAGTTGAAATACCACATAATATCACCCAGTGAATGAGTATATGATATATAAAAACACAGATCTAAACCGTAAGTCAACTTTTATTTTTATTATTTTTATTTTTTTTTATTTTTATATTTTTTTTGCCGTACGCGGGCCTCTTACTGCTGTGGCCCCTCCCGTTGCGGAGCACAGGCTCCGGACGCGCAGGCTCAGCGGCCATGGCTCACGGGCCCAGCCGCTCCGCGGCATGTGGGATCTTCCCGGACCAGGGCACAAACTCGTGTCCCCTGCATCGGCAGGCAGACTCTCAACCACTGCGCCACCAGGGAAGTCCCCAATTTTTAAATCTTATTTATGATTTTAACTTTTTAATGTAATATTTTCCACATTACTTTCTGGTTTACATTGCTTACTACTAAACTGATAGCAATTTTTCTAATGACAGTATGATACTAATGGACATTTCTCTGACATCTTAGGTCAATAAATACAGTTGTAGTTGGGAAGTTAACCATAATTTCAAGCTTAAGAAAATAAATTAGCAAACATACTCACTGTTTTTTCTTTTGACACATAGATTTTCATATACTTAGATAAACTATGATAATACATAATCACTGTAGAAAATTCATAAAAGCATTTAAAAAGACAAAATACTCAGAGCTCATTGGTAAACCCCCATCAACATTATAGGCTTATCTTCAGGATCTGTGTATACATGTAACATATTTTTTATAAATAAAATAATTCTAAACATGCTGTTTTACAATTTGCTTTTTTTCTATAACATTATCAGGAAGATCTTTCTAAGGATAATGACTATATATGATAGACATTATACTTTTTAGTGCCTGTACCATGTTATATTTCATCAGTACGCCATGATTTTTTTTACCTATACCCCAGTAATTGATATTTAGGCTGTTTCCAGTTTTTTCATTATTACAAGCAGTACTTCGAGAAATACTTTCATTCACATTTTGCCCCAAATTTGTCTAGTTTTCTCCTGAAAATAAATATCAAGGAGGAGAATTGTTGGGTTAAAGAGCGTGCATAGTTTTAAAATATATTGACACTGCACCCAAGAATCTCTTACTACTTTAAACTGATGTTTAGCACCCTGAGAGAGTACCTATCATAATTTGTAAAAATTCATCATTTGCCTCCAACTTTCCATATCCTCCTTTCCTCTGTTAATGAACAATCCTCTTTTCCTCAATTTAATTCACAATAACCAATGGTTACAATTAACACAGAGATATAATTCTATCCCATTTCTTTCTATGTACATGTATTCTTTCATTCAAATCTATCATATTATAGTCAAAGAAGCCATATCAAAGCAGCAAAGAAACTACAAAAGTTAATCCAGCCTTGTCACATATCTCAAAACTATTACTTTTTTTTTTTTTTAACTCTAACTTTGGTCCCAGTGCAGAATGCACTCAGATGAGGAAGACATGAAGCTTAATTCTCCCTGCTTTTGAAAGCTGTAAAAGACAGGGACTATAGTACTGAAAGCAGGCACATTAGAATACACTAAAAAGGTGCTATCAAACCTGTTCTACTTCTTTAAACTGAATTCATACATCTTCACAAAAGAATTCATAAAGAACATTTATATATATATATATATATATATATACACATGTACATTTTAAAAGATATAAATATACAACTGCCTTGAATACTCTTACAATTAATGTTCAATTTAACAGACATTTTGAAAGCCTGCTGCATTTTAGAAACTGTACTAATTTCTGTGGGGATATAAGGATAAATTACCTCCTAAAGCTCAAGGAGTTTCCAATATATCTAACTTAAGAGAAAAATATGAATAAAGCTATTAAAAAACTCATATTAGCATAATTTCCATTTTATATTAGATATTACAATATGCTTTGGGATCAAAGACATACAATAAATATTAAACTACTTTATTGAAAGCATAACTTTGACCATCTTTCTTCAAAAGCAAAAAACAACAATGAAATCCAACAAAATAATTAGAACCCTAAGCTTGGAATTAAGGAATATCCTAAAATAAATGACAATGTTCAATTCACAGCACTGTAAACTCCTGTGTAAGTAAGTAACACGTTTACTTGCTCGAAAGACAGAAAACTGTGTTTAAAGTGGAAAACAAGTACAACAAAAACTGACAAAGAAAAGGGACTAAGGAAATCTGGTGAAAGAAAGTTTTGATGGATTTCTTTTGGTACTGCCTATCTATAATCCCCATTTAGAAATCTACCTCTGCTTTATTTTTTTTCTCCTGAAATAAGTTATTTGTTTTGTTTTTTACTCATATATATAATGGTAATACTGAGCATGCCAAAATCAAGGTAATGGTGTGACATTTCCATACATGTTGTTAAAATATTTCTTTCAAATTAAAATTGTAGTACAGATCATCTTATCATTATCAATCTTTGAAACTTTTATGGTCATAATAAAAATGATACTTTTCAATCTTTTATTTCCCCCCAAAGTAAAAGAATATTTAACTTACTTAAGGGGGATAATTACCATAGAAATGCAGATACCTGCTTCAATGGTATGTTCATTGCATTCTTTTTCTAGATTTTGATGAACCATATTGTATTTATTGTCTGCCTACATCGTTAAAACTGTCTTAAAGATAACTTAAACCCGCTTTGGGTGACATTAGACAAATGTACACTTAATTTACTTAATAAAGACCCAGTACATACACAAAGGACTGCTTTGTCTGGAGCTGTCAGTGGTGAGCAGCAAGGACTCACAGGGGCAGTTATTCCCAAGTAATCTGTGTCCAAATAAGGCACTGTCCTTAAAAGCTTTCTTATACTTTATCATTTTGTTGTTAATCAGTAGTTCAAAATATAATCTATCCTTGAAATTGGTTTTTTTTGGATTCATTTTGTCCTTGGAGGTTGGTGTGGTACCATGAAAAGTGTGTGATCTTTGGGGCAAAGGGACTTGGGGTTTGGATTGCCACAATATCATTTCTTGCATGACCTTTGGAACATCACTTCACTTAAAATTAGCTGAGCTTTGGTTTTTTTGGTAAGTAAAGCAGGGTTAATAAGTCCTACCTTAAGTAGTTCCTTTGCAGAGTAAAGGTATTACACACACACATATATATATATATATATATATATATATATATATATACACACACACATATATATATATATGAAATACACCTAGCAAGCAGTACCTTGAATAGTAGTTACTCAAATAAATAACATAAATTAAATGAAAATGTTAGACTAACATGTGAAACAAAAAAAGCAAAACTAAAATAAACAAGAAAATGTTACTTATATAGAATAATATATCTAACTTATCTATACCTAATAAGCAAGGAAGTTGCTTTCTCAACAAATCAAAGGAGAAACTTTTAGATATTTTTTATGAACTGCTCAAGGGAGCTACCTACAGAGACTGTCATAAGAAAAACAAAGTGATTTATTTTGCTCTTCTTTTTAACAAATCTTTTTCATGTTACTATAAAGAGTTCTTGATCATGAGGTTAAAATCCCTAGAGTAGCCAGTTCCTAAAAATCTGCTACTGTCTTCCCTCTACAAACCATTATATACATAGCCTGAAATCCCACCATTAAAATCAAAGATCTATGTGTGAAGAGTTTTATGTACATGTACGTCTTCCAATCAGAAAACTCTATACTAAATATTTTTAAAGGAATACAATTTCCAAAAAAGGCAAGGTCCTCAGATACTCTTGATTCAACCATCACCTTTTATAACATTTGATTCTAATGTTTCAAGAAAATTCACTGTGACTTTTAGTGGACATCTGTTACAGCAAGTATGTAAGTACAATCACTGGAATGTTAAATATGAAACCAGGGCAGGAATGATTACAGAGCTCAAATCACTATGTATTTGCTTATTTTACTTTTTATAATTTACAGACTTTACCTTTTTTCAAAGTCCCCAGTGTTCCTCAAATAGTTCAGAGGGAAACACCATGCTCCATGTTACAAAAAATGGAGCATGTCACCCTAAATATTTAGAATTTGTTTACTTTTGCATTATACTCTTACTTACTAAAAGAGAATTATGTTTTAGAATGAGTAAGATAATCCATAAAGACTTTTAAATATCTTTAACCCTAGTTAACCAATATCCCAGCAATATACTCATATAGAAATATATATATGTATATATATATATGTCATCTCATAGTTCTCATAGCAAGTTTAGTGATGACTAAACTCCTAAAATAAGTGCAAAAGCCATGTATCCTTGAATCTCCCTCTTTCTGGCAGGGTGGCTTTTTTTTTTTTTCTTGAAAAAGGTTTGTATTTAGGTTCAACTTTAGGAATCCCCAGTTTCCAAGGATGTGAGGCAGTCAGCTAGAATTTGGCCTGCTTGGGCCCTGAAAGCTCTGTAGGTATTTGCTCATTGGATGGTCACCTCAGTTTTGTTTTTTCTGTTTTTTTTTTTTTTTTAACTGGAATATAGTTGATTTACGGTGTCATGTTAGTTTCAGGTGTACAGCTTTAATAGTGGAAATACCTGAATTAGTAACAGAACACAGATAAAATCAACCAGTGTGCTATCATCCAAATGTAATGTGTAAGAATCTGGAAAGTTCATTGAATATGAGATGGTTACTGAATGAAGTTGACTATGAGAATACAATCTGAAACCAAAGGGAGGAGATAAGTTAAAAAGATGCCACATCTGTTGATGGTGGGAGGAAAAAGGTTCATTTGGCTCTTCAAACTACTTAAGGTAGTACTCTGTGTGGCCAAGTTCCAGATTTCTTCCTCGGGAATTTTCTGCCTATCACTACAATTTCCAGTTCATAAAAGACTGATTCTAACTCCAAATTAATCACATCTTTCTTCTTTGTGAGACCTCCAGGGCTCATTTCTAACAGCTGTGGGCTTCCAAGACAGAGACATTTTCAAACCAACTGTTGTACCAAAAAGAGAGCAAATAAAACAGCAGGCATTCTTGAACAAGATGAAACTCCAGCCAATTGTTTCAGTCCTGACACAGGTCTCTTCAAGTGCCCTCTTGCCCAAACCAAGGAGAGCTACTGTAATGGCTTCAGGCATCTGAGCCAGTGAATTCAGCCTCTAAAAAGCCCTTAACTACTGATCAGCCTTATTAAGTGTCTAAGTCAACTCTAAAGGAGAAAGAGATGGTCCTGGTGCACATTAGGTAAATGGACAAATATTTGATAGATGTTGAATTAATAAATGTCTTGTGCCTCACACACACAAGTTGCATTAAAGTAAAACAAAATCTTAGGGCAAATCATGTAGCAGAAACAATGCTTGATTTGCAGTCATGAGGTTCTACTCCTAACTGACTACTGATATGTGACGCAGGGAAAGCACGTGACAGCCACTCAGTCTGTCTCTTCAGCAGTGTCTTAATTTCCAAAACAAACAGTTTGGACAAGTCTCTCAATTCAAATTATTGAACTGAACCTACAGATGTTGGAAGGACGCTGTGCAACTGGATCTTGGCTGTGCCCCTAATTTCAATCAGAGAAGCTCTCATTTTATCTTTTTTCATACACAGAACAAATTGGGTCAGACCAGCTGGGATGCAACTCTAATTGCAGCCACTTACTAACCTGGGCCAGTCACTTCAGCTCTCCATGCTTCGGTCTCCTTACCTGTGTGAAGAGGAGAATGATGGCAACCACCTCAGAACCTATCTTATTTAATCCATGTAAGGACTTTACACAAAATACTTGGAACACCGACTTGCATAAAATATGAGTTCAAATTTCACACAATAACTATCTGTTATCATCATCATCATTGTCATCAGCATTATCACCAAAGAGAAATCTCAGAAGGAAGATGGTTCAAAAGTAAGTTCTTCATTATACTGATGCCTCACTATGCAGAACACATGGAAAGCTTCAAAGGAAAATATTATTTAAATATTCACAGAATGACATATAGTCTATGCCAAAAATGGCTTATAAAATGAAAAAAATCATCAAATAATCATCTTAGAGAAAGTGCTTTCTATTTAAAATTTAGAGTTGACCATCATAGATACATTTTCAAAGAAATAATTTTGTTACATATGAAGTAATTAATAATTCATTATTGCATTAAAATACTATCTTCACATTAAAGACCTTGACAATCAGCTTATAATCAATGCTTTGCTTACATTTTGCAACTTGCTGCTTCCTTTAGAAACTTAGGGTCATGGAGAAGTCATTTTGTCATATCATAAATTATGAAGTAACCATTTTTAAGTAATAATTATATATAGTTTGAAAGCTAAAGTTCTGAGTAGATGCTATGATATGAGAAACAATGAAAGAAACAGTCTAACTAGATTTTAAATATCATCATGCCTGACATTACTTCTCTACACTCTATTTTATGCCAAAAACATATTTTCCAGTATAAATTATAAATTTAGATCCTTTCTACAAAAAGAACACAGGCCTCTCTGCAGTGGCATGAAATCTGTAAAAGCAGATGTGATTCTTTCATCGTCTGCTGTGCTGCCCATCTGGACACCCAATGAAGAGAAACCTGCTCAGCTTTCTGTTCCCAGGGCCACCCCTTGCAGCGGCACCAGGCAGTTTCTCTAGAATCTCTAGGCAGTGCACCAACTACCCAACTTGACAGCCCTGAAGAACCGTTAAGTACACAGGGGCCTTTGCTTTTTATTCTCAACCATGGTACTTTTATTTCACCAGAGATAACTTAAAAGATTCTGGTGCTTCAGAATCCTAGTTTAAAGATGAGCAAAATAACTGTATCAAGAGCACTGGAGGGGAAGAGAGAGCATAAACACATTTTAAACATTTCAATTGGAATTACTGTTCCTCTGACTGGTCCAATCCTTATTAAGGGTAACAGCATCACCAAGCCAGAGTCAGTCCACATAAGGGCTAGTTAGTTTCCCCATTCTGTGGTAATAATCTGAACACCCAGACTGGCACATTCCATCCCTTGTACGTGATTCAGGAGATCCAGGCAGGAGTGAAACCAGATCAGTATAAAAGGCATCAACAACTTAAAGGCATCCCTTCAGATTAAGGACTACTAGAAAGAAGCTGTGTGCCAGGAAATCCCATTTGCTCCAAAATATATTTGATGAAATATATTTCTAACATTTCATATCTAGTTACTTGGGCTAATAAGTTATTTTTACAACTACAAAAAGTTCAGGGGTGGTCAATCTATTAAGAATGCAGGGCAGATAGGAATTTGCCAAATAGACAAAATAAAAGCGTTCCAGAATGAGGATCCAGCATATAAAAAGTCATAGTGTTGTGTAACAGCATATCATTCTAAGAGAAAACACAAATGGTTTGGGTTTTACAGCAAGTAGGGTAATTTTTATTGAGAATGCAAGCAGGGGCAGATCTTGCTGTAAAGTCTGGTTTTTGTCAATAGGGAGACATTGAAGAACCCTAAGCATAAAACACCTTATCCAGAATGACACATTTTAGAAAGATTACTGTACAAGCAATCATTTGGAGAGGGGATGGACTGTGAGAATGCAGCTCATCATTCCTCCAGGAGAGGTAATGAGGCCTTTAATCAAAGCACTGCCTGTAAAAATGGAAGAAAGGAGATTTTACAAAATGACAGTACAGACTGCTGAAAATTTCTAACAGAAATCATACCAAACAGCCATGGGTATTTGAAAGACAGACACAGAGAGAAAAAATAGTAATTTTTAAATCCTGAAGAAACTACATTACATTTTAAATTAACTCAAAAATTTAGCAACTATTTAAAAAGAAACAGTTTATATTCATTAGAACAAGAACAAGAGTTTTATCTTCAGAAAGTAGCTAGTCATACAGGAATATAATTCAGAGACATATAAAAATCGGGAAAATTTGCTCAGTTCATTTGAATGTGCAGTTAGAGAAAGCTAAGCTGGGAGTACGATAGGATTCTAGATTCTCTTTAAATTTCTTCATAAAAGGTGTAATAAAATTAGAAGAAATAAAACAGGAATAAACTCTTTTTGGAAAGCAGATGATCTTACACTGAGTAATATGATACGAATCAACAATTATGGCTGATAGGGCTGAACTCCTGATAAGGCATGCTTGGTACAGGCAGGATCATAAACACGAGAGCTGAAAAAGAACTCACAAGAGAGGCATGTAATGCAAGAGCCCTCAGAGGGGATGGAGGAGCAGGCAGCATCACGTGAGAGACTTAGAACTACAGTGTGAGAGCAACAGAAGGCATGAGACTCATCATAAGATGAGAAAGGATGGGTGAGTCCTCACAAGGCCCAGTCAGTGGGCTAAAGGTCATATAAGAAGGAACAGGGTAGTACATGGGACAAAAGGGCAGGGCAAGCTAGACAGGCCTACAAGACAGAGAAGATGAGAAGACACCGGGCACACAACTAAGACAGGCAATTAGGGTACGCAGGCACCTGAGAGCACATAAGATGGCCAAACCTAAGAACCGGACACTGGGAGAAGAACAAAGAGGAGAGTTTCCCTACTTATTTCTTGTCTATTACAGTTCAGGCTCTGAGTGAGGGAAGTGTCCGTAAAGGGTCCAATTGTGAGGCATTTTCCCGTATTCATCAAGACACACAGATATACACACACACAACACGACTGCAGAAATAGGCCAGTAGATGCTTTCATGGTGCAGATTTCCCAGGACAGAGCTCCTGAAACAGATGTGAAGAGTTTTAATGAGCTAATAAGGGCTACTACTAATCAAGAATTTTAGGTTATGAAAAAACATCAGGATAACTCCTTCTATATATATATATACAGGCTGAGAGGACTAAACTGGGCTTGTTTCGGCACATCCTGGAATACTAGAAATAGAAAGTGGGAAGGGAAACATTCCAGGGACAGGGGTTAAGTGTCCTCAAGTCATCCCCTCTCTCTTGCATGATTTTCCATCCTTTTATCTTTCTAGAACCCTGAAGTCTGTTTAGACACTGGGCTTTTCTTAGTTTGTTTTGATATTGGTATGGCTAGAACTTTTAATAAATTCTGAATTTAAATGAAAAAATACATTTTGTTGTTATTTCAAAGGTGAACATGAACTAAAATACTAAACACAAATAAAACAACAAATATGCATAGGAGTATCTCTCCCTTTTAGGAAGAGGCAATGAATGGACAGTTAGAGGTCACTCCAGTTGAGAGGGAGCGATCATAGGCACATATGAGTAGAACACTGTTCACCTCAGGCACTGAGGAACTCCTCTCCCCATCCCCTATGCAACACTCAGCTTTAGTGGTAATTCCTAAAGCTAAGTATTGGGTTAAATAAAAGGGAGTATTACTCTATGGTATACATATTGTTACTCAGATCATAAAAAGATTGGAAAAATATGAAATATACAAGTTTACAGATGGCACCCTGACAATGGATTATTATGGGAAATTAGACACATTTGAGCTTTATTATCTAGTTAAAGGCAAAAACAAACACAAAAGCATACAGCCCAGGATGACACTGTCAGAGAGACAATTCGGCTGAATGGAACAATATGACAGTCCACATGTTGGCAATGATGATGTTATAAGCACATCTTACGTTCAATTAAGATTTTAATGGATTTCAACATGAGATTTCTCATGTTTAAATTGAAACAATTACACTTTTGTGAACCTTCAAAATTAAAGTATCAAACCAAGTATAATTACAAATTCTTTCACTGCAGATTCCTTACAGCTAAAAAATTTGTGCCCTGGGCCCTCTCTTTCATAGTGATTGACAACGAATGGTAGCAAGTAAAGATTTCTGCTTAAAATTTCCCCCTTGTTCTCAAAGGTAAAATCTTTTCCTACCAAAATGCTCAGTGCTGATGAAATAGTCCTAGTCTAATTAGGTTTCACCTTGAAAGGAGTTAAGTAACTATAGCTGATCATCACTAGAAATTACAAACCCTCACCTAGTAATTGGGTTTATTAATTGAACCCACATGCATTAAATGCCAGTTGTGTCTGAAGTCCCAGCTAGGTGTTACAAAAACAAACAAAATGTATGATATGATCCCTGATCATCAGATGTTTACAACCTATTTGAAAATATAGTCACACACTGAGGATAGAGATGAATGAGCATACAGCAGGTTAGGGAACAAAGAACTGTGAAACAATATGGGCTAAAAGAATTCTGGGAAGGGATGATTAACAGGGATGGGAACAGTTGAGAATGCCTTTGCCAAGGAAGTTGACTTGAGCCAGACATGAAATACGAGTAGGATTTGCCAAAGCAGCAAAAACACTCCAAGCACAGAGAACCCTACAGGAAACGATTAGTGTCAATAACCACCAGGGCAAATTTAGGGAATAAGGAAGTAGATAACTGGCCTTTCGGATTTGAGGGCTCAGAGTGGTAATCTAGAGACAATTTGCAATGTTTTTACATTTAGAGACTGATGATGTATTTTTAAAGTCAATCTAACTAATGGAGATTTACTCCATAGGTAGCAGGCAACACTGAAAATCTTTTTGTTCAAATTACCTATTTTAATGCAGTTGAAATTCGAACCTGATTCATAAGGGAAAATCTGTCTCCTGCCAGAATGATTTAGTCATTGTTGGTTAAACAAGGCACACGGAGAGTTGCTCTAGGGGAAGCAGTCCTTCCACAGTTTGAATTAGATAGAGATGAAATAGTGTAGCTAAATTCCCAGTAGAGCCCAAGCATGTACAGAAATTTACAGCCACTAGCAACAATCTCACTTTACCAAAATAAGGTCCTTGGGGACAGGTTTCATGCATAATTTTAGACTATTTCTAATTCTCAGTTCAGTGCCTGGTCACTTCTTATAAATGACTAAAGAAATGGAAAGTATAAACTACACTAACAATATCTCTAAATATTATTTTAAATTGCTAAAGATATTTTCTAGAAGCAATGTGATACAGCATAAAGAATTTGGGCTTTGAAAGAAGATAAACTTGACTCAGCAATTTTTTAGCAATACGGCTTTAGACCAATAACTTCTCTAAGTCACAGTTTTCTCATTTGTAAAACAGAGGTAATAATACTAACTTGAAGAGTTGCTGTATCTATATACGTTAAAAAACTTGCCTAGCTCACAGCCTGGTAATATAATGTAATAAACAATTCAACTTACAGTACAGAGTATTCTAATGCTAGTCTTTTATTTATTTATTTATTTATTTATTTTGCGGTTTGCGGGCCTCTCACTGTTGTGGCCTCTCCCGTTGCAGAGCACAGGCTCTGGACGCGCAGGCTCAGTGGCCATGGCTCACGGGCCTAGCCACTCCGCGGCATGTGGGATCCTCCCGGACCGGGGCACAAACCTGTGTCCCCTGCATCGGCAGGCAGACTCTCAACCACTGTGCCACCAGAGAAGCCCTAATGCTAGTCTTTTATTAATCAATGGTTGAAATTTATAAAACTAAATGAGTAGCATGTGAAAATAAAATTAAATTAAGAACCAACCGCATACATTTTATTATTATTTTTGGATATCTTCAAAACAGCATGTCTTAAAACAACTTATTATATTTTGACTAATTAAATAACATACTAAATATCTACTATCTTTCTCTGTAAAATGATGCCAAATCTAAAATGCACAGTTTCTTACCTTATTATTAAAATTAAAATACATGCAGAGTTACTTTCATCTTAGTATAAATTAGAGAAAAGAGTAATTTTGAAAACTTCTCATTTTCAATCTCTTGGACCTGTTCAGTACATTCCCTTTGAATTCCAAATATTCCATTTTCTTCTAAATGTTTTCATGTATTTTTAAAAAGAACACCAAGGAATGTGCTAAGTATACATTTTATAGGTACATACTGCAATAAACTTTAATTTTCTAGCTTCATGGAAAAGAACTGCCAAATTCTTATATTTATCTGGCATAGCAGAGGGATTTACACTGATACTTAACAATAATAATTTAGAGTTCCATACATCAATTCTCTTTTCTTCCCAATGCCACCCTATGTATCATCAAGTTTAGACATTTACCAAGTTCAAATCACAGCATGACTTCTGGCAGTGTGGCTTTACAGCCTAGGGTAGCTGGTTGCATTATTAATCATATTATACCCACAAGTTATGTCTTTTTTTACAAAAAGGAGAAAAAGTATGTCCACCATTATACAAAGAAAATTATATCTGTAGTGTCAACCAAGTCACACTAATAGTGTATGTAAAGCACAGCATCTCAGGAAAAATGACACAAGCCACATAATGCTCCAGCTCGATTAGTCCAATTTCACTCAAATAGCTTAGATAAATATAAAATTACTCTGAGGGGTTCCCTGTTCCTCACCAATGATCAAATATAAGCATTATTTAGCATGCCATTTAAGATCTGATATAAGCATTAGTTAGCATGCCATTTAAGATCTCTCTCTGTAAACATTTTCAACCCGAGTACTTATTATTCAGCTACTCATCCATGCATCCATGCATCCATGCATCCATCCATCCATCCAACTCTGAAGTCAAACAAATATATATATTGAGTACTTCCTGTGTGTCAGTCCTTCTAGGCTCAGATGATACAAATGTTTACAAGACAAGTATTTTCAATGATCTCAAGCTGCTTACAGCCCAGTGGAAAAGACAGACAAAAAATGAGTCCACAGTCCACAGTTACAATTACAAGCTGTAATAAGTCTTAAGAAAGAAGCAAACAAAAGTTGTAACTGAAGATCTACTTTAAATACAGTAGTCAAATGAGGCCAATCTGAGAAGATGACCTCCGAGTGGGAATCTAAAGGATGAGAAGGAGGTAGCTTTGCAAACTTGGGAGCCTCTTCACAGGCAGAGGCACAGTATGTGGCAAGAACCGAGGACAGGAAATAGCTTGGAGTGTTGGAGAAACTGAAAGAAGTGCAGCATTCATTTTATTTATTCAACAAATAAATACATGCATAATGCTTCACTAGTCATTGGTTGTAAGTTCTTTTTTCCCCCTTGATTCAACCGAAACTGCCTTAATGAATTAAAGTAGAACATTTTGTTCAAGCTTATATCTCTGGCTGACTGTTAGCTATTGCAGAAAAAGCACTAAGAATACCTTACCAACATGATTCCGCTGCTGAATAAAAGAAATTTAAATTGGGGAGGAGGATATATTTTCTACTCCAAAGAATCTTGCAAATCCACTTACATCATGCTTTGAAATTCTATGTCCTCTGTGTAAAGAGAAATGAATTAAATTCTTTAGGATAAAGTTTCTATTCAGGCCTGAGTTCATTCAGAGGTAAAGAAAATAACTGATAGTTGTTCTTACAGTATTTTAAATTAAATGTCTACAAAGAGCAAGAAAATGTGTTTAGCATGCAATCACTATACTTAACTACAATTATCTGATGCTTAGTTGAAGAAAATATGCATCATAAAACATGATCCACTTAATTACATTAAGTAATGTTTAAGCATTAAACATTAATGAGTAAATCATTACCTTGAAAACATAAGTAGTATCAACTACTTTTAATACAGTGGTATTTATACTGACTCGAAAACTCCAGTCTCAAAGTTGTACCAACTTATTTAACCCTGGTTATGCCACCTCTTAACTTCATGCGTATGTTTATGTGCGTGTTTGCGTGTACAGGTACAAAGTAAATTTTTTGAAGTATCATTTTATAAGAAAATAGGAAAAGACCTGTCACAATGGCATCCATTTACTTCCACTGACCCACAGATACCTCTTTTGAACGATAGAGTAATTCTGTAAAATATACACCAATACATAACAACACTGATTAAACTATAATGTGATATCCATTAAGTATAGACAATTTTCAGAGAAATAAATTGCTCATCACCTCAAATGCTAGAAAGATAACTTAAATCAGTGGTTAAGCATTATCGGGGACTTTCCGGGGAAGATGGCGGAAGAGTAAGATGCGGAGATCAGCTTCCTCCCCACAGATACACCAGAAAACAGCTACACGTGGAACAACTCCTACAGAACACCTACTGAACACTGGCAGAGGACCTCAGACCTCCCAAAAGGCAAGAAAATCCCCACGTACCTGGGTAGGGCAAAGCGGAGAGATTCCCGCACAGAGGATCGGTGCCGACCAGCACTCACCAGCCAGAGAGGCTTGTCTGCTTGCCCGCCAAGGCGGGCGGGGCTGGGAGCTAAGGCTCCGGCTTCCGGCGGAGCGCAGGGAGAGGACTGGGGCTGGCGGCGTGAACACAGCCTGAAGGGGCTAATGCGCCACAGCTAGCCGGGAGGGAGTCCGGGAAAAAGTCTGGACCTGCCGAAGAGGCAAGAGACTTTTTCTTCCCTCTTTGTTTCCTGGTGCGCAAGGAAAGGGGATTAAGAGCGCTGCTTAAAGGAGCTCCAGAGATGGGCGTGGGACGCTCTGGCTGCTGCTGCCGCCACCAAGAGGCCTGTGTGTGACCACAGGTCACTCTCCACGCCCCTCTTCCAGGGAGCCTGTGCAGCACGTCACTGCCGGGGTCCCGGGATCCAGGGACGGGTTCCCCGGGAGAGCTCACAGCGCACCTTGGGCTGGTGCAACGTCACGCCTCTGCGCCGCAGGCTCCCCCCGCCTCCGTGCCTCTCCCTCCCCGCCCCGCCTGAGTGAGCCAGAGCCCCAATCAGCTGCTCCTTTAACCCTGTCCTCTCTGAGGGTAGAACAGATGCCCTCCAGCGACCTACACGCAGAGGCCGGGCCAAATCCAAAGCTGAGACCCGGGAGCTGTGAGAACAAAGAAGAGAAAGGGAAATCTCTCCCAGCAGCCTCAGAAGCAGCGGATTAAAGCTCCACAATCAACTTGATGTACCCTGCATCTGTGGAATACATGAATAGACAACGGATCATACCAAATTGAGGAGCCTTGTGGATGAAAGGTTCTTGGTGCTGCAGCCAGGAGTCAGTGCTGTGCCTCTGAGGTGGCAGAGCCAACTTCAGGACACTGGTCCACAAGAGACCTCCCAGCTCCACATAATATCAAATGGCGAAAATCTTCCAGAGATCTCCATCTCAACACCAGCACCCAGCTTCACTCAACGGCCAGCAAGCTACAGTGCTGGACACCCTATGCCAAACAACTAGCAAGACAGGAACACAACGTCACCCATTAGCAGAGAGGCTACCTAAAATCATAAAAAGTCCACAGACACCCCAAAACACACCACCAGACATGGACCTGCCCACCAGAAAGACAAGATCCAGCCTCATCCACCAGAACACAGGCACTAATCCCCTCCACCAGGAAGCCTACATAACCCACTGAACCAGCCTTAGCCATTGGGGACAGACACCGAAAACAACGGAAACTACGAACCTGCAGCCTGCAAAAAGGAGACCCCAAACACAGTAAGATAAGCAAAATGAGAAGACAAAAAAACACACAGCAGGAGAAGGAGCAAGATAAAAACCCACCAGACCTAACAAATGAAGAGGAAATAGGCAGTATACCTGAAAAAGAATTCAGAATAATGATAGTAAAGATGATCCAAAATCTTGGAAATAGAATAGATAAAATGCAAGAAACAGTTAACAAGGACCTAGAAGAACTAAAGCTGAATCAAGCATTGATTAGAAACACAATGAATGAAATTAAAAATACTCTAGATGGTATCAATAGCAGAATAACTGAGGCAGAAGAACGGATAAGTGACGTGGAAGATAAAATAGTGGAAATAACTAGGGCAGAGCAGAAGAAAAAAAAACAATGAAAAGAACTGAGGACAGTCTCAGAGACCTCTGGGACAACATTAAACGCACCAACATTCGAATTGTAGGGGTTCCAGAAGAAGAAGAGAAAAAGAAAGGGACTGAGAAAATATTTGAAGAGATTATCGTTGAAAACTTCCCTAATTTGGGAAAGGAAATAGTCAAGTCCAGGAGGCACAGAGAGCCCCATACAGGATAAATCCAAGGAGAAATACGCCAAGACACATATTAATCAAACTGTCAAAAATTAAATACAAAGAAAGCATATTAAAAGCAGCAAGGGAAAAACAACAAATAACACACAAGGGAATCCCCATAAGGTTAACAGCTGATCTTTCAGCAAAAACTCTGCAAGCCAGAAGGGACTGGCAGGACATATTTAAAGTAATGAAGGAGAAAAACCTGCAACCAAGATTACTCTACCCAGCAAGGATCTCATTCAGATTTGATGGAGAAATTAAAACGTTTACAAACAAGCAAAAGCTGAGAGAGCTCAGCACCACCAAACCAGCTTTACAACAAATGCTAAAGGAACTTCTCTAGGCAAGAAACACAACAGAAGGAAAAGACCTACAATGATGAACCCAAAACAATTAAGAAAATGGGAATAGGAACATACATATCGATAATTACTTTAAATGTAAATGGACTAAATGCACCCACCAAAAGACACAGATTGGCTGAATGGATACAAAAACAAGACCCATATATATGCTGTCTACAAGAGACCCACTTCAGACCTAGAGACACCTACAGACCGAAAGTAAGGGGATGGAAAAAGATATTCCATGCAAATGGAAACCAAAAGAAAGCTGGAGTAGTAATTCTCATATCAGACAAAATAGACCTTAAAATAAAGACTACTAGAAGAGACAAAGAAGGACACTACATAATGATCAAGGGATCGATCCAAGAAGAAGATATAACAATTGTAAATATTTATGCACCCAACATAGGAGCACCTCAATACATAAGGCAAATACTAACAGCCATAAAAGGGGAAATCGACAATAACACATTCATAGTAGGGGACTTTAACACCCCACTTTCACCAATGGACAGATCATCCAAAATAAAAATAAATAAGGAAACACAAGATTTAAATGATACATTAAACAAGAAGAACTTAATTGATATTTATAGGACATTCCATTCAAAAACAACAGAATACACATTTTTCTCAAGTGCTCATGTAACATTCTCCAGGATAGATCATATCTTGGGTCACAAATCAAGCCTTGGTAAATTTAAGAAAACTGAAATTGTATCAAGTATCTTTTCCGACCACAACGCTATGAGACTAGATATCAATTATAGGAAAAGATCTGTAAAAAATACAAACACATGGAGGCTAAACAATACACTACTTAATAATGAAGTGATCACTGAAGATATCAAAGAGGAAATTAAAAAATACCTAGAAACAAATGACAATGGAGACACGACGACCCAAAACATATGGGATGCAGCAAAAGCAGTTCTAAGAGGGAAGTTTATAGCAATACAATCCCACCTTAAGAAACAGGAAACATCTCGAGTAAACAACCTAACCTTGCACCTAAAGCAATTAGAGAAAGAAGAACAAAAACACCCCAAAGTTACCAGGAGGAAAGAAATCATAAAAATCAGATCAGAAATAAATGAAAAAGAAATGAAGGAAATGATAGTAAAGATCAATAAAACTAAAAGCTGGTTCTTTGAGAAGATAAACAAAATTGATAAACCATTAGCCAGATTCATCAAGAAAAAAAGCGAAAAGACTCAAATCAATAGAATTAGAAATGAAAAAGGAGAAGTAACAACTGACACTGCAGAAATACAAAAGATCATAAGAGATTACTACAAGCAACTCTATGCCAATAAAATGGACAACCTGGAAGTAATGGACAAATTCTTAGAAATGCACAACCTGCCAAGACTGACTCAGGAAGAAATAGAAAATATGAACAGACCAATCACAAGCAGTGAAATTGAAACTGTGATTAAAAATCTTCCAACAAACAAAAGCCCAGGACCAGATGGTTTCACAGGCGAATTCTATCAAACATTTAGAGAAGAGCTAACACCTATCCTTCTCAAACTCTTCCAAAATATAGCAGAGGGAGGAACACTCCCAAACTCATTCTATGAAGCCACCATCACCTTGATACCAAAACCAGACAAGGATGTCACAAAGAAAGAAAACTACAGGCCAATATCACTGATGAACATAGATGCAAAAATCCTCAACAAATACTAGCAAACAGAATCCAACAGCACATTAAAAGGATCATACACCATGATCAAGTGGGGTTTATTCCAGGAATGCAAGGATTCTTCAATATATGCAAATCAATCAACGTGATACAACATATTAACAAATGGAAGGAGAAAAACCATATGATCATCTCAATAGATGCAGAGAAAGCTTTCGACAAAATTCAACACCCATTTAAGATAAAAACCCTGCAGAAAGTAGGCATAGAGGGAACTTTCCTCAACATAATAAAGGCCATATATGACAAACCCACAGCCAACATCGTCCTCAATGGTGAAAAACTGAAACCATTTCCACTAAGATCAGCAACAAGACAAGGTTGCCCACTCTCACCACTCTTATTCAACATAGTTTTGGAAGCTTTAGCCACAGCAATCAGAGAAGAAAAGGAAATAAAAGGAATCCAAATCGGAAAAGAAGAAGTAAAGCTGTCACTGTTTGCAGATGACATGATACTATACATAGAGAATCCTAAAGATGCTACCAGAAAACTACTAGAGCTAATCAACGAATATGGTAAAGTAGCAGGATACAAAATTAATGCACAGAAATCTCTGGCATTCCTATATACTAATGATGAAAAATCTGAAAATGAAATCAAGAAAACACTCCCATTTACCACTGCAACAAAAAGAATAAAATATCTAGGAATAAACCTACCTAAGGAGACAAAAGACCTGTATGCAGAAAATTATAAGACACTGATGAAAGAAATTAAAGATGATACAAATAGATGGAAAGATATACCATGTTCTTGGATTGGAAGAATCAACATTGTGAAAATGACTCTACTACCCAAAGCAATCTACAGATTCAATGCAATCCCTATCAAACTACCACTGGCATTTTTCACAGAACTAGAACAAAAAATCTCACAATTTGTATGGAAACACAAAAGACCCCGAATAGCCAAAGCAATCTTGAGAACAAAAAATGGAGCTGGAGGAATCAGGCTCCCTGACTTCTGACTCTACTACAAAGCTACAGTCATCAAGACAGTATGGTACTAGCACAAAAACAAAAAGATGGATCAGTGGAACAGGATAGAAAGCCCAGAGATAAACCCACGCACATATGGTCAACTTATCTTTGATAAAGGAGGCAGGAATGTACAGTGGAGAAAGGACAGCCTCTTCAAAAAGTGGTGCTGGGAAAACTGGACAGGGACATGTAAAAGTATGAGATTAGATCACTCCCTCACACTATACACAAAAATAAGCTCAAAATGGATTAAAGACCTAAATGTAAGGCCAGACACTATCAAACTCTTAGAGGAAAACATAGGCAGAACACTCTATGACATAAATCACAGCAAGATTCTTTTGGACCCACCTCCTAGAGAAATGGAAACAAAGACAAAAATAAACACATGGGACCTAATGAAACTTAAAAGCTTTTGCACAGCAAAGGAAACCATAAACAAGACCGAAAGACAACCCTCAGAATGGGAGAAAATATTTGCAAATGAAGCAACTGACAACGGATTAATCTCCAAAATTTATAAGCAGCTCATGCAGCTCAATAGCAAAAAACACACAACCCAATCCAAAAACGGGCAGAAGACCTAAACAGACATTTCTCCACAGAAGATATACAGACTGCCAACAAACACATGAAAGGATGCTCAACATCTTTACTCATTAGAGAAATGCAAGTCAAAACTACAATGAGATATCATCTCATACCAGTCAGAATGGCCATCATCAAAAAATCTAGAAACAATAAATGCTGGAGAGGGTGTGGAAAAAAGGGAACACTCTTGCACTGCTGGTGGGAATGTGAATTGGTACAGCCACTATGGAGAACAGTATGGAGGTTCCTTAAAAAACTACAAATAGAACTACCATATGACCCAGCAATCCCACTACTGGGCATATACCCTGAGAAAACCATAATTCAAAAAGAGTCATGTACCAAAATGTTCATAGCAGCCCTATTTACAATAGCCCATAGATGGAAACAACCTAAGTGTCCATCATCAGATGAATGGATAAAGAAGATGTGGCACATATATACAATGGAATATTACTCAGCCATAAAAAGAAATGAAATTGAGCTATTTGTAATGAGGTGGATGGACCTAGAGTCTGTCATACAGAGTGAAGTAAGTCAGAAAGAGAAAGACAAATACCGTATGCTAACACATATATATGGAATTTAAGAAGAAAAAAAATGTCATGAAGAACCCAGGGGTAAGACAGGAATAAAGACACAGACCTACTAGAGAATGGACTTGAGGATATGGGGAGGGGGAAGGGTAAGCTGTGACAAAGCGAGAGAGAGGCATGGACATATATACACTACCAAACGTAAGGTAGATAGCTAGTGGGAAGCAGCCGCATAGCACAGGGAGATCAGCTCGGTGCTTTGTGACCACCTGGAGGGGTGGGATAGGGAGGCTGGGAGGAAGACGCAAGAGGGAGGGGATTTGGGAACATATGTATATGTATAACTGATTCATTTTGTTATAAAGCAGAAACTAACAAAAAAAATGTTAACCTAGATGGATAAAATAATAATAATAATAATAATAAAGAATGTATGTAGATTGACTACCAAAGGTAAAATAGATACCTAGTGGGAAGTAGCCACATAGCACAGGGAGATCAAAAAAAAAAAAAAAAAAGAATTATCCAATAACTGGCTTAAATGCAGATTCCCAAGCTCCACTTAGAGATTCTGACTCAAGTCTGGGGTAGGGTCAAGAGATCTGCATTAATATATATCCCATCTATTTCAGATGCAGATAGACTATTAGCAGCCTGAACTTTGGGGAACACTGCACTTTATAGCCTGGAAAATCTCAAGAAGAGTGTTTAAATACACCCTGGCCCATTTGCTCCAAGATCTTATTGTCACAGAACGTTTACCATTTAACAAAATTCTACAATCAAAATTATTGATTCCCCTTTGCTTTTGCTCAAACTGTGAGAAATATCTGCCATTTTACAGACACAGTTACATCTCAACTCTTAAGGAACCAGTGAGAAACCAAATAGATCAGACGACTAAACACTTCATCCACACCATGAGTGTTGTGGGAAAATCCTCTTCCCTACCCTGCCTTTCCAAGGTAAACGTTAATTGTTCAACCTCCTATCAACCTCCCATCAACATGATTTAATATAGCTCAATGCATTCTGCACGCAACATTCAATGAAAGTTTGCTGAATTACATTAAGGCCTATCATTTTAATATTAGAAATGATGTGAATTTTGCATACCAAAATTAAATGCAAGTGGTTGACTTTAGAAAGAGGTCAAACTTGAGAGCACGTGGCCATATTTTAAAAAATTACCTGCACAAATACAACTGAAAACAGAAAGTTCACAGTTTACTGCACACTCATTTCAATCTATACTTCCGATGGGTTTACAAAAATATATTATGAGAAGATGCCACTCTAAGAGAAATGAAAGCAGAAGGCAGATTTCCTGTACAGTCTATGTTTAACACTACACAATCAACTTGCTGACATCTTAACAACAGGTCTTCTTTTATCTTTATACTAAGGAAACATTTTATTTTAACCTGTAGTAGATTTTAGAAGAGTACACCATCATAATTTATGATGAGGGGAGATGAATTTAGTTCATAAAAACTGATCTGCATTCAAATGGATTAAAGTTAAAAAAATGATCTGCAGCTTTTCAGGATTTATTCCTATTATATCATATATGCTCCTTTCTTGCCACTTCAACCAAGCATTCATGCAAACTCAAGACAAATGACTTAGCAGTGAATTAAATTAAATGAAAAAAACTTGACATTAATGTTGCTTCTAGATGTGTCCTTTAAAAACCCTTACTCTGGTTGATTCCAAACACTTAGGCAAATTAATCCGTCAGATGAAGTGAATAACGCTTGAGAACACAGTCAGGTTTAAGTATGGTTTGCCTCTGAATGATCCTTTCTATTCACTCATCATCATCTGTATAATTAATAGCCACTCTCCCAAATCACTTGCCAGTTAATGAGATGCAGATAAAGGCTTAAAGGTCTCTACTGCAATTCAGTCTTAATGAAAGTCAATATCCTTTTGCCAAGAAAGCCCAGATCACATTTGGCTTTCTCAGATAATTGGAGGGTTTTATGGAACCAAATAGTAGCAGTGAGTGGTAAATATTAGACCTTTCAAATAAATGCCATATCTAGCCACAAAAGGAACAGTCAGAAGTTATTTTTAATTTCTACGGAAATAAATTTGTTTTATTCTCTTCAAAGGATATTTAAAAGGGAATAAGGTACACATGTACGAGCACATCTATAACTTGTATGTCATATAAATACTTTTTGCCAGGTATGATCATTTAAAAATAGTTTTCATTCATATTACTTGATTCTTCTTGGATCAGATGTTAACTCTTTAGACTGGTATAAAAGGCTCTCCATTTACTGAATACATCTACTTTCAAGTTTCTTTTCTCAGCCTACATAAATGTGGCCTGGGAAGTTATACACTATCCTCTATAATCAGCCTCATTCTCTCCCATCTTTTTTTTGTGTGTGTGTGGTACGCGGGCCTCTCACTGTTGTGGCCTCTCCCGTTGTGGAGCACAGGCTCCGGACGCGCAGGCTCAGCAGCCCTGGCTCACGGGCCCAGCCGCTCCGCGGCATGTGGGATCCTCCCAGACCAGGGCACGAACCCGCGTCCCCTGCATCAGCAGGCGGACACTCAACAACTGCGCCACCAGGGAAGCCCTCAGCCTCATTCTCATTCTTCTTAAACTCATACTTTCTGAACTACACCTCATGCCCTAAAGTGTTCTTCTCTTCGCTTCCACCAATATACATTAGAGGACAACTTTCTGCTTGGAATTCTCTTGGGATTTGCTGTGTTCATTTATCTCCCTGAGCCAGATGTCTAAACACTTGATTACAGTGTTGCCCAGGAACCATTTTCTAGTTCTATCCTAAAACCAAACATTATCCTATTGATTATGTTAAAAGACTTTCAGGACCTAGAGCCACTTCTCTGTCCTCCCCAGGCCACTGGCACCTGAGTCAGGCAGCTTCTTTGCCATCAATTTTATTTTAGTCAATCTCATTTAGATAAATAAAATTATTTGAAGAGACAGATAATATTTTATCATCCCCTTTTTAATGATAAAAATGAAATGAGGGGAATTCTAAGGGGGAAAATACAGATTAAAATAGCTATACCAAAATACCCTGCTTTTATGGCTTGCTCAGTTATCTTTTATTAACTTTTCAATACCTAAAATGTAATCCCTAATTTTTAGAATTATTATAAGTTGCATTTTTAAAATATTGTGATGACAAATGTGACTCTATGATGTTAAATATTTAAATTTTGAAAAATTTTAACAAAAGATAATTGTTTTTCAATTCTGAAAAATAAAGAAAATTGAAATAGGTGAATCTAGCTATTTTAAGCTAGATTTAAGCTATTTCCTATCCCCATATACAGAAGAACCATTTTGTTACACAAATGGTGATACACCATGGGTCAGAGCAACACCCAAATAACCACAATTTCAAATAAGTTTGTTAGATTTTTGATATTTCTCCAAACCAGTGTTTGAATCAAGCCAACCTCAAATAATTGGATTAAGTTTCATATTAACACATAGGGGGTACTTATCATGTGTGAAGTACATTAAACCAGAGAATCTGTATGAGAAGTATAATTTTTTATTCTACAGATTATAACACTGAGGGCAGTGGAGGGCACTGAAGACTGATTTTAAACATAGGTACTTTTAATATAAGACGAGTGTTTTTTCCATTACAACCCTGTCACTCTAAATTGGTCATATAAATAGAAGATGGTCAGGATCATTCATTACTGCCTTCTTAAATTGCTTTTCACTCAAGTAACACTAGACACGTTGAGACCCTACACAAGGAGTCCTTTGACTTTAAGTATAAAATTACTCACAGTGTGCCCAGTGTGAGACAGGCAACTGGTCACCAAGAGAGAAAATAAAGTCAGATGCAGCTTCCTTCTTATTGTTACTTCTTATTGCCTTTTTTCTTTCCCTTTTCAAGGCCAGAGCGAAACACGTTTCAAGAAAACTGATCCTCAGTAGTAAGTTACAGGCTCTCCCTTGAGAAGCCACGGAATAAAACTGGACATTTTTATGGAACTGAAAAGCTCCCATTTAGTAAAGAATTTCTTCTGAATTTGCAAGCTCCATAAACTCCAAACTGATTTGATGGGTATACCTTGGGAGTCTTTCCATTTTGATTTAAAATGTACTAAGCCCCAAATAAAAATATCTATTTACTTTTAAAATTATATTATTTTGTTAACATCTTATTACCCAATTTAATGCTTCTAACAGCCCTAAGTTATGGGTTTTATGACTGCCTTGTTTTCCGATGAACACACAGAAGTTTAAGAGAGATAAGGGTTATTGGGCAAGCAGGTTGGAGATCCAGGATGCAAACCTGTGCAGGGCAGCAAGTTGTACAGAATGCCCTGCCTACCTATTGAACTGTGCACTAAGAAATGAGACCTTGATTACTGTCATTCACCATACATAGCAGCATCCTGTTAGATACAAGGCACTGAATAATTTCCAAAGATAAATTTATATGGATGAACAGATTAAATAGAAGAAAAATATTCCACACTAGCTTCTACCATACAAACACTCCTCAAAAAGTCTCTGCAGCTGTTATCCTCCAACCATTTGGCATTTCTAATACTTTAAAGAGAATTTTTCTTTAACAGCCTACAATATACTTACAGAATAACATCCGGAATAAGGCATATTGCCAGCAATGTTAGGGTGACCCCTTACATTTTTACAAGTGTGTAGAGATCTCCCCCCATCAAAATATGCTTCTGATGAATAGAATCCAGAATGCATGAAACATGAGAAGACTTAGTCAACTACTCCTCACTGAATAGCTTTTAAAACAAGAATTTAAGACTCTGATCTCACTAAATGAAATATTTTTCTACCAGCAAGTTTTACAAGTGACAATGGGTGATGAACAAGTATTTTATAATATAAAACAAAGTCTCTGGTGACCCCAAAAGAGGCATCCCTACACTTCTTTTCTTATTGCTGCAACAAATATCGATAATTACTGTAGAAGAAAACGTTTGGCAAATGTGGAAAAAAATTAAAATTTATCAATTATATGTTGGAATTAGTAACCTCCCAACTACTCCAGGTTTCTTTTTGAAACCTCTCAATTATCTTGTTTCAATGAAAGAAAGTAGATTGAAAACTTTTCTTCAACTACTCTCAGAAGCAATGTATTAATATACGGTGTGTTTAAATGGAACAACAGCAAGGCCCACTGCAACACCAAAATAGCATATGATAACTAAAATAAAGGCTTCCACAAAGCAACTACATACAACATTTATTTAACTGTCAGTACTAACAGTTAAAGCAAACTTTAGATGAGCTGCAGGAAATTCTTCAATACAATGAAAGAACATGTGATGGTGTCACAGATTTTAAAGCTGCCTCTTATGGACTGAATGTTTGTGTCCCTCAAAATCATATGTTGAAGCCTCAATTTATTGGTATTTGGGAGGTAATTAGGTCATGAGGGTGGAGCCCTCATGATGGAGTTAGTGCCCTTACAGGAATAGACATAGAAAGTGGCTATCTGTACTCCAGGAGTTCTCAGTTGGAACCAAAGTGGCCTGCACCTTAATCTTGGACTTCTAGCCTCTGGAACTGTGAAAAATAAATTTCTATTGTTTAAGCCACCCAGCTTAAGGTGCTTTATAATAGCAGTCCAAGTTGACTAAGATACTGACTGTCAAAGTCCTTGGAATAGATCTAGCCAAATTCTGCTTATTTTAAGATGATAAATTTAAGTATTAAAGCAGTAGAATCATTTGCCCAAAGTTAAATGGCAGTGTTTATCAGAAGTTTATCTGAAAAACAGATTTCTGACACCCATTACAGAGCTTTTTCTATGATATAACGTGCATCCACACCACTGCCCAGTCTCTTGCCTCTTACTCCTGAAAAGCAAACTCCTCTTATATCCAAGTCTTTGCTAACACTCATACCCAGAGAATTCAAACCAATGGTGAAATCTGGAATTAAAAAAATTAAAAGGAGAAACATTTTAAATAAACATGTGCTGAGGGGTTAGAGGTATGGGGAGTGTCATCTGCCTTACCTATAGATCTCTCATTGGCTAGCTCTGATTTTAAGTATATTGTCCTGGGCAAGTACAGCAATATTGCAGACACCAAATGGATACAAGGACGGAGTGGCCTCATTAGCCAATCACCCACAGAGGTGATGGAGAAGATCTTACCCTCTCTTCTTGATGACTCCATTCACTAAGTCATTCAGCAAGCCTTCATTGGCTTCCCAGCTCAGTCAAAGAAAAAGCAACATCCTTACAATGAATGAATTCCAAGCCCACAATGGTCTGCTTACATCCAGGCTTTCACTGACTCCATACTACCGTTCTTAGCCTTGCTCACTCCTCTCGTCTCACTGGCCTGCTTGTTAAGCCCCTGAGTACACCAAGCTTGTTGCCACCAAAAAGCTTCTGTACTTTCTCTGACTAGAACATTCTTTCTTTCGATATTCACAGGGATCACTACCGCACTTCCTTCAGGTCTCTCCTTTCATGTTATCTTAAAGAGAGCTTTTTTAAATTTTTCTTTGTAACACTTGCACAGCACTTAACATAGAATAATTTATTTGTTGGTTAGTTGCCTGTCTTTCTAAACTAAAATGTAAATTCCAAGAGGGCTGGGACCTGGTTTTCTTCATCTTGGAATCTTTAGCACCTAAAACTCTTCTTGGCATATAATAGGCACTGAAATTTTTGAACAAATAAGTTTAATATGCAAAGCTTATGTTAATCTTGTAATATATTTATAAAAATGTCACACTGAAATTAAATTTTAGAAGACAATAACCTACATCAATTTGTGTGCTGGATGCAGTGGGATTAGTTCCAGAGTATTAGTATTTAACTTGTCACTTTAAGACCAGTTCATCCACTCATTCATGCACTCATTTAAAAGTTATTTATTGACTGCCTACTATGTACCACACATATACAGATATAGGCACTGGAGATACAACAGTGAACAAAGCACACTTTAAAAAATCTCCTGTTATGAACTTACACTCTATGAATTGTCAAAAGAATAATCACAATCCCAGTCACCTAAATCTTCAATAAGATCAGAACTATTACTTTTAACTAAAAAGACAGTTGCAACAGAAATAGGTACAAGCAGAGATGGTTCCTGAGGTGTGTGACCCAGCAGCCTGACAGTTTCTAGTACCTACCATTCTTCATCCCCTCATCACACATAAACACACACACACACATATCTACACACAGGCACACACACACACGCCCCTCTTGACACTGCACAGCCACCAGCATTGACATGTATCTTTCAAACTGCAGCCAAGAAAATACTCAAAGATAGGGTCCTGATGGCAAAGTAAAAGCATATCTACAGCCCCTGATGCTGACAAGAGGGACAATCATAGTGCACTGTGTTTAGACTGGTAATAAGGTAGACAGCAATACAGCATTCTCGTGAGACATGTAAACCTTTTCTCAATTAAAAAAAAATCAAAAGTTTAAATTGGTAGAAATGAAAGGCTCTAAATGATTCAACCTGTATTTTTTGATAGCAGACTAAACATATTACAAAAAAGAAATACATGTTTGAATGACAGAAAACATATTGGGGGAAAAAAGGTTAAGTTCGGAATATTTTGTGTTTTCAACCATAGCTCTAAAAGTTAAAAATATCAGAAGAAAAGAAATGTTTACACTGTGAGCAGCTTCATAGCTCAAGAGTTAGAGTTTATACAGGGAAGAGTAAAGACTCTTCATATTGATTTGAATTTTAAACACACCAGAATTACTAATAACCTGTCTTATATCAGTAATTAAGAATATTTCTAAAGTGATTAAGATTCTGTACACACTATTTGCTATACACAGGGGGGAAAAATCATACTGAATAACCCAATCCTAGACTGTTAAATAGTGGCTGTTAAAATAAGGAGAGTTGGAGACCATGCACTGTTTCCAGCTGGGATCCCAAACAGAAAAGAGGCATCTGATATTGTCAGGGATGGATTAAGAGCTATGGGAATCCCCCAAGCTGTATATGGATGTACACTGGGGCTACACTAGCCCCTAGCTTCAAGGAAGGTTATAACTATTTCTTTCCTGGACCACTGTTACCTTCTCTTACCTCCTTCTTCCCAAGCAAGGCAAGAGCCTGACTGATTGGACTAGACAGGTTATGGTGGCAGTACTTACTGGGAACTTCACCTTATCCAAGGACATACCTCTTCCCCTACACAAATATGCACAGAGTCAAATCAGACCTGCAGTCAGTCACTCATGGCCAACAGGCACATCAGGTTCTCTTCTCTGGAAGCAAATTCCAGCCCACATAGAAAGCCTGGCTCCTGAGGAAGAAGCTGAATGATTATCTCATTCCCATCTAGCCTAGACTTCCTTGTTGTCCATGAGGTGGGCCTGATGTGGAGATAACCTACTTTACCTATTCCTGACTGGCACATAGGTTCTGAGAGGTGAGGATGGAGAAACTAAGCTCTACCACGACTCAGAAATTCTTCATCACAAGTGAATTACAGGAGACACACACACATGCAGAATCACCTATTAGGGCTTTTTTTACATTCTCAAAAAAATTTAGAAAATCCTAACATTCTATAGGCCTCAAGATCGGCTGAACCAATATTGTAGAAGAAAATGAAAATGTGTATTTCTTGAGTCAGATAACATGAGACTTTCAAATGATGACTAAGGGCAAGTAACACCAAGCAGAAGGTTATAGACTCTGCTCAGTATTGCTCTGGGCTCCAACCCAAACACAACTAAAAATAGGTCAATTTAACTGCTGAATAGAGGGCTGCGTTGTGAAAACCAGCTGAAAATTGACTCCTCGATGTAATCTGCTAGCTATTTTCCCACTACATCACACTTCACTAATATGTTAATAGTACACACTGTGATCAGAATAGTGTTGAATTTTATGCCAACCCCACGAGGAGCAGCATAGGAACTAGATGTGGCTGTTCATTCTGGCTTTGAAACTCATAGGTCATGTTGAAGTTATAACCTTTCTTTTAGCTTCCTCCTCTATACAAAAAGAATTTGAAAAACGGTTGTTGTGCCTACCTTAAGAGCTAAGATATGAACAAAGTTAGTAGATGAAAATAGTTTCATAAACAGTAAAATGCTATAGAAATGTAAGGTATTTGCAGTAGCTATAATCCACTTCCCTAGTCTGAGAAATAAAATAAGGTCATATTTTTCTTTAATAATCAATAGTATTCTAATCCTTGGCTCAACACACAGGTCATCTCTCTATCACACCATAGTTTTACTGGGCTGATTATAAGCAATGGTCAACTCTGGTCATCCTGGCCTCACCACTGAAGCTGGAACCCTGGCAACCAGCTTGAGTTCCTAGAAACCACCTTGAGATTGGCAGAACGCCAGCAACACAACATGTATCACAAACCCCACCTAAACTGGCTGCTCCAGAACAGCTACCAACACCCAAAGTAGCTATCACCTAGTTCACAACCCATGTGTTCTAACCTCTCAGAGTCAATTTACCCTTCTAGAATTCTAGAGAACTCCTCTCTTTCTACTGAAGTCTTATTTTGAATGCAATCCTTGAAGCCAGAATTCTGCCACTGAGTTAATATATACAAAAAGCCAGAGTCCAGATACCTGATGTCACCATCAAAGAGGAGGAAACAGGATTCCTTTGCTGGACCAGAGAAAGAAGGCTGGTGGAGCTGGAAAATAGGGAGCAGGGAGAGCAAGGCAGGGCTGCAAATGCAGGCAGGGGCCAGTCCATGTGGGATCTTACGGGCTACAGAAAGGAGTTTGCTTTTTATTTTGTTTGTTATTTGAAGTAACTAAAGAGTTTTAAGCAAAGGAGTGACGGGTCATAGTTATAATCAGAAAAGATAAATACAGCTTCATATTGAAGATCAGCCTTGATGAATTAGGAGGCTTTTGTAATCTCTCTGGTAGCAGGTGATGCCAGCCTAGATGAGGGTGTTTAGGGTGGGGATATGGAAAGAAACAGATATTCTGGAGACCTTTAGGAGGCAATACCAACAAGACTTGGGGACAGACTGAATTCAGGGAGTGACAGAAGAAGAGCACTCATGAATGACTCCTGTTTCTATGTGCAATTGGCTTGGAGTTGTGCTATTTACTGAGATCAGAGGATCAAAGGCAGAGGATGGTGTTGAGAGTGATGCTTTCAATCATGGAAGTTTGAGTCTGAGTCTTGATTACAATGATTCCTTTGAGATGAAAAAGTTGGCATGGGAAAGAGAAGAGAGTAACTGAAATGGAAATTTTTTGAGAGAGTTGGGGATATAGGAAACAAACCTCAGATGAAGGGATTGGTATAATATGGCCAGAACCCCTCTTACATAACTAAGGGGAAAGCTGAAAGGATGGCTACAGATATAGGTAGCTTCCTGATTTGGGTTGAGGGAAGCTGGGTTACTTTCATTTTCTTTTGCATGGAAGAAACAGGGTCTTCTATAGAAAATGACATGAGAAATAAGAGAAGGTTTGAAATCGTTATTGAAAGTTTTTTTTTTAAGTATGTTGATTATAGAAAATACAGTTGTTGTTGTACAAGTTGACATCAAGGTTGTGCTTTTATAAGAAAGTCTGGGCTTAGAGGGAGTTAAGATAAAGCAAAGTGTTAGTGAAATTGTAGACTACGGTGTGGAGATAAGTATATACATACATATATATATATATATATATATATATATATATATATATATATATATATATCATAGGTATGAAAGGATGGAAGGCAAGAAAAGGGCTAGTGGAAAGAAAAGTCAGGAAGAGTTGAATGATTATTCTGAAAGAAAAAATGTTGTGATCAGAGAAAGGGCTTTCTGAGGTGGTGCTTAAAATTAGGAACACAGGGATGAGTAAAGCCTGGAGCAGTTTAGGGCTTTTGGGTGTCAGGGAAACATCCCAGGGCTAAGTGCATATTGTGTAGCGTATGCTCAGATATTAGACGAGGAGGTGATGACAACTGACTATTGTTCCTTAAAAGGGGTAAATGATCTAAAATTTTATTCTCAAATGAAAGGGATCAACTTGGGAATTTCAGACCATTCTGAGGAATAATTTTCTCTATACTGCTATGGTTTCATATGAAAGCATTGTAAGTGATAATGGGCCAATGTGAACACATTTGTTATTCTCTCTCAGTTTAAACCCTTTTATCACTATTACATACCTCCCCTGCTTTTACTGACTTTATATGGTACAATTAGGAACGTAAGCATTTTGAGCAACTTTAGCAATGTCAGAAGTACTAAATTTAAAGAGGGAAGGAAGGAAGCAATTACCCCTTTTGGTGTATTCCATGCATTAGCTGTAATTTCCATTGCCCATTTTCTGAAAACTCACGTCTGTACCATTTATGGTGAAAAGCCAGTCAGACTTGCCGCAATCAACCAAACATTCCAATTCAAGTCACTCTGGGAAGAATTTCAGCTCACAACATGCTGCTGAAATTTTCTGCTGGTTTGAGCATATCCTCTGGTAGACAC
Organism: Mesoplodon mirus; assembly: GCF_964341445.2. Taxonomy (NCBI): domain Eukaryota; kingdom Metazoa; phylum Chordata; class Mammalia; order Artiodactyla; family Ziphiidae; genus Mesoplodon; species Mesoplodon mirus. The sequence goes on from NC_138980.1 coordinate 76,481,851, forward strand.
AGTATTCAGAATAGCTTAGAAAATAAATTATAATTTGATAATTCAGAACACTAGACCTCAAGTAAAATTACTACAAAGGCAGTCCTTTCTTACATTCTTCCCTATGCATGCTAACACTGGAAGTAGGGTACATGTAAAATGTTCCATAAAAATCTCCTAAATAGACTTCAGGAAAAGTAAAACCTAGTTTACTTCTTAAATAATGAAACAAATCCATCATTTAAAAAATAATTAGTATATAAAACAATGGATTTACTAAAACAATGCTGATACAAAGTCACACATTTTTCCAAATTATCACAGATGTTACATCCAGAGTTTTAAAGCATTTATTAAAACAAGTAAATCTAACTAAAACCAGAGCTGGAGTTAAAATTATCCTTTTTATAATTTCCATTTTCTCATGTATTCTCAAGTAAAATGTCCAAATCCTTGCTCATCTAATTATAGCCATCTTTTAAAATTAAAAATAAATTTACTTGAGCCATTCCATGAAAAAAAATCTATCTTTGAATTTTTTTTATTGATTAAAAAGTGGATCCAGTAATAAAATCCCAAGATCAATGGCATTTTTAAAAGTATCAGGAAATAAATATTTTGGAGACACATTTTTACCATGGTACTTTCGGTCAAAACCCTTCTGAGGTCCTCCAGTGTTCAGGAAATCAAGTTTCATTCATTTATTCAATAGTTTTAGTGAGTATCTCTCTGATGGATGCCAAACCCTAACCATCCTCCTGTGGACAAAGCCAAGTAGATAAAAAGGCCTGTAAAGCCAACCAAGGCAACATAATGACCCTGTTGGAAAGATGTGCTGAGAGCTTTGGGAACAGAAGAAAGCTGGGTATTAATGGGGTCCAGGAAAAGCCATTTTAACTTTATCAAATGGTCGCCTATTGTCATGAAACCAATTCTATTCAGAGTTCGCAGGATTAGGGATTTTCTAAGGTTTGTTTAAACAGTATTACCAGCACCAGAAATGCTTAACCATTCAACAAGACTGTGGCAATGAAATAATCCAAAAAAAGATACCAGAGAAATTTTAAGGTGCTGTTAAGAAGTTAAAAAAAAAAAAGATCTACATCAATTATAATAAAGGAAAAACAATACCTTAAACTGTAACAAAAAGTACATGAAAAGTAAAACTGTGATTGAAGACAATTTCCAAATTTATTATAGCTCTCAGCATCTCCCCCATGCTGGTGACATAGAAATCCTAATGTAAATAAACCTAAAAACGCTATCTATGGAAACCACTTATATTTAAAATCTTGCCTCTTTAAGCTGTACATTCAAGCTGAATAACAATGAGCTCAACTATTACAGATCATAAATATGTTTATTGTTACTTTTCTCTAACCATATTGAAAATGATACACTTCACATTCTTTTACATGCAAATTAGGAGTTTCTTTGCTCTACTAAGTTATAATAAATATGAATGTGAGAAAAAAGAGAAGTAATTTTGTTCAAATTTTTTATTCATAACATCCATATTTCAAGATGTAAACCATAAGTCAAAATACAAACTATAATCCCAGAGATAAAGTTAGGAAATATGAAGGGAGAGCATCAAAAGGCAGCAATATTCTGCAGACGTGGGCAATGTTTGTTGCTTAGAAAAAAGTAACAAATTATTATTGGAAAATGATGAGCTTGGAATAGTTCCAATCACTTAACCAATATTACTTACATGTCCACTAGGCAAAAAATCTAGGAAATATACAAAGATAATTAAAAATTAAAATCTTGTTCACAACAAGACTGACATTCAACACTAATATTAGTACACAAATCCAAATATGAAGCAAACTATGGTAAGTCTCACAAGAGAGGGGAACCAAGATGTGAGGATGTAAATGGACTAAAGAGAACACACGCAGTTGGGGTTTATCCAGGAAGACTTCATTAAAAGGGACAAGATTCAAGCTGACCTCTGAATGATAAATTGGACTTTGCTATATTTGACAAACTAGGGTAACAACTCACTTATTTAGACTAGTAGGGAAATATCAAGTTCTGTCTTTTATTCTTTCAGGGATTCATCTTTATATGTTTCTTTGGCCATTCAAAAATAATCTCTCTCTAGAAGAAATTACTTCTCTATTTTCTTAAAAAAGAAGGCGTTGAAAACAATTTAACTTAGAGATTATATGACTTATTATTAACTTAGAGAATTATTTATTACTTATTTAACTTAGAGATTATATGACTTATTATTCAAATTATATGGGTCCATCCTCTATTTACTTCTGGTATCCAGCAGGGCACCTACTTCTAACTATACCTCTTTTCTTTTTCTTTTTTTCTTATTTTTTTCTATGGGTAAAGAAACAAGAAAGCAATCTTGTTAGGAAAATAGGGAAACACAAAAATCAATGAAGTCCTATATGAAGGATAAGAAATAAAGTTCCTGATTTTTCTCTAAGGTTTTTGTGACAGGTATTTTGAAATCATATACCTTTCTTTGTTTTCTTTCAACTCTGCTTTGCAGGTTAAAAATAATTGACTCTTAACTTGTTAATAAGTAGGATTTCCCTGAATGTAGAACCTGCAATAAGATGAAATTTAATGGATAACAAAAGTGATTCAACAAAAGCACTTAAGTTCCAAAAATTTTGAAGTAACCTGGAGGACAGCTTTCTAACGCAGGCTTGGAGGTCATCCACTTGTCAGCTGCTTGCCTGCCCACTCCCTCTGAGCAATACTCATCAGTCAGCTCATCTCTCTCATACATACACACATGGTTTCCAGGCAGATGCCCTAACTCCAGAGAAAGGCCCAGCAGGAAAGAGACCCGGTTAGACAACATTAGAAGAAATCCACATTGCCTAATTAGAATAATCAACCAAAAGTTTCACTCAAATATGGCAGACAACCAAAAATCACCTGATTTCCAAGGAAAGTCAAGAACATGAACAAGAAAGAACAGAAAAAAGGGCTATTTCAAGCTATAAAAGAAAAACACATACACTAATTAACACCCAAATGCTCAAGAAGGATATCATACCCATAAAAATAACTGGATGATCTGAAAAGAAGCCATGAGAACATTAAAAACATTTAGAAAGGGCTTCCCTGGTGGCACAGTGGTTGAGAGTCCGCCTGCCAGCGCGGGTGACACGGGTTCGAGCCCTGGTCGGGGGGAATCCTCAGTGCCGTGGAGCAGCTGGGCCCGAACGCCACAGCTGCTGAGCCTGCGCTCTGGAGCCCCCGGGCTGCAACTGCTGAAGCCCGCGCGCTTGGAGCCCGTGCTCCGCAATGGGAGAGGCCACCACGGTGAGAAGCCCCTGAACCGCAGCAAAGACCCAACGCAGCCAAAAATAAATAAATTAAATAAATTAAAAAAAAAAAACATTTAGAAAGTTACACGACTGTCATTTTAAAGATCAAGAGTAGGTCTGGAACAAAAATTTGAATATATTGCCCAGGATGTAAATCTGAGAAAGAGGAAAATATAAAAGAAAGATAAAACAGAGAATCAATTCAGCAGGCAAAAGATCTGACTAGCAAACATTAACTTCAGGGAAAAGTGGGGGGAAAAAAATGGAGAGGAGGAATGCATCAAAGAAACAATAGTGGAAAAAAATCCCAAATCGGAAGGGCACAAGTATTTATGTTGAAATGAACAGGAACCTAGACACCTCGACCCATTATAATTGCGTCCTGCCAGGCAGTATAAGTATATTTACATCCATGTTTACCCCTTCATTGGAACCAAATAGGATTCTTCTCATGATCATGAGTTAAGGGTAGCAGAAGAGAGTCAGATTCAATATGGACATAATACATTAGCACCAAGACGAAGGTTAAAATAGCATCGGTGCACACTAGGAGAAAGGTTTTGTAGTAGTTCAGAGAGAAGAATGACATTGTTTAGCTGTTATCTGTTGAAGACTACACAAAACTACTAGATTTGGTAAAAGAAAATTGATAGGTTTAAAATATATTCTCAGAACACCTGTGTTATGTGTACTAGTTTGACCATTCTTGAATGAAGGTATATTCTAAACATTATTCTCAAACTTTCCATGGTATTCTGAAATATCTGACTATTAATTAAAGCAGTATAGATTCCACTGCTTTTATTTATACTCTTCCAATTGTTTTTCCAAAATATTAATCACATTGAAAACGTTATATGTCATTTCATGCACAAACATTGCATATTTGAATTTACAGGAGATTGGACAAAAACCTGAGAATTCATATTAATTCTCAAAATGCTGAAATGGAATTAGAAAAAACAAAATATTATATTAATTCTCATACTAACTTTTCTACCGGATCACATTTATTTATATAGACATGTATTGCTTAAATAAAATTACTCATTTTTATACCAATTATTAAATAATAAAAAGCAAATTACACCAAGATACTATGATATTTACTGTAACTCACATTAATATCAAATAGAAAATTTCATATATTTTGCTTGAATACACCTATTTAAATTAAAAGTGGATAAGTATAGGTTAATGTAAAATTATCTACGAACAATTACACAATTTCAACATAAAAAATTCACATAAATTTATAATAGTGTTTAGATTATTAGGTTTAAAACATACTCTTTTTCACTTTTAACCCTATAACCTTATATTTTATTTTGACCTCACTTTGGATAATAATTTCCTCAATATGGAGAAATCCCTTCTAGAAATATGCTTACTTCCAAAATCCTCTAACCTGTCTTCAAAATCATTCTTTAGTAAGCAGCTATAAAATGAGAAATAAAAATTTCTAGAGACGTCAACTTTTTTTTTTCTAAAACAAACAAATTACTTCAATCATGTTACTTAACATCAGCCAACATCCTTAAAGACAGACACAGTTAAAGACAAAAGAAATAGCTGGTGAATAATATAGGGATATTCATAAAGGTGAAGTACTCTCATAGTACTTCACTGAGTCAAGCTGGGCTTCTCTGTTGCTATTCAAGTTACTGCTAAGTGTGGGAAGACTGTTAAAAATAACTTTTGTGGCTCCAATAATATTTTTATAGTTTCACTTCTCTCAAAGTCTTATTCTTTTTTTTCTCAGAGAAAGTCAGAGCCTCTCAAATCCACAGGATTAAAAAAAAAAAGGAAAAGTAACAGCCAGTCGAAGAGTTTTAAAGAAAACATACTGGCAAAGTTTGGGAGCTGGTGCTCAATATCAGCATCATTGTTCCTTAATAAGAAGAGAAACTAAATTTAAAAACCCAGAAGCATTTTTACATGCCCTACCATCTGCAAGGTATTTTATTACATACTGTGAGAAATCCTCAGTTTCTATCTACCCATCTCTTCTCCCATACTACCCAAAGCAAAAAATCCATGAGTCCCTTCTCTCTTTCTCTAAGTCCTCATCATATAGCAGAGTTTCTCAAATTTTCCCAAACAGAAGTACCCTTAAGGGCAGAGAAGACAGGATGCATACCCTCAGGGATTAACAGTGTAAGCTCAATGCTTAAAAAGAATTTCTCCTCTTTTATGCTAAAATTTTAAAATTCCTACAAATTAGGCATTTAATTTTATTCCTTAACACAACCTTATTTATTTCATTATAACTTTTTGCCCTCAAAACTTGAAGCGGAGTTGATACTTCAGGAAGCTGTGCCATATTTCTCCTGTGGCTTTTCTTGGGGTGCCCAGGGCAATTTGAAAAGAACAGACCAGTAATTTTGTTTTTTGTTTTCTCCCAGTAGGTGCATGTGCCATGTTCCACATTCCTCCTGTCCCACAGAGTCTCTGAATGTCCATCTTTACCTACTAAACCCAAGGCAGAAGTGCACAGAAGGCTTCAGAATGATTCAGGGACTTTGAATAGTGGAGTAGCATGGGTATTTAAACAGACATCTGTTTTTATTGAAACACAAGGGGTCCAACCTATGGGTTCATTTCATGTTAATTTCCAATCCAGTTAATTTGGGTAGACAAATTTAAAGAATTTTTTACAAGTTAAGAGATGTTGTATCAAAAAATATTTTAGTGTACTAAAATTATAATTTGGCATTAGCATTTTATAAGAAAATGACAAAATATCCTTGCTGTGACATTCATTTTCCAATCCAAAATCCATTGTTTAAAATATGAATACATATGGTAAAACATACAGAGAAAGGAGACTTTTACTTTGTTCCCCTTAGCTGTTAGTAATGTTACTTTATAAGAAGTATGCATTACTTTTGTAATTTAAAAAAAGAAGAAAAACTACAGAATTTGGAATTTTCATCTATAAGCAGGATAATTTTGTGTTCGTGCAACACTTTCACAAGTGTATTGATCTCAAAAATTAGATCAAATAGTTATAAATATATGTTCTAGTCAACAGTTCAAAATACTAAATCTATTTCATTGTCCCAAATGAGTGACCTGAAGGTCCTTTAACCATAGGTGATTTATAAGTCCATCTTCACATAGTTTATCATGCTATTTAAGCAAATTAAAATGGAGTTCTTCCTTGTTATCTTACATTACCAGCCTAGAACGACCAGTCTTCTCTCTCCTTCCCACTGCCACCAGCAAACAACCAGTCTTCTCTCTCCTTCCCACTGCCACCAGCAAACTACCATAGGTATTCAGATGGGCCACTTATCTTAGTCCAAGAAAGGAGACCTCTAGACTAGAGGTGCTGACTCTTCCTCAGATTAATTTCATCTGGCCCCTTTCCAAGCACCATAGAAGGGGATGCTGTAGTTGAAGCACAGGGGAAACATGACAGTTTTTTGACTATCACTTTCTAACTGGGAACTCTAAGTTTGATAAGAATCCTGGCAGAGCTATCACTAGAAAAGAGAGGAAGCACTGAATAGCAGAAAGATATCCACAGAAAGCAACTTTACTACAATTCTCATACATGTGTGTTCCCCGGCTCTGTGCAACTTGCCTAGCATTCATCTAATTCGTGAGATTTCCAGTTCATGTCTTCCAAATTTTATGATGATGTTTAATAGTTAACCCCCAAAACCTTATATACTTATTATTATAGTGTTCTATGTTCTATGTGCATGATGACCTGTGTCTCTTTAATAGTACATTATATATATATATAAAACACAGCTTAATTCTCACAAATTTATTGAAAGCATCTATTCTCTAGAGCTCTGAATAAGACCTGGTCCCTGTCTTCAAGGCATTTGGAGTATCCTAATCAACTCTTCATCAAATTTTATGTATAAAACACTTTGAAAGGAAAAAAATTCTGAAGAATCATGACTGTTGACTTTAACTGTTTATTACTGTAGTACCTAAACATGTACAAACATATCAGTAAGTATAAAATCTATAGACTTATATCCTGCATAATAACATCCTTTAAGACTCAGTTATAAAGTATCATCCAAACCATCCAGAATCTGTTCATGTTTCACTATATATTTTTAATTATAATCAAAATAAAAACACAGAATAACTTCCGTGAAGAACTTTCAGACTCATAAGAATGCAACTCTTGATTCCTTGAGGTCCAAAAGTAACACCTCAATGAAACCTTTCCATTGGAAGCAAGATAAAAATAAAGATCAAACTAAGCTAATGTCATAAACTGTTATCAACACAATTTGCAACATGCCATAAGTGAAGGAAGGAGGTCTTAGACATAAGTTTTACCTCCCAAATCCATCATCAAATAAAAGATACTTTTAAAAATTCAAAACAAAATGTGCATTTTCTCCCCAATCTGGTGAGGTAGAATGCTAAGAGCACAGGTCTTGAAGTCAGATAGATTTTAGTAAGATTATTTAACCTCATCTAAGCATCAGTTTTGTTCATCTGTAAAATGGAGATAAAAATACATACACTTAGGGTTACTATAAAAACTAAACAAGATAATTTAGATCATTCTAGGCATGGTGTCTAGTTAAATAAATGTGAATTCTTTTCTTTATTCTAGCTAATCAGATGATCTCTGTTGGGGAAAAAATTTAAATAAGAATTATTTGATTTTATTTTTGTACCAGAATAAAATTTACCTTCAAGAATATGGAGTAAACTTATTTAATTTTATGAAAGTGATAGAAACCTGGCAAATGTAATTTTGCAAATAACAATAGAAATTTTAGAGACTAACATTTATAAGAGAATAATAGACTCATTTAAATAAAATAAAGTAACAGTGTTCTTACAGTTTCAGTGAATGTTATTCTCTGGTAATATTCACATGTTAGATCGGTTTTATGACCTAGTATTCACATTATTAGAATTTAAATGGGCCTTGCTGTATCAAAAGTGATGCATTCAAAAGTTTGGGAAAGCTTCACTACGAAATATGGTACAAAAATCATAATCAAGGCACTGGTACAAATCTGTCTACTACTAAAGCTGTGTGTTTGCGTATATGTGTAGGGGGGACAAATATACAATTACAGACATATTGTATATTGATATATATATATCTATAATTACTATTTAGGTAAATGAATACATGTGTAATAGATACAACATATGTAATATACATATATATGTCATCCATACAAATATACTCTCACATTGATCTGTAAATTGTATCTAATAAATATATATCATATACATATATACATACACACATAAGGATATGTCCTGCAGCGTTTCTTAATAAAAGTGAAATTTTTAAAGCAGAGTTTATACAAAGAGAAACAAGGTGAACTTCATGTAATTCCACCCCCTCAAGCATATTTTTCCATTTTTAAGAATCTACATAGAATTACTTATGTATGGATTTGTTCTCAGTGTATTTTGATAAAGGTCAACATAGTATCTAAAGATTATACTCCTAAAAATAAAATTTTTACAAAAGTCTAATGACATACTTTAGACAACTACTTCCTCTGAAAAACTTCAATTTCTGATTCACATATAAGTTATCACCAAAAGTGCTAAAAATGAGTTCAGTTAGCAAGAGTCAAAAAAAGATTCCTCACATCTTAAATATTCAATGATCAGAAATGCATCTTACATCTGTAGTAAACAAAGAGCTCGTTTTCTTTTTTAAAAAGCAAGCAACATACCACTCTCACATTCTTTTAGATCTAGAAAATGGGTTTACAGCTCTCATACCTTGTCCAGAGACAATGTGTGGTGCTGTAGGTAGTGAGAATATATTCCCCCATGTCCTCAAGGACTAAAGTCACCCCAACTGGCAAAAGGAATTTAGAACATTTCTATTTAATGTTGAGCCTTTAAAGGACCCTTTCAATGGTATTATAATTTGATTAGCATAAACTACTTAGAATCTAGGATAATGTATCAAGATCATACTTTCTTTAATAGTTCTATAAATCAGATAACAGAAAAAGGTCCCCAGTGAATGAGAATAATATCTGCCACTATGATAGGAAATAGAATAAACAAAACTGCAGATATGCTTGATCTCATATCCTCAGGCTTTACCATCTCATTTTGAGACAGTACTTATAAAAAGATTTTCCATGTTAATTGATATTATGGGCTCTGCATTAAAAAACTATGAGCACCTTAATTTTCAGCCTATCATTTTCAATATCAGTGAAGATTATTCATGTCTCAAATGTAAGTCCACAATCACTGTGATAATAAATCACTCAAATGTAAGTCCACTCACTACATGGAATAAGTTCAAAGCATCATTCAGATAGAGTAAGACTTTCCATATTCCAAGTCTTCATTTAGCAATATTCTAGGTTTGTGTTTTGTCTTTTATTTTTAATCTGAAAAATTCTTTATATGATAGCCTGCCAATATCACTGAACCTACATTTAAACAAGCAGGTAGGCAGACTTGGTTTTTAATACAAAGCAACTTGTCTTAACAGTATATATTATTATTTGGAGAGAAACTCAAAGTATGTTAACTTCTAGGTTTGTTTTATTTTTCAAATTACATGTAGAGATAATACCTGAAGCTGTATGCAAAACAGTGTTTGGAGAAATAAGTAAAATTGTAAATCCTTATTCAAATATTACAATATTAAGGTCTTAAAGAGTCACATTAACAACTCTTTTGACTAGAGTTAAAAGAATGTACCAGTGAATACAGCCTATTGATCAGTATGACTTGAAGCTCCACAAGATGACTAACACGTGGCACCTCATGTGGAAGAACTTTCCACTCAAGGGAATGAGGCAGAAACCAAAAAGAGAACAAGAGTGAAAGCAAGAGAGAGAACTCAAAACGAAGAATGAGGGCTTCCCTGGTGGCGCAGTGGTTGAGAGTCTGCCTGCCGATGCAGGGAGCACGGGTTCGGGCCGTGGTCTGGGAGAGCCCCACGTGCCGCGGAGCAACTAGGCCCGTGAGCCACGACTGCTGAGCCTGTGCGTCTGGAGCTTGGGCTCCGCAATGAGAGGCCCGCGCACCGCGATGAAGAGTGGCCCCCGCTTGCCACAACCAGAGAAGAAACGAAGACCCAACACAGCCAAAAATAAATAAATAAAAAAATAAAAAAAAAAAAAAAACGAAGGATGATATTTCTTCCAAGGGAAAAAAAGGAAGATTTTGTAAAATCAAAAAATTTGAATTTTTTTTTCACAGTGTCATAAAATTTTAAGGGATGCTGAAGAGTCTATGGCCAGAATGCAGGGTATATGGGTGAACGTAAGGGTGGAACAGAGTAAGCTATGAAGCTGATAGTTGAGGACCTTGCATGCCATATACATTTTAATTTTTTTCTGGACTCTCATCATCTATATTCCATTCTTATGTCTGAGGAATCCTCCATGTTAGTCTGTCCAAGAAGCAAGAAATGGAACATAGCCACCTTCACAAGCTTCCTTAGAGCGAGGGTACAGAAATCTGCCCAGGGATTTTCCCATCAGCCCCACCGGATCCAGTAATCTAGTGACAAGAAGAAGCATAAGCAGTGCAGGTTGCTTCCCTGCAAGGGTGGCGGCTGCTAAGGCAGCTACACTAGTTTCTTTTGGCTCCAGGGGCAGTGTCTGGAGAGTGAGGTCTGGTGTATGCTCAGCCACAGCAGCATCTGACATCACACGAGAGAGGGTCTGGAGCATAATTCCGGGCCTGTCCCTAGCAGCCTAGCCTCAATCTGCTTCTCAGGCTCTGCCAGAATTTTCTGAAATGCCCAAGGTCCTTTAATAAGTCTGCTTCTGTATAAACTATCCAGAGGTGGTACTTCTGCCTTCAACCAAGAATCCCGACTTATATGCCATGCAAAAGTGCTTGACCTTTTGTATGGTATATAGAACCAAAAGTCAATCATTTCCTCCAAATGTGGGTTTGATTTAGAATTGTTATATCTTTTTATCCTTTAAAGAATTTTATAAAGTTGATCAAGTTTTCCCAAAATTTTACATAAGGACATATGTATTATTATGTATTATTTAATTGATGGTTAAAAAGAATATGAATATAGATTATCTTTTTTGAATATAGATTATTTTTTAATTAACAGTACTTTACTAGAGCTTTGAAATCCTGATTTTTTTAAACCTTCAAGTTACTGTTTTCCCAAAAATTGTCTTCTGAATCAACAAATAAGAAGTTGTCTCCTATTCCCAGATCTGTGGAGTCAGAAATTTCTTTGCAGGAATCTGGTTTTAAAAAGTATTGAACAGGACACTTTCCTGCACCAACTTTGCAGATGAATACTGTCTGAACAGCAGCCAGTGATTTATGAGCTATGTAAGTCAGTACCTGAATGTGGCCACTTCAGTTTAGAATTTGAGAGCTGCAAATGCTGTGTTATAACATTTACTTTAAAAATGCAATATTTCCACGTGATCAACTCAGAATTTAGCAAAAAAATCAATCAATCAATCAAAAGAGTATCCCCATCTCATTTCTAAGCCAAATAATTTTAGGTTTTCTTTTCCATCTATTATTCCTTTTTATTCAAGCAATTCTGCTTGTGGAGAATTTCCCTTACGCTGCTATTTGTTATCAATGTTGTACATGAATGAACTCTGAAAATGCAAACTGTGTCAAATGAATATTTTGTCCAAATGATAGGCTGTTAAGAACCAACCTTTTAATTAGATGAATGACAGAGTGGCCTCAAGAGTAATGTCTGTCCTTATTTATTTGGCACAAAATATGAGTGCTCTGAGGTAAGGCTATACAATGCGTCTAATTTAGGGACACAGAATAAAGATACAGATGGCCAAAAATAAACAAAAATCTTCTTTGATTTTCTTATCTCATATATCACATAGGACTATACGTGACTACAAGGAGGAAAAATGACACATAATAAGACAACATCTTTCATGGCTGTGATCAGAAAGAGATTATGTAAACATTAAAGGGACTGCTCAAAATATTTTAGAAAGTCTACCTCAGAAAAATGAATTTGAATATTTACATTAAAATTTTCTCACAATAAAAAAAGAAGTAACTGCACAAGAAAAAAAAAAGTTGCAACCAAGGCAATTTTATCTTTACTAGAAATGTACTTCTTAGCACATAATTAAAATAGCTCTTTTTAGTAGTCTGTCTTCTTTTTAAAGCCCAGCCCAGTATGATTCATGTAATGTGAGGGTCTAATTCTTATTATGAGTAAGAATTTCCTTCTGTATTTCTAAGCACCACCTTTAAACTACATGCTCCTAAGTTTGTACAATTATGTTCCCGAGTAGGCTGTTAACAGCGAAGCTCTTTCCAGTTGTTAAAGCTAAGCCTCTTAAAGCAACCTGTTTTCCCATCGCTTCTCTTCTCTCAGCTCTTATTTATATCAGACCTTTATTGGAAATAAAAGGATGTCAGTATAGGGCTTCCCTGGTGGCGCAGTGGTTGAGAGTCCACCTGCCGATGCAGGGGACACTGGTTCACGTCCCGGTCCGGGAAGATCCCACATGCCGCGGAACGGCTGGGCCCGTGAGCCATGGCTGATGAGCCTGTGCGTCCACAGCCTGCGCTCTGCAACGGGAGAGGCCACAACAGTGAGAGACCCGCATACCGCAAAAAAAAAAAAGATGTATTATTTTTTTGAAAAAAAGTTAAAATGTCTAAGTTTAATTTTATGTTTCCAAGAACCAACACTGAGCCTTTTTTCACACTCGAAGTACCAGTGAACAGCTCATTCTGGATGACAAACAAAAGCTTCTCATCCACCTTTTCAAATCCAGTTACTCCTCTAGAATTTTCCATATACTGTGCTTCAGTTATCTCCCTAAAAGACTATTGTAATCATGGAACTTCATTACTGAATAACGTATGATAGTGCCTATTGTATTAAATTCAAATAAATTCTTTTATAATGACTATATGCCCATTACCTAGCAATAAACCCACCATGCTTGCTTGTTTTTTCATTTCCCCACATGAAGAAGCACTCTGAATTTCATTAAGCAGAGTATCCACAGTATTTTACATATTAATATATCCTTATGAGGAATAACAGAGTGCAATGTATTGTCCCTAAAGTCCTAATTATACTGCAGTATATAATTTATGTGTTGAATTGAGATAATGATTTATCCTCCATTTTTAGCCCATTCTTTTCACATAGCATTATGTCATAAGTATTTTCCAGTTTCGTGTATAGTGAACGCAGAAAATCATTTCTGATGGCTGTCTATAATTGTCATAGGGTGCACAGTAGTTTAACCATTCTCTCTATCCCTTATGTTGTCTCACACATTAAATATCACTCACAAGTCTAAAGTCATCTCTGCTTTCCTTAGGATAAATGGCTAAAAGTGAAATTACCAGGACAATGGATATATTACAAATAACCAACACTGAAAACTTGAAACCAACCTTGATATTTTAAGTGTCCATTTCATATGAACATCAAGAAAACATGTTAAAAGCTACTGTTTAAGAGTTTCAAAATCAATATTTTTAGAGGAATTAAACTCCTAGGTACACATTCTAAGTCTCATAAATAAGTTGATATCATATATAAACACATTCAAAATCATTCTCCCAAAGACATTTAAAATTATATGAAAGAAGTCTGAGATTAATGATAAATGTAGTTAGAGTTATAGAAATCCCATTCCATGGGTAAATTTATTATCACCTATTTTTGGAAGTTTACTTGATTTTGATATGCTTGAAATGGTGGCTCACCAAATTAAGAAATCGTCAATGACTTTTAGTTGTGCCTAATTATTCTACATACAAGAAAAATTAACTTAAGTAACATCACTCAAGACTAAAGGCTGTTCTTATTAAAGACAACAATAGGTAAACTCTTCTGTTACTCCCTTCTCTATTTAGTTTTTTTTAATTAATATTTAGCTATAGAATTTTGTTCTTAAAATGAAATATTTCTTAAATTATATTTTTCTAGCAATAGTTGAATAATTGTTGTGCATTTCCAAAGGAGAGATTTGAAGAAGCATAGATTGAAACAGCTGTCATGCTACCAAATCCAACATCCTGGTGTTAATTTCAAAACATTCCTCATTCTGCCAGGGAATGGCCTCGCATTGCTTTCCACAGAATCAAATCTCATGGAATGGATGTTCCTTTGAGGTCCTCCAGGCTGAAGCTTACTCTATCTGTTGGGACCAGATCATTTCTGACTCTGCATTCAGCCCTAACCTTCATTTGACAGCCCATAAGCCATGTCATCCTCCAATCACAGAGGAGGTTGTTATGAGACATTTATCTTTATATTTTAGTGTCTCTTTATATATTTTTATCACTCTATGATTCATAAAGCATTTTTAGACCCATTATCTCGTGTAACTGTCACAATCCAATAGGAAAGGTACAAAATCTGTTATTAGCCCTCTTTTATAAGTGACTCAGAAAGGCAAGGTGATAAAGTAATTAATGTCCGAGATAATATAAATACCTAGGTCTCTTCACTTCCAAGCCAGTCAACATTCTACTATCCCTCCTAACATTCTCTGGTCATTTAGGTAAAAGTAATCTTACTGCTTAAAATGCTATGTCATTTACCACCTTAGAACTACGTAAGAGCCTAAGAAATCTCAACAGATCTTTTTTTAAGATTCCTCTTTAAATTAATATTAGTCTTTTAAATCCATTTCAGAATTAGCATAGAGAATTTCCTGGAATACACAGAAAAACTATTGCATTTAATATACACAAACTACAACATGAAAGATGTCAACCACTGAAGCTGAGGCAGGACTTGAGTTGCAAAGGTTCTAAACCATTGGATATTATCAAACCTTAGTAAATTATGTAGATATGATGGTTAATTTTATGTGTCAACTTGGCTAGGCTATGATGCCCAGCTGTTTGGCCAAACAGTCTATAATATTGTTATGAAGGTATTTTTTTAGATATGATTAACATTTAAATCAGCAAACTCTGAGTAAAGCAAATTACCCTTCACAGTGTGGGTGGGCCTCATCCAATCAGTTGAAGGCTCTCAGAGACAAGAATGAGGTCCCCCAAAGAGCCAAAAAGAAAGGAATCCTGCCTCCAGACTGCTTTCAGATTTGAGCTGCAGCATCAACCCCTTCCAGAATTTCCAGCCTACCAGTGTTCCCTGTAGATTTTGGACTTATTGGCCTCCACATCTGTGAACAAATTCCTTAAAAATCTCTCTCTCTCTCTCTCTCCAGAGAGATGAATAGATAGGTAGACAGACATATATCCTGTTGGTTCTGTTTCCCTGGAGAACCCTAATATAAGGTTAGATTCATTAACACCCATTCCCAAGCTCCTTCTCCTTTTCTTTCTTCTGGCTATGCAAGCTGGATGTACTCAATTTACCCACCTCTCCTGCACTCATAGATGGCTGTATGACATAATTTGAACCAGGGATATGTAGGCAGAGATCTATGGGGAACACTTCCATCCTTGAAGAAAGGACTAAACTCATGTCAGTAGAAAGTCTTCCCCCTTCCTACCTGGAACTAGGATTAGTTTCTTTAAAATGCTTGAAATCTATACGCATGAGAACAGATTCAACACTTTAAGGAAAAGCAGACCAAAAAGAGAGGAAAAGCATGGGACCATGATGCATCATTCATTATCCACTTAGTCAAGGCCAACTCACTTACACATTCTGGAATATAGACAAACAAAAGCCACTGTGGCCAAGTTTTCTGTCTTCTTTAGTTAAACACATTCTTATCTGACACAATAACTTGTAAAATAGCTTTTACAGATCTACTCCAACATTTATAGCATTAAACTGGTAAGTGTTTCCTTAGAGAAAGGTTAGTAGAAAATAATTTAAAAAACAAAATATTAAGAGCCCAGGTACAATTTATTAAGCACTTAATGATTTCCTTAATTAAAATTTGAGACAACAATTAATGAGTATTTTTTTTAAAAGGCCTCATTTACAGCTAGGCTGGAAGAAATCAGACCTGGCAATCAGTTGATACCCACAAAGCAAGACTAAGAAGTCAGTTTGTCCACAAATAGTTGTAGAACAACATTAATAAATAAGACTATAGCCACAATTTCAGGCTAGATATACTCCTCACAAATATACATGTTTTAAATTATTTGCAAAGCTGCACAATCAGAAGCTGTTTTCAGTGGATTAGTCAAAATGAAAAAAATTTTTTTTTCAGTTAGCATGATATATGAGCCTAAAAATAGCATTACAGGCAGGTTTTAATAATATCATGGAGGCTCAGATAGAGGCATTTCAAAATGAACTGGATTGGAAAGACTGAGGCACATTGCACAGGAATTTGAATAAAGCTGTTTTCAGAGTACATTAAGTTAACCTAGTGGCATAATGGTGTCCAGAATTCCAAGACCTTACTCTAACTGAGAGGCCAGAAGAGGTCCTCTATACCCAGCGGTAAAAGAGGACAGTTATTCATACTTTTCAAGGTCCATCTGTCATCTCTTGTCTGTACTATTTCTGGCAACAGTTCGGCTCTTAGGTAGACACTGACACAGTCAAAATCTCTGTTTCCTTCTTTTGTGCTGTGACCCCCTCTTCTATAGCTTTGACCTAGGGGAGGCCAGCCTGCCCACACCATGCCCTCAGGGTATAATGCACAGCCCATCTTGGCTCAACCCTTCTCTATGCCTGGAGAACTGACCTACCTACTCTTTAAAGTTAAGGTCAACTTCTCCATGAAGCCTTCCTGCCTAGACTTTATAGCCCCCAACGATGCTCCTTTTAAACATTTACAGTGCTTGTCTATGTACAACTCATCAATTCCATGCTCACTTCCACACTATTAACATTCTCATTTCACTCTTTCTTTTCCCACTACACTCTAAACTCTTCATGGGAAGAACAATACATGGAATCTTATACTTGGTAAGTGCTTCAGATACATTCATTCTGATATGATCTAATATCCTAATATTTCTACTGTATAACTTTACATTTTGTTTAAACTCAAGAAGTAGCTGTATCTTTCTAAAGCTGTTATCTGAAGCACCATCTTTATTTTCATATTCTGTCTGCAACTAAGCATACGGCTGGCACTCAACGCAAGCCCACTTACTGTGATAATTCTATTAAGTATGGTAATAACCCCATTTACCTGTAGGGATTTCAGGAGGATTTTTTTCTTTTTTTTTTTTTTTGCGGAACGCGGGCCTCTCACCGTTGTGGCCTCTCCCACCGCGGAGCACAGGCTCCGGACGCGCAGGCTCAGCGGCCATGGCTCACGGGCCCAGCCGCTCCGCGGCATGTGGGATCTTCCCGGACCGGGGCACGAACCCGTGTCCCCCGCATCGGCAGGCGGACTCTCAACCACTGCGCCACCAGGGAAGCCCTTTCAGAGATTTTTAATGTGAGTGTTTCATAGTTATTAATTTCTAGGAGTGACTTTTACATGGACTTACATTGTTAATAAAATCCTCCTGAGGGCTTCCCTGGTGGCACAGTGGTTGAGAGTCCGCCTGCCGATGCGGGGGACACGGGTTCGTGCCCCGGTCCGGGAAGATCCCACATGCCGCGGAGCGGCTGGGCCCGTGAGCCATGGCCGCTGAGCCTGCGCGTCCGGAGCCTGTGCTCCGCGGTGGGAGAGGCCACAACGGTGAGAGGCCCGCGTTCCGCAAAAAAAAAAAAAAAGAAAAAAATCTCTGAAACAGTAAGGGTTTCTGCAAAGTTTTAGCTCTTTTTGAAAAAATGTATTTCACTATTTCTGAGAAATTACCTCTATGTGTGTGTTTTTCTGAGAAGTAAATGAGAAACGTTCACTCTAACATAAACTATCAGAACAAGAAATATTCTTAAGATAAAATGAGCTCTCAGAATATACTCCAATAATTGAAATTCTAGTGTGATATATACACCCATGTGTACTTCGTTTCTAAACAGTATAGCTAGAAAACAATTTAGATAAAACTGACAGCCTACATTTTTAATCTTGCCCTGAGGTACAGTAAAATATACGAAATTCTGTTTCTATTGAAAATGAAAACTTTAATGTTAGATATTTTTCTTATAAACATAAATGCTAAGGACTGGAAGAACTCTAACAATTTTGGTCCGTTTAATTTACTCTTCACAGATCTCTTCCAGAAAGATTAAGAGACTCTATCTCTAACAGATAAGCACATCTAGTGGAGAGAATGCTAAAACTAAAGTCAGCACCTCTCCATTCTGGGTCTTTACTGTCTGATCTTTGTAGCCTACCTCTTTTCTTTCCAATTTCCTTATATTGAATATATTTGAACTTGTCAATTCCAATCTGACATCACAGATTTAAAATAAAAATGAAATGTCATTCTTTGAATCCTCAGGCAGAAGGTGAATGTAACATTTCAAAAAAAGATACGGTCTTTGGAATCAAATAAACCAGAATTTGAAGCTAAGCTCTGACAGCTCTCTAGCTGTGTGACCTTGGGCAAGTTACTAAACTGCTCTGAGCCTGCTGTCTACTTCTAGCAGAAGACAAAGGAAATTTCATCTCACTCATTCTTCCTTACAGCCCAGTACAGTGCTTGCTACGTAACTAATGATCAACTGTTTATTTTTACAGCTATATATAAATATAAATCAATTTGATGCTTAATTTGATTATATTATATACCCAGAAAAGTTTAAAAGCTTAGATTATTTATCATAAACATCATAAAATACTAAACATTTCAGACATTTCCTAGCATATTTATTCATAACGAGATGGAGTAGAAATTAATAAAACCACATCAGGCTTCAGATCAGCATTTGATCAGGTTGTCTACACTGCTTTTTACACTACGATAAGTTCTTGTTTTGGCTTCCATTTTCTCCACAAGCTATATACCTTAATTATTAAAATGATCCAGAGACACATCCAAATTTACTTCAGTAGTTAAGTATAGCATTAAGAAAAAATCTGATCAAAACAGCTGTATAAAATGATGCCAGCACTACTAACAAATTTTTGAAATAAGAGAAAATCGGGACTCCCTGGTGGTGCAGTGGTTGAGGGTCCGCCTGCCAATGCAGGGGACAGGGGTTCGTGCCCCGGTCCGGGAAGATCCCACATGCCACGGAGCGGCTGGGCCCATGAGCCATGGCCGCTGAGCCTGCGCGTCCGGAGCCTGTGCTCCGCAACGGGAGAGGCCACAACAGTGAGAGGCCCGCGTACCGCAAAAAAAAAAAAAAAAAAAGAGATAATCTATTCAATCCAGATCTAGATTAATTTGGCCAAGCCACATTAGAAGTTCTATTCTACAGAAAAAAAATAACATGGCAAATATGCTAACAAAAAATGTATTCACAATTTTCTAATACTCCAAAATCTGTGACTATAAGTGTATATTAATTGGCCATAAGAATCATATGCCACTAATGTCACTCTTGATTCAACCTACCCAGGAATTGTGGAGGATGGCTGTGTTTATTTCCCATCAACACATGCATATAAACTAAAATTTAAAACTAGGATGGTGAAACAGAAAACCAAAAAAGGAATTCATCACTCAAATCCCCCAAAATATTTTTTTCACATAGTGTTTTCAATCACAAAACTACCTTTGGACAAAGAATAAGATGAAAGCAGGGGCTCTTTAAAAAATAAAAGCACAAATGTTTTACATAAGCAGGAATTGTCAGTATTATTACTTACACACTTTACACAAAACTGATAACTGCTATACAGTAACACCTGGAAAGCAATGGAACAGATCTTCCAGTATTTTCCGACACATTTTACAACTGTCTTGCCAAATTTGGTAAAAATCAATTACACTCATTATCAACTATTTCAAGCAATTCTTCAAAATGATGTATTTGACAAAATGGAACTTTGGTCTAATTCAAATGAGATTTAAGTTTTTTAAGCCTTGACTATTTTGAGAGTGTTTGCTAGGTTTCTATTCGCATCTATGAACACAAAACCTACTTCATGTGACACTTTGTTAAAAGTGTCAAAACGGAAATAAGATGTCATATTTTCTCTCTTAATCTAGCAATTTAGTTTTACAAGAAAAGTGTAATGAAGCTTCATGTGTCCAGAATATTAGGTCATTGTGGTTGTATTTTGTAAGATAAGGAATCAATCTAAAAATGGACTGAGGCGGAATAAAATCTGATCATACCATCTGAACACTATGAACTCTAGAAAACAAAGAAATATTAGGGAAATAAAGGACAGAAAATTAAAATTTAGTTAAGATTAAGAAAATTAGAAGTTAGGTAGAAAAAAGGACAGAAAAATAAAATTTATTTAAATTATGGACTTACAGGGCCTCATTGAAAATGCCTACATTTATAGGGTCTGATTCAAGAATTTTGTTTTATTATAGAACTATCATAATTATATTATAATGATTATGGGTTTCAATTAATACAATGTTATTCATTATATTGCTTAGGTTTCAAAAAATTAATTTATGGTATACTGTTAAATGCTCTTTAAATGAAAAAACAAATCAATTATAATGGACTTGAAATTATTTTTACAATGATTGTTAGACAATCCATATGTAGAATTTACTCGATTGAATATATAAATATGGTAATGCATGTGTAACAAACGTGTATACTAGCAAAAGTAATCATCAGTTACACACTTACAACCAATGAAAATAAACATTCACAAACACTACTATAAAATATATTGTCAGAAGAACAAATACTGATTAACAAAGATTATTTGACTGTGGTGGGTCTCTATACAGACTTTCCAAAGTTAGGAGATATTCTTTCTGTAATTTGACCACAACTTCATAAATCTTTAAGAATATTTAATTTAAAAAAGGGAAACCAAGACAAGATATAGGTTAAATAAGAGAAATGCAGAATTTTAAACAACCATAAGGTAAACATATGAATCTTAATGTAAGCAATTATATGGGGATGATGGATTTATATGCTATGTAATTAATCTAAAATTATCCTGCTATAAATCTACTTGAAGCAGAAGCACCTACAGTGCAATTAATTAAGACACAAAACAGAATTATATGTTCATAAATCTGAAACTCCAGCTTGACAAAGGAAGATGTAACCTAAGAGATGTGGAACATTGATCTAAAGCCATTTCAGATAGAAATGTTATAAAATGATTCTATAAGAATAACCTCCAGGTATAACAAATGATGTCATGTAAATATGCAATAAACTGCTATCTAAAATTATCAACTAAATTTTCAAGGAAAAGAACTTGTTCCACTGCCAAATAACACTATATGATAAAGTTCCATGCCATATGCTTTAATGACCCAAAATTTGTTTTGCAGTCTTATTGCAAAAATCTATACAATGACATAAAATATTGCATAAAAGATCTGGTAAATCACACAATAAATGGAAGTCCAAATTCATAACTTAACATTTATTATGCTTTATGATCATTATCCACTTACTGGCCTTTTAGTAATAAAGCACCCCTGTGACTCTCCATTAAATGTCTTCACAAGCTCATACATTAAGAAATGTTTTATGTCTACAGATATACATTTATGCTAAATATGATATAATACACATAATTGGTATATATATAATCAACATGCAGTCTTATAATACAACAGAGCAATACTCCTGCCTATATAATCTGGAAAAGTTGTTCAAGCTATGTGGGCCTCACTTTTCAAGTATTTACAAAGGGCTACAAAGCCATATATGATACCTGACCCATCACCTCTCACCCCTTTTCCTCTCTGATCTCACATTTTACTACTCTCCCAGCACCTTCTCAACTCTAGTTTCTCTTGCCTTCTGGCTAGTTCTTGACCTGCCAAATACATTTTCCTGGGGACTTGCCCACCTACTGTTTTTGGCTGGAAGGTTTCTCCCTCAGATATCTGCATGGCTCAAATATCATCTCAGTGAGGCCCACCAAACAATCCTATTTAAAACTGCACACCCATCATCCTGCATCCCTTAGCCCCTCCCCTGCTTATTGACTGTCTTTCCCCTCTAGAAAATAAGACAAGGACTTTTGTCTATTTGTTCTTTCTTTTTGACTGCTATAACTCCTGTGCCTAGAAAAGTGCCTGGAGTATCAGGTGCTCAGTAAGTATTTGCTGAATAAATGAATGATGAGTGAGACTCAATGTACCGAAAATAGAAGTCATTTCTTCTCTGCTCATGCCTCAAATACACCAATCACCGAAAACTACTCTTCTTCCATTACTCCCTATTGCTAGGAATATTATAATACCATCACCTGAGTCCAATACCTAGGAGTCACCTTAAACTTTCCCCCATTCCACCCTTACATCTCACCAATCACCTACTTTGGTCAATTCTCTCTCCTCACTACCTCTCAATTCCTTCTCCTCACCTCCACTTCCACTTTGACTCTTTGATCAAGACTCATCTCTCATTTGGTCTGGGGCAATAGCCTCCTAACTGTCTTGTGTCACTATCTCTAGGCACAAGAGATAATCCATCCTTCCAACCATCCAATCCATCCTTCCATGCTCCAGCCACTAAAGGGTAATCTGATCGTGGTTACCTATGAAGTATTCTTCAAAGCTCCCCATTATGGAACAGATTTTTCACTCTGACTGCTCATTAGAATCACGCAGAAAGATTTTTAACATACTATTCATGGGCTCCATAATAAGTGGATCTAAACCAATTACATCACCCCCACTAATTCTAAGAATCATTGATCTACAAGGTATACTCTAAACCTTTGAGGATGACATACAGGGCCTTTCACAATCAAGGTCTACCAACAGCTTTTGAGCCTCATGTCTCCTGCCACCAGATATGCTTGAATCAAACACACTATTTGCTATCATGCTATTCTTCCACCTTTGCCTTCCCATGTATCCCCTGGCAATGTGGCAACTCACCTGGCAATGTCCCTGTGCATTACTTCTAGTTTGGAGGAAGTACTGCATTTTCCTGTTCTCCTTGGGAACTTCTTCCCTTACATTCCTGTGTGTCTTATACTTCCCTCCATTATAGCAGTCAGCTATAGCAGTGGACAAGGAAATATCTGAGAATAACTGGCTGAAATCAAAGTTATTCATTTAAGTTTTTAAGTAAGCTTTGGTTTCTGTACTCAATGAAATGGATCACTGATACCTTTTTTCCTTTTGAGCTCCAATTTAAAAAGTCATTGTTAAAGCAAACAAGTCAATGAAAACATTCCACCTATATTTTAAGAGCTCTATTACTATATAGTTATTCAAATGTAATAAATAAAACCATCAGTAACACCTTAAGTCTTTCATGAATAAACAATGTATTTTTTTCTAAATATGTTTTTAAATCAATCTTGTATTTTTCTAAAACAAAAAAGTAATATATGAACCATGAAAATCAGACCATGAGGAAACATACAATCGTGAGTGATGGCTTTATATTCATTGTCTTTAAATCCAGTGACTAACTCTTTGGAACAGACGAGTAATAGACATAGAAAGAAATGCAGAAGTGCTGATTCCTTTCCTATAATTTTTCCTGAAAGGAAAATATAACATTTATGGAATAGTTAAGAATGGATTGGATATTTGAAAACAGAAAATTAATAAAAAATAATTTATACAAAGGTCTAAACCCTAGAGCCACATTAGAATCACCTGGAAAGTTTTTAACACTACCCATGCTACAGGCCTCACCTATAAAAGACTCTGATATAATGAGTCAGGGATGGGTTCCATCATCAGAATTTTTTCAAAGTCCCCCAGGGGACTCCATTGCGCAGTCAGGGCAGAGAACCTCTGAATCAGCACCCTCCCTACTACAGCAAAGCCCAGCTTTCAGAAGGCAGTTGCAATAAACGCTTTCCAGTCAACATTATTTCTTTCCCATAAGAGGAAAAAAAGAATATGAACATTGTAAATTGGAAAATGTTAATAATAGTTAACAGTTATATAGGAATTAGTACATATCAAGCATTATTCTAAGGGCTTCTAATACACTGACCTTTTTATTCCTCGCAATGGCTCTGTAAAGTTGGCACTATTTTATGCCATTCTGCTTCTGCAAAAATAGCTAACAGTTACAGAATGCTTAACACTCCCGGGTATTATTCTGAGTGCTGCTATATACATTAACTCATTTAATCTTCACAACAGTGTTGTGAGGTAAGTACTGTTGTTATATCCATTCGACAGATAAGGAAACTAAGGCACTGAGAAGTTAAGTAACTTGACTAAGGCCATTCAGCTAGTGAATGGCAGAGCTGGGATTTGAAGCCAGGTAGTCTAGTTACAGACTTAATTAAAAAACAAAATCCTGGTGTTCTGTGCTATATAACAGGCACAAAATATATTAATATGCCATAAAATTACTAAACACGTCTTTGGTTTTCTCCTCTTCAGGAGACAGTAAAACAAACGAGAGGAAGATGCTCACTTACTTAAGAAAATTAAAATAAGAATCATTTGATCCTAGTTCCAAGATGGGTACCAATGTTGGACCCAACTGGAGCTTTCATGACTTAGAAGGAAAAAGATTGAGAAGGATGACAGAGATGGGAAACCCAACTTTGTATCAGATGTAAAAGCAGAGATTGGTTAGAAGTATGAGTTCTCCTCCCTGGGGGCTCCATGAGGAAAAGGAAGGTCTGTGTGTCCACTGCTTATAGGATGTGCTCAATAAATGTATTTGAGCAAATGAAATCAACTGGCTTTTAAGATGTGAGATGACTGAATTCTAAAGCAGAATACTTAAATTTATTTTCACCCTATATTTTTTTTCACATTTTAAGATACTCATCATGAATATTAAATAACCTTATTTCATTTAAAATTTATTTTTGTATAATAGACTATTAGATTATTAAAACATTGTTTCATCATTAAAATGTTGATCTTTAAATATTTTAATCTGTGCATGCAAAATTTACATTAAAATTAAATTATATAGTAAATTTAATAAATATATAATTATTTATATAACTTATATAATAAGTATAATTATTAAATTTATGGGAAAAAGACACTTCTAATAATTAGCTCAAAAACTAGGTAACCACACTGATAACTCAAGGCTGAGTTGTTAGGAATTCTCTTGGGCCTGACTCAGGGCTCCTCAGGTGGGGTCACCACCTGGTCCATGATCTGGTTTGATTTCTCCATTTGTAGCTGGTGTCTCTACCTTCCTCTTGCTGAGCAAAGCACAACTACAGATCTTCCCTTAATCAAGGACACAATGGCTACACTCTGGGTTTTCACCAGAGAATATGCATAATTCAAATTTCCTGTTGGCCAACCTAACATAAAACATTTGCCTGAGAAGTAATACCCATAGACGGCTCTCTGAAAAGTATTCTGAATTTTAAAATACAATCACGGAAGTTATCCAACAATGGTGTACCTGACCATAATTGCATTGCCTCCAAGTAGCATTCCTCCTGAAGAATTGCCCTTCTGCATTACCGTCTTGGTTTATAATGAGGGAATTTATTAGAAACAGCCAAGCAAATCATGCTATTCTACTTATCAAAGAAGTGGTGCCGAGTATGTGATCCCTCAGAACCCCTGTCTGCTCCATGGGGAAGATTTCTCCCAGGTCTTAGTATCAAGTCAAGCTAGGGTTCTCTTTAATGCCAGGAAAAAAGGAACTCAACATGTATTTTTCCTTTTTTTTTTTTTCTTATTTTTCTATATATGTCTTCCTTTTTCCCTTATTTCTTCACATTTTAATTTTATTTTATTGTATGTTACCTTTATTAATCTGTATATTTCTTTAAACCATCTACCCTATAAATAAATAGCTCTACAATAAAAATGAATGAAACAGAAAGGGATAATGAAGAGTTCAACTACCACTGACTGTGAAGAATGAGGGACACAGCTTTCAAAATTATAAATGGTGAGTGAAGATTTTAAAATCTCAGAATATTAAGAAATCCATTTCATTCATTAGTTCCCAAAACAATGCTGGTTGAATTTTTTAAATAAATATATTATTTTGATTCAGTTAATTTAGAAACTTGTAACATGCTTTTTGTACTATAAATGTCCAACACCTTTGCAAGACAGGCTAACATTAACTGTATGTCATGACTCAAACTGATTTATTTGTGGTTAAGCCTTAACTAGAGTATTGTTTAATAGGACAGTAAATGAAAAGAGCATGAGAATTCTGAGGAACTGCAACTCCTCAATTTTTCAGTTTACATGTTTTCCTATTGCTCAATAATATCAAATAATGACTCATATGATTCAACACACTGATTTTATTTTAATGAAGTTTATGTTTAGCTTAAACACCTTATTAAAAGTTACTTTTAATATATTTTGTGCAAAAGAAGTAACATGCTATAGTCAAAGTAAAATGCAGTACAGTTATATGATAGATTACATTTTTTGTATGTTGAGCACTAATTCATTAATTCACTAGCTAGAAAAGAGATTGAAATGAATGTTTCTCACATAGCTTTTTGGAAACCAAGACAAAGGAAGTGGAAGTAGAAAACTGACTTGGAATTTTTCAGGAAATTAGAATACTTTTGATCAATTAAGGAGGAAGAGTATTCAAAGTTTTTAACTAATATGAGTGTTTATGTTATCATGGAACTCATTTCAAATTGCATGGAAGCATCTTCCAAACTTTGCATTTTTCACAACTGTTGGAAAACAAACATTCTCAGAATTCAGGTGGTAAGGCATTAGTTAACAATGAAAACAGACTAGCTAAGACTACAAAACATGGAGAAACTGTATCAAGTTTGTCCTTCAACTCACAATGCAATTTTATTTTGTACAATGAAGGAAGCAGTGTGGCAGAAAAGAGATTTCATAAAATCAATGCGGGATGATTTCATCTGACAAGTGGAATGGGGGTGGGAAGAGTAGGTGTGAGAAGCTCACTGCTTTTAGTTAAGTTAAAAACTGAATATGACTGAATTAGAACCAAGAAAAGACTGAATTTTTGAAGGACTGAATTTTAGGTAAAAATCCCAGACTTATACTTTTTCCATAGATATTAATATACTTCAGGGGCATAAACCATGTTCATGATACAGCAAAATTAGCATTACAGAAAAGGGAAGCTCATAAGTAACAGAAAGAAGATAAGAAGGATGTGTAACAGCCCTATATGAATGGGACAGATATTTTAACCTTAATGGTTATGTAACAAAGAATTTCTATGTAGTTACATTTTTTATGGTATAGTTCTCTGGTATTACAAGGCCAAGGAAACACTTCCAGAATATATCCTTTTGTGAAATAATGGAATTTTCTAGGGTGTTTATAGCCTTCAGGGGACCAAGATTAGACATAAGACATTCTGGTGTGAAATTAACTCTTTAAGAAATCTATTAAAAATCTGTTTAGTCATAAGAAATGATTTTTTAAACCACAGAGAAGTATTTCCATCAACATGGGACTCTGTTTTCTTTGAAACAACATTTAATTAGACAAAATAAAGATACATATCTTTGGCTCCATTTAACTGCTAACATTAAAAAGATAAATACACACTATTCTGAAAATGACTCTTACATGGATGAAATGCAAAACTCCCTCACAGGGAGAAGAAGAATCATTGAAATTATTCTAATGCCTTAATGTAAGTGATCTGATTAAAACAAAAACCAAAGAAAAGGAACTTCCAATTCTGCTAAGACACAGAATGAAAATGAATTGTACAAATAATTTTTCAACAGTGAGAACTTTCTACTCCTCACTAGTCTAGTAATTTACTAAAAAATACCTATAACAAAGTGTAACTGTATTATACGATTTACAACTCTAAACAGCCAAGTTTGAAAAAATTAATTCTCTGTAAACTATTTAAAATACACATCTCATTCTCACTAGAAAATTACTTTATTTCCTAGAGAATCTTTTAATGAAATTTGCAACACGTGGATTATCTGACTCAAAATATCAACACTCTTATGCCTACCTGGTCCAGGCAGTTAAACTAAACATGCAAGGAGAGGCTGGTGCACAACAATAGGTCATGAAGGGACTCAAGACTGCCTGCCTCTGTTAATGGCATCAAAAAACAAAATCAAGAAAACCTTAAAACACCCCACGTGCCAAACAACATTTAAGAGACATATGCAGCCTTCCAAGCTGCCAGATTGTAGCTCAGATAACTAGAAAAGCAGTAGCCAAGATAGAGCTCAACCAAAAATGTGAACTTAGCCAACAGTAGGTGCCAGTAAATTCTAACACTCACAAAGTGTAAAGCATAGAATAATTTTTCATGATCATGCTTCAGTTAGTCCTCTATACTTACACAATTGAGATATAAATGAGTATAACAGCAACCCACGAAGTCTGATGATTATGAACATCTGCCATATGTCCTTGAAAACTAGATGTTTCTACCTCTAGGTGGGGAAGGAAGAATCTCAATTCTGACTCTCCAATGGTCTCAGGTACAGAGAGAACCAGTCTGACTGAGACCCATCAGCAACCAAAGCCCTCTTTATTCAGAAGAAGTCAAGCCATTCCTGGGCCCTATGTGTCATGTCTTGGAATATCAAGGTTGGCCTGTCATGAGCATTTAATTTACTGAGAACGTGACAAGAAACAATGCATATCAAAATGCATTTGTAATGTATTTTATTGCTTGTTAATGACAGAAGAAAGGAAAAGTAGGTAGAGATGACAGAGGAAGAAACAGAGCAAGGGTCCAACAAGCAAGACATATTTTCCCAGACCACCAGGACCTTATCGTGAGGAAGAACCAAAGCTATTAATATATATCACTTCCTGAAACACCTGGGAAACATCAGGAGGGGTTTCCAGCTGCCTTGAGAGACAAGTTCCAGGGTGGTCTTGTGAATTGACTGCAGAATGAGATACTACTGACTTCCTTTCCTACCTAAAATTCCAATGAAATTCAGAAAAGGGGGCTAATCTAGAAATCCATACAGTAATTTTTTTAATATAGATAGAGTCTGATCTGTTTGAGATTCCTTCAATACATATATTAAATAATCACTTGTTAAATAATATTTTCCACAGTCTCAAGATGAGTTATTTAATATGATACTCAAAGACTGAAGCAAATATTCATAGTGTATGTCTGAAAGTCATCCATGTTTTATGTTTCACCAATATTGGATTCCTCATAGTTCTAAAATACTGAAACACACTCGTTTCTTGTTCTTTGCCAAAAAAACCTTACACTTGTATTCTTCATTGGAAAAAATTTTATTTCATCTGACTTTTTGATATAGATGAATCACTCATTAATAATAATTAGTAAATGAATAAAATTGATGAAACCATGTTATATGTAATATCATACATGATCTATTCAGTATTATGACAATAATAGCTAACACCTATTGACAATTTACTACGTGACAGATACTATGTAGAACTTTACATGGATCATTTCACCGTTTCACTTAATCTTCTATAAAATCTCTGAGGCAGACACCATTACAATCTCTGCTTTCAATTGAATTAAACAAGGCTCAGAGAAGTAATTTTAAAAAGACAATGAAACTAATGAGTGGTAGACTGGTGACTCAAACTCAAATTCAAGTTTATACCTCTCTCTTTCTCTCTCTGTCTCTCTATCTCTCTGTCTCTCTCTCTCTCCCCCCCTCCTTCCCTCTCCTCCCTCTTGCCAATATTATGCTTAATTGTATATATACACAGAGAAAGCAGACTTTAATTCAGCAGTAAAGAATATTAGAAGATTCCTAGATTTTCAAATAATGTAATTCATAGTCAAGAATAGCTACACGCTATACAATCTATAATTGCAATATTTTTGTCCAATTCTCTTCCTACAAGATCTGCAAGCCTGTTTATCATTTTTAAAAGATAACATTCCATCATGATGCTTCATTTATTCAAACTCAAAAATTGTAAACATGTTTCTGTAACAGCGCTGTTAACTCTGCAAGAACTTTTATTAGGAGGAAAAGTCAAACAAAATCCTAAAAGCTATGGAAAGTTTAGCAAAGAAAATTCAAAATTTTAAGAAAATTCTGTTGTAGATGGTTCTTATAAAAGAAATATGGAAACAAAATTACTGATGGGTTTCATAGTTTATTCTATGACCAGATGTGAAATCTCACCTTTATATGAATGCCAACCCAGAGTGGAATAGATTAATTTTTCCATATAATGTGAACAGTAGCATAGTTGGACATCAAGTAACCTAAAACCCGACCTGGAAAGCCCTAGTTTGGCTGTGCCCCAATCTACCTACTCAGTGTACAGGAAATGTAGAACACACCCTAATGTTAAAATACTTAGATATAATTTAATTGTATACTTATCTTCACTAAATTTATTAACAGATACTATTTAATATATTCCTTGGTAAAGAAAATTTCCATTATTCCTTTAAATAAGACTCAGGGTTAGGGTTAGGCTTAGGGTTAGGGTCAGGGTTAGGATTAAATCAATGCCACCTCTAAAATAAATGTTGTTTAAATAGCTCCTTTAAAGATTGAAATTCCAAAATAAAGTAACTTCTATGTAATTGCTTAGCAAACTATCAAGTCAACATTCTGAAACAGTATTCCTTTAGAAGATAACATTTTCTAATGCTAGGAAAAAATGTAGAAATTATTTTTTTTCATACAGATTCTGAAGTTAGTGATAGGCAATTGTCAGTCTAAAATTAAAATGTATTGTCAGAAGTTAATGTAAATATGGTGATCATAAAGTTATATCCTACAAGACTTGGAGTTCCCTTTGTTTGTCTCTTCTTTTATGTCAATTAATGAAAAGATCTAAGATTCCACTTATTCTAACAGAGAGGGTGCAGATCTACTATTAACTCCCCTTTAACCAGAACAAATGCCTATATTATAAATAAAATATTAAATCAATTCTTGAGCATGTAGGTCACCTGAGCATATTTTACTGTCTTGGATCAGGAATGGGCAGGCTGCTATGTGAGGACTGTACCTTCACAGCAGAATCAATGAAAACTTGAATGGAGGGACATAAAAGGTTTGTTAAAACTTTCCATGTGATGTTAAGGCAATAAAGCATCAGATAAAATATAATAATTTTCCATATTTATTTAAAATATGATTTTTTTACTCATCCATACAGAGACAATGTCTGAAAAATAATACTTTCATGTAAGCAAATATCAACTGACTCTGTTTTCCATATAAAGTATTTTTTTGCCTTCCAATTAGTTTTATATTAAATGGAGAGACAAATCTTTTTCATTGAGTTTATTAAATTACCTATTTTTAAAATATAATGTGCTTATCTACATTTTTATTATAAAGGTATACGTAAGTTGCTTTTATAAAAGAAAAATAGTTTCTATCAATAAAAGGAATAAGGTATGTAATAATTTTAAATTTGCATAGCACATATTCCAAGTAACTAGTTACTATTAATACTTACTTTCTGTAATAAATATAAGAAATACTTCCCCATAGTGTAAATATCATGATGCATAAAAAAGAAAGCTAAATTAAGGAAAGTGGGATTACATTTCTAAAAGAAAAATGAATGGGACTGTGTAATCTTGAGGTATAATGACTTCACAGGGAACAAATTTTCATAAAATGTTTCTTCGATACTGAGAAAGCATTTAACTCCAACCACTTGACAACCAAACTGTAGTGAAAACTGCAATACATTATTTAAGTGTTAAGTAACTTTTACTAAGATTAACTTTCAGGAAAACTGTTTTAAACGTAATTGCTTTTCATTTCAAAACCAATTTCTGAAGGGAAAAAACCTCAGATTATTTCATAAAACGAGTTACTACAATAAAACAACAGTTCATAACTCAGATTATTTAAATAATGGGTGCGGTTGATAAAATGGAATAAGGGCAGACACAAAACAATTTTAGAGAACCAGTCATAACATTAAGCAGTTACTTAACATCTTCAGAACTTCTGTTTTTCCACATAATCATGCCTTTTAAAGTTTTGTGAATAAGTCTATTATAAGTGATATAACATTATGAGTTAATTTTTCCTATGCTTTAAAAATGTATGTTAAATTTCCACATAAGAATCTTCCAAGAAACTACAGAGTTTAACTATTTGAAAACAAAGAGATGCGATTATATACCTAACCAAAATAACAACAAACAAAGGATGAAGTGCTAAAAGCTACAGCCCAAGAGAACAGAATTAATCCTCTTGTTAGAGACAGGAAATGGATACACATGTATATAAACACCAATAAAGCAAATAAAGTGGAAGTAGCGTCTTCCGGAGATGTGACTATATACATAAGCTGCTGCTTAAAGTTACGGGTCACACTAATAAGAAAGCCTCGGACAGGCCTCAGCTCTGATAAGGAAGGCATCTCCCACAATCGCCCTTGTGTCCATCACTGGCTGTTGCTATCATTTTCAAGCAAATACAAAGATACAGAGAGAATAAATAGAATCACTACCCCAGACTGTAAATTGTCACCTACCTGTAATATGAGAACATTTTCATCACAGCTGAAGTCTTACCTCATAAGACCAGACGCACTGAGTCCCACCAAAACGTCGAACACATCTTCCTACTTCCACGTCCTCGTGAGTCGTGTACATTTCTCTGAGGCATTCACCAATATGTGGCACCATCCTCCTGAGAACCTCGCGACTGAAGATCATTCCAGGTCCTCCCATGCAGAAGTTCTCCCCAGGCTCCAGCCCCAACTTTCCGAGTTCTTCAATATTCCCCAGGCCAGTCTGGCCCAGGTAGAGGGGCTTGCTGCTATTCAGTGATCTAAGAAATTCTTCCAACTTATCACCTACAAAGAGAAAGGCAACAATCACTCCTTTTCCTAATTTCATAATCATTTATAACACACCAAGCAAAGGAAAGAATTTCCAATATTGTGCATAAACTCCCCACAAGTCTTATACAATTGAAAAGAAGAAAAACTTCTTTGAATATTCCATGATTTAAAAAATACTAATTTTTAAATTATAATAAAATTTTCATCACATATACCTATCTATCCACCTATAAGATATTGCATTCACCAGGAATGCCCTCTTTTTTATATGTTTGTATCAAATTACCCAATTCTGTATTTTCATATCTAATTATCACTATTTCCTCTGCCAACCATCTCTAAGGATTTCACTCCTCTCAACCCAAACCCAAGAAATCTCTAGTTATTAACTCTACACTCAGTTCTTGTTAAATTATAATAAAATTTAATCAACCTTCAGTCAATGAAAAACCTTAAGTCTGATGACAGTCATCAGATTTTTTTAAAGGTGAAATAATGACAAGGAGAATAAAGACAGGTTTCTTAGCATGTATGAAGTAGTGATAAAATTCTCAGAAATATAATATTAATATTCAGCCCCAACTGGCAGACCACTGATACCCTGATAATTGATTTAGTGTTTTGTCCGAAACTAAAGTCATATACAACCCAAAAAGTGTGTGTATACATATATGTATGTGTGTGTATATACATACATACATAGAGAGAGAGAGAGAGAATATCAAACTTGCCTTGAAATATAACACTTTGGAACTTTGGAAAGTACCCTTTTAGGACAAAAATTAACATTTGTTAAAATTTATATAATTGGTTTATAGTTTGTAAGTTCATCAGAAAAAACAATTTTAAAATAAAGTTCTGTGGCTAAAACAGTTCCAAAGCATTTCGTACTCTACCAAGTGATATAATGGAATAAGTAGTCACCTTCTTTACATTCCCAGTCAGCATTTCTACTATCATTTTTGATGAGCACAGCATCTGTAGTCATTATCTTGATCCTATGCCATGCCCCTTGGATTTCAGTGAGTTTCAGCTGACTATTATTGGGTTCTTAATACAAAATGCCCTTCATTCTTAATAGAAATGGAAAGAATATGGCATTTCAATGTTCTGAAGGACAATCTTTCAAAGCACTAAAAGATATGACAGAAGTGGATGCTGTTAACGCATTTTGGAAATTGCCTGCAAAGCGTGGCAAACTTCTGCCAGGAAACCTTTGTGACTTTAAAGAGACACAGAAGACACGGGACTACAAGATAGTGGATCTATCAATTATAGATATCTACACAACTTATACCTACCTATAAGATACTGCAATCACCAGGAATGCAATCTTTTTTAAATGTTTGTATCAACTTATCCAATTCATTATTTTCATATCTAATTATCAGTATTTGCTCTGCCAACCATCTCTAAGTATTTCACTCCTCTCAACCCAAACCCAAGAAATCTCTAGTTATTAACTCTATACAATCAGTCCTTACCAAAATGTGACAGTTTTTTTGGGGGGGTCTTATTTATTTGTTTGTTTTTCCTTGAGTATGTAAAAGATACTACCTGAATCAGGAGAAAGCAATGAGGCTACAATTAGAGTGGTGTAAACTAAGTAAGGGCTGCCCCCCTTTGACCAAGAAGCTAGGAAATGTGGAAAGAAACACAGGGAGGGGCTTCCATCGTGGCTCAGTGGTTAGGAAACCGCCCGCCAATGCAGGAGACACGGGTTCGAGCCTCCGCCCTGGAGGATCCCACATGCAGTGTAGCAACTAGGCCCCTGCACCACAGCTGCTGAGCCGGAGTGCTACAACTACTGAAGCCCACGTGCCTAGAGCCCGGGCTCCGCAACAAGAGAAGCCACCGTAATGAGCTCGCAATGAAGAGTAGCCCCCGCTCGCCGCAACTAGAGAAAGCCCGCACAGCAAAGAAGACCCAAGGCAGCCAAAACACACACACACACACACACACACACACACACACACACACACACACAGGGAGCCCTCCTTCAATACAACCTAGCTACTTCCCTTGTGTTCCTCTCCGCAAAAGGCAAGACTGTAAAGATTTCCTCCCGCTCTAAAGAACATTCCTCTGCTCAGTTTAGCAATCTCTGGCCAGAGCCACTCACACGCAGGGTGAAGGACCGCGCCTCTTTTAAAACGGACAAAGTTTTCTCGTGCTGGGGCTGCGCATGGTTTTGGGAAGGACTTCCCAGCCCCTGCTTAACGCCGCAACCACCAAGATGGACTGGAAAGGATCCAGCCTAGTCTGTGCTAGTACAGCTTGGAGCTCCTAGGGTCTGGATAATTCGCGGGCGCTGTCCCCTTTCCCCCCACCACCAATTCCTGTCAATACAGCCATCCCCTCAGGGTTTTACTGAGCTGTTGCCGGGGCGTAAGGAACTGCTTGAGGCTGCACTGCGGTGGCTGGAAGGAGCTGTGCGCGGGAGCGGCTGGGATACTCAAGGACTCCCACTGAGCGGCGGGTGGTGCAGAAGGAAAGGAAACGCACAGAGAAGGGTGTGGGACAGCGAAGATGATTCCTCAATCTCACCAGTTCCAAAACTAAGCTTGATCCAGTAAAAACAAAAGGATAGGGGGATAATCAAGATCACCGATCTCCAAACTGGCTCCCGCCTGCATCCTCCACCTCCCTTTCTCCACCGAGGACACGCCCCTCTGGACCGATTAGGGAAACTACCACCACCTGGGGCTTTCAGAGCAGTGTAAAGTGGGAACAGCCTCAGGCTTAACCCCGAGGTCCCTTTCCTCGCCTTCCTACACGGTAAAGAGTAGTAGCAAGAGATGGGCGGAAACCAGAGCAACAAGAGTGAGGAAGGCGAAAAAAGCTGGGCAGGTGTGAGGAGGGTCCAGACCGCTGGAGAGGAGGAGGAGCGGACTAGGAATGGTGGGCAGAGGCGAGCGGGTGTGGGGGGGCGACCGGCTGGGAGCTGCAGGAGCCCGGAGCACGTGCTGGCAGAAAAGCAGAGAGGGGCTGGCCAGGGATAGGGGCTGGGCAGGGATTGGGGCTGGCTTTCCTGGCAGAGAAAGGAGTCGGGGAGGCGAGGAGACGGGACAGCAGGGGCTGGGAGGTCACCTTTAATGTAGACATCGTCGTCGGCGCGCATGAACCACTCATACTTGTCCAGGTAGTGGTCGTGCATGTACTTGATCATCATGAAGGACTTTTTCTGGGGAGGGTAGGAGTCGTCCACCCCAGGCAGCGCGATGACAGGCAGGGGTGGCGGGGGGTGGCCAAGCCCAGCGTTGGGGGGCTGCTGGCTGGAAAAAAACTCCACACGGCCGGGGATAAAGCGCGCCCAGGTCCGTTGCACTGCCAGCGCGCGGCTGCCCAGGTACTTCTGCGCGGTCATCACCCCCACGTACAGGAAATCCCGGGGTCGGGAGCTCCGGGCGGCGGCGCCCCCATCCCCACTGCCGTTGTGGCTACTCCCCGGCCGACTGCCTCTCCGCTTCCCAGCTGCGCCTCCATCCTCCTCCTCAGGTTCCCCTTCTGCCACAGGGGCTCCGGGGAGCCCCGTCGTGCCTTCGGGCTCGCGTCCTCGCCGCCGCTGCTGCAGTGGAGGTGGCTGCTGCCAGGGGCTGCTGCGAAAACTGGTTACCCCCGGCGCTGCTTCAGGCAGCTGCGGCCCCTGGAGCTCCTGGCGCGCTGGGGGCGGCGACTGCTCGGGCCACTGCTGGGCATAAGGCTGAGGGAGCGGCTGCTGCGCGCCGGCGCCGGCGCCAGCGGCCGAGCGGCCGTAGTAGGAACAGAGGCTGGAACCGCGTCTCTTCCTCTCGCTCAGCTCGGCCACTCTGGGGGCGATAAGCCAGGACGCGGCAGTGAAGCCCAGCACCAGCCCCAAGGCCACGCTCATCCACGAGCGGCGGGAGCGCACGGCCATCGCGGCTGCCCCGGGCGCTGACGCTGGCTGAGCGGCTGCGGCGCTGCGCAAGGGTCTGCCGCTTCACACCCGCCCCTCCTCCGCCTCAACGCCCCCAGCCCCGGCCGCCGCCCGCAGCCCAGGCTCTGACGCCGCCTCCGCGTCGGAGCGCTCCGGGCGCCTAGCCGGCGGCGCGTTGCAGCTGCCGGCCGAGCTCCCCGCTCCGAGCGAGGGTCGGGAGTGAAACTTCTCCCGGCGGTGGCGGCGGCGGCGGCAGCGAGAGGAGCTGCAGGAGGAGGAGGTGGAGCGGCGGCGGCAAAGCGTCCGCTCCTAGGCTGCCACCCTGTCACTTGCGTGCCTGGTCCCTCCCTCCTCCCTCCTTCCCGAGCCCCCGCCCTCGCTCTCCCCGCCGCCGAGCTCCGGACTGGCCCGGAGGAGGAGCCACGAGCACCACCGCTGCCAGCCGGGGGAAGCGCGGGCCGCGGTATTTCCCGGTCACCCGCCCTTGGACGCCCCCCGCCCGCGCCTAGGTCCAGAGCCGGCCTCCTCTCCGGAAGGAAACGATCCCTGTCGGGCCGCCTCCGGCTTCCAGCGCCGACGCCCCCTCGTTCCTCCTCCCCCGGTCCTAGTTCTCCGTCCCATTTCCCGTCCCGTCCCGCCCCTCCGCCAGCCTCGCAACACCCGCGTCCGGGGTCTCCGCCGCCCTCCTCCCAGCGCGTCGGCTCCACTGACCTCATCAGCGGAGCTCGGGTCCCAGAACCCCCGACGAGCGCTCGCAAGTCCCTTTCCGTTCGCCTCCCCCAGCCCACAGCCGGTTACGTCCCGGCGTGACCCTTCCCCATTCTGCCCCGCCCAGGTCCGCCCAGGCTCCTGTCTTCGCGTTTTCGGTCCTTTTCGCGTTTGTCTCGCGGCTGCCACTTTGGGTCTACTCTCCCTACTCCTTATCCCGCTCACTGTTCAGGAAACCATCTGTCCCACCCTAGCACCCCTCCATCCAACCTTACCAACTCCCCAGTCCCTACCTGCATCCTTCACCACTTTCACCACTACTTCCCAGTTGTACACAGAAGCACCATTGTCACTCGGTGTCTCTCCTAAGAAAATCTCCGGAGGTATTGGAAATACCTACCCTGAAAGGCTAGGGGAAGTCACGGTGAGTGGGGGGCTTCATCCCCAAAGAAAATAAAAATTCCGTGTTCCCCACCTGTTGAGCTGGGGCATGTGGGGCTGCCTGGTGGTCCCCTCCTCAGCTCTCCGTTGGTTTCATGTCTAGAAGTGAGAACCATGAACTGTTTGCAGCCTTGGTAGAGACTAGCTCAGTAGGATTGGCAAATGATGGAGAAATGTGAACAAATAATAGAGCCAATAACCAGAAGGTTCAAGCTAAGAAAATTCTTATCCCCCCTGGAACTTAACCAGAAAATAAAATAGAGAATATAATTTTTATTCTTGTCTATAAAGCACTTTCTTTTCTAAGGCAATGACAGGAAATGTTTTACCTCGACAATTAGGGAAGAAAAATCTCCAGCAACAGAATCTCAAAAAAGGTTAACTTGTATTGGCCAAAATCATTGAAAGTTATGTTGTGAAGAAATTACCTGAAGATACGTGAAGTTTTGAAGAAGGGAACATTTAAAAGCTTTCTCTCCAGAAGCTGTGAATCTAACTACAGTCTGAGGTGCATTTGGCATCCCAAGCCCTTTCCTCTTCCTCAGATTTCAGTCTTCTGTTTTGTACATCAAACGCAAAGGGATGGTATTGAATGGCATGAGACATGGGCTCCATCCAGCGAGGTGCTGGCAGCGTCCTTGGAACAGTAGGCCTGCCTGGAGCCCTTGGAGGGGTGGTTCTTTCCACACCAGTAACTGGCTGTGCATGAGCACGTCTGACGAAATGTTTCATCTGCTGGACAATGAAGCTCCTTTTCCATGGCTAGGTCTTGCCCAGAAACACTTGGGAATACAGATTACTGAACTCTTTCTCAAAGTTTAATTTTAGTTAGAATACAAAACTAATCAAACAAATAGGCCCCTTCTGATTTAAAAATAAATCTTCCCAAGGACATTTTAAACCTTCTAGAATAGTGCTGTTTAATAGAACTTTCCGTATAATGGAAATTTTCTTTATCTGTGCCATCCAATACAGCAGGCACAAGCCACGAATGATTACTGAGCAGTTGAAATTTGGCTAAAATGGTTGAGAAAAGGAATTTTCAATTTTATTTAATATTAATTAATTTTGATTTAAATAGCCCCATGTGGCTAGGGGGTTACCATGTTGGACAGCACATTTCCAGAGGAAATTCATAACATAGCCCATTACCTGTGGTCCATTGTGAAGAACAAATAGTCCACTGACACACCAACATACTCTCCCCTGGAATATCCAGCCAGTCATCGTTCCACTGGGTGCAGTTCATGTAGCTGATCTACAAAATCATTAATTCTTAGCAGGTACGAATAACCTACTCATCAATTACAATATTTTGGGATAAAGTTAACTTCATTCATTTATTCAATATATATGTGTGAGAAATTAAGCCCTAGACAAGGAAGGTGGAAGGCTCTAGACATGGAAATGTCAACAACATATTCATTGCCACCTATCTGAAGTTTAAAGTGCAGTGAAGAAGACAGACATTAAATACCACACTACAAAATGAATTACCGTGGTGACAAATGATATGAAGGGAAAATGGAGGGTACTCAGAGAGTATTTACAAGAGCACCTAATTTA
This sequence comes from Mesoplodon mirus, assembly GCF_964341445.2. NCBI lineage: Eukaryota > Metazoa > Chordata > Mammalia > Artiodactyla > Ziphiidae > Mesoplodon > Mesoplodon mirus. The sequence continues at coordinate 76,521,307 of NC_138980.1, forward strand.
GTCTGGGAGCCAGAGAAGGAACTTGAAGACATGGAAATAAAATGAAAAGTATTGAAATGATGTTCCATACTGGCTAAGTGACTTTAGGAAAGTTATTTAAATTATCTGAGCTTTAGATTTCTCATCTGCAGGTACATTTCTATGAAGATTTATTAAGATATTATATGTAAGTGCTTAGCACAGTGTCTAGTTCATTGTAGGCACTCAGAAAATGTTAGCTCTTCTCATTTTCCAATGCTTCCTTCATGATAAAATCTCTTTGATGTCACCTTTATTTTAAATGATGTTCCATCTTTTCATTTATTTAACAAATATTTATTTAGTATCTACCTTAAGCTAGTCACTATTCTAGAGAAACAGTAAACAAAACAAAGCCCTTGATTTCATGGGGGTTATATTCTACTAAGTAGAGATTATACACACACACACGCCCCTACATATAATATGCCAGGTATAAGTATTTTGAAAAAAGAGAGATGGTGGATGTGTACTTGTGTTGGATGAGGCCATTTTAAATTTGTTGGTCAGAGAAGTTCTCTCTGATAAGTTTAGCAGAGAACAGAAGAAAGTGAGGAAACGAACCATAAGGATATCCAAGAGAGGATCTTCCAGGAAGAGGGAATAGTCAACACATCGGCTTGACATAGCCAAGGTAAATTGAGGAACAGCAAAGAAACCAATATGGGTTGAAAATGGAAGGGAGCAGGTGACTTCCTGGTTATTTAAGCCAGTGTTACTGAGTAGAATAATAAAGTGAGCCATAAATGCAAGACATGTAATTTAAATTTTTCTTGTAGCCACATTTTTTAAAGTGAAATTAATTTTAATAATACATTTCATTCAACTTAATATATTCAACAGATTACCATGCTAAGAGGTAATCAATATAAAATTATTACTGTGAAAATTATTTTTATCACTACTAACTTTTCCAAATCCATTGTGTATTTTATACTTATAGCACATCTCAATTCAAACTAGCTACACTTCAAATGTTCAATAGACACATGTAACTAGTGTCTACCATATTGGGCAGTGTATATTCTGAGCCTGGAAGACATTTGGAAAGAATTTTTAAAATTCTGAGTGACAATTAAGGTGTTAAGTGGTGATATGGTTTTTATTTATGTTTTACAAGTACGACTCTAGCTCCCGTGGGGGAAAATATTAGAGGAGGAACAAAGGTAGAATCAGGGAAAGCATTTAAGACATTATTGAGGGCTTCCCTGGTGGCGCAGTGGTTGGGAGTCCGCCTGCCGATGCAGGGGATGTGGGTTTGTGCCCCAGTCTGGGAAGATCCCACCTGCTGCGGAACAGCTGGGCCCGTGAGCCATGGCCGCTGAGCCTGCGCATCCGGAGCCTGTGCTCCGCAACGGGAGAAGCCACAACAGTGAGAGGCCCGCGTACTACACACACACACACAAAAAGACATTATTGAAATCACCCTATCACTTTGAAACAAAAGAAAAAGACTTGTCTTTCCACAGTGTTTGCACCTCTTCCTCACTTGTAATAAGTAGAAGCAGTGGGTAAGTTTGTTATATGAGTTTAATTTCATGTTTATTAAGGTTCCTCTAGATGTTTATTTGTTATTTCCCAAAGTCAGTGAAGTAATTTTCTTGTACTCACTTTAATTTTGAAGATACATAATTTTGAGGGTAGATAATTTTCTGAGAAATCTCTACCAAGGACTAAGTTTTTTATTAAAACAAAGAATAAAATAATATGTTCTAGGAAGAATTTAAGAAAAAAATTTTATTTGGATAAGAGGGGTGTTAAGGGACAAATTTGTATGGAAACACACTATCATTGAAGAAAAATAAACATAATAAATGCATACTAAACTATAGCCAGATCTATGCATTATATTGGAAGAAAGAATACAGAAATATAGGTAATTTCCAATATTGCTGGCTAAAAATGTCTGACAGGATTGCTATTCTGATATAAACAAGAATGTTTCAATATATATACTTGTGAAACACCTGATGAAATCTCTGTGAAGCACCTCAATAGTAGATTTTGAGAAAAAATAACAAAACTTCAAAAATTATAATAGTTTCCAGAAAAATTACAAAACTAATTCCCTCTCTTCTCCAAATCCTTTAACAATTTCAAGCATGTCCATATTTGACATTGTAACACATAAATCAGTTGCCTCCTTCTCTGAGCTGAAGATATTAGAACATAAGGGATCATCTGGATTCACATTGAAGCAGAGCTCTCACAGGGGTTGTGTCCCTGGCTTTAGAATGACATGAATGTTAACTACCCTGAAACCAAGTCTGGTACACTTAGAGAAAGCCCTTCAGCAGACTGGTCTGAAGGTACTACACTGAGTGTTTAAATGTTTTGTTTTGTTTTTTTTGGCTGCATTGGGGCTTCTTTACCACGCAGGCTTTCTCTAGTTGCAGTGAGCAGGGGCTACCTTGGTTGTGGTGTGCGGGTCTATCATTGCAGTGGCTTCTCTTGTTGCGGAGCACAGGCTCTAGGCATAGGCTTCAGTAGTTGTGGTGAATGGGCTCAGTAGTTGTGGTGCACGGGCTCAGTACTTGTGGCTCACAGGCTCTAGAGCACAAGCTCAGCAGCTGTGGTGCACGGGCCACAGCTGTGGCACATGATCCCACGTGCTCTGCGGCATGTGGGATCTTCCCAGACCAGGACTGGAACCCGTGTCCCCTGCACTGGCAGGCGGATTCTTAGCCACTACGCCACCAGGGAAGTCCCAGGAGTCCCTGTTTAAAGTGATTGGAAAGAATTAGCAAGAACTTTAAAATCACAGACAAGGTACAAGTGAATTTAAAAGGGGGATATCATAGTTTGATCAGTTATGAAGGTTAAAGGTAGATATTTAAATATATGGTTCAGCATATGCTTCTGTTACAAGGTGTAAGCAAAGACACTTTGATTTACTATTTTACTGTGATATTTAGAATATTATCATTTTTTCTTGACAGATCAAGACTGAGTTGATTTCATTTGCGTGAAGCAACTCTGGCATCTAGTGGTTAATGATCATAATGTAATTCAGTTTGTTTCTGAGGGATAAATTGTGTTATAAAATATGTTTGACATTGCCAAGGAAGATTATAATCATGGATATAATAAGATAACCATTTAATTATATTTTTATTCCCTCAGAAATCAGGGATGATAGAAGTTCATATACTGAAATATGAAAAGGTAATTACTTAGAGCACATTATAAGACTGTGTAACTTTTAAAGCTATACTAATCTGCATTTAGCTAATCAACATGAAAAGGCTGTAGTTAATTTTTTTTACACTGACAATATTGGATGCTACTAAGGAATTATTAATTCCTTTTTAGGTATGATAATTGTATTATGACTATGTTTTTTTAAGAGAAGTTCTTATTTTTCAGAAATATATACTGAAATGTTTATAGGTGAACTGGTATGATGTCTGGAATTCAAATAATATGGGATTGAGGGTGGTGCTAAGTGGATGGCAATGTGAGGGGTGTGGAGGGGGATCGATTGACCAAGTATTGATGACTGTTGGGACTGGGTGATTACCTCTGGGTAGATTTGACATTCTCTATAATAAAAAGTTTAAAGAAAATATTTTGTTTAAGATCAGCATACATTCAATTTTTATTTCCTATAGCTTTATCTGAGAGATAATCCACTTGTCCAAACCATCAATGTACTTTGAGAAGAAGACAATGAAACTACTGCTGTCACTTATGAAAGGGTCAAGAGGTGACCATATCAGAATTAAAACTTCTATAACTTCCATCCTTCCTGGGCTCCAATGACAGTCTCTTAGACATAAGCAAAACACCCAATCAAGCTTTTACAAATAAAGAAGCACTATTTATGATATGTGGATTTTTTTACTTTTAAGAAATAGTAGTCTATGATTAGGCAGTGAGCTTCAAAATCTTCAGAGAGCTCCTAATCACCAATCTGAATTTATTCTAAAAAGATTTTTATTTTAATTTTATCCTTTCACTACTCACCTAAAATATTAATAAACTCCAATTTAATATTTTCTATCTTAGAAAAGTGAAAATGCACATTCCACCTTTCTTCCTGTTTCTTTCATTTTCACCCCCTGTTAATTACTTGGTCTCTTTCCCCGTCCTACAGATCACTGCTATTAAAAAGAAATATAATATGATCCACATATGTAATTTAAATTTTTCTAGTAGCCACATTTTAAAAAGTAAAAACAGGTGAAATTAATCTTAAGAATATATTTTATTTTCCCCAGTATATGTAGCTCTGACTAGTAAGTCTTAAAGTCCACTTTTGGATAACAAAAAAACAAATGGATTTCAGAAGATTTACGGGATTTATTATGCTGCTTTCCTAAGTATCAATATACAAATATTGTGCATACTAATCCACACAAATATGATCTCTATATATGTATGTTGTATGCATATATATAGTGCATATATGTAAAATGTTTTTCTTTATAGTCACACTATCATTACGGAATAAGCATAAGAGGAGAGATTAGGGGGTCTTCTCTCTTATACCTATTTTTATTAAATTTCAGGATATTTTACAAGATGCAAGAGAAGTTAGATATCACATTTCTCAACCCATTGTCATAGGATCTTGAGTGAGGCAGGTACAGTTTATAATTCATTTTAAGGCTGCTGCAAGTACATAGTGAATTAATAAATGACACAGTCTTTCAATAGTCTTGAAAGTCTGGTTTGATGGATTTCAATAAAGTGTCAGCATGGGGAGGGCAGAACTTTTATTTTCTGCTACTCTATGATTTTTGTTTTGGAAAATATATTTATGTTCATAAAATATTTTGTTTCTTCATGTTAATATATAATAGGTTTGTTATTTATATATGAGTTGTTTAAATTAAAATTTAATACTTCTAATTTTTAATTTCTCATACAATAAATATTTGGGATTCTCATTAAATTTTAAGACTATAAAGAGGTCCCAAGAACACTGGTCTAAGGCAATTCCTTCACTCATTCTTTTCAACTCCTGAAAGTAGCACAATTTTTTAAAAGAGGAATAATTGAATTAGAATGCCTTGCTCCTGATGGAACATTGACTCTAATAGTTTGCAATGACATGAGGGTGACTGTCTGTGAATTTGCACGTTTGAAGCTTTGACATATTTGTAACTATAGTATTGCCTCCATGGTTTTTGATTCACACCTATGGCATTCCAGAAATCCAATAGCCTAACATTTTTTTGTTTGTTTTTGCATGTGCTGCTATTAGAAGGGAATGGCAGGAATGAATCTTCTGAGACAGAGTTTAATTCAGACATTTATGATTCTAATTTGTATATAGTAACAAATTGGTATCTTTAACAAGTTTAGGGGTATACTTTTAATTTCCACAAAAACAAACTGTAGGACGATACATTATTCTAAGGCTCCAACCATTTTGTAATATTGGGCCAAAGAAAGAATGTCTCAGTAAGTTAAATCTAGAGTTAAAGACTCATAAAATTTAGTGAAGAAGGAAGAAGATAATACTGCCATACCAATAAAATTGAAAGGGCAACTATTTGCCTTTTGAAGCCAATTGGAACTCTAGGAATAGACAGAATGTGAAATCCAAATAAAATCTGGTGAACTAATTGAAAAAGGTAAATAGGCTCTCATAAATGAAATAAGTGATCATCATTTGGCAATTACTATAAGGATATTGTGCAAGATGCAAAATATGAGTGTGTGGGTAGAGTGGGGGAGGGGGGCAATGATACTTGCCCTCCTTGGACCCCTGTGGCCTTAGCTCTGCATCTTCATTGGGCAGAAAGAGGACTAGAAGAACAGCCTTAAGAGAGGAATAAGAGCAAATGCTAGCCTCATAGCTAAGTGATTTCTCAGCAGTGCTTTCTGCTTTCATCTCCCAACTGGGCACAAAAAGATTCAAAAGGAGGCAGGACTGAGGCACACCCAAGAAATAAGTGAGGGGTGGAGCACTGCATTTTTAAGACCTTTGGTAGAGTTATGCTTACCACACCCTCCATACCACGCCACACATTTTTTTTTTCCAGACTGCACTTCCCATGTCTACCTTACGGAAAGCAGAGCAGGAATAGCAACAGAGCCATCTGAACCAGAGTAAAGTTAAATTTAGGCTTTAGTATTAGCACAGAATTGGAACTCCGGGACATGATAAAGCCATCAGATCAAATCTTCTTATAGACGTATAGAATCCAACTGGCCATGAAACCTTACAAGTAATGAAAACTTTGGCACTTAGGTCTGTTTCTCAAAGTGGGACTCTCAGAACGCCTATGTAAGTCTTTCTAATGTTTTAATGTGCATAACTATTACTAGTAAATCTGGAGTACTTCTGAATCAGAATCCCTGAAGGTGGAAGAATCCACATTTATAACAAGACACCTGAGCAATTCTTAAACATACTGAAGTTTGTAACTTACTATTCTAATCTTCCTTGATAATTGGGATAATTCAAAGTCCTAAGATCATCCATTAAATAAACAAATTAACACAAAAAAACAAAACTATGACATCTTTCTACTGACATTTACCACCCTCAAAAAGCGTGGATAGCTAGCTAAAATTCTAGGTTCCCCAACACCAAATGATAAAAGAACCCTCATTCACTTGCTATTTGCAAATTGAATGTATTTACATTTCTCTATGTCTTGGTTTGGGTTCCTCAAGAAGTAGACTCAGAAGAATTTGGGAACACAAAATTTATTTGAAAGGGATTCCAGGGAATAATGGGAGGAGAGAGGAGAAGTAAAACAAGGTAAGGGGAGGAATCCAATAAAGGGTGAATTCTGAAGTCAGTTTCCATTGAAGATAGCTGGAGTTTAATCCCACTTGGGGAACTCTTGTAGTCAATATAGACCATGGCCTCAGATTTATCCCATCGGAAGAGTAAAGAAGTTGGCTGTATTTACGCATTAACTTCTGTCGGTCATTGTTTATGGGCTATTCCCAGGGGACACTAGTTCATTTAACATGTTTCTCTGTCTTCTGTATGTTCTGTGAACTGGTAAATTGGTATGAGGATCTAGAGAATTGACAGATACAAGTTCAATTTTTCTTTTTGAACAAAAGTACTTAATAGATTATACTGTGTTCTTTCAGTAGGAGGCACATAATGTCCATCTCTGTTTCTGATGTACTGTTGATAATGAAATCCTAGATTCATTAGAAATTGCAAATGGTAATAATTTTAATCCTATCATTGTCTCTCTCTTTATTAACTCGAATATTCTTATGAAAAGTTACTAGTAATTTATTTACTGGTACAATCTGCATAGTAAAGACAACATCAATGATTCTTTTTTACACTTTATTTCTGATGATCCAGAGATTTTAAAAGATGGTTGAGCAGTAAAGATGTCTACACTCAGTTCCTTATAAGGCCTTGTTAGGTAAAATTAATTGAAATAATCCAAAAGCAGGACCTTTGTTGCTACTGGAAATAATCTCGGTCTCTGCTGTTAATCCCCAGTCACATCACTGATATTCTAATCTACAAATCTGGACTAAAAGCTGCGCCTGTGAGAAGAATAAGATGCTATATTTTCTATTTTTACTTTTTTATTCATTAAGTTGCATTTATAGAACTTCTAAAATTTGGAAACAGGCTGTAAATGTAAGGTGGGAAGTTGTTATTTATATATTTATTTATTTCCTAGCCCTCTGGAATTTCTGGTTTATTATATATAAAATTATATATGAATTATAGGAAAATTTCCTCTCATGGCTTTACAGGCGAATTCTATCAAACATTTAGAGAAGAGTTAACATGTATCCTTCTGAAACTATTCCAAAAAATTACAGAAGAAGGAGGCCACCATCACCCTGATACCAAAACCAGACACAGATACCACAAAAAAAGGAAATTACAGGCCAATATCACTGATGGACATAGACACAAAAATCCTCAACAAAAATACTAGCAAACCAAATCCAACAGCACATTACAAGGATTATACACCATGCTCAAGTGGGATTTATCCCAGGGATGCAAAGAGTTTTCAATATCCACAAGTCAGTCAGTGTGAAACACCACATCAACCATTTGAAGTCTAAAAACCATATGATCATTTCAATAGATGCAGAAAAACTTTTGACAAAATTCAACACCCATTTATGATAAAAACTCTCCAGAAAGTGGGCATAGAGGGAACATACCTTAATGTAGTAAAGGCCATATATGACAAACTACAGCTAACATCATATTCAATGGTGAAAAGCTGAAAGCATTTCCTTTCAATCAGGAACAAGACAAGGATATCCACTCTCGCCACTTTTATTTAACATTGTTTTGGAAGGCTAGCCACAGCAATCAGAGAAGAAAATGAAATAAAAGAAATCCAAATTGGAAAAGAAGAAGTAAAACTGTCACTGTTTGCAGATGATATGGTATTATACATAGAAAATCCTAAAGCTGCTACCAGGAAACTACTAGAACTCATTAGTGAATTCAGTAAAGGTGCAGTATACAAAATTAATACACAGAAATCTGTTGCATTTCTATACACTAACAACAAAAGATCAGAAAGAGAAATTAAAGAAACAATCCCATTTACCATCACATCAAAAAGAATAAAATACCTAGGAATAAACCTACCTAAGGAGGCAAAAACCTGTACTCCAAAAACTATAAGACACTGATGAAAGAAATCAAAGATGACACAAACAGAGGGAGAGATATACCATGTTCTTGGATTGGAAGAATCAATATTGTGAAAATGACTATACTAACCAAGGCAGTCTACAGATTCAATGCAATCCCTGTTAATTTACGAATGGCATTTTTCATAGAAGTTGAACAAAATATCCTAAAATCTGTTTGCAGAAGGACTTCACTGGTGATCCAGTGGTTAAGACTCCATGCTTCTACTGCAGGGCATGCGGGTTCGATCCCTGGTCAGGGAACTGAGATCCTGCATGCTGCATGGTGCAGCCAAAATTTTTTCAAAATTAAAAAAAAATGTAAAAATTTTGTATGAAGACAAAAAAGACCCCAAATAGCCAAAGCAATCTTGAGAAAGAAAAATGGGGCTGGAGGAATCAGGTTCCCTGATGTCAGATTATATTACAAAGCTACAGTCATCAAAACAGTATGGTACTGGTGCAAAAATAGAACTATAGACCAATGGAACAGGATAGAAAGCCCAGAAATGAACCCATGCACCTACGGTCAATTAATCTACAACAAAGGAGGCAAGACTATAAAATGGAGAAAAGACAGTCTCTTCAATAAATCATGCTGGGAAAACTGGACAGCTCCATGTAAAAAAATGAAATTAGAACATTATTTAACAACATACACAAAAATAAACTTAAAATGGATTAAAGATCTAAATGTAAAACCAGGTACTATAAAATTCTTAGAGGAAAACATAGGCAGAACACTTTTGACATAAATCACAGCAATATCTTTTTCTATCTGTCTCCTAGAGCAATGGAATAAAAATAAAAATAAACAAATGGGACCTAATTAAACTTAAAAACTTTTGCACAGCAAAGGAAACCATAAACAAAATGAAAAGACAACCCACAGAATGGGGGAAACTACTTGCTAACGATGCAACTGACAAGGGATTAATCTCCAAAATTTACAAACAGTTCATATGGCTCAATATCAAAAAGAGAAAACACCCAATCTAAAAATGGGCAGAAGGCCTAAATAGACAGTTCTCCAAAGAAGACATACAGATGGCCAAGAGGCATATGAAAAGATGCTCAACATTGCTAATTAGTAGAGAAATGCAAATCAAAACTGCAATGAGATATCACCTCACACCAGTCAGAATGGCCATCACCAAAATGTCTACAAAGAATAAATGCTGGAGAGAGTGTGGAGAAAAGGGAACCCTCTTGCACTGCTGGTGGGAATGTAAATTGGTACAGCCACTATGGAGAGCAGTATGGAGTTTCCTTAAGAAACTAAAAATAGAGCTACCATATGATCCAGCAATCCCACTCCTGGGCATATATTGGGAGAAAAACATGGTTCAAAAGGATACATGCACCCCAGTGTTCATTGCAATGCTGTTTAAAATAGCCAGGACATGGAAGCAACCTAAACGTCCATCGACAGATGAATGAATAAAGAAGATGTGGTACATATATACAATGGAATACTACTCAGCCATTAAAAGAATGAAATAATGCCATTTGCAGCAACATGGATGGATCTGGAGATTATCATACTAAGTGAAGTAAGTCAGACAGAGAAAGACAAATATCATATGCTATCAATTATATGTAGAATCTAAAAAAAATGATACAAGTGAACTTATTTACAAAACAGAAACAGAATCACAGACTAGAGAAGGAACTTATGGTTACTGGGGGGAAGGCGGGGGGAGGGATAGATTGAGAGTTTGGTATTGACATGTACACAATGTTATATTTAAAATAGATAACCAACAAGGACCTACTGTATAGCACAGGCAACTCTTCAATATTCTGCAATAACCTAAATAGGAAAAGAATTTGAAAAAGAATAGATACATGTGTATGGATAGGTATAACTAAATCATTTTGCTGTACACCTGAAACTAACACAACATTGTTAATCAACTATACTCCAATATAAAATAAAAATTAAGAAAAAGTTTAGTGGGGTTGAATATGGGAAATACAAAAACCTGCTAAACATCGTTCTTTTACACAGTGAGTGTTTATGCAGTCATTTTCTGTGGTTTTGGCTTCACCCGTGGTTTGGGGTCTTTTGATGTTTGTATCTGGGCTTCTTTTATTCTTAAGTTTTCATTAACAATCCAGCAATGTCAGATATCAAGAGATTTACAATGCAGTTCATGCTCCTCTCTCAGTGTTACCACAACATCTCTGAACCTTCCAAAAGAAGTTCAGTTCTGCTAAGCATTTCTTCTCCACTAAAATGAAGGGTATTGGGCTAGAGCAGAAGCTGGCAAACTCTGGCCCACAGGCCAAATCCAGCCCACTACCTTTTTTTTTGGTGACCTCCAATTGAGAGTGACTTCTATATATTAAAATGGTTTTCATTTAAAAACTGTTATTTTTAAATATTATGTAAATACCGACATAATATCCTCAATTTTGCCTCTTGGCTTGCAAAGCCTAAAACAGTGAGTATTTGGCTCTTTCAGAAAAAGTTCAACTCCTGGGCTACAGCAATGATTTTCAAACTATTTTCAGGAGCAGAACTTTTAAAAAAGAGAAAAATAAAAATCTTATTCTAAACCCCTTTGCTTAAAGCAAACAAATGTGTAATTAAATTGCATTAAGAATTAAAATTTTTTTTAAAATAATTGCTCTCTAAAAAATTCAAACAGGAACGATGGGGCTGCTTTGATGAAGATGATAGACTAAAAGAAGGAACAACAATTTTGACATTGAGGACTGCAGATGACAATTACAGTCTTAGAGGAGATTCAACCTACAATTTATTCCTGCATATTTTTTTGTTGTTGGATGATTTCAAAAATAAAATCCTGTTTCAAGAAGATAAGTGGTTATAAATAGTAGCAATTTTTTAACAGCTCACCTTGCAATCTAAGGACACTCTGAAATTAAACTAATCCAAATTTTAAAAGAGAGGTAGAAAATTTTGATTTTACTTACAACATCAAAAAAAAAACAAAAAAAAGCTCTCATAATCAAAATATAGCAATCAGACAAGAAGCACCAACAATTTGGAAAAGGAGATAAAATTGTGTATTTTAACACTTTCGGTGCTTTCTTGTCATTGCACCGCTGACAACTGTGCTGAGGAACTGGCACAGAGCAGATGAGTTTGCTGCTGCAGCTTGATGTGAGTGGACATAAGCAAGCTTGAATTTTAAAGAGTGTGGTGAAGGACAGCAGCCTTCTTTTTTTTTTTTTTTTTTTTGCGGTACGCGGGCCTCTCAATGTTGTGGCCTCTCCCGTTGCGGAGCACAGGCTCTGGACGCGCAGACTCAGCGGCCATGGCTCACGGGCCCAGCCGCTCTGCGGCATGTGGGATCTTCCCGGACGGGGGCACGAACCCTCGTCCCCTGCATCGGTAGGCGGACTCTCAACCACTGCGCCACCAGGGAAGCCCCAGCAGCCTTCTTGTTCCAAGGTTCCTCAACACAATGTTCAAATATGTGCACAAATATGACAGTTGAAGTTTTTTCTGAAGTTCAAGCAGAAACAAGGTGTTTTGAAATCACAAGGAGGTTAAAGTTAATGTAAGTTGAAGTTACATTTTAAGATATTAGAAAGATATTATAAGATATAAGATTAGAAAATAAACTGAAAATTGGGTTGAGTAGAAATTACTCTTGAAAATCCCTTACTTGCCCATAAAGTAGATTATACTGGTCTTGGATATGTATCCACGTGTGGTATATTTTATGCCATTTAAGTTTGAGGACTGCTGAACTAGACTAAGAAAAAGAATACGTTCACATGTGTGGACATTGTGCCTTTAAGAAAACCGATCTTACACTTGCAGTGATTAAAGGGTGGGTGGAGAATGCTAAGATGCCCCTTGCTATCAGTGTTTAACTGCTATTGACATACCTTAAGAGTTTTGCATGCTGTTTTGTAGATCAAATGAGTTAAACAAGATGAACACTCCAAGAATATGGTCTGGAACACAGAAGGTACTTAATAAAGATTTTATATATTTTATTATGATTCTTTATACATTCTTTAAATACATATGCATATATATATTTAAGCAAAGGATAAAATATTTTTTCATACATTTGCATGTGTGTATATGTATGTGTGTGTATACAAGAAGCTGCAACAACAATTTGGAATAAAAAATAAAGCTGTCTATATTCTAACACTTTCTGTGTTAAAACATACACAAACACAGACACACACGAATCTATAAAGAAAAATTTGATCGCTTGCTCTCGTCTGTCTGAGATGGCATTTGATCTTTTTTCCACTGATCATCTAGCCCCCTATTCATTTATTCAAAAATAATTTACTAAGTACCTTCCATGTGGCACTGTTCTAGGTGCTGGGGTTTCATCATTAAATAAAGCAGATCATGTTCCCTTGCCCTTGTCTTGGGGAGCTCACACACTAGTTGGAGGTGGCAGACAGTAAAATGAAATGCAACATCAAATTGTATAATATGTAAGATGGTGAGAAAATCTATGAAAACAAATCAGGCACTTTTGGATCTTAGATGTAGGTAGAGTGACTTAGGTTGAAATGATCCTGATCCTGTTTTGGTTTTCTCTGGGGGGCTGAACTGATTTGCTGAAAATTTTGATAAATCCTTAGTAGAGTCTCTTTCACTTATTGTTTCTTGCGCTTTCTTATGCACATGTTAAGTATATGTTACTACTATTGACATTCTTGACAATGTCCAAATTCAAGAACACCATGACAAGAAGATTTACGAAGAGCAAGGAGCAAGTTGAAAATAATGTCTCATTCCAGTATCTGTGTGTATGTATGACTGAGACCACTCACTAGTTAAGTGATTTACTCCCTTATACAAACAATGAAGGGCTAATATAATTTGAATTTGTACAGAGTAAAGTTACAAAATATTCTCCATTGTGGACCATCAGGTATTTGGAAAATGGCTGAACTCTTAAATGATATTTATTCTTATATAATTAGTCATTTGCAGAACAATCTTTTTAAGAAAATAATTTGTGTTTATCTTCTGTTTCTCCCTCTTTCTCCTGTTTCAAGCTGGTAGCTAGGCCGTTTGTATTTCCTTGCTCCTAGAGTTCTTGCAGAGCTGGAAGTAAAATCATCTTGAGAACGGTAGCCATTCCTATCTTTTGTAAAAGTATTAGCTCATTTTGGCTGTCCCAGCAGATGAGGAGAGAAGGCAGAAAAGACTAAGGCCTTTGAGGCCAAATAGTGAGAGATGTGACATTTCTGGAAACTGTGAAGGGGACCAAGATTTGTGGGTCCCCATGGGCCCCCCCTAGGTAGCAGCCTCCAGGGAGCCTGGACCCTAGACACAGTGGTTTCAGCCTCTACAAGGACCTAGGGCACCCAGTGGAGGAGAAGCAGAGAGCCACTAGACCTGAAGGAACCACCCTTAGAGGAGTGATGGATGTATCACCAGATACCGCTGCAGATCCATAATTTCAGGGGCATCCTGCATACTTGATGTTGCACACAACCCTAGGATTTTAGACAACTGTGTGTGGGGTGCATATCCCAGCAATGTCTTAGATTTAATTTCCTCCTATTCACTCCAAATGAAGGCCTGGAGACGGACTTAAGATGACTTAGAAAAATAACGGGACATGGCGTGCGTATTGAGTATATAGATTAAGATTCATATCGTACATAGTCTACCCATCCTTAGGAAATAATGACCTTTAAAAATAAGTTCCTTTCCGCAAAGACACTTCTGTTTTACAAAGAATGTTAAGGAAGTACTTGCTGTCGCTTCAAGTTCTTGTAACTTCTGAACTCATTTTGTTAAACGTGGTTCTTAGCAATCACATTTATTCAACTAAAGAATGTGAATAAAACTGACATCCACCCAACGGGAATTTTCCTCTCTTTGGTTTTATACCCTCAGGAAATAGCAAGTAAAAGTTAGGATGTATAGGACATTAGAGTAGTTTTTAAAGATTATCACCAAACACTGAAGGACTAAATCAGACTAGTGTCTAATTTCATTCACTTATGTACATTTAGTCTTTAAAAAATTGATACTTAGGTTTGATGCCATCTCATTTAGGTCTAGGTATGTGAATTTTGTACATTATTCCTCTAATAGCAGTGCATTTGGGTACATAATTTATCTTTAAAAGATCCGATGACTTACACATTGTGTGAACTTGGGCAAGTTGTATCAGTCTTTGTTTCTGTTACCTGAAGAAATAAAGATAAAATCTACCTCACAGTATTTTTGTAAAGTTTTATGTGGCGTTTTTGAATATGTTTAGTATTCATAAGGTCTAATGTCAGTGTGCATTAATGGACATTTAATGGACTTTTTTTTTTTTTTTTTGCCTGTTCAATATCCTTCTTTTAAGGGATCATCTAACCTGTCTTCTGCAGTAACCTTGTTCAGTCTTTACAGTTTGGGTAGGGCTACTATTGTCTGTAGCTGCCTTAAAATCCTTGACCACAATTCCTCTTTAGGCATGTGATCCAAACAAGGCTCATCATAGCCCTCCCTGGGATTACTGCCAGAGGTGGCAGGAAAAATGCTGTCACTCTCCATGATTTTTGGCTTCAAGGACCTTATGAGCCTACAGCTGCTGGTGACTGTCGTTCTAGTCATGTGGAGGTGGTCTGAGAATGAAGCCACAAGGATGGCAACAGATAGACCTTGTTCTTATTGACGTATCTGAATCCAGCAACACTTGGAAGCCCACTCCCAGATTTTTCAGCTAGGTGAGGCATTTTATGCCACATCTCATAAGCAAGTTGATGATAAATTTCTGTCTCTCATGACTAATAAACTTTTCACTAAAATATCATTAAGTATGCTTTGAAGTCAGACCACTTGTAATCAAACTCCAGCTCTTTGACTTGCCAGCTTTGTGACCTTGGACAAATTACTTTAATCCTTTGTGCCTCAGCTTCCTCCTGTGTAATTAGGGCATAATAGTAACACCAACCTCCTTAAGTGGGAGTATTAACTGAGACTGTATTTCTGTTCAGTGAATGTCAGTTTTATTCACTCTCTTTAGTTGAATAAATGTGATCACTAAGAACCATGTTTAAAGAAAAAAGTTCAGAAGTTATAAAACTTGAAACAACAAGTACTTCATTAACATTCTTGGTAAAACAGAAGTATCACTGGGGAAAGAAACATTTTAAAAATATTTTTAAAGGTCATTATTGCCTAAGGAAGGGTGGGCTATGTAAGGTATGAATCTTAATTTATATACTCAATACACATGTCGCGTCACGTTATTTTTTAAAGTCACCTTAAGTTCATCCCCAGGCCTCCATCTGGAGTGAATAGTAAGAAATTAAATCTGTATAGTACATTGTCTGGTCCATGACAAGTAATCAGTAAATGCAAGGTATTACTATCACATTAAATAGTGTGCATAATGAAAAAAAAAATTATCTGGTTAAGAGGAAATGCATTTAAAAAACCAACTGATAGTAAAAAGTTGAAAAACAATACTGAAGCAAAGCAAAGGTAGAGAAAATAGAGCACAGTGATATTAAATGGAACTCAAAGATTAATAAATTCCTAGTAAAAAATAGGAACATAAAAAAAAGTGAAGACATAAATTCTTGTGTTTAATGACACCAGCAGCACAAAAATCCATGAATCAAAAGTTGCCAACCAGTGGCCCAGACATTCTATTTATTTTAATTTTTAAATGGAATCTTTGATTCTGGCACTAAAACAAAAACTCTATGGACAGCATCAACAGTAGATACTCTAAACTGGCAGAATTTTTGTTAGCTATTTCAGTACCTTAGTTGTAAATTTTCCTTAATTTTTTGTTCTAAGAGTGGTATTAATAGAATTATATAAAAATTGAATGTTAAGCTTCCAGTGTCCTGAGAATTTTAGACAAATATAGCAGACATCTGTACAGACATGCTGTAACAGATATTTACTGGAATGCAGTTCCAGTCAGAGGCTTTTAATTAGAGGATGTGGCAAGTAAAATGATAACATATTAAGAAATATTCTACATCAAAAGAGGAAAATTGGGAGAGACCTTCAAGAAAGTGGAGGAGTAAAACATGGAGATCACCTTCCTCCCCACAAATACATCAAAAATACATCTACATGGGGAACAACTCCTACAGAACACCTACTGAATGCTGGCAGGAGACCTCAGACTTCCCAAAAGGCAAGAAACTCTCCACATACCGGGGTAGGGCAAAAGAAAAAAAAAAAAGAAATAACAGGCAAAAGAATAGGGATGGGACCTGCACCTCTGGGAGGGAGCTGTGAAGGAGGAAAAGTTTCCACACACTAGGAAGTCCCTTCACTGGTGGAGATGGCGGGTGCATGGGGGGGGAAGCTTCAGAGCCACAGAGGAGAGCACAGCAACAGGGGTGCAGAGGGCAAAGTGGAGAGATTCCTGCACAGAGGATCGGTGCCAACCAGCACTCACCAGCCCGAGAGGCTTGTCTGCTCACCCACTGGGGTGGGAGGGAGCTGGGAGCTGAGGCATGGGCTTCAGAGGTCAGATCCCAGGGAGGGGACTGGGGTTGGTAGCATGAACACAGCCTGAAGGGGGCTAGTGTGCCACAGCTAGCCAGGAGGGAGTTGGGGAAAAAGTGTGGAACTGCCTAAGAGGCAAGAGACCATTGTTTCGGGGTGCGCAAGGAGAGGTGATTCAGACCACTGGCTAAACGAGCTCCAGGGACGGATGTGAGCCGCGGCTATCAGCGGGGACACCAGAGATGGGCATGAAATGCTAATGCTGCTGCTGCATCCACCTGTGTGCAAGCACAAGTTACTATCCACACCTCCCCTCCCGGGAGCCTGTGCAGCCCGCCACTGCCAGGGTCCCGTGATCCAGGGACAACTTCCCCAGGAGAACACATGGCATGCCTCAGGCTGTTGCAATGTCACACTGGCCTCTGCCACCGAAGGCTCGCACTGCATTCCATACCCCTCCCTCCTCCAGGCCTGAGTGAGCCAGAGCCCCCTAACCAGCCGCTCCTTTAACCCCGTCCTGCCTGAGCCAAGAACAGACACCCTCAGGCGACCTACACGCAGAGACGGGGCAAAATCCAAAGCTGAACACCAGGAGCTGTGCGAACAAAGAGAAAGGGAAATTTTCCCGAGCAGCCTCAGGAGCAGCGGATTAAACTTCCACAATCAACTTGATGTATGCTGCATTTCTGGAATACCTGAAGAGACAACGAATCATCCCAAAATTGAGGCTGTGGACTTTGGGAGCAACTGTAGACTTGGGGTTTGCTTTTTGCATCTCATTTGTTTCTGGTTTTATGTTTCTCTTAGTTTAATACTTAGATGGTAGATTTGTTTATTGATTTGGTTACTCTCTTCCTTTTTTTTATATATATAGATATATATATTTTTTTTGCTTTTTCTCTTTTTGTGAGTGTGTATGTTTATGCTCCTTTGTGGGATTTTGTCTGTATAGGTTTTCTTTTACCATTTATCCTAGGGTTCTGTCCATTTTTTGTTTTTGTTTTGTTTTTTTTTTTAGTATAGTCTTTAGCACTTGTTATCATTGCTGGATTTGTTTTTTGGTTTGGTTGCTCTCTTCTTCCTTTTTTTTATTACTTTTTAATTTTTAATAATTGAAAATTTTTTATTTTAATAACTTTCTTTTCTTTCTTTCTTTCTTTCTTTCTCTCTTTCTCTCTTTCGCTCTTTCTTTCTTTCTCCCTTTTCTTCTGAGCTGTGTGGCTGACAGAGTTTTGGTGCTATGGCTGGGTGTCAGGCCTGAGCCTCAGAGGTGGGAGAGCTGAGTTCAGGACACTGGTCCACCAGAGACCTCCCAGCTCCACATAATATCAAATGACAAAAGTTCTCCCAGAAATCTCCAAAGCTCTCCAAGAGATCTCCATCTCAGCACTAAGACCCAGCTCCACTCAATGAACAGCAAGATGCAGTGTTGGACACCCTATGCCAAACAACTAGCAAGACAGGAACACAACCCCACCAATTAGCAGAGATGCTGCCTAAAATCATAATAAGGTCACAGACACCCCAAAACACACTACCGGATGAGGTCCTGCCACCAGGGAGACAAGATCCAGCCTCATCCACCAGAACACAGGCACCAGCCCCCTCCACCAGGAAGCCTACATAAACCACTGAACCAAACTTAGCCACTGGGGGCAGACACCAAAAACAACGGGAACTACGAACCTGCAGCCTGCGAAAAGGAGACCCCAAACACAGTAAGATAAGCAACATGAGAAGACAGAGAAACACACAGCAGATGAAGGAGCAAGGTAAAAACCCACCAGACCAAACAAATGAACAGGAAATAGGCAGTCTACCTGAAAAAGAATTCAGAGTAATGATAGTAAAGATGATCCAAAATCGTGGAAAGAGAATGGAGAAAATACAAGAAACGTTTAACAAAGACCTAGAAGGACTAAAGAGCAAATACACGATGATGAACAACACAATAAATGAAATTAAAAATTCTCTAGAAGGAATCAATAGCAGAATAACTGAGGCAGAAGAATGGATAAGTGACCTGGAAGATAAAAGAGTGGAAATAACTACCACAGAGCAGAATAAAGAAAAAAGAATGAAAAGAATTGAGCACAGTCTCAGAGACCTCTGGGACAATATTAAACTCACCAACATATGAATTATAGGGGTCCCAGAAGAAGAAGAGAGAATGAACGGGACTGAGAAACTATTTGAAGAGATTATCGTTGAAAACTTCCTGAATATGGGAAAGGAAATAGTCAAGACCAGGAAGTGCAGAGAGTCCCATACAGGATAAATCCAAGGAGAAACATGCCAAGACACATATTAATCAAACTATCAAAAATTACATACAAAGAAAAAATATTAAAAGCAGCAAAGGAAAAACAACAAATAACATACAAGGGAATCCACATAAGGTTAACAGCTGCTCTTTCAGCAGAAACTCTGCAAGCCAGAAGGGAGTGGCCGGATATATTTAAAGTGATGAAAGGGAAAAAACTACAACCAAGATTACTCTACCCTGCAAGGATCTCATTCAGATTCAACGGAGAAATTAAAACCTTTACAGACAAGCAAAAGCTAAGGGAATTCAACACCACCAAACCAGTTTTACACAAATGCTAAAGGAACTTCTCTAGGCAGGAAACACAAGAGAAGGAATAGACCTACAATAACAAACCCAGAACAATTAAGAAAATGGGAATAGGAACATATATATTGATAACTACCTTAAATGTAAATGGATTAAATGTTCCAACCAAAAGACATAGACTGGCTGAATGGATACAAAAACAAGACCCATATATATGCTGTCTACAAGAGACCCACTTCAGACCTAGGGACACATACAGACTGAAAGTGAGGGGATGGAAAAAGATATTCCATGCAAATGGAAACCAAAAGAAAGCTGGAGTAGCAATTCTCATATCAGACAAAATAGACATTAAAACAAAGACTATTACAAGAGACAAAGAAGGACCCTACATAATGATCAAGGGATCAATCCAAGAAGAAGATATAACAATTGTAAAATTTATGCACCCAACATAGGAGCACCTGAATACATAAGGCAAAAACTAACAGCCATAAAAGGGGAAATCGACAGTAACACAGTCATAGTAGGAGACTTTAACCCCCCACTATCACCAATGGACAGATCATCCAAAATGAAAATAAATAAGGAAACACTAGCTTTAAATGATACATTAAACAAGATGGACTTAATTGATATTAATAGGACATTCCATCCAAAAGCAACAGAATACACATTTTTCTCAAGTGCTCATGTAACATTCTCCAGGATAGATCATATCTTGGGTCACAAATCAAGCCTTGGTAAATTTAAGAGAATTGAAATCATATCAAGTATCTTTTATGACCACAATGCTATGAGACTACATAGCAATTATAAGAAAAAATCTGTGAAAAATACAAACACATGGAAGCTAAACAATACACTACTTAATAACCAAGAGATCAATGAGGAAATCAAAGAGGAAATTAAAAAATACCTAGAAACAAATGACAATGAAAACACGACAACCCAACACCTATGAGATGCAGCAAAATCAGTTCTAAGAGGGAAGTTTATAGCAATACAATCCTACCTCAAGACACAAGAAACATCTCAAATGAACAATCTAACCTTACACCTAAAGCAATTAGAGAAAGAAGAACAAAAATCCCAAAGTTAGCCGAAGGAAAGAAATCATAATGATCAGATCAGACATAAATGAAAAAGAAATAAAGGAAACAATAGCAAAGATCAATAAAACTAAAGGCTGGTTCTTTGAGAAGATAAACAAAATGGAAAAAACATTAGCCAGGCTCATCAAGAAAAAAATGGAGAAGACTCAAATCAATAGAATTAGAAATGAAAAAGGAGAGGTAACAACTGACACTTCAGAATACAAAGGATCATGAGAGATTACTACAAGCAATGATCTGCCAATAAAATGGACAACCATGAAGAAATGGACACATTCTTAGAAAAGTACAACTTTCCAGGACTGAACCAGGAAGAAATAGAAAATATAAACAGACCAATCACATGTACTGAAATTGAGACTGTGATTAAAAATTTCCAACAAACAAAAGCCCAGGACCAGATGGCTTCACAGGCAAATTCTATCAAACATTTAGAGAGGAGCTAACACCTATCGTTCTCAAACTCTTCCAAAATATAGCAGAGGAAGGAGCACTTCCAAACTCATTCTATGAGGCCATCATCACCCTGACACCAAAAGCAGACAAAGATGTCACAAAGAAAGAAAACTACAGGCCAATATCACTGATGAACATAGATGCAAAAATCCTCAACAAAATACTAGCAAACAGAATCCAACAGCACATTAAAAGGAGCATATGCCATGATCAAATGGGGTTTATTCCAGGAATTCAAGGATTCTTCAGTATATACAAATCAATCAATGTGATACACCATATTAACAAATTGAAGGAGAAAAAGCATATGATCTTCTCAATAGATGCAGAAAAAGCTTTTGACAAAATTCAGCATCTATGTATGATGAAAACCCTCCAGAAAATAGGCATAGAGGGAACTTACCTCAACATAATAAAGGCCATATATGACAAACCCACAGCTAACATCATTCTCAATGGTGAAAAACTGAAACCATTTTCTCTAAGATCAGGAACAAGAGAAGGTTGTCCATTCTCACCACTATTATTCAATATAATTTTGGGAGTTTTAGCCACAGGAATCAGAGAATATAGAGAAATTAAAGGAATCCAAATGTGAAAAGAAGAAGTAAAACTGTCATTGTTTGCAGATGACATGGTACTATACATAGCGAATCCTAAAGATGCTACCAGAAAACTACTAGAGCTAATCAATGAATCTGGTAAAGTAGCAGGATACAAAATTAGTGCACAGAAATCTCTTGCATTCCTATACACCAATGATGAAAAATCTGAAAGAGAAATTAAGGAAGCACTCCCATTTACCATTGCAACAAAAAGAATCAAATACCTAGAAATAAACCTGCCAAAGGAGACAAAAGACCTGTATGCAGAAAACTATAAGACACTGATGACAGAAATTAAAGATGATACAAACAGATAGAGAGATATACCATGTTCTTGGACTGGAAGAATCAACATTGTGAAAATGACTATACTACCCAAAGCAATCTGCAGAATCAATGCAATCCCTATCAAACTGCCAATGTCATTTTTCACAGAACTAGAACAAAATATTTCACAATTTGTATGGAAACACAAAATACCCCGAATAGCCAAACTAATCTTGAGAAAGAAAAATGATGCTGGGGGAATCAGGCTCCCTGACTTCAGAACATACTACAAAACTGCAGTAGTCAAGGCAGTATGGTACTGGCACAAAAACAGAAATATAGATCAATGGAACAGGATAGAAAGCCCAGAGATAAACCTGTGCACATGTGGTCACCTTATTTCTGATAAAGGAGGCAAGAATATACAATGGAGAAAAGATAGCCTCTTCAATAAGTGGTGCTGGGGAAACTGGACAGCTACATGAAAAAGAATGAAATTAGAGCACTCCCTAACACCATACACAAAAATAAACTCAAAATGGATTAAAGACCTAAATGTAAGGCCAGACACTATCAAACTCTTAGAGGAAAACATAGGCAGATCACTCTGTGACATAAATTACAGCCATATCCTTTTTGACCCACTTCCTAGAGAAATGGAAATAAAAACAAAAATGAACAAATGGGACCTAATAAAACGTAAAAGCTTTTGCACAGCAAAGGATACCATAAAGAAGACGAAAAGACAATCCTCAGAATGGGAGAAAATATTTGCCAATGAAGCAACTGACCAAGGATTAATCTCCAAAATTTACAAGCAGCCCATGCAGCCCAATATCAAAAAAACAAACAGCCCAACCCAAAAATGGGCAGAAAACCTAAATAGACATTTCTCCAAAGAAGATATACAGATTGCCAACAAACACATGAAAGTATGCCTAACATCATTAATCATTAGAGAAATGCAAATCAGAACTACAATGAGGTATCATCTCACACCAGTCAGAATGGCCATCATCAAAAAAATCTACAAACAATAAATGATGGAGAGGGTGTGGAGGAAAGGGAACCCTCTTGAATTGTTGGTGCGAATGTAAATTGATACAGCTACTATGGAGAACAGTATGGAGGTTTCTTAAAAAACTAAAAATAGAACTACCATATGACCCAGCAATCCCACTACTTGGCATATACCCTGAGAAAACCATAATTCAAAAGGAGCCATATACCACAGTGTTCACTGTAGCTCTATTTACAATAGCCAGGACATGGAAGCAACCTAAATGTCCACTGACAGATGAATGGATAAAGAAGATGTGGCACATATATACAATGGAATATTACTCAGCCATAAAAAGAAACGATATTGAGTTATTTGTAGTAAGGTGGATGGACCTAGAGACTGTCATACAGAGTGTAGTAAGTCAGAAAGAGAAAAATAAATACCGTATGCTAACACATGTATATGGAATGTAAAAAAAAAAAAAGTTCTGAAGAGCCTAGGAGCAGGACAAGAATAAAGATGCAGATGTAGAGAATGGACTTGAGGACACGGGGAGGGCTAAGGGTAAGTTGGGACGACGTGAGAGAGTGGCATGGACTTATATATGCTACCAAATGTAAAATCGATAGCTAGTGGGAAGCAGCCACATAGCACAGGGAGATCAGCTCAGTGCTTTGTGACCACCTAGAGAGGTGCGATAGGGAGGGTGGGAGGGAGATGCAAGAGGGAGGAGATATGGGGATATATCTATATGTATAGCTGATTCACTTTGTTATAAAGCAGAAACTAACACACCATTGTAAAGCAATTATATTCCAATAAAGATGTTAAAAAAAGAGGAAAATTATGTGGCAGCAAGTATTATATTGAAATGATAATTTGTGTTAACATATCATTGTTTCTTTTTAAATATAGCTAGTCAATTCCTAGGCTTAAGTGAAAATTTAAGAATGCAAACTGGATGAAAAATAATACAGTGTAAATTAGTAGAACAAATCATCAAGATTTCTGACTATAACAGATTTTTAAAATTACTGATAACATAAATGTATCAAGTATTCCATAAATATTGGACTTTTATATAAATCTTAAGATACTTTTTATTATTTTTTTCTCTAAAATGAATCCAGTCAGAATGCTCTGGAATGGAAGGATAGCAAAATATCTTAAAAGACTGCAAATTGCCTAGAAGAGAACATAGGCAAAACATTCTCTGACATAAATTATACAAATGTTTTATTAGGTCAGTCTCCCAAGTCAATAGAAATAAAAACAAAAATAAACAAATGGGACCTAATCAAACTTACAAGCTTTTGCACAGCAAAGGAAACCATAAACAAAATGAAAAGACAGCCTACAGAATCGGAGAAATATTTGCAAATGATGCGACCAACAAGGGCTTAATTTCCAAAATATACAAGAATCTCATACAACTGAATAACCAAAAAGCAAACCACCGAATGCAAAAATGGTCAGAAGACCTTAATCGACATTTCTCCGAAGAAGACATACAGATGACCTATAGGCACATGAAAATATGCTCAACATCACTAATTATTAGAGGAATGTAAATCAAAAGTAAAACGAGGTACCATCTCACACCAGTCAGAATGGCCATCATTAAAAAGTCTACAAATAACAAATGCTGGAGACAGCGTGGAGAAAAAAGTAACTCCTACACTGCTGGTGGGGATGTAATTTGGTGCAGCCACTATGGAGAGCAGTATGGAGGTTCCTTGAAAAAGTAAAAGTAGAGTTACCATATGATTCTGCAATCCCACTCCTGGGCATATATCTGGAAAAAAACTGTAATTCAAAAAGATACGTGCACCCCAATGTTCATAGCAGCACTATTTACAATAGCCAAGACATGGAAGCAACCTAAGTGTCCATCAGCAGAAGAATGGATATCTTTTGTTTTAAACAGTGTCTTTCAATTTAAAAAATGTCTACTGCATTATATTCTCTCAGTCCAAAGTTAAACTTCCTACAGGAAGTTTCTCCCTTTCACTTTCCTCTTAGAACTGAAATCAGGGTATAGGGGATACTTTGCAGTGCTTAAGGCATGTGGCAAAGTTTTCCCCAATCTTGTGTGGTCCTTGTATCAACCTTTGCCAGGGCTCCAGACAGAGTACAAGGTGAAAGCTATTCTGTTTTCTACTTTCTCCAGAACATGTTTAATGTAATTCCCCCATAATTCCTGGGGCACTAGCCTAGAAAAGTGGAAGTCAGGACACAGGACATAGGCCTCTTCTTCCATGATGTCTGTGGTTTTCTCCTTCTCTCAATCCAAGGTCAATCAGGGCATGCTCTCTCCCCCTCTCTCTCTCTGTGTGTGACAAGGACTGCCCTAACTTTATTCTGATTCTCTTCTATTCTTGGCTTATGATAAAATTCTATGATACAATCAACAAAGCTTGGCCCCAGAAATGTTATTGAAATCTTCTTCTCAACAACCTGCTTTCAAGCCTATTTTTATGTTATTGACTCGAAAATCCAATTCTGGACAACAAATGCTAAATGTTGACTCCATGTTCCTTTTGGCACCATTCCTGTAACAGTCAAAATCTGTCCTAAAGAAAAATAATGCCTGTGGAAGAATGTCAGGAGAGGAGTCACATGAAAGGAATTTTTAAAAGGATAAAAACACACTAATGTGTATTTCAAAATCTATTATTTGCATTTCAATTAAGACAAGCAGACACTTCCTTTACTCAGAAGTAGTAAAAGGTCACACATGCATTGTTATGATCAATGACAACATCAAGTGAAATATGTTTAGGTATAGGAAATGTTTACAGATGGGTATGGAAGATAATGTCGATTGTAATACAGATTTAACTGTGTGAGAATAGAAAGATAGGAAAGCAAATATATTTGGAGAATATATGAGAGATGTTATAGCAATCTGAAGATCTTGGAAATGTAACTCTCTCTTTACACCATAGAAAATGTTAGACAAAATATACTTAATTATAATCCATTTAAAAATATTAAATTAAACATATGTAACAATCAAATCCAAAAATGGTATTTTGCTTGGTAAGCAAACCCAAGGAAAACACTCAAATGTGGTGTATGTCACTTGCAAAATTGAAAAAGTATACCAAACATTTGAAATAAGTGGTATAAAATGGAGCAATTTGCCTTTCCCCTTTATGGAAATTCTCTGCATGCACTATCTCCCCCTCCTTCTCTTTAGAATTTTATAACATTTTGTGTGAGAGTTGTTTTTAAGTAATACAATAGGAAGTCGGAACCATGACTGAATTTGAAGATTAATTAACATAGTGAAGAAACAGTGTGTGTGACTGTTTTCCAGAGGTGGATACAATGGCTATTGGAACTTCTTATCTGGGGGAAAAAGAACATTTCCATTTGTATGAAGAGTAGTTACATTGTATTGGGTAGAAATATGGAATTTCAGTATCTATTTTATATGAATGTTGAGTAGCCAAAGGTAGATTTGATAATTATTAAGCTATTCTATCTCAGCTCCAAACACATTCTTCCATATTCATTTTGAGATATTAGGGCTGAAACTCTACAAATCATATTGCAGCTTTGGGCCAGCTCCCTGTTGTCACAGCTAATATCTGGCACTAGAGAGAGAGACTCAAGGCTATAAGAGGGAAGAGAAACTTGTTCCATTCTGTTTGCCTTGTGTTTACTTCCCATTTGCCTCCTGCTCCTCTGTGTATCTTCATATCAATGGCTTTAAAAAATATTTCCAACAAAGGAAGCTGAGCTACCTTTCTGTAGCAGTTGAATCCATTTAATATTTTTTCCCAACACTTTCAGAATCAGCCTAATTATACTGCCTTTGGAGACCCTCAGACTAGCCAAATGGTCAAAAATAGTGCTTTCTTCAGAGATCTGGGTTTCAGCTCCATGGGGCCGCTCCTTCAAGCTTCTTATTTTTATTAGTTTCCATCTCTTCACTTTGTTTTCCAGAGGTGATAGCTGTTTCTTGCCGTTTCTAACCTTGTGATAACATAGTGCTCTTTTTTGCCTTTTTAATTAACTAGATAAAAATTACTTACA
The DNA here is from genome assembly GCF_964341445.2 of Mesoplodon mirus. NCBI lineage: Eukaryota > Metazoa > Chordata > Mammalia > Artiodactyla > Ziphiidae > Mesoplodon > Mesoplodon mirus. Next base: position 76,548,422 of record NC_138980.1, read on the forward strand.
TTAAATTTTCTTTCTTTTAAAATATAAATCCTCTCTTTTAAAATGCCAGACTGATACAAGTGGTAAATTTTTGTGACTGTTCTATGTGTTGACAAATATTTGCTATATTTTGGGGATGTGATATTCTGTATAATAATATATTCCAGTTGTTTCCTAAAAACTTGACATGTATTAATTCATTTAACTAATAACAAAAAAAAAAAAAAAAGAAAGAAAGCACTCCTGGGCATATACCTGGAGAAAATCATAATTCCAAAAGATACATGCACCCCAACTTTCATTGCAATACTATTTACAATAGCCAGGACATGGAAGCAACCTAAATGTCCATCAACAGAGGAATGGATAAAGAAGACGTGGTATGTATATACAATGGGATATTAGCCATAAGAAGGAATGAAACTGTGCCATTTGCAGAGACGTGGATGGACCTAGAGACTGTCATACAGAGTGAGGTAAGTCAAAAAAACAAGTATCGTATATTAACGCATACATGGGGAATCTAGAAAAATGGTACAGATGAACCCATTTGCAAAACAGAAATAGAGACACAGATGTAGAGAACAAACGTATGGACACCAAGGGGGGAAAGTGGCGGCAGAGGGTTATGGTGGTCTGATGAATTGGGAGATTGGGATTGACATATATACACTAATATGTATAAAAAGATAACTCTTGAGAACCTATGGTATAGCACAGGGAACTCTACTCAGTCCTCTGTGGTGACCTAAATGGGAAGGAAATCCAAAAAGGAGGGGGCATATATATATGTATAGCTGATTCACTTTGCTGTACAGCAGAAACTAACATAACATTGTAAAGCAACTATACTCCAATTAAAAAAAAAAGTTAGAAAGAAAACCCTGGGTAGGTAGGAGATAATATTGATAATATAATTCCCATTTACAGGCCAGAAAACTGAGACATTAAAAAAAAAAAAAAGTAACTCACTCAAGATCACATAGCCATTAAGTGTTAGAGCTGAGATTTCAAACTTGAGACCTGTCAGAATACTGCTCTTAGCTGTCACAGGTGTTATATGTGTATTAGACTCAAGGTCATAACAATTAGAGTTCAGTGTGGGAAATAGAGAGCCATCTAGATATTTCAAGCAGCAAAGGATTTGCTATGGGGGATTAGGTTTTTACAAACACACTGGATAAACTAGAGGGTCAGAGGCTGTTACCGAACTTTTAAATTAAAAGTCATGTCCTGATACAATAATCCAGACTCCAGGAAACTATTACTGCCATTCATAATTCTGGAAACTGCTGCTGTCACTCCATTATGATTTTTAAAAAATTTTTATTGGAGTAGAGTTGATTTACAATGTTGTGTTAGTTTTGGGTGTACAGCAAAGTGAATCAGTTATACGTATAGCCACTCTTTTTAAGGATTCCTTTCCCATATAGGTTATTTCAGAGTAATGAGTAGAGTTCCCTGTGCTATACAGTAGGTCCTTATTAGTTATCTATTTTATATAACTCCATCATTATTGTTGAAACGCAGCTACTCTGAAACAGGTACTTTACAATAGGACACAAATTCTTTTCATGCCTCACCCTTTGCAATTTGTGTTGTTTTGTAGACCCACAACTAACATCAAATCCCCACATGCTCCAGGTATTGTAGGCTTAATAATGGTCCCAAAGATGCCCACATCCTGTCAAAAGATAAACTGAAGCACATTAAAATTTTCAAGTTTATTTGAACAACATCAATTCGAATTGGGCAGTGCCAAACCGAAAGTGGTTAGGAACGCTCTCAGGACTGGAGCTGGGGAAAGGCTTTTATAGAGCAGCCTCAGAAGCAAAGCAAGGAAATTATTTGATTGGCTATAGTTTAAGTGGTTGCCTTATTTGGGAAAGCCTAGTTGGTTCTTTGTGATTGGGAGTTCTTAAATTTTGTTTTCTGGGATATGAGAGCACTTAACAGGAATTGACCCTGGCTTAGGTTTCAGTGTGCTTATGTAAGCTACCAAGACATTAGAGGTACCTTAGTCTAATGGTCTTGAAGGCAAGCAGAAATTGCCACCCCCAAATCTGTCTCTTTAACATAAGGATTATTTTAGGCTGATTATTTTTAGGAAATAGCAGATGTGAGAAAATTCTGAAAACTGAGTAGAAATTACCCTTTTGTAAGAGACATTTACATTTATAAAGGAAATCTCCATTTGTAAGGGTATCTCCCTTTCTCTGCCAGGAAAAGAAGGATGACTAAATCTCTAGCAACTCTTATCAGTGGAGAAGGCGAGGATGCGAATCTGCATAACTTTATCCTTGTTTACTCTGATTTTCTTGGTAACCTCTTATCTGGCCTCCCCTACACAATATCTTCTTTAGTCTTTAGTTGGAGATGGTATTTCAGGTGGTGGCTTGGCCCATTTTGGGATGTTACTTTACTTAGTTTTCCTGGGTCTCTCCTGTGTATACAGGAGCTATACATGTTATTGAACTTCTGTTTGTTTTTCTCCTATTAATCTGCCTTCTGTTACAGGGGAAGGTCTCAGCAAAGAACCTAGGAGGGTGGAAGGAAAGTTATTTTTCCTCCCCTACAGCCTCCTTGTTGAATTACTTTAATAATTCTAATCCCTGGGCTGTGTGAATATGTTACCTTACATGGCAAAGGGACTTTGCAGATATGATTAAATTAAGGATCTAGAGATGGAGAAATTATCCTGAGTTAGCTGAGCAAGCTCAGTGAAATCACAAAGATCCTCATAAGAGGGAAGCAGGAGGGTCAGGTTCAGAGAGACTGAAAGACACCACACTGCTGGCTTTCAAGGTGGAAGATGAGGACAAGAGCCAAGGCACGCAGGAGATCTCTAGAAACTAGAAAAGGCAAGGGAACAAATCCTCCCCCAGAGCCTCCTGAAGGAACACAGCCTTGCTGACCATTTTAGCACTTCTGATATCCAGTACTCTAACAGAATAAATCTGTGTGATTTAAAGAACTAAATCTTTGGTAATTTTTTAACAGGAGCCCTAGGAAATGAACATACCAGGAAACAAGCTCAAAGTCTCACCCAAGAGGAGACAGCTTACACTCTAAAGGAAACACAAGATTTTGCTAACTTATATAGAGACATCTAGGGAATGTGTGTGGAATGGCCAAACTAATGACATGTTCCTTCTTCTCTGATCTAGCACTTTTAAAATCCATCCCCCCACACTGGCTTCAGAGGAGGTCAGTACCAGGTCTTTAAGCAAGGCAGAGCCAGCTCATCAGAAGGAAGAGGAGAGGCGGCCTCCACTGGCAAAAGGAGCTGTGTAATATTTGTGGGTTCAGAACTCACCAATTCATTCCACTCCAGCCTCACCCTACCTTCCAGTTCTCAGGGGGCCACTGCTTCTCAATCAACCACCACACTTTTATGTAAGAGTCCTAAAGAGCCTGGGTACTTCTATGATGGCAGGATCAGACAAGTGGCTGCAGGATCAGATTCTGTCTGATTTGGGGCTTATTTTGCTACCATCCGGCCACATTCTCACTTGTCACTGGACCTATATCTCCACCCTCCCTCAAGCCTGTTGTGCCTTCCCTGTACCACTAGTTCCCTCCCATCCATCATGTAGATTCTATTCTCAGCTTAATAAAATTTTACCTATCTTTTCAGATCCAAGAATTTCTTTTTGAGTTTTCTTCATTTTTCTCTTTAGAGTGATCTATACCTCTGAGTACACATTATACTGAATGTCCATTAAGTTACTGTAGTATTTGATCTTATAAGAACATATTGCCACTCAGTATCCCATTTTAAGTAGACTTAATTATTCAATTGTGCCTACCAGTGCTTCATGAAGGGTAAGAAGTCAATAACTCAGGGTTGAATGAATAATATTAACATAATAGATAGAGGTAAGTAGTTTCTGTCATTTCCTAAAGAAAGAGATATCTTTAGGTTTTTATAAATTTCAAAAGTTGGATTGATTGAAGTTACAAGCTTTTGGCTTTCCACAGCATTTTGATTTTCTTTATAGATTACCTTGCTTTACATGAAAGTTTAAATATGTTTTTTAATATGTAAGTTTAAAAATGGAAACAACCCATTTGAAAAAAGCAATAGTGAGGAATTGAGATTTGCTGACAATTGTATAGTTGAGAAGAAGGAAAGAATTAAATCAAAGTCAGTAATGAATTATATGGTAAATTCTTATTAGATAGGTCTGGTCTTGGGAGAGTCTTTCCTTAGCCACACTAATCATCTTCATGACCCTTGGTGCAACACTGAGCATCCCTGTACTTCCCTCCCACTACATTTTATTTTGCAGGCTGCTTCCTCTTTCACCTATGAACCTGGGAACTAACCTGAGATGCTACTGTTCCCCTTAAAAAGCTTATCAAAATATCTTACTCAGTGATACTGTTTTTCCTACACTTGAATTGTTTCCCTAGTTACTAAAAAAAATAGAAACATATTAGAACTGTTACATCAACAGAAATGGCTTTGTCTAGGTTTATATGCATAGGTGGTTATAGCTATATACTAGCTGATGTCTCCTGGTTATAAAATTTCATGGCACTGAAACATTGACCTTCTACATCATACCATAATTTCCTTTTGAGATAATAAAGAGAAAAATTAATATTTCTTAATTCTCTTTCATATTTACAACAATGTTTTTCCCTCTTTCCAAACCCCTGATTCTCTTCATTCTGTAGCAAAATGAATCTATTTCCATTAATTTTTCTGGATTTCTAATTACTTTGTGGTTTTATACACAGCCCTAGATATTTTAAGAATTTGCATCAAAAGAGTATTGGGAAATTATCCAATTCAGAGTAGTTATTTCTGCAATCTATGGGGTGCATCTTCCTTCATCTCCTGAATCTTCATATTTCCTCCACTTCATTAACTTGGTGTGCCACATCAACTCTGGTTCCTGTTAACTTCCATTTTTTCCTTTCAATTAATGACAAGGAGCAGTGGGTGGTGAAATGTTGGGAAAACACACACAGTGTATGCACCACACTCCTCTAACATAGCAATGCACAGTGGAAAGTGAGAACTAAGTGAATCGAGCCAATGTATTGATAGAAAACAAAACAGGTACTGAATGAATGCAGATTCATGGTTGACAGAGGTGCATGTTTGTGCATTAAAGAAAAGGAAAAGCATCTAGGAATAAACCTACCTAAGGAGACAAAACACCTGTATGCAGAAAATTATAAGACACTGATGAAAGAAATCAAAGATGATACAAATAGATGGAGAGATAGACCATGTTTTTGAATTGGAAGAATCAACATTGTGAAAATAACTCTCTACCCAAAGCAATCTACAGATTCAATGCAATCCCTATCAAACTACCAATGGCATTTTTCACAGAACTAGAACAAAAAATTTCACAATTTGTATGGAAACACAAAAGACCTCAATAGCCAAAGCCATCTTGAGAAAGAAAAACAGAGCTGGAGGAATCAGGCTCCCTGACTTCAGACTATACTACAAAGCTACAGTAATCAAGACAGTATGGTACTGACACAAAAACAGAAATATAGATCAATGGAACAGGATAGAAAGCTCAGAGATAAACCCACATACATATGGTCACCTTATCTTTGATAAAGGAGGCAAGAATATACAGTGGAGAAAAGACAGCCTCTTCAATAAGTGGTGCTGGGAAAACTGGACAGCTACATGTAAAAGAATGAAATTAGAACACTTCCTAACACCATACACAAAAATAAACTCAAAATGGATTAAAGACCTAAATGTAAGGCCAGATACTATCAAACTCTTAGAGGAAAACATAGGCAGAACACTCTATGACATAAATTACAGCAAGATTCTTTTTGACCCACCTCCTAGAGAAATGGAAATAAAAACAAAAATAAACAAATGGGACCTAATGAAACTTCAAAGCTTTTGCACAGCAAAGGACACCATAAACAAGATGAAAAGACAACCCTCAGAATGGGAGTAAATATTTGCAAATGAAGCAACTGACAAAGGATTAATCTCCAAAATTTACAAGCAGCTCATGCAACTGAATAACAAAAAAACAAACAACCCAATCCAAAAATGGGCAGAAGACCTAAATAGAGATTTCTCCAAAGAAGATATACAGATTGCCAACAAACACATGAAAGAATGCACAACATCACTAATCATTAGAGAAATGCAAATCAAAGCTACAATGAGCTATCACCTCACACCAGTCAGAATGGCCATCATCAAGAAATCTAGAAACAATAAACGCTGGAGAGGGTGAGGAGAAAGGGGCACCCTCTGGCACTGTTGGTGGGAATGTAAATTGATACAGCCACTATGGAGAACAGTATGGAGATTCCTTAAAAAACTAAACATAGAACTACCATATGACCCAGCAATCCCACTACTGGGCATATACACTGAGAAAACCATAATTCAAAAAGAGTCATGTACCAAAACGTTCATTGCAGCTCTATTTACAATAGCCAGGACATGGAAGCAACCTAAGTGTCCATCAATAGATGAATGGATAAAGAAGATGTGGCACATATATACAATGGAATATTACTCAGCCATAAAAACAAATGAAACTGAGTTATTTATAGTGAAGTGGATGGACCTAGAGACTGTCATACAGAGTGAAGTAAGTGAGAAAGAGAAAAGCAAACACTGTATGCTAACAGAAATATATAGAATCTAAAAAAAAAAAAAGAAGAAGAAAAAAGAAATGGTCAGAAGAACCTAGGGGCAAGACAGGAATAAAGATACAGACTTACTAGAGAATGGACTTGAGGATACGGGGAGGGGGAAGGGTAAGCTGGGACAAAGTGAGAGAGTGGCATGGACATATATACACTACCAAACGTAAAATAGATAGCTAGTGGGAAGCAGCCACATAGCACAGGGAGATCAGCTCGGTGCTTTGTGACCACCTAGAGGGGTGAGATTGAGAGTATGGGAGGGAGGGAGATGCAAGAGGGAGGAGATATGGGGACATATGTATATGTATAAGTGATTCACTCTGTTATAAGGCAGAAACTAACACACCACTGTAAAGCCATTATACTCCAATAAAGATGTTAAAAAAATAAATAAAATAAAGGCTTCAAAAATAATAATAATAAAATAAAATTTAAAAAAAGAAAAGGAAAAGCAAGCACCTAAGAGAATAAAGATAATAAATGCAAGAAGTCAGAAGGACTATCTCTTGCTTGAATGGCTCTTACAGCAACAATTATTTTAAAATAATATCTCCTAAATGTCTGTGCTGTATTTGCATTAAATAGAGTCACGACTATGAGTTATATAATTTTCAAATCTATGACACTACTTCTAGAAACTTTGGGTAACTTTACATACCTATTGCATTTCTCAAAGAAAATATAAATAAACCCCAATTATCTATTGCTTTTTCATTTAATCAATTTTTTCCTCTGGATTTTATTACAGAGATCCCAATAGCCATGTGTGTGATGACTTTGCCTTCCTCTTAAAATGCAGCTGAAATGACAGATTAAATATCAAGTCTAATTCGTAGGTGACCCTGGAAAATAGGAAGGGTTGACACAGCAAGATCAGGAAAATGGGGAATCCCCGAAAGATGTAAAGCAGACAGGAACAAATTGATCTCCAAACCCAAAAGATCTGAAAACTCTGAAATTCCAAAAGGTGATAAAGATGACCTCAAAAACAAAAAATCTCCCAAATCCAAAAGATCATTTATAGAAGATTTATTTAGCAGGACCTAATATAATCACAAAATTGTAGTAGCAGTGTAGCAGGGACTGAATGAAAACGCAGGTAATCAAAAGTAGCAGAAGAACAAAGGCATCCAGAGCCACTGACTCTTGTATTTACCTTTGGGCCATTGTCTAACCTTCTACCTCCCACCTCCCATCACAGCCACCTATGAATGGGTGCTTTTCACTCAGACTGTCACCTGTCACATGTCCCCATTGCCCACTTCCCTACCTGTGACAATCAATGGATGTTGGGTTCCAACAACTTTCTTTGCTGCTTGGTGAATTAAGTATTTGGGGTGATATTATTTAAATTTGTTGTATCAATTGAGAAATACAGAATGAAATATTAGTGTTTAGAAATAGGAAGTTAATCACTAGAAAAATACAACTTTGTAATAGTACTTTTAAGTTACCAGAAGAAGACAATAAAAGGAAAAATATAATGGATCAATCCCACCAAAGTGAAGAAAAGAAAAAGGGAAACATATTATGATAAATATGATTTATTTTAAAAATAGAAAGAATAAAGCAAAATGTTATTACTCCCAAATCTGCCATTGCACTGCTATCAGTACTTCATCCATCACATATTCCTCTGCATTCCCAATATGAAGGGACAAAGTTCTTAAGATGCCTCAGGACACCAAGTCCAAAAGTCAATCCACTTGACTCCTACAAGCTAGTTCTTAAGATAGCGCTTATCAGAGCAAGAATAGAAGGCTGAATTTGGTAATAAAAATTAAATTTACTCTTCACCAGAGTGGGCAGTTATAATAAGAATATCACCAAACACAAACTCCCAAGTCTTACTTGCTTTACTCCTCCTATGGCACCCAAGGGTGATTTATCTTCTCTTTCGTGCCCTTCCTTTTTAGAAATGCTTCTCAGGCTGCTTGGCTTTACTTTTGTATTTTACTGTGCTTATTATCAGGAAATGACTTCCTTACCATCTCAGTTTTGGGATGCTGGAACAAAATTTCACCAAGCTTTCCACATCATTAAGTTTTACCTTATTTACTCTAGCAGGAAAGGGCAGTTGAGTTAAAGTCAATCTTGGACAACACGAATCTGTAGAGGCATGGTAAGTCTCACAAAGATCTTTCTTAATGTGTGCACCTTGCTAGAGAAGGAATAGAAAAGTTCTGCTGAGATGAGCACTGAACAGAATTGATCCGCCTTTTGCTTCACTCTCGTGGTGGACTGGAACCTGTAAACCTATGAGAATACTCTAGATAGCTTTTGGTCTCCAAACCTTAACTAATTGATACAGGGCATAGGGGAGCAATTAGATTCTCTTCTGCTAGGCCATGGTTCCTTTCTCACTGTTTTGTCATTGAGCAGAACAGGCAAACAATATGGATATGTTAACCATAAAATTTCTACTTACTCCAGTTTGACTAGAGTTAGTGGGAGAAGCAATAGGTAGGAATGAGTAGGAGTGATCAGCTTTCTAGGTGTACAGAATACAGGCTTGCGTTGACCAGTTGACAATTCACATTCTTTTCCTCTGTCCTGATTCTTAGTCTGCACCACAAATCCAAATTCCTCCCTAGAACATCCACAAAGGCAAACTAGGTGGACAGGCAGGTACACCAAGTCTTGACACAACTTCAAGTTACTAAATACTTCATTTACTTGTGTTTGTTTCTCCTTATAATATCCTTAATATAGGGTAGAGTTCCTGTCATTTAGGACATCCTGAACAGCTTTACTGAGGTATAATTTGATTTTTTTTTAAAGAGAGTTATGGAGGTACAACTATCACAAAATAAACTGCATATACTTAGTAAACAATTTGGTACATTTTGACATAAGTATATATTCATGAAACTATCACCTCAATCATGATAATGAACATGCCCTTCACCCCCAATAGCTTTTTTGTGCCCCCTTGTAAAATATCCTTTCTTCCCACATCTCATTCTCAATCAATCACTGATCTACTTTCTCTTACAATAGATTGTTTGCATTTTTCCATAATTTCCTATAAATGGAATCATTTAGTATGTATTCTTTTTTGTCTAGTTTCTTTCACTTATCATGATTATTTTGAGATTTAGCTATATTGTTGTATATATCAATAGTTTATTCCTTTTTATTGCTGAGTAGTATTCTATCATATGAATTTACAACTATTTACTTTTTTCCATTCATCTGTTGATAGGCATTTATGTTGTTTCCAGGTATTGGTATTAAAAATAAAACTGTTTTGGACATTTGTGTACAAGTCTTTGTATGGGAGTGTACTCTCATTTCTCTCAAGTAAATGTTTGGGGGTGGAATGGCTGGGTCATATCGTAGGTATATATTTAACTTTCAAGAAGTTGTCAACCTGTTTTCCAAAAATGTGCCATTTTACATTTCTACCAGCAGTATATGACAGTTTTTGTTCTGTTATATCCTTATTTACAGTAGGTATAGTCAGTCTTAAATTTTTGCTATGTAATGGTATCTGAATATGATTTTAATAGCATTTCTCAAATCACTAGTGATGTGGAGCATCTTTTTGTGTGCATCTTTACTATATCTTTACTATTTTATCTTCTGTGGTGAGGTGTATGTTCAAATCTTTCGTCCATGTTCTACCAGTTGCTTTCTCATTACAGAATGGTAAGAGTCTTTATACACTCTAGAATAAGAGTCTATATATAATCTAAATATATACATATGTAATTTTCTCCTAATCTTTGGTTTGTCTTATCATTTTTATGTCATACCTTTTGAAGAGCAAAATTAAAATTTTGATGAAGTCCAATTATTGATTTCTTCCTTTATAATTCATTTTTGTATCCTATTTTAGAAATATTTGCCAAGTCCAAGGTCATTAAGATTTTCTTCCAGAAAGTTTTATGGTTTTAATTTACATTTAGGTCTTGGATCTATGTTAAGTTAATTTTTGTATGTGGGATAAGGTGAAGGTGGATTCTCTTTTTTATCATTTTTATTTTTATTTTTCATTTTTCTCCTTTCTCTCTTTATTCTATTTTGTGTATATGGCTATACAATTGTTTTTGCTCCATTTGTTGACAAGATTATCCTTTTTCCATTGAACTGCCTTGGCTTCTTTGTCAAAAATCAATTGATTTTATATATGGCCAAAAATTGTAGCCAAATGTTTTAGCTCTAATTGGAAGCTCCCTGTGGGGAAGATCTAGGTTAAAACCTTCCTCCCAGAAATCACTAACTAGGTTACCTTAGATGAGTTTCTGCCATCTTGTCTCAGTTTGCCCATCAACAGAATGAAGATATTAATAAAAATCTTAGACATCATTTACTACAGTTCACCTCTCGCATCCCTCAGACCTACTCAAGATTCTCATCAAGTTTATGCCATTCTGAAACTCATTCTTCAAGGTGGTAGTCAGTCATCATTTTTAAAGAAAATGTTTACAAAATGTGGATTAGAAGGACCAGCTATATTATTTTTCTGTAGCAGTTAGTTACAAGGCAACAAATAATATCATTTTTCTCTTTAACCACCCATTGTACATCTCTGTCACCTTAGCCAACACCTCTGCTAGTCTAGGTTGCATGCTTCTTGGGTAAGCTGTATCTTCATCTTTGGATGAAGATGGCTTTGTGCTCTGAACTGGCTTTGTGCTCTTTTGTCAGGTTGCTATAAATGTCCTGCATGATCATCACCAGACATGGAAGAAAGAAGTGGTTCCCCAGTGAACCCACAAATTCCAAAAATATTCTACCTTATCCCAATTATGTATCAGCAACTCTTATCTCCTCATGATAAACAGGGTTAATTATCCTTGCTAGTATAACAAGCTATTTTCTGCCTGCTGGTCTATTGGTATGATAAATCTAAAACAACCAAGCTGAAGTTGTATCTTTAGGTATAATGGAACTCATACTTCTGTCACATGATGAAAATAATCCCATTTCCCCCAGGAACCAGGGCTCTAGTCCAGAAAACCTTAAAGTTTCAGGAACAGGAAGCACAATGGTCCCCAGTGGGTCATTTGGACTGATGGTGAGGAAGGCTACTCTTGCTTCTTCACCTTGATTTCTGGATGCATGTATCTTATATATTGGGAATGCTGAACCACGTAATGGCTATTGGTCCAAAATATATGCTGCATCTTGAAGAACAATGCCCCAGCCCCTTGATGGTATTATTCTTAAGCTGAAACTTTAGCTATGCACTGAAGAAGCCATTCTGATGTTCCATTGGGTTGGCAGCTTATGAATAATGATGTATGTGTTAGGACCAGTGGGCATATGCCAAATATCACACCTGCTTTGTCACAAAATGGGCCTCTTCCTCTGAGGTGATGTTATGTGAGATTCCATGATTATAAGTCAGAAACTCTGAGCCGTCAAATAGTGGTGATGGCCAAGGTAGTATGGGAAGGGATGTAAGAAACATATTCAATCATGGATCGATCTCTGTAAACCCAAATTGTTGTCCCCTCCGGGCTGAAAGATTTACCCAACTTGCCACCAAGTGGCTGTTTTGTTTCTTGAGGAATGGTGCCATATTGGGATTTAACATCAATTCTTTTTTGATTGGTTGAAATTCAACACTGGTAGTAACCCTGTTCTATCTTGGCAGCATTGGCATCCTGTGTAAACCTTTATCCCTGACACTATGACTATTCCATTTAGAGGCTGATTTTTCAAGTACTGTGTTGCCATGGATGTAGCCATGTCAGGAATACCAGTTATGCACATGTACTCAGACTACTTCCCTTCTATACCTACTTGATGGCCAGGTATACTATACAAAGCTCTGCCCACAGGAGGGTTTCATCTCACTGCTGTCTTGAGTGGAATTGCAGTATAGCAGCAATACACTTTTGAATTTTACCAACATGACAACCTGAACCCATCACATTCTGTCAGCCAATCATAGGGACTCCCCCCACCAAAGCCATAAGTATGCTGTGGGACTGACATCAATGCAATAGGCAAAGGTGTCTTGAAGGGAAAATCTGGATCATCTGTAGCTTTCTTATCTTCCCCAGGTCCCCTTAGGCACAAACTTGAATGTATCACTTCCATCCTATGCTTTACCCTTCAATCTTATTACTGAGTGTCTCTGACAAAATCCAGATATGGATGGGCATCTCCATCATATAATCACTTGATGCTCCAAAGTCAGAAGCCAAGCTTCTATTAGGGTTCAGTAGCATGCTAGGAGCCACTTCTCAAATGATGAATAGTTCTCTGTTGCAGATGGCATCATCTTGCTGCAGAAGTGTAGGGTGTCTGTGCTGTGACTCTTCTCTTGGGGCTCAGAGAAAACGTACATGGTACCCTTATCTAGAAATCTCTAACACCACAGAAGTTCCCATGATATATGGCCCAAGAAGCAGCAGTCTTGTAATGCAGCCTGATCCTACAGAAAAGCCCCATTCAAATCTGAGGGCTGTCCATGTTACCCAATAAATGAGTTCACATCATTGGCCATAATTTATCTCCCTTTTGCTGGCAGGTTAACTGGGGATATAATGGGAACTTGTATTCTTTTATGTTTTTGAGAGTAGCACTAATCCTTGCAATTCCACTTAGGATAACATATTGCTTCTGATTTCTTATCTTGGCCAGAGTCAGCAAGTTCAAGTGCTTCCACTTGGCTTTTCATCTCCTTCTGGCTCCTACTCCACAGGCCAGGACACCTACCTGAGTGTACTGCCAGCTACCAAGTATATCCATACCAATTATGCACTCAGAGACCAGGAAAATGACATATTGGTCCCACTGTGAGAAAAACTTTGAGCCAAGATACTATTTATCACCAGCATCTGCACTTTCACAGGGGAGCCATGATGATGTTTTTGTTCCCCGTATTAGAGTCATTAGATCCTGTATCAAACTACCCCTGAAAGTTTTGAATATTGTCTTTTCTCCAGTGAATGCATGTTACCTGGGGAAATGGTCATATGTCCCTAAGAAGGAGGACTGGAAGAATCACACCGTAAACATTGCACAGGTATTTCAAAATCATTCCTCAAGGGGACCCAGTCTTTTCTTAAATCTCTGGGTTCCAGGTCTGAGAATAGGCTCAGTTCTGGAAATTGGCAAAAGATCACAACTTTACAGTGGCTGCCATAAGCCTTCTGTCTCTGCACTCATGATCATTTTTATTATAGATATTAGGCAATACTCTTGTTGGCTGTCCATCTATCTTGACCCTAGGATCACCATGTTCTATTAACCGTTATCATTGACTGATCCCTATGGGTCAGGGCTCTCTGGTTGCCTCCGATGTTGGCTCCTGTCACAGTAATTACATCAATCTTGACTCTGATAATTAAGTGCTGCCACCTGGACTTTGCTAGTCTAGACTCCCATCATTTCCAGGGAACCCAGATCCGTAAGAGTAGAGCATACTCTTGGCTCTGCATAAAGAGGGAAGCCACCACTGAGCTCCTCAACAATGCTGGTTCTGTGTTACTAGCAGATTCCTATGAGTAGAGTGAATGGAAGTTTCTTTTGGGACCTTCAGAGGATCACAGTCAATAATTCTCTGGTCCTATGCAAAATAAATCCATTTGGACATGACTAATTTTCTGAGCCTTTCCTCAACATTCATCCATGCCATTCTAGCTTTTCTAGCTATCATTTTTTTCCCCCAACTTCAAGAGCTATATTAGCAGCCTCTTAGCAATAACTGTAGCAATAACTGTGGGTGTTATTGCTGGGACATTAAACCCTAAAACATAGGATATCCTCATTTAGTACCCAGCATGCTCTTTTGGTCCCTGCTAATATATGTTAGCTAGGTCTTGAGGTCTTTTTGATGAATAATCCATTTCCTCCCAAAGTAGGGCTAATAGGTCCCTGGTCAGGCCATGTTAAGACTGAATCTAGTTAGTGGTTTAGAAGCAATGAAGGAAGCCAGGGCAGATTTTGAGGAGGGCCAGAATCATCTTGCAAGGCATACACCTCACATGAGGCTCTTAAATGGCCTCCAAGCAAGAAAAGGGTGCTATTTTATAGCTACAGGAGGAAGACACTCTTTCTGGCTTAGAAGGCTCAGAGTAAATCTGGGAGTGTAGGTCCCAAGGACAGCCACCTACATACTGTCATCTGGTATGTCAGGATCTCCCTCCTTCTTTATCAGGGTTCTGACATTAACATAGAAGATTTTGAGGGCTGTCAATTCAACAATCTTTGTAAATCTGCTAGTCTGAAAACCAGGTCCTGGCACTGAACTTTGAAATAGTCTCCCTCCGACTTCAGGAGATGAAGAGGTTTTTAGATGCTACCGTGGAGGCCTTTTGGCTTTCATATGTGGACCTGAGTTGAAAGTTAACTCATCTGACACTATCATTTTCTTCCCTTGGTGCATAAATGGCATGGAGCAGTCACTGATCGGCTTCACAGACCTTGTAATTACAATTGTCCCATCTCGCCCAAATGCTCAAGATACTTTATAAGCCAGTGCATTGCCCCCACTAGAAATTAGGTACTTACCAGCATTAACAACTCGAGTAGGCTTCTTTATGTGCTTCTGAGCTGAATTTACTCTCTTCAAAATAAACTGCCAGATCCCTCTCATTCCTTTTCCCCAACCCCCTGAGAGAACCTAATACGATAAGGTTACTGTGTGGCAGAAAGAAGATGAGATTGCAAAATAACTACAGGCAAGAAAAGCTCTTGCAGAAAAAGATACAGCTGAGAATGCATCGTCCTGTCAGTATCTAGATGAGGGTGGCGGAGAGGGGGGGTGGTAGAGAGGTAGAGAGGTAGAGAGGTAGAGAGAGAGAGAGAGAGAGAGAGAGAGAGAGAGAGAGAGAGAGAACATAGAGAGAGAGAAACAGAGAAATTGACCTGAATGAGCTTCCAAACTTTCCAGTCAGATAAATCCTCTTCCTCCTCTGAGGAGTGAGAGGGGCAGAGAGAAGACTCCTCTGGTGAAGAACCCCCAATGTAAGCATGAGGAGGTGGGGAGAAGAGTGGGAGAAGTGTGTAAGGATAAACTAGTTTTTCTTTAAAGAAATATCTTCAAAGACTAATTTGTTTTAAAAATCAGTTCTTAATAAGCGAACTGTTGTAGAATGGCTCACTAGATAACAATACATTTGAATGACTAACATATGTTCACTTTTCTGTAATAATAACCTAGAATCACAGTGAGTACAGCGCACCCTGGGAATGAATCAAGCACTGTGAACACACACGGATATTTTCAGGATACTAGGATGGGACCTAGAAAGGTATATTTGTTATCTTGTAGAAGCACTGGGAAAAACAGGCTTCTTTCAGAAATAGTTTTAAACCCAATAGGAAATAAAGACTACACTACTGAGTCACAATAATATTCCTAGCATACATGATGCATGATGGAATTTTTTCTACCTGCTGAGCTCATTCTCCCTTTCTGCAGCATTTGGTGGTTTGGCCAGACAGTTGATTCTCTAAGACACATCTGGCTATGTCGTTAACAGTTATTCCTGAATGTTTTGGCTATTGCCAAAGCGGTCTACTGGTTTAAAAAAAAAAATCAGAGTGCCATCATGGGAAATATTATTCTTGCACACTGTTGTTTACAATCCAACTCAGTTATGAAGACAAAAACTATTTTTTAGCATCTCTTAAAAGTCTTTAAGAGAAAATGCAGTGAAGAGTTTGTCTTTATTTCTATTTAAGTTTAGTCACTGCAAAGTCCATGACTTTTCTTTTTTTGCAGTACTCGGGCCTCTCACTGCTGTGGCCTCTCCCGTTGCGGAGCACGGGCTCAGGACGCGCAGGCTCAGCGGCCATGGCTCACGGGCCCAGCCACTTCACGGCATGCGGGATCCTCCCGGACCGGGGCACGAACCCGTGTCCCCTGCATCGGCAGGTGGACTCTCAACCACTGCGCCACCAGGGAAGCCCAAGTCCATGACTTTTATTGAGAGTGTTGTCTTATTTATTTTCTTTCTTATTTATAACCACTGATTAAGGTTGTCAAAATACTCTTAAATGTAAAGGTCCTTCCAACAGCTTTTCATTTTTGGAGAAACTGAAAACATCCACCAAGAGCCTCTTCAGATTCTTAATAGAAAAAGGGATATACGTGGAAACCCTAGACATTTCTTTCATTTTCCCTGTTCTTCATTTTATCCTTTTGCTGATCTTGGATTTTTTGGGTGTTCAAGTTGGCAAGAAAGTATTTCCAGTATGTGACTCAACTCCAGGTAGAAGGTAGAAAAAGTTGAAACACTGTACTTCTATTCTCACTCTAAATATACAACCCTCTTATTGATGACAATTTTATTTTCAAAGTATTTAATAAACAACTACACACTGATCTTTCACAAACTTAAAAGCTAGTATTTTTAGCACTACCTATAGGCCACTTTTCTAAACACCTTACATATATTACTCATTTCACCATCTCAACAACTCTATGGAATGGGTTCCACTTTATCTTTATTTTACAGATGTAGGACTTAGGTACAAAGAGATTACGTAACTTGCCCAAGTAAGGGGTAGGGCTGGGATGGAGATCGGGCAGTCTTGCATCAGAGCCTGTGTTCTTACGCATTAATTTATATTGCCTCTATATGCACTTTTCTCACTCACATCTGAGAGGAAGCTAGATAAACAACCAAAATTTGGGGAATAGGGAAGGAAGAAGTGTTTCTTTTCTAGCCCACATTTCCATTCTGTTCTATAGCATCTGCCTGAAGGTCTGATGGTAAGTTTGATGTCAGAAACCTTGCAGTGTTTCCTCGTATTTTTTAAGATGACACAAATAATGCTAGAATTTTAATAGATATAACTGCAACTTAGAGAGCTATCTCTGACAAACTGTCTAGGGAACGAAACCAACAAAACAAAGCAAAAAACCAAAAAAACTTTGGTTTTGTTCAACCAATAATACTTCTAAATACCTCATTTTATTCATTAAAAAATGCAGGGCATGTTCATAAATGACATAAATATAAAAAGGGAAAATACATACAATAAAATCAACAGAAAGCAAATTCTCCTCGACTTAGCCATCATGTCTCTCTCTCTCTCTCCATTGCCACCACTCTAGTTCAAGCCACGAGCACCACTTACCTGAACCACTGCAATAATCTCCTAACTGGTGTTCTTGCTTTTATCCCGGCTCTCGATCTAATATGAGTCTTGACCTTCATGGCTTCCCATTGCAGTCTGAGAACCCCAAATCTCTTCAGAATGCTTCAAGTTCAGGTTACCTCTCCAGTCTCATCTTCCTCCTATTAACAAATTGTCAACCTCACTGAGATTCTTGCAATTTTAAAAAATATCCTGTTTCTATATTCCTGAGAAACTTTGCACCTGCTCTTTCCCTTTCCTTTAACGACATCTAAGACTGACTCCTATAATCATGTTTTAAATGTTACTTCCTCAGAGGCTTTCCCTAACTTCTACCCTCAATTAAATATTTTGTTTTATTCTCTGTATCACTGTTCCTATTTTTCTGTGGAATTATTGTAATTTGTTAAAACATACTTATTTGTGTCATTGTTTAAGTCTACCTTTTTACTAGACTAACCAACTGAATACTCAGGGCACACATCACAATATCTGTCACATAGTATCCACCACTAGGTGGCACCAAAGCACAGCAGGGACCTAGGTGGATAGGCATCACAAGAGAGAACTTTGGACTCCAGGCTCATCATGGATATTTCATTAAATTGGTAATATCACCAACCTGCATTTGAATTTTTGGACCACCCCCTCCCCATATATATGAGAGTGAGGTTTTATGGTATTGTGTTCTGTTCTGATTCTACTGTCTACCAGGTTGATAATCAGAGAATTAGAACATACATTTTATGAGCTTGTCGTGGGTCTAAAGACCATGACTCAAAAGTTTTAGAGCTACAGAATTTATATCAAAACAAATGATTATTCTAATAATTAGAGTTACACTGAAACCTACTTTGGATATAATGATTAAGTTCCCCATCACTTGAGTTGTTCAATAAGAGACCAGATGCTCAGTTGCCCGGATAGTGTGTAAGAGACTGAAGCTACCAGAAAAAGTTTCAATTAGATGACCTCAGAGGCTTTCAGTCTTGAGAATCTGTGCTTCTGGAATCCAATTTAAATGTTTAAAAAAATATAAAAGTTCTTTAAGAATACTAGTTTAGAAACAATTGGTATTGCTCTTCAGGGGAATGATAATTCTCCTATATGGCCATTAACATAGTCAAAAGTGCTTAAATATTAGAATCAGACTGACCTGAATTAAAACCCAAATTCTATCACTTTCTAGCTATGTGACCCTAAACAAGCTATTTTTTTCCAGTTTCTTTACTTCTAAATGGAAAATAAGACCAAATTACTGAATTATCACTATGTTTCTCTCAGGCCAAAACCACTAGTAATGTTTGGTTTTTAAAAGATAGTTCAAAAAAAAAAGATAGTCCATTCTTCTATAAGGTATACAATGATTATAAACCAACAGATGGTCCATCACCACCACCAGAATCAACAACAAAAGCCCAGAATTCCTCTTTTGCCTATTCCAAAAGTGAAGATTGTTTCTGAGTCATTTTAAAATGGCAAATAATGTAGGAAGATTGAAGTTAAAGAGATTTTCTACTTTCTAAATCTATTTTAAAAATAGAAATAGTTTGGAAACTATTTTCCCCTGTTCCAGTAGGGGCTGGGCACAAATGCTCTTTTTCTTTTGGCTTTCCATCCTCTGGAAATTAGGAAACAAGAGGATTTAGTGCAAGAGAACATAGAAAAACATTTCTGCAGCAACAGGAATGTTAGAGAGGCAAAAAGACCTTTACTTTTATTAGCTTCAGCAGCTTAGTGGAATTAAAAAGATCACCCTTGGCTCATACGCTGAGAAGTAATATAGAACAGCCGAGAAACAAGTTACAGGGGCTTTGACAATAAACCAGCCTAAAGCCAGAAGCTACCTAAGCTTAAGCCCTGAAAATGACTGTGACACTAATCTAAGATTCAGTGTGGTTTACTTGAATATTCTGATCAATATCTGTATATAAAATAAAACTTAGAATGATATGAAATATATTTTATTATTTCTTTTTCTAAAATGAGTCTATGGGTGTGGCAGGGCACTGGACTCAGGGGTCAGAGGGCTGGATAATCATCTCAACCTTGCTTCTCACTTGTGGCGTGACAGTTGCTGGGTTTCACTATAAGTCATAAAACCTGGGCCTCATTCTGCTTCTCTGCAAAATTAGAAGGTTGAAGCCAATGATTCTCAAGTTCCACTCATCCCTTCGATTCTCTGATTCCACGTGTTAAAGTTTACTCATATGTTCAGTCAGTAAGTCAATCAGTCATTAGTTGAAAAAATTCATTCATTACCAACATGTTGGGCACATAGATACAATTTATTCAAGAAGAGATATTTAATGAGCTCTGACTGTGTGCCAGGTCCTGTTCTTAGCTCTGAGTATATACTAGTATGAAAAAAGACCTAAGTTCCTACCTTTCTGTGCTTTGTATTCTAAAGAGGAAATGGACATAAAATAGACAAATAAGTAAATATACACTATGTTAGAGAGTAATAAGTGCTGTGGAGAAAGCCAGGAGGAAATGTCAGGGGTTGAAATTTTAAGTCTCACTGCGAAGATCACTGTTGATTAAAGACAGGAAGAAAAATAGGAAGCAAGACGTGTATATCTGGGGAAAGAATATTGCAAGAAGAAACAGAAGCTGTACCTCGCAGATCCAAGTACCAGCAGCGAGGAGGATGTAGATGAAACAGTATGCATGGGGGCAGAGTAACAAGAGGAAAGGTGTATCATTCTGATCCTGCAAGGACATGTGGACAATCCCACAAGATAACTGAGAATTTGATGAGGGGGTATTTATAAAGTTGAGCAGAGTTGGCAAACAGGAGATGGTGAAAGCCCTAAGGAGGTCTAGACTTAAAATGGAATGGGAGGGAGGGACTACCAAACACAGAGGGAATTGCCACTGGAGATGGAGGAGAGGATGGAGGAGAGGGTCCCCAGTAGGGGCTGAGGGCCTGGGCACAGAAACACAACTCCTGCCAATATGGGACCTGGCAAGGAGAGGGCTAGGGAAATAAACTACCCCACCTCTTTTATCTTACCCTTCTGTTTCGATAGTGCTCCCCATTCTCCAAAGCAAACTAGAAGCTGAGGAAGGGGACCTGTTGATGTGGTCATGGATCAGCATCTTAGGGCCCAGGTCAGGGCACAAGTGTGGAGAGTGGATTAAAAGAGTAAAGAATATATAGCACATGAGGTCAGAGAGGTGATGAGGAACTAGATCATAAGAGCCTCATAAATCATAGTAAGGAAGTAAGGACTGTTTTTTAATGGTGTCAGTCCTATGGAAAAGTTACAAAACAGTATAAAAGCACCTACATCCCTTCCATGTGAATGTTTTCCACATTTGCTCCATCACCTTCTCTTTCTCTCTCCCTCTCTGTGTGCTTTTACATATATTATATAAAAAATATATATACAAACATTTCTTGACTTGCTGTCCTATCCCCCCTAAATAATCCAAAAACCCAGCCCATATGTCTCAAAAACAAGAACACTGTCCTAAAGAATCGCCAGAGAACCCCTTGAATTTGGAAGTGAATAGTGATAAAACACTACTGTTTCATTCACAGACCCAATTCAATTTTGTCAACTACTCCAACAGGGATCCTACCCAGGAACCCAGGTTGCATTTAGTTGTTATGTCCTGTCAGTTTCCTTCCATCTTGAAGAGTTCCTCAGCCCTTCCTTGTCTTTCATTCCTTGACAGTTTAAAAGAGTACAGACCTTTCCTTCTGTAGGATACTCTCAACCTGGACGTTTCCTCACGCACATCTCAGGCTGTGCATTTTTGGCAGGAAGGCCACAGCAGTAATGCTGCGCACTCCATAGAGCCTTATCTTCTGGGACACACAGGCCAACCTGTTCCTGCTACTGGGGATTTTAACCTTGCTCATGTGTCAGTCCAGTTTCTGTCAGATTTCTTTACCATCTTCACCCAAAATAGAGTCAACATTTTCTCATTTTTATTTGATTATTTGTATTTAAATTTTTGTTTGTTTGTTTTGTTTTTTGTGATTATTTGTATTTAAATTTTTTTACTGAAGTATAGTTTCTGCACAGTATTATGTAAGCTACAGGTATACAATATAGTGACTCACAATTTTTAAAGGTTATATTCCATTTATAGTTATTTTAAAATATTGGCTATATTCCCTGTGTTGTACAATATACCCGTGTAGCTTATTTTATACCTAGTAGTTTGTACCTCTTATTCCCCTTTGTATTTAAATTCACAGGGAGATATTCACATATTGTGCAAACATCATATTATTCATCGAACCTCTACTAATTAGCCTTAGTATCCACTGACAATTCCTTCTGGAATTAATAGCCACTATGTTAGTTGGTTGCCAAATAGTGGCTATTTTCATCATCAGTCATTCTATATATATAAATTGATGTTTTATATCAATTTAAGATAAAGGGTTGCCCTCACCTTCATTTATTTATTCATATATTTATATCAGTAAAATTATCACATATACACCATATGTATATTTATGTTTCTCTACAAAATGAGTTCCTATTTTATTCAATGTTTTGTAAGCTGGAATTTTTATTTATTTTGATGCTCTAATTGTCACCAATTTGGCCATGGAGGATCTCTTCAAGTTGTCTCTTTTGCCCTTTCACATGTCACTATCATTTTTTAAGCTTTTCTTTTCTTTCTGGCCCAAAAAGGTGCTCTAGTCTCATCTTATAGTTTCCCTGTCTTAGTCCTAGACTCGGCCATTTCTCTAAGGAGGCTTTGTTTCTTTCAATGATGGATGGTATTTAGAAACCAAAATCTGGATTCTTAGTATACTAATTGCTACAAGTGTTATGGCTTCTGGACTCTTTCAACAGATAAGGTTAGAATGTATATATGTACACAAACACACGCACGCACGCACACACACACACATATAGCTATTCATGTATCTCTGTTTATATACAGTTGAAAAATTATGAATTCATACCAATACTTGTAACTCTAACCCAACACCTGTAGACAGATCAAATAAGATGACTGAACTTGAATTTAGCAATGTGGAGTTTTTTGGTGACTTTTCTAAGAATATTTCTAATGGAGCAGTGCAAGCCAAAGTCTGTTTAGAATAGGTTTGGGTAAAGAGGAATAAAATTGGAAACAGTGTGTAAGATAACACTTCAAAGAAGTTTTGCTATAAAGAGAAAGAGAAAAGCATACTACTAATTGGATTTGTTATTAAGACAGAAGAAATAATAACAAAAAGAAATATTTGTTATTAAGCTGGCAGAACAGTTGTGAATGATGCCAAAGAGAAGGAAAAACAAGGATTTTCCATTTACAGTAATAGAAGAATAAGTGGAGCATCTGGGTAAAGATGGAGGTCAATAGGCAGATAAAGTGGGAACTTGTTGAAGTTTTCTTCTGATTGAGGAGAGAGTATGAATTAATATCTTGGTAGAGTGGTTAAGTAAATGGAGATAAGGAACATAGTGTGATTGCTAGGCAACAATAAGAGCTTATTTGAGGTTAGTGATCATGTTTTTAACGTGAGACAAGTTATCATGGTTGTATATTTTTCTTTAGCAACTTTTGACTGCAGAGAGTTGAAATTAACCTGACTGGTGGTAAAACCAAGTGAGAGAGTTGAAGGAAGACAGAGGAGAAAGTCGAGGATATTTTCCTGGAAGGGGGTATGATTGACAATGGAATTTAAGCTGAGAAAGGAGAGATGAGTAGGTGATAGGATCAATGATCTGAAAGTCCTGGTGATACTGCGGGTTGATGAAGTAGGGTTACTAAGAGTGAGCAGGAGAGAGATGAGGTTAGAGAGTACCATCTTTGGAACCAAAATTATTGAGGGACTGCAGTTATTTATAGTGACAAAGTCAAGGGTATGACTAAGGATATAAGTTGTTGAGATAAGATAGTAGGGAATTTATCAAGGATTAAGGGGCTAGAGTATTGGATGGGTCATTTACATGGATATGGACATTACCAAGATGTAGAAGAGATTTACACTGGCAAGGAAATAAAATCATTAGTGAATAAGAGGCAATATCCTAGCAGTGATAGATGATGGCAGTAAAAAGGGTCCAGGAG
The DNA here is from genome assembly GCF_964341445.2 of Mesoplodon mirus. Classification (NCBI taxonomy): domain Eukaryota; kingdom Metazoa; phylum Chordata; class Mammalia; order Artiodactyla; family Ziphiidae; genus Mesoplodon; species Mesoplodon mirus. The sequence goes on from NC_138980.1 coordinate 76,572,155, forward strand.
TACCATATCCTGATAATATGAGATGCAAAACTGGACATTTTTAGGGATAGAGGAAGGATGATCTGACCCAGTAATGAGGACTAAGGAGGACACGGGTTCCCTCCCACAGGCCAGTGGAATGAGAGGAGTGGGAAAGCAAACAGCCATTACGTGTAGGCAGCAGTGTTCTCAACCAAGGTCTAGATATTTTTAGAGCAAAAGATTTTTAGAATTTCCTCTAAAGGAAATTCTCAGAGAAATGGATGAGGACACAGGAGATTTTTGAGTTGTAGAAAACACGCAAAAGGGCTTCCCCAAATTGTGAAGGCATAAAAGATGGGGTCAGAAATGGCAGTATACAGAGCCACCCAGAGATCAGAGTGTGGGAGATGAGGATGACTTAGAATGTGGGGATTTATACCCACAAAAAGAGAAAGTGATGAGATAAGGCCCAGTGGTCTTAAGGCAGATCATGGAAAGGGACTGTGAGTGTGGGAGCGATGTTTGGGGCTCTCAGTAAACACAGGCAGGTTTAGAGACCTCAGTAGACTCCTGATGTTGGACATGTAAAATCCTACAGAGATTTGTAAAATCCAAATCCTTTCTCTGACTTCAGAAGCACTCTGCCTACTCTGAGGGGTGACTGAAACCTACGCTCAAGGCCCCTTAATTCCTATTGACAGTGGTGAACAGGAGACATTTAAAGGTACAAATGCTCTCACTTATGAGGCATGTGTGAATGTATGTGATAAAATAGTCGAACTCTGGAGATGTTTCAAGAAATTAAACTACAACAGTAAAAATGACAATATCCTCTACCCTCCTGGAGGATAGTCCTCAATTTTGGTGACTCTCACAGGATATAGAAAATAATGACGAAAAGTCTCTCCTGGGAACCCAGATGAATGTGGCCAACATATCCTCCATGTTCCATTCTCTGTATGTAAGAACTCTTGCTCCTTCTCAGCTTGGATCAATAAGAATTGATCCAGAGAAAATGTTAGCATCTGAACCTGGAAGCATTCTGTTTCTCCGTGTATAAATGGTGGTGCCTTTGTATTGTAATGCTTCCAAATATGTGGGGAAAAGTGGAGATCTAAGTCCACCATGCGAACTTATTAGTAAAGACTCCAGGGCAGGTTAGAGATTAAGGCTCTGGATGTAAATTTCTTCTCTGCTTATCTTAATGCTGTTACAAGGGTGACCAGGGAAAGCTTGCTAAATTATTAGTAGGGACATTTCCTCCCCACGACTCCGAACCTTCTTAAATGAGTAAATCCTTAGATTCTTTTTGTTGAGCAAGATGCCAGAGAAACATTCAAAATCCCAGATCCCAGAGAGGGGTGCCCTGTGCTACATAAGAAAGGGAAACACTGAGGGGATGATTCAGAGTGCAGAGAAGAGGAAATAGAGGTGAGAGGGCCTGAAAGAGGAAACAAAGAAGAGGGACGTTGGAAGCTGGTAAGAACACTGGCAGTAGGCTTAGAGAGAAAAAGAAATAGTAGAGATGGTTAAGTGATTTTTGAGAACTTCACTCTGAACTATGAGATGCTAGCTCCCTCCTCTGTCTCCTTAAACAAATTTCAATAAAAGTCTATCTTAGGTTTGTTATTTTTGTCATGTTGCTGTTATTTTTTATTAATATTAGATATAATGATACGTGAGACTGGATTCCTGCTGGGTGCCAGGTGAGTCAGACCTGTCCAAGGGAAGCTTAGCTATGAGCCTTTCTCCCTTATTTTTATGGCGGCTCCATATGTTATAGAGGCAAAGCACAGCTAACTTACATATTTGGTAAAACCTATGTGTCCAGTATATGGACACTACTGTATTAGCATTGCAATGTCTTGCTATAGGAATTTCAAACTCAAAAAAAAAAAAAATATATATATATATATATATATATATATATATATAATAAAATGGAAACCACACCTTTCTGGTATAAGCACTTCAGTGTTGTAACCTGAGGGCTCTAATCTGTCTTTGGTCTCTCTTCCCAGGATCACAAAATTCAGCCCAGAGGGGAAGCATATGTCTCTGGCACTGGACTTCTCAGTTTGAAAGCAGTCTCCATTTCTGAGCAAACTTGGGTTATTGGGTTTAAATGTCTGAGTTCAGATTTTTAACCCAATTTCAAAAATTGGGTTAATTATAATATCTGCTAAAACGTAGTAAATTCCTTAGCACAGTACATGACACAAATACCTTTATAAGTGTTAGCTCCTATTATAATAATTCCTGACTTTGGAACATTCAATTCTGTGTTTCCCATTAAGGCAATGTCTAAATTAATTTTGTAACCTATATTTACTTTTCAAAATCCAAAGATACCTTTAAACAAATATCTGGTGAAAGAATATATGTTGATGACTAAAGATTTTTTTTGGCTCCGTGCTTGCTTGTTTGTTTGGTTTGCTTATCAAAAAGAAAATCAACATCCATTTAAAATCATTCTTTCTTAAAAGTGGAATTTTAAAGGATGTATAAGTTAGAAAATTTTTTGGCTAATATAAATAATGAGTTTCCTTTTTTCCCTTTTTCCCCAACTATGATTCTAAGCTTCTATTAGCATGCCTTTTCCCGTTTTCACTATTAGTTCAGTTTTAAAAGTACTTATTATATTGTTGTCAAAATAAAATGTTTAAAAGATCTAACTATCCTTTTTTTTGACTGATATCATTCACAAATAACTTATCTGTTGCTCTACCACTGAAGTATTCTTTTATTCTTTTAATGATGGTCTCCAAGTAACCTGGTTCATACTCTGCCGGCCAAAACACACACACACACACACACACACACACACACATATATTTGAGTTAATAGAATCTCAACAAAATCCTTCTTGGCAAAATGGTCCCAAACTACATCTTTAATGTCAAAACAAATACACCTTTCCCCAGCCTATTAGTTCACTGCAACTCTCTCGCTGGATGATGTAAATACCTGCTCAGCTCTTTGGTTTAATAATCTTTCCTTTGGAACAAAGCTGAATTGGTCTTGACTAGGCATCTCTCTTGATGGTTCACCATGATTGTATAATTTACACTAAAAAGGAAGCAAATGAATGCTCACTGATGATTAATTAAAGTAGGATTAGGTTTCAGTAACAAGTTAGTCCAAACTCAAAATGGATCCATTCAATAGACATTTATTTCTTGCCACCTTAACAGCCCTGGCTGGGCCAATGAAAGGGTGTTCACAGACCAGAGCAGGTAGAGATTGTCATTTCTCTATCAGGCTTCATGGTCACCCCATTAATGATTTTGTTTTACGCAGTTGAAAGGACAGCAGTGAGATGAATAGAGGAAGACTTGAATAGAGAGTTAGTCATCTTTAGAACCAACTTATTGGAAAGGTTTCCAGTGTTAAATGGTTAGAAAATTTGTCATCTATTCTGAGATTCCATTTTTAACCTTGGAAAAGCATTTCAGAGGGTTACCTAATTGGTATACTGTTTTATACATTTTTATGTAAAAGAATCTTGCATTCTTTCTCATTTATTTCGCTAAATGACACTTCTGGCACCAAGGCACGATTTTAGTAAGCGATTTGCTCTCTAAAATAGGCTGTATTTCTTTTTAAGAATCTAAAGTGGTAGCAAATAACAACAAAATAGAAGGAACAAAAACTATGTGATGATTATAGCATGAGTTTCTCCAACATATAAAAAGTACGATTGACCCAATTTGCTTCTTCAAATTGAGTTGGGGACTGGTTGGGCATGCAACTATGCAATCTAGGGATGTTTGTTCTTTAGAGATAGTTTTAACTTTGTAGCAGATTAAGGAAGGTCCATATAACTCACCATAGCAGTTTTATCTTAGGCTTCGTGCAACGTTATTCCGTTCTAATTGTACTCTTTATCCTATGTAATACCATCCTCATGCCCTCTGGCTTCACATTGATGAGGACCAAATTATACTTCAGCCCAGACCTCTTCTTATGAATGCCAGAATTAAATTTTCATTAGGTGCTTGGCACATCCGCTTAGATATCTTGAATCATTTTGAATTCGTCATATGCCCAAATGGAACTCATGACCTTTCCCCTAAATCTGGCATCCAATGAAAGGGACCATTACTCAGCAAAATTCACAAGCCAGAAACTTAGCAAACACCTATTATAACCCCTCCCTCTGTCACCTATCTACACCTAACTCTTAGGAAATACTATTGACTTGACCTCATAAATATCTTTTCTATATGTCCACTTCTCTTGTACTCCACTGCCACTGCTCCTGTCAAACTGACTGTGTGGTTACTGCATTCTGCCACAAGACCAAAATCCTTAGTGTAGCTGCAACGGCTGCGTGGATGGGACCTTGACTACATCTCAGTCTTGGCTCATTCTGTTTGCCTCCTTGTTTTGGCCTCACTGAGCTTCTTTCAGTTCCTCCAATATAAAAGTTCCCTTTGATTTTAGGAGCATTTGTACATTCTTCCCTGTTAGAAGTCTCTTTGTCTCTCTCTTTGTGTGGTTAACCCCTCTTTGTTATTTAGCTCTTGTGTTAAATGTCCTTTCAAGAATTACCTGACCAGATCCTGTGTCCCATCTTGCAGCAGCCTACAATTTCCTTTTTAGAGCTTTCCATAGTATAGTTTGTATCCATGAGGTATAGTATTATCTTTGCTTTATTTACACTGAATCCCAGGTGCTTAGGAGAATTTCTGGCATACAGAAGGTACTTAATAAGTATTTAACGAATGAATGAGTAAACATCCCTGGCACCTATACTGCAACGTCAGTCTTGGTTGTACTCCTCTTGGTCTTCTTCTAGCTCAGCACCTGGGAAGCTTCAGTCAACAGGAGAGGAAGACTGTCAACCTAACTCTAAGTAATAATAACTCACAGAAGTCTACAAATAATAGATGTTGGAGAGGGTGTGGAGAAAAAGGAACCCTCCTACACTGTTGGTGGGAATGTAAATTGGTGCAGCCACTGTGGAGAACAGTATGGAGGTTCCTTAAAAAACTAAAAATAGAACTACCATATGATCCTGCAATCTCACTCCTGGGCATATATCCAGAGAAAACTGTAATTCGAACAGATGCATGCACCCCAATGTTCACTGCAGCACTATTTATAATAGCCAGGACATGGAAGCAACCTAAATATCTATTGACAGATGAATGGATAAAGAAGATGTGGTACATATATACAATGGAATATTACTCAGTCATAAAAAAGAATGAAATAATGCCATTTGCAGCAACACGGATGGACCTAGAGATTCTCATACTAAGAGAAGTCAGAAAGAGACAGACAGATACCATATTATATCACTTATATGTGGGATCTAAAATATGACACAAATGAACTCATCCACAAAACAGAAACAGACTCACAGATATAGAAAACAAACTTATGGTTACCAAAGGGGAAAGGTACGGGGGAGGGATAAGTTAGGAGTTTGGGATTAACATATACACACTATTATATATAAATAGATAAGCAACAAGGACCTACTGTATAGCATAGGGAACTATATTCAATATTTTGTAATAACCTATTAGGGAAAAGAATCTGAAAAAAAAGATATATATGTATCTATGTATAACTGAATATATCTATGTATAACTGAATATATATATGTATATATATGTATAACTGAATCACTTTGCTGTACACCTAAAACACAACATTGTAAATCAACTACAATAAAAAATTGTATATAAAATACAATTTTGTATATTTATCTCTTTTGATCCTCAGAAAATTAGAATAGTATTTTTTCCCCAAATTTTAGAGATAACAACACTGTCAGTCTGAAAATTTGAGTTTGCTAAAGATTGTGAAGTCAGAAATTGTGGAATTGGCTCTAGAAATCAAAACTTTGGCTCTTCCTACAAGATTATCTCCAAGCTATTTTCTATGCTGTTTTCTAAGTTAGCTAGCAATCCAGAGATTAGTGGTTGATGGCTTATTTTCAGGGACACTGTGGACAGGCAGTGCAGGCTGCCTCACCATCTCCCCTCTACCTCCCATCCACCTCCTTTCTCCACTTCCTGCCTCTGTCACCTCTATGTGACATCATCCATCATGAAAATTATTCCTGCTCTTAATGCCAACTTGTGCCTCTGAATATTTTAGGTAAACACTTCTTTCCTGTTCTGAATAGTTCAACTAATTCTCATTCCAACCCTTCACAAATTCAGACACATATACTTAGGAGAAATGAAATAAAATTTCTTTGAGCAAACATATTTTAGGAATTACTTAAAGTGTAGTTTTGCCTGAGATAAGCGACCAGTTAATGCCACCGGGAGTCATAGGAGATTTTAATATTTTTGTGCAGGGTATAATAAAAGTAAGTTTTGAAGAAATTGGAAAAAAATAATTACCATTATTTAAAACCCCTGATGCATAGCCACATTATATACAGTAATTGTATCCTTTTTAGTAATTTTGCAATCTAAATATTACATCTTACAGATGGAGGAAACAGTTTTGGAATAAGTGACCAAGATTACCAAAGTAGAAAGTGTTAGATGCAAGATTCAGAGTTAGCTTTCTTCCACACCCCAGTATCTGAAGAAATATCTAATGCCAGTGATCAGACAACGCCAGACAAATGCCAATGACCAGAATTCATTTAATACATAACAACTGGAACAGTAGATAGTAATAAAAAGTGAAAACAAGTAGCAAAATTGTTGATATGAGAGAAAACCTCAGTGAAAAGGGGATTTAAATAATAGTTTTTACTATTTATTTTTTTACCTCAGTAATGATACCGATTGGTTGAGTATAATTTTATATATAAATTACATATCATAAAACTCATAAAAATATCACAATTTCACAATTCAGAGATACCAAGAGACTGTTGACAGGTTAGTATATCTTTCCAAATATCATACATTAACTTTTTGTGTATAAAAATGAGATTAAAGTACAAGCACTGATGTTACATTCTGTTGCGCAGAAAGTGTACTGCACAGTAGTGCCCCACCAAGTAGGTAAATGGGGGCTAAAATCCAGTTTGCAGCCCCCTAGTCAATTGGGACCCATCATGGAACTGCATCTGCATAGAGGAAGGGCTGCAGTTTTCTAATTTGCTCAAAGACATCATCCACTCTCCAAGCCGAGTATCCACAAGGCTTTATCTGCCCAGAGGGGACATTTTTTTCTTGTTAGCACCAAAGATGCTTACGGGCTAGCAGTGACCCTGACTGTAGCCTGCTTTCTTTATTTAGCAAAGAAAGAATTTTGTACCATTCCCTGGTTTAGCATACCCAGGTAAGAATGAGTCTTACGGCAGTATTCTGTAAGAGACAGCTTACCTGTTTCTGTTATCTCCTATTTTTTAATATTTATTAATTTAATTTTTGGTTTTTGGTAGCACACATACATCATTAAAAAAATAAGCCTCTGATATTGTGTTAAAAACTATAAAAATGGAAGAAAGTAATCAGTCTATTAATCTCTATTACACCCTCTTCACATTTATTTTCTCTTAACATTTTAACATTGTTAATAACTTCTCTCTCCTTGGCCTAAAGTTTAACTCAACACTGGACCTACAGGATATTTTGGCACCGGGTACTCCAACTTGGAGGAAAGCATCAGAAGGGGAGCTGATGGATTGTTGTCCATCAGTCACTATCAATTGCTGGCCCTCTGGATTTCGTCTATGGGTTCTGGTATTTGTCACTTCCAATTTGAGCTCGTGCAGAGATTTTGGGGACTTCTGGCATTTTCAGTATTTTTCAACTGCTCTGTGATTTTATCAAACCTGAAATGTCTTGACATGTTTTTTTCTTCCTTGGGTAAACATGATTAGGAGTCATAGATGGCTTTCTCATGCTCTTTTCCTACCAGGCTTTCTGCTGGCATCCTTGATTTTGAACAATCCGTTGCAATTCTTCTTCTTGGTGATGGCAATAGTGCAGATGAAGTTTTTCCTTGAGGTGACAGGCCTGGAACAGAATGCATCCAGAATTGGAAGAGCCTCAAAGCAGTGTGGTACGAGGTCATATAATTAGTGATCCATCTGCCACAGGGACTCAGACTTCCTGATCCTCACTTCCAGTACAGCAAACCATATTGTCTTTGTCCTTTTCTAATTGTTTCGTCTTCTGTGTATCAAAGGACATTAAACACAACCTGTTTGCCTGTTTCTTCTGTGTTAACCTGACACACAGGATACATTTCAGAACAAGCTGCTCTCAGAATGTTTTCTGCTGCAAAATGGAAAAGGAGTTAAGCAAACAAGTGTTCCAGTTCATCTGCAGCTATTGCAAGTGGGCCAGATGCTCTCCGCAGCCCACTCCAAGCCCCAGCATCATGAAGGCATCATCTTGCAGGGCATAGAAATGCCTCTCACAGAAACACAGTCTTTCCTGCCCATTTCTACCCATCAGAAAGGGAATGCTTCTGGCACAAACCACCTCAGTGGTGTCATTTTCAAGCCATACAGACTCAAAAAGTCTAGAACTAGCCCCAGGGGGGTTATCTCACTTACTTTCATTGCCATTGTGATAAAATTCAAATACTTATTTAGAACAGAATACCTGGATGGGTCCTTAAACTCGTGACTTCAGGGAAGATAATTACACCCAATTTTTTAATACAATTAACTTAGAACAAATGCCTAAATCATATTAATAATATACGCCAGATTTCTAGTATAAACTTTTTGTTCTTCTTCCCAGAATTTAGCGAAAACACTTAGCTAGGATCTCAAGAATGCTCTTTGTTCATTTCTGGGAGGGGTTCCTCTTCTTTAATCACTCTGGTTGGCCTGGGCCTCTTAGATTTCTACCACCTGTTCTTGTCCCATGATGTTCTGTCCAAGAATGGCTATGACGTGTGTTATGATTTTCAGATAATCCTCAACTTCTACAGCTGAAATTTATCCAGGATTGTATATACAAGATCTTTATTGGTTGTGTTTTTACAGAGATTGATTTTCTCCACAAATATTTCCCATTTCTAGTGGGAAGAAATGTCTTTCTCTCTCTTTCATTTACTGTCCATTCACGTGCCTATGTTTTTGCCAATCCAAACGTGCCTATATTTTATATCTACCAAATTTTATATCTACCAAAAAGGGTTCTTACGAAGATGAAATACAAATATATATATTTCATGCTCATATATACATACTATCCTCATATATGTATATATATACATGTCCATCAGTTTAAGAATACTTACAATTTTATGTTTATATTTTACATTATTTTATTCAGTTGTTATGACAAAGGTTTTATGATAAAGAGGGTAGATATTATCCAAAAATTGAGTAATGATGTATGAACTAAAGTTCGTAGTTTAGATTATTCCCTTCAGAGAAGACTAATTATTCAACAAATGAAAACAGTGGCCCAGTGTCTAGTTTCTTAGGGCTAAGCTAAGGAGCCCAGTGTCTTCTGTTTTGAAGCTGTGCCAATTTAGAGAGGTTTTAATCTTAATCACAGGACCCCTTTTTTTAGTATATGATTCTGGGCATGTTACTCAATATCAGTTTTTTTCTAATCTGTGAAATGGGAATGATAATACTATCCACCTCAGCTTGTTATAAGGACTGAATGAGGTTATTCAGGTTGAGTACCTAAGACATTGCTTTACACATAATGAGTTCAATAAATATCAATTATATTTGACTCAAGACATAAAATCTGTGTTTTTTCATCTGTTCACTTTGATGCTTTTGACTTTTTCTGATGTTGATTTCAAAAAATAAAAAAAATTTTTTTTAACCTAAATTCCTTTAAAATTCCCTTGAAAAAATGCCTGCTGTTAAAATCTGAGTTGAAGAGGTATGGAAAAAGCACTAGTTCCGAGAAGTCATGATATCTGGATCCAGCAGATGTGTCCATTGATCCAGTGTTAAAGAGTTAGTGATGCAGCTCCTACTTTCAGAAACTTGGGAGAATCCAATTAAAGAGATTGAATGAAATGGTGGAGGAGACTGGGAGAACAGTTTTTAAGACAGTTCCCATAATGGTCCATGGCCATTATAATTTCTTCTTTTCCTGAATTGCAGAGGCCTTTCAGAAAGATCAAAGGATGAGAACTGTGTTGCAGCTCTAGAGATTTGGGAAATGGTCTGGCTTGATGTTAACATGGAGAAGTGATATCATATTTGTGAATTATGCTCAGAAGGAATTGGCACTTTATAGACAGTCCTAAGATCCCACTGCACATTTTACAATCAGCTCTTGGCTGAATGACAGAGCAAATGCACATGTCAGCATGTTCCTGTTTCATTAAGAGTCGACAGATAAGAACCCACATTTGCCATAGGGAAAGTGATAAAAATCAGTAATAGAGGAAACATATTTCATTTTTCAAATCTGTTAGCAATGAAGGGAGATGAAAATACCTATAAAAATACTTAGCATGCCCCTTTAAATGTAAATCATCAAAAGGCAGCATACCTAACAGAGGACCACACGTGGAAAAAGAATATATAAAGGGAAACTGTAGCCTCTTACTAATAAAATAAGTCAATTTTGCTTTAAAAGTCCTTTGAATGTTCAAGTCATGGATCTTGTTCTTGAACATTTCTCACTAGTATTGACTGTCCAGTGGGTTGAGAATGGATTACAAACCAAAGGCTACCTCACATGGGACACATTGGTTTCTAAGGCTTAAGCTTAGGTTTATAAACTGAAATGATTCTCTGGGGAAAATGAAAAGACTCCTGATCCTGAAACAAAATAGGTTATGTAATGCAGATGACTGCACCTTGGATGAGGAATAAGCAAGCGTATGCTCAGAGATAAAATGAAAAACATCACCTTTAATGAAACCTTTTAGGCCTGCTTTAAAGCTCAATATTTGAAAGGCAGTACTATAGTCAAGGAGGTGTTCAAATGTTGTTAATATGCATAAATATACATTGAAGACATTCATCAAAATTCCACTGAGAGACAAATGCTTCTAAAATAAGTATTGCCAATATGGTCTCTCATAATTTACTCAAGCATTGACGTGTATGCTTCTGCATATTCTTCTAAACTGGGAAATAAAGCAGTTTTATAAAGCTGCAAATGTCATGCAAAGATATATTTCTCACTTTTAATGACCTCTTTTAAAGCAATTATACGATACAGTATTTTTCTTACTGGCATGCAGAAATGAGCAAGGCTTATATTTAAAAATGATCTTATTATGGCTTGTCATGAAGAAAAGGGTTTAACATGCATATGGAATGATTCTTATAAGTACTTCCCATTATCTTTTTTTAAAAATCATCTTTATTGGAGTATAATTGCTTTACATTGTTGTGTTAGTTGCTGCTGTATAACAAAGTGAATCAGCTATACGTATACATATATCCCCATATCCCCTCCCTCTTGTGTCTCCCTCCCACTCTCCCTATCCTACCCCTCTAGGTGGTCACAAAGCACCGAGCTGATCTGCCTGTGCTATGTGGCTGCTTCCCACTAGCTATCTATTTTACATTTGGTAGTGTATATATGTCCATGCCACTCTCTCACTTCGTCCCAGCTTACACTTCCCCCTCCCCATGTCCTCAAGTCCATTCTCTACATCTGCATCTTTATTCCTGTCCTGCCCCTAGGTTCCTCAGAACCACTTTTTTTTTTTTTAGATTCCATATATATGTGTTAGCGTATGGTATTTGTTTTCCTTTCTGACTTACTTCACTCTGTATGACAGGCTCTAGTTTCATCCACCTCACTACAAACAACTCAATTTCGTTTCTTTTTACTTTCCATTATCTTTTAAACCAAAATTTTACCTGTGAAATTTTGTAGTCTCAAAGACTGAACATACAGAAAAAACTGAGTAGGTCACTACCTTCTATTCTAAAGGTTTTTCTTCCAGTATTTTATTCGAAACACGTGTATGTCTGTCTGAGTGTTGTACATATACTAGAAGCAATTCTCAAAAACATATCTAACTGCAGAGAAGATGATCTTATAATTTTCATAAATTTTAGCTATAAAAATGTTAATATCTTGTCTGATACACTCTGAAATTTCACCTTGATATTTCTATTCAATGCTGTATGAAGTTATATTTAACTGTGTTTTAAATTTGAGCTCTTGAATAGTCTTTAAAAAGAAGTATGATCCATTTAAGAATGAAGCCTTTGGGCTTCCCTGGTGGCGCAGTGGTTGAGAGCTCGCCTGCCGATGCAGGGGACACGGGTTTGTGCCCCGGTCCGGGAGGGTCCCACATACCGCGGAGCGGCTGTGCCCGTGAGCCATGGCCGCTGAGCCTGCGCATCCAGAGCCTGTGCTCCGCAGTGGGAGAGACCACAACAGTGAGAGGCCCGTGTACAGCAAAAAAAAAAAAAAAAAGAATGAAGGCTTTTTGGATCAAAGGTTAAACTATACAAAGATAGGAGACCAGAAAATGGTAGTAAGGAGGGGCTGGCAATAGTCCACAAGGAACATATAGTCAAATACTGTTTGAGAGGTAAAGTCTTTTCTTGAAAATTGGAAATTAATCCCTTCTGGGTGGCCAAAGGTTATCACAGATTTAGGGAACATATAGGGAAAAATATAGACTCTAACTCTGATAATGTGCATGAAGTAGAAACTTGAATAAAGAGAGAAAAGAACAGCGTTAATAATGAAATGGGCAAGCTGAGTTTCAATGCCTATTGCTAAAAATAACCCTTAGTCAAAGTCTTACAGAAGGACAAAGATCACCAGGGTTTTAATACTTGATGAATTTAGTTGCCCTGCCCTGGAGCTAACTATGGATCTCCTCAAGAAAAATAAAGAAAAAAATGACAGGCTGTTGTTCTACTCAATTTAAAAAGAACTAGATGTGGTATCTTGTCTTGATTTGCATTTCCCTAATGACTAATGATGTTGAGCATCTTCTCAAGTGCTCATTAGCTATTTGTATATCTTATTGTTTATTTAAATAATTTGCCCATGTTTTGGGGGGGTTGCCTTTTTATTGTTGAGTTATAAATTTGTTCATATTTTGGGGGAAAATATGTTCACGAGAATATGGAGAAATTGGAATCTTCATATGTTGCTGATGGGAATGAAAAATGGTACTGCCTCCGTGGAAAATATTTTGACAGTTTCTCAAAAAGTTAAGCATAAAGTTATATAACCCAGCAATTCTACTCTTAGGTACATATCCAAGAAGATCAAAAGCAAATTCACACAAAAACTTGTACACTAACATTCATAGCAACATTATTCACAATAGCCAAAAAAGTGAAAACAACTCAACATCTCTTAATGGATTAATGGATAAACAAATTTGCTATGTTTATACAATGGAATATTACTCAATGATAAAAAAGAATAAAGTACTGATTCATGTTACTACATGGATGAACCATGAAAACATTATGCTAAGTGAAAGAAGCCAGACATAACAGGTCACATATTATATACTTTCATTCATATGAAATAATCAAAATAGGCAAATACACAAAGAAAGTAGGTTAGGGGTGGTGAGAAAATGGGGAAAATTAGGAGTGACTGCTAAGAGGTACAAGATATTTTGGGGGGTAGTGATGAAAATGTTCTGAAATTAGATAGTGGGGATGATTGTACAATGTTATAAATATATCAAATCTACTGAATTATACATTTTTAAATGTATAACATAAAATGCCTTTTATATGAATTATATCTCAATAAGAAATGAACTACAGTTATAATAAGCATAGATTGGTACCTAATTGGCATCTAATTGTATATTGATCCATTTATAGATTCAACAATACAATTTGAGACTTGAAAGTGAACTTAGCCCATCTCTCAGAGATTGAAATCCAGAAGCACAGCTTCTGACTAGTTTCAATAGAGATATTCCTGTCACAGCCACCTATTGAATGTAGAAATGAGTTCTAAAGAAAGGACTTCATTTCTGACAATATTAATCAGGAATTTAGGTATAATACTGCCAACCAAAAAACAAACAACACTCCGGCAAATCAGCCATTGTTTCCCTTGTTGAGAATGAACTCAATAGAAGGAGATACCCAATCAAAAAATGGGCGGGATATCTAAATAGACAGTTCTCCAAAGAAGACATACAGATGGCCAAAAAGCACATGAAAAGCTGCTCAACATCACTAATTATTAGAGAAATGCAAATCAAAACTGCAATGAGGCATCGCGTCACATCAGTCAGAATGACCATCAGCAAAAAAAATCTACAAATGGGCTTCCCTGGTGGCGCAGTGGTTGAGAATCCGCCTGCCAATGCAGGGGACACGGGTTCGTGCCCCGGTCCGGGAAGATCCCACATGCCACAGAGCAGCTGGGACCGTGAGCCATGGCCACTGAGCCTGCGTGTCCGGAGCCTGTGCTCCGCAACAGGAGAGGCCACAACAGTGAGAGGCCCGTGTACCACACACACACACAAAAAATCTATAAACAATAAATGCTGGAGAGGGTGTAGACAAAAGGGAACCTTCCTACACTGTTGGTGAGAATGTAAACTGGTATAGTCACTATGGAGAACAGTATGGAGCTTCCTCAAAAAACTAAAAATAGAGCTACCATACGATCCAGAAATCCCATTCCTGGACATTTATCCAGAGAAAACCATAATTCGAAAAGGTACATGCACCCCAATGTTCATTGCAGCACTATTTACAATAGCCAGGACATGGAAGCAACCTAAATGACCATCAACAGAGGAATGGATAAAGAAGATGTGGCACATATATACAATGGAATATTACTTAGCCATAAAAAAGAATGAAATAATGCCATTTGCAGCAACATGGATGGACCTAGAGATTGTCATACTGAGTGAAGTAAGTCAGAGAAAGACAAATATCATATGATATCACTTATATGGGGAATCTAAAAAAGGTACAAATGAACTTATCTACAAAATAGAAATAGATTTATAGATGTAGGAAACAAACTTATGGTTACCAGGGGGTAAGGAGGGGGAAGGATAAATTGGAAGATTGGGATTGACATATACACACTACTATATATAAAATAGATAACTAATAAGAACCTACTGTACAGCACAGGGAACTTTACTCAGTACTCTGTAATGGCCTATATGGGAAAAGAATCTATAAAAAGAGTGGATATATGTATATGTATAACTGATTCACTTTGCTGTATACCTGAAACTAACACAATATTGTAAATCAACTATACTCCAATAAAAATTTAAAAATAGATTATTCTTATTACTGATTTTTAAAATATATATATAAATATCTATACAACTTTTTCTGATTTCCAAGGTTTAATTTATTGTTTTGAATATTTTTTTTATAAAGTTGTTGTCAAGATTTCCTAGCAACTCAGTTCTTTTTGTTAGGATAGCATTTCCCAAACCGAGCTCTCAGAATCATTTTCTCTGAAAAATGTAAACAAGTAATCTGAAAAGCAGCTAAAAATATGCCTATTTGGAGTGGGGGGAAATTCTGTGGTCAGGTAAATTTGGGGACACTGCCTAGTCTAACATTTTCTTAGAGAATCAACAAAATTCTTATTACCATATTAAGATTTGACAGTCCTACTGTAAGAACCAAACATAACACAAGACAAAAACAAACCTGTTCAAATTTGTTTAACTCATCATTTCCCAAGTTTATTTGCCATCTCACCATTTTTCAAGGAATTCGATTAAAATCTTATTACTGTTCTTTGAATATAGTTTGATTAAGAACCTGGTTAGAGTCTAGCTTTGCTCTATTTCTAAGTCAGAGATAAACCTCTAGTTTTGGTTGGACATTTTTGACATTTTGTTTGGACAAACAAAATGCATGCTGCTTTTGCAAACTTCAGGACTATATTTGGTAAAACATGTATTCAAAATTGGGTGTTTATGAGCTAAAATACATGGTCTACCAATCCCTTATCTGTAGTGTGGTCTTTATATACAAAGGACAGTATTACTTTCAAAGCATGTGTGCCATATCAGAGAGGTGTGTTATTTCTGGAAACACTTTAAAGGAATGTGGCTGCATTAAAGAATATATTCAATCAAGGTAAAGTTTTAGAGTTCACCCCACAATGTGAGAATTGATTTGAAAAATGCTTAATACTTCACAAGCATATTGAAAAATGCTCAAAATCGCTAATAATCAGGGAAATGCAAATCAAATCCACAATGAGATACCATCTTACACATGTCAGAATGGCTATTGTCAAAATGACCACAAATAACGAATGTTGGCAAGGAGGTGGAGAAAAGGGAACCCTAGTACATTGTCGGTGGGAATGTAAACTGGCATTGCCATTATGGAAAACAGTATGGAAGTTTTTCAAAAAACTAAAAGTAGAACTACCATGTGATCCAGCAATTCCACTCCTGGGTATATATCTGAAGAAAATGAAAACACTAAATCAATAAGATATATGCACCCCAATGTTCATAGCAGCATTATTCACAATAGCCAAGATATGAAAGCAAGCTAAGCATCCATCAACAAATGAACGTATAAAGAAGTTGTGGTATATTTATACAATGGGATACTACTTAGTCGCAAAAAAAGAATGAAATTCTGCCATTTGCAAAAACATGGATAGACCTGGAGGATATGATGCTATGTGGAATAAGTCAGAGAAAGACAAATACTATATGTTATCACTTATATGTGGAATCTAAAAAATAAAATAAATAAATGAATAAGTAAATATTTTAAAAACAAAACAGACTCACAGATACAGAGAACAAACTAGTGGTTACCAGTGGGAAGAGGGACGGGAGAGTGGCAAGATGGGGTAGGAGATTAAGAGGTACAAACTACTATGTAAAAAATAAATAAGATGCAAGGATATATTGTACAGCACAGGGAATATAGCCAATATTTTATAATAACTTTAAGTGTAGTATAATCTATAAAAATATTGAATAATTTTGTTGTATGCCTGAAACTAATATAATATTATAAATCAATTATACTTCAATAAAAAAAGAACTATTCAAAAAAATACTCAATACTTTAGAAAAACTGGTCTACATGAGACCTTAATACAGGTATACCTCAGAGATATTTTGGGTTAGGTTCCAGACCACTGCAATAAAGTATCACAATAAAGCAAGTCATACAAAGTTTTTGATTTCCCAATGCATATAAAAGCTATGTTTATACTATATTGTAATCTGTTAAGTGTGAAATAGCATTATGTCTAAAAAATGATGTATATACATTAATTTATTATTATTATTATTTTTTTTTTTTGCGGTACGCGGGCCTCTCACTGCTGTGGCCTCTCCCGCTGTGGAGCACAGGCTCCGGACGCACAGGCTCAGCGGCCATGGCTCACGGGCCCAGCCGCTCCGCAGCATGTGGGATCTTCCCGCACGAACCCGTGTCTCCTGCATCAGCAGGCGGACTCTCAACCACTGTGCCACCAGGGAAGCCCTGTATATACCTTAATTTAAAAAGACAATTGTTAATAAATGCTAAGCATCATCTGAAACTTGTAACAAAGATCTCTGATCGCAGATCACCATAACAAATATACTAATAATGAAAAAGCTTGAAGTAGCACAAGGATTAACACAATGTGACACAGACACCCAAAGTGAGCCAATATTGTTGGAAAAATGATGCTAATGGCCTTGTTTGACTCATGGTTGCCACATACCTTCAATTAGTAAAAAGCACATCTGCAAAACTCAGTAAACTGAAGCACAATAAAAGAGATATGCCTGTATAGCTTGTTAAATTTATGGACCCTAACTCAAACAGAGAATTTTTTAGGACAAGTCTTCCTGGCCAAAGTTAGTAAAGTTTGTTCATCACTGTCATTTATTGAAAACATAGCAAGTATGGAAAACAAACTGCCAAGTTCCAGCTTGCAATGAACTAAAAATTATAATGAAATCTATAAGCTTTGCAAAATACTGCTAAGATTTCTACTCTAATCACTATTTTTTTTTCTCACAAATATGACTGACTATTCAACTTCAGCTCTAACTTTATACTTTAGGCAGTCCAGGTTTAATAAATCTGACACCTGCCCTCAAGGATCTGATAGCCTAGGGGAAAAACAGAGGTGAAGCCTTGATAATGGAAGAGTACGTCTGATGTTATACTAGTGTTACACTCCTCTAAAGCAGAAGGAAGTTTGGGGAACTTCCTGGAATAAGTGACACTTGAACAGAGTTTTAAAGGATGGGTAAGACTTAGGAAAGGCATTCAAACAGGCAAAGGGAATGATATGAATGAGAGTGAAAGAAGTGTAAAAATACAAAATGAGCTTGGTCATTTACTAGTAGCTGTGCATGGCTGGGGGAAGAGTGCATATAGGTTGGGCAAAGTGAAAAAGACCTTCATCAGTAGTGGGAAGGAGATGTCCAGTTTGGAGATTAGTACATGGAAAGAAAGAGTACATGGAATAAGAACAATTAAAAGCCTATTACAATAATCTAAGAAAGAAATGAAAAAGTTTAAATGAACTAAGTAGCAGAGAGAATGGAGAATATAAAATGCATATTATGAAAGAGACAAAATCCCCAATATTGGGTGCTTGTGTAGCTAGGACTGGAATGATGCTATGGAAAGAAACTGGAAAGCTTCTAGGCCACCTCACAGGCCTCTAGTTTGGAATTCTATTGTTCTTCACTGAGAGAGAGAACAGGGAGAGAAGCAGGTTTGCAGAATAAAATACTTCAGTGTTTATCATATAGTGTAAGGGGGCTATAAGCAAGACATTCTGGTCAGATAATATCAAAAAATAAGAATAATGGATACACTGGGAAATAGGTCATGAGGGGAGTGGTAGACAGTTATGAACACTGCAGATTGGCTTGTCAGGAGTTCCAGTTTCCCTCTCAAATGCTTTCCTGTACTGCAGAGGCTGGAAACTCCATGCTGCATTTTCCTCACCTCTTGCAGGAAATCAGAGGGTATCAGAAATGAACTTGATTTTGCTCATCAAACATACTCATATGAAAGTTGGATTCAAAACCAAGTTGGAGAGGGAAAGGTGAGGATTGAGCTCGTTTTGATGATGCAGGACATGGTAGAAGTGGCATGGTTCTGGAGACCAGAAGCAACTCCTGAATCTACAGCTTGTGGATTACAACAGTTGTGGCAGGACTTTTAATGGCCCAAGTTATAGATCGTTTTGCTATTTTTTCCCTAGAAGTTTAGCTTACAGTCTATTTCTTCAGTTCTTCTAACCATTCTAGAAGAGTAGTAAAAATTTCTCTTTTAGATTAAACCAAATAATGTGTTTCTGAAAGAATGTACTTCTCAGTAACAGGGATGTCTATAGGTCATGGGAAATGGGAAATCTGGGTTATCTTACCTGGAAAGAATTTGTATGAACACGAAATAGGAAGAAAGTTGTCCATGATTGACCATGGCAAAACAATTTTTATCTGTGGTCATTTGATGAGAAATGAAGCTGAATCTTTGTTAGACCTAGTAACTATTGCACTGAACCATTTGAGTGAGAATGAAAAATACAAACCCTGGGTGTGGTGGAAGGCTCCCTGCTTCTAACTGTACTGGAGAAGAACAAAAATAACAGCATTATAATTATAAATTCTCAGCACAAGGCATAGTGAGAGAGCTTCTACAATTTTCCTGAAACAATCTCTTATTGCTGGCTACAAGGGCTGGTGCAGCCAAAAATCAGCAACAGAGTTGAATACTGTGGGATGTTAAATTACAGCATAGAACAATGCTATTGAATGAGGGGGAGGGAATTGAGGATGGATATAAATGAATGCGAGATCTAAGGCCCTACAACTTCACTGGGACACTTCTGCTTCTAGCTATGATGGAATTTAACAGACCATTTATCCTGTGGAGAATACTTAGAAAGCCAATTACTAAATTTCTCTAAAATACAAAATAATCTGTTTGAAGGTATAGGAGTGTTCCCAGGCAACCAGACCATAGGAAACAAGATCATAAAGTGAAGGGAAGTGTGGATAGGTGGGCTGAACTCCACTTTCCCCTCAAGGTATTTGACAATTCTTTGCTGTAATGTATTGGGGGTGGGGAAGGGAAGGAAACTAGGTGGAGACCTACAGATAAGAAGTAGAGACACTGAGGACTGGTTCAAGATGGCGGAGTAGAAGGACGTGCTTTCACTCCCTCTTGCGAGAGCACCGGAATCACAACTAACTGCTGAACAATCATTGACAGAAAGACACTGGAACATGCCAAAAAAGATACCTCACATCCAAAGACAAAGAAGAAGCCACAATGAGATGGTAGGAAGGGTGCAATCACAATAAAATCAAATCCCATAACTGCTGGGTGGGTGACTCACAAACTGGAGAACACTTATACCTCAGAAGTCCACCCACTGGAGTGAAGGTTCTGAGCCCCACATCAGGCTTCCCAACCTGGGGGTCCAGCAACAGGAGGAGGAATTCCTAGAGAATCAGATTTTGAAGTCTAGTGGGAATTGATTGCAGGACTTCGACAGGACTGGGGGGAAACAGAGACTCCACTCTTGGAGGGCACACACAAAGTAGCGTGTGCACCAGGACCCAGGGGAAGGAGCAGTGACCCCACAGGAGACTGAACCAGAAATATCTGCTAGTGTTGGAGGGTCTCCTGCAGAGGTGGGGGGTGGCTGTGTCTCACCGTGAGGACAAGGACACTGGCAGCAGAAGTTCTGGGAAGTACTCCATGGTGTGAACCTTCCCAGAGTCCACTATTAGCCCAGCCAAAGAGCCTGGGTAAGCTCCAGTGTTGGGTGGCCTCAGGCCAAACAACCAACAGGGAGGGAAACCAGCCCCACCCATCAGCAGACAAGCGGATTAAAGTTTTACTGAGCTCTACACACCATAGCAACAGCAAGCTCTACCCACCACCAGTCCCTCCCATCAGGAAACTTGCACAAGCCTCTTAGATAGCCTCATCCACCAGAGGGCAGACAGCAGAAGCAAGAAGAACTACAATCCTGCAGCCTGGGGAACAAAAACCACATTCACAGAAAGGCAGACAAGATGAAAAGGCAGAGGGCTACGTACCAGATGAAGGAACATGACAAAACCCCAGAAAAACAACTAAATGAAGTGGAGATAGGGAACCTTCCAGAAAAATAATTCAGAATAATGATACTGAAGATGATCCAGGACCTTGGAAAAAGAATGGAGGCAAAGATCGAGAAGATGCAAGAAATGTTTAAAAAAGAACTAGAAGAATTAAAGAACAAACAAACAGAGATGAACAATACAATAACTGAACTGAAAAATACACTAGAAGGAATCAATAGCAGAATAACTGAGACAGAAGAATGGATAAGTGACCTGGAAGACAGAATGGTGGAATTCATTGCTGTGGAACAGAATAAAGAAAAAAGAATGAAAAGAAATGAAGACAGCCTGAGAGACCTCTGGGACAATATTAAATGCAACAACATTCACATTATAGGGGTCCCAGAAGGAAGAGAGAGAGAGAAACGACCTGAGAAAATATATGAAGAGATTATAGTTGAAAACTTCCCTAACATGGGATAGGAAATAGCCACCCAAGTCCAGGAAGCGCAGAGTCCCATAAAGGATAAACCCAAGGAGAAACACACCAAGACACACAGTAATCAAATTGGCAAAAATTAAAGAAAAAGAAAAATTATTGAAAGCAGCAAGGGAAAAACAACAAATAACATACAAGGGAACTCCCATAAGGTTAACAGCTGATGTCTCAGCAGAAACTCTACAAGCCAGAAGGGCAAGGATGTCCACTCTCACCACTATTATTTTTTTAATTTTTATTTTTTGTGGTATGCGGGCCTCTCACTGTTGTGGCCTCTCCCGTTGCGAAGCACAGGCTCCAGACACGCAGGCTCAGCGGCCATGGCTCACGGGCCCAGTCACTCCGCGGCATGTGGGATCTTCCCGGACCGGGGCACAAACCCGTGTCCCCTGCATTGGCAGGCGGACTCTCAACCACTACGCTGCCACCAGGGAAGCCCTCTCACCACTATTATTAAACAAAGTTTTGGAAGTCCTAGCCACAGCAATTAGAGAAGAAACAGAAATAAAAGGAATACAAATTGGAAAAGAAGAAGTAAAACTGTCACTGTTTGCAGATGACATGATACTATACATAGAGAATCCTAAAGATGCCACCAGAAAACTACTAGAGCTAATCAATGAATTTGGTAAAGTTGCAGGATACAAAATTAATGCACAGAAATCTCTTGCATTCCTATACACTAATGATGAAAAATCTGAAAGAGAAATTAAGGAAACACTCCCAATTACCACTGTAACAAAAAGAAGAAAATACCTAGGAATAAACCTACCTAGGGAGACAAAAGACCTGTATGCAGAAAATTATAAGACACTGATGAAAGAAATTAAAGATGATACTAACAGATGGAGAGATATACCATGTTCCTGGACTAGAAGAATCAATATTGTGAAAATGACTATACTACCCAAAGCAATCTACAGATTCAATGCAATCCCTGTCAAATTATCAGTGGCATTTTTTATAGGACTAGAACAAAAAATCTTAAAATTTGTATGGAGATGCAAAAGACCCCGAATAGCCAAAGCGGTCTTGAGGGAACAAAATGGAGCTGGAGGAATCAGACTCCCTGACTTCAGACTATACTACAAAGCTACAGTAATCAACACAATATGGTACTGGCACAAAAACAGAAATACAGATCAATGGAACAGGATAGAAACCCCAGAGATAAACCCACACACCTGTGGTCAACTACTCTACGACAAAGGAGGCAAGGACATACAATGGAGAAAAGACAGTCTCTTCAATAAATGGTGCTAGGAAAACTGGATAGCTACATGTAAAAAAATGAAATTAGAACACTCCCTAACACCATACACAAAAATAAACTCAAAATGGATTGGAGACCTAACTGTAAGACTAGACACTATAAAACTCTTAGAGGAAAACATAGGAAGAACACTCTTTGACATAAATCATAACAAGATCTTTTTTGATCCACCTCCTAGAGTAATGGAAATAAAAACAAAAATAAACAAATGGGACCTAATGAAACTTAAAAACTTTTGCAAAGCAGAGGAAACTACAAACAAGACGAAAAGACAACCCTCACAATGGGAAAAAAATATTTGCAAAGGAATCAATGGACAAAGGATTAATCTCCAAAATATATAAACAGCTCATGCAGCTCAATATTAAAAAAACAAACAACCCAATCCAAAAATGGGCAGAAGACCTAAATAGATATTTCTCAAAAGAAGACATACAGATGGCCAAGAAGCACATGAAAAGCTACTCAACATCACTAATTATTAGAGAAATGCAAATCAAAACTACAATGAGGTATCACCTCACACCAGTTAGAATGGGCATCATCAGAAAATCTACAAACAACAAATGCTGGAGAGGGTGTGGAGAAAAGGAAACCTTCTTGCACTGTTGGTGGGAATGTAAATTGATATAGCCACTATGGAGAACAGTATGGAGGTTCCTTAAAAACCTAAAAATAGAATTACCATATGACCCAGCAATCCCACTATTGGGCATATACCCAGAGAAAATCATAATTCCAAAAGACACATGCACCCCAGTGTTCACTGCAGCACTATTTACAATAGCCAGGACATGGAAGCAACCTAAATGCCCATCGACAGATGAATGAATAAAGAAGATGTGGTACATACATACAATGGAATATTACTCAGCCATAAAAAGGAATGAAATTGAGTCACTTGTAGAGACATGGATGGATCTAGAGACTGTCATACAGAGTGAAGTCAGTCAGAAAGAAAAAAACAAATATCATATACTAATGCATATATGTGGAACCTAGAAAAATGGTACAGATGAACCAGTTTGCAGGGCAGAATTTGAGACACAGATGTAGAGAGCAAACGTATGGACACCAAGGGGGGAAAGTGGCAGAGGGGCGGGGAGGTGGTAGTGGTGTGATGAATTGGGAGATTGGGATTGACATATATACACTAATATGTATAAAGTGGATAGCTAATAAGAACCTGCTGTAGAAAAAAAAAATTAAAAAAAATTAAAAAAAAAAAGAAGTAGAGACACCAGCAGGGCTTTTGGCAACTGCATAGTTCCAGAGAGACAAAAAACAAGATTTGGGACAACAAAGATCCTGAAGAAAAGAGAGGCAGGGAGATGAGAGCCCTGCCCTTGAAGGGGTGTCTCCTCAAGCCATTTGCACAGAGATAGAGACTAAGAAACCACACTGGAAAGCCACTGCAAAGGAGAATAGACTTCTAAGGACTCTCACAGTGTGGAGGATACAAAAAATTAGGGTAAATGCCCACCTAAGAGGCACTACAGAGTTTCACCTGGATTCCAGACTTAATTGCAACCCCAATAAATAACAGCTGTACTGCACTGAGATAATTAGGATCAATCACCCAGTCCACATATGTACATACCCAACAAAGAACATGTATCTGAATTTAAAAATAACCCCTGCAAACTAAGAAAAAAAAGCGAGACAATGCAAAAACAGTAGGATTGGAGACTTGATCCGACATTTCATAGACAAGACTATCAGAGTGGGAATACCCATATTGTAAAAATGTGTTATTTATTAGCTATCATGGAAATGCAAATTTAAATTACAAGAAGATGCTGTGCACACTCACTCAAATGGCTAGAAAATGAGAAGGGCAGGCTATACTAAATATTATCAAGAATGGGATGCTACAGAAACTCTCCTATAAGTTTTCCTTTGCCTATAGAATTGCAAATTAGTTACAGAAGTCATACTGTTTGACCAAGTGATTCTACTTTTCTGTACATATCTAACAGTAAGCTGCACATATATTAACCAAAACACATGCACGGATAGTCATAGAAGCATTATTAGCAATAATAATTTTGGAAACAATCCAAACATCTTCAAATAATAGATTGTCTAAATAAATTGTGGTGTATTTCTGAAATAAAACACTATACAGTGTAAGTTCTCAACTGGCAGTGATTTTGGCCCCCAGAGACACTTGGCACTATCTGGAAGACATTTTAGTTGTCACATCTGGCAGGAGTGCTAATGGCATTTAGTGGGTAGAATCCAGAACACTGCTAAACATCCTGCTTTATACAGGGAAGCTCTCACTGCAAAGATTTATCTAGTCCAAAATGTTTGTAGTGCTGAGGTTGAGGAACCCTGTGTATTAGTTTTCTATAAAACTACAGATTACTATGAACTGATACAAACTACCACAAACTTATTGGTTGAAAACAACACAAAGTTATTATCATACAGTTTTGCAGATCAGAAGTCCGGCATGGGACCCATGAGCTGAAATCGAGGTGTTGGCAGGGCTGTATTCCTTTCTGGAAGCTCTAAGGGAAAATCTGTTTACTTACCTTTTCCAGCTGCTAGACGACATCCACTTTTAATTGTTACATTTCATACTTTATCCTGGACCACCTCCTTCATCTTAAAAGGAGAAAGGCCAGCCCAGTCCTTCTCAGATCGCTCTCTCTGCCTCTTCTACTTTCAAGGACCCTCTCGACTACCTTGAGTTCACCTGGATAGTCCAGAATACTCTCCCTATATTAAGGTCAGCTGATTAGCAACCTCAATTCCATATGCAAATCAATTCTCCTTTGCCGAGTATTGTTAACATTCACAGGTTCTAGGCATTAGGATTGTTGACATCTTTGGGGGCCATTATTCTGCCTACCTCCTCCTGCTACACAGCAATGAAATATTGTACTGTTGCTACACAGAACGGCATGCATGGATCTCACATACATGATGGTGAATAGCTGACACAGATGAGTATATAATTCACAGTTTTGTTTATATAAGGTTAAAAAATGTGCCAAACTAATCCTATTTTTAGTTTGATGGAAATTGAATAGTGATTTCCTGATTCAGCAGGTAGAGTCTCAAGCATAGGACAGGTGGTGGAGTGTTAGCACAGTGTTAGCAAAAGCTGCCTAGTTATGAGAAGGCTTCCTGCTCCTACACTTGACAGGTCAGGACTGGGATAGCAGCTTCCTTGTTAGCCTATTCTGTGGGTAGTTTGGGGGGCTTTTCTAGAAGCTTACCTTAGTCTCCATTTCTTCAGCCTTCCCAAACATTCTGGAAGTGATTTAATCCTCTAAAATGAATCCTTTTCTGCTTAAAGTAGCTTAAGTGGATTAGATTCTCTGTAACTGAAAATTCACCAATATTATAAGGCATTAGCAATAGCTAATAAAAGCTCTTTGTCAGTTGGTATGCAGCATTGCCCTAATACTTTATAAAGATTATCCCATTTAATCCTAACAATCGTTAGGTGTTACTGTCACCTATCTTAAGTGGTACAATTGAGAATCAACGTGGTTAGGTTACTTATCCAGAGCTGGTGATGGTGGTATCAAGATGGAAACCCAAAGCCCTGGTGACCATGTGCCCCTCCTTGTACTTGGCTGTTCAGTTTCATTACCTTTTAGAGTAGAAACATCCAATATATTGACTTCACATAAATTCTTCCAGTAAAGATATAAAGAGCTCAAAGAAGCATTTAGAGCTTGATTTGCCCTCACCCCTTCAATTTATGAGCTACCTGGTGTATCTGTCAGAACACTTGGTTGTAAACAGTGGAATCTGTTCTGGCTAGTTTAATCAGAAAAGTGATGTATTTGAGAATATGAGGTGGTTAATAGATTCACTGGGATACTTTGAGAAAAAAAAAGAATAGACTCAAAAGTGAGCTTCTAGCAGTAATACTCCAAATTGTGACATAGAACCAGACTATTGAGGAAACTGTACTCACTGCCTCTGTTGGGTGCCAAATATCACAAGTTCAACGTGACTGACACTGTGGCCAGTGCTGACTGCACTTCTGTGGCAGGAACCCAGTCTTGCAACAACTGGGAAGCTAATGCTCTTCCTG
Organism: Mesoplodon mirus; assembly: GCF_964341445.2. NCBI lineage: Eukaryota > Metazoa > Chordata > Mammalia > Artiodactyla > Ziphiidae > Mesoplodon > Mesoplodon mirus. Next base: position 76,598,852 of record NC_138980.1, read on the forward strand.
CTCCCACCTCCTGCATCTAGTTGCTCCCGTTACTCATGTCTGACTGGAAGGCCCAGCAGGTGTGTCTGACTGTGGTGCTCTGATCATGTACCTTCATCCTATCTGCAACGGAGGCTGACAATTTACTTCTGATTTCCACACTGGAGAGGTGATGGTCATACTGCAGACATTTCCCCCTGATGAGGAAGGGCATACAAAACTGATGGGGGATGAAAAATGTAATAGATATCCATCACAAACAGGGTTGAAGTTTAGCTCCTACTCTATTTTCTACCCACATACTGAAAGAGTTAAGGATTTACTAGTCCTGAGTGTTTTCCATCATTAGTTAGAACTAGATACCATCGCCTCATATATTTTGAGAGGCTGTCATTGGCTCTGCTCTAAAACAAACTGCTAGTTCAGAAGAATAATCTTTCTTTAATGAAAGATTACGGGAAAGAATATTCACTTCACCAATTATCTATATCACTAATGAATAAAACAAATGGTCATTAGCATGCTGCTGATTTCTCGGCTGTGCATTATTTTATTTTATTTTTTAATAGATCTTTATTGGAGTATAATTGCTTCACAATACTGTGTTAGTTTCTGTTGCACAACAAAGTGAATCAGCCATATGCATACATATGTCCCCCGTAATTTTATTTTTGAGCCTATAGAGGCTCCTGTGTGTTTTGTGTTTGTAATGGAATTTTTAAAACACAGATGTTAGAGTAATCTCGCAAAAATAATTGAAGAATTATGAATTGCACTTATAAATTTTAATCACCATCCCTTTTAATTAGGCTCATTTTCTTCTGAACATGTGATTTTCTGTAATGATTTCACTTCACTGATACTTCATAGATCTTTAAAAGGTCACTGTTAATAACCTTAGTGTGTATTTAGGATTTCAAAGTTCCACTTACTAGATGTACAGAGATGAATTGAGTATATCTTTCCATCAGTCAAAACTCAATTCCTTTCTCAGAGCTTCCACAGTTGATGACTCTTCTCTGCCTTCCCTGCTGCCACTGGCTTGAAATAGATATAGTTAATACACATCCTCTCTTCAGGGAGGAACAAGGAATGCACATTTTTCTGAGAGTTAAAAATGATTTGTAGGGCTTCCCTGGTGGCGCAGTGGTTGAGAGTCCGCCTGCCGATGCAGGGGACCCGGGTTCGTGCCCCGGTCCGGGAAGATCCTACATGCTGCAGAGCAGCTGGGCCTGTGAGCCATGGCCGCTGAGCCTGCGCGTCCGGAGCCTGTGCTCCGCAGCGGGAGAGGCCACAGCAGTGAGAGGCCTGTGTACTGAAAAAAAAAAAAAAAAGATTTGTATTTTTCTGTATTTTTTAGAATTTTTATATGTTAATCTCTTGCCTAGATGATATCAATTAGCTGTATGGCCTTATTACCATAAGCATTTTAAGGCTTCCTTCAAATGCGATGATAGTTCTTTATTTCCATTGTTTATTAAGAACTGTAAGCCTGCTTTATACTAAGAAAGAGTAAGAAAGGTAAGTAATTAATTTAAACAAATATATATAGATCTTCCTGTGAAGATCTTTGTCAGATAAGTAGCAGATACTGATACTGAGAATATAGAGGGGTGTTAAAGAGACCACTTAACTCAAGGTACCTGTAATTAGACAACAAAGACAGACACATGAAGATAATTACATAAATGGAATATTAAGCTGTTACCTAACGCAAGTCCGTGTGCCCGAGGCACAGTGAGGCCAAACAACACCAAAACGTCAGAGTTTGGAGCAGAGAAAGGTTTATGACAGGGCCATGCAAGGTGGCTCATGCCTTAAAAACCCAAACTCCCCCAAAGCTTTCAGCAAAGCCCTTTTACAGGAAAGGTGAGGAAGGGGCGTGGTTAGTTGTTGCAAACTTCTGGGTGTCAGATCCATTTTGTTTTTCTTGAGTTCAGGTCACAATGTTCCTGTAAATCTCCACCAAACAAATGTTATTCTCTGTTCTGACATGAAAGGGCAAGGTCCCAAGGCTGCAGGTCCAGACTCTGGCTAAGAGGAGGGGGTCCCTGGGCTGGACCGTTACCCTGCCCAGGAGTGTTCGTCCAGCACCCAGCCTGGGTCCTCCCACACCCAGGACCAGGTCCCCAGACACCACCCAGCCGTCATCACTGAGGGAGCCAGGTGGCCGGGACCCAGCCGGCCCCCAGGCTCCTCAGGCCGCCCAAACGGGGCCGGTTCCCGAGGACTGCGACCCATGGAGACTGACCGCGGCCATTAGGTCTCGGAGGCGGGGATGAAGGAGAGGCTCACTGCCGCTTTAGGGCCTGCGCCGGGTCAGTGGGCAGCTGCGGCGAGGGCTCTGAAGCCCTGCGGGACACAGCCCGCAGCCTGCGCCTGGCCCCCAAGCTCACGCACCAGCCCAAGGCGGAAGGGCCTGGCGGACCCCAGGCAGAAGGCGGAGATCTACCTCTCACAGTGCTCTCTGCCCTGGGGACCACTGCCCGGCTGTGGGCGGAGTGGGGTCTCTAACCTCCGCGCTAAGGGTCTCCCGTTAGCGGCTGTGCACCCGCCCCGCCCCTATTACGAAGCTACTTTGTGAGCTAGATATTAACATTCCCTGTTACAAAAGCCTCACCCATACTGTGTCCCCCCTGCCCAACTCCAGTTACATCACCTCTTTTTCCCTTTTAATCGAATTCTTGTGAGAGCTGTTGTCTCAAATTTTTCGTCTTCTACTTTATCTAAAACTGTTTCCATGTGAATTCTGTCAACCTCTTACCCTCTTGGTCACTGAAACATCTCTCACCAGGGTCACCAGGGCCCTCTCTTTCTCCACCCCTGAGCAGAATTTAACAGCTGACCACTCTATTTTTGCTGAAACGCTTGCCACTTGATTTCTGTGACACCAGTCTCCTCACTTCCTTTCTTTATCTTTAGACATTTCATTTGGTCCTTCTTTGCAAACTCTTCTTTTTAGGTCTGTCTTTCCAGGTTGCCACTTCTTGGGAGTTCGTCCTCATTCTCCTCTCACTCTGTACATATTCTGGGACATTTCAACCATACCTACTGCTTAAATGATCATTTACACACCAAAGATTCTCAAAGCGCCAATATATCTTCATATCTATGTCCTGAGAGCCACACTCACTCTCCAGCTGCTGTGGGCATGATATCTGGATTTAGAAGCACCCTGGCACATCACCCTCCCACAATGTTCATAAGTGATCTCATGTTTTAGAACAATGATTTCCAAACTTTTGGTCTTAGTATTAACAACTATTAAGCCTCCACAGAGATTTCATTACTGTGCCTTATCACTATACATTTTTGTCACATAGCCTTTGAAAACTTTAAAAATTATTCACTTATCAAAACATAATAAACTCATTACACATTAACCTATATAACATTTTAATGAAAAATAACTATCTGTGGAAAGCAAAAGGCTTAGTGAGAAGAGTAGTGTTGTTTTAAATTTTTGCAACTGTCTATAATGTATGACCAAACACAAGACAGGTGAAGTCTCATATCTGCTTCTGTATTCGAGCTGGAAACTTCTTTGTATAACTAAGAGTAAGTGAGAATTAAAAAGGCAAATGACATATAAATAATACATATGGCACTGACTAGGTACAAAACCTTAACCTCCTCCAATGCTAAAATTTATTATCCCCACGATTATACTAATAACCCTGACTTGATTATCAGAAAACAACATAATTTGAATTAACACCACAACCCATAGCTTGCTAATTAGTCTCACAAGCCTGCTTCTTCTTAATCAGTTCTATGATAATAGCCTTAATTTCTCATTAACATTCTTTTCCAACTCCCTATCTGCACCACTACTGACAGTATGGCTCCTACCTCTGATGTTATTAGCCAGTCAATCTCACCTACTCAAAGGATCACTGACCTGAAAAAAACTATACATCACTAGACTAATCACACTACAAACATTTTTAATCGTAACTTCTACCGCCACAGAACTAATTCTGTTTTACATTACATTCAAGGCCACACTAGTTCCTACACCTATTATCATAACTCAATGAGGCAACCAAACAGACGCCTCAATGCAGGACTCTATTTTTTATTCTACACACTAGTTGGATCACTCCCACTGCTAGTGGCATTAGTGTAGATCCAAAACACCATGGGCTCTCTGAATCTCCTAGTACTTCAATATTGAACCCAACTATTACATTCACATAGGAGGTGGCCTATATTATAGATCCTATGCCTTTCAAGAAACATGAAATGTTGGAATTATTCTACTGCTTACAGTCATAGCCACTGCATTCATAGGCTATGCACTACCGTGAGGATAAATATCATTTTGAGGAACAACAATTATTACAAACCTACTCTCAGCAATCCCATACATCGGCACCACTCTTGTCAAATGGATCTGAGGCAGCTTTTCTGTAGACAAAGCAACACTCACATGATTCTTCACTTTTCATTTCATTCTTCCCTTCATCATTACAGCACTAGTAGCCGTCTACCTACTGTTCCTTCATGAAGCAGGATCCAACAACCCCACAGGAATCCCATCTGACACAGACAAAATCCCATTCCACCCCATTACACAATCAAAGACATCCTAGACACTCTACTACTAATCCTAGCCTCATTAATGCTAGTCCTACTTTCACCCAACTCACTAGGAGATCCTGATATGTGGGTTTTTTTACCTCGCTGAACCCCTGAAATGGTTTCGGGTCCTCAGATCACATTTCAGAACCACTGGTAAAAAGTTCTAAATAACTGGGTTGACCCACATTAATCATTTCAGCTCGGTAGCTGTGACAGAATATCAAAATGAATACCTAGTGCTGATAAAAGTACAGTGAAATGAGTGAGCCTGGGCCCAAATTGGGTAAGGAAGGAAAGTAAGCCAAAGAGAAAACTGTCAGTCTGGCCAAGCCAGATTGGGGGTAACATATACATATGAGAGGGTCTTGAGGACCATGCTGAGATGGAAGGATCATTACTTAATGATGTCCATGAAGGCATTGCTGAGATGGAGGGACAATGTCACAACCAGGATAGCTATCAAGACACAAGAGCCTGCACTAATTTGAGGTAAGGAGTCAAGACACATTGTGGACAGTAGCAAGAGGAGTCAAGAACAAGGAATGAGGATAAAGTACAGGAAGAATGGAGGCCGTCCAGGAAGCTACCTTTCTGAAAAAGGGGTAAGCATCAATTTTCACTGCATTCAACAAGGACCCAGCATCTTACACATGATGTATCATATTAAATACTAAGGAAATAGAAGCATCTCAAGAGTTGGGTACCACGATGGCAAAAATCGTTCAACCAGTAAGACGGTGCAGTTTTCTTCAGTAATCTCACGAATGTAGAAACACTGGACAACTCCAATTCAGGATTTTCTGTGGTCCTTTTTCTTGACGCTTCCAACAAGATGACTCCAAAGGAAAGGTTTGCATTTGTTCCAATTTGTCTAAATTATCCCGAGAGCAGAGCCACCACAAACGGCAAATCCAATTATGCATTGTACAAAGATCCAGGCCATGAGGGAAGGGGCAGCTGAAGCTCTGTTCTTGCTCTGTTTGCCAAGTTATATACTGGAGTGGTTGTTGTTGCTCAGAGTGGCTTTTCTAATTCCATCGCTGAAGGGCGTCATCTTTCTAATTTGCAACAATATGTCACATGGGCAAGCTGTGGTCCTACATGAGAGAAATGTTTTCAAAGTTGAACACCATGATGGAGTTTCAGTGGTCAATGCCATCTTTTTTCCCTGTAGGAAAAAAGCCGCCAAACAAAGTTACCATGGCAAAAAAATCAAATTCTTGTGTTTAAAAAAAAGCACGAGGAGTTGGTGATAGAACTAAAACATTAGCCAGAATCTAATTGTTGTCTCGTAATTTGTAATTTATACCTGGATGTGCACAGTTAAGAGATCATCTAATTAGAAATTCAGAAGGACTGACATCTTTAGTGGAGTTTGAAGTGATGTGGTAAGTGTTAATACAACTATGAAATCTTGATGACCAGGCTCCTCCGTCATTTGCCTAATGTTTCTATCTGCAAATCCCTTGAGCTCAGCTAGGGTAAGTGAGAGGCCAGTTTCAGACACAAGAGTGTGTAGAATCTATGCATTGAAAATAATTTACACAAAGCTGTTACTGTGGCAGCTGAGGTATGAAGATGAACAAGGAGTGCTTACCATCATTTGAGTAATCTAATATTTTCCCCAGAATTATCATGCAAATCAATAAGAATTCTTGATCATTTTTCATGTGTAGTGTACAGTCTTTTATGTCTTTATTTATGTATGTATTTATGTTTGTAGTCCATCCCTTCTTTGGGAAGTGGACTGAAGATTACTCTTTTCCTAATCTGTTTAATTTTGGAGAAATTATGAGACCCAGTCCACTCCCCACCAACACAGAGGTGGATCCATCCATGCTAGCCAATCAGACTCTCTCTTCAGGTGTTACATAGAAACACTCAGATGTGGAAGGAAATTGGATGGCGGTTGTCTGATTACAATGCCCTATAATAAATCTGAAAATCCCTGCTGTTAACGTACCTGAAACTGGGAGAGGACCTTCAAGATGGCAGAGGAGTAAGACATGGAGATCACCTTCCTCCCCACAAATACATCAAAAATACATACATGTGGAACAATTCCTACAGAACACCTACTGAACACTGGCAGAAGAACTCAGACTTCCCCAGAGGCAAGAAACTCCCCATGTACCTGGGTAGGGCAAAAGAAAAAAGAAAAAACAGAGGCAAAAGAATAGGGATGGGACCTGCACCTCTGGGAGGGAGCTGTGAAGGAGGAAAAGTTTCCACACACCAGGAAGCCCCTTTACTGGTGGAGATGGGGGGTGGCAGAGGGGGGAAGCTTCAGAGCTACAGAGGAGAGCGCAGCAACAGGGGTGCAGAGGGCAAAGTGGAGAGATTCCTGCACAGAGGATCAGTGCCAAGCAGCACTCACCAGCCTGAGAGGCTTGTCTGCTCACCTGCTGGGGCAGGTGGGGGCTGGGAGCTGAGGCACGGGCTTCAGATGCCAGATCCCAGGGAGAGGACAGGGGTTGGCTTCGTGAACACAGCCAGAAGGGGGCTAGTACACTACAGCTAGGGAGGAGGGAGTCTGGGAAAAAGTCTGGAACTGCCTAAGAGTCAAGAGACCATTGTTCTGGGGTGCGCGAGAAGAGGGGATTCAGAGTACCGCCTAAATGAGCTCCAGAGATGGGCGTGAGCCGCATCTACCAGAGTGGACACCAGAGACGGGCATGAGATGCTAAGGCTGCTGCTGCAGCCACCAAGAAATCTGCGTGCAAGCACAGGTCACTATCCACGCTTACCCTCCCGGAGCCTGTGCAGCCCACCACTGCCAGGGTCCCGTGACCCAGGAACAACTTCTCCAGGAAAACACACAGTGCGCCTCAGGCTGTTGCAATGTCACACTGGCCTCTGCCACCACAGGCTTGCCCCGTGTTCTGCCTGAGTGAGCCAGAGTCCCCTAACAAGCTGCTCCTTTAACTCCCTCCTGTCTGGGCAAAGAACAGATGCCAGAGGGCAACGTACATGCAGAGGTGGGGCCACATCCAAAGCTGAAGCCCAGGAGCTGTGTGAACAAAGAAGAGAAAGGAAAAATTCTCCGTGCAACCTCGGGAGCAGTAGATTAAATCTCCAAAATCAACTTGATGTACCGTGAATCTGTGGAAAACCTGAATAGGCAACGAATCATCCCAAAATTGAGGTGGTGGACATTGGGAGCAACTGTAGACCTGGGATTTGCTGTATGCGGCTGACTAGTTTCTGATTTTTATGTTTATCTCAGTATAGTTTTTAGTGCTTAATATCATTAGTGGATTTGTTTATTGGTTTGCTTGCTCTCTTCTTTTTTTTATTACTTTATTTTTTTATTTTAATAATTTCTTTTTGATTCTAATAATGTTATTTTATTTTATTTTTTTCTTTCTTTTTTTATCCTTTTCTTTATCCATTTGGCTGACAGTGTCGTGGTGCTCTGACCAGGTGTCAGGCCTGAGCCTTGGAGGTGGGAGAGGTGAGATCAGGATATTGGACCACCAGAGACGTCCTGACCCCATGTGATATCAATCAGCAAGAGCTCTCCCAGAGACCTCTTTCTCAACGCTAAGACACAGCTCCACTCAATGACCAGCAAGCTACAGTGCTGGACACCCCATGCCAAACAACTAGCAAGATAGGAGCACAACCCCATCCATTAGCAGAGACGCTGCCTAAAATCATAATAAGTTCACAGACAGCCCAAAACACACCACGGGACACGGTCCTGCCCACCAGAAAGACAAGATCCAGCCTTATACACCAGAACACAGGCACTAGTCCCCTCTACCAGGAAGGTGACAAAACCCACTGAACCAACGTTACCCACTAGGGGCAGATACCAAAAACAACAGGAACTATGAACTCGCAGCCTGAAAAAAGGAGACCCCAAACACAGTAACTTAATCAAAGGAGAAGAGAGAGAAATACGTAGCAGATGAAGAAGCAAAGTAAAACCACCAGACCAAACAAATGAAGAGGAAATAGGCAGTCTACCTGAAAAAGATTTCAGAGTAATGATAGTAAAGATGATCCAAAATCTTGGAAATAGAATGGAGAAAATACAAGACGCGTTTAACAAGGACTTAGAAGAAATAAAGAGCAAACAAACAATGATGAACAACACAGTAAATGAAATTAAAAATTCTCTAGAAAGAATCAATAGCAGAATAACTGAGGAAGAAGAAAGGATAAGTGACCTAGAAGATAAAATAGTGGAAATAACTACCACAGAGGAGAATAAACAAAAAAGAATGAAAAGAATTGAGGACAGTCTCACAGACCTCTGGGACAACATTAAATGCACCAACATTTGAATTATAGGGATCCCAGAAGAAGAAGAGAAAAGGAAAGGGACTGAGAAAATATTTGAAGAGATTATAGTTGAAAACTTCCTTAATATGGGAAAGGAAATAGTCAATCAAGTCGAGGAAGAGCAGAGAGTCCCATACAGGATAAATCCAAGGAGAAACATGTCAAGACACAGATTAATCAAACATTCAAAAATTAAATACAAAGAAAAATATTAAAAGCAGCAAGGAAAAAACAACAAATAACACACAAGGGAATCCCCATAAGGTTAACAGATGATCTTTCCTCAGAAACTCTGCAAGCTGGAAGGGAGTGGTAGGACATATTTAAAGTGATGAAAGGGAAAAACCTACAACCAAGCTTACTTTACCCAGCAAGGATCTCATTCAGATTAGACAGAGAAATTAAAACCTTAACAGAAAAGCAAATGTTAAGAGAATTCAGCACCACCAAACCAACTTTACAACAAATGCTAAAGGAACTTCTCTAGGCAGGAAACACAAGGGAAGGAAAAGACCTACAATAACAAACCCAAAACAATTAAGAAAATGGTAATAGGAACATACATATCGATACTTGCTTTAAATGTAAATGGATTAAATACTAACACCAGAAGACATAGACTGGCTGAATTGATACAAAAGCAAGACCCATATATATGCTGTCTACAAGAGACCCACTTCAGACCTAGGGACATACAGACTGAAAGTGAGGGGATGGAAAAAGATATTCCATGCAAATGGAAATCAAAAGAAAGCTGGAGTAGCAACTCTCATATCAGACAAAATAGACTTCAAAATAAAGACTATTACAAGAGACAAAGGAGGACACTACATAATGATCAAGGGATCAATTCAAGAAGAAGATATAACAATTCTAAATAGTTATGCACCTAAAATAGGAGCACCTCAATACCTAAGTCAAATGCTAACAGCCATAAAAGGGGAAATCGACAGTAACACAATCATAGTAGGGGACTTTAACCCCCCACTTTTACCAATGGACAGATTATCCAAAATGAAAATAAATAAGGAAACACAAGCCTTAAATGACAAAATAAACAAGATGGACTTCATTGATATTTATAGGACATTCCATCCAAAAACACCAGAATACACTGTCTTCTCAAGTGCTCATAGAACATTCTCCAGGATAGGTCATATCTTGGGTCACAAATCAAGCCTTGGTAAGTTTAAGAAATTTGAAATCATATCAAGTATCTTTTCTGACCACAACGCTATGAGACTCGATATCAATTACAGGAAAAAAAATCTGTAAAAAATACAAACACATGGAGGCTAAACAATACACTACTAAATTACCAAGAGATCACTGAAGAAAGCAAAGAGGAAATCAAAAAATACCTAGAAACAAAAGACAATGAAAACCAGATGACCCAACACCTATGGGGTGCAGGAAAAGCAGTTCTAACAAGAAAGTTTAGAGCAAAAAAATCCCACCTCAAGAAACAAGAAACATCTCAAATAAACAATCTAACCTTACACCTAAAGGAACTAGAGAAAGAAGAACAAAAAACCCCCAAAGTTAGCAGAAGGAAAGAAATCATAAAAATCAGATCAGAAATAAATGAAAAGGAAATGGAGGAAAAAATAGCAAAGCTCAATAAAACTAAAAGCTGGTTCTTTGAGAAGATAAACAAAATTGATAAACCATTAGCCAGACTCATCAAGGAAAAAAGGGAGAAGACTCAAATCAATAGAATTAGAAATGAAAAAGGAGAGGTAACAACTGACACTGCAGAAATACAAAGGATCAGGAGAGATTACTGCAAGCAACTATATGCCAATAAAATGGACAACCACGAAGAAATGGACAAATTCTTAGAAAAGCACAACCTTCACAGACTGAACCAGGAAGAAATAGAAAATATAAGCAGACCAATCACAAGCACTGAAATTGATACTGTGATTAAAAATCTTCCATCAAACAAAAAGCCCAGGACCAGATGGCTTCACAGGCAAATTCTATCAAACATTTAGAGAAGAGCTAACACCTATCCTTCTCAAACTCTTCCGAAATATAGCAGAGGGAGGAACACTATCAAACTCATTCTATGAGGCCACCATCACCTTGATACCAAAACCAGACAAAGATGTCACAAAGGAAGAAAACTACAGGCCTATATCACTGATGAACATAATGCAAAAATCCTCAACCAAATACTAGCAAACAGAATCCAGCAGCACTATAAAAGGATCATACACTATGATCAAATGGGGTTTATCCCAGGAAAGCAAGGATTCTTCAGTATACACAAATCAATCAATGTGATAAACCATATTAACAAATTGAAGGGGAAAAAGCATATGATCATCTCAATAGAAGCAGAAAAATCTTTGGACAAAATTCAACACCCATTTATGATAAAAAACCCTCCAGAAAGTAGGCATAGAGGGAACTTGCCTCAACATAATAAAGGCCATGTATGACAAACCCACAGCCAACATCATTCTCACTGGTGAAAAACTGAAACCATTTCCTCTAAGATCAGGAACAAGACAAGGTTGCCCAGTCTCACCACTATTATTCAACATAATTTTGGAAGTTTTAGCCACAGCAATCACAGAAGAAAAGAAATAAAACTAATCCAAATCAGAAAAGAAGTAAAGCTGTCACTGTTTGCAGATGACATGGTACTATACATAGAGAATCCTAAAGATGCTACCAGAAATCTACTAGAGCTAATCAATGAATTTGGTAAAGTAGCAGGATACAAAATTAATGCACAGAAATCTCTTGCATTCTTATACACTAATGATGAAAAATCTGAAAAAAAATTAAGGAAACACTCTCATTTACCACTGCAACAAAAATAATAAAATACCTAGGGATAAATCTACCTAAGGAGACAGAAGACCTGTATGCAGAAAAATATAAGATGCTGATGAAAGAAATCAAAGATGATACAAAGAGATGGAGAGATATACCATGTTTTTGGATTGGAAGAATCAACATTGTGAAAATGACTCTACTACCCAAAGCAATCTACAGATTCAATGCAATCCCTATCAAACTACCAATGGCATTTTTTCACGGAACTGGAACAAAAAAGTTCACAATTTGTTTGGAAAGACAAAGACCTCAAATAGCCAAACCAATCATGAGTACGAAAAACGGAGTTACAGGAATCAGGCTCCCTGACTTCAGACTATACTACAATGCTACAGTAATTAAGACAGTATGGCACTGGCATAAAAACAGAAATATAGATCAATGGAACAGGACAGAAAGCCCAGAGATAAACCCACACACATATGGTCACCGTATCTTTGATAAAGGAGGTAAGAATATACAATGGAGGAAAGACAGCCTCTTCAATAAGTGGTCCTGGGAAAACTGGACAGCTACACATAAAAGAATGAAATTAGAACACTCCTTAACACTATACACAAAAATAAACTCAAAATGGATCAAAGACCTAAGTGTAAGGCCAGACACTATAAAACTCTTAGAGGAAAACATAGGCAGAACACTGTATGACATAAATTACAGCAAGATACTTTTTGACCCCCCTCCTAGAGAAATGGAAATAAAAACAAAAATAAACAAATGGGACCTAATGAAACGTAAAAGCTTTTGCACAGTAAGGGAAACTATAAGCAAGACGAAAAGACAACCCTTAGAATGGGAGAAAATATTTGCAAACGAAGCAACTGACAAAGGATTAATCTCTAAAATATACAAGCAGCTCACGCAGCTCAATATCAAGAAAACAAACAACCTAATCCGAAAATGGGCAGAAGACCTAAATAGACATTTCCCCAAAGAAGATATACAGATCACCAACAAACACATGAAAGGATGTTCAATATCACTAATCACTAGAGAAATGCAAATCAAAACTATAGTGAGGTCCACCTCACACTGGTCAGAAAGGCCATCATCAAAAAATCTGCAAACAATAAGTGCTGGAGAGTGTGTGGTGAAAAGGGAACCTTCTTGCTCTGTTGGTGGGAATGTAAAATGATACAGCCACTATGGAGAACTGTATGGAGGTTCATTAAAAAACTAAAAATAGAACAACCATGAGACCCAGTAATCCCATTATTGGGCATATACCCTGAGAAAACCGTAATTCAAAAAGAGTCATGTACCACAATATTCTTTGAAGCACTGTCTACAATAACCAGGACACGGAAGCAACCTAAGTGTCCATTGACAGATGAATGGGTAAAGAAGATGTGGCACATATATACAATGGAATATTACTCAGCCATAAAAAGAAATGAAATTGAGTTATTGTAGTGAGGTGGATGGATCTCGTGTCTGTCATACAGAGTGAAGTAAGTCAGAAAGAGAAAAAGAAATACTATATGCTAACACATGTATATGGAATCTAAAAAAAAAAAAATCGTTCTGATGAACCTAGGGGCAGGACAGGAATAAAGATGCAGACATAAGAGAATGGACTTGAGGACACGGGGAACAGGAAGGGTAAGCTGGGATGAAGTGAGAGAGTGGAGTTTATATATATACACTACCAAAGGTAAAATAGATAGCTCTTGAAAGCAGCCGCATAGCACAAGGAGATCAACTCCGTGCTTTGTGACCTACTAGAGGGGTGGTATAGGGAAGGTGGGAGGGAGACGCAAGAGGGAGGGGATATGGTGATATATGTATACATATAGCTGATTCACTTTGTTATACAGCAGAAACTAACACACATTGTAAAGCAATTATACTCCAATCAAGATGTTAATAAATCAATCAATCAATCAAACAAAATCACACTGTAAAAAAAACACTTAAAAAAATAAAATAAATAAAATAAAATAAACACCTGAAACTTCTGATTTTGGTCTTGTCTAAGATTTAGGTTTTCAACTTTTCCTTTGATTTTGTGAGTTACACAGTTTTCTTCTGATATATTCTTTTTTCCCCACGTAAGTTAAGCATAATTAGTTTCTGTCGATTGCAACCAAAGAAATCTGACAAAATTAGATACAAAAATTGTGCTCTAGGCAATAGACCCTCAAGAAAATGTGAGTTACCTGGATTTAATTTTTTGAGGAGATAGAGTAATATAGGAAGACTCCTGGATAAGAAGTTAACTGCTCATGGTCTATCTTTACAAGAGTACTAATCAAGTCTACTCACTGGGAGTCATGTGCCCACTGATGATGAAACTCTCTGGCATTGGAAGTTAGTGCAAAAGGCTAATTTAATGGGGCTAAGGGATGCCAGACAGTGGGGTGGAATATTTGATCCTGATGGTATTGGGTAAGTTAAAGCCAGAAACACTAGCTCACATTGTGAAATGATCACTCAAGATATAAGATAAAACTATTAGCCTTTCTGTGATAGTGCTAAAAAACATACCTTATTGATTGTAGCAGTTGGTCAGAGATCACTGAAAATTGAACTGGGAGGTTGATTTTTTTGAGTTGCTGAGTTACAGCAGCCTTTGGGTGAATAACCTTGCCAAGTCTTTTAAGTGAAAGTTAGAGCCTTGATCAAATAAGAGTGAGATTTTTATAACTGAAATCAATAAAATCTGAGAGGATTTTGAAAGCTTTGAGAACTCTGAACTAATGAATCCATCTGAAGTAATTTTCATTGCTCCTCTCTTGGCTGAGTATGATGTGTCTCCTTTGAAAGAGAAAGCTGAAACTTCCACTAGTGCCTTATTGGTTCTCAGTAAGCAGGATTTTAACAATCTCAATATTGCTTAGGTGATACAATGAAAAATCAGAGTAAAAATGTTTGCAAGAATTTGTGAAGTTAAAGTGTCTGGGGAAATGGATATTTTGAGTGCTTAACCCAGGAAGGTTAAACACAATTTTCAATTGGGCTAAATTTTTTCTGTACCCAACATGATAGCTCTATTTAGATCTAAACATTTTCTAGGTTCTTTAGTACAACTTAGACTGAACAAAGACCTTAAATGGCATAATAAGAGTAGAAAAATCTTGGTGTAATTTGGAAGATAGACTTGAAAGAATTTGGGAGACAAAAATGCTAGATTGTATATCCCATGCTTTCAAAAAACCCTACCTTGGGCTTCCCTGATGGCGCAGTGGTTGAGAGTCCACTGCCAATGCAGGGGACACGGGTTCGTGCCCCGGTCCGGGAAGATCCCATATGCCACGGAGCAGCTGGGCCCGTGAGCCATGGCCACTGAGCCTGCGCGTCCGGAGCCTGTGTTCCTCAAAGGGAGAGGCTGCAAAAGTGAGAGGCCCACGTACTGCAAAAAACAAAACAAACAAAAAAAACCCCAAAAACCTACCTCATTCTAAGGCTCCCAAACTTTTCCTTCACACTTGTGATGAAGAGTAGATTGATGGGAGAGCACTAGAATCTTTAAAACAAATTTACTGGCTGTTCATTCTAGGCCAGGAATTCTAGTGCAAATGGCCATTGAATGGGACAAAACTGGACTCTATGATTTTAGTAAAAATGGGAGGAACCTGGTGGGCAGAGCCTACATAGCAGAAAATGGAGCAGAAGTGTAGGAAGAGTTAACGTCTCAGGGGATGATTGGACACTCAGAATTCTCTAGGATGGTTAAATAATTATAGTCTACCAAAATTGACTAGAAAGTCAACTATGTCTAACTTAAATTGTAAAAACTCCAAATTCCAAATCTGATGAACAGATGCCTGATCTGAGTCACAACAGTAGAAAGTCCCAACCTCTAACTAGGTCTCATGCCTGAGTCAGATCAAGACTCAGAGAGCACTTTGGGTAAAGAAGGGGTCAGGTACCATTAGGGAGAGTGTTTTGAATTTGTCAAATTTATACTTAAGTGGAGCACAGGGTGACAAATGGTGAGCTGCTGCACTTCAACAATGGACCACAAGGGACACTGAAGTAGAGAAGTTTATTAGTCACAGGTCCTGAAGGAAGTACATGAGACACCTGGGGGGCAAATGAGGTCAAGGCAGAGTGCAGACAGAGAGAGGCAGGACCTGAGGCACATGTCTTTATTAGGGTCTGTGGGTGGAGTGGTTTGGTGTTCTCCAGCTCAGGGCAGATTTGTCAATTCAATCTGTAAGAGGAGGGCTTTGGTAAGCTCCATTGTGGGGTCTTATCTAAGGGGCACACAAGAGGAAGGCACTGAGAAGCAAGAGAGAATATTGATCACAAGGGCTGTAGGAGGAATCATATCAGGAACTTACACTAGCCTGTGACACTGTGGGCTACTACCTAGGGTTTGTGCCTGCTTGAAGGGGCTAGTGTCAGTTTAAGGTCACTGCAGGCCATTTGGCCAAACAAAATGGAGGCTGAGACAGCAATACCATGGAGTATTAGCTAAATTCTTGACAGAGAGACACTGTGATAATACACGTGTCTACCTTCATTCAACTGTTTCCTAAAGGAACTCTTGAATAAGGAAGGGCTATAAGATACTGGCTGAGAACTGACATTAATTTCTGGAGGTCCAGTATTCCAGTTCAGCCCAATGGTTATAATGGGTATTAATTGGTGTAAAAGTATGTCTGTGCTAGGTTTGCTTCCTGGTAGCCTCAAAGGGATCTTCCATATTATTTATGGTTATTTTCCAAGTCTCTTATTATATAGCTGAATACATATCTTGAACAATGGAAAGGATCCCATACCCATGAAGCAAATCCTTCAGTCTCTTCTTTCCTTCCAAATTAGCAAATTCAAAGTAAAATCATTTCACTGAAGGAACTGCAAGATTAGTATCTATATTCTGATCACAATATCCTTAAATTCCACAGATGGAGAGTTAAAAACACTGAAAGTCTTGGAGAATGACAAAGGGTTATTATAAACCTAATCAGGTGATGACTTGAATTGATGTTTGTATTTCAGTTGTGGTTTTCTTACTGAGGCAAATTAATGCAATGCCTAGCACATAGTAAGGAATTATGTCAGCTGAATATGGTTTTTTTAAAATTTTTATGAATAGCATGAGTATTTTGCTTTAACCTAGCAGTATTGCAGTATACCCTCACCATCCAGACACTGATTCATTTCCTCTTCTGACAAATACTACAATCTAGTTTGGACTGAAATTCATGATGACATTATATCACAGACCTTTGCAGTGTGAAGTTTACACTTTGATAACATTATGCCTACAGGCTTTGAAGAATAGGAAGTAATATGAACCCTGGATGTCTTGGTGTTATTTCTGAGGCTGAAATCCTTAGTCAGATTCTCCTATCTAGACCCCAAATCACTTCACACTTATAAAATTAATAATTTTTTTCTCTCTCTCTTTCTTAGGAAAAAGAAAGAATAACATTACCAAATAGTGAATTTTAAACAAATAAAATGTAGCATTTCAGAAAAATTCATTTCTCATGTTGTAGCAAATTGAATGTGTGATATTTCCTGAGTTTCTCTAAGAAATACATGTCCCAAATACATGTCAGTTTATATTAATAGCACTAATAAAGGACAGGAGGGACCTGTACAATGAGCCTTCCTTCTCTGTGATGGTGAAGATTTTGTAGAATTCACCTGTGAAACCTGGTGCTTTATGTGGGGTAGCTCCTTAATAACTTTCTCCAATTCTTCTATGGAAAATGGTCTATATAAGCTTCTTAACTCTAATAGGATTAATTTTTACAACCTGTATTTCCTTGGGAAATAATCCATTTGGTCTAGATTTTCAAATATATTTGCATAGACATCTGCAAAATAGTATCTTAAGATTTTTTTAAATTTCTTTTTTCAAAGGCTATTTCCTTATTGTCACTTTTTATTTTGTATATTTGTGCTTTTTCCTTTTTTCCTTGATCAAGTTATATATTTTGTTTGTTATTTTGAGCTATTTTACTAATGTTTTCCCAAAAACAGCATTTTGAGTTCTTAATTAGGCATTCTGGTTTTTCTATTCTCTAATTCATTAATTTCCATTCCCTCTCTGGGATTTGTTCTTCTTTAAGTTCTATCTTTTTTCATGTACCAATAGCATCACATTTAAAAAGAAAATTTAGCAATATGAAGAGCTCAAAAGTATTGTCCTCCTGGCCAGAGATGATAAAGACAATTAGAGCAAAATGTTTTCTTTATTACAGTCTTGTGTATTGTGCCTAATAAAGTATTATTTGGTTCATTACACATTTATATTACCAAATATATTTTGGAAGCCCTAGACTGGACATAACATATATTAACTAATAAAAAGAAATACATCAGAAAAGGATGTGTTTCTGCCTTAAAGGCATATTTATCTCAATAATTTAAAAAGTTTTATTTATCAATAACAAAAGAAGATTAATGGAAAATATATTTCACTGTTTTATATTTTATTCTTATCAGAATATTTAAGTTATTAAACTTTTTGAAAATGCAGATTTCAGGTATTCTGTGAACCTTAATTCTTTGCAAAAAAGTGGGAAATTACATGAAGTATACTGAAGTGATGGAGAAAGAAGCATGTTTACTCTTTGGCTGATAATCTAAAAAATGAAAAAGAAAACTCATGTCTTTTGCTGTTGTCTTGTCCTGAATGTAAAATGAGGTAGTTTTCTCTTCCCTTCATCTCTCTGAACTCCCACAATACTTAGGACACTACTGGAGTCATGAATTTTTATGTAGTGTGTGTGTGTGTGTGTGTGTGTGTGTGTGTGTCTGTGTGTGTGTTTTACTTTCATTTTTTAATTTAAGCTATAAGTTCTAAGAGGACAGAGGCTAGTGTTCTGTTCTGGGCTCACCTGAGCACCAAGCAAACTGCCCAGCATACTTGAGGCTAATGAAAAAATTTATTTCATCCATCTAAAAGAAAATATTTTAGTTATCCATCCTGTCATGTTCATCCTGTATAATTTAATTTTAAAAAGTAAAACCTGCCATCAAATTCCCTATAAGGTAAATTCTGGGCCAATTATATCTATTGCTAAGGTTGCGAGCAGTGAGAGAGACTTGTGCTGTACACTGCTTTTCCATGGTAACGTGGGGATGGGCAGTTACTAGACGTTAACATCCTACTCAGGTAAAGACAAAGGACAGAGAAGGTGTCAGCCAGGCAGTAAGTTTGCGCCAAAGACTTAAGATAAAATGCTTAGTATGTTTCTTTTTTTTTCTTAACATGGGATTTCTTATTGTTAACAGGGTATTGATGATAGAAATTTTGACCTAGGTAAACTGAAGTATTAATTCTGTTTCATACACCTGAGTGTGCATGAAGAGTATACAGTATTTCAAAATAGACCGAGACTCTACATTTTTAATTTAGTCTGTTTAGTCATATAAAGAACTTTCTTTCTTCTATTCCTAACAAATTTTTCTCATATTCTTACCTTCTTCCTAGTAGATGACTGATTTTGGAGGCTGGGAATAAAAATGCTCATGGTCAATGGTTTATTATCAAGCAGTGTTAATTTTCCATCTCAGGAGAATGACCTCATAAGATAATTTCTAAAACCACACTGAAGGATCACAGAGCTCAATGTTAAATTATTTTTAACATATTCATTAGGAAAGATTGTTTTTTTTTTAATTAAAAAACCACCTGTCTTGGACACTAAAGATTTGGAAATGCTTAGACAATTGTTTTGAAAAGCCAACAATTTCTACCAATACATACCCAGTGAAAGAGAGAGAGAGAGAGAGAAGAAATAGCGTAATAAGATCATTTAAAAGCGCTCAGGAACAATTGATGCAAAAGATAATTTCAGAGAGCTAATGAGAAAGCTAGAGCTTTCCAGATTCCTAGTTTCTTATCAGTGTTGCTATCTCTTTTCTCTCAGTGGGAGATATGAAATTAGACAGGATGGTGCATGTAACTATAAAGGTCAGAAGAAGTGGTTCTTGGACCTGAACAGGAAGATTTGGTGTCTAGGCACCACGAAGAATCTTCAAGTGCACTGACTGGACAACAGACATATATGTAACTTCCTTTTCCCTTCTCATTACTCTAAATATTCACCAATAAAACAATAAACGTTGCATGTTTCAATAAATTTTGTAATAATTGTTTTAAATCAAATTGTTTATATAGACAAAGGCCTCATATACAATATTTGCACAGGGCCTCCCACATTCAGTGGCAGCCCCAGCACCAAGTTATTGCTGATCAAGTACCAAGAATCCAAAATGTGCCAAACTCTCTACATTTGGTACATTTTTTAACACTAATCTTCACAACTTCTCTATTGGGTAATTTTTTAAAAAACTTGTTAACAGTTTAAAAGAAGAAACGATTTAGGCTCAAAGATGCTAAGAAACACAGCCAAGGCTACAAAAGCCATGAGTCAAGCATAGATTTACTTCTAGTTTGTTCAACTCCAAAGTCCAAGCTCTCTCTTACTAAGTCATAATCATGAGCAATGACAGAGTAGAATTCTTCAAAGCAGATGTTTGGGAGGCACTGCTGCAATTACCCTAAATATCTTTTAGTATCATCTCATTTGAAATGGCTTAAAAGAGTGTGCAAACCATGAAAATCACAACAATAATAAAATGAATAAAAACCATTATCCTTACACTTAGGGATAATCATCATTGGTCCAAAGCCTCTTGTGTTTTCTCTGCTTCACTTGCCTGGCTCTGTGGAGAAGTCATGGTAGAGGGGTATAGGACAGTGAGAGTTTAGATGATGCTGGATCTAGTCTCTGGAGTACATTAAGAAAGAGAATCGCAGATTAAAGTTCACTTTGTGCTCTCTGCTGGCAATGAGTGTGGTATATTGATAACACAGATTTAACTGGCTGAAGGCTGTAAAAGAAAATTGCTGGACATTAAATTGCTGTACACCAAGGTCTACTTATATGGTACATTTAACTTTTCAAAACACTTTAATATGGATTATATCATGTCATCCTTTTCAAGTTGTGTGGGATTGATTGCAGATGCAACTTGTCAACTCTGGACTTTGAATGTGTTTGTAGTCTGTAAACATGTGCTCATTCAATGTTAGTGCTGGGAAGGACTCTAAAAATCACCTAGTTCAACCCCTTTAATCTACAAAGGAGGAAACTAATACTCAGGTTAAATAATTCACATAGTGCCCTACGGTGGATTAGTAGAAAAGCCATGACTACAAACAGAGTTTTTATTTGCAGTGATATAAACTGATGTGCTTTTTGGTTCTGAACATATTTTTTAGTCCCTGTCCTTTAATTTTAGACAGGAGCTAAACTGTGGGGGATTGTGGTGGGAAGCACAACAGAACAAGAGAGTACGATCAGTAATTGCTGCATACTAGACTTTTAAAATACTCTAACAAACAATAGGTTAAGAGAAAGGGCTTTCTAGAGATTTAGATGCTCTTGTGGGCTTGCACCTGACTCACTCAGGACCAGTTCTTCAAGGGGTAGGGGTGCGTGTGTTTATGTAAACAGCTAAGTTTAGAGATTCAAGTGTAGAGGGCACAGTGTCTTGCTTCCCATTTGAAAAGCAATTGCAGCCATGGGATGGTTCTCTTATCTCCCAGATATTGGAGAAGTAGAATAGAATTCGCTGCATGGATTTTTAGAGTCAGAATAGGCCTCAGATGGCTACAGAAGTTTTTTAAAGATCCAGAATGACTTAGAATAACTCTAACTTTCTTTTGTCACAAGAGGGTACAGGATTATGTGAGAGAGGGATGGCAGACCTGAAGACATCACTCAACCATGATGTAGAGGCTGGGGAGTGCAAGTACCAATGACTGAACTGACATCTTATATAGGAAAACCAACAGAAGGAAGATACCAGTCATGCAGACCAGCCTCGGTGAGGGAATCTCAGCAGATACCACAGTGGACAGAGCCAATTATCACAGACCAGGTAATTCACCTGCTATGAGCTCTCCAGAATTTAGATGATTACCAGAGAGAGGAAAAAATTGGGAGAAATTACAGAACTGACTTTATGCCTGAAGTGACCTAGGATTGACTAAGTTTCTATTTTATGATATCAGAAGAAATGTATATACTTGAAATATAAGTAAAGAGGAATGATATATTAAAGTTACATATTTGTGCCCTCATGAGTTTTATGGTCTTAGGCAATTGTAACCACTAATCTTGACCTCAGACTGATGTCTTACCATCTAAAAAAATTATGTAATTTACATTAAAATGGGATAGTTTTCTGTGTGGAGATGTGTGTGGAGATGAAGCATTAAAAAGAAACATTAAAATTCATTGATTCTCCAAGAAAGTTTAGCATTTTCTCTTGTCATGATTTTGGATCAGAATTGGATTAAATGATGGATCAGGCTGGCAGTTGTCAGAGTGGCTACCCAAAAGAGATGCTGAAACATTGAAAATGATTAAAACCTGGAATAAAGGCATAGATCAAGTCTGTTATTTCAGGTTGTTACTCATGACTCTTTAGCTAATCAGAAAGTGCAATTTTGTCTCTCTCCTCTTTGTGTCTCTACTTATTTTGAATTGAAATATATTACACTATTAAATGTGTAGGCTCAATTGCCTCCTAAGGAAGATGGGGCCTAGGTGCTGGAAAATCTTTCATTTTCTGAGCATAATCAACATGTCTCTCCTCATCAAAATGGCCTTGGATATATTGAATTTATATGAAGTAGTGGGTTAAATCATATGGTTTGGAGCAGGAATATGGGATAAGGTTAAACTGCTGTCCATAATAAACCAAGAGAGAGATTGGTTGTGGTTTTAGTGGTGGTGAGTGGAGTTGACTGGGGTAACACAGGATTGAGGCAAGCATTATAGAGCCAGAGGGAGGAAAGGGGAAGGAAAACACTTGATGGATGTGAGACCAAGAAGGGGAACTTGGAAGGGGGCAAATACAGTGGAAAATTTTGAAATGAATGCTATACACTGTGAAATACAATCCCTTTCCATGTGACCTGTGTTAACTTTAATAAACTCACCATTACTTATTAATGTTCCTTTGTGAAGAGAATTTTATTTGGGGAGAGCTTAAAGGAAAAGGCCAAGTTACAAATTTAAAGAAAGAAGTGTATAATTTTTTTTTATCATTAGAGAATTATTCTCTTAAAAAAGCAAACTGACAGAATCAGAAGAAAGAGACTAATTCACGATTGTGGTCAGAGAATTCTAGCATATGCTTCTCAGAAACAGGTGAAAGAGACAAATTATTATCACCAATATCAAAGTTGAGTAATACAATTAATAAGATCAAACTAATAGCTATAAATAAATCTTGGCATATAACAAGCAAGGAATGTGTATGTTAAACAATCACTAAATTCACTTGAAATAGTTCCATGTCCCTAAAGCTTTGGACAACTTACTCTATAGTACACCAAAAATCTGGCATTTCCACTTAAGTTAGTATAGGCCACCTGTGGGTTCACATTTTGGACAACTAACCAAAAAAACTGTTAGAACCATTTTCAGCCCTTCAGTTTTGACTACAGAAAATCTGATTAGTAAGCTCTTTCAATAAATTCATGCTGATCCAATTTTATATTGCTTCCACCTTGGCCCTACACTCATAAACTCCATTCCTACACATATTTACCAGCTTTCTGGGAAGTCATTATTCTGTGCATATCAAATGTCCTCACAGGTCATACCTGGTATTTTACCCTCTGGACCCTACTGGATCTCAAGTTTAGTTACAGGTCTAGAAGCAAGAGCAGTCAGTGGTGGGAGCAGGTCCTGGGCAGCATCAGTAGTACCTTGCAAGATAGCTACCTCAGGGAAAGCAGGTTCTTCACACAAGGGGAGACTAACCTGCTGAGGCAGAGGTTAACAGGC
The DNA here is from genome assembly GCF_964341445.2 of Mesoplodon mirus. NCBI lineage: Eukaryota > Metazoa > Chordata > Mammalia > Artiodactyla > Ziphiidae > Mesoplodon > Mesoplodon mirus. Next base: position 76,622,329 of record NC_138980.1, read on the forward strand.
TGCTCCTACAAGCAAAAGAGGCTTGGCAGAATTGGGGGGTTTAGAGTCTTGAGCTTCATTAGAATCTGCCTATATGACCCCGTTCCAATTTTTCAGGTTCTACTGCAGCTATATGAATGCTCTAATTTTAACAATAGAGATTCTATAGAATTGGGAATTCGATTTGCCTTTGCAATTCGACCACTCACAGATCAGAAATTGGGTTTGATTTTCAGAAATGTCTTCCCTGTGGCTGTAAGAGATAAGAATTTCCTCCAGGACTGTTATTAAAGCTTTTAGTTCCCTTATGCAGACCTTTAGCTTGAAATTTAAAGCCCTGAGCTCATTATTTGCTTTCCCCAATTTCTGCAGCACAACCACCAACCAACTCCACTATACTCCTTATTTTCACTAAAACATTCTATGGCAGCAATTACTAGGTCACCCAGAGCCTTGGATTCTATAGGCACTTGATTACAGTTATTTATAGGTGATAATTTGAATAACTGTTGTACAGCTACATGTCATGGATGACATGTCCTTTTTACCCCTAGAAATGAGGCCATTAATGCTTATAAGTCTAATCAGATCAGAGGATCTAGTCCAGGAAACTCAAAATCATTTCAGAGAGCTAATCCTGAAGATTTTGCTCCTCTGGAGCCACTCTTGGTAACAAATTCTGTACTAGTAAGCCTTCAATCAGAGAAGAAGAACCATTAGGAGATGTAGATATAAATATAGATGTAGATGCAGATATGTAGAAATAGAGATCTGTGGATACAGATATAGATAGATTAAAGGATTTGCTACAAGAATTTGACCTATGCAATTATGGGATCTTGTTAGTCAGTGTCTATAAGACACTGCCTCTGATGCTGGAGCTGAAGTCCGAAGGTCAGGCAGTCAGGAGAGAAAGATGGATATAATGTAGGGAAGAGCAATGACAAGCTATGACCCACAAACAAGAAACACATGTCAGTTCTTGCTATCTCTACCACGATGCCATGGATGTCTTGCAAAAGAAGCTATTGCTATGGGCCTTCATCATAGAATGTGACATGCTCAGGAATTAGAGAAATTGAAGGGGGATCAGGGAAAGGTGGATCTTGATTACTGTCCTTTCCAATAAGATAAGCCAGCAGATAAACCATAATATGTGAGCTGCAAAATGGATGAGTTTTTATTTCCACCTTTCTAATCCTGCATAAGAGCATTTCTTTTGAGTTACCCAGACTAGAAATATACAGAAAAAGGAAATTATAGGAAATGTATTTCAGTCTAGCCAAACTGACACACTTCGAAGCACCACCAAATCTTTACTGATTTATTATCTTATTGTTCTGCCAATTCCTGAGAGAGGAGTGTGGAAGTCTTCCACGACAGTTGTGGATAAACTGGTTTCTTTTTAAGTTCTATTATTTTTGCTTCATGTGCTTTGAAGACTTGTTATTAGGTGCATACATATTTCAGAATGTTATTTTTTTAAGTGAACCCTCCATCATTATATAATGTCCCTCTTTATCCCCCTATTCATTTTTCTGAAGTCTATTTTGCTTTGTATTATATTCCTACACCAGCTATCTTGTGATTAGTGTTTGCATGGTGCAGCTTTTTCCATTCTTTTACTTTTAACCTATCCATATCTTTATATAATACTTAAAATGGGTTTCATCAGATATTCAGTTTAGCCTTAAGTAACTGTGGCTCTCAGGAACACTTTTGCAAGGCTTGTTGCAAAATTCTCTTTTTGTTTGTTTTCTATAATTCAATTCTCACTACTCAGAGTGCCACTGTATAAAATTTATGTTTTCAGAAGGCTCAGCTAAAATATAAATATATTTCTTGGGATGAATGGCACATCAATAAATTTAGGATGTTATTGCATGAGTAGAAGGAAAATTCCAGAGGAATTAGAGCCCTCTGTAGGTAAACTTTGATATCTAGAGTGGATTTGAGATGGCAGTGGAATATGTGGTATGGCAGAGGGGTTACCTTGTGTGTAAGTGACCACACATGATATAAGATGGATGGAGAAGTGGGGAGGGGAGGTAAGAGAAAAGAAAGGAAGTAAATGTCTAAAAAGCAGCAAGGGCAAGGAAAGGTATTTCACAATGGGTTTTGAGTGAGGGAAGTAATTATCCAAAAAAATGGGAAAAAAAAAAAAGCTTTACCTTATTTTATGGGTTTTTCTAAGGGCCAGAACTAGGTACAACCCTCAGTTAATCTCATTTCATCTGGTCTAATTAGGGTGTGGAAACTCAGAGAGGCCGTCAGAAAGAGAACAGAGGTTTACGATGCCATGAGTTAACTCAGTGCTCAGACAGTTCTTGTGTAACTTGGAATTTTGACATGTTAAATTTCCAGATCATCTTCAGATTGCTCACTATCATGTGTTATCCCACTGCTTAGACCAACTATGGGCTACACTGCATTTGTCGTTCAGTTTTTTCTTCTGTGGATGGAACCTGCTGTAATTTTGTTGCTGTTATCATATTCCTTTCATAATAATTCTCTTTTCCTTGGGGGCACAAAATGTCTTTTTCTATCATAGTTGCTAAATATTCGAAGCCTTGCTTATGTCATAACACTTAAGCTACATTTACTCTTGGGCATAGAGTGGTTCCATAAATGTCAATGTTATATTTGGCTTTGATCATTTTACCCTAGTTAAAGGCTTTCTCAGCAAATAGAAAATGATACCCCCTTGCAATAGCAGATGAATACAAAGGCACAATGTCACTTGGACTCCAGCTAGACCAGGAACATATATATGCCCTGACCAGCAATCACTGAACGTGTTAACAGTGGAAAATGTTGAGTAATAAAATACAATTCTATACCATCATATCCTTATATGTTTTCATACATGCCACTATTATGCTGCTGAGGCAGGCTGGGGACAACAGAGAAAGATGGAATAGAGCCGTCTTTCTTTGGCAGAGCACTTGATTGCTTACAAGGAATTCTTGTTGTATGTTCACTCATTTGATCATTCCGCTGTTGTGAGGAAGGCATAAAATGACTCGTGATTTTTTAATGGATGAAGAAGTTCAGGCTAAGTGAGTGACTTGCCCAAGGTCACACCAGTGGTAACTGACTGAGGGTGAATGCTTAGGCTCCTGATCCTTAACCCAGTATCTTTGCGGATTGATTTTAGGTGGAAAGAGATAAATGATCAAACTATCTGGTCACATGAGACTGAGAGCTCGGGAAACTGCCAAAGATCACCCTGTAAATAAATCAAAGCCAGAAGTTTACTTTTGCTTTAGTTATTAAATTTTTATAGCACAGATCTATTTTCAGTTGTTTTCTTAAGCCAAGTAAATGTCAAAAGATAATCAACATCCACCCGCTCAACTCCCTGAGCTGCTGCCAAACTCCACGGCATATAGTACAAATAGCTTGGCCTGACACTTTTATGGGCCTGGAAGTTCCTTCTATTTATCTCTGCCTGCTAACATTTTACCAGTTCTTTTGGACCTATTTCAAAGATCATTTCTTCCATGAAATCTCAGATCTCCCACAAGCAGGTATGAACCCTTTTTCTTTTGAACTGCTACTGTAAAGTAAACTGTAGTTTACTTGTGTTCACGTATTGTTTCTCATACTTAAGTCTCTGTGCCAGCGAATTAATTAAACAAGGAGGCCATTAGATGGAGGTGGTTCTATGTCATAGCGGCCCTATGACAGCAAACCAAAATCTCAGCCTGCAAATGCCTCAAGGCTACAAAATCAGAGTGCTAAGGACAACAAATCACAGACGGCCAACAAGTCTTTAAACTGTGTTCAATGTAATCATTTCCTTTATTTGCTTCTAGACTTTCTCTGAAAGTCTTTCCCATGGCTTCCAATGACAGAGAGCTGCGAATCACTTCTGCTTTGGCCCTACCTGATTCAAATAAATTTTTGCTTGTATACTATTTATATATAGAATGGATAAACAACAAGTTCCTACTGTATAGCACAGGGAACTATATTCAATATCCTGTGATAAACCACAATGGAAAAGAACATGAAAAAGAATGCATATATATATATATGTATAAGTGGATCACTTTGCTGTACAGTAGAAATTAGCACATTATAAATCAACTATAATTTAAAAAATAAATTTAAAAAATAGATTTTTCCTCAAATATACCCTTAAATTTTAAAATTTCCCTCAGTTTATCTTTAATAGTGCTTTCCCATTAAACATATGAAATGGGGGGTAGTTAATGCGAAAAAGAGAAATTGGAAGTTAAACTGAATTAGGAAGGAGATACGACTTCTTATATAATATTCACATATTTCAAAAGTATGTATCGAGCACCTATAATGTACCAGGTATCATGTAGATGCTTTGAATATAGCAGTGAAAAATGAAATTCCTGCCTCATGACTAGCTGGTGATAATAAAATTTTCATTACATTGAACTTTGAACTTTATTGCAGTATATCATTTTATTGCTTTTTTCATGAGTGCTTTTTACCATATATAAGTTATATTCTATGTATGTGTGCTCAGTAAAAAAAAAATTATAAGCCCTGTAAAAACAAGAATTGTATTTTACTCACATTTTATCACATTTAGGACCTGCCTTAGTGACTGTATGTAAATGGACATTCAAATGATTGTTGATTCAAATTTGATTATTTCAATCTGATAAGGATTATAAACTCTGGTGAATGGATACAGGGCTAAAGCAGGTGATGTAAAGGAGAGAAGTGGTTGGAGACAGCAAAGTAATGGAATGCTTGCTCCAACTGTGTGTAGCCTTTCAGGAATGCTGCCTTTAGAGAGGATAAAGGCAGGATCTGTGAAGGTGCGCTTATCTGAGTTGGAATAGTTTGAATCCTAGCTCCCAGGTAACTAGATAGAAGACTAGAAAAGTTCTTATCCTTCTGTGTTTCAGCTACAGTAACTCATCAGCGAGATGTTTTATGATTAAATGCAGTCATTCTTTGGAACAGCTGTAAAGCAATAACAACAATGCCTAGAATGTACCAAGTATCAACTAAAATTGGCAATTTCTAATTTTTCAATAGATGCTATAAAACCAAATATTGATGTGAAATCCTAATGTTTATATGTTGATAACTTTGTCAAAATTTTAATTATAGCTGTGTATTTTAAAAATATTAAAAACACATATACGGCCACCAGTTTTCAATCTTTGTGAACCTTCTACTTTAGTGTCAGTGTTATGTAATTAGTTAATTGAGCACTGGGGCTACTGCAGTGAATAAAATTCTTTGCTCCTATGGTTCATTCATTCTAGTGGTGGTGGCATGTGGGAATGAGGGAGAAATGGGTAGAATGACAGCCAATAAACAAACAAATAATATGTTTGGGAGTGATAGGTTCTATGGAGAAAATTCATTTGGGGAAGGGGAGAGGGACACATGGAGTAGGATGGGGGAAGGTAGGCTACATTAGATAAATGGTTAGAGAAGGACTCTGAAGAAAAGGACCTGGAGCAGAGAATTGAAATAAATGAATGGGCCAGCCATGAGGTCATCTAAGAGAAGAGCTTTTCTGGTGAAAGAAAGTAAATGCGGTGGCCCTGGGTTGGGAACATACTTGGTGTTTTCGAGGAATACCTATGAATACAGTGTGACCTGAGTCTAATGAGAAAAAGAGAGATGAGGTCAGAGAGATTGTGGGAGCCAGAGCCTGTGGAACTTTTAGGTCATAGCATGGACTTTAGCTTTTACTCTGAACAAGTGGCTTAGGCAGTTCAGGCTGCTCTGACAGAATATCATAGACTGGATGGCTTATAAACTACAAAGATTTAGTTTTTAGAGTTCTGGAGCCTGGAAATTTGAGATCAGGGTGCCAGCATTGTTGGGTTCTGATGACAGCCCCCTTTTAGGCGGCAGATGCCATTTTCATTGTATTCTCATATGGCAGAGAGGGTAAGAGAGCTCTCTGGGGTCTCTTTTTTAAGAGCACTAATTCCATTCATGAGGCTTCCTCCCTTATCACCTAATCACCTCCCAGAGGCCTCACCTCCTAATACCATTACATTGGGGGTTAGGATTTCAACATATGGATTTTTCGGGGGGACACAAACATTGAGTTCATAACAACAGAAAACCATTGAAAGGTTTTAAGCAGAAGAGTGACATGATTGAGTTATGTTTTAAAAAGTCCTCTCTAGATATTATGTTGAAATGAGGCTGTGATCGGGCAAGCAGGAAAGCAGAGAGAACATTTAAGAGGTTATTGTTAAGAATCCAAGAGTTTATGGTAAAGTTGAATTGGCAATTAGACATCTGACTGGTGAGATTGAGTAGATAGTTGTATACACAAGTTTGGAGTTGAGAGGGTAGCTCAGACATTGGAATATTTGGAATTGTAAGTGATGGGATTTACAATCATGGTGTTGAGTGAGATTACCATAGAAATGAGGGGAGATGAGAAGATGTGAGGACAGAGCCCAGGGGCCACTCTACATTTAGAGGATGAGAAACTGAAGAGGACCCAGCAAAGGCAAACGAAAAGGAGAAGTCAGCATCATGAGAGTAAATAATCTGGAAGCCAAATTTTGGAAATATTTCTAGGAGGATCCGCCAGGCAAATGCTCTTAACAAATTGAGTAGCTGAGGATTGAAACAGGCCTTTGGGTTTGGCAACACCTTGGCAAGGGCAATTTTTTAATTTTTAGCAGATTCATGGAAACGAAAGTATGAACAGAGTGGGTTCAAGAGAGAATAAAAGGAGAGAAGGTTGAAACCATGATTTTGACAATTCTTTCAAATGTATTGTAATTCTTTTGAAGTTCTTTCCAAATTTATTGTAGAGAAAAATGAGGCAATAGCTGAAAGGAAATATAGGGTGATTAAGTTACTTTTTGTTGTTGTTTTTGACTAGTTTTAAAAGATGGGGGATACTTTAACATTTTTATCTGTTGATAGGTATCATCCAGTAGAAAGAGAGCCTTTGCCAGTGCAAGAAAGAGAGAGGTCAGGGTAAATTGCAAGAGGTAAATTTTTGGTGCATGGTTTTATAAGTTTCAGCACATTTATAGAGCTGTGTATTCATCACCAGAATTAATATTCCATCACCCTGAAAAACTCCTTCAGCCTGCCCCTTTTTAGTCATGCATTCAAATCCCCCCAACTCTTGGCTACAGCTAATCTTTGCTCTATGGCTATGCTTTCGCTGCTTGTCAAATACATTTTACTCAGTGTTTCCCACAAGGTTTCTACCATTACATGGGAATTCCAGAAATCTCTTACTTACTGTCTGGGTGAAGGTGGTAACATTAACCACTTCCTTGTGGACAGGTTCTGACAGGAACTGTGTTGAAATAAAGGAACTTAAGATGATCTCATGATTCACCCTCTGTGGGCACAAGCATATGTGGCAAGATGAAATGGGAAGGAATAATCAAATATTAATACTCATTCTTATCTCCTTCCCTAGGTTATCCCTTGCCATCTCCTGCCTTCATATGTATCTCAAACTGCATTAACAGATGTGAAGAAGACTTCCACAGAGATCAAGGAGCCATAGTCTAAATTATATCATTTTAAGATGCTGCTCTTATCACAAAACAGGACAGACTCAAAATGGGTATAAGAGATCAAACTGATTGTCTTCCTGCCTTGGAATAATACTAAAAATTCAAGCTCTAGGAGGACTAAGCTTGGAGGGTGAGTGCTGACCCTCTCCAGAGGCCATCTGGCCAAGCAAAAGTCATAGATTGAGGAGATACACATTAGAGGGAGGTATGTGGACCTTTAGGAGGGAGCTGACTCCCGCCCACTGTACAGGTAGCTACAGTGTTACCTGCAGGAGCCAGCATGCCATAGCACAGGTGCTACAGAACAACAAAAGGGGAAGGTATCTCGCCCTCCCTGCCATGGGTATGTGCTCGATTATCTGAATGGACTTGTCCTTCTTAGACTTGCACCCCTTTCCATAATTACAATTAGATTTAAATTAGATAATTTAGATAATAAAATAAAATTAGAATTAGAGTTAAAATTTGGACTTGATTGAATTAGTAATCCTGATAAATGACTAATTTTAAAGTGAATTTACCCCAATACTATTTTTCTGGAGGCAGATCAGGAATTACTTTTTTTCTCACTCAAGTTGGTGACTGTAGAATTTAAACCTTTTACACATATCTGGGGTCAGACAGATTGACTTTGTAGCCCAGAAACCAGCTTCAGAGCCAGTATGTGGCTGGAGTGCTAACCTCTGACTCACACAAAAATCCTGCTGATGCACAGGACATCGGTACTGCATTATCCCTGATGGCCGAGGCTTTCTCAGGATATCTTCAATCACAAAACATGTTCCTAAGATCCCATTTAAAATGCAGTACTAATTTCAGCTCAATGTTTTAATCATAAAGTACCTATTGAATCATGATCAGTTTTAAAATATCTTAAGGGTTAAATAGCTCATGAAGTTTGTGTTCCTGAGGAAAGTGAAAAGGTGGGGGAAGGTGCCAGGACAAAGAGATGACTTATACCTCTACGTCTGCCTTCTTGTTCCAGAGGGAAATGCTATCAAGTAGAGCATACCTTCGTGGGAGTCTGGAGTGGGTGTTCTGCAATTCCTAGTGCAACTCAGGATCCTCATGGGCCTCCCCACCCCGAGCCCTAGCTTTGAAAGCATTTGCTGAGGAGCCTGCACCCTTCAAGTTCTTTCCTCAAACTTAAGATGGAAAACAATCACCCAGAGAGCTTGTTAAACACAAAGATTCTGGTATAGCTGTCCTGGGATTCTGCATTTCTTAACAAGCATGAACAACAGTTTGAGTAAAGACACCACGGAGGACTTGGTTAATGAATTCCGTGTGCGCTGCTTGAACCTCTGGGTCTGAAGACTTCTCAGTATGGGACACCAATTACTGTCACTTCCCTGAGCTGATGTACACTCAGCAGACTTGGCAAGCCTCGCACTCTCCACTCGAGGGCTGAATCAGCACAGTTAAACACTCCTATTCTTTGGAAGTTCTCTACTCATTTGTCTGGATTTCTGTGTTTTGACACCAAAGAACCATTGTCCTCAAATTGTGCCAGCAGTAGTTTCACATCCCGGTGCTCACCTGCCATCTGGTGGTGAGAGGTTAATGCCAAGATACAGGGAAATTCAAGTGATCCCTTCTGCTATTTCTCCATGGTTAACAACTCAGAGAGTGTTTGGTCAGCATAAAATGTAAAAGGTGAGCTTAGAAAGGCATAAAGATGGGGAAAGTGCATGAGCAAATGTTATTGCCAAATTGTGCCTTGTTGTCTTACCTGGCAGGAGCCTTACCTGGAGAGCGGGTGTTTGAGGGATTCATCTCAGTAATGTCTCTGATGCTGATGTGGACCGAAGGGTTGCAGGGGGTTATGTTCTCCTCAGAGTGGGTTTGATGTCAGCTCCTCTAGAGGAGTTGGGGCATCCTGAGGCTGGCATCTAATTTAGGGATGATCCAAGGCAAGGCTGGAGAATTTAGATGCTGTTCTCTGGAACACTGTGATAGGGAAAAGACATTCTATCAGCATTATTTGCTAGTAAAGAGTCATTAATCCATGAGAATTCTTAATCATGAGATGCAGGGTTTACTTTTTATCTTACAAAGAAGCCTTGTGAATCTAAGTTGACAAAATCATGCAACCTTATGGCATTCAGGTTTACAGGGCTTCTGGGCACAACTATCTTTGCACTTACTTAAATCATACATGTTCTGTATTCACTTTTGGAGATGGGGGCTGGAAAAGAACGTGACTATATATATGGCTGTGGGGTGGAGAAGAGAAGAGTACACTTCTGTTTTTGACAACAGTTGGAATACACCAAGCTCCCATTATAGTGAAAAATGAAAACTATAAAAACTAGAAAAAATAAAAACTAGAGCAGAAAGAACAAACAAACTAGGTTTAAAAGATCTGAGCTCTCACTTCACTTTTTATTCTGACAAGTCTCTTGATGGCCCTGAGTCTCAACCTCTACTCTTATAAAATGCAGGTTTTATACTAATCTTACAAGATTATCATTGAGATAAATGAGATTGTGGAAGCAGAAGGGTTTTGAAATTATGAAATATAGAATGTATGATTATATCTGTTGATTTATATAAGCGCAAATGAAGGCTAGGAGGAAAGGTTCAGGGTAGGAGGAGAGACTGCTGTCCATGGACATCCACTGAGAATCTTTCTGAATAACTAAAAAATATGGCTCTAAAATTCTGCATCTATGTGTTGATGACAATAAGTAAAATAAAAAAGTTTTTACTATGTTCAGAATTCATGAAAAACATTTGTGACTATTTTATTTAAAAATGGCAAAATAATGGCAGCAAGAACAGTAAAATTATTCTTTTAACTCTAAAGTGTTGATTCTAAATGTTTTGGCCTTTTTTTTTCTTAACATCTTTATTGAAGTATAATTGCTTTACAATGGTGTGTTAGCTTCTGCTTTATAACAAAGTGAATCAGCTATACATATACATATATCCCCATATCTCTTCCCTCTTGCGTCTCACTCCCACCCTCCCTATCCCACCCCTCTAGGTGGTCACAAAGCACTGAGCTGATCTCCCTTTGCTTTGCGGCTGCTTCCCACTAGCTATCTATTTTACATTTGGTAGTGAATATATGTCCATAACACTCCCTAACTTCGTCACAGCTTACCCTTACTCCTCTCCATGTCCTCAAGTCCATTCTCTACATCTGCGTCTTTACTCCTGTCCTGCCCCTAGGTTCGTCAGAACCATTTTTTTTTCCTTTGGATTCCATACATATGTGTTAGCATACAGTATTTGTTTTTCTCTTTCTGACTTACTTCACTCTGTATGACAGTCTCTAGGTCCATCCACCTCACTACAATAACTCAATTTTGTTTCTTTTTATGGCTGAGTAATATTCCATTGTATATATGTGCCACATCTTCTTTATCCATTTATCTGTCAGTGGACACTTAGGTGGCTTCCATGTCCTGGCTATTGTAAATAGAGCTGCAATGAACATTTTGGTACATGACGCTTTTTGAATTATGGCTTTCTCAGATATATGCCCAGTATGGGATCGCTGGGTCATATGGTAGTTCTATTTTTAGTTTTTTAAGGAACCTCCATACTGTTCTCCATAGTGGATGTATCAATTTACATTCCCACCAAGAGTGCAAGAGGGTTCCCTTTTCTCCACACCCTCTCCAGCATTTGTTTGTAGATTTTTTGATGATGGCCATTCTGACTGGTGTGAGGTGATACCTCGTTGTGGTTTTGATTTGCATTTCTCTAATGATTAGTGATGTTGAGCATCCTTTCATGTGTTTGCTGGCAATCTGTATATCTTCTTTGGAGAAATGTCTTTTTAGATCTTCTGCCCATTTTTGGATTGGGCTGTTCGTTTTTTTGAAATTGAGCTGCTTGAATATTTTGGAGATCAATCCTTTGTCAGTTGCTTCGTTTGCTGCAAATACTTTCTCCCATTTTGAGGGTTGTCTTTTCATCTTGTTTATGGTTTCCTTTGCTGTGCAAAAGCTTTTAAGTTGCATTAGGTCCCATTTGTTTATTTTTGTTTTTATTTCCGTTTCTCTAGGAGGTGGGTCAAAAAGGATTTGCTGTGAATTATGTCATGGAGTGTTCTGCCTATGTTTTCCTCTAAGAGATTTATAGTGTCTGGCTTTACATTTAGGTCTTGAATCCATTTTGAGCTTATTTTTGTGTATGGTGTTAGGGAGTTTTCTGATTTCATTTTCTACATGTAGCTGTCCAGTTTTCCCAGCACCACTTATTGAAAAGGCTGTCTTTTCTCCACTGTATATTCTTGCCTCTTTTATCAAAGATAAGGTGACTATATGTGCGTGGGTTTATCCCTGGGCTTTCTATCCTGTTCCATTGATCTATATTTCTGTTTTTGTGCCTGTACCTTACTGTCTTCATTATTGTAGCTTTGTAGTACAGTCTGATCTGGGAGCCTGATTCCTCCAGCTCAATTTTTCTTTCTGAAGATTGCTTTGGCTATTCGGGGTCTTTTGTGTTTCCATACAAACTGTGAAATTTTTTGTTCTAGTTCTGTGAAAAAGCCATTGGTAGTTTGATAGGGATTGCATTGAATCTGTAGATTGCTTTGGGTAGTTGAGTCATTTTCACAGTGTTTCTTCCAATCCAGGAACATGGTATAGCTCTCCATCTGTTTGTATCATCATTAATTTCTTTCACCTGTGTCTTATAGTTTTCTGCATACAGGTCCTTTGTCTCCTTAGTTAGGTTTATTCCTAGGTATTTGATTCTTTTTGTTGCAATGGTAAATGGGAGTGTTTCCTTAATTTCTCTTTCAGATTTTTCATCATTAGTGTATAGGAATGGAAGAGATTTCTGTGTATTTATTTTGTATACTGCTACTTTACCAAATTCATTGATTAGCTCTAGTAGTTTTCAGGTAGCATTTTTAGGATTCTCTGTGTATAGTATCATGTCATCAGCAAACAGTGACAGCTTTAGCTCTTCGTTTCTGACTTAGATTCCTTTTATTTCTTTTTCTTCTCTGATTGCTGTGGCTAAAACTTCCAAAACTATGTTGAATAACAGTGGTAAGAGTGGGCAACCTTGTCTTGTACCTGATCTTAGTGGAAATGTTTTCAGTTTTTTACCATTGAGAACGATGTTGGTTTGTCTTATATGGCCTTTATTATGTTGAGGTAAGTCCCCTCTATGCTTACTTTCTGGAGGGATTTTATCATAAATGGGTGTTGAATTTTGTTGAAAGCTTTTTCTGCATCTATTGAGATAATTATATAGTGTTTCTCCTTCAATTTGTTAATAAGGTTTATCAAATTGATTGATTTGCATATATTGAAGAATCCTTGCATTCCTGGGATAAACTCCATTTGATCATGGTATATCATCCTTTTAATGTGCTATTGGATTTTGTTTGCTAGTATTTTGTTGAGGATTTTTGCATTATGTTCATCAGGGATATTGACCTGTAGCTTTCTTTCTTTGTGACATCTTTGTCTGCTTTGGTATCAGGGTGATGGTGGCCTCATAGAATGAGTTTGGGAGTGTTCCTCCCTCTGCTATATTTTGGAAGAGTTTGAGAAGGATAGGTGTTAGCTCTTCTCTAAATGTTTGATAGAATTTGCCTGTGAAGCCATCTGGTGCTGGGCTTTTGTTTGTTGGAAGATTTTTAATCACAGTCTCAATTTCTGTGCTTGTGATTGGTCTGTTCATATTTTCTATTTCTTCCTGGTTCAGTCTGTGAAGGTTGTGCTTTTCTAAGAATTTGTCCATTTCTTCGTGGTTGTCCATTTTATTGGCATATAGTTGCTTGGAGTAATCCCTCATGATCTTTTGTATTTCTGCAGTGTCAGTTGTTAACCCTCCATTTCCATTTCTACTTCTATTGATTTGAGTCGTCTCCCTTTTTTTCTTGATGAGTCTGGCTAATGGTTTATCAATTTTCTTTATCTTCTCAAAGAACCAGCTTTTAGTTTTATTGATCTTTGTTATTGTTTTCTTTGTTTCTATTTCATTAATTTCTGATCTGAGCTTTATGATTTCTTTCCTTCTAGTAAGTTCGGATTTTGTTTGTTCTTCTTTCTCTAGTTCCTTTAGGTGTAAGGTTAGATTGTTTATTTGAGATTTTTCTTGTTTCTTGAGGTATTGCTGTAAGCGTCCTTCTTAGAACTGCTTTTGCTGCATCCCATAGATTTTGGGTCACTGTGTTTTCATTGTCATTTGTTTCTAGGTATTTTTTGATTTTCTCTTTGGTTTCTTCAGTGATCTCTTGGTTATTAAGTAATATATTGTTTAGCTTCCATGTGTTTGTATTTTTACAGATTTTTTCCTGTAATTGATATGTAGTCTCATAGTGTTGTGGTTGGAAAAGATACTTGATACGATTTCAATTTTCTTAACTTTACTAAGGCTTGATTTGTGACCCAAGATATGATCTATCCTGAAGAATGTTCCATGAGCACTTGAGAAGAAAGTGTATTCTGTTGTTTCTGGATGGAATGTCCTATAAATATCAATTAAGTCCATCTTGTTTAATGTATCATTTAAAGCTTGTGTTTCCTTACTTATTTTCATTTTGGATGATCTGTCCATTAGTAAAAGTGGGGTGTTAAAGTTCCCTACTATTATTGTGTTACTGTTGATTTCTCCTTTTATGGCTGTTAGCATTTGCCTTATGTATTGAGGTGCTCCTATGTTGGAAGCATAAATATTTACAATTGTCATGTCATCTTGGATTGATCTCTTGATCATTATGTGGTATCCTCCTTTGTCTCTTGCAATAGTCTTTATTTTAAAGTCTATTTTGTCAGAGTATTGCTACTCCAGCTTTCTTTTGATTTCCCTTTGCATGGAATAACTTTTTCCATCCCCTCACTTTCTCTCTGTATGTGTCCCTAGGTCTGAAGTGGGTCTCTTGTAGACAGCATATATATGGGCCTTGTGTTTGTATCCATTCAGCCAGGCTATGTCTTTTGGTGGAGCATTTAATGCATTTACATTTAAAGTAATTATGGATATGTATGTTCCTATTACCATTTTCTTAATTGTTTTGGGTTTGTTATTGTAGGTCTATTCCTTCTCTTGTGTTTCCTGCCTAGAGAAGTTCCTTTAGCATTTGTGTAAAACTGGTTTGGTGGTGTTGAATTCCCTTAGCTTTTGCTTGTCTGTAAAGGTTTTAATTTCTCCGTCGAATCTGAATGAGATCCTTGCAGGGTAGAGTAATCTTGGTTGTAGTTTTTTCCCTTTCATCATTTTAAATATGTCCTGCCACTCCCTCTTGGCTTGCAGAATTTCTGCTGAAAGAGCAGCTGTTAACCTTATGGGGATTCCCTTGTGTGTTATTTGTTGTTTTTTCTTTGCTGCTTTTAATATTTTTTCTTTATATGTAATTTTTGATTGTTTGATTAATATGTGTCTTGGCATGTTTCTCCTTGGATTTATCCTGTATCGGACTCTCTGATCTTCCTCAACTTGATTGACTATTTCCTTTCCCATATTAGGGAAGTTTTCAACTATAATCTCTTCAAATATTTTCTCAGTCCCTTTCTTTCTCTCTTCGTCTTCTGGGACCCCTATAATTTGAATGTTGGTATGTATAACGTTGTCCCAGGAGTCTTTGAGCTTGTCCTCAATTCTTTTCATTCTTTTTTCTTTATTCTGCTCTGTGGTAGTTATTTCCACTATTTTATATTCCAGGTCATTTATTCATTTTTCTGCCTCAGTTATTCTGCTATTGATTCCTTCTAGAGAATTTTTAATTTCATTTATTGTGTTGTTCATTATTGTGTGTTTGCTCTTTAGTTCTTCTAGGTCTTTGTTAAATGTCTCTTATATTTTCTCCATTCTCTCCAAGATTTTGGATCATCTGTACTATCATTACTCTGAATTCTTTTTTAGGTAGACTGCCTATTTCCACTTCATTTGTTTGGTCTGGTGGGTTTTTATCTTGCTCCTTCATCTGCTGTGTGTTTCTCTGTCTTCTCATTTTGCTTAACTTACTGTGTTTGGGGTCTCCTTTCCACAGGCTGCAGGTTTGTAGTTCCCGTTGTTTTTGGTGTCTGCCCCCAGTGGCTAAGTTTGGTTCAGTGGGTTGTGTAGGCTTCCTGGTGGAGGGGACTGGTGCCTGTGTTCTGGTGGATGAGGCTGGATCCTGTCTTTCTTGTGGGCAGAACTGCATCTGGTGGTGTGTTTTGGGGTTTCTGTGACCTTATTATGATTTTAGGTAGCCTCTCTGCTAATGGGTGGGGTTGTGTTCCTGTCTTGCTAGCTGTTTGGCATAGGGAGTCAAGCATTGTAGCTTGCTGGTCATTGAGTGGAGCTGGGTCTTAGTGTTGAGACTGAGATCCCTGGGAGCGCTTTCACTGTTTGATGTTACGTGGAGCTGGGAGGTCTCTGGTGGACCAATGTCCTGAACTCGGCTCTGCCACCTGAGGTACAAGCCTAACACCCAGCCAGAGCAGCAAGACCCTGTCAACTACATGACTCAGAAGAAAAGGGAGAAAAAAAGAGAGAAAGAAAGAAAAAAATAAAATAATACAATAAAGTTATTAAAATAAAAAAATTATTAAAAATTAAAAAAATTAAAATATAATAAAAAAGAAAAAAATAGGAAGAAAGAACAGAGCAACCAAACCAAAAAACAAATCCACCAATGATAACAAGTGGTAAAAACTATAGTAAAAAAAAAAAAAGAAAAGAAAGGAAATCGGTCAGACAGAACCCTAGGACAAATGGTAAAATGAAAGCTATACAGACAAAATTGCACCAAGAAGCATACCCATATGCACTCTCAAAAAGAGAAAAAGGGGGGCCTCCCTGGTGGCGCAGTGGTTGAGAGTCCGCCTGCCGATGCGGGGGATGCGGGTTCGTGCCCCGGTCTGGGAGGATCCCATATGCCGCGGAGCGGCTGGGCCCGTGAGCCATGGCCGCTGGGCCTGCGCGTCCGGAGCCTGTGCTCCGCAACGGGAGAGGCCGCAACAGTGAGAGGCCCGCATACCGCAAAAAGAAAAAAAAAAAAAAAAAAAAAAAAAGAGAAAAAGGGAAAAAAATATATTTATATATATAAAAAAGGAAGAGAGCAACCAAATCAATAAACAAATCTACCAATGATAATAAACTCTAAATACTAAACTATGATAAACATAAAACCAGGAACAAATTAGATGCAGAAAGCAAACCCCAAGTCTACAGTTGCTCCCAAAGTCCACAGCCTCAATTTTGGGATGATTCATTGTCTATTCAGGTATTCCACAGATGCAGGGTACATCAGGTTGATCGTAGAGATTTCATCCTCTGCTCCTGAGGCTGCTAGGAGAGATTTCCCTCTCTCTTCTTTGTTTGCACAGGTCCCAGGGTTCAGCTTTGGATTTGGACCTGCCTCTGCGTGTAGGTCGCCTGTGGGCGTCTGTTCTTCACTTAGACAGTACGGGGTTAAAGGAGCAGCTGATGTGGGGGCTCTGGCTCACTCAGGCTGGAGGGGAGGGAGGGGTATGGAATGCGGGGTGAGCCTGTGGCGGCAGAGGCCAGCGTGACGTTGCAACAATGTGAGGCGCCGTGTGTTCTCCCCGGGAAATTGTCCCTGGATCTCAGGACCTTGGCAGTGGCGGGCTGCACAGGCTCCTGGGAGGGGAGGTGTGGATAGTGACCTGTGTTTGCACACAGGCTTCTTGGCGGCTGCAGCAGCGTTAGCGTCTCCTACCTGTCTCCGGTGTCCCTGCTGATAGCCGCGGCTCGCGCCCGTCTCTGGAGCTTGTTTAGGCGGTGCTCTGAATCCCCTCTCCTCGCGCACCCTGAAACAATGGTCTCTTGCCTCTTAGGCAGGTCCAGACTTTTTCCCGGACTCCCTCCCAGCTAACTGTGGCGCACTAGCCCCCTTCAGGCTGTGTTCACGCCGCCAACCCCAGTCCTCTCCCTGGGATCTGACCTCCGAAGCCCAAGCCTCAGCTCCCAGCCCCCGCCCGCCTCAGCGGGTGAGCAGACAAGCCTCTCGGGCTGGTGAGTGCTGGTTGGCACCGATCCTCTGTGCGGGAATCTCTCCGTTTTGCCCTCTGCACCCCTGTTGCTGTGCTCTCCTCTGTGGCTCTAAAGCTTACCCCCCGCCCACTCTCCCCCATCTCTGCCAGCGAAGGGGCTTCCTAGTGTGTGGAAACTTTTCCTCCTTCACGGCTCCCTCCCACTGGTGCAGGTCCCGTCCCTATCGTTTTGTCTCTGTTTATTCTTTTTTCTTTTGCCCTACCCAGGTACGTGGGGAGTTTCTTGCCTTTTGGGATGTGTGAGTTCTTCTGCCAGCGTTCAGTAGGTGTTCTGTAGGGGTTGTTCCCCATGTAGATGTATTTCTGACGTATTTTTGGGGAGGAAGGTTATCTCCACATCTTACTCCTCTGCCATCTTGAAGGTCTCCTCCTGGCCTTTAAAATAATATAATTTTAGAAAGAAGCTTAGTTAACTGCTATTTCATTTATACTGACTGATAAAGTTTTGAATGTAGCCTAGCCATTGTTTTATTATTCAGGTAATTATCTACACAGTGTTTCACCAACCTTGAAGCTAATTCAAATGTGAGAGATTTTAACACATTTCTTAATTGGGAAAAACTAACAGGTTGAATGGGCATAAGAAGAATTCTTACTTTCTTCTTTTTGTCAGGCACTTGAAAATGGTAGTACAGAATAAGTAAAACTGTGAGTCTTGAATCTCATTTCTTCTGGCCAAAAAAACCTAGTCAGGGAACACTTTATACTAAAAAAAACTAGTTTCCTTCTTTAAAAGATGATATTTTTAATTTCAAAATCTTCTTTTGAGATACAGTCTTTTGTATTTAGTCTTGATTTACATAGGACACATATAGAATACACACACACAATTCTCTATGTACTTATCTCTATATGCTTTGCATCTTTTCAATAGGTTTAAGGCATTTACAAAATAGAGCACTGTGACATACCATATATTTGAGGCAGTGAGAAAGATGAGGCAAAGGATGAACAATGAAATGGAGCCATGAATGAGGACAGGTCAGGAAAAACACACGAGGAAGTCCTCATACTTCTTAAGAAGAGAGGGCCCCAATTTGGTCCTGAATTTTTCCAGCAGTCTGCACAGAGGGAAATTTGATCAGGTACATGAGTCACTGGGTCCATAAAATGAGAGCAGAACAACTGCTGTGGCAGAAAGCTGTGTTCAATCTCTGAAGTTGCTCACTTTGGTTGAATATTCTCATCTCAAGTTGGGCAAGAGCCTGGACTAAGTGATTATTTGGAAGGAACCAAAAAAGTTATCTTTCCTCTAAAAAGCACAGTCCATCAGACTCTGTGACTATGTAAGTAGAAATCCAGAGGGGTTGAGATTTAACAGCCCTATCTAATTACAGTTTTAAAAATTATTTCTCATAGGTGATAAAATTACCTTTTCAATTATATGAGAGGAGAATTTAAAAACTGGTAATAAACAATAGGTATAGGAAAAAGAGTAATTAAAAAATAAAGACATTCTCAATATGGAGAGCTAAAAATTCAGAAATTCAGGCCATACTATATCTGAAATAAGCCGTAAATTATTTAATATTCCTAACATCTTAAGCAATTTGACAAGGTTGGGAACGGGGTGATCTCTGAGATCACCCTTCTGCCTTCAAATGTCAGGATGACTCCAGGTCAGTCATGTCTCTTTTCTTGCAAGATGAGATGGTATCAAAATTGGTGGTTGCAAGAGGGAAGACAGGAGCTTTTGGCCATCTGATCACACTGATTCTAACCACAGAGACAGAATTAGGCCTCCACCTGTAAAATGTCCCTTTGGTAAAAGGCTTTTTCATGGGTTCAGGGCTGGCCCAGTAAACATAACCACCAGATGGCAGGAGTGCTCTCCGGATAAATAGAGCAGCCACACACCCTTCTGTCTTCCAACCACAAACTCTCCACTAGGTGACAGCAACATAAATATAATTGGAATAGCCATTAATGGGTTATATATATTTTTTAAAAAATTTATTCTTTTAAATCTGAGAGCAGCACTTTAAAAAGTATCCACAGCTGGAATTTTTTTTCTCTAGAAAATTACGATTCTAGTTGCTTTTAGACCTCCCACACACTAACCTAATACACAAAAGCAAAACAAAACAAAAAGCTCCCCAGATTTTTTTTGGGTGCAGTGCACGTTCTAAAGAACCTGGGAAAGATTACTATTTGAAACCATTATTATTTAAGAGTTGATAGCTCCCAGTCTTAATTTAAAAAAAATTTAAAAGAAGTGATTAAAATTGTCACTTCTTTGAAGATAATTATAGTTATTATTTAATGACCACCTACTATGTGCCAGGGGTTGTATTTAAATGCTTTTAAAGCATTAGTTCATTGAATCGGAATTGGAGCTTTTTCAGAAAGCCCATATTTGAACTTAAGCCTATTTAGGGCCATCATCTCTGTATTTTTCATGATCTTATTATGCCTTTTCTGCTTGAGCCATTTTCAAAACCCATACTGAAGGAGAAATTGGAACTGCCCTCATGGTATGATTTTTAGTGCACACATGGATGTACTCTCTCTACTTATGACTTCCCCTCTCATGTAGATGCACAACATTAACCTGATGAGGGACAATAACATATTTCAGTTATACTGAAGGCTGAAAATGAAGACTGGTTTGGGAGCAGTAGCAAAGTAATAAACTCATTCAAGCTGAAAGACAAATGACTGGATAGTATGGTAGATGAGAGTAGAGGAGGGCCAGAGGGAGCAGAGGAATGCTTGACTGGGCAGGAAAGAAGGGTAATGAGATGAAGTGGGCAGCTTCATACTTCTATGCTTACCTCTGCTTCGTGCTTTTAGAGAGTCTTACCTGTACGTGGCCCTGGACAGCCCAATGTAACCTGGTGCAGCACAAATGATTTCCACGTGGAGCAGAGATCTGAACATGTTTTAATCCCTTAGAGGCAAACACTGGACACTCAAGCTTTGAAAACAGAGTAATAGCAAGTTGTTGTCTACGAGGCATATGCAGTGAGGGGATGCCTGCCCTCAGGAAGCCCCCAGGACCTTCACTGCTTCTTAATTCAGTTCTAACTGGGACTAGAACTTATCATAAAGAAGAGGACGAATAAGAAGTTTGCTTAACAGAATTTTTGTGCACAACGTGTGTACAGTCACGCTGTATTTTAATGCACTTTATTTCAAGTACTTTTAAGAGAAATAACAACAAAATGATATGGCAACCCCAAAAGGGCAAAATCTGACTAATGGGAAGAAGAGAATGTCCCCCCCCCTTTTTTTTCTGCCTGAGATAGTCTGGGGGCGGGGAGGAGTCTTGAATGAGGAGAAAGGAGTGGGGATGAGGGACTTAGGGAAGGGTGTCCAAGGAGAAAGGGAAGGGTGGTGACTTACTTCTCCTTCTGTGCCCAGAACCACGTTCCCAGGTATCTGCATGCAAAGTAAGGTGACTTCAGGTGCTGATAAACCATGTTAGTGGAAAAGACCGCAGTTAACTAGGCAACTACTTACTAGGAGCCAGGCATTACTCTTATCTATACCTCTTATTTAGTCCTTAGGCAAGCCCTACTGGGGAGGTGATATTATCCTTTCTCAGAGAGAATGACTTGCTCAGGGTCCAAGAGTTCTAGCAAAAGGCACAGTTAGTATTCAAGTTCTCTTCTCTTAGAATTCCCTCTGATTTTTTAGGGCCAGGGCTGTTGATATACCCTGACTGCCACCAGGGGTCACACTAGCCAATTTGGATCAATCAGTAAGCACAACTGGATCTAAATGTGATTAATTATATAACTATGGCCTGTCCAAGTTTAGGTCTATGAAAATTGCAACATGAAACTGAGGCATTATAAAGGATTACTGGGAAAATAAAAATATGTTTGAATATCTCTACCCCTTTTTTTTCTGGCTTAAACAGAAATAAAGGAAGATAAAACAGCATGAATCCAACCCAACAGGCAGCATGACCAGAAGCTTGTATCCTGTATACCTGGCAGTTGGCCAAAAAATGATCTGCTCAACTTTCCTAGTGATGACAGGAGGGTGATATCAGTGTTTAAAAACCTGCTGTATAGCACAGGGAGCTCAGCTCCGTGCTCTGTGATGACCTAGATGGGTGGGATTGGGGTGGGGGAGGGAGGTCTAAGAGGGAGGGGACTAGGTATCCATATAGCTGATTCACTTCATTGTACAGCAGAAACTAACACAACATTGTAAAGCAATTATACTCCAATAAAAAATGATAATCAAAAAAGAAATAAAGGGCTTCCCTGGTGGCGCAGTGGTTGAGAATCCGCCTGCCGATTCAGGGGACACGGGTTCGTGCCCCGGTCCGGGAAGATCCCACGTGCCGCGGAGCGGCTGGGCCCGTGAGCCATGGCCGCTGAGCCTGCGCGTCCGGAGCCTGTGCTCCGCAACGGGAGAGGCCACAGCAGTGAGAGGCCCGCATAACTCAAAAAAAAAAAAGAAAGAAAGAAAAACGAGGTGAATATAGTGTAAGCATTAGGACAAAGCTGCTGACAGTTGTTGGTGCTGTTTTGTTCGCTATCAAAGTGTTTAAGTTTGGTTGTCTGTATTAACTTTTCAGTGGTTACGATCCCCAGAATTCTTGCTTCTCAAAGGACAAAGCTCAGGCTGGGATTCTTACCAAGGTTTCATAGGACAAAATAGAGAAAGTTAGCGTATCTCAAACAACGTTTGCATCCTACGAGACAATTACATCTGACTGAACCATCAACAATACATTCACACTCCATAAACAAGTTTTTCTGCAAATGTTTATTTAGAAAGATTTTAAAGAAATGTTACTGTGTCTGTGGCAGTTTCTTTAGGTGAAAAAAGTGCTAACAATTACTATGGAAACCAAGACGCAGGCAATGAGGAGCAAAATCAGACCTATACGACAATATTTTGAATGCTTCTCTTGCTCTTCTTCCTTTTTCAGTAAGGTATCAAAACCGGGTGTGTACATGTCTCCCAACCAAAACCGTAGGTCATTAGGATTTTCCTAAAAGAAAATTACACGAAGAATAGGATCAGTCAGTGTTACAGACTCAATGAGATTGCAGAACAAGACCGTATAGGTACTTTACGTCCATATTCACACTCTCCTAAGTGAGGTTTAAGTGTCACTGCTCAAATAAGAGAGGCTAGGCTTCCCTGAATAGCAGGAACATGTAGTTACAGCCTCCTGGCTGACCAGGAATCCTCAGCTTCAACCTGTAGGTCTGCATGAGAATTCATTAGGTAGTCTGCATGGCTTACTGAATAAATTGCTCACATTGCAGGGTCAGAAACACAAGAGTGTTTCTGTCATCTTTTCGCTAATTTTGTGTCCCTTACAACTCATAGATACTGTGTATCAATCAGTTTAGTGAGTTGAAATAAAATGAAAATTCCTTGCCTTAGCGGAGCCTTGGGGGTTTGATTTTGTTAGCATAATAGGGATAAAGATGTTTGCTGAGTTTTTCAGTAAATCCAGAAGCTGACTTCCATGGAAGGAGGAGTAAGACCAAGAGTAAAGAGTCTTTTCCATGCTTCTCAATCTTCTGGTCTTCCTTGTAGCGGAATACAGCATGTTGGCATGCAGAAACTCTGGCACTGTTTGACCTTCTGGAGAAAGGACCCAGTATATCCTTTCCCACATCACCTCCTAGTCCCCATGTCTCTGATTCTTTCACTGGCCTTGTCTCCCATTCAACCCTGAGAAATTGTCTTCAACTCAATTTCATCTCCTATGTCCAATGAATCATCTGCAAACTCTACTGTCTATACATCTAAAACATATATATACACACACATATAGATATTTTTTCCCTCCTATTTTCTCCTGCTGTTTTTCAGTGCTAATGATTCAGTGTCTATACCTGGCATCTAGTAGACATACAACAAATTTATGGTGAATGCTGAATCTCTATTTTCATAAACCCACTTCAGGCCTTATTATTTCTCATTTGGAGTATTGCAATGGCTTGTAGCTGGGCTGCCCACCCTCTCTCTGCCTCTCTAGGCTCAGTGGACTTAAAGTCAGACAGTTTCCATGGCTGGACACAAGGGTAATGAACTAGCTTCAGACTGCTAAAAGAGGAAGGGAAGCTGGGTGGATTCTGGTGATGGCAATATAACTCTTCCATCACATCGCTACTAGGTTCAACTTCCCAGTCTTAGAAAAGCGAAAACATTAAAATAAAATTTGGATGACCTGTGCAAAAGGATAGGTGATTTAAAAACCCTTGCCTACTTCACTCTTATCCTTCATTTGTGTCTGTGTCCTAATCAGAGGCCTGCACTTTGCCTGCAAGTTTAAGGCCTCATTCTTCAGTAAGAACTTCCATAATGGAGACTATCCTTTCTTACATTCTGCCTATAGCTTGCCCTTGTAACTAAATATGGGCTTCTTTTCTCCTTTCTTATTCATAAAGTTATTAATTTAGAAAAATGGGAGTGGCCAAAAACACATGGAACTTTCATGGCCTGTAAAGTAGTTGAAAAGGTTTCAGAAATTAGGTTGGGGGCTCTGTCTGCTAATTCGGAGATATGGGTAGGGATGGTGATGAAAGAAGTTGAAATGATGAGGTCAAGAAGAGATCCTAATAAAAACAAAAGCCATGACTTCCAGAAGCATCTCTCAAAATAGCATCAAGAGGTCTGAATACAAGCCTCTGACCTGACGGGCCTCTGCTCTGAGGTGAGTGTACAGGTAGAGGACGGGTGGGGAGGGGGCTGGCCCTGGTTTTCATAAAGCAATGCATCCAGCAATTCACGTTCAGTCTTCCTAAGCATAAGTCATGGTATTGTCCAACAAAATATTACCCCTCAGTGCCAATAATGTTCAGTTTCTTTAGCCTTACATTTGAATTTTTGGTTTTTTTTGAGTCTGTTTGTTAGCTTCCCCCACCCCCCCGGCCCATTATTCTATTACTTAAACTAGCTCCAGCAAAACTGGACTACCTATTGTTCTGACAAACTCTCTCATACTCTTCCATATGTGCCTTTTCGCTTGCCACTTTTGACAGAAGAGGGCCTCTCCACTCATACAAACAACCTATGTCTTCTGGAATTGTACACATTCTTCAAGTCCAGCATAAATTAACTTTTTCATAAGGGCTTCTTTTAATCCAGTGTGACTTTGTCCTCTTCTGAATCTGCAGAGCACTTTCCACTATTCTTCCTATCCTCTATCCACTATCCTCTTCCTCTGTCTTGTCATTTCCTCTGTCCTGTCTAGAGTTATTGTTACTTTGCTCAGTTAGATGAAATTTTGAGGGCCAGGAGAGTCATATTCATCTTCATAGTCCCTTTGTCATTCATGTAAACAACAAAGAAAAGTATAGAGGCTCTAGCATACAGTCAAGAAATGTTTGTTAAATAAATCAATACACTTTTTCCTAGTTGCAGAAGGTTATTTCCTAGAGGTATTGATCTTTAGATTCCTGATAAAAAACACAAGATTATTGTTGCTAGGGGGGAGCATCTGTTATGGAAACATCTCTGGAAAAGAGGCTACATTAAGGAGGAGATACACTAAATCCACTAGGAGACTAAGAAACTCCAAAGACTTTGGATATTATTTCAAGGAGTGCACACTTGAGATTTTTAAAAGTGTAGGACTTTAGAGGGACATAATGCTGTCCCCTTCAGCAGGAAAAATCTGTAGGTGATTAAAGTATGGGGTTTAGAATAGACATACATTGTTAAAGGAAGTGTACTTGGAAAATGTCAGACCTTTCTGGCCCTAGGGTGGGCAGAGGCAAGCCAAGGCTGGGTAGGAATCCAGTCCACTCAGAAAACAGAGGGCCTCTCTCCCTGCTTTGCAGGTATTCCTAGACCCTCTATTTGATGGGTGACACCAGGGGGGAAAAAAAGAAAAACTTGAATTGGGTTTAAGCTGGGTGAATGAGTTCATTGCATACTTTTCCTGTGTTGAAATGTTTTTGTTTTGTTTTGTTACTGAGACACAGGAAAATGTCCAAAATGTAAATCTGCAATCTTAAATCACTGAGTAGGCTTGAAATAAAATGATCTTTGATGAGAACTGCCTTGCACAGTGCCTAAGACAGAGCATTTAGTCAATATTTTTGAGTAAATGTAGAATAAGGAACTCTTAAGTATTCATGAACACAGATGATCACAAAACTAGAGGAAAACATACTTAATCTGGCAAATTAACTTTCAAAACCTGATACCTTCCAGGTAAACCCTTCTTCTGTGTCACACCATTTCTTTCTCTCTACACTGTAGAGATGCTGGTAATTGCTGAAATTGTAAAACACAAAACACATAAATAAACAAAACTACTGACTAGGAGAGAGAAAGTGAAGCCAGAGGCCAAAATGACCTGAAATCTGGAAATTTTGTGCCTAGTGGAGAGTGCCTTTCACCTCAGTACCCATTTCTTTTAGGATTATTTAACTGATCTCCCTTGTCAATTAAAGGAGTTGATTCTTTGCCTTGGGTACCTTCAGATGCCCAGAGAGGTTTGTGTGCAGGGAATGCTTGTCATATTCCTCAACGGTCCATGAAGGATTCTTTTTTCTTTCTTCCATAGCTTCCTCCAAACTCACATCACCATATAGTGGGTTATTCTTCAGAACTGATGACAGGGATGGAGGGGGGCTCTCTGTCGTCGCAGCACCCTCCACACTGGATCTCCTCATTCGTTGAGCAGTAATATTCTTCTTCTCTCTCTGTCAGGAGGCACAGTGACAAAGTTTGTCTTACCAATAGGTCACTGATGACAAGGAAGGCAACGTGAAATAATTGTACCTGAAAGCTTGCTGATTCTGCCTGGAAGCCCAACAGATTAGGACAATGAATGAAGGAAGAATTCTAGGATCCAGTTTGACCTAGGATCCTACCATTAATTGAGTTATTTCTTTGCATGTGATCTTGTTGAGCTTCAGTAATCATTCATTAAAATGTTATTTTATAACAACAGAGAAAGGACAATGTTCTTTAATTCAAATAGTAGAATTCTAAACAATGCCATTTTCCCCCAGCTTATTTGCACTGAGATTTGACATTTTATTTCTTTCTACTTGTGCATTCCATGACTGATTGAAAAAAATTAACATTGCTGTATTAATCCAGCAAAATCAAGATTAAAAGGCATTTTATAGATATGCCTTGGCTTTCATGGGAACTCCCTTAGGACTCTTATTTCAGGCAGCTTGGAGAACTGGACTAACTTAGCATTGCAATCCTATACGTAGCTACAGACCAGCTGGCTATTGGAAGGCTCTAATTCTGACTTTTAGATGTTTAAAAACTTTTTTTTATTAAAGCATGATATATATGTAGAAAAGTGCATATATTATAAAAGTGTGTATATTATAAATTTTCACATACCAAATAAACCCAAGATACTATCAAGAAAAAAACCATTACCAGCACACCTCATGCTGCCTTCCAGTTACTATCCTCTCCCTCCCTAAGGATAACCAGTAGGATAACAGCATATGTCAGTTTCATTTATATAAATGGAATCATACAAAGTGGTTTTTCTGTGTCTGGTATGACCTTCATATTTTTACTTTGCTTTTTTTTCTTATGACTATAAAACTATCACAAAGGTAGACAAATTTAAGATTAAAATTTGTTCATTGGCCAAATAAAATTGAGAAGAAAAAAAAGTTTATAGTAACGTCTCATTTATGATGGGGCATCACGGGAGAGGAACTTCACATAAGTTAATTTTTGGAACACTTAGGTTTAACCCTTAAAAACTGGTGACATATTTCATTAATTTACAGGAATTTTTTCAATAAATGTATTTCACATATTTCAGTCTTCTTAAACAGAGAAGTTTCAATAGCAATTAATATTTTTCTGAGTTATATTTATAATCATTAATACACTGATTCCCTCAGCATCTATTGGGGTATATAGGTCCCATTAAATATGTGTTTATATAAGCTAAGTTGTGAACTAATATTATATATAGTTTCCTTCTGAAATGGCTGGCAAAAAAACATCTAGATAAAACCATTCACATTCTCTTTGGCCTTAGGTTTATCTAATTTTCTTAATCCAGACATTTTTTTACATACTTAGTGATCAACTTGGAGATCATCTCTAACTTTCAACTTGGAGATCATCTCTGACTTATTAGGTCGTTGGTCTGCTCAAAATCAATTTATATTCCATAATATTGAAGTTTGTAATGAAATAATAAATCATCTTGACTTAGTGTTTATCCTTAAGATGGATGACCTCATGAAAAATGTTTCTGAATTGAGAAAAAACAATTTGATACAAAATTTAGATAGTTTCAGTTTAGCATAATTCTGACTCAAGTTTTTTTCTTCAAGGCTAGATATCTTTGATTATCTTTGAAAAGAAATAATTCTTCTGACATTGAAAAATTGACTTTGTCAGTTTTCTTGCCTGCTGGACTATTCCTTGAGCTTCTTAAATAAGAAAGCTCTATAAATCAGAAAAATACAGTTTCGGGGGTTAAGAAAAAATAATACTTTCTATTACAATGTATAAAGACCTTGAAAAACTAATATACATAAGACAGAAAAATAATCAGAGCTATTTTTTTTTTGGCATTGTTCTCACTGTTTCCATATCAGGAACATTTTATTTTATTTTATTTTATTTTATTTATTTATTTTTTATTAAATCAGTTATACATATACATATGTTCCCATATCCCCTCCCTTTTGTGTCTCCCTCCCACCCTCCCTATCCCACCCCTCCAGGCGGTCACAAAGCACCGAGCTGATCTCCCTGTGCTATGCGGCTGCTTCCCACTAGCTATCTACCTTACGTTTGGTAGTGTATATATGTCCATGCCGCTCTTTCACTTTGTCACAGCTTACCCTTCCCCCTCCCCATATCCTCAACTCCATTCTCTAGTAGGTCTGTGTCTTTATTCCTGTCTTACCCCTATGTTCTTCATGACATTTTTTTTCTTAAATTCCATATATGTGTGTCAGCATACAGTATTTGTCTTTCTCTTTCTGACTTACTTCACTCAGAGCTATATATATATATATATATATATATATTTTTTTTTTTTTTATGGTACGTGGGCCTCTCACTGTTGTGGTCTCTCCCGTTGCGGAGTGCAGGCTCCAGACGTGCAGGCTCAGCGGCCATGGCTCACGGGCCCAGCCACTCCATGGCATGTGGGATCCTCCCGGACCGGGGCACGAACCCGTGTCCCCTGCATCGGCAGGCAGACTCTCAACCACTGCGCCACCAGGGAAGCCCTCAGAGCTATTTTTAAAAGAACATTCAAGCCCTTAATTCTAAACTATATTCTTGAATGTTTGATGTTCATCCTAGAACTTGGTGCCATTTATTTTTGCATTGCATGACAATTTCATGTCTGAAGGACATGTGAAGGGAAAATTAATAGAATAACTTTATTAAGAATTTTATGGAAGAAATAGAAAATACTAATCATTGTTGAGGTTCTTTTGTATTTTGATAAATTTTTTCAAAATCTCTTAAGAAAGGAAACAGAGCATGTATTTGAGTTTAACTTTTCACTCCACATTCTAGATGGACTACATTTAACAAAAGGAAACTCAACAGTAATTCCATTATTTTACTCATATAAGCTCTTAAATAATTTCTTCTTAAAAATACTTAAAGGAAAGTAACACTTCAAAGCTTACCTAGGCTCTTCTGTATTAACCATTACTTTGTCCATTTACCCTTTATACACTTTAATCATTATTTATGTCATTTATGTATAAGTAAGCTATCATTTAATAGAAAGAGTGATATAGAAGACCTTCAGACAGACAAACACTGAGAATATACAATTAATAGGCCAAAACAGAAGGAATCTCTAAAAAATGTACTTCAGTAAGAAGAAACCTGGGCCTCCCTGGTGGCGCAGTGGTTGAGGGTCCGCCTGACGATGCAGGGGATACGGGTTCGTGCCCCGGTCTGGGAGGATCCCATATGCCGCGGAGCGGCTGGACCCGTGAGCCATGGCTGCTGAGCCTGCGCGTCCAGAGCCTGTGCTCCGCGACGGGAGAGGCCACAGTGGTGAGAGGCCCGTGTACTGAAAGGGAAAAAAAAAAAAAAAAAAAAGAAGAAGCCTGATAATAGAATGAAAGATTAAGTGGCAAGAAGGAATGCTAGGCAAAACAAAGGGAAAAAAAAAAAAGAAAAAACTGACAAATATATACAGAAATCTAAGGAAGCACTGATTTTATGGTAAAATAGAAATAATAATAACCACTAATTTGTGAGTTTTAAGATAAGAGAAAACTGAAACTGTACAGTTAAAAGTTTAACAGATATATTTAATTAGGAAATTTTAAGAAATCATTTCAGTGAGAGTATTACTAAAAAATAGAGAAAGAATGTATAGCTTCTAAATTGTTAGAGCAGAAGACAAAGGATAAAGGAAAATTAATCTAAAAGGTAAGAAACCTGAAACAAAGAATATAGACGAGAAAGTCTTAGGAAAATAGAAAAAATTTTGAAATAATCATGTTAAATGTAAATAGACTAAACCCTCTAATTAAATGACAGACTGTCATATCAGATTTTTAAAATTAAATTTAATTATATAATATTTACAAGAGAAATACCTAAAATATAAGGACTCAGAAAAAATGAGAGTGAAAGTATATATAAAGATATAGTAGGCAAATATAAAGAAGTAAGAGCTGGTATTTGACTGGTTAAATACTCAGCAATTTTGTTTTGCCTTCCTGAGTACAAGGGATGACTGTCTTTATTAGGCTGTTTGAAGTTAAACTGGGGACAGCTCTTCTGATGATGTGTGGACAAAAGTAACAGAGACCACTTCCAAGCTAAGCCCCTGAATTCTCCAACAAGATTTTTGGCTCACTCTTCCTCACTTTCCATTTCTGTGTCACTGTAAGCAAGGATTGTGAGATGGCAGAACTTTAAGATGAAAGAACTTCATACTGCTATGGAAAAGAGTTGATCCCCAAACCCATCTGCCCTTCCTCAGACATGCACAAGAATGCTTTTCTTCTTTTTAGTTAGAGATATTTTGTCACTACAGTGTAGCCTAGCCTACGTTCCTTAATACAGAAAGTGATATCTTGAAATTCTACAAATGTGGGCATTGGCTTAGCAGTCAAGAAGTGGAAAGGGATGAAAGGGATATTGGAAGCCGGATTGATGGTTATTCACATAATACAGTGAAAAATGTTTGGTATAAGTGTCATCTGTGGTCATTTGGAATCTAATCCCCTGTAGCTGTATGAGTGGTATTATAAATAATCAGAGCATTTATGTACAAGGATCACAGTGCTGGTGTAATACAAGAAAAAGATGACATTAGAGAAAGAACTGAATAGTTTGCAAGAAGAGAGTAGAGAAACTCTGGAAATTTGATGCCTTCTATTGTTAAAAATCTGACTGTTTATAGACCTCAAACACTAAGATATAGAATCATTTAAAAGAATGGATTGAGGTAAAAAAAAAAAAAGCGGATTAAAACTTCTTAGCTGGGACTTCCCTGGTGGCGCAGTGGTTAAGAATCCGCCCACCAATGCAGGGGACACGGGTTCGATCCCTGGTACAGGAAGATCCCACATGTCGCAGAGCAGCTAGGCCTGCGTGCCACAACTACTGAGTCTGCGCTCTAGAGCCTGTGAGCCACAACTACTGAAGCCTGCACTCCCTAGAGCCTGTGCTCCACAACAAGAGAAGCCACTGCAATGAGAAGCCCGCACACCGCAACAAAGAGTAGCCCCCGCTCACAGCAACAGAGACCCAATGCAGGCATAAATGAATGAATGAATGAATAAATAAATAAATAAATAGAAAAATCAAATGAAACATTAAAAAATAAAAACAAACTCCTTAGCTGAACGAAGTGACTCAGGGTAAAGGTCCTGTTAGGGTGTGGTTTCAAAACTATTATTCCTGACTGCTTCCAGGTGTTTGTCATTGAGTTAAAGGATGGAGAAATGGAGGTAGAAAAGCAAACCATTAAAGCCTACTTGACGGATTCCCCTGGTGGTCCAGCGGTAAAGAACCTGCCTTCCAATGCAGGGGATGCAGGTTCGATCCCTGGTCTGGGAACTAAGATCCCACATTCTGCGAGGCAACTAAGCCCGTGCACCACAACTACTGAGTTCACGCATCTCAACTAGAGAGCCTGTGTGCCACAAACTACAGAGCCCACGTGCCCTGGAGCCCATGCCCCACAGGTAGAGAGAAGCCTGTGACAGGAGAGAGGCCCGAGAGCTACAACGAAGACCCGACACAGCAGAAGGAAGCCCTCACAACGCAGCCAAATAAAAGAAAAAAAGCCTATTTGAGAGCTATGCCTTAAGAGAACTTAAGATGTGTGTACTGACCTATAGAACTGACTGCAACAAAATAGATATGATTACATTAATAAATAGCTCACACTAAGTTTTAGAAGATATGTATCACCAAAGAAACCACAAGCCTGGACCTAAAAGCTTTTGATTGTTCAAAATTATAAAACAAAACAATAACCCTATGCCTCCAAATATCCATAAATAAGAGTAAAATTTGAAGCTTCTACAGCCTCAAGGGAGGGCCCACTCTGATATGGCAAAAGAGAATGATGAACAAGGGGCAGCTTCCTAGTGGGTAGGACTAGGGACCCTAGAGAACAATGCAGCAGGAAGTCTTCTAAAAAGCAGAATCATGGCCTAATCCACCTTCCCCACCTTCAAGGAAGGAGACCCACACACATTATTTTCAGTGGAATCTCAGAATTACTTTGGGTAGTGTCTGTCGTCTGTCATTTTTCCCTTCAGAAAGGAAGAATTACTGTAGCGATCCCATTCTTATTCCAACAAAGATTATAGGATGATATGGTTGGGACATCTGCTAAATGTAGTGACTGGCTCACTTTGGTGTTAGTACCTCTGGGGAAGGATGAATGCTGTGTGTAGGAAGATGAAATATATAAGTATATATATGTTTAACAGAATGATAGACTGTGCAGAGTCTGGCTAGGTGCTCAGCAAACCCATTTCTTCTTCATGGGCATACAACAGCTAGATTGGGACATAGGCTTGACCCCTAAAATCCCTGATCCTTGGCTTAGTCTCTCTCTCTTTTCTAGCTACAAGCATCATAAAAATTCTGATATAATAGAGACTCAAAAAGGAACAGTCTGGGTTCCACCTGGAAGCAAGCCACTAGGATAATTTTCCCACCCACAACAGATCTTGTGTGAATGACAGATACATTTTATTGAGTCAAGTCACTAAGAATTTGGGCATATTTGTTTCCACAACATAATTTAGCCTGACTAACTACTAAGAAAGTATATATATCAGACAAAATAAACTTTCAGGTAAAAGACTTTGTTAGGTGAAGAAAGTGTTGGTGGAAAATGAATAAATGGCATAATCAGTAAAATATAATATTTCTAAACTTGTATGCCTCTAGTAAAATAATCTCAAATATATAAAGCAAAACTTGAGATAACTAGGAGAAATTTATACATATAATTTTTTACCAAGCAGATAAAACATTATTAAATATAAAGAGGGTTTGAACAATGAAACCAACACATTTGATCAAAGACATTGATGTCATTATTCAATGACTAAAAATACTCATTTAAAAAATACATTGAATATTTACAAAAATTGGTAATGTCCTGGACTCTAAAAGAAATTCCAAACGTTCAATATTATATAGATCATGCTCTTTGATCACAGACAACTTATTAGAAATTTAGACATTAATATCAAAAAGATAATGTAAACTACCACATTTTGTAGAAATTAAAACACACATTTCAAATAAATGATGGGAATTAAAAAACTTAGGCAGAATGAAAATGAAAACTGGAGCTGAAATAGCTTTTGAGGGAGTATTAT
Organism: Mesoplodon mirus; assembly: GCF_964341445.2. Lineage (NCBI taxonomy): Eukaryota > Metazoa > Chordata > Mammalia > Artiodactyla > Ziphiidae > Mesoplodon > Mesoplodon mirus. The sequence goes on from NC_138980.1 coordinate 76,655,554, forward strand.
AAGCATATATGCTCACATTATAAAAGCAGAATGAGAAAATTAATGAAGTAATAAACATCTAATTCAAAGCCTTAAAAGGAAACCGCAGAGTAAATCTAAGAAAATAGTCAACATGAAATAATAAGGATAGAAGGAGAAATCAATAAATATGATGAAGAAAAATAACCCAAATATACAACGAAGAGAATCAACCATATTGAAAGCTATTTCTTTGAAAAGGCTAAACTGATTAAAAATATCTCTGGTAATACTTCTCAGGAAAAAAAAAAAAAGATACAAACTCACAATGTTAGAAATGTAAAAGGAGCATGAGAAGTTACATAGCAAAGATTAAGAAGTGTAATAGGAGTATACTCTGAGTAACTTTAAGAATTTACATGCAGTTGGGCGATTTCCCACATAATATAACTTACAAAATTTAATTAAGGAAAAAATAGGAAATGTTAATAAACCAGTGATCATTTGACTAACCGAATCAATAGTTTAAAATCGACCCCAACCATACACAGGTTTAGGAACACCAGGCTGAATGAGTGTTGTAAACAGCGCTCAGACATTCTTGAAACAGATCATTTCTATCTTACTTCTATCTCATTTCTATCTTGTTGAACTCTTCCGGAATATAGAAAAACAAGGAATACTCCCCAACTCATTTTATGAAGTTGGTATAAACTCCAGACAAGGGCAGTAGATAAAAGAAAAGGTAATTTTTTTTGGTTTTGTTTTTGTTTTGCGGTATGCGGGCCTCTCACCGCTGCGGCCTCTCCCGTCGCGGAGCACAGGCTCCGGACGCGCAGGCCCAGCAGCCATGGCCCACGGGCCCAGCCGCTCCGCAGCATGTGGGATCCTCCTGGACCAGGGCATGAACCCGTGTCCCCTGCATCGGCTGGCAGACTCTCAACCACTGCGCCACCAGGGAAGTCCAAGAAAAGGTAATTTTTTATAGGCCAATTTCTCTTATAAACATAAATAAAAAAATCATTAATAAAATATTGCTAAACAGAATCCTACAATATGTATATTTTATATACTAGGATAGGAAAGATTTATACCAGAAAAGGATGTTTTACCAGGAGGATGGTTTAATATTCGAAGATTAATGCGACTCACCAATTATCAGGAAAGAAACAACACAGAAGTTTGCAGTACATTCTGAAAAACTTTGGAAAATATTTAAACATATTTAGAGCAAATTTCCTAGCAAGATGGAAATCGTAGGGAACTTTCTTAAACTAAGAGAGTCTGCCCAAAACTTCCAGGGCACTGTTTACTTAATGGTTCAAATATTAGAAGCATTTATCTTGGTTTCAGAATTAATACAAGGATGCCAGTAATCACAAACATTCATACATTATTGCAAAGTTCTGAGCAATACACTAAAAAATAAATAAATAAATCAAAGGAATAAGGGTTGTAAATAATGAAACAAAACAGTAGATGACATGATTATCTACAGGGATATTTACCATCAAAGTAAAATAGATTTTAATACAATTTCTGGATTCAAAATCAATAGCATATGTAATACTTCATTATAAAACATGATTTAAAAGGTCCTATTCTTAAGAGCAGTAATTACTATCAGTATTTAGATATAAACCTTACAACTATATGCAAAACTTCTATGTGGAGAATTATAAGACATAATTGAAGGCTATACGAAGAGCATGATAAATGGAAATATATACCATGTTCATGAACTGGGAGAATCAAGATCATAAAGACTTCCATTTCCCCAGTTTGGTCTACACATACAATGTAATTCCTATCATAATCATAATGCAAACAAGGCATTTCGTTTATATTGCACATATGAGCTCACAGACAACTTTTCTTGGAAAGCAGCTCCCCACTGACCACAATAATTCTGTTTTCCAAATTGCTAGAATGGTTACCTTTATGAAACACAAATTTGATCATGTGATCCTCTTGCTTAAAATTTTTCATCAACCACTCCAAATTTTCAGGATAAAATTGAAAAATCTAGACAACACCCTCTGAAGCCTTCCTGGTCTGACCCAGACCTCTCTTTAACCCCCTCTCCTGCCTTCCTCTCCATGTAACCGGGGCTCTGGAGTCCCACATGTGTTCCTGTGACACACACAGTGCTTTTAATACAGTTTCAGTGCTAGGGGCATTTGGGTCTCATCTGGGAGCAGTGTGATGGGACAAAGTGGGTAATGCTTCTGGCAGCATACCATCCAAGGGTGAATTTCTGACCCCAATGGAGATTTTGTGAACTGTGTAAATTTAGCATAACTTGATAAATCATGTCCTGATAATTGCCTGAGCAGCTTAGTGATGCTCCTCAATCTACTTCCTAGACAATAAATTAAGTACCTCAAAAGTCCTATAACATTTGCCCAAATATAAGCTTAAAAATGGGAGCCTATTGCACATAGGAGGCTGTTCTTTTTGAAATAGGAAATGGAGTATTGGGAATAGAGACAGTCCAGGAGAAGGCATGACACGTGTTCAGAGACAGATTGTGAAATACAGTTATGATATACCAAAAAAAAAAAAAACTGAGATAGAAAGAAGAGACATTAGGATTTAAGGGGAAAAGAGTTATAAGACTGAAAAAAAAGTGAGGAACGGTGATTAGGAAATACACCCAGTAAATGACATTGTCTAGAAACCAAGCGAAGAGCAACCTCCTTACCCTTGGTCTTTTGTTCCAGTTCACAGGTTTAGTACAGAAATCCCCTGGGTTCTCAAACAGATGTGATGGAAGCCAGAAAAAGATATAAGAAATAGATTAACCTGAAAAGATTCTGAAGTCTAACTGCTAATCAGAAAAAAAAAATCCCACCACAATATTTGAAAAAACATGTTTTATCATTTATACCAAAAAAAAAGAATCAGCTTTTTCCTTTTATTACCTCGTTTTATAAAGGGATTGGCAGAAATATTTGGGATATAATTCCAAATGCCTTCATCAGATACATGCCCCAAATTATTTTAACAACCAGAAACATTAGGTTTTGGCAAAAGTTTGTTCATTGCACTGAAAAGAAATTTATTAGGAAGCTTCTTTATTTCTCTAGTTGAAAGAATTTAAGAAGTATAAATCTAGTGGAATCAAGAAATATTTGCTTGTACTCTCTCCCTGCAAATACAGGTGACTTGTGTATCCACAAAGAGGGAGTGAACAGTGTCTGGAGATACTGGCGTGCCTGAGGACATCTGTGCTTACTTTTCTATACGTATGGTATTGCTTCCGTTTGTGTAAAATGGCTTAGAGAATTGCCTCTGAAGGTGGAATGTGAATTTTAAAAAAGCTTAAAAGATAAATCATGGATATAAATACAGTACTCTGTTTTGTTTTTTGTTTTTTTTGGCCATGCAACACAGCATGCAGGATCTTAGTTCCCTGACCAGGGATCAAACCTGTGGTGCCTGCTGTGAAGTGCGGAGTCTTAACTACAGGACTGCCAGGCAAGTCCCTAGGAGATCTTTGTTTTAACTGTTGCATTACTACCAACGTTGAAGGTAATGTTTGTAGGCTAAGTCCTTTGACATTCCATGAGGTAGTCTGAATTCTAAACACCATGCACATGGAGGGTATGAGACCAAAGGGTAAGCTGACACAAATCTGAAGTTTGTGTGGATTTCATGGGAGTATAAAATCTAACTGCTTGAGTTAGCCACATAGCTTGACAGATGTACTGACTACATCCTCTAACACCTACACGCTCATATACCCCCCTGCATCCAGAAAAATGCAAGTGGTATTATTGGCTATTTTTCAAATTCTAATGATAGGGTAATTTTAACACATTTTGGAATACTGGCAAATGATGATGATGATGATGATGATGATACACATTTCTTATACTCTTATAGGAAACCCTGTCAATTGTTTTTACCTTATTTTATTTGCTCTCAGTTTTAAGGAAATATGTAAAATGAACATTATCCTAATTTTGCAAATGGAAATACTAAGGCATGGACTGAATAAGGGCCATAATTTATGTCTCTCAAATTGGTTTATTGTGGATTTGAGACAAGAAACCAAGTTTCAAATCTCTTTATTCAACGTTCTCCCACTTGGCATAATTAATGTCTCCCCAGCAGAATGAGACATTAAGCCAACAGAGCGAGGGTTTTAAATTATGAACTATTTAACAGCTGCCTACCACCTTCTGCATCCCTAAAACCTAAATTCACCTGGTATATTCAGTGCCTTATTCCAGGTATCACCACAGCTACTTAAAACATTTTTTAAATTAATTAATTAATCTATTATTATTATTTTTTGGCTGTGTTGGGTCTTCGTTTCTGTGTGAGGGCTTTCTCTAGTTGCAGAGAGCGGGGGCCACTCTTCATCGTGGTGCGTGGGCCTCTCACTATCGTGGCCTCTCTTGTTGCAGAGCACAGGCTCCAGACGCGCAGGCTCAGTAGTTGTGGCTCATGAGCTCAGTTGCTCCGTGGCATGTGGGATCTTCCTGGACCAGGGCTTGAACCCGTGTCCCCTGCATTGGCAGGCAGATTCTCAACCACTGAGCCACAAGGGAAGCCCCCTTAAAACTTTTATACGTTCATTTCTTTTAGATTTATTTTTTTTGCCAATGAATATATCACTCCTGGATATTAAGATCCAGCCAAGGACAGAAGAATTACTTATTGACATATTGCAATCTAAAGTAGCGAATATAATTGTTTTTACTCATAATCTGTGCCACACCTACTCAACTAACTAAATTTGTAATTGATTTACTCCTTCTCTCCAAGCATTATTTCAGTCGTATATTGAACTGAAATATTTATTCAGTCATTTAACATTTTATTTTAGGGTAAAAATATAACTTAATAAAGTTTATCTATAGTTTATAATTACCAATAACATATTCAAAGACATATGAAGCAGATTTTTACCTTCTTGGTTTGCCCTGAATAACTATATCAACACATCAGGGCCTGTTGAAAGAGATGCCCTTTAAAAATTTGCATTTCATTCAGGTTTAGGAACAACATTCAACAGAGCTTTAAACTGTGAAGTTCCACAAGAAGGAAATAGGTCAGCTCCAGTACTAAACAAAAGATGTTAAATCGATGTGTTCCAACCTCAAAGGAATTTATTGGATATGTTTTCTTAGACTAAACTTCATAGCACAGGAGGGCCAAGGTTCTCTGAATTGAGTTTTGAATCTTTTTATTCCATGATATAAACAATAAGACAAAGGAGAAATTTCATCACATTTAACTTAAACAAAACACAAAAAAAGCAACCACCAAAAAGGTGTGTATGGATGGGTTTTGAGGATTACAAAAGGGAAGAATGTAAAAATTTTTGAAAAGTTAGTTTTCATAATAGGCTGCCTTACAATGGAAATAAATTAAAATCCTCATAGATGGAGGAAACACTTACATAATCATCCAAGTGTACTTGATTTTGAATGATCTCATGATAAAGGTCCCGAGGAGCCCACAAACACACCACAAAGGAGTCACTTTACACCAGGACTCATGAGTAGCAACTGTTTCTTAAAAGAAAACAAATTTCTGTTTAGGGAATTTGAGCCACTCCAAAGGATTTAATGATTTGCAGGGGTTTGCAGGTCAGTCACATCTGTTCTGAAATGACATGCTTCTTCCTGTTTCTAAATTGACTAACCCTTAACCCCATTAGCCCTCACATCTTAAACAAAGATTATTCCTGTTTCATGAGCTGTGCAACAGTCAAGTTTATTTATGTTTATTTCAGCACATGGAACTCATCACAGTTTTATTCTTCTCCTTTGGTTAGCAAAAAGAAGGAAGATGCAAAAGAAGCAAGCAAGAAATGAAGTCTGGGTTTGAAGGCTGATTGTTAAGTCTTGCCCACATGGACACCTGTGGAAAAAAAAGAACCTCTAAAATAATAGCCAGCAGCTTTCCCAGGTGGAGAGTTCTCTCTGTTTTCTTTCTTTCCATCATAGGTTGCCATTGTTCCACTGTTTGAGTCTCCTTTGCATGAGATGAAAGGGAGTCAGTCTAAATGAGGCAGAAGCAAGATTCAGTTCTCTCAGAGGCCATGCATGAGCCCACACGATGTAAGCTTCTGATGTTTCATGCTTAGACTAACCAAAAGATAGAGGTAGGGTTCCCCCCAGAGCCTTATTTGCAAATGTAGTAATTGATTTGAAAAAATTTGAAGGGAAGGTATAAAATGAGGGCTAGGCAAAATCTAAAATGACAGGCTGAGAAGCTAGTGCTTGGAGGAAAATGAATGGTTGGGAAAATTCACAGAATTTATAAAGTGATCAGAGAAAGTCTCCTTATGTTAAGGAAGAGAGAAAGACCTTTTCTATGGCAAGTGTGAGCAGCTACTTTGTACTCCGTTTCCTATAGCTTTCTTTTTGCACAAATGATGAAATGGCCAATAATGAGAAAGAAGCAAGCCCCTGCCCGCATATTTATGTGCTCCCAGATCTTACCTGTGAGTAGATGAGGTTTTGCCAGTGCTGTGCAGCAGGGTAATTCCCTCCCGGAAACCTCACCAGACTGGCCTGAAGAAGGGCTGAGTTCCTCATTAAAGACCTCACGTCAAGCTGCAGGAATTTGTCAGGATGGTTGTTATTTGGCAAAACGGAGAGATCCATGTCTCCCTTCATCTACGGTGGAAAACAAAGGCAAGCAAGGCTGCTGCTGTCAGAGCTGTCCATTATTAATGAGCCTGAGAATGCCTGACAGGCATCTGAAACCAGGTCTCTGGGCTGTGTTCAGAAACTACTCTCGAAATGACACATCCACACACAGGAACAATGTAGCACGCTGCCTTACCTTTCACCACACACACACACACGCAGGCACGCACACGTGTGCGCGTGCATTTAGAGTGCTTGAATGGAACAGTTGGGCCCACACGCGTTAAATTGGATAGGATACCAAAATTAGGTATGTGTAGCACGTAATGTCTCTCCATACAGAGTTAGGAATAACAGTTTAAGAGGAACTACTCTTTGGATAAGGCTGCCAGAATTTCAGGGTTACAGTCCACAGTTTGGAGCACATGAAACAATCACCTGTAGGGAGACATTACTTAATATTTCTCTCTGAACATTGCCGAGCTGACCCAGCTGACTTGGCTCTGCCTGCACAGCCTCACATGTGATATGTGGGATCTTGTTTCTTCTCATGTTTTGACTCCCAGAGTCTCAGGCTCATGTGAAATCTAACCGTGTTTAGGTGGTCAGCTTCAGCTCGAGTAGGGAAATGGCAAGAATCTGATAGTTTGCTACAGTAATTTAGTGCCCCAAACTACTGCTTTGACCCATTCTCTATCTGAGGTCTCTTTGACTCTGTTCCTAGCTGTATAAACTCCTGTGATGGGTCTTGGTGTTTACAAAGTACATTTGGAACCAAAGGAGAACATGGCTGCTGGGTTTGGATGACGTGCTGTCCTAAGTGAACCCACCTGCTAGTCAGAGAGCCGAGGTGGGAGTGAGGCTGTGGACGGCATCTTATGCCAGGAAGTGATGATGACTTTAAGGGAGATAAGCTCTCTCATTACAAGCCACTCTGCCTTGGGCAAACCACACTTCTCACCGGGAAAGTGTGGATTTTCATCTAGAGAAAGAGAACATTTCCACTCTTGAGAAGGCATAGGACAGACACATCAGCAGTTTTTAAAAGACGTAGATTGTTATGTTTGTGCCTCTGTAAACCCATCTGATTCAGCAGGAAGGATTTTCTTACAGAGGTAATGAGGTCACATGTGGAATGTATCAGCACCAGATTTCAGAGGAGTACCCTATAGCTTATTAGACTCAGCAGCTAGGATGTTCTTGAATCAAGCAAGACACTAGAGAGTACTTACCTTCTTTATAACAAAAAGCATGAGGATGTTAAAAAATCATCTGTTCTACTGATAGTTTTAAACTGATTAAACAACCAATGTTTTCTGTAAGAATTTTTGGACCCAAACTCTATCACTGTCTTACAATATTTGAAATAAGTTTGAGTGGTTTTTATCAACACACTTACTGGAGAAAGAGATACTTCATAATGACAGTTGATAACAAAAGAGTTAAATCACAAGTGTTTGAAGAATCAAGTGTGTTATGTGTATGTGCATGTACTTAGTACTTTCTGGATTTTTCTGGCTGCTGCCAGAACACATCTAATGAACAAATATTTCTCAGGCTGTTTGCTTTTCCTAAAAGATTCTTTGGGGAATAACACACATCTTCAAGAAGAACCTTACTTCTCTTTGGCTCTCTATATTGGCCAAGTGGAGACACAAAACCCAGATCCAAATATATTTGATTAGAAGTTTTCCTTAGCCAAAGTATGAGGTAGGTGAAATGAGCCTTCAGTTTTCCTTAGGCGTCCTTCCTTTTAGATTCCTCCACCGTGCTTTAGATGCCCAGAGGTTTGTCTACTATCTCCTTCTGTTTACAAGTTCAGTTTCTGACTCTCCACATTCTCCCACCATCCTTTGTCTACTGTCACCCCAAAAACCATCAGTTCTTACTTCTCACTACTGTCCCTATGGGTAGCCTACATGACTGATAATCAGGAAATCAAGCTTACTACTCCCTCTCCTGCTACTGGCCAAACCCCAACCCCTCCTCACCCCCAAATCACACCTCTGCTGATGCCAGTCCTTCTGCCTGGAAACATTTCTTCCCAACCCTGGATTTTGACCACCTCCTATTCATACTTCATGGGCCATTGCTGATACCTAGCCTTTCACAAAAACTTTACATATTTTCTCTAGCAGGGGAAATGATTTTTCCCTCTTTTGAAATTTCAGAGTGATTTGTTTATACTCTTACTATCTTTCATTTGATAATATATTTTTCCCTTTTCTTTTATGAGCCCCTATACTGGATACATTACAAACGAGCTGCCCTATTGGATGCTTCCTTCCTCACATGAGTCCTGTCCTAAGAACCTCATAAAGCCCTTCGCTCAATCAATAGTGGTGGCTGTTGTCTCTTCCAGAGCCCTCTGGTTGGAAATTGATAATCCAATTAAATTTGATTACAAAAATGGCTTAGTGCTCTGTTTTTCAATCAACCATACCCAGTGAAAAAAGAATTCCATCGCCAAAAATATTTATGACATACTCTGTATTCTCTTCTGGTAGTTTATAACGCACAAACTCACATGGAAGACTCTGAGAAGTTCTGCTTCATTAACGTTAGCATTTGCTAAATTTATTTGATCACATAACACCCATTTCATTGTTGTCCTTTTAACTCTACAAAAAATTTACCTGACAGTGATTGGACAAATACTGTCTTAGGAGTTCTATTTCTTTTCTGTCACTAACACCTTCATTCTAGAGTGACAAAGAGTATAAATAAATATAAATAAAGAGTTATATTACAGGAACAATCTGGTGGAAATCTGGATATCTGGGGCTTCTCAACTCTTACCATGTATGTAATCATTTGTTCTCTCTCTTTATAGCAAATTTTAATAAAAGCATCATTATCCCTTGGATTTGGATCCAGAATTATTATCTTTTGAACCATGAGAATTATAAAAATAGAAATACAGTTCACTAGGCAAAACTGTCTACATATTAATTAACTATATTTTCTTTTCTTCTCCTCATCCTCCCTTCCTCCCTCCCTCCTTCCTTCTTTCCTTTCTTTCTTTTTCTTATGCAAATAATCAACTGAAATATCTGAAAGTATTTCCATCTGAAAAGCCTGGATGATGTCCACATGAGCAGTTGGGGTTCATCAAATTATCTGACTTTGAAAATTTGGACAGTTTTGGATAGTTTGATTACAAAGAAAGCCTGTGATTAGGTTATAAATCATTGGGCATCTATTACAAAACATTATCAAAACTGATGAACAAGGGAGGCAACCACATTAACTGAGTGCACAGAATTTGAGGTCAGAGTGATACATCCAACTAAACTGTGCTCTTGAACAAGTTGCTGAATCTCTCTGGTCCTCAGTTTCCTCAGCTACAATGTGAAGATATTAATGGTCCCTTACGAGGGTGCTGTGAGGTTTAATAGGTATAGTGGTTAAAAGAATGCTTAGCATATATTAAGTGCTTAAAAAACATTCACTATTATTTTAAGAGTGCATAAGAAATGGGTTTTCATTTCAGCCATCTCCAATATAAAGCAAACTGGAGAAAAAAATGTAAAGTTTTATTATCCACAGTTAAAAAGCAGACTCCATTTCCCAGAATACCCTTCTTTGTGTGAGTCTGGGTTAGAAGAAGCTGAAAGAGAAACTGGCATGAAATTTGGAAGGCACAATGGAAGCAGCATCCATTAATCTGCAATTCTTTTTGCAATCAAATATCGTGACAGATGCATAGGCTCTTGGCAGGTTCTAGATTGCCTTGCTCTCCTGAGCTCTATGCCCATTTCTTATTTCCAACTGTTGGTCCTGTTGACCGCCAGGAAACTTAGATCCACTACCCAGTGTTTGGCCCTGGTCCTGTAAAGGAGGAAGCTATATAGAGGCAACAGTATCTCATAGACATCTTCAAAAATTACCCCTTTATAGTTAAACTTACCTGGCTGTGCCTGGCTGCTCAGATTGGTGACTGCTCTGATCCTCCAACTCCTCTTACGGACCTTCACTTCCAGGGTCCTCCTGCTGTTGTTTGAGTTCAAACCTATTATCCTCTAACACTGCTTTGCTGATTGGACCTGGCAACTACTGGTGTCAGAAGTGCTTCCAAGGAACAGAATTTTAAAAATGGAATCTGGAATTAGTTCTCTGATATGACTAGACTTAAAGGCATTAAAGACCAGTAGTAAGTGGGACCCTGGTCATCCATGACATACAGGGGCAGAATGGTTATAAAAACTCTCACCTATAGTTACCTGGAGTGAAGTGCCTAGAGAAAGCAAGGTCCTAGGTTACAAAGTACCTGCTGCAATATAAATTTTCCATAGAAACAAAGAGAATAAGGACCATGGGGTTGATTCATTGCTTCTAAATCAGATGGAGAACTTACAGAAAGAGAATGATAAGCCTGGGGTTTTACATTCACAGCTCAAGGTCTAAGTTGGGAACCAGAAAGCTTTTATGACTGCCTTGAAATAAAACCTTTAAAACTGTATGGCTGGGCCTCCCTGGTGGCGCAGTGGTTGGGAGTCCGCCTGCCGATGCAGGGGATACGGGTTCGTGCCCCGGTCTGGGAGGATCCCATATGCCGTGGAGCGGCTGGGCCCGTGAGCCATGGCCGCTGGGCCTGCGCGTCCGGAGCCTGTGCTCCGCAACGGGAGAGGCCACAACAGTGAGAGGCCCGCATACCGCAAAAAGAAAAAAAAAAAAAAACTGTATGGCTGATGACTTACCATCTGTGATGTCTTCTAAATCCACATCCAGATTCAAGTCCTAGAAGATCCAGAACCAGGTAAAAAGTATGACTTTAAGGTGTTACCATACATGCCAAAGGAATTGCAGGATTTCACCAATTCACATTAACTGAAACCCAATATATTATGTATGAGGATGTTTCTTAATGGTGTTATATTAGGACAAAAGAAATACAATATTCTATTAACCTAAATGTTTTTGATATGGGTTCACTAAGCAGAGATTCTTGATTCAAAGTGTTAGTTCACATGTCTGGGAGTAGCTCTAACAATAAGACTGAAAACTGGACCCAGTGGTGGTCTGCACTGAATGAAACTGAGATGTCAAAACTTCCTTGCTATAATGTAATAAAGAGGAAAGTATACACGTGTTTAGAAAGACAGTTTTTAGGGCTTCCCTGGTGGCGCAGTGGTTGAGAGTCCGCCTGCCGATGCAGGGGACACGGGTTCGTGCCCCGATCCCGGAAGATCCCACATGCCGCGGAGCGGCTGGGCCCGCGAGCCATGGCCGCGGAGCCTGTGTGTCCGGAGCCTGTGCTCCGCAACGGGAGAGGCCACAGCAGTGAGAGGCCCGCGTACAGCAAAAAAAAAAAAAAAAAAAAAAAAAAAAAAGAAAGACAGTTTTTAAAAATATGATAGATGTGCTCACTAACGTACTAAACACGTCCCCGAAAAGGGTCCAAAGGGTATTCCCTTCACCAGGACTTGAAAAATACATTGGTGAAGGCAGTATTAGAATCTTTAAAGAACTTCGTAGTAGCTACTCCCTGAAAATCAGAAATGACATTGAGAAATGCTGCCATAGAACTGAGCTTCTTGAATTTAATGAGGATGATGGAATTCTACAAGGGTATTTAAATCCCAGGGACCAGATGGGAATGGTTACCATGAGGGGCAGCAAAGTCAAACGGGTAAAGGCAATGGTTTGACCTGCAAAGATTTTTGGTATTGCCTAATTGATCATGGAGTCCAGAGTACTGAAACAGATGAGCATTCTACTAAAGTCTTACTTGATTTATATAAGCATTTAACCTCTAGAGTTAGTGAAAATAAGCCTGATTTGAATCACCACATCGGGGAATTACTTTCCCTTGATCCATTTCCATATGAGAGCAGGTTCACAAACCCAGAACTCTCTGAATAAAGGGAAGGCTGGATCTTTTAGAGGAAGGATTCTGCTATGCCGTCCAAAATTCATACTGTAAATCTACCATCTAGTCTTTCCTGATGGGAACTGTGTAATGGGAAGAGGGAAATATTCAGACTTTTTGATGACTACTGGATTACTGGCTCTGAACTGATACTAGTTCCTGATGACCTGAATTGCCACTGGACTCCCACAGTCAGAGGAAGAGCTTATGGAAGTCAAATATTTTAATCAAGTTTTTGCTTAAATCTGTCTCATAGTGGACCAAAGAGTCCCTGAATCTACCCCATAGTTACTTTCCTAATTCTGAAAGGCTTATTTGGAGTAAAAATACTCAGAAACTGGCAGAACTCCTACTCCCCTTGTTGGTTCCACGATCTGTAGAATGAGGGCTGTAACAGTAGTAATGGCAACAGAAGCTCCTAGAACTGCCTCTACATACCAAAATTGGAAATTAAATCAATACTTCATTCATGGAGAGATTTGAGAATTATTGCTATCATGAAGGATTTGAAGGATTAAGGAAAGTTAAATCCTCTTTTGTTGTTTTTTTTGGCCTATAGTCTTGTACAGACAGAAGACAGATGGATTTTGGAGAATTACACTGTATTATCACAAATTTAATCAGATGGGAGAGTGAAAAATTACATAGGAAGAGGAGACATTCTTAATCCATCCCTTGATTCCTGAATCAAGGGATGGATTAAGAATGTCTCCTCTTCCTATGTAATTTTTCCCTTTCTCATTCCCCTACTATCTTACCTAAGATGTGTTGATACTGGTTGACTTTATATTTCAACAATTAAATTAAAGGATATCCAAAGTAAGGGACAGTCTAGAAACAAACTGTGCCCCGTATGAACATGAAGGTGAAAATACTAATGAGGGAAGGTGTCAAGAACTGTGAAGAATTTGAGGCTTTACTCTACTTGCAATCTAGCAAGTTGGCCTGCCACACTTTCAGGGCAGAAGACATAAAATTCCTGGGTTAGAGACAAAGAACTTTATTACTTGCGGCAACAGCAGTAGCCAGAGAATCAGCATTTTCCTGCACTGGTTCCCTGGGCCCCAATTCCCACAGGGTGACACGAAGAGAGCCAGGCGGTACCTGCACATGCAGTGAACTGTATTACAGGAGAGGGACCCCAATTTTAAGGAACCTGAAACTTTCATAATGAGAAATAAGAATGTCTGCCCTTTGCTCCAAAAAAGACGCTATCTTTACCTTCCAAGGCTATTCATTACACAAACATCCTTTAGAAGACACTCCAGAACAAAAGCAGACAGTGCCAAGACATGTGGAAATGTGAGAGACTCATGAAGAATTGCCTCCCAGCAGGAAGTTTCACATATTTTATTGAAAAATCTAAGAAATCATGTGAATCATGTACAATATTTTCTCACAAGAAAACCTTTAAGCTGGTTTTTAAACGTTTCACAGAATTGTAAAACTTTTCTAATTTTTAGAAGGAAAAAACACAATGAAACTACCACAGTGTTATAAGCTTTTTGTTTTTCCTTGTTTCTAGGGAAAAGACTGAAAACTAGTAAATTTTCTCATTATGATTTGTGAGGCTAAGTACTATACTCTTTTATAGATCTGCTAAAAAGATACAAGGAAATGAGGGGATCAACGCTTTCTTTGTTCAAAATATTTTAAAAAGCTAAAATCTAATGACAACATGTTAAAATAATACACATTTTTGTAGGATGTTACCATTTCTATAACGGTTTCTCTACACTATATCAACAGTGCAATGGTGATTCAGTGTAAATCATTACAGTGTTTCATTGTTACAATACTTGTGTTCAAGTACATGTTCATGAACATGATCAAAGTCTCTATTTTGACTTTTCTTTTTCATTATTAAAATAAGGCTATAATTACAGTAGAATTTTTCCTATGGATATCTCTAAATCTTAACGCAATGCATAATACATTCTCTAAAAACCTGTTCAACACTATGAGGTTTGTTATGTTGACATATCTACTGCAGATTACAGAAAATGGGCTAGCTCTGCATCAGGATACCAAAAAACAAAAATGATTTCTCTCCATATATAACTAAACTATTATGCTAAATTAGTATACATTCTGGATAACTCAATGGTATTGTTGGGGAGAGAGTAGCATCTTAGAGACAGCCCTAATTTTAAAAAATGTGGGTGTTTTTGTTTTTTTGTTTTTTTAAAGCCTAAAGATCTTGGTTTTTTCTTTTTCCCTTTTTATTTTTATTCCAGAAACTGGATCCAACTTATTTATATAAAACTATTTATGAAGCCATATAGTATAAATCAAAATGTTTGTAGAACCAAAACAAACACCATATTGGATGTGTGGCAGGCAAAAAAATAAATTAATTTGATTAAATTATATGTAATCTGATAATATTTGGTCTGAAAAACATGCTAGTGTGTGGGTTTATAAATAATGTAATTGCAAAGAGCTGTTAGCCAGCCAGCCTGCTAGAGGTCAACTCTTCTGCTGCAGCTTTTGGGCATAGAAGTCCCTGCACGTCTCACAGCAGCGCTGATACCACCGCATGTCCTGACAGAGGTTCTTCTCACGTATCACCCGGCAGTACACAGGCCACTGATTTCCCAGGCACTTGAAAGTCAGAGCAGCTGTGAAGCAGAACACAGGGAACTAGGTGTCATGAGATAAACTAGGTGTCATGAGTAGAAACAAAGAGCAATCACTTAAGTTGGAGGATTTTGTACACACACGTTGACTCATGTATATTGCCTCACGGAGCATAAAAGATAAAGAAACACACACACACACACACACCCTATAATAAAGGAGTAAAGTGAATGAATAATGGTCTTACTCATGAGCTTTTATAGACTTATTAAAGATAGATTTCCCAAATCCAATAAGTGTACTGCAAATGGCTTTTAAGTTTCCATTTCATGGCTTTCATTTAAGCTTCTTTTGGATTTTTAGTTGAGAGATTAAAAAGAAAAAGGAATGTATTCAATATGTCCACCATTATGAGAATACAAATTAATAAGTATTGTTATGGATGACATTGCAAAAACATAGCAAAACAAAAATCTGCTCACACTTACTTCACATTCCTCGTTTCCTAGATAGCAGACATGTCTAGCTGGGATATTTAAGAATTGCAATTTCAGGCATCCTTAAAATCAAAGCTGATTATCAAAAGTGACTAAAATTTACAGCAATAAAGTGCTTGAAATGAGCTCTTGGTATAAAAAATTCAGTCATGTAGATCTGGCCCCAGTTTTTCTGAAGAAATAGAGTGTTCTGGCATGTATAATAAAAGACAGTTCTGCTACGATTGTTCCTTTTGCCACTATTCTAGTATGATTCAGTAATTTATGTTTAAAAACCTTAAGATTTTCCAACCACTGTGCTTCTGTGTTTGGGGATGTGCCTTCAAGAAAAAATGAAGAGAGAAAATGGAGTTTTAATTAAATGCTCCTTTTAATTCATTATTTTCTGACACATGATACTTCAAGAAGGACTCCAAATAATTGTTGGAGAAAGGGATTATGCTGTTTTTGAATACAAGGATTTAGAGCATCTGCTCTAGGATTGCTTAACTTTTTGTCTTAACTAGTTTTAATTCTACTTGAACTGATTATTTCTTAGAAATGTTAATTATTTGGCTTAAAAAAGAGAATTTTTATATTTCCATGAAGAACACAAACTTTTCCATTTGATTGAATCGTATGCCTGGAAAAGTATCTATGACAATTTAGCTCCTTGCATTTTGGCAATATTATTCTGTATGATTAAACTGATCCCCTGGAGATTATACATACAAATTGAAACTGAAGGTTTTCCCCCCTGGTAACCATAAGTTTGTTTTCTAGATCTGTGATTCTATTTCTGTTTTGTAAATAAGTTCATCTGTACCACTTTTTTAGATTCCACATATAAGTGATATCATATGATAGTTGTCTTTCTCTGTCTGACTTACTTCACTCAGTATGCCAAGGAGGAAAAGGGGGGAGGGATAAACTGGAATACTGGGATTGACATATACACACTACTATATGTAAAATAGATAACTAATAAGGACCTACTGTATAGCACAGGGACCTCTGCTCAATACTCTGTAATGACCGATCTGGGAAAAGAATCTAAATAAGAGTGGATTATGTATATATATAACTGATTCACTTTGCTGTACAGCAGAAACTAACACAACATTGTAAATCAACTATACTCTAATAAAAATGAATTTAAAAAAACAACTGAAGGTGTTAAACATATATTAACCCAGTGACATCCAGGCAGCAGTGCTATTAAAAGCCACTAACTGCCACAAAAATAAAGGCTAATTCATTCATGAATATTTGTTATTCCAATGCAGGATATATATACTTAAAATACATACTCTACTTCTTGATGATGTATTAGATTAAATAGCAGGAATTGAGAATATATGTGAAAGCATTTTATAACATAAAAACTATGTAAATCAATGTTACTACTATTTATTTTTATTTAACATATGTCCTTAAAGATGAAAAAAATGGTACTTCTTGTTCAGTGGTGTAGACACATGCATCTGTTCTCCTTGAAAGTGATTTTTTTACTCTTTGTCTCTCCAAAGGATAATTTGTACCCAGGATCACAAGGAAGGCTATTAACAATGAAGAGATCCAAGGTGTACACTACAACCTCACCTTTCCATAGACATTACCTTAATTGAGGGTTCTGCCACAGGACCGGTCAGAACCAAAAATATGGTTACATCCTTCAACCCTTTATAGGATGACCTTGGGTGGTATGGCATTCATATTTCCAGGGCCTGGACCTGAGTAGACAGCTCAGGAATGAAAATAGTTTAGTCTTTAGGATTTTTTACCCACATGATCATGTGGACTAAACTATAGTTGAATAGATCCAATTTAGTCAGAACCAAACTAATTAGTATAGATTGATAACTAAGCTTTAAAGTGATATGCAAAATAGAAGAAGCCATGATCACTTACATGTTTCTCAAAATTATCCCCTTTTTGGTCTGCTTACCCAGCCTGGGTGATGTTATAGTATTTACATTAATCTTCTCATTGCAGGGCTGAAGGTGGCATGGCCTGTATGCTGCAGGTTTTTCTGAAGAAAAACATTCATTTCCATGTCTTCCTGTGATCTTATGCATGCACTGAATAACACGGGACTGCATTCCTTTGCCACAGGTAATTGAGCACTAGGAGAGATACAAGGTTTTGTTAAATGTTCTTTTTGTTGTTTCCTTTTTCTAGGCTGTGAGCCACCTTCTCCTTATATTTGCTAAAACTGAACATGAGCCACAACATCCAGAGTTAAGGTAAAACATGGGTCAGAAATGTTATTGCTCATAACTTGGGCACAGTGCTGTTCAGAATATCTAGCTGACCTAAGGCAGAGCTTTGGACAATGAAGGACATAGGCGATTAAAAAAATTTACAGCAGAAATTAACACAACACTGTAAATCAACTATACTTCAATAAAATAAAAAAAAAGTTGGAGAGTATGACTTTGGAAAGAGAGTGGGTGATACCAGTAAGTAATGAACTTGGGCGGACAGTTTTTAAAGTTTTAATATCCAGTTTGCAACAAATAATTGATCCACTGCTCTTTAATTTAGTCATTGATGCTCAAGAGTTAGATATGCCCAACTGTGGAGCCAGATCCTCGTTATAGCCTTTCAATGTACTCATCCACTCCATTTGCTCTGGCCTTAAAATGTTTATTAAGAATATCAACATGAAAAAAAAAAAGAATATCAACATGGCTGGGGGTTTCCCTGGTGGCACAGTGGTTAAGAATCTGCCTGCCAATTCAGGGGACACGGGTTCAAGCCCTGGTCTGGGAAGATCCCACATGCTGTGGGCCGTGCAGCAACTAAGCCCGTGTGCCACAACTACTGAGCCTGCGCTCTAGAGCCCATGTGCCACAACTGCTGAGGCCCATGTGCCTAGAGCCCGTGCTCTGCAACAAGAGAAGCCACCACAATGAGAAGCCTGCACATGGCAATGAACAGTAGCCCCCGCTCGCTGCAACTAGAGAAAGCCTGTGCACAGCAACAAAGACCCAACTCAGCCAAAAATAAATAAATAAAAGAAATAAATTTATTAAAAAAAAGAATATCAACATGGCTTATCAACCTGATGTATTATTGAAATAACTGCTATGACTTTGCAGATTACATGACATCCAAAATTGTGCAAATAATATTTGATAATATGTATTTTTCTAATAAGATACCCTTTTAATGGATTCCTTGTATTTCAGATAAATGTAGTTTGTCTTCATTTGTAAGATATTTCAGAGAACATATTTAACTTACAATGTTTGTTTATTAAAGAAGTCTCTTGGGTCCATATATATCACTAGATTTAATTTGTTACACAAATAAACTGATGTTGAGTTGAATGAGAAAATACAATTATTTTATGGTAAAAAAATTACATGTGGGAGAGGGAATGTTCTTGTGTTTCTGAAAATAGTAATTTATTTACTAGTTATACTATTTTCTACGTGGTAAAGATTTAGCCATATCTGGCTAAACAGTTCTAAAAAACTTAGAACTCTTTGTAGAGATGATCTCAGTGTATTCTATTTGAAAATTGGTAAATACTTTCTGATTGTCACCTTTCAGATATGCAGGCACAATGTTTGTGATGTTTGTTCCCCTTTGTATCTGACCAAGTCATTGTTAGGATTGCATTTTCTTTGTAAGAATTTTCAGTTCTTCCTTTACTATCATCTTGGGTCCCCTGCTCTTCTTATTTTCATTAGCACAAGAAGCATTCTACACAAACCCTTGACACCTCAAATCTGTCTGCTCCTGTTCACTTTGTCTTTAGTTCCCAGCCTTCCAGTCAATCCCAAATATTAACACAGAATATGTATTTTTTTTGTGTGTGTGTGGTACGCGGGCCTCTCACTGTTGTGGCCCCTCCCGTTGCGGAGCACAGGCTCTGGACACGCAGGCTCAGCGGCCATGGCTCACGGGCCCAGCCGCTCCGCAACATGTGGGATCTTCCCGGACTGGGGCACGAACCCATGTCCCCTGCATCGGCAGGTGGACTCTCAACCACTGCGCCACCAGGGAAGCCCAGAATATGTATTCTTTTAAAATTGCTTTATATATATATAGAATCTCCTTGGAAAAAACTTCAGTTATTAAGTTCCCCATTGTCTAAGAGATAAAGCCCAGTATCCCCAAATCTCCAGGCTGGCATTTATCTAGCTCCTCAAACAATTTTCCACTTCTCTGCTTTAGGGATCATTTGCTCTATAAAACACTAATCATGCCCATGCACTTTCTACTCTCACAACTACAACTGTGCCTAGCCTTTTTTCAAATCACAATCTCAAATCCACTACTTCCACGAAGTGGTCCACAATTATCCCAACTACTTATGCATATTTATGCTTCAAAACAATATATCCATCCATCTGATCCTTTAGAATCACTTGGAGAAAAAAAATTTTTTCACTATAGATTTTAAGGCCTAGAATTTCTAAGTCAGGAAAAAGATTGAGTCTGGGAATATACATTAAAAAAAAAAAGTCTCTAGGTGATTCTGCTGCACAGCCTGAGTTTGGAAACTACTGGTCAATAGCATGTGTTCTGCATTTAATGTAGGCCAGTGTGTATTACTTTTTATCTTTGATTAGTATCTTTTCATGTATCTAGTTTGTCTCTTGGTAAATCTCTTGAAATTAGGCTCACTGTCATATAACTTTCAGTAATAACACCTACATATCAGGTATGAAAATAGCTTATTAAGAATAATACAATTTTATGTGCATGCTATTAACATGCATCTACTTTATAGATGACTGATCTTCCTAAATTTTATTCTGTAAATACTTCTGCATATAACCCTCCTTGTATCTGATGAATTCTTAGCTTTATGCAAACAGCAGATTAAAGAAAAACAATGGGGATATTACATGCCTTTAAATCTGATTTTTTTTTCTTGTTAACTTCTATAGGATCTAAATGTTTCCAGTTCAGTTTAAGCTTTATTATAACTTAAAAACTATTGTAAGAGGAGTAACTGTTTGACATGGTCTTTCCCCCTTGGAAGTATGTATCTTAGTACCACTCAATAGAATGGATATAAGTATTTAAATATAGATACCATGCTTCTTAGAAATATTTTCAAATAAATTCAAAACAGTTAAACTAAAAACTTTTAAGGGGTTAAGTTTATGTGGAAAAATATTCTAGTATCTACTCCTAAAATTTTGGGAGACCTTGGAAGTAATCACAATATTTGAGAAACAAAAAGAACAATGGGAGTTTTATAATAGATGAACTCATTCTGATGCAGTAGAGAAGGTTCTCAATCATATGTCAAAGAAGCCTAGTAATCAATCCCAGACTATTCTCAATACTTTCAGCTAATCTTATATCAACTCCAAAGGACATGTGTTAACCAAAGTAACATCATTTTTCAGGATTACAAAGTAACTATAGCTACACGATAACTCAGAATACACAATTTTAGCAGATAATGGCTGAAGAGTGCCTTCCATAAAAATTTTTTTTAATTAAGAGAAAAAAAATCATTTAATTAAAATGGTATCATTCCTGCCTTTGAAACTAATGGAATAAGCTTTATTATGAAATTAGTCTAATAGCCTTAGAATCTAACTTTCATTAGAATACTTTAATAATAAAAATATCAAGCTTTTACTAGTAATTATGTTCTTTATAAAATACACAGTGGTAAAAATTTTATTACAAATGTGTGAAAAATAAACAGATATTTGAAATGGAACAATTGAAGTCCCAAAGTATCTTCTAAACTATTCCTTACTTTATTATGGAAGATACCTCTAAATAATTGGATATTTCTCAAATCACATCACTATGATTAAAGACAGACAGACATTAAAAGAAAAAGTCAAAATAATTCTGGCTTGAAATGAGGAGACCTGGGCTCTAATACTATCTCTAGAACCTAACATACCTGGGACTTACTTTTCCTTTTTGTAAAGCAACGCATTGTGGTAGATCATAGCTACACTTTCAGGTCTAAATTACTACAAAAGGAAAAATCCCAAATAACTTATTATTAAAAGTTACTGTAGTCAGGCAATTTTTAAGTGGTGACACTGCATAAAAGTAAAGATGCTTATTTCATTATCTAATTATTCACTATGCTACCCAACAATGGTATGATAGGCGTCTATTAAATGAAGTCTCAAAATTATAGTTTTTGAATGTTTCAGAATATTCAATCATTTATTGTCTTTTCAAGTATTTACTGATCACCCATCATGTTCAGGATCCTGTGCAGAAGCTAAAAGCAGCAGAAATTATTAATACTATGGGGCTGGTATTTTATTCAATAAACTTTACAACAAAATGCAATGATCTAAAATAGATGGAGTTAGATTACGAAACATTGTGGAAGCTGGGCAGTTTCACCCATTCTTAGCCAAGTGTTTAATATTTTAAATAATCAGTTGTACTATGGAACCAGTTTGTTGCTTTAGGATCAAACGGAACCAATAATATTACTTCTGAAAGCTTTCACTCCATACAATACTAATAGTAGTTAGCACTTACTTAGTATTTATTATATGCCAGGTACTGTGTTAGAGGTTACATTTATTTTAATATCTCATATGAAGCCAATGATTACTATTATTATTCCTTTTACACAGATGAGAAAATAGAGGCTCAAATAAGTGAAACAAAGTGCCCACAGTTTTATAGCTAAGAAGTGGTGGTATTGGAGTTTGAACCCACATGTACTAAATTCAAAGACTGGACACTTACACATTACTTGATACTAGAAGATTGCTAATATTTCTCTTTATGTTAACAGTTAAAAATCTCTTTTCCCCTATCCTGCCAAATAACCTCTTATCCCCATATCTCATTCTTAACCTAAAACTAACGAATTAGAAGGCATTTTTGGTTTTGTTTTACTATAACTCAGGCTATGTGGTCTGAGATAAACTCTTTCGCCCTAAGGACAATTCACAAGCATGCTTTATCTTTAGATAGAGTGATCATAGAATTTATCGTCCAAATCAGGGCACTTGTGAAAGAAGTTGCCGATAATTATTCCTAGACTACAGGCATAAAAGGGGACTGTCCTGGCTAATCTGGGACACGCTGTCGCACTACCTAGACAACTTACTGATAGATCTATAGATTACATGATAAACACAAATGAATGGACACACGAAATACTTATTATATTCCAGGCACTATCTAATATGCTTTTACACATAATGTCTTGGTTAATCTTCCTCATAACCCTAATAATTTTACAGATGGCAAGAGTAAGGCTCACAGAGATTATTTCATTCATTCATTCAACAAATATTTACCGAAACTCTACAATGTACCAAATACTGTTCTGGATACAGGGAAGTGATAGTAAACAAAATAGACAAAAATATGTGCCTCCAAGGAGTTTACAGTGTAATACTGGAGAGCAAGAAGGTCAAGAATTAAAAACATTGTATATTAGATATTAACAAGTGCTATGGAAAAAATTAAAGCTGGGAAGGAGGACTGGGAAAATTTTGGGTATGGGGTTTAGCAATTCATATGGGATGATCAGGGAAGGACTCATGGAGAAGGTGACAAAGACTTGCTCCATATGAAGGAGAAACAAATGCACATCTTTGGATTCCAATACAATGTTCTTTCCACTGTGTCTCTACAGATCTTGGATCAAGTTCAATAGCTTTCTCTCCCTTTCCTCCCTCCCTCTCTTCCTTCCTTCCTCCAGTCCTCTCTTCCTTCTTCTCTTCTGTCTTTTTTCTAATACATTTTAAACCTTGTTCTTCACATATGTACTAAGTTAAAAAATATTTGAAACATGGCAGCACTATAGACCTACACTAAAGGACCAAATGCTAAAATGTCAACATCAATTTGCCAGCAACGGGTAAAAAAAAAACATAGGGTGCACCAGATAACTTGCCATTGATCTTTTACAAGGAAAATTTCCTGACTAAAGTATTTTAATAAAAGAGACCTGTACTGTCTGACGAATAGTCTGTTCCCCAAACAGTTTTAATATTGCCCTGAAGGACCTTTGAAACTAAGCACCTCACAAACTAATTCCATGAACTAGAAGCCTTTAATTCTGAACAGGAAACTCAATCTTGATGTACCAGGTTTACTACAGTAAAAAGGGAAATAGTAATCTTTAGAACAAACTTAAGCAGCAAGGCACAAGAAAAACTGATGTTGGTAATCCCTCTTTCCCACCAAAAAATGAGCCCCAAAGGCTCTGAAAATAAAATCTGTTTGACATAGTGACATTCATCATTTCAATCTACCTGAGAAAATTATGACCTCCCTTGCACTTAAATACATGAGTATTATAATATCTTTAGATAATATCGTGATATATTTCTCTTATAATGGAATAAACCCTTTCTTGACCTGGGACATTAGTGACAATTTCTAAGATTGTATTAAATTATGTCAACCTTACAGTTTGCAGGTCAAACACTAAACATGATAAAGGAAACTTCCTCAATAATTCAAACAGTTTGGACTATTAAAATGATTAGAGAAATAGTTTAGTAAATGAGAACCATGAATACAAATGGTAGCAAATTAGCAAGAAGAAGGCTTTATCCTCTTTTAAAATGAGATATATATATTATATAACCTTATAACTATTTCCATTATCTAAAACTTCCTTTTTGTCATTCTTACACCACACAATGAGGCCTGACTTGCTTTATTTTACCTAAGAAAATTTCACCTAAATAAACTAACTGAAAGGGAAATCCCTGGGGAAAAATAAGCAATGTCCAAGCTGGTGGAAGGGTACAGTAGATGTTTACCTAACTCAGATGTTTATAATATTCTAAAAATGGCCAAGGAGGATCTGGTGATATATATAGATGTGAACTCTTGGAAAGTTATATTTACTAAGGTAGTGATAGCTCTGAATGGGCAGGGTTTGCCAGTACTGGTAAAGGCAGGTTAAGATGCTAGAATGATTTGGCAAATTTGTGGACTGGCCTAAATGTGAACAAATGAGGGACATAGAAAAAAATGGAGGAAAAAAACTGCACTCAAAAAATTCTTAACAAATTTGCAACTGAGGCATTGTCATAGAAACAAAGGAATGAAATGAACTCTGAATGGCTGTGAAGTCCATCTCATGGACAAGCCAAAATGTGGAATCCTTTCTTCCACCACAAAGTATGGATGAGTGGTGAGGCACTGCCCAAAAAGCAAACTGCAGTAAGAAACTGACCATGGAAATTTCACACCTGACAGTATTATTTATGGCATTAATAGACAGTGTTGCTAAGATCTTGGTTTAATACTTGGAAAAATATGTAAACACCTTATACTAGGTGTTCAAGGAAAGGCCATTTATCTTGAGACATTTTATTGATGTTATAATTCCATTATGTTCAAAGGCAGTGAGTGTGTGCTATAAAATAACTGTGACCTGATGAAACTCTTTAAGTTTTCAAGTCTAATCTGAGGCATTTAGGATAATTAGGTCTTAAATAGAACAATGGTATAAATACATTTTTGATGGATCATATAAACATATAAGGGATGAGTGTATTCTGTTACTAAATTTTCATTATATTGTATAGAAATATTTATTTCACAATAGATTTGAATATGTTTATCAAGAATATGTATCTTTTAAAAATAATCTACGTGTATTGTTCCCCAAAGTTTCTATGAATACCACAATGCTTAGAGGCATAAATCCACTAAATACTAGTGAATAATAGCAAACATGCTCGGTAATACATTGACATGGGTAAAACATGTTTAATTCAAAGAAAAAAGGCTGCACAGGCACCAATAAATAGCTATCTACAAGTTTATAAAGTGCCAAAATGAGGGACAAAAATAGTGAACACGATTTTAGGAGGTTCTCAAAGCTCATCCATAGTACCACTTGAATCCACTTTTGTAAAGTGCAAAATTATCTTCCTGTCACTGAAAATTCATGAATCACGTAGGAATATCCACAAGGGCTCATGATATAATCTACATGGTATCATGTCTCTGTCAAATTCACCAAAGAACACTGTTGTCTTTTTGTCCAAGAAGTAACCTATGTACTTCTGGACAACTTAATTTCACTTAAGAACCCTTTAAAAATGGGATATCCATAAATATCTCTTAACTACTCTCCTATTTAGAGAAGAGACACTAATTATTTCCACTGATCTCTGATTCTTGCACTGCTTCTGTGCTCCATAGGTTCTGAGATCAAGTAGAACTATTCTGGATATGTGATTTTCAGCATGGAGCTACAAAAGACTTCCACATCTAGTCTTAGGTATTGGGATCCTATAGTAAAATGCCAAATCTTAAAATCACTGGTTAAATATTAGTTTCTACCTTTCCTTTCAGGACTTCAGAATAGTCAGATAGACACTGTTTGGTGTTAGTTAGTTACTCGGAATATTTAGATAACCCAGGTTTGGGAACCAATTGGGACACTATGGTATAAGTAAATGTGTACACTTAGGTTAAATAATCAACTAGTTTGGCAGTGCGTTTACGAAATTATCAATCTGTGCATTGTAAACTCTAAAGTTAAATTGTAAAACTCTTCAAGCTTAAATCCTGTAAAATGTCCTCTTAAACATCATACCAAAGAGGCAGAAAGCCCGAAAGTAAAAATACTACTGTACAGTATTTATTTGGAGTTTTATTGGATAACAAACATAACTAAACTAGTTTGCTTTTAAATTCCTTGAAAAAAACCCCCCAAATTTCAGTGTATTTAGGGGTTAAAAATAATAATTCTCACACTTGGCCAGGACAGAGATTACCCGAGATTCCTTCCTTCTAGACTGTGCCAAAGATATATACTTTGGAGAGAATGTGTATTCTCCAGGCCAACAGCTAAGGAAGGCTCTGTAATGCTTTACTCATTTCCAGCTGGCCTCTGTAAGAAATAGGAATTCCTAAATTAAGAGAAAATTGTCACTGGCAGACAGAGTTCAATTTTTTTTTAACCAATATAATAGACAGTCTTCTAGAACCTGATATAATTCGTAATGATAAGTGCCAATCTATAACAAGGTTAACAGCATTGACTTGGATAATTTGTCTTTGGGAATAAATGGATTATTCCAAAGTGGTTTAACAAGAGTGAAGTAGCATTCACAGTGGAGAGTGAACCTCATAAGGAAACTAAATGATGATTTCTACTGGAAATTATTAGCACAGCATTCCTATTCATTTATGTATATGTTTGGCAGTTCCATCTTTAAACTTTTTAATAAAGTGAGTGTGAAACAAGCATACTAAGGAACAAAAGTTAGCTTTGTTTTGTAAGATTTGCTGTTTGTTTTGGTCAGGATTGCAGCATCTTTTTAAAGTAGTTCATCTGCTTAATTTAACACATGGGTATTTGGAATTGAATCTATTCCTAGAGGTCAGACATTGAGGATTTTTTGCATATGTCTTTAGTTAAATATTTGTTTGGTTCTACAGTTCAAACTATTTTGTCTCTTTAATGAAAATGTTTGCATATAGTTACTGTAAATCAAGGAAATGTGTGTGGCAAAAATCAAGCAGAGTGCTTATGAATGATTAGCAGAGAACTGAATATGTTATGAAAGGTCATAATAATCCCCCCAATCATTTTTTATATCAAAGTACACACTGATCACCACAAAGATGGAATAAAAAAAGATGCTTTGCATTAAGAAGCAATTAAACACAAAGTTTTGGGCACATTTGCAATTCTGTCAGTGCTGAGCCTATGAATCATAGGATGTTACAGAGGTGAAAAAAGACTATCAAGACATTTCTATTTTATCACTATCATCCCAGCGAAACATCTTCCCACCAGGGACGCTGTTTGGAAAGACAGTGATTGAATTTCCTTTTCAAATAAGATACTTTCCAGGTCTAGTCCAACAATTCTATGTCAGAAATGGATCAGATCCTTCTGTGGCCATGTTAGAGAAGTGTGTGTTTTTGTTTTGCTTTTAATAAATAAACTCTTGATTTAAAACAGCACAGAGAGCATTATATAGCTACTTTTAACTTATTCCAACCTGAAATAAACCAAGCATTTGCCAGTTCACAGAGAAAATTCTTAAGTGTGTTTTGCTTCCATCTGCTGCTTTTCTTCTAGGTTAGATAACTGCTCTCTAACCTGTCAGGTATTCCAGCCAAACAAATTCCAGAAAATGCAAAAGAAGTCTGCCAGCTTCCTTGAACCTCAATCTTAAGCATCCTTTAGGCTTAAATAGCATGTTACTCAAATAAGGGTGGATTTACTTTTTTAAAAGAAAATCATATTTTTAAGTAGTTTGATATACCATACAGGAAAAGGTCAAGGGAGTCATATGTTTACATAAAATTATATCAATTACCTTAATTTTCCTGGAAAAAGATAAGGTAGTTACTAATTTTTTGTGGTAAATTATATGAAACATTGTAGTTGTTATAGAACCAGAGTCAGAAAAATAAAATGGGCCACAAGAAAAGAAGTACAATGCTTACATGTATCATACATTTTTGCTTACTTGTTGAAGAAGTTTAAGCAGTCATTTATTCAATAAATATCACCGCATGTCATGCAATGGTCTGGTCACTCAGACAGAGGAGTGAGAAGGGTACAAGGATTAAGACAATCTTAATGAAACAGCAAAAATATAAGGCAATAAGTAATTGAGAGAAACTAATGCAGTCAATAAGTACAGACAGATTCTGTCATTTATTGGGGAAATTAGGTACTTGAGCTGGCCCTTAAAGGACTTGGATGGTTGTAAAAAACACATTCTAGGCAAAGAGAAGTGTATAAACAAAGACATGGAGATTGTAGAAGTACAAACTGCTCAGGCCTGAGCTTAGTGGAGATACTGAATTAATGAGAATAATGAGACAATTCTCAAAAGGTAGGTTAAGACCAGAATATAGAAAGCTTTGAACGCCAGAGTGAGTATCTGGTAGTTGACAGTATAGCCAATGACAATTCTCTGAAATTGTTTGAACTATAGGATAGAGTGGTGAAGTCATCACCCTATATGGGGGTAAGGAAGCACATTAGAAATTGTTACTCTAGTCCTGGTGAAAATATAAGAAGGACTGCAGTATTATTATATTGGGAGTGAAGAGCAACCCAGGCAAAACAGTACCTGTGTATAGAAGAAAAAGTGCCAAGGATAGCTTCTACTTGGGTATCTGGGAAGATGGTATTAACATTTTTCAAGAAAAAGGAAATTGGGAGTGGGATATGGTTTGAGGAAATAAAATCAGGAATGCCACTGGCACAGTCCTATAGCAGCTGACATTTGAGAATAAAGAAATAGGCTCCCCTC
This sequence comes from Mesoplodon mirus, assembly GCF_964341445.2. Taxonomy (NCBI): domain Eukaryota; kingdom Metazoa; phylum Chordata; class Mammalia; order Artiodactyla; family Ziphiidae; genus Mesoplodon; species Mesoplodon mirus. The sequence continues at coordinate 76,684,274 of NC_138980.1, forward strand.
AACTCCTTCTGAGTTTCCATTTCATTGAACATTCTTAAGCATACTTTCTTCTCTTGTTTCTCACGACTTTTCCTCCTGTTTCTCTGAATACCCCTTTTATTGGTCCTTTTTGCTAGCAGTTGCTTCTTTTCTCACAAGCCTTTAAAGCTGGGAGTTTCTCAGGGCTGCATCTTTTTTTCTCCATTTATACTCCCTTCTCAGGCACGCTTATACTTTAAAATTTAAACACTGCCTAAATGTTGATGATTACAAAATGTATATTTCCATCCCATTCCTCTCCTCTGACCTATCTACTAGACACCAGTATTTAATTCTTTTATGGGCACGTGAAACAGTCCAAAATAGAATTCATATACCTTCCCCTCCAACTTGATTTATCTCTAGGCTTTCCTATCTCATATCACAGAACCATGATCTATACAAGTTCTTCAGACCAGAAAGCTAACGTGGGATTCCTCCTAAACACACGAACACCTCCCTCCTTCTCACCTCTCCACAGAAAATCAACCCCACTCCTGTTCATTTTAACCTCATAACAAATTTCTCAAAGCCAACCATTTTCCCCATCTCTACTGATACTACAATATGAATAGTCAGCATTTATTTAGTTACTATGTATCTGACCCTTTGCTAATAATTTTTCATAAATTATTTCATTTGGAATCAGTAACTTATCTGAACAGAAAATTCAGAATTCAAACTCAGGGCTGTCTGACTCCGTACACTGAGTTATCTCACCCATTACCTAACTTATCAAATCCTCTCCCCTTCCTAGAAATTCTATAATATTCTCGTAGCATCTATCTATATCCATGACATCAATCACTGTTGATACTGCAGCCTGAAAAATGTAAGTATGAAGAAAGTAAGAGATTTCTTTTAATTTCAGACAAAAACTATTAACCAGGTTATAAAATTAAAAGTTATATATGGATATGGTAGAATTATAAGCATAGAAGTTCCTTTCCTTCAATGTAATTCAGATAAACTGTTCTTTGTATATCTGTGCAGAAAAATTTTAATATGTATAAAAAGAATATATGTAAATATAGTTCACACTATATAACTCTTCTGCATAATATTTACATACTTAATAGTAGTTCTTGGAGAAATTTTCTTATCAGTATGTATATACAAATATATTTTTATAAAGTACAGTATTCCACTGTTTAAATATAGTATTTTGCTTTATGTAACTAGTTAATGGATATATGGATTGTTTCTAAATTTTTGTTGTTCCAAACAAGGCTGCAATGAGCATCTTCATAAATGCAGTTAGCAAATTATTTGAGAATGTCTGTAAGCAAAAGCTATGGCAACAGAGCTGTTGAGTCCACGAATGTGTGCATTTCAAAATGAGATTTTTTTCACTTATCAAAATGTTTTTTAAAAAGTTTGATAACATCCAATCTTAGAAGTAGTATGGGAAAACATATGTGGAAGCAACAGGGCAGAACTGAGTAAAATAAACTTCCTCCGTATGGCAGCCCCTGAGTATCTCTCAACCCACTTCTCTCATGTTGCCTCTCTGAGCCCTGAATTTGCGTGAGTGTGTGTGTATTTATTTCTAAGCAAACTTGTTAGTTTGTTTTTGTTTGTTTGTTAGTTTTAATTCTTACCCTATATGGACTCGTACATGTTTTGTACATTGAAAATAAGGTTTTATATATATATATATATATATATATATTTTTTTTTTTTTCTAATCTATTCTGCTGTTTGTGTTTTGTCTCCTCAGGTAGATCTTTCCTTTTTAAGTAGCTCAAAATATTTTTCCTTGGTCTATACACATCACTGAAACTGGATTACTTTTACCTGCACAGTTAAAGTATTTTGAAATTTAGAGAGACTTATAGTTGCTTTGGCACATTTTACAGATGTGGGGATTGAGGTTGGGGGGCCTAAGGAACTGCTCTTCTGCATTCAAGACTGATGCAGGTCCTGCACTCTGGCTGTGCAGATGCTGGGGTGCCACCCCGTCAACCTGCAGCAAAACCAGGGACCTGTTTGTGAAAAGATTTTCCCTTTCATTTACGTTTTGCATCCATATGATGCCTTTCTAACTAGCTGATCATTTGCATATTTGTTCTTGCATTGTATACACATCTTTCTCTGGGTGTCCTGGTGATCTGGTTATGTCTATCTCTGGATATCCTCTGGTATTTGATGAACATATACTTTACTACATCTAAGTAAAAAACACTCAATGCTAAGACTACTGATTTTAGTTTTATAACAGTCATCAAATTTCATTATATTTTTATGTGAAACCCTCCCCTTGTTCCCACCTATTGAAGTTCAATATCCCCAAAATGAGTTTTGGCACGCTCCATGCTCCATCCCCTATAAAGGACATCAAGAGTAATTTTTAACTCAATGACATTTATTTACTGAATTACTTCTAGGTATGGTTTAGAAGGTGAAATTATAGATGCCCTGGTATGCAGCATGAAAGCACTGATAGCATTATTTTAAGAGTCTAGTGATTTTTCAAGGATCTATTAAGAAGACAGTATTTTTAACCCCTGTGCATTAAAAAAAATTACTTCTCTCACATTTTCCAATCCAAAGGATGTTAAACACATGTTCTTATATATGCATTTATAATTTAATTATACATATACATGCACATATATATACATTATATATATATATACATACATACACACACCCACTTACATACGTATACATAGACACTACTTTAATCTCTCTAAATTATACATTTTCTTTAGATAGAAGACATATACACAAAGTATGTGTGCCTCATTCTTTTTAAGCTAATATATTTCTGCTATGTTCAATCGTATCAGCCAACTGCGTTTGACTACTTTGAGTAATCCGAACACTTTGGAAATTCAATATTTTTATATATCTGGGGCAATAGATACAACTCTCGAGAGATCTTAAAAATAAAAATGATAGCAATGCAAAAAATGTCCCATTCTCTGGCAGTGCAAAGAGACAGAGACAAAACAATTTGATAGCCAACAGTTTAGGGATTATTATGCATGGTTTAGAAGACAGCTATATTTTTTAGACAGAATGGTGAGCAGCAAGTTGGGTAAATGTTTGGTGGATGTATCTAAACGACATAATAGAAAGTTTTTCTTGAGAAAAACCATCTTACTTATCATTGAGTAATTTCTTTAGTATGAACAGCTTACTCAGAGATAAGTGAATTTTTAAAGTAGATTTTCCTATAATGCAAAATATCTCTTCTTTAGGATATCTTCGGATAGGTTTCCTCAATGTCTGTATGTTTAAAACCAAGGCCACAATCTTTGATTTCTTTGATTTACTGACTGAGCCAACAATGATAGAACTCAGTATGATAGATTCATATTTGATTATGGGGTAGCTGCTCAAGTTTTCCTGTCTTATGAGATTATCTATAACTATAAAAATGATGAGCAGTTATCTTTTCCAAATATCAACAGACTTGTAGATGTAATTAGAAAATAATTCTGAATAGAAATGCTAATCCATCCCAAGAACAGTTTTCTGAATTACAGATTACTTCTGTTTGGTTTCCATCTACAAATTTTCTCTAGTTAGAAAAAAATATTTACAAAGCTAGTCTTTGAAATTTAAATAATCTAATGTAAGCTTTCCTAAAGTGTGTTACACTAAACAACAAACTAGCTACATGTTCTGTAAAAGTGATCCTTGGTAAAAGGAAAAAAGAAAAGTGAAATACCATAGCCGCTCTTTGAGATTTGCAGTGTACAGAACAACATTTTCTATTTTTACATTCTAGTAGGATATTTAAGTTGGTTATTTACTATTACTGCTAATTATTTCTTTAAATTTGACTGGAAATCCTTCTAACAAGTGATTGAGCTTCCCTCTACTAACCTGTAACAACCCATTCAGTTTAGCTGTATTAAAACCAGTGATCTTTACATATCCTCATTTGGATTCTGGAACATCCTGCAAGTTTATTTTAATTGGGTTGGGGTATATGCAGCACTGGGTCAGTCCACATATGAAGGAATCCATAGTCCTAAGGTCCTAGCCTAGCCATCAGGTAACAAGAAATCCCTCCTTTGCAATTTTTGGATCTGGGTTTTTTTGTCCCTTTTCATTTAATGCAGAAACACTAGGCTGCAGAGACACATGATTAAAAATGTGGTATTATATAGTCATTTGTTTTAGGATATTCCTGATTGCTCTGGTCAAGTTTTGTTTCTTTAAATTTCCTTCAATGATTCCTGAGTTTTCCTTCAGTGAAAAGAAACATCTTCTGTGATTATTCATAATTTTCTACCAATGGTAATAACTCACAATTACCACTGTCCATGTTAATTGGAGGGACAAACTTCTGTGTAGAAAACTGAAGGCAGATCATCAGACCAAGGACCCTATGAGATTTGGGAACAGCCTACTAACTTACCCAGAATTTTAAATTCACATGATCTGTCTCTCTAAGAATCTACCGTAACAAAGAGTAAGAAATAAAAGAATGTTTTTTTCAGGGTCATGTGAAATGGTACAAACCAAACCACTTGTATTGACTGCTGACCAATCTGGATAAAAGTAAAGCTCGAAATGACACGGTAATAAATCTTCTATTTGTCTTTCTACACTTCAGTATGTCAGTAAAGAACCTTTCATGACATTGTTGTTTCTCTGATCATGCACTTGCCTGTTACGAATTGTTTTAACTTAAGAATTATGCAATATGAGACAACTTTAAGGTTATAAATCTTGGTTACACAAAGCACACTTACAGAACTGGTAAAATTTACATGATAATTTAAAATTCTTTTGGAGCTTCTGTTAAAATATGAGAGTGCTAACTACTCAGGAAAAGGCATACTTATTTTCCCATAGTTATTACAGAGTCCAGGACAATATAATACATCAGGTAGATTTCAATACCATCTGAAGTATGTGTATTAAGAAAATTATTTTTACTAGAAACAATCCAAATACATGCAGGTTTCTCATAGTTACAAAAGTAAATTATTAAGCAAGCAATATGGTTTATTTTGAGTTTTAGCCAAAACATTATTTTCAGAGAAAATGCAAAAAATTATTGTAAAATGCCATTTTGAGATCTGTAACTACCTGGAACTAGAAAATCTTCACTACAAGAATGATCTCAAAATAAGTAGAATTCCTATTTTTTTGTTTTCCAGTACGTGGGCCTCTCACTGTTGTGGCCTCTCCCGTTGCGGAGCACAGGCTCCGGACACGCAGGCCCAGCGGCCATGGTCCACGGGCCCAACTGCTCCGCGGCATGCGGGACCCTCCCGGACCGGGGCACGAACCCGCGTCCCCTGCATCGGCAGGCGGACTCCCAACCACTGAGCCACCAGGGAAGCCCTCAAAATAAGTAGAATTCCTATTAACTTAAATGCAAGTTTTATAGTTAGAAAACATATATTAGTTTGATACAATTCCTCTATTCATTAGAAAAAAATACCTTAGTTTTTAGATTCCTCTTCTATTCAAATGAATATGCTGTAGTTTCCGTTTGCAGGATAAGTTAAAAATGACTCACAATACTGTAAGCTTTATATTTACTGCTTCTAAACAAAGTTACACCATACTACATGTATAATTAAATCATCCAGAATGATTTCTGCTTCCAGCATTATTTTGAATTATATAATTACAAAACTCATAATCTCTTACCCAAAAATCTATTAATCATGTCATAATTTGACACGTGGCCAAAGCTATTCATTTCCTAGAATTTTAAAGGACTAAATTAAGTTCAAATTATAGTGTATGAATGGAATCTAAGAATTAACCAAGGATTTTGTGTGGTTCCAAGGTGTTTTGTTTGTCTTTAAAATTCACTTGAATAAGTATAAACCACTTGTTAATACAGCACAGAAAAGTTAACTCTATAAAAGCTTCATGAAGGACCAAATTCTGTGTAAAGATAAAACAACACTCCTTTATTTGCTCCTCTATTGGCATCCAATAACGAAAACAAGAAGTTGTAGAAGTTCACATAAAGGCAGAAAGGTCAAGTTCAGCCAGAAAATATATTGCATATCATTAAACATAAGAGGCTATGTTATTTTTCAAATCAGTGTTCTCTGCTTAGGACAGCTTAAATGAGTAAATACAGACTTATTATGCCAGGAAACAGATGGGTCATGTTTTGCTCTCCCAGGAAAGACCCTAAGGCCATATCTATATCAGAATGTGGCATATGATTATTTCAATGGTTAACTCAAGCCAGAGCAAAGCAACCACATTGTTTTTGTCCTGTTTTTGCCAACTTTCTAGTCTCAATGAAATAAACACTAGCATTGTTTAATAAAGGCTGTATTATATCTACTTAGAAATCAGAGTTAACAATTATACGATGGGAGATTTTTCTCTTTGAGTATATCTATAATTTTCCCTGTCAAGCTGAGAGCAATTTTCCCACTGTTTACACAAAACCACCAAAACATAAATGCTAGAAATCACATAGGCTGATACACATGCAGTAAACAGTTTGAGGCATAAGCCATATTCTTAGTAAGCCTCCATTTAGCTAGTATTACCTTGGCTCAAGTGGTCAATGGCTTTTAGACAGTGTAAAAATCTGAGAATATACATATTTTAACTGATTCTCTAGTGATTCATCCATATTATTGAGGGAGGAGCAGAATTTCAGAGCTAGACCTTATGGATAGCCCACTGAATAATTCTGATTAAAGTCAACTCAGGGCTTAATTTTAAGTCCTTTAGGTTTACCAAGTGTTTAAAAATATCAGTAGAATTTGAATGAAACTGACAGATTAGTTGACTTCAGAGGAGCATAGAAATCAACCCACAATTGCACCCATCTTGTTGCTATTCTTATTCCAGGAACACAGCTGATAAGAGTAAGAGATTGATGTGTTTCCTCTGTCCATGAATACTTTAATCACTGAAACTTATTAATAATCACAGCACTATTCCTTTTCTCTGTAATTATTTTGGACTGGTCTTCATTTTAACATGAAAGTGATATCTTAGGAGTAAGACAGGAGGGGAGAAATCAATAAAGTTCACATGGAGCCACTGGCTTTAATTTGTGCATGCCATTAGAATCTGTTATGCTGAGAACTCAGTCATAAATGAAGAAGGAGAAAATAGCTTTAAGGAAAAGAACAGACATATTCATATAAAGAGAATAGAAAATGCAACATAACTGGATCTTCTACATAAGCAAACAAACAAACACACCAACAAACAAAAGTTAAAAGTCATGGAGTAAGACTGGTTCAAGAAGGCAGAGTAGAAGGACATGCGCTCAACCCCTCTTGCAAGAGAACTGGAATCACAATTAACTGCTGAACAATCATCAACAGGAAGACACTGGAACTCACCAAAAAGATACCCCACATCCAAAGACACAGGATAAGCCCAATGAGATGGTAGGAGGGGCGCAATCACTATAAAATCAAATCTCATAACCGTTGGGTGGGTGACTAACAAACTGGAGAACAATTATACCACAGAAGTCCACCACTGGAGTGAAGGTTCTGAGCCCCCCATCAGGTTTTCAAACCTGGGTGTCCGGCAACGGGAGAAGGAATTCCCAGAGAATCAGACTTTGAAAGCTAGCGGAATTTGACTGCAGGACTTTGACAGGACTGGGAAAAAGAGAGACTACACTCTTGGAGGGCACACACAAAGTAGTGTTCATATCAGTACCCAGGGAGAAGGAGCAGTGACCCATAGGGGACTGAACCAGATCTATATACCTGCTAGTGTTGGAGGGTCTCCTGCAGAGGCAGGGGTTGGCTGTGGCTCACTGTGGGGACAAGGACACTGGCAGCAGAAGTTCTGGGAAGTACTCCTTGGCATGAGCCCTCCCAGAGTCTGCCATTAGCCCCACCAAAGAGCCTGTAGCCTCCAGTGCTGGGTCACCTCAGGCCAAACAACCAACAAGGAGGGAACTCAGCCCCACCCATCAGCAGACAAGCGGATTAAAGTTTTACTGAGCTCTGCCAACCAGAGCAACACCTAGCTCTACCCACCACCAGTCCATCCCATCAGGAAGCTTGCACAAACCTCTTAGATGCCCTCATCCACCAGACGGCAGACAGCAGAAGCAAGAATAACTACAATCTTGCAGCCTGTGGAACGAAAACCACATTCACAGAAAGACAGACAAAATGAAAAAGGCTCTGTACCAGATGAAGGGAGAAGATAAAACCCCAGAAAAACAATGAAATGAAGTGGAGATAGGCAACCTTTGAGAAAAAGAATTCAGAATAATGATACTGAAGATGATCCAGGACCTTGGAAAAAGAACGGAGGCAAAGATCAAAAAGATGCAAGAAATGTTTAACAAAGACCTAGAAGAATTAAAGAAAAAACATTTAGAAGAATTAACAAATGAACAGAGATGAACGACACAATAACTGAAATGAAAAATACACCAGAAGCAATCAATAGCAGAATAACTGAGGCAGAAGAATGGATAAGTGACCTGGAAGACAGAATGGTGGAATTCACTGCCACAGAACAGAATAAAGAAAAAAGAATGAAAAGAAATGAAGACAGCCTAAGAGACCTCTGGGACAACATTAAACATACCAATATTCGCATTATAGGGGTCCCAGAAGGAGAAGAAAGAGAGAAAGGACCCGAGAAAATATTTGAAGAGATTATCACTGAAAGCTTCCCTAACATGGGAAAGGAAATAGCCACCCAAGCCCAGGAAGTGCAGAGAGTCCCATACAGGATAAAACCAAGGAGAAATACGCCAAGACACATAGTAATCAAACTGACAAAAATTAAAGACAAATTATTAAAAGCAACAAGGGAAAAATGACAAATAACATACAAGGGAACTTCCATAAGGTTAACAGCTGATTTCTCAGCAGAAACTCTACAAGCCAGAAGGTAGTGGCATGATATATTTAAAGTGATGAAAATGAAGAATGTACAACCAAGATTACTCTACCCGGCAAGGATCTCATTCAGATTCGATGGAGAAATCAAAAGCTTTACAGACAAGCAAAAGCTAAGAGATTACAGCAGCACCAAACCAGCTCTACAAAAAATGTTAAAGGAACTTCTCTAAGTGGAAAACACAAGAGAAGAAAAGAACCTACAAAAACAAACCCAAAACAATTATGAAAATTGTATTAGGAATACATATATCGATAATTACATTAAACGCTCCAACCAAAAGACACAGGCTCACTGAATGGATACAAAAACAAGACCCGTATATACGCTGCATACAAGAGAACCACTTCAGACCTAGGGACACATACAGACTTAAAGTGAGGGGATGGAAAAAGATATTCCGTGCAAATAGAGATCAAAAGAAAGCTGGAGTAGCAATCCTCATATCAGATAAAATAGACTTTAAAATAAAGAATGTTACAAGAGACAAGGAAGGACAGTATATAATGATCAAGGGATCAATTCAAGAAGAAGATATAATAATTATAAATATATATGCACCCAACATAGGAGCACTACAATACATAAGGCAAATGCTAACAGCTATAAAAGAGGAAAACGGCAGTAACACTATAATAGTGTGGGGGACTTTAACACTTCACTTACACCAATGGAGTGCAGGGAGAGGGCTGGCAGCGTGAACACAGCCTGAAGGGGTTACTGCACCACACCTAGCCAGGAGGGAGTCCGGGGAAAAGTCTGGACCTGTCGAAGAGGCAAAAGACTTTTTCTGCCCTCTTTGTTTCCTGGTGCACGAGGAGAGGGGATTAAGAGCACTGCCTAAAGGAGCTCCAGAGAAGGGTGTGAGCCGCAGCTAACAGCGCGGACCCCAGAGACGGGCATGAGACGCTAAGGCTGCTACTGCCGCCACCAAGAAGCCTGTGTGCGAGCACAGGTCACTCTCCACACCTCCCTTCTGGGGAGCCTGTACAGCCCGCCACTGCCAGGGTCCCGGGATCCAGGGACAACTTCCCCGGGAGAACGCACGGTGCCCCTCAGGCTGGTGCAATGTCATGCTGGCCTCTGCTGCCGCAGGCTCGCCCCGCAACGTGCCCCTCCCTCCCCCTGGCCTGAGTGAGCCAGAGCCCCTGAATCAGCGGCTTCTTTAACCCCGTCCTGTCTGAGCAAAGAACAGACGCCCTCTGGCGACCTACATGCAGAGGCGGGGCCAAATCCAAAGCTGAGCCCCAGGAGCTGTGCAAAAAAGAAGAGAAAGGGAAATCTCTCCCAGCAGCCTCAGGAGCAGCGGATTAAATCTCCACAATCAACATGATGTACCCTGCATCTGTGGAATACCTAAATAGACAACAAATCATCCCAAATTGAGGACGTGGACTTTGAGAGCAAGATTTATTATTTTTTCCCCTTTCCCTCTTTTTGTGAGTGTATATGTGTATGCTTCTGTGTGAGATTTTGTCTGTATAGCTTTGCTTTCACCATTTGTCCTAGGGTTCTATCCATCCGTTTAAAATTTTTTTTTAATTAAAAAATTTTTTTTCTTAATAATTATTTTTTATTTTAATAACTTTATATTATTTTATCTTTCTTTTCTTTTCTTTTATCCTCTTTCTTTCTTTCTAGTTTTTCTCCCTTTTATTCCGAGCCGTGTGGATGAAAGGCTCTTGGTGCTGCAGCCAGGAGTCAGTGCTGTGCCTCTGGGGTGGGAGAGCCAACTTCAGGACACTGGTCCACAAGAAACCTCCCAGCTCCACATAATATCAAATGGTGAAAATCTCCCAGAGATCTCCATCTCAACACCAATAACCAGCTTCACTCAACGACCAGCAAGCTACAGTGCTGGACACCCTATGCCAAACAACTAGCAAGACAGGAACACAACCCCACCCATTAGGAGAGAGGCTGCCTAAAATCATAATAAGCCCACAGAAACCCCAAAACACACCACCAGACGTGGACCTGCCCACAAGAAAGACAAGATCCAGCCTCATCCACCAGAACACAGGCACTAGTCCCCTCCACCAGGAAGCCTACACAACCCACTAAACCAACCTCAGCCACTGGGACAGACACCAAAAACAACGAGAATTACGAACCTGCAGCCTGCAAAAAGGAGACCACAAGCACAGTAAGATAAGCAAAATGAGAAGACAGAAAAACACACAGCAGATGAAAGAGCAAGATAAAAACCCACCAGACCTAAGAAATGAGGAGGAAATAGGCAGTCTACCTGAAAAAGAATTCAGAATAATGACAGTAAAGATGATCCAAAATCTTGGAAATAGTATACAGAAAATGCAAGAAACATTTAACAAGGACCTAGAAGAACTAAAGATTAAACAAGCAATGATGAATAACACAATAAATGAAATTATAAATACTCTAGATGGGATCAATAGCAGAATAACTGAGGCAGAAGAAAGGATAAGTGACCTGGAAGATAAAATAGTGGAAATAACTATTGCAGAGCAGAATAGAGAAAAAAGAATGAAAAGAACTGTGGATAGTCTCAGAGACTTCTGGGACAACATTAAATACACCAACATGCGAATTATAGGGGTTCCAGAAGAAGAAGAGAAAAAGAAAGGGACTGAGAAAATATTTGAAGAGATTACAGTTGAAAACTTCCCTAATAAGGGAAAGGAAATAGTTAATCAAGTCCAGGAAGCACAGAGAGTCCCATACAGGATAAATCCAAAGAGAAACATGCCAAGACACATATGAATCAAACTGTCAAAAGTTAAATACAAAGAGAACATATTAAAAGCAGCAAGGGAAAAACAACAAATAACACACAAGGGAATCCCCATCAGGTTAACAGCTGATCTTTCAGCAGAAACTCTGCAAGCCAGAAGGGACTGGCAGGACATAATTAAGGTGATGAAGGAAAAAAACCTGTAACCAAGATTACTCTACCCAGCAAGGATCTCATTCAGATTTGATGGAGAAATTAAAACCTTTACAGACAAGCAAAAGCTGAGAGAGTTCAGCACCACCAAACCAGCTTTACAACAAATGCTAAAGGAACTTCTCTAGGCAAGAAACACAACAGAAGGAAAAGACCTACAATAACAAACACAAAACGATTAAGAAAATGGGAATAGGAACATACATATTGATAATTACCTTAAATGTAAATGGATTAAATGCTCCCACCAAAAGACACAGAGTGGCTGAATGGATACAAAAACAAGACCCATATGTATGCTGTCTACAAGAGGCCCACTTCAGACCTAGAGACACATACAGACTTAAAGTGAGGGGATGGAAAAAGATATTCCATGCATATGGAAACCAAAAGAAAGCTGGAGTAGCAATTCTCATATCAGACAAAATAGACTTTAAAATAAAGATGATTAGAAGAGACAAAGAAGGACACTACATAATGATAAAGGGATCTATCCAAGAAGAAGACATAATAATTGTAAATATTTATGCACCCAACATAGGAGCACCTCAATACATAAGGCAAATACTAACAGCCATAACAGGGGAAATCGACAGTAACACATTCATAGTAGGGGACTTTAACACCCCTCTTTCACCAATGGACAGATCATCCAAAATGAAAATAAATAAGGAAACACAAGCTTTAAATGATACATTAAACAAGATGGACTTAATTGATATTTATAGGACATTTCATCCAAAAACAACAGAATACACCTTTTTCTCAAGTGCTCATGGAGCATCCTGCAGGATGGATCATATCTTGGGTCACAAATCAAGCCTTGGTAAATTTAAGAAAATTGAAATTGTATCAAGTATCTTTTTCGACCACAATGTTATGAGGCTAGATATCAATTACAGGAAAAGATCTGTAAGAAAAACAAACACATGGAGGCTAAACAATACACTATAAATAACGAAGTGATCACTGAAGAAATCAAAGAGGAAATCAAAAAATACCTAGAAACATATGACAATGGAGACACGACAACCCAAAACCTATGGGATGCAGCAAAAGCAGTTCTAAGAGGAAAGTTTATAGCAACACAATCCTATCATAAGAAACAGGAAACATCTCGAATAAACAACCTACCCTTGAACCTAAAGCAATTAGATAAAGAAGAACAAAAAAACCCCAAAGATAGCAGAAAGAAAGAAATCATAAAGATCAGATCAGAAATAAATGAAAAAGAAATAAAGGTAACGATAGCAAAGATCAATAAAACTAAAAGCTGGTTCTTTGAGAAGATAAACAAAATTGATAAACCATTAGCCAGACTCATCAGGAAAAAAAGGGAGAAGACTCAAAACAATAGGATTAGAAATGAAAAAGGAGAAGTAACAACTGACACTGTAGAAATACAAAAGATCATGAGAGATTACTACAAGCAACTCTATGCCAATAAAATGGACAAATTCTTAGAAATGCACAACCTGCCAAGACTGAATCAGGAAGAAACAGAAACTATGAACACACCAATGACAAGCACTTAAATTGAAACTGTGATAAAAAATCTTCCAACAAACAAAAGCCCAGGACCAGATGGCTTCACAGGAGAATTCTACCAAACATTTAGAGAAGAGCTAACACCTATCCTTCTCAAACTCTTCCAAAATATAGCAGAGGGAGGAACACTCCCAAACTCATTCTACCAGGCCAAAATCACCCTGATAGCTAAACCAGACAAGGATGTCACAAAGAAAGAAAACTACAGGCCAATATCACTGATGAACTTAGATGCAAAAATCCTCAACAAAATACTAGCAAACAGAATCCAACAGCACATTAAAAGGATCATACACCATGATCAAGTAGGGTTTATCCCAGGAATGCAAGGATTCTTAAATATATGCAAATCAATCAATGTGATACACCATATTAAAAAACTGAAGGAGAAAAACCATATGGTCATCTCAATAGATGCAGAGAAAGCTTTCGACAAAATTCAACACCCATTTATGATAAAAACCCTGCAGAAAGTAGGCATAGAGGGAACTTTCCTCAAAATAATAAAAGCCATATATGACAAACCCACAGCCAACATCGTCCTCAAAGGTGAAAAACTGAAAGCATTTCCACTAAGATCAGGAACAAGACAAGGTTTCCCACTCTCACCACTCTTATTCAACATAGTTTTGGAAGTTTTAGCCACAGCCATCAGAGAAGAAAAACAAATAAAAGTAATCCAAATTGGAAAAGGAGAAGTAAGCTGTCACTGTTTGCAGATGACATGGTACTATACATAGAGAATCCTAAAGATGCTACCAGAAAACTACTAGATCTAATCAATGAATTTGGTAAAGTAGCAGGATACAAAATTAATGCACAGAAATCTCTGGCATTCCTATACACTAATGATGAAAAATCTGAAAGTGAAATCAAGAAAACACTCCCATTTACCATTGCAACAAAAAGAATAAAATATCTAGGAATAAACCTACCTAAGGAGACAAAAGACCTGTATGCAGAAAACTATAAGACACTGATGAAAGAAATTAAAGATGATACAAATAGATGGAGAGATAGACCATGTTCTTGGATTGGAAGAATCAATATTGTGAAAATGACTCTACTACCCAAAGTAATCTACAGATTCAATGCAATCTCTATCAAACTACCACTGGCATTTTTCACAGAACTAGAACAAAAAATTTCACAATTTGTATGGGAACACAAAAGACTCTGAATAGCAAAGCAATCTTGACAACGAAAAACAGAGCTGGAAGAATCAGGCTCCTTGAGTTCAGACTGTACTACAAAGCTACTGTAATCAAGACAGTATGGTACTGGCACAAAAATAGAAGTATAGATTAATGGAACAGGATAGAAAGCCCAGAGATAAACCCTAACACATATGGTTACCTTATTTTTGATAAAGGAGGTAAGAATATACAGCAGAGAAAGGACAGCCTCTTCAATAAGTGGTTCTGGAAAAACTGGACAGCTACATGTAAAAGTATGAGATTAGAACACTCCCTAACACCATACACAAAAATAAGCTCAAAATGGATTAAAGACGTAAGTGTAAGGCCAGAAATTAGCAAACTCTTAGAGGAAAACATAGGCAGAACACTCTATGACATAAATCACAGCAAGATCCTTTTTCACTCACCTCCTAGAGAAATGGAAATAAAAACAAAGATAAACAAATGGGACCTAATGAAACTTCAAAGCTTTTGCACAGCAAAGGAAATCATAAACAAGACCAAAGACAACCCTCAGGATGGGAGAAAATATTTGCAAATGAAGCAAGTGACAAAGGATTAATCTCCAAAATTTACAAGCAGCTCATGCAGCTCAATAACAAAAAAACAAACAACCTAATCCAAAAATGGGCAGAAGACTTAAGTAGACATTTCTCCAAAGAAGATATACAGAGTGCCAACAATAACATGAAAGAATGCTCAACATCATTAATCATTAGAGAAATGCAAATCAAAACTACAATGAGATATTGTCTCATACCAGTCAGAATGTCCGTCATCTAAAAATCTAGAAACAATAAATGCTGGAGAGGGTGTGGAGAAAACGGAACACTCTTGCACTGTTGGTGGGAATGTGAATTGGTACAGCCACTATGGAGAACAATATGGAGGTTCCTTAAAAAAACTACAAATAGAACTACCATATGACCCAGCAATCCCACTACTGGGCATATACCCTGAGAAAACCATAATTCAGAAAGAGTCATGTACCAAAATGTTCATCGCAGCTCTATTTACAATAGCCAAGAGATGGAAACAATCTAAGTGTCCATCATCGGATGAATGGATAAAGAAACGTGGCACATATATACAATGGAATATTACTCAGCCATAAAAAGAAATGAAATTGAGTTATTTGTAGTGAGGTGGATGGACCTAGAGTCTGTCATACAGAGTGAAGTAAGTCAGAAAGAGAAAGACAAATACCGTATGCTAACACACATATATGGAATCTAAGAAAAAAAATGTCATGAAGAACCTAGGGGTAAGACAGGAATAAAGTCACAGACCTACTAGAGAATGGACTTGAGGATATGGGGAGGGGGAAGGGTAAGCTGTGACAAAGTGAGAGAGTGGCATGGACATATATTCACTACCAAACCTAAAACAGATAGCTAGTGGGAAGCAGCTGCATAGCACAGGGAGATCAACTCGGTTCTTTGTGACCACCTAGAGGGGTGGGATAGGGAGGGTTGGAGGGAGGGAGATGCAAGAGGGAAGAGATATGGGAACATATGTGTATGTATAACTGATTCATTTTGTTATAAAGCAGAAACTAACACACCATTGTAAAGCAAGTATACTGCAATAAAGATGTAAAAAAAATAATAATTAAAATAAAATAAAAAGAAACAAACCAAAAAAAAAAAAAAAAAAAACCAAACCATACAACCCAATCACAAAATGGGCAGAAGACCTAAATAGACATTTCTCCAAAGAAGACATACAGATGGCCAAGAGGCATACGAAAACCTGCTCAACTTCACTAATTATTAGAAATATGCAAATAAAAACTACAACGAGGTATCACCTTACACCAGTTAGAATGGGCAGCATCAGAAAATCTACAAGCAACAAATGCTGGAGAGAGTGTGGAGAAAAGGGAACCCTCTTACACTGTTGGTGGTAATGTACACTGATACAGCCACTATGTAGAACAGTATGGTGGTTCCTTAAAAGACTAAAAATGTAATTACTATATGACCCAGCAATCCCACTACTGGGCATATACCCAGAGAAAACCATAATTCAAAAAGACACATGCACCCCAATGTTCACTGCAGCACTATTTATAATAGTCAGGTCATGGAAGCAACCTAATGCCCATCGACAGTTGAATGGATAAAGATGTAGTACATATATACAATGCAATATTACTCAGCCATAAAAAGGAACACTATTGGATCTTTTGTAGAGACATGGATGGACCTAGAGACTGTCATACAGACTGAAATAAGTCAGAAAGAGAAAAACAAATATCATATATTAACGCATGTATGTGGAATCTAGAAAAATGGATGAAAAATAGATGAACCAGTTTGCAAGGCAGAAATAGAGACACAGATGTAGAGAACAAACATATGGCACCAAGGGGGGAAAGTGGGTTGGGAGGGTTGGTGGTGTTGGGATGAATTGGGAGATTGGGATTGACATATATACACTAATGTGTATAAAACAGATAACTAATAAGAACGTGCTGTATAAAAAAATAAATTAAAAAAATTTTAATAAAAAGTTATGAAGTAAAAAAGAATATTTATTAGAGCTATCCATTACTTTCCTTACTCACAAAGGCTGTTCTAGCTAGGTAGCAATGTATTGATAGTAACATAACAAAACCAATTCAAAGTAATTCAATACAACCTATTTAAAAATTACATACATGTAATTTGTGGTAAAATTGAAAAAATTTTTTAAGCTTAGCACAGAAAACCAAAATCAATGTTTTCTATGATCTCCCCAGTTAATTTTGATTTTCCTTAACATTTGACGAGAGGCCACAAAATAGGCACATTTATTAATCAATTATAATAGTATTTGTCATGCAAATAGGATTTGCTAGCCTTATTTCCATATGCAGCAATGTTGGACAGCTTAGAGTTCTGGGTCATAAATTACAATAAAACCTGGATCTTCTGTTTTTTACAATGACAAATTTTGTTTCTTATCATTAACTAGGAGTTAACAACATTTATCACTTAGAATATTTCTAATAATTAATAAAGTTGGAAAAATATTGCATATCTATTCTAGTAGTTTTAACTTTTCTTAGAGCAGAATTATTTCATTTAAGGAAAACATCTAGAATTTCATTAGCCAAGATGAACAAATGCAGAGTTTCTACAACTGATAGGGAGCAACAGATGATCCTCCTCACACCCTTCCAAGGAGTACTTTCATTTCCTCAACCTAGTTTAAACCTTCAGTGCTAAATGAAGTGTCAATATAAAAATAGCTTGAAAACAATGGTGTTGTCTGTTCTCCTTATTTCACTCTTATGGAAACAAAGACACAGAGGTATCTAATGAGGGAGTCCTAACCATCCCCCATGTTTCTTAACTTCCAAGCCATGCCCTTCTCTATCACACTACAGTACTCTATTTTCCTCTTGTAGAATTGGGAAACATAAACCCTGAACATGAAAGAAATTATTTATGGATAGTTTGGAATTCTCTTCTGTCTAAAAGTTGTTTACTCTGAAGTGTGAGATTTCCCTATATGGTTCACCACCTAAAAGCTGCATGGATTGGGCTGAGTATTTCCTAATTCTGTAATCAGGGATTGATTTACATTGTTGACAAATGCATCCTTTAGAATTCCAACGTAAACTTTAAATGTTCGAAGTTGTGGAAAGAGTATAGTGCACTGAGAACTCAGATACGATGTTAATACGCAAACTTTGTTGGAGAGGAAAGGCATGAATAATCATAAGAAAATAGATTTTAAATGTCATGAATTTCTCATTGGGCAATAACGAGGAGTCTGGCTAACCACAGTGTACTGTACAATGAAAACATTTCTTCCAGAATGTCCTTTAGGGTTATTTATGAATAGCTACCACTCTCCCATCCATGCTCTGGCAGCCACCATTTTTCTTCCAGTATTTTACACATTTTATCTTACTTATTCCTTAAAACAGTTTCATTGAGATTATGACCAAAGACAGACAGGCAGGCTTTGAACCTGGGTATTTAATACTCTACCTCCATGATCTCTATTCTCTATGCCTCCTAAACTTCAAACTGTGTGGCTATTGTAACCAGGACAATGCTGACATTAGTGAAACTCAATACTGAGAATGTACAGAATGATTCTCACCTTAGACCAGTCACCCATTCGCCACACATAGCATTTGGAGTAATCCTCACAGTCCTCAGCCTCCCTGGGTCTGGTGGAGAGGACGCATTTCTTTCTGGGGTTAGTACACCTCACGGTCCGATGACGTACACCTTTGCCACACTTCACTGAACACTGGAAGATAACAGCAGAGAAGTGTGGATAAAGCTGGTGATTAAGAGATACAGATTGATGATCAAATTACGTTAGGAATTGGTTCTCATCATCTCTCACAAGCCTATCTCCCACATAAAGGACAGAATGAAGGAGAAAGAGAACACCAGGCTACAGCCCAGCATCAGAGGCCAGGTGGAGCTTTGGCACAGTGCTAGGGGTGAATGGGTTTCATGAACACAGGACCATTACTACAGACAGTCCTGTAACACAGGGATTGTTTATGAAAGACAAATAATAAACAACGATCAAAATGTAAAACGCTAAACCTGACTGACATCAATTTTTTGCATATAATTATATAAGGAAATTCATTTTATTTTTGCTAAGATTTAATTTGTTTTAGCCTTAAGTGTTTGTGAAAAATGACAATTTCTAAGAGAATATCATTTCTCAAAACTTTTCTTAAAGCTAAAACAAAGAAAACATAGCAAAATCAAAAGTTTCTTTACATAATTATACACCCCTAGAAATAATCATTCTCAATGGCTATATGGATTGAAAATATAATTCAGTTCAAAATAAGTTTAGTTCATTTCATGAATAATTGATGCTTGACTGACAGTGTGACATAACAGGTATGAAGCATGTAAGATGTAACTGACCATATCGTTTACATTTATGCTCCCCATTATGGAATAGGTATAAAGCTTCCCAGTTTTACAAAGTTATGCATCACTGATTATATGGACACAGGAACCAAAATGGTATTGGGTGGGAGACGGGAGAGGGAGGGGGGGATGAGAGATATAGCAAAACTTGACAACCTAATTTATATCTGTGTCTAAAAAAGTTCCAAAGAAAGAGCTGAAGGTATGCACTTAGCAAGAATGTAGTAGAGGAATAAACATGCAGATTCCAGTAGTTGTCTTCCTGAAAACTTAAGCATAGAACTCCTGAAGTTTTAAATACAATAAAATTTGCACAAATGCATCATTGTCTCATAATTTATGGTTTGCATTTGAATATCCTGAGCTTTAAGGTGGACTACATGTGTGATTTGGCATTTTAAGATTTACATTTTTATTTTTTGCAATCAAAACTAACCTTGATCCATAAACTCAATTTTTATATTAAATCAAGACAAAAGAGACATTTTAAAAATTGGTACATTGCATTGACCTATTACTTCTCCTACCTGGTGCCAAAAATCTGTATGGTAGGATATTTCTGACCTATTTCCTCCTGAAGAGTTTGCAGAAATGCTAGTTAGGCTGAAGGAAGGGTATTTCTGTTTCTCTGATGTTCACATGAGTCTTTTCTCCAGATTGTACTTATCCATTTTCATGTAAAATTGGACAATCCATTCATTCTCAAAAGTACTCATTACAAATGAGGAAGAATCTATGCCACAGTGAGATATAGCTTAGAAAAGTAAGACAAGAGAAAGTCACACTATTTGCTAGTGTGCTTTTTTGGGGGGCATTGGGTTAATTGAAGAATATTCCCAAACCTTATTATCTAAGCTACTTTATCCTCAATTTTCAAAAGAATGGCTACTTATCGCAGCCTAGCATTTTCTATTTGTCATTTTTACATCTTAGCTAATATTCTGAAATTAAGCATATTTTGCTCTGGGTGTGTGTGCACATGTGTCTTTGTGTATACATATGCGTATACAACTGTGAGGGTGTTCATGTGTGTGTGTGTGTGCATGCACGCACATGCTCACCTAAAATGCTCCAGAGCAGCTAGTAAATATAAGTAATGACTGGTGTTATCATAAGAAGATATGTATCATGATAACAGAAAATAAGCATATAGTTTGGCATGGAACAAAGCTGCATGCTACATACTACAAGCTAGTGGGTGTATGGTGCAGTGAGCCTGGCAGCATTGGGTTCAATCCTAGCTCCAACACTAAGCAGGACTTTGGGTAAACTATTTAATTTCTCTGAGCTGTAGTATTTCACAAGGGTGAAACTTAACTTTTTTGCATTGCTGATTAAATATCAACAAGATACTAAATATGAAGTAAGAACAGAATCCCTGCTCACAGGAAATGACTGTTAAATGTTAATGTCCTTTCTTCTCCTTTCTCTTCTAATGCTCAGGAATATGAGTCAAATGTATATTTTCTTTTTTTTTTAACATCTTTATTGGAGTATAATTGCTATACAATGGTGTGTTAGTTTCTGCTGTATAACAAAGTGAATCACCTATACATATACGTATATCCCCATATCTCCTCCCTCTTGCATCTCCCTCCCACCCTCCCTATCCCACCCGTCTAGGTGGTCACAAAGCACCGAGCTGAACTCCCTGTGCTGTGTGGCTGCTTCCCACTAGCTATCTATTTTACATTTGGTAGTGTATAGAAGTCCATGCCACTCTCTCCAAATGTGTATTTTCATATGTGTCCACTAAAGAGTATACTCACGGTAAAGAAATAAAAAAGCTGGATTCTAAACTGTATATAATATATGCTCTTGATTACGTTACAATAGTCACAGAACAAAGAATAAATCTGTTTTTTCCTACTTTCAAAATTGTTTATAATGAATGTTTTCCTTTTATTACCAGAAAAACTAATAAATGGTGCTAAAACTGCCGTGCAGAGAGACTCTGAACATGATAAAGCATGACCTTATATAGGCTAAGAGTAAGAAAATCAGAGGGAAACGGAGAAGCATCAGGGTGGGTACTGCACCTCGGACCACACGCCCGCCTCCCACACGGTCATGCAGTCCTGGCCCTCGCAGCGCTGGGTGGAGGCCGGCTTGGGCCCAGCGCAGTCCCTCTCCTGGGCTCTCATCAGGGTTCCATTGCTCAGCTGCTGGGTACAGGCCACTTGTCTGCTCTGCATCCCTTTACCACAAGTTCGTGAACATGGGGTCCATTCTGTCATCATCCATCTAAAAGTAAAGCAAGAGTCACTGAGAAACGTTAAAAGATATCTCCTTACTACATATTTTGACATGGCTAGAATTAGCAGAATGTTTACACAATAGATTTATACCTTTTTTTTTTTTTTTAACTAATATTTGAGTTTTCCCTAAGACACCCAGGCTTCCTATTGCTTCTTCACACTTCTCATCTCAGGGCCTTGCTCTTATTAGAATCTCAAAGGATGTATTAGACTCCGACGCTGTCATGCTGCACGCTTTGCATGCTGCTGCCCGTCACGTCATATTGCCATGCTGAGGTACCTAACAAGTATAAAATTGCTAATATACATGAGTTGGTCCTATTCTTTGCATTTTGAATCTTCACAATAACCCTACATATTAGATACTACAACTATCGTGGCCTTTTACAGAAAGGGAAACCAAGGGAAGGAGAGGTGTAGTAACTTACCAAAGGCCACAGGTTGTGGAGTCAGAAATTGAAATCAGGCTGCAGACTACCTCACAAAGAGACATGTGCAGGTATCTGCAACCTAACCTTGCACCTAAAGCAATTAGAGAAAGAAGAACAAAAAAAAACCCAAAGATAGCAGAAGGAAAGAAATCATAAAGATCAGATCAGAAATAAATGAAAAAGAAATAAAGGTAACGATAGCAAAGATCAATAAAACTAAAAGCTGGTTCTTTGAGAAGATAAACAAAATTGATAAACCATTAGCCAGACTCATCAAGAAAAAAAGGGAGAAGACTCAAAACAATAGAATTAGAAATGAAAAAGGAGAAGTAACAACTGACACTGCAGAAATACAAAAGATCATGAGATTACTACAAGCAACTCTATGCCAATAAAATGGACAACCTGGAAGAAATGGACAAATTAGTAGAAATGCACAACCTGCCAAGACTGAATCAGGAAGAAATAGAAAATATGAACAGACCAATCACAAGCACTGAAATTGAAACTGTGATTAAAAATCTTCCAACAAACAAAAGCCCAGGACCAGATGGCTTCACAGGTGAATTCTATCAAACATTTAGAGAAGAGCTAACACCTATCTTTCTCAAACTCTTCCAAAATATAGCAGAGGGAGGAACACTCCCAAACTCATTCCACGAGGCCACCATCACCCTGACACCAAAACCAGACAAAGATGTCACAAAGATAGAAAACGACAGGCCAATATCACTGATGAACATAGATGCAAAAAATCCTCAAAAAAATACTAGCAGACAGAATCCAACAGCACATTAAAAGGATGATACACCATGATCAAGTAGGGTTTATTCCAGGAATGCAAGGCTTCTTCAATATATGCAAATCAATCAACGTGATACAACATATTAACAAATTGAAGGAGAAAAACCATATGATCATCTCAATAGATGCAGAGAAAACTTTCGACAAAATTCAACACCCATTTATGATTAAAAACCCTGCAGAAAGTAGGCATAGAGGGAATTTTCCTCAACATAATAAAGGCCATATATGACAAACCCACAGCCAACATCGTCCTCAATGGTGAAAAACTGAAACCATTTCCACTAAGATCAGGAACAAGACAAGGCTGCCCACTCTCACCACTCTTATTCAACTTAGTTTTGGAAGTTTTAGCCACAGCAATCAGAGAAGAAAAGGAAATAAAAGGAATCCAAATCGGAAAAGGAGAAGTAAAGCTGTTTGCAGATGACATGGTACTATACATAGAGAATCCTAATGATGCTACCAGAAAACTACTAGAGCTAACCAATGAATTTGGTAAAGTAGCAGGATACAAAATTAATGCACAGAAATCTCTGGCATTCCTATACAATAATGATGAAAAATCTGAAAGTGAAATCAAGAAAACACTCCCATTTACCATTGCAACAAAAAGAATAAAATATCTAGGAATAAACCTACCTAAGGAAACAAAAGACCTGTATGCAGAAAACTATAAGACACAGATGAAAGAAATTAAAGATGATACAAATAGATGGAGAGACAGACCATGTTCTTGGATTGGAAGAATCAACATTGTGAAAATGACTCAACTACCCAAAGCAATCTACAGATTCAACACAATCCCTATCAAAGTACCACTGGCATTTTTCACAGAACTAGAACAAAAAATTTCACGATTTGTATGGAAACACAAAAGACCCCGAATAGCCTAAGCAATCTTGAGAACGAAAAATGGAGCTGGAGGAATCAGGCTCCCTGACTTCAGACTATACTACAAAGCTACAGTATGGTAGCTACAGTATGGTAGACAGTATGGTACTGGTACAAAAATAGAAATATAGATCAATGGAACTGGATAGAAAGCCCAGAGATAAAGCCACACACATATGGTCACCTTATCTTTGATAAATGAGGCAGGAATGTACAGTGGAGAAAGGACAGACTCTTCAATAAGTGGTTCTGGGAAAACTGGACAGGTACATGTAAAAGTATGAGATTAAAACACTCCCTAACACCATATACAAAAATAAGCTCAAAATGGATTAAAGACTTAAATGTAAGGCCAGAAACTATCAAACTCTTAGAGGAAAACAGGCAGAACACTCTATGACATAAATCACAGCAAGATCCTTTTTGACCCACCTCTTAGAGAAATAGAAATAAAAACAAAAATAAACAAATGGGACCTAATTAAACTCCAAAGCTTTTGCACAGCAAAGGAAATCACAAACAAGACCAAAAGACAACCCTCATGATGGGAGAAAATATTTGCAAATGAAGCAAGTGACAAAGGATTCATCTCCAAAATTTACAAGCAGCTCATGCAGCTCAATAACAAAAAAACAAACAACCCAATCCAAAAATGGGCAGACCTAAATAGATATTTCTCCAAAGAAGATATACAGATTGCCAACAAACACATGAAAGAATGCTCAACATCATTAATCATTAGAGAAATGTCAATCAAAGTACAATAAGATATCATCTCACACCAATCAGAATGTCCATCATCAAAAAATCTAGAAACAATAAATGTTGGAGAGGGTGTGGAGAAAAGGGAACACTCTTGCACTGTTGGTGGGAATGTGAATTGGTACAGCCACTATGGAGAAGAGTACGGAGGTTCCTTAAAAAACTACAAATAGAACTACCATATGACCCAGCAATCCCACTACTGGGCATATACCCTGAGAAAACCATAATTCAAAAAGAGTCATGTACCAAAATGTTAATTGCAGCTCTATTTACAATAGCCAGGAGATGGAAGCAACCTAAGTGTCCATCATCGGATGAATGGATAAAGAAGATGTGGCATATATATACAATGGAATATTACTCAGCCATAAAAAGAAGCGAAATTGAGTTATTTGTAATGAGGTGGATGGACCTAGAGTCTGTCATACAGAGTGAAGTAAGTCAGAAAGAGAAAGACAAATACCGTATGCTAACACATATATATGGAATCTAAGAAAAAAAAATGTCATGAAGAACTTAGCGGTAAGATGGGAATAAAGACACAGACCTGCTAGAGAATGGACTTGAGGATATGGGGAGGGGGAAGGGTAAGCTGTGACAAAGTGAGAGTGTGGCAGGGACATATATACACTACCAAACGTAAAATAGATAGCTAAAGGGAAGCAGCTGCATAGCACAGGGAGATCAGCTTGGTGTTTTGTGACCACCTAGAGGGGTGGGATAGGGAGGGTGGGAGGGAGGGAGATGCAAGAGGGAAGAGATATGGGAACATATGTATATGTATAACTGATTCACTTTGTTATAAAGCAGAAACTAACACACCATTGTAAAGCAATTATACTCCAATAAGGACGTTAAAAAAAAAAAAAAAAAAAAAGGAGCCTGCCACGGAGAACTCCCTACTTATCTGGAGGAAGTAATCACTAATGTGTTATGCCCATCACCTGCAACCAGATTGCTGTTAACACGATAACATTTGCACTGCAGTACTGCCTCTAATGAAGCTCCTGTCTGCTCATCTATCTAGTATGATGCAGACCTACCATTTTGCTTTGGGGACCCCTAGTAGATTTTTCCTAAAGTGAATATTTATTTTCCAAATTTATTTCTGTTTCTGCTTTATCTTTCTGCACAAGGATACCTAGGCTATAAGCACAATTTAAACCCATCTATATGCCTTTCCCCTCAACTAGGGAACCAACCATGGAACTATGGAAGACACTACTGAAAAGAGAAGTATTTGCAATTTCATGAAATCCTAATTTTTTAAATAAAATAAATTTTAGAAATCCTCAGTATAATGATAAAATGTTCATTTTTTCATTCCTTGGAAAGCTGCTGAAAAATAAGAACAAAAATATGAAACATATTGTAGTGAGAGGAAACATTTTATATTTTAGAATTCATCTAATTGGGAATTATCTCATTTCCTCATCTTCAAGCCTCCTTCTTACAAGCCTCCTCCTTCAAGCCTCCTCCTTGCTATTTACTAGTGCATTAATATATTTTATATTTGGTACATAGGGTTACATCAGGCCATTTGGTGACTTTTTCCAAAAATGTAAATGGTAATTAGAATGTTTTTTACCATGGTGGGGAAAAAAGAAGAAGCAAGAAGAACAAAAGTTGTGCTATGCCAGTAAATCTTGGAAAGATTTCCTGTGATGACCCCTAAGGATTGCCCATGTCCATTTCTTACTTTCCAGTATTTTGGTTAACCTCACTGACATTGCTTCTTTTCTTTCTTTTTTTTTTTGTTGCCATACGCGGGCCTCTCACTGTTGTGGCCTCTCCCGTTGCGGAGCACAGGCTCCGGACACGCAGGCTCAGCGGCCATGGCTCACGGGCCCAGCCGCTCTGCGGCATGTGGGATCTTCCCCGACTGGGGCACGAACCCGTGTCCCCTGCATTGGCAGGCGGACTCAACCACTGCGCCACCAGGGAAGCCCTGACATTGCTTCTTGGTGGTTCAAAATACACTGCCTCTTTTCCAAGGGAAAGAAGATAATAATTGCTAACAAAAAGACTTCAAGTCTCCAGCTGCAAAAATTTCTCACTCAGTAATGTATCAACCTTTTAAAACTATTCATTTTACCAAGTCATTATCAAGGCATTTTCCCCCAAGATAGCTGAGGTCAGTGAGTGAACAATAAATGGTGTGTACTGTACATTCTGATTCTTCACAGACCAGGTTAGGAAGTGACAAATATGCTCTAGTCCTCAAATCCAGGTCATTCAAGATTCCTGATATATCAGAAAAAGCTCCTGCTCTTTTATCCAAATGGGAAAGCTATATGATATATAAAAGAAACAGTGTTTTGAAACATTTTAATAAATTATTTAACATAAGATAAATTAGCATTTTAATGTCTATTAAAAGAGATTAAAAAAAGAGAAAGAGGGCTTCTCTGGTGGCTCAGTGGTTTACAGTCCGCCTGCCGATGCAGGGGACACGGGTTCGTGCTTCGGTCCGGGAAGATCCCACATGCCGCGGAGCGGCTAGGCCTGTGAGCCATGGCCGCTGAGCCTGCGTGTCCGGAGCCTGTGCTCCGCAACGGGAGAGGCCACAGCAGTGAGAGGCCCACGTACCGCAAAAAAAAAAAAAAAAAAAAAAAGAAAAAAAAAAAAGAAAGAAAAGAGAGTGAGAGAGAAAGATAATTCTTAGGAATAGTAAAAACAACAACAAAAAAATCCAGGTTCTTTAGCTGACAGGCAAAAGCTAAAAACTCAGCATCTGTTATCTGCCTAGCAATGAATGGAAAAGACCCAAGGACCTGATCGTAGGCAATAATATTTCCCTAGGTCACCCTTTCTGTTGATTACTACCCTGCCTTATAAAAACACGTAATTAAAGCAGCCGCATAGCAAAGGGAGATCAGCTCGGTGCTTTGTGACCACCTAGAGAGGTGGGATAGGGAGGGTGGGAGGGAGGGAGACACAAGAGGGAAGAGATATGGGGACATATGTATATGTATAACTGATTCACTTTGTTATAAAGCAGAAACTAACACACCATTGTAAAGCAATTATACTCCAATGAAGATGTTAAAAAAACAAAACAAAACAAAAACATGTAATTACAGAGTTAAGATGAAAAGCATATAGTCCGGCTTGTGCAAAGGGCATTATTGAACATTATTCAAAGTAATGTATGTTTTTCTTTTGCATATTCTTTTACATACCATTCTTCTATTCTCTGGAAGCATATTTTTCCCTTTGAGGGGGAGGGAAGAATTGTTAGAGCACGAATGCAAAGAAAGGAAAAAGTAGATAATCAGCTTTTGATAACTTAAATATACTGAGTCTACAGAAAAGCAAGTCTTGAAATTTCAGCTTTGTAGAGGAAGACAAGATTTTCCAAATTCTTTTAAGCTCTGGTTAGCATAGCATGAGCCAGATCTGGAGGGCTTAACAATTGAGTTTTACAAGAAGCCAGAAATAGAAGGAACTTGAGATGCAGTGCTACATGTGAAGGGGAAGGTGGGGGAAGAGGGAAACCAGAAGAACTGAGCATTAGAGATTACTGAAGACAGAAAAGCCTAAATGTCGGCAACTCTGTTTCTCCCTCTCCTTTCACTTCCCCATACATTGTGGTGGAAGGTCACGAGGAAGATTATATTAGTTAGAGAGCGCTCCAAAGCTACAAATTCTCTGCATATCCCAGTTGCAGTATATACACATTCGCTGTGACTCCACTGCAGAAACTATTGGGAGAGGAGATCAATTGTTTGACTCCCTAAGAACTCACAAATACACCCTAACTCACTGAGCTTCAACAAATCTCTGAGTGTCAGGATAGAATAAAAGTCTGTGCCTCCATATTCTAGAGGAATCAATCCAGCTTCAGACTCTTTCTTTTTTTTTTTGTCTATCTGTCCCACAAAGTTTTGAGGACTTTTGACACTGGGGCTGAGTTCCACTCAAGCCCAACATTAATTTTTATACGAAAGCACAGAGATTTTCGGGAGCCCTGTGCCTGAAACTATTCTGCACAGCCTTGCTGCTAGCCCACCCCAAAATCATACTAAGGTTCCATTCACCCATCTCTGCTGGTTACTGTGGCATAGCCTTTCTTTTACATCACTTTAAGGTGATCAGCATTGCTGTTCTATTCCCTACTCATGTATTTCTTGCCTGCTTTGTTGCTTATTACTCACTGGGGAAGTCACATGGGACCGAAGCAACCAACTTTCGAATAACTAGGACCCAGGTCGGGAATTTGGTGATCAGAGATCAACAACCAAACATTTTGCCTTGGGGACTCTGGGGTGAGGAAGTGAGGATCTAGCCTTGGGGACCAGAAGGACCAAATGCCTCCACTGTTGTGTAGGGGACTGGGTCCTGGCCAGTCCCACTTTAGTTTATACCATCATTGGCAAGTGCTTAAAACACCATTTTGGAGAATTTAGGAATGAGTAGCTGAATTCAACCAAATAACCAGATTTTTGAAGAGGTGACCAACAGGTTACCAAATACTTTTAAATACTCCTCTGCCATCCAGTTAGGAGTTGTCTTCACACTGTGGACAGCAGCTAAAGTTGAGGTCAATCCTAACCTTGCTTTTCTAACACTCATTCCATCAAGTTGATTATCTTTCTTTCTTAGACCTTGCTTATTTAAAGCCTTACATTTTGGTACATATCCACTGCATTGTTTTTAAGAAAATGGGATTTTGTTAATGAGTGGTGGGACAGGGTTACCTTGTTTGGCACGGTTGCTCATTGCACTTGCGAATCTGTGGCTCTGGCTTGGTTAAGTATTTGCATTTCTTATTGTCCACAATGCTGATATTTTTGTTCATGATTTTCGTGCAAGACACTGTTGTCTTCCTTTCTCCTGAAAAGAGCAAAGAAACATAAAAAGAAATGTTATTTTAGGCCTCTATGCAACGGACTTATTGCATAGTCTTATATGCATGTTTATTCGAGGTATTCCTAGACTTGTAATTTTCATATTTTAAACAAATTTTAGGTTAGATCAATGAGGATGATATTATTTATAATTTACATAACAAAATGTATCTCTAGGCTTAAGGAAGATAATGGTAAATTTTTACTTGTTAGCAATTAAATGGCAAGTTTTATAATACAAAGGGATTATGGTGCATAAGTTGATAAAACGTTATTTAAAGATTTTTATAAAGGACTGTGCCATCTTTTAGCATTCAGTGGTGGAAAGCAGTATTTGTATGAAACCTTTGTGCTGTCATGAAAGCACATAAACGTGCATATAAACATGTGCACATTTTATCATCTGGCTGTACACCATCAGGGGGTAAGTTACGGGAAGGAAGCTTATCTTGAATATAACTCAGACCTTTATTCTTGTCACTTCTGGTAAAGAGCCCAAGAATTCAAGAAATCCTCATTCCCCTAATGATTATCCTGTTCTCTAAGAAAAGCCATGGGAGTTTTCCCATTTTCACCAGCTTTCAGAAAACTGGCTTTTCCCCTTTCTCTGGTAAGATAAAGTCTGATTATAAAAGGTAAAAATGACTATTTGTATGTTGTATACATTTTGCTTAGAGCCCTATAAGCACACTTGCTTGACAACACTTTTATTATTTCATCTTACACTGAAAAAGCCTACTACATACGTGCTGATTCTGTTTCTCTAAAAAAGTTTAAATATCTATACAGGATTTAATAATTTAACTTGTTTGACATTATAAAATAATTAAATCAGCCAATAATTTTAAAGCCAGACAGGTCATGAAGGATTAAGAAAAAAAAATCACAAGTCTTTTGGGTCACTATTGAAGGGCCCATTAGTTAGGATCCTATGACTATCACGCAATGATAATTAGGAAGCTCAGAGCATTCATACTGGTCATGCCAAATAGGACAGCCTGGACTTGTGGCAGAGAGGTCACTCTGTTCTTTAATTAACAGAGAAGGAGGCTGGCATCAAGAAAGGATGTAGAGAGAGAGAGAGAGTTACTTTGAATAACTTTTGAGTATCTTTTACTTTGACTTGAGGGGGATTGGGAGAGACAGGGGTAACCAAGTGGAAGGCAAAAGAATAGAAACAGGTTCAGGATCTTTCCTTGATTACCCTCACAACAACACTGAGCACAGTCCCATGACAACTTGTAGTATAAAAACATGACTATATCTACATACATATGTGGATTAACTAATATTTATATCTGTGGTCACTGCATGTCATGTTATTGAAAACATTTAGATCTCTAGTTCCATCTTCTAGCATAGGCAGCACAATGTTGGCTAAATTATTTTCTATCTGGAGAATCCCAGAGTTCTGGAGCAATGCAATTTTTTCTGTGGGAGCTCAAGACAGAAAAGAGTGCCAAGCAGGTAAAAGTTCTTTTCCTTCAAGAGGGAAAAGGCATGCCTTCAACCAGGACTCTGTGGCACTCAGTGAAGGGTGCACCAGTGGGCCAAAAATGGGGAGGGCCTTGAGATGGACATCCAACCATAGATAAGTAAAAGGTGTCCCCCAGGTGCTCCTTTCTCCACCGAGAAGTTGCCTTGGAACAAGGCTGCATGACTTGGCAAATGGAGCATGGGCTGGATTGTGGTCCCTGGGGCAAGGACTTTATGTGGAGTGCCAGCTGCCTAACTAATGCAACAGCCATGTCTCAGAGGTCCACTAGCCTGACCTGTGCAGCTCATGCAGTCAGGTAAGCTTATGCTAATGTGTAGAGGAAAGGCAACCTTACAAGCCCCAGGCAAATGTTTAAGGGCCGTTCAGGCTATTCCTTGGTAGGTCAAGAAGAGTGGGGTGAGGCATTAGACTTAATCATAATAGTGTTCAATACCCACCAACTTCAAATAATTTTCAAATAAGCTGCTAGATAAGCAGAAATGACTTATGATGTTAATTTTTCTTCACAGAAGAAACTGGCTTTACTAGGTAGGAGTTACCTAAATGTGAAAATTTGGGAAGTTTTTTGTCAACTTCCACCTAGTTTCCTATGCCTCAGGTGCTCCTATATGACCTTTATGAAATAGGTGTAACACAAATTTTGTATAATGCTAGCATATGTAAGCATTATTTCTACATGATAATGATGCCTACCTAAAAGTAGGATTAAAATAAATGTTGCTTTTATGAAATATAAATATTAGTTTTAAAATCTAATTTAAAATCTCATAGTTTAAGACACTCTTTTATAGAATAGATGTAGTTGTCTAAACTAATTTAAATTTAATGCTTTTTGCCAACTACAGCACAAAAAGATGACATACAGACAATATCCAAAGAGCCTTTGCTGAACTTCAGTGTAGCCACGGAATGAGTAACTCAGAGCTAATTATACTGCATTTTTTCCTTTACTCAGAAAATATCTAACCTTAGTTATGTTGGCCCAGAGGTAACATATTGAGCTTTTGAAAAAAATCTTTTAAGTATTGATATATCAAAAGAGATACAGGTACTGGCGCCATTACAGGGAGCAACTTACTGGTGCTCTAAAAAAGTATGAAGGCATGTGAGTATGAATTGGAACACTTCCATCTACATTGTAGCAAAGACCCTCACATCATAAGTTTTTTGGCAGCTAGAAGAGGGATTAGCCCTACTTTTTAAAAATTTCATTGAACAAAGACAAAAGAATCAAGAAAAGAAATCTAATGCTCAGCTACAGGCACATTATGCCTATGAAAATACAACTAGGATCTTAAAGCCATACAGAAATGTTATTGTTTGATTTTTTCTTTTATATATTTTTATGTCCCAGCCAACACAGGAAATTTCCATTATAGCATCTAATAGCAGTATTTACAATGCATCCAGTACTGTGGAACTGAGGGATGAACAGAAAGTGATGAAGTAACTGGCCTTCTGCCTGCACCTTGAGTAGCTGCAAGCTGTTGACAGTGTATTATATGCTTTATGGCAATTAATTTCATCTCTGAGTCATTCCCACTAAATCAGTATTGGGGAAATCTGTTTTGAACATAATTACAAATAAAATACAATAATCATTATATATTCATCTTATTACCAAATTTGGGCAAAATCTGAAAAGGAGGGGTAATTTTTATTTACTGATTCTTTCTTTGTTCTCTGAAGACACTGAACAGAGCACATATTATATTGTGTTCCTTCTTTTCCAATCTCAGTGATAAATTGATTTTTTTCTATGCTCTGTATTTAACTCATGAAATGGAAATTTTTAATAAAACTATAGTCTACTCAGGTAGATCACATTTCTAAAACCTACATCATACATGTAGAAACAACCTGGGGAGTGGGTTCAGTGTTTTAATATGCATAACTGAAATTCTCTGTATGTTATGGGACATTTCAAACTTTTAAAAAAATTTTTACTTTTTAATTTTGAAATAATTGTATACTCACAACTACATGTGAAAAATAATAAAGAGAATCTGAATACCCTTTTCCAGTTCCCCACAGTGGTAATGACTTGCAAAACTAGAGTACAGTATCACAACCAGCACACTGACATAGATATTGTCAAGATGTACAATATTTCCATCACCACAAGAATCCCTCCAGTTACCCTTTTAGAGACACACCCACTTCCCCTACCATCCACCATTCAATAAGTCCCGGCAGCTACTAACCTGTTCTCAATTCCTATAATATTTTCAAGAATGTTTTGAAAACTGTTATATACAGTGTATATACAGTGTATAACTATTGGGGACTGACTTTTTTACTCTGCGTGATCACCCTGGAGGTACATCTTCATTGTTGTATCAATCATTTGTTTCTTTTTGCTGCCAACTAGTAACTCCTGCTGTGGATGGACCACAATTTGTACAATTCATCCAAACGTTTTATTAAAACTGGGGAAGTCTATAAGAAAGAGACTATATATATTCATCTGTCTTTACATTCTTTAAAAATTTTTACTTAATTATTTTCTATTGAACTAACAATGACTAGCAAGCAATTGAACCAAAAGTAAAAATACTTTAATGAGGAAGAAGGTCTTTTTTCTGAGCATTTCTTAGAGTTACATAAAATGGTGGTTATTTTTTAAGCATACATTTTTTAACCTGAACAACTTCAAAAATCATGTCATGTCCTTTAATTTTTAGCCATTCTTTCTACATTTCTATAAAACATTTTTTCCCTCAAGGTTTGGGCTTAATAGTAAAATGACAATTTCATTTTTTATTTTAATAAAAAATTGTATTTTGTATTGTTCATAACACTCAATAAACAATCCAATGTGATCTTGTCATTTCCATACACACAAATATTTTAATGGACTCCCCTAACCTTCAAGTTAAATTTAACTTGAGTGCTAGCATAACACTTAAGTACCTTCACGAATTACCTTCTTTCTACTTTTTTGGTCAAATAATTTCCCACAGCTTGATCCTCATATTTTTCACCCTAGTAATAAACATTCTCACTAACCCCAGGGCCTTTGCAACTATGCATATCCCTGGAAGGCTTTTTACAACTCCCCATATCACTCTGTATGGTGCTTTTTTATTATATAACCCCTACTAGGTAGATAGTAAATTTTCTAAAAACAGAAAGTACTCATCTTTGGATCATCCGGCAAAAGTGCGAGCACAGTCAGTATTGGTAAAGGAATCAACAAATGAAATATAAACATATAATTCAAGCCCAAAGTACTTCCTGCACTAAGAGGTTCATCTCAACACTGTGTTTCCTAAGATGGTAAAAAATCATGTGCAAACTAAATGAATAATTATGGGGAATAATTATATATAGCAAATCTAATACATGGATTATTATTTAGGTGTTAAATTCAAGTTTATAAAGAGTTTACATTAATATAAACATTCCTATTAATTTAAGTAAAGAAAGCATCAATAGGATACAAAATGGCACTAAATATTACTAAAACAAAATAATACAGAGAAGAGCAAAAATATATTTTGGTGCGTTTTCTTTGGCTAATAACATTTACTTTGGTACATGCAAAGTGCCTGTGAAAGGGAAAAACAGGAAAAAAAAAACCAGCACCCTTAATAAGATACAGGTATTGGTATACTGAAATACTTCCTCAATTTGGACCCCAAAACTTGGATGCCTCCTGAGAACCTGGTCATGGACAAGGAAAGCCACGTCTAGAAGATATCACAATACAAGGTTTACAGCATGAGAGTCATAAGCTAGCAGGATTTGGACTAATGTGAAGAATGTGAAATGCTGACTTATTTTTTTCCCCTTCAAATATTCAGATTTCTTAAAAGCATGTTTAACTCTTCATTTATTTCAAAACACGTTATTAAATTTGGGGGCCTTCATTCAAGGTTTTATTTCATTAATTCATCTACTAGATAAAAGTCCTAGAGTAATGCAGTTACTGTATATAGTATGTGGAATGCTGACTCCACAAAAAACCCTCAGATATTATGGAATGATAGATCCCTGATGCCTCTGAAGACCAAGATCATTTCAAACAGTCTTTTATGTTAAAAAAAATCCTTTATCCACTGACCCCTACTTCTGAGGTGCCAAAATAAATTTAAAACATCCCTTCAAAGATTTTTAGATATTTTAGAACACCAATGCAAAGTAAACATTTATTTCACAAATATGTTTTAAGATGTTTGAAAATAAAAGGACTAATATCAATGGCCAATGCTGAAGTACAAAATGATATATCCATTCAAATTTTTCTGGAACTATGATTTGAATGACAAGATCGTGATGAAAAGTGTACAGGTTAAACTGCTGGAAAAATTTACTTGAGATCACCAGCATTACTAGATATTTTAAAGTAATATTTCTTCTAAAAGAAGAAGTTTTTATATCTTAGGCTTTTCTTATCTTGTAACAACTGGTATTAATAAATTAATAGAAATGCATAATAAGTTAACTCTTATTTGGGTAATTTTAAAACTTAGTTTGAGATACTGATGTAAAAGATCATGATAAAAATTTAGCTACTGGACATTAGGTATTTTTTTTAAATTTCTGTTTCCCACTTATTTCCAGAATGTGATGCCTTAAAATTGTATTAAGAAAAATAACATGTCAAACACTGAAATTTTATACTGCCCTGTGATATTTTATTTGCTCTTTCTTGCTTAATATTTCTGTGAAGTAGAATTTTTCTATTATTCCTCTTTGCTGCTGAAGATAAATTTTGCATGAGTCTGCTTCCAATGTTCTGTGCTTTGAACTTACTCTCATCTAATTCACGAATATGCTGAAAGATTACAAAGCTCTTTCTGGCTATAAAATCGATGAAACGGAGTCAGAAATAATGCGATTCTTGAAACCTTGTCCATCCACTTTATTTATGAACTGCAAAGGAAAATAATATCCAAATGCCCAGAAATATTCTGGCATTGAAATGAATATACGTCCTATTAACACAGTCAGAGATAATTGAAAACTGTTGACTAAACACAATGGAACAGATTTGAGAGAGAAGGTTTATTCAAGTGCAAATCATATAGAGGTTGCTTATAATTAGGACTATTTTATAAAATAAGTCATTTGAAATAAAAGTAGGGACATATCCAAATTCTTATTTAACATACTAAATAAAACATCTCTTTGAAACCAAAGAAAACCTATATAGGGTTCCCTTTTCTCCACAGCCTCTCCAGCATTTATTGTTTGTAGATGGGAGTGTAAACGGAGACAGCCCCTATAGAAAACAGTATGGAAGTTCCTTAAAAAACTAAAAATAGAACTACCATATGACACAGCAATCTCTCTACTGGGCATATACCCAGGGAAAACCATAATTCAAAAAGACACATGCACCCCAATGTTCATTGCAGCTCTATTTATAATAGCCAGGACATGGAAGCAACTTAAATGTCCATCAACAGAGGAATGGATAAAGAAGATGTGGTACATATATGCAGTGGGATATTAGCCATAAAAAGAAACAAAATTGGGTCATTTGTAGAGACGTGGATGGACCTAGGGACTGTCATACAGAGTGAAGTAAGTCAGAAAAACAAATATCGTATATTAACACATATGTGTGGAATCCAGAAAAATGGTATAGATGATCTTATTTGCAAAGTATAAATGAGACACAGACGTAGAGAACGTATGGATACAGAGAGGGAAGGGGGGGTGGGAAGAACTGCGAGATTGGGACTGACACATATACACTATTGATACTATGTATAAAATAGATAACTAACGAGAACATACTGTATAGCACAGGGAACCCTACTTAATATATGGTGGGGACCTAAATGGGAAGGAAATCCCAAAAAGAGGGGATATAGGTATACGTACAGCTCAGTCATTTTGCTGTACAGTAGAAACTAACAACATTGTAAAGCAACTATACTCCAATAAAAATTAATTTAAAAAAAAAACAAAGAAAACCTATGTAATCTCTAAGGGACATGCTATAAATACTTTGTGGAAAGAAATGACACTAAACCCCTGAACTGCCCTTGAAGGAAGTATATGACACAGAGGAAAGAAGACTTGAACTCTGGAGTCCTGGATTCTAATCTTGGCTCCTCCCACGCTGGGCCTGTGACCTTGGGAAGTCTCAATTTCTAATGCACTTCACTTTTCTCATGTTAATAATTATGAAGTTATGCTTAAGAAGATCTAAAAGCCCTTCTGACCTTGAAGCTAAAATAATTTACATTGAACCTCTATTTCTTAAGGCCTGACAATTGACAAAACATATTCTAGGTTGCAATTAATGTGATTTTGGAAAAAATTTTTAACCCTAAAAATTCGCTTGTTCAAACTGAAGACTGACAAGTTCTGTATGTTTACTTCCGAAGCTTTTACTAGACCACAATTATGGCAGACTGAAAAAAAAATGAGTATAATAAAATTCACTGGGCAAACATTTTCCTGTCTAGGGTCTGAGATGTAAACAGATTTTAATGACTGCCTTTCAGTGCAATAACAGGAACAGCAACCTTTTCATTGCTCCATTTCGTGATAACCCATCATGGAATGGCGGCTGAGTTACATTAAAGAAGAAAGTTCTAACTTTGTGGATCTTCACTTTAAATGTGTTTGTTTCTATTTGTGTTTTTGTTTTTTATGGATAGGGGATGTGAAGCAGAACCCCTTAAATGAAATGGGCTCTGACATCAGTAAGAAATGGGAGAAGCAGAGAAATAGGAATTTGGGTGTACATGGGGTCATCAGCAGGAGAGGACTGAGGACACAGGATCCCAGGTCACATGGTGATGATGGGACCCCAGGGAAACATGGCCAATGAAAATTTCATTGTGCCAAGGATGATTGCTGCAAGCTTTTAAATTGTGAGTGACTAGAAATCCTTTTGTTATAATTTCTCTGTATCCCTGGGAGCAAAGTATGCTCTTTATAATGTCTCCCTTCCCCTGCCCACCATGTTGCCTTTGCTCTGGTGATCCCAGAGCTCCAAGTGCTGCAGCAAAAGCTGCTCCTCCCCAGCCTCCAAACCTCTGGATGTTCCCAGTACCCTTCTTCTCTCTCCTGAGGACACTGTTACTTGCTTCCTTTACCGCCGCCAGTGGGGTGGCCATTTTCTTGCTTACACCCCATACCTTTGCATCTAGAGGCAGCATGGGTGTCCATGCCCCTCGTTGTCACCACCAGACCATTCTCCCTTCCTTCTTCCTAAACCTACAGCTTTGGAGCAGACTATGCAGTGCAGTCCCCTTCTTGCTGTAACTGAACACCAAACCCCTGATTCAATCTCTATTTTTACTCTAAGATTTTACCTCCTGGATTATTGTTCTATTTTCTAATACTGCTCCTAACACATTTTTTTTTTGTAATTATTATAGCCATTTGAATGATTCTTCCAACACTGAGGCCTCTCAGTTCTGGGCACACTTCTCTTCCCAAAGATCTGTACTTTCACTTCACTGAAGCCGCTAACTCTCCTGGTCTTGTTATTACTAATA
The DNA here is from genome assembly GCF_964341445.2 of Mesoplodon mirus. Taxonomy (NCBI): domain Eukaryota; kingdom Metazoa; phylum Chordata; class Mammalia; order Artiodactyla; family Ziphiidae; genus Mesoplodon; species Mesoplodon mirus. The sequence continues at coordinate 76,722,667 of NC_138980.1, forward strand.
ACTATATCCCCTCCATACTCTTAGCTCTATTTTCTGTCACCATCTCCTGTATTTCCAGCCCTCTCCTTTAAGTACCCTGAGTCTAAAAGTTCTTTAACTCCACCAGGCCCTAAAATCCATTAGTGCTGCCACCCTTTCACTGTCTTTCAAAGTCCTTTGTATTTTTAGTTTCCTCCTTATACAACTAAATTCCATGGCCAATCATTTTCAACTCCTTACATACAACCTCAGGTCAAACGGATTCTCCTTTTGTTTTATTATACTCACATGGCAATTCCAAAACTTGTACCACAAGTGCATCTGTATGCTGTACATAGCTGTAGGGTAAGTATCATTATGATATGTGTGTCAAGCTAAATTCATGACTGTCAACTTCAAGTGGACCATCAGTGCTACCATAAAGTCAAAATACATGTACCATTTCATTCATTCTCTCATTCTCTTAAGTGACCACTTCACATCTCCTCTCTTTCAAAATTCTCATATCTCCTTTCTCACCTTTAATCGCAGCAAAATGGCCTTTACTGATAAAATAGATGCAACCAAAAGAGTACCACCACAAGTTTCCAACATCTGCTTCTGTTCAAAATACTGTATTTTCTCCTGTTACTAGTGATGGGCTCTCCATATTTCTATCCAAAGCCAACTATTCCATTCCATCCATCCTGCCAACTTAAGGATATCACTCCAGAAATTTTTTGCTCTCTCCTTTGCACCACTAGTTTTCTGTTCTATTCTAGAAAACTCACATTGGGAAATCATCATGTATAATTTCTCATATTAAAAACAACAACAAACTCTTTGATTCATATTCCCTTCCAGCTAATGCCACATTTCTCTGCTTTCTTGTTTCAGCAAAATTTCCTGTTACCTCGAGTCCTTTCTTCAATTCATCACATGTTATTTTCTCTTGAATTCACTCCACTTGGTCTTTTGAGCCAAATCATTAACAGTAATTTTGACAGAGTCATCATTGACCTCTACGTTTCAAATATAAAAATATAATATCTTTTGAAATACAATAAATATATTTGAATGTAATAGTCAATTTCAATGCACATTATTTTTGACTTATTAGCAGCTTTTGATACAGTCGATAATTCTCTCTTTCTTGTAATAAATACTTTCTCACTTGCCTTACAGAAAAGCATTCTCATTTGCATGTTTTTTTCTCCAATGTTGTTGGCTACTTATTTTAATATGCTTTGTTGGTTTCTTCCTATCTCTCTGAACTCTAAATGGTATAGTGTCCCAAGTAAATATAAAAGTGTAAGTATATGACATAACAACCTGTATGGTATCTAGGGCAGCCCACATAAGTGTTAATATTTATGCAAGGCAATACAATGAGTGATCATATTGAGTGACATATGTAACAACTGTACCTAGCCTTTCTTCAATTCATGCCAGATTTTGCTGCAAAATAGTTCAGGCATTTAGGCACTAAACGTGTCGCAAAAAACTTTCAGTTTCCAATCCTTCATGGAGTTTGAAATTTTACATAAGGGGTTATGGACCTGTCTTAATTATCAATGGTTAATCAGAAAAGAAGCTGTTTTGGAAAGATAAATACTGAAAAATACTTCACCTCCTCCACACGTGGCATCGCAATCTTCCCAGCCTGTGTGTGTCCACATGAAAAGGGGTTCAGGTGCTTTGGAGCTCTGATTCTCTGGTACAGGGTCTGATGGGATAGTGTATTCATAATGAAGACCATAATTCTGGTCTTGAAACAGCAGCACCTATAATATATAAAAGTGATCAAGGCAGATGGATCAAAGTAGAGCATATTCAATGTAAAGCATAAAACTAAGGATACGAATACCTTAAAATGCTTTTTGCATGGTGTGCATGCTCCTTTAATACATAGTAGACTTGAGATATTATGCTTAAATGTTGAAATTGTCCTACTTCTGAAATCACTGGAGTTACACACTTACCTTTGAGCTAAAGACAGCATGAAAAAATAGCCCTCCTGAATAAGGTCAGAGATACCACATCACGTTCTCCCAAGTTGATGGACTAGACAGTCTCTCAAAGCATGGTACATGTATGAGATGACTTTAGTAGAGGGGACAGGGATATGTGTCCTACATAACATCAAGATATAACCCATGATATAATATCAAATGAAGCCGTTCCACTCATATAAAAAAGAAAGATGAATAATAAGTCGCTGTGTCAACAGAGGAAGAGAAGATTTTGGGAATCATTTCACTCCATAAGGGTAGAGAACTTCTAAGCCAATTAGAGGACAAGAATTTTATTCCATGTATGCTTACAGTTTAACTTTGGCAAGGTTACTAATTTTCCATTTATAATAAAGATCATTTCCTTTGAAAAGAAATTTATGTTAAAAAGAACTTCTAACTGCAAATTAACTTAATAATGGTACAGTTATGTACACATATGTAAACAGTGTAAGAAACCATAAAGGATGTATGAGAATGACTGAACTTTGGGCTACACTGGACTAAACCATAAGCAGGGACCGTGTCTGCTTTGTTCTCCCATGGTACCCAGTATTAAGCTAAGAACTGCATCATCATGGGCAAGCATACATATTTTAAATGAAAGAAAAATACCTGAAATATACTCATTTTAAATAAAAGAATGAATGAGAATATATGTTTCTTTATAAATACATTTTCACCAAATATGTCAAAAAAAGCCCATGGAATATATCACTTCTATGGATCTGAGGATTTATGGAAGCAGTCTATATGACACGCTGTGATGTATAAAAACATATATATCTAAATTTTAAATTATGTTAAAGTATTAGAAAACTTAAATATTTAATCTGTATCAAGGTGGTTGTAATGACAAGTTACAGAGTTAACACTTAATAGGAAAAGATTTAAATGAGCTCAGGGTTAATTTTCTTTACTTCTTTTTCTTAAGATTCTGCCTCAATATATTATCAGAAATACTAAGATACATTTTAATATGTGGATTGGGGAACTAGTATGATGACATTATAAATCAACTATATCAACAATAAAAATAATACTTTAAAAATTCATATATACTAACATACTGGGTACTATTTCTAAATATATCACAGTGCTTATTTTGGCTTTAAATATCTCATTTCATGTTGCCAGTGACTTTTCAGCTAAATGAGTTAAAAAAGAGAGAGATGGACTCACCTTGTTTATGGAAATAACCAGACTATTACATGATTTTTAAATTGACGAAATGAACATATAAATAAATCATTTGCCAACTTATTTAATTAAGTGAAATCATGTCTTTTTTTCTTAAAAAACTACCTTTTCATCGATAGAACTTTAGATTGTCCATGAACACCTAATGCCATTTAAAATAAAGACATTGGCTACAAAATCATTAGCTCTTTCTTAAACCATTTGGACTTGGCAGTATTCTTTGCAAGAAGGAAAGTGTGACCGCGTTACAGTTGAGGGGCACATACTGAAGCATGGCAGCAGAAGGTATTGCTTTTCAAAATTCAGTACCAGCTTTCAATCTGTAATAGTCATTAAAGAAAAATATCTTAGAAGTGCAGTTTCCCTTGGATTACTGAATAAATCCAGGTCACATAGATGCCTTCTTTTAGACATAGTTCACTGATTTTAATTATGTTTCATGCTTCCAGGAAAAACCTTGGTAATTACCGGTCAGATTAAGGATTCTGCAGCAAGGAAACTCCCTCTGCCCAACACTGAGGTCTCACATATATTGTTTTAAGATTCTGAATTAGAGGCTCACTAAAGAGCCCCAGTCTTCTTCCATTAAAAAAAAACGTAGTTTACATTCATGTAAGGGAGGCAACCTGATGGCATTTTCTGCAACCCAATCATTAAACAAATGTTTGTTGTTGATAATGTTGTTATTCTAAGTGACCCAGTCATGGAAAGAGCCAGATATTGGTCATACAATGTTTGTTTAGTCATTTTTTCCCCTCTCTCCAGATGGCAGAGGGCACAGAGTGGATTTTCCAATATAAATTAAAGGATCCAGAGGAACTGTGGGGAAATGAACAAAATGATTATTTAAAGTATATGCATACTCATGATCCAAGGCTGTCTAGTGTAAAGAACTTAGATTTATGCTTTGCATCAGGAGAGGCAGCATAGAAGGTGGATTAACACCTGGTTTATTCAAAGCTAAGTAACTTACTGGGAGGCACTGAGCACAGTATTTAACCTTTTACATACTAGTGTTTTCTAATCTGTAAAATGGAGTAATAATAATACATACTACACAGGGTTATTTTGAGGATTAAATGCTATAATGAACATAAAGCACTTTTGCATAGGGTCTGACTCTCAGTGCTTGATGGTGTATATTATTACTAGTATTAAGATTCGGAACAGAAGGCCCCCATGCAACTCACCCTGCTCCCTTTATGCATATTCCTGTTGGTAAAGTCTATTGACTGCAGTTCTCTAAAACATTCTTACTTGAAATGTGGTCAGTGGACCAGCAGTAGTGGCATCACCTGAGAGGTGGTTAGAAATGCAGGTCTCAGGTTCCTCCCCAGAATATGCATTTTAACAAGAACCCCAGGTGATTTGCAGGCATGTTAAAGTAGGAAAAGCAAATGGGCCAGTATGAGATTTGAACCTCTGGCTGCTATACTAGCAACACAGATGTCTCCAGTTGAGGAATAATTCAACTTTAATTTTGTGGAGATATTAAATAATGTGGCACACTACACTCCAAATAAATAGTCAGTTGGCTGTATTTTAGAGTTGTTTTTATGTGTGGACTCAAAGAGGTGTTGAAGTGTGTGAATCTCAGACTTTGCCACCAGAAGAAAAAACTCCTGAGCCATTAGCATTGACTGCAATGATGAAGGTCAAAAGAGGCATGTGGACCTGCCATGAGCGAGGGCGCAGAGCCCCAATGTCCTGATCTTTCACTCCAAACCCAGACCTCGTCTTCTGCTACATGGTAAAGAAACTTATTATCCCAAACATTCAAATTATCATAATTCTTTACAGGAATCACTTAACCTAGTAAGAACACAATGGGGTAATTGGAAGCCTTGTTAGATATTTACCAAACGTTTTCCCCTGGGACCAATACAATTTTATCAAAGGTATTTTATACAGATTCAGGCAATGCCCATTTCACAGATGTATGAAATGCTACGGTTTGCCATATTATAGCACTCTCTTTATAGACATCCACTCTGGTTAGTAAACATATGCTTTTAGGGAGAGGAACCTTATTGCCTGCTAATTCACTTCTACTGTGAGTCTGTGAATTCCCTAAAATATGGTGTTCCTTTCGTAATAATTTCCATTTTTAGACATCTTGATTTCAAACACATTAAAAAACCCTAAAAACCCACCTCTTAAATAATTTTAAATGTTTACTTGACAATTCAAATTTGGAAAAAAGATAAGAGAAGGCACGGTGGGAATGTCCTTTGTCATAGGAAGCTGATTATGCAATGTTATCGATTCGTTCCCTCATACCAGGAGGTGTAATGGTGATGTAGTAGGACCTTTGGCGGAGATCTTCTCCCAGAGACCTCGTCTTACATAATGGACAGTAGTTCCCGCTAAGTTGAATGCTCCAGAGTGTTCAATCTTCCAGTCACTATTAATAGACTGTTTTCCAGTGTCTCGGAGAGCTATAAAAAGGTTATAAAATATTATGAGATTAACAAGTCAGCATCATTAATCACTATCCACTTTGCATGATTTTGTTACAAGCATTTCATTCATTTCTAAACTAAATGGTCAACACTCCCTGATGTAAAACATGAGGCATCTCCTCTTTGGGAAAGTCTGCAATCACAGCAAATGCCACAGGAAGTTCTTCTCTCCTGAAGCTGTCCACAAACCATACAGTCACGTTCATCCTTGCCTCCTCCAACCTCCTTTGAACACTTGATGTCTATAACCTTATTTTGTGTCCCTTAATCATTTATTCTTTAACAACATATTATTATTTTAAAGGCTATGTGTGTCTGTGTTGTCTATGCAATGATTCTACGAACAATGTGAAGGCTGGTACTACATCTTATGCATGCTCTGTATCTCCTATGCCACCCAGGAAAGAGTGTGATGACAGAAAGATCATGACATGGAATGTTAACAGATCAGAATGACAGGGTTATGTTCAATACAAAACAATTCAAAGATAATGTGTTAGTTCTAAAAACAGAACTCAGAACCTTTAAACATCCCCAGTTCGTGATTTACTGTGTACAAGAATGGAGGATAAATGCTAATTCTCACCCATAAACAGCCATCATTTGTATGAAATTTTGTGGAGTAACTTTGTTTACCTATACTTTCTTTTCTCTTTTTCTTTTTTGACCTGATCTGTGCTACTATTTAAATGAGATTCATAACATGGAAGTGACATGCCATGATTATCATTTAAAATTAAGGATTCCTTCTGTTTTTTCCAAATGATTTTATTTTTTATTTAAACTTTAAACTCTCCCATATAATTGAACTTCTCTTTCAAAAAACATTTACATGAAGATTCATTGAAGGTTTTTATGTCATAATGCTATGAACATGTGTTGATAATAAGCCAATAAATCTTCCAAAATATTATTTAAGCTAATCTCTATTTATTGAATGTCTGAGGATTTCCAACTTTTTAATATTGTAAATAATGCTCAGATAAATGCACTGTACACTAAATATTTGTATACCTGAATACTTCCCTTGGATAGATTCCCAGATTTGGAATTACAGAGTCAAAGAAATCAAACATTTAAAGATTTGGAAAAACAATTTCAAATTGATTTTCATAAAGTTTGCAAGAATTTATGCTTTCGTAACAGTGACTGAGAGTGTCCATTTCTGAACAACTCCTTGAAAGCACCTTTCTCTTTTATAAGATTTAATCATGCCTAAATCATTGCTTATCAAACATCCTCTATAAATCAGGAAATACTCAAAGTTCTGGGACTTCCCAAATGAACAATAGAAATATGGTCTCTGGATTCATAGAACTTATCATCTAACTAGCAAACCAGATATTAATCAAGTCGTAAGTAACCAACTAATTATAATTACGCTGAAACTTGTGAGGGAGGAATCAGGAAAGGCTTGCCTGAAGGATGTCATTTATGGAGGATGCTAGCCAGGGAAAAAGAGAAGCAAGAGTGTTCAAGACTGAGGGAACTACAGATGCCAAGGTCACCATTGCAGCTTGGTGAGAATCAGGTAGCAAATGTGAAGATGCCACATGTACTGAAGTGGATCATGAACTCATGAGGCTGGAGAGTAAGGAATAGCCAGACCTTATAGGCCTTGTTAACTTTTAGAGGCTTTTTCCTAAGAAAAAATATAAAACTATACAAGATTTTGAACAATATTGTACAGAAAATGGACTTGCATAGGACAAATTTGTATAGAGAAGACAGAAGAGTAGCCCAATGCTAAGTAATGGTGGCTTGGCTTAAGGTAGTAGAGAAAAGTGCAAAGAGGAATTTAGGAGTGAAATTGATAAAATATAATGATGACTTGGTTGTCCTGTGTGAAAGGAAGTGTCAGGGATGATGCCACGTTTCTAGTATGAGAAACAGTGGGTTATAAAAGCAAACAGTGAGATTAGAAAGGCTAACAAAAAAAACGATTGAGGAGAAATATCAGGATTTGAATTTTGAACAATCCAGTTTTTTAGAAAAGTCTCTTTTTGCTATTGAGGTTAAAGATATTTTTCATTTGCTTATTAGTTATTTTCCTTTTAAATTTAAATTAATTAAGCAAACTATAAATTATCTGTGAAGGTTTTTTGGTCCACTAAGAGATTTTTCTGGAGTTTATATTCTCATTATTATAAGCAACATGTTAATAAAAGTATTGAAATTCTACCTTAGATAAAATATTAAGCATAAATATTTTCAGATGTATGAAAAATATACAAGTACTAATGTTTACCTTGAATTTTAAACTTGAAAGGGAAATACGTTGCCAGAAAACTCTCAACACTTTGCAAATAGCTCTTACCATCTACAAATGGATATACTTCTGATAATGCTAGATTGATAAAAAAAATAATGATTTTGCCTAAAAGGTAAAGTATGTCCTTGTATTTCTCTAAGATCTATTAAATATTCTGAGAGTTTTTGGCCTAGATTTTTGGCCTATTTTTGGCCTAGATTTGTACTGCGGCCAGTATAATTCCATCCTTTTTTCCTGTATCTCAACATATATTCATGGCACTATTATAAAGGAATATTTCCTGAAAATCTCTAAGAAAAATGCCTTAAAAACCTTTTGTGGTGACTATAGTATAATGTTGAGACTCAACTGGTATTCTGGAATTCAGCATTCCCTGCCCAAATGCCACATGCATGTATCTGAAAACCCACACAATTTATAAGCTTAAGAGCAACCTTATATGCAGACTCAATACTCTGGGTGTGTGGTGTTTCCTGGTTTTGGTTTTTAATTCATTAGCTTTAAAAATGTTTTTAGAAAATCTTTTTCTGGCCATAGCTGAATAACTGGAACTGTACTATCTTTCCCCCTGTAAACAACTAGAAAACTAGACAGTATATGAAACAACTGTTCCCAGACAGTGGACAATGGACAACAAAGAACTGTGATCCCTAAGAGGACGAGACCCAGTGCTCTCTAAAATTACTTGACTTTCTGCCTGAAGATATTTAGCAGGCCCCACCACAGAGAGGGGGAACTCAAGCAGAGCACAGATAACGAGGGCTTCAGTGAGATGAGGACACAGAGAATGGAGTTCAAACTGGCTAAGGCAGCTGGAATCTGTTTTATTGAGTACTGGAGAAGAAAGAGCCACATAGCAACGAACTTCAAAATATTTCATAAGTTGACATAGTGTGAGGGACATAACCTAGAGGAGTTCACTTATTTGTGCTTGCTGTGTAGAGACCTCTATCCTATTTAAGTTGCAACAGCCTCCTTATATATTATCACTGTTTACACTTAACTATCAGCCCTATCATTTATCAGTTCATCTTACTGTCTGTCTTTGAGCCCTTAAAGTCTTTCGTTTCCACTTTTATGTCTCTTTTGGAGGCTACCTTAAACCTTACTAGTTTATGTAATGACCCAAGGGAAAGAAATGGGAATAACCAGGTACCTGGCAGGTAGGACACAATAGTGTTTTGAGAAGACACAGGGAAAATGGGTGGCGGTGGGGGGGGGGTAGTGTCAAGTGCTATTTCACAATTATCTCTTTGTTTTCTATTACAGAAGTTAACTACCTTCTAATTCCTACAACACTATCCATTAACATCAAGCAGCATGGTATTACACCAAATATTGGCAACTTAAAACTTCTACAACAGAATTTCTTAGAGCCACTCAAAAATAACTGTTTCATTTGTTTCATCCTTCATCTGTCAAAAATTTTTGTGGCAGAAACTATCATGGTAGTTTAAAGGAGAATGATCTCAGTTTACTTGCACTATTCTTTTAAAGTCTTAAGTTTCTATAAATCCTACAGTTAACTGATTATTACTAAATTCTTAAGAAACAAAAGAAGTCTTTTTTCCTAAAAGTTCTGGTATTTTTCAAGGAAACGAAGTGAACCATTGACAAACAGAATGCATTTTTTTCTATGATACGGTAATTAGGAAAACCAACCAAAATACAAATATGATAAAAGCAAAAGAAAAAAATCTGCAAAGGTATTCCTTTGAGCCTGAAACTAAATATTTTACTAAGTTGCAAATAAGTGGGGTGAAATTCCGCAAGGCTGGCAAAAGAGTAACTACCTAGGACCTGTAAACTGCATAACTACTGGAGCTTGCGTAGGGTTAGAAGACATATGCATTCTATGCTATCAGAGTGAAGATATCTTACTGAACATACAGACTCTTCAGAAGAGAACGTAGAAAGGCTGCATATTAGAAATAAAGCTGGTCTAGTCCTAGAATAAAGGCTCCCTAAAAAGGGAGGTGTAGGCACAAAAATTATTTGAAGACATAGTGTTCAAAATTTTTCCAAATCTGATATAAACCATAAACCTATAGATCTGAGAAGTACATTGGAACACAAACAGGATAAGCATAAAGAAAGCCATACCAAAGCACAATACAATCAAACTGCTGGCAAACAATGATAGAACAATCTTAATAGTGGCCATATTTAAAATAGATAACAAATAAGGACTGACTGTATAGCACAGGGAAAGCTACTCAATATTATCTACAACCTAAATGGGAAAGGAATTCGAAAAAGAATAAATACATGTATATGTATAACTGAATCACTTTGCTGTACACGTGAAACTAACACAACATTGTTAATCAACTATACTCCAGTATAAAATAAAAAGTTAAAAATATAAAAGATAAAAAGCATGGAATCAGGGCTTCCCTGGTGGTGCAGTAGGTGAGAGTCTGCCTGCTGATGCAGGGGACACGGGTTTGTGCCCCGGTCCGGGGCTATATTAATGAAAATGTACAATTGTCATATCTTCTTCTTGGATTGATCCCTTGATCATTATGTAGTGTCCTTCTTTGTCTCTTGTAATAGTCTTTGTTTTAAAGTCTACTTTGTCTGATATGAGAATTGCTACTCCAGCTTTCTTTGATTTCCATTGCATGGAATATCTCTTTCCATCCCGTCACTTTCTGTCTGTATGTGTCTCTAGGTCTGAAGTGGGTCTCTTGTGGACAGCATATATATGGGTCTCGTTTTTCTATCCATTCAGCCAGTCTATGTCTTTTGGTGGAGCATGTAATCCATTTACATTTAAGGTAATTATCAATATGTATGTTCTTATGACTATTTTCTTAATTGTTTTGGGTTTGCTATTGTAGGTCGTTTCCTTCTCTTGTGTTTCCTGCCTAGAGAAGTTCCTTTAGCATTTGTTGTAAAGCTGGTTTGTTTGTACTGAATTGTCTTAGCTTTTGCTTGTCTGTAAAGTTTTTAAATTCTCCATTGAATCTGAATGAGATCCTTGTGGGGTAGAGTAATCTTGTTTGTAGGTTTTTCCCTTTCATCACTTTAAATATGTCCTGCCACTCCCTTCTGGCTTGCAGAATTTCTGCTGAGAGATCAGCTGTTAACCTTATGGGGATTCCCTTGTGTGTTATTTGTTGTTTTTCCCTTGCTGCTTTTAATATATTTTCTTTGTATGTAATTTTGATAGCTTGATTAATATGTGTCTTGGCATGTTTCTCCTTGGATTTATCCTGTATGGGACTCTGTGTGCTTGCTGGACTTGATTGACTATTTCCTTTCCCATATTAGGGAAGTTTTCAACTATAATCTCTTCAAATATTTTCTCAGTCCCTTTCTTTTTCTCTTCTTCTTCTGGGACCCTTGTAATTCTAATGTTGGTGCATTTAATGTTGTCCCAGAGGTCTCTAAGGCTGTCCTCAATTCTTTTCATTCTTTTTTCTTTATTCTGCTCTGCAGTAGTTAATTTCCACTAATTTATCTTCCAGGTCACTTATCCATTCTTCTGCCTCAGTCATTCTGCTATTGATTCCTTCTAGAGAATTTTAATTTCATTTTTTGAGTTGTTCATCATTGCTTGTTTGCTCTGTAGTTCTTCTAGTTCCTTGTTAAACGTTTCTTGTATTATCTCCATTCTATTTCCAAGATTTTGGATCATCTTTACTATCATTACTCTGAATTCTTTTTCAGGTAGCTGCCTACTACCTCTTCATTTGTTTGGTCTGGTGGGTTTTTACCTTGCTCCTTCATCTGCTGTGTGTTTCTCTGTCTTTTCATTTTGCTTAACTTACTGTGTTTGAGGTCTCTTTTTTGCAGGCTGCAGGTTAGGAGTTCCTGTTGTTTTTGGTGTCTGCCCCCCGTGGCTAAGGTTGGTTCAGTGGGTTGTGTAGCTTTTCTGGTGGAGAGGAGTAGTGCCTTTGTTCTGGTGGATGAGGCTGGATCTTGTCTTTCTGGTGGTCAGGTCCATGTCTGGTGGTATGTTTTGGGGTGTCTGTGGCCTTAGTATGATTTTAGGCAGCCTCTCTGCTAATGCGTGGGGTTGTGTTCCCGTCTTGCTAGTTGTTTGGCATAGGGTGTCCAGCAATGTAGCTTGCTGGTCATTGAGTGGAGCTGGGTCTTGGCGTTGAGATGGAGATCTCTTGGAGATTTTCACCATATGATATTACATGGAGCTGGGAGGTCTCTGGTGGACCAATGTCCTGAACTTGGCTCTCCCACCTCAGAGGCACAGCCCTGACACCTGGCTGGAGCACCAGGAGCCTGTCATCCACACGGCTCAGAATAAAAGGGAGAAAGAAAGGAAGGAAGGAAGGAAGGAAGGAAGGAAGGAAGAAAAGATAAAATAAAAGTTATTAAAATAAAAAAAATAATTAGTAAAATTTTTTTAAGTAATTAAAAAGAAAGAAAAAACAACCAAACCAAGAAACAAATCCACCAATGATAACAAGTGCTGAAAACTATACTAAAAACAACAACAACAAAAACGGACAGACAGAACCCTAGGACAAATGGTAAAAGCAAAGCTATACAGTCAAAATCACACACAGAAGCATACACATACACACTCACAAAAAGAGAAAAAGGCGGAAAAAAAAAAATGTCGTTGCTCCCAAAGTCCACCTCCTCAGTTTGGGATGATTTGTTATCTATTCGGGTATTCCACAGATTCAGGGTACATCAGGCTGATTGTGGAGATTTAATCTGCTGCTCGTGAGGCTGCTGGGAGAAATTTCCCTTTCTCTCTTTGTTCGCATAGCTCCTGGGGTTCAGTTTTGGATTTGGCCCTGCCTCTGTGTGTAGGTCGCCTAAGGGCGTCTGTTCTTCACTCAGATAGGAGGGGGTTAAAGGAGCAGCTGTAGGGGGATCTGGCTCTCTCAGGCCAGGGGAAGGGAGGGGTACGGAGTGCAGGGTGAGCCTGCAGTGGCAGAGGCTGGTGTGACGTTGCAACAGCCTGAGGCATACCATGTGTTCTCCTGGGGAAGTTGTCCCTGGATCATGGGACCCTGGCAGTGGTGAGCTGCACAGGTTCCCAGGAGTTGGGGTATGTATAGTGACCTGTGCTTGCACACAGGCTTGTTGGTGGCTGCAGTAGCAGCCTTAGCGTCTCATACCTGTCTCTGGGGTCCACGCTGATAGCCGCGGCTCGTGCCCATCTCTGGAGCTCCTTTAAGCAGCACTCTTAATCCCTTCTCCCATGCGCAGGGAAACAAAGAGGCAAGAAAAAGTCTCTTGCCTCTTCGGCAGTTCCAGACCTTTTCCCGGACTCCCTCCTGGCTACCCGTGGCACACTAACCCCTTCAGGCTGTGTTCATGCAGCCAACCCCAGTCCTCTCGTAGTTTTATTTTTGATGAAATCAAATATATGCCTTTTTGGTGGAAGAGGTGGTATTTTTGCAAATCCATTGTAAAGAAAGCCTTGCTTACCACAATGTCATGAATATGTTTCTATTATGTTTTTTGTTATAAGTTTTAGAGTTTTAGCTTCTTTGTTTAGATTTCTAATCCATTTTGAGTTAATTTTTGTCTATGTTGTAAGGTTGGGGCCAAGGTTCAATTTTCTTCCTCATATAAATATCAAGTTATTCCAGCATTATTTGTTTAAAGAGTACTTTTTCTCTGTGCATTACCTCAACATTTTGGTTGGAAGTCAGTTTACTCCATATTTGTGTTTTTAATTTCATGATGATGATGAATTTGTCAATTTTTCTTGGTCAATTTTTGCTTTAAAGCTTTGAAGCTATATTCCTGGGTTCATATAATTTAAAATTATAATATGTTTGTGATAAACTGGATTCTTTCATAATTATTTTGTGAACTTTTTTATCTCAAGTAATACATTTTTCTTTAAAATGAGTTTTGACTCATATTACTATGGCTATATCAGTATTCTTCTGATTCGTATTTTTCTGGTACAGTTTCCATTCTTTGATTTTTAATTTTTGTAACTCATGTTTTACATATATTTCTTATGAATACAATATACATGAATTATTCATAAAATCCCGTCTGATAATTTTCATCTTTTAACTACAGACTTTAGTTTTTAAATGTTTATTAAGATTGTTGGTATCTTTTGATTTCCTGCTTGTTGTATGTTTTTGTTGTTTTTCTCTTGTTTTCTACTGATTGAGTTTTTTAAATTTCATTTTAAAAATTATATTTGGTTCTCTATGCTTTCAGTCAATTTTTGTTTATTTTTAAATCCCTCTTTTATACACTTAAACATATTAACATAATATTTTTATATCTTCTGCATATGATACAAATATATATGTCTGGTTCTGCTCTCCCTTAGTTTTACTGTTTTGCTTATAGTGTCTATTTCCGTCTGTGTTTTCTGAACTTTTTTTTTACTATAAAATTATATTTGTTGAACTTTATAGAATTCTTTTGAGGCCTTGTTTAAAGTTGACTTACCTTCAAGAAGGACTTGCATTTGCATACACCAGCCACTTTGGTAGCCTTATTAAAACAAATATCTTGAGGGTTCTGGACTTTATAGAGTAGACTGGTGCTGCAAATCCATAGAAGCATTTGCATTTGGTTGAAGATTCTCAGGGAAGTGGATTTTCTACCCCCACCTAGTACCAAAGTTAATACAGACACATTTTCTGTCTTTCGCCTTTTATGGTGCAAATGCAACACAGGTACGACTATGCCTTCTCACACTGAGCTCGTAGGTTCTTTGGGGTCCCGCTTTACATAGGGGTCTTGAGTCTCCACTTCGTAAAGGTCTTAGGCTTTATTTTCTGCCCAGTTCCCCTTGGCTCTCAAGGTCTAAACTGGTCATCAAGTGGGGCTTCGGTTAGCCTAATACTCTGGCTTCCTGTTCTCACTTTGTTTTTGACATGTGAGGAATCCTTAACTTCTTTCCTGTTCAGAGTAAATATAAAAAGTGTTCTTTTTTTCTCCTTTTGTATTTTGTTCAACATTTTAAAATGTTTTCATTGGGAATTCTTCCCACAGTGGGTTACATGCAAAGCTGCAGGCAAGGTTAAGTTGACCCATACAACCTCATTTAGATTTTTAAAAATCATAAGCTATAATGGTTTTGTAAATAGATGACCTACCTGAACTACTCTCCATTTTATACTTTTGGATAAATTATTAACAAATTAATAAAGCCATGATCTTCAGAAAAGCATATAATAATTGCAAATGGGAATATAACTCATAGAGAGAGTAATGAAAAAGAATAACTGTACTGGGAGGGTATTAAATGTCTTCTGTGAGATAACATCTAGTTTGATGTAGATAAGTTACTTCATTAAAGAATGACCAGTTTGCCAAGAAATGATTTATTTTTCATTCTTTTTGCTAAAGCTATTTCAGATGAAGATTTTCAATGACTTTGACTTCCTCCCAATGCCTGAAAGAGCTTTTAGGAAATGTGATTTATGATATTTATTCTCTGCTATTCTTTAGGCAGAGAACACATATCACAAGCTTGAAATCTAGGATTTTAGATTTGAAATCTAGGATCTTAATACTCTATCATTTCTTTAAAAAAATTTTTTTTCAAACTTTCCTCATCCACGTGCCTTATCTCAGTAAATTCCATTATTATTTGTCAAGTTAAGCCAGAATCCTTGAATTTTTCTCTTCTATCAGTACTCACAGAGATTTTCTAACAAGTTTCATCAGCTAACTTCTTCAATGTCTGTAGAAGCACTTGGGTTTTTCTTATTCCTGTTCTCTTGATAAAATCATGCAACTGATCTCCTTGTCTTCGTTCTTGAACCTTTCCATCAGGAGAATTGTTTTTTCCTCAGTTAAGCAAGTAAGTAAACTTAGTAGGTTCTTGAATAAACATGGTAACATATTAATATTTTCAATAATGATTTAATCTCAAGTAGTATTCAGGATGTTTAGAAGCACTAATGCCATTTCCTTACACAAGTAAAAGACCCTAGTAACTGAGGCCTGATGTTAAGCACAAGGAAAAGTGACAATAATAAGGCCAGGCACTTAACACAGGTATATAATTTCCTTTTTAAATTGAATGCTCTTTTAACAAGAAAAAGTGATTGAAGATCTATGTTTAAAGATTTGCACCAGGGAAAGAAAATGGGGTCTGGCAAACTTGGAGGTACTAACTGAAGAAAAAAAATAGTCATTTCAAGATTTGTATTCCCTTCCATTAATTCTGTACAACAATTGATCACATTAGTTAAGAAACGGGGAAAAGGGGGGAATTTGGGAGAAGTTCAAGGAAAATTTCTTCATATGTGACATGTACTTTAAAATCACAAGTGTTGCATAGAAGCCAATGATAAAAAAGAAAAAAATAAAAGAAAAGACAGTATGAATCAGCTACTGTGGCCACACTTCTTGGGTTTAAATCCAGGATCATAACTTTTTAAGATTTGTGGCCATGGGAAACAAATTTATTCTCTGTTCCTCTATTCTCTGATTTTAAAAACTGGGAAATTAGAAGTTCCTACTTCATAAAGTTGATGTGAGGACTTATTTAACAAATATATTTAATGCACTGACCCATGCTAATCACTATACAAGTGTGAATCATCTTTTCTTAATTAAATTTCACTGAAAAATCCTTTATTAATTCCTGTGTGACAGACTCTGTTTTAGTTACTGCAGATATGGCTCTAAGCAAAATGATCCCTGCTTTCAAGAATTAACAATGGAGATAGAAAATATAAAGCATGCATGTAAACAGATAAGACAATTCAAACAGCGATAAGCTCTATAAAGGTAATAAAGCAGGACCATGTAATAGGGAGTGGCCTGGGTAGGGGTCACAGTTGACATGGAGGAAAGGTGATACATTTGAATAACTGAGAGGACTTGCTGATGTACTGTATTAGAATGGTAAAGAGAGTTATCAAAAAGAACTCCTAGTTTTGGTGTAAACTACTGCATAGAAATTAGTGACTGTGGTAGGATGAATAATGGACCCCCCCACCAAGATATCCATGCCCTAAAAGATAGATATCATACAAAGTATCTTCTCTGACCACAGTGAGATGAAGTTCGCAAACAGTAACAGAAGGCAAATTGGAAAATTCACAAATTTGTGGAAATGAAACTACACACTCAAACAACCAATGGATCAAAGAAGAAATCACAAGGTAAATTAGAAAATGTCTTGAGACAAATGAAATGAAAACACAATGTACCAAAACTTACAGGACACAGTGAAAGCAGTGCTATGGGTGGGGGGTAGCTTGGGATTTATAGCTATAAACACTTACATTGAAAAAGAAGAAACATCCCAAATTAACAACCTAACTTTACAACCTCAGAAACTGGAAAAAGAACAAACTAAACCCAAAGCTACAAGAAGAATAATAATAAAGATTAAAGCAGACATAAATGAAATATAAAATAGAGAAAATCAACAAAGCTAGAAGTTAGTTCTTTGAAAAGATCAACAAAGTGGACAAACCTTTAGCTATCTGGATAAGAAAGAATGAAAAAAAGACACCTAAAAAAAAAGACAGAAATGAAAGTGGGGACATTACAACTGATGCTAAAGAAATAAAAAGGATCATAAGAAAGTACTATGAACAATTGTATGCTAACACACTGGAAAATCTAAATGAAATGAACAAATTTTTAGAAACACAAAGCCTACCAAGTCTGAATCACAAAGCAACAGAAATCCTATAAATATACCTATAACTACTAAGGAGACTGAATCAGTAATAAAAAATATCCCCCCAAAGAAAAGCACTGGACCTTATGGCTTCACTGGTAAACTCTACCAAACATTTAAAGATCTAACACAAATCCTTAAATTTTAAAAATAATTAAAGTGGAGGGAATACTTCCTAACTCATTCTATGAGGCCAGCATTTTCCAGATATCAAACCTAGACTAAGACATTACAAAAAAAGAAAACTACAGATCAATTTCCCTATGAACAATGATGCAAAATCCTCAACAAAATACTAGCAAACCAAATTCAGGAGCACAAAAGACATCTAAATCAGAAAGGGAGAAATAAAATTATTTTTGTTTGCAGATGATATGGTCTTATATGTAGAAAACAATAAAGGTTTTACAAAAAGCCCATTAGAACTAATAAATAAATTCAGCAAAGTAGCAGGATATAAAGTCAACACTCAAAAAGCAATTCAACTTCTATACACTAATAATGAACTATCTGCAAAGGAAATTAAGAAAACATTTCTATTTACAATAGCACAGCATCAAAAAGGGTTAAATACTTAGGAATTAACAAAGGAGGTGAAAGACTTATACAATGAAAACCACAAAACATTTCTGAAAGAAATTAAAGAAGATGTAAATAAATGGAGATACATTCCAGGTTCATGAATTGGAAGAGTTAATATTGCTAAGATGTCAATATTATCCAAAGTGCCCTACAAATTGAATGGAATCCCTATCAAAATTCCAATGGCCTTTTGTGCAGAAATGAAAAAAAAACCTATCTTAAAATTTATAGGGAATCTCAGGAGACAATGAATAGCCAAAACAATCTTGAAAAACAGGAACAAAGCTGGAGACTCACACTTCCTGGTTTCAAAACTTACTAGAAAGCTACAGTAATCAAAACCCTGTGCTACTGGCATGAAAACAGACATATAAACCAAGGGAATAGAACAGAGATCCCAGAAATAAACCTTCACAAATATGGCCAAATGATTTTCGACATGGGTGCCAAGATCATTCAATGGAGAAAGGACAGTCTTTCAACCAGTAGTCCTGGGAAAACTGAGTATCCACATGTAGAAAACTGAAGTTGGACCCTTAACTAATACCACATATAAAATTTAACTCCAAATGGATCAAAGATCTAAATGTCAGACCTAAAACTATAAAACTCTTAGAAGAAAATAATATGCAAAAGCTCCACAACATTGAATTTGACAATGAGTTCTTGGACACTGCACCAAAGGCACAGATTATAAAAGAAAAATAGACAAATTTCATGAAAACTTAAAACTTTTGTAGATTAAAAGACATTACTAACAGAGTAAAAACCTACAGAATGGGACAAAATATTTGAAAGTCAATCTGATGAGGGATTAGAATCCAGAATATATAAAGAACTCCTAAAAACTCATGAACAAAAAAACCAAACAACCTAATTAAAAAATGGGCAAAGGACCTAATTTAAAAATGGGCAAAGGACCTGAAGAGATATTTCTCCAAAGAAGTTATACAAAACCAACAAGCACATGAAAAGATGCTCAATATCACTAATCACTAGAGAAATGCACATCAAATCCATAATGAGATATCACCTCATAGCCATTAGGATGGCTACATTCAAAATAAACAGAAAACAAGTGTCGGTGAGGATATAGAGAAACTGGAATCCTTGCACCCTGTTGGTAGGAATGGAAAATGGTACAGCAACTGTGGAAAATGTTACACAGTTCCTCAAAAAATTAAAAATAAAATTAGTCTATCATCCAGTAATTCTACTTCTAGGTATATACTCAAGAGAATGAAAATCCAGGTGTCGAAGAGATATTTGTACACCCATATTCATAGCAGCATTATTCACAATAGCTACAATGTGGAAGCAAATTAAGGATCCATGGATGAATGAACAGATAAGCAAAAGGTGTTATACACATACACTGGAATACTATTCAGCCTTTAAAAGGAAGGGAATGCTGACATGCTACAGTATGGATACATCTTGAGGACATTATTATAAGAGATATGTCAATCATAAAAGGAAAGTTACTGTATGATTCCATATACATGAGGTATGCAGAGTGGTCAAATTCATGGATATAGAAAGACTAATGGAGATTACCAGAGGATGGGAGGAGGGGGGAATGGCGAGTTGCTATTAATGGGTACAGAGTTTCAGTTTTACAAGATGAAAAGAGTTCTGAAGAAGGATGGTGGTGGTTGAGTACCAAAGTGAATGTACTCAATGCTATCAAACTGTACACTTAATATAGTTAAGATGGTAAATATCATGTTATGTATATTCTACCACAGTGTACAAAAAAGTTTTGAAGGGGAATAAAGACACCCACATCTGAATCCCTGGAACATATGAATGCTATCTTATATGGCAAATAAATACCTTTGCAAATATAATTAAATTAAGGATCTTGAGATGGGGAGATTATCCTGGATTACCCAAGTGGGCCTAAAATGCAATCATATGTAGCCTATAAGAGGTAGGAAGAGAGTGGTCTGAACACAGAAAAAGAAGAGAAGGCAATGATACTAGGGAGGCAGATGTTGAAGTGTTGTGGTCACAAGCAAAAGAATGTTGGTAGCCACCAGAATCTGGAAGAGGCCAGGAATGGATGACACCCTAGGGACTCCAGAGAGCGCACAGCTTTGCAGACACCTTAATTTCTGGTCCAGTAAAACTGATTATGGCCTCCAGAACTGTGGGATAATACATTCCTGTTGTTTTATACCACCAGCTTTGTGGTAATTGTCACTACAGTCATAGGACACTAATACAGTGACATTTACTATAGTGGGGAAAACTAAGAAGAGGTTTCAGCACAGATAAAAATAAAGTTTTTGATTTAGGCATTATTTCTGAGGCACATATGAGAATCTGATAATTTACATCAAACAAAAATGTAAAGCAAAGGAGCCAAATGTGATTCCCTAGGGAGAGAGCAGAGCAGAGCAGAGAGCAGGGTCCAGGCTTGAGCTCCACTGTATGGGAACACTGTGAAACCATGTAGAGATTGAGAGTCCAACAAAAGAGGGCATTTGTTGTCCTTGACAAACGTAGTTATTGTCAAGGAGAGACAAAAACGAGACAGGATTGGTTGAAGACCCTGGTTAGTAAGGAATTAGAGGGAGCATGGAGCTGTCAAATTTGTAAAAATGGTAGGTGTATTTAGCCACATTTGCTAGGGTATTAAAAATCAGAGCACAATGTGGAGTTTTGTAGAATTTGAGAAAACTCCATTTGAGACACCTATATTCCTTTCCATCTTGGAAAAAAGAAAACATATTCCCAAATGTAATTGCCAGTTGTCTACTATTAAATGAATGTATTAAAAATGTCTCAATTTTACAAAGCATCTCCAAAAATGGGTATTAATCTGAATTTGGATATATGGGATGATTTACTTGCATTTAAAATGCATTTAAAAACCACAGCAGGTAAAAAGATAAAATTTATATATTAATAATGACCGACTAATGAGTGTGTAACATGATAAAAAATTTCTTGGGTTTCCCTGGTGGTGCAGTGGTTAAGAATCCACCTGCCAATGCAGGGGACATGGGTTCGATCCCTGGCCCAGGAAGATCCCGCATGCCATGGAGCAACTAAGCCCGTGCGCCATAACTACTAAGCCTACGCTCTAGAGCCCACGAGACACAACTACTGAACCCACGTGCCACAACTAGTGAAACCCGTGCACCTAAAGCCCGTGCTCTGCAACAAGAAAAGCCACAACAATGAGAACGCTGTGCACTGCAACGAAGAGTAGCCCCCACTAGCCACAACTAGTGAAAGCCTGTGCACAGCAATGAAAACCCAACATAGCCAAAAAACAAACAAATAAATAAATAAATAAATTTCTTGTATTGTCCCTTTCCTCAAATTTTCCTACTCCTAGAAAGAAAACCCTAATGTGAAAAATGATTTGATCCAAGTATAGACCATTTTTAATTTTACAGAGCAGAAACAATCATGTAACAATACTGGGTTATTTTTTCATGTACAAAGTGTTTCCCTATTGGGACATTATTTCTGATTTGAGAAAGAATAAGGAGGAAATAATTTTGTTAAGAAGGATAAAAAAGACATAAAGGTTTTCTTTAAAGATAATATAAATACAGTGTTTATGGCTTTTGATCTGTTGAATGCAGAGAGGCAGCCACAGAATTTTAAGGATGCTGGTCTTCACATCCCCCTTCCTTATCACCTGGGGAGGAGACAGAACAGTGTAAATTTAACACTGGCTTAAACAGCTACACACCTGCAGTGGACAGAAACTGAAGCTGAATTTCTTTCATAGGAGCCTGGGAATTATAGCCTATGTGTATAGCTGAATTTTGCTGAAGCAGTGAGTGCTGATTAAGGCAGTTAAATGAATAAAGGACATCATTAAGAGTGACCTTGTGGAAGACCTGTTAATGAGGCTAATTTTTTGATAAACAGATTTTTATGTTGGAGACAAGATGGTTGAGTAGAAGAACTAGAATGCAACTCCTCTCAAGAAAACACCAAAGTCACAATAAACTGTTGAATAACCACTGACAAGAATGATGGGAATCTACCAAAAAAGATATTCTACATCTAAAGACAAAGAAGAAATCCCAGCGAGATGGGGGCTGACACGAGAAGCAAGAGGAACTACAACTCTTCAGCCTACAGAACAGAAATGGCAATCACAGAAAGTTAGACAAAAGGAGACAACAAAGGAATATGTTCCAGACAAAAGGACAAGATAAAACCCCAGAAGAACAATGAAGTGAACTGGAGATAGGCAATCTACCCAAAAAATAATACAGAGTAATGATAGTAAAGATGATCCAAGATCTCAGAAAAGGAATGGAGGCACAGACTGAGAAGATACAAGAAATGTTTAACAAAGAGCTAGAAGACATAAAGAATAAACAAACAGAAATGAACAATATAATAACATGACATGAAAAACACACTAGAAGGAATCAATAGCAGAATAAATGAGGCAGAAGAACGGATAAGTGAGCTGGAAGACAGAATGGTGGAAATCACTGCCGTGGAACAGAATAAAGAAAAAAGAATGAAAAGAAATGAAGACAGCCTAAGAGACCTCTGGGACAACATGAAATACACCAACATTTACATTATGTGGGTCCCAGAAGGAGACAAGAGAGAGAAAGGACCTGAGAAAATATTTGAAGAGACAATAGCTGAAACTTCCTTAACATGGGAAAGGGAACAGTCACCCAAGTCCAAGAAGTGCAGAGTTCCATACAGGATAAACCCAAGGAGGAACACACTGAGACACATATTAAATTGATAAAAATTAAAGACAAAGAGAAAATATTAAAAGCAACACTTGAAAAGCAACAAATAAAATACAAGGGAATCCCCATAAAGTTATCAGCTGATTTTTCAGCAAAAATTCTTCAGGACAGAAGGGAGTGGCATGATATATTTAAAGTGATGAAAAGGAAAAATCTGCAACCAAGAATACTCTACCCAGCAAGGCTCTCATTCAGATTCAATGGAGAAATCAAAAGATTTCCAAACAAGTAAAAGCTAAGAGAATTTAGCACAACCAAACCAGCTTTACAGCAAATACTAAAGGAATTCCTCTAGGCAGAAAAGAAAAGGCCACAACTAGAAAGAAGAAAAACACAAATGGGAAAGCTCACAGGTAAAGGCAAACATAGAGTAAAGGTAGAAAATCATCCACACACAAATATGATATCAAAACCAGCAACTGTGAGGAAAGTATCAATGCAGGATATTAGTAATGCATTTGAAAGTGAGACCAGCAACATAAGACAATCTTGTCTATATACAGACTGCTATATCAAAAGCTCATGGTAAGCATAAACTAAATATCTACAATAGCTATACACATAAAAAAAGAAAAAGGAATCCAAACACAACACTAAAGATAGTCATCAAATAACAAGAGAAACTAAAAAAAAGAGGAATGGAAGAAAAAAGACCTACAAAAACAAATCCAAAGCAATTAACAAAATGGCAATAAGAACATACATATTGATAATTACCTTAAATGTAAATGGATTAAATGCTCCAACCAAAAGACATAGAGTGGATGAATGGATATGAAAAGAAGATTCATATATATGCTGTCTACAAGAGACCCACCTCAGATCTAGGGACACATACAGATTGAAAGTGAGATGGAAAAAGGTATTCCATGCAAACGAAAATCAAAAGAAAGCTGGAGTGGTAATACTCATGTCAGACAAAAGAGACTTTAAAATAAAGGCTGTTAGATGAGACAAAGAAGGACACTACATAATGATCAAGGGATCAATCCAAGAAAAAGATATAACAATTGTAAATATATATGCACCCAACACAGAAGCAACTCAATATATAAGGCAAATGTTAATAGCCATAAAAGGAGAAATCAACAGTAACACAATCATAGTGGGGGACTATAAGACCCCACTTACATCAGTGCACAGATCTTCCAGACAGAAAATGAATAAGGACACACGGGCCTTAAAGAACACATTAGACCTGATGGACTTAATTAATATTGATAGAACATTTTATCCAAAAGCAGCAGAATACACATTCTTTTCACATGCACATGGAACATTCCCCAGGATAGATCATATGCTGGGCCATAAAGCAAGTCTCAATAAATTTAAAAAAACTGATATCATATTAAGCATCTTTTCTAAAAACAACACTATGAGATTAGAAATCAACTGCGAGAAAAATTCTGCAAAAAAACACAAACACATGGAGGCTAAACAATATGTTACTAAATAATTAATCGATCACTGAAGAAATCAAAGAGGAAATCAAGAAATATATAGAGACAAATGAAAATGAAAACATGATGAAACAAAACCTATGGGAAGTGGCAAAAGCAGTTCTAAGAGGGAAGTTTATAACAATACAATCTTACCTCAGGTAACAAGAAAAATGACAAATAAACAACCTAACCTTACACCTAAAGCAACTGGAGAAGGAAGAACAAACAAAACCCAAAGTTAGTAGAAGGAAAGAAATCATAAAGATCAGAGTGGAAGTAAATGGAATAGAGATGAAGAAAACAGTAGAAAAGATCAATGAAACTAAAAGTTGGTTCATTGAAAAGATAAACAAAATTGATAAACCTTTAGGCAGACTCATCAAGACAAAAGGAGGAAAGCCCAAATCAATAAAACTAGAAATGAAAAAGGAAAAGTTACGAAACCACAGAAATAAAAAGGATCATAAGAGACTACTATAAGCAAGTAATTGCCAATAAAATGGACAACCTAGAAGAAATGGACAAATTCTTAGAAAGGTACAATCTCCCAAGATTGAACCAGGAAGAAATAGAAAATATGAACAGACCAATCACAAGTACTGAAATTGAAACTGTGATTAAAAAATTCCCAACAAAGGGATGGAGGAAGATGGCGGAAGAGTAAGACACGGAGATCACCTGCCTCCCCACAGATACATCAGAAATTTATCTACATGTGGAACAACTCCTACAGAACACCTACTGAATGCTGACAGAAGACCTCAGACCCCCCAAAAGGCAAGAAACTCCCCACATACCTGGGTAGGGCAAAAGAAAAAAGAATAAACAGAGACAAAAGGATAGGGACGGGACCTGCACCAGTGGGAGGGAGCCGTGAAGGAGGAAAGGTTTCCACACACTAGAAGCCCCTTCGCGGGCGGAGACTGCGGGTGGCGGAGGGGGAAAGCTTCGGAGTAGCGGAGGAGAGCGCAGCAACAGGGGTGTGGAGGGCAAAGTGGAGAGATTCCGGCACAGAGGATCGGTGCCCTCAGGCACACACCAGCCCGAGAGGCTTGTCTGCTCGGCCACGGGGGGGGGGGGGGGGGGGCGGGGCTGGGAGCTGAGGCTCGGGTATCGGGTTTCAGTCGGAGCGCAGGGAGAGGACTGGGGCTGGCGGCAGGAAGAGAGCCTGAAGGGGTTAGTGCACCACGGCTAGCCTGGAGGGAGTCCGGGGGAAAAGTCTGGAGCTACCGAAGAGGCAAGAGACTTTTTCTTCCCTTTTGTTTCCTGGTGTGCGAGGAGAGGGCATTAAGAGCGCTGCTTAAAGAAGCTCCAGAGAAGGGCGGGAGCCGCGGCTAAAGGCGCGGATCCCGGAGACGGGCGTGGGACGCTGGGGCTGCTGCTGCCGCCGCCACAAGGCCTGTGTGCGAGCGCAGGTCACTGTCCAACCCCCCTTCTGGGGAGCCTGTGCAGCCCGCCACTGCCGGGGTCCCGGGATCCAGGGACGGCTTCCCCGGGAGAGCGCACGGTACGCCTCGGGCTGGTGCAACGTCATGCCGGCCTCTGCCGCCGCAGGCCTGCCCCGCACTGCGTGCCCCTCCCTCCCCTCGGCCTGAGTGAGCCAGAGCCCCCGAATCAGCGGCTCCTTTAAACCCGTCCTGTCTGAGCGAAGAACGGACGCCCTCCGGCGACCTACGCGCAGAGGCGGGGCCAGGTACAAGGCTGAGACCCGGGAGCTGGAGCAGAGAAGAGACAGGGAGATCTCTCTGTGCAGCCTCGGAGGCAGCGGATTAAAGCTCCATGGTCCGCTTCATGTGCCCTGCGTCTGTGGAGTGCATGAATGGACAGCGAACCATCCCAAAATGAGGAGGTGGACTTTGAGGACAAGATTTAAGATTTTTTCCCCTTTTCCTCTTTTTTCAACGAATTATCCCAAATTAAGGAGGTGGACTTTGAGAGCAAGATTTCAGACTTTTTCCCCTTTTCCTATTTTTACAACGAATTATCCCAAATTGAGGAGGTGGACTTTGAGAGCAAGATTTTCGATTTTTTTCCCCCTGTTCTCTTTTTGTGAATGTGTATGTGTATGCTTCTGTGTGAGATTTTCTCTGTATAGCTTTGCTTCCACCATATGTCCCAGGGTTCTATCTGTCCGTTTTTTTTTTTCAATAATTACTTTTTTATTTTAATAATGCTACTATATTTTATACTTTATTCTATTTTACTTTATCTTCTCTCTTTCCTTTTTTCCTACCTTCTCTTCCTCCCTCCACCCCTCCTTTCTTTCTCTCTTTCTTTCCTCCCTCCTGTTTTTCTTTCCTTCTTCCTTTCTTTTCTTTCTTCCTTTCTTTCATTCCTTCCTCCCTCCCTCCCGTCTTTCTTTCTTTCTTTCCTTCCTCCCTGCTTCCCTTCTTCCTTTCACTCTTTCTTTTTCTTTCCTTCCTCCCTCCCTCCCTCCTTTCTTTCTCTCTTTCTTTCTTTCTGTCCGTCCTCCCTCCCTCCCTCCCTTCTTTCTTTCTTTCTTCCTTCCTTTCTTTCTCTCTCTCTTTCTTTCTTCTTCTAATTCTTTCTTTCTACTTTTTCTCCCTTTTATTCTGAGCCAGGTAGATGAAAGGCTCTTGGTGCTGCAGCCAGGAGTCAGTGCTGTGCCTCTGAAGTGGGAGAGCCAACTTCAGGACACGGGTCCACAAGAGACCTCCCAGCTCCACATAATATCAAGCGGCGAAAATCTCCCAGAGATCTCCATCTCAACACCAGCACCCAGCTTCAGTTAACGACCAGCAAGCTACAGTGCTGGTCACCCTATGCCAAGGAACTAGCAAGACAGGAACACAACATCACCCATTAGCAGAGAGGCTGCCTAAAAACATAATAAGGCCACAGGCACCCCAAAACACACCACCAGACGTGAACCTGTCCACCAGAAAGACAAGATCGAGCCTCAACCACCAGAACACAGGCACTAGTCCCCTCCACCAGGAAGCCTACACAACCTACTGAAACAACCTTAGCCACTGGGGACAGACACCAAAAACAACGGGAACTATGAATCTGCAGCCTGCAAAAAGGAGACCCCAAACACAGTAACATAAGCAAAAGGAGAAGACAGAAAAACACACAGCAGGTGAAGGAGCAAGATAAAAACCTACCAGACCTAACAAATGAAGAGGTAATAGGCAGTCTACCTGAAAAAGAATTCAGAATAATGACAGAAAATATGATCCAAGATTCTATTTCCAAGATCCAAAATCTTGGAAATAGAATAGACAAAATGCAAGAAACAGTTAACAAGGACCTAGAAGAACTAAAGATGAATCAAGCATCGATTAAAAACACAATAAATGAAATGAAAAATACTCTAGATGGAATCAACAGCAGAATAACTGAGGCAGAAGAAAGGATAAGTGAGGTGGAAGATAAAATAGTGGAAATAACTGATGCAGAGCAAAATAAAGAAAAAAGAATGAAAAGAACAGAGGACAGTCTCAGAGACCTCTGGGACAACATTAAATGCACCAACATTCGAATTATAGGGGTTCCAGAAGAAGAAGAGAAAAAGAAAGGGACTGAGAAAATATTTGAAGAGATTATAGTTGAAAACTTCCCTAATATAGGAAAGGAAATAGTTAATCAAGTCCAGGAAGCACAGAGAGTCCCATACAGAATAAATCCAAGGAGAAATACGCCAAGACAAATATTAATCAAACTGTCAAAAATTAAACACAAAGAAATCATATTAAAAGCAGCAAGGGAAAAACAACATATAACACACAAGGGAATCCCCATCAGGTTAACAGCTGATCTTTCAGCAGAAACTCTACAAGCCAGAAGGGAGTGGCAGGACATAATTAAAGTGATGAAGGCGAAAAACCTGCAACCAAGATTACTCTACCCAGCAAAGATCTCATTCAGATTTGATGGAGAAATTAAAACCTTTACAGACAAGCAAAAGCTGAGAGGGTTCAGCACCACCAAACCAGCTTTACAACAAATGCTAAAGGAACTTCACTAAGCAAGAAACACAACAGAAGGAAAAGACCTACAATAACGAACCCAAAACAATTAAGGGAATGGGAATAGGAACATACATATCGATAATTACCTTAAATGTAAATGGACTAAATGCTCCCACCAAAAGACACAGAGTGGCTGAATGGATACAAAAACAAGACCCATATATATGCTGTCTACAAGAGACCCACTTCAGACCTAGAGACACATACAGATTGAAAGTAAGGGGATGGAAAAAGATATTCCATGCAAATGGAAATAAAAAGAAACCTGGAGTAGCAATTCTTGTATCAGACAAAATAGACTTTAAAATAAAGACTATTAGAAGAGACAAAGAAGGACACTACATAATGATCAAGGGATCGATCCAAGAAGAAGATATAACAATTGTAAATATTTATGCACCCAACACAGGAGCAACTCAATACATAAGGCAAATACTAACAGCCATAAAAGGGGAAATCGACAGTAATACACTCATAGTAGGGGACTTTAACACCCCACTTTCACCAGTGGACAGATCATCCAAAATGAAAATAAATAAGGACACACAAGCTTTAAATGATACATTAAACAAGATGGACTTAATTGATATTTATAGGACATTCCATCCAAAAACAACAGAATACACATTTTTCTCAAGTGCTCATGGAACATTCTCCAGGATAGATCATATCTTGGGTCACAAATCAAGCCTTGGTAAATTTAAGAAAATTGAAATTGTATCAAGTATCTTTTCCGACCATGATGCTATGAGACTAGACATCAATTACAGGAAAAGATCTGTAAAAAATACAAACACATGGAGGCTAAACAATACACTACTTAACGAAGTGATCACTGAAGAAATCAAAGAGGAAATCAAAAAATACCTAGAAACAAATGACAATGGAGACACAACAACCCAAAACCTATGGGACGCAGCAAAAGCAGTTCTAAGGGGGAAGTTTATAGCAATACAATCCCACCTTAAGAAACAGGAAACATCTTGAGTAAACAACCTGACCCTGCACCTAAAGCAATTAGAGAAAGAAGAACAAAAAACCCCCAAAGTTAGCAGAAGGAAAGAAATCATAAAGATCAGATCAGAAATAAATGAAAAAGAAATGAAGGAAACGATAGCAAAGATCAATAAAACTAAAAGCTGGTTCTTTGAGAAGATAAACAAAATTGATAAACCATTAGCCAGACTCATCAAGAAAAAAAGGGAGAAGACTCAAATCAATAGAATTAGAAATGAAAAAGGTGAAGTAACAACTGACACTGCAGAAATACAAAAGATCATGAGAGATTATTACAAGAAACTCTATGCCAATAAAATGGACAACCTGGATGGTATGGACAAATTCTTAGAAATGCACAATATGCCAAGACTGAATCAGGAACAAATAGAAAATATGAATAGACCAATCATAAGCACTGAAATTGAAACTGTGATGAAAAATCCTCCAACAAACAAAAGCCCAGGACCAGATGGCTTCACAGGCGAATTCTATCAAACATTTAGAGAAGAGCTAACACCTATCCTTCTCAAACTCTTCCAAAATATAGCAGAGGGAGGAGCACTCTGAAACTCATTCTACGAGGCCACCATCACCTTGATACCAAAACCAGGCAAGGATGTCACAAAGAAAGAAAACTACAGGCCAATATCACTGATGAACATAGATGCAAAAATCCTCAACAAAATACTAGCAAACAGAATCCAACAGCACATTAAAAGGATCATACACATGATCAAGTGGGGTTTATTCCAGGAATGCAAGGATTCTTCAATATATGCAAATCAATCAATGTGATACAACATATTAACAAATTGAAGAAGAAAAACCATATGATCATCTCAATAGATGCAGAGAAAGCTTTCGACAAAATTCAACACCCATTTATGATAAAAACACTGCAGAAAGTAGGCATAGAGGGAACTTTCCTCAACATAATAAAGGCCATATATGAGAAACCCACAGCCAACATCGTCCTCAATGGTGAAAAACTGAAAGCATTTCCACTAAGATCAGGAACAAGACAAGGCTGCCCACTCTCACCACTCTTATTCAACTTAGTTTTGGAAGTTTTAGCCACAGCAATCAGAGAAGAAAAGGAAATAAAAGGAATCCAAATTGGAAAAGAAGAAGTAAAGCTGTCACTGTTTGCAGAGGACATGATACTATACATAGAGAATCCTAAAGATGCTACCAGAAAACTACTAGAGCTAATCAATGAATTTGGTAAAGTAGCAGGATACAAAATTAATGCACAGAAATCTCTGGCATTCCTGTACACTAATGATGAAAAATCTGAAAGTGAAATCAAGAAAACACTCCCATTTACCATTGCAACAAAAAGAATAAAATATCTAGGAATAAACCTACCTAAGGAGACAAAAGACCTGTATGCAGAAAATTATAAGACACTGATGAAAGAAATTAAAGATGATACAAATAGATGGAGAGATATACCATGTTCTTGGATTGGAAGAATCAATATTGTGAAAACGACTCTACTACCCAAAGCAATCTACAGATTCAATGCAATCCCTATCAAACTACCACTGGCATTTTTCACAGAACTAGAACAAAAAATTTCAAAATTTGTTTGGAAAAACAAAAGACCCCGAATAGCCAAAGCAATCTTGAGAACGAAAAACGGAGCTGGAGGAATCAGGCTCCCTGACTTCAGACTATACTACAAAGCTACAGTAATCAAGACAGTGTGGTACTGGCACAAAAACAGAAAGATCAATGGAACGGGATAGAAAGCCCAGAGATAAACCCACGCACATAGGGTCACCTTATCTTTGAGAAAGGAGGCAAGAATATATAGTGGAGAAGGGACAGCCTCTTCAATAAGTGGTGCTGGGAAAACTGGACAGGGACATGTAAAAGTATGAGATTAGATCATTCCCTAACACCATACACAAAAATAAGCTCAAAATGGATTAAAGACCTAAATGTAAGGCCAGAAACTATCAAACTCTTAGAGGAAAACATAGGCAGAACACTCTATGACATAAATCACAGCAAGATCCTTTTGGACCCACCTCCTAGAGAAATGGAAATAAAAACAAAGATAAACAAATGGGACCTAATGAAACTTCAAAGCTTTTGCACAGCAAAGGAAACCATAAACAAGACCAAAAGACAACCCTCAGAATGGGAGAAAATATTTGCAAATGAAGCAACTGACAAAGGATTAATCTCCAAAATTTATAAGCAGCTCATGCAGCTCAATAGCAAAAAAGCAAACAACCCAATCCAAAAATGGGCAGAAGACTTAAATAGGCATTTCTCCAAAGAAGATATACAGACTGCCAACAAACACATGAAAGGATGCTCAACATGATTAATTATTAGAGAAATGCAAATCAAAACTACAATGAGATATCATCTCACACCAGTCAGAATGGCCATCATCAAGAAATCTAGAAACAATAAATGCTGGAGCGGGTGTTGAGAAAAGGGAACATTCTTGCACTGCTGGTGGGAATGTGAATTGGTACAGCCACTATGGAGAACAGTATGGAGTTTCCTTAAAACACTAAAATTAGAACTACCATATGACCCAGCAATCCCACTACTAGGCATATACCCTGAGAAAACCATAATTCAAAAAGAGACACGTACCAAAATGTTCACTGCAGCTCTATTCACAATAGCCCGGAGATGGAAACAACCTAAGTGTCCATCATCGGATGAATGGATAGAGAAGATGTGGCACATATATACAATTGAGTATTACTCAGCCATAAAAAGAAACGAAACTGAGCTATTTGTAATGAGGTGGATAGACCTAGAGTCTGTCATACAGAGTGAAGTAAGTCAGAAAGAGAAAGACAAATAACATATGCTAACACATATATATGGAATTTAAGAAAAAAAAATGTCATTAAGAACCTAGGGGTAAAACAGGAATAAAGACACAGACCTACTTGAGAATGGACTTGAGGATATGGGGAGGGGGAAGGGTAAGCTGTGACAAAGCAAAAGAGAGGCTTGGACATATATACAGTACCAAATGTAAGGTAGATAGATAGTGGGAAGCAGCTGCATAGCACAGGGAGATCAACTCGGTGCTTTTTGACCACCTGGAGGGGTGGGATGGGGAGGATAGGAGGGAGGGAGACGCAAGAAGGAAGAGATGTGGGAACAGATGTATATGTATGACTGATTCACTTTGTTATAAAGCAGAAACTAATAAAAAAAAATTCCCAACAAACAAAAGTCCAGGACTTTTGCTGGCTTTACAGGTAAATTCTATCAAAGATTTAGAGAAGAGTTAACAACCATTGTTCTAAAACTATTCCAAAAAGTTGCAGAGAAAGGAATACTCACAAACTCACCCTATGAGGCCACCATCACCCTGATACCAAAACCAGACAAAGATACCACAAAAAAAGAAAATTAAAGATCAATATGATTGATGAGCATAGATAGAAAAATACTAGCAAACCGAATCCAACAATACATTAAAAGGATCATACACCATGATTAAGTGGGATTATCCCAGGTATGCAAGGAGTTTTCAGTCTCCACAAATCAATCAGTACGATACACGACATTAACAAATTGAAGAATAAAAACCATATGAGTATCTCAATAGGTGCAGAAAAATCTGTTGACAAAGTTCAACACCCATTTATGATAAAAACTCTCCAGCAGGTGGGCATAGAGGGAACATTCCTCAACATAATAAAAGCCATATATGAGAAACCCACAGCTAACATCATACTCTATGGTGAAAAGCTGAAAGTATTTCCCCTAAGATCAGGAACAAGACAAGGATGTGTGCTCCTGTCACTTTTATTCAACATAGTTTTGGAAGTCCTACCCATGGCAATCAGAGGGAAAAAAGAGTAAAAGAAATCCAAATTGGAAAAGAAGTAAAATTGTCACTGTCTGCAGATGATATGGTACCATAGATAGAAAATCCTAAAGACGCTACCAGAAACCTTCTAGAGCTCATCAATGAATTTGGTAAAGTTGCAGGATGCCAAATTAATACACAGATTTCTGTTGCATTTCTATACAATAATAATGAAAGATCGGGAGAGAAATTAAGGAAACAGTGACATTTACCATCACATCAAAAAGAAAAAAATACATAGGAATAAACCTACCTAAGGAGGCGAAAGACCTGTACTCTGAAAACTAAAAGACTTTGATGAATGAAACTGAAGATGAGGCAAACAGATGGAAAGATATACCCTGTTCCTTGATTGGAAGAATCAATATTGTCAAAATGACTATATTACCCAAGGCAATCTACAGATTCAATGTAATCCCTATCAAATTCCCAATTACATTTTTCACAGAAGTAGAACAAAAAATTTAAAAATTTGTGTGGAAACACAAGACTCCCCAAATAGCCAAAGCAATCTTGAGAAAGGAAAATGGAGCTAGAGGACTCAGGCTACCTGACTTCTGACTATACTACAAAGCTACAGTAACAGTTTTGTACGGCACAAACACAGAAATATAGACAAATGGAACAGGATAGAAAACCCAGAAATAAACCCACACACCCATGGTCAATTAATCTATGACAAAGGGGGCAAGGATATATAATGGAGAAAAGACAGTCTCATCAATAAGTGGTGCTGGGAAAACTGGACAGCTACATGTAAAAGAATGAAATTAGAACATTCTCTAACACCATAATACAAAAATAAAGTCAAAATGGATTAAAGCTACATGTAAAAGAATGAAATTAGAACATTCTCTAACACCATAATACAAAAATAAAGTCAAAATGGATTAAAGACTTATATGTAAGACTGCATATTATAAAATTCTTAGAGGAAAACATAGGCAGAATACACTTTGTCATAAATTGTAGCAATATCTTTTTGGATCCACCTCCTAGAGTAATGAAAATAAAAACAAAAATAAGCAAACAGGACCTAATTAAACTTAAAAGCTTTTGCACAGCAAAGGAAACCATAAACAAGAGGAAAAGACAACCCACAGAATGGGAGAAAATGTTTGCAAATGATGCAACTGACAAGGGATTAATCTCCAAAATATACAAACAGTTCATGCAACTCAATATGTAAAAAATAAACAACCCAATCCAAAAATGGGCCAAAGATTTAAATAGACATTTCTCCAAAGAAGACATACAGATGGTCAAAAGCACATGAAAAGATGCTTAACATCACTAATTATTAAAGAAATGCAAGTCAAAACTACAATGAGGTATCACCTCACACCAGTCAGAATGGTCCATCATCAAAAAGCTTACAAACAATAAATGCTGGAGAGGGTGTGAAGAAAAGGGAACCTTTTTCTACACTGTTGGTGGGAATGTAAATTCATACAGCCACTATGGAGAACACTATGGAGGTTCCTCAAAAAACTAAAAATAGAGCTACCATATAATCCAGCAATCCCACTCCTAGGCATATATCTGGAGAAAACCTTAATTCGAAAAGATACATGCACCCTAAATATTTATTGCAGTACTGTTTACAATAGTGAAGCTATGGGAGCAGTGTACATGTCCATGAACAGATGAATGGATAAAGAAGATGCTGGTACATATATACAATGGAATATTACTCAGCCATAAAAATGAATTAAATAATTCTATGTGCAGCAACATAGATGGACCTAGAGATTATCATACTAAGTGAAGTCAGAGAAAGACAAATACCATATCACTTACATGAGGAATCTAAACAAATGATACAAATGAATTTACTTACAAAACAGAAACAGACTCACAGACTTAGAAAACAAACTTATGGTTACCAAAGGGAAAAAAGGGGGAGGGTGTAAATTAGGAGGTTGGGATTAACATATACACACTACTATATATAAAATAGGAATCAACAAGGACCTACTGTATAGTATAGGGAACTCTACTCGATATTCTGTAATAACCTAAATAGGAAAAGAATCTGAAAAAGAATAGATATATGTTTATGTATAACTGAATCACTTTGCTGTACACCTAAATCTAATACAATATTGTAAATCAAATATACTCCAATATAAAATAAAGATATAAAAATTAAAAAAAAATAAATACAATGTTTAAATTCTGGGATAATATTTACTCTTTTTCCAGCATATCACATTACATACTTCTATCTGTGGATGCCATGACTATGAAAGATCATTTTATATGACTTAATTAGTTTGAAATATTAATTTATAAGCAATATGTATTTTGACAACATAGTATTTTCTTTCATATATTTAAAAATCATTAACTGGCCTAATTAAAATAGCTGATAGAATTTTTTTCCAGAAGCACTACTTAAAAATTTAAAAATACTTTCTCAAGGGCCCAATTAAATAAAATCATAAATGAAAAGAAAGTTACAATTAACACCAGAGAAATACAGAGGATCATAAGAGATTACTATGAATAATTATACATCAATAAATTGGACAACCTATAAGCAATGAATAAATTCCTGGAAATGTGTAACATCCCGAGACTGAATCAGGAAGAAATAGAAAGTATGAAATACCAATTACCAGTAATGAAATTGATTCGGTAATCAAAATACTCCCAATAAACAAAAGTCAAGGACCAGACAGCTCCACAGGTGAATCTACCAAACATTTAAAGAAGAGTTAATGTCTATTCTTCTCAAACTATTCCCCAAAATTGAAGAGAAAGGAACAGTTTAAAATTCATTCTGTGAGGCCAGAATTGCCTTGATACCAAAACTAGACAGAGATACCAGAAAAAAAGAAAATTACAGGCCAATATCCCTGATGAATATAGATCCAAAACTCCTCAACGAAATATTAGAAAATCAAATTCAACAATACATTAAAAGGATATTACACCATGATTAAGTGAGGTTTATCCCAGAGTTGCAAGGATGGTTCAATATCCACAAATCAATCAATGTGATACATCATGTAAACAAACTGAGGAATAAAAATCATATAATCATCTCAATAGGTGCAGAAAAAGCTTTTTATGAAATTCAACATTCATGATAAAAAAAACTTTCAATGAAGTGGGTATAGAGGGAATATACCTCAACATAATAAAGGCCAGATATGACAAAACCACAGCCAACATCATACTCAATGGTGAATAGGTGAAAGCATTTCCTCTAGGATCAGGAACAAGATAAAGATGCCCACTCTCACCACTTTCATTCCATAGTATTGCAAGTCCTAGCCATAGCAGTCAGACAAGAAAAACAAACAAAATAAAAAGAAACTCTTAGATACAAAGGGGTGACTGCCAGAGGGAGAGGGCGGGGGGTACATGAAATAGGTGAAGGGTAGGAAGAGGTAAAAACCTCCAGTAATGAAATTAGCAAGTCAAGGTCCTGTCATATACAGCAAAAGGAATATGGTCAATAACATTGTAATAACTTCGTTTGGGAACAGATGGTTACTAGACTTATGGTGGTGACCATTTCATAATGTATGCACATGTCAAAGCACTATGCAGTATACCTGAAACTACATAATATTGCAAGTCAACTTTTTCTATTAAAAATTTTTAAAAAAATACTTTCTTCATAGATGAGTACACCTGAAGTGACGCAAAAGACAGCATTGTCTTCCATTAAAAAGGGAAGTCCTTTTAGTACATAGAAATTTTTTTAAGAATCCACAAGATTTCCAAGTTATAGAGCAATCATTATATATATACACACACATTGATGTATGCATTTGCACATGCAGTAAACATGAATATGTATACATTTATGTTCATGCATATATGAAATAAATATATTTATTAAATATATATATATATATATATATATATATATATATATGAAATAAAACATACCCAAATCCCCCAATGAGTGTTTGTTTCCTAACATGGACTAATATGCGGAAGGAATTTATAATACCCATCCCCACCAAACACAGAGACAACCAGATTGCTTTTGCTCCTGGGAAGCCCCTGGGAGGGAAGGAAAAAATTCCTACTTGATATGACAAGAGGTGCTTCCTGGGAATTTCAAACATGTAACTAGAAACACACTGACGTCTTGGTCATAAGAGCACTCTCAGGGCAGGGCAGCTAAGCTCGGACTTGCATGGGCTCTGTGTCTGTAACACAGGTTACCTAAGTAGCTGTGTGCCGGCTTTTCCTCCACAATTTTGATTCTTCTTGCTCCAGCAGGTATCACCAACACTTCTACATAACCTGCAAGAATCAATAAAACGTGAAATATATCTTGAGTTTTTTGTAATTCCTCTTTTCTTCATTGACTTGCCCTATTTCTCTTTTGGTTTTGGCTTTTGCTGTGATACTTCAATACCTATGTAAAGAAAAAAATTATGTATAAAAGCTGTCATAAGTTCAAGTGGAGAAGTTTCTTGGAAAAACGTTGAGAATACAATGCTATCAAGAGCAAGTAGGTGACTGTAAAGCTCCCTGACAGCTTATGAATTATGAGGTGAGAAAAAAGCACAATGGGACAGCCTGGTTAGAAACACAGTGAATCTTGGAACAGAGCAAATAACCTTAAGTTCTGCTCATGGAACTCCTTTAAGTTAGAAAATGGGGGGAAGGAGCAAACACAGCTGGAGAGCATACAGATGGCGGATGTCTGGTCCCTGAAGTAGTTGAGTATAAGACAAGAGAGACCAAGCCCTCTCTGGAAGATTAACCAAGGGTTTTGAATCTGGGGCTGGAGAGAAGTGTAGGGCCACACCAAGCAATCGGGTGTCACCCTGGAAGGTGTCAGACGGCTAGGAGCAAGATTCAATTAGGTGTTTCTTCGGAAATATTCTTCAGCAGTGGTTAGGAATGTAATGCTTGAAGTGAAATAAGACGGTAAGATAAAGCTGGATAGAAGAGAAAGTGTGCATAAAAAGTCAAAATCAAGACTTCATTTGGTGCAGAAAAGACAGCAGATGCCAACTTTTGGCTGAATAGTTATGCTTTAAAATTATAGTAAAATAACATTTAATAGTCTTCTTAGTACTTCTGGGTAGCTACATACAGCCCTGATAAAAGTCTAATTTCAAAGCTACGTTAAAAAGGTATAACAGCTAATCCCAGAGTTGTCTCCTGTTGATCAATAATTCAAATTCCCGAAACTGTTGACAATTATTTGGTGTTTACCAAAAGGTAACAGACACCCCACCTGGTGGCAGTGCCTGGGATTAGAGGTCTGTGCTTTTCAAATCAACATTCCCATTAGCAAATACTACTTACTCAATTTAACCATTTTTAGTAATACCAAATCATACAAACACTTCCACTTTGTTACATGAACACAATATGCAGCAATGAAAATGGAAACAAATGTTTACTGTCTATTGGTATATTGAAGTAAGGTAAGAAGGTCTGTGTGCTCAATGAGCTTATAATTGAATTAGAAAGTCAAGGCACAAATATCTTACATAAAAATGAGTTAAATAAAACTTCCAAATTTATGTTAAAAAGGTCATATTCAAAATAATGTTTAATTCCCTGCTGAAGAATGTAAATCAATGTTGTTTCAACTGTCCCCCTTCTCTGATCACATCAATACTCAAAAGTTTTGCTGCTATTTTAACTCACAGAAGTGGGATTTTTTTCCTTTTTTTCTTTTAAGTGGTTATATACATTACTTATGTTTGAGAAACACTGGCATCAGCAGGAGTCACAATGATTCAGAGGAGAGAACATTTCATATAGTCAAGGAAAGCTTCAAAGAAGCAAACAGATTAACTCTTTGAAGAATGGATAGAATTTGGATATACAAGTGACCCTTGAACAATGCAGAGGTTAAGGGCAGTAAAAAATCTGAGTATAATAAATAGTGAACCCTCTGTATCCGTGGTTCCACGTCCGTAGATTCGAACAACTGCAGGTCGTGTAGTAATATAGTATTTACTATTTTAAAAAATCTACATATAAGTGGACCCATGCAGTTCAAACCTTTGTTATTTAAGAGTCAACTACATACAGAAAAAGAATGAGTTCACTGAATGTAAAGAAAAGTAACATAGTAAGTGGTATTTTTAGGACCACATAAATATAATAATTCTGACAGAATGAGAAGGTGTAAGAATCTGGCTATATTAGGAGAGTTTAAATGCATGCCCAGGACACTGAATTTATCCATTTGAAGCTACTGAACATTCTACGGCAAGGAATGTGGTAGTTAGATACTGGTTTGGAGAGGCTTTATCTGACAGCAGTATGCAAGATGCCCAGCGATATAGCTGTAGATAACAGTGTCAGGAGGCTAACGTAAAAATCCAGGAGTGCTAGAGGCTAAGGTAGAAAAACCAGAAGGCATAGTAAAGAAAACAAATTCTGAATTTGAGAACCAATAGAAAGTGGGAAAATAAACATTGAACACAATTCTTCATTATTACTTATGTGCAAATGCAGCCATCATTTATAGGAACATGGAAGTCAAGTTTGGGCAATAATCTGACGTTTGGCTTTGCAATTTGTTTTTAACAAAACAGTATAATACACTAGTAAAAATATCCAGTAAGAACTCTGGAACTTCTGGAACTCCAGGGAAAGGTCAGCCTGTTGAAGTACCTTTGTGAGGCAGTAATTTAAGCCATGGGAGTTAACGGAGAAAACTGAGAGACAGGAGAAGTCAAGGATTCAACCTCGGTGACAGTTATATGTTTTTTTTTTAAAAAATAATTAATTTAATTAATTTATTTTTGGCTGCATTGGGTCTTCATTGCGGTGTGCGGGCTTTCTCTAGTTGTAGCGAGTGGGGGCCACTCTTTGTTGCGGTGTGTGGGCTTCTCACTGTGGTGGCTTCTCTTGTTGCAGAGCATGGACTCTAGGCACGCAGGCTCAGTAGTTGTGGCTCGCGGGCTCTAGAGTGCAGGCTCAGTAGTTGTAGGGCATGGGCTTAGCTGCTCTGCAGCATGTGGGATCTTCCTGGACCAGGGCTCAAACCCATGTCTCCTGCATTAGCAGGCAGATTCTTAACCATTGGGCCACCAGGGAAGCCCTATGGTTTTTAACAGAGAAACTGAAAAAAAAATTAGGAAAGAATACAGAGAAGGAATGATCATGAGAGGTAGAGATCTGGCTATTTTGATGTAGTAGGATCTTATGAATTAGAATATTTTAAAAAGAATTGTTGGTGCAAAAAGCTGTACAGACATCAAAGAGAAAGGTGACCAAGGAGAGTCCATTGCATGTCACAATCAAGAGGTAACTGTTCATCTCTGAGCAAATAAATTTAGTAATGTGTTTGGAGAAGATGATAAGTTTCAGGATGTTGAAAAAGAAGAGTAGATAGAGGAAAGTAGAGGAGAGGTAGTAACTGTAAATTCCTGTTTGAGTTTAGCAGTAAACCCAGAGGTATCTGACAACAGTTACGTATAAGTTTATAGTTATATCTATATACTATAGATA
The DNA here is from genome assembly GCF_964341445.2 of Mesoplodon mirus. Classification (NCBI taxonomy): domain Eukaryota; kingdom Metazoa; phylum Chordata; class Mammalia; order Artiodactyla; family Ziphiidae; genus Mesoplodon; species Mesoplodon mirus. Next base: position 76,763,252 of record NC_138980.1, read on the forward strand.
GTACAGAGCAATATAGAGCAATATATAATATAGAGCAATTCTCTATTATTCAATTGAAAAGGCTTGGAGGACAGGTGAGTTAGACTAAGTTTAAAGAAGAAAGAGAGGAAGAAAAATATTAAGCAAAGACATTTGAAGAGGGATAGCCAAAGACTGAGGCTCTAGATATTTTTCTGTAAATAAGCCATTTAGCACAATTGAGAATGCACATTTTTAAAAGAAGTGAATATACGAGTGGCTACTGCTGAGCTCAGAAGTTGAAATAAAGCCTGTGATGTCAAGGTCATAAATCTGATCCTCACATTGGACAGTTTGCTTTGTACATAGGAAGATCCTATTTTATAACCAGAGATCCCATTCTTAATCAGCCATCTAAAAACGCCCAAAGTAATCATTATCTTCTCGGTAGTATTAATGATAAATGCCACATTTTGAACAACTGCTATGTGCTAGTCACAATTATAGATAATTTATGTAAATTATTTCATTTAGCCATAATGATACCATCCAAGGTAGATATTTAATAGATTGGAAAATAAAGGTAGAGAAAAAAAAAAACCTGCCTTTTCCAAGACTTCCTTGTTAGTAATTAGCTGACGCAAGGTTTGAACTCAGATCTGTCTGATTCCAGCTATGGCCTGCTGCTACTATTTCACAGGGTAGAATACATGACACTATGACTCTCTTATTGCTGTGGCAAACATACAAATAAAAATCCTAAAAGCATGTGTTCCTTGTACAGGATTAGTATCATCATCTCTTGTACTAGGAATAACAGATTTTATGCCCACCTTCTTCTAAATGTAGATTGATAACTATATAGTTGCACAAGTGGCCAAATACACAACTTACCTTAAAAAATCCCTTAAAAAATTATCCCCTGGCCAGGCAAGTTACAACGAAAGACATGATAAATGTACTAAGGAAAAAGAATTCTCTTCTTAAGTTGATTTTCTAGCTCCAACAAAAATGATTTAGCAAACTCTAAATAGAGCACAGGGATTGAAAACATCCACATGTGTCTGCACATGTTACTCATACAATATATACAGTGTGCATGGCCAACTGGACCAAATAAGGCTACAATTCCTTCAAGAAATTTTAGGAAGTCCATAAACTACAAGGATAAAATTGTCTCAAGAGAAATGAATACCACATTCCTAAAGTCACAAGAAAATGAAGCCCACGATATAATTAAGGACTCATACAGATTTGTATTTTTTAAAGTCGTAACAATGTAATGTTTCATTATTAATTAAATTAACAAATATTAATGGATCACACACTATACTGGTCATTGGGAATAGGGTATTGAACGACAGTAGCCATGATACTTTTCCTCACTGATCTTTAAAGTCTAGCAGGAGAGATCAAAGGGTGTAAAATTAGAAAATTACCATACAACTGAACTGTACAGATACAAATATGGTAAGAATCACTAAACTAGTTGGTGATAGGAGATAGAGGTTGTTCAGGGAACACTTCATTGAAGAAGTGACATTTGAACTGAGATCTAAATGACATCTAGGAATTCACCAGGCAAAGCTAAGGGGAAGCTAACAGAACAATATTTTTAAATGCAAGGTGCTAGAGGGAGCATGGTCAGTTTGAGCATCTGTAACAGATCTGGTGGCTGCAGCTTAGAGAAGGAAAGTGACCTTGGTGGGAGATGATACCAGAGAGACAAGTAGGAACAACACCATACAGGGCCCTATGGTCCAAGTTAAGAATTCTAGTCTCTTCCCTGTAAGCAATGTTAAACTAGCAGAGAGTTTCAAGGAAGACAGATTGTTGTAAGGAAGTAACATTATTAGTCTCTGATATTCCCAATATCGTAGGCATTTTAGACATTTTCCAAATAACATATGCCATTAATATAACTTACAAACAAACTAATAAACAAAAGTAGAAATTGAAGTGCAATAAAAACAAAGGAGATTTGAATTAGGAATCTGGGGGGAAAATGTATCCACCTAACTGCAGTCAGAATGAACCTCATTACTGATTTTTAACTGTTATTTCTGTTGTCAATGCTTAGTTTAAAAAATTACAACTAAGAAAAAGGTACCAGTGCTGAATGTGCATCGGTATTCTTCAGTGAACTGTTTCCATGCAAATTAAATAACTATGCAGGAATAGTCTTCAAAAATTCTAGTGTCTTTAAATCTCTTCAGTCTTTCAGACTTGATTTGAACTTCTGCACTATAAAAACGTCTCCCATCACAATCAGGCTGAAAGCTTATTATAATTGCACTTAGGCGAAAGTATAAGAGCCTGTTACAGCTCCGTCTGACTATTCTAAATGAGTTCTGACAGATTTTGACTTGTAGGACCTGTCACCTTTTTTCACAGCTTTGGAGGTTGAGATTTTGATCTGCAATTTACCCTGGGCCTTAGTTATTTTTAGGCTTCAAGTTCTTCAAGCTCACTTATCTTTTACTCTGCTGGGGCCTAGAAAAAGGTTATATTCAGCTTTCGAGGGCTGTGTCTAATTTTCTTTTCTGAAGGACTTTTAAAAATCTAGAATGAACTCAGTCTTCTTGATTATTCAAATATAAATGGCTTATTCTTTGTATCAAAACAAATACATATTTTTAAGTCAGGTCTTGGTATTTGAACAAGAAATGTAAAACAGAAAACGTTGATGTATGTAATGTAAGAATATGAATGATAATGAAAATATAATCATAAATACTAAGATAGTTCAATAGATAGGTGTCTAGGTAAGACACTAACTTAAACATAGAAATGTTTGCTTCCTCTCCGTAAGCTTGAGGGCTTCAGTATAAAGCATTTTCTGTATATAAAGCTTATTTGCGGGTTATTATATTTCTGTACAGATAATATCACTTTTTGTTGTGGATCACCTTAAAATTCACACTACACAGATCAATCATCATCAGTTCATCCTCATATCCCCTGAGTATTAGTATTTATAGATGAGGAAAGACAACGAGAGGACATGTTCCCTCTCTTAATATATCTGGAACATCAGCCCACATCTTCTGACTCCCTGTTATAGTTTCCAACATGCTACATTGCTATAGACTCTCTCTTTTAAAAAATTAATTCCTTTTGAATTTAGTAAAAACATTGGGAAAAAAAATAAAGAAAATGGAAAGCTGAAAACCTGAAGACTAATACTCTCAATATTTGCTTCAGGCTGTTACAAATCATTATTCTCTGTTAGACATCAATAATTTGCATTGGAGGATAAGGTCTGTAGAAACCTGATAACATTAGCCAATGCAAATTAGATTATTCCCTTGCTGCTCCAATTTATTAAATGCACAACAAATGACTTCATGTTTTCAGTACTGGGAAATGGACTTGTTAGAATTCTGGCTCATATCACATGTACTGTATGTCATTGCAAAAAATCATTCAATATCCATTACAAAAGTCTTCAACAGAATCAGAACTGTCATTTCTAAGTTAAGTTCAATGTAATCTGTCCCCAGAGATTATTTGGATTGTTAACATTGAAAAAATAAAAAAATAATAATCACCTGCTCCTCTGGTGTGATTAAAATCTCCTTTAATGATTTTGCATGATTTTCCATTGCCATTGCATACACCACAATGATCCTCCCTTGCAAGAGACCCTAATAAACCATCACAGCCAACTTTCTGCAACAGAGAATGACAGTACATCATAAAGTGAGCTTTTTCTTCTTTTTTTAACCACTACTTTAGGACAAACCTAGTCTCTACAAACTAGACATATTTATTTGACAAACTAATAAAATGCCATATTCTCTGGTGCAAACTAATACAGTAAGCTCATGTCAAATAATACCGTCAGTAAATTGTCCAAAGTAGGGTAGTGATAAAAGTATTTTTCTTATATTAAGAATTAAATGGTATCCTAAAGCAATTTGGAAATCTAATATTGAGACAAATGCAATTTACATAAATCCCAAAGGAAATCACATTTCTATTAAATATAACATGATTAATCTAATTCATTCTACTCAACATAGAACAGGTAGGCTTCACTGTATGGATGGATGGCTTCACTCCTAAAGTGGTTGAAGAGCAGATGCTGAGTATTAAATATTAACTTTGTAGAAACCAAATATAAATGTTTACATTCATTACAGTTCACCAATAAACGTCTATCCCCATCTTCTTTGGCATCTAACACGAGTGAGTAAGAACTGCTCACAACCTATGGTTGCTATAAGAAAACAGTAACAGTGGGATAATTAATTTTTATATGTTCCCAGAAGAATGATGTTAATATGAATCTTCTTAGATTAAATCACTGACTCTTTTCTAGTGAATAATGTTGGTCTCCCTTTGATGTTCAGAAAATATGATATTTTGCAAAGTTGTGCATACTCAAAGTGCATAAGTTAATATGTCTGTACTGTCAGAAATAAATGGTAGAATTATACCATCACCGCTAATCAAGAAGAAGCTGCAAGACTGACTGATGTTATATCCATTTATAACAAGTTACAATTATTTAAATAAAAATTTAAAATATCACATAAAACAGAAAAAAAAACAGGGTCTTTTTCTGTGGTTGGTGTCGGTGGTGTTGGGTTTGGGAAGGAGCAGGTTATAAAATGCAGCTGCAGGATGAATATCCCAAGAAAGCAAAAATCACATTAAACCTGCATAATACAGCATCCTTTCCCTTAGTCAAGAGGGTGTGTATCAGTGTCAAGAAGTAGACAAAACAATGCAATAGTGGAGAACTCTGACCAGCAAATCAAAGCTTATTCAGGGAGAAATAAAGAGAATGTTTCTGGATGAAAGAGGTGGCCACCACAGGAAATTCTCAAAATACAACAAAGATATGGCCGGAGTTCACTGATCAGGAGCCATGAAAAGACCTGAGAGTCCCGGGGTTAAAGAAAAAGTCTCTCCTTCATGTACAAATGAGGAGAAAATTTAGAGTAGAGTTTAGAGTGATTCTGAAATGATAAAAAGTGCCTTTATTGCTCTATCCCTAGCATCCAACTTGTTTCTCAGCAAATATAATAAACTTGATAAATAGTAGTTAAATGATTGAATAAATTAGTACCTAGTTGTCTCTTAGTTTTTTGTAACCCTTGTAACTGGGATAGTGTAAGTTTGTAAAATCTAAAATAAAAGGCAGGGATAGACGTAATGCCATGGCTCAATAATCACGTAAGCTTAAAATAAGAATCAAAGAGTTAGTATTTTGTAACTGGTAGTCTCAAGTATCCACACTTATCAAAATATGCTCACATAACTCTAAAAGTTGAGGATGAATGACTTGGAAAAGACAGTACTGTTTAACTGGTGGCAGGTACCTGAAGTACCACTGGCAGGCTGGAGACTGGCAGGTACCATGATAATACAGAGGAGAGTTTTCTCTATCCTTTTCCAGGATAGAAATGCCAGGGGGCCAAATTGGGTCACCAGGAGAAAGCTGTCTATTTTCAATTGCCCTCCTTAGTCCACTCACCAAGTTTAGAATTCTACATTCAACTTCAATGCTGTATGTTTTATGATAAAATAAAACACTCTCGCCAAACCCAGTATACAGAGAGTTGTCAGAAAGAAAAAAGGAAGCATGTTTTTAATTATACTGAAAGACCGAATGAAGCATGTTAGTTAAAAAGCCAGAATCCTGAAGTATTCCAATGCTGTCAGAAGTTACAATTCATTTCACAGAAGTTTAATTATAATCATCAGGTTCACATAACACTTATGCAGAATTTTTTGTTGTTGTCGCTGTTACTTTTATGTTTACCTAGGGACTCTATAAAAGATCTGGCTTACACAATACTGTTAAGTGAAAAGCACAGCAATGTAAGCTATTATATTTGGCATATAGAGTTAGGAAAATAATTTCTTTTGAAAATAAATTCATTTAAGTCATATACTAATCTGACATTTACATAAAATGATGAAATAAAGATAAAAGTTTTAATTGCATAACATACAGTTTTGAAAACAAAATATGTAAAGATAAATAATTGCAATGATTTTTAAATAGACAAATGAAAAATTATATTTCAGGCTACTGCCATATTCTGTTAAAGAATAAAGGAAATTAATATGTAATTATAAGACTGTCTCTTATACCAATTATATTGCATGATTCTACACTTTAAATGTTACAGCATGATGGCAAAATAAAGAATCTGAGAGCTGCTAAAGCATTTAAGTTTCACGATGTTTCCAAGTTTTTATCCAGAAGTCTATAGACTTCTATTGGACCACAGATTGATCCATCCATAGCTTGTAATTGTTTTCAAATTTTGGAGCATGTGTGCACATGCGTGTGTGTGCATGTGTGGTCAGGTATGCGTTTTTTATAGGAAGAAACCAAAACTTTTATCAAATTCTCAAAGGAGTGTATTGCACAAAAAAGTCAATGACCACTGGCCTGCCTATTTCATTTTATAGATTAATGGACACATACATATTTTAAGTGATTTTCCCAAGAACACAGTTTCCTAGTGGCTGTCGTGGATTCAGTCCTTCTCCACTCAGATACCTCTTTTATTACTAAAGGATGTACATATTTTCCTTCCATACCTGGGACATTTATCAGCTGATGGCTCTTAGCCTTCAGCCCTGTTCAGAAAATGGCTAGCCTAAAGAAAACTGCGTTTCCCAAGATAATATCCCCCTCATCCCCTGGGACAGCTTGTATCCAAGCACTAGTAGATAATGGGGGTTAAAAAGGTCTGGTTTTCTCACCCCAAATGGGGAAACTTTGAAGAGCCATCCCAGCCACAATGCTCCTCACATGGTCAGCTGACGTCTTGTGACTGTACCAAGCCCAAATGCCCCCTGTGCTCAGTCCTGCCTCCTTCCCCCTCTGCATACATGTTGATCAGGAAATCACCTGGCATTAAACTTCCTGCATATTAATCTTCCAGGGGAAGCCAACCTGAGACAGTGGCAGACCTGTAACTAGCAAATTCAAAGCTTTAGCCTTTGATCTTTCCACTACACTATTCATATTCATTTTAACAGAATGTCTCCTTTCTAATGATAAATAAAGAAGAGCACATAAATGCATATAGTAGATGGAGATTATTTTTAAAAATAAATAGAAAGGCAAATGAAATGCTTAAGTATAATAAAAAATTGACTGTACATTTAGAAATCAGCTGATTCAAGAATGTTGATGATACTTTGAGTAATAAGACTGATTTTATAGGTTTTTGCCACATGGCTCAGTCTTGGACACAAGACATGGAGAACTGGAGTGCTTGAGTTTCTGGTCTGGAATGCCCAAAGTGTCACAATTTTACACCTGTAATATGTACGTTACAGAATAAAATTTTCAGATTCTTTCAGCTAGTAATGAGTATTATATATTTTCTAGTCTGAACCCTTCATTATACAGATGAAGAAATGGACTTTCAAAGCAGATCAGACTTGCTGAAGATCACAGTTGAGGCAGAGCTTTCCACTGTACTGTGCAGCTGCTCGAAGGTCCCCCAATCCTCCCTCAGCATATACACTCTCCCTTTTGGAATGTCTTACCTGACACCTGCCATTTGCACAGATATCTAATCCTTGATATCCACAAGAAGTTCCATCCAACACTTTTTCTGATAGAAGAATAGGCTGTTCTTTTCCAACAGGAGAGCAAAACAAGGCACATGGTTTTTCTACATACAGAGTGGATAAAAATAAATGAACAAAATTTGTTCCATAAATATTTTTACCTCAAGCTTTATTTTTCAGAACAGTTACGAGTAAAAAATATAATCTGATGTTAACTGAGTAATGCACTACTAGAATATATAATACTAGAGGGTTATTATGAGTAGTAAATGAGATGATGCCTGAGCAAAATAGGTATCCAATGAATATTAACCTCCTTCTTAAGAATTATGTCTTCAAATTATTTTTTAAATGTACCATTTATTATTTTCTGGCACTAAACCTCTATCACACACAAACCAAGCATTCTTCATGAAAACTATTTTGCATACTCCCATTTCTTGCTCATATCTTTTTGGCATGAACCCATTTTAGTTTTAAGAACATATCAGATTTCTGCCTATTTAAGATTTACTTTATTCATGAAGGCTTTCTTGATGTCTCACTTCTAAATTCCAATACACTAATTTTAAATCCTATGCATTTGGCATTTTCTAATTGAAAAATTACTAGAGGGAGAAAGAAGAACTTCTAAGATGGACAATTCTTGTAAGATTTTCCATTGCGAGGATGTTTAGCAATGCAATACAATCTCATGAGAACATCCACTGGAATGCACAGTTGCTGAAGTGCTAGCTGGGACTCACACTCTTCATTGCTTACTCAGAAAGCATGTCGGGATGTTTGATGTTTAGGGTGAGAACTACTGTTCTAGGTAAAGAATTCTTGAATGGCTGGCAGTCACCTTTAGTGGTTCCTTAAACAATAAGGTAGGAGGGTTAGAGTTAAAACACTTGCCTATTAGGCTCAGTCAAAAAGTGGCAAAACATTTTTAAAGTGCTGTTTCTATTTCTAAGCATCCTGCAGAGGAGCTGTAGTATTTGGTAACACCAGTAGTAGGATTATCCAAATCAGAAACTTCAGAGCAATTTCCAGGCTACATTACTACTCTATTGGCTTGACACCAGTCAGGCCCTTCACTGTTTATTAAGCTCATACAAATAGAATGGAAAATAGTTTACAGTCTCTGACACTGATCTTCGCTTATGTCTTCAGTAAAGTTCCACGTACGTTGATGGGATTCTATAAATACCAAATAACAGCCAGAGGCATGGAACAGGGTATCACTTGGCAAAGAGAAGACACACAGTTAAATGAGGCTTCAGAATTGAACATTTCAAACAGTTTTCACATGTGGCTTCTGGATACTGCTCTGAACAATTTTGGGGAGTTGGACCATGGCCTTTAATGTGAATGGTTTTGAAATTTTCCTTTAAGATGCCATTATAAGCTGCAATAAAGCAGTTCAGTGTGCTCTCACACCTCAAAGTAGGTTATGTTTATTCAATGACTACTTACTATGTCATATCTTTGGACTTAAAAACAGCTGCTGTCATTGCAACACTTTAATAGTGACATATACACACACACACACATGCACACACACACACCTCACTATTCTCTTTCCGGAGTTTTCACTGAAAAGAGGAGCAAACCACATATATGAATAATGTTGAAAGGAGTTAGTCTAGAATATTCCGTTTACATTCTAAGCAAGAACTCAGATAAAAACGTCGTATTTCTCCTTTTACATATTGTCAATTTACTGTACTTACTTTAGCCTTATAGATGACATCAACATTTGATACCAATCTTCCTTCCTGGAATACACCCTTGAGATTGTGACATTATAGTGATCCATGTAACATGCCAGTACTTGGCAGGCAGGCTCTGTCTTGATTTAAGAGACCACCCCTTTCCAAGGTATGCATTAAACATGGATTTCAGCTAAATTTCAGCACAGAGTATGCAAAATACCTGAATGTTAAAGCCATGCACCTTTTTTTCTCTAAAAATAAATGTTCACTACTGCATTGATACCTTATATTTAATTCTCTTAGCCAGAGATCCATGTGTTACATAAAAAAACAGAAATAGCCACTTGCATTTTAAAGTATCGAAAACTTGGGGTTTTTTTTTTGCGGTAAAAACTTGGGGTTTTTAAAAGACTTGTATATTTCAATTTCTTCCATATGGCTCTAATACATAAAAACTATTGTTGTGTCTTTTATTCATCATACAGACTGACATGTTTGATTGATACATGTCACAGAATTATCAAAAATGGTACCCTGCTAATTATATAAATATCTATTATGGATCATTCTGATGATAAACAACACTTTATAAGAGTCAGGAGCTCCCTTAATTGTGATTTCCAACAGTTTTAATATTTTAAATTGACCCCCACACAACTCTGATTTTCTTTTAAAATCTGGAGGGAACCTGTTTCCTATCTCTTATTTCACATGTGAGTAAACAGGTCTCAAATGAAGTAAATATTATCAAATCAGATAGCCAGTTGGAGGCAGATGTAGAATTAACCCAGGATCAGATGATGATTTTCAGGATTTGAACTGTCATATTGACTTTATTTTTACCATGAAAAAATATTACTTATATACTTAAATTAATGCAACAAATATCCATCAGAAGCTTAATAACTGCCAGACAGTACACTAGGCACAGACAATAGAGGGAATAGAGACGTATTAAAATCTGCTTCAGCAGGGTCTTGTGGAGTACTTGGCAGGGGTACGTATCCTATATGGAAGATCAGGGGGATTCTTTTTTCCTAGAGAACTTGTCATAAACTGAGTCCAGAAAATCAGTAGAAGTTTTCAAGGTAAATACACGGGGAAAGAGATTAAAGCTTGAGAAAGAAAGGATATTGTGCCAAGAAACGTGCATATTTATAGGCCCAGAAGTAAGAAAACATGATGTACCTGAAGGATGAAATGAAATTAGGCCTGGAGGTGCTGGAGATTACAGAAGGGAATGATGGAGATGAGGCCAGAGACATTAAAGGGGGTAGGTCACAATAATGGCCTTATAAACCAGGTAATGAAGTTTGAGATTGGTCCTGACAGCAACGGGACTTGTGGAAGGGTATTCCTTGGCACAGTGACTGATGGTTTTTGCTTTCAAAAAGGCCAGCCTGTCTGAAATGAGGAGTAGGGGCTGAAGGAGGGTCACAGAGACAGTGAGGAAGCCATTTGAAGAATCCAGGTCAGAGATGGTGCAATCATGAACAAAGATGCTGGCAAACAAAGAAAGGTTTGGACAAATAGGGTGTGCTGATTGATTACAGGGGGATGGAGATTGAGGCAGAAGGATTCTGGCTTAGCTTGGTAATGAGGCTGATCATGATGCTATTCTCCATGAGAGAGCACAGTAAGAGGAGAGATGGTGGGAGTGAGAGAAAGGAAAAGGGGAAGGGGTATGTTGAACGTGACCCATGTTGAGTTAGAGATGAATGGGTTGCTGAGTGGACAAGTTCATGCAACATAGGGGTAAGCAGGTAAGGAGCTCAGGACAGAGAGATCTAGACTGGAGATAAATGTTTGTGTTCCTTTAGCATTCGGATGATAAATAAAACCTAGTGAATAAGTAAGATTATGCCAAGAAGGACGTTAGTGAGAAGAGGGGCCACGATAGGTCACTACAGAAAATTCCCATAAGACATATCATTCTTTCACTAAATATTTATTAAGTATCTACTCTGTTCAGATACTGCTTATGGTGCTAAACACATAGAAATGAATAAAATACAACCCTTGCTCTAACAATTATTATTCGGGGGGGGCATAAACAAGTAAAATAAAAATATTATGATCGATGATGATAAGGTCTGTGAAAAAAGAATAAAGCAGGGGAAGGAAAAGGACTGAGTCAATATTTATGAAAAGATCAGAAGGAGGTGAGAGAATGAATCATACTGCTATCTGGGAAAAGTAATTCACCAGAGAAAACAACAACTTCCAAGGCACTAAGACAGAAGGGAGCCAGTGTGGGTGGCAGGGTGTGATGCGGGTACAGTACAGCTGAAGTTAGAGGGTAACAGGAAGCCAGGGAGCTGAGGACCTTAGAGACCATTAGAAGAATTTTGGACTTTTAGTGAGCTGGTAAGACACTGAAGGCTTCCGAATGGAAGAATAACATGACATGACTGACATTTTAAATGCATCACTCTGGCTATGTTGAGACTGAAGGAGTATGAGGACATGGGAATAAAGAACAGTTAGAGATAGCAGAAGAACTACAATCCTTGAGCCTGTGGAACAAAAACCACACTCACAGAAAGATAGACAAGATGAAAAGGCAGAGGGTTATGTAACAGATGAAGGAACAAGATAAAACCCCAGAAAAACAACTAAATGAAGTGGAGATAGGCAACCTTCCAGAAAAAGAATTCAGAATAATGATAGTGAAGATGATCCAGGACCTCAGAAAAAGAATGGAGGCAAAGATTGAGACGATGCAAGAAATGTTCAACAAAGATCTAGAAAAATTAAAGAACAAACAAACAGGGCTTTCCTGGTGCTGCAGTGGTTGGGAGTCCGCCTGCTGATGCAGGGGAAGTGGGTTCTTGCCCCGGTCCAGGAGGGTCCCGCGTGCCGTGGAGTGGCTGGGCCTGTGAGCCATGGCCACTGAGCCTGCGTGTCCGGAGCCTGCGCTCCGCAGTGGGAGGGGCCGCGGCGGTGAGAGGCACGTGTACCGCAAAAAAAAAAAAAAAAAAAAAAAAAAAAAGAACAAACAGAGATGAACAATACAATAACTGAAATGAAAAATACACTAGAAGGAATCAATAGCAGCATAACTGAGGCAGAAGAATGGATAAGTGACCTGGAAGACAGAATGGTGGAATTCACTGCTGCGGGACAAAATAAAGAAAAAAGAATGAAAAGAAATTAAGACAGCCTAAGAGACCTCTGGAACAACATTAAATGCAACAACATTTGCATTATAGGGGTCCCAGAAGGAGAAGAGAGAGAAAGGACCCGAGAAAATATTTGAAGAGATTATGGTCGAAAACTTCCCTAACATGGGAAAGGAAATAGCCACTCACGTCCAGGAAGCGCAGAGAGCCCCATACAGGATAAACCTAAGGAGAAACACACTGAGACACATAGTAATCAAACTGGCAAAAATTAAAAACAAAGAAAAATTATTGAAGCAGCAAGGGAAAAATAACAAATAACAAAAAAGGGAACTCCCATAAGGTTAACAGCTGATTTCTCAGCAGAAACTCTACAAGCCAGAAGGCAGTGACATGATATACTTAAAGTGATGAAAGGGAAGAACCTATAACCAAGATTACTCTACCCAGCAAGGATCTCATTCTGATTCGATGGAGAAATCAAAAGGTTTACAGACAAGCAAAAGCAAAGAGAATTCAGCACCACCAAAACAGCTCTACATCAAATGACAAAGGAACTTCTCTAAGTGGGAAACACAAGAGAAGAAAAGGACCTACAAAAACAAACCCAAAACAATTAAGAAAATGATAATAGTAACATACATATCGATAATTACCTTAAATGTGAATGGATTAAATGCTCCAACAAAAGACACAGGTTTCCTGAATGGATACAAAAACAAGACCCATACATATGCTGTCTACAAGAGACCCACTTCAGACCTAGAGACACATGCAGACTGAAAGTGAGGGGATGGAAAAAGATATCCCATGCAAATGGAAATCAAATGAAAGCTGGAGTAGCAATACTCATATCAGATAAAATAAACTTTAAAATAAAGAATGTTACAAGAGACAAGGAAGGCCACTACATAATGATCAAGGGACAAATCCAAGAAGAAGGTATAACAATTATAAATATATATGTACCCAACATAGGAGCACCTCAATACATAAGGCAAATGTTAACAGCTATAAAAGAGGAAATCGACAGTAACACAATAATAGTGGGGGACTTTAACACCTCACTTACACCAATGGATAGATCATCCAAACAGAAAATTAATAAGAAAACACAAACTTTAAATGACACAATAGACCAGATAGATTTAATTGACATTTATAGGACATTCCATCCAAAAACAGCAGATTACACTTTCTTCTCAAGTGCGCATGGAACATTCTCCAGGAAAGATCACATCTTGGGTCACAAATCAAGCCTTAATAAATTTAAGAAAACTGAAATCATATCAAGCATCTTTTCTGACCACAACGTTATGAGATTAGAGGAAAAAATCGTAAAAAACACAAACACATGGAGGCTAAACAATACATTACTAAATAACCAAAAGATCACTGAAGAAATCAAAGAGGAAATCAAAAAATACCTAGAGACAAATGACAATGAAAACACGACAATCCAAACCTATGGGATGTGGCAAAAGCAGTTCTAAGAGGGAAGTTTATAGCTATACAAGCCTACCTCAGGAAACAAGAAAAATCTCAAATAAACAATCTTACCTTACACCTAAAGGAACTAAAGAAAGAGGAACAAACAAAACCCAATGTTAGCAGAAGGAGAGAAATCATAAAGATCAGATCAGAAATAAATGAAAAAGAAATGAAGGAAACAATAGCAAAGATCAATAAAACTAAAAGCTGGTTCTTTGAGAAGATAAACAAAATTGATAAACCATTAGCCAGACTCATCAAGAAAAAGGGAGAGGACTCAAATCAATAAAATTAGAAATGAAAAAGGAGAAGTTACAACAGACACTGCAGAAAGATAAAGCATCCTAAGAGACTACTACAAACAACTCTATGCCAATAAAATGGATGACCTGGAAGAAATGAACAAATTCTTAGAAAGGTATAATGTTCCAAGACTGAAACAGGAAGAAATAGAAAATATGAACAGACCAATCACAAGTAATGAAATTTAAAATGTGATTAAAAATCTTCCAACAAACAGAAGTCCAGGAGCAGATGGCTTCACATGTGATTTCTATCAAACATTTAGAGAAGAGCTAACACCCATCCTTCTCAAACTCTTCCAAAGAATTGCAGAGGAAGGAACACTCCCAAACTCATTCTACGAGGCCACCATCACCCTGATATCAAAACCAGACAAAGATACCACAAAAAAAGAAAATTACAGACCGATATCACTGATGAATATATATGCAGAAATCCTCAACAAATCACTAGCAAACAGAATCCAACAACACATTAAAAGGATCATACACCATGATCAAGTGGGATTTATCCCAGGGATGCAAGGATTCTTCAGTATACTCAAATCAATCAATGTGATACACCATATTAACCAATTGAAGAAGGAAATCCATATGATCATCTCCATAGATGCAGAAAAAGCTTTTGACAAAATTCAACACCAATTTATGATAAAAAAAAAAACTCTCCAGAAAGTGGGCATAGAGGGGACCTACCTCAACATAATAAAGACCATATACAACAAACCCACAGCAAACATCATTCTCAATGGTGAAAAACTGAAAGCATTGCCTCTAAGATCAGGAACAATACAAGGATGTCCACTCTCACCACTATTATTCAACATAGTTTTGAAAGTCCTAGCCGTGGCAACCAGAGAAGAAAAGGAAAAAAAAGGAATAAAAACTGGAAAAGAAGAAATAAAACTGTCACTGTTTGCGGGTGACATGATACTATACATAGAGAATCCTAAAGATGCCACCAGAAAACTACTAGAGCTAATCAATGAATTTGGTAAAGCTGCAGGATACAAAATTAATGCATAGAAATGTCTTGCATTTCTAAACACTAATGATGAAAAATCTGAAAGAGAAATTAGGGAAACACTCCCATTACCATTGCAACAAAAAGAATAAAATACCTAGGAATAAACCTACCTAAGGAGACAAAAGACCTGTATGCAGAAAACTATAAGACACTGGTGAAAGAAATTAAAGATGATACCAACAGATGGAGAGATATACCATGTTCTTGGACTGGAAGAATCAATATTGTGAAAATGACTATACTACCCAAAGCAATCTACAGATTCAATGCAATCCCTATCAAATTACCAATGGCAGTTTTTACAGAACAAGAACAAACAATCTTAAAATTTGTATGGAGACACAAAAGACGCCGAATAGCCAAAGCAGTCTTGAGGGAAAAAACCAGAGCTGGAGGAATCAGACTCCCTGACCTCAGACTATACTACAAAGCTACAGTAATCAAGACAATATGGTACTGGCACAAAAACAGAAATATAGATCAATGGAACAAGAGAGAAAGCCCAGAGATAAAACCATGCACCTATGGTCAACTAATCTATGACAAAGGAGGCAAGGATATACAATGGAGAAAAGACAGTGTCTTCAATAAGTGGTGCTGGGAAAACTGGACAGCTACATGTAAAAGAATGAAATTAGAACACTCCCTAACACCATACACAAAAATAAACTCAAAATGGATTCGAGACCTAAATGTAAGACTGGACAGTATAAAACTCTTAGAGGAAAACTTAGGAAGAACACTCTTTGACATAAATCACAGCAAGATCTTTTTTGATCCACCTCCTAGAGTAATGGAAATAGACAAAAATAAAGAAATGGGACCTAATGAAACTTAAAAGATTTTGCACAGCAAAGGAAACCATAAACAAGATGAAAAGACAACCCTCAAATGGGAGAAAATATTTGCAAATGAATCAATGGACAAAGGATTAATCTCCAAAATATATAAACAGCTCATGCAGCTCAATATTAAAAAAAGAAACAACCCAATCCAAAAAATGGGCAGAAGACCTAAACAGACATTTCTCCAAAGAAGATATACAGATGGCCAGGAAGCACATGAAAAGCGGCTCAACATCACTAATTATTAGAGAAATGGAAATCAAAACTACAATGAGGTATCACCTCACACCAGTTAGAATGGGCAGCATCAGAAAATCTACAAAGAACAAATGTTGGAGAGGGTGTGAAGAAAAGGGAACCGTCTTGCGCTGCTGGTGGGAATGTAAATTGATACAGCCTCTATGGAGAACAGTACAGCCTTAAAAGGCTAAAAATGTAACTACTATATGACCCAGCAATCCCACCAGTGGGCATATACCCAGAGAAAGCCATAATTCAAAAAGACACGTGCACCCCAATGTTCATTGCAGCACTATTTACAACAGCCAGGTCATGGAAGCAACCTAATGCCCATTGACAGACAAATAGATAAAGAAGAAGTGGTACGTATATACAATGGAATATTACTCAGCCACAAAAAGGAACGAAATTGGTTCATTTGTAGAGACGTGGATGGATCTAGAGACTGTCATACAGAGTGAAGTAAGTTAGAAAGAGAAAAACAAATATCGTATATTAACACATATATGTGGAACGTAGAAAAATGGTACAGATGAACCGATTTGCAGGACAGAAATTGAGACACAGATGTAGAGAACAAACATATTGACACCAAGGGGGGATAGCGGCGGTGGGTGGTGGTGGTGGTGTGATGAATTGGGAAATTGGGATTGACATGTATACACTGATGCGTATAAAATGGATGACTAATAAGAACCTGCTGTATAAAAAAAGAAAGAAAAGAAAATGCAAAAATTAAAAAAAAAGAATAGTTACACAGCTACTACAATCATCCAGGTAAGACACTGTTGCTTATACCAGGGTGGCACCTCTGGAAATATTGGGCAATAATCAGAATCTGGATGTATTTTAAAGATAGGGCTCATGTGACTTTACTGAAATTTTGAATGTACAGTAAAAGAGAACTAAATGGAAAATGAAGACTCCAAAGTTTGTTGGTTGAAGCATCTGGAAATATAGAATTAACCTTTATTAAAAGGATGGTGTGAATAGAAGACTATTCTATTCTTCTTTCTATAAAGAAACAGTATGTTTGGAGGCCATGTGTGGGGGAAGAAAGTACGACATGTATGAAGCAGTGAAACAAGGGCAATATCTGGAGCGCAGAAGAAGAGAGAGTGAGGTTTTATATGAGGCAGGAGACGAGAAGGAATCAGGCTAAAGAAGGTCTTGCTGAGCATGTCATGTGGTGAAATTTGGCCTCTTACCTGAAGAGTTATGGCAAGTCTCTGAAATGCTTTAACTGGGAGATCAGAATGAGCCAATTTGCACTTTATATAAAGATCTCTAGTTCTACCTCGTGCTACCCCTTTACAGGGACACCCACCCCTCTCCCACCACCACCCCTAACTCCTGGTAACCACTCATCTATCTGTTTTCCATCTCGATACTTTTGTGGCTTCAAGAATGTTATATAAAAGGAATCATACAGTGTGAGACATTTTGAGATTGGGTTTTCCTACTCAGCATAATGCTGTGACATCCACCAGGTCACTGCATATTGTTAACAGAGTGTTCTGTGTACTGTTGCATAATATCCCATGGCACAGATATACCTCAGTTTCCTAACCCTGCAGCTACTTAGAACCTTTTTGACTGTTTCCAGTGTTTGGCTATAGAAAATAAAGCTGCTGTGCCCATTTGTGTTCAGCATTTTTTTGTGGTTGCAAATTTTCATTTCTCTGAGATAAATAACCAAGACTGTGCTTTCTAAAGTGTATGCTTAGTTATTTAAAGAAACTGCCAAGCTAATTTTCAGAGTGGCTGCTCCATTTTACCTTCCTACCAGCAACGCATGAGAGATCTAGTTTCTCTTCATCCTCACCAGCATTTTGTATTGTCACCCTTTTTAAATTTTAGTTTATGTCATTGGTGTATAATATCTCTATATTTTTAAAATATATTTTTAGTCAGTGCTTGTGGTTGTTATATACCAGTAAAGGTAGAAAAAACAGAGCTCTGAAATACCTAGAATATAAACTGTAAAACAATATTTACCACTATTGTAAAGCACCTTGCAAACCT
Source organism: Mesoplodon mirus (assembly GCF_964341445.2). NCBI lineage: Eukaryota > Metazoa > Chordata > Mammalia > Artiodactyla > Ziphiidae > Mesoplodon > Mesoplodon mirus. The sequence goes on from NC_138980.1 coordinate 76,781,507, forward strand.
AGAAGTCTACATAACTAAGATGGTGGCGATCTGGTTGGTCATACCTTCATCCATGACAGCGTGCCACTGAAGTACATGCTTTGGGTACGAAGTTCTAACACTATAGGCCTGACATTGCCAGTCTCTGAATCCAGGCAAACCTGCAGGACAAGGTGGATTCTCACATATTCTGTATTGTTTTCTGGGACCATTACAATCCCTTGCTTCAGAACCTAGCCTAGAAAAGACAGTACAAATAATCAATTTTATCTTTTTTTATGTTAACTCCTCATTTAAAAAAATCAAAAGGCAATATATTAATAAGGTATAATCCTTTATATTAAATCTACTTTTGAAAAGGTGGACAGATTAAATGATTGGTAATGGTAGGAAATCCATATGTTTATTTAAAAATATATATTTTTTCCAATCTTTGAGCCATTTAATTTCCAAAATACATGAGAAACAAGAGCCCATTTGCCATGAAAATGATACAGAAGGGTAAAGGGCAGAGGTTGGGGGCAAAATAGAAAGCCTGCACTTCCCATGAAAGAATGGGGCTAAGAATTATTAAGGAGTTGCTTCTAAGGTTTTCACATACATTCTTTAAAATCTCTTGTTGAGGAACTGGGCCATTGAATCCACACCAAAGTTAAAGCATAAAGCTGAAATGACTTTCTCACACATTTTCCTAGGATCACTCTAGGAATGATGGAGACAAGCAAGCTGATCTTGGACGCTCCCTATCCATACATGTGCTCAGCAGGATTTCATTTCTCATCGTTCTTAGCTTCTACTGACATTCATGTTGCCCTCATTCCCTCTCTTTCTGAAGTCCTATCAGCTTCCGGCTCCTCTCACAGTTCCTTTTAATGGTGACTTACTTTTTCTAACACATCTCTCCCTGCTTATTTCAACACAATTTTTTATTTGATTTGTACTCAAAACACCACTCTGTGTAGTGTTTAATTATTTATTCTTAGAAAGTTTGGTCTTATTTTCTTCTTTGAAGGGAGATTTTACATAAAATAATTTAAGGGATTTTTCTGTTTTCCAAAGTGGAGTGAGGTTTGAGAAGTTTCTTTGGCCCCCAACATGGTTTATCAGTAAAATCTTTTAATTTCAAACTTGAAGAAAACAATGCCCTCCCCCAATCCAGGAACTTTGCGTTTACCCAGGACATTTGCGCTCTCGACTGCTGATCCCAGAACTGCAGGTTCGGCTACAGGGACTCCACATGCTCCACTCTCCAGCCACGAGTCCAGGTGCTGAGGTCCTGCTGGTACACTCTCCAGCCTTACACCACTATTCCAAAAGTTATGTCTTAGGTGAACAAATCAGGGCACAACGGAAAATCATTCACTGGCCTATAGAGTCACTGGAATTGAGATTAAATCAGGTCTGCTAAGAACCCCAAACATGTGGAATTGCAAAAGACCAAAAATAAGTTGACACGTGCTTACTGTCATAGCAATACACTGGTCCAGTTCTCATGTCAGATCATACAGTCTTGTCATAAGAAGAGCACACAGATATTTGTACTATAGCCCTGAGTATTTAGTACTTGTGACGGAGATAGGGCAAAGAAGGAATCTGGGGTTCTACAGCCAGGAAGAAAAACTAACACATTTTAAGAAACATAACAATTTAAAAGAGAGGACCAAAAAAGCATAGGGTCAAGTATCAATATAAGAATGGTACGTAAGATATAAATGTCTTTAACTAGAATGAAGCAGACATTTTAGCAAATTTAGCAATTTTGATTTAAACTTTCAGTGATTCAGGGTACTCTCTTTCCTTGTAAATTAAAAAAAAAGAGTATGGCTCAATTTTAGCACTTTCCTTTATATTGTTTTTTTTTTCTGAAAGTTTCTGTCAAATTCAAGCATTAACATTATAGCAAATTTTCTTTCAAAAGCTGTTTATTTGAAAGACTTGAACAATTAGACTTTCTGAAATTCTATCATTTCATTCCAATTATTCTATATGTTATTTGGTATCTATTAACTGAGAAAGACAGCAAAGAAAGAAGAGAAAGGAGTGTGCTCATTCTATTTTTTATATTTATTTTATCATTAACTTTAAACAAAAACAGCCAAAGAGGCTGTTTCTGTGGCCACCGAGGAATGGTTGCCAGGACTTTGTGGACAGATATTTATAATTTCTCTTTATTCCTGGAAAATCAGATCTATCATGATCATAGCAAACATATTAAAGGTAAAAATTAACTAAACAAAACCATGTTGGAAATAATAAGTAAAGATTAAAAAAAATTAGATAAATGATTGTATAGTCACAAGGGTTGAGCAAGCTGATCCTTCCAGCCCTAAACGATATTTTGCACTAATGGCAACATGATTTATAAGGGATTTTGAAGAAATTATAGCAGCTCTCTGATTCTTAGTTTTCCCATTTCAAAATGTGAATGATAATCATATTGATATTTACCTAATAGAATTTTCAGAAGTTGAGTGAAACTAAGCACAATGCATAGTCCTTAGCAAAGATTTAATAAAGATTAACTATAATAAAAATACTAATAACAAATTATATATCATTATATTAATTTTATTAATAAGTTTCCAGAAATCTCACCAAAATTCTATTCATTCTGATCTTAACTGATCTGTTTCTTTAAAACTTATTTTGATAATGTTTTTAAATGCTGTTTTTAGAAGAGAGAACTTAGAAAACTATGCTACGTAGTTTTGTGTGAGCCCAGTTAATGCTTTTCTATGCAATAAAATAATCAGTTCCTGCAGATTTTCTCTAATAATGTCAGATTTTAAATTCAACCTTTTTTGGATTCAAGGAGTTTTAAATCCAGGCTTGGGAAAAAACAAAACAAAACCTCAACAACTCAGAGTGTATTGACATGCTAAAATTGTCATTAAATAAACTGAGATTTTATATGAAGATTCAGTCTGAAAACTGCAAAAGGAGGAAAATAGACTTTGTGAAAACTTTTAAACAACTTACTGGTTTTAAGGATTTAATGATGTTATGCCATTCATGGAAAAAAAAAATCCAGTGTGAAAGCTGTCAAACTTCAATTGGTCAAGTTGTTTTGGCCTAGGTGAAGGGTGTTTATTTTTCCCCCCGAGTGCATATCACAGCTCCTCGCCCATTTAGCAGTAAGCTGGCATTGAAAGGCTGGGCTAGAGTTCACAGCTGACTAAAAATATTCTGGGAAAGACCCAGATCTAGACTTGCACGTCATTTAAACTAGACACGTCTGGCAGATGAAGATAAATGGAAACAGATATGTAAGCCAAATTTGCATATACAAATAAGTGAAATTTAAAGAAAGCATAATATAATAGTTAAAGTTCATCCCCTTGCAGATAACCAGATCTCTGGACAAAACTATGGAGAACCTGCTTTTCTGTCTTCTAGGTGGTGCTGTGTTTCAACACTGGGCAAAGTGTTAAATGTTTTGTTTAAACTATTATACGAAATATTCTATTGGGTTTTACATAAAATGATCCTAATGCTGCTTTTCATGAATTCTCTAGCAGGATGTTTTGTTTCATTTGTACTTTTTAGCTTCAAAAAATTATGCATGGTTTAAAAAAGTCAAAATTTCTCATATCGAATAATTCAGTCTGATTTATGAAAATGCTAAGGAAATATACAATATAGTTTATTTCTGGGACAGTACATGACCTAAAAAAGTTTGACTATATTTCTATTCTCTCAAATTTCTATGGGAATATGCCTAGGAAGTTGATGAAAACACCCAATTGGAAGAGGTTCATGAAGATGACAAAGGAAACATTATTCTCTCAACAAATCTTCTTGTACACACATTGTTAGATGAAAGAAGAGGAAGAAAAAAGGCAATAAACTGTCTCCATTTGCAAATTTGTGATTGTAAGGATATTACATCCTTCATTTTTTCAATCAAGAACGATAGTGGTAATTTCATCCTTTAGGAACTTAGGAAAGTAAATAATTGAAATATGTTACGTAGCATCCTTCAGAACAGTCTAAAATTCTAGTCAGTTGGTATTTAGCTTTCCTTCCCCATCCTCCAATTCCTAGAAAATATTTTAAGTAAAAAACATACATTTCTTGGTTTAAACCAAATCATTTATCAACTCTTGGATCTCTGTTAATATAAACATAAATACAGATGATAGTAGAGAAAAGGAGAAGAAAGAAAACAGGCTGCTTTTAATTTGGAAAATGCTGTCCATAAATAGTAGATAAATCCCTATCTTCAAAATCATTTTGAATTGGGACTTCCCTGGTGGTTCAGTGGTAAAGAATCCACCTTACAATGCAGGAGACACAGGTTCGATCCCTGGTCAGGGAACTAAGATCCCACATGCCATGAGGCAACTAAGCCCACGGGCCACAACTACTGAGCTCATGCGCGTTGCCACAAACTACAGAGCCCATGCGCCTTGGAGCCTACGTGCCACAACTAGATAGAGAAAACCCGCACGCCACAACTAGACAGAAGCCCATGAGCCGCAGTGAAGAGCCCATACACCGCAACTAAAGACCCGACGCGGCCAAAAATAAATAAATAAATAAATAAATAAATAAATAAAATAAAATAAATCTCTTAAAAAATCATTTTGAATCATAGAATTCTGGTCAGCACCTTCTCAGACTTAATTATATACTCTTAGATGAACTAGTTATACAGCTAAATTAACATCACTAGAGTGTAACACATTACAAAATTCTCAGCTTTGTTTCTTGGTTTGCCATGTACTGAGCTAGCAGTGTTTAGCGCGAGGTTGTAAGCATCCAACTATTTTATCCCTACAGCCCTCAACTGCAGAGTGTTGGAAGCTATTGTCAGGATGGCTCCTACAACAGCTGGAACAGATGGATAGTTGAAGAAGCCCACATGGCCTGAGGAACTGAGAAGTTCATTAGTTATTTCAATACACAAAGCATTACAGAACCACTAAGAGAATATCATTAGCACAATTATAGGGAAATAAAACATTTACGTTTAAAGAGTAATTACAATTTTGATTGCTGAAAGAATAAGTTTATTTTAGAGAACTAAAGAATGCAATTTATTTTCATAAATATCAGAAGAAAAAAATAGTAGAAAAATATTTAGGACACCAGATTATAAAAATGAACAGATTTTATATTGCTAATGAAGAACTAAGTAAGACAAATGGGTTGTGTGATGTTTGAAGACATGTGGCTGAATATTTGGTTATCTCTATTTATTACTGCTTTTCTGTTTCAGGGATGATGGAAATTATTGCTGGTGCAGAGTTTTATGACTCAAGCAATAAATTACTCAGCATAATACCATGAGGCTTGCCCAATATACATACATTATTGTATTTTTGTGTATAATTTAAAAATAAAACAAATCCAAATTCTGACGCTCCATATAAGCTCACAGAAAACACATTTGGCAGTCTGTAAACAACTGACTGATATTCACAGAAGTTCTCTTTCAAGAAATCATTTTCTTACTGATTATATCTAGTGATAAAATATTTCTAGTCCTTTTTTATTATTTGGGACTTAATTTGTACATTTTTCGTTTTCTCATTAAAGAAATCACAGAAGTAATATGACAATATGCTTATGTCAAACAATCCAGAAATGTCAGGAGAAAAGTTATATTCACCCTCACTTCCCATTGCTTTATTCCATCCATCAATTCCACATCCTTCCCAAGAGTCAACTGCTAATTATAGTTTGGCGTTTATATTTTCAAACCATTTTCTATGAGTTTAAAAATATATACTCTGTGTGTATACTCACATCTGTATGCAAATTGTTTTATTCCCTAACTCTCAAATGGTATCATATAAAGTATCAGTTTTTTCTGACATGTCTCTATACAAACTATCATGTTTTATAGATGCTTTCAATTTAATACATATATATTTACCTCATTCTGTTAACAGCTACACTGGAACCATTCCTCTCCTGATGAATATTTTTGTTGTACCTCATTTCTCACCACAGCAAGTTGCATCCTGACATAAGCATGTATGTACGTGTGTTTGTGTGTGTACATGCACATGTGCCTATCTTTTTGTACAGGTATAAGTATTTACTTAGGACAAAATTCTAGAACTGGAATTGCTAGATTTCCATTTCTGTCCATTTTTCAAATTGATGTGCTTTTAAACTAGCCCTCTACATGACTTAATTTTTTTCACTAAGTAATTCACCCCAAGTAATCTTTATGTTGTTGATTCTTTTCAAATGTAGTAAAAATTCATGTTCTTCAGAGGCAAGTTTTCTGGCCTTACATCTAATGAGTAAAGTAATAACTGTTCTACTTTCCCTTCATAGAATAAAAATTAGAAAATTATGTAAACTATTGAATGGTTATCTTTTGATTAAATTAACTGTAATTATAAGTTTATATGGGATCTAACGCCTTAATATTCTTCAAAAGAAAATTAATTTTCAATAGCAATTGAAATGATCTGGAAATGTGTACTAATACATTTCCATAGTTTTATGAAACACATTAGATTAAACAACTTAGACAGCCAAATGTTTACTAATCCCCCAGAATATTTTATTTATGTTGCTTGAAATGACAAGGAAAACCTATACTTGGTGGCTCTCCTAAGACAATATTTTATACTTTAAAGGATTCATTAGCTGAGTTTTACTATTTATGATTTATTTGTGAATCTTTTACTTATGTGTAATTTAATAGTAAAATATTTCATTTTTGTTAAAGTAATACATACATCCAACTCTCCACATTGTCATAATCAACAATAAAAAATTACTGCATTGATATTTTAAAAACCCATGGATTTGCAAAAATATAAGTGTTAAAATTGAAAATAGAGGAAATGCTGAAACTTTATATATACTGAAAGTATTACACTGGTGTTAAGAAAGATACATATGTAACTGGCAGAAGAAAATGTCTTACCAGTTACACTCATAACTAGTAAGGAGAAAATGCAAGTTTCTTAAGTTTCACTTAATATTCTTATTAATTTCAGGCAGCACCAATGACTTACCTTACCAGTGTCACAATCAGTTCCGTCCATTGGTGGATCTAGTTTGGTTCTGCATTCTTTTTCCCCTTCCACCTTGCACCACAACCCTGTGCAAATAACATGCTGAAAACAAGGGTATAATAACTAATAAGGGGAAGGCATCACATTTTTGAGGTTAAGTCAATAAGGTTTGAGAGAGCTCTTTTAACAGAACATCAGAAATGATTTGAAGAAAAATATACTTTAGGTACTTTTAATATTAAACTTATAATTGAAATAGTGTATGGCTTATTTATAGTGATGAGAAGACTGATACAAATAGAAAATGTTTCATAAATTTAAATATTTTAAAATTTCTTTAAATAAAACACATGTGATTACACAAGCTTAAGTAGCTACAGCAGAAAACTGTAAGTTAAAAATCATTATTTATACCATTATATGAACCAGGCTGGAAAAATTAAAGTAATGAGCTTATGGTATGATTTAGTACCTCCTATCTTAAAGCCTGTCCTCACTTATGCTTTGCTGTATGCCGACAAGCCATGTTAGTACTTCATTATTTCATCACATAGCTTTGGCCCCTGATGCAATACAGAGACTCTCAGTGGGCATATTTCCCCTGTTATCAGTCATTTTTACCTCAGTATGAATGAGTTCTAGGTACCCAGAATACATTTAACTTTTTCTAGGGAAAAGTTGAGGGAACAAACAAAAAATAGTGAGATAAAACAGCATAAACACAACACTGAAAGAAGAGAATTCTATACTTGTGGACACCCAGAGACAGATAAAGAGGCAAAACTACCACATACTTAAGGACTTTCTATTTCTATAGGATGGCTGAAGTTTTTTAGATACAAGCCTGTTATTAACAAATTACACAGAAATATCAAATCCATGCGGCATACTTAAAGCGACTGGAGTAATCTATCTTGAAGATGATTGTGTGACTACCTATCCAGATATTTGAAGTAAAGGCTGGAAGAAAGCAGGTTGATAAGGACAGAACAAGTAAGTGTTGATGTGAAAGACAGTCTTGAAAGGGTGAGAAGAACAGTCAGATGGGAGGAGTCATATAAGGGTAGGGAGTAGGGAACAAGATCTTAAAGACAGAAAAACCAGATCCTGAATGCCAGGACTCCATTTTTGGAGGGAAAAAGAAATCATTCAGCAGTTGACCAGCAGGTTGATAAGATAAAAAGGCTATTTTAGGGGGTTTACTCTGGGAGTGGTGTTCAAAACAAACTGAAAATCACTGTAAAGTTAAAATTAACTTATGACTCAAATCTACTAAATACTTTGGGAATCATAAATTTAAACTAAGATTTCAAGCAGGTCTATTACAACTCTCTGAATTTGTTACAACTCTCCAAATATTATTTTCCTATTCTTTCTTTATTTAAAAATGTAGATTTCTGAAATGTTTGTAAGTTCTTGAAAATTCAATAGTCTATGGCAGGAGTGTGGTATATTCTATTTATGCTATTTTATGTGCTGTGACAGATAGTTTTTCTGCTTCAAAATATTTCATAGAAATATATCTTATTATATTTAGGATATGATTTAGCTTAATGTCTTTGCTTTTATGTCACATATCATTTACCAAAAATTCATCCAGGAACCAATTTTAAAGAATGCCTAAATGAAATAGCTTCTCTGCAATATTTTAGACTCTTGAAAATAAGCAGAGAGGTTGTTTATCGTGTACTTTTGTGGACACATTTATATTTGAATTAACACATATCTAACCTGAGAATTTTAGTTCCTAAAAGTTTTTATTTTTTTCTCCAAGACATTCTTGTTAATGATATTTTATAATTATGAGGTCAAATGCTGAATTTTCCACCAAAGAAGAATTTTTCTTTATTAATATTCAATAAGGCTTAGTTGTGCTATAACACGAATTATTTTAGTCAAGTTCATTAGTTAACCAATGCATATTGAACTAAAAGGCAAATCTTGTCTATGCTGTAGTTTTAAAATCATACTTGCTTGTTGAACACTGAGGTGGCCTAAATTCTGACCTTCCACCATTAGCTTCTATTCAAAACAGCAGGTACTCTAACTGATTCCCACTTGAGGCACTGAGAGCATAAAAGTAAACCTGGCAGCTTTTCAAGATAAGCACAGTCATACAGAATATATCTCTCATAGAGGAGATCTCTTTACCCTTTATGTTCTATAGTTCTGGGGATCTTTTGGTAAGTATATTATAGCCTCATTCTGAAAGATAACTCAGATTCAGGATTCAAACCAAACTGTAAAAAGTAAAGCAATAAAATAGTGAAGAAATGGAATGGACTGTTTTCTCCTTGAGAAGTGCAACATCTCAGATGCGTGATGTTAGAACTATGTAATACCAAGCCCTTTCTTAAGAGGAGCAGGACTGGGTATTTTGTTAGAACCAAACACTCTGTATGTTACACAGGCCAGAGTCAAATCTTCTTTTCAACATAATTACTGAAATCACTTACTATGTCAATTAAGAAAAGAACTTCAAAACTTAAAATGCTGTGTACAGGAATCCAGGACAGAAATGTACAACTCAGCATTCCTTGCAAACTAATAAAAATAATACAACATTCCTTTTTTATTCCTCTATAATAAGAAATGACCCTTAAAAGCATATATAAATTTGGATGTTTATCTCAAGAAGCCTTTTAAAAAGTTTACATGAAAAAAAAATTTCAATGGAATAATTTAAATGGACATGGATTAACTGTCCATGTATAGATATCATAAAATTTATCTTCAGATACAACCTGTGTCCATGTCTTTCTTTATAGCAAATAGTTCCATTAAGATGTTTTGAATTTTATGTTAAAAAAAAATCTTAAGTGCATATGCATGGAAGTAGCAATTGAATCTCCGACATGTAACTCCTTGTTCATCCATAAATTATCTTTCAAACTACAATCTCAATAATGTAACATTTGATTGCAAGTGTAATTCAGTATGGAATAATATTTTCAAAAACAATCTTTTCTATCACAGAACAGCTTGGTATTATTAAGGATGGAAGAGAGGAAAAAAGTAAGGGAGAGAGAAAGAGAGGTATTTAAAAAATAGAGTACAAAGACTCAAAAGAAATTAAAAAAACTGAAATCTAGTTTTTTATGAATACTAATAAAATTGAAAATTAATCAAGAAAAAAGAGAAGGCAAAAAGAAACACTATTAGGAATAAAAAATGAAGGCATAAGTACAGATGACATAAAGTTTAAACAGAAGTAGGGAGACATTATGAACAACTTTATGCCAAAAAACTTTAGAATGAATATGAAATGGAAAAATATTTTTTAAAAATTTACAAAAAACTTGCTAAAATGGACTTAAGAGGAACTAGAAAAGCTGAAACTATTGCCTAACCATAGAATAATTAAAAGTGACTGTTAAAAATCTTCCCACAGGGCTTCCCTGGTGGCGCAGTGGTTGAGAATCTGCCTGCCAATGCAGGGGACACGGGTTCAAGCCCTGGTCTGGGAAGATCCCACATGCCGCGGAGCAACTGGGCCCGTGAGCCACAACTACTGAGCCTGCGCGTCTGGAGCCTGTGCTCCGCAACAAGAGAGGCCATGACAGTGAGAGGCCCGCGCACTGCGATGAAGAGTGGCCCCCGCTTGCCACAACTGGAGAAAGCCCTCGCACAGAAACGAAGACCCAACACAGCCAAAAATAAATAAATAAATAAATTAAAAAAAAAAAAAATCTTCCCACAAAGAATACATCTGATCCAAAAACTTAAATTGTCAATTTACATAAACTGTCTAGAGAACAGAAAAAGAAGCAATATTCCTAAACACAGTTTATGATACTCAAACCAGACAGGAGTTTTAAAAGAAAATGAAAATAGTGATCTACCTCATTTACAAACTTAGATTTAAATATTCTACACAATTTTTACCAGATGGAATCCAACAATCCATGAAAAAAGGATGATCATGATCATGTTGGGTTTTTCTTGGAATGCAAGGCTACTATAATACTAGAGATTTGATTAACATAATCAAGCACATCAAAAACTTCAAACTCTATGATTTTTGTATCTCTAGATACAAAGCTTGTGACACAATTCAACATCCATTCATTTAAAAAAAAGTCAGCAAACTAACCACTGAAGAACACATCTTCAAAATTAATGGACCTCTGGACATCTATAAAAATCTACAGCAAACATCGTTAAAAAACCATGAAATGTTGAAAGTTTCCTTTTAAGATTAGGAAAATAGCAAAGATGGCATCTTGGCACAAACATAAAAAAAGTGAATACATGGTGTATTCAAAGTGGTAAGAGGAAAAAAATAACTGTCAATCTAGAGTCCTGAACTCAGCTAAAATTTTATTCAAGACTGAAGGTTAAATAAAGACTCTTTCAAGGAAACAGAAACTGAGTGTTTACCACCAACAGATCTTCCCAAAAGGAACTTCTAAATGGTGTATTTCAAGAAGAATATGAACTCATAGGAAAGGGCTGAAAAGCACTTGTGATCAAAGAACCTGACAAAAATGAGGATAAATTTAAATAAACATTGATTACATAAAGCAATAATAATTGGACTTTAGCCATTATTATTAACCTTTTTAATGGGAAGAAATACTAAAAATCTAGCACATTTACATCTCAAAAACTTTATCCCTTAGCAGAAATGATTTGACCACTGACAGTTAAATATTTAAATTTGATGTCTTCTCTTTTACCTCCTTCACTCCATATACTTTATGGCTGCTAGAGGTAGGTGTTGAGTAACAGACATGGGAAGAAAAATGTAGTCTATGCATAGCCAACAAATGAAGCAGCATGCTGCAAAGGACCCCTCAATAGAACACATCTTAGAGTGTTAAAGAAAATCAAGGAGTAAGAAGAAATTTAGAGAAAGGAGAACTGTCAATACCTAGTTAATGAAGCCCCAAAGAAAAGAAAAAAAAAGTGGGAAGGAACTATTTGAAATATTTGAAAGAAAAATGATCCAGAATTTCCTTGTGTGAAAGAGAAATGTAAGATAAAAATATTCCTCTTCTGGAATGGTGGATAAGTTCCCAGAAGACCAACCCTCCAGCAGCTAACAACCATAAACTGTGGAACAAGTGCAAAAAACTACTTCCTGGTGGTTCTGGAACGTGAACAAAGGCAGGTAAATTGTTTAGGGGAGCCGATTGGCATAAGTTGAGTTCACCATCTTTGTGGCTTTGATCTGATAGTGATTTGTGGTCATGACATGACACAATGGCTAAAGCAACATATGCCATCTTTTTAGACTCATGAAGACAGAAACTGATGTAGTCAAAGCTGCCAAAACCTGAAGGGACAATCCCAAAAGGAAGAGAGTCAGAGAAGTTTAGGTCTTTAGGTGGCACCTGTACCATACATGCAAGGGACACACCCCAAATAGCCCAGATAAGGAAAGAGTGAGCTGATCCAACATATGAGGTGCTATCCACAGTAGGCAAGATAGTTTCCAGTTTGAGTCTAACAAAGTTAATTCCCTGTGAAAACAAAAACCAAAACACTATTTGGAGGAATATAACAGAATCCAGAGTATCTGCTGCAATAGGGGTCAGCTAACTTTTTCTGTAAAGTGCCAAATAGTATACAGTTTAGGCTTGTGGGCCACACGATCTCTGTTGCAACTATTCATCACTGTCATTGTAGTTTGAAGGCAGCCAAATAGAACGTGTGAACAAATGGGGGTGACTGTGTTCTAGTAAAACTTTATTTACAAAAATAGGCAGCCAGTCCCTACCCCATAGTTTGCAAAAAATTAATATATTAATATATAATATGTTAATGTATTAATATTGTAGAATAAAAACATATGTGTACACAAATAATCATTCACAAATCTTCTGAGTAGCCTTACTCATAATAGCTAACATCCCAGATGTCTACTAAGAGGTGAACTGATAAACAAAACAGTTATATACCAGTGGAATACTATGCATCAAGAAAAAAGAACTAATTACTCATACACATAAAAAGATACAAAGAATGTCTGACTTTTGAATGCAGAGGAAAATTTGGTTTCTCCAATGTAAAGTAGGAGAGGAGAACAAGAGTAAAAAGTAGAGCATAAATAAGAAACACAAACACAAAATAAGCTGACAATAAAAATCCTAAAAAACATTAATTTAAATCAATGTAAAAAATGTTAAGCTAGCTGATGAAAATACCAAAAAATGGTTACATTGGTTTAAATAGCAAAATATAAAATCTAGCAATTGCTTTTCTCTAGTAAACATACCCATCTATCCATACCCATATTTTTATTTATGTTTTATTTGGAAAGGTTGAAGATAAAGATGTGACAAATATTAGCCAGGATAATGGTTTTAATGCCAGACAAAATAGATTTTAAGACACAAGTCATAAAAAATGCAGAAGAGAAAAACAGATTAACAGATGAAAAACCATAAATATGTATGCACCTATAATATAATTCAACATTATATAAGGTAATAACTGACAGAAATACAGGGAAAAATAAATAAATCTGTAGTTTGAGTTGGATATTTTAACACATCTGTCAGTTACTAATGGATCAATCAAACCAAATAAGCAAACAGATATTTTGAGTAATAATAATATACTTCATCTAAGATCTAGTGACAGATAATGAACTTCAAAAACCACACATTCTTCAGCAGAAGACCTAAACAGACATTTCTCCAAAGAAGATATACAGATGAGCAACAGGCACATGAAAAGATGCTTAATAGCTAATTAGTAGAGAAATGCAAATCAAAACTACAATGAGGCATCACCTCACACCAGTAAGAGTGGTCATCATCCAAAAGTCTACAAATAATAAATGGTGGAGAGGGTAGAGAAAAAGGAACCCTCTTACACTGTTGGTGAGAATGTAACTTGGTGTAGCCACTATGGAAAACAGTATGGAGGTTCCTTAAAAAACTAAAAATAGAGTTACCATATGATCCAGAAATCCCATTCCTGGGCATATATCCGGGGAAAACTCTAATTTGAAAAGTTACATGCACCCCAATATTCATAGCAGTACTCTTTACAATAGCCAGGACATGGAAGCAACCTGAATATCAACTGACAGATGACTGGATGTAGAAGATGTGGTGTGTATATGTGTGCACGTGCGTGTGTGTGTATATATACATACATATATACATATATATGATGGAATATTATTCAGCCATAAAAAGAATGAAATAATGTCATTTGTGGCAACATGGATGGACCTACAGATTATCATATTAAGTGAAGTAAGTCAGACAGAGAAAGATAAATATCATATGATTTCACCTATATGTGGAATCTAAAAAAAATGATACAAATGAACTTATTTACAAAACAGAAAGAGACTCACAGATATAGAAAACAAACTTATGTTTACCAAAGGGGAAAGAGGGGAAGGGATAAACCGGGTGTTTGGGTTTAATGGATACACACTACTCTATATGAAATAGAGAAACAACAAGGACCTACTGTATAACACAGGGAACTATATCCAATATCTTGTAATAACCTATAATGGAAAGGAATCTGAAAAAGAATATATATATATACACATACACACACACAAAAAACCAAAACAAAAACAGCACAACTTAATTGGAGAACTTGATGGATTCAACCACTTCAAAATTTTAAAATGACATTGTATAAAAAATTAACACACAATGACATACTTTAAGGAAGTGTCACCTAGAATATAGAAAGAATTCCTGCAAATCAGCAAGAAAAACAGAAAGTTTACAAAATGGGCAAAATGTAAATAGGCAATTTGCAGAGATAGAGACCCAAAAAATAAAAGCCCACGTCAATAAGGAGGCATGAAAAAAAAATAGTCCTAAGGAAAAAAATTAAAGAGCTAGATTATCTAGACAAATAATGTGCCATCAAACTCATGTACTCACATACCGTGTAGGACTAAAGCTCAAAGAATAGGATGAAGCTTTGATTAGATGGCAAAACAGGCAGATTCAATTCCTGGTAGCTTTAACCAACCATAACTTTATTGATCTTATAGGAAGAAAGGACAATAAAAATCTTCAACTTCACCAATCTTAACATGATTTATCAATGATACTGTATTAGTTGCCCAAACAACTATTTTCCATCAAGGGATATTTCATGCTTTTTTAGCCCTAATTCCTATTGCCTCTGGAATTTCACAATGCCAAATCACAGAGACTCAATCTTCTAGAATTCTTCATAAGGTACTCATTTCAATGCCAGCGTGTTCATTAGATCAAATGAGAGATTTTAGAAGTCCTACATACTTTGATATATTAAGTCGATATAAGAGAAATGTAAAACTAGAACTTTACATGGTACTTTCACTTTAAGTCATCATATGATTCAATTACACTAGAAAGTTTTTGATACAATATAATATGTATGCAACTCACATTGTGCCTAGTCCAAAACCAAAGGCAGAACCTTAAGTTTCCTGGAGGTCTTCATTTTTTTTTTTTTAGCAAACTTCCTTCTTACTCAAATAATGTAACTCTCAAGCAGCCACTTCTTATTGGTTCTAAGGAAACATCCATACCCCTGTATTCCTAGCCAGGCTAAGTAATTTTAGGCAGCTATTAAGATAACTTGATGCAGTTGTAGCTGGCTCCGCTGCTAGATGCCAGATGGTCTAGAGGCACCAAATGCTTAGGACTCAGGAATAAGGTCATCCGAGAAGTTAGCATATTCATGCAGAAGAGTGAGCAATTATTGCTGAGGGTCGAGATGTTTCACAAGCATCTCTACAGCTATGCCTTTAAACATTTTGCAGATGTAAGTTGCTATCCTAAGGGTAAATTTATATCATTAATTAGATCAGCATGTACATAATGTTGGAGTCCCTAGTGCTTGTATATAACTATTTGCCAGTAAGAATGGAAGAGCAATATCTAATTCAAATACTATGGGCCAACTACCATTGTCTCATATTGTACCAGAAACACACATGTTGAAATGTTGCTGCAAATCATTACTCCATGCAGCTCAACACTTATTTATAACTGAATGGAGATATAAGATGGACATAAGGATGCCTGATTAACTCATGTGTAATCTGTGAAACATAAGCTACATACCCTTATAGGTTGTTATTTATGGAGCCATTGAATTAATATTTTATATGGTTATCTTTATATTCTCTGGACATATTATATATCTAAGAATCAACTATTTCTATGAGTAAAATTTTAGAGTTATTATTCCATCATTCAGTTGATTCACTTATTAATTTAACAAACACTTACTGAGCACTCTTTTAGGTGCCAGAGGTACAGTGATAAAAAGGACTGACAACTCTTTTGATGTTATGGAGCTTGCCTTCTAGGAGATTCATTTTGTATAAAGTCTAGATGACAGACTGGTAGATATGGCGACTTCACGTGTATCCCCTTGAAAGTGTACGTGAGTGGCGTAACGCGCTGAACTATTCTATCCTCTGCACTTGTAACTACTTCCTCTTATATTTTTAACTTCTACCTTCTTACCCTCAGGTGTTCAGGGATGTCAAGAAAGCATCAAGTAACAGTGTCCCAAACCCAGTGGGAAAAACATAGCAATTGCATATTCTCAGACTTCATTTTACTCCCCTTGTCTTCAGCTTTTGGAATTTCTAATCATTTCCACTGTGAAAAATGTCTTCACTTAGCCTCCAAGATCTTACTTTCTCTTGGTTCGATTCCTATCAATAGACTTCTTCAGAGTTTTAATTGTTGCTTTCTCCTTATTTTCCTAACCTCTAAATACTGTAGTGATTAAGTTCTCAGTCTTCGAATTATTCTTCTTCTAACTAATTTCCTAGTGTCATCATTTAATATCATGTCTTCAGTATCTCCTACTTGTTGAGGACTTCCAAATAGATATCTATTCTGGACCTACAAACATCTCTACTTGGATGTCCAATGGACATCTTAAACTTAAAATATGAACCTAACTCCATGCCAGTGCATTTGCTTTCTGTTTCTTCTTGCTACATTTTTCCCAAGATAAATGCATGGCTGGCTACCTAACTTCCTTCAGATTTCTAAGCAAATGTCACTTGCTTTAGGAAGCCTTCCCAGATCATCCTGTATAAAATAGCACCATTCCCACCCTCCCATCCCTGGTTGTATTCCCTGTCTTTGTTACCTGAACTTATACTTCTCCAAAACACTTATTACTAACTGACATATTATATATGTATGTACTTATTGTCTGTTTCCCCAGCTAAAATTAAGCTCCAGGAAGCTGGGGGTTACTTCCTACTGTGTTATTGGTACACAGAACAGCACCTGGAAAGTAGCTGGAACTCAATAAATATTTTTCAAATCAATGACTGAATTTTTAAATAATCTCTTCTGTGGCTCTGTCTACCTATTTACCTACCTACCTACCTACCTACCTACCTAATTTCTATGCTTTGCAAGCTGCACTGATTTGGGATGGAAATGATGATTTTTCAAAGGTGGTATCAGAATGCTGTTTTGGATTTTGGAATGAAAGAAGTCCAGCCTCTTAGTGCTAAGAGACTTCGAAAGATAATATAGCTCCATTTCTTGTTCTATAGAGTGTGGCTTAGGAAGAAAAAGAGTTTTGACTAAGGTTACACAACTAATAAGAGGCAGAACCACTGTTAGAGCCCAGGCTTCATGCCTTTGCAGCCAGTGCTCTCCAACCAAACCCCTATTAGGAGGCATTGCTTCTCCCTGGCTGCCCACAGCAGCCCAATCCTTTCTGGCATTATTTTAAAATTGTCCTTAATGAATTACACACAGATAGAACTAGAGAAAAATCTGGTTTTATGAATAAAAATGTCACATACAGATAATTTCAGGGGAAAAAAGGAAAACATTTCTGGATACTTAAGACCTAAAACTTAACTCTGTTTGCAAAATGACTAGTTTAAAACAAGGCAACATCCTAGGATATTAAGAAACAGATTTAATATCCCCTAACAAATAGTTATACTTTCATAGGTGGAGAAAAAATCCACGCAGGTAGGTTAGTGAGAAACAACCATATAAATAGAGGAAATAGCCTAGAAAAGTTAAAAAAAATCAATTAAAATATTTCTTGACCCTGATGGTGTAGGTGCTGTAAGGGATAAAGCAAATTCAGTCTAAATACAGGATCTGATCTAAGGTTTTTCCCATACAAAGACACAAAGTAAAGAAGTTTGAATTCCATAAGAAGCAGTAGAGCATAGTGGTTACATATACTCTGTTCTTTGGATTTGCATCTAACACTCCCTCTGCATAGATGTAATAACTTAATTGTGTTATTTAACTTCTACAGGCCTCAAACTGTTGATCTGTAAAACAGGATTAAATATCAACTATGGCATATAATTGTTATAAGAATCAAAATAGGTCATAAATCTAAATGATTTACACACTGTGGCATCCATTTTAGAGTTCAAAATATTATGGAATGGTACTAGTAAAATTTAACTAACTGCAATATATAATTAAAAATAATTTCTAAAACTTTTAAAAATAGTATTTATGAAAAATGATCTAAAATTTACCAAAATCACATTTGTAGTTGATCATTTGCTGAGTTTTTCTAACACTTGGGGTACTTTATAAAACATGAACAATTTTCATTGATCAAGTCTATCAATTTTCTGTACTACATGAACTGAAACCATCTCCTATGCAATAGTATGATAGTAATCATAGGCAGCCTACTCTGTTTCCCAAAACATGATAATTTCAGCATGTAGATGTGTTTGCCTACAAAACCAAACTTGTGGACCTCAAAACATTCATTTTACCATGACGATTTAAGAAAGAAGATTGTGACCCAATTTTTGATTGTCTAAAGTCCTTGGAGATGAGAGTAGATTGAACAAGATTGGTAGATGAGATCAGAGAGGTATTAGGACAGATAATACAAAGTCAACCTGGCTACTGCTGTAATTATCACACCCAATGCTAAGCTCCAAGGATCCATTGGTCTGCCACATGTGAACCCTTGGGTGTCCAGTCACAATCACACACCTATATCAGTTCCTCTTGAGGTCTAATATTGCCAGATGAGTATTACAGTCTATACATTCTTTCACATGTCACATTTAATGGAGCTCTAAGTTCTTCACACATTCACTTATTTTAATCTTAAGTCAAATATTCACTGAGTGCCTACCATGTGCTAGCCATTGGACTAGGTGCTGGAGAAACACTCTGCCCCCCTGGAGCTTACACACTAGGGTGGGAAATTAATAAGAGGAAAGTAACAAACAAGTGAATAACCCCTTTGATAAGGACAATGAAGCAGAGAGAGCATATGTCATAATGCTGTATAACCTTTTCCTTATAATGAATTTTAATTATTCTGCCAGTAATCCAAGACAGCATTATCTTCAACAAAGCCAAACTCCTTTGAGGTAATCACAGAAACTTAGGTACAGTGAAATACAGCTATCAATTCACTCTAAGCATGATTATCAGTTGAAGCCTGAAATACAAAGTGTGTGTGAGTATGTGTATTGGAAAGAGGTAGGAAGAAATGGGCAGCTAGGGGATGAACTTCAGGAAGACAGAAGAAAAGAAAAAAGGAAGGGTAAATAGAGCTAAATTCTTACATCAATTATGAAGGTCATTTTGCTCAATCTTTCAGATTTTAGATTTTTCTAGTATGGGACAATTGGCCTTTCAGAGTAACTAGTGACTGAATACTAATATAAAGACATTGTTTAGTTCACCATCAGACACTTACCGTTTTCCTCTAGTTTAACTATTTAGAAATGTACTCTCTAATTTTTATTCCTATAGAACATATTTTTAACAATTTATTTTCAGAGTTAAAAGACATAATCCTTCCTCCAAAATTACATGTTCATATATTGTTTTTATTACATTTTCACCCAGTTACCTACCATGTAAGCAAGTAAGAGATTTAAAACAAAAGCAATGAACTGGCATAATACAAAGACTTTTCTGACTTCAATGTCATTTTTGAAGTAGAAATTCTTGGGTCATTCCTTCCTGGCTTTAATTAAATACCAACACCTATTTCTATCACTTTCAAAATGTTAGGGGGAAAATGCAGAAACCTTCTCTTAGAAAATCCTTTCCAATACTGGGATGCTTTGAAGCCACAAACTCTAAAATAAAGTCATCTTCCCCTCCTCCAACCAATACTTGTAAATAATGGATGTGAACATACACTTAAAAAAAATCCTACCTGGATACAACTCTTACCTGCATCTCTTGACAAAAGGAAGCCAATGGCCCAAAGAGAATCTGACATTGCTCGTCAGCAGTGTATGTCATCTCTGGCAACTTGGAGGGAACCATCACGGAATTGACACTCTGGGGATTTGTCTGTAGCAAGCAGTTACTGGCCTTTGACCTGGCGATATGCAGATATGTGTAACATTTTGAATTAACTGCAAAAAGGTGTTATAATTAGTTAACACAGCAACAGGAAACATTTTGATACTACTAAAATATGTTCTTACTTTTATTTATAAGCTCTTCTATTGAATGCTCATAGAAATTATCCCATGTATGAGAATCATTTGTTTATAATTATTACGATAAACCTAATAATAAAAAAAGTTCAAATTAACAGGACTTTTTGTTTTTAAAAATCTTTCATATGGATTAACTCAGCTAATCTACATAACACTGTGAGGTGGTTATTATTTTACATATTTATAAGATGAAGAAGCTCAGAGAGTAACTTGTCCAAAAGTAAGGTATGAAGGTAAGAAATCAACTATATTCTGGGATTTAAGGAATCTATGGAAAGCATTCTCAAGTGACTATTAATAGTGTGAAAATTTTTCTACTTGACATTGTACTACAACTTCTATTTATGGGGTAAAATTTAATTTTATCATAGTTCTGATTCATGAGAAGACAACTACATAAAATCCTGCACTCATTAGGGCCTACTGAGGGGCTACTGTTGCAGTGACAAAGAGAATGCCCAGACTCTACTGCACATATTTCTGGAAAGAGTTATAGTAATGTAATAAATAGATTTTAATATTCATTTGACAAAAAGTTAGCTTGACAATTTAAATAGTATGGAAAAATAAATTTGCATAGTGAATTTAGCTAGTTAGATGTTCCTATATTTCTTACTTAGACTTTTGGATACTTTAAGCATCTCTCACTCACTAATTGGGACTTAACATAACATCTACTGGTACTGTTTCAGCTTCCCCTTCTATTACTGAAGGAAAAAGTAAAGAACAGGGCTTTAAAATGAAAATTAGAACAGTAATACTTTTTTTCATTTCCTTTTCCAACCAGGTAGAAGCTACGTATTACCAAAGTTGAAGGTTGAAAAGAGGAGAATCAAGGACTATTATAATGGTGAAAACTATGCATTGACATTAATGAAAAAAGATTCAGAGTGCAGAACTACCACAGTGGAAAGGTGGAGCTTTTGTTAAAGAGGTTCTTTATAACAACAGATGTAGAGGGATGAACAATGAAAATGTTTCCACTGAGAAATTTTGAAGAGGCAATTAAATATTATGAAAGATTTTTTATCATTATAATAACTTTCAACCTTACAAATCACCTTGCCCATCCTCTTGTTTGAAAGTGTGGAAACTAAGAAACAAGTGTGTTAAATATGTCCCAGTTCGCACCATGAGTCAGTGGAGAACCAGGAGTGGAACCAAGTACCTTGATTCCTAATCTGGTGGCTGTTCCCCTCTGCCACAGCACTCTCCCAGGTTGGTAGAGGAAGCAGGCACACATACACACTCATGACACAGCAACAGCTAGTGACCTCAGTACCTTAGAAATCTTTCCAAATCTTCCTTGCTACATCGGGACCACGAGACATCACCTAGATTTTGTCCTTTAATCCATTCACCAGACATGATATGAAGACCATCAGCACATGATGGGTGGTCATTGTCATGATTAATCCCCATGCTGATTTGGAATATAAAATTTTAAAATTACATTAGATAGATATTTTTAACCTGTTATTATAATTGCAATTAAATAACAGCTAAATAATTAAAATAATGAGAGAGAAATTCGTTTTTTAATTTTTAATTTTATTTTTTATTGAAGTAGAGTTGAATTACAATGTTGTGTTAATTACTGCTGTACAGCAAAGTGACTCAGTTATTTATATATATATATATATATATATATATATATGTACATTCATTTTCATATTCTTTTCCATTATAGTTTATCACAGGATATGGAATACAGTTCCGTCTGCTATACAGTAGGGCCTTGTTGTTTATCCATTCTATATATACCAGTTTGCATCTGCTAACCCCAAACTCCCACTCCACCCCTCCCACACCCTCCCCTCCCCTTGGCAACCACTGGTCTATGCGGAGAGAAATTAGTTTTGTTTTTTTTTTTTTAAGTTTTTTTGATGTGGACCATTTTTAAAGTCTTTATTGAATTTGTTATAATATTGCTTCTGTTTTATGTTTTGGATTTTGGCCACGAGGCATGTGGGATGTTAGCTCCCTGACCAGGGATCGAACCCGCACTCCCTGCACTGGAAGGTGAAGTCTTAACCACTGGACTGCCAGGGAAGTCCCGAGAAATTAGTTTTAAAGGTCAACATAATTAGATTTCAGACTGATTTATTTTTAAAATTTTATGGTCTATATTAAAGGTCAATGTTTTTACTTAGTAAAAAACATTCTTCCAATCAATCTAGTAAATAACATGCTTAGTTCACCTGTATCAAAATGATCTATAGATATATTTTTGACATAGTAGTAGGTAGGAAGAACATAGAAATGGTAAGTTTCTATTCAATCACACTAGATTCTTGCTCTTGACTAAAGATCCTTTATTCATTCCTTTTATCAAATCCGAAAACACATTAAAGTATTATTTTTCCTCAAGTGCTTCACGAGATAGTCTTCCTCCACTTATCATAAAACACAAACTGTCCCTGGGAAACCTGCACACTCTTGGCCATCTTCATCTTTTCTACTGAATCCTGAATCTGTTGCTCCAAGTTGTAACTCTATTCTAAAACTCTGACTTATCTTCTGATGGACGTATTAGAAGACTGTTAAATTCAGTATGTCTAAAAGCTGCCCTTAATATTTTCTCTTTCAAACCTCCATGTACTCCTGTATTCTCTTTCTCGTTTGTTCTCTTTTGTGTGCCTTTGCTAGCCCAAGAATCTACAGGTCATCATTTATTCCTTCCTCTCCCAAATTATCACCCAATTATTTACTAATTGTTAGGGGCAAGCCCTGCTAATCTACTTTCTAAATATTTCTTTCAACTGTTGTTTCCTTTCAATTCCTTCTGTTACTATTAAAGAGGATTATAAAACTATTTAATCTTGAAAATTACTATGGCATTCTGAGTGGGTTCTGTGCTTCTAATCTTTGGCAACATTCTCCCTTTTCCTCCTGCCCTGCTCCAGTAAGATCTATTTAAAAACACAATTGGGCTGCCTTTCGTCTGCTTTTCCATTACCTATATAGCAATTTCCAGCTCCTTAACATGGTACGCAGTTTCTTAATCTTCTTCCAAGCCATTTATTGCATTTCTTTTCAGCAAGAGTAAATGATCTGTAGTTTCCCAAACATTATGTTGTTCCTTATTCTCTTGCATTTTCTCTGTGTCATACACCATAAAAAAGGGGTTTATAAGCTTGAATTAAACAATTCTATGAGGTAGGAACTATTATAATACCCTTTCTGCTGATGAGAAGTAACTTTCCCAAGGTCATACAACAAGAAAGTGGAAAGTAGTGATGTTTGAATTGAGGAGTCTGGCTCTAGAATCATGTGACTAACCACTGAAGTCCACTCCCTCCCTGACCCTATCCAAAGTGCCTTGCCTTCAATGCCTTTCCCTGGATAAATTCTACTTGATCTTCAAGATTCACGTAGATTACTTTCAGGAGGTTTTCTTTTACTAAACTCCCACCTCGCCTACATGTACTGTCTCTGTTTTCCCAACACAGGATTCTGTGAACAACATTACTACAGTGTTTTCTACATTGTACTGTATGTTTTTACTTTTGGTTATCTCTCCAGTTTCTTGAGGATAGGAACTTACTCATTGCTCTAAGATCCTGGCAAATGGGAACCATACTCTATAAATGGTATTTAAATGTTGAACCAAGTCAGCATGCATTTGGGTTGGCCAAAAAGTTCGTTCGGGTTTTCTGCAAGAGGTTATGGGAAAATACGAATGAACTTTTTGGGCAACCCAACAGAATCACTTCTATTTCAGTAAAAGTTGCATATAATCTCCTATGAATTCTCATAATGAGGGCATTAAAATAACTGTTTGTGAGAGAGTTAATACTGAAGAAGTAGAAAGAGGAAAGCTTGGTTTTGCACATGCTAAGTTTGAGATGATGGTAAGATAGTAAAATTCTCCCTTTTCTCATTGTGTAATGATCTAGATAATAAATAAAATAGTCTTTCATAAAAAATTTGTGAACAGGAATATATATATGATATTTTAAAATACTAATAAAAGAATATTGTTATAGAAGTTGCTAAAGGAAATTACAATTATACTACCTATATTTTCTCATATGAAAATGAAAAATTTCAAGACTATTGAACTACATTTTTTGTTAAATAAACTAAAGATTTAAATCAAAATGGTTAGATTTAATGTTTTTGAAAGAAGAAAATGATATAGATGGAATTAATTAATTTATGAAGAAGAGTAACGAATTAAAAGTTCATTATGTTTGCTAACTTGAAGATTATGGAAATTATCTAAATAAAATTTAAAATATACTGTTGACTATCATCCTTCACTTTTAGTGTTAGAAAAATTCAGCTATATGATACACCATATTTCTCTTTCCTCGTCTAACTAATGTCCTTAAATAGGGTTTGTATCAATACATATTAATAGAATGACTGACAGAGAGAACAGGAAGAAAAATGTTTTCATACTTTGAAGATAAAGAGAAAAAGTAAGACATGATATGGAGTAGGCAGGGGCCAATTCACTTACTGAGGGCTAGAGTGAAAGACGTAGGAGTTAGATTTGAATCATGTATCTTCCCCTTATTCATGTGGCCAGAGGCAATTTAAATAATAATAAAAGAATAAACGTGCCTCAGTTTTCTCATCTGTTAAATATACTTTCCTGACTGGTTGTAAAGGTTACATGAGGATGATATAAAATGCCTGGCACAGTGCCTGCAATACAGCAGGAACCCATAAGCCTTTTTTTTTTTTTTTAAACTGGGGCAGTAAATCAGAGAAGTTTTATCCTATCTCTCTAATTTGTCAAAAAAACAGAGATAACCATCATTAAAGGCAATCTGCTGTATTGGCTGACTTTCATGAAAGTGGAGATTTAAGAAAAGCCAAGTAAATAATAATGGCAAGAAGTTACTTTGTCTGGATGTTAAATTAAAATAAGAAATTGTAAATACGCCACAATCTCCCAGGTTGATAAAGATGCCTAATGCAATGACTGTACGGTTCCAATGCCGCCCCTGCCTGCATCACTGTCTCACCTCCCCCAGGGATTCTGGCTGCAGCACACATTGCCGGGTGACCCTGTTATAACAACAGCCACTTGCCATGTGGAACATACTCAACTCTTCCATCTGTGGTGGTGCAGCCTTTCAAACCATACACAAATGTTATTATTTTTGAAAGGCAACTGGTCTTTTTCAGAAATAATAAAACTTCTTAAATAATGTGTCCATTTGAGAGAAGGAGAGGGACTCCTTCCAAGATTTAGCAATTTGGACATTTTCCCAAAGCAGTGTAATGTTATTTTCCAAATTGGGAAGATTACAACTTCTCATCCAGATGATCATTTTCCTTTTGGGATCCTGATTCTCATGTAAGAAATTAGCTACAGCCATGGAGAGATCTGGTGATTCAAGCATTGTTTACCATTAGTTCAATTTTCCTAAAGCTATTTAACTTGTAACAGAAGTTATCATTAAATTGGGACAGGGTTTTTTTTATAACCACACATCTGGAACTATCAGGAGACACTGCTTAGTTCTGATTCTACAGATTTGAAATAAAACAACTGTGAACCTTTATTTGTGCCAGTCACTATATTAATCATTTACAATGATATCATTTAATCCTCACAATACCCCCAGAATGTTTCTGTTATCATGACTTCTATTTTACAGATGAGGAAGGTGCTGAGGTTAATAGCAGAGCTGTGACTCAGACCCAGGCAGTCTGATGGTCAAAAGAAGTGAACGTTAAATCAACAAACTATAGATCAAAAGAATCCATTTACATATAAGGTTTATTTTCTGAATAATTTTAAATGTCTCCTGTCTGTTAGCAGAAACGCACCTTCACATATACAGTCCCATAACCAAGTCGCATGCACTGCGTGGAAAACATTCTCGAAGTAAGACATTAGCAACACCTCTCCTCACACTGTGCAACTGAGCTACATTTTAATAATCTCAGTTTAAATTCACTTTGACAAAGAGCCTTAGGCAAATAAACTCTCCACTAACATTGTACATGGTTGTCAAGTCAACTGAGAAAATATTTTTATCTTATAAAACTTCTCAACTTGTTTAAAAGTCTCTGCCAGGAAGTTTTGTGATATCCTGCGGAAAGCTGGAGAAGCATTTGGATTTTGAAGATGGTCCCTTTTGATGTTTAAAGAGTCAGAAAAGAGAACATTTATGAATTCACTCACATTTTTTGGATAATTTGGAAAGGATCCAATTTGTAAACAGTCATATTTTAAGAGAGTAAACTTTTTTGTGCTGAATACATTAAACATTTTGTCATGATATCTTATTTTCCACTAAAAGCCATATATTATATAGAAAAAAATTAATTAAAAAGAAGAAACAAACTATCACAAATGACACTTAATTTCATACCATTCAGTGGTTATATCTGATTTGATGTAACTTCACTCCTGTGTAATCATGGAAAAAAGCTCAACATTAAGAAATATGAGACATTTTCATTACTTTTTATATTTTAAATCATTTCACTTTGCACAAAACAAATATGTACTTCTGCTGGTAAGTCAAGAGGCAATGGAAAGTAAGTCAGCATCAAGATAAAAAATCAGAAGTCAAAAAATAAAGTAGGGGTACAAAAGGAGATTCCTTTTGACTTTGCTGTGTGTTACATGACAGTTTTATCTAGCAATTCAACAAATACTTGTTAAGAACACACTAAGTGCTAGGCACTGTACTGAGTTGGGGTCGTAAAAATGAGTAAGATCCAGTTTTTACCCTCAAGGAGTTTATCGTATACTGGGGCTGGAACACTCCATGCCTTGCCCTCATGCAGCTAAAAGATGCCTGGATCCTGTCCTTCTACGTTCCATAAAGCTCTCCCACCCATTCCTCCTTTTCCAACACTACTTCCATCAACCAAGACAAGAGGTGACTTTCTTCGCTTCTGGACTGTTGTTCTTCACTTCTGGATAACCCCTTCACACCTGGCCTTAACTCTTTGCCTTATTAAACAATTATTTAATTATTTTAACTCCTTATGAAAACATTAACAAAAACTAGTTCCCTAGGTAAAATCTTTCAATTTTCCTTGGCAAGCGATGATACTGAAAAAGTGAATAATGAACCAAAGGGCTGGTTAAAATGCAGATTCCTGAGCTCTACCCCAACCGATTAAAAGAGGCCTAAAACCTAAGAAACTGTATTTTAAAACATTTTCTCAATGATTCTTACTTAAAATTCTGAGAACCAATGAGCTACAAGATAAAATCCAAACTTTTTATCCTGTTTTCAAATAATCTGTAAACTGATTTCAATATAATTTCCACTGGAACAGTTAATTCCAGCCTACTGTTTTGTACAGTCCCTTCCTTTCAGAATGCTTTCCACAGCTTATTTGTATTTACAAATGCAACTTAAATTTTAAGACCTTCTTCCATATAAAGGACTATTCAATAAATTCTAGCACATATTTCTCATGATTCTTAACTTTTGTACGCTTCAAATATATGGCACAAAAACTATCAGAACTATCTTCTATTTCTGGTGAATTTTAAGTAATATATACAAAGTATTACTACCTAGAATTTAAGTGTTCAGAGAATAAGAATTATCATATTTTCTTTTTAATTCCTTAAATTGTAATAAATAAATACACATAGATTTTATCAACTAATATAGAATCATAGGAGCAACTAAATATTCTGTACATTTGATGGAAAGTTGAAACTAATGTGGCATCTTACTGACTTGGAGAAACCATAAGCCTGAAAAGTCTATGGATGATCTGCTCAAGGAAGGTTGCTTGCCTTACTCTAGACCATACATTTGCCAAGAGAAATGCATTAGAGAAATGGAAACAGAAAGCCAATTCTTGTATGGCTGTTCACTAGTTGGGTGATTTTTCTCCTCTTCCACCTACTCACTATGACACCCAAACCTACACTTGAAGTGAATCTGGTATGGGAGTGCTGCCACATCTCTGCTGGCTTATGTCCCATTCTGATTATTAACTTGGACAAACTACTTATTACTCTAACTGGTATCACTGTCTAAATAAAGTAGCAAATACAAAAACTGTGTAAGTGGTCTTACAAGAATCTCGACTTCTCTGGTGGCATAGTGGTTGAGAATCTGCCTGCCAATGCAGGGGACACGGGTTCGAGCCCTGGTCCAGGAAGATCCCACATGCCGCGGAGCAACTAAACCCCTGTGCCACAAGTACTGAGCCTGCGCTCTAGAGCTCCATGAGCCACAACTACCGAGCCCACGTGCCTAGAGCCCGTGCTCCACAACAAGAGAAGCCTCTGCAATGACAAGCCCTCACACTGCAACGAAGAGCAGTCCCCGTTCACCGCAACTAAAGCCCGCACGCAGCAACAAAGACCCAGTGCATCCAAAAAAAAACCAAAACAAAAAAAACCCGCCATAATAAGTACACTTCCTGCCAATCCAGTAAAAATTCTGAAGGGTATAAAAACACTCCTTGAGTGAACAGAGAGATGTATGGCCATTGGAGGCTGAAAATATCCCTGTTACATTGAAGCATTCATAAAAATAGTTATAATACTACTAATAATGAATTATTATTATTATTCATTCACTCTGTGTTATTCATTCTGTGTTATGAGTCAACCAATGTGCCATGCAATTAGAGCATCACCAACCTAACAATGAACCTTGAAAGGAAAACTTATCCACATTTAGGAATGAAGAAAATTAGTAAAGACAGATTGACTTGCCCAAAGTTCATTCAGAGAGTAGCTGGCATGACAAGAATTCAAGCCCAAGTCTGTGTTGCTTTAATACGCTCTCTCTCATCTGCCCACTGAGTAATTTCTATCCTTAACCAAGGCGTGTGTACTAGAGGAAGATACCTGTGACTTTTGCTGTATGGAATTCTAAACTGTACAATATGGAAACAGTGAACTTACATGTTGCTATTACCAATTTTAGTGGGTCAAGGAACATTAATTACAGAAAAATTAATTTTGAATATTTTAAGAAGCAACAGATTTCTAGAAATAAGAGTATATTTGTTTTTGTCTATTACAGTAATCTGTTATCTTATGTTTCCCATCCTAAGAGTCCTAGATAATGTACTGTCTTTATCTTCATTTCTTATTTACTTCTTACAGTTTGTCTACTCTCCCTTTAGAATATATCCTCTCTTTCTTATAGTAAGATATGCTGATGTAATCAATATACTGATACTGTATACTGATCTAATCAGTATATCATACTACAAGATATACTTACTATAAGATATAGTAGATATACTGATGGGCATCAATGCAGAATGAAAGCCAAAAATTTTATTTCCTTCTAAAAGGGACTCCTCTGGCATTCTGAGAGAGATTAGCCAAATTTATGCTTAAAGGATACCTCCTGGAGCGTATGCTACCTTCTTATTTAATTAGCAGAATTTTAGATTAAATAGTACTATTGCTGAAACTTCTGGAATTGTCCCTTCCAAGTCCATGACTTCAGGATGTGCATGAAACAGCTGAACAGGCCTGTAACCAAACTTCAAAGAAGACTCATCATAACTGATGTATAATTTAACTACTGTATTTCTATATAGTTAATTTTATATAAGAATCAAAATAGCATATGCCAGAAAGGAAAAATATGTTGCCATATTTGTATTTTTATAGTCATAAAACCATATTTTCCAGTCAATGAAATTGCATTCTTTGACCCAAACTAATTCCTCTTTCCCTGCTTCTGGAACTCAACTGCTTTCTACTCTGAATCTCAAAATGATTGTCCAAAAGGTGAGTATTCCTAAAACAAATGCTTATTCATTCATACAATAAATATTTGAGTTCCTGTAATATACAATGCACTCAACTTGGTACTATATGAGAAAAAATGTATTAGACACTAATCCTATTTTTATAGAGATTCCTGTCTAGTAGGGAGTGTATGTGTGTGTGTGTGTGTGTGTGTGTGTGTGTGTGTAAATATCAGTATAAATCAGTATATATTAGATATTTACAACTAACAGTGTAAGGGAGTTAAAAAAGGAGATACATTTCCAGCTGGACTTTCAGGTCTAATTTCACAAAAAGGATTACATTTGGTTTGACCATTAAAGGGATTACATTTGTCTTTACTTAATGGATAAGTAAAACTGAAAAAGGTATAAATCAGTAGGGCTGGGAGTTGGAATAAGAAAAAAGCATTAATAAAGACATGAAGCTTGAAAATTATGGATTGTTTACATTCATGAAATAGAGAAGTAGCTTATAAAGTTAGAAAGATAGATTGGGACCAATCTATAAAAGTCATGAATCTAAGGCTACGGAATTTGGAGTTCATTCATTAGGTGGTAAGGAGCAATAAAGATTTCTGAACTGAAGATCAGAACCATAATTCAGGAAGTTGAATCTGACGAAAGTAAGACAGATTAGAAAGATTAGGTGCTAAGGCAAGGAGACCACTGAGGTGGGTATTGCAATAGTCCAAGCCTGGATAATAACAGAAGAGGGAATGGACAGATGGGATAACTATTTCAGATGACCAATGAACAGAATTTGACAACTGATTATGGGAGGAGCTAAGACTAGAAAGAGTTAAAGATGTTTTAGGTGTCTCAACTTAAGAACTGATAACAATATTGATGCCAATAACAGAAATGCAGATGTCTGAAGAAGTGGGTTATAACCTGGCTCTACCTTGGTTTTACCCAGGCACAATTTCCATCAAAGCATGTAAGCAAATGTCATTGATTTCAAAGCCTTATTAATTACAAGGCATCTGCATTGTTGGTACTTTGGCAATACTTAAAACTTTAGCAGGTGCCCCAAATATTTGTTGCCTTCAAGGAGCTAACTTTGCATATTTATTGCCTCATTAGCCTCTCAGTTCCAAAGAAACTACTGAATTGTCAACTTAGTGGAAAAGCCATGTCTCTAGGCCAAAGTTTAATAAATATATATTAGTCTTTTCCCCTTGGTTCAAAAAAGCAAAACAAAAACCAGAAACATACAAGTATTTTGGCCATGTGAAAACATGTTCTGTGTTTTTATAATCACATAATTTATAAGTAATTTTCCCTAACTTATGTAATTTTATCCACTCATCATCTCTATGAAGTAGGCAATCTAATTACCAGATGAGATTCTTAATCAGTAAATAAATTGTATATGTTTAATGCAGTTTCTTTTAACTTTTAAAAATGCAGAACTCTGCTAGAGTTTTTTTATTTTCTTGACACCATGTATTACAAGTATAAATTATCATAAATGTGCTAAAGTCAAATTACAAAATTGTATCGTAAACTGTTTTCAAGACAAACAACTTTGTCTACAACCTTATATCCACACTATTATTTCAATAATAAAAACCTATCTTAAAAGGACAGTTTTTATAATTAGGAAAACAAAGTGCTGAGGCATCAGATACTAAATGGTCAAAAAATAAATACTATTTCATTAATATAAGACAGTGATCATTTTCAAGTCCTTATGATTACTTTTATTGGCTACTAATTTTTAAAGTAACGGGATAAATTTAACAAGTGAGAAAAAGATGAGATGCTCAACCATTCTAGTAAGCAAAGAAACACAAAAACAAATTAAATTATA
Organism: Mesoplodon mirus; assembly: GCF_964341445.2. Classification (NCBI taxonomy): domain Eukaryota; kingdom Metazoa; phylum Chordata; class Mammalia; order Artiodactyla; family Ziphiidae; genus Mesoplodon; species Mesoplodon mirus. The sequence goes on from NC_138980.1 coordinate 76,813,404, forward strand.
ATTTAACATGTGCTAAACTCAAAGCTGGGAAAATAAACTGAAACTGTATTTACCAGCAGTCTTCTATTTAAATTTGGATAAATATTGCCATATGGCCTCCAAAAATAGTGCCCCACTTACACGCCTCTCAAAATGTATAAGAATATCTGTTTCCTCACAGACAAACGCTTTTCATTCACTTACACTGTTAATCGAAACATCATTTAACAGCTATTTATTGAGCACAAATGAAAGGTGTGAGAGATACAATGTTAAACAGCAATGACAGCAGAAACAAACATTAAACAAAACAAGACACAGTCCCTGTCCTCAAGAAACACAATCTAGGGCTTCCCTGGTGGCACAGTGGTTAAGAATCCGCCTGCCAATACAGGGGACACAGGTTCGAGCCCTGGTCTGGGAAGACCCCACATGCCGCAGAGTAACTAAGCCCATGTGCCACAACTACTGAGCCTGTGCTCTAGAGACCACGAGCCACAACTACTGAGCCCACGTGACACAACTACTGAAGCCCACACACCTAGAGCCCATGTTCCACAACAAGAGAAGCCACCGCAATGAGAAGCCCGAGCATCGCAACGAAGAGTAGCCCCCGCTTGCCGCAACTAGAGAAAGCCCATATGCAGCAATAAAGACCCAATGCAGCCAAAAATAAATAAATAAATAAATAAAAGAAACACAATCTAATTAGAGATAGACATTAAATAATCATGCAAATGCAAACCTACAACTGTAAAAAAAATTAGGAATGAAAACTACATAGAATTAATAAGAGCAGATATGAAGGGATTTAACCTACCCATGGAATACTTCTGTGAAGAAATGCTGTGAAAGAAGAGTATGAGAAAATGAGGGAAGAGGACAGGGAGAGTTTTCTTGCCAAAGGAAGCATGTGGTCCTTACAGTGGGAGTAAATATGGATTCATCTGTGTAGATTTATGTAATCTGATAGTCGAAAGGAAAATTGCTTTGTGGTTTGACTGGCATCCTATTAACAACACTAGGCTATCCTCATATAAGCCATAAGAATATCTCGATGAGCAATGTGGTTATATCCTTTGCCATTTTTCTAATGGGACTTTGGTCATTTTGCAAATTTTTTTTTTTTTTTTTTTTTCTGTATGCGGGCCTCTCACTGTTGTGGCCTCTCCCGTTGAGGTGCACAGGCTCCGGATGCGCAGGCTCAGTGGCCATGGCTCACGGGCCCATCCGCTCCGCGGCATGTGGGATCTTCTCAGACCGGGGCATGAACCCATGTCCCCTGCATCGGCAGGCGGACTCTCAACCACTGTGCCACCAGGGAAGCCCTGCAAATTTATTTTTAAGAGCTCTTTTTATATTAAGGAAAATATTACTTTGTCATGTGTCAATATTACACATGATGCAAATGCTTGTGCTGACTGTGATTTATCTTCTGACTTTTGTATTTTTTTCCTTGCCTTGATATTTAATTTCAAGTCACTAATTTTATGTGAATTTTCCTTAAATATTTCTAGATTTCACACCTAGAATCACAGACATTCTCTATTAAAAGACTAAAAAAGAAAAAAGCCAACAAAACAAAAAATCTCACGTACAGAATCATTTTGGTGTGTTCCGATGTAGCGTCTAAGGTAGAGAAGCAGATTTCTGTTACTTTTGTTATTGAATGATTCATTTCCTTCCATTGATTGTAGGTGCAGCTTTTATTATATGCTACGTTTCCACATCTTTTCCTACATATAAGTGGAATTTTTTTTCTTACTCTCTCTTCCATTGACTTGTCTGCTTTTTCCAGCACCAGCACAAACTGCTTTATCTATTCTGAAATGTATTACAATCTGATAGTGCTCACCCTCCTCCTCCCCACAGTTTTTTTTTGTTTGTTTGTTTGTTTTAAACAAGAAATTTCTCATGTTGAGTTTTCCACATGGACTCTAAAATCAGGCTGTCTAAGGAATAAAGACACAGACCTACTAGAGAATGGACTTGAGGATATGGGGAGGGGGAAGGGTAAGCTGTGACAAAGTGAAAGAGCGGCATGGACATATATACACTACCAAACGTGAGGTAGATAGCTAGTGGGAAGCAGCCGCATAGCACAGGGAGATCAGCTCGGTACTTTGTGACCGCCTGGAGGGGTGGGATAGGGAGGGTGGGAGGGAGACGCAAAAGGGAGGGGATATGGAAACATATGTATATGTATAACTGATTAAATTTGTTATAAAGCAAAAAAAAAATAAAAAAAAATAAAATCAGGCTGTCTAGTAAAAAAAATTCTATTGATATTTTGGGCAGATTATATTAATTTATATATAGACAATTGTCTTTTTATAATATTGACTGTTCCTACCCCAAACCAGGAAATCTCTTTCCATTTATTTAAACCACTTTTATGACTCTGTGTGGTTAATAATTCTTCTTTTTATAAGTCTTTTACATTCCTTTGTAAGTATTTTCCTAGGTGTTTTATCTTTTTAATTTTTATTTTATTTTTTGCTATCTTCAATATAAGTGAAATTTTTTTCTTTCTTTATAGTTTGCAAGTGGCTCTTGTTCTTGTATTGGAAAGAAAAAAATTTTTTACACAGTTTTGTAACAGGCCAATAAAATTCTTTCACTGTTCTAATAGGATTTTTAGTAGATTGTCGGAAGTTTTCCATTTATACAAATGATACTCATTTTGCCCCTCCTTTCTAATTTTAAATTTATTAAATATTTTCATGAAAACAAATATATGTAATATATATGTGTACACATACTACATTGTATGTGTGTGTGTCTGAATGTGTTATGTAATATAAATAACTTAAGTATTAAGGAGATAAACAGCAAGGTCCTACTGTATAGCACAGAGAACTATATTCAATGTCCTATGATTAAAAGAAACAAACCACCCAATTAAAAAATGGGTGAAAGACTTAAATAGGTCACCAAAGAAGACATACAGATGGCCAACAGGCACATGAAAAGATGCTCAACATCACTAATTATTAGAGAAATGCAAATCAAGACTACAATGAGGTATTACCTCACACTGGTCAGAATGGCCATCATTAAAAAATCTAGAAACAATAAATGCTGGAGAGGGTATGGAGAAAAGGGAACCCTTTTGCACTGTTGGTGGGAATGTAAATTGATACAGCCACTATGGAGAACAGTATGGAGGTTCCTTAGAAAACTAAAAATAGAACTACCATATGACCCAGCAATCCCACTACTGTGCATATACCCTGAGAAAACCGTAATTCAAAAAGACACATGTACCCCAATGTTCACTGCAACACTATTTACAATAGCCAGGACATGGAAACAACCTAAATGTCCAACGACTGATGAATGGGTAAAGAAGATGTGGTACATATACAGAATGGAATATTACTCAGCCATAAAAAGGAATGAAACTGGATCATTTGCAGAGATGTGGATGGACCTAGAGTCTGTCATACAGAGTGAAGTAAGCCAGAAAGAGAAAAAAAATATTGTATATTAATGCATATATGTGGAATCTAGAAAAATGGTACAGATGAACCTATTTGCAGGGCAGGAATAGAGACCTGGATGTAGAGAACGGACATGTGGACACAGCGGGGGGAAGGGAAGGGTGGGACGAATTGGGAGATCAGGACTGACACATGTACACTACCATGTGTAAAATAGCTAGTGGGAACATGCTGTAAAGCACAGGAAGCTCAGCTCGGTGCTCTGTGGGATGGGGGGTCAAGTAGGAGGGAGGTCCAGGAGGGAGGGGATATAGGTATACAATTAGCTGATTAACTTCATTGTACAGCAGAAACTAACACAACATTGTAAAGCAATTATGCTCCAATAAAACAAATATCCTATGATAAACCATAATGGAAAGGAATATATTAAAAAAAAGAATATATATATGTGTAACTGAATCACTTTGCTGTACAGCTGTAATTAGCATAACATTGTAAATCAACTATACTTCAACAACAACAAAAAAGTATTAAGGGAAACCATCACACAAATAGGAAATTTGAACAAGACAAATTCTAAGATCCATGACCAACTTCTCTATCAGATCTTATATTTCTGCCTTCGAGAAGAAGGCACGCAAAGTGTGTGCTGTTGTAGAAATCCTTTTAGTCCTGAAGTCCTAAAGACAGTCTTGTATACTTTCTCTTAGAAGTCTCATCTGTGATGTATCAGTCTTTATTTTATCTGGAATTGATTTCTAGAAATGAGCTGAGGAAAGTGTTCAATTTTATTTTTATACATGTGGAAAACCAATTGTACCACCACATTTTTATAAACAGCCAACTTTCTTTACTGGTCTGCAATGACAGTGTGGTCAGATGTCAGGTTTTCAAGTAGGCATGGGCCTGTTTATGACTCTGTATTTCACTGTACTGCCTGTCAATATATGCATAAATGTCAAGATCTTAGTTACTATAGTCTCATGATAGGTCTTCATTTCCGTTAGAGAAAGATTCCCATGTTATTCTCCTCCTCATCCTCTTCTACCTTTGCCTCCAGCTCCACAGCTTCTCCAAGAATGTTTTGACTATTTTTGGCTATTTGTACTTATATGTAAATGTTAGAAATATTTACCAACTTATATAAAAGTTTATCATTGGAATTTCCATGAACCTCTAAAATATGTACAGCAGAATTGACATCTGTAAGATATTTCATTTATCCACAAACATGGTATATTTCCACTGATACAGGTTTGATTTAATGAATTTTAATAGGGGTATTTGCTTTTCTGTCTTTTGTTGGATTTATTCTTAAGTATTTTGTGTTTTCTATTGCTACAGTAAACAGCATCCTCATTTTTAATGATATTTTGTATTTTTGTGTTGACAGTTTTTTATATTTATCTTATATCCAATAGACTTACTATACTCATCAACTAATTCCATACTTTACCTTTGCATTATATTGTGTTTTTATGTAGGCAATCATATCATTTGCAAAGTAAAATAGCTTTGTTTCTTCCATTCTCATCCCTACATCTGTCATTTATTTTACTCTCATGCTGTACTGGTTTGTACCTCCAGTACATATATAGAAGTAGACATAGTGAGATCTTTGTGATTTTATTAAATTTATAGAGTATGTTTCTAATATTTAACAATTAAGAATCATGTTTCCCATTGATCTTGATAAATTTACATGAGTAAATTTTATTTTATTGGATTTTTTCTGCATCTACTGAGATAGTATAATTTTTGTTAATTACAAACAAATATTGTATATTAACACATATACGTGGAATCTGAAAAAAATGGTATAGATGATCTTATTCACAAAGCAGAAATAGACACAGACATAGAGAACAAACATATGGATACCAAGGGGGAGGGTGGAGGGTGGGATGAATTGGGAGATTGGGATTGACATATATACATTATTGATACTATGTATAAAATAGATAACAAATGAGAACCTACGGTATAGAACACGGAACTCTACTCAATGCTCTGTAGTGACCTAAATGGGAAGGAAATCCAAAAAAGAGGGGATATATGTATACGTATAGCGGATTCACTTTGCTGTACAGAAGAAACTAACACAATATTGTAAAGCAACTATACTCCAATAAATTTTTTTAAAAAAATCAGAATCTGTTAATTAATCTGTTAATGTGAGGATTAAGATTTTTAAATGATAAATGACCTCTGCTATACAGACATAAAATCAACTTTATTCTCTTGTATTAACTTTGTTTATTTATACAGTGCTGCTTTATTTTGAAAATGTTTCTTTGCCATTTTTGCATCATTCTCAGATAAGAAATAATTTATACTTGCTTCTTCATAATAGTCCTTTATTGATTTTCATATTATATTAATGCTAGCTTCAAATAATGAATTTGAGGATGTTCCTTCATTCTAGAAAATTTAGATTTTCTAAATTTCCTTGAAGCTATTGCTATGTGAACTTGTGTCTTCTTTGAAAAGATTCTAAAGTACTGATTCAATTTCTTTAAATAGTTATAGAGCTTTATGTCCTTCCATTACATTTTCTTAGAATTTTCCCATTTCATCCATTTAGCGTTTTGCCATGAAAGTATTTAGTGTATTTTCTTAGTATCTTTTTAATGTCTTTGGTATCTGTGTTACATCTCCTTTTCTCATTTCTAATACTGTTGAATTATGCCTGTTTTTCTCGATCAATCTCATCTTTGTCAATTTTATTATTTTTTTTTTTTTTGCGGTACGTGGGCCCCTCACCTCTGTGGCCTCTCCCCTTGCAGAGCACAGGCTCTGGACACGCAGGCTCACCGGCCATGGCTCACGGGCCCAGCTGCTCTGCGGCACATGGGATCCTCCCGGACCGGGGCACGAACCCACGTCCCCTGCATTGGCAGGCGGACTCCCAACCACTGCGCCACCAGGGAAGCCCTCATCTTTGTCAATTTTACTTGCATTTTCATATATTTAATTTTGGCTTTGTTATTCACATTTATCACATTTTTATTTTTCATTAACTTCTACTCTTCATTATTTCTTCTATTTTGTTTTTACTTTGTTGTTATCTTTCTAACATCTTAATTTGAAAACTTAGGGCATTAATTTCATCATAAAATTTTTATGTATATTTAAAGCTATTCATTTTCCTCTATGTGCTATTTTATCTGCAAGCTACACTTTCTAAATAGTATTTGTTATTGTTTAAACCTGAGAATATTCTGGTTTCCCTAATGATTTCTCCTTTGATCTATGGGTTTTTCAAAAGTATGCTTGTAAATTTCTAAATTTCTTAGTTTTTTTGTTACTGGATGTTTAACTTAATTGTATTATGATCAGAAAAATTCATCTGTATATTCATTTTTTGAAATTTGTTTAGACTTGTAGAATAAAACAATATATGGTCATTCTTTGTAACTATCCAGTATGTTTTAAAAGAGCAGGTGTTCTTTTATAATTGGCTGTAGGTTTTATATCTGCCCAATAGATCAATATTTTTAGTTGTTCAAATCTCTTCTCTTCCATATAGATCTTTTTGTTCACTTGATCTACCAGTTTCAGAGAGCTGTGTTAAAAACTCCCACTATGACTGTAGTTGTATCTCTGTTTTGTTAATGCTTGCCTTTATGCTGTGAAACTATGCCATTCGAATAGGGTTCATCCCAGACTCTGATGGATTCTTTTTCACTCCATGTCCTGAAGCAAACAAACCATTTGTTGCCAGCTGGCTGGAGATACACATTGCCATGTAAGGGGCTGTGAAGCTCTGGCTCCCTTTCACCAGGCTACAATAAACCCTCAGCTCCTCCATCCAGTATTAAGACTTAGCCTCCTGTGAGTGAGAAATTCCATCTCTTTTATATCAATAGGTTACTTCTATATCTAATATGTGAAAATTTTTCTTTCTGGCTCTTTAGCTTGACTATTGATTTAAAAAATCTCTCTTTGGTATTTTTAGGTATTTAAAATGGGGAGGGGAGATTTCAATGTCTTTACAATGTCTATGAATCCAAATCATAATGTTAATTCCAATCTAAATTTTTAATGTGACAGTAAATGCAAACTTATTACTTAGATAAAACAACTGATTTCCTCAAGCAGAATATTGTATTCATTTCTACTAGACAATTAGTACTTTCATATATTCAGCTGTTCTACACGGTTTAGGAGGTTATATATTCTACATTTTTAGTAATCAATTTATTGAATAAAAGTACATACTACGTGCCAAGTATGCAAGTACTACAGTTCTAGAGGTTGGGAATACAACAGTGAACTAAGGAGTCAAGAATTTATCATATACATACAGATAGATTGATAGATATGTAGGTGGACAGATAGACAGATAGATACACAGCTGAATTGGAAACATTCTATGAAGAAAATTAAAGTCGGCAGAGGAGGATAAACTGGGGTTGTGATTATATTTACATCTGTAAGACATTTTATCAGAAAGGCCTCACTAAGGTGACACTTGAGCAGAGAACTAAAGAAGAAAAACAGAGACAGCCACGTGGCTGTTCTGGAGAAGAATACTGCAGGCAGAAGGAAAAGCAAAAGGTACAGGGTTTGAGGTAGATGTTTGCTTCATGTGTTTGAGTTACAGAAAAGAGGCTGATGCATCTAGAGCCCTCTTAGTAAGGAGGGAAATGGTAGGCTGGAAGTGAAGGAGGCTAGACTATGTAAGGTCTTGTGGGGCATTTTAAGGGCTGGGAGTTTTACCAGTATGATAGGAAGCTACTGGAAGATTTTGAGCAAAGAAGTCAGGCAATTTGCTTTGTTTTAGAAGACTGTCCCTGGCTCTGAATTGAAAACAGGCTGTAGGAGGCAAGGGATGAAAAGTAAAGATCATTTACGAGGCCACTGTAATAATCCAGATGAGAAGTGATATTGGCTTGGCCCAGAGTGGTAGCAGGAGAATTAGTGAGAAGTAATCAGATTCTGGATGTATTATGAAGGTGGAGTCAACAGCTGATGAATAGAATGTTGAGAGCGAGAAACAGAGAGGGCTCAAGGACAGTTTCATGGTGTTTGGCTGAGTAACTGGAAGGATGGAGCTTCCACTTTTTGTGATAGGAAGACCTCAGGGAAGGGCACTTCTAGGGTGTAGGGAATCATTTCTGCATGTGCATGCTGGAATAAAGTCTCACTCCATGTAGCCTTGGGTATATTTAAAAACACATGGGGACTTCCCTGGTGGCACAGTGGTTAATAATCCGCCTGCCAATGCAGGGGACATGGGTTCAAGCCCTGGTCCAGGAAGATGCCACATGCTGTGGAACAACTAAGCCTGTGCGCCACGACTATTGAGCCTGCGCTCTAGAGCCTGCGAGCCATAACTACTGAGCCTGTGTACCATAACTACTGAGTCTGTGTGCCACAACTACTGAAGCCCACACACCCTAGAGCCCCCACTTGCTACAACTAGAGAAAGCCCGTGCACAGCAACGAAGACCCAAAACAGCCAAAAATAAATAAATAAATAAATAAATAAATAAATTTAAAAAAACCCATATTATTTTAATAAAACTTTACCTAATAACTTATTAAAAGTTTCATACAATAGCTAAAAATGCTCTAAACAATTTGAGTGTGCATACAGCACCTTTTCTATAATAAAATTTCATTGACATTCTACACATAAGAATATTTTACTAAGATAATTACTATATTAAAACATTCACTTATTTAACACATTTATTGTTTGCCTAGTATGTACCGAGCACTATCAAATGGATTAGGAATTTCATGATAATAAAAAATAGGCATGGTTCATTACCCCTTGGAGCTGAAAGCCTATGAATAGATAAATGAATACACATTTATAAAGAGATGGTGGCATTAAGTGTTTAATAGACTGACCTACACAGAACACGTCCTATAGGAAATGGTTATTGATAAGATGTGTGAATTATGATCAGTAGGACATAATTACTCAAAGATGTTCCTATCCTTGTAAGGTAGAGGGTGTAGCATGTGCCAATGTCCTGCAGTGTGAAGAACCACGGTACATTAGAAACACTGTAAGAACTCTAATGTGGCTGCAGTGCTGAGAATGAGAGGGAGCGTAGTGTGAAGTACGGCTGAAGACATTAGGTTGGGGACAGATAATAAAGAGCCAGCCCAGAAGTAAGTTAAGTGAGTTAGAAGTACCCTTCTGCATTTCTGACATAGCATAGTAATTAACAACATGGGCTTTGGATTTGGACAGACTTGACTTTGAACATCCACTCAGTCATTAGCTGTGCGAGCTTTGGCAACCATCATCCCTAAAGTAAAGCTAATATTATTGCCTTCCTTCCTCAGGTGGGAGCAGAAGTCTTTGGTCTCAATGTGCTAAGTCAGTGTAAAGTTTTGTTGCCCAATAAATCTCCAGATATAGCAAGGTCAGAAAAATACTCACAGGATTACGTTACTAACAATTATCTTTCAAATTATTATTTCCATAATAATTTATATATTTTATAATATCTAAGACCTGGGGCTAATTTTTAGTAAAAGCTCACCCAATATTAAAGGGTTTATTTTATTTTCAGTTGGAATTCACAGAGAGGGCTGAATTACTTGTGGCCCTAAAGGAAAAAGTACGTGATATGTATATATGGTACATATATGTATATATTCATATTTCGTGTATATATATACACACACACATTTATATAACAAACAAATCTAAAATACCACTAAAATGTGTACAAAAGAACAACTTTTATTATTTGCAATGGATTGTATCACAGAATTTATGTCTAAAAGGACTGTACAGAATATATGAGGACAGAGATAAACAATTCAAATAAAAACCGCCTTTCAGGCTAAAAATAAAAACATTCCTCTCTGGCAACCAAATGTGACTCCTCTGTAATACTGACTTAGAGTGAATAACTGTTATGTAACAGGGCTACTCAAAGTGTGGTCTGGGCAATGGCTGCCAGAAGGTGAACTCTTTTTTTTACAGATCTGTAATTAGATAAGCGGCTGGCATAGAATGTAAATCAGCTACATCATTAAGCACACAGTTTAGTTCAACTGACATTTTTTTTTAATTTCAAGACTTTTTCAACAAAGCGAGCAATGTGCTATATTCTGGCATAGCTCCTTACCTCATCAGAGACCACATTTCCAATATAAGATCAGTTATTGAGCAGCTAATGAGAAAATCAAATTTAATGGAGAGAATTGTACTACACACTAAAGTAGATTCTAGATGACCTTCAAGTGTTATATGGCAATAAAGCGAGACGAGAGATAGAGAGCAGGAGGAGAAGAAAATAGAAAACAACTAGACAAAAATTTTTTCCTAATTGTAGAATGAGGAAGCACTTCCAATTGCAAAAAACTGTAGAAAAAATAATATGAGATTTGACTACTAAAAAACAGTCTGCAGGTCAAAAACTTTAAAAGACAAGATTAAACTAAGAGAACTAGGAAGATCTTAACAATATATTTGATCAAAAAAGAATGTCCTTAACATCAGAAGAACCCCTAAAAAATTAATCTCTCTTAGTTTCAGTTTTCTCATCTGTAAAAAGATGATAATACTTACTTCAAGACTTCTGTGAGATTGGATTAGATATGAATAAACTGTTTAGTACAATGTCTGATAAGTATTTTAAATTATTTGATAGTCTTTAGCAACATAATATAAATATGATATTCTAAAACTTTAAAAATACTGTGTAATTGTGCAGTTGAGAGTTAACTCCACAAGCTTGTGTGGTCCCAAACCTGCACATTCTAAACAAAGGTCTGGGACTTGCCTTGCTCTTCAGAGCTAACTCTAAGCCCTTGAAATATCCTGCCTAATAAAAAAGTATTTGTTTACTTGGGGGCCCTGGGACATGTCCAATAGTTAATACTAACAATGTGATTTGTGGTGGGGGACTTAGAACAGCTTGACCTCTGTAGGGAATAGGTGGTCAGCCATGCCTACGTGACTAAATTCCACTAAAAACCCTGAGTACCAAAGCCCAGGTTAGCTTCTCTAGTTGGCAGTATAATGTGCGTGTTCTCAGACATTATTATTGAGAGAATTAAGCATAGTCTGTACAACTCCACTAGAAGAGGACAAGTGGCAGCTTGCGCCAGGTGTCCCCTGGACCCTGCCCTGTGTGCCTTTTTCCTTTGCTGATTTTAATCTATATCCTTTTACTGTAATAAACTATCATTAGGAGTAAAACAGCTTGGCTGAATTTTATGAGTCCTTCTAGCAAATCATTGAACCTGAGGGTGGTCTTGGGGACTCTCTCTCCACACACAGTAATGTAACCACAATTAATATATTAATAATAAATTACAGCTTGAAATCAAAGTATAATCTCTCACTTTAAGAAATTTTGTTCATAAAGATGATATAAGACATATAAAATATAGTGACTATGTGTATACATATGTATTCACAAACCCTGTCAAAGTTATGAACAATTTCATAAGGTATTTTATTTATAAAAACAAAGTTTTAGCCTTCATCACAGTAAATTAATGAAAGTCCTATCTGTATTTCATGAGCATAAAAACATTAAATACCAATAAAAACATTCTATTGTTGAAATTTTTAGTTATAAGAAAAATAATCACTCCCCTGTCCTATCATTTAGAAAGAAAAATAATTTTGGAAAGGAATCATAAAATATTGGTATAAATCATTTTTTCCTCTTTCTTGCTATGGATTCTAACTTATACTTTTGTATATAATTACATATAAGATTTTTAATTGGTAATTTCTCTAAGGAAAATTTTAATATATTTTTGCAGACATTACTTAAGATTCTTTTGCAATAGTAAAAGAAGGATATTTTTGTTCACTTCAATTACTTAAATTCTAACCCCCCACAAGAGTCAGATTTATTATTTGGTGGCCCATATTGACTTTCCCAGCTATACATGGAGTTGCTCTGGGAATTTCTAGAGGTCAAATTCAAGGCAACAATCATAAATACATTCAAATCAATTTAGAATCATTTCATGTGTAATTATAAATGTATTCTTTATTGACAAGTTCAGATGAAATCATTCTGCCTTTCTTAAACTGTGGGTTGAAAAATTAAATGATCCATTTCTGCCTACAGGAAAAATATTGAATATATTGGAAGAAATTATAACCAAAAAAAGAAAGAAATTCAAAAAGAAAAAAAAATAAGAATTAAGTAGCTTCACTTAAGTAGCTGAATCTTAATTATACCTCTAAGTAAAAGAGCTCTGTTGTCTGTGAGTGTGTGCGCGTGCGCACATGCACATAGAATCCATAAATATACTTATCTAACATCTATGAAAACTTTCCCTATGTGAGAAGCTATGTATATATGAACATTGTCTTTTATTTCCTCTTCCTACATTTTTGTTTCATTGTGCTTTTTATCTTACACTGGATGATGATGATGTAATTTATATGGATGAACTTCCTGCTGTTCGTTTGTTCTTTATGAAGACACCATTACTCTCACTGCTATTGTCTCCCACTATCTAGCAGCAAGAAAAATTTTAGCCTCTACTTTTGAGACAAATATTGCTTACTGGTAAGGAGAATTCTTAGCAGCTAAGTAGTTCAACATATATCACATGTCCTGGTATTAATCCATCAAGCATTACACATACCTTTGGCACATCTCTATTGATTTTGGGTACAGCTCTATAAAAGTCAAATAAAATAATATTTTACTACCATTTTAGCCATTCCAACCTGAGTTCCTGGTCATAAACCAATGTTTCTACTACTTAAAGCTGAAGTGGCCTTTCCTTAAATTATATCATTTAGTTTTTTGTTTAAGTAGTTGTAGGTTCTTGACCGAGCCTTTGCATATTAATGAAGCAACCTGTACTGTGGTTGGTTCCTTTAATTACTGTTTTTCCTATGTTTTAGAATATAACACAGACTGAAGAAATTAATTTAAAAGAAGTTGCTTTTAAACTCTAAAATTTCTTTTTAAAGTGAACCCTCTAGTATTCAAGGTACTTGACAAAATTATTTAATGTCTGTTTCATTAAAAGATACTCAGCTTGTCTACCAAACTGTTAATGCATGGCTGAAGTAAACATTTTAATTATTCAGAAACTTACATTTAATTTATAAAAATTGTATTTATGATTAATATGCAGTCTTAAAATATTTTTAACAATAACTTTTTCTTGCCTCTAAACATTATTGTCAGCATTTTTCATTCAAATGATACATGTGGTTTTTCCTATTATGATTAAACTGAAACATCTTTAAATTATGAAAACTGTATTGGAATTAAGAATCTAAATCCTATGATTCCTGGTGTGAGATACTGAATGAGGTCATTGCACTGCATACTTTCCCTAAAGGATAAGGATTTTAAAGTGTATTTATCTTTTCTTGTTTCTTTTTCAAATAACAAACTCCTCATATATTCTAGAGCACTTGAATGACTACTGAAATACTGCATGGGAGAAAATGAAAGTGTACCTACACATTTGAAAACAGTGACCTCAAAAATCAATCCCTGCTGATAATATCCTATTTCTCGGACTAGGTTATGGGTACATGGGTACATTCAATTTTTGATAATTCATAGGGCTGTATAATTATGACTTGATCATTTTCCTATACTTCAGTTTACTCTAATAAAAAGGGTTTTTTTTAAACAAACACCATTATGTCATTTATAAGTTTTTGTCTAAGTTTTCCTTTTCCAGTCAAATTCCACTGCCAACACAAGTTTACGCAATTGTCTACAGAGTCCAGGTATATAATGAAAATGAAGTCAGCTGGGTGCACGATAGCAGAGTGCTGCCGCCTGTGATGAGCTGGGAAAGATGGGCCCAGCCTAAAGGGTACAGACGCTACTTAACTCCAAGGAATGGCTGCCATAAGGGACTGTGAGTCTAATGTTGCCAGGTCTGGAAATTTGAATTTTTATGTCAAATTTATACTTTTTAATGTTGGCAACTGATTCAATTTTTGAAACACTGCTGGCCAAACTAAATATGTCTTTGACCAAAGAGGTCTCCATAAAGATCACCTCCCTGAGTAGGACTTCAGTAAATCTGAGTTCAATTAAAATACTTTTCATCTGCACCGCTGACACTGCTAGCATGAAGAGAAGCCTACAGTCAAAATTAAGTCTGATTCCCTAACCCACACCATTCTACTATAATGTATTTCTTGTAAATATGTGTCTATTTCTTATGTCATTTGAATCTCAAACCAACCTCATAACAGATATTATCTGCATTTTATTGATGAGGAATCCAAGGTCCAAAGATAGTAGACAACTTAATGAAGAAATTCAGAACAGTATGACCTGAGTTAGATTACTTGAGTTCAAATCCTTCCTCCATCATAGTATTTTTATAACTGTGGGAGGGTAAATTAACCTCTCTGTACTTCAGTTTTCTCCCCTGTAAGATGGGTACTCTTACAGTCTACCTGACAAGAACACTGTGGGGATATATAAAGCATGTAGAAATGTGCCTGGCACATAGTAAGTGCTATATAAGTGTTGCTACCACTAATTATTATTGCTATTTTTATTATCTGTAAAATGAAATCCCTGCTTTTTGTGAGTTTTAAGTGAAATAATTTATGTAAAGTGCTTACTTAGAATTATGCCTGAGACGTACTTAATGTTCATTACACATGAATTGTGAGACCAGTTTAATTCTCTTCCAGATCCATTACTCCTAAACTGTACAGATTAATTCCTTTGCTCTGTAGTGGATAATAACAAACAGGTTCTATTAGAAGCTGGAACTATTTTTACTTGTACATAGTGTTTTCCTTGGATGCTTGAATAATGCACAGTTGTGTAGTATCATGATTATTGCAAGGTTTATATCATTTGGAAATGTGAGTGAAATGAATCAGGTGCCATGTAATGATTGTCCTGATGAGGATTTTAATAATGTAGTAAGATTTCATTCAGAGTATCAGGAATGGTTACAACATCCAGAAGATACTCTTCAAATTTAAATATCTTTTCTGCCTCCTCTTTTACCTAATTTAAAAACTTAGGCTCAAAGCAAAAAATGAAAAGATATGCATGTAATTCAATAACTCAAATTACAAAGGTACGTGCTAATATATTAGCATAGCCAGGATTTTTACTTACTTGTGGCCCATTTCATGAGCAATTGTAAATGCAAGGTTCAGGCCATTGTCTTCAGCAATAATACATTTTCTCTTTTCACTACACATTCCACTCAAGTAAGCTATACCTAGAAAACACAAATGTTAATTATCAAATGTCAGAATTAAAATGCAAATATTTATGCTTTGTATTAATAGAAGAAAAGAAAAATGATAGTTTTCCCCCTCAAATATGTCAATATTAAACTGTGATATCCAGCCCCTAAAAACAATTTCAGGAGAAAATGCATATGTATATGTCACTCAATAAACTGTTAATATTGTTTTCAATTTTATATTTTAGATGAAATTATTTTATCAATTATACAGTTCTCAAAAGGCATACCATAAACATACATTTTATAAATACTTTTCATTGTCATGTAAGATAAAGTTACAACTTAGAAAATGTAAATGAAAAAGCAATGATTATTTAAATATTTTTCAATTCTTGAAACCTAGTTTCAAAGAAATACCCTAAAATAAACTACATTTATAAGATTCTTGAACTCACATTTATATTTTTAGTTAATAAAATTTTGAAATTTTATTTTATGAAATACCATTTTAACTAATGTAACATAAAAACTATCTATGGTACTTGGAAAACTGAAAATGTTTCCTTTGAAAATTTCTTAGTTAATAAGATGATCTGACCATGGAGTACATGATATTGAAATATTATTTCAGACAAAAATTTCAGGAAGACATTTGATCTTTTGGTTTAAATTATTAGTAAAGAGGATAATATCTGAAATCACTAATACTCTTTAGTCAAAGATTTATGTACTATTTTACTAATTCAGATATACTCCTGAATAAATATCATTTAATACAAGGAACTATAATCTTCCAAGAGTATGTTTTAATGTATCTTCAAGTAACAAAAGTTATTTGTTATAAAATAAAATTGTTATTTTTTGAATTAGTTGTATGTTCTCTAATTCTCATATCCTTATAAAATACATGTAAGCTCATTTTATGAAAAGATTAAAGCCAGGACAGGTAAAATGATTTGCAAAGATCACATGACTACCAAAGATAAATCCATTTACCAGCTAATTTTATTTTGCTTCTGATTACAATTTAGAGCAGAGTTGCCCCTAATTAAAGGTGGTTAGCTGAATGCTTGTAACTTTTTTTCTCCAGAAACTTAAAGAATAATGGCACGGAATAACTAAATTTAAATAAAACAATAAACCACCTTGCCCGGGTTTTGGAAAGAGAAGATTCATGAAGGAACACGAACTGATTTAGTGGAGCCACAGCCACATGACAGGAGAGAAGGATTTTATGAGCCTGGTAGAACCCCAGAGAGGCTCAAGACTGAGGCACACAAGGTTTTTGAGGAGAGGCACTGCTGGAGGGTTGAAAATGGAGATTAGTTCAAAGTTTATCCTTAACTACTCTTTCAAACCTTCATGTTGAATGTCAAGGCCTGGTATCCACTGGCCTATCAGACAAATGAAGATATATTTGTTAAGCAAAATGTAGTATAAACAGGTTATTTAAAACATATAACTATAGGAAGAAACAGCCAAGAGATTAAATATACATATGTTACTTTCTCTAAGTATTTAGAAATTAAAATAGATATTATAGACATTTCAAATTCACAAATAGATGAATAACTTCTTTATTAATGGATGGGTAGATGGATGGATGAATGGATGAATAGAGAGATGATATGCCCTACTTCATTTGGCTTATTAAGGCGACTGAAATTATTCCAGGGTTAAATCAAGATAAAGTGGGAAGGAAAGATGAAGGTAGTAACAAACAGAAGGGAGAAGAGAAAGAGGAGAAAAACATGTTCTTATCTAGTTCCATTAAACGATAAGTGAAATAAACACTTAAAAAATTCTTAAACGTAGTGTGAATTTTAGGAGTGCTAAATCAGGTACTTATTAAAACAACAAAAAATGGAAAACTAAGATTTAGGAGTAACTGAACTTGTGTCATAATTGAACGGAAGAAGGAAGGAAGAAAGAAGGAAGGAACAGATGGAGTGTGAAAGAAAAGTAGCTCCTCTTAAAAGGATATTAAAATTCTCTTGAGCATTTTAAGATTTTTTAAAATATATAATTTGAGATTAAACATTCTTCAAAAATTCTAAATCAAGCTCAACTATAATTAGCATGATGATGACCACTGTTTGGTACAAAATTTCCTTTAGAATGCCCATATATTTCACCACGTTTTTCACCACAACTAAAATAATTCCATCACCATATGCAGATTAAAATTCAGCCAATGTGGGTTGTCATCATGTCATATATCCCTTTGCTACATGAACCAGTACATATCAAATTTATCCACTTTAATAAGTTTTACATTTCTTCTCCCATACCCATTCAAATATACTGTTCCCGAATAAAAATAGCATTGTCACTTGTTTTAAATTCTTATATTTTCTATATAATTCTTTTTGTTGTATACTTACATATTTTTTCCATATTTTTCTGTAATGTTACCACATTGGCTAGGATTTTCAACATACTGTTGAAATATGTGGTATTGAGCTCTGTGTTTTCCCTGCTGACTTTAATAGGAATGTTTACAGTTTCACAATGGAGATGACTGCTGTAAGGACTTTGAAAGATATAGCTTGTTAAGTTAAGGAAATTAGTTTCTAATATTCTTGTGTGTCTAAGTGAAAAAGGAGGCAATGTTATATGATTCATGGGTCAAAGGTGGATGGCTATTGGAAATAGCAACCGAGAGAAATAGGAAAGAGAGCTGAGATTTTGTAGATCGGGTATAAAGGAAGAATTCTAGGGTGTAAGAAGTGGCAGTAAAACTGAGAGTGAGAGAAGAGATAGACCTTGTAAAGGCTCTATGCTTGATAAGTAAAGTAAGGTCAGAGCCTGATACTTGGCAGAAATGAATACAGTGGTCAGGAGAATGGAGTCATCAATGAGGTAAAAGAACAGACACTTTCCAAAAAAAGTATTGGAGACTGTGATAAGAGATAGACTTAGGGATTTTTAGATTTCAGAGCTGAAATTCCATGACATGATTAGGTATTGCCATGAGAGTAAAGAAGGGCAGAGGTAGAGGCTGAGATCAAAGGATAATTAAGTAGTGTTAGGGGGACTGATACCATGAACATGAAACTGCACATGATCACAAAGAACTTAGGTGGGAAAGGTGGCCAACATCCATAGGAAATGTGAGCGAGAATCAAGGAGATGGATCAGTCACAGTGACAGCGAGGGACATGATGGTAAAGCTCAAGCTTCAGCTTCAAATGCTGAGTTTTTATATGAGGGCAAGAGAGATTTTGATTTAGAAGCAACAGTGGGAAGCAAGAGGAATGCAGAAGGTGTACAACTTCGGTATCTTCCCAGCACCAGCCCTGTGGTACAGGGGAAGAGAAAGAATGAACAGTGACCTCTCTGGGGGCCCTAAATTCTTCACCAAGTTATGGGAAATCAATGACTACTGTGTGGTCATATAAAAACATATGGTGGTAAAAATGATAATTTATAATATACAAGACATATTTTATACTGTAAAATATAAATTTATATAAAATAAAATTCAAAAATGATGAGTACATATTGACATAGAGGAATGATCACAACTAAGTGTTAAAAAATCCAAATCATGGGCTTCCCTGGTGGCGCAGTGGTTGAGAGTCCGCCTGCCAATGCAGGGGACATGGGTTCGTGCCGCAGTCTGGGAAGATCCCACATGCCGCGAAGCGGCTGGGCCCGTGAGCCATGGCCGCTGAGCCCACGCGTCCGGAGCCTGTTCTCCGCAACGGGAGAGGCCACAACAGTGAGAGGCCCGCGTACCACACACACACACAAAAAATCCAAATCACCACATTTTCATAGGAAAACAAAAAGACCACATAAATATGCTAAATTGTTAACAGCAACTGTATTATGTGAAGAGACTGTGGGTAACTTTTCTTCCTTTTTTCCCATTTTCCAAATTCATGTAAGTGTTTATAATAGTTTTATAGTAAGAAAATTAAAGACATAAATATGATAATCATGTTTATGAAATTTGAATAGTAGTTAATACAATGTCTTCTAGATCAGGGTGTAATTTAACAACCAAAAATGACCCTCTACTGCTATTCTTCTTTTACCGAAATGTAGAGTCAAAATCTTCAACTAAGTTTCTGATAAGTTTGAATTTCATTGTTCTTACATTTGGCACACCGAGGAGATTTTCTTTGACTTAAAAGTTATGGAGAATAATTGTAACCATGACTAATTTAAATGACTTGCATTATTCTATTTAAAAGCCCATGCTTTTCAGGTCCTTTCAAGAACCCACATGTTTCCTATTATAACAAGGGGTAGAGGTTAGGAGGGGAAAGGATTTAACACAGCTATTTAACACAGTTATTTAAAGATAGCTATAATACAGATGCTTTTTATTTTTTTTTTTATTTTTTATTTTTTTCTATTCTTTTTGCGGTATGCGGGCCTCTCACTGTTGTGGCCTCTCCCGTTGCGGAGCACAGGCTCCGGATGCGCAGGCCCAGCGGCCGTGGCTCACGGGCCCAGCCGCTCCGCGGCATATGGGATCCTCCCAGACCGGGGCACGAACCCGTATCCCCTGCATCGGCAGGCGGACTCTCAACCACTGCGCCACCAGGGAGGCCCAATACAGATGCTTTTTAAAGCCCTCTTTTAATGTAGAAATTCTGAAAACACAAAGGAAACCAAAACAACTTCTAATTTGTCATCTAAAAATGAATCAAATCATGCACCAGGAGTCAAGAGAATCTCTCATCTGAAAACAAAACACACTATCCTGGACCTGATATGACACACCTCATCAAGATGATCAGAAACCTCTAAAACCCTACAGAATACATGTTACAATAACGGTCTAATCAGGACATCACAGTTTTTAATGTGATCAAATGGGTGTATCCTACCAAAAGGAAGTCACCCAGCTCCCAAACTGCTGCCTTTAAACACTAGCTAGACCACCTCAGTTCAAAATCCTGGTTTTCCTGGCATAAAATACTGCATAATCCTAGGTAAGTTATTTATCTTATGATTGCACCCTATGAGGTAAGTTTTTACCTATGAGTCCTACTATTTCTTGAGGCCTAATGTAATGTAGTGTGTGACAGGTCCCCAAGGTACAAAAATGAATCCATGCTGAGCACTGCTTTCAGGAGCCTGAGCCACACAAACACACATTTAAAAAATGTTCTGAGACATAAAGATGTACATAGGATATTATGGGAGAATAACTTACAAAAGACACTGAATAGGGGAAATCAAAGCAGGAAAGGCTTTTAGAGAGGGAAATAGTTTGGCGGTATCGTTGAGTGGGCAGAGGTGAGCCAGGGAAAGGAAGTGGAAGTTGGGGGGTAGAATTCCTGAACAAAGGACTGATCAGGGAAAAGCGTAAAAAAATGCTTATGAGCTGATGTTACTGACAGAGGGATGCTTATGTTCCTTAAATGTGCAGGCCCTGTAGTACATCTCTGCATCAACACTGTATTTGGCACATTCTCAGTAAGGGGTACTTTAAAAGAAATGCATAGAAAGACTAATATAAAATGTGATTCAATGCAGGGCCTTAAATAAAAAATATAATTTAGAAGAATCAAATGTATTTCATCCACGAATTTGAAAAAAAATTTACAATATTTTAATAATGATGCCCAGATAATGTAAAACCCACTTACACAATTACATTCAAATTGGGCCTTGAAAATATTTTAAAACAATAACTTGCCTTACTAGTTTGCTAATTATCTGCCTCTGTTCCATTAAAAGACAAGATGATGATCTAGGACTATAAAAGCACAATTATATAAGTTATACATTTAATATCAGTATAGTTATAACAGTAATTAAAAATAGACTTCAAGATCCTCTTAAATGTTTAAGTAACTTATAACATTCTTAACAGTACAGTTTCTATGAATACTAAGAAAAAAAGTGACTTCTAATGACAACAAAAATGGTATTAGTTTAATGAAAAGTACAGTGAAACTCTGTGGTCAAATAAGGCAGAATATTGTTTAGACATTAAAATATTGTTTTTATGTTCTCATGTCACGTAGAATGAGACTCCTTTTCTGAAAAACACATAGAGATGCCAAATAATATGTAATATACAAATTTCTGAATGTATAGCTAAGGTTGAAGTAAAAACAATTCTCAGGTACAGGAATAAAGCTTAAAAAAATTCAAGTCTGGAGTGATAAGATCATGAGTTAATGCTGTCAGAGCCTGGGTATCACATAAGATACAAGTCTTATTAAATAGTGGGTGTGGTTTCAAAATATCTGCAGTGACAGGTATTAGTGAGTAAGGAACTGAGATCCATATGCAAATCAGAAAGCCTGGAATAGCTGCTGTTAATGACTTTCAAACATGCTTGAAAATAACTTTAAAAATCCATATGCAGGAAAGCAGCAAGGAACTCTGGCTCAAAATAAATTCTGGGTATCCTAGAAAAGACTCGATAAACAAATCAAAACTCCAAGCCATCATCACGCATAGGTGTGAAGCCACAAGAGTACTAAACTATGAATGTAATGTACAAACTGATCCTACAATTTGGGGATCATACAAAGATTAGGGATTTCCTTGTCAGTTAAGTAAAAATAAATGAAATATCACTATGATATCATCTCGGTAAACATAAAATTCCCACAAGGAAGGTGACTTAAGATGAGCTCACAAATAAAAATTACAAACCAAGTAAAGAAAAGGTTCACTGTGAGAGGGAAGTCATCTCTACATAAAAACTAGAGAATAAATGATGATGAAGTAAAGGTATTTTTAACGTAAAGATTGGGAGCTTGAAATCCACTTTCACTGGGCCACCACAAACCAAATGCATCTTTTTGTAAATTAGAGAAAGAAACCCCTTCTTAATGATACTTTATATTAAAATATTGGTGTAGATAATGCTGTGATAAAGATAGGAGTGCTTATATCTTTTTGAATTAGTGTTTTCATTCTTCAGATAAATATCCAGAAAAGGAATAGCTATATCTAGTCTTAATTTTTTAACCACTGTCCATACTGTTTTCCATAGTGGCTACAAATTATTTACAAGAATCAAGATATGGAAATAACCTAAGTGCCCATCAATGGATGAATAAATAAAGAAGATGTGGTACATACATACAGTATAATACTTCTCAGCCATTAAAAAAGGATGTAATCTTGCTATTTGCAACAATGTGGTTGGACCTTGAAGGAACTATGCTAAGTGAAATATGTAGATGAAGAAAGACAAACACCATATGATCTCACTCATGTGTAATATAAATGAACAAAAACAAAATAAATGAACAAACCAAACCAAATAAAAACACAAAGATACAGAGAACAGAGTAGTGGTTACCAAAGGGGAAGGGGCAGGGGGGAGGGCAAAATAGATAAAGGGGTTCAAATGCATGGTGGCAGATGAAAACTAAACTTTTGATTGTGAGCATGCAACAGCATACACAGAAGTCAAAATATAATGCACACATGAAACATATAATGTTATAAACCAATGTTACTTCAATACATTAAAAAATTAATCAGAAAAAATTCTTGGTGTAAAGAAATGTTAAAGAATTTTCTTCAAACAGAAGGAAAAATCCCAGAATCAAACATGGAAATACAGAGGAAATAAAGAATACCAGAAAGAGTAACTATATGAGCAACTGTAAATAAATATCAAATACACAAAACACTAATTTTAATGTCTTCCAATTTTAAAATACATGCAACAACATATAGTGGGGGGATAAATGAAGTTCAAGTGTTCAAAAGTTCTAGCAATATTAGGAGAGTAGTAAAAGGATACATGTCGTAACACATAGGGTAATTTCAAAAGAATAGTAAAATAATATATAATCAACAGTTGTAAATGTAGAAAATGGCATACAAATATTAGATTGACCTATATCAAAAAGCAAGAACAGAGGGAAAAAGAAACAAGAAATAAAATTAAAAGTGAAACAAATAGAAAGCTCACATTTTATACCAGAAATTTCATTAAATAAAATAGACTATGCTAAATTCAAACTAAGATTATAGAACTGCATAATAAAAATAAACCCCAACTCTACTCTGCTTACAAGAGATACATACACTTTAAATATAAGGACATTGATAAGTTAAAAGTAAAAGAATAGAAAATGATATAATATGTAAACATTAACCAAAACAGATCAGGGGTAATAATATAAATACTACAAATGTACAAAATTATAGCAAATTGTTTAAGCCACAAGCATCAGGAGAGATAAAGGGATTTTTTTTTAATGATAAAAGGGCTACTACAATAAGGAGATTTCACAACTTTTATCTGTAGGCTTAAAATACAGAAAGCAAAAATGAACAGTATTAAGAGAAGAAATGGACAAATCCATAATTAAACTGGGAGACTTTAACATGTCTCTTAATCGCTGATAGAACAACCATAAAAAAATTCACTAAGGAGATAGCAGATCAGAACAATAAATTAGCAAGTCTGTCTTAACTGACCTAATAGAACATTGCACCTGACAACAAAATTAACATTCTTTTTAAGTGTATACAGTACTTTTATAAAAATTGACCATTTACTGAGTATTGGAGAAGAAAAACTCAACGAATTTCAAAAGTGGAAATATTCCAAAGTATGTTCACTGGCTACAATGTAAATAATAGAAATAAAGGACTAAAAAGATAACCAGAAAAGCCCAAACTGTCTAGACATGAAACGATACACTTCTAAGTAGTCCACAAGAGAAAGAAATTATAATGGAAATTAGAAAATACAATTTCCATTATAATGGAAATTAGAAAATACTTTAAACTGAGTTTAAAATACTTTAAACTCAAATGTGTGAGCTGAAATGACAGTGCTTAGGAAAATTCATAGTGTATATCAGAAAAAAGAGACTGAAAATCAATGGTTAAAATTCTTCCCAGAAGATGGGAAAAGAAGAGGGCATTAAAGCTTAAAATAATAGAAGGAAATAATAAAGAGGAAAATCAATGAACAATAAAACAAATGTAAGAGAAAATTGGCAAAAATTGATACATACCTAATAAACTGATTAAGAATAAAAGAGAGACAAGTACAAACCACCAGCACCAAAAGTGAATAAGGAAATGTCTCTACAATTCCTAAAGACATCAAGATAATATATAAAATAGTATGCTAATAAATTTTACAATTTATCAAAGTTATCACAAGAAGAAACACAAAATCTAAAATTTCCTATAATAATCTCCTTTATTGACTGCACTCCAGCTACACTGGCTTTTTTTGCAGTGGAGGGAGGTCATCAAATGAGTCAAGCATGTTTCCACGTCAAGACCTCTTCACTGGCCTTTCACTTGTCTGGAACATTCTCTACCTAGATCTCTCTTCAGAACTTCCTCAAATTTTTAAAAATATTGTAACCAAGGAGGACCCTACAGAGCCTTTCTGGGAGAGACCCCTCCCCCCATGTCCTTTGCCTGCCTCTTGTCTGTAGAAAACCTATAGTCTCCCAGACCTCCCCTGAGTTACAAAAGCCTGGTTTAAGAATTAAAAATGGATAAATTAGGAGTTTGGGATTAACTTATACCAAAAAAAAAAAAAAGAATTAATGATTGAAAGGATGTGAACATGTAGTAAGCAAAGTAGCAGTTGGATCAGGAGAGCTGTAACAATTTAAATAGTAAGTTAGCCATACAGCAGTCACAGAATTTTTAGTTCCTCCCTGAAGTATATAGATGACAGTATCTGATACACATTCCTGAGTTGTTTTACAGATACTAAAGCCCCCACCAAATGGAAGAAGTTAACTACATGATAACCATGAGCACGTAGCCCCCAGTCCAGCTGGAGCCTGAGGATTCATAATGTTAACCCCTGTGACATCACTCTATTACCTCACCATCAACCAATCAGAGAATTGTACACAAGTTGATCACATCCCCCGCAACTCCTCTCCCTCATCTTGCTTTTAAAAATGCTTCCCTGGGGCCTCCCTGGTGGCGCAGTGGTTGAGAGTCCGCCTGCCGATGCAGGGGATACGGGTTCGTGCCCCAGTCTGGGAGGATCCCATATGCCACGGAGCGGCTGGGCCCGTGAGCCATGGCCGCTGAGCCTGCGCGTCCGGAGCCTGTGCTCCGCAACGGGAGAGGCCACAACAGTGAGAGGCCCGTGTACCGCAAAAAAAAAAAAAAAAAAAAAAAAAAATGCTTCCCTGCAACTCATCAGAGAGTTTGAGTTTTTTGAGCATTAGCTGCTCTGAACATCTTGTCTGGCAGCTAAATACAAATTAACGCTGCACTTTCTTCACCACAACCTGGCGTCAGTAGATTGGCTTTACTGCACACAGGCAAATGGACCCAAACTTGGTTCCATAACAATATCACTTTTTTCAGTAAGGCATTTCTTGATCACCAAATTATAATTATAAAGATCCTTATCCCCACCCCGGCATTCCCAGGTTATCTCTTACTTAGATCTACTACTTTTTTCTGTTTCATTTTCATTTTATTTTTTAATGCCTCATTTCATTTTTACTTTTTTAATATATCAATTAATCTAATTATTTACTATGGCTATTGACCATCTCTGCTTTAGAATGTAAGCACAAGGGCAAGAAAGTACTGAGAAATCAAGTACTTGTTCACTCCCAATGTGTAGACCATGTTTTGTATAGTACAGTGCTAATAAATTTTGAGGTGTACTAACATGCATTTCTCTTTTGTATTTCCACATAAGTGATGTCTTCCTAGTCATCTAAAGGCTTTGCTCTGATGGCAGGTGGGAAGGGATAAGGATTAGTGGTATTCTTTTGGAACTCTGGTGGATGTGGATTGGGAAACAACAGGCCAATATAGGGTGGCTCAAATAGAGAATAAAGGAAAATACTGTGTGACTAGGTGGAGATAAGGACTGAGCTATCATTCCTGAGCCTACTTTGACTCTCGCTACCAAGGAGGCCGGAGGGGTGGATGGTTTAACGTAGGGGATCTATAGAGGACATAGCAGAAGTTCAGCAATATCTTCAGCAGAAGTACGAGATGGAAGGGTAGGGCTGGGGTGGGTGGGAAGATAAAGAGTGGGTGAAGAGAGCTGGATAGAAAGGCTACAGAGCCCTGAGATGAACATTCTTTTGTTGATCCCACCAGCTACATTCCTGGGAGCAAAGTCCATCAGTGTGCTCTGCTGCCATGTAGACTAAGGAATTCACTGCAAAGACGCAAAGACCTAAGGTCTCAGAGGGCAGAGAAGTGGTTTCTGATCCATAGCCCAACACCCAGGCTACTTGGAGAGAATCAAATGAGAGGTTGGGGAATTATGTGAAAACAACAAAAACAAAAACAAGGTAGATGAATAGAGTAATTTAAATAGAAAAAAATATTAATTGACAAGTTTACATTTTCACTGTCTTGGAATCAAATGCAGTAGGAACTTCATGTGAAAGATTTAATACATTGTAAGAAGCTAGATGTAACATTTTCTTTGCTTAATTTAGTATAACTTTTGACCTTGTTGTGTGTATTGAGACCAAATTAACTACAGATGGGAATATACATGTTAAAAAATTTGTATTATATTTTTAATGGGTTTCTGAAGGAAAATAAAACAGTAACTAAGCACTCATTTTATTACCCAAAGGTGCAATGGAGGTATCTAAGAGCAGTGCACTAAGTGCACCAGATAGTGTATATACACCACTTGAAATCTTTGGCAAGCTTTTATATGAAAAATTAATACAGTGCAGGAAGAAGATGAAAGATGGTTCAGGTAAATGTTTAGGAAAAATAGTGAAAGAAAGGGAGTCCAGAGGGAGAGTGGCATGTAGGGTGAGCAGCGGTGGCCAATTCCTAACTTCTGCCCTTCTGCGAGATAAAGAGGACTTCATGGTTAAGGACACATCCAAAATAGATTTTGTTGTTTTTACCCTTCCTTAAGGTTTATAATAAACTACACCACTAAGCTGAACCACCTTATCCTCACATTAGGGTAATGAGAGGACTACTTTTGTATGGAAGGCAGAACAATTGAGAAAATTTATGCCTACAGGCTAGTTTTGTGCTCCTGCTATTGTATTCTATATTTATTCTACTTCACATCCACTTTTCATCTCTCTTCAGAAAATTTAAGGGTGGGTTATTGGATGGCTTTAGAAGTTAAACTCTTAAATCATCAGAGAGTTTAAATGAAGCCAGACTCCAATGTACATTATTGTGGTTTTGATATATCATTAATATATCATTAATAATATATACCATCCGAAATTCTTAATTTAGATTTCAGTGAAACTCTGAAAATATAAATCTAGTGGTGCATTCAAAAAGCCATATGTGGTAGATTACACATCTAACCCTTGTAAATCAGTAATGAGAACTTTACTGTGCAGTCGACCACAAACAAGGCTGAAAACTGGTCTTCTCATTGTTATGTTAATTTTAAAAACGATAAATCAGAGTTCTTAGGCTTTATATATAACTTTGCTCATGAGCAAAAAAAAAAACTAGGTTTAATGATTTCATCTGCCTTGGAGATTAAAAAACTGTCATGACTTTAAAAAATAGGTAAGATGAAACACAGTTAAAGATTTTTGTGAAGTAAGTTTAAGGATACAGCTGGAAAAATTTAAAGTGTTCTGATTGCATATAAATCATGAATTTTGGCTAACGCATTTTTATAATGTTATAACGTAATCATATCCTGAAGGCATTAATCAGGGACAATTAAAACTAAAAATATCATGCTACTAAAAAGCTGTATAAATTGCTTTTTTAGTATACTAGTAAAATCATTGACAGCATGCCTTTATGTATGACTACAAACCAACTCAAACTTTGAAAGAGTTTGACACATTTTTTTCACCTTGCCAAATTTTAATCATTTTGTTACTGTTCATAACTTGCTCTCTACTCAGTATGATCAGTGTTTTTCATTCAAGTGAAGGAAATAAATAATTCTATAACCTGGAGAAATCTAAAGAATATAATTATAACACAATTACAAGTACCTGATATTCTTAAATCTCAACTACCAATATTTAAAATATTAAGTTTAATATAGTGCTTTGACATAATCCGTCAAATAAAACATATGCATACTTAAGGACAAGTGGTTCCAACTCTAGATGCCATTTTTTTTTTTTTTTTTTTTTTTTTTTTTGCGGTCCACAGGCCTCTCACTGTTGTGGCCTCTCCCGTTGCGGAGCACAGGCTCCGGACGCTCAGGCTCAGCGGCCATGGCTCACGGGCCTAGCCGCTCCGCGGCATGTGGGATCTTCCCGGACCGGGGCACGAACCCGTGTCCCCTGCATCAGCAGGTGGGCTCTCAACCACTGCGCCACCAGGGAAGCCCAAGATGCCATTTTTAAGATCACTTTTTTTTAGGTCTATACACTGAGGCAGTTGACAGTAAATAAGATGGTGAAAATTTTTCTCAAAAACGATTTTGTGTTTTCTAAAATCTTGATTGAAATTCAATAATAAATTTTTCATGACCTGTTTTCTGTATTAAGTATACATAAAAAAGGCAAAATGCAAAGGATAAAATCTTAAGAATTGAGGCTCTATGTCAAATACTCTAGGGTTTGAGTCCAAGCCTCGAATTTTAGCTTTGTGATCATGGGAAAGTTAGTTCTGTTTTCTAAGCCTCAGTTTTCCCAACAGTAAAATTGAGAAATCAGTCATTTTTCTTAGGAATGCTAATTAATTTAGGTAACATATTTTAAGCATAGGATGGCCTATCTGAAACATGTTAACCATTAACCATTAAACTTAGCTTTCCTATTTGTAAAATGAGGTAACAATCCCTTATG
Organism: Mesoplodon mirus; assembly: GCF_964341445.2. Lineage (NCBI taxonomy): Eukaryota > Metazoa > Chordata > Mammalia > Artiodactyla > Ziphiidae > Mesoplodon > Mesoplodon mirus. The sequence goes on from NC_138980.1 coordinate 76,842,679, forward strand.
ATAGAGAACTCTTGAAAGGTTAAAGGAGGTGACATAATAAAAAAATCTATGGCACAGAATAGATGCTTAACAAGTATTAAGTGTTCACTGACAATGCTGTATAAGTGTATAGTGAGCACAAGCTGTACTTCCAGATGCTTATAGTGAGAACAACTCTTAAAAACTACAAGGAGGACCTCAGGGAGTTTTCTAAATTAAGATGGTTTTTGTTTCCCAAAGCTACACTCAGCATATTTTAACATTCATACAGTGTTTAATAGCACTATTAAAATATTTTCTAATATAAACAATATTCTAATTAAATTAAAGCTTTAACAGTAAAGGATCTTAAGAAAAATATCTTAAGAATTACACTTCTCATAATAATTCCTTAAGAATTATGTATCCCAGTCTTCCCTACAACATGTCTTGCCAAAATAGAAATATTAAGTGTCTGATTTATGTTCTGGCCAGTGTCTAATAAGATATACATTAGTAGCCAAGAGCCAAAACAAGATAAGCTCAGCCTTGCTTTTATTATAAACCAAGGAAAGGTATGATTTTCCTGTCAAGAATTCATTTCTATTCAGAAGTACATAGACTGAGCACCTGGGATGCTCAATCACTATACTAGATGCTGAGGACACAGACAAGTATTGAGGAAGCTCTTTGACCACAAAGAGATTAGAAGGGGAGGGAGTGAATGGAATGCAAGTTATAAGAAAAGTATACTGAAGTCCGCCAGGTTCATGCATGGTAGAGTGAGAGACGATCCAGGAAGTCAAAAGTGTAAATTAATCAGGGTTCTGATGAATGGGTAGAGTCTGAACAGCGATACAGGGAGGAAGAACAACAAAGAAATAGCCTCTATTTGGAAATTCTAAAACAATACATTTGAACACACTAAGATCTGCAAAAATTACCAGCCTTTAAAGAAGCTCTTTTGGTTATAAATTAGTTTTTCTTCATCTGAGAATGCCCTTATTTCACCTCCATCTTCACTGACAATCCTTTCTTTCAGTATTTCAAAAAGGTGTGCTATCCTTCTGGCTTTTATGGTTTGCCATGAGAAATCTGCTGTTGTTAGAATCACTGTTCCCCTAAAAATAACAGGTTGTTTTTCCATGTCATTTTTTTCTTTGTCTTTAGCTCTCGGTTTTGATTATGATATCTCTGGCTTCAAGTATTTCTTGTTTGGAGTTTACTTGCCTTCTTGAATCTGATGATTTAAATCTTTTGCCAAATTTGAGAAGTCTTCAGTCATATTTTTTCTCTCCTTTTGTTGACTTCTGGAACCCATGACAACTGCTTTGATTTTTCCCACAGATCCCTGAGACTCTGTTCATATTTTTCCCAATCTTCTTTTCTCTGTGGTGTTCATATTAAATACTTTCTTCTGATCTATCGTTAATTGACTTTTTCCTCTGTCATCTCTATTCTATTCAGTATATCCAGAGAAATTTTTATTTTGGTTATTCTTTCCTTAATTCTAATATTTACATTTGGGTTTTCTTTATATATTCTATTTATTTGCTGAAACTTTCTATCCTTCCATTCATTTCAGGAATGCCTGCATTTACTAGTGGGAATATCTTTATAATTGATATTTTGGTCTTTGTCAGATAATTCCAAAATCTTTGCCATTTCAGAGTGGGAATCTGTTGAGTGTATTTTCCCATGCAAATTGAGATGTTCTTATGTCTTTACAGAGGGTGTAATTTTGGGTTGTATCCTAGACATTTTGAAGAATATATTAGAACACTCTCAGTCTTACTTAAATCCTACAAAGAATGCTGATTCTTTTTTTTTTTTTAGCATAAAATCAACCTAGTTGGGTTCAGGATGTACATTCCAAACTTTCAAAGCTTCTATGAGCTTTCAGTTTCATTGTCAAATTTTCACTGTCAATTTTCAAATTGATATTCAGATCGATTCTATGTGCTTGTCACCAAGGGAGCAGTCTGGGACTGAGGTAGCTCAATGGCTTAGTAGCTGATTTCTCAAAGAAATATTAGGGTCATATTCACACATACACAACTTGGAGTTGAGCAAAGGAGTTGATAAACAATTTTATAGGGTTACTTTCCCTAGCTCCTCCCTCTCCATTATCTCTCTGGTACATTCCATGTCCCTGTGTTTCTCATTTCAGTCCTGCTTCCAGAAAGTTTGGGCTCTAGTTATCTCACTAAGACGTGTACTTTTTATGACTGTATCTGCTTCTAGGTCTGAGTAATAGGAGGACAGAGACAAAAAGCAATGGGGTTTACCTTGCCCTTTTGGAATAAAAGCTCTGCAGATCAGAGAGGAAGGTTCACCTCAGATTTTTATGACTCCTACTGCTGCCACTGTTGTCCCCACTGCCACTATCACAGGATTGCTTGGCAGACAGGCCAGGAGAGAATGTAGAAACTTTTCTTAAAGGGGGGATTTCCCCTACTTTCTCTAAGCATTAAGGGACCTTTCTCTTCCTTGATTTAAACTAGAGGTATTCCCTAGAGCTTCTCTATACATGCCCTAATAACCACTTTCAAGTTTGGGCTATGCTGAGTCCAGGAGAGAGAGAGAAAAATAATAAACTCACTGCTGGTTTGGTGGTACTTCAAATTCTTGTCTTCTTCCCAATCTGCATGCTACTATTTACTTTTTAAAATCCTCAAATAGCTGTTCCATTCTCCCATGTTTAATAGCTGCATTAAATGAAAGAGAAGGGTGGAGTGTGTTTACTCCAGTGTACCTTAAACTAGATAGTACCTTAAAGTGCTAGATAGTACCTTAAACAGATAGTTTCTTCTCTGCAAAAGACAAAAAAAAAAAAAAAAACAAACCAGTAAAAACCAGCGTCTTGTAATTTAAAGATAATTACCAATGGAATTTTATTATTTTTACAATGCAAATGAAGCACCTCAATAATCGTAATATTTTCTAGGGTCATTACCATTCCAACCACTTAAAGACCAGAACTGGGAAGACTATGGCAAATGCAAAGTGACAACTTTGCTGTATCACTATATTATTTAAGTATTAAAGATGTAAACCTTTGTAATATCTGGAAAAGCACTTTCTTCTGTATAAGTTTATACAGTTTCTGCATTTTTGCCATGTAATAATTGATAATACTCTATATACCATAACAGAAGTGACCCACTAACCATTTGCATTAAAATAACACAGGTTACCTTAATATTACTACATACTAATAACTAAACAAAAAGAAAAAATGATGTATAAGGTATCAATTTTCTTCAATACTCTTATTGAAGAAAATAAATGATACAGAAAAATTTTTACTGCGATCAAGACAGGATCTTCTGATCATAAAAAGATTATTAAAATTTGATGATAGATGATATGCAGATTTTTAAAAAGTACTAAGACTTCTCACAATAACAGACATGTACCAATACATTAATGCTTGAAAGTCATGATAATCTAACTGTGGAGAGAAAGCTGGCTCAGAATAAAAGGAAGACAAATGGGATTTTTTTTTAAAGTTACCTAGGCAAGAATAACAAAAGAATAGCAAGAAGGAAAAGATTTAAAAGAATGTGTAAACAGTTTCATTTAGTCACCATTCTATCCTTAGCATCTAGAACATAATACACTTTGGGGCACAGAGTTGGTGCTCCAAAATATTAGAGAAAATTGAATAAATGAAAAAAATAAAGAGGGAGACAGAGAAGTGGAAGGAAGATCATCTGAAATGAACCAATAAAAATTGAGTAAAAAGGACAAATAAAGAAGCACAGATCATATAATCTTCTAAGTATGTTTCCAGACCTTTCAGATATCAGCATTTAGAACATGATGAGGATTATCATCCTTTTTATATCTGATATATCTGAGACTCAGACCATTATAATGTACCAATAACCAATGCTTTGTGGCTATCTGGATTGAAGAAAAGCAAGGTTGAGAAATATGGTGTGAAACCAGCTTCCAATATATGCAGCAAATTCTCATATGTTGATTTCTAGTAAGTTTAATTATTATTACTGGGGGATTAAATAATTAAATGACTAAGTTACCAAAATAATAGTTATAGCTTAAGATTTCTGAAATATGTATTTTTTAATGTATAATTTGTAATTCCAACTAACATGTAAAACTATGTCTCAAACATGTTCATTAATAATAGAGTGACGATACAGCTATTTTGCCTGGGGCATCTGTTTTATGCTTTTGTCCAAGCATAATTACTAATGATGCCCCCTTTAACTTTTCAAAGTGTCTTAGTGTGAATTGTTACCAATAGATGAAATTACAGGCCTTTATATTGCAAAGCTAGAGTCATGCCCCGGCCCAGTCTGACTGCCTTGGGTTTTTTTATTTTCTTTGCTGGAGGCCCGAAGATTGGTGCATTTTCTTATATTCCAAGCTGGTACCACCCAATTTACCTCCTTTGATGCCAGTTTTCCCCACCCCTTTTTTTCCTGCTCCACAGGGCAAGTGTTCAGATCCATATCATATTAGTGTGCTTTTGTTCATCACTAATGAGATAAGGGAAAAGAAATATTACATGTGGAGAACTTGCAAAGATTATAGGAATGTAGTAAATCCTTACAAAATCCTCTTGAAATCCTATCACTTTTCTACTATCCCATTGGGTATGATAAGTGAAAATCTCTTTGAATCTCTCCCTTAACTTCTATCCTTTAACAAACATTTTCTTGTTTCTTATTCTGCTTTCCCAGAGGGCCATAAAGTGTACTTTCATCTAAGATGCCTCATTTTCTTTCAGTTTATAAATCCCCAATTGATGTATAATAATATGCATCCTTTAGTCTGAATGCATTAGTTTCCTATTGCTGCATAACAAATTACTTAAGTAATGCAGTGACTGAAAGTACCCCCCATTTATTACTGCACAGTTCTACAGGTCAGAAGTCTGGGACGGCTTAACTCTACTGAGGGTCTCACAAGGCCAAAATCAAGATGTCATCTAGGCTGGACTCTTACCTAAAGGCTCTGGGGAAGTACTGGCTTCCAAATGCATTGAGGTTGCTGGCACAATTCAGTTCCTTGCCTCTGTTTTTTGAAGGGAGACTGTTAAGGTTAGATCTCCATATCTCAAGTTTAAATGAGGGACTGTAATTACATCTGCAAAATCCCTTCCAGCAGAGCAGTACCTAGATTAGTGATTGAGTGAATAACCAGGGTACAGGAATCTTACGAGTGTCATCTTTAGTATTCTGTGTACCACACTGAATATATTCCATTTGCATTTCTGAGAACATCTACATTAAAAACTGAGCAGCACTTCATAAAAACCTATCTCACACAAATATGGTGACTTGTGGGTACCCAAACCTGGCACTCGTTTATATAAAATTATTTACATTTAATGCTGATGCATTCTTTAAGATATTTGATAATCTCTAAATTATATGTCCCACTAGACCGAATGGGCAAGAACCCCCAATATCATCCCTAATAAATGTATCTGAACTCCCCTTGAAGACTTAATTACAGTACCAATTCATTTAGAAAGACTTGTATAATAAAGGTTAACTTCATTGTTTGCCTAGCCCAAAGAATTACAAGTTTCAAAATATTGAATATTAAACTAATATGATTTTTTTGGTAGAAAAAATATAGCTCTAACCAAAAGGGTATTAAAGTAGAGAGATGATCTCAGTAATTTCTTTAAGTATTTTCAGTCTCTGAAATTCTCTGTTCTTTAGGTACCACAATGCAAGAGAAAATGCCATGACTGCTGTTTAATGAAAATTAAGCTACTTGACAGAAATTGGCTTGACCTCTTCTCCCTATCCAATAAAAATGGTTACTTCTGCTAAAATGTGGTTTGGAGAACATACTGGTGTTTGGAAAGGGAAGTGTCTGGAGATTCTCACATGTACAGTGTTAACATAAAAGGGTTATTTAAGTATGTTTTAGTCTCTGAACATATTTCTTATTTGGCAGTTGCTTCATAGGTGGCCTGTATGTCTGTTTGACAATTTGCATGTACAGAAAATCAGAATTATTCAGAAGTGCACAGAAGAATAAACCATCATCCTAACCTGATGAAAGACAGAAGGCTTATTAATAATAATGAAGCAATAGAACGTAGGGAGAGTTAAAGCATCCCTGAATTGGAAATCTGGTGGTAAAGAATGCACAGCTTCTCCTATCAACATGTATTAAAAAATATTCATAGCTGGAAACTCATACTGATCCAACACGTACCTTTGCCAGCTCTAAGTATCTACCAATTTTCTATACTATAAAGTCCTTAAAAGGTTTCATGAAACACACACACACGTGAACAACGACTATCACCACTGATTATCAATCACTGCCAGGTTACGGAAGAATTTCACAGAGTGTTCTGCAGAATCCTGGGCTTCCATAACACCTCTTCAGTGGGTCTCCTAAGATCTTTTCAAGAGACCCACAGAGTCAAAACTGTCAACATTTGCACGGATGGTGCAAAAGCAATGGGAGGTAAAACTGCCTTCACTGTCAGTCATTTTATTTTTCACTGATATTCACTCCCAGGGGAAAAAGGCAATTTCACTTTTATATGTCCTAGATGAAGCAGTAATGTGTATTAATTTTATTAAATTTCAACTCCTGAGTATATGTATTTTTTAATATTTTATGTAACAGAAAGGAAGCATGGATAAAGCATTTCTGCCACAGACTAAAATAACATGTTGTCTCTGAGAAAAGTACTGTGAGATTGTTTGAGTTCTGAGCTGAACTCCTTGTGCTTTTCGTTGAACACCACTTTTACTTGAAAGAATGTCTGACAGACAAACAAAGGTTATTCAGATTTGTGAATGTGGTTGACACCCAAAAATGAACAAAGTGAATCTGTCACTCCAAGGAAACCAACTGATGGTAGTTTTTTTTTTTTTTTTTTTTTTTTGCCAATAATAAAATTCAAGCTTTCAACTAAAATTAGAATATTGGGAAACTTTTATCTGCTACTGTACACTTGGAAGCTTCCCAAAACTTCAGGAATTTTTCTGATGAGACAGATGGTGATACTGATGAATATGATTTATATATATATATTTATTGTATAGTGAAATGTGTCAACATATAGAAGATCTGCCTAATACAGTGAACCCATATTTTCCAACTGACCAATCAATGATTCTCTAAAATGCTATCCATAGTTAAAACATCCACTTAAAGTGTGAGATACACCAACAGATATTAATGTAACGGAGTATAAATGATTACTGATATGCATTCAGATTCTACATTGCTACAATCCACGAACCACTAAGACAATACCACTGAGTTTTAGTATACTTTCAATAAGAATATTCACAATAATCTGAAAATACTCATCCATTTTCCAACTACACATCTTTATGAGGTCAGATTTTCCTCATACACTTAAAGCAAAATAACAAATACCAACACCTTACATGCAGAAGCAGATATAAGATCCCTGTCTTCTAGATATAAAGAGATTTTCAAAAATATAAAACAAATTCATGACTTCTCGCTGTTTTTTGTTTTAACGCCAATTCTCCAAATTAGTGCCATGTGTGAGAAGTGGATTTATGTGACCAAGTGTGACTGTAGCATGTATAAAAGTATATACAATAATGCTTTAAAAGTTTTTTCTTGGACTTCCACTTCTAGCATACAAATGCTGGAATAAAAATAGCAAAAAATCTTCTTAAATGCAAGGCTCTGTATACCAGTGAGGGCCTAAAGAAAAAGAAAGGAGAAATGCAGAGTTTGGAACTGGCACTAATGTGCTTGGCTGCCTGTGGGCATTTGCCAAACTAAAATCCAAAAGGATTCCGCTTTAGCCACCACACCGAGACAAAGACAGCACCTGTCATCCAAATTGGAAAGGAAGATGTAAAACTCTCCTTATTTGCAGATGACATGTTATTAGATATAGAAAATCCTAAAGACTTCATCAAAAAACTATTAGAACTAGTAAATGAATTCAGTAAAGTTGCAGGATACAAAATTAACATACAGAAATCTGTTGTATTTATATATACTAATAGCAAACTATCAGAAAGAGAAATGAAGAAAACAATCTTATTTACAATCTCATCAGAAAGAAGAAAATAACTAGAAGTAAATTTAACCAAAGAGGTGAAAGATCTGTACTCTGAAAACTACAAGACACTGAGGAATGATATTGAAGATGACACAAACAAATGGAAAGATATACTGTGCTCATGGATTGGAAGAACATTATTAAAATGTCCACACTACCCAAAGCAATCTACAGAGTTAATGGAATCCCTATCAAAATGCCCATAGCATTTTTCACAGAACTAGAACAAACAGTCTGAAAATTTATGTGAAACCACAAAAGACCCTGAATAGCCACAGCAATCTTAAGAAAGAAGAACAAAGCTGGACATATCACATGTCCTGATTTCAAACTATATTACAAAGATACAGTAATTAAAACAGTATGGTACTGGCATAAAAACAGATACATAGATCAATGAAACAGAATAGAGAGTCCAGGTAGATCACATTAAAAGGAGTTCAGACTGACAGTTGATTTCTCAACAGCAACAATGGATACCAGAAGGCAGGTGAACTAGATCTACGATGTGCTGAAACAAAACAAAACAAAACAAAACAATATACCCAGAATATTAGGATTCTATGGTCAGTTAAAATACCTCACAAGAATGAGAATGAAATTAAAACATTTTAAGACTAACAAAACTTTAAAGGCTTGTGACCAGCACATCTTTCCTAAAGGAAATTCTAGTTCTAATACTGTTTCAGTCAGCAACAGAATATGGTCAGAAGAAAGATCTGAGTTGTAAGAAAGAATGAAGAACTAATAAAATTATAAATATGTGAGCAAGTCTAACTAAGCACTGTCTACAGAAAACCATAACAACATCTTGTGAGTTTTAAAAATTAAATGAAATTCTTAAAAATGATAATACCCTACAATCAAGGCAGGGTGTGTGAAGTGTTCTAAGCACCATGTATTCCTGAGAGAGAAGCAAGCTTAACTTTAGACTTTGATAACTTATGTTTGCATGTTTACATTTCTAGGGTAAATGTATCTTCTCAGGCTCACCTGCTGAATTCTCATCCTCTAACTGAAAATGAAAATGTCAAAATTCTTCAAAGTTTGACGCTTTACACCTTATCACCTCTATGCTCTCCCACCAGGTGATATTTTCCAGTTAAACACGACACATACACACTGTGGTTTCTTCATTCATCAAACACTGATCAATTAATGTACTCTTGACTGATGACTACTAAAGTTCTGTTACATGTCTTTAGTGCACATAGGATTATCTCAGGTATATGCCTAAGAATGGAATTAATGGTCACAGGTTATATATATGCCAGTTTTAGTAGATACTGCCAAAAGTTTTCTAGAGTGGTTATACCAATTTATGTTCCTTCCAGAAGCGTAAAAGTGTTCCACAGATTCACATTCTTTCTGCCACTTGATAATGTCAGACTTTTAATTTTATCAATCTCATTGGTAGAAATCTTTTAATATGAATGTGTATTTCCCTTATTACTAATGAGGTTGATATCTTTTCTTTTTTAAAAAATTCACCCTTGATGTATTCTCTTCTAAAAATGGTGGTTAACTTTTTTATCCTAGGCGGTTATCGTTCTTGCCCTACATTAGTACCCCCCTTATCCATCAGGGATATGTTCTAGACACCCAGTGGATGCCTGAAATCACAAATAGTACCAAACCCTATATATATACTATGTTTTTCCCCTATACATATGTACCTATGATAAGGTTTAATTTATAAATTAGGCACTGTAAGACATTAACAATAATAAGAACAACTATAACAATACCCTGTAATAAAACTTATGAACATGTGATCTCTCTCTCTCTCAAACATTTTATTGCACAAGTTTAATGCCTTTTCCATCTTAACTAAGCTTTTATTATGCTCTGTGGCCATAACTTTAGCAGTTTGAGGTGCGACAGCAAAACAAGTATGAATCTCTTTTTCCTTCTTCACAATTTCATGGATACAAGACTAGTTCTTACTGGAGATCTTAGCAACCTCAGCACATGATTTCTTTCTGTTCTTATCAAGTCCAGAACTTTCACCTTTTCACTTAAAGGAAGCACTTAATGGCTTCTCTTTGGCATATCCATATTGGCAGCATCACAACTCTTGTGCTTTGGGGTCAGTTATTAAGTGAAATGAGGGTTACTTGAACACAGGCACCGCAATACTTCAGCAGTCGACCTGATAACCAAGCTGGCTAATAAGTGGCTAACACTGGAGGAAGGAATGATTGAGGTCCCAGGTGGGACAGAACAAGGTGGTGGGAGATTTCATCACGCTACTCAGAATGATGTGCAGTTTTAAACTTCCAAATTGTTTATTTCTGATATTTTCCATTCATTATTTTGGACCTTGGATGACTGAAGTAACTGAAACTGCAGAAAGTGAAACCTCGGATAAGGGGGACACTGTATTTAGCATGTCTATCTGCTTGTTTATTTCTTACTGATTTAGGGAAGTTGGTTTTTTTTTTTTTTTTAATTTACTTTTGGCTGTGTTGGGTCTTTGTAGCTGCGTACGGGCTTTCTCTAGTTGCAGTGAGCGGGGGCTACTCTTTGTTGTGGTGCCTGGGCTTCTCACTGCGGTGGCTTCTCTTGTTGTGGAGCACGGGCTCTATAGTGTGTGGGCTTCAGTAGTTGTGGCGCACGGGCTCAGTAGTTGTGGCTCGCGGGCTCAGTAGTTGTAGTTCACGGGCTCTAGAGCGCGGGTTCAGTAGTTGTGGTGCACGGGCTTAGTTGCTCCACAGTATGTGGGATCTTCCCGGACCAGGGCTTGAATCCGTGTCCCCTGCGTTGGCAGGTAGATATTAACAACTGCGCCACCAGGGAAGTCCCAGAGAAGTTGTTTTTATACTCTGGGTTCCAATACTTTGTTGGTTACATGTGTTGCAATTATTATAGAACACTAATTCCAAGATTCACATTATTTCACATTGTGATACATCTTAAAATAATGTCTTACAATTAGAATTCATCATATTTTTTCTTTAGAAAAAAGAAACATAAAATAATGGCATATCTTGAAATTAATGACAATGAAGTCACCTTAAAAAATCCATGAGATATGGTGTCTTCTCCCTGAGAGAAGCTTGGTTTCTTCTTCTACTGTCAATATGATGTCTTATGATAGAACTTTTCAATATAAATACAGTTGAATTCATTAAGCATTTCCTTCATGATTAGCATTTTTGTGTCCTTTTTCAGAAATTTGTCTCTATCTCAAAAATATAAAATTATATTTTTATATTTTCTGTTCTAAATTTAAAAAATTTAAACCATATGGAATTCGTTTCAACTTTTTTCCATCTGAATGACTATCTTAATATCATGTTCCTCCTTTTCCAGTGCTCATTTCCCAAATATGTGCAACTGCATTGTCCTATTTATTATAGACCATATCTTGATACCTAATAGGGAAGATTTCCTCTCCATATTCTTCCTTCACTAGTCTCTTGGCAATTCTTAGGCCTATGCTCCTCCATATAACATTTAGAATCAGCCTTTCAATTTTCCTCCATAATTTGTTAGAATTTTTAAAGAAATATTTTGTATCAACAGATCAATTTGAGGGAAATGGATATTTGTATCATCTTTAGTCTTTCAGACCGTAAATACACTTTATCTTTTCATTGAGTCAGGTCTTCTTCACTGAATTTCAAACTAGTTCAATAATTTTCTCCATATGTCTTAGATATTTGTTATTATATTATATATTCCAAATAATTTTATTTTTTGTGTATTTTTAAATATATTTCATAGAATTTTTAAATAAAATGTGTCACTGCCAATTGCTGGCATATAAAATGCAATTGGTTATTCAATATTGATTTGCTATCTAACCACCTAACTCTTCCATTAATTTTAACAATTAACTCTATATTCTCTACTTTTTTAAATGTAGACAATCATAACGTCCACATCATTTTAAGGCCTAAAAGTTCCAATGCACCGTTGAACAGAAATAGAGAAAATAGAGTCCTGTCCTTGTTTCTGATTTCAAAAGGGATGCTTTTAATGCTCCACTATTTAAAAAAATATATTCATATATTTTTTGTAAATATCTTTAACCTGGTTAATAAAGTTCCTACTTTGTCCTATTTTGCCAAGAGTTTTGAATTGCTTGAAAGATATTTTCTTTATCCATTGTGATGATCATATGGTTTTTATCTTTAATTGGACTACAGAGTTACATTTTAAGATTTTCTAATGTTAAAATACCCCTGTATTTCCAGAATAAATATCAAATAAAATAACCCTACTTGGTTATTTAAAAAATACATTGTGAGATAATATCTGCTAGTATTTGATTTAGAATTCTTTCTTTTATTTCCTGAGTGAGAATGGCTTATTATTTTTCCTTCTTACACTGTCCGCTTTAGAATATGGTAAGATATTTATATGGTTTGAATTCACCTTTTTCTATTCTCTAAAATAGCTTGTATAATATTGGAATGATCGGTTTTCTGGAATTTTAGTAGAAATCATCTGTGAAATCATCAGGGTTTTGCATTTTCTTGGAAAGATTTTAATGGACTGATTAGATTTCGTAAATTGTTAGTGGATGATATAGGCTATTTTTTTGTCTAGTCTCTCAGCTAGAAATGGCCAACTATAATTAATCATGTTTGTTAGCATAGCCCCAGTTCATTGCTCCTTATATATATTTATATAACATGATCCAAATTTTAGTGTTTTATCTAATCCCAAAGACTTCACCAGTTCTTAAAACTATTGAGGCAGAATTTTTGAACCCACAGTCTAAAGATTTAAGAATACCATGTTTCCTTAGTCCTTCTCCGTAAGTTATGGGAGGGAGTAATTAATTATTGGAAAGTATATTGCTTTTCTATGGTTGCTTTTATCAAAAATATCACAAATTTAGTGGCTTAAAACACCCAAACTTGTTATCTTACAATTCTCTACACTAGAAGTTTGACCCAGATCCCACTGGCTAAAATCAATGTATCATGAGGCTGTCTGTGCTTCCTCTGAAGGCTCTAGTGGAGAATCTGTTTCCTTGCTTTTTCCATGTTCTAGATATTTCTTCATCTGGGGCTCCCTGACTCCATCCTCAAAACCAGTAATGACAAGTTGAATCCTTCTCACATCACATCTCTCTGTGCTTTTCTTCAGTAATCATATCTCTCTCCAACTATGAGCTTTTCTGCCTCCCTCTCCCCCTTTTGAGGACGCTTGTGATTACATTGGGAATACCAGACTTCCTAGGATAATCTCCCTATTTTAAAGTCAGTTGACTAGGAGCCTTAGTTCCACTTGCAAACTTCATTTCTCTTTGCTATGTAACCTAACATATTCCCAGGTTCCAGGTCCATTAGGACATGAACATCTTCAGGGACCATTATTCTGCCAGCCACAGAAAGTAAGGCAACTTCACTAGCAATACCAGTAGTAATAGTTGGGACTTGCATCTGGAATTATACTTTATTTCTCTTTCAATTTAAGGATAGCACCATAGTTCGTCCAAACCTAAGATTAAAAAACTTTGACTGAAACTATGACACAATTCTAATAGGCCACTGATTAAAAAAATAATCTCAATTTTAGGTATGTTAAAAGGTGAACACACATATGTTTGAGAATTGATATTTTGCTGATTAAAACATTTAATAGCATTTTTTTCCTCCCAGTATCTATATACTTACCTACTAATCTGCCTAACTAAAACAACAGGAAAGAATCTGCTTGAGGAGGTGGTAAAACAACTTTTACTTTTTACCCTCTAAACAGCTTTTCAAACATAAGCTTAATAAATAAGTGTAACTTATCAACTGAAACATTTATTTATAATATTTCATAGCACTGATACAGCCTGGCTCATTTAAAATGCACATATCTTTTGCATCAGTAAACAAGCAAAATATCCTATTGTTTCAAATTTTAAATGCTGGTAAGTAAAAGTTACTTCCAAGCTTATAGTTGCTATTTCTTTATATACTTTAATATACATAATTTTATTCTAAAACTTCATTCAAAGATATTTTTCTCACCTTCAGATTTCTAGTTGTATTGTCCTCGATTAACAAATGCATCATGTTATAAAGGAAAGCTGCCTCTCATTATAGTAAGATCTGAGACAGAGGTTAGCACCATGTGGCATCTACTAACAGTGATGCTGGACAAATGTGCAACTTCTCTGCAGGGAGTAAAAGGATGTGATAGAAACTAGTGCCTACTGAGTGCCAATTAAAAACTCTCGCCTTTGTGAGGTTAATAACATAGGCTCTAGTTTAAAGGTGAGCAATTCAAACTTTCAAGGTGTTAAAGAAAGTGCCCACATTCATGTAGGTAATAAATAGCAGAACACTGATTTAAATCTAGATGTCTGACTTCAAAATTGATGCTCTGTTCTGTTTCAGAGTTTCCTTCATCTGTAAAGCAGTAATGATAACAAAACTAGAGAGTTTCAGAAAATAAATGAGAAAATGCCCATGAAAGTGTTGCTCAAGTTACAATGTGCAGTATAAGTATTACATTGCCTTTAAAATATAGGCATTTCTCTCCATTTACAATTCAAATTAACAACCTAAATTCAAAGCTTTTAACTGTTGTCCTTCCCCTCTCACTACACGTAGGAGAGTAGGGGAAATTTTCATGGTAAAGTAACCATTCAGGCCCATATTATCCAAACGAATAAATACTAAATCCAATTCTTTCCTTTCTCCTTCCTCTATTTCAGTATTTTCACTATAGTATCCAACGTGAAATGGACTGACTTCACATCAGAAATAGATAAAAGAAGAAAGAAGTGACATATGAACTTAAGCATCTGACAAAAAAACAACCCATAATATTACATGAGGAGATTTAAAAATGTGTGTTAATAGATATTCAATTGATTTAAGCTCTAAATCTCTTCTGTTTTGTTATGCTAGAGATTGAGAGCTGTTAAGATGACCAGTAGGCTACACATGCTTATTTAATTTGGAGGACAAATCACAGAGCAGTTTATCAGCACTCTCTTAATAAGAGTGGGTATTATTAATATTGCCCCATATTCCTCTTCTCTTATAAAAGAGTATATGAGTATCAGGGAAGATCTATGCCTTAGGCTGCAAGCTACAGAAATGAAAACTTTAAATTGGCTTAAATAATAAGGATATTTATTGGCTTACACACAGAAGCCTAAAGGTTAGACTGGGTCCAAGGTGTGGAGGATGCCGTAATTCAACAATGTCATTGAGGATAAAGGCACCCTGCATCTCTCCATTCTGAAGTGTATGAATTCAGATTCATCTGAAGGCTAGTTTCCTTTGTGATTATAGTAATCATGGTTGCATCCTTTCTTGTTTACACGCAGTGGGGACAGACATGACCAAGCTTCAACCATGAAAAATGTTTCTTTCTTCAGCTTCATGAAGCAGACATAGGTTACAGGTCGCATGTCCCAACCATAGCAATGCCATATGCAGACTGGTTTAGGCCTGAGGTTCTGAAACGATCCCTTTGATAGGTCTGGACGAATCATGACCCAACTGTAGAGGAGTATCCTTTTCTACCTGGCATCACGGCTGCACAGTGGTGGATGCATGAGTGATAGGGTGGCAACTGCCATGTCTACTTCACACAAATGTCTTTATAAATCTTACCAATGTATTATGTCTCTAGGCATAAGCATGGCTCGTGTGAAAAGAAGATTTTTTGTGTGGGGACAGGGATTGGGATAAAGAGACTACTCTTCTGATTTGGTTGTTAGAGGTTTTCATTTAATGTCCCCTAAAGAAATATCTCAGATTTTTACTCTGCTCAAGACTAAATATGAAAAAAGACGCTTGTCTCATATTTGGGATGAGAAAAAGAAATGCCACAAGATACGGAGGGGAAAACTAGGATTTAGTGATGCCAGAGAAGACCTTGAGAATCTAAGCACTCAGAAACACAGAGAGATCTCAGAAAGGGCACTGGACTTTCCACATCCTATGCTATAATATTTAAAGCTAGTTTTTATCAAGCTCTTAATGGACAAGATGAACAGAGCTGGGGACTGATTACACCACTTTGCTACCGAACCATATACATTCTACTTATACTAATAATTCCAAATATACCAAGCTACCTCATTATTCAAATGTGCTTCAACCCAGAAAATGTTTTACAGCATGAATATGCATGTTATTTTCAATTAGAAGATTTAGCAAGATATAAAACATAGTCATAGTCAAAAAGAAATTGGTTCGCCTCACATTAGTAACTGTTTTCTTAGTCCACGCATCCATGCTGTAAAGAGGTGGTGAAAGTCCATAATTATGGAAGATATTGCCCGAGTTGCTGATTTCTCTCAGATGCTCTACTAAGGCAAGAAGTTGATCTGTCTATATTAAGAGAAGGCTTTAGGGGCAACATAGTTGTGTAAGTAGAGGAAAAGGTAATTATTTTGAGACAAGCTTTATTGGTAATCAAATGCTTCCATGGTTAGGTTGATTAAAGCTATATATCAAGATTTAATTTCTGAAGATTCAGGCAAGAAGACAACAAAACTGCAGGAAGCAAGTTAGGTAACATTAGGAAGATCATCCCTAAATCAATTCAGCTTTTCCTTAGGTGTCCAGCTCATTTTATTCTTACAGTCCCTTCTAAATGAAACATTCCTTTGATTCCATCATCACCTGCTTCATACTACTATAACTATTTTCCACTTATTATCTCAGATTTAATCATCTGAGGAGGCTGGTGAGAACTTAAGTTAACAGAACTAGTTAGAATTACATTTTTAAGCACCAGTGGTACTTAATTTATTCTGTTTTTGCCACTTTTTAATTGTTCGCCTCACAAGGAATAAATGACACCTCAACGATGGTTAAGTTAAAATACTCACTATATTAATGAACCCCACATGACACATCAAAACCAGATCATGACTCTTAAATGTACCTTACCAATAACCCAATACTAATACCTTATTAAAACTATACAGGGGGGCTTCCCTGGTGGCGCAGTGGTTGAGAGTCCGCCTGCCCATGCAGGGGACACGGGTTCGTGCCCCGGTCTGGGAGGATCCCACGTGCCGCGGAGCGGCTGGGCCCGTGAGCCATGGCCGCTGGGCCTGTGTGTCCGGAGCCTGTGCTCCGCAACGGGAGAGGCCACAACAGTGAGAGGCCCACATACCGCAAAAAAAAAAAAAACAAAAAAAAACAAAACTGTACAGGGACTTCCCTGGTGGTCCAGAGGTTAAGACTCCACGCCCCTCTCCATGCAGGGGGCGCGGGTTCGATCCCTGGTAGGGGAACTAATATCCCACATTCTGCGCAGCGCGGCCCAAAAATAAAAAAAACATAAGACACTATACATATATATAGTGTCTTAAGACTAAACATATATATAAATAGTTATATAATTTTATCTATTTACAGTTTTAGCTATCTATCTGTTTAGATAGGTAAATTTATATACATGCATTTATTTTAGCATTAATGTGGCATTTTCTCAAAATTAAGAACTGTGGTTCATGGATCCTACTGGCTATATGGTTACATTTTAGGGATTTTAGATATCCAGGACAAAATATAGAAAATTTGCTACTTTATGTACAGAAAATCCTCATTTGTCAGGCAAATTAGATGGACTTTCTTTCACAGTCTGCAAAGAACTTCAAATGTATAACTCAAAAACAAATCCATTAGCCTGAAAAAGGCCAATCCTACTGAGGTTAACATATTGTGCCTCAGTTTATGAATAATAATGTAATTTTATTGAATCCATGGGTATATTTCTGGGGAAAAAACACAAAAAAGACATCGTGATATTCTTAAAGCATCGTTTAAACTTTTCTCCAATATATAGTACATACATGTCTTCAGGCTCTTTCATTAATAACTGAAGTGGTGACAAACATATAGGTTGAAAATATATATCACTGACATTCTAAAAGTGTTTCATTCAAACTAGCACTTTCAAATAATTTTCTATATTTAAACAAATGATGTGTTCAATTCCCCAGGTATCCTCCAAACTGTAAAAATTTTTATGTACACTTACCAACAGTATCACATGGTTCATCTTTGTGTACACAGAAATCTTTCCTAGAAAGAAAAATAGAAAATATTGTTTCTTCCACAGAGTATGTGACTGACTCATTTTTAATAGTTATAATGAATAATTGAACCATACTCTTTATCTCTAAGAATTTAATAAAACTGAAAATAAGATTAACTAATTTTAATTCTAAGAAAATGTGAGAATTAAATTGTTATGATAATTTTTACCTGATACAATCCTAAAACATTATGTCCTATTTCCTATACAATATTTCATAAAACTTCCATCTTGTTTTGAATTTTATAGTCTTTCATTGTTTTATTACAAGAAAAATATCTGGTGTAGGGACATGGTTTTCTGTTTGAAGAATATTGTTAAGATCCCTACTTCACATGACATAAAAATTTCCAAATTGAAGATTTAAATGTAAGAAATACAATTTAAAACAACATAACATTTTATATCTTAAGACTAGCAACAGACTGATAATTTTAATAAAGGCATGAGGAAATTAGCATTTTTACATAGGTGGGATATCACCATGAATAAAATTCTATAATTTTCTCTTTATTTAACTACCATATCTTGGAGAGCATTCCCTAACTAGCTATGAGCTTTAAAGGGAAACTATATGAAAGCAGAACTTTTAATCTACCTTTTACTAGCTTTGTGACCTTAGGGAATTTACTTAACCTTCTTGTGTCTCATTCACTTCACCTAAAAAATAGAGGTAATAATGATATCTATTTACCACACAGATTTATTGTACAGCTTAGATGATTTAACATGTATAAAACACTTAAAACATAGGTTTTCTGTGTGGTTTGAATGAGTTAACACATACAAAGCATTTTAAAAAATGCCAGGCACATAGAAAGCTCTCAAGTCAGTTGTTGATGTTTCTGCTGCTTTTTGTTGTTGCTGTTGCTTCTATTCCTGTGCCATAATTTAAGCAATTTCCTAGTAATGAGCATTTAGGTTCTATAGAATTTTTACTATTACAAACAATATGACAATTTGTGTGTGAAGGAGAAAGGAAAAAACTATTTTTATTCCTCTATTATAGCCATCTGAATGCCATTCCAAAATGAAAAATAACTTTAATTTTTAAAATTTTATTTATTTATGTCTACATTGGGTCTTCTTTGCTGCACATGGGGTTTCTCTAGTTGCGGCGTGTGGTCTTCTCATTGCGGTGGCTTCTCTTGTTGTGAAGCACGGGCTCTAGGCATGCGGGCTTTAGTAGTTGTGGCTCTCAGGCTCAGTAGTTGTGGCTCGTGGGCTCTAGAGCGCAGGCTCAGTAATTGTGGCACATGGGCTTAGCTGCTCCACAGTATGTGGGATCTCCCCAGATCAGGGCTCAAACCCGTGTCCCCTGCATTGGCAGGCGGATTCTTAACCACTGCGCCACCAGGGAAGTCCCAAAAAATAACTTTAAAAATTAAGTGTAGGGCCTCCCTGGTGGCGCAGTGGTTGAGAGTCCGCTGCCGATGCAGGGGACACGGGTTCGTGTCCCGGTCCGGGAGGATCCCACATGCTGCGGAGCGGCTGGGCCCGTGAGCCATGGCCGCTGAGCCTGCGCGTCTGGAGCCTGTGCTCCGCAACGGGAGAGGCCACAACAGTGAGAGGCCCGCATACCGAAAAAAAAAAAAAAACATTAAGTGTAACACTCCTTTCAATGTCCCCAGTGACATCTACATTGGTAATTACAATGGTTAGTTTTCAATTCATATCTTGCTTGGCTCATCCAGCAGAATCCACGACTCTATGCATAGTTTTATAAATATTCTGTTCATGTTTAAAATGTATACTCTCTAATAGTTTGGAGCAAAGCTATACATGTTCATTAGATCTAGCTATAACAAGCTCTGATGCATGGTTGCTCAATAGAATGAGAAATTTTGAATTTATTTTTGCATCTGCTACTAAGGAAGAGCTCTTAACATTCCATTGTTATAAATTTGATGATGTTTCCCTGTGATTCTACTAATTTTTGCTGTTTATGTTGAAGCTCTCTCTAAATTTTTATTATTTATTTTGAATTATTGTTTTTATTACTGTGTTAAACCCTACTCATCCCTTTTAATGTTTTCTGTGTTAAAGTCTATTTTATCTGACATTAACATATATTAATATATTAGTAAAACATTAATATTTGCTTGGCATATATTTTCCTTTGTTTTACTTTCACCTTCATTTCCCCTAATTCTCTTATAAATAGCACATGACTAAAATTGTAAAACCTCATTTTATACTATCTCTATAAGTGAATTTAATATTTCTAATTAACATATTTGGATTTCTCTATTTTTTGTGATTGTTATTTACCAAGTTATACCTTTGTCCTTTTCTTCTGTTTTTGTCTTTGTTCATATGCAGTTTTATTTTCCACATTTTTCTGCTACTGTTTTGAAAAATAACATTAGATTGTGTTTGATCTACAGTTACTTCTACATTTTAAAGTACACTGTACTCGTTTTCTATTGCTGTTATAACAACTTCGACAAATTTAGCAGTTTAACACATCTTACAGTCTCCAAATCAGAAGTCTGAAATGGAACTTGCTGGGCTAAAACCAAGGTGTAAGCATGATTCTGTTCCTTCTGGAAGTTCTAGGTCAGAATCTGTTTCCTTGCCTTTTCCAGCTTCTAGAGGCTGCCTGGATTTCTTGACTCATAGTCCCCTTCCATCTTCAAAGCTGACAACTGCATCACTTTGACCTTTACTTTCATCACCACATCTCTTTCTCTGACTCTCTTGCCTCCTTCTTTCCCCACACCCTGTGATTACATTAGGATCCCCTAGATAATTCCA
This sequence comes from Mesoplodon mirus, assembly GCF_964341445.2. Classification (NCBI taxonomy): domain Eukaryota; kingdom Metazoa; phylum Chordata; class Mammalia; order Artiodactyla; family Ziphiidae; genus Mesoplodon; species Mesoplodon mirus. The sequence goes on from NC_138980.1 coordinate 76,863,473, forward strand.
GATAATCTCCCAATCTCAATAATCCTTAACAAAATCACACCTGCAAGGTCCCTTTTGCTGTATAAGAAAACAGTCACAGGTTTTGTAGATTAGAGCATGGACATTATTCTGTGTACCATATTCATTTGAGATGCTTCAAGTTAAAAAGTATCTCTGGTCTCTTCTTGAAAAAGGTAAGGATATCAAACACTTTTAAACCAATCTCTTCCTTCAATCTTTCATGTTATTTTTATCTGACACTATAGAGGCATACCTCATTTTACTGTGCTTTGTTTTATTGTGCTTAGTAGATACTGCATTTCTTGCAAATTGAAGGTTTGTGGCAACTCTGCATTGTGCAAGTCTGTTGGCGCCATTTCTTCCAATAGCACTTACTCAATTCATGTCTCTGTGTCACATTCTGGTAATTCTCACAATACTTCAAGCTTTTTTATTATCATTATATTTGTTATGGTCATCTGTGATAAATGATCTTTGATGTTACTACTATGACTCAGTGAAGGCCCAGAGGATGGTTAGCATTTTTAGCAATAAAGTATTTTTAAATTAAGGTATGTAAAATTTTTTAGACATAATGCTCTTGCACATTTAATAGACTATAGTATATTGTAAACATAACTTTTATGTGCACTGGGAAGCCAAAAAATTCATGTGACTCGCTTTTTGCAGTGGTCTGGAACCAAACCTACAATATCTCCAAGGCATTCCTGTAATTCCATCTCAGTTTTTAAAATCTCAAGTTAGACAGTTTTTTCTAAACCATTAGTGCTCATTTAGATTTGCCTATATATTTGGCAATTTCTTTTCTCAGTAATCTCTGTATCATTACTTTCTAGAGAGATTGATATTCTTTAAGTACATCCTTCAGTATCTCCTTCAGTGAGAACCTATGAATACTAAACTGTCCCAGACACTGTTTCCTTAATTCTCATTAGTTTGCATTCATTCATAATGGAACAGTAGCTGACCGTAGAATTGTAGGTTGACTTTATCAGCCCTCAGCACATTGAAGATATTATTTTATTCTAGCATTTATAAAAATAGAAGTCTGCAATCACCTTGCTCTTCTTTCATTGATTTGGTTTCTGATTAGTTTTTTTATTGTATATAATTGACATGTAACATTGTTTCTGATTAATGTTAAGATTTATTTTTGTCTTTGTAGTTCTGCAGTCCCACTAAGATGTGTCTAGGTCCTGAGTTTTTTATTTATCTTCTTTGGTACTTGGTATGTCTTTCAATTTGAAGATCCACAAACATACAAACATTCTAACCATTATCTATTTATCTAATTCCTCTCACATTCTCTCTACTCTCTTCTCCTAGAACTCCTTTAGGTACATGTTTGCTCTTCTCATTCTGATGTCAATAACTCTCAAGCACTCTTTTGTATTTCCATCTCTTAACCACTTTAGGCAGCTTCTGGGAGAATCCTTCAGATCTATCATCCAATCCATTAGTGCTCTCTTCAGCTGCATCTACTCTGCTCTTCAACTCTGAAATTGAGATATTTAAGTACATTTTTTATATGTTTTATTTTCCTCAATTTTCAAATCATCTCTTTTTTCCAAAACACCTTTCTCTCACATTTTGAAATGTGTGTGTTTTTAATCATGTGAACATGTTTTTTTTTTTTTAAATCTCTGTCAGTCTTTTAAAATATTCTTTTTCATGCTTCTTGGCTCTTACAGTGGGATATGTTGTCACTCTGTGTTTTGGAATCTTACTGTGAACTCATTTAGTTGTACTTTATTTGTGTTTGCCTTGTGAGGTCAGAGTTGAAAGAGGGCCCTTTCACAGCAGTTTTGCATATGTTTTCACTAAGTGCTTCAATGTTGGATCATATTCATGGTAATGAATACCAAAAAGAGCCATTTTCTCCTAACATGGGTTCATGGATGAGATAGAAAGAATGCTTCCTGTTGACAACCTGTGCTTGTTTGCAAAGCTTTTATACCAGATCCAACTTTTATTAAGGGTGTAGGCACCCAAGGGTTCTGGCTGTTTACAATCATTTCAGTTCCCACTTTGCAAAGCCACAGTGTTTTTTCTTTATGTGGGAGATAAACCCAAGAACCCAGATTTTTAAGTCCAACAAACTCCTACCAGGACAACTATCACATTACCTCAGAAGCTTACTGCATTTTTTTTTTTACCAGAGCCCTCTTGTTTTTGGCTCATCTATGCATGTAAAAGGACTTTTATTATATTTTTTCTACAATTCCTAGATGTCAATGATGGGAACATTTTCTGATTATCTAGTCAGCTAGATTATCACATAATTAAAAGAAGAGAACACAATCTGTGACCTACCATATAGTAATTAAGCATACTGAAACATATTTATTGTTAATATTAGATCTTAATATACATAGGCCTTATTCTATTATTACATTTTATATGATGCAGCTACTTTTACCAAACTCTTTAAAAGACTGAACTCCCTCAGTAAGATGTTCACATTTACCTCAATTGATAAAGTACTTTTTCAAAGATATCTTTCTACAAATAGGGATTACATTAGTTATAAATTATTGTAAAAATCAGTGATTGGTACAATATTGTCATATTTCTTCCATAAGGTTGGAGATGGAAAAAAATGTGTGGTTAGCCAAGAGTATGAATGAACTAGGGAGTGAAGTAATTTAATTAATTACTATAATTTTTTACTATTTCTTCAGGCAAATTTCTGACAAAGATGATTTCTAAGAAACAGATATAGAAATCAACTCTTGATTACTAGAGTAAAGGGAAGAATGGTAAAGTCCAGATAAAGATGATAAAAATAACCTTAAATAATATGTTTTTAACACAAGGGATGAAATGGATTTATTATAAACTTAATTCATTTAAATCACACCCAACAGTTAGGAATACATTTACCATTCTGCAGTTAAAAATAACAAAACAATACAAGTATGAGAGTTTATCACATGAATTGCTTCATAAATAATTACTTGAAGATTTATTATTCCTTTAGGTCTCTTAGCTAAGAACGCTTCTCCAGTATTTCACTAGGACTCAAGAAAGACAGAGACTCAGGCTCCTTTGTACATTATCCCTTCTCCCCTCCTTTCCTCACTTAACTCCACCTATAAATATTTGGATTTGGTCTGTTGTAGTGGCCATGCTTTCTCCTGCCTCTCCTTTTATAATACATGTCAGAGATATCTTTGTTCTAGAGAAAGCCTACTGCAGAGACCTCTCATCTGAGTGCAAGGAAGAGAGTCATCACCCAAAATGCAATATATACAATGTAGTGTTACATTCTGCTGTCTACAGATTACTGTGTATTTCTAAACAAGATAAACAGTATATGTTTCCAGTAATCTGTAAAAATTTTAATGTTTTTCTCAAATATGCTGTTATTTTTTATTCTGGTAAATCTATAAACTAGTTAATCCATCTTGGATAATTGAAAATTGGGGCTATTATCACTTGATACATTAATCTTCACTCTATAAAAATATTTTCTTTTATATACAGAAGGTATATAATCCTATCAATGTCGCTTGAATATGCCTTAAAAAATCTACTGTCCCAACTGAATGAAAGTAAATAGCAAAGAAAAAACGTTTAATAGAAACAAATAACCAGTTTGCCCATCAGCACTGAAGGGTCTTAAAATTTATGCCTTTTTGGTAAAAAGTATCTTTCTGAAAATACATACAAAAATTAGAAGAACAACTCGAGAAAAATGAGGGAAGATGCACTCAAATTTTATCCCATGAATGTAACCACTCAAGCTACCCTGTCCTAAACTTCTAAGTGAAACTAGTGGATGGCATTGCCTTCAATATTCAAGATACAAAACTGAAAACCTTAAGAATCTGGGTAAAACAGACTGCTCTTAATTAATCTTGTTCCCAGGATTATAATCAAAGGTTTTTTTTTAAAAAAGCTGAGTGATTCTTTGACAGCCACTGCAGTAGGTTACCCTAACTATTGCCAACCCCCAGCATCTTTCCACTGGGAAACCTCCTTCAAATATATCATATTTTCTGGTCACTGACTTCTAATCACAGAAATTGCACATATACACTCCCTTCAATGCAAACACACATTTTCAGAGGATCTAAAGTAGACAGTATAGTAAGAGAATGTGAATGGCCCTGGATCATATAAACGCAGGGGTAGAGATTTCTATTGTTTTCTCCTTCACTGTTTTTCTTGATGCTTGGTTCTTTAGTTCTTCCTTTGATTCTGAATACTACACAGAATCTTTTCCACTTATCAAAAAAATCCAGAAAGAACCTCTTCTTGTGCTCAGTGTCGGTCTCTGTGGCTCAAAACCAATACCAAATGATAATGGAAAATATACCTCCTAGTCGTGCAACATATTCAGAGTCTGAATATAATTATAGACGAAGAGGAATGGAAAAGGTCTGCTGACACTTTTGAAACAAGTAAAAGACCAGCTATATTTAGTCTTTCTCTGCATCAGATGATCTAGAAATCAAATTTATTACAAGGACACCAAGCCTAGTTGTATAGGTTGTATACTGCTTAATTCTAATGGTACATTTACATACACAACAATGTAAATGTCTCCCTCTACTGTTGTGTAGTGTGCAAACTATACAATAGGATTCATTATGGGCTTCTTGCATGCCAAGCACTGGATAAGAGGAATATAAAGATAAATTAAAAAGGCTTCTACTCTGAAGGCAAAGAAGAGAATGACACAAAATCACCTCTGTAATATGTAAGGGGCCCAGGATCAGTGAGGAAGAAGCCTGGGGAATTGTATTAAATAATGGATAGTTCTATTTTGCAATTGCCTCTGCCAGCAAACAAATGGAGAGAGAAACACCCAAAACAGATGGTATTGAATAATATGGTAATGCAGAAAATTAAAGAACCACATAAAATCAAATCTTCACCTTAGGGCCAAGAATCACTTAGTGTAAAGTATATTCAGATGTAGAGGGAAAGGGATTTTTTTGTGCTTTTTATAAATGTACGATACATCATATCAATGCATGAGGCTGCAAGATGACTTTGATTTACGTAATGTGAAACAAGGGACTTCATCTGTAACTAAACAACATGATAAAACTATGAGAAATGCACTGCTTATTGTCAAGGGCACTTAGAGTCCATCACACAGCCAATTTCTGTTCATTTAGCAAACAAATGAATAAAGCACATTTTTTCAAAAATTCAAGGTCTTTTACCCAAAAGCACTGGAAACACCTTTCAGTACAACTGAAGAACAAATTGTCACCAGCATTTAAAAACTTCAGATCAGACTGTAATTCTTAATCTTCAGTTCTTCAACTGTACATTTCTTTCCAGAGGACCAAAATAATGTAATCTTAATTTCAAATATTCAAAGATTTTGAGGGGTAAGGGTGATAGAGATCGCTTGCTGCCTAGACCTGTGATCATGTTGATTCAAATTCTCTCATTTTTGGCTCATTTTTGGCTCAGTGTGCCTGAAACCTGCATCACAGAGTTTCATTATGTGAGTTTATGGAAATGATACTGTTAGACTTTGGCAACTGGGAAGGCCAATAAATTCTGCTTAACTTCTGATTTATACTGAAAAAAATGAAATCTAGCCTTTAATTTCCAAGAATGAAGATTCATCTGAGAATAAGTCTCATTATAGAACTTTATAGTGCCTTGGGATATACCTATAAATGATTCATTCAACAATTATTCTATTATTTGTATTAAATTAATGTATTTCTGCCATGCCTATATTTTATTAAATTTTCTATCTTACTTGCCAATGGCATTATTTTGAAACTAACTTTCAGAAGTATTGTACTGAAAGCATTTCAGTACATACTGAAAGGCAAAACTATCATTAATAAAATTAAATTCTAAATTAAAGAGTATTTACATGACACAGACTCGTACCTTCTCTATAATTTCACATAGAAATGTGAAAATTACACTAAGAAATCATGGAATTGACGGTTGGGATAAAGTGTTTTGTGTTTTTGTTACTATTAGCCCACAGCACTAGGTCAGCTTTAAACTATTTACTTCATTGCATCACGCAGAACAATTTAACAAATATATTACTGCAGATAGGTTTGGATTTATAAGAACATTATTCATTTTAGTTGAAATCAAAATTAATAGCTGAGCTAAAATCTCTTCTTACTGATGTGCTCACATAACATACGATATTTAATAAGGACCTAAGATGAGCATTTGCTAGAAACTAGGCTGTTTATGAGTTCAGTTTGTCAAATATGGATAAGACCATGGAATCCATGGAGATTAAAATTTTTATCTTATTTTTGATAACTTTCTTGCAAAGCTAAAGATCTGATCATCTATGTCTACACTAAATAAAAGGGATTTTTCCTCAACTACTCAAACCATTCATTTAGACTTTCCTGATCAATGGTGGTAGGTCACTTAGAGATAAAACATTCCCTTTATTGGGCTAATTTTCACTGTTAGGGCACTGGAAGCAGTGATATGGAGAAAAGTGATCCTCCACATAAACCTTAACCCCACAGGTGAGTAAAGATAGATTTATGTCAGTATCTATCAATATGTTATATATGTGTAACTCCTTTGATAGGTTTTTTTTTGTGTGTCTATTTTCAACCACAGATTTTTATTCCTACTGCTTTCCAAAAAAACAAAAAACAAAAACCAGAAGCAAGCTATTAAGCCCTATTTTAAGTCCTAATTATCAGGGAGCAAAAAACTGAAGTCAACATTTCTGCTAAAGGGTTTAGGAAGTGTACAAAAATCTTTTTTTCCATGAAACATGAAGTGGCTTCACAAAACTATAGCAAATTTTGCCTCCCAAAAGGTTTTTTCATTAGGTTTTGAGCAGAAATCCTTTTTAGACAGTGAAGCTTTAGTTTTCTATCCATAAATAAGTGATACATTGGAAATAACAATGCTTTAGTTTGTCTTATCTTTGAAAACCATACAGAGTACATATTTATGCATACAGAGGACGTATTTAGTCCTTTGGTAGTAGTTCAAGTTTTGAAAATCTGAGGACGAATAATTATTTTATAAACTGACTTAATCCAGCAAACTGAAATTACAAAACACAGGTTATTATATGTTTTGCTGGAGAATATTATCTAGAATATTCTCACGAATCCTAGATATGACTACCTTCAGTTCATTCTTTTAATATGTTACCCTAGCCTACGGGTAAACATGTAGTTCAACTGCATTTTATGAGCATTTGACAATAATGAAGAAGATTATCTTTCTAAACACAAGAGCAAGTACCCTGTAATTATCCTAAATAAATACTAATACCTGTTTACAACCATATACAGATAGAGATGTTTATACATTTTTCTCTAAACGTGAAAATTCAGAAAGTTACATAAATACATAGTAGTCACATAAATTAGGATACTTCTATGCAGTAAAACAGTATGTCTGTTCCTCCCTCCAAATGATATAGACCAAATATGAGTTTGTTGGCTTCCTATTGCTGCTGTAACAAATTATGTCAAATTTAGTGGCTTAAAACAACAGACATATATTATCTTATAAGTTCTAGAGGTCTGAAGCCACGTATAGGTCTTACTGGGCTAAAATCAAGGTGTCATCAAGGCTGCATTCCTTCTAGAGGCTCTAAGGTAAAATCTGTTTGCTTGCATTTTCTTATGATTGCATGGGCCCATGCAGATGATTCAGGATAATCTCATCTCAACATCCTTTTATCGCATCTGCAAAGCCCCTTTTACCATGTAAGAGAACATACTCACAGGTTCTGGGGATTAAGAGAGGACCTCTTTGGGGTATATTAGTCTCCTTTCCACAACAAATGACATGAAGATTTGCAAGACATAATGTAAAGTTAAAGAAAACAAACAACCAAACAGAGAAAACTGGGACTTCCCTGGTGGCGCAGTGGTTAAGAACCTGCCTGACAATGCAGGGGACAAGGGTTCGAGCCCTGGTCCAGTAAGATCCCACATGCCCCGGAGGAACTAAGCCCATGCACCACAACTACTGAGCTCATGTGCCACAACTACTGAAGCCCACGTGCCTAGAGCCCGTGCTCCGCAACAAGAGAAGCCACCGCAATGAGAAGCCCGCGCACCACAACAAAGAGTAGCTACCACTCGCTGCAACCAGGGAAAGTGCATGTGAAGCAACAAAGACCCAATGCAGCCAAAAATAAATTAATTAATTAATTTAAAAAATATAGAGAGGGCTTCCCTGGTGGCGCAGTGGTTGAGAGTCCGCCTGCCGATGCAGGGGACACGGGTTCGTGCCCTGGTCTGGGAAGATCCCACATGCCGCGGAGCGGCTGGGTCCGTGCGCCATGGCCGCTGAGCCTGCGCATCCGGAGCCTGTGCTCCGCAACGGGAGAGGCCACAGCAGTGAGAAGCCCGCGTACCACAAAAAAAAAAAAAAAAAAAAAAAAAAAAAAAAAATATATATATATATATATATATAGAGAGAGAGAGAGAGAGAGAGAGAGAGAGAGAGAGAGAGAGAGAAAACTGTATAGCATGAAACAAAGTTCATGCTATACACACACCAACTAAACATTGGTTACCTTTAGACAACTTCTATCACAGATGTTCATGCATTATTTTGGTGGTGGGGGAGAGAATTATTCTACAATATTTTCTAAAGAAGTACTTAAGGACAAGGGAATGTTTGGAATAGAATTTTAAGGGAAAATATGTATTATAAAATAGTATATAAAATGAGGACTTCAACTCCATGTTAGTGTTCTGTTCTGTACATGGAGGGGTGAACATGAAGGTGTTAATTGTATTATTATTATTTTTTAATATATGAAATACATCATACAACTTTTTTTAAAAAAGAAAATACTTGTGTTACACTGCTAGGTCAGCCTAGCAACAAGGAAGGTAATGATGAAGAGCAGTTAGGCTTTTAAAGCTTTGAAACATAAAAAAATATATAATGGATGCAGGGGATTCTTTATTTTCAGGGTTCTGAAGAGAAAAAATGGCATTGGAAGTAAGGAATGAAATTAATGTCATGGTATTGGTAGGGTGAGACAAAACTTGCATGTAGAATATGCTTCAAATATTATAAATATATGTTTTTGGCTAAAGAAATATGTAGAAATAAAACTGGAGAAACATACTTAAACGTGTTAGCTATAATTATTCCTAGGTAGTGGGATTATAGGCTCATGTTTTATCTTTATTCTTGGACTTCTAAAATTTCTATAATGTGTTGCATTTTTAATAAGAGAAAAATATGAATCAGTAATCAAATTATGATTATCATCCACTTTAGTCTCAGAAGCAGTATTTCTAAAACCAACTACTGTAAGGATAAGGAAGGAAGATTTTATCAGCTAAGAAATATATAAAAACCCTTTGTGGTTAATGCATTCTGAGAATCTAACTTCTCTATATCGGAGTGGTGGGCAATACAAGTTAGAAGTTTGAAATAAGCCTATACAATAGCTTATGTGATCACAAATAATACTAGAGATTGTATACAGCACTAAAAATTCTTTTTTCAGAAATATTTAGTATAATAAAATAAAGTATATTTAAGAAGACTGTCATATAAAATTATTATAAAATATGATATGACATTCAGGTTAAAAATTAAAAATGAGGTCTACATGTTCACTGAAAATCCTAATCACTCATTAACAGCATTATTTGCTGCTCTATTATTTTTTCAAAAGCAATTCATAAAAAAATTTTTGGTAGAGTTAAGTAAACGTTAATATTTGTTAAACTTATTCAAATAAAACACACTTAAAGCCATAAACAAGATAAAATTTAGTATAAGCTGATTTCTTAGAGGACCCCCCCGCAATAAAATGATTTTAAATAGTCTCTTTCCAAAGCTACCCTATCATTCTGAAAGGCCATTAAGAGAAACTCTACCATGAAAAGATGCATGTTTTTAGAATATATTGTAACAATTTTAACAACATAATTTAGCAGAGAGCTGAAAAAATATGCACTAAAAGGGTTAAATTTTAATTATTTGTTAACTAACTTTAAATATAATTAGACCTGTATTTTGCTTATAACCCTTTAGAAAAGACTAACATCTTTATATATATTTAAGTGCTATTAATTTGTTTTTTCCTTCTAAAATTATTTAGTCAAGGATTATCTTATACATAATTAAACATGAAAATGATGGTGCCAGATTTTTGTCAGTCTAAACTTAGGTATAGTTTAAGTCATTGAACAATTTTTAGTGTTCTGTACATAAAGAAAGCTCAAAATTTCACAGGAAAAAAGACAGTTATGCAGTACAGAAAATGTGCTGAAAGCTATACAGGAGCAAATGCCACTCTTATTCTTTATACTTAAAGTTATTTCCTGTGGCTCTTTTCTCTTGTCATAAACATACTGTATATAAACTCTCTGTAGAGAAACTGATAATATGGAGGATTCCTCTAACTAATCAAAGTATCAGATCATTACATTCTTAAAAAAATTCTTGGGGGTCACCATTCACTGGAATTGGCTGTGAACACCAACAGTGAGTCTAATAAGTTCACAATGTTGTTCTTTACATAAATGGGCATAAGACTAAAAGAAATTAGTTGCAGAAATACAAGCTAGAGTCAGAAAGTCTTCACGTGTAGTTCAGAAGAACAGAAACATATTTGCTTATGCCCCCTTCCTTTGTACATTCCATTCCCTATTCTTTAATATTAGAATCAAAAGTGGCAAAATAGTAACTATTTTAATTGAGTATTTACTATGGGTCAGGCATTGTATTAGGTTATTTAGGTATATCATCTCTATTGAATCAGATATCCTGTGAAATGGTATTATCATACCCATTTTACAGATGAAAAATTAATGATCAGTGAAGCTAAACAGTTTGCTAAGTCACACAGTTCATAACTAGGCTAGCTGGGATTAAATGTATGTTTGTCCCCACTGTCCAACATACTTTTTATTATATCAAAATGTTTGATCCTTATATGCTTTGTTAATTTCCATTCATGCTTCAAACTTCCTTTTTATTTGAAATACTTTATAACAGTTTTCTGCATTTAATTTTGCTGTTCCTTTTTCTAGATCTTAATAACTATGACCCACTTAATTTTCTCACCATTTTTCTACACATCAACCTGCTTAACTCTGAAAAAATGAAATGAGATGATATCTATATTAACCTGAAATAAAAGGTAATTATCTTCTGGCTTATATTTCTTTTTTAAACATTCATATATTTGACCATTTGAAAAAGTTAAATACCATTCCATTTTCATTATGTAACAAATATCAGACCTTATACAATAACAGAGTTTGGGATGCAAGTTAGTCCAATATAAATTATTTAGAGACCCCAAAAGGCCTGGTTCAGGTTGTTCTCCAGGGCCACCATGACTTCCATAGCGTCCAGAGCTTTACCCCACCCATCTTGGGGTATGTCCCAGTGGAGGGAACAGCCTCCACACTGGTTTTGCATCTTCAAGAGATGCCAGGCACCCTCAAGCTTCTCTTTGGCTAACTTTCAGAAGAGGTGACCAAAGCCCTCTGGAGTTCCACTGTCACGCTGAAATAGAAGCCCAGAAAGAGTTTCTATTGATGAGGAGTGGGCTCCAAAGCTGAATGTTAGTGGCCTGACAACAAATGCAAAGTGTTTTGAGTGGGGTTAGAGATAAGATGGTGGAGGAGAAGGCCTTGAACTCACCTCCTCTCAGGAAAAAACCAGAATCACAGCTAACTGCTAAACAACCATCAACAAAAGGACTGGAACCTAGCAAAAGAGATATTCTACACCCAAAGATAAAGAAGAAGCCACAACAAGATGGTAAGAAAGGTGCTTTCATGATACAATCAATTCCCATACCCTGCAGGTGGGTGACCCACAAAGTGGAAAATAGTTATACAGCAGAGGCTGTCCCACACAAATGAGAGTTCCTAGACCCACGTCCAGCTCCCCAGTCTGGGGGTTTGGCATTGGGAAGAGCCCCCAGAGCATTTGGCTTTGATGGCTAGCTGGACCTGAACACAGGAACTCCACAGGACTGGGAAAAACAGAAACTCCATTTTGGAGGGCACACACAAGGTCTTGTGTACACTGGGACTCAGGGGAAAAAGCAGAGACTTCATAGAAGCCTGGGTCAGACCTACCTGCTGGTCTTGGAGGGTCTCCTGGGGAAACAGAGGGTGCTGCGACTCACTTTGGGGACACAGACACTGGCGGCAGAGGTACCAGGGAGTACTTATTAGCATGAGGTCTCCTGGAAGCTGCCACTTTGCCACGAAGACCTGGCTCTCCACGCAACAACCTGTAGGCTCCAATGCTGAGACACCTCAGGCCAAACAACCAGCAGGGTGGAAACACAGCCCTACTCTCAGTAAATAAGATTTTTAAGTCTTCCTGAGCCCAAACTGCCTCTAAACACATCCCTTAACATGGCCCTACCCACCAGAGGGACAAAACCCAGCTCCACCCACCAGTGCAAAGGCACCAGTCACTCCCACCAGGAAGCCTGCACAAGCCTCTCAGACCAGCCTCACCCACCAGGGGGCAGACACCAGAAGCAAGAGGAACTACAATTATGAAGCCTGCAGAATGGAAATTGCAAACACAGAAAGTTAGATAAAATGAGATGGCTGAGGAATATGTTCCACATGAAGGAACAAGATAAAACCCCAGAAGAACAACTAAGTTAAGTGAAGATAGGCAATCTAACCAAAAAAGAATTCAGAGTAATGATAGTAAAGGTGACCCAAGATCTTGGGAAAAGAATGGAGATACAGACTGAGAAGATACGAGAAATGTGTAATGAAGAGCTAGAGATATAAAGAACAAAAAATAACAGAAAGTGCTGGAAAGGAAAAACCTACAACCACGGATACTCTACCCAGCAAAGCTCTTCCTCAGATTCAACAGAGAAATCAAAAGCTTTACAGAGAAGCAAAAGCTAAGAGAATTCAGCACCACCAAACCAGCTTTAAAACAAAAGCTAAAAGAACTTCTCTAGGCAGAGAACAAGAGGCCACAACCGGAAACAAGAAAATTATGAATGGGAAAGCTGACCAGTAAAGGTAAACATACAGTAAAGGTAGGAAACCATCTGCACACAAATATGATATCAAAACCAGCAATAGTGAGGAGACTACAAATGCAGAATATTGGAAATGCATTGGACATTAAGAGATGAGCAACAAAAAACAACCTTGTACATATTACAACATATTACAACAACCTTGTACAGACTACTATATCAAAAGCTCATGGTAACCACAACCAAAACTCTACAATAGACATACACACAAAAAAAGAAAAAGGAATCCAAACACAACACTAAAGATAGTCATCAAATCACAAGAGACGAGAACTAAAGAGGAAGGGAAGAAAAAAGACCTACAAAAATGCAAAACAATTAACAAAATGGCAATAAGAACATAAATATCGGTAATTACATTAAATGTAAATAGATTAAGTGCTCCAACTGAAAGACATAGACTGGCTGAATGGATACAAAAATAAGACCCATATTCATGCTGTCTACGAGAAACCCGCTTCAGATCTAGCAACAAGAACACACTGTAAGTGAGGAGATGGAAAAAGGTATTCCACGCAAATGGAAATCAAAGCGGGAGTAGCAATACTCATGTCAGACATAAGGGACATTAAAATAAAGACTGTTACAAGAGACAAAGAAGGACACTACATAATAATCAAGGGATCAATCCAAGAAGATATAACAATTGTAAATATATACGCACCCAACATAGGAGCACCTCAATATATAAGGCAAATGCTAACAGCCATAAAAGGAGAAATCAATAGTAACACAATAATAGTCGGGGACTTTTAATATCCCACTTTCATCAGTGGACAGATCATCCAGACAGAAAATCAACAAGGAAATACAGGCCTTTAATGACACATTAGACCAGATGGACTAGACTGATATTGATAGAGTATTCTATCTGAAAGCAGCAGAACACACATTCTTTTCAAGTGCACATGGAGCATTCTCCAGGACAGATCACACTCTGGGCCATAAAGCAAGCCTTGATAAATTTAAGAAAATTAAAATCACATCAAGCATCTTTTCCAACCACAATGCTATAAGATTGGAAATCAACTACAAGAAAAAAAAAAACTGTAAAAAACACAAACACGTGGAGGCTAAACAATATGTTACTAAACAACCAATGGCTCACTGAGTAAATCAAAAAATACCTAGAGACAAATGAACAAGAAAACACAATGAAACAAAACCTATGGGATGCAGCAAAAGCAGTTCTAAGAGGGAAGTTTATAAGTGATACAAGCTTACCTCAGGAAACAAGAAAAATCTCAAACAGCCTAAACTTACAGCTAAAGCAACTAGAGAAAGAAGAACAAATAAACCCAAAGTTAGTAGAAGGAAAGAAATCATAGAGATCAGAACAGAAATAAATGAAATAGAGATGAACAAAACAATAGAAAAGATCAATGAAACTAAAAGCTGACTCATTGAAAAGATAAACAAAATTGATAAAATTTCAGTCAGACTCATCAAATAAAAAGGAAAAGGGTTCAAATCAATAAAATTAGAAATGAAAAAGGAGAAATTACAATGGACACTGCAGAAATACAAAGGATCATAAGAGACTACGATAAGAAACTATATGCCAATAAACTGGACAACCTAGAAAAAAAGGACAAATTCTTAGAAATGTACAATCTTCCAAGACTGAACCAGGAAGAAATAGAAAATATGAACATACCAATCACAAGTAATGAAATTGAAACCATGATGAAAAACCCACAACAAACAAAAGTCTAGGACTTTTGCTGGCTTCACATGTGAATTCTGTCAAACATTTAGAGAAGTGTTAACACCTATCGTTCTGAAACTATTCCAAAATATTGCAGAGGAAAACACTCCCAAACTCATTCTATGAGGTCACCATCACCCTGATACCAAAACCAGACAAAGATACCACAAAAAAAGAAAATTACAGACCAATATCACTGATGAACACAGATGCAAAAATCCTCAAGAAAATACTAGCAAACCAAATCCAACAATACATAAAAAGGATCATACACCAAGATCAAATGGGATTTACCCTAGGGATGCAAGGATTTTTCAATCTCTGCAAATCAACTGGTATGATACACCACATTAACAAATTGAAGAATAAAAACCATATGATCATCTCTATAGATGCAGAAAAAGCTTCTGACAAAATTCAACACCGATTTATGGTAAAAACTCTCCAGAAAGTGGGCATAGAAGGAACCCACCTCAACATAATAAAGCCCATCTATGATAAACCCACAGCTAACATCATACTCAATGGTGAAAAGCTGAAAGCATTTCCTCTAAGATCAGGAACAAGACAAAGATGTCCACTCTTGTCATTTTTATTTAACATAGTTTTGGAAGTCCTAGCCATGGCAATCAGAGAAGAAAAAGAAATAAAGTGAATACAAATTGGAAAAGAAGAAGTAAAACTGTCACTGTTTGTAGATGACATGATACTATACATGGAAAGTCCTAAAGCTGCTACCAGAAAACTAGTAGAGTTCATCAATGAATTTGGTAAAGTTGCAGGATACAAAATTAATACACAGAAATCTGTTGCATTTCTTTACACTAACAACAAAAATATCAGAAAGAGAAATTTTTTAAAATCCCATTTACCATTACATCAAAAAGAATAAAATACCTAGGAATAAACCTACCCAAGGAGACAAAAGGTCTGTACTCTGAAAACTATATGACACTGATGAAAGAAATCGAACATGACACAAACAGATGGAAAGATATACCATGTTCTTGTATTGGAAGAATCAATATTGTCAAAATGACTATACCACCCAAGGCAATCTACAGATTCAATGCAATCCTTATCAAATAACCAATGGTATTTTTTGCAGATCTAGAAAAAAAAAATCTTAAGATTTGTATGAAAACACAAAAGACCCCAAATAGCTAAAGCAATCTTGAGGAAAAAAATCTACCAGAGCTGGAGGAATCAGGCTCCCTGACTTCAGGCTATACTACAAAGCTACAGTAATCAAAACAGTATCAAAACAGTATGGTACTGGCACAAAGACAGACTTATAGATCAGTGGAAAAGGACAGAAAGTCCAGAAATTATCTCATGCACCTATGTTCAATTAATGTATGACAAAGGAGGGAAGAATATATTGATACAATGGAGAAAAGACAGTCTCTTCAATAAGTGGTGCTGGGAAAACTGGACAGCTACATGTAAAAGAATGAAATTAGAACACTCTCTAATGCTACATACAAAAATAAACTCAAAATGGATGAAAGTCCTAAATGTAAGACTGGATATTATAAAAGTCTTAGAAAAAAAAATAGGCAGAACACTCTGACACAAATCGCAGCAATATCTTTTTGGATCTGCCTACTAGAGTAATGAAAAAAAAATAAACAAATGGGACCTAATTAAACTTAAAAGCTTTTGCACAGCAAAGGAAATCATCAACAAAATGAAAAGAAAACCCACAGAGTGGGAGAAAGTATTGAAAATATTTGCAAACGATGGGCCAACAAGGGATTAATCTCCAAAATATACAAACAGCTCATGCAGCTCAATAGCAAAAAAATAAAAACCCAGTCAATAAATGGGCAGAAGACCTAAATAGCCATTTCTCAAAAGAAGATATACAGATGGCCAAAAGGCACATGAAAAAATGCTCAACATCACTAATTATTAGAGAAATGCAAATCAAAACTACAATGAGATATCACCTCACAGTGGTCGGAATGGCCAGCATCAAAAAGTTTACAAACAGGGGCTTCCCTGGTGGCGCAGTGGTTGAGAGACCACCTGCCGATGCAGGGGACACTGCTTTGTGCCCCGGTGTGGGAAGATCCCACATGCCATGGAGTGGCTAGGCCCGTGAGCCATGGCCGCTGAGCCTGCACGTCTGGAGCCTGTGCTCCGCAACGGGAGAGGCCACAACAGTGAGAGGCCTGTGTACCGCAAAAAAAAAAAAAAAAAAAAAAGTCCACAAAAATAAATGCTGAAGAGGGTGTGGAGAAAAGGGAATCCTCCTATGCTGTTGGTAGAAATGTAAATTGGTATAGTCACTATGGAAAACAGTATGGAGTTTGCTTAAAAAAACAAAAATAGAGCTACCATATAATCCAGCAATCCCACTCCTGGGCATATATCTGGAGAAAACCGTAACTCGAAAAGATACATGCACCCCATTGTTCACAGCAGCACTATTTACAATAACCAAGACATGGAAGCTACCTAAATATCCATTGACAGAGGAATTGATAAAGAAGAAGTGGTGCATATATACAATGGAATATTACTCAGCCATAAAAGGAATGAACTAATGCCATTTGTAGCAACATGGATGGACCTAGAGATTATCATAATTGTAAGTGAAATAAGTCAGACAGAGAAAGACAAATACCATATGATATCACTTATATGTGGAATCTAAAAAAATGATACAAATGAACTTATTTACAAAACAGAAACAGACTCACAGACTTAGAAAACAAACTTATGGTTACCAAAGAGGAAATGTGGGGTGGGGGATAAATTAGGAGGTTGGGATTAACATATATACACTACTATATACAAAATTGATAATCAACAAGGACCTACTGTATAGCACAGGGAACTCTACTCAGTAATAACCTATATGGGAAAAGAATCTGAAAAAGAATAGATATATGTCTATGTATAACTGAATCACTTTGCTGCACACCTGAAACTAACACAACATTGTAAATCAACTATACTCCAATATAAAAAATTAAATTTAAAATATATAATTTAGTAAAAATCCAATAGTGTTGGTATACAAGGTAGACTTACATTCTTTAAAATATATAAAACATTGAAAGTGTCAGTATTTTATTGAACTCTTCAGTGAACTTACAGTAAAAATCCCAAGGCAAGGCAGGCTCATTCTACAGAAATGGAAAGTGTAAATTATAAAATAAATTTTCACTGAATATAAAGAGCTAAAAGAAGAAAAAGGAACTCATACTTGTTTCACAATTCCTAGATGTCAGGAATTTTACATATTATTTTCTCATTTAAAGTTAAACCTTAATTTGTTCATAAAACTAATACTAGTAATATTTAATATATTAAACTAACCCCATCAAATGTTCTCAATCACTAGAGAATATTTTCAGCCATAGCAGATGATTCTTAACTGTGTCT
Organism: Mesoplodon mirus; assembly: GCF_964341445.2. Lineage (NCBI taxonomy): Eukaryota > Metazoa > Chordata > Mammalia > Artiodactyla > Ziphiidae > Mesoplodon > Mesoplodon mirus. Next base: position 76,881,574 of record NC_138980.1, read on the forward strand.
AAGATAATATGAAATGTAATAATAACCATGGGCTGACCAACTATCAATTAAAAACATTTATTATATAATAATACGACAAAAGATATTTTTGCTAGTATGTTGTCCACATTAATAAAAGCTTGAACAGGATCTTATACAATTATTTATGTTTGGAAAAAATTATTGAATGTTCAGTATATGTTAGATGTTATACAAGTTCTTATATTCTTCACTCTGTACTAGTATCCTCATAATAATGTGACTCAAAGAGGTCAAATAGTCAACTCAAGATTACCAGCTACTCTTTGGATAAAAACGGGTCATATATAGTTGATCACCCTTCTTATTGAGTTTTAAAGTTTTAAATATTCATCTATTGTGTATATATATATATATGTAAATATGCATACACATTATGCATACAAATTCTTCAATAGATATATGTATTGCATCTATCTTTTCCAATTCTGGGGCTTGTCTTTTCATTTACATAACAATGTTTTTGGACATCATGTGGTTTTAATTTTCAAGAAGCCCAAACGATTATTTTTAATAATTTTTGTTTAATGATTTTTTGTATCCAATCTAAGAAATCACTGCCCTTCCCACAGTCATGAAGATTTTGTTTTTAATAAAAGTTTTATAGTTGTAGTGTTCTATGATCCATTATGAATTAACATCACTCAAGCAGGGTTGGGTGTTTTTTTTGTTTGTTTTTTGCCACAACCCTTGGCTTGTGGGATCTTAGTTCCTTGACCAGGCATGGCAGTGAAAGTGCAGTTGTAACCACTGGACTGCCAGGGAATTCCCCAAGATTCATTGTTTTCAAATGGTTATCCAGGTGTTCTAGAATAATTTGATGAATAGACTATCTTTTCATCTTGAATTATGCTGGTGGTATTACTGAAAGTCAACTGACCATATATATGTGAGTATATTTACAGACTCTATTCTGTTTTACTGATTTCTATAGCTAACTTTCTGTCAAAGCCATCCTGTTTTGATTACCAAATCTTTATAGTAAGTTTTGAAATCAGATAGTGTAAGTCCACCCAATTTGTTCTTCTTTTACAAAATTGTTTTGATTCTTCTAGGTCCTTTCGTATCCCAAATAAATATTGGAATCAGACTGTAATTTCTACAAAAAAAAAAAAAAAGCCTGCAGAGATTTTCATTGGGATTATAGTGACTCTATAAGTCAATTTGGGGAAAATGGACATCTTGACAACACAGTAAGTCCCCTACATACAAACCTTCTAATTGAGAACTTTCAAAGATGTGAACGTGCGTTCGCATGTCCAATCACATAAGTTACTTCACATGTCTGGCATATGCTGTCATGTGCATGCATCCTCTACAACTGGCTGTGCTTTTGTATACTTTACTCTACAGTACTGTATACAGTACAGTAGTACAGTATCTTTATTTCAAGACCAGGATGTCCAGAAGCAAGCGTAAAAGCAGCGGTGATGTAGCTGGTACTATTAAGAAGCACCAAGCGATACCGATGGAAATAAAAGTGAAAATAATTGAGAGAGTGGAACAAAGCAAAAAAATGGTAGACTTCGCAAACTCTTATAACAGGAATCGTTCAACCACTGGCACAATTCTAAAGAACAAGGACAAGATCATGGAACGTGTGAAGTCTGCTGTGCCGATGATGTCAACAATAATATCGAAGAAGTGTGGAAAAGTGATGGAGGAGATAGAGAAACTTCTCAGTGTGTGGAGGCTGGACCAGCATCAGCATGGAGTCCCGCTCAGCTTAATGCTGATTCAAGAGAAAGCTAAAAGCCTTTATGAAGACTTGAAGAAGAAACACGGCGAAGAATCAGAGGGCGCATCTTTTAATGCCAGCCACAGCTGGTTTTCATCGGTTCAAGGCTAAAGCCAACCTTCACAATGTAAAAGTAAGTGGTGAGGAAGTGAGTGCAGATACTCAGGAATTTCCTGAAATTTTGAGAAATTATTGATAAAGACACATATTTAATTGAGCAGTTTTTTTTTTTTTTTTTTTTTTGCGGTACGCGGGCCTCTCACTGTTGTGGCCTCTCCCATTGCGGATCACAGGCTCCGGACGCGCAGGCTCAGCGGCCATGGCTCACGGGCCCAGCCGCTCTGCGGCATGTGGGATCTTCCCAGACTGGGGCACGAACCCGTGTCCCCTGCATCGGCAGGCGGACTCTCAACCACTGTGCCACCAGGGAAGCCCTGAGCAGGTTTTTAATGTGGGTGAGACAGGACTGTACTGGAAAAGGATGCCAGACCAAAGTTACATCAGTTAAGGAGGAAAAGTTGATGCCAGGCTATAAAGCAGCAAAGGATAGGCTAACTGTTGTTTGGTGGCAATGCTTCTGGCTATATGAAGTTGAAGCCTCTCTTAGTTTATCATTCAGAGAACGCAAGAGCCCTTAAAAACATTGCCAAGTGCTCTCTTCCTGTTGTGTGGAAGAGTAACTCCAAAGCTGGGCTACACAGGTCATTTTCCAGGACTGGTTTTTCCACCACTTTATCCCGGAGGTAGAGAAAAACTGCTTGGAGAAGGATGTCCCATTCAACATTCTCTTGCTGCTCGAGAATGCTCCAGGCCACCCCCACTCGTGGACAACTTTTATCCCAACGTCAAAGTAGTGTATCTGCCACTGAATACTATGTCGCTTATCCAACCTATGGACCAGGGAGTTATAGCAACTTTCAAGAAATATTATTTATGTCACACTTTTCATCAGGCAGTAAAGGCGACTGACGAATCAGGAACAACCTTGCAACAATTTTGGAAGGACTACTGCATAACATCTACAAGGCCATAAAAAACATTGACTTTGCTTGGCGTGAGGTTACAGCATCACCATGAATGGGGTTTGGAAGAACCTTTGCCTGAAGTTTGTTCATGATTTTTGTGGATTTGAGAAGGTGGATGAGGAGTCCAAAGAGGCCTTCAGCAACTTAGTGACCCTCAGGGAGAAGATGGAGCTAGATCTGCAAGAGGATGACCTCATTGAACTCCGTGCTGTGCAGCAAGAGGAGCTTACTAAAGAAGACCTGGTGGAATTGGAGGCCCAGAGAAAGAACAAAGAGAGACAAGAGGAAGAAGAAGTAACTAAAGAACCAAAGAGATTCACGATGCAGGAAATGGCAAGGGGGTTTTCTTTGTTTGAGGAGGCACTCTTAGTTTTTGAGGCACAGGACCTGAACGTAGAACAGTGCGCGAAGGTTGCAGCAGCTGTTCAGAATGCAATCCAGTGCTACCGTATCATCTATGATGAGAAAAAAAGAGCTACTACCCAGACATCACTGGATTGTTTTTTCTAGAGCGTAGATAGAATTGAATCCAGCGAGGAACCAGAACCTTTGCCATCAGTGTCAGGCGTGAGTGAAATTGCAGCTTGCCCTCCGTCTCCTATTGCTGATGATCCTTCAGCTCTACCATCTCCCACCTCCTCTCCCTCCTCCAGTCAGTAACTCTTCTTGCCTGTTCACTTGATGCCAGCCCCTGTATGCCAGCTGTTGTACTGTACCACTGTACTTTTCAAGGTACTACACTGCAAGATTAAAAATGTTTTCTTTTTTTCTGTGTTTGTTTTTTAAGTTTTATGTGAAAAGTATAATAAACCTATTACAGTACAGTTCTATATGGCTGATTGTGTTAGTTGGGTACCTAGGCTAACTCTGTCAGACTCAACGAACAAATTGAACTTACAAATGCACTCCTGGAACGGAACTCGTTCGTATGTAGGGGACTTACTGTATTTAGTCTTCCACTGAATAAACCTTTTTTAGATCTTTAACTTATCTAAGTATAGCTGTACAGATATCATTTTATTTTGTTAAATTATGCTTAATATTTCATGGTTTTGGAAGTTACTGTAAAATTTTCCCAAGTGTTTCTTTCTACCATATATAAATACAAATTTTCTTCTAAATTGACTTTATATTCTGTGGCCTTGTAAAATTCAGTTATAAATTCTAGCATTTTTTTCTCCTAGATTGCTTAAAATTTTCTTTGTACCAAGTCATGTCATCTGTGAAGAGACACTTTTTATTTTTTCTTCCCAGTATTTATACCCCCCCATGCCAGCTTAATACACTGATTATGGTTATGATTGTCAGCACAATACTGAACAGAAGTGGGAAGTGTGGACATCCTTGCCTTGCTCCCAGTCTTAAAAAATTTTGATTTTCACCATTAATTGTGATGTTAGCTATAGACTTTTTGGGTGTGTATGTGTATGTAGATGCACTTTCATACATTAAGAAAATACCCTTAAGAATTCATTAAGAATTTTTGTTGATAGGGTTTTTCCCCCCAGTACATTAGAGATATCACTTCACTGTCTTCTGGGGTTTTTTTTCCAACAGGAAGTCAGTTATCCACCTTAAGATTGTTTTCTTTGTAATGTATCCCTTCACTCTAGCCAATTCACTTTTTTTTTTCTATATCTTTGGTTTTGACCAATTTTTCTATGATATGCCTAGGTTTCTAAGTTGTTGTTTTTCATGAAATTTGTGAAAACATTTTGCCATTACATCTTCAAATACTTTTCTTACACATTCTCACTCTCTTTTGAGATTCCAATGATAGAGGTCCAGTATTTACATTACTTGGTAAATCCAACTTCTAAGCTATCTTGGGGTCAGTTTCTACTGACTATTTTTCTTTGACATTTTGACATTTTCATGTTTTTTTGCTTGGCTAATTTTCATTATGTTCCAGACGTTGTATATGATATATTATAGAGATTCAAGATTCTCTTATCTTCCTCTGAAGAGTGCTGTCTCTTGTTTTACTTGCTCCTCACTCTGAATGTAGGTAGGTTTGAGTTTATTCCTTGGTAGGGAGGATCTACCAAAAGCTCAAGATGATTCCCAAACCTTTGTAAACTGGTGGGACTCAACCTCCAAACTCCATCTCCTCTGAATACCTTACTGGGACTTGGTTTTAGGCTTTGTTAGGACAGTTCAAGAGAGGGTATTTCTCTGGATCATGGGTGCCTACTGTGTAGGCACAGCCTTTCTGTTTTCTCAGATAAATGCCAGGAGTGATGACAAGGTATTAAACAAGGCTGTTCCACTCTTGTGGTCCAAATCTGCTCAATTTCTAGTACCTTTTTAACATCCAAACTCCATAGCAACAGCACCCTGATAAATTTTGGGTAGTTTCTATCTCTGTCTATTTAGACCAGCCTTGCAAAGTCCTCACAGTTGATCTGCACAAGGACTTCTTGGCACATCTGCCCACAAAGGATCCTCTTCTCTGGTGCTTTCAGCAGGACCGCTGTGCTCTACCTAGATTCCAGCTTGCTGTACCAGTCAAAAAATTGTCCCCAGGCAAAAAGTTGGCTTGGCTGTGGGGCTTACTTAGGAAATTTTCCTTCTTTCAGAGATTGCACTGCTCATTCTCCAGTAACTGCAAGTAGTTGCTTCATAAATGTTTTCCAGTTTTATGGTTGTTTATTGTAGAGGTCCAGTATCAGGTACACCTACAAAGCTGGAAATGGAAGTCCAGTTGTGTTCTTGCATAGAGATTATTTCATCTTTATGAATTATTTATAAGTAGAATAGTTTTTATACAATTCAGCAACAAGAAGCTATCACAAATTCAATAGACTCATTACAGAAAATCATGTTTAAATGTCACTGTGTATTCTGAGATGTGAAATGTCAACATTATTGACACTAAAATTAAATTGCTAGTTAACAGTGAACTACCATTCATTTTTACTAGCTCTAAGCAAGACAAACTTGTAAATAATTACTCATACAGAGTGCTCATAGAGAGTTAATTGTTGCTCATCATTTCACCTTCTTATATTTACACTCAGTGCTGCAATACAAATGTTTGAGTAGTACGGAAACTCACAATACGGCTCAAAATTAATTAGCTAGAGACTTAATTGAAACTTTTTTCTCAGATGGAACCAGAAAGTCTATCAATTGCTCCATTTAACATACTGGATACTTTATATGGTGATGACTGAAAAACATACCACGTAGGTTCATAAGTTCAAAGTTCCACCAAAATTCACCAGCGTTTTCACTTATCATCATCATTGGCTACGTCTTCACATTAAAAATTGAGGTTAATTTTTTTTGAAATTAATTAACTAATGTTTAGTCAATATACCAGCCAATATGTGGCTGTTCAGAAATCAGTTATTATGAATTGAGGGAAATGACTAATAGCATTATGCCAAAAGTTTTCTGGAACAGAAAATCTGGAATAAAAGCATTCTATGAAGGGATTAATAGGATTAACAGCATGGCCATCAAATTAAGAATGTCATTTAATTGGCTTTGGAAAATTTACCTTGTTATAAGTATAGCTGCATCCACTGAAGTCATGTCCTCTCCCCAGCTTGTTGACATCTCTAAATGTATATCATTCTTTTTGCCAAATTCTTCATGTTGCCACTTACAAAAGCTCTCTAGCATTTTCTCTCCATGATGCCCAATATATAGATCTGCCTGCAAAAGAAGAGATTTCACTTCAAGGCAAATTATTCTCAGATATACAAAAAACTAAAAACTGAGGGGACTTCCTGAATTACTAAAGCAGACTGCTGACCATAACATTAATTAGAACCTGGAAGACATTCAGGATTAATTTTGCCTGAGCTAAAACTCTTAAAACTTTGTGAAGGTACAGTAATTATAAAATCTGTTTAATGTTATTCTGAAGAAGAAGAGAGGTGCAATGGAATATTAAGAATGTGGAACTTTTAGACTTAAATCACTCATTATTTTTACAATTTAAGAACAAATGTTTTCCAAAGTACCAGATAAGCAGCATGCTAAAAAGATGCCACAGAATAGTCTCTGTTTAAATTGAATTACAGATAAAGCCCATGCTTAAATAAGAAAATAAAACTGTCATTAAAAATGATTTTTCAAAATTGCATTTTGCAAAGTTAAGGTTTGTTGTCAGGATTCTTGGAAACTAAGAACATTCCAACTTTGGAATATAACTGAGGTATTAACTAAGACTAACGGCCAGTTTTATGTATACTTTAAGTGACTCAGTGGATACTTCTGGATTTCAAGTCAATAAAAAGTAAATCCCTAACATTCCCTTTACTTAAAAGTACCTGAACACAACTTCTCACCCACTTAATTGAATGAAAAACTCAAGACTTTCTTACTGGAGTTTCATGGAGCAGAATAAGCTTTATCACACGAAGATTGACCTGCACACCAAGGCTCTTGTGTTGGAAAAGGTTAAAAACCTAAAAACAAATAAAAATAAAAATCCTAAAATAAAACTGAAAAACATCTTAATTTTTCTTAAAGCCCAGACATGGGAGAAGTCTCAATTCAGTTGAGCAATTTTATATATTAAAATTTTTTAATTATTTTAAAATTGGCTTAATAAGCAATAATTAAATCATTTTAGATACCAAGAAATTTAGACCTAGCATTCTGCTATACTCACTGCTGCCTTGATAATCTAGGCATTTCAATGGGGTGCAGAGGGAACGTTGGGCTTTTCATGATACTTAAGAGAAAAATTTTAGTAACTAAACCCTAGAAATTTTCTTAAGACAACAAAATGCCAGTGTCCTTTCTTCTGAGAAAACGTCCTGAAATTCAGCCTGCTTTATGCCGCCTCCCAATTTGTTCCTTAGAGTTTTTTTCTCCCCAAGGTTAACTGCCAAATAGGAACAGGGTTTTTCCAAAGCTCTTCCCTTCAAGGCTGTCCATGAAGACAAGGCCATTGTTGCTTAACGGTTTCAGGTCATAATTATAACTGATTTTCCCAAAACATGGTATGTGTAACAATGCTGGAAAGGAAGGCAAATTTTTTATGTGGTACCTTGATTTTTTTTGGTAAAATTGAGTATTTAATTTATAATAGAAAATTAAAATTGGCACACCAAACCCACGCTTTCAGAGATAGTACTATTTAAAAGAGACTGAGGTTGGTAGGCTATGCCTGTCTACCCTTTACAGAATGCTGTTTGAGTGGTCAGCAGTTAGCTGAACACAGACACAAATGACTGAAGTGTGGGAAAATAAGTTCACTGAAAAAAAAACATGCCAGACTATAGCAAAAAATAGTAAAAATAGTAATTTTATATAACATATTTATCCTTGAATTAGTAGTTCTCACCTTGCTTAATACGGCAACTGAAGTTATAAATGGACATTTGCCTTTGGCTTTCATTTATGTTTATTCTTCCCTAAGAACCACTCTTCACGACAACCTTCTAATTCTGTCTTGAAGGAAGTTCACCCAACAGGGTATGCAATTAAGTCAAAGGATTCATGTGGTAGTAAGCATCCATAAGATCCTAGGTACAAGTTAGATTTCTACAGTCCAGAAGCTATCAACCAAAGTTAGCTACATGTGATTCAGCTAATAACTATTAGCTATTAGGTCTTACTCATCAACTAGTTTTATATCTGACATGCAATTTTACATACCTATATAAGCACTCAGTGGATTACCAACCTCCATTTTTGTTCCACCTCATAATCTATAGTACTTTGGGTGGGGCCATGCATATAAACAAATATAACATTTCTGCTATTTAAACAAATGGCCTTTTATAAAAAAGAAAGAAAGGCACAAAAAGAGATAAAAGAACAATAGAAAAAAAGGTTTGCCACATCAAATTAACAATAAGGATTTTTACTAGAGGACGTGAATTATTATTTTGATATCTCTTTTGAGATGGATCAGTTTGGTACACCTGAAGTATTTTTTTACTGATGTCAATAAAAGAAAGGAATAGTAATGAGTTAATTTTTAAAGAACTTCATTATACTCACACATTTCTTCCTTAGAGTTTTCTTGAAAAAATTCCAAGCGCACTTTAAAGTTTGCCTACCATATTTAAGATGGTTAGAATGAATCTCCTGGCTGCATCTGCTCCATGATAGGAAACCATTGCTGGGTCTGCAACCACTACAGTCTCTATGTTGTATTCTTGAGGTAATTTGTATGAATATCGTTTCCCTCTTCCACTTTCTGTTATTTTTTTAGATCTAGTTCTTCCTTTATCTGCAACACAGAAATTTTTCAAATGTGCCTCTATTTTAGCAAAGTGAATAAAAAACTTCCATTTCTTCAATAATTAAAAAGCAAGCTTATCAAATACCAACATGTGCTGATGATATAATGGTGAGCAAGAGCAAATAAGTTCCCTGCATATAGGGAATCTAAATGAGCATTTGGCTTTGGAACATGACTGTGGAATCAGACAGACTGGACTTCTACCATTTATTAACTCTGCCACTTGGGAAACTAACATCACCCAGTCAGCCTTAGTTTCCTCATCTGTAAAATGAATAACAATATCACCTGCTTTCTAGAGTTGTGGGTGGCTTATAATAAGATCACATTTGTAAAATTTTTAGCACAGAGATTCATATAAATAAAATAATTCCATATATAAAAGACACCATGATTTTCATTTTTAAATCAGTGACAAAATAAAGGTCTACTTGCCAGAAGTGCCTGAAGTGACTGACCCATGCATCCTAATGTCAGGCAGGTGCCCCTATTTACTCAAACTATACATGGGTTACACAGGAATTGGTTCTGCCTTCCATCAGGATTATAGAAGTTATGACCTCAGGGTACCAGATTCCTCAAACAGGGCCAAATAAAAGCAGTAACCACAAATAACATATTTATAAATTTAACTACATAAGAATGTAGCATTTCTGTTTATGAAAATATGCCACTATCAGAATGAAAAGCATGCAACCAAGTGGGAGAAGATATTTACAGTACTTTTCCATAATAAAGTAATAAAAAGCTACTCTAAATCAATGACAGATACCCAATTGAAAAATTGGCCACAAATCTGAAGAGCCATTTCAGGAGATCCAAATGGCTAATTAGCATATGAAAAGGTGCTCAATCGCATTAGTCTTCAGAGATATGCAAATTAACCGCAGTAAATTAAATAAATTAAAATCCCCAGAATGGCTAAGCTAGAGATGATTAGTGCCTAGGAGTGGGCAGAAGGGGAACATCTACAGTGCTGATATTTTCTATATTCTGATCTGAGTCATACCTACATGGTTATGTTCATTTTGGGAAAATTCAGCAGTTGGACACATCATTTGTGCAACTTCCTGTATGCATGTGGTACCTTAATAACGAATTTATGATTTTAACAGCTTTATTGAGGGGTAATTTACATGCCATAACATGTAGCCATTTAAAGTACAATTCAATTATCCTTGACAAGTTTTTAGAATTGTGCAATGATCTCCACAATCCATTGTTATATTAGCTATCACCTGTTCCTCTCCTTGCCATTTACCAAAATTCTGTTGATGTCACTAAATAGCTGTCATCTTCTTTCCCAAACTTGTACTTGTTGGCCGACATCTTTTATATTTTTGTATTCTAATTTTAGTGGAGTCCCCAGAAGTAAACATGTGTGTTTAGTGGAATCCCATGGATATAAAAATGTGTGTCCAGTTAGTCACGTTTCCATGAACATGTCTTTGTTTTGAATTTGTATGTATGCTCATAGTTCCAGTCCATCATCTTGGTTTCTGATAAATTTCCTTTTTTGAGTCTTGTTCCAGGTACTTTAACTTTGATGTCAATTCTATTCTATTCTATTCTATCCTATCCTATCCTACTACCTATTCCACCTTACTTGCCTTCTAACACTGTTTCATGATGCCAGGATTAGTTTATCTCTTCTATTCTTGAACTACTGGGTCCCTTCTATTACTAATTTCTAGGTCCAACTGAGTTAGCTCTGAGCTCTAACATGAAGTAGATCCTGCCACGATTTCTGGAAACTTCACTGTTCTCAGATATCTCCATAAATTATGGTTTCTCATTTTTTTTGTCACAGGGACACAGACTAAAAATCTATTTAACAAACAAAGTTTTATCCAAATGTCAAGTAGAGTCAGTTAACTAAGTTAACAAGTGTTATGAAAATAAATGCAAAGACTCCTTATTTAACAACAATAAGCATTATATTGATATTATGAAACAAGAAAATGCAAAAGGACCAAAGCAACAGTAGCCATCTGCAACAGAATCACTATAGTTAAAAGTAAATTTTATGAATCCATATTTAGTACCAGCAGTTAATACCAAAGGCCTTCATGAAGGACAGAATAAGAAATTGGTTTTATTAGTATCTTAAGATCTACAACAGTTAGGAATAAATTTTGTAGTTTTTCTAATTGTAATCACAATCCTACTTATGGTTATATATTTGTATACTGTCATATAAACTTATAATATTTAGTAGGAGACATTCCTACAGGTATACGAAAAGGCTCATCTTGGCAGGGTCAACACCTAATAAACTGATTATGGGGGAAGATAGATAGATAGATAGATACAGAGACACTCAGACACACAGATTTGGCAGCTCTCCTAGATGGCTACATCACTGATCTTCTGTGTAAAAATCACACAGTGGTAGGAATAGAAAGGATGAGATGATAGGCAACATATTAGAAAGCAGACATCACCCTCAGCAAAATTAATCAGACTAAAAAGAGGAAAAGGGAGGTGGTTAGAATTACTCTTTCTTGTTGCTGTTGTTTACGTGTGTGTGGGGTGTTTAGTGTTTATTTTCGAGTGACAAGGTAGATAGTGGGAAATATCAGCAGAGCAGTTTGGAAGGAAAGATGATGGGTTCAGCCGTAGATTTTTAAGTCTGAGATGCCTGAGAGACATCTCAGTAGAAGTTACTAAACACCTGACAGTCAGGAGAGAGGTTAAAATGGAGATAGAGTTTGGAACTAAACAATGTGTAAGTGAAGTTGAACCCATGGATTTGGATTCTATCACCCCAGGGAAGCATGTGGCGTGAGAAGTAGGAGGAAAAGGAGGAAGTCTTGGGAAATGCCTACATTTAGGGGGTGCACATATGGAAGAAGACATGCTCATGGAGGAGACAGAAACATAAGAAAAATAAAAGGAGAGATAATATGAAACTGGGGGGATAATTATAAAATGCTGGGCTTTTCGACCAGATCAAGAGTGATAAAGAGACCATGTAAGGGAGAGAGAGAAAAGTTTGTTACCTTTATTGCCCCAGCTAATGATAGCTGTGATGGCTCCAAACTGTCAGTGTGCTACATCCTTATTTGCACGTTATATTTAAACAGGCTATTTGGAACATTCTAGGTTTCTTAAGAATCCCAATACCATGATTCTATGACTCCATTATATAAGGTAGCCATTGTGTGTGAAAATCATGCATATTGAAGTTATCTTTTTATTAAGTTGCTTCCTTTGATGTCTTCATTGTCTACATCAACCACGTTGAGCTCGTTCTTCATCTCAATCCTGAGACCATTTTCTACCCAGTTGCATGTATAAAAACAATAGATTCGATACCACACGCTTTCAGTTAAAAGATCTTTAAATGTGTATTCACCAGTGCTCACGATGTGCTCCCCATAATACCCTCCACATACTGACAATCATCTCCACAACCGTTATGGTTGGCATACGGAAACTATTTCAGTAGTGGTTGGGTTAAGTTAGCTCTTAGAATAGAGATGATCTCTATATCCTGCTCAAATAGATCGGTTTTCTTCAATTCTATAAATCTCGTTCTTGTTCACACAGAGTAGCAGACATACTCACAAGCTTATACTAAATGTTAAGGAATATATATTGATTGATAATGTCACTTGCCTGCTTACAGTTTTCAAAGACCACATTTTCCCTTCCAGATAAACTCCTTATTACCACAGCCCCCAAGTTCCCTCATTATCTCATTCATGACTACTTTTCCAGGCTTGTGTCTCATGTCCACACTGTAGACACTGGATGCTTTCCCCTGCCTTTATACTTTTGTATTTATTGTTCCTTCTGCCTGAAATGCTCTTTTCCTGTCTAACAATGCCCACTAAATTTTCACATATGTTTTCCATTTTCACACATAATCTCATTTAATTTGGACAACTGCCCTGAAGTTTGGGTACCACTACACCCATTTTGTATATTGTAAATGGAGCTTTGGAGAGATCAAGGAAGTTTTCCAAAGTCACATAGGTAGGGAGCAGCAGCATAAGGATTTGAACACATGCAGTCTGACCCCAAAGTTCATTTTCTTAACCTGCACACTCTGTTCCCTTTCCTCCCTATAGTCTGGATAAGTTTTACTTAATCTTTGAGGCTCAACCCCCGCCCCCCACCAAATAACAGAAGCTTAGAATCTTGGGTACTGAGTCTGTCATAGTTCTTATTATAGATAGTATAATTACTCATTTACCAGTTTGTCTAAAATAATACATTGGTCACTTCTTGAGAATAAGAGCTGTGTCATTTAGCTCTGTATCCCTGTGAGGTGACTGGTTCTGCTTATGTTGCAAATAAAGAATTTAAGGTTCAAAAGTTCAAGGGAAGTGAAGAAGAGTACCTAGCTGGAGTGAGACTGAAGCTAGGCCTTGAATCCAGGGCCTCTGACTCTCAACCTCATGTGCCTTTATTTCCTCTATGTTATCTGTTAATAAAAGAACACAACAAAGTCATCCTAAACTATGAAGTGCCTGTTTAGAAAAAATATTTATGTAATCAATACATGCAAACACAATACACTTAAGACATTGACATGATGAAGGGAAATAGGGCAAAGGCCAAGTTGAATACAAATATGCTTTATGATTCCATTGTGAAAAGGCAATTACTGCAACATTATCCAAATCTGAATCATGTTTTTAATATGTTAATATATCAGCTTGAAGTAAGAAGGGAAGAACTGCAATTAGACTTATGCTGATAAGTAAATGAATATTTTATTTCATGGATTGCTAATTTTAAAATGATTTTTAAATTTCTAGACCCTTAAAAAGCATCGAAAATAGTTAAGTTCAGTAAAGCATCCAACTGACGATAGCTTGGCACTCCTTCTATGCAAGTGCTTGATCCAAACAGGTCAATTAAGATATAACAGTCATGCCTTAAAAAAAATTAGGAAGTTTATGAACAATGTCTGTCAAATATGAACTGTGTATTTATGCTTTATAAACCTATCAAAAATAAGAATTTTCTAGAAATGTTTCCTCTGTGCATAATGGCACACAAAGCCTGCTTTATGTCATCTGTATACATGAGTAATTAGAATAGCTGGAACTTACTATGATTCGAAAGTTGCATAGTGCAGATTTTCAGTATAACTCACACAAGGCAATCTCCTTAAATGGACTAAATCCAAGTTGTTGCTGTTATCATTTCACGATATAAAAACCTTTCTTTTGCTTGTTCATACTATGACTTTTGTTCAGCTGTTTTTTATCTCCATTGTGTCTACAGTTCTTAGAATAAAGAAGAGGGATGTGTCTTATTTAAATTGACTTGATCATGTACATTGAATAATGTGACACAGAGGTAGATTCACTTAACCACTTGTGAAGATAATTCCAATACAGACTGATATCATGAGCTTTTGTGAAAGAAAATAGAGATCATAAATTAATTTGAGATAATATATCTAAAGAGAAACATATTGAAATTCTTTCTGAATTTGAACATACTAGACAATTGATGATATGAACATGCTATGGCCTCTGCAAATGTTACTTATTATCACAATTTATATACCTAAATCAGCCTCAGATACCATAACCAATGTTAGAATTGCTATCTTGGCACTAACTACACGAACACCTAATTTTGAATCTCCAAGTCAAATTTTAAAGTCTTTACACCAAAAATTGTTCAATAAATTCACATTTCCTCAGATACTATAGGGAAATATTTCTCATATCAGTGAATATTCACTGAGATGTCTGGATTAGATGTCCAAATATTTTTCCTAGGGAAACCACTGAATGCTGACTATGACTTTCAGGTCCTACTTATGTAATAGAAATCATTCATTTTCCTTATCCTTCTTGCTAATGCCACAGATCTCTGCCAAAAGAAGTAATAAGGAAGTATACAAAACAGTCACCCCATTTTACTTCTGTGAAAAATTGGCAGACAAACAGAGACCATGATTTGATGGTTGGAAATGTTTACGAGCCACTGAAACTTCCAGATTTAAAGTATTCTGATACTGAGAATAAAATTCAAAGAAGTAAATCTTGACTCTTCTTCCTATTCCTCTGCTAATTTTAACCTTCAAGATGATTTTTACTTGAGTCAAATAGAAAAAGAAGAAAAAAGTAGAAGCTGCTTCTGGTCAAAGTAAAGAGATATCTATGATGTTCTCAGGGAGGTGGACTGAAATAAGACCATGAGCTCACAGTATTCAGTTTCAGGGAATCTGGCATTCTCTCGGTGTCATTTCTATTCCACTGAGGGGAACAGTATCCCATGAGTATCCCTCTTAAGGGATATAGAGCATGTAATATATTAATATCTGAAGTCCTTTTTAGTTTCTATTTTTTGATATTAAAATGTACTATTTCATAGAAAAACTAAAAGATAAGTCTAAAAAAGATATGTAATTGTCATTAACCAAGAGAGATTCCACATTAAAAAAGATAAAGCTGGTGGATGGATGGATAGACAGAAAGACAGAAAGGGAGGGAGGGAGGGGTGGGAAAGGAAGGAAGGAAGAGAGGGAGGGAGGGAGGGGGGGATTTATTAAAGGATTCATCTCACATTGCATATTTAGTTAAACCCTTTTAGGAGAAGGCATTACCTGGAATGACACCACAGTAATGACCGTGAGGAGCTGACTTCTCTGTGGCTTTTTCCTCCATGGACCTTTTCTGCCTATATACACGGTGTGGGTGACCCGTTATGGCCATTGTATCATTGAGTGGTTCAATAAATATGAAGTCCTCATTGAGCTGTATGAATCCCATCTGGAATATATAACATAGAAAGATACGTATGAAATATCATTCGAATAAGTTACTTTCTGGGTTCTCCCACTCACACTCACTCTGTTTTCTTCCACGTATGTGCATACGTTTTTCTAGGGAAGCTATGTTAGCCACCCCGCTAATAAGGTAACTGTCTTCCCATTTTACTACTTCATCTTTAGGTACTTTATTGCACTAGCATAAACCTCATTTAGTTAGCCTTAGCCTATGTGGGTGGGAGGCTAGATGCCAGCAACAGATGCATAGTAAAAATTCTGGAATGTTAAAGGCTCACTTTGGGAGACCCATGGGGTCACTTACATGTACAGCATGTACAGAAGAGCAATATAGTTTTTAATTGCATACACAGGACAGTACAACATTTTGACAATCATTATTTAATAAAATAGTTCATGTAACATACCACAGTAAATGTAGGACACATAACATTAAAGTTATTATATAAAATACTCTTAAGGCTTCTACTAAACATTTCTGAAAACCCTTGAACAATAAATTACAGAAAAAATGAAGCATCACTTACATAAACAAGTTTCATTTCATACAATGCCATATTTTAAAGTTAGCCAGTTGTGGACAGAGGGCTAAAAACTGTAGAATATGATTATGATCAGCAAAAAGAACTTATAACAAGTAGGTATTCTTTTACTATATTGAAGTTAAGCCTAGTCATTTCTTCCCTTCCTTTTTTAGAATATAAATTTGAATTATAACTAGGAAAATGTTTTACATGGAAGAATATATAACTTGATCTTCCCAATTTTCATTGTTTTACTCTACTGCAATATATACATAATGTATATTTGATTTATATTAACTCTTTAGCAAACATTTTTTAAGAAATAATTCCCTAGAACCTGCATTATTCATACCCAGTATGTTAATATGAAAGTTATCAAATATTGTTTTGCATTAACTTTATAAAAATCATATACAGTTCATTTTAATTTGATTCACATATAATAGACATAGTAATATAATTATGTCTTCAGATACAGTAATTGTTCCAAACTGAATATATTTTTAAAATCTAGGTTAAAAAAACCTTTTCCTTAGAAGAAGAGGTCTTTTTGTTTTGTTTTAATTACTAAAGTGTATTGCATCTTCTATATGGAAAGACCAGGTGATTGCCAATATGCTTATTTTATTCTGTACATTTTACTCTTTATATCAGAATAAAGATACAAGATACCTATTCTTCAGGTATCTTCTATCTTCATTATAAGATAACTAAAGAATAAATCTAAAAATCCTCATCAACTTCATTTTATTGAAGTTTTTATATCACTAATAAAATTCTCAAGTACTAGGATGGCAGCTCCACCACCTAGACTTGTCCCCTTCCCCTCTCTCTCTTCCTGCCTTTTCCTGTCTCTTTCCCAGTTTCTCCCTCTCCCTCTCTTGTTCACACACACATGTGCACACATGCACGCACACATACATCATTTGTGGGTGGGGATAATGCAAAAAAAAGAGTTACTCTAATGATTCTTTCAAAATATCAGGCAAGTATATATTTGGGCAATTTTTGTGTAATTTTAATATGACTTTCAATGAGTTCTTTTATTTTCCATATATGTTTTCATTCTCTCAAATATGAAATCAGCTTGAATTTTAAAGTAATTACATGAAACACACAATTTTTCCCTAGAGCCTAATTTGATGGGAATAAAAGAGAGTATCAAATATTTTTAAATTTAAGTAATAATTGTTAAAGATGTAGTACATCTACACATGGATTGATAAGCAGTGTCATATGATCATTGATCCAGATTGTGAAAATACAGAATTGTGTTTCTCTTGTCTTATATGTAAATGTGATTCTGAGGTTCAGTCAGTATTCAAGGCCACTAATAAAACTGACAGTGTGACTGATGACTAAGATAATAATTGTTATGATGCTCAGTTTCCCTAAATCATAAATTTGCAATCTGATATACTCTTTCAACAGGTTATAAGCATGGTAAGATTTATAACCATAAACCTTATAAAATTTAATTGCATACTATCATATAAAATTTAATGACCTCAAGAACAGATTCTGGATTTAAGATTATTTTGGTTCATAACCTACTACTAGCATGTAACTATGAGAAAGTTACAGCATCTTTATACAACAGCTTCATAGCATTGTTTGGATTATTTTTTAAAAGCATTTTTTAAGCACATGTAATGCTCCTGTCATAGAATCTGATACTGAGTAACCCGCTCAATAAATGTTCATTATAATTTTTATTTTATTAATAAGGATAATCATAATAAATATAAGCAGCCAAACATTTGAGATTGGACTGAAGAGCTCAGAGAGTCCAAAGAATTAAAATTTATTTGTCTTTGTATCCCCACACTAGCATATTAAATACTGTCTCAAATAAATGTGGTCTTATTTTTTTAGTTACCATTTGGAAACCTCTTCATAACACAGCATTCTCTGTTGTGTTAGGATTTTAACTACACACATTTTTAAAAACAAGGTCACTTTTAAAAAGAAAAAAATGGGGCCTTCCTGGTGGTGCAGTGGTTGAGAGTCCGCCTGCCGATGCAGGGGATACGGGTTCGTGCCCCGGTCTGGGAGGATCCCATGTGCCGTGGAGCGGCTGGGCCCGTGAGCCATGGCCTCTGGGCCTGCGCGTCCGGAGCCTGTGCTCCGCAGCGGGAGAGGCCGCAGCAGTGAGAGGCCCGCATACCGCAAAAAGAAAAAAAAAAATAAATAAATAAATAAATAAATAAATAAATAAAAAGAAAAAAATGTTTGAATCATTATAAATGATGACTCATTCATTCAACACATATTTACTGTCTGATCACAGCATGCCAGACTCATTTCACTCTAGGGCATATTTAGCATCAAGTGTTCAGGTTCTCTACAGGGAAGGGCTTTCTATCTGAGACCAGAATACTATCTAACAGCAAAGGAAGTGCTCTAGCTTGGGTTGGTATCTTTCAAGCAGAATTGCAGGAAATTATCAAGTTTTCTGTGTCCTCACAAAGGGCTCACCTATTCCACTAACAAAATGGATTGTTTTATCTGTGCTATGAACTTACAAGCCATGGAAAAACACAAATTCACATCAACCTCTCTTTAAAAGTCCTCCTGTGTTTGACAATCCACAATTAGGCAGCATGCACTTTAGTGCAAATATTGTCCTTTCAATTTTAGAAGGGAAGAAAATTAATTGTGCATTGACATGGCACAATACAGTCTCTAAAATAAATGCAAGCTATATAATAATTTTCTCCCAGATTGCCCTTTTTAGATTTTTCAAAATGATTTTAACAATTTTGAGATATTTCATGCAAACATTTGGAAATGAAATTAAAAGTTGTTCCCTGTCTTGTTCCAGTCATCATGTACATTTTCTCATACAATGGCATCTGTTCTATTGTCACTGAATCTTATTCTCTGATTTGACAATTTAGCAAACATTTCAGTATCTTGCAAATCTACCACTGCTTATGTGAAAATACGTTACCAGCCATTTCTTGTCTTACTGGTTCTGATATTTTACTTTCTCTATTTAGATGCCCCTGTGCTTTTTAAAACAACCATTAACACTGATCTCCATGAAGGTGTACTGCCACTGTCACCAACTTCTAATTACAATATGAAATTTGATTTGGCCAATGTGCATAGATTTTTATATACTGCTGCTTCAATTCACCAAATACAAACGTTTCATTTGTTCAAATTCAAATTAACTATGTCTACTAAAGAGATGGACAGAGTCTAAAGTCCTAATGCATATGTCACAAGCATAAATTAAAAATGACTAAAAAAATTAGAAAGCAACCTGGCACTCTCCAGTCTTGCTTCCATTCCTACCAGGTTAACGACTTCAGTTCCCCTGCCTCACTTCCTATTCACTTAAGGAACTGAAGCACTACTATAACTACTACCTTGTTTCCTTTTCATTCTTCTATGTTCCTTTCTGGAAATTTTCTTTATTTTCCAGAACCTCAGTTTTCTAGCTAAACTTTGTGTGGAGTAGCTGAAGGTATATATCTGAGGCTCAAACTGCATATGGTGAGGGTCTTTAATAATATCCTATTTTAAAAAATATACAGCATATCACAAGAAGTAAATACCATTAGTGTGTGGTAGATCATTATAATTTCAGGCTGTAAGAAGACTGGAGGGATAAAAGAATTTGGATAAAACTAGGGGAAAGTTGCTCCTTATGAGAGGGTAGAGGGCAAAGAGGATGTGGAATCTAGGAAATAGTTTAAGAAGATGCCTGGCTTGAGTAGAGAAATAGGAAAATGTAGCCAAAAAGTAAGATGAACCAATATAATTGAAAACATTAAATGACAAAGTTCTTGACAGGAAAAGGAAAATCAATGTCCTGAGGGTCTGAAGATTTTTAGCCTATTGTCTGACTATAAAGTATATTAGAGAATCTCTGAGATAGAAGCATAAGTGTTTGACTTCTAAAAAGCAGTAACAGAAGTTGCTGAAAGGATCTGGCATCAGTATACTGCTTGTAAAAATATTTTATACAAATGTCTCATACTCTACATGATGTGTACTTCACACATGTTAAGTTTGACTATTTTTGAAAAAATTCTCTTGTATGGTAACGCTATAGTATACATCTCATTAAGTAAAGTATATAGTTTAAAACGTAAGCATAATATAGGGATTGACATAAATTATAATAGTATAAATTTATTTTATGCTTTATTCAAATAAAACATCATTTTCAATATTCCTGTAAATGGGAGTGGTTTTTCATGCCTTTGCATATTCTATACATACACATAAAACTGCAGGAAAACACACTTCTGATGCTGTATTTATCCTATTACCATATCATACTAAAATACTCTCCTGACTCGATCTTTTCAAGGTTTCTGCTTTACACTGTGAGGATCAACTCCAAATGAAGATATATAAGTTATAAGATCATGATAAACTTTTGCCTACTTCTCCACTTAAACTTCACATATAACCACCACAGACAAATTTTATTGTGTGAACAAACTTTATATTTTAACAATTTCAGAATAACTTTTAGTTGCACGATCACACTTGGTACACTGCACATGCTGTTTTCTCTTTCCAGAAAGTCACTGTTGGTACGGAGAGTTATTTCTTCAAAATCAAGCCAACCCTATCCTCTCTCCAAAGTAACCACCGCCTGCTCTATGCACTTCTGTGCCTTTTCTGTTCTTTCACTATTAGGCCCCCTGTAAATGTTGCTTGCAGGACCCTCTGATTAGATCATGAGCTATTTCAGGGAATGCTTGGGGTGTAGTGCTCATCATCAGGCCTCAATGAGCAAGGACTGGACATAGCAGGTGCTCAGGCAATGCTGTTTTAACTCAATGTATTCTTCCCTTTTGAGATAAAAGAAAATGTATCCATTTGCTGCTCTGAACAACATTCTACCTGTGACTCCATCTGGGGGAAATTACAATTTGATTTCTTCCTCTGGCATTTCCAGTGTTGCTTTCCTGGTGTGTCCAAGTTTTATCTTTAGGAAAAGTTTTCATGTGACCACACTGTTAACATCATTCCATTTACTTTCCCTGCCAAAGGGGCTTCAAAAAGAATCATGAAATGACAATGGTAGAAGGAAACTTAGAATCATCCGGCCATCTGGAGTTTTGAAATCAAGAAAACCAAGGCTTAGAAATCTTGCATGACTTGCCTAAAATCACACAGAGAGTTCATGGGAATGTCAGGGCTAGAAGCTAAGCCTCCCAATTTCCAAATTGATATCTGGTTTTAATACATCACTCTAATAAATCTGCTCACTACCTACCTTCTCCTTACATTTCCACCCACATTCTAGTTTCCCCCACTGAACTGGAGAATTGTTCTGAGGCCACCCATCATGCCCTTTCCTTTATTCTCCTCCCTCGGGCATTTGACCCTTGACAACTTTTCTCCTCCACGAATATTCCATGACTCTACGTCTCTTGTTCTCTAGCAACTGTTTCTATTTCCTTAAACAGATCCTGTTCCTCACTCCAAAGCAGGTCTCCAGTCAGCAATCGTTTCTCTGCATTTATCCCTCCCAAGGGATTTATAACCCCCAATGGAAATGATTCCCAAACCCCCCATACCCAGGCCACTGCTTCCATTGCATGGACATCCCCCCACACTAGTACCTCCTCTCTAAGTCTGTATCTCTATGCATGACCCTTTTCTGGTTACCCAGCTAAAAAGCTATATAGTCCTTTCCTCTTCCCTTTTCAAACTTATTTTTAAATATTTATAAGAAAACAAGAATAGAAGAAAATAACATGCCTGTACGCCAGACACTGTATATACCTTATTTCATTTAATCAAACAGCCAGCTTGGGATACCTATGTTAATGCCACACGTTTTATAGTTGCAAAAAAACCAAGTTTCAAAAAGAGTTATCATGTCCTAAGGTCACCAATCAGTGTGTGGTGAGGACAGAATTCAAACCAAAGGCTGCCTGGCTTGGAGCACATGCTGCCTCTGTGAGGCTATCTGAAAAGGCTAGGCCTGCCACAAGGCTGCTGCTCCAAATAACTCTCATCTTCAAAAACTTCTGCACTGAGGATCTGACGTCAACCACAACACCTCACAGATGGTAGATGTCCAAAATTTGATATCAAGAGCAAGGCCAGGCCCCATCCCTCACAAAGCAGAAGACAAAAGTACCGCATTAGGCTCTGAACTTTATCTTGAGCTGACTGTTTTATGTGATCAGCCTGTGAGCTGCCAAAGGCACACTGGCCTTCTGAGTGTGCCGAGGGTTTCATCTCCAGGCCTCCTTCAATGGTGGAAACCCAATCACTCCCCCATGGCAGATTTGGGAGAACAGTTCAAGGTTTCATTTTTCTTTCCTTCTTTCTTTCTTTCAATTCTCTCTTCTGTTTTTTTTCCTTAAAATTGCTTTCTGATCATAAAATCAGAACTTTTAAATAGCAGAATATTTTAAAAATATAGTTAAAAAAAAGAAAACAGTCATCCCAAATCCCATCATATAGAATTCTACATGTATGTATATACATATTTCTTTCTAGTCTACTAACATATACACATAAGTGTCTATGTATCTGTATGTGTGCATGTGTGTACCTATACACATGTATACACATGTT
Organism: Mesoplodon mirus; assembly: GCF_964341445.2. Lineage (NCBI taxonomy): Eukaryota > Metazoa > Chordata > Mammalia > Artiodactyla > Ziphiidae > Mesoplodon > Mesoplodon mirus. The sequence goes on from NC_138980.1 coordinate 76,904,411, forward strand.
AAAGTTTCATATTCTACTTTATTTTCCCACAAGAAAAGCTTAATAACGATTTTGTTTCTTAATAGTATCAAATAATCTTTATAAGTTGGTTTTTAATTGCTGAATAATAACTTATCTTCTAAATATATCATAATCTTATTAGCTATCCATTCATGCAACCCTCTACTCAACAAAATGCTTATGAGTATGAACTTTGTACATCTAGAGCTCAGGGTGTAGCAGTGAACAAGGCTGAAAAGCCCTGTTACCAACTTTCACCTCAGGAGGGAAGACAATGTGCTATTTGTTCAACTGGGTCAAAGTTACACATAAAATTTCTCCATCAACATTTGTTAATAAGCTTTACATTGATGGTTTGTACACTTATTTATGTCTGTGTTCTATGTCACAATAAAAACCAAGGTTACAATATAGCTTGGAAGTATCTCACCAGCTACCTAAGGAAAAAGGCAGGAGCTGAAAGTGAACATTCAGAGAAGATGAACTAATTCTCCTCCAAGAACAAGTAAGTGAAAGATCTCAGGGGCTCAGGAGCAGATATGAAGACGAAAGCCTCCTAAGAACCCATAAATGTGGCCCATGAGAGTGAGAGAGTCCACTGTAGGCACCTGTCATAAAGCTCAGCCACACCACTCGTGACCCCACAGGTCACCTAAGCACCCTTCTCCTTCTTACTTCCCTTAGAGCTTCAACCCTAGGGGATGCAGAGGAACCCCAGGGTGCTGAGCAGGAGGGTGACAGCTCTAGTTAGGGAATAATGAGGACCTGAATCCGTGTCCCCATTCCTCACTGCAGGTGATGAGTTCTCAGAAAGCCTGAATGTGGAGAGCGTGCGTCAGAGAGAAATGTTAAATTTACGTGAATTTGGATGTTTTGATGATCATAGGATAAATATTCTGATTACCAAACAGAGACTTTTGTGACTAAATTCACCAGGGGACTTCTCAAAACCTGAGAGTAAACAACACCAGAAGGAAGATCAGAGGAACAAATATGAACAAACAAAATGCAAACTACTTGTTTTATTATGATAATCCTTGAGTCCTATTTACTCAATGAAAAGTTATAAACATATAATATGAACTCAGCTGCCAAATACTATGAAGGGGTGAGAGAGTGATGTGGGGATGGCCTTTTGGGTGAGGTGACATCTGAGCAGGGACGTACAGTATGGGAGACGGCCAGGCCAAGATGTAGGGGGGAGGACATTTTAGGTAAAGAGAGAAACCAAGACCCTGAGATGAGAACAAGCTTAGGACATTTAAGGAAAAGCAAAGCTAGGGCAGCTGGAGCAGCGTGATATATGGGAAATGATAACTAGAAAGGAACCCAGGGCCTTAACCCATAGCAGTGTCAACTTATGGGATTAGTTATTTAGAAATAAACCCTGATGAAATCCTACTTTGGTTTTTAGCCCATCTACCTTTTCTTAGACACTGGTTACAGATCTTACCATGGGATGCCTCATGATGGCCTCTGTGTTATGTTCTTTCAACAGAGTCTTATTTTATCTACATAATAATTACACAGGGATAGATTTCACTTCTACAATTGAGAAAAATATGCTTTCTCTCCTGTTTTCTTGAGAACCATTGCCTTCTTCTAACTTTTCCCCAACATTTGACAGAGATATGGATTTTAAAAAATTTCAAAAATGTTCCTTTTTAACTCCATTATAAACATCACAAGTATGATAATAAATAGAAGCTGTTGTATGTTAAAGAAGTGAAAAGGAAGGGTAAAAACTGGTAAAGTGGAAAATGAATGCTCCATCCTAACATTTAGTTATCCAAAATAATTGATTTTTTGGTTCATATAATGGTTATCTATTTTCTCATTTTATAGTACAATTTCTACTCAAATCAAGAAAAGCTATTGATTTTCATATACTTTCTTATATCCATTCACTTTAATATAATCTATTAGTGGTTATAATGACTTTTTTATTAATCCACTGATGTCTATGCATTCTTTAAATAAGCAAAAAAACAAGCTGAGAAGTAGTAAATTCAGTTTTAAATCTACTTCTAAGTTTATCAATCAGTCTAGCCAAAAGCTATTATGTTCCACTGTATCTTCCTGGTGCTTATTAATGTTCATTACAAATGTACCTACTAAATACCCACAACATGGCAGTAGGCAAGGCACTGAGGATTCAAAGATGAAGACAGATTTAACTTGCATTTTCATGGACCTTATATATTAGGGAGAAAGGCAGGAAAAAAATAAAGTATTCAGACAAATATACTTAGGATGATATAAAGTGTGAAAAGTATCATTAAAGAAACAAACAAGGATCTGAGAGAAACAGAGCACAGGTTAGGATACCAGAGAGGGTAGCCCAATAAGACCTATCTAAGGAGATAACATTAGAGGCAAGACCTAAAGAAGGAGCCAGCCATAGGAAACAGAATATAAGTGAGAGAAGAGTGGTATTTTAGGTGCAGGAGGCCATATACCAAGGCTATGACCCTGGAAGATAGATGGGAGGAACTCAATGTGTCAACTTTGAGTTTATAAAAGTGCAAAATTTAAAATTATTACTTATAACAATATATGTTTGTGTTTCATATGTTTATGTCACAGTAAAACTTATTTTTTAAAGGAGAAACAAAGACTAAACAATAGAACCATATTACTTAGCAATACAGAGGCAAAGTAAGTACTAAAAGAAATGCAACTGCTCCTAAAGGACAGAAATCAAAGATGGAAAGGAGGGGGTAAGAGAGTTCATTTTTTACACCATAATTTTTGCAGTAAGTATTGACTTTTCTAACAATATATATGAATGACTTAGATTACATTTTAATTTAATAGAGAGGTTGAAATAGAGGGACACAAGACTTGTTGGGAGGCTACTGCAGTGATCAAAGCAATAAATAATGGTGGCATCAGTTTAAAGTCTATCAGTGAGAAATACCTATAGATAAATCAGAATACAGTTAAAGAAGTGATGTGGAGATGGAAGTGGTGGCAGGAGTCACAGAGAAATAATTATTGCAGCAAAAACAGAACAGAGGGGTTGGCAGGGCATGACTCTTGTAGAGCTCTGAAGACCATGATAAGACATTTAGATTGTATTTGAAGTATAACTGGAAGCAACTGACAGTGTACAGCGTAATCTGATAAATTTTTAAGAAAGTCATTCTTGTTCTTTTTTGGAAAGCAGACTATAGGGTGACAAGAGTAGAATCAGGGAGACCAGTTTGAAGTCAGTAATAGTTCAAGTGCAAGATCATGATGGGTAGACCAAGAAAGCAACACATGGTGGCTGAACTAAGGATGTGGACAAAAGTAAACACATTTGAGATTAATTTTGGCTTCTCATACAAACCAGAGAGCAACCACCCAAGTTTGTTAATGTTTTAGATGTTTGTACACAGAGGGACAATAACACAGAGAATGATGGATGACTCCAGAGTTTCTGGCTTAGGTTCTCAAAAAAGGGAGATAAATGTTTGTAATTGAGATAAAAATGTCAAATACTTAAGATGAAATTTAGATTTTCGGGGCAGATAATCAAAATATCTGATGGGGCTGTCTTAGGTTTGATATATCTGTGAAACCTCTAATTAGAGAAATCAAGTAGACAGTTGGGGTGTGGAGCTTTGTGGAGTCTTAACCTAGAGACATGTATCTGGGAGCTGCCAACATAAAGATAATTTTTCAATTCACAGTGATGAGTGATGTTATCCAGAAAGAGAATATAGAGAGAGAACAGAAGAGAGCTTAAGACCAAACCTGATGACCCTAACACTGAGGAGAGTAGCAATTAGCAAAGGAGACTGAGGAGGAAGGGCTAGCGAGGTTAAAGGAAAAGTAGGAGCTTGTACAGCTGACTTTTCAAAATCAGAATTAACTCTTTCTCGAAATGGCTTTAAAGAAAAGAGAGGAATAAGTTCTTATTCGGTTCACTCTGAAGAAGCTCTTACCCTGTCTAACCCATAGTGCCCAAGTTAAAAATGAGTAGTCCTACACATGATAATCAAACACATGTGTTCATGCTGCTGTTAAATTCAGCAACAGAAACTGAGCCAAAGAACATTCTCTTGCCTGTATCAATCAGGGTTCTCAAAAGTCATAACAGTGTGAGTTTCTTTTGCTGCAAATGAGAGAATTCTATGTGCTCCATTTTGTTGAGTCATTCAGAGAATTTAAATGTATTAACTAACTTTGCCTGACCTGTAATTTTTTGGAAAAGGTGGCTTCCAACTTGCCACCCACCCTAGCACTTAATGAGTTGGTGCACATTTGGCTGTGCACCTAGCTCTTAAAGGGTTAGTCTCCAGGCGACTGTTCAGAGCCCCTCACCATGGTGATGCGCACTCACAGCACTTATCTCATGCAATTCCAGCCCAGTTATGTGCTTTAAGTGGAACTGAATGAGACCACTGAGAAAGCTGCACAGCTGTGATTTGGGGAAGTACTCATCACTGCCAGGTCTTACTGGTGACCTCACAATTAACAGAGACGTTGCCAACCTCCTACATACCCCTAGAGAGTAGATACGAATTCATTTAACCATGGAAACAAGATTAGTGGAGCAAACTACTCAAGGGCCATAGCACTGGTACTCAAAGACATGGAAAATGTGCTGCAACTTATTTTCCAGATTCAAGAAAGGTTAAATAAATACAATAATTCATAAGTTCAACAATATTTACACACTGTGTGTCAGCTCTTATGCTAGATGCTGGAAACACAGCAGGGCACAAAATGGTCATTTTAAAACAGACAAGCTTAAGTATCTTTTTTAATAATTAAGGAGTTTACTTACTGTGGATGTTCAGTCCTCTTTCCCATTTGCAACCCCATCAGCAAAACATGGGGGTTTTTCCCCCACCTAGAACCCTTGGATAATTCAAATAGTTTCCCCTAGCCCTATTTTGATGGCATTAAGTAATATCCAAGAAATTACCTTGGTGGTTTTTTCCCTTAAAGGGAGCAATAAATCTTGGACCAACAAAGTTCTTTCTCACATGGCCTGTTTCTTAACTACAAGATCCTCAAATGCAAACGTCTGACTAGTGAAAGCAGAAAGAACACACTTTTGCTTTTTTACTTTACTGTCTCTTTCATACATGTCCCATCAGTGAGTACAGAGGCTCAAGAAGCTCATATACTATCAGGCTGATTTATTAGAGATTACTTTCGGAGGTCATACACCTGAAGAGCCAAAATAATCTGGTATCAACCAGGAAGCCATTGCGTTCTGTACATACCTGACTACATCAGGAATATTATGTCTGAGCATCACATTATAAGTAAAAGCATATCCAAACAAGAAATTAGGGGTCAGTTTGTTCCAAATTCCACCCAGAGAAGAAATTGATTTGTCAACATCCCTGATAAATATTTAATATTCTGGGCTTCCCTGGTGGCACGGTGGTTGAGAGTCCACCTGCCAATGCAGGGGACACGGGTTCGTGCCCTGGTCCGGGAAGATCCCACATGCTGTGGAGTGGCTGGGCCCGTGAGCCATGGCCGTGGAGCCTGCACGTCCGGAGCCTGTGCTCCACAACGGGAGAGGCCACAACAGTGAGAGGCCCGCATACCGCCAAAAAATATATATATATATATATATATATATATATATATATATATATTTAATATTCTGTTTATGCATTTCAATCATGAATAGAACAATCACCACTCTGAAGCAATGTAGGCCTCTACTGGACAGAGGTTAACTCTCAGAAAGATTATTATAAAAGGTCCAAAAGGCTTTCTTCAAAACTACTTTAAACCAGGAGTCCTGATTCTGCATCCTAAGCCCCTTTTCACATTCATATAACAAATACTCTCATGGCCTCTCTGTATGTGTGCAGTTTATCTAACCATTCCTGATATGAAATAGGTTCCCTACCCTTCTTCATCCTTTTCATTTTACTTGGATATTCTCTAGTTTATACATGTCACTCTTAGGTTTGATTTTAAAATACGGAAGTGAATATTAAATGAAAAATGTCCTTAGAACAGAGGATGAGTTGAAAAAACAGACTGCAAGAAAACTAACATTAAAAGCTTGGTACAGACTGGTACAGGATAATAACTGGAAAGTGTTTCAATTTATTACTTTTTATCATTCTTTATTAGGAAATATTTCAAATTTGCGGACATATATGGGATATATAGAGTGTCCAGTAACCCACTTCTATTATTTAAGAGATGTTAACATTTACTTGCTGTAGATTATTTTTTAAAAACCTAACAATTCATTGATTCAGTTGAAGTATACCTGCACACCTTCCCGAAACAAATCCCTTTCTCTTACTGCTCAGAGGTAACTACTACACTGAAGACGTGCCTATCTTTTGCACTCATGTTTTAAACTTTCACTACGTATTGACTCACTATTACAAGTATAGCAGTGAACATACCTGTACCTATTTAAAAGGGTTCACTCCAGTGGCTGAATTGAGGATAGACTACAGAGGGGGAGACTGTCATACTGAGTGAAGTAAGTCAGACAGAAAGATAAATATCATATGATATCACTTATACGTGAAACCTAAAAAAAATAAAGGGGACAAATAAACTCATTTACAAAACAGAAGTGGAGTCATGGATATAGAAGACAAACTCATGGTTACCAGGGGATAAGGGGGTGAGCAGGGGGTAAATTGGGAGATTGGGACTGACATTTACACACTACTATATATAAAATAGATAACTAATAAGAACCTGCTGTATAGTACGGAGAACTTTACTCAATACTCTGTAATGGCCTATATGGGAAAAGAATCAAAAAAAAAAAAAAAGAGTGGAGGGGCTTCCCTGGTGGTGCAGTGGTTAAGAATCCACCTGCCAGTGCAGGGGACACAGGTTCGAGACCTGGTCCGGGAAGATCCCACATGCCGCAGAGCAACTAAGCCCGTGCACCACAACTACTGAGCCTGTGCACCACAATTACTGAACCTGTGCTCTAGAGCCCACGAGCCAGAACTACTGATCCCACGTGCCACAACTACTGAAGCCCGCGTGCCTAGAGCCTGTGCTCCGCAACAAGGGAAGCCGTTGCAATGAGAAACCTGCACACTGCAACGAAGAGTAGCCCCTGCTCGACGCAACTAGAGAAAGCCTGTGCTCAGCAACGAAGACCCAGTGCAGCCAAAATAAATAAATAAAATAAATTTTAAAACTAAAACAAAATTCCTTTAAAAAAAAAAGAGTGGATATATGTATAACTGATTAACTTTGCTGTATACCTGAAACACAACACTGTAAATCAACTATACTCCAATAAAAAAAATTTTTAATTACAAAAACTGAATCTGAATCACTGAGCTGTACACCAGAAACTAAATTAACATTGTAAATCAACTATACTTTAATTTAAAAAACCACATTAAAAAAAAAAAGAAGTGATTGGTGGCTTGAGCTAGGGTAGTATTAATGACAAAGGAGTTCATCAGATTCAGGATAAATTTTGAAGATAGAGCAAAGAGATAATACGATGTTTGAATGTGCATTTTGAAAGAAAGAGAGGAATTCAAGACCACAATATTATTTTGACCTTTGCCAAATGGAAATACATAGTTGACCATCAATAAGACAAAGAATAATGTGGGGAGAGCAGGTTGGGGGGTTGGGCCGGGGGAGAATCAACAGTTTGGAACATGCCGAGTTTAATATTATCTATTAGATCTCATGTTGAAATGTCAAATAGGTAGCTAGACATACAAACTGGGAGCTCAGCAGAGAGGTCTGAACTAGAGTTACTTATTTTGGAGTCACTGACATATAGTTGGCATTTAAACCCTGAGAATGGATAAGATCGACAAATAAGTATAGAGAGAGAAGACAAAAAAAAAAAAGGCCCATGACTGAGCCCTAGGGCACACCAGTGTAAAGAAGGTGCAGAGAATAGGAATACTCAATGAAGCAGCCTGAGAGGGAGCATGTGAATTCTGGGTGGCAAGTGATAAAAATACATATTAAGAAGGAGGAAGGGCATGGTTAGCGCTCTCCAATGCTGCTGATAGAGAAGATGAAGACTGAAAATCAGTAGCCCTAAGTAAATATTTCTATCAGCTCCGTATCCTTTGTCCTTTGCAGTTAACTATTCTGAAATATAGACACTTACTTGTTTATAATTTGAATAAAAATTTAGATACAACTACCATTCAATTCCTTATTTCATTAATGCTAAATGCAATATAAATTTAGCATTAATGGGAAAACTGTCCAATCTCAAAATTCATCACACATACTTATGGATTTTGCAACTTTAACACTGATGAGGGCTTCCCTGGTGGCGCAGTGGTTGGGAGTCCGCCTGCCGGTGCAGGGGACGCGGGTTCGTGCCCTGGTCCGGGAGGATCCCACATGCCGCGGAGCGGCTGGGCCCGTGAGCTATGGCCGCTGGGCCTGCGCGTCTGGAGCCTGTGCTCCGCGGCGGGAGAGGCCACAACAGTGAGAGGCCCACGTACCACAAAAACAAAAACAAAAAAAAAAAAAAAAAAAAAAAAACACTGATGAATGGAATCTCTGTGGCATGAAAGGAAACTGAAATGAGGAAAAATAAAATATTTGAGAGCACTCCACTATGAACAGACAGAGAAGTAACTAGGGTGTAATTCTTGTGAAATAGATAATACATGGTAATCTTCACTTCTGTCATCTATCTTGGTTCTAATAAAGTGCAAGAGTTATGCCATTTTATTTCATCTAAACTTTTACTTAAACTAATGGTAGAACTTGTTTATTCTTGTAAGTTTTATATTGTCATATGCAGCCAAGCTATTAAAAATACTCTGGGATTTTAACTCCATGAGCCAACAAATTAGCAAATGCTTATAGATTCTTAGCATTTCCAAATTGAATGAGAAGCATATTAATGCTGTTATCTAAGAGACTGATTAAAATTATTGTATAGGCAGAGTCAAATACAGAAGCATGATGCTTCCTAGAAACCTCTTTCCCCGTTGATATTAGTACTCTTAAGATAACTTCATTTAAATAGTTAGAAATCTACCTAAATACTCTCATCCCAAATGATTAAAGAGTTACTTTTAAAAGATAACTACAAAGCATCTTACTTAATAGAAAAAGAAAAGTTATTCAAAACTCTGAAAGGAGATCTTTAGCTGAGCTTAAACTAAAAATGCAAAATGAATTGAGAAAACATTTATAATAAATATAATAAATATGATCATGTCAATTCTGTAAATGACAATGGCTAAGACCCTAACAGCCAAATGAGCAAATGATCTGTACAATTCACAAAGGAAGAAGACAGGGCTTCCCTGGTGGTGCAGTGGTTAAGAATCCGCGTGCCAATGCAGGGGACACAGGTTCGAACCCTGGTCCGGGAAGATCCCACATGACACGGAGCAACTAAGCCCGTGCACCACAACTACTGAGCTTGTGTGCCACAACTACTGAAGCCCACACACCTAGAGCCTGTGCTCCACAACAAGAGAAACCACCACAATGAGAAGCCTGCACACTGCAATGAAGAGTAGACCCTGCTTGCTGCAACTAGAGAAAGCCTGTGCACAGCAACGAAGACCCAACACAGCCAAAAATAAAAATAAACAAATAAATAATTTTATTAAAAAAAGAAAACAAATAGAGAAACAGGCATAGAACAGTGGTCATTCCTGGCTAGTAATTAAAGGAATGTAAATTGCCACAATCAGGGACAATTTCACTGTTTCAAATAGTAGTTTTACAAATAAGCATATAAAATTATACTTCATATTGGCTAAAATAGTCAGCCTGGTGTGCTCAGAATTTGCTAGTGGCCTCATAGCTTAGTTCCCTCTGGAAGGTCCTTGTAGAACCATGTTACTTACAGCTTTGGACTCAGCAATTGCAGTTCTGGTAATTTATTCTTTGGATATACTCAAAATAAGAACTTCTTGCTTGGTTTATTAAAATCAACCATATAAAAGTATTAAAGAAAAATATATGGAAGAGATATGATTATAACTTTGGAGTAGGTAAAATCTTCTGAAAGAAGTATCACAAAGTAGCAACCACATAGGATAATATTCACGATTCAAATTTGTAAAATAAATGGAAGCCATTTGGAGTCCACCATTAAGGAAATAATATGCAAAATTACGGTATATTCAGGGAAAATAAATGTTATAGCCTCTTTAAATTTGACTTCACTGAAGTCTATGTGGCAGTACTGTAAAATGCATGTAATATGTTGTTTCTTTAAAGATGTATGTACACTTTAATTTGAACTTTTAAAACAACTCAAAAAATTATAGGGAAACAAACTGGTAATAAAAACAGTATACTAAAATTACAACTGTTTAGAAGTAGTGGAAATATGAACATGTCTCTCTTTTAAAAAATTTTTATGATTACACTATTCTCATAATAAATATATATGTATTTAAGTATATTAAATATATATATATGTACACATATACACTGACTTTTAATTACACAAGCAATACACAAGGTCTCCAACAAAATGGTTTTCAAAATTATAAATAAGTTTAAAGATCTCTTTGATCACCATCCTCAATCACAGACCCCTTCACTTACCTCCAAAAATATTCACTATTATCAATTTGATCTAATTCCTTCTAGATCTTTTTATATCTTTATACATACACATGTAGACACACACCAGAAAATGCATAGTACAGTGAGTTCTTTTTAACATAAATAGCAACATAATTTATGCGTCGTTCTACAACTTGCTTTTTATTCAAATTCAGCTCTGTAGTTGGAGACTTTGGAGAAATCTTTGGAGAAGAAGAGGCCTTCTTAAAGAAGCACCAAAATGCAGCAATCATATTGGACAATATTATCAAATTTGACTACATTAAAAAGTAGAAACGTTGTATGACAAAACATAAACAAACTTGGCAGACTGGAAGAAAATACTTGCAACATATATAACAAAGGAATTTTCTTTACTAACACATAATTCTGAGATAGAAAGGTAATCCAGTAGAAGAATTCCCAAATTACATGACAGGAAATCCTTAGTAGAAGAAACCCTAGTAGCCGATGACATAAAAAGATGATCAACCTGTCCGATAACCAAGGAAATTAAAACGGAAACAATAACAGAATGCTATTTGACAGTATAAGTTGGTATAAATCCTTTGGAGAGCAATTTTGTACTATCTCTTAAATGAAAATGTGCATACTTAATGCCTCAGCAGTTTCACAAAAAAGAAAATACTTGCACACATGCATAAGTGAAAGGGCAAGTACAAGACTGGGAGTGCAAATTGTTTCTCACCATTAAAAAAAAAAATAAAACAACCTAAATGACCTCAGTATGGATCAATCTATAAGAATAAGATGGTTATAGGGCTTCCCTGGTGGCGCAGTGGTTGAGAGTCCGCCTGCCGATGCAGGGGACACGGGTTCGTGCCCTGGTCCGGGAAGATCCCACATGCCGCAGAGCGGCTGGGCCCGTGAGCCATGGCCGCTGAGCCTGCGCGTCCAGAGCCTGTGCTCCGCAGTGGGGGAGGCCACGGCAGTGGGAGGCCCGCGTACCACAAAAAAAAAAAAAAAAAAAAGAATAAGATGGTTATAAAATATACATTTTTAAAAGATAAGTAATAGCTGTTTAGTATTTACTCTGCAAATTCTCTATTTCTAACCTGAAATGACACATTGGCACTAGAATACACGGAGTTATTTGAAAAATTAGAGGTTCTCTTATCTCACTACCTACCAAGACTTCATTTCCATTTGGCCAGCATTTATCATTCATATGCTTGAAATTAGTTATGTTAATTAAGGTTTTGGTTGATTTGGTAGAGTCAACATATTAATTTGAGTACTTCATTTGCCTTTCATAAAATATTATGAATTTATTCTCCCCTTGTAAAAGTACTTAGCCCACTCCCTAGACTGTGAACATGCATGTTCTCTTCTTACTCCTATTTTCTACACGGTCTTCTGAAATTTTTGAAGGCCATGTAGGAAATTGAAGGCTATAGGAAAACAAGCAAATCATCATCTCTGTGGGTGTGCATTTTATAGTTACTCTGATCACTTGGCCATGGGAAGTCACTATGTCACTTATCTTGTCACTTATCTATGTACTTGAATGGGGAAGTGCTACAGTCCTTTTGGAGATCAGTTCCTGGATGGTATTTTTGTACTAAAAATTTGAAAGAAATTTTGGGGAAAGAATGTTGGTGAGAAAATTTTATTTAACTGCTCAATGAACCAACAGACATTTCCTGGAATGCAAGTGGTAATTAGTTTTATACATTTTCTCTCAAACCTATTTAAACAAATTAATGTAGAAACTGCACATGGGTACACTATTACTTATTTTAACCTAATTTAACATTCTGCATTCACTTAATTAATTTCAAAATAAGTAGCATTTTGAAAGATCTAGAAAATTATTTACTGAATTGACCAAAACATTTTCTATCTCTATTTACCATCTCCATTTTATTTAACAAACACATTTATAGTCCTTACAATGATGACGGACACAGATATATCATAAGTAACTTAAAAGATGAAGATGAAAGAAATTAAAGATGATACAAGCAGATGGAAAGATACACCATGTTCTTGGATTGGAAGAATCAATATTGTGAAAATGACTCTACTACCCAAAGCAATCTACAGATTCAATGCAATCCCTATTAAACTACCACTAGCATTTTTCACAGAACTAGAACAAAAAATTTCACAATCTGTATGGAAACACAAAAGACCCCAAATAGCCAAAGCAATCTTGAGAAAGAGAAACGGAGCTGGAGGAATCAGGCTCCCTGACTTCAGACTATACTACAAAGCTACAGTAATCAAGACAGTATGGTACTGGAACAAAAACAGAAAGATAGATCAATGGAACAGGATAGAAAGACCAGAGATAAACCCACGCACATATGGTCACCTTATCTTTGATAAAGGAGGCAGGAATGTACAGTGGAGAAAAGACAGCCTCTTCAATAAGTGGTGCTGGGAAAACTGGACAGGGACATGTAAAAGTATGGGATTAGATCACTCCCTAACACCATACACAAAAATAAGCTCAAAATGGATTAAAGACCTAAATGTAAGTCCAGAAACTATCAAACTCTTAGAGGAAAACATAGGCAGAACACTCTATGACATAAATCACAGCAAGATCCTTTTGGACCCACCTCCTAGAGAAATGGAAATAAAAACAAAAATAAACACATGGGACCTAATGAAACTTCAAAGCTTTTGCACAGCAAAGGAAACCATAAACGAGACCAAAGGACAACCCTCAGAATGGGAGAAAGTATTTGCAAATGAAGCAACTGACAAAGGATTAATCTCCAAAATTTATAAGCAGCTCATGCAGCTCAATAACAAAAAAACAAACAACCCAATCCAAAAATGGGCAGAAGACCTAAATAGACATTTCTCCAAAGAAGTTATACAGACTGCAACAAACACATGAAAGAATGCTCAACATCATTAATCATTAGAGAAATGCAAATCAAAACTACAATGAGATATCATTTCACACTGGTCAGAATGGCCATCATCAAAAAATCTAGAAACAATAAATGCTGGAGATGGTGTGGAGAAAAGGGAACACTCCTGCACTGCTGGTGGGAATATGAATTGGTACAGCCACTATGGAGAACAGTATGGAGGTTCCTTAAAAAACTACAAATAGAACTACCATATGACCCAGCAATCCCACTACTGGGCATATACCCTGAGAAAACCATAATTCAAAAAGAGTCATGTATCAAAATGTTCATTGCAACTCTATTTACAATAGCCAGGAGATGGAAACAACCTAAGTGTCCATCATCCGATGAATGGATAAAGAAGATGTGGCACATATATACAATGGAATATTACTCAGCCATAAAGAGAAATGAAATTGAGCTATTTGTAATGAGGTGGGTAGACCTAGAGTCTGTCATACAGAGTGAAATAAGTCAGAAAGAGAAAAACAAATACTGTATGCTAACACATATATATGGAATTTAAGAAAAAAAATGTTATGAAGAAACTAGGGGTTAGACAGGAATAAAGACACAGACCTACTAGAGAATGGACTTGAGGATATGGGGAGGGGGAAGGGTAAGCTGTGACAAAGCGAGAGAGAGGCATGGACATATATACACTACCAAACATAAAGTAGATAGCTAGAGGGAAGCAGCCGCATAGCACAGGGAGATCAGCTTGGTGCTTTGTGACCGCCTGGAGGCGTGGGATAGGGAGGGTGGGAGGGAGGGAGATGAAAAAAAATTAAAAAGGATGAAGATATCGAAGCACTCTGAGGTTAAGCAAACTGTCTAAGGTAACACAGCTAGCAGGGAGTACAGGGGAGCGTGGATTCAAAACCACACACTTTGGCTCCTGAGTCCACACTTCTAATTTAAAGGAGCCAAGAGTACTCCAAAAGTAAGCTTGTTTCCTCTGGCATTTCATTTTCAAACATTAATGACTACGTTTTTTTGTTTTCCCCTCAAACTGACTACTGAACTCCTAAAAAGAAAAAACTATTTAGTTTTAGCTGCATGTAAAATGAGCTTTTCCTAAATGGAGGGTTTTTTGGGGGGAGGGGGGTGTTAGGTTGTTGCATATGAAATTGCTTTTTATTGCAGGTCAAATATTCATATTAACAATTTCATACAATTCAGCCTATCCACAGGAAACCTCAAGCATAAAGGAAAAGGCAAAGGACATGGCACTGGAAGACCAAACTCAACATCTGCTCCATCACATGGGACCTGTGTGAGCTTAAGCAAGTAATATAACCTCAGTGGTCCTTGTTTTCCCCATTGGTAGTGTGGGAATACTAAAATCTGTTGATCATGGCTACTGAAAATTGACAGTTTAATCTGTAAAATGTTCTCATCAACTATAACGTACAAAACAAACAGTATGTACTATTCTAAAGAACAGTGCCAAAGCCCTAATTACAAAAGGTGGACACTTCCAAAGCATTTGCCTAACTCAAAACATGCTTCCTACAAAATATAAAAATAAGCCATCTCAGGAAATTATAACTGAATTATTCATCCACCCAGAAAACTAAGAGCCAATGGCCCTGATCAGGTTCTCATAAAAGATAAAATGGAAGATCTGATATCACTGAATTAAAAAATGAAAAGTTAGGTGCTCTGTAGTTTTGTCTGAAAACTGAAGCTGCCACGGGCCATTGGATATTGAACAAAATGGGCTTCTTCACCACGACTTCATGGAGCATCCCACCACATGCTGTGAGATGAGATCACCTTAGTTACCCAAAGGATCTTATAGACTAACATGTTCCAAATCAGGGATAGGAACACAAGGAACAGCACACAAAACAGCATTTCAGGGCTTCCCTGGTGGCACGGTGGTTGAGAGTCCTCCGTCTGCTGATGCAGGGGACACGGGTTCATGCCCCGGCCCGGGAAGATCCCACATGCCGTGGAGCGGCTGGGCCCGTGAGCCATGGCCGCTAAGCCTGCGCGTCCGGAGCCTGTGCTCCGCAACGGGAGAGGCCACGACAGTGAGAGGCCCGCATACCGCAAAAAAAAACAAAACAAAAACAAAAAAAACCCCCAGCATTTCAGAGCAACTCTTTCCTTCAACAGGCACTGTTTTCTCTCATATCATGTTTCTTTTTCCATATGATAATAAGCTTCAAAATGAGAAGAGCCACAAATTGTTTTAATTAAGTATATAAATCACACTTTATTTTTCATATGGGCACTCAATCACTGTTGGCCTTAAATGATAATGACATCAGAATTGTTATCTACTGACTTGGATAGTAAACCAAAACCACAAAATAAAGTTAAACGGGCTCAGCTGTAACATTAAAGCCTGACCTTCACAGACTACTGAGGCTTTTAAACATTTTAAAATATATTCTATACTTTGTATTAATTTCCTTAAACATCATTCATGAGTTTAAAGAAACTCGTGCCAAATTTGGTTCACTTTTCAGCCTTAGGATCTGGGCTGATGGTTGGCAGACAAAATATATTTAAGTGGCTGCATAAAGCTTCGTCTGGACAAAAGCAACATTAAGAATGAAATTAAAGCAACCCTTTCCTATCTTACAAATAACATTTCCTATCCATTAATGAAATGATATATGTGAAAGCACTTTACACAACTATAAATCCCTACAGAAAGTAAACTATTCCTGTGCTCTACCTTACAAAGTCCTAAGTACTTTACCTCTAGATAATTAAGATTTTCATTTCAACATAAAAGCCTAGTATATTTCCTTTGTTATGACTATTAATAGGGTCTCTTACAAAAAATAAAGGCTAAAAATCCTACCACCCACACAACATTGCCTTATGCTTCCTTTTGGTCTTGCAATTTGTCTGTGACATTATTATTTCAACTTGTCCAATATGTAGACTTCAAATCCATATACTGGTATGAATCCCTTCAGGTTTAATTCAACACTACCCACAAGAATACATACCAATGATAGTTTTCACTAATTCAGTAATGTGCCAGGATAAACTGCTTTAAAGAGTTGAAGACACATGTTTTACTGAATTAGACTCTTAATTAGCAAGGACACAGACCATTCCTACAGACAAACTGAAATTGATTATTTCAACAAACTGAGATTAATTATTTCAAACTGAGAAAATTTCATCCAGAAAATGGTATGCTAATTCACTAAGACTACCAAAACAAAAGTATAAAAGTATTTATTATTTTACATAAAAAGAAAAGCATAAAACTTTAAAATCCAATTATATTAATTAGCATTATATATAATTATATTATCTATTATGTATATATTATGATCCATGAATAGAAATATGACCATTTACAAGTGGATCAAGACACCGTGCAAAATAACAAATGTTGGTGAGGATGTGGAGAAAAGGGAACCCTTGCACACTGTTGGTGGAAATGTAAATTGGTTCAGCCACTGTGCAAAACATTATGGAGGCTTTTCAAAAAACTAAAAATAGAACTACCATATGACCCAGCAATTCCACTCCTGGGTATATATCTGGAAAAATGAAAACACTAATTTGAAAAGATACATGCAACCCAATGTTCATAGCAGCATTATTTACAATTGCCAAGATATGGAAGCAGCCTAAATGTCCATCAACAGATGAATGGATGAAGAAGATGAGGTGTATATATATACAATGGAATACTACTCAGCAGTAAAAAAAAAAAAAAAAAAGAATGAAATTTTGCAACTTGTAGTGACATGGATGGACTTGGAGGGCATTATGTTCAGTGAAATAAGTCAGACAGAGAAAGACAAATACCATACGATACCACTTATATGTGGAATCTAAAAATACAACAAACTAGTGACTATAATAAAAAAGAAGCAGACTCAAAGATATAAAGAACAAACCAGTGGTTACCAATGAAAAGAGGTGGGAGGAGGGCAAAAGTAGGGGTAAGAGATTAAGAAACACAAACTACCATGTATAAGATAAGCTACAAGGATATCTTGTACAATATGGGGAATATATTTTATTATATTTTATTATTTTATTATATTTTATTATAATTATAAATGGAGTATAACCTTTAAAAATTTTGAATCACTACATTGTACACCTGTAACTTACATAATATTGTACATCAACTATACTTCAAGAAAAAAAGTCTAAAAGAAAAGACTGCAAAATGGTAAGCTGCATCTGCCCTATGTTCTAAAAACATATAAATATACATTACATATTATAAAACATACTTTTATTAAATTTAAAAACAGACCTTAAGGGCCATAAAATAGAAATTATTTTATTGATTTATAACAGGGCAAGTTTTTATACAACTTTATTAATTTATAGACATTTGAAATGTTGAGTTGAATTTTAATGTTGAAATGCACTGCTATTTATTTAGTAAATAGCACCATACACTGAAAAATTATCATCTTGCTTTTTAAGCCCTGACTCAAAATTTTCTCTGCACCTTAACAGTGCCTAACTATTCCTTTGAAGAGAGGAAAATAATCTTGAAAATCTTTAGGAATTAAAATAAATGACTAGATAATATATATAGTTATCTAAGAAAGAAGTTATTCTGTTTTGGTTACCTCAAACTTTACTCTGCTTTATTAATAATTATAATATAGAAAGCATATCTCATTCAAGTTTCACATGTAGTAAGTTAAATCGTATTTGCTGACAGGAATGAATGAGGAGGAAGGTGCTACAGGAAAAGGAGAAAAAAACTGACAAATGCCCTCTATCTTCCTTTGTATATGACCTATCTTGAGGACTATTCTATATGTATTAAATACAAGAATTTCTGAAGTGTCAGTTAGCAGGTTGATGATACTGTTCAGTCTTTCATTACAAAAATGTTTTCTCTGTTTATTTTTTCTACCAATTACTGAGAGGTAAGTAAAGATTAGATGAAAACATAATTGCCTGACAATACCAGAAAGTGTCGGCATGGATATAGGAAAATACACAGCTGGCAAGAGGATGAAGTATTAAAATCACCATGAAGAACAGTTTGATAATATATAATAAATATGAAGATGTGTATATCCACAAGCCAGAATATTACTGATAGGTAACTATCAAAGAGAAACTCTTGCACAAGTACACCTGAGAGTTACAAAAGGATGATCATTATTATATTGCTTGTAATTCCAAAAAGTTTTTTAAAAGGGAGAAAAATGAACATCAATCAACAGGAATAAACTGTATTATACTCAAACAAATACTGCAGTTTGAAGTGTGGACTAGAAGTGCAAGGGTCAACTTGGATAAATCTCATACAATAGGAATTTTTAAAAAGCAAGTCCTGGAAGGATTTGTGCAGTATGATTCCAGTTATGCAAATTTTTAAAATACAAAACAATTCTATATATGTTTTTATGGATGCATATCTGCTTAATAAAATTATTAAAATATGGATGAAAAATATGTATACAAATTTGAGAATAGTGGTTACATCTGGAGACTCAGAAAATAAATTTGTTGATGGGAGAATACCATGAGGGCTTCAACATTATGAGCAAAATTTAAAAATAAAGATCCTTAGCAAAAATGGTAACGTATCAACATTTGTGAAATGTGGGTGTTAGCCATATTAATCTCTGTGCTTCTCTATATACTTGAATAGTTTGTAATTGGGGATCTAGGTGTAGCTTTTACTGACTAAAAGATTAATGGGAAAATGGGCAAAGCTAATGAGTGTGTAATTTATAAAAGAAAGGCAAATTATGGAAACAAAAATTCATAAAATATGCTTGAATAAAAAAAGAATATTAATATTCACTATAGATAAGGATATGAGGAAAAGGGTACTCTTAGTTACAGTTGGTGAGAGTGTAAAACTGGTGTAGCATTTTTGGAAGGTGATCTGGCAGAATATATTAAAATTTCAATACTGAAAGTCCTGTGTTTCCTCACACCTCAAAGATACTACCAGGAATATCTCTGGCAGATATACTCACATGAGCATGCAAAGATCTACAGAACTGATTGTATACTGTGAAATTATTGTTACTAGTGTTAGTGTAAAAATGGAACCAACCCAAAGCTTAGCAATATGGGAATGTTTCTTAATGGCCACCACCAGGCACAACTGCAGCAAGAGCCACTCATAATGTAATCCATGTAAAGAGAATCTCAGAGAACTTTGCTGTGCACATTTCCAGCTTCATGTAGCTGACTTGATACCATGTGCCAGGCTCTTCTCTAGAGCAGCGGTTCTCAATTGGGTGTGACTGTGCCTCCCACTCCAGAGAGTGGGGGTGCAGAATTTGGCAATGTAAGGATATGTTTTTGGCTGTCACGACTGGGTATCTAGTATGTAGAGGCCAAAGACGCTGTTAAACATACTACATTACACAAAACAGCCCTCCACAATAAACAAATATCTTACCCAAATGACGTTAGTGATGAGGTTGAGAAATCCTGCTCTGGAGGAACTTACTCGCATTACTTCTCTGATCTCAACTACAACCACATAAAGTAGGAAATATTTTCCTTGTTTTAAATGTGAAAGAAACAGAGTGTCAGAGAGATTAAATATCATAACCTAAGTAACAAAGATAACAGATGGCAGAGCTGCTTGCCCTTAACCAAGAAGTTTATTAGCAGTCTAAATAAATTATGCTCGAATATTATAAAGCTGTTTAAAAGGGTAGATTTATACAAATGACATACAATCAGCTCCAGGCTACAGACTTGGAGAAGATATTTGTAATGAATATAGCTAATAAAATATTAGTACCCAAAATGAATAAATATCTCCTACCAGTCAATTAACAAGTAAAAATAGTTACAGAAGACATGTAATATGTAATCCCATTTATATTATCTAAGCAAAATTAAGTACATGAAAATAGTAGAAATATTATTTATCTATGACCTCATCTATATACCTAAAAAAATTATAAAAATGGAGTTTTCCTAAAAGGATAATGTTTTTATAAGCATTCATTTAGAAAAACTCAACACAAAAATAATTGATGAAAAATGTGCCATGGTACACAGCATATGATGATGATGTGATCTTCATAAATGTGAATAAAAGGTTGGCAGTAACTGAGAAGTGAGTCAACAAAAGTGAGTCAAGAAGAAATAGATAACTCGAACACACAGACCACTAGAAATGAAATAGAATCTGTAATAAAAAAAAATCCCTACAAACAAAAGTCCAGGGCCAGATGGCTTCACAGGCAAATTATACCAAACATACAAAGAAGAACTTATAGCAATCCTTCTCAAACTCTTCCAAAAGACTGAAGATGAAGGAATACTCCCAAAGATATTCTATGAAGCCAACAACACCATGATACTAAAACCAGACAAAGATACCACCAAAAAAGAAAATTACAGGCCAATATCTTTGATGAATATAGATGAAAAAATTTTCAACAAAATATTACCAAACCTAATCCAACAACACATAAAAAAGACCATACATCATGATCAAGTTGGATTTGTCCTAGGGTCACAAGGATGGTTAATATATGCAAATCAATCAATGTGATACACCACATAAACAAAAGAAAAGGCAAAAACCACATGATCATTTCAATAGATGCAGAAAAAGCATTTGATAAAACTCAAAATCCATTCATGATAAAAACTCTTACCAAAGTGGGTAGGGAAGGAACATATCTCAACATAATAAAAGCTATTTATGACAAACCCACAGCCAATATAATACTCAACAGTGAAAAGCTGAAAGCCTTCCCACTAAAATCTGGAACAAGACAAGGATGCCCATGCTCACCATTTCTCTTCAACATAGTATTAAAAGTCCTAGTCACAGCAACTAGACAAGAAAAAGAAATAAAACATATTCAAATTGGTAGGGAAGAGGTAAATTGTCATTATACGCAGTTGACATGATACTATATATAGAAAACCCTAAAGACTTCACACAAAAACTAGAACTAGATAAACGAATTTGGCAATGGAGCAGGATACAAGATTAACATACAGAAATTGGTTCATTTCTTTACACTAACAATGAAACAGAAGAAAGGGAATGTAAACAAACCATCCCTTTTAAAATTGCATTAAAAAAAAATACTTAGGAATAAACGTGACCAAGGAGTTGAAAGATTTATATGCTGAGAACTACAAAACATTAATAAAGGAAACTGAAGATGATTCAAAGAAATGAAAAGATATCCCATGCTACTGGATTGGAAAAATTAATGTTGTTAAAATGGCCATACTAACCAAAGCAATCTACAGATTTAATGTGATCCCTATCAAATTACCCATGATAATTTTCATAGAACTAGAACAAACAGTCCTAAAATTTACATGGCACCATAAAAGACCCAAAACTGCCAAAGCAATACTTAGGAAAAAGAACAAGGCAGGCGGTATAACACTGACAGACTTCAGACAATACTACAAAGCTACAGTAGTGAAAACAGCATGGTACCGGCACAAAAAAACAGACATATGGATCAGTGCAACAGAAGAGAAAGCCCAGAAATAAACCCACAAAACCTATGGAAAATTAATCTTCGACAAAGGAGCAAGACTATAAAATGGGGAAAAGATAGCACTTCAGCAAGTGGTGTTGGAAAAGCTGGACAGCCTCATGAAAATCAATGAAGTTTAGAACATATCCACACACACAAAGGTAAACTCAAAATGGCTTAAAGACTTAAACATAAGACATGACAGCATAAAACTCCTAGAAGAGAACATAGGCAAAAGATTCTCTGACATAAATAGTACCAATCTTTTCTTAGGTCAGTCTCCTAAGGCATCAAAAATAAAAGCAAAAATAAACAAATGCGGCCTAACCAAACTGATAAGTTTTTGCATAGCAAAGGAAACCATCAACAAAATGAAAAGCAAACCTACGGACAGGGAGAATATATTTGCAAACAATATAACTAACAATGGCTTAATTTCCAAAATATACAAACAGCTCATTTAAGTCAATAACAACAAAAAAATCAAATAACCCAATAGAAAAATGGGCAGAAGACCTAAATAGACATTTCTCCAAAGAAGACATACAGATGGAAATAGGCACAGGAAAAGATGTTCATCATTGATAATTATTAAAGAAATGCAAATCAAAACTACAATGAGGTAGCACCTCACACTGGTCAGAATGGCCATCATTAAAAAAGTCTACAAATAATAAATGTTGGAGAGGGTGTGGAGAAAAGGGAAACCTCTTTCACTGTTGATGGGAATTTAAATTGGTGCAGCCACTATGGAAAATACTGCAGAGGTTCCTCAAAAAAAATAAAAATAGAGTTACCATATGATCCAGCAATCTCACTCCTGGGCATATACCCAGACAAAACTATAATTCAAAAAGATAACATGCACCCCTATGTCCAGAGCAGCACTATTTACAATAGCCGAGACATGGAAACAACCTAAATGTCCATTGACAGATGAATGGATAAAGAAGATGTGGTACATATATACAATAGAATATTATTCAGCATAAAAAAGAATGAAATAATGCCATTTGCAGCAACATGGATGGACCTAGAGATTATCATGCTAAGCGAAGTAAGTCAGAAAGAGAAAGACAAATACCATGTATCACTTATATGTGGAATCTAACATATAAAACAAATGAACATATCTACAAAACAGAAACAGACTCACAGACATAAAGAACAGACTTGTGGTTGCCAAGGGGAAGGGGGAGGGGGGTGGGGGAGGGAAGGATTGGGAGTTTGGGATTAGCAGATGCAAGTTATAGTTATATATAAGTATAAATAGGATGAATAAACAACAAGGTCCTACTGTATACCACAGGGAACTATATTCAATATCCTGTGAGAAACCATAATGGAAAAGAATATGAAAAAGCACATATGTCTGGGCTTCCCTGGTGGCACAGTGGTTGAGAGTCCGCCTGCCGATGCAGGGGACACGGGTTCATGCCCCAGTCCGGGAAGATCCCACATGCCATGGAGCGGCTGGGCCCGTGAGCCATGGCCGCTGAGCCTGTGTGTCCGGAGCCTGTGCTCCACAACGGGAGAGGCCACAACAGTGAGAGGCCCGCATACCGGGGGAAAAAAAAACAAAACACATATGTCTATGTATAACTGAATCACTTTGCTGTACAGCAGAAATTAACACATTGTAAATCAACTATACTTCAATAAAATAAAAAAGAAAGAAAACCTACTTTGTATCATTTCATTCCTCTTAAGTTTATTGAGATTCCCTTTATGACCCAGAATAAAGTATTAGATTGGACTATATCCTTCATGCACCGGAAAAATAAAGTATATCCTGGGGTGGTAGGGTGAAATGCTCTACAAATGTCAATTAGACCAGTATTCACCCAAACACTACAGAAGAACCCTCTGTAGCTTATGAGGGCTCTCTATGCACTGCTCCTGCTTTAGTATTTTTTCTGCAAATTCTAGCTTCCTTGGCCTCTTTCAAACCCAAACCCTTTTTCTTCATCAAGAATGGTGGGCTCTACTTTTGTTCCCTTTCAGTGCTGCAGCCTATAGCCTCTCTCAGACTATAAACTGGGACATATACACAGATTATTCATTTGTTTCTTTTCTCTCAGGGATTCCTGCCATGTGCTACCTTTTTTCCAATGCGTGAAGAACCACTGATTCATATATTTTGTCTCATTTTCTAGTTCCTATTTCATCATGGCTGGAAGTAGAAGTTATAGTAGTTTTAAACTTATTGCACTTGGACACTTTTTCAAACCAAAAGTTTTATGAAAATGATAATATATTAAACAGAAAACAATAGAGCTGATCACACCAAAATTAGGGTGATGAGACTGGACTTCACCTTCTACTCCTAACACTCCCCTTTACTTCTCTCCAAAACATGAAACATGGCAATTCCCGAGACAATACTTCAGAACTGTGCAGTTCTGCAGAACTCAGTCTTCAAACCATTTATATGAAGAGTATTAGCTTTGAAATCAGGAAGGCTGGATTGGATTCCCAACTTGCTTCCTTGGTGACTTAAGAAAACTACTCAACTTCCTAATCAACAAAATGGGAGTAATACACCTTCCTAGCACAGTTACTGTAAAAACTAATCATGTAACTATTAAGAACCACAGGTATAGTGCCCCAAACTTAACTGATTCATAAACTATCATGGTTGTTTGTACTTGTTGTCACTGTCACTGCTGTATATCACAAAAGTGATACAGCATTCTTTGTATTCCAAATGACCAAAACCAAGATTAATTCCAAGATGCCAGGGTTTTCCAACAACAAAATTTTCCAACAATGAAATGGCAGGTGAAATTAATAAATTATTTGCTCCTAGAAGTGTTAATGGTATTGGACTGTCAGGCATATTTTAAAGAAAACATCTACTGTATGCTAACCTCTTGCTTTAAAAGTTTAAGAATGCTAACACAAAACAGAACTAGATGGAGAAGGAAGATAGATTACACTAAAAATCAGTCATTTCTACTATGTCAAATTCTATTCCTCTATCTCATTCATGTCAATTTCTACCCCATACCTTGGATCAAAGAATTAATATGATGTGAATGTTATACACCAGTGATAAATAAAATTAAAGCTACAAAAATATTTTCATCACACACACACACACAACTTTGAATTTCACCTTCAGGCCTTACCAGCAGCCTGGTGTGGGTGACATTCAATCTCCACGAGCTTCAGCATCCTAGTCTACAAAATTGAGTGAAAGCATGTATTTTAGTGGGTTTCTATGAAAATCAGTCATACCTTATGGCAGTACAAGTCTGGCATATAATAGTGCTTAAAAAATAGTAGCTATTACATTTTAGGCCTGAAATCTTTTTTTGAATTGATTCAAACAGAAATAGAAGCATCTCTATTCACTGATCTTTCTTTATTACTTTGATAGAGAAAAAGGTGGAGGTATCACTTGTTTCCTGACCTTGTAGGTATGGTTAGTGGAAGATTCTAGTACCTTTTCTATTTCTTGCAGGTATGTTTCTTGTCATTTACTATCTACCACTGCCATGGCATAGAAAGCTCTTCCAATTTTTCATATGTAAAATTTATGAGCACTTTCAAAATGTATAAAGAGTATTCAGAATTATTTAAAGGTAAAATATCAGGCATTTCCAAACCAGACTTGCTCTAAGAAAGTGATACTAAATTAGGGGTTATTATTTTATTTACAAAAAAAAATCACAATATGTTTTCCTTACATAGCTATATCCTACAGGGCCCTTAAAATATAATTCAGTTTATAAAAACTAGATTTACATATAAGTATTTATTTGAGCAGGCCACTTATTTTCTAAGAATGTCTAGAAATACTACAACCAAAAGATTTTGTAAATGTAATTTATAAGCTTTAAAGTACTTTTAAAACCTACGTTATTATCACAGTTACAACCATTTATATTATGTTTTATTTATATTGTATTAGTTTTTAACTCTCCAAGACTATTTATTGAAATCCATTTCAGAATTACAGGAATAGGAGGAGATATAAGCGCTGAACACAGGACTGAATGTGTATCTTCTAGAGGAACAGGTAATGGAAAGAAATGACAGAAGTATGAAGTAGACAGTTGATTATGCAGTTCCAATTTAGAGTCTGATGTATTCTTTCTCTTACAAGCCTACGGTAAGTTATTAATAGGTTCAGAACATGTAAGACCATGTGACCAAGCACCCCAAAATTGGACACTATGCACTTGTGGAGACTCCACAGCCAAAGGCAAGAGCAGCCAAGTTATTAGAACACTTACAAAAATACTACAACTGAGTTAACTGTAGGCAAAGGTTTGGAGACATTTTAAACCATATTAATGTACAGTGCTAGGCTGTCCCCAAGGGTGCTTTAGTATGTTGTTCCAAAAGCATTTCAAATAGAAATAAGGCACTTCCCTATTCTTAATCTTAAACCACACTCTAAATATGAATCAATGAATTTACTTCTCCTCTTTTACCTTTCCACCCATTGACCCCCTTCATGACTCTACCCCCCTCACAAGAAGGTCCTGTCAACTCACAGAGATATGTAAACTCTTGAGGCCGGACAAGGAGTATGAGTTATAGAAACTGAAAATGCAAAATAAACAATCATGGGAATTAAATTAGTAATCAAATACTGTATTTCTTTAATTTACCATTTTACCAGCTAAGATTTGGACATAACTTTCAAGTGGTATTTTTATGTATGTCTTGTTCATTCTCCTCTGACCACTCCAAACCATCTCTCCTGATAGAATTTTTGGGCCATCATTTTATTCCCTAAAGTTCAGAATTAATATAACACTTACAGGGATGAAAATTTGGTTTAATCCTGACCTATAGTCAATTTAAGGAGAAGAAATTTAAGCACATTAAAAAAAATATAAATCTTTCCTATATATATGTCCATACATTATTATTCAAAACCAAAGATTTAAATATAACTATTTGGACACCATTCCCTTTTACTTTCTGAGCCAAGTTGTTCTGGGACAACAGTGCAACTAGGCCTTCATAAACATTCACTTCCTAAAGTGACACCAATTTCACATATGCTTTCATATCAAATTTCATCAGTCCTAAGATGCTGTCAATGTTATAACAAACCCTTAATGTAAGAGTTGCAAAAATGTGGAAAAGTATCTACTGGAATTAAATAAATATGGTATTTCTATCCTTTACTAGGCTTCTTTATATTATGATTAAATTAATACCTAATAGATTAACTGTCTAAGGGCCTTTATTTCCCTAACATTTTCCCAATCATGATTCCTACAGCTGGCAGGTATCTCTCCAAACTCACAATACCAGAGAAAGCTTATTGCTTTGGTTTTTAATAAAAGGTACAATTTTAGAACAAATAAGATACAACCACTATATATAAAATAGATGACCTTTGTTGTTCATCTATTTTATATACAGTAAGACCTACTGTATAGCACAGGGAACTATATTTGATATCTTGTAATAACCTATAATGGAAAAGAACCTGAAAAAGAATCACTGAATCACTTTGCTGTACACCTGAAACTAATGCACTGTAAATCAACTATACTTCAATAAAAAATATAAAAATAAAAATAGAGATATTAAGCATAAAAGGTACAATTTGACAATTCTTGGCTCTGTTTAAATAAACACACACAATAATTTGTATACAGGTTTACATTTAGAGAATAACTCTGAAAGTCCGTGACTAAAATCTACTTCCTAAAAAGGTTGATTTGGATTTTCTTTGTTTGTTTGTATTTATTTGTTTACTTGATTTGAACCCTGAACCTAACAACTTTGGTCTTTTTCACAGCAGTGGGATATATGAAACAATACTAGAGTCTGACACCCTCACACCATACACAAAAATAAACTCAAAATGACTTAAAGATGTAAATATAAGACATGACACCATAAAACTCCTAGAAGAGAATGCAGGCAAAACATTCTCTGACATAAATCGTACCAATGTTTTCTTAGGTTAGCCTCCCAAGGCAATAGAAATAAAAGCAAAAATAAACAAATGGGATCTAATCAAACTTCTAAGCTTTGGCACAGCAAAGGAAAACATCAACAAACTGAAAAGACAACTTATGGACTGGAAGAAAATATTTGCAAACAATATAACTAACAAGGGCTTAATTTCCAAAACATACAAACAGCTCATATAACTCAATACCAAAAAAACAAACAACCCAATGGAAAAATGGGCAGGAGACCTAAATAGACATTCTTCTGAAAAATGTACACATGGCCAAAACGCAATGAAAAGATGCTCAACATCGCTAATTATTAGAGAGATGCAAGTCAAAACTACAATGAGGTAGCACCTCACACTGGTCAGAGTGGCCATCATTAAAAAGTCTACAAATAAATGCTGAAGAGAGTGGAGAGAAGGGAATACTCCTACATTGTTTGCAGGAACGTAAATTGGTGCAGCCACCATGCAAAATGGTATAGACATTCCTCAAAAAACTAAAAATAGAGTTACCATATGATCCATCAATCCCACTCCTGGGCATATATCTGGACAAAAAAATAATTTGAAAAGATACATGCATCCCAGTGTTCACAGCAGCACTATTTACAATAGCCAAGACATGGCAGCAACTTAAATGTCTATCAACAGAGGAATGGATAAAGAAGATGTGGTGTAGAGATAACCTCATCCACCAGAGGCAGAGAGCAGAAGCAAGAAGAACTACAATCCTGCAACCTGTGGAATGAAAACCACACTCACAGAAAGACAGGTAAAATGAAAAGGCAGAGGACTATGTACCAGATGATGGAACAAGATAAAACCTCAGAAAAACAACTAAATGAAGTCGAGACAGGCCATCTTCCAGAAAAAGAATTCAGAATAATGATAGAGAAGATGATTCAGGACCTCGGAAAAAGAATGGAGGCAAAGATCAAGAAGATACAAGAAATGTTTAACAAAGACCTAGAAGAATTAAAGAACAAACAAAGAGAGATGAACAATACAATAACTGAAATGAAAACTACACTAGAAGGAATCAACAGCAGAATAACTGAGGCAAAGAACGGATAAGTGACCTGGAAGACAGAACTGTGGAAATCAGTGCCATGGAACAGAATAAAGAAAAAAGAATGAAAAGAAATGAAGACAGCCTAAGACACCTCTGAGACAACATTAAATGCACCAACATTAGCATTATAGGGGTCCCAGAAGGAGAAGAGAGAGAGAAAGGACCCAAGAAAATATTTCGATTATAGTTGGAAACTTCCCTAACATGGGAAGGAAATAGTCAATCAAGGCCAGGAAGCGCAGAAAGTCCCAGGCAGGATAAACCCAAGGAGAAACACCCAAGACACATAGTAATCAAATTGACAAAAATTAAAGACAAAGAAAAATTATTAAAAGCAACAAGGGAAAAACGACAAATAACATATAAGAGAACTCCCATAAGGTTAACAGCTGATTTCTCAGCAGAAACCCTAAAAGCCTGGCAGGAGTGGCACAATATATTCAAAGTGATAAAAGGGAAAATCCTACAACCAAGATTACTCTAACTGGCAAGGATCTCACTCAGATTCGAGGAAGAAATCAAAAGCTTTACAAACAAGCAAAAGCTAAGAGAATTCAGCACCACCAAACCTGCTCTACAATAAATGCTAAAGGGACTTCTCTAAGTAGGAAACACAAGAAAAGGACCTACAAAAACAAAAACAAAACAATTAAGAAAATGGTATAGGAACATACATATTGATAATTACCTTAAATGTGAATGGATTAAATATTCCAACCAAATGACAAAGGTTCACTTAATGGATACAAAAATAAGAACCATGTATATGCTATATACAAGAGACTCACTTCAGACTTAGGGACACATACAAACTGAAAGTGAGGGGATGGAAAAAGTTATGCCATGCAAATGGAAATAAAAGAAAGCTGGAGTAGCAATTCTCATACCAGACAAAATAGACTTTAAAATAAAGACTATTATAAGAGACAAAGAAGGACCCTACATAATGGTCAAGGGATCAATCCAAGAAGAAGATATAACAACTGTAAATATTTATGCACCCAACATAGGAGCACCTCAATACATAAGGCAAATGCCAACAGCTATAAAAGAAGAAATCGACAGTAACACAATAATAGTGAGGGACTTTAACACTTCACTTACACCAATGGACAGATCATCCAGACAGAAAATTAATAAGGAAACACAAGCTTTAAATGACACAACAGACCAGATAGATTTAATTGATATTTATTTGACATTCCATCCAAAAACAGCAGATTACACTTTCTTCTCAAAGGCACACAGAACATTTTCCAGGATAGATCACATCTTGGGTCACATCTCAAGCCTCAGTAAATTTAAGAAAATTGAAATCATATCAAGCATCTTTTCTGACCACAACAGGATGAGATTAGAAATAAATTACAGGAGAAAAAATGTAAAAAATACAAACATATGGAGGCTAAATATGATACTAAATAACCAGGGGATCACTGAAGAAATCAAAGAGGAAATCAATAAATACTTAGAGACAAATGACAAAACACGATGTTCCAAAACCTATGGGATGAAGCAAAAGCAGTTCTAAGAGGAAGGTTTACAGAAATACCTCAAGAAACAAGAAAAATCTCAAATAAACAATCTAACCTTACACCTAAAGGAACTAGAGAAAGAAGGACAAACAAAACCGAAAGTTAGCAGAAGGGAAGAAATCATAAATCTCAGAGCAGAAATAAATGAAATAGAAATGAAGAAAACAGTAGCAAAGATCAACAAAACTCAAAGCTAGTTCTTTGAGAAGATAAACAAAATTGATAAACCATTAGCCAGCCTCATCAAGAAAAAGGGTGAGGACTCAATAAAATTGGAAATGAAAAAGGAGAAGGTACAACAGACACCACAGAAATACAAAGCATCCTAAGAGACTACTACAAGCAACTCTATGCCAATAATATGGACAACCTGGAAGAAATGGACAAATTCTTAGAAAAGTACAACCTTCCAAGACTGAACCAGGAAGAAATAGAAAATATGAACAGACCAATCACAAGCACTGAAATTGAAACTGTGATTAAAAATCTTCCAACAAACAATAAAGTCCAGAACCAGATGGCTTCACAGGCAAATTCTATCAAACATTTAGAGAAGAGCTAACACCCATACTTCTCAAACCCCTCCAAAAATTCGCAAAGGAAGGAACACTCCCAAACTCATTCTACGAGGCCACCTTCATCCTGACACCAAAACCAAAGATGCTACAAAAAAAAGGAAAATTACTAAACAATATCACAGATGAATATAGATGCAAAAGTCCTCAACAAAATACTAGCAAACAGAATCCAACAACACATTAAAAGGATCACACACCATGATCAATTGGGATTTATCACAGGGATGCAAGGATTCTTCAATATATGCAAATCAATCAATGTGATACATCATATTAATACATTGAAGAAAAACAACTATATGATCACCTCAATAGATACAGAAAAAGATTGTGACAAAATTCAACACCCATTTATGATA
Source organism: Mesoplodon mirus (assembly GCF_964341445.2). Classification (NCBI taxonomy): domain Eukaryota; kingdom Metazoa; phylum Chordata; class Mammalia; order Artiodactyla; family Ziphiidae; genus Mesoplodon; species Mesoplodon mirus. The sequence goes on from NC_138980.1 coordinate 76,935,737, forward strand.
AAAACTTTCCAGAAAGTGGGCATAGAGGGAACCTACCTCAATATAATAAAGACCATATAGGACAAACCCACAGCACACATCATTCTCAATGGTGAAAAACTGAAAGCATTTCCTGTGAGATCAGGAACAAGACAAGGATGCCCATTCTCACCACTATTATTCTACATAGTTTTGTAAGTCCTAGCCATGGCTATCAGAGAAGAAAAATAAATATAAAGAATACAAATTGGAAAAGAAGAAGTAAAACTGTCACTGTTTGCAGATCACATGAAACCAGCTATACACAGAGCATCCTAAAGATGCCACCAGAAAACTACTAGAGCTAATCAATGAATTTGGTAAAGTTGCAGGATACAAAATTAATGCACAGATATCTCTTGAATTCCTATACACTAACAATGAAAGATCAGAAAGAGAAACTAAGGAAACAATCCCATTCACCACTGCAACAAAAAGAATAAAATACCTAGGAATAAACCTACCTAAGGAGGTAAAAGACCTGTGTTCAGAAAACTATAAGACACTGATGAAAGAAATCAAAGATGACACAAACAGATGGAGAGATATACCATGTTCTTGGATTGGAAGAATCAATATTGTGAAAATGACTGTACTACCCAAAACAATCTAAAGATTCAATGCAATCCCTATCAAACTACCAATGGCATTTTTTACAGAACTAGAACAAAAAATCTTAAAATTTGCATGGAGACACAAAAGACCTCGAACAGCCAAAGCAGTCTTGAGAGAAAAAAATGGAGCTGGAGGAACCAGACTCTCCGACTTCAGACTACACTACAAAGCTACAGTAATCAAGACAATATGGTACTGCCACAAAAACAGAAAAATAGATCAATGGAACAGATAGAACAGGACAGAAAGCCCAGAGATAAACCCATGCATCAACTAATCTATGACACAGGAGGCAAGGATATACAATGCAGAAAAGATATCCTCTTTAATAAGTGGTGCTGAGAAAACTGGACAGCTACATGTAAAAGAATGAAATTAGAACACTTCCTAACACCATACACAAAAAAACCTCAAAATGGATTAAAGACTTAAACGTAAGACTGGACACCATAAAACTCTTACAGGAAAACATAGGAAGAATATTCTTTGACATAAATCAGAGCAAGATCTTTTTTTGTTTTTTTTGTTTTTTTGGTTTTTTGCAGTACACAGGCCTCTCACTGTTGTGGCCTCTCCCGTTGCGGAGCACAGACTCCGGACGCGCAGGCTCAGCGGCCATGGCTCACAGGCCCAGCCGCTCCGCGGCATGTGGGATCTTCCCAGACTGGGGCACGAACCCATGTCCCATGCATTGGCAGGCAGACTCTCAACCACTGCACCACCAGGGAAGCCCAGCAAGATCTTTTTTGACCCACCTCCTACAGTAATGTAAATAGAAACAAAAATAAACAAATGGGACCTAATGAAACATAAAAGCTTTTGCACAGCAAAGGAAACTATAAACAAGACGAAAAGACAACCCTCCAAATGGGAGAAAATATTTGCAGACGAATCAACAAAGGATTAATCTCCAAAATATATAACAGCTCATGCAGCTCAATATTAAAAAACCATACAACCCAATCACAAAATGGGCAGAAGACCTAAATAGACATTTCTCCAAAGAAGACATACAGATGGCCAAGGGGCACATGAAAAGCTGCCCAACATCACTAATTATTAGAGAAATGCAAATCAGAACTATTATGAGGTATCACCTCACACCAGTGAGAATGGGCATCATCAGAAAGTCTACAAACAACAAATGTTGGAGAGTGTGGAGAAAAGATAACCCTCTTGCACTGTTGGTGGGAATGTTAATTGATACAGCCACTATGGAGAATAGTATGGAGGTTCCTTAAAAAACTAAAAATAGAATTACCATGTGACCCAGCAATCTCACTACTGGGCATATACCCAGAGAAAAACATAATTCAAAAAGACACATGCACCCCAATGTTCACTGCAGCACTCTTTACAATAGCCAGGTCATGGAAGCAACCTAAGTGCCCATTGACAGATATATGCATAAAGAAGATGTGGCACATATATACAGTGGAATATTACTCAGCCATAAAAAGGAAAGAAATTGGGTCACTTGTAGAGATGTGGATGGACCTTGAGACAGTCATTCAGAGTGAAGTTAGTTCAGAAAGTGAAAAACAAATATCGCATATTAATGCATATATGTGGAATCTAGAAAAATGGTACAGATGAACCGTTTTGCAAGGCAGAAACAGAGACACAGATATAGAGAACAAATGTATAGACACCAAGGGGGGAAGCGGTGGGGGGCAGTGGCGGGATGACTTGGGAGATTGGGATTGACATGTATACACTAATATGTATAAAATAGATATCTTATAAGAATCTGCTGTATAAAAAAGTAATAAATTAAATTAAATATTAAAAAAAGAAGATGTGGTGTATATTTACAATGGAATACTACTCAGTCATAAAAAAGAATGGTATAATGCCATTTGCAGCAACATAGATGGACTTAGAAATTATCACACTAAGTGAAGTCAGACAGAGAAAGACAAATATCGTATGATATAACTTATATGTGGAATCTATGACACAAATGGACTTATTAATGAAACAGAAATAGACTCACAGGCATAGAGAACAGAGTTGTGGTTGCCTAGGGAAATAACGGGGGTGGGGGGTAAACTGGGAGTTTGAGATTAACAGATGTAAAGTATTACATATAGAATGGATAAACAACAAGGTCCTACTGTAATAGTACAGGGAACTATATTCAATATCCTGTGATAAACCATAATGGAAAAGAAAAAAAAATTTTTAATAAAAGAAGCTCTTAAATACAACATTAAAAAAAATTAGAGTCTGATATGTGGATTCATGTCCTAATCCTACAAAGACACTACATCTTTGTAACTTCCTATTTTGTATACTTTATTTGTATAACTCCAAATGAGTGGCTTTGAATACTTGTTCTCATAGATTATGAATTTTAAATCGTGTCCACTATAATATGGGGTATCAGTAGCTAATTTTGTCAATTAGTCAACAGGGTATTCAAAAATATCCCCTAATGAATGCTTTAGTAATAATTTCCAGATAATACAAAAATCTTCTGTATTGTTTATAAGATAGAAACTCTTCCAAAATTTATCTTTAATCACAATTCCTATCAAAGTCCCAGCTGATTCTTCACAGATACTGACAATCTGGTCCTAAAACTTATACAGAAATGCAAAGGATCCAGAATAGTCAACAAAGCTTTGAAAAAGGAAATCAAAGTTGAATTTCCCCAATTAAAAAATATACTATAAAGCCTCCTAAATCAAGACAGTATGGTACTGACATAAGGATAAACATATAGATTTAAAAAACAGCATTAATAGTACAAAAGTAAACTCATATTTATGGTTGACTTTTGACAAAAGTTCCATGGTCTTTTCAGCAAAGGGGTGAGAGAAAATTGGATATACGTATGCAAAGAGATTAGTTCAAACCCTTATCTCACACCATACACAAAAAACTAACTCAAAATACATCACAGACCTAAATGTAATAACCAAAATTATGGAAGAAAACATAAGAGGAAGTCTATGTGACTTTGAGTTAGAGTTCTTCTTAGTTACAACATCAAAAGCACATTCCATAAAAGGAAAAAATAAATTGGATTTTTTTCAAAATCTATAAAAATTGTCTTTGAAAGATACCATCAGGAAAAGGAACAGAAACCTCTAGACTAGAAGAAAACATTAGCAAATCCTATGTCTGACAAAGGATTTACATCCAGAGTATACAAAGAACTCTTAAAACTAAATAGCAGAAAGACAAAAAGCCTAATTTAAAATAGGCAAAAGATTTGAATAGACATGTCACCAAAGATGATATATGAATGGCTATAAAAAGGGATATGAAAAGATGCTCAACATAGTCATTAAGAAATGCAAATTCAAACCACAGTGAAATACTGCTGCACAGCCACAAAAATAGTTTTAATCAAAAAGAGACAATAGCAAGCGTTGATGAGGATGTAGATAAACTGGAATCTTAATAAACTGCTGGTGGGAACATAAATTGGTGCAGTACTTTGTATAAGAATTTGGCAGTTTCTTAAAATATTAAATATAAATTTACCATATCACCTAGCAATTCCAATCCTAGGTATCTACCCAAAAGGGATAAAAATATACATCTACACAATGACTTATACACAGATGTTTATATTAGCATTATTCATAACAGCAAAAAAGTGGAAACAATCCAAATGCCCATCAACTGATGAATAAACAATGACTTATTATTCAGCAGGAAAAATAATGTACTATTGATACATGCTACCACATGGACAAACCTCAAAAACATTATGCTAAGTTTAAAACGCCAGACACAAAAGACCAAATTTTATGATTTCATTTACATGAAATGTAAAGGTAAATCTATAAAAAGAGAAAGTTGATGAATGGTTGCCTGTGACTGGGGGTAGGAACAGAATGATTGCAAATGGATGTGAGGGACCCCTTTGGGGTGATGGAAATGTTCTAAAACTGAATTGTGATGGTTGCCCCATTCTGTAAATGTACTAAAAATCATTGAATTGCACACTGGGGTGAATTTATGGTATGTAAATCATACCAGAAAAAAAGACGTTAGGGGGAAAAATCATTTACAGTATCCTTTTCAATTTGTCACATTTTAAATAATGATTTACCTTAGAAAAATCAGCTTGACATATTCTTGAATCTATCTTACTAATGAGAAATAATTAGGTTCTACTTAGAAAAATTTCTACGTAGGAACTTTCATCGTAAAATACCAGTTCAATGCCTTTTAAAACATTACTAATTAGAACCATCTATTTTGAAGTGACAAAATTCTAACTGGAGATCTACAGAGACACAGGAATTATCCACGTTAGTAAACAAAATGGAGCACTAAATAATTAAATTTTAAAAGATATTTCCACAATGATTTACTCATACTTTGCTAAGTATGTGTATACATAATTGTTATTTCCACAATAAATTACTCAGACTTTCTATTTTGTTGTAATAAACTGCTGAAGTTCTATTTATCCGTAAGCACACAACCAGACAACACTGTGAAGACCCTATGCTATCTATACATAAGTTCCTCTGTCAATAAATGAACTGTCTATCTATGAACTGGGCACACTAAAATATTTGCTGGTAATATAATACTTTTATAATGGAAATGCACCTATCACATTTTAGTTGCCACTACGTGCATTCAGATCCAAATTATAATGGAGATAGACAATTTGCACTAATCAGATTAGCTGATATAATTATCTGCCTGGCCACTCCTCTTAGCATGTTAATGTTTTTTGACTGTTAACCCTAATGAGTTTTACAGGACTCTTAACAACCAAATTCTTGCAATATGAATGAGTAGATACGCCTTGTTAGGTTATTTCTGCCATTTGAGATAGCTCACCATTTAATTCTCATGCATCTCCAAAGTCCTCTTAACCTGACCACACTGCTCTGCCATTTCAGTGTAGAAAATCTCTCATTAAGAGTTTCTAATTTTCTCACTTATTTTCTAATATGCCTCTACAATGTGCCTCAGTCTTCACTTAGCCACATCTAAACTTGGTGGTATGGTAGGCCCTTTACAATCTGAAGGTATGTTTCTTCCTTTATTTCTGATAAATTTTATTTTACTACAGTAACTATCATGAACCAGCTGGAATAAGTCTCCTGCTATATTACCCATAAAACTGTTGATGACAATTTGAAATAATTCATCTCTATTTACTTCCAAATTCTAGAATGGGAAGCAAGTTTTGACTTTTGTATACTTTTTCACCTAAAGAGTAGGAAAACATTCATACTGGCATTAAGGTCCCATTATATCATCTCCCAACTAGTTAACATTTATAGTCTGTTGAATAATTGAAATTCATAAAATCCTTTCTAGCTCAATGGCATCTGAGTGGGTTCCTGGAAAGATGTTAAAGGTAAGGACAGGAGGTATCCAAGTTTAGTACAGTTGGAGCTGAAAGACAGTATTAAAATTCATTCAAGACACATAGGATATGAAGTTTGATGGATGCAAATCCAGTCCTTAAAGATCCTGAGCTCTGGAGTTTTCGGAGCCACTAGAGTGGCTGCCCTCAAATCTGAGCCTGCACAGGAATTACCTTGGATTCTTTTGAAATACAGTTCTTAGTTTTGAGGCTCAGTCTGGGATTCTCATTTTAAATGGAGAATTCCCAGCTCCCACTACCTCACCCCCACTGCCGTGATTTTGATACAGGTGCTTGCACACCAGACTTTAAAAAACAGGGCATCAAGAAGCATGATCTAAAAGCCGATGGTGTGGGTTCATGCAGAAAGTGGTCATATATTTTAGGTGAAGCCAGGCAGAGGGAAGAGGAAAAATCTGGGGCAAAACAGCTTCATATGCTTGTGAAGGAGAAAAAAATGTTCAGGTCTGATAATTTTAATTGGAAAGCAATACGAAGGCAGGAGCTGTTTAAATAATGCTGAAACTGGCTCATCAGCTCCATTCCCTGATCATCTGTGTTAAAGCCTAAACAGTTAATAATGTATTGCAAATATATGGATGTTAATTATGAAATGAAATCAGCTGGAAAAGGCAAGTACTAAACTATCTAATCCCCAAGGGCCTTCTTAACACCACCATGCAATAATTCTTGTACGAATATCTGGTTAGCATTGAAATGGCTGAGTTCCCATTTTCTCACTTCTCTCAGTCTAGGGCTTGGCATTAGAATAAAGATGACATGGAGACAAGATGATGTGCTCACTATGGCTGCACCCTAAGTGCACTCTGCATCAAATTATGGTCCTCACTTGGTTGTGGGAACCTTAAAATTCCCCTTCAGGAACACCCCCCACCCACCTCACCCCCCACCACCAAATCATAATCCAAGGGAGACTACTGGTTCTCTCAGTGCTTTAAAATACGTCGATTACTTCCCCAACTCAATACACTTCCCATCTATCAGGAACCTGGAATTCCTCTGATTATTCTTTATTTTGCAAACACAAAGCCATAAAACCATCTGGGTAAAAATGTAATTGTAATTAAGCAGAAACATTCAATTGTGCATGAACTCAATAAAAATGTGCTCTGTTTTAGTACTGCATAAAAAATGTTTTAAGACTGCTATACAGAATTTCCTGAATTTAAAAAGGTATACTATTTTTATGATTCACCTAATAAACTTCAAATAAGTATATATTAATATTAAATATTATCAAATAAATATTATTAAATAAACAAAATTTCTTCTCATAAAATTGGTCCATGCCTGAAGTCTCTCAGGATACTAAGACACAGATTAATACATGATTAAAGAGGTTATTAACTTTTAATGTATAATATCACTTTTTCCATCAGCACAATGATTCTTTTTACTAGAATTCACTATATCACTTCCTTAAAAAAAAAGACTGGAGTATCTGCATATTGGCCACTCTAAGTACAGAAACTTCTTCCACGTGCCACTGTCAGCAGGAACATAATCATCCATGCCGTTCTAACTTTTAAACAGGAAAACCATGGATGGTTTAAGGAGATGTGCACTTAAAGTTGATAAGGAAACACTGAACACTTAACTAAATAGTACCGTGAAAAAGACAGGTAGGACAAGTTGAGGCAAAGAGAAGTTTCCTTAAAAACTGTAAGGACCTTGAGGCAAGAACTATTTACCGTTTTGTTCTCTGGGTATTCGGCACAGTATATAGATGTAACTAGCCCACTACTGATGAATTTTTAGAGCGCTCTGCTCTTGAAAACAATGCTGCGATGAATAGGCTTATACATAAATCTTTTGCTCTTATGTGAATATTCCTCTAATACTGATACCTACAAGCAGAACTGCTGAAAACTAAGCATGTTTAAAATTTAAATACATACCACAAAAGAGGCTCTACCCAATTTACTCCCCTACAATGTATGAGGTTAAGTGTTCCCCAAGCGTGCCTACCAGATATTATTAATCTGCACAATCTGTGCTAATCTATGAACCAAAAGTGATGATTGAGAAAAAATTTTCCCTAGTTTCCCAATACATTTGAAAAAATTGTGAATGTTTATTCGATATTTATATTTCCTTTATAGCATATCCACAAGAAAGTTAAAAGTTAAAAGTTAATCCAAAGAAAATGCTTATCTATGGATGTTAAGATTACAGATGACTTATGTATTTTCTAAACTCTCTATACTCAGCTTGTATTATTTTGTTATTAACATTTATCTTTTTAAAATACTCATAGAAAGGGACTTCCCTGGTGGCACAGTGGTTAAGAATCTGTCTGCCAGTGCAGGGGACAACGGGTTCAAGCCCTGGTCTGAGAAGACCCCACATGCCGTGGAGCAACTAAGCCTGTGCACCACAACTACTGAGCCTGCACTCTAGAGCTCTTGAGCCACAAGTACTGAAGCCCGTGCACCTAGAGCCCGTGCTCCGCAACAAGAGAAGCCACCGCAATGAGAAGCCCGCGCACCGCAACGAAGAGTAGCCCCCGCTCACTGCAACTAGAGAAAGCCTGCGCGCAGCTACAAAGACCCAACGCAGCCAAAAAATAAAATTATTTATTTACTTAAATTTAAAATAAATAAATAATATACTCATAGAAAAAGAGCACTGGAATTCGAAATGAAAAAGACCAAACACCTAATAGAAAAATGAGTAGAAGAAATGAACAGAAAGTTTACAGGAAAGGAAATGAGAATAAAAATATGAAAAGATGGTCACTCACCATTAATATCAAAAAAATGTAAATTAAAACTACTTTGAGATAGCATTTCTTGCCCATTAGATTTTACAAAGATCAAAATTTTTAATAATACCTATATTCGTGACAGCATAGCTGAAAGACATACTCTGTTTCTCTGCTGACCTGAGAGTGTGAAGTGGCATACCTCCATGGGGTATAATCAGGCAATATTGCCCCCAAATTACCAATACATTTGCCCTTTGACAAGAACATGACATAGGCAAAACAACATATCTACAGATTCTTATTCATTTAGCACTGTTCATAACAGGAAAATACTGGAATCCATTAAACGTACATCCACACCAAACTGATTAAGGAAATTATGCCACATTTTTGCAATCAGATAAAATGGAAGTACCAAAACAGAAAGGGGATTCTCCTAATGCACTCATATGTGATAGTCTCACACATCTGTGTGTGTGTGTGTGTGTGTGTGTGTGTAAATACTGTGGCTTTTAAAAGCTCTTAATGCATTTTATTTGTTTATGCGTCAATTACCTCTAGCTCACACACTAGAAACTAATAACCCTGGCCACCTCTAGGAAGGGATACTGAGCAATAACTGGGGAAAGGCTGCTGGAGGAAGATTTTCATTGCACAATTTTTTGGAGGTTCTGTGTGGTAAAGTCTGAGTCCTTGTAATTTTGAAAATGATTTCATTCTGCCTTTAGGTCTGAATGGTAATTTGGCTGAATCTTGGATTCAAAATCACATTTCATCAGAAATCTGAGACTATCAACTCATGACCCCCTAGCATCTGGTATTACTGATTCAATCTCTAATATCAATCTGACACTCATCTTATTGTAGATAATCTTTCCTTTATTAAACATGTAGGATTTTCTCTTTATCTTTGATTTTCTAATATTCTGCCATAATGGGTCTAGGTTTGGGTCTCTCTTTCCTTATGCTACTCTCTGTTTAGTGGTTGGTCTTTCAGTCTGAAGGCATGTGTCTTCCTTTATTTATGGGGCAAATTTGATTCTGATACCAAAAAACGTCTCTTTAAACTCTACCTAACCAACACTGGTTCCATCAACCAATTCATCTCAAATTACTGAATTAAATAACACTCTCCACACCATCCAGAAAACATGATCACTGAGGCATGCAGAATGCCCAACACTCACTGAGCCTAGATTCCTCTCTTGTCTTGTTGCACACAATTACTTCCACCAGTCAGCCTGTATGTTCACCAAGAATCAGCTATATTTGCTTGAACATATGTTCACAGTTTGTAATTACATAAGTTAATCAAACCTAAATATTAATGCAAGTGAAATATGAGTGCAAAAGATGTCTTTGTTTCTATGAAAACTTTGGAAAACTTGAGAAAGATTAAGTTGCTAAAAAAAAAAGTCTGCAATTTTATTTGGGATGAAACAACTGTACAAGATTTGAAAGTTTTAAAAGTCCAGGATTCTACACATAAACTGCCTTGCATTTGTCTTTTAAATTTTATTCCAAATACAGAAACCTATATTGGAAATTGGTCTTGGTGCATCGTGAGTAAGGCTCACCTGGAGCACCAGGTATCTGACCTACACGCAAAGGCGTAGTATCTGGCCTCACATCCAAAGCTTGGCTAATGAATGTATATTTTGGTGATGTATATTAGAATCAAATGTTTAGGGTTCATTTGCATGCATTTTAAAAACTCTCTCCTTTAACTTATTTTTTTAAATTAACTCCCATTAAAGAAATTTGGACCATCTAGATCTATGATTCATGGCTCACAATTTTCTTTCATATTTTGCATCCATTTGTCCTTTATGTTCTATTCTGGGACAATTTCTGGGTTTGCCTTCTAGGTCACAAATTTACTTACCAGTTCATCTATGGAGTTTTTAATTCTAATAATCATATAATGTGAGTTCAATTGTATCTAATCATTTTTTTACAGACAGCAGCTGTCCTGGTTTTTTTCCATGAATATATATCTACTCTTATTTTTCAGTTAAAGTATTCTATTTAATCTAGTAAGACTTTTGCTTCATGGTTTTAATCAACCAGTTTGATGACTCTCCTTTATATGGTTTTTTTTTTTTTTTTTTTTTTTGCGGTACACGGGCCTCTCACTGTTGTGGCCTCTCCCGCTGCCGAGCACAGGCTCCAGACGCGCAGCCCCAGTGGCCATGGCCCACGGGCCCAGCCGCTCCGTGGCATGTGGGATCCTCCCGGACCGGGGCACGAACCCGCACCCCCGGCATCGGCAGGCGGACTCCCAACCACTGCGCCACCAGGGAAGCCCGGTTTGTTTTCTTAACAGTGTGATATTCTTAGGTGTCAGCTCATCTCTCTTTGCTGGTTTCCTACTCACCTATCTGTGGTGACCAGCTCTCCTCTAGTTATTTGGAGGGACAAGTGGGACCATCTACTGCACACAGGAAGCCAATGGCTCCACTTTTGAGAGTGGAGGCTCTCTATGCTCTGGTGTCACCCACATGTCCGGGAAAGCTCTACCACTATTCTCTCCGCTCTTGCCTAGGGACACACATTTGGCCTCTACTACCTGGTACAACTGGACAGCAGACAAAACCAATAGTGCTCTTATTCAAGGGCCCCTTGTGCTCATGGCCCTCTCTTTCTTTGCAAGTGCAGTAGCACCTCTGCCATAGCTGCCTCCATTCACACATATTCTCTAATGTCTATATGTTTTCCATTAATCCAATCCAAACTGTTTGCAGTCTTTCAGAAGATACTCAAATTGTCTGATGTACTGATGGCATTCTTTTAGAATACTGCTTTAGATTTATTTAGAATATCTTTTCTGTCATTCCTAGGATTTGGCTTGAACAAAGCAGCTGGATGTGTGACATTATTCTGCAATCTTTTTTCATTTAGATGTTGACTTCACTTCTACTCCAGTTCTCCTAGGTATGTACTACCTTTTCCCTGTCCTCATACCCTCCTCTTCTATTTCCATACTGGTACTTGATAAAGTTCCTTGTCCAAAAGGGATGCCCCCAAATACTTAGGTGTTCAAAACTTCCCATGGTACCAAATACTTTGATTCACATAAGGGAGTAAATTGAAAAACAAAACGAAACAAAATAAAACAAAAACGGAATTTACACAAGGCTGCAGATTTTGAAGAGCTAATCAGCATAACTACTATATAAAACTCTAAATTTATAAAACTCTAAGTTTAAGTAAGTCTTAGAAGTTACTCTTTATCATCCTGGAAAAGTAATCTAAATATTACTGATAGCCAGTAATCATCAATCTAAAGAGAATCACAGGCAAGGAATGTACTGATCTAGTTTATCTCGGCCCAGTGCTTAGGTGTGCTTTTTTTAAAAAAAGTGTTAATTTTGAGCAAACATGATTGTTTCACTCTTTCGTGGAATTTAATTTGTTGCTCTTCTGTACTTTAATTTTTTAGAGATTACTATTTAAAACAGAATAATGTACTATATGTGTAATATTTTATTCAGTGATTTTTACTGGGTGCCTACTAAAAACTAGATATCTTACCATGTTCTGGAAATGAAGAGATGAACAAGAGGGTATCATCATAGCACTTGGGACATTCCTACATCTGTATGTAACACAACCTACTTTATTTCCCTATTTATATCTATAACTGGAAAGCCAGGTTGGGAACTCCCTGAAACATACCAAGGCTTTCTCATCTCCTTTCTGTGTTCTCTGTACCTACAAAATGCCTTGCTCAAAGGACTCATTCAATAAATGCTTAATTACTTAATATTACTTATGTGCCCATTAGATCTCAATTATTTTTCAGTATTAGAGACTAATAAGGGAAAATAGTAAGAACACTTCATACATTAATTGCTAGATATACAAATACAATTTGTGCATTTTACAAATAAGGGAAATAAGATCCAGAAAGATTAATTACTTTGAAGAGGCAGCACCGGAACCTGTAACCAAAATCTCCATTCAATCACTTTTCCCTTCACAGCACAAGTTAGATTGATATCTGGAGAATGAATTGGCCAGTCTTAACAAATGTTCACCGCTTTGCAATACTTGATAACTGATTATCTATTTCCTTTGATAGAGACATTTAGAACCTTTTAAATATGTAATAATACAAAAGGTGTTGAGGAGTTCAGGCACAAGTGGGTAAAACTTGCTACTGATAGAGGGGAAGGGAAGGTGTACTTTGTAATCTACTCTTTCTTGTGCAACTGACAGTCAGAAAGCTTTTACTAACTGAGAAGAAAAAACTGTTGCAAACTAAAGGAGTTGCATTTATAAAGAATGCATCTTCATATAAAGACATCATGATGCCTCACATTAGAATTACTGGATCACAGAATTTAAATAGAGAAAAACAAGAATGCAATCCTTCGATAATCAACAGTTAAACAGAAAAAGCCCGTACTCAGGTAGACAAGGCTTTTGAGGTCTGATCTCACCAGACAGTTTAGGATCACTTCCCCTTATTGCACCTTCTGGCCTCGTCGGAAGAAACTTTTTTTTTCATTGCCTTGTTAGGCTCTGCATTTTCTCATCTCCACTCAAGTCTCTTCCTTCTATCTGTAACATTCCCAGCCCTTTCCTGCCTGGAGAAAGGCTCCCCATGCTTCAAAATCCACTGAAACTCTGCCTTGGGAAGCCTTCCCCAACTCCCCAAGCGTGGTTTAACTTTGGGCATAACATCTGATTTAACATGCTGCTATGTCACTGTTTCATGACCACCTGTGTCGTATATACTTGTATATGATGTGCTTCTAATGTGTGAGCCCCTAATGCAGGCTCTAGAATATATTTAGCATCCAACAAAATTTTTATTCTATCATCCAATTTTAATTAAGTCATCAGATTCTCTCATTTTACTTATGAAAACTGGATCCCAGAGAGGAAAGGGACTTGTCAATCAGTAGGGAACAGGCCAATGTCAGAGCTCAGATAACAAATCATGCTTTCCCTTTCCTAATCCACCCTCATAAGGGAAAGGGCTGGCATGACAGAGTCTGGAGTAACAAACCCACCCTTCTTGGCTATTTGCCTAACTTTTTACTCAAAGTCTGACTGCTACACTGTATTGCTAGCAATGTCAGTTTTCCTCAACAACAAAGACTTCCCAGTTCAGAACACATACATATGTGGCTAATAGGAAAAGTGAGTAAAAGTCCAACTTGATAAACAGGGAGGTATGTCAAACTCTTATTCAGTCTATGAAAAACATACTCATAATTCTAACTTTGCTCCTTTAAGTATGGAGAGAAGGCAGAGCTCATTTGGAAAATCTGACCAAAAGCCCACATTTCAACACAGTGAAATGCTTTATCCCCTATTGCTTCTACCGCACCAGGAACTTTCTATATGTAATTATTTAATCCCCGGCCAAAAACCAGTGGACAATGAAATCCCCACAAGATGTTTCCCCCAGTGAAGTGTTCAAACATCAGTTCCACAAAAAACATTTTTAAAAGCTTTTCATGTAATTCTTCCATGGCATTTTTTCCCACTCATGGCTAAAAATGACCATATTTGAATATTCATCATTATGAGCATCTGGTAAAATACAGCCCTGTGCAGCATTTTACATCATTTGACTGTGGGATCTCAGAAGGGTATAGGTAAAAATTTCCAGTTTCATTTTGTTTGGATTTTTAACCATCTTTTTCCATTTCATGGCTTTGGGTGTCTTTAATTGTGCTGATATTTTCTGCTGTCCATTACTATTGGATTTTTCTCCAAATGAGCAGGTTGCTTTCAGACAAGTCCTTGTGGATTTCATCAATGGCTCACTTGGAATTATCAAAATGAAAACACGTGCGTGTTTACAATATTTTGTGGGTTTTGCCTTAAACCAACAGTAAAGTCCACAGTGATGATGGCTACACAACAATGTGAATGTACTTAACACCACTGACTGGACATATAAAAATGGTCAAAATTGTAAATTTTATGTTATGTATACTTTACCACAAAGTAAAGGTCAACTTACAGGAGGCAACAATTATCCCAAACCCTGGGTCAAAGGACAGGGCGGGGGGTGGGGGGGAATGGAATGATGATCTGTATTATTCAGACAGGGCAAATGGCTTTTACTTTCTAGATCCAACAGGCCTCTTAGCCAGGCTCTCATCCCTGCTGTTTTCCTCCATGGAGTGGAGAAGAGAAAAGAAACTTTTGCCAAATAAAATGTAAACCTTAGAAAAGAAATGTTAAATCATAGAACCATAACCCTTCAAGTACTGACTGGATTCTCATGTCATCCATTAGTCAACTGCTCGCAGCCTTTGAGTTAACTCCTTCTCCCCTCGTTTCTCACAGGAACAGTGAACAGGTGTCCTGTGTGAGCGTGGATGTGTTTAAATTCCAGACAGCTGTCAGAATGTAACTCCCTAGAGGACTGTTCTGACAACTTTGAAGTGGGACATGAAAAAAACTATGAGATAATAGATGAGAAACTGGGGGTGAGGGGCAAACAAGGAGGAGATTCAGCAGTGAGCAGACTGGTTGTCTTCCAGTCTCCTAAAAGACACCACGTGGTGGGCTTATTTTGAAAAGCAGAAATAAAACCAGTGGGAAGAGTTGCAAGGAGACAGTTTTACATAGTGTTATGAAGAAACTTATGACCATCTAGCAGAAGGCTATTAATCCATCCAATTAGCCTTCAGATTCACTGACTGCCCTGGAGATGTTGTACGGGAGGTACACGGTAGAGACTCCTGGGGGATGCAGACTAAGGCCAAGGTCAGGGCGCACTTCGTGAGGGGATGAGGGGCAAGCAAATCAGCCTGGTCTACGAGGGGGAGAGAGAGGAGTGGCAGGGGGAAGAGGAGAGCTGGGGAAGGAAAGGCGCTTACCAGGCCACCTCCGCAGGTGCTGAAAGAGGCCAGCGAGCCGGGGTGCCGCAGCACAGCCCCAGTGTAGAAGCAGGAGGCGTCGGGTGGCGCCGGAGGGCGCGGGGCGGCTGCTGCCCGCGTGGGGCCCGGGCCCGGACTCGGCCGCTGTTCCACCGCGAAGCGCGGCGCCAGGAAGCGGCCGTCTCTCCGGAGCAGCAGGTATAGGTCCCGGGAGAAGGCCGGGATCCGCAGCAGTACCTCGTCGCCGTCCGGCTCTGCTTGCTGCGCCGCGGGGGGAGATGGGGGCGGCGGCGGCGGCTGCCACGAGGCCGGGGCGCCCGGGGACAGGGCGGCAGCCCCGCTGGATCCCCGCGGCACCTCCTGCGATTCGAGCTCCTCGTCTTCTTCGCCCCCCGGCAGCGGGGGTCGGGGCCGGGGCTCTGACCGGCCTTCCGCGGGCTCCTGGGGCGGCGCCGGGGCCACGGAGCGCACCTCGCGGGAGCTGCCGGCCGCCTGAGCCCGGGCGCCTCCGCCTCCCGTGGCGCCGCGCACCCAGCCTGGGTCCGCGCTGCCCCCGCTACCGCCGGCCGCGTCCACCGGCTCCCGGCGCCAGAGTGCAGGGAACACGACTTCCCACTCCTCGCGGTCGGGGGCGAACTGCAGCCCTGCGGGCGGGGCAGACAGAGAAGTGCGGGGCTTAAGGTGCCGCGATTCCAGTAGCACAAGCGTCCCCGGGCACACACTCCGCACACAGGGCTCAAGGGTAACGCGCTGGAGACCACCCGTCTAGCCCCTGAAACTCTCGCAACCCCTGAAGCCTAGCGATCAGATTACAGACCCCAGCACTTTCAAAATAAAAGTATGATTATCGGGGCAGGGGGAGGGGAAAAGTGGGGCTGAAAAGTTTGGTGACAGCACTTAGCTGTAGAAAAGAAAACCGGTGCAAAGACTCCAGCACAATTAAATGATTTCCTTAAGTATCTGCCAGAGCAAGGCAGAGCTATCAATTTCTTTACGTCCCAATTTTCCTCCAGGTGCTGTAAACGTACCTTTGCAAATCTTATTACTCTCGTGAGAGGAAAACTAAGCATTTCACGTTGTTGAAATGAGGCCGCGAGAAGTGCGCTTCAGTCAGGAGCGTGACCCTCTCACCCGCAACCGCACGCCGGTTTTTATTGCTACCCGTGGAGCCCTGCTCACGGCGCACAGCTGCGCCAGCCTGCCTACCCGTGCGTGCCCGGTCTCCGCTGGGGAAGGTGGAAAGCAAGCCCAAAGTCACGGAAGAACTTACCTGAAACGATCCCATTCGACAGGACCCCCAGCTGGTAGAGGAGGCAGCAGACGTGAGTTAGGCGCATCTCGCGGCTCTTCCCCATACCGCGCTCCCGGCCCCGCGCGCGCCTCCTCGCGCGATCCACCGCGGTCGCCGCCGCCGCCGCCAGCGCCGCAGTCGCCGCCGCCGCCTCCCGGAGCGCAAGGAGGCCGGGCGGCGAGTTTGCCCAGGCCCTTTGTCTGCCGCGGGGGGGGGGGGTTTGCTGTGTTACTCCGAGAGGCTGCTGGAGCACGGGTGGGGGTGGGGGTGGGGAGGAGCGGGGGCAGGCAGCGCCGGGGGCAGGCAGCGCCGCGGCCCCGCAGCGCTCCGGCTCCCTGGCGAATTAGGTGATGAGTCTATTTTCTGTGTTCTGGACGTCGCAGGAGTTTCCGGAGCCCCTCAGGACAGCCCCACAGTCAGCCGAGAGCCGGCCGGCGCAAGACAGGCAGCGCTGCTTCGGGACAGGCGGAGGACTGCCCCGCGCGGGCAGGAGCGCCGCGGTGTCCGAGGAGAGGCTCGCCGCCTGCACCCGCGCGAAACTGCCAGGGGCTGGTGCCACGGTCCCAGCAGCCGGGCGTGCCAAGCTCCGCACCGTCCTCGGGACCGGAGGGCTCCAGGCTCCTACCCGCAGCGGCGCGGGAGGGAATTTGTAAGGGGATGAGGGGAAGACACGATTCGTGAGGTGGGGTGTGGAGAAGATTCAAGCGGATCCGACAAGAAAAAGGGACCAAGGGGTGCCCGCCAAGCGAGACTTTGCGGGACAAAGGTCCCAGAACACCGCACACGTGCTCAAAAGCCCGGTTGGGGTGGGTGGGGAACCAAATTCCCTCACCCGACTCCTGATTGGCCACTCCGGGAGGCCGGATTTGCATCCTTACGCGGCACCCCCTCCTCCCTGCTGAGGTGTGTGCAGGTAGAAGGGCCGTCCCCTCCCCAGCTCACCCCCTTACTCGGGTTCCTCCTTCAGTGGAGTTCTCCCCCCATCCACACATCACTCAAAAGCCAAACTTAGTGCAGACTGAGCACAAAGCAGCGGCCCCATTTACCAAAGACCTTTGATTTTTCTTCCCATCTCTGTCTCTGGGAATTTTCTAAGCCTGGAGATAATGTAATTCGTCATGGAGTGTGCTTCAAAAGTTCCCAGGACAGTAGACACCCTGACATTTCAGAGCCCCTTATCCCACCTTATCTTTCCGGCTTCCCATTCATCAGTGCTCTCAGTTTCTCTCTCTCTCTCTAACTCATGCACACACATTCCTAATGAGGGTGAGATTAAAGAGACCGGCATTAAATACTGTATTCTAAAGATCTCAGGCCAAGTGAGATTATTTTGCCTTTTTTTTTTTCCCGTTAAATATGTTTTTGCTATGTTTCGTCTTTGGGGCACAATCCAACCTTAAATATTCTTGCTTTATCTCTTGCAGCCCTTCCTAGTACCTACTCCGCTCTCTGAACCTCTTTCTTGGCCACATCAAATTTTTTCATATCAGACTCAACGGTGATTGATCTAACCTGCCATTTGCATCCTCTGAACTAGGCCAGACACCTAGAAATAAGAGTTAATGCAAATCAGTTTTTAAAAATTCCAGCACTGAGGTTGGTTCCCCACATCCTTTGTTGTTTTCCCTTCTGTTGCTAGTGTCAAAGGTGACTAGTATGCCTTTGAGGGAGGCAGATGATCTTATTTCAAAGGAAAGCCATTGTTTGAATAAGATGGGTACTAGAATACTTCCTTTGAGTTGTCCAGAGATTAAAAACAAACATAAAGACACTCTAGGTGTGTCTGTCTCCAAACCTTGTCTTGTAAAATCTCTAAAGCTGGAGTAACTAGGGTGGGTGTGGGTTTCCAGACACTCAAGAAGTATCTGGGTTGCTTAGGAGCCTACACCCTCCTTTTTATGGGACTCTACAGAGTTAAAACTAGACAAGAAATCAGAGGCAGTTTGTTTTTAAGAAATAAAGCACATTTTTAACACAGAAGGTTAGTTTCAATGAAACACCTCCACAAGGATTTGAGTGTTAAATGTTTCTCATGTAATTTTAACAAGAATATCAACAAAAATATAAAACTGTAGAAGGAATGCATATTCCATTGTGTGTATTTATTGGAATACATTTGTGATTCCTTAAAACTAGGTGAGCCATACGATTAAATTAAATATATTTAAAAGCACCGGTTGCCTACGTAAGTTCCCATCCTTCCCTTTTCCCCCCTGCTATATATAGCCATTAACCCATTCCAATCCCTTACAGTAGAGGTTACTATTGATTGTTACAGAAAAGTTTGCCTAATTCCCAACTATCTCTACTCTTTCTCCTATTTGAAATACTGTAATAATTTATTTGTATATTTTCAAAGGCTTTTATAAATCATTTGGGTTGTAATGACTCATGTACATATTTCTTCTAGACTATCAAGTTTTTGGAAAGGTAGGAATTTCTTTTATATACCTTTTGTACATCACCCTAATACAATGATTTATATACCAAATGCATGTGGAAATTATCTAAGATTCTTTAGAAGATGATAGATATTGATTTCTGTATGGTATTTTATTCCAATTCCTTGACCTAGAATTACAAGTCTAGATCTGTTGATGATCAGTTACTATCAGCATGATTTATCTGGCTTACAGAGAGAATAAGCCTAAGAGAGAAATGACTGTGTGAAGAGTTTGTGCTTATGTAAAAGAGACTTAGAAGTGCAAATAAGAGCATCAGTTAAATTGGGTTTGAGTATGTATGTATGTAAAAAAAAAAAAAAAAGAACTAGCCTGATTTGGAATTAAGTAAAATGTAAGTGGTGAAATAGAGGAGAAAAGGCAAGACTGTGACATGTGTGTGCATTACCAACCTTAGAGGAAGAAAAGAGCAGCTGGGAAAAACATGTTGGTTAAGACAGGTCACTACATATGTCACCAGATGGTAGCTAGCATCAACCAAGCACTGCTTTTATGGGGTGAAGGTAAGTGACAAAGCATCAGAGTAAGTGGAACCAACTGTTCTTATACCCAGGTGCTCACATGTTGCATTTTATAACCCATGCTTCTCTGTGTAGAAAGTTTGCTTTGAGGCCTTCAGTCCTTCCTCATTCTCGTCACTCATTGGCCCTAAGCCTCTCACAACGTAAAGCTAATCTTGAGTCCTTTCCTCTCCAAAAAACATTAAAATCTTAAGAAAATACAAAGAACCCTTTCACTGAGTTGCATGAGGGTATCAACTCCCAGTAGCACTCACATCTAAATCGAAATCAAAACTTAAGCTAGTTCTGGCCATGATAGAGTAACAGGAACCAGATTTAACTCTCATCTTAAGCAATTAGGAAAAGAGACAAAAATGTAAAAAACAATAGTTTTCAGATATTGGACAACGGGAGCCTAGGACTGTGACTATGAGAGAAGAGAAGCAAATAGGTGATCTTTACGATTTCCCCAGCTTACTACCTGGAGGCAGTCTACAAGCTTCAGCTCAGGGAGAAGAAATCCAAACAGAGCCCTGAACACTAGCTGAGTTAAGAAGAGAAGACAGAGCAAGATGACTGGAATTTACAGGATACAGTACCAGAGAGGAGGGAGCTGCATAGAGAGTGTAGAGGTTATCTATTGCTGCGTAACCAACTTAGCAGTTTAAAACAACAAACATTTCCTATCTCACATGGTTTCTAAGGATCAGGAATCTGGATATTTCTGCTCAAGGTTTCTCACAAGATTTCAGTCAAACTCTTGACCAAGACTAAAGTTTCTAAAGACTTAATGAAGGTAGAGGTTCTATTTTCAAAGTCACATAACTGTTGACAGGAAACTTTGTCACATCGACCTCTCCATAGGGCCTCTCATTTCATGTGTTGCCTCAGAACAAGTGATGCAAGAGAGAGATTGCACCCAAACTGGAAGCTATGGTCTTTTATAACCTAATATTGAAGATGACCTACCGTTACTTCCACCATATTCTCTTCGCTAGAAGCAAATCATTAAGTCCAGGGTGCTTATACCCTCTGGCAAAAAAGTTATTTGCACTTCCTTCATGTGTAAAATACACTCATTCTTTCCCAAGGCTATCAAAATGCTCATCTTATTAAAGCATTAGCTCAAAGTCCAGAATCTTACCATCTAAATCATGTCCATGTGAATGTGAATGTCCTCAGTGTAGTTCATTAAGTAGAGCTCCTCAAATTTAGTCTCTCTATATACACCTGTGAAACTAAAGGAACAATTTATCTGCCTCTCATACACCCAACATATTGTGGTAGAACAAACAGGATAATTGCTATAGACATTTCTGCTCAAAAGGGAGGAAAGGAGAAGGCACAAAGGAGTCACTGGTCCACAGCAATTCTGAAATCCAATTGGGAAAATGTAAAGTTCCTTGATGAGGTCTCAAGGTCTGAGAATAATTCTTCATAGCTCTGGTCTCTGCCCTCTGGGAACTTGTATCTACTCTGAGTCTCCTTCCATTTTCATGAAAGGTAGTATGAATTTGCAACTGAGTAGTTTTCTCAGTGGACTTCCTGACAGTAGAATTTATGGCTCCAATAACTTCATATCATTTTATATAACCTCTGCCCCCTTCTGACCAGAAATGTCTCTGCATATGTAATTCTATTTCTCAAAATTTGTGAGTCACCTGTGAATCTTTATGGGGTTCACCACTTCATTAGACACAGCCACACCCTCAAACCTTCTTAAGATAAACCCTTCCCTACTTTGAGTTTCTGATGAAACTGTTAGAGACAGTGTTCTTAGGCTTCTTAGGAGCCCTACTCTTCGACTGGAAGGATCTGGGAGAAACACATTTAAACACTTTAGAGGGCCTTCACTCTGACTGGCCACATGTGATCTTTATGATCTTTATGAGTTCTTAACAAAGGATTTTACAGCCACACCTTTGGCTTTATCATTAGACCATGCTTTCCTGAAAGTGCCCTGCGTCTCATCTTTGATCTGATGCAATTTGAGCTTAATTATTAAAATAATTATTTGCTCTTAATTATTTAGCATTACTTTCCAGAAAAAGAGGCTGAAATTTTTCAGAGCCATCAAGTTCTGGCTGGTTTTTATTAACAATTTTTCTTCAGTTTATTTATCTCTCTCCTTTCACATTTTCTATAAGAAGGAATAAACCAGGGGGCACCTTCAAAATTTTTTTGGAAATCTTTTTAGGTTGATGAACCAGTTCATTAGGCCCATTTTTCTACTGCAGACAACAGTGTTGCTAAATTTAATGCCACTATATGAAAAGGATTCCTTTTCCTTTAGTTTCCTATAATATTTACCTCACTTTGCTACAAGCCCCTACCTATAGCCTTACCAAACATCATATGGCTTCAACTAAAAGCTTTTTTAAGGTATTAAACAAATTAAATTTGTAGTTAAAAAACTTTCAGAAAAGAAATCTCTAGTTCCAGATGGTTTCAATGGTTAATTCTACTGAACATTTGTTTTTAAAGTAACACCAATTCTACATAATCTATTCCAGAAAATAGAAGACCACACTTTGCAACTAATTTTGTGAGGCTGACATTACCCTCATACCAAAACCAGACAAAGCCAGTACAAAAAGGGAAAATACAGACTGATATATCTCATGAATATAGATGCAAAATCTACAAAATATTAGTAAATTGAATCCAGCAGTATATAAAAAGAATAATGTAACATGACCAGTGAGGTTTATTTAAGAAATGCAAGGCTAGTTCAATATTCCAAAATCAATCAATGTAATCTACCATAACAACAGGCTACAGAAGAAAACCACATGACTATACCAATTGATGAAGAAGAGGCATTTTACAAAATTCAATATCCATTCATGATTAAAACCCTCAGCAAACTGGAATAGGAGTAGAAGGGAAATTCTTCAACTGGATAAAGATTATTTATTTTTAAAAACTGCAGCTAAGAGTGAAGGACTGAATGCTATCCATGCCTGAGACCAAGGCATGGATGTCCACTCTCACCACTCCTATTCAGCACAGTATTGGAAATTCTAACTAGTACAATAAAGCAAGAAAAAGAAATAAAAGTAATTGGAAAAATAAAGCTAACCCTGTTTACCAATGACATGTTTGTCTACATAGAAAATCCTCAAAATAAACGTTAATAAATTCCTAGAGTAATAAGCAAGATCACAGGATACAAGGTCAACACCAGAAGTCAACCAAATTTCTGTATACTAGTGAAAAATTGGAAACTAAAGTTAAAATTTAGTAACATTTACATTAGCTCCAAAATAATGAAATATTTAGGTGTAAGTCGAATCAAACAAGTATAGGATCTGTATGCTGAAGACCACAAAACATTAAAAAATTAAAGACCTAAATAAATGGAGAGGCATATTGGGTTCACAGTTTGGAAGAATAAACAGTAATATTAAAGGTGACAATTCAGTCCAAAATATCTTTTTGATAGAAATTCCTATCAACATCCCAGCTGGATTATTTTGAAGATATAAAATTGATTTTTAAATATATATGGAAACAGAAAGAAACTAAAATAGTGAAAAAGTTGGCAAAACAGAATAAAGTCTGAGGGCCCAACACCATCTAGTATTAAGGTTTACTCTACAGGTACAGTAACCAATAGATTGTTGTATTCCATAGATCCATGGATCAGAATAGAGAATCCAGAAATATTCTCACATAAGTATGCAACTAATTTTTGGAAAAGGTGCAAAAGCAATTCAATGGAGAAAGGGTATCTTTTAAACAAATGGATTTGGAACAATTGGACACTGAAGACAAAAAAATAATTTTAAAATTCTTAACTGAATTTCATATCTTATAGAAAAATTAACTCAAAATGTACCATAGAACTAAATATAAAATGTAAAACTAATAAACACAAAACTTCTAGAAGGAAACATGGAACAAACTCTTTAGTCTTCATGACTTAGAGTTAAACAAGGAGTTCTTAGACATGACACCAAAAGCATAATAATAATAATAATAATTTTTAAAGTTAAAATAAATTCATTTTAAAATGACAGATTGGAATTCATCAAAATTAAAACCTTTTTCTCTGAAAAAGACACTAATAAGAGATGGGCCATTGACTGGGAGGAGAAGATATTTGAAAACCACGTATCTGACAAAGGATTTTTTTTTTTTTTTTTTTGGTGGTACGCGGGCCTCTCTGTTGTGGCCTCTCCCGTTGCGGAGCACAGGCTCCGGACGCGCAGGCTCAGCAGCCATAGCTCACGGGCCCAGCCGCTCCGTGGCATGCGGGATCTTCCCGGACCGGGGCACGAACCCGTGTCCCCTGCATCGGCAGGCAGACTCTCAACCACTGCGCCACCAGGGAAGCCCTGACAAAGGATTTATATTCAGAATACTAAAAAAAAAAAAAAAAAAAATCTTTGAAATAATTACTAAGAAAACAAACAATCCAAATAGAAAATGGACAAAAGACTTGAAAAGCAAGTATACACAGGGCCAATAAGCACATGAAAAGATATTAAACATCATTAATCAGTAGAGAAATAGATATTAAAACCATAATTAAATATCATTATATGCCTATTAGAATGGCTAAAATATAAAATACTGAAAATTCCAAGCACTGACAAGGATGTGGAATCAACTGGAACTCTCATACATTAAATGAACTACAGAATGGATCTCAAAGGTATTATGGTGAATGGAAAATCAATCTCAAAATGTTGCATGCTATATGATCCTTTTTACATATTATTCTTGAAACGACAAAATTATAGTTAAGGGGAACATATCAGTGGCTGCCAAGGATTATGTTTTGGAGGAGTTTGTATCTATAAATAAATGGCAAAAGGGTGTTTTATTAAGATGTGGAACAGTTCTGTATTTTAATCATAGTTGTGGTTACATAAATCTATACATGATAGTATTTCATAGAACTACACACACACACACACACACACACACACACACACACACACAATGCACCTGGTGAGATCCAAGTAAGGTCTGTAGTTTACTTAATAATATTGTACCTATGTCAATTTCCTGGTTTTGATAATATACTATGGTTATATAAGACAGTATCATTGGTGAAAATGGAAGAAGGATGCATAGAAGATATCTGTATTAGATTTACAAATTTTCTGAGTACAAAATTATTTCAAAATAAAACCTCAAGTAAAGCTTCTTCAAAGTATTTTAGGCTTTCACTGATACTTTCCTCAATATCCACTGCCCAGCTCCAGGGCCATTCTTAAAATTTAAGCTGTTGGTACAGCAACACCTACTTCAAAGTACCAAAATATGTATTAGCTATCTATTGCTACATAACATTGCCCCAAAACTTAGCATTTAAAGAAATAAACATTTATCATCTCACACAGTCTCCTAGTGTTAAGAATCTAGGAAGGGCTTAACTGCGTAGTTCTGGCTCAAGATTTCTCATAAAATTGCAACTAAACTATTGGCCAGAGCTACAGGCTAGTCACTGATGATATGACTGGGCCTGAAGGTTCTGGCTTCCCTTAAAGCAGTTATCCAAGAGGGAGCAAGAGAGTGCACTCAAGAAGGAAGCCACAATATTGTGATAGTCTAACCACAGAAGTGATATCCCATCACTTCTGCTATAATCTAATTGTCCAACATGGGTCACGAAGTCCAACTCATACTCTAAGGGAAGAGAACTAAATCCCACCTATTGATGGGAGGAATATCAAAGAATTTGTGGACATACCCTTACAACTACTACAGAGGAAGAGGACACTGGGTATTTGCTGAGTGAACTTTAAAATAATTTATTGTGTTCTGATTTGTGCATGTGTGTAAAGAAACTACCCACTGTATAGGGTCGGGGGGGAAGGCAAAAAGCATCAGGCCAAACTATACTTCAAGTTCTGTGTATTCCCACCAGCTAGAGTGGAAGAACCTCATTATACCAGGGGCATTTGATAGTGCTCTCAGAATATTATCTTAGTAGTGGGGCTAAATTAGCTCTATAATTAAAATTGATTTGACCCCATTCCTACATAGCTTAAAAGTCAGCCTCAAAATGATCCATCTGATTCCAAGTCAAGTTCATTGTATTTAAAGGAATAATAGTAGTAAGCAGCAAGGATGTAAAATTCTCATTCTCTTGCAGCCAATAAAAAAATTCCTGGCATGCAAAAAGCAGAAAAATGTTTCCCATAACAAGGAAGAAAATCAATTAGTAAAAACAGATTCAGATGTGACAGAAGTAATAGAATGAGCCAACACAATCATTAACACAGCTATAATAGATATGCTATAACTTTACAAGAAGACAGAGGAAAACATAAACCTGGTGAGGAGGAAAATTAAAAAGACCAAGTTGTAAATTCTAGAGATAAAAAATACAATATTTCAAATGAAAAGACACACTGGATGGGATTAAGAGGAGATTAAACACTTCAGAATATAAGATTAGTGAATTTGAAGACATAGCAATAGAAACTGTCCCAAGTGAAGCACAGAAAGAAAAAAAGAAGAAATGGCTTGAACGTTGGTGAGCTATTGAAATAACACATGATCCAACATATGAGTAATTGGAGTCATAGAAGGAGAGAAGAAATAGAAGTGGGAGGAGAAATTATTTGAAGAAAGAAGGCTGAAAATTGTCCAAACTTGATGAAAACTGTAAACATATATGTGCAAGCAGAGAATACCTAATGAAAACTGAGCCAACACATATCTTAATCAAACTGCTATAGACAAATCAGAAATAGAAAATTTCAAAAGCAGTCAGAGGAAAAAAGACACTATGTAGAGAAACAAAGACAAGAATGACAGAAGATTTCTTATCCACAACCCATGCAAACCAGAAGAGGGAAAGAGGAAAAGCGGGAAAGGGGGAAAGAGTCTCCTTTAGCAGATACGTATTTTGTAAACACTTTCTCCTTGTCGGTGGCTTGCCTTTTCATTTACTAAATAATGTCTTTTGAGGAGCAAATATTTTTAATTTTAATAAAGTCTAATGTATTAATTGTCCTTTATAATTTGTCCTTGTGGTTTCCTAAGACATTTTTGCATAACCCAAGATCAAATGCCTTTCTCTTACATTTTCTTCTAAAAGTTTTAAAGGTTTTCCTCTTACATTTATGTCTGTGATCCATTTTGATCTAATTTCAGTAGATGAGAAGAGGTAAGGTAAAGTTTCACATTTATATATATGGATATCCAACATCATTATCAACTAGAGAAATAAACATTTAATGCAAATTAAAACAGTTGATGCTACATACCCATTAGAATGGAAAAAATTTTAAATATCTATAATGTTTGCTAGGGTGTGGAACAGCTGGAACTCTCATGCATTACTGATGTGAATGCAAGATGGTACAGTCACTTTGGAAAAAACGTTGACAGCTTCTGATGTTTCTTAAATATACATTTATCATACAACCCAGTAACCCAATTCCTAGATATTTACCAAGAGAAATGGATACATGTATATACAAAAGACTACTGGAATTTTAATACCAGCTTTATATCCATAATAACCCCAAACTGGAAAAAAAAATATGCCCATCAACTGATCAATGGATAAACAAATTTTACTATATCCTTATGGTGGAATTTCAGTCAGCAATAAAATGAAACAAACATTTGCATAAAATGAAACAAACATTTGCAGCAACAGATATGTTGCTGATACATGCAACAATGTGTATGAATCTCAAAAGCATTATTCTAGGTGAGAGAAGCTTCCATGTGTATGAAAGCTTAGAAAAGGTAAAGTGATAGAAAGCAGATCAGTGCCAGGTGCCAGGGCTGGCCTGAAGGCACAGAGGGCAAAGGGGTATGAGAGAACTTTCTTGAGTGATGGAAATGTTCCGTATCATGATTATGGTACCAGTGATATGACTGTGTTTTTCAAAACTCATTCAAATTATACACTTAACATTGGTGAAATTTATTGTATGTAGATTATATATCAATAAACCTATTTAAAGAAAGATTTAAGATAAATATGTGACATCCCCAATGCTTCCATCTTAGGCATCAATGAGTATATGTACAGGGAATAGGGATCCTCCTTCAGGATTCCCCAGGTAAATTAGAGCTATGTCTGCCCAGGTGCTCAAACTATGAGCCCAGGAAGTCATCCTTGACTCATTCATCTTTTTTATCACCAACATGTAATCAGACTTTAAGACATAGCATTTTTTCCCTTCGAAATAGCTCCTAGATTCATTTACTCTACCCAACACTTCTAGCCATAACCTATTGCAATCGTCTCTCATTGGAAACACTATAATGCCAAGTCACCTGTCTCTTATGTTCACTTTGTCTCCACTACAATCCAATTTTCACTCTGTAGACAGAGTGGTCATTTCAAATGAAAATAATATCTTCTGATTAAAATCCTTCAGTGGCTTCCTAGTGTTCAAAGAACAAAATTCGATCTCCTTAACATAACCTAAAGGCCCTGTGTAATCTGAGTTGTTTCATGTCTTCAGTCCCATCACATTCTGCTCTTCCCTTTCGGACCTCTCTCAATTCTTAAAACATATTGTGATTTATTTAGCCTCAGGACTACACATGCTGTTCCCTCTGCCTGAAACATGTCCTCTCCCATTCTGCACATTAGCTTAGGTAACTTCTACTTATTCTTGATACATGCCTCTCTTCTCCCCTTCCTCAGGCATACTAAGTAGCAGGTTAGGTCTCATTGCTCTATGCCAAAATTGTACCTGGTTTTCTACTCAGAGTGTTCTGTGATCTAGTTGTTATTTGTAATTGTCTGTTCAATATCTGTCTTTGCCCAAATCCTTCCAACTATCCCACAATTCTGCTCCCTCAGAATAATCACTGTTAGTTTTGTTCCTTCCAGACTATCATAAAACAAAAGCATATTGACAAGTGTCAGCATAATACTATATGACAGACAAAATTTAAAAATATAAATATACATAGCCTTCCTTCTCTCTTGCCATCTAAGATGTGCTAAATTCCCCCTGCTCAGCACATGGGCCAAGCAATTGGTTAATAAGATGGAAGCTTATTATTATTTTTCAAATCCAAGTCGTGCAAAGAACCGTTAGAAGAAAAAGCATATCTGAGAAGGAAGGAAGAAGTAATGAGAAAGAAAAGATCCTGTGAAAACTGAGTTTCATCAAACTTTTGAAAAAAGTGAGACAAAATGTTGTAGTGGCAATTTCTATGCTGTGATGAATGGACTTTGAAAAGATTTATAAAAGAAAAAAGATTATTACAAAGTTTTGTTATGTGTTACATAAACTTTTCAGCATTTGAAAGCGTATAGACATTTTATTGCTATTCTTTTATCAATAAAAGAAGGGGTGGGGAATATGGAACTTGCATCTTATTTCTGAGTGCAACACAGGGCCTGAAGTGTCTCAGTTTTGTTTGGATTACCTATAATATTCACTACTGTACAGGAATTGTGTTCTACCTAAAGAGGTGTTTTAAGGTCTTTCAATAGTAAAAGAAGCCAGGATTAAAATCTAAAAATGAGGGTCTTCAATCCTCAAATCAGTAAAGTATGTCATAATAAAGTTCTTCAGCTTCATGAACAAGAAAAGACCATAATTCAGGCTTTTTTATTTACCATTTGTATTTATATATGAAGTTTCTTTGCCACTGAACATTTACTGATTATTTACACATACCTGTTGGGACTCCAATTCCAAGATTAAGATCTGATCTAGAGCCAACAGCTCCCTTCTTGGAATTTTCCATTGTGTCCCTTTGAGCAGTGACCTACTAAGTAGCAATGATCATCATTGTAATGATCATTATCTGAAGACTAGAACCACTGTACCTAACACAAAGCCTTAAGCATCTTGTGTTATATAATTTAGTATCTTTTTTCCAGTTAGCAGTATGCTTAATTCCAACACAATTTGAAGTGTTGCATCTTAGAAGAAATGCCCTAACCTACTAAACACTCAATAAATGTTTATTGAATAACTGAATGAATGGAATAAGATAGTGTCATCTACATGTGATCCTGCCAGAGGTGGGAGAAGGACTCAGATGAGATAAAGATATGCCTTTTATGTCTATAGTTCTATGATTATTATAAGTACTCAAAATATGTGTATGTGTGTGTGTGTGAGAGAGAGAGACAGTGAGACAGAGAGAGACAAAGACAGAGAGAAGTACTAAAAAATGTTTTCAGAATAATTTTGAAACAAAAAGTACACCACTGGAAAAAAAAAAGTTTGAAAAATACTCCCTTTATACGTTGACTATTGATGGGAAATTAACCACTAGCATGGAATGGAAGTAGAATTTCATATTAGTGGGGTGTTACGGACCTTTGCTCTGTTGAGGTTTTAACTGCTCATCATTTGACCTCCCTTTGTATGTTATGAGAATCTCCCAGTTGAGAAACATGCTGGGGCAGAAGGGCATTGATTCCCACCAACATAGCCCAAAAGTCCAGGTTATCATTCTCCTTATCCACCAGGGTGCAGACTCACGACCTAGGCTTAGCTAACTGAATGTTCATAGCTTGCAGATCTGGAACAAGTAGCACAAAGGAAAGAGAGCAATTTAGAATTCCTTAGACAGTAGTGGCCAGTAGCTGCAATGCCAATAATGCCAGTAGTTTGTTCAGTGTCCTAAGCCAGCTGCACAAGCATCCTAACCAGCTATTCCAGTGGTTGGGGCTTGGCTGTAATGACAGCTGCCCGGCTTCCTGGGGTTTCAGCCTGCTTTCAGAGCTTGGTTTTCCAGCTTTCCCATCAATTCTTTAAGCCACACAATGACATAATTTTATTACATTATTTTCTATTAAAACTAACCAGAATCCAATTCTGTTGCTATAAGCAAGACTTATGACTTAAACAAACTGTTGTCAGGAAGCAGGTTGCAGTCAAAAGGAACGCGGAAAAGCCTAGGGAGTTGTGCATACTTGACGTTGAAGGCAATGAACATTTTGTTGGTATTCATGAGAAGGAATCTGTCAGTCCCTGACATACAGTGACAAAATTTCTCTTTAAAATATTTTCTCTGGTCTAGTGAAATTAAATGAGTACTGAGAGCAGAATTTTCCATACAGGGTGGGGTACCTGCTTCTAATGGTCCTACATAAGGCCAATGAGAGCCCCAAATTCCAAAATTCTCAGTTTAAGCCATGTACTGAAATTCCTGGGATTTTTAAGAGTGGACTAAAACAATCCCTACCTTCTGTTACTTCCAGAACTTCCTTGGTTTATTGGAAAGAAGATATCCAAAGTTAGGAGAATAGAATCCTGGAGGGAATTGATCAAGTGAAATGTATGACTCCTAGAAGGCTTAGAAACAGTTCCTTTCTCCAAGGCCTTGAAAAATAAATTAATGAGAGGCCTAGGGTCATCTTTAAAAATACATTAGTGGCTGTACTTTGAAGCTGTGAATGCTGTTATGGGACACAGTTGAAATGGTCTCCCTGCCTCTAATGGGGGATTAGGACCCTGGGTGACATAGTGGTACTTAACCTCAGGGGTAACACTCTGGTTACTGGCAATGTAATCTAAATAGCCTGACCCACAGAGATTTTACTGGTTGCTAATATATCATACGATTATTAGGAGTGAAATGGATAGGTGCTTACTAAATCCTATTTGACCTATGTTTCAAACTATAAAAAAAAATAGAACAAGCAAACAAATAAAAATATCCTCTATGCCTGACGATCCATTAAAATAGGATCATGGTCTCCTTAACAAATTCCTGGACCTGACTCAGTACAGTGTCTTCAGTCCCTTGAATGAAGGAAAACCTGGACACCCCTGAGAAGTCCTGAAGATAACATCATGTTTAAGCCAATCTTCCTTCTTGCCTGCCAGAAAAGAACCTGTAACACTTTACTAAGATTATTTTGCTTTGGGAAATAGAATATGCCCAGATCTTTTGAGTTTTATGGTTGGACATAAGCTCTGAGAAAACACGAATCCCTGAGGACCCAACATGCATTGCAATTTACATGTTAAGAGTGGGCGCTTCTGAAAATCATAAATGAATTTTGATCTGAGTCAGCTTATGATAGGCCCAATGAAATCCTGAATCTACACTATTCATAAGACTATGGTAACAAATATATATTCCCGAATATATAATGGCTGAATCACAATAGAAATATATTTCTCACTTAGGTGACAGTCCAGGCAGGTGCTCCTTATGCCTTAGGGCCCAGGTTCCCTCCTTCTCAGGGCTCTTCCATGTCCTGTAACCTTGTTAGCTGCACCCAGTCTATGGAAGGGGAAGGCACATGAAGAGGCAGACGTGTTTCTAAAAAACCTTAGAATGGTATACATCTCACCTGTTCACAGTCTTTTGGCAAACTCTGACTATGGGATCATCCCTATATACAGGGATGGCAGGAAATATAGCGTAACATTTTTTTTTCTTTTTTTTGCAGTACACAGGCCTCTCACTGTTGTGGCCTCTCCCATTGCAGAGCACAGGCTCGGGACGCGCAGGCTCAGCAGCCATGGCTCACGGGCCCAGCTGCTCCGTGGCATGTGGGATCTTCCCAGACCGGGGCACGAACTCGTGTCCCCTGCATCGGCAGGCGGACTCTCAACCACTGCGCCACCAGGGAAGCCCTAGCCTAACATTTTACAGAGGGAAAAGAGGAAGTAGATTTTAGGGAAAATCTAGCCATCTCTGTCACAATGCTGTGCTTTTTCTCTACTTGCTGAATATGTACTAAGAATAGAAATACTATGAACTGGCAGACCTCTCACATGGGTTTCCCAACACATAGGGTAAGAGGCTAAAGGGAAAATACACCAAATGGAAGCCACTTGAACTCCCCCTCCAAACCAAAATTATAAATCAAAGTAACCCTGAATTACTGTGAAACTGTGGAAATTGGTGCCTCTATCAAAGACTTAGAAAATGCAAAAGTGCTGATTTTTTTTCCCTATTCCTATTTAACTCACCTGTGCAGATGACAGGCCCTGGTGAATAATAAATGATTGCTGTATATTTAACCAATGTTAGCTGCTTTTCTAGATATGGCCTTTTTTTTTTTTGGACTACATATAGCCTCCAACAGTTAACAGGCAGTTAGTGATTTGGTAATATCACTGCCTTTATCTCTATAATATAAAGCAATGGAAGATATTTGTTTTACCTGAAAGAGATCAAAGTACAAATTTCTCCTAGAATATGACTACTTTCTAATGCTTTCTGTAACTTAGTCCACAGGGACATTAAAGTTTATATTCCCCCAAGGAACATAATGCTTCTTCATTAGATTAATAGTAATGCTGATAGTAGACAGAGAGCATGATGTAGCCATTCTTGATGGAAAGCACATATATTGAAGATTGAGAGATTAAGGGCCTACCACTTCAGTGAAGTTTCTGGGAGTCTAGTGATTTGGGACAAGTCAGGATCTCACTTTCAAAGTAAAGAAATATTTTGCCGTATCTGGTACCTCCACCAGTAAGAAAAACATTTTATGGGTTCTTTGGATTTTGGAGAAAATATATACTTACTTGAGTTAGCCTTTCCAACCTATTTTCTAGTTGATCCAAAGAATGGCACACTATGAGCATGGTTCAGAGCAACCAAATTTTCTCCTATCGGTCTTGTTGGGGTGCAAATAGCTCTGCCTATGTACCCTATAGACCCAGGAAATTAAGAGGGGCATTAGGAATGTGTGTGTATAATCTCATCCCTGTTTGGAGCAGCGGTGAGACATGATTAGAAAATCAAAACAGAGGCCCTAAAAATGCTGAAGCCTTGCCACGTCCTCTTCTGTAAATAACTGTTCCGTTCTTTAAAAAAGCTTTTAGCTTTCTACTAGACCATGATTGAGACAGAGTACCTGACTGTGGAATAGCAGATGACCAAGTAAACTGAGCCACTCATCATGAATCAAGTACTGTTGTGTTCTACCAGGGTATTAATACATGAAGGTTAATGAAGGAAGGGATGGACCTGTCTTGCTCACCACTATTCCCCAGATTCTGGAATGATACCTGGTATATAATAATTGCCTAGAAAATATTTTCTGTTAGATGGAGGAAAGGAAAAAGGAAGGACGGAAGGAAGAAAGGAAGGGCCAGAGGGAGGAATCTAGCTAAACTTGTCCAGAAACACTCTCTCACCAAACAGAACTTGCATACACAGGATTAAGTCTAGGCAGGTCCTGACGGCCACATTTCTCATACTGTTCTCTCAAAATATGAGCACGCTTATCTCACTGAAGTCTCTCCCACAAACCTTATCTATTGTTCCATGGGAAGGTCTCTAAGATCAGCTGAAAATTAAAGAGCAATAAATTCAGCCCTGGTTCATTGGTTTCTCTGTGCAATTTGCTGGCACCAACCGCAAGTGGACAATTGCAATGTTATACCCCAACTCTGGAGCTGTCCTGAGGGACAGTGGGCTGAATTTCAAGCAGTATATCTTTTTTGTCCACCCAGCTGGAAAGAGGCATGGCATGAAGTAAGTTTTTATACTGATTAATGAGTGGTGGTTAATGGTTTTCCGAGGTTGCAAGAAACTAGGAAGGAATCTGATTAAAGGATCAGTGAGAAAAAAGCCTGTATAAGAATTATGTGTATGAATTTCTTGAAGTGGAAGTTCAAGAACTTCCCAGAGTGGAAGACATTTTTATCCCATGTGAATGCTCCTCAAAAGCCCCGCTCTGTGAAAGAGAGGCTTAGTCCAGGATTATACAAAAAAGCCCTCACTGATGACATCAGCCAGCCTCTTTCTGCATATCCATCATTGATCAGGGAGAGAATAACTGAAAAGCACTGGGGGCATGTATGGAAGCTATTCCTTAACTTACAGCATCTACTTCCCTCACTAAAGTTTATCTGGCCTCTACTACTGCTGATTCCATAATATGCCAGCAGAAAAATATTATTACATTGTAGGGGAATATTTGAATAATCTTTGGTTGGGGGGAGGCTTTTGAAACAGTATAGAAAGGCTAAAAAGTCATAAAGAAAAAAACATTTGACTTCATTTTTTTAATGTATTAAAAACATAATTTAGAAAAAATAAAAAAACACACAGGACAGACAAAAGGTCAATATCCCTAATGCAAAAAGAGTTCCTATAAATTAACTGAGAAGAAGATGAGCAGTCAGAAAGAAAAATGGGTAAAGGATAGAATAAATCATTGAGAAAAGAGGAAATACAAATGGAAAACAATTGTATGAAAAGTTGCTTAATTTCACCACTAGGGAGAGTAATGCAGATTATTATAAAAGATCCCGTTTTGATTTTTTTTTAATGCCCTAAAAAAAGAGAGTGATAAAAGTGAAGGTGAAGTGTGTGAGGTGGGAACAGTCTTACCTTGCTTCTGAGAGTGGGTGCTAAGCCCTCTTTGCAAATGGAACTGGCCATCTTCAGCAAAGTTTAGAATGGCATATTCCATTGGTCGTGCAATCCCACTTGAGGAAATCTATGTTGGAGAGAGAGAGAAGCCCAGAAACCTAAGGATATTGGATAAGGATGTTTATGGCACCACCGTTTACAGTGGCACTAAACTGGGAGATAGTCTCCATGTTCATCATTAGGCAAATGATGGAACAATTTACAGCTCATCTTTCAAAAAGCATTGACCTTTTCTACTGATATGGAAAAAGGTATACACTATATTATAAAGTTTTTTAAAAGTCATAGTGTAATGCATTTCCTCTGATATATATTGGGTGTATATAGTTGCATGAATATGCAGAAAGGAATGGCAGAGTATACAACAAAATATTGAAATACATCAAAGGAATGAGAATTTATGTTAGGTGTAATAGGGAGAGCTACAGAGAGAGAAACTTTTCATATTTTCTATTGTGTCATTTAATTCTCTGCAATTTTAAAAAATTCCACTAAAGACTGTTTAAAAGAAAAAAACACAATTCAAAGTGCTCAATGCTTCTCTGTCTTGCTTTATTTCTACTTTTACATAATTGACTCATTAATGTTTATTGAGTGAAAGTGCAAAGAGAAAATCAGTCACTCTAGAACAATTGCCTTCTCAGAGAAGACTTTAAATAATACCACAAATTGTTCAGGAAAAGTTCTTATTTTTTTTTTTCTTCTATGATTTAGCTGTTAATTATTTGGGCATGTGTTTTAAACCTATGACTGATGATGCCCTTGAGGTTTTTTTTTCCAGCTTGGGAGACATTTGTTTTAAATTTTTACAATTTAACAAAAATACACTTGATCCACAGAAGAAACTACCCTGGCCAGAATACCTCTTACTACATTAAGGTCACATATCATATGACTATTTAAATTAGAACCAGAAACTTATGTCTTCCTGTTTCTGGAAAGCCTTTCAAATATTATCACAGGATAAATAAACTCTTATAAAAATTCAAGATGATTATAAACTGGTCTTCCATCTCAGAAGCATACATATATGTGCTAGATCTTGATTTTTGTTTTAAAGTGCTTTGTGAGAAATGGTGTTCTCTTTATGAAGGCAACAATATATTTCTGTTGATCTAAACAGTTAATTTATATCACATTAAACTCATGATTTCCAAATGTTCAATGTGTAATTCTATACTATATGTACTTAAATAAAAGATTTATTTAAATCTATGTGTGTACATTACTTCAAATATAATATATTACTTCAAAAGCTTTTTTTAAAAAGTTCTCAAGTAAACCTTGCTTTAGAACAAAATCCACTAGTAAAGGCTCAAATATGGTACTGAAAAACTGTTAGCTAAAACAATACACCAGGTATCTATGAATAAGTAGTGTGTAATTAATGGATCTTCCTTCCTTATTCTTTTTGTTATCCAACCAAAATAACCTCCTTTCTCCAAAAATGAGGAAAAAAATTGTAGGACTTAATATATTTTTATTAAAATACAAATATTTACAGATTTAATCTCAAACTCCCTGTGAAGACCTGTCAGCGATCTCTGCTTAAATTATGTTAAAGAACTTTATATATTACAAATTAAGATGTGATTTGCTTAATGTAAACTATCAGTAAGAAATCTGAAAAAAATTTCCATAATGTATTTACTTGATATACAGTGTGTTACAAGAATAAAGGGGGAGAAATTAAGAGAAAAGGAAGAGAAATTTATAGATGTGCGTAAGTCGCAAAGCCTCACACTCACTGGCATAGTTTATTCAGATTTCCTTGGCTGTCTAGGTTCTCTTCAATATTATAAACTCCCAGGTCAGGGGCTGTGTCTGCCCACTGTCAGCACTGAACAAATAATAAATATCATTATTCACAGCAGTACCTGTGGGTAGAATTTGTATGATTATTATTTTTGAAATAGCACTATTCAACAGAACACTGATTGGATTGCCACTCAAGATTTTCTTGATCTTGCCTTATGTGTATTATGCTGAGGAGAAATGCTTAAACTGATCATTTATACTTTAAAAAAATACAGCTTGATGAAAAAGCAATTTAGTAAATTGGTGGGGGCTGTTTTATATCACAAAGTGTTGTGTTCCCACAGAACAATCCAATTTAATGGAATTCCCTGGGAAATTTAGTCTAACCTGAAACAGAAAATTGTTACTGCCTGAAAGTTTGCATGCTTGTCTGATGTGCAGAAATTTCTAGAATAATTAGCGCTCTTAGTTTCAGGCACAAACCCCTTTCCCATCTTTACACTCAAACCCATCTATTTAAAATTAGTGGCTTTATGCAGAAATTAATTCAGCTGTTTTGATTAAATTTGATAAAATCAGTTTAAAGATACATTTACACACACACCCTTAAACATAGTTGAGCCAGTAAAATAACTTTCTATTGGATTTGCTTGTTTTTATTCTTTTTTTTTTACTCAAGCAATCCAACAGAAGTAAAGATAAGTTTAAAACACTTGACAGGTCAATTCTGTCTGAATTCTTGTATTGGTACAAGTGTAAAGTAAGGAGCTAAATAACAAATAAATTTTATTTTCAGAGATCTGAAAAATGAAGTAAATAGAAAACTTCATCATCTCTGTTGCTGTGTTTTTGATTTCTAGTATTTCCATTTGACTCTTTCCTGGTTTCCAACTCTATGCTTAAATTACCCATCTGTTCTTGCATGTTGTCTAACGTTTTCATTAGAGCTTTTTTAAAACATATTATTCATAGTTATTTTAAATTCCTTGTGAGTTCTAGCACCTCGGTCATCTCCAAGGCTGGTTCTGATAATTACTTTGTATCTTCAGACTTCATTTATTCTTGACTTTTCCATGTCTTGTAATTTTCTTTGGAAGCTAGACATGTTAAAGCACAGCAGATTCTGAGGCAAGTTTATCTTATGCTTGGAGATGAGCATACCTTTCCTTCTTCTGCACCTTTAGCGTACAGAAAGGATTTGTGTTAATCTAGTCAAATGTTGGGTTGAGCTTGAAATTTGATGAATTTGTACATATGCACACACCTGTGAAACCATTACCACAATTGAGGTAATAGACATACCCATCACCTCTAAAAGTTTCCTTGTACTTCTTTTTCTGTTATAAGAACACAAAATGAGATGTACCTTCTTAACTATTTAAATGTACAATACAGTATTTTTAACTACAGACACGATGTGGTACAGCAGGTCTCTAGAATTTATTCATCCTGCATAACTGAAATTTTATGCCCACTGAACAACAGCTCCCCATTTCCCGCTCCCCTCAGACCCTGGCAACTACCATCCTGTTCTCTGCTTCTACAAGTTTGACTTCTTCTTATATGAGTTTGCCTGTTTTAGATACCTTATCATGGTAGAGTCATGGAGTGTTTGTCCTTCTGAGTCTCACTTATTTCACTTAGTATAATTTCCTTCAGGTTCATCCATGTTGTTGCAAATGGATAAAAAAGTGTTTGTGAGGATATGGAGAAATTGGACCCCCTGTCCACTGTTAGTAGGAATGTAAAATGGAGTAGCCACTGTGGAAAATAGTATAAAATTTCCTCAAAAATTAAAATTAAAATACCCAGAAGTAATCCCACTTCTGGGTATTTATCCAAAGGAATTAAAATCAGGATCCCCAGGAAAGATTAACACTGCCATTATTCACTGCCACTTTATTCACAATAGCCAAGATACTGAAACAACCCAACTGTCCATCAACAGATGAGTGGATAAAGAAAATGTGATATATTCATACAATGGAATACTGTCCACTCCTTACTGTGTTTAAGAGTAATATGCTAAGTGTTTATCTTTATCGAATACATCCTATGAATCAGCTTACCTCTAACAACATTTGTGCTTACTAGTTACTTATTTATACTCTAAACGTGTGAACATTTTTTCATCTGTGTTTTATAAACTGCAGACGTATGCACATTTCATAAGAGAATTCAATATTCTGAGAAATAAATGTACTTTACACCGAAAGCCAGAATTTCTTTTTGTGTAAGTTGACATGACAGTGTTGTAAGGGTGCCATCCTTCTGGTTAAACATGATTATATTATAACAATTGGCCTATAACTCAAGAGTGTCAATCAATAGCTTGGAAAAAGCTGCTCAGCAATTAGAGGCTTCCTTTCTGTTGATAATCTGAACTGGAAATAGTCAGAGGTCATTTGCCTGGTGGAACAGAAAGTGAAAGAGAGGAAAAAGAGAGCAAAAAGTAGTAGTGGACAGGAGTAAACAGAATCCATATGTAATCACAAACCAAAAAGACCTTCATAGGAAAGAGTGAGTTCTTAGTTTGGTAGGGGGAACATAAACCTAAGGTGAAGACATACAGGGTGAAGAGACAGGAAAGTAGCTAATAAATATTAGCAGAATAGAGATTGGTAGGCTTCTAAGTCTGAGAAGACAGCTGGTAGGGTGACTCTGAATCTCAAAAAACTGGGCAATCCCCCAGTTTTCTGAAGTATGATTATTATGACTGTGAACTAAGAATGCCTCTCGCTGTATCAGTAAACAAAGGATGTTGCAGCCATCAGCCACTACAGCTGCCCTGATGGTGTGCCCTGAGGGAACTCAGAATGGAAACAATGCCCGTCATCAAACCATCAGACACTGTAGCCACTCTCCCTGGGCCGCCCCCCCGCCCAACCATGTACTTCGTACCTTGTCCTTGTTGCCAAAACGCCTCTATAGCCTGGCTCCCCTCCCTTGCCTCTTCGGAGCAGTCTCTCAGAGTTATCTCAGATGCTGTGTCCCAGGCTTAAGTTCTCAGTTTTGTCCACTGAATAAAACATAACTCTCAACTTTAGGTTGTGTTTTTTGGTTGTTGTTGTTTTTTTTCAGTCGATGTGACTCTGGTCATTTTCATTATATCTTGTTTGGAACCTTTTTTGACATTCACATGAGATACAGCCCAGTGATTAACCTTCCTGTTGACTAGTTTTGTGCATTCACTATAAAAATGGACTTAATTTTTTCAAGAGATATCCATATAAAGAGCTGAATATTTCCTCAAAGAAATCTCTCAACTTTAGGTTGGCTTAGAGTATTACTGTAATATGGAAAATAATTCCTGCATAAATTTTTAAAAGGAATCAAGCAATAACATTTAGCATACAGACTTTCTATTTTTTTCAAGGTTAATTTATACATCAAGATGAATAAAACTACCACCATACTTTCTTGCATTCTTCAATACATCTAGCATATGGTGGTAATTTTAGGAAGCTGATTTAAATGATAAAATTAGAGCTTAGCGCAGGATTAGTTTTGGAAAGGATCAGCAAACAAATGGCAACTGTACCATCACTCCCTTCTCCCAATCGTATTGTTGATACAATTACTTAATCAGAGTTTTGTTTCTCCCTAAATCCAGATAACTTCATATTTTAAAATATTCATGGCATTGTAGTTTAGGTCTCACCACCAACAGAACTAAGCCAGCCCTCACAATTAAACCTATTTGACATCAGCGTGCTACTTCCTCCTTTGGACTGTTGCCTTTAGTGCTGGCTATTTTATCCAAGTGTTTAATGTAACCTCATTAAGTTAATGAATCTGGTACTTTAGCATTTCTTCAGGGATAGAAGAACTAAAATTATTGGCTATGAACTACTCTATTCACTAATGCATTCTGTTAATTTATTAAAGTTGCTTATGGAAAAACTGAGCATGATCCAGAGATGTAGGTGGACATGCGATAAATATATGCATTTATCTCAAATTTAACATGATCCTTATATCTATTAATACTTAAAATTTATGCTTGTAGGTGGATTTGACTGAAAGGAATCCTTTGATATTTTTTCACAGAATAGAAGTGAATTTGTAGAGTTTTTTTTAAACACTACATGGGTACCTTTGATGTGTACTTCTTTCTTTTTATACAATCTCTACAGTGCAAGTGATGAATTATATAATTTACTACTGTTCCTAACAAATATTGAACCAACAATGTGAAAAATGAAAATTTATTTTAAAACAACTTTAATAGTCAAATCAATGGTTCAGTGATTTGTGTGATTCGTGTTCCAAATAGAACATTCTAGCAACAAAGACCAAATTTCTCAGAGAAAGGAAATTAACCTACCAGTCATCTTTCATTCAAATTGTGTGATGAATATCTTCCTTGCTCTGCTTCTCCTCTAGAACTGAGAAAGTTTCATTATTCTTGGCAGATTTAAAGTAACAAATGTTATAAAATTGATTTATGTTTTTCAAATGCATTTATTCATAAAACGGAGATGTGGAAGCTTGCAGAACAGGTTCTATAAGACCACATAAGTTGTGAGAACATGTGCTATGTCACACACATGAGCCATGTCTTCAAGCTGTTCTTTAGAGGCCAAGAATCCAGCACCCAAACTGCGGTACCAGAGAAAGTTGAACACATCAAGGAGTGACATGTCAATGGACCATGAAAGCACAGGTCCTTACAGTCCTGCTGGAAAAATGGGCAAAATGCCAGGGGCTTCAGATTCATACAAACCCTAGATAACCTCTCTGTGAGCCATGAGCACAGAAAGTGTTGTGTCAAAATGTTGTATGGCCGCTTCAGTTTGCTGAATTATGATATCCAAAAGGGGAAGATAAAATGAATTGTAGAATAAAGAGTCCCATAACAATTTACTTTTTGTTCTCAGGATATGCCCTGCCTTAAGTTATTACTTCCTGTTGCAGTCTTTCTTAATGCCACACAGTTACTTGTCTAACCCTACCTACACTTCTGTTAAAAGCCAGACTAGCTGCTAACGCTTAGAAGGAGTCTGACACAATTCCCTTAGGAATAATTACTTCTCCTTCCCAGATATTTTCATAGTGATCTTCAGATAACTTTGTTTTGGCATTTGTCATAGAGAGCTTAAATCCATTACTCGTTAAGTGTGTGTAAATTCCCCTGAGTTGGGCTACTACACAGTAGTGACCATATTTTTAAAAATTCTTTTATCTACCATGGCTCTAATACCGTACATTTTTTTTTTTTTTTTTTTTTTGCGGTATGCGGGCCTCTCACTGTTGTGGCCTCCCCCGTTGCGGAGCACAGGCTCCGGACGCGCAGGCCCAACGGCCATGGCTCACGGGCCCAGCTGCTCCGCGGCATATGGGATCCTCCCAGACCGGGGCACGAACCCGTATCCCCTGCATCGGCAGGCGGACTCTCAACCACTGCGCCACCAGGGAGGCCCCGTACATTTTAATAATGCAGGTGGGGGCTTCCCTCTGGCGCAGTGGTTAAGAATCCACCTGCCAATGCAGGGGACATGGGTTCGAGCCCTGGTCCGGGAAGATCCCACATGCTGCGGAGCAACGAAGCTCGTGTGCCACAACTACTGAACCTGCGCTCTAGAGCCCACATGCCACAACTACTGAAGTGCCCGTGCTCCACAACAAGAGAAGCCACCGCAATGAGGAGCCCGCATACCACAACAAAGAGTAACCCCTGGTCGCCACAACTAGAGAAAGCCTGCATGCAGCAACGAAGACCCAATGCAGCCAAAAATAAATTAAATAAATAAATTTATTTAAAAAAAGTAATAATGCAGGTGGAACTGAAATAATAGGTTACAATTGTTTGCTTTATTATTTTTTATGGAAGTATAGTTGATTTATGATATATTAGTTTCAGGTTTACAGCATAGTGATTCAGTACTTTTAAAGATTATACTCCATTAAAAGTTATTACAAGATAATGGCTGTAATTCCCTGTGCTGTACAATGCATCCTTGTTGCTTATCTATTCTATACACAATAGTTTGTATCTCTTAAGCCCATGCCCCTATCTTGCCCCTCCACTCTTCGCTCCTCCCTCTGGTAACCACTAGTTTGCTTTCTGTATCTGTGAATCTGTTTCTCTTTGCTATTTACATTTGTTTGTTTATTTTTTAGATTCCACATATAAGTGCTATCATAAAGTATTTGTCTTTCTCTAACTTATTTCACTAAGCATAATATTCTCTAGGTCCATCTGTATTGCAGCAAAGGGCAGAATTTCATTCTTTTTTATTGGGTGAGCAATATTGCATTGCATATATGCACGAAATTTCTTTATCCATTCATCTGTTGATAGACACTTGGGTTGCTTCCATACCCTGACTATTGTAAATAGTGCTGCTATGAACAGTAGGGTGCACACATCTTTTCGAATTAGTGTTTTTGGTTTTTTCCTATGTATACCTAGGAG
Organism: Mesoplodon mirus; assembly: GCF_964341445.2. NCBI lineage: Eukaryota > Metazoa > Chordata > Mammalia > Artiodactyla > Ziphiidae > Mesoplodon > Mesoplodon mirus. Next base: position 76,979,028 of record NC_138980.1, read on the forward strand.
TGGAATTGCTGGATCAAATGGTAGTTCTATTTTTAGTTTTTGAGTAACCTCCATACTGCTTTCCATAGTGGCTGCACCAATTTACATTCCCACCAACTGTGCACAAAAGTTCCCTTTTTCTCCACATCCTCACCAACATTTGTTGTTTGTAAACTTATTGATGATAGCCATTCTGACAGGTGTGAGGTGATATCTCATCGTGGTTTTGATTTGCATTTTCTTTAATAATTAGCAATGTTGATAATCATTTCATGTCCCCGTTAGCCATCTGTATGGCTTCTTTGGAAAAAATGTCTATTCAGGTCTTCTGCCCATTTTTTGATTAGATTGTTTTTTTGATATTGAGCTGTATGAATTGTTTGTATATTTTGGATATTAACTCCTTATTGGTCATATCATTTGAAAATATTTTTTCTCATTCCATAGGTTGTCTTTTAGTGTTGTTGATGGTTTCCTTTGCTGTGCAAAAGCATCTAAGTTTAATTAGGTCTCATTTGTTTATTTTTCCTTTAATTCTTTTGCCTTAGGGGACAGAAACCTCAAAAATATTGCTACAATTTTTGTCAAAGAGTGCCTATATTCTCTTCTGGGAGTTTTATGGTTTCCAGTCTGACTTTTAGGTTTTTAATCCCTTTTAAGTTTATTTTTGCATATAGTGTGAGGAAATTTTCTAATCTCATTCTTTTTTTTTTTTTTTTTTTTTTTTTTTTTTTTTCTTTTTGCGGTATGCGGGCCTCTCACTGTTGTGGCCTCTCCCGTTGCAGAGCACAGGCTCCGGACGCGCAGGCCCAGCGGCCATGGCTCACGGGCCCAGCCGCTCCGCGGCACATGGGATCCTCCCAGACCGGGGCACGAACCCGTATCCCCTGCATCGGCAGGCGGACTCTCAACCACTGCGCCACCAGGGAGGCCCTAATCTCATTCTTTTACATGTAGCTGTCCAGGTTTCTCAGCACCATTTACTGAAGAGACCATCTTTCCTCTGTTGTATATTCTTGCCTTCTTTGCCATAGATTAACTGACCATAGATGTGTGGGTTTATTTCTGGGCTCTCTAACCTGTTCCATCAATCTAGGTATCTTTTTTTTGTCCCCCGTACCATGCTGTTTTAATTACTGTAGCTTTGTAGCTTTGTAGTATAGTGTGAAGTCTGGGAAAGTCCAGCTTTGCTCTTTTTTCCCCAGAATGCCTTGACAATTTGGGGTCTTTTGTGGTTCCATATGAACTTTAATATTATTTGTTCTACTTCTGTGAAAAATATTGTAGGTATTTTGATAGAGATTGCATTAAATCTGCAGATTGTTTTGGGTAGTATGGCTATTCTAACAATACTGATTCTACCAATCCAAAAGCATGGGATATCTTTCCATTTCTTTGTATCAGCTTCAATTTCCTTCATCAATGTTTTATAGTTTTCAGTGCATAGGTCTTTCATCTCCTTGGTTAAATTTATTTCCAGGTATTTTATTCTTTTTGATGTGATTTTTTTTTACTCTCTCTTTCTGATAGTTCATTATTAGTGTGTATAGAAAAGCAACAGATTAATATACAGATTTCTGTATATAAATCTTGTATCCTGTGACTGTTGAATTCATTTATTCTAATGTTTTTTGGTGGAGACTTTAGAGTTTTCTATATAAAGTATCATGTCATCTGCAAATAGTGACAGTTCTACTTCTTCCTTTCCAATCCGGATGCCTTTTATTTCTTTTCTGATTGCTGTGGCTAGGATTTCTATTACTGCATTAAATAGAAATGGTGAAAGTGGGCATTCCTTTCTATTCCTGACTTTAGAGAAAAGGCTTTCACTTTTCACCATTGAGTATGTTAAGCTGTGGGTCTGTCATAAATAGCCTTTATTATGTTGAGATATGGTCCCTATATACTAAATTTGATGAGAATTTTTCATGAATGGATGTTGAATTTTGTCAAATGCTTTTTCTGCATCTATTGAGAAGATCATGTGATTTTTTTTATACATCCTTTTGTTAATGTGGTACAGTACATTGATTAATTTGGCAATATTGAACCATCCTTGGGTCACTGGAATAAATCTCACTTGATCATGGTACACGATCCTTTTTATATATTGTAGGATTCTAATTGCTAACATTTTGTTGAAGATATTTGCATCTATATTCATAAAAGACCTGAGCCTGTCATTTTCATTTTTTGTAGTGCCTATCTAGTTTTAGTATCAGGGTAAATATGGCCTCACAGAGTGAATTTGGGAGTGTTCTGTCCTCTTCAATTTTTTGGAATAGTTTGAGAAGGATAGGTATTAGCTCTTCTTTATATATTTGGTAGAATTCCCTTGTGAAGTCATCTGGTCCAAGACTTGATTTATGTATTTATGTATTTATTTATTTATTTATTTTTTGTGGTACGCAGGCCCCTCACTATTGTGGCCTCTCCCGTTGTGGAGCACAGGCTCCGGATGCGCAGGCTCAGCAGCCATGGCCCACGGGCCCAGCTGCTCCACGGCATGTGGGATCTTCCCGGACTGGGGCACGAACCCGTGTCCCCTGCATCGGCAGGCGGACTCTCAACCACTGCACCACCAGGGAAGCCCGGTTTCTGTAATTTTTAAATTACAAATTCAATTTCACTACTAGTGATCATCTGTTAAGATTTTCTGTTTCTTCTTGACTCAGTCTTGGCAGGCTGTATGTTTCTAGAAATTTGTCCATTTCTTCTAGGTTGCCCAGTTTGTTTGTGTATAACTGTTCATAATATTCTCATGATTTTTTATATCTCTGTGGTTATTGGCTGTTTTTTCTCCTCTTTCATTCCTTATTTTCTCTATTTAGGTCCTCTCTCTTTTCTTCTTAGTGAGCCTGGCTAAAGGTTTATCAATTTCATTTATCTTTTCAAAAAGACATCTCTTAGTTTCATTGATCTTATCTATTTTTATATCTATTTTATCTCCTAATTGATCTTTATTGTTTCCTTCCTTCTGCTGACATTGGGCTTTGTTTATTCTCCTTTTTCTAATTCCTTTAGGTGGTAGGTTAGGTTGTTTGAGATTCTTCTTGTTTCTTGAGGAAGGCCTGTATTGCTATAAACTCCCCTCTTAGAACTTATCTTACTGCCTCCCATAGAATTTGGAAAACTGTGTTCTCATTTTCATTTGCCTTAAGATATTTTCTGATTCCCTCTTTGGTTTCTTTATTGGCTGATTGGTATTTTAGTAGCATGTTGCTTAGTCTCCACGTGTTCATTCTTTTCCCATTTTTCTTTCTACGATTGATTTCGAGTTTCATAATCTTGTGGTCAGAAAAAAAAGCTTCATATAATTTCTATCCTCTTAAATTTGGTGAGACTTGCTTTGTGGCCTAGCATGTGATCTATTCTGGAGAATGTTCCACATGCCTTGCTGTGACATGGAGTGAGCAAGGCCAAACATCCACTAGGCTTGAGTGGGAGCATGTGCCAAGTGGGCCACAGGAAACCTGGCAGCTGCTCTTTCCTCCCTGCCTTGGGGGAAGCCAGCATATGTGTACTCCTCACCAGCAGAGTCCAGCCTTAGCACAGCCCTCTTGTTATTGCCAGAGGTCCTCCAACCAGCCAAGGAGGTTTGTCTCCCATGTGTAGGACTCAGGACTGTGGCTCTCAAACTGTGGCTCTCAGCTTTCACTGCCCAGGGTTGGTATCTGCCTGTATATTCTCCCTGCTGGGGGCACAGGTCTCAACCTGACTGCTCTTCTTCCCTTCTTACCTGATTACATGTGTATCTTTCTTATACCCTTAGTTGTACAGGAATCCTTCTGTCAGATTCCAGTTAGTTTTCAGTGAGAATTGTTCCACACTGTAGATGTCTTTGTGATGTATTCGTGGGGGGAGGTGAGCTCCACATCCTCTTACCCTTCCATCTCCAGAATTGTTTGCTTTAGTAAAGGTTTCATTAGGAAAACAAAAAGAAGAGCTGGTAGAATGCTCCTCAAAATACATTAAGCACACACAAAAGACAAAGATGAATAAATAAAATAAATGCTTCAATTATTTACTTAGTTTAATTCTCCCTTGCTTGTTCTTTATTTAAGCTACAAATTTTAGAACTCTGGTAATTGCAACTATTGACACTAGCGTTCATCAAATATTTTCTTTTTGGGATGTGATGTAAAAGTGAGGGATGTAACTAATCAGATATACAGATAAAGTTTAAGTTAAGAAACTTAAGTTTTATACATATCTTTGTCATTTGTTTAAACTTGAACTCAACATTATCAAAATGTTTACCAAATGTGTCAGGATTATAAATGCAGTCAAATCTCAAAGTTTGTATTTTGCTCTCACCCCTTTTATTTCCATAGAGGAAAAATGCTGTTTAAAAAGCTTTTTAGTTTACATTTCTAAATGACTTTAGAATTTTAAAGACTAGTTAGATTAATTGCTTTAAAGCTATAGAACTTTGCATTCCAGTCCAGAGACCATTTTTATATATCTGCTTTATGACACAAGCATAGAGTTACAACAAGATCAAATAATGTTACTCTTTTCAAAACTGCTAATGAGTGTAATTGCTATGTTTTTGTCATTTTCTTCCTGTCTCCTGATTCTTTGTTTCTTACCTTCTTGCTCTCTGTCTCCCAGTTCAGCAAGTAAACACAATTTTGTGACTACTTTCCTGAATCAATTTAAATCTTACCTAGGAATCAAAAGCATGAAACAAAAACCTAGCAGAAATTATTTCATTTAACTACTGAACTATTTTATACTTATGGTGGTATATTTCTAAATCATATTATACTTGGAAATCTAGTATTTCAGCTCTATGTTACAATTCTTTAATATCATTCCCATTAAAGATAACTGGATAAAAATGGTTAATTTAATAAATTTCCTTAAAACTGAAAGTCACCTATCATGTGTCTTCAAAGTTCGTGAACATTCCTTTGAGGATGATCTAGAGAATTTAAACTGAATTAAATACAAAATGTATTTTTAGTTTCCGTCAGTCCAGATAATCATTATATGAACCCAGTGTGTAGTCTTTAGCTTTCATCCAATTGCCCTTTTTACAAGAAACAAATAAACCTATAAAGACTAAATTCATTAAATTATTTCAAAGTGAGACACATTTTAGCCCAACAATGAAACAAAGTAGTTCTTTAAGGGGAAAAAAATTAAAATCCAAATTTTATTTCTTAAAAACAATGCAAAGGCATTTGATAGCTTATAGTTGTTTTATTTTACTATGTGATTTTGTGCAACTTGACATAACTTCTTTAAAACCTAATACCAACAGTAGTACCACATTTGTAAAATGAGGTAATTGAACTGCATCATATGACTATCAATGATTCAATTATTTGAACTATATCATGTTAGCCCAAACTTCACAAAATAGCAATTAATTTACCTATGAGCTGGGTACTATTATTATCCTTTTCTATAGATTAGAAATCTGAGGATTAAAGAAAATAAATACCTTTTGTCCAAGATAACACAATTTGTAACTAACAGAGCCAGATTCACACCTAAGCAATCTGGCATCAGAGCATAAGACTTTGACTATTATACTATGAATTCAAATATTCCTTCCAGCTCTATGAAACTTTAATTCATATCTATGAAAATACTTTCAGTTTCTCACAGTTGCTAAAGATTAAGTTGGTGCATGAGAAAGGTAAGCCCAACTTCTTGGTAGACAGATGATTTTTAAAGCAACTTTACTGAGATATAATTTATATACCATAAAATTCACCCATGTAAAGTATAAAATTTAGGGGTTTTAGTATGTTCACAGAATTATGCAAATATTACCACTATCTAAAATTAGAACATTTTCATCAGCTCTGAAAGAAACCCTATATATGCAATAGCAGTCACTTCCATTTCACTCCCAGCCCCAGGTAACTGCTAATCTACTTTTTGTCTCTATAGACTTGCACATTCTGGACTTCTCTTATAAAGAAATCATACAGTCATATTCTCATTTCTTCACTTAGCGTAATTTGTCAAAATTCATCTATGTTGCATCATATATCAATACTTCATTCCATTTCATTGCCAAATAATATGTCGTGTCTGGATATACCTCATGTGTTTATCCATTCATCCTTTAATGGACAATCTGTGTTGTGTCCACTCTATTATAAATAATGCTGCTATGAATATTAGTGTACAAGTTTTTGTTTGGATATATGTTTTTATGTCTTTTGGGTAGCTAGATTATTCAGAGAATTTTAAGAGAGAGTTCATGATTGTAACTCCTATTTTGCTCCTCTATTTGTTGCAAATGGTATAAATAACAATTTCATAAAATAGCACTGTGAAACTTGACTCCTTTTTGTATGTGGCTAGACTTAGACGTCAAATATAAAATCTGAGGATCTATGTAGACGAAAAACCATCAGTGTCTCAATGATAGTGCAGGGATTTGTTTTTATCATTAAAAGAAAATAAGAGAGTTCAAAAAGAACAAGAAAGAACAAAGCAGGTAAATTAAATTACGTATTCTCCTACCCTTTTTTCATGGGCACTGACTTGGAAATAGGGCCTGGAGTAAGAAACAAGGTTATCATGATATTGGTTGAATTCTATCTCCAAATTATTAATAACTTTATAATGAACAACAAAAAACAGAAATAAGTTCAGAAACAGAACATGGCAGATTCAGATTTAAAAATTAATATGTGACAGGACATAAACCATAGTTAATCTGAGAGACAAAGGACTGGGTTAGGTCTGGAGCCCTGGTGTCGGTTTGGCCATTGCCACTAGCACAGTGGCTAAGTCCTTCATGCCTCTGGGCTGCAGTTACCTCTTCAAAATGAGGGCACTGGACTAGAAAATTGTTAACTAGTCATGTGCTATTCATATCAAAAACTTTAGAGTAAGGTTTTTCTGAACCAATTTCCAGAATATTAACAGATCTAAACAGAGAGTTCTTTTTTTTTTTTTAAAGATTTAATTTTATTTATTTTTGGCTGCGTTGGGTCTTCGTTGCTGTGTGCAGGCTTTCTTTAGTTGCGGTGAACAGGCCGGGGCGGGGGTGGGGCTACTCTTTGTTGCGGGGAGGTGGCTTCTCATTGCGGAGCAAGGTGCTGGGGCTTCAGTAGTTGTGGCACGCAAGCTCAGTAGTTGTGGTGCATGGGGGGTGCGTATGGGCTTAGTTTCTCTGGACCAGGGATCGAACCCGTGTCCCCTGCATTGGCAGGCGGATTCTTAACCATTGCACCACCACGGAAGTCCCAAAACAGAGAGTTCTTTACGCCACTTTAACAAATTTCCTCTCTGTCTCAATAGATAGATAATTTACATATTTATATATAATTTATTTGAATTCGAACACAAAATCAGAGATTGTTAGAGTTGGAATGAATCTCAGTCATCATTTGGTGAATGATGCAATACTCTTATTTTAGACATTGTAAAGAAACGGTTATGACCTGTGGAAGAACATATCATAGTGACTGGAGATCCAAGATTGGCCAGGGCGCTTGGCTCTTTCAACTCTGTCATGTCACTTTTCCTAATGATTCCTGGGAACCCACTGATGTAAACTGTCTGTAGCTGCAATCCTGTCTCCGTGGCAGAAAAGAGGGTTTACTTTTCCAAAACAGAAACAAAAAATCATTCATTAACTCCCTATAAAGAACAAAAAATTACTGACAGATACTAAGGTTTCAAGTAAAGGTTATCACTTGTTAAATTCTTCCTTTTTTCATAGCACCTGCAATAAATATCAGACAATGCATAATTTTGAATGGAAGAACTGATTCCTTTTCAAACCATGCATATTGTGCAGAGAGGTTGATGTCAACATCTACGAATGCGTTTTTTTTCCTTCCTAGAAAGGTTCGGATATACTCCCTTTTGAGCTACTGCTATTTTCTTCAGTAGCAGTAACACATTATTTGACTTTTAGTAGTTGCCTTCTAATTATTCTCTGCCATGTCATATTGCATATTTCCTTCATAACAAGTTTCACGGTCTGTAATGATCATAGATATTTATGTGTTTACTTTTTTGTGTGTTTACGATCTGCCTTCTTCAACTAAACTATTAGTTCTTTAGGTGGCAGGAATCCTGCTTGTCTTATTCACTGGGTACTAGCAATGCTTAACACATTTCCTGATCCTTGGTCAATGGTGTTTGCTGAATGAAAAAAATGACATTATATCAGTAAAGAGTGTGCACGGCAAGAAGAGAGGAAGTCCATAAATTTCTGCATTTCAGCTAAAGTCTGAGTATTTGTAGACAGGAATACACATCCAAATGTTTCAGATGTTTATATTTTAGCCCACAGTGAAATGAAGTACATTCATAACACTAACCTCTGTACTTAAAAATGGCGCTGTCACATTATGACTAAGGTTATTGACAGTGATAACTAGAACTTTAATGTCTAATGTATAAAACGTATCTTTATTTACTTGTATAGTGCAAAGAATATAACTTTGGAGTTACACAGGCCTGTGTTCAAATTTGCCTTTGCCACTTTCAAACTTTGTGATCTTGGGTGAGTAAATGCACCTCCAGTAGTCTGTATTTTACCAACCTTATATCTGGATTTTATACCTTATATCAAATATAGATATAAGGTATAAGATTTTCTCTAAGTTCCTGACACAATATGAAAATATACAGTCTGTTGGTGAATCTCTTCATTTACTGCTGGCAGTTAGCTTTAATAGTGTTACAAAGTTAGTGATACTCAGCATTGAATACAGTTGGTATTTGACAAAAGTCTTTATTTTTCTTATTACTAATCTGTGGCAACCTAAAAGATTCACATCCTATGAATGAAAAGTGATCATGCCAAGCTGGTCATTCTGTGATCATCTGGCTTCAGAGAGTCCTGCATTCAGGTATTTAAATTAGTCTTTATGGAGTTTCTTTTGTTCTGTTGGCAAAGGACTCCCCGTGGACATGGAGGACCTTGGCAGTGCTATTATCTTTTGCCAACCTTCGTCAAGCCCAGCAGAGTGGGTTTGAAGGTAATGCAGCCATGATGATAAGAGACTGGCTTGGTTTCAGACCTCTATTATCAGCCTCACTGGTTTTCATGTTTTGCCAAATACAGCATAAGAAGTGAGAGAGGTAGTGTGTGCCCCAGAACATGTTCAAACACAAGCCACACAGTAGATTGGAAGAGTGCAATACAGACAGGATTCAGCCTTACTGCTTTACTTTTAAACTCAAAGCACATTATGAGTAGTGACTGGGGTGTCACAAATGCTCTGCAGTTGTTTCCTATAGGGGTTTTACTTTCTTTTTTGGAAGTGGTGATATTGCTAGTTGATCTTCAGATGCTGCATATGGTAAGAAAATACTAGTCAAAAGCATACAAGGTAAGGCTCCTATAAGGCTAAGAATTTTGTTATTTCTGACAGCTCTTATTACTTAAAATTTTCTGACAAAGTTTATAATGTAGTATCTTGCCAGATTCTCTGAAATATAATCTTTTGAAGTCTTTTTGCTCTTCTAAGGAGCTTACTGATCCTTTACTAAGGAGAGTGGTGACAGACACCTCTCTGTTATTCTTCAGTGCTATCTCACTAACCCCGATCAAAGTGAGTCACTGGTTTTTATCTGCTAGATGATGTCACTGAAAGTCGGTTGGCCAGGATGGTAGAGAGAGCCCTGCATTCTGGGACAATTTTCAATTTCCTATTCCCTGTCAGTCCTAACAGCGCATTCACCTTTCATACATTTATTCCTAGACAATAAATTGAGTACCCAATAATAGCATCACAGTTCTTTGTTATAGATTCTTAAGACTATTAGTGTAGTAGGAAAATGAGAAGGAATAACAATATAGATGATAAATGTCGCAGGAGGTAGAGGAAGGTAAGTGGTAAGCACGGGGCATAACTATGGAAGAAGTCATCTCCATTTGCCTGGGCAAGGGGTAGTTTCATCAAAGCTTCATACGGGATGTGAAAAATTAGCAGGAGCTCTTGGATGAGGGTCAAGAACTCAGGCATCACTGAGGCCTACACCCCAAAAGCTTCCTCTAGGAGAAGATGAAGACCTTGGGCACACCAAGTTGTGTGCTGGATACAGCTAACATTACAGGTTAAAGAGAGCCAACTGTTCAAATCTGAAGAATTTTGCAAGCTGACTGATAAACATAGCCATTACTAAATAGCACATTATATAAACTTACAATCAAAGAAATTATACTAAAAACAAACATAATATTCAAACCTTATTACTTCCCAATTATTTTACTACACCTTACTCTTAGGTGTGCTTTTGAGGTAATGTCTCCTGCACCTGAAAAGTAGAAATGCTAAATAATTGTGTGCTCCTGTGCATTTCCTTCCAAATCCTCATGTAGTGACATCATGTTGGTAGCTTGAAATTGGCCATGGTGGGAGAACGGATGCCAGGAAAAATCAGCAAATGCTACAGATCACGTTTTTATTTATTGTTTTGTTGATTGAGCTTAAGAAAGTTGGAGATGGATAAAATGTTAATAGTGCAGATTATACTTAAAGTATGTCATAGTTCTGTTTCACTGTGACTAGCACCCCAAAATTGAGGTCGTATACTTCCAGTATTAGAAAACTTACGTGATTCAGCAAAGAAGTTGCTGTTATTGACTATTGAGTGAAGTTCCAACATGACATTACTGTTTGTGTTCATCTTAATCATTAATGTAAATGAAAATATCATTAACATTCACATCAGAGCTATAGTTGTTTATCAACTGCCACCATAGCATGGATCCAGACACAGCAGTTCAGCAAAAATCAACAGAAGCAGCCTATGAGAATCAGTCAGCTATACTGAATTTACAAGGTACAGTATTGCATTTAAAAAATTATTTGTAGACTGTATGCTGTGCCTCAGTAAAATATAACAAATTTATGTATATATGTATACATGCACACACGTATGTATATGTCTGTGTGTACATTATTCACATGCATACTTTTTTTTCCTCATGGAGAGCAGGTTGTCAAACATTTACAGACTCACTACTGTGCACACATATAATTGTGCCCAGACACCAGACAGAAAGTTCTGCTACACCGGAGGGAGCCTTTTAATGACTTAAGGCAGGAAGTTACATGATTACATCTGCATTTTGGAAAAATCCACTTAACTAAAGGAATAAAGACAAGGAAACAATTTAGGAGATAATTGATTTAGTTCAGGTAATAAATATTGACAGCCTAGTTTAAACCAGAAAAAAGGAAGGGATAGATCTGAGAGACACATTCCAGTTAGAGTTGTAAAAACATAGTGGCTGATTAGATATGAGAGAGGAGCAATAGGAAGATCAGCTCAGATGTGTGACTCAGAAGAATAGTTAGAGACCAAAGCAAATAAGTAGATTAAGTAATAATTGAAAAAACCACATCCACATAATTTTAGGGTAAGGATTTAGGAGCTTAGTTTAGGACCAAGTTTGAAATTCTTAGATATTTAGGCAGAGTTTTCTAGCACATAGTTGAAGGTGAGAATCTAAATGACAGAAAAGGAATCTGGTTTGAGTTAGAAATTTTGGAGACTTAGAAAATAGATGGTTAAGGGAGTCATGAGTTATAGAGGGAGGCATGAAAGAGAATATATACCACAAACACAAAGAGGGAAGGGAGACAAGATTCAAACCTTGGAACCATCCATATTTAATGGTGAGATAAGGAAGGCCCTTGATAATGGAGATGAAAAAGAATTAAGATTAGAAGAGCATCAGGAGAGAGTGGTGACTCAGAAACCAAAGTTTGGAAAAGGCACTATCAGAAGAATCAAATGCACTGGAGAGTCACACACACACACACAAGAAAATCAAAACAGATTTATTTAGGGTAATAGGCTGAAGTGAGAGTATCTGCTGTGCCAACTGTAGAAGGATCCTGTTTTACTTATTAATTGCTGCATAACAAATTAACCTCCAATTAGGAGCTTAAAACAACCACAATTCACTATTTTTCATGATTCTGAGGAGTGACTGAGTTCAATCGGGCAGTTCTTTTGCTCTACATGGAATCTGCTGGAAAGCCCAAGATGACCTCACTCACATGTCTATTGCCTCAACGGAGCTGGCTGAAATGGCTGGGGGCCATCTGGACGTCTTTCTCTCCCTTTGGAATCTCTCATCTTCCAGGAACAGTCAGACTTCTCTAAATGGCAGCCAGTTTTTGAGATAGCAAAAGGGAAGCCTACAAGGTCTCTCAAAGTCTGGGCTCAGAAATCCCAGAATCTCCCTTCACCCTCATACTACTGATCAAAGCAAATCACTAGGCTAGTCTAGGTTTAAAGGGTGAGACATACACCTCACTGCTTGATGGAAGGAGCAGCATGTGTGAACAGGGATAAGAGAAATTGTCCGGGACTCTCTTTGTAGAAAATTACTCCATGTGTTCTTCCGTTGTGCCATGTGAGTATCTTTAAGTATCCCTTTCTTAATTTAGTCCAAGAAGCTCCAGGATTAACATGATGCTCCACAGCTCCCACTGACATAAAACAAAAACAAAGACTCTGTATTTAAGATCCACAAATGAGCTCCCACCCAAGTGCAAGCATCAGGAAAGAAGGAAAAGCATACCTATACCTAATGGCAAGATTTGGATTAGGATGTGGGAATGGGGCCAAGGTAAAATGAACACACCACAGATTGTTATCTATATAAAGCTGCAAAAAAAAAAACCAAACAGAGCTTACTAACTTTCCCACCCAAGAATCTGAGTACAAAAGTCCTAACAGCTTCATTCCACTTCTTTCCTTCAGCACCCAGACGTCTTTAGATCTCTTGTGGCCACGAAGTATCAAATATCATGAAAAGGGGAGGGGGGACTTTATGTATTAACAACAGACTCTTTGTTCACATTGACTGTGCCAGAGCAATATCTTAGAATGCAGAGAAATACTGTAAACAGGGAAACATTTTGCAAGATAAGTTTTCAGGAAATATGCTGGCCTCTTGACACATCTCTATGGCACATCACATAGCCTAGTTTGAGTAGCTGAGTCTTCTTGCTGACCTCACATACACAGATGGCCAGACTTTTGTATTATTTTTCATGCATTTCTAAAGTAAAGTAAGCTCTGATTCTCTAGTTAGATAATTGAAGCACTGTTTTATTTTCAATATTTTCTTTCAAATATACACACATAAGCTGATTTTATTATTTTAGAATTATGTCCTAGGACTACTAATTTCCATAACAATAAAACAAGCCCACAATACAAACGAATTTTTGTGTAAGTACTACATAATGTATGAATGCAAACAGATTGAAATTCATGATAAAATGTTTGATACAGTCTAGTTAGCTGTGAAATTTTGAGCCAGTAATTTTAGGATTATTTTCTAGGACTAATAAAAGTTTACACAAAAGCACTATTTATACATTATACTAACAAATCAATATCAATGTTTCTATTCGTAACTCAATTTTACTGAAAAGAGAACTACACTGGCTTCTGGTCTAATCTAGTCTAGCTAGAAGTGAAAGCTTGAACAAGCAATTTTACTGTTTTGGAATTCATTAATATAATTTTCCATTGTTGAAACAAGGGAATAGAACTACATTATTCCAATGGTCCATCTGCAGCTTAAAAACTCTATCACTCTTTCATTCTGAAAATGAGTTAGAAGTTACCAACAAAAACCAGTACAATTCTACAATTTATGCAGCTAAATCATTTCGTAGGCCTCAGAGCGTCAAAATGTCAGCATTAGAAGATTGGAATCTAGATCTTGAGTTGCAGTGTCGGGGCAGCGCTTCCACACACGGCCTGACCCACTGAGCTGAGGTGTCAGCACAGCCATTTCTCACTAGACACTCAGATCTGAACTGTCGGGTATGAGGCCTCTGCATGAGTCACCCTGTGAACAAGTGAAACTAGATGAAATACAAAGAAAAAGAAAAAAAAAAAAGCAAGCTGCAAACCCTCTGAGAAAAATGCCTCTGTACCTCTAGCTCTTGCAGAGGTTGGGTCTTCAGTGGAGTCTCCTACTGCAGGGGGACCTTCAAGACGGCGGAGGAGTAAGATGTAGAGATCACCTTCCTCCTCACAAACACATCAAAAATACAACTACATGTGAAACACCTCCTACAGAATACTTACTGAATGCTGGCAGAAGACCTCAGACATCCCAAAAAGCAAGAAAATCCCCACATACCTGGCTGTGTAGCTGACAGGGTCTTGGTGCTCGGGCCTGCTGTCAGGCCTGAGCCTCCAAGGTGGGAGAGCCAAGTTCAGGACATTGGACCACCAGAGACCTCCCAGTCCCATGTAATATCAATCGGTACGAGATCTCCCAGAGATCTCTGTCTCAACGCTAAGACCCAGCTTCACCCAACAGCCAGCAAGCTCCAGTGCTGGATGCCCCATGCGAAACCACTAGCAAGACAGGAACACAACACCACTCATTAGCAGAGAGGCTGCCTAAAATCACAGTAAGTTCACAGATGCCCCAAAACACACCACTGGATGTGGCCCTGCCTACCAGAAAGACAAGATCCAGCCCCACCCACCAGAACACAGGCACCAGTCCCCTCCACCAGGAAGCCTACACAAGTCACTGAAACAACCTCAACCACTGGGGGCAGACACCAAAAACAACCAGAGCTATGAACCTGCAGCCTGCGAAAAAGAGACCCCAAACACAGTAAGTTAAGCAAAATGAGAAGACAGAGAAATATGCAGCAGATGAAGGAGCAAGGTAAAAACCCACCAGACCAAACAAATGAAAAGGTAATAGGCAGTCTACCTGAAAAAGAATTCAGAGTAATGATAGTAAAGATGATCCCAAATCTTGGAACTAGAATGGAGAAAATATAAGAAACTTTTAACAAGGACCTAGAAGAACTAAAGAGCAAACAAACAATGATGAACAACACAATAAATGAAATTAAAAATACTCTAGAAGGAATCAATAGCACAATAACTGAGGCAGAAGAACGAACAAGTGACCTGGAAGACAAAATAGTGGAAATAACTACTGCAGAGCAGAATAAAGATAAAAGAATGAGAAGAATTGAGGACGGTCTCAGAGACTTCTGGGACAACAGTAAATGCACCAACATTCAAATTATAAGGGTCTCAGAAGAAGAAGGAAAAAAGAAAGGGACTGAGAAAATATTTGAAGAGATTATATTTGAAAACTCACTAACATGGGAAAGGAAATAGTCAATAAAGCCCAGGAAGCGCAAAGACTCCCATACAGGAAAATCCAAGGAGAAACACGCCAAGACACATATTAATCAAACTATCAAAAATTAAATGCAAAGAAAAAATATTAAAAGCAGTAAAGGAAAAGCAACAAATAACATATAAGGGAATCCCCATAAGGTTAATAGCTGATCCTTCAGCAGAAACTCTGCAAGCTAGAAAACTATAAGACACTAATGAAAGAAATTAAAGATGATACAAACAGATGGAGAGATATACCATGCTCTTGGATTGGAAGAATCAACATTGTGAAAGTGACTATACTACCCAAAGCAATCTACAGATTCAATGCAATTCCTATCAAACTACCAATGGCATTTTTCACAGAACTAGAACAAAAAATTTCACAATTTGTATGGAAACACAAAAGACGCTGAATAGGGAAAGCAATCTTGAGAAAGAAAAATGGAGCTGAAGGAATCAGGCTCCCTGACTTAAGACTATACTACAAAGCTACAGTAATCAAGACAGTATGGTACTGGCACAAAAACAGAAATACAGATCAATAGAACAGGGTAGGAAGCCCAGTGATAAACCCACGCACATATGGTCACCTTATTTTTGATAAAGGAGGCAAGAATACACAATGGAGAAAAGACAGCCTCTTCAATAAGTGGTGCTGGGAAAAGTGGACAGCTACATTTAAATGAATGAAATTAGAACACTCCCAACACCATACACAAAAATAAACTCATAATGGATTAAAGACCTAAATATAAGGCCAGACACTATAAAACTTTTAGAGGAAAACATAGGCAGAACACTCCATTACATAAATCACAACAAGATCCTTTTTGACCCACCTCCTAGAGAAATGGAAATAAAAACAAAAATAAACAAATGGGACCTAATGAAACTTAAATGCTTTTGCACAGCAAAGAAACCATAAACAAGACCAAAAGACAACCCTCAGAATGGGAGAAAATATTTGCAAATGAAGCAACTGACAAAGGATTAATCTCCAAAACATACAAGAAGCTCATGTAGGTCAATATCAGAAAACAAACAACCCAATCCAAAAATGGGCAGAAGACCTAAATAGACATTTCTCCAAAGAAGATATACAGATTGCCAACAAATACATGAAAGGATGCTCAGCATCAGTAACCATTAGAGAAATGCAAATCAAAACTACAATGAGGTATCACCTCACACTGGTCAGAATGGCCATCATCAAAAATCTACAAACAATAAATGCTGGAGAGGGGGTGGAGAAAAGGGAACCCTCTTGCACTGTTGGTGGGAATGTAAATTGAAACAGCCACTATGGAGAACAGTATGGAGGTTCCTTAAAAAACTAAGGATAGAACTACCATATGACCCAGCAATCCCAGTACTGGGCTTATACCCTGAGAAAACCATAAATCAAAAAGAAACATGTACCTCAATGTTCATTGCAGCAGCCAGGACATGGAAGCTACCTAAGTGTCCATCAACAGATGAATGGATAAAGAAGATGTGGCACATATATACAATGAAATATTACTTAGCTATAAAAAGAAATGAAATTAAACTGTTTGTAGAGATGTGATAGACCTAGAATCTGTCATACAGAGTGAAGTAAGTCAGAAAGAGAAAAATAAATACCGTATGCTAACACATGTATATGGAATCTAAAAAAAAAGGTTCTGATGAACCTAGGGGCAGGAGAGGAATAAAGACGCAGATGTAAAGAATGGACTTGAGGACACAGGGAGGGAGCAGCGTAAGCTGGGATGAAGTGAGAGAGTAGCATTGACTTATATACACTACCAGATACAAAATAGATAGCTAGTGGGAAGCAGCTTCATAGAGCAGGGAGAACAGCTCGGTGCTTTGTGACCACCTAGAGGGGTGGGATAGAGAGGGTGGGAGGGAGACACAAGAGGAAGGGGATATGGGAATATATGTGTATGTATAGCTGATTCACTTTGTTATACAGCAGAAACTAACACAACATTGTAAAGCAATAATCCTCCAATAAAGATATTAAAAAAAAAAGAAGATTGGAACTAAGTCCTAATGAATCTTCCCTTGTTACTCTGAGACATCTCAGTTTTTCACCTAGGAATATTAAATGGCAAACTAACTATCCAAACTTTTAAGTGGAAAGGATGAGAAATAATGAGTTTCCAGAGGCAATGTTTCCATCACAGTCACACTTCATCTTCTTACAAAGCCAAATTGTTGTAAATTTAAAAGTGCAGTGTTGCTCTCCAAGTTTAGCTTCGTTCTCATTTTTTGCAAAGATTTATTTTTATTCTCATTGATGCTGATGGCTTTCGCCATTTTGTGACCACTATCAACATAATTTTTTGAATGAGTCTGTAGAACAAAAAGGTGTGTTCAGAGACTGACAAAAGAAAGCAAAGAACTGGCCATGGAAAGGAGGAGGCCTTCTGTTGGAGAGCCTCCAAATCTGAACCAATCTGTTTAAGGTAGTCTTGAGACTAATAGCATTGATGGACTTTGGAATCACACAGATCTGGGTTTGAATTCCAGTTAAACCACTTTACTACCTTCATGCCCTTGGGAGAATTACCTTATAATTCTAAACCTCAATTTCTTCTTGGAATAATATTAGCAGCCATATCACAGTATCACATTAGTGGGAAAGTACATTGCAGGAGCCTAGCACTGAGCTTGACGCATAGGACATGCTCAAATATTTATTATTACCACCATCATCATCATCATCATCATCATCATCACCATCTCATCATCATCATCAAAGTCAGGATCCAATGGATCTTTCATTAAAAAGCCAAATATAAAATATCATGAATGCTAATAATATATTTGTACACTTATCATCATAAAAATCATTACTTTTATTTTGTATTACTTTATTTTTTGTGGCAGGAGCACTTAACATGGGATATACCCTCTTAACAAATTTTTTAATGTACAATACATTATTGTTAATTATGGGTACAATGGTGTACAACAAATCACTAGAGCTTATTTATCTTGCTTGGCTGACACTTTATGTCCTTTAATCAATAACTCCCCATTGCCCTTTCCCCCCAAACCTTGGTAACCACAGTTCTACTCTTTAATTCTATGCATTTTTATTTAACGTAGTCAAATTTTAGATACCTCATGTAAGTGAATCATGCAGTATCTGTCTTTCTCTGTCTGGCTTATGTCACTTGGCATAATGTCCTCAAGGTTCATCCATGTTTTTACATATGGCAAGGTTTCCTTCTTTTTTAAGCTGAATAGTATGCCATTTTATATACCACACATTCTTTATCCATTCATCTGGCAATGGACATTTAGGTTGGTTCCACATCCTGGCTATTTGGAGTAGTGCTGCAATGTATATGGGAGTGCTGGTATTTCTTTTGCATCCTCATTTTAATTCTTTTGGATAAACACCCAGAAGTGGGTTTGCTAGATCATAGAGCAAAAATATAGGCCACAAAACTGCCAGAATAATGCCTATAACCAACACAGGATTTTTATTCAGAATATATAAACAACCTCTATTGATCAATAAAAACAGTTACCAAACAGATAAGTGTTTGAAAAATGTCATCACAGAAGAATAAATGCAAATAAGTCTAAACCTATGTAAAGAAGCTCAATGATGAATATCAGAGAAAATAACTTTAAATCCATAATAATATAAAATTTTATATTCAGCAATTTAATAACTAAAATTAAATTAAAATCTACCAATACTAAATGTATAAGGGTATGAAATAACTAGAAGTTTCATTCTACCACTAGTGGGAATGTAACTGATACAGTTACATGGTTTCTTTTTTTTTCTTTTCTTGGCAATTCCAATAAAGATGAACATGCGTGAACATTAGTGGTTATTCATTAGGGTTCTCAGGAAAGCTACCCACTGGAATTCAAAAGAAATATTTTGTAATGTAAGCAATTAATACATATAGTTTAAATTTATTATTTTTAAATGAAATGATTCATTTTACTCAATTTTATCTTGACTATATATCACATAAAAATATTCAAGAAAAAAACAAAACAAAAATTAAAATAAAAAATAAAAATCATTACTAATGACATGTTTGCCTGTGGATGTGAAATAATGCAAAGATATCAGGCTTAAATTCTACTTTCTAGGAAATAATAAGATAAATAATTACAAATATTTGGCACATATGCTACACCAATAAGTCAAGGTTCTATTCTATAGGCAAGCAAGAAGGACTAGTGTGAATGAAGGTACTGTTAATAGAAGCATCTTCATGGGAGGAATCACCACCACCATTTTCTTTAGCAAAGGAAATCTTCTTGGAGGGATTAGACAAGACTTTCACTATGTACTTAAATTTTCTAATCACTAATATAATACATAATTATTTTTAAATGTTTACTATAGATCACATACAATCAATCATTACCAAAAAAAATCAACTATCCAGAGATTAATGCTCTTAATATTTTACTCCACATAGTATATATTTCCAGCTATTATTTTTACAAATAGTCTTATTTTACAGAATTGGTATATATACTGTTCTTCAATGTGCTTAGTATCCTAACAGTTTAGCAAACCTAATATACCTGATTATTCAATAGTGGATGTATACAACTAATATCTTATTATGAACAACATTCTGAAAAACATTTTTATAAATTAAATTATAGGCCTAACTTTGATTATTTCTTTAGGAAATTTCTCCTAACTGGAATTGTTGGGACAAAGAGTTGATCACATTTAAGGCTATTGTTAATCTAGGACAGGTTAATTCAGAAGCTCCTTTGAATTATTAAAATAACAATTTTGGGATGGAAAGTGCCTTCTAGGTCTAGTTTCTTAGATTACTCCAGCTGATATTTCTCATCTTTCCCCACTGAATGTCATATCAATTGTTACATGTATATTTAAAAACATATAGAGTATTTTGTCTGTCCTGACATGTAAGTATTTTATGTGTGTGTTTCTTATATCTCTGGTAGGTAAGTAATTATGCATCACCAAACACAGAGCTGTGCTGTGTGTAGTGTTCATACTGCATGCTGTAGTATTAGAGTAACTTACTGAACACTGAGAGAAGTTAGAGAACAACAACACAGGAAGAGAAGAGGGAATTAATAATAGGAAATTTCAAACACTTAATAGTAAAACAAAATAGAATAAAATTTCTCTATTGAATTTTTGGGCAGTGCAAAATGAGATGGAGGGAAAAGTTCCTGAATGATACTTTCTAATTCTAGCTTTCTGCTAAGCAAGAAGTAATACTTCTCTTTTGGATGGGAGAGTGGCCTTAACTATACAGATGATATTTAAAGCCAGCAGAACAGGAAAAATAACCAAAGTGAGAATGTACAGAGGTAAGAGAAAGTCTAGGATCTGGCCCTCGGAACTTCCAAATTTTACAGGGCAGATAAATAAGGAAAAGCAAGAAATGCATCAAAGGAAGAGGTGCCAAGGTAGAAAGGCTCATGGAAGCTAGTAGAGAAGGATATTTTGAGAAAAACTGATAGTGTAACTGTATCAAATGCTGCTGAGAAACATCAACAGATGAATGGATAAAGAAGATGCGATGTATATAAACAATGGAATACTACCCATCCTTAAAAAGGAATGAAATACTGCCATTTGCAGCAACATGGATGGACCTAGAGATTACTATAGTAAGTGAAGTAAGTCAGATAGAGAAAGACAAATACCGTACGATATCACTTATACGTGGAATCTAAAATATGATACAATGAACTTATTTACAAAACAGAAACAGACTCACAGACTTTGAAAACAAACTGATGGTTACCAAACGGGAAAGGTAGGGAGAGATAAATTAGGAGTTCGGGATTAACAGATACACAATACTATATATAAAATAGATAACCAACAAGGATCTACTGTATAGCACAGGGAAGTATATTTAATATCTTGTAATAACCTATAATGGAAAAGAATATGAAAAAGCACATATATATGTGTGTATATATATATACACACATATATGTGTGTGTGTGTGTGTGTATATATATATATATATATATATATATATATCACTCTGCTGTGCACCAGACACTAACACATTTTAAATCTACTATACTTCAAAAAAAATGTAATGGGATTTGGAAAAGTGCAGGTCACTGATTAGAACCATTTTGCAGTTGAGCTACAGGCAGAAGCCACACTGGAAAGAACTGAGGCTTGGACAGGTAGTGAGGAAATAGAGGCAGGACACAGTCATACAGTTTCCATTCAATTTATTTACAAAAAGGAAAGGAAAAAATGAAACTCTAATGGAAGGGGAAGTGGGTGAAGGGGACTTTTGTTTTTGTAAGATGTGTGTTGATAGAGGTAATTTTTCTCCAGCAGTGATTGGTGCAGGAGAGAGCAATGAATTATGAATGACAGGTGACAGCAATGAGCAAAGTTCTAAAGGAGAAGGAGTTCAACTGTTGTTAGGATATACTCCAAAAGCTCTGCTGTGTAGAAATAGGAGTAGGACAGGATTTTCAACTCTGGAAATTTGCTAATTCCTCCATAGCTTCTCCCTAAAGTCCTTCATGTAAGAATTAGGGAAGCTTCCTCAATGCTCATAGTTGAGGCGATGTCTACAACTTGCAGTTGTGAGAATGTGAATGTGTCTAAGGCTCAGCAGAAGTGTAGTGATAAAGATCAAAGTAGAAACAGTACTGCTAATAATGTGCATACCTTTTTTTTTTTTAACTGTTCATGGAGAATCGCAGAAGCATCTAGAATAAACGTGAAGCAATACTAAGCAGACTTAAAGGCTACAAGCAGAGTGTGAGCAAAACAAATGTCCATTATATCAAGATAATGTAAAGTACTGTGGACAGAGAGCACATGTGACACAAATTCACTTTGTTTCAGGAAGCATGGCAACTATACCTACTCAAATAATCAAGCCAAAATCTTTCCAAGAACACAGTCTATGAAAGTATATTTACTTACATTTTATGTAACCCAAACCAGGGCTTTAGTGGTTTCAAAATCCCAACAAATTCCCCTTTTATTGATGCCACTGAATGTTGTTTTTTTGTTTTAAGTCAGTTAAAAATTGAATGAGATTACATGCGTGAAAGTGTGTAAACAAGTGCCTGGTACATAATAGGCATTTAATAACATGCTAATTAAATTTGAACCTTTACCCCAAGGGAAGTAAGCTGAGGAAATAAGGGAGTATGACATTTGAGTCTTTTAGAGAACTTTCTGGTTAGGACTCTAGAGAAAATATTTCATTTGTTTGAGTTTATCTGAGTATTAAGGAGACCAAATATTAAGTAAATATTTCATAGAGTCATAATACTGGGGAGGGAAGTGTAGATAAGCAAGATAAGATTTTTCATAGATTTGTATGTGAACTAATTTTTCAGCTTATTACACTTAGCATGTGATAATGTTCTTGTTGAAGCTAAATGTTAAGTAGTATTCATTGTGCTGGATTTAATAGACTTGGCTTTCTAGGAATAACCCCTTAGTCTGTGTATTTTGACTTAGCTTATAGGAATATGAGTTGAAAAGAGAAGCACTAATCCCCATTAACTACCAATATCACTTTGAAAAACTGTTCAACCAAATTTGCTTTCATGAAAGTGAATGAGATGGCTTTCTTAGAAATCTGAAAATGTAATGTTAATAAGCAGTGTTAGAAAGCAGCCTTGGCTGTCACTAAAATTTTATGAATGAATGAATATAATGCATATTCAAACTATGTATTATATATATTTATATTAAATATGCATTACCAACTCTTATACAAAATCACAGCAAGAATATATTGAAAGATTTTAGGGTTTTACTGAAATATATCTCTCTTCTGCTTGTAGCTTATCTTCTGATGTACTTTCTGCAGAATGTATGCTTTGAGTTACTGCTTTTGTGTCAGAGATTATTTTGTTCCAAATAATGCACTTTCATTGCTGTGATATGTTTATGTCACTGACTGTGAATTACATGAATCTTTAGTTACTAAAATATGACTATAATTAATTGTTTTGATGTATATTCATGTTTTAGAGGAGTGACAGATACGCTCATGTGTCATGAGCCATGAATTTACCTGCTAACTTGGATGCACAGTGAGAAGACTGGGAATTATATTTATTGGGAGAAACAGTAGGGCCAAGAAAGGTGAGTGGGAAAGATCTTGGGAAACCAGCCCTCCCATTTTTTTCTGACTCAGGAGTTTTACCAAAGGCAAGTGACAACGTATCCATCACTCAGACTCTGCATTAGTGAAAGACATTATGTGTAGCTGAATAAAAGGATGCCTGAAAAACAAAGTGACAAGTCTTAACATCACAAAAGTTGTAAAATGTCAACAGAGTTATATAAGTCAGTTGCGTCCTGATATAAGATGCCACCATTCCTTACACATCTCTACTAACTCTCAGATTAGTAGCGATACCAGGAGACAGATGGCATAACTGAGAAATCACCGTGTAAGTCTATTCCACAATCACAAAGGATATGAATCACTGAGGACATACCACTTGAGTTTGCTGTCTTGCAGCTGCCAACCTGCTGTGGTGAACCAACGACATTGCCTTTGAAGTTATCACTCCATCAGTATTCAGCTCAGCTAGAAGCTTTCCTGGTGTGCCCTATGCTCTCACTTAAGCTCACACTGAGAAGGGAGGCACCTGACTATAAATGAAAGGGCTGAAGGGTCTTTAGATGTGACAATTTGAAAAGAATGTTTGTGGAAGTGGTTATTTTAGAGAGTAGCCTCAAGGGCAAATTCCAACAAAGTCAACTCTAACACTTAAAATTACAGGGAAAGATTATTTAAACAAAGTTAAGTGACCATGAATTTGGATCTCTAGAAAGAATTTAAAGCATTTTCCTGTAACTTTAGGGAAGTTTGATTATTTTTTTATAATTGTAAGGAAATACAGTGAGAAACATCATATATTCCATCTTCAATTTCCTCTTGTATGAAGCAGTACAATCTCTAAGTGTATCGCAAATTAAAAAAATCTCATACCTGAAAGCTTTGACCTAGCGTCTAGTGAATTAAAGTATTAGGGGAAAAAACTCTACATTTTATGGCATTTTAATACTATAAAGACAATCAGCTCCAGAGGAAATCAAACATTTCTGTATTTCTCCAATACGTTTCCCCAGAGATATTAGGTAAAAATGCCTTTCAATAAAAGTATAAAAGATATGGCTCAATCTCACACCTAGAGCAGACCACTGGTCCTTCAGTGGAAATTTCTGGTATTGAGAAAAAAACAAAACTTAGTGGTTCTCCCAGGGGTTATTTCAGATGCAGAGCAGTATTCCTACTGACTTTTCTAACAAGAGCTTGTTGTTAAGTCACAGAGTGTTTAAATTACAACGTACATTTTACTGTTAATTGTCAAACATAGTCATCATCAGATTTAGTGACCATTTCACCTCTGAATCACACAGAAAAAACAACTCCACTCACACAGTCTCAGTTCAGAATTTTCTGGGATATTTGGATAACTTAAGGAGCCACCAAATTCTCCCCTATCTGCTTCTCCAGCCCGTCCCTGATTGTGTTCTTTGGCATCCTTGCTCCCCATACCTCAGCAACATTCACCCTCCTGCCATTAACCAAGCAATCCTACTCTCCTTTTCATCAGAAGGTGCACCCCCTCTTGTTTCTGCCCGATTTTCTCCAGTTTGCTGGATAATTTCAATTCACCTTCTGTCATCCCTTCCGAACCTTCATGCTTCTCATCAGATACATTCCTCTAGGCAGGACTCATCATTTCTTTCTCTTTAACTGCCTTAAAACTTTGAGCCTTTATTAGAATATTTATCACAACGGACGCTATTATTGGCAAGGTCAAGTATCATGCTACTTTCCTCTCTTCTAGGGGCCACCTTTATTTCAATGATGATACAAGGGGTCATGTGGTGATGAGGGATGGTCAGTCACATGGGATCTGAAAAGATGCCAAATCCCCAGATTTCAGGGAAGTATTCTCTGAATGGTCTCCCTGAAGCCTCTATCATGGGGTTTGAGGTAAGAGGGAAGTGTGTACATCCTTCTCTGATGGAGCCAGGAGTAGAAATTCTGTAGCACTCTAACACACCTCTGCTAAGACATTATCTCTCTCTCTAAGCTTCTTCAACCTCAGTTCTTTCATATGTTCGTTCTGGATATCATTACAAAAGTGGCAATTTGTTTACTTCTTCTATGAGCCTGAAATAAGGAGGTACTTGGTTTTGAAGTGTGCAGATAGTTGCTAAATTTTGTTTTGTTTTTGACCTTTGGGGGATTCTGCTAAAATGGAGAGAGAAAATTATTTAGAGAGGCAAGGTGAGCCCAGGCAAAACAGTTCTGGAGAAAACACCCTAAGTTTCTCATATACCTACAGTGGAATTTGAGGGCATTTAAAAAGTGCTGTGTGTCCCAAATGGGCAGAAAGTTTGAACGAGTGGACCTGCATAGTGTCTCCCTGCCATGGAGATGCACATCAGAAGGAGATGGACTGGACAGTTTCTAGGAGTGATTAGAATAACAAATGCTCAGATGTCAGTGGACCACCCACAGTAATGCAAGGTAGATCAGTACAAACACATACTTGGGGGACAATTCAGAGCCAAGACTCATCTGTATAGGGACATTGTGTGGATTAGAAAAAATCCACAGCAGGACACAACCTGGAAGCAGAGTTCATGCTATACTGCAGCCCAAACTTGTCCCCTTTGCTGAGCAGTATTATGTGATTATATGATTTTTCTTTTGAATTTCCTGCTTTGAAATGCGTGTCTGTCAGCATACTGAGAAAACTATAATGAATTTTATTCTTAGAACATGTTTAATAATTTAGAATAATATTTTAAAAACAAAAAGCATAACCAAACATAACTTGATTTTAAATATCTATTAAATATACCCATCATCAGAGAAGAAAACATTGAGAATTCATCTTCATCTCCATGCCATTCATGAAGATGAATCATAGTGTCATAAAGATCTTTGAATTGAAGGTTTTCTGACTAGTGCCACAAAATAGACATCCCTCATTAAGCCACATGTGGTTGGCTGCTTTGACAAAAGATGTCCTGTAAGCTGTCATAAAAAGCATATTCTATTCTGTGGCATGTGTTTCTAAAATAAGAGTTCTTTTGAAGTTACTTCCTAGTAGAAAGGTATTCCTGAGTGTGCACTTAAAAAATTGATTACTGTGCCCATTTATATCCTGGGTCATGAAAGATGGCATGATTTTCATACCTGAGGGATGCTGCCTTCTTCCTTATGTGTAAATATACTAAAGTTAAGATTCCTGTTACCTTAAGACTTACAGACCATGTTAATAAAATGTGTGCACATTTCAGTCAGTGTATTAATCATATCCATACCAAATCCCATAGAGGCTTTGTCATAATGGGCTCTAATTGTAATTGTAATTGTAATTCTGGTAACTAGGAGACATTGGGTTTATATTGTGAGGAGCTGGATATTTTTACTGCTCATCAGCTTCTGTATACTTTTGGAATAATTCCCCACAGAATTCCAAACAGAAATACATATTTTAGTAAGTCCCTTTTTCTTATAGTATGATCGCCTTTTCTTATAACTCTGATACTTACTCTGGGCCATGGCAGAGATTTGCTTATCTCCATTGGATGGCTTTAAACTGAATTGTTTAAAACAGTAATGGGAAATAAAGAGGAGGGCAGGGGAAGGGAGAAAATGTCTTACTAATTTTAACAGTTTCTGTACATAGATTCTCTTTCTTTCTCTCTCTCTCTCTCTCCATCAGATAGTTCCTTATAACACAATACACCCACCTTCCAATTTATGTGATTTCTTTTTCTTAACCATTGTAAATAAATATATAAAAATACATTATAATCATATATTAAATCATACATAAGTAAATATATGAAACATAAACCATTAATACATTATTATCATTTTATACTATCCAAATTTACTTAGGTTTACTCTCATTTTAATCACTTTTGTTTCTCTTCCTGCCATCTGGCATTGCAGATCTTCCATTTGAAATCCTGTATATTCCTTTTAAAGAGATGTTTTTCTTCCCAATAGTAAGCTCTACTTGTAATAATTATTTCAGCATTGGTTTGCCTGAAAATATAAATTTTTCACTTTTATTTTCTAAAGGCATTTTTGCTGTGTATGGAATTCTGGTTGGCAGTTATTTTCTTTGGCAGTTTGAAAATATTATTCAGCTATCTCCTATTTTCCATTGGAGTTGTAGAGAAGAAGTTAGGTTTTAACTGTCACACATTAGAATATAATCCTTCAAGTTTTCTTCTTCCAATTGCTTTAAAATTTTTCTTTTGTTTTTAGTCTTCAGTAGTTATTGACATGATTAGGTGTGGATTTTCTTTTGTATTTACCTTGCTTGTTGTTCATAGGCTTTTTGAAAAATGGTTTTCTGTCCTTTGTCTGTTTTACAAAGATTGTATCCATTATCTCTTCAAATTGTTTCTGCTTCATTTTTCTTCTGTCCTTTAGGATTCCAACTACAATTATATTAAGCATTCTTACGCTACCTTCCATGTTTCTTATGTTTTATTTTCCCCTTATTTTTGTCTCTTTGTGCATTATTCAAGATATCTTCTCTTAGCTCTTCCACTAAAAAAATTATTTCTCAGCTGCTTTTAAATTGTTCTCAAACCATCCATTGAGTTTCTCATTAGCTATTTTATTTTTTTTTTCTTCTTTTTTTTTTTTTTTTTTTTTTTGCGGTATGCGGGCCTCTCACTGTTGTGGCCTCTCCCGTTGCGGAGCACAGGCTCCGGATGCGCAGGCCCAGCGGCAATGGCTCACGGGCCCAGCCGCTCCGCGGCATATGGGATCCTCCCAGACCGGGGCACGAACCCGTATCCCCTGCATCGGCAGGCGGACTCTCAACCACTGCGCCACCAGGGAGGCCCGCTATTTTATTTTTGACTTCTAGAATTTCTATTTTTAAAAATATATAATTTGCAATTTTCTCCTGAAAGTTTCAATTCTGGCTAATATCACCCTAAAATAGCATAATTATTTCAAAATTTGTTTGGTATTTGCAGCTGCTATAGTTCTGCTTCTATATATCTTATTCTGTTCAGGCTGCTGTAATAAAATACCACAGACTGGGTGGCTTAGAAACAACAGATATTTATTTCTCACAGTTTTGGAGACTGGAAGTCCAAGATCAGAGTGCCTGCATGGTTGGGCAAGGGTCATCTGCCAGGCTGCAGATTTCTCCTTGTACCTTCACATGGTGGAAGAGGTAAGGGAGCTCTGTGGAGTCCCTTATATAAGGTCACTAATTCCATTCATGAGGGCTCCACCCTCATGGCCTAATCACCTCCCAAAATCCCCACCTACTGACACCATCACCATTGGGGATTATGTTTCATCATATGATTTTCAGGAGGACATGAACACTTAGACAACAGCACTGTGTTTTGTTTTTGCTGGTGGCTTTTAGTCATGCTGTCTTACCTCTTCATTTGCCTGGTCATGTTTGTTTGGATATCTGTTTGAAAAGTCAATTGGAGAAATAATTTGAGACCTAACCTGTTACCTTGTTCCACAGTCTTTTCATTTTGCCTCTGCTTGCTGCATGGGGTCACGAGAAATTTGGGATTACCTCAGTCCAGTCTGAGGTATTGAGGGTAGCTGTACCTGCACTGTAGTCTCTGGAGGGGCTTTTCTACATAGAGATCACTCTCACCTTAGGGTGGGACCCTTTGCAGTCCCAACGTAATGTGAGAGAGGTCCTCCAACGTCTCCTCTTTTGGAGGTTCCTGGACTCTAATTCCCATCTCCTTGTCTACTCCAGAGTGTCAAAGTGGCTACTTCACCTCTGAGTATTTTGGTTCTCTTGACCTGAGTGGTAAATAATTGGAGAGGAAAAAAACCCAGAATCCTAGACTTACTTCAGTGGGGCTCTATCCTTTCCCAAATTTTGGTGGGATCAATTTTAATTCTCTTTTCCACTCTCCAGTATTTTCTTATCATGTGATCTGTCCCACAGGTTTTCTAGTTATTCTCATGACGGATTTGGTCCAAATTATCTAATCTCCTAGACTAAGAAGCACTTCCAATAATATTTTAAATTATTCTTCTATTACTTAAATATCATTTGTAATCTCCCTACTTCAAACACCTGAACTTTGATCCACTTTAAATTTGTGTTATAAAACAAATTTCAATGCCAGTGAGAGGCATTATCACATACAACCCATAAAATGTCTTCATTTGTAAAGCTGTGATCAATAAATAGTGAGTGCATTTTTATGAAAATTGGTTCGATTTCTAATTGACTATCCAGAAAATTTGTAAATTAGAAGAGTTCATCAGAAGCAACCTGATGTGAATGTCCATTAACTTTTATCCAAGTTTTTCCACTCACAAGATGAGTGACTTTGGGCAAGATTTTACTTATACATATTTCATTTTCCTCATATATAATGTGATCATGTGACTTCTTTTAATGGGTTATTGTTAGGATTTAAATGATATACTTACAGTGTTTGTCACAAAGTAAATACTCAGTAAATTAAAGTTTCTCTCTTCTTTATCTAAGAAGGGAAAATGGCTATTTTTTCCCTTTTTAAGTACTTGTCCATATTTTTCATTATCAAAGGAAGTGACTCAAACTTTTATTTGAGGAGTCATCTCAAATATTCAACTTGTCATCTATCTAAATAACCCATTACAGGAGAAAATTTACAGGGACATTTTGGGACCTGGTGTCAAGCTAATGCTCTCATTATTTTTAACCTTGAAAAGTGAAAACAAATGATGTGGACATTTATTCACTAGCTGTGTTTCCTCCTCTCAGGGTTTACCAATATCAGCAACACCATAAAGTGCTGTTACAATTTCCCACTGTTCTCTCTTCTGATCTACTACATATAAACTATAAATGAAAGCCAACTTTGTTTGCAGGTTCTCTATTATTGTACTGAAGTGTATTTTTCATAGAAGGGGGGAATAGAGTTTGGTAATTCATCATTTTTTAAACAAATATGGGGAAATAAACTACAAGTCACAAAAGCATGTGAGTGATACATATGTTTGTACATTTTAGGAATTTGAATTCAGAACATGGTGGGGAATCATGTTCATCACATTTAAGAATCCTTTGTGGAAGTCGGATGGTAGTAAGTCTTTGCAAAAAAAAATTTACCTAAAGTTTAGAAGTAATTAGAAGAATTTCAACAAAATGTATATATTTACTTTCTGGCAATTTATATTTTTGTATTTTCAACAATTCAATGAACAATTTGGGAACACATTACTAGTTACAGAAATTCATGATCTCCCTCATTAATAAGGATATATATTTGTAGCAACATAAACAGCAAAAAAAAAAAATGCTGTCTTCTTTGACTAATCTCATGAAAATAACTTTACATATATTGAGGGCTAATAGTACACCAGGGACCAACAGCACTTTTACATGTGTTACTATCATTTGATCCCCAATATAAATTTGAGCTATCTTAATTGTGAACTGTGGAAATAAGTAAGACAATAAATACAGAAAATTTCCAGACATAGCTGTTTAAAATCATAACTTTCCTGGCTCCTCTCTAACCTCATTTTCGTTCAAGTCGGTCACATGCCATCTAGTGATATCACAAAGAACTGCAAGTTATTGTTTATTAATAAAATACATTTTCCTACAGTGGACATTTTTCCCTCAACAACTTTCTGCTTTTCTTTTTCATCTCTCTCTCTCTCTCTCTCTCTCTTCCTCTTCCTCTCTCTCCCTGTCCCCCCTCATCTCCCTCTTCCTTTCCTTCCCCTCTTTCTTACACTTTGAAAGGCAGTTAATTATAAGGTAGCAATGTAGTACATAACCACTGATGCATGTTTGCTTCAGGCAACTCCAACATAGTTTGTGCTACTAATTAATAGATAATAATCTCTGCTTTCATAGTTATACAAAGAAAAAAGGAAGTGAGAAGAAAAAAGATCAAGAGAAATATTTAAATAAATATATTGAACACCAATTAGTTAGATAAAATACAAAAGGAAATCACTTTTAAATTAACGTATTTTAATCTTACTGCATGTATAACAACCTATAGTTATACATCTTGTGTTATCTTCCTGTACCTTCAAGAAATGCTAATTATGAAAACATTCTTAAGTCTAAAATTTCTCTCCAAGGAATAGAAAAGCCTTAATTTATTTTTTTTAATGTCATTCAGTCACAGTTTCAGAAATTAGCTGTCTTATTTATATTTTCCTATCTCTTAATTTAAAAAAAACAATATATCTGATTACAGATTGAGAGGGGAAAAAATGCTGTAATTGCAATGTCCATGAAATAAAGTAATGGACCTGCTACATATTTTTTCACATATTCCATGTTGACTCTACTTAAAAATAAGTTTATTTTACACCGAGCCATGTCATTATCATATTATACAAAATAAGTAAGGACAAGAATTACTGTTGTGTGTTCAGTGATTGAACTGACTATGATAGTGACCACAGGGCACAGAATCTTGAAGTGCTTTCTTTTTTTTAAAATTTAATAATATGTTTTATTATGTTAACAAAATTAACGTAACTTAATATGCTATGAAACAGAGCTCTGGATATTTTTCATCTTGCAAATCCAAAACACTATATCCACTGAACAATAGCTTCCCTTTCCTCAACCTTCCAGACCCTGGCAACCACCATTCTACTTTCCATTTCTATGAATTTGATTATTTTTTATTATCATTTTTTACATCTTTATTGGAATATAATTGCTTTACAATGATGTGTTAGTTTCTGCTGTATAACAAAGTGAATCAGCTATACATATACATATACCCCCTCCCTCTTGTGTCTCCCTCCCACCCTCCCTAACCCACCCCTCTAGGTGGTCACAAAGCACCGAGCTGATCTCCCTGTGCTGTAACGCTGCTTCCCACTAGCTATCTATTTTACATTTGGTAGTGTATATATGTCCATGCCATTCTCTCACTTCGTCCCAGCTTACCCTTCCCCCTCCCTGTGTCCTCAAGCCCGTTCTCTTGTCTGCATCGTTACTGAAGTGCTTTCTAAAAGAGCACTGTCTTCATGGCATGTTACACATAAATGTAACATTAGAAACTACCAGTGACAGGTTATTTGGGGAAGTACCCAAAATATCTCTACAACATGCTAGCTAGACTTCCAGATTTTTTAATTTAGAAATTAAATTTTGGGAGAAGTGAGGCCCAGATGGTGGAGCAGGAAGACCCTGACCTCACCTCTTCCCACAGGCACACCAAAATGACAACTATTTACAGAGCAACTATCCATGAGAATGACCTGCAGACTAGCAGATAAGATTTTCCACAGCTAAAGGCATAAAGAAGAAACCACAGTGAGATAAGTAGGAGGGGCGGAGATGAGGTATAGTTAAGACCCATGTCCCTGGGTAGGTGACCCACAAATGGGAGGGTAATCACAGTTGCAGAGGTTCTCCCCAAGGAGTGAGGGCTCTGCACTTTACATCAAACTCCCCAGCCTAGCGGTCCTGCACTGGGGAGATAAGGCCCCAGAACATCTGGCTTTGAAGATCAGTCAGGCTTGCATATGAGAGAGCCAGAGGGCAATAGGATGCAGAGACTCCACTGTTAAGGGCATGTGTGAAATCTCACCTGCTGCAAGCTCCAGAGCAGAGGCAATAACTTGAAAATTTCCTGGCCAGATCCACTTACCATCTTGGACAGCCTCTCAGACAGGCAGGAGGCAACTGGGGCTCCCCAAAGGGACACAGACACTGATGGCAGCCATTTTGGGGAGCACATTCTATGATGAGGACAGAAGTGCTGGCAAGTGCCATTTTGGGGTCCTTCCTCTAGCCTATTAGGACTAGGGCTTACCTGCCAACCAGATGTTGACACTAGTCCTGGGAACCTCCAGGTTACACAGTCAGCCATGTAGGGACTCAGCCCCACCCATCAGCAGGCTGGTGCCAGCTCTGGGCCCAATCAGCCCCACAGCCAGCTGCCCCAGGATTCAGCCCAACCCACTAGTGGGCTGGCACTGGCCCTGGGCCTCCCAGCCACCACACAAGGCAGGGCCTGGCAACCAACCTGGCCAAGGGCAAGCCCCCGTTACCGCACACACACAGGGGTTGGCCATGCCACAAGAGAAGGACCCACATCGTCCACATAGGGGCACCACTAGAGCATATAGTTCTGGTGACTAGAGAGGAGTGTGCTACTTGGCCCCATAGGACATCTCCTACATAAGGCCACTTCTTCAAGATTGGGAAACATAACCAACCTACCTAGTACATAGAAATAAATATAGAAAGTTAGGCAAAATGAGGAGACAGAGGAATATGTTCCAAATGAAGGAACAAGACAAAACCTCAGAAGTAGAACTAATGAAGTAGAGATAAGCAATCAACCCAATAAAGAGTTCAAGGTAGTGATCATAAAGATGCTCAATGAACTCAGGAGAAGAATGGATGAATACAGTGAGAGTTTTAACAAAGAGTTAGATAATAAAAGAAGAACCAAACAGAGCTAAAGAATACAATAAATGAAATAAAAAATACACTAGAAGGAATCAACATTTGGTAGATGATACAGAGGAACGGATCAGTGATCTGGAAGACAGAGTAGTAGAAAATCACCCAAGCTGAATAGAAAAAAGAAAAAAGGATTCCACAAAATTAGGAAAGTTTAAGAAACCTCTGGAAAAACATCATACATACTAACATTTACATTACAGAGGTCCCAAAAGGAGAAGAGAGAAAAACAGGGGCAGAGAAATTATTTGAAGTAATAGTAGCTGAAAACTGCCCTAACATAGGAAAGGAAACAGATGAGTAAGTCCAGGACCAACAGAGATACCAAAAGAGGCTCACGTTAAGACAGTGTAATTAAAATAGAAAAAATTAAACCTAAAGAGAGAATCTTAAAAGTAGCAAGAGAAGAGAAATTAGCTATGTGTTCCCATAGGACTCTCAGCTGACTTTCCAGCAGGAATTTCCAGGCCAGAAGAGAATGGTATGATATATTTAAGGTAATGAAAGGAAAAATACCCTACAACCAAGAATACTCCACTTGGTAAAACAATCATTCATATTTGAGCAAGAGATAAAGAGTTTTATAGACAAGCAAAGGCTAAGAGTTCAGCACTACTAAATATGCTTTACAAGAGTTGTTAAAGGGACTTCTGTAAGCAGAAAGGAAAAGACCACAATGAGAAAAATGAAAATTAGGAGAGGAAAAACCTCATTGGTAAAGGTAATACATCAAGCACTCGTAAAACTTGTAGGAAGGTTATAAGACAAAAGTAGTAAAATCATCTATATTCACAATAAGTAGTAAAGGTATATGCAAAGCAATATGATGTCAAAAAACATAATGCAGTTTTGCTAAAATGTGTTCAAACTTAAGAGATCATCAACTTAAAAATAATGACTAAATATACAGGTTATTATATATGAACCTCATGGTAACCACAAACCAAAAACCTATAATAAGTTCACACACAAAAAAGAGAAAGAGAGAGACCTTCAAGATGGCAGAAGAATAAGAAGTGGAGATCACCTTCCTCCCCACAAATACATCAGATATACATCTACATGTGGAACAACTCTGACAGAACAGCTACTGAACACTGGCAGAAGACCTCAGACCT
Organism: Mesoplodon mirus; assembly: GCF_964341445.2. Lineage (NCBI taxonomy): Eukaryota > Metazoa > Chordata > Mammalia > Artiodactyla > Ziphiidae > Mesoplodon > Mesoplodon mirus. The sequence goes on from NC_138980.1 coordinate 77,013,704, forward strand.
CCCAAAAGGCAAGAAAATCCCCAAGTACCTGGGTAGGGCAAAAGAAAAAACAGACAAAAGAATAGAGATGGGACCTGCACCTCAGGGAGGGAGCTGTGAAGGAGGAAAGATTTCCACACACTAGAAGCCCCTTCGCAGGCAGAGACTGCGGGTGGCAGAGGGGGGAAGCTTCAGAGCCACAGAGGAGAGCACAGCAACAGGGGTGCGGAGGGCAAAGAGGAGAGATTCCCGCACAGAGGATCAGTGCCGACCAGCACTCACCAGCCTGAGAGGTTTGTCTGCTCACCTGCCGGGGTGGGCGGGGGCTGGGAGCTGAGGCTCAGGCTTTGGAGGTTGGATCCCAGAGAGAGGACTGGGGTTGGCTGCCTGAACACAGCCTGAAGGAGCCTAGTGTGCCACAGCTAGCTGGGAGGGAGTCCGGGAAAAAGTCTGGAACTGCCTAAGAGACAAGGGACTTTTTCTTGCCTCCTTGTTTCACGGTGCAGTGGAGAGGGGATTAAGAGTGCCACCTAAATTAGCTCCAGAGACGGGCACGAGCCCGGCTATCAGTGCGGACCCCAGAGACAGGCATGAGCCACTGTCTGCTGCTGCAGCCACCAAGAAGCCTGTGTGCAAGCACAGGTCACTATCCACACCTCCCCTCCCGGGAGCCTGTGCAGCCTGCCACTGCCAGGGTCCCATGATCCAGTGACAACTTCCCCGGGAGAACACAGGGCGCGCCTCAGGATGGTGCAACGTTATGCCAGCCTCTGTCACCGCAGGCTTTCCCCGCATTCAGTACCCTTCCCTCCCCCTGGCCTGACTGAGCCAGAGCCCTCTAATCAGCTGCTCCTTTAACCCCGTCTTGTCTGAGCTAAAAACAGACACCCTCAGGTGACCTACATGCAGAGGCGGGTCCAAATCCAGAGCTGGACCTCAGGAGCTGTGTGAACAAAAAAGAGAAAAGGAAATCTCTCCCAACAGTCTCAGAAGCAGTGGATTAAATCTCCACAATCAACTTGATGTACCCTGCAACTGTGGAATACCTGAATAGACAATGAATCATCCCAAATTGAGGAGGTGGGCTTTGGGAGCAGAGATATATATATATATTTTTTTCCTTTTTCTCTTTTTGTAAGTGTGTATGTGTATGCTTCTCTGTGTGATTCTGTCTGTATAGCTTTGCTTTTACCATTTGTCCTAGAGTTCTGTGTCCATTTTTGTTTTTTGTTTTTTTTTTTTAGTATAGTTTTTAGCGCTTGTTATCATTGGTGGATTTGTTCTTTGGTTTGGTTGCTCTCTTCTTTCCTTCTTTTTTATTATTTAAAATTTTTTTTTAATTTTTAATAATTTTCATTATTTTAATAATGTTATTTTATTTCATTATTGGTTTTTCTTTCTTTTATTGTCCCTTTTCTTCTGAGCCATGTGGCTGACAGGGTCTTGGTGTTCAGGCCAGGCATCAGGCCTGTGCCTCTGAGGTGGGAGAGCCAAGTCCCAGACACTGGTCCACCAGAGACCTCCCGGTTCCACATAAAATCAAATGGCGAAAATCTCCCAGAGATCTCCATCTCAACGCCAAAACCAGCTCCACTCAACAACCAGAAAGCTACAGTGCTTGACACCCTAGGCAAAATAACTAGCAAGACATGAACACAACTCAACCCATTAGCACAGAGGCTGCCTAAAATCATAATAAGGTCACAGACACTCCCAAACATACCACCGGAGGCAGACCTACCCACCAGAAAGACAAGATCCAGCTTCATCCACCAGAACACAGGCACCAGTGTCTTCCACCAGGAAGCCTACAAAACCCACTGAAACAACCTTACCCACTGGGGGCAGACACCAAAAACAACAGGAACTATGAACATGCAGCCTGCGAAAAGGAGACCCCAAACACTGTAAGTTAAACAAAATGAGAAGACAGAGAAACACACAGCAGATGAAGGAACAGGGTAAAAACCCATCAGACCAAACAAATAAAGAGGAAATAGGCAGTCTACCCGTAAAAGAATTCAAAAAAAAAATAGTAAAGATGACCCAAAATCTTAGAAATAAAATAGAGAAAATACAAGAAACATTTAACGAGGACCTAGAAGAACTAAAGAGCAAACAAACAATGATGAACAACACAATAAATGCAATTAAAAACACTCTACAAGAAATCAATAGCAGAATAACTGAGGCAGAAGAAGGGATAAGTGACCTGGAGGATAAAATAGTGGAAATAACTACTGCAGAGCAGAATAAAGAAAAAAGAATGAAAAGATTTGAGGACAGACTCAGAAACCTCTGGGACAACATTAAACACACCAACATTCGAATTATAGGGGTCCCAGAGGAAGAAGAGAAAAAGAAAGGTACTGAGAAAATATTTGAAGAGATTATAGTTGAAAACTTGCCTAATATGGGAAAGGAAATAGTTGATCAAGTCCAGGAAGCACAGAGAGTCCCATACAGGATAAAACCAAGGAGAAACACACCAAGACACATATTAATCAAACTATCAAAAATTAAATACAAAGAAAAAATATTAAAAGAAGCAAGGGAAAAGCAACAAATAACATACAAGGGAATCCCCATAAGGTTAACAGCTGAACTTTCAGCAGAAACTCTGCAAGCCAGAAGGGAATGGCTGGACATATTTAAAGTGATGAAAGGGAAAAACCTACACCAAGATTACTCTACCCAGTAAGGATCTTATTCAGATTTGATGGAGAAATTAAAAACTTTAGAGACAAGCAAAAGCTAAGAGAATTCAGCACCACCAAACCAGCTTTACAACAAATGCTAAAGGAACTTCTCTAGGCAGGAAACACAAGGGAAGGAAAAGACCTACAATAACAAACCCAAAACAATTAAGAAAATGGTAATGGGAACATACATATCAATAATAACCTTAAATGTAAATGGATTAAATGCTCCAACCAAAAGACATAGACTGGCTGAATGGATACATAAACAAGACCCATATATATGCTGTCTACAAGAGACCCACTTCAGACCTAGGGACACATACAGAGAGAAAGTGAGGGGATGGAAAAAGTTATTACATGCAAAGGGAAATCAAAAGAAAGCTGGAGTAGCAATACTCTGACAAAATAGACTTTAAAATAAAGACTACTGCAAGAGACAAAGGAGGACACTACATGATGATCAAGAGATCAATCCAAGAAGAAGATATGACAATTGTAAATATTTATGCTCCCAACATAGGAGCACCTCAATACATAAGGCAAATGCTAACAGCCATAAAAGGAGAAATCAACAGTAGCTCAATAATAGTAGGTGACTTTAACACCCCACTTTTACCAATGGACAGATCCAAAATGAAAATAAATAAGGAAACACAAGTTTTAAATGCTACATTAAACAAGATGGACTTAATTGACATTTATAGGACATTTCATCCCAAAACAATGGAATACACATTCTTCTCAAGTGCTCATGGAACATTCTCCAGGATAGATCATATCTTGGGTCACAAATCAAGCCTTGGTAAATTTAAGAAAATTGAAATCGTATCAAGTATCTTTTCTGACCACAATGCTATGAGAGTAAATATCAATTACAGGAAAAAATCTGTAAAAAATACAAACACATGGAGGCTAGAAAATACACTACTTAATAACCAAGAAATCACTGAAGAAATCAAAGAGGAAATCAAAAAATACCTAGAAACAAATGACAATGAAAACACAGTGACCCAAAAGCTATCGGATGCAGCAAGAGCAGTTATAAGAGGGAAGTTTATAGCAATACAATACTACCTTAAGAAAAAAGAAACATCTCAAATAAACAACCTAACCTTACACCTAAAGCAATTAGAGAAAGAAGAACAAAAAACCCCCAAAGTTAGCAGAAGGAAAGAAATCATAAAATTCAGAAGAGAAATAAATGAAAAAGAAATGAAGGAACCAATAACAAAAATCAATAAAACTAAATCTGGTTCTTTGAGAAGATAAACAAAATTGATAAACCAGTAGCCAGACTCATCAAGAAAAAAAGGGAGAAGACTCAAATCAATAGAATTAGAAATGAAAAAGAAATAACAACTAACATTGCAGAAATACAAAGGATCATGTGACATTACTACAAGCAACTTTATGCCAATAAAATGGACAACCTGGAAGAAATGGTCACATACCTAGAAAAGCACAACCCTCCAAGACTGAACCAGGCAGAAATAGAAAATATAAACAGACCAATCACAAGCACTGAAATTGAAACTGTGATTAAAAATCTTCCAACAAACAAAGCCCAGGACCAGATGCCTTCACAGGTGAATTCTATCAAACATTTAGAGAAGAGCTAACACTTATCCTTCTCTAACTATTCCAAAATATAGCAGAGGGAGGAACACACCCAAACTCATTCTACGGGGTCACCATCACCCTGATACCAAAAGCAACAAAGATGTCACAAAGAAAGAAAACACAGGCCAATATCACTGATGAACATAGATGCAAAAATCCTCAACAAAATACTACCAAACAAAATCCTACAAATTAAAAGGATCATACACCATGATCAAGTGGGGTTTATCCCAGGAATGCAAAGAGTCTTCAATATATGCAAATCAATCAATGTGATACATCATATTGACCAATTGAAGAATAAAAATCATATGATCATCTCAGCAGATGCAGAAAAAGCTTTTGACAAAATTCAACACCCACTTATGATAAAAACCCTCCAGAAAGTAGGCATAGAGGGAAATTACCACAACATAATAAAGGCCATATATGACAAACCCACAGCCAACATCGTCCCAAATGGTGAAAAATTGAAACCATTTCCACTAAAATCAGGAAGAAGACAAGTTTGCCCACTCTCACCACTATTATTCAACATTGTTTTGGAAGTTTTAGCCACAGCAATCAGAGAAGAAAAAGAAAGAAAAGGAATCTAAATCAGAAAAGAAGAAGTAAAACTGTCACTGTTTGCAGATGACATGATACTATACATAGAAAATCTTAAAGATGCCATCAGAAAACTATTAGAGCTAATCAATGAATTTGGTAAAGTAGCAGGATATAAAATTAATGCACAGAAATCTCTTGCATCCCTATACACTAATGATGAAAAATCTGAAAGTGTAATTAAGGAAACACTGCCATTTACCATTGCAACAAAAAGAATAAAATACCTAGGAATAAACCTACCAAAGGAGACAAAAGACCTGTATGCAGAAAACTATAAGAAACAGATGAAAGAAATTAAAGATCATACAAACAGATGGAGAGATATACCAAGTTCTTGGATTGGAAGAATCAACATAGTGAAAATGACTATACTACCCAAAGCAATCTACAGATTCAATGTAATCCCTATCAAACTACCAATGACATTTTTCACAGAACTAGAAAAAAAAATTCTAAATTTGTATGGAAACACAAAAGACCCTAAATAGGGAATGCAATCTTGAGAAAGAAAAATGGAGTTGGAGGAATCAGGCTCCTTGACTTCAGACTATACTACAAAGCTACAGTAATCAAGACATTATGGTACTGGCACAAAAACAGAAATATAGATCAATGGAACAGGATAGAAAGCCCAGAGATACACCCATGCACATGTGGTCACCTTATTTCTGATAAAGGAGGGAAGAATATACAGTGGAGAAAAGATAGCCTCTTCAATAAGTGGTGCTGGGAAAAGTGGACAGCTACATGTAAAAGGATGAAATTAGAACACTCCCTAACACCATACACAAAAATAAACTCAAAATTGATTAAAGACCTAAACATAAGGCCAGACACTATAAAACTCTTAGAGGAAAACGTAGGCAGAAAACTATATGACATAAATCACAACAACATCCTTTTTGACCCACCTCTTAGAGAAATGGAAATAAAAAGAAAAATAAACAAATGGGACCTAATGAGACTCAAAACCTTTTGCACAGCAAAGGAAACCATCAACAAGACAAAAAGACAACCCTCAGAATGGGAGAAAATATTTGCAAATGAAGCAAGTGACAAAGGATTAATCTCCAAAATTTACAAGCAGTTCATGCAGGTCAATATCAAAAAAACAAACAACCCAATCCAAAAATGGGCAGAAGACCTAAAGAGACATTTCTCCCAAGAAGATATACAGATTGCCAACAAACACATGAAAGAATGTTCAATGTCATTAATCATTAGAGAAATGCAAATCAAAACTACAATGAAATATCACCTCACACCAATCAGAATGGCAATCATCAAAAAATCTACAAATAGGGCTTCCCTGGTGGTGCAGTGGTTGAGAGTCCGCCTGCCGATGCAGGGGACATGGGTTCGTGCCCTGGTCCAGGAAGATCTCACATGCCGTGGAGCGGCTAGGCCCGTGAGCCATGGTTGCTGAGCCTGCGTGTCCAGAGCCTGTGCTCCGCAACGGGAGAGGCCACAACAGTGAGAGGCCCATGTACAGAAAAAAAAAAAAAAATCTACAAATAATAAATGCTGGAGAGGGTGTGGAGAAAAGGAACACTTTTGCACTGTTGGTGGGAATGTAAATTGATACAGTCACTATGGAGAACAGTATGGAGGTTCCTTAAAAAACTAAAAATAAAACTACCATATGACCCAGCAATTCCACTACTGGGTATATACATGGATAAATCCATAATTCAAAAAGAGTCATGTACCACAATGTTCATTGCAGCTCTATTTACAATAACCAGAACATGGAAGCAACCTAAGTGTCCACTGACAGATGAATGGATAAAGAAGATGTGGCACATATATACAATGGAAAATTACTCAGCCATAAAAAGAAAGAAAACTGAGTAATTTGCAGTGAGGTGGATGGACCTAGAGTCTGTCATACAGAGTGAAGTAAGTCAGAAAGAGGAAAACGAATACTGTATGCTAACACATATACAGGGAATCTAAAAAAAAAAAAAAAATTATGAAGAACCTAGGGGCAAGACGGGAGTAAAGACACAGACCTACTAGAGTATGGACTTGAGGACACAGGGAGGGGGAAGGGTAAGCTGGGAGAAAGTGAGAGAGTGGCATGGACATACATACATTACCAAATATAAAACCGATAGCTAGTGGGAAGTAGCTGCAAAGCATAGGGAGATCAGCTCGGTGCTTTGTGACCACCTAGAGAGGTGGTATAGGGAGGGTGGGAGGGACGCAGAACCAAGAGGGAAGAGATATGGGGATATATGTATATGTATCACCGATTCACTTCGTTATAAAGCAGAAAGTAACACACCATTGTAAAGCAATTATACTCCAATAAAGATGTTAAAAAGAAAAAAGAATATTGTTATCTATAGGGTACTGGAGGGAAAAAGGACAGATTCTATACTTTTCTGAATACACTATTATAGTTCTAGAAAAAAAAAAAGGAGAGAGAAATCCAAATAACACCAAGGATAACCATCAAATCACATAGGAAGAGAACAAAAAAAAAAAAAAAAAAAAGAGAGCACAAAAAAGAACTAGAAAGATAACCAGAAAGCAGTTAATAGATAGGTATATACTCATGGCAATAAGTACATACCTATCATAATCACTCTAAATGCTCCAATCAAAAAACATAGAGTAGCTAAATGCATTTTAAATATCATATATATGCTGCCTACAAGACACTCCAGATGTAATGAGACACAGTTTGAAAGTGAGGGGATGAAAAAAGGCATTCTATTCATGTAGAAATGAAAAGAAAGCTGGGGTAGCAATACTTTTAAAATTGACTTGAAAACAAAGACTGTAACAAGAGACAAAGAAAAATAGTACATAATGATAAATGGATTGATCCAGCAAGAAGAGAGAACAATACAAATATATGCACCCAACACAGGAGCTTCTATATACATAAATATTAACTATCACAAAGGGAAAAATTGACAGTAACACCATAATAGTAGGCAACATTAACACCACACTAAAATCAATGGACAGATTATCCAGACAGGAAGTCAATAAGGAAACACTGGCCTTATGACACATTAGACCAGATGGACTTAATATTTTATCCAAAGCAGTAGAATACACATTCTTTTAAAGTGCTCATGGAACATTCTCCATGATAGATCATGTGCTAGGACAAAAAACAAGTCTCAGTGACTTTATGAAAAATTGAAAGCGTTTCCAACATCTTTTCCAACTATAATGCTGTGAAACTAGAAATCAACTGCAAGAAAAAAATTGCAAAAAACCAAAACATATAGAAGCTAAACAATATACTACTAAACAACCAATGGGTCACTGAAGAAATCAAAGAAGAAATTTTAAAATATCTGGAGACAAATGAAAATGAAAAAACAATGATTCAAAATCTGTGGGATACAGCAAAAGTAGCTCTAAGAGGGAATTTTATAGCAATACAAGAAAAATCTCAAATAAACAACCTAAATTTACATCTAAAAGAACTAGAAAAATGAATAATGAAAAAAACCCAAAGTTAGTAGAAGGAAAGAAAACATAAAGGACAGAGCAGAAGTAAATCATAGAGACTTTAAAAAATTAATTAAACTAAGAGCAGGTTCTTTGAAAAGATAAACAAAATTGATAAACCTTTAGCCACACTCATCAAGGCAAAGAATGGGTAAAACTGGAAATGAAAGAGAAGTTACAACTGACACCACAAAAACACAAAATACCATAAGATATTACTATGAACAAATATATGAAAATAAAATAGATGAATTCTTAGAAAAGCAGAAGAAATAGACATCTTCCTAGAAAAGTACAATCTCCCAAGTTTGAAACAGGAAGATATAGAAAGTATATATAAATTATTACCAGTAATGAAATTGAACCAGTAATTTTAAAAACTCCCAAGAAATCTGATTCCAAGACGAAACATCTTCATAGATGAATTCTACCAAATGTTTAAATAAGAGGTAACACCTATCCTTCTCAAAGTATTCCAAAATATTGAAGAGAAAATAATGCTTCCCAACTCATTCTATGAGGCCAGCATCACCTTGATATCAAAACTAGACAAAGACACCACACAAAAAAAGAAAATTACAGGCCAAAATTACTGATGAACATAGTTATAAAAATCCTCAATAAAATATTAGTAAATCAATTTCAACAATACACTAAAAGGATCATTCACACTGATCAAGTGGAATTTATCTCAGGGATGAGATGGTTCAATATCAACAAATCAATCAATGTGATACATGTTAATGAATTGAATAAAAATCATATGATTATCCCAATAGATGCAGAAAAAGCTTGTGACAAAATTCAAACACTCATTTATGAAAACTACCAACCAAGTAGGAATAGCAGGAACATATCTTAACATAATAAAGGCTGTATATGAAAACTACAGTCAACATCATATTTAACGGTGAAAAACTAAAAGCTTTTCCTCTAAAATTAGGAACAAGACAAGGATGTCCACTCTTATCACTTTTATTCAACATAGTATGGAAGTCCTAGCCACAGCAATCAATCATGAAATAAAAGGAATCCAAAATGGAAAGGAAGAAGTAAAACTGTCACTCTTTGCAGATGACATGACACTACATATAGAAAATGCTAAAGATGCTACCAAAAAACTATTAGAACTAAGAAATGGATTCAGTAAAGTTGCAGGATACAAAATTAATCTTTGGAAATCTGTTGCATTTTGAACACTAACAATGAACTATCAGGAAGAGAAATTAAGGAAACAATCCCATTTACAGTTGCATCAAAAAGAATAAAATACCTAGGAATAAATCTAACCAAGGAGGTAAAAGACTTGTACTTGGAAAACTATAAGACACTGATGAAAGAAACTGAAGATGACCCAAACAGATAGAAAGATATATTGTGTCCATGAATTGCAAGAATGAATATTGTTAAAATCACTATACTACCCAAGCCAATCCAAAGGTTCAATGCAATCCCTATCAAAATACCAATGGCATTTTTCATATAACTAGAGCAAATAATGATAAAATTTGTATGGAAACACACAAGACCCTGAATAGCCAAAACAATCTTGAAAAAAGAACAAAGCTGGAGGTATCATGCTTCCTGATTTCAAACTCTAATACAAAGCTATAGTAATCAAAACAGTATGGTACTGGCACAAAAACAGACATATAAATCAATGGACCAGAATCAAACCCACACTTATATGGGCTTAATCTATGACAAAAGAGGCAACGATATATAATGGGGAAAAGACAGCCTCTTCAATAAATGGTGTTGGAAAAACTGGACATTTACTTACAAAAGAATCAAACTGAACTACTTTCTCACATCATATACAAAAATAAATCCAAAATGGATTAAAGAGTTAAATGTAAGACCTGAAACCATAAAACTTCTAGAGGAAAATGTACATTCTTTGACATTGGTCTTAGCAGTATTTTTGGGGGATATATCTCCTCAGGCAAGGGAAACAAAAGCAAAAATAAACAAGTGGGACCCAATAAAACTAAAAAGCTTTTTCACAGTGAAAGAAACTATCAGGAAAACAAAAAAGCAGCCTCCTGAATCAGGGAAGATATTTGTAAATGATATATCTGATAAGGGGTAATACACAAAACATACAAAGAACTCATACAACTCGATATCGAAAACCCAAACAACCCAATTAAACCAAGGACAGAGGACCTGAAAAGACATTTTTCCAAAGAAGACATACAGATAGCCAACAGACACGTGAAAATATGCTCAGCATCACTAATCATCAGGGAAATTCAAGTCAAAACAACAATGAGATGACACCTCACACCTGTAAGAATGACTATCATCAAGAAGGCAACAGGGGCTTCCCTGGTGGCGCAGTGGTTGGGAGTCCACCTGCCGATGCAGGGGACACGGGTTCATGCCCCGGTCGGTGAAGATACCACCTGCCGCGGAGCAGCTGGGCCCGTGAGGCATGGCTGCTGAGCCTGCGCGCCTGGGGCCTATGCTCCGCAATGGGAGGGGCTGCAGCGGTGAGAGGCCCGCGTACCGCAAAAAAAAAAAAAAAAAGAAGACAACAAATAACAAGTGTTGGAGAGGATGTGAAGAAAACAAAACACTCATGCACTGTTGGTGGGAATGTAAATTGGTGAAGCCACCATGGAAAACAATATGGAGTTTCATCAAAATATCTAAAATAGAACTGCCATATGATCCAGCAATTTAACTTCAGGGTATTTACCTGAAGAAAACAAAAATCTAATTCAAAAAGATATAGGCATCCCAAAGTTCACTGCAGCATTACTTACAATAGCCAAGATATGGAAGCAATCTAAGTGTCCATCAATAGGAGAATGGATAAGGAAAACTTAAAATATTTTCAGTATTAAAAGTATATTAAATACTTAAAATATCATAAGTATATATATACATATATATACACACACATACATACATATATTTACATATACACACATATATATACATATATGTACATATACATTCACACAAATACATACATACATATACACATACATACACATAGATACATATACACAATGAAATATTACTCAGCCATAAAAAACTTTCCATTTGGACAAACATGTATGGACCTAGAGTGTACTATGCTAAGTGAAATAAGTCAGACAGAGAAAGTTAAGTAACACATTATCTCACTTATATGTGGAATCTAAAAAGCAAAACAAACAAACAAACAAGGGCTTCCCTGGTGGCGCAGTGGTTGAGAGTCCACCTGCCGATGTAGGGGACACGGGTTCGTGCCCTGGTCTGAGAGGATCCCACATGCCGCGGAGCAGCTGGGCCCGTGAGCCATGGCCGCTGGGCCTGCGCGTCTGGAGCCTGTGCTCCACAATGGGAGAGGCCGCAACAGTGAGAGGCCCGTGTACCGCAAAAACAAACAAACAAACCACAACACAAAGAGACTCAGATATGAAGGCATAGTTGCCAGAAGGGAGGGGGCTCATTAGTGAATGAAATATAAGGAATTTAGAGGTATAAATCTCCAGTTATATAATAAATAAGTCATAGGGATATAATATCCAGCATTAAAATTATGTTCAATAATACTGTAATAACTTTGTATTAGGATAATTATTAGACTTTCCATAGTGATCACTTCATAATGTGTGCAAATGTCAAATCATTATATAGTATACCTGAAACTAAGATAATATTGCATGTCAACTGTATTTCAATTAAAAAATTAAGTTTTGAGCTATACAGTTAAAAAAGAGAGGCTAATGTAAATGAGTCTGGAAGAAGTAGGTTCATTTTGTTCATGTACGAAATGGGATGAATACTTCTCCACTTGTACCACAATCTCTCCTCAAGTCTCATTTCATAGCCCTCCTGGAGTCTGAAATTGGGTTGAAAGAAGGATACAGTACAGAGCGGGAAAATGCACAAAAGCAGATGACAGAAAAACATTTTGCCCACCTGACATTTTTGAGCAAACTTCATCCCTCCTGCATAATTTAGAACTGAAGCCCACGCCAGAGCTTCCATGTCTTACTTTCAGGCAGGTCCTACATGAAGGGAGGGCTACAGACAAAAGCCAACCTCTATCTATAAGCTGAGTGACAGAAAGAGTTGGGAGTTGCTAATTTCCTGTGACAGCTTTTTGTGGTAGGGCAGATGTGAGGAGAATAGTAACAGCATGGGACCACATGGCATCTTAGATAGGTGTGCTCTTAGCCCCAGATCCTGGCTTTAAATTAATATGATTGAGTCACTTATGACAGCAGTCTCCAACCTTTTTGGCACCAGGGACCAGTTTCATGGAAGACAATTTTTCCACGGGCCGGGGTGAGGGGGTGGTGTCGAGGGATGGTTCAGGCGGTAAAGCAAGTGATGGTTCAGGCGGTAATGCAAGTGATGGGGAGCGGCAGATGAAGCTTTGCTTGCTTGCCCGCCGCTCACCTCCTGCTGTGTGGCCGGGTTCGTAACAGGCTGCGGACCAGTACTGGTCCATGGCCCAGGGGTTGGGGACCCGTGACTTATGGCACTGTCCCCAGAATAACAATATGTAGCAACCTTTAAAAGAAGTATTGTATGTGTAGGAGACCAGGAAAACCAGATCTAAATTTAGACCAGATCTAAATTTGACAATAAGGGAAGAGATGTATTAACACCAAGTCTATGACACTGTTCACAAAATTCCACATAAAGCCAGTTTCCATACAATACTTTTTTTGTTTTTTACAAATGGCTCCAGCTGTCTCTGTGAGGGTGAGCAACAGTCTGTGTGAGCAACACAGATATTTTATAAATGTGCATGAGCTTCAAAAGATGTTCAGCCTCTAAGAGGCATTAGTAAACATTTTTATGCCAATTTAAATAATAGGGAAATAATTAGTAACTTAATAAATATTTTAAAGACTAAATTATATGAAAAAGAAATTAAATTATATATATTATAAAATCTGTGGTGTTTCCATAAAACTGAAACTTTTCTAAGCCTACTTATTTTCTGTCTTGCACACACATAGACACCATGCACACATACTTCCTTTTTCATCTTGAGTTTTCTTCTGAATAAGCAGACTTCACAGGCCTGGTCTTGATGCCAAAATGAACCCTTTTCTTTCACTGATTGAGATCTGGCTCAACAGCCAATGCTTCCCGCTGGGTCCTTACAGAGGGTGCATTCATATTTTATCCTAATTTATTCATTATCAAACATCAAACCTTTGGAAGATAAAACAAAGACCTAGTGAACAATGCAGGGAGAACTCACTGGTTTTTTTTCATCTTCACTCTCAGATGAAAGAACTCTTCAGTAGCACTGCCCACCCTACCAATATATCATGCAGGTAATTGGGGGGAGGGGGCGGGGAGAATGACAGCCTGGGCCAAATCGACCTTCTGCATCCACTGGTGCACACAATAACCTCCAACATCAAAAGTATCTAATGAGAACTTGAGAATCCATGGCATTATATTAGTTGACCCAATCTCGTAATTAAGTATCAAAAATCGCCAAGCTTTTCCGAACATTTACAAGTTACATAGCAAGATCTCTACAGATGCAAAACAAAAGACCTCAGTCTACTTTCCTTCTCAGAGGAAAGCTTTAATGACAGCTCTGGACAAGCACCAGATTTTCAATATCAAAGACCCCAGTTTCTGTGTTAGTTTTGTTGCTTCAAGATTGCATGATAATGGGTAAGTCACATATTTATTATTTTTAAAAAGAGATTCTTACCTTCCTTAAGGGTGTTTGAGTAGATGAAATCATAATGTGGAAGTTGTTTCATAAAATGTGAAGTATTGTACAAAAGTTCAGCAAATCTATTATTATTATGACCAACCCTGATATAATTGCTTGTACTCATCCGATAAAGCAGCAAAGACAGCAACATCCTCCATTGTGATTAGCCTCATGTAGTAATGGTTGCAAATTTGTGATTTGACAGTACCATAGGAGCTCAAATATGGAGAATTTCTGCCCTACTTAAAATTCTAATAAATATCCTTTTGTTTAAAACATCAAATTATGTCAAAGGTGTCATAACAACATGAAGAAAGAATAAATAAATGAATATTGTCTTCTCTTGTGATTGACATGGATAAGAATCAGGAGCCAACAGTTACAAAAATGCATGGCTATGCTGAGTGAGAAAGGAAGTAAATTCACAACCACCACTGTCTGAAACCAGATAAATCTTTAGAATCCTGGTTGGGTTGAGATTTTCCGTGGTGTCTTAACCAGTGATGACACCATTTTAGGTTAATGTTGCTGTTCTAGTCTAATCAGCCAACTCTGGACATATCACTGTGGCACTTGAAACTAGTCTGTGTCATATTTTTGGCTTTCTTGATCATTTGCAGTCTGAAAATGATTCACAGTTTATTGCAAAAGCTGTTCAACAATGTACTGACAGTCAAGTTATTCAATGGATTTCCCATTCTCACTACCACCCACAGGCAGCTGGTATTTTTGAGTGTTGGAACAGCATCTTTCAAAATCAACCCTCAAAGATTTCTGACTCTACCTCCCTAATTGCCTACTGGCCCTCAAATGTCATAAAGCAGTTTGGTCACCCCAGCAAGGGATCATCTCCTTCTGGCCACTTCCTGGGTAATGATCAGACCAAAAAAGAGTAGAGGGTTACATATACATTTGGAAAATTCAGGATTCTGCCAGGACCGTTTCTGGACATGACGTTCCTTTCTTTCTAGTAATGGCAACTTCAGGCCAGCCTGACTGGTACATTCTCCAAATGACAGCCTGGCCAAAGGGGGATCCAAGGAATTCAAACTTGATTCTGATTCGCCTATCTGGATTTTTTGTTGGACTGACATGATCTTAGACCATAAGCGTAATGGCCACTTGGATAAGTACACTGCTCACCAAGGGGCTACATGTGCCAACATGGGTTATAATGGGTCTCTGTATGTTTCAGAAAAATACCCTTTCCCGTCTTGTACCCGTCCCTTCTTGATAAAAGTTCTGGGCATGGATAGGGTATATTTGTGTAAAAATTAAAGTTATAGCAATTAAAATGAGACACTCTAATTTTGTGGTGGTCGAGGGATAACAACCAGCTTCACACCAAGGGAGGGGAAATGTTAGACCTTAGGAGTGATAGGGGTGGTGAGGATATATTAAAAAATTAAGATAAAAAGACCTACAGTAAAATCTTGAGCCAGGACAATGCTTGGGAAATCTTAAAATGCTGATTAAAAAGTGAGCTGACTCAAAGAACACTCTGGAGTGCCCTGGATATGTAAGATGATCATATTGGACACTGAGACACTTGTTTGATCCTGGGTCATGGCATTGGGTTGGAGCTACTGATGGTGACTACAGTGGGTTTACATATGGTGCACATACTCTGCTAAGCACTTTGTCAATTCAAAATACAGAAAAATTAATTAGGGAAGAGGTTTCTTAACATAAACACACATCTTTGCTCTTGTATTTACTTCTTTCAGCCCTCTAGGATTAATTTATATCTAATAGATTCAACTCTAATAAGGCATCAATTTAATATTTGTTTAGGGATAGAAATTTAAGTTGATTTTTATCATTTTACTTTTTAAAAAATGTGGACAAAGGAAGGTGATGATTCTTTGGTCTTCAGGAAGAAGGCAGAATTCTAGACAATTGAAGAAGAATTCACTACAGTAAGCTCATAAAAAGGCATGAATATAAATCTTATTTTTCTTCCATGTATTATAAATTTAGAATAGTATACATGCTTATATATACACACATATGTATCTATATCTCACACACAAATATGCATATATATGTAATATCATACCTATATATTTTAAATGATATTGACTGAAATGTTGATATATTTTTCTTCTAAATATTTTAGATAAAAATGATTAATTATAGCTTTTAAACTTTATTCTCATGCTTAAGATGAATTAGAATTTTAATGATATATATTTAAAATATGTCACATTAGAAAAATATAGCCATGTAATTATTCTCAAAGAAGACCAGGAAAGTGCTAAAAACAATGGATTTTAAATTGTTTCCATGTTAAAAATCAGTTTGGGAACAGCTGTTTCAGAGTGCAGAACTCAGGATCTTTGTGACCTTTTTGGTCTTCATCTTATTTCATGGATTAAACTGTACATAATTTATTTATCTGAAAACATGACAGTAACCTCATCTTGTCTCGAAGACATTATGTAACATCAGTTCTTTTATTTCCTTCTCTCTCCCTCTCTCTTTTCTTTCCAGTAACAAAGCTCTTCCAAAGCCATGGAGAGAGAGTTTTTTTCTTACAAAATCACAAAATATTTTTGGAATAATAATTCCTTACTAAATATCAATATACCAATCACTAAAAAGGCCAAGAGATTAATTTTCAAAGACTTACAGGGTAAATACCTTGAGAATTTTATAGGATTTTACTTCTTTCTTTTTCTTAGGATCATAAGTTAATTCTTAGTCTTTTCAATTAAAGACTTAGGCTTTTCAATTAAAACATATTTCTAAACTTGTTTTTTAAAAAAGAAGTTGGACAGGCACAGAACTTATTCCAGTAGTTATAAAATGCTATAAATACAAGCATATAAACTAGGAGTAAATGGTATATGTACAAAATTAAGAAAATCTGAAAACAAAATTTACTGAGATTGAGGGTGGACAGTAGACAATTGGGAACACCTAAAAGAAAATCTGCCGTCTGTGCCAGAGACTTCCATCTTTAATGTTATTTTATTCCCTGAAAAAATACTTTTAATAAGAATAAACTTTCAGATGGAGTAGGTTTCCATATATTCTAAATAAAGACACATATTTGTGAATACACTTGGTCTTATTTTAAATGATTTATAAAAACTTATGCCAGGGCTTCCCTGGTGGCGCAGTGATTGAGAGTCCGCCTGCTGATGCAGGGGACACGGGTTCATGCCCCGATCCCGGAAGATCCCACATGCCGCAGAGCGGCTGGGCCCGTGAGCCATGGCCGCGGAGCCTGTTCGTCCGGAGCCTGTGCTCCGCAACGGGAGAGGCCACAGCAGTGAGAGGCCCGCGTACAGCAAAAAAAAAAAAAAAAAACTTATGCCACCCATTAGAAGGTGAAGTGATTTTAACATACTCACATTATATCACCACTATTCCTTTGGGAAAAAAGTTTTAATTTTGTCAGAAATATCCACAACATTTAAACATTTACAATACAAGGGACAAGCTGGACTCTATATCTGATGAACAACTTCAATGGAGTTTTAAGTTATTACTCAATTTTCAGGTACCCATTCAGATCACGTTTCCATTACTTTCTGTTACGGTTGAAATTAATGAATGATCAAGTCTCTCTCCTCTTTCTCCATTTAGGGTACTTTCTTCCGAAAACTAATGAAGCGAATACATTTAGGAGAAAAGACTAAATTCTTTATGCTTACAACTTTCATTTGAGAATCCAGTGTTTAGTTCTCTTTCTAAAAAATTGCAGATAGAGAATCAGAGCTTCTCAGTTGAATTACAGGACACTTCAACACAACAAAATAAAGACTGGGTGCAATAAAAGTGTAATAGTCTAATACCTGCCAAAATGCCTTTTAAGAAGGAAAGTTCCAGTGACAAAAACAAAATTCCAAGACCCAGCAGTACAGAGTACCTATTCTAGGTGTATAGAGGAGTCTTTATTTAAAAAAATTATTTATATTTACTTGAGTTATCTTAGTTTGCCTGCACAGTGATCACCTATATTTTTCTGTATACATGGATACCATCATGGCATTATGAAAATGTTAGACTATACATTTACTTTGTCTTACAGTTTTTTTTTAACTAACAAAAATACATTTGAGAATTTAATCCTATGAGTTGTATGCAAATTCCTTTTTTTGAATTTGAAAAATAATACTGGTGCATGAAAATAATTCCAACACGGGAAAATTTTAAAATTAAAAACAAACAATTCCCTTTTGCTCTTTATCAATTCCCAGCATAATTTTCTACTGTAAACTTCTATTAAGAATTATGAGATATGCTTTCAGATATTTTAATTTGTATACAAATAAGTGCATTTACCCTGCATCCAAATAGCTTTCACAAGGTTTCAGTATCAGTTCACTTAACTTCTCAATGAGGTTGATTGTTGAACTTTATTTATTTGAATATTCACATCTTCCATTACCTAGAGTTAGTCTTTTTAACTCCACCTATGCAAGTCCTACTTATCTATTCTCAGATGGAGTATCACATTCTCAAGGAAACTTTTGTTGCAGTCTCAGACCAAGTCAGTTGGTTCCCCAAACTGTTACTCTTTCCTTCACAGTACCCATCAGAGTGATCATTTAAAATTTATTAATAAAGTATTTTCATTAATGACCCTTCACCACTGCAGCAAATCTCGAAGAGGACAGAGAGTATACATGTTTTGACTTCAGTTTAACCTCAACAAGTTGCAGAATTGCTGGAATACAGCGAGAACTTAATAAATTCTCATTAAATGAATGAATGAAAAATAAATAAAAATCCTCTCAACAAAAGTCAGAGGACCTGAATAATAGTACTCAGAACCTCATACTTTTCTCTTTATTACACATTTTAGATGTATCTTTAAACTCTCTTGCAGCTTATTTCAGACCTGTTATCTTCCTCTAAGAGATTCACTTTGAGCACCAGGTATAATTTGGTTTGTGCTTCATCTATTGCTTGAGGATAGACATGGAATTAAATTCACTTTGGGCTGGGAGAGGTGCAAAGTTAAAGGGCCTCCCATTAGTCAAATTTGTGATGGTTTGGGTTGGGCTTCAATAAAGAATAATTATTGTAAATGACTGCAACACAATCTATGAAAATGCTTGGGCCTATGATGATACTTAATAAAAAAAAAATCTCAAGTGTCTATTCAAAGAAACTACTAATAGACTCTTTTCTTTGAAATTTGGCTACTAAAGAGAAATAATTAAAAATTTATTCCTCATTTAGATAGCAAATGGAGTTTAGGGTACTAAATAGCCCCATTTAATAAGGGAAAGCTAGAAAATTCTGTGAAAGAATTAGGAGGAATGATTGATTATTGCAGATCTTGATGGCAATAAAAATCTGGCAACAATTATCAATTGGTGTTGAAACCATAAGATGAATGGATGATGGGAAACTGGACATCTATCTGTATGGCAGAAAAGTCATAATCTAGAGATTACTTTTTGCTTGCATGGGGAAAAATCCAACTGTACAATGGCCCTTACTGAAAAGACACAGAAGCAAATTAAAGCCATGGTGTTGGGTTTCTCGTTTCAGACATTTTGGGACAATTGGGAAAGTTTGAATAAGAAATAACAATATAGCCTCTATATTATCTTATAATTAAGATTTCTTATAAATAAGGAAGTATTACTTTCAATGAGATGATATTCTGGCTATGAAGGAAAATACTCTTATTTTTTAAGATGCATACCAAAGTTTAAAAATAAAGGCAAGGGCTTCCCTGGTGGCATAGTGGTTAAGAATCTGCCTGCCAATGCATGGGACACGGGTTCGAGCCCTGGTCCGGCAAGATCCCACATGTCACAGAGCAACTAAGCCCGTGCACCACAACTACTGAGCCCGCGTGTCACAATCACTGAAGCCCGCATACCTAGAGCCTGTGCTCTGCAACAAGAGAAGCCACCGCAATGAGAAGCCTGTGCACTGCAATGAAGAGTAGCCCCTGCTCTCAGCAACTAGATAAAGCCTGTGCACTGCAATGAAGACCCAACGCAGCCAAAAATGAATAAATAAAATAAATAAATTTATAAAATAAATAAATAAAAATAAAGGCAAAATAAAGATGTTTTCTGACACATTTAAATTGAAAAGTTGTTATTAGTAGGTAATTATATCAAACAGGAAAAAAATGACTCCAAAGGACAGGTATAAGACACAAGGAGTGAAGACCAGAGAAAATGGAAAACTATAAATAAGCCTTCACATAAAATAATGAGTAATGTCTATAGTACTTAAAAAAAGGAAAAATCACATAGGCTTAAATATAATAATAATAATAAGTTGAGACTATATATTCTAAAGAGGAATGCAGGAGCTATGTGGGCCTAAGGCCTAGCTTCTTACAGTGTGTCTCATGAAGCAAGAGCATCTCACTCACCCAGGAGCTGATGAGAATGTGGGCTCTCAGGCCCACCCTAGACCTACTCAGTTAGAAGCTGCATTTTAACAAGGTCCTGGAGTATCTCATATGGACCTTAAATTCAAGAGTCACTGAAGTCTGCAAAAGAGTAGAGATATTGTAGATTTAACTGTAGAGATAACTGTAGATTTCAAGTAAAGCATACTTGCAGAAATTATTAATGTAACCAAACCAATTGAAGAATAGGAATATATTTTGCAATTTCCAAACTAGAAGAGGGAAGAAAATGAAGAGAAAATAATTTTTAAAAATGTAAGAAGTCTTCCGGGTAAGATGGCGGAAGAGTAAGACGCGGAGATCACCTTCCTCCCCACGGATACACCAGAAATACAGCTACACGTGGAACAACTCCTACAGAACACCTACTGAACGCTGGCAGAAGACCCCAGACCTCCCAAAAGGCAAGAAACTCCCCACATACCTGGGTAGGGCAAAGCGGAGAGATCCGCACACAGAGGATCGGTGCCGAGCGGCACTCACCAGCCCGAGAGGCTTGTCTGCTCGCCCGCCGGGGCACGCAGCGCTGGAAGCTGAGGCTCGGGCTTCGGTCAGAGCGCAGGGAGAGGACTGGGGCTGGTGGCGAGAACTCAGCCTGAAGGGGGCTAATGTGCCACAGCTAGCCGGGAGGGAGTCCGGGAAAACTCTGGAGCTGCCGAAGAGGCAAGAGACTTTTTCTTCCCTCTTGGTTTCCTGGTGCGCGAGGAGAGGGGATTAAGAGCGCTGCTTAAAGGGGCTCCACAGACGGGCGCGAGTCGCGACTGAAAGCGCGGAGCCCAGTGACAGGCGTGGGACGCTGGGGCTGCTACTGCCGCCGCCAAGAAGCCTGTGTGCGAGCGCAGGTCACTGCCCACACCGCCCTTCCGGGAGCCTGTGCAGCCCGCCACTGCCGGGGTCCCGGGATCCAGGGGCGGCTTCCCTGGGAGAACGCACGGCGCGCCTCGGGCTGGTGCAACGTCACGCCGACCTCTGCCGCTGCAGGCTCGCCCCGCACTCCGTGCCCTTCCCTCCCTCCCGGCCTGAGTGAGCCAGAGTCCCCGAAGAGGCTGCTCCTTTAACCCTGTCCTATCTGAGCGAAGAACAGACGCCCTCCGGCGACCTACACGCAGAGGCGGGGCCAAATCCAAAGCTGAGACCTAGGAGCTGTGAGAACAAAGAAGAGAAAGGGAAACCTCTCCCAGCAGCCTCAGAAGCAGCAGATTAAAGCTCCACAATCAACTTGATGTACCCTGCATCTGTGGAATACATGAATTGACAACACATCATCCCAAATTGAGGAGCCCGGAGTCAGTGCTGTGCCTCTGAGGTGGGAGAGCCAACTTCAGGACACTGGTCCACAAGAGACCTCCCAGCTCCACATAATATCAAACGGCGAAAATCTTCCAGAGATCTCCATCTCAACACCAGCACCCAGCTTCACTCAACGACCAGCAGGCTACAGTGCTGGACACCCTAAGCCAAACAACTAGCAAGACAGGAACACAACGCCACCCATTAGCAGAGAGGTGGCCTAAAATCATAAAAAGTCCACAGACACCCCAAAACACACCACCAGACGTGGACCTGCCCACCAGAAAGACAAGATCCAGCCTCATCCACCAGAACACAGGCACTAGTCCCCTCCACCAGGAAGCCTACACAACCCACTAAACCAACCTTAGCCACTGGGGACAGACACCAAAAACAACAGGAACTACGAACCTGCAGCCTGCAAAAAGGAGACCCCAAACACAGTAACATAAGCAAAATGAGAAGACAGAAAAACACACAGCAGGAGAAGGAGCAAGATAAAAACCCACCAGACCTAACAAATGAAGAGGTAATAGGCACTCTACCTGAAAAAGAATTCAGAATAATGATGGTAAAGATGATCCAAGATTCTATTTCCCAGATACAAAATCTTGGAAATAGAATAGACAAAATGCAAGAAACAGTTAACAAGGACCTAGAAGAACTAAAGATGAATCAAGCATCGATTAAAAACACAATACATGAAATAAAAAATACTCTAGATGGGATCAATAGCAGAATAACTGAGGCAGAAGAACGGATAAGTGAGGTGGAAGATAAAATAGTGGAAATAACTGCTGCAGAGCAAAATAAAGAAAAAAGAATGAAAAGAACAGAGGACAGTCTCAGAGACCTCTGGGACAACATTAAACGCACCAACATTCGAATTATAGGGGTTCCAGAAGAAAAAGAGAAAAAGAAAGGGACTGAGAAAATATTTGAAGAGATTATAGTTGAAAACTTCCCTAATATGGGAAAGGAAATAGTTAATCAAGTCCAGGAGGCACAGAGAGTCCCATACAGAAAAAATCCAAGGAGAAATACGCCAAGACACATATTAATCAAACTGTCAAAAATTAAACACAAAGAAATCATATTAAAAGCAGCAAGGCAAAAACAACAAATAACACACAAGGGAATCCCCATCAGGATAACAGCTGATCTCTCAGCAGAAACTCTACAAGCCAGAAGGGAGTGGCAGGACATACTTAAAGTGATGAAGGAGAAAAACCTGCAACCAAGATTACTCTACCCAGCAAGGATCTCATTCAGATTTGATGGAGAAATTAAAACGTTTACAGACAAGCAAAAGCTGAGAGAGTTCAGCACCACCAAACCAGCTTTACAACAAATGCTAAAGGAACTTCTCTAGGCAAGAAACACAACAGAAGGAAAAGACCTACAATAATGAACCCAAAACAATTAAGAAAATGGGAATAGGAACATACATATCGATAATTACCTTAAATGTAAATGGACTAAATGCTCCCACCAAAAGACACAGAGTGGCTGAATGGATACAAAAACAAGACCCATCTATATGCTGTCTACAAGAGACCCACTTCAGGCCTAGAGACACATACAGACTGAAAGTAAGGGGATGGAAAAAGATATTCCATGCAAATGGAAACCAAAAGAAAGCTGGAGTAGCAATTCTCATATCAGACAAAATAGACTTTAAAATAAGGACTACTAGAAGAGACAAAGAAGGACACTACATAATGATCAAGGGATCGATCCAAGAAGAAGATATAACAATTGTAAATATTTATGCACCCAACATAGGAGCACCTCAATACATAAGGCAAATACTAACAGCCATAAAAGGAGAAATCGACAGTAACACACTCATAGTAGGGGACTTTAACACCCCACTTTCACCAATGGACAGATCATCCAAAATGAAAATAAATAAGGAAACACAAGCTTTAAATGATACATTAAACAAGATGGACTTAATTGATATTTATAGGACATTCCATCCAAAAACAACAGAATACACATTTTTCTCAAGTGCTCATGGAACATTCTCCAGGATAGATCATATCTTGGGTCACAAATCAAGCCTTGGTAAATTTAAGAAAATTGAAATTGTATCAAGTATCTTTTCCGACCACAATGCTATGAGACTAGATATCAATTACAGGAAAAGAGCTGTAAAAAATACAAACACATGGAGGCTAAACAATACACTACTTAATAACGAAGTGATCACTGAAGAAATCAAAGAGGAAATTAAAAAATACCTAGAAACAAATGACAATGGAGACACAACGACCCAAAACCTATGGGATGCAGCAAAAGCAGTTCTAAGAGGGAAGTTTATAGCAATACAATCCCACCTTAAGAAACAGGAAACATCTCGAATAAACAACCTAACCTTGCACCTAAAGCAATTAGAGAAAGAAGAACAAAAACACCCCAAAGTTAGCAGAAGGAAAGAAATCATAAAAATCAGATCAGAAATAAATGAAAAAGAAATGAAGGAAACGATAGCAAAGATCAATAAAACTAAAAGCTGGTTCTTTGAGAAGATAAACAAAATTGATAAACCATTAGCCAGACTCATCAAGAAAAAAAGGGAGAAGACTCAAATCAATAGAATTAGAAATGAAAAAGGAGAAGTAACAACTGACACTACAGAAATACAAAAGATCATGAGAGATTACTATAAGCAACTCTATGCCAATAAAATGGACAACCTGGAAGAAATGGACAAATTCTTAGAAATGCACAACCTGCCAAGACTGAATCAGGAAGAAATAGAAAATATGAACAGACCAATCACAAGCACTGAAATTGAAACTGTGATAAAAAATCTTCCAACAAACAAAAGCCCAGGACCAGATGGCTTCACAGGCGAATTCTATCAAGCATTTAGAGAAGAGCTAACACCTATCCTTCTGAAACTCTTCCAAAATATAGCAGAGGGAGGAACACTCCCAAACTCATTCTACGAGGCCACCATCACCTTGATACCAAAACCAGGCAAGGATGTCACAAAGAAAGAAAACTACAGGCCAATCTCACTGATGAACATAGATGCAAAAATCCTCAACAAAATACTAGCAAACAGAATCCAACAGCACATTAAAAGGATCATACACCATGATCAAGTGGGGTTTATTCCAGGAATGCAAGGATTCTTCAATATACGCAAATCAATCAACGTGATACACCATATTAACAAACTGAAGGAGAAAAACCATATGATCATCTCAATAGATGCAGAGAAAGCTTTCGACAAAATTCAACACCCATTTATGATAAAAACCCTGCAGAAAGTAGGCATAGAGGGAACTTTCCTCAACATAATAAAGGCCATATATGACAAACCCACAGTCAGCATCGTCCTCAATGGTGAAAAACTGAAACCATTTCCACTAAGATCAGGAACTAGACAAGGTTGCCCACTTTCACCACTCTTATTCAACCTAGTTTTGGAAGTTTTAGCCACAGCAATCAGAGAAGAAAAGGAAATAAAAGGAATCCAAATTGGAAAAGAAGAAGTAAAGCTGTCACTGTTTGCAGATGACATGATACTATACATAGAGAATCCTAAAGATGCTACCAGAAAACTACTAGAGTTAATCAATGAATTTGGTAAAGTTGCAGGATACAAAATTAATGCACAGAAATCTCTGGCATTCCTATATACTGATGATGAAAAATCTGAAAGTGAAATCAAGGAAACACTCCCATTTACCATTGCAACAAAAAGAATAAAATATCTAGGAATAAACCTACCTAAGGAGACAAAAGACCTGTATGCAGAAAATTATAAGACACTGATGAAAGAAATTAAAGATGATACAAATAGATGGAGAGATGTACCATGTTCTTGGATTGGAAGAATCAACATTGTGAAAATGACTCTACTACCCAAAGCAATCTACAGGTTCAATGCAATCCCTATCAAACTACCACTGGCATTTTTCACAGAACTAGAACAAAAAATTTCACAATTTGTATGGAAACACAAAAGACCCCGAATAGCCAAAGCAATCTTGAGAACGAAAAATGGAGCTGGAGGAATCAGGCTCCCTGACTTAAGACTATACTACAAAGCTACAGTAATCAAGACAGTATGGTACTGGCACAAAAACAGAAAGATAGATCAATGGAACAGGATAGAAAGCCCAGAGTTAAACCCACGGACATATGGTCACCTTATCTTTGATAAAGGAGGCAGGAATGTACAGTGGAGAAAGGACAGTCTCTTCAATAAGTGGTGCTGGGAAAACTGGATAGGGACATGTAAAAGTATGAGATTAGATCATTCCCTAACACCATACACAAAAATAAGCTCAAAATGGATTAAAGACCTAAATGTAAGGCCAGACACTATCAAACTCTTAGAGGAAAACATAGGCAGAACACTCTATGACATAAATCACAGCAAGATCCTTTTTGACCCACCTCCTAGAGAAATGGAAATAAAGACAAAAATAAACACATGGGACCTAATGAAACTTAAAAGCTTTTGCACAGCAAAGGAAACCATAAACAAGACCAAAAGACAACCCTCAGAATGGGAGAAAATATTTGCAAATGAAGCAACTGACAAAGGATTAATCTCCAAAATTTATAAGCAGCTCATGCAGCTCAATAACAAAAAAACAAACAACCCAATCCAAAAATGGGCAGAAGACCTAAATAGACATTTCTCCACAGAAGATATACAGACTGCCAACAAACACATGAAAGGATGCTCAACATCTTTACTCATTAGAGAAATGCAAATCAAAACTACAATGAGATATCATCTCACACCAGTCAGAATGGCCATCATCAAAAAATCTAGAAATAGTAAATGCTGGAGAGGGTGTGGAAAAAAGGGAACACTCTTGCACTGCTGGTGGGAATGTGAATTGGTACAGCCGCTATGGAGAACGGTATGGAGGTTCCTTAAAAAACTACAAATAGAACTACCATATGACCCAGCAATCCCACTACTGGGCATATACCCTGAGAAAACCATAATTCAAAAAGAGACATGTACCAAAATGTTCATAGCAGCCCTATTTACAATAGCCCGGAGGTGGAAACAACCTAAGTGTCCATCATCGGATGAATGGATAAAGAAGATGTGGCACATATATACAATGGAATATTACTCAGCCATAAAAAGAAATGAAATTGAGCTATTTGTAATGAAGTGGATAGACCTAGAGTCTGTCATACAGAGTGAAGTAAGTCAGAAAGAGAAAGACAAATACTGTATGCTAACACATATATATGGAATTTAAGAAAAAAAAATGTCATGAAGAACATAGGGGTAAGACAGGAATAAAGACACAGACCTACTTGAGAATGGACTTGAGGATATAGGGAGGGGGAAGGGTAAGCTGTGACAAAGTGAAAGAGTGGCATGGACATATATACACTACCAAACGTGAGGTAGATAACTAGTGGGAAGGAGCCGCATAGCACAGGGAGATCAGCTCGGTACTTTGTGACCGCCTGGAGGGGTGGGATAGGGAGGGTGGGAGGGAGACGCAAAAGGGAGGGGATATGGAAACATATGTATATGTATAACTGATTAAATTTGTTATAAAGCAAAAAAATAAAATAAAATAAAATTAAAAAAAAAATGTAAGAAGTGAGAGAAAAATGTGGATGAGGCAAAACAACTAGAAAGCAGAAAACATGATAGACAATATAAATTCAAATATAAGAGTATATGCCATAGGCCTTCAAAAAATTCTCTTGAAAGCCATTCACTGTTTCTCATTCCTCCTAGTCTGGGATGAAACCTATGGTTCATATTCAAAGAGCAGGTGTTAGAGAATTTTTCTCAGAATCATGTCCAGTCACTTTCTCCCTATACTTCCAACCTGTTGATTTGAGAAGAACAGAAAACCAGGAGTAAATGTTGTGTGCGATTTCTGAATTCTATCTATTTCTGATGGCCAATACGGATAGTTGTTGAACCCCTTCCTCCATTTTATAGCTGTTTTGTTTGGCTTAGCTTGCTGGTATTTACCCATATTTTGGATAATACATATTTTTAGTTTTTGGAGATGCTAGAGATTGGGGAATTTCATTTTATCCAAGAATTCCAAGAATGTTTTTGGATAACCCTCATGTATGTGTGTATTAGTTATCTATTGCTGTGTAACAAATAATCCCAAGATTTAGAAGCTCAAGACAGCAAACATTAATCTCACAATATCTGAGGTCAGGGATCAGGCTACAGCTTAGCTGAGTGGTTCTGGTTCAGAGTGTCTCATCAGGTTGTTGTCACGATGTTGGCCAGGGCAGTATCATCTCAAGACTTGTATGGGGTTAAAGGATCTACTTCCAAGTTTATCCCCTGCTTGTTGCCAGGCCTCAGTGGCTCATGGGTTGTTGCACTGAGGGCCTTAATTCCTTGTCATATGGGTCTCTTCCTAGGGCTGCTAACAATATGACAGATGGTTTCCCCCATTGGGAGTGATCAGAGAAAAAAAGAGGCACTATCTTTTTAATCTGAACACAGAAGCAACACATTTCTGGCATATTCTTTTTCTTAGAGGCAAGTTGCTAAGTCTAGCACATGCTCACAGGTAGAAGAATGAAACATTACCTCTTGAATAAAGGAGTATTAAAGCATTTATGGGTAGAGTTTTAAAAGCACCACAATGTATATGAAGGACTATGATAAAGAATGAGGACTTGATACCACTTTTTGCTGAGAATAAAAATGAGGATATGGTTATTACAGAGTAAGAATTATACATCAAAAAGTGGCAGATAACACCATTTCTAGTCAATATATTTCTTCAATAGTTTTATTAATATAAAAGATTCATGTTCATTATATTAGAAAGTATAAGAAAATATGAATAAGAAAGTGATATACGCTCTTATTTTGATAACAGCAAATAACTGCTCTGTATTTTGACCATTATGCTACCTTTTCTTCCAAATATTTTTATATTATATATTTTATATGTATATATGTATGTTGACAAGCCTCCCTCGCCTACCCCATACCTCTGTTTCTTCCCAAAGGCTTATGGTTTTGCATATCTTCATGTCTAAATCTTTCTTAGTCCCTGAAAGAGAACAATGGCTTCTGCTTAAACATAAATCTGAAAGGTACACAGTTTCTTTTTGTTTCTGTTTTTTGAAACTTGATTAATTTCCAATGGCATTGCTTTCCTTGTTCAAGCTGAATAAATATGAACTGATGTGTGATTTTGGCTGACTTCTTTTTTAAGAAGTAGGTTAAAATGGCACATTTTCTTATTTTTTCATTCCAATTTGGGTTTAATTATGAGAGACCTGTCAGAAAAAGAAAGCCAGAGAAAACAGCCAAAGATAATGCCTAATCACTATCCACCATAATTAAGCTTATGACAGTGCTAAGCTTGGGACCTGGAAGTCACTGGAGGCCCCTCAGTCATACTTTGCCCATTGTTTTGACATTTCCCAGCATCAGTCTCCAGAGGAGAAAGTTTTATTTAAAGATTCATTTTTTTCTTTGCATTTAAAGTGAATCCATTTCAAATTTGAAACAAACATTTTATAGCAACGGTTGTAATCAACACCTGTGAATGCCTGAATATAAGTCATAGTGAAAATATTAATATATAGATTGTCCAACTCTTCTTATTCTATCATGGATCCATTTGCTTACATGTGTACTAGCAGAAACATACATATAGCGGTATGTCTTTTTTGTTACCATTGTTTGTTTTGTTTTGTGATTATGTGAAAAGAAAGAAAAATAAATATGCCTATTTTATGAAGGGCAATAAATGCTAGGAATTATACTGAGTTGCCTATAGCAGAGACTTGAAATGTAACAGTGGCTTATACTTAATTTCAGAATGTCTTCTGCTCTCACATAATGTGAGCTAGGATGCTGACTTCATAAACTTTTTGCGTCCCCGTGAGGCATGCAGGATCTTATTTCCCCAACCAGTGATCAAACCTGCACTCCCTGCAGTGGAAGCGCCAAGTCTTGACCAGTGGACTACCAGAGAAGTTCCTGACTTCATAAACTTGTCAGGGCCCAGGTTCCTCATATGCTTTTGCTCCACGATCCTTAATGTGTATCTTCTATCCTCAAATTCATTATATGCACACAAGATGGTTTATTGTGCACCCATAATCATGACTGCATTGCAGATAGGAAGATAAAGGAAAAGAGAAAAGCAAAAGATCCCCTGCTAGTTCCAGAGCTCTTAAAGAATCTTCCCCAAGCTCACTCAGTAGGTTCTGCTCACATATTAGTAGCCACCCCCATAAACAAGGGAGGCCAGAAAATATAATTTTTTGGATAGGCACATAGGTGCTCCCAATAATAGAGAGATTCTGAAAATAATCAAGAAGTAGAGAGTAGATATTAAGTCAACATATAGGCTATATGAGGGAAAACTTGACTTTTTTCAAGGGTTAGAAATGGCGAGTGCTAATATTCTTTCAGTGTCATCATCCATAATAGATTCTTGATGGTCATGAACTCACATAAAACTCTGTCCACCCAAGCATTGAGGCTAACTGTAAATTGTATAAATATTATAATGGCAAACATTTAAACATTTAATCTGTTATACGTAAGGGTGAGGTCTCAGGATTATTTTATTTTAATCTGATAATAGTATGTAGGTTCTTAATATGTGAAGAAGCCCTAGCAGCTCAACGTGAGGGAGGCTATGTAATTGCTAACAGCTCATCTGCTTTTCAGCCTACCATTCTTCTAGACCTTGATGTAGATCTCTGCATGTGGTTTCTAGAAAAGAACAACCAGTAGAGGGTACTGATTGAAGAGGAAGTGAAATCACAATGCCATTTTACATTTACATAAGATTTTAAACTAAAAACAAAGAAAAACTTCTCATGCATATTATTTTAAAAGAGCGTATTACAACAATTCTGTGAGATGGATAGGTATTCTTATCACTGCCACTGATAAGGAAAACAATTCACCCTAGAATGATCATATAACTTGCATAATACCATCAAAAACATTCATAGTCTAGATGTCTCTTCAATATAGATCATCTTCCAACTCCACAATTCTTACAAGAGGCAGAAAAAAATCTAGGTCATTCTCTCTCAGAAAAGGAAACTCAAGACAGTCAAGTATCTGAATTCATGGGCACTAAGGAACCAAAACAACATCATAAAAGCTAAGGCTCATTAATTAAGGGATCACTGAGCCCACTGTGCTGACAGGCCTGGAGCTGTGGAAGAGGCAGGTTACACCTACTTGAGTCATATGACTCTTTTACTGTCAATGATCATTTGGAATACATATGTGGGGAGTATAGATATGGGGTATCATTGGCAGAGGGGGTAACAACTACTCAAACAGGAAGTAACCAGAACAATATTATGACCTGGATCACACTTTCATTATGTAAAATGGAAGTCTCTGGAAAGAGAGCTTTTTAGAGTCAAAATTTCATTTGTTGGAAAACATGATTGGAATTTAACTAAACTGATTATAAAAGACAGCTGTTGTCATTCATTTTCCAATGTGAATGTAGGTGAAACAGCAACATTCTTCAGTGAAGCTGAAGTTCAACTTTTATAAGGCAATACTTGTTGCTAAACTGCTCTAAAAAGACATCATAGAGGACTTATTATTTGGTTCCCTCTTTTAATAGGTTGAATACAAGCTCTGAATATCTGCTCCTGTCTTAAACTATAGAATCCAGTTATGCATATCCCATAGTTTTGTTGTACAGCTCAAAACAGGCCTAACATAATTAATCAAGAAAATGACTCATCAGTGGCTATGACTCAGTCATGAACTGCCACTGTTAAAATGAAAACATAATACATATTCATGCATAAACAGGAGGGTAGATTGCATCATCACTTTGTTAGACTAAGTCTTATAATGAATGCTTGACAAATACTATAAACAATTTTATGTGATACATCACATTTTCTATGTGAAAGGAACTTGGAAAGAGTATAGAGGAAACTACAATAGTAACTCAAAGGGCTAAAAAAGGTAGATAGAGGATAGAAGATTGAAATATTTATTTTTAAGAAGAAAAGTTCCAAGACTACCTAATTGCATACCGTCAAGTACATTATAAAATTGTAGGTTTAGACCATATATTTTACTCTTCAGTGAAGAGAACAAAATAGGTATAATATAACAAGATACATTTAAAATATAAATATGTAGAAAATTCTTAAGTATAGATGCTGTTAACAAGAACAACTGCTAAGAGAATTTGGAAAATTTCCTTCCTTAACTCACCTTATGAATATATATTCAACATAGTAGGGCTTGTTGGATGAAAGATGAGATTTTCATTGTGATAATAGTAGTAGTGTAGGACACTTGGGGTGTAGTGACTAAAGAAGTAGTTGGGTGCCATATTGTAAATGACAATGTAACACAAACTATGTGGTTTGAAAATTATTCTGGAAGCAAAGCAAAAAGTAGAAGATAATTTTAAACTAGAGAATGACACAATTAGCTTTATTCTAGGAGAGTAACTTCAGCAGAAACTTGATCATCCTGTAAGATCTAGGTTTCATTATATTTATAATAATTGCTGAGTGTTTAAACTCTATATAAGACACTTTACCAGAGTCAAAAACTGTCTATAAAAATGTTGGAAAGATGGGCTTCCCTGGTGGCACCGTAGTTAAGAATCCGCCTGCCAATGCAGGGGACACAGGTTCGAGCCCTGGTCCAGGAAGATCCCACGTGATGCGGAGCAACTAAGCCCGTGCGCCACAACTACTGAGACTGAGCTCTAGAGCCCGCGAGCCACAACTATGGAGCCTGCGAGCCACAACGACTGAAGCCCACGTGCCTAGAGCCCGTGCTCCACAACAAGAGAAGCCACCGCAATGGGAAGCCCACGCACTGCAACAAAGGGTAGCCCCCACTCGCCGCAACTAGAAGAAGACCGCGCGCAGCAACAAAGACACAACACAACCAAAAATTAAAAAAAAAAAAATGTTGGAAAGAGATATAAAGAGAAGTAAAATGTTATTCTTGCTTCAACATTCTTAGGGTCCTCATTGTAAGTAAAAAGGGTTAAAATAGATGTACTTTAAAGATCTCTTATAGCTTTAAATTCTCTGAGTCTATGATTTTTAGGGATACACAAAGTATATCCAGGACTATTCAGCTGGAATCTATTGGTTTAAAATACTGAAACATTTATTAATTTTTGGTTGAATATCTGCTGTCTTTTGCCTTAAAAATGTTTTTCTCCTCTATAATACCATATCAAACAATTTAATCTGAAGAGATTTATTATGTAAGTAGAAATGCCAAACTGTGAGATCCTCAGAAAGTATGTTTTAAATTTAGGAGGTCTTCCCTACTTCCAGTACAGTCACAGTTAATTTGGACACAGACTTACTTTGCACTTAGACATAGCCTTAAGATCTCTACAAGATACCCGACTCCTTATGGGCCAAAAATTCTACCTGTATTGATAAGATCATTGAAGCTAAACCCACCAAGTACATATTGACACATCCAAACATTTCCCCAAACTTGTACAACACCATCTGAAACCAGAAGAAAAAGAAGGAATAAGACCTTTCTTGAAGGACTAACAGACAAAGGACTCATCCTTGCAGTAGCCCTTGTAAGTATTATTTTTCCTTCAACTCCACCTGAAATATATTTTACAGTTATGGATTGAAGTTCTGCTTTCTTTCAAATCCATTTACATTTAGGTAGTCAACACTTGTTCACTTTTACTTGGAAGAATCAACTAGTACACATGGACTGTCATGCCACTAAGATTTAATGAGCTTTGTCTCTTCACAGGCTCTGAAAGATCTCGAATTCACCATAATTCCACCCTCATCCAAAAATGTGGATTATCTTTGGCAAAATTTAAGACAAAAAAAATTCCAAAACTCATCTTCCACAAAAAGAACACGAAGTATCAAGAAAAAAACAACAACTATAATTTGCTGCCTGACTGAGGCATAATATGCCTCAGGAGGTAAGCCTCTTACCTCTAATCGACCTTAAGTCATTGAAAGCACCCCTAGGCAGGTAATGAAGAGACCACTCAAGAGAATTTTAGTTCTCACGAACTTTTTCAGACACTGGGTTCCCAGTTTCTCTGAAATCATTTTCTCCCGTTAGGTTCCCAACAAGAGACTGCATTTTGCAAACTGAAGTTAGCTCTAACAACTCCTTACTTCAGGTTTGCCTAACTCCACAAACGGTTCTCTCTGTGCATTTGTACATCATCTGGTCAGGTTTATAGCCAATTACAGTCTTTCTCTTGATCCATTAACAAAGGCTATCCCATCTTTCCTCAAGCTGTAGAAGCTGCTGTACCACACAGGAAGGCTTCTGTTGACATAATTTTTGAGATCTTTCATGAGTCCAATGTTCCTCTAACTGAATAAACTTTGAAACTTACTGAAAAATACTTATTTCGTCACAAGCTGGCTTACATTTCATGAATATTATTATATTCTCCTTTATATATTACTACTCATCATAGTAACATGTAAACGTCAAACTCTCTGCTCCTTTTATCAAAAGAAAGAGAAACAAGTAAGTATTTAGTATCTGTCTCAGAATTGTCCATGCCCCAAGTACACTTATAAGAAACTCCTTAGGAAAATCTAGACTTGACTCTTTATTGACGGATCACATACAGAAATGAGAAATTATTAGTCTGTCTATTCTGTTATAGATTTTACTTCATCCTCAGAATATAATCCCATAATGAGAGGTAAATCAGTTCAAATGACAAAACCGATTGCCTTCACTAGAAGTTTCCAACTAGCTAGAGAAAAAAAAAAAGTTGATTTATAAACACACTGTAGATATATCTCTGGGTGTCCATGACATTGAGATGTCTTGAAAATAGTGAGTCTTCCTAATCTCAGAAGGAACCCTAAAACAGTGGACAAGCCAAGGAACTTTTATAGACACCCTGATGGTGCAAAGGAAGTTTCTATTATAAAGGCACTTAAAAGAGTCATTAAAAACTGGCTGATTTAAGCGTTAAGGGACCGCCCTGGCTCACTGTTATACTGTCCAGGCCATCCTTGCAAAGAGACTTGTGACATATCTCCAAACCAAGTCTTCAGTTGAGTTCAAACATACCATTATAGAATGCCACAATTCAGCCTCAACATCAGATAAGAAATAGTGTAAATGACTGGGTTATAAACTACATTAAAAGACTACCTGACATTCTTAGGATGGTAACCTGGTTGAGGCAGAGGAGGTCATGTGAAACCTTGCTCAGATCTTACCATGAGCTCTTTCCACCACAGCAGGAAAAAATTGGCCACTGTTCTAAAGCAACACCGTAGGCAAATTTTTAAAAAAATCATGGAGTATGTCTTTTGTCCATGCCTCACCTGCCAACAGCACAATTCTAGCAAAATTGTCAAGGTGGGACATGGACAGAAGTCAAACTTCAGGACCCATGTAAATACCTTAAAATGGACTCCATACTAGTACCCACTGCAATGGAATACGAATGTGCTCTCATTGTTGTCTGCTTATTTTCAGGATGGGATGAGTCCTTTCTGTCTTGAAGAGCTACAATTCTGAGAACACCAAAAATTCAACTCCGTTTCATGTTTCTTGCTTGGGAAATCCTAAACTACCTTTAGAATTATTGTCATTAATAAATTCTACAAAGCACTACCACTTAATCAAATACACCATCGTCTTTGCCACGTGTTGGCAAACAATGGCTCATGGGAAAAATCCAGTCTTCTGTTTTTAAAAATAAAGTTTTATTGGAACATAAATTCATTTCATATTGTCTATTACCACTTACATGATAAGCAGCAGAGTTGAGTAGTTAACCTAGTTACCAAAGGGTCCACAAACCTAAATTATTTATTATCTGACACTTTATAAAAAATGTTTGTTGATCCCAAGTCTGACCATTCTCCATCTGCAGGCAAATGGAAGGAATTCTCATGTTAAACTGAGCCAAACTTTCCAAAACAATTGAACTTCCTCGGCCCAATGTAATGTCCATAGCTATAGTTCCAAAGACATCAACTCATTTGGCAGTTAGTTGGCTCTCTAGAAGTTAGAAAAGGTTAACTCATAAATCCAATGATATCACTTATGATCTCTGGCTCTACTTTGTTGCAAGATGACATGGTCAAATAGTGCAGGGAACTCATACAGTACACACAGGCTTATCAAAAGATATGAGTGACTTTTCCTCAATGTCCAACTAATCAACTCTTGCATGATCCAAAACCTGGAGACTTGGTGCTTTGGAATAGACATCAAGATGAAAACAGCCTTTGAACACTTCTGAAAGAAATTTATTAGCTACTCTGAACAACTAATGCAGAGGTAAATCTTCAAGACATTGATTCATAGATCTATAAATCCTGGTTAAAGAGACAAATATCATCTTTGGACCATTGGAGGGCCAAGTAGAAAACTTAACCTTAGAGAGGTGAATGACACAGTCTGTTTCATGTTTTGAAATGATCATTTATGCTATTGGCTGTAAAACAACTTGAAGAGAGGAAAAAGTAGGAAAGGAGAATTATTAAATGGCTATCACAACTGTATAGGAAGAGAGAATTATGTTTTGTATAAAGAAAAGAGAATTACATCTATTATATCTAATATTTTTAAAATTTTCTGTGAATTATGAAATATCTATATTAGCAGAAAATACAGATGTAATAAGTATAATTTGAAAATATTGTGTTTAACTCCAGTCACGGGCAAAGAAAACTCACTATATCAAGCAGGAAATTCCCACCTAAGAAGGGAGTAGATGGAGATATTTCCAAGGGCAATAAAAGAGAGCTGTCCAGAGAGAGAAATGTGAGGAGCGAATGGTCAGCTGGACTTTTATTACTCCAGACTGAAAATCTGGTTTCAGAGTGGGTAATGGTTGGGAAAAAACAAATAAACTTAAGACAGTCCCAAGCAGTGAGTCTTATTTTTGGCTTGCTTAAGTACAGAATGGAAAATTTAAAAATCTTTTTAATGAAGTCTGTATACAACATGTGCTACCAGATAGTGAGCTACAAGTGGCTAAGAGAGGGATTGCCTACCAATTTCTCAGAAGTTTTCATGTGTTTTCAGTAGGAAGGTAAAAGACAGCTGAGGACTGGGCCAGCAGTTCTGCCATAAGGCTGCCAGGATGAGGGATAAGGGCATTCAATTTCAGTTGCCCCTGAAAATTATGGGTAATCCTTAGGGGTGGTCTGTTTTAAGAGAAAGAACAAAGCTGGGGCAAGGTGTTCATGAAGGACCAGTGAAACCCAACCAAAGCATGTGAACTGGTCTTGAGTTTATCAGCAGTACACATCAACAGGAAGTGTCATTAGGGTGTCCAGTGATGTAGCAGAGAGGAAACTGCCACAGAGACCAATAATGATCCAGAGGACAGCACAAGATGAAGATCAATTACATAAATTAATAA
The DNA here is from genome assembly GCF_964341445.2 of Mesoplodon mirus. Taxonomy (NCBI): domain Eukaryota; kingdom Metazoa; phylum Chordata; class Mammalia; order Artiodactyla; family Ziphiidae; genus Mesoplodon; species Mesoplodon mirus. The sequence goes on from NC_138980.1 coordinate 77,050,832, forward strand.
AACATTTTATTCATAATCTAGTAGTAGGAAATAAATGAATTATTGACAACTGTGCAATCTTAGAAAACTTTCTCCTTTTCTTAAGAGAATATTCAAATGATGGGTGATTGAGCAAGTCTGGTAATCTGAAGTTAAATCCTTTCAAATTATTTTAGAGTTTGAAGCATCTCAGAGATAAAGATAACTGACATTCTAAAAAGCTACCATAGGCTTTGAAATAGGAAGAGATGAGAGTCAGTCTCTGGTTTCCTGGTAGACCTAATTCAGAATGGTCAGCATCTTAGTCCATTCTGGCTGCTATAACAAAATACCACTGACTAGGTAGCCTTATAAAAAACAGAAATTTACTGATCATAGTCCTGGAGGCTGGGAATTTAAAGATCAAGGTGCCAGCATGATTGTGTTCTGGTGAGGCCCCCTCTTTCTAGTTCACAGATGGCACCTTCTTCCTGTGTCTTCCCACGGTGGGAGGGACCAGTATCCCTCTGGAACCTCTTTCTAAGTCACTAATCCCATTCATAAGGGCTCTGCCTGCATGATCTAGGCACTGCCCAAAGGCCCCATTTCCTGATACTGACATCTATGGGGGTTAGGATTTTAAGATATGAATTTGGAGGGGCCACAAACATTCAGACCACATTGGTCAGCTCTAGAAATTGATGACGTCTGTCAAGGAGAAGTAAGTAGTCCTGCTGCTGTGAAGGAGAGTTAAAGAACATCATTTCACCGACAAGAGAACCAGCCCTCAAAACTGGATAATCGGCGATTTCAGAGGCCATAATATGACCGAGTGTCATAGGTAAGGGTTCAGGGTAAGTTTTCAGAAGACAAAGACCAGAAGATCTCCAAGAAACAAAAAAGAAGGAATTAAGGTTAACAAAGGTGCAGGTTAAACTAATGTATAGAAAAATATTTTCAGGGGACCCAGAGACAAGGACAGGCTTCATAAGATTAAAAAATCAGCAAAAGAGTGAAGATGTGGCCAGAGGTCCCAGAAATGTAAGGACAGAAATATGGTGGATTTGCACAAGATTTAACTAAGAAAATTCACAGTTTCTCAGATGGAATGATGTTTCTAGTAGACTTGAACACTGTGTACTCTGAACTCGGGTTTATGTCTTTATCTAAACATGAAGGCCAATTAAGGAATATTTATCCAATCAACCTTTCCTTTGCTTGTTGTTACTTGATACACTTCATTTTCAACCCTCTTAATGCTTTCATTGTTTTGCTTGGTTTTACTGAAATTCTTTCTTCAATTAGCTCTTTAGAGTATATTCCAATTTGTTAAGGTTAAGACTTAGGTCCATGCTGTTTTGAAAATGTCGGTATGGAGAAGAGCCACGTGTCAAGGCAGCAGTGCCCATCTGTTTGTTTGTCCCTGAGAGATCCAGGAAACTGGTGGGAACAGGCAGTAGAAATGAAAGCAGAGTGTAATCCAGACTAATGTTGACCCCTTCCTTCTGGATTCTTCTTGCCTGGCAGGAACATAAATGGGACTGTAACTGACACTGGAGAGTTCCTCTATTATCTATGCTCCCCTTCTTCCATTAATTATAGGACTCTCACTTGCTATCTATGTGCATAGCTACTAAATTAAAGACTATAATTTCCACCTGCCATAGTAGAAAGGAGGGGCCAGGGACAAGTGACCCAAAGGTAGGTGTGCAACTTTCACAGTATGTCCTAAAAGGATCAAGCCCTCCCCTCTATTTGCCCCATTTCACTACCTAGAATGAAACGTAATAGCAAGAACTTGGGCAACTTTTACTGACTGCTAGATGGAAGATTCTTATACATGGCAGAGCAACACAGTGGAAACATTCTGGGTTTCTAATAACTGTGATACCTCCCTACAGTCCTGGACCAACTCCTGTAATTTTATACAAGAGAGAAAGAAATGTCTACTTCTTAAGTTCTTGTTTACTCAATCTGTTACAGCAGTAAAATCAGTTCTGTAGGTCGCTGACTAAAATAATCTACAAAAACAAATATTTTTACATGTATTGGTAACATTTGTGCAATCATCCAGCTCCATATCAAATCTTCTCATTTCCAATGCATATGGAGAAAATCTAAAATCATAACATCAAGATATTAAAATTTTTATGAAAATACTGTCATTGTCCATTAGCAGCTTGCCAAGATAAATGTGATATATGTCTCTGTCAGTTTTACTAGATGGGTCATATCCTAGATTTAAATTCCTATCTGCTCTGCTCCAAAGCCTATGGTTTAATCACCACCTTTTATTGGATCCCTTTCTTATTATGGAGTTAAATATAAAATTAGCATCAATTTAAAAATCAACACTTGATAATTTTAATGTATTCGTCCAAATGTCAGGAATTTTTATCAATCTTTCTCTTTTGTCAACAGTACTTCAGAGGAAAAATTTGGTAAAAAAAATTTGGTAATTTTACTTTACAAATCTAAGGAATTGTAATATTGAAACCTAGTCCATTGACTCTCTGTCCAGAATAAACAGTTAATGACATTTTTTCTCCATCATTTTTCTATTTTACATTTAGTATATATGACTTGTCCCTGTGAAGGAGAATGGCCACTTCCATTCATTGAGTATGTAAATATAAGGCATTGCATATATTTAAGTAGATATTTTATTTCAGTTTTATGGCAGGCTATGTGACAAGTGTTATTCTCTTTTTCCAGAAAAGAAATTGAGTTTCAGGGAACTAAAAAAACTGACCAAAAAATAAGTGAAGCATTTAACAGTATATATTTAGAAATATTAAAGCATTAGAATTATACATTACTTGAATAAAAATGTTTATTTCAAATGAGGAGAGCATTTTTCCTCATATCTTCCCCAAAGAAAATAAACCACTATTATAGCCATCCAACTCAGAAAACATCACCAAAACTGGTAAAAAATTTCCAATATCAGCAATCTATTGAAAATTAGTGGGTTATGAAACCACTTTTCAAACTTTTATGTAAAGTTTACTACAACATAACAAATATATGCATTACAGAAATAATAAGTGAAATATACAACCATTCCCAGAAATATACATGTATTTATAAACATCCTTGATGTCTTATATTTTCTCAACTATCATAAAGATTTAAAATATACAAAACTTTTGTCTAGTTTTTAGGTTGACATCATATGTCAGGTCAGTTAAAGTCATGAAACGGCATAATGTTGCTAACAAGCCTGTGAAAGTGGAACTGTTGTTCTTATTTTATAGAAGGTCAACCAAAAGAGATTAAGTATTTTGTCCAAGGATGCCCAGCTAAACAAAACTGAGATGGAAATAGATACTAAACCAATTTTTAAAAGTCAGCATTAAAATTGCACAACTCCAGAAAAAAAAAAAAAAGAAAAAATAAAGAATTGTGGTCTGTCTGTTGTTGACAACATGCAGGAATTAATTGTACTGGCTTGGACTTAATTTTCATCTCATCTTCCTTTAGTTTTGTATCTTTGGGTAAAATAGTTAGTCTTTCTAAGTGTAACATCTCTAAAATAGGAACCCAGTTCTGACCATATAAGGTTGTGTACAGTATCAAAAGTGATATGCAAAGTACAGGCACTTACACATATCAATAAATAGTTAAAGGGTTGTTAATATTTTATTATTATTTAGATATTACTTTTGAAGTGATCATTTAGTTTTCCATTTGAAAGCATAGACAGTTGTTCCAAGGGGGAATGTCAAGGGAAAGATAATTTTTTTTTTTTTTTTTTTTTGCGGTACGTGGGCCTCTCACTGTTGTGGCCTCTCGCACTGCGGAGCACAGGCTCCGGACACGCAGGCTCAGCGGCCATGGCTCACGGGCCTAGCCGCTCCGCGGCATGTGGGATCTTCCCAAACCGGGGCACGAACCCGTGTCCCCTGCATCGGCAGGTGGACTCTCAACCACTGCGCCACCAGGGAAGCCCCAAAAGATAATATTTTTAAGTGAATTGAAAGACATAGTTCTGTGGATAAGAACCAAGAGCTGCAAGCCCTAGAAACGCAGTTCTTGTGCTTGTTTTGCTAAGTATACCTCTTCTCATTGCTTCCCACAGTACCTGGCCCTTCGTAAGCACTCAATAAATATTTGTTATTAGACTGACTACTTTATTTCATGAAAAGGCAAAAAGACAGAAACTATATGTGTGAATAAAATTTTTGATAGATTTCATATATTTAGGAATGTAGTTACTGATTTCTCTTACAGGGCATTATTAAGTCAAAGTTGAAGGCAAATTAAACAAGAAGAGCCTCAAAAGAAATCTTAAAGCAATTTTAATCTATGACACTGCTTTCTGAAGAATATTACTGGGCTAATTAAAGAAAGCTGAATTCAAGGATGTCTGTGCTCCAAGCTCAGCAAACCCTGAGATTTCTCAATGCTAATTTTCTGAGGTTCTAAACTATTGCCTTTCTTAATATTAATTTATAAAAACAATGAACTGTATAGGTTCTTTTAAAAAAATAAAAGAAGAGGTAATGTCGTTTTAATCTAAAAGCAAAGTATATCCTTCACAAGCATGATAGAAACTTAGAAGTTATACACAAGGTGCATTTCATTACATAAAAATTAAAATTTTAATACTAACTCATTTAGAAAAATCTACCAGAAGTAAATTGAAAAAGACAGAGGACCAACTGGGAAAATTTTTTTCTACAATATAAGCGAAGGAGCTTTTATTGTTGTTGTTTCAGCCCCCAAGGAATTTCATTTCTACAAATTTTCCATACAAATAGCCTAACAATTCATAGAAGTTATTTGCAGCACCTCTGGAAAGGAAGTAGCCTGGAAACAGGATTAGTTAGATAAATCATATTATCTCTACACCATTTTATACTTATATAGTCATTAAAATAAATGTCTTAGCTATGACAAGATTTACAAGTTATGCCAGGTAAAAAGAGAGAGTTCCTAAACATTATTTATAGTGTGGTTCTATTTACAGTTCTGGAGGGATGCAGAAGAAAACATACTCCTAGGTGAGCAGTTTGAGATTGGGAAAGAGAATTTGTAATATTTATGTAATATGTACTTGCACTGTTAACATTTTTTCACAAAAGACAGTTATTACTTCTAAGTATTTTTTAAAAGAATGAAAACCATCTGTCATATTAAATGGGAAAATGGTACTTTATTTTTTAAAGAATTCAATTTTCTTTTGTAATTTTGAAGTAACACTTCTTTACCTCTTTTCAGCCACAGCAAGTTTAACGGGTTTAATCTCAAGCCAATGCAATTTTGAAAGAAAATTTACTATTCTGTATTCACACAGTAGCGTGAAAGTAGTGAAGGGGTTTACAGTAACAATTATGACATTCCATGTAAGAATTTCTTCAACGGAATAATTCTTCTTAAGTGAAAAACTAATTTGAAATACATTCTCTCTCACCGGTCAGAAATCTGAAATTTAGTATTCTCTCTCTCCAAAGGAAGATCTGAGATCTTCTGAAAGCACAGGAAAGAGCTTAATAGAACGTTTTCCCCTGGTCTTTGAGTTGACGATTAATTTATTCATAACTTTATTGATTTTTCTTTGTGTAATAGACACAGATAATCACAGCAGCTTTAAAAATAATTATCTATATTTTTATCAAAAATAGCCATAGTTATTATTTCTTCTGTGAAAAGAACATTCTTGTAAATTAATTCAACCTAACACTTGAAATCAATACTTCTAAAACCTTTTTACTATTTTTGCTTAGTAGCTTTCCTACTGCAGAAAAAGTTTAATTTTATAAGTGAAAACACATTTCAAATATGTTAATTTAGCAACAGCGATACGTTTTTTAGTAGTTTGAAACACCTACACTAGAATGTCAAGCATATAATGATTAGTAGGCACCATCTTCCAAGTCAGTACACAGCAGCGCAATATAATATTATACTGTAATATCAAATATATTCTGGGAATTCCAGACCAGGACAAAGAATACATATGTTAAGTCAATGACTTGGAAAAAGCATTAAAAGTGTTGGCTGTTTTGAAGGTTTTGCTCCCAAGCAACATTTTAATTTAAACTTTTAAGATAAGCTAAAAGTGTGATATCCAATGTTACTGCTTCATGTTTGCAACTCAGGCTTCTAATTATCTAGCTTGAGGCCATCACTTATCCCTCTGCACCTTCAGAAAGATGAGAAATGGAGCCAGGTTCCATTTCCCTTCTCTTCACGCCACTTGTGTTACTTGCTTGGGGCTCCTTTTAAAGCTAAGAAGGAATAAGAATTTGGCCCTTTGTTTCAGAATGGATAGTTAATCCCCCGTAAATAAATTCCTCTGATCAACCCACTTCTAATTAGGATTGGACCTTTTCTCCTGTTTCAGAACTTTTCTGTGGGATTTAGAAGGTCTGGTGAATATTATACACTAAGAATAAACATACTGTGTTGATGTAACTGGCATTTCAAAATAGCTTTTCCAATTAACATAACATTTTCTTCACTTTTAAAGTAGCCCTTCAACAGGATATTTTTGAAATAAACTGCAGAAAACTTCAAGATCATTTTATTTTATGACTATGTGTGTTTCTTCCTTTATATGAATTGAATGAAGTCCCATCCCTGTAAAAGCCCAGCGTCCTTTAATTATCCCAATGGGAAATTAAGAGCAGTAGTATTATATTTGGTTGGTGGATTTACTGGATGTGACCAAAAGCCAATAAGATGAGCTCCAATTTGATCTGACCCAACCCAAAAGATTAATTCTGTCAAAAATGTTTATATGTAAAGCAGAATGTCCACGCTTTTTAAAAAGGAGGATGGGTTTATGGTTAGGCAATTAAACAAAATTTTACAATGTGATTTTTCAAGCATATGAATTTATACCTAATGAAAGGTATACTGGCTCTGGGTCTAGAGTCATGAGTTCTAAACCAAGATTTATTAATTATCTCAGCTCTCCAGATGGCATATCTATGTGATAATTATTTTCCACTCAACTAATTTATTCAATATATATTTATAAAGTTGGCAAAGAGGAGAAGTTTAGTAAAATATTGTGAGCTCCTTAAGAACAGGGACAATGGTTTGTCTCATTTTAATATCCAAGCCTCTGGAACAAAGGAGATTTAATATATTATTGTGGATCTGAATAAAATTAGATTTACTGATTGTCAAAATTGCCAAATACTCTTTTTATCTTCTCTGCAGCCATTCTCTTTTCTTTCCAGACAACAGAACAACAATGTGCCTAGCCCCAGTGTCCAAGACAATTTTGGTGGCATCACTGGCAGTAGGACAGAACTTAAACCCATTCCTTGTTAGTGAAATATAAGGGGAAGTCTCCGGGAGAAGGATTTCTGGGAAAGATAAAAGGTCAGAGTGAAGTCAAGAGAACATCTAAGTTCTCTCCTTCCTGATTGAGGTGCTATCATGCAAGAATGTGATCATCACTAATATACAAAGATAGGCAGACCAGAAAACTATAAAAAAAATTGGGTCCTTATTTACCTAATTGCACAAACAAATCAAAATAATAACATCTGCAAATAATGACAATTTTACTTCTTCCTTTCTGATCTGAATGCCTTGCCTAATTCCTCTAGCTAGGACTTCCAGTACTATATTGGAACAACATAAGAGTGGTGTAAGAGTGGTGTAAGAGTAAGAGTGGTGAGAGTGAGCATCCTTGTCTTGCTCCCGATCTTAGAGGCAGAAAAATCAACAAGGAAATATTGGAATTGAACCATACTTTAGACCAAACGGACTTAACAGATATATATACAACATTCCATCTAACACCAGCAGAATACACATTCTGCTCAAGTGTACACAGAGCATTTTCCAGGATAAATCATATGACAGGACATAAAACAAGTTTTAGAAAATTTAAGATGATTGAAATCACACCAAATGTCTTTTCTGACCACAGTGGTATGAAAACAGAAATCAACAAAAAAAGGAAAGATGGAAAATCTACAAATATGTGGAAACTGAACAACATACTTTTGGACAACCAATGGGTGAAATAAGAAATCAAAAGGGAAGTTAAAAAATTCAAAATAAATGAAAATGGAAATACAGTATACCAAAAACCCATGGGATATTGTAAAGTAGTTCTGAGAGGAAAGTTTATAGTAACAGATGCAAATATTAAGAAATTAGAAAGATCCCAAACAACCTGATCATATATCTCAATGAACTAGAAAACAAAGGACAAATTAAGCCCAAAGTTAGCAGAAAGAAGGAAATAATAAAGATCAGAGCAAAAATAAATGCAATAGAGACTAGGGAAAAATAGAAAGCATCAATGAAACTAAGAACTGATTTTTTGAAAAGATAAAATTGACAAAACTTAAGCTAGACTAAGAAAAAAGAGAAGAATCAAATAAAGTTAGAAATTAAAGAGACATTACAAATTATACTACAGAAATACAAAAGATTATAAGAGACTACTATGAAACATTACCTGCCAAGAAATTAGATAACCTAGAAGAAATGAATAAATTCCTAGAAACACAACCTACTAAGGCTGAATCAGACAAAAAAAATAGAAAATCTGAACAGACCAATAATGAATAAAGATTTAATGTATTATCAAAAACCTCCTGACACAGAAACCCATAGCAGCAGATGGCTTCAATGGCAAATTCTACCAAACATTTAAAGAAGAATTGATACCAACCCTCTCAAACTCCTCCAGAAGACTGCAGAGTAGACAACAGTTTCAAACTCATTCTATGAGGCCAGCATTATCCTGATACCAAAGCCAGATAAGGAAACTATGAAAAAAGAGAGCTATAAACCAATATCTCTGATGAAAATAGATGAGAAAATTCTCAACAAAATGTTAGCAAACTAAATTCAAGAACACATTAGAGGAATTGTACACCAGGACCAAGTGGAATTCATCCCTAGATTGCAAAGATGGTTTAACATATGCAAATTAATAAATATGATATACCACAATAATAGAATGAAATATTCAAAGTACATGATCATCTCAATAGATGCAGAAAAAGCATTTGACAAAATACAACATTCTCTCATGATAACAACTCTCAACAAACTGGGTAGAGAAGGAAAATACCTCAACATATTAAAGACCTTATATGACAAATTCTCAATTAATAGTACAAACTCAATGGTGAAAAACAGAATCATAGAATTATTAAAGCTGAAGAAAAGCTTCCAGGATTGGAGTGACTTATCCAAGATGACCTCACTAGTTACTTTCAAAAATGGAGCAAATGTTTAGGCTTCTATATATCTGCTTCACTGTTCTCTCTCCACTGTGCTGCTTAATTATTGTCTCCATGCAGAAGAAAGTTTTCAAGATTACATTACTTAAAAGGACCATTTCTTGCTCTAGGGAAGTTTATACTTCTCAAGTATACGTGGATTTTAATGTTATTTTCAGTTGCATGAAATCATCTACTTTGACCATGTTTTGTACTTGTTTGAAAACTTTGAATGATTTCTTATGTTGTAAAGAATAAACCCCAAAACATTCATTTGGCATCAAGTTACCTCATTTTCAATCTATATCCTACTCTCCCCCTTATTCCCTACTCATAACTAACTCTCTTTCTAACTCATTTATTTACTCATTGTCATCCAAACATGGTTTGTGTTTTCCTTCTCTTCATTCCTATACCTATATCTTTCTTCAGGAAGATCCACTGATAAAATTTAAGTGATCCATAAGCACTTCAGCTTTTGTCAAACTTCCCAAAATTCTAAGAAGCTCTCTTCTGGTATATCATTCACTGCCATCTCCTATTGAACTCCTTTTTACCTATCTGTAGAATCACCCCAATGCCTTTTCTACTAACATCTCCCACACTGTTTGTGCCATACCAAAATAAACTGTTGAGAATCTCTGAGGAGTCCTAATAAATAACATTCCTCTTCACAAGTTGGGTTATAAAAACAGTGTTACATTGTTTAGCAAGTAAAATACCATACTTATTACTGACAAAGTCCAAGATCTATTAGTCAAGTGGTCTTCCTCATGTTGGACCTTAGCATCAGGCAAATGGATTCACCTGGTCACATTTATTATTAGACCAGGGTCAGCTTCTACTAATGGAGTAGATCCCTGAACAACTTATACATGAACAGGCAATGAAGAACCCTCGTTCCCTATGAGCAGGTTCACCTCTAAGAGGGAGAAGGATTCTGTGAGAAGTGAGTTAAGAATGAGTAGTAAATAAGCCACAGAGATTGAATGCACAATATAATGAATATAGACAATAGTACTGTATTATAACTATGTAATGTGATAAATATTGCTACATGGGAATCATATTACAATATATAAAAGTATCAACGTAACACACCTAATAACATATTTTAAAACTCAACTCATCAAATGTGAAACTTTATCAAATTCTTCTAATCCAGGTACAAAAAACATACAATTATTTTTGTTTATAAATAAGGTAACAAATTGGAGTTTCTTTGATTAAGCTAGAAGTCACGTTTTAAATGTACCATTAAAACTCGGTAAGTGGGTAGCATTGACTTGAGACTTCTATAACTGGAAGAATAGCCATTCTCTGGCTTCAGCCCTTACAGACAGACATACTGATTATGGTTTCAGTGAGTGTTTCTGAAAATGGCTATTACCCCCACTTGGAGCACAGAATGTATACACATCCTTTCAAAAGGTTATACTTCCAACATTTAAATACAGGTCTCTTTATAGAAATGGCACATATAAGCTATCTTGCTTATAAGGCACGCATTTTAGTTGTTGTGAATAAGAATGGTAGAGAGCCTTTGAACAGAAGGATAAAGAATTGATATTTAGAACAAAGAGACAACATAAACACAGTTTTTATGAAAATTGTGCAGCATAGTCATAATGTATGTCTTAACATGAATTAAAGTATAAGCTTCATTTTGTGTAATTAAAAACACTATAATATTGTACAAATATAACCTTTACTCTATGCTATATAAGTATGCAATACACATTTATACTCAAAGTTATGTACATCCAACCAAGTTTAGTATTATTTATGAAAATACTTTTGACTCTAAGATAACTTTTTGTCTTACGTAATGACTTTACAATCTAAAATGGTGTAAAAACTTTACAAAAAAACCTTTAATTTTGATATTTTATAATAGAATTATAAAATTCAGTTAATTTTCAGTTAATTCATTCAGTTAATTCCAGTGGTTGATGAAGAACGCTGTAGTATATGTAAAGACATTTAAAAGGTTATTGTGTGTGTGCTTTTGTGCATTGCTATACATATGTAAGATGAAGAGTACATGTAAGATGTAGGACAGAGATGCCATCCTGCCTCTCCTTTATCTAACTCTATCCAATTTCTATCAGTTTTGATCATAACACTGATGAATATCATATTTTTTGTAATTTTAATTATCCTAAAACATGTTGGTATTTTTAAAATTTTAAACTACATGCATATCCATAACCCCCTGCTCTTATGTACATATATTTAAACACATGGATAAAAATGCACAGAAACAACATACAGTATGCAAACACATCTATAAGTTCTAAGTCTTAAAGATTAAGTAACAGGAGATTACATGGGAAAAAAAATTACAAGATATGTGAGTGGAATATATAATAGGTAGGGAATAGAAGGCGGGTGGCAGGTTTGGGGCATTTGGTACAAGATGAGTGCCTTTACTTACAGTGTACTTTCCTTCATATTTTTATTATAGAAAGTAGTGAATTTGACTCCTTGGGTGTTTGGACAATGTCTTATTCACTTTTGTATCTCCAATCCCAGCACATCATGTAATAGACACTTCATGCTCAAGAAGTGTTTCAAAATTAATTATTAAAAACATTACTGTGAATCAGTTACTACTAAATCTGAAATCCTGTCTGATATTAAAAAAATTTTTAAATACATCTAAAGTTCTCTCCACAATCAACTCTCTACAAAACTACTAAAAAATATAGCTCTTGCTCATACTTGGAGCTTACATTTGCCATGTAAAACAATAAATGATTTAAAATCAGCCTTTTTATCCATTAATGGTTCAGTATAAGAAATAACAATAAATAAGAGTATTAAATATGTCATGCATTATTGTCTTTTTATCTACTATTTGATTTTCATTAAATTAAAAGCAATATTAATCATTATAGTAAGGCATGGCTGAGCTGTAGTGAAATAAAATTACAATCAAAGACAATGTTTGATTCTCTGTCCAGATTTCAGAAATCAAAGCCCTCAATTATAACTGAAACAGCAGCTGTGGATGTTTTGAAGTAAGTTGACCAGTTTAAGTACCCAGGAATCCCAGGAATCATCTTGCCAGAGTTTCTTTTTTTTGCTAACATGTGACTTTTATTCTCTCCAAGGTGGGCTAAGTTTGAGTCTTAAGAAAAAAAAAGGAAAGAGGGAGAAGAGATTGCTTTTAATAAATCAATGATCTAACTTAAGAGACTATTTTGATCTTAAATATGAAGCAGTCTCTTGGAGTTGAGAAATAACAAGTCCTAAATCTCATTCTGTTCTTTGAAAAGAACTCACAAGCTGGTAATCGTATGCATTTTTTTTTTAGGTAAATTAACTTGAATGTAAACTTTGAACTGATTTCCTAGTGCGTTTTCTAGAATTTTGTTGGCAAACGATTTCCCTAAGGACGCACTGAGTAGAATGATGGTTTTAATCAAGCAAATGTTTTCCTTTTAAAGAACCAATCAGCCACTACACAGATGATATGATCTTACCACACAAAAGTATGAGGAAAATAAAATATTTAAATAATATTAGCATAAAAATTATTCTTGAGATTTGCATGTTTTCATATTGGGTTTTGGAACTTAGAAAATTCCAGTTAGTCTCTTGATCTGTTAATGGTTCTGTATAATCCACCTAAAGAAACCCCTAAATAATTTCTTATTTATAGTACCTAGGATATTGTGGTAGCCCAACTGATTTAACAAACTAACACTGCTTCTATCTCCTTCAATTATACACTGTGCACTTAGATCAAGATGGGAAAAGGATGGCAACAGTATCAGTAAGTGTTTGTATTTTCCCACATGATAAAGATCAGATGAATTTAAGAGCTAGAGAGACAAATTTCATTTGTTTTATTTATTAAGTACATTTTTGGTTGTGATTCCTCATTCCTTCTCACTTTAAAAGAAGAGAAAATAATACAGGTTGCCCCTCAAGCTATTAGTCAAGTGACCTACTTTCAGGCATCCCTCTCCTGGGTTTGGCCAGCTCTGATTTTTCCCAGATGACCATATTCTCTTTTATTCCCATGCAGGCATTTTTAATGTTTTAAAAGGAAATTGTGGAGTTCCTCCAAAATCTGTGGTCAGAACACAAATATTTTTGAAATAGTCTCGTTCCCAGCCTGCGGCAGCTATCAACAACATCACCCAGAGTTCATTTTGAAAGAAAATCTTTGATAGATCATTAAGAGAAATTTTAAAAAAGTTTAATAACCCATCATTCTCTTTCTTAGGACAGCCAACTGTACACAATTCACATGCTTGCAAGTATTTTTTCCTATGCCTTGTCTTTAGAAATCTAGGTTTGTTGTTGGTGACAATCATTATTATCATTTAATGATAAAGTTATTATCACTCAAATATGTAGGAATGGAAAAACTATTTTAGAAATGATAAACTACATCATGTATAGGAAATAAAGCCAATATCTTTTCCCTAGTAGGAGAGGAAAGAACAGAACATGCAGGTCATTAAACTTCTGGTGGATGTGACATAAGCATAAAGATGGCCAGGACTTGTGAAATCTTTTTTGTGAAATAAAAAGAAAAGTGGAAAGGAAAAAGAAACTATGGATTTTCCCTAATTAAAAGTCTCTGGGCAAAACTGCCTAACACGCAACCTGAATATTATACATACTCATATATAAACTACTGTAACTAATTAATTCTCCCTTTCCTCTTACTATTTTATGTAACAAAGTGGTGGTAATTAACATCATAATTTGGTGTTTGCATTAGAGAGCACTGAGGTAAGATTTTGACTAAACTGAGGAGGAATTAATGCTGGGGATAGGTGTCAGGACAGCTATCAGAAGATGGATACAAGAACTATTGAGATTTTTGTCTCTCTCCTTTTTGAGTAGATCTTTGTAAGAGGGGTGGTTGTTAGTTGCTTCATATTGAGTGGAAGCACAAATTTGTTGTTTTATACATTAGATACATATAGAAAGCTGTATAGGAATGACTAACCTGCATTAAAATGTTTCGCCTGTCTACAATGTCATTACTTTCATACTATATCACCATAAATTTCCCCAATATTTCTCACCCTTTTCAAGTATAATCTAAAAATATGGCTTTCCCCAACTACCTATATTCAATATGGTCCTTCCATCCTTGGTGTTAACAGTCTTAAGTTTCTATCATGGTAATTTGTGAAGGTGAGTCAGTCTCAGCTTTGTGAACGCATGGAGACTGATGTCTCTAGAAAAGTCTCACAACTGTCCCCTAGCAGTGACCACTGGAATAAAAGATCCAGAAAGTACCTGAGACTGCAGCTAGATATGTCCCTTTGAGGATAACTGATGGCCCATTTCTGGGCTTCGGTGGTGATACATCCCCACCACGGAGGGACAACAAATTATTCTGAAAACTGAAATAACTATTATGTTATAGATAATGTCGGAAAGACATTCCCATAAGACTGGGGCCATTCCGCAGAATTTATAGATAAAATGGAAGTGGTATACATAGGAACATGCTCCTGACTGGGGCTCTGGCATGTGTGGGTGGGACGGGAGGAGGGTTGGTTAGGGAGATCATAGTATCCATTACCAGGTTGCAGCCCTTCTTTGGGGACTAATGACAGAATCCCCAGAATTGTCAGCTCATAAACCCTAAGATTTTTCTCCTGTGAAAGTATACCAAACTTTCTGGTGTGCGATGGACATTCATGAATTTAGGAATACAGTTTGGAAATCTGCCAATATTTTCCTTGCATTGATAAAAACCTTAGTTGATGGGGGCAAGTGTAAGACTATACATTGGGCAGAATTGAGGGCAGTGTGTCTGGCAGTTCAAAAATAATTGAGCTCTTACCTATGAAAAATTTTTATTTGTATGGACTTGTGAGTAATGTCCAATTGCCTTGCTGTGTGGTCAGGCAAGTACATCCTAGATGATTGTATAATTAAGAATATATCTGTATGGGGAATGCACTTATGGAAATAAAGGAATAAATAAAGGAATTCCAAGAAAGAATTACATTGAGACCATGTAGTTACTCAACAGAAAAATTCAACTACTAGTTCAGAAAAGACTGGAGTGCAAAAGCTGATGCCTTTATTTGAATCTTAGATGTAGTGGCTTCAAATGGATCTGACTGGAATAGACATGAATCCTTTTGGGGGCTTCACTTATCCTGTAAAGGAAGCAGTAGCTGAGATGCCCCTAAAATTTTTCAAAAAGAATATTTATCAGTTTTGACCCAGGCTACATTTCATTCAACCGAGGTATACATTTCACTAAAATGCATAACATCACATAGACTTAGGTCCCTTCTCATACTGAAAATAAAAGTTTGACTGAGAACTAGAATGGGTAATTAAAAATAAGATTAATAAAAAATGGGGGTAGTAGGGATGTGAAGGGCTGGGTGACTTGATTGGGTAAAGGTACAGGACATCTGAAGACAGTAGTAGTAGCAGAGGGAGCAGCTTTGTCAAGCTTTCTGTGGTGTGGAAGTGGGAATGAGGTGGGGATTAATGCAACCACAAACTATCTTTCTCACCTTACATATTCTTTTCCTTGTCTTGTCAGTGTCAGGTATACTGTGCCTGTGACTGCACGTGCTAAAGTAATTTAATTCCTCTGAATTTGTGTAAATTCTTAATGGAACAATGGCAGGATAGTGTCTTCATTTTGTGTGGTTGAATGGGGATTGACTATAAGTGCATCTCCATTGTCTAGTTATTAAAATTGCCCCATTCCATTCCTTTAAGCTGTGTCTGGACAAAAAGGAACCTCTAAGGAAGCTTTATCTGTCCTGTTGATCAGTGGGTAACTGACTCAGAGATCTTACCCAAGGTGGCTGAGCCTGGATTAAGACAGGTAACAAATGAAATTTTAAAAGGCAAAACAAAACAAAAGTTAATTCTGGCAGAAGAGAGTCACCATTTAAATCGGTGATGATGTCTTAAAGAAAGAGAACATCTCAGGTCTGAAGAATAATTTTCTTAGTTGTTTCTTTTAGATGTAGTGCCATTTCATGGCCACTGCTGGAAGAAATCCCTGGATTTGTTTTCTGCTGGGAAGGGTATTTGAATGAAGATGACTATAAGATTTACCCAAAGAAGTCTCTTTGGGTGGTTTAGAGGAAAGATACCAATCAGCATCCCTTGATGATGCTAGCTGAAGACCAACCTGAGTAATAGTAGTTTTGAATTACCAGTTGGATTGTGTGTTTTGTGTTTGCGTTGTGTTGTGTTTGGTTTTCCTACCTTTGCACTAAAATAGGCATATTGCTCCTGGCAGCTGGTAGCTGATGTCCTGTGTTGCTGTGAATCAGGATGTTGCTTGTTAAGGTAACTACCTAGAATCTGAAGGGCAACATGTGTTAGCACCTGCATTGTACATTTTTTTTTTAAGTTTTACTATGTGTGAATGTATATGGGATGCTACCCAAAAGGGAATTTAAAGAATTAGATATGCAAAATGGTGACTATCGCCATGATATAGCAGTCACGCATCACTGGTGATTTGCCCTAGTGCATGTAATAGGCAATTTTGGAAGCCTTATGACACTCTCAAACTTTACAGTAACTAGAAGCAGAATAAGCTTTACTGATAATCTCATGGGGTGCTTAATATTTTGGGGGATACACAATACACTTGGTACTTTCTTAGAATTTCCCTTTATCTGCTTACATTCCCATCTGTTCTTGCATGTTTTCTACTTTTCCATTAGAGCCATTAAGCATACTTCCTCTAAATTCATGGTCTGATAATTCCAACATCTCTGCCATATCTGATTCTTCTTCTGATGTTTGCCCTCTTCAGACTGTGTTTATTGCCTATTACTATGCCTTGTAATTTTTCACTGAAAGCTGGGCGTAATATATTGGGTGAAAGAAACTCTGGTAAGTAGACCTTCAGTGATGTAATGGTGGGCTGTGGGGTTAGGGGAGTGTTCTATAGTCCTATGATTATGTCTCAGTTTTTTAGTGGGCCTATGCCCATAAGCTGTGAATTTCTCAAGTGCTTCTCTGTCCAGGAGCTAGAGTTGGATATTTCCCTTTCCCCAGGTTGGTTACACTGTGATAAAACTCTAATTGGTTAGGCTCAAGCAAGACAGTTTCTCCTGAGGGCAGGCCTTGTTAAGAACAGACTATCCTGACATAGTCCAAAGTGATTATTTTTGCCCTTTCCTGACTGAAAACACAGATTTTTCCCTGATATTCACTGTGAGAACCTGGTAGAGCTCTACAAGGTAAAACTCACAAGTATGGGAGTTCCCTTGGAGTTTGAAAGTCTGAGATGTCTACATTGAGCCTCCAGCAATTCATCAATTACATTTCAGGCTTTCCTACTCTGTTACTGGTTTCCACAGAGGTTTCTACTTATGGATTTCTACCCTGGGAAGTTGTGATTCTCCATATCTGCCCATCTGTCTCTGCAACGGTCATGACAGTGACCTCACCTCTCTAACATATATGAGAAGAGTTGTTGATTTTCCAGCTTGCTTGCCCTTTTACTGTTGTTAGGTTGGAGCTTATAAGCTCCTTACACGCTGGATCAGAAACTAGAAGTCCTCCACAATACACCTGAGTTGCACCCAGGCCATAAGTACTCAGAAGCAAACACTTTTTGGCATTTCCCTCAACACTGGCCCCAACATACCAAGAGGAAGTTGGGGTTTGGGGAACCAGTGTATTAAATCATGGGACTGAATCAAGACAGAAACCTAGCTTTGAAAAAGTTGTACATGCAGGTGAACACCTCTTTCCAAACCTTTAAAAAGCTACAAATAATTATGGCTAAATGGGGTAAAAGCATAGTCCAGTTGGTAAAGAAATACCAGAAATTTGTATAATCAAAGTCAATGTGTTTTTTCCCCCAACTGTTCATTAGATAATAGAGGTCCCAGTAGTTGTTGATGTTTTGATATGTAAGTATGTTTATTTTTATGCAACAAATACTGTAGAAGTGCTGTATTAAGAATTATAATGTAGGGGATTCCCTGGTGGCGCAGTGGTTGAGAGTCCACCTGCCGATGCAGGGGACACGGGTTCGTGCCCTGGTCCGGGAAGATCCCACATGCCGCGGAGCGGCTGGGCCCATGAGCCATGGCCACTGAGCCTGCGCGTCCGGAGCCTGTGCTCCGCAACAGGAAAGGCCACAACAGTGAGAGGCCCGCATACCACACACACAAAAAAGAATTATAAGATAAAGATGGAGGAAATGTAACAAAAATATTGAGAAGGGTTGGGAAGAAACTGGAAGTAAGGGTTAACAGGTGATTCTGTGGCCTTTCTTCTAGCTTCAGGGAAACCTGAGTACTTAACCATTGGCTGAATCTTCCTTGTAACACTAGCTTATAGAATTAATAGGCGTATACTTATATTTAATCCCAGATAAATCAGAATCTGATTGAGGATAATGTACCAAACTAAGCATCAGTGCCTCATAACTGACATTGTTTTTCAAGTAATGAATAATCAGTATTGATAAGATTCAGCTACAATTAGAGACTGGGCAGGCAGGAATCATGTTCACTTGAGGATGGCATGTGACTAGCATTATACAAAAGCTGAAGCAGCCCTAGAGCTGATGGCTTTCCTCAACAGAGACTGTCCAGCTCCACTCAGCCTCATATGTTTAACTGCAGGTACCCCAAGTATGAAAGGGCATGAGACACTATGCCCAGGAGTCATTAGACTCAGCTGTGTTGTTGCTGCATTTTGTTCTATAGTCTTTCTTAGAGCTGAGAGAACTCTGTGCTATATGAATGTGTGTTCTATGAGTGTGATTTTCAATCCAAATGCAAGACCACTATTGCTAAAAGAAAATTCAAGCAAGAAGACACTGCAATGTATATACTGAAAATCATTATGTTTCTGGAGATCTAAGTGAACCACTGGACCAATAGGAACTATGATATATGCATTCTGAGTCCCGAATGTCTCTAAGTTTGGTTTCTTCCCAACCCTTGTCAATATCAAATTCAGGAACAATGTGGCTGATTTAAATATGTTGAGAATGTCTGATCTGGCAGTTCTCCATCTAGGTATATAACCTAGAAAACTCTTACACATACATGGTGACATGGTCAGACAACATATTAGACTGAACGATATAAATTTGCCAACATTTGACTCATATTTATGGTTGTACAGTTAAAATAAATGAAATGAATGTACATGTAGACATAGATAAATCTAAAAAGGAGAGTGGAAAAGTTGTTGCAAAGGAAATACAAAGTGTGATTTTTTTTCTTTTAGAAAACAAATAAACATTCAAATATACCAAAAAAATATTAAGTGGTGTTTATGGACATGCACCTTTTTAGTAAAAGTATAAAAACTTGAATGGGTGGAACGTACATACACTTTTTTGTACATTTTGAACTAAAATGTTTGCATTTGTGTGTTTATTTTGAAGAAGGAACTGCAAGGATGTAAATGGAGTGGCAATAACAACAGGAAAAGGAGATAATGAGGAAGAAGAAGTGGCAAAAAATAAGCATAATACTGTCAAAATATAGCTGATATACACACAAAAATAACGCAACTCTCCCAGGTCAGGGTGACTTCAACATAGATCTGCAGGATCCAGGGGACATAATCAACACACAATTTTGGAAGTTTTATGTGAATCCATTTTAAGATTGTAAATCAGCTAATCAAAACTTTATGCCTTTTTTTTTTTTTTTCTTTTTTGCGGTACGTGGGCCTTTCACTGTTGTGGCCTCTCTCCTTGCGGAGCACAGGCTCCGGACGCGCAGGCTCAATGGCCAGGCTCACTGGCCCAGCCACTCCGCGGCACGTGGGATCTTCCCGGACCGGGGCATGAACCTGTGTCCCCTGCATCGGCAGGCGGACTCTCAACCACTGCACCACCAGGGAAGCCCTATGCCTATTTTTGTATTTTGAAAATATTCTGTTTATCTTCCTCCTCTTGAAAAACTTTTATTTTTCTGATTTACTAGAGCATGCTTCTCGAAATTTTCTGCAATATTTCAGGCTTGAATTCATCCCTGTTTTCTGTTTTTTCCTCTTCTCTCTCTCCCCCGCCCCGACCCCCTTACTGACTCTTTCTCTTATCGTATGATTCTTTGAACTATTCTATTTTTTGTAGCATAAGTTTCTTGTGGGTATAAATTTTAGTTGATATAATACAACTAACAAAATCGTTCTATGTCTTTTTTCTACTTCTGTATAGCCATTTAATATATACCGTATCTAACAACTAGCAAAAAAGAAAAAAGGATATATATGTAATATCAGAGCCATTATGGCATAAAACAGGATTCATCTAAACCAGGTATCTTAATACTAGTTTTGGAACAAACAACAAATTCATCTAGTTTTAGCAAAGTCTCATAATGACTCCGATCACTACTTGCAGATACAACAGGAATTAAAATGTCTTACAAATATAATATTTGTAAAGGATGAAACCTAACCCATAACACACTTAGGAAATTAACAGTATGGTATTCTAATGCTGTAGTGTAGTAATAGGTTTTGAAATAAAAGCTCGGAAAAAAATCCACCTTAGCCTTTTATACAAACAACACATTTAATGAATAAATAAAGTTTAGATAGAAAGATAGATTGCATTAAATGTAAAGGCCATGGTGGATCCTTTTTCAAATCTTTTGAAAATATACACATGGGGGATATGGGCATGCAAGAGACCGAGAGTGTGGTTTAAAAAAAAAATTAAGATCTAGAGAAGTTCTAGTGAAAAATAGTTGTTCCACACAGGTACTCTGTTTTACGTTGAGAGAACTTTGCTTGGTAAAAATGAACCAAAAAAATTAAACTACAATTAGGTTGTAGTTAGTACTAAATTTCCAGGTATAGTTATGATACTTTAATTCAGCAGTTTTCTTCTGGTAAGTTATAGCTTCATATCAGAAGAGTCCATTTTCCAAATTCATAGTTGCTTAATTTGGAAAAGTATATTCTTAGCAGTTGTATGATTTAATGTCTCTTTACAAGAAAAGGATCATTTTACCATTAATTTCAAGTAATCAGAAAAGTAGGATTAGAATAACTCTGAGTAATTTGTACATGCTCCATTCTAGACTCTATGAAAATATAATACAGAAGGGCAAGCCAAACACTTAAAACAAGAAGATGTCAAAAATAAATCCTATGGGAGGGAGGCTCAAGAGGGAGGGGATATGGGGACATATGTATGCATATGGCTGATTCACTTTGTTGTATAGCAGAACCTAACACACCACTGTAAAGCAATTATACTCCAATAAAGATATAAAAAATTAAAAAATTGAAAAAAGGCAAATAAATAAATCCTTTGCAGCTAATAGGCTTAAGCTATGGAGAAGTAATAGAAGGAATAGAAAGGAACATTTCATAATGATATATGGGTAAGAAGAAATAAAGATCCTGAAAGGATATGCACTTACTAACAGGAATTCAAAATACTGACAGAATTTAAAAAGTGATGAATCTACAATTATACCTTGGCTTCCTGTACACAACTCTCAGTAACAGACAGTATAAGAAGACTGAAGATTAGTAAGGCTATAGAAGATCTGAATAATACAATCTACCAAGTTTTCCTAATTGACACATAAAATCCTACACCTGACAATGGAACACATAATCATTTGAAGTACACACAAAAAGTTTAGAAGGAAACAATTTGATGGTCCATAAAACAACTTTCAATGACTTTAAGAGGACTTAAATCGTACAAAGTATGTATACTGGCGCAAATGGGATTAGACTGGAAACTAAAGAATGTGTTTCTAAATAATCCATGGGTCAAAATATCACTAAGGAAATGATAAAATATGTTTAACTAAAAGAAAATGAAAGCATATATCAATGTATCATAACCTATGAATAAAAACCACAGTGTCAAAAGTTCCACTAGGGCTTCCCTGGTGGTGCAGTGGTTGAGAGTCCGCCTGCCAATGCAGGGGACACGGGTTCATGCCCCGGTCCGGGAAGATCCTACATGTCGCGGAGCGGCTGGGCCCGTGAGCCATGGCCACTGAGCCTGCGCGTCCGGAGCCTGTGCTGCACAACGGGAGAGGCCACAACAGTGAGAGGCCCGCATACCGAAAAAAAAAAAAAAAGTTCCACTAAAGCTCATCAAAATTCCATATAAAAATACAATGCTGGTAAGTCTTGAAGAGAAAAACAAAACAAGTTTAATAAAATTTCAATGACCTACATTAACTAAAAGTGAACAGTGCCAATGAAAATATCATAAGCAGCAAAAACATTTAAAAATCCATTTTGGGGGGTTGTCTTATTATTGGTTTCTAGATTTTGATCCTATTAGAAATTCTTCCCTATATCAAGGTCATACAGAGAAGATCTTGTATTTTCTTCTAATAATTTCAATCTCTAAAAATATATTCTCTGCCTTTCTGCATATACTCTACCTCATATATGAACATTTGGGATCTTTCAATCTAGCTTTCCTGTTTGTTAACTTGTTCTTTTATGTGTTTCATCTCTTAAGGTCCTTCTACTGTATTTCCTATGAAGCTTTCTACTGTGTTTCTTGTGAATTCTTCAGCACTATCTTCAAAATCATAAATCTTTGTGACCAGTATAGGGTTCCTTCCATGTACTGATTTTTATTTTCAAAAACCATAAATATGTGTCCATGTGGATGTATTCATTCTGATGATTTCTAATGATTTGTCTGTTGTTTCATATTTTCCCTGTTTATAATTTTTATTGTTTTTATGATTATTACTCCTCTCTTTAAATTATTCATTAAAACCTGAAAGATTTTAAGACATCTTCAGATTTTTGTGCTACTCTATGTTTTATTTGTCAGGAATTCATTCCCAATTGTATAATTTATTTTCCTTTTCAGAGTTACACCAGAATTAAGTGGCTAATTTAAGTTAAACATAGAAAAAATAACAGTGATAAAACTAATGGAGCCTAACTAAACATTTTGACCAGCATTCACCTAATTAATAAAAAGCAAAACAAACACTCAAAAAACCCAACTACACGATTCATTGGGCTTGTACAGCCTTTTCAAGAAGAAATACATAAAAACACAACAGTGGCTGCGTAACAAAGTTCTAAAAGACAACATTTCAAGACAAAGGTATAAGTGAGCCAGTGGTATAACCATATCCATTCAGCCCCCTCTGGAATTTGCAGCATCTCTCCTCCATCACTATAAGAGCTATATTGACTTTTTTCCCCAAAAGTAGAAAAAGGTTTTTTGCACTGCCTTGATTGTGAAATATTCCCCTGACTTGGCAGGAACAGCTAGTAGGAGAATAAGAATTTTGGAATTGTGTCCAACAGTCTGGGGAAACAGCTTGACAGTGTCTATGACAAGGCCAGATGTAACAGTCTGATGATATAGTGGGGGTCTCCGAAAAATGAGCAACTACAGTCCTTGAATAGTGTTCAAGTGAAACCAGATAAGTTTTTATTTTAATGCTTTATTTGCACAAACTACACATTTTAAATAGTTGGTGTCTTATGTTTTACATTGTTTTAGGTGGAAGAATTTTAGAAGCTTATATCACAGGGTGATTCATTTCTTCTAATGGAGGCAGTACAATTATGCAGATTATATTTGCCTGGCTTTGAAATTAACATATTTCATCTTTATCTCTATAGGAACTAACTTTTGAATGAGGGGCCATGCTGAAATATCAGGTACAATTGGGTTATAGAATAAGTTGACCTTATTTTATGGTAGCCTAAAATTCTGCTTCTACCATGAGTTTTTAATAAACAATTTATTCGCTGTCTGCCAGCCAAATAAAAACTGTATTTTCATTGGTATATTAAGCCATCAGTATACATGTTTTAAGTGGATGCAGAATATCCGTGTGATTCTCATATGTTTACTGCCCACAGCTATTGTGCAACACGGTACCACACACTGGCTAAAAAGATGAACAACATTGTTGAAATACTCAACAATACAAAAGAAAAAATTAAACCTATTTTCTATGTGACTACCTAATTCATTACTCTGATAGGCTTCTCTTTCTCATGCTATTGTGATCTATTTACTATATTTTTCTAAAGATTAAAGAAATTTGTCTTTTGATTGCTACTTGGACAGAGGAAAAAATGTTATTGCTTAATGAAATGCCAATCAAGATCCTTTGCTGACTCTAATTCAAGGAGCTGCCTACTTCCTTGACTCAACAGGTGGTGAAACTTTACTCTAATGATGAAGTCTTTTGTGATTAGAATTCATGTATATTAAAAACATAAGCCCAGCCTGGCAGCACTGGAAACAATTTTCCACCCATCGTGACTCTATCTGTGCCACAGTTGTGAATTTAAAGGATTGTTTTCCCCCTAATTCTTTCCTGTACTTGAACTGATTGTCTACTAGTACCATCTTCATGGCTAATCTGTGATGATTAAGGTTACCAAATGCTGACTAAAAATTTCCTCCCACGTACTTGTATTTTTAATCAAGGTTATGCCAGCCTAATCTGAATCTACACATACTCAGCCATTACATACTAAGCACAGAGCCTACAATATCTTCTTTAATCCTCACAACTACCAGATGAAATGAAAAATTATATATATATGGCTTTGAGAGATCAAACAACTAGCCCAAGGTCATGAATCTAGTAGTAACTGTTTAATTGTGATTAATAACCAAATCTGTTTTATTCCAGCAGAGTTCTGTACTTGTAGAGATATGCTAGACATGCAGTTCTGTGAATTCTCCTACTAACAATGTGAGAAACCCACAAGACTGTTTTATGTAGTGGTGTAGAGCACAGTTTCCCATCATAGCCACACACAAGGTATTAACTGTAATGAAATCCTGATTCCAACAAACCAGATGTGAAATACACTTAGAGGAAAAGGGTAGAAATTTGAGCATGGGCTGGACATA
The DNA here is from genome assembly GCF_964341445.2 of Mesoplodon mirus. NCBI lineage: Eukaryota > Metazoa > Chordata > Mammalia > Artiodactyla > Ziphiidae > Mesoplodon > Mesoplodon mirus. The sequence continues at coordinate 77,075,825 of NC_138980.1, forward strand.
ATAATAAGGAATTATTAATTTTCTTAGGTGGGTAATTTTATTTTGGACGTGTAAAAGAGTGCCATTCTTAGGAAATGCATGCTGAAGTATGTAGGAATGAAATGTCATGTTGTCCATAATTTCAAATGCTTAGAGAGTTTTAAATGCATAGATATATGGACATATAAATAAAATAAATATTGTAAAATATAACAGGTGGTGAGAAAACAGTCATTTATTATACAATGTTTTCAGTTTTATGCATGAAATTTTTTACAAAAAATGAGCAAAAAAAAAAAAAAAAAGAAAGAAAGAAAGGATTCTATCCCTAAAGTCACACTCTCCGAGCTTGAGTCCTTCTCTACCATTTACTTTCTTGAGAAATGTTATCTTACATTTATGGGCTTCATTTCCTTATATGTAAAATGGTAATTATACTAATAACTACTTTATGAAGAGTCCAGCGCTTAGTGGCTACAAATATATCTTGTTATTATTCAGCATTCCCAAATTATTCTCAGTATGTGATTGTCAGTAGAGCCCATATATTTCTGTTTGTATTATCTGGAGTCCTTTTGGAAACTAATCTAGAGACCTTTAAATGCCAAAGTTAAAATAGTAAGAATATATGTAGCTATGAATGGCTATGAGGAGGTTATCTTTTTTTAATTTTGGAAGAATTATGAAAGTTGGTGCTTCTTACATTCTGTTGGCTGTAAGATTCAGTAATTTTTCCTACAGTTTTTAAAAATAATAATCTATCACTTAGATATAAAACTTGGATAAATAAAGCTCTTTACCCCTAATGAGAAAGAAAATCCTGAACTAGACAGGTAATTTATACATAGTTTTGAAGATAAAGGAGTTGGTGATTAAGCTGAGTATGAAATCTCTTCAAATGATAGTATGAACATTGGCTAATGGTCTCTGAGTAAGGATTCAGAATTACAACTGATAGAGCTTAACAATAACATCAAACTCAGAAGAAAAAATTAGTTTAGCTCATTCTACAAAAATAAGAACATGGTTTCTGTTTGAACTTTACCACAATTCAAGCAAACTAAATCCAGATAATCTCACAGGAAATGTAATTGATGGTTCTTTATCAATAACCTTCAACTTTTTTTTGCATTCATTTATTTAGTGACATTTATGTAAATATGCACAATTAAAAGTCATCACTAAAAATGTCACTTTCAACATAGTATCATTTTATTATCATCTATAGCATTCGGTTTCCTAAAGCAATAGTTTATACAAATTGTACAGGCCTAATACAAAGTTCCTCCATCTTCTGATTGATAAAGGAGTCTTCCTTGTTTTAAAATTTAATCACAGCATTGTTTGACAATAAGAACCCTAAATATCAAAAATTGTTGCCAAAGTTAAGACTCTTGTGACAGGCCTTTTTTCTTACTTTCTCAGCATTCATTTTCTCCTTCACCTCTTCTTCCTTTGCAACAATCTTTAATTCCTCTTTGGAGACTCTTCAGGTAATTTCTGGTAAGGTTGACTCCACATAGTTCATTACCTAATTTAAGCCAATCAGCAAATCTCATATCACAGTAACTGGATGAAAGTTGAGCATGTGACCTAAGACAGTCCAAATTGAAAGAATACCAATGATCTGCTGTGAATGCTGGGAAAGCTATTATTGACTCTTTTGTTAATGTGCACAGTCAAATAGCACACAGAGCTGCTGAAAGCCATCTCGGATCCCCGGAAGTAGTCAGCCACAGTATATCGCTAAATCATGGAAGTTGGAGCACAGAGATGGAAATAAACCAGGTCTTAGATAGCAAGATGGTACCACTTAATTAGCTTCATCTGCAACCAGCTCTATCTGTGGGTATTTATTTACAAAAGGCAAAATTAAAAAGTTCTTTGTTTCTACTTGTGTAATCTGACTTCTGTTATTTGAAACTTAGAGCATTCTTACTAACACATGATATTAGATATCTTCTATACTGTGGGAGCTTGAGAAAGCCACACAAGCTTTGGCCTCACGTGCAATTTCATGCAACTGTGGCAATTAGAGTGTTAGTGAACCTGACCCTTATTTGAAAACTCTTTAAAAATTCGAGTGTTCTGGAGTAAACAACTCACTCTGAAGAAAACAGTTTATTTTAAATCTACACTTCAAAAATTTACAAACACACAAGTTTATTATTAGAAAATATTATTCCAATGGCATGTCACCATCTGCGTTGCTGCTTGTACCCATTCCCCTTTTGGCTTTGATTTTGCATCTTTCAAACCAGTATTAACACAAGAGATGAGCTTTTTCATAAACCTCCGATTAGAATTATGTGAATCAGTGTTTTGTTTTAGCAAGTGCCTAATCACTATTTTAGTTGGCATTATAATTCAGTAGTTGAATCAGAAGACATCAAAGGCCTTTGATACAAAATTCTAGCTGTACACTTAGCTATGTATATAAGTACATATGTAACATCTTTAAGTGACTGGCTGCCTAAGTTTTTAGTTCCTCAGTTCTGTTTCTGCCCAGGTCTCCTGTAACTACCTCCTTTAAATTTGCTCACAGGCTGACACAGATAACAGTTTTCTGAGACTTGGCTGAGAATTCATTAGGATAGTAGTACTGGTTATGTGATATTGATAAATCCAAAGAGGGTTGAACTGGATGTTACTTCATTTACTTGAGCAGGGGTATTCTGTGATTACATTTAATATGAGGTAAAAGGCTTTTTTGTTTCCTGGGCAGAAAACAGCCTCACTGCAGTATCTCTTTTTTCTTTCTCAGTTCCTCTCTCAGCCCCATCCCTTCCAACCTCTTTCCATCCCCATAACATTTAAATCAGTCTAGAATCTGTCCTGCCGCTCTATGTGCTATACAATAAATGTGATAACAACCTTGAGTTCTGTCCAGCCCTTCTTGGCTTCAGATCACAGCAAGCGTTCTTAGAGGGGGAAGAAAATGGACTTTCAAAGATTAGAATTACCACTTAACAGATACACAGGAGCCAAAACCCACAGACCATTGAGAAGAGATTAAAAAAAAAAAATACTGACTTGTGGTGCCTTCTACTTTCCAGTTAAACCAAAAGAGTCATTCCCCATCTCTGAGACAGTTACTGTGCTGCAATCTTGTTTATAGAGTGTGCTTTGAAGTTTGTCCTGGTCTAGGGTCTTTTTCTTTTTGAGTTCAGCTTCATCTTTACTGAAGCATTGTAAGTAAACTCTTACGTTTGAATTCTAAGTTAAACAAGCCACTTGGGGGTACTGTGTAATCATACCGACAGAAAAAGAAACATAACAAAGGCAGACATAATTTCATTTACAGTCTAAATTTACAGAGAGGCTCCTGGAAGATAGATATTCTGAGAGTGACCAGGATCTTTGTAATTGACTGTCAGCTGCTAAGAAATAGAGGTAAGAGGAGAAACAGAGACTTTTCTTAAAAGTCTCTAATGACAATGAAACTTTTAAAGGCAATTAAATCACTTATTTGTGGTATTATTGTTCCTCCATTTGCCTATTGGGGCTTCTCCAAAGATAGTATGTGTGTGTGTGTATATACACATCTGTGTACATATATGTACACACACATATATATTATGTGTGTGTATATACACATCTGTGTACATATATGTACACACACATATATATATTATGTGTGTATATATACACATCTGTGTACATATATGTACATACACATATATATGTATGTGTATGTATATATTATTCAGCTTGATATCATGAGCTTCAAGTGTGATGCCTTATCTTAAAAATAAAATAAAACATTCTATTAGTATTAACTGAAAATGAGTTAATGGTATTTTTATAAGGGCATAAAATTATTAACTTCTTGCTTTTTATTTTAGGATTTCTATTCATTCATAAACATTTCGTACAGGCCAGTTCTGTGCCAGATTTTATACTGAATGCTGTACGTAAACTAAATATACTCTCCTAGTATGGATTCATATAATTCCATACACTATTATTTTTTAAAAAAACAGTAAGATATTACACTTTTGAAAACTGTTTTAAAAAAGTTTTTATTCAGGATGGGGAAGTATTCCTAAAATGCTGAATTAGGAAACAAAGCCTCAAAAATATAGTGACTTGCTGAATGTTAAGAAATAAGATGGGAACACGGAATTTCTGATGTTCATAATAGTATGTATTACATTTGGGTGGGAGAGCCATCAGAAATGTGGGTTAAAGTAAATATTTGTAATGTGTAAAATTAATGAAAATTAATGGGATCAAAAATTACCCCCATTGTATGAGTTTTCCCTGTCTTTTCTCTCCACAGTGAATATGTGGTTTTGTGTATTGGTTTTATTTCTGGAATCCCTTTGTTGTAAAGTATGCAGGTATAGGGCCTAACCACACAAGAAAGTGAGAGCAGAGATCAGAATGAGGGGAGAAATGGAGTAAAGGTTTGAGCAGCTACTGTGTTGGAAAGGGAGAGGTATCCAAATAAGGTTCTTAAAGAAGTTTTCCATGTGACATGCAACATAAACTACTCTAGCTACCCCTCGGAAAGGACCCCAAAATACAGGTCTGTGTTTTCAAAACTCCTGGATCTGGATACATTTCTTCTGAATGTGACACCACTTCAAGATTGAACCTCATGGAGCTAAGGGCTACCATGAGGTATTTAAAAGATGAGAAGATTGTGAAACATACTATCACCAAAAGGTCACAATGCATTAAGCCCAGAAACTCCACTCCGGTGTGTCCAGCAGGTCAGCTACTGCCCCTGGGAGTCATCAGGCCTTCCTCCGTCTTACACAAGACCAATAAGCACAAGCCAGTTTCTGACAAGCCAGCTCTGTTTGTGTTTTATTTCTCAACTGCTTGCCTTACATCCATACTTGTTCCTGACTCTCTAGGTTTCTGACCTGAGGCTATTTTTCTGGTTTGTGGGTTTGGTATTAACCCTCCAGTATTTGTTCAGTGTCAGATCCAAGGGATTATTGTCTTAGATTATAATTTCTCCCACCCACTCTAATAGCCCCAGGGATTCTCTAAATCAGCCTACTACATGAAGGGTGGGGGTTAGGGGGATGTGTGTATAGTTGAGGAGTTACTTTTGTACATTACAACAAGATAATTCCTGAAGAACAAGATTCTACTCAATTACAGAAAAATTCAAAACCACCATCTTTTACTGCTATACCATGTGCTATAAAGCAATACATGTTAAATCAAAACTTGTGAAGAGAATTTGGTAATTATTGTCACTACAAAGCCAAGACAAATGTTAAGGCATCGAGTTTTGGGAACATATTTCAACACAGTGAGCTTTCTACCTACTAAATAACACACACACACACACACACACATTATATTCACATAGATAAATATGTATAAATAACATACATAAATGTAAACTTTTCTTTTTTCTTTTGGTTTCCTGTTCAAAATATTTGACTCCCTTTCTTTTGTTCAATTTTCTACATCAGAGAATGAATAGTAATTTAGAATAGTAATTTCTGACACCCCTCATGATTTACAGAAAAGTACTCCCTAATTTCTAGAATTACATTCTCAACCCAGAGTATTCATGTACCTCACTACTTATTTCACATTCTCTCTTATATGTCTCTGGGACATTTCAGATTTGAGTTTTCCAAATCTGATCTCTAGATTTTTACCCCCAAACCTTTTCTCTTTTTAGACTTCTCCATCTAATTAAATGGCATCTCCATTGATCCACTAGCAGTTAGAAAATTGTGCTCTCTCCTTACCATCACCATCATAAAAATGTTCAATTTACTTCCAAGATGTACTTCAAAATCATTCACTTTTCCCAATCTCCACTCTACTTCAAATCTCTGTCACCTACATCCTGGACTGTGCAATAGTCTCCTTTGCCATCTTTCCTCTTCTAAGTACTCTTGCCCCCCTCCAGCCCATTTCCACATAATAGCAAGGGTGACCTTCTCAAAACTTAATGATCTTCCCTGCTGGAAATTCTTTTATAGTCCCCTGTTGCACTTAGGTTATGATCTAGATCCTCCACATGGTCAACAAAGTCTTACAGAATCTGTCCTTAATAATCTTTCCATTCTCATTTTATAATATGCTCCCAGTAGCCTGCCAGAATCCACCAAGCTGATGTTCTTTCAGTTCTTAAGTACCCAACACTTTCCCCCTATTGTCCTTATTTCATACATTTCCTTCTGCATGGCACACTCTTTTTCAACATCTCTATCAGACTGACTTAAAATACCACATCCTGCCATATGTCTTGAGACTTTTTACTATTTTTTGACTAGTAATTCTTGCCTGAAGATATTCTCTGGCCATCAAAGCCCATGCAAGAGACAGGTCACAAGTCTTGGGCTTTTCGCCCTGAGAAATGAATGCTTTCTCTCTTCATTCCAGGAACAGCCTTCAACCAGCGACTGATGGGAGTTGGACAACTCACCCCAACATCCTCCACCCTCAGTTGGAATAAGGAGTATTGCACACCATCTCTCAGCATTCCTAGAAAGATTCAGCCCTAGTTGCCCAAGTGCTAACCTGTTTAATAACAAATCTTTAAAAGATTTTTTCTTTTGTTTTATGTCTCCAATCTCCTACGGGTACACCTCCCACATAAACTTCATGTACTGTCATCCCTGCCTTGGGTCAGCTTTTGTGGAGTGTCAGTCCTGCAGAGACTCTAACTTAAGGCACAGGGCATTTCATCACAAAAACAGAATCATTTATTTAACTAAGTCACATATATACAAAGCATAACTAGGAAACATTTTACTCATTATGCCTGTTTTGAGACCAAAAAAAAAAGAATTGACAATCCTGGAATTATTCAGTAGTAATGTCCATGAAATCTGGAGTTATTTGTGTGTGTGTGTGCCCTAATACAGGCTTGTGGGATTTAAATGTTGACTATTTCAAATAATTACTTATGAGTTAAAAAAATATGTTTATTTAGTAAAGAAGCATATTTAGTATGTTAATAGTAACTGGGACTTTTATCTAATTGTAGATGAGCATACATGTGTATAAACATGTTTTCATGAGTTACCTGTGTGATTATGTTAACTATGTGACTAGGTACATGGAGAGTTTTTTAGAAGAATATTATTTTGATTATTTCATGTTGAGAAAAGAGTTTGAAAACCATTCTAAATACACTTGCATTAAGAATGTACTTTATCGAATAAACAAATTAGATGTAATATTGAACTATGGTGGCTTGTATTACTAAATTTTGTCTCCCTAAGTAATGGAAAACAGTTGATTCAACTAAGTTCAGAGGCAGCAACTGCAGAGGAACTACTTGAGTAGGAGGGCCCAAAATGCTGTGTGTGTGAGTGTTTGTGGCTGTTACTCACACCCTCCCTTAGGAGGCCAGGCTGGTCTCCAAAAATGTTTCTAGGTCAGCCTGTGCTGCAACAAGGAAACTCCGTGCTTCCAACACTCATCTTCGGAAGTTTATTGGCACCGAAGAACCTGAGTGCGGTCACTTGTAAATCAGTTAGTGATACAAAGAAAATTAATAGGTTATCTTTTAATTTAAGGTTAGCAAGATGTAATCTTTGGGGCCATTAGGAGAGCTCCTGTTCCACAAAGATGGCATTTTACTGCCTATTTTATTTCTAATTAAATATCTACTATTAAAGATGCACTACTTTGCTTTTTGATCCTCTGTGCTCTCAAAGGGCCCACTTTCCCCCTCCTTCCACCCAAGATTGAATGTTGGGAAGCTTACGTGTGGTTGGGGAAGGAACCCTGGTACATGTGTTGCACTTTCTTGGTGATCTCCAGTGCTCTAAGACATGTACAATTCCTGGGTATCATGAGTGAGATCTACCAGTATGTGGCTCATCCATCTGGTCTTTTGGATTGTCATACCAGCACTCATGATGAAGTTTGTAGCGCACAAAATTTTTATCTCTGATGGTTTTCTTATACTGGATACAAACTTCAATTGTTCCACTGATTTTCTTAGCACTGCCATGTCTCCACAATAGACACATGGGAATTCCTGGACCTGGCACACTATTGGTAGGTTGTGGACATTAGGGCTGTATCTCAAGCCCATATTTATTAGACACTGCCATCTGCCCTGTCTCTTCCGCTCCCATGTTGTGTTGGACAAGACAGTGAAGTGTAGCATCAATTAAATGTTCTAAGAGTTTTCCTCAGCTTCTCCAGGATTTCTCTCTTGCTATTTACCATCTGCCCATCTAATTTTTCCTAATATCTCTCTTGGACTGTTCTTCTCTAAGGAGAAATTCCTTTGAAATATCCTTTGTTTATACTACACTTTGAGTTATTGTTAAACACTGTACTTATATCACTCAAAGGTTATTGTTTAAAATGTAAATGTGATTCAAAGGTCATTCGGGAAATCAAAACTTGAGCATAGTCTCTTTATTTTTGCTTTATTACAACAAAAACAAAATATTATCTGTAGTATTTTGACAAAATATGGCAAAAAGATTGACACTTTCATAGCCCTACTGGATTTTGAAGGTTGGTAACTGCAGGATGAAGGAGTGTTTCTGAAAATCTTTCAGTTGTTCCAACTGTTCTTTTCCTTGTCAGTTGATAATAACTGATCAAACCCTACTTTCAAAAGTTACAAATGCAATGGTGGGCCTTCCTTTAGGTCATCAAGCACTTCAGTAGAAGAGCAGGGTTTGTCTTTTCCATTAATTACTAAAAGCAACCCACCTACCAAAGAGAATCTACTACAGAAATTTTATAAGAAAAAAATAGCAACTATGATTTTGTCCTAATCTTTAGTAAGTAGTGGTTGGTTGCAAGAGGGGCTATTAGTTTTGGTCAGTGATGTGATTTGGAAAGGTGAAATTGCAAAATTGAGAGATTTGCTGTATTGTTAATAACACATCCAACTGTTAAGAAAATTTAGAACAAATTGCAATGACTATTCACTAAAAATTTTTAAAAGGGCAAGATATTAAATATGAGAGCCATATGAAAACCTAAAATAACTTACAGGGTTACTCAATAAATACATTTCTTAGGAACATATGCAGTGTGATCACATGAAACAAAATTGTACCATCCCTCTAGGAAATAATTCATTTCCCTTGCCAAAGTACGTTTTTAACCTTCCTATTCCTAGTTAACCCTGCTCCTCAAACAGACAAGAAATAGAGAGACTAAAGGATGCTTTTTTATATTCATTATAATTATGAAGACATACAATTTGATATGAATTTCTATCTCATATTCATTTAAGCCCTCATGGATTTTGAATTTCACCTCAAAGCACAGTAATTCAAGATGAATGGTTCTTTTCATTAAACAATAGAAGAGTATCATGTTTCTCATAATGTCGAAAACAAATAAAAAGCCAGCAGTCATGCACTGATGAATAACAGATCACAGAGTCCTTTTAATCATGTCATCTAAAAAAAAGACCTTTCCTTTCTTGTTACATCAAAACTATAAAATTACTTTATAAAATCCAAATGCTTATATTCCAGAATAAAAGCTACTACTTTATGTTACCCCTCTGTAATTTAAGCCAGATGTTTCTCAAATTATACATACAGGTTCTATTTTATCTTTCTAAATCAAATCTTGCATGAACTACGTGCATCAAACATAAAATTTTGTTTCAGTACAGTCTGAAATTTGAAGAAATTTAATTGGATTTCATTGATATTATGCCCCGAGCCTGAAAAACCAAGTAAGGTTCCTATTTTTATGATCTTCTCCTGATAACTTTTGAAGGCATATCTACAAAAGATATACTTGCGTTATCTTAAATGGAAATAAGATAAGGGCACTGGTATACTAGGGGCACAGAGGACTTCATTACAAAGTAATTATTCCTGGACGGGGTTCAGGGCAGTCAAACAGAATCTTCCTACATTTAGCATTTTTAAGACAATTTATAACAGGCAACATTAGATTTTCATGGGGGCATTTAGGTAAACGGATTTTCATGGGCTAGTGCAGACAGTTTAGGGAAAAAACAGAAATTAACATCAATTGTGTCCAATTGTTCTGGCTGTGCCTTTAAGACCATCTGTAGATGAAATAGCTGTGTACAACACCAAAGCAACCTTGTTCAAACACTGTGAGATAATACATCCTGTCATGTCCTCCTTTTTTCTTTTCACATAAAACTGGGGCAGACCAGGGGGTCCTAATCGAGAAGACAAATGAAAGCAAAAAGTATAAATGGTTCAATGTTTAGGAGAACTTCTTAAGTAACTTCACTCGCCTATTGAAGTGCTTAAGCAATAAATGCATAAAACTGACGACGCTCATGTGGCCGTGGCATGCAAGCACAAAAACACAACAGCAAGACCTGGGTGGTCCTAGAGAGAAAGGGACATGATGGCAAGATATGCAAGGAAAGCCTTAACTCAAACTGCCTCAGGGAGCTGAAGAGCCACATCATAAAACCAATTTGAGCCCATAATAAAGTTAGAAGGAAAGTCTATTCTAAAACACTTAACTTCTGAATATCTTTAAAAAAGCTGTTATTGAAACAAAACCAAAACCTTGCAAGCTAGAAATAAAGTCTAAGCAACAAAATGTAAATCACCTACAGCTAGAGACAAGGGTATATTACGTAAACATTCTTGAACAAATACCACACTATTTCATGTATGGTACTAAGAGCTAAGATAATTTTGCCCATTCATTCATTCAGCAAATATTTACTTAATGAGTGCCTACTATGTGCCTGGTACTATTCTAGACCCTGAGGATATATCAGTGATGAAAAATAACAAAGATCATTGTCCTCATGCAATTATATTTTAGTGGTGGGGGATAGAAAATAAACAACAAAAAGTAAATTATACAGTGTGTTAGATGATGGTAAGTGCAATGGAAGAAACAAAGCAAGTTAAGGCTGATAAGAAGTGTTATGAAAAGGGGGTAGGATCAAGAAAGTTTTCATGGACCTAATGGGGGTAAGTAGCCGGTGTAGACTTCTGTGGGAAGAGTGGTCCAGAGAGAATAGCAGAGGTGAAATCCTGATCCGAGAATTGTGTAGCTTGTTTGAGGAAGAACAAGGAAACCAATGTGGCTGGAATGGAGTAAAAAGTAGGTGAGAGAGTGGGGTTCAAGTGATACAGAGCCTTGTAGGCTACTTTGTCTTTTGGGAATTCCCTGGTGGTCCAGTGGTTAGGACTCTGCGCTTTCACTGCCGAGAGCCTGGGTTCAATCCCTGGTTGGGGAACTAAGATCCCTCAAGCCACATGGTGTGGCCAAAAAGAAAAAAAGACTCTGTCTTTTACTCTGAATAAGATGGATGACCATTGGAAGATTATAAATATGTAAGTGACATTATAATTTTTAGAAGACCACTCTGGCTGCTGTGTGATGAATAGATTATAAGGAGTGAGAGTGGAAATAGGGACTCTCAGTAGCAACACGGCAACAATTGGGGTGAGAAAAGATGGCAGCAGGAAGTAGTAAAAGAGGTGATGAGAAGTGATCCCATTCTAGAGCAAGGTTTCTCAACCTTGGTACTAGTGATATTTGGGGCCAGATAATTTTATTTTGTGAGGATTGTCCTGTGCATTGTAGGGTGGTTAGCAGCATTTCTGATCTCTACAAATGAGATGCCAGTAACAAACTGTCACCTGATTTGTGACAACCAAAAATGTCTCCCAACATTTCCAGGGGTGGGAAGTTGATCCTGGTTTAGAATATATATTCTAGATGTATTTCATAAGCAAAGCCAAAAAGACAGGAAAGAGTTGAGTCAAGTATGATGTGTTAACTGAAGGATAGTTAACTTTTGTTATCATGAGATAAAACATAGAGTTGCACAAATAAAACAAATAATCCAGAGTGTGTTGGTAAGCACTGTTCAACAGGGTCACCGAGAGACCAGCTTGGAGGGGGGCTCTGCCATCCTAAATATCTCTAATCTACTAGGTAGCTCATAAGAACTAAAGCAATTTTCAACCTGTAGAAAGGGAGGGAAAAATATGGAGATCAAACAACAATAATTTTAATAACATGAAGTATAAATTGCATGCTTCACTTTCATTCATATCTCATTGGTGGAAACCTAGCCATATGGCTACACACAGCTACAAAAAAATCTGAAATGTAGTCTCTAGCTGGGAATATATACAGCTCAACAAAATTTGGGTAGAGAAGAGTCTACAAGTAAATGAAAGAATTGAAAATGGGGGATAGTTAGCTGTCTCTGCAAACAGTGTCTCCAAAGCTTCTTGGTCAGATTAACTAGAAGGATCATGTTCCATTAACCTTACTGGGAAAAATTACTGGTGGAGCTTGTTTGTTAAAAGTGGAGGGTGGGGGAGGGGGGGATATGAGGAGTTCACTTGTGAGCATATTAAGTTTAAGATGTTTATTTGTCAGTCAAGTAGAGATGTTCACTAGATCAGAAGAGAGTTTTGGAATAGAGATATAAATTTGGGAATTCAAGCTTGTAAAATGGATAAGCTCACAGAGGGAGTATATATACAAGAGTAAAGAATTCTAGAAATTAGGTCTTATGGTATTCTGATGCTTACAATTTAGGATGAAAAAGAAAAATCAACAAATGAGACTAAGAAGTAGCAGTCAGTAGAAAGAAAATCAGTGGGGTATCCCAGAAGCTTAGTGAAAAAGTGCTTCAAGGAAAGCAAAATGATCAATTATGTAAAGGTCTGTTGGGCTTCCCTGGTGGCGCAGTGGTTGAGAGTCCACCTGCCGATCCAGCGGACACAGGTTCGTGCCCCGGTCCAGGAAGATCCCACATGCCGCGGAGCAGCTGCGCCCATGAGCCATGGCCGCTGAGCCTGCGCGTCCGGAGCCTGTGCTCCGCAACGGGAGACGCCACAACAGTGAGAGGCCCGCGTACCGCAAAAAAAAAAAAAAAAAAAAAAAAAAGTCTGTTAAGTCAGTAAGACGAAGATGGAAAATTAACCATGATGATCTTGGAAAGAATAATTTTGGTGGGATAGTGGATGTGAAAAGGGTTCAAGAGAAAATGAGAGAGGGAAATGGAAATAACTATTATGCAAACTTTTTCAAGGGGTTTTACTGTAAAGCAGAGCAGAGAAATAGAGCAGATACTGGGGAGTGTGGGGGTGGAAGATGGCAAAGAGTTTCTAATAAGGCGATACGTTTTACAGCATGCTTGAATACTAATGTAAAATATCCAGAGGAGAAGGGGAAATTAACATTAATTTTTGCTAATTTTTCTAGTACCTCAAAGCTTAACTAGCTTTAATTCTACTATTAAATTCTATTAATTCTTTTCTATTTAAAAAGTGATATATCGTGGAAAAGTCTGTATTTTCATTCAGAAAATGAAATATAATGCAAGAGACATAAAACTTTTATATATTGAACCCTATATAAGAAATGTTATTTGGAATATTAAGGTTGACATTCAGTCAATATGGGTTAGCATGACCAACTACTAAACATTTCCCCCATATCTGATAATCTTTGTATCTAGCTATATGCTGCTCACAATAGACAAAGATAAATCATAAAGGCAACAGGAAGGGTGAATATCAAATAATAGAAAAAGAGATAATAAGCAAATATTAACAAAATGAAGACTGATATGACTATTAATGTAAAATCCAACTTTAAAGCAAAAGCATTCTGGCAGATAAAGGGGGTTAATACATAGTAAAAGCAATTCAAATCATTTGGAAGATTAAAAAACTCCTAAAATTGTATATACTTAATAACACAGCCTCAAAAATGTAAAATAAAAGTCGACAGAAATACAGGGAAACACTGACAAACACATATTTTAATATAATACCCAGTAATTACTAGAACGTGGACATACACACCAGTCAATAAGCTTGATCTTAAAGGCCATAAATACAACACCAAACATAATAACTGGAGAAAGTGTATTTTTTCCAAGCACAAATGGAACACTGGCAAATATTGCCCATGTACTATAACTCAAGCAAGTCTCAACAATTGTTAAACTCTACCCACAGCAAAATTACATTAGACAAAAATATAAAAGCAACACTCAAAATATTCCATTTTGAGGAAATTTTAAAATACAGTTCTAAATAACACGTCAGTCAAAGAAGTACCTTTTTAAAAAAATTAATTGGTGTCTATGATATGTGCATTTTAAATATTTTTTAATATCATCCTAGGAAAGACTAATATAAGAGATGAATCTTTGGCACGATTCAGTAAGAAATAAACAAAAAAGAGAATGCAAATAATATTACGAATAAAAATACTTTACTAAAGATACATGGATATTTTTTAAATTAATGGAATAATAAACATAGGTAATAAACATTAAAATGAGTACAAATAAATTTGAAATCTAAAATTATCTTAGAATGATACAATCTATTAAAACTGGCTCAAAACTATATAGCAAAAAGTATCCCATAAATATTAAGGAAAATAGTTCAAAACGTGCACTATTTCTCCTCCCTCCCAAAAGAAAACGTGAGCCCAAATAATTTTAATTCCTTGAATTACTTATTCAAGGAATAAATAATCCTAAAATATAAGCTCTTCTACAAAATGTGAAGTTAAGGAACACAGAATTAATGAGGCTAATATATTTTTTTCATCTTCCATAGAATCTAGGTGAAAATACTATTAAATTTGAAGTCTAACAGTTTTTAGAGATATAATTTCCTTTGATATCCAAAGTGGACAAGGTAATAAGGAAGTACAAAATTATAAGTAAATCTTTTTAAAGAACAGAAATAGAAAAATTCTATATAAAACATCACACTAAATCCTACAATATATTTAAAAAATGATAATGGCCAAATTTTTTCCCAGGAAGGCAGGGATTATTCAACATTAGAAAATTGATTAATGCAACTTCTTTTTAAGTGATATAGTAAGAAGATTCTGTAATAAGCTTAACGGATTCCAAACTCATATAAATGATACATTATACATAAAAAGAGAACACTCAAAAGTGCTAACTACTCTGTTGGTATGGTGAGTTATACTGATACAATTTTATGATTTTGTAATATCCTTACATTACCGGGATTAAACCCTTGGTATACTAGTTATTGAAAATATACTGTAATTTGTGTAGAATTTTTTTACCATGGTTATTTATGAAATGGATTATGATTTTAGTTCTTGTAATTCAGTTTAGTTTTCAAATATTCACTAGTATCATAGAAATATTAGATATCCTGTATCCAGAAAAACTTTTAAAAGTGTTACCTGTAAATTTAACATCTGCTAAAACTCAGCTGTAATCTGTCTGCCTGGTTCTGTCTTGGAAAGTCTTTCTATTACTAATCCAAGATTTTCAAGAACTCTTGCTCTATTTGTGTTTTCTTCTTGTGCCACTCTGGCATTTCATATTTTCCTCCCTTAAAATGTTTCACCCAGGATTTTAATTATTATTGTATGGTTGCTTATACTATTCTTTTATAATTTGTAATTTTTGCTATCTCTGTAGCTATTCCTTTTCATTTTGAATTTTATCTTATTTCTTTCTCAACCTCAACCTTTCTCAATAAAGTCTGTCTATTTGTATTAATCTTTTAAAAATTACCAACAGTTTCCTTCGTAAAGGAGACAAAATTAATGTTTTTCAAATCTTTTATTGTAAATCCTCCAGTATTTTTATAAAACAAAAGGTTGGTTGAAATGATTAAGATAGCTAAATCTCCAGCATATGCTTAACTCAAAGAGTAAAACAATATTAATAACATAAAAAGGCTACAAAATGAAAACCATGAAAATGATCATCAGAAAACTATTATTTAATTGGGAAAATTATCAGTCATACAACTTTATGCACTTAACATAAAAGATTTGAAATACATAAAGCTAAAACTGAGGGTCTACTGGAAGAAACTGAGAAATTATATTGAGAAAATGTTATATAAATCATATCAAGAAATTATAAATCAAATAGATCCAAATTAAGCAAGTATAAAGAAAATTAAAATAATATACTTAAGATTTATCTGATATAAAGATAGCTCTGCATGCAATAGGGAATACACTCTCATTTAAAACACATATTGGATATTGATAAAAAATTTACCCAGTAATAAGCTACAACAAAGTAAACATAAAATTCTAAAAAGTTGACACATATAGGAGGCATTTATGTAACAAAATGGAATAACATCAGTCCACAAAAAGATAAGCTTACTCACATGTATAGTGATCAGTGTCTTGTTGGCTAGTCTAGGTTGACCCCCTTTGGGATAACTGAGCTGACTTGGTTTTGCTATTTCGTTCTCCAGGCAGCTAACCCAGGCATGTTCTCATGGTAATGGCAGAGTATGTGAGTCAGAGGAAAACATACAATGCCTCTTGAGCTAGGCTTGGAACTGACATACTGTCATTTCCAGCTCATACTATTGGCCAAAGCCAGCCAAAGGAAAACCCAGATTCAAGGGGTAGGGAATTAGATTGCACCTCTTTATTTAGAGGAGCTAGGAATGCATATGCCAAAGAGTGGCTTCAGGGAAATGTGAAGAATTGAGGGCAGTAATGCAATCAATCTACCATATGAGAGCCTAGAAAGAGGACCTACAGAGTGCTTAGCAACCAGTAACTGTGCACGCAATGCTTGTCAAAATGAGAAAGGAGAAACATCACCTACTTGTACCCTCTCCATGGTGAACATGACACAATATAATAGGGTGGAAGATTATGGGAAGACATTTTCTCTTATCGGCAAATAATACCCATATTTTTAAAAAGTAAAAGAAGAACAACAAATGCAGGATTTGTCTCCAATTACATTAATAAAGCATTAACACATTGGTATTAATACAAATTCTAGTTGCTCTGCTAATATTTTTCTTTTCCTTTCTGCTTTCCACTTCTCTCTCAAAGAACAGTGAAAGAACTTTAAATATTCTGTGATATTTTAGTCTCTATAGGAGGAAAATTTATTTAAACCACTTCAGAGGATTCCGTGAAGAGTAAGTTTTTCATCTTTGACAATTTAAAACTTTATTAATAACAATATTTCCGCTTCTAGGGGAAAGTAAACAGCTTTTAGCTTAGTCTCCTAATCACTTAATTAAAACCTCACAGGGAAAGCTTTGTACATAATATGGTGAAAACAGGGAAGTACTGAATGTCATCACTAAGCACTGCGAATTGATGAAGAATTTTAATAATGGGTGATGAATATGATACTATCATATAATAATGGTTTCATTATGTTTCATGATACTGCCACCTAATATATTCTGAGCAGTTTTCATTTAACTATACTTCAATTCAAAAAGGATTTGAGGTTTTGAATGGTCTTGACTCATTAAAGTATTTTGCAATATTGAGTCCATTGTTTTATGATTAACTCCTGATATGCAACACTAGAAAGAAGAAAAAAAGAGACTTATTCCCACTTATTCATATGCCATATTATAGTAGAAATATAGGACTGCACCATTAAAGCGAGGCTGTGAAAAGAAAATAGTTCTAAGAGTAACCTGGAAAAGTATTTTTTAATTAACACTGGAACTCTCTATAGAGGAGAATTCAAATTTTATGCCCCCAGAAGTATCAAAATAAATGAATTATACTCTAGTTACATGTAAAGAATGCTTTATTTTTAGCAAATGTTTAAGCAACCTGTATAAAAGATTAATAGATGCAACAAAATGCATTAGACAGATGTGGCTACAATACCTGCTCCAAATGCCAGCTGGATTTGTAATTACATTTTTGGAGAGACTACAGACCTGAATGGCTGCACTGAATGTGGTATGTATTATTTCCTGACAGTCAATGCTACTTATCTCTCTCTTCTAATTAAAAAGAATATATAAATATATTCAATATATAATGCATTTTATTATCTGTTTTATAAATTAAAGGTAGAGCTCTATATTAAGATAAAATAAATATAATTAAATATTAGGATATCTGTCCTTATATAAAAAGGAGATAGGTAGATATATATATATGAGTTTTTACTGTAATATTTGATTTCTATCACACTGCCACTAGCCAGAGATAGAGGACAATTCCTAGGAAAGCATAAAGAGAAACAGCTCACAGATTAGAGAATTTTTAATATTCTTTGATCTGTAGCCCTGCTATTTCTCTTATCAGCACAGATACTAAACCAATTAATCTGCCATTTACATAAGTCTACAACAGAGAGATGAGAGTGTTTCTACAGACAGGTGAAAAAGGACAATCAATTCAAAGTTAGATACAGAAGATATCCATTCAAAACCAGCATGCTAGATTTTCATATTGTTAATTAAAAGACTGTAGGTTGTATATCTGCATAAATTAAAGGTCAAAAGATGACAATGATTTGCAAGTACCAAGATGCAACTAAGGAAGTCATTTTTTAAGGGGAATGACTGAAAAAAATTTTAAGCACCAGCCAGAATACTTTCTTTGCTGCTCCCCTTTCCTGCTGTCAGGGGTCATCGTGTTTGGTGCAGTATTTGTAAAGAAGGGTTTGTCTCACAGACACTCTTCAGTTATTCCCATTAGAGCTCTCCACTGACCCCCACTGCTTCCATCTCTGTGGTCCATGATCACTGCACATTTCGATGATAGACTTCATGGTCAACTCCTATGTGGCTCTCCTTGACACCACGCTGCTTCTGCTGCGCCGACCTCAGTGTAAGGGGATGCGAACCTGGCGCCATTTCTCTCACAACCTCTGAACTTCATTCTCCACATATTGAAACCCTCCACTCTAATGAAAGACTGGGAATATCTAGAAAGTATTATAACAAAGACGCATGTAGGAGGGATGAGATACCTTCACAAGTGTATGCTAAGTATAATTCTTTGGGGAGTCCAAGAAAAGAGAGTTAGCTTTTCACAGAGGAACTCCTATGGTAAACTCCCCTCTTCTAGCTTTTACCTTTTTGTCTGAGGGTCTATCCTCCACTCTGACACAAGTAAATTTTGCTTTCTTCCTTGTGAAAATCTCTACCCCTCTTCAAGAGGTTCTAGTTTTTTACCTTCAGAGGAACTTCTGGCCTGGGAACCTGGTCCTTTCCTCAAGCCCTGTACTTTATCCATTCCCCCAAATTGAGTTCCTGAGTATAGAATAATAATACCTCAGGGTGTATCAGCAGGAGACTACAGTTAGGACAGAGCATCCTATCCTCAGGGGACCCAAAGTCTGGTCTGCTCAAGAGTACCCACTTCTGTGAAGTAAAGATATGCTTTCTTCGTCTTCTCAAAAGAGGTTTGTTGTGTTGTTACACACACACAAACTTCCTATGTGAATGTAACATGTTTTTCCATAAACGAAACATAGTATTTTCACAATGAAGATAATAAACCATATTGTTAAATTCAGCAAAGTTAATTTCATTTTGTTCAAACTTCATTTTCTAGACAAGGTACTAAGCAGTGTTTTTCAAATCAGTGGTTCCCAGAGAGTAGTTTGGGAACCCCTAGAGATCCAGAAGGTCAAAACTATTTTAAAATAACAACTGAGATGTTATTTGCCTTTTGTACTTTCATTCTAAGTGTATAGTGAAATTTTTCAGAGGCTAGGTAACATCTATTGCAATCATCCTTCTCACAGCTAAAGGAGTATGTGCTTATCGATCCTTGTGTCTTCTAAGACTTTATAAAGCTCTTTGGTGTCTTTATTAACTTTTAAGAGTGTAAAGAGGTCCTGAGACCAAAACAATGGACAGCCACTTGAACACCTAAAGCAACTAGAGAAAGAAGAACAAACAAAACTGAAAGTTAGTAGAAGGAAAGAAATCATAAAGATCAGAGCAGAAATAAATGTAATAGAGACTGAGAAAACAGTAGAAAAGATCAATGAAACTAAAAGCTGGTTTTTTGAAAAGATAAACAAAATTGATAAACTCTTAGCCAGACTCATCAAGAAAAAAGGGGAGAGGGCTCAAATCAATAAAATTAGAAATGAAAAAGGAAAAGTTACAATGGACACCACAGAAATACAAAGGACCATAAGAGACTACTATAAGCAGCTCTATGCCAATAAAATGGGCAACCTAGAGGAAATGGACAAATTCTTAGAAAGGTACAATCTCACAAGACTGAACCAGGAAGAAATAGAAAATATGAACAAATCAATTACAAGTACTGAAACTGAAGCTGTGATTTAAAACTTCCCAACAAACGAAAGTTGAGGACCAGATGGTTTCAGAGGCAAACTCTACCAAATAGAGAATGTTAAACCTACCCTTCTAAAAAAGGGTGAAAAAGATAGGTGTTCAAAAAACTGCAGAGGAAGGAACACTCCTGAACTCATTCTGTGAGGCCTCCATCACCCTGATACCAAAACCACACAAAGCTTTCTAAGGAGAAGATTAGCAGTGTAGTTTCCCTTTAGCCTAGAATTTGGATTTTTATTCTCAGCTGTCTCCAAAGTTGAGATTTTCTTTCCCTCGGAGATATCTATGTATCTATATATTGTACATAGCTTTATATTTAAACTAACCATTCTTATAGTATACTATATAAGATTTGAGGAATTTCTATGGATATATATTACATGATCTCTATAATAAACATACGTTACAAATGATAGTTGGCCTAAGGACCAATTTATGAGAGAAGAAAATGAAAACATAAACCAAAGAAATCTAATTTTTGAAGATATTTGTTTTCTATCCAGAATGAGCTAAAATAGGCAACTACCGAGAAACTATGAGGCTGTCACTTGTTATGAAGTTTGAGAACAAACAACCACTCAGTACTGACTGTCCAATTATAGTTTAATAGTCAGTGAAAAAAATTAGCTTTTTAGTTTTAAATTTCTTTTGTATTCCCTATATTCTAGCCACCTTAAAAATAAGGAAGGAAGGAAAGGAAAGGAAAAAATGCTGTAGCAGTGTATCAATAAACTAAAATTCATCTGTAAAGCTGATTTCTGGTATTTCTATTCCATAGGCTTCTATGTGTACTGAAAGGTTTCCTGTTATTTACTTAGAAAGCACTTCTCTCCTTGACTATAAGACCTACCCATTATTTTATCCTAGATCCTCAGAGGCTAAGCACAGATCAAGAACTTATAAAACCCAGCTTCTTATTCTTTGTTTATATTCTTATTTATATTCTTATTCTTTACCACTTTAAAAGTTACTTCCTGGTACCAGATGTACTGAGAAGCTGCTAAAAGTGGGTCACAGCTAAAAATAATGGGTCAATATAAAAAGACTTAGGAATTAAGAAAAATTATTTGACCTCTAATTGCTATTTTAAATATATGTTTTTAAAATCACCTTTGTTTTATGATCATTCAAGCATTATAAAACCTAGTTGGAAGTTACTTCAAAGCCTTTTTCACTGGCTTTTCATTTTGTTAGTGTTAATACAGAATAGAAATAGCAGGCAAGATTTAGAATACGAAACAAAGTTCACAACCTACACAGTTCCCAAGTGCTTATATCTCGGGAAGAGAACAAATGTCAAACATCACCTACTTTGTACCTTTTACCTTAGTATGACAGTTAAAATAAAGGAGCTCCTACATGTTTCTGCACTGGGAAATGGTCTCAGTCTTTACTGTTGCCATAGACGTGTTTCAGGGTGTTAGCCAAGCCCAAACCCAATTCTGTAGAATTGAGCTTTCATACATTCTCTGGTGACCTGATAAGCCCATGTGTCAGGTTAGTGCCTTCCTGATCACACCTTACTTAGAGTGTTCTATGAGTGAGGTTGGTCCAAGCAGATATTATTTTTCAAGAATTTTAACTAAGGAGAAAATGTGGACTGACAAATGAAATTAACAAGCCGGAGGAGAGCAGCTCTCCTCCTACACATACACACACACACACACACAAACACACACACGCAACCTAGAGTGCATACATAAGCCTCAGTTCAAGCACATGCCTTTCAAGAAAACACGTGCCCTCTCCAAAATCCACCCCACCTCTCCTCCTAACTAATATACCAGTAACTAGGATCAAAACTTCAGCATAGCCCAACTGGACAAGCACTGACTCTACCAAAAAACAAAAGTATTATTCACATAAGGATCTGTAGGACCTGGCAAATCAGTTCCAGTCGGAACTGAGAGAATGTGTCTGGTAATGGGACCTGAGGGGACTAAACCAGAGTAGAATATATAGCTGAAAAATGGAGGAGTTTCTGATCGGGGATATTCTCCCCTGACTTACAAACAATGCACTTGCAATAACTCCTAAAGGGGGGAGTCTTAATGAGATGTAGGTGCTAGAACTACCTTGGTGTTGTTGGCAAAGAGAATGAAAGGCTCACAGATGCAATGTGCTGGAACGGATCTATTACATAAGACACAAGAACATATCACATGCCTGTGTTCACCAGGAGGACAAGTAGAACATGCCCTTCATTAATACATAAACAAATGTGCTACTGAAGAGGTCACAGCAACATTGAGAAGCTCCATGATGGCTGCCCTTTGTTGGATAGGACTGATGGTAGGGATGATGTTACAGAACTGGGATCTCTACTGACAATTGACACAATAGGATTCTGGAACTGGAGAGGTGATGTAGTAGTGCTTAATCACAGGATTCAAGTTTGATGAAATTGGTATAGCTGTCAACAAGGCTAGATTGCTAACCACGGGACCTTAATGGCTAATAAACACAGAGGCAAGCACGATGGGAAACTAAGCAGGTCCTTGCTTTATATACACTGATATTCTCCCAATAGAAATAATTACAATTCCTTATTTGCTCAGTTTCCATTCTTGAGCGATTTCTCAGAGTCAGTGCCCACTGATTGAAGGAGAGGATTAAAGCTTAAGGACAGACTCTGTAATACTAAAGAAAGTGTACACAGTTGTAAAAGGGCATCTATGGCCATTTACCAAGTAACTGAATACTGGAAAAATGTCTAGATCTTTCCAACACTTGTGTATGCAGGATCTGAGCTATCACTGATACTAAAGGGCCCCAAACACTGTTAGAGCCTTCTGTTGTTTAAGGACATATGGAGGTCAGGTAATAAAGTTCTGGCTCATATACATCTCATAGTGAGGCCATTGGATCCAAAATTCCACCTGTTGGTCATCATCTGAATGCATAATCAGAATGGATGTACTTAGGAGCTGGCCAAACCCCTACACTGGCTCCTTGTCTTGCAGAGTAAGAGCTGTCATGGTAGGATGTTCCAAGTGGAAGCCTCAAAAAAATCACCACTGATATAGATAGTTAATCATAACAACACAATAGTCTGGGTAAAACAGAGATAGTTGCACACTATGACTTCAAGGTCTTGGTTATACTGTGATGTCCCCTTCAAGGCACTGCCTATTGCTAAGAAAGAGGCACAGAGTTTGGCAGTCTGGTTCAGGTTTGTAGGTAGTATGTACTTTCTGAAAATACTACTCCTATTTATTTTTACTATAAGTTTTGAGAAGGGCACAGAGTAATGGAAGGCTATGCCGTACAAGTATGAGTCTTCTTAGGGCCATATAACCTAGCAGTTCCCATGATGCTGGACATATGTGGGACAGATGAAAAAAATGCAATATGGAGTCTCTGGCATGCTACCATGGGACTTTTACACAGACCTCTAGGATTTATAAGCAAGGTTCTGCCTTCAGAAAACAGTTCCTGGCATGCTACCTGGCCCCCATAGAGACTGAGCGTTTGTTCCTGAGACACCAAATGCCTATGCACGTAGCACCAATTGTGAGCTGTGAGCTGTCAAATCTACAAAGTTTATCATCTTAGGCAGGCACAGCAGCTATCCATTGCATGATAGGAATAGTACATTTGGGATTAGGCCTTAGATTGTCCTGAAGACACAAGTAAATTACAGGAAGAGTTATCACAGACGTCCTTTTACCATGTCATCTACCTCTGTTTTACGAATGACTCTCTACTGTCTTCTACCAATGATTTCATGAGGGCTGGCATTAGGAGGTCCCTAATGACTAGTTAAACACAGGAGGAGAAAACACAGAGTTGAATGAAAGGTGGGTCAACTCTATATGTTGGTGCTGCTCAAACACGCATTGGAACTACAATACAGCCCCACTCACTAGTGGCACTCAAAGAGAATGTGTATGTGCACATGGATGGTGTTGTGTTTCCAATGGACAGACCTGATGCATGGGTGGTTGGTGTGATAGGAACCTCCTCATCCTATGACAGAGATAATCTTAAATTGGCTCATCTGACTGTTTTCTCCTACCTTTTTCCCCCTCTTGGTCTGCTTTCGTTTGAAGTATTATGGGCAATTTTATCCTGTGAGGGCAGATCACCTTAATCCAATCAGAGACCAGGCTGATTTGGGCTAGATCTTACTACTGTAAATTTCTGTTTACTTGCTTCTAGGAATGTTGTTCTTCAGGGTTCCAGACTAAGAGAACACAGTATTTAATAGTACCTCTCTCCCTTGGCTAATCCTAAACTCCAGTTTTCTCTCCTCAGTACTATATAAGAATATTGAACACCCCCACTCTGCTTTTCAGAGGTTTTCTGTTTAATATCTAAGCCTCTTGTCTCGTATGGTTTAAGAATTTGGCCAGTTCACTAAGGGGACAGTCAAGATTGAAGTGTACAATTTTCTGTTCTACACTTCTTTCCATGATATTTGGCCCTCTGGCCATGGGGAATTTGTTTGACAGATCCAAACTTTGTGCATCAGCTTTCCAACACCAGGAACTGCCTGAAGCTTTTCTGTCTCCTCTGCCTCTCAGCCAGGGTTTTATTCTCAGCCTCTTGCTCTGAGTAAATATAATGCACAAAAGTATCTGGCGGTAAAGTAGCTCTCTGTGGTTAGCAACTTTGGGGGAGACAGGCCCCTCAAGTTCTAGTCACCGGGCAGTTCTGACTGTTTAAAATGCAAACAGACTACATATACACATATGGATGTATGTGTGTTGGTCTCCAGTAAACTACTCCATCATCTCAAGAAGTGCAAGTTCTCATTGTTTTGAATGAATGGATGGATGGCTGAAAATCCTTTTAAAAAGTCTTTAATTATATGTTCCACAGTTGCACTGTGCTGTTCACTATCCGAATTAAAACAATTTATCTTACATATATGTATGTATTATATACAAAATACATTCTCCAATTGAACAGGAAAAACAATGTACATAAAATGTACATGAAAAGATAATGTCAATCATGCAAATAGATTAAATTGCAAATTTTCCTTGTAGATTACAAATGGATCTCTATAGGTGTGATCTTACATATATAAATTTAAGGAGAGACTCCAAGACAACATGACCTCACAGGCAAGTATGGAGAGACACAATTCAAAAGACACTCAACGTAAGAAGGAACTTCAAGAGTTTTTGTTGCTTTTGTTTATCAGTTATAAGAAGCTACTCGGTATGAGTATATGAAAAGTCCAAGAAGTCTTCTAGAAAATTACAGCTCCTGTTTATATAGTGTGTTAAGAACTAGTCCAAATTTTCTGGGAAGTAGATAACAAAATGGTTAAGATATATGATGTAGTTATTAGTCCAAAAAGAAGATGAACCAGATATTCTTTTTTTTTTTTACTATGTACATACAGACTATCTCTATTTATAAAATTCCCTTTAATAAGAGAAAAATTTAAAAGGTCAAAATGAAAAGAGGGACTTCTGGATGGCTTTTTGAAAGTTCAGTGTTCACAAAACACAGCTGAGTTCTTTTTTTATTATTATTTACAGAATTCACATATAATTGTAAAGTTAACATAAAATAGAAGTTCCAAAGTAAGTATCAGTAAAAGTCCTCTTTATATTCCTACTTCCCTGTCAACAGGAAAACAGTCTTAAATGTGAATATATCTCTGTGGGTCTCTTTCCTTGTGTGCATCTATATGTTTATGTCTTTTTCTATGTGTGTACACACTGACATACACACACTTTAGGTAAGCATTAATTCTATAACTTTTTTTTCTGAATCTTGCTCTTTTGTCTTAATAATTAATATAGAGCATTTTCCATATCAGTTCAGATCTATTCTTTACCACATTTAGTATAGTGGTACTATTTTTTTTAGTAATTCCCCTATCAATTTATATATTTTATTTCCATATGTTTACATTTTGTGTAAAGTTGGAAGAAATGTCTTTGGACAATAACCATTTGACAAATGTTGGACCGTATCTATGGGACAGAATTTTAAAAATATGAATCCTGTCAAAATATTTGCTAAGATACAAGCATACCTCAGAAATATTGAAGAATGGGTTCCAAACATTGCAATAAAGCAAATATTACAACAGAGTCACTAAACCCAAAGAGAATCACACCAAGACACATGGTAATTAAAATTGCAAAAATTAAAGATAAAGAGAGAATATTAAAAGCAGCAAGGGAAAGCAAAGATTACACACAAGCGAACTCCCATATGTCTATAAGCTGACTTTTCAGCAGAAACTCTGCAGACCAAAAGGAATTGGCATGATATATTTTAAGTGATAAAAGGGAAAAACCTACAACCAAGAATACTCCACCCAGTATGGCTTCCATTCAGGTTTGATAGAGAAATCAAAAGGTTTGCAGACAAGCAAAAGCTAAAGAGTTCAGCACCACCAAACCAGCTTTACAAGAAATGTTCAAGGAAATTCTCTAAGCAAAGAAGAAAAGGCCACAACTAGGAACATGAACACTATGAAAGGAGAAATCCTATTGGTAAAGGCAAATATACAGTAAGCGTAGTAAATCAACCACATACAAAGCTTGTAGGAAGGTTAAAAGACAAAACGAGTAAAATTATCCATATCCACAATAAGCAGTTAAAGGATAAATGAAACAAATATATGCAAAATATTATGTCAAAAACAGAAATTGTGAAGGAAGGAGAGGAAAATGCAGGAAATTAAGAGCTCAGAAACCCTAAAATAATTATATATATACAGAGAGAAATTGCTATACATAAACCTCATAGTAACCACAAACCAAAAATCTATAATAGATACACACAGAAAAAAGAGAAAGGAATCCAAACATAACACTGAACATATAGTCATAATATCACAAGGGAAGAGAACAAAAGGAAAGGAAAGGAATAAGAACAGTACAAAAACCCTAAAACAATTAACAAATTGGCAATAAGTAGATATCTATCAGTAATTACCTTAAATGTAAATGGACTAAATACAATAATCAAAAGACATGGAGTGGCTAAATGGATACAAAAACAAACCCCACATATATGCTGCCTACAAGAGATTCACTTCAGATGTAAAGAGACGCAGAATGAAAGTGAGACTATGGAAAAGGGATTCCATGTAAATGGAAATCAAAAGAAAGCAGGGGTGGGCTTCCCTGGTGGCGCAGTGGTTGAGAGTCCGCCTGCCGATGCAGGGGACACGGGTTCGTGCCCTGGTCTGGGAAGATCCCACATGCCACGGAGCGGCTGGGCCTGTGAGCCATGGCCGCTGAGCCTGCGTGTCCGGAGCCTGTGCTCTGCAATGGGAGAGGCCACAGCAGTGAGAGGTCCGTGTACCGCAAAAAAAAAAAAAAAAAAAAAAAAAAAAGAAAGAAAGCGGGGGTAACAATACTTCTATCAGATAAAATAAACTTTAAAACAAAGAATGTTACAAAAGACAAAAACACTATGTAATGATCACGGGATCGATCCAAGAAGAAGATATAATAATTGCAAACATATGTGCACCCAACATAGGAGGACCTAAATGTAAAGGAAGTATTGACAGACATAAAGGGAGAAATTTACTGTAACACAATAACACTAGGGAACTTTAACACCCTACTTACATTAATGGACAGATCATCGAGAGAGAAAAACAATAAAGAACACTGGCCTTAAGTGACACATTAGAACAGATGAACTTAATAAATATACGTAGAACTTTCCATCTGAAAGCAGCAGAATTCACATTCTTTTCAAGTGCACATGGAACATTCTCCAGGATAGATCACATACTAGGCCACAAAACAAGTTTGGTATATTTAAGAAAACTGAAATCATATCAAGCAACTTTTCTGACTACAACCCTATGATACTAGAAATCAACTACAAGAAAAAAACTGCAAAAAACACAAACACATGCTACTAAGCAACCAATGCTTCACTGAAGAAATCAAAGAAGAAATTTAATACCTGAAAACAAATGAAAATGAAAACACAATGATCCAAAATCTATAGGAAGCAGGAAAAGCAGTTCTAAGAGGAAAGATTATAACAATACAAATGTACCACAGGAAATAAGAAAAATCTCAAATAAATAACCTCACCTTACACCTAAAGGAACTAGAAAAAGAACAAACAAAACCCAAAGTTAGTAGAAGGAAAGAATTCAAAGAGCAGAGCAGAAACAAATAGAACAGAGACAAAATAAATAAATAAATAAAATAGAAAAGATCAATTAAACTAAGAGCTGGTTCTTAGAAAAGATAAACAAGTTGATAAACCTTTAGCCAGATTCATCAAGAAAAAAAGAGAGGGCTCAAACTGATAAAATCAGAAATGAAAAAGAAGTTACAACTGACACCACAGCAATACCGAAGATCATAAGAGATTACTACAAACAACTATATGTTAATAAAATGGACACCCTGGAAAAGTGGACAAATTCCTAGAAGTGTGCAATCTCCCAAGACTGAATCAGGTAGAAATAGAAAATTTGAACAGACCAATTACCAATAGTGAAATTGAATCAGTAATTTAAAAAAATCTCAACAAACAAAGTACAGGACCAGATGGATTCACAGGTGAATTCTACCAAATATTTAAAGAATAGTTAACATCTATCCTTCTCAAACTATTACAAAAAATTGCAGAGGAAGGAACTCATTCTATAAGACAGCATCACCCTGATACCAAAACCAGACAAAGATATCTCAAACACACACACACATACTCACACACACACGCTCACACACTACAGGTCAATATCACTGACAAAAACAGATGCAAAAATCATTAGCAAAATATTAGTGAACCAAATCCAACAACACATTAAAAGAATTGTACACCATGATCAAGTTGGATTTATCCCAGAGAAGCAAGGATAGTTCAATAGCTGCAAATCAATCCGTGTGATACACAACACTAACAGATTGAAGAATAAAAATTATATGATTATCGCAACAGATGCAGAGCAAGCTTTTGAAAAAATTCAACATCCATTTATAATAAAAACTCTCCACAAAGTGGGTATAGAGGGAATATACCTTAACATAATAAAGGCCATATATGATAAGCCCACAGATAACATCATACTCAATGGTGAAAAGCTGAAACATTTCCTTCTAATATTAGAAAAAGACAAGGATGCCTACTCTTGCCACTTTTATTCAGCATAGTATTAGAAGTCCTAGACACTGCAATCAGATAAGAAAAAGAAATAAAAGGAATTCAAATTGGAAAGGAAGAAGTAAAACTGTCATTGTTTGCAGATGACATGATATCATACACAGAAAATCCTAACGCTGCCACCAAAAAACTACTAGAGCTCATCAATGAATCCTGTAAAGTTGCAGGATACAAAATTAAATACAGAAATCTGTTTCATTTCTACACATTAACAATGAACTAACAGAAAGAGAAAGTAGGCAATAATCCCATTTACAATCACATCAAAAAGAATAAAATACCTAGGAATAACCCTAGCTGAGGAGGTAAAAGACATGTAGTTCAAAAATTATAAGGCAATGGTGAAAGGAATTGAAGATGATACAGACCAATAGAAAGATATACTGTGTTCATGGATTGGAAGAAGAAATAGTATTAAAATGACCACATTACCCAAGCAATCTATAGATTCAATGCAATCCCTGTCAAAATACAGGGCACTTTTCACAATACTTAAACAAATCATTTAAAATTTTGTATGGAAACACAAAGGACTTCAAGTAGTCAAAACACTCTTAAGAAGGACAGGGCTGGAGGTGTCACACACTCAGACTTCAGAATATACTACAAAGCTACAGTAATCAATACAGTATGGTACTGGCACAAAAATAGACACTGATCAAGGGTGCAGAATAGAGAGCTCAGAAACAAACCCACACACCTATGGTCAATTACTCTATGACAAAGGAGGCAAGAATATACAATGGGGAAAAGACAGTCTCTTCAATAAGTGGTGCTCAGAAACCTGGACAGCTACATGTAAAAGAATGACATTAGAATATTCTCTAATACAATATACAAAAATAAACTCAAGGGCTTCCCAGGTGGCACAGTGGTTGAGAGTCCGCCTGCCGATGCAGGGGACACGGGTTTGTGCCCCAGTCCGGGAGGATCCCACATGCTGCGGAGTGGCTAGGCCCGTGAGCCATGGCTGCTGAGCCTGTGCGTCCGGAGCCTGTGCTCCACCACGGGAGAGGCCACAATAGTGAGAGGCCCGCGTACTGCAAAAAAAAAAACCAAAAAACAAAAAACTCAAAATGGATTAAAGACCTAAATGTAAGACCAGAAACCATAAAACTCCTAGAAGAAAAACATAGGCAGAACATTCTTTGACATAAATCATAGCACTATTTTGGGAGATCTGTCTCCTAAGGTAAAGAAAACAAAAGTGAAAATAAACAAATGGGACCTAATTAAACTTAAAATCTTTTGTACAGCAAAGGAAACCATCACCAAAATGAAAAGACAATCTACTGAATGGGAGAAAATATTTGCAGATGATACGACTGATAAGGGGTTAATAGCCAAAATATATAAACAGCTCATACAGCTCATTATCAGAACAAACAAACAACCCAATTAAAAAATGGGCAGAAGACCTGAACAGACATTTTTCCAAAGAAGACATACAGATGGCTAACAGGCACATGAAAAGATGCTCAACATCATTAATCATCAGAGAAATGTAAATCAAAACCACAATGAGATATCACCCCATGCTTGTAGGAATAGCTATCATCAAAAACATAACAAATAACAAGTATTGACAAGGATGTGGAGAATCCTTATACATGACTGGTGGGAATGTAAATTGGTGCAGCCCCTAAGAAAAAGAGTATTGAGTTTCCTTAAAAAGCTTAAGATAGAACTATCATATGATCCAGCATTTCCACTCCTGGTATATATCTGAAAAAACTGAAAACACTAGTTTAAAAAAGTACATGCACCCCAATATTCATAGTGCATTATTTACAACAGCCAAGATATGGAAGCAACCGAAGTGTCCATCAACAGGTGAATGAATAAAGAAGATATGGTGTATATATACAAAGGATTACTACTCAGTCATAAAAAAGAATAAAAATTTGCCATTTCCAACAATGTGGATGGATCTAGAGGATATTATATATTCTATATAAATAAATAATAAAATAAATAATAAAAAATAATAAAATGACACTAATAAAAATGTTAATCATCATCATTATAAATGAATGAATGGGGCCTCCCTGGTGGCGCAGTGGTTGAGAGTCCGCCTGCCGATGCAGGGGATACGGGTTCGTGCCCCGGTCTGGGAGGATCCCATATGCCGCGGAGCGGCTGGGCCCGTGAGCCATGGCCGCTGGGCCTGCGCATCCGGAGCCTGTGCTCCGCAACGGGAGAGGCCACAACAGTGAGAGGCCCGCATATCGCAAAAAAAAAAAGAATGAATGAATGAATGAATGAATGCCCCTGACTTATACTCCCTAGTGGGACAATATTTGGGTTGCTACCTGAGTCTGTGTGCCCTGAAATGCAATTCTGTGATCCCCCAAAATGCTGTCTGCTTGAGAAAAAAAATGAGTCACAAATTTTTGGGTTTCTCAGTGTATATACACATTATGTTTACACTATACTGCAGTTTATTAAGTGTGTGATAGCACTGCTGAATAAATAGCATGTAAAAAACAATGTACATATCTTAGGAATGCTTTATTGCTAAAAAATGTTAATCATCTGACAACTCAGGTTTGTCACAACCCTTCAATTTGTAAAAAAAAAAAATGCAATATCTGCAAAGCATAATAAAGCAAAGTGCAATAAAACGAGATATGCAAGTACTTTACAATTTTACGTTTGTACTAGCATGTCTATAAGTATCTGGTTCTCCACAGTCTT
This sequence comes from Mesoplodon mirus, assembly GCF_964341445.2. Lineage (NCBI taxonomy): Eukaryota > Metazoa > Chordata > Mammalia > Artiodactyla > Ziphiidae > Mesoplodon > Mesoplodon mirus. The sequence goes on from NC_138980.1 coordinate 77,107,627, forward strand.
AATAATACCAGAATTTATAAACAGTTTTAATCATTTTAATCAGATAATAGTTTTATCTTAGTGCTGTTTAATTTTGTTTTATATTTCACTGATATGTTGTTTATTTCTAGATCTTAAATATCACAGCTATTAACCCTTTATTATTCATACTGCAAGTATTTTCTTCAAGTGCATTTTCTAAATCTGACAGATGGTATCTTTTGCTGATCAGCACTTTTTCCAATTTTTGGTTTTGTCTTTGTATTAAACTACTTAACTATGTTTTTCAAAACCTCTGAATCCTCAGTTATTTATTGTCTACATGGTCTTTTCTAAAAGAAGGATGTTAACATTCCAACAATGATTGTTGATTTCTCTAGTTCTAGTCGGTTTATAAATTTCAAAGCTATTTTAGGTGTAAAAGTATTTCTGACACATATCTTTTTGGTAGTTTTGCCTTGTCTCAATGAATGTTTTTGCAGTACAATTTCCACTTTTGCTATTTAATGTTCGCCATTCCTTGCTTTATATGTGTATAACTACTAATGCTCATTTTTGTCTTGAACGTTTCTCTTAGAAGCAGCATATAGATGGCCTTTTAAAGATGAAACCCAAAGGTCTCTTTCACTAATGAAGATATTTTATTCATTAAATTATTTTCTAATAACTGATATGTTTGATTTATTTTTACTTCTGTGTTTATATTTTTTAATTTCTTCTTTGTTTCTTACTTTTACTGATATTTGAAGATTGAGTTCAGGTTGTAATAAGATGTTTTGTTTTACTCTTTCTTTGCTGCATTCAATTTCTATGTATCTAAATTTTACCTTTCAGTTTTAGCAAAGTATTTTTTAAGTTAACCACTAAAACCCAGTTAAAAACCAAATTATTCTTAACACATAGTAACTTTTAAACACTTTTTGATGACTCCTGGAATTCTGCAATATAATGATCTTATGGAACACTTGGAAAGCTTTGGAGAAGGCAAATATGTTAGGCCACTGAGAATCTGAAGTAATGAGTCAACCTAAGCATATTGGTGGCCTAATTACAAGGTATTACAATGAGTTTTTAAGAGAGCCCAAGACAGAAGGTTAGGGCCCAATATAAGAAAAACTCTTTCCATTCTCTCTCTCCTCCTGCCCATGAGATACTGTAAACACTCAGCATGGTCACAATGCTTTCCCTCTTTCTTTCCCATAAAAAGGAGCTGTCATAAAAGTTCCCAAAATTCATCTGTGTCAGCTAAGAAATGAGTGAAAAAAATTGAAGTGCTCCACAATGTCACTGGTATTTTAAAGAAATCCTAGATAAAGCAAATCAAGCTCTCATACGTGGAATTTCAGATATTATCCAGTTACTTAGAAATAGAATTTTAGCAGGACTTTTCTTTTGTTCCAGAAATCACAATGCCAGCTATTCTACTAACATTTAAAAAAAAAGAAAAGACAAAATTTTATCTAGAAAATCAGTATTAACTAAGATCATTGCCTCTGGAGTCAGACTGGTTAGGTTTTAATCGTAGCTCTATGACTTACTATCTTTGTGACCTGGGTTCATAACACCTCTGTGCCTCATTTTTCTCATATGTAAAATAAATAGCATATAGCGCTTACTTCATTAAATTATAATAACTAAGTGAGGCTAATATATGCAATGTATACACCAACACAAATACATTCACACACCTATTTAACATTTAGCACAGTGCTATGCCTTCATGGCATACTGTAAGTGCTTAATAGATATTAGTTATTTTTACCAAAGAGAACATGGTATTTACTGTATATCTCATGATAGCTTCATACAAAAATGAAATCAAATCTTAAGGAAATGTTTCTCAAAAGGGAACAAATTTCTAAAAGAAATTTAGTTTACAGATTGGTTCATAATGAACACTGAATAACAATGTAAAAAAGTAACTGAGTGATTTTTAAGTGGTTTATATTGACTCCCAATAAACAATGAAGATAAGACATTTAACAAGGAAAATGCTACCTTTTCACTTAGGCAATTTTTTTTTTACTTCTAATTTGAAAACAAATTCTTACAAGACCTCTAAATAGTTCATATGATTATGGCAAGATGATTATTTTGCTTCATTTCATTGTTACTTCTTTACCCAATGTATAATCATACTCATGCACATCCTACTTAAGGCACTCTTGATTCGAATCAGATTGGCAGAATTCTAGTTCTAACTCCACACCTTACTGTCTATGTAGTTTTTTCTGTCTTTTGGAGCAAAGTATTTAATATGTTTATGCTACGGTTTCCTCAGTGGGATGAGGTAGATTTATAAAGCCCCTAACTGGCTACCATGTGGAAGATTATGTCAACTGAACCCACAGATATATATATATATATATAAAAATATATATTAATATATAAATTAAATATATTATTAATATATTATTAAATATATTAAATATATATATATATATATATATATATTTTTTTTTTTTTTTTTTTTTGCAGTACACGGGCCTCTCACTGCTGTGGCCTCTCCCGCCGCGGAGCACAGGCTCCAGACGCGCAGGCCCAGCAGCCACGGCTCACGGGCCCAGCTGCTCCACGGCACGTGGGATCCTCCCAGACAGGGCACAAACCCGTGTCCCCTGCATCAGCAGGCAGACTCTCAACCACTGCGCCACCAGGGAAGCCCCACAGATATATTTGAAAGCCCTCTGGAATCTTTAAAGCCTGGTAAACAGCACCAGAGCCTGGTATATCAAGATTAAACTGGTCTTATCCCTGCCTCAGCCCTTGAGGGATACAGTGGCTCAAATTTCTACATCTATCATCAGAAGACACAATTTTCCGAGTTTATAGGGAAAACCTTGAAGTTTGCCCCCTGGTGCCAGATGTTAGTAAGACAAGAACATCCTCCAAGAGTAAATAATATCTCAAAGACTATCTCTGGAAATGAGGAAGATCCAGAGTGTGATGGCCATCTCAGAAATTTTCCTTCCATCCCATGCTGTACCAGTATTTGCTAGAATGGTATATATGATCTGTATGTACCAGATACAAATGGAGTTACAAAAGGAACCAAGAGTTGTACAGAGATCCTTGGGATCTGAAAAGGTGGGGTGCGGTGGAAGGGAGAAGGAAAGGTCAGAAAACCTCTTCTCCTCTCCATCTGCTTCTTTGCCTTTTTTTGCCTCTGTCTCTCTACACCTATTTCTTTACTTCTGTCTTCTTATTTTTCTCTGTGTATCTCTCCCTCTCTTTTGCCTCCCCATCTCTCTCTTATACTTTTATTCACATCTCTTGTGTTATATCCCCTTCCCTCATCCATTTTTTGATAAGTACCAAAGAAGATAGGCAGTTTGAAGAGATTCACCATAAAAGTAAACAAATTACATAATAGACAGTGTGTCTGTGATTGGAGATTAGCCCAATTCCTTCTCCAAAATGCACCTGAACTTTGAATTTTCTAAGTTTAGAGCCAGCACACTGTTCTAGCTTCTAACATACTGTTTTTTGTGTATTGTAAAACAATCCTAATTGACTTTAACTTAGTCTTTCTAGCCACATTAACTTATCCTCCTCAAAATGTCCCTTTCATAATTCTATTCTGCTCCAGAGCAATAATGAGTCACTACTGTCTTTTGGATCAAATTTTAAAGAACTAGTCCAGCACTCCAGGTGAAAAATCTTACAGGTTGCCCTGTAACCATCCAATCTCATTTCTACATTGACTCAGCACAGCTCATCATCTGTGAAGCCAGCCCCTCATCATCTCACCCTTGATTTCTCCAGCTTCTCTGTTTGCTTGGAATGTTTTCATCCCCATGAATGGCCACACTCTTTTACTGTATCTATAAAGTCAACTATTTCAATCTCTAAAACACCTTCCAATTATAGCATTTTTAATCCTAAGATTAAAGTTATTTTGAGAAATGAACGATATTCTCACATTTATATCCCTAGTACTTAAGAATATATATATATATATTTTGCTATAAAACACCTTACATCTTGATTGAATTGAATTACAAATTCTGCCTCTGACTACTTAAATTTTCTACAAACAGCTGAGTCTTCCCTGACAATTCTAATCATGATAATTACCTTCTATTTCATATTTTCTCTTTGCTCTTATAATTTAAAAATTATAAGACTACCTTATTACTCCATTTTTACACTTTTACATCTGTTATCTTTATATTATCTCCTAAATTTGAATTTAAGCTTACGGGAGTGAGGGTACATACTCTGTTATCCTCTTTATTCCTGCTTAAATGAGTTGTATCAGGTTGTCAGCCTCTGAAAATCCTTCTTGAGTATACTGGTGGCCTGATGGCTCTATGCATGAATGGATGCATGCATGATTAAATAAGTGATCAATATTAATTGGAGGCATTTTCTTGTATATCTGCATTTTACCTTTCAGTCTGTCATAAAGAATTAAGTAATTCACTTGGATCCTTTCCTCTAAAGTACAGGAAGGAGTTGACGCCATTTGGATTTTAAAAAATTTTTTGTCTTTGTTTCTTTTCTTTACTACAGCATAAGAAATAAAGTCCACAGAGTGAAAGAAATAGGTAAAATCTGAACACTTATTTACCTTTTTTTCTTTGACTTTATGGAAAAGTCACAATTTAAAAAGTCCTACAGGAAAAAAAAAGCACCAACAAAATCTGTGTTAAGTTTAAACTTTTCTATAATATTATCCTAGGTCTCACACTGTTAATCACAATACAGTAATACTAGATCCCAACTTAATAAACCGTAATATCTTAAGTAAACACCACCAACCTTACCTAGAATTTGAGTATACAATAATCATAGTTTCCACAAATTTCTTAATATCATCCAGATTTAAATGAATGGCTAGTAGAGTAAATATTTTCCACATTTGAAAAATCTTATCTATATCCTTAAAAACAAGTCAACTTTTCCAGTCTCAACCTAGTACTTTAAAATTTTAGTTTTTAGAGTTTAACTTATTATACATGTTAGTGTGCATTTCCAGATTAAAAGGAAAAGCTGTAAGTTTATTCTAAAATGGAATTCAAATTACATATTTCCATTATAAAAAATGAAACAACATCAATAAAGAGAAAGTTTCCTCTCCCTGCATCCTTGCCTCCAATCTACTGCCCTCCTACTGTTCTCATTTTTCCAGGGAGAAAATTTTCATAGATTTACATAAATACATTTGGATATATACAGATATGTAGTTTATGCTTTAGCTTTTTTATTGAAAAGTAATGCTTACACATGGCAAAATTCAAAGACTACAAAAGCATATACAAACATAGGCCTCTTTCCATAAACAGACTCCAAGTCCCTCTCCAAGAAAAACTGTAAGCTTATACATGTGAAACTGTACATGGATATATGTGTTATGTGTGTATAAGAGAGGTGTGCAGATACCGACATAGTGATAGGAAGAGAGAGAGAGTATACTGGGTTAATTTAGGCAACGAGGAGCAGAATATATTATATTAATTGTTTTGGACCTTGCATTTTTTCCTTAATGACAGTCTTTCCAAATCAGCATAGAGAAAATGACATTATTTTTAACTACTGCATAGCAGAGTGGTATCAATTTATCCAACCTTACTGATGAACACTTAGGTTCTTTAAAGTCTTTTGTCATCATAGATAATGCATCACTAAAATGAATTCTAAGTACATCTTTGTCTACATGAGTGAATGTGTCTGTAGCAGAATTGTTGAGTTAAAGGGTATATTTTTCACTTTGGTATATATTGCTCTGCAAAGAAGTCAGGACAGTTTTGATAATGTCTTTCCATATATCTTCCAGATGTCGTATATTCCCAAATGTTTTTCTGTATGAAGTAGTTTAGTATAGTTATTTAGAGTACAAAATCTGGTGACTGATTGGGTGCAAAATGAATTCAGCCACTTAATCAGCTATGTATCTTTGGGCAAGATACTTAACTTCTCTGTGCCTCAGTTTCTTCTTTTGTAAAACAAAAGTTTATTCAATGAATAAACATTTATAGAGGACATATTGTGAGCTGGGCACTGTTCTATGTACTGAGGATCCAACAGTGAACAAAATAGACAAATATACCTGTGTCCATGAAGGTTAAACTCTAGAGAGGAATAATAAATAACTACCCCTTAGGGTTTGTGGAAGGTTAAATAAATTGATTCATGTAAAGAACTTAGAACAGCGTCTGACACATAGTAAATGCTCAGTAAACATTTATTATTGCTATTTACTATTATTACTACTACTCCTACTATATTGCTATCATTGATATTACTTGAACAAAAGAAAAAATAATTTCTCAATGTTTTAATTTCTACTTTAATAATTTTACCAATACTGAATATGTTTATAAGTTTAAAAACGTTTGAATTTCTTTTGCTGCAAGCAACTGCTTTATACCTTAGCTCATCTTTCTACTACCTAGTGGTCTTCTCTGAATACTTTGTAAAAGCACTCTATACATTTAAAAAGTTATCCTTTATATGACATCATTTACCATGTAGAAATTTAAATATTTAAAATCTTTAAATGTACTAGTATTTTGATTGCTACATTTCTGGATTTGATGTCATACTTAGAATGGCTTCATTGATTTAAGATTACTATTTTTTTATTTTTATTTCTTTATTTTCTTTATGTTTATTTCTTTATGTTTATTTCTTTATTTATTTATTTTTGGCTGCTGCTGTGCAGCTTGTGAGATCTTAGTTCCCTGACCAGAGATTGAACCCAGGCCACAGCAGTGAAAGTGCCAAGTCCTAACCACTGGACTGCCAGGGAATTCCCAAGATTACTATTTTTTAAAAGCCCTTATTTTATTCTGGAATGTTAATACTCTTGCATTTTTAAAAATTTCATAATAGATGTAAATTTCAGTTTGCAAATTCAGGAACGTCAAAAATATAATTTTACTTTTTCTTGACTCAGTTTTTAAGTTGAATCCCTATCCCGCTCGGTTGGTAGTAAGCCTCATGTCAGTCTTTTTGTTTCTCTTTAGTCTCCTTGAGACTGTGAAAGGTTCTAGGGACTCTGACAATGCCAAATTTGGGAAAACAGCCCATATCATCGATTCATTTGGCCAAACAAGGTGCCTCCCATCAACACAGCAATTCAGAACTCACAGCTTAAAAAATGCCCTGCTTAAGACACAGAAATCTTTTGTTAGAAAACTACCCATGACCTCATGTAGCTAGATGCACTCCCCAGGCATTTCCTCCCTGGGGTCCTGCTGCCTGGCTCAGGGCATGTTAGGAAAGCCTGCACAGCCATCTGTCCCATGTCTCTTTCCATGGCTCTCCTTCTCTCAGTCCTCTAGAATTTCTCTCTAGTTTGTGATGACCTCCACTAACCCCTGATTCTGTCCCAGACATTTTATCAATCCCATTCCAAAGCTTAAGTTTTTCACAAACAAAGCCAGAATTTCTGCTTGACCCAGCTCCATCCCTTATGCAATGAACAGGAAGATTGACTAAATACTTAAATGGGGCAATAGGAAAGGAGGAAACACAAGTAGAAGAAAAGAAAACAGAGATGAATGTTTAGTTGTAAAGCAATAGAAATTAACTCTAGCTACATTAAGCAGAAAAATAATTCATTAAATGGATATTAGGTAACTCCCAATCTTCAGGAAAGCTAGAGGACCTAGAAGGGAAATTCAGCAGTGTCTAAAATTGGGGCTTCCCTGGTGGAGCAGTGGTTAAGAATCTGCCTGCCAATTCAGGGGACACGGGTTTGAGCCTTGGTCTGAGAAGATCCCACATGCTGCAGAGCAACTAAGCCCATGCGCCAAAACTACTGAGCCTGCACGCCACAGCTGCTGAAGCCCGTGCACCTAGAGCCCGTGCTCCACAACAAGAGAAATGACCACAAGGAGAAGCCCGCGCACCACAATGAAGAGTAGCTCCCAGGTGCTCCAATTAGAGAAAGCCTGCGCACAGCAACGAAAACCCAACACAGTCAAGGAAGGAAGGAAACAAGGAAGGAAGGAAGAAATTTATAAAAACAAACAAAAACAGTGTCTAAAATCAAGCCAAGGTACTAGAGCACCATAAATATCACCACTGCCTCCACCAAGTCCCGATTCCACAGCTTACCTGCCACATCACTGGCCACTGAACATCACCACTACACCTTCTGTGTCATCGCTATTGTTGAAAAATAGAAATCACTACCACACTACTACCATGTAGTTGACCATAATGAAAATCTATTCATTGACTTGCCTCTTTATGTCACAAGTAATTGAATAAAAGCCTATTTTTTTGGTGATCAAAGTCACAGGCCATCAATGGAAAGGAAACTGCCAAGGAAAGTGTTTGGCATTTTCAGCTTTTACAGGGTACAGTCATCTATGACATATAAAGGGAGGGATTGCCAAATGCAGGATGGAGATTTATATGATTGGTACCCCACAAAACGATAGATGTACACTACATTCCCTCACCTTTGGCCGTCCAAAGTAAGTATGCTTATTTGTGCTTCTAAGCAAAACAAACTCAATCCTGTCAAGCTCAAGTAGTCCTCATACAACGACAACAACAAATGCAAGTAACCACTCTCTAAAAGGCATAAATTCAAATATCATCAGCTATTGCCTCCAGATCTACATCCAGGATCTCTTGGGAGACACACATTCCTCCTATGGTGCCATCACATTTCCATATGAGTATTCTTTAATATAGAGAGCAAGTGATATAAGTTCACCACTGCCATCATAATCTAAAAGAAAAAAAATACATATATATATAATTATATAGCAAGGAAGAAAATGCAAGTATCTTCAACTGTTATAGAGACCTATTTGTGTGTTTATGATTTCCCTCCTCTACCACTTATTATATGATATTTTACTTCAGTGGCTCCTTCGGTTGACTGGGGTTCTATATCTGGTACCGTGCAGCCTGAGAGATCTGAGCACTTGTCGGTTCTGCCTGTGGTCGCCACGGTCTCCATTAACATTTACCACTGGACCCAGAGACCTCAGGTTAGCCCTTCTTTTGTTTCATCTACACTTTCCCTTGCAACCAGAACACAATTGCTCTTGAATTGTCAGGGTTACTCACCTCAGTCAACAATAGATATCCCCTTTTATCTATTCCTCTGGTGTCGTAGAGCCTGAAATGGGCAAATGGCAATATCAGCTTCTAATCCAGGGGACATAGCTTGGGCTCCCCTGGTGGAAGCATTCTTTTCTTTAGGCAATAAGACCTCTAAACGAGCAGAGCCCAAGTCACAGGACAAATTTTGCAAGTGGGTCAGTAGACACAATTGTGAGTGGTGCCACTGCATTTTCTCATTTTCAGTTGCAGTTCTGTATGTATTGTGGTCATGTGCTGGTCAACGGCTTAGAGTATATATTTAATATATCCCCTTGAGAGGCCTCGATCTGTCAAGATGAGGTCTGATACCAAGTTTACAAAACCGTCTTCAATTTGTCATTTCAAATGTCCAAATGATTATCGTGGTAGCTGTATTTTGGTGTTAGAGTACAGAGAAAAATCAGTAAATTCTATGAACGTCAGCCCACTGCTGCATGATACATGTAAATTGAGTTAATTGCTCAGAAACAGTTTTATATGTTCATGGATAATGGTTCTGTTGAAGCATGATGAGGAAGATATATAAATTCAAATTTAGAATGTGTTTATTTTAGTGTGGAATAATAGCTGTCCCTTCCATGGTGGGAAAATTTGGGGAGCCAGAATGAAATAAATATTTGCTGGAGTTAATATCTCAAAATATTATAATATTTTAGTTAATCTGTAATGTACTTTGTTTCAAGAAGTAGGAATCCAGTTTTATTCTTTTCTAAATAGTCAATTGTCACAACAGCATTTATTATATAATTATTTTTTCACTAATGCTTAAAAATTCTACAATCTTATACTAAGCCTCCATATGTATTTACTTTATCTTCTTTATTCTCTATTGAGTTCCAATGATTTGCTTGTTTCTTAATGAGCCAGGGCTAAATGTTTTGAACCAGTGTAGCTTTATAATCTCATACATGATAAAAGTACTCACTCATCACATTATTATTTTACATAATTTTGCTGCCTATTCTTATGTGTTTACTTAACTTTAGAATCAGCTTGACTACTTTCAAAAATTTCTGCAGGTATAATATGTATTAGTATCACATTAAATTTACAGATTAGGTTTGGTGTAATTGACATCTGTAAAATATCGGGTCTTTCTATTCGGAAACAGGGGATGTCTTTTCAGTAACTGGAGACTATATTTATAGCTCTTACTAGAGTTTTATAATTTTCTTTATATAGATTCTGCACACTTCATGTGAGGTTATTTGCATTTTATATGTTTACGTTAACTTGTAATTAATATCTTCTCATCTGTTTTACTTTAAAACTTCTTGTATGAAAGAAATGTTAAGGTTTGAATACTAATTTTGAATAAGACATCTTAATGAACTTTCTTACTGTTTCTGTATTCCTAACAGTGCTCAGGTTATTCTCTTAAATTTACCAACTATTCAATCACCTGTTAATAATGAAAATGTCTGTTCCTTTTCAATTTTATGCCCTTTTGCCTTTTTCCTAACCACAATATATATCTCCAGAGTAAATTTAAATAACGATAGTATTAGTGGGTATTTTTGTCTAATTATTCTTGTTTTTCAATACTTACTCTGTGTACTTTTGGCTTTGATAAATAGTTATAAAAATCAAGGAAATAATATCTATTTCTATTTTAATAAGTTTTATGTTAAATTGGTAAATGATTTAATAAAATTCATCTTCAGCTGTCAATGAAGTGACTGCATAATTTTTTTACCCTTCACTTTAAAAAAACATGAAGTATATTAATTAATTTCCTTATATTTTAACATCTGGTATTTCTAAAAATAAGCCCCATTTGGTCATGTCATATTATTTTAAATTGATTTCAAAATTATGCTTATTATTACATGTTATTTAAGATTGTTTCTTATTAAAATTCATAAATGCAATCTGTATATAGTTTTCTTTTGGTGATCTTTTGGTTAAATTTTGCTATGTATGTTGGAATGAATATAAAAAGCAAAGGAGCTTTACATTTATAAACTCAAATACCTTGTCTAACACTGGAGTTTTTGTTTCTGAAATACAGCATCTTTGAAGTTGTTGGATGTGCTTAGCCTGCTACTCTTTGTGTATTTACTTATTTATTTAGTTGGGGCTATGGAGCAGAGAAGAGCTAATGTTTTTATGATTTTTCTGTTCTTTAAAGATTTATCTCCTAATTCTACATATTAAGATAACATAATAGCAAAATTAAGAAATTAAGATAACATAATATTAAGATATTAAGATAACATAATAGCAAAATCACAAATTCCCACATGGATTTGATTTTGAAGTGGAATTTTGGATAATCTTTAAATTTTATTCCATCTGTACTAACCAGTATAGATTTAACATCTTTCTCAAATCAAATTTGAAAATTTAAATTTATTTGCATTTTGTTTAATATATTATTCTCTAATGCTTCTTTTGATTGTATACCTGTGTTTTACTTTTCATCTTCATTTCATTTCTTATGAAATTATCACTTTTTTTAACATTAGGCTACATAATGTGTTATCTAATTTATAGTTTTCCAAATAAGTATTCTCCCTTTACAAACTGCATTTTCAGTTATGTTTCATTAATTTCTGTCTTTAAATATTTACTTACTGCTAATTTTACACTGCATTTTGTGATTCCTCATGCAATTGCAAGGTGAGTGCTAATTGCATTTAAATTACTTCCTTCACTTTTAGAGATATAAGGAATCAAAGAAGTAAATTTTACCATAAATATATTTAGCCATATATGTAAGTTTTATCTGTAGCTTATCCATGGTTCATTATTTTCTTGATATTCTTCAATTTCAGCACTGATTTCTTTTTCAAACAAAGATGATTTATAAAAAGAAATTTTATATATAGGGCACATTGGCATTTGGTTTCTACTTAGCTGATTTCTTGTTTTTTACATTGTTGTTTGCAAAGAAATGTGTCCTGTACTCTTTTTTGTTTTAAATTTTAAGGCGTAACATAAGAGTATGTTATTCCTATTGACTTGTGTTCAAGTGTACTGACTCTTCTGTCGTCTCCATTCTACTGTTGAGCTCATCCAGTGAATGTTTTAATTTTAGTTATCGTATTTTTAATAATGAAATATCCATTGGGTTTTTATTATAGCTTCTATTTCTCTGCTGTGATTTTCTATACATCAATTCATTTCTAGAATGGCCACCCATACTTCATAGAGCTCAGTTATAATAGTTGTTTTAAAGTCTTTATTTGATAATTACAACGTCAAAGGTATCTCTGGTTGGAGTCTGTTGATTTTCTTTTCCCTTGTGAATTGTTGCTATTTTTCTGGTCCTTCATATGTTTAGTAATTTTGGTTATATACTGGGCATTTTGAAAATTAGGAGACTATTGGTCTAATTTAAATTTTGTGCAGAATGTTCATTTGCTGTTGTTCCTGTTATTTTAACAGGCAATTGGCCTGATTTGGTGTGGAACATAAGTTCCTATTTGTCCTCCTGGGCTGTGGCTCCACCTTCAGTCCATTTATCAAAGCTTTTGCAGTGCTACTTAGATCTGTCCTGCATGTGTGCCACACAGTTGCCATTCTAGGACATGCACAGTGATCTACCCAAGTAGTTCAATTCTCAAAGCCTGTGGTATGCTGGTTAGGTCAGATCCATACATCTGTAGCTCAGAAATACACATACAACTTTATGGAATCACTTTCTTAAACTCCTTCCTTTCTGCTTTTTCCTTGACACTTTCCATATCCCAGGGACTCCTTTCCTCATCTTTGACTAGAGAGCCAAGGCTTTAATTTTCCTCTCTGTCACAGATTTCCCGGACTGCATCTGCCTCTGGGACCTACCAACATGAAGATATAGAGAAATAAAAAAGCAATGGAGATTTTTCTCACATGCTCTTGAAAACATATTCCTCTGGTCAGAGAGAAGGGTTTCCATTCCTCTGAGTTTAGTGGCCTGTATGACCACTTCTATGATCACTGCCATAGGAGAGAATGAAATAAAGCAGAAACAGAAGATTTAACTCACTCTCTCTCACCTGTAGAAGGCTACTCAGATTAGAAATGGAGGAATTCTCCTGGAGCTTTTTCTGTCCACACCCAGTACACAGTTCCTGATTTCAGCCTGCGTTTGAGTCCAGGCCAAGAAAGGTTAGAAGTAATAAAAAGTTTAAAATTAAAATTTAGAAATTTATCACAAATTCAGTGATACTTTAAGTTATGTTTTCCTTTCCTAATCCCTGGGCTAAAGCTTAATTTTTTAAATTAATAAGTTTATTTTTTAGGGCAGATTTAGATTCACAGCAAAACTGAGTGGGAAGTATGGAAAGTTCTCATATACTCCCTGTCTCCTCACATGGACAGTGGTACAATTTTTTACAACCAATGAACCTACTTTGACACATCATCATTACCCCTAAACTGTAGTTTACATTAGGCGTCACTCTAAGTATTGTACGTTCTATGTGTTTTGACAATTTATAATGGTATGTATCCATAGCTTCACTGTCCTACAAATCCTCTGTGCTTTGCCTATTCATCCCTCCCTCCCCCAAACCCCTAGCAAACACTGATGTTTTTCACTGTCTCTATAGTTTTGCCTTTTCGAGAATGTCACGAAACTGAAATTGTATAGTCTGTAGCCTTTTCAGATTGGCTTCTCTCATTTAGTAATAGGCATGTAAGTTTTCTCTATGTCTTCTCACAGCTTGATAGCTCATTTCCTTTTAGCGCTAAATAATGTTCCACTGTCAGGATGTACCACAGTTTGTTTATACATTCACCTACTGAAAGACACCTTGGATGCTTCCAAGCTTCAGCAATTATGAATAAAGCTGCTATAAACATCTGTGTGCAGGTTTTAGGGTGGAAATAATTTTTCAACCTCTTTTGACAAATACCAAGGAGTGAGATCATTACATCATATGATAAGAGTATTTTTATTTTTTACAAACTTCCAAACTACCTTCCAAAGGGACTGCACCATTTTGCATTCCCACTAGCAATGAGAGTCCCTGTTGCTCCACACTCTCACCAATATTTGATATTGTCAGTGTTCTGGATTTGGAGCATTCTAATAGGTATGTAGGGATATCTTCTTGTTTTTTAAATTTATAATTCCTTAATGATATATGTCAAACTTCTTTTCCTACGCTTATTTGCCATCTGTGTATCTTAACAGAGGTATCTGTTAAGGTCTTTGCCTCATTTTTAAATCAGGTTGCTCATCTTCTCATTGTTGAGTTTTGAGGATTCTTTGTATACTTTAGATAACAGCCCTTTATAAGTGTCTTTTGCAAATATTTTCTTCCAGTCTGTGGCTTGTCTTATCATTCTCTTCACATTATCTTTGGCAGAGCAGAAGGCTTTAGTTTCAATGAAGTCCATTTTACCAATTATTTCCTTTCATGGATCATGCCTTTGGTATTTTATCTAAAAAGTTTTCCCTATACCTAAGGTCATCTATGTTTTCTCCTGTGTTATCTCCAAGGAATTTTATAGTTTCATTTACATTTAGGTCCATGATCCATTTTGAGTTAATTTTTGCTAAAGGTATAAGGTCTGTATCTGGGTTCATTTCTTTGCATGTGGCTGTCTAGTTGTTGCAGCATTATTTGTTGAAAAGACTATCTGTGCTCCATTGTATTGCCATTACTTTGTCCAAGAATCCATTGATTATATTTACATGGGTCTATTTCTGGGCTCTTCAGTCTGTTCCCAATGGACTACTCTTTCACCAATACCTCACTGTCTTGATTACTGTAGCTTTACAGTATGTTTTTGGAGTTGGGTAGTGTCAGTCCTTCAAGTTTGTTCTTCTTCATCAATATTATGTTGGTTTTTATGGGTCTTTTGTCTCTGCATATAAACTTTAGAGCCACTTTGTTGATATCCACAATATAACTTGCTGGGATTTTGATTGGGATTATATTGAATCCATATATCAAGCTGGGAAGAACTGACATCTTAACAATACTGAGCCTTATCCATAAAAATGGAATCTCTCTCCATTTATTTTTTAAATTTGATTTTGTTCAACAGAGTTTTATAATTTTCCTCATATAGATCACGTACATATTGTGTTAGATTTATACCTAACTATTTAATTTGGGGGGTCCTACTGTAAATGGTATAGTGTTTTTTTGTTTTTTTTTTTTTTTTGCTGTACGCGGGCCTCTCACTGCTGTGGCCTCTCCCGTTGCGGAGCACAGGCTCCGGACACACAGGCTCCGCGGCCATGGCTCGTGGGCCCAGCCGCTCCGCGGCATGTGGGATCTTCCAGGATCGGGGCACGAACCCGTGTCCCCTGCATCGGCAGGCAGACTCTCAACCACTGCGCCACCAGGGAAGCCCTGGTATAGTGTTTTGAATTTCAAATTACACTTGTTTACTGCTGGCCATTTACTCTTTTAAATATGAAAGATGAAAGAGAATCAAAGATTATACAGACATGATTACTACTCTTTTGGAACTTTTATGAAAAATTATCATATAGTGACCAATGGTATATTTTCCCTCTTTACCTGCCCCATTTAAGCTCAGTACTGTAGAGTGAGTTTTTGAAGGTAGGTAGAGATGGTGAAGATGGCTTTTCAGGATGAGTAATCAGTGGATACAATCAGTAGTCAATGAGAACGTCCTTTCTGGAGAACAGTGAGGCACCAATGTAGGACACAGGGAGAAGAATTGGGAGATGGATCTTCTGAAAGACCTAATATGCCAAGTTATGGAGTATATCACACCAACCAGAAGCAAGAGTATTTTTGTTTTTGATTCAACAGGTTTTAAAAACAACTGGATATAGAGAGGAAGGAAAAGTGGAAGCTGAGAATGACAACAAAGATTCCACTTTAAGGAATGAAGGTTAATCTAGTGGTCATTTTTAAAAGTTCATTTGGCAATTATCTAAGTTTGAGATTAGAACCAAAAAGAAGAGAAGGAGAGTTAGGGAGTTTTAATTTTTTCTCCTTCAGAAAATGAAAGCAAGGACCATAATAATACTTAAAGTTTAGGTAATAGAAATATCTGTCCCCAAATGCAGATGAATAAACAATAATATTTTCCTAGTCAACATGACCCAGACAGGATTATGTTCTAATTTATTAATATTTCCTCTCTAAAGAAGACATAGCGATTGATAGTAGTTTGCTTCACTAGCTGAGTCTTGGGAGGAAATTCGTTAATGAGAGATCAAACCTGACTCCTTCCCAAAGACTAATAAAATACTTTAAAGGAAGCAATAAATGAGCAGCCAGTTCAGTGTGTGATGACAAGAACTTGGTGAGAGAACATTTAAAAATCTAAGCTCTGATCACAGCCTGGGGTTTCTGAAGTACTAGTTAATCCTACAGCCAAGATATTTTCCAGGAATAGGAAGGAGAAGTCTGAAGAGGTTATGGAAAAAGAGATGGCTGATGCTTTTTGTTCTTTGGGTACCAGAATCCTATTGTCATTTGGGGGTATGGATCCCAAAATAATTATATTTCCAAAATTCCCAATAAATAGGCCTTGATTTTTAAACTCTTTCTTTTTCTTGTCACTAGAGTATTTAATTCTCCTGAATTATGAAGATGAGAATTAAATTTTTGCAAATAGGATTTTTGCAAACCACTAAGTTTAGCCCATTAAAAAAAATCTGCAAAGTGAGTGACAGTATTAACCAAGACAACGAAACAAGCATTTTGAGTAGAGGATAAGGAGTTCAGCTTTGAATGTGTTGTGGTTGAGGGTCTGATGTATATTGAAATGAAAATTTCTAATAGGAGATAGGGAATATGGGTCAGGATTACAAGAGCATTCAGAGCCAGAGTTACATTTGAGAATTCCGGTCATAAGAGAAGTCCCAGACATTAGGCCAATCACCAAGAGAAGGTTTACAGATCTGGATTAGACTAGGACCAAGGAGAAAGCTCTGAAAACCACCAAAATTTAAGCCGAAAGATTAACTGGAAGAGAATCCAGGAAGGAAGACTAAATACGAAAAGATAAAAGACTAAAATTTGGAATCCTATCCTCCTACTGTCTTCAGAGAGAGACACACATTTGATTTATGTTATTTGTGAATTTCTTATGCAGTATGTGGACAGGTAAATGGGATGGGAGTACTATTTATGGATTAAGTCCAAGAAATTTGACTAAGGATGTATGCCAATCACATTACCATAAAAATAAAATATTTAATAACAAATTTATTAAAAGAACAGTAAGACTTTTACACTGAAAACTATGAAACATTTTTGGAAGAAATAAAAGATCTAAATAAATGGAAATATATTCTATCTTCATGGATCAAAAATCTTCATTAACATCAAACACAGTAATGAATAGGATAAGGTTAGAATGCTCACTATAATCACTATTATTCAATACTATTTTGATGATCTTTGCCAATAAATAAAATGTTATATATATACACACATATACACATACAAAGTAAAGATCACTGATTTTACTTACAAATGATATGAGCACAAAAAACTTCAATAGCTGCATGAAAAAACTTGGAGTCGATGCTAGACACAGAACCTAAAACTAATACATAAAGAAATATTCTTCCAATCTACCAGAAATAAGAAAATAGAGCTGAAGTGTTAGGACATTTGGGGATTCACCTAGAAATAATATAATAAAAGTTAGAAAAGGTTTTAATGGAGAAAATTATAAAACTATATAAAGACATAAAAGAAGACCTGAAGCACTATCCTAAAGGTACCAATTTTCCCTAAATAAATCCACAAAACAGTTGCAGTTCTGACCAAAATATTAAAAAGATTTTATACAATGAACTTAAACTTCTTCCTGTGGAACAGACTAAAGGCCTCAAAAATACACCTAAGCATACATTGTGTATTCAGTTAAAAAAAGAGATGTTATTTTATGCCATTTGGGGATGGAATAAATGACATTGACTTTCCAAATGGATAAATTTAGATACCAAGCTCACAAACAAAATTCTGATGTAATTAAGACCTACATATGAGAAACAACAAAAAGTTTAGGAAAAAATATAAAAAATATCTCTGACTAGGAATAGGGTAGGTTTTTCAAACAACACACACCAAAAAAATCTATAAAAAGAGATCAGTAAATTTCACTATATCAATATATAACACTTATATATGTCTAAAGATATCATAATCAATGTTAAAAGACGGGTAACAAACTATAAATATACAAAATCAAACCCAACTAATCACTTAGGAAAAGGCAAACAACCAACACCAAACTGGTCAAAGGATTTAGAACACTAGTCTCAATTTAGGATCTCTGAAAAAAAAAATAAGAAGTTGAAATAATGTTTAACATCACTATTATTCAAGGAAATTCAAACTATATCAACAATCAATCAGCATTTAACACTAATGGCAAAAGATAAAGCCTAACATCAAATATCGGTTAAAATAGTCATCTACCTGATGGTAAAAAAATAATTGATCTAATACCCTCTTTGAAATGTAATTTGGCACTATGTGAGAAAATATAAAATGAACATGGCCTATAATCATGCCCAATCAAACCATTAAGTGAAAAAAAAAAAAAAAAGGAATGTACTGTCTAACAGAAATGGAAAATCCAGGAAATATATCCAGAATTTAGGGATGCAACCAGTATTAAATTCAGCTTCTCCCTTGAATACGCCCTTTCAGTGGAGTCTTTCACAGTGTGAAAAGTCTTTCACATGTCATTCTGCAGACATGGTCTTTCCCAGGTGGCAAGACTTTTACTGACCCTTGTAGTAAGCAAAGGGCAGCTCTTTCCCAAAGCTTCAACAGTAGTCCTAAAGTGTACTCCAAGGCAAGAGACTTGTTAGTGTAAACAACTTGTACCAACTGGCTCAGGAATTTCCTGGTTTTAGCATGAAAAGTCCTGCATCCCGGGAACCCATTCAAATCAAAATGGTATGTCCAGGACAGTCTCAGTTTTCAAACTGAAAGCCCAGTGTAAAAGTGGGACTGTTGGTCACCCTACAAGATGGGGTCATGTGATTATAGCCCTGCCTAAATGGGGATGGAGAGTTTATTAAAGAAAAATAGTCTGGGCAGATGAAATTTAAATGCCTAGAGGGGATTTGGGTTACCTGATTGTGGTCTTCACTCAACCCAATCTGGCTGCATGCAAGAAACACTGTAGCTAAAAAACTGCACAAAAATCTTTGAACAAAAGAGAGGATTTTCAGCAGATTTATCCCGCTTTTCTCTACAGGAGTACGATCCATAACTGATATATACACATTTGCTGTATATTTTCCTGTCTCTTCTGGTTTACTTGTTAGTTAAGAAAGTTGCCTAAAGATGTCATGGAATGAGTCAGTTTTCCTGTCTGCCATTGTTAACTGCAGGTTTTACTCATAGAGTGGTGCATATTAATGTCTAGTCCTATTCTCCAGTCTGGTTTCACTGCAGATTTTTCTCTAGGTCACTGTTTTTCATTAAACTTAAAAAGGTCCATGAAGGCTAAATTTTACCATTTCCATTAACAGAGGTGGTTGTCATTGCTGAAATCTACCAAACCCTGCTTCGAAGAACATCAGTTTGCCTGCCTGGGTCTTGGACCTACATCCGCTTCCTTCTGCCTGGAGGGAAGCCCAGCAAAAGATGTGTGGTGCTGCGGGAGTGGTGAGCTGTCTCCCCACAGCTTCAGCCTGACAGCAAAGCATGGCTAGAAGTCTGCAAGAACTGATGGCTCCAGACTAAAGAAAAAACAGAGGGTGGAGGTGCAAATGAGGAAATCAAAGAACTGTTTGCAGAACTGAAAAAATAGACAGTGGATTTGCAAATGTCTCTAACCAGCTGGATTTGGTAAACACTGAAAGCAGCATGATTTTATTTACCTTTATTGTAAGCCATGAGAATGCCTTGGTTTTTAAGAGCCTGGCAAACTTTCTTAAATAAAAGTAAATTATGTTCCATTAAAATTCACTTCTAAGAACCCGAGGTAAGTGTTTGTTTCAAGACTGAGAAGTTATTCCTCCTTTGATTGTGAGTACTAACCTTGAAGCCTCATTGAATATCAGCTACACTGAATAATCAATCATAATTTTCATTTTCATTCCATTGATTGAAAAATAGAGTTCTTTAAAAAAACTTATTGGAATAAATATTGTCTACTCAGGAGTTAGCCCTGAATAATGATAGAAAACTATCTTGCAATTTCAGTTGATTATAAACTTTATGTGAGATACTACAGTGGTGTGATTGTTAGAAATATGCTATGAAGGTTGACTGTATTAGGAGAAATACACACTTTTGTGGTAAAGGCTCATCTCTCTTACTCCACCTAGAAATGATCTGCTGTGTGGTAGGCAGAACAATGCTTCCCCCACCCAGGATGTCAACATTCTAATTCTTGGGATCTGTGAATATGTTACCTTACATGGCAAAAAGGATTTTGCAGATGTGATTAAAATCAAGGAATTTGAAATAGGGAGATTATCCTGAATTATCTCTGTGGGCTCAATTTAATTACATGAGTTCTTAAAATCCGAGACCCTTTCTTGGCTATGGTCTGAGAGAGGAAGATGAAGATGGAATAAGGGTCAGAGAAATGTAATATTGCTGGCTTTGAAGATGAGGAGGAGACCATAAGCCAAGCAAGGTAGGCGTCTCTAGAAGTTGGAAAAACAAGAAAACGGATCCTTTCCTAGAGCCTCCAAAAGAAGCACAGCTCTGTGTACACTTTGATTTTAGCCCAGTGAGACTCACAGACTTCTGACCTAAAAAAGTTTAAGATAATAAATTTGTGTTATTTTAAGTCACAAATTTTGTGGTAGTTTGTTAGAGCAGCAATAGGAAACAAATATTGCTCTTATTAAATCTTAACAAATCAATATTGTGAGACCTATAAATTTTCCAATTTTTATGAGACTATTTTCCCTTCTTCTCTCCAAACATCTAATACTAGAATAGAGTTACCTCAGTATGTAAAACAAGTTTGTGGCTTATTCAGGTTTCCAATGTCCTTACACATTTAAAGTTGAGCTCACGTATTTTATCTACAAGGCTTTGAAACTTCAAAACTTAACTGTTAAAGGTAATCTAATCCTTTAATTCACATTTATGTATATTATTCACATAATTATATGTATACATTCACATATCATATTCAATAACATATGTTTAACATTCCACAAGATATAAATAACTCTCACATAAAGAAAATGACCTAGTCAAATATTATCTGAAGATCTCACCAGTGTAACCAAATTCTTTCCAAAGACAAGTATGTATGGATCATAGAAATATATCTTCACCCAAAAGAAATGTGGTACAGGAAGATATTTATCTAATTCCAATGGCATTTTGTAATCTAAATATATTGATGGACTTTTAAAAACTTATTTTAACCACTCCATTGAACAACACAATCACCTATTAACTGCATCAGAGGAGGAAAGCAGCTTCTTCTGAAGGAGAGGAAAGCTTTGAAACTCATTTCATCTTCTACTACACAGAGCCTTTCTCACCCAGGTTGCTCAGTACTAAAATGTCTCCAATTCCTTGAACACTGAAAAGATGAGACCCTTTCTCTTTTTGGAAGGTTACTGCTGGACCCCAGGCAAAAGTGGGAGATGGTAGACTTAACTTTGAATATTTGGATGAAATAACCCTTTGGCTGGTTTTACTATCCTAAGCAAAACATTACATTTTACATGTATATGTATATGTTCATACCAATGATACAATATTTTTGTTGTTTTCATATTCATTTCATATTTTTACTATTAGCAAAGAAGCTTCATTGAGCATTAGTTTTCTAATAAGCAGTAATTTTATAATAGGCACTGGGGAGTTCTAAAACAACTGTCCCCCTAATATAAGAAGACTAAATGGACCTCATTAAGCAGTTTGGTCCCTAGAAATTCTATGATTAAAAATGACTAGCCTTGTGGACATTGCTCAGAGGCTTATGAGGTTCAGACCATTTTAAGATCAGCAGGTTTCCACTATGACTGAAGCATTAACTGATGCTCAGGATGACAAAATAAAGCTCCTACTTTTGTGGTTCAGAACTACAACAAATTTATTAAGAAAAAATCTTTGAGAATAGAAAAATATTCTTATGATGAAAGTGGAGCACAACTAGAGAACATAAATGTGAAAGAAATGAATCTCTTTCTAAAGGTCTTTTCTCGTGTTCTTTACACACTCGAAGAAACCAAAGGAAATTCTGCACAGAAAAGAAGAGCTTGAAGGCTTATGTTTTTCAAAAAAATATAGAAACTTTTTTCAAATACTACTTGTTTGTAACATTGCTTGGAAGCTGAAAATTTTGTTGTTGTGGTTGCTGTTATTATGCTTATTTTTTGTTGTTGAGGATTTCTTAATATAGAATATTTACATATTTTATAAATTTATATTGCATATAAATGTAGAATATTTAGTAGATGCTTTTGGTGACTCATGAAGATGTGTTGGGCTGATGCACCCATTCTCCAACTGCTATTATTAACTGTTGGCTTTTAACAATTCACAGCTGCACTCTTCCCCTATGACTTGAGCAATCACACCCTCAGCCTCAGTTAGGGTTCCCAGTGAGGAACCGCCTGATAAGGAGGTACATAAGCTGGGCCTGGTTTTCAGAGAGGATAACCCTGTGGTACCATTTATATGTCAGAGCTACCCGCGGTCTTAGGCCAAGGCCAGGCTTCAGCTGAACCCCTATCTTTTGCCCAGCTTCTTTCCCTGTCTTATTCAGCTTTGCTCACTCTTTCACAGATTTCCCTTGAGAACACTACCTCAGGAAGTGCCTGTACAAGAGTCCCTGTCTCAAGCTCTACTTCCAGGGAATCAAACCTAAAACTTAAGAAGGAAGTAAAGAAATATAAAGAAAATAGAGGAAGATGGAAGGCTAGGAGATGTAGTATATGAATAAGAGTTCCATAAAGAGAGAAAGGAAAGACTAGAGGAGAAATAATAGTCAAAGAAAAAAAGGAATTTTCCTGGGTTGAAGAGTCTCTTGACATATTTAAAGGATTCAGCAAAGGATAGAAATATCCAAAATTCATCACCATCATTAAAGATTATTTGGAGGTTCTAATCACTACAGTGAAGAAAGAAAAAGCAACAACAACAATTAGAAGAAAAGAAACAAAATTATCATTATTTGCCAATCATTTGACTATAAAGCTTGAAAATCTGAAGACTCCCACTGGGAAACTGAGTTCCGAAAGATGGTCAGTGACAAACTATGTACTCAATGACAAAAAAATCAATAGCTTTTCTTTGCACTAGCAATAACTACTTAGAAAACATACAGGGTGGCGGGGGGGGCGGTGGAATTCCATTCGCAGTACAGCAAAAATTGTAAACTTCCTAGGAATAAAGTCAACATGAAATAAATTAGATCCATTTACAAAATGTATAAAGCTTTACTATAAGACATAAAACAAAGCCTATGTAAGCAAATGAAGATTCCAAAATGAGAAGACCATAAGGAAGCCGATTCTTTCCAAATTAAGATAAAAATACAATGTAATATAAATATGAGTGCCAATCTTGGGTTGAGGGGAGAGTTGGTATGGTGTGTATGGAGTCTTAAGAAATTAAAAAAGCAGTTCATCTGGAAAAATAATTCATGAACCTAGCCAAGAGAAAAGAGATTATCTCTGACAAGTTATTCTCTTATGAAAGTTCTACACCAGTGAAGATATATTTTCTACACAAAGCAATTACATTTTTTTGAAGTATTGAATTCTAGAACCAAGTTCCAGTTTTATTCAAGTTGTCCAGATTGCTTATGGATAAGGGGACTAGATAATTTTTCATCCAAATTTGAGAGACTGAAAGAGGTAACTACTAATAATTATGGTGGGACAACAGGTGTTAACAGGCCTGACTTGGGAAAACGAAGATCCACAGTCATGCTATTTATGGGTTATATCTTATTAGAAAGCAGCTTAGTATCAAGAACTTTGAATGAGGATTAGGATATAGACATATTTGGGGGCCATTATTCAGCCTACCACAATGACATATGAAAAAGCAGCTGATCTCTCAACATTTGTGATTTTCTTCCAAAGCAGAAAATAGCTAAAATGGAAGATGGGAAAAGGAGGGGTAGATAAAACTTAATTCACTCTTCCGCTTTTGAGTTCCAAGAAAGACATCATATTTACTTCTAACTAAGATTGCTATATATATCACTAGATACAATTGCAAAAACAGCACAGGTGGGACATAAACCTTCTCCAGATTCAAGTCTTCTAAGACAAAATGTTTCAATGATAAATGCTTAGAGGCTTGACTTTCCTCTATAAACTAATGTTAACCTAGGGTATTTATCTGCTGTTTTTCCTAGGACATAACATCTATAAAGGAATAAAAAAGATCATGAGTATTGGAAATAACACCTGAGACCAGAAAAAAATGTTCTCCTGAGAAATGGAAAGTACTTCTCAAATGTTACCCTCAAATATCTTGGTTTGGTTTAAAGTCAGCATCCCTGCATTGCAATGGACCCCAGAGAATATAAACTACTCATCCAATATTGTTTAGATATTGAATGGTGGAGGTAGAAACATATCTAAATCTCTTGAATCATGTCTGTGTGGCCATTGTGTGAGAGGAAGGGAATGACAGAGGAAAATGAGAGAGAGAGAGAGAGTTAGTTTTAGGAGTGGGAAAGCAGGGAAGCAATAGGCCAGAGACTATATATGAATCACAGCTGTTGTTACAAGATAATAAACTAGACCAATTGGACAGAGCCTATTCAAGCAAATTTTTAGCTACTGGATGAGGGAACAAAGTAATCCCTATGGTAAAAGAAAGAAAATAGCTGCTAAAGTTTGGCAAATATTATTTATTCCTCTTAAAACAGCATTAGATGGTATGAAAGTATATATGGATGAATAAACCATTCTTAAGACCTGGAAAGGAAAACAGCACACCTTTCACCCAAATCTAACAAAAAAAGATGCTGGTTTTTCATATCCATAGGGAAAACATTTCTCCTAATTATATGTCAGCAGCTAGGCTATTGTGGTCTTTTCCACTGAGGTTGTCTTTTCAAAAGCACACCATGCATGGGAATCCAAGTCCCAAGACAATCTCTACTCCTTGGAGATTAATGTCATGTCAGTAAAATCTCAGAGAACACAAGTTATTTGGCCCATTCATTCAGTTCTCCTGTTAATATGTGCCCCAGTAATTCCAAATACTCCCATTTTTCCCTACTTGCTTCCATTTTCCAGGCTGCCTTTGTCCATGCCCTTCTCAGTTCCTGTAATCCCTGTCCTCAATCATCTTTTCCCACCCTGGGAATTGAGACTGCCTGATTGCTAAAAGTGAGCTCAGAGATTACCCTCAGCTTTGTTTCTTTTTAGATGAGAATAGTACAGTGGTTAATAGGTAGACCCAAATGTCACATTCAGTTTGGCACCTAGATCAAATACCTCCTAGTTGTGGGCAAGTCAACCTTCCTCCAGTGCAATTCCCTCCTCTACTAAATGCAGATTAAAGCTTTAACCTACCACAGGGTTATTGTGAGGATCAAGCAAATTAATAAAGAGCACTTGAATGCTGACTGAGTGATGCAGAGTTGAGTCCTCAATAAGGGTCAGCTGGCATGTTCCCCAAGTGGAATTCATCACTGCTTCTTCAGACTCCAGTTGCACTTTTTGCTCTTCTTTACCAATCTTTCCAAGTCCAGTTAGTTATTAACATATACATTATACCTCCATGCCAAAGTGTGTCTTCTTTGAGGACAGGGTAATAACCTTCCTTACTTTTTACCCTCTACAGCCCTTGCACATAATAATGGAACAACTAGCATTTATTGACCACAAAATATGTGCCAGAAATTATGTGAGGTTTTTATATGCATTTTCTCATTTAATCTTATACTATCGCTATATGGCAAGTAGTGTTGGTCATCCCCACTTTACAGATGAAGAAACAGGTTTAGGAGATTAAGTAACTTGCTTGATGTTACATAGTTAGTAGGGATTTTCTGATCCTAAATCCCAAACTGTTAACCACTGTGTTATATAATCCCCTATTTGCTATACCATAAATGTACAGTATTGAATGATAGATTGATCATAATCTTTACCATAAATATTTTTATAGTCTCTGTTTTGTGATGGGAACATTATAAATAACCACTACTCAACTTGGAGAGTCATGTTTGCCAATTTTTATTATGAAGAATAAAATAAAGTATAAAGAATTTTATAATTGAGGAGTAGGATGAAATACATACATTTAGTCCGTAATGCTGTAGTATAGAGCCTTGCTCCTCAGAGTGGTCTATGGACCAGGAGCATTAGCATTACCTGGAAGCCTGGAGAATGGAGAATACTCTCGGGCCCCACCCCAGAGGCACTGAATCTAATCTATATTTTAATAAGTTTTCCAGCTAAATAATCATTTTTATAGAGGTCATGAAACAACAAATTCTCCACTTCTTAAGAATAAATGAAAGTTGTTTAGACTTAGGGAGATTTTTTTTCCCCAAAAAATAAGTATTAAGAGATCACAAAAGGACTTCCCTGGTGGTGCAGTGGTTGAGAGTCCGCCTGCCGATGCAGGGGACACGGGTTCGTGCCCCGGTCTGGGAAGATCCCACATGCCGCGGAGCATGAGCCACGGCCGCTGAGCCTGCACGTCCGGAGCCTGTGCTCCGCAACAGGAGAGGCCACAACGGTGAGAGGCCCGCGTAATGTAAAAAAAAAAAAAAAAAAAAAAAAAAGAGATCATAAAGTATGATGTGAATGTGTAAGAGTGTGCTTTTGAGAACATTTTAAAAAATATATTTATTTATTTTTTGTTGCTTTGGGTCTTCGTTGCTGCATGTGTGCTTTCTCTAGTTTAGTCATGGTGAGCAGGGGGCTACTCTTCATTGCGGTGCGTGGACTTATTGTGGTGGCTTCTCTTGTTGCGGAGCATGGTCTCAGGGTGCATGGGCTTCAGTAGCTGTGGCACATGGGCTCAGTAGTTGTGGCTTGCAGGCTCTAGAGCGCAGGCTCAGTAGTTGTGGTGCACAGGTTTAGTTGCTCCATGGCATATGGGATCTTGCCGGACAAGGGCTCAAACCCATGTCCCCTGCATTGGCAGGCTGATTCTTAACCACTGCACCACCAAGGAAGTCTCTTTGAGAACTTATTTTTAAATGATATACTATCATTTATTTCAGAAACCTCAAGTAGGTAAAGGGTCTTAGTTCCTGAGCATATGAAAGACTATAATTAATTCTATGGTATAAGCTTCCTGAAAACAGTGACTTTGTCTCATTTAGTGCCTGACACAAAGCAGGGACACAACAGATATTTGGTGAATGAATAAATGTATGTCCTCAAGATTCTTAGGGCAATTCATGTATATCCTTCAAAGAGTAGGACTGGGGACAGGAATAACTTCTAGGGCGCTACTGACTCAAACTTTAGAGATGTGAGTTTTCTTAAGTATCCTAATATGGAAGAGATTTTTGCCATTAAGAAGGATACAAAGAGGTGAAGAGAACACTATGTTAATTCCTGAGTATGTCTTATATTAGGGACAATTATAAATTATATAACAGGAAAATAATCATCTTTTCCTGGTGGCCAGGTATCAGTTCCATCTCCTCATTTTAGAAAACTCTTGAACAATAATAAGCTGTCAATTTTGTTTTTTGAATGTTATCCCAAGAGTTTTTCCTTAGGACAAGATGATTAATTCAGCACCTATTTCTGGACACCAGGGAGAACATCTCAGAATGGGCCCAATCACAAAGCCAGACCTCTTGCTCTGTCAGTATAAAGAGGACAGTTGTTTTCACTCCAGCATCTACTCATAATGATGACCTCTTCCAGTGTGTCATATCCTCTTTCTGAGTTAAGCGTCAAGGCCAGAGATACAATCCTGACAATATTATGAGAAAAGCAATAAACGTGTCCAGGTGCCAAATCACAGTCTAATTAGCCCCTAACTTTAGAGTTAAATAGAACAAACATAGACACAAAAGGCACTGTCTCATTCATTACATGCTGGATAACCAAGATTTTTTATTATCCTTAAGTATTGACAATATCTGATTCTTTTACCACTTTCGCTCTTAGAAAGTTTCAGAAGTTGCCAAGGTTTAACCATCTTGCCTTCACCATCAATGCTGTGAAGGAAAGAGTAATCTATTCTAGAGAGTTAGAATAAAAAACAAAATTTTTTCCATTGAGAGATTTTGAAATGCTTTTAGCTAAATAGCTGAAATAAAAGCAAGAATTTCTATTAGTGTCTCACAAAGCTACCTGTATTAATGGACATATTTATGACAACAGGGAAATTTATTTTTAATACAACTTGATTATTTTGTAAGGAAGATAATGCTAATATTTTTGGTTAGTTTTATTATCATAACAAAAGTGAAATGTATAAGAAAAAGAAAAGTTACTCTGTAAGAATTTAACGCCAGTAAAGCACTTAAACAGGGGCACTGTTCTTCACAGACCTTCTTTGCAGTGTCCTGACAGTGCTGTCTCTGAAAGCCATCTGCTTACCTCTCAGATAACTCCCCTGGGTAAACCCAGGGCAGTAATTCCTATGACAAGGAAAATTGAAAATATCCACAGAGGAATGAAGCAGTATTTCAATCTACCAAGCAAAGTAATTCCAAAGGGTTGATGGATTAGAGGTCAAAAATGTCAAGTGCTCCAAAAATTAAATAGTTCACTCATAAATCATTCAACTCAGGCAACAGCAAAAATAATAGTGCTTGTCCTAACAATCACCAGAAAGAAAGAACACATTCCAGCCACAGTGACAACATTGTTTTTCCCTGTAATCTCTAACAGCAGCATGTTTGGGAGCATAGGCAGGACAAAGAATAGAAATATCCATCTTAAGGGGCAGAACTCTGACATATTCCCAAAGAATAATCAAAAAGAACAGCTCATGCATAGAGAAAAACAAACCAAAACCACAACACCAGAACTGTGTCTTTCAACAGAGAGATCCCTGAGATACCTATAAAATACATGAGCACTGAGCATGGCAGTCACCTTTGGCTGAACTAGAGAAAGGAATTGCAAGGGCAGGGAGGTGAGACAGGTCTGCTCTTCCCCTGATGGAAGCAACAAGGAAACAAAAGATGTTAAACAGTTTCAAGGTAAATAGATGGATGTCAGCTTAATCTTACAGGTATGACTCAGTGTGTACACATACCAAAAGCTGCCTGAGGTTACTTACGCAAAAGTGCAAAAAGTCTCAGGAATGACCTTTGTCTACTCTTTTTTTTAAACAAGTGTTTTGATTGAAATATAACGTTTTTTATATAGATAGGTAGATATAGATACATAGACAGGTATAGATATATAGATATATGTATAACATGTTATACTTCTAAGTATTATATACTTACTGGCATATATAAAATTTATACTTATAAAATTTTGCATTGCATGTGTATGTCTATATTTGTTTTGTTTCATTTTTTGTTTTCTCCACAAATGAAAGCATACTTTATATATACATAGGTTGTATTCTGAACCTGGTCTCTTTTTGGTTAAACTATATTTGAGCTATTTCTTTGGTAGCACATAAACATCTGCTTCACTTTTAAGGGACAAGATAATATGTTGATTGGATGTCCCTTCATTTATTCAACTTGCCATTAACACTGAACTATTTCATTCTTTACAAATACATCATTTTGTCCTTTGAAACGAGTTTAATCCACTACCAAAACTGTATAAGGATATTTTGTTTATTCTCATTGTCATCCACACTATATTTGATCTTTGGTGAATCTAATAGTAAAATGGCATTTCATTTTTTAATTTTTATTTTCAAAACTATGAATAATATTAACATCCATTTATATTTTTAACAGCCATTTGTATTTCTTTAAATGTGAATTTGAAGTTTTATCTTTCATTGATTCGTTGAAACCCATTGTCAACAACAAATTGGCACTTGCCATTGGCACTTGCCAGCTACCTCTGCAAGGATCAAATCATGTGCTGCTGCAGCGACTGATTTTCAACACCCCTGAAAGGATTTCAGGGTGGAGAGCAGAAATGAGGCACTCTGTGCTCTGGGAAAACTGGCAGAACAGGTCTTCAGATAGATATTTTCAGGAGCCAATCTCCTCATATCTAGAAAAGCACTAAAATCCTTCACGGTGAAGACTACTCCTCGTGACTAGCAGAAACCTGCAAAAAAATATGTGCTTGATTGTAATGTACTCCCCCTTCACCAAAATCACATATATACTGGCCTTCCCTCCTACCTCTTTGGAGCAGTTTCTCAGAGCTATCTGAAATGCTGTCTCCCAGGCTGCAGTCCTCATTTTGCCCCAAATAAAACTCAACTCGCAACTCTCACGTTGTGCTTTTTTTTTTTTAAGTCGATACCATTATATTCCATATTTCATCAAATCTAAGACACCATTATTTGTAACAACGCGAAAAAATCCCTGCTCATTACACTAAGAAACAGTGCTTTCTTACCACTTATAATTTTTAATTTAAACATATTAAAATAATCCTTTTACACTTAAGTAGACAGATATTTTGGTCATGTTTCACTCTAGCAAACATAGACAGGAAATAAAGCAAAATATATTTCTCCAATTCAATGCCTGACTCTTCAGAATCAATTTGCAGCCCTGAGTCCTCCATGTCCATGGTTTTCTTCACAAGAGTGCCTTCTGTGAAGTCAAGAGAACTGGTATTGAGGCATTTCTTAAAAGCAGTCCCTACAAGATCTAAAAGCCACCAGGCCTGGGCTCTGAAACTGACACTGCCATTAAGTAAAGCTAGCCTGCTCTAGACTCCAACTGCAGGAATGCTGCTAACTAGTCTGATACCCTCCCTCTCCTCCCTCTCACAGCCATCTGTTTTTTACAGTGATGCCATTTTAGGAAGCTTCCCAACACTGCCACTCTAAAGATACTGAAACATCAGGAAGATGTGGATTACAGTTAACAAAATCCTCAGTAATAATACAAGACTCTGCAGTAGGAGTTGTAAATTCCTTTTCTCAGCTGGGCACTTTGACTACTATTTTGATCAGTGAGAACATTTACATTTTCATGTGGTCAAATGTATCATTTTTTTTTCTTTATGGAGTATGAACTTTGTGTTTGGACCCTCCCTACACTATTATTATAGAAGAAGTTGCCCATATCTTCCAAGACACAGTTTTGTTTTTTTAACTGTTCAGTTTGTGATCTAATAGGAGATGGAGTGTGTGTGTATTATGTGTCCAGTACAATAGAATTGTTGTACTGAATAGAATTCTAGCTTTCTTTTCCCAAATAACTACCCATGTTTCCCACCATCACCATATACTAAATTTCCATATCTGTGTTGGTTTACTTTATAGTCTGTTTTATACATTGTTTCCATATCTGTGTTGGTTTATTTTATAGTTTGTTCTATACATTGATCTATCTATATTCTCATAAAGTGCAACAAAACTGTCATATAGTGAAACTATGAAATATTATAAATCTTGCAAGGCTACTAGATTTCAATACTCCTAAAGTTTTCTTCATTTTTACTTAAGTGCTTATTTCTGAGTTTTCTAATCAGTTTAAGTTACAAAAAAGTCTTATTTTTATTGTCACAGTACCAAGCTTACATGAATTAGAACATTGCAGTCTCTACAACACCAATTTACTAAGAGTAATGAACTCATTCTATTTATTCAAATCTCATTCTATGTTTTAAAATTTTCAATTAAGTAAGCCCTGTTAACTCATATTGCTAAATTTCTCTCAGTATTTTACTTTTCTATTGCTGTTGTGAATGGGAGGTTTTATCTAATATAGTTTCTAACTAGCTATAATTAATAAGGAAGTGATTGATTTTGTAACCAGGCTGATTACTACAAATTTCCTTTTTAGTTCCAGTACTATTTTTAGTTTATTATTGAGTTTTCCAA
Source organism: Mesoplodon mirus (assembly GCF_964341445.2). Taxonomy (NCBI): domain Eukaryota; kingdom Metazoa; phylum Chordata; class Mammalia; order Artiodactyla; family Ziphiidae; genus Mesoplodon; species Mesoplodon mirus. The sequence continues at coordinate 77,139,480 of NC_138980.1, forward strand.
GAATGCAATCAATACAAGAATACAATATTGTACAAGAATACAATACAATCAATATTTTCTATGAAAATATTTTTCCCTCAACTTTACAGTCTTTAAAACTCTTTGTAAAATTTTTGAATATCATTTACTGATATGTCCACAATAATATTACAAAATACTAAAAGTAAAAGGCACTTTGATGGAAAAGTTTCAAATAGTTCAGCCTTGAGCATGATATTGGAATTTGATCAGAGATGCAATTTCTACCAAATTAAGGAAGTATCCATCTCTAATCAAGGTATAAAATTACATACAATGTATGACAATATCTACTATGGAACAATTTCATGGCCTATTCATGTCCCCAGATTTCCATGTTCCAGGTAAGGGTCTCCTGACTAGGTCCTTCAAATCCTGAACGTCATTGTGTCCAAGATACATCAAAATATACAGGGTTCTCAGCATGTTACTTCATTTGGTCAAAATTTTACACTGCTAGGCTACTACCGTTTACAATTAGTAGATTGGGTGTTGGCTGTCTACTAGTGTCATTGAAGATGCAGACTTTTGTTTTTTGCATCATTTTAATAAGTGTTAGAAATGGAGTAAACTAGAAACACCTTAACTTTACCATGTTCAACTGGAAGTATTTCACTATGTGCTTACTAAAATAATTTATAAGTCTGATTCTTTTTTCTTGATGGAATTCACAAATTTTTGAAATATTCAGTGGGGGAAAAAAGCTTTTATCAACTTTTTCACCTTCCTCTACCAGAAAAAAACTTAGAAGTCTTTTAAATGTTTAATTTTCATCTCTTGTTAAGGTGTCATAACTTCTTGTCATTATGGCCAACTGAATGGAATGCCATACAAAGACACATAGATTACAGACAGTTTATCGTTAAAAATGAAATTTAATGCCACACCAAGCTTGAAACCAAGAAAATATCTAGGTGTCAGAAATAAAGAGGGAATTCAAAGTCAGAAAGGTAATTGGAACTAACACAACATTGTTCATAGGAATACTGGGATACCTGCTGTGAACTTAAAGGAAATTGGGCCTCATGCCAGTGTGGGAAATGTGGCTGGAACTGATCCACCTTCATAAAAGTGTTTATCACCAGGTGTTATGTTATCTGTAGTACAGGGACTGAAAACTCAGCCCACAAGTCTAGAAGTTTTGCAAACATTGTGACAGGAAGTTAGATGGGATTTCTATTGCCCCAGAGTTGACAATTGGGTCACAGGTGAAAACACAGGTCCTAAGCATCACTTATTCTAAAAAGAACCATCAGTGTCTGGGGCTGGAAACCTCCCCTGTGGGCTTCATAAAAGTTTCCAAAACTGGCACGACTGTAATTAACCATCACCCAAAACCAAATATATGTAAAACACAAGCAGAGCAATTCTTGGGGTTTGGATTGAAGTCATCAGTATTGTGGGGGAGTAGAATATCCCCAATGAAAGGCATTACTTCCTGTTCACATATGGAGAGTATAATCTTCCCAATATCTTCATTTTTCATAGTGAAGAGTAAATAAATATAGATAAGTCAAATGGGTAAAACAAGAAATAGGAAATATTGGAAAGCAAGAAAAATAACAAAGACTAATCAGTGATTTTAAAATGACACAGAAATGAACTCACGGGGGCTTCTGTCAAGCAAGGAAAAATTTGAGCATCTAATGAATAATGCATGCAACTGAATACACACTGAATATATTAAAAACCCTTGAGTTTATGATGACAACCCCACCAAACTAAATGTTAATTCAACATCATTGGGAGGAGATCCATCAAGATGGTGGAGTAGGGCTTCCCTGGTGGCGCAGTGGTTGAGAATCTGCCTGCCAATGCAGGGGACATGGGTTCGAGCCCTGGTCTGGGAAGATCCCACATGCTGCGGAGCAGCTGGGCTTGTGAGCCATGGTCACTGAGCCTGCGCGTCCGGAGCCTGTGCTCCACAACGAGAGAGGCCACAACAGTGAGAGGCCCATGTACCACAAAAAAAAAAAAAAAAAAAAAAAAAAAGATTACATTAAATGTAAATGGTTCAAATACATCAATTAGAAGATAGATCCCTGGATTAGATCTTTAAATGACTCAAATATATACATGCTTTCTGTAAGAAATGCCCATGAAGTATACAAAAATACAGTAAAAGACGGTGGAAAATAAATATTGTGCGAACACTAATCAAAAGACAACTGGATTGGTTATATTTATATCAAAGAATGTAGCTTTTAGAACAAGGAATATTACCAAGGATAAAGAGGTACATTACATAGTGACAAAAGGATTCATTCACCAAAAATTCATAGCAATCCTAAAAATGTACACATCTAACAAAAGAGTTTCAAAATAGATGAAACAACTATACTCCAATAAAAATTTTTTTAAAATACATGAAACAAAAACTTAAAGAATTGAAAAGGCAAATAGAGAAATTCACAACTGTAGTTAGAGATTTCAATACTCCTCTCAGTAACTGACAAAACGAGAGCAAGTCACTAAGGATATATAAGGCATGCAGAATAATACCAGCCAATTTCATGTAAGTGCCATTTGTAAAACAAGTCATCAAATAATAGAACACACATTACTTTTATGTACACATGTCTCTAGGGAGGGTAAGATCAAAGCTATATTAATCCTGAGATATCTCCAGAGTCCTCTGTCTTTAGGGAGACACTATCTTTAGTTTCCATGGCATGTTTCTTGTTCAAAAATGCCCTTTACTCAGAGGCTTGAACTTTGCAGGAATGTAAGAAATAAAGGACCTTCCCTGGTGGCACAGTGGTTAAGAATCCACCTGCCAATGCAGGGGACACGGGTTTGATCCCTGGTCCAGGAAGATCCCACATGCTGCGGAGAAACTAAGCCTGTGCACCACAACTACTGAGAGTGCACTCTAGAGCCCATGAGCCATAACTACTGAGCCCAAACGCCCCAACTACTGAATCCTGTGTGCTCTAGGGCCCGCATACCGCAACTACTGAGCCCCCATGCTGTAACTACTGAAGCCAGCACACCTCGAGCCCATGATTGGCAATAAGAGAATCCACTGCAATGAGAAGCCTGTGCACTGCAACGAGAAGCCTGTTCACTGAAACGAAGAGTAGCTCCCGCTTGCTGCAATTAGAGAAAGCCTGCACACAGCAACAAAGACCCAACACAGCCAAAAATAAAATTTAAAAAAAAAGAAAATAAATATAGGGAAAATTGTTTCCTCCTTACAAGAAGCTATGAGGTTTTTCAAAGAATTTAACTCATAGAATTTGTGTTCTATGATTATAATGCAATTAAACTAGAGATGATTAACAAACCATTAAGCCACAGGTTAAAGAGGAAGTCAAGTGAAACTGGAAAACATTTTCAACTGAAAGAAAATGAAAACACAGAGCACTGAAAGTGATAAGATGAAGCTAAAACAGTGTTTAAAATTTATAGCGTTAAGTGCTTATATTTGAAAAAGAAAAATGTCTCAAATAAATTAAGTTTTGACCTTAAGGATCTAAAAACAGAAGAGCAAATTAAACTCTAAACAAGCAGAAAAGAAAATAAAGAACAATGATCAATGAAATTGTAAATCAAAAAAAGAGGAAAAACATCAAGGAAACCAGAAGTTGAATCTTTGTAGAGATTAATAAAATTGATAAACTTGACACACTGATCAAGAAAAAGTCACACAAGAGAAAGAAGACACAAAATACCAATATGAGGAATAAAAGGAGTTTTATGACTCTGAAAGATATTAAAAGGATATTAAGACAGTATTATCATCAATTTTTGTTCATAAATTCAACAACTTAATGAAATATACAAATCCCTTGACAGAGACAACCTATACTAAAGCTTATTCAAGAAGAAATAAATCGTCTATATAGTCCTATATCAACTAAAGGAATTAAATTCCAAGCAATCTCAAAACTTAGATTGTTCAACTGATGAATTCTACCAAACCATTAAAAAATAATACCAATTTTATACCAACTCTTCAAGAAATTAGAAACACTTTAAAATGCATTTTATGAAACAAAACCAGTAAAAGAAGAATGAAATTTAAGATACTTTATGAACATAAATGCAGAAGAAAATCCTTAACATAATATTAGCAAATTTAATCCATCAAAATATAAAAAGAATGATGTCTCCTAATCAAGTGGATTTTATCCTGGGACTATTAGACTGTTTAATATTCAAAGTTCACCCAAAAGAATTCATTATATCATCATTCTAAAGAAAAACTACATGTTCAGCTCAATAGATAAAGAAGAAGCATTGCTAAAATTCAACATCCATTCATTATAAAAACTCAGCAAATTAAGAACAGAAGGAAACTTGCTTAATCTGCTAAAGAACATCTGCCAAACCCCTATATTTAACATGATATTTCATGATGAAAGACTGAATACTTTCTCCCTAGTATCATAAATAAGGTAAAGATATCCTTTTTCATTACTTCTGTTCAATATCCTAGCCAGTGCAATGAGGCAAGAAAAAGAAATTAAAAGCATTCAGTTTGTGCAATAAGGGATGAAACCATTTTTATTCACTGATTATGATTCTTTATGTAGAAAACCTCAAAGGATGTAGAGAAATATTATAACTGAGTTTATTAAGGTTTTGAAATATAACACCAATGTATCTAAATAAATGAATGAATAAACAAATGAATAAATGTATTACTATATACTAGTCATAGAATACTTAAAACTGAAATTAAAAAAAAAAGAAAACAGTACTGTCCCCAGTTACACCAAGATACATAAAATCTTTAGGTACAAATTGAAAACATATAAGAAAAAGGAATTAAATAAATGGAGAGCTATACCATGTTATGAATTAGAAAACTCACCATTTAAGATGTCGACTCTCCTTAAATTAATCTGCAGATTCAATACATCCCAATCAAAATCTCAGCAAGAATTTTTTTAAAACATTGACATACTTATTCTAAAATCTATCTGAAAAGTCAAAAGAACTAGAATATCTAAAACAATGCTGAAAAATTGGAGGACTCACATTATTTCATTTTAACACAATATAAAACTTTAGTAATCATGACAGCATGCTATTGATAGAGGATAAACACATAGAGCAAACGAACAGAATGGAATGCCCAGAAACAAACCCACGAAGAAAGAGGACGTGAATCTTATCTCACACTATATAGAAAAAGGACCTAAACATAAAACCGAAATTAATTAAAATTATAAAATGCCATTTATCATAACATCAAAACATATGATGTGTAAGAGAGCAGACTTAAAATAATATGCAAGAACTGTACAAAGTAAGCTACAAATATTGTACAGATATTAAAGATGATCTAAGTAATTGGAGAGGTGTATCATGTTCACAGTTTGGAACACTTACTACTATTAAGACATCATTTCTATTCAATTTGGTCTATAAATTTGACAAAATTTGCAAATGCCAGCATACTTATTCACATAAAAAGCTGATTCTTAAATTTATAAGGAAATGCAAAAGATTTAAAATAGCCTACACAGATTTTTAAAGGAAGAATAAAGTTGTGGGAATTATAATATCTAATTTCAAAACTTAAAATAATGCTGTAGTAATCAAGACTGCATGAGGATAGTTACACAGATCAATTGAACAAAATAGGAAGTTCGGACATGTACCCACATACGTATGGTCAATTGATCTTCCATTATGTTTTCAAGATACATCAATGTATTAAGGAAAATATTCCCAGCAAATGATACTGGAACAACCACATACTTTTTTTTTTTTTTTTTTTTGGTGGTACGCGGGCCTCCCACTGTTGTGGCCTCTCCCGTTGTGGAGCACAGGCTCCAGACGCACAGGTTCAGTGGCCATGGCTCACGGGCACAGCCACTCCGCGGCATGTGGGATCCTCCCGGACCGGGGCACAAACCCATGTCCCCTGCATCGGCAGGCGGACTCCCAACCACTGCGCCACCAGGGAAGCCCCAACCACATACTTTTATGTAGAAAAAATAGTAAAACTTTCTCTTACCCCAAAACATACATGAAAATTAACTTTTAATGTATTATAGATTTATCATAAAAGCTAAAACCATAAAACTCCTCAAGGAATACATAGGAGAAAGTCTTCACAAACTTGGAGTAGGTAAAGTTTGTTTAGATGGGAAACCAAAAGCATGAGTCATGAAAGACAATTTTGCTCTTCTAAAGTTACTGTAAGAAAATGAAATGATAACACACAGACTAGAAGAAAATATTTCAATGCAAATTGCTGTATACAAATTATACCTCAGAAAAAAATTTTAAAATGTAAATAAACATTGACAATTTAAAGCAATAATTATAGTAAAGTCTTGCTGAGTCATTAAAACACAGCAAGAAATGCACAAGCAAAAAATGTACAGCAACCTGAGTTCTTAAATAGGTAAAGAAATGAATGAAGTCAACCTTTTCTAAGTTTCTTGTATCGTCTACAAGGGAATTTTAAAACCTGACTTTAGGGCTTCCCTGGTGGCACAGTGGTTAAGAGTCCGCCTGCCAATGCAGGGGACACGGGTTCGATCCCTGGTCCGGGAAGATCCCACATGCTGTGGAGCAACTAAGCCTGTGTGCCACAACTACTGAGTCCGCGTGCCACAACTACTGAAGCCTGCGCACCTAGAGCCTGTGCTCCACAACAAGAGAAGCCACTGCAATGAGAAGGCCCCGCTCTCTACAACTAGAGAAAGCCCACGTGTAGCAACAAAGACCCAAGGCAGCCAAAAATAATTAATTAAAAAAATTTTTTAATAAAAACTGACTTTAGGTTTTGATATAGTTTAAGATAGAAGAGTAACCTCATATTATAGAAGCAGCATTTCTAACTTCCAAATCAGAAGTATTAAAAAAATTGGTAAAAACATTTAATCATCCCCAAAGCAAAGATAAACCTACAACATGCAGGACAAACAGTATGAAATAAATCTAAGATTGTCAGACTCAATTTTTCAAAAATTAATTTTAGTATACTTGTAAGAAGACACATCTAAACATAAATGTGAAAGTAACATGATAGAGTAAGTTTTACCACATGGTCACCAAAAGATAGTCATCATATTAATATCAGACAAAGTAAACATCAAGGAGAAAAGCAGATAAAGATGATCACTTCACAGTAAAAGTGATTCTATTCCCCAGGAAGATATCAATTCTAAATTTTAAATCTGGATGAACCTAAAAACATATCACCATGTATGAAAACCTAGTGAAAGGGAAGTAGGATTTATGTTCTTACCAAACTGGCCAGGGTTCAATGTTGCAAAATAGATTATCTTTTTCTCCTGAAAAATGCCAGCTACATTCTAGCAGAATCTGTTCTCTGATTTAAAGATTTTCCCTATTCACACAATGACTAAAGCATCTTGTGTCTGCTTGGTCCCCAAAATCACTCACCCTCCTTTTCATAAAAGTTCTACAGATGGAAAGTATACAGTGTGGGTATGTTTCGCTCCATTCATTACTCCTACCAGCTCTGTTAGCACAGCACATTCCTGAACTAAACCCCTCTTTAACTGATGTTGCAGAAAAACTGTGACATAAAATGATCAATGTTGTGCTGCTGAAGTCTGAAGATGAAAAATGAAAGTTGAAATGTTTATTTTGGATTCAATAGTGAATATACTGAAAAAGATTTAGAATGTTGATAAAAATATTTTTTCTTCTCTCAACTCCCATTTTTTTTTAAACAGACTGATCCTCTCCTATAAAAACACATGATCTGCCAGAGTCCATATCATGTGTCAATTATAAAACAAAGAAACTTGCTGATTGATGTCTGGGTGGTAGATAATCTTTAAATGACATCTCTGCTAGTGGTGACATAAACCTGTAAATATTTGAAAGTTTTGTGGGGGGGGTTGTTTTCTATGGTTATAATTTTAAAAAAGAAGTTATTAAAAATGCATTCAGCATGACTATATAAGTTTAATTCAATCAATAGCAGTCTGTGGAGTTTTATGCCCTTTACACAGCAAATGTTGATGAAAAAATTGCAATGTTTTAACTAAATCATTTAAATTTTTGTGGCATATATTTGATGAACCAAATAATTATTTGAATATAAACAACCATCCCATAATGTATATAATTTTGATGTTCATATTTTGACATCATATACATATTAAAGACCTATTGTTTGCTGTAAACTATCAAAGGTTTATGGAATTATAAAAATAGAATTTAACATGTTTCTGTTTAGTTAAATTTAGTGATTTAAACAGTTTTTTGAATATTTGGTTAGTCTTGATATGGTGAAAGCACAACTTAGTATGTTTATCATGACAATATTTTCTTTCATGTATGTACATGGGCCTTATATCATTGAGATCTGCCACTTCTTTCCCTGGAAAACATTTTAAAAATTGATTAAATGTAGCTTTCAGCCTTTGGGCAGGAATATGACTAAATTATCTCTAAATTATCTTACCTTATCCTAACTTTAAAGACACTGAGAATGCCAATTTGTTTCCTTGATATACTTTTCTAAAATTTAAAATCCTCAGAGTCATAAAATTAATACCAAGCAAGATTCTTTAAACCAAGCATCTCTTCTTAGATGTTGATCACTTGGGTGAAGAACAGTTTCCCAGTCATGGCTGGAAATTGTAGAGTCAAGGGAATTTTAATCAAATTGCATACCTCTGGAAAACAAGTAGCATAAATCAGTGGCTGCCTCTTCACATTTCAATAAAACACTCTGTAATATTCAGGGCTCACTTCAGAGTTGTGACAGGAACACAAGTCAAACTAGCTAATCAATATGTGGAATCTCCATAAACTGGAAGAAAAAGCAGAGCCAGGAAGCAACGGGGTAATTGGGAACTCAGGAGGTACAGGATTTTCCCGTTTCTAATCTTTGTTTCTTTTGCACATGGGCTTTATGCTCTCCTACCATCTGTTAGTTTCTTCCGTATCATCAGAGACATGCCACCAGAATCTCTGAGTTTATGCCTGAATTATAGAAGTAATGCATGAAGATAGCAAAACAACAACACATAAAAAGGAAAGTAAAAGATTTCTCAAGTTATAAGGAAAGTCTGAAGGCAACTTTATCAGAACTGAAGGACAAGGACCTCAAAACTGTAACTGATCACCAAGCATAATGAATGGAAGAGAAAATTGTATAATGTTACTTACTGAATGATAAAGATCCCTAAATCTCCAGGGCAGGGAGTGAGAGAGAAGAGGAACATCTATAAAGAGAATAGGAATCAGAAAGGCTTTTGGCTACTCAACCAAACAATGAGTGCTAGAAATCAATACATAGTCCAAAGCCCCTAATTCTATATACAGTCACATTATCATTCATGAGAGAAGACAGAATGAAAATATTTGTCAGTCAAGCAAGGACTCAAAAATATTATCTCCTATGTTCTCTTAGGTACTACCAGGAAATATATTTAAATCACGTGAGGGAGTAAACCAAGAAAAAGAAATGCATAGACCTACAAAACATCTAATCCAATTAACTAGAATGCATTGCTTTGGGAACTAAAGGGAAAGAAGCAAGATTGGCTTCTTCCCATCACCTGGAGCTGACCCACTTGTAGAATTGTCATTTCTCGATTTCTCAGAAGAATGCTTCTATCAGAGGACACAGTGAGGTTCTCCTGAACTTGAAAGTGTCCAGGTGGTAGTCATACCTGCAAGGCCTCACACCAATAGACCATCAGGCCAAGAAAGGAGTTAGCATATTGGCAACTCCTTGGTTTCCAAAGTTATAAATTTAAGTTATTGGAAATTGATTTGGTGTGTGTACTATATCTGGAAGAACAGCAAAGAGAGCAGGAAATATATTATTCCCATAGGTGAAAGATTATGAATTTTGTACACTTAGGCTACCTTCCAATTCTTCTGTTCCTTCTCTCAACATTACATTATTTATTCAGATATTTAAAAAAATATTTATTGAACCTCTAATATGCTCTAGCCACTTATACACAAAATGAACAAAATAAATACCCCTGGCATTGTGTTTACATTCTAAAAGGAGTAGACAAAAAAATAAACATTGAATGTAAGTAAATAATATACTAATACTAGAAAATTATAACATTGTGTCCTTGTCAGGCCATGGATGCTGCAATTGTTTGATCACCATTATCATGGGGCACAGATGCATCAAGAGATGCTCCAGTGACTCTCCTGGCTTTTAGACACATGCTTCTCTGCACTCATTGTATAGCATCAAACATGGTTTCCCATAGCAGCCAGAGTTGCCAGTCTATACAAAGTGAACCTCTAAGTATACAGGTCTCAGCTTTGCCTCCTAGGAGAATTTCACTTCTCCAATGGTCTGAGTTGTGCCAGAGTTCACTCATGGCTAATACCAACACAGTGTTCAATTTAGGATCTGAGAACTAAACTCAATTGTTTCCCATTCTTTTATTTTTATTTTTTATTATTTTTATTATTTTTATTTATTTATTTTTTTGCGGTACGCGGGCCCCTGTTGTGGCCTCTCCCGCTGCAGAGCACAGGCTCCGGACGCGCAGGCTCAGCAGCCACGGCTCACAGTCCCAGCCGCTCCGCGGCATGTGGGATCTTCCCGGACCGGGGCACGAACCCACGTCCCCTGCATCGGCAGGCGGACTCTCAACCACTGCGCCACCAGGGAAGCCCTCCCATTCTTTTAATTCATCATAGGTTGTCATCCAGAAATATGATATCCTTAAACCCGTTTGCCTGCAATATTTCTAGTATAGGCTAGGTATCCCAAAGTAACTATTAATAATAGTGGATATAACAAAACTCAAGTCATGATAAGAAACTGCAGTTGTATGGTCATTTGGTCTTCCATGGTCAGGCACTCAGTCTTTACCAAGGCCCAGTGGTATGCCAGAAGCTATTTTCAAAATGGTGAGTAGTTCTCTCCTGCAGGAGAAAAGACCTTGGTCTAGATTTCTAAAAGACTATGATGCATCTCTCTTTGGGGGATAGCTATAGATACCACAAGCTTTCCTTCCTATCATGGAAATTCCTAATACCAAAGATAATCTAGGGTACAAAACCTGTTCTTCTCCTTACTCTGGGCCCCACTCTAACTTGGTAATCTTCTAAGTCACTGAATAAGTGGGAATGAGCATTACTGCCAAGTGCAGTATATCCTGTCACTTTATTAGTGGAAAGTAGTAGGGATGATCTTCCAAGCTGCACACTTCATTGTTATGACTGGTTCTTGAATCCTCATGGGGTTTATTACCCAGCCTTTCAAATGCATGCAACTTCCTAATACTTCTAGAATACTCCTAGATTACTTGCCACCTCCTGCTACCTGGTCTAATTAGCACAATGCCATCAACATAGTTTACCAGCATGATGTTCTATAGAATATCAAGATGGTAAAGCTCCCTGCAAGCTTTGTTAAGACATAAATCAGGGAGAATTAACAGCCAAAAGCAAGAGAACATGTATCTCTCGTTTCTCTTCTCATGTAAATGTAAATTATTCTTGATCCGTCTTATGGGAATTGAGAAGAATATATTTAACAGATGAATAGCACATTCCAAATGCCAGAGCATTTGCAAGTCTGTTTCAGTAAAAATATCAGGTCGAGTATAGCCTCTGGGATTGGGACTAGAACTCCTTGGATCAATTTATAGGCATCCACCATCATCTACTAGGATTCATCTAGTATGGGGCTAGGGGGCAAGTAGGTGAATTAAAAGGGCATATATTGGGAACCACTACTCTTATAACCTTTAAGTCTTTGGAGATTAGGATAATCTCTTGAAATCTTGGGTGAAATGTGATATTGCTTCAGACAATTCTTTGAAAGGATGGAAAGTTTTCCATTTGGCCATTCTTACTTAGCCTTTATTAGCTATTACTTCTTAAGTCAGTGGAAAAAAATGTAAGGCTTCTGTCAGTTACTAAGTCAGTGTGTGTATCCCTATTTTCCTACACATAGGTGCTCACTAGAACCACTTTAAGATGAACTTGCCCCAAAACTTCAACACCTCCAGAGCTTCCTTTCTAATTGGAGAACCATGGTGGTGTTTCAGATCTTCTGGTAGCAGTGTTAGCTCAGAAGTCATAGTTGAGAAACCTTTAACAAGCTGAATATTCCCCTTATTCCAGTGCACAGTTAACCTGGTAAATGGCTGTACGTTCCTTAGGAATGGATCAAAAGAATGTTTACCATATGTACTTGTTGTGGCTTTGCAAGGTCCTACCAGGAGGATCTTCAATCAGCGGGGTCTGGGTCAGTGAATGGCTTTACTTTGGAAACTGAGTGAAGAACTGTGATTTTTCTATTGCAGTAGTTGACAGCAGCCTTCTGCTTGCTAAGATTTCATCTAGGGGAAGAAAGGGTCATACAAGCCAAGGCACATCCAAATTAGTAATTTCTCTCTCACCATTCATTTATGTCCACTTTGCCTCAGATAGTTTTATGCCACCACCTAGCCTCAGCTACTCCTGACCAACATCATTCTCTTCATTTACCCCTGAGAGTCAACCCAGGCTGCAGCGGAAAGCCATCACCAAAGTTTTCATAGATGCTGATTTCTCAAACAGACATTCCACTGCCTAAATGAATCAAATCTGTACAATGGGAAAAAAGAGGAAGGTGGCGGAAGAGTAAGACGCGGAGATCACCTTCTTCCCACAGATACACCAGAAATTCATCTACACCTGGAACAACTCCTACAGAACACCTACTGAACGCTGGCAGAAGACCTCAGACCTCCTAAAAGGCAAGAAACTCCCCACGTACCTGGGTAGGGCAAAAGAAAAAATAAACAGAGACAAAAGGATAGGGACAGGACCTGCACCAGTGGGAGGGAGCCGTGAAGGAGGAAAGGTTTCCACACACTAGGAAGCCCCTTCATGGGCGGAGACTGCGGGTGGCGGAGGGGGGAAGCTTCAGACCCACGGAGCAGAGCACAGCAACAGGGGTGCGGAGGGCAAAGCGGAGAGATTCCCGCACAGAGGGTCGGTGCCGACCGGCACTCACCAGCCCGAGAGGCTTGTCTACTCACCGGCCGGGGCAGGCGGGGCTGGGAGATGAGGCTTCGGCTTCGGTAGGAGCACAGGGAGAGGACTGGCGGCATGAACACAGCCTGCAGGGGGTTAGTGCACCACAGCTAGCTGGGAGGGAGTCTGGGAAAAAGTCTGGAGCTGCCGAAGAGGCAAGAGACTTCTTCTTCCCTCTTTGTTTCCTGGTGCGCGAGGAGAGGGGATTAAGAGCGCTCCTTAAAGGAGCTCCAGAGACGGGCGCGAGCCGTGACAGCGCGGACCTCAAAGACGGGCATGAGACATTAAGGCTGCTGCTGCCACCACCAAGAAGCCTGTGTGCGAGCACAGGTCACTCTCCACACCTCCCTTCCGGGGAGTCTGTGCAGCCCACCACTGCTAGGGTCCCGGGATCCAGAGACAACTTCCCCGGGAGAACGCACAGCGCGCCTCAGGCTGGTGCAACGTCACGCAGGCCTCTGCCGCTGCAGGCTCCGCCCCACACTCCGTACCCCTCCCTCCCCCCAGCCTGAGTGAGCCAGAGCCCGCGAACCAGCGGCTCCTCTAACCCCGTCCTGTCTGAGGGAAGAACAGATGCCCTCTGGCGACCTACACGCAGAGGCGGGGCCAAATCCAAAACTAAGCCCCGGGAGCTGTGCGAACAAAGAAGACAAAGAAAATCTCTCCCAGCAGCCTCAGGAGCAGCGGATTAAATCGCCACAATCAACTTGATGTACCCTGCATCTGTGGAATACATGAATAGACAACGAATCATCCCAAATTGAGGAGGTGGACTTTGAGAGCAAGATTTATTATTTTTTCCCCTTTTCCTCTTTTTGTGAGTGTATGTGTATGCTTCTGTGTGAGATTTTGTCTGTATAGCTTTGCTTTCACCATTTGTCCTAGGGTTCTATCCGTCCGGATTTTTGTTTGTTTTACTTAAAAAAAATGTTTTTTCTTAATAATTATTTTTTACTTTAATAACTTTATTTTATTTTATCTTCCTTTATTTTATTTTATTTTATCCTCTTTCTTTCTACTTTTTCTCCTTTTTATTCTGAGCTGTGTGGATGATAGGCTCTTGGTGCTGCAGCCAGGAGTCAGTGCTGTGCCTCTGAGGTGACAGAGCCAACTTTAGGACACTGGTCCACAAGAGATCTCCCAGCTCCATGTAATATCAAAGGGCGAAAATCTCCCAGAGATCTCGATCTCAACACCAACACCCAGCTTCACTCAATGACCAGCAAGCTACAGTGCTGGACACCCTATGCCAAACAACTAGCAAGACAGGAACACAACCCCACCCATTAGCACAGAGGCTTCCTAAAATCATAATAAGGCCACAGACACCCCAAAACACACCACCAGATGTGGACCTGCCGACCAGAAAGACAAGATCCAGCCTCATCCACTAGTCCCCTCCACCAGGAAACCTACACAACCCACTGAACCAACTTTAGCCACTGGGGACAGACACCAAAAACAACGGGAACTACGAACCTGCAGCCTGCAAAAAGGAGACCCCAAACACAGTAAGATAAGCAAAATGAGAAGACAGAGAAACACGCAACAGATGACGGAGCAATATAAAAACCCACCAGACCTAACAAATGAAGAGGAAATAGGCAGTCTACCTGAAAAAGAATTCAGAATAATGATAGTAAAGATGATCCAAAATCTTGCAAATAGAATAGAGAAAATGCAAGAAACATTTAACAAGGAGCTAGAAGAACTAAAGATGAAACAAGCAATGATGAACAGCACAATAAATGAAATTAAAAATACTCGACATGGGATCAATAGCAGAATAACTGAGGCAGAAGAACGGATAAGTGACCTGGAAGATAAAATAGTTGAAATAACTACTGCAGATCAGAATAAAGAAAAAAGTATGAAAAGAACTGAGGAGAATCTCAGAGACCTCTGGGACAAAATTAAAAGCACAAACATTCGAATTATAGGGGTTCCAGAAGAAGAAGAGAAAAAGAAAGGGATTGAGAAAATATTTGAAGAGATTATAGTTGAAAACTTCCCTAATATGGGAACGGAAATAGTTAATCAAGTCCAGGAAGCACAGAGAGTCCCATACAGGATAAATCCAAGGAGAAACACGCCAAGACACATCTTAATCAAACTATCAAAAATTAAATACAAAGAAAACATATTAAAAGCAGCAAGGGAAAAACAACAAATAACACACAAGGGAATCCCCATAAGGTTAACAGCTGAACTTTCAGCAGAAGCTCTGCAAGCCAGAAGGGACTGGCAGGACATATTTAAAGTGATGAAGGAGAAAATCCTACAACCAAGATTACTCTACACAGCAAGAATCTCATTTAGATTTCATGGAGAAATTAAAACCTTTACAAACAAGCAAAAGCTGAGAGAGTTCAGCACCACCAAACCAGCTTTACAACAAATGCTAAAGGAACTTCTCTAGGCAAGAAACACAACAGAAGGAAATGACCTACAATAATGAACCCAAAACAATTAAGAAAATGGGAATAGGAACATACATATTGATAACTACCTTAAATGTAAATGGATTAAATGCTCCAACCAAAAGACACAGACTGGCTGAATGGATACAAAAACAAGACCCATATATATGCTGTCTACAAGAGACCCACTTCAGACCTAGAGACACATACAGACTGAAAGTGAGGGCATGGAGAAAGATATTCCATGCAAATGGAAACCAAAAGAAAACTGGAGTAGCAATTCTCATAACAGACAAAATAGACTTTAAAATAAAGACTATTAGAAGAGACAAAGAAGGACACTATATGATGATCAAGGGATCGATCCAAGAAGATATAACAATTGTAAATATTTATGCACCCAACACAGGAGCACCTCAATACATAAGGCAAATGCTAACAGCCATAAAAGGGGAAATCGACAGTAACACATTCATAGTAGGGGACTTTAACACCCCACTTTCACCAATGGACAGATCATCCAAAATGAAAATAAATAAGGAAACACAAGCTTTAAATGATACATTAAACAAGATGGACTTAATTGATATTTATAGGACATTCCAGTCAAAAACAACAGAATACACAATTTTCTCAAGTGCTCATGGAACATTCTCCAGGATAGATCATATCTTGGGTCACAAATCAAGCCTTGGTAAATTTAAGAAAATTGAAATTCTATCAAGTATCTTTTCCAACCACAACACTATGAGACTAGAAATCAATTACAGGAAAAGATCTGTAAAAAATACAAACACATGGAGGCTAAACAATACACTGATTAATAATGAAGGGATCACTGAAGAAATCAAAGAGGAAATCAAAAAATACCTAGGAACAAATGACAATGGAGACACAACGACCCAAAACCTATGGGATGCATCAAAAGCAGTTCTAAGAGGGAAGTTTACAGCAATACAATACTACCCTAAGAAACAGGAAACATCTCAGATAAACAACCTAACCTTGCACCTAAAGCAGTTAGAGAAAGAAGAACAAAGAAACCCCAAAGTTAGCAGAAGGAAAGAAATCATAAAGATCAGATCAGAAATAAAAGAAAAAGAAATGAAAGAAATGATAGCAAAGATCAATAAAACTAAAAGCTGGTTCTTTGAGAAGATAAACAAAGTTGATAAACCATTAGCCAGACTCATCAAGAAAAAAAGGGAGAAGACTCAAATCAATAGAATTAGAAATGAAAAAGGAGAAGTAACAACTGACACTGCAGAAATACAAAAGATCATGAGAGATCACTACGAGCAACTCTATGCCAATAAAATGGACAACCTGGAAGAAATGGACAAATTCTTAGAAATGCACAACCTGCCAAGACTGAATCAGGAAGAAATAGAAAATATGAACAGACCAATCACAAGCACTGAAATTGAAACTGTGATTAAAAATCTTCCAACAAACAAAAGCCCAGGACCAGATGGCTTCACAGGCCAATTCTATCAAACACTTAGAGAAGAGCTAACACCTAACCTTCTCAAACTCTTCCAAAATATAGCAGAGGGAGGAACACTCCCAACTCATTCTATGAGGCCACCATCACCTTGATACCAAAACCAGACAAGGATGTCACAAAGAAAGAAAACTACAGGCCAATATCACTGATGAACATAGATGCAAAAATCCTCAACAAAATACTAGCAAACAGAATCCAACAGCACATTAAGAGCACCATACACCATGATCAAGGGGGGTTTACTCCAGGAATGCAAGGCTTCTTCAATATATGCAAATCAATCAATCTGATACACCATATTAACAAATTGAAGGAGAAAAACCATATGGTCATCTCAATAGATGCAGAGAAAGCTTTCGACAAAATTCAACACCCATTTATGATAAAAGCCCTCCAGAAAGTAGGCATAGAGGGAACTTTCCTCAACATAATAAAGGCCATATATGACAAACCCACAGCCAACATCGCCCTCAATGGTGAAAAAGTGAAACCATTTCCACTAAGATCAGGAAGAAGACAAGGTTTCCCACTCTCACCACTCTTATTCAACATAGTTTTGGAAGTTTTAGCCACAGCAATCAGAGGAGAAAAAGAAAAAAAAGGAATCCAAATTGGAAAAGAAGAAGTAAAGCTGTCACTGTTTGCAGATGACATGATACTATACATAGAGAATCCTAAAGATGCTACCAGAAAACTACTGGAGCTAATCAATGAATTTGGTAATGTAGTAGGATACAAAATTAATGCACAGAAATCTCTGGCATTCCTATACACTAATGATGAAAATTCTGAAAGTGAAATCAAGAAAACACTCCCATTTACCACTGCAACAAAAAGAATAAAATATGTAGGAATAAATCTACCTAAGGAGACAAAAGACCTGTATGCAGAAAATTGGAAGACACTGATGAAAGAAATTAAAGATGATACAAATAGATGGAGAGATATACCATGTTCTTGGATTGGAAGAATCAACATTGTGAAAATGACTCTACTACCCAAAGTAATCTACAAATTCAATGCAATCCCTATCAAACTACCACTAGCATTTTTCACACAACTAGAACAAAAAATTTCACAATTTGTATGGAATCACAAAAGACCCCGAATAGCCAAAGCAATCTCAAGAAAGAAAAACGGAGCTGGAAAAATCAGGCTCCCTGACTTCAGACTGTACTACAAAGCTACAGTAATCAAGACAGTATGGTACTGGCACAAAATCAGACATATAGGTCAATGGAACAGGATAGAAAGCCCAGAGATAAACCCACGCACATGTGGTCACCTTATCTTTGCTAAAGGAGGCAGGAATTTACAGTGGAGAAAGGACAGCCTCTTCAATAAGTGGTGCTGGGAAAACTGGACAGATACATATAAAAGTATGAGATTAGAACACTCCCTAACACCATACACAAAAATAAGCTCAAAATGGATTAAAGACCTAAATGTAAGGCCCGAAACTATCAAACTCTTAGAGGAAAACGTAGGCAGAACACTCTATGACATAAATCACAGCAAGATCCTTTTTGACCCACCTCCTTAGAGAAATGGAAATAAAAACAAAAATAAACAAATGGGACCTAATGAAACTTCAAAGCTTTTGCACAGCAAAGGAAACCATAAACAAGACCAAAAGACAACCCTCAGAATGGGAGAAAATATTTTCAAATGAAGCAACTGACAAAGGATTAATCTCTAAAATTTACAAGCAGCTCATGCAGCTCAATAACAAAAAAACAAACAACCCAATCCAAAAATGGGCAGAAGACCTAAATAGACATTTCTCCAAGGAAGATATACAGACTGCCAACAAACACATGAAAGAATGCTCAACATCATTAATCATTAGAGAAATGCAAATCAAAACTACAATGAGATATCATTTCACACAGGTCAGAATGGCCATCATCAAAAAATCTCAAAACAATAAATGCTGGAGAGGGTGTGGAGAAAAGAGAACACTCTTGCACTGCTGGTGGGCATGTGAATTGGTACAGGCACTATGGAGAAGAGTACGGATGTTCCTTAAAAAACTAAAAGTAGAACTACCATATGACCCAGCAATCCCACTACTGGGCATATACCCTGAGAAAACCATAATTCAGAAAGAGTCATGTACCACAATGTTCATTGCAGCTCTATTTATAATAGCCAGGAGATGGAAACAACCTAAGTGTCCATCATCGGATGAATGGATAAAGAAGATGTGGCACATATATATAATGGAATATTATTCAGCCATAAAAAGAAACGAAATTGAGTTATTTGTAGTGAGGTGGATTGACCTAGAGTCTGTCATACAGAGTGAAGTAAGTCAGAAAGAGAAAGACAAATACCGTATGCTAACACATATATATGGAATCTAAGAAAAAAAAATGTCATGAAGAACCTAGGTGTAAGACAGGAATAAAGACACAGACTTACTAGAGAATGGACTTGATGATATGGGGAGGGGGAAGGGTAAGCTGTGACAAAGTGAGAGAGTGGCATGGACATATATACACTACCAAACGTAAAATAGATAGCTAGTGGGAAGCAGCCACATAGCACAGGGAGATCAGCTCGGGTGCTTTGTGACCACCTAGAGGGGTGGGATAGGGAGGGCGGGAGGGAGGAAGACACAAGAGGGAAGAGATATGGGAATATATGTATATGTATAACTGATTCACTTTGTTATAAAGCAGAAACTAACATACCATTTTAAAGAAATTATACTCCAATAAATCTGTAAAAAAAAAATCTGTACAATGAACAACAATGGAAGGAGCTTGGGCTTTTTCATTTTATGGGGTCATGTTTCAATACTGGCTCAGGTATTAACCAGCTGTGATATTAACTTTCCCGAGCTTAAGTTTTCTCAACTGCAAATATGAAGATAAATATATCTGCCTTGCACAGTTGCTTTTACAGTTCAACAAAACTCTAGCACAATGCCTATGACATATATGCACTCAATGTTTCTTAGTTTCTTCCCTCTTCCTTGTCATAAGGGAAACCATAAAATATCCTCACTTTACATACCCACCTTTTACCACTTACACACGATTCACTCACTATGTTCACAAATTTTAACCACCGTTTTCAAAAACAACAAAGGCATTAAGCTATGTCAGTGATTCCTTCCCTTCTTTTCCTGATGCTTTTTCTAGGTTTCCCCACCCCAATTTCCACTGAGAATGCAGGCACACAGTATACCAAACTTGAAGTGAAAGCTTGGCCTACAATTTTAGCAAACTAAAGTAAGGAAATTAAGATACTCTTAGAATTTGCACAAATTGTAAAAGCTTATATATATATATATATATATATATATATATATATATATATATATATATATATAATACATATTCTAGAAAATCACATTTTTTTTCTAAGAAATAGGCAATATTAAAATTAAGAGTTTTATCTTTTTTTTTTTTTTTTTTTTTTTTTTTTTGCGGTACACGGGCCTCTCACTGTTGTGGCCTCTCCCGTTGCGGAGCACAGGCTCCAGACGTGCAGGCTCAGCGGCCATGGCTCACGTGCCCAGCCGCTCTGCGGCATGTGGTATCTTCCCGGACCGGGACACGAACCCGTGTCCCCTGCATCGGCAGGCGAACTCTCAACCACTGCGCCACCAGGGAAGCCCGAGTTTTATTTCTTGCAAGTATTCCTTCCAATGGAGATTTTTTTCCTGAGTAATATAAATTCATATAGATTTTTAGAAGTCACACTAATTTAGCATCAAGAATAGAAAAGTATATAATGTGAAATATGCCTAAAACACTGAACTAACTACCCAATTCTCTGTTTCTTTCACTTAAGTCTCTATTTAAGGTTTTAAAACATAGATCAGGGTGGGCAAACTACAATCTGCTGGGAAAATCTGGCCCACCATATGTTTTTGTCAAGTTTATTATCACATTCACTTATTCCCTTGTCTATGGCTGCTTTTGGGCTACAACAGCAGAGGTGTGTAGTTGTGACAGAGACCACCTAGTCCATCCAGAAAGCCTAAAATATTTATTAGCTGTTTTTTTACGGAAAAAGATTGCTGATCTCTAACAAACACTGTGAAGGATTCCGTAGATGACTTTGTTCAAGTTCACATCACAAATAGTCAAAACAACAGAAGCAGAAATTAGGCACTGCTGAATAAACCTGAATTCACTCAAAGAAAGCCTAGATTTAAAATGTTCATAATTCTTATTTTCTTTTACTTGTAACATTTTGAATCTGTGTAGATGAACAGTCATCTTTCTAAAGGTGACCCAAATATTAAGTGAATTCTTCTCTAAAATCTGTAATTACGAATGTTATAGATGATGTCTTCCAACAGACTAAGAAGTTATCTGAAACATTGCTTTGCTATCCCAAATACTGTATGTGAAAACCATAAATAAATGGCCAATTTTATGCAAAATTTCTAAAGCATACTCAACGAAAGCTCCAGAACACAACTTTCTTTTTTAGGATTGTCACAAGCAAACTATGTAACCTTAGATTAAAAAATCTACTAATTAGGCTTCAAGGTTTCAACCTTCTGCATTCCCAGCAAAAGTTCTGTAATGTAACCTAAGACATGAGGCAAGCAGTATTAAAGTTTCAGCACTGCAACAATAAAGCACAGAAGCTGACCACACATACTGTTTCTCTACAACAGAACTTGAGTAATTTATGGCAAATTCTTATCCCCATTCTCATCAATCATGCCTTGAAACTTACTGGTAAGATTCCCATTTTGTTAAGAATGAATAAAAATGCTGAAGCAGCACTCTGTCACTTTGATTTTCCTGGCTGAACTTGGCTTCTAGTGATTTTTTTTTTTTTTTTTTTTTGTAGGGAGTGGGTTTTCCTTCTTGCCACTGTCATTTGGTTGTCAATCTTTTGGAAATTCCAAGTTCCAGTTTGATTTCTATCTGATTAATCTCCCTGGTTTTAATCTCATTTTCTTAAAGTACTTTTCTTGGAACACACGCCCCTACTGAGTCCAAAGCACAGCTGCTCTTGGCATGGTTTATTAGGTCTTTTCCTACCACTCTTAGTTCTTCATTCCCTCTCCTTCCTGCCTAACCTCCCTCCCTTGCTCATTGAAATATTACTTGGAACAGATAACAACTGTGAACAGAAGAAATTATTACTGAACAAGTGAAAACCCTCATCAAATACCAAGTATAGAAAATGTTCTGGTTTTCATTTGTACACTGACCAGTGAATAAACTGATTCACTGATAAACTTGCAAGCTTAAATTGTTTAGAGAATGCTCCCTCACATGTGTGGCAGAGAGCTCTGTGTTTCAAGGGGGAATTTTTGTCCCTAGAGCCCATCCCCATTCCACCTTACAGGGTCAGTAAGAGCTTTGGCTACTGCTGTCCAGTTTGGTCACACTGCTAGGATTCCTGGAACACTGTGACCTACTATGACCTTCCTCCCTCCTCCAAGCCCCCACCACTCGCAGCCACTGCACACAATCATCCTTCTTTTCATCCGTCTAAATCCTACCTGTTCCTCAAACCTCAGCTGGCCTAACACTTTCTCGAACTCCTCCAGTCTGTACATTTTCTCCACGAAAGCCCTATGGCACGATCTTTTCCACTCCCAGAAACTACACGTGGTACATTATAACATTAGTTCTCTTCTTCTCTATGTTGTCCTATCTACCCCAACCAAATTAAAAGTTCTTGGAAGGAAAGGCACAGGCCTTTTATTCCCTTCCATTCTTCTATTGTAGCTCATATAATTTGCTGCCCATACTCTATGCTCAGTAAGTGATGGCTGATTAATTCCTGTGTATAAATTTATCCCATGCACTTATCATGGGATAAACACCCCCTGATTTTGTCTGTTTGCAGATGAAGGAAAGATATCAAAGCAACTTTTCCTGGATGTTTTGACACTGGGGTTGAATTACAAGTATTATAGACAATGTTTCCCAATAGACTAAGAAGTGATCTTAAACACTGCTTTGCTACCCTTA
Source organism: Mesoplodon mirus (assembly GCF_964341445.2). Taxonomy (NCBI): domain Eukaryota; kingdom Metazoa; phylum Chordata; class Mammalia; order Artiodactyla; family Ziphiidae; genus Mesoplodon; species Mesoplodon mirus. Next base: position 77,162,336 of record NC_138980.1, read on the forward strand.
ATACTATATATGAAAACTATGAATGCATGTCCAATTGTATACAAAATGTTTAAAGCATACTTACTCAAAATGCTAAAATAATGGCTATTAGAACAAAGAAAATTACAGTCTGTCTCTGCCTTGTGTAAAATTTAGGTATAGAAAAGGTGATGGTAGTATTCAAGACTTTCTCCAAAAGGCTAAAGAAAATAAGTCCTGAAAATCCAGTTTTTAGGATTAAAAATGACTTAGGAAAAATATTCCCAATTACATGCTTTTTGTTCAATAAAAAGAATATAGCTCCTATCAAACATGGAATCATAGCCCCAAACTAATAAGAATATCTGGAACTTAAGGAAACAATGGGAGGAAAAAGGGAGGGAGGTATATAAAAATGGTAGCTTACTGGAGCCAAATCTTTTAGAAAGAAGGGACAAAGATATGATGACAGAAAATCTGAGAAAGAAAATTAAAAATTTATGTTTTAGAAAAGTGAATTTGAGGATTATAGTGGTATTAGCTTGTTGGAGAAAATGGAGCATTATATTATCAAAAGCCTTAAACATGTCAACAGTGTTTGGTCAACAATTACAAATCTCCTAAGGAAATAAGATATGATAAAATTTTAAGTGTATAGGTGGTCTTAAAAATTTTTTAAATAATAGAATATTTAAAGCAATCTAAATATCCAGGAATAAGAGATTTGTGTGTTTAGTGTAAGAGAAATACTACAATGTATTTATTTTTAAGACCAGCATGAGGGAATGTTTCTGGAAACAGAAACTGCCCCAACTCTGTGCCAGCAGCGAATTAGGCACCGTTCAGGCATGATCTCATTTAATCTTCAGATTTCCGCCTTGGGATAGAAATCATTACCTGCTATTATAGATAAAGAAACTGTCACTAGAGGGTTACTCAACTTGCCCAAGATAACAAAGCTACTAAATGTCAAAACTACAAAACTCTATACCAGACTTCACTACCTGTTACTCTGTACTGTTAAGTGAGGGGGGGGGGATACAAAATTGTGTAGTTATTATTTTCTTAACTGTAAAAATGCATTAAATTAGATTTGAAAGAAAGCAACATATAAACAGGAATTCCTAAACAGTAGGACGGTAGGGATACCTTATTTCCTTCTTTGCACCTTTATGTAATTTCTAACACAAGCATTTTTATCTTTCATGATGTGGGAGCTTCAGGTGAGGAGAAAAGAATCAATCAGAAACCTCAGTACACTGGATATTATCACTGCTGATCTGCTCAATTCTTCCTCTTGTTTATTTAACTACTGACTCCATTTTATCCTCATTCCCTGCTCCCATTCCCCTGTCCTTCTTCATAGACAACTCTTCTAATGTGTTTATGGTGTGTCTTAGTTTTGGTGTGCTCTAAAAACTGTATTGTTTAATTTAATCAATGCTATTGGGTTATGTATTTCATACTGTTCTTCCTTTTTCCCTTGAGCATCATGCTTTACGGTGCACCCATACAGCCCTGTGTGTGTATATATATTCTATTGCTTCTAACTGTTGCACAACTCTCCATGATTTACATCCATCCATTTCAGCTACCCATGCCCCCAGTGGGTCTCCAGTCCCCCACCCCAACAGGTGGCACCACATTAAACATCCTCACTCATGTTCTCTTAGAAGCCCAGGAGACAGTGTCTTTGGGACATATGCCTAGGACAGATTTGCTGACAAAGTGGTCCCAGATTTCGGTCAGAATGGCTGCCTGTTCTGCCTACACCTCCTCTAAAAAAAAGTAGTAAGTTCCTGTATTCCACAACCACAAATTCCTTTTTTCTGTTTTCTAACATGAGTAGGTATTATTCGATTATAAGAAACATCAGCTTTAAAATAAGTGTCTCATGACACTGAGGGTTTTAATGATTTAAACTCATCTTGAATTTAAACAGTGCAAAAAGTAAAAATAAGTTACAAAGAGTTAAAGTTGGTTTTTGTAAGTCTGGGAGAAAATGAAAAATGGATTCTCAAATTCTTATCAATCAAACAAGTTAGAGTGCTATGAGACTTAATATGGCTTTCTACTTACACTCTGTTTACACTCAAACACACATAATTTGTTTGGAATGATAAACAGCTGGTATTTTTCAACTACTACATATTAATAATGTAAGATACTGAAAGAGGAATACATTAGAATAACATACTACCTCAATATACTTATTCACATGTTATCTAGGGGCTTCCATCATGTTTTCTAGATGAACCTGAATAATATGAAAAGAGAAGCACTGAAATTTCTCATGTCCTGAAATATCTGCCCTATGGTACCCAAAATGTTTCATTTCCCTTTGTTGCACCATCTGGTGAATCAGTCATCCACATGGTAACTTATATTAATTTGGTCTGGGTAATTTACCCTCAGGTTATAGTATCTAGTAGAACATGGAAGTTTTGATCAAGTGAGGGAAGGGAAGACAGTTCACAGGAAAAATGATTCTAAACGCTGTGATACTTGAGAGGATAATGTTTCTTTACTTCAGTTAAAGACATCAGTGTCCATTTATTTGCACAAAGCTAGAATCCTAACAATTATTTTTGAAACCTCTTTCTCCCATCCTTCATTGCCATTCAGCCCACCACCAAATATGGTGGATTTTATCTTATAAATCTTCTGAAAATCTATCTTCTTCCCCATCTAGTCCATCTCTACCATGGCTACCATCACCCACCTCCCCACCCCCAATCCAAGGCACCATCCACTTTTTTCCTGAACTTGTGAAAGTGTTCACTGGATCTAGTTCTGGAGACAATGCCCATTGCATTGGTTTGTTTTTCTTTTTGTTTCCTCTCACCACAGAGTCATCTTTTCAATATGCAAAGCAACATGTCACCCTAAAAACTTCAGTGATCTCCTTTTTTTCAAGATAAACTAAAACACTGCTCAACATGGAGTAAAACACTTCACAGTCTTTCCCAGGTTCACCTGGCACCGTGAAGCACCAGCCACCGACCATCCATCCTGCCACCCTTGTATTCTTTGAGTCCCTAATATGTGAGTGTACACTCCCCTGGGTCTTTGAACACGCTCTTCTCTCTACCTCAAACACTCCTACAGTCTCTCTCCCCCCCAATTCCTCCCATGCTTTCTTCAGTTTTCAGCCCAAGGGTTACATCCTCATAGACACCTTCCCTGCTTGTTCTCCCACATTTCTGATACTTAGAGAGCTCATAGAGTCTCCACGATGCTTGTTGAGCTAGAATTTTCTATGTGCTTGTGTTGTGTTCCCCTATGAGACTGTTACCACATGAGGGAAAGGTTCATATCTATTAACTACTTTATTTCTAATATGTAGCATAAAATAAGTCCTCAATAAATATGAGTTTAATAAGTGAATAGAGGAATGAAAATCAGTGAATGAAGCAGTTAGAATAAAGGGCGGGTAGCATCTGAAGGTAAAACAGCAACATGGAAAAGACAGATTTACAATTTTACTTAAACAAGCCTTTAACATCCCTCTTCTGATCATAAAGAACTATCTTCTCAGCACTTATGAAGTGAAGTAACATTTCACAATGTTTAAAAGCAGAATATTTACAAAGCAAGGAAACTACATGGTTATGCTGACACAATTATCAAAATATCCTGGAAAATGTAAAATCACTATTTTCACGGTATTATATTTGACAAATATTTCTGACCATTTCATCTCATAAAGTCTACCTTCAATATTAAAAATGTTCACTTTCTACTTAATCTCACTCTTTTGTGCAAGTCAAAAATGTATGTGTGATTACAACAATGTGTTTTAGACTATTAAAAACAAATTAGCCTTTGAATGTGAGCATCATTCATGCCTTAAAAATTATAAAGATGTTTGGCTACATTAAACGTAATTTCTATATATCTTTGAGGACAAGGAGAACTAATAACACTTTCATTGGGTATTTCTCAGGCAGCCTGGAACACAGAATAAGAGATCTACTCATACATCCTTACCTCAGTAACCAAGATTTAATTAATTAAATAAGGGTAGAATTCTCAGGGAATCAAATAAAATATATCTACTTTAATGAAGAAGCCAAAAACAGAGGTGTTTATTGAGATTTCCAACCAAATGCAAAACAAATTATATTTGTCACAATTATTTCAGTTGCAAGTGACTCAAATTTGTTTAAATACAAATTCCAATAACTTTGCCAATATTTACGGCAATTCCCAAAATGACTGTGGTCTTTCCTGAGCACACCAATACTCCCCAGTCCACTGTCGTGGCATGATCATGCTGACTCATGCTCACACACCTGTGGCAGGGGAACTGGGACCACATGATTGACAGCCCAACAGCAATCTAGTAGAATTACAGAAACAAACCACAAAGGGAAAAAGGATGTAAGTCAGGCAAAAATTTCAAATGCTGGGACTTCCCTGGTGGTGCAGTGGTTAAGAATCTGCCTGCCAATGCAGGGGACATGGGTTCGAGCCCTGGTCCCGGAAGATCCTATATGCTGCAGAGCGACTAAGCCTGTGCGCCACAACTACTGAAGCCCACGTGCCTAGAGCCAATGCTCTGCAACAAGAGAAGCCACCGCAATGAGAATCCTGTGCACCGCAATGAAGAGTAGCCCCCACTTGCTGCAACTAGAGAAAGGCCGCACACAGCGACGAAGACCCAATGCAGCCAAAAATTAAAAAAAAAAAAAATTCAAATGTTAACTACACAAATTAAGTTCCATGATTAAGCAGATAAATCTATTTTTGAAATTAAATAACTATGACCGCTGGAATTAAGAACAAACTCAGAGAATTTTATCACAGTTTCTTCTAAACACAAGTAAATTCTCAGAGAGCCATGAGATTAGTTCAAATGACTGATGGCTTTTTAAGAGATGAGCAAGTATTAAAATAACAAGTCCTGGTTGTAAGAAGCTTGCCTGCCAAGCTGTACGTGAAGTCTTACAACCTCTGAGCCTCCACTATCCAGACTCTTTTATTACCTCCAATCCCTAGGGTGAGCAATAGGGAGAATTTGAAGGATAGAATGAGACTTAGAAGTCAGTTTCATTCATTTGTCAGAAATAAAATCACCTGCAAGTGAAATAAATTGTTTTACTAAAACTCTCTTCCTTGCTGGCTTTGATAAATCAAGAAACTATTTTGTGAGCTGTCTTCTAAAAAGACTCATAAGGAGGAAAGAGAGGGCAGCACTGTCCAATAGCCAGCAAGAAACTGAGGCTCTTGTTGCAACAGTCTTCAAGGATCTGACACCTAGCAAGATGGACATTAAAACCTTATGCAGCGTAATCAAGGTGGTAACATCCTTTAACCTTTGCTGTGTTCTGCTGGTTAGATGTAAATCAGAGGTGGAGGGGATCACACAAGAGCAAGAGTAGGGGGAGGTGGGGAGAAGTGGGAGCCAACCTACAATCTGTCTACTAGTCAAGGGAGTGAAAACCGAAGTATAAGAACACCATTTTCTCATCTTTTACCATAATGAATGTTCATACTGTCTAACTAATAACTCCAACCTGAACATTCTTCTAATCATTTTTCATGACCTTAAAACACGTCTTAAAAAATTAATAGGGCTTCCCTGGTGGCGCAGTGGTTGAGAGTCCGCCTGCCGATGCAGGGACACGGGTTCATGCCCCGGTCCGGGAAGACCCCAAACGCCGTGGAGCGGCTGGGCCCATGAGCCATGGCCGCTGAGCCTGCGTGTCCGGAGCCTGTGCTCCGCAAGGGGAGAGGCCACAACAGTGAGAGGCCCGCATACCACAAAAAAAAAAAAAAAAAAGAAAAAAAAAACATTAATAGCTTTTGTGGTAAAGAAACAGTTATCAGACATCAGCATTTCCTTCAATTTTAAATGTGTAGTTAACTATTACATTTTAGTGAAATAAAATCTAAAATTTTTACTGGAAATATCACGTGCAATATAATTACATTGTTATGTTTTTATCTATTTATTTTTCTACCCAAATATATGTAATATATCAATATTTGAAATAACTTGTTTTGTTCTTTTTTTGTACTCTTTCATTTTATTTGAAGTTTATAATGGGCATGTGTCATTTTTATAAAAACTGTAACTCCTAAATTATGTCTGCATCACAATTAAACCATTTAGCCTTCTCATTATTATGCTACCAAAACGTAACAGTATTATAAACAAAGTTATTCCACCAGAATTAATACATTTCCTTGAGCACTTGACAGCTACCAGGACTTACAAAGTTATTATTACTCAATATTATTTAAAATGAACATTTATAACATTTTATTAATAAATGACTTGGAAAGAAAGCTAAGAAAAACAAGAGATTAAGAACATAAATGATTACCTTGGGTTCACTAAAAACAGCCACTTTTATAACCAAGTACATAAATCCTAATTAAATATTAATTCAATGATTAGAATTCTTTGATTTAAAAAAATTTTTTGAAAAACAAACTTTTACCATTACAGAGCTTCTGAATTTTTATGTTATTAGTTTATCTACAGGAAGTAAGTTTTAGAGGTAATTTTCAGACTATGAAAACCCATGAGCTATTACTTTCGAATCTTATCCAAACTCCAAGTGTTTATAGAATGGTTGGTAAACCATAACAGCTGGCTTTCTGCAGAACTAAACAGGATGCCTCTCCTTTAGACACAAGTGACAGAACTCTAAGTTACAGTGTGTATAAATATGCTTTATGTTTTATTTTGCTGGCCAGAAAGGATTATGAAACTAAGAAGGTAATTATCATTGCAGAACATCATGAAGTATTACTTTTTGACTTTTAAATTGTTTTCAGAATACTTTAATTTATGGCATATATATTTATATATCTCAACTCATATGTATACATATATATGTATGCCAATATATAAAATATGTACATACAGATATGCACATATACACATAATGTTACATGGCAGACGGCTTCTGGGCTGTCTACTTGAAGAATTTGAATATTCACACACCTTACTAAAGAAATCTAAAGTCCTCTTACCCCATTGTATTAGATTTTAGTTTTACTCGATTTCAAATGGAATTTCAATAAACTTAGTGGCTTAAAACAACACAAATCTATTATTTTACATTTCTGGAGGTGAGAAGTCTGACACAAGTCTCATTGAGCTAAAATCAAGGTGTCAACAAGGCCAAATTCCTTTCTGGAGACTCTAGGGGAGAATCTTGCCTTGTTTTCTTTAATTTCTAGAGGACACATACATTCCTTAGCTTGTGGCCCCTTCCTCGCAGCATCTTCAAAGCTCTGACTCTGACACCCAACCTCCTGCCTCCCTATTCCACTCAGGAGGACTATTGTGATTACACTGGGTCCACCTGGAAAATTCAGGATCATCTCCCCATCTCTAGGTCCCTAATTTAATCACATGTGCAAAATCCATTTTGCCATGTAAGGTAACATATTTTCAGGTGCCACAAATTAGGACATGGACATCTTCGGAGGGGCCATGATTCTGCCTACCACACCTTTCATTTATGTTCATTTTTCTTCTTGTGTTGTCAGGTAAATTTCCAAGTAAGGATTTTGCTTGTGCAATTGTTTGTAAAGAAAGAGGAGAATAGACAAAGGGATGTTTCAGTATATCCTAAGAACTGTCCTTTGAATTGAAGTGCAAAGTGCTACCTAGAATAATTCTTTCTATAGCCCTATATGAGTGAGGTTTCCAATTTGAATATTCAAGGGGAAGTTGTTTTGTATGCGCTTGAGATAAAGCTTTTTTTCTTCTTCTTTTTTTTTTTTTTTAACTAGGCTATTATTGCCAGGTTCTTTTTTTTTTTTTTTTTTTTTTTTTACTTTTGGCTACATTGGGTCTTCTTTGCTGTGCACGGGCTTTCTCTAGTTGCAGCGAACGGGGCTACTCTTCGTTGTGGTGCACAGGCTTCTCATTGCAGTGGGTTCTCTTGCTGTGGAGCATAGGGTATAAGCACGAGGGCTTCAGTAGTTGTGGCTCGTGGGCTCTAGAGCACAGGCTCAGTAGCTGTGACGCATGGGCTTAGTTGCTTTGCAGCATGTGGGATCTTCCTGGACCAGGGCTCGAACTCATGTCCCCTGCACTGGCAGGCGGATTCTTAACCACTGCACCACCAGGGAAGTCTGATAAAGCATGATTTTGAAATGAGCCTTCTTGGGAGGAGGGAGACCTTTTAAGATGGAGAGATGAGCTGGGCAGACAGGTCAAGGTTAGACAGGCAATAGATATGTATGGAGCTGATGAACCCAGCTTCCAAACGTACTGAGCAAAGCCTTTTGAGATTAAAAATTTGAAAATTCCCCACTGAGGGATTGGAAAACATGGTCTCAAAGGAGAGGCAGCTTTGGAATGGATATAAGGTGAAAAGGAACTGCATTAGTTTAAAAGTTTCTTTTAAGAGCATGATCTCTAATGTAAACGTGGGAAACTGGGAGAAGCTTGAAAGTCTGAAACTGAACTTTGTTTGCTGGCTGAAAGAGCTTGCACAGGGGAGTGTGATTAAGCTGGCTGGTAATAATAAGATCTACATCCACTTTAGGCCGGGACTGTGGAAGGACAGAATCTGAAATACTACAACAAACTAGAGTAACATTTTAAAGTTAGAAACCATAAAGATAGTTCCAAGCCTGAAGGTGGGCGATACTTCTATCTTCTTAAATGACTTGCTCATTTGTGTGTTATCTGAGCCTGCAGGCTGCAATAAAGAAGAATAGTATGCATTTTGATTATTTTACTATTTTGATATAGTGCTTTCATCGTGCTTTTTGTTAAAAGATGACTGTCTATTTAACACTTTAGTATTAGGAAGAAACATATTAAGAAGCTTCTAAAATGATATAAAAAATTTATGGTCTTGACTTATTGAGGTGAGAAACATCCATAAAGTAAATGGAAATGTATCTTTACAGCCACATCTTTATTATTAAACAGAGCAACTATGTACAAGTTAGAATTAGGGAAATGTGTTATCCAAGATTGATGCATTTCTAGGGACTATAAATATATACTGAAAACTTTTCTCAGCCTCCAGAAACTGGGAGTTAGGGAGGAAAATCATGCATCAGAAGTACAGGGAAGGGGAGGATGAATTGCCTGTGAAATTCCATCTACTGCCCAAGGGTCCCTGTTAAGTCTGTGTGGGGTCATTCTTTGCTGAGCCTGATCAAGCATCCCCTACAAGGACCAGGCAAGTTTCTTCTTATCAGGAGGTCAGGAAAAAAGGAAATAACAATGTCAGTCTTTTCAAATTCAGTGCAGTCCTGTGCTTCTAAGGTGCCCAGGTAGCATTCGATATGCCACCCCACATCACTTTTTTTTTTCTTTCCTTTCTAAGTAACTTAGCTCAACATCTACACTAAGCTCCAAGAATGGTGAAAATGTTCCTTGTAGCCAAATCTTGTTCTCTGGGAGAAGAGACCACAGGCAGGCAGCCTCAAGCTTATGAAAGGGCTGTATTTTAAATGTTCCTTGGAATATAAATAGTTTAGTACTTGGAATTTATTCTCACAAGAACCGTGCTGTAAATGAGATTCATTCCCCTTTCAAATTTTCAAAAGTCTATTTAACCTATATTGTTCTGAAACCATGGTTTCAGTTGTACTATTTTAGTTACAGCTACCTACCACTTTAAACTCTGAAGAAATATCTATCAACTTATTTTTTTTTAATTTCACCTAGTTACAGAGGTATACTGGGATATGAAGTTTACAGTATCTGAAATATCTTCCCCATCCTAATAGATTGCCATTGCCAAGGAAGATGATCACAGGAATAAGAAGTGAATTTACCTATAATCTATATCTATGCCTGTGCCTATCTCTTTATCTAGATATTCAGAATCTTAACTCAAGACTCCAGAAACACAAATGTACTCAAGTCCACATCCCACCCCATTTTTTTTTCTGTTCTTCCTTAGCAATTACACTCTAGTAATGAATGGGAAAGATATTCCCAAATACTATAAACTTTGTGCTGCACCGTAGCTCTACAATCACGTGAAAGAACATAACTGTAGCTCAAACTGTAGCTCAAACAATCATCTTGGTCCAGAGTCCCATCAAGCTGGAAGCCAGAAGATTAAGCCTTAGATGGAACTGTATTTAACTTATGTAGGATTTTTAAATATCTTGAATTACTGATTGACATTTAAAAATTGGATAGATCTCACATACAAATCTAGATGCCTACCTTCTTTTAATGAATCAGAAGACTGGTGAGACCAGGCCTATATTGTGAATGCTCTTTAATAGTTGAATGGCCGTTTAAGAATTACTGAATGGCTGCCATGTTTCTCAGTGGTGGTGCCCCTTCCTAGGTTGCCACCTTCTCCACTGTTCCTCTGCATCCTAAAGCAGATCGTGTTCCCTGCATTTATATTAACAGACCTCTCTGAATGCATTTGATTTGCTAGCCTGATTCTATTGTTCTTAATCAGGAAGTAAGTAGTAGTTCTTCTCAAAAAGGAAGAAGGAGGCTCTGGCTTCAGAATCCTGTCCTCCTATCCACAGTCATAGGCCACTTCATAAACCAGGAGTGTATCTATTTGGAACGTCTTATACTCCTTTACAATAGATCTGCAGGAAAACATCCTAACAGCTTTGATTAGGCTTCTAAGCAAATGAGGAACACACATTAGAAACAAACACACTTTACTCTTGGTTGTTCTAGAAACAAGGGCACAGATCATTGAAAAATATTTTTCCTGGATATTTGACATTTTGATTTGTATACTGTGATCTATTTTCTATTTTCATCTCTACTTTAAAAAAATAAAGAAAATATACAAATGGTACATCCAACCCCCAAAAAGGGTTTCAAGGGGCTTTAGACCCCCATGATGTCCATCACACTTCCCAAGCCATTCCTCTAAGCAATGAAATTGTGTTTGCTGTACAAACCTATCCAAAAAAGCTTTCTACTTCCCCATCTTCAAATCAGATTAGCATTCTAAGACTCCAGCATATGAAAATTCTGGAGCCTCCCTTTAAGTGCTATTTAAACAATCCAAATGAAAAGTAAGTTCTCCTGAGTTAAATCCCCAGTCCTCCTCCTGTAAGGCAACAACTGCTAACATACTCTTTCTACCCTTCTCGAAGTTTTTTTTTAAATTAGGAATGAATAAATTACTGATATAAGAACTCAGACAATAAAATTATAGTTTCTATCTATATTTGATATAATATTATCTGTAAAACTTTACCAGCTAGGTATGAAGAAACAAAAATTTAATCCAAACTAGATTTTTACACTAAATTCCCTGATTTGAAAAATCTCTTCTGGTATCTCAGACCATTGAATTAAAAGCTCATTCTTTTAGCCCTCATGCCCATGCCCTTAGCTTCCCCAAGATATTTTCTGAGTGTTCTCAAAACTGGGAGCTAAAGGTATCTCTCATGTATATTTTCAAACTGGAGACATTGAAATTTGACCAACCCTAGGACCAGGTGACTACTGTCATCTGCTGCTGTGTGATTCTTTCTACAGGTTCTGATGTATTCATTGTACAGATATTCATTAAGTGAATACAACACACCAGACACTTTTGTAGACCCTGGGGCTGAAATGGTAAACAAAACTGAAAATTCTAATTTTCAGGGAGTGTACATTGTAGTGGGGGAAGCGGTCAAACAAATGAATAAAATATACAGTTTATTTAATTATTTTAAGTCCAATAGGGGAACAAAAAGTAGAGAAGGGGGTAGAAGAGAGTGCTGTTATTAGAAGGTAAGTAGGGAAGACCCCTACTGAGAAGGTAACATTACAGTAAAGATGTGAGGCAGTAAGCCATACAATGATCTAGTGAAGGGGTAGCAAGCAAGGCACACAGGCCAAACTTGGCCCATCACCTACTTTTGTATATCCCATAAGCCAAGAATGATTTTCATGTCTTTTAATTATTGAAGAAAAAAATCAAAAGAATTTTTTGTGCCACATGAAAATTATATAAAATTCCAATTTTAGTGTCCATAAACAAACTTTTCTTTTTTTTTTTTTTTTTTTTTTGCAGTACACGGGCCTCTCACCGTTGTGGCCTCTCCCATTGTGGAGCACAGGCTCCGGACATGCAGGCTCAGCGGCCATGGCTCACGGGCCTAGCTGCTTTGCAGCATGTGGGATCTTCCCAGACCAGGCCACGAACCCATGTCCCCTGCATTGGCAGGTGGACTCTCAACCACTGCGCCACCGGGGAAGCCCAGGCAAACTTTTCTTGAAACACAATCATGCCCGTTTGTGTATTGACTATGGCAGCTTTCATACTAAAATGGCAAAGTTGAGTACTTGTAGATATCTGATCAGCAAAATTAAAAATGTTTACTAATTTTGTCCTTTACAAAAAAATCTTGCTGACTGCTAATCTAGAGCTAGAGCAATCCAGGAATATCTTTTTTCATTTTTATGCCATTTTTGAGGAATGACAGATTTTTGAGGAATGACAGATTTTTGACTTGTCTTTATTATAAATCTTACCCTTTATTGTTCACCTATATTAACTTTGAATTAAAACTTTTCTGATATTAATATTATGATCCGTACTTTAGTTTGGGTTGCATTTAACTGATAAGTTTTTGCCCATCCTAACTTTCATCCTTTCTAATTCATGTGTCAATGCCCTTTGGCCAAAGAGACTAGGAATTCATGTATAGTTGAACAAAGTTAGTTTTATAATGTCTTGTAATGGAGAAGACCACAATCATGGAGAAGCATGGAGTGACTCAGTAAAAGGGTGTTACAGGATTTGGGTGTGTGTTAGGTGATTTGGAAGAGGGATCAAGGAAGTATGGCTTGGTTAAGGATTAGATGATGTCATGAAGTGGAGGAAATTTTATGATTATATCTTAAAATTTTTCTTATCTGCAAAATAGGAAGAATGAAACAAGAGTAACCTATAATTGGTGAAGCAGCAATAGTTACTCATATTAACTGTGGGAGTGATATGTCTGAGCATTTTTGTGGTTTTGGCAATGTTTTCTTTTTCATCTGTATTCAGACATGACTATAGAATAATTTTGTTTTGATCTTGATCCATATGTTACAGAGTGACTTTGTGATGCTGGTGCTCTGTGAAATTGTTACATTCAATAGGAGAATATTATGGACTACTTGTGAGAACCAGACCAGATCCTCCTAACAACACTAAGGCCTAGATGATATAAAAAAGAAGGCAATCAAGAATTCTTTATTCAAACCATTCTTCCAAAAAGGGTAAATGAAGACATTTCCAAATAACCAGACAGATAATTCATTGTTAGCAAACCTGCTTTACACAAAATACTAAAGGTAATCTTTGAGGCATAAAGGAAGTGTCATCAGACAGTAAGTTAAATCCATGGAGAAATAAAGAATACTAGGAAAGGTAATTACTTAGATAAATATAAGAGAAAGTAAGAATATTTTTTTCTTCTTTTGACTAATGTAAGTATAAAAGATTATTATAAAACTATATTTTATAACTTCTATCATATAATATTTAAGGGTAAATATATATGACAATAACATCACAAAGGATAAATGAGGGAAGGGAACTATACTAGAGCAAAATTCATTTTATTGCAATTAAGTTAGTAATAATCTGAAGCAGATTATTTTTAATTAAGATGTTATAATCCCTAGGAAAAAAGCCATTGAGAAACTAACTCAAAAAAAAAGTGATACTCCAGCAAAGATCTACTTAAAGCAAAATAAGGTAGTAAAGGAGGAAAAGTAAATAGCAAAGTGACTGACATTAATCCAACTATATCAATAATTACACTAAATGTAAATGGATTAAACACTCCAATCAAAAGGCAGAGATTGGTAAATTGAGACCAAATAGATACGTAATACAACTGTACTCTATCCACAAGAGGTAAACTTTAGATTGAATGGCACAAAGTGACTTAAAGTGAAAGAATGGGGAAAGCTGTACCAGGCAAACAGTAATCATAAGAGAGTTCAAATGACCATATCAGTATCAGAAGAAAATATACATTCAGACCAAAGAATGATAAAATGGTCAATTCAACAGAAAAATAAGGAATATCAAAACATGAGTACCGAACATCATATCCCCAAAATACATCTAGTAAAAAAAAAAAGACAAAATTGAAGGGAGAAATACAGATCTCAACAATAAAAATTGGACATTTCAATACTACATTCTCAATAATGAAAAGAGGAACTAGACAGAAAATCAGCAAGGATATAGAAGATTTGAATAACACTATCAACCAACCTGACATAACTGACATCTCTAGAATACTCCATCCACCACAAAAAACACACATTCTTCTCAGGTGTAGATACAACATTCTCCAGAATAAACTATACACCAAGCCATAAAACATGCTTCAGTAAATTTAAAAGAATTAAAATCACGCAAAGTACATGATTACAAATCAATAACAGAAAGAAATTCAGGAAATTCACAAATATTAGAAATTAAACAACATACCTCTAAATGACCCATTATGTTTCTGTTGATACAAAATACACAGAAAAGGCAACTTTATAAAGATAGAATGTAGATTAGTGATTGTCAGGAGCTGGGAATGAAAACCAGTATTTACTGCAAATGGACATCAGGAACCTTTTTAGGTGATGGAAACGTCAAACTAGATTGTGGCTATGGTTGCATACCTATATAAAAGTACAAAACAAACCATTGAATTCTAAGACTTAAATGGGACCATTTTATGGTATGTAAGCCCATATAGTATATAACACTTCTAAATAGTCAATAGGTCAGAGAAGAAATCAAAAGGGCAATTACAAAGTATTTTTCTCTGAATGAAAATTAAAAGACAACATACCAAAATTGGTGACATGCTGCTAAAGCTGTTTTTCATGAAGACTTTATAGCAGTAAATGCTTATGTTAGAAAAGAAAAAGGTCTTAAATATCAATGACTTAAGCTGCCAACTAAAGACTAGAAAAAGTCAATTAAACCCAAATTAGGAAGATAAAAGATTATCAGAGAGGAAAAAAATCAATGAAATAGAAAACAAAGAAAAAATAGAGAAAATCAACTAAACCAAAAGCTGGGTTTTTGAAAAGTTCAATAAAATTTATAAACATTTGACCAGACTGAGCAAGAAAGGTATTTACCAATATCAGAAATGAGATATGGCATCAATATAGATTTACAGATATTAAAAGCAAAGGAAAATTTTATGAAAAACTTCATGGAAATAAACTCAAAAACTTAGATAAAATGGACAAATTCCTTGAAATATATAGGCCAACAAAGCTAACTAAAGATGAAATAGGTAACTTGAATAGCCTTATATATATTGAAGAAATGTAACTTGTAATTAAAAACCTTCCTACATTGAAAATTCCACATCCAGTTTGCTTCAAAGGTGAATTCCACTAAACATTTAGGAAATAATTAATTCCAATTCTACACAAGAATATTTCAAAAAAATGAAGAAGAGAGAATGTTTTCCAACTTATTCTGTGAGGCCCTGATACTAGCATCAGAAAAAGACACTGCAAGAAAAAGAAGACTAATATCCCTCATGAACATATATGCAAAGGTTCTAAAATTTTCAACAAATCAAGCTATATGAAAAAGGTTAAGAATCATGACCAAGGGAAGTTTTTCTCAGGAACATCAGGTTGATTTAACATTCCAAAAAAAGAAAAAAAAATCAATGAATGCAATTCATAGTATTTGTTAATTAAAAAGAAAAAATCATATGATCACCTCAATTGATGCACAAAAACTATTTTCCAACTCCAACATCTATTCTAAATATTTTAAGTCTCAGAAAATTAGAAATAGAGGCAAACTTTTACAAAGTGATAAAGCACATCTATAAAACATCTATATCCAACATTGTAATTAACAATGAAAGAGTGAATTTATTCTCATAAGTGAAAGAGTTCCCAGCTGCCAAAGCTGGGAAAATGTGAGCAATCAAATACATAATGTAGTATTACAATGATAACCCAAATTATAAAATAAAAACATGAGTCTATACTGATATAATAAAGGCTTATATAAATAAATAAATAAGGGACAAGAGACAAATATCCTTTACAGGAGATTTCCAAATAATTTATATAGACACTCTCCCCTTAAAGAAAGTGAAGCTTAACCCCACACTTAAGTACAGGCTATACTTGGTGAGTTGCTTCTAGAGTACAGAATGGAAAGAGGGAAGAAGTGACTTTTCAGGGCAGAAAAACTAGCCAGATGATCAGAATTGTTACCATCAGTGATAAGTCATTTTCATGTTATAAATTTAAAACTACTTCACTTCTTGGTTATACTCTGAAAAACCTTTAACCCTAGTCTAACCATGAGAAAACCACTAGACAAACCAAAACAAGATACTGTTTAAAATATCCAACTAGTACTCCTCAAAAAAGTCAAGGTTATCATAAATAAGAAAAGTGTGAGGAACAGTTATAGCCCAAAAGAGTCTAAAGAGACCTAACAACTAAATGTAATGTGATATTCTGGATTGGATCCTAGAAACATATATTATGGAAAAACTAATGAATTTCAAATAAAGTATGAAGTTCAGTCAATAATGAAAAACAAGGAACAAATTACTGATAGAGGCAACAATAAACTGAAGTAAAAGTAAGATGCTGAGAAAGAAATCAGATACAGAAGAATATATCCTGCATCATTCTGTTTATATGAAACCCTAGAAAAGTTATAGCTACAGAGACAGAAAGCACAATATTGATTGCCAGTGGCCAGAAGTGAGGAGAGGATTGACTGCAAAGGGACACTAAGGAATTTTTAGAGTCATGGAAATGTTCTACACAGGGACCACTAACATAGCGGTTACTAGAATGCATACATTTTGAAAAATTGGTGACTTTTTATAAATTAGATCTTAATAGTGCTATTTTCAATAGCTTTTTTATTGTCTTTAATGCCTTTAGTTTTACTCAGGGTCACAGCCACCTCTAAAACAATAATACCAACACAGTGTTGTAAGCATGCTGGTAAAAGTAAGTGTGGCATATAACTCTGATACTGAGGATAATTGCCCAAAACAGCTATGGGGATAGGATCTTAGAGAAGTCTTCCCAGAGCCTCTGAAAGGAATTTTACTGTTTCATCTTTTTGCATGTTTTATGGGTGGTCAACTTGTTCCAGAGAGACATTCCATTCTCTTTACAAGGAAAACCTGGGGAAACTAAGTTTTTCTAAAGAACACAATAATTTAACAGAAAATGAGGTACCTGCTATTTGACATTACTGTACATGCCTCAGTCAGATACTAAATTAGTTATAATGTGTTAGTATCTGAATTATTAGTCAACTCATGTTGACTCCGGGCCTGGGCAAAAGTCCTGCACAGGAAGGGGAAATTGCTCTTCCATGTTCATGTAAACAGAATTTGGCTTGCAGTGATGCTTGTAAGTTTATCACTTTCTCAAATGTTCTATCAGATCCAAGGATAGTCTTTCTTAGCATATACTTATGTGATTTTTCTTTTTCCTTTTTTTCCTACTACCTTCAATCACCCTATAGCAGCTGGTTTCAATGAACACTTTCAAAGTCAGCAGATGATTCCCAACTGAAATGTCCAGACTTGATCTTGGACCCTTCTGCTTGTTGTTGTGTGTCTTCTTACAGTCTCTTTCCCATGAGAATAAATATATTTGCTTTCCTCACACAAAAAGAAACTGCCTCTTAATTTTGCCAAAGATACAACCATCCCCCTAGTTCCCTAAGCTCAAGTTATTGGAATAACTTTTTAATCCTCTCTCTCCCTTGATCTCACCAAGTCTTTCCAAATGCTTTACTCAAATGTAACCTCATATGACCTCATCCACACTCTTCAGATGACCTTCCTTCTGTTGCCTCCACCCCTTCTTTGTTCTAAAACACCTATACAAACTCCTATAACACCTTTTAAGTATCTTTTCACAGAAATCTCTTTCTATACAAGAATCTACACTTCACTTTGTCCGCTATAATACAAACTTAAGAGTCCAGCATTCAGCGCCTTATATCAACTGCTCTTCTATATATTTTACACATCTCAAAAAAATCCGTTTGCTTCCCCATTTAGAGTTTACTGTACACTAATTTCCACATAGATTCTCACAATAACTCTATAAAACAGATGCACTATTATCACCTACATTTTACAGATGAAGAATCAAAAAATCAGAGTACCTTGCCAAAGGTCACTCAGTTTGTAAGTGGTAGAGTTATTACTTTATGTCAGATCATTCTGACCCAAAGACTATAGTCTTAACTATTATACTCTATGACCTTCACATCAAATACCTGTCTCTGTAAGTATCATTTACATCCACCTAGACTCTCTTCTCTCCTTCAATCTTGCCCAGGTTGGCTTTAATTTAACCACCACCCTGTCATGCATTTCCTTTCATGGCTCGTCTCCTGCCTTGTACTATATCTGTTTACTCTTGCTGCTAGGTGATCTTCAACTCAACTATAGAAATTTCAACTTTGAGAATTATGTACATCTTATACAGCCTGGATCTCCAGCATCTAGTAAATTTCCTTGTCTACTGATGGAGATCAGTAAGCATCTGTCAAAAAAAAAAAAGTTCTTCATTTTTGGAAGTCTCTGGATTCTGTATCTTTGAATTCTTTCAGTGGTTAGTACACTTCTCTGCACACAGTAAAGGTAAATGCTGGCTCACTATGCTCCTTATACTTTAAATATGTTAACACATTATTTCCTTGAAGTTATTTGTGTTCTCTTGGACTTTTCCTCTTTAGTTCATGCATTTACAGAGGTTAGGAAAGCAGTGGGTGTGCAAAGAAGGATTCAGAGGCTAGAGCTACTCTTCCTCAGACCCAACAAAATGGGTTTTGACATCTTATACCACATGGAAATGAATGGAAAAATGGTCCAAAAATAGTTGAACATATGACCAATGGGAAATCATTTTACATTCATGTTGGACTTTCTAGGACTACCTTTGTTACTAGTAAGAACACATCTTAAAATTAATGCCTGGAAAACAAATAAAAAACAAAAAAATGAGAAATGATATTTGCATTTACACAGCATCCTACCCTTCCCTCAATGATTTTTACAATCATTTTCTATTCCTACCCTTAAAACAGCAGAAGCCAAGGCAGTTGTTATTATACTAATTTTATTTTATTATACTAATTTTATTTATAGTGTTATTTAAACACTATGAGATTTATTTTTGCAAAGTGATGAGGCCAATAAGTAATACCACTGAGACCAGGACTCAGATTTTCTGGATCACAATCCACTATTCTGACATATTTGAATTTTGCTGCATTCGCAGCCAATAATTCAGTCACAATTGCTTGCTTTGTGATCAGGGGTATATTTGTTAAACAGTGCTACCACCTGCTGGTAAGTTTTCCAATAATTCACAGTATAGCAAACCTAAAACAGGAAACAAATAAAAGGATAACCAATATAGCAATAGTTTACAATTACAACTACATTTACCTGCCACATTCTAACTGTACTTCCTAACTGTGCTATCATATCTGCTTAGGCGCTCCTTTACAGGTAGCCAATGAATCTTCCAACCTTAAATGTCCAAACATTTCTTTTCTCAAGGTCTTATAATTACATTAATTTTGTCTACTTCTTGGGATATGCATATTTGGGAGAACATTTTACTAAGCTTTTTTTTTTTTTTTTTTTTTTTGCTGTACGCGGGCCTCTCACTGTTGTGGCCTCTCCCGTTGCGGAGCACAGGCTCCGGACGCACAGGCTCAGCGGCCATGGCTCACGGGCCCAGCCGCTCCGCGGCATATGGGATCCTCCCAGACCGGGGCACGAACCCGTATCCCCTGCATCGGCAGGCGGACTCTCAACCACTGCGCCACCAGGGAGGCCCTACTAAGCTTTTATACAATATGATAACAAACTTGGTGCCTACCAATAATGTAAGTCAGTAATACCCAAATCTGTGTGCATAAAATCATCATCTGGTGAGGAGTGAGGGCTATTATGGTAGCAAAGGCCTGTCTCCCTACATAAAAAAATAGTAAGCCAAAAAATACCACCACGTTCCTGGAGGGATTGCAGAGATCAGTGCCATTATTGAGTCCTTGAAAGATGCAGGAGTGGTGATTCCCACCACATCCCCACTCAACAGTCCTATTTTGGCCTGTGCAAAAGAAAGATGGATTTTGGAGAATGACAGTGGATTATCGTAAGCTTGACTGTGATAGTGAATCCAATTGCAGCTGCTGTACCAGATGTAATTTCATTGCTTGAACAAATTAACACATTCCTTGGTATCAAGTATTCAGCTGTTGACCTGGCAAATACCCTTTTCTCCATAAGGTCCACCAAGAGCAGATTTTTTTTTCAGCTGACAAGGCTAGCATTATACCTTGGCTGTCATATCTCAAAAGTTTATCACAACTCTCTAGGCCTATATAATAAATTAGCTCAGAGATGTTGATCACTTTTCCTTCTATAAGATATCATACTGGTCCATTACATCAATGACATTATGCTGATTGGAACTAGTGAGCAAGAAATAACTAGTTTAGCCTAGGCATTATCTGATCCACCAAGCTATACAGTTGGGCATGCATAGAAACACTCCATAATCAAATGAAAGTGGTATATACTTGATTGGCCTCAAGCAGGCACATGATTTTTCACTTTGCTTGGAAGGAGAAATGGCCAGATGTATGATTATAAACCAGCTCATGGGTTGTGGTCAACGGTTTGGCTAGATAGTCAAGGATTTGGAAGAAACATGATTGGAAAATTTATGAGGAGGAAATCTGGGGAAGAAGTACAGGGGCTGACCTCTCTGATTGGGCCAAAACATGAAGATATTTGTATCCCATGTAATTGTTCAGCAAAGGGTGACCTCAGTGGAGGAGAATTTTAATATTCAAGTGGATAAGCTGAACTGTTTTGTGGATACCATGCAGTCTCCTTCCCCAGCCACCCTTGTCATTGCCAAATGGGCTCATGAACAAAGTGGCCATGATGACAGGGATAGAGTTTATGCATGGGCTCAGCAATATGGCCTTCAACACACTGAGGCCAATCTAGCTATGACCACCACTGAGTGCCTCATCTGCTAGCAACAGAGACCAATTCTGAGTCCCTAATATGGCACCAACTCCCTAGTAGTAGGTTGATTACACTGGACCACTTCCATTATGCAAAGGGCAGTGTTTTATGCTTATGGGAATAGACACTTACTCTGGTTATGAATTTGCCTTCCCTGCACTCAATGTTCCTTCCAAAACTACCATCCATAGACTTAAAGAATGGTTTATCCATCATCATGGTATTCCACGGAGCATTGCTTCAGAACAAGAAAATCACTTCACAGCAAAAGAAGGGCAGCAATGGGCCAGTGCTGATGGAATTTATTGGTCTTACCCTATTTCTCACCACACTGAAGCAGCTGGCTTGATCGAATGGTGTAATGGTCTTTTGAAGACTTAGTTACAGTGCCAGTAAGGTGGTGATACCTCACAGGGCTGTAGCAAGGTTCTGCAGAAGGCTGTACATACTCTAAATCAACATCCTGTATATGGTGCTCTTTCTCCTGAAGCCAGGATTCACAGGTCCAGGAGTCAAGGAGTAGAAATGGCAATGGATTCACTCAATATTACCGCTGGTACCTCTAGCAAAATTTTTGCTTTGTGTTCTTGAGGCTATATACTCTGCTGGACTGGGGATTTTAGTTCCAGAGGAAAGAATGCTTTGCACCAGGAGATGATTCCACTGACCTTGAAGTTAATAATGCCAACACCCCACTGGCCACTTTGGGCTCCTCATGCTTCCAAATCACTGAAGAAGGGAGTTTCAGCGTAAGCTCAGGTAACTGATCTCATACCAAGAGGAAACTGGACTACTATTTTACAATGGCAGCAAGGAAGAGTAAGTCTTGAATATAGGCAGTCTCTTAGGGTGTTACTTAATATTACCATTTAGTGTGATTAAAGTCAATAGAAAACTACACTAACCAAATTCAGGCAGGACTACTAATGGTCCAGACCCTTCAGGAATGAAGGTTTGGGTCACCCCACCGGTTAAAGAACCATGACCAACTGAGGTGCTTGGTGAAGAAAAGGGGATAGAGAATGGATAGTGGAAAAAGGTAGTTAGAATTACTAGTGAAAACCATGTGACCAGTTGCAGAAATTAGGCCTGTTTCTATACCACTCAGATATACACACACATAGGCATGCTTGTTCTCTTTCCTCCCTTATTTCCTTATCATGTAAGGTAAAATATATTGACTTTACAACATATATTTAAGTATTGTAAATTTAACATCATAGTATGAGTTATAGACTATCAAAGAGAAGACTAACCATCACTCAAGAACTCTACCTCCTTTACTGGAAAAGCAGTCAGTGCATTTTCAATTGTACACAGGAGAGTTGTAGCACAATAGGCAAAATTATGATCTTATTTTCATGAATTGCATCTTAAGTATGGTTTAAGGAGATAAGTATGGGTGCCAAGTTAACAAAAGGTGTAGTTGGGTTGGGTAATTTTATGTGTCAACATGAGTGAGGCATGGGTGCCTAGATTATATCTTACTGGGGGGAGTGTTTTGAGTAGATTTCTGGTTGAGATTAGCACCTGAATCAGTGAACTCAATGAAGTAGAAGGTCCTGTACAATATGGTTGGGCATCATCCAATCTGCTGAGGGCTGACTAAAACAAAATGTGGAGGAAGGAGAAATTTGTCTCTTTGTTTCGTGCCTCACAAGTTGAGATGGGACAGCTCAGCTCATTTTCTCCAGCATCAGTCTGAATTCACATCATCATCTCCTCTTGTTCTCAGGCTTTCAGACCTGGACTTAATCACACTACCAGCTTCCCTGGTCCTCCGTCTTGCAGATGGCATATCGTGGTACTTCTCAGCCTCCATAATCATGTGAGCCAATTTCTCATAATAAATCACCATGTATATACAAATACATACCCTATCCTATTGGTTCTGTTTCTCTGGAGAACCCTAACACTAGGTTTATCTCCTGAACATTCTAATTCATTTCTGGATTAGAATCAGGACAAAATGTTTTTAATGAGCACCCCAAGTGATTGTCATGATGAGGAAAGTTGCAAAACTCTGACTTAAGCAAACAATTCATCCTGGGCTCTAACCATAATTGGCTCAGAGTCTAATAAGGTCAAATAACCCGTCTAAAACTCAGCTCTTCATAAGAGAAATATGCGGACTGTAGTAAATTCCAACCACTAGATAGAACCTTCCTTTGTGGACAAAATCTTTGCAAAATAAAATATTCTGGATAGCCATAAAATTGATCTATGGAAGGCACACCCATGTGATAACTGAATTTTCACATATTGGATAATTTGTTTTATTTAGTCAGCAATATTGAACTTACAATTAATTATCCCACTAGACCATGAAGAGTTGCAAAATAAATATGTTAACCTTAAAAAATAATTTGAGAAAAGAAAAAAAGACTGTCAACATCAGTAGGTTTTGGGAAAGTAAGAATTAAAAGTGTTTTCCAACTGCTAGATGTTTTGTCATAATCTTTACCTGCTCACAGAGTGTAACTGAACAATGTCAGAGCAGAAAGATAATAACCAGGAGAAACTCAAGAGATTCTTGGCTGTAATTGCATTAGTTAACAGCCTCCAGATGCTGAAAATCAAATGCCCCACAACTATTAGGAGAAAAATCAGTGAAAAATTAGCCTTACTGGGAAAATGTTGGACGTTTAAATGAACAATGTTAGAAGGGAGTAGAGGCTGGTGTAGGACAGACTGACTTGGGAAAAGTTTGTGAAGCCATTAGGTGACTTACATATTCTTTATCTCATCATTAACTTGTAAAACCAATTCAGTCAGCCCTCCATATCCATGGGTTCTGTATCCTTGGATTCAAACAACCATGGATTGAAAATTGTGAGATACGGATCAAGACAGAAGGATGGACTGCATTAGCAAAACACAAAATCCTTGCAAGTGAAAACATCTGTGACTCATTAAATGAAAGGACAATACAGAAGCCCTGAGAATTTTGCTCCCCACCCTTTTATCCTCAGACTCACCAGCACTTAGTGTTACAGGGAGAGCTAAACCTTCCAAGTGGTAAACAGGCAGATTGTCCAGGAATGGGCTGCTTAGGACTGAGGTAGGTAGTTAGGGCTTTTGCCAGCTCATGTTTGAGGTTTTCTGATTCATAGGTATGTTTTCATCTGGTCATTTAAAAAAATCCTCTTCTTCAATCCTCCCTTATGTTGGATATTTCTAGCTGCTGTTATAAGACTGCAAAGCTGTCCTTCGGTCTAATCACGTTTTACCTATGAAAGAATGTGAGCTGTGAGTAACAAACCAGAACTGGTAGTCTCACATAGCAAATAATCCAATAATTTTTCCTGCTTACTGAAACTCCACTGATTTGCTCTATCCAAAGTGACAACAGAGTGTAGTCTACATTGAAAGCTAGCTATGTTACAGCTAGAACATCAAACTATCTGCCCTGTCTGGATGGGATTTGTTCCTTGGGTGCATCACACCAAATTCATTAAAATTCAAGAAAAATATTTTCTAGTGGAATCACAGGGAAAAAAAATCTCTTGATCTTTTATTCTATACACCTTCCACAGGTGCCCTATATCACATTGAATAGAAATAAATTTGACTGGATCAGAAACCTAAGAATCTTTATTCTTCTATATTCTCTTTCAACTCCAAAGTGCAATCTATTTCCAAGATTCTCATTTTTTGCTCCCAAATATTTTTGGGAGAAAAACTGCTCAGTTTTCTCCATATCCATGACATCAACTAGCCTAAGGTGTTGTTATAGTAAACTATGATTAATAAAATAGCCTACAAAATCTTCCTGCATCTAAACTTGCCCTTCTGTAGTTAACCCTCTATCCTGTAGTCAAAGTGAGCTTTCTAGAAGACAAACAAATATCGATCATATTTTATGTTCTGCTTGAATTCCCTCAAACCTTTACTATTTCCCTTAGGAGCTTGTTATTTAAAGTGTGGTCCATGAGCCTGCAGCATCAGCAATACCTAAGAGCTTAGGAGAAATGCAGAGTAGCAAGCTCCATTACAAACCTAGTGAATAAGGCTCTCTACACTGTAAAATTTCTGTACTGTAAAATTTCTGTATGCTTTAAATGCACGTTAAAGTTTAAGAACCACTACGTTAGGATAAAATCCAAACTCATGGCTCACAAAGCTTTTGATGAACTACCCACAAATTAGCTTTCCTGACATTTCTCTTGACAACCCCCATCCATCCAACCTATAAAGATGCTATGTGGTCTCTTGCATCTAGATTTTCAAATGTCGGTTTACTTTTCCTGAATACTCTTTTCCACACCACCCGAACTTCTTTCTTGCTAACTCCTACTCATTTTAATTATTCTCCTGATAAAATTTTCCTTATAAACTGATATGTATTTCAACTAGGTATTTTAATGACACTATACTTCCTTACAATAGAACTTCTCTCACTATTGTAATAGACTATATCCTCCAGAATACTGTAAGCACTCTAGAAATAGAAAACTAGCTTAATATGTTAGTTGTTGTATATCCAACACCAAAAGTTAGCACATACTAAGTGTACAATATTTAGTAAATAAATGTTGACAAAAAATATACCGGATAGCTTAGTTGTTTTTTTTCCTATGCAGAAAAACTATGATTTTGTTTGTTTTTTTTTAACTCCCAGGAAAACTAATTCTAGAAACCTAGGCTGAATGTAGTAGAAGGATGTCTTCATGTAGTCACTCGCATGCAGTTAGGGAAGAGGAGGCAATCTGGGAGGCAGTATCTCAGATGATAAATTCAAAGCCAGGTAAACTGTCAGGGAAGTTGTTAAGCTGAAAGTGGCAGTGAATACAGGAGATTTGGGTATGCATGAATGGGGAAGACACTGAGTAAATCAGATGGGAGCAAGATGGTTTGAAGTGGGGCAGAGATATTGAAAAATTCACTGAGTCATAGAATATACAACACAGGTTTTAAACTGTATGAGTCCACTCATATCAGATTTTTTTCCCCACTAAATATGTACTACAGTACTATACAATCCATAGTTGGTTGAGTTTGAATTTGTAGGTGCAGAATCATGGATAGAGAGGGCTAACTGTAAAGTATGCATAGGGTCAGCACCCCTAACTTCCTCACTGTTCAAGGATCAACTGTAGCTTGTGAGGAGAAGTCTGCAATCTTAGCAATAAATGCATGGTTCAAAGAGTAAAAAACCCAACTGTTCATAATGTTGTGTTTTGTTCTCTTTCAAGGATATTTCTTCCTCAGCCCCCTCTCAATCCTTTCATCTATAAGTAAATTCCACTACTAAACGCAGAGGAAGATTTCACACTCCAAGTGGTGACATTTTCCTTTTTAAAAGCATGTTATACTCTCTATAACTTCTATGTGGAAAACGAATTATTGGGTTTCCAGAGTAGATGCTAGGAGACCAGTAAACCAGACAAGTAATTACAGGAGGCTGCACAGAGATTGTGGCAGTGAAGGTAGAGAGGATGGGTACACTTGAGTGATATTAAAGAGACAGGGTTGATTAAATGGATTATAAACTGAAATGTAACCTCATTAGCTGCCTTTTAAATAACTTAGTATCTGATTATACCTCACACATTGCCGAGGAAATTGTAAAAATAAAGTATTCTCTTCCTAGGTCAGTGCTCAATAAGGAGAACATGTTTAGTTAGAGTGTGAAGATAGTGAAGCCCAATGGTGAAAAGTGGGATGAGTTTTAGTCCAGCTTCTCTCAGAGTCTCCTTGAGCTGAAAATGAATTCAGACCTTAAGTCCCAGATAAGAGAGCTGAATATAACAGCAGCCAGGGAAAGTAAGCTGATAGCGGTCAGAAAGCTATTATGATCATTGTTCCTGTTCCTCAACTGAAATCTTTCGAGAAAAACCAAGTCTGGTAAGTACTTGAATTGGAGAAAATGTTCAGTGAGAAATACATTATCTTTAAAGCCCAGAGGAGAATTCTGCCTAAGCCAACTCAAAAGGCTGTACAAAAAAATAAGCAAAAGCATCCTAGAAACCATACTCTGACAACCATGCACATGTGATCCTAGAGGACTCAGTCTTTCCAAGTGAAAGTGTAGGCAAGAGAATCCAGGTGAAACTGGATACCAACTAACTCAAAGATTTATTTGGATAAAACACAGCAGAATAATGTGGAACACAAGGTTGAAACTTTTTCTGTTGTCTACAAGGGCAACACAGGCAAGGATGTTAATTTTAAATACCCAGAGTCTCAGTTCTCAGTTGTAAACAAAAATGACTAAAATATTATTACGAAATATTTTAAAATAATGTAAATTTCATAGTCTAATTTAAAAGATATTCTAGAAATAAGAGAAGCTCCTTTTCAGAGGATGACTAAACTCCCAACAAGCTAAAGCAAAGCCATCCTATATAGCTTCTTATTCCAGAAGGTACCATCAAGTTCTTGTTATCTGAAACTACTTATTATCTAAGAGAATGAGTTGAAAATACTTAGGTTACATCATTTTGCTTTACTGTTTTTAATATTGCCAAGAAGACAGCAGTAGAGAGCAATAGAGAGATCTTATTAACACCTTCTTAACACCTCATTAATACCCTGTGCATTCAGCACAGACCAAAATCCAACTTTGGAAATAAGGAACAAGCCCTAAGTTAAGGCTTACTTTAAATCTACCCTAAAACAAAATAAAACCAAGTCTTGAAAGATCAGCAAGAAAGAAATATTTTGAAGATTGATGCCACAAGTAAGAGGGGCTTAAGGAACACCCTGGACTTTCCAGAGATTCTAACAATGCATAAAGTCAAACCTACACAAGTCCAATGTGATAGTAATTTACCTGCATGTTAAAAGAAAAAAAAATTCAAAATTTCTACAATGCTTTATCAATAATGTGCAGTACACATGAAAATTACATATACAAAGCCAGAAATATTGTTATACATAGTTAAGGAAAAAAGCAGTCAATAGACACCAATCCTAAAATGGCTAAGCTGGTGAATTCAGCAGACAAAAATTGAATACAGGTATTATAAATATGTTCAAAACACAAAAGGAAAATACAGTCAATATATGAACAGATAGGATATATGAGCTGAAAAATGAAAATTATAAATAGTATTATATCCATGAATGATTAAATATGACAGGAATTTCACTTCCTACATAGTAGAAAACCCCACAAGATACATGGAACAAATGATTTAAACATTATACAAAGGACAGAAAATTATTCTTATTCCCTTAGAGAAAGGAAACAAAGTTAGGCATATAATTGCCATAGTTAGCTGCTTGGAGGCATTTCTGTGTCACACCTCAGAGAGGGGAAACCCTGCCAAAGTCTTATTTTCACTGAGTATAGGGACAAAAATGAGAGTTCAGGGAGGCAAAACAACTAGACTGTGTGAGATAGAGTAGTGGAGAAAGGGAAATTACAGAGAAAGAGAGCACACACTCCAGAGATGCACAGAGAGAGGGGTCCCCTCAAATATTTGGCTGAATACTGATTTTCTCATGTATGAGACAAACTATCCAAGATCAGAAAAGTATGAAAAGCAATAGGTCAAACAATTTCTACAATATACACAGGGCTAAGGATAATTTATGATCCCAATAGCCAGAGTTTAAATATCCAATGAGGCACTGGATATCCAATGGGGCTTCATTGACCTAAATCTACACTAAATAATCTTAAAAGCAAGGCCCAAAAGTCTGAAATTCATGTAAAACTTAATTTCAACATTCTTTAAAGGAATACAATTCAATTCAACCTTTAACAATATCCACCATCCATTCAAAAAGAACAAGATAAGCAAAAAAGCAGGAAAATATTATGTATACTTATAGAAAAAACATCCATAGACACAGAATGTTAAGCGCCAGAAGTGATTGATATAGCAGTAAACATGTTTAAAAAAAGTTATGATAAAGATTATAAATCATCAAGGATTTAAAGGAAAACATGAACATAATGATTCAAGAACTGGAAGAGGCTAAAATCAAACTTCTAAAGATGAAAAATAAAATACTTGACATAAAAAATACAATACATGGAATTAAGAACAGATTAGAAGGCAGTAAAGAAAATATCGGTGAACGAAAGAAATAAGATAGGAAGTAAAACTGATCTTGATCTCAAACAACATGCTTGTCCACACAGAAAATCCTAATGAAACTATAAGAAAACCAACGAAATTACAAAGTGAATTTAACAAGGTTATGGGATCCGAGATAAATATATATTAGCTACAAAATTAAGAAATAATTTTTAAAATGCAAAAATAACATCTAAAACCATAAAATATTTAGGAATAAATTTAATGAAAGATGTGGAAGAACTGTACACTAAAAACTACAAAACACCATTCTGAGAAATTAAAGATCTTAAGAATTAGGAAAATGTACATTTTTGATTGGAAGATTAAATTTTGTTAAGGTATCAATTCTACTCAAATTTATCTGTGAATTTAATACAGTCCCCCCCACCAAACCCCTAATAAATGTAGCTCTAGACTAATAGAACAGAATTGAGAGTCCAGAAATAGATTCACAAACATGTATGGTCAATTGATTTTTAACATTTGTACTAACATAATTCCAAAGGAAAAAGCTATTCTTTTTCAGCAAATCATGTTGCAAAAACTATATTTAAAAAAAAAAAAAAAAAAGGAACCACCTTGGCTTCTACCTCATGCCATAATACAACTTAATTTGAAATAGCTTAGAGACCAAACAAAAATTAAAAACTATAAAATTTTTAGAATCATGTATTAGAGAAAGTATTAGTGAACAGTGGTAAAGATTTCTTAGACGAGATACAAAAAAACATTAGCAATAAAATAAAAATAAAAAATTTGACTTCATCAAGATCCAAACCTTCAGCTCTTCAAAAAACACCATTAGAAAAACCATAGACTAGAAGAAAATGTTTACAAGATATACTCCACAACTCAAAAATAAGACAACCACCCTACTATTTAAAAATGGGTAACGGACTCTTAGATAGACTCTTCATGAATATATATGCATATGAAAGATGTTAAACATTGACAGTCATCAAGGGAATACAAATTAAAACCACACTGAGACAGAAGAAGATATTACCAGAAAGGCTAAACACCTGAAGACTGATTATACCAAGTTTTGGAGGGAATGTAGAACAACCTGAAATCTCTTTGAATCAACCTGAATCTTATACTTTGTCAGAGTATAAAATTATAAAACCACTTTGGAAATTCATTCGAGGGTTTCTTTTAAACATACCCTTACCATATGACCCAGAAATTCCATTCAAATAACTATTTACTTAAAAGAAATAAAAACACGTGACCACACCAGGCATTATATACACAAATAGTCATAGATATTTCCTGTCTCCAAACTGAAAACAATCTACATGTCCATGAGCATGTGAATGGATGAACTGAAAAGTTTGTATGAGTATTACTCAGTAACAAAACCAAAACATTAAACTATAACCCATGCAAAAATACAGAGAAATTTAAAAAGCATATTAGGCAAATAAAGCCAGATATAAAACAGGATGTACTATATGATTCCAGTTATATGAATTTCTAAAACTAACTATTATATTAGTGGTTGCTTGATGCTTGGGGCAGCAGGGAGAAAGACTAACTGCAAAGGAGATTGAGGAAACTTTCTGGAGGTAATGAAAATGTTGCCTTGATTGGAATGATGGTTACATTGGATACATATATTTTTCAAGACTCAACAAACTACACACATGTAATAGAATTCCTCGATGAAGTTTATTTTTAAGGAACTCTTAGTTTTTCTAATTTTACTGAAAATTAGTAAAAACATACACATATGGTACCAGGCCAACTTGGGTAGGTATCCATTTCCAAAAAGGAAAAGTTAAACAATTAGTCCAAAAGAGAAGTTACTTTATTGACTAACCACATCTTTCTTTCCAATCTTTTATTTCATTTAGATTCCTCTGATGTAGATCACTATGTTCCCTAATAAATAAACATAATCAAGTGAAAGAAGAAAAATTAACACATAAGAAATATTAACCATGTCTGTTATACTGCCTGCAATTGATACCCAATGATCTTATCTCATAATCAGCAATGCCACTGCTACAGTCTGAGTGTTTTTGTCCCTCCAAAAGTTCTATAATGAAACCTTAATTCCCAACGTGATCGGTATTAGAAGATGAGGCCTTTGGGAGGTGATTAGGTCACAAGGGGAGACCCCTTATGAATGTAATTAGTGACCTTATAAAAGAGGCCAGAGAAATCTTCCTTGACCCTTCTACCACGTGAGGTTACAGCAAAGCAGGCCCTCACTAGATACCAAACCTGCTGTTGACATAACCTTGGACTTTCCAGCCTCCAGAACTGTGAGAAAATGTTTATTATAAATCACCCTGTTTATAGTATTTTTGTTTTAGGAGCCAAAATGAACACAGTCGCAGACCTAATGTCACTTGGTTTCCAGTTAGGTGAACCTTAGCTTCTTCATATTGCCAGTTGTCATCGGAACTGACACGTTAAAACATATTGTGATTTATAGTAGCAAAAGGCAATAGTTCTAAAATAAATTCACCTTTTTTTTATGTAACCAGAGCATAACAATTCATAGTATCTCTTTATAGATTAAACATATTATAGTTTAAAACAGTACATTCTTAACCAACATTGTAATTTCAAGAGCACCACTTGAAGCAGCCTTCCTCAAAGCAGACTGTGTCAAGAATTTTAGATTAAAAATATCAATATTGGCTAGGAAGTTTCCGTTGTATTTTTCTGTGAATATTATTAAATTTCTTATTTTTCTCTAGAGCAGTGTACCTTATAGTTAGTGAAATTTCTCTTGATTCTGTCAAGTGTAAGCATTTATTTCCAGAAAAATATAATTCGTATCTTTAATAGAAACACTCTGGGGGCTTTAAAGTAGGGAACAAAGTATTTGACTGAGGTCAATAAAAATAGCACTGTTGAGTGAAAAATGAAGTCTATGAATTATCAATTCTGTATTATAAATCCATTTTTCTAATTAGCATGAAATATAAAGGAGCCAATATTATGTCACAAAAAATTATAGAATACTTAAATATTTATACTAGAATAGTAAAGTATAAATTTACATAAGTATTTTAATAACTCAAGTTACCATAGTGTTTTAAGTCTATGCCTAAGAAATTTTAAAGAAAAGTAACAGTCAGGAATGATGGGATTTTTTTTTTCCTCAAAAAGCATTATCGTTATTAATGTATTCATTCAACAAATATCTGTTGATTGAACACCTACAATGCTCTAGGCACTGTTGTAGATGCTTAGGATTCAGCAGTGAAAAATACAGATAAAGATCACTACCTGCATGGAGTTTATATGCTAGCATGGAGAGAAAGATGTGAATAACATGATAAATTAGTAAACTATCTGATATAATAGAAATTAATAAGTGCCTCGGAGAAAAAGAAAAAAAAACAGAGCAAGAGATATCAAGAGTGACAGGGTTGTATGTATGAAATCCTCATACCCATCAACTATATGTATTTTTCCATTACGCCAATATTTTAATAAAATATTTTTAGTGCAAAACAGATTCTATGTTCAGAATGCAATATCCATAGGTGGCCTCTAACCCAAGATTTGTTACAGAATAAACATTCCTTTAAATTTCAAATTCCCTTGGAATTCCAATTGAATTAAATTTCATTGAGTTCTTCATATCTTGTATATCATGTGAAGTAGTTACAAAAACAGTTCAATTCAAAAATTACTGAACATCTATAATTTTTAGTTTTCTGTGAGCTTTTTTCATGTGAAACAGTTGAGTTAAAATTTTACCATCATTTATTTCTTTGCTCAAGAAATGAGAAAATCATCAGGACTTCCCTGGCAGTCCAGTGGTTAAGACTTCGCCTTCCAGTGCAGGGGGTGTGGGTTCAATCCCTGGTTGGGGAGCTAAGTTCCCACATGCCTCACAGCCAAAAAACCGAATCATAAAACAGAAGCAATATTGTAACAAATTCAATAAAGACTTTAAAAATGGTCCACATAAAAAAAAAGAAATGAGAAAATCATAAGATATTATCCGGTGCAAGGTTAAAAGAAAAAGATTAATCTTGCACTGGATAATACCTTATGATTATGATTTATAATAACTTATGAGTATAATTTTTCTGATTTATAATTATGATTTATCTCATGACACATTAGTTAATTCTTGCAAATTCAGAATGTCAAGAGATATAAAGTTTATTACTTTAATTTTAACAGTACTTAGAACTTTTCTTCCTGCTTTGGTGAGATGTAATTGACATATAGCACTATATAAGTTTAAGGTGTACAGCATAATGATTTGACTTAAATACACTGTAAAATGACTACAGTAAGTTTAGTGAACATCCACTTTCTTATATAGATACAAAATTTAGTAGAACATTTTTTCTTATGATGAGAATTCTTAGTATTTTTCTTAACTTTCATATATGATATACAGCAGTATCATATATATCATGTTGTACATTACATCCCTATTACTTATTTATCTTATAACTGGAGGTTTGTACCTTTTGACTACCTTCATCCAATTATCCCTCCCCAACCCATTGCCTCTGGTAACCACAAGTTGACCTCTTTTCCTATGAGTTTATTTTTGAACTATAATTGAGCTACAATACTATGTTAGTTCCTAGTACACAAAAGAGCGATTTGATATTTCTAAACACTTCAAAATGATCACCACAGTAAATCTAGGTACCAACTGTCATCATACAAAGATATTACATAATTATTGACTATATTCCACATAATATATATTTCATACCCATGACTCACTTATTTTGTAAATGAAAGTTTGTACATTTTAATTTCCCTCACCCATTTCTCTCCTCCCCCAACTCCTCGCCTCTGACAACAACTTATTTGTACCCTGTATCTGTGAGAATTTCTGTTTAGTTATGTTTGTTCATTTGTTTTGTTTTTCATGTTCTACATATTAGTGAAATAATACAGTATTTGTCTTTCTCTGATTTATTTCATTTAGCATATACCCTCTAGGTCCATCCATGTTGTTGCAAATGGCAAGATTCCATTCTTTTTTATGGCTGAGTAATATAACATTGCATATATATATATATATATATATATATATATATATATATATATATATATGCAACCATATTTTCTTTATCAGTTCATCCACTGATAGATGCTTAGGTTGCCTCCATATCTTAGCAACTGTAAATAATGCTGCTATGAAAACTGAGGTGCCTCTATCTTTTTGAATAAATGTTTTCTTTGGATAAATACCCAGGAGTGAAACTGATGGATCATATGGTAGTTCTATTTTTAATTTTTTGAGGAAATTCCATATTGTTTTCCATAGTGGTTGCACCAATTTACATTCGAACCAACAGTATACTAGGGTTCCCTTTTCTCTACATCCTTGTAAACACTTGTTGTCTTTTTGATAATAGCCATTCTAACTTTGTGAGGTGGTATTTCCTTGTGGCTTTGACTTGCATTCTCCCTGATAATTAATGAGGTTGAACATCTTTTCACGTTCCTGTTGGCTTTTTGTATGTCTTCTTTGGAAAAATGTCTATTCAGGTCCAATGCCCATTTTTTAATCGAATTGTTTTTTTGATGTTGAGCTGTACAAGTTCTTTGTATATTTTGGATATGAACCCCTTATCAGATATATCATTTGAAAGTATCTTCTTGCATTCAGTTTTATTTTTATAATTTTTTATTTATTTAAAAAATTTTTTATTTATTTAGTTTTGGCTGCATTGGGTCTTCATTGCTACACACAGGCTTTCTCTAGTTGCGGTGAGCCGGAGCTACTCTTCGTTGCGGTGTGCAGGCTTCTCATTGCGGTGGCTTCTCTTGTTGCAGAGCACAGGCTCTTAGGCGTGTGGGCTTCAGTAGCTGTGACATGCAGGCTTAGCATTGTGGCTCGTGGGTTTAGTTGCTCCACAGCATGTGGGATCTTCTCGGACCAGGGATCAAACCCATGTCCCCTGTATTGGCAGGTGGGTTCTTAACAACTGGGCCACCAGGGAAGTCCCTTGCATTCAGTTTTAAAGCCTAAGTTATAAAGACTAAGTAAGCTTAATAAAATTAAAATGTTTCTAATATTTAATAATAGAAACATTTGGGAGAACAAAAAATGTCATGATTATATTAGATAAGACACATAGAACTTAAAGCTAGAGGCTTGGCATCTCCAAAAATAACCAGCTGAAAATGTGGCCCCCTCTCCCTTTGCTGCACCCAAACCTCCAACTCCACACCACTACAGGTCTTTATGCTTTTTTGGTTTTAATTTTGCCTTCTTTTATACCTCTAGGTAATAATCAAATAGGAGAGTAATGAGGGTGAATAGGTGATCAAAGTAAAGGACAATGAATTATAACAGGGCAGAAAGTTCTGTGTACCTACCAAACTAAGGGTCTACCCTTTGGAGTGAGGATCAAAATGTTATCATTCTTGAGAACTTAGTCACAGGAACACACTCATGTTCACCACACTTAATGTCACTTTTAACTTCACAGTAAATGGATATGAGATTAACTTGTCAATTCATGTTAAATTTTATTTATTTTTTATACAGCAGGTTATTAGTTATTTTATACGTATTAGTGTATATATGTCAATCCCAATCTACCAATTCATCCCACCACCACCACAGCCCCCCCACCCCACTTTCCCCCTTTGGTGTCCATACGTTTGTTCTCTACATCTGTGTCTCTATTTCTGCCCTACAAACCGGTTCATCTGTACCATTTTTCTAGATTCCACATATATGCATTAATATATGATATTTGTTTTTCTCTTTCTGACTTATTTCACTCTGTATGACAGTCTCTAGGT
The DNA here is from genome assembly GCF_964341445.2 of Mesoplodon mirus. NCBI lineage: Eukaryota > Metazoa > Chordata > Mammalia > Artiodactyla > Ziphiidae > Mesoplodon > Mesoplodon mirus. The sequence goes on from NC_138980.1 coordinate 77,198,077, forward strand.
CCATCCACGTCTCTACAAACGACACAACTTCGTTCCTTTTTATGGCTGAGTAATATTCCATTGTATATATGTACCACATCTTCTTTATCCATTCATCTGTCAATGGGCATTTAGGTTGCTTCCATGACCTGGCTATTGTAAATAGTGCTGCAATGAACATTGGGGTGCATGTGTCTTTTTGAATTATGGTTTTCTCTGGGAATATGCCCAGTAGTGGGATTGCTGGGTCATATGGTAATTCTATTTTTAATTTTTTAAGGAATTCAAGTTAATTCAAGTTAAAAATGAGTGTTTTTTGCCAAAATCATGAGTTTTAACTAACCTTATGTTTATTTCAAGAATTTCTTTAAAAAATATTATGTACTCTTGGCTGAACAGCAAAGGCATTCATTGTCTTGTGCATGAAGTACAGAAGGTTTAAGACCACTGTATCCTCTACATCTTGTGTCCAGTTTAGCAAGGAATTCCAGATGTACAAAATTAGTTCTTTACACTTGTACTGGGCAAGAAACTTAGGACAGAAACAAGACTAGTAATTGGTTGGGTGAAGACAGTAAGAAATATGGTACTCTCCTTTCCCTACTTCCCTAAGCTAGAGATGTCTGCTAAGAGATGGGCACAAGTTTAGCTCAGATACAGGCTCCTGGTAGCTTTGGGTACCACTGCAAATGTATTTAACTGCACCTCTCTCATTATTTCCATGGAAATTTATACCTCTGTAGAGTCTTTCTGTTGTACTTCATGGTTAGTTCTTCCTGTTTCTTCTACTAAAGTGTACTCAGCTTGAGCTCAAGGAGTCAAAATTGAGAGGGAGGTACAGAGACTTACCATATACCCCCTACCCACACACATGCAGAGCCTCCCCCATTATCATCATCACTTATCAGAATGGTACTTTTTTTTAACCAAGGACACATGTACATTAACACATTATAATTGCACAAAGTTGTAATTTACCTTAAGTTTCCCTCTTGGTGTTGTCTCTTTTATGGGTTTGCTAAGTAAATTACATGTATCTTAAATTACATATATCTATCATTATTATACCATACAGAGTATTTTCTCAGCTCAAAAAATCCTCTGGTGCCAGAATGAAGACTACTTCTGAAATATCCACACCCACGCAGTACTATTGCTTTCTCTAGGCAGCTCTTCACAGACTTTTTTTTTTTTTTTTTTGCATTACGCGGGCCTCTCACTGTTGTGGCCTCTCCCGTTGCGGAGCACAGGCTCTGGACGCGCAGGCCCAGCGGCCATGGCTCACGGGCCCAGCCGCTCCGCGGCATGTGGGATCCTCCCGGACAGGGGCACGAACCCGCGTCCCCTGCATCGGCAGGCGGACTCTCAACCACTGCGCCACCAGGGAAGCCCTCTTCACAGACTTTTAGGAGAGCTTAAATGTGTCTTATAATGGGAAGAGGGAGGAAGGTACAATGTGTGTGTGCATCCATGTAAGTGCTCTGTATTTTGCTCTTTTCACTTCTGTGCTCTATGCTTGCACATACTGAGCTCGGCCCATTCTGGGGTTCTGTTGGGGAGTTTGGCTTTCACCTCCATTGCAGTTTCCTTGTGGTCTTAGTCATTAGCAGACTTCCATGTACGTACTTTCAGAAAATCATTACTAATTTCCCCATTATCGGCTACAATTCTCTTCACTTTTAAGATTTCATTCATTTTTGTGTTCCTTTATTGTCTCAGGAAGGAGAGAGGCAGGCATACGTGCACATTTTTGAATGAGCACCAAGGAGCTCCCTCTGAAATCATAGCTTCCCACTGCTGATCTCAGGCTAGCTCGTTAGCCTCATGTTTCCATAGTTCTTTTTCTGTTGACCCACATATGGCCAGTGTTTTCATATGCAGGGGTTTCTTAATGGTAGCAGTTGTGGGGTCAGATTCTTGGTTTCACACTTGGCTCTGGAACTATCTGATGCATCACTTCAGGAGAGTTGCTTCCATTGTGTGCCTGAGCCAGGGCACAATCAAGATTATTACTGTCGTCTACCTCTCAGAGAAACCTGAGAATGATTTCATGCATTTTCACTGCCATAGCATTTCTAAAACAGTCTTCTGAGTTTAAAATAACCTTCTCTGTCATAAAAACCATAAGCAGACACAGGAAAATGCCAGCAGGCAAAGGTAAACTGAGTACATTCCAATGTTCCATCAACACATCTTGAGAATTCTTCATCCTCACTGGTGAGTGATTCCTGAACAACATCCAGAATGCTAGGCTTAGGGGCCAGTAAGGAAGAAAAACAGCAATATAACTTTCTAAATCCTGCCCCTTGGTAGAACTTATCCTCAGTGTTGATTTCATTATGATTTCTCTTTTTCTACCTCTCTGACTAAATGAGAACTTGATGAATCATTGCATAATTAAATAACCATGAAACAGCAGGATGTATACTCTGGGCGCTCTCAACAGGCAGGATGTGTTTTCACTTCATTTGGTTCATAGAGGAAAGGTGACTCAAAGGGGAAATTTTTTCTTCTTAATACATTTTTTTAAACACACAATACATATATAGGGAGAAATAAAGGACTTGCTTCACAAACATCAACATTTATATTAACTTTCTAAACTTTTACAGACAACTAACCAAAGAAGTCCAGCCTTTAAACATCCCCTTATGTGTTTCCAGGATTTGGATTAACTAAATGAATCATTTCCATGTGGGTCTGGCCTGTCTCTAGCAGAGACACCAAAGGACTATTGCAGCAGGGATTGGTTATTGTCTTTGCTATTAGTCTCAGATAATTAGTCAAAGAGCCAAAATATACTGATTTCCTTAATTCCCATGAGGATACCAACATATATATATATATATATATATATATATATATATATATATATATATATATATATATATATGTATGTATACACACACACACACACACACACACACGATCTAAAACTTTGTATTTTTTCAGTAGTTAATACTTCTAGGTAAAATGTCTAGAATCCTATTATTCTTTATAATTCTTTTTTTTTTTTTTTTTTTTTTTTTTTTTTTGTGGTACGCGGGCCTCTCACTGTTGTGGTCTCTTCTGTTGCGGAGCACAGGCTCCGGATGCGCAGGTCCAGCGGCCATGGCTCACGGGCCCAGCCGCTCCGCGGCATGTGGGATCTTCCCGGACCGGGGCATGAACCCACGTCCCCTGCATCGGCAGGCGGACTCTCAACCACTGCCCCACCAGGAAAGCCCTCCTTATAATTCTTAAGCATTGTAAAAGGCACAGACCAGGTGCTCTGACAATTCTTGTCCCTGTTCCTTTCACGTGTGTCTCTAACTTCCATGACAAACATCCTGCGTTGGATTCAGGTGTTAAGAACCATTGACGTGAACCCCTTGTCTCTGTATTTGGAGTCCCTGCCCTCTCAATGTGTTACTATACACACTAACATGACCTTACCTGCAATGTTTGTCCCTATAAGCCTTTAGAGTTTAGTTTACTTCAATGTCCAGAGAGGCTTACTCTGGTCATCTGCAAGCTTAACTAATAAATGAGACCATATCTGACATGAATTCTGAAGAGGTCCTCCTTTTTATGCTACTTCACCTGGAGATGTGCCTGCCTGGTTTTTTTCAAATTATCTTTGGGGCAGTTATTTATAACAAATGCCTTCCCATTCTCCACTTTGAGTTTTTAAGAGCCATTATGGGTTGTTGATTTCTGAAGACAAATTACCACCACTGCTTCCTCATGTTGCCCCTACTTCCTTTCTATTGAACTCGTTTATAAAATCACTTGTTTCCCTGGTAGTTTACTTTTACCAAAACCATTTAAATTCTTCACTGCTTAATGAAAAGACAGGACCAGAAACTGGCAATACGAGGACAGAAATAGAAAAATCAATCTGGTTCTAAAAGTTATTTTAAGAAGGGTTTTCCTTAAAAAACTTAATTTCTCATTAACCCTGAAAAATTAGGAGCCTTGGATTGTCATTTAAACATTTTCCTGACATTGAATACAGTAGGAAGACCTATTCCAACTTATTAAGAGAGTACATGCACTTACATACCTAAGCAATTCATTCCAGTGACTGGAATTTTGTTTATATAGAGTGAAAAAATACATAATTTAATTTCTAATAGCTTTATTTTAAATTTGCCTTCAGTTAAACAACTGATTAGACAAAAAGTCTGTCTATATGCAAGTTATGAGTTATGAGCACATTTGAGATGGGTACCTTTAGAATACTACTAGTGAGCAATACATTTTTAGAATGACCTGTAATTTTAAAACATTTAAATGCTGTATATTATTTGATATCTTATACCTAGGCAAGGTGCTGAAATTATATTTTTACATGAAAACAATTGGCTATCATCGATTCTGCAGAAGATAAGCATCAGTCTTCTTAAAAGCAATACGGAAACATAATTTTGGGGTAAAACTGAAAGAGTACTCCAAGCCTAAGTCAAAATTTTCCTACAAAATAGAAAAAAAGGTATGAAGGGAGACTTAGGAATGGCACTAAAGCGTAGGATTAGCAGGATGAATGAGTCTGATGTACCCGGAACCTATGCATCAAATAGGCCTAAATGTCATGTGGTATTTTTGGTTTAAAAAATTCCAGTAAACACATATTTTTATATGTGTTTATATATATATATTTTTAATATTTATTTTTGGCTGCGTTGGGTCTTCATTGCTGCGCGGGGGCTTTCTCTAGTTGCGGCGAGGAGGGTCTACTCTTCGTTGAGGTGCACAGGCTTCTCATTGCAATGGCTTCTCTTGCTGTGGAGCATGGGCTGTAGGTGCGCGGGCTTCAGTAGTTGTGGCTCGTGGGCTCTAGAGCGCAGGCTCAGTAGTTGTGGTGCATGGGCTCAGTTGCTCTGCGGCATGTGGGATCTTCCAGGACCATGGATTGAACCTGTGTCCCCTGCATTGGCAGGCAGTTTCCTATCCACTGCGCCACCAGGGAAGCCCTCATTCAATTTTTATTATGGTTGATGAGAAGTTTATAACTTCTATAATAACATGATTTCATCTATATGATACTGCCTTCCCATCGATAACCAAGTTTCTCAAAAAACACAATATTCATGTGATCTAACAGTGGAGCAAGTTGCCAAAATACTTCTTCTCTTTAGAAGAATAGCAATTCCTTTTGTCCTTCAGTGGTTTAGAAGTGGTTCTCCTTTCTTGGATAAATAGACCACAGAGACTATCCTGTATGTAAGTGTGTCCCTCAAATTTCTGCCATTTGGTTTAAAATCTGGAAGAGTGTTTTTGCAGGCATTCTGCTAAAATCACCCTAAAATAATCATATCGTTGGTTCACGAATTTGCCCCCCTACATGGAGGGCAAGGAAAGACCACTCCAGATTGGTAGGTGGCAGTTCTAATAAGCAACTTACTTAGGAGGCTTGCTTGTACAAGCGCTCACTCACCAGGACCTTAAAAGTTTCTATATGGACCTTACCTGGGTTTAGCCTGGATGGTCTCCACACTTTAGTCTCTCACGGTTACCTCCTAGTGACAGCTCTGCCTACGGGAACAGTGGGTTCAAGATTTCATAGGTTCAGCTCTCCGGTCAACTCAACTGGTGGTCACATCCTCTCAATGACCTCCTCCAAAACAGCTGCTGTTCCTAAAGCTGGCTTGTTAGCGATCTTTATTTTCCAAGTTTCTATCAGAGCACATCTTTTTCTGACAACTACAAATAGCTTCTGTGATCTGATTGATTGTATATCTGTGGTCTTTGGCAGAAATGCAGCTTTGTCCATCGTGCACATATCCCTTATGAAATTATTCCAGATGTGTTTACTGTCTACTTACTACCTTTTCAATGAATATAGTTTATTTTAGTAACAGAGGTCCAGGAAGGGAGCAAGGAAAGCAGGGTTTTGGCTCTGGCTTGGTACCTGTATTTGAAAGCTTAAACAAGGCACCTCACCTCCCTAAATTTGTTTGTCAACAGTAAAATACGAGTATTGACTAAATATTCTCCCTTTCTTAGTTTAAATGCCATGGAATTTTTTCATTATGAAGGGTGGACCGTGTCTTCTTTGGTACATATAATCAGCTTAAGCCCTACTATTGATGTAATACAAATTCTTTTATTACCATAGTATCTGTTCTACCTCATGGTGGCTGGATCTCCCCCTTCCTGAGACATCTAGCTACTTCTAGGTTTTTTTCCACTAAGGTCTGTAGTCCAATAGTATATCTTTTGGAGGGAGAGAATATTACATTAAGGTGAGAATTAGCCTCACTTAAGAAACGACTTCCTTTGAACACTTTGGGCTATCAAATTTGGCCTGTAATTTGAAGACTTTCCTTTCCATTCTTTCAAGCAATCTATTTTAACTTTAAAAAATTACATCAACTGATCAGCTCTTTGTCAAAAAAAACCCACACATCACACTGATTGACAATTTGAGATTATACTCCAAAATTTAAGACATCAGGTAAAAAAATTCCAGAATAGTAAATCCTACTTGTTAAATAGTGGAAATATATGTGTTTGTACCTAAACTTTTTTGTCTAGTTGACTGGCTTTAATTACACAACTCTCAAGTTTCAGAACGAGATGGAGGTTCACTTTATTTTTAAAGGATTAGAAGGGAAATCCTAACATTTCCAAGAAAGGCAACATTTACAGTAGCTCAGGTTAGAGACCCAGGAACATTGCCACTCAAGAGGCAATACCATCAAGAGCAAAAGGGAGAGTGCTTCTACTCCTACAAAACCTATATCCTAAGATGACTCACTTAACTTCTCAGTTCTCACATCTGTCAAGTGGGAATATTATTAAATTCCATCCATGCATAGTTACTGAGAATATAAAATGTGAACTTAGAACTATTAGACGCATGTTACACTCTATATAAATGCAAGGGCTGTAGTTAAAGCATACAGTTAAGAGATGGGATGAGAATCGGGACATAGTTTTGATCCTATTTAAGGCAAATCATCGACCCATCTGGGCCTCAGATTCCCCATCTGTAAAAGAGGGAGCTACATTAGACGATGTGATTTCTCTATCAACTATGAAATTTTATGACAGAAGAATTGAAAGCTGGGTAAGTTTGTCATTTGATAAGTGTGTGAGGCGGGGTGAAATGAGTGTCTTAGTCTTACATAGCCTGCCAAAGTCAGGACTTAATCCAGTGGGCCTATTACATGCCAAGCAACATGCTAAGATCTGAATTAAAAACATATTTTAAAACTTGTTAAAAGTGGCGTTCTCTTCCATTGCTCTTTCATCAGTAAAGCTTAACAAACAAAACTCTTCGAGGGATAAAAAAACAAAGTACATTTAAGTACACCAATATGTGACGAGTTTACAAAACCAGTTTCTAGTGTTTCATTAGCGAATGCAGCTGTTTTCTTGCTTTTTTACCCCAGCACATTTTTTCAACATGATACGTATGTCTCCACTGTCCTATGTCTCCATGACACAAGACAACAAACACAATTCTGGCACAATAATTTAAATGGTCCATGCAAAAAAACATTACTTGAAAGTAATCTCTATTCTTGTAGCAATTTATAGGAAATATGGGAATGCTTATATATACATATTATCTACTCATGAATTTATATAAATTCATATTCATGTGTTTAATTTGCTTTAAGAAACTCTTAAGGGAAAATAGCACAAACGTACTCACACGAGACACATTTTAGTGTCTATGGTTAGTATGGTATTTTTATGACTAACATATTAACAAAATACTAAGGAAGGAATATCAAAGGTCAAGGTGGTTTCACAGGGGGAAAGAAGACTATCATGGATTTTTATTTCAGGGCAAAACCCTTAGGCCCTGACAAATGTTTTCTGAACTCCTGCTAATATTCAACATCCTTCCTGAATTGCATTTACTGGATGAAAACTTCTTTGCTCAAGTCCCAGGAAGAAGTAGAACATCTACTTCTATTTGAGAACTTAATGTCAGCAGCTAAGAAAGGCAAATTTGAGAGCACATGGCAGAGCTTTGGTGGCCCTGGTACCAGAGGACAGGAGAAATAGACACTTCCCTAAACAGAACAATCAGGAAGCAGAGATGAGGGACCACCTCAGTCTACTTCACAATGTAATCCAGTGTTAGGTCATGACCATGCTTTACGTATCATCATTTAAAGAGATTTTAAACATGTATCTTAAATTGGCAACGAAGGATCATTTGCATATATATTTAGGAGTCCCTCAACACTGAGAATTTTTAAATTTTTACGTATTCATTTTGATGCTAAATAGGAGAATTTGTTTTGCTATTGAAAAGCCAAAAATTCTCTTTTGCGATAATACTTCCAATTGGAAGACATTTTCAGAGAATAATGTAACAGTTCCTCAGGTTAGTATTTGTCAAACAGAGGTATTTGGAAGCCTATTAAGTCTGAAAGATTTTTCCCCTTGAGCATGGAGATCTCAAGTCTGACTTGACCAAGACTAAATAGGGAGACCTACAATGAACAATTGTTGATGCTGAAGGTGACCTTGCCATTTCTATTCAGTCTGAAATAGATTCAGGAAAAAACAAAAAAAACCCTCTGCAGGAAGACCTTCAAGAAATGCTCAGCATAAAATTGTGCAGAGGACTTAGAAAGCCACTACAGTAATGGGATATCAGAGAGTTAAGCTAAGGGGAAAAGCTTTTTTGGGTACAATATTTAAACATCCTAAAACTTACTGGGATACATGCTTCAAGCCCTATGGCACTTACTCTGTGTTTTCCAGTTTGTGGCTACTGCCATCAGAACCACTTGAGACAACTTGATAAAAAAAAAACAACAACAGATGCTTGGCCCAGTCCCAGACCTACTGAATCACAATTTCTTGGGCAGGGGCCTGAAAACCTGATTTATATTAAGCTCCTCAGGTCATTCTGATGCACAAAGAGATTAAGAACTACCACTCAGTTTTAAAAGGTACTTAGGAAATACCACCAACCCCTGCATAATCCCATTTCTTCCTCCCCACTATGGCTAAGACATAGAATATATTGAAAATGGCAACAATGTCAGGTATAACTTGGGACTATGTAATGATCCAGGGGCATCAGTGATGAGAGAAATGTTTCCGTAGCTTCTTCATTAATTTTCTCATTCTTGAAATTCTCAAAATGCTTTATTGTCAGAAGAAGTTTGGAAAAATGATGTTTAGAGTGCCTAATATTAGCTTGACAATGATGGTTGTAAATAAAGTTAATACACAGTCATACATTCTTGTATACAGCTAAGGCCTCTGTGGCCCAGTTCAACACATAACATCTCAAAACACTTAAGACAGCAGAAAATTGTTTAGCCAAAATATTTGAACCCGATATTTAAAAAGAACAGATGTTCATCTTTTAACTAGAATGAATTAAGTAACATGTATTTCTGATTAAGTACATTCACTGGAGAAATTTGGAGAACACTGAAAAGCATAAAAAACAAATCAAAACACATTAAATATCAGCCTCAACTAGAATGTAAGTTCTATAAGCAGAAATTTTTGTTTCAGGCATTGCTGTATATACAGTACTTTAGCTAGTTCCTGGCACTCAAATTGACTATTCAGTATTTAATATGGTTGAAAAGAAAATAACTATTGATATTTTGACAAATATCCATCCATGTCTCCTCTCATAAGCAAACATCCATCTATTTATGTATCCCTTAATGTTTCACTCCCTAGAAATTACTAGAATTTAAAGAACATGTCTATACATGTATTTTTAAATTTACCATCTTCCCTCTGGAAAGTTTTTATTAATTACACACAAACTGTATCAGATTGTCTTTCTGTTTGTTTGCTTGCTTTTCCAAGTACTGTGGACAGTAATAATTTCCTATTTTCACTTACATTTTTGATGATAATTTTTCATGCTATGGTCATCTGCATCCTTTTTTGGTAAACACCTGGCAATTTCCTATTTGCCCATATTTCTAATATGAAAAAAAGAGCTAAAAAAAAAAAGAGCTGCCAGTTTTAAAAAATTGCTAACAAGTCTTTACGTTAAAAAGTGTAAGCTCTTTTTAATTATATGTTGCAGAATTTTCCAAAGTTGATGTTTGCTTTTTAATATTACAGAGTTATAAGATTTCGCTTATTTTGTGGTTACATTTCTTAGTATTTTATTAATTTTTTCAATGCTGAGATAAGCTTAAGGTAATCAAATGTGCTTATCTGCTCATTATGTATGGGGGATCATTAGTTTAGAGTTCAATTTGGTGAAGCTGTCTTTATTTTGGGAAATGGGACCTGACTTATGGTATCAAACTATGAATACATGAGTAAAGTATGCTGCAACTTCAAAATTATGAGAAATTTGTGAAGAGTTGGTCATGTAGTGAGTTAATAATTGATGAAAGAAATACGAGTTATAAGCATGCATATTTGTAATACTTTTTACAATGTGGTACTTAAATGAGCTTATTATCATTCTCTCTTCCTTAAGATTGAATGAGGTAAGCTTAGAAAATGAGCATTGATCCTCTGGCTCAGTGGGCATCTTTTCGAAATCTCCCTTGTTAATGGATATTCTCAGTCTCTGACTTCTGTCTTTCTGACATTATGGATGACCTTTCCATGTAAGCCCAGGCTACTCTGTCAATTAGCTTCCGAGTGTGCTTCCTTGAGAGAATACAAACAGTGTATTTAGAGGCTATAGGTATAACCTTATATTTCCCTGAACTTACCAGCTTACCCTTGTCTGTCCTCATTTTAGGACTGACAGTAAAATTGGCTATGAGAATGCAAATGAATTTAGTTAAATTTTATTTTTAAAGTACAAAAAGAATTCTCTGTGTTGCTTTGAAAATGACCTAGAAAGTAGGTCCAATTCAGGATAGTGAAAATTCACTTTGGTTTTAATATTTAGGTGAAATAATGCATACAAACTAATGATTTGTTATAAAATTTAAATAATTCTCTCAATATTACTCCTAAATTTCATATAAAGTTTGTTTTTAATAATCTGAGATCACAGAAATCACTAGAAATCACTGGGAAAAAACACACTGTTGTATTATGACTTTGCCAAAAGTCTTTATCTGATTAAATTTATTATGTTTCCTAGCATTCCCTAAACTGACACAGTGTCTAACTCAATTTTTTTTAAAAAGTAACATTTCTGAACACCTAAACCTAAAAATTGATTACTATCAGGAATTATGGGTAAGTCTCACTTTTGAATTCTTTGATGAATTAGAAATTCCCTCATGAGTAGATAAGTGCCTTAAGATGGGGCAGTTTCATATATCTTTGTATCCTCAGAGTTCATTTGACATGTAGAACATACACACATACAAATCATTGTTGAAAAATTAAATCTGCAGAGAGAAGGAAGGCTGGAGACAGAACGCAACCAGGAGAAAAAAATATTAGCTCTGCCATCCCTGTTTTAGTCATATTTTTGACTATTTATAATAAAGGGAAGTAAACAGATTGGAAAGCACCACCAAATACCAACAATTAGGTCTGCAAAACTCTCAGCAAAGCTGTGAAGTTTTACTCTTCGCTCATGTCCTCTCCCCTACACAACTGCCTTATTCAGGCCTCACTGCTTTCACAGTGCAGAGGGAAGCACTAAATCCAAATATTCAAATGTATGCATATATACAGAACACAAATAAGTAGTTTAAAATCCTCTCAGGAATTTGTATCAAATACTATATACTTCTTATAGCTAAAGACAATAGGCACACCGATTAAAAAATGATTTTCTGATTTATAAATTTGTATTTTACTAAACAGTAAGTAGTGAGTCCGCATTTTTCATACCTTGGATCAGCTTTTCTTTATATGAGGTCACCAGGTCTTTGAGCTTTGGTTAGCAAATAAACAATATCCCCTCAAAGCTCTGAGGAAATGGGCACAGCCTTGATGTGGCCTGGTTAGGAAGACATGAAAACCCACTGAACAAATCACTGGCGGAGGAGGTGAGTCTGCATTTCAGTATCTCATCCGTAAAGGAAATTGGATGAGTTAATTTCTAAGGCTGGATTTACTGAAAAATTCTTAATTTCTAATTAAGCATTCACTATTTCTCAGTGTATTTCACCATCTAGGTTCATAACAAATCACATACAAGATACATGCCTTTCCACAAACAAGAAAAGAACAGAAAGCCAGGAGGGAAATACTTAGAAACTTGTTATCAAAACAGACTCCAAAAGGAATGTTTGAAAATACTGGATCTCCTTTCACTGAACTATTACCACTTTCTTCAAGTGATATCTAGATTACATGGTCCATTTTTATAAAATGAAAGCCGAGATACCATCATAAGTTACATCCCACAAAGGCAGGGACTTCACTTTTCTGTAAATGAAGATTTATATGGAAGATAAATAATAAAACATGAGAGATGAGCTGCTCTGGATGAAGCAGTGTTGAGAGCCCTATTCCCGTATCATGCCCCGAAGGGGCGCCATAGAGCTTCTAGTGCACGTGTTCCCAGACTAGGATCCAAGCATGCTTGTACTGAGATATGGATGTTTCCAGCTCTCTGAGCAGCCAAAGCATTTCAGTATGTTGCCTCTCCTGATCAAGCTTTATCAGTTTACCCTAAGGTACTCTAGAAATGTTAGTTTTCTTTTTTACTTGCACTGTGATAGAAAGATTGAAAACCACTGTAGCACGACAGATAAATTAGCCAGTTAAACTTGAGTTAACAGGTGTGACCTGTTGCCACTAGCAGAAGAACCTTAGTATGGATCTTAAAGTACGTGTGATTGGGATTGCAAGCCCACCCACATGAATTTGCTTGCCAGCCTGCCCCACAAGGCTGAATAAACTGAATCGCTCAATTCAACTGCTTACTTGGGCTGGGGGTGGGGGCGGGCACTTAATTTTTCTCAGAAGATCATTTGGCTTATTGGGGTACCTCTAGCTCTTTATGATAAGCCATGCCATCTGCATAAGAAAAGGTAGCTATTTTTCTATTTTGTGATTGGAAGGCATGCAACTAGTTCATTAAGGGGGAAAAATGCCTTAATTTGGGTAGAAGTTAAAGAAATTGGAGCCAAGGTCTTTGATATACACCACTTGAGGTGAATATCTTCCATCAGGAGAAGACCTGCCCTGTCAGATTAGATTTTCAGAAGTATTCACAGTTGAGACTGTGTTAAGTGCTTTATAAATATTATATGAAGTTCTCATAAGTAACAAGATCTTTAACAGTTGAAAAATCTGGAGTTCACAGGAGTGATGATAAAATTCTATTTATTCCAGGTGATCTCTAAGTCCTAACAGATAAGACAACCTGGTTGGTTGAGCCATTCCAGTAGTTTACTGTGGGCCTGTGTTTGGGTGACTAAAAGCGCGTGCCCTTCACCCCATCAGAATTCTGAGCTCTGTGAAAGTACATTAAATGTGGATGCAAGGTCCCCAGATGATTTTACTGTATAGACTGAAAACCAAAGTGAAGGGCTGCCTGTTTACCAACGAAGGCAGACTAATTCTTAAATGAAGACAGACTAATTCTTTAGTCCATCTTCAAGAGTGGCAGATGAAGAGTTACTTAATATCAATGATCAGAAAACATTCAGGCCTAGTCCAACTAACAGCTAATATTCAGCTAACAGTTTTGGAAGCAGGCAAAATTCTCCCAGTGCCTTTTTCAATATGAAGTAATTATCAGATGACTCCATACAAGAAAGATGTATTGGGTGAAGACAGTTTCATAGAATTTCAAAGTGGAAAAAAAAAACAAACTGAATTACAGGTGTTTTTTTTTTTTTCTAACCCTGGCATATTAGATTCACTTTGGGACAATTTTTTAAAATACTGATTCCAGGATTTTAACCAGAGATCAATTAAATCTGAATTTCCAATGACAGACGTGAATATTAGTACCTTTTTGAAACTCCCTGCTGATTTTTATGCGTAGCCGTGATTTAAGAACCACTGTTCTAAGGCTTTAGAGTGAGGTTCAACCTGTCACTTGATTATTAGGCAATGCTTCTCTAACTTTGGCCTGCACAGAATCACCTGGGAATTTTGGTAAACCACAGATTATGTCCTGGTAGTACTAGCATGGGGATTGAGATTCTCTATTTCCCACAGGTATGATGGTGATGATTTGAGGGGCTCGTTGAGTAGCGAAGTCTCAGAGCACTGGTTCTCAAACTTGGCTGCACATGTATCAGGCTTACCTGTCCCATTTCAGTTATTTGTATTGCTTGCCTCACCCTGTGGGCAATAAGGTTTGAGCGCTCTGGGTTACTCAATGCCTACTGCACATTAACCCCAGGTCCCCCGGTACGACTAGCAACACCCCAGAAGAGCTGTCTTTAATCGATACATACCAGGAATAATTGGCCTACTCAACAGAATTTTTTTAGACATTGCCCTGGTGTATGTATCGTGAGCTGTCCTTCCCCATAGCTGATATTTAGGAATATTCAAGGCTACGCAGTTTGTGGGAGAGCCCATAAAACAGGGTTCATTCATACCAACTCCTAGCTCCAGGTTCTTAAACCTCTCCATGTAAGGATAACAGAAACAACCTGACAAGGGAAGTCAGCATCTAAGTACCTGGCTCAGAGTAAGTGGTATCAAGCTCCTATTACTGCCCATTTTGTACGAAGCCCTTCACCTGTGTTGGGCATGGCCAGTGCAGGTTGTGCAGCTCTTTTTAGACAACTAGATTGTAAGCTCCTTCAAGGAGTAAAATGTCCTAACCTGTTAAGGCAGGAAATGTTACAAATATTAAAACAAACCATAATATATATTATATATTACAATATAATTGTATCTATTAAACCAAACTAACCAGCCAAAAGCCAAAGAAACAAACCCTGCCAGAAAGAATTAAAATGAAATGGCTCCAGGCCCTGGATTTAAAAAGCCGTAACCCATCTGGGGAGAATTTGTTTTCCAGCATTCCCCAATTGTGTCCAGGACCTCATCTTTGTACTAACCACCCTGTGTGACCTGTTTTGTCTCTCACTAGACTGAACTTCTTCAGAACAACAGCTCTCTCTTCTGGAGACATTCCCCGGCAGGAAGGCTTTCACTGGGTAGGTATTCAATAAAGCAGTACTGAAAGAACAGACAAACCCATATATACTCACTCCAGAAAACTCTTGGTAGCCAAGGTTTGCTTGCAGTCTATTTCTTATGTGTTAAAATACTTCAAAACCTGTGCTGCTAGTCTATCAGTGACAGAACCATGTTTGCTGGATGATGTTAATATAAATAAACCCCATGTACCGGAACATCTTTCCATATTCTAAGTAGCCAAAATAGAGTTGTGTGTACAATCTAAATTTTAACAGTGATAGCATGATTGGATTTTCCAGAACTATTTTTGCTATTTGCAAGTTAATGTGGACTCAAATCACTTAACATCTTCCCAAGTATCTTTCATTTATAAATTTAGTAGTTCTTTCAATTGAGTAGAATTTTTCAAGGGGTGAAAAGTAGATGCTTAACCTATTTGAGAAGTTTCGACCAACAAAGCTGATCTTAATATAGTACTCTTCAGCAAAATTTGTGAATTCACAGAATTTATTCCAAAATCTAAAATAAAAAATCTATAAAATGTGTTTCACAAGATTAAGTAATGAGCTCTCATTCATTTGTTCTTGAAAAAAATCTCAAACAATGCATTCAATCTAAAATCTCTAAGCTGGTCCATAATTTTTTTAATGAATGCCCTTATGCCTTATATAATCATTGGATTTTTTTAATGTTTATCAAAGAAAAAGAAAATGAGGTAACATTTCTTGGTCACACCTTTATAATTGTGTTTGCATTAAGGTTATGTCTCTTAAAATTATAAAGGGCATCCTTGTTTGAACCAATACAATGATTCACCTTCTCTCCTAAGAATCCATTTAACACTTGAGGGGAATCAGCCATTCTGTGCTTGTGTTGCTTGATTTTGTAAAAATTCTGAGGCTCAATTTTTAGCCTTAGGCAACCTGTTCAGTCTTATTTTAAATGAAGGTTTTCAGAAAAGTATAACCCTAGTATCTAGATGAAAGAGTAGATATTTTTTGTCATCTCATCCAACTCCATTTCCTATAAAAGAGAACCTAGAGATGTCTCAGAAAGGCTTGTTGAAGGCTGCTGCAGAGAGCTAGGACAAGAACCAGAGCCCTGCCCCACTACCCTTTCCACTAAAGTTCACCACACCTGTCTGCTGGGAGGTAAGTCCTCCTTAGAGCTCTTGTACTCCTCCAGGTCTTGCTGGGTGTGCCATGTCTTCAAGGCCCTGAACACTTCTACCCAGGCCACTTCTCAGTCTTGTTTATGCAGCCGGTACCCTTGAGTAATGAGGTAACAGCTTTTTATGGACAAAGAACAGGCTTGCTTACTATCTGCTATAAAAGTTCAGTGTAAACCCTCTGAGTGCATGACATCCATCTGGCACATACTGCATCGCCCCTGTGGGACTTAGGTGTAAAGGGAACCAATGCACATATGCTACTGCTCACACTGCTTGCACAATTAAGTCCTTTGTCTCTGATGTCTTCTGCTAGCATCCATGAAACAGTAGCATGGTCATTATCTTGTAAGAAGTGTACAATCAAATCCAAAGCCTGACACTGATTTTAGCTTGAAAATTCATGTCTACAGGTTATTATAGCAAATGATTTAACTAGATTTATTCAGAACATATGAGATTGGTCAACATGGAAAGAAAACAAGGGCGACCGTATAGGTGTGTTCCCATTCCTCTTAATTCTAAAAAGCGTTTATGCTAATTTTGGTTCTAATCATGTCACTTAAGACTTTTTACTCAAAGCTAACTAAAATATTCAGGTATTTAAAAGAGATGCATTTAGTTTTAGCTAAGTATAGTTATTTTGTAATTAAAATATGCACAAAGTAATTTGTCAGTCAATATTCATCATAGAAAAATTAAGCTTATATTTATCTCTGGAAGATGTGACTACAGAGGTTGGGTGAGTTGACAAAATTTCTAATTACTTTTTTGAATGCATAGCTAAATCAATTTAGTTAATATTTAAAGGAAGACTAAAGACAGCAAGATGGCTGGCATATAATGGAACTCATCTTTCTCAATGAGCTCTCTAAAGAAATAAGTATTTTAAAATGTTTAGTCTTCAAAAAAAGCTATTTATAGCAAACAGAGCATAAAGTTGTCTGTATAGAAATTTTAAAAAAACTTGGAAATAAAGAATCCCCACTTGCCATCCATCGTCACACATCATTACTTGCTCACAGAGGCTTCCCTCGCACAATGACTGGCTCTCGTGACGGCAAGAGGGAGTACAGCATAGTAGTTATGGCAGTTACAGCTGTTTCTAAATTCTAGGTTAAAATCTGCAGTTAAAATCTCAGCCTTCTCACTTCCAACCAGATGGATGACGACCCTGGGCAAGTTACGTATTCACTTAGTTCTTCAGTTACATTATATGGTTGTTATGAGGATTGAGTTACTTAATATGATAGATGCTCAAATGTTAAATTTGATTCACTTTAAAAATCTGATGTATACAATTTAGAACTGCAGTGAACCTTACACATGCTACAGTTCAGACCAATCTCTTCATTGTACAAATGAGACATTTGCCCCCGGTGTTAAAGCTATTAAGAATGAAGCCGGGTCTACCATTTCAAAGCTTTCCATTACACAGTGCATCACATAACCAGTGGCTCTTTCTCCAGTATTTAAAGGCAATCCCCCATTCTTTTCTTTCCTGCCAATTCCCTCCACCAACAACTCCAACCATTTTTTTTTTTTAATACGAAAAGGTATGTGATAAACACACACAATGGTACATCTATACCGTGCTGTCTACCTGCAGGAATGAATTGCTGAAATCCAATACAGACATCATAGGACACAGTTATTTAAATTTTGCCAAATTCTCCAAAAGAAAAAAGCACTCACTTATTGGCATACAAACAATACAACCAAAAAGATGCTAACATTTGGGTAACGGCTAACAATTTACACCTGCCTTCTTTGTATGTTTCATGTATTATTTCTGGGGTCTTAATTTCTTGGAAAAATTCCCACATTTCCAACATTTACAAAGCATTCCACATTTTTTTAGTTGGGGCTGCCAAACAGGCTATTTTGTGAAAGCACAATATGCATTTTCCAGAAGTCCCATTCAAAGCTGCATGTATTCAAAATACGTTAACAGTGAGTATTAACCATAGGTTCTGAGACACATCACCTTTCATTTCTTGCCTTTACTGTCTCAAGTGGGAGGAACAACTCAGTAAGGAAACAGCTGTGAGAACAATGAACAAATCTGAAGCCAAGGGACTTTTACAGTTTAGTGAAATATGCTGTGCAACTAACAATTATATCAAGAAATGAAGCCTCATCTATGACAGGTATGCTCTAAGTTGACTATTTTCTGCAACGAAAATGACAAAAAGCTAACCTTACAATGAAAAATGCTATATAATTAACACAACAGACATACACTTTCCCTCCCATCCCACTTTTCTGGAAACAAATCAATAGAAGCTAGATTTATTGTCTTGATGGCATCCCACTTATTTCCTTCCTCTTTTTCTTCATATAAACATGACTGCAAATCAAAAAAAAACACAACAAACAAAAAAAGCAAGTACATTAATTTTCTATTGCTATGTAATGAATTATCACTAATTTAGCAGCTTAAGAGAAGTTTACTACCTCATAGTTCTGCAGGTCAGAAGTCCCGGCACAGCATGGGGGTCATCTCGGCTCAGGGTCTCACAAGGCAGAAATCAAGGCATTGGGGGTCCCGCCCGCATTCTTACCTGGGGGCTCTGGAGGAAAACTTGCTTCCAAACTCACTGAGGTTCTTTGCTAAATTGAGTTCCTTGTGCTTGTACAACTTAGGAGCCTGTTTCCTTGCTGGCCTCCCAAATCCTCAGCCTTGTAGTAAGCAACAGAGAATTTTCTAAGTCAGCAACAGGGAATCTCCCTCCCATGGAATCCCTCCCACAGACTGAATCTCTTTTGCCAGGAACAGCCCAGTCCCTTTTAAGAGCTCACCTGATTCAATCAAGAACACAAAGGCAGTCTCCCTATCTTAAGGTGAACTGAGTTGAAGCCTTAATCACCTGAGCAAACCCTTTACAGCTGAACAGAGATTATTAGTACTTGCCTGTCAGGGGCAAAGTGTGTGTACACCGGAGTGGGAACCTTGGGGCCCAGTTCAAAATTCTGTTTCCCACAACAGGGAATTCAAGATTACAATCTCTTTAACTGGAATTAATCGGTTATTTTACTTGACCACCATTTTGGACTTTAATCTCTTCTAAAAATAAATTTTCAATAAGATGTCTGCTATTCAGGCTTAAAAGATAAAGAAAAGCAACATGGTAATAAGAATTCTAAAAGCCAATTGCAATTATTTCATAACCATATCAAAGTAATTGATGTATCTCATTATGGTAGCCTAGTGATTTTTAAATTTTTTAATCATGGGTTAAACAGTGACAGTGACAGTAATGCTCCATGGAGGATCAAGGAAGCATTAGTGATGTCAGAATATTGATTTGTAGTTATCTGAGGATTAAAGTAATGGTAATTTTCATATTATCAGCTATTCTCCCAAATTGTTCAAAACCATCTGGAAAGAAGTAAGGCTAGACTGAAGATGGGGCACAGGGAAAGTTCTCGGCGCTGGAAGCAGCCCTTTAGCTTTGCGAATGTAAACAGTGTGCTGTTTTATAGATTCTAAAATGGATCCTTTTTACTGTTCTCCCCCCTTTCCTTCTGATAATCTCTAGCATTATCAACTAATGTAAGGAAGTCCAGGGCAATGTGTTAAGTAATGTGCTTGTCATCTTGCTGAGCCTTTCCTCACCTCTGCAACTAGAAACATCTATCTCTGGGTCTCACTAGTCACACTTGTGAAATAAAACTGTTCTAGAATTTTATAGCTGAAATGGACCTGAGATCATGATCTTTAAAGTTCCACTCAGATCTAAAGTCACATTTACCCAAATATCAACTTTTAAAAAGAGAAAATATTCTTCCTAATTAGAGAAATGTGGTAATTAAATGGATGTTATAGGGTATTTGGTTTCCTGGTTAGAATAACTTTTATTACTTTTAATTTTAGATAAAGTTTCTGCATATGTTTTAGCATTTCAGTAAATGATGTGTCTTGATCCTGTCTCTAACCCCCTTGCAATTCAAGACACCGGACTATTCTTTTGCTTATGTTCTCAAGGTCTTTATTTACATCAGTTAAAAGAATTTTGTTACCCTACAAAATTGGAGACACTTCCAATTCAAAGACTAATGTATTAAAATCAATTCAGGTTTCCTATAATAAGGCCTTGTCACCTTGCTTGCATGATCTGCAAAAAAGAAGGGAGAATGCAGAATTCACAAGTATATTACTCTAAACTTTGTTGTACTGACATTCCTGAACCTTTGACATAATTCAATTCACTTTTACTGAAAGGTTATGATATATCTGATTTTGTACCAGACCCTAAGCTTCCTTGGGGCATCTTCCTATCCTCAGCACATGTTTAGAACTTAGTAGGTTCTCAAAATGAGTTTCCAGAATGAGTATAGAATAAATGCACAGGTCCTGCTTTCAAGAAGCTTAGAATCTAGTGGGAAAGACGGATTTTAGCCCAGTGAAACCCATTTCAGATTTCTAATCTACTGAACTGGAAGATAATAAATTTGCGTTGTTTTAAACCTCAAAGTTTGTGGTTACTTAATATGGTAGCCATAGGAAACTGACTCAAGTTCACAGAATTGTTTCAGCTGTGAAAGGCTTCATTGGGGTGGTATTTCAATGAGAGGAAGAGCCAGGACTCAGTGGAGGAAAACAGGTGATGTTAGTTAAATCCTTGCTACTCATAAAGTATGGTTGGTCTCTTCTGAGCAGGGCTGGTAGATACTGGCTTTTTTTTTTTTTTTTTTTTTTGGAAATGCAAAATGTCAGGCACAGAAGCCAGACCTATTGAACCAGAGTCAGCATTTTAACAAGATCCCCAGGTGATTTGTATTCATATTAGAGTTTGAGAAGCACTAGGTTAAATTTATTAAAAACTATTTTAAAATGTGTAGAAATCTTTGATTCTTCTTTTTTGACACACAAGTTTGCTGGGAAAAAAATTTAAAACATAACCCTAAGAAGAATGCTAGACTGCTGTTTGTTACACTGACCAGAAAAAAAAAAAAAATTTCTACTGCTTTTAAATAAGAAGGCCCTTCAATAAAATCCATTTACCCCCATGGACAAAACATTTTCCTTCTTCGAAAATTTCCATGAGTTGAAAGATTACAATGTCAAAAATTTTATACCTTTAAATAAATATTAGAATCCCTGGAAGAGTAATCAAAGAGCCATGCTGTGGCGGACAAAAGAACTTCATTCACATAATACGTTTTCTTTAATTTCTTTAATATAAAAGACACCAATGTTTCATATTTCACATAATATTTTTTAAAAAGTTTTAAAACCCTATAATAAGTATTTAATGAAAATAAATTTATTGAATGGTAGTAATGACTGCAAAAGTAATACTACCAAATCATTACTGAGGCCTTTTGCATTAACAGTAATTGGAAGGTAGGTGGAAAAAATTTCAAACAAGAATATGGATGTTTTAAAACTACATTTTATCCAGCCTTTATCTTTTTGCTAAATCCTGTGCATATTAGAAGATGTATTCAAGATGGTTATAAAGCTATTCAGCTAAAGTAATACTTCAAAGATCTTAAAACAGCCCTCCACTAATGATATGGTGTTGCAAATCCTCTCATCTGTTTACAAAATTAAAACAAGCAATGAGCGAATGAGTCTTTCTGGGTAAAAGATTCAGTGAAAAAAGAGAACATGAACAGAGAATTAGTGATGGTGAGCAGAATAAGAAAATTAGCATAATTAAGAAAGATATGTAATTATTCAACATAACTTTGTCTGGTTAAACCAGTGCAACATAATAAATAACTTGACTGCATTGTGAGCGAAAGGGGTAACACGATCCATAGTCCTGTTTTTAAATTCTCGTTTAATAATCCTATTTCAATCAACCTGTAAAGTAAAAGCACTGAATCCACATTAACATTATAACATACATCTTACAATAATACAAAAGTCAAACTATTACTGGTAGATCTTTGTGCACAATTTAAGAAAATTTCACAAGTGTGCACTTTTGAAAGTATGATCAGTGTATATGGTATAGAGAAAACAGGCACCTCCATTATAATTTTTTAATAAATAAAAAGCACATTAACATAAAAAGAAGGTAAGCAGCACCTGAAGCCTTTGACATTTGTAACTAAATGCTGGTACCCAAACGGTCTAATTGGCTAAGTTTTACTAAGAGGCGCAAAAAAGGAGCCAATTTTTGACTTAACGTTTTAATTCGACTAGAGACATGAGCTTGTCTGGGCTTACAGTCCTGTCACCTGACGGTGAGTAGCATACCAGTTCTTCAAATGTCTTATACTTTGGAAAGCAGACCCGACTCCGGAGCACTCGCCTTAATTAGATTCTGAATTTCCTTGAATTTTGGATGATCTTTATCAGCCACCAGCTGTAGCAGAACAGCTTCACTTGTAGTCACTATGATCCCAGTTCGAGCAAGACGCTTAAAAAAAAAAAAGACAAATCAAGAAATTAAGTATGAGAATGAACACTGTATTAAAACAGCAAAAAGCATGCCAGGACACAACGATTAGTGTCCTCTATCAAAACCATGGCCCTTAGCCATACCAACAAATTCAGAGATGAGGAGAGATTTCAAACTAGCCACACCACAAACCCTTTATGATGGTTCTCAATATTAGTAATAAGGACTAGAAACAAGTAAAAGAGAATAGGCAGCCAATATTCTCACTCGCCAATATTCTCACTTATATGCACCAGGAACAGAGGGAAATCAAGGCTAAGGACGGTAAAACAATGATTCTTAACTTCTTTTTTTCCTCTCTCCAAATATCTGACATTAAACTGCATGCCCTTCCCATAAGTAAGAAATGCTGGTGGTAGAGGAGCCTCATGTGAGGTTTAAGAATGCGTCCCTGGACGACAACAGAACCACTACCATTGCCACCATTGTAAGCTTTTTAGAATCATAAACAGAGTATAAAATTTAAGGTTGTATAGAGTTTCATTGACAGGTGAAAGAACATCCTTGCCAAATTGTTCCAGTGGAATCATAATAAAGAGCTAAGGACAGAAATCTCAAGGAAGGGGAGGAGGAAAGGGAAGGAGGCGGGCAAAGAAGAGAAAGTGGAGAAAAAGGTGGGAGAGGGGAATGGGAGGAGAATTCTAGAGCAGAGATCCATTTTCTGGATGTATTTATCAGAAACCTTAGGGAAAAAAACAGACCAACTGTTTGTTACCCCAAGCAACATTCACTGTAAGAGCCTTAGAAGATGAGGTGGTTAGACACGATTCCTACACAAGTTAGAGGAAAAGACGTGGATCAGTGTCTCGTCATAAAGGGAGTCACCTGAATAAACAGGACATCCCAATGGAGCCAAAGTAAACCCTTCAAATGGCTGCAGATCCAGAGACCCAACCTTCCCACTGGCAGACTCTTCCTTTTTATCCCCAAGGATGCGGAAGGGAGTGTAAGCCATAGCCTACTTATCAGATAGCAAGCTTGGACCTCAAACACCAGCACAGGAGTGTGCAGAGCAGGCTGACCACAGCTCTGGAGAAATGAAGAAACAGCAGAGGGTTACATAGGAAAAAAGAAGAAATAAGTGAGGCTGCTAGTGTCCTTTATGTTGGGACAAATCCCAGAGGATGAGTCATCACTGAGTTCTTTAAAGACTTCTGGAGACTAATTTCCTCCTCCTTGCTTTTCAGTCAACTCCTGACTATTGTATCAAACCCTCAGAATCTCAAAGGACTGTGTGCTTGCTTCAGACAGCAGGGTGGGGAATAAGACTAGCTGCAGCTCGGTGCCGTGAATGTCCAGCCATCCACACGCAGCTCTCTCCCTGGCTGCCCTGCCTTCCTTACTGCTCCCTGTTGAATCAATGGACTTTCAATCAGTCAGTCTGAATCTGAATCATACTTTCAATGTCTGTGAAAGTGCCTTCTATATTCCAAAGTGCAAACAAAGGTCAGTTCTCAGTCATCTTTCTAGTTCCTTCATGAGGCAGGAAGGACAGAAAACTGTTTCCAGGTCTGAGGAAGAAATGTGATGACCCACGAAGAAGGCAGCTTTTTTCCATAGTGCTCTCCTGACCAAACTAGAGCAGCAACGGATCCACCCTAAGCCAACAACCCTCAGGGAGGCTGTGAGTCCGTACACCGTGGCAGGGGCAAGCTGGGACACTAGAGGCACACAGAAAAACACTTTATTAAACAGAAACTTACATAAAATTATTTAACTTCAAGACTGAGATATGCCCAATATTGATTGCATTCGAAAGTAATCAAGCCAAGAACCTGTGTTAGGGGAGGGCGTGGCTCACGCCTTTGCTAAGAATGCAAAGTCTTTAGATCAGACTAACAGATCTTCCCACGGTGCCATCTTCCCATGGTGCCATCTTCCCACGGTGCCTTCCCAGCCCCAACCTAGAAGGGTACCTGAGCAGAAAGAGAACAGCAGCACTTTTTCCAGACACTGGAAGGTTCCTGCCCGCCACCTTGAGCTATGAGGACACCTACAATACTGGTCCCACACTCACTTTATCTCCTGGCTTTAGAAGGGACAATTAAAACTCCAGCTGTTTAATGCAAATGGGTACATGGCTTAACAGGCTTCCTGAGTTCTTCCCTTACACGTGCAAAACCAGTCCAACTAGGCCAAAGGAAAGGTTACTCTGACCCACAAACCTAAAAATGCAAGAACACAAAGCCAAGACAGCCTCAGAGAGGGTGGGGAAAAAAAAAGACTAAACCCATTAAATTCCCAAGCAACACTAACAACTCCCCAGAAGTACACGGACATCAAGTTCAAGAGACGGTTTTATTCTATTTTATCTCACATTTACTCTACAATTGTAAGTTGAAAGGAAAATGCCTGTCAGATGGTAGGTGCTCAAAAAATTTTGTGGAATAAAGCACACACCACAGATCCTGGCAGAGAAGTTTTAATAACGGTAACTATAAATCTTATTAGTACAATGGTCTTAACAGGCAATATGGGGTCTCAGGAATGACCTTAAGTAGTTGTGTTCTCAAGGAAAAAAAGAAGGGGAGCAGACCAGAGCTCTATTTCACCTTCATAGTCACAGAAGAAAAAAGGAGACTTAACATTTCTCCTAGGGACTGAGGGACTAAAATACCTCCATAGCAAATTAAGACTAAGAAGAAAAATCTGAAATGTGGCACACATCTTCCCCCATCACCACCTAACCTGCTTCTTCTCTCCCTTTCAACTTCAGCACTGTAAGCCAAGGCAATACTGGCTGCTCCAGGCTCTTCCAAATCCACCTCAGACCATATTCCTTCCTTCCCTCCTCAGAACTTCTCAGGACTAGTCCCTTCTGGGTCTTGGAAGCTGATATATGCTTATACTTTTCTGATCAGATGAACCTCATGAAGACAACAAAAACAAATAATAGCTACAGTAAAAATAAAAGCAACAGCTAACATTTGAGTGTTTACCGTATCAGACACTGTACTAAGTGCTATCGATACATTATTTCATTTAATCTTCACAAAAATCCTCCCACATAATGACTATTATTTCTATTTCACAGTCGACAAGAAATTAATCCATCAATCTAAGAAAGAAACAGATGAACCTATTTGCAAGGCAGGAATAGAGACACAGACTTAGAGAACGGACATGTGGACACAGTGGGGGAAGGTGAGGGTGGGATGAATTGGGAGATTAGGATTGATATATATACACTACCATGCATAAAAGAGATAGCTAGCAGGAACATGCTATAAAGCACAGGAAGCTTGGCTCGGTGCTTTGTGATGACCTAGATGGGTGGGAGGGAGGTCCAAGAGGGAGGGGACATAGGTATACATATAGCTGACTCACTTCATTGTACAGCAGAAACTAACACAACATTGTAAAGCAATTATACTCCAATTTAAAAAAAAAAGGAAGAAATGGAAAATTTTATTCAAGCCAAAGTGAGGATTATAATCAGGGAACAGCCCCTCAGAAAGCTCTGAGAACTGGTCCACCCGTTAGAAGTCAAAGCAGTTACATAAATTGAGACAGAGGGCTGTACATTAAATGACATATTATTGACAGTTTACATAATCCAGATCTAAGTGCCATTGTGGTGGGTCATGTGACCCTTTAGAAGATCAAGAAGGAATGTTATCTTTTAAGGGGTTGTCTGCTCTTTATGGTTGAGCAGGTATTTCTGCTGATGGGAGGTTTGGTCGATGCATACTTTAGATACACAATGCACAGTAGGGAGGAGAGAGGAGGCCAAAGGTCAAAGAAAATTTTTTCATGTTTAAATTTTTCTTGTCTTGCCATAAAAATATGAATTTTATTTCACATCACCAATGAGAAATCTGAGGCAAAGATATTAGGTAATTTGTCCAAGGACACAAGTTTACAAAATGCCAGAACCTGAATTCAAACCCGTATTATCCCTCCACTGTTTAGACTCCTCCTAATCAGTAAGATTACAGACTACCTCCAAAAGAATGAGGCTCAGATGGTAAATGGCTGTTTTTATTCTGAGTCTTGGTAGAACACAGAACTGCCAACAATCAAAATTTTCTGTAATAAATGGCATAATAAAGGCGTCTAAAAAAACTTGAATGTAGGACAAAAGTTCTTGAAATCTCTTTACAAGCAAGGAAAATTTTTGGTTTTGTATGTTCTTAGTTTTTCGCTTCCTTGGAAACACTTCAAATTCTGGACCTCAGCATTACCATAAAGGTATTCAGAGAAGAAAAGAGCTGCCTGCCGAGGTAGCTCGGATCTGATAGTGGAAGTGTTTAAACTCAGATTACTAAGGAAATTTGAAAAGTGGAAACTAACTAAGACTGTAAGAACAGCTTAAAGATCTCTGCTGAGAAGGGAAGAAGCAACACTTAGTATCTAACTAACCAGAGAACCCAGTAGTCCAAGTGGACTTGAAAATAGTTGAATAAAATAAATAAAACCATTTCCACCTGTAATCGCAAAATAGGACTCACTGCTCAGGAATAAGAGAAGGGATGGCCAACCAGGGCCTTAAAACCACTGCTGCTGCCAGCCACCCGCCTGCTTCTGCATCAGCCCTCCCCACTGACTTGAGTCAGTGGGATTAATTGAGGGAGTTTGTTTTTCAACAGTCTCGGAATAGGCAATGCTTACGTAAGGCTACTGTTATGCAACACTGATGAAAGTCATCAACTCCCTGACTCTGAAGTACATCTTGACACTCCACGCAGAGAGCCATTAAACACTGTGTGTGAGTGGTGCCCACAGTAAGAGACACACCCCCTATCCCCAAAAATTCAAGTCTGAGGAAATCTAACACATGGCTGAACCAGGCTTCGGCCCACCATACCCTAGGTGTTGGCTAGACCCTGGCCGAGTTAAGCCTAGGTGAACTGTTGTTAATTTGCAAATCTTTCAGTAGTTCAGAGTAAGCTTACTGGAATGCCTCTTAGTTCATGTGCAAAACTAGCAAGTTACAACAGAAGATGTAAAGGAGCGCTTGGAATCACTAGACATCTAGAAATAAAGACAGAAGATGTAAAACAGGATATGATGGTGAGACCTCAGAGGTTTGTCGTGCGTAGTAGAAACCCCGGAAATCAGTCTGATTGTTGTCAGACCAAGCTCAAATTTAAGAGGTAAATCTTTCACTGCTGTTACATATTTAATACTCTCCAAATTTACTTGGAAGCCTTGGCTAACGATTTATTTTAAAGCAGGACAATTACCTCAAGAGCAAACATCCTGTCCATCATGCTTCTCGATGACGTAGCATCAGCAACAATATGAACCTCGATACCTCTGCCAACAAGCTCCAGAGCTGTCTGCTGGATGCACACATGGGTCTAGTAGGAAAGTAAAAACCATATGTAATAACATGGTAAACTACAAGTATTTTACAAATGTGCAGCAACACGGTAGAGCAGAAAGAGCACTACAGGTCTAATGGCCTTGTCCACATCTAGTTTTGCCTCCAACTCACTAGTGATCTTGAGCATAAACAACATTTCTGGCTTTGGCTGCCTCTTTGTTAAGTCAGGGACTGCATTACATCAATGTTCTTTGTACTGGGAACCTTGAACATATTCTTAGAGCTCTGTGAGCACTTTTTTTAAAAGATTTTCATCTATGTCATCTGGATGACCTTCATATGGCTGACTACTACCACTCAGTTTTGATGCCACTCGCAGTTGGGTTTATTTCTGTATTCACACCAAGTGCCTAACACAAAGAACGCGTTTGCAGTACTGCCAATTGAGATAATAGTGGGAAAACTGAGTTGTTATAAGGCACCCAGTAGTAAAGGTAGGCCAAGTTAAAAATAACTTGTAGCACAGGCAAAAAATACCCAGTATACATCACCAGAAAATGAATTCTACAGATTCCATCTTTCTAAGTATGAACTTGTAACAATTCATCAGCAGAGAATAAAGAGTAAAAACATGCTCCAACAATAAGTGGATTATATAACCAATGAAAGCAGATTTTAATAATGCCAACCTTATCTTCATATGACAAGAGGGCTGTGGAGATTATCAACTGACAACTCATTAAAATTAGCGCTGGAGGACTGCTCAAAGATGATTTTGATTAGACATGAGGTCTAATGATGAACAAGCAAGAAAAGCGCAAAAGTCAGCATTTGGTGTGACATATTTATACAAATAGGCTTCCTTTATTTTATCATTATTTAAGTCAAAATACAGAAATATTTAATATATATCTAAACCTGAGGCTACATCTTCTACTATTAAAACCTACTACTCTGAAACCTACTATCAAAACATCATGGATGTCTTAAATTAATATTATTTGGATTTCACTGTTTTTATGGTTTTCATAATTTTAAAATTTTAGTTCAAGAGCTGTTTAAAAGCTATGAATAAATACTTATATTCTGTTTCTACATGTCAAAAAAGCAAACCAAACAAAAAATCATTTTAATCAGCATTAGGAATCCATGAGTATTTTTTTTCCTTTAAAAAAATAGGTATACATGATTCAAATGTGAAGGACAATTAACTACATGACTTCTAAGGTTTTTCTAAAACAAAAACATGACCAAGGTGAGCTCCTATAACACATAAATAAACATACTGTCTTTGGTGAAAATGTGTTCCAAAAGTTGGGGTTCAAAGCAAAGGCCCAAGAATCAATCAACCTAGATTCAAATGCAGCTTCATCTAACTTTAACTAACTCTGTGACCTTGGGCAAGACACATAGCATCTGTGTTTGAGTTTTCTCACCTACAATATAAGACCAAAAGTACTTAGCTCAGAGGATTGCTGTGAGAGGTCAACAAATTAATATATATAAAGTGTTTAGATCAGTGCCATGCAAGTAGTCAACACTTAAAAAACGGTAGCTATTTTCTATCAGTTACCTACATGGTATTCTATATACAAAATTACATTCTGGAAATAACAAGTTTTCTACAAATGATATTGTGTCCAAAACAGAACAAGAGGTACTCACTTCTACTCCAAATAACACAACACTCCTGACTCCAGGAATCTCTGCTAATGCTGCTTCTACTTCTGGTAATACCATTGAAAACTTGGTCTTTGGAAGTACCAGTTTTACACCCGTTAAATCAATTTCTTGAACAGTGCTTCCAAGACCTTTAGGGTACTGTTCTGTTACAATAACTGGAATTCCTAAAATCCGGGCCCCTTGTAACTGGAGGAAAAAAAACACACAAAGATAAGTAGCAATATACATATGTTTGTGTATGAATCATGCTTTAGCAAATTGGAAAAAATGAACAAGCAAGCATACCAATCTCTGTCCCACACTAATAATATCTCCAAAATACTTGATGGCTGGTCTGAACCTTTCCTGCATATCACAGCAGAAAAACACAGTGCTTGAAGGTGTAAGATTTCCCAGGGTAGTGAGCTGAGGAAAAAAGAAAAAAAGAATGATTTAGCATTTGTTATACAATGACATTTATTTTCAGCTGGAGGTCAGTAAAGAGAGAAAAACATTCCTACTGTTTGACCCATTAAATCCATTTCTACAACTATTGTCTAAGAGAAATGATATGAATAACAGGAAAAAAAAATTATCCCCAAAGATGTCCACTGAATTGCTTTTAATAGTGAAAATTATAAATAAACCAAGAACCAATACAAAAATGATTTCACAAATTTTAACACATTCACATGACAAACATTTTTTAGCCTATTAAAATAACATATGTATATGTTTTCAAAAAACATGCACCATTTAAGAAGAAATGCCATAATCTAATGTTAATTTTAAAAACAGAGCACAGTTCAATAGTATTTCAATAATGTAAAAATATGAATAAAAAGTAGAAGCAAATATATGAAAATATGAACACGTGGTTATATAGTTAGGGATGTTGATAACATTTTTTCTTAATACCTTTCTTTTATTTTTCAAATGCTATTTTAAAACATTTGCTAAATGTTATTTAAAAATATGTATTACTTTTATAATAAAAAACCAGTAAAAAACTTAAATCTGATGATGGCATTGCTTACAAGAACAAAGAATAAAATTTAAATAATCTGTAGCAAAGATTATGGAACAAAAAACTAAAAAAACAGAAACAAATCTAGATATCCTGCTATCATCAACACAGAAATATTAAGTTGGTATTCTCAAGAATAACTTCTTAGACTTCAAAAAAAATTCAATAAAATGATGCCAAGCACATCACCACTGTCAAATGGAAAGACATAAATTTGACATCTGAATTCTTACACATATTTATCACAACCGGGAAAGTCAATGAATTAAGATGAAAACTGGGTATCAGATTACCATGCTTTACATTAATTGCTGTAGTTGGTCTATTATAACAACTTGGGCCCAATATGGATCTACCAAAAAGTGAAAAATCACTGTTGAATACAAGAATTTAATTCTTAAAAGTCCATGGTACTTTTCTTTCTACCTTCTCAAATTAGAGAAAGCTCTGGAAAGGATGCAGTTTGATCATGAATGAACCCATGACACTACTCTTACTAGGCACCCCGTAAGTCTCCCCTCTAATTAACCTAACCCACCCACAGACAATAATTACTCATAATTTTATAGAGGAACCTGAGTCCTGATTACATGGTGGTGGCTTCACCACCAGCCTGGCCCTAGACTCTGCCTTAGTATCTGTGCACATGGCATACTCCCAAGAAACAATTACAAGAATTAAATGAATCATCAAAAGGAATCTTTTATCCTTAACAGTATGACTGTTCTAGTCAGTTTGCACTTTTATTTATCTGTGTCCTGGTCTGAAGGACTCCGGCACCTTAATCTCCCTCTGGTATTAACTCTATAGGTGTGCACTGATTAACCACGTACAGTCCAACACCAAGTTCATGTCAGAATGCGAGTGTCATCTTTAATTCTAACACTATGTGGAGGGTTTTCCTACTCTGCCAATAAAGTATGTTTAAAATAAATATTCAAGCATCTTAAATTATATATGCCATCTTTGGCTGCTTCCTTACTTAAATTTTTAATGCAAGTACCATGCTTCCATTTTGGTCATTATCAAAAGCAATGAGTCTGATGTATATGTAAGTACTTAGGATACTTTGTTGGAAACCAGTCACTGTGACCATGTATCTTAAATTCTCAGTAAACATTAAATCTTGGCTCAGGGGCCTCCCTGGTGGCGCAGTGGTTGAGAGTCCGCCTGCCGATGCAGGGGATACGGGTTCGTGCCCTGGTCTGGGAGGATCTCATATGCCGCGGAGCGGCTGGGCCCGTGAGCCATGGCCGCTGGGCCTGCGCGTCCGGAGCCTGTGCTCCGCAACGGGGGAGGCCACAGCAGTGAGAGGCCCGCATACCGCAAAAAAAAAAAAAAAAAAAAAGGCTTAAAATCCATATATATATAGTCTTTTAGAAATTTGAACCAGGGGTCCCTAGTCATCCACAATGTGTTGAGGGGACACTATGAAAAGCAGTTTAGCTGTAACTGTCTTGTTTCAAGTAACTGTAATGCACCTTAGCAATTTTGCCATTCTACTACATGGGAATACCACCAAGCAGGCAAAAAACTCCCAGGCAGTTGCCTAAGTATGCTGGATGGCCATGCACTAACACACAGCCTACACTTGCTTTGATCTCCAGCTTTCAGATCTTATCTCAGACTGTATTGACTAACTCTGTATACATTCCTAACAAGTTTAGTTGTCTGGATTATAAATTAACATAGGATTGGAAACAGCAAATCTGAAAGGAAACTGCTGAAGATAGGCAAATTGATAGCAGCAAGAAATGACAGCTGAGGAAGAAAAGATTAAAAATACAATAAAAGCAGATCAAAACTCAACTAGCTCTCAGTCTAGACTCCAATGAAGGAGTAACAAGCTGTATGTAAGTTATAAATTGGGACAAAATCATTTTATCACACACATTAAGAAAATAAGTTACATAATATTTTAGGACTACCATATAAAATGGTCAAAATATTGAAAATTGGGATACTTAAAGGAATAAAAACTTACCTACTCAGAAATCCTAGAATATTCAGACTTGTGGTCTCCTGGGGTTCCTGTTACCTGGTGCTTCCCTATACCTCATTTCAGCTGTGAGGCATCTGTTCTAGGCAGGGGACCACATCATACGTATGTCATATTAGACACAGATTGAGGAGGTCAGAAAATGCAGCCCTGAAATCCTTAGCACCCTGCAAATCCTTTCTAGTAGAGGAATTCATCATCTATAAACCTTCAGTTAAAGAAAGAAACCATAGAGATAAGCGTGTGAGGCATATTTTTATGCAGAAATGACTGGTTATAATTTCATGAAACAAAAATGCCTTAGACATTCTCCTCTCCAGGAGTTGACATCCCCTTGAATATGACCTGCACTTAGTAATTTGCTTCTTCAGAGTATAGAGGGAGGGTAATGGTGAACACGGCCTCAGCCAGGTGATCAAGATTGAGGTAATCCATGGTGACAGTATTCAGCTTTGATATGTGATGAGAATGACCTTCATGATCTTCCTCTCAAAATCTCACAACCCTGGTTGAAGCATGAGGAAAACACCAGATAAACCCAAAATGAGGTCATTCTACAAAAATATCTAATCAGTACTCCTTAAAACTGTCCAGGTCATTAACAACAATGAAACTCTGAGAAACTGCCATAAGCCAGAGGAGTCCAAGGAGACATGACAACTAAACGTAATCAGTATCCTGGATTGGATCCTGGGACAGAAAAAGGACATTAGGGAAAAGCTAGTGAAATCTGACTAAAGTGTGGCGCTCAGCTTATAGTAATGTACCAATGTTGGTTCCTTAGCTGTGACAAATATGCCACAGTAATGTAAGATTTTAGCAAGAAGGGAAACCAGGTCAGGTATACAGGAGCTCTCTGTACTATCCTTTGCAACTTTGTTGTAAATCAACACTATTCTAAAATTAAAAGTTTATGAAGGAAAAAAAAAGGTCTCCCTATGCCATAGTAGTAGGGGGAAAAGATGCTACTTTATGAATAAACTCCATATCTTACAAGACAGAAAAAGGAGGATTTGAGGCTACCAAAACAAAAAACAAACAAATAAAAACTCTAACCAAACCCTCCATCCACGCCAAATCCACATGAATTTCAGTAATTGTTGTTAAATTACACACTGACTCTATAATTCAGGGACTTCGTAACTTGACTCCCCCATCCACCCCAAATCCACATGAATTTCAGTAATTGCTGTTAAATTACACACTGACTCTGTAATTCAGGGACTTCGTAACTTGACTCAGAAATTCCTCTTAAACCAAAACCTTGTACATAACTAAAAGTGCTGCTCATTGTCAAACATGTTGCAACTGCAAGATGGCAAATTAAAAGTGACCTTGACCAAGTGCCATCATGAGTAAAAGTGAAACAATTACAGATCAACACATATTCAAGAAGTATGAAGAAATCACATATAAGTATGTGTATATACACACACCTTCACATATTTATATACATAAATCCCTACACATACACATACACATAACAAATACGTATTTCAATATACATATTTCAATACAAAAAGTTGATCACAATGGCTTCCTCAAGCAACAGTTTAAGAGATAAATTTCAAGTATAAATTTTTTGTCCACTTTCTTAAGAACTGTCTTGGCTGGCATTCAACCTTAGATTTCATATTCAAAAGACTCTTCATCCCCAAGTCTCATTATTACCACGATCATAACAGTATTTACTACCCTCCTTCACTTCCACATGTGCTCTGACCATTTTCTAACAACGGCTGCTACATCTGCAAGCAATCTGCTCTTCCCTTGCTCGGTTACTCAGGACAGGCACATACACAGTGGCTGGCCTTGCTTAGTGATACATGGTGCCCCACTTCTGTTCTCTCCATAAACATAATGCATGGTGATTGTTGTATGTTGAATCGTGTGTTCTAAAATTCATATGTTGAATTCCTAACCACCAGTACTGTACCTCAGAAAGTGGTCTTATTTGGAAATAGTCACCGAAAACATAATTAGTTAAGATGAGGTCATACTGGAGTAGAGTGGGTGCCTAATCCAACAGGAGTGGCATCCTTATTAAAAGGGGAAATCTGGGCACAGAGAAGGCCATGTGAACATGAAGGGAGAGATCAAGGTGACGTGTCTACATGCCACGCAATGCCAAAGACTCCCAACAAACCACCAAAAGCCAGGAGAGAGGCATGGAACGTCTTCTTCTTCACAGCCCTCAGAAGGAACCAAACCTGATCTAAAGCCTCCAGAATTATGAGAAAATAAATTTCTGTTGTATAAGCCACTCAGTCTGTAGTATTATACTTTGTTACAGCAGCAACCTAGCAAACCACTACAGTGAGTAAACTATATATCTTTAGGAATGATTAAAGTTTGGAATTATAAATGTGATGTTTTCAAAATTTTAGTAGTCTATTATAGTCACAATATAGGCATGATGTGCTTGGGAGAGGGGTCTAGAAGGGGATATGAGGTATCATTATTTCACTGAGAAGTGTTTCCAAGGAAACCTGATTACCACAGGTATAGTAAGGCTTTGTTCCAATACTGACTCAAAACAGAGGTCTGTGACATGACTCTCCCAGGTTACAAGAGTGCCTACACAGGACAGCCCAGGGGCATTAGAATCTGAGTCCAAATGTCCATTTCACTAATTTCAATTACACGAAATGCAGCAAATCATTAACATCTCCAAACAGCTGCTTCTTAATCTGTAACAAAGTAATAAAAATAGTATCTACCTCATAGGGCTATTTCAAGGATTAAATCAGCTTCATGTAAATCAATCAATAAATGTATTAGGTTATTGTGTATCACTCCTATAGGAAATATACGCTCTGAAGGTCAGCACATGTTAAAAATAGTTCTTCTGTAATGAGGTTAAAATACGACTTACTACTAAAATCCCTTATGAAAACAATAAATATATAGAAAGAAATACTGATATTGCCTAACTTATGTTAACATAGTCTACAGAATTAAGAAATGATTCATAAAGTGGATTTCTAAATGTCACCAAAAGACTGACCATTACATGATCTGCTCCTGGCAAAATGGTTTGGGGCTTTTTAATTTAGACTGCAAGAGAATATTTATTTCACTCTTATTTTACAACCTACTCACCTGCTGTAAACACTAATGTCACTTGCATTGAGGTTACAACTCCAGCCAGCTTTCTAACTGCCTGAGGGAAGCCAGCCAACTCCATCAATTTCAGTGTTAAGGATGATGGGTTTCTTTAGATTGCACCTGAGGTTGGAGAGAAGGTGACGCTGTCCAGATCCCAGGAACACAGTGATACCTGAATCTACTTTGGATTCCCCTTGGCAAACTAAATGAAAGAAAAAAATTTCCAAACACAGTTTGGAAACTGTGTTTAGCTCCCACTCAAACACAGTTTATTTATAGGTAGCCTCTAATGTATCCACAAGAGGCAAAATGTGTACAGTGCTTTGGGCAGTAATCTGCAATGTTAAATTTTTAAAAAGTGGGCGGGGCAGACAATATCATACCCTCAGGATCCAGCTGTTTTCTCCAGTGCCCCTGACACTGTGTGCCTCCCAAGATAGTTCCTGCCTGCTTCTCTAACTCAAGACTTCTGAGCATTAGCTTATCTACCTGCTCCTCCTACAGGCTCCATAGTAAAGGTTCTGAAATCAAAAATCACCACCATCCAACTAGCAAGCCCAAGGGAGACCCAAGTCCTTTGCCCTTTCTTTCCAAACCTGCCTTCTCTCCCTTCCCACCATGTACTCTGGGGTCTCTTCTAGCTACAAAATGTCTACACCTCTGTTTAAAATAATCATAGTACTAATAAACTTCCAAGAAGTAAAACCTGGAGCAGAATCCCTTCCCAATTAACTACCTCAGGAAAAAGTAGAAATAACCTTCCCAGGGAAGCCCGTATCTTCTGCCCACACGAAGCTGCCAGAGCCTTCCTTCCTACATACAGAAGTAAAATCCTCTCGCTGGTGTCATTCTTACTACGTCCTTTTCTTCCTCTCTTCTACTTGGGCTCTGCCCTCCCTGGTGATAAGCTGGAAAAATACACTGGTAGTGGTATGATATCAAACTTACATGAGTTTCCAGGGTTGAATTCTCCATTAGTTAAAACTTGGGAAATACCTTGTGAAAAATTAACACTTATAAGTCATAAAAATGACCTAAATTCCCACTGTATAATCCTCTCATTTACATTTCTTCCCCTGCGTCTCAAAATTCCTTAGACTTCAAGCATTTTGACAAGGCTGAAGACACATAAACCGTGCTTGAAACATGAGCTGTCTTCAGACACTTGGTCACTTGGACAGAATATTTCAGAAAAGAAGACACTAAAAAGTTACCACAGCCTAATACTGGCAATGGGGGTCTTAAAGATCAATCCCCACAGAACCACTAACCAACCACCAGTGCAGACAGTGTGGCACAAGCAACCACTGTGTTTTACAAGGTCACTAGCAACGTCAGTCAGAACAAGCGTGAAAGCAAACTCGGACCCCTGTGTAAATTAAGAATACATTCTAGAATATATTGTATGTTAGCCAGGGCCACAGAGGCTATAAGGCCTATTCTTGGAGAAATAATAAATGGCATTATTTAAGCTGTGGATTACATGTGGCCAAACATGCTCTTCATCCCTGCCTCTGGGAGAAGGGGCCTATCATACCCAGAGCATGGCCTCACTGACAGGTCACCTTGAGTCTTGCTGAGTGACAGGCATCTGTTCCACAGAAACAATGAATAGCATCAAAACAAAAGATGTTACAAGTTCAAGTTTGTGGCTTGTTTTCCATTCTGCTTGATATTTTCATTAAGCATGAAAAGGGAACATAAATGCTATGGCCAGCTGTAGGATCTTCACACGCTTTGCCATGGAACCTCAGGCAATTTCCTACATGTTCTGCTCTTTGGTAAAATGAAGGAGTTAGATTACTAGGTACGGAACAAGAATTGGGTCTTATCCATGTTTACATTCACTGGGCCAGGCACTTACAGCTGCCACTCAAATGTGGAGTGAACTCTAAGTTCTCGTCCAGCCATAAAATGTCCATATCTCTAGGATTACACAGCCAGGTTCCAAAAAAATATAGTAAAACGGTCATGAAAAGAAGTATCTTCCCTTTTTCTTCTGAGAATATCCATACACACACACACACATATATCTCTCTTCATATAAATAGGTATCAGAATAAGTATATGGATATATATGATATGTGTGTATATTCCTCCACATTATCTATTTTTAAGCTGGGGGAGGCACCTGGCTGAAGAAGTCAAGCTATTGTGATTATTAAAATGAAAAAATATAAAAATATTTTAAATACTTTAAAATATATAAAGTATTCTATAACAGATGCTTAAGAATTATTGGACTATTTAGTGGGAAAAAAATAACATTTTTAAAAGAATGGGACAGAGTAGTGATATTATAATTATTATTTTAAACACCACCACACAAAATTAACTATATTTTATCTCCAATACCAAGCAAAAGACTTCAAAAGCCACATGTGACCTGAATTATATAATGCCTTTTGAGAATGTACAAGACATTTCAGGTATATACATATATTTTATTAACTTCTAAACTGATAAGTTAAAAAGAGTTCTCAGATCCAGGCTTTAAATTTTTCAAAATAAGAAATCCCATTGTTGGGGGGAGGGGGAAGTCTTAAAGACTTGGGGTGGGTGCTAGTTTGGCATAACATTTTATTAGATAACAGCCCACTCTCCCTCCCAACCACTACGGGAAATGCATCACAAAGAAGTCTGCATCCTCAGTAAAGCTCCAGATCTCTTCAGCTAGTATTTGGATTCTCCCCTTTATTAATGGATTTGTCAAAGGTGCATCCAGCTTCTTCCATATTTTGGCAGCAATAATCTAAACAGACTGACAAGGAAGGCTGCAGAGAGGTGTCAGCCATGAAAACTCTTGAAGGCATAAAAATGGGTGGTAGTAAACACTTACCAACCACAACTCTCCCAAGAGCAGGGCAAATTCTAGGGTAT
Organism: Mesoplodon mirus; assembly: GCF_964341445.2. Classification (NCBI taxonomy): domain Eukaryota; kingdom Metazoa; phylum Chordata; class Mammalia; order Artiodactyla; family Ziphiidae; genus Mesoplodon; species Mesoplodon mirus. Next base: position 77,236,555 of record NC_138980.1, read on the forward strand.
CAGACATCAACTGCCTCCCTTTTGGCTCTCCAAGGGTTGACCACAGAATCTCATAGCCTTTGCCCTCTGGTTAAAGTATCTGCTTTGGAAGCTTCTGGCCTTCCTTTGCTATCACTTGCTGGAGTAATAGCAAACAAGACCAATTCCACAGACAACTACAAGTGAAAAACAAACAAACAAACCACCAAAACCTACAGAATAGTCCTCAGAAAATGACACTTGAATATTAAAATGGCTTCTAATCCTGAATCCCACATTTCAGTTTGGTCTTCCAAAGAAATGGCTTACCGGTTTCTCAACCCAAAAAAATGGTGGTGGTGTAGTACCTAAAATACACCTTTTGTTCTTGCTTTTCAACAGGATAAATCTTCCGGTGAATCCTCTGAGCTGAGCATAAAAAGAACACAGGAGGCAGATCTGCGTAGTATTAGAGCACGGCTTTTTAAAAATATTAAAAAGTCATAAAATAATCCTCAGGTATGACAACTTTTTCGGCCAGCACGACCAGGAAAGAATGGTCTAGCCAAAGTCGGGTATTTAAGAAGGTGCTGCAGTGCTGAGTCAAACGACTTTTTCAAGGTAGGCAACGTATATATGTAATCAACAGATTCAGTTGACAGTTACTAGGAAGAGGCTAAACAAGGTTATTTCACTTAAGGTTAGGAAAGACTTAAGATCAAAGGAGCTGAAAACTGGGGAAGAGGATGGGTGAAAGGATATGACTCTTGAAGTTTGTGTTTCTGCAAGTGGTAAACACAACTCCGGGAACAAACCCTAAGGCCGATACTCCCCACAATCTCTTTTCCCCGGTTCTGCATCAACCCAAATAAAAACACAGCTACTCTGCACAGCCCTTCGGTTACGCAGGAGGCTGGGACTCGCTCCCGGCACACAAAGCGGATGCGGGCAGCTGAGGACCACACACGTGGGGGCGTTCGCGCGCGCCGCCAATAGCCGGGAGGCCCACGCCCCGTCTTCGGCCGAGGCCAGCCGGTGACCGTCACCTTCAGACAGGCGCCTTCGCTGGGCCATCCCGGAGGCTTGCGACAGCGGCACGGCCCTTCCCAGCGGGCCAGCCGCGCACGGTCCGCCGCCGCGGGGCACCTGAGGAGCGCCGCGGGGACGGGGACGCACGGGGACCGGGAGCTTTGGCTCGGCGCGCGGCCCTCCCGCGGGACCCACCTGGATCTGCAGCGGCACGAGGCGCACCTTGCAGCGCTCGCTCACCGCGAAGCCCTTGGGCAGGTCCACGTACTGGCCCCACTCCTCCGCGAAGAGCTGCACCACGAATTTGCGGTGCATGTCGATCTGGTCGCCATACAGACTGAGGAACTTCTGGATGAGCAGCTCGTAGCCCGCGCCGTGCGGCACGGCTGAGGGCCGCGCGAAGACCGAGAAGCAGAAGAGCACGGGGACCGTGCCCGACGGCGCCCCCACGCCACCGCCGCTGGGGAGCGCCGGGACCGCGGGCTCCGCCGCCGCCATGTTCCCCGAGCGTCTGCTAGCTCCGAAACCGCGAGGCGCAGACACCGCCGGCAGCCGCGGCCCCGCCTCCCCGCGCCGCCTGTCGCCTGCTCTGGAAGGCGAGGGGGCGGGTCCTGGCGGCCACGGCTCCCGCGCCCTCCTCCCTGCCCGGCGGAAGGCGGACCCTAAGGAGGGCCGGGCTGTGGGGCCGGCGCTCGGGCGAGCGCCCCCTCCAACTTCCGGCGGCGCGCGGCCCCTCCGGCGGGCCGCGAGGGGCCCGGTCGCCTCGCAGACCCTCGACCTGCCTTGGGCTGCCCGGTGCTCTAGTCCTCAGAGGAGATCTCTGGCCCGCCTTCCACCCCTCTCCGCCCACCGTCGAGCGGTGTGCTCCGGAAGTTTGGGCCTGTGCTTGGGGACACGGGGCTGCCCGGCTAAAACTGCTGGGACGCGTTACCTGTCGGTCTTGTCCAGAGGCAGGCAGTCCTTGAGGACGGCGGCAGTAATCTTAAAACCAGTCGGGCAGGCTGATCGATGCCCTAAGAAGAGCGGTGGGAGTCGATGCTTCCTTAAGAGGGCCATCCGAGACTCAGAATTTCATGTTTTTCCACCCCATGAAACACAGTTATCTCTCTAGTCGTGGATCTGAGGTCTTGCCCTCCCTTTATCTCAACCCAATTTCCAGGAGAAATTGGACGGGGAATTGCAAAAAGTATAAAGGGGTTTAAGAGTAAAAATCAGGACTTTATATTCAAACTGAGGATTCTGTTTTTGAGCGAGTAAAAGCAATCACCCTCAAATAACTTCTGACTTATGAACACTGTAAGGCACTATAATTAGCTGGAATTAGAAAAGTATACATTATGAACAAAGTTTCCTTAAACAGAAGGTCCTCGGAAGATAGGCTTATGACTCTAAAACAGACAATTAGATTTTAGATATTAGGGGTTTCGTCTTTTAGAAAGAAAGAAATGTCAAGAGTTTTTCAATTGGCATTGCTGACATTTAGAATGGATACTATTTCATTCTAAATGAGGGGGGTGGCTATCTTGTGTATTTGTAGGATGTTTAGCAGCATCCCTGGCCTCTACCCACTAGATGCCAGTATCACCATGCACCTCCCTAATTTTGACAATCAAAAATGTTTCCAGGGCTTCCCTGGTGGCGCAGTGGTTGAGAGTCCGCCTGCCGATGCGGGGGACGCGGGTTCGTGCCCCGGTCCGGGAGGATCCCATGTGCCTCGGAGCGGCTGGGCCCGTGAGCCATGGCCGCTGGGCCTGCGCGTCCGGAGCCTGTGCTCCACAACGGTTGAGCCCACAACAGTGAGAGGCCCGCGTACAACAACAACAACAACAAAAATGTTTCCAGACATTTGCCAAATACCCCCAGGGGGCACTTACTGGCAATTTGCCCCCAGTTGAGAACCACTGCTTTAAAATAATGCCAATACCATCCTTTGGCCTCTACTGCTCACTTGTACCCAACCTACTGAAAATAGTCTGTTTTCTGTCTTCTCATCAAACTTTGAGATTCCATTTAAAACTGTTGTCTGAACCCATCAAACCAAAATGGTATTTTTGCAGATATCATTCCACTGAAAGTCTTCTGTATGCAGATGTGCAAATCTGTGCTAAGAGAAAGGTACTTTCTCTAGACGAACTAATTACAAAAAGGTACCTATTCTAGGGGGACTAATTATAAAAGTGTTCCTTCTACTCACTAATGCCTTCTGGGACAGAGCAGATTGGAGATTGGAAATTGGTCTGGACCTCAGTCCCCCTCAACAAGCACCTCTGCATCTGCACGGTCTCTTCTGATGGCCCCGAGTCAACATACTTATTCCACTCTCAGATTTTGTAAATGGTTTCTTTACTGAAAGTCAGAAACCTAATTTCCATATCCATTGTACTACCTGAGATTGGCCTTTGGCCATTTAATAGTGCAGCCTCTGTGGTAAAAACACATCAAATAACATTAATAAAACAGGTATTTGATGGATATATTCACATTTATTGAGTACCAACTGTGTCAAGCAGTGCATTACTATGCTAGAAAAGTGCCATGAGTGCACCTTTCACTGATAATTTACTACTCTCAGGAAGCTAATTATTAGAGTATTAAGTTTTATAAATGTTGTTGGAAAGAGTCAATGAATAAGAATCCATAAGCAGATATTCTAATGACAAGAAGAAAATAACTATCCTAATTGACAAATCATTACAGGTAAAATGCCCAAAATGATCTCATATAGGACTCTGAGGACATTTATTAGTTGAATTTAAGCACTTACTTTCAGAATTTAAATTCAAAGCAATTCAAGAAGTTAGTTTATACAGTATTGATTAATATGCTAATGCACTGCAGAAACAAACTTCAGAATCTCAGTGGTTTAATACAACAAAGGCTTATTTCTTACTCCCCCTAATTAGCAGTAACATTTGACAAGCTGATTACTCCTTCCATTTTAAATCATATTCTTTACTTCATCTCCTGGATACCATTCTCTTTTATTTCTCCTTCTACTTCATTTTTAAGTTCTTTTCCCACATTCTCCTCATTTCCCAGACCTCTAAACATTTGAGTACACCAGGGCTTAGTCCTCACACCCCTTCTTTAAGACCCATGGCTTTAAATAGCACCCACAGACTTTTGACTGCCAAATTTATGTCATGTAAGACCTCACTCCTGAATGCCAGACTCATATACAAGTGCCTATTCGATATCCCCACTTGGATCTCTAACAGATTTCTCACATTTAATTTGGTTTTGCACCCTCTCCAAACATTCTCCTGCCTGTGTTAGCATGTAAGCAAATGTCAACCTCATTTTAGTCACTAAGTACAATAACCATGAGCTTATCCTTTATTCTTCTTTCTCTCTCCCCCCAACCTATCAACAAGACCTGATCATCAAAATCCAAAACTTCCCACCCAAGGCCAAACCACCATCATCCCTCATCTGACTAAAACACTATCCTCTTGAACTGTGCCTATTTGTTGATGTTTGTACCCCGAAAGGCCACTTACCACATGGCAATCAGAATAGTACTTTAAAATCGTGATTTCACAGTACATCACTCCTCTGTTCAAAATCCTCCAGTACATAGAAGCAGAACTCAAGAAAATCCAGATGTTGGAATTAAGAGAAAAGAGCTTTAAGGTAGTTATTGTATAACTATATTTAAGAATGTAAAGGATGTTTATAAGAATGAACAGAGAATATCAGCAGATATTGCTGCATATCAGCTGAGAAATGAAAATGACAAAAAATAAACAAATGTATGTTTTAACACTAAAAAGTACAATATTGGGGAAAAATTCACTGGATAGTCTAAACATCAGATTATAAGTTACAGAAGAAATGATTAGTGAAATTGCAAAAAAGATTTATAGAGTTTATCCAAGGTGAAGAACACAAGGAGATTTTAAAAATATGAAATAGCCTTAGAGATCTGTAGGACACTATCAAGTGGTCTAATGTATGTGTAATCGGAGTCCAAGAAGGAGAATCAAGACATAGTGGGACAGAAAGAATATCTGATGAAATATTGGCCCAAAATAGCACTTCTTATTAAGTCCTCAGCATGCTAACATTTATCTAAGAGCTTAGTATCAAGGAAACCCACATGTGACATTTGGTGTGAGGAATGATCCAAGAAAGTCACGGTGAATGGGATTTGAAAGCTGTCAAGCTAGTAATGAATACCTTACCATTTCCAGAGAGTGGAACACAGATAGTTCCTGGCAACTGTCCTGGCAACTGTTAAAACTTCACGAAGAGTGAACTTGGATCATATTCCAGTGGAAAGAAGTGCCTTAGCTTTATCAACCATTTGAAAAATATGGAGGAAATAATAATTATAGAGATAAAGAAAACTTGTGACAGTTACAAGTCTTTATTGATGCTCTAGAAAAAGATAGAAAGATAATTGCCAATTAAAAGATAAGTGTGAAATCCAGAATGCCTTTTTTGGTAGCATTGAAAGAGGCTCTCAGTTCCTACAGTGAGAAGATAGAGAATGCTGAGGACAAGGACTAGGACTTAATATCAAGAATAGTAGAGCTCCAAAGAACATTAAACTCTTAAACAATACATATTTTCTATGCCAAGGTCAGGGCCCTGGTTGAGAAATGGAACCATGACACATGGGATGGGACTGATAACACCAAAAATCATGAGTCCTCAGATTCCTTAATGACTAGCATTCCCCAATATTTTGAAGACAGCGCAGAGGCTTTTCCTCAGCAAGACATGAACTCTCCCAGGATTTTCCCTCCACCTTCCCTCCCAGTACCTAGGCCCATACATAGGCTTAAGCAACAGCAAAACCAGGCCATAGATGTACTGGGCCTGATAAGGAAAGAAAGGAATGGTATCTCAAAGGAACTGCAGAATCTAGCCAGCAGGAGCTGAGACCATGCATGGCACTGGAGTGTGAGGGTGCATGATCAAGGAGGTGGAGCATAAGTTTATCAATCAAGAAACTTCCAGCATACAGAACTTAACACCCTTGTAAAGCTTTTGGGAGATAGACCAGACACAGTGCTTCTAGGGCAGCTCCTATGTGGACCACACATTTACATTTCTCAGTCCAAAACTATGGTAGCTGTCTTTCCCTCTGAAGAGATACAAAGTGGCTGGACATCCTGCAGAACATCACATTCATCCACTATATTGATAACATCACACTAATTGGAGAAGATAAGGAAAAAATAATTATTCGTGGCAGGGTTTGGTAAGACCAAAGAGCTCCAGAGGGGAGAGAGAAACTCTCAGAAGTTTCAAGGACCGATCACATTCGTAAAATTTTAGGGTCCAGTATCTAGGGCATTCTAAGACACCCCCGTCAAAGTACAGGACAAATTAATGCTTCTTGCACTTGTTATTCCCACCGTGAAGAAGGAAGCACACCGCCTAGGAGACCTCTTTAGTATATCATAGAGACACCATATTCCACAACTGAGCATAAGCCAAGACTCATGCTGCACAACATGAAATGCTGCCAGCTTTGAGTGGGGCCGAGAGTAGTAGAAATGGCTTTGCAGTAGGTCCCAGCAGTGGTGCAAGCAGCCCTGCCTCTCAGACCATACAACCTGACAAATCCTATGTTACAGGACATACTAATGGTACAAAAGGATGCTGTTAGATTTATGGTAAACCCCAGTGCAAGAATCACAATGCAGGGCTTCCCTGGTGGCGCAGTGGTTGGGGGTCTGCCTGCCGATGCAGGGGACACGGGTTCGTGCCCTGGTCTGGGAGGATCCCACATGCCGTGGAGCGGCTGGGCCCGTGAGCCATGGCCGTTGAGCCTGCACGTCCGGAGCCTGTGCTCCACAACGGGAGAGGCCACAACAGTGAGAGGCCCACATACCGCAAAAAAAAAAAAAAAAAAGAATCACAATGCAGACACCATAAGTTCTGGAACAAAGCCATGCCACCTGCAGCAGAAATTTATATTCTGATAGGACATAAAGTAACCATGCAGATGGAACTACCCATCCTGAGCTGATTTCTGTCAGATCCACCAAAACCTAAGGTTAAGAAAGCCAAGAGGAAACCCATAGAAAACTGGAGGTGATTTTTATGGGATCAATAATAAGCAAGAATGGACAGAACAACTGAACTACATGAGCAGCTAGTCTAAACACCCACGTCATCCACCAGTGTTTCACCAGTGCCTGTCCCTCAGGTCAGACAGGGAATTCATTATCACTAGCTGATGGGGTATAAAAAGTTTGAGCTTGGTTCACAAATGGATTGGCTTAGTATGTTGGTATAAGCCTTGGAAGTCAGGAATGAGGGGAAATCCTCCCAGTGGGCAAAACTTTGAGCAGCAAGCTGGTCATCTATTTTGCATGGAAAGAGAAGTTGCCTGAGCTGAGCTTAGAAAAAAACAGAGAATCATGAGCAGTGCAAATGGCTTGGCAAGCTAGTCAGGAACCTGGAAGAAGAAAGATTGGAAAATCAGGAACAAAGACATCTGGGATAGACACATGAATGTGTTCATATGGGAATAAGCACCAAGTGTGACAATTTTCATATTGTATGGTAATGCTCACTAAAAGGAGCCTCTAGAAGAGAGATACTATCCCACCAGGTAGACAACCAGAATATATAAAGGATTCCTATCAATCAATGATAAAAAGACAGCCCAATTAAAATGGGAGAAAAAGACTGGAACAGAACCCTCATAAAAAAAGATAAATATCCAAAAAGTACATGAAAAAGTGCTTAATGTCACAAGTTGTAAGGCAAGTAAACATTAAATCAACAACAACAAAAAATACTACTTCACCCCACTAAAATAGCTAAAATTAAAAAGACAATGACAACAATATAGAGCTAAAATTTTTATACACTGTAGTGGGTATGTAAATGGCACAGCCATTTTGGAAAAATTGATAAGGAAGCTTTTTACACAGGTAAATATGTACCTGGCCTTTAATCACAAAATCTCAATCCTCACTATTTATGCAAGAGACATGACAACATATATCCACAAAAGGGCTTATACATCAACATTCATGGAAGCTCCATTCACAATTTCCCTAAACTGGAAATAACCCAGATATCAATGAGATCTGAGAAACAGATGGTGATATATTTATACAATGGAATACTACACAGAAATAAAAAAGAATGAATATTTGATACCCTAAGAATGTGGTTGAATCTAAAAGCAAAAACAAAAAACAAAACCAGGAAGCCAGACACCAAAAAGTGTGTACTGTGTGATTCCATTCAAATGAGGTTCAAAAAGAGATAAAATTAATCTCTGGTGATAGAAGTCAGAACAACGATTTCCTGTGCGAAGAAGTGGAATGATTGGAAGGGGGGACAGTATTTTCTGGGATAATGGAAATATTCTGTATTTTATCTGTGTACTTAAGATCTGTGCATTTTACTGTATGGGAATTTTTATCTTAAAATAATTAAAAATTAAAAGTACAATTCAATGTCTTATTTCTCTGATCCTAATTTCTGTCACTCATGCTCTTCTCCAGCCCCATTGACCCCCTGTCGGTCTCAATCTTTGTACTTGCTGCTCTTTCTGCCTGAAAACTATTCTCCCAGACAGCCACACTCGCTGAGGTTTATGAGTCTATATGAGTTTTTGCTCCCTCATTTAATTTAAATCTGTGTTCAAATAAGGACCTCAAATCAAAGCCATCTACCCCTGCTATCTTATATAAAATAGATCACTTACTGTGATCACAATCTATACCCATTTCCTACTTCATTTTTTTCTTCTCCTTCTTAATACTTATCACCATTTGCATAGATTGTAAGAGCAGAGACTTGCTTGTGTTGTTCCATGCTGTATCACAACCCAGCACACAGTAGGCTCTCTACAAATATTTGGTGAAGGGTTGTTACACTGAATTTGTCTTCAAGCTTACCATATTTCAAATCCAAGGTATATTTAGTCAAAGGGGATTTGTTTCTAGGTGACTGCTCTGTCTGCATTGTAAATGAATCCTGAGACAACTATTAGTGGATTATTGGATTTCTCAGCAGGCTCCAAACAAGATTATCTGACTCCATTTGTGTTTTCTGGAAAGTGTGTGGTAAGGAAAGCAAAGAAAGTCAAGTATCAAAGCAGCTTTTATACTCTCCTCTCTGGAGAATTCTGACAATTTTCTGCAAAGGAATGGGAAGCGTGTCAAGATGTCATTTTATACATAGATAGATTATGGTGCAGTCAAATGATTTGAAGAGCTACCGGATAAATTTTAGGACCAGAGGAGACCTTAGAGATCACTTAGTAGAGACATCTAGCAGAACCTTATTGCTAGGATTTATTATTATTATTTGATTACAACATCACCAAAGATCTTACAGTTAATTGCTGGTGCATCCAGCTGTGAGTGTCACTCATAATCTTATTCAAACTCACATTAATATAAAATTGAATTGTTTGAATTTTTCATCAATTCATCAATTTATTCAATCAGTGAATAAGACTGAAGGGAGTTTGGGCCTCTTGTAGGATCAAAGACAGTTGTTCTATTGAGAATGAAATTTTGTTAAACATACAGGCAGGTTAATAATTTTGGAATAAGAAAATGAGGGAGTTGCCTAATTATATTTTCTTTTGTATTATTTACAACAAGGTCTTAAATGTCTATTATCCTTATTTCTTGGTATAATTTAGATATATATTACTATATTAAAGATATATATATATATTACTATATATATATATATATATATATATATATATATATATATATATATATATATATATATATTACTATATTAAAGGCAGTCATAATTTTGGCCTGGTCAGGTATTCCTAACTCTGTCTTTCCTTATTTTCTTTTCAAAGAACATACTTTCAGAGTCACATTTCTATTTTAAAACATTCACCTTACCATGGTCATATTTTGAAGACAGAAAGGTGTTTCTAATTTATTCTATTTTGTATTTTAGAATGTCCACATATCACATCAGGAAGTTTCTGTGCATTGCTGAGTCTGGCTCATTTTTCAATAAAGGGGTTCCTAGAGTAGAAAGGAAAAAGCAGAATTATAAACACTTTCCTAAATCCAGAACTCCTATTGTGTCCAAAATTTATCTTAAGATTTTGAAATCATTAACCTAAGACAGTTTAGCAACATCTCACTAATCCCAATTAATTTTAATCACAATTTGCATGGCTTTAATTTCCTCAAGTTCAGTTATGGCTGATTTGGAATCCTTAATCACATTGTTGTTTGTCTTCACTGCTCTGCTGCAGATGGCTGTGTCATGCTTGGCAAATGCAATTTTGTGATTTGCCATTCTTTGACAGAAGTTAAGTACAGTTGTTCCTTGGTATCCATGGGGGAATAGTTCCAAGACACCCCCCACCTCAGATACCAAAATCTGTGGATGCTGAAGTCCCTTATGTAAGACGGCATAGTATGTAGAGCTTTTCAGGTCAGCACAGCGTTTACCATCCACATCTTCCCTCCTCACAAGCTGAAGGAAGCACCCTTGCTCCTACCAAGGGCTCCACTTGGGCTCTGGATCTTCCATCTCTCAGAGACTTCTGTTCTTCAATTATCCCCACTGCTGTTCTACATGAAAAATTTCTCCCTCTCTACTGATCTCTCTCATTAGACATGAAGTGAGGTGATAATGAATTAACTCTTTTCCTCTTCTCCTATAAATATGAGCTCATTTCTCTGCTCTCCATAGAAAAACTTCTTGGAAGAGGTAATTCTGATTCTCTTTCCATTTACTCCTTAACTCACCCTGCTATGGCTTCTGCCTTCCTCAGTCCACTGCTCTTGTCAAGGTCACCAGTGATCTTTTTGCCAAATCCCGTGACCATGCCTATGGCTAAGGACCGTATCTGTGCCCTGAACTTACCAGACTTTTCAAGTATATTCAACACATCTCTGATCACTCTCTGCTTTTTGAAACCTTTTTAGGTTGTAGCTGCCATTACTTTATATTCCCCTAATTTTCCTTCTTGCTGACTGCTTTCATCAGCCTTTTTTTTTTTTAATGTTGTTCTTTCATTATCTGACTTTTAAATGTCAGCACACAGCAGGCCTCAGTCCTGGATCCTCTTTTCTTCTCTGCACACTTTCCTCAAATGATTATGATCTATTCCCATCATTTTCACGCCATCCAGATGTTACAAAAACCAAATTTATTTCTCCAGTGCCAACTCCTCCTTGACCTTCAGAGTCATGTGTCAAATTGCCAGCTTGACCTCTCCACCCATGTCTCCAGGACTTCTCAAACATACCACGGTCAAAGCAGAACTTTTAATTTTCATTCTGTAAATAGTTTTTTTCAAAGTCTTCCCCATCTTAGAAAGTAGCACTATCTCAGAAAGTGAGACTGCCTCACAGTGAGCAAGCTAGAAACATGTGAGTCCTTCTTGACTTATCCCCCTCCAGCATGACAACATTCATTTCACGAGCAAAGTCCATTGCTTCTACCAACTATTGACTCTCAGGTTGCAACACTCCTAGTTGAAGCACGTCAGCTGTTATTGGATTACTGCCAAGTGGTTTCCCTGATTTGACTCTTGCCCCCTAGCCCATGCTCCAGACAAGGTGAACAGTTGAAAACATAAATGAGAACATCCTACTTCTCTCCTTAAAAACCCTCATTAGCTTCCAATTTAAAGTGAGATAAAATCCACTTCCTCACCTTGGTCTGCTAGGACTCACAAAGTCTGACTTAGGCGCTGCCTCTCTGTGCTCACCTCATGTCTGTGCTTATATCACACTGCCCCAGCCACATTGAATTCTCTAGGAATTTTCCTGTTTCAAAGTTTTGTACTTACTCTGCTTGCAAGGTTGTTTCCCAAGATTTTACCATGCTGGGCTCCTTCTCATCCTTCAATTCTATCTAGAGGAGATTCCGGCAGTGGAACCCCCTTGCTCATCATATTATTATCTTTGTTTTTCTTTTAAGCACTTGCCATCCAGTATTCATCTTTTCCATAAGTCTATTTATGAAGTGTACACACTACACAAAGGCAGATACTTTGTTCACCTCTTTCATCAAATTATTCTCAGTAGCACAGTACCAGTCAAATACAACTCAATAAAACTCGAACAACCCAATGAATAACTAAATTTAATTGATTAGTCTTTCTCCTTAACACTCTTTTCTATTCTCCTTAACATTCTTTTCTATTCTCTGGTTGAGTAATTCAAAGTCATTTCCCATTCTCTCCCCAAAGATGTTGTAATATAGTTACATCATAGTGTGCTCCAAGGTCTCTGAACCTAAATTATTGACAATCTGAATTTATTTATATGTATTGTATACATTAGAAATACTTTTACTTGCAAGAAGTATAATTCCTGAAAGAGTTTACATTTTGCATGTAACTAGAAGTCCAGAGGAGGCTTGTGGCTGCAGTGATGTCTAGTTTAAGGTTGGCTTCTAATTCTCTCACCTTTCCTCTCCTGGTCCCATGGTAGGCGCTGCAGTTCCAAGCATCACACAGTTATATTCAGTGCCTGGAAGCAAGCGCAACTCAAGGGAGAGACAGTTTTCTGTCACTCCCTTGCCACTATTAAAGGAAAAAATCTTTTCCAGAAACCCCTGAGCAAACTTCTGCTGGCATGCCGTTGGCCAGAAATAGGGCACATACCCACCTGTAGAAATAAAAGTAGGTATTTTCATACTAAGGAGGAAGGAGGGAATAGCATCTGGTGGACAATAAAGAATAAGGGCTATAAACTATCACAACTTTAGCCAAATTTCAGCCTTCCCTTTTTGGCTTTGCTTAGCAAAGTCGGCAGATGGCAACTGCCCCAGATTCCACTCCATTACTCTACTTGCAAACCTGCAATGTTTTCAACACATGAGCACTGTGATTGAAGCAGACAGGGAGGCCTTGTGCTTTCTTCACTGTGGTAATACATGTGGGCTCTGTGGCCACTTTAAATTGTCGATTCTGACATCTCCTTAAATTTTAAAATCAAGCTATGAAGACTTAAAGTGATTTCTCATAACTGCCTTTCTGGAGCTAAAACTTGGGAAAACTAGAATTTCTATAATTAATATTGCTTTGAAGCCAGCATCTACTTTCCTAGGCAGGATTTTCCCCCAATTTTTAAAAAAATTATTTATTCATTTATTTTTTAGCTGCATTGGGTCTTCGTTGCTGCGCATGGGGTTTCTCTAGTTGCTGCGAGCAGGGGCTACTCTTCGTTGTGGTGCATGGGCTTCTCATTGTGGTGGCTTCCCTTGTTGCAGAGCATGGGTTCTAGGCACACCGGGTCAGTAGCTGTGGTACACGGGCTTAGTTGCTCCGTGGCACGTGGGCTCTTCTTCCCGGACCAGGGCTCCAACCTGTGTCCCCTGGCAGGTGGATTCTTAACCACTGCGCAACCAGGGAAGTACCTTTCCCCCAATTTAAGCTTATTAAAAGATTGGACTATCTCCTATTACTTTCCTTTTCAGGAACAACCTCTCCAATTCTATTCTGATACCCCCAGAGATTGTGCTACTGGATTTGTAAGCTTTAGGAGTGAAGAAAACAATATATGGGGCTAGTGTGGAGAACAGGTTCTTGGTGCTCTAGCCAGGCATCATGGCTGTGCCACTGAGGTGGGAGAGCCAAGTTCAGGACACTGGTCCACAAGACACCTACCAGCTCCATGTAATATCAAACGGCAAAAATCTCCCAGAGATCTCCATCTCAACGCCAAGACCCAGCACCACTAAACGACCAGCAAGCTACAGTGCAGGACACCCTATGCCAAACAACTAGCAAGACACGAACACACCCCATCCATTAGCACAGAGGCTGCCTAAAATCATAATAAGGCCACAGACACCCCAAAACACACCACCAGAAATGGACCTGCCCACAAAAAAGACAAGATCCAGCCTCATCCACCAGAACACAGGCACTAGTACCCTCCACCAGGGAGCCTTCACAGCCCACTGAACCAACCTTAGCCACTGGGAGCAGACACCAAAAACAACAGAAACTACAAATCTGCAACCTGCAAAAAGGAAACCCCAAACACAGTAAGTTAAGCAAGATGAGAAGACAGAGAAACACCCACAGATGAAGGAGCAAGGCGAAAACCCACCAGACCTAACAAATGAAGAGGAAATAGGCAGTTTACCTGAAAAAGAATTCAGAATAATGATAGTAAAGATGATCCAAAATCTTGGAAATAGAATGGAGAAAATACAAGAAACATTTAACAAGGACCTAGAAGAACTAAAGAGCAAACAAACAGAGATGAACAACACAAGAAATGAAATTAAAAGTTCTCTAGAAGGCATCAATAGCAGAATAACTGAGGCAGAGGAACGGATAAGTGACCTGGAGAATAAAATAGTGGAAATAACTACTGCAGAGCAGAATAAAGAAAAAAGAATGAAAAGAATTGAGGACAGTCTCAGAGATCTCTGGGACAACATTAAACACACCAACATTTGAATTATAGGGGTCCCAGAAGAAGAAGAGAAAAAGAAAGGGACTGAGAAAATATTTGAAGAGATTATAATTGAAAATTTCCCTAATATGGGAAAGGAAATAGTTATTCAAGTCCAGGAAGCAAAGAGAATCCCATACAGGATAAATCCAAGGAGAAACATGCCAAGAGGCATATTAATCAAACTATCAAAAATTAAATACAAAGAAAAAATATTAAAAGCAGCAAGGGAAAAACAACAAGTAAAACATAAGGGAATCCCCATCAGGTTAACAGCTGATCTTTCAGCAGAAACCCTGCAAACCAGAAGGGAGTGGCAGGACATATTTAAAGTGATGAAAGAGAAAAACCTACAACCAAGATTACTCTACCCAGTAAGAATCTCATTCAGATTTGACGGAGAAATTAAAAGCTTTACAGACAAGCAAAAGCTAAAAGAATTCAGCACCTCCAAACCAGCTTTACAACAAAAGCTAAAGGAACGTCTCTAGGCAGGAAACACAAGAGAAGGGAAAGACCTATAATAATAAACCCAAAACAATTAAGAAAATGGTCATAGGAACATACATATTGATAATTACCTTAAATGTAAATGGATTAAATGCTCCAAGCAAAAGACATAGACTGGCTGAATGGATACAAAAACAAGACCAGTATTTTTGCTGTCTACAAGAGACCCACTTCAGACCTAGGGACACATACAGACTGAAAGTGAGGGGATAGAAAAAGATATTCCATGCAAATGGAAATCAAAAGAAAACTGGAGTAGCAATACTCATATCAGATAAAATAGACTTTAAAATAAAGAATGTTACAAGAGACAAGGAAGGACACTACACAATGATTAAAGGATCAATCCAACAAGAAGATATAACAATTATAAATATACATGCACCCAACATAGGAGCACTTCAATACATAAGGCAACTGCTAAGAGCTATAAAAGAGGAAATCGAGAGTAACACAATAATAGTGGTGGAGTTTAACACCTCACTTTCACCAATGGACAGATCATCCAAAATGAAAATAAATAAGGAAACACAAGCTTTTAATGATACATTAAACAAGATGGACTTAATTGATATTTATAGGACATTCCATCCAAAAACAACAAAATACACATTCTTCTCAAGTGCTCATGGAACATTCTCCAGGATAGATCATATCTTGGGTCACAAATCAAGCCTTGGTAAATTTAAGAAAATTGAAATCGTATCAGTTATCTTTTCGGACCACAATGCTATAAGACTAGATATCATTACAGGAAAAAATCTGTAAGGAATACAAACACATGGAGGCTAAACAACACACTACTTAATAACCAAGAGATCACTGAAGAAATCAAAGAGGAAATCAAAAATAGCTAGAAACAAATGACAATGAAAACACAATGACCCAAAACCTATGGGATGCAGCAAAAGCAGTTCTACGAGGGAAATTTATAGCTATACAAGCCTACCTTAAGAAACAAGAAACATCTCAAATAAACAACCTAACCTTACACCTAAAGCAATTAGAGAAGCCCCAAAGTTAGCAGAAGGATAGAAATCATAAAGATCAGATCAGAAATAAATGAAAAAGAAATGAAAGAAATGATAGCAAAGATCAATAAAACTAAAAGCTGGTTCTTTGAGAAGATAAACAAAATTGATAACCCATTAGCCAGACTCATCAAGAAAAAAAGGGAGAAGACTCAAATCAATAGAATTAGAAATGAAAAGGAGAAGAAACAACTGACACTTCAGAAATACAAAAGATCATGAGAGATTACTATGAGCAACTCTATGCCAATAAAATGGACAACCTGGAAGAAATGGACAAATTCTTAGAAATGCACAACCTGCCAAGACTGAATCAGGAAGAAACAGAAAATATGAACAGACTAATCACAAGCACTGAAATTGAAACTGTGATTAAAAATCTTCCAACAAACAAAAGCCCAGAACCAGATGGCTGCACAGGCGAATTCTATCAAACATTTAGAGAAGACCTAACACCTAACCTTCTCAAACTCTTCCAAAATATAGCAGAGGGAGGAACACTCCCAAACTCATTCGCCAAGGCCACCATCACCATGATACCAAAACCAGACAAGGATGTCACACAGAAAGAAAACTATAGGCCAATATCACTGATGAACATAGATGCAAAAATCCTCAACAAAATACTAGCAAACAGAATCCAACAGCACATTAAGAGCATCATACACCATGATCAAGTGGGGTTTATTCCAGGAATGCAAGGCTTCTTCAATATACGCAAATCAATCAATGTGATATACCATATTAAAAAATTGAAGGAGAAAAACCATATGGTCATCTCAATAGATGCAGAGAAAGCCTTTGACAAAATTCAACACCCATTTATGATAAAAAGCCTCCAGAAAGTAGGCATAGAGGGAACTTTCCTCAACATAATAAAGGCCATATATGACAAACCCACAGCCAACATCACCCTTAATGGTGAAAAACTGAAACCATTTCCACTAAGATCAGGAACAAGACAAGGATGTCCACTCTTGCCACTATTATTCAACACAGTTTTGGAAGTCCTAGCCCCGGCAATCAGAGAAGAACAAGAAATAAAAGGAATCCAAATTGGAAAAGAAGTAAAGTTGTCATTGTTTGCAGATGACATGATACTATACATAGAGAATCCTAAAGATGCTACCAGAAAACTACTGGAGCTAATCAATGAATTTCGTAAAGTAGCAGGATACAAAATTAATGCACAGAAATCTCTTGCATTCCTATACACTAATGATGAAAAATCTGAAAGTGAAATTAAGAAAACACTCCCATTTACCATTGCAACAAAAAGAATAAAATATCTAGGAATAAACGTACCTAAGGAGCCAAAAGACCTGTATGCAGAAAATCATAAGACACTGATGAAAGAAATTAAAGATGATACAAATAGATGGAGAGATATACCATGTTCTTGGATTGGAAGAATCAACATTGTGAAAATGAGTATACTACCCAAAGCAATCTACAGATTCAATGCAATCCCTATCAAACTACCACTGGCATTTTTCACAGAACTAAAACAAAAAATTTCACAATTTGTATGGAAACACAAAAGACCCCAAATAGCCAAAGCAATCTCAAGAAAGAAAAACAGAGGTGGAGGAATCAGGCTCCCTGACTTCAGACTCTACTACAAAGCAACAGTAATCAAGACAGTATGGTACTGGCACAAAAACAGAAAGATAGATCAATGGAACAGGATAGAAAGCCCAGAGATAAACCCACGCACATATGGTCAACTTATCTTTGATAAAGGAGGCAGGAATATACAGTGGAGAAAAGACCGCCTCTTCAATAAGTGATGCTGGGAAAACTGGACAGCTACATGTAAAAGAATGAAATTAGAACACTCCCTAACACCATACACAAAAATAAACTCAAAATGGATTAAAGACCTAAATGTAAGGCCAGACACCATCAAACTGTTAGAGGAAAACATACGCAGAACACTCTGACATAAATCACAAAAAGATCCTTTTTGACCCACCTCCTAGAGAAATGGAAATAGAAACAAAAATAAACAAATGGGACCTAATGAAACTTCACAGCTTTTGCACAGCAAAGGAAACCATAAACAAGATGAAAAGACAACCCTCAGAATGGGAGAAAATATTTGCAAAGGAAGCAACTGACAAAGGATTAATCTCCAAATCATACAAACAATTCATGCAGCTGAATATCATAAAAACAAACAACCCAATCCAAAAATGGGCAGAAGACCTAAATAGACGTTTCTCCAAAAAAGATATACAGATTGCCAACAAACACATGAAAGAATGCTCAACATCATTAATCATTAGAGAAATGGAAATCAAAACTACAATGAGGTATCACCTCACACCAGGCCGAATGGCCATCATCAAAAAATCTACAAACAGTAAATGCTGGAGAGGGTGTGGAGAAAAGGGAACCCTCCTGCACTGTTGGTGGGAATGTAAATTGATACAGCCAGTATGGAGAACAGTATGGAGGTTCCTTAAAAAACTAAAAATAGAACTACCATATGACCCAGCGATCTCACTACTGGGCATATACCCTGAGAAAACCATAATTCAAAAACAGTCATGTACCAAAATGTTCATTGCAGCTCTATTTACAATAGCCAGGACATGGAAGCAACCTAAGTGTCCATCAACAGATGAATGGATAAAGAAGATGTGGCACCTATATACAATGGAATATTACTCAGCCATAAAAGGTCACGAAACTGAGTTATTTGTAGTGAGGTGGATGGACCTAGAGACTGTCATACAGAGTGAAGTAAGTCAAAAAGAGAAAAACAAATACCGTATGCTAATACATACACATGGAATCTAAAAAAAAGAAAGAAAAGAAAATGGTCAGAAGAATCTAGGGGAAAGACAGGAATAAAGATGCAGACCTACTAGAGAATGGACTTGAGGATATGGGGAGGTGGAAGGGTAAGCTGGGACAAAGTGAGAGAGTGGCATGGACATATATACACTACCAAAGGTAAAATAGATAGCTAGTGGGAAGCAGCTGCATAGCAAAGGGAGATCAGCTCGGTGCTTTGTGACTGCCTAGAGGGGTGAGATTGGGAGGGTGGAAGGGAGGGAGATGCAACAGGGAAGAGATTTGGGGACATATGCATATGTATAACTGATTCACTTTGTTATAAAGCAGAAACTGCCACACCATGTAAAGCAATTATACTCTGATTAACATGTTAAAAAAACAATATATGGGGCTAAAACAAATAAAGAAAAACCTATTGGGACTTTTTGTGCACAGATTTTTTACAGTCCCTTAGCCTTATTGAACTTAGTTGTCTACTTAATCCTCCATGTTTCTGAATCAATTACTGCTTTGGCCTCACCTTTTCTGGAGACTATTTACTGAATATTTACTGCTACCAATCCAAGACTAAGCACTTTACATGCATTATTTAATTTGATTCCTGTAATAATCCAATGAGGCAATGTTGTCTTCCTCTCCCTTAGTTCCCCACCCCAACCCCAAGTTTACAGAGAAAATGGAGGTTCAGAGAGGAGAGACAGCTGTATGGGGTCATGTCATTTGTAAGTACAGATTAGGGGTTCAGTAAGAGGTCAGTTTCACTCTAAAGGCTCTTAGTCACTGCAGTAGACCACCTTCTTTTGAATGGGGTTCTCATTGTTATTTGGGAAGCAAATTTTAGCTCAAGATACTATTCAGGGCCACTGTTTCCAAGGCTTTGGAAAATACTTCACATACCTCCCAGGTGATTTTGCTGCCTGGAATACAAATGGGATATCTTCTTTTTTTTTTTTTTTTTTTTTTTTGTAGTACGCGGGCCTCTCACTGTTGTGGCCTCTCCCGTTGCGGAGCACAGGCTCCGGACGCGCACGCTCAGCGGCCATGGCTCACGGGCCCAGCCGCTCCGCGTGGCATGTGGGATCCTCCCCAACTGGGGCACGAACCCGTGTCCCCTGCATCGGCAGGCGGACTCTCAACCACTGCGCCACCAGGGAAGCCCGGGATATCTTCTTAGTTGAGCAGAAGGAGAGGGCATTGCAGTATGGTCACTGTCTCCCTCTAAGGCTCCACAGGTCCCTCCTCCTTGCTGCACTTGATTGAAAGGTCTTCTGGTGGAAGGAGCCACATGTGTTCTATTCACTTCCCACAACAGAATTCGCTTCTTTCTTGAATTCACTTCTGTACCCAAACAGACACAAATAAGTTCCTTGAAAATACACAGTTAATGGTCTTTGAGCTGTCCAGTTCTGTACTTCAGAGTGTGACCTTATGGCCATTTTCTTAGAATACTAATAGCATATACTTTTATAATCCTTAGTATGTTACAAGCATGGGTCTAAGCATTCATATTAGTTTCCTGTGGCCTTTATCAAATTACCATAAACTAGGTGACTTAAAACAACAAAAATATATTGTGTCACAGTCCTAGAGGCTAAATATCCAAACTCAGTATCATTGGGCTGAAATTAAAGTGTCACCATGGCCATGCTCTCTCTGGAGACTCTGGAGGAGGACCTACTTCTTTCCTCTTCCAGATTCTGGTGGGTACTGGCATCCCTTGGTGTGTGGTCACATCATTCCAATCTCCACCTCCATCTTCACATCACCTTCTTCTATGTCTGTCTGTGGTCAAATCTTCCTCCCTGTTATATATACCCGTGATATATTTATATACATGTGATCACTTCTAGTGTCCACCTGGATAATCTCGGCATATCAAGATCCTTTACTTAATCACATCTACAGAGTCACTTTTTACCATATAAAGAGACATTTACAGGTTCCAGGGATTAGGACCAGATATCTTTGGGAGCCATGATTCAGACCGCTACAGCACATTACACATATAATTCACTTAATCACACAGCCATTGAGAGAAATATAGTTACTATCTCCATTTACTGGTGAGGAAATTGAGACAGAGAGAGATTATACAACTCATCCAAGATCAAATAGTCATTAAATGGCAGTATCTGGATTTGAACCCAGGTTCCATCATTCCTATAGAAGAATTCTCCAGACTGATGTGCCAAGACAGAAATCAAATGAAAAGAAGTTTCTCCTTTAAAGGCAGTAATCCTAGGTTATGGAATTTCCCCACTTTTTCATCTTTGGCAGGACTCTTTGTTCCATTGTGTACTTTATCATCTTATATACACAAAATCACTTTAAGTGCAGGGTTTTTTAGAATAATGTGAGAAAAGTATGCTATATAAACTGTATCCAGTTGAAGTATTTGCTGAATGAATGGACTTCCAACCAATCTATCAAAGGAAGACCATTGTTGGCAATAAGCAGTAAATAAGCTAGATACTCCTTATCATTTTTAATTTTTAAGATAGACCCTTCTGGAAAAGCTTTCTAGACCCCTGTACTTCCAATATTTCAGCCCTAAATCTTCTTTGGTAACCCATAGATTCCAGGAAAGGGTTTTCTAGACTAAACATTCCATGCCATCAACTCTGTCACACTTCTAGTAGACAATCCTGTAACCTTTGGGCTATGGAGACCTATAGCCTTTGCCCTTTGAAGTCTTTGACCTACCTATCTCTGCTTTTCTTGCTCAGGTGAGGCTATTTTAACGAATCAGCTTTTCTCTTCCAGGAAGCTCTGTATTTATATCCTTTCCCAAGTCTACATTCTCTATAGCACCATTCAAACCAAATCATTTTCTATTTCTCTCCCCCATACACCCAGTTTCACCAAAGCAAATTTCATAGTTCTTCACATCACCACGCTCTTAGGGTCAGGTCACTTGGCCCAAAGGCCACATCTTCCTTCCACAGAATCTCATTCTCCTTTGACCAAACTAGCACAAGAGCTCACATGCACTTCAGTGTATAGCCTTAAGCTGTCCCACCAGTTCTGAGACACCACAGGTATTGCTATTCTACAAAATACTGGAAAAATGTATTCAAAGAATAATACCACATCATATAAAAATATTTTTTTAAATATTATATGTTGGTAGGTGGAATAAGACAATCCTTCATATACTTCCAGTCAGCATGTAAATTAATATAATCCTTTTAAAAAACAACTTGACATCATGTATCAAAAACCTTGAACATATTAATGATCTTTGATCTAAGAATTCTATTTTGTAAATTGCTGTAGGTTAAGGTGCTGTAACTGCTTCCAAACATGTAAACTGGTTTAAACACAAAAGAGGTTTATTTCTCACTCATGTGACAGCCCTGGTAGGGTGACTTTCCTAGACATCCTGATTTAAAGATGAGGAGGCTTGTTTCTAAAGCACTGCCATTCCCTATGTCATCATCTGCACCTGGAAAACAGAAGAGACAAGAGAGCACGGGGAAGCTATATTCACTTAAAGCCTTAATCCAGAAGTGACAGACATCACTTTCCCCCACCTTCCACTGGTAAAAGTGGTGCAAAGTCTATACAATACAATATGAAAACATATTTAAAATATAAAAATTTAAAAGCAAGAGACATTTGTAAAGAGTATAAATTTAATTAGGTTAAAATACTCTTATCTATAGAAAAAATTTTAATGCAACAAAATTTTAACTGATATTATCTATGATTTTTCACTTTGTTTTGACTTTTTATATTTTACATTTTTAGTGATTATTTTACTGCTTTTCCCTTGGTTTTTTTGTCTGCTTATCATAAAAGTTCCTTTAAGTAATAAAATATGACAGATGTAGTTGAAATCCCTTTACAATGTCTCCTGAGAACACTCTCCTCACCCCAGAGAAAACCTTTTCTGGAGTTTGTGCATATTTTTCCTGATCAAGTATTTTACTCTGGGTATGCAAGTATGTTTGAATAAAAATCTATGATTACTGGAATATTTTAAATTACTTGAATGGTATCTATTTTTATTTTCCATGTAACATTATCTATTCAATATATATCCACATTTATTCTACAGCTCTAGTTCATTTATTGCAACACTTCCATAGTGTTTCATTGAGTGAATATAATACAATCCCTTCATTCATTCACTATATTTGGATATTTAGGGGTCTTCAATTTTTTGCTATTCCAAAGAAATATTGCAATGAACATTCTTTTATATGCTCCTTGTGAACTTGTGATAGATTCCCTAGAATATATTATCAGAAATGAAATTTGTTGGTCACAGGTTAGGATCATATGGAGGTTTATTAAATATGGCCAAATTGGTTTCTCATTGAGTTCATATTCTACTAGGAAAATATGAGGTTCAATTTTCCATACCTTTTGGCCAATTCTTTGACTCTTTCTCTATTTTTGCCAGTTTTACAGCATTTAATGATATTTCTGTGGTTTTCATTTTCCTTTCACTGATTAATTATAAGGTTAAACATTCTTATATTTTTGTTAGACATTTAGATTTCATCTAATAACTGCCTATTTTAATTCTTTGCCATTTGTGTTTATTTTTTACTAATTGATTTCCAGCATTCTATATGTGTGTGTGTATATATATATATATATATATATATATATATATATTCTCAAAACTCAACTCATTTTAAAATATAAGCATCCCAAATGTCATTGCTGATCTTGTGGTCTGATATATTGCTTGACAAATTAACCTAAAAGTCAAACTGATATTTGCTAACTCTAGTGGGAAATTATATTTTCAAGTTGTTTTTATTTTCATCAATACATGTAGTTCACTAAAGGGATTTCTTGGGACAAACATAGATTCCACACAGATCAAAGAAAGACAAGCACTGAACTTCTTATAGTTCACCTTCCCTGTAGCTAAACACAACAGAATCTAAACATGCTGCCAACTGTCGAGGATTTTCGTACTGCTCATCCAGGCTTAAATATCTGCTAATTGAGATAATGGCTACAGTCCATCAGTTAATAGTATTTACAACAAAAATATATGGCCAGTACTTGGAAGGCCAGACATTAGCTAATGTGAGTCATTTCCACATGACAAAGAGATCATTTATATTGCCCCTATGAATTCCACTTGAGTACTGTGGCATCTCCCAGGCTTGACCTTAAAAGTAGATATTGGTGGCTCCTTATGTGTTGACTATTGGGTGACTCTGAAAAAGCCTACTCGTTCATCACAGATTATGAGGTACAGACTGAAAGAAACTCTAGAGTTTGAGAGAGGTAAGGGAGAGATGAGAGCAAGAAGAGACAGAAAAGATTAGAACAGAGATTGAGCAAATTAAGTCTACTTTAGTCAAAATAGGTGGTAGTTTATGCTAAAATAACAAACCCTAATATAATGACTTAACCCAATAAATAATTTTTCCTTAAGTACATTACATATTCAGCATGGGTTAGAGAAGGCTCTGACCAATGTAATTATTTGGGAGGTAAAAGCTTCTGTGATCATCAGAGCTTTCTCTCCAAATTGATATATATCGTTTCTGACCACACTTGGTTGTCCCTAGCAAATCTCATGGCCACCTATAACTTCAACGGGAACTGATAGACTTTCCATGATATGCCTGGAAAGAAATTGGAAATATTTGATAAACAGCATAGTGACTATATAAAACCATCATTCTGTTTATCAAATGTGGTTCAACTGCTTCACTCTCTGTCCCCTACTCCAAGAAAGACAGTCCAAAAATCCCATTCATGGGACTTCCCTGGCAGTCCAGTGGTTAACACTGTGAGCTTTCACTGCAGGGGGCATGGGTTTGATCCCTGGTCAGGTTCTTAAAGATTCCCCATGCCACATGGCACAGCCAAAAAAAAAATTCCCACTCTGTCATGGCATTAAGCTCAATACCTTGGCTCTCTGCAATGCATTCATCAGTCTCTACCTCAAATTTGGATGTGGTGGCTACTCTAGAAATGGAGACCTGCCAACTAAAACAAGTTAAATTCCAACACACACACACACACACACACCCATACATTAGGGTATACATAGGCTAATGCTGGAAGCAATAGGAGGCCAATTCAGGAAGTTAAGAACTGCTGAAAAATACTAGTTTAGTGATTTTTCTGTGACTTTTATCAATAAGCAGGATCAGGAAGTAGTCTGGCATTTTATTCATGCTAAACTAGGCCTAGGGTGATACCTGGAAAAGATAGACACAAGGAGCTTCCAATGTTTTGCCAATTAATATGATGAAGTTAAAACCCTGTGTAGCCTGTATAAAGATAGATAGGCAGCAGGATATGACACAATTTACTTTTATCCCAGGGATGTCTGTCAGTTTCTAGGTCTGCAAAATTAAATTCCCTTGTGGGCTAACTAAATTTAAACTCCAGGACTCCTTTAGCAAATGCATTTCTCATCTATTTCCACCTCATTTTCTTCCCATCTGTCCTGCCTGTGCCGTCTACAGCCCCTGAGCTCATTTGGACTGAAGTCTCATATCTGTGCTTCTGGCATCTAGTTTGTTTGGTCCCAACTGAATTTTCCCCTACGGAAGATAGATCTATAAAAAGAGAGGGAATATTTTTCACAAGGATGGGGAACTTTCACAGAGCAACTGTTTTCATTAACTGATGGCATAGTTGGCTGAAAAATAAATGATAAATGAGAAAGTATGGGGTATCTTTTAATATGTAGATTATACTTCAAGAGGAGTAACACCAGGAAGTAAGGAAATAACCTTGTAACAAGTACAGAATGCCAAACACCAAGGGGAATAAACAATTGAAAAGAAAAAAACCTGGGGAACTTTTAAACAGAAGTCAGTGAAGGAGGCTTGCCCTTGCTGTCAAAGTATGATCTTTGCACTAGCAACATGGGGATAATCTGGGAATTTGTTAGAAATGCAGAATCTTGGGTTCTGAAACTTACAGAATCAGAATCTGCATTTTAACCTCATCATCTGGTGATTCATGTGTGGGTCAATGTTGGCACTCATCTAGATTATAATTATTAAAAGTTATTAAAATGAAAAAATATAATTGTTCATATGTTCTTGTCTTCAGAAAGCAGCATCGAACACAATGCCTGACAACTAGTCGATTATCAGTGACTATTTATTATTAAGATCAAACTATCCCTTTTGAACTAGAAGTATTTCTTTTCCTGTGTAGAATATAATTGCTGAGATAAAGTATATGTGGACAGCTAAGCAATAACATAAAAACTGGAAAACAATTTTAAGTAGAGGAATTTCTTACCATTTGTATATTCACATATTCCTGTCCAGGTACACATACATAAATCATGTATACAAATATGTTAAATTGTTATATAAATTTAAAAGTATATCCAGGGTGGTGGGGTGGTGGTGTGATGAATCAGACAATTGGGATTGATGTGTATACATTGATGTGTATAAAATGGGTGACTAATAAGAACCTGCTGTATAAAAAAATAAATAAAATAAAATGCAAAAATTAAAAAAATAATAATAAAATAAAAGTATAACTTTTGTCACTAAGTATTTTTATATAATAAAGGATACTTGGGACTTCCCTGGTGGCACAGTGATTAAGAATCCGCCTGCCAATGCAGGGGACATGGGTTCGAGCCCTGGTCCAGGAAGATCTCACATGCTGCAGAGCAACTAAGCCCGTGCACCACAACTACTGAGCCTGTGCTCTAGAGCCTGTGATCCACAACTACTGAAGTCTGCGTGCCTAAAGCCCGCACTCCGCAACAAGAGAAGCCACCGCACCACAACGAAGAGTAGCCCCAGCTCACCGTAACTAGAGAAAACCCGTGCGCAGCAACGAAGACCCAACGCGGCCAAATAAATAAATAAATATTAAAAAACAATAAAGGATACTTGGACACAGAGATGGATAAGTGTATACATCACATATAAGTGGCAGAATATGGAATAGGAGCTGATCATAATCTAATCATAATCTTACATTATATCTAATAATTTTAGATATAAAATTATATTACATTATATCTAATAATTTTGAGGCTTAAATATTTTAATTAAGGTTAATTACAGTAGTATTCCATGATGAATTTCAAACAAGAATCAAGTTACAGTTTGAATGGTTTGGTTTTATGGTCATGTTCTTCTGGAATTTTAAACTAATAAATAAAAATTTCATCTTCAGTTTAAAATATTTGTCATTATTTATAATCATATATTTCTAATATTTGTTATTTTATGACTATGGGCTACTCTTCTGCTTTCTAAATAAGATGGATTAAATTTAATTTGAATGTTAAGGCTTTATCTCAGGGAAATTTAAATTTTACTAAATGTTATCATAAAGTTTTAAATCTGAAAGCTTTCTTATACTTGATTTATTTTAATCTATTTAATTTTTATAACGAAAGCCATAAAACATAAAGTGATAAAACTAATTTATTTAATATTTTCCATGTGTTATCCACTTATGCCATACTGTTTTTCATGAGTAAAGTTCCTTTGCTTTAAAACATAAATATACATTAGCATCAGCTTTTATTATGCATAATGCCTTATTATTTACATCTATGAAGGCTTTAAAAATAGGGAATATAGAAAATTAAAACATATTTATTCTAAAGTAATCCAAAATTTTATGCATTCCATGATTACAATATAAGAATATTTGTTCACATAGTGGGTAAAATGCAAAATGCAAAAATAAGTTTATTTTAATATAGGATTATAGATTTTTGCTATTCTAGCCATTTACCTAATGTTATATATTCTTTTCAATAAAAAGTGGGTTTTCTCTGTGTGTGTACATGTTCTCTCATAATCTGTGGCTGGAATTTTCATCTTCTTAATGATAGATTTAGAAAATCATAAAGTCTTAATTTGAATTGAATTAGAGATATTAGCCTTCTTCATAGCTACTGTTTTGGTTCTGTTTAAAATTTTTCACCTCCCGAGTTCATATTCTCTCATCATCTAAAAACTTTATTGTTTTTGCTTTCACATTGAGATTTGCAATCAATTTGTATTGATTTTTGCTTGTGGCATAATGCTGAAACAGGCTTCATTATTATCCCACATGGATATCTAATTTTCACAGCATAATATTTTGAAATCAATGTAAATTTCCCACCACTCTCTAGTGCTACTTTTTTCATAAGTCAAATGTCTATATGTACACAGGTATGTTAATGGTTTCTGTATTTTCTTTTTTCTTTTATTTTTCTGTTTGTGATGCTATGATAATATATTAAGTATTTTAACTGTATGATAGATCTTTAATTAAAGATTGAATTTACTTAATAGAATATTCAGATTTACTATCTTCTTTTGTATCAGTTTAAGTAAGTTGTATTTTTCTGAATGTCTAACATACATTTAGCTAAAGTTACAGAAAGAAAAAAGAAAGAATGGGACAGAAGGAGTATTTGAAGAGATAACAACTAAGAATTTCCTAAAACTAATGGAAGACTTCAATCGTTAGATTCAAGAAACTCAAATTCTAATCAAGATAAAATTTAAGTTAGTGACAGATAAATAGGAAGATGGTTAAAGAAGTCACAAAAGTAGAGAAAGGAAAAGCAAAGAGATAGACTATGTAGAAAGCAAGTAGCAAGATTGTAAATTTTAACTCAAATACTGTTGATACTGGTTATAATTTCAAGTACTAGTTACATTAAATGTAAATTACTAAGTGCTAGGATTGGGATTTTTCAGAACGTCTCAGATGCCTTAAAGCTGTTCTATAGTCTCTGCAAGAGCTGATTCATTCCCAGTTTACGCTAACTCCTAGAATGCAATTTTTTGAGTCTTAATCTATGGCATTGGGTGTTTATAAGGGTTCCCACAATTGGTGGGCTCTGGAGGATAACTTTTGCTCCAATATCCCCTAATTTCTTCAATAGTATTGCTCAGCTTCTCTACCACTACTTCAGGGTTGACCAAAGACCTCTGGGCCAAAGCAGCCCCAGAGGGATGCTGCATTTCTCTGCATTTGTGTCAAGATTTAATTCTCTGCATTTCTGTCTTCTCATCCACTAATTTTTTACTGTCTTGTTAGGACAGTGATCGCTTCAAGTAAATGTTTTACAACAAATTTTGTGCAAGTTTTCTAGTTGTTCTCAGTGAGAAGAGTGGTTTTAATTACCTAGTTTGCTACTATCAGTAAAGATAATTCCCCTTTTGTTTTTTTACATGTCATTTCATCTCTTTCTAATCTAGTTAAAATGTTTTCTTCATTTATTAAGCTTATTAAAAATAAGAGTTTTAATAGAATAGCATAAGATCCATTGAAAGTCAGAATCTCAGAATTCAATCATTAATATTATATTTAATATTTATAAGCCAAGGGTTTAACAGATTCATGGTATGCAATGCCCCATACCCAATTCTATCAATATTAAAATGGGCATAAGATTCATGCAAGCACATTTAACATCAATTTCCTTTACCTTAGCTAACTCTAAGGAAAAACATAGTGAACATAGATATAATATTAGGGATATGGGGAAAGTAGACTCCAAATATTTATAGCTTAGAAGACACACGAGAGATAGGAATACCATGAAGCTGAAAGAAAGGATAGAAATAAAGGTAGATATGTGCAGAAGACAAATTCCACTTTCTCTCAGTTTTCCTAGGATTTACTATGGCTCTTTGAAGCTGTTCTAGAATAGCTGGCAGTTCTCCTAGTATGCAAATAATGTTGAACTGTGGGTTCATATGAATCCTTCTCCCATCTCAGTTTCACAGCTTTATGCTTGGTTATTCTTGATAATGAAAACAAGGCCAGATTGTATGGCCAGTTAACAGGCTGGATGAGACAGCTACCAGAACTTAAATAAATAGAAGTTAGTCTTAAATAACTCAAAGGCTTTCAGTTGCTTTTCTTAGTGTGAATGAGCATTGTGTAGTCAGTTGGCAAGAGACGGACTCAGTTACTTTAATACTTCAAGTTTTGCTTAATGCAGATTTGTTCAGAAACTGCTTATGGAGTAGGGAAGATTTCCTGGTTAAGACAAAGTCTCTGATGACTGTTGAATAATGAGTATGAATTAGAAAGGTTGAAAAGGGCATGGGGGAAGGGCAATTGATGCGGGGAGACAATTAAGAGATATATTTTAAGATCTCATTATGTGAGAACCAAAGGAGCAATTTCTGACTCTAAAAAGACAAAAGTTTCTGACTTGAGTAATTGGGTGGGTGGATAATGGTGCCGTTTACTGTTATCAGAAATGCAGTTAGGTTGAAATCCTGAGATGCATCCATATTTAAGAACTGAGTTGAGAAAGAGGAGCAAAGCGCTTTGAGATAACATAGAAAACCCAGAGAGGGCTTCCCTGGTGGCGCAGTGATTGAGAGTCCGCCTACCGATGCAGGGGACACGGGTTCGTGCCCCGGTCCGGGAAGATCCCACATGCCGCGGAGCAGCTGGGCCCGTGAGCCATGGCTGCTGAGCCTGTGCGTCCGGAGCCTGTGCTCCACAACGGGAGAGGCCACGACAGTGAGAGGCCCATGTACCGCAAAAAAAAAAAAAAAAAAAAAAAAAAAACCCAGAGAAAGTAGTGTATTAGAAGCCAAGAGATTCGAGAGTTTCAAGAAATTAAGTACTCAAAGATGTCAAAAAAACCCTACATTTCTAAAGAAAAAATTTAACAAATTTTGTTTACTGTTATCCAATAAATAATAAATAAATATTGGACTTAACAATAAGTTGATGATTAAGTACTTTTATAGAGCAATTTTGGCATCAAAAATAAGATATCATTGAGTTAAGATGCAAAGGAAGTAAGTAACTGGAAATAACAAGGTCAGAGTAGACTTTCAAGACTTTATCTTAGTTATAGGGAGACGGGATGGTAACTGTAAAGAGGTGCAAGATTGATGGAGGGTTTGTTTGTTTTTTTTCCTCCAGAAGGAATAAACTTAAAGACTGAGAAAGACCCAAGGGAGTGATAGGATAAATATAAGAGAAAAAGTTCATAACTGATGGAGAAAATACCAAGTGAGAAAGAGCAGTCTTGATGGGAAGTACTAGAAAGTGGTTGGCTATAAAAAGGAGAGGACATTTTTAACAACTGAGGATAGGCGAAACTGCTTAATGAAGATGAAGATGTGAACATGTTTGTAGAAGATTAGTTGTGTAGATGATGCATGATCAGATGCTAAACCAAGCAAGATACATTGATTAAGCTGCACTCTGAAAACTCAGTTGAAGTTGATTTTAATATAAATGTTATAATTATGAGGAATGACAATTTGTAATAGTCATCCACATAATGAAGTCTCTAAATAAGATAAATTATACAGCGAACAAATCCAATAATAGATTTTCATAAAACTCTTGCATGCAAGACTGAAGTTGAATGACCATTATGGGATATACGGGAGTTGATAACGTTCCACAAAGGTTATATTCTCATCAGTTAGGCTACCCTGAGACTTCGAGGACATCCAGTCCGTCAACTAAAGAAAATGCCAGTTGTCAGGATACAGAGAATATATGAGACGGCAGAAATCAAAGAAGAGGACATGCCTAAAGATATGATACAACATAAGAGCTCAGAAAAGGGGTTTTGAAGATTTCACTACAACTCACTGCACCTAGTACTCTTTTATTTATATTAGCCTTTGCTATTTAGATAGAGATCACACATCCTTGTTTGCCTGGTCTACAAGTGTTGTCCCAGCCTCCTTTTCTATTCAGCATTTGTCATATGGAAAGCCTAGATTTAGGCACACCTAGCTGAATGTTAAAACTAAGAAAGGTCACGCTGGAGTTGAGTGAATATGCCAAGTTAGGAGAGCCAAGAAATTTAAATCAGATGGCCATGGCTGTTGGAGTTTGTCCTAAGCCACTCCTAGCCAATGCAGTTTGCTTTAATCTAATCTGACCTTGTTATGCTTGGTATTATAAGTTTAGCTGCTCAGACTATAGGAAATTAGCTAAGGCTGAACTACTGACCTGATGATAAAAATCTAATCTCAGGGAAAATGCCTAAGAGGCTCATAAACCCCTGGAACCTTTCTCAGGGTCTCCTAGGCTAAGAGTCAGTGCCCTAGAAAGAAGTAATTATTTGCCACCACAAGTGATCAGGAAAGGATTGTATTAACATTTTTTTTTAAGGAGAGAAAAGGGGGGAAAAAAGAAAAGAAAAATCAAATTAACATCTCCTCTTCTCCTGTTAACTTGCATTGCCTTCCTTCTTTTCCTTCCTCATCTCCCTCCCCATCCTGGAAAACTAACTTATAATTTGAATATTGTTTCTTGAATACAAAAATCAATGCAAAATATTCAATAAGCAGGTAAGGGATTTTATGCTTTAGCTCAATGATTTGCCAACTTTCACACTGTAAACACCTGGAGGGTTGTTAAAACACATTGCTGGGCCTGCCTTCAGAGTTTGATTCAATAGGTTTGGAGGAGAGTCAGATAATTGCATTTCTAAAGTTCCCAGGTGCTGCTGCTGCTGCCCCAGAACCACACCTGAGAACCACTGCCTAGTTCTACGTAGCTGCACAAAATACCCTCTTCCTTGTGTGGTACTTGAGAAATCCCCATTCATTTTCCCCCCACCACATGGCTTCTTAGAGTCAATGAAAATTCAGGTGTGCATTGAAATCCCAGATCACTCCCGATTAGCCATGTGCTTCAGGAGACTCTTTGTGACCCTCAGGATGCTCTTGTAAGAATAAAATTAGAACATGTTAAGCTAAATGGCTACCAAGCTGCCTGATCACAAATCCAAAAGTCCATTGTTACCAACACAATGCCTGTAGGAGATAAATAGCGTAAACGAGAGCATCCTGTGTTAAGCGTGCACAGCTTGGACATCTCAGCAGGCCAGAAAGAACTTGTGGGCAGTCACTGAAGCGACAGTTAGTTCACATCCTCGTACGACTGCAATTTTAATGATAATTGGCGATTTTAAAGACTACTTAATAAAATTAAACAGTAAACCACCGTTCTAATTTAGTGCTTCTTAAATTTTGGGGGGGTTCTAGACTTACTTTGAGAAACTCAGGAAAGCTATGGCCCCTTTTCCCAGGTTGGTGCATCCAATTCGTTGGGGAAACAGATCTCCTGCGGGATCTATGTTTTCCAAATTCAGAACCTCTGGCTCTCAGTGCTTCAGGTTGATCCCTTCCTGATGAACAAGCAGTCTCACAATCCTATGGGCTACATCTGAGAAGATTTCAAAATCAGAAGGCAGGAGCCTACTGACCAGTCAGTCTCTGTTTTTAACTCAATCCTCTTTTGTCCTAGAACTCAGCAGCTAGATTAGTTTCAGCTGTTGGGACAAAATACCATGAACTTTGTGGCCTAAAACAACACAGATTTATCTTATACCTCTGGAAGTCCAAAGTCCTAAAATCAGAGTGTTGGCAGGACTTCCTTCCTTCTGGAGGTTCTCGGAGAACCTGTTTTCTTGCCTTTTCCAGGTTCTTGCTAGAGACCACTAGCATTCTTTGGTCTATGGCATGGGCTTCCATCCTCAAAGACAACAGTTTAGCATCTTCAAATCTTTTTGCTTTCATCTTCCTGCCTCTGACTTTGATTCTGATTCCTCTGCTTTCCTCTCTTCCTTTATAAGGCCTCCTGTGATTACACTAGGCCCACCTGGATAAGCTAGGCTACACTTCTCATCTCAATATCTTTAACTCAATTGTATCTGTAAAGTCCCTTTTGTATTTAAGGTAGCATATTCACAGGTTCTGGAAATTAGGACATAGAAATCTTAGGGTGTATGTGGGAGAGACATTATTCTCTCCACCACAGCATTAATTGCATTTACATCTTTCTAACATGCACTAGCTCTTGTTTGATTACCTTTACTTTCAAGACCAGTCAAATAAAATGAATAATAACTGTGGATTTCAGTTAATATCTTAAACTTACTTCTAACATTTGGTAGAAGTTAAAAGTTCTAACAGTACTTAGTAGAAGTTATTACTTCTAACAACAGCCTCTCCAATGAATTGTGAAAAACTTCTAAAATTAGATGCTGGTAGCCACAAGTTAATAATTTTGCTTCCAATTCTCTAATGTAAAACCTGTACACTATGGAAACATGGTCTAATGATCCTATATTTTGAGATCAATTGAGAAACTATAGAAAAAGAACAAAGTAGGGGCTTCCCTGGTGGCACAGTGGTTAAGAATCTGCCTGCCAATGCAGGAGACATGGGTTCAATCCCTGGTCTGGGAAGATACCACATGCTGCAGAGTAACTAACCCTGTGTGCCATAACTACTGAGCCTGTGCTCTAGAGCCCATGAACCACAACTACTGAGCCCATGTGCCACAACTACTGAAGCCCACACACCTAGAGCCCATGCTCCCAACAAGAGAAGCCACCACAATGAGAAGCCTGCACACTGCAACGAAGAGTAGCCCCTGCTCACCGCAACCAGAGAAAAGCCCACGTGCAGCAACGAAGACCCAATGCAGCCAAAAATAAAATAAAATAAAATAAAAATTTATTTTAATAAATAAATTTATTTAAAAAAAGGAAAAAGAACATAGTGGGCAGCTTATCTTAAAAGTACAATGTAATCAATCAAAGCTCTTGCACTTAAAGTGTAAAAAACACCATGAACATGCAATGAGAAAGACATGACTTCACAGAAATATTGTCAAAAATAAACTGTTATAGTTTTTTTTAGCTGACTCCATGATCAATACGAGTTTTTTAAGATAATGCAATTTTAAGCTGCATTAATAGTACTATATTTAGAAAAGGGGATAACATTCATTCATTCATAAAAGATCGTTTTGAAAGCATCTATGTGCCAAGTACTATGCTAGACAATGGAGATACTCTCCACTTTGTACTGCTACTCTGTCCTCATTAAAAAAAAAAAAAAAGAAAAAGTTAGGTTCATATAACCTGGATAAAAAAATGACATTACCGTTACAGGAAAACGCTTAAACTTTAAACTCAATAAAATCTTTGTGCAACAATTTTTTCTGAATTATTACATCTGATCATGCAGATTTATTAGCAAAAATGCACTTTAAAATGTTTATTGTCATCTACATAATGCATCTGTTTTTCAAAATGTTCAAACATCATCAACAGTTTGAAAATTTTTTCTTTTCTGTTTTAATTTTGCTTATATTCCTCCTAAATATCTCTCACCATGAACTGTAATCATTTATAGAATTTTAATTCTATTATTTTTAACTAAACTTCTAATATATTGCAATTTTATGCTGCAATAAGACTAGTAAAAGAGATATTTTAAAATAAAAGATAATTTTTAAGCAAATGATTATGTAGTTGACACTCTAAATTGTCTCAACCTTTTCCACAGACTCAAATCTCTGTTTTATTTATCTGTATATTTCAGATATACACATATTCTTAAAATTCCAAATTGATATGTAAGTGAGCAGATGCTATTTGTGTTAAAAGTTTTATGCCAAAGAAGTAATTAATTCCTCTCCTTCAGTAAAGTAAACACAGAAGAAGATGGGAAAACATGAGCAGTGACTGGTGAATGTATCAGGTCACAAACTCAGGTGCACAGGAAGTGAAACTAGTTCTGGTTAACTTTTGATCACTTCACTTCACTTCACCTGCTGAGTTGTCCATCATTCCAATAGCCCATCTGGTCTGCAGATCAGACCAGTGGCACATCAGTGGCAGCTGAGTCATCCTTCTCCCCAACTTTATAGCTTTTTATTCCAATTCTTTCGTTACTATCATGCCCCTCTTAAAAGCTTGGGAAAATACTTTGCTGTGCTCCCAAGCCATGCTGGCACAAGAAGAAATTCTCCCATGCTATCTCAGACCATTTTTGCCTAAACAAAATTTGTTTAAAAAAAGTTTGTTCTCTAAGTCTGTGAGTCTGTTTCTGTTTTGTAAATAAGTTTATTTGTATCATGTTTTTAGATTCTGCATACAAGCGATATCATACAATATTTCTGTTTCTCTGTCTGACTTACTTCACTCAGTATGACAATCTCTAGGCCCATCCATGTTGCTGCAAATGGCATTATTTCATTCTTTTTAATGGCTGAGGAATATTCCATTGTATATCTTCTTTATCATACCATATCTTCTTTATCCATTCTTCTGTTTATGGACATTTAGGATGCTTCCATGTCTTAGCTATTGTAAACAGCCCTGCAATGAACATTGGGGTGCATGTATCCTTTCGGACCATATTTTTCTCCAGGTACATGCCCAGGAGTGGGATTACAGGATCATATGGTAGCTCTATTTTTAGTTTCTTAAGGAACCTCCATACTGTTCTCCATAGTGGCTACACCAATTTACATTCCCACCAACAGTGTAGAAGGGTTCTCAGGATGCCTTTATTTTTTTTTTAATAAATTTATTTTATTTATTTATTTTTGGTTGCATTGGGTCTTCATTGCTGTGTGTGGGCTTTCTCATTGCAGTGGCTTCTCTTGCCACGGAGCACGGGCTCTAGGCACATGGGCTCAGTAGTTGTGGCACGTAGGCTCTAGAAGAGCACAGGCTCAGTAGTTGTGGCTCATGGGCTTAGTTGCTCCGTGGCATGCAGGATCCTCCCAGACCAGGGCTTGAACCCATGTCCCCTGCATTAGCAGGCGGATTCTTAACCACTGCACCACCAGAGTAGCCCTTCTCAGGATATTTTCAATGACAGCTAACTAAAGGGACTTTATTGCCTCCCATAAATAAAAGTCCAGATGAAGAACAAATTGTAGAGTGGTCCAATTAGGGCCTTTGCTCCATTTCTCTGCAGTTGTCAACTCTGCACTTCCATATGTATGTGTCAGGTTTTTTTTTGTTTTGTTTTTTGGGTTTTTTTTTTAGCTTGATTCCCCTTATCATTGTAACAGAACTGCCATCAACAATTATGGCAACCTGCGCCCTTATTCACATCTGGCTGGAAAGTCTGGCTTTCCATTGCTGTCCATTAAAAGTAAGGAAGGACCTCCTCAGAAAACTTGCCCTGGTGTCTCATTAATTAGAATATGAGGCTCATTTCTATTCTTAACAAGTCACTGGTAAAGGCAATAGCAAGACCAACCACTTCTAGCCCATGAAATCGTTACACAAATCTTATAAATAGAAGGAGAAAATCATCATCATCATTATCATTACCATCACTATAATCAACATTCCAGGTAGGTTTAGGAAATTAAACATATTGGTCATTTATGGACTTATTTTTTCTACTAGAGACCTCCACTCCTGCATCTTGACAGTTACAGTCCAGGGACCTATTCCCTAAGCATGGAGCTTCAAGCAGGCTTTTTCTAAATTTCTTATATCCAAATCTTTCCTTCTCATGCCCCCTCCTGCAAGCCTTCCCCATCAAGCACATTCTCTCTCCTTGGGGGGTCTGCTAAATAAAA
The DNA here is from genome assembly GCF_964341445.2 of Mesoplodon mirus. Lineage (NCBI taxonomy): Eukaryota > Metazoa > Chordata > Mammalia > Artiodactyla > Ziphiidae > Mesoplodon > Mesoplodon mirus. The sequence continues at coordinate 77,273,579 of NC_138980.1, forward strand.
GTAAATAAATATATTATATACTATTCATTCATTTAATTGCCATTTAATTAAACTCCTTGTTTTTACTGACCTTGATAGCTTTAAAGAATACAAGACAAGTATTTTGTAGAATGTTCTTAACTGGGATTTGTCTGATTTCTTTTTCATATAAGACTGGGGTTGTCTATAGGTTATTGCCTACATATTGCCTTTTTTTAGTCCAGTGTCAATAACTAACATCTAAGGAAAGCATATGAGAAATCTGTATTATTGCTTTGCTCTTCTCATATATAGAACTTTCCCACATGTCCTGTAAAAAATTGATTCATTTTACTACAAAACTCCATTTGATCTAAACGTCTTTCATGTTTTCATACAGCACAAAATTAGATCATAATAGCTTCAAATAACATTCTCTTTTTGGATTTAAATAGTTTATGAAGGTAATTAAATAGTTAAATCAGGTGTTTTGATGCAGATCAAAGACAATTGACCATTCATAGACTTCCTCTTTAAGCTTAATAGTTTGGCTTGCTTACCAATCACCAAAATATTTGACTGACACAGGATTTACAGGCATAGGTTTGATCATTAGCTTTGATATAAACCAATTAGTTCATATTTCTCCCTTACTGGTTTTCTCGGCACCATCAAAAAAGAATTGCCTTTTTGTTTACCTACCTCAGTCTGACAGAAATTTGTTCATTATGTTATTGCCTTTTTGGCATAAGCTTTCATGTATCATCTTCAATATTTTTAGCTTGTCTTCATGAGAATATAATATCTGGTCTGAATACTGCAGCTCTTAATATATGGAGAATTGCTTTAATTTTCCATTAAGTTATTGACAATTTATAAAACATATATTTATAGAAAATGGTATTTTTTGGTCTCAGATGTCCAGTTAGAGATAATAGTACATTCAAGAAATAGCACAAAGAGCCACAATATAAAAAGATAGCAAATGCGTTACCTATTTCCATTCCCACATCTGGCAGCTTGGGGTCAGCACAAGTTTATCTTTGACCCACCCATTACTGATAACGCATTCCTTGTTCTCATTCATCGTGCACAATGAAGCCATAGTAATTGCTTGGCTGCTCTTCCTATTTCAGATGTAATTCACAAACAACTAGAAAGAAGTAACATAGCTGTCAATTGTGAATCATCCTAGAAGACCCCCAAGAAGCACAGTCAATGAACAGTCCTCTGAGTATCTATCGGTAGAGAGGCTTCTTTGTAATTCTATGTCAAGATTAAAAGTTAGGGAATTGAACTTTAAGTTCAAGCCAGAATTAATCTAATTTCCATTTGAAAAGGCAAGATTTCAGCACTTAATTTCAGGCAATTTTGGCTTCTCTTCCTTCTATCATTTCTCTTGACATTGGGTCTTAAGTTTTTGAGAGTGTGCTAAGGATACTTGGGGAGGAGGGGGGTATTGGGGCTGCTTAAATAAAGTATGATATAGGCATCAAAAACTACTGTAAAAAGTGAGAAAGCTCTTTGTATACTAATTTGGAAAGATCTCCCATATACATTATTAAATGGAAAACTTGAGGTACAGAATAGTATTTTATATGCTTGAAATGGGCAAAGAAATAAGAATATGTATTTATACTTATTATATCTTCATAAAGACACACTGAAAGTTTTCACAAGAAATGAATAAAAATGGTTCTCTACTAAGGGCAGGAGACAAGTCAGGATGGAACCAAGACTCATCAATGTATCTTTTCATCTTGCTTTATGTATTGTTTTATTTAAAACCAGATGGTCTATTTAAAAGAAAATACAAATAAAATATTTAAATTCTCTCTTGACTCCACATACACTTCAAGCTCTTTCTCTGTCCCCATTTAATGCAAAATTTCATAAAATTATCTCTACTTTCTCACCTACCATTCACTCTTCAACGTATCTGAACCTGTCTTATTGCCTCCCCACCAGTACTCTTGCTGAAGTCATTAATGATACGTATTTTGCCAAACCCATGTAACAGTTTTCTTTCTAGCCCCGTCTTTCTAGATCAATCTGTATCATTCTACACTATTGACTATTACCTTGTTAGGTCTGTGACACAGTAGCACTCACTTACCTCTTATTTCTCTGATCACTCCGGTGTTTCCACTTCCATCTGAGCTCTAACTGTTGGTTCTCCTTATACGTTGGTCCTAGGCTCTCTGGGCTTGGTCTTGGGTCATCTTTCATCCTGCTACTAGAAGGTGTCCTTGAGCTCCTTAACATTTACATTTATGTGGCAACTCCAAAATTTTATCTGTAACTCAGACCACCCACTGAGCTCTAGACTGGTGGGGACATGCACTCTTGGATTATTCCCAGTACCGTGTTACCACAGACAATGCCCAAGTCAATGACCTTGTAAATATTTCTTTCTGCGTACAGCCAGGTGCATCTGTTTGAATAAATTCCCAGAAATGAGATCACCAGACCAAAGACACATGTTTTAAAATGTTAATAGATTTTGCTAAACTGATTTCTATGGGGTTATATAACTTTACACTTGCATTAGCAATATATGAGGGCCTTTTTCCTTATTCCCTTGCCAACTGTTGTGAAACTTTTGAATTTTGCCAATGTGATAAGTGAAAAATAGAAGCAAAGAGTATTTCCAGTACATGTTTCCCTTATTATGAATAAGGTTGAACATTTTTTACACTTAATTATTTTCTCTGAACTGCTTATGTTCATAACCTTTGTTTTTTTTTGTTGTTGTTGTTGTTTTTGTTTGTTTTTTTTACTGTGTTACTTATCTTTTCTAAGAGATCTTTATTTAAGAGATTACCTCTTATCTGTGATACAAGTTGCAGATATTCCCCCAGTTTTTCATTTGTCATTTGATTTTGTGGTGTTTTTTTCCCAAGCAGAAATTTCTCATTTTCTTTTTTTTCTTTCTCCTTCTCCTCTTTCTCCTCCTTCTCCTTTCTCCTCCTTCTCTTCTTCTCTCTCTTTCATGTTTCCTCCCCACTCTCTCCTGCCCCTTTCAGTCTCCTCTCTTTCCTGTCCTTCCTTTTATATACTCAAATATCTTTATCTTTCCATTTTGATTTGCAAATTTTGAGTTATAGTTGGAAAGGCTTTTGCCTCTCCAGTGTTATAAAGGAATTGGTCCATATTTTCTTTCAGTGTTTCACATTTAAATATTTCAAGTGCTTAGAGGTTATCCTTATATACAGTGTGTGGTATGAATTTATCTTTTCCAGATGGCAATCTTGTTGTTTCAAGAAGATTTATTTAAAATTTCATCTTTGTCCTATTGCTGTCATACTGTGTACTAAATTCTTGTCTTTGTTTCAAACTTTTGATCATTTTCCATTGGCCTACCTGTCTATTCATGAACCAGGGACACACTGCTTTAATTGCTGAGAGTTTATAATATGTTTTATTTATTTATTTTTTAAATTAATTTATTTATTTTTGGCTGCATTGGGTCTTTGTTGCTGCACGTGGGCTTCTCATTGTGGTGGCTTCTCTCATTGTGGAGCATGGGCTCTAGGTGCGTGGGCTTCAGTAGTTGTGGCTCGCTGGCTTCAGTAGTTGTGGCTTGCTGGCTTCAGTAGTTGTGGCTCACGGGCTCTAGAGCACAGGCTCAGTAATTGTGGCACATGGGCTTAGTTGCTCCACAGCATGTGGGATCTTCCTGGACAAGGGACTGAACCCATGTGCCCTGCGTTGGTAGGTGGATTCTTAACCACTGCGCCATCAGGGAAGCCCTTATAATATGTTTTAATATGAGATATGACTCATTAGCCCTCATGGCTCTTCTTTTTTCAAAATTATCTTAGATATTTTTCCACACATACTTTAAAATCACCTTGTCTAGTTCTAGAATAGGGAAGTCTTTTTAAATATGGAAAATAACAGGACATACTTATATACTGAGGAAAATAATCAAATAGAGAGGAGAGGTTAAATTCAGAGGTGAAAGGGAGATAATCAGGAAAAATTCTTAAGTGGGACAGAGAAGATGAGTTTCAGAACATATATAATAAGAATGGCTTTTGATAGTAAAAGGAACATTCATTTCATGGCAAGAAAAATGAAAGTAATTGGCATATAGACTTAAATTTTTTGAATGCTATGAAAATGATGGTGTTCCCATATGGTGACTTATGTATTCTCAATTAAGTGTGAGGGGAGCTATCAGCTGAATGGAGTGGGGTGGATGAGGAATGGAAGATTGGGAAAGCATGAGGAAGTATTATATAGTGAAGAAAACATGAGAAACCAATTGGTTTAATGAAGATTGGGATTGACTGATGACATAAATTAGAGAGAGAAGAAGGCTGTGAGCCCTTTGATGAAGTTTTCAGAGGATGTGGTGGCAGAATCAAGACATGAGGATGTTATAGCAAGATTGCAGGGTCCTCACAGGACCAGGAATCATAATAGTCCAGAAGGGACCATGAGGTACACAGAGCATAACCTCTGGACCACAACATTTGGGGTATATGAGTATTTACCAACTCCACTTTAGTGGACCAAAGGGAAAATGGTACCCTCCAGGGACAGCCACATTTCCAATAAGGCAAATAGTTGGAAGGATGGGTTTGATAAGACATTGAGGGTTTATAGGGGATTTGGTATGCATAGATCTGGGTTCCAAGAGGGCCTAGAGGAAACTCTGGGAAGCAGGGAAAGTTAGAGAATGAGAATAAAGAAATGGGACACAATACATAGCCAGAGCTCAGAATCTTAGGGGAGTTGTTAAAATGCAAGTTCCCAGGACCTATATTCAACAGAGTTTCTGATTCAGGAGAGTTGGGTAGCACCTGAGAATCTGCATATTAAAAGATGCAAAAATGATTGTTACTCTGGCCTTGAGAACCATGTCTCTTGTTGGAGGCTGGGGACTGTGGCAATAAGAGCTTCCTGCAGTAGTTTGATGAAGAGGAGGAAGCATCACTCTTCACAAGATCAGGTTGTGTTGACTGAGAAACGCAATCGTACTTTCACTCTCTCACCTCACTGTTGAAATGTGACAGAGTACACAGCTGTATGGTAATCATACAGCTATGCCCCTGTCTCCAGAAGGATGTGAGTCAAATAGTTTACATAGACTAAATGTCAGATTAAATCAAGAGACCAAAATTCTGACTAAGGAAAAGACAATGAAAGCACTGCAAGAGGTTAGTAAACTCCATAGACAGTTTTAGTACTGCATTTTAACTTTGACTTTTAATTTGGTGAAGACATTGCCCAGAGCTTTCTGGTCCGAAAACCACAGTCTCAATAATAAATCCTTTCACTAGTAAAAAAGCAGATGTAACAAACAATGAAAGATCATCAATAATGTGGTTCAAACTTGATTTTTGTTACACATTTTAAAATTTACTTACAAATTTACTGATATGTAGGCAGAATTAACAGCCAGTGTTCTTCCTCAAGAAGACAACACTCATGTATGAAGTTTATAAAAAATATCAGATGCTTTTTCCTCTTCTCTTGAACTGTCTTAATTCATCTTAAATATGTCAACAAGTGGTAGAGTCTACAGGGAAGTGAATTTTATTGAGGGAGAAAATGACAACCTAAAAATTACTTCTACTGAGAAAGGCTGAGTATCTTAAATTCCCCCCTGTAATAACACTTAATTCAATTCTCTGCTATCTGTCTTATGCTTTCCTTAAAGATGCCAAGATACTTAACTTTAAAATTGTCTTGAAAGCATACATAAGCAGTGTATGGCAGTTTTTCAATTCAAATGACACAGAGGGTAAAGAGTAAAAAGTAAAAACCCACCCATTCCCCATCCAATTCTATACTTAATTAATTAGACTATCTGAAACTGTCCTTGTAAATATTTATATGTCTCAATGTATTTTTAACAATTTATAAATACCCTTTGTAACCTCCATTCTTACTGATATAACATGGAAATTATTCCATGTCAGCACATGCTGACTTTTCAGTCACTCTTTGTAATCATTGCAGAGCAACACAAAATATGGATTCTACCAATATTTATTTTACTTTTCTATATTTTAAGTTGTCTTCAATTTTTCAATTAATAATGTTGCCCTGAACTGAATATAATCTGACATAAATACTGGCTCACTATCAATAACTTTTTATTCCTAGAAGTAGAATTGTTGGGTCAAATATACATGCATTTTATATTCTGATAGGTACTATCCTCCAGAAAGTTGAACCCATTTATAGGCCCACCAACAATGCCTATAAGAGTTCTATTTTTAGTATGTTGCCAGCTCTAGACAGATCCAATCTTTTTAATTGTTCAAATCTCATTGGTAAAAAGTATCTCATCCTTATTTTAAGTTACAGTTTCCTAATTTGTAATGAATCTTAAGATTTCTTTCCCCAGTGCTTCATAGACATCTATAATTTTTCCATTGAATTTCACATTCCCTATGCTATAATTATTATTTGCATTATATCTACACAGAGTATAAGCCCCCAAAACAGTATTACAAATTATGCTTTAAACAATGAAATAATATTTTTTAAACAAAGAAATAACAAAATCTTTTATATTTACCCACATATCAACCATTTTCAGTACTCTTCATTCCTTCCTGAAGATAGGAGTTTCTACTTGCTCTTATTTTTCCTTGGTCTATAGAAGCTACCATCTTATTTCTTCTAATACACGATTCCTGGCTATAAATTTTTTTTATCTGAAACTTCTTTTATTTCATTTTCATCCTTATAGAATACATTTCTGGCATATAGAATTCTGGCTTCAGTTATTTATCATTTTAAAAATATTATTCCATTTTCTTCTGTCTTTCATAGTTTCAATGAGGAGTCAGCCATAATTCAAACTGGCGGTTTATTCTATTATTATTTTTTAAAATGTTTATTTCTTTATTTTTGGCTGTGTTGAGTCTTCGCTGTTGCACATGGGCCTTCTCTAGTTGCAGAGAGCGGGGGCTACTCTTCATTGTGGTGCACGAGCTTCTCATTGTGGTGACTGCTCATTGCAGTGGCTTCTCTTGTTGTGGAGCACGGGCTTTAGGTGCATAGGCTTTAGTAGTTGTGGCACGTGGGCTCAGTAGTTGTGGCTCACAGGCTCTAGAGTGCAGGCTCAGTAGCTGTGGTGCATGGATTTCATTGCTCCATGGCATGTGGGATCTTCCCAGACCAGGGATCAAACCCATGTCCCCTGCATTGGCAGGAGAATTCTTAACCACTGTGCCACCAGGGAAGTCCTTTATTATTATTTTTAATGTAACATGCTGTTTTATTCTCTAACTACTGTCAAGAATTTCTCTTTATCTGTAGTTTCCAGCAGTGTGATCATAATGTGCCTAGGTATGGTTTTCTTTGTATTTTTCCAGTTTGAGGTTTGCTGAGCTTCTGGTATACTGAAAAAATTTTATGTCTATTGCCAAGATTGCTTTCAAAAATAACCCTCAAACCCTCAAACCTGTGCTGTACAGTAGCTCCCTGTTGGTTATCTATTTTAAATATAGCAGTGTGTACATGTCAACCCAAAACGCCCAATCTCCCCTCCCATAACCATAAATTTGTTGTCTAAATTTGTGAGTCTGTTTCTGTTTTGTAAATAAGTTCAATTTGTATCATTTTTTAGGTTCTGCATATAAATGATATCATATGATATTTGTCTTTCTCTGTCTGATATACTTAACTTAGTATGATAATCTCCAGGTTCATCCATGTTGCTGCAAATGGCACTATTTCATTCTTCTTAATGGCTAATATTCCGTTGTATATAAGTACCGCATCTTCTTTATTGATTCATCTGTTGATGGACATTTAGGTTGCTTCCATGTGTTAGCTATTGTAAACAATGCTGCAATGAACATTGGGGTACGTGTATACTTTTGAACAATGGTTTTCTCTGGATATATACCCAGGAGTAGGATTGCTGGATCATATGGTAGCTCTATTTTGGTTTCTTAAGGAACCCCCATACTGTTCTCCATAGTAGCTGTATCACTTTACATTTCCACCAACAGTGTAGGAGGGGTCCCTTTCTCCACACCCTCTCCAGCATTTATTGTTTGCAGACTTTTTTTTTTTTTTTTTTTACGGTACACAGGCCTCTCACTGCTGTGGCCTCTCCTGTCGTGGAGCACAGCCTCCGGACGCGCAGGTTCAGCGGCCATGGCTCACGGGCCCAGCTGCTCCGCAGCATGTGGGATCCTCCCGAACTGGGGCACGAACCCGTGTCCCCAGCATCGGCAGGCAGACTCCCAACCACTGTGCCACAAGGGAAGCCCTTTTTGAAGACTTTTTAATGATGGCCATTCTGACTGGTGTGAGGTGATATCTCATTGTCTTATTTTTTTTTAAAAACATCTTTATTGTAGTATCTCATTGTCATTTTGGTTTGCATTTCTCTAACAATTAGTGTTGTTGAGCATCTTTTCATGTGCCTCTTGGCCATCTGTATGTCATCTTTGGAGAAAAGTCTATTTAGATCTGCAAATTTTTTGATTTGGTTTTTTTTTGTGATATTGAGCCACATGAGTTATTTGTAAATTTTGGAGATTAATCCCTTGTCGGTTGGATTGTATGCAAATATTTCCTCCCATTCTGTGGGTTGTCTTTTTGTTTTGTTTATGGTTTCCTTTGCTGTGCAAAAGCTTTTGAGTTTAATTAGGTTCCATTTGTATATTTTTGTTTTTATTTCCATTACTCTAGGAGGTAGGTCAAAAAAGACCTTGCTGTGATTTATGTCAAAGAGTGTTCTTCCTATGTTTTCCTCTAAGAGTTTTATAGTGTTCAATCTTACATTTAGGTCTTTAATCCATTTTGTGTTTATTTTTTGTGTATGGTGTTAAAGAATGTTCTAATTTTTTAATATGCAGCTGTCCAGTTTTTCCAGCACCATTTATTGAAGAGACTATCTTTTCTCCATTTTAGGGTCTTGCCTCCTTTGTTGTATATTAATTGACCATAGGTGCGTGGGTTTATTTCTGGGCTTTCTATCCTGTTCCATTGATCTATATTTCTGTTTTTGTGCCAGTACCATACTGTTTTGATGATGGTAGCTTTGTAGTATAGTCTGAAGCCAGGGCGGCTGATTCCTCCAGCTCTGTTTTTCTTTCTCAAGATTGCTTTGGCTATTTGGGGTCTTTTGTGTTGCCATACAGGTTTTAAGATTCTATTGTTGTTTTTCTAGTTCTGTGAAAAATGCCATTGGTAATTTGATAGGGATTGCATTGAATCTGTAGATTGCTTTGGGTAGTATAGTCATTTTGACAATATTGATTCTTCCAATCCAAGAACATGGTATTTCTTTCCATCTGTTTGTGTCATCTTCTATTTCTTTCATCAGCATCTTACAGTTTTCAGAGTACAGGTCTTTTGCCTCTTTAGGTAGGTTTATTCCTAGGTATTTTATTTTTTTGATGTGATAATAAATGGTATTGTTTCTTTAATTTCTCTTTCTGATCTTTCATTGTTAGTGTATAGAAATGCAACAGGTTTTTGTGTATTTATTTTGTATCCTGCAACTTTACTGAATTCATTGATGAGCTCTATTACTTTTCTGGTAGCATCTTTAGGATTTTCTATGTCAGGTCATCTGCGAACAGTGACAGTTTTACTTCTTTTCTGATTTGGATTCCTTTTATTTCTTTTCCTTCTCTGATTGCCGTGGCTAGGACTTCCAAAACTATGTTGAATAAGAGTGGCGAGAGTGGACATCCTTGTCTTCTTCCTGATCTTAGTGGAAATGCTTTCAATTTTTCACCATTGAGTATGATGTTTGCTGTGGGTTTATCATATATGGCCTTTACTATGTTGAGGTAGGTTCCCTCTATGCCCACTTTCAGGAGAGTTTTTACCATAAATGGGTGTTGAATTTTGTCAAAAGCTTTTTCTGCATCTATTGAGATGATCATATGGTTTTTATTCTTCAATTTGTTAATATGGTGTATTACATTGATTGATTTGTGTATATTAAAGAATCCTTGCATTCCTGGGATACATCCCACTTGATCATGGTGTATGATCCTTTTAATATGTTGTTGGATTCTGTTTGCTAGTATTTTGTTCAGGGTTTTTGTATCTATGTTCAGTGATATTGGTCTATAATTTTATTTTTTTGTGATATATTTTTCTGGTTTTGGTATCAGGGTGATGGTGGCCTCATATAACGAGTTTGAGAGTGCTCCTCTGCAATTTTTTGGAATAGTTTCAGAAGTCTATGTGTTAACTCTTCTCTGATTGTTTGATAGAATTTGCCTGTGAAGCCATCTGGTCCTGGACTTTTTTTTGTTGCAAGTTTTTAAATCACAGTTTCAATTTCAGTACTTGTGATTGGCCTGTTCACATTTTCTATTTCTACATGGTTCAATCTTGGAAGATTGTACCTTTCTAAGAATTTGTCCATTTCTTCTAGGTTGTCCATTTTATTGGCATATAGTTGCTTGTAGTAGTCTCTTATGATCCTCTTGATGAGTCTGGCTAAAGGTTTATCAATTTTGTTTATCTTTTCAAAGAACCAGCTTTTAGTTTCATTTTTCTTTTCTATTATTTTCTTCATCTCTATTTCATTTATTTCTGCTCTGATCTTTATGATTTCTTTCCTTTTACTAGCTATGGGTTTTGTTTGTTCTTCTTTCTCTATTTGCTTTAGGTGTAAGGTTAGGTTATTTGAGATTTTTCTTGTTTCCTGAGGTAAGACTATATTGCTATAAACTTCCCTCTTAAAACTGATTTGCTGCATCCCATAGGTTTTGGATAATTGTGCCTTCATTTTCATCTGTCTCTAGGTATTTTTTGATTTCCTCTTTGACTTCTTCAGTGATCCATTGGTTGTTTAGTAGTATATCGTTTAGCCTCCACGTGTTTGTGTTTTTTACAGTTTTTTTTTTTCTTGTAGTTCATTTCTAATCTCATAGCTTTATGGTAGGAAAAGATGCTTGATATGATTTCAATTTTCTTAAATTTACTGAGGCTTGCTTTGTGGACCAGCATTTGATCAATCCTGGAGAATGTTCCATATGCACTTGAGCAGAATATGTATTCTGCTTTTAGAATGGAATGCTCTTTAAATATCAATTAATTCCATTTGGTCTGAAGTTTCATTTAAGGCCTGTGTTTCCTTATTGATTTTCTGTCTGGATGAGATGTCCACTGATTTAATTGGGGTGTTAAAACTCCCCCACTATTATTGTGTTACTGTCACTTTGTCCTTTTATGGCTGTTAGTATCTGCCTTATGTATTGAGGCACTCTTATATTGGGTGCCTATATATTAACAATTGTTATATCTTCTTCTTGGATTGATCCCTTGATCATTATGTAATTTCCTTCTTTGTCCCTTGTAACAGTCTTTATTTTAAAATCTATTTTGTCTGATATGAGTATTGCTATTCCAGCTTTATTTTGGTTTCCATTTGCATGGAAGAACTTTCTCCATCCCCTCACTTTCAGTTTGTATGTGTCCCTAGATCTAAAGTGGGTCTCTTGTAGACAGTGTACAAAATAAGACAGGTCTTATATTTTGTATCCATTCAGCCAGTCTACGTCTCTTGGTTGGAGCATTTAATCCGTGTATATTTAAGGTAATTATCGATATGTATGTTCTTATTGCCATTTTGTTAATTGTTTTGGATGTGTTTTTGTAGGTCTTTTTTCTTACCTTCCTCTTTTGTTCTCTTCTCTTGTGATTTGATGACTAACTTTAGTGTGGTGTTTGGATTCCCTTTTATTTTTTTGTGTGTGCATCTATTATCGATTTTCAGTTTGCAGTTACCATGAGGTTTTGATGTGGCCATCTATATATAAACAAGATTGTTTTCAGTTGCTGGTCTTTTAATTTCAGATGCATTTCCAATATCCTACGTTGTGCTTTCCTCATCTCACAATTGCTTGTTTTGATATCATATTTGTGTGTGAATGATTTCCTTCCTTTATTGTATGGTTGGCTTTATCAGTGAGCTTTTCTATTCATAATTTTCTTGTTTCTAGTTGTGGCCTTTTCTTTTTCACCTAGAGAATTTCCTTTAGTATTTGTTGCAAAACTGGTCTGGTGGTGCTGAATTCGGTTAGCTTTTGCTTGTCTGTAAAGCTTCTGATTTCTCTGTCAAATCTGAATGAGAGCCTTGCTGGGTAGAGTATTCTTGGTTGTAGATTCTACCCCTTCATCACTTTATATTGTGCCATTCCCTTCTGGCCTGCAGAGTTTCTGCTGAGAAATTGGCCAATAACCTTATGGGAGTTCCCTTGTATGTTATTTTTGCTTTTCCCTTGTTGCTTTTAATATTTTTTCGTTGTCTTTATTTTTTGTCAGTTCGATTACTATGTGTCTCAGTGTGTTCCTCCTTGGGTATATCCTGCTTGGGACTCTCTCTGGACTTGGGTGACTGTTTCCTTTCCCATGTTAGGGAAGTTTTCAGCTATTATCTCTTCAAATACTTTCTAAGGTCCTTTCTCCCACTCTTTTCCTTCTGGGACCCCTATCATGCAATTGTTGGTGTGTTTAATTTTGTCCCAGATATCTCTTAGACTGTCTCCATTCCTTTTCATTCTTTTTGCTTTATTCTGTTCTGTAGCAGTGAATTCCACCATTCTGTCTTCCAGCTCACTTATCCATTCTTCTGCCTCAGTTACTCTGCTTTTGATTCCTTCTAGTGCATTTTTCATTTCAGTTATTGTATTGTTCATCTGTTTGTTTGTTCTTTAGTTGTTTTAGGTCTTTGTTAAACATTTCTTGTATTTTCTCTATCTGTGCCTCTATCTTTTTCTGAGATCTTGGATCATAGTGAGTATCATTACTTTGTATTCTTTTTCCAGTAGATTGCCTATCTCCACTTCACTTAGTTGTTCTTCTGGAGTTTTATCTTGTTCCTTCATCTAGGATATATTCCTCTGCGGTCTCATTTTGTCTGGCTTTCTGTGATTGTGGTTTCCATTCTGCAGGCTGCAAGGTTGTAGTTTGTCTTACTTCTGCTGTCTTCCCCTGGTGGATGAGGCTGTCTAAGAGGCTTGTGCAGGCTTCCATTTGGGAGGGACTGGTTTCTGCCCACTGGTAGGTGGAGTTGGGTCTTATCCCTCTGGTGGGCAGGGCTGAGTCATGGAGTGTGTCATTCAGGCAGCTGTGTGCTCAGGAACACTTTAAGCAGCCTGTCTGCTGATGGGTGGGGCTGTGTTCTTGCCCTGTTGGTTGTTTGGCCTGAGGTGTCCCAACACTGGAGCCTACAGGCTACTGTGTTGGGCTAGGTCTTGTTGAGAAAATGGTGGCCTCCAAGAGGGCTCACACCAATGAGTATTCCCCAGAATTACTGCTGCCAGTGTCCTTGTCCCTGTAGCTAACCACAGCCACCCCTCCACCTCCATAGGAGACCCTCCAGTACTACCAGGTAGGTCTCGCCCTGTCTCTTATGAGTTCACTGCTTTTTTCCCTGGGTTTTGGTGCATATGCGACCCTGTGTGGACCCTCCAAGAGTGGAGTTTCTGTTTCCCCCAGTCCTGTGGAATTCCTGTGATCTAACCCTGATGGACTTCAAAGCTAGATTCTCTGGGGGCTCCTCCTCCAATTGCCAGACCCCCAGGCTGGGGAGCCTGACATGTGGCTCAGAACTTTTACTCCTGTGGGAGAACTTCTGTGGTATAATTATTTTCCAGTTTGTGGGTCATCCACCTGGCATGTATGGAATTTGATTTTATCGTGATTGCACCCCTCTTACAGTCTCATTGTAGCTTCTTCTTTGTCTTTGGATGTAGGGTATCTTTTTTTGGTAGGTTCCAGTATTTTTTGTTGATGGTTTTCAGCATTTAATTTTGATTTTGGTGTTTCTTCAAGAAGAGGTGGGCTCATGTCCTTCTGCTCCACAATCTTGTCTCCCAATCTAGTCTCCAAAGATTTTAAAGAGCTATGAATTAGTAAAAAAAGTTCATTCAGATTTATAGCATTTTAATCTAAATTAAAAATATAAAGTCAAAACAGTTTTTTAATGGGAATGGTAAAGAACAGCCAGATCATCAATATAAAAATTAAATGCCAATTTCTTCATTTACTTAATACTTTTTAAATAAAGACAATTAATCCATTCTCATTTATATAGTGGTAACATGGATATCCTTAGATTTATTTAACTTTTTCTATTTCTATTCATTAAAAAAATTTCTTTCTCTTAAAATTATGGATTTTTGCAAAACTGATATTATTTCTCTTTCATTTTTTTTTCATTTGAAAGTGTGACCTTTTATTTCTATGCTACTTATGGTTAACCTTTACATTTAAAAAATGTTTTAACTTTATAACACGTTTTCCTAACAATGACAAAAAGGAACTATCTGCAACTTCTTTTCCCACCAAAATAAACTTTTTAGCATGTGGAGGCAACATGAGGCAAAGTCAACTTTACTTCTGGTTGTACAGAGAATTAGGTTTATGGGCAAAGGAGTTTGCTGCTGGGTCCTACTCTACTTCCTTTTTTTTTTCATATTAACAACTTATTTTTTATTTTTGAATATCACAAACTTCAATCAGAATACTTTAAAAAATATTATTCTGTATGTGCTTAACAAATTTGACAAAGGGCAAGGATCCAGTTGACTTGTATTATGCTATGAAGTTTGAACTGAATAGCCAATTCACATATATTTAAAATTGTTAAGTACAGGTAACCATGAATACTTCACTGCACTATCTGATGGCATCCTACCTCTATGCACACGTTCATGTAACACTACTAGTAATTACCCTGGAGCAGAGGCAAAATGGAGATGGAGGAATTGCCCTACAAAGCAAGTTTAAGGGATTAAACAGCGTCGTCATCATCGTCATCACTACTGAGGACAAAGCTGCTGCCTGTGGACCGGGGGGCCCTTCCTCCTTAACATTCCCTAAACCACCTGCAGTCCCTCTCTCATCGGAATCTTCAAACAACTTGTCACTGGAATTGTCATCAAACAACTTCTCGGTGGAATCGTCATCTTTGAACATCTTTTCATCTATGTCTTCATCTTCCTTTACATCTACATCTTCCTCATCTTCTTTTCCATCTGAATCTTCAAACACCTTTTCATCTGCATCGTCTTCTTCATCTTTTTCATTTGCATCTCCCAGCCCCTTTTCTTCTGCATCTTCTTTTTTTTTTTTTTTTTTTTTTTGCTGTACGCGGGCCTCTCACTGTTGTGGCCTCTCCCGTTGTGGAGCACAGGCTCCGGACACGCAGGCTCCGGACACGCAGGCTCAGCAGCCATGGCTCACGGGCCCAGCCACTCCACAGCATGTGGGATCTTCCCGGACCGGGGCACGAACCCGTGTCCGTTGCATCAGCAGGCGGACTCTCAACCACTGCGCCACCAGGGAAGCCCTCTTCTGCATCTTCTTCATCCTCCTTTTCATCTGACTCATCGTCAAATACTTTTTCATATGTTTCTTCCTTCTCATCTGACTCTTCATCAAATTCCTTCTCAGAGCCTTCTTCATCAAACACTTTCCTGGAGCTGTCATCTTTGAATTCTGATTTTTCAGAGTCATTTTCTTCTAACTCTTCTTCAGAAACATTTTCATTACATTCCTTTTCAGAGCCCTCTTCCTCAAAACCTTTCTCAAGGCCGTTTTCTTTTAACTCTTTTTTCAGAGTCATCTTCAAACTGCTTTTCTGAGCACTCTTCAGACCCTTGTTCTGAGCTGTTGTCTTCAGCTGCCTTTTGGGGGCTGGCCTCCTCTTCAGACTCCTGCTCAAGGCCATTCTCATCAGGATCCGTTTTGGGTCTCTTCTTTTTGGACTCTCATTCAGGGCCATTCTTTTTTGACTATTTTTTAGTACTACCCTCTTCATGCTATATCTCGGGGCTGCCTTCTCTGGACTCTCCATTGGAGAAGTCTTCTTCATGCTCTCTTTTGGGACAGCCTTCCTCAAAGTCTCTTTCGAGGCAGCTCTTTTCAGATTCTTTTTGGGGACAACCTTCTTCAGCCTCTTTTTCAGGGCCACTTCTTTTAGCATCTTTTTCAGAAGTAACTTCTTCATCCTCTTCCCTATCTTCTGTTTTTTCAAACTTCTTTTCATCTATAAGTTCTTCAAATGACATTTCAGTTGCGGCTTCTTGAACATTCATTTGAGATGTGCCAGGGTGCTCTGAAAAATGCCTAACTCTAGAAGGCCCCACCCTTCTGGAGCACAGATGGAATCTGAAAGCTGAAGGCCTCTGTTGGCCTCGGGAGTGTTGAGGAAAGCCTCCCATCCTCTCAGCCTTTCCTCCCTTTCTCTTGTGGTCTCCTCCACCTGATAATCTGTAGTCCCATCCCACACTTGGGCAGTGATTTGATGGCCACCAAACCACATTCCATTGAGGGTTTGAATACAATAACCAGCTTCCTCCTGACCCCTAAAGGACACAGAGGCCAGACCATGAGGGTGCCTATCAAAGAGAAGGAGCTTCCTAATTTGTCCAAACTTTGAACACTCTACTTGAAGGTCTTCTCTGATCTCGTTTGGCACCAGTGGATCATCCTCAAAATCCATATGATGAAACATTTTTGATGATGACAACTTGCTCATGGTGTATTCAGGATTGGCCAGCTCTTCTCTAAGGTCTCCAATCCAACTGCTTTTGTTGCATAGACAACTTTTTCTTGAAGTCTTTGCACTTCTTCTTCTGCTTGAGGTGTCATATTCCCCTTTCAGTTGAAAATTTGCCACATCCATGTGTAATCTGTAGTCTCTAATTTCATCTTCATCCAAAAGTTTTAATGCGAGATCCACAGATTCTCTCTTCATATAATCTCCTTTAAGATTTCCTTGATTATCTTTGTAAAGCTTGACCTTAAATTCTTCTGTTTGAAGATCTCTCATAATAATGCAAAACTTGGACATGAGCTGTATAAATTCATCCACTGTAATGTCTGGAGGCAAATCAGACACATATACATTTGTGTTTCTGTCTTCTTCAACATGAAACCATCCTGATTCAGCCTTTCTCTTTTCTCCCCTCTTTTTGGGATAACTGGGTTCGGGAGTTTTTCTTTGTGGAGGTTCTTCTGTAGTCCTAGCACTGACATCTTGGACACTCGCAGTAGAACTAGATGCACCATCATTAGAAAATCCATAATTGGCCTGATATGTAGCAATAAAATCTTCAGTGATCTTGGGGAACCAAGCCTTCTTGTCCAGGCCCCATTCATATGGGGTGTCAGTCAGCTGCTGCCCGAAAGAATCAGTTTCTCCACTGGGATCTTTCTGGGTATCACAGTCCTTGGTGTCTCCATACAATTCTTGCATTCGCAACTGCTCATCAAACTCGTTATTCGCATCCAAGTTGTTGCCACTCATGTTGCCAACTCAGCCCAGGGGCAGGGTCCAGGTGAGTGAAGAGGCCAAGCTGATGCTGGTTCACCCTGCCAGGTCTTGCTGCTGCTGCTCAATCCAGAACACGGCAGGAGCGCAAACACGAGCTGCTGCCACCGATTGGGTCTGAGACGACTGCGGCTCCCGCGGCAACGTCCAGAAACCACTTGAAAATGGAGGCCCACTTAGGCTGATGCAGTCGCCATTGTCCCCTACCCTGCTTCTTAGTCCAGCTCCACCACCCCCTCCCATGGAAGTTAGCTCACTTTGGTAAGAGAGTCTCTTATATGTTTTTGGCTTGAGGCAAACACTGGACGCTCGTGCTTCCACATGGAGATAAGTACCATTGTGCTTATTACACTATCCTTATGATACATTTCCCAGTTAACTACTCAAAAACCTGTTCACACTCAAAGCCTTTATGCCTCTGATCTTAGTGTTCACACATGGGTCCTAGTCTAGTCTATTCTTTCCCTGTATTATTAGTGGTTCCTACAGCTCTGTAGCATCAATTTAGCATCAATTTGATCCCATTTATATATCTTCCCAAGATTCCTAAATGCTTTGGGCTTACCAGTTTTCGTGCTTTGTTGTTTCATATTTTTACATTTCTTCTAGCATCTTAATGTGAGTTTAGGATAAGGGAGACAGGAGCGCATACCTTCCTTTGAATGAATATTTACCATTTTTAATTTACAAATTTTTTAATTTACAATTCAAAACATCAAAAGAAAACTTCAAAACTCATATTAATAAAGATGGTTTTATTGAGTTATAGGACAGGGCACATAAAAATCAAATATTTGATTAAAATTTAACCCTTTACTCAAAACTAGAAATTTTAAATATTAATAAGTAAATTTTTTAGCAGATGTCTAAATTGTTAACCACTTATTATTTAAAAACTTTAAGGCAGATATTTACTTATGCACTGAATCCCAAATAGGTAAAAAGAATAATCACCCAAAGTTTGTTATCAATTAAAACAAATTAAAGTTAGTACTTAATTAAAGAAAAATTGTTGCAAGTTAAGGAAATATAGCACATGCTTAATGTCAGTTCCCTCTCCCCATTTCATATTAAAGAATCACATACTCTCCTTTCACTTCTCCTAAGCAGCATAGGAAAATCCCATATATAAAAAAGCTTAAAGTTTAATCTTCCCTAATATTATCTGATCATAAATTTCTTTGGTCAATGGAATGTATGATTTTTTCAACTTATCCATGAAGTAAAGTGGATCAGAAATTTTCAATGGACTAAATCCTTCTTCCACCAACCGAAACTTCTGTAGTTTGAATGTTCCTGTTGTTTCCATCTTTTCCTATAAAACAGTGACCAGGATTAGTGGAGTCAGTCAATATTATGTATAATATACAAATAAAATATTCAACAATATAGACTGTAATATTTAATTATAACATTTTTATATCCAGTGACCATCTCTATTTTCACTACTAATAATTTAACATTAGAAATTTTAAAATGCTCTTTAGAACATTTAAATCTTTACCTTGATTTTCCTGTGAGCTTCATTCAACATATAAGAATTATCAATATAGTTAATAACTGATTACAAATATGTCTAAAACATATAGGTTTATTTCTTCAATCCAATGTCAAGGCAATATTATGTACAAAGAATGCTACTAGACGGCAAGAAGATAAAAGCGATAAAAGACAGCAATCTATTCCATAAGGCAGAATACTGCAAGAACCAGAGGGAGTAAGGAATGATCTAAAACTTGGGTTCCCAAACTATGCACTGAGGTGCTTCATAGTACCTCAGTGAATTGCCAGAGTCCCCATAGGATATTTAAAAATTTCAAGGTAAACCCAGTGACATCTGTTGTCACACTACCAACTACTTGGTCAAGGTAGTTCAGTTTCAATATTAGTTTATGATACATTCTTTTCAATGACATCATATCTTTGAGAAACAGGGTTTTTGGTGGTTGCTATGACAAAAAGCAAGTATAACCAAAAATGAAGGTGGAATATGGAATTAGTCTGGCCCTGTTCAGCACAATCTAATTCCAACATTTGAGGAGCTGTGCAATGCCCAACTTACATCTCCTTAATACATGTGGTTATTTAAATATGAAATAAAAGCATTTTTCTTTCCATTTATATGCATTATTTTTTCAAACAGCAACTAATTTATTAGACCTAAATAGTTATTTTGAGTTGTCCTAAGTACTGAATAAATGAATGTTTAGGTATTTGTTTTGGCCCAAGAGTGCCATGAAATAATTACTAAGACACTAAAGATGTTATGAATCGAGAAAGTTTAAGAATCTTTGCTTTAAGGAATTTAAAGGAGACAAGGATATTATCTCTGTGGTAGTTTCAGGCATAGGGAAGCAACCTTGTTTTAAGTCAGATGACAGGCAGGGTCCATACAAGGTTCTATGAGTAGTTTGAGCATTTTTATGCATCCTTCTGAACGAATGCAACTAAGTCAACTTTTCTTTGAACCTTCTTCCTTGATCTCATCCTCTACCCAACACTGTCACCACAGAATGAGATGTAACTGTGGAAAAACACATATTCTTTTCTCTTTTTAAAAAAATTAGTTCACATTATACAATTTGACAGTCTGCCTTCTTTAAAAAATAATTATTCCCGGTATGTTTCTCCAGGTTAGGTAATTGTCATCAAAATGGTAATTTTTAATGGTCTTATAAGATCTCATCTAATTATAATATGTTAATTAACCTTACTCTTATTCTTGAACCTATATAGAGAATATTTAAAACTTTTACTACATAAATAATAACATTTTATATATAACATTTGTGCATCTTTAATTATGTCCTAAGAGTAAATTTCTGGAAATGAAATTACTAAATCAAAATATATGCAAATTCTAAGAGCGTGATCACATATTTACCAAATTATTTTTGAGAGAGATGATAACAATTTGTGTTCCCAGAAGCAAAATGAAAGGACCAGTTTAATTTCATCTCAGCCATACTGAGTAATATCACATTTAAAAATTTTTTTGTAAATTTATTGTCAAAAAGAATCCTTTTTAAATTTGTGCTAAACAGATTTTTAATAAGATAGTTGTCTTATTCATTTTGTCAGAAGTAACTTATATGTTTGCATTTTTTATATCAGATCATTATAATTTATTTATTAAATAATTTTAGTGCCAACTAAGTGTCATTCATTGTGCTAACTATAGCAAATACTGTAATAAACGTAACACTCATGGGCCAAGTTTTTTTAGGTGTTTAATGATCCTAAAATATTTTCTAAATTTGTACAAGACTGATTTAATCTTACAGAGGGGTCCTATGACAAAATATTTCTTCTACTTAATGACAATGAATTTTAAGTTGCCCTTGGAGGAAAATGTTTAAAATATTATTTGATCCATCAACTTTCTACTCTACTAAGAATTAAAATCCTTTCTTTCTGGGGCAAGATGGGAGGGGCAGGAGGGAGCTGGGTGTGGTTATAAAAGGGTAACGTGAGGGAGCCTTGTGGTGGTGGAATTGTCCATATCTTGACTATGGTCATTGATACATGAAGCTACACAGGTAATAAAAATGTATAGAGCTTAATACACACATACACACAAATGAGTACAAGTAAAACAGAGGAAATTTTAATAAAATGAGTGGATTGTATCAATGTCAATATCCTGGTTGTAATCATTTACACAGGATCTCTCTGTATTGTTTCTTACAAATGCATGTGAATCTACAATTATTTCAAAAATTTCAATTAAAACCGGGTTACTTCGTTTTCATATTTAGCTACCTTTATTATTTCAGAGGACTGCTATGAAAATAATTTGACACAATATATGTAAAAGCTCTTAAAATATTATGTAAATGGAATATGTATTCATGACAGTTTAGATGATGTGTCTCATTGGCCAAGCAGTGACTTGGCCACAAGGATTACCCAGCAAATGCTTTAAAAAAGAATATTAAGTCAGCTATTGCTCTATCAGAGATGTAACAGTGATACGACAAACATATCCAGAAAAGTTCTATGTGATTGGATGTTAAGAGATGATGAGGACTAGCTTTGGGAAATTATATTTGAGGCACAATATTAAATGGATAAATGGCTGGATAAATGAGCAGGCAAAGTTACCCAGGAGCTGAGAAAATTGGTTTTCTTTTTATTGGACTTTACTCCAGCAGCCTAACAAGAGAAAGCCCACCTCTCAAAACCAATGAGTTCAGAATTCCCCCAAAATATAAGGTCCCCGAAAGAGACTGGACAGAATGAAGATAAAAAATTAAAGTCAAAATTGCTTAAAGCCAATTGCCTTGAGGGTCTACACACATCCTGCAGACACTTTGATGTCAGCTTGGTAGAACCTAATTTTAGGTACACAGCACCAAATGTCTTCACAAAGCATTAAGGCATGTGTAAGATTTGGGTTTGGCTTGCCACCATCACTGGGACCCTCATTTATCTGATTGAAGAGGAGGAGAGCAACAAATAGGACAACGACAAAGACTTCCTAGCATTTTATTGTCCTCCCTTCTATAATTAGGCTTCAAATATGGCATAAATTAGCATCCCAATGTTTTTCATTGTTCTTGAAATTTTCTAATAAAAATAAAATGCACCTATTATCTAAGCGGTAAATATTATTTTATAACTAAACTATCTCCAGATTTCTGGTCTTAAATTTTATGGGTAGGTAAGATTACCTGAATTCTTAAAAATTGTGGGCAGGCATAAGCCGGTAAAAATGTTACAACTTGTTCATAAACTTTTTCCAAGTCTAAAGACGTATTTGGTTTTAAAGTTATAGAAGCCATTCCTGCTTTTCCTTCACAATCTGAAAAAAAAAAGTTTGTAATAGCATCAGTTTTACAAGTGGTAGGTGAACTTTTAAAAAAATCCAGTTAATTACACACTGTTACAAATATAGACATTACATCTATTGCAGCAATAACAATGCAACAGTATCATAATAAGTGGGTCTTTCCCTGAGCATATGATTTACTCCCTAGAAATGATTTAGGAGAAAGGAAGTGCAGAGTCTATGTTTAATTGTTTACACTACAAAAGCGAACTAGATGGAATAGAAAACACCATAAGTGACCCATAATATGCATCCTGCCACTATTATTATAAAATATTAAGAGGAAACATTTTTTTTAAAGGCAACTATATTTGAGAGAAATGTCCATGTTAAGCATCAATGCAAAAAAATAAAGGGTATTATTCAATATCTTCAAGTTAAGAAACTAGAGTCAGGTATTTCCACAACTAATTCCACAGATCGCTTACTGCTTATCATGCCACCTTTTTTCCAGGGCTATGGAATCTCTTGTAGCATTTTCCCAGCACCCAGTGCCTGTCTATTAGAGTTAACGTCCTCTTTCTTTGCCCCCCATCCAAACATTCCCACACTCAGTGTCCCCTGCACCTACAAACATTAATTGGAAAATACTGTCATTTGCTTAAAAAAAAAAAAAAGGCAGTAAAGTGGAATAGCTGTCCTGTGATTTCAAGTTGGTCACTTTTCTTTGCCATTGTCTCACCAATGTGAGACAATCCTCATAGGCATACTTATAATGATAAATGAGGCCAACCACATTTTAAAATAATTTCTGAAAAAGATTCAACTTAACTACAAGTCAGTGTTACTAAACATTTAAATTAGAACAAGTTCCTATTTAGTGGTATGTATAAACTCTAGTCATCAAGAGAAAAATAATAGACCATTGAAAAGCTCTAAATATTCTAGCAGTGAGTCACTGATCAGAGTTTTCAAGATCTGCTTAGAAATACACACATACATTAAAATGCAGTTGGTACCTTTCCCCTGGTGTGACCATGAAGTTTGCGAGCTTGGTCTAGGGCATTACTTGCCAAGCCCAAACTAAGATATTTATTTTAATATGTGAAAAATGAAATGCTGAATTAATAAAATTGTTGCAAAGTGAAAGGAAAGTGGCACATTCTGAGAACCATTTCCAAACCTGAAATATATTCATACCTGGTACAGCCACACCATAGACATTTGAGTCCTGTATGAAATCCAACATTCCAATAATATCAGCAACCTCTGTGGTTGCAATATTTTCCCCTTTCCATCTAAACAAAAAACAAGTTCCAGTTAGTTACCTATACTTGAAGAATGAGGTGCCCAGCTTTAAGTTTTAGTGCCTTGCATTTGGCTCTATGCAAGCACCTAATAATAAAAAATAATGGCAGTTTTCAAAATGAAAAACATTTCTAAGGAAGAACATTTTTGAGAAGTCAACAAAGTTAGTATCTGTTTTTTATTTAAAATTACATCAGTATCTGTTTTTTGTTTGTTTGTTTGTTTTTGAAGTACGCGGGCCTCTCACTGTCGTGGCCTCTCCCGTTGCAGAGCACAGGCTCCGGACGCGCAGGCTCAGTGGCCACGGCTCACGGGCCTAGCCGCTCCGCGGCATGTGGGATCTTCCCGGACCGGGGCACGAACCCGTGTCCCCTGCATCGGCAGGCGGACTCTCAACCACTGCGCCACCAGGGAAGCCCAGTATCTGTTTTTTTATTTAAAATTACATTATCTGTGTCTCATTGGTATCAACTGCTACTGTAAAAGGGTTTTTTTAATATGTCATAAAAAATACAATAACAACAAATCCCTCTTTGTTTTGTAATATAATAACAGTGAAGTACAAAGCATTCTCTATCTCTAATGATAGAAAAAACTGAAAGGAAAGCTATAGTTGTCTTTCGGTGTACTGACCCCCTTGAATTTCTAGGAATTAACCCCTTTGGCTCTTTTAATGCATATGAATGTTTTAATTAAAATGATTTTACATAAGGTGACCTCCTAACATGTCACAAAGAAGGTAAGGAAATAGGAGGTATAATTCATTTATTCATTCAAACGTTTTTGGACTGTCTACTGTCTGTCCTCTACTGTTCTATAGTCATTGATTAGTAAAGCAAAATAAATTCATAAGCCTAAAATAACCCTAAGGAATTAAAAAAGCAAATATAAGAAAGGGAAATTTTGCTGTTTCACTATTTTTGCCATTAGGTCAAGAATTAGACCATATTTGACTAAATTGGTTTTCTGTTTTAACCCTACCAATTAGACTTCACATCAACCTGCCTGTATCATATGCTAAAAAAAAAGGAGCTCACTGATTTGGACCCAAATGATTCATTAAGATAATTACAAAAATGACATCAAAATGTAACTTATGTTTCAATCTAGAAACAGATGCGCAGTGTATTTTTAAACTGGGAGACATTTTTGAGATAAAAGCTCTCCGTTCCCTGAAGGTAGACAGCAGGTGGTGTATAATGTTTCCACAGAGCCTCACTCAGAGCAGGGTTCACAATCACGGAGCAAGCTTTGCAACCGACGCTATTTCATACCTGAAAGTGTCTCCAATACGGTCCCAAAAATAAAGGAAATTCTCCTGGTCTTGGACCATTAAATCTCCGGTGTTAAAGTAAACATCTCCCTTCTTAAAAACATCACAAAGCAATTTCTTTTCTGTGTGCTTCCTATTTCCAGCATAGCCAAAGAAGGGATTCTTTGCATTCACTGGAGAAATGAGAAGTCCAGGTTCCCCTGGGAGAGACGTATTTTCAGTGGTTTGATTAAAACTATTATTACACACACCATGCATGTACCTAAGTTACATATGACCAACACATCCAGTGTAGCTTATCTTACTTTCCTCTGAACTTATTTTTATTATATTTGACATCAATTACTCTGGGTGCCTAAATCTAACACCATTTCACAGACTGCCAAAGCACAAATCACTTTGGAAAAACTAACAAAAAGGAAATTGAATGTAAAGAAAGGAATATTAAATTTATTTTACATCCTGGGTGGATACAGCAATGGCTACTTTTTTTGATTATGTAGATTCTAACACTGATAATAATGACAATTATATAAATAACAACTACAATAATAATTTTAAATAAGATTATGATGGTAGCAATATTTATTTATTGGGCACTTACTATGGAGCAAGCCCCATGAGAAATGCAACTGTCACCTTATTAATTTTTCAAAGAAATCCTTTGAAATTGATCATTATAATCCCTATTTCACAGGGAAGGCACTAGGGTCCAGAAGAAGGAAGTATGTTAGCAAAGCCCAACAGGTAAAAAGGAATGGACCTAGAACTCAGATTCAAGTCCCTATGATTTTTCTGTACAATATTATCTCTGATTTAATAAATATGTTATTAGAAGCTTAAGAATATGTTTTATTCCTCTGGAATGTTACTCTGGAAATCCTCAATGGACAGGAGATAAGCCATGAAATTTATTAGTTTTACTTACATTTAGACACATAATTTAAAATAATTTTTAATCAGACTTATTCAAGTTAATCAAGATACTGCCCAGCAATCAACAAGGTAACTACTTCTAAGAGTAGAAGACAAAGGGGAGCAGCAATCACTTCCCCAGAAGATTTCAAGGCCATTGTTGGCTTGTTTTGGCCACTGTGAAGACAACTAACATCTATGTGATGGGTTAGATGAGGCTGTATTCCAGCAAACTCTAAAGCGATTTATGTCATTTTAACACTCTCTTTTCAATTCTTATTGCTCCCACTCCTCTGGACATTATGGGTTCCAAGGGCACACATGCCACTGGCCAAGACTAGCCTGCCCTGACTCAGCAGGGACCCCTCACTGTCACTGTCATCACCGACACCATCATTATCATCGTTAGCATAATCACTGCCATTGTTACACTTATTGAGCACTTTCTGGGTACCGGTCACTATTCTGAGCACTTTACATATGTATCCCATCTCATCCTCATCACAAACCTGTAAGACAGGGTCTCATATTGTATTCATTTTACAAGTGAAATTGAGGAAGAAAAAGTAATTTGCCCAATATTACACAGCTGCCAAATGTTGAAGTTGGAATGTTTTTAACCAGGTCCATCTGAATCCAAAGGCTCTCCTCCCTCACGTATCCCATCCATCTACATCCCCTATATACATTTCAGAATTCTCTAAGTCTCTTATATTTCCCTTAAAATTTATGCTTTATTTTTCTTCTTCAGGACACAGGTGATAGTTTCTTCACTGACAAATTAATTATTGCGAATGCTTAAAAAGGTCAGAGTGTATACTTATCTTTCCCTCCCAGGCATACTTTATGAAAGACACAATGCTTTAATGTAAAATAAAATTGAGCAATCCATAATGAGAATTACAAAATTGTAAAGCAGATATTTGGGGACAATCTGTTTTTGAAAAACCCTGAGGTTACATAAGTAGTTCTGGGATTCAAGTTCCAATATCAGATATTATTGTAATTGTAATAAATAAAACACACTAGAAAAGAGTGCTTAAATAAAGTTCTTTGCAATCTCCTTAGAAGCGACTTTTTTCTTAGATGCTGTCTATAGAGTTGAATTAGAGAAAGATATTTGATAAACGCTCTTGAAATTCAGAGGATTGGGAAATTTGTTTTTTAAAAGACAAGGCTTATATTTTTGTCCAATCTTTCAGCTACCAGGAAAACAACCAAAACCCTAAAACTAAAACAAAGAAACCCGGGTCTGTGACCTTTATCTCCATATTTGAAGTCATCTCTGAAATGTAGTTTAAACATATTCTGAGGCAGTAAAAAGTAACTTTGGCCTGATTCTTTCAGACTGGATCTCAAACCAATTCTAAGGGCACATCTCTACATTTAATTTTCTAGATTGATTATATGCAGCCACATGTTAACTGGGGCACTTGCTTTCATTAAAATTTCTAACCCAAAACTATGAGAAAGACTAGCCTGGTGGAGGAGGAGTGGGAGGAAGAAGAGAAAGGGGGGGAGGTAACTGGCCACATGACAGGCCCTCCAGAGGGCTCTGCATACATCATCTCATTAAACTATCAACAATCACCTCCCGAAAGAAATACTGCCACCTCCACTCTGCATATGAAGAAAATGAGACTCAGACAGGTTGAGTGACCTACCCAAAGCTGGACAGTTTCTAAGTGTGAGAGCCCAGATTTAAATCCAAGTCTGTCTCACTTTCCACTATACATAGAATCATAAATTGCCATTAATTTTTATATTATATCTTGGTGGTACAGGACATCAGACATATGCCACTGTAAGAGTGGTGGATTAAGAAAACTATAAGCCCACAGTAATCACTTTTAAATTTTCGTAATTACCATCTGAGTGACCCACGTGGGGCCTCTAACTTCTAATAATTAAATCATTCTACCTGTATTAAAATTCCATTAAATTAGAAATAACCATTCTTTCTCTTCTAAATTCAGTAATTAAAGAGAAATTCAGGAACTTTGCCTGAGGAGACATCTTCAAATACAAGAATCTTACCTTTTTTCACATGACTACACCAGCCGTGTTCATTTCTAATGGGTTCATCTTTCTGAAAATCATACTTTATCAAGTCAAAAGTGAAAAAAAGCTGCAAAAACAAAATGAAACAAAAACAAGATTTAGTTATTTACTTGTGCAATGACATCTCCTGGTAGTAGATTTAAATCTCAGTCAACTGAAATACAGAATTAGAATGTGGATTTATTAAAACAAGTAAGCTTTCCTGGTAAAAAGTTAAATAAATATTTAAAAATCAAAACTGAAGGTGTTAGTAACCAGCGCTCATGTACTGGCATTTACTTTCACTTCTTTTATGCTGCACCCTACCTTAGAAAAGCCTTACTAATTTTAATCTTTTTTTTAAGTTTTTTTTTTTTTGATGTGGACCATTTTTAAAGTCTTTATTGAACCTGTTACAGTATTGCTTCTGTTTTATGTTTTCGTTTTTTGGCCCCGAGGCATGTGGGATCTTAGCTCCCCGACCAGGGATCGAGATCTTAACCACTGGACAGCCAAGGAACTCCCCTAATTTGAGTACCAGGAAGCAATCCTTGCACGAAATCACAAACTCTGCTAACTATAGTTAAGAGGACACTTTCTTGCCTTCTCTTTTTTGCAATCTTTCAAACATCCCTTGAAATGGAAAGTTTTAATAGAACTAAAATGTCAACTATGTGAATGCAAGGATTGTGTTGTGTATTTTAACTTACGATCCCTTGAAAAGGGATTAGATGCCTCAAAAGTACTTGTTTTTGTCACTTACTTAGACCTTTTCCCCAGGCCTTTCAACTTAATGTCCTTAAACTAACCCTCAGTACTTCTGTACACAGTTGTGGTGTAAGATGGAAATTTGTTGGAACATCCTCATCACATCAGGAAACAAGCTCCTTGGACATCTCTCCTTGACCCCCAATATTTCCAGCTCCTCTGCTCTTGTAACATTCATATTACCATGTCATGCAGATTCACAGATCCTCAAAATCTGACCCTGGGAGAGAACTGCACATTGGTTCAATCCAACTCCCTCATTTCATGCATAAGAAAATTGAGGTTTTCCCAATCAATCAAACAAGCAATCTTATTAAGCTGAACCAGCACGTAGTAAACTAAAATGGAGGTGATAAAATGAAGTGAGAAAAGATAATAATTAGGAAGGACAAACAAAAGAGAGCAAGAGAGAAGAAGGAGGAGCATGAGGAGAAGGAGAGAAATGAACAAATAAAGAACAAATGGGAAAATATGAATAAAATTAATGAGATAAATGTAATAGTATTTTTTTTTTTTTTTTTTTTTTTTTTTGCAGTACGCGGGCCTCCCACCATTACGACCTCTCCCACTGCGGACCACAGGCTCCGGACGCGCAGGCCCAGCGGCCATGGCTCACGGGCCCAGCTGCTCCGCAGCATGTGGGATCCTCCCAGACCGGGACACGAACCCACATCCCCTGCATCGGCAGGCGGACTCTCAACCACTGCGCCACCAGGGAAGCCCTGTAATAGTATTATTTATTATCAAAGACTAAACACAAACATCTCAGGAAAGTCAGCATGTAACTACAACCACGATTCATTGTTTGAATTAAAATACAAATGAGAGCAACTAATATATATATATTTTATAAATTTATTTATTTATTTATTATTTTTGGCTGTGTTGGGTCTTCGTTGCTGCGTGTATGCTTTCTCTACTTGGGGCAATGGGGGCTACTCTTCATTGCAGTGCACGGGCTTCTCATTGAGATGGCTTCTATTGTTGTGGAGCACAGGCTCTAGGCGCTCAGGCTTCAGTAGTTGTGGCTCGTGAGCTCTAGAGCACAGGCTCAGTAGTTGTGGCACGTGGGCTTAGTTGCTCCGCGGCATGTGGGATCTTCCCGGATCAGGGATTGAACCCGTATCCCCTGCATTCACGGGCAGATTCTTAACCACTGAGCAACTAATATTGATTGAGTACTTACTGTGTCTGAGAGCAACTAATATTGATTGAGTACTTACTGTGTCTCAGTCACTATGCTAAGAGCTTTTAATTTAATCATCAAAAACCCTATAAGGTAGAAATTAATATTACCCTATTTTAAGATGAGGGCCAATGAAAGAGACAGCAAAGCAAAAAAATTGTTACTCTTGACATAAAGATTCCTATTAAAATGCAAGTTTGCATCTTGTTGGTCTTTGTAATTGGGCTAATAGGATATTAGCAACTTGCCTAATGACTGGTCAAAAGAAAGATTCCAGAGGTTCCAGAACTGCATTTATCATTTTGGCCAAACTAGAACAGAGTCCTTTTTATTACTCTCTCCTGTTTTAACATGCTTTATATTTTGAAAAATTTGCCCAGCAACTGGTAATATCATCTTTAACATTATTTCTTTTAGATTAATTTGGCAACCACACACATGGGTAAGATTCATTCCACACCAAATCACTGTTCAGTGCACCTGTTATCAGATACAGGGGACTTTATGGTCAGAAATTGAGTAATTTTATAATACAAATGAAATTTAAATATATCACAGCACCTTCTAGAAGTAGCCTGGATCAGAGCATTAAGTCTCAGCTAGAAGGATTTCTATTTATTTTCCTGCCTTCAAGAGGACCCATGAGGTTACAAAAATGGTTATGTTATAATAACACAAATAAAGAAATAGATGCCACACTTCAGTATCTCTTAAATTTATAGTATACATACATGTACAGGTATAGGTATAGGAAGAGGTATACATGGCCAGAACACAGCTGCAGGGGGTCTCATTTGTAACAGTCTAGACAAATGGGTCCCCAGAACTGTACAGCATACATCTATGTGACTGTGCACACTGGCCCTTGGAGTTCCCACACATACCTGTATGCTTTTGCATATTCAGATTTGTAAATTTAGAAGTTAGAAAGGGAACACAAAAATTATTTCCTCTTTAAATAAATGAGTAGACTTTGAATCCAGAAGAAAGTGACTTGTCAAAGTCAAAAAGTCAGGTAGTGGCAGAGCTGGAACTAGAGCCCTAGGTACAGTGATTCCAATTCAGGATTTTTTGCCTCAGCGTTATACTACATTGCTTTGACCTATACAGTACAGGCTCATTTATCCCACACCATAGGTAAAGGGTGGTTTCTCTGTTTCCTTAAACAGAAGACCCTTAAAAGATACAAACACACACACACACACACACTCATAAACTTATCATCTATCTATCATAAATATACATTTATATACCTATAGTAACATGTAATATTATATAGAGTTGGGACATTATGAATACTCATTTCCAGGATGCACTGTTATGTAACAGCATAGTTTTCTGAATGGTTCGCAGACTTGTATTTAAAAAACAATCATTTGAAAAAAATCAAGTAAAACAGAAAAATAAGAAGAAAAAGTTAAATTTCCCCAAATTTTAACCAAAAGTAAACCATTCTTAACATGGTGTAATATATTCTCAATACAAAGTGATCCGTGGCCATTCTACCTAAAATTTCAAAAATGCCTCCCAATACACATGCACACACACACAATCTCCTTTCCCTCTTTAATTTTCCTCTTTTGCACTTATGAGTATGTGCTATAGACTGTATTTTATTTATTGATCTTGTCTGTTTTCTGTCTTCCTCAATAGAACATGACCTGCACATGGGCAGGAATTTATGTGCATTTTGTTCACTGTGCTCACTTGTGTCAGGCATACTGGAAACTTATTATAAATATATATAAAGAAAGGCATTTGATGAACATCATTACAAATGCATTTAAATCAATAGAGGGAAAGGTATGAAACTGATTAGTAAAATAATTTATGAAAAATGAAATCACACCATTCTAGTAAATGCAATCAATTTAAATTTTCTTGAATTTAACAAAAGAAAATGGAACCAAAGTTAAACTAAAATGTGTCTTTAGCATAAGAGATACCAGTCCCTATGGGATAAAAGAATTTAACTTTAACCACAAATTTAATTAGAGGCCTGGCCTTTGCTCTCAGCTTCTGGGAGATAATCTCAAAGCCCTCACAATGTCATGAGGGACAGGACTTTTTATTTGCCTAAGGACCTTGGGCAACCAGATAGTAACTCCATGATTGAGAGTGGGTCTCTGAGCCATGCCAATAATGTTATGTAGGGTTGGGCTTTGGGTCACCCAGCTTGACCTCCTGAGGGACTGGAGGTGGAGGTTGACCACAGAGGCAGCCAACTAGATTTAAAAGATTGAGCACCTGCAAAAGACTCTGGACATCAAGGCTGGATGAGCTTCCTGAGTTGGCAATACTCCATGTATTGTCACACATCAATTCCAGGAGAGTAATACCCTCCTGACTTCACAAGAGAGGATAACTGGAAGCCTTGCATTTGTTACCCTCCTGGATTCTACCCTACTGTTCCTTCCCTTGACTGATGTTAATCTATATCCTTTAGGTGTAATAAACTGTAACTATTATTTGGTTTTTGGTGAGTTTTGTGTTCCTTCCAGTGAATTATCAAACTTAAAGGTGGTCTTAGGGACTCCCAAACTGCAACTGATGTTAGATGTGAAGGTGGTCCCACGTGAACTGCTTTCTAACTTCACAGTTGGCTAAATTTCTTAGTCTCTAAAAGATGCCTACTTTAAGACAATAAAAAAAGTTTATACAAATGTGAGCAAAAGGAGCCTTTTTATTAAGTCTCATACTTTACTTTGTATCTATGGATTTACCACCATAAAAGATGAGATAATCAATACTTATACCTTCTTCTCTCCTCCCACACAATTACCATTTTTGTTAGTTATAAGTATTCTTATATTGTCAGGATTTATACTTCCATTTGATCTATAAACATAATTCAGAACTTTTCAATCCTCTATATTTAAGTGGATTCAATCAAACCTTTCAAGTGAAGGTGGTTCCTTCCATTTCTAAACTGCTTTATCCTCAGGTTCACTAGAATTTTTCATTCAGTGAATATAAAGTAGTATATTTCTGTAGGTACATGGGAATTATATTCTCTGATTTCTTAAAAGTTTAAGAACACTACTTTGTTGCCTTTGGACTTGTAGGACAAGTTTGCTAGAACTAAAATTCTTAGGTGAAAACATTACTTTCTTTTTGGGGGGGCACTGAGTGTAATGTTTTTGTTTCAAAAGATGCCTGAGACATTTCCCATCTTCACCGTATACTTTGTACATCTTTTGCTTTTTCTGCCTTAGCATCTTCTTATGGTTCTTCAATTTACATTCAGTAATTTCACCAGAATATATATATTTTCTGATGGTCATTCTGTACCATATTTTTCCCCCTGGAACATAATGTGCTCTTCTGTTAAAGTTTCAAATCTTTATTTTCAGGAATTTTTCATCTATTAGGTTTCAAATAGTTTTTTTCACTTTGATTTGTTTTCTTCTGCCAGAACATGAACGAAGCACATGTCAGATCATTGTCTATGTTTTCAAAATTTACCTTTTTAATTTATTTTATATTATTATTTGCTTATTCTTTACGTCTGCATGACTCCTTAATCGCATCCATCTTGCTAACAATGTTTTCAGTCTTGTTTATTTTTAAGTCCTTCAGTGTGGTGTTCAGCTCTGTAATATTTTCATTTTTCCCTTTTATTCTTTTTCCTTTGGGTTGAGCATGCCTACTTTCCAACTCCATTTGTTGATCTATGATTTCCTTGCATTTTCCTTTGAGCTCTTATGTTTTTTTGTTTTGTTTTGTTTTGTTTTTTTGCGGTATGTGGGCCTCGCGCCGTTGTGGCCTCTCCCGTTGCGGAGCACAGGCTCCGGACGCGCAGGCTCAACGGCCGTGGCTCACGGGCCCAGCCGCTCCGCGGCATGTGGGATCCTCCCAGACCGGGGCACGAACCCGTGTCCCCTGCATCGGCAGGCGGACTCTCAACCACTGCGCCACCAGGGAAGCCCAAGCTCTTATGTTTAAAGAGAATATTATTACAATTTTTTGAACCTATGGGAAATTGTTTTCCTAAACATTTTCTGGCCATTTGGGGGGACTTATTATTTTGATATTCATACATATATTTTTAGTTGTTTTTTATTTAGATTCATTTTCTCCCTTTCTTTCAAGTTTTATTTCCTCTAAGGATTTCATGTTTGTTCCTTCCCAATTATTACTACTGGGCATAGAAAAGGAGAAGGCGGTCCCCAATTTTTACTTGGATTTATCTCTCAAATGCACTGTCACTAAATTTTTTATATTATTTGCTTTGGGGGCGTATATGGGACACACCTCCCTTCAGTTTCATGCATTTAAATAGTAAGCACAGGAATAATAGCACAGAAGAAGGACATTTGGGTCAGAGGAACTCTGTTGCTGCTTCATCTTTTTCTTTCAGTTTTAACATCCTATCTCCATTTAGAGGCTGATTCATCTCTGAGACGGTAAGTGTAAGCCTCCAATAAGTTTAAATTTTTTAGAGCCACACTTAAATCTCCTCACATAGTTATGAAATAGTTATTGGTTCAAATTTTTTTCTGATTATCTGCTACGTAATGAAACAACATGCAAATGAAATGATAAAAGACTAGAATTCACATGACATTGGGTACATTTTTTTCATTTTCAAACCGAAGGAAAAAAAAACAGAAAAAAAAAATCAGAAGTTGCCCAAATAAATTGGAGACAATAATAACTTCCTGCATTATGGACATTATAACAGTCTGACAGGGGCTTTAAGATATTAGAAAATTATAATGAGGTCAAGCCAGTAATACAAAATACAAATCTTCATTGTGTTCCTATTACATGATTACCTAGGAATGACTCAGCTTCACCAAAAGGCTTTAATTATGAATACCAAATTTTTAACGGAACCAGCGCAATCCATTGAGAAAATTAACTGTAAAGAATGTAATAATACTCGGTAATATCAGCACTTACTTTCCCCCAATTATTTTTGTTCTCAATGCACATGTATTTCTGAAATGTCAACAAGACCCTCACAGTCCCACAAAATGCATTACAAAAATAGTATATACCTTCTTTAAGTTTCAAACATTAGGTCAATTTATACCAGCTTTGAATCTATTTCTTTACTCTTTAAAAATTATACTTTTGGGCCTCCCTGGTGGCGCAGTGGTTGAGAGTCCGCCTGCCGATGCAGGGGATACGGGTTCGTGCCCCGGTCTGGGAGGATCCCATATGCCGCGGAGCGGCTGGGCCCGTGAGCCATGGCCGCTGAGCCTGCGCGTCCGGAGCCTGTGCTCCGCAACGGGAGAGGCCACAACAGTGAGAGGCCCGCGTACAGCAAAAAAATAAAAAAATAAAAAAATAAAAAATAAATAAAAATTATACTTTTATCTCGTTTGATAATCCTTACTAAATGTTTCTTTTTACTTTTTAAAATTATGCTTTTTATTACTTCCTTTTATACTCTTTGAGTTTATTTTAGTTGTTTTTTAAAATTAACTTACAGAAATGGATATTTAGCTCACTAATTTTCAGCTATTCTTATCTGAGTTTTGAAATGTAACATTTTCATTATGATTCAGCTTAAATTATTTTCTATTTCTATTTCTCTATTATGATTTTTTTCTTTGACTCATAGAAATTTAGAGATGTTTCATTTCCAAATATATAGGAGATGATCTAGCTGTTATTCTAAACATTTCTATCTTAATTAAACTGTGGTCAGAGAACATAATCCATATATACTCAAGCCTATGAAATTTGCTGGAATTCCCTATGTGGCCCTGTAATCTTTGTGAATATGTGATAAACACTTAAAAATAATGGATATTCTGCAGTTTTTAAATGCAGTGCCCTATATATGTTCATTAGTTCAAATAGCTTAGTTATTGTATTATTCTAATACACTATGTTATTGAAAAAACTTTTTGCATGTTCTATCAAATAGTAAAGAGCTAAAATAAAATATTCTACTATGATTCTGGATTTGTTTCCCCTTGAGGTTATATAAATTTTGATACTTTTTAAAAATTTTCATTTTTATTATTTAAAAATAATATTGTTGAATATAAATTCTATTTTGATAATTATTTCTTCCAAACAAGTTGAAGATATCTGTCCACTATATTTTGTCTTCCATGGTTGCTATTGAGAAATTAGCTGTCTTTTACTCCTAAGAAGGTAATTTTTTGGCTACTTTAAAAATTTTAGTGATATCTTGACATAGTTTTTAAGGAAACCATATATTAGAAGCCTACATATAATTTTTGAGTGATATAAAAATGAATGGAAAGTAGAAATAGTGGGTTGAAAACACAGAAAATGGAGTCAAATTAATATATGTCAGGACCTATGCTTGTAAATTAATATATGTCGGGACCTATGCTTGTTTATACATTATATCATTAAATTTGAAAACTGAACAAAAGAACTAACTATCATTATCCCCATATTACAGGGGGAAAAGATGGGAGATAATTGAGGTTTTCACAGTCTGTGGCACCACAGTTCATCTAGAGGCCACTATGTTATTTATAGAAGTTCTCAAATTTAAAAAAAAGGTGATAATATTTAGCATAATTTACAAGCACAAAGTCTAGAGGAGAGGTTAGCAGATCTCAATATATTTCTTTTGTAAAGAAAATATTGTACTTACTTTGTGAAGGAAATTTGCTCTCCCAACTGATCCAATTTTCCCAGTGTGATTCATGAAACAAATGTTTCCTTCAGTAGCTCCATAAAGCTCACACATCTTAATATTTCCAAATCTGTCTAAAAATTCTCTCCATACATCACTCCGTATGCCATTTCCAACTGCCAAACGTACCCGATGATCCTTTTCTCCTTCTCTCTGTTAGAAAAGATTTTACTTATAATTTATTATTTCCAGTTCCCAATTTTTTCTTTCGTTGCTATTACTTAAATAGCAACCATCCAGAAGTAAGTTGCATGTGTGCAATAATGCAAAGGAGTAAAAAAAATATCATGTAAGTCCATGGCAGAACTAAGTCCAATAGCTAATGAAACTAACACTGGCCCAGAGTAATATAGCTTTATTTCCCTATATCTGGCAAAATCGCTTCCTAAATTTGAGATGCTGAAGTCTTATTTTTCCTGAAATATGCTTTCTTCCTTACCAGAATGGAGGTTCCTCAAAAAATTAAAAGTAGAACTACCATATGATCCAACAATTCCACTCCTGGGTATTTATCTGAAGAAAACAAAAACTCTAATTCAAAAAGATACTGCACCCCATGTTCATTGCACCATTATTTACAATAGCCAAGACATGGAAGCAACCTAAATGCCCATCAATATATGAATGAAGAAAATGTGGTATATATACACAATGGAATATTATTCAGTCAT
Source organism: Mesoplodon mirus (assembly GCF_964341445.2). Classification (NCBI taxonomy): domain Eukaryota; kingdom Metazoa; phylum Chordata; class Mammalia; order Artiodactyla; family Ziphiidae; genus Mesoplodon; species Mesoplodon mirus. The sequence goes on from NC_138980.1 coordinate 77,310,387, forward strand.
AAAGAAGAATGAAATCTTACCATTTGTGACAACATGGATGGACCTTGAGGGCATTATGCTAAGTGAAATAAGTCAGACAAAGAAAGACAAATTCTGTATGATCTCACATATATGTGGCATCTAAAAAAAACAAACAACAGCAAAAGCAAAAACCCAAAACCCTGAGCAGAGAACAGATTGGTGGTTGCCAGGGGCAGGGTGAGGAGCGGGCAAAAATGGGTAAAGGGGGTCAAAAGGTACAAATTTCTAGTTATAAAATAAATAAGTCCTGGGGATGTACTGTACAGCGTGGTGACTATAATTAACAATACTGAATTGCATATCTGAAAGTTGCTAAGAGAGTAGAGTTGACCCTTGAACAACCAGGGATTAGGGACAAGGACCCTCCATGCAGTAGAAAATCCAAATGTAATTTCTAGTCAGTTCTCAGTATCACCAGTTCCACATCCACAGATTCAACCAACTGCAGATCATGTAGTACTGTGATATTTACTACTGAAAAAATCTTCATATAAGTGGACATGTACAGCTCAAACCCATGCTATTCAAGGGTCAACTGTAAATCTTAAAGTTCTCATCACAAGAAAACGAAAATTTGCAACTATGTATGGTGTTGAATGTTAATTAGACTTATATTGGTGATCAATTTGCAATATATATACAGTATATTGAATCATTACATTGTACACCTGAAACTATATGTTTTATGTCAGTTATACCTCAATTAAAAAATTAGAGTAAGAATATAGTATCAGCTTAGTAATGGTAAATCCATGATTCCTTCTGAAGTACCTCCAACCTTACAAAAGTAACACAAAATATCAAGAAATAACAATAAATAGACAACAATAATAGAGAAATCAATGTCCCTGACACAATTAAAAATTATCCAATGAACACATTCTTTACCTTAGTTCCTTCTCCGTCTTAAAGGAGATTTTAATCTATTAACTCTCAAGAACAAAGAGAATGTGAAAGAAAGGTAATTTCAAAAACTGAAAGGTGAATAGATAAAAGGCATGTGACTAAGCAGAGTAGTTAATTCTGAAATCTAAGCCCACAGTTGGGAACGCAAGACATGCTCCTAAGAGTGTCAAGGAAACAACAAAAAAATGAGGAAGGCAGAAGACTTGGTTGGAAATTTGTTTAAGAAGCATCTGCACCCTTAGACATCCTGATTCGGATAATACATTTGGGAGTCTGACCTCTGCACACTGGTCAAACACTGGAGACACTCTCTGGAGAAGCCCAACCAGATACCATTTCAGGTGCAGGAATCTACTGAAAACAGTAAGTTCAATGCAAACTTGAATACTAAATGGTGAGAACTCAGAGCCAAACTAATCTACAGAGGTAGAAATCAGAATATTGTTCACATTTGGTAGGACAATGACTGATTTTTTGATGACAACCAGGGGGAATATCTTCAAGAAGAAAATAAATAAAATTGATTAAAAATACTTGAAGTGTTGTTAAATCATATTCAGAAATTTGGGCTATGATGGAGACATGAATTAGTAACAGGCATTTAGAAAGCAAAATTTAAAAAGTCAATTATTTTCAGTAATAAAAAGTTAAAAATTGTTATTTTATTTTAAATGCATTATGTGTCAGCTATGAATAAAAAATATGTAATTTTTATAATGAAAAAACTTATTATCAAAGTATTTTAAAATGATCATAATTAGATTGGTGCCATAAAGGGATAAGAAACATATGTGTGTGAATATGTGAGTAGGAAGCCAGGTAGATGATAGTTAAGACTGAAAAATCAAGAAATAGTAACATACATGTTTTATTAAGAAATATGGAAGTAAATAAAACCCAAAATATCTTAAAATAATTAAATATGTTTACCTCTAGAGGTCAAGTATTGATAGGAGGGGGTATTGTTTTCTTGAGAGTACTATTTGATTTTTCAGAATTGTAAAAGAACTAATTTAATAAAATAAAAGTTAAATTAAAAAAATAAGATAAGAGCCGAGGTTGTGGATACATCAGAATCTGACTTGCTGATTTCCTTAGGCCCTTAAACCCTTAAGGGTTTAAGGTAAATATTCCACTGATAGAAACAAACAAACAAACAAAACAAACAAACAAAAAACCTCAATCAAAGTAGCTACTTCCAAGACAGAGGATTCTTTTCTACCACTAAATACTACCAGAAGCAATTCTGTCCTGGTTCCACCTCCCATGGGCATGTCCAGTATTGCCGAGCTGGCATGGAACTAGCTCTTGGATTTTTCACTGCCATTTTCATATATAAAACAGTAGTGTTGCAAATCTTAGGATTTATTCTGCTTTAACAGAGAACAATCTTTTATTTTTATTTATTTATTTTTAATTAATTAATTAATTAATTAAAATTTTTTTTGGCTGCGTTGGGTCTTCAATGCTGCGCGCGGGCTTTCTCTAGTTGTGGCAAGTGGGGGCTACTCTTTGTTGTGGCTTCTCATTTCTCATTGCAGTGGCTTCTCTTGTTGCTGAGCACAGGCTCTAGGTGCGTGGGCTTCAGTAGTTGCGGCGCATGGGCTCAGTAGTTGTGGCTTGCGGGCTCTAGAGCACAGGCTAAGTAGTTGTGGCACACGGGCTTAGTTGCTCCGCAGCGTGTGGGATCTTCCTGGACCAGGGATCAAACCCATGTCCCCTGCATTGGCAGGCAGATTCTTAACCACTGCACCACAAGGGAAGTCCAGAGAACAATCATGATTCTTGGATGCTTTTCAGGTTAGAGATGAGTTTTAGCAAGTATTATTTGTAAAATGAATTGGCACACTCTGGAAAACCAGTAAGAAGATGGTTTACAAACCAAATTCCAGACTTTAACCTGTGTGGGCTATATAGCTATACAAGCTTACTAAATAATAATATTCATCCAAAGTCATTCAACTGATATAGAAAATAAAATCAACAAAACTAGGATAAGCCTTTTGTCTAGAAATTTCAAAGTCATGTATTTAACTCTCAAGATATGTATTTATTTAAAGTATTTAAATATTTATTCTATTTTCCTTTCATTTAAAAGAAAGCCCAGAAGATCATGCTTTGAGGAGTATGAAGAAAGATCAACAGATTCATTATTTAGAGTTGTGGGAAAAAAGAGAATGCATATTTCTTCTGTTGTTGATATGCATGCACTCCTAAAACAGTAAAATACAAATGACAATTGATATAAGGGATATAAATTAGTTATTTTCAGTTTATTGAGATACAATCTAGTTTCAGTGACATTATTCAGATTTTTGTTTACCTGATTAAAATCATGAGCATGGAAATACATATATACATATATATGAAAATAATATGATTGCTTTATCTATAATAATGATATAAAAATTATATGAAGCTCTGTAGCAAGATCAAAATATATAGATATATAGTTAGTTTTGGCACACACACAATCACACGTATATACATAATGGAGACAGAGAGAGAGATAAACAGAAGTTTTAAAAAAACTAGGTTGCCCAGGAATGGAAACTTTACCTAAAAGATATATAATACACAATAAGGTGTTATCATAAATGTTATCAAGATGTTATCAAGGGTTAGCGGGGCTAAATCCAGCCTACTTCCTGTTTTTGTAAATAAAGTTTTATTAGGACACAGTCACACCCATTTATATGGATTGTCTACCCTGCTTTTGCAATACAGAGGTAGAATTAAGTAGTTGTGAGAGACAGCATGATCCACAAAGCCTAAAATATTTACTAATCTGGTGCTTTACAGAAAAAGCTTGCTGACCTCTGCCCTAAATTATAAAAAAAAAAAAAGTAAAAAAAAATCAACTTAATATTTACACACATTAAGCACCACCAGGTAAACTGGACAACACACTGGTGCTACAAATTGGTGAAGCTTCCTCATCCAGATTCCCATTTAAGTTCATTCTATGTCTTCTTAAGAAACACTTTATCTCATTGGAAATAACTGGGAGTTGGTTTTATTTGTAAAGCAGGTGTAAAGCAGAGTTTCTTATATACATTGAACGTATTGGTAGGTGGGCAAAATACTGTTCACATGAGCCTTTTAAAAAATCCTACCCAGGTAGTGATGTTGTGAAGCTCTCTTGGTAACCCTGGAAGATGACTGGAAGCCAAGGGAAGGTATCAAGCAGAGCCTGAAGTAATAGCAACATTAACCCAGCATCAACTGGCACGATGGACTGGGAGGTTGGCAGGAGTCAGAGATAGCAGCTAAAGTGGTCCAGATAAAAGATGATTAGAGGAGGAACCCAGATTATGGTCAGGGAAATGGAAAAGGAGGGTCAGCAGAAAGACAGATGTATGGAAGAAAAAATCATCAAGATTGGCAAAGGGAGCCTTTAAACGTTGCCCTGGAGTATATGGAAATTGAGAGGAGGGTCTGAGATTGCTAATTATATTTGGTTTTATATGCGTCCATTTTGAAGGTGATTTGTGAAATTAGTGGTAAATCATCTAAAATACAACCAAATCTTCCTAATGCCCATCTATAATTTAAAGAATCTCCTCTCTGTCCATACGTCTCCTGAAGGCTTCTTTAATTTTATTTTTTATTTTTTTATAAATTTATTTATTTATTTATTTTGGGCTGTGTTGGGTCTTCATTACTGCATGGGGGCTTTCTCTAGTTGCAGCGACCGGGGGCTATCCTTTGTTGCAGTGTGTGGGTTTCTCACTGCGGTGTCTCCTCTTGTTGCGGAGCATGGGCTCTAGGCATACAGGCTTCAGTAGTTGTGGTGCGTGGGCTCAGTAGTTGTGGCGCATGGGCTTAGTTGCTCCGCAGCATGTGGGATCTTCCCGGACCAGGGCTCGAACCCATGTCTCCTGCATTGGCAGGCAGATTCTTAACCACTGCGTCACCAGGAGAGTCCCTGAAGGCTTCTTTAGAACAAATTCCTATTCCTTTCACTTCTTCCTGAGTTATGAAGTTACTATGGATATCTAAGCTGTGTTGGGGACAGAATGAGAAGAGCATGCATAAATACAAGTACAATTAAATGAACTAATGAACACATAGCACCTTCATATGTACATATACAAGAGAAAGACACAGAGTGGCAGAGACTAAGACACAGAGAGACAGGGATGGAGAGTCTGAGAGTGCATGAGAGACAAAAAGACAGACAGAAAGCAGGAAAGGCAGAGAGTGAAAGTGAAAGAGAGAGAGTGAGAGAATATGAACAAAACAGAGAAAGGGACAGAGTGAAATAGGGATACACAGAAACACAGAAACAGAGTGACATATGCAGAGGCAGAGAGAGACCCACTGCATGTGAGAGAAACACAGAGACACTCAGAGAGCTGGACACACACACACACACACACACACAGATGCAAAGTGAGACACATTCACACAGCACAGAGATCCACAACACACACAGAGTGAAAGACAGTGACAAAGAAGCATGCACACAGAGGGATATTCTCTGTCACTCTCTCACACACACACAAACACACACATACACACACACACAACAACAACAAAAAGATATAAACTAGACACATATACCGGAAGACAGAGAGGCACACACATAGAGACACACAGCTGCTCACAGAGACATCAGTATTGAGACACACGGAAAGAGATACATGCAAATAAAGAGACCTACAAACAGAAATCAAGGCAAACAGAGTCCAAGAAAGGGGGAAAAGTAGAAATCCAGAGAGAGTGGGACGGGAACAAAAGACACGTCTGCAGCCGTATCAGAAGAAGCAAGGGAGTGAAATATGTCTGTGCCTCCATGACCAGGTTATTATATTATCTCATTTTAATCACCATGACAACCCCATGAAATAAGAAGCATTATCCCCATTTTGCACATGGGGATAATGAAGTTCAGGTCCAAAGTCATACACCAAATAAACAGACAGAATTTGAGCTCATCAAAGTGTAAGTGCTCTGTGGGCAGAGAGGGAGGGAAGGAACGAGGGGTGAGAGGAAAGAAGAAGGTAAAAGAGGCGGAGGGAGAAAACCAGCTCAAAAACCCTTAACAGCCCCTGCTCTGTTTTTCCAAGCCTTCCCCCATGATTTCAGTAATAGGAAGCAATTGAAACCTGGGTTTCTAATTCAGCAGTAAGTGCTTAAATGTTTATACACTGGCACACACAGAGTAAACCATTTTACAGTACACAGAAAGGACTTATTTTATTGTCAGCCCTTTAAAATCCCATTTGAAATTTAAGAGAGTATTTGCTGAATGGGTCAGAGCTTTTAATGTAGAGACCCCAGGGTTATGGATTTCAGTAGACAGTCCCTCTGGCTTTCAGTACCACGCATCACAGTGATGTGCGGATAGCAGTGAAGGAGTCACGTTACTTTGTACCAAGGCTCTTGTTTCTTCAAAACATCCTTTGAGAGCTGTTTTCCAGGAGTGTCTGTTGAGCTGCTATATTTGAGGCAGTGGTTGAACTACAGTTACCTCCTACCCAGTCACAGATTTATTCACTTGCCAAAATACGCAGGTCTCTAACAACGCCTCTTAGAAACAAAAACTCTTTCTTCCAGACCATGTGCTTAATCCTACTCAGTGAATCTATAACACACCCAGGCTGAAGAGCTTCTTTGTATGCTGAAAAGTGAAACTCTGGAGGCTCTGTTTCAATACAAGTAATTTTGTGTATCAACCCTGATTTCTCAGGAAACAAAGACGGTTGATAGATGGAGAGACAGAAGAGAAACATAAACTCAAAGTGGAAACAAAGGGACAAATCATTTCTGCCTTCAGCCCTGGATAACTAGCGGCTTAATGCACAAAACAAAAGTATGGTCTAATTCCTAAAGGATCATCTAAAACATATTAACAACATGTGTTAGGGATTATGATTCTTCCATCATGATTCTATTTAACAGAAGACCTCTTTTTCCTAACACCCACTGATAATCACATACGCACATGTATCACACCCACACATCCCTGTAATAAGAAGAATAACTATACATTCCAACAGTTTGCTTCTTTCACGGACACTCTACTAGTACACACTGGAAAAATATAGGCAGCAAGCCCAGTGGGTATCACAGAACAGGGACAAAGAAACCTTAAATGCAAACAGGATATGAGAGAATCCTGTTAACAAGAAAATAGGCACAAAACAGCAGTTTCTTATACTGAAGCAGGATAGGCATGGTGGAGGGGAGAGGGCAGGGGACTCTTTTGAGAAAGGACATAAGAGGATTTAAAAGGAGAGGCCCCCAAGGCTAAGATAGCGTGGGCTCAGCTGCCCGAGCCTTGGTGTAGCTGTCTTTCCAGTCTGGTTACGGGCAGGCCACGGTTTCAGAGATGACAGTCATCAGTTCAATGAACCATTTTAAGTCACAAATAACAGCTAGAAAAGACCTCTGTGATTGCAAATGTTACAGCAGAAAGACGTACCACATAGTGGGCTTATTTCCACTTCATTTTCTAGAAATAATAAGTAATTGAGATTACCATTTGCAGACCACTCACTCTGCACATGTGCTTTCTATCCTGGCAGCACTGGTGAGAACTGAAAATGGGAGGAAATCAATGCTTCAGACCAGAGGCATTGCACAGTTGCCTTGTAGAGAAAGACCAGCTCCAGGAGTCTGCAGGACTCACCTCTGACCCAAATGACTGTTTTCACTCACCTAAAAAAAGGCTGTGCAGATGTAAAGGGAGGATGATCTTCCCTGGAAACCCAGAAAGAGGTCACCTGAGCCACAACTACCACAAGTCACTAATGAATGGTCTGAAAAGTTCAGGGGCCCATTAAAAGTGCAGGGTAATTTCTGCTGTGAGCTGGAAGCAGCAATGGCCTGACACCCTTCATGCAATGATGCTGACTTTGATTTTTCCAAAGTCTCTCACTGGGCTCTGTCCTCCCCAGGCACTCTGACTTTCTCATTACAATTGAGTTTTCCTTTCAGGTCTGGACTAGGTAAAGATTGTGCTGGTCATGAACACATAGGTGTCCCAGCAACTGGTCTCATTACATTTCCTTCCCTCCTTCCTTCCTTCCTCCCTTCCTTCCTTCCTTCCTTCCTTCCTCCCTCCCTCCCTTTCTCTTTCTTTCTTTCTTTTTCTTTCTTTCTTTCCTTCCTTCCTTCCTTCCTTTCTTCCTTTCTTTCTTTCTTATTTTGCAGTACGCGGGCCTCTCACTGTTGTGGCCTCTCCCATTGCGGATGTGCAGGCTCCGCAGACATGGCTCACGGGCCCAGACGCTCTGCGGCATGTGGGATCTTCCTGGATCGGGTCACGAACCCGTGTCCCCTGCATCGGCAGGTGGACTCTCAACCACTGCTCCACCAGGGAAGCCTTGTTACTTTATTTTTTTTAATTATTCAACAAAGTTTTATTGAGCACTACTAATGGCAGGCACCATTCTAAGTACTGAAGATATAACTAGAGATAAAAATGATAAACTCCCTGCTTTCCTGGAACTTATATATAGGGTGGGGAGATTAAGTGACAACAAATAAAAATTATCTATAAAATATGTAATGGGGTAATAAGTTCTATGAGGAAAATAGAGCAGGGAAAGAGGACTGAGAGACAAACACTGTAAGAAAGAGCTGACTCCATTCTTGATGTTTGACTGCTGCGAGCTTTCAAACCACCCCCAAACCCCTTTCCTCTTCTGCCCTGTATCTGGGCAAGCTCTTGAGAAAGCCCAGGGTTCCTTCCTTTGGCAGCAACAGGAAATTCAAAGCTCATGAGCAATCCTGCATGCACAAGGCCCCTCACCCTAGTGCTAGCCTCTTATCACAATAAAAGCTGAACCTGTCTCTTTCCCCTGCTTTCTCAAGCCAGTTTTTGACCTGCTTGGGCCCCTACCCTACTCTCCCCAGAAAGCCCCATTATAGGAGTGATAAACCTGTTCATATTCTCTTACTGCATGTGAGGCATCGTCATCAGTCTCAACATTTGAACCAGATTTTGGGTACGGGGTCCACGGGAGTTGGGAAGGTGACTATACCAGACGTTTATAGGGGTTGTCGCCAGAGAAACATCTCCAAAACAAGAGGAGGAGGCATGCAAATATACGGGGGAACACTCAGTGGGAGGAAACTGAGAGTCCTGGTGCACTGAAGAAAAAGTGAGGAGGCCAGTGAGGCTGGGGTGGAGTAAACAAGTAGTCTGGTGGAGTGAGGGAGCAGATAGGGGAGGAGGTTCCAGCAGGGGAAGCAGATCACATAGAGCTATGTGGCCCGTGCCAAGGGAATCTGGATTTTCCTCCAAGTAAACTATCAGAAGGATTTGAGTAGTGAAGTAACATAATCTGACTTACATTTTAACAGAATCATTCCAATTGCTACGTAAGAATTGAAGTTAGGGGGGCAAAATGGAGTTAGAGGAGGCATTGCTGGAATTTCAGGGGAGAAGTAGTGCTGATGGAGATGACAGCAGCAGGTCAGGTGGTAAGAGGAGGTTTGAGTCTGGATATGTTTAAAGGTTGAAACTGCAGGATGTGCTCATGGACTGGACAGGAGGTGTGAGAAAAAGAGAAGTTGCAAGGGACATTCTAGAGTGTTTGTGACTGAGTACCTGGAAGAATGGAGTTGTCATTAACTGAGACAGTCAAGATGGAAGCAAGGAGTACATGCTGAGGCAGGAGGTGCTGACAAAGTTCGCCACTTTTGAGAAGAGATGTCAATCAGATTTCTAAGTGGAGATGCCAAGTAGGAATCTAGACACACAAAAAGTTGACATCAAGGGAGAAGACAGGGCTACAGATATAAATTTGAGAGTTAAGTTGTAGATGGTATTTGCAGCTGGGAACATGTCCAGAGACAAAAGGGAAAAGCTTGATTGAGAGTCCTGGACACACTAACAATTAGAGGTCAGGAAGATTGAGGAAGATCCAGCAATGGAGACAATTTAAAGCTATAAACTGGCATTCCTGAACCTGGCTTATATGAGTCTAATGTAAAGACAGGTACTGATAAATGCAGTTCTGAACCTGTCAGGCTGGAGGCTAGAACAATTTTGGCACATCTGCTATGATAACAAGACTGTCTTGTGAGGCCTCTTGGGAGAAGGCTGTCTCCTCTTCCAGAGAGCCCCCAGCATTACGGTCAATCTGTTTTCATTTGTATTTCAGTACTTAACTCATTAATCCTTATGTCAGCTCTGGATGTAATTGTTATTACTCTCATTTTATAGATGAGAAAACTGGAGTGGAGGCTGCTCAGAAAAGCAAAAATTTGTCCAAGATCACAGAGCTTGTAAGACAGGGGAGACAGGCTTGAACTTCAAGCTCCCCAACTCCAGGGGGCAAAGAAATTAAATGCTTTGCCTGATGTCACATGATGAATTAATGGAAAAGATGGAATTAAAACCCTTATCTTGGGCTTCCCTGGTGGCGCAGTGGTTGAGAGTCCGCCTGACAGTGCAGGGGACATGGGTTCGTGCCCCGGTCCGGGAAGATCCCACATGCCGCAGAACGGCTGGGCCCGTGAGCCATGGCCACTGAACCTGCGCATCCGGAGCCTGTGCTCCGCAACGGGAGAGGCCGCAACAGTGATAGGCCCGTGTACCGCAAAAAAAAAAAAAAAAAAAAAAAAAAAACCCTCATCTTTAAATTCATTGTTACTTTTTTTCATTGGGAATAAAATCATCTATTGGAAAATTCTAGTTGGTAATAATTTGCTAAAGATTCTTGTATTTGCTGGTAAGCCTTACCGGAAGGGCAAAGATCAACCATTTCTGACCTTGACTTCGTATGTCCGTAGCATGAGTATCAGGAACAGACAATTAAAGGAATAGGCAACGTGAAAAACAGCAAATAAATAGTAAAATAAATAATCTTGAAGGTAAATTTTAAAATGTTACATCAGTCTGGAATGTAGGAAAACCTTACTAACGTACCACATTTACAGTAACAGCAGGATATATCCCAAGAGGAAACAGGTATAATATTTTCAGGGTTTCTTATTTTATTTTTATTTCTAATGTTTTTGTATGACAAGTGTAATATAAAATTGTTAATATTTGAACATTATTAAAAAGTTTTATTTTAAAATAATCATGATCTAAATTGACTTTTACAATCAATGCTGTATGATTTTTGTTAGTCAAAGGCCAATTATTTTTTAACACCACAAAAATTACTCTAACTTTATAATGACATTCATGGAAAACATTACCATGTTCTGCATAAAAATAAAATCCTTCCATTTGTATTGGCTTCCCAGTTTACATTTTTTCACATATATCTCAAAACCGGATGGTGAGAATCAAAGGCTGAATTAGGAGAGGTAGGTATTTTATATAAAGACGGGAACTATGGCTCAAAGAGAAGAGACCAGCAGAGTCATACAACAAGAACTTGAAACTGAGCCTGTCTTTTGATTCCACAGCCAACACACTATCTGATGGCTTTCCACATAAAGCTAAATTTGTAGGGAAATTTAATAAATAAAGGATATATGTATTCTTAACGGAAATGACAACAGGAAAGGTATAAGCAGATAGACAGAAAAAGATATGTATACTTTATGTGTACCACTACCCATGAACTACGAATCATTAAGTATTAAATTAGCACTTATAAAAAGTATTTAATATATATGCAGTTCTAAAACTTTCCAAAACATTAATTCCCTCCTAATTCTACTAACATTTAGGTTGCTAATAGCTATTTTTTTTTATCTTACCCCCTCATATTTCCTTTTGTTTTTTCCTTCTGCCTTTATTTATTTATTTATTTATTTGGCTGCATTGGGTCTTTGTTGCTGCGCTCAGGCTTTCTCTAGCTGCAGCGTGCAGGGGCTGCTCTTTGTTGCGGTGCGTGGGCTTCTCGTTGCAGTGGATTCTCTTGTGGCATAGGAACATGGGCTCTAGGCATGCAGGCTTCAGTAGTTGCAGCATGCAGGCTCAGTAGTTGTGGCACGCGGGCCCTAGAGCGCACGGGCTTCAGGAGCTGTGGTAAACAGGCTCAGTAGTTGTGGCTCACTGGCTCTAGAGCACAGGCTCACTAGTTGGGGCACACAGGCTTAGCTGTTCCATGGCACGTGGGATCTTACTGGACCAGGGAATGAACCTGTGTCCCCTGCATTGGCAGGCTGATCCTTAACCACTGCACCACCAGGGACGTCCCCTTCATCATTTATTAGTTGGAATTCTTCTGGTTCCTGTCCCGGGCATTTGTGTACCTGATCTTCTGAATGAAGTAGAATATAAGCCATGCTGAAGAAATAATCATCAAAATAATAAAGGATATTGACATGAAGACTAGAGAGCCATGGCTGAAGTTCTTTGGCAGCATTCGAGTTCCAACCGCTATTGTCATCTGTACAGAGATGTTTTTCTCCAGGTAACTCAAAATATCCTTAACTCTCAATTCTGTAATCATGACAGCAATAATATGTCAAGTGCCTGGATGAGTCATGGTGACTGGCTCCTCTTTGGATTTATTATTGTAGATAACCACAGCAACTGCATTGTGGAAGGCAGCCTGTGATATTTTCTCTTTAAAGGTGCAATTTCCCCTCTGCAGCAAGGCAATCCACTGTTTGGTGTTAGGAGGGACAAAGAACCATGTGTGAGGATCACAGCTCAGATGATCAGCAAAGTTCTGAAGGCCAGAAGTCTTAAATCAAGGTTGTTGGCAGGGCCATCTTCCCTCTGAACATCCTAGCGGAGAATCCTTGCTTGCCTCTTCCAGCTTCTGGTAGCTCCAGGTGACCTTGACTTGAGGCTGCATCACTCCAACCTCTGCCTCTGTCTTCACATGGCCTTCTCCTTTGTCATCCCTCATATTTCTATATTTGTAGTTTCTAAGCAGAAAAGAAAGTTCTGGTTCCTTGCCGACTTTTCTAAATGCTTTCATATTTAGTGTGAGAATAGTAAACACATCTTTGATTTATTTAAGAAAAACTGGGTTTTAAAAGAGAGTTGATTTTCTCAACCATGTGATAATATGCTTCAAATATTTGGGGAAAAGAAAAAATTTAAAAGTATCTTTAAACGACTACGTCTTGGAGGTAAAATCAATTGTTGTGAGTGTTGTCGAGAAAACAATGGTAATGAAACTAAATCAGAACATCTTAATAACAACTAAAATTCACAATAGTTTTAAAACGGCATTCCTTAGAGGTTACTATGTGTGATGAAAATGTTTCCACAGCTCAATGCTTTGAGAAACTACATCTTTCACAAGACGTGAAATGGGGAAAACATAATGGTAAAACACTTGAAGTTATATAGAAACTAAGAAAATGAAAACACGATAAAAAGAACAAATGCTTTAAAAATATCTATTTTCAATTAGAAAAGAAAAGAATAAGTGGTAATGCCCTGAATCAGGGACAAGGTAATGCCAATGCACTTAGCCTGTAACTGTCTTCAGACCCATTCAAAACATAACTGGTAAAACAAATAAACAAACAAGTTCAAGAGATTTAGGTTAAGTCAGCATCATTTAGTCTCCCCTATTGGAATTTTATTCTCTGGTACTGTTGCATTGTCTTTATCCTTACATCTTATCTAAATATAACAAGGACACCTCTTAAAGTTTGAAAGAAATGATAGACTTTCTTTGGAGAAAATAAAGTAGGTGTCCTTTCATGTTGAAGTCTGAAAAAATCTCACATCATTAATTTCAACATTTTCATTTTTTTACCTTCAAAAAACACTTAGGGGTTCACTGCAGGACTGTCTAAACATTACTAGTGACAAATTTAGTACAATCCATATGGAAGTTAATGAACAATATTTAATATTTAATTAAAAATATTTAATAAATATTTATCAAACATTCAGGTGTTTAAAATTTTCTCTCTTTTCATGATGGGAGTTGAGCATAATCTGTTTTGTCGAAGTTTTAATATACTTTCACTACAGTATCCAGAATCATAAGTATACATTCTGGCTCCCAATAAATATCTTAGATTTTAAGAAAATAGAATAAAGAAACAGGATTTAATTAATAGAAAACATATATACAAATATATACTAAAGAATATAAGCTATGCCTTGAGAATGTCAAAACGTGGGTGTTCCACATTGAGAGCTATAGAAAAACTATATAGTGTAAATGATAAACTATCATGTTAACTTGAAAAATAGGCATCATACTTATGCGTTATAACATAGGTCTTTGCTAACTAGGTCCCATCCCTTGCACTCTTTGGGCTCCATATTCTTGCATCCAACTGCCTATTTTACTTCTTACCCTGGATGTCTAATTAACACACTAAACTTAACAGGTCCAAAAGAAATTTAATTTTCATTCCCCAAATCTCAGTTTTCCTTATCTCAGCAAATGGTTTGCAATTTGCCTAGACATTTGAACCAGAAACCTGGGACTCATCCTTGATTCTATCCATTTCTTCACTCTTCACTCCCTATTCTTGAACTAACAAGTCTTGTTACCTTTCCTTCAAAATAGATCTCAAATTGGTATAGTATTTTCCAGTTTGCCTTCATCTTTTTCCAAATACTCTGATGGGAACAAAATGAAATTTCTCCTCCAGGGTCTACTGAGCCCCATAAGATCTGGTCTATGGATGACCCAGCTCCTTCTCTTTAAACACTCAGGCTATGTCCTCTGTGGGCTGCTTCGTTTTCAGTTTATTCCATCCAGACTGCAGTCCCCCAGCTTTTCCAAGGCTGGATCCCACCTGTCATAACGATTCCTCAGCTCACAGGTCAACATGTCAATGAAGTCTTCCCTGACCATTCAATCTATTATAATTAGCAATGCCCCACTCTCGCCACTCATTGGTCTCCATCACCTCAACCGGTTTTGTTTCTTCATAATATTTATCATTATCTGTAATCACTCTTCTTCATGTGTGTGCTGGCTTATTTTCTCTCTCCTCAAACCAGAGTGTAAGTTACGTGAGAAAAGGGGTCTTGTTTGTCTTCTGTGCCCCTGTCGAGTCAAACCTACAACATTACTTGCATGAACAAATGAGTGACATGATCCTATTCCTAGGTAACCTAGGTATGGCAGAGTTATTTAAAAAAGATAAACTGTGCAGCAAGAGTCCCCCAGAGGATCACTGATGCCTAGAGTTCCACCACATTCCTCACCTATCAATATTAAATGCAGCATTAATATTAAGAAAATTTAAAGCTAGACCCAATCATAAAATGTATGATGGTCTTCAGTAATGTAGAAAATATGGAAGATTGGAAAGTGGGGAAAGAGCTGCCTTCCTAGTCTCAGGGGAAGAGGATAATTACCCCAACACTCCATGACTAAGAGAAGCCAGTACCTCAGCTTTTTTTTTTTTTAAGGACAGTGCTGCTGCCAGCAGTTTGAGGCACATCCAGTGTTTATGCGAAAGGAAATATTGTAACTGGAGTTTTTAAAAAGAGAAAAAAGATGGGGTTGGGTGGGGGGTGCTAAGTGCTTCCAGCCAGGGAAAACCAACCCTAGGATGTTTTTATACAACTATATACAAACACTCAACTCAGACTGTGGCTTCTGCCTGCAGGTAAATGTCCTTTGGAATATATTACTTACCTGAGATTGACAACAACTCTGGATATACTTAGGGAATATGTGGTTTTGCTTTCTTTTAATGATTTATATTAAATATCTATGGGGCTTCAAACCACGACTCATGAGACATGCAATTTAATGTCTTTGAGGGTGTGGACCATGTCACTTGTTCACTCTGTGGCCCTACTTGAACCCACTGCTATGTTGGCTGCACAGCAGACACTGACACTTCCTTTCAGGGGAAGTTCACTGAAAGGAATGAACACTGGACAGCAAGAAAGCAAGATCTCCTTGAAGGGATAAGATGTCATAACAAAATGACTTTCTCCCTTTCCCAATCTTTAATGCCAAGAACTGTTTGTACTCTTTCTGTGAGAAATCAACAAAGAGGATTAGGTAATACAACGCATCTCTGCTAAAAAAAATCATTCACTTTTCCTTTGGCAAATCTATATTTATTTCCCTCTCTCGTCCTCAACTTGTCTTCAGGTAAGTGGTTAGAGATTATTACACAAACACTAGTCTTTCCTCAAAGATCTTTAATTAAGAATTAGAATACTTAATAACTAAAAGCAACCAGGAGTTCTGCTTTCAATTCTCAGTTCTCTCAAATTCTCTGCAGCTACAGTATTTCCCCCAAGTCAGTGCATTACAAATTCAGAGAGGTGAAAAGACTATTTCATTTCATTTAAAAAAGTCAAAGGAAAACACCTTGAAAAAAGACTTGTAGCAAATATGACAAACTGTTAATTCCTTTATTATATGAAACGAGAGCTCAAATGAATAAGCTAAAACATTATGTGCCAAAGAGATAAATGAGTAAAAGACTCAGAAGAGGTATTTTAAAAGGGAAATACAGCTAGAAAACTATCCCACCTTGCCAGTAATCTTAACAAAGAAATTAAAAATGTTTGTTTATAGTCTATAAAATTATAAATAAAATTAGAAATATTTTCCTCATTTTTTTTTAAAAAAAATAGGACGTTCTTTGTTCAAACAGAATATCACTACGAAGCCCAAGCAAGTTGGGTTTCATCTACCATATTTGACAGGGTGGGCCATGGAAACTGGCCTTTCTCCCTGTTCTCCATCCTACAGGGACTTCTGAGGAAGCTTAAAAAGCATAACGTGTTTTAGGTGTTACCCACGTAAGTAAAATGTAAGTGTTATTGACTGACAACAACAACAACAAAAACAACTAGTGTTGGGCTTCCCTGGTGGCGCAGTGGTTGAGAGTCCGCCTGCCGATGCAGGGGACACGGGTTCGTGCCCCGGTCCGGGAAGATGCCACATGCCGCGGAGCGGCTGGGCCCGTGAGCCATGGCCGCTGAGCCTGCGCGTCCAGAGCCTGTGCTCCGCAGCAGGAGAGGCCACAACAGTGAGAGGCCCGTGTACCGCAAAACAACAACAACAACAACTAGTGTCTAGTTTTCCATGAAGGACACTGGAAGACCACTATTTTTAATACCATTCAGTATCAAAAAGAGACTGTGCAGTGGGCATACTCCCACATTGTCGATGAGATTCTAAATCACATCCACCACTCTGAACAGCAGTCTGGAAATATGCCATTAAAAAATCACCAAAATACCCATGCCCTTTGACTACCTTCACTTCTGAGGCCCTACACTGACTATATTCCATGAAGATACTAAGTACAGCATCGTTTAAGGTGGTAAAACTTTAGAAAAAAATTAGTGCATGAATCCAACCATTCAATAGATACTTACAGAGCAAATGATCTTGCAAAAGTTAATGGTGCTAATAAAGGATGAGAGGAAATAGAATGGCTGGGGGCACGGTCTAGAAAAGCCATGAAGAAGTTCAGTAGGTAGTGCTTACTATGTCCTATACTGAAGGAGGGTTTCATTTTACTGGAGGGCATTAATTCCTTAAATTACATAGTCCAGATATCATATCATCAAAGAATACAATGAAAACTATAAGAGAAAATATGAAGCTTGTGGCATTATAATTATTCTACTGGGAATCCTCAGGTAAGATCACAACTCTGATATTGGCAAAATCTCCTGGAGGAAAATAAAGGTCAAAAAGCTAAAACACTTTTCTGGGACTCCTTGTCTTAGCTATGGATGTGGGGAATCTTCAGCTATTTGAAGTACTCCTGACCAAAAAAAGAAGAAGGATGGCTTCTCCCACAAGGAGGCAGGTCAGGAGTTAGATGGAAGGTCTCTCCATGGCAAACTCCAAGCTTAAATTTACAGGCATTTTGTAAATAAGATTATCCAGTTTCAGATTCTTCTCTGTGTTATCTCTCCTGTGTAATTCCATATCTTTAATAAAGTCTTATTTAAATGCCTCCAGTCTCGTCTCAGTTGTGCTGTGGGTAAAGAAAGGCAACCTCTGTCACCATCCTTCAAGGGGGCTGGTTTTGATTTGATTACAGGCTGAGAACCTTCCTTGTAGTCTCAAGAATGCTTAGACAATCAGACAGTGAAAAAATAAGCATCTCAAAATACAAATGAGACCAGGAAAAGGACAACAACTTCTGAGGGCAAAAAAGCAAATGAACTAATAAAGACAAGCTTTAGGCTAATGCAACTGTCTCTGCGGGTCTATTTTCAGAAGGGGGTAATTGATCAAAAGTTCATGGAAATGATTGCTTGAGGTGGTGGGGAGACAAGTGCAAATCAAAGCAAAGTTTCTTTTTAAGTTTCTTTTTACAGCAAAACCAAACAAAAAGATATTCTGATGTAATCACTTATTCAAAAGAAAATAAATAGAAAAACAAGTATAATCATTGTTATTAGTTTTTGTGTGTTATTTAAAGACCAGCATTTTAAAAATGATCTAATTCAACCCTTGGAATAACTGCTTTCTATAACCAGAAAATAATTTCATAATCAGATGCATGCTATGTTTACAGAAATTTTAATCCGTCTAAACATGAAGTGGACTGGATTGCGAGTCTGTCTTCTCCTGCCTCAATATAAAACACATTAGTACATTCCTGATATCCTCCTTCTATTTTCTCTGACTTGTTTTATACTTATTTTATCTTGGGGTTTTGCATACATCTTTGTAAGTCAGTTAAACTATGTTCTGGAAGAAAATGGAGTGTAAGCAAACAAAAATTATTTTCTCTCAATTATTTTTTCTTTCTGAAATTACTTTTTCTCTCTGACAACGATTAGTCTTACCTTAGGTTGTTTGCAAAGGTAGCGACAAAGTTCTCCAATGTACTGAAACACAGTCACATTATACTTTTTGCAGTCATTCCAAAATTGGCTTGCTGAAAATTTCTTCTTTAACACACAAGTAGCACCTACAAGAAAAGGTATAAAAAGGCAAAAAGGAAAAAAATTCAAGGGCAGAATTAACATAAAACACAAATGATTTTGCTCTGTCTAGAACACTTTTGCTCACTTTCAAGGCTTTTATAATCCATCAGTGGCCATTTATATCAAGCTCATTTGAAAACATTAATCTTACAGTCCAATAAGTCTTTTAAAAATATTCATGTTGTAATTTTATATTTTGACTGTAGATATACTTCTTGCAATATATGGGATGAAAGAAGCAATCAAAATATGTAGGAGAATTACAAGTATTAGAGCATGAATATAGATAAGGTCATCCTTCTTCACAGAAACCAAGAATATTCACTTAGTTTCAATGTTGAATATATACATAGTATTCATTTTAAAAAAATTTTAAGCAGTCTCAATATAGTTTGAGATTGAGAGCTGGTAAGGTAGAGTTAGTATGAAAGCACCAACAAAAAGGTTCATTGATGACTGCTAATTTTAATAACCTAATTTTAATAATAATGTAAGTCATATGAATATGTTCCAAGGAAAATGCTAATGTCTTGACCCTCATCTTTATGTATTGTGGACATTGATCATATTTTATATATACTATTCTATAAGATTACTTTATAGTATTTTAGACAAACATAAATAATGGTGAATTATCTCTGTATATTATTTCTGGGCTAACTAGTAACAGACACATAATCTCAGCATGGTTATGAATGGAATCTACTGAGTCACCAGCTCTACCAACTGACTTCTTGGGTATCTGGGGTACACTGTTTGCAAAGATAGCCTCAACAATTTCTCCTACGCCCTTACCTTTGCAGTGTGAATTTGCCACCCTTCCCTTCAAGAAGTGGGATCTCTTTCCCCCTCTTCAAATCTTGAATTTAAACTGGCTTGTGACTTGCTTTGATCAACAAAATGCAGGTGAAATGATCCATGTTACTTCCGAGGAGGCTAAGACTTAAGAGCTACACAGCTTCTGAGTTCACCCTCTGGGAAGGCTCCTACCACCATTTAAGGACAGGGGCAGCAACCACTCAAGGGTGAGCAACCACATGGAGAGGGAAGCCCTGTCAACAGCCAGATCCAACCACAAGGCCAAATTACTGCTCTTTCCACTTCAGGCATACACTGAAGTATGTGATGAAATTGTGTCCTTTTAATAAATATTTTTTTATAATTGTATAACATGCACACGATCACTCTGAATTCTACTGATAGAGTTTTGAACTTTAATGAAGGCAAGTTCCAATTATTAGGCATTTTGAGAACTTATGAAACAGAAAATAAAAGCTTACCTAACTCAATACATCCACCAATTCCCAGGAGAGATCCTGCACTATGATACAGAGGAAGGGTTATATAAATGATGTCATTGGAAGTACAACCAAAAGCCCATAATCCAGCAGAACCCTTCAGAGCCTGCAGCTGACAAATTACAGCTGCTTTTGGGAGACCTAGAAAAGAAAGAAAGAAAGAAATAATAGAATAGATACTATGCTGGTATCAACTACAACAGCAGTTGAGACAAAAATACATCAAAATAGTCTATATCCTTGGTAAAAGGGGCCATACAAATGTCAGCTACAACTGTAATTAATCTCTAGAATCTTAGATCTACCCAGAAGGATTAAAACTATAAAATTACATAGAGTTTGAGATCTTGTAAGGTTCAAAGAGCCATATCTGTTATAAAGATGCCAAAAATATATCATTCTTTCTCTGGTTCAACATATTTACCGAATAAAGCCCAAGTTGTCATGGGTTTTTGGTGACAGCAGCACATGTAGCTATGAACCCCAGTCCACAGTGACTTCCAGACACTCACCAGGGTGAGCCTCAAGTCCGCCTTGCTGCTGCACCTGCTTTGATATTTTCTGACAGGCTTTGTGCTCCATTTCCATTAACTGGAAGATCTCATACACAAAATTGGCATGATCTTGCCTACCATCCTAACCAAAATTCATTTATTACATTTTTTCAAAAGAAGTTTCTGTGGCTTTTCCTGATAGGTTGGCATCTCACACCCTAAAAGAGTTTATGGTCATCCACATGCACAGGGAATCCCTCCAAAATTTCTTCTCAAAGCCATGTATAAAGATTTTGAGTGAGACTAGCATCCTTGATTCTTGATAATGCAATGCCTTTCTGTTCTTCATTGAGAGAATCAAATATTTATGCATTTTCTGCTTCCGAGAAGTTCCCACCTACTGTTCTTCAGTCAGCATATTTCCTACTTTCCATATTGTTCCTGACCTCATGGCAACCCAGCCTTAAAAATAACTTTTCAGTTGGAGGTATGTCGAAAAAAGAAGGATGCTTTATCTAGTTATTTTCCACCTGTGTGCTTATGTCACTCCTGTAAAGCACTTTAGTGAGCGAATTAGTCATGTTTTCGTTCCTAATTTGGTTAGCTTTAAGTGAATAATGATCTCATTAATTTATTATTAAATCATTCAAGGTACTCAGACTTTTTGATAAAGGAGACAACAGATAGGAGCTTATGCAACAAATGAAAGTGATCAAAGGTTCATAGAGTTTAAAGTTTTAAAGAAGGAAAGAAGAACCAACAGAATAAATGAAGCTTGTTAAAACTGCAATTTAGAGTCCCTTCTTGGAAGAGTTAGAAAGCACATTAACATATTAAAGCTTTCGACAAGCCCAACAGTACAGAAATGTTACTATGTTTTCAATGATGTTTCTCAAGCTCATGTGGTCATAAAGCCCCTTTACAACTTTTATTTCCCTTCTTTGTAGACATGAAGGGACATGCTGTGCCACATGCTTGGAGAAATGCTACCTTAGATGGTCTCTGAAGTCCTTTGTTCTTCCAACCTTCTATGAATCCTTAGCATTGAAACTCTCCACATGTCTGCAGATGTGAGGAGACCACTGGGATAAGGTCCAGGCGTAAAGGTGGGAGTGAGGCTGTGTCCAGTGAATTGGGGATTAGCAGGAAGAAGGAGGAACAGATAGTATCAAGAGGAAAACCAATTTAGGGGCAGGGATGAAAAAATCTGGGGGATTCGGGGATAATTATGGAAAAAGGAAAGAATCCATAAGATTAAGGAGAAGGAGAGACAAAAGTAAATAGAGACGTAGATGGTGATAGCAACTGGCCCCAGGCGCAGCGTGGAAGGCAGTTCTGTCTTTTTCCTCCTCCCACTACTTACCGGAGTGGTTGAAGGCAAGGCTGCTCTGTCCAGGCTTAAGTAGCCTTTCCTAGAGATCTTCAGGCACCTAACCAATTTCAGTGAGCAACAACAGAACTAGAAGTTGGCAGACTGAACACATACATAGGCCAAAAGAATGGGACTGGAGATGACAGCAACACAATTTTAGAAAGGCAGATGGGGACTTCCCTGGTGGTCCAGTGGGTAAGACTCTGCACTCCCAACGCAGGGGGCCCAGGTTCATCGGGGAACTAGATCCCACATGCATACCACAACTAAGAATTCACATGCCACAACTAAGACCCGGCGCAGGGAGGGAGGGAGGGAGGGAAGGAAGGAAGGAAGGAAGGAAGGAAAAAACAGAAAGGCAGATGGACAACTGGTGACTGACACAGCAGACCCAAGAAGATGAAACCGAAGCTGAAGCCTTGAAAAAAGTTGGTTTGCTCCCACAGAACCCCAGCGAGGCTCAGAAACTTGATGACCAGGTACCCCCCAGAGTGGAGTATCAATATGGAACTATAAAGAGGGAGCTAATTGGGAGTTCTGTTTAAGAAGCAATTCCATCACAGTCATAGATAAGGGAATCATCCCTTGTTCATCAAGATCTCCCAGAATCTCCCAGGTCAAAGACACGTGAATGGTATAAAAACTGACCTCAATCCTTTCCTTACTCAGAGACATTCTAAGTCTGTTCCTGGGTCCATGGATATAGTCTTTTGGTGAGCTTGGGCAAACAGGACTTCATAGTAGTAAAATGATTAGGAAAGATTCAATATAATCCAAAATGCTCCCTTATAACCTGCCTGAAAGGGCCTATGAGCAAACTCTACTGCCATCATTTAACTTTTCCAAGTCTCATTTCTTTTTTTTTTTTTTTTAATTTTTATTTATTTATTTATGGCTGTGTTGGGTCTTTGTTTCTGTGCGAGGGCTTTCTCTAGTTGTGGCAAGCGGGGGCCACTCTTCATCGCGGTGCGCAGGCCTCTCACTATCGCGGCCTATCTTGTTGCGGAACACAGGCTCCAGACGCGCAGGCTCAGTAATTGTGGCTCACGGGCCTAGTTGCTCCGTGGCATGTGGGATCTTCCCAGACCAGGGCTCGAACCCGTGTCCCCTGCATTGGCAGGCAGATTCTCAACCACTGCGCCACCAGGGAAGCCCAAGTCTCATTTCTTTGCATCACTTCGTAACTTGCACCAACACCCTCATCGTTATCAACATTATAAGATTTTTATGTGAGAATCAAGTGATTTTTATGATAATAGGTGACATACTAATATTAATTCTCATGTTCATTACAATTATCATCACTTAATTCAGCTCTGGGTTTTGAGTTGCAAAACATCAGCTTATATTAGAGAGAGAGAACAAGAGAGATGCTTTTAATAAAAAATGTCAATTAAGTCTCTAACAAGGCTCAACGTGAGACAGGCTGGGACCTGGCGCCTGGGATCCTTTATTGGAGTTGCTTCACCTTGAGCAACAGAATACAAAGAAACTATAAGGGACTAAAAATAACTGCATGCGTGCACAGTTGAGGCAATTATGAACAATAAAATACAAAAAGGCCACAAATCAACTGCCATTTCTGAGGTGCCTGGAGCAAAAGCAGGGTACTGCATGTGATCCCTGCACAAAGTACCACCAAGGGGGTGGGCAGAACACCTAAGCCACCCTCCAGCCCAACCCACCAATCCACCCCTACCCTCACCCCATTTAAGGAACCAGTCCCTCCTCAGGGAGTATGGGCACCTGTTACTTGTTTTCACTTCCTCATGCTGCAGCATGAGTCCCAATAAAGCCTAGCATTAATCCCTCATCTGACGTCTTATCAATTTCTATTGAGTAGAACTTAATCAATTTCTATTGATTAAAGAGTCCAAGGGCCCTAGTCAGTAAAAAATATGATTTTGTTACATTCTTTGATAGCTTTGCATTTATAAAGCATGACATCTACTATATGCCTAATTCTGTATGTTGCTGTGCTCTGATCTCTACAAGACCCCATGTTGCTCAGAACTTTAAGCTAACAGGAGATTCTATCTGTAAAACTTTCCCTGTATAAGATCATTCACAATCCAAATTTGGAAGAATGTCAATAAATGCTTTTGATATTTTAAAATGCAAAAAATAAAATAAAATTACAGCCCCAGATTGCTTCCTCCACACTGGTATAAGATCTGATGTGTATTCTCTGGAAAAAGATGAGCCTCTGGAAACACCAGGAAGAAGAGAGGCTGAACAAGTAGGGAGAATAAGAGAAAGTCTGCATTCTTCTCCAGCTCCCTTTTTACACTTGACTAGTTTTCCCTTCAAGATTCTTATCTGAGGAATCTAAAGCACCCAGAAGTAAAAACTGACAGTCAAGAATCTCCCAACAAAATGTTGTGAACAATGAAACTAACCAGCCCACAATCCCACTCAATCACACAGAGCTTCTAGTTAGGATTTGGTTTGTTTTTGTGTATGTGTGTTTTGGTGGCTGCATTTTAAATATGCACAGCCAAAGGTCACCAGATATTTGAGGAAATCCTCTAGGGTAAAGAACAGAGACCAACATAAAACAAAAGATAAAAGGATGTCAGAGAAAATAGAGACAAGGTAGAGAGGAGAAATTTTCAAAAAATATTAACATTCTGAGAGGTATGAGACAATGAAGTATCAATAATACAAAAATAACATGTTACGAAATTAGAAATATTAAGAGAACACAAGGGCTAAAAGATAAATCTCTCAAAAAGTAAATCAAGGGGTCCCATCAGTGAAAAACAGGCTTTTTTTTTTTTTGGCTGACTGTTAAAAGCTAAATTTTAGAAAGTCATCTCTTGTCAAAAGGTTTACACCTTCCCATCTTGATTTTAAAAGCATGTCAAACAATCCACATCAGATGCCATAAATGTGAACTGCAAGAGGAAATGGTACAATCTTAGTGAATGGGAATTGGAATCAAAAGGGTTTGCTGAAACAATCTAACCGGTGCCAGCAGAAAGGATCCAGGGACATCAAGTCCCCGTGTGTTTAAAGGTTCTATGAACTCGTGGTGACCTTGTTCCAGCTGCTTGGCACACTGCCTTAAAAGACATGAGACCCATTTTACGCCAGGCACTTTGCCCGGATGAGAGGTCTAAAAGACCCCAGTCCTACAGGAATAAAGACGCAGATGTAGAGAATGGACTTGAGGACACAGGGAGGGGGAAGGGTAAGCTGGGACGAAGTGAGAGAGTGGCATGGACATATATACACCACCAAATGTAAAATAGATAGCTAGTGGGAAGCAGCTGCATATAGCACAGGGAGATCAGCTGGGTGCTTTGTGACCACATAGAGGGGTGGGGTAGGGAGGGTGGGAGGGAGACGCAAGAGGGAGGGGATATGGGGATATATGTGTATGTATAGCTGATTCACTTTGTTATAAAGCAGAAACTAACACATCATTGTAAAGCAATTATACTCCAATAAAGATGTTAAATAAATAAATAAATAAATAAATTTTTTTTAAAAAGGGTTTGCTGTCCTTCCTAGAATGCTCTAAAATGTCAAAGCAGTTGCTTGTGTTTAACTGTGAACAAATAAAAATTTATTATTTTGCACTTAAAAAAAAGTAAATCAAAAGGTAAGAGAAGGAAAATAGGATATAAAAGATTAGAAAATTAATAACTCAGTGCAAGGAGGCCAATCTTTAAAAAGTTAGAGTTCCAAAGATAAAAGATCAAACAAGCAAACAAATATAATAGAAGGAGGGAATGGGCAGAAAGGATAGAAATAAAGAAGGAAAAAGAAGAATATGTAGACACCTTTAAAAAAAATTTTCAAGTACCTAGACTTGTAATACATGGGTTTCTAGATTTAAAAGGCTTACAAATTTACCAGCAAAATTAATAAGTAAGACTGGTTCCAGTACAAATAATCATGATATCATAGACTACTGAAGGCTAATAAAAGATTCTAAAAATCCCAAAAAAGAAAGAAAGAAAAACAATACCAGTTTGCAAGTAAAGGATTAGAAATCAGAAAGAAAAAGACTTCTCAATATGTGTACTGGAAGACAGAAGATAAAAAAGCAATGCCTTCAAACCCCTGCATCAATATCATTTTCTAATCTAGAATTCTATACAAACAAGTGTAAGGGTAGAAAAAGACACTCTCAGGCATATAAGGACTTAAAACGTACCTGCTAAATACTCTTTATCAAGCAGCTAATGAAAGCAGTGCAGTGATAAAATGAAAAGCAAACTAAGGAAATGAATTTAGAATCTAAGAATCAGGGGATCAGAAAAAAAGAAAAGAGTTGAAGGGAATTCTCAGGGTGATGGTGAGGAATGAACCCAGGACAGTAAGAGAGCAACAGGTCAAGACTGGAATCATAGGGAGGAAAGCTCTGGGAAAGATGCAGCCAAGAACATGGGCTTGACAAAATACAGACTAGCTTTTCAATATCTAAAGGTGAGTTACTTTTTGATAAAGGGATGGGTACAAACCATTTATAGGTGTATAGAAAACTAAGCAAGCAAACAAACAAAAACAGATGATTAATCCAAGGTTGGGGAGAGTTTTACATGAAAGGAAATAAATATAATTTTGTTATACTACAGAGCTCAGCAAGAAATAGTATTTACTAAGTTATGATACTGATACCAATCAAACAAAAATTTATGATGAAACAATATTAGGGTGATATTGGAGAGAGAAAGTATCTGCACCAGAGAGAAAGAAATGAGTGGAGGGAGAGAGTGGTAAAGAAAGAAGATAAAATCCTCATCTTCCATTGTGGAAAAGCAGTACATACTTTTTAGTAGGTACCTATTAAGTATCCGGTAAAATACTATTAATAAATCTATTTAGATAAATGGAGGTGATTACAGAAGGAAAGATCTAAAAATACTGAATGTAATTGGTTTCAGGATGGAGAAATAGAGGGGTAAGCAGGGTACTTTTCTCTAAAATTTTTAAAACTATTAGAATTTTTCATCTCTGTGCTGTGTAACTTTAATACAAATAAATATCAAATAGAAAAAATTAATAGCGCTTTTGCTTTCAGCCTGTTGTGCAAATGTATCAAACACTCTGGTTTTAATCTTCAAGAACAAAAGATGTTAACAGTCTGCTCCACACTGTTCTCTTTTGGGGTGGGGAGGGGGGTTGGAGGGAGCGGAGAGTGGTAAAGATTGTTTTGAAGACCAAAGTCACTTTCTATTTTTACAAGAAAACACCATAAAGACAAATTGGTCAAGTAACTTCCCTTGGAAGTTTTCAAAGCATATAATTTCCAAAATTTTATTGTCTCTTTCAAAGTCCAAAGTCAGTCTGAATTTATGCTGGCGACTTGATACATATTAGCATTTCCTAGTTCATTTATCAAAGCTGTTGCAAACAAAGTCAAAAAGAAAACCATAGTCTACTCTCCAGTATAGAGGAGATCATTGTTAGCCTCCAAATAGGAAAAAGAAAAAGAAAAAAATAAGAAAATTTTACCAATGCAATAGTAGTTTTGCTTACAATACTACCTGTGCATAAGAAATTAGTACCAATATTTTTAATATGCCTCTAATTCAAACTCCCAGTCATCTTCAAATTAATTACAAAAGCTTACTTAGACTACCAAAGATATCATTCAATTTTTCTTAAGAACCAATTAAGTTTAACATTTCTTTTGAATTCTCAGGTAGTTTCATATTCTTTGTGTGTGTTGTTGTTTACCTAAAAAAAGGAAAGTTTAGTTACTTGATTCTATTTTGTATCCTTCCTCAAACCTGCAATGCCTTCAAGATTTCCTGTTTCTCACATGTTCCAGTCAACTTACGCAAAAGGAGGAGAGCCGGCTACAGGTGGTTAAATTGCAGCTACACTTGGATTGTGCTTAGGATTTAACATTTTATACAAGAATAAAGAAAATTATTTTAAAGTAGACTAATGGATTTTTTAACCCAGCAGGATAATTAGAAACTATTTAAACTAATCTTTTTATTTTATACATTATGCATCTAAGGAAAGCTAGCAAAGATCCTGCCAAAGAAGCTGGCCAAATTCCACACTCTGAGCAACCGGGTTGGGTCAAGTCTTCACACATTCCTGTGCCATTTGTACTACCAAACTTGAAGAAAATCTTTCCACATGAGACAACGGCCAAGTGAACATGGTGACTTGTCAAGTTAAAGTTAAAGCAATTACCTTTTTCATCCAAGTTTGGGAGTTCCAAGATCTAAGAACCCCAGGTCTTCTTGGATGCATGCTTTCTGAGATGTCTGGTGACTATGAAACCGAGTGCCCCTAAAACCAAGTTCTCTTACCAACTTTATGATTAATCTCTCTATATCCAAAGGTTTGTTCCCTTTTTTGTTCCCTCTGACCTCAATTCTGGGCTAACTGAACAATAATCAACCAGAGTCAGATGACTAAAATTGCTCTTGCGGATAACATTGTTAATGTACTAAAGTAGCTATTACAGATGTCATTAATGTGTAAACCCAGTTTGTTTCTCTGGGGCGAGATGAGCTCACAGACCCTCAAGCCATGGACCACCTGGTCAGAGAGTTGTAAACCAGAGACAGCCTGACTCCCCGAAGCTATCACAGAAATGTCACAAGATGATGATTAACCCTAGCTTCTTTCTTCTTCCCCTTTAAGAAACCCTTAACTCAAAGATCAAGTTGGAGTGGATCTGAGGCTGGGCGCCCTGCAATAAATCCTTACTGGGCTGCAGACTCCCACTGTCAGAGCTTGGCTTTCTGTGTCAAGGACACATGAGTTCTTTGCTCAGTTACAACTACACATGGCAGAGATTTGCCTGAAACTGCTGCTTTGCAAATACGCTGCATTCTTCTTAAGTTTCAAGAACAAATGGA
The DNA here is from genome assembly GCF_964341445.2 of Mesoplodon mirus. Classification (NCBI taxonomy): domain Eukaryota; kingdom Metazoa; phylum Chordata; class Mammalia; order Artiodactyla; family Ziphiidae; genus Mesoplodon; species Mesoplodon mirus. The sequence goes on from NC_138980.1 coordinate 77,339,087, forward strand.
TCTTACCTGTTGTTCCAGAAGTGAAAATATAAAGATAAGGAGTCTTGAGGTTTGAGGCAACATGGTGGCTGTGTGGCACCTGACTGTCAGATGCTGTGCTCAGTTTTTCTTTGAGTGAAATTACGCCTTGTGGAACAGACTCTTTCATTGCCCAAACACTGATATCTCCTGGGAGGCTCGGAAGGATCTCTTCTATAGTTCCAAGCAAATCTGAAAGCCAAAGAGTTAGGAATAAGTAAATAAGACATAAATCTCAAAGCACTCACCTTGTGTGTTCTTTTGCATGTTGGAACAGGGATGATATGTAAATACAACGCTTACTTCCTTTTCATGTTGGATAAGGAACATCCCAGCCATTTTATGAGTATGTTTCAACATGACCAACAGAAAGGAAAATCTAGTTATTACCTGATTTAATCAATGTAAATAGCCCAATTCAAATTGAACTTCGGAGATTCCATTATCCAGATTGTGTTTTTTTCCCAAGTTTTAAATAAAACTCTATTTTCATACTTTGCTTTAAATTTAAATTCAGGACACTGCACTAAACATTCTCCTTGAAATACAACTCAGTAGCTCATTATTCCAAAAAGCCATCTGTCTGTCATTGTTTAGTTCTACTATAATGTAATGATCCAGGAGAAACACCTGACTGGATTCACAAGATTCACAAGATTATGGCTTAGAGACCTTTTCAGAGTGAAAAGTTAAATGAGGAGATTCAGAGATACTCTTTTCTCTGGATTAGAATAATTAAAGGTAAAAGGTCTTTGAAAGCAAAAGGAGAAAAAGAATGCCTTCCAGAAAAGGCAGTAGGATCCACGGTGCACAGGAGGCTATGACAATGGCAGGTGAGAGCAGGCTGGTGAAAGCAGAGCCTGTGTCAGCAGCAGTGGGATCCAAGGCCTGGCTAGAACCAACATCAAGCAAAAAAGAAGGCAGAGGACTAGAAAAGCCAGAAACACAGGTGTCTTCAGGCCTGAAGAGCTTAGGGGTCCTCACAAGGTCAAGGGTCTGGGTTGAAATTCAGACTGGAGAAAGGAAAAGGGATACTTCTCTCAGGAAGCATCTACTGTACACATTAACAAACGAGCAACTGTGGAAGGGAGACTGTGCTGAGTCACTCTGGGAGACTGAATTAGACCTTCTTAATTTGATCTTTAATGTAGGAGAAACTGTTGTCTGTCCAGGAGGAGGGTAGTGGTAGAGAAGGAGGGAGATGGAAAGTGGGTGCAGGTCCTGGAGAAGGAAATATTCAGCGTGAAGGTATCTAGCACTCTATGGGGTACAAAAGAAGCAGAACATTGGCATTCCTTGGATGAGGTGGAAGCGAGCGAGGCATCATTTTTTTTTCCAGAGTAGAGAGACAAACAGTTATTTATATGCTTTAAATTCTTTTAAAATGTAACACTCCTTTCCTTTGACATGGATCTTTAACAGTGAAGATCCACTTTCATGTTCTACATGAGTGCTCCAGTTTTATTTTCGTATTATAATACATCATACTTTTCTAAGATAAAAGCGATTTCTGGGTGCTATATTATTTATCTTAAAATCTACATTAACATCCATGGGGATATTAAGCAGTGGCCTTTTAGAGTTAATGTAAGGAATGCCAAAGATTACCAGCAACCACCAGAAGCTAGAAGAGGCAAGGAAAGATTCTTTCTTAGACCCTTCAGAGGGAGCATGGCCCTGCAGATACTTTGATTTTGTACTTTTAGCCCCCAAATCAGTGAGGGGATGAATTTCTGTCATTTTAAGCTACCCAGTTTGTGTTATTTTATTACACCAGCCCTAGGAAACTAATTCAACCAAGGTCACAAGTTGGTGGACAGAACTGTTAGTCTAACCTAACTCTAAAATCTATATATTACCTCATTAAAGAAATCAATGATTAAAAATATTATTAAATGTAAAATATACCCTGGTCAGAATGATAAGGTCCATGTAAATATAAACCTGCCCATCTAAATAATTACATTTTAAAATAATTTTTAAACAAAAAATAAAAAATAATCACCAGATATATTCTATTTTGAAGCTGAATTCAGGGTGCTGCATTAAACATCTTCCCGGAAATGTAAATCACTGTCTTGTTATTTCAAAAAGCCATCTGTCAGCCCTGACTTAGTTCTACTATAATACAAAACATTTGAAAAAAAACTCATGATTTACCGCCTCAAAATCTATAACCCAAATTGTTCACAAAGAAGCAACAAGAGAAATAAATCAAATAGGACTAGGAAATTCACAATAAAACCTGCAAGAAAACTGTGAAAACAGAAAAATGATAAGGAGTTGAAATATCAGGGTTGGGGAGGCAAACTGGGGTTTGAAATTTTTTGAGTTAATTTTTATTTCTTTAAAAAATCCAAATAAAATAACCTGTAAGATTCCAGAGAAAAATCTATTTGTACTGAGCATACACAGCATGCTGCTGTATACAGATTGCTTTGGTGAGAAGGAGAAGTGAAAAATTACAAGGAATGCCAGGGGAAGAACAAGTCATAAATAAATGAAAAAGCAGGACAAGCAAATGATCTGCACTTTGTATCTTCTTTTAATTTTTAGCACTAGATTTTGTTTAAATGATTCTCCTGGGCATTCTGAACGTATAAGGATAAGTCTCTGACTTGACCCATTTCATTACCTTAATTTCAAATTTCTCACCTGGAATTGTAAATTCACAGCACAAACTTTATGTATTCTTAATAATATGTGTGTCTAAATTGGCAAAATAAGTACAAAGAAAGTTACAATATGATTAACTGTGGCCCCAAATCTTTGTTAGAACTGTAGAGTCTAAAAAATCAGAGTACTTACAGAGTGATGACTTTTACAAGAAAAAGGAAGTGAGTGGATTTCCTAGGAATCAGAGGAGATACAATTTAATCTCCTTCATATATTACAATTAAATTGACTTAGCTGAGACATTTAGAATTATCAAACAGAATTTTATCTAACCAAATTATTTCTTCAATAGTGGTAGGAAGTGTGGATGAGGATAGTGAAAATTGAAATGAAAATTTGAAAAGTCTTGTAGGGGATAAAGAATCATTATTTACTTATCACTGTCAATCTTTCTTAATCAAATGGAAAGTTTTAGTGTCATTTTGCAAGTAAATTTTAAATATTAAGTCCCACCAAAAAATAGCATGTGTTTAAATACTTCATGGAAACTTGTTTGTGTTTCATGAAGATTTACTCCTTAGTGAAGTGTCCTACCATTGAAACCCATAGAATTGTAAGCACCTCAAAATGATGCCTGTCCCTACTCCATCCTTTCACTGACTGTGCCTGGCACACACACCATAGGTGCTGGATATGGAATGGAGCTCTGTCCATGGGATCCACTGTAGGTGCAGGTCTTATCAGTAAATTACCATAAGAAAATGAGACAGACACAATTCTAAGAGATTTAACAAAGTCTGCACTACAGGAGAAGACTGAATCTCTCTTTTCAAAGCAATAGATCTTTCCTGGAAATACACACTGTTCCTCGCATTTGCAAGGCACTGTGTTAGGAGGGGTTGCAAGCATAAAAAGAGGTAAATTATGATCTCTGCTTACAATCCTTTAGTGCTGTTTGTACAAATTAATTTCTTGTTTCTACATCATTATAATGCCTCTTATTCACATTTCTAAGACTATGAAATCAATGAGTAAAAATGTAATATATTCCTCTAATATGCCATTAGTGTGAATTATGTTATTCATTCTGCATTAAAAACTCTTTTTTTAAAAAAAACTGAGGTATAGTTGATTTACAATGTTGTGTTAGTTTTCTGGTGTACAGAGAAGCGATTCAGTTATGCATACCTATATATTCTTTTTCATTATAGGTTATTATAAGACACTGAATGTAGTTTCCTGTGCTATACAGTAGGACCTTGTTGTTTAGCTATTTTATATATAGTAGTGTGTATCTGCTAATCTAAAACTCCTAATATATCCCTCCCCCCTTTCCCCTTTGGTAACCATAAGTTTGTTTTCTATGTCTGTGAGTCTGTTTCTGTTTTGTAAATAAGTCCATTTGTATCATTTTTTTTCGATTCCACATATAAGTAATATCATATGATGTTTGTGTTTCTCTGACTTACAAAAATTATTTTTAAATTATCTTATTCTATATAAAACAAACTAATAGGTATCTCAAAGGTATTGCTTGTAGCTCTTAAAACACTGGCAAACATTTAACTTTAAACTTTTATGTGTTAATACAACTAATATGAAATTCATCTGCACAGGGTTAACTTGAGCTTTCCATAATGCAAAGCAATATTCACACAGAAACCAAAGTGAAGTTGTAGGTCTCATCACATGCTCATAACTACCATCCTACTGCTTAACAGCAGCTCAACAGGTTTCTCAAAGAACACATGGGTAGGCTATGGTGTCTAAGAAAACTGATGCTTAAGTAAGCAATGTCCTAAAGCAACGTATATCATGATGTAGATAACAATACTTCTTATCAGGCCAGAAACTAATTTCATCATCAATAATGTGCCAGCTATTTTTACAAATATTAGTTTATTGATAATCATAACCCTAGGAAGTACACTGGAGCATAAGCCTTTCAACTGTGCTAACATATTCTTCCCCGAAGCACCTTTATTAACTGCCCTGAATACGAGCACACAAGTTTGTAAATGGGTTTATGGGTTTTCACTTTCAGCTGTCCCCACATCTTGTGGGGAGTAGACAGTGTATTTATTATTGGCAAAATTGTGCAAGAAAATAAAAAGTAGAATAGTTCATTTGACATTATTTCCAACACATCTCCTACTGCCAGTAAATAATTATTACTCAGATGTGTGTTTCTCCCATTCAGCCATGCCACTTCTCTGAGGAGGCACAATCCCTCTTTAAATTGTTTTTGCTCCTGTCAGTATTCAAGCACCATTCCCTTACAGTAAACACATGTTCAACATATACTGTACATAAGAATCCCAGGGTCGGTATCCTCATGATCAGTGAAGAAAATAACACATGCTTAGAACACTACCTTTTCCGACTAGTAAACCAGGAAGCCACTTAACCTTCCAATCAAAATCAGTTATTTTCTTTTGGAATGGAGGTAATCCTTGACAGAGCTGAGTCTAAAATGGGAAAAAAAATTGCAAAACAGCCATTCATTCTACTACACATAAAAATTAAAATAGATATGTGAGGCTATCATAGTACATGGATAAAATACTACAGGTTCACATGAGCCATGTCTTATCTATCTGAATATGTATTACTTTCTATAGAACTTTCTACAGAATTTAAAGGGTCTTATTTTTCCTCTACCTCTTCCTTTTGGTCTTTGAACAGAAGATGCCTTTATGGTTGAAAGTCATTTGGAGAATTACAATGGCTTGATTGTTAACTGGAATATTTGCCCTGCACAGTCTGAATGCAACAGATCATAAAAATGAACAGGGCAATGCTGCATGCATTACTGTAAGTTTAGAGAGCTGACAGAGGATTGTACTTCTTGTGAATAGAAACACAAAACTCTTCCGAGAATGTGGAGACACAAAACACCACTGAATATAAAGTAAAAAGGTTCTGGATAATATCAATATATATTTTTTAGTTATCCACTTATAATTATAATGATTTAATATGTGATATATTGAGAAAGGAGAGAGTGAGAAATACACACATGCAAGTAAATCTGAAATTCTGTGGATGTTTAGTCTAAACACTAAAGACTACAAAGTCTAAAATGCTTTGACTTTTGGGGAGTCATGATTCTAACATTTAGCAACATTGATATAAAATAACACAACCAGAAATTCCATTGATATATCTACTGCCAAAATCAGCTACCAAAAGAACAGCAGAGGGACAATTCATGGGCAAAAATAGGCAAGTAAGTAAACAGTTAGTGAATGCCCATATGTACCTTACAGTTTTTCATTAGGTCATTCAATCACCTATTCATTCATTCAGGCAATAAATATTTATTGAGCATCTCCTTTACACTAAGTTCTGAGAACTTAGCAGCAAACAAAACAAACTTCCTTCTCTAAGAGCTTACATCTGAGTTCTTGGCCTATTCCTCAGAGGCACACAAATATCTATACGTGAATTGGCAAAAAGATCTTTACCATTCCATTGAGTCACTGGGATAGCCACAGCATACAGTGACTGAGGCAAGAGGATTGGTGGGAAAAGTGCTGAAACAAAGTGGACGAATGGATGGAAGATGACAGAGAGAGAAGGAAAAGGAGCAGGGCAGAGGGAGGGGTGGAAAGTGAAGGGAAGAGGAAAGGAAAAGATGGAGATGAGGGAATGGGCAGGAGCAGAAATGAGGAGAAAGACAAAGGTATACCCAACAGGTTTTGAGATTTAGCATCAGAAAATCCAGGCTCCAGTTCCCATACTGCCTCTCCTAGAAGTAGGAGCTTAACAAGATTACTTGCCCACTCCCGACCATGCTTCCCTCATCTTTAAAACCAGGCTATGGCTGTGGTGAGGATGACATAAGACAACGTGTCTAAAAACAGCTTGTTATTTACACAGTACTTTAAAAATGGAAGAGATTATTATTTATTATTACCATTATTCTTATTATTGCTAAATATGTCAAAGGATATAATTACAAAAACTTTTAAAAGCTATACACAAACATCTCAACATTTTTCTCTTTGTTCCAAGTAAAGAGAAGAGCATATCTAGGTGGATGATAATCTTGGCAGCAGGCACTATTTGCAATATCAGAGTTGAAATATTGGGGGGAAAGAACTAGGTTTAATACAAGACTATTTAATTTTCAGTAAGTGCTGAAATTTTCCAGGGAAAGTTGGGATGCCACCTGACACATCTTCTAAACGAAACTATACAGATATAAAGCTTTTTTGCAACTATTTTTGAATCTTCAGAATGAGAAATAGGAATAATAGTTTTATAAACATTTAAATTTTTTCTAGTTATCTGTGCATGAAAAACCTGATGTCTTAATATTGGCAACTTTAATTTTACTATTTTTATATAACTGGAATGCAATTTTTTTCATGGTTATATCAAAAGGGGATTAACAGAGCCAGAAACCATTGGGCTACAGTGTATAATACAGCAGAGTCTTACATCAGATACCAGGTTTTGAGTCTTCTCTGTACCTACTAAGCTGTGTCACCCTAGACACCCTAGATGAATTTCTTTCCCTTTCAGTTTCCAAAATATAGCTCTGTACCTGCCTCTCAGAATCACTGGGAGTGCCTTTTACACAGTCAGTCTTGAGTAAATGGCAACATTCGTATTTCTGTTAATGACAATTAGAGCAAGAATAACATTTATTTCCCTGGTGGCTTAGTTGATACAGACAGAACTATCAGACACCTGCCATGATTAAAATGTCACCTATCACCATGGACCACCATGGACAATATCTGCCCTGCATATAAAACCTGTTTGACACTGTTTTTATATAATTTATGAAAAATAACATTTTGCTAAGACACAGCAAAGTGAAATGTTAAAGGTCCTATCCCAAACAGATAGTCCGACTCACTAGTCTTTCTTACAGCTAACACCAAATTAGAATGTAGCAGCAAAATCCAAATGAGATCCCTTAGTAAAAGCCCCCGATGACTCTATAATGATAACAGCAATTGTGTTAATTCACCAAGGATTTACTTTGTACATACTAGGCACTCAGCTAGGCACTTTACAAAAGCTGTCATTTAATCCTCAGAATTACACTGTGAAGGAGATGGTATTATCACCATTTTACAGCTGAGCAAAGCAAGACTCAGGGCAGCTGATAATCTTATCTTCAATCACACAGCTAAGAAGTGGCAGATCGTAAGTGAAGCCTGGGACTGTCTGGCTTACCTTGACCTAAACCACTTGACTGGTCTTTCCACCTGATACACTCTCCCTGGGGATATAATGATTTCATAATACATCTCCATTAGAAACATCCAATGAGAATTTAAGACCTCTGAAATGGAAAGTTCTAAAAGCTATATGTATAAATTGTTCATGGATTAGACTCAAGATGCCAAGAATACGGTTTTCAGGGTAAGAGCTTCAAATACAAAAAAGTGACCGTGATCTAAGCCATGATGTTTTACAAAACAAAACAAAACAAAACTAGTAATTAATAAAAATAGAACTGTCCTACCTTTGAAAAACATAAGCAATATATGTATTTTGGAGGTATGCTAAAAAGAACTGTTACTAGGATTTAAGGTTGATTTCTCCAGGTACCTACTTACTGAGCAAAGCAATTAAATGTTTTTGGCTTAAAATTCCAACAAAACCTGACTGGTAGTGGTAAAAACAAAAACAAGGAAACTATGCAATTAGTTATTGGCAAGCAAAGCAAAAACTGGCACAAGTAAAACTACAAAATTAATTGGTTCTAATTAGGCAAGAACTTGGTCAAGAGCAAAGTTTGAAAACTCTGTTTTGAGAGGTAACCAGCCCTATGCCCTTCAAGAGGAGTCCCTCAGGAGACAGGATATGGGATGTTTCTCAGCTTGGCCTCAACATCATGGCCACAGAAATCTTTTCAGAGATATCGTGGCCCTTCTAGTTTGCCCTTCTAAAGGGACTTTATGGCTTTACTAATTTTTTCCACAATTTAAGGTTTAGATTTGCTCCAGAAACTGCAATCTAAATTAGAACAAGCAACTAAAATGTCAGAATATATCCAGAGATGCACTGTGATAGTTTTCCCTGCTGCATTCATATTATCACTGCCCCTGCACTAAAGGCAAATATTGCTTCACCATGTTATCAAAATTCTGTGTGACTCCTTTATCCTACTTATTTCTACAGTTCAGAGAGACTTTATCATACTCGTTAACTTCCTTCCAAGGTGAAGAGGAGCTGAATTTCAATCTTGGAGGTATTACTGTTGAATGGAAAAAAAAATGAACAAAAATACACAATAGAGGCCTTCTGGCTTCTCCACTCCTATAACATAAGATAAAATCAGTGCTTAAGAGTAATAAGGGATAGATTGGGAGTTTGGGATTGACATGTACACACTGCTATATTTAAGATAAAATGCCTTTCTATGAAAAAAATATCATCATAAAATAAAAAGAGTAAACATTTTTGCTATTTCATCAGGTCACAAACTGAGCTGGAAGGACAACTGGAACAAGCAAAAGTGAAAGCCTTGAATAACTAACCTTTCTACTATATACTGCCTAATTCATTTTCGTGTGACGTGCAATTATTATATAATAAAGGTTACACGGAAAGTACTGTACTTTAGACACCACTGGTGTATAAATGTAGATTCCCCCCCCCATACCTCTCTGTGAATCTAAAACTTCTATATGAGGTGTCAGTATATATCTATTAACCTAAAATACTTAAATATTTTCACTAAGGTCCTTGCCATGATCCTCCTCATGCTCCACCTTCCTACCCCCATGCAAGAAGCATAACCACTTAGATTATACCAAAGCATCAGTTTTCATACCGCACTTCCACTTTGTTATGCAACCCATCTTACTAGGTCCTTCATTAGTTAGGCACTCACCCAAAGACTTTTCTTTGTAGTTCACTGTCAGTATATGTATGCAAAGCCTAAATCAAAGGGGAGCGGGAAGAAGTTTAGCACTTACTGAAATAAAGAAAATGATGCACAGGTTGGGGTGGGAGAAGGGAGAGAAAGAGGCTGAGAGTCTGCCAAGAGCCCGCCACTGGCTGGGAGGTGGGAGCCCAACCTTGCCAGGCAAATCCTAGCTTGCAGGCAGTGCAGAATAAGAGCAGACATGAAGACTGGCATTCATGCACTTGCGATTAAACATGTTTCTTCTGCAAAGGCAGTGAACCCTGATGATGTTACTATTCGAGGCAGTAGGTATTCCACAATGAAATCAGGATCCCTTTCCTCCTCGTCAAATAATCTTGTCAGATCAAAATTTAGAACTTACCAAGCTCTATATCTCTGCGTTCTTGCACTCACTGAGGGTATCAAGAAAGGTAAAATGCGCACCCCTCCCCCCCACCCGCCTTCGCTAAAATAATAAGCAGCAGAGATTTCAGGAGTCTTAAAAAGCTGTCCTAATAATTAGTAATTTACAACAGAGTAAGTGATTGAAGTGGGAGAGGGGGAATTAAACCACTAGCCATAGAATTATGAAACTACTTTGTACCCTTAACATGCACACTTCATCACACACCCAGAATATTAGTTGTGAATTGATTCTAACAAAAAACTGAGGGGGCAGGGGTAGGAGGCAGAGTTGCCATTCTGCACAAGCCGACCACACCCCATACTCTACCTGCACCCACCACGAGGGCCCTTGGCTCACAGCTGCGGATGCAATGCAGGAGGGAGAGGGAGTGAATGTTGGAGTTGAGGAAGGCCACCACGCAGCCCAGCTTGGCCAGGCCGAACCACACGTGAATGAAATCAGGCTCATTGCTCATTAGCAGAGCCACGGTATCGCCCCTTTTCAGCGTGGAATGGTTCAGGAAGACATGGGCCACTCTACTACTCCTCTTGTCCACATCCTGATAGGTGTAGATATCTCCCTCATAGATGATGAAAGGTTTCTGAGGCTGCTTCTTGGCATGCATCAGGAATTTATCCAGGACAGTGACCAGCTCCCCTTTCAGTCTGTACATCTCCATCTGAAATCCACAGCGTACCACCTTCAGCAGGTACCAGAAGTCGTCCCAGAAGTAAGGGTACAGGAGTTTCTGCATGAAGCTCAGGAAAACCATTCCAGCCCCTAGTCCTGTTAGCCATGACAGGAGCATGGGGGCCACAGGGCCAGAAGGCAGCTCTGATCCCGGCCCTGCCATTGTCCTCTTCTAGGTGCACCTCTCCTCGGAGACAGCTGGTCTGCAATGTGCAAGGCTAGCACCTGCAGCTCGTCCCAACCTTGGGAAGAAGGGAATCTTGCGAAACAGAATCAGAAGTTTGCACAGAAGACGCCCCAAGGAGTGCCGGGGATCAGGCGTGGGACAACTGGTGGATGAGCAGACAGCCCATGAGATAAGCTCAGGGCCTCGGGATCTATGAATCGAGCACAGCCCCCTCGCCTCCGAACCACGACGGCGGCCCCGGCCCTGCGGCTTTCTCAGGCGCCTGCCAGTCCTCCCCAGGCTGGTTGGGTTAGTCCCCGGTGCCTTGTAAGCCCCTGAGCAAACCCCACTGCAGTCACGGGCAGATGCCGTCCTCGTCGAGGTAGTCTTTCCGGTGCCTGCAACTTGGAGGATGAATTCGAGCTGAGAGAAGCTGGGGTGGCGACTGCTTAGAAACGCACCGGCTTCCCGCTTTGATCCACCAGAAACCGCGCAGGGTGAAGCGGCCACGCCTCCGTCCCGGGTGTCCCAGTCTCGTGGGATCCGGGCCGCGCAGCGCCGCCCCGCGCCGCAGCCGCAGCCCAGCGCCCGGGAGCTCCCCTCGGGCACGTCGGGTCCCCGCGGGGCTCCCAGGTGACCGCCGCGCCCGCTGGAAGAGTTGCCTTCTACGCCGGCCGCGGCTCCCCTCCGAGGGTTCTTGAGCCGGTGTAGCTCTGCTCCGAGCCACGGAGGAGCTGTTGCCCGCCTCCGGCCCGCCTCCAGGCTTCCAGCCAACTCCTGCTCAGACCGCGGCCGCTGGAGCGGCTCTGGCCCCCTCGCCGGCTCCTCCCTTGGCGCACGTCAAGTCCAGCCCCCCCGGCGAGTGTGCTGCGACCGGAGTCCCAGGAGGGAAAGCCGCATGGCATGGGGTCGAGGGGAACCAGGCTGCTGGAACAGGGTCGGGGAGTTCATTCATTCAATAAATAGTCAATACAGGAAAGTAAACTAGAGGCTAGAGAGGCGAGGGGAAGAATTAAAGAAAAAACCCCAAAACTGCCGTAGGGGGCAGGGGGGAGGCAGGGAACAGGGAGACAGGCAACAACAAAAAAGATATTTATGAATTGGATAGATCAAGGAATATTTGAACTCTTTGTTCATGAAACATCACAAAGTTCGTTTGCCGTTCTACAAAAAGTATTTGTGAAAACTTGTATCAGTAGGTTGGTATTGACATATATACTAGAATTCTATCCTTAGAGTGCCTTGATAGTGCTTTTTTTTTTGCGATACGCGGGCCTCTCACTGCTGTGGCCTCTCCCGCTGCAGAGCACAGGCTCTGGACGCGCAGGCTCAGCGGCCATGGCTCATGGGCCCAGCCGCTCCACGGCACGTGGGATCTTCCCGGACCGGGGCACGAACCCGTGTCCCCTGCATCGGCAGGCGGACTCTCAACCACTGCGCCACCAGGGAAGCCCTGATAGTGCTTTTTATAAAATTTTCCAGTACTGATTGATGTGGGAGCTTAAGTCCATACCCACATCCATATTTTTTTTAAAAGCATAAAATAATTTTTTTCCATTGAAATAATTTAAAGAATGAACAGAACTTCAAACTAAGGAATCCAAAAGGGGGGAGGGCAAAGAAGAGCCGAAACAGGTAATTGCAAATAACAATAAATTTTATACAATGGTGAAATTTTACTGAAGATAAACTGAGGGGTGTTTAATTACACATTTTTTCCTTTCACATACCACCATCCCAGCTCTCTGCTTTTAAAAAGAGTGTATAAATGGTTAATTGCACATATTGAAATGATTAAGCATTGCCTCACTTTGTCAGCTTTTCCTCCTTCAGTCTTATGTTCTGCAACTGGGTTCTAGCTAACCTCAGATTTCCTCATAAAGAAAAAACTGATAATTCCAAGGCAGACTGGTTTAATAATCTGAAAATGATTACTTTGAAGTCACAGTGAAGAGCCCAAAAGAAAGACAAGCCCTTAAAACCCTTTGGTGTAGATCAAGAAAATGCTTTCTAAATTTATTCGGAAACTCTGGGCTTTTCAATTCAGAAACACCTTTCCATTTAAAGAAAAGTATTAGTACCCAGTAGTTTACAACTGAGAAGTTCGTTTACAGCTTGAAAAGCATCTTTGACATTCTATGCTTTTCTCTCCTAAATCTAGTCTGAATCAGTCGCCTCCAAGAAAACAATATTTGAAGAAGAGAATAGAATATGGAGCAGTTGGTCTCAGACTTTTGAATTCCAATACAAGTAAAATCTGTCCACCTCTACTGGAAAATGAGCAAAGAAACATAGGTTTGCCATCTTTTTAATGTATAAAATTAAAAATATTAAGCACACATTAAAACAATTACCATCTACTGTCACCACTGTTTCATAAAGGGAAGAATTTATTTCAGCATTAAAGAAGGAAGGGAATACCATTATAATAAAAGACAGTCTTTGAGAATAAATAAAATTAACTTCATGAAAAACTCATGTGTTACACTGATTTTTCATATCACGGACCTCCTAACATCATCCCAGGTCATGGAACAAAATTTTTAGCAACTATTGATATAAGTAAGCTGAGAAAATATTTGGCACCGTAAATGTGAGACAGTTTGATTTATTAGGAGAACTAAAAACATATGTTGCCAAAATTTATATTGGCTAAGGCCAATTCCATGCCTGAAATCTCACAACAAAGAAGGAATCAATGATCATCTTGCGACAGCTAGAAGTATTGTGTGTATTCCTGCATTAGCCCCATGTAAAAGAAAAATCTTGCTTTATTTTCAGTCCAAATATGCTCTACTCTAACCCTTTCCCATTTCCAATTTGACTTTCCTCTCTAACTCACTCCCACCCCACTCTTCACCCTCAGTTACATTGAGGATGAATTGTTTAGTGAGTAGATCAAAGTAAAACTGAACAAAGCATCATATGATGAGCCATGACTTATGCCCATAGGATTTTAGCACTGTAAGTTGAAAATTTTGACTTTGTGAAGATCAGTTACTTGTGTCCATATGTTTTCTGATGAAATCCTACAGCAGTCACATTTTGGATTATGGGAGATCTGGGGAAGAAGATAGAGGTTTAGAAAGGCCCCAGATGATGCTACATTGGCATCAAAATACCATAACAGATGTTTGCACTGGGCCAAGAAGCACTGAGTTCCTACACTGCAGCTGGCACTTGGGGAAGGGGTTGGGGTGGAGTGGAATATATGAGGAAGAGAGATGGTGAAATGAGGGTGAGAAATGCTGAGTGTAAGTACCACTCATCCACTTTAAAATTCTGTCCAAGAACAGGGTTTTGTTAAGGTTTTAATTACTGTTTTACTCTCTGATCGGAGTTCGGTTTTTAATGGGAAGCTTACTCATCCTACAATCTGTTTGTTTGTATTAATGAACAATTATTGCCCACGATATTATTCCTCACAAGGACTCATGAAGCGAACTCAACATTAAAGATGAGGCTTCCTGTTAGAGAGTTGGGTGGTATTAACATTACCACATGTCTTAGATACACCAAACACTTCCTGAAATATAAAATTTTTATAGCACCAAATAAGTGATTCAGTAATAATGGTCTAGGGAACAATTCCCAAATTAAATATTTAATTATCATTTTTGCCACAGAATACAAACTATGCCTAGAAAGTCATGCCAGTCAGAATTCTGCCAAGAATTTACATTTTACACTCATGTTTTATTCATGGTTTTTAAAAACAGTTTGCATACATCTGGATACTTCTGTTTATGATAACTTCCCCTTCCTCAGTGCTGGTGACATGTACTATTTGGAAAAGATGTTTATATAAAGTTTTATCACTGACTCTGAGACCTCAGCGTAAGCCTCATTTCTATTTTATAAGCCACCTATGTGGAGGCAGGTCATCTGATCATTAATGAGATCAAAGAAACTCTTTGGCAGCTTTTATTAGGAATTAACAATGTTCTGAATATTGCAGTGAGTTTTTCCATGGGCCCCTATTTTTGCATACCTGATAAGGTCTAAGATTTAGTCTAGAAGGTATGGGCAGGGAGAGTGGGACTTCTAAGATTCAGAGTGTATATCTTATTTCTTGACACATCCTGCAAGTTTATAACACTTAAAATTAAAAATTTCCGCCAATGGCTTAATTATAATAATCATTTCTCCCTGGGCAGGTAGGTGGTCCAGAGCTGGCATGACTCTGCAGACTTCAACCTGTGCCTTCCACTTAGAAAAGCAAGGCAGCTGCTACAGCTCTTGCCTGCTCCCAGTCATCGACTGAGAGAGGAGGGGACCAGGCAGGCAACACCTCAGTTGGTGTTTCAGTTTTTAGCTTTTTATTAAGTGAAAAGTTTCAAACATACATAAAGATAGAAATAATACAAATATTGCTTCCAAACCAAACTTGGGTCCACTTGCCCAAATGCAGCAAAGCCAATCTACTGACACCTGGTTGAGGTGAAAGAAATTTCAGTATTTATTGCAGGACGCCAAGCAAGGAGAATGTGCTCAAAAGACCCAAACTCCCTGATGACTTTCAGGGAAGGGTTTTTAATGTCGACCTTAGGGGTGAGGGTTGTAGGGTACCTGATCAGCTTATGGACTTTCTTTTGATGGGCTGGTGGTGAGGTAACAGGGTGATGTTTTGCAAATCTTAATTATCAGCCTTCTGATTCCGATCAGTCTGGCGTCTACTGCCCGTGGTGAGTGTGTAGTCCCCATCCTCTACCTGGGTGAGGGTCTTAGGTTCTACAGAACAATTCAAAGATATGTATCAGGTTATTATACATATCCCTTCAGGAGGAACTAGGACTCTTTCATTGCTGAACTAGTTTTTAAACTATCATACTTTTCTTGCTTAACTGCTTTTCCTTTGTTTCTGCATTCCCCCACTTCTCTAATTAGTAACTGCTTGAGTCTGCTCTTTGGAACTTGGGGAAGGCCTAGGAGACCAAAGCCTTTTTCTACAAATATGGAGGGGACATGGAGGGGCTTTTTTACCCAGGAACGCCCTGCAGGGTTCTACTTGGTTTCAATCCTCCCTTTTCTTTGCTACTCCTCAATCCTGAGAGGAACAAGGGCAGGGCAAGAAAGAAAATAAAGTTTTGTTTTGTTTTGTTTGTGGTACACAGGCCTCTCACTGTTGTGGCCTCTCCCGCTGCGGAGCACAGGCTCCGGACATGCAGGCTCAGCGGCCATGGCTCACGGGGCCAGCTGCTCCGCAGCATGTGGGATCTTCCCGGACCGGGGCACGAACCCGTGTCTTCTGCATCGGCAGGCGGACTCTCAACAACTGTGCCACCAGGGGAGCCCAAAAATAAAGTTTTTGATTGAGAGGTTCATCACAGACTTGGCAAAGGAACTCGGTTTTAGGGGACTTGGTTTTACAATGTCCTCCCCAATATACTCATCATCTAGGTTTCATGATTGTTAACATTCTGCCCAATTTTTTCAACTATTTTTTTCCTGAAGTATTTAAATTACAGACAACATAGAGTATTTCTACCCTAAATACCTCTGGGTACTTCTGAAAAAAGGATGTTTCCCTACCTACTCACCATACAATAATTACATCAGATAAAATTAACAATAATTCTTTAGTACTATCTAATACTTAGTCCATATTTAATTCCTTCCAAAATGTCTTTTAGAGTTGGTTGGTCTAAACCAGAATCAACTCAAGCTCTTTCTCTTTTAATCTGAATAGACCTTATCACAACCACTGTATCTTTTCCCAAGACATTTCCTAGTTAAAGACAACAGGCCAGTGGTCTTGCAGAGTGTCCCAACTTCTGCACTGGTCTGATGCTTCCCCATGTCTCCTTTAACATGTTCCTTTGTCCCCTGTATTCCAAATAAACTGGGAATTAGACTTAAGGACTTGATGAGGCTCAGGTTAAACATTCTGGGGGAGACTATAGGTGATTCTATGTACTTTAGGTTGTAGTACATCAAGATAAACATACTATCTAGTTGTCCTGAAATAGCACATCACTATTGATGATGAAATGTAGCTTACTGTGTACACTGATCTGCACCTTGCTTCCTTCACCTAATGTGTCCCTGTGATTACAGTCTGTCATTATGTAGAAATCCTCATTTTTTGTGTGTGTGGTTGCATATACTCCATTGTGTGCTATTATCACAACCTACTCAACTCCCTCCCTGCTGATGGGCTTGTTTTCAATCTTTTGCCATTACAAATATTGTTACAGTTAATGAGCATGTGCACATAGTATATACTTTTGCCAGTGTAACTTTGGGATAGCCTCCTAGAAATGAGATTGCTAAGTGAAAGAGTAAACATATCTGATTTTTCCAGATATTGCCAATTTACCCTCCATATCAGCTGTATCATTGGCATGTTCACCATCAGTGTATGAAATTATCTGGGAAGTGCAAAAGCGGTTACTAATGACTTTCATTAAATTGGAAACATCAGGGACTATGTATAATATTTACACAAACATGTACAAGTTAGTTTATGTTATATATTGTAAAGGTTTTTGATCTGTTTTGTAATGCTATTATTGAAGTGTTTCATGCCTATCAAATGTAAATTTTTCTTTTACTTTACATGAAACTATTTAATTCAAAATTCATATCTGTTTTATGATTTTGATGATACTGAATTTCCAGCCTATATCATATAGTAAATTAGAAAAACATATTTAAAACAAAAGCTAAATTAAATTAACAGACCTTTTCAGAGTTGAGAAATATGGCAGCAACGTGGCCTCTAAATCCAGGCCACACTTCAAAGAGATACTGTTCTCCAAATTATTATAAGAATGTGTGTTCTGATTTGCTACAGGAGGTACATACAAATTTTGTCTCATTGAATAGTTGATATCCATGAACTGCATAATATAATACCAAATGAAAACCTAAAGATTACAGACAAGGAATTTCTGATGCATGCCAACAGGAAAAACCTGTCAACTTTTTAAAATCAGCTTTTGAACCCTTAGAAAGATTACAAAAGGCCTAATATGGACCTTTCTCAATGTGGAAATTTCATGAATAGAATACAGATTTGATTATGTATTTTACTGTTAATGAAAGACACCCAATAACAGATGTAGAAAGCCTGCTACTCCATCACAGCTGTGAGTTTCCAACAGACAGTCAATGCCAGTTTCTGTGGCTCTGTTTCAACAAAATGAGAACCAGAATAAACACAGTGACTGACACCCTTGTTTAAAGATCAGAATACAAGAGACACGACTTCTAACAATGACACGCTGACAGAACCCCTGGCTAGAGGATTTACCCAGGGGAGGGCAGAAGCACGGTTAGCTCTCGCTGCTGCCATCTGACCACATAATTTGTCAAAGCTTAGGCACAGGAGCGCCTCATGCAACTCAGGACCATCTTTGACAAGGCTCTAGAGGGAACGTTAAGTCATTTCTCACCAGGGAAGCTTATGAATGGCGCTCTCCCTGCGCCCTGGCATAATACTGGTAGATCATCAGTGAAATGAAGCGTACAATCTGGGTTTCAGGGTCACCTGGCGATACCCACCTGATCTTGTCATCTAGACCGGATGAACTAAGTAGTTTTCTTACCTGCTCTTCAACCCCAATACACTGGAATCTGGTCTCAGCAGTCTTACATATAAATCTTCACACTCATATTAGCAAAGGTTGCCCAATTCAACCCCCTGATATGAATAATCCTCAGATTGTCACACTCAGGTCTTTACGTCCTCTGGCTTCCAAGATCACATGATAAGACTAAAGAATTCTAGTTCATATCTTTCTCTTGGTGGGCCCTTTTCAAAAATTCCATGTACTTATACAGTTCTAAATAGTACCCCCTCCTATGTCAATAACAAACGCAGAGAAAATTGTAAACTGAGGGGTACCTCAGTGCTGTATCACCTAGTGTATTATTTACTTCATTGGGACAAAGTTAGCATATTCTAATTCTCTCCAGGCATTTACTAAGTACATATTCTTCATTGTAACATTTTTTAATCCTTTTCACTGTCATTGAGGCTATTCTAATAGCAGGCCAAGATTTAGAGAAGCTGCATGGCAAATAAAAGGGCTCAAAGTAGGTAAATCAGAAATAGATAACCATAGCCAATAAGGCATACATTCTCCAGGTCCATACACATCAGGGAGTCTTGGTAGGCATAAGCAATAGCTCTCACATCTCCATAACCATCCTACCTGGACCTTCCATTAAATAAAGAAGAGTTTCCTTGGGTGATGCTTAGAGACCAAGCTAATACCCCAGGAAAACTTCTCCCTTCTTTTCCTTTCTCCCAAGACTTGAACCCTGGCCTCCACCATTCCCTCCCATCACTACCCCACAGAGTCCTAACTGGTTGCACCTCTCCTTCACCAGCCTGAATACTAAGACTAAAGGATTAGGATATATGATGTGATAATCCTGTATTCACATAACCACAAAGGTCAATTGTAGTATCAGGTAGAATGGGAGGGATGTAGGCCCACCTCAAGCATGTAAGAAACTTGAGTAGTTCCTTGGCTTCGTTTAATCAGCAGGACACCAAGGGGACCAGCCTGCCCTCCTTTAGCAGAGAGCACCTACTGGAAGACTGATGAGTGATTCTGCCTGATATCTGAGGGACCCTCAGCCCACAAGTGAAAGAAATGTCACTGCTGGGACCCATTCCTGGGCCTCTCCCCTCGAAGTCCTCAGGCTCTAACATCAGCAGGTTGATAGGTGGGTCTTTCAACTCCTGCAACTGGCCATCCCCGACTGACTCTTACATTTGATGGATCCTTAAACTACTAATGTGCTAAAGGTCAATTTGATGAGTGACACATTCACCAATATTTAATTTACTAAAAGATGATTTGCTGAGTTATTGAGAAGTTCTTTAATGTTTCAGGTTTTTGTTTTTGTTTTGTTTTGTCTTTTGCATCTCCCTGTATTGCTACCAATACCTCAAGTTTGCCCTTGTACCTTCCAGAGGCTGTCAGACAAATATTAGAATGTGTGTAAGACAATTAATCCAGCAGTATTGCTGCCAGAGGCAGGGAAGGGGCAGACCCAATTGTGGGAGCAGGGCGACATTAAGCTGCAAACAGAATTTAAAGGTCAATCTATCCTTTTAATATAAAACAGGAGCATTAGCACAGGGTCAAGTGGAGCAGGGGAAGGTGTAGGAGGAGGCAGGGACCTCATTTAGCAAAATGGAAACTTTTCAAATAGTCCAACACTTTTCTTCCCAGGCTTAATGCTTGGTATATTTCCTCACACTAGATTAGGAGAAGGGGGTGGAGTAAATATAGGGATTACTGGAGCTTCGTTATGGAGCCAGAATGAGGAAGGGATTAGTAAATACGAATGAGGATTTTTTTCTTAAAGCAACTTAATTATTTAAAAATGAATTTGAGGGGCTTCCCTGTTGGCACAGTGGTTGGGAGTCCGCCTGACGATGCAGGGGATGCGGGTTTGTGCCCTGGTCCGGGAGGATCCCACATGCCACGGAGCGGCTGGGCCCGTGAGCCATGGCCACTGAGCCTGCACGTCCGGAGCCTGTGCTCCGCAACGGGAGAGGCCACAGCGGTGAGAGGCCCGTGTACTGCAAAAAAAAAAAAAAAAAAAAGAAGTGTCCTCCTTTGAATCCCTCCTTCCTGCCACTCCCCACCACACCTGCCCCACCCCTGTCCCCAAGCAAATCCTGACAGTTCTTTCTATCAATATATATTAATTTTCATTTTCTAGAATTCCATGTAAATGAATCATATAATGTGCACTTTTTTTTGGTTTGGTCTGTTTTCTTTCACTCAGCATAATTATTTTCAGATTAACTTATTTTGCTGCAAGTAGAAATGGCTTGGGATTGACATATATACACTAATATGTATAAAATAGATAACTAATGAGAACCTGCTGTATAGCACAAGGAACTCCACTTCACTGTACAGTAGAAACTAACACAACATGGTAAAAGAACTATACCCCAATTAAAAACAAAAAGAAATGGCTTATTTCTTTATATTGATAAGTAGTATTACATTGAATGGATATACTACAACTTGTTTATCCATCCACCTGTTAATGAAATTTTAGTGTTTTCTCAGTGTTTGGTCAATATAAGTAAAACTGCTATGAACATTATTGTACAAATATTTGCCTGGACATATTCTTTCAGTTTTCTTGAATAAATAGCTGGGGGTAGAATAGCTGAGTCATAGGGTAAGGATCTATCTAACTTTCAAAGAAACTCCCAAAATGTTTTCCAAAGTGCTAGGACAACTTTTTATTCTCATTAACAGTGAATGAGAGTTTCAGTTGCTCTACAGCCTGATCAACACTTAGTAAGCTAAAACATTTTCATTTTAGACATTCTAATATCTGTGTAGAAATATCTCACTGTGGTTTTGACTTTATATCCCTAATGGGTAATAATGAGCTACTTTTCAAGTGCTAATTTGCCTTCATACACCTTAAGTGTCTATCCAAATCATTTGCCTATTTTGCATGGATTTTTTTGTTTTCTTATAGAGTTTTGAGAGTTCTTTTTATATATATTCTGGATAAAAGGTCCTTATCAATATGTGCTTTGCAAATATTTTCTCCTGGGCTTCAGTTTGTCTGCTTTTCCCCCTCAGATTTCTTAAGAATGTCTTTCAAAGAACAGAAGTTCTTTATTCTGTTTAAGTCTTATTTATCATTTTTTTTCTTTTATGGTTCATGCCTTTTACACCCCATTTAAAAGTCTTTTGCCTAAGGTTTCACAAAAGAAATTTCCTCCTATACTTTCTACTTGACAAATATGAGTTTCAGGTTTTATATTTATATTTATGATCCATTTGAGTTAATAATTTATACAGTGCAGGGTATGGATTTAACTTCATTTTTGGGTATACTGATATCTATTCCAGCACCATTTGTTAAAAAGACTTCTTTCTACACTGAATTTCTTTTGTAACTTTGTTGAAAATCAGTTGTCTATATATGAATGGTTCTATTTTTGTAATCTCTATTATGTTCCATTGATCTATTTGTGCACCTGTACAGAATTTTCTCAGTATCTTCATTATTCTAGCTATAATTTTAAATACATCATTAATCCTCAAACATTAATTTTCTTTTTCAAAGTGGCTTTGGCTTTTCTATATAATTTGCATTTCCTTTTGAAGTTTAGAATAAGTCTGTCAGTTTCTACAAATAAAGTCTGTGAGATTTTTATTCAAATGCACTGGATCTAAAGAATAATTTGGGGAGAACAGACATCTTAACAATACTGATCTTTGAATCCAGTAACACAATATGTCTCTCCATTTATTCAGTCTTCTTTAACATCTGTCAACATTATGTTGGTAGTTTTTGTTGCAGAGTTACAGCCCAGCTTTTGTCAGATTTATATAAGTATTTGATAATCTTGATATTACTATATACAGTATTTATAAACTTTTTCAATATCTGACATTTCTTTGCTGGTATAAAGAAATACCATCAATTTCTATATGTTAATCTAATACCCTGGAACTGTTGCTAAACTCATTTATTAGTTACAATAACTTTTTTGCACATTCCACTGGGTTTTCCATACAGATAATCATGTCATCAATGAATAAACATAGATTTACTTCTTCTTTTCCAATTTGGATGCCTTTATTATTTCCTTGGTTTTACTTTGCTGTGCTACCAAGAATTTGCAGTACAATATTCAATAGAAGTGGTGAGAGGACATCTCTGTCTCATTCCTGATATTAGGAAGATAACATTAAATCTTTCACCATTAAGTGTGATGTTAACTGTAGACTTTTGATTGCTACCTTTCATCAAGTTGAGGAAATTCTCATGTATAAATAGTTCAGCACAAGCATTTATCCAGAGGGATGTTAGACTTTGTCAAGTGCGAGGAGAACCAAGATGGCGGAGTAGAAGGACGTGCTCCCACTCCCTCTTGCGAGAACACCAGAATCACAACTAACTGCTGAACAATCATCAACAGGAAGACACTGGAATTCACCAAAAAAGATACCCAACATCCAAAGACAAAGGAGAAGCCACAATGAGATGGTAGGAGGGGCACAATCACAATAAAATCAAATCTCATACAGCGGGGTGGGTGACTCACAAACTGGAGAACACTTATATCACAGAGGTCCACCCACTGGAGTAAAGATTCTGAGCACCACGTCAGGCTTCCCAACTTGGGGGTCTGGCAATGGGAGGAGGAATTCCTAGAGAATCAGACTTTGAAGCCTAGTGGGATTTGACTGCAGGACTCTGACAGGACTGGGGGAAACAGAGACTACACTCTTAGAGGGCACACACAAACTAGTGTGCGCATTGGGACTCAGGGGAAGGAGCAGTGACCCCAGGGGAAACTGAAACAGACCTACCTGTTAGTGTTGGAGGGTCTCCTGCAGAGGTGGGGGTGGCTGTGGCTCACTGTGGGGACAAGGACACTGGCAGCAGAAGTTCTGGGAAGTACTCCTTGGCATGAGCCCTCCCAGAGTCTGTCATTAGTTGCACCAAAGAGCCCAGGTAGGCTCCAGTGTTCGGGTGCCTCAGGCCAAACAACCAACAGGGAGGGAACCCAGCCCCACCCATTAGCAGACAAGCAGATTAAAGTTTTACTGAGCTCTGCCCACCACCAGTCCCTCCTATCTGAAAACTTGCTCAAGCCTCATAGATAGCCTCATACACCTGAGGGCAGACAGCAGAAGCAAGAACTACAATCCTGTAGCCTGTGGAACAAAAACCACATTCACAGAAAGATAGACAAGATGAAAAGGCAGAGGGCTATGTACCAGCTGAAGGAACAGGATAAAACCCCAGGAAAACAACGAAATGAAGTGGAGATAGGCAACCTTGCAGAAAAACAATTCAGAATAATGATAGTAAAGATGATTCAGGACATCAGAAAAAGAATGGAGGCAAAGATCGAGAAGATACAAGAAATGTTTAACAAAGACCTAAAGAATTAAAGAACAAACAGAGATGAACAATACAATAACTGAAATGAAAACTACACTAGAAGGAATCAATAGCAGAATAACAGAGGCAGAAGAACGGATAAGTGACCTGGAAGACAGAATGGTGGAATTCACTGCTGTGGAACAGAATAAAGAAAAAAGAATGAAAAGAAATGAAGACAGCCTAAGAGACCTCTGGGACAACGTTAAACACAACAACATTCGCATTATAGGGGTCTCAGAAGGAGAAGAGAGAGAGAAAGGACCAGAGAAAATATTTGAAGAGATTATAGTTGAAAACTTCCCTAACATGGGAAAAGAAATAGCCACCCAAGTCCAGGAAGTGCAGAGAGTCCCATACAGGATAAACCCAAGGAGAAACACGCTGAGACACATAGTAATTAAATGGCAAAGAAGCAAGGGAACTCCCATAAGGATAACAGCTGATTTCTCAGCAGAAACTCTACAAGCCAGAAGGGAGTGGCATGATATACTTAAAGTGATGAAAGGGAAGAAGCTACAACCAAGATTACTCTACCCAGCAAGGATCTCATTCAGATTCCATGGAGAAATCAAAAGCTTTACAGACAAGGAAAAGCTAAGAGAATTCAGCACCACCAAACCAGCTCTACAACAAATGCTAAAGGAACTTCTCTAAGTGGGAAACTCAAGAGAAGAAAAGGATCTACAAATACAAACCCAAAACAATTAAGAAAATAGTCATAGGAACACACATATCAATAATTACCTTAAACATGAATGAATTGAGTGCTCCAACCAAAAGACACAGGCTTGCTGAATGGATACAAAAACAAGACCCATATATATGCTGTCTAAAACAGACCCACTTCAGACCTAGGGACACACACAGACTGAAAGTGAAGGGATAGAAAAAGATATTCCATGCAAATGGAAATCAAAAGAAAGCTGGAGTAGCAA
Organism: Mesoplodon mirus; assembly: GCF_964341445.2. NCBI lineage: Eukaryota > Metazoa > Chordata > Mammalia > Artiodactyla > Ziphiidae > Mesoplodon > Mesoplodon mirus. The sequence continues at coordinate 77,363,692 of NC_138980.1, forward strand.
TACTCATAACAGATAAAATAAACTTTAAAATAAAGAATGTTACAAGAGACAAGGAAGGACACTACATAATGATCAAGGGATCAATCCAACAAGAAGATATAACAATTATAAATTTATATGCACACAACATAGGAGCACCTCAATACATAAGGCAACTGCTAAAAGCTATAAAAGAGGAAATCGACAGTAACACAATAATAGTGGGGGAGTTTAACACCTCACTTACACCAATGGACAGATCATCCAAACAGGAAATTAATAAGGAAACACAAGCTTTAAATGATGCAATAGACCAGATAGATTTAATTGATATTTACAGGACATTCCATCCAAAACCAGCAGGTAACACTTTCTTCTCAAGTGTGCATGGAACATTCTCAAGGATAGATCACATTTTGGTCACAAATCAAGCCTCAGTAAATTTAAGAAAACTGAAATCATATCAAGCATCTTTTCTGACCACAACGCTATGAGATTAGAAATGAAATACAGGGAAAAAAAACGTAAAAAACACAAACAATGGAGGCTAAACAATACGTAACTAAATAACCAAGAGATCACTGAAGAAATCAAAGAGGAAATCAAAAAATACCTAGAGACAAATGACAATGAAAACACGATGATCCAAAACCTACAGGTTCAGCAAAAGCAGTTCGAAGAGGGAAGTTTACAGCTATACAAGCTTCCCTCAAGAAACAAGGAAAATATCAAATAAACAATCTAAACTTACACCTAAAGGAACTAGAGAAAGAAGAACAAACAAAACCTAAAGTTAGCAGAAGGAAAGAAATCATAAAGATCAGAGCAGAAATAAATGAAATAGAAACAAAGAAAACAATAGCAAATATCAATAAAACTAACAGCTGGTTCTTTGAGAAGATAAACAAAATTGATAAACCATTAGCCAGACTCATCAAGAAAAAGAGGGAGAGGAGTCAAATCAATAAAATTAGAAATGAAAAAGGAGAAGTAACAGACACCGCACAAATACAAAGCATCCTAAGAGACTACTACAAGCAACTCTATGTCAACAAAATGGACAACCTGGAAGAAATGGACAAATTCTTAGAAAGGTATAACCTTCCAAGACTGAACCAGGAAGAAATAAAAAATATGAACAGACCAATCACCAGTAATGAAATTGAAACTGTGATTAAAAATGCTCCAACAAACAAAAGTCCAGGACCAGATGGCTTCACAGGTGAATTCTATCAAACATTTAGAGAAGAGCTAAGACCCATCTTTCTCAAACTCTTCCAAAAAATTGCAGAGGAAGGAACACTCCCAAACTCATTCTATGAGGCCACCATCACCTTGATACCAAAACCAGACAAAGATACTACAAAAAAAGAAAATTACAGACCAATATCACCGATGAAGATAGATGCAAAACTCCTCAACAAAATACTAGCAAACAGAATCCAACAACACATTAAAAGGATCATACACCATGATCAAGTGAGATTTATCCCAGGGATGCGAAGATTCATCAATATAAGCAAATCAATCAATGTGATACACCATATTAACAAATTAAAGAATAAAAACCATATGATCATCTCACTAGGTGCAGAAAAAGCTTTTGACAAAATTCAACACCCATTTATGATAAAAACTCTCAAGAAAGTGGGCATAGAGGGAACCTACCTCAACATAATAAAGGCCATATATGACAAACCCACAGCAAACATCATTCTCAATGGTGAAAAAGTGAAAGCAATTCCTCTAAGGTCAGGAACAAGACAAGGATGCCCACTCTCACCACTATTATTCAACATAGTTTTGGAAGTCCTAGCCACAGCAATCAGAGAAGAAAAAGAAATAAAAGGAATACAAATTGGAAAAGAAGAAGTAAAACTGTCACTGTTTGCAGATCACATGATACTATACCTAGAGAATCCTAAAAATGCCACCAGAAAACTACTAGAGCTAATCAATGACTTTGGTAAATTTGCAGGATACAAAATTAATGCATAGAACTCTCTTGCATTCCTATACACTAATGATGAAAAATGTGAAAGAGAAATTAAGGAAACACTCCCATTTACCACTGCAACAAAAAGAATAAAATACCTAGGAATAACCTACCTAGGGAGACAAAAGACCTGTATGCAGAAAACTATAAGACACTGATGAAAGAAATTAAAGATGATACCAACAGATGGAGAGATATACCATGTTCTTGGATTGGAAGAATCAATATTGTGAAAATGACTATACTACCCAAAGCAATCTACAGATTCAATGCAACCCCTATCAAATTACCAATGGCATTTTTTATGGAACTAGAACAAAAAATCTTAAAATTTATGGAGACACAAAGACCCCGCATAGCCAAAGCGGTCTTGAGGGGAAAAACGGAGCTGGAGGAATCCCTGAGTTCAGACTATACTACAAAGCTACAGTAATGAAGACAGTATGGTACTGGCACAAAAACAGAAACATAGATCAATGGAACACGATAGAAAGCCTGGAGGTAAACCACGCACCTATGGTCAACTAATCTATGACAAAGGAGGTAAGGATATACAACGGAGAAGACAGTGTCTTCAATAAGTGGTGCTGGGTAAACTGGACAGCTACATATAAAAGAATGAAAGTAGGACACTCCCTAACACCATACACAATAATAAACTCAAAATGGATTACAGACCTAAATGTAAGACCAGACACTATAAAACTCTTAGAGGAAAACATAGGAAGAACACTCTGACATAAATCACAGCAAGATCTTTTTTGATCCACCTCCTTGAGTAATGGAAATAAAAACAAAAATAAACAAATGGGACCTAATGAAACTTCAAAGCTTTTGCACAGCAAAGGAAACCATAAACAAAATGAAAAGACAACCCTCAAAATGGGAGAAAATATTTGCAAACGAATCAACGGAGAAAGGATTAATCTCCAAAATATATAAACAGCTCATGCAGCTCAATATCAAAAAAACAAACAACCCAATCCAAAAATGGGCAGAAGACCTAAATCGACATTTCTCCAAAGAAGACATACAGATGGCCAAGAAGCACATGAAAAGCTGCTCAACATCACTAATTATTAGAGAAATACAAATCAAAACTACAATGAGGTATCACCTCACACCAGTTAGAATGGGCATCATCAGAAAATCTACAAACAACAAATACTGGAGAGGGTGTGGAGAAAAGGGAACCCTCTTGCACTGTTGGTGGGATTGTAAATTGGTGCAGCCACTATGGAGAACAGTATGGAGGTTCCTTAAAAAACTAAAAATAGAATTACCATATGTTCCAGCAATCCGACTACTGGGCATATACCCAGAGAACACCATAATTCAAAAAGACACTTGCACCCCAGTGTTCATTGCACCACTATTTACAATAGTCAGGTCATGGAAGCAATCTAAATGCCCATCGACAGACGAATGTATAAAGAAGTTGTGGTACATATATACAATGGAATATTACTCAGCTATAAAAAGGAATGAAATTGGGTCATTTGTTGAGACATGGATGGATCTAGAGACTGTCATACAGAGTGAAGTCAGTCAGAAAGAGAAAAACAAATATCGTATATTAATGCATATATGTGGAACCTAGAATAATGGTACAGATGAACCAGTTTGCAGGGCAGAAATTGAGACACAGATATAGAGAACAAATGTATGGACACCAAGGGGGGGAAAGCGGTGGGGAGCTGGGGGTGGTGGTGTGCTGAATTGGGCAATTGGGATTGACGTGCATACACTGATGTGTATAAAACTGATGACTAATAAGAACCTGCTTTACAAAAAAAAATTTTGTTTTGCCAATATAACAGGGATAAAATGGCAATTCAGTAAAAAAAAAAAAAAGATTTTGTCAAGTGCTTTTTTGCACATATTGAGATGATCTTATGGCATTTGTTTCTAAATCTACTTTCATTGATATTCTTATGTAAAAACCAACATTGCATTCCTAGGATAAGCTTCACTTAGTCATGATATATTTTCCTTTTTATGTATTGCTGAATTTTATTTTCTAATGTTTTGTATGGAACTTCTTCACCTTTGTCCACGAGCAATAGTGGTCTCTACCTTTCTTTCTTTCCTTATAGTTTCTTTATCGGTTTTGGTATCAGGGTAATACCTTCCTCATGGGATGAGTTAGGAAGTTTTTTTTTTTAATTTTCTGGTTATTGTTCTTACATGTTTGATAGAATTCTTCAGTAAAGTGACGTTGCCCTGGAAGTTTCTTTATGAGAAGTTTCATAACTACAACTACTCAATGTCTTTAGTAGATATAGGTTTACTTAGATTATCTATTTTTATTCATTATGCCTTAGTAGATTGTTTTTTAAATGAATGTGTCCATTTCATCTAAATTGCCTAATTTGTTGGTATAAAGTTGTTCATAGTATTACCTACTGTGGTAGGCACAATTATGGCCCACCAAAGATGTCCAAGTCCCAATACCCTGGACCTGTGACTATGCTACCTTACATGGTAAAGGGATTTTGCAGATGTCATTAAGTTAAGGATCTTGATATGGGGGAGATTATCCTGGATTATCCAGATGAGCCTATATATGAATTCCTATCTGATGTTTATTATTTTCTTTATCTGTTTCTTTGAAGTTTGATTTGGCCTTCTTTATTAGTTTCTTAAGGTGGAACTCAGGGCCTTGATTTTCTACTAAGTACTGCTTTAGTGTATCTCACAAATTTTGAAATACTGTGTTTTTAGTTTCCTTCTATTTAAAATACTTTCTGATCCCTTTTTATTCTTTGACTCATGTGTATTTTATAAAGTTGTTGTTTAGTTTCTAAATATTTGGAGCTTTTCCAGATACCTTTCTCTTACTGATTTCAAACTTAATTCCATTGTGGTCAGAGAACACACTTAGTATGATTTTAAATTTACTAAGACTTGATTTATGACCCAGAATATGATCTATGAATGTTCCAAGGACACTTGAAAATAATGTATCCTCTGCTATTGGTAGATGGAGAGTTCTATAAATGTCAATTAGGTCAAGTTGATTGACAGTGTTATTCACATCTTCTACGGCATAACAGATCTTCTGGCTAATTGTCCTACAATTTATTGAAGAGGGGTGTTGAAATCTTTAGATTTGTGCATTTATCTATATCTCCTTATGATTCTATCAATTTTCACTTCATGTGTTTTAAAACTCTGTTAGTAGATGAATAAACATTGAGCATTGTTATGTCCTCTCGATGCATCAATACTTTTGTCATATTAAATGACCTTGACAATATCCTTTCCTCTTAAATCTACTTTGATATTAATATAAACATTAATAGTGTTTATATATTCTATGTTTTTACTTAACATACTCAGCCTGTCTTTTAGTTTCTTGAATATATGGAATGCAATTATACTTATTGTTTAACTCATCCTTATTAATTCCATCACTTATGTAATTTCTGTATCAATTTCAACAGATTGATTTATCTCTTCAAAATCAGTCATATTTTCCTTTTTCTTTGCATACGTGGTAATTTTTGATTGGATGCTAGACATTGTGAGTTTAACTTATTTAGTGCTGAATATTTTTGTATTTCTTTAAGTATTGACCTGTTTTCTGAGATGCAGTTAGGAAACACAAAGTTTGATTTTTTGGAAACCTGTTTTTAAGCTTTGTTAGGCAGAACTAGAGCAAAGATTATTGTAGTGCTACGTTTGCCCCACTACTGAGATAAAACACTTTCTCTACCCGATGCCCTGTGAATAATGAGATTTTCCACTCTGGATAGTCGAAATAGGAAGTATTCCTGGCCCTGAGTAAGCTCTGCATATTGCTCCCTCGTATCCTTTTGATTGGCTCATTCCCCAACCACGATACTTTATTCACATGCATTCACTGATCTGAACTCAGCTGAAATTTTAAGTACTACCCTCTACAGATTCAGAGTTACTCTGGGCATCTCTCTCCTCCCTGATACTATGCCTTGCAACCTCTAACCATGTTGGTCTCCCAGGATTCTGATCTCCATCTCTTCAACTCAGAGAGACTGCCAGATTCCACCCTGCTCTCTCTTCTCGTTCTGTGCCCTGGAACTCTTTCCAGTCAATAAGCTGGCACAACTGTTGGGCTCATCTCATTTACTCCTTATAACTCAAGGATTACTGTTCTTCATTGCTGGATGTCCAGTGTCTTGAAAACCCTTTTTTAATGTACTTTGTCCAGTTTTTAAGTTGTTTCAGATGTGAGATTTAATCCAATCATATTAGTCTATCTTAACCAGAAGCAGAAGTCTTCTTCACAAGATTTCCTTATCACTAAAAATTAGATATACTCTTACTTTTCCCTCTCAAAACCATTTTTATTGCTTTCAAGAAGTACCCATGACTCTGTGCACTAGCTAGCTGTTAAATTTTTGATGTACAGAGAGATTAGTACTTATATTATATTGTAATTCCAAAAGATTGTCAGTATTCCTTTCTTCCAGAATAAAGAGAATATTGTGTCTAGGAATTAGCTTTGAATGAATAGGAAATCTATTTAAAAACTATTCCAATGAAAATGTTATTATTGAGCGTTATATAACAAAATTACTTTCACAACTACCTACACTTAGTCCTGCTCCTTTTTGCTATATAATTATTTAGCATCTATGGTAAAATTTATTTTTCTTTTCACTTTCTTTGAAATACTATTTTATGAAAATCCTGCTCTTTACTTTTTTAAAGATTTTAAGAATATTAACATAATGCTGTATCATATATGCTGACTCCATTATTCAATGGATTTTTCTTTCTTTTTTTTCCCTGTAACTAAGAATAAAACTTCCATGGGAGGCAGTTGTAAAGTTTTAAGGAGTTAATGTATCAGAACCTACTTTGTAAAATGTAAACTATTCAGTGAAGGATCAGAAATGTTATTAATGAAAATAAAGTCCATTATCTTTTTCATATTGTTGAAATATGACAATATGAAACAATGAAAGCTTTGAGTCAATGAAAGCTGTAGGTTTGCCGTTAGATTATCTTTTTTTCTTTCCTGTATATTCCAAATATATTAATAAGTAAGATAAATTACCAAGCTATTAAGCAATTTGTTTCTTATGTATTGTTTAACTTCTCACCTAAATATGATTATTCTTAATATGTATAATTAGAAATATATTATCATTATAAAGTAATTTAATTAAACATTATTATTTTATCCACCCTAATGGTAATTCTGTGAATACAAGCAACTTTAGCTGGAGCAGCAAAATTGCATGCTTCACTCAAATGCATTTCATCTACTGAGGGAAGATTGGCTCTTCTTGAAGAAGATGCATTTACAAGAAAGTATAAATTCTAAGAGAATTAATAAGGGACACTTGACATTGGTGGACCATTTTTCTCAGCAAGTGAAGACATTTCCAAACAAACCTTTTATCTTGAGAAAGAAGTCCACACCTGTCAGGATGCAGACACAGGAGCACTCAGGTTAGCTATGTCTTACTATACTAGGCAGCTCTTAAGGAGAGAAACACATTGCTCTGCTGTTGATTTCACTCATGTATGGTTTGGACTGGCCAAGTTGGACTATGTAGCAGCACTCCTCACACCAGTGCTCAGTCGAACTCCTGTCTGCTCTGCTCATCAAAGCAGAGCCAAGTTATTGGTATTGGGTGACTGTCTTATTTTATTTAAATTGATGGTCAGCCTACTACCTTTTGCTTCCATAGAAAAATGTTAAATATGCCATTCATTTATTTAAATGGATATACATTTAGTACCTATTGTGCAGCATATATTAATAGATTCTGGGGATACAACATGAAATATCAGAGTCCCCTCTCTCAGGAAAGAGAGGTGGACAGGAAGCAACTAGTATGATGGTTTATATAATGGATGAATTAATAAAGTGTATTGAGGGGCAAAAGGAAAGATTTCTTGAGCTGCTTGGGAGAGTCAGAGAAATCTTTTTAAAGGAAGTAATATTTGAAGTGAGCTTTTCTGAACTTTCTCATACCAAAGAGTAGGGGATACAACCTGGGTTTCACCTAGGCTTCATGTTACATGGCAAAGTTACTTGGCTTTTTTGTGTTTTACATTAGACACCTACCACCAAGACTATTATGGACCTTAAATGAGACAACATAAAGAACAACACTGTGTAGCACATTCTAAGTTTCTAGTAAATATGATCCATTCTTTCTTTCTTTGCATTACTAGATGTTTAGTCTTATCAGGTATTAGGGTAACACCAACTGGCTCAGGACTCACAAATGAGGAAAAGCAGACCCAGAGAAGCTGGTCAGCCATAGCCACACAGGTAATTAATCTCATGAAGTAATTTCCAAAGTTAATTTATGACTCTTCTAGAAATAGAATTTACTTCATTTTCATTTTTCTTGACTCTAAACAGGCTTAGATTCTGAGCTTACCATTCCTAAAACAGGTAGCACTCAAAAACCTATGAAGATTTTTAAATGTGATAAATGCTCAATTATTCTTTATCAGTTGGATCAAAGATTAAAATTATTTGTTCTTACTTTAAAAATTTTAAGTATTTTCCTTCTCATTTTTGATTATGTGACTATTTGTGAAGATAAGTTTATCTGTCAGTTTCTGGGAGCTGCCTTTAGCATCTGGTTCATGAGCAAGAATTATTCTTTCCAAACTTTAATACTTTACTGAATAAACTAGATCATGCCCCAAAGAACTCTGTCTCTTCACATCTCAGAACAGCAGCAAATATAGGCAGAACAGCCTTAATTATACTCAAGTCCGAAACGACAGGTGATACTTTTTGATAATTTATTCATACTGTTCAAAATCTCTACTGCACGAAAATCCACATGAACAAACTCTGTGCCTTACATCTATATCTCATTATAACAATGCAGGTGAAGAAAAGTCTTAGGAAAAGAAAAATTTCTAAGAAAATAAGTATTTCTAAGACTGTATTTTTCTTAAATAGAAACTCATGAGATGAATGCCAGTAAATATTACCTTTCCAAATTTTTTAAATATTAAAATTGGTATTTAGATATTAAACCAATATTTATATTAATTGTACCTATATGTCCACTGCCTGAGATAAATTAGTCAAAGTTGAAATGAAAGTATTTGTTATAGCATCGTTTTTTTTTTTTGCTTTTTTGTGAATTTATTGGTATTTCATGTTTGTTTCATTAGATATTTCACAAGCACTTATTTGCTACAAGAACATATTTGTGCTCATTTAGCTTAGAAGCAAGCATAAAGAGTGACCACATTTACACATGTGCATTAATCCAGTGCAGATTTGGTAGCCCGGTGATATTTGGGGTGTGAATTAAAGTTTTCAACATACTGCACTAGATTTATACACAAAACATTTAGTCTGAAATCTCTTGTGAAATGAGGACAGTTGAAGTGTCAAAACATAATGTTTCAAAGAAGAAAGCAACAATGGAATTTAATGAGTATTTGCCCTAACAAACCTGCATCTTTGTACTTGGGTACTCCTTGTTCCAGTCCTATTGACTAGAAACTGTACAGAAATTGAGTACCATCTGGATGAATCAACCAGGAGAATTTATACTGTTAATCTAGCTCTTGATTGGGAAGCATTAAACTGGATATCACAGTGTGTCGACAAAATACTGTAATAATAATTTTAATTATTTATGTTATTTAATAATAATAATAAATTATACTCAGATAAATGCTCATGGGTAATAATGTATTTTAGCTTCCTGTATAGTTCTCTACTCATACATACCCAGGACTGCCCTCTTGCATGTGAAAGTCTATCTCCAGGAGTGACCATAACAGCTTGCTTTTTTTCCCTAATGGGCAACTTGGGTTCCCTTTCCTTTCTTTGCCTATGACTGCCTTTCCTTTCCTCCACTCTGAATCTTGGTATTTTAGTACCCCCAGAGTTTTTGACAATAAGAAGGGAAATAATGAGGAAGCTAGTTTGAAAAGAAAAGTGGAAAATTCCAAGATGGGTTCTTCCTCAACTTAATGTCTCACCAGCAAGCCACATTCTCAATCTCCCAATTAAACTTTCACTTCTCAGAATTCCCCAATCTTCTCTTCCCTGGACTTCTAATGCAGATTTTTCAGAGAATTGCCAAGATAAATTATTTTTTTGCATAAGGCAGAGCTAAAATACCTAATGTTTAATTAAACCTTAGGGAAATGGATTGCAACTGATTGCAAACAAGAGAAATCAACTTACACTATGCAGATTCAAACAGGAGGAGAAATGCTAAAACAGCTGGAGAATAAGACACAGACAAGGCAAGAATCAAAGGAACCTGGGCACAATGACCGTGGCTAAAATCCCACCACCAAACACCATGTGGGTGCAGACACTGCTGTCCTTGCAGATGACACTGGATGCAGCCTCTGGCACTAGACAGTGTACACTGTTGTACCATGGTGTCTGCAGTCAAGAGTAAGTTATGCTGCCAGATGAATTCTTGCTCCAGACCAAGGGCCTGTAAGGTTGTACTAAATCCTCACTTCCAGGGGGCAGAGAAAGAGGGGGTTTGGATAGTGGAATGGGAGTGTTTTGCAGTAGGAGAAGGGCCCTGCCTCCTCAGGTATTATAAGGTGGAGAATTTTCCAAATGTACGAATGAGTTTCAACACCTAAAGAGCCAAAGCAAACTAAATGTCCAGTAGAGTGACACTTTTAGAAATTTTGTGAATTTTCCCTTATTTGTTAGTTTAAAATTTTTATTATTGGAATCTTTTTAAAAAACCTTAAACTGAGTTCTTCAAACAATGGGATGTAACCTGTAAAACAGTCATGAAATCAATTTAGTGAGCTGTGACTAACATCTTGTAATACACTAGAATGGAACAGAAATTATCATTGAGCATATCACATAGTATGTTGAGTTTTGTTCCATAAAACTTTTGTTTCAGTTATGTATATATGTAGGTATATATTTATTTAATTATGATGTAAAATACTTCTATTACTATGAGTCTTAGTCAAAAAAGAAAAAAGAAAAATGAAAACCGCTGCTGCAAAGGACTGTACTTTCCACAGACTTGGAGACTAGAGAGTAACTCTAGTTTTTCATGTTAGTGGCCTGGGAGAGGAGACAAACTGTGGGCAGAACGGACAGGTCAAGGTAGGAGAACTGGGAATATGTGGGCAACTCTCAGGGCCGTATGAGAAATGTAATTAGAAGCTGATGTAGTAGAAAGGACCTCAGAGGACTCTGTGCTCTCTCTCCATTGTCTTTCACCCAAGCCTCAGATGGCTGCAACTCTTTATCCAGGTCCTAATAATCATTCTGTTGAGGAGACAGTACTGAAAGGGGTACAGCAGTAGGACACGGTTCCTGTCATCCCAAGTTAGAATCCATTTTGAATGTCCCCTGAGAGGGCTCGGAGTATGATGCTGGAGTCTACAGTGTTTTTACTGCTATATTTGGGCTACAAGTATAATATTGTTTTTGTAGGAAATAAGTTCAGTTTCTAAAGAATTCACTCAACTTTCTAATGATTTGGTAACTTCCTCTAATAGGTTTAAATAGAAATGGGGGCTGGTGAAAAATCATTTGGATAGTGGAGGAAGTGTCTCTTGAAGGTTTAAACACATGAACAGGTGGTAGAAGCCATGCAGAAATTGCTTTCCTATTTTTTTCATAGTGCAATAATTCTTTTCAAAAAGCTTAGAAGGTACAAGCTTATAATTTGGCATTTGTGCAAGTTACAGTAATACTAGACATTTTTAATGTCATATACTGTCATTACTTATTTTCTGGTCTCCCTAAAACTGAGTTATTAACTTGAACATATTGAGAGCCAGACTTTTTCTTTTTCTGGGGGCAGGAGGGGAAATCTCATGATACTATCATGTTGATCTCCCTGTGTACGACGCCAGGGCATCTATTCCTGGCAATGGAGGATGCACTGAACTGCATAATCTATCTGTCGATTAAACATTGTTCTGTAACTCTCCTTGCTTGGTGTGGTGAGGTACAGGACATGGAACTACAAAGAGATTCATTTCCAAGGAAGCACATTTTCTCTCACAGAGCACGAGCCTGTGAACTGCTAGAGAGTTAAGAAATGAAAGAGCTAAAGATAGTGGATTTTTTCTTTCTTTTAAAAATTGAGAGGTAATTGATGTACAGCACTGTGTTAGTTTTATATATAATACATAATGATTTGATATATGTATATATAGCAAAATGATCACCACGATAAGTCCATTTCCACATGTGAGAATGATAACTTTTCTTGTAATGAGAACTCTTAAGATCTACTCTCTTAGCAACTTTCACGTATACAATATTATTACCTATAGTCACCATGCTGTACATTACATCCCAGTGCTTATTTATTTTATAACTCTAAGTTTGTACTTTTTGACCACCTTTGCCCATTTCACCCCACCGCCACTCCCCACCTCTGACAATCACCAAACCGTTCTTTGTATCTCTGAGTCTGTGGTCTTTTTTTTTTTTTTTTTGGATTCACATATAATTGAGATTATGCAATATTTCTCTTTCTCTGACTTATTTTACTTAGCATAATGTCCTCGAGGTTCATTTGTATTGTCACAAATGGCAAGATTTCATTCTTTTATAGCTGAATAATATTCCACTGTGTATTATATACCACATTTTCTTTATCCATTCATCCATCAGGGGGTGCTTAGGTTGTTTCCATGCCTTGGTTATTGTAAATAATGCTGCTATTAACATGGGGCTGCAGATATCTTTCTGAGTTCTTGTTTTTGTTCTTTCAGATAAAAACCCAGAAGTAGAATTGCTGGGTCATATGGTAGTTGTATTTTTAATTTTTTGAGGGACCACCATTCTGTTTCCCATTGGTTGTACCAATTTACATTCCCACCAACAGTGCACAAGGGTTCCCTTCTCCACATCCTTACCAATACTTGTCATTTCTTATCTTTCTGATAATATCCATGCTAACAGGAGTGAGGTGTTGTTGTTTAGAGTATGGGGAGAGAAGCAAATACTCTATGAAAGCCTGATCCAGTCTTTTCTTCAAAAAAGAACAAACTAATGATAATTTTCACCTCACTCTCCAAATGTCTTCTTGGAATTCCTGGATCATTTGGTAACTCTATGTTTAACATTTTAAGGAAATGCCAGATTGTTCTCCAAAATATCTTCCAAATTTCATATTCTCACCCTCAGTGTATGAGGGTTCCAGTTTCTCCACATCTTCACTAAAGTTTGTTAATATTACTGTCTTTGATTATAGCCATCCTAATAGGTGTGAAGTGGTATCTCCTGGTGGTTTTGATTTACAATCCCATGATGAGTAATTATGTTGAACATGTGCTATTCATATTTGTATATCTTCTTTGAAGAAATATCTATTTAGATCTTTTGCCTGTTTATTTTTTGTATATACAATAAAGTATTGTAGCTTTAATTATTTATTTTTCCAGTCTTCTTGGGATATATTTAACAAATGGAATTGCATATGTTTAAAGTGTAAAATGTGGTTATTTGATAAATGTATACACTGTGAAATGATTACCATAATCAAGTTAATTTTATAGCTCTATTTTTTAAAAAAGGCTTTTACTGACTTAACTTTATGTTCCTAGGATCATGTTTTTTCTTTCTGCTTCTACTTGAAGCATTTGACTAAGTTTTCTATATTTTATATTAGCTAACTCAATTTATTTGGAGTCAAAGTTGAGTATAAATAGAGAAATAATTAAGCCAAGAACTGTATTGACCTAGTTTAGAAGTTGCTTGTGTAGAATAGAGAATATTTTGACCTTCCTCATGATCACATCACAAATTTTCCTTCCCCACCCCCAACTTTTATATCACTTACATTTTCATGAAGACAAAGGAACTGCAAATGTAATCTGCTCCAATGTATGCATCTGACATCCACTAAACCACTAAACGGCACATTTTGAAAACTTGTTTTCATTTTACAGTCCCCTAAAACAGGCAGAATAGCTTTTATTGCTTAAAACTGTAAGATTTTTGTTTTTACTAGTTTTTTAAAGTTTTATTTCCCCACAAACAAAAATAATATAATAAAATAATTATTTGTCTGTGAAAACAAGTGTTTTATAGAATGACATTTTTTAAAAAATCCTTCTACATAGTGTCTGTTAAAGATCACTTAAGAAAATAGAGCTATTAATAGACAAAGCAGAATATTTTGCTACCTCAAGTATGTATTTCACTTCATGTTGATTATTCTTGAATCTTAGAAATCAAACAACTGTCTTAAGATATTCTGTATTAAACAAGGGTAATTGTTAAGTATGAATTATTTGCCTTAAGTGGTCCTTTCTTTTCAAGTTCACATTGAATTTACTTAGCACTAACTAAGTAATTGAATACTATATCTTGTTTCATTTCTGTTTCTGACATTTTATTCTAATTTAGTAACAACTTGTGTAATTAAGAAATTTTCCTCCAGTAAGTTCTGGGATGATTACCAAAGATATAGTGACGATGTTCCTATATGTTGAGTGAGTTCTTACATGAATTGTATAACCAGCCAAGAGTGAAGTTGAAGGACAGGGTCCCAGGGTTGGGCCCAGGTGATGGGACAATGGACCCTGCTCTTCATGCAGACCAGTGGTTCTAACCAGGCGAATTTTGCCCTGAGGCATATTTGGCAATGTCTTCTCAACATTTTTGATTGTCACAACTAAGGCTCCAGGTGGCTCCAGGTGGCAGAGACAGTTGGGGAGAATTGACAGTAAGATGCACTGCTAGCCCCTAGCTGTCAGGCATGTTACTAAACACACTACAATGCACAGAACAATCCTCCACAACAGACAATTATCTGGCCCAAAATGTCAACAGTGCCCGAGCTGAGAAACTTTGATGCAGACAGAAAAGGAACTGCTCTATCCAAATATTCTGCTTCTAAGTAGTAAAGGTCATTTTCTATTGAATTCCAGGAAGCATGCTAGGTCTTTGACATTGAATCATTTTCTCTTTTAATCCTGGATCTCACCTAGACTCACCCTTTCATTATTTATGCAACATAGATGTTTTTCAAGGTAATTAAATAATTTTCCTAAGTTTGTAAAACTAGAAAGAGACCAAACCTGGATATGGACCCAAATCCAGACTGACTCCCAAAATTTCCGCTAGTTTTATTACATTCTATGGCTTCTCGGCTGGCCTATGGCCACAATGCTCAACTAATTAAGTCCCGTGTTTCTAGATAGCACAACTTAGAAAATTGGAAAGAAACATAGGAATTCAATTGTAATCTAATTGGATGTGGAAAACAGCCCTTACTCGCCAAACCATTGCCATTGTAACTTTGTCATTTTAAGTTAGAAATTTAAGAGAACATACTAAGATGTGAAAGACTAATACTTCTCTCCAATTTTCTCTGCTAAATGGACTTGAATGATTCATGAATTTCTCTACTGTTAGAGTCATAAAACGGTGTTCAATTTGACATATGCTTTTAGAATTTTCACACATTTAAAGAAACTATTTATAGTATGATTAATCACCTAACACAGATTTCCATTTCACGCTACCTACCAAGTTTATAGATTCAGATGTGATAATGCTCTACACAGCACGGGTCTTACAGAATTTCCCCTCATGAGTCCCAGTAGTTGTATATGGATTTACCATATTTTAGATGTCCATAAAAATGAAAATACACCTGCTCTGTGGACCACACAGTAAAAATTGCTAGTGACTGCTTTGTTGATGTGGCGAATGAAAGGGATATATCCATTTGCTTTTAAGCATGACCTAGGTTATCCCAGAAGTGGTTTTCTTTCACTTTTCTTAGAAATTGGTATAGATGGGGAATAAGGTTCTAGAATTCTACCTCTTGAAATGAGCAAGCTCATAATGGAGGAGACATGGAGCTGAGACACATCATAGGCAAGTTAATTTTTGGTTAATTTTTCATTAGTTTGGTATAAAAATAGGGTGTTAGGAAGGAAGAATATTGGATAATGGCCAGAATATACCATTAACAAGTGATTCAAATTCATTAAGAATCCAAATATGCATGATGTTTGAAACATTGCTCAAATAAAATCAAGCAGTCTTGGTCCATGTTTTAATGAAACATCACCTACATATTAATGGTAAATTATTATCTTAAGTTGTAAGGATAAGAAGAAAATATACCACTCTTTTTAATCTCCACTTGAACATTTTCAACTAACCTGAATTTCATGTGATTCCTCCTCTTCAACCCATCAACATCTATTTGCAGGAAGACTGTCATTGAGGTCTATCAGTTAGTCTGTTTCAGGAGACATATTTCTTGTGATTATCTTCTTATGCATTAATATGCAAAACTAATATGAACAACACACAAAAATAATATCAAGAAGAGAATAGGGAATTGACTAATATGGAATAAAATAATAACCATGAAAATAATTAGAAATCTTCATTTTTAATTTTATCCTCAAGCCCTCCCACCTCTCACTATGTCGAGACCATCTTCAATTTACTCCATCAAATAGCCTTGGTTTTGCTGTAAGGCAAATAGAAATTTAGTCCAACATTTAGGAAAAGTCTTCTATTTATATTTAATTATTGGCTAGGCATCTATAATTTTCAAATAAAAAATATGAATGTTTTCCTTTGAGCAAAGATATTTCAAATTCATCTAATAAGTGATATTTAACCCTTTTTATTTAGGTTGGACATGGATATTTCTTCTGGTTGCCTAATTGCCCTTCTTTCTGACTAGTGCCTATTTCTACATACCCCAAACAATTTCTAATTATACACAATAGCAAATACAAAAAAATAATTTGTTTTGTGTCATCCATTCTGTGCCATTTCCCACAATTATTATTCATCTGTGAAAAGTTTTAAACTGACATTTTTGTTTAAAGAACCCATAAATATATTTATTTATACCATGAACCAAAATCTAAGTAATTCTGGGGAAACAAATAACCATCACAAGCAGGGGAAAAGGTAAAAGTAGGAGAAGGACGAGCAAAATATGCGAACATTTTTAGTGGTTTGTTAAAAGGAAAGCTCAAGTTAGAAAACCAACCTAGAGAAAGAAATATGGATGGAAATTTTCTGAGGTGCTGAGAATGAAGGGGTCCTTCTAGCTCAAGCCACGCACATCTGAAGCTAAGAAACACTGCAGTTATATTGCTTTACAACTTGCATTTTGTTAAAAAGGTGGGCCATAAAATGAGAATCATGCTATATTCCCATTTTTACCAATCAATTAGATGTTTGTACAATTGTTCTAAATAAAAGCTTTTACGAAATGAATAGAATATCATGATTATCACTGATACGGCTTCATACCTGTCACCTTGCTAAGTGAGAAAGAGTATGTTTGGTCTCTGAGACACCAGGGGCCAAAGAGTATTGAAGAATGGCACATCCTGTCTTGAGGCTATCTGACCACATCTCTAAGATCCTCTTTTCAAAGTCTGAGAGTAACTATAAGACATACAAAGTCACGATGTTCTGAGACAGTCCTCGAATTGTCCTCCACTATCACCAAGGGACAGAATTCTCCACAGGAAAGTAAGAAATATGAAACAAAGTATTCTGTTTACCACAGCCACACACAGGCTAAAGTAAAAATTCACCCCAAGAAAGACTCACATTTTCTGCAATAGAATCATTAAATATGTAACTTTAAGACCCTGGAAGACAGCAGAAGAAGTCAGCACAAGTCTGTGTCTCATTTATAACCTAATAATTGAAATAATTTATGGTTTTTATAAAGTCCTCAATACAGACTGTACTTCTGGTATTTTGGCCTTACTTGTGTTCCTTCTATTCCTTTTTTTATTTTTAAATGTTGTTTGATTATATCCAATGTAAAAATGTTATATGTAACATTTTTAGGAAAAAAAAAAAGAGAGATCACCAAGCCAGCCTGGCACTGGGAAATGGAATAAGGCCTGAGACTTGAAAGGAATTTCCTGAATGGTTTAGTCTAATTTAAATGTTTGAGGTTCATAGATCCACAGAGGGAAATATATTTGTCTTCACCTACACCAATGGCCCTGGGGCTGTGGGAATCACAGTGTCTTTTCTGAGGTAAATGTTACCTGCTTTTGTGTAGACAGGTTGCCAAGCCCTACCTCTGGAGAACTACAAGCTTGATTCAGACTTCCTTTAGTGTTTGCCAAAATAACCATAAGTTTGCCAAATGGTGCTTTTCATTTGGTTTGACAGTCCTTTCACCCTCTTGATATGGATATAAAGAAGAATGAACAATTTGGAGAAAATCATGGATGGTATATCAAGGCCAAATTGACTATAAGATGGCTTTGTTTCCAGTACCCCATTGTTGATAGCCTGAGATGAAAAAAAATAATACTACAGCATTGTGATGACAATGATGACATAAACACAAAGCCAAAATATACAGTAAAAAGATTAATACCAGACAAACAAAAAAAAAGCCAAAAAAAGTGCAACATCTTCCTTTCTGAAGTGAGCTGAATAGTGTCCCCCCAAAGAAATGCCTATGTCCTAGTCCTTGGAACCTGTGAATGTTACCTTATTTGGAAAAATGGTCTTTACAATGTAATTAAATTAAGGAACTTGAGGTGAGGAGATCATCCTAGATTATCTGGGTGGGCCCTAAATCCAATGATAAGTGTCTTTATAAAAAACAAACAGAAGAGAAGACAGATATTCAGGGGAGAAGGCAATGTGAAGACACTGGCAGAGATTGAAGTGAGGTAATGATTAGCCAGAAGCTGGAAACGATTAGCCAGAGTCTCTAAGGGAGACACTGTAGGGAGTAAGGTTCTGTCAACACCTTAATTTTGGATTCTGGAGATAGTTATATATATATATATATATAGAGAGAGAGAGAGAGACACACATATGTGTATACATACATGCATACACATATGATTATGCATACACATATGTGCACGTGTGTTATATGTATGCACATGTGTACACACATAGTATGTGTATATGGATGTATTAAACATATGTGTGCTCAAATGTATATATTCATAATCAATATATTTATTATATAACTTCCATTAAACAACTCTTAAAAACTTGAAATGTTCTGCAATGTTTGGTAAATATCCCCCGGTGCCAGTTAAGGACTGAATGTGTGTATCGCCCCAAAACTTGTATGTTGAAATCCTAACCTCCAGTGTGATGGTATTAGTAGGTGGCGCTTTTAGGAGGTGTATAGGTCATGAGGGTAGAGCCCTCATGAATGGTATTAGTGTCCTTATAAAAAAAGACATGAGAGAGCTTGCTTCCTCTCTCTCTCTCCCTGCCATCAGATAATGACCATAATGTAAACCAGGAAAAGTGCCTTCAGGAAGAACCCAACCAGACTGGCACTGTGATCTCAGATTTCCTGCCTCCAGAACTGTAAGAAATAAATGTCTGTTGTTTAAGCAACCTAGTCTATGGTATTTTTGTTATAGCAGCCCAAACTGAGACAGTGCCCCATGTTCAGCAATATTTCCTGGAGGATATTATCATGAGTTAAAAATCATACGTTAAGAAGACCTTGAGAATTCTATTATCCTGTCTTTTGCTTTCAGAATGCTTTCCACCTCCATGTCAGATGCCCTATTCAAGTTACAGTGCTTAGACATGACCCATTTTCTAAAGGAGATGCTTCCACTGTGATGAGCCTATCCCTGATGGATCATGTGAAGTTGCACTGAAGCTGTGTGAAATATCTGGTTTTCTGTCTACGACAATCTCCTTAATTAACCTTATATTACTTATAATCCTACATTTTTATGCAATTTAAACAAGGGATATTTACTACCAATAAATACTGACAATGAATCCTTTAAGAAAAGTGTGAGAAATGCATTTTCAAACTGTCCATATATGGATGCGCATGTCACCGATGAATGAGGGCAGATATAATTTTTCCTTTCTCTTATCTTTTAGAAAAAGTTGCTTTTTTATATCCCAAGTGATTTCAAACAACCCCCTCCTAAGCTGTGATAGAAGTGAAAAGGCTACTAAAAGCAAACTCCTACACAACGTATTCATGAAAGTAGATGAGTGTGGTAATTTGGGGCCCCACTCTTGATGGCCCAAGAAGGTTTCTATACTCAGGAATCCAGTGGGGATAAACTCAGGTAATGCATTTTCTGAAAAAGTACAGAGATGAGGCTCAGACACTAAAGAAATGATGAGAAATAACTTAGAGAAAAAATGATGTTATGCTCCTTCAGAAAATTATATACTATGTTAATATCAATTATTAATAACAGTAATTTCAAACTTCTCCTGTTCCCCATATTCTCACTTCCAACAATCCACCCTTGCAAGCATGGCCTATGATTGTCAGCTTTTCTTCATGTAAAATAATGTGCTTATAAAGTTAGCTTACTTGCCATGCAACCCAATATGGTTGCCCTAAGGTGTGCTTGATCTCCCAACTGAACTGGGTAAGTCCAGGGTTTTAAAAGGCAGACATGGAACCCTGGATGCTTTAACAACATAATCAGTCTCCTGTTTTCTAAAGAATGTCTAATAATTCAGTCCCACTGTCTCCAGATGGAGATTCTCCATTACTCTTGCACCTCATATTGGCAGGCAGGCTCCAGACCTATCTAGCCCATGTTAGATGACTGGAGATAATACATTTCTCCAGCATTTTGTTTGGTAAAGACTATAAAAGGAGGCTAAAAAAGAATTCACTAGGTTAGAAAAGCAGTATTGAAGGAGATACTGCATAATTTTTAAGTTTTATTAACTGGAATTTTTAGAACATGTGAAGACAACACCAAATTTCAAGTGTATGAAGGGAGCTCTAACAACAAAAGGATTTAACCCAGATGTCTCTGGACCACTCTAGTATTTGGAAATCCACCTTCCCTCAACAAAAGGAAACCTACAAGAAAATCAATTCTAAATGTGTTCAATTATAATTGTTACCATGATATTTTTCAAAGAACATGGGAGTAATTCTGAGAATCAGAAAAATCCCTGATTTTGTAACAGGGAAGAGCCAAATCCAAATGTTGGATCTGTTTCTTTTACTTTAACCTTTGCTTCCCATTGCTCTTGTTCACTAAAAGGATACTGTCTCTACATAATGGCCTGCCTCAGGGAGCCCTGCCCCTCTGCCTGAATGTTAAACCAAAGTGCCTTTGTTCAGGGAAACATCCAGACCCTGTCCACCTGTGGATGGCTGCAAGAAAGAATAAATTAACACATCACCTCCCAGAGGCTGGTCAACCCAGGAGATATTTGCAAAACTTATGGTCTTTTTACTTTACTTCCTCATCTCCTCCCCCCACTCTGTGCTATAAAAGAAACTGGCCTCCAAACCCCGATAAGATGTTGAGACATTAGTCCGCCATCTTCTTGGTCTGCCTGCTTTCCGACTGCAGTCGTATTCCTTGCCTCAACACCTCGTCTCCTATTTATTGGCCTGTCATGGGTGCACAGAGCAAGCTTGGACTTGGTAACAAATTTAATGATTGTCTGACAGTTTTTCTAATGAGCACTGCTGTACCTCACATCTATTTCTTTTTTCATTGCTTACCAAAAAGTATCATTTTTAACTGAATCATGAATCTCAAATTATAAAAATAATGATCAGGTTTAATGAATACATTTTGTACCAAGAAGGTAATGGTAAGTCTAAGAATTTTAGAAAATATTCTTATTAAAAATAAGTACATTAATTTCATTGGATATGTATTACTATGGGCTCTTTTTAATAAATTATGTTCATGAATAGAGATGAGTCTTTTTAAAATTTACATTTTTAATAGTCAAGTAGTAGACAGAATTAGTTATGGTGTAGACCCAAGATTCAGAGGATGGTCAGAATTCACACTTTTTAAAAAAACTGTCGGGCCTCCCTGGTGGCGCAGTGGTTGAGAGTCCGCCTGCCGATGCAGGGGATACGGGTTCGTGCCCCGGTCTGGGAGGATCCCATATGCCGCGGAGCGGCTGGGCCCGTGAGCCATGGCCGCTGGGCCTGCGCATCCGGAGCCTGTGCTCCGCAACGGGGGAGGCCACAACAGTGAGAGGCCCGCATACCGCAAAAAAAAAAAAAAAAAAAAAAAAAAAAACTGTCTTTGCTAGAAACATTTCATATAGATCCAGGAGACATATGTGTATGCTTTGACTAATGATGACACAAAGCCTAAACATGCATAGTCAGAGCTATAGAGGTTTGGTTGCTTGAGTCAGACAAGGGCATTTGATGATTTCAGCAACAGCCTCTCATTTGGAATTATTTTTATTTTTTTAAAATAATTTCTCTCTGCTCCAATCTATTTCTCATTCAACAACCATATTAGTATGTTTAAAACACCAGTTCTGTCATTCTCTTTCGCAAAAATGCTCAGCTATCTTGTAAGACAGCACTCAAATCTCCCATCCTGCTTATAACATGCTTTCTAAATACACCTTTCCCTCAACTATTGACCTATGTCTTCCATGAATACCTAATACTGCTCTTTGCCCCAAACTGTCCAGTTCCAACTTTAAGTCTTACCTTGTGATTTTCATGCCACCTGCCCCTTCTCAAACGGTCAGCTATGTAGTTTGAGTGCAATTTCTTTTCAAAATATCTCAGTATCTTTAACACTCATGTATCTGAATTCCTGTAGCACTTATTTTCTCATCTGCTTATTTTAGCATCTAATTATATACTTCTGCATCTCATTAATTATTATTTTAGACTTCAATCAAGTTTCTATTATTAGGTATTTAAATAATAATCACTGTTGTATATGAGACCTTACTGTTTTCCAGCTAACAAAATGTTTTGCTCCTATCAGACCCTTTTTACCTGTTGAATGAATGAGTGTCGAGAGAGGAAGTTCAAGTATAGTGATCTAGCAAAACCAAAAGTAATGTGAGGTCTCCTGGTTACATATGTCCAAAAAATATGCAATATATAATAGCAACTAATTTCTCATCTGTGACCACATCAGGAAAGGTCTACCAGCAGGAAATGACTTGGATATGTGGTCAAGACACATATTCTAGACCTCCATAAAGATTTTGACAAGACTATTTTTTTCTAGTCGGTATTATTTTCAGTATGTCTTCCCCTGATATTGCAGAATATCTAATAGTGCCTGCTACCACATCTCACTTTGACTCTTTGGAAATGTGGACTTAAAAAATTATTCACAACCTAAAAGTTGAGAGTTATGTTTTATTTGGCAGGAATTTTTAGGACTCCAAGCCTGGGAGGCAGCATCTCAAGTAACCCTGAGAGAACTGTTCCAAGGAGGCAAGGCAGGGAGCCAGGTTATATAGAAGTTTTGCAACAAAGGGCAGGTAGTCGGGATCATCAAAAGATTATTGTAAATTAAAGAAAACCAGATATCCCAAGTTAAGGAATTTAGTGCTTTTCTATGTTTGGGAAGATGCAGGAGCCTGGGCTCACTGAAATCATTCCTTTGTTATGCACCTCAGCTCTCTGGGGCCAGTATCCTGTATTTTCACATCCTGAGTTTCCTCAGGGCTCACCGTAGGGAGTGGCTGCAGTCTGATGGCTGCTAGATGGCAGGTATTCTTTCCTTCCTGGGTTCCCTCAGGGCTCACCAGCTCACATTGGAGGGCTGCTAGCGCTGATGACTGTGACATCCTTTGTTTACTGATATGGCAGGAAATATTTCACTTCTCAGAAAAAATAAGGTTGTTTCAAGATGTGCCTGAAATTCTGTTCCCAACTTTTCAAAAAAGCAAAAATAGATATTTTACTTCCAAGTAAGTTTAGTTGGTTGGTTTGTCACATGGTTTCTTTGAAAGAGTAGGATTATCTAGTCATCATCATTGAAATATATTTTTAAAATTTATAATCATAGCCAGTTTACAAGTTACATGAGACAAGATAAATTTTACATTATCACCACAACTTGTTTTGGACCCCAGACAATATGCACTATATTCACTAAATTTAGCTCCAGATTGAGTTGCCCCTAAAATAAATCTACCTTCAAATGATGATTTGACATTACTGATAATATTTTTAAAAAACTGGTTCATCCATTGAAGGCAATTACAAAGGAAGTGTTCCCCCCAAAAAGGCAAATTTTGAGTATATTTTTAACTCCCAAGTTGGAATAAGGAAGAACCTTTGTATTCTATTACAAGTTAATCACCAAAGGAATGTTGCTTATAAGCTTAATTTTTACATAATGGCCCATCTCTGGGAACCCATCCTTCCAGGTAATGAACAGTAAGCTAAAATACCTTTGTTTAGGTCACTGGGAACATCCTGACCAGGCCCACCTGTGAATGGCTGCTGGGAGGAAGAAATTAACACATCCCCTCCAGAGGCTGACCAGAACCAAAAAATGTTTGACTTTACTCCCTCCCCTTTCAGTACAAAAGAAGCCTGAATTCTAACTCAGGCAAGATAGTTCTTCTTTGAAGATAAATAAAAAAGAAATATTCTATTATAAGTTCTGGTATGTTTGTTAATATACTGTTATGTTCTAGCTATACACTATGAATGTGTATTTGTTTTTATATGGTTCCTTTCAGTTAATACATTTACTGAATATCTTTCATCATCCAGGCACCTTGATGGGGATAGAAATAGAAATAAAATAAAATACCTCAAGTGGCTCATATCTAATGAGGAAGACATACACATATATGATTAATTATAACAAAGTATCATATGTAACTGTACCTGGGCATCTCAAATGTTCGTTTTGTGGTTACTCTTGGCAGATGAGGGAAGTAGAGGAATGTAAGCCTTTTCCGTTATCACAAGTGCCCTGTTAAAACACAAGTGACAATTTCCCTTTATGGAGCTTATGTTCTAGTAGAGAAAAGAAGACAATGAGCAAAACTAACAAGAAATACACCATGTTAGATAATAGTAGCATGAATTACAGAAAAATGAAGCAGGAAATGGGGATAGTGGTATCGGGGGAGATTAAAATGTAATAGGGTGACCAGAGGGGTCTTTGTGAAAATGTAAAAGTTGAGCATCAGCTTGAAGGAGGTAAGGGTATAGTCACAGCAGGTATCTAGAGAAAGAATGTTCCAGGAAGGTGTAAAGAGCCTGCTGGAGAAGTCTGGTTGCAGCCTTTAAGGAAGGGCAAAGAGCCTGTTGTGTGAGAGAAGAGGAGTCAGTGTGTAAACAAGGAGAGGGGTCAGTGGTGGAGGCGGGGAGTGGAGAACTGATATGAGGTGAGATCAGAGAGGTAAGGACGAGGTGCATGTGTCAGAGGGTATCGATGCTCGGTATCACTGATTGAACCATTCTTGAGTGAGATGGGAAGCTATTGGTGTGTGGAAGCAGAAGAGTAATATGATCACACATTTTAACAAAGTCACCGTGGATGTTAGGTTAAAAATAAACTGATGGGGGCTTCCCTGGTGGCGCAGTGGTTGAGAGTCCGCCTGCCGATGCAGGGGACACGGGTTCGTGCCCCGGTCCGGGAAGATCCCACATGCCGCGGAGCGGCTGGGCCCGTGAGCCATGGCTGCTGAGCCTGCACGTCTGGAGTCTGTGCTCCACAATGGGAGAGGCCACAACAGTGAGAGGCCCGCGTACCGCAAAAAAAAAAAAAAAAAAAAAAAAAAAAAAAAAAAATAATAATAATAATAAAAATAAAATAAACTGATGGGACAGAGCAGAACCAGTTAGGAAGCTATTGCACTCATCTACTCCAGGAATGAGAGTATCTTGGACATGGCTGACTGTTGTGAAGATGGAGAAAAGTGGTCAGAGTTTGGATCTCTTAAAACAACGAAGCTAAAAGTGTATACAGATAAATTAGAAGTTAGGATGTGGGAGAAAGAAGGAGGCAAGAACAAACCCAAGGGTTATGACCTGAATCACCAGAAAGACAGAATTGCCAAGAGTTCAGTTTTTAGATGTGAGGAGTCCATGAGACCTTCAAATAGAGACATGGAGTGGGCACTGAGGTCTGGAGTGGAGAGGAGAACTCCTGGCTGGAGATACAAATTTGGAAGTCATCACATGTTTGAAGATCCAAACCTATGTTGAATTGTGAGTAAAAATGGTTTTATCATCTGTACTAACTAAATAGAAACCCATAAAGTTTGAAAAACAGCACAAGGTGCCTTGTCAGCAGGGCAGAACAGAAATGAAACTTCTACCTCTGTAGTCTTAGATTAGGACTCTTCCATCTACAACACCTGTCCTGTTTAAACACACCTACCATCTTGCTATACTTATTTGTTCCAGCCTCCATGGAAACCCCTTCAGTGCCTATTCTTGAACACCCACCATGTGCAAGAACTGTTCTTGGGACTGCAGATACAATAATGAACAAAGCAACAAAATCTGTCTGTGGAGCTTACATCTTATTGGGGGGGACACAAATAAGCAAATACTCAAGTAAAAGTATTATAGATTGGGTGATGATAAATGTAAATTTTAACAATAAATCAGGATGGGGGGAAAGGAGTACTACGGGAGGAAGGGGCTTTATGGTGTCATTATTTTTTACAGGAGAGTCATGGAAAACCTCATTGAACTAAACTGAGCAGAGACCAACGGAAATTAGAGAGCCGTGTGGAAACTGGCGGAACAACTTTTCAGAGGGAATAGAAGTTTGAGATGTTTCCCCCTCTAAGTCAGTAAGTCAGAAGAGAGGCCAAATAAGATTTGTGATTAAGGATATCGTCTTCTGGCCTAAAAGTAAATAGATTTTTCACCAGGTAGTTTAATTTATAAAAGAACAATTTTAGATTCTGCATCATGGGGTGATAAATACACATTGCTCTAGAACTTAAGAATATGAACAATAAAATAAGCAATAATGTAAACTGGTTACATTATAGAAGGTGGAAGTTCACCTTTGAATCATTCTTTACATGTCCCCAAACCTAGATACATTAACTGTACACTAATACAAATGTTACCGTAAATAGGCACCCTTGCATGTGCTGCCATCTTGTGGCACAATAGAAAAGTGTTCCTTAATGACTACATTTATGCTACTACTGGATCACTTAGTTGACCAAATACACGTCCCAAGAGAGAAAAGTATGCTGTATAACTGATCTTTCAAATTAAATATCTTTGAGTTAAATTAACATTGAATAAAACAACTGAAAAAGTAAAACTTATAAAAACTGAGACTATCAACTTCCCTTAAAAAATAATTAATTGCTTTGTTAAATTACTTCACCACACATAGTTGCTTCTCAATACACAGTACATACATTTAAGATTAATTTCACTATTCTGTAATCCCCAAGTCAACCTTTTTCTAAACGTAAGCAGATCTTGTCATTCAATCTTTGATGAATTGTTTTCTACATATGCTAGATAACACATGCAGCGGTAAGTTTCATTCTTCCCCCATGTCCATGACTTTCATACTTTTTAGCTATGAGTGACCTGAACAAATCAGTTGCCTGAGTATTTATGAGCACTGTGCGGGTAGGAATAGGATTCCTGATGGGGAGCAGCTGCCTAAGGAAGTGAATTAACCTATCATGGAGAGTAACTCCCTGTCTCCTGGAGAGTTAAAGAACATGGGACATCACCAATGTTATTCTAACCTCATTTGCCTTGACAGCAAACATGTGTGAGAGATCACCCTACCATAACACTGAGTCACAGGTTTGACTGTTGCCTCCAAACAGTGCTTGTCCATACAGTGTGCTGTGGCCCTGCTCACACCTGATCCCAGATCCATCACTTTTATCTTAAAATGGATTGCTGCTTGGTGGGTCCCACAGACCTATTTCACCTCCCCTACTATATTTTTCGTTGAGGTATAATTGACACAAAACAGTATATTGGTTTCAGGTATACAGTATAACGATTTGATATTTGTATGTCTTGTGAAATGATCACCACAATAAGTCTAGTAAACATCCATCACCATAGATAGTTACAGAAACTTTTTCTCGTGGTGAGAATTTTAAGATCTATTCTCTTAGCAACTTTCAAATATGCAATAAAATATTAACTATAGTCACCCTGCCGTACATTACCTCCCCAGGACTTATTTATTTTACAACTGAAAGTTTGTACCTTGTTTCCCCTTTCATCCATTGCCCCCCACCTCCTGCCTGTTCTCTCTGTATCTATGAGGTTTGTTTTATTTTTTAAGATTCCACATATAAGTGATATCATATGGTATTTGTTTTTCTCTGTGTGACTTATTTCACTTGTTATTCACTTATTTCACTTTGTGTTTTTATATTGTCAAAAGGTGTGGCATTTACATTTGGTTCTATAGCAGTAACTCCTACAGTTGTTTAACCTTGGTTCCATATTTAAATGTATTTGACGTTTATGGCAGTAATGGTCAGTGGCCCTCCTCCTTGTCCATTGTCTATAACAGAAATCTCAATCTTTACCTGCACACTTGGTTGCCCAGAATGAAAACCTCCATTTCCCAACCTAGACAGGGCTTTTGGACTAAGTTCTAGCCTGTGAGAAGGAAGCATAAGTGCTGAGTGACTCCAGGAATCTTTTCTAAAAGACAGCTGGTGTTCTATACATTAATTTAAAAAAAATCAATTTCAAGAAGAAGTATGTATGTTGGGGGACTTTAGACACATTCTATAAGATGAAAAATAAATTGTACACAATTTCAGGGATGCAGCATACCAGTTAAGATTTTATGAGCCCAATAGTATGGGGTATGCCAAGACATCCCCTCCAAAATAAAAGACAAATGATCACTTCTCCATGCCTGGCCCCCTTGGTGAAGAACCATCTAAGCTCTAAACTCCCCGTTGGATTGACTGAGATCGCTGTTGCAATTTCCCTTTCTACCCAATCCTGATTTTCCCACTTCCTTATACATGACAAGAGAGGAATATCACCCCACCTCCCCCTAATTAAACTCCTGCACACATAGTCCTTTTTCTTAGTGCTTCTCCAGGAAACCCAACCTAAGACACCTTCTAGTGTCCACCTTATCTCCGCTGAGACCTATCTGATTTACACAGTCTTCTGAACCACACAGGGTCTGATGTTAAGTGTATTTAGCACCGAACTTCAAGCCCCTCTTATCCATTTAGGTGTAGTACATAGAGTTATACACAATATACAACGTGATCCTATACATACATGTGCAGATTTTTAAAATACTGAACAAAGGTCACAAAATGTATATAGAATTATCTCTAGATTGCAGATAACTTTCATTATTCTTTTTTTACTGAATTTTTCCTAAAAAGAAAATTTATTATTTTAATAACAAAATTTTTTTAAGATAAAGTAAAAAACCGTCCCATCTAATAATAATGATAACAATAACAACCAAACAGGAATACCAAATATACCAAATAAATCAGATGGAATTCATCATACAAACCCTGCTGGTAGTGACTGATAGGCACATAAATTATCCCAAGTCTATCCCTTTTTCTGCATTTCAAGTTGAGTAGAGATAAACTTTGTAGCTCTGAATAGGAATATTTCAACACTCGAAAAGAATAAAAAACAAGGAGATATTTCTGCAGTCTCTGTCAAGTGATGTTTCCGCTGTAATCTGCTTTGAGTCAAGTAGAAGATAAGCATTATAAATGTGTGCAGTGAGACCAACATTATAACACATTTGCTTAGATTTGTCCAGGTTAATCAACATGGATGATGTTTGAGGATTTATCGGAGAGGAGGGATTTCTGGTGGTATTAGAAATTATTAGAAATTTCAGAACAGATAGTTACTTTTTGCTGACTTTTGAGATCCTGGCTTACAACCTTAACTCTCCTGAAGTATGTGGTTGGCTTTCCTTTCTTTTTCCTTCTAGTCCCATCCTATGCAGTTTTCCATTTTTTTTTGTTTGTTTGTTTTGGTACGCGGGCCTCTCACCGTTGTGGCCTCTCCCGTTGCGGAGCACAGGCTCCGGACGCGCAGGCTCAGCGGCCATGGCTCACGGGTCCAGCCGCTCCGCGGCATGTGGGATCTTCCCAGACCGAGGCACGAACCCGTGTCCCCTGCATCGGCAGGCGGACTCTCAACCACTGCGCCACCAGGGAAGCCCCAGATTCCCAATTTTTGTTGCATTTCTTGCGGGGGAAAACTCATGATCCTTTACAGAGTTAGACCTAATGTTTATTTGGAGAGGGTGCATTTCTTTCTCTGGAGCTATTAGCTACAGAGTTAGATCAATTGTTTCTCAGTATAGATAACATTGGCTTTTTACACCACTTATTTTTGAGGTCTATTTTTTTTTTCATATAGTGATAAACATAAGTCAAAGTTACAGTTGAAATGCCCACAATTTGCTCTGTGTGTGTGTGTGTGTGTGTGTGTGTATGTGTTTGACTCCTGTGAGACCTCTCTAGGACTTCATGGGTCTGACACACAAGTGTCTCTATCTCTTAAGATAACACATTTACACGTCCAGATTTGTAAGTCCACCTATATTAATGCCACATTTTACAAATTACATCTTTTTTCTTCTAAAGGCTTTAATTTTAAGTGTAGCTAAAATGTTTTTAAATAAAACTATTACCTAGTCCTAACATTGTGTGGTCAATTATTAAAGTATATTACCACAGCTAAATGCCTTGGAATATTAAGAATAAAGACTATAAAATGTTAAATGGGCTTGATACTTATGCATTAATATTATATAATTTTAATAAACAGTTTTTCTGCAATCATAAGTAAGCCTGAATGGACTCTTGAATGGGCACAGGGAATCAACTTCCCTATGAAATCACACCCCCTTTCTTTCTGATGCTTGTTTGAGAATGGTTACCTTCTTCATAGATTCTTGGCTCTTTAAAGGTTGGAATTTGGGGTTCATGTTTTTACTCCATAGCAGTTAGCACAAGTACCCTTGTCTTGTATACAGATGGTGCTAATAGTTATTTGTCTGATAGGCAAGAGGTTAATATTATCATGAGACTGACTATAGAAATTTGTATTGCTAGCTTTGAGTAAGGACAACAGTTGATACTATTTGGTTTAACAGCAAGTGAATGGGTGTGCACAGATATTCCAATGTTATCCTGAGCCCATTGTGACTGTATGTGGCTTATTAAAGATGGCCACAAGCTCTTTGACACTTCATCCATTTGAACTGGGTACAATGTCCCTTCCCTTTCAATCCAAGTTAAACTTTGACTGCTGTGGCCAATGGAGTATTGCAGAAAAGACAATATACTAGTTCCAAGTCTAGACTAAAAATGATTGACAACTTTCACCTTGGCTTCTAGGAGGCCCAGGCCACCATGTAAGAAGTCTGGCTACCCGGAGGGACAGAACAAATGGTGAAGCCCTGAGATTACAGTGGAGAAGAAGAAGGAGTGACAGCTGTTCTTGCCAAAGTGTCACACATGTGAATGAATCCATCTTGGAGCCTCCAAACCAGACCAGCTACCAGCTGAATACCATCCAGTGATCTCAGCTGATGACACATGAAACAGGAAAATTATCCAGTTTAATTCTGCCTGAATTCCTGACTCAAAAAATCATGAGGTGTAAGGAAAAGATGGTTTTAGGCCATTGCTTTTTGGGGTAGTTTCATACACTGCAATCAATAACCAGAACATTCCACATTGTGGTTTGCCCAGGACTGTCTCAATTTCTGCCAGTTGTCCAGGCATTCTGTCATGATCTACATTTGTTCAAGGTTCTTCATTTTTCACAAAGTATTATTAATAATTGTGTTAAAATACACCAAGATAGATCTGGTAGTTTCTTTCATGGTCTCATGTAGAAGAGTGTGAGAATTATGTGGAATGAATAGTTTCGACTTGTTACCTAATTTAAACTGAAAGACAACCAACATAACTCCTTCTCTTTTCCAGAAACCATCAGATTGAAGAAAACTAACATTTTCCTTTCAAGGTCAGTATGCAGGATGCTTGCTGACAAAGTGATGTTCCTGGGACATATAATGCAAGAGACAGCCATCTCCTGGTCTTGGATAGGGGTGGAGGAACACTGTACACTCTGCTCTAGCCAGCCACTGGGCAAACCAGCCAGTGGTGCTTTCGTCCTGCCTTAGTCTATGAGACAGATAAATCTGCCAGGCCACCAGTCCTGCATGAAGACTCTGTTCATGATAGTTGGGAGTGAGGTCAGGGGAAACATGAGAAATTATAGGTTGCCTGTAGGCAATTACTGTGTAGGAAATAGATCTGAAGCTGTCCTTTTATGGAGTGAACAGGGAGTAGTCTGAATTCTTGATGTAGTGGTATTGTCATTATTGTATCATACAAATGTATAATATTTATTGTCTATCAAATTTTAAAATTTTGCAATAGAAGCAATGAGCTAAAATAAAAGTGCCTATTTAAGGAAAATTAGCATTGAATTTTCATTTCTTAAGAAAGTTGGTGTTAAAAAGTAACTTAAAATATCAATGGTTATCATCAAAATATAAAAAGGAACACATCCACATACTTCCCTCCCTTTTATACTTCCTTCTGCCCCTCTGCTGCCAACCTAATGAATAAGTCGTGGTGTACATTTCTCAGATGGTTTAACAATTCCATGTCCAAGATGCTACTTTTTAACCAATTATAACAAAGATATTTACAAATTGGTTAATTCACTAGCTCTACTTTTTATCATACACTGTCACCTCAGGACTCCTAAAAAGCCTAGATGTTGCAAAATAATGAATGAACCTTGTCCATAATAAGCATTGGTACTTTACAAAAATGCACATCTAGACCTATGGTTATAACCTAAAACTGTCTTCTAGATATGGAGATATTAGCTAAGAGCCCTTCCCTTCACCCTTCCTCTTACCCCTCCTCCAGCATATCAGCGACTAAGTACAGGACTATATCTAGCTCCAAGAGGAGGATTAACATAGATGCTCCCAGAAGACACAGCCCTTCCTAAAAACCAACAAAAGGGCATTTATTAAGGGGTTATTTTACTACCTCTACTTTTAATATACTTGGGCATTAGGACTTGCATATTCTTTAATACACAGCAATATTAACTAAAACACACAAATAGAACAATGGTTAGACAATCTGAACTTGTCTAAAGACTCATGGGCACAGATGCCTTCTCTGTACTTCCTTCCCTGTCCGCTCCCCGCCTCCCCACCACCCAGTGAATAGTCAGCTTACTCTCCAAGACTGAAGTTTAACAATTTCCACTCCCCTAATACAACCATTCCTATGAATTAACAGAAAAAAAAATATTTAAAAGATGTTACTTTTAACTCTCTATTTTCAACATATGTTGTGCACTTTTACACATCTAGAAAGATTAGATGTTTCAAATACAGATTTAAGTTTGTCCACTATGTATACATGTAGTAGCACTGAAGAAACTGCACACAAAGGCTATAGTCACAAAGTGTCTCCTAAACAGGAACGCTCTGGCCTAGAAGCTTCCCCTTCTCATCTCTATCAACCCAGTGGACAAGAATAATAAGCATCTGTAATGCTTAGAGGGGATTTTAACAATTTTACTTCCTCCAGTTGTTTTCAGAAGTCTTTCCTATGAATTTTAACACAAAGTGTACACAATGTACTGATCGGCTATTTTTGTCATGCACTGGCAACCTCTTTAACACCTGGGAAGACTAGATGTTGTAAATCTGGACCCTCTGTCCTTTATGTACACTATGTACACAGCCAAGTAAAACAAAACGCAGAGACACACCAGACAATGGTTAGTCTCGGTATAAAGCCCTTTACACTTTCTTCTTTCTCCCTGAACCAGCACAAATAAAATAATGTGTACTGCTCAGAGAGATGGTTTGATCATTTTGATCACTCCATTTCTAAAATACAGTATTTCATATGAATTTTAACCAAAGGATATATCTACAAAATATGTTACTTCACTACCTCTACTTTTAACATACTTTGTGCACTTCTAAATATCTAGAAAGACTAGATGTTTCAAATAAGGACTTAAGTTTGTCCACCATATACACAGTAGTGTTGAATAAACTACACACATGTAACTACACACATGTATTATTCTTTTCAGAATTTCTATTTTGTTCTTTCTAATCTACTATGTCATTTGTCCTTTTCAACAGTGGTAATTATTTATTTTGCATACCACAAAATTCACTATTTTACAGTAGACAATACAGTGTTTTTAGTATATTCACAAGGTTGTGCAATCATCACTACTATCTAATTCCATAACATTTTTATCACCCCAAAAAGAAATCCCATATCATAAACAGTACCCCCATTACATTTCCACTCATTCCTGCCAACCCCTAAATTACATTCTCTTTTTATGGATTTGCTTAATCCACATGTTTTATAGAACACAATCATACAATATGCATTTTTTTATGTATGGTTTCTTTCAGTTAATATAATGTTTTTAATGTTTATCCATATTATAGCATGTATAAGTATTTCTTTATATTTTATGATTGAACAATATCCATTGAACATATCCATTGTATGGATATGCCACATTTTGTTTATCCATTCATCAGTTGATGGAAATTTGGATTGTTTCCACTTTTTGGCCATTTGAATAATGCTGTCTTTTGGAGATAGCATATAGTTGGATTATGTTTTTATATCAATTCTCCCAATATCTGCCCTTCAACTGAAGAATTTGGTCCACTTGCATTTAATGTACTTACTAATAAGGTAGGCATTATGTCTACCATTTTGATATTATACTTATTTTCTATATATCTGGAATGCTTTTCCCTCAGGTATCCACAAATTTCACTCCCTCAAGTCTTTATGATCTTTTCTCAAATATCAGCTTCTCAGTTATGTCATTCCTGGCTGGCCTGTTTAAAATTAGAGCATTTCTAACACATACATTTCCTAACTTCATTTCCTGTTTGATGTTTTCTCTCCAGTACTTATCATTATCTAAAATACTATATATTAAATTTATTCATTTTGCTTAATGTATGTATTATGTTGTATAGAAACAAATTTAGTGCATTACACCATAAGCTCTGTGAGGGTAGGGTTTTTCTTTTTGTTTTATTTACTGGTGTATCTCCAGCACCTAGAAAAGTCTTGCCCATAGTAGATGAGGCTTGCCCATAGTAGATGCCCAATAAATATTTTGCTGAATGAATGGTCAAAATAACTGGTCATCTTTTTCTATGAATATGTCAGTGGAAGCTGGTTATTTTCTTTTCAGTCAAAAACACTATGAAAATTTCAGAAACTGAATTTTAAATGCTGTGTTTAGAGAAAATTAAAAGAGAAGTCATTTATGAAGCTTATTATATGTGATACACAAGGCTTGCAGATGCTAACATGGTGGATTTGCAAAATAGAATTCAATAGATACATTAATTGAAGTCTGCATAATCAGAAGGTGAAGTTGACCTGGCTCAGGGGGGCTCCTAACTTCAGCATATCTCCTTTCTTCTTACAGATGGGGCAAGAAGTGTTAAGCAGCTGCAGCCATCCCAAACATAATCATTTACCTCCAAATCCAGATATCTTTCTGCCACTTAACATTCTGTCTTTGCTATTTCAAGGGCCCTCAAACTCAGCATATCTAAAACCAAAATATATTTCTCTTTACATGGGATCCTTTTCCCAAGAATGCCATTTCAATCATCCTATTACACAACCATTATTGACACATCACTTTCCATAAGTCCTAATATAAAATCTATCATCAAATACTGTTTCATTTACTATCTAAATAGTTATCAAAATTATCCATATTTTTCCATCTCCATCACTACTGTCCTAATCCAGGCTACTATCATCTCTGTTTTGTTTCCTGCAGTAGATCCTTAACTGATCTCCCCTCTGCCACTTTTATTCCTCTTCGATCCATTCTACACACTTCAGCAAACATTGTTTTTACTAAAACTTCTGCTTAAAATATTTTATCATCTCTCCTACGAGAAAGAAAAAAATTCTGAATTTGACCCAAAGCTCTGAATGGTTTGGTCCCTGTCTACTCATTTTGAACCATTCTACCTCTCCCTACTTATATAGCTGCTACACTGACCATTTCTCATTTCTTGAAATGCATCTTGTTTCCTCCTGCAGTTTTGTTTCTATTTCCTGACTCTCTCCCTCTCTCATTCTTTCTCCATATACATATCTTCTTGTCTACCCACTCAGAGAATTATTATTACACATCCAGCAGATCTAAGCTCAAACCTTTCTTATCAAGAAAGCTTTTCCTACCATCTTACCCCTCCATAACTCCACATATCCAAGTTAGGTATCTCTGTTATAATTCTCCTATAAATCATGTTCCTTTTTCTCATAGCACTTATTTGGTTTGCCATTAAATGCCACTTACTTAAAAGGTTACTTAATTATTATTAATATTTTAAGCTCTGCAATATTGAGACCATGCCTATTTTTGCTCCATATGTTTTGCCCAAATACAGTGCCCAGAGCAATCAATATTTATTCAATGAATGTATTAAATAGCTTTGTATCGAGTAGATCATAACTTGGTGTTATGGTGCCCCTATGACTTCCTTTTTGCATTACCCTCACTAATGTCACCCTACCCCCATCCCCACAGTGACAGCTCCACACAGCACACATGGTTATCTCAAGCTCTCGGAACAAATAAAGAAGACAACACTGCTCAATCATGTGATCAAGGACCCAAAATAATAATAAAATTGTAGCAGGCAGATACATGGGCCACTGCATACAAAAAAGATGGTTACATCAGTATTGCTGATCTCCATACACTCTTTTATCACTCACACATGTATAGATTATCATATTTTTGTAAATAAGTGTTTCCATATATATATTTGGAAATGTATATATGTATTGGAAGTACAAGTATGTATTGGAAAAGGAGTCATGATCATATATGCAATCGTTACTCAAACCCTCCTCTTCTTTAATTACCTGTTGACTCCAGACTCAGCTCCATGAGAACTGTGAAGTCTGCCAACTTTTTTTTTAATGAGTTCTTCCACTCTCCTTTTCAACCACCATTGCCCCTACTCTCATTCTTTTCTCATCACGTATCAGGATACCCTGTGGTTCTCTAGATACCCAGTTTCACCTCTTCCACCTCCCGTCTTGCGCTTCCTTCACCTTATTTCCCCTGCTGCTGCATGTGAAGGATATTATCAGGTGATTTGTAAATATCACAAATTGTTATCCCTCCTGAGAGGAAAAAAAACCCTCTTCTGGTAGCGTTTCATTTACATAAAGTAGACTGGCAGATGATAATTTTAGCAGCAAGAAATATTATACGTGTCTCTTATCCAAAGAATGTAGGTATCCTCTAGTAACCAAAGACAACCCAGATCTTTTCCCAGTGGTGCTGTTCTTAGCTAGTATTAAAAAAAAAAAAAAAAAAAAAAAACAGTCAGTGCAATATATAAGGAAATGTATCCTTTTAGAGCTATTCGAATGTTTTAAAAGAAAGAACCACACCCTTAAAACTAAACATTATAGTGTTTCCTATAGCTTTTCTCCATGCCTTTGGAAACTTCCCAACTATTTTCATATGTGCTTAGTAGTACTCCTCCACCCCCTTGATTGATGTGGTTTGAATGTTGTAGTTCCCTTGTCATCCAAAGTTACTTCCCAAAATGATCTGTTTCCTCTCAAACTTCAGACATTTAAACTCACACTCTGACAACAGCCAAGGCAGTTCTTATGAAGATCAAATTAACTTACCATCAAGGACATGTAAAAAAATTTTCTGGATCCTAGACAGTGTTCTTAGATGTTCCTGGACATGACTGAAGATCTAAAACATGTTCTAACTATAATCACTACAAAAAACAAATTATATTTATTTAAAATTAAAGAAGACTGATTTTTAAATGTCCATTTTTCCTCTATAAAATCATTTAAGCTTCACTGTGATTACATGCATCAAACAAAGAGAGGATCTGAAGAAATTTTCCCCGGCCCCTGTATAACAGAACAATTAGTCTCTTATTCTATCTTTGATGATCTGTGTAGTTCAGGAAAAGAGTCTTATTTTGGCCTGAATTACTTGGGCAATGC
The DNA here is from genome assembly GCF_964341445.2 of Mesoplodon mirus. Lineage (NCBI taxonomy): Eukaryota > Metazoa > Chordata > Mammalia > Artiodactyla > Ziphiidae > Mesoplodon > Mesoplodon mirus. Next base: position 77,401,416 of record NC_138980.1, read on the forward strand.
CTCAGCTGTGGACATCCTTAATCAAGTGGGATGGGTGCCTTTGTAGCAGCAAACCTGAGTGTTTCTGATGTTCACATCAAAGTTTTCAATTAAAATTTAGAGATAAAGTTTCCATTCTGTACAAAAGAGACCAGAAAAAAAGAAAAAGTATTCACAAAATCTATGCCTTATAAAGATGAAACAGAAGTTTGTAGAACTGTCAGTTATATTGACCTCTGTCTCCACCCATCACCCACCCTTGACAACACCTGTTAAACATAGTCCTCCGTTTGCAGTGTGGCCTCAGGAAATGGGGATATCAGCTCCCTGTTGCTTAAATAAGATACCAGGATATAAATGCTTGACTCCAAAGTTCTCAACATTCACAAAAGATACCATGTTCTGTTGTCTTTACCTCATGTTAGTATCTCTAGAATTCCTCCACTTATCAGCATCCCCACTGGCTCTACTTGACTCCACAGCCAGCTCTTGCTAGCTTAAGGGAGAACCTCTGCCTGATTTCTTCAGCTGCATCTCTTAATAGTTGGATTTTTCTACCTTGTCCCTCTCACACCCGATACTTCAACAAAGCTAATATATTGACAGGTCCCAGTATATATCACGCTCACTTTTACCCCCTGGACGCTGTGCATTCTGCTTCTTTTGTTTGGACGTTTTTCCTGCCCTAACTACTTCTTGTCTTCTATTTTTCCTTCAGGGCTGAGCTCAGTAATTAGCCTTCCTGACTTTTTCCACCATCACAAGTCTGAAGGGTATCCCTCCTCTGTGTCCTTTCATCCAAAAGAAATTTACGACAAACAAAATTAAACTGATGTTTTAACTAATATAGTTTTATTATGATAAAAAATATATTTTCCATCAGACTTCATGAATTACTGAAAAATAATGTGCGCTTCCTTTTTGGCCACACTCTTGTACCTCAGAAGCTAGGGATGCTGAGATTAGGTCAAAGGAGTGAAGTGGCTAATGCCACAGCACTTTACTAGGGTAATTCAGTGGACAGATTCTGATGGCCTGCCTCACACCAGATTCTTGAAGTTTCTTGACATACAGACTTGTTCATAAAAAGTACAGGTCTCTATAATTTGGCATCCTTTCCTTCTCAATTTTATAATCCACAAGAGAATGTGATGTTTAAACTCATTAGAGTTGAAGCATTTACTTCTCTCTGTAAACACCTATCTCTACTATTGTTTTCCTCTCAACTGAAAAGCCTCAGAACTGTGTTATGTTCTATAATTACAACGTAGCTTCAATATATATGGCTCACTACAGAACATTTTTTCCTCTATGTGTTTTTCTGTCATTACCTAAGATTGCAGTCATTTAAAAATTTTGTGGATGAAAGCAGAGACAAATGAGTTTAAAAGATTTGAATTCTTTCACCAAAAAGGAAAAGTAATTTGCTTTCCAAAATCCTCACATGAGAAGGGTATAAATGAGGTCTAAAAGTGGTCAAAGTTGAGTCTCATACCCACAGGCCCTGCCCAAGCTGTGTTGTCTTCCAGTCTTAGTGACTCTAAAGAGTCCTTCCAGTCTCTCTGCTTTACCTTAGGAAAGTACACTAGCTCACTCAGATTCACGTAAAAGATGGACCCAGCTTTAAATAGGGTCCTTCTTCCATTTGCATCTGGAGGAGGGGCTTAACTGGGAGTAGTAAGTCTTAGGAGAAGCAAATATGGGGAGGGAGAGACTTCGAGACCCTCAAACTTTAATTGTCTCTGCATGAGGCATGCTCTATCCCAGAGGAGTAGAAGGGTTAGTTTAGAAATTATTCTGTCCACTATTAGATGATGTGAGTTAATATTCTATATTAGTCAAATATTTAAGTCAATAAAGTTGATACTTACAATACTATTTAATCATTAAATCATCACTGATTATTTTTAATATGTCTTTGGTTATGAAGGTAGTTTAGTGTTTTACAGGACCTCAAGATTCCCATTAAAGGAAAATTCTTGTTGATGTGAATTAAATATATTTTTATTATCTAACTCAAAAATTAAAAGAGCCAATTACTTAATAATTTTGCTAAAGATATGGATTATTTTTTGCCTTTTTTATACTCCCTCCTAACAGCTGCTGGAGAGCAATGGTGTTGTTTTGTATTCGTGTGCCCATATGCTCAGACCAGATGAGTAGAGTCCATTGATCTTGGATGTGTAGATGAATGTTTTTCATCAATTTGAGGAGTTTCCAATCAATATTTCTTCTGCTCCTCTCTGGCCGCTCCTTCTGGTACTCCCATTTTACAAATATTGATGCACTTAATGGTGTCCCACATTTCTCTGAGGTTCTGTTCATTTCTCTTCATTTCTTTTTCTCCCTGTTCTTCAGGTTGCATAATGTCTAAAGATTATATTCAAGTTCATTCTGCCAGTTAAAATCTACTGTTGAACCCTCTAGTGAATTTTTTATTTCAGTTATTTTACTTTATAGTAAAAACCAGAATTTCCATTTGGTCCTTTTTAATATCTTTATTGAAAAATTTTGAAATTTATTGAAAAAGTCATTAATTTTAGTAATCTCTTTATATTCTCTATTTCATGAGACACTGTCAACATTTCTCCCTTTGTTTCTTTAAGCATGGTTTTCTTTGGTTCTTTGAACATATTTATAATGGCTACTTTAAAGTCTTTATTAAATCTAATATGCGATTGTTCTCACAGGCAGTTTTTGTTGCCTGCTATTTCCCCAAACATGTAGGTTTTCCTTTCTTTGTATGTCTTGCATTCTTTTTTTTCCCTTTGGAAACTAGACATTTTAGGTAATATAGCAAGATTAGGTATTGGTTCTCAGGCCCTTCACAACATGGTTTGCTATTGCTTTTTGCTTATTTGTTTAGTGATTGGCTTGATGAGTTTAGTGAAGTCTGTTTTCTCCCCACATTGTGAAACATCTAACGTTGCTCTTAGATGGAGCAGCCTTGAGCATGAACAGTCACTCTGGGATGGCACTGATTTTGGCAGGGCTCTCTTTGACTGTTTCTTTCCCTGGCCACAACCAGCTGTTAAGCCCCACTGATTGCCAGCTGACTGCTCTATTGCTTTCAAAAATGCTCTGGGGCATAAACTGCTCCACAGGCTGATCTAATTAAATTCAGGATCTGTTCTTAGTGACAGTTTTTGAGGTCAGTGTTTCAGAGTTGTTCGACCCCAGAAAGGCTCTTCTATTTTTTTCTTTTTAATTTTTGGATTTTATTTTATTTATTTTTTTATACAGCAGGTTCTTATTAGTCATCAATTATATACACATCAGTGTATACATGTCAATCCCATTTGCCCACTTCAGCACACCACCATCCCCAGCCCCCCATGGCTTTCCCCCCTTGGTGTCCATATGTTTGTTCTCTACATCTGTGTCTCAACTTCTGCCCTGCAAACCAGTTCATCTGTACCTTTTTTCTAGGTTCCACATACATGCGTTAATATACGATATTTGTTTTTCTCTTTCTGACTTACTTCATCCTGTATGAAAGTCCCTAGATCCATCCACGTCTCAACAAAAGACTCAATTCCATCCCTTTTTATGGCTGAGTAATGTTCCATTGTATATATGTACCAAAACTTCTTTATACATTCATCTGTCAATGGGCATCTAGGTTGCTTCCATGACCTGGCTATTGTAAATAGTGCTGAAATGAACATTGGGGTGCATGTGTCTTTTTGAATTATGGTTTTCTCTAGGTATATGCCCAGTGGTGGGATTGCTGGATCATATGGTAATTCTATTTTTAGTTTTTTAAAGCTGTATTGTTCTCCATAGAGGCTGTATCAATTTACATTCCCACCAACAGTGCAAGAGGGTTCCCTTTTCTCCACACCCTCTCTGGCACTTGTTGTTTGTAGATTTTCTGATGATGCCCATTCTAACTGGTGAGGGTGATACCTCATTGTAGTTTTGATTTGTGTTTCTCTAATAATTAGTGATGTTGAGCATCTTTTCATGTGCTTCTTGGCCATCTGTATGTCTTCTTGGGAGAAATGTCTATTTAGGTCTTCTGCCCATTTTTTGATTGGGTTGTTTGTTTCTTTAATATTGAACTGCATGAGCTGCTTGTATATTTTGAAGATTAATCCTTTGTCCATTGATTCTTTTGCAAATATTTTCTCCTATTCTGAGGGTTGTCTTTTCATCTTGTTTATGGTTTCCTTTGCTGTGCAAAAGTTTTGAAGTTTCATTAGGACCAATGTGTTTATTTTTCTTTCTTTCTTTCTTTATTTTTTTGCAGTATGCGGGCCTTTCACTGTTGTGGCCTCTCCCGCTGCAGAGCACAGACTCCGGACGTGCAGGCTCAGCGGTCATGGCTCACGGGCCTAGCCGCTCCGTGGCATGTGGGATCTTCCTGGACTGGGACACAAACCCGTGTCCCCTGCATCGGCAGGTGGACTCTCAACCACTGCGCCACCAGGGAAGACCATATTTTTTTTTTATTTCCATTAGTTGACCATAGGTGTGTGGGTTTATCTCTGGGCTTTCTATCTTATTCCATTGACGTATGTTTCTGTTTTTGTGCCAGTACCATATTGTCTTCATTACTGTAGCTTTGTAGTATAGTCTGAATTCAGGGATTCCTCCAGCTCCGTTTTTCCCCTCAAGACTGCTTTGGCTATTCGGGGTCTTTTGTGTTTCCATACAAACTTCAAGATTTTTTTGTTCTAGTTCCATAAAAAATGCCATTGGTAATTTGATAGGGATTGCATTGAATCTGTAGATTGCTTTGGGTAGTATAGTCATTTTTACAATATTGATTCTCCCAATCCAAGAACATGGTATATCTCTCCATCTGTTGGTATCATCTTTAATTTCTTTCATCAGTGTCTTATAGTTTCCTGCACACAGGTCTTTTGTCTCCCTAGGTAGGTTATTCCTAGGTATTTTATTCTTTTGTTGCAATGGTAAATGGGAGTGTTTCCTTAATTTCTCTTTCACATATTTCATCATTACTGTATAGAAATACAAGAGATTTCTGTGCGTTAATTTTGTATCCTACAACTTTACCAAACTCATTGATTAGCTCTAGTAGTTTTCTGGTGGCATTTTTAGGATTCTCTATGTATAGTATCATGTCATCTGCAAACAGTGACAGTTTTACTTCTTCTTTTCCAATTTGTATTCCTTTTATTTCTTTTTCTTCTCTGATTGCTGTGGCTAGGACTTCCAAAATTATGTTGAATAATAGTGGTGAGAGTGGACATCCTTTTCTTGCTCCTGATCTTAGAGGAAATGCTTTCAGTTTTTCACCATTGAGAATGATGTTTGCTGCGGGTTTGTCATATATGGCCTTTATTATGTTGAGGTAGGTTCCCTCTATGCCCACTTTCTGGAGAGTTTTTGTCATAAATGGGTGTTGAATTTTGTCAAAAGCTTTTTCTGCATCTATTGAGATGATCATATGGTTTTTATTTTTCAATTTGTTAATATGGTGTATCACATTGATTGATTTGCGTATATTGAAGAATCCTTGCATCCCTTGGATAAATCTCACTTGATCATGGTGTATGATCCTTTTAATGTGTTGTTGGATTCTGTTTGCTAGTATTTTGTTGAGTATCTTTGCATCTATATTCATCAGTGATACTGGTCTGTAATTTTCTTTTTTGTAGTATCTTTGTCTGGTTTTGGTATCAGGGTGATGGTGGCCTCATAGAATGAGTTTGGGAGTGTTCCTTCCTCTGCAATTTTTTGGAAGAGTTTGAGAAGGATGGGTCTTAGCTCTTCTCTAAATGTTTGATAGAATTCACCTGTGAAGCCATCTGGTCCTGGACTTTTGTTTGTTGGAAGATTTTTAATCACAGTTTCAGTTTCATTACTTGTGATTGGTCTGTTCATATTTTTTATTTCTTCCTGGTTCAGTCTTGGAAGGTTATACCTTTCTAAGAATTTGTCCATTTCTTCCAGGTTGTCCATTTTGTTTACATAGAGTTGCTTGTAGTAGTCTCTTAGGATGATTTGTATTTGTGTGGCGTCTGTTGTAACTTCTCCTTTTTCATTTCTAGTTTTATTGCTTTGAGTCCTCTCCCTCTTTTTCTTGATGAGTGTGGCTAATGGTTTATCAATTTTGTTTATCTTCTCAAAGAACGAGCTGTTAGTTTTATTGATCTTTGCTATTGTTTTCTTTGTTTCTATTTCATTTATTTCTGCTCTGATCTTTATGATTTCTTCCGTCCTGCTATCTTTGGTTCTTGTTTGTTCTTCTTTCTCTAATTCCTTTAGGTGTAAGGTTAGATTGTTTATTTGAGATGTTTCTTGTTTCTTGAGGTAGGCTTGTATAGTTATAAACTTCCCTCTTAGAACTGCTTTTGCTGCATCCTATAGGTTTTGGATAGTCGTGTTTTCATTGTCATTTGTCTCCAGCTATTTTTTGATTTCCTCTTTGATTTCTTCAGTGATCTCTTGGTTATTTAGTAATGTATTGTTTAGCCTGCATGTGTATTTTTTTGGTTTTTTTTTTTTTTACGTTTTTTTCCCTGTAATTGATTTCTAATCTCATAGCACTGTGGTCAGAAAAGATGCTTGATGTGATTTCAATTTTCTTAAATTTACTGAGGCTTGATTTGTGACCCAAGATGTGGTCTATCCTGGAGAATGTTCCATGCACACTTGAGAAGAAACTGCAATCTGCTGTTTTTGGATGGAATGTCCTATAAATATCAATTAAATGCGCACACTACTTTGTGTGTGCCCTCAAAGAGTGGAGTCTCTTTTCCCCCCAATCCTGTTGAAGTCCTGCAATCAAATTCCACTAGGCTTCAAAGTCTGATTCTCTAGGAATTCCTCCTCCCGTTGCCGGAACCCCAGGTTGGGAAGCGTGACGTGGGGCTCAGAACCTTTACTCCAGTGGGTGGACTTCTGTGGTATAAATGTTCTCCAGTCTGTGAGTCACCCAACCAGCGGTTATGGGATTTGATTTTACTGTGATTGCACCCCTCCTACCATCTCACTCTGGCTTCTCCTTTGTCTTTGGATGTGGGGTATCTTTTTTTGAGAGTTCCAGTATCTTCCTGTTGATGATTGTCCAGCAGCTAGTTGTGATTCTGGTGTTCTCACAAGTGGGAATGACAGCACGTCCTTCTACTCCGCCATCTTGGTTCCTCTCCCTCAGAAAGGCTCTTCTTAATTGTCCTTTTTACTGCTCTTCTCTGGTAAACTAGCTGGCTTATGGTTTAGCTTACATCTCTAATGGAATCTATACATCTACACTTAATTGCTTTTCACTACAACCTCCATTGTTTTTGAGAGTACCCTTAAGCTTGAACTTCCCCAGACTCTGTTCAGTTGCTGTCTTTTTGACCTTTTTGATTTTGGGCAAAATCTCTGATCTCCTCTGAATCTCAAAGTGGAGAAAGTAAAACACTACTTTTCTCTCAGTGAAACCCGTGCTTCAGGATCTGGGGCACTTAGCAGGGAGGTAGAGGTTGCAGACAGTAGGGTCCAGTCTCAGTTTGCCACTTGTGACATGGAACCTCTGTCTCATGAACAGGCCAAGTGTGATAGGGCTCCAGTATTCACTACATCCAAGGTGGAGCTCCTGTCCTATGAGAAGAGGCTAGATGGAAGAAGAGAGCCCCCAACTCTTGGCAATACTTAGCCAGAACTTAGCCTTTACAACATGTAGCTGGGAGCAGGATGAGAAATGCTGACATCCTGGCCTTCTGGGAAGATACCATAGCCTCTGACTGGGAGCTGCAGGAAGAGAAAACCCTGTGTTCTTGGCTGCACCCATCTGAAGTGCAGTTTCCATTACACTGAGCTGAAGAGGGGGGATGGGGGGAGCAGGTTGTGGTTCAAATGTCACACATTTTTGCTCTTTTCACCAAGTTTTTAGAAGGCTTTCTTGAGTGTTTCTTTACTTGCTGTATGCTTTTAGGACTATTTCGAGAAACTTCAAATAATTTGGGTTTTTAAAAATAATTTTCACTGATTTTGCTGGGGAGTGGGTCCATGGAGCTCCTCACATTGCCATGTCATGCATTCATTATTAGTGAATGAACATATCTGAACCAGATGATTGGACTTGGGACACCAAGGACCTGCAGCTCTTACTTGGAAGGGTAGATGCCAAAAGAATACATCAAGAATTTTCATGAAGTAAAGAGATCTTGGTCTATTCCAATGGGTTACAAAAACCTGTAGTAAATGGTTACCATGAGAAAGTGAAGATAAGGGGATAATTATTAGAGAAAATAAAAAAGCCAGAGAGAAAAAGAGGAGCTGTGTCTGAGGGACCATGTAGCTTCATTGATACCAATTCTATTTATTGTGTGGTCAGGTACTACTCTACTTATCATCTTGGAGCCTTGAGATCCCTGTTATCCTATTATAGTCATACAACTACCTTAGCAATCAAATAAGACTAAAGAAAACAAGAATTCTCTAATAATGAAGCCTTAGGTTTTATTTTCTCTGCTCTCTTGCTTATTTGTCTCAGCAATACATTGGCATATAATAAAAGCCCAAACATCCTAAGGGTAAGATAATTAGGGAATGTCTGTTTGGGGGAAATTGCAGTTCAAATAGCCTGGAAAATTTTTTGATATAAAACACCTAGAAATACTGGATAAAATGTGTGACAAATATAGTTGTTTTTTATTGTGGCAACACATATGTGTGTGTGTGTATATATACATATATATAAAACATAAAATCTACTATTTTAACCATTTTCAAGTATACAGTTCCATGGCATTAATTACAATCACATTGTTGTGAAACAGTCAGCACCATACATCTCCAGAACTTTTGCATCTTCCGAAACTGAGACTCCATACACATTAAACAACTCCTTGTTCTTCCTGCACTGCCCCCCTCCTCTCTGGCAATGATTATTCTTTCTGTCTCTCTGGATTTGACTACTCTAGATAGCTCATACAAATAGAATTATTCAATATTTACTCTTATGTGAATGGCTTATTTCACTTAGCATAATATCTTCAAGGTTCGTCCATGTTGTAGCATGTATTAGAATTTCTTTTCTTTTTAAGGCTGAAAAATATTACATTGTATGTACATTTTTGTTTATCTACTCATCCTTCAAGTGGACACAATGCCTCCACTTTTTGGCTATTGTGGATAATGTTGCTATGAACGTTGGTGTAATAATATCTGTTCAAGTCCCTGCTTTCAATTATTTGGGGTATATACCCAGAAGTGGAATTGCTGAATCACATGGGAATTCAATATTTAATTTTTTGAGGAACTGCCATACTGTTTTCCATAGTGGCTGCACCATTTTATGTTTCTATCAGCCACGGGGAGGGGCTCCAATTTCTTCCCATCCTTATCCACACTTGTTGTTTTCTGGTGTTTTGGTAGTGCCCATCCTAATGGGAAACTGTAACAAACATACTTTTAAATCTGAGCATTCAGGAAGCAACACAAAAAAGGTGAAAGCCAAGGTAGCAGAGTATGGAAGAGGCTTAGGTTTTTGGCAGGGTGTAGGAGACAAATGTTGAGACCGTGCAAGGTGAGGAACTGACAAAGTATGTGTGTAAAGCCAGGACCATCTAAGAGCCCTACCCTTCGTGGAAAAAAGATGTAGGGGGGAAAAGTCATCTGTCAGTTTATGGAGATGAGCAGAGAAATCTTGTTCATTTTAGTCTAGGGTAGAAAGTACAAGGATCTGGGTAAAAGATCTCTGAGAAATTGTAACCAAATGTGTACCCTCAAGCATATTTTAAATAAAATGTACCACTCCATTGTGGTATAAGAATACAGAAGCTAGTATATGAGCACAAAAGTAGTCAGGTCATCCCATCTACTAATGCTCGTGGCAGAAGAAAACATAAAATAACTTTGGAGATACATCCTCAATCCAATCCCCATAAAGTTTCCTTAAATAAAGTTCCACCACTCCTTTCCAACATAAGCATGTAGTCTGAAACTATAAGACATAAGATAATATAAGCTATCAAAATCAAGGCTTTAAACACAGCAAATGGTATAGTTACACTCCAAAGTAGACTATGAAAGCATCAGTAAATAATAACAGTAAAATATTACACTGTTTAGAGAAATATAAATGAAATAAAAATAAAATAAAAAGATATAATACTTTCAAAATATACTAGGTTAATTTGAACAAAAATTAAATAAAATTTTCTACTAAGTGAAAAAAATAAAATCACTGAAGTTAAAAATAATCAATGAATTTTTAATTTATAGTATCAGATACAACTATCATTATAATTCTAAAGTGATTGAATTAAAGTTCTAAATTGATTGTCTCTAACACAGTTTGTATAAAATAGAAAGTGGAAAACACACAAAAAAAGAAATTAAAAGACATGGAGGAAAGAATGAGAAAGGTCATTATGCCTCTTATAAGAGTTTTAAGAAGAAACAGAGACAACAAATCAAAGGCAATGTTGAAAGATTATGGCTGAGAATTTTCCAGTGCAATGGAAGATGGGTCCTCAGATTCACTAAATGCACTAAGTCACAAGCAAGATAGGACCAAATTCACACCTAAATACAATATAATTAAATCAGAGTATCTTATAGCTATAATGATCTTAATAGCAGCCAGACAGAAAAGATAGCTTGACTAGAAAGAGAAAAAATAACCCAAAACCTTAAAAGCAGAAGAAAAATAATAGCCTCAAGCTTCAAAGTGCTGAGGTAAAATAAGTGTCAACTAAGATTTTTATAGCCCCAAAATATTATCTTTAAAGCACAAGGATAAAATTATGACATATTCAAAGGAAGGAAGGCCTGAGACAAAAAAGGAAGGAAGACTTGAGACAAAAAAATAATGGAAGACCTGAGACAGAAAGGAAGACCTAAGACAAAAAAATAATGATGAGGAATAGAACTGGTAAATTTGTGCTAATATATACATAAACAATAATTGTATAAACTCTAAGGAAAATAATAGAATAATTTGTTCAGGAACTAATTTAATGGAGATAATCTTCAAAGTTAAAATATTCTAAGTTATTATTTAGACATAGCAAAAGTAATGACTGACTTTCTTAATTATCTACCTACATGGAGTAAAATTTTAAGAATAACAATAAAAAATAGAAATAGAATACATTGCTTATAAGCCAATAAAGAAGAAGAAAATCTTGATCAATCCAAACAAAATTTATAAAGGAAAAGTAAGTATGGACCAATGGGAAACACAAAATATGATCATAGAAATAAAACCTAATGAGTTTAATTAAGCTAAATTCAATACACATCCACTCAAGAACTGGACTTAAAACATAACAGCACTTAAGGTTAAATGTTTTTTAAAAAAACAGGCATATAACAAGTAAACAGCAGTCAGTGTAGCTTTTATAATAGATATTAAGGCAAGAGGAAGTTGCATTTGTCATATTTTTTGACAGGTAGTAGGTACATGATACTACCTTTCTAACTTTTTGTTACAGCAGAAATACTTCCTAATGATAACAAAAGATGATAAAGGAAATGGCCCAGGGTTCAGAGTTAGGAAAAGGTCAAAAGCCATCTAGAAGAGCCCAAGTAGCCAATTAATACAAGGAGGATTTGGCCTCTAGCACTGAAAATGTCACTGCTGTTTTTGTATAATGATATAACGTGCTAAGAAAACTGTCCATTGTGACCTGTGAACCAGTAACAAAAGAAGCACAAGTGTCATTTTGGCAAAGAGCTATTTTGGTCCCTTAGGACCAAAGCACTGAGCTTGCTTTCATCTCTCTAGTCACTTCAGGCTTATTTGAACCAAGATCAAATTTCCAATCTACAGTTAGCTGTTAGGGTAACTGTGAGGGGCTCAGGTAGCCACTGGACTTTCCTGCCACCTGAGACAAATCTTGAGTGAGGAAGAGTGTCTTGGCAAACATTTCTAACTTGATGTCAACAAAGAATTGACGGAACACACACATGCATGCGTATATGCATGTGCACGCTATTTCCTGTAGCTGATGAGAGATTTCTGGGCAAAGTAGGGACAGCCAGGACAAAGGGGGATGGTGAAGATGAATTGAGTGCCATTAAAAGAAAACATCCAGCTTTTCATTAGAAAGTAAAGGGGGAGGAGGTGGGGAGAGAGTGAGGAGGAGAATGAGGGAGAAAAAGGAAGAGGAAGGAAAGAAGGGAAGAGGAGTGGAGAGGAGGAGGGTGGAGGGGACAGGAAGAGCCTGAGCCAAGTGTCAGTGTTTCTCAGAAGTCCACGTAGGTCTGCAGCAATACACCCAACAGTAAGATGAGACTTCAAACAGCTAGATTTTCAAAGAACTGGACAATAACATAATCTAAACTCTGCCAAACTAGAACAAAACCCACATAAACAAACAAGTCTAGTGCTGGTAGTCCATCATGTATGTCTTCTCTACATTATAGTAATATTGCAATATTATTATTAGCTATCATTTATATATATATACACAAACATACATACACTAATGGAATTCTCACAGCAACCCTATGGGGTAAGACTTGTTTTATCCTCATTTTACAGATGGGGCGACAAAGCAGAGAGACCATAAATAACTTGACTGGGGCCATGCAGCTGATAAGAAGTGGAGCAGGGTTCTGAACCTAAGTAACCTGGTTTAGAGCCTCTGTCTTAATCTGAAGGATGACCGCCCCTAGCCTTCAGAAAGGCAGGTGTGAGAGCTTGCTGCACACAAGCAAGCAGGGCTATAAGCTGGGACCCCAAGATCCTTCTCCACTCTCTAGGCAGCGTCAGTATGCACGTTAGGAGTCCCAGTCACAAGCTGTGAGAAGAGGAAGGGGACCTGTTCCAGTGCTTTCTGCATCTCATGGAACACTCGAAGCCAAGGCAGAGCCATAGTGATAAATAAAACACTCAACTCCAAGAGAGACCTGGTTTTCAGGCTGGTCCAGCTGCCTGCTGAGTGATTCCAAATAGCAGAAAGAAAAGGGCAGGACACTGAAATGGATGAGACACTTTCCCTGCACGTCTCACTCGCTGCTTCTCAGAACTGTGGGCCTTGGCGAGCTCTCTTTTTAATAGCATCGTAAACTACATTGCAGAGTTAAGTATATAAGTGTAGCGTCACTCTCTGGTGGAGCTCTCATTTGTTCCCTCTTATGTGTGAGTCCCAGTTCCATTCAGATTCCATCACACCCCACAAAAGTCCCTGTCTCTCTATGGGTCTGAAATCCCTCTATTATATCACACGAGTTGGCAACGACTACCTCTGAAGTGCCAGTTCTCTGATTTTAAGACACTTACCTCAGAGCAAGTCCAGCACCTCACCCAAGGACCGCTGTGAATGGAAGACTGAGCTCTTCTCACCAGGCAGTGAAGGACCAGTATGCAGTGTTGATCACATACCAGGGCAGGTAACAAAAATGAAATATTTATATTTGACTTGAGAAGTTCTCTAGGTAATTTTGTAAGAGTTCTTCTGTCTGGTTGTTTTTCTTAGATTAAAAATTTCGCCAGCATTCCAAGGGCATCCACTCATTCCTGCACGGGGGCCCGGTCATGAGCAGGAGTGCCACTTCGGAGTCAAACTCTGCCAAGTCTAATACTCAAAGTAGGTGAATGAGATTTGACTGCCTCCTAAACTGAAGGTCTGTGGAATTTCCTGGACCTGAAACAGAGGCCAGAACAAGGTCTGTATAGCAATGTTCACTAGGTGTCAGTGTTTGACAAACTGTCTTGCCAGCATCATTAGTGGAATGTTCATTTTGGCACAAACTGCCTACGGAAAATGCAATTAGGAAAAAGTTGTGCAAATAGCCATTGGAAACTGAATAACCTGCCTTATTCCTTTTATTCAGATTACCCTTGGCTACTAAGCTGAAATAAAGCTCTGCGGGAAATAGCTTAGAGACTGTCACAGTAGCCTCTGCAGTGCATTGTCTACAGGGAGAGTGGAAAGAGCAGGCAAGAGTTTTCTTTGAAGCTGCCCACTTGCTCTTCCTACCACTTTCTTCCCTTTTACTGGACACCATCCTGTTGCTGCTATGGCCATTAAACCAGCTTCCTTCCTTGACCATAGACTAGTCCCAGTGCAGGGAGAGGAAAATCTCTTTCAAAGAATGGCATTTTAACATGAATTTGGCCTTGACAAACACGCTTTGAACAGAGAGGCACTACTATCTGTCCCATTTGTGATTGGTAAAATAGCAAAGGAAATTTTTCTTTCACTCAACTAATTCAATCATCAACTATGTACTAAACACAAGGTGTGAGCCACTGTTCTGAGTTCAATAGACATAATAAATATCCTTGACTTCATGAATGTTGCTTTCTAGTTAGAGGAGACAGACCAAAAAAAAAAAAAGTAAAATCTATAGGAAGCTAGATGTTTAAAAACACTATGGAAAAAATAAAGAAGGGAAAGGAGAGAGTGAGTTCCTGGTATGGAAAGTGATTGCAAATTTATTATAGTGGAAGACATCCCTGAGTAGGTGGCATATGCACAAAGTCCTGAGAGAGGGAGACAGCAGTGCCATCTCAGGAAATGGCATCCAGGCAGAGGAAATGGCAAATGCAAATGCCTTGAGAGATGAAGGTACCTGGTGGGTTCAAGAAAGAAGCAAGGTCAGTGAGGCTGGAGGGTAGTAGGAAATGAGATCAAAGGAATCAAGGGCAGTGGAAGGGTGTATGATGTAAAGGGCCTTTAGGCCATTGTACAGATGGGCATTTACTCTGGGAATCATCAGAGCATTTTGAGCAGAGGAGCGATACAATCTGACATGACTTTAAAAGGTGACTGGTGAGGAGGTCAGGGTGCAAAGGTAGAAGCAGAGAGACAAGTTAGGAGGCTATTACAATAATTCAGGTGAGGTGGTGAGACTGAGGTGCTAAGAAGTAAAAAGATTCAGGGTATATTTTGTATGTGTAACTTAAAAGGACTTGCCAGTGTATAGTTTGGGGGGTGTGAGAAAAGAAAGGCATCGAGGGAGATTAATGCAAAAGGTTTTGACTTGAGCAACTAGCACTGGTACTTCCTGGCGGGGGAGGAACGGTGTGGTGGGGAAGGCAGAGTTTAGTTTTGGACTTGCTAATTTTCATATGCCTCTTCAGGGGCCAAAAAAAGGTTATGAGTGGGCAAACTGATGTACAAGTGTAGAGCTCAGGCAAATGGTCCAAAATGGAGATATAAATTTGGGGATGTCAGTGGATAGGTAGACTTTCAAGCCCTAAGATATGCAAAATCTCCAGGGAAGGAGTGTAGACAAAGAAGAAACAATGTGCCAGGGCTGAGTCCTGGGACACTTCAGCACTTGGAGATTGAGTTGATGGGAAGGAACCAGTGAAAGAAACTGAGAACGAATGGCCAGAGAGGCAGGAGCAGGACCTGCAGTATGTGGTGTCCTGGAAACCAAGGGAAAAGAGTGCTCATTGGGGAGGGGGTGGCCAACCGTGGATCATGAAGCTGAGGAGACCAAGGTGGGTAGTGATGAGAAAAGAGTGTTTACAGACTCTAAGTTAAGTATCTTCTAGTATAGCCCTTTCCTTGTGTTTGGAGTCCACATATAGTAGCTGGGATACTGCTAATATTTGGAAATAAAAATATTTTTCTTTTGCATAATGTTTCTTTCTTCCTGACTATACAACTTCTGCTTTTACCCGTTGCCTTAGCCACACTTATGTGATTGCACGTTCATGTGCAGCAAGCACATGGGGGAGAACACACACACACACACACACACACACACACACACACACACACACACACTGAGTTACTTCTGGAATCACCAGGGGCTGGCTCACTTGTGCTTCTGAGCAAGTTCTGAGAGATACCGCAAGGTACCCCTCTTCTGTCTTGTAAGGGGATGTCAGTTACTGCAGCCTTCCCTATGCCTTCCCTATAGATGAGCCTTTAATGTGTTAGGAATTCTCAAACTTGATAAAAGAGGAGGAGGATGTAATATTATGATTAAGCACTTGAGGTCATTTAGTAATTAATCCATGACATTGTTACTTCTCCAAAAACATGCTAAGCCAAAATGTTTTGTTTGCTTGTTTGCCTCCTCCTCCTTCTCCTCCACTTCCTCTTCCCTTTTCTTTTATAATATGACCAAATTTCAAGTAAATATTCTGAAAAGATTATGGTAAAATATAAGCAATTTAATTCAGTTAAAAATAAATGTGGGACATGAGCCAACTTGAAAGAGCTCTCAATGGCCAAAAATGGAAAAGTTTGAACAACAAAATAAGTGATGGTAGTATTGGATTATAACCCACAGAGTGAAATAAATATTCATGAGGGCATGCTAATATAAATCAAAAATTGAAAACATAAATCAATATTTTGTGTTACATAAATAGTACTGAGAAATAAATCTACTGTTCCTTGCTTTTTTTCATTTAACTTATTTGGAAGATTTAACCTTATAGTTATATATATTTGCTTCCTGTTTTCAACTGATGCACAGCTTTTCACCAGTTCACATATCCCTTATCATAGAAGTAAACAGATTTCCTTCAAATTCGCACTAGCACTAACTATGCTGTACAAACAGCCTTTAACACAACTATCTTTATGGAACTATATGAGAATACTTCGCTGGGATATATACCCAGCAGCAGGATCTCTGGGTCATAGAACAAATACATATTTAATTTTTAAAAAATAAATTTACTTATTTAATTTATTTATTTTTGGCTGTGTTGGGTCTTCGTTGTGGTGCGCGGGCTTCTCATTGCGGTGGCTTCTCTCGTTGCAGAGCACGGGCTCTAGAGCACAGGCTCAGTAGTTGTGGCACACGGGCTTAGTTGCTCTGTGGCTTGTGGCATCTTCCTGGACCAGGGCTTGAACCAGTGTCCCCTGCATTGGCAGGAGGATTCTTAACCACTGGGCCACCAGGGAAGTCCCCATACTTAATTTTACGAAGCACTTCCAAATTGCTTTCCAGAATGAATAAACCAGGCTATACTTTCACAAGCAGCTTCAACCTTCCCATCTTTTCACATTTTTCCAATACTTGATGCTATTCACCCGTCCAAATTTTGCAATTCTGAGGGGTATTGTATTAGTTTCCATTAATGCTATAACAAATTGGTAGAAATGTAATGGCTTAAAACAAATCTAATTTATTATCTTATTCTGGAGATCAGAAATCCAATAAAAGCATCGCTGGGCTAAAATGAAGATGTCGGAGGTCTGTTCCTTTCTGGCGGCTCCAGGGAGGAATCTGTTTCCTCGCCTTTTCCAGTTTCTGGAGGCTGTCTACATTTCTTGGATCATGGTCCGTTCTTCCATTTTTAAAATCAGCAATGTGTTTGCTACAAATCTTCCTGTCACTCTGAACTTCCTGCTTTCCTTTTACAAAGACCCTTGTAATTACATTTGGCCCACCTAGATCAGGGGTTCCCCAACCCCTGGGCCACAGACCGGTACTGGTCCGCAGTCTGTTAGGAGCTGGGCCACACAGCAGGATGTGAACGGCGGGCGAACAAGCGAAGCTTCATCTGCCGCTCCCCATCGCTCGCGTTACCACCTGAAACATTACCCCACACCCTGGTCTGTGGAAAAACTGTCTTCCACAAAACCGGTCCCTGGTGCCGAAAAGGTTGGGGTCTATTGACCTGAATAATTCAGGATAGTCTTGTCGTCTTAGAATTCTCAACTTAATCACATCCGCAGAGTCTCTTTGCCAACTAAGACACATATTCACAGGTTCCAAGGATTAAAATGTGGACATATATTTTTTTGGCAGGGGGCAGGCAGAGGGCAGTATTCTACTTATTACAAGTGTAAAGTTTTTCTAATCACCTTCAAGACAGTGGCAATAAAATAAAGGTCATATTCCACACCAAAGAAGCCATGTGAGCTTCTTTCTTTCAGTCACACATTGTATTGTCACATGACACTCATTTGCTGTGTGATACGGACATTGGAGAGTGTGTAGAAAAAGGACTTGTATAAGAATACTGAATCTTCAAACTAACACAAGTCAGACACTCCGTGAACCAGCTTCTAAATAAATCTGCAAGTTTCTGAACACCTGACAGATGAATAATGAAGCAGAAATTACTTTACCTTCATCTAGCTCTAAGACACAAATTTAACTGAGAATACTCTTATTTGTTAAATGTCCAAATTCAACAGTGTTAGTGCACAAGTATTGACTGCACAAATGTTGCCATAGATTTGCTATGTTTCATCCCTGAAAACAAAATTGTTCCTAAATTTGTACACTGAACTCTATATTGTTGCTTACTTCAAGGGTGCAGGTCAGAACCTGAGAAAGAAAATAACCTTGGGCATCAGTTTTCAAATTTCTTTTTTATTGAAAGCAGTAGAAGCCTTTTTCAAACAAACTCTTAAATTGATCACCAAGGTGTAATAATCTTAAAGCCAAGCTCTCTGGTTGAAACAGACCCAAGATCCAAGCTCACTCACCCTCTTTCCTCTTTGCAGGAGCCCTGGTGGTACCTCTGAGAGGGTCCTAGGCTTTGAGGATCACAGCTTGACTAATTTAGGGGTAGTCTAGAGGGTAAACTCCCAAAACAAAGGAAAAAATACAGCAATTTTTGTGTATACAATGAACTTGTTTGGAAAGAAGAAGGCCTATTAGTGATTTATCAGTGATTGAAGAGCATCCTGCCTACAATAGAGAATCTGGAAGAGGTGTCACATAAAATAGTAACCAGAACATAGATACATTAATTTTCCAATAAAGGACCATCATAATTGGCTCATCTGTAACAAGTGTGTTACTTGCAGCAGCACTCTTATAGCTGGTTTGTATGGCCATAGCAGGTAAATCTGGAGAGGAAGTTCCATATTAACTGTTTGGGGTAATATGTTGTAACATGGAGTAATTAGACATTTGTGTTAGAAATTAGGAATACGAAGTTCTAATAATTGTGTTAAAATGTATGGTACAGCCAATCAAATTCCCAATATATAGAGAGGTACAATGTCTTGGTCACTTTAATGACTTTGCCAGCCTCTTGTTGATAATACTCTAAACTCTCAGGCCCCACTAAGTCCTCCCTATCATCTCATTGTCCCTAGAGTTCAGACACCACCACTCATCCCAACAAACCCACATTCAAATGCACACTCGGCAACACACAGCATGTCTATTATCTGCCTGGTGTCCCATCCAATCTGGCTTCAAATCACATTTTATGGTCACTTCTCTCAGGTCTATTTTTAATATGCACAAAGACACAATATTCATATGGTCTTCTTACTCTGCTGCTTCACAGATGGTGAAAATGAGGAGTTGGCAACATTTGCAATCCTCCGATCAGGTTGATGGATTGTTTTTTATTTAAAACACTCAATTTAGAAACGTTTCTTAGACAGTTTGGCTTTTTATAAAAAACATTATCAACACACTTTCCATTCTGTTTTTAGTCATTGCCTTGTTTCCATCTGTCAAAGGGACTCTGTGCTTTTTTTTTTTTTAACAACTTCTCAAATGTTGAAATTTAACCAATAAGCCTCAACTGTGATTTGATTTGGCTTGAGTTACCTTTAATGCTATAAATTGACTTAAATATTTTGGCTGTAGTGGAGCAATTCACATAATTGGCTGCTGATATGGAAATTAGAAGGTAAATTAGCCAGGTACGGCCATACAAACTGGATTACAGAATAATATGATTGAAAGATTGGCTTGAGACACTGCAATGAAGCCCAAGTATCACTCATATGGAACAGATTGGATCTGTAATCTGGAACCCCAAGCTGGTGGTTTGGCTGCTAAAAGAAGCTCACAAGAGGTAAAAATGTTCATTTAACTCCTCCTTTCACTGCCCAGGAAGCTAGTTGTTTACAGAGTCTTGAGTAGGAAAACAAGCAACATGGTGAACAGAGACCATGGATTCTGATTCCATGTGAACATGGAATCACATGGTTCCCTGTTCAGCATGATTCCCTGCTGAACTGGAAAAGCTGCAGCCATATCTATTGAAAAGCCAGAAACTATCCTTTTATATGACATTATGTAGACCCTTAAATATTGTGTCATGGCCTGGAAATGAAGAAGAGTAAGAGACACCTTCATTAGGCAGGGTTCTTCAGAGAAACAACTGAGAGAAAGAGAGAGAGAGACAGAGGGAGAGAGAGACAGAGAGAGAGACAGAGAGAGAGAAATATTCATTTTAAGGAATTGGCTCATGTGATTGTGGGGACTGGCCAGTCCAAAATTTGCAGAGCAGACCAGCAGGCTAGATACGCAGGGAAGCACTGTTGTTGAAATCTTGAATCTGAAAACAATCTGGAGGTAGAATGCTATCTTCCTCAGGGGACTTCGAATTTTTCTCTTATGACCTTCAACGGATTGGTTAAGCCCCACCAACTTTATGAAGATTACCTAATCTGCTTTACTCAGCCTACTAATTTAAATGTTAATTACATCCAAAAAATACCTTCACAGCAACATTTAGACTGGAATTGAACCACACATCTGGGCACTATAGCCTAGCTAAGTTGACATTTACCACCACAGAACAGTAACCATTACTCTAGCTCTTTTATTTATTCACTCAAAAATGTTTACTGAGTCCTACCCTGTGCTAGGTAATCTCATAAACACTCAGGATGCAGTAGGTAATAAGACTGACCGGGTCCTGACTTTCATGATGATCACAGCACAGCCAGGAATATGAACAAGAAAAAAACACAAGACCTTGAGTGAGGCTTTGCCTACTGATTAGGAATTTTGGCTGAAGCCTGGGAAAAACGCTAGATAATTATCCTGCTATTCTAAAGAGAAGTGCTTGATTTCTGCAGTTATAAGCAAGCACATAATATATGAAGTATATGAAATCATTTACTACAAAGTTGAGTAGGAAACTCAAATGTCTCATAATGGCCTAACTTTTTCAGATTGTTTATACTGCATGGTATTCAAGGAGTATAGTTTCTATCATTAAGATATTTCTATCTAGAGGAGTTCCCAAGATGGCAGAGTAGAAAGACTCTGAGCTCATCTCCTTTCATGAGCACACCAAAATTACATTTATATAGCAAATGAAATACTATTGCAATGAAAAAGACCAGAACATATCAGAAGAGATCTTCTACAACTGAAGATATAAAGAAGGAACCACAACGAGACAGGTAGGAGGGGACAGATTTGCAATATAGTCAAGACCCATTTCCTGAGTGGGTGATTCACAAACAGGAGAATAATTACAATTGCAGAGTTTCTCCCCAAGAAGCAAGGGGTCTGAGTCCCACATTGGGTTCCCCAGCCTGGGGGTCCTGCACCAGGAAGATGAGCGCCCAGAATGTTTGGCTTTGAAGGCCAGTGGGATTTACTTTTGGGAGACCCAGAGGGCTGTGGGAAATAGAGACTCCACTCTTAAAGGTGCACACAAAATCTCACATGCTCCAGACCCATAGCAGAAGCAGTAATTTGAAAGGAGCCTGGGTCAGACTTACCTGCTGATCTTGGAGAGTCTCCCACAAAGAAAGGAGGCAACTGGACTTCATCCTGGAGTCACAGACACTGGTGACAACCATTTTTGTGAGCTCATTCCACTGCATGGACACTGGTGCTGGCAAGCGCCATTCTGAAATCCTCCCTCTAGCTTATTAGCCTCAGGACCCAGCCCCACCCCCAGCAGACAGGCTGCTTCAAGACGCCCTGAGCCTACAGCTGCCACAGACATGGCTCTGCCAACCAGAAGGCCCAGGACCCGGCCCCATATGCCAGTGCGCAGGTGCTAGGCCCAGGACTCTCAGGGCCTTACAGCCAGAAACCCCAGGATACAGCCTCACCACCAGTAGATGGACATCAGCCTCAGGACAACAGCAGCCCTGCATCCTGCCATGGCAGGACCCAGCCTACCCACCAGCAGACAAGCACCAGCCCTGAAACTGGCTAGGCCTCAGTCTTGCCCACCAACAGGCCAACACAAGTCTCAGAACACCCCAGACCCCACATCAAGCTGTGTCAGGAACCAGCCCCACCCACCAGTGGTCTGACACCAGCTCTGGGATCCCTGGGCTTTGCGGCCAGAGCCCAGAACCTGACTCTGCCTGCCAGTGGACTGGTACTAGCCCCATAATCTGGCTTCACCCACTGGTCAGTGGGCATCTGCTCTGGAATCTCCTGGACCCCAAATCCACCCACCAGTGAGTCAGCAGTAACCCAGGGTCCCCTGGGGTTTCACATCCAGCCATATCATGACCCAGCCCCGCCAACCAGCAGCCAGCAGCCTCTGCTCAAGGTAGGCCCTGGCAACCAACAAGACCAGGACCAGCCACATCTGCCAGACCACCCACAGTAGTCAGCCTGTCACAACAGAAGGACCCACACAGCCCACACAGGGGGCACCCCTAGAGCATATAGCTCTGGTGACCAGAAGGGAGTGTGCTGCTGGGACATCTTCTACAAAAGGCCATTTCTCTGAGGTTGGAAAGTGTAACTGACCTACCAGATACATAGAAATAAAAACAGCAAGTTAGGCCAAATGAGATGACAGAGGAACATGTTCCAAATGAAGGAAGAGGATAGAACACCAGAAGAAGAACTAAGTGAAGTGGAGATAGGCAATCTACCCAAGAAAGAGTTCAAGGTAATGATCATGAAGATGATCAAAGAAATCGGGAGAAGAATGGATGAACAGAGCAAGAAGTTAGAAGTTCTAAAGAAAGAGTTAGAAAATATAAAGAACAACCAAACAGATGAAGAATACAACAACTGAAATGAAAAATATGCTAGAAAGAATCAACAGTAGACTAAATGATACAGAGGAAGGAATCAGTGAGGTGGAAGACAGAGTAGTGGAAATTACTGACACTGAACAGAGAAAAGAAAAAAGAAAAAAAATGAAAAAAGAAATGAGGACAGTTTAAGAGACCCCTGGGACAACATCAAGTGCACTAACACTTGCACTATAGGGATCCCAGAAGAAGAGAAAGAAAGGGGCTAAGAACATATTTAAAGACACAATAGATGAAAACTTCCCTAACCTTGGAAAGGAAAAAGACACCCAAGTCCAGGAAGCACAGAGTCTCATACAGGATCAGCCCAAAGAGACCAAGATACAATGTAATTAAAATGGCAAAAATTAAAGATAGAAAGAGAGTATTAAAAACAAGTGAAAGCAACAAGTTACATACAAGGGTACTCCCATAAGGTTATCAGTTGACTTTTTAAAATAATTAATTAATTAATTAATTTAAAATTTTATTTATTTTTGGCTGTGTTGTGTGTTTGTTGCTGTGCGCGGCCTTTCTCTAGTTTCAGTGAGTGGGGGCTACTCTTTGCTGCAGTGCGCAGGCTTCTCATTGCAGTGACTTCTCTTGTTGTGGAGCACAGGCTCCAGGCATGCGGGCTTCAGTAGTTGTGGTGTGTGGGCTCAGTAGTTGTGGCTCACGGGCTCTAGAGTGCAGGCTCAGTAGTTGTGGCACATGGGCTTAGTTGCTCCATGGTGTGTGGGATCTTCCCAGACCAAGGCTTGAACCCATGTCCTCTGCATTGGCAGGTGGATTCTTAACTACTGCGCCACCAGGGAAGCCCTATCAACTGACTTTTCAACAGAAACTCTGCAGGCCAGAAGGGAGTGGCATGATATATTTAAGGTGATGAAAGGGAAAAACCCACAACCAAGAATACTCTACCACACAAGGCTCTCATTCAGATTTGATGGGGAGATAAAAAGTTTTATAGACAAGCAGAAGCTAAAAGAGTTCAGCACCACCAAACCAGCTTTACAAGAAGTGTTAAAGTGACTTCTCTTAGCAAAAAAGAAAAGGCCACAATTAGAAACATGAAAATTATGAAAAGATAAAGCTCATTGATAAAGGCAAATATACAGTAAAGGCAGTAAATCAACCATGGACAAGGCTAGTAGGAAGGTTAAAAGACAAAGGTAGTAAAATCATCTATATCAACAGTAAGTACTAAGGGTACACAAAACATTTAGATATAAAATATGATGTCAGAAACAGTAATCATGAAAGAAGGTAAGTAAAAATGCAGAGTTGAAATTAAGAAACCAGCAATTTAAAACAATCACATAAATATATAAATTGCTAAATATAAACCTCATGGTAATTACAAACCAAAAATCTATAATAGATACACACATACAAAAGAGAAAAGAATGTAAACATAACACTAAAGATAGTCATCAAATCACAAGGGAAGAGAGCAAAAGAAGAAGAAAGGAATAAAAAAGAACTACTAAACAACCCCAAAACAATAACAAAATGGCAACAAATATGTACATATTAATGATTACTTTAAATGCAAATGGACTAAATACTCCAATCAAAATACATAGAGTGGCTCAATGGATATAAAAACAAGACCCATATATATGCTGCCTACAAGAGACTCACTTCAGATCTAAAGACATACATAGACTTAAAATGAGGGTATCAAAAAGGCATTCTGTGCAATGGAAATCAAAAGAAAGCCAGGGCAGCAGTACTTCTATCAGGCAAAATAGACTTTAAAACAAGACTGTTACAAGAGACAAAGGAGGATATTACATAATGATCAAGGGATCAATCCAAGAAGAGATAATGATTGTAAATATATATGCACCTAGCACAGGAACATCTAAACACATAAAGTGATTGTTAATGGATATAAAGGGAGATATTGAAAGTAGCAAAATAATAGTAGGGGCCTTTAACACCCCACTTACATCAATGGACAGATCATCCAGACAGAAAATCAATAAGGAAACACTGACCTTAAATGACATGTTAGACTAGATAGACTTAATAGATATTTATAGAACTTTCCATCCAAAAGCAGCAGAATACACATTCTTTGCAAGTGCACAGGGAACATTCTCTAGGATAGATCACAGGCTAGGACACAAAACAAGACTCAGTAAATTTAAGAAAACTGAAATCATATCAAGCATCTTTTCCAACCACAAGGTTGGAATCTATGAGGCTAAAAATCAACTACAAGAAAAAAACTGCTAAAACACAAACACATGGAGGTTAAACAATATGCTACTAAACAACCAATGGATCACTGAAGAAATCAAAGAAGAAATTAAAAATTACCTGGAGACAGACGGAAATGAAAATACAACTATCCAATATCTATGGGACACAGCAAAAGTAGGTCTAAGAAAGAAGTTTATCATGATACAAGCTTATCTCAGGAAACAAGAAAAAGCTTCTCCTCTCTCTTCTTTTCCTTCCCTTGCCAGCTTCCCTTTCTATGGCTGGCTGGCTGGCTTGCCAGTTTTACTTTGGTGAGGCATTACTGAGAATTCTTTTCCTACAGGAATGTTTTCTCTATGCTATCATCAGAAATCAAATGCCAACATTATGATCCACCGTCAGTAGGCCAGATAAATCTTCAATGTTTATTAAAGGAAATATTTTTAACCTGTGCCATGAGGAGTCACACTATTTTAAGACAGATGACCCCTTGATACAACTAAGAGCCATACTGGGACTAACAGTGAAGTAGCTGTGGAAAGTGGCCACTTCTAATTTGAGTGACTCTTAGAAATAATGAAGAGCCTCTTTTCTAAGCTGTAAGTGAGGCTGTGTGAAGGAAGCAGAGTACAGGGGGCAGATAGAGGTGGGCAGCACAGTCTTATCTATCTTTTCTTCCTGGCTGAGCCTTCACTGAAGGTTTTTTCAAGAAATTGAAAGTGTGCATGTCCTAGGGAAAATATCCATAGCATGTTTATAAAAGATCACTCTGGTAAGCTCTTGCCAAGCCTTCAGGATCGTAGCTGTCATCTGTGCCTATCCTTCATAGTCTGGAGAAAATGAATGATGATAATGTTACTCATCTACAAGAGTTCAGCTTTCTCCATAAACACAGCTGTGTCGTGAGTCAAGCAAACTCAATATGTGAAAATTTGGATTGACTGAAAAATAAACTGAAGATGATTATATGCACCATAAAAGAATTCTGTGCTTTATGAATGATTCATCATGGAATTATTTTGAATAATGGGGTCTCCTAATGATCCTGAAATACAGTTCTGTTTATAAGCACGTGATTAGCATGCAAGTGTTTAAGGCCTCATCAGTTGCACACAGAAAGGTATAAACACCCTGATGGTTCTCTTTTCTCTTTTGTGGAAGATTCTGTATATGTTTTCCAAAAACAGATCAGTTTTAAGTTACTTTATCGTTTAGATGTGAATTTAGATTTAAGCTAACTTTTCCCTTAAGTTGACTCTTTAGGAAAACAATTTCTATTATTTCAATGCTAGTTAAAATAATTTTGTCTATTTGACCACCTAATTCTAGAAAATAATAATAGAGACATTAGTTTAGTAAGAATATGGTTTGTAATCACATCACTTGTGTTTCTGACATAACATTGCATCTAGGAATAATTTACACTCCATCATGGAATGGAAAATAGGGGCAAAGAAAGTAGATTGTAGAATCAGAAAAACATAAATGATTTCACAACTTTATAGTGTCCATGTAGATTCCATTTTCCAGAAGTCAGTTTATGAGTATGTAATTACCAGACTAATATGTGAAACCATTTAAACCTGACCAAAGTTTATAAGATATAAGCAGGTAATGAGCAGCAAAAGGGAATACAGGAACATTCCGGCTCTCACTTCACAAGACAAGATGGGAAGGGGTATCAAGAGATATTGTCAAATGCTGCTGGAACAAAAAGAATGATCATTTAAAGCTCTAAAATGTAAAACAAACAAACAAAAATGTGATAGCTGAAAACAATAAATGTATTTATCAAAAACTGGGAGACGAGAGAAATGGGGTTTAACTTAACTGAACTAAGTCCTTATCTTCCATAGTGGAAGAGTGGTCAAAACACACTGTCTAAAGTTTTAAAGTCAAGGAAATAGCATAATACAAAGCATCACATTTAAACTTGTCAGTGAAACTACCAGAAGAACTAAAACAGAAATGGCTAAAAGCCTTTCCTTTGTGAAGTAAAGATGGGAAGAGAATGGATGGTGGGTAGAAAGTTTCTTTTCAGCAAAAACCCTTTACTGTTGTACTGTTTTCCTTAACTGTGTACCTGTTTTACTTTGATTTTAACCATAACTTTTGTACATATACACACATAGGCACACAACCACACCAGGATCTTCAATGGCTCCATCTTCCTGATGACAAAATGCAAACTTATCAGGATGATCACAGGGCCATACTGACCTAGAAATGCTTACCTGTCTATCCTCTTTCACCAGTTTCCAATGTCTACCTGCAATCCAGCTGTACTGAACAACTTACAGCTCTTCCAGACTTATCTTTTTCTCTTGCCCCTCAACATTCTAACATGTTCTTCTGCTTGTTATTTGCTTATTGGGTCTCCCATCCATTTCCTGTCTTTTCTATGCTCTGTTCTGCATCATAGGGAGCTGACCTCTGCCAAACATATTCCGACTCCCTTGCCTGGGCAGTGGGGGACAGGGATGGGAAACTTGTATGCTAGGGGAAGGTAAAAATCAGGGTATTTTCCATCTCATCTCTGCTACTGGCAGCTTCCCTGGCAGTGCTGCACATCCTTGATGGTCCTAGCTCCTGGTAAGCAGACCCCTCCATGGCTCTATTCCCACCTGGCAACCCCAGCTGTCCTGCTCCTGTTAGTACAACCATTTCTCTTTATTTTCCCAGCCCTAAGAACCAGAGTGTTCAGTTCCCTGCAGATGCTAATCTCTGAGGTGCTTTCCCTTTTCTATTTGCTCTATCAAATCTACCAGTACCTTTGCAGCTACTTTTATTAAATTCTCCTTCTTGAACTACATGGGGTGGGTTCCATTTCTCTGACTGGAACTTGGTAGAGCTGGTTGACTCTATTGTCCATAAAGACTAAAGGCTGAGGTCACCACCTTCAGGAAGCCATTCTGGTCTGGGTTAGCAGCTCTTCTTCCTCCTTCTAGGGTCCTCTGTCATCATCACTCTCACTTTCACACTGCATTGTAGATGTTTCTTTGGTCTATCTTCTCAGAAGAATGTGAATTACTTAAGGGCCGAGACCCTGTCATATTTGACTTGTTTCTCTTGTATTAAATGCTGACTGGACTCAGTGAGCACTGAGTAAATATTTGTTGAATGATGATGTTAGAAGTGTGGAAGATTTTCTTTTCTGATTGACAGTAGAGTTGACCTGCTAAACAGACAAATTTGCTAGTCCTTGGATGGAGTCCTAAGGTCTTTCTTATGAACGGTCATTGCAGTATTCTCTAAACTGTGTCTTCCACCTATGTCAGTATCCTTCAAGTGTTTTCCACCATGACACCCTGTAAAATATGCATTTAATATAGAGACTTAGTATTTAATAAAGAGTATTTTTATGGCTTCCTTGGTGGTGCAGTGGTTAAGAATCTGCCTGCCAATGAAGGGGACACAGGTTCGAGCCCTGGTCTGGGAAGAACCCACATGCTGCGGAGCAACTAAGCCCGTGTGCCACAACTACTGAAGCCCATGAGCCTAGAGCCATGCTCTGCAAAAAGAGAAGCCACTGCAAGGAGAAGCCCATGCACAGCAATGAAGAGTAGCCCCTGCTCGCTGCAACTAGAGAAAACTCACGCACAGCAACGGAGACCCAACACAGCCAAAAAAAACCCCCAAAAAGAGTATTTTTAATTAAGCTTTTGTTTTGATAAAATGTACAAATGTACACAACAGTGGTACTTTCTATTCTACTCCTTTCAACTCTGTTCTATTTTATCTAAAAAATTCTGGCTGCATCCCACTAAATTAATTTCATGAAAATCTAGTTCACAAACTTTCAGTTGAAAAGTCTACCTTAGGTTATAGAGATGGTTTTCACTTATACAAGAGGACTTCAGTGATGCAGACAGATTATTTCTGCTGTCCTCTTTCAAAACTGTTCCCTCAAATATATTACAGATGCCTGAAATATGACTGTTATCTCTTAGCCACCTTATGCTAAAGATTCAGTACCTACTACAGCTAACAACAATATTATTAATAATTACAATTCTTCTTGGAAGGTGTAACACTTTATTATCACACCCACTCAAATATTTACAAATGAGTTTTGGATCTTTCTGTAAGGGTAAGATTTGTTGAATAGAATGAATAGAAGAATGCTGAACACCTGGAGGGAAAGGGAAAAGATTTCCTAATTTGGAAATATACACGTATACAAAAGTAAAGGTTGAAACCACTTAATAATTTTTACCTTCAGTGTTTGATTGAACAATTTATATATGTTAAGTTGACCTTCTGATCAATAGGAACTCATGCATCTCTCTACTGAGAAACATACTTCAAAGCTGATTTTTTGATTTGCTCAATTCTATCTTATGACGAGTTTTAAAATGTTCATAATCTTGACTTGGATGGTGCATGGGACAGGCTGCAAAAAATCAAAATATTATGGTCTCATTGATCAAATATTTGGATCAGGCTTACTATCAGAATATCCTCAATAGACTTACAGGGCACTACTCCATCTCTCTTTCCTAGTACACAGATATTGTTTTTCTTTTTAGACTTTCATGCACAGACACAAAATAATTTTTTCCAAGGTAGGTAACAAAAGACCATCACTGAGCCATCTGTGAGCAATTTCACATCTGAAACATATAACCAAGGTCAGGAACAAAAACACATAATAGATGGCTCAGGGTCAAAGTCTACACCCTGAACAAAGAGGTAGATGTGATCCAAAGCAAAAGAAACATCACAGTCAGTTCTTTTGTTTCAGCTTCTAGAGACTATCAACTCCCGGTTTAATGGAGGTGGCTGTGGAGAGTGAGAGCAGTGACATGTGATCCTTCTTATTAATTTGTTATAGTTTTAAAAAATGGGTATATGTGCCTCTAGCAAGCTACTATTTGGTATTTTTAAAAGACTTTTGTATGTGGTCAACAGCAAAGCAGAAAAAAAAATGTTACTGAGTCAGATCAAAAATAAAAGTGCTTATAAAGCCAGAGTTTTGTTCTAGCTTGCATGTGTGCATTCCTTGTATTTGCTGAGGGTAGAGAGAGGGACAGTGACAAGAATGAGAGAATAAGAAGGGAGATAACAAGGAGGAGATGGAGAACAAATAGGAATATATTTCTATAGGACTAAGTTTCTTTCCTTCTGGAATTTATACCTTACCAAAAATGTACAGCATTATATTTCAGATCAGATCCTGTTCAAAGCCTAGGTTTCTTGCTGATAACTAGTTTGTCCTTAAAGGAATACTGTTATGGATTGAATTGTATCCCCTAAAAATTCATATGTTGATTCCTAATCCCCAGTACCTCAGAATGTGACCTTATTTGGAAATAGGGTCACTGCTGGTGTCATTAGTTAAGCTGAGTTCAAACTTACTGTAGAGGGTTGGGTCCCTGATTCGATATGACTGATGTCTTTATTAAAAGGGGAAATTTGGACATAGAAACAAGCACATACAGAGGGAAGATGATGTGAAGAGATACAGGGAAAAGATGGCTATCTACAAGGTCAAGGAGATAGACCTGGAATAGATTCTTCTCTCACATCTTGCTTCTGTACTTTTAGCTTCCAGAACTTCAAGACAATACATTTCTGTTGTTTAAGTCACCCAGTTTTTTAATCTTTGTTATGGCAGTCCTGGCAAACCAATACAGAAACTAAGGCAGATTTTAGTTTCTTCGCTAAGATTTAAAAGAGCTGTAAGATATTAAGCATTGTTCTAACATAGGGATAGATTGATGAATTGCTCAGTCCCTGCCCTCAAGGAGCTCACGATCACAGTTAAGTGTTCAAAAGCAAGCAGAACATTTATTGAACCACCCTAATGGAGAAGGAAGAAGATGGCAAATATCACTGTCCCAATTGTAAAGACAAAGAACCAAAGATGAGGGATTAAGTGACTTCTTAAGAACATCACAAGAGTGAATTGAACTTTTCTCACTTAATTTGCCCAGAAACAAATGGTTTCATTTGTAAGACAGGGGTAAGGAGGGTGAGAGTAGAACACCTCTTCTTTAACTAGGGGTCATTTGAGAGGTTGGGTATTATATAGAGTGTGAAATGTTGAAGTCCAAACATTTGTCTCACTCTGCCATTCCCCTTCTTCACCATTATTTATATTTACGTGTGTGTGTGTGTATAATTTTCTTCCTTCTGTTGGTAGTATGTCTGTGAGATGCTATGTATGACTCAACAACACTATTTCTGAGAAATAGCAGTGTTTGAGATGACACAGTCTATGCTGGCATTCACCTATAATTATACAAGATGTCTGGTATTTTACAATATGATTTCCATGAAGTCACATACAAGACTCATATTCGAGAGATGTTTTTGCTGTATACAAAATTGACTCTGCAGGATCTTGAATCAAAAATTTAGGTTATAATATTGGCTCAAAAAAATCCCACTCTGCCTTATTGTAAAAGTGTGTACTAATTTAGATTACACTGTGTTACATACTAGCAATTTAATTTTTGCATCTTTCACAGAAATACACCTTTATGTGTGTGTGTAATATATCAAATACCTATGTATCCATTAGAGGGCAGTGTTTCACAAATTTTAATTTTGTCCTCACCTGGAAATTTGAATGGTCAATTCCCTGACAAAATAGTAAAAAAAAAAAAAAAAAAAGCCTTAAAAAGTTCTCACTATTTCAATAACTGTTTAACTAACTCGGAATTTTGACGACAATATACATGAAGTCTTCATATAGAATGTAAATTCCAAGGGCAGGCTGGACATGTTTGTTTGTTTATATGGCACCAGGACAAAAGTGATAACAAATGTACAAAATACTTACAGCATCAAACTGACACTGATAAGACTATGTAATGAAATAATAAGGCTTAAGGTTATTTACTTGGCTTTAGAAACTATCTGGTCTTCAAATTTTTTCATTGGCCTATCTAAATAGTCCATCCCCTTATACTTTCTGTATATTCTGGGCAGAGAGAGAGTAGCCTATGACTATGAAATCTAAGAAAACTAATTCATAAAGAAAGCTCTAGAAAGAAACACATTGGCTGATGCACTGATTACCTCTGGACAGGAAGTAGGTGTGTGAGGAAAGGTGAAGGAAACTTTCACCATTAACTTTCTATTTTTGTATAGTTAGGATTCGATATAAGAAGAATGATATTATAAGAACTACATAAGAAGCACTGTATATTTTTTATAAAAGGATAGACTTGGTGGCATCCTCCAGTTTAAACAAATGTTACTACCTGAGTTGAACTTTAAAGCTCTTTTTGCTTTCTAAAGAAAATGTTATAAAGGTATTTTAGAGAGAAACATTCTGTATACAATCATAGATATTGAATTTAGGAGTGGAATACACAGAATAAAGTAAATATTGCCTTTGGGGATTTTTATACTTTGGTATAGTTATATAGTTTGGGTAATTTTACAATTTGAAAATGTGTACTAAGCCTCCAATGAGAAGAGATTTCACTATCCTCTAGTTCTACGCAAAAATGTTTTCTAACCCAGAATAAATTTAGTAACTAAAGGTATTTAGAATTATGGAAAAAGAGTTCATTAGATAGAGATGAAGATGGTTAAAATAAATGAATAATTTTGACTTCTTTTCACTCTCAGGAGAAGCTCATGTGCAGATAGTTACTTAGTAGCCATTCTGGTTTGCCTATTAAAAAGAAATGCCACCAGGAACAATGATTCACTCTTGCAAACTCCTAAATTCCAAGATATGAAGTCAAAACATATTCTGTCTACTCCATTGTTATGCCTCTAGCCCCTTCCCAAGCACTTTCCAACTTTTAATTCATGCCCATGACCTTTTAAGTTTTTGATGAGACTTTAAGAGGTGAACTGATAGGCACATCTAGCTATCTGATATTTTCTGCTTCCCAGATTCCATTCATGAACTCTAAAGCTAGGGGACATTTGTTAATGACTGGAAGTAAAGTGGGTATTATGTAGTTTATCCCTTCTGAGCAGTTGTATTTTCTAACTGAATTATTTCGTCCTCCAGAGTTCTATGTCTGGAAGGGCTGAAAGAGCAAGTTTCCAAAATTTAAACTATCCTTGGTCAAAGACCTCAGCTATTTGGAGCATCTACAAATGTTGGCCTGGATTACTTATTAGAAATGAATCAATAGAATAGGATTCTTTTTCATATTTGCATAGTCATCCAGGAATATTAACTTCACTCTCCTCTTATGCCTCAAATCTATGAGTAATGTACACTTTGGTGGGACAGAACTGATGAGCGAAAGTAGCCTCAAAGGACATTTGTGGCCTGGGAAATCCTGTGAGTTTGATGGCTTAATAGCAGTATGAGATAACAAGTCTAGACTATATAAATTGAAATGCCATTATATGCTTTAGAATAATGGAAAGATCTGGAGAATGCATTTACCTAATTCACTTTAGGCCCATGCAAACACCAGGAAGACTGATCTGCAGGGTAAATGCAAGATTGTAACACTCAAGCATTATTATCATTACTCCTGGCCATTTGGATCCTCAAAATTAATTAATTTACCTCTTTGGCTAGGTATTTTTAAGCCCATAAACAATGCTCTTCAGTCTCTTCTTAACTGGATTGTCTGGGGTGCATTGAACTAAAGAGTACCTCTGTTACCCATTTTGCTGACCTGAGTTTGATATCAAACTGGTGCCAGAGCTGGGTGAGTCTCTCAAGGAAAAGAAAATCTTTCCTTCTGCCAGGCCACGAGGTGGGGCATTAAGAATGTGTCGACACAGTGCAACTTGGGAAATCTACAAAAACCTAAGGACTGAGCAAGAAGAGGAAACTGAGGCCATTTCTGGTTGACAGGTCATTGGGCTTCCTCCAATGTTCCTATTTCCACAGATCTTTTTCAAACCATGACCACTCTCAAGTTCTTCTAGTCCTGCCAGCTCAAAGAAAATAGCCTTGCCTATTGCTTTCCTGGGAACAGAGGTTTGCTGGCATGAGTTCGCTTAGGTTCTCTACTTTCCCAGTACAAACTTAGCCTTATGTTGACTCAACCCTTTTCTCAAGAGGAGGACTGCCTCCACCACCTTTCTAGCCTTTCAGACTGTGATCTTCATCTCATCCCATTCCATCCAGTTGTTCTTTCAGGATCTTGCTCCATCAACTAATATCTTACTTCCCCTTAACATAAAATCATACTCAAATTTTTCACTTCAAAAGAAACCCCAGAAACTCTCTTTGTTGCCCTACATCCCTAAAGTGTCACCAACACATCAATATCTTACTTCTTTTACAAATTTACTGAGTAAGTAGCTTACACTCCCATTCTGTAATCTTGACCTTGAATCGATGCCTTCACTAGCTACAATCTACTTTTGATTTTTTGTTTTACTTACTCTCACAAAGCTTCTAACCCATAGATTCAGAAATCTCTCCTCCATACTTGAAATTTCTGCAGTGTCTGACACTGCCCATGCCTGCAATTTTCTCCATGAAAACTTCTGTGACATCATGTCTCCTGGACTGCCTCCTCCTTCTCTGACTGTTCACTCAATGGCTCCTCGTTTTCTTCCAATGTAGTAAATCAGTGGCTCTCAAACCTTACTGTGCATCAGAAGCACTTGAACACAGATTTGTGTATTCTACTCAAAACTTTCTGATTCAGGAAGTTTGTGATAGGGCCTTGGAATTTGCATTTCTAACAAATGCTGACTCTGACGCTGCTAGTTTGAGGGCCACACTGCTTGAAATAGACATATTCCTTTCTCTTACCTGCTTTTCCCCCCATTTTACACTCTCTTATTAAGAGGATTCACCTATTCCCATGCATCATCTGTTATCTGTATATGAATGACCCCTCCTAGATCTATACAAAGGTCCAATGAATTTCCCTCCTGAACTGCTCACCCAGGTTGACTACTACCAACAAAACATCTCACCTTTGTTTATATATTTTATAGGCTCCTCAAATCAGTATATCAAGTATAGTACACATTGTGTCCTGCATTCCAACTGGACTTCTCCATTTGTGCCTTCTTTCTCACTTGTCATAAGCACCAACTTACCTGCACAAATAAGAAACCTTGGAGTCAACTTCAACCTCCTTTGTTCTCAGTCCTCCTCAGCCCCACATATAGTGGTTCACAAAATCCTGTAAGTCCTATCTCCAATAAGCTCCTCTGCTCTTGTTTTCTCTAATTTTTCTTGTCTGCTATATCACAAATACATCTTCTTCTGCTCTCACTCTCTCCCATCCAGTTCTAAAATTCATCTTTCTAAAATTCATAGAAATTCTAAAATTCATATCTAGCTACCTAACCCTTCCATAAAAACGAAACATTTAATGACTCTCCATTATCTCCAGTAGGGAGTTAGGATGTCTTAGCATGGCATTCATAATCCAGCCTCCACCTAATTTCATCTTGTGATTCTTCCCTTTGTTTCCAGATGTATGGTTATACCTGAGCACTCACCACATTCAGGAACTACCACATAGAGTTCACTCATGTGTACACTCATGCTGGGTCCTTCCCTTCTCCTCCTGTAGTCATCCACACTCACCTGTCTTTCCAACTCCCTGCACAACTAATAGCCCTCTCTTAGGCTCCCATATTTTGTTCTTGCAGCCTATATGAACTTTCCATCTGGTATTATCGGTCTTTGTATATTTGTCAGGTTACCTTCCTGGGTTTGAAACTTCTTGAAAGCCTGAGCTGTGTATCAGTCACATTCGTATTCCTGGCACCTAGTGCAGTTCTTAGGAGACAGAAGGCCTTTGGTAAATATTTAGTTTGAAGTCCTAGAGTCAGACAAATGTCATGAAGTAGGATAGGCAGATATCCATGAGAGATGGATTTTTAGCCACTGTGTCTGGGACTGTGATTTCTATTTCTTCTTCCCAGCACTACCAGAGTTGGAGTAAATGCTCCATTGTCATTGATGTGCCCTAACTTGGATTGCCTAGTGATTACCTCGAAGAACAAGTTCCAAGTTAGGTTTGGATAATACATTTCCTGAAGCCCTAACTCTCCCACTTTGATTTGTCACTGGAGATTGAACACCGGCCTTTGCTCTTATGGTACAGCCATGATGTACCACATCTTATACGGTCCACAATTCTACCCTAGAGCTCGTCTTTGCTCCCCATTTACATTTGCCAAATGACTTAACCTAACTGGGCCTCAGTTCCTCATTTCTAAAACTGATATGCCAACAGTCCCTATCTCACAGTCTCTGGTCTAGGCTTTTAAAACAGTCTCTCAACTAGATTTTCTGCATCATTCTCTCCCTCTCCCTTAAATACTTAATTGTTAAGTATTTAAATATAAAATGATTAAATATATACTAGCTGCTCAATTAGTAGTAATTATTTTTAATGTTAGCTATATTTTGAATCTATTCTGAAGAACTACAGCACAGAACTCCAAAGATTAAGGTCTCCAGGGCATTTGTATACATTAAAATGTTTATATTTTATATATAATCATTAGATATGTAAATTTTTTTTTAGCAATTGGGCCTGGAATTACTGAAAATGATTTTGCACTCCTTAGATGTTAGAAATGTGCTTTACTAGTCCTATATAAACTGACTTCTTACCATACAGAAACACATCCCATTTATTGATATGCTTCTATATACCCCAGAAGATATGTGCCTATACTGCATTGCAGTTCTTAATAATGGATATGGGGGTAGCAAATGTTAGTATGCTGAAAACTATTGAATCTGTTTTTTTCTTATTAATGAAAGTTGTATTTTTCTTTAAACCACAAAGATTTTAAGTTTTCCTCTGGGAAAGAAAAAAATAGAAGTAATTTGATATCAATATGTAAAATCACTTAAACTGCTTTATCCACCTCACACAGAGCTCTTAGCCAAAACATTTTCCTATTGAAAACTTAATTTTATTCTGCATTTAGAAAATATTCATTTATTCTTGTAGCATTCCTGGGTTTTTCAGAGAGATAATTCCAAAACTTTATCCTCACTTCACCCCCTGAAATTTGAGACTCTAAAGGGAATCTGAGACACCAAGAGGTTAAATGGCTTTCTCAGGACCACACACCACGTTAGGGTCAGAGCTGAGGTTAGAAACTGCGTTTCTCCATTTCTTTCTTTAAGTGTTTCATGGGGCTACCCTTCCTCTCTATTTATTTAGGTGTAGTAACTATGCCAGTCACCTGTGAGTGGGGTTTCACAGTGTGACAATAAGATATTTAAAAGATGACCTTTTACGAAAGCATTTTGTGCCCTTTGTTTGAAGTAACACAGATACTCTCACAATAAATCTTTCTCTCTGTTTGTCTGAATCTGGAAGTCTATGTATGCCATCATAGCAGGTAACCAGCTTCGGGACATATGTGTGTCTTGCTTGGTCCCTTAGGAAAATCCTTTTCCCATGGCCATCTTGTTTTATATTTTTTGAAAGAAATCAACAATATATCTCCAAATTACACCTTGAAAAATAGGACGAAAGTATTTATTTACTGTTATGGGCTACAACATTTGCGATAGAATCAACTAGCCAATAGCTTCCATCAGACAGGGATGCAAATGTACAACTGAGTATGTCATGCAGTGACCAACTCAGGGTACCATCATAGTTTATATGAACGGTGCCCTCTGGAGTTTACAATGCATAATATGTGTGAACACACACCACAGTCTTGTTTTCAAAACTGAAGGTTACATCCAAGTGCAGAATTATTTCCAGCTATGCCCTCTTGGTCAGCCCGCGAAAGATGAAAGTATTGACTGATATGTGCCATCAAAATGTCTAAGAAAATGTAATAATATATAGAAGCAATTAAAATTTGCCCCCTTTTTTGGATTATGTTTTTATTTCTCATTTAAAAAAATCTATTTTCTCTCTTTTGTTTTCTACTATCACCATATATCCACTTGCTACTAGAGTTTTATACTATTTTATTATTTGTTTTTCTTTGTTTTACTTTTGTCCTCAAAAAAATAATAAAAGTTAATGCACCTGTATCATATTGCAGTTCTTAATAACGAATATGAGAGTAGCAAACTTACTGAGCAAATATAAAGGATAGGCTGACAAAGGAAACCTCACAGATTACAGATGAAATGTTCAGGAAGGGAATGTACTTTCCACTTTACAAATTTCCAAGGAAATAAATAACTCACAAATTAAATGTAAATCTGTTGAACAAAAAATTTTAGGGGTTTGCAGTTCTCTGGTTGACCTTAGGTAAAATAATGGTTCAGAAGGCCTGAAGTAGCAGTGATAAAACACAAGAAAAGTGCCATTTTGAAAAAAAGTCAATATTAAAGTTTGAGAGAACACGTTTCAGAAACTTTCCACTCTTTAACCTCCTGTGTGTATGGCACTGCCTAATAAAAAGTAGATATAGCTATAACACTCAAGCCAAGTCGAATTGTCTTTTAAAATAAAGGGAAGTTTGGGGACTATCAGACTGAAAAGTTTACAGGCTTCAGGTTAGATCTGTTGGCTCAATGGCATAACTAAAACCCTTGCTTCTCTCTCCCCATTTATCAGCTCTGATTTCCTGGTGGTGGCTACCTTCTCAGGATGGGTCTCCTTGTGGCACCAGCTATCTTTCAGAGTCCATTTCTAGTGGAAAATGAGAATGTCTACTTCTCAGATATCTCAGTTTCAAATCCCAGAATTGCATCTCCAGTCCTCACTTGACTGGCTTTTATTACATGTCTACTCCTGAACCAATTATTGTAGGGAATATGAACTATGGAGATCGGTCTAAGTCAGGACTCCATAGAAGTTGGGGTGTGATAAATTCCTGGCAAACCACATGGCTAGGAAATTCGGAGTGAAATTAGGAAAGGAAGGAGAAAGGATGAGAAGAGACAACCAACAAACAGCCACCACATTGATTCTCTCAAGCTCCTTACAGTCTAGTAAGGCCAATAAAAGAAAAGAAAACTAATAATGTCAGACCCCCTTTCTCTGCAAAATGAATAGTTCTTTAGACCACCCTGGTTAGAACAGGCACTTTGTTATTAGGATAAATTCTTTTACTTTTAATTTATTTATTTATTGGGGTATAGTTGTTTTACAATGTTGTGTTAGTTTCTACTGTACAGCGAAGTGGAGTTCCCTGTGCTATATAGCAGGTTCTCATTCGTTATCTATTTTATACATATTAGTGTATATATGTCAATCCCCATCTCCCAATTCATCCCACCACCCCCTTTCCCTCTTGGTGTCCATACATTTGTTCTCTACATCTGTGTCTCTATTTCTGCCTTGCAAACTGGTTTATCTGTACCATTTTTCTAGATTCTACATATATGCGTTAATATAAGAAGAGGCACTTTGAATTTCAATACTGTCATCATTCATGTGGAATTTAAAACAAAAGTCCTCTGGATCTTCCTTACTTGGATTTTTCAGGCCATGGGAGGTATAGGTTCTGACTTTGAACTGAATGCCTGGGGGATGGCTGGATGGAAGTAATTAGTCAAGTTCTTTCAGGTGATATGAACAAATTAACTGTAAACTCATTTTTTTCACCATATAGATGGCCTTTCTGTTACTTATATACAATCAATAACACTGTTATTTATGTACAATAAATAACAACAATATAACCCATGAAATTCCATCTCATAACTTTAGAAATAATCATGTTCCATCCTTAAATGTAATTAATTACCTTTTAAAAATGACTCTGAGATCATTTACTCACTTTAGATATTCTTTCATTAATTCACTCAACAGGTACTCTTTGAGCACATATGTTGTTCAAGTACCAGAATTATACCAGAGTTTACTGCCACTACATTCTGTTATTCCTACACAACCATGAAGAGGGAGTGAGGCACAGAGGGGTAGTGTTGTGTTATTAAGCCATTTATACTCTCCATATCCAGATTTGGATTCTAATATGAAAAATAAAAGTGTTGAAGGGATGAGGAGGATTCTTTCAATCAGGCTGTTTGTTCGACCTTATGATCAAATATATCTTCAGTTATTTTCATGGGTCATTGCAAATGCATTACTATGTAAACTAACTTTTTTCATCTTAAAAGTTCTTTTTTCACTAAATTCTACATAAAATTCCACCTTAATATTTTCTGTTCCTTTCATCCCATAGCATTTTAGGATTTCAGAGACAAAAAGAGACTATGTAGATGTGAAATGGAAGTGAATCAAATGATAAAAGTTAGAAAGCCATATTTTTGAAGAGTCAGTTTTGATTTTCTTTTCTAAATAATCAGCAGGATTCAGGCTTTAATTGACATATTTATCTCCAAGACTAGCTGTATTCATTTCAGAAAATAGATATTGCCTTCATTTTGCATTCAGTGATATTATATCTCTCAGCCCATCAAACCGTACATCCTGGATGATCCTGGGCTAGTTAAACTGCCCACACTACTAGTAAAGACATTAAGGAGGCAGATGGCAAGATCTGAAATCAACTACTTCACTTACCTACTAGCTGTCTAAACTTGGACAGGTTACTGCACATTTTTAAACCTTGGTGCTGTGAAATGGCAATGATAATAAAGAGTCCACAGGGACTCTGTGATGAAAGAATGAAATAACGCACACAAGGAGCTCAGCATGATGCCGGGCGCAGAGGAAGAGCCTACTGACATATTAGCTATTACCATGGGGTCCTTTTATCTCTAATGCATTCTTCAAGAGAAATGCCCCAATTTTGTTTTGGAGGTAACAAAGCCCCTGCATACCATGGATCTTGAAAACTTGCTTGGTTTTGTTCCAGAAAAATAAGGACAATGTCATTATGCTCTTTAGCATAATTTGTAGCAAATTATCCTGCTTTACATTAATTCTAATGCTCCACTGTCTGGCGAAGTCTACACAGCTATTAGGTTACGTGCGTATTCGTTTGTGAAGCTTGATAAAGTAATTCGGGACAGCTGGTTGTCTCCACTGGTGCAGGGAACTGAACAGCTGCCAAGTGTCTGCTTAACTCTCTGCAGTATAGACAGAGAATCAATGTTTGCACATTCTAGAAATATGTCGTGCCTAACAGCAGCAAAGTGAGGAATTTTTAGTTAGCTGTTTGAGGGGTAGAAGTGAATCTTCAAGCCCAGATAGATGATGTGATTATTTTTGTGTGGAAATTTCTGACTAATATGAATGGACTTCTATTACTTTTTGCTTGTAGAGCAACTAATCTTTTTCTCAACTAATGACATAATTTGACTGTTAAAGTTTTTAAAAAGTGCCTTGACATTTTATTTCCTTACACCCAGTTCTATCAGTCTTTCACACAAGTTGATGATATGCACAGGGGAAGGGAGAGGATGAACAGGAAGAATGGGTTTGTGTCTGTTCACCAATCCTTAAAACATGAATAGGCCCCACCTATCAGTTTGTAAGTCTCTAATTCACAACTCTTGAGCTGTTAAATGAATCCTAATGTTTAAAGATAGCCTCCTTCAATATTCTATTAATTGTTATAAAGGATGTTTATAAATGGCAGAATTTACTAGGAAAAAATAAATGCACTTTTAAATGAAAGTGACATCATCCTCTAGGATTTGACATCTTGGAAACAGCTGCCACAACAGCTTTTTATCATTTTCTTAATTAACACCATTGTGACATCAGTCTACGGCCGCCGATAAATTATCACTAAAAAAAGAAATCTGTTTAATACTAGAAGATTCCAGAAGGGAAGCTAGTATTTAAATCTGGAAACCAAAACAAACACATTGTTTAATAGAAATGTGTACACAATTAATAGGTAATAGAAGTAGAAAATGTTCTTAAAAATAGCAAATATACTCCTACTTTCACAGACTGCTTATAATTTGCTGTGAACTCCAAATTGCTATTCAGCTTGAGTATGTAATATACCCATTTCTTTGGTTTTATATCTTCTTCCCTATAGTTTAGTTTGAAAGGAGGACCAGAACCATATTTTCAAGGAATTCCCAGCCTTTTATGACTGTGTTCTGTATTTTCTGCATTTCAGCAAACTATTTCTTAACTAGACTAGAGATTTTCAAAACCTTAGATGATCTTTCTAGTTAGGAGGTATATTTCCATTCCTCACTATAATTTTCCAATCTTACCAAGGGTGAGGGAGTACATTGCTCACATTTAAAGACTTGTGGAGATGATTTGCAGTGTGAGTGATGATTTAATAACCATCTCTCTCTAATCCAGCGCCTCAAGGGGCTCCTTAGCACCTGAAAGAATTCCTCCACCTCTGACACTGACTGGCTTGCATCCGGCAGTCACCCAGGATCTGTGAAGACTCATGTTAGAACACAGTGTCACTGAAATTAGCGAGTCTAATTCCACAATATGAAGGTCTATTGATTGACCTCAACTGCCAAGTTAGCTGTGGCTCTCTACTGACTGTGATCTTTCCCCAAATTATATTGGAGTATTTTTATAATAGCAATCAACAGGAATCACATGACATCATAGATGTCTTTATTTATTATGACAATTTTCCAACATATGTCAGTCAAAGGTCTTCTTCTGACATATTACAACAATACCAAACAATTATCATAATTACATGGCATTATGACAACTACCAAAAGATGGAATTCAAATGTTTTAGGGTAGCTGAGCCTTTTTCTTATCTGCACAGAGAAGCCATAAAGCCATGCAGGTTCAAGGTCTTCCTGCTACCATCCCCCTTGTTCAGCACATTCCAGTCCCACAAGCCTCTCCAACACATCAAGCTCAAGTTCACTCTTGGAAATTCGCATTACTATCCACTCTGCTGGGATTTCTGGGATTGTCCAGATTTTTGCCTGGTTCTTCTCATGATTTATAAATCATCTCAACTGTCACCGTCTGAGGGAGGCATCTCCTGACCAACTCATCAAAAGTTGTCCCTTCTTGTATCATTATCCAGTTGAATTTTTGTCTCAGCACTATCACTATCATTCTCTAAAATTACTTCCTTTTTGGTTTTTTTTTTTACCTTTCAGTTGTCTGTTTCTGCCATCCTCACTAGGATTCAAGTTCCATGAAAACAGAGCCTTTTCTATTTTCCTACATACCCAACACCAGGAACAATGGTTGGCACATAGCCAGTGCTTCACAAATAATTTTTTGTTAAACAAGTGCATGAATGGATATTTATGAAGAATTTCTCTTAAGGCTAAGTAGTCAGTAAACTAAAATGTCACCTTGGATTCTGTGAGACCACCAGTGATCTGTGATCTCGGATGACATCTTAGGATTCCTATTATGGAACTTTGCTTTGGAGGAACTTCATGGACCCACTTTAAGGAACATTATTTCAACAGCCTTGTGAAGGCCATTGCTATAATCATAACAAGAATAATACTAAAGATACTGTTTTCACCATTAACATGTTCTTTTTATGAAGACACAGAGGAAAAATTCTCATAATGCTTTGTACCAGAAAGAGAGATAATTTCTCCTGGTTTGTTTTTCTTTCTCCACGTTGAAACTCATATGATTAATCCTCTTTCTCTTCTTTGCTTGTTTACTAGAGCCAAATTTGTAGCTCACCTCTAGTGAGTATACAGCATGCATTTTGTGTATTAAGCTTACTTCTTGTTTTCCTACCCTTATTTTATGTTCAATTTCCATTATATTTTCTACCCAATTTCCTCTCAGTTCTTATTTATTTGCTTTACCATATTGAGTGATTCTTTGTAATCATATTGTTTGGAACAAGGCAAGGTGGAAATACATTTTCAAGTGAAATTATGTTCCAAAAAGCACTATGTTATTTTTGGATCTGACATTTTGAGAATGGAGGTAGAGCCCTTAGTGACACTGAGCCCTTGGGATATAAACAGGTGTGCTGTAAAGATAAATTGGAGATTTTCCTTTAGTGGCTTGTTTTTTGGCCCCAGTATTTAAGATGCTCCATATGCTTGGACAAAATTTTCTTCCTAAGAAAAACATAAAAGTTACTTTTTGGACGTTCAAGGAGGTGAAAGAAAAATCCAGATTGCTTTGAAGGACGAGCCTGCAGTGCAGAAGGGTATAAACACAACCTCAGATGCCAGATGTTTTAGCATAGCAATGTGAAAAAATACTCCCCTTTCTTTATTTACACTTTACAGCAAATATTTTGCAAAGAAAAGGCAAAGAATGTTGATGTTTCACCAGTTAAGCTTCAAGCATAACAACGTCCCAAGATCCAAAATGTCAGCATTCCCTGTAGCATCCTTCGAAATACTGTGTAGAGATACACATCTGGCATTTTATTTTCTAGTGTTCAGAAATGATGATTATTAAGACCATAGGGGGATTATTAGTACCTTAGCGGAAGGAAGAAAACCCTGCAACACTGATCAACTTCCAATGCTTTTCTACGTTGCAAGGAACTAGATGAAGTGACATCATTGTTACTTTTTTTAACCAGGGGAAAGGATTTGCTAATTTATGTGCAGGCATGTGTGTGTGTGTGCGCGTGCACACACACACACACACACACACACAAGATAACTGCTTTTCCTTCCAGCATGAAGTGCTTAAATTTTCTTCAAATGATATAGTTCGATCATAGAACCATCTTCAAATTTGAACATATGTGTGA
Source organism: Mesoplodon mirus (assembly GCF_964341445.2). Taxonomy (NCBI): domain Eukaryota; kingdom Metazoa; phylum Chordata; class Mammalia; order Artiodactyla; family Ziphiidae; genus Mesoplodon; species Mesoplodon mirus. The sequence continues at coordinate 77,445,644 of NC_138980.1, forward strand.
TGATGGGAAAATAGTGTAGGTCTCACTATTCTGAAAACTAACACATTTAAAGCAGTTCCTTAAAAGTGACCATTTGGATTTTGTTACCAACCTAAGGTTCTTGTTTCTTACTTCCACTGGTAAATCAAAGGAAGAAATAGTAAATCATACACTTAATAAAACATCAAAGACAGACTCGGCTGGGAGTGACTACCAGTACCAGTTCCATCATATATGTCAGGAAGGGTCTGAGCCTTGGATAGTAAACTTAAATTGGCTGGAAGAACATGGGGGCTTCATAAATCTCACATCACAGCCATTTTTTCCAGTGTGCACTCAGCAAGCAAGGGAAGATGATAGGAGCATGTTCTACACACAATTCATAACAGACATGGATGTATTATTTTGTCCTTTAGAATAGAAGATCCTATTGAATTACAGTTCAGAAACCCTACAGCCCTTACTCTTAAGGAATTGTCCTTTTTCTTCCCAACTCCAAAATGTAGGGAATTCAGTTCAATAAAAGACCAAAGAGAAATTAAGGTGCTAGGATATTACAGACCAACTTATCAAACTGTGACCTAATAAAAGATGAAAGAAATCAAGCCTTAATAGGAACCTTTAGTCCAGGCAGATGGAAAGATTAGAAGACAGTCTAAGTTACACCAGAGTTTTGTCACTTCCCTCAAGGTGAGAAGATAATCTGATCTTATCTTATGAATAATGAAGGCCATAGCAGGAGTCTGGGGGCCTGGTCTCCTAAGAAGATTACAGAAATATGAAGCTGGCCCAATATGCAGTCTTATCTGGAGAAGTAAAGCTAATGCAAACAAATGGAACAAAGAGGAAGTTAGAGTGGGTCTTGAAGATTATTAGAATATTTAACTTACTTTTTTGGTGAATATGGTCATATAGCAAACTGAGATTAAGTTTTTTCTATTTTTGACCTTTACAATATGCCTTACAAAACATTTGTGCTTCTACATGAAAATATCACTTTATATTATCTTTTATGCATCAATCTTCTTTTATTGAAGTAAGCTACCATCACTAGGACTGAATCCTTTCTCCTACCCTCTTAACTATCACTTACCCATTAACTTAACCACCGTTCCTTCCAAAATCATGCATTTGCAAGGTGACGGGCCAAGTTTGACTGAGGTAAACATGTCTTAAAGCAGTTAACTGGCTCACACGGGACCAGATCCAGTACACTGACTTTATTCCACCAGACTCTAAGAAACCCATTAACAAGTCATGTGAAGGATGAACATGTGACCACATGATTACATTTGCACTTTTACATTTTTACTTAGTTTCTGTTTTAGAGATTAGGCAGCTCTTGTTTGACCACCACTAAACCTATGATGAGATTATATTCATAACTAAAATTAGTGGAACTTAGCACAGAAATGATAATTACACCAAGTACAAATGCCATCTGGGTAGATTTTTTACCCCTACCAGATTATTCTTTCCTCATTTTTTATTGTTTAACTTCTGACTCACGCTTCTGTTTTCAAAAGCATAGGAGTTCAGGGGGGAAGTAAGTGAAGATTAGTGTTCTTTTTCTCTGCTTCTGTTTTGCACAAATTGCATCAGTGAGGGGTTGCTGACTTTGTCTATGATAAGGTCTCTGGTAAAAATACTCATATTACTTCCTAAGTAACATCAAGCAGGGAAGAAGAAAACTTGAATTCTAAATCTGATTCTCAAAATTATTTCGTCTTATACAATGACTGGTTCCTTCTGGGTCTATGTGCCAGCACTGTGTCATGCCCTTTAAATACCTCATCTCCTTTTATTGTCATGATAGTCATATGAAGTAGGTACTATTACTCCCATTTTACAGACAGGGAAAATGAGGCATAGAGAGATTAAGTAACTGACCCAAGATTATGCAACCAGGAAGTAGCATAAACTCTTCCCCACTATACCAACAATTCATCTGTGTCAACTATACCTCTACTCTCCAAATAAAATGTCCCATAAATATCCATAATTCAGTTAATGAGCATCTGGCTTAGCAACTGGCAGAATAATTATGTTTCTATTAATTATCATTTTCTTTGAATACTCTTCTTTTAAAATTCTATGTAATCATCTCATTAAATTGGGCCAAAATATGTTCTAAGAATCCACTTAATATTCCAGGACATTTATTTTCTTCTGGATTGCTTTGCTCTTGAACTATTTTTTTTGAAAGGCCTGCTATTTTACTGGAAAAAATAGACCACATCCAGTGTTTATTCTTTAATGCTTTTTACATTTTGGAAAAGAAATTATTTATAATACATAATACATTCTTACAATTTATTCACTTTCTTAGTCTTATTTCATCTTCCTAATGTGGATATATCTCTCCTAATTAGCTTTTTTTTTCTTCTCATGGTCAGAAATTTTAGGGAGAGAGACAGGCACCTCCCAATCTCTTCAATGGATAAGTATTTACCTTTTTTTGCCTCTCTTCCTTGCAAAAACTTCTATCCGTATTCTATTCTAATTTGGGGCAAACTTTTAACATTTCCTGTACTTCATTTTCTATTCTGCTAACTACCATAACTAGAGTGATTTGGCATTTTTATATTAAAATTGAATAACTACATTTGGCATATGGAAGCATAATACTTATCTGGTGATATTTTATTTTAGGAAAATTTGTAATTTTTGTTTAGAACAAAATGCTGAACAAGGTTGGTTATTTTACATTTCCACTATGCTCCTTGTGGACAGTTTCATGGATTTATTCTTCAGGAGAATCAATTGATTTTAATAAGGAATTTAATTGTTTATTAAATTAAGTTTTAGCAGGATATAAATTGTTTATAACATGTTGTTGGACCTACGTAAAAAGGCAATCAGAAATGTATTCATTATCCTAAAAATTGGGAAAAATACACCAATGATAATGGAACTAGTTTGGTACCAGGAATAATATTTTAGCTCTTACTTTTTTGTATTTTCTAAATTTTCTTTAATAAACATAACTAATTTTATAATATATTAACTTTATACTGGGAAATATATACTTTTTAAAGAGCAGATTTAGAAATATGTGTTTCATGTAATGTCTCCCAACATATTGGCCTTTTTGTGATGCAGAAACTCATACTCAGAGGTCCTCTGCATCATTCTTTGCTACTAAGACCTTTCATACCTAGTGATAGCTCAGCCTAAGGGGTCATTGTTTAGAGATGACTGCAGCAGAGGCAGAAGCTCACAGGCCACCAGTGTTGACATTCTTGGGACTAGGCCAAAGCAGAGAGAATTTTTTCCTCTTCACTCAGAGCATCTTTAAAATCTAAAATCTGACCTGAGAGATGTAGACTCCTTGGAACTCAGGGGCAGATTTGGTGGTTTGGGACTGCAAGGAATTTTCTACTTTTTATAGAATTGTTTTAATGCATTAATAGAGAAGAAGCACTCTGTTTATATTGGTAGAATTTCAAACACTTTTGTTTCATGGCCTCTTTATTGTGTTTGGAAAGCAATAACCTACTCCCTGGGGTCACTTTTAGGAATGACGGGACTTCAGCCCACTATACGTGGAGACTGTTAATATTGTCTGCATTGGAGAAGGTTAAGCATTTCACCAAACTGGGATTGTTTCTATGATTAGAATTACAGAATCCTAAAGATTTAGGGGTAATACTGTCTTATTTTACATTTAGGGTAACAGGAACTGGAAGCAGTTAAACTGATTCATTCATTCAGTATCAGAATGAGGACCAGAAACAACTGTCTGTGAGGCCATGCAAGTCAGGCAGACCTGAGTTTCTATCCCATTTCACCCCTTCCTCACCTTTTGGCTTGGCTTCTTATCTGGTGCCATCTCCCTTAGGGGGTTCTGTGAGATGAAATGTATGTCAGGCTCCCACCCCCACATGTGCCCAAGCCCAGGCCTTCCCTTGTGGCCTCTCAAAACTCTTATTTATTGTTTGTTCTGTAAAGGAAAGAGGGCTGAGCCCAAAAGGAAGGGAATATATGCATATTTAATTCAGATAATGTCAACTCACACTCCCCCGCCACAGTTAAAATTCTCCGATGTCTTCTTTTTATAAAACTTGGATAAAATCCAAGCTCTTGCATATAGCCCACAAAGAGCTCCAGGATTTAGCCTCTGTCTCCTTCTGTAAGAACTTTTCTGCTTTCCACTCCCTCCACGAACCCCATCACTAGTCATACTTGTGCTGAGTCTTTGGGGAAAAAACTACTCACCACAAAATCCATCTTCCAATACCCACCCTATGTCCCCTCCTTTACGATCCCTCAATGCCCTCATTCCCCTTCCCAAAGATGCAATTTTTTAAAATGCCCACATTCTGCAAAAGCAGGGACCCTATTTTATTCACTTTTGTGCCTCCAGAACTTGATGCCTAGGTCCCAGAAGTGAACAATATTAAATCTGTCTTTAAAATTGAGAGACATTATAGTTTAGCAATAAAGGCTCTAGGATTAGATTCCTTGAGTTTAGATGTTGGCTCCACTATTTTCTAGTTTCTGTGGCTTTCGGCAACTTAATTAAGCTTTTTGCCCTTAGTTCCCTCATGTGTAAAACAGGAGTCATCATAATGCCTGCCTTCTGGGGCTGTGTTGAGAGTTAGTATATTTGAAACAACTAAAATAATGCCTGGCATGTGATTAGTGCTGTTATTATTAATAGATTAATATTAATATGTTATTATTATTATTATCTAAGCTACTACATAACAGGGGCAATATCTTTTCAACATAATTTATTAAACTCTAAATAACTACTACAGAGGGAAGCATTTTATATAGCACAAGAAAGCATAAGCTAATTTAATTCTCATTAAAAATTCTATTCAGCAAATATTCTGGTTCCCTACTAATGTAAAACACACTAGGTTATGCTCAGGGAGATATAACTAAGAATAAATCACGAGCCTAGGGCCTCCCTGGTGGCGCAGTGGTTGAGAGTCCGCCTGCCGATGCAGGGGATACGGGTTCGTGCCCCGGTCTGGGAGGATCCCATATGCCGCGGAGCGGCTGGGCCCGTGAGCCATGGCCGCTGGGCCTGCGCGTCCGGAGCCTGTGCTCCGCAACGGGGGAGGCCACAGCAGTGAGAGGCCCGCATACCGCAAAAAGAAAAAAAAAAAAAAAAAAAAAATTAAAAAATCACGAGCCTAGTCTTCAAGCTCTTACAATGGAAATGCAATGCAATGGAAAACACAGACACATACACACAGAATAGTAACACTTGTGGAGCTAAATGAAGACCAACCAAATGAGAACAAGGAAAGGATATTTATTCAGAGCCTGGTATAGCAAGTGAGTCAGCCACCACCACCTGCATTTGGTAGAGACTCAAAGGCAGGCTGAGGAGTGGGAAAGCTTCAGAGTGGGAAAAAGGAAAGGCTCAGTGTGCCCTGGTTGGAGACTGTTGGCTGTGGGCATGTTGGCTGTGGGCAGGCTAACCAGAATCGGGCATCCTATGTAAGTGCTTAGGGGTGTGTATTTGGCTTTCTCTGGTTGAGTCTAAGTTGGAAGTGGGGACACAATTAGGGAACCTGTCAGTTATTAACCAAATCCTGGACATTTTGAGTTGATCATTATAGGGATTATTGTTTGGTTTCCCATACCTATAACTAGAGATAACAGTCTGACTTCCTACAAGTCTGACTTACAGATTGGTTTCCTAAGCTGGTTGCTGCAGGTTGTGGGTCAAAGTTTTACTTTTATATGTGTTCTGACCATTATCTGCTTGTGTATTCAGTCTTTCACCCTGATATCAAGAGGGATCATTTTGCCACTGAAGACCTAGGTAAATTCAGCTTGAACCCATTATCTTCTGGTATTTAGTTCATTTTTCAAGATTTCTGCAAATTTCTAAGAGCCAATATCCCTCTGAGTTACTACTGAATTGTCTAAATTCTTCATGCCGCATCATGCAAGCCTTCACCTTCCTTAGCTCACACACTGATTAAGAAAAGTAGGCTCTGCTGCCTCCTTTCAAATCCCAGCTCAGCTTTTTAGTGATCATACAACCTTGAGCACACTGTTGAACATTTCAGTGTCCCAATTTCCTCATCTGTGAAAATGAATGAACAGCCATACCAATCTTGGGGGGAGGTTGGGGTCTGTTGTAAAACTTTACTGGGGAAGCTCCTGTAACACAGTAAGCATTCAGTAAATGTTAACCTTTATTATTCTTTCGTCTTCACGCCAGCCAGCACCCCACATGGGACATGGCCCCTTCTTCAGTTCCCTCCCATTTTCCTCTCCCTTTTCCCTGCCCTCACTGCCTGGAGATTTGGCCATAGGCAAAAGAGCTTATCCTTGAGTCATTTACAACATACCTGTTCTTGAGAAAAATAACTATAAATATGGGGACTACACAACAATTCTACAAACTACTTCACTCACATTTATGTTAAAAAACTCAAAGACCTGAACAAAAATGATTTTCTCAAAAAATATACATATACACAGCACAATAGAAGAGATGAAAAAGATCTAAGTAACTGAGCAAATTTAATGCACTCTATTGTATTCAAATTGGTGGATAAAAGATAATTCAGTAAATCATGTAGGGATAACAGTCTAATAATGTGGAAATAGTAATAATAGATTATTATTTCAGTCTGAATTTCAAATAAATTCCAAATGGGTCAAAGTTTGAAACATAAAGAATGAGGACTTCCCTGGCAGTCCAGTGGTTAAGACTTCACCTTCCAATGCAGAGGGTATGGGTTCGATCCCTGGTCAGGGAGCTGAGATCCCACATACCTCACAGCCAAAAAGCCAAAAACATAAAACAGAAGCAATATTGTAACAAATTCAATAAAGACTTAAAAAAACCCAAAAAAATCATAAAGAATGAAATTTGAAAAATAATACAAGAATATATGGAGTGATTTTATTTTATCTTGAAAAAGGTCTTTGTAAATAAGCAAGAAACAGTTCAAGGAAACCAGGAAGATTGATAATTGATTAAACACATTAAATTTTTATACAAGGACAAAAATTGCCATAAGCAAAATGACAATAATTGAAAAAAAATATTTACAATATACATCAGGTAATGTATTATTTTACTTATAAATAAAAATATTAATTTACTTATTAGTAAATAAAAGTATTTTAATTAAAAATCAATAAGGAAAATCTAACAGCCCAACAAAAATAAGTCAAATTCATCAGTAGGCAGTATATACAAAAAAATTACAATGGTTTATAACTGTATGAAAAGATACTCATTTTCACACAGTCAAGTATATACAAATTAAAATGCCAATTATATAATTATTTTTCACTTTGATTGTAAATATTAAAACATTTTTACATCTTTGTTGTGATATAATTCACATACTACTCAATTCACCCAATTAGAATATATTCACAGAATTGTGCAACCATCACACAATTTGAAAACATTTTCATCATCCTCAAAAGAAACCCTGTACCCCTTAGCAATCATTCCCTAATTCCTCCCAATCCTATATATCAGCCTCAGATAACCATTAATCTACTTTCTTCTTTGATGGATTTTCCTGTTCTGAACATTTCATATAAATGGAATCACAGTCATATCAATGGTCACAAAATGGCCTTTTGTGACCAGCTTCTTTCATTTAGCATGTTTTCAAGGTTCACCCATTTGGTAGCATATATCAGTATTCTTATTATTTTTAAATTGCTATATAATGTTCCATTTTATTTATTTATTCATCAATTGATGCACATTTGGGTTGTTTACAATTTTTGGCTATTATGAATAGTAATGCTATGAACATTCAAGCACAGCTTTGAATGGACATAGATATGTTGAGTATATGCCTGGAAGTGAAATTGCTGGGTCATATGGTATCTGCATGTTTAATATTTTGAGGTACAGCCAAACTACTTTCCAAAGCAGCTGTACCATTTTTCATTCCCACTACCAAAGCATGAGGGTTACAGTTTGTCCAGATCCTACCAACACTTCTTAACATCTTTTTTTCAATAGCTATTCTGAGAAATGTCTGTTTTGGGACTCTTTTTATTGCTGAGTTCAGAGTTGTTTATATACCCTTGCTATAAGTCTTTTATTACATAAATGGTTTGCAAATATTTTCTCCTATTTTGTGAATTGTCTTTCCATTGTCTTGATAGTGTCCTTTGAAGCACATAAGTTTTTAACAAAGATGGAACCAAATTACTTATTTTTCCTTCAATATTTGTGCTTTTCTAAGAATGCTTTGCCTAAACCAAGATTACAAAGATTTACTATGTTTTACTCTAAGAATTTATAATTTTAGAGTTTATTCTAGACTCTAACTTTAATTACACAAAATTATATGTCTATCCTTATGCCAGTACCACATTAGTTTATTACTATAGTTTAGTAAGTTTTGAAATCAGGAAGTGTTAGTTCTCCAACTTTGTTCTTTTTCAGAATTCTTTTAATTTTTTTGGTCCCTTTTATTTCCATATTCATTTTAGGATAAGCTTGTTAATCTCTAGAAAGAATTCAGTTGGGATTTTGAGGGGAATTGTGTTAAATCTCTAGATAATTTGGAGGGCCTTGCCATGTAACGTTTTGTTTTTTAATCAATTAACTTTAGACATCTTTCCATTATTTAGGTTTTTTCATTTAATTTCTGTAATTTATTTCAGCAATGTTTTGTAATGTTCAGTTTACAAATCATGCACTTCTTTGGCTAAGTAAATTTCTAAGTATTTCATTCTTTTTAATGCTATTGTAAGTGGAATTGTCTTCTTAATTTCATTTTTACATTTTTATTTCTGGTATATATAGAAATGCAACTGATTTTTGTATATTGATTCTTGTATCTTGCCTCCTTGTTGAACTCATTTATTAGTTCTCATGGTTTTTTACTGGATTTCTTAGGATTTGCTACAACTTGCAAAAAAGACAGTTTTACTTCTTCCTTTCTAATCTGGAAGATCTTTATTTCTTTTTCATGCCTTATTGATCTGGACTAGAATCTCCAGGGGCAAGAGTGGACATTTTTGTTTTGTTCTTGATCTTAAGAGGAAAACGTTTAGTTTTTACCATCAAGTATGATATTAGTACTGGGTTTTTATAGATGCCCTTTATCAGGTTGAGGAACTTCCCTTCTATTCCAAGTTTTGCAGTGTTTTTATCATGAAAGGTGTTGAATTTTGTCAAATGTTTTATCTGTGTCTTTTGAGATGAACCTGGTCTTTGTCTTTTATTTTATTGATATGGTGTATTACATTAATTGATTTTCAGACGTTAAATCAACCTTGCATTTCCTGAGATAAATCACACTTGTTTGTAATATATAATCCTTTTTTTAAGTGGTGCCAGATTTGGTTTGCTATTATTTTGTTGAGGATTTTTGCATCTAAACTTGTAAGAGGTATTGATCTACTGCCTTTCTCTTTTCTTGTGATGTCTTTCTCTAGTTCTGGTATCCAGGTAGTACTGATCTCATAGATAGAATTGAAAAGTTTTCCCTCCACTGTTATATTTTAAGAATAATTTGTAAAGAATTGTTAGTTCTTCTACAAATGTTTGATAAAATTTACCAGCAACTTCATATGGGTTTCAGATTTTCTTTTGAGAAGTTTTAGAATTAAAACTTCAATTTCTTTACTTATCATTGGTCTATTTGAGTTTTCTATTTCTTGTTGAGTCAGTTTTGATAGTTTGTGTTTTTCTGGAAATTTGTCCATTTCATCTAAGTTGTTTCATTTTTAAGCATATGACTGTTCATAGCATTAGTTTATAGTTCTTTTTATTTCTGTAAGTTTGGTAGTAATGTTACTTCTAAAGACTAAAACAATTTTTAGTACACAGTATTGACAATGCTGCAGAAAAAAGTTTGTATACTTGATGGTAGAGATTGTAAATTATAATTTGGTTAACTCTTCTTCAAGGACACTTTAACGTCAGATTCAACAGAACATGGTGGCAATTTAGATGTTGGTAGTAAGGAAGAATTAAAGAAAGCCCTGGGTTTTCAGCCTGAGTGATAAGGAGACTACTCTTGCATATACAAATAGAGGGAAATTGGGATGGATATCAGTTTTAAGGGGAAAGTAATGAATTTAATTATTAATTATTACATGTGATGGTTGTATGAGTTGTAAAGGTAAAAATGTAAGCAGATAGCCAGAAATTCAGAATTACTATTCAGAAGAGAAAAATTAGGGCATCTTTGTTGAAACAATACCTCTTTGTACCTACATAAATAATGAGGATTTTTGTTTTGTTTTGTTTTGGTTTGGTTTAGGTTTTTGATGAGTACAAGAGACAGAAGAACCAAAAAAAAAAAAAAAAGGCAGAATCTTGAGGCATACCTAAAATATAATTATGGAGTAAAAACACAGAAAGAAATTAATACCAGAAGTTGAGTGGTAACATTCACAGAGATAGAAGGAGAGCTAAGAATGGCATTGCAGGAACAAAGTAGGGAGAAACTATAAAGGACAGAAGAAATAGGGGTGTCAATTTGTCTGTGAAATCAAATAGGGTGATGACTGGAAAGAGGCTAGTTTGGTCCAACAAATAGGATGTCAAGTTTGGCTTTTGAAAGAGAAGTTGGTCTACCAGAAATGCATTTTTTCCCCAAAAGTTACCCATTTCAAATTGCATTTGTTACTGAAATTGCCTAAACAGAAATGTTTTCAAGTACTTGATTATACATTTCTTTTAAGTTCCAACATACAATCATTCTTACATCTCATAATTCCATTAACTGTATTTCTATGCTGAAACAGAAATCCAATATTTTTTGCAGTAGGTAAAGGAAAATGTTTATATGCTTTGCCAAATATTTATATCTCACTTTAAATGTTAGCAAACTGTTACCAAAAAATATCAGAAAATCAAATGGTCCCTAAAACCAAGATAAAATGTTTCCGACTGAAAGGTAATATTGGGAGCTAAAATTTACCTTGGCATAAAATTCATCCTGTGAATGGAGAGTACTAAAATCAGACTCTTACTCTCTTGTGAAAAATTTAAAAAGGCTACATTATCCCCTAAATAGTAACTGTCTGGATGCCTGACCAGAATGTATTCCATCTGGTCCTTGGTTTAGGCAAGTAGAGATGTAATGTAAGTTGTAGCAAATTAGAAACATTAAGCCACATAAAAATGTCATTTTGAAATTGTTAGGACATTCTCAGAAAACTGTGATTCAGTAAAATATGATGTGGAAAGCATTCACTTTGCCCAAGGGGACAAGGGGGCCATAGCTTTCCGTTCAGGGTGTGCACTCTCCAACTGGAGCTCTGTTGCCCTTGACTCTTCCTGTCTCAAGATGGGATGATCACCAATCAGGAAGCCATCTGCCTCTCAGCACACCTGAACACCTGAAGCTGCTATGGCAAGGCCAGATCCCCAAGCAGTCTTTCGCCTGCACAAGGCTTCCCTGCATTACTGAAATTCAATCCCACTGATTGCTCCAAAGGTCTAGAGACATGGCTAATGGCACTAGTCCTTGTTGCTGAATGGGACCTTGAAAAGTCTCAACTGTAAAACAAGTTGCATGGATAAAGAGGTTAACTTTAAAATTCCACTGAAAGTTTAAATTATACCATAAAAAAAAGTTTCCTTCTTTTGCTAAAAGCAAAAGAAGCACTTTGCTGTTTCATGATATCTACACTGGAATCAGCTAAGTTTTCTAAGTTTTCCTAAGATTAATCTTCAGGTAAATGACAATAACCATTGGTCAGAATCCAGTCTAACTTGTTTAAATTTTAGAAATGAAAGTTGTAAGGCTAAAGAAGTGAATAAGTTCTCTTATTTTCATTTTTTTGTTTAACCACCCAGGCAAAGCTATTTATAACAGAACTACTTGAAAAAAAAAAAGGAACAGGTGTAAAACCTCAGGTTGACCCCCTCCCTCAAAATGTTTCCAGACTTAGAAAACCAGGGTCTATGGCAAGATGAAAGGTAGATTTTCTGAGCAAACCAGAACACTGAAGTCTGGACAGACTCTTCCACTTTTCACTCTCTACTTCTCCCATTCTCCACTAACCACCTCTCTCTGTTCAATTAGGGGAAGGGAGGCAAGGACCTATTCATGGAGTAGTGGGGGAGGGAACTGGCAGAGACACATAACCTCCTGTGAATTGTGTGAGGTACTGCAGGTTGGGGAAGAGACCACGGTCCTTGGCAGCAATGTTTGCTGGTAGGTTTTCATATATTCCATGAGTTCACAGTATCATATATCAGAATATGGGAATAAGAGAAGATGTTATCTCTGCAGAGGTGAATTGTACCATGTAAATATCTACTAGAAACCACCTTTTAATTGTACAGCCAAGATGAGATTCAACAATCTCTCAAGACAACAGAGAATCCACACACTCTGACTTTTGAGGGAATATGACTAGATCATATCTATTATGAGAATAAGAAGAGAAGATTAAAATAAGAATTGAGGGAAAAATGTAACCTATCAAGAGGAAGGAAAAATCATCCCTTCAAACTAGAGGGAGCAACGTCTATAGTTTTGAAGGGAACAATTCTCTACTCGACAATTTATGCCCAACCAAGTGGTCTTCCTTTTGTGAAGGTGGCATAAAGACATTCTCAGAAATGTAAGACCCCAGAAAATATGCCAGATATGCACTCTTTAAAAAAAAAACCTCTTAATATTAAGGGATGAAAGAAATAAAATTAAAAGATAAAAATGGGGAGAATTTTTTATATAAACAGTCTACCAATAAGCACTGAAATCAGTTCAATGTGGAGATTATGCCAAAGAATTATGCATTTTGTTACAACATGGAAAATAAATACCCAAATCAATTCTTGAAAAGTAAGAGACTTAATATAAAAAGAGCAGTTTAGGGGAGGACCTTCGAGATGGTGGAGGAGTAAGACGTGGAGATCACCTTCCTTCCTACAAATACATCAGAAATACATCTACATGTGGAACAACTCCTACAGAACACCTACTGAATGCTGGCAGAAGACCTCAGACTTCCCAAAAGGGTCTTGGTGCTCCAGCCAGGTGTCAGGCCTGAGCCTCGGAGGTGGGAGAGCCAAGTTGAGGACAATGAACAACCAGAGACCTCCAAGCCCCAAGTAATATCAATCAGCGAGAGCTCTCCCAGAGATCTCCATCTCAACATTAAGCCCCAGCTCCACTCAACGACCAGCAAGCTCTAGGGCTGAACACACCATGCCAAACAACTAGCAAGACAGGAACACAACACCACCCACTAGCAGAGAGGTTGCCTAAAATCATAATAAGTTCACAGAAACCCCAAAACACACCAATGGATTCAGTCCTGTCCACCAGAAAGACAAGATCCAGCCTCATCCGCCAGAACACAGGCACCAGTCCCCTCTACCAGGAAGCCTACACAACCACTGAACCAACCTTAGCCACTGGGGGCAGACACCAAAAACAATGGGAATTATGAACATGCAGCCTGTGAAAAGGAGACCCCAAACACAGTAAGTTAAGTAAAATAAGGCAAAGAAATACACAGCAGATGAAGGAGGAAGGTAAAAACACACCAGACCAAACAAATGAAGAGGAAATAGGCAGTCTACCTGAAAAATAATTCAGAGTAATGAAAGTAAAGATGATCCAAAATCTTGGAAATAGAATGGAGAAAATACAATAAACATTTAACAAGGACCTAGAAGAACTAAAGAGCAAACAAACAATGATGAACAACACAATAAATGAAATAAAAAATTCTCTACAAGGAATGAATAGCAGGATAACTGAGAAAGAAGAACAGATAAGTGACCTGGAAGATAAAATAACTACTACAGAGCAGAATAAAGAAAAAAGAATGGAAAGAATTGAGGACAGTCTCAGAGACCTCTGGGACAACATTAAACACAGCAACACTCGAATTATAGGGGTTCCAGAAGAAGAAGAGAAAAAGAAAGGGACTGAGAAAATATTTGAAGAGATTATAATTGAAAACTTCCCTAATATGGGAAAGGAAATAATTAGTCAAGTCCAGGAAGCACAGAGAGTCCCACACAGAATAAATCAAAGGAGAAACATGCCAAGACACATAGTGACCAAATTGACAAAAATTAAATACAAAGAAAAAATATTAAAAACAGCAAGGGAAAAGCAACAAATAACATACAAAGGAATCCCCATAAGGTTAACAACTGATCTTTCAGCAGAAACTCTGCAAGCCAGAAGGGAGTGGCAGGACATATTTAAAGTGATGAAAGGGAAAAACCTACAACCAAGGTTACTCTACCCAGCAAGAATCTCATTCAGATTTGATGGAGAAATTAAAACCTTTACAGACAAGCAAGCGCTAAGAGAATTCAGCACCACCAAAGCAGCTTTACAACAAATGCTAAAGGAACTTCTCTAGTCAGGAAACACAAGAGAAGGAAAAGACCTACAATAACAAACCAAAAACAATTAAGAAAATGGGACTAGGAACATACATATCGATAATTACCTTAAATGTAAATGGATAAATGCTTCAACCAAAAGACACAGACTGGCTGAATGGATACAAAAACAGGACCCATATATATGCTGTCTACAAGAGACCCACTTCAGACCTAGGGACACATACAGAAAGTGAAGTGATGGAAAAAGATATTCCATTCAAATGGAAATCAAAAGAAAGCTGGAGTAGAAATTCTCATATCAGACAAAATAGACTTTAATATAAAGACTACTACAAGAGACAAAGAAGGACCCTACATAATGATCAAGGGATCAATCCAAGAAGAAGATATAACAATTGTAAATATTGATGCACCCAACATAGGAGCACCACAATACATAAGACAAATGCTAACAGCCATTAAAGGGGAAATTGACAGTAACACAATCATAGTAGGGGACTTTAACATCCCACTTTCATCAATGGACACATCATCCAAAATGAAAATAAATAAGGAAACACAAGCTTTCAATGATACATTAAACTAGATGCACTTAATTGATATTTATAGGACATTCCATCCAAAAACAACAAAATACACTTTCTTCTTAAGTTCTCATGTAACATTCTCCAGGATAGATCATATCTTGGGTCCCAAATCAAGTGTTGGTAAATTAAGAAAACTGAAATCATATCAAGTATCTTCTGTGACCACAATGCTATGAGACTAGATATCAATCACAGAAAAAAAACTGTAAAAAATGCGAACACATGGAGGTGAAACAATATGCTACTAAATAACCAAGAGAACACTGAAGAAATCAAAGAGAAAGCAAAAAATCCCCTAGAAACAAATGACAATGAAAACATGATGGCCCAAAACCTATGGGATGCAGCAAAAGCAGTTCTAAGAGGGAAGTTTATAGCAATACAACCCTACCTCAAGAAACAAGAAAAATCTCAAATAAACAACCTAACCTTACACCTAAAGCAATTAGACAAAGAAGAAGACAAAAAAAAAAAAAAAACCCCAAAGTTAGCAGAAGGAAAGAAATCATAAAGATCAGATCAGAAATAAATGAAAAAGAAATGAAGGAAACAGTAGCAAAGATCAATAAAAATAAAAGCTGGTTCTTTGAGAAGATAAACAAAATTGATAAACCACTGGCCAGACTCATCAAGAAAAAAAGGGCGAAGACTCAAATCAACAGAATTAGAAATGAAAAAGGAAAAGTAACAACTGACACTGCAGAAATACAAAGGATCATGAGAGATTACTACAAGCAACTATATGGTGATAAAATGGACAACCTGGAAGAAATGGGAAAATTCTTAGAAAAGCACAACCTTCCGAGACTGAACCAGGAAGAAATAGAAAATATAAACAGGGCTTCCATGGTGGCGCAGTGGTTGAGAGTCCGCCTGCCGATGCAGGGGACATGGGTTCGTGCCCTGGTCTGGGAAGATCCCACATGCCGCGGAGCAGCTGGGCCCATGAGCCATGGCCACTGAGCCTGTGTGTCTGGAGCCTGTGCTCCGCAGTGGGAGAGGCCACAGCAGTGAGAGGCTCACATACTGCAAAAAAAAAAAAAAAAAAGAAGAAAAGAAAAGAAAATATAAACAGACCTATCACAAATAATGAAATTGAGACTGTAATTAAAAATCTTCCAACATACTAAAGCCCAGGACCAGATGTCTTCACAGGTGAATTCTATCAAACATTTAGAGAAGAGCTAAGACCTATCCTTCTCAGACTCTTCCAAAATATATCAGAGGGAGGAACACTCCCAAACTCATTCTACGAGGCCACCATCACCCTGATACCAAAACCAGACAAAGATATCACAAAAAAAGAAAAGTACAGACCAATATCACTGATGAATACAGATGCAAAAATCCTCAACAAAATACTAGCAAAGAGAATCCCAACAGCACATTAAAAGGATCATACACCATGATCAAGTGGGTTTTATCCCAGGAATGCAAGGATTCTTCAATATATGCAAATCAATCAATGTGATACACCATATTAACAAACTGAAGGATAAAAACCATATGATGATCTCAATAGATGCAGAAAAAGCTTTTGGTAAAATTCAACAGTGATTTATGATAAAAACTCTCCAGAAAGTGGGCATAGAGGGAACCTGCCTCAACATAATAAAGGCTATATATGACAAACACTCTCAACACTATTACTCAACATAGTTCTGGAAGTTTTAGCTACAGCAATCAGAGATGAAAAAGAAATAAAAGGAATCCAAATTGGAAAAGAAGAAGTAGAACTGTCACTGTTTGCAGATGACATGATACTATACATAGAGAATCCTAAACATGCCACCAGAAAACTACTAGAGGTAATCAATGAATTTGGTAAGGTTGCAAGATACAAAATTAATGCACAGAAATCTCTTGCATTCCTATACACTAATAATGAGAAATCTGAAAGAGAAATTAAGGAAACACTCCCATTTACCATTGCAACAAAAAGAATAAAATACCTAGGAATAAACCTGCCTAGGGAGAGAAAAGACCTGTATGCAGAAAACTATAAGACACTGATGAAAGAAATTAAAGATGATACCAAAAGATGGAGAGATATACCATGCTCTTGGATTGGAAAAATCAATATTGTGAAAATGACTATACTACCCAAAGAAATCTACAGATTCAATGCAATCCCTATCAAACTACCAATGGCATTTTTCACAGAACTAGAATAAAAAATTGCACAATTTGTATGGAAACACAAAAGACCCCGAATAGCCAAAGCAATCTTGAGAAAGAAAAACGGAGCTGGAGGAATCAGGCTCCCTGACTTCAGACCATACTACAAAGCTACAGTAATCAAGACAGTATGGTACTGGCACAAAAACAGAAATATAGATCAATGGAACAAGACAGAAAGTCCAGAGATAAACTCATGCACATATGGTCACCTTATCTTTGGTAAAGGAGGCAGGAATATACAATGGAGAAAAGACAGTCTCCTCAATAAGTGGTGCTGGGAAAACTGCACAGCTACATGTCAAAGAATGAAATTAGAATACTCCTTAACACCATACACACAAAAAAACACCAAATAGATGAAAGACTTAAATGTAAGGTCAGACACTGTAAAACTCTTAGAGGAAAACCTAGGCAGTACACTCTATGACAGCAATCACAGCAAGATCCTTTTTGACCCACCTCCTAGAGAAATGGAAATAAAAAGAAAAATAAATAAATGGGACCTAATGAAACTTAAAAGTTTTTGCACAGCAAAGGAAACCATAAACAAGGCAAAAAGACAACCCTCAGAATGGGAGAAAATATTTGCAAAGGAAGCAACTAACAAAGGATTCATGCTCCATAATATACAAGCAGCTCATGCAGCTCAATATCAAAAAGAACAAACAACCCAATCCAAAAATGGGCAGAAGACCTAAATAGTCATTTCTCCAAGGAAGGTATACAGATTGCCAGCAAACACATGTTAAGGATGCTCAACATCATTAATCGTTAGAGAAATGCAAATCAAAACTACAATGAAGTATCACCTCACACCAGGCAGAATGGCCATCATCAAAAATCTACAAATAATAAATGCTGGAGAGGGTGTGGAGAAAAGGGAACCCTCTTGAACTGTTGGTGGAAATGTACATGGATACGGCCACGATGGAGAAGAGTATGGAGGTTCCTTAAAAAACTAAAAATAGAACTACCTTATGACCCAGCAATCCCACTACTGGGCATATACCCTGAGAAAACCGTAATTCAAAAAGAGTCATGTACCAAAATGTTCATTGCAGCTCTATTTACAATAGCCAGGTCATGGAAGCAACCTAAGTGTCCACCAACAGATGAAATGTATAAAGAAGATGTGGCACATATATACAATGGAATATTACTCAGCCATAAAAAGAAACGAAATTGAGTCATTTGTAGTGAGGTAGATGGACCTAGAGTCTGTCATACAAAGTGAAGTAAGTCAGAAAGAAAAAACAAATACCGTATGGTAAACGATATGGAATCTAAAAAAAAAAAAAAAGGTTCTGTAGAACCTAGGGGCAGGACAAGAATAAAGATGCAGATGCAGAGAATGGACTTGAGGACACAGGGAGGGGGAAGGGTAAGCTGGGACGTAGTGAGAGAGTGGCATTGACATATATACGCTATCAAATGTAAAACAGATATTGGGAAGCAGCCACATAGCACAGGGAGATCAACTTGGGGCTTTGTGACCACCTAGAGGAGTGGGACAGGGAGGGTGGGAGGGATACACAAGAGGGAGGGGATATGGGGATATATGTATACGTATAGCTGATTCACTTTGTTATAAAGCAGAAACTAACACAACAATGTAAAGCAATTATACTCCAATAACGATGTTAAAAAAAATAAAGAGCAGTTTAATGCTAATAATTTGAATTAAATTCTGAACCCTCACTTCATAAATAAATTGATCAGTAGTAGGCCAATGTTGAAAATTAACTTTATCATAGAAAATTATTTGGTTGTAAGCCTTACCTTTATGAGGCTGCTCTGCAACCATAAATGCTACAGTAGAAAGTACATTAAGAAGCAACAAGTACTAAAGTGTTTGATAATGTTTGATAATTATCATTATCATTTGATAATGATAATAAAGTGTTTAATAACCTCTTATACTGGGCCCTGATAAAAAGCTTATATAATCAATAATCAATCATATCTGAAGATTCTTTTTCCAGTCTTTTAAAATAAAACACAATGACAACAACAACAATTCCTTTTTTTTCTTCTAAACAACAGGAGGAATCATCCATTTACTGGTTAATATCTGAAGAATGATAATGAGGAACCCAGGTTACACATGGGAGCATCAAGAAGGAAATGAGGTGCCAGAAACCAACCTCATAGTTTTAAGAATTACAGAGCAGAGGGGCATATAACCATATTCCCACTTGAACTCTGAGAAGAATCAGCTACAATGATTGCCTTGTATCATCCTGGGACAGCCAGAGAAGAACACAAATGCCATTTTGGCTTCTGCTTAGGCAGAGAAAAAGCCTGAGAGGCTAGTCTCAAGCTCCTCATTCACAACCAGGAGTAATTTCGGAAGGAGGTTCCCCTGAGTTCTAGAAGAGGTTAGGGGTAGTTGTAAAAGGAGGCATCAACGAAGTTGACAGAACCAAAAGGTCTGGTGTCAGAACAAGGCTGGCACAGATTACTCAGACTTTGAAATCAGAGGCCCTGCCAAAGACCCCACAATTTAGCAAAGGATGCATTAGTACATAAGCCAATAGCCAAAGTTCCAACTGGATGAACAAACTCAGCAAGGAATCTTGAAGACTGGGACAACACCATTAGGCGTTCATTTACCCAATGATTAAGTTACTGATCACCTACTATGGGCAGTGTTCTGGGTACTGGGTCACAGTCATGAGAAAAAAAAAATAGCTAAAGTACCTACCCTCATGAAGCTCAGATTTTAATGAAGACAATTGCTTACTTATCCTGAAAGGTAAAATATTTAAGTGTCATGTTCAAAATGCTATGCATAAAAATAAAGCATGGAATGGGTAAAAGGAATGTGTGTTAGGAGAGGAGTACTGTGATTTATAGTAGGATTGTCAGAGAAGATTTCCCTAAAGAGGAACAAAGACCTAAAAAATGGGGCAGGAGGGAGCCACATGGTACAGTAGAGCAGAAGTATCCCCAGCCAAGGGAAAGCAAAGGCAAAAGCCCTGAGAGAGGAACACACATAGAGTGAAGAAAGAGGGGAAAGGGGAGGGGGACAGGATGTCAGTGTGGTGATCAGGAGTGAGGTCAAGTAGGGCCGGCTTTCCAGGCCCTGCAAGGAACTTGGATTTTACTCTGAATAAGATAGTAAGTTACTGGAGAATTTTGAGCAGAATAGTGGCAAGATCTAAAGGAGGCCTCCTGCTCTTACCTAATAATAAAGTTTAAAAGGTGAAATAAAATGTATTTTGGAGGGCTTGCATCTACCTCAAGGCCAGGAAACTTGAGGCTCTTTTCTTTATCTCCAAAAAAATGATCAAAATTATTCAAGGGACATTACTATTATGAGAAATTTAATTAGGAATTTCCTGAGTTCTAAGACTTTGAATTTGGGACTTAACTCTATAATAAATGAGAAAAACATTCCTATAGCTACAAAATACTCTTAGGTACAAATTTATGTTGTTTGCATTTGGTGATCCCAGATAAAATTTAATTCTCATAGCATATTTGAGAAGTGAAAATATGACAGTTATAACTAACATCCCATCTTAAAGAATGCAGGTTGATTCTTTGAACATTACAATACTCTTCAGCCCCTCATCTTAGAGCAAGAAAAATTTGCGGTGACCTTAGGTCTCCCAAGTCTGAAGCAGAGCAGTAACCTGAAAAGGTTAACTGCTTTATTGTAACCCAATTAAAAAATGGGCAAAGAATCTGAATGTGTATTTTTCCAAAGACATACAGATGGCCCATAGGTACATGGAAACATGCTCAGTATCAATAATTATCAGGGAAATAGAAATCAAAACCATAATAAGATATCACCTCACACCTGTCAGGAAGGCTATCATCAAAAAGACAGATAACAAATGCTGACAAGGATGTGGAGAAAAGGGAACGCTTGTACACTATTGCTTTGAATGTTGATGGATATTGGGGTTTTTCCAATTCTTAACTATTACAGCACAATGCTTCTATGAGAATCCTGGTCCACGTAAATAGTGCATATGTGTATTTACTAGGTAAAATTCTAGGGTATTTGCCCACTAGTAGAATTGCTGGATTATAGATTTTACATATTTTCATATTCACAGGTAATGCCAAACTATTTCCAAATTGATCATGTCAATTTATACTCCCACCAGCAATGTGCAAGTGTTCTCATTTCTCTACATCCTTGATACTCCTTGGTATTGTCGGACTTTTAGTTTTTTTCCCTAATCTGGTGGAAATATAATGGTATGTTAATTTGATTTTCATTTGTATTTCCCATGAGACTAAGCATCTTTTCATGTGTTATTTTGGCCATTTGGGATTCGTATTTTACGATGTTCTTGTTCAGGTTCGTTCACTCCTTAACAGTTATTGCTGACAGATGTTCAGATATACTACATGTTTTTGCTTACACTCTTTTTAACTGATCTATGCTTTGTTTTCCATGATCTTTGGTTTCACTAAAAGTTGTCAAAGTGTGGATTTCTTCTCATTTAATCTGCTTGGGGTTGGTTCAGATTCTTGAATATGATGCTGAGATCCCTCCTTCATCAATTTTAGAAGATTCCTGGCCATTTGTCTTCAAATATTGCCTCTACTCTACGCTCTCTTCTCCTTTTTAGACTCCAATTTGACAAATGTTAGACTTTTCACCGGTTCTCACAATGCCTCTTAACCTGTCCTTCATAATTTTTATCTCTTTGCCTCTTTGTGCTGTATTCTGGCTAATGTTTTTCAGATCTAATCTTCAACTCACTAAATCTTTCTTTTGTCAGAGCATTTTCTTTCATAAATTTATTAATTTATTATTTATTTTTGGCTGCATTGGGTCTTTGTTTCTTTGCCCCTTGGAGGGAGGGGGGCTGGGGGGACTACTTTACATTGCAGTTGTGCAGGCTTCTCATTGCATTGGCTTCTCTTGCTGCAGAGCACAGGCTCTAGGTGCGCGAGCTTCAGTAGTTGTGGCTCCCGGGCTCTAGAGCGCAGGCTCAGTAGTTGTGGCGCATGGGCTTAGTTGCTCTGCCGCATGTGGGATCTTCCCGGACCAGGGCTTGTACCTGTGTCCCCTGCACTGGCAGGCAGATTATTAACCACTGCGCCACCAGGGAAGCCCAGAGCATTTTCTGTTAAAAATGTCCTTTGACATTTTATTCCAATTATATCCTTTATTTCTAGATATTTTCTTTGGTTATTTTTCAAAGCTGCTTTGTCATTTGCTGTAGTTCCTTATACCCTAATGAACATTTTCAAACTTGGTTTTAATTTATTATAAGAGATTAAACATATTTTGTAAATTGTGTCTGATATTCCATTGTCCTTAAAATTCTTGAGAGTCTGTTTCTGCTGGTTCTTCCTCATGGTGCTTTCAGTTATTTTTGATTGTGGACTTCTTAATTGCCTTAGAGTTTATTGTGGAAAGTCACTGGGGACTGGCAAGACAATGGGTTCTTGAAGAGATTTGCATTTCCTTCTGCCAGGTGGGACACCAACAATTTGGGATCTCTCTAAATTAAATTCTCAGTTTGAGATTTTTGACTACCCACATGTTGTGTATTTAAGTATTCTCTTGGTTTGTGGCTTTAACTCTCAACAGTTTCCTTTGCCCTCCCATTCTGCTCCTATGTTTGAAAGGGTCCACTTTCTTTTTAGGCCCATGATTGGGGATGTAATTTCCCCAATTTACTTTTATATTGAGAGTGTTGCCATTTGGGGGTCTCAGATGTACAGGGAGGGTGAAGCTATCTATCAGAATTTTCAACATGGGTGGAACTTTGACTTTGTCTCTTTTTGCATCCATGTGAGATCATAAAAAATAATGTTCATGGTAATCTAGTGTAAGTTAATTTAAATATCCTCAAAGTAAAATCCTGCTGCAGTGGTCCACTTAGTTCCCAGTCCTTAGACTAATAATTCCTTACTCTCTGGTCAACTCATTGATCCTTTTAAGAGTTATTTTATATCTTATCCAAGAAGTTTAGCTGTTTTTAGTACCAGAAAGAAAAAGGTTGCATTGGTTTTCTTTTAAGTCCATTTACTATCCTGGTTGGCTTATTCCATATCTAAAGAATTCTACCATCCTGCCCATCTCCATGTCATGATGGAGGCAGAGACTGAAGTGCTGCAGCTGCAAGCCAAGGGATGCCCTGGATTTCTGGCAAGCTACCAGAATTAGAAAGAGGCAGGGGAATAGTCTCCCCTATAGGTTTCAGAGGGAGGATGGACTTGGTGACACCTTGATTTCAGTCTTCTGGCCTTCAGAACTGTGAGACAATAAATTTCTGTTATTTTAAGCCATCTTGTTTATGGTACTTTCTTACCACAGCTCTAGGAAATGACTACAAAATAATCCATTTAGAATGAAAGGATCTCCAGAAGAGGTGATTGTCTTATGGGCTTGAGAGTTTATGCCCTGAGAAGAGGAAAGGCAGGAAGAAAAGCCTTTCTCAGTGTTCTCCCTAGTATTGAATCTGTCAGGAAGTTAGGGTGTTCTATTATTTGTACACAACCACTGATGTTTCATAAACTGGTATTTGAAATACTTTCTGACAAAGATTTAGTACGAGTTTGTTATATGTGGGAAAGAATACCAGTGTGAAGTAATACTATTTTCTTGTGGTATTTGACAACCACATGGAACATTGTTACAACTAGAAAGCAGGCTGCTATGGTGTTGCTTCTTTTCAATTACTAGTTGAAATAAAAATGAGTGCCAGAACCCCACTTTGGCAACTAATAGCCAAAAACAGCAAGCCAGTGCACCTAGGAAGGCTCTCCAGAGGACAGTACGGGACCACTATTTAATTTCCAAATCTTGTGCAGGATGGGGCTAAAAGAGTATGCAGGGGCTGATCATGTGAGGCTTTGCAGATCATGTTAAGGGAAGACGTTAAAGTGTTTTATATGTATGCTAGGGAGTTGGATCTCAGAGGAAAACTGGCAGAGATACAAGCCTGTGAACACTCTGAGGATTGCCACAAACTAAAACAAAGGGCTCACTGAGACAAAGTACACAGACAGAAAAGGCAGGAGGCCTTGGGATCAGGGGAACCTGATGCTCAGAGACTTTCATTAACTTGCCCAATATTGTACTCCTTTCATACCTGTTACCACATTCTCCTGGGGTCTTCACTATGAAAGGAGGGCTCTGTTTAAAAATGGTTCTGCTGGCATTATTTACAATGGCCAAGTTCTGTAAGCAACCTAAGTGTCCAACAACAGATGAATTAATAAAGAAGATGTGGTGTATATATAGAATGGAATACTACTCAGTCATAAAAAAGAATGAAAGTTTGCAATTTG
Organism: Mesoplodon mirus; assembly: GCF_964341445.2. NCBI lineage: Eukaryota > Metazoa > Chordata > Mammalia > Artiodactyla > Ziphiidae > Mesoplodon > Mesoplodon mirus. Next base: position 77,469,950 of record NC_138980.1, read on the forward strand.
CAGCAACATGGATGGACATGGAAGGCATTCTGCTAAGTGAAATAAGTCAGACAGAGAAAGAAAAATACTATATAATATCACTCATATGTGGAATCTAAAAAACACAATAAACTAGTGAATAAAACAAAAAAGAAGCAGACTCACAGATACAGAGAACATACTAGTGGTTACCAGTGGGGAGAGGGAGGAGGGAGGGGCAATATAGGGATATGGGGGGAAAAGGGTTCTTATAGGATTATATGAAATCATGTTTGTAAAACTTTTGAAAGTTGTAAAGCACTATAGAATTTAAATAATCTTTCACTCAATTAAAGAAAAACTAAAAAACAATTAAATTAAAAAAGAATGGTTCTGCTATGTTAACTCTAAGCCTCAAAGTTTTCCATAGAAGAAAATGTGGCTCTTTTAACAAGCAGGTTCTCCCAATTAGAATAAAATGGTATACAAAGCACAGTGAAGGGGGACTTCCCCAGTGGTCCAGTGGTTAAGACTCTGCCTTCCAATGCAGGGGTACGGGTTCAATCCCTGGTGGGGGAACTAAGATCCCACATGCCGTGCCCTGCGGCCAAAAGAAAAAAAAAAAAAAAAAAAGCACAGTGAAGGGTTTTCCTCAAAAATAAAAAGAAAGAAATCATCACAACCTGGGCATGCATATCCCTAAGGAGATAATTAGCATCTTTTGTTGCTGATCTTGCAAAGTCAAGGTTGAAGACTGAAGGAGTTGAAAGTGGTCTGAGGAGTATTATTCAGTAAAAAGGAGGTGGCTCACACTCATATAGGAACTGCACTCAATGCATACTCAAGGCAAGCCTTTATCAAATAAGAAATTGCCTGCTCAATACCTGAAAGCACTTTGTAGCAGAAACTTGTGAAAAATATCTTGAGTGAAAAGTCAGGATAATTAAATACTGATTAATAGTAGTTGAGTTTAATGAAAAACACATCACAAGCAAGGATATCAAAATTCACTCTCTATTTTGCATTAGCTTGATAGTACTCAGCAAAATCATGACTACAGGTATAATTATTTTGGTAAATATTATATTTTTTGATGAAAAGTTCATATCACCTAAATATTATGCTCTATCTCATCTCTTAAAACTCTTCATACCTGAAAGTCATTGAGTTTCCACAGCTTTTGATGGAAAAGCTGCCATTCTCCGGGAAGCATTAGTTTCCCCACTCTTCCAGAGAAACCTCTGTGAACACCAGTTTACCTTCCACCCTCCAGAGATCCATTTCTACTCTCCTACATGGCAAAAGGAGTTGACTGTAATCTCTGCTATAATATACATCCTCCTATTCATTCCTGATCTTGCTGCACTCAGGCTTTTGCCCTCACTGCTGTATTTAAATGGCATGTTTTCGAGAACACCCATGACTCAATGACCTCTTTATTGCTAAATCCAGTAGTCAATTCTCAATTCTCATTTCATTTGCCTTATGAGTGGCATTTGTCACAGATAGTGATACCCTTTGGCCATGAAACATTTTCTCCCTTGATTTACAGGACATCACACACTTGTGTGTTCCTTCCCCTTTGCTCACTGGCCTGTTCCTTATCTTGGTTCTTCCTCATCAAAATGACCTCTGAAAGTTGGAACACCTTAGTGCTTGGATTTCTCTTCTCTGTCTCCGTTCCCTTTCTTGGTGATCCCATCTAGTTTCATGATTTTAAACTCCATTTATTTGGACAACTCCCAGATGTATATCCCCAGACCAGATGTTGCTCCAGAATTTTAGACTCTTGTGATCAACCAGTTAGTTGACATCTAAAATGAAAGAGTTCTTGGTCGTTTGAAAACTGATAGAAGTATTTTAAAAATACAACAGAGGATTGAAAGATAAAATGGAAGATATTGCCTATAAAGAATTAAAAGTCAAAATAACAAAAATTTTGTCAAAAAGAATAAAAAATTGACAATCTATTCAAGAAATTCAACATTCTACTACTAAAAGTTATATTAATAGAGAGTAAAGGAATGGAGAAAGGGAAATGACAAAAAAGGATGATATAATAATTTTCCATAATAAAACAAATCCATAGATCTCTATATAAAAAGCTTCTATGAATGCATAGCAGAATAAGTTTTTAAAAAATCTATACCAGTGCACATCATTGTAAGAATATCTCTAGAGATAAAGGTAAGATTCTGAAAGTTTCCAAACAGAAAAGCAAGGTATTATATGAAGGAGTAATCATTAGAATGGCATATGGTTTTGGACTTTTCAAAATAGCAATACTGTAAGCTAGAAAATAATTCATTCAACAATGATTTATTGAATACCTACTCTGTACCAGGCACTATGTTAGGTGCTGACAATAGAGGGATGCCTTTGAAATTCTGAGTGAAAGTAATTTCTTACCTAAAATAAGACTCTCTACTCAAGGAGACTAAAGTATATAAACAACAACAACTATACATCTTATCAACTATTGCTCAGGAAGCTACTGGAGCATATGGACCACCAAAATAAAGTTTGTAAACCAAGAAAGAGGAATTCAGGATTCAGGGGATGAGGAATGTGGATGAGGAACAGGCATGTCAGGGTGATTGATTGGAAGGAATGTCCTGGGACAAAAAATGGTTCATATTCAAAAAGGGATATTTGAGTGGGGAAAATAGAACTTATTGATTATCTATAGTGTTTAATTATTTTGAGAAGTTTCAGAATTCTATTAATTCTAAAAGGCCAAATTGTAAGTGCTGTAAGTAGCAGACTCTGGGAGTGAGACTTGGGGTACTTTTATCATTACAAGCTGTATAAAAAGATCTGACTTTAAATTATGATCATTTATTACTTAATAAAAATAATAAGTGCACATTTTTAGATGAACTGAATTAAAACAAAAATACGCCAGTTAAGGCAAAACCAAGATCGTGTTCTCCCTATTTTTCCTTAAGCCTAACTTAATTACAAAAAGATGAATTTGTTGCTTTGCTTTCGAATAATCATGATGTTTTGATTTCCAATACCATTGCTACTGTCTACTTTAGGATATTTTTAATAGAAGAACATCAGTTTCCATACACAGAAAAGCAGATTCTGCAAGGTAAGGACTGACATGAAGTTTACGACCTCCATAAACAATTGCATCATGCTATTCAGCCTATATTTTCTTAAGAAGGAAGATAACGTTTTCTTTATCAATGCAAGCCCAAACAGCCTATAAATTATGCTATGCCTGTGTCCTGGTTCACAGAGAACTACAGTCCATCTGGAACCAAGTAGGAATGGAGCTATATAAAGACTCTCTAACTCAATGTAAATTATAGTGAGAAAAATATTTCCACCTTGCTGTACTTGAAGTACTGGTCCATTCCTTTCTTATACTTTGATATGCATGGCAGCCAACTGACTGGCTATCAGGTACCCAGGAAATTTTTATACTTATTCCCCAATAAATAAAATTCAGTAGAAATAAGAACCATAATAAAAATAGGTGACTTTGATTAATTTAAAGTTAAAAAGCTACTGTTGGAGTCCAAATTTCCTCATGTGCATATAGTGAGAATCCAATGTCTGTAGTATGTATGTGGTTGTAAGAACATAGAAAATTGGAAGTATTAATGTGTTCAGAATGTGAATAACCTTTTCACCCCAAGAAACCTGAATTCAAGGATGGTTAACCACAGAAACGAAAATATCTTGGGTGGTCTAACTCTAAACATTTGTTCTCAGTGCATTTGGCCAAAGCACAAAACCACCAAGGAGTCTGGTATGATGGATGGTGTCTTCCTAGAAGATGCTTGGGATTAGCAGGTTGTTTTAAGTCAGACACGGGTGGAGTAATTGTGGCAAGAAACTTGTGGAGAGGTTTACCAAGTGCCAGGTCATAGCCGGCCCTCACTCTGTGAGGATATCATTAATAGAAGCCAGCCTTTTGAAAAAAACTCTACGTTTTCCCCTATTCCTCCTACCAAGTACAACTAAAAATCCTGGACATTATATAAGAAACATACTAAGAAGAATCTGAAAGGTGAAGAGAGGAAGGCAGACCAGCTAGGGACCTCAGGCCCCAAAGAACAACACAGGAGCCTCATATATCCCAGACTGGGAGCTGAAGGAGATGGCAACCTGGAAACACCAATGAGTACAGATCAAAAATCCCCAGGAAAAACTTTCTCTCTCTGGACAAGGTACAAGGAAATAGGTAGCTTAGCAAGACAGAAGACTTTCACTAATAACTACTCTACGCCAGCCAAACGCCACAAAAGAAAACTGTGGTTCCACTCTTATCCACACCCACAAAGCTGAGCAGAGAGCTTAGAATCTCACCCTCACCAAGCCGTAACAAGGTGTCTCAGCCACATTCTCCCTCTCCACTGGTGCCAGGGTGATATCAGAGAAGGCTCAGTAGGAAGCTGGGACTTGTGTCCCACCAGGACATAAAGAAGCCAGTTCTTCCCAAATTGATAGACAGGTTCAATGCAACTCCTATCAAAATTCAAGCAGGATTTTTGTAGAAATAGGTAAGATTATCTTAAAATTTATATGAAAAGACAAAGGGATAGAGAAGAGCTAAAACAATGTTTAAAGAAGAATTAAGTGGTAGAAATCAGTCTACTTGATTCCAAGACTTATTAAACAGCTGTAGTATCAACACTGTTAGTTGGCAGAGAGATAAACATATACATTAATGAAACAAAATAGATAGCCTGGAACTAGATCCACACAAGCATGACCAACTGATTTTTGACAAAGGTGCAAAAACAATTTAATGGAAGAAATATGGCCTTTTCAACAAATAGTTCTGAGGCAACTGGGCATCAATGAAAAAAGAAAGAAAGAAACTTGACCTAAATCTTACACCTTATACAAAAATTAACTCAGTCTGGACTTGGACTTTAATGTAAGATGCTAAACTATAAAACCCTTAGGGAAAAAAAAAGAGAGAGAAAGTCTTCAAGATCTAAGGCTAGGCCAAAAGTTCTGAGCCTTGACACCAAAAGCACAACGCATAAGGGGAAAATTTTTTAAATTAGACTTCATAAAAATTTAATACTTTTCCTCTTTAAAAAATTTCTCCATCTCCCACAATTGTCACCTTGCCTCACTTTTTAGAAACTATTTTATGTTCAGTATATATGCTCGATGGCATGCATTAAACTGGTTCCCTTTAAATCATCTTCCCCTCCAGCTATTTCTGCACAGCATCCCTTGTACACACTTCTGCACAAATGAGTAATTATTTCTTTAACCTACATCCCCAGAATTGCAGCTGTTGGATGTTAAGATGTGTACACTTTTAATTTTGAGAAATACCAATCAATTGACTTCCAAAAGGCAACAAACAGACTATAAGATTCAAAATATCTCACCAACAATATTCTCATGCAGTAAAATATATATCTCTATTATGTTAACATTTCCTTGATTGTCAGTGAAGCTGAAAAGATATTCATATATTTTTGGTTCCTTTTGTGACTAATATCTATAAGATTTTCCTATAAAAACACTATAGTTTTTTGAGTCATAGTTTGCACATAGTTCTTCATGTTTATCTTAATGTATGCTGTAAACTATGGATTGGAATTTTTTCCAAAGGAAAGTCAATTTTCCCAGCACATTAAATAAAGTCTATTCTTTCCTTATTGATTTTAAAAGACTTCTTTATCATAAATTGAATTATCTAATATAAAGGAATCTCTTTCTGGAGTCCACTGTTTTCTATTTTTCCATCTGTACTTGCCTGTCTTAATACTAGTCTACATAAAGCACAGATTTATAATATGATTTAATATCGGGAGTAATTGTTCATCTTCAGAATTTTGTTGGTTACTTTATGCATCTTTTTTCCATATAATCTTCAGAATGAGCTTATCACTGTATATGAAAAATATTGTTGTGATTTTCATTGTTACATTGAATTTGATTATTATTTTCTCAAAAATTAGCATCTTCATGGTTTGAGTCTTCTCATATAAACATGATTTGCCTCTTCTATTTGTCTAAGTATTTATGGTAGGTGGGCGGGGGATCCTTTAGCAACAGTTTATAGTTTTATTCATGTAGTTATATAGAGTTCCTGTTATATCTATGTCTAAAGCATTTATGATTTTGTGAATGGGACTTTTGTATAAAATTTTCTAATTGGTTATCATTGATGCAAAGAAATGTTACTGATTTTCATATGTTGGTCTTTTATTCAACCACCCTTCTGAATTGTCTTTATTAATTCTAGTGGTTTCTTAGTTATTTTTTCAAATAACAAGCAGTTTTGCTTTTCTTTCATTCAGAGAAAGATATAGACATAGATATATACATATATATCTAAAACGCATATATCTGATATACACACACTCTTTAATGACACGTAACTTGCATTTTTCTCGAGTCACTGCCTCATTTAGGAACTCCAGTGCTATATTAAATTGTGATGTTGATAGTGGGCATTCTTATTTTCCCCAGAGGTCTATTTCATTAAACTTTACAGAAAAAAACCACATTTTTTTTCACTATTTTTTTATATTGTCTATTTGATTGATTTCTACTTTTAATTTTATTAATTGATTCCCTTTGTTTTCATTGTACATCTTAATTCTTTTTTCAGCTCTTTAAACTTTACAGTTTATTCATTTTACTATATTTCTTGTTTCCTAATATAAAGTTTATATATTATTCTAATATAAAATTTATATAGTTTAAAGGGCTGCATGTTAGAAATGTTTTATTTTTTCACTGAGGTATAATTGACACATAACATTATGTTAGTTTCAGGTATACAACGTAATGATTTGATATTTGTATATATTGCAAAATGATCACCACAATAAGTCTAATCAACATTCATTACCATAGATAGTTACAAATTTTTTTCTTATGATAAGGACTTTTCAGATCTACTCTTTTAGCAACTTCCAAATATCCAATACAGTATTATTTACTGTAGTCAACATACTGTACATTACATCCCCATGACTTACTCATTTTACAACTGGAAGAAATATCTTATTTATGTTAGGGTTATATTATATTGCTCACCCCTACTTAACGGGGTTATGACTAATATCAAGTTTTGAGGATAAGGGAAGATGACCCTGGAAAAACTCTGTGATTCAGGGAGTCAAAGAAATATCTATTACTTTTCATGTTAGTCATGAAACCAAGTCTGTGATGAGCTTCGCAGAACCTAGTGGTTTCCATGGAATGAATAGACAGACAGGTTAGGAATTGTTGTCCTTAGCTGAGGAGGTGGAACCCTGCGTTTCCATTTGGGGACCTTATTATGGTTATACACCCAAACTGCCTACATTTCTAGGTTTACCCTTTCATCTCTGTGGTAGTTTAAAGCTCAGGAAATTCTTTAGGGATCCTCAGAAAAAAAAAAGAATTTTTTTTTAAGTTGGTAAACACACACAAAATAAAAACAGGAGACCGCTGATGAATATCAACATGTAGACAAAGCAGACCTCTATCAACTCCATGTTTAGCAAAAACAGAAGCCTAGGAATATGTTATTGCTACAGTAAATGAAGCAGTCCCCTTAGCAATTCAGAAACATTGGAGAAGTTAGTCTCTGTGATATCAAGCATGGAATTTGGGTTTTAGATCTGCTCTGGTAATGTCATCATTTTAGAGGTTGATTCAAAGGGAATCATAAAGACATATCTTCCAGGCTTTCGTGTGAGGTGATTAAGGAGTTTAAGGTGAGATTCTAGAGCTTTTGGGACAACTACTGATGTAAAATTTCCCATTGGCAGAAAACGAATATGCAGTACTTCTTCTCTCTACCTACTATTATCATCAGCTGGATTTTATTGATGCTATAACAAAGTACGAACTATTTGGATCAAGTTCAGGTGAAAGTAGTGCATTTTACAAATAAGTCTTTCAAAACCCTAAACAATGACTCCTAAATGGTTATGGGGGACAAATCACAAGAATACTAGAATTCTAAATGACTCTCTACTAGACTTCTAAGTCATATTACAAGGCATTCTATGCATTAAAAAGTGAACCCTGAATATGAACGAACTGTCTTAGTCCCCACTCTGTTACACTTAGACAATTTTGGGAAGCCTAAACCTAGGTGTGCTGCTAATAAAAATGGGGAAGCTTGAATCCTGGAAGACCAGAGTAGGAAGGAGTAGGTAGAACTTCCAAATTGACCCCAGAGGAGTTGCTCCTCATCTTTGGTCTCCAATGTCTAGCCCAGGAACTGAGCTTGACAACAAGGGTCCTTTCCACGACAGTGGTGACTGAAGACAATAAAATAAAAATGGGTCAGAACAAGAATTTTTCCCACCTGTACTAGGAATGTTTCTTTGTTAAGTGATCTCAAAAGCTGAAAGAGGAGACTTGATCAAGGCAGGCTCCAAGCTGAGACCGTTCTTCAGACACCAGACCTCTGCTAAACCAGCATTCTCATTTGTAAGCCGGTAACTTCAGGACACACAGCAAAGTTTATAAATACCTTTCCCTGTTCCTGTGCCTGTTTATATGTAAGAATATAATGACAAACAGAGGGACACATGGACTCTCTTTCTCAGCATAACATAACCATAAAATAATGTCACTCTTTCCTAATTGCATTATGAGTGAGTCTTCTCTGGCCATGGACTTAACATACAGTAAGCCCTCTTCCTATGAAATGCCTATAAATATGCAATTCATGAATAGTCTAGCTAAGAAGTCTGGTGAGAGCCGTGACTCCTCTTACTGGTGGAAGCCAGGAAACTGCAAAGACAATAAACCTTGGCATCTGCTTCAGGCTAACTGGCTGTGGCCAAGGCACACTGTTCACATGTCTCTTGGGTCTCTGCCAGGCCGTTAGTCATTATGCATTCTGCCCCAATGGTACATTAGAAATGGAGTGGGCTCCGAATATGCTTAGAGGGAAGAAAAACACCAGTTTATTTTCAGTTAGTTTTGAATGTTTTGGCCTTCTCCCTTCCTGGGAAAGTTATACTTAAAACAAAAACTGAAATCCTTGTTAGCCAACCTTCAAAGTCACTTTTCCTGTAAAAGTATGCACTGGTTATTAACAGCCCTCAAGGAAAAAGATTAAAGCTGAAGAAAATGGGAAAGTTAACACCATATAGATAGTAGATGTCCTCAGTAGAACAATTAAACCTACCCCCTCAAATAATCTGCTTACTTTTTTCTTCTTATTCATGTCTATACTTTCAAGAGCCTTTCCCATTAGCCAGTCTACCAATTAACACCAATATATGCTGCTCTGTGTACTATCTGCAGTGTTATTGCCCAAAGAATCTTGGGATTGCAATTTTAAGGACAATATCTTTCTGTAAGTAGTAAACCACAGAGATTAATACCATCTCTACCCCAGACACAATAATAAAAAACAGCTGACAATTTTTTTAAAAACTCTATTTGGTTTGATCTCCAAACAATAGCTTGACTTGCCTAGCAGTTGAATCAATTAAGTTTAGGTATCTCCAATGCTAAAAGCATTAAACTGAATGTATAAATCTTTCCAGTCACTGCTTAATCAGTAAGTAAAATCAACATACAAATATGAACCTGCAAACTTGGTTTAATGTGATTTTTGTTACATGTGGTAAACCGAAGTTTTTCAGCTACAAATGGCAGACATTTCAAACTATGTTTTCACAGAAATAGGAATTTCCTTTGCTAATGAACTAAAAATTCAAGGGTATACTAACTTTAAGCACAGCAGATCCAGTGACCCAAACAATGTCTCAATCCAGATTCTGTTTGCAGGTTATTCCCTCTGACAGAAGAGAGCTTTTCATGAATTGAAAAGATGGCCACACTCTAAAAAAGTTGTCTTAAAAAATGTTAATTGTGCCAACATTGAGAATACTTGATATATAGGATAGATAACTACAATTACACTGTCAGTAATTAGAACAGCTGGAATAAACTTTTGTATAAAAGTATATATTATTGGTTCAAAATGTATCTCAAAACGTATAATTGCGTCATAAGTTGCTCTTATGATGTAAGTTGTGTTTATTAACCTTCACATTCTGTGGCATTATTAAAATCACCCTTAGCTGATATAGACATTTTTGCAACAAAATGGATAAAGTGACGTATATCAAATGCTAATCTGGATGTATCTCTCCTCTAATTAAAGACATTAAGTGGTTCTCCATTAACACTAGAATTAAGACCAAGCTGGTTACTTTGGTATGCCAGGCTCTCCATAATCACAATGTAACTATCTCAATTTCTTGCTCAGCCAGAATAATCATAAAATAAAATAAAGGCAACATACATCTCCTGCTTATATTATTCTCATAACTTTCAGTACCACCGAAAAATAGGCATTCTTTGGTCTCCAGCATCCATATAACAGATCTCTGGGAGAATTCTTAATGTCTGCTTTGAGTCACATTGTCCTCTTTAAATTAATCTCCTTGGACATGAAACATTTTCTGGTGGTCCGGCCTCAGTCCTCTGCCTGTCCCTTTGTTTGGGTGAGAAGAATATATGGAGTACATGCTGACCTGACTCAGTCAACCAGGATTAACACTGGCCAAGAGAAAGGCCTATTTTAGCAATGTTATATGCTCTTATTATTCTGATTTTAGACAGGCCAGTTTGGACCAAAGATAGTCTCTTTCTTGCAGAACCAAAGAGGCTTGTCCAAAAGTTAAGTTATTAGTTCTAAGTTAAAGTTGGCATGACAAAGGCAGGGACTCAGGAACTAGAGAAGGAGATAAATACACTGGGGAGAGGCTGGAGAAGAGAGAAAACTAAATCTCTGATCACCTCCCAAACACTTCCTGGCTGACATCCCTTGATTAACTGGTAATAATTAATCCGTCTTTAGGAGTTCTCAACTAGCATATAGACTGGGATAAGGAGCAGATTTTTAGGGACGGGAACATGTACTACCACATCTAAATAGAATTAAGGGTTGCTCTTACTAGATATAAGGGGGAGGGATACTGGAGAAGCCAAAACAAGACATGCTGTTCATAAAAACCAATCATGACAAGCCTTTTATCTATACCTGAATGTGATCTTCTAAGTATTGTTTTGGCTCAGCCTAGGTATTACAGCATTTGGTTCAATTATATATTATCCATTTACTTCAGTAAGGTCATATGTGGTAGGGCTACAAAATCTGGTGGAAGGTATTGTGGTAGAGATGCTAATTTTATCCTTCATGATTTCACATTACATAATGAATGGCATTAAGTGACCTTAAAACCTAAATAATAAATGAAGAGACAATGTCCATATAGTTGTGCATGTTATATGTTTTATAGATAAATACTTAGTTACAAGGGGACATATCGAGAGGGACTCATCCTACACATAAATGGTAAGTTGTTTGCTCACTAATTTTCATAATTTTATAGTTGAAATATGATTGCTTAGACATCTTCATCTTAAAATTAGCAAGAATTAAACTGTAATGGAAATTTAAAAAATACACCAGCAATCTAATTCTAATAACATCAGAATCTAAATCAAATATTTTCACAATTTGAAGCAGATGTTTAATCCATGAACCCATTCCAGCTGAGGTTCTGAATACTATTTGAGCCATGAGAATCTCCGTAGGTTTTTATACTGAAGGCAACTTAAATATTGAGGATCGATATTTTAAAATTTAATATATAATAAAGTTAAATGAAAGTCATAGGAACAATTTTTATATAATTTAGCAAATTTTATGCTCTCTCTACAGAAAGAAGGAAATTCACTTTCAGTTTTCCACAAACATGTACTATTTTTCTTTAATCAAAGGAACATTATAATGTTCAGGTGAGAACCCACAAAATAATAAGTGGAAGAAGAGAAACTCTAAACTTAGCACTCTCAAAAAAATAACACCAATTCCCAGGGAATGCAGCCCTGATATAAACTGCCTCCCCGCTAAACCCTATTACCCCTGCTGAGCTCAGCTCTCTGCATCACTGCTCCCTTTAAGAATTCTTGCATTTCAAAAAGAAACAAATAACTGTATGAACTATTTCATACACCAGCAAAACCCAATATACTTTGCACTTCTATTTTCTGATTTCAGAAATGTGTCTTCTCATATTCTCGCTTTCTTCATTCTATAAAGTAAGACTAGTCATCTGTTTTGTTTTTTTTTTGCTTATAAGATGGGAATTTATTTGAACGAAATTTCCTGGTGGCTAGTCAGCAAAATGATAATCTGAACAAAGGGATATCAAACATTCCATTTGAAATTATTTAAATTGCTGTAATGAAAAACACTCCTCTCTCTTTCCTTAAATTTTCACTCAGGCTATGACAAACACACACCCATACACACATACTCACACACACACTGTTTTAAACTCTCCTGTTTGTACATACGTATGTATATATATATATATATTTTTTTTTTAATAGATCTTTATTGGAGTATAATTGCTTCCTAATACCATGTTAGTTTCTGTTGCACAACAAAGCGAATCAGCCATATGCATACACATGTCCCCATATCCCCTCCCTCTTGCCTCTCCCTCCCATCCTCCGTATCCCACCGCTCTAGGTCATCTCAAAGCACCAGGCTGATCTCCCTGTGTTATGCTGCTGCTTCCTACCAGCCAACTATTTTACATTTGGTAGTGTATGTATGTCAATGCTACTCTCACCTTGCCCCAGCTTCGCCCTCCTTCCCCATGTCATCAAGTCCATTCTCTATGTCTGCCTCTTTATTCCGGCCCTGCAACTAGGTTCATCAGTACCATTTTTTTTTTTAAATTTCATATATATGTGTTAGCATACAGTATTTGTTATTCTCTTTCTGACTTACTTCACTCTGTATGACAGACTCTAGGTCCATCCACCTCACTACAAATAACTCAATTTCATTTCTTTTTATGGCTAAGTAATATTCCATTGTATATATGTGCCACATCTTCTTTATCCATTCATCTTTCAATGGACATTTAGGTTGGTTCCATGTCCTGGCTATTGAAAATAGTGCTGCAATGATCATTGTGGTGCATGTCTCTTTTTGAATTATGGTTTTCTCAGGGATTTATGCCCAGTAGTGGGATTGCTGGGTCATATGGCGGTTCTATTTGTAGTTTTTTAAGGAACCTTCATGCTGTTTTCCATAGTGGTTGTATCAATTTACATTCCCACCAACAGTGTAGGAGGGTTCCCTTTTCACCACACTGTTTCCAGCATTTATTCTTTCTAGCTTTTTTGATAATGGCCATTCTGACCAGTGTGAGGTGACTGATACCTCACTGTAGTTTTGATTTGCATTTCTCAAATAATTAGTGATGTTGAGCATCTTTTCATGTGCCTCTTGGCCATCTGAATGTCTTCCGCCCAGTTTTTAACTGGATTGTTTGTTTTTTTTCATATTGAGCTCCGTGAGCTGTTTGTATATTTTGGAGATTAATCCTTTGTCTGTTGTTTCATTTGCAAATATTTTCTCCCATTCTGAGAGTTGTCTTTTTGTCTTCTTTATGGTGTCCTTTGCTGTGCAAAAGCTTTTATGTTTAATTAAGGCCCAGTTGTTTATTTTTGTTTTTATTTCTGTTACTCTAGGAGGTGGGTCAAAAAAGTTCTTGCTGTGGTTTATGTCAAAGAGTGTTTTTCCTATGTTTTCCTCTAAAAGTTTTATAGTGGCTGGTCTTACATTTAAGTCTTTAATCCATTTGGAGTTTACTTTTGTGTATGGTGTTAGGGAGTGTTCTAATTTCATTCTTTTACTTGTAGCTGTTCAGTTTTCCCAGCACCACTTATTGGAGAGGCTGTCTTTTCTCTTGCCTCCTTTGTCATAAATTAGGTGCCCATGTGTGCGTGGGTTTATCTCTGGGAATTCTATCCTGTACCATTGATCTATATTTCTGTTTTACTGCCAGTACCGTACTGTCTTGATTACTGTAGCTTTGGGGTATAGTTTGAAGTCGGGGAGCCTGATTTCTCCAACTCCGTTTTTCTTTCTCAAGATTGCTTTGGCTATTCGGGGTCTTTTGTGTTTCCATATGAATTGTAAGATTTTTTGTTCTAATTCTGTGAAGAATGCCATCGGTAGTTTGATAGGGATTGCATTGAATCTGTAGATTGCTTGGGTAGTATAGTCATTTTCACAATATTGATTCTTCCAATCCAAGAAAATGGTATATTTCTCCATCTGTTTATGTTATCTTTGATTTCTTTCATCACTATTTTATAGTTTTCTGAGTATGAGTCTTTTGCCTCCTTAGGCAGATTTATTCCTAGGTATATTATTCTTTTTGTTGCAGTGGCAAATGGGAGTGTTTCCTTAAGTTCTCTTTCTGATTTTTTGTTGTTAGTGTATAGGAATGCCAGAGATTTCTGTGTATTAATTTTGTATCCTGCAACCTTACCAAATTCATTGATTAGTTCTAGTAGTTTTCTGGTAGCATTTTTAGGATTTTCTATGTATAGTATCATGTCATTGGCAAATAGTGATAGTTTTACTTCTTCTTTTCCAATTTGTATTCCTTTTATTTCTTTTTCTTCTCTGCTTTCTGTGGCTAGGACTTCCAAAACTATGTTGAATAAGAGTAGTGTGAGTGGATATCCTTGTCTTGTTCCTGATCCTAGTGGAAATGCTTTGTTTCTCACCATTGAGTATGATGCTTGCTGTGGGTTTGTCATATATGGCCTTTATTTTGTTGAGGTAGGTTCCCTCAATGCCCATTTTCTGGAGAGTTTTTATCATAAATTGGTGTTGAATTTTGTCAAAAGCTTTTTCTGCATCTATTTAGATGATCATGTGGTTTTTAGTCCTTAATTTGTTAATGTGGTGTATCACATTGATTGATTTGCATATATTGAAGAATCCTTGCACCTTGGGATAAATCCCACTTGATCATGGTGTATGATCCTTTTAATATGCTATTGGATTCTATTTGCTAGTATTTCGTTCAGGATTTTTGCATCTATGTTCATCAGTGATATTGGTCTATAATTTTCTTTTTTTGTGATATCTTTTTCTTTTGGTATCACGGTGATGGTAGCTTCATAGAATGAATTTGGGAGGGTTTCTCCCTCTGCAATTTTTTGGAAGAGTTTGAGAAGGATGGGCATTAGCTCTTCTCTAAATATTAGATAGAATTCACCTGTGAAGCCATCTGGTCCTGGACTTTTGTTTCTTGGAAGATTTTTAATTACAGTTTCAATTTCACTATTTGTGATAGGTCTGTTTATATTTTCTAATTCTTCCGGGTTCAGTCTTGGAAAATCATACCTTTCCAAGAATTTGTCCATTTCTTCATGGTTGTCCATTTTATTGGCATATAGTTGTTTGTAGTAGTCTCTTATAATCCTTTGTATTTCTGCAGCGTCAGTTGTGATTTCTCCTTTTTCATTTCTAATTTTATTGATTTGTGTCCTCTCCCTTTTTTTCTTGATGAGTCTGGCTAAGGGTTTATCAATTTTATTTTCTCAAAGAACCAGCTTTAGGTTTTATTGATCTTTGCTATTGTTTTCTTTGTTTCTATTTCATTTTTCTGCTCTGACCTTTATGATTTCTTTCCTTCTACTGACTTCAGGTTTTCTTTGTTCTTCTTTCTCTAGTTGTTTTAAGTGTACGGTTAGATTGAGATTTTTCTTGTTTCTTGAGGTTAGATTATTTGCTATAAACTTCCCTCTTAGAACTGCTTTTGCTGTGTCCCATACGTTTTGGGTCATCGTGTTTTCTTTGTCATTTGTTTCTATGTATTTTTTTATTTCTTCTTCAATTTCTTCAATGATCTCTTGGTTATTTAGAAGCACACTGTTTAGCCTCCATATATTTGTGTTTTTTACAATTATTTTCCTGTAATTGATTTTCAAAGTCATAGTGTTGTGGTCAGAAAAGATGCTTGATATGATTCCAATTTTCTTAAATTTACCAAGGCTTGATTTGTGACCCAAGATGCAATCTATCCTGGAGAATGTCCCATGTGCATTTGAGAAGAAAGTGTATTCTGCCACTTTTGGGTGGAATGTTGTATAAATATCAATTAGATCTATCTGGTCTATTGTGTCATTTAATGCTTGTGTTTCCTTATTTATTTTCTGTTTGGATGATCTATCCATTGGTGTAAGTGGGGTGTTAAAGTCCCCTACTATTTTTATGTTACTGTCAATTTCTCCTTTCATGATTGTTAGCATTTGCCATATGTATTGAGGTGCTCCTATGTTGGGTGCATAAACATTTATAATTGTTATATCTTCTTCTTGGACTGATCCTTCGATCATTATGTAATGTCCCTCCTTATCTCTTGTAACAGTCTTTATTTTAAAGTCTATTTTATCTGATATGAGTATTGCTACTCCAGCTTTCTTTTGATTTCCATTTGCATGGAGTATCTTTTTCCATCCCTTCACTTTCATTCTGTATGTGTCCCTAGGTCTGAAGTGGGTCTTTTGTAGACAGCATATATATGGGTCTTGTTTTTGTATCCATTCAGCCAGCCTGTGTCTTTTGGTTGTGGCACTTAATCCATTTACATTCAAGGTTATTATCAACATGTATGTTCCTATCACCATTTTCTTAATTGTTTGGGTTTGTTTTCGTGGGTCTTCTTTTTCTCTTGTGTTTCCCACTTAGAGAAGTTTCTTTAGCATTTTTGTAAAGCTGGTTTAGTCGTGCTGAATTCTCTTAGCTTTTGGTTGTCTGTAAAGCTTTTGACTTCTCCATCAAATATGAATGAGATCCTTGCTGGGTAGAGTAATCTTGGTTATAGGTTTTTCTCTTTCATCACTTTAAGTATATCCTGCCACTCCCTTCTGGCCTGCAGAGTTTCCACTGAAGAATTAGCTGATAACCTTATAGGGATTCCTTTGTATGTTATTTTTTGTTTTTCCCTTGCTGTTTTTAATATTTTTTCTTTGAATTTAATTTTTGTTAGTTTGATTAATATGTGTCTTGGTGTGTTTTTCCTAGGGTTTATCTTGTATGGGACTCTCTGTGCTTCCTGGACTGAGTGACTATTTCCTTTTCTCATGTTAGGGAAGTTTTCCACTATAATTTCTTCAAATATTTTCTCAGACCCTTTCTTTTTCTTTTCTTTTTCTGGGACTCCTATAATTCAAATGTTGGTGTGTTTAGTGTTGTCCCAAGGGTCTCCGAGATTGTTTTCAATTCCTTTCATTCTTTTTTCTTTATTCTGCTCCTTGGCAGTTATTTCCACCATTTTGTCTTCCAGCTCACTTATTCGTTCTTCTGCCTCAGTTATTCTGTTATTGATTCCTTCTCATGTATTTTTCATTTCAGTTATTTTGTGGTTCATCTCTGTTTGATTGTTCTTTAGTCCTTCTAGATCTTTGTTAAACATCTCTTGTATTTTCTCAATTCGTGCTTCCATTCTATTGCTGAGATTCTGGATCATCTTCACTATCATTACTCTGAATTTTTTTCAGGTAGATTGCCTATTTCCTGTTCATTTATTTTGTCTTGTAGGTTATTACCTTGCTCCTTCATGTGTGACATATTTTTTTGCCATATCATTTTTTTTTTTGTATGAGTGAGATTGTGTTCTTGTTTTACTGGTTGTTTGGCCTAAGGCTTCCAACACTGGAGTTTGTTAGGTATTGGGTAGAGCTGGGTCTTGGTGCTGAGATGAGGAACTCTGTGAGACCTCACTCCAATGAATATTCCCTGGGGTCTGAGGTTCTCTGTTAGTCCCATGGTTCAGACTCAGAGCTCCCACCACAGAAGCTTCTGCCTGACCCCGTGCTCACAAATCAAGATCCCACAAGCCGTGTGGCGTGGCAAAAAAAAAAAAAAAAAGAACAGTAACAAAGTAAAAAATAAAATTAGACTAGGAAACTAACAGATATGTTAGAAAGAAGGTAAAAATAAAAATATAGATGAATCAACAACCGGAAGGTATGTCAGTATCACAATAGCAAAAACGAGGATCAGGGAAAAGGAAAAAAAAAAAAAGGATGGGGGGAAAGGCCTTGGCTGTGGAGAGCGGGGCCTAAGCAAGGTGAGGTTTGGGTGGTGGGCGGGGCCAATGCCCAGGATCCACAGGGCTGAAAAAGGCCCTGGGGGCTGTGGGAGGTGAGGCTTAGGCTCAAGGAACAGAAGGGGCCCAGGCTTGTTCCCCACCCCTGGTCTCAGAGGGCAGGGGACCTCACCTGGGAGCCCAGCAGGCTTCCTGGGCTTGAGTGGGTGGAGCAAATGCCCTCCTCTCCTCTCCTGCTCCTCTGGTCTGGGGCCTGAGAGGGCCCCTCCCGCCTGCTTCTCCTGATCTCCCTGGCCTCCCTCCTATGCCCCCAGGACCAATGAGGGGAGTGGGGCCTTGGAGGGCAGGGAACCAGCCTGGGATCTCAGCATGCTCCCTGGGCCTGAGTGGGCGGGGCAGTCACCCTCCACTCCTCTCTCACTCCTCCTGGATGGACCCTCCCACCTGCCTGTCCTGATCTCCCTAGCCTCAGGGATGCTGATCTCCCTAGCCTCAGGGACACTGATCTTGCCTGGCCTCCACTTCTCCTCCCCCCTCAGTCCCCTTACGTTCTACCGGTTCACTGTGGTGTTCCTCCCATCTCCTTGAAGGTTAGAGTCCCCCACCAGTGGCCGGCAGGCGCCCTAGTTGTGGGGAGACGCTAACTCCGTATTTTCCCACACCACCATCTTGACTCCTCCCCCGTATGTATTTTTAGCATAGTCTTCAAAGTCTAAGCGTTCCATTTAGAGATACTCAAGTATACCTGGGTAAGAAGAGTAATAAGTACACAACCATCACGTATATATAAGAATAGTGTATAATAAACTTCCCATTTAAGTGGTTGGATACTAGCATATCTTAAACTGCTGTAAATGATTTTTAGGAGAACAATGAAAAAAATGTTTGGAAAACACATCCCAGCATAAGATACAGAGACTGGAGAGAAAGTAGCAAAAGGCAAAGAACTGACATGTTTTGAATGTCTACTATGCACAAAGAACTACAGAGACAAATTTTCATAATGAAAAGAAATACATAAAATAAATTATTTTTTTTCAGTCTCCATAGTTTCTTTACCAACTTCTAGCATTCTTTCAAGTCAGGCTTAATTTCTGTCAAGCCTTCAGTTTATGAGATAAAACCAATCTGCTACATTGCATTTATAGCCTGAATCTATAGTCCTGTCTATCCATTCCTTTCTCATTCTGTACATCTATCTGTTTGGAGAATTTATACTAGGAAACCAGGAATTGACTACACCATTTCCTAGGACATAAAATATATTCCCAAACATACACATAAATGTATTGACTCAAAAACAAAGCCATATAGCTAAATGATGAGATTCTAAATATTATAGATTTAGGTTCCCCAAAGTGTCTTAAATGCTTCCAATGTTATTTAATAAGCAAAAGGGTAAATCTACAGTTTAATGATTACACACATAGATTATGACATGCAAAAGGTCATAATTCCTCGATAAACCTTAAACAGGCTCTCCATTTTTTTAAAGAAAAAATTTCCTTTTGTATTGCGGGGAAAGGGAGCCCAGTGAATTAAAATCAGCACTCAGGATTCTCTCGTTAACTCCAGACCATTTGTTCAGCCCCTGGCCTCTGTTAGCCTCTACAAGGGTTTTAGTGGCTCTAAGGGAAGTTTATTCAACTGCTTCTCATCACATCCACCCACGCAGATTTACATGCAAGGAGCTCAGGATGTCCAAAAACGTGGACTTTGAAAACAGAGAGGAAGAGAGAAAGGGGGGAAAAGAGCAAGAGAAACATTTTTGAAATGTGTGCTTCTAACCCATTTGTAATAACTGCAGTCTTTACACAGGCCATTTTATTGAAATTATTAGCTGTTAGAAGTTTTGTCGTCATCACTGGAGTATGTTGAGCTCACCAGGACACCTCATGCTTTTCAAAGCAAAAGAGCGAGGCAGGAAATAACTGCTAGTCCATTTTTTTAAAATTTACTGAAATGTGATGATAAATTAAGGTGGCTGTATGTACAAAAGGGGTCCCCAGTGAGAACTGATCTCTTAGAACACTCTTCATAGTAGTGCTTCTGTGTCATCCACCCTGGAGGGACTCTTGGAACCATTTGTTTGCATTCCCACTCCCATCTCAGCCTAATCTTAAATCAACTATTCTATTCTATTCTGGTGTTTTGAAGTGATGGGGTTCTTCATGGTCAGCCTGGGTCTACTTATTCATTGCCCAGAAGGGAAAAAAAGCACAAAACAAATAAAATTTAAGAGAAAATGAACAAAATTAAAAGAGGTTGGAACAGAATGTTTTATCCTCACAGTGCCTGCTTTGTTCATAGATTTCTTTTGAGAGAAACTGTTAACTCTCCGGTTCCTGCCAAAGGAAGTATTTTATAAAACCCTTTATACAAAAGTGGTAATGTTCTGACCATGTATGTGGACCCTCTGGTAGGAATCGCTGGGCCAAGGTTGGTATATGACAGAGAGGAAACCAACCTACAGGTGGACAAGCAATTTGTGAGGTAGCCTAGCCTTAGAGCTTCACTCAACAGCTATCACAATGAACCTCTCCCAGGAATTAGAATTGGGAACTCAGAGTCAGGGAGTCTGAAACCCAAAGCTGGATAGGAAACTGAAGAGAAAAGATATACAGAAGAAGTAGAAATGGAAAGAATATCTGATTCTTGTTAACTACTAAAAGAGTGCCAAATAATAATAATAATAATAATAATAATAATAATAATAATAATAATAGGCAAACAATAATAATCATTATTATAATTATTTATTGAAGAAGAAGCACTAGGTCTCTGAATGGTCCTCCATTTGTTAAAATGTTTCTTGGATGCCAGTCCTCCTCTGAGCATGTGCAGGCTTACCTTGCTCTGCAAAGCCTGACCACCATGACTGAAAAATCTATTTTTTTCTCTGTGAATCTGTATTACAGGTTACTCCCTGACTTGAATTAGTCTGAGTGGTTTCTGTTATTTGCAACCAAACAATCTGACTAACACCAGGGGTCAGTAAAGATATTGTAATTTGAATCAGTAAGACTTTGTAGATTTAAAGTAAAGTGAAATAGATGATTAAGAACCTAGTCCACATAACTATGGGACAACAAAAAACTTTACAATATATTCATGTATCTAAAATTTCAGTTTTCTCTTTTACTTTTGATGATTTATCTAACTGTTCATACTAGAAATCTGAGTGTTGTCCTTCACACTCCTTTCCTCTCACTTTCCACAGTCACCCAAACCGGATGATTCTGCCTTCAAATTATATCTTTTTAAAAACATTTATTTATTTAATTTATTTATTTCTGGCTGTGTTGGGTCTTCATTGCTGTGTGTGGGCTTTCCCTGGTTGCGGCGAGTGGGGGCTACTCTGTTGCAGTGCTCAGGCTTCTCACTGTGGTGACTTCTCTTGTTGCAGAGCATGGGCTCTAGGTGTGCAGGCTTCAGTAGTTGTGGCTCACAGGCTCAGTACTTGTGGCTCGCAGGCTCTAGAGCACAGGCTCAGTAGTTGTGGTGCATGGGTTTAGTTGCTCCGTGGCATGTGGGATCTTCCTGGACGAGGGCTCGAACCCGTGTCCCCTGCATTGGCAGTTGGATTCTTAACCACTGCGCCACCAGAGAAGCCCCTCAAATTATATCTTAAAGCTTCTACCGTATCTCAGATCCTTCACCTTGACACTAGTAATGCTGACTTCAACTATGGAAACTGCCTTCCAGCTGACCACCATGATGTTTCTTACAGGAACTATTTCTTCTCTCCGATACATTCAAATCAGTCATTTGTTTACAACTCTTCACTGTCATCTTGTTTCTTTTAGGTTAAGGGCAAAATCCCTTAGCATAATCTTCCAGACTCAGCAATCCAGCCCCTGCACAACTACTCCAGTCTTGGACTCCAAACTGCCCTATTTTTTCTCCCCAATTATAGATTGTTCTCTTTTCAACCTCCAAGTCTTTTTCCCAGCCTACCCCTTACTGAAACATTTCCTCCCATCCCACTACCTCCACTCCCACTCCACTCGCCTGGCTTAATTCTTTTTTTTTTTCTTAATTCTTAATCTTACTGTCAATTTTAAAGTCCCTGTTTAAAATTCACTTCTTCAGAGAAACTTTTCCTGACACTGCATTAAAGATCATGCTCTTCTGTTACATGATTTCAAGACAACCCATGTTATTCATCCATAGCACTTATTACATTTTTGATTATACAGTCATTTGAGACCCTAAATCATTTTGCCTTGTGGGATCACCTTTCCTTTAATATCTATAAATAGAATTTAGTTCCTGACTTTTAACATTATATAAAAATTGTTAGATATCTCACATATGTTTGAAATGGTTGAATGTAAAATATCAGCTATATAATATCAAAATTGACTTTCTAGGGCTTGGGGGACCTTAATAATGCTTTGTTTCATAATGAATAATGTGATTTTATAGATTTTGTGAAATTTTTAAGAGTTTTAAAATTTTAATTCTTTGAATTTTTTTCATAATATCATGCATGTAAGAACAGGTCAAGAAGGAGAAAGGGACCTGGGAAGGATTTCAAATGTTCATAAATTTGGAAGTGTCTCATATTAATTGTCCTTTTCCTATATATGCATAGTAAATATATGTGTGTATAGAAAATGCCACCCTGAGGATAGACAAATCTCACTTCCTCATTAACAAGACTCTAAATAAGAATTGTGAGACAGATCAAAAGATCACTGGAGCGGGACAACCATTTGATGGTAAGTAGGGAAAGACAGGCTTTCTGAGTGGCAAACAAAAGCATCATCTAACTACAAGCATGGAGAGGCAATAGTTCTGAAAGGCACTGATGCCCAGCACAAGCAGTTTAAGTACTCAAATAGAAGGTGCCATCCTCCAGTATAATCAACTCCAAATGAAAGTTATTGATAGGTTCATGAGAGCATCTCCTTGGAGAGAAATGCCTTTTCAAATGCAGCTGAACAAAGTCTAGCACAGTAGTTGACTACCACTTTGGGAGACAAATGATATATACATTAAGGCAGAAAAAAAGGAGTTTAAATATTTAACAAAAATCGATTATACTTGGATATGAAGCAACGCTGTCTGAAAGACTGTTACTATAACTGGGCTCTGATTTGGAAAAGTGAACTCCATGTTTCAATAGTAAGATCCTTTTCCATTCCATTGTATAGTGTGCTCTAGAATTTCTAACTAGCTAATTTTCCTCCTGAGTATTTCCCAGCATCTCACCATGCTGTTTGCTGGATGTCTCTCTCGCTCCATCTCCTTTTCTCTCTTGGATCCCTGAACAGCTCTTTTCCAATGTGCCTCAGAAAATTCAAAGCTTTCCCAACTTTAATACGTTAAGCAATTTATTTCTAACTTTTGGCCGACCTAGTTTATCTCAGCCACATCCTATGGACACTCTTTGACAGCCATCAAGACAGTTTCCTAAATAAGACCACTTATCTCCCAAAAAGTAACAAGCTTTCTATCAACATTTATATTTTTGTCACTATACTTATATGGTTCTTTGCTTCTTTTTTTTTTTAATTAGTTTATTTTTGGCTGCATTGGGTCTTGGTTGCTGCGCACCAGCTTTCTCTAGTTGCAGTGAGTGGAGGCTACTCTTCGTTGCGGTGCACGGGTTTCTCATTGCAGTGGCTTCTCTTGTTACGGAGCACGGGCTTCAGTAGTTGTTGCATGTGGGCTCAGTAGTTGAGACTCGCGGGCTCTAGAGCGCAGGCTCAGTAGTTGTGGCACACGGGCTTAGTTACTCTGTGGCATGTGGGGTCTTCCTGGACCAGGGCTCAAACCCGTGTCCCCTGCATTGGCAGGTGGATTCTTAACCACTGCACAACCAGGGAAGCCCTGTTCTTTGCTTTTTAAACCTCTCTTTTCTCCACTAACCTATAAGTTCTGTGAAGGTAATAGCCACATCTGTTTTCTTCTTTTCTGAATCTCTAGCACTTAGCATGGCAAGAATAAAATAAGAGCCCAATATACATTTCTTTGATGAATAAATAAATGTGTTGGTAGTTCTTCTTGGCACAGATTGAAAAGTATTGATGACACCTTCCTGAGGAACCCCCTCAAACATTTTTAATGTATGAGTACCAGTCTGGAATGACAATGTTCCTTTTGATTGTAGAATATATGAGGATGATGCTTAGGGCTACACTGAGAACGGGAACATGGCTGGTCTGCAGACCTGGATTTGGCTCCTTGAAGTCTCCTGTAGCCTCATCCACTGCCTGCATCCAGGGACAGAGTCAAAGGTGGCAGAATGATAGTAGGAAAGCTAGATAAGCCGAGAAGAAGCTCACACTGAAGTAGGAGAGGTCCACAGAGATGTAATAAACACTCCCAGGTAATGATATGCACAGTTGTCCTTCGTCATAACTAGATGTCAGGATTGTCAGACATCTCACAGCACTCCTTCACTGGCCAGTTTATCAACTAACACAACACACTGCTGCAAATGTGAAAGTTCAGTAGCATCATCTCCATTTTACATATAAAGAAACAAGGCTTGGAGTTAAGAAACTTAACAAATACCTAGCTGATAACTAGGGGAACCAGAATCTGAGCTCTGGTGGGTCTGACCTTTTTCCTTCCCCTCCATGCTCTTGATTATATTTCCACCATGGTCAGAAATATGGAGAGGAAAAAATCAATGCTTAAAAATGAAGATGCTGATTTTTTTTAAAACAGCATATGTTTAACCTAGAGAAATATCACCAAGTATTTCCCTTAAACTAGTCTAAGTAGCTTTACTGTAAAGAGGTTTCTGATCCAAAAGTTAGTCCACAATCAAACAAATGGAGAAAACTGTTGGTTAAACTGTCATGTATTCTTGTTGCTTATTGAAATGTTTTGCAAACTAGAACTGCAGCTCCCCTGAGAAGGTTTCTCATCAAGTTATCTTCTTAACACTGAAGATATTATGGGTTTAAAATGAAGTATGCATTGTTTCTTAAATTAGAAAACCAAAAATGCTGGAAAGATTTATTTAAATTTTGGTCTGAACACACAAAATGAAATAGAAGGTTGAAACTATTCTGTAACTAATTTTAAAATAAATATTAACTTATATATAGCCTTTCCTCAATTATTTAAATATTTAGATAAAAGTGGTTTGTTTTTAACTATACTAGAGATTTTCCCAGGTGCCCATTTAATCAGTGGAAATGAGGATGCTTTTAAAAAGTAAACTGTCTTAATAAACATGCTTTTAAATAAGAACAAGTGATTAAAGTGTAACATGTTTTGTGGCTGGTATATTATTGTATCTATTTGCATCCAGAACTGTCACATAAGTTTCTTCCATATTAAGAAATGATCTCTCATGTGTATAGTTCTGGTTTGTTTTTAATTCTGTCCAAGTTTTGTAAACATGTCATTTACCTTGCTTCAAATGTCACTGGTATAATGATAGAAAATGTCTAATATTGGCAATTATAACTTTAGGCTCAAACAGGAATAACACATTACTTCCAACAAGCCAGACCCTTGTATTTCATTTCACGTGGGCAGTATTTCCTCTCTTCTGTTTTCCCTGGACACTTGCCTGCTTTCACAATACCATGCACCACACATCCTGTTTATTAGTTTAAAGGAGTTTAACAAGAGGATTTATTTTATGTTTTTCTCTGTCCACCAAAGCCAAATTACTACTCTTATAAAAAGCGCGTGTTAACTCTGTTTCTCACATGACACTGTCTGTAACGTTGCAGATGATGTTCAGTCACCTTACTTACTATCATCTATGCTGATTTTCCTTTCATGATTATTGCCCAGTAGCAATTTAATTGTCAATTTGATTCAGAACTTAAAAAATTGTTCTATCCACTTTTTGAGAATTCAAAATATTTTTCTTTTGTACATTTTGTTCATCATGCTCCTCAAAAGAACCCAGTTGCATCCAATTCTGTTGCAATATATTAATTTGTCTCCACTACAGGGACCCCTACTTTAGATTTATGACTTTTAGCAAAGTGGAGGGAACATATCTTACTTTAACATAATTTAACATAGTCCCTAGCACGACTGCTTGAACAAACTAAATACCATTACACTGATGTTCTATTTACAGAAAAGGTCTTATTATTTAGCATTTATGTAAACTACTTGCTTAGTTCCCTTAGAGACCCACAATTCAAACTAAAAATATGCCCTATCATTTCCCCTGATGTGACCACTAATGAGTCTCTCGCTGATGGTCCCAACATGCCTTGGTGTAAAGAGCACAGAACTAGAAGTGCCAGCCCTTGTGACATTGTACATGGCTAATGCACTTCCCTGGAGCATGGTTATATATATTTTTTCTTTCTTAGAGCCCGTCACACTCTCTGAACAGTGGTATGCAGAGACATATTGGGAACACTGTTAAATTCTTCATCCAGTGTCTTTATCTTTTCAAATGTGTCACAACAATAATTCTTGGCCCAAGGCCATGTCCCTAAGAAGCAAATAATCTCTCTTACTCAAAATATAAGTCTTGTCTTCAGATTCTTCAACTTCCCCACTTCATACTAGAAGAATAGCTTCATTTGGCTCGCCACACGGAATGTTGTTTTCCTGGCTCCAAATATCATGAATGCTAAATTCAATTACATAATGAACCATATGATGTGGATACTGCTGGAGCACTATGTGGGTCAGTGGGACTAAGCACAAATTAAATAATCAAAACCACAGTTAGTGTGGAATGCTCATTTGGGCTTGCTAGGGAGGCAGGCATGGGGGCTCAGATACTATTAGAGTGAATCATGGTGACTCTATTCTGATCCTATAAATACACTCTTGTATAGTGCAAGGAAGAATGATATACTCAGTTTACTTTGGATGCAAAGGACACAGAGGGAAGCAAGAAAACAGGAAATCATTAGCAGACACTCCCACACCAAACCTCCTTATAGACTACTGGCCTCTGGCTCAGGTGCTCATCCTTGGATGAATCAGCTTTTACCATAAAGGAAGGGTTAAAAGTAACTCTTCATGGTGATCACAGATATGAAGGAACATTGTAACACAGAAGTAACTTGATATAGTAGCTGTATACATAGAATCAGTCTGTCTATGTTCAAATTCTACATTTAGCAATTACCACCTGTGTAATTTTGGGCAAAATATCTAACCTGTCTAAATGTGAAGTTCCTTTTCTGCACAATGAAAGTAAAATTAATACTACTTCCCTCAAAGTGTTCTTATGAAGATATTCAGATAAGGCACTTAAATAGTTGGCTTTTAGTAAGTAGTCAGATTTAAGTGGTTGTTGTTATTGTTACTATTCAGATCTTCATGAATAGCCTATTTCTATGTGGGTGTAGAAACCGTCTCACTTAGGGTGACCAACCATCCTGGTTTATTGGAGGATAAAAGGGTTCTAGGGCATTGAATTTGGAGTGCTAAATCTGGGAAGTCCTGGGCAAACCAGCATGATGTGGTCACCCTAACTCAGAAGTAATCATGCTACAACAAAAGTCACAGGCCTTTTTGTTTTTTTCCAATTAAAGTACTATCTCTATGACTTGTATTCTTTGCACTGTTTAGCAAAAACGGAGTTGGAAATGTAATTACTAACAAATACAACTAGCTGGGAAGAAGTGGAAACTAAAGTATTCACAGAATAGTCTTAAAAAAATCCATGAAGCCAGAGACCTTTTTCAATGGAGAGTACTCTTTAAGAAAGAGATAGTGACTGATACTATTTTCTTCTCTACTTATTAAATTTTTTACAATTGTCCTTTTGTTTCATTGTTAATAGAATGGTTGCTAAGACAATCCCTTCTAGATGGAAACAGAAATAAGATGTTGATGGGGCTGCTATTACTCTCTGCTACTAAGCCATCTGCAGGGAGAACTATTTCATGATTATCTTTCTCCTATGGGTGCTCATAGGACTAAAAGAAAAAAGATATTAGCTGCTCTGGAGTGGAAGGCGGGAGTGAGAAAAGGAAGTGCTGTGAGAGACATTTGTTTAAGGCTGATCTTTGGAGAAATCGGGGTACTTCATTTTTTGTTTTGTGTCATTTTTTTTCATACGACTATATTTTATGCATTATTAAAGCATTTGTTAGGATTACGACATCTTCAAAAGGCGATTTCATGAAAAGATTTGGACATACAATATAAAGAATGTCTTTTTTCTGTATTCATCAAAATGAAAGATTTCCTGGCCTCTGTCTCTCCAGTCAGCCATCAGCAGCTGGAAAGGCCCTTGAATCCCCTGTATTCATTTTTGATGTCACCTAAGATATAAACCACAACAGTTACCTCTTCATGGTTTGAGAACAGAACTCACTTACAAAGCTAGAAAGAGATTGAGTTCCTTCTTGCAGATGGCCAAATGCCATTTTTCATGCCTAAACAACTCTACTTCCTTTATCAGTATGTCAGATACTGATGTGTTGATGAAACTGAAAATAACTCTTGTACAATGAATTAATTATCTTTCTTGATGGGTATGTGACAGTTTCATTTAAAAATATTTAGCAAGTAATTATAGTAACAATTATAATTATATACAGACCATGTAGCAGACACTAGGCTAATTACTTTTTATGTATTATCTCATTTATTTCTTACATCTATGTATTTATTCCTTACATCTTTTTCCAGAGAGATGAGGAAATTTAGGCTCATATAGGAAAAGCAATTTGCCCAGGTCTCACTATATAGCAGAATCTGTCTTTGAACTCAAATTTGACTGCCTCTAATACCATAATCTTACCCACACATTACATTTTCTTGCTACTTAAAAGCATCTGTACTAGATACAATCAGACATGCACATGAATAAAAAACATAGTGTCCTCTATAAGAGTAAAATCTTTTAGTAAGGCAAAACACAGACTCAGGAAAAAAACCTGACTTTGGACAAAGAGCTTAATTTTACTGAGACTGTAGTACCCTCACAAATGAGAATACTAATTTGCAATGAACAAGTTTGTTGTTAGGATGTAATGAGAATGCATGTAAATTAAAAGAGATGTTCAATGCCTGTACCAGAGCTAGTTGTGTCTCCCCTCCCCTGTCCCACCACATGGTCAATTCATGCAGGTTTAGAGCTCCTTCCTGTCTCGCCTGTAGATTCCCAGGGCTCTTTAGCTTTCTGGCTGTGCTGAGGAATACCCTCTGGAAAAAAGGTCTTATGGAAATTGGCAATGGCAGAGTAAAGACTTTAGGTGCTCACTGGATCTCCACTCCCAGAAGAAAAAGGAGACATAGGAGTGGTAAAATGGTGAGGTTGTTGATCCAGAAGGATCTCACTCACATGAAGACAGGGCAAGACTTGACTGCAGACCACTTCGAACTTGAACTTTTCTGTGGTGCTCCTGTCCTCCATCTTGGCTCACTCTCCTCACCCCTTGGGCAAGGACACTGACTTTAAGACCTTGTTCCCAATTACGTGGTTCCCAGCACACAGATTACTTTCTCTCTGGTTTCTACCTCCAACTTTCCCTGCACAATCCCTTTTACTCTCTACTCACCTCTCTCTTTTCTTTTCCTCTCAAATAATTGCCTTCAATGACCTACCAGAATGTCCTTAATAACTCCTTAAAACATGGGCTCAAATCGTGAATATCAGGAAAATAGTTCCCTTTTCCCATATCCTACCATACTTTCCAATGCCCTTTCCACTTACCCCATTCTTCTCCATTTATCCATCAAGTAAAACCCAAATGTCACATGTCTGAAAATTTCCCAAGTCTACCAAAGCAGAAAAAAAAAATCTCTTCTTCCACTGGGATCTAAAAGCTTTTTAAGTAAAATTTCATCACAGTACTTATCATTTCTTATTATAATTATTTGCTTATATGTCTTGGTCTTTAAGAGAATGTAAGTTCCCTAAAAAATTAACCATGCCATAGTTAACTATGTGTTGGCAGGGTCTGCCAGGGGAAAAGCTAGGGACTAACCTTTTTTATTGCTGTCTCTTTGTTCCTATACTGATTGGTCTTAGAATAAGAGCAGAAATGCATATAGGAAATTTAAGAGTCTCAAATGAAAATTTTGTCTAGAATTGTCTAGAAAATAAAAATCAGCAGTAAGAAAATAATTAGGTAAATAAACTTTGATATACCCATTCTATGAAATACTATAATATGGAGCTATACATACATATATACGTATACAATTTATATGTATATATACATATACATATAAATTGATGTCAAGTTACCTTATGTATAATTAAGTAGAAAAAGCAGTCACAGAATATCTTTTGATCATGATATAAATTATGTAAATTATGTAATTTTAAAAATCCAGGGGCTTCCCTGGTGGCGCAGTGGTTAAGAATCCACCTGCCAATGCAGGGGACACGGGTTCGAGCCCTGGTACGGGAAGATCCCACATGCCGCAGAGCAACTAAGCCCATGCGCTACAACTACTGAGCCTGCGCTCTAGAACCCACGAGCCATAACTACTGAGCCCGTGTGCTGCTACTACTGAAGTCCGCCTGCCTAGAGCCTGTGCTCTTCAACAAGAGAAGCCACCACAATGAGAAGCCCACGCACTGCAATGAAGAGTAGCCCCCACTCACCACAACTAGAGAAAGCCTGTGCGCAGCAACAAAGACCCAACATAGCCAAAAATAAAATAAATAAATTAAAAAAGAAAATCCAGGTAGGTGCAAGAAGGGGGAATAAAAAAAATCTGAATAACTCTCTATGCATGTAAGTTAGTTATGTTATAAAAAGATTTTTGAGGCACACAATATGTAAAGATGTAATTTTGTGACACCAACAACTAAAAGAGGTGGGGTGGAGCTGTAAAGGAGCAGGGTTTTTGTATGTTATTGAATTTAAGCTTATATATATTCAAAATTATAGTGTTATAACTTTAGAATGTTAAATGTAGTCCCCATAGTAACCACAAAGAAAATAGCTATAGAATATACACAAAAGGAAATGAGAAAGGAATTTGAATGTTTTGCTACATAAAATCAAATCGACTAAACACATAAGAAGATAGTAATGCAGGAAATGAGGAACAAAAAACTACAAGATGTATGAAAAGTAAATAGCAAAATGATAGAAATAAGTCCCTCCTTATCAGTTATTACTTTAAATGTAAATGGATTAAACTGTCTAATCAAAACACAAAGATTGGCAGAATGGGAAAAAAGCAAACAAACATGATCCAACTATATACCCTCTTCAAGAGACTCATCTTAGTTCCAAAGATACAAACAGGTTGAAAGTGAACGTATAGAAAAAGATATTGCATGCAAATAATAACCAAAAGAGAGCAGGGTTGGTTAAACTAATACCAGTCAAAATAAACTTTGAAACAAAAAAGTTTACAAGAGACAAAGAAGGGCATTATATATTTTAAAAGTTTCAATACAGCAAGAAGATATACCATATGCAAACATTTATCAATACTATAACAGATCACGAAAATATAAGAAAAAAATTGACATAAATGACAGGAGAAATAGACAGTTCTACAATAAGAGTTGGAGACTTCAATACACCACTCTCAACAATAGAACAACCAGACAAAAGGTAAGTAAGGAAAAAGAGGACCTGAATGACACAATAAACCACATAGATCTAACAGATACATACAGAACACTTTATCCAACAACAACAGAAAATGCATTCTTCTTAAGTGCACATGGGATATTTTCCAGGATAAACCATTTAGGCCACAAATTAAGTCTCTATAGATTCTAAAGGTAGATATCACACAAAGAATCTTCTCAGACCATGGAGGATGAAGTTAGCAGTCAATAACAAAAGGAAAATGGGAAAATTCACAAAACTGTAGAAATTAAACAACACACTTTAAAACAACAAATAGATCAAAGAAGGAACCATAAGGGAAATTAGAAAATACTTAGAGTTAAATGAAAACAATAACACAACACACCAAAACTTAGGGAATGCAGTCAAAGTGATGTTAACGGAAATTTATAACTATAAATGCTTACATTAAAAAATGAAAAAGAGGCCTTCCCTGGTGGCGCAGTGGTTAAGAATATGCCTGCTAATGCAGGGGACAAGGTTTCGAGCCCTGGTATCGGAGGATCCCACATGCTGTGGAGCAACTAGGCCCGTGAGCCACAACTACTGAGCCTGCGCGTCTGGAGCCTGTGCTCCACAATAAGAGAGGCCGCGATAGTGAGAGGTCCATGCACCGCGATGAAGAGTGGCCCCCTCTTGCCACAACTAGAGAAAGCCCTCGCACAGAAACGAAGACCCAACACAGCAAAAATACATAAATTAATTAATAAACTCCTACCCCCAACATCTTCTTTAAAACAAACAAAAAAAATGAAAAAAATTTTAATCAAAAACCTAACTTTACAACCTAAGGAACTAGAAGAAGAAGAAAAACTAAACCCCAGACTGACAGGGGAAAGGAAATAAAGATTAGAGCAGAGATAAATGAAACAAAGAATAGAAAAACAATAGCAAAAAGAACTGAAACCAAAAGTTGATTCTTTGAAAAGATCAGCAAAATTGAGAAAATTTAGTTAGATGGACTAAGAGAAAAGAGAAGATTCAAAATATTAAAATCAGAAATGAAAGTGAGGACATTATTATTAATTCTATGAAAATAAAAAGGATTATGAGAGTGCTATAAAAATTTGTATACCAATAAATTGGATCAATTAGATTACACAGACAAATTCCTAGAAACACAAAACCTTTTAAGACTAAATCACAAAGAAATAGAAAATCTAAATAGATCTATAACTAGTAAGGAGACTGAATCAGTAATAAAAGTCCCCAACAACAACAAAAATGTCATAAACAACAAAAAAACCCTGAACCTGATGGCTTCACTGGTGAATTCTACCAAACATCTAAACAAGAACCAATCCTCAAATTTTCCCAAAAAGTGAAGAGGAGGGAACACTTCCTAACTCATTCTTTGAAGCTAGTATTTCTCTGATACCAAAGACAGACAAAGACACTACAAGAAAAGAAGGCTACAGACTAATAACCCTAATAAACATTGATGCAAAAATCCTCAACAAAATACTAGCAAACTGAATTTAACAGCATATTAAAAGGATTAGTCATCATGATCAAACGAGATTTATATGTAGGATGCAAGGATGTTTCAACATACAAAATTAGGTCAATGTAATACACCACATCGATACTGCAGAATGAAAGAAAAAAGCCACACAATCATCTCAATCTATATAGAAAAACATCTGGCAAAATTCAATATTCCTTATGATAAAAATACCTAACAAACTAGGAATAGAGGTAAACTATCTCAACATAATAAAAATCATACATGAAAAACCCACAGTAAATATCATACTCAATGGTGAAAGACTGAAAGTTTTTCTTCTAAGATTAGGAACAAGGAGAGGATGCCCATTCTTGCCAGTTCTTTTCAACATAGTACTAGAAGTTCTAGCCAGAATAATTAGACAAGACTAAGAAATAAAATGCATCCAAATTGCAAAGGAAGAAGTAAAATTATCTCTGTCTGCGGGTGATATGATCTTATACGTAGAAAATTCCTTAAAGAAATTGTTGAAACAATCAATGAATTCAGCAAAGTAGCAGATCCAAAGTTGACACACAAAAAACAGTTGCATTTCTATACACTATCAATGAACAATCTAAAAAGGAAATTAAGAAATCAACTCTATTTACAACAGCATCAAAAAGAATAAAATACTTAGGAATTAACTTAGCCAAGGAGGTGAAATATTTGTACAATGAAAACTACAAAGCATTGCTGAATGAATTATAAAGAAAATATAAATAAATAGAAACACATCCCATATTCATGGATTGGAAAACTTAAAATTGTTAAGATGTCAATACTACTCTAAGTGATCTACAGATTCAATGCAATCCCTACCAAAATCCCAGTGCAGTTTTTTTTTGCAGAAACAGAAAAACCCATTCTACAGTTCATATGGAATCTCAAGGGACCCTGAATAGCTAAAACAATCTTGAAAAAGGAAAACAAAACTGGAGGACTGACACTTCCTTATTTCAACACTTACTATAAAGGTGTAGCAATCAAAGCAGTGTGGTACTGGCATAAAGACAGATCTATAGACCAATGGAATAAAATAGACAGCCCAGAAATAAACCTTCACATTTATGATTAAATAATTTTTGACAAGGGTGCCAAGTCCATTCAATGGTAAAAAGACAGTGTTTTCAACAAATGCTGCCGGGAACACTGGATATCCACATGCAAAAAAATGAAACTGATCCCTTACTTAACACCACATACAAAAATTAACTCAAAACAGATAAAAGACCTAAATGTAAAACCTAAAGATATAAAACTCTTAAATCTTAATGCAAAATCTTTATGACATTGGATTTGGAAGTGATTTCTTGCATATGACACCAAGGGCACAGGCAACAAAAGAAAAAATATATAAACTGGACTTCATGAAAAATTTTAAATTTTGAGTATCAAAAGACACTAGCAACAGAGTAAAAAGGCAACCCCCAGAATAGGAGAAAATATTTGCAAATCCTATATCTGATAAAGGATTAATATCTAGAATATGTTCTCTATGACCCCAAAATTCAACAACAATAAAACAAACAACCTTATTAAAAATGGGCAAAGGATTTATATAGACATTTCTCCAAAAAAGATATACAAATGGCCAATAAGTACATTGAAAAGTTGCTTAACATCACTAATCATTAGGGAAATTCAAATCAAAACCATAACACCACCACCCATCAGAAGGGCTGCTATCAAAAAAAAAAAAAAGAAGAAAGAGAGAAAGAAAGAAAAGAAAACAGAAAAAGTAAGTGTTGGTGAGAACATGGAGAAATTGGAAACCTCATGCACTGTTGGTGGGAATATAAAATGGTACAGACACTGTGGGAAGCAGTATGGCAGTTCCTAGAAGAATTAAATGTAGAATTATTATATGAGCCATCAATTTCACTTCTGGATGTGTACACAAAAGAATTGAAAGCAGGACCTTGAAGAGATATCTGTATCTCTAGGTTTCATAGCATCATTATTCAAAAAGAGCTAAAATGAGGAAGTGATGCAAATGTCCATCAATGGATGAATGGATAAGCAAATGTGGAATATACAAACAATAATATTCAGCCTTAAAAAGGAAGGAAATTCTGACACATGATACAACATGGATGAATCTTGAAGACATTGTGCTAAGTGAAATAAGTCCATCACAAAAAGGTAAATACTGTATGATTCCATTTATACAGGGTACTTAACAGTTGTCAAAAATCACAGAGACAGAAAGTAGAATGGTGGTGCCCATGGGGTAGGGGAAGAGGGGAATGAGGAGTCATTGTTTAATGGGTATAGAGTTGCAGTTTTACCAGATGAAAAGAGTTCTGGTGATGGATGGTGGTGATGGTAGCAAATTACTATGTATTTAATGCCACTGAATTGTATACTTGAAAATGGTTAAGATGGTAAATTTTATGTATTTGTATTTTATCATATTAGAAAACAAGAATTTGAAAATTTAAGGTCGACCTTTCCCAATCTGTCACAAATACTTTCTCATACATCCTTCCATATCTGTGCAGTAAATACAAGCAAATGGTGATAGTTTCCCATTTCATAAATGAGTAAAGCACATTACATTCTTAACAGTCATCTCTGTAGGTTGGTATCACATGTGTATCACCAGAAATTAAAATTTGAAACTCTGAATGTCATGTTCATATCAGCCATGGCCCCCAGAATTTCATGTATTCATCCATGTATCTGTCAAATATTTTTTGAATGCTTAATATATGCCAAGCATACACTGAAAGGACAGCAGTGAACAATACACAGCACTACTTTCATAGACCACTTCCCAGTGGGGAAGAGGTACCAAGTCTTTAAAAATAAACAAATATATAAAATTAGGTAGTGTAATTGAGAAAAAATATTCCAAGACTAAGAAATATAAAGTAGCTGAGAGTACTATTTGAGATAGAACGGTTGAAGATGACTTCTCTGGTATTTAGAGTGGTATAAAATATATTGGGGGAGGGGTGGCATATGACTAAGAATAACATTCCAAGTGGAAGAAATAGCAGTAAAATTCCAGAAACAAGAACATGATGATTATGCTCAAAGAACAGCTAAGAATTTCGTGTGATTGATGTTGAAGGGGAGGAGTGGGAGATGACATCAGAAAGGCAGTAGGAGGCTGGTTCCTATGATGGAAAGTGCTATTGTGATGTCTAGGTTAAGGTGTGTGGTCACAAATATAGAAGAGGCACAAAACAAGGTGGTCTGTTTTTCTTCCACCATATTCCCCAATGAGTTTTTCCCAGCAGATAGATGGACCCACAGGGTAGACTGTTGAGGTTATATGCAAAGAGTACAATATAAAATTGGGTTAAGGGTAAAAATGAGGACGTAATGGAGGTGGTCAACAGTGAAACGTTAAGATCAGTGGATTGGAAATCCTGGTGAAGTTGAAATATTGTTGGATTTGTTTTTAACTAGGAAATATAGGAGATGGTTGTCAAGGAACAAAATGTTTACAATTGAGTTTTGGAGGGGGGTACTATTATTTACAATAGCAACTTCTAGGATATGATTGAGGAAAGTCCGGACTTAAGAGTAGGGTTTGTAGTTTGATTTAAGGATCCTGAGGGTAATATCAGGGATGTGAGAAGTGCATATTTATGGCTTAGGAAAATCAAAGGGATTTGAGATGAAAAAAACCCCCCAGCAATCACAAAATGGTAGTCTGAAGGGTTGAGGGTAGAATGAGGGCCATGTAGCCTAGGATCTGGCAGGGCCACCACAGATTGGGTCAAAGTCACTATCAGATCACTTCCATGGGAAGATTTTTTCACTTGTAACACCTGAACACTAGGCAGAGGAGAAAACCATGATTTGCTGTGGCTAATGGTTGTCTCTGTAAGTAGAGAATCTGATATAGTTTCAAAATGGGAACAGCACAAAATACACAAAGATACTGATCACCTAAAAGGAAAGAGGAGAGGTAGCACACTCAGGGTGCTAGAAAGAACTTGAAAATTGACTGTTTAAGGCAAATCTGGCAGCCATCAACAATGTCAGTGACCTTCCCCATGTTGCAAAGAAGTGCTTCTGGTTGGTGCTCCACACATGGTTGTTAGAGCTTTCAATTGGAGGTGTTTTGTTTTTTGTTTTTTTTTTCTGTAACCCTTTTCAGCAGTGGTGATCCAATACTGACGAATTAGACAACATAAAAATAATAGTTGATGTATAAGGCATCAAGCACTAGACTAAAAACTTAATATTCACTATGTTTTTTTTAATGGTAGCCAAAAGAGGTGGAGAGTACGTCACTTCCCATTGTATAGACAGGGAAGCTGAGGTTGAGGGATATTATGTAATTTGCCCTGTTCATGTAACTATTCAGAGGTGGAACTTAAACATGAATTATAATATGCTTGACTCCAAAACCTGTGCTCTATACCCCTATTCTTTACTGCTAAACTCTTCATAAAATAAGGTAAAGGCAATTAAGAGTACAAAAGATCATAAAGCAAGAACTGGAGTATTCATTAAGCAAAATTTGCGCATCCTTTGGGCTTGATAATAAAGACAAGGTATGTGGTCCCTAGGAAATTACAAGGCAATTTGGTCTAAAATAACTCTTCAAAATTTTAACAGTATTTTAAAAAATCAAAATGAACATTATAAGAGGATTATCTTATAAGGCAATTTTGGCTGGCAATGTAGGCATTGCTCTCAGGTCTCCTCAGATATCGGGAACATGTATTCCATCAACAACAGCTACACAGGATATATGGCAAAAAGATTTGGACAATTCATTAAATGCAAAGCTTTGGCAGCACATATGGGGAAGTGTTTTTAAAGCAGTTTGGGAAATAAGACTGCAACAAATTCAGCTTAATATTCTTCCCAGAACCTGCCGGTCCCTATCCAGATAGGGTTATAGACAGATACTTCATTTTGGAAATGCTGAAAATGCAGAGCTCTTATTCTTTGTTACCTCAGTTTGGTTCTGATCTTCATTTAAGCCAGTAAGTCTAATTCCTTTTTATCATCATTCCTTTTATCATCTTTGGGTGAGTAATTCTAGAACATAGCACATTATCAATAAAACAATAATACATACTTTATTTTAGGCTTTGCAACCAATATTTTGAACAGGGAATAAACAATGCCCAAGCTGAGGCCACTAAGAAAACTGCCAGGACAGAATTACTGACTGAAGGGGTATTAGGTGGAGTTTAAATCACTGTTTTTATAAGGCAGAGTCTGGACTCCTCACTAGTTTTTGACCAATATCATTTGCCAAAGAATCAACTTTACTTCATGTTTTGCCTCCAAATTTTACTTCATGTTATATGGGAGATTTTTATTACGTAAATTATACAAGCTACTCTACGTTTGCCAGGAACTCTTTGTCACCCTCTTTACAGAAGAGCCAGCTTAATGTTGGTCAAATTTTAACAGGAGAAAAATGAGAGAGAAAAACATTGCTACATCTCAGGTCACTGGGGTAAGGAGAATTTGGGGACAACAGAAGACTGGCTCGGCCCAACACTAGCAGGCAGACCAGCTCTGCTGAGTACTGAACTCATGAACTCCTCTCACTTTTGCCCTCTGACCCAGCCTGGCCCAAAGGAGTTCCAGCAAAATCTAAGGAACGTCAGGTGATGCCTCCTTTACTCAGGGACCAGCAGAAGCACTGGCCACAAGCCACACCAGTCTACTTTGGCATGGCGAATGGTCTGGTCACGGGACTGAACATCACTCACAAAGTTCTTGGAAGGGAGAGACATTTCTTCTGGCTGGCCTGTCTGGGGAAGCCATTTGCCCTGCTGCCCTTCTAGACAGAATTGGAGGCTACCCGGGCTCTAGTCTCACGGGAATTGCAGTAAGAAACCGCCACTGGTGCTGTCATGCGAGCTATGTGCATGCAGAGTGCTGCACGTCCCTGCCATTATGTGGTAATATTCCATTGGCTCCCTGGGCAGGAATCTGTTCCTGTGTGTCACACACCATCATGAACCATGAAGAAGAGATGGATCAGAAGGTGAAGGTGGCACCAAGGGCATGGGATCTTAGAAAAGAAACTTCAAAACCACCAGCATGACAACACAGATATTGAGTTCTTAGCTTGGGACAAGCTTTGTGCTAAGTGCTTTGTATCAATTATCTAACTGAAGCCTCATAATAACCCTAAAAGGTAGGTATTATGAGGCCCATTTGACAGCCCCATCAGTCACGTGTTAAAGTTAGCAAGCTTTTGAAAAACAGCTTGACTCAAATCTGGCTGATGAGATTTCTCCTGTTAACCAAAATTCTATTTGCTGGAGTTCTGCTCAGACATCTCAGGATTTCCAGGAGCACAGCCTCTGTGTAAGCCAGCTGGCCCCAGAGGCAGCCAACATTCTTTGGGCTGCACACCCGTGATGGGAAGCTGGAGTCCAGCCCTCCGCACAGCTGGCTTATAAGCAAGGCTCTATTTCCCCCCACTGTCCCGGAACTCCTACTGTCTGCAGGTTTACGATGCTCAGGCCTTTTGTTAAATCTGGCTGGACTGTAAAGGAGAAGCGTACTTTGCACTTCTACCAGGCCAGTTATCTATAAGTTTTAAAGACTATACAAAGTACATCAGCAAACCACCATTTCCACCTAGTAGAGGTATTTAAACCATTTTGGAACTATCAATAAGTAATCAGCAATGCAGATTTGGTCACTTGTCTGAGGGTTTTCACAATCACTTCATTAATTAACAAACTGAAGCACTGATGGCCTTTACTGAGGGGGTTGATGGCAGAACCATTCATTTCTAGACATCATACAAGCTTTAACAAAGCAATGTTTCTTCTGTTTACCATGTCAAAATCTAGTGCTTTTATGTGGTATGATGCAAACTATATCTACTTTTCATGCTGATTAAATAACTTGTACTGGGAACAGAGAAGACAGCAATAGCTGTAGCCTAATGCCTACAACCTGGAAAGTTTCCTCCCATTATTAACTTTGAATGAAAATATACATATTAATCTCATTTTAGATGCACATGGGTCAGGGATCTCTACAAAAAAGCTTGATATTCACCATCAACCCCCAGAATGTTAGGAAACCAACCCTGAAGCTGAACTGCCTGGGTTTACATCTTAACTCTATCTCTTACCACCTTTGTGTCTTGGACAAGTTACTCAACCTCTCTATACCTCAGTTTCCCAATTCATAAATAGGGGCAATAAAACAATTCCTAATTCATAGGTTTGTTGGCAAGGATCAAATGACTTAATGTAACAAAATTGCTTAGAACAGTAACTGGCATACAGCAAACTCTATGTAAGTGTTGGCTACTATTATAATAATGAATTTTAATGTCATAAATCTGTACATGAAGTAAACCATACGGTAGCTTTAGTACTGTTCATTCCCTTTCCACATGATTCCAAGAAAGCATTTTATTTCCATGTGGATATTCTCATGTACAACTGAACCAAGGACAAAAATCACTTACCCAAGTGAATAAATGCATACTCTTGTGTTATTTGTATAGATTATCTTTTCAAGAGCAGGATGTGAATTTACATTCTGGAGAAAATGTTGTGATCCATCATAGTTTAATATCCAATTTAAATGAACTTATTAATATTCATTTGTTTACATCTTTCTTAGCTTGATAAATCTATGTCTCATTTCCCATATATCTTTTTCCTTTTAAGATACCTTTCTCGATTTTCCAGACATCTCTTCCCTATGTTTTTTAGTTTGTTTTAAACCAGATTTTTTTTCTTTTGCTTCTCTTCTCAAAGCTCACCACTTTATATTACCATTAACATGCATTTTTTCTTGATTCATCACAACCTCATATTCAATAATCTTTCTCCTTTTTCAAACTTCAATTCCCATTTCAGGCTTCATAATCCTACTTCCTTTCCCTTTCCCTCTTCATATTGTCTGGCTCCTTTCCACTGGATTTCAGTCATACTTTGTTTC
This sequence comes from Mesoplodon mirus, assembly GCF_964341445.2. Taxonomy (NCBI): domain Eukaryota; kingdom Metazoa; phylum Chordata; class Mammalia; order Artiodactyla; family Ziphiidae; genus Mesoplodon; species Mesoplodon mirus. Next base: position 77,510,689 of record NC_138980.1, read on the forward strand.
TCTACTAGGAACTTTGTCCCTTGAGAACTTTGACATAAATCTCTAAAACTTTAATTTCTATTAGCGATCATTATACACATCCCCCCTTTCCATAAGCCCCTGAAAAAAAAAAAAGCCCCATCTTTGCCTCTACTTGTTGTGTAACACTCTGAAACCATCTTAGGGAAAACTGACATTTTAAGGACAATTCAACCAATAGCTAAGCTCCTCCACTTTCCTAAATACAGCATTGGGAATACTCCCATTAGGGCCATATAAATCCCAGTCTTTAATGAGGAGTTTCCTTATTCATTTCAAATAGACACAGACAAGTACAGTAAATTCCTGAGTGAAATGGGACTGACAGATAAATAGTACCCAGGAGGATGAACCAAAAAACCCTCTGGCCTCCACATATTCTGGCCAACCTGTTCAGCGTTTCTGAACAGTTCTAGAGCCATCAATGGGTCAGCACAGTTAGCAGAGCAGACTGCCAGAGAGCCAGATGTTGCTGTTGGAAATACACCAGCAACACCTCGAGCACACAGCCATGGGGCTACAGAGGAGAGACTAGATGGCAACTAAATTTTATCCCTTTATTAGTCATTCAAATGACAATCTACAAAATAGTGTCATATTGGGCTTTTTTTCTCCTTGGAGAATCTGCATTAGACAAGGGAGATTAGGAAAAAAGAGAGGTAAAATTCTTGATAAAATGAGAAAGAGACTGAGGCAGAAAGAGACCAACTTCTACTATGCAAAGAACATGCTTTTTGTTCACTCCTAGAATGAAATACATCGTGTTCCATATTTGAGTTCAATAACGGTACGGAGCCAATGCAGCTCCAGTCTCTACTGGGAACATTTTCCTTGGCATCAGGCTGCACATTTTGGATTAAACACTGTTCTCCTGAACTGACAAAGAACTTAGGTAATGTCTTTTTTGTGAGAACTTTACAAATATATTGGCAATGAAGCTGATCACACTTCAAAAGCTAGTAATCTAGTAATCACAAAAGAATCGACATTATACACAACTGGAAAGAACACCTCTGTGTTAAGCTTTACCCTACCCACTCTTTTAAGGTATTTCCATCTGTTGAAACCATTTTCTGGTACTTAGAAATACAAACTAGCAGTTTAGAACACTTACTGAAGAAAGATGATGTGTCTGACTCATAGCACAAGATTTGTGTCAAAGGCAGACTGTGCTGTGAAATTAGGTACTGGGACAGCACAAACCACAGTGAATTTCCCTTAGGGATGGCAGGGGTCTCTTTCCACTTCCTCACTTGCCACCACACCAGGTCTCTTCTCTCTGTCATGTGGTGGAATACCTCTCCAGATAATAGCAAGTGTCACTGAAGAGGAATATTCCCCTCAGCACCATCCCTACCACCTTCATGGTGACCACACCATCATCACTACCTGCAGCACCCACACTCCATCTGTCTCCACTACCCTCACCACTAGGCCACGGCCATCCTCACCACCACCACCACCAGCTTCACCACCGCAGCTTCCACCCTTCCTACTACCATCACCACCAGCAGTTTTCAGGACTTTTTTTTCTCCTTTTCATTTTATTTTGTAGGCACTTCTAATGCCCAGGTCCAATTTTATTTTCTATAACCATCTACCCCAGCCAGAAATGACTATAACTATCTGTGTTACTCTTAGCTGCCTTGTGTTAATGTTATGATACTACAAGCTCTTGGATATTTTTTCTTCACATATTTTTTTATTTCATCATTCCTTCAGAGCATAATGACTTTCTTACCCATAAGAGATATTCCACAAGAAAGTGATAAAAATGAAATGAATAAAATAGAAAAAAATCACCCTATGTCTCTCTTCCATTCTCTACTCCCTGTTAGAAAACCTAAAAGTAATCAAATGGTGACATATTGAGCAATGGGAGGGAAACTAGGGATATGATTATACAAATATTAGGACTTTAGCCAACAAATAACCCTAGACTTGGTTGTATTTATTTATATAACTTCTGGCTCTTTCCCCTATTATTAAGTTCTGAGGATCTCTAGCTAAAAAAAGTCTGAAAAATGACATCTACCCTCACTGCTAACAGATGGGACAGTGGGAGTAGTGCAAATTGATAGCAACAAATTCTTGCTCAGGCTTCAGCCACTCACGCTAGCAGAGACTTCCTCAGGGGAAGGACAAAAATAGAATTATAATAGCTCACGTTTACTCATATAGCATGTATCAGAAGATTCTGGGACAAATTAAAAGGTTATTAGGAAAGTTACAGAATTATTTTTCCCAGGGAACCTATGGCTTTGTTATCTATCTATCTATCTATCTATAATCTATCTATCTATTTTCATAAAACCTTTTCTTTGCATGCAATATACATGGAAGGGGAAAAAATTGATGATTTCTAAAGTCCCTTACTACCTTGCTGCAACTCTAGGATTTTCTATCTTTTGTGGACAGGATCTGTTTTTACAAACCCCTTGAAATATGAATCACAATTCTAGCTGCAGAAAAGAAACATTCCTGAAAGTACTTTATCTCAGCCGTGGCCTCAAGGCTGCCCTTGCAAGGTTTGTGAAATCTAATGGGATTATGGGGGCAAGATGGAGAGAGACTGTCAGCATCTCTCACATGAGATAATAGCAATAATTCTAAAAATGCTTTTGTCCTGTTGCAACAACTGTCATCAGAGAGGCTCACATTTTCCTCGAAGCAGCAGCATCTTTACAGACACGAATCACTCCAGAGAGCAGGAGCGTAAGGCACAGAAGGTTTATATGTTATAGCCTGAATAGCTTAATCACTGAGGATGTATAGTTTGATGGTCACCTGGTTTCAGAGATTAAGGAGAAGGTTATTTGTTCCACTGCCAACTCTTTCCTAATAAACTTCTCCAACTGGGGTTCATCTAATCATTATCTGTTCAAACTGTTAAGATTAATTTCTTAGCCTAGGCAATCAGAAAATAAGTCTTGCGATGTGATTCTTGGTTAATGTTGTGCCAGAAACATCAGGATCTAATGAATGGAGTTCTGGCCTGAAGGCCAAACTGATCTGATTCTTCTGCCAAGTCCATCCTTGACTTACACAACCACTGTTCTTGATGAAATGGGCTCAGCAGTGAGTGTCTTAGATCCTTGAATAAGAATTAAACTGCTCTGACTTGCAATTCCTTATCTCTAAAATGAAGGGATTTCTTATGTTATCTTGAAGCTATAATCTCCCCATAGACCTTCCCTACCAGGGAGGGATGGAAGAAACCTGTGAGTTAAACCCTCTTGTCCCAGCCACAGTATAGTGAAGGCATATGACATAACATTTTTTCATTCAGCAAGTACTTATTAAGTTTCTACAATGTGCCTGGCATTGTGCTAAGTACCAGGTATACAGTGGTGATCAAGCACAGATGTATACTTGCCTTGTGAAACCTGTTGAATAAAATCTAGTGTGGGAGCCATATATTAATAAAATAACCACACAAATAAAGGTATTGTTACAACTTTGAGAAATACAAGGAAGAAGGAAAACATGATGCCAGGTGGAATTTGGGTACCTTCCAGCCTCACATATACTCAGACCAAATGTGATAGTGGGGCTGGCTGAGCCAGAAAGGAATGAAAGAAAGAGAAAAGAATGGGAATAAGAGCTTGCCATGGTTCGTGGAGGGTCTAAGGCAATCGAGCCACAGGCAATGCTGTGTCACTCTTGATGGATATGCAGAGGCACAAAATCTAAATTACAGCATCACAGCAACTACTGAATTCATTTTCATGGATGGTGAGGTATGAAGTGCCGTCTAGTTAGTACACCTGTCAGAAAAGAGGGGACCCACTGTGCCATCATACACCAAGTAGCATCACCTAACCACAAAACGTTGTGTCTAATACACCACTAGGTAGGACAGAAGCCCTAAGAATCTAGAACCACTAGCAATCTGAGAACACCAAGGTTAGTTGCTATTTGTTTCTCTGTGTGATTTGTGGTGTGTAGAACATATGAAAAATAGCATTGCCTTTCCTAGAATTATCTTTATTCAGAATCTCATTGCTAGCTTTTGTTGTTGTTGCAGTTTCATACTATCTGAGGATGGTAAGACAAATGATTTTTATAAAAGATTATGGTTTTTCTACTTTATCAATAACCCATGATATATACAACAAATAGTTGTTGACCCAAAATGCAAAAACCAAAGTCTGTTAAGCCATCAATCTGCTTGCCCCTCCGTCAGCTGGCAGATGTGGACATGCCTGAGGACATTACCATTGGCTCCAGATCATGGAAAACACTAAAAATTGGTTCCCTAGGTTTTCCAAAATTTTTATTGGGTTCACAGTCCCACATGTATTATTTTGCCTGGATTTCACACACCATCTTCCCTGTTCTTTCCCCTCCCTCCTGCCCTCCAAATGGTCTGTAACTGTCCATCAATCCATAGAAGGACAGGAATGCAAAAGAGACACCAAGTACCTTTTCTGCTCTCATTTCTAAGGATCTGGGGTAATAGCACATCAGGAGCAAAAAGTTGTATCTACCACCACAACTCCCATTGCACTGCCCCTAACTCAAATCTCTTTGTTCTTTCCCCCTTTAATGTCTGGCTCGACTCCTATCCAGTCCCAATTCCCTCCACTCATGCCTTAGTCCACCTTTTCTTGGCATGATTTCTAGCTGCAGCTGCCAAATCTAACTTTGTTGTCCCTTGCTGAAGGCTGCCTCTGCTTCCCTGGTGCCCGCCTGCTGCTCCTTCATCCACCATGCCTGTGCTGTCTCTCTCCTCTGACCCTTCTTCACCTCCTTTACCGGATGCCAGGACTTCAATCCACAACAGTTCAACTTTTTTACACTTTTCGGGGATTCAAAAGATGTTTCTATTCTCTTGCTCCATAAATTTTCTGCCTTTTTAAAAAGTTGCACTGTTTATGGAAGAAAGATATTATTAAAACATTAAAACAAATGAAAAATATACAAAACAGAACTTTAAAAATAAGCAAAAATCATACCCCTCGGGATAAATCAAGGTTTCACATATTGATGAACATTCTTTAGACATCTCTCTCTCTTTCACTGCATAAATGCTTGCATGATTTATAATAATAATTTTACTTGTATGGGAGCATGCAGAACAGGATGATTAGTAACCTGCATGCTTCACTGTCTGCACACCAGTAAATCAAGATCTGTAGCCACCTGACAAATGACTGCACAGGACTTCTTATTTGTGTGTGTGTATGTGTGTGTGTGTGTATGTTTAATTACTGAAGGGAACCTGGATTGTTTGTGACTCTTCAATGTAGCCATCCAGGATATTGTGGAGGGTAGGGCTGCTGCTTGGTGAATCATTTTGGGCTTCCTTTTTTCAGTAACTCCTTTGTATTCTAAAGCTGCACACTTGCTTATCTGGCTTTCCACTGAAATGGAGCCAGTGGAAGGAAGAAGCATGTCCCCACAAAAATGTCCACGTCCTAATCCCCAGACCTGTGAATATGGCAAAAGGGACTTGGCAGATATGATTAAGGCAAGGATATTGATATGTCCCCTCCTCAAGAGGTCTCCATCTCATATGCTGGATTATTTGTGGGCACAAAGTGTAATCACAAAATTGCTTATAAGGCAAAGAGGGAGGGAGATGCAATGGAAGGAGATGTAACAGAGAAGGAGATGTAATGACAGATAAGAGGTCAGAGAGACAGAGAGATTTGAATACACTCCCTTGCTGGCTTTGAAGGTGGAGGAGGGAACATAAACCAAGAAATGCAAGCAGAAGCTGGAAAAGGCAAGGAAACATTCTCCTTAGAACTTCCAGAAAAAAAAAAGTTCTGCTAACACCTTGATTTTAGGAGTTATGATTTCTAGAACTATAAGATCATAAATTTGTGTTGTTTTAAGCCTCTTATTTTCTGCTATTTGTTGCAGCAGCAATAGGAAACTAATACAGAGTCAATCTTCAATTTCTCCTGTTAATACTCTCCTAAGAGATTTAGTGAAACCATTCTGGAAACTCTCACACAAGAATAAAGAATTTGATCATGAACCTGAAATTCTTCCTCACAAAGAGACTATTTGTCTCTTGGAGTTCTACAGACCATTAGCCTAGGAGTAACCTTAATTTTGGGAAAATGCTCTCTCCAAGAGGTCAGTGAGGAAGTGATCCCCAGCCTCTGGAGTATATCAGATGAAGTTACCAGGTCAGCCCAGGACAGATGTAATATCCCAGCAACACTCACATGAGTGGTGTCAGTGGGGCCTCAGGTCTGCTTGACTCCTATCTTCCCCCAAGGACAGTAGGAAGAAGGACTCTGTTTGACATTATTGTTCTCTTCAAAATCTTGGTACAAATTAAAACTTTTCAGTGTTCGGCTTCACACATTTTTTTGATAGGGTAAAAGTAAGAGTCAAAGGTTCAAACATTTGAAAGAGTAAGAGGAATTAGCAATACTGGGGCTACCACTGGAGTATATCAACTACAACAGTTTGGCTATGTAATCCATTCCCTAAATTTAAAAAGTTGAGGCAAAACAATCACTCACCCTGTGAGGAGAACTTCAGCCTGCTGCACAGATGGGGACCACAGTGAACCATTGTATTATATCAGCTTCCAGGTTCTCTCTTTGCAAGCAACTGATACAGATGCTGGCTAACTTAAGAGCACAGAGATTTTATTGCAAGGATATGCAGTAACTCTTGAAATCCATGAGGAGCTGAAGATCATGGCTTGGAAAGATTGGCAACCAGGGTAGCTCTGGAGACTTAAGCAGCAGGAACTAACAGACTCATTAGGGCACTGCCCTTGGGATGGAGAAGCTATAAAAATTAAAGTCTTGGGGAAGAGTCACATGTTCAGCCCTAAGAAAGGTGTGGAGGGAAGATCCTCAAAATAGGCTCCCAAAGGGAGCTCAGAGACCCTATGAAGCTGGTTGTTTCTGTTATTGACACTCTCTTACTTAGGAGGAAGCTGAGTTCTTAAGAAGTAAAGTAGCTTGACCCAGGTAATAGAGCTGGCAAATAGTCATATCAGGATTTCTCTAGTCTGATTCTAGAGGCTAATACTTAACCTCTATACCATGAGGCCTCTCTGCATTTCCCAAGAAAAATATGGGGTACTGATATCGGAAGAATGTGAAATGGCTATAGTTGGCAAAAACCACAGTGGGAGCCAAACTACCATTAGCATTTATTGGACATTAATTTACTATGTGTCATAAAGTAATATATAAGAAGTTAAGTATGGAGAGATGGATCCCCTACCTTTGCACAGACAATACTACTACCATATGAATCAATGCACTGAGATGTGAGCTCCATAGGACAAGGAGTTTGATGTCTTATCCAACACTATATCTTGAGCATCTAGAACGTGGTCTAGGGTCTGATATATAGTAAGTGGTCAATAAATATTTGTTGAATAAATGAATACAGTAAATATATCTAAAATATATTTAAATAATTTTTATAAACAGATTTAAACACAACAATCATAGGATGTATGTGTGAGAGAGGTGCTCAGTGAAAAGGTGAGAAGACAGGAGAATTCATGGGAAGCTTCCTAGAGTAGGAGACTTCCTAGAGTAGGATGTTAGAGTTGGTAATAACAACCAGCAGGCAGGTGGTAGGGAGAAAAATATAGCAATCTTCACTTCTAGTTTATTTGGACGGCTTTTCTAGTAAAAGAGATCTAATTAAAAAGATTATTACTTTAACAATGCTTTACAGGCAGTTGGAAAGGAACCAAAGATAAATGTTTGAGTGTTTTCAGTGTGACTATAGAGTCTAAAGAGATTTCCAAATCTGAGCATTTTGATAGGAAAGGAAGACGATGAAAGAGGAGTATGAAAGGTATATTTTAAGATCTGATTTTTTCTGTTTTTTTTTCACCAATGAAATAGGTTAGGGTATGGAGGAGAAGATTACAATGTTTCCCTTTGTAGGAGATATAACTGAATATTTCTGATTTCAACAGTTTGAAAAATCAATGACTACAAAAAAAACCCTCCTGCAGAAATCATGTCCCTTTACCTCTTTGTGGGGTACAGGTCTAACATTTAGCCAGTGTGCATGTAAAAGTCATTCAGGTCCTCTCAGTCATCCAAGGCCAGTGTCTATCCCACAAAGTAGGTGCCCATATAGCACCAACTGTCAAATATTTTTTAAGAAAGCCCCATGGTGGTGTTCAACATAGAGAAGTGGTGTTGAAACCACAGTAGAGATGCTTTTCATGAAGAGAATACTGATTTATGAACAGGAAGCAAAGGGTTGAGATGAACAGATCCTTCTTTGGGTGACAGTTGTCTTCAAGGACAAGTATTAAAACTCACTTCATTTAATTTTCATATGGGGGTGGGGGAGGGATGGATTGGGAGTTTGGGATTAAAAGATGCAAACTATTATATATAGGATGGATAAACAACAAGATCCTACACTATAGCACAGGGAACTACATTCAATATCCTGTGATAAACTATAATGGAAAAGAATATGGAAAGGAATATACACATGTATAAATGAGTCACTTTGCTATATAGCAGAAAACGAACACAACATTGTAAATCAACTATATTTCAATAAACTTTAAAAAAATAAAATAAATAATTTTCCTAGATTTCTTAGAAGAGGAATTCCCTAGGATAATCTCTATAATTATGAATTCCATCCACATACTATAAGTAGCTAGTAGCCAGACAAATGAGTTAAAACTAAAGAGAGTCTTAGGAACTTATGTGAGCGAAAAGTCAAGCAAGATCTATTCTCTTATCAATCACAACCTAGAAAAGGGATCTGAAACCACTGGGGAAATACTCTGAGATCACACACTCAACATGCAGACTGAAAGGTCAGCCATGTGTTCTACATAAACAAAACTAGGAGAAAGAGGGCAACCACTCCCAGAAGACTAAAACATTTAGAATGGGTAAATCTGAAAAAGCAGAAGCTAAAGAAAAAACATGTCAAAATCTACAAAATTGCCTACAGAACTCATGAAACAGAATTGTTACTACAAAATGACTAAAAGAGAGAGGCATTTGGGGCATGGATAAAATAAATATAAAACTAACCTTAAAATTTTTCTTTCTACAGCTTTGATAAGTATATGAAATTTACACTACTAAGGGGTCTCTTGAAGACAAAGGGTGGCCTTATTTGCTATGTGCTCATTTCCTGCCAGGGAATCTAGAAGTAGCAGATGCTCATTAAACCCTTCTTAGGTAGATAGATAAATGGGTCAATAAAATAAATAACTATGAGTGTTCATCATTTTGAGTTCCAAGTTTCTTTAAAATTTTGTGTATGAGAGAGATTTCACAGATGAGAGGATAAGCCTCTTGAAGGTGCTGACCAAAATATCATACAGTCTCCTCTCATGGTGAGCTTCTTGCTTCCCCAGTACAATCTACTTCTTATATTCTCAGCTATGCATACTCTAACCTCTGATTTTTAAAATAAGCTATTAAGAAATGCGATCCACTAAGCCAGGTTTAGGGGCCATTCTACCGTTCATGGTTAGAGACTGGACTTTTCTCACCTCCCAGGATTTTCATGATAGAGACGATCTGCCTTGCAAAGCCTAAGACACTGACTATCCAGCCATTTCCAGCCATCCCCTTCTGTAATGACATAACTGCCATTGTAGCATGAAAGCAGCTGTAGATAATACACAAATGGATACGCTCAGTGGTATTTGACCTTGTGGAGCTCAGGCATAGAGGAAAGGTCCTTGACTCTACTTCAGGAGTTCAAGGAAGGCTGCATGGAATAGTGTTATGTGCAGTGTGTCTGTAAGGAAAAGTAGGAGCTGGCAAAGCACAGGACCCCAGGGGAGGGCATTCCAGCAGGGGCAGCAGTGCAGAAACAGAGGTGAGAGAAGACTGGGGCAGTCAGCGGCTTCAAGCCATGTGGTGTGAAGATTTGCTGCATGTGGAGAGTATTAACAGACGGGGCTGGAAAGATTAGCTCCATTCAGTCAGGATGTGTCTACTCTGTTCACCTCCTTCCCTGGCGCCTGGCACAGAGCCTGTCAGGTAGCAGAGGCTCCATAAACGTTGGTTCAGTGGGAATGAAAGATAGGCAGGGTCTAGATCAAGAAGTAAATCAAATTTTAGTTTTTTTTTAAGGACAAGACAAAGGGAAAGCTAAGAGTGGCATACCACTGAAACATTGGGACACAGCCACTTATGACCCATGACCATGAGCAATTTCCTTAACCTCTCTGGGTCTCTGAACCTCCATTTTCTTGAATGTAAAGCTGCAGTGGTGATGCTTACCTCACAGTATTGTTGTGAGGACGACATGCATCGTGATTCAGTAAACGGCCTGGTACGAGGCCTGGCACCTGGAGGCAGTGATTATTTTGAGTCTGTGTTGCTGCTGAGTTTGGCAGCATCTCAATGTTTGATATTATACCTCATCTGGCGGGGAAAACTGAAACAGAGCTGAAGCTTGTGACGGTGAAAGCAGTGAGCTGAGATTCTGTTCTGGCGTCGGCTGGGATTGTTTGTTCAGTCCTAACAGCTAGCACGAGTCCTCCTCTGGGACCCTGAAAAATCACTAGCCACACAGGAACCAAAAGGCAGGCAGAAACCTGAGCAGCCAGGAGGGAGGCAGAGGCGGCCTTTGTGCAGAAAACATTTGTTCCCTTAAAGAAATAGGATGTTTGAAAAGAAAACACGCAACATCGGAGACACAGACTCCAGCACATTCATTTCGGTTACCACTCCCTCCAGATGGACTGGAGGATCAAGCCAGCTACATGATATATTCCTTTGCCAGGAACAAAACTCACTACAGAGAATGCTGTGTTCTCACACAAAATAATTTTTGTGTTACATTGAACTAAAGTCATGTCCAATTGCCATGTTCCAGAAAGCAAGGAACCACCTTAATTCCTTAAATTCATGATGCATCTACAAGTCATGAAACCCATAATCAATTTTTGGTTGGGGTGTGGTTTACTATGCCTAGAAGATGGCTCTGGAGTTTTCCCAGGCTTTAGGAATGCAGAAGGAAATGAGTTGGATGCACCCCTTTCACACTTTTTAAACCGCTCTAGACTGGGATTGGGAAACTGTCTTTCCATGGGAATAATCCATATCCACACTTAACCTGATGGGCCTCGCTGTATGGGGAGCCTGGAATAACACAGCCCAGAAGAGGAGACAAATAACATGGAAGGCAAAGGCAAAATCCAAAACGCAGAGTTCTTGGAACCACAAAAGAGTTCCTGGGTCATCTTGTCCATCTTCCTGCAAAATTTTTCTTTTGTAAAGCAACTTTTCTTAAAAAATCAGCTCAAGTTTTGATGATCACCTTGCTCCCTGCTCAGCAAGCATTTCTTTCCCTCATTGCTTGCCTTTCTTACATCAGTAACTAAGCAGCTTCCTATGTAAAATATAATTCTTGATTAGGAGTTGGCTTTAATGGCTCCCATTGCAAATACTGGGTGATAATACTTTTTATTTACCTTATTTTTCTGTATAAATCTGTTCTTACAAATTTTTGGTCGTCCACTCAAATGCCCAAAATGATTATTTACTGTGCATCATTATTTAAACAAACTTCTCATCAATAATAAAAAAAAAAGCTAGGGACTTAGTAAATATTTAATATTCTTAAAATATAAATCTCTATATATACACACAGGCTTATGTTTATCAAATTTTTATATATTTTTTAGAAATTTACAAGCTATATAACTTTTCCTTTAGTTTTTTTATACTCACATGAGATTAAGAGTTTAGTAGACCTTTGGTGTTTAAGTTATTTTTACCCCTTTTCTGAGCATCTTCTCCAGGTATACTGGAGACAGCTACATGCAATTACATATGAGAAAGAAATTCCACAACACTGAATAAGAGTTCCCAAGACAGTGTCCTAGAATAGAGCAACAAGAGGAAAATATAAAAATGATTTGCTCATACTATTTATAAGTTAAATCTGCTTGGTAATAAGTTGGCTCTATGTAAGCCAGAACACCCGCACAAGTTTCTTCTAGAGAATGGTTAGGAGTGTGAAGCATAATGATTCTCTGGCCCACTGCCTTCTCCATAGCATTTTACTTTTGTTTATAAATTATTCTTCCCCAGTTTGGTCTCATTACAAAGATTGTTCCCATTTGAGAGGCAGTATAACCTACAGTCAAACACACAGACTCTAGAACCAGACTTGGGTTCTAATTCCTAATTGCTCTGTGCCTCACTAGCTGTGTGCCCCTAGGAAAGTCTTTGACCTCTCTGTGGCACAGCTACCTCATTGGTAAGAAGAGAACAGTAGTTGTAATCTCCTCATATTTACAAAACCCCTTAATAATTGCATGGTCTATAGTAAATGTTCACTGAATGTTAGGTAGGATTTACTTTGTCTTCTTCTGCTACTTCCCTTTCCACAAAATCCTTCTTCTCCAAGTTTGTAAGAACTGACTTATCGATAATCTCAATATTATTACAATCTAGAAATACTATCTTATAGGCCAACAGTTAAAGGGCCATTGCCCCAGTGTTTTGTGATGATTTGGGACTCGTATGATCACAGTCAGGTGAAGCTGCCATCATGCCATCATCGCCATGGTACAATAACTAAACAGAGACCATCATAGAATAATGTCTGTCTTTGTAAAACATCAGCATTTATTCGGTGAGGCCACTGAGGATGGTCTAGGTGAAAATATAACACCAAAATTTCTTGTGGGATGTACATTTTACAGCGCTCAATTCTCTCTCTCTCTCACATACACACACAGACACACACAGATTTATATTATAAATATAATAAATATATATTTGTATTTATGCTGAGACAAATATATGAATACTCTTACTTCCACAACTGAATAATTAATAATTAATTTTAATAATTTTAATTTTAATTCTAATAATAATTATACAGATAATAAATAAAAGAGAAGCTTGTCTCATGAGGGAAAATAAATATCATCTAGTCAGTTCACAAATGCGGGCTCTAACAGTGCTTATAAACTCCTCCCCACGTTCCTCAGCATTTTCTAGAATCTTCTCTAAACATCAACAGGCTCAGTCCATAAAACAGGCATTGCTAGAGGTCATTTTCTTAGTTGGCACAGCAGAGATTAACTTACCCTATTAAAAATATTCACACATGTATGTAGGGTTTTCTATATGAAACACAGCTTTCAGTTCTTGGCATAAAATTCTAAAATGCTCACAAGATGGAAATGTCCCTGACTGTGTTTCTATTTCTGCATTATTCCCTCAGATGAATTTATTTTTGGTTCTTGGTGATTTCCTCAAGTCTGACATAACTCTTGGTGTTAAATGTCTCTGGTATATGCCTCTTTCCTTCCCTCATTCTGTGTTACTCCATTTTTTCCAGTCATTTTCTTTACTATCTCTGTTCTTCCATTACTTTCCAAACTTAATGTCGTCTTGGTCACTTTTTACTTTCTCTTTCTAAACAATCAGTGTATAAAACAATTATTTTATATTATTTCTTAAACATGTTGTATTAAAATGTATTTCTTAATAGGACACTTTTGCATAAAAAATACCAACAACTCTGATTTAGTTAATTTAGTTTTTAAAACTAAAGTTGAATATTTACTTAAAGGAAACCAATAGTTATCTTTTTCTCTCAGACTGAGAGGCCCTAAGAGTCCCTTAGAATATGTTAATACCCTTATTAAAATTTGTATTTAATTAAATAAGTACTGTATGGCAGCATGTTTTGGACATCTTTACCTCATACTTTTAAATGAGCTTTTATTATTCCAAACTACAGATAAACCATATTTATTTAATTATTTCCCCATGATGAATGGTTAGCTCTTTCCATTTTTTAATCTGTGAACAAAAGAGACTCAATAACTATCCTTATTTATATACATCCTTCCTCAAATATGAAAGTTTCTCTGTAAGACACGTCTAATAAGCAATGTCACTAGTTTAAGGGGTAAATGCATTTTCAATATTAAAGTGAGAAGTGCCTTTCTAAGATGGACCTGATTACATAAATATTAAAATTTTCTAAGTTGAAAATGACCATAAGGTATTACAGAAAAGGTAGACTGCTCTTCCTATTTAATAAGATTTTTATTAGAAAAATCAGAAAAAAATTAAAATTTTTTTTGTCCTCACCATCTGGGGAAATGATAGTTTTTTCCTTTACCATGATTATGATCAATTATAATAATTGTATCCTAGTTGTTGACTGATTGTTGCTGGATATTATTTGCTAATGTTTTATTTAGGATGTTTGCACAAATATTCATAGAAGAAGTGAGTCTTTAATTTTCCTTTTTTTATATCCCCTTCATCAGGTTTCAGTATCATTGCTATGCTGACTTTCTTCATAAAAAGAATTGAGAGCTGTTTTTCAGAATAGTTTAAATAAGATTTGAGTCATCCATTCCACAGTGCACTCACCTGTTAACATTTTGTTCTTATGCTTTGGAAGAAAGGATGGCACTCTAAAAACATTCTCCATTTCATTAAATATTTCTACCTTTTATGAGAGTTGATCTTGGTTTTTTAGAAAATCAAACATTTCTTCCAAGTTTTCAATCTTGTGTATGTGTAGAGCTAAATAAAGTATTTCCTAAAACTTAACAGTATTTTCTCTATTCTTTCCCCATTTTATCTCCTAATTTTATGTTTGCTTTCTTTTCTCCTTGATTAGATTAACTATCTGTCATATGTATTAATTTTGTTTTATCTCTGTTTATTTCTAATTCTGACTATTTTGTATTTTTGTCAAACTTCAGATATTTAATGTCTTATTAATGCTTGCAAATCTTTTCCTTATTCTATAATTCCTAGAGTTAGAAAAGTTAGAATCGTTTCTAAATCTATGAATTTTCCTTTGGACATGACACTATGTAGTGTCTTCTTTTTGTTATTTTGAAGATACTGTGAAACTTTGCTCTTAATTTAATAAAATTCAAAATGGTTTAAGGCAAAATTTTTACAAGTGGTGAGACTTTTGATATTTTATTATTTATTTCTGGTTTTATTCCATTAAGGGAAGAGAATATTTTTGAATGTATTATATACAGCTTCTACTCTCTTAGAATATTTTGGTTATCTTTTGAAGTTTAATGTGACATTTAGAAATATTTTATGGCTACTGCCATAGAAGGGGTATGTGTCTGTGTGTGTGTGTGCACGTGCGTGCATGCATGTGTGTGCATACAGGTGTGTTTGAAAAAGACCAAGAGATCTACCATATTAATTATTCAGGTCCTGAGCTATCCTTAATTATTTTTGTCTTCCTAATCTGCTGAAAGATTTGTATTAAAGCTTCCAGCTTTCAGTCTACAATAATAATAATCTCTCCTTGAACAAGGTGTCCTGCATTTTCATTTTTCACTTGATACTGCAAATAATGTAGCTGACCTTCATACCTTACAATATATCGGAAGAAAATGGCTGCATATCTGGGAGTATAATTGCTAGGTCAGAGAGTAGGCATATATTTAGCTCTAGTAGGTACTAGCAAATTATTCTCAATGCAGTTGTACCAATTTACAATTCTTCTAGCAATATGGGAGAATTCATCTGGCAACTCTTACCAACTCTTCTTTATTTATTTATTTACTTACTTACATTTATTTATTTATTTATTTATTTATTTATTTATTTATTTATGGCTGTGTTGGGTCTTCGTTGCTGTGCGTGGGCTTTCTCTAGTTGCAGCGAGTGGGAGCTACTCTTCGTTGAGGTGCATGGGCTTCTCATTGTGGTGACTTCTCTTGTTATGGAGCACGAGCTCTAGGCGCATGGGCTTCAGTAGTTGTGGCATGCAGCCTCAGTAGTTGTGGCACACAGGCTTAATTGCTCCACGGCATGTTGGATCTTCTCAGACCAGGGCTTGAACCCATGTCCCCTGCATTGGCAGGTGGATTTTTAACCACTGTGCCATCAGGGAAGTCCCTTACCAACTCTTTAAATATTCTTTCTTTTTATTTTATTTATTCTGCTCAGTTAATTTGCATTTCTCTGATGACTAAGAAATTTGAGCATCTTTTCATGTTTATTGGCAATTTGGGTATCCTCTTTGGTGAAGTGCCAGATAAAGTCACTGTGCCCATTTGTTTATTGGGTTGCTTTTCTTCTGTTTCTTATTATTTATAGAAGTTCTTTATTTACACTATAGTCTAAAATAGTTATTTACTTTTACAATTTTCCTATTATTCTAGAAACTTAAAATACCTTAACTCTATCTTTCCCTTTGCATTATTGTGACAGCATTTTCATTCATATATTGTAAACCTCATAAAACACTGTTATCACTGTCATTGTTTTGTACAGTCAATAGGCACTCAATATTCATTTCTCTTATACACCTATTTATTCTTTCCATTGCTCTTTATGCCATTTGGTGTTTTAAAATTTCCCTCTGTGATTATTTTCCTTCTGCTTGAATAACTATTATTTAGATCTTCTAGAAGCAAATTATCTTGCTTTTGTTTCTGAAAATATCTTCATTCACTTTCAAAAGATATTTTTGCTGGGTATTTAAATAACAGCTGAAAGTTATTTTCTTCCAGTTCTTTAAGAATGCCATTTTGTTGTGCTCTGGCTCTCATTATTTCTGTTGCAAAGTTAGTGAGAAATCTTACTGCTGCTTCTCTTCCTCCTTATTTTCACATGTCTTCTCTGAGGAGAGCCAATTCCCACCAGCTGCTTATAGCCTCATGAAACCTGATGATTTCTCACTCTTAGAACCCCACTCCTATCAAATATTTCCCCAAAAAGGCAAATCTCCCTCAAAAGAAATTGTCATGTCAGCTGCTTAAGGAAATGTAATTTTTCCCATATCATTGTACATGTTTCATCCTCTTTGAAATTAATCTTTTTCTCACTTTTCCTTTGCACATTTGAGGGACTCTCCTTTTCTTTGAATTTGAACCATATTTTGGAGTTAGTTAATTCTTATTTTATTTAAGAGAGGTAAGTGCTTTCATTTCACAGTATCATTGATTTTTAAACATCTAAGAACATTTTAACTCTTATTGAATATTGATTCTGTTCTATTTTGTATTAATTTTAAAAATTGTCTTTAATATCTGACCTCTAAAGTCTTCTCATCTGTCTTAACTTCTCCCACATTCTGTTTCTAATGTCTAATTTGGATTTTTCATTAGCAGAATTTAATCTCTTCTGTCCATTTTTGTAGGTATAATTTACGTTCCCTCTCTAAATGGCCAATAATTCTTACCTAAAACTCAATATATGCAGTCTGTTTTAAAGACTGGTTATGTAATTTCTGAATTTTTCTTCATACTCTACAACTTTCTCAATAGACTGATACAATTTAATTATGCATAGTTTTCCTCACACTTTCTTATGTTTCCTTGTAAGTTACTAAACATTAGAGACCTAGTCTCATGAGAAACTTTTTTTTTCAAGTTGGGGTATACACATACATAGTAAAATTCACAGTTTTGACAAATGTATACATCCATATATATATTCATGTAACTAACACCCCAATTGAGATATAGAAGATTCTCATGTCTCTAGAAAGTTCTTGTTCCCCTTTCTAGTCAATCTTTTCCTTACCAGAAGCAACCACTATTCTGATTTCTATCCCTATAGATTCATTTTTGCATGTTCTTGAACTTGATATAAATAGAATCACATTGTATGCAAACCTTTGTATTTGGCTTCTTTAACTAAAAATATTTATGACAGCAACTGATTTTGTTGTGTTTATCAGTAATTTGTCTTCATTGCTGAGCAGTACTCAAGCATATGAATATATCATGATTTATCTGTTCAGTTTCCTGTTGACGGACATTTGGGTTGCTTTGGAGTTCAAATTAGATTTTATTGCTCTTGTGTAATATTTTTTTTCAATTACTTTGAGTGTGGGGGAAATATATAGAAATGTGTACTAAATTTTGGAATATTTTTAATCTTGTCAATTGCTTAAGAAAAGTCTGTAGGTTTTCCTGTTTTCTTCTTTTGATAATTTCATGAAATTTTAATTTTAAATAATGATAGTCTCCAGAAATTTTTCTTACTCTGTCATCTTATCTGAACAATTAATGTCACATGAAATAAATATATCTTAAGTAAGCACTAAGGGCTTTAGAACTTGGAAGTTTTAAATGCAGTAAAAAGTATTAAGAATAATTAAAACAAAATTGCACAATTAACTACATATAGCTATTATGTGGGTTATTTTCCAATTTTATTGAGATATAATTTAGATTCAATAAAATGCACTGATTTGAAGGCACAGTTTACTTGATTTTGGTAATTGTATAGAGGTATGTAACTATTGCCCAAATGAAGATATAGAATAGATCCCACACCCTAAAAAGTCTCCTTTTGGCACTCTGAAGTCAACCTCCTTCCATGACCCCCACTTACATGACTTCTGTAACTATAGATCAGCTTTTTCATATAAATGGAATCATGTAGTATGTATATTGTGTTTGTTAATTACTTTAGCATAATTTTTTTTACAACTTTATTGTGACTTATTTTACATGTTATAAAATTCACTCATTTCAAGGGTACAATTTAATGATTTTTAATAAATTTACTGAGTTGTGTAACCATCACCATAAATCAGTTTTAGAATATTTTCATCACCCCAGTAAGATCCTTCATGCCCATTGCCTGTTTATCCCAACCCCACCTTCTGTCCCACACAACCACTAAACCACTTTCTATCTCTATAGATATCTCTTTCATGGACATTTCACATCAACTGAATCGTAAAATGTACAGTCTCTTGTCTGTAGCTCCATCCACTTAGAATACTGTTTTTTAGATTCATCCATGCTGTTCAGTGTATTAATACTTTGCTCCTTTTTACTACTCAGGTTTCACTTATTTTATCAAAATGTACAGTATTACTTAACTTGCTTATCCATTCATCTTTTGATTGACACTTGGGTTGTTCAGTTTGGGGCTATTATGAATAATGCTTTCATAAATACATTCAAGCAGGTTTGAGAAATATGTTTATATTTTTGGGGGTAAATACCTAGGAGTGAGATTGCTGGACCATTTGGTAACTATATGTATAATTCATAATACACTGCTTTACCAGTTTCAAAAGTGGCTGTACAATTTTGCATTCCTCAAGCAACGTGTAAGAGGTCTAGTTGCCCCATACATTTACCAACACTTAGTATTCTTTTTTTAAACTTTACACTCCAGTGGGTGTGCAATTGGATCTATATAGCTACAGAGATATATGTCTATACTAATGCAATCCCAATCAAAATCCTAGATGGCTTTTTAAAGAAACTAATAAGCTGATTATAAAAAGGCAAAGGGAGATTGGTTTAAGACAGTGGAGTAGAAGGATGTGCACTCACTGCCTCTTGTGAGAACACCAGAATCACAACTAACTGCTGAACAATCATTGACAGGAGGACACTGGAACTCACCAAAACAGATGCCCCACACCCAAAGAAAGGGGAGAAGCCACAGTGAGATGGTAGGAGGGGGTGCAATCACAATAAAATCAAATCCCATGGCTACTGGGTGGGTGACTCACAAACTGGAAAACACTTATACCACAGAGGACTAGCCACTGGAGTGAAGGTCCTGAGCCTCAGGTCAGGCTTCCAAACTTGGGGGTTCGGCAACGGGAGGAAGAATTCCTAGAGAATCAGACTTTGAAGATGGGCAGGATTTGACTGCAGGACTTTGACAGGACTTGGGGAAGTGGAGACTCCACTCTTGGAGGGCACACACAAAGTAGTGTGCGCATCAGAACCCAGGGAGGGAGCAGTGACCCCATTGGAGACTGAACTGGACCTACCTGCTAGTGTTGGAGTGTCTTCTGCAGAGGTGGGGGGTGGCTGTGGCTCACCACAGGGACAAGGACACTGGCAGGAGAAGTTCTGGGAAGTATTCCTTGGCATGAGCCCTCCCAGAGTCTGCCATTAGCCCCACCAAAAGGCTGGGTAGGCTCCAGTATTGGGTTTCCTCAGGCCAAACAACCAACATGGAGGGAACACAGCCCCACCCATCAGCAGACAACTGGATTAAAGTTTTACTGAGCTCTGCCCACCAGAGCAACACCCAGCTATACCCACCACCAGTCCCTCCCATCAGGAAGGTTGCACAAACCTCAGATAGCCTCATCCACCAGAGGGCAGACAGCAGAAGTAAGAAGAACTACAATCCTGCAGCCTGTGGAACAAAAACCATATTCACAGAAAGAAAAACAAAATGAAAAGGCAGAGGACTATGTACCAGATAAAGGAACAAGATAAAACTCCAGAAAAACAACTAAATGAAGTAGAGATAGGCAACCTTCCAGAAAAAGAATTCAGAATAATGATAGTGAAGATGATCCAGGACCTCAGAAAAAGAATGGAGGCAAAGATCAAGAAGATGCAATAAATGCTTAACAAAGACCTAGAAGAATTAAAGAAGAAACACTTAGAAGAATTAAAGAACAAACAAACAGAGATGAACAATACAATAACTGAAAAGAAAAATACACTAGAAGGAATCAATAGCAGAATAACTGAGGCAGAAGAAAGGATAAGTAACCTAGAAGACAGAATGGTGGAAATCACTGCCACAGAAGAGAATAAAGAAAAAAGAATGAAAAGAAATGAAGACAGCCTAAGAGACCACTGGGACAACATTAAATGCAACAATATTCACATTATAGGGGTCCCAGAAGGAGAAGAGAGAGAGAAAGGACCCAAGAAAATATTTGAAGAGATTATAGTCAAACACTTCCCTAACATGGAAAGGAAATAGCCACCGAAGCCCAGGAAGCACAGAGAGTCCCAAGCAGGATAAACCCAAGGAGAAACAGGCTGAGACAATAATCAAATTCACATAAGAGTAATCAAATTGACAAAAATTAAAGAAAAAGAAAAATTCTTAAAAGCAACAGAGAAAAATGATAAATAACATACAAGGGAACTCCCATAAGGATAACAGCAGAATTTCCAGCAGAAATTCTAAAAGCCAGAAGGGAGTAGCATGATATATTTAAAATGATGAAAGGTAAGAACATATAACCAAGAGTACTCTAACTGGCAAGGATCTCATTCAGATTTGACAGAGAACTCAAAAGCTTTAAAGACAAGCAAAAGCTAAGAGAATTCGGCACCACCAAACCAGCTCTACAACAAATGCTAAAGGAACTTCTCTAAGTGGGAAACACAAGAGAAGAAAAGGACCTACAAAAACAAACCCAAAACAATTAAGAAAATGGTCATAGGAACATACATATCAATAAATACCTTAAATGTGAATGGAATAAATGCTCAACCAAAAGACACAGGCTCGCTGAATGGATACAAAAACAAGACCATCTATATGCTGCTACAAGAGACCCACTTCAGACCTAGGAACACATACAGACTGAAAGTGAGGGGATGGAAAAAGATATTCCATGCAAATGGAAATCAAAAGAAAGCTGGAGTAGCAATACTCATATCAGATAAAATAGACTTTAAAATAAAGAATCTAACAGAGACAAGGAAGGACACTACATAATGATCAAGTGATCAATCCAAGAAGAAGATAGAACAATTATAAATTTATATGTACCCAACATAGGAGCACCTCAATACATAAGGCAAATGCTAACAGCTATAAAAGAGGAAATGGATAGTAATATAGTAATAGTGGGGGACTTTAACACCTCACTTACATCCATGGACAGATCACCCAGACAGAAAATTAATAAAGAAAAACAAGTTTTAAATGACACAATAGAAAAGATAGATTTAATTGATATATATAGGACATTCCATCCAAAAACAGCAGATTACACTTTCTTCTCAAGTGCACATGAAACATTCTCTAGGATAGATCACATCTTGGGTCACACATCAAGCCTCAGTAAATTTAAGAAAATTGAAATCATATCAAGCACATTTCCGAACACAATGCTATGAGATAAGAAATAAATTACAGGGAAAAAAATGTAAAAAACACAGACACATGGAGGATAAACAATAGCTTACTAAATAACCAAGATATCACTGAAAAAATAAAAGAGGAAATCAAATAATACCTAGAGACAAATGACAATGAAAACATGATGGCCCAAAATCTATGGGATGCAGCAAAGGCTGTTCTAAGAGGGAAGTTTATAGCAATACAATCCTACCTCAGGAAACAAGAAAATTCTCAAATAAACAATCTAACCTTACACCTAAAGGAACTAGAGAAAGAAGAACAAACAAAACCCAAAGTTAGCAGAAGGAGAAAAATCATAAAGATCAGAGCAGAAATAAATGAAATAGAAACAAAGAAAACAACAGCAAAAATCAATAAAACTAAAAGGTTGTTGTCTGAGAAGATAAACAAAATTGATAAACCTTTAGCCAGACTCATCAAGAAAAAAGAGGGAGAGGACACAAATCAATAAAATTAGAAATGAAAAAGGAGAAATTACAACAGACACTGCAGAAATACAAAGCATCATAAGAGACTACTACAAGCAATTCTATACCAATAAATGGACAATCTGGAAGAAAAGGACAAATTTTAAGAAAGGTATAACCTTCCAAGACTGAACCAGGAAGAAATAGAAAATATGAACAGACCAATCACAAGTAGTGAAATTGAAACTGTGATTAAAAATCTTCCAACAAACAAAAGTCCAGGACCAGATGGCTTCACAGGTGAATTCTATCTAACATTTAGAGAAGAGCTAACATTCATCCTCCTCAAACTCTTCAAAATAATTGCAGAGGAAGAACACTCGCAAACTCATTCTACAAAACCACCACACCCTGATACCAAAACCAGACAGAGATACTACAAAAAAAGAAAATTACAGACCAATATCACTGATGAATATAGATGCAAAAATCTTCAACAAAATACTAGCAAACAGAATCCAATGATCCAAGGATCATACACCATGATCAAGGGGGATTTATCCCAAGGATGCAAGGATTCTTCAATATACGCAAATCAGTCAATGTGATACATCATATTTACAAATTGACGAATAAAAGCCATATGATCGTCTCAATAGATGCAGAAAAAGCTCTTGACAAAATTCAACATCCATTTATGACAAAAACTCTTCAGAAAGTGGGCATAGAGGGAACTTACCTCAACATAATAAAGGTCATATATGACAAACCCAGAGCAAACATAATTCTCAATGGTGAAAAACTGAAAGCATTTCCTCTAAGATCAGGAACAAGACAAGGATGTCCACTCATGCCACTATTATTCAACATAGTTTTGGAAGTCCTAGCCATGTCAATCAGAGAAGAAAAAGAAATACAAATTGGAAAAGAAGAAGTAAAACTGTCACTGTTTGCAGATGACATGATACTATACATAGAGAATCCTAAAGATGCCAGCAGAAAACTGCTAGAGCTAATCAATGAATTTGGTAAAGTTGCAGGATGCAAAATTAATGCAGAGAAATCCCTTGCATTCCTATACTCTATCACCTAAAGAGCAGAAAGAGAAATTAAGGAAACAATCTCATTCACCATTGCAACAAAAGGAATAAAATACCTAGGAATAAACCTAGCTAAGGAGGTAAAAGACCTGTACTCAGAAAACTATAAGACACTGATGAAAGAAATCAAAGGTGACACAAACAGATGGAGAAATATACCATGTTCTTGGATTGAAGAATCAATATTGTGAAAATGACTATACTATCCAAAGCAATCTACAGATTCAATGCAATCCCTATCAAATTACCAATGGCATTTTTTTTACAGAACTAGAACAAAAAATCTTAAAATTTGTATGGAGACACAAAAGACCCCAAATAGTCAAAGCAGTCTTGAGGGAAAAAAAACAGAGCTGGAGGAATCAGACTCCTTGACTTCAGACTATACCACAAAGCTACAATAATCAAGACAATATGGTACTGGCAAAAAACCCAGAAATATAGATCAATGGAACAAGATAGAAAGCCCAGAGATAAACCCATGTACCTATGGACAACTAATCTATGACAAAGGAGGCAAGGTTATACCATGGAGAAAAGACAGTCTCTTTAATAAGTGGTGCTGGGAAAACTGGACAGCTACATGTAGAAGAATGAAATTAGAACACTCCCTAACACCATACACAAAAATAAGCTCAAAATGGATTAAAGACCTAAATGTAAGGCCAGACACTTTAAAACTCTTAGAGAAAAACGTAGGAAGAACATTCTTTGACACAAATCACAGCAAGATATCTTTTGACCCACCTCCTAGAATAATGGAAATAAAAACAAAAATAAACAAATGGGACCTAATGAAACTTAAAAGCTTTTGCACCACAAAGGAAAACTATAAGCAAGACAAAAGACAACCCTCTGAATGGGAGAAAATATTTGCAAACAAATCAATGGACAAAGGATTAATCTCCAAACTATATAAACAACTCATGCATCTCAATATTAAAAAAACAAACAACCCAATCGAAAAATGGGCAGAAGAGCTAAATAGACATCTCTCCAAAGAAGACATACAGATGGCCAAGAAGCACATGAAAAGCTGCTCAACATCACTAATTATTAGAGAAATGCAAATCAAAACTACAGTGAGGTACTACCTCACACTGGTTGGAATGGGCATCATCAGAAAATCCACAAACCATAAGTGCTGGAGAGGGCGTGGAGAAAAGGGAATCATCTTGTACTGTTGGTTGGAATGTAAATTGATACAGCCACTATGGAGAACAGTATGCAAGTTCCTTAAAAAACTAAAAATAGAATTAGTATATAACCCAGGAATCCCACTACTGGGCATATATCCAGAGAAAACCATAATTCAAAAAGACTCATGCACCCCAAAATTCACTGTAGCACTATTTACAATAGCCAAGACATGGAAGCAACCTAAATGCCCATTGACAGATGAATGGATAAAGATGTGGTACATATATACAATGGAATATTACTCGGCCATGAAAAGGAAAGAAACTGGGTCATTTGTAGAGATGTGAATGGACCTAGAGACTGTCATACAGAGTGAAATCAGTCAGAAAGAGAAAAACAAATATCGTATATTAACGCATATACGTGGAATCTAGAAAAATGGTACCGGTTTGCAAGGCAGAAATAGAAATGCAGATGTAGAGAACAAATGTATGGACACCAAGGGGGGAAAGTGGTGGGGGGTGGTGGTGGGATGAATTGGGAGATGGGGATTGACATATATACACTAATATGTATAAAATAGATAACTAATAAGAACCTGCTGTATAAAAAATAAATAAATAAAATAAATTTTTTTTTAAAAGTCAAAGGAACTAGAGAAACTAAAACAATCTTGAAAAAGAAGGACAAAGTTGCAGGACATACAGTATCTGATTTCAAGACTTATACAGATTCACCACAAGACAGTGTGGTGTTGACCTAAGGATAGACATAGATTAATATAGACAGAATAGAGAGCCAGGAAAGAGACCCACACATTTATGGTTGTTGATTTTCAACATTAAAGATATTTGAATATTCATTTATTCATTCAGCAAATACTTACTGGACATCTCCTATACACCAGGGACTATGATAGCCACTGAGAATATGACCGTTTACAATGCATTCAAACATTTCTATCCTCATGTAGCTTACACAATGTTTGGGGGAGAAAAAAATAAAATAAATGAGAAAAATAAATACTATGTTAGGTAATCATAAGTCCTCTGGAGAAAATAAAAGCAGGAAAGGAGGATAAGGAGTAACAGGGATGTGTTTTAAATGCTGGGGCCTGTGTAGCAAGCCACCTACATATCATTCTAGGGAGAGGAAGCAGCAAGTGAAGATACCGTGAGGCAGGCCTTGAAGGAGTAAGTGCAGTGAGAAGTGAGCAGAGGATAGTCAGGAGCCTTGGCTCAGTGATATAGCCTGGGCCGGATCTCATGGGATCTTGTAATAATTGTAAGGAATTTGGCTTTGATTGCCTGAGATAGGAAGCCATTGAAAGGTTTTGAGCGGAGAGTTGTTATCAGATGTTTTCAAAGAATCACTATGGCCGAGACAGTGAGAATAGAAGTGTAAGACAGAAGAAGGGAGGGCAAGTAAGAAGCGTGGCCTAATCGAAGATTAATCTGGAGTTACAGGAGATAGCACAGAGAGACTGTAGAGTGAAAGTTTAAAAAAAAAGAAGGTAACAAAAGACACAGATCAACGGGTAGTAAAGAGAGAGATAAACTGATCACAATATTTTTGAAAAATTAAAAAGAAATCAAAGAGGACTGATTTTCAAAGCACAGCATGAGATGGTGTCGAATGCTTCAGAAAGGACAAGAAGCACTGAAGCTAGGAAAAGACCATTGAATTTTAAGCATATAGGTTTATTTGGTGAAATTCTGTTGCACACTCTTGGTACCATGGTGGGACCACAGTGGCTTTTCAACAAGTGGAGACATGGTACAAACCACTTGCTTAAGAAATTTGCAAGTGAAAGAAGTTAGAGGACAGTGGGGGAAAACAAAGGTTGATTTCAGGATAGGCTACACCACAAGGGTCTACAGGCTGAGAAAAAAGATCCAGTGGGCTGGGGGTAACTGAGGGTGACAGAGAGAAAGCTGAAGACTGGAAAAGCATTAGAGGGGATGGAGAATGGGGGAACTGCTAGGGACCAAGCTTCCAAGAGTCTCCTAGCCAATTCCAGAAATTGACTTAAAGGTGCTGTTCCTTTTTATATTTTTGCACCATTTGGCTTGTCCTCCTAAACTACTGTATTCACAAATGCACCAAGCCCACCCCAAGTTCTCCCAGGTCACAAAATTCATGTCAACTAGGTTATCCCCATTTGCTTTACTCTTACTGCAAGCAGTCATTTGGCTTGGCAATCTAAATAGGATGCAAAAATTTCAGGAAGATAGAAGACATTCTTGTAGAAAGAGTCTGTTAGATGCTGCCTGGGTGAGATTCTCTCTGGACAGGGCAGTGTAACTTAGCACTGTGAAAAGCCTTTGCCTAGCACTGTCTGAACACCTCATCTGTGAGCCATTGGAGGTGCTGTTTTGTTCCCTGATACACACCATCTGGGCCTTGCTGTGCAGGGCAGCTGGGTTTCTGTGCAGGCAGTAGGAGGCAGGCAGGAACAGCTGAGCAAGACTTGGGAATTTCACCCACACATACACATCCTTCGTTAATTTTTCCTTAAAGGCTCACACCCAGTTTCATTTCCACACACAAAGAGGTCCTTTGTATTTCATTATGACTGAGTCACAAAAGTAAATGTTTTCCTTTAAAAAGAAAGTGGGTGTTGATGACGGTTGTTCAGGTGGAATGTGAGTAAAGACTTTCCCCCAGCAGGCTGAACGCCAAAGGAAAATCTAATAATATTGAGCTCCCAGTTTGACGACAATGCTAAAGCATTTTAATTATTTTTTTATTTTGTTTTTTCTTTCTGATCTGTAAGAAATTTTGGAAATATTTTAAATTTAACCATGTCAGGTAGAAAGAATTCTCAAGTCTCTGAAGTGAGTTACACTACTGAATAGAAGAATGTTATTCTCCATTCTCCTTTATTTCAAATGTGGATGCTCAACTGAAATTTTCAAATATGTTTTAATATCACTATAATATGTGGAATGCATGGGAACTAGAAGCCAGTGACCTAACCAGATACAGCTCAATGGGACCACAGCAGATCGGTTCATATAACTAAGTAAATTAAAACACACACTTTGGTTTCCTTTCCACCACTACACTTTTCTGGCTGACCACAGGAAGCATTAGGACCCTGCTTTTGCCAATTGTGAAGCAGACAAATATTTGGAGTAAGCTAACTTGACTATCTTTCTACATTCTTCAACCCCACTGACAATATACCCCCATTCCAAAAGTTACTGTTTTCCCCGAAGGCCTCATGCTCTTCCCTCAGTCTTTCCTTCCATCAAAACTTCCTTTTGGGAAAGGATCTTAAGAATACTAATGTACACATAATCAGTAAGTCTCTAAGTGTTGCATGTCACAACAACTTCTGCAATGATAATGGAAAGTTTAAGCAATTTCAGATGGCAACTAGCACAAGCTTTCTTTTCTTGAGCAAAGACCTTCTAGTACCTTTGAAAAGCCACATCAGCATCTTCCTACTCCGAACAGTCTTAAGTATGGGAAGACTTGTAGACAGGCATTTCCATTTGAAAAAAAAATCATTAATTCAATGAATATTTATTGAACATTTTTTTTTTCCTGTGGCTTCTACTTTATTTTTCCTGAGGCCCACACTTTATACCATGATCCAGCACGCACACACATACATACTCCAACTTCAGAAACACTATTTTCATTAAAAAGTACTTATCTCATACCTTGCAATGTGTTCTGATATTTTCTATTCTCCTGAATTTTTTAAACGCTCATCTTATCTCACAACCAGATTCTATGATCCAGTTTTTAAAAGCAGTGTAGAATGTTTGGACCTGTATTAGGAATTCAGAAGGCACTTTCAACCTTCACTGTGGTTGCAGTTCAGAGTGGGAGATATTCTAGAAGTAAACAAATAATTTCAATTTGTGATATATAAAGGTAACCAGGATAGAACTCTGATAAAATAAAGACTGGTCAGAGAAGACCTCTTTGAAGAGGTAGTAAGGCAGTAAGCTGAGACCAAAAGGATGAAAAAGAGACAAACATACCAAGGGCAGGGGGAACAGCATTCCAGGGAGAGGCGACCACATTCCACCAGGCTGGAAGGAGCCTTTTGAAGAACTGGCAGGAGGCCAGTGTATCTCCCTGTAGTGAGAGAGGAAAGGGGGTTAGGAAATAAGGTTGGAAAGAGGCATAGCACGCAAAAAGGGTTTGTAGGCAATAGTGAAGAGTTTGTATTTAATTCTAAGTATAGTGGGGCTGAAGACTTTTTGAACTGTGATAAATCAGGTTATGCAGCTAAAGTTATTGTAAATCATTCTTTGATCTCCACTGTTGAAGATTCTATACCACATTTTCAGATCTTACAAGTTCCATTGTATATATGTACCACATCTTTATCCATTCATCTGTCGATGGGCATTTAGAGAACTGATTGGTTTTCCAATGATTTGGAGGCAGCATGTACAAAGTAAGCTCATGCAGCCAAAGAATAAATGGAAGAATTCTCTTTGCGAATGGAAATGACAATAGTGGCAAAACATATATATTGTCCCCACTCAAATTCAAGTGGATTTGAGACAATTCTCATTGTAAAGGGACACGTTTTTTGGTTGTCTGTTTTGTTTTGGTTTTAATAG
This sequence comes from Mesoplodon mirus, assembly GCF_964341445.2. NCBI lineage: Eukaryota > Metazoa > Chordata > Mammalia > Artiodactyla > Ziphiidae > Mesoplodon > Mesoplodon mirus. Next base: position 77,539,779 of record NC_138980.1, read on the forward strand.
CTGCATAAAATTGTTCACATTGAATCTTTCCAATGTGGCACACAGTTGGCTACTCACAAATTTCCATCTCCCCAACCTGTGTATGGACAGCTGTGCCTAAAAAAATAGGTGAAAGATTACATTTGCCAGTTCTCTTGGTATTCCCATTTTACGGCTTTTGTGGGAATGCAGTTCAAGCTTGCCTGCTATTTTATTTAATATAAAATAGCCTCCTTGTAAATTCCAGCTGTTGACCATGTAATTAATCCCTGTATGGAAAAAATTTTGGCATTTGTTCCTGCAATACCTGAGCTTCATCCCAACAGAATTATATTCATCTTAGCCCTTTCCATTACTCTACAGCTGTTCCTTAGAACCATTTTACATGCCACACAATTAATATACACCAGGACTCTGCTCCCAACTTCTGCATAGTTATTCAACCATGACTTTCATTTATTCTTCTAGTTACTGAATTCTAGCATTTTAAGTAACAAGCATCTTCTATGTTACTCCAGGAAAAGGTTACTGCTTAACTTGTTAACTGATTGCAGAGTATGGTCACTAGAATAAGCATGGTGTTTTGATCTTGATAACTATAACTGAGGTAAGAGACAGTCTTTGACGTTTATCCTTGGCCACAGGATTCTCTGTCTTTGACATTTATCCTTGGCCACAGGATTCTCTAAGTCCTTTTTAGCTTTCTGTGCTACACCTTACCCTTCTTAGTCATTCATCTTTGTGATCTCTCTTTTAATAAATGCATGGAGACTTGTTTTCCTTTATTACAGCAAAATAAAAATGGCTGAGAATTTCAAGCACTACATTTACGGCGTATTTGCATTTTTATAGGGGGCAAAGTTTTAAGAAAAAGGGAAAATTCACCTGCTTTTTGTCCAGAAGGTGACTAAACAAAGCTCTATAAAGTTAGCCTGGAACAGCTTCCGGGGAAGATGGCGGAAGAGTAAGACGCGGAGATCACCTTCCTCCCCACAGATACACCAGAAATACATCTACACGTGGAACAACTCCTACAGAACACCTACTGAACACTGGCAGAAGACCGCAGACCTCCCAAAAGGCAAGAAACTCCCCACGTACCTGGGTAGGGCTATAGAAAAAAGAATAAACAGAGACAAAAGGATAGGGACGGGACCTGCACCAGTGGGAGGAAGCCGTGAAGGAGGAAAGGTTTCCACACACTAGAAGCCCCTTCGTGGGCGGAGACTGCAGGTGGCGTAGGGGGGAAGCTTTGGAGTCACAGAGGAGAGCACAGCAACAGGGGTGCGGAGGGCAAAGCACAGAGATTCCTGCACAGAGGATCTGTGCCGATCGGCACTCACTAGGCCGAGAGGCTTGTCTGCTCGCCCGCCAGGGTGGGCGGGGCTGGGAGCTGAGGCTCAGGCTTCGGTCAGAGCACAGAGAGAGGACTGGGGTTGGCGGCGTGAACACAGCCTGCAGGAGGTTAGTGTGCCACGGCTAGCCGGGAGGGAGTCCAGGGAAAAGTCTGGACCTGCCGAAGAGGCAGGAGACTTTTTCTTCCCTCTTTGTTTCCTGGTGCGCGAAGAGTGGGGATTAAGAGCGCTGCTTAAAGGAGCTCCAGAGAGGGGCGCAAGCCGCGGCTAAAAGTGAGGACCCCAGAGACGGGCGAGGGACGCTGGGGCTGCTGCTGCTGCCGCCGCCAAGAGGCCTGCGTGCAAGCGCAGGTCACTGTCCACACCCCCATTCTGGGGAGCCTGTGCAGCCCGCCACTGCCGGGGTCCCGGGATCCAGTGACGGCTTCCCCGGAAGAGCACACAGCACGCCTGGGGCTGGTGCAACGTCACGCAGGCCTCTGCCGCCGCAGGCTCGCCCCGCCCTACGTACCCCTCCCTCCCCCCGGCCTGAGTGAGCCAGAGTCCCCGAAGCGGCTGCTCCTTTAACCCCATCCTGTCTGAGCGACAAACGGACGCCCTCCAGCGACCTACACGCAGAGGCCGGGCCAAATCCAAAGCTGAGATCCGGGAGCTGTGAGAACAAAGAAGAGAAAGGGAAATCTCTCCCAGCAGCCTCAGAAGCAGCAGATTAAAGAGCCACAATCAACTTGATGTACCCTGCATCTGTGGAATACATGAATAGACAACGAATCATCCCAAATTGAGGAGGTGGACTTTGAGAGCAAGATTTATGATTTTTTTCCCCTTTTCCCCTTTTTGTGAGTGTGTATGTGTATGCTTCTGTGTGAGATTTGGTCTGTATAGCTTTGCTTCCACCATTTGTCCTAGGGTTCTATCCGTCCGTTTTTTGTTGTTCTTTTTTTATTTAATTTTTTTTCTTAATAATAATTTTTTAGTTTAATAACTTTATTTTATTTTATCTTACTTTATCTTCTTTCTTTCTTTCTTTCTTTCTTTCCTTCCTTCCCTCCTTTAGACAATGAACCATCCCAAATTGAGGAGGTGTACTTTGAGAGCAAGATTTATGATTTTTCCCCCTTTTCCTCTTTTTGTGAGTGTGTGTGTGTATGCTTCTGTGTGAGATTATGTCTGTATAGCTTTGCTTCCACCATTTGTCCCAGGGTTCTATCTGTCCATTTTTGTTTGTTGGTTTTTCTTAATTATTTTTTATTTTAATGACTTTATTATATTTCATCATACTTTATTTTACTTTATCTTCTTTCTTTCTTTTTTCCTTCCTTCCCTCCTTCGTCCCTCCCTCCTTTTCTTTCTTTCTTTCTTCTTCTAATTCTTTCTTTCTACTTTTTCTCCTTTCTATTCTGAGCCGTGTGGATGAAAGGCTCTTGGTACTGCAGCCAGGAGTCAGTGCTGTGCCTCTGAGGTGGGAGAGCCAACTTCAGGACACTGGTCCACAAGAGACCGCCGAGCTCCACATAATATCAAATGGGGAAAATCTCCCAGAGATCTCCATCTCAACACCAGCACCCAGCTTCACTCCACGACCAGCAAGCTACAGTGCTGGACACCCTATGCCAAACAACTAGCAAGACAGGAACACAACCCCATCCATTAGCACAGAGGCTGCCTAAAATCATAATAAGTCCACAGACACCCCCAAACACACCACCAGACATGGACCTGACCACCAGAAAGACAAGATCGAGCCTCAACCACCAGAACACAGGCACTAGACCCCTCCACCACGAATCCTACACAACCCACTGAACCAACCTTAGCCACTGGGGACAGACACCAAAAACAACGGGAACTACGAACCTGCAGCCTGCAAAAAGGAGGCCCCAAACACAGTAAGATAGGCAAAATGAGAAGACAGAAAAACACACAGCAGGTGAAGGAGCAAGATAAAAACCCACTACACCTAACAAATGAAGAGGAAATAGGCAGTCTACCTGAAAAAGAATTCAGAATAATGATAGTAAAGATGATCCAAAATCTTGGAAATAGAATAGAGAAACTGCAAGAAACATTTAACAAGGACCTAGAAGAACTAAAGATGAAACAAACAATGATGAACATGACAACAAATGAAATTAAAAATACTCTAGATGGGATCAATGGCAGAATAACTGAGGCAGAAGAACGGATAAGTGACCTGGAAGATAAAATAGTGGAAATAACTACTGCAGAGCAGAAGAAAGAAAAAAGAATGAAATGAAGTGAGGACAGTCTCAGAGACCTCTGGGACAACATTAAACACACCAACATTCGAATTATAGGGGTTCCAGAAGAAGAAGAGAAAAAGAAAGGGACTGAGAAAATATTTGAAGAGATTATAGTTGAAAACTTCCCTAATATGGGAAAGGAAATAGTTACTCAAGTCCAGGAGGCACAGAGAGTCCCATACAGAATAAATCCAAGGAAAATACACGAAGACACATATTAATCAAACTGTCAAAAATTAAATACAAAGAAAACATATTAAAAGCAGCAGGGGAAAAACAACAAATAACACACAAGGGAATCCCAACAAGGTTAATAGCTGATCTTTCAGCAGAAACTCTGCAAGCCAGAAGGGACTGGCAGGACATAATTAAAGTGATGAAGGAGAAAAACCTGCAACCAAGATTACTCTACCCAGCAAGGATCTCATTCAGATTTGATGGAGAAATTAAAATGTTTACAGACAAGCAAAAGCTGAGAGAGTTCAGCACCACCAAACCAGCTTTACAACAAATGCTAAAGGAACTTATATAGGCAAGAAACACAACAGAAGGGAAAGACCTACAATAACGAACCCATAACAATTAAGAAAACTGGAATAGAAATATACATATTGATAATTACCTTAAATGTAAACGAACTAAATGCTCCCACGAAAAGACACAGATTGGCTGAATGGATGCAAAAACAAGACCCATATATATGCTGTCTACAAGAGACCCACTTCAGACCTAGAGACCCATACAGACTGAAAGTAAGGGGATGGAAAAAGATATTCCATGCAAATGGAAACCAAAAGAAAGCTGGAGTAGAAACTCTCATATCAGACAAAATAGACTTTAAAATAAAGACTACTAGAAGAGACAAAGAAGGACACTACATAATGATCAAGGGACCAATCCAAGAAGAACATATAACAATTGTAAATATTTATGCACCCAACATAGGAGCACCTCAATACATAAGGCAAATACTAACAGCCATGAAAGGGGAAATTGACAGTAACACATTCATAGTAGGGGACTTTAACACCCCACTTTCACCAATGGACAGGTCATCCTAAATGAAAATAAATAAGGAAACACAAGCTTTAAATGATACATTAAACAAGATGGACTTAATTGATATTTATAGGACATTCCATCCAAAAACAACAGAATACACATTTTTCTCAAGTGCTCATGGAACATTCTCCAGGATAGATCATATCTTGGGTCACAAATCAAGCCTTGGTAAATTTAAGAAAATTGAAATTGTATCAAGTATCTTTTCCAACCACAATGCTATGAGACTAGATATCAATTACAGGAAAACATCTGTAAAAAATACAAACACATGGAGGCTAAACAATACACTACTTAATAACGAAGGGATCACTGAAGAAATCAAAGAGGAAATAAAAAAAATACCTAGAAACAAATGACAATGGAGACACGACAACCCAAAACCTATGGGATGCAGCAAAAGCAGTTCAAAGAGGGAAGTTTATAGCAATACAATCCCACCACAAGGAACAGGAAACATCTCGAATAAACAACCTGACCTTGCACCTGAAGTAATTAGAGAAAGAAGAACAAAAACACTCCAAAGTTAGCAGAAGGAAAGAAATCATAAAAATCAGATCAGAAATAAATGGAAAAGAAATGAAGGAAACAATAGCAAAGATCAATAAAACTAAAAGCTGGTTCTTTGAGAAGATAAACAAAATTGATAAACCATTAGCCAGAATCATCAAGAAAAGAAGGGAGAAGACTCAAATCAATAGAATTAGAAATGAAAAAGGAGAAGTAACAACTGACACTGCAGAAATACGAAAGATCATGAGAGATTACTTCAAGCAACTCTATGCCAATAAAATGGACAACCTGGAAGAAATGGACAAATTCTTAGAAATGCACAACCTGCCAAGACCGAATCAGGAAGAAATAGAAAATATGAACAGACCAATCACAAGCACTAAAATTGAAACTGTGGTTAAAAATCTTCCAACAAACAAAAACCCAGGAACAGATGGCTTCACAGGCAAATTCTATCAAACGTTTAGAGAAGAGCTAACACCTATCCTTCTCAAATTCTTCCAAAATATAGCAGAAGAAGGAACACTCCCAAACTCATTCTACGAGGCCACCATCACCTTGATACCAAAACCAGACAAAGATGTCACAAAGAAAGAAAACTACAGGCCAATATCACTGATGAACATAGATGCAAAAATTCTCAACAAAATACTAGCAAACAGAATCCAACAGCACATTAAGAGCATCATACACCATGATCAAGGGGGGTTTATTCCAGGAATGCAAGCATTGTTCAATATATGCAAATCAATCAACGTGATACACCACATTAACAAATTGAAGGAGAAAAACCATATGATCATCTCAATAGATGCAGAGAAAGTTTTTGACAAAATTCAACACCCATTTATGATAAAAACCCTGCAGAAAGTAGGCATAGAGGGAACTTTCCTCAACATAATAAAGGCCATATATGACAAACCCACAGCCAGCATCATCCTCAATGGTGAAAAACTGAGCATTTCCACTAAGATCAGGAACAACACAAGGTTACCCACTCTCACCACTGTTATTCAACATAGTTTTGGAAGTTTTGGACACAGCAATCAGAGAAGAAAAGGAAATAAAAGGAATCCAAGTCAGAAAAGAAGAAGTAAAGCTGTCACTGTTTGCAGATGACATGATGCTATACATAGAGAATCCTAAAGATGCTACCAGAAAACTACTAGAGCTAATCAATGAATTTGGTAAAGTAGCAGGATACAAAATTAATGCACAGAAGTCTCTTGCATTCCTGTACACTAATGATGAAAAATCTGAAAGTGAAATCAAGAAAACACTCCCATTTACCACTGCAACAAAAAGAATAAAATATCTAGGAATAAGCCTACCTAAGGAGACAAAAGACCTGTATGCAGAAAATTATAAGACAGTGATGAAGGAAATTAAAGATGATACAAATAGATGGAGAGATATACCATGTTCTTGGATTGGAAGAATCAACGTTGTGAAAATGACTCTACTACCCAAAGCAATCTACAGATTCGATGCAATCCCTATCAAACTACCACTGGCATTTTTCACAGAACTAGAACAAAAAATTTCACAATTTGTATGGAAACACAAAAGACCCCGAATAGCCAAAGTAATCTTGAGAACAAAAAATGGAGCTGGAGGAATCAGGCTCCCTGACTTCAGACTATACTACAAAGCTACAGTAGTCAAGATAGTATGGTACTGACACAAAAACAGATAGATAGATCAATGGAACAGGATAGAAAGCCCAGAGATAAACCCACACACATATGGTCACTTTATCTTTGATAAAGGAGGCAGGAATGTACAGTGGAGAAAGGACAGCCTCTTGAATAAGTGGTGCTGGGAAAACTGGACAGGGACATGTAAAAGTATGAGATTAGGTCACTCCCTGACACCATACAGAAAAATAAGCTCAAAATGGATTAAAGACCTAAATGTAAGGCCAGAAACTATCAAACTCTTAGAGGAAAACATAGGCAGAACACTATGACATAAATCACAGCAAGATCCTTTTTGACCCACCTTCTAGAGAAATGGAAACAAAAACAAAAATAAACAAATAGGACCTAATGAAACTTCAAAGCTTTTGCACAGCAAAGGAAACCATAAACAAGACCAAAAGACACCCCTCAGAATGGGAGAAAATATTTGCAATGAAGCAACTGACAAAGGATTAATCTCCAAAATTTATAAGCAGCTCATGCAGCTCAATAACAAAAAAGCAAACAACCCAATCCAAAAATGCGCAGAAGACCTAAATAGACATTTCTCCACAGAAGATATACAGACTGCCAACAAACACATGAAAGCATGCTCAACATCTTTAATCATTAGAGAAATGCAAATCAAAACTACAATGAGATATCATCTCACAGCAGGCAGAATGGCCATCATCAAAAAATCGAGAAACAATAAATGCTGGAGAGGGTGTGGGGAAAAGGGAACACTCTTGCACTGCTGGTGGGAATGTGAATTGGTACAGCCACTATGGAGAACAGTATGGAGGTTCCTTAAAAAACTACAAATAGAACTACCATATGACCCAGCAATCCCACTACTGGGCATATACCCTGAGAAAACCATAGTTCAAAAAGAGTCATGTACCAAAATGTTCATTGCAGCTCTATTTACAATAGCCCAGAGATGGAAACAACCTAAGTGTCCATCAACCGATGAATGGATAAAGAAGATGTGGCACATAGATACAATGAAATATTACTCAGCCATAAAAAGAAACGAAATTGAGCTATTTGTAATGAGGTGGATAGACTTAGAGTCTGTCATACACACTGAAGTAAGTCAGAAAGAGAAAGGCAATACTGTATGCTAACACATATATATGGAATTTTAGGAAAAAAAAATGTCATGAAGAACCTAGGGGTAAAACAGGAATAAAGACACAGACCTACTTGAGAATGGACTTGAGGATATGGGAGGGGTTAGGGTAAGCTGTGACAAAGCAAGAGAGGCATGGACATATATACACTACCAAACGTAAGGTAGATAGCTAGTGGGAAGGGCCCGCATAGCATAGGCAGATCAGATCAGTGCTTTGTGACTGCCTGGAGGGGTGGGATAGGGAGGGTGGGAGGGAGGGAGATGCAAGAGGGAAGGGATATGGGAACAGATGTATATGTATAACTGATTCACTTTGTTATAAAGCAGAAACTAACATACCATTGTGAAGCAATTATACTCCAATAAAGTTGTAAAAAAAAAAATCTTCCAACAAACAAAAGCCCAGGACCAGATGGCTTCACAGGTGAATTCTATCAAACATTTAGAGAAGAGCTAACACCTATCCTTCTCAAATTCTTCCAAAATATAGCTGAGGGAGGAACACTCCCAAACTCATTCTATGAAGCCACCACAACCCTGATACCAAAACCAGACAAAGGTGTCGCAAAAAAAAAAGGATTCTTGGCCTTCTAAATTGCTGTTTTCCACCAATTTGGGGAAAATTTTGGTCATTATTTAGTCAAATACTTTTTCCCTCTGCCTCTGGAACTGCAGTTACACATATGAGAGCCTGTCTGGAATCATCCCATGGTTCATTGCAGCTCTGTTCATTTTAAAAAATACTTTTTTTCTCTCCATTTTTCAGATTGTATAATTTCTGTTAATTATCTTCAGATTCAGGGATCCTTCCTTCTCTGGCTCCAGTATGCTGTCAAGTCCATCAAGAATATTCTTCATTTCAGATATTTGACTTTTCACTTCTAGAACTTCCACTTGACTCTTTTTATAGTTTTCATATCTTTGTTGAGATTTCTCATTTGTTTACTCATGTTCAGCCTTTTCTCTGTTTTTTGGTAAAATGTATTTTTTAATGGATTTTGTTTCAGTTTACACATTTCTGTATACTTTTTTGTGTATTCATTAACTTGTGTTTTAAATACACTTTAATTGTGAGGTAATTGTAGTCTCACATGAAATTGTAAGAAATGATACAGGGAGATCCCTTGTACCCCTTACTCAGTTTCCCCAGTGATAACATCTTACAGACTATAGTACAATATCACAATAAAGATACTGACATTGATACAAAAAAAAAAGTTAGCCTGTCCCTGACGTGTCATCTGATAATTATATCTTATACTACACATATAAGGCCATCTCTGTTCATTATAACATGGTATCTGGAATAAGGATAATATCTACTTTATTGGTATTGATCTGATGGGAACATAAATCCTGAAACATTTTCAAAAATTCACATTTGTATAAGGAAACTGATGAAAGGTCATCAGCTTTGCAACAATATCTGGAAACCAGAGTGTTTTTTTATAAGCCCAAAGAAGAAAGGACTAATTTTTTTAAATTAATATTATCTGGAAATTTACCCTAGGATCTGGCAAATACATATATTAATGAAGAACTGAATTGGGGGCAAAATTATGAAAGTAAATCACGTATTTGACTGGTTAGTTTTTCTGGTTAGATCAAGAAGATACATTATCAACCCAAATATGAATAGATTTTAATGTATTTTTGTAATATATAAAGTTAAAAACTGCTTGGTGAAAGCTTAAAAATTATTTATCAAATTAAATCTAGTTGGCAAATGGGAATTTGTAGTGAACATAAATTCATAGTTGGAAAAGAAAGTAGAATATTCTATAAAGCCCACCTGAGTGCAAAATTTTAAGAAGAAAATGTTGATGAAGTTTTCTTAAGGATTAGCTAGTTTGTCATTTCCTCTAGGATATTCTATGGTCCACAGAATGTCTCTGTTAGCCATAACACAAATACATAAAAAAAAGCAGGTATCAGTGTAAGAATAAATTTATTTCTTCAACTAATATTATTTAATAATTTACTATATTTAGCATCAAGGGAGCTGTAAAAGTAAATTAGATATGTCCTAAAAAAGTTGGTCATGGTAGGGAAGAAAATATGAATATGAATGATTTAATAAAAGACAATAAATTAATTAAATCTATACACTGTAGTGTACCTAGTGTATTCCTTATGGAATGTTATCATCATCATCAAAAGATTCCCTTAGTTTTATAGAATTATCAGAAATATACACATCAGTGTTAAAATGCATTAAAAACTATTCTTCCTGACACCTCTATAGAGTGTTTGTTTTTGTATCATAAATTGTTTCACATTTTTTAGATTGGGAGAGCACTAAAATTTTATAAACATTTTCCTTCAAAATATAAGAATATAAATTATAACCATTTTAATATATTTTAAACCCTGAAAACCAGTTAGTGCAGGTTTAGATATTGGACATCTGGAAGACAGCTTTAGAACAAAGTCTATCCCAAATGTTATCTCATCTATATAGAAACCCATCAACATTCTTACCACAGTGAAGGCAGGGCCCATGGGGCAGAAGGCCAGCTTAAGTAAGGCTTTGGCGTAAAGGGTTTTTCAAGGTTTATCCAACTAAGATATGTGCGTGTGTGTAAGATTATTAATTACGTATGTCTCCTTCACATTTTTGCTGATTCAGTAAAAGGCTCCTACTCTTCCTAAATCTCAGAGAAAATCACTGCTTTATATCCCTGCCTTCTCCTCTTCTGTAAACAAATGGTAGGAATGGAGTCCACTCTGTAGGCTGACTCTTATCGTCACACTATTCCTCATTTTATAACATCTAGGTTGAGAGTGACTTAAATAGGAATTTATTTATTTTTATGTAAATAGGGAAAAATAACCTTCCCTTATTTAAAAAAACCTAGAAAATTATTTTCTTTACTGCAAATTAACAAATTACTGTTGTCTGTCAGAAAGTGGTGCTGGGAAAGTTGGACAGTCGCATGTAAATCAATGAAATTAGAGCACACCCTCACACCACACACAAAAATAAACTCAAAATGGCTTAAAGACTTAAATGTAAGACAAGACACCATAAAACTCCTGGAAGAGAACATAGGCAAAACATTCTCTGACACAAATTGTAGCAATGTTTTCTTAGGTCAGTCTCCCAAGGCAACAGAAATAAAAGCAAAAATAAATAAATGGGACCTAATTAAACTAATAAGCTTTTGCACAGCAAAGGAAACTGTAAGCAAATGAAAAACAACCTATGGACTGGGAGAAAATATTTGCAAATAATGCGACCGACAAGGGCTTAATTTCTGAAATATACAAACAGTTCATACAATTCAATAACAAAAAAACAAAAAACCCAATCGAAAAATGGGCAGAAGACCTAAATAGACATCTGTCCAAAGAAGACATACAGATGGCCAACAGGCACATGAAAAAATGTTCATCATCGCTATTTATTAGAGAAATGCAAATCAAAACAACAACGAGGTACCTCCTCACACCAGTCAGAATGGTCGTCATTAAAAAGTCTGCAAATAACTAATGCTGGAGAGGGTGTGGAGAAAAGGGAACCCTCCTACACTGTTGGTGGGACTGTAAATTGGTGCACCCGCTATGGAAAATAGTATGGAGGTTCAATCCCACTCCTAGGCATATACTCAGACAAAACTATAATTCGAAAAGATATATGCACCCCTATGTTCATAGCAGCACTATTGACAATTGCCAAGACATGGAAACAACCTAAATGTCCATCGACAGATGAGTGGATAAAAAAGATGTGATATATATATATATATATATATATATATATACACATACACACGTACCTACTACACACACACACAAACACACAAACACAATGGAATATTACTCACCCATAAAAGAGAATGAAATAATGCCATTTGCAGCAACATGGATGCAACTAGAGATTATCATACTAAGTGAAGTAAGTCAGAAAGAGAAAGACAAATACCATATGATATCTCTTATATGTGGAATCTAAAATATGGCACAAATGAAACTATCTATGAAACAAAAACAGACTCACAGATATAGAGAACAGACTTGTGGTTGCCAAGGGTAGGGGGGTAAGGGAGAAAAGGATTGAGAGTTTGGGATTAGCAAATGCAAACTATTATATATTGGATGGATAAACAACAAGGTCCTACTGTATAGCACAGGGAACTATATTCAGTATCCTGTGATAAACCATAATGGAAAAGAATACGAAAAAGAATACATATGTATAACTGAGTCACTTTTCTGTATAGCAGAAATTAATGCAACACTGTAAGTCAACTATACTTCAATAAAATTTAAAAATAAAATTAAAAAAACAAATTACTCTTGTTTGGGGTTGTCTACCCCACTCTGGACCCCTACCTCCTTAATGGGCCAGTTGAATACTCTAAAGCAGTGGTCCCCAACCTTTTTGGCACCAAGGACTGGTTTTGTGGAAGACAATTTTTCCATGGACCGGAGTTGGGGGGATGGTTTTGGGATGCTTCAAGCGCATTACATTTATTGTGCACTTTATTTCTATTATTATTACAATGAAATAATTATACAACTCACCATAATGCAGAATCAGTGGGAGCCCTGAGCTTGTTTTCACTTGCCACTCACTGATAGAGTTTTGATATGAGTCTGCAAGCAATTGATTTATTATGGTCTTGTGCAGTCAAACCTCTCTGCTAATGATATCTGTATTTGCAGCTGCTCCCCAGCGCCCAGCCTCAGCCTCAGCTCCACCTCAGATCATCAGGCATTAGATTCTCACAAGGAGCATGCAACCTAGAACCTTCACATGCGCAGTTCACAGTAGAGTTTGAGCTCCTATGAGAATCTAATGCTGCCGCTGATCTGACAGGAGGCGGAGCTCAGGCGGTAATGAGAGTGATGGGGAGTGGCTGTAAATACAGATGAAGCTTCCCTCATTCGCTCACTGGCTCTTCACCTCCTGCTGTGCGGCCCAGTTCCTAACAGGCTACGGACTGGTACCAGTCCGTGGCACCGGGGTTGGGGACCCCTGCTCTAAAGACCCACAATCACTAGCTCCTGGACTACTGCTCCTGAGGACTGGGTAGAAGAAGGAATGAATAACAGGATGATCCCTAGACCATTATCGTCTGCTCACCTTCCCTACACCAGTCATCCCTCCCTTTGCTCATAAGCAGTCTGCCTAGAATGGGAAGATACTCCTCTTCTTCCAAATCAGAATGCCTTGCCATGAAAAGAATGTTATATTGGGTGGTTGAGAAGCTGAAACCTTTAAGAAAAAGGGGAACTATAATTATAAAAATTAAATTGTAATACGATTTGTGGTAAGAGTCTTTCTGAATAACAAACAGCACTTCACAATGGAATTTTTGGAACACAATTCAAAATAATACCCATGGAAATGCTTTTCTTAACTCAACAAAGAGCCTGTGTTATGTTGCTTATTGTCTCATCATAGTCAAGTAAGATGACAGCTGCAGTGTCTTATAGTTTGCTCTTCCCTTTCAAAGCCACATCTATAGCCAAGAATACAACACGTTCTGGATGAGGCATACCAAGGGCAATTGCTTGCCCTGCTTCCACAAAATCAGCCTGCACCTCAACCCTCTGGGAAGAGAGAGATGCAGGGGTACTACATGTAACCACTTTATACTTTTCCTTCTATTTCAATCTGCTTCTCTAGGACCCACTGCCACAGTTAAGTGCAAAGTCTTCCAATTTTATGTTGATTAGAAGTGAGTTGGACTGAAGCAGCTATGCACAGATGAAATTTTAATCATCATCCACGTATGTACATATTATCTGTCTACTTTCAATTTTCTGCTGTCAAGAAAATGAAAAAGTAATGTTAAATTTTTCATTTTCCTAAAAGTAAAGCTGATACACACCTCTTCTGCTTCCTATGCAGTAGAATTTTCATCTGATGAAGACATAAAAGTCAAAAACTATTGTGGAGAATACTGGCTTAATTCATATTCTGACTTTAGTACTATTATTTTCTTAATTCTCTGTCCACCTCCAGGAATCCCTGCTGAAACTTTGTAACTCAAGTTCATTTTTCTGATGTTATTTGTAGATGAACCTACATCATTCTAACCTCGTAGCTGTTCTGCTATCTGTGGAGATATTTCTCAATCACCTTTAAAAATTTCTCCATGCCTGAGTTAGTTCTTAGGTCCCCAAACACAGTAAATAAATAATCTTCCAAAATGAGAAACACTTAATAAAATTGGTTAAGTACAAATAATCAGAAGAAAAGGTTCACATGTGGGAAGAGAAATAATGTGAGGCATAGGATATGAACTCAGGATTTGGGCAAGTAAATTTTTAAAAGATGGTTGTTCAAAAGATGTATATGTGCAGTTTTGGTAAGCGAAAAAGAAGGCAATGAGAGTAGGATACTTTCTCACTTGGGAATTCTGAGGAAATACAGGAAAAGCATTAGAAATTCTGGAAATTTTGGAGGAATTCTCCATTTGCACAGTGGAGAGTTGAGGTTGGGAGACAGAAAGGGAACTGAGAAGTAAGAGTCCTCAGGGACTGGGGCTTTCCAATCTTGTGTGTTTTCATCTGGAATACATTATTGCAAGATCCTTCCATGCTAAACCCAGAATCCCCTTTCTGAGCTTTAAACTATATCTGCTTTATACTAAGAAAACTACTGTAAAGTTTTCAATTAATTTTAAAGAACTGTAGTTTTAGGTTACTTGGTGAAAGCGTTTTTTATTGAAGACAGACAAGTAGAAAGTCTAGAAAATATCTAAGATACACACATGCAGAAATAATGTATGAACATTCAGAGGAAAGTGAACAAATTGATTGGATGGAATATCAAGATCATGAAAAATATTTTCAGTTCTATTAATGTTATTCCATGGATTTTAGGCAACAAATCAGAAATTTTAAAATGAACTCTCTAAAATATTATTTCCATGCCACTACTGGTTGCTTTGTTTATTCAATCTTTAAAAATATCTTCTTAATCCATCTGTTTTTCTCCATCTCCACAGCCTACCCTGGGCTTAGCCACCATCCTGGCTTTCCTATAGGACTGCAATAGCTTCCTCATTGGTCTTCCCACCATCCACTCTAATTCCTTCTAATTCTTGTCCACATTTTAACCAGAATAAACTTTCAAAACAAAATAATAACAAAAATGTTATACTGTAGTCAGTGATATCCTACTAATCTTCAAATCAAGCAAAATTCTTCACATGGCCTCACATCATCTCTCTCTGACCTTGTTTGCTGCAGCTCACCCCTCCTGTATTATACTGCTGTAACTACTCTGGCCTACTGACTTCTCTTCCTTCCTCCTTGCTCAGACCTCCCCAGCAATCGGAGGAATATTTTTCACCTCTCTTTTCATCACATTAACTTTTGCTCACTTGTCAGATCCCAATTCAAATATCACTTTCCCTCAGAGAGCACTTCGTAACTACCTCCAAGACTGGATCAGAAACCCTTGTAGTATCTCATACCTCCCTGCTTTTTTCCTTTATACTAATCTCAGTTTGTCTGTATATTTCCATTTTTGTGATTCTTTGCATAATAGCTCTCCTTTTCAATTGACTGTAGGTGCCGTAAGGGCAGAGCCTGTCTTATTCACAGTTTATATCCTCAAGATCTAATACAGTACTTGATATTTAATTTTTTTAAAGTTGAATAAATGAAGAGAACAGAATAGGCTTATGATTGTCAAGTGAATAACACTAGTGTATATATATATATATATATATATATATATATATATATATATATATATATATATATTTTAAAATATCCCCTTTCTATTCAATGACTACTCATTGGTTAATATTGTTATACCATCTAGAAATTTCATGAAGGGTATTTTTTGGTCAACTTTATTGATTTCAAAGCACATCCCTTCTTAGAGTGATTTAAAAATATCCTTCATGAAATTTTGATTTGGGGTAGATAAATCCAAAACGGATTGAAAATTTACTTAGACCACTTGGTCTAACTCTTTTTCAAACTAGTCTTAACTTAAATATTAGTTCCTCTAAAGAACCTTTCTGGGTCCTTCACCTAAGATAAGTGCCCTTCTCATGGAAGACCAAAATTTATATTCCTTGTGGGCAGGTGATTTCACACATGATTCAGGAACAAAGCCTCCTTCCACCTTGAGTATTCACCCTCCCCTGGGGCCTCATGGTCATTTATATGCAATCAGTCAATAGGCAGGGAGAGCCTGGAGAAGTTATACCTGCTTCTTAAATGACACCCATTTCTTCCTTTATATCCATTGGTGAGAACCTGTTACATGGCTACACCCTACTAGAAGGACTATTGGGAATACAGTCTAGCTGTGTGCCCAGGAAGAAGGAATAGGGTTGGGAAGCTCCAAGAAGTATCTCCTCATCTGTGTCTCAGGGACCTAACCTTTATTAAATACCCACTAAGATCTATGTATACTCTGTACCATGGAATCATTCTGGTATTTTTATATAATATTGTTTATCATGATGACATCAAGGCAGCTCCAGTAGGAGTTAAAGTTGAAACTGATGCCCCAAGGTTTTAGTAAATCTGCGTCACCTCCAAGTCAGTTTAGAATCACTGCAGCATCTACCTCCTAGACAATTGTCCAGCAGCTGCTGCAGAGCACTTTTAGATCTAAGATTTCCCCACCCTGCCACATCACTGCCTGCCCATCCTAGCTGCTTGACTGAGGAGAAGACCTCTGTGTGGACACTAACAACAACAGGGAAGGATTTCTTGCACTCTGTCTGCTGGATGGGGTTTGGTGAGAGGACTAAATAATGACTCTGGATCGGAAAAGTGAAATAAGTAGAAGGTGTGTCCATAAACTGTTCATGACACAGAGGAAAAGGAGCCTCTTCAAAGGGCTCTCCAACTCTGCCTGTTGCAACTGCCTTTACCTTGATTCTGGATAATTCTTTAAGGTTTTTTTTTTAATAGTTCAATTGAAAGAAATGAAAGTATTTTAAAACTTTATAATTGTCTTTTCTTATAAACAAAGAAAATATACAACATAAAAGTAAAATATTTATAGAATTATAAATCATAAATTGGAAAAATCTAAAATTATATTTAAGTAAGAAACCATCTTCTCACCATAATCCATTTCACCTTCCACAGTTATAATCTCCATTAGTCAATTTATCCTACCAATTAGCTAAGCAAGAAGCAAAGGAAGAAATATCTTAATTACCCTTGACTCAATTATATCCAGTCTACCAATGTGTGATATTTAGCCAACATACTATATATTTCTTTACTGATTGCCTTCTCTATATCACATTACCTAGAATAGAGCCCACTAGATTGCTCATCAAAATTTTTTCTCACAGAGACGCATCTGACCACCACCCCCTACTTCTCCAAGCTCCCCACTACTCTGTGCTCTCCTTATGCTTTGAGCACGCCTCCAAATTATAGCTGACATTGCTAAATCCATCACAGTCCTCATCTATAAAATGGAGGTTTTAATAGGATTTAAGTCATTGGGTAGTTATAAATATTAAATGAGAGTGCTTGAAAAGTTCTTATTACTTTGTTTTATAGTTAGTTACTGTATTTCTTATGTGCCTAAGTACTCCCAACACTTTGGTTTTAGTTTGTCTATAGTGGGAATTATCTTTGTATCCTGGGTGCTGCCTCATTGCCTGACACAGAAGAAGCTGTCGACAAAGGTGCTAAATAAATGAATTAATAATAATGGTGTGAAATCTGGTCACACTCATAAGTAAGTATTCAAAGTTCCATACAACTCTTACACATAATTAGACCTTGGTCACTTTTTACAAAATTTCTGTGGTCTTTTTTTCCTTTAAAAACTGCCAGAAGGAAACCAACATTCACCATAACTGCACAGGATACCACAGATGTCAGGAAATGCATAAGTTAGAATTGTTATAATAAGTCCAAGTTCACCCATGTTGCACATAATGTCTACTAAGGTACCCCATTCAATAGTGTAGCTAGTAATCACAAAAATTATATATGTGCAGTATGGGAGAAGTGTAGGTATTATGAGAGCTTTTCCTCATATATGGCTGAGTTTTTTTTCTTTTTGGATGGTAGTATTTCTGCATATTAGTAAAATATTTTCTATGTTTTCAAGTAACTGCTCTAAAAAAATGCAATTTAAATTTCAGGATGGAGTCTTTTGTAGAGAGACAAATATATCCTTCCACTGCTATTCACAGGTGTAGATCTCTCAAGAATATTCAAATCAGTCAACAAGGACTCCTCAGCTGAAGAGCCCAAAGTCTATTTAATGTGCAAAACCTCGTAAGTATTGTTAAAATTCCAGGCAAACTAGAAGTTATTTGAGCCAAAAATTATACAATTGTATACAGACCTCCAAACCAGTGGTTCTTCCCTAGAGCACTTTTAATCATTTTAAGAGAAAATAGTTTTATTTTAAAAAGCTTAAAACTTGGAACTGTACAGAGTGTTGGGAAAGAAGGCTGACAAAGTGACCTTGCAAAGTGAACTCCTAGCCTGCAAGTGACCACCAAAGGCAAAGTTTCCAGAAAGCTTTTAAGTCTATAAATGGAAAAATCTGGAATCATAGGTACCAGAAATATTCAGGGCCTTAAGTAAAGATCAGTTTTATATGATTATTACTTTGGGATTTGAATCAGAAGAGCCTCTGTTTTTAAGCAGTTAAGAACTTCAAGAACTGAGATGTGAATACTCAGTCTGACCATTTTAGTTTAAATATCTTATAATAAAAAGAGACTCAAAATCCCAATAAAAGTGCTAAAAAATTTTTTTTCTCTGGAACTTGAAAATTTTATTCTAAAGCTTTTATGGAAGAATAAACAATAAACAATAGTATCCAGGAAAACTCAGAAAAAGAGCAATAGAGGACTGGCCCAACTAGATACTAAGACATACTATAAAATATCAGTAAGTAAAATGGTATTATACTGAGTATGAATAACCAGGTAGACCAAGAGAACAGAATAGAAATTCCAGAAGCAGACTCAGATACATATGGGAAATAAGAATATGATATATCAGGCTTTTCATATCAATAAGCTGCTGACGTACTTTTAAATAACTGGTTTTGGAACAACTGAATAGCCACTTGGAGAAAGATAAAGTTGGACTCATCCCTCACTACGTACTCCAGGAAAACCTCCAAAAAAGAATAAAGATATAAAATTTTAAAAGAAAACCATTTAAAATATGATATGAAAACCTGAGTGAATTGTCTTATTACCTTCAACTAGGGAAGGTCTTCCTAAATATGATATAAAGTTTAAAAGCCATAAGAGAAAAGACTGACAAGGAAAACACATAATATTAAAAACTTATACCTGTCAAGAACTGGAGAGAAATAGTATAAGAAAATTGTAAGACAAATAACAAATTAAGAAAAAAACTTGCAACGACTACCAAAGACAAAGGTAAATTTTCCTAGTGTGTGAAGAGCCACTAGAAATTGAGAAAAGACTAAAAATCCTGACTGAACTATGAGGAAAAGATGTGAACAGTGAGTTCACAGGAGGAAAAATACCCCTTAAACACATGAAATGATGCTCAATCTCACTCATATGAAGAGAAAAGTAGAGTAAAACTATATAGCAAGGTACCATTTCTTACTTATCAACTTGGCAGAAATCCAAAAGTTCATATTGTCGGTGGGAAACAGAATGATGGTACTCCTATGCAGGAGAATTTCGCCACCTCTAACAAAATTTCAGATATATCTTTGACCCAGAAACCCCATTTCCAAGAATTTATCCTACTGATATATCCTCACAAGTATGAAATCACATATGCATAAGGATATTCACTGCAACTTTAGTAAGAGCAAAAAATTGGAAAAAAAAAACCGAAGTCTCCAGCAATAAATAATTAGTTGAATAAACTATGATACAGCTACTCAATGCAACAGCATGCAGTTTTTTAAAAAGGAAGATCTGTATGCACTGATGTGGAGGGATTGCCTCCATTTCTTAAGCAAATTATGCAAGTATGAGGAGTGTCTATCTTATGCCACATTTTGTGTAAGAAAAAAGAAAAATACGTTCATATGTGTGCTCGCAAAATGGAACAATGGAAGGATAAACAAGAAACTAATAAAATTGTTTATCTGTAGGGACAGGGTTATATAGAGTAATATGGAAAGGGATAAGTATGAGAAAGAAACTCATCAATACACAGCTGACTTTTTAAAAATACCAGAGTTGGGGTGTCACCCTCCATGCAGTCAAAAATCCGCATGTAACTTATAGTCAGCCCAAGTTATACATGGTTCTTCAGTATCCATGGTTCCTTGTGTCCATGGTTCTATGGTATCTGCATATTCACCCAACCGTGGATCATGCAGTGTAGTACTGTAGTATTTACTATTAAGAAAATTCTGTGTATAAGTGGACCAACACAGTTCCAACCAGTGTGGTTCAAAGGTCAATTGTAGAGGGTAAGGAAATAGAATCCAGGGAGCAGGAATGAAAGCAAAACACTGTGTATATTTCTATACAATTTTAACTTCTGAATCTTGAAAATGGATTATTACTTGAAAAATTTAAAACTAATTATAAAACAATTCCCTAAAACTGAAATTGTCTACTGATAGTCTAAAAGCAATGTCAGCTCAGTAATGATGAGTACCCATAGCACCCAGATTCTGAACTCTATTTTCATCCTCTGAAAGATCAGACTTTTTGGAGAAATATTAATTTCAAAATTGGGAAAAAGAGTAAAGAAGGCATTATGTAAGCCTGGATCATTTGTTTTGTGCCAGAAACAAAGAAGCTTTCTAAAATTAGTGGGGTCATATTGAAAGTACAGAGAGCCAGTTTGAAGGTGTCACACTGGCCAAAATTGTGGATAAAATGAGTGACAAAATGATGGTTTAATGGATTGGTAGTGGGGTGGCTATGGAAAGCCTCACAAAAAAGTTGACTTTTGAGTAAAGACCCACAAAAGGAACCTACTATGTTAATATCTGGGAGAAGAACATTCTAAACCCCAAGAGACAATAGCAAAAGCAAGGGCTCTAAACTAGGAGGGTGCCTAGAATATTGAAAAGCCAGTGTGGCCAGTGTGGCTAGAGTATGATGAGTCTCAGGGAAGCTGTGAAAGATGACATCAGAGCAGCAGTGGGTCCAGATCACAGTAGGAACATATGGTATCAGCTTAATGGCCAACTGACAATGATATATATTAGACACTAGAAAGATGGAGGCCCTTGCTATGCTGTGACAAACGTCTTAATAACTGACATCTTCTGTTACTTAGAAAGCAAATCAACTACCTCTGAATCTTTGGTTCAAAGGTGAGAAAGTTTTAGAAAAATGTTAGAGGTGTGTATTGATTTTTACTGGATGCATGTAGCAATATTTCAGAAGAAAGAAATAAACTTAGGCAAGAATTGGCTGTTGAGAAGCAGCAATAGAAGGGAATAGAGATTTGAGGCCTCGAAATGCTTGCAAATCTCACAGCTACCAACGCCAAACACAGGAAATAAAAGCAAAAAGCCCCTGAACAACAAAGTCCCATTAAGACTCAACTCTGTAGCAATGATCAGATTAAGGGTGTGGCTTTCCCCCTTAAACTACTGGCTTCACAGTTGCTGCCATTTTGTTGAGAGAGAGGCCTGGAAGCAAGGAAGCAGACACCAGGCTTGACTAGTTTGTCTAGGGAAGGTTGTGGGTATGTTTACTGACACACAAATTAATGATAACAAATCAATTCAAAGCCTACTAAGTTTTCAAGGGAATTGTAATGACAAAATAAATGACAAACCTCAACTGAAAAGCGTTTTGAATTTTAGGGCCACAAAACAATTCTTGGGGTTCCAAATTTGTGCCAGAATGGAGGGGGCTACAAAAGCTTTACAGCCCCAGAACTGATAGTCCCTTAAATCCACTTCAGTTGTGGCCTTGGAAGATAATAGGCAACGACAAACCACCCAGAAAGTGGAACTAGAGGTCACAAAGAACAATGAACAAAATCATTCCTACCAGAGAGCAGAGTAGGCCTAATAGAGGAACTCCATTCACCAAAGGTCAAGGCTCTGACAATGCTCACCCCTCAGGCTTTCATCATGGCTACGAATTTCCCTTTTCAAAGTGGAAATTTGAATTGTAATTATCTTGTCCCTATTTCAACATTGTGTAGGGTGTGTGTTGGAGGATGGATTGGAAGGGTAGGGACCATAAATCTGTCTTTAGTTTATAGGTTTCAGGAGCCATGTTTAGACCTGATGAATAGAGCTCTGCAGTGCAGCACCTAAAGATCCAGACCTTTGTAATGGATGCAGTAAATGAATGGGACTTTGGGTTACCTGCTTCTAGTGAAGACGCGTGTGTGGGAAGAACAAAAAAAAAAAAAAAAAGAGAGAGAGAGAGAGTTGGTGTCAGAAGAAGAGGCTAGGGCAGAAACTAGTTAGCTATTCACTAACTCATTACCTTCTTCCTGGATACTCTCCTCCAGTCTATCTTTCCCAGTTTCCCTTTATACCTCAGAAAAACATTTTTCATGATCCTATTCCCTCCCTTTTCTGTCTGCCACTAGGACTTTGACCTCCACAGTGTCCTTGGAAGTCATATGGTGAAGACGATAGAGTACACATCAGCCTGAATCAGTGAATGACCACGTGGAGCAGAGACTCCCTCTTCCCCACCATCTCCAAATTAACGCTGAATAAAAATAATCCACTGAGATTTGGGCTTTACATTTATAGTAACTTGTAGAGAGTGATCCAGGAGCTAAAATTTTCAAGGAATGGAGGGATATGTCCCTGCTAAAGAGGAAGTAGGTAACTGCATTTAGTTCAAGTAGTAAATGGTTTAATCTGATGACCTGTGATTTAAGATAGAGGGGTCTATGAATAAGGAATCTAGGAAAACGCCCATGTGACCTTCAGGCCTAGTGATATGAGGAGTGTGAAAAGAAATGTCCATCCTTGGAGCAGTCTAAATGAGAAGCAAGATCACCAAGGAATAGCCAGGTTTTAATTTAAGCAGGAATGTGAGGGGAAAGTTCATAGAAGAGGTGGAAGTCTTCAGAAAATGGGATGCAATAAAGGCAGTATACGAAGTCATATGGGAATTAGAATACGGTGGATGAGAGATGACCTTCCAATTCTTGTTTTGTGTGGTGACTGACATGAATAGAGATGAAAGGCTAAATACCATTAAGCCCAATGATCCCAAGGCAGAGAGGCTATGATTGCTACAGAAGCTGCAAGAGTTGAGGGTCAGGAGCTGGTCAGTTCTTGCCAGTGACTCCTGCTGATGGAGGTCCAGAGTCCTATCAAGCGTGGTCTTACCTGAAAGTGATGCAGTAATGTCCTAGAGAGGGGTGGTCTTACTTCAGGTCTTGCAGAGGCTTGATTTTACTCCAAGCAATCAGGCACTCTCTGTCTCTTCCTAGGATACACTCTAGTTCTATTCTTTGAGTGGTCTCTAGGTTCCCCTAGAAATGTTATCTTCCATATTTAACTTACATATTTACCTTTGCATTTTGTAGAGTCAGGTAGTGTTTTACCCTCCTCTCAAAGAGTAAATGGATCTCAAAAATGCTTTAAACCCTATCACTTCATTTGTAATTGTATGCTGTTGTTAACCAGTATTTTATTCCATGTTGCTTAAGAAATTATTTCTATTTTCTTAACTAGTCAACATTTGTTTAAGTCTACCCTCTTGTGTACTATTTTGTTGTTGTTGTTCATCATTGCTTTCTGGATCTCAGACCTTTCTTCTGGGATCCCTTTTATTTTTCCTTAAGTACATTTTTTAGAAGGACTGTTAGCAAGGTCATTGGACTGTTAGAGTTTGTCTGTTTATTCTTTTTTTGATTAAAAATATCTTTGCATGGCGCATTTATAGAAACATTTTCTCGTTGCACAATTCCAGATGTATCGTTATTTTCTTTTATAACTTTGAATATATTATTCTGTTATATTCCATTGCAGATGTAGAGAAGTCAGTGTTTAATTGTTATTCTGTTGTATTTTTAAATTTTATTTATTAAACAATAGTAATCTAGCATTTGCCATATGCTAGACTCTGTTTTAAGTATTTAACAAGTATTAATTTATTTAATCCTTATAACAACCCTATGAGTTTGATGTAGATACTGTAAATGTTATTCCTATTTTATAAATTAATTATTTAAAGCACAAAGAGTTTGCCCTTTTGCCTAATGTTACCCAGTTAGTGAGGGTCTGAGGCAGTATTTGAAGACAGACTTCTTGACTCCAGAGTTTCTGCTCTTAGGTGTTACTCAATAATGGCTTTTTTCCTTTTCTTTCTGTCTACTTTAAAAATCCCTTTGCCTTTGGTATCCTGCATTTTGACAAGGCCAGTTACACATTGTTTCTTTCTAGTCACTTTTATTTCAGACTTGGGCCTCCTGAATCTGTGTCTTGGTATCTTTCATTAGTTCTGGAAAATTTTTCAGCTACTTTTAAAGACAGTTGCCTCTCACTCATTCTTTCTAGTTGTACCTTCAAGAAGTCTGATTCTATGTGTGCTGAATTTTCTTGCTTTGTCCATCATGTCTCTTAACAATTCTTTGATACAGTGTCTTTTCTCTGTCTGGATTATATTTTGAATACTTTCTTCATATAGGTCTTCAAGTTGATTATTTACCTTTAGCTGTGTCAAATCTTCTGTTTAGTTATTCCAATGAGTTTCTAGTTTAATTTCATTTTTCATTTTTAGAATTTTCATCTAATTCATTTTAAAATATGACTATCTAAATCTTTTATTCTCTTGTTTTTAATTATATGTTAATTACTTTCTTCATTCATTTAAACATAGTGAGTATACTTTATATCATATAGTTTTTATTTCTAATATCTCAACCCTTGCAAAGCTGATTCTGTGCTTTACTGTTTCCATGACTCTCACTCTTAATAATTTGTTTCTTGTGAAATAGTGAGGTTTTTAAATGGTGAAATAATGTATTTATGAACTATAATCTGGGAGAATTCTTTGAAGCATGTGTTTAAAATTTATTATCTCCAAAAAGGGTTAGCATTTGCTTCTGGCAGACATCTGGGAGCACTATCAATCTAGAACCACTTTAAATAATGTTTTCAAGTCTAGTTTTGCTTTGTTTTGTTTTGTTTTTAAGTGTCACACAGGCAAGCATGAATTCTGACTTCCAACCTGAATGAGTGCAGAATAGGGATTACAAATTCTCAAGGGACTGTTTTCCTTATTCTGCTTTATGCAGAGCTAAGGTATACACCCTCACTTTCTACCTCCATTTGTTTCATTGTTTGTTGGTTTTTTTCTTTACCTTGAGGGACAGTTTCAGTAATCAGTGAAGATGTTGCCTTTTGGAGGACTTGGTCTTATGAGGAAATCTCTTATTTAACCTCCAGTCTGGCTTTGGCCTCTGCCTTTGTCTATGTCCATCTCTCATATGTGGCCCATTATAACTCAGATGCTGGGCTTTAGAAGACGGGAATATCATTTGAGGAGAAAAGCATATTTTCTTAGTTTCCTTAATTTTTTTTCATTTCAAACATGCATTAAAGATTTTCTTTAATGATCCATGTATTATGCAATAGTATCAAATGTATTATGCATAGTAATCTCAATAAATGTTTATCATTGTTTGATGTTACTTGAATATCAGCATCACGAGCATTCAGTAACAACAAGAATTCCATGAGTTCTTACTGTGTACTAGGCACTGTGCTGGATACTGGGAGATACAGAAGTAAACCAAACCAAATGAAAACAAAAGAAAAGTGTTGTGACCTCACGGAGCTTGCAGTATTGCTAGGGAAAAAAAGGGCATTAAGAAAAAGTAATTAACTGTTGGTGGGAATGTAAGTTGGTGCAGCCACTGTGGAAAACAGTAAGGAGGTTCCTCAGAAAACTAAAAATAGAATTACCATATGATCCAGCAATTCCACTCCTGGGCATATACCTGGACAAAACTATAAATTAAAAAGATACATACACCCCCATGTTTAGAGCAGAACTATTCACAATAGCCAAGACATGGAAGCAAACTAAATGTCCATCGACAGATGAATGGATAAAGAAGATGTGGTACATATAAACAATGGAATACTACTCAGCCATTAAAAAGAATGAAATAATGATATTTGCAGCAACATGGATGCAACTAGAGATTATCATACTAAGTGAAATAAGTCAGAAAGGCAAAGACAAATACCATATGATATCACTTATATGTGGAATCTAAAATATGAACTTATGATTCTAACAAATAAACCTATAAATGAAACAGAAACTGAATCATGGACATAGAGAACAGACTGGTGGTTGCCGAGGGGGATGGATGGAGTGGGAGGTTGGGGTTAGCAGATGTAAGCTTTAATATATAGAATATATAAGCAACAAGGTTCTACTATATAGCACAGAGAACTATAGTCAATGACCTATGATAAACCATAATGTAAAAGAATATATTTTAAAAAAAGAATGGACCAGTCCTTCCCATCAGGAAACTTGCACCAGCCACTTAGACAGCCTCATCCACCAGAGGGCAGACAGCAGAAGCAAGAAGAACTACAATCCTGCAGCCTGTGGAGCAAAAACCACATTCACAGAAAGACAGACAAGATGAAAAGGCAGAGGGCTATGTACCAGATGAAGGAACAAGATAAAACCCCAGAAAAACAACTAAATAAAGTGGAGACAGGCAACCTTCCAGAAAAAGAATTCAGAATAATGATAGTGAAGATGATCCAGGACCTCGGAAAAAGAATGGAGGCAAAGATCGAGAAGATGCAAGAAATGTTTAACAAAGACCTAGAAGAATTAAAGAACAAACAAACAGAGATGAACAATACAACAACTGAAATGAAAACTACACTAGAAGGAATCAATAGCAGAATAACTGAGGCAGAAGAACAGAGAAGTGACCTGGAGAACAGAATGGTGGAATTCACTGCTGTGCAACAGAATAAAGAAAAAACAATGAAAAGAAATGAAGACAGTCTAAGAGACCTCTGGGACAACATTAAATGCAACAACATGCACATTATAGGGGTCCCAGAAGGAGAAGAGAGAGAGAGAGGACCCAAGAAAATATGTGAAGAGATTATAGTCGAAAACTTCCTTAACATGGGAAAGGAAATAGCCACCCAGTCCAGGAAGCGCAGTGAGTTCCATACAGGATAAACCCAAGGAGAAACAGGCTGAGACACATAGTAATCAAACTGGCAAAAAATAAACACAAAGAAAAATTATTGAAAGCAATAAGGGAAAAATGACAAGTAACATACAAGGGAACTCCCATAAGGTCAAAAGCTGATTTCTCAGCAGAAACTCTACAAGCCAGAAGGGAGTGGCATGATATACTTAAAGTGATGAAAGGGTAGAACCTACAACCAAGATTACTCTACCTGGCATGAATCTCATTCAGATTCAACTGAGAAATCAAAAGCTTTACAGATAAGCAAAAGTTAAGAGAATTCAGCACCACCAAACCAGCTCTACAACAAATGCTAAAGGAACTTCTCTAAGTGGGAAACACAAGAGAAGAAAGGGACCTACAAAAACAAACCCAAGACAATTAAGAAAATGGTCATAGGAACATACATATCAACAAATACCTTGAATGTGAATGGATTAAATGCTCCAACCAAAAGGCACAGGCTTGCTGAATGGATACAAAAACAAGACCCATCTATGTGCTGTCTACAAGAGACCTGCTTCAAACCTAGGGACACATACAGACTGAAAGTGAGGGGATGGAAAAAGATATTCCATGTAAATGGAAATCAAAAGAAAGCTGGAGTAGAAATACTCATATCAGATAAAACAGACTTTAAAATAAAGAATGTTATAAGAGACAATGAAGGACACTACATAATGATCAAGAGATCAATCCAAGAAGAAGATATAACAATTATAAATATATATGCACCCAACATAGGAGCACCACAATACATAAGGCAACTGCTAACAGCTAAAAAAGGCAAAATCGACAGCAACACAATAATAGTGGGGGACTTTAACACCTCACTTACACCAATGGACAGATCATCCAAAATGAAAATAAATAAGGACACAGAAGCTTTAAATGACACAATAGACCAGATAGATTTAACTGATATTTACAGGACATTCCATCCAAAAACAGCAGATTACACTTTCTTCTCAAGTGCGCACAGAACATTCTCCAGGATAGATCACATCTGGGGTCACAAATGAAGCCTCAGTAAATTTAAGAAAATTGAAATCACATCAAGCATCTTTTCTGACCAGAATGCTATGAGATTTGAAATCAATTACAGGGAAAAAACGTAAAAAACACAAACATATGGAGGCTAAACAGTACGTTGCTAAATAACCAATAGATCACTGAAGAAATCAAAGAGGAAATCAAAAAATACCTAGAGACAAGTGACAATGACAACACGATGATCCAAAACCTATGGGATGCAGCAAAAGCAGTTCTAAGAGGGAAGTTTATAGCTATACAAGCCTACCTCAAGGAGCAAGAAAAATCTCAAATAAATGATCTAATGTTACACCTAAAGGAACTAGAGAAAGAAGAACAAACAAAACCCAAAGTTAGCAGAAGGAAAGAAATCATAATGATCAGAGCACAAATAAATGAAATAGAAACAAAGAAAACAATAGCAAAGATCAATAAAGCTAAAAGCTGGTTCTTTGAGAAGATAAACAAAATTGATAAACCATTAGCCAGACTCATCAAGAAAAAGAGGGAGAGGACTCAAATCAATAAAATTAGAAATGAAAAAGGAGAAGTTACAGCAGACACTGCAGAAATACAAAGCATCCTAACAGACTACTACAAGCAACTCTATGCCAATAAAATGGACAGCCTGGAAGAAATGAACAAAATTCTTAGAAAGGTATAAACTTCCAAGACTGAACCAGGAAGAAATAGAAAATATGAACAGATCAATCACAAGTAATGAAATTGAAACCGTGATTAAAAATGCTCCAACAAACAAAAGTCCAGGACCAGATGGCTTCACAGGTGAATTCTATCAAACATTTAGAGAAGAGCTAACACCAATTCTTCTCAAACTCTTCCCAAAAATTGCAGAGGAAGGAACACACGCAAACTCATTCTATGAGGTCACCATCACCCTGATACCAAACCAGACAAAGACACTGAAAATTACAGACCAATATCACCGATGAATATAGATGCAAAGATCCTTAACAAAATACTAGCAAACAGAATCCAACAACACATTAAAAGGATCATACACCATGATCAAGTGGGATTTATCCCAGGGATGCAAGGATTCTTCAATATACGTAAATCAATCAATGTGATAAACTATATTAACAAATTGAAGAATAAACACCATATGATCATCTCAATAGATGCAGAAAAAGCTTTTGACAAAAATTCAACACCCATTTATGATAAAAAAAACTCTCCAGAAAGTGGGCATAGAAGGAACGTACCTCAACATAAATAAAGGCCATATACGACAAACCCACAGCAAACATCATTCTCAATGGTGAAAAACTGAAAGCATTTCCTCTAAGATCAGAAACAAGACAAGGATGTGCACTCTCACCACTATTATTCAACACAGTTTTGGAAGTCCTAGCCACAGCAATCAGAGAAGAAAAAGAAATAAAAGGAATACAAATTGGAAAAGAAGAAGTAAAACTGTCACTGTTTGCAGATGACATGATACTATACATAGAGAATCCTAAAGATGCCACCAGATAACTACTAGAGCTAATCAATGAATTTGGTAAAGTTGCAGGATACAAAATTAAGACACAGAAAATCTTGCGTGCCTATACACTAATGATGAAAAATCTGAAAGAGAAATTGAGGAAACACTCCCATTTACCATTGCAACAAAAAGAATAAAATACCTAGGAATAAACCTACCTAGGGAGACAAAAGATCTGTATGCAGAAAACTATAAGACACTGATGAAAGAAATTAAAGATGACACCAACAGATGGAGAGATATACCATGTTCTTGGATTGGAAGAATCAATATTGTGTAAATGACTATACTACCCAAAGCAATCTACAGATTCAAGGCAATCCCTATCAAATTACCAATGGCATTTTTTTACAGAACTAGAACAAAAATTCTTAAAATTTGTATGGAAACACAAAAGACCCCCAATAGCCAAAGCAGTCTTGAGGGAAGAAAACATAGCCGGAGGAATCAGACTCGTTGACTTCAGACTATACTACAAAGCTACAGTAATGAAGACAATATGGTACTGGCACAAAAACAGAAACATAGATCAATGGAACAAGATTGAAAGCCCAGAGAAAAACCCAGACACCTATGGTCAACTAATCTATGACAAAGGAGGCAAGGATATACAATGGAGTAAAGACAGTCTCTTTAATAAGTGGTGCTGGGAAAACTGGACAGCTACATGTAAAAGAATGAAATTAGAACACTCCCTAACACCATACACAAAAATAAATTCAAAATGGATTAGAGACCTAAATGTAAGACCGGACACTATAAAACTGTTAGAGGAAAACAAAGGAAGAACACTCCTTGACATAATTCACAGCAAGATCTTTTTTGATCCACCTCCTAGAGTAATGGAAATAAAAACAAAAAAAAGCAAATAGGACCTAATGAAGCTTAAAAGCATTTGCACAGCAAAGGAAACCATAAACAAGACGAAAAGACAACCCTCAGAATGGGAGAATATATTTGCAAACGAATCAACAGACAAAGGATTAATCTCCAAAATATATAAACAGCTCATGCTGTTTAAAACAACAAACAACCCAATCAAAAAATGGGCAGAAGACCTAAATAGACATTTCTCCAAAGAAGACATACAGATGGCCAAGAAGCCCAGGAAAAGCTGCTCAACATCACTAATTATTAGAGAAATGCAAATCAAAACTACAATGAGGTATCACCTCACACCAGTTAGAATGGGCATCATCAGAATATCTACAAACAACAAATGCTGGAGAGGGTGTGGAGAAAAGGGAACCCTCTTGCACTGTTGGTGGGAATGTAAATTGATACAGCCAGTATGGAGAACAGTATGGAGGTTCCTTAAAAAACTAAAAATAGAATTACCATATGATCCGGCAATCCCACTACTGGGCATATACCCTGAGAAAACCATAATTCAAAAAGACACATGCACCCCAATGTTCAGTGCAGCACTATTTAAAATAGTCAGGTCATGGAAGCAACCTAAATGCCTATCAACAGATGAATGGATAAAGAAGTTGTGGTACATAGATACAGTGGAATATTACTCAGCCATAAAAAGGAATGAAATTGGGTCATTTGTTGAGACGTGGATGGATCTAGAGAGTGTCATACAGCTTGAAGTAAGTCAGAAAGAGAAAATAAATATCGTATGTTAATGCATATATGTGGAATCTAGAGAAATGGTACAGATGAACTGGTTTTCAGGGCAGAAATTGAGACACAGATATAGAGAACAAATGTATGGCCACCAACGGGGGAAAGTGGTGGGTGGTGATGGTGGTGTTGGGATGAATTGGTCGATTGGTATTGACATGTATACACTGATGTGTATAAAACTGATCACTAATAAGGACCTGCTGTATAAAAAAATGTATATAAACATATAACTGAATCACTTTGCTGTACAGCAGTAACTGACACACATTGTAAATCAACTATACTTCAATAACAACAAGAACAACAAGAACAAAACTAATTAAACCAAAGTGTGATCAGTGTGGTGCATTTTATGACATTTGTATTTTGACTGACCTTAAATAGTTATATCATATCACTGATCTAAAGGCCTTTATATTCAGTAAATATGTACATGTAAATACCCAAGAAGCTTTCTGAAACCATATGCAAATGGTGAATCTAGCAAATACCAGTGAGACTAGAATGGCCTCTAAGAAATCCTAATATATACCTTTAAAGAAAAATGCTGAATTTAAGGAGAAATGGAAGCATCAAAAGGAATAGAAATTCAGAATGTTTTCTTTTTTAAAATTATCTGAGATGGTTCAATGTGACAAATGTAACATGGGAGAAGAGGCAATAATGCAAAGAACACCAGAAACTGGGAAAAAAGCAGAGGCTCCAAGCCAGATGACACTAATTATCAATGTAGAATGTATGTCATGTGTTTATGCCAGCAAGGAAAAAAGCAAGACCATAAAGAGCCTGTAAAGGAATCCTGTGGAATTGTAGTTGAAACTCCCCTGGCAACTGCTTCAAGCCAAAAGCTGGTGTCACCAGATGTCCACCTTCTAAAGGGAGAAATCTGTGTGGGTCGGGCGCCAGGGATGTCCCACCACTGATGTTTGAATTTAGTTAATATAATTCTATCAAAGGACCCTCAAACATCCAGGATGTCTCCATTATTTTTTACCTCTTCCCAAATTATTCTAAATATATAATAACAACATTTTGACAAGCACTTAAATATATGACAGGTTTTTTAAAAAGTGTAGTTAGTTTATTGCAAAAAGAAATCTAAATGGTTTTATCCCTTTTTTGGTCCTGCTTTGTGGTGATTCTTCTGCTTTTCAGATTATTTTGGAAGCTTAGAAGTGGATGAAAGTATGCAGAACATGTAAGAAACTGAAAAATAATTCTATATGGCTGGATATAGATTTGAATGAAGAATAGATATGAAGTACAAGAGGTACTCATATTTTTAAAATTATTATTAAACATTCCCTGAATTCCAAAAGCAATCTAAGTAAAAGGTATACTTTCTGATGACATGGTTTACAATAAGATTAAAAGAAAAAAAAAGGCAAATCTTAAAAGGTATGGAACACATGAGTTGCTTAGGGCAAGTTTAGGTAACTGTAGCTGCAATGAGATCATTACTTGAAAAACAATTATTTACATTGACAGCACGACATTAAAAAAACAACAGTATCTAGAATACAGATAATACCGCTGGAATAAACTCTCGAATCACACACTATATTTAAAAGCTCTCAATTTAAAAGTCCTCAGAATTTGAAACCATTTTAGAAATGATCTAGTCCTATTCTATTCCCTTTGTTTTATGAATGAAAACACTCTCATTAAGTGACTTTCTGAGTTGCATCGAAATTTAGCAGCAAAGACTTTTTCATATATACAAACAACTCAGCCAAACATGGAGGGGCTAGAATTTGAGGCGGGGAGGGAAATATTTGCTTATAGAAAATAAAAAGTTCTCTTCTTGATCAAGGGTTCTATGTTTACAATGAAACATGGGCTTGAACAAGTACTGGTTTGGAGAACCGAAGCTGACTGAAGGAATGTTAGCACCAAAAAGGAACTCAGATAACAGTTTCAAACCCATGTTTAACATCCATCAATCCAAATAAAAGTATATGAGGCCACAGAGATTGAATTCCAACTGGATATGTACCTAGGTATAATGAAATAGAAAAACATGATCTCAGAATGAAAGAAAAAAAAAGAGGACCTGCTTATAGACTTCACAGATGTGGGGTTATTTCTTGCCAAGAACATGTCTTCCAACAATAGGATAAGGCTTGTGATGCTTGCCTTCATGGCAATCAGTTGGAATTAACTTATCAGCTGAGCCAGCAAGAGGAATTAGATCAAACAAATTTTGATTTAGCATTCATCAGATAGCTGAATTGCATCCAAAACGACACTATTATCTTTGTTTGCCAAGTGCTCGTTGAAGAAATTAAAGTGTGATTAAGAGCGTGCATTTTGTAATCATTTTCTTAGTGAAAGAAATATCAAAAGTATAGATATCATATCTGCAACCCATGATGGGAATTTAAGTTGTGGGTCCTATCAAAAACCTGGACAAAGTCTTTCCATTTTCTATCACTGAACCCCTTCTTTACAGGCCACTTGAAAGGAACAACATGGGTGAAAAGCATCCTAATTTTCCTCCTTTTTCCTTTTATCTATGTCATGTGTATTTCCCTGTTGTAAATCTAAAATCCCTATTAGAAAAAAAACAAAAAAATTTTAAAACATTATTCATGCTTGAAAATAAAAGGATCTTGATTTGTGATGGACTGATTACTGAATAAATTTCCTGAGTTTTAAAGAATAATTACAAAGAAACACATCTGAAATAGTCATTGTAGAGCCTGTCATTTGAATCTTGAATTGTTTACCAAAATGTACTTTTTATGTCCTAAAGTTACCAAATACCTGTTATATTATATTAACGGAAAAGATATTTATTTGAGGATTACTATTCATTATTCTTAATAATAGGAAAGACAGCCCATCACAAACAAAAGAAACAGAAAATCAAAACCTTATGTTGGTTATTTGTCCCTACAATCTTCCACTATAATTATGCCAAGATCTAAAAAATTATTCTACTCTCCTCCTTTTTCCCTCCTACTAGCCATTCCTAAAAGTCATGATGTGCCCAGCCATGTTATGGTGGTGCTTTGCTGGGAAAAGCTTGATACATGACTCATGATGTCAAAGGCTTGTAACACTGAAGAGGAATGACAGCCCAGAGTGTGGTTTGGAATTCAGTGGGTGCACACGTGGTTTAAAACATGGAGCAATGTTGGGAGCTCTCCTCAGTGGAGCCACCAAAGTGCCCCTGTGTCACAGCTGTTCCTAGGCCAGGTCTTACCCAGATGGTAAAAATACCCCACATCAGCTGAAGGTCGCCCTACTTTTGCCCCCAAACAAATCTTTCTTAGACAGTGTTTGGGTGACACAGTGCTGACTGCTATGCATCAGTTTGTTTCCTAAATTTCATTTGCTCTTGCCTCAAGCTTACTTGAAAATTCCGTAGTCTTATCCCACTTGGTAGCCCAGTTTCCCTCTCTACTTGCTTTTGTCCAGAGGTTGACCTTGAACTGAATTGACTCTGAGATATCTTTCTGGGAGGCTTACATCGCATTTCTTAAAAATGTGCATTAGTTGCCAATATTTGAAATCAGTTGATTTTGCATAGTCCCAAAGTATCTCCCTCCCCTACCCCTGCAAATGATATTTAATTACAAAGCAAAAAATAATAACTTTACAGTGGAGATATCTAGCAAATAACACCTTAATCAGGTAATCAAGATTGACATCACCAGTAAAAAGACATATCAACGTAATGTCAGAGGTTAATTTCTAGTAGCCAGTCAAGGGCCTGTCCTGAAATCAGGCCTTTCTTTGAATGTACAAGATTTGAGCAACTGAGATCAGTAAGATAATACTTTCCTGCACAGTGGAAATACTTACTACATTCCAATAAATCTGTGGTTGATAGTATTGTACCAATGTCAATTTTTCATTTGATAATTATACTATGGTTGTATAAGATATTAAAATTAGCAGAATCTGGGTGTGACAGGTTGAATACTGACCCTCAGAAAAGACATGTCCAAGTTCTATCTCTCAGTACCTATCAATGTGATGTTATTTGGAAATAGGGTCTTTGCATAGAGTTGGCCATACACTTCTCTCAGAGTACAGAGCAAGGACCAGAAAATATCTCAGCTACTGTCCCAGTTCCCCTAGTGTCTGTCCTCCCAGGGGGAAGTTCCATTACCAGGCCCCACGTCTCCCCTTCCTATGCTGCCTTGAGCTTCTGAGAACTGACTCCCATGCCTCAAATGTGAGTCTTAATGTATGTCACTTGTACATGTCCCCCTCAAATGTGTTCTACCTATGGAAGACAACAAGAATCACATGAAACAGTATCTTGGTTTATGCACAGGGGAAGGTTAGGTTTCTATAAAAAATTCACTAAGAAAGAAAAACATATGTTTTCTCATACTCCACTGAACCTTTTAAAAGGTTCGATCTGTTATTCAGAATAATGTAACCACTGTATACTTTCTTATATGCTAATCTTTTAGGAAATTAAACATGTACTTTTACACTAACCATGAATGCATGATATGTGTTAACATACAAATGGTCTGAATTTATTAAAATAATCTTGCAAAATTTTGTAAAGAGAAGGGAAATATAAGAATAAGAGAAATAGTCTCAGCTACAGCAGGATACAAATATCTCCCCTAAATACATGCTTTTCAAAAAGGCCTTTGCTTGAGATTTGTTGATTTTGCATTTTCAGAAATTTCAGTAGGAATTAACAAAATTTAAACCATTGCTACCTGCTAAAAGAAAGGAACACCTTTCCAGGGAAACTTATAAATGTGTGTTTGAGGAATTTACCAAATAAGAAAGAAGAGCCAGAAACATGTGTAAAAAGTAAGCATACAGGTTGTCATCTTTGGTAAATATGTATCAGGATGACTTTGTTTTGATCACTATCACAGAATAATCTCAAAAAGAAAAAAAATGGCATTTTTCCATTTTTCTTCCTTCCAGACGGCCCCTTTCATCAACTACCTTGGGCCACAGGTAGAACAGAGATATGTTTTGGAGAATGGCTTGACACAAGTTGGATACTTGCTCAAAGATGCCATAGGTAGGCATAACTCTCATGGACATTTATGTGAATTATAGTAATTCATTCATCTATTAAAAATATTTATTGAGTTCTACTATATACCAAGCACTACTCTGAGGATAAATATCACACTCAAAGGTCCTTACTTGCTAATTAGGGAGAACACTTTAAATAAAGAAAGGTGAAAAAAAGCAGGGTCCAAGATAGAGAAAAGGGAGGGGGCTTATTATTTACCCTATTTCATCATGAAAGTCTCTAAGAAGACATTTAAGCTAAGTCCTGAAGGATAAGGAGGAATTAACTATTAAAAAACAAAAACCAAAGTAAGCAGATAAACAGAAAACCAATAGAAGAGATAAGAAAGAATTTAGCAATGAACAGATAGTAATGATAATAACAACAATAGCTAGTATTTAGTAAATATCACAGATTCTGGTATGGCCATCAAATATATTATCTCATTTAATCTTCCCAATAATTCTCTAAGAGAATTATTATTATCCCAATTTTAAGTAAATGTGTTCCAGTTAAGTAAACTTTCCAAGATCACAGAGGACATAATGGGACCAGGAGGGATTTGAACCCTTATCTGTCTACTTGCAAACATTGCCCAGAATCTACCTGACTCCAATTTCTGATGAAATCTCTAGTCACTGACCCTTGAAAACACTGTATAACTTTCCACCTCCTAGTATGACCTCCTCCTCCTCCATATTTACCTAATCCTATCCACCCTTTAAGCTCAGCTCAGGTACAACCATCTCCTCTGCATTTTGATAATAGTGATACATTAGCTGCTATTTCTGGACTCCATTATTATACATCCTGAACATTTAACCTTCCTAACAACACATAACAAGGACCCATGAAAAAGAGGTTAAGTTGTGGTTCTCAAACTTCACTGTGCATCAGTATCTCTTGGATGACATGTTAAGATAAAAATTGTCCCCATCCCCAGAGTTTCTGATTCAATAGGTATAGAGCAGGGCCTGAGAACTTGAATTTCTAACAAGTTCTTAGAAAAGCTGATGCTGCTGGTCTGGAGACCACTCTTGGAGAATCAATGAGTTAAATAAGTTGTCCAACTTTACTCAGCCAACAAATGGCAGAGTCAGGTGGGATTTGTATTCAAGTACATGGTCATCCAAAGCCTGCATTCTTACCTAGTACACTAGTACTAATATGATCCTTTCCAATAGGGTTTTTGGTGAGTGTCAAGTATTCAGCACTTAGTGTACTTCATACTGTTTATTTTCCATCTCTCAAATAAGAGCACATGTATAATAAGCTCCCCTTGGCATCCCAGTCCATAGCAGCGCTCTGCATAACCACAAAGCTCTGTAAATGTTGGTTTTTTTGACAGTCATCACCCTCTCTGCTTGATTTACGTAATTTTGACTGCAAGATCTCAGGACTAGGCTAGCTTTTGCAATGGAAGTTTATTATAAGGATATGTGTGACAATAAGAGAGAAGGAATTTTGGCAGAAATCTGAGCCCAGTTTCAATGATACTGAATCTGATGGTCTTGTCAATCCAGGCAGCTCTTGCTAGCTACATCAGCTGTATTACCATTTCACAGCTATTCTGAATATGTACGTCTCCCTCTGTATCAATCTACTTTTTGTTTAAATGACAAACAATATGAAAATGTATTTGAAATAAAATTTGACAGATTGTTAGTTTTATTAACTTATAAAGATATTAAACCACTTGACAGAGGGGAAAATACCCTAAAGTAAGATGCAGATAACTGGATGAGACACAGGAATTATTCAAAAAATAGTAAGGCAAATGATTAACATTTGAAAGAGATTACTCTTACTAATAACTAGTAGGTAAATCATAAGTATTATGTATTATTTTCAGCAAATTACAAAAGATGTGGAATATTAACAATTACCCTACAACTATCAGTGCTAGTAGAGGTACAAATTGCAAAACAAGTATTTTATTTATTTTTTATTATTATTTTTTAAATTTATTTTTTTAACATCTTTATTGGAGTATAATTGCTTTACAATGTTGTGTTCGTTTCTGCTGTATAACAAAGTGAACCAGCTATATGTATACTTATATCCCCATATCCCCTCCCTCTTGTATCTCCCTCCCACCCTCCCTATCCCACCCCTC
Source organism: Mesoplodon mirus (assembly GCF_964341445.2). Taxonomy (NCBI): domain Eukaryota; kingdom Metazoa; phylum Chordata; class Mammalia; order Artiodactyla; family Ziphiidae; genus Mesoplodon; species Mesoplodon mirus. The sequence goes on from NC_138980.1 coordinate 77,578,153, forward strand.
TAGGTGGTCACAAACCACCAACCTGGTCTCGCTGTGCTATGTGGCTGCTTCCCATTAGCTATCTATTTTACATTTGGCAGTGTATATATGTCCATGCTACTCTCTCACTTTGTCCCAGCTTACACTTCCCCTACCCATGTGTGCAAGTCCATTCTCTACGTCTGCATCTTTATTCCTGTCCTGCCCCTGGTTCATCAGAACAAATTTTTTTTTTTTAAGATTCCATATATATGTGTTAGTATACGGTATTTGTTTTTCTCTTTCTGACTTATTTCACTCTGTATGACAGACTCTAGGTCCATCCACCTCACTACAAATAACTCAATTTCGTTTCTTATTATGGCTGAGTAATAGTCCATTGTATATATGTGCTACATCTTCTTTATCTATGCATCTGTCGATGGACACTTAGGTTGCTTCCATGTCTTGGCTATTGTAAATAGAACTACAATGAATATTGTGGTACATGACTCCTTCTGAATTATGGTTCTCTCAGGGTATATGCCCAGTAGTGGGATTGCTGGGTCATATGGTAGTTCTATTTGTAGATTTTCAAGGAACCTCCATACTGTTCTCCATAGTGGCTGTATCAATTTACAATCCCACCAACAGTGCAAGAGGGTTCCCTTTCCTCCACACCATCTCCAGCATTTATTGTTTGTAGATTTTTTGATGATGGCCATTCTGACCAGTTTGAGGTGATACCACATTGTAGTTTTAATTTGCATTTCTCTAATGATTAGTGATGTTGACCATCCTTTCATGTGCTTGTTGGCAATCTGTATATCTTTGCAGAAATGACTATCTAGGTCTTTTGCCCATTTTTGGATTGGGTTGGGTTTTTTTTTTTTTATATTGAGCTACTTGTATATTTTGGAGATTAATCCTTTGTCAGTTGCTTCCTTTGCAAATATTTTCTCCCATTCTGAGGGTTGTGTTTTCGTCTTGTTTATGGTTTCCTTTGCTGTGCAAAAGCTTTTAAGATTCCTTAGGTCCCATTTGTTTTTGTTTGTTTGTTTGTTTGTTTTCATCTCCATTTCTCTAGGAGGTAGGTCATAAAGGATATTGCTGTGATTTATGTCAAAGAGTGTTCTTCTTATGTTTTCCTCTAAGAGTTTCATAGTGTCTGGCTTTACATTTAGGTCTTTAATCCACTTTGAGTTTATTTTTGCATATGGCATTAGGGAGTGTTCTAATTTCATTCTTTTACATGTAGCTGTCCAGTTCTCCCAGCAGCACTTATTGAAGAGGCTGTCTTTTCTCCATTGTATATTCTTGCCTCTTTTATCAAAGATAAGGTGACCATATGTGTGTGGGTTTATCTCTGGGCTTTCTATCCTGTTCCATTGATCTACATTTCTGTTTTGTGCCAGTACCATATTGTCTTCATTACTGTAGCTTTGTAGTATAGTCTGAAGTTAGTAAGCCTGATTCCTCCAGCTCCGTTTTCCCTTCTCAAGATTGCTTTGGCTATTCGGGTCTTTTGTGTTTCCATACAAATTGTAAAATTTTTTGTTCTAGTTCTGTGAAAAATGTCATTGGTAGTTTGATAGAGATTTCACTGAATCTGTAGATTGCTTTGGGTAGTATAGTCATTTTCACAATGTTGATTCTTCTAATCCAAGAACATGGTATATCTCTCCATCTATTTGTATCATCTTTAATTTTTTCATCAGTGTCTTATAGTTTTCTGCATACAGGTTTTTGTCTCCTTAGGTAGGTTTATTCCTGGGTATTTTATTCTTTTTGTTGCAGTGGTGAATGGGAGTGTTCCCTTAATTTCTCTTCCAGATTTTTCATCATTAGTATATAGGAATACAAGAGATTTCTGTGCATTAATTTTGTATCCTGCAACTTTACCAAATTCATTGATTAGCTCCAGTAGTTTTCTGGTAGCATCTTTAGTATTCTCTATGTATAGTATCATGTCATCTGCAAACAGTGACAGCTTTACTTCTTCTCTGATTTGGATTCTTTTTATTTCTTTTTCTTCTCTGATTGCTGTGGCTGAAACTTCCAAAACTGTTGAATAATAGTGGTAAGAGTGGGTAACCTTGTCTTGTTCCTGATCTTAGTGGAAATGGTTTCAGTTTTTCACCACTGTGATTGATGTTGGCTGTGGGTTTGTCATATACGGCCTTTATTATGTTGAGGTAAGTTCCCTCTATGTCTGCTTTCTGGGGCGTTTTTATCATAAATGGGTGTTGAATTTTGTCAAAAGCTTTTTTTTGCATCTATTAAAATGATCATATGGTTTTCCTCCTTCAATTTGTTAATATGGTGTATCACGTTGATTGATTTGCATATATTGAAGAATCCTTGCATTCCTGGGATAAAGTCCACTTGATCATGGTGTATGATACTTTTAATGTGCTGTTGGGACTGTTTGCTACTATTTTGTTGAGGATTTTTACATCTATGTTCATCAGTGATATTGGCCTGTACTTTTCTTGTTTTGTGACATCTTTTTCTGGTTTTGGTATCAGGGTGGTGGCGGCCTCCTAGAATGAGTTTGGGAGTGTTCCTCCCTCTGCTGTATTTTGGAAGAGTTTGAGAAGGACAGGTGTTAACTCTTCTCTAAATGTTTTATACAATTCACCTGTGAAGACATCTGATCCTGGGCTTTGGTTTGTTGGAATATTTTTAAATCACAGTTTCAATTTCAGTGCTTGTGATTGGTCTGTTTATATTTTCTATTTCTTCCTGGTTCAGTGTCAGAAGGTTGTGCTTTTCTAAGGATTTGTCCATTTCTTCCAGGTTGTCCATTTTATTGGCATATAGTTTTTTGTAGTAATCTCTCATGATTCTTTATATTTCTGCAGTCAGTTATTACTTCTCCTTTTTTATTGCTAATTCTGTTGATTTGAGTCTTCTCCCTTTTTTCTTGATGAGTCTGGTTAGTGGTTTATCAATTTTGTTCATCTTCTCAAAGAACCAGCTTTTAGTTTTATTGATCTTTTCTATTGTTTCATTTCTTTTTCATTTATTTCTGATTTGATATTTATAATTTCTTTCTTTCTGCTAACTTTGAGGGTATTTTTGTTCTACTTTCACTAATCACTTTAGGTGTAAAGTTATGTTGTTTATTTGAGATTTTTCTTGTTTCTTCAGGTAAGATGTATTGCTAAACGCTTCCTTCTTAGAACTGCTTTTGCTTCATCCCATATGTTTTGGGTCATCGTGTTTTCATTGTCATGTGCTTCCAGGTATTTTTTGATTTCCTCTTTCTAGGTTATTTAGTCGTTTATTGTTATTTATTATTTATTTAGTAGTGTATTGTTTAGCATCCATGTGTTTGTATTTTTTACATTTTTTTTCCTGTAATTGATATCTAGTCTCATAGCATTGTGTTCAGAAAAGATACTTGATACAATTTCAATTTTCTTACATTTACCAAGGCTTGATTTGTGACCGAAGATATGATCTATCCTGGAGAATGTTCCATGAGCACTTGAGAAGAAAGTGTATTCTGTTGTTTTTGGATGGAATGTCCTATAAATATCAATTAAGTCCATCTTGCTTACTCTGTCATTTAAAGCTTGTGTTTCCTTGTTTATTTTCATTTTAGATGATCTGTCCATTGGTGAAGTCGGGTGTTAAAGTCCCCTGCTATTATTGTGTTACTGTTGATTACCTCTTTTATGGCTGTTAGCATTTGACTTTTGTATTGAGGTGCTCCTATATTGGGCGCATAAATATTTACAATTGTTATAGCTTCTTCTTGGATTGATCCCTTGATCATTATGTAGTGTCCTTCTTTGTCTCTTCTAATAGTCTTTATTTTAAGGTCTATTTTGTCTGATATGACAATTGCTACTCCAGCATTCTTTTGATTTCCATTTGCATGGAATATCTTTTTCCATGCCCTCACTTTCAGTTTGTATGTGTCCCTAGGTCTGAAGTGGGTCTCTTGCAGGCAGCATATATACAGGTCTTGTTTTTTTATCTATTCAGCCAGTCTATATGTTTTGGTTGGAGCATTTAATCCATTTATATTTAAGGTAGGTAATTATCGATATGTATGTTCCTATTACTATTTTCTTAATTGTTTTGGGTTTCTTTTTGTAGGTCTTTTCCTTCTCTTGTGTTTCCTGCCTAGAGCAATTCCTTTAGCATTTGTTGTAATGCTGCTTTGGTGGTGCTGAATTCTCTTAACTTTTGCTTGTCTGTAAAGGTTTTCATTTCTCTGTCAAATCTGAATGAAGTCCTTGCTGGGTAGAGTAATCTTGGTTGTAGGTTTTTCCCTTTCATCACTTTAAATATGTCCTGCCACTGCTTGCAGAGTTTCTGCTGAAAGATCAGCTGTTAAAATTATGGGGATTCTTTTTTATGTTATTTGTTGCTTTTCTCTAGATGCTTTTAATATTTTTTCTTTGTATTTAATTTTTGATAGTTTGTTAAATATGTGTCTTGGTGTGTTTCTCCTTGGATTTTTCCTGTATAGGACTCTGGGCTTCCTGGACTTGATTGACTATTTCCTTTCCCATATTAGAGAAGTTTTCAACCATAATCTCTTCAAATATTTTCTCAGTCTCTTTCTTTTTGTCTTCTTCTTCTTGGACCCCTATAATTTGAATGTTGGTGCATTTAATGTCATCCCAGATGTTTCTAAGACTGTCCTCAATTCTTTTCGTGCTTTTTTCTTTATTCTGCTCTGCGGTAGTTATTTGCACTATTTTATCTTCCAGGTAACGTATCTGTTCTTCTGCCTCAGTTATTCTGCTATTGATTCTTTCTAGAGAATTTTTAATTTCATTTATTGTGTTGTTCATCATTGTTCATCTGCTCTTTAGTTCTTCTACATCCTTGTTTTGTTTTGTTTTTTGTTCCTACATCCTTGTTAAACGTTTCTTGTATTTTCTCCATTCTATTCCAAGATTTTAGATCATCTTTTCTATTATTACTCTGTGTACTTTTTCAGGTAGACTGCCTATTTCTTCTTCATTTATTGGTCTGGTGGGTTTTTATCTTGCTCCTTCACCTGCTGTGTGTTTTTCTGTCTTCTCATTTTGCTTAACTTACTGTGTTTGGGGTCTCTTTTTCTCATGCTGCAGGTTCATACTTCCCGTGGTTTTTGGTGTCTGCCCCCAGTAGCTAACGTTGGTTCAGTGGGTTGTGTAGGTCTCCTGGTGAAGGGGACTGGTTCCTGTTTTCTGGTGGGTAGGCCTGGATTTTGTCTTTCTGGTGGGCAGGGCTGCATCCTGTGGTGTGTTTTGGGGTTTCTGTGAACTTAGTATGACTTTAGGCAGCCTCTCTCTTAATGGGTGGGGTTGTGTTCCTGTTTTGCTAGTTGTTTGGCAGGTGGCATCCAGCACTGGAGTTTGCTGGCTATTGGGTAGAGCTGGGTCTTAGCGTTGAGACAGAGACTGCTGGGAGAGCTCTCGGTGATTGATATTACTTGGGGCCTGGAGGTCTCTGGTGGTCCAATGTCCTGAACTCAGCTCTCCCACTTCAGAGACTCATGGCTGACACCAGAGCCATGGTGTCTTGGTTGACCAAGTCCCTGTCAACCACACGGCTCAGAAGAAAAGGGAGAAAACAAGAAAGAAAAAAAATACTTAAAGAATGATAAAATAAAATAATTAAAATTAAAATTTTTTAATTATTTAAAAAAATAAATAAAAATAAAAAAAGAAGAGAGCAAGCAAACCAATAAACAAATCCACCAATGATAGCAATCATTAAAAACTATACTAAGATAAACATGAAAATCAGAAACAAGTCAGTCGCAGACAGCAAACCCCAAGTCTACAGTTGCTCCCAAAGTCCACCACCTCAATTTTGGGTTGATTCATTGTCTGTTCAGGTATTCCACAGATGCAGGGTACATCAAGTTGATTGTGGGGATTTAATGTGCTGCTCCTCAGGCTGCACAGAGAAATTTCCCTTTCTCTTCTTTGTTTGCACAGCTCCTCAGGTTCAGCTTCGGTTTGGGCTCCACCTTTGCATGTAGGTTGCCCTCAGGCCTCTATTCCCACCCAGACAGGATGGGGTTAAAGCAGCAGTTGATTAGGGGGCTCTGGCTCACTCAGGCCAGGGGGAGGGAGGGGTACAGTAGTTATAATTGGAATGTGGGGCAAGCCTGTGGTGGCAGAGGCCAGCATGACGTTACAACAGCCTGAGGCACACCGTGTGTTCTCCCAGGGAAGTTGTCCCTGGATCATGGGACCCTGGCAGTGGCAGGCTGCACAGGCTCCCAGGGGTGGGGGTGGGGTGTGGTGTGGATAGTGACCTGTGCTTGCATGCAGGATTCTTGGTGGCTGCAGGAGCAGCGTTAGTGTTTCATGCCCGTCTCTGTGGTCCAAGCTGATAGCTGCAGCTTGTGCCCGTTTCAAGCTCGTTTAGGCAATGCTCGACCTTCTGTGGGCAGACAGGGAAGGAATTTCCTATCCTTGCACACCCCGAAACAATGGTCTCTTGCATCTTTGGCAGGTCCACAATTTTTCCCAGACTCCCTCCTGGCTAGCTGTGGTGCACTAGCCTTCAGGCTGTGTTCACACAGCCAACCCCAGTGTTCTCCCTGGGATCTGACCTCTGAAGCCCGAGCCTCAGCTCCCAGCCCCCACCCACCCCAGTGGGTGAGCAGACAAGCCTCTCAGGCTGGTGAGTGCTGGTTGGTACTGATCCTCTGTGCAGGAATCTGTCTGCTTTGCCCTCTGCACCCTTGTTGCTGTGCTCTCCTCTGTGGCTCTGAAGCTTCTCCCCTGCCCACCCCCCCATCACCACCAGTGAAGGGGCTCCCTAGTGTGTGGAAACTTTTCCTCCTTCACAGGTCCCTCCCCGAGGTGCAGGTCCCATCCCTATTCTTTTGTCTCTGTTTTTTCTTTTTTCTTTTGCCCTACCCAAGTATGGGGGGAGTTTCTTGCCTTTTGGGAAGTCTGAGGTCTTCTGCCAGCGTTCAGTAGTTGTTTTGTAGGAGTTGTTCCACATGTACATGTATTTTTGATGTATTTGTGGAGAGGAAGGTGATCTCCATGTCTTACTCCTTATCAATCTACTTTTATTCCTGTTTCTATCTAGTTGATTCTTTTCATACTCCCAGGTCAAATTCCTGAGAGAAAAAGCATCTGATAGGTCTAGATAATTACCGCTGTCTTTATTTGGACTGACCTATTTATGCTTGACAAAGTAAAGGGTTTCTTCCCCATCTATGGATTGGTAGCCCTTGGGTCAGGTGCCCAAACCTGGTCCAATCAGTTGTGGTCATTGGGAAGGGCATCAGGTTCCAGGACATAGCCGGTCATGGCTGCACTCTCAGCTAGGGCTGTGGGCACATTCCATGTGATTGACATGTCCAGTTCAAAAATTACTTTCTACAAAATCTCCTTGTGTTATTTCTAATCATATAAAGTATTTAAATAAATGACACAAAGACTTTATAAATGTATTCTATGGTTCATAGGGTTTTCTTTTCCTACATCTTTTTGTTCATTAATTCTTTGATGAAATTTCTCCTGTAGTTTTACATGTAATATTATATTCTCTATGGAGCATTGCAATAGAGCTATAAAGAATGAGAAATAACAGTGGAGAACTATTAATCCCTTATCCCAGAATGTGAGAATAGCATCTTAATCCCATATCTCAGAGGGTGAGAATAGATATGGGAGGGAAGTTCTGTTTTAAGTAAAACGACACTGACAGTCTCATAAATTCAACTATCTGCTTGTGTTTGCTCTCTTGGCAGAGTCAGAGTATAATAATTGAAACCTTTTATTCTTCAAAATAACCTATATTTTCAGAAAAACTTGGACAGAGATTTTGTTTTACCTTGGATAGTTTATACATTCTTTTAATTTTTTTCTTCTTTTTTTCTGCAAATAGAATACCATACATTAAGTTTCCGTAGTCAGTTAGGCAAACATATAAAATCTAAACCAACAGTACATTTCTAAAAGATTTTTATCTTAAGAATTGCTACCGGATGAATTGGGACATTGGGATTGACATATATACACTAGTATGTATAAAATAGATAACTAATAAGAACCTGCTGAATAAAAAATAAATAAAATAAAATTCAAAAAAATAAAATAAAAAAAGAAAACATACAGATGACAAATAAGCATGTGAAAAGATACTCCACATCATATGTCATCAGGGAAATGCAAGGTAAAACAATGAGACACCACTCCATTCCTATTAGCATGGCCAAAACCCAGAGCACTGACAACACGAAAGGCTGGTGAGCATGTGGAGCAACAGGAACTCTCATTCATTGCTGGTGGGAATGCAAAAATGGTGTAGCCACTTTGGAAGACATTTTGGTGCTTTCTTAAAAAACTAAACATAGTTTTACCAGATGATCCAGCAATCACACTCCTTGGTATTTATCCAAAGGAAATGAAAACTTATGTTCACACAAAAACCTGCACAGAGATGCATATAGCAGCTTTATTCATAATTGCCAAATGGAAGCAACCAAAAGATGTCCTTCAGTCCTTCAGTGATGAATAAATAAACTATGGTACATTCAGACAATGGAATATTATTCAAGGCCAAAAAGAAATGAGCTATTAAGCCATGAAAGAAATATGGAGAAACATTAAATGCATATTACTCAGTCAAAGAAGCCAATCTGAAGAGGATTTCAACTATAGGACATTTTAGAAAAGGCAGAACTATGGAGAAAGTAAAAAAGATCAGTGGTGCCAGGGCCTGGGGAAGGGGAGGGAGGGATGAATATGGGACATGGGTGCACAGAGGATTTTTAGGGCAGTGGAACTATTCTGTGCGATACTATTATGGTGGATTCATGTCATTTTACATTTGTCCAAACCCACAGAACCCAGAATGACACTGATGTAAACTGTGGGCTTTAAGTGATTATGACATGTCGGTGTATGTTCATCATTTGTAACAAATGTCCACATTCTGGGGATGATGCTGCTGAGGGAGGCTGTGCATCCTTGGGGGGGGGGCAGTGTGCATATGGGAAATATCTGTACCTTCCTCTCAATTTTGCAGTGAACTTTAAACTGCTCTAAAAAATTGTCTTAAAAAAAAAGAATTGCTACCATTATTAACCCACTAAAAAATCCAGACTTTTTTAAAGCAAGGGTCCCAGCTGTAATTGCATTGGCTATTTGCTGCCCTGAAATTCATGAAGTCCTATCTCAAATTTCAGAACTTCATTCATCCATAAAATATGGGTTCAGAATTTCTTGTCTCCTGATATCAGCTACTAAACTAATATACTTTATTGACTTTCCTGTTCAAATTTCTCTTCCAAAGTACGAGTATTCTGCTTTGGGGATTATCTCTCTATCCTGCCCTCTTTATTTTCTGGGAATTCTTAGAGTTCATTCATTCTTCTTTGTTTATTTATTGGGCTTGAATTTCTACAGGGTAGAGTCTGGTGCTTTACCTTGGAAATGGTGGTAAGAATTTTGTTTTTTAAACTTTCTGTGTTTCACTTTAACTTTTCAGATATAGGGCAAGATCCACTTGCTCATTCAGTTGTTTTCTAGTGTAAGATCATATGAGGAAACAATTCATGGAGCCAGAGAATTACTAAATGTATGTGGGTTTTATGAATGCTCTTATTCCTTGCCATAAGCATATTTCATAAATAAATTTCCTAAATATATGCTTTAAACTTGGAAAAAAATGTTAGGAGAAAGTAGTCTATTTTAACTCTGAGATATAATTGTCTGAAATTAGTCAAGAAAAAAATAATTTCCACACAGTTAAGTTAATCCTATTGAACAAAACTGCATCCTACCACCTAAAATTCTGGTGATCACCCTGGTGTCTACCTTGCTCTCAAAGGGCAGCAGAACAGAGCAATGTGCCTGTGTGACTAATTAGAGGCACAGAAGAATAGACTTGAAAAGAAATGAATAGTCTCAAATATAAGTCATTCTTAAATGACATCATATTGATATAGTGCACCTATGAGAACATACAGAATCTAGTCAGAGGAGGTAACAAGCCAGCACTAAAAGATAGGATTTTCATCTGCTACTTCAAACAAAATGTAGGAACTTAATTTAATATTACCTGTAGTTATAAAAGAATTTCCTCTCTTTTAGGAGACATATTACTACCAGCAACAAATGCTGTGAAAACCTTTATAGGAGGTGAGGGGCAGGGTGAACATCTGGATTCCCTCTGTATCATCAAAAGACCCTGGGTTTGGCCTCTTAGGAATTTATTTATTCATTTTTCCAGTCAACCATGAGATTAAAGAGAGGGAGGTGAAGAAGGGGTGAGAAAAATTACTTTGACATGATTAAAATTTCCTTCTGTTAAGAATGAATAATTATGATCAAGTAAAAATAAAGAATAGAACAAGGAAGCAATACTGGAAAGCTGTAGAAAGACAGTTAACAAGCTTTATTCCTTCATTTGTACAATGAAGTCACCTCTTGGCCTTTATTTCTTTAGGCATATACCTGAATCAGAACAGAATACAAGAATCATCTTATTTACAAAGAATTGGGATCCCCCATCTGTTCCTAGCTACTCCTCATTGGACCTGAAACAAGAACTCAAAGGATAGATGACCAGTTTTAAACTGTAAAGAATTAATTATGTTATGTTACCTTCTTTGTGACCTGGTGAACTTTAGTTATTCAGTTCTGCAATTCTCAAAGTTGGCATGTAGAATAATACATTATAGAGAGCTGAAAACGTTTCCTAGGAGTCTCCTCGTCTAAGTTTGAACTATGTAATTTAGTTTCAATTAACTTCAGGGGGATAATGGAATAGAAGAGGAAAGCTCTACAATTTCCAGTGCAGTTTCAAAATAAAGGTCACAGTCAGAAAAGCTTTTTGTCTAATAGTTTTGCCTCCTCCTGAAACTGCCAAGCTTGTAAGGGTCATTTTTTGCTGTTTTCTCCATAACAATATTAATATCTGAGGTCTAAGGAAGATCAACTTTGTCTTCCCTGCTACTGATCTGACAGAGACAAGTAAATAGGAATAACTTTAGTGATGGTAACTCAGAATTATGGAGGTATCAGAGTGGAAGTGGGTGATAACTTTGTATTAGTTTAATTCTCTTCTACAGAAGAGCATGCATTAAGCATCTGTCATTTTAGGTATAGTAGAAATGTGTTATTACTTTTTTTATCAGAGCCTCCTTAGGACTTATAATTCAGACCTGAACACTACAAAACATAACAGCAATAATACTATCACTTACAGAGTGTGTCCTCAGTGTTATAGGAATTGTATCAGGCACATTACTGGACTCTCCCAACTCTGCAACCTGTGCATTATTGCCTCTTTACAGAAGAGGACATTGAGGCTGAGAAATGAGGAACTTTCCCATGATCACCAAGTTTGTAACAGCACTGAGGTCTGTGTCTGCTTCACTGCAAAGCTGAACTGGTTGCCTGATTTTGCCACGAAAAGCATTAGCATATGACATCAATAACCAAATAAGAGTCATTTACATTGGTGGTTAAGCCAATCTTGATGGAGCTGGGGGTAGAATTTCCATTCACTTTCAAACCATGTGGAATAATACAACCTTTATTTTCCAAATATAGTCCTTGCAGGAGATTAGATTATATCCTCATTACTAGAGGTTAAACCTGCTTTTAGGAAAGATGCAATTCACTCTTGAAAAACTCTAAAGCATCAGGGAGACTTAAGTTTTGCTTTCAAAGCCCCATTAAACTATGCATATACAATTTAGGTTTTAATATTTGACATCCTTCTCTTTCCAATCTACCTCCAAAACTCTCCTTTACCCTAACCCCTCACCCTACCTCACCATATTTTAGAAACAGCTTAGGCTTTTAGGCGAATTAAATTTCTTTTAGATTATGCAAAACTTTCATTATTGTAGTGTCCATAACAAGAATAGAAAAGCAGGAATTTAATTCCCTTTCAGTTTGGCTCATATCCAGGTTGGTGATATTTTCCTCCCCTCCTTTTCACTGTTGTTAAATGCAATGGGCTCTTACAGAGCCAGACTTTGGCGGGACAGCACCACTTCCAATCTGAAACAGCTGGAGAAATGTTCAGAAAATTCTATTTCTACTGATTAATAGCAAATTTCGGAAAGGACAAAAGATTAACCAACAAATCCATAGGATTTCTTTGGATCCCCCAAATTCAACATTATCAGAATTCTGTTTTCTCCTAAGACTCTTCTAAGCATATGTGTTATGAACAAAACATAACAAAAAATTATGGCCTCTTTTAACCTTTGTTAAATATTTTTATGACTTATTTATCATTTTCAAAGCTATAGATGATAGGACTTTGACTTTAACTGGTGAAAATACACCGAAAATTGTTGTGTAGAAACTTTCAATGGCTAGAACCTTAATGGTCTATCATCCTTGAAATGAGACATTTTTTCCAGCCTGTCATTCTGGGAAAGAATCAAAATGAATCTAGGAGTATTAACTCTTCAAGAAAGAAGAGAATGCATTCTGTTTATTTCCATTTTAATTCACCAAATTTACAGAGAAATCCTTCTGGTGATATGTTTATACCTTGATTATTAATATGTAAGGATATTATGTAAAACAATTAACATTTAGATAGAATGTAATACTGTCTGGGCAATCACTAAAATATACCAAGATCCTTTTAACTCTATTTATTAAAAGAATTTTATTGAGCAGAGATTATGTAAAAACCTTGTGCCTATAAATTAATACATGTGGAATTTGAGACTTAGAGAGTTTAAATAACTTACTCAAGGTCACAGAACTACTAAGTAATGGATTCAGGATCTGAACCCTGCTCTATCTGACTCCAAATCCATGCTTTTACTGTCTGAGTCAAGGCATGCACATAACTAAATATAACAGGAGACAGAAAAATAAACATCTTAAGAGAGGCATGCAAATCAGCAAAGGAAAAGGTCACATTAAATTGGAAAGTATAATGGACATTGTAGGTCATAAGCTGGACCATGTAGGATGGAGAGGATTATGAACTTATGAGAGGAGTCTGTGTCTGGAGCAATCCAAAGCAATGGCATTTAAAAATGCATAAAAGGAAAATGAGCATGGATCATACTTGGGAACAAAGAATTCTTGCTAACTGTCCTGCTCTGCCAATAGAGGGTGCTAGAGAGAGACTGTGAGGCTGGAGGAGAGAAGGCAATTTTTCCTTCCTGTTTGCTTTCTGTTCTTGTCAGGGTAACCCCGAGAACGTTTCCTCAATCTGGTGGCAGCAGTTTGTTTCCGCAGAAGCAGCAAGATAATTTCAATTTGCTGTTTGCCACAGTACCAGAACCAACTTCATTACACTCTTTCAGAAACACTAGCACCAGCCTGTCAGCATCTACTCTGCAGATGTCTGGGGCCCCACTGCATGGAGCCCCTATATTTGCAATTTAAGTTTAATAATTCCAACTTTTTCTCTTTTTTTTTTTTTTTTTTTTTTTTTTTGCGGTACGCGGGCCTCTCACTGCTGTGGCCTCTCCCGTTGCAGAGCGCAGGCTCCGGACGCGCAGGCTCAGCGGCCATGGCTCACGGGCCCAGCCGCTCCGCGGCATGTGGGATCCTCCCGGACCGGGACACGAACCCATGTCCCCTGCATCGGCAGGTGGACTCTCAACCACTGCGCCACCAGGGAAGCCCTCTTTTTTTATTCCTGCAGTTATTTCCTACATGATACCTGAATATCCCATTTTTGCCTTTTCAGTTCTCCAATACCTAGTTAATCAGTACGTTAAAACTCTCCGTTCTAATAATGGATATAGTGTCTGTCTCCTGAATATACCCTGACTGATACATATTATTCATGTGCTAATTAGCCCAAAGCAACAACGGGTGACAAACACAGAATTACCATAATGGACTTATTATTAATAAACATTCAACTTTGCACATAGAGAAAACGTCATGAAGTATGTATGTAACCAGTATTTGAATAAATTTGTGGGGGAGATTTCTATTAGTAAAGAGGAAGAGGGAAAGGGCTGTTAAGGAGACAAGTAACAGTGACAGACACAGACGATGAGTAGGAAATAGCTACGTGAAGAAAGGGAGAAGAACATTCTAGGAAAGAAAAGGAGTTGTATGTGGAAGGGACTCTAATTGGGAGAGGTTTATTCAAGAAACTGAGGGAAGTATAGGATGCCTGGAGTGGTGAAAAGAATAGGGAAAGAGAAATCAGATGAGGCTGAAGGGATCAGATCCAGGAAAGAAAGAGTTTAGGTTGCCTGGGGATTCGAATCCAGAGTTTAGAAAACTGGTAGTGAAATTTACAGAAATAGGGATGTTAAGAAAAGAAAAGTAAGATTCATGGCATATTGAATATAAGAGGTTTGACAGCAGGAACATGTATTTTTAAACTTGATATGAGAAATCTTAAGATATGAGAAATCTTGACCTGAATCATTAACTTCATCACAATGATGAAGTCACTAGATAGAGATAATGTAAAGAGAAGAGTAAAACTAGCATCAAACTTCGGAGAATACCTATATTTTAGGTGTGTGAGAAAGGAGTTGTGATCAGAGAATGGAGTAGGAGATGAGATTGAATACTTCTCAAGAATAACTAGGTCAAAGACAAATACTACCAGTGAATGGCTAGAGAGAAGTGGAGATAAATTAAACAAAATTAAGGGAGTTATATAATCATGAGGGCAGAGTGTCAGAAGAGTCAAGAATCTGGATATTGAAGTCATGGAATGATGACCAATCTGTGGTGGGGAGGGTCAAGGGGTATGCAGTTTACTCTTCTCCCCTAATACGTATGGTTAACTGACCAGTGGCTTGAAAGAGCCCAGAGTTCATTGTGACTCAAGCCTAAAGAATAGAGATCATTTGGGAATTGAAACAGTGGATATTTAGGTGAACACTGCAATTGGAGATTTTACTGAGGGTTTAATACTTAATTCAATAGCACTTCCTTTAGTGTCTGTTCTTTTCGTGTTTTCAATAGTGTCCTGGTTATCTATTGCTGCATAACAATCTACCCCAAAACTTAGTGGCTATACTAATGATTTTGCGATATTTCATGATTTTTTTGTGATAGAAATCCAAGCAGGACTCGACTGTTGAATCTTTTTTTCCATTAAGCATCCACTAATAGAGAATCTAGGATACTTTTTGGTGGGGAGGCTGGAAGGCTGGGCTCTGCTGGGCATTTCTCCCTCTTTATTCATTCTCAGGTTCTCCCACATGGTCTTTTCAGAGTAGTCTGATTTCTTACATGGTGACTTAATCTAGAAAAGCACCCACTTTCTAAATCTGAATAAGGATGAATCCTGGGGTAACTAAAGGGTTGTCATCTAATATTTTACCAACACTTAGGGACAGCCTCTTGGAGTCTGCTGACAAAAGCTGCATACATGACCTTTGCTCATCTAAAGTTGCCCCCCAAAATGAAAGAGTTACATGATGGGAAGTAACTACATTCCAGCTTTCCTCAAGAGAAGCCTAAAATATCTCTACAAGTGGACAACATTTTCCAAGATTAATGTTGCAAAAACTTAGGCCCAAGTTTCAGGTCCATAAGAACTTTTGCCAGTAGAGGTATTAAACTAGTTAGTTGCTCCCCTTTTGACAGAGAAACTGGTTTCAAATTGAACCACTTTAACAACAAAGATACTATTTAAGAGGCTCATTATTAAATAAAAATAATGGCACATCATATAACACTACTCTTAAAGCTGATTTTCATTAATGGCTTAGATCTTTCCTAGAGGGTTTAATTTCTGACAATCCAAAGAGTCTTATTCTATGAAGGTTTCTACTATGAGGTAGTTTCGCAGCACAGTGTAGATTCTGGGGTATCACCTAGGAAGCTAGTTAAAGAGTTATAGTTACAGCCTGCAACTCTTGAGAGTCACAATCAGTAGGTCAGGGAGGAAAACAGACACTGGCAATCTTTTACTGGAATGCAGGGTGGTAATAATGCAGGGGCTCTACACGTGAAAAAGACTGCCTTAAGATAGGGTGAAAGGGATGGCCCAGCCTTGGGTAAACAGAAAAGACTAAAGGTATAGAGTGATAATGCCAAAATGTGTCCTTAAATTCCTGCAGATATTAACTCCAGGCAAAGAGGTATGACTGCCTGCTCTGAGACTCCTCCCTAATTAAATGGAGTATAATGGGTTACTGGTAGGGGACTGAGTTCATTTTACAGAGGAAATATCCTCCCCACTTCACATCCCTCCTCATGCTTTCAAAAGCATCCCATACTTTCCTGTCACAGCACCTTTGCACTGTGTATTCATTGGCCACTTTCGACTATCTATTCCACTAGACATCTCAGTATTTTGACACTTTCTCCTTCATTAAGGTTTTCCCAATATCTGTCACTGTTCCAGGCATCCATCCAACATATGGTTGGATGGATGAAAATAATTAAGACCAGAGAACTGAAATGTCTTGTCTGTGGTTCCAGGGATGAGAGAGACAGATCTAGTCTCTCAGTTTGCAATCCGATGTTCTTATAACTACACGTTGCTGTTCAGGAGCTTTCTCATATAATGCATAAAATAATGCCTGGCACATTGTAAATGTCCACTAGCATACTGTCTGTCCTATTTTATTTTTATGTGAAGTAGAAGAGAATAGTAGTACAGAACAGTAATTAAGAGCGTAGAGCTTGAAATCAGAAAAACCTGGTTTTGATGTTCAGCATACAGAATACCAGCTCCCTTACTCTCTAGTTATGACACTTTGGGAAAATCATTCAATAATCGCTCTGCAATTCTTCCTCCTCATATAAAAAGTAAAATAGCATCTTTCTCATAGAACTGATTATACACTAAATGAATCAACATATGTAAAGCATTTACAGTAGTGCCTGTTATATAGTAAGTGTTCAAAAAATTATTGTTACTATTTTACATGAAAAGAACATTATAAATCAGTGCAACTCAGTGCTATTCCTCATTTACACAACTGAAAAAATATGTACTGAACTATTCTAAACTACTTATACATTTTGATCCATCCTAAAAGGGAGGAAAATCACCTTGGCAGATGCTAAAGATTTGAAAGTAATTCCACAAATGCCAACACCTGTACAAAGAAATCCTTTTCACACACATATTTTTCAGTCATGATTCTATCACCTGTTATAAGAAGATGTGAAAGAGGAAGGTGAGAGTAAAAAAAGGGAAATATATGGAAAGATGCTGTCCTCCTCGGGAACCATCTGAGGATAACTCTGAGCCCCATGCTACCTAAAACACTTCCTATAAAAGAGTATTATGGGAGTGATTCCAAACTTAACCAGCAATTCAACAGATATGTATTGAGCCTGTACTGTGTACCAGCCACCTTTCTAGGCACTTTGAATACAGAAATAAAACTGGCAAAAATTCCTGACTTCATGGTGCTTAGATTCTAGTAGGGGGCAACAGACAGATAAACAAATTAGTAGATTATATATTCTTCCAGATTTGTCATAGTAAATCAGAGAAAGGGATAAACAGTAGTCTAAGATTCAAATCAAACAAAGGTCAAGGTTTGTTCAGGCCAATATAACAAAGACTGGGAAGGGGAAGGGAATTGAGGCCATATTCAAGAAGTGAATAAAATCTTGTACCATTGAATCTAAAATGAGTAAGAAGAAAAATGAGAACATGACAAGATGAAGTGAGCAATTGAAATCTTGGGGCAAGGACTTGTGTGCAGGCAATTCCAGGGAACACAAGTGAAGAAATGAGAAAATGGGAAAGTAAGACAAGGAAGCAAGTAAATCCAGTAAAGCTGGGCAACCAGGGTTTGGTCTCACAGGGGACAATCGGAAAACCATGTAGGATGTGCCTCAGAATTGTCCTATCAGAGACAGGGAGACTGGGATCTTATTCACTCACTCTATCCCCACTGGCTAAAGGTTTTCCATGGGAATATTATGTGCCATTCTCCTAAACTTCTGGGGTGTGCCTACACATAGTGGGAGAAGTTCCCATGACATAAGTTCTTTTTCTCCAAGAAAGTCTTCAGAAAAGAAGAGAAACAGAGATGATTGAGATCGGGTGCTGTCAGTATGCTGAGAAGCATGATCTCAGGTAAACACGTTTGAGCCAAGGGGACATATGGAACATAAACAGTCTTTGCTTCAGGTTCCTGGAAAAAATAAAGGAGAAAAGAGGAATAGTTATGGGGGAGTGAGATGCTTTAAAATGATATTATGAAAGTTATTACTAATAACAAGGTCAAGGGTATGACCAAAGGACTAAGAGCCAAGGCATTGTTGATGACAAGACCAATGGATGAGCGAGATGAGGAAACTTACAGTGCAGAATTTTGGAAAGATCATCTATGAGGATATTTATTTCACCAAAAATTCTGACAAGTGGTGTTGGAGAAAGTGGCAATGAGTTAAGAACCAAAAATTTTTGAACACTGTGAAAACAGTGACCAAGGGAACTATAGATGAAATCAACAAAGAGGGATACTGTCTGATATAGTTTAATGACGTGAGAAGCAAAGTGATTTTAAAAGCAAGATGAGAAGAATGATCATGAAACAGCAGTAAAGAATTAAGAATTTTATTGCTGACTAATCTTGGTATTCAGAGGGCCCAGACAATAGATTTCAGGGATTAGAGATGGATGGGAAATAAAGTCAGAAAAGCAGATGCATGGAGACAATGAGGATGAGATCAGAGTTTGTGCAACCCTGGGTTACATGTGATTTGATCTTTACATTTTTTACAGTGATAACATACATGAGAAGCCAAAGTAAAGTAAATTAATTTCTCTAATTTGTCATCTTAATTTTTCTCCAACTCAATAATCTTAAGTGTCAAAGTGATTACTTATCTATTTATTTACAAAACTGAATATATATTGTCAAGCAGAATATTGGAATATAATATTTGAAAATATACAACATTTTTTGAAAATAAGAAACATCTCAATAATAAAGGAAAAATTATAAAATCAATTATAAAATATTTTGATCAAATAATCATGAAAATACAATACACCAAAGATTTTGTGATACATCTAAAACAGTTCTTAGGAGATAATATATAGCCTAAGATGTTAATAACAAAATTAAGAATAATTGAAATTAATGAGCTAAGCATATAGCTCATGTATGAAAAATATCAATAATATAAACCTAAAGAAAGAAAAAGAAAGGAAATAATAAAGAGGAGCCCAAAACTAATGAAAAGGAAGAAAAATATATAGAGAAAAATGAAGCCAAAAGTTTGTTCTTTGAAAACAACAATTGACAAAGTATTGTGAGATTATTTAAAGACCAATGAAAAGAAGAATAAATATTCCATAACAAGATTTTTAAAGATATAAGTGCTACAAATATAAAAAGATAATAAAAAAGAATGTTATGATCACTTTAGCAATAAATTTGAAAATGTAGAAGAAACAGGAAATTCCTGGAAAAGATGTAACTTGAAAAAATGAATTCAAGGAGAAACAGCCTAAACAGTCCTACAATCATTAAATAAAGTGAGTCAATAGTTTACAATTTTCCTACAAAGATGGGAAATGGCTTTCTCAGAAAGTTTTACCAAAAATGTAAGGAACAAATTTAATCCTTATACAAACCTTTTCAGAGACTAGAAAAGTGGGGGCTTTAAAAAGATAACATAGGAGAATACATTAATAATTTTAGGGTAGGGAAAGCATTTCAAGCAAGAAAAAAAGCATTATTTTCAAAGAAAACATTGACAAATGTGACCACATTAAAATTAAGAATATTTTTGATCAGTGTACACCATAAAAAGAATGAAAAACAATATAAGTCACTGATTGTTTTTAGTTTGGCTTTGTTTGTTTTGCAGTACTTAAAACTAACAAAGGACTAGTATCGCAAATACATTAAGAACTTCTATAAATCAAAATGGAAAAGAAAAGATGCCTCCTAAAATAGATAAAACACCTGAACAGACACATCTAAAAGAGAAAATTCAAATAGCCAATAAATACATGAAAAGTGTCCAAACTTATGTGTAAGGAAATGCAAATTAAGACCACAATGAGACACCATTTCCTCAATAGGCAAATATTAAAATATCTGACAAAATCAAATGCTAGTGAGGATGGGGTGTAATGGGAACTCTCTTACAATGCTACAATGTATGTCCACTGTTTTAACCACTTTGGATAAAATTTGGAGTCATCTAATAGCACTGCAAGTATGCATATTCTATTACTCAGCAATTTCACTCTAGGGAGATATCCTAGAGTAACTTATGCACATGTGATCTAAGATATATAGAGCATTCATAAAGGATAAGTGATCATAACAGCCAAGAAATTAGAAAACAAACTAGATGTCCAATAATAGTTGAGAGGAAAAAAATACATTAAGATATAGTCATACAAGGATAATATGCATAAATAATAACTCTTACTACAGGTACTCCCCAAAACATGGATGAATTTCACACATGTAAGATTCAGCAAATGAAGCAAGAAACAAAAGAATGCATACGTTATGATTCCATTTATATAAATATCAAAAAGGCAAAGCTAAATTATATTGTTTAGACATGCATAAAGAGAAAACAAATCTATAAAAGAAAATAAGACAAAGTTTGTAAGAAATGTTGAAAAGGGGTTATAATCAGCTGTGTGTATACCTCACAGCTTTTTTTAAATGTTAAAAAATAGGGATTAATTGAAAATTATCTGCATGTTCATGAGATAATTTTTTTCTCAAGATCCAAGATACCTATTGATCAAGAATTCTACTGCACACTTATCTTTGCAATACTGTACATCTGGGAATTATCAGATATGAGTTTGCTGACAGTCACCAAGTAATTTTTAATTTGAATCAAATTTCTCATTTGTCTTCCACTGAGTTTAATTACTTCTATAGGTATACTAAACTTATCACAGTTTCTAACAAATTAGAATTCCCAGAAATATTTGGAAGTTAAAATATTTTTAATTAATAGTAACATTTTTATCATTTTTCAGAGTGTTGTCTGTAATTCTTTTTTTCTTGGCAACCCAAGAATAAGTCTAGTAGTTTCTCACTAGGGAATATTTTTATCTATTCTCTACAATATTTGCATTTGGTAAGAATGAAATTTCTTGAGATAAGTAGTCCCACAGCTGATCTTCATGTGTTATTTCCAGTGTCTCCCAATGATGATACCGACTTAAAAAATAAAAAGCATAACGTGAGAGTTGTGAGTTAAGTTTTATTTGGGGTAAAATGAGGACTATAGCCCGGAGACAGCATCTCAGATAGCTCTGAGAAACTGCTCCAAAGAGGTAGGGGGAAGAGTCAGTATATATGTGATTTTGGTGAAGGGGGAGTACGTGCAGTCAAGCACAAATTTCTTGCAGAAGGTTTCTGCTAGTCTCCTGAGGGTTACTGTTAGTCACGAGGTGCAGACATCACCATAAAGGATTTTAGTGCTTTTCTAGATATGAGGAGATACAAGTACTGGGCTCATAAAATCGGCTCCTGAAAATATCTATCTGAAGACCAGTTCTGCAAGTTTTCCCCAGGGCACAGAGCGCCTCATTTCTGCTCTCCACCCTGAACTCCTTTCAGGGGGTGTTGAAAGTCAGAAGCTGCAGCAGCACATGATTTAATCCTTGTAGAGGCAGATGGCAAGTGCCAAAGGCAAGTGCCAATTTGTAGTTGAAAATGACAGCAGAGTTAGAAGCTTGCCCTGTATGACAATATTATCTTCATCGCTTTCTAGGATGCTTTTACATTTGTATTCTCTCACACTGACAGGTTTTTCAGGTGTTTTCCACGAATTCTCCTTTCTCTCTGACCAGACCTTGCAACTGCCAATAGCCAAAGTAATCCAGTTCATAAAAATAAAGTTGCAAGCTCTGTTCACATTTATTTTCATTTGCTTTGGAGATCCTATCTAAGTGTTACTAGCTAAGCAGCAGTAACAACTAAAATGTCTCTTCAATCACCATCTTTCATATCATTTTGATCACACTGAAGGTTAGAAATTTCTCTATATTCTAATCATAGGTTAATTATCTCCTGTGAATTGCAAAACATTTTCTTTTGGGGAGATTTGGTAACTATCAGAAGAATTTACTATCCAGATCAATCATTTGATTTCTGACCCTGATGAGCACTTAAATATCAAAAGAACACAAAAACATCAATTGTACGCTTCAGATTGGCTCCCCCTCGATTTGTGTTTTTATCTTATCAACCAAACAATTGAGTACTTTAAAAGTTATGGTGAAAACAAACAAATATGACTGTTTTAAATGATCTGAATTAGCGAGTCATTTAGAGTACCTTATTCCTACAAAATAATTTACTTCAGTCTCTGGAGAAAAAGTCCTTCAGTCCTGAAGGTTCTTTGGGTTTTTAATACATAGCTGTCTTAGATGATGTGCTTGTGTTTTAAGCTTTATTTATTGTAAGTGCTTAGTAACCCAAGCCACAAAATTGCGAAGACCTTATTCTTTTATTTTCCCAGTTTCTATTTCTTCTCATATTGGTGCCAGAAACAAAAGGATGTGTAACTTTATCCCTTCTGGTTGCTAATACTTTACCTTGTAGATTCTGGAATAAGTTCTATAACTGCTGCTATTTTTCACCATTCTATTCCTTTTTGTGCTATGAAGTGGCTAGTATGTGCTTCCAAATTGTATTTTAAATAAAGTTCCTTAAATTTGACAGAGGTTAAAGAAATACCCAAGCCAAATGTTTCAGACTCTAGTTCTTTAAACAGAATTTGGTTTTGCAGGTCTACAAACGGTCACTTCAAAATTCCCAGGATTTCTTCTCTACAGTCTTTGTATGAAAAATAAGTCCTTCGTCTTTGAAAAATATTTAAGTCATTATTGTTTTAGGTATAAATTTAAAAGAAGTCAATTAACAATTTCATTTAACATGTACCGAGTGTATGCAGATAGCCTTCAAATTAACAATGGAATGATACAGAAAAAAGATCAAATGAAAATTACCATTAATGTGGAGGGAAAAAAGGCAAAAATCACTGGATCCTGCCATTCAATAAGAGTTCTTAACAGTTCAACATGAAACTTAAAATTTGGATTACTTCAGTGCTTTTTGATATACAGTGGATCCAGGCATTCTCTCTCTTTTCTTCTGTCTTCATTTTTAGGAAAGCAAAGAATGTTTTCTCTAATTCATCAGAGCTGTATTCCATGACTTTCCATGGTCCATGATGGAGAGAGAGAATGATACTAGAAATGATCACTGTCCCCAGCACTGACAAAAATTCAAGAATATTTTCATGGTTCTTCAACAAATGACAGTTCCCACATGACAGAGAATTAAGAAGATAGCAACACCTAAGTTTTATATACAGAAAATATTCATAATATGAACAGCAAGATTTTTCACTACTTTAGTCTTGCTCCTTGGACACACTATAGTTTATCTGTGTTCCAATTAAAATGTGACATCAAGTCTTGAGCTGTATTATATGGTTTGACCTGTGTAGAGGAAAACAGGTCTGTCATCATACTTGTTCTGCATATAATATTTTACCCATAAATCTTCTCACATACATTGCTTTTAACCCACATGTGATTCATCTTAAATTTGTACAGTGAGATTGGGGTACTAAATTACTCCTATTCACTATAAGCTTGACAGTATATAATGCCAGCCAATCAATTTTAAACATTGATTCTATCATGTGATATACTAGATCACTCTGCTGTTTCATATCATCTACAACTTTATCAAGGTCATATTTTAAAATATTGAACAGAACAGGGCCAAGGATAACATAAATTAATTTTAATCAGTGATCTTTGCACATGGTTCCCCAACAATTTACAAATCCACCTAACTGTACTATTTTCCATCTCAAATTTCTCCATCTAGTAACTTGAGAATATATCAAATGCTTTACTAAGATTAGGGAGCACTATGGCTATACCGGGCCCCTGACCCACAGTCTAAAAAAAAAAATGAACCCAAAACTGGTCATGCTTTTTTTTCATAAACCCAGTGATTACCATTTATGTTTTTTAGCTCATACAGCCAACCTTTTAATAATTTGTTCTGGAATGTTTCTCAAGACCAGTAAGAAGTTTGAAGAACTTACTTTCTTGTGAATTTCAAAAAAAAAATCTCATCTTCAGGCATCTATAAGTTTCTCCATGACACTTTACAGATTGTCAAGCACAGGCTCAACAATGCCAAACACATTCTCAGTATTCTATTCTGTAATTTTTTCCAAACTAGGAGACTGAGATGCACTAAGAGCACCCAATATTTCAGAGCAGACTGTTCTGGGGAAAAAAAAAAAGAGGAATACTCCATTTACCAAATGAAAGAAAGGGAACTATGCTTGAATGTAGCTGAAATGAATTTCCCTAAGGAAGGTGAAAAAGTGGAAACAGTGTTCATTACAAAACTCTGCTAACATGTATTTCCTTCTATGAAGTTCACTTCTTCTCTTACCTGGACAACAAAACCTGCTTTGAGTCAAGGATCTGATATAACCAGATATTTTAGTGTGACTTTAAGTCAATGTGTTCTCTTTCAAAGGGAGTATTTGTGTTTTAATCCCCACTTCTCTTATCTTCAAGTGTGGAATTTAAATCTAGGTTTTTTATTAAGGGAATTTCAAGTACTAGAGAGAGCAGATGGGGGAAATTTGGGTAAGCTGGGAAGGGGAGAAGGGTTCCTAGTTATCCCTGAGATCACACCACTTGAATGCTACCTCTTCCTTGGGCTTGTAATTGAAAAAAGAAAACAAACAACAAAAAAAGAAAACACGCCAACAACTCAAGAAAAATCCTAGATCTGTCCTAAGCGTCAACTGAGTTCTGACCTTTTTGTATCTGAAATATGAGTTTGAAAATATAAGCCTGTGTTTATCTTCAGAAACATGAATGTTAAATTTCTCTCAATAATTCAGCACTCACTGCTAGAAGGTTGCAAGACAGACCATGGAGATGAAAGCTGAAAGTCACCACAAGTTCAGCTCAGAGAACATTTCAGAGGCTGAGCTTTGGTCTTTGTACCCTCTCCTTCCTACAATGATTAATCTGAACGGTGTCAGTTTGGAAGCTTAACAAAAATTTTCAGGCACAATTTTAACATTTCATATCAAATAATAAATATAATGATTACCATATTCCCAATTAAAACTGACTTTTAGTCTTCTAAATAGCTGTTCATGTATTACACCTCCTAGAATTCCTGTGTTTAATAGCCTGCAATGACCTTCCCTAAGTCAGTCCTTACACATATTTTTAGATGAAAACATTTCATTCAAAGTCATTTCACCAATAAATGTGATATATTTTATTAACTGCCTACTCAGTGCCATTTGTGTTTTAAGTCTGATGTTGATAGGAAAAAAACAAAAACAAAAACCCTACCCAAGAGGGTTACCCAAAGCACTAAGCAAAGAGATATTCTGAAAGAATCATGGAACAGAAAAGATAGGGTTCTGCATGGATCCAAAATTCACTTCTTGTATTTTGGTGATTTCATTTGCAATTCTAGTAATTTAGTTTATTGTAAATCTCTTTCCTTTTGTTACAACAGATGTGCTTGAAATTGGAAAAGCCTCTAAGAAATGACACAAAAAAATTAATGATATCTCAATATACCCTTGCCAAGTAAGAAAACAGATCTGAATAATTATCACCTATGCCAGTTGTTAATTTATTGTAAAAATTCTGATGCGACTTCTTTTAGGTTAAGAAAATGATAATAAAGTTGAAAATCTATTTGAAAGTTGCCTTAATCTATTGGAATATATAGTGAGAGTTATAGAGGGAGAGTCACAAACTTCTAAATTTGCTACAATCCTTTGTATTTGAAGATAAAATAATGAAAGAGATAATTGCTATATCAGATAAATATGTAACATGGTATGAATAAGAAATTAGGTTTTTTTATTGAAGTATAATTGATTTACAATATTATACTGGCTTTAGGTGTACAACACAGTGACTTGATATTTTTATAGATTATGCTTCATTTAAAGTTATTATAAAATAATGGTTATATTTCCCTGTGCTGTACAATATAACCCTGTTGCTTATCTATTTTATACATAGTAGTTTGTATCTCTTAATCCCATATTCTCATCTTGCCCCTCTCTCCTTCCCTCTACCCACTGGTAAGCACTAGTTTGTTATCTATATCTGTGAGTCTGTTTCTGTGTTGTTATATTTATTCATTTGTTTTAATTTTTAGATTCCACATATAAGTGATAACATAGAGTATTTGTCTTTGTCTGACTTATTTCACTAAGCATAATGTAGTTCAGGTATATCCATGTTGTTGTAAATGGTAAAATTTCATTCTTTTTTGTGACTGAGTAATATTCCATTGTATATATATATATACACCATTCATTCTTCTTTATCCATTCATCTGTTGATGGACACTTAGGTTGCTTCCATATCTTAGCTATTGTAAATAATACTGCTATGTATATAGAGGTGCATGTATCTTTTTGAATTAGTGCTTTTGCCTTCTTTGGATATATACCCAGGAGTGGAATTGCTGGATCATATAGTATTTCTATTTTTACTTTTTTGAGGAACCTCCAACAATATATAAAAAGGATCATACACCATGTTCAAGTGGGATTTAATTCAGGGTCACAAGGATGGTTCAATATTCACAAATCAATCAATGTGCTACACCACATTGACAAAAGGAAAGATAAAGATCACATGATCATCTCAGTAGATACAGAGAAAGCACTGACAAAATTCAACATCCATTCATGATAAAAAGTCTCATCAAAGTTGATATAGAGGGAACATATCTCAACATAATAAAGGCCATTTATGACAATCCTACTGCTAACATCATACTCGATGAAAGTCTTTCTTCTAAATTCAGGAACAAAACAAGTATGTCAACCCTTGCCACTTCTATTTAACATAGTACTGAAGTTCCTAGCCACAGCAATCAGACAAGTAAAAGAAATAAAGGGCATCCAAATTGGAAGGGAAGAAGTAAAACTGTCACAATTTGCAGATGACATGATACTATATATAGAAAACCCTAAAATCTCCACCAGAAAAGCTATTAGAACTAATACATGAATTCAGTAAAGTTGCAGGATACAAGATTAATATATAGACATCTGTTGCTCTATCCTAATAATGAACTATCTGCCAGATAAAGCAATAAAACAATTAAAAAATATCTGGTAATAAACTTAACTAAGGAGATGAGACACCTATACTCTGAAAACTATAAAACGTTAATGAAGGAATTTGAAATTGATACAAAGAAATGGAAAGATATTCTGTATTCTTGTATTGGAAGAATTAATCTTGTTAAAATTACCATATTATCCAAAGCAATCTGCAGATTTAATGCAATCCCTATCAAAATAACCATGACATTTTTTACAGAACTAGAAGCCACAGCTCACTTTTTAGCCACAGTACCTATATTGTTAATATTTAGTAAAGATGAAATATACCAATGGTGTTTACTCTATGGAAATGGAAGATAGTTGGTGATAGATTACATAAAAATGACAAAATGACAGCTAATATTAAATACATAGGAAGTAACACAGAAAGACTCAAAAGGATGGGTGAAAAATCCAATATTAAGGATAATTCCAAAAGCGTCACTAATGATATAATATCACACTGGTAAACCACATCAAAGGGTGAATAGAGAACAACTTAAATACATTTTATGGAAGTTATCAAAAACAAATAAATTAGAAATAAATTGAGATTGATATATAAAGAAACAATTGGATAGTTTTGAATACCAAGGAGAAAATGTGGGAATAGATTGAGAATTCCATACAAAAGAACAAATGAAAGAGATGATCTAGACAGACCAAGAAGAGGAGATACAACATGTAAATAAGACAAAAGAATGGAGGAGAAAACCATGTACTTTATGTTTATATGTATTTTATAGCTAATTCTGGAATAATTCACAACTGAGTTGCACTGAATTGAGTTTTGTCTACATAAAAATTCCTTTTTTTTTTAGTATGAGATCTACTCTCTTAAAATATTAAGTGCAAAACATCATATTGCTAACAATAGGCAGGCACAATGTTGTACAGCAGTTCTCTGGAACCTATTCATCTTGTATAACCATAACTTTATATCCATTGAACAACTCCTCATTTCCTACTCCCCACCATCTCCTGGCAACCACCACTCTTTTTTCTGCTTTTATACGTTTGACTATTTTAAATACCTCATACAAGTGGAATCACGCAAAATTTGTCCTTCTCTCACTTACTTATCACTTAGCATAATATCTTCCAGGTCCATCCATGTGTCTTGATTTCAATTATTTTGGATATACACCCAGGACTGAGATTTCTGGATCATATGGTAGTTGTATTTTTAGGAGTACCTCCATATTCTTTTCCATAGTGGTTGCACTATTTTACATTTCTACCAACAGTGTACACACTTCCAAACTCATTTTATGACACCAGTATTACCCTGATACCAAAGCCAAACAAAGACAGTACAGGAAAAGAAAACAATAAGCCAATATCCATGATGAACATAGATACAAAGAGTCTCATCAAGATACTAGCACAGAGAAGTCAACAGCACATTAAAAGGATCATACACTATGATCAAGTGAGATTTATCCCTGTGATGCAAGGATTGTTTAATATACACAAACTAAAAAACATGATATACCACATCAACAAAATGAAGGATTAAAATCACATGATCATCTCAATAGATACAGAAAAAGCATTTGACAAAATTTAACATCAATTCATGACAAAAACATTCAACAAATTAGGTATAGGAAGTAATGTACCTTAACACAATAAAGCCCATAGATGATGGGCCCACAGCTAACATTATATTCAACAGTGAAAAGTTGAAAGCTTTTTCTCTGAGATCAGGGACGAGGATGTCCACTCTTGTCCCTTGCAATTAGGCAAGAAAAAGAAATAAAATACATCCAAATCGGAAAGGAAGAATTAAAATTATCTGTTTGCAGAAGATTTGATCTTATATATACCAAGCCCTAAAGACTCTACAAAACAAAAAAACCAAAACCACTGTTAGAACTAATAAATGAATTAAGTAAAGTTGCAGGACAAAAAATCCACACACAAAAATCAGTTGCATTTCTATACACTAACAATGAACTATACAAAAAAAAAAAAGAAATAAGAAAACAATTCCCTCTACAATAGCATCAAAAAGAATAAAATACTTAGAAATAAATTTAACCAAGGAGGTAAAAGGCTTGTGCACTGAGAACTGTAATACATTGGTGAAGGAAATTAAAGAACACACAAATAAATGGAAAGACATCCTGTGTTCATGAATTGGAAAACTTAAGATTATTCAAATAAGAATTTCCATATGCTTTAGTCACAAAAAGTCCTGTAGCAGAGGTCAGAAATCATCTTCTAGTCATGCTTTGCCACCATCTATGTAATCTCAGTCAAGAATTCAGCCTTGCCAGTCCTCAGTTTCCTGATCTGTAGAGGAGGGAGAGGGGCTAGAAGAGTCTCTATGCTCAGCCTATAAGTCTAAGCAATTTCTGAGCTGTATTTCACCAGTGCTGTTATTTGAGCATAGTGGTAGATGGAACGTAAGAAAAGGAGAAATGATCTATAGTATTAACATTTATGGCAGTAGTCTAAACAAAATGAATATTTATTATATACGAATAGTTATTTAAATATATTTTCCTCATAAGTATTCACCAAGTTTTAAAATTTATGGCAAATCGTTTTAAAATACCTTAATTTAACTGCACAACTCAAAGCTCAAAGACGGTGCAATGAAAGAAGAGGTTTCAAAGGCAGGCATGACCCTTGCTAAGGGATTTACTTAATCTCTTTGAGCCTCAGTTTCCTCAACTGTGGACTAGGATTATCTGTTTTAAGGATTATGATGAGGATTAGTAAAATAAACAGTGTAAATTAGTTGGCCCAATGACTGCTACACCATAGTGGGGTTAATGAGTAATTGGAATCAGCCTTATCAGTTGAGCAGCAATCCATGCAGATTTAAAGACTGAGAGAAATAAACCAGGCAAGCAAGCATTTTCCTGGCTTTATTCAGACAGTCTACAAAGTGGAAGTATGCCCAGAAAAAAAAAAAAAAAAAAAACACCTAGGGAGAGGTGGTTGACAAAAACATGAAAAATCAACATGAGAATGCAAATAAAAATGTGGGAGAAAAAGGCTAAGTTAAAAGGAAAACTATTTTGATTCTGAGTCAAATATGTGATCAATAAAGTTGTAACCCTTCCCAGGCAGTGCAGACACCTGGTGGTTGCTGAGTTTAAATGTGATCCCAAGAACATACTGGTTTTTTAGTGCATCTATATGTAAAGTTAACAGCAACTTTAAAACATGATAAGACTTTTAGCTATAACAGGAAAACTACTGCAAATAGTTTGTTGGTTTCAAATAAGAAATGTATCCACGTTTTGCTTCTCACTAAAAGCAGACACCAAAGAAAGGGACAAGCCCCTGAGGTCCCAAAATCTTTGCACACTTTCTATAATGTCTACGGGGTCATCAGGGGCATCACAAATTCTAAAGTTATCACTCTATTCTTTAAGGATTAAAGTAAGGGCTTAAGAATAAATGACATACTCTACATGGGAAATGCTTAGTGTTGAGAAATGTACACATATAAATATTCACAGATCAATAACATAAACTGTACTTTCCCATCTTCCTGCTTTTGTTCCTGCTCTTCTCTGCCTGAAGAGCTCTGCTTTTCACAATTTATAGTTTTCAAGTTCCGGCTACAATGGCATCATCTTTATGAAGAATTTCTTTTCTCCAGAACCATAATCCAAGAGATTACTTTCCACCTCTGGAGGCTCCCATACCATTGTTTATGCTTTCCCAAGGACATATATTTTGCTTTGTACCATACAGTTAGCTTTTTGCCTCTCTTTTCCTCATCAAGTTGTAAACTCCTCTAGGACAATTTGTTTATTATTCCTTGATCTTCACTGTTGCCAAGTACACATTTTCCCATGTTGTAGATACTAAGTATTTATTGAGTAAATGCAGTACCAAAACAATTTATCAACAGTGCCCTATAGTTTTAGATGCTAAAGAATGCGACAGGGGCTTCCCTGGTGGTGCAGTGGTTGAGAATCTGCCTGCTAATACAGAGGATCCCACATGCCGCGGAGCAACTAGGCCCGTGAGCCACAACTACTGAGCCTGCGCATCTGGAGCCTGTGCTCCGCAACAAGAGAGGCCGCGATAGTGAGAGGCCCGCACACTGGCCCCCACTTGCCAGAACTAGAGAACGCCCTCACACAGAAACGAAGACCCAACATAGCAAAAATAAATTAATTAATTAAAAACAAAAGTACCAATGCCACTGTGGATATGAGGATTAAGTTAGTCAATGCTTAAAAAAAAAAAGAGAGAGAGAATGTGACAAAAATGTATGAGCAGGCCTTCCTCCTACTGTACCTCTCTGGAACAGCCCCAGAGGCAATCAATCACACCAAGCTACTAGGCCAGCAGATTCTGAGTCTTCAATATAGTTTCACAAGCTTCACGAGCTTACTTTCACAAGTTTCTTTCAGGCCTCATGAGCCTATTCTCTTTCTTCTGAGACAGTTATCTTTTCAGCTGATGAGTTGTTTTTTTTTTTTTTTTTTTTACTGAAGTATAGTTGATTTACAATGTAGTGTTAATTTCTACTCTACAGCAAAGTGATTCATATATATATATATACATATATATTCTTTTTCATATTCTTTTCTATTATGGTTTATTATAGGATATTGAATATAGTTCCCTGTACTATACAGCAGGACCTTGTTGTTTACCCATTCTCTATATAATAGTTTGCATTCAGCTGATGAGTTTTAACAAAGTCGACACATTAAAGGTTTTGTGTATCTGTTCATTAATTAATTAATAATATATATATATATATATATATATATATATAATATTTCCCACAAGGCACATATTGAAGGTGAAATATTAATGAACAGAAAACCCTTGTCTCTGAGCTCCTGATGTGGCAGGAGAAATAATGTTCCATGAGGCCAGGGATAATAGTGACCTTACTCCGTACTGTGTCCTCATAGTTTGACATAGGTCCTGGCACACCTAGGGCACTCAGTATTTATTAAATTTAAAAATTAATTAAAAGTGATGTATTGTGCAGAGATGTGGATAAAGCTGATGGTAAAGCACGTGGAAGGCAGGAATCTGCTCCACAGGAGGGAACAGTGAAAGGAGTGGCTTCAGAAAAGAGAGGGAATCATTACTAAGTCTTGAATAATAAAAAGAAATTTTTAAACTGAGAAAGGGATAAGAGCAGCGAGGCTGAGCAAACAACATGAAAGATGTGAGAGTGTGTGGCAGGCCATCTGCTATGACCAATCAGTCTTACCATTCTTTGGGTTGGAGACTATTTTGAGAAGCTGATGACCACTTTGACCAGAAAAAAAAATACACTGTAATATGTGTAAGAGGACGTTTTTCTACATAGTTTTAGCCAAGGCCCAAAAGTAAGTGTCACAGACCCCCATATTCTAAAGTTCCTATACCACCTATGCAGGATTTGCAAAAACTGGTTTTGAAATCTTTTGCTCACCATGTAGCTTGAGGTCATATAAGAGTTTTGAGGGAGGAGGAGGATGTTATCACAAAGGAAGAGAATTGGGTGGGGCTGGGGTATTTCCCTCATTGCTTCATGTGAGGAAGAGAGCAGAGGAATGGGTAGAGTCAAGTGAAAGCTGCAAGGGATCCATTCAGAGGACTTGGGAAACATAGGAGATAGGCTCTATCCCATGACAGAAATATAAAGACACCGAGTGACTGAGGCAGAGAGAGAAAATGGGGTGCACTTGGAGCGAGTGACTTTTCTCCCAAGAAATGGCAACACAAGAAGGAACTGGCCTGGGGTCCTTCTGAAAGGGACTCCACCCAAAAGTGTTGTCTTGGCAAAAGGAAGCTGGAAAGCACAAGTCCCAGACGGACTTCTGAGGCCTAGAGGCTGAGATGGCTGACTGGAGGAGGGAAGAAGGCATTGAATATTCCCAGTGGTGGAATTTTCCAAGAAACTCACAAAAATATACCAAGAGAGGGCTTCCCTGGTGGCGCAGTGGGTGAGAGTCCGCCTGCCGATTCAGGGGACGTGGGTTCACGCCCCGGTCCGGGAGGATCCCACATGCCGCGGAGCGGCTGGGCCCGTGAGCCATGGCTGCTGAGCCTGCGCGTCCGGAGCCTGTGCTCCGCAACGGGAGAAGCCACAACAGTGAGAGGCACGCGTACCGCAAAAAATAAAAAAAAAAAAATAAAATAAAATACCAAGAGAAAAAAGCCCAGAGATCATCAATAACAAATCCTGATGATATCTGCTGGAGTGCCTTCCACAAATTCTGTCTCCCCTGGACAGCTAGTAAGAGGTAAAGAGCTGACAAAGTAAGGAGAAAAGAAGCCAACAGACCAACCAGATCTAAAGTAGTACCAAGCTGGGCAGAAGGAAGTTCTAAATTAGAGAAGAGTTTGCAGTTTTGATTGTTACACTGGACTATAATGTCAGATATTTAAAAATCTGGATTTTGGGGCTTCCCTGGTGGCGCAGTGGTTGGGAGTCTGCCTGCCGATGCAGGGGACGGGGGTTCGGGCCCTGGTCTGGGGGGATCCCACATGCCGCGGAGCAGCTAGCCCCGTGAGCCACAAATACTGAGCCTGCGCGTCTGGAGCCTGTGCTCCGCAACGAGAGGCCGCGATAGTGAGAGGCCCGCTCACCGCGATGAGGAGTGGCCCCCACTTGCCGCAACTAGAGAAAGCCCTCACACAGAAACGAAGAGCCAACACAGCCATAAATAAATGAATAAATAAAAATTTAAAAAAAAAAAAAAAAAAAGGAAGGAAAAGCTTATTTAAAAAAAAAAAAAAATCTGGATTTTGTAATGAAAGACTTTATTCAAAAGGAATATTGCAAGGTGAGGAAAGGACTATTGCAACAGGGAGAACTCTCTGACCATGAGCTCTGCCAACATCTCAAGGTTTAGGCAAAGAGTTTTTCTGTTATAGGAAGGATTAAACAAGGCTAGAAAGAACCAGGCAGGCGTTGGGAAGTGGGATGAAAGTGTTGTGTGACTGGAGAACAGGTCAAAGGATGTTTCATTTGAAGCCAGCCTACTCTCAGGAGAGGTTGTAGGAGGCTCAAACTGAGGATGGATCAAACTTCAGGGACCTAGAGGAAGAAGAGAAACTTAACCAAGTTTGGTTAATAAAGGGTTTTGTTCCTATACATCAGTGGGGACAAGTGGTTCATCCAGTAGTTTACAAGGTAAAGAAATTGAATTTGCAGGCTCTGTGTCTGGCCTTGTCATAGGTAAACAAGGGGGGGGGATCCATTTTTCTTCTCTAAGTAAGATGGGGAAAGGTGGTAATTTGCAAAATGCTGTTTCCCAGAACACAAAGGAGTGTGGGAATTTCTTAGCCATCACTGTTTTTCAGTAGCAAAGGGCTCAGGTAAAATTTAGCATTGTCAGGACTTTGCAATTTCTACAATAACATTGTGGTAGCTATGATTGGAAAGGGCCAGAAAATCTATAAAATTTTCAAAAACTTTATCCAAGAGCAAGAAAAACTAGCCCCCTGGGAATGTTTGATAGAATGGTGGTTCATTAAATCCCTTTGACTTCAGCTCACTTAATCTAACAATTACACATGTAAACACACAATTTTATGTTGAATTTCAGAGCTTTCTCAGATCCCAGGCTAAGTGAAGATCC
The DNA here is from genome assembly GCF_964341445.2 of Mesoplodon mirus. NCBI lineage: Eukaryota > Metazoa > Chordata > Mammalia > Artiodactyla > Ziphiidae > Mesoplodon > Mesoplodon mirus. Next base: position 77,612,723 of record NC_138980.1, read on the forward strand.
CCAAACTAGGTCTCAGCATGTACAGCAAGGGGAAACAGGAAGCCCAAGAGGCAGCATGCTTATCCAAGCAACCATGATGGTTCTCTAAATTAGATAAGATATGAAGTTTGCTTTCTGGGAGCTTTTACTCTAAGAGAGAGAGAGAGAAAGAAAAAAAATATATATATATGCAAATTACTGTAAAAGTAGAAATGTACAAATACTGTAAGAGATATAAAAATTCAGAAAAGGAATCCTCATAGCTCAAAGAACTATGAGAACTCAGAGTAAAAGAGCATGATTTTTTTCCCTGAGAACATTAAGAAAGGCTATATGAGTGGATAGCATAGAGCTAATCCTAGTCCAGTGTGGAATTAGAAAATACAGAAAGAGGAGGGGCCAGCTGGGGAGACAGGCCTTGAGAGGACCTATGTGAGGACTTGCAAGTAGCTGGAGCAGAGGACACAGGAAAAGAAGATGGGGGGATAATGCTCTCAAGGAGGTGGTGAACTGTGAATGCCACACGCTAATGGAGTTTAATATGATTTTATTCTACATGAAAGAATAAGTCCCAGAAAATATCTGACAAGTAAATGGCATGATCATATCTGTGCTTCAAGAAATATAACTGCATTAATGTATAAAATAACTGAAGAGAGGACTGGAGTTAAGATGGATCAATGCCACATTTGACATGCAAAGTCAATCACTTTTTAGCACCACTTCCTTTTCATCACAAAATTTTTTTCATTAATAACCATGAAATAAAGTAAATAATGATAATATACAGGAAAGAAAAGCTGCAATTAAGATTTTTTTCTATAACATTGTGGTATAATTATGCCACTAAAAAATTAAAATCAAAATCAATATTATATCAGTCATATACGTATGTAGACAGATAACCTTCTTAATGTCTTTAAATGTATTTCTGGAAAAAGGGAATATCATATATATATATATTATGTATGTATTGGTCCGCCACAGTAATGAATATTAACATTAAAGTGTCTGTTAAGAGCCTTAATTTTTGCAACTTTATCAAAACTGAGATTTTTGCATATTCCTAGTCAATAGCAAATTTAGCCAGATTTGTCAATCTCTCTTCACTGAGTTGATTGAAGAACATATTTTATTACTTTTAATTCTGAAAATGTTCTTACACATGAAGTAATCAATATTCTATGGGTAGTTACAGCTTAAACATAAATGTAAGTTTGGCAATTCATAAAGATTTTATTTCACAATAATTTTAGAAAATTTAAACACTGATTAAAAACTCCAAACGCTCACTTAGACTGACTCAATGGAACTAACTCAAATTCACTTTTTTATCTTTACAGACCTTGGGCTACCATTGTTTACTTTAGATCTACTGTTTAAAGGCAGGAACATGGGGCTTTCCTGGTGGTGCAGTGGTTAAGAATCCACGTGCTAATGCAGGGCACATGGGTTTGAACCCTGGTCCGGGAAGATCCTACATGCCACTGAGCAACTAAGCCTGTGCGCCACAACTACTGAGCCTGCGCTCTAGAGTCCGTGAGCCACACCTACTGAAGCCCACGCACCTAGAACCCCCGCTCCGCAACAAGAGAAGCCACTGCAATGAGAAGCCCGTGCACTACAACAAAGAGTAGCCCCCGCTCACCGCAACTAGAGAAACCCGTGTGCAGCGATGAAGACCCATGCAGCCAAAAATAAATAAAATAAAATAAATAAATTTTTAAAAAATAAATAAATGCAAGAACATGTAATATGACAGGGTTGGGAGATCAAAACCATATCTGAAGCATCCTTTAACTCTTACTACTGGCTATGAATGTATTAAAGGAACAAAGGTATATAGCTTACTTTGCATGTGTCATGGGCAGACTGTATAAAACAGGAAGTTCTCTTGATTAATGGCTACATACAAGTCAATGTTTATTAAAAGGTAAGTAATACAAATGTGCTAATTTGAAGCTACCATAACTTGAACTTAACTGTTGAAATTCAATAGCAACAGCATCAGTTCTTTAGAATATATACCAAAAAAGATTTTTAAAGGAGAAATATTCTATCACTGATGTTGTTTAGAGTCATAAGTGTCTGATGTAATAACAAGTAAGTGATCTTTTAGTCATTTACATTGTTGCTTTAAATTTTCTACTATTTAAAATGCACTCCTTTATTAACTGTAACCAAGGCAACAGCTTCCACTGTCCTGCTCTTAATTCCTCCACAGAGAAGAGAAAGGAAAATGGAAACTGGCATTTCACTAAGTATCAACATTGTACCCAACAGTATGTTGTATTCTTATGTAGGAATAACTCTCTGAGTAAATTATTTTGTCATTTTAAGATGAAGAATATCAGGATCAATTGCTGAAGATTACACAGCAAAGTAAGTGGTGAAGTTGGAATTCAAACCAAGGTCTTTCTGACTCCAAAGCATACACTATCTCTACTCTATCACATTTTTCTTGATGGTGGGTGGGAGGGAAGTGAGTTTTAAGTCTGTGGAAAAATTTAGATGTCACTAGGGCTTAAGCTTGGCAACATCAGGAGAATGGAGAGAAAAGCATGGTGGGGAGAGATGATACCACAGGGTCAAAATGGACCAAACTGGACAACATACTGGATGTTGGAACAATGAAGTTAGTGAAATACAAGTTTAAAAGCCTGAAAAGAGCAGAGCCAGGTAATATCTGAGACACCAATATCTAGCAGTTGCCAATAACTGATTGAAATTACAATGAGATGAAGAAACTATCCATCCACCAGAACTCCTGTTAAAGAAAGATCTATATGTAGGGAGTGACTATTCAGATAAGCTGCTTGGCATGGATAATGGTCATTCTCTAGAAAAAATAGTGGATCACAAATTGCCTTCTAAGAATGGGTAGTCTAGTTAATCATATAACTTTTGCTTGCTGAGTAGGAAATGCAAGTTTTGAGGCAGAGCTGAATTGCTCAGGAAGGCAGAGAAGAGGATAAGGTAGCTGAACTTTTCAGTGGCATGCATTTGGCCTATAAGCTCAGCCTCCCTTCTAAATAAAGTATATGTATATATATTTTAATATAATGGCTTGAAATGTCACCAGGTTACCAGGTTTCCAAGTATACCTACATTGAGTATGTGAAAAATAGAGAAAGAAAAGAAAACAAAACAAAACAAAAGAAAAGAAAACAAAAGAAAAGAAAAGAAGGAAGGAAGGAAGGAAGGAAGAAAGAAAGAAAGAGAGAGAGAGAGAAAGAGAGAGAAAGAAAGAAAGAAAAGGAGAGAAGGAAGGAAGGAAGGAAAGAAAGAAAGAGAGAGAGAAAGAAAGAGAGAAAGAAAGAGAAAGAGAGAATAGAGAAAGAAAGAAAAGGAGAGAAGGAAAGAAAGAAAGAAGGAAAAAAGGAGAGAAGGAGAGAAGGAAAGAAGGAGAGAAAGAAAGGAGAAAGAGAGAAGGAAAGAAAGAAGAAAGAGAAAGAAGGAAAGGAGGGAGGGAGGGAGGGAGGGAAGGAAGGAAGGGAGAAGAAAGCAAACAAAGGCAAAGGTTTGTAAGGGCCAATCTGCACAACCTTGCATGTAGACTCACAAACAATTTAGGGTCATTCTGTCATGCCATTTGGGTTAATGGCACCTTCCCAGGCAACATACTTCCCAGGATCCCAGGATGGCTTTTTATGACACATATGTTTCTTTTTTCTTTTCTGTTTTTTTTTTTTTTTTTTTTTTTTTTTTTTTGGCTATACAGCTTGAGGGATCTTAGCTCCCTGACCAGGTATTGAACATGGGCCCACGGCAGTGAAAGCACACCAAGTCCTAACCACTGGACTTCCAGGGAATTCCCATCTGTTTCTTTTCTTATGTGGATAGAATCCTGTTCCTTTTCTTATCTATTTTCCCCAGTGGTCTTCACTGATAAGACTAGAGTAGGTTGTTTACCTCTGTAGCACTCTGTTACTTGTATTCTCATGGAGCCCCATTGGCCTCCTGCGGGGAGGAGACTGCACTGACATTAACTGCCACTATGGGGCAGCAATAAGCTATTCTCCTGCATATCTCAGAGTATCATTGGATTTCACAATCCTAGGATGGAACATTTTCATTTGATATCTATTCATAATTCTTTAAAAAATGCTTTCATATGGCCAATTCTTTTATAATAAGCCTGTTTTATCTACTTCTTAAATCTGTATAAAATTTTAAAAATCATTTTCTACCATACAGATAAAAAATTTAAATACCTCATATCTCAGTCTTTAATAGTATCCATCAATATGGCTAGATACAATAGTTTTAATCAATAATCTACAGGATTCTGAGAATTTTTTAAATTTTGAAAAACTTACTCTATCCCACATCTTCAAAGTCACATTCTGCCTTTAGTCACTGAGAGCTAACATTTACTGAACTCACATGTGACAAGCACAGTTAAAGGTCTTTGTATACATTGGCTTATTTAATCTTCACAACTTTCTGAGGTAGCTTTCATTCACAACTCTTTTCCAGATGAGAAATCTAATGAGAGGTCAAAACATTCTAAAAGTAACAAAACTAATGAGACATTCATTTTACAGTCAAATAGTGTTATCTGGCTCTAAACCCCACTCTCTGAACCAACACCCTTGTTCATAAACTGTAAGGCAGGCCCTTAATAACAATAAGAGCACAATTTAACAATTAAAATTTAATAAACTCCACTGTTGCATCACTGGAGCCTATGGACATTTTGGTCACATGACAGGTCTACAAAAATCAGAAGTTCTGAGACCCATCACTGAAATATGGAGCAAACTAAGAAAGAGAGGAAAGAAAAAACTACTTTGAAAGGGTTAAGGATTCCAGAAGTCACTAATAGCAGGTTTGCAATCAAGGGCCACCATAAAGAAGCAGCAGGAGAGGGGGATGTAGTCTTGGTCATGCTGTGAGTGCACAAGTCTTTAGTTTAGAACTGTGTCAAACCACCCAGGAGCACAAGAGAAAGCTGTGTTTAAAGTTTGTTCCATTTGAGAATGGACATGGTATGTTTTTTCTGAAGCCAGCAAACTGAAGATTAACTTAGAGCACTTGACTCAATAGTATCCATTTGAAAAATTGGACTGCGTTTTTGCTAACAGGGTTACTCAGAATAAGCCTATTTTTCCATCATAAAATAAAATAAAAATTACCTATACTATTTAGCAGCAAAAAGCTTTTGAACCCACATCCCAAGTAAAACCACAACATTCTTCAATTCTGCTCTCTGGTAGGTCAGTCAATCTGGACTTTAAAAAAGGATGAAGAAGAAATACTTATTTAAATATGTTGCTTCAATATTCAACTGCCTAATTCCTTTTACCCATTTGGAAGAGAGATCCATTTAGGCCATCCATGCTTTTTCATTCACATCTATGGGTATAATTTGGTTTTTTGGGGTGCTGAACAAAATCTCCCAGGAGCGTGTCATGCCATTATTTTTTTTTCCAAGCAGGAAAGCCAAATCTTGAGGTTTCAAAGAGCTGGTAATAATTTCTATGGCAAGTTGATCCAATCTGAAAATGGGCACTTTATTTTTGCATACACTACATCCTTTAACCACCCTTTCTGAATCCTGATTTATTTATGGAAATCAATGAAATCCAGGTGTTTCAGGATGAAGACTCGGAAATACTACTCAGGTGTTTAAACTGATTGAAAGGACACTGATTTTTGGTAATTCTGATCTTCTGAAGAATCATTTCTATTAAACAGGAAGAACGTGAGATCGAGAAAAATGTAGAACTTTTCCTTTTTCTCAAAGAAACTCAGCCTTCACCTTAAAAGCTACAACACTGTGCACAGTGGTTTCCACTGAGGGCCAGCCCAAAGGAGAAATTAGACTTCTCTCAAAAATCAGTCTCAGCTGCTATGAGAGAAGGAGGAGAGTACCTTTCAACAGAATCAATCATTTTTGTTTTTAAAACAGTTTGATGATAGCACCAACTGCCTTCTTTCTATTTGGTATTAGTATTTCTTTTTAATACAAAGATACTCATTACATGACTTTAGAAGAAATTAACTTTTATAAGCACATTTTCTAAATAAGTTTTCCATAATGATGACCTGGAAACTTTTTACAGATTTGTTACAATTAACTACACTTTGCATTCATCTGCTTATGAAAGTATTAATTCTCTTACTCATTCTGGATGCTGAGTGGATCCAATAGTTTCCTAATTTCTCTTAATCAAACATGGTTCTCTATAATCCACAATGTCCAGACTGTCCCTCTCTCCCCACAGATATTTTTCCTGAGCACTGCTGATTGTTTTCACAAAGGGAATCACAACACAGTGTCCTGGCTGCTCCAGCTTGTTCAGTACCCTCAATCAGGATGAAAGACATTTATTTTATGACTGTGGTTGTAAAGAATCCAAATCTTTAGTCTTTCTGATTAAATGTCTTTCTTCACTTATTCACTAAATATTTTCAATCTCAGTGTAAAATCATGGAATTTCTAAAAATGATCAATATTATTAAGGCTAGACTCCCAGATATTCTCTCATTTGAGATAAAAACAAAACTGCAAACCCAAATCCTTTGAAATAAAAGAATAGTTCCATTGTGTTAACTGTAAACACACAATAAAGTTCAAAATAAAATCAACAGTCAATGGTTCAACCACAAGGCAACGAAGACCAGAAAGAAAAAACATAAGAATTTAATGATTCCTGTAAAAACATCCTATGTGAAAATACTGCCACCCACCATCATTTTTTTTTTTCTCTTGCTAACCACGGCACAGTTTTTCAAAGAATTTTTGGCATCTCCAGATGATAAATTATGTGAATTATTGTTGGATCAAAATTCCTTTGAAATAACTGCAGGTGTTCAAGATCCTGTCAGAGCAAATGTATTTTAAGTACCCTGAAGACTCTGACACTCAGCCATTTCTCAGGCCTCTTTGAGGTAGAGCTCCTGTTGGGAGTGGCTTTGTTTAAAATTGGAGACATATGGAGAGCTACACAGTGAAGACGGGAGGAAACCTATCCAATTGGCACAGAATTAGAATCTAACTCCTGATTAAAGTCCATATTTGAGGGTCTTTACTTCTGCTATGTGTTCTCTTTATTTCTTCTTAATCCGTAGTAAAATGCAACAAGAGGGTATCTCATTGCTAGGTTGGGAACAATAGCTTCTTAGCAACATAATTTGGTTGAACATGATGCTATTAATTATAACGTGTTCTGCAAATCATTAATTATAACGTTCTACAAATCATCTGTATTCACGTGTTATTTTCTTTGAGGTTTAGCTGTAGAAAAATGAACTTAAAGATACTGTTTTTTAATTTAATACAAGAAGTAAAACCTAGCAGATGTTTCTGCTTGTTGAAAGAAAAGATGAATGAATGAATGAAAAGTATCTTGTATTTTAAGAAAAAGGGAAGGGAACTAAATATATATATAAACTATAAGAAATGTTATAAGCATATTACGTCTTGTTAAAATCTTACATAATAGTTAGAAGATTATTATTGTTCACACCTGTCTATTAAGAAAATTGAGGGTCAAGATAGTCAGTTGTTCAATGTCACACAAATAACAAGTGACAAGAAGAGATTTTTCCAGCTTTGCTTCATTCATACTCACAGCCATTCTCTTTCCATTTTGCTCGTACTTCCAAAGGATCAACTTTAGGCCTCACAGTTTACAGTTTATTGTCTCAACTGTATTTAGGTTAAACCATAATTGCTAGTATTCAACTATTCTTGACCAGCAAATATGTTACTTCCATATAAATCCAAGGGAAATTTTGTTTTCTATGTCATTTCCTACTTTCTCCATTATTTTTCTATTCTTTTCATTTATTCTGTTGTACTTCTAACTTGTTAAGTTTAAACACATAGCTCGTTATTTTTTCCTGTTCTTTTTCTATTATATATATGAAGTTTATAAATTACAAGTACTTTGGCAATATTCCGTTAATTTTGATAAAGAGTATTTCCATTATCACTTAGTTCCAAATATTTTCTGTTTTTTATTCCTTAATTCATAAGTTATTAAAAACTATGCTTTGAATTAATCAAATGTATTTGAGGTAATTTTATGGATTTCTAAAATTGTGCTGTGGTCAAATGTGGCCTTTATGATACCAGTTTCTTAATATCATAAGATCTGCTTTATGAACCTAACCAACAGTTGATTTTTGTAAACATTCCATGTGCACTTAAGAAGAATGTATACATCCGAATTGTCAGGCACAGGGTCCTATTGTTGATTATGTTGCTCTAATTGTCTATAACGATACTAATTTTGGTCTGCTTGATACTTGAAATACTGAGAGACAAGTGTATTAAAATGTCCCACTCTGATGAGAGAAAGAGAGAGAGACTGAGGTTTATTTTAAGGAATTGAGTCACACACAACTGTGGGGGATTAAGTCCAAAATCTGTAGGGCAGGATGCAAATTCAAGAGTTGATGCTGTACCCTTGAACCCAAATTTCACAGGGAAGCAGGCTGGAAACCCACTTCAGGTTTCTATGTTGCAGTCTTGAGAATCTCTTTTCTTCCAGAAACTTCATTGTTTGCTCTTAAGCCCTTCAACTGATTGGAAGAAGTGCAGGGTAATCTACTTTATTCAAAGTCTACTGATTTAAATGCTAATCACATATAAAAAATACCTTCCTAGCAACATTTAGACTGAGTTTTGACCAAAAATTGGGGATCATAGCCTAGACAAGGTGACACATAAAATTAACCACCACACTATGCTGAGTGATTACCATTTCAGTCACTCAGTAGTGACTATTAATGCCTATTTAGCTTTTCCTATGAATTTAATTGTTTAAGTATTAAGTGACCATTTTTATTTCTAACAATATATACTTAATAAAAGCTAATTGATACAATATTAGGACTTTAAAACACTTCAGTTCCAATCACCCCACTCCTAATTTATAGCTTATTAGCTTAGTTCTATCTTATATTTCAAATAAGCTCCCAATGGATATTATCATTGTTGCTTTATAAAGTCATTTTTAAAGTTTTTATCCACCTATTTTAATTTGTATGTTCACTGTTAATTTTTGGATTTAGCACATTCATTCTGGAATTATTTCCCTTCCTTCTAAATGTGTCCTTTGGGAGTTCCCTTAGTAACTATAGGTAATGTCATTTTTTTTTTTTTGACATGGACCATTTTTGAAGTCTTTATTGAATTTGTTACAATATTGCTTCTGTTTTTGTTTTGGTTTTCTGGCCACAAGGCATGTGGGATCTCAGCTCCCTAACCAGGGATTGAACCTGTACCCCCTGCATTGGAAGCGAAGTCTCAACTGCTGGACCACCAGGGAAGTCCCAGTAATGTCCTTTATTTTGTTTGTCTGATGACTTTGTTTCCACACTCTTCTCTAATGATAATGTAAAATAGTATGAAGTCCTCCTTTGACAGCTGTTCTCTGCTCTCTGTTGATAATTCTGCTGTCACTCTAAACAGATTTGCAGATAATCTGTTTTTCTCTGAGTGTTTTTAACTTTTTAAATTTTTCTCTGTTTTGCTACAGTTGTAATACATTGTATCTTGGTGTATATTCCTTTTTATATTTTACTGGGATTCATTTTGATTCTTATGCTTCTTCATTTCACCAGTTCTGCAAAAGTCTCAACTATTATCTCTTTGAAATTGACTCTCCCCCTATTCTCCCTAATCTTGTTTTCTGGAACTCCAAGAAGACAAATGTTAGAACTTTCCATTCCCTTCTGCATATTGTATAATTATATTTTCCTATTTCCCATCTTTTCCTCCTGCAGTGCAGCTTTCTAGTTACTGTCTTAAGCTCTGAATTCTAGTTTAACTCTGTCCACTCTTCTATTTTACCTCTTCAAGAGTTGTATTTTTATTTTTTAATTTCATGATATACTTTTATTTGTGGAAGCTCTATTATTTTGCATGTATGTGTTTTTTGTAATATGTTATCTTTTCTCAGATTTTTATGCATTTTTCATATGCCTAATTGTTTTTCATCTATTTAAATAATTTGAATATAACTATTTTACATTGTATATGAGATAATTTCAATGTTAGGAGTTCTTGGGAGACTGTCTTGTTGTGTTTCACTCTGCTCTATTTTTAGTTACTCTTCTTTATTGTGCTTTATAATTTTGGATTGTGAACTCATGTTTGAATGTCTGGGTTTTCCCTATGGAAATCCTACTTGGTCTGAGTTAAAGAGTTTTGTTTGCTTCTGTGAGGTGCCCTTAGGCACTGCCTTACCACTCTGGGATCATGGAGTAAATTTCTTGATTTGTAGTTTCCCTTAACTCTAAAGTGGAAATATTTCAAACCCAAAATCTGCATGGGAGCATGTCTATATTTTAAAACTAGCTCAAGAAAATTTTTATTATTTCCTACCCTAAGTCCAGGCTGAGATAAAGGATTGTTCTTACTATCTCCCTTTGCTACCATGGACATTTTCCCCCAGTCTTCCTTTTCACTGACAGCATGGCCTTCTAATGGTCCTGACTTACACAGGAGTATCAATTCAAACTTTCCACTTTACATGACCCAAGGCCATATCTCCTGTGCTTCATGTGATTAATAGAACCCAAGAATCTCAGCAGGATCAGCTACATAATTTGTGAAGCCCTTTGCAAAGTGAAAATATAGGGATCCTTGTTCCCAAAGTAGGAATAAAGGTAACATTAAAGTTACTAAAATATCATTTTCCTTTCTTCCAGAATCTCTCTTTTATCTGATCATTGTGATTTTCATTTGCTATTTAGTATCACACATTTGCAATTCATTTGCTATTTAGTATCAGGCATGGGACTACTCACTGGGTGAATGCAGATCCTCACAATCATCTCAGAGCCTGTCCTATGGTTTGGCACATGCAGCCTACCTACTGCTAGGTTTCTCCTCCTGCCAGTCAGGGTTGGGAAAGTCAATCTCCACTTCCCACCTTCCACTTCACCAACTCATAATAGATGAGCAACACCCAAGGGAATACAACCTCTGTACTGGAACACACTAGGATCAGGGACAAGTGAGTGGTTCACCCCTACTGCATCACCCATTGAACCCCCTATAGCATTGCCAGTCCGGGGTGGGGACAGCCACTGCTATGTCCCCCCCAAATACCAGCCTTCTCTCATGTCTACACTCAGGCCCCCGTTATAGGCAGAGGGCAATAGTGGTTGCTGAAGTGGGTAGGAAATAGAGGCCTTGTGGGGCCCAGAGTGCCTTGTAGTGGGTTGTAGCAAGCTATCACTGATTGGGGATAGGGAGGAGGATGGCAAGTGAGGTCAGCGTTCTAGGAGTGGGGGACTGGGCAGCCAAGAACCTGTCCAGGGTATTTCAGATACATGGAATGTGAGGTTTTTTTGTGCCATCAACCTAAAAACAGTATGTATCATTTCTTCTAATCTGGTCTCTGTTTTTGAAGTTTCTGGTTTTGTAGGGATTCATTCTACAAATCATTCCACTTAAAAGCCTTCTTAACTAAACATAGATGCTTATTTTCCCAAAAATTTTTAGAACCAAGTAAAATTTTCCACTTTCCATTTTTTTCCACTTTCATGTAAACAGTCATTTATAGTTTTCATCTCAACAGAAAAAATTCCTATCCCTAGAAAAGTAAACATTATATTAACATTAACATAAACATATATTAACCATGGACAACATGAAATGCCTAACTAATAATGAAATGTGAACTTAAGCAGTTCTTAATAAAGGCATGTAATAAAAACATAATTCAAAATGCCATTAGACTAGCCTGTCAACAGTCACAAGGCACATATATTTTAAAATTTAGATACTTAAGATATTACTTTTTATGTATACACAGCCAATTCTTCTCAGTAATGAATAAAAAATTCAAGATAAACACTAAGTGAAGCATAAAACATTTGGAATTGATTTGAATTTTTTGCCCAGCTCTTATAGGAGGCTCTCACAATTCTCTATAGAAATTCTGATCCATGAACTATGTAAATTAGTCCTTTAAGTGAGGTTTACAGTTGAGGAATATACTCCAGAGACTGGGTTGTCCTCAGGGATAGAAGCTCTATTCCAGACTATTTATTGAAAAAGCATATAAAATTTTTTATTAATATGTAGATATTCCCTGGAGAAAATAAAATTCTTCTTTCATTCATGCTTAACAATTCCCTGTAGACAACAGAGAGACTGCTCTATCTATATTTGAGAAAGCTGAGTTTGAGTTGATTCTATTGGTACATTTTTCTATATTATATTCTGGAAAAATTTTTATTTACAAATATCCAGGAATATCTTTATAATATGTGAAATTGTATATGTGATAAAAATTGGAGTTTCATGGAAGGCCCTCTACATAAAAATTTACTGTCTTCAATATCTAGAAAACATCAATAATTTTTCAGATAAATACATTACAAATTTTGTCTTTTTATTTTCTTTACAGTGTCTTTAGAAGAGTTGAAGTCCTTTAATTTTGTTGATGAACAATATATCAATATTGTCCTTTTGTGATTTATGTTTTTGTGTCCCTTTAAGAAATTTTTGCCTAACCCTAGCCATGAATATTTTCCTATGTTTTCCTTTTTAAAGTTTTATAGTTTAGCTTTTACATTGTTCTAGTTGTCTATTTCTGCATAAAACATACCACAATTTAGTGGCTTTGAACAACAACAATATTCATTTGGCTCATGAATCTACAATTTGAGCCAAGCCTGGTGAGAATTGCTTATGTCTGCTCTACTCAGTGTCAGCTGGGACAGCTGGAAGGCCAGGGCTGAAAATCATCTGAAGCTTCATTCATTCACATGCCTGGTGGTTTATATTGTCTATCAGTTGGGATCATAGCTGAGGTTATTGACCAGAACACCTACATGTGGCCTGGACTTCCTCATGGTGGCTGGGTTTAAACAGCATCATGAACAAAAGAGCCAGAAAGAAGATGTCATACATCTTATGACCTTGACTCAGAAGTCAGGCAGTCACCTACATTCTCTTCTTAAAGTAAATTGCTAAGTCTAGTCATATTCAAAGCTGGCCTATATTCAAGAAGACTCAGCATTTTGAAAGGAGGTTAACTTCACAGATGTTTTTAAAACCACTCTATACTTTTAGGTACAGATCCATTCTGAGTTTTTGTTTTTTTTTTGGGGGGGGGGTTTTGAGTATAATATGAGGTAAGGCTTACAGTTAATTATTTTTCCAAAATGGATATTCAGTTCTAGCACCCTTAGTTGAGAGGACATTTCCCCCCTTTGAATTACATTGGAATCTTTTACAAAAATAAAATAAGCACATATGGGCAGATCTCTTTCTGGAATTACTCATGTGTTCTATTGATCTATATGATTATTCTAAGGCCAATACCACTCTTCCTTGATAACTGCAGTTTTATAATGTCTTGAAATCAGTCCTCCAACTTTGTCCTTCATTTTCAAAATTGTTTTGGCTAATCTAGTCCTTTTACATAGTCACATAAATGATAGAATCAGATAGTCAATTTCTAACAAAAAAAAATCCTACTGGAATTTTGATCAGATTTGCATAAAATCTATAGATCAATTTAAAGAAAACTGACATTTTAACAATATTGAGCCTTCCAATTCATGAACATGATATATTGCTACATGTATTTAGGCATTTTAAAATTTCTCTAAGGGTGTTTTTTTGTTTGGCATATTTTCCATTGTGCAGGTTTGCACAAATGCTATTATGTTTTTCCCTATTTTACATTTTAAATGCTTTTTAAAATTGTATTTTTAAAATTTCATTTTCCATTTGTTCATTGCTAATATATAGGAATATGCTGATTTTTTGCAATTTGATCTTGTATTCTGAAACTCTTTTAAATGCACTGAATAGTTGTAGTAGTTGTTTTGTTTTGTTTTTTTTGGTAGATTTCTTTGGGTTATCTGTGTAATATTCCCTTCCAATATGTATGCCTGTTACTTATTTGTCCTACTTTATTACATTGGCTAGAATCTACAGTACAATGAGAGCTGAAGTCTTGAGAATAAACCTACTTGCCATTTCCTAATCTTATGGGAAATTTTTCAGTTTTTTTACTAATAAGTGTGATGTTAGCTTTAAGTTTTTCATAGATGAGATAGATGAAAAAGAGCTTTTTTTGATAGAAAAGGATATAAGTTCTTTAATATATAAAGATCTTTCATAAATCAGAATGACATAGATGAATAACTCAATAGAAACAAGATAAAGTATATGAGGAGGCATTTCACAAAAAGAAATGCAATTGGCCAATAAATATAAGAAAACTGTGTTCACTATCACAAATTTTAAAAGCTAAAATGAGATACATCTTCTACCTATTAGTTTGGTATAGATTTAAAGGTATAGATATATTTTAAGAAAAATTGTATGTATTTAAGGTGTACAACATTATGATTTGATATATGTATACATAGTGAAATTATTACTACAGTCAAGCTAATTAACATATCATATACTCACATAGTTAGAGAAACCTCCTTTCTATTCCCAGTTTGCTGAGAGTTTTTAATGTAAATGGTTATTGAATTTTGTCAAATATATTTCCAAGTAGCATTTATTGATATGGTCATATGACTTTCTCTTTAAGGCTCTTAATATGATGAATTATATTGATTATCAAAAGCTAAACAAAACTTGGATTCCTGGAATACACTCCATATGACCATTATATATTGTCCTTTTAATATATTAGCAGGTGTACTTTGCTTTTATTAAGAATATTTATATCTAAGTTCAGGAGAGATATTTGTCTAATGTTTTCTGTTCTTTTAGTAATATCTGGTTTTGGACACAGAGTAATGTTGAAACTCATGAGTTGGTAAGTGGTCCACAACTCTTTTATTGCCTCAAACAGTGTTAACAGGATTGGTACAGTTTATTTTTAATTATTTGGTAGAATTGACCAGTGAAGCCATCTTTCCTAGAGTCGTGTGTGTGTGCTGGAAAATTTTGAGTTACAAATTCAATATTTTAGATAAATACCAAAATGTTTAGATTTCCTATTTCTTCTTATATTAGATTTTGTAATTGGCATTGTTTAAGAATTTTTTCCATTTCATCTAAGTTGCCCCATTTTGTGTATAAGGTTGTTTATGGTACTGCTGTATTATTTTTATTGTTGTTAATGTAAGATACATCCTGATGCTTCCTTTTTCATGTCTGATACTGGTAATTTGTGTCTTCTCTTTCTTTCTTGTTCAGTCTAGCTAACAGTTTATCAACTTTATTGCTTTTATCAAAGAACCACCTTTGGGTTTCATTTAATTTCTTTATGTTTCTTTGTTTCTACTTCACTGATTTTCTCATTATTTCTTTCCTTTTATTTATTTTTGATGTAATTACTCCTCTTATTGTGCTTTTTAAGGTAGAAGTTTAGATCACTGATCTTAGATATTTCTTCTTTGCTAATAAGCATTTAAATATACATTTTTTTCTAACTGCATTAATGTAACCCATAAAATTTGATATGCTGTATTTTCATTCAGTCAAAATACTTTTAATATCTTTTGTGATTTCTTCTTTGCTCAAAAGTTTATTTAAAGGTGTGTTATTTTCCAAATATTTGAGGATTTTCCAAATTTTTTTGTTATTGATTCCTAAAAATTCCGCTTTGATCAGAGAATATTCTCTTTATGATTTCAATCCTTCTAAGTTTATTGAGATTTATTTTATAATGCAGCACATTGACCATCTTGGTGAATGTTCAATGTGTACTTGAAAAGAATGTATGGTCTACTATTATTCAATGAGTTGTTTTATAAAAGTCAGTGTCGGGCTTCCCTGGTGGCGCAGTGGTTGAGAGTCCGCCTGCCGATGCAGGGGACGCGGGTTCGTGCCCCGGTCTGGGAGGATCCCACATGCCGCGGAGCGGCTGGGCCCGTGAGCCATGGCCGCTGAGCCTGTGCGTCCGGAGCCTGCGCTCCGCAACGGGAGGGGCCACAACAGTGAGAGGCCCACGTACCACAAAAAAAAAAAAAAAAAAAAAAAAAAAAAAAAAAGTCAGTGTCAAGGTCAAGTTGGGTGAAGTCTTCTACGAGCTTACTAACTTTCTGTCTGCTTCTATTAATTAATAAGAAAGACTGTTAAATTTTCCTACTAAAATTGTGCATTTATCTATTTCTGCTTGCAGTTCTATTAATTTTTACATAACACATATTGAAACTCTTAGTAGATGCATAAATATTGGGGATTTTTCTATCTTCTTGATGAATTTACCTCCTTATTATTATGAAATGATCCTCTTTATTAAAAAATGTTTTCATAATTTAGGTGGTAGTTGAAACCAAGGTTTGGAATAATATGTGAGGGTGGAAGAGGGGAGTACAGAATGAGAAAAGACAAAAAGGTTAGCAGTAGAACCCTGAGAAACACCAACATTTAAGGAGTTAGCAAAAGAAAAGGAGCCCATGACAAGAGACTAAAATGCAGCCAAGACCAAACTTGAAGAAGCACCATGAAAAAGTAGTGCTACAAAAACAAAGAGAGAATTTTAAGGAGGGTATGTTTAACAGTATCAAATGTTTCTGAGCCACTATTTAAGATGCAGTCTAAAAATTGACAATAGAAGGCAGCTTTGAGGAGATTATGGATAACCCTAGCGATGAGTATTGCAATAATGAGTCAGATTCATAATGGATATCAAAGGAAGGGAAAAGAGCTCAATATCTTGAAGACTTATTAAGGGGAGGGTCATGTGATGGGAAAAGTTAGATCATGTTTATGTATTGATAAAAGGAGAATCTAAAGGTACAGAACAAAGTGGAGACCGATTATGATCGCAGTGAGAAGAAAATATGTCTTGCAGATTAAGTTGACTGGAACTAGGAATGTAATGTAATGCCAGTATTGACATAATCATAAAAATAGCATATTATCACTCTGAATAAACTTCAATTACAATCATTTGTACATCTCTTAAGGCACTATTTAACTTTATTTTCTTCCTAATTTTCATTATCAAAGAAATACTACTTTTGATACATCTGGCTTACAACAGAAGCACTCAAGATTTATCAATTATTTTCCTTTGGTTTCATCAGTTTCCTCTTTGTGCAGTGCTATGCCTTTCCAAACAAGGATGTCATGTTTTCCCCTAGTGCTAATGTATACAACATGAAGAAAATATGTCTCTCAGTAACATTCTGCACATAAATTACATATTTTCCATCACTTCTAATTTGGAACAAAGTTTTGTTTTGGCTGACATAATCTAAATCTAAAATTTGAAGGACACCATAATTGCAACAAATTATAAAATGTTACTGGTATAAGTAGAAGTAGTAACAAACCACGCATTTTTCTCATACACATGTCAGTGTGTAATTTTT
This sequence comes from Mesoplodon mirus, assembly GCF_964341445.2. NCBI lineage: Eukaryota > Metazoa > Chordata > Mammalia > Artiodactyla > Ziphiidae > Mesoplodon > Mesoplodon mirus. The sequence continues at coordinate 77,629,970 of NC_138980.1, forward strand.
TTAACATCTTTATTGGAGTGTAATTGCTTTACAATGGCATGTTAGTTTCTGCTTTATAACAAAGTGAATCAGCTATACATATAGTTTGTACATACATTACATATTCTTTAACCTTAATGACGTATCTGATTCTTTGTTTAGAGGGGTAGAGGCACTCTTTGCTAGTTACTAAAATGCTGCTCTAGTGTTCTTCATTTTTAAGTCACAGATAAGCTTGAGAACCTGACAGAAATTATGTTCCATGTTCCTAGAAGAAGTGCATATACCTACATATATGTACAATTTTGCGTATGTTTTTAGAGTTAAAAAAGCACCTTATTTAGGGGAACATAAACTTTTTTCAACATTGATGGTAATGTCAAAGGAAAAATAAAAAGCATAGTATAGGTAGCATAGCACCATAATTCACAAGCATGAGTCTTAGTTTTGGAGACAGTTAGATTTTGATTCAAGTCTAATACCTAGTACTTAGCACTAATTAGGTGATGCTCTTGGCTAAGGTGCTTAACAACTCTTAGCTTAAGTATACTCATAGGTAAAATGGGGTTGGATCAAGGATTAAAACAGATAAAAAGTTAAGTACATGACCAGTACATATAATATAGATAATCAGTGTTTGTTTTAAATACCAGGAAAACTACTTAAAGGAATGGTTCTTAAAGGCATAAAAATTTTTAATTTAGATTTTCTTTTCACATTCACATCTGTTAGGCTTGGATTAAAAATCTAACAGAAATTTCATCTCAAGCTTCAACTTTCTAATTGCAGAGTTGAATGGACGAAGCATCACTGTGTTAGATACACACTGCTCAGGTAGAGCCCAGCTCTGATGTGGCAGGGGCAAGCTTCTAGGGGTCACTCACAGACACCAAGTGACAAGGTGCAATTAATGTCAGGGAACACAATTAATTATCATTAGTATTTCAAGTATCCCATAGAGTGATGTGTTTTAAAAGATTGTTCCCAATATTAGTGAATCAAAAATTAATAAACTGAAAAGATGTTTACATTGCCAGAAAAAAGACACACATATATATTTCAAAAACAAGATAGGATAATTGAAATATAATTTTATCAAACGACCTGAGTCATCCTCCTATGTTTCAATCATCAAAGCTAAAAATATATATTTTTTAGATTTTAAAATGTATTATGAGGTAACATCACAAGGGTAATCCTGGTCACAAAGGCAATTCATTTTGGCTCATATTGACATATTTGGCCACTTACAGTGGTATTCTCCCCAAAAGCCTTGTAGTCTGAGGCACAGCCTCACTAAAGAGGGGGAGGCTTTAATTTGAATTTCCTTGTCCCTTCTCTGATTTCAACCAAAAACAGTTTTCGAAGACTGTGTGCTGACCTTGGAACATAAGTCTAGACAGAACACTAAAAATTGCCTTTAAAAGATGCCATGAACAGTATCCAGATTATCATCCCTTGAATAGGTTAGACAGTTTATTGTGCCAAAATCCTTCTATGTGTGGTTGTACCGAAAGCAGGTGCTTCTATGGAAAATATATCCAAGACCATTTCTGTCTCCGTTTACTTTGAGCAAAGCCAGCTTTTAATTTTAAAAGTACATGCTTAGATGTCTCTAAGATGTTTTACTGACTTAGTATTCAAGTAACTTCTGACCGAGGTTAAGGGAAGGTATCTTTCTCTGAGGATCCTTATCATTTTAAATGTTTTGGGAAAACTCCACCCTTCTGAAATGGAGTTCTGTTCAGGGTATGAAGATTTTAAGGATATCTGCCTCCATGCCAGTGTTATTATACAACTATTTTTTATTTAAATTACAGATTCTTTTTTGTCTCTTTCTCCATGAGAGGCTGGCACCAGATCATCCCCTGAGTAGAGCAGACATTCCAAAGGATGTACTGCCAGCAGTAATGGAAAGCTGGATACAACTGAATGGTATAAAATGGTACCTGAGATGCTTAGAAAACTGTAAAGTTTAATGCTGCACACCCGGAGCAGATGCCAACAACCACAGCTGTTGTTTATACGTAAAAAATATGAGTGTGTGTATGCTTTTAAATTCATGGCTTCTTTTTTTATTTTTTGCTTATGAATCTCTGGACATCTGTCTTTTAAAATGTCTTGTTTATAGGGTCAACAATTTCTGCCTAATGAGATGGGCCAAAAGACCTTTAATCAGTCACAGACTCACAAGGAAAATGATAATGTGTCCCAAATAAAAGATTGAGTGGAATTATTGCTAAAATATCTTAAATGTTCTCCAATAACATTTGCCAAACATAATTTATAATACTGACTGGATCTTTCGTCCCCTTAGGAGTTGTACACTCATTTGAAGTAAATGTATATCATCGAAGCATTTTGAAATTTCAAAATGTTAAGCTTTTATTGAAAAATGTTATGAAGAAAAATATTAAGAAAAAATTTCCGTAATTTAAACAAATGGCGTGATGCATTCACCGGACACCCAACCGCTGTAAATAACATTGCGCATATTGAAGGACACATGAGTCAGGAGATGAAGCAAAATCCTACTTTCCCAGAAAATCTGTGTTTCACAAGGAAGGAGACTTAACTTTTCTGGAAGACTTGGTCTTTGCACCTTCAAAGGTGATTTGATTATTCATTAAGCAACAGTGCCTTAAATCACAGAATTGTAGTGAAGAATAACTTTAAAGCATATGGAAAATATAAATTTCCAAGGCCTTGAAGACAAACATAATTTACGTAATTTCATAAGAAAAGGAGGGTACATATGGACATACCATGCAAAAAAATTGTAAAGAAACAATAACATGAATTGATATTACACTTTGGGAAGCTATCCTTCTTAAATGAGACTTTGAATTGGGAACAAAGACCCTGATACCGGAGGACCAACTATAGTGTAGCTGATTTAAAGCAACAGGGGTTTAAACAGTCACAATATATTATTTTCGGTAAGTACACTTCTGGAATGTTTCAGTTTGGATTAAGCATCCTGAAACATGGATTTAATTAAAGGAGCCCTTCAGATAATTATGGGACTGATTTTCAAAGGCATGCTAGATGATTCAGATTCCTTGTAACATTTTGAGCTGCATCATTTAAAGCCTGGTCTGGAAGGGCTATCCTCTGAGAATTTACCATTTTCCAAGAACTAAAGAAATTTCCTGGCTGAATGTCTAGAAGTCAAAAATTGGGATTCTGAGCATCTTTATCATAAATATTATCAAGTTTGAGCAACTTTTATGAGTCTCTTAGGAAGGCCTCAAAAGATACAACTGGTATTTGACAGGACAAGGCAACATACAATTTTCCAGAAGCTCGCTAAGAATTTTGGGACCCCTCTCAAAATTCTGAACAGTGAAGAGACTCCTATGGACACTCAAAACACTAAAACCTCTCTGCACAAGGAAAGGTAAAAATGGTGCTCTTCAAAAGGAAGTTTGTGGACCGCCCCCCTCCCAGGAATGGGAAAACAAGTTGTTGGGGTCTGGAAAGAAAACAGTACAATTTCTATCTATATTTACTTTTTAACCTATTAAAAAAAACTTTTATGTATCCATTTAGTATGCACCTAATAGAGACGAAGAGTAGCATATGAATGTAATGTAAAAATGGATATACATACGTTTAGACATATGATCAACAATGTTTGTCTAAACGGATATCACAGATTCTGAGGCAGCCCCCCATTCTAGGACCTCTTAGCCACCTCAGTATGTGGGGTATCGAGTCAGTGGGCCTGCTGCCTGCTACTGCCTGATGGCAAACTGGGGCAGTCAGCTGTCCTGTTGGATACAAATCTGGTGGGTTGTGGACTCATTCATCGATTCAACAAATATTTACCAAGCACCTATGAGATCTAGGGATGAAAGAGTGAACAAAGAAGGCACACCTTCAGCTTTTATAGAGTTTATATTCTAATGGGGAGAAAGATAAACAAGCAAGAAAATGAGGAAAACGAGGCAGCATCACATTCTCCTGACTTGACACAGGGGCATCACCTGTGTGATATTCCTGCCAAAAATGTTGAACAGGACTCTAATTATGAGAAAATGATTAAACGCATTAAAATTAAAGGGTATGTTCAAAATTGCTAATAAAATGAAAGACAAAAAGAAGCTGGGGAGCTGTTCTAGATTAAAGGTGACTAAAGATATAATAACATGTAATACGTGATTATTGCTGGGATCCTAGATTGAAGAAAAAATAGATATAAATTTATTGGAACTGAGTAATTTAAATATGGGCTGAAGATTAGATAATAGCATGGGACCAATATAATTTTTCTTGAGTGTGATAATTTTATTGTGACTATTAAGAGAATGACCTTGTTCTTGGGAAATGCACATGGAAGTAGGTAAAACCAGGTGAACAGTACAAGGTGTTGGTTGACCTTTCTTGCAGCTTTATAAACTTGAAAGTTTTCAGAATGAAATACTGTAGGATAATAAGTGTGTGTGTGTGTGTGCGCGCGTGTGTGTGTACAGAAATGTAAGGGGATAAAGAGCAATGAAGATGGAGGTAGGGGTATTTTTTTATGTCTGTGATGAGAGAGACCCTCTCTAATACATTGACATTTGAGCAAAGATGAAGTAGCAGGAAGAAGTGAAGAAGCAGACCATGCAGCTACCTGAGAAGCAAGAGTTCCAAGCAGCACACCTGCCATACTTGAAGAGCAGAAAAGAGGTCAATGGGACTGAAGCAGAGTGGATGAGAGGGACAATGGAAAGAGATGAGGTTAGAGAAGTAGCTGGAAGTAAGATCATTGCTGAGCCTTACAAGGCATGATGAGCACATTGGAATTTTACTCTATGGAAGGAAATTGTTGGAGGTTTCTGAACTGAAATATGATGTGGTCATATTTTGATTCTACTGTGAATGGAATTGTTTTCTTAATTTAATTTTAGGATCATTCATTGCCAGTATACAGAAATACAACTGATTTTTGTGTATTGATCTTGTATTCTGCAAACTTACTGAACCCATTTATTTGAACCCATTTATTAATTCTAGTAGTTTTTAAAAATAGATTCCTTAGAATTTTCTAGGTATAAGATTATGTCATGTGCATAAAGAGTTTTATTTCTTCCTTTTCAATCTGAATGATTAGTTCTTTTTCTTGCTTAATTAATCTAGCACCAGCTAGAACCTCCAATATAATGTTGAAATGAAGTGGTGACTGTGAACATCTTCGTATTATTCCCTATCTTAGAGGAAAGGCATTCAGCATTTCACCATTAAGTATGATGTAGGTTTTTTGTAAATGTATTTTTTCTGGTTAAAGAAGTTCTATTTTGTTTGTTGAAAGTTTTTATTATGAATGGTAATTGGTTTGTCAAATGTTTTCTCTATACCTATCAGTTGTTTGTTTTTTTTTGTCTACTGTAATCTATTTTAAGAGGGACACGTTTATGGCTTTTAGGGAAGGGTGGGCAGAGTAAAACAGGAAGACCTTTTAGAAAGTGACTTTATAATAATCCATGCAACAGATTGTGATGGGTTGGACTGTGGTGGTAGCAGTGGAGGTGGTGAGAAGTAGGTGGATTTTGAGTAAATTTTAAATATAGAGCCAACAGAATTTACTGATGGATAGGATATGGTATATAAACAGAATAGACATCAAGAATGACTTTGGTGCTAGGGTTCTAGGGTTTTGTTTGTTGTGGTTTTTTGAGCAAGGATAAGGATGGAATTTCCACTTACTAAAATGGAGAAATTATTTTAAATATAATTTATTTTTATAGCAATTTTAGGTTCACAGCAAAGTTGAGAGAAAAAAACAGAGAATTCTCATATGCCCTCTCCGACATACATAGCCTCCCCAACTATCAACATCTCCTTACCTGAGCGGCACATTTATTACAACAGATGAACCAACATTGATACCATTGTCAATAAAAGTCCATAGTTTTAAATTAGGGTTTACTCCTGGCGTTGTAGTTCTATGGGTTTTGCCAAATGTACAGTGACATGTATCCACCATTATAGAATCATATAGAATAGTTTCACTGCTCCCCAAATCCTCTGTGCTCCACCTAGTCATCCATTTCACCTCCCTTAACCCCTGGAAACCACTGATACTTTTACTGTTTCCACAATTTTGCCTTTTCCAGAATATCATATATTTGAAATCATACAGTATGTTGCTTTTCAGATTGGCTTCCTTCATTTAGTAATATGTATTTAAAATTCCTCCATGTCTTTGTGGTTTGATAACTCATTTCTTTTTAGTACTGAATAATATTCCATTGTGTGGATATAACATAGTTTATTTATTGAATCACCTGTTGAATGACATCTTAGTTCCTTCCAATTTGAGGCAATTATGAACAAAGCTGTTATAAACATCCACATGCAAATATTTGTGTAGATACAAGTTTTCAACTAATTTGAGTAAATATCAAAGAGCATGATTGTAGGATCCTATGGTCAGAGTATATTTAGCTTTAAGAAAACTGCCAAACTGTCTTCCAAAGTGGTTGTACCATTGTGCATTCCCAAAAGCAATGAATGGGAGTTCCCATTGCTCCACATTCTTGCCAACATTTGGTGTTGTCAGTGTTTTTGATTTTAGTTATTCTAATAGATGCATAATAGAAATTATACACACACATGCACATGTGAGCACATACACACACAAAGTTAAAGTCAAGAATGAATAACCAAATCATCACCTTTTGGACTCGGCAACTTTCCACAGAGAAATTTGTACTAAGTTGAATCCCATCTCATTGTATAAGATGGGAGCACTGTGAGATAGTCCACTTTCATAACTACAAGTAAAAAGTCATGCCAGAGTTACAGGTTTGACCAGTAGTGCTATCTTATATAAGCAGTAAGACACAAATAATTTACATGGTCTGAATAAATTTACACTGTGGTGCCACTGTGTACATGTTCTTTAAATAATCTCCTTACATTTTTAGGGTTCTAACAGAACATCTTGTAAATGCAAGTTGATAAAGATCTGCAATGTTTTCTTTTATGATTTCAAAAAGCATTCTTAAAGGACCTTAAAGATATTTAGACAGAATCTCTCATTTTCTACCTGAGGCATCTGAGGTCCAGAAAGTTTAAGCAATTTACTCAGCTTGTGCTTTGGGTAACTTGCTGTAGAGCAGCTATAAGAACTCTACTCCACACCCTTTCCATTTTACCATTGTGCCCCTTGAAATTAACTGTCAATAGTGCTCTTTAAGTTGCAAATTCTGCTTGCCTTTATTTTTTTTTAATTAACTTATTTATTTTTATTTATTTATTTATTTATTATTTTTGGCTGCATTGGGCCTTAGTTGTGACATGCGGGATCTTCATTGAGGCATGCGAGATCTTTTTTTTTGTTGTCACACACGGGTTTCTCTCTAGTTTCGGCGGGCTACCTCTCTAGTTGTGGCATGCAGGTTTTTTCTCTCTAGTTGTGACGCAAGGGATCCAGAGTGCGTGGGCTCTGTAGTTTTGTAGCACACAGTCTCTCTTGTTGAGATGCGCTAGCTCAGTAGTTGTGGCGTGCGGACTTAGTTGCCCTGTGCCATGTGGGATCTTAGTTCCCCGACCAGGGATCGAACTTGCGTCCGTTGCATTGGAAGGCAGATTCTTTACCACTGGACCACCAGAGGAGTCCCTGCTTGTCTTTCTTGCCTGAGCAATTACAACTTACCTACAGTCTCCTATTCTGTTCCATAAATGTTCCATTTCCTTTCAAAATGATAAAGCTTCTACTTATAACAGGAAAATTGATGAGAGCGAAGAAAATCCTAAAATCATGACTATTGGTAGAATATTTTCACAAATTTTAGATTCATGTTCCTTAAATAAACGTCAGAACCTGTAATCTGTGTATCTGAATTGTTAAAGATTTCCCCACCTCTCTTTTTCTGTCATCCCCTTTTCTTAAAAGCTGTAAACCTTCCTTTCTCTTAAGTGAGCCCTGGTGTCCTGTCTATGCTTTTCCTGTGCTTTTGGGTCCCTTCCTTCTCCAGCAGACTCTAAGTTCACAAAGATTCATACTCTGATGGTCATGTCTGTAGACATCTGCCTTTTACGTTACCTTTCTTTTCTAGATTTATATACTTCACTTTATGCAAATCCTGAGATTCTAATCTACTTAGAGTTAACAGTGTACATTAGATCCTTCACCTAGTAATAAAAAGAAAATATTACTTCCAAGTCAGTTATAAAATAAGGAATTATATTAGCAAGAAGAACAGCAGCAATTAATTCTCTGTTATTAAGGAAATTAAAGAAATTGGCACCTGAACAAATATAAGAAACGTATTGTGATAAGAAATCTATTAACAAAGATGCAATTAATGTGCTCAAATATGAGATTGCTGAAGTATTAGGATTTATCACTAGGAAAATATAGAGGCAAATTGCCATGGATAGCCTCTGGGTAATTAAGAAATAATAAATAAACAAGGAGCCAGCAAGTAACTGTGAATGAGAAGATGCAGATGTTTCGTAGAAATAAAACATTGTCTTAATGTTGCTGTAACTGTACTTAAACATAGTAAGTCTACACAATGACAGACTATCCCAAGACACTAATGGAAAAGAGGTTATCATTATGAGATATTTATGATAGTGAGGTTCTGCCTCAATGTCTAATTGAAATACAAGACATATGTTCAGCAGATATAATCATACTAAAAATGGGACTCAAACATAAAAAAAATATGATGCTACTAGAGGTGAAGAGGGTAGGTTTTATGAAGATATGAAAAAAAGTTGGATTAGAAATGAAAAATAAACCAGTTATCTTAGATATTAGTCACTGACATTTAGTTTTATCTTATTCACTTGGGCTATTTTGACTAGTCATTCGGGCTATTCTGTATATAACATCCAATGAGTTCAATATTTGAACTTTTAAGAAAGTAAAATGACAATTAAATTTTGAAAATATAAATAGATGCTGTAGGTTTATTCCTGTGATAGACTTCTAAGTATGTATCACTATTCTAGACTGTTTAATGTATTTGATTATTGAAAACCAGCATTTAATGCTGTACTGGGCAGAACTGTATTCAATAAGTTGAAACACAACTTATTCTGGGGATATAATATTAAAACATTATTTTGTCTCCCACTGTCTCTTAATTTTATTTGGTGGGGCTAGATTTTCCCTGTCCTTGGAAGAAATAGTCTCAAGAGAGACGTTAAAATGTCCAGAACCTTTTAATAATTAAAACTCTGATTTACGGGCCTCCCTGGTGGCGCAAGTGGTTGAGAGTCCGCCTGCCGATGCAGGGGATACGGGTTCGTGCCCCGGTCTGGGAGGATCCCATATGCCGCGGAGCGGCTGGGCCCGTGAGCCATGGCCGCTGGGCCTGCGCGTCCGGAGCCTGTGCTCCGCAACGGGGGAGGCCACAACAGTGAGAGGCCCGCATACCGCAAAAAGGAAAAAAAAAAAAAAACCTCTGATTTACAATTAAGGCATCTTCTGCCCTTTCTGTAGCCCCTTCTCAGCTCATAGAAATATGACGGTATCTTCAGCTGCCTTCTGCAAAAATCTGTTCATCCCTCAGTCTAGGATGCCCTCTTAGGACCTTCCTTGTGTTGACTTTCATCTCCACACCTTATTCATGGGTAACATTCCCTAGCCCCAAGAAAATCTGAAAGCAAGACCTTGAATGAGGCCACTCTCCATTGCTAATTGCCAGCATGAAGCCTGATATCACTCATTCTAGGGATTTCACAGGTGAGAGTAAGACTTCACTCTTAGAATGGTCTCATTAAAACCTCCTCTCTACATCTGATACTTAAGAGGCAATACAGCACCATCCCTACACCTTTGAGAGGAGCGATGGCTATTCACAGCACCCAGTGTTCTCTCCTAAGAAATTTTCTCCTTGTACCCTCTCCTTAAAGACCGTTTTCCCAAGCTTAATGTTAAGAAGTAGTAGCCTTTCTCCTACAGTATCCTGCTGAACACTCACTGCTACAAAGCCAATCTCTACCATAGTCACACAATTTGGCTTCTACCGCATGGGTTGTTACCAGGAATCAATCATTCTGCTACAAAACCTATTATTCCTGTGACTATGAAAACAAAGTTTTGTCAAATATTATGTAAACCAGTGAAAAATGAATGCAAAAAATCATTGCTTCTTTGAAAGTTAGTTAAGTAATTTTTTAATAATGGCAAGTCACTATAAAAAAGATATTGTTAATTTAAGTGTAAGTGATAAAATGGAATAAGACTGGAACAAAAATGCAGAAGGATTCTGCACTCAGATTCCATCACAACTCTCTTTAAGTTCTCACCCCTCTAAAGAAACTAAACCTGAAACTTATATGCGAGGGAGCAAAATGTCCTGATGTATTTAATGAACACCCAGGCAATGTTCAGCTTTCTTGCTCTGCTCTGGTTGCCTCTGAGAACCAAATTGAATTCTAATAGCGCTGTTTCATCTCCTATGAACCACAAGCAGTGCGTGGATTTAGGTTAATATTCCTCTGCACACAACTTACTGAAAAATAAGATTATTTTTGACTGCAGTCAATTTAACTTATTTTGCTGAGTTTCTCCTTTTCTTAAATAATTCTTGATATTGACTTAGATCTAGTATATGATTTTTATATTTCTTAATTTTTACTGACTGTTGAGAGATGAAAAAGTTTTTTTTACATATCTAAGTTTACCAGTTTTCCCTTGGAAAGAGAAAACCAAATTGCCCATAGCCAGGTAGAAACCCAGTTTCCTTAACTTTGATGTAAGTTTACTGAAAAAGTAAAATTCAAGATCTCAGAACTTCATATCAGAGATTCTAATCCTTGTGTCTAATCTGTATTAGCTAGAGTAAGTAAATTAACTAGTAAATAAATCCTCAAATCTCAGTGGTGTACAAAATGTAAGTTCATCTGTCACTCATACAGAGTTGAATTCTGAGTTCTTGGTCAGCATCATCCAGGAACCAAGGTTTTTCCCATTATGTGACTTAGTCTTTCCTTAAGGCCTGGGAATCCCCTGCTGGATTTTCTGCATACACCCAGGAAACTGATGAAGAGAATAAGAATGGGAAATAGTACAAGAGGTTTTAATGGACCAGGCCTGAAAGAGGTATACATCAATTCTATCCATGTGGCATTAGATGGAATTCAGTTGCCTGGAGACATTAAACTGCAAAGAACAGCAAGATATACAGGACAGCTGTGTGTCCTGGAGGAAAAGGAGCAAGTATGAGTGAGCAGCTTCTACAACAGAAGTCCTCCATTGTATATAATATTCCCAACACATGGTGACAAACTTATCCTGTGTCATGAAATTTAGAAGTAAATGTGAGGAGGTAAGAGGAAAATTTTCTCTCTTCTAAATTATATTGCTCTCTTTAACATAAAGAATTAAACTGAGTTTTTCCTGTAATATACTATAATATATTCTGGATTATTGCTATCAATGAGCAAGCTATTTCATGGCTATAATGCACATTGAAACTCGCCTTCCATAGTATTACACATGTAGCTATGTAGTAATATATAGATATTACTTCTATAGGAGTTTTTTAAAATGCTCAGAAAATATGACCTCTTAGGAAAATAAGCCCTGGGTAAAGATGATTTTTAAAGCAAATTTCATTGTTATTACTGATTTTCGATTAAAGAAGTGTAAGTTGGTGGATTGACTTGTTTGAATTTTTTAAATGAATGAAAAATAAAAAGGTTTTTATAATATTACACAAAGACAAATATAGATTACAGAAACAGTCTGTTTATTTTAGACTCTAGAAGACTGTATGAAAACCAAATGTGATATGAAAATAATAGAATAATAATTAAAAATATGGAGAATATACTTCATGCAGGTTCATCCCAAGGAAAACTGAGCTAGAATTACATAAATTTGAGCTCTAAAAACATTCTTTTTAATTTATAATTTGGAGTAAAATAACCAACCCAATTTGATGAAAATATTCAAAATGATTAATTTAAGATGTTTCACTAAAAATTCTTTAAATGTCCCAGGAGAACATAATGTTTTAAAGTATAATCCAGAAAAACTTTAAACTGTGAAAGAAAATATCGCAATTGTATATGTCTAATATTTTTAACTAATATCCAGTAAAAGGACATTATATATCAAATAGCTTTAATGGACTCTCTTTATGGAATGCCCCTGCTACAGTCCCTTTAGAAGAAAGATAATCTATTTGTCTTTCAGTCTTCTTTGAATGACCTCTTGAGAACAAAGAAAATTATGCCTCTTTGGCTGCATTTAAAAAATCATTTTCCAGTCAGTAATGCTTAATTCCCCTCATCCATTTATTCATCCTAGCACAAACCAAGAATATTCTGGCATATTTCAAAACTAGAGGGTTGGATGGGGAGCATCTGATAGTTTGTTCTTTGGAACCATTATCATCACTGGTGGAATAATGATTCTTTTGACCAGAAAGGTTGGAGAACTGTAAAGGCCTGGGAAACAGAAGTGAATTCAAGCAAAACACTGTAGTAAGTGAGATTTATGTCTAGCATTCCTGGTTGTTTCCCTTTCATTATTTAACCTCTTTAAGTCCCTCACTGTGAGGCTCAGCTTGGATGTAACTTCAGACAGTGCACCACAATCTGGACCTTTTCTTCCTTTGTTCTTTCATCTTGGGTTCCATTTCCTCTAGCTCTCTGTTATCCTAGATGACATGTACTAATATAATCAATTAAACTTCAGTATATGTTAGTGCACATCAGTGCCTTTGTGTGTCACTCCATCCACAACCATTAGTATTTTAACATAGACCTGTAGGATATGAAAACTTTTGTCTATCTCTTGGCAGCTGATAGAGAACTCTGAAGGCATAGGTATAGGAGGACCACTTCACAGCCTTCAAATTTGAACCAGATCTGTGCCACAGTTGTGGCCTTCTTCTTCCATAATGGGCCATTATTTTTATTAATATTTCCTCCCTAATATATAATGGGAGAGTGGGTTTATATGAAGGGAACAATCTCCTATTAGATAATTATATAATTCATATTGTAAGAAGACTAGTTAGTTTGTTATTTTAGATTACTCCTTGTTTTAGATGATCTTCTTAAGGTGATGGTCACAATCTCAAATGCCATTAGGAGCTAGATAGGTGAAGTGAATGTGTGATCCTGGCAGTACACACTTCTACTTAGAAGTATTTAAATTCAACTGTCTTAAACATTATGCTGACTAAATTAAACATGCTTGCATCCTCTGCTGAAAGGCCAATAACAACAAAGCCACACCTCTGTGGTAAGAGGAGGCTTAACAGGTGGATGAAGTAATGTTTTAGATTCTTGACTTTAGGATATAAGAATTGAGGTCCCAAGGGACACAGAAGTTACTCCATCTCCCCTGATCTTAATGATGGAAGAAAAAGCGAGCTATCCAGTCTGTAATTAAGAGAAGAGAGCTAATATCCAAATAGTACTATTCTATGTTTTAAAAAATATATCTACGTATAAACAGATGGTGAGATTATGGGGTTTTTAATTTTCTTCCAATGTAATCTTTTTTAATATATTTATTTATTATTATTTATTTATTTATTTTGGCTGCATCAGGTCTCTGTTGCTGCCTGCGAGCTTTCTCTAGTTGCTGTGAGTGAGGGCTACTCTTCGTTGTGGTGCGCAGGCTTCTCATGGTGGTGGCTTCTCTTGTTGTGGAGCATGGGTTCTAGGCACGTGGGCTTCAGTAGTTGTGGCACACGGGCTCAGTTGTTGTGGCTCGCAAGCTCTAGATCACAGGCTCTGTAGTTGTGGCACACGGGCTTAGTTGCTCTGTGGCATGTGGGATCTTCCCGGGCCAGGGCTCGAACCTGTGTCCCCTGCATTGGCAGGCAGATTTTTAACCAGTGCACCACCAGGGAAGTTCCTCTCCCTTCTAATTTAATCTCATTTTCAAGTGTTACACAATAAAACAGTACTGTTCTCTAAATCAGAAAACAATGAAGTCTTTGTTTATTAAGATCAATGTTTACAAGACAATGTTTATTCTAATATCTTTATAGGACCTTGCCCAAATGGTAGGCATTATGATCGTTGTAACCACAGGGGTGTGAGAGCCAGGATGTGAGAAGTTTCCTGAAAACTATGGGTGCCTGCACTTGACTCCAGACAGAATGCAAAGTGGTGCACTCTGTAGTGATCGACTCAGAATTGTGTGCTTTGCACACCAAAATGGCTGTATTGCTTATACTGTCTCTATATTTTTCATTTTTCCCCAGTCATTTTGAAGTTCCAGCCCGTGTAAACTGTGCTAATGGAAAAAATAGAAAGAGCTTCTCTCTATATTTGAGCAGAAGTTTAGAGAAGGACAGACTCCTGGAAATCCAGCTTGGAGGCTGCAGCTGTGACTGAAGACCACCAAGAAGGTAAAGTGAAAGCTGAAAGGCAGTAAAGTCCCTTTTCCCATGTAAATAACATTCATAATTGTGATATTTCATCATATTCACAGGTTCCAAGGATTAGAAAAAGAAATCTTTGAAGGGGTAGGTATTTTAGAATTCTGCCTACCTAAGACCCTAACCAATATTCCGAGCTGAATCAAGACAACTCCTTCCCTCAAACCACCTCCATAGTGTTCTGTGTACCTTTTCTTCCCGAATTTCTTCTGCCTATAATGAATCTTTCCCTTTATACTCCACTACTCAATCTCACCTACCTAGGTCCTGCTGATGCTTCAAGGTCAACTTCAAAGGGCTGTTCCATCAAGAATCCCTCTCAGGGTGACCTGTTCCCTTCTCTTACTACCCATACAGCTCAATGTATACATCTCTTTTGATCCTAATTACATTTTTTCTCAGTAGCTAAAGACAATATATATTTATTCTAGTTCATACCACAGTCCAGTGTGAGTTTTCATTGGGGGGTGGGGGGACATTCTGTGTGGTCATTCAGAACTTCAAGTTCAACCCTTCAGGTGTTTGTGGGTCCTCTCCAATCAACTAGCAGAAAGGTAAACAGAGAGTATAGAAGATTACCCATGGGGGGTTTATGTGGGTAAGCCCTGTATAAGCATGGATCCCAATACTTTTTAAATTAAAGCATAGTTGATTTACAATATTATATTACTTTCAGGTATACAACATAGTATTTTTATAGATTTACTCCATTTAAAGTTATTATAAAATATTCACTATATTTCCTGTGCTTTACAATATATCCTTGTAGCTTATTTATTTTATACATAGTAGTTTGTATCTCTTAAACCCCTACCCCTGTTTTGGCCTTCCCTCTTTCCCTCTCCCCACTGGTAACCACTAGTTTGTTCTCTTTGAGTCTGTTTCTGTTTTGTCATATTCATTTGTTTTATTTTTTAGATTTATTTTATTTTTTATTCTTTAGATTTACTTTTTGTATTTAGAGGATGTGCATAGGTTATATGCAAATTCTACACCATTTTATATAAGGGACTTGATCATCCTCTGATTTTGGTATCTGTGGGGGATCCTGGAATCAATCCTTCATGGATACTGAGGGACAACTGTATACACACTTGAGAATGATTTAGTAAATGTAATGGATATGATAAAACTTTTATTTTAATTTAGTCCTCATCAGTTATTAAAATCTAAGGATAAACCTTGACTTTGTAATAGACACATGGAACACTTTAAAAAAAATGTTACCACATATAAGTGATAACATACAGTACTTGTCTTTCTCTGTCTGACCTATTTCACTAAGCATAACACGCTCCAGGTCCATCCATGTTGTTGCAAATGGCAAAATTTCATCCTTTTTTATAGCTGAGTAATATACTGTCATATAAGTATATACCACATCTTCTTTATCTATTCATCTGTTGATGGACCTTTAGGTTGCTTCCACATCTTGGCTATCATAAATAATGCTGTGAATATTGGGGTGCATGTTTCTTTCCTAATTAGTGTTTTTGTTTTCTTCAGATATATACTCAGGAGTGAAATTGCTGGATTATGTGGTAGTTCTATTTTCAGTTTTGTGAGGAACCTCCATACTGCTTTCCATAGCAGCCACACCAATTTACATTCCCACCAACAGTGTAGGAGGGTTCCCTTTTCTCCACATCCTCGCCAACATTTGTTATTTTTGGTCTTTTTGATGTTAGCCATTTTGACAGGTGTGAAGTGATATATCATTGTGTTTTGTTTTGTTATAAATGTATGTATGCATGTATGTATGTATGTATGTATGTATGTATTTATTTATGGCTGTGTTGGGTCTTCATTGCTGTACACAGGCTTTCTCTAGTTGTGGCGAGCAGGGGCTACTCTTCGTTGCAGTGTATGGGCTTCTCATTGTGGTGGCTTCTCTTGCTGAGGAGCATGGGCTCTAGGCACACGGGCTTCAGTAGTTGTGGCTCACAGGCTCTAGAGTGTAGGCTCAGTAGTTGTGGCTCACGGGCTTAGTTGTTCCGTGGCATGTGGGATCTTATGGGACCAGGGCTCGAACCTGTGTCCCCTGCATTGGCAGGTGGATTCTTAACCACTGTGCCACCAGGGAAGTCCTGTCATTGTGGTTTTGATTTGCATTGCTCTGATGGTTAGCAATGTTGAGCATATTTTCATGTACCTGTTGGCCATCTGTATGTCTTCTTTGGAAAAATGTCTATTCGGGTCTTCTGCCCATTTTTTAATCAGGTTGTTTGGCTTTTTTGGTATTGAGTTGTATGAGCTATTTATATACTTTGGATATTAACCTCTTATCGATCATATCATTTGCAAATATTTTCTCCCATTCAGTAGGTTGTCTTTTCATTTTGTCAATGGCTTCCTTTGGCTGTGCAAAAACTTTTAAATTTACTTAGGTCCCATTTGTTCACTTTTGCTTTTGTTTCCATTTCCTGAGGAGACTGATACAAAAAATATTGCTATGACTTATGTCAAAGAGTGTTCTACCTATGTTTTCTTCTAGGCGTTTTATGGTTTCTGGTCTTACATTTAGGTCTTTAATCCATTTTGAGTTTATTTTTGTATGTAGTATGAGAAAATGTTCTAATTTCATTCTTTTACATGTAGCTATCCAGTTTTCCCAGCACCATTTATTGAAGAGACTGTCTTTTGCCCATTGCATATTTTTACCTCCTTTGCCATAGATTAATTGACCATATGTGTGTGGGTTTATCTCTGGGCTCTCTAATCTCTTCTAATGGTGTATGTATCTATTTTTCTGTCAGTCCATGCTGTTTTGATGACTGTAGCTTTGTCATACAGTCTGAAGTCAGGGAGCATGATACCTCCCGCTTTGTTCTTTTTTCTCAAGATTGGCTGATCCTAATTACATTTTACATTTCATTTTGTTTAGCTTTTTACTTAGTCCTTGGTAGTGTAAAGTGATGCAAATGCGAGGAAGGCTGTGACTATGTCCTCATCACATTTGAGTGTCTCTACCATTTAGTCCCTTGTCACTAGCTGAGTTATCACATATTCAATATGGTATTCATTGAAAAGAAAGAGTTCATTCTTTTCTCCAAGGGACCAATGGCTTGAGCCTACATGCAGGGCTCTCCTGATATGTTCTATGTGTGTTACTGCATGCCAGTTTTCCCAGGACTTACCACAGTGCAGGGATGATATTTCTTTACATTGCCACCTCTAACATGAAATGCCTTGAGGACAGGGACTGCACTTTAGTCATTTATTCCCTCATTTGGCACAGGTTATTGACCTAGTTAGTGCCTTAGGCCATGTATAGAGATACCACAATGAACAAAATAGACCTCGTGGAACATACAGTCTGATGGGAAAAGCAGACGTTAGGAAAACAACCACAGAAACAAATGTATACTTACAAAGTGCAGTAAGATATCTGAAGGAGGGACTTCCCTGGTGGCACAGTGGATAAGAATCCGCCTGCCAATGCAGGGGACACGGGTTCGATCCCTGGTCCGGGAAGATCCCACATGCCTCGTAGCAACTAGACCAATGAACCACAACTACTGAGCCTGTGCTCTAGAGCCCACGTGCCACTAGCCTGCACGCCTAGAGCCCATGCTTCGCGACAAGAGAAGCCACTTCAAGGAGAAGCCTGTGCACCACAACGAAGAGTAGCCCCCGCTCACCACAACTAGAGAAAACCTGCACGCAACAACAAAGACCCAACACAGCCAAAAATAAATTTTAAAAAATTAAATCTTAAAAAAAAAAGAAATCTGAAGGAAAAATGAAAGATGCTATTAGAGAGAATACCAGGGAACCTTGTTGAGGTGGAGGGGCAAGTGGTGGCTTCCTTGAAGAAGTGACATTTAGTCTGAAACCTGAAAGAAGGACGGGAACTTTTCAGAAATAGACATTGGTAAGAATGATCCAGGCAACGGTAGTATAAGGAGAGGAGATGATGTGAATTGAAGCTAGGGAAGTAGAGAGTCAGGTCATTTAGGGCCTCATAGGGGCATATTGAGGATTTTATGTGGCTAGACTGAATTTAAAACAAACAAACAAACAAACACAGGTAATAGTATAGCAATGGAATGGAATAACCTCTGGGAAGACAGGCAGAACAACAGAGAGACCACTACAATCATCCAGGGCACTTGCTATCCTCAAGTGTCTTGGGACACTTAAACCTTTCTACTGAATAGTAACTAGACTCCTGGGCTACCACTGGGCAGAGAGACTCCTACCTCAAATATTTACTTTATTTTGGTTGTAAAGACCTTAAAATGCTATCCAATAATATTTTTCTGGAAGCTTAAAATATGTTTCTCTCAGGTCAGATAATCTGATGACTTGCAATGTTTATGTGATTCAATTAAATGCCATGTGTAAAATACCTAACACATCAACTGGCCTGTGTAAGTGATCAAAAAATATTAAGTCCTTTGTGCCTCCTCTTTATGTGAGCCTCTGCACAACATTGTCTATTGGTGCCACTTCATTTAAACTACGATTTCCTCTCGGAAACCCAATACAGTCCAATATTCAAACGTTCTAAGTTTTAAGAATTCTATTACCACATAAATTGTCCAAAGTACCTCAAGTTATATATTATTCATCTATGCACACAAGTGTAGTATAATCATCAATAAAAGTCACCATACAATCATTATTGACATGATTCCTGAAAAGGGTAAAGCCCTAGTGAACATTCTTCTCAACTGGCTCTATACCACACTGCAATGAGTTCAAAGTCAGTAAGACAGAAGTGATAAATGAGTTAGCATGACCCAATATCAATAAATACTCTGTCTACATGGATTTTATCCAAGACAGTTCAAAAATTTTGAGGAGTAAAAAATAGGCCAGTGGCAGAGTTCCTGGAAAACTAGTATATTTTGGGAAAGTATGAAAGACCTATAATCAGAATAACATCCAAAGAGCATAAAGTAGGTGAAATTAGAAAGACTGAACTACAAAATGTGAAGAAAATCAGTATGAGTGACACACTGAATAAATTCTTGTTGAAATAAGAGTGAACAAATTTTACTGATGATTACACTTGTGAAGCATTAGACATTTCAGTTGATTTACAAATTGATGCAGTTATTGACTAATCTTGGATTATAGGTCAGTTCTGATATGCCAGAAATCTTTGACTTCATTCCTCCTCCAAATCTAATCTCCACCCTTCTCCACCTTGCTCACTATCTAGGGAAGCTGACTGGCATGGATTATACCAATGGGCTCCCAAGTCCTCTGGCTTCCATTTTGGTTTGGCCAGTAAGAAACTGAGAGTGGGAGGAAACTGAGGCCAGTAGGAAACTGAGAGTGGGAGGAAACTGAGGCCAGAGTATTTGTTTTCCTAATTCCCATTCTGTTCTTTCACCTTGCACAGCCTATGTCCCTTGACAGAAGGTCACTTTTCTCTTCTAGGTAGCTGCTCTATAAGATAGTCTCTCCTTCTAGGTTTTGGTAATATCCTCTTCCCATTGTCCATTCAGCTCTAGGAGTGGTGAAAGCTTGTTTCTGCTAGCTCCAGGTTTCTGTCCTTTCTTTCCCTCATTTTTCCCCACTACTACCCCCCCCCCACACACCCCTTTGTAATTAGTCTATTTTATAAACTCTTCTCAAATTATGCTAATTTGAGTGTGATAGCTTTTCCCTTTGTGGTGCTGCCTGATAACCCATAATTGCTGACAAACTATTTCTACTAGACCTGTGTTTCTAAAACTTCAGCTATTCCTGTAAGGACTCTGTAGTTAGAGAAGTCTGAGCAACTTATCTTTGATCTTGTGCCATAGCACTGAGTTCAGAAACATCCCTGAACCAGATTTGAGTAGCCTGGGCTAGGGAGAAGGTGATAGATGGGGGCTGTGTTCCTGACCTGAGTGTCCTTTACCAAAATGTGCTCTGCAGTCGTATTGTACATGCACAACACTGAGACTGATGAGGTGCACCTGGCACCTCATGACAAGGGGATATCCAACACACAGCCAAACCAGCCTACCTATAAATGGCTCTGGCCTTCCATATTTAAGGTAGACCTGGAGGAGGCAGATTAGCTTCCAGAAGCTCTGATTTGATCTTCAATGACCCGTGTTACCACTTGAAACTGTCTGACACCCTGATGAAGATTTTGAGGTCTAGGAGCTTATATATCTACCTGACCTGAGAAATGTTTCTTTTCTTTCTGTTCTTAATTGTGGCTGCTCGGGCTTCACTCTCCATCCTTTGACTATGTCAGCTTTATCTAACATACCACAGTAGTCTCTGCATCTGCTCTCACCATCGATGGAAACCTACTCTTTACATTTGTCAATACAGTAGTCATGTGGCTTACCATCTTCATGATTTATGCCTGATCTACATACTTTTCAATCAATTTTAAATCCACTCCTATTTTAGTGAATATTGCACTATGTAAAATATCAGTAAAATCACAGATTTGATATGCTAGTTAAATGATTTCTTATACACATTAAGATAAATACCTAACACTTGAGTTTCTGCTAACATAGTAAGCTAAATAGTTGGATCACCCTTTCATTGAAATCAACTGAAAGTCTTAGATTAAAAATAAAATAATCTTCATAAAAGCACAGATAAGCTGGCAGAAAAGTAAACAATTCCCAGATGCTGCTCTAAACCTAGATTTTCACAGCCTTATATAGTCAGGAGTAAGAGATAAGGATAAGCTTCAAAGCCCAATCAAAAGGGGGAATCTAAGGGGAGAAAATTTCCTCTCCTTATAAAACTTGGCTCTCAAGTTGTGAACTGCTCAAGGGTGAGTAGAAATAAACTCTCCTCTATATAGACACTAAGAAAGGAGGGGAGTGGATTATTGTTAAAAATCTGGGACTGGAAGGTAGCCTCTTCAGCCTGAACCTTTCCTACCCAGGCAGACCAAAATTTCCCAATTCATAAATGTAATTCAGAGTGATCCAAGAATTATAAGGCTATCACAGCTTAGCTGAAGCAAATACAGTCCTATCCGGAGGGATCACCTAGATCCTAGGCTCAAAGAATTTCTCAAAACAAACTGACAATAAAAGTGATCAAATCATAGTCAAAAGTAACTAGTCATACAAAGAAATAAAGCTCTCTGAGGAAGAACAAGCAAAAAGAACAAACAGAAGAGCCAGAAATACAGGAATTTTGGAAACTAAAAATATCAGGACACAGGTTCTGAAAACATTATACTCATCATGTTTAAAGAAATAAAAGGCATTAATGAAAATATCTGCAGATATTAAGACTACAAGCAATGACCAAGCAGCTTTTTAAGAATCAAGTAAAACTTCTAGAAATGAAAAATATAATGGTAAAAATTATAAATGTATGGATTTAATATCAGTTTACACATATCTCAAAAGATAATTAACTGGAAGATAGATCTGAGTTATCCAGAATGTACCACAAAGAGGCAAAGAGAAAATAAGGGACATGTAGAATAGAGTAAGAAGACTAACATATATCAAGACAGTTTCATATGGAAAAAAGAGGAAGGGCCAGATATAATTATTTGAAGATAACAACATTTGAGAATATTCCAGAACTGATGAAAGACATCAATGCTCTGATTCAAAATACCTATAAAATGCCAAGCAGGATAAATAAAAAGAAATCCATATCTCTAGACTTACCATAATGAAACTTCAAACACCAAAGGAAAACAGAAACTTTTAAGAACCACCAGAATTTAAAAAGCAAAACAAAAGACATATTATTCCCAAATGAACAACTGTTAGATGAATAGCTGATACACAGAGAGAAAATAAGTGTCAACCTAGAAGTATAAAACTAGCCAATATCTTTTAAGAATGAAAGTAAGGGAATATAGCCAATGTTTTATAAGAATGTTATAGTATAATCTATAAAAATATTGAATAAGTATGTTGTACACCTAAAACTAACACAGTACTGTAAATCATCTAAACGTCAATAAAAAACAGAAAAAAGGAATGAAAGTGAACTAAAGACATTTTCAGGCAAATGAATACTAAGAAAGTTTGATACCTAAAGACCCTTAGTAAAAGAAAATTCTAAAGTATGTTTAGTAGGTAGAAAATTAATGAAATTTTCAAAAAATAAAAAAATAGGAAACAAGTCTAAAAGCAATCCTCTTGTAATAATTCACAAAATAAATACACCTCTTATAATATTGATCAAGGAAAATGGGATGAAAGCCCTAAAACAATGCACAGAGAAGAATAAATGCAAAAAAGAGACATTAATAAAACAAATCACAAGAGAAAACCATGAATCTCTTTAAACCAATAAATTTAAAAACTTGAATGAAATAAGCAATTATCCCCAAAATCCGACCATAAGTAAATTAACTCATAAAAATTAAAAACCTGAATTGGCCTTTAACCTTTCAGGAAATGGTATCAGGAGCTAAATATCTTTCAACAATAACAAGAGTAATTCCTACCAGGACAAGATAAACAGGCACATTCTAACTTATATCAAGAAAAAGGTAATTCTTCTCTTACACTTACTGTTTCCGAGAATTAAAACTCTAGAAAGAGTCTAAAATCATTTAATGAGATGAGTATAGCCTCAAATACCAAACTCTGACAAGGATAGTACAAAAACATAAAATTAAAGACCAATGTTACATAGGAACATACATTTAAGAAGCCCTAATATAATATGAGCAAACTGATTCCAACAATATATGCAATGCAATATACCACAACCAAGTAAGCTTCATCACTGCAATGCAAGCCTGATTTAATATTTTAAAACCCATTACTGTAGTTCACCACTGTACCAGCAAATACAGAAATGGCATTTGATAAAATACAAACCCATTCAAAAACAAAACCCTTGAGGTAGAAATAAAAAAGAAATTCCTTAACTTGTTAATGCTTATATACCAAAAATCTTCAGTAAACAAGACACCTAAGAGTGAAACAGCAGAAGGAATTCCACTGCCACTGTGCCTAAATTCTTCCATCACTCACCATTTCTCAGCCCAGGAAACCATGCTTGCCGCTGCATCTCAGCCAAATGCCCAAGGCACGTTTCAAATGGGTACCTGTGGTATGTTAGAAGGTGGTAAATGGCTTTTTCCTTTAAGAAACCTTCAGTTTTCAATAATTTATTATTACCCTCACAGCAGAACACTTTCCCTCATTTCCTGGCCCAGTAAGATAGCCCATGGTCTCAGCAGTACCTCTGGTGTGTTTTAACCCCAAGACCCAGAGCAACAGCAGCCAATGGGTACCTCTCACTCTCTAAGAAGAGCTTTTGTTTTTGTGGAAATTCAAAGTGCATATGGAGCTCTTAGAGTTTACCTTCTACATTTCTTCTGTAATCTAAGAATCCTAGAGAAAGTCATGTCATAAGCACATACTAAAAAGGCTGCATTTGCTTTCCCTTCTTTCCTTTACCTCCCTCTGACCACAGAGGTTTTTAAGCATTCTTTAAGATCCTTTCTACCTCACTCTCATTACTGTCTCCTAATGGACCCAGAAGCCACAATACCTTCTGATAGCTGGCTTCATCTTAGCCCAACAATTTACCAACAAGGGCAAAAATACTGATTCAAAGAAACCTCCTTTGAGGGTTCTAATGAATCTTTGGAACAGATGGGTGCTGCGGAACATGCTCAGCAATCCTGAATGTGGACCCACAAGTAGTGGGAACAAGCCCAGGCCACTACAAAAGTTAACAACAACAGTTAATGTTTATTAGGCTCTTACTAGGTGCCTGACATTGTTCTACTGTTCTAACTCATTCATTCCTGAAAACAACCCTATGACACAGGTACTATTATTGATCTCATCCTGTATATAGAATAGCCAAGTAACAGAAAGGCAAAGTCACTTGTCCAAGGTCACATTGATCCTAAATGGCAAAGACATGACTTGAACCTATATAGCAATTTAGAGTTTCCACTCTGAACCACTCTGCTAGGTTTCAAGAAATAGCATAGCTTCTTTATTTTCTTCAAATAAACTTAAATTACTTCCTGGATCCTCAGATGGAAGGAAATCTCAGTCATATTGGGGCACCCAATCAAATGTTTGCAGTTCCATGGGTTGTGACTCATCCGGGGTGCAGGACCAGCTAGACTCTTACATACAGTGGATCAGAATTTTACCCTAAAATGTCACATACGTGTCTCTAAAACAGTATTTCCTCCAAATGCCCACCAACTTGAACTGTGGGGATTTTTATTTTGTCAAGTTTGTAGGGCCTTCTTCCCCTTTAGGCTTATGCAAGAAGCCCAGAAGCATATGTAGGCCAGGACATTTGGGAAAGCTCCCCTTGCTCTAATCCCCTTGGTCTGTAGTCCAAACTGGTTGCTACAGTTGTGCTCATCGTCCCATCCTGCCTGGTACCCTGAAGTCAAAGACTTTGCTGGTGAGATGCTGAGTTTGAGCCCAGGGCCAGTACCAAGATGGAGCACCATAGTACTTGGTACCCAGCCTCAGAGGAAACCATTCATCCAGTCCCCTACAAGCCCCGACAGTCCCTGGAGTCCTGGGAGGACAGCAGGGCACAGAAGGCCTCATACATCTTTCCCCATATCCAGTCCTAGGTGAAGCTCCTCCCCAGCTTTGCCCAGTTCCTGGAAGTCCTCCTCCACTTAGCCAATCTGATTTCACTTCTCCATGAATCCACCTTTAATAAAAGCTCTCAACATGTATTGTTTTTTCTTTGTCTGGCAATTTTTACTTCTGGCTCTGCTACACAAAAGCCATTATCAACTTCTTAAGGTAAGGAAAAAATATTTGGCCACTATCTTGGAAAATGAAAGGAGAAATTGCCTACAGCAAAAGGACAAAAGAAAAATTATTATTTCAATAAATTATCCTATGCCTTATATATATTACTTAAAAATAGTCCTAATAGATATAGCCGAAAATATTAATAGTGTGTTTCATGGGCTCCTGAGCTTTTAAATTACTTTTTATTTTTTTTAATCATATTTTTCAAGTTTTTTATAATGACTGTATATTTGCGACTTTTTTCAAATGTTGATTTTTTCATTTAAAAGTGTTCACTTGGGGTTGTTGTTAACTAATTCAAAAGTTAAATGCTTCCTTCATTTAAGAATGTCAAGAAGACTTTACATTTTGAAATCAGGCGAATATATCTCTGTAGTGTATATGGCGTGTGATTTTTAGTGAACAGTGACTAAACACACAGGTTCTATATTAACTTAAAAAAAAAAAACTTCAGGGAAAAAAAACTAAAAATACTGATCAGTTCCTGGGAAAAAAAGAGGAGGAAACAACCACCCAGTCACTGAGAAGTGGGAAAATGAAAGTCACATCCATTGGGTCCCCATTCACATAAAAAAATGGGACTCAAAAACCACTTCAGTTTGTCCTATCTCACCTCAATCACTTTCTTAGATGAATACGTTTTTTTCATAGTTCAAAATATTAGTAGAATTCAGAAACAATGAACATTTTATTGTGGTGGGACTAGTACACTTTATATCACTTCCAATGACATCAAGAACAAGCCACGGTTTGACTAGTGAGATTAAAATTTATCTCACAGCTATTCAACCTCAGTGCATTTGGGGGTTTATAACCAATTTCCCAAAGTAGATTATCCTTTCTGATGCTGAAGGTTAGACAGTTTGGAGTGTGTGTGTATGTGTGTGTATTTTTACAGAAAAGGAACAGACCACCCCTGAAGTTGGGATATTTCTAACATATTTTGGGGGCACAAGTAGTTTTTCCAGAGGTTGAGGAGTAAAATTCCCAGAGTGCTGGAATTTTCCATATTCTAATGGTTTTTCTAGAAGAATAGAAAAATAAGTTTCTTAAAGAATTATGTTGCATTCTGAAGAAAAGTGTTGAGTCAACTGGCTTCCATACATAGTTTAGCTGTGAGACACTAATTAGAATTCTCATACATTTTTCAATATGGCTTGTTACCAGTGCATCCTTGATATTGAGTTGGTCAGAGTAATCAATTGCTTCTACCCTTGGTTTTTAACTATAATTTACTGTTAATTTAAATTCAATACTACCAGTTTAGTTTATTAAAGGCTGTAGTGACAGATATTTGAATCAACAGTGAATCTTTGGTGAGGAAATGGGGAGGTTAGGATTATCCAGTAAGTTATATTTGAAATATATATGGTATACATTTCAATATAAATAATTCACACCCTATTGCTAAAGTAGGTGTACTCAGTATCCACTATCTCTATCACTTACCATCACCACTCCAAAACAGAAAGTGCTTAAACAGTGATATTCACTATTACTAAGGTCCTTTACCATTGTATAATATAAATGGGTATGGCTTTTTATTAATGTAAAAAGCTTTACGAAAAAACTTTGATTGCCACCACTCTATAATTTCAAACTTAAGAAAAATTAATTTAAAGAGAGGAGGAAATCACCACCACTCTCAAATAAACTCCTTCCAAGCACCTTGAATATTTTCAAGGTAAAAAATAAAAACACCAAAACAAAAAACCAAGATATATTTTCTTAAAGATATATATAATTTTAATGCTGAGATAATTTAAGATGTTAATGTAAGAAAAGGGGAAAAATTAGGACCTCCTCCTTATCTCTTATATTCACATCACTTTTTTGTTTTTAAATTATATTTGTTTTAAAACGTGTCTGAATTTTAAACTTTTATTCAAACATTGGATAGAGACAAAAAAATAAGAAAGATAATTTTTTGAAGATTATAAAATTAGGGGTTTCCCTGGTGGCGCAGTGGTTAAGAATCTGCCTGCCAATGTAGGGGACATGGGTTCGAGCCCTGGTCCAGGAAGATCCCACATGCTGTGGAGCAACTAAGCCCATGCACCACAACTACTGAGCCCACCTGCCACAACTACTGAAGCCCTCACGCCTAGAGCCCGTGCTCCGCAACAAGAGAAGCACCTCAAGGAGAAACCCACTCACTGCAACGAAGAGTAGCCTCTGCTTGCTGCAACTAGAGAAAGCCCGCACACAGCAACGAAGACCCAACGCAGCCAAAAATAAATAAATTAATTAATTTTAAAAAAAGATTTAAAATTAGATTGTAGAAGGAATCACAAACAGAGCCATCAAGGTAAAAAGAAATAGCTGCATAAGCAGAGAATGAGAGCAAGGAATACCTCAGGAAAGTTGTGTTAAACTTCAATGACCCAGTGAAGCACACCTCCCAGGAGTCTTTTCCCTATGTGACTCTGGCCTTACATGTGAGTAGCTTTGGCAAATGGGATGCTAGCACCAGTAAAGTAAGCAGAAGCTTGATAAGTGCTTGCACATTAAGACTTGCACTCTTGGAATGCTCCTTCTTGGAATCCAATACTAGGGACGTCCAAGAAGCCATGCAGGAAGGCCCAGGTGGAGGACAACTGAGGCCCCAGCTAAGTTCCCAGCAAGGGGCCACTACTGGTTGCTGTTCATACAAATGAGACTATTTTGGACTTTCTAACCATCCCAGTGCCCCAGCCAACCCTACGTTAAGCTGAAGAACTTTCCCAGTCATACCGCAGATTTATGAAAAAGAATAAACTCTTATTGTATTAAGCCACTATGTAGACAAACAACTCCAGAAAGGCCTGACTTATCCTCCAAACAAGCAGTATCCCCTCAGTGGCAACCACCAAGTTCACACCTGCTATATTGAACAGATGGAAACTGAAACCCATAAAGGTTTTTGACATATTTCTCAACTAAAGAAAAGAAAATGCGCTATTTTTTGGAAAAATTAAAGTTATACCATTTCCTAGAGAAAGATTTAGAGTTCACATCATTAAAATTTTGAATTAAGTAGGCCAAAAGTTATCTGCTCACACTTAATTTTGTGATACAGTGTTTGAAGGAGAATTAGGGGGATGCATGTTAAGACAGTATGATCCATGGACAACTCAATTCAGTAAAGTAAAAATTGAATGGTCTTCTTCAGAAAGGAGATAAATTAATGATCAAAAAGTACATGAAAAAGTGTTCAGTATACGTCTGGGAAATGCAAAGTAAGATAACAATGAGATCAATTACACATCTACAAGATGGCTAAAGTTAAAAACACTAAATGTTAGTATATGGAACAACTAGAATTCTCATACATTATTGGTAAGAGTGACAAATTATACAGCCACTTTGGGAAAATCTCTGGCAATTTTTATAAAAACAAACACCCAAGCCTGTAATCTAATAATTCCACCCATAGGTAGTTATAATAGAGAAATTAAGATATATGCATATAAAAAGAATTGTTTAAGAGTATTGATAGAAACTTTATTCCTAACAGCAAAAAATTTGAAACAGTCTAGGTTTCTATCACTAAAAGGATAAATAAACAAATTGTGTTATATTCATACAATGGAATGCTACCATGGTGGTCATGAATAGACACCACTCAGATCTGCTGGGGTAGGCATAACTCACTGACAGCCCCAGCTAATCCCCCTCTGGATCAACTCCTATGTTTCTCATGGCTGCTTCTAGTAGATGACTGGATGTGGTAGGTATAATAATGGAGACCATGGGACTCCTTTAACAGGCAACTCCGGCTTGAGGACTCCCCACTGGCCTGCCTGAAACTCTCAGAGATACTCTGCAGTCTTCCTACCCATTGCTCCTTCTATCCTCCTCTACATCACAAGTGTCAGACCCACACAACAGTCTGGAGGCTCTTCCTACTTACATTGACCCCCTTCCCTTTAACCTTCACAAGTATTTCCCTCAACTCTTTTGCATATCTAATCCTGTCTTTCTATCTGCTTCTCAGAGGACCAAAACTAACACAATTACTTCATGATAAAAAGAAATGTGAAACACCATGGATGAGTCTCAAAAACATGCAGATCAAAAAAAAATCAGAATCAAAGGAATAATGACTACATGATTCCATGTACATGAAGTTCTAGAGCAGATAAACTAAACTATGGTAAGAAAAAAAATGGCTGCCTCAAGGAGTTAGGGATAGGCATTGACTGGGAAAAGATATGACAGAACTTTCTATGGTGATGATAATGTTCTGTACTTTGATAGTGGTTTGGGTTGCACAAAACTCACTTAATGGCAGGCTTAAGATTTGGGCATTTTATCACATGAAAATTTTACCACAAAACAAAAACTGTAAACAAATACTGAACTCTAGTTGATATGCATGCTGAAATATTTGAAGAGAAGTATATTAATTTCTGAGACTTACTTAGATTCACCAGAAAAGGAGGATGGTTTAATGGGTGGACAGAAGGATGACTAGATGGACAGATACGTGATAAAGACAGCATATTAAAATGTTCA
The DNA here is from genome assembly GCF_964341445.2 of Mesoplodon mirus. Classification (NCBI taxonomy): domain Eukaryota; kingdom Metazoa; phylum Chordata; class Mammalia; order Artiodactyla; family Ziphiidae; genus Mesoplodon; species Mesoplodon mirus. The sequence continues at coordinate 77,659,500 of NC_138980.1, forward strand.
TGGTAGAATCTAGGTTAGAGTATGTGAATATTTGCTGTAAAATTCTTTCAAATTTTCTATATGGTTAAAAATTTTCATAAGAAACCCCAGACACTGCTGATTTTTAAAAAATCCTATTGACTTCAAGAGGCAAGGTACAAAAAAGATGAAAAAATATAATGGCATCAGACTGGAAGCTAGAAGATAATGTAAGGGTAAAATAAAGACATTTTCAGATTAAGGATCTTAGAAAATTTGCCTATAAAAATCTTTTCTCAGTAGGATATGCTTCACCAATACAAAAGAGTAAACTAAGAAGAAGGAAGGTAGGGCATCCAGGAAATGAGATTCAATGTATGGGCAATGTAAGGAGAATCCCCAGCTTAAATGTAACAAAAAGCCCCGGGATGACAAATGTGCACTTGGTCTAGATAACGAACATTGCAGAACAGACAGATCAAAAAGGGATGTTGCTCAGAAAAAAAAAATGAGATTGATAGATTATCCGTTGTACTTGATTTATGATTTTATTGTGAGGAGTTCCATATATCTGAAGAATTTGGTGATTGCTAGCAATGAGTATATATAAAATAAGCAAAAATGTTAGAATTCATTACCAACTCCAAGAAAAACAAAGGGCTTTACAAAAAGTAAAATTCCACTACACTATAAACTCAGCTGATAACAATATTAATATAGTCAAAGGAATGTAGACATTCAGTATTGATTTAACCAAAAATTATGCTATAATTACATTGGAAGTGATAGATAGTATCTATAACTGAAAAATCAAGAAAATTCCAAATACTTAAATAAGCAGATCATTTCAAAATATAGCAGAAGAAGGAGCTAATAGTTGATAATCCTCATCCCTGAAAGCAGAAATGGGGGAAAGCTGCTGTCTATTGTCATAAGCCTTACTTTCTTCCCTGGCTTTTGAAAGTGTGTACATGCACTTGCTTTTATAAAATTTATAATTTAATTTAAAACTTTTTCTATCTAGTGCAACTACAGGTATAGTGAGGATTTATTTTTCCATATCCTTTCCGTTGAAATACCAGACATTCCTTGGTATGTCAAAAAGGAAGGAATGCAAATACTTCAGAAAATAGGAAGACCATAGTGGATTTACCATGTGTGAACTAATTCACTCTCTACATTCCCTGAGAGGGCCCAGAACTCACTTTTTTCACCAAGAAGCTATACATTAGTGAGAATAGCACCAGCATTTTGGAAAGGTATTTTCATAATAGTTCTCTTGGGGATGCTACTGGGAGAAATGCCCAATGAATCAGTTTCCTTGGTTTTAGTAAGATGTCCATTAAGTGGCATTTAATCCTCAGAGGGAAAAAAGGCATAGTTACTATAGCAATCAGAACATTCCAACCTAAGTAGTTTTGGCAATGATAAATCAACCATGGGGTTTCTGGAGTTGAAATAGAAGGACAACCCACTAAAGTCTTATTTGAATTATATAATTGAAAAACTTTTAGGTTCTGGTAAAAAAGACTACCAATATACAAATTATATTCTTGACCTCTCTCCTAATTCCTAGAACAAGGTAATTTAACAGGCCCAAGCCTCTATTAATAAAGAAGGGCCTAGTGATCTTGAAGGATAATAAAACTGTAAGTAACATATTTCAGAGAAGAGATACATTGCCCAGAGATAACAGCTTGTATTTGGGAGTCAGTCTACCTGAATTCAAATTCTGGCTCCACCACTTACTAACTGCGTGACTTTTGGCATTTACCAAGTTAACTGTGTCATAGGGAAAGAAAAAAATTCAAATATTTAGAGAAATATAAGACACTGTCTGAGAGCCAACACTAATTCCTGAGAACCTAGGATTTCTAGTGCTATCCACCACTATCCGTAGAATAAAAACTAATGGGCATTTGTCCACATCAAGGTAAACCAGGTCTTGGCCTCCTAAACAACACTGCTTCTGACCAAGGCATTTACTTTACATTAAACAAGACCCCTGGATACATTGGTTTTATCATGTGCCCAACATCTAGAGTCAAAAAGAGGTGGAATAGGCTAGTATAGATTGATTTAAGTCATCATGTAGGAGAAACACCCTGAAAATTCATGGTGTAGTTCTGTAGATGCAGTAACTATTCTGAACCAGCAAGCAGTAAGTGATCCTGCTTTTCCCAAAGCCAAGTTGTATCAGTCCAGGAATCAAGGGCTGGAAAGATGGTGCTATTCACAATTACCTAACTACTAATTACAGTTCACAAAATTTTTCTTTCCATTCCATCATCTCCAGGCTCTGCTACTGGTGTGGAGATAATAGAAAATAGAGGAATGCTTTCAGCATTTAATGGAGGTGAGACTTCCACTGGGCCATTTCATACTCCTTATGTCATTATGAAGACAGGCAAAGAGAGAGAGAGAGAGAGAGAGAGAGAGAGAGAATTTTAGCCTGGTTTGATTGATTCTAATTCTCAAGGAAAAATAGGATTGCTGTTATACAATGGAAGCAGGGAGGTGAATAAACAGAACACCTTCTCATATTACCAAGTCCAGGGCTTGAGGTTAATCAAAGACTGGCAATCTATTCAGGCAGAACCACCAAAAGCTTAGATCCCTCAGGAATGAAGGTTTGAGTGACCCCACTGGGTAAAGAATCCCAGCCAGCTGAGGCGCTAGCAGAGTACAAAGCAAACAGAAAGGCTTGGTGGAGGAAGAAAGTTATAAATACCAGCTACTGCCTCAAGGCCAGTTGCAGAAACAAAGACTAATGCCTCTACCTATTTTTTTCTTCCCTGTTGAGACATGGCTTTACCTACACTTTTTTTTTTTTTTTTTTTTTTTTTTGTGGTACGCGGGCCTCTCACTGTTGTGGCCTCTCACTGTTGTGGAGCACAGGCTCCGGACGCGCAGGCTCAGTGGCCATGGCTCACGGTCCTAGCCGCCCCACGGCATGTGGGATCTTCCCGGACCGGGGCACGAACCCGTGTCCCCTGCATCGGCAGGTGGACTCTCAACCACTGTGCCACCAGGGAAGCCCTATCTACACATTTTAATAAAGTTTCCTTTTCTTGAGGAGGTTTGTTGGGAGTAATTAATGATGTAATTCCTGTCACTAGTGGCAGAATTCTGAAGTGGGATTGTACAAAACTAGAGAAAATAGACATCACCCAGAGATTCTGGATTTGGAGCTTGAGTCACTTTGGGCTTCCTACCATTGCAGAAGGAAGAAACACATTTTAAGTTGTATGTGGAATAGTTACATTATGTTGGGTGAAGGTATTTTGTAATGTAAATATGTGCAGAAGAACAAATAGAGGTAGCCAAAAGAATAAACTGTAATGAATATTTGTCATTTGTTGGCTACACAAACCCCTTCCAATTAGGAGGGATCCTCATTGTGTGAGCCCTGGAGAGAGACATGGCCCACCTCCTGATACACAGGAAGCCAGGTATGCCCTCGTCTTGCCTCAGCAGCAACCATAGGTACATGTGCCTAGTCTCAGGTGCTGAGCTATTTTCCCCAGCTTTCGTACGTCCAGTGAGTGACGCAGAGATGAACTTTATGGTGCAGTGTCAGTGGCAGGGATGAGTAGTGCTAATAGCCTTACTGCCAGTACACTGTCAACAGTGGACGTAGGGCCGGTGGCAGTGCCCTAACCAGAGCATTTCAGAGGCGAGACCCTGCCTGTGCTCCCACTTCCTGGCCTCTCTTTGTCTCCTACCTTATATCCTTCTAATAAATTCCTTCTCCTTAAATTAGACAGAATTATTTTCCATTACCTGCAATCACGAGCCAAGTGAGACAAAATTGCTTCACTACTTTAGAAGAGACAGCCACTTCATCAGCGCTAGCCCGTCTGAAAGCAGGAAGGGAAGAATATATGGCTTTGTTAAAAGAGACCCTTTCTGCCTGCAGCCAGGAACCAAATACGTCAGAAAGTCAGATAATATTGAGCCAAAATCTCTGCCTCAAGCTAATATAAATGAGAGAAAAGAGAAAGGAGGCAACATCACAGGATTTACAACGGAGACCTGGAAAAGCCTGACCCCATGCCTGTCCAAGGACCAACTCCAGTGCACTCTCTGTTTGACAAAGGTGTCTACTACCCATGCACAAGCTTTGTATGTAATTTCAGGGATTCATGGCTCCCAAAGGACCTTCCCTGTCATAGATGCCCCAAAACAAACAGAGTCATTCAACAGATAGTAAGTAATGAAATGCAGGGATGCTGCCACTAATGGAATCCCCAAATTAGGTATGACTAATGAAACTACTAATAATTTTTGGAAACAGCACAGAATTGAGAATTACATTTAGCAAGACAATGGAGGAAAAGAAGTCTACAAAGTGAACTTCTGTAAATCAAGGCACAAACTCAAAAACTGTGTAAACCGTCCACATAAATAACTTTTCTTTACAATTTAACGACTATACATAAAACAGATTTTGCTACAGAGTGTAATACTTGTATTAACTCCTCTTTACGTAGACAATTTTGAAATATCTTCTTTCCTTTTACAATATCCAAATGAAGTTTTTGTCTTTTCCTCTTCCAGCTTTTTTGTTCCAAATGGACTAGTGCCCAACATTGCTGAAGGGAGAATTTCTCCTCTGGAGTCAGTGACTTCACAGAGGCCAATAATTCAACGTTCCTCTGTTAGTCTAAGTCTAGCAACGGAAATAAAGCTTTGGGCCTGGCCAGCTATTCCCTCAGACAGATTCAGCTAAATTCATTTGAATGTACAGCAAGGCAGTGTGGTGCCCAAATGCGATCTCTATTTCAGACATGCCTCGTGAGCCCCAGCCTTCCCCTGCACTCCCTCTCTCAATACTATCAGCCAGGTCCCCCAAAGCAAATAAATGGAATTGACTTAGATACCTACCTCTCCCCTCCTCACCAGTCCTCTCAAAGCTGTCCACTTCTCTCCATTCCCTTGAGCAGACCCTCATGATATCACACATGAATTGCATGCAGTAGCCCCTCAAGCCCTCTGGAACATCAACCCCGCTCTGCTCCACCCTCAACAGTATGCCTGTTGACTCCACAGCACACCGAAATGACTTTCTTAAAACAGATCATTCTTCTGCTTAAAATTATTCAATGGCTACCCACTGCCTTAGGAAGAAGTCCATGGACCTTAGCATATCCTCAAGGCCATATAGAATGTAGTCCTCTACTGCCAATGGAGTGTCATTTTTGACACTTGTTGCCTTGCAGTTCCACCTGCATTTCCCCAAACTATCCTGTTTCCTTGTGCCTGAGGCTTTGCCTGGGGGAGAGGAGGGACTGTGCTTTGAATGTCTTTTTCTCCATACAATTATTCCCCTAGCTAAATCTACCCCTCCTTCTAACTGCAGCTCAGATAATCGCCTCCGCCAGAAGCCTCATGATTGCTCAAACCTCAGCGCTGTGTCTGAAGCTCTGAAAAGACCATTGTCAAGTTGTAACTGCCTGTTTGTCAGTATCCCCAAGGCAGTAGACTGTATGCTCTTCAATTTCAGCCTGTCTAGTACCCAGTAAGCAATAAAAAACCTCGGAATGAATGAATGATTCATAAGTTTGGGTGCTTTTCTATTATTATTTTCCACTCCATAGGTAGACACATTTTGTAGGCAATAAGATATTCTTCCGTTTTGTTTTCTAGAGTCTCATTCCTGGCCCCAAGACCTTCAAGTTCTACTACTATACTAAAGCAATACCTTATTTATTTATTTATTTTTTATGTTAAGCCGGAAGTAGCCTAGCAGACTGATGAGGATAAAACATTATGGAATACGGAAGATAGGTTTACTACATTTTGAAATTGCACTTTGTCATTTGATATTAAAGAAATAAGAATCTACCACCTTTGAAAAGAATGGAGCTTTCTTGACCCTTCTACCATACCCAGGGGTTATAAACAGTAAACTTTATATACAAACATTCAGCCTAATTTTTCTCAGGAAAATCCCTTGTTTTCTTTTGGTTTTCTGGAAACCTGAAATTCACATTGTCAGCCCCTGGTTGACCACACATTTCATCTTTTCATTCTAATGTTTTTTTTGTTGTTTAAAATTGAGGCCTGAAATCATACACTATTTCAGAAGAGAAATGCACATTTGTACTGAAAATGCAAAGACCTCCAAACTTGTCTTCTCTGAGAGTTCTTCTGCACTTCAAGTAGAAATGAAAGTTTTAGTGGATGTTGTATGTTTTCTCTGAAGCCTAAGTAGGAAAATTACTGTGCAATTGACAAACGTGAAACATTTGTGAATATGTCACCAAATTCCATTTTACAAGATAGCTACTTTCACCGGCAACCCCAATAACATATCTTAGAATCAAGTATATCATCAATATATCTAATTTGGGAAAGTATTTTTAGAATCGTCAATTCTTCGGTATGCTTTAGCTTAAAAGATATGGAAGAGAAAGGATACAAATGGTGTTGGGTTAATTCATTCTTAAAATAGATGTGGTGGAAGTTATAGATGCGATAAGACTGGAAATTCTGGATTCATTTCATTTATTAAAAAGATGAGATATGAAGGGTTTGAAGTTCCCTTTTAGCATTGTTATAAAAACACTATAGCAACAGAAATTCTACTACTATGTATATTTTTAAAATAACAATTTTCTCTCTTCTGCATTTTGTGAACTATGAGGAAATAAGTGAAAACTTTGTTTGTCTGGAAGACTGTGTATCTGTATGACCCTTCCAAGTCTGACATTTTAATTTTGTAAAATTTTTAGCAACTAAGATGTGTTCTTAGGAAAAGTATAGGGTATTAATTTTTCCATTTTAATATAAAATATTTATGAAAGTTATGAAATTATGAATGAAAGCATTTGAACCACAATATTGTGAAGGCTTTTTTATGGTCAAATCTCATAGCTGGAACTTTGCATTAAAAAAAAGAAAAAAAAAAGGTGTTTAAAGGTTCCATTTGTCTTTCAAAGTCCAGTAGTTGCATAACTTTCCATGAGTGTTAATATGAGTTAAGAGCAGATCCTGAAAAGAACTTTCCTAAAGTATTTTTATTATTTATATTTCGTTTGAGACTAGAGGGAAAGTAATATTCCCTGTGAGCAAATGAGCAATGGTTAAAGTGTTTAATGGGATATGGGAAATCCATTAGTCGTTAATATGGGGGAGTCCTAAATTCTAATTTTTGCCTTATCTCTTTGTTATGATCCTATTATTCAAACCTGGGAAGAGGGGTTTGATTGAAAGAAGTCTTTATGAAATTGTCAAGCAGTAGTAAGCTGGATGTGAGGATATGCTATAATTTCCTTCGTGCCCTGCATTAAATTCATTATTAAAATACCAGATTGGTATCAAATGTGAGACTGCAGTTGCATTTGATGTTTATGCATTTTGATACCATTAGTGCATTAAAAGACACTGTGGTTTGCCCCATCTGAGGGAAGTTAACAATTCGCACAGAAGTTTCATATTACACATCTTCAGTTGATCACTCTTAGGGGACTCAGTAAGTGCTGGAGTTTTTATAGAAGATTGAGCTGCCTGGAGTTGAACATAAAGAGACTTTTCAAAGACTACTACCATATTTGGTCCTATTTAAAAGAAGAGACAATGATAATCACTCAGATTTCACTGTTCTGTCCAGCTTAACTGGAAAAAAAAAGTTGATTCTCTATTTCAGGTATTGTCTCGACAAAGGAGTGAGGGTTGTTAATCTTGTGTGAAGTAATATTGTATGACAGTTTCACATTCCCACACAGAGTGACAAAACTGTCATGCCAATGGTAAGATACAGAGTCTTCACAGTGTTTGTTCTACAACATTGTAAAACTGGTGTTTTAACCACAGAGAAATTTCAATACCAGAAAAACAAATCCTTTTACCTTTCCTTTGAGTATCCGATAAGTTATGTCATTTCTTTCACTCTTGTGTAGCACTAAAGAAAAACACACAGGATCTATGATTTTTCATGTTGTATTGGTACACGCTACTCACTCTGAGATCTAAGGACGGCTTCTACTAGATTTTACTTTCAGTACTGCAGCCTCTGGGCATTAGCCACAATCTCACCATTTTCCCTGATTACTCAGAACTGGAATATCAATGAAAAAGAATATTTATTCAAAGTCCACTATTGTAAATCCATCGTAATATCTGGAGCAAACATCATTTTATTGACTACGTAAGTCCAGACTGATGTAATGAGCTGTGAAACCCATGGCAGGCAAGATGGTACAGCAGAAGGAGTAAAACCTCATGGTATTTTGGCTTCAATTCTATTCAAGATCATTCTTTCTTTTTTTTTAAGATTTTTTTAATGTGGACCATTTTAAAAGTCTTTATTGAGTTTGTTACAATATTGCTTCTGTTTTACGTTTTGTTTTTTTAGCCATGAGGCATGTGGGATCTTAGCTCCCTGACCAGGGATCGAACCCACACCTCCTGCATTGGAAGGTGAAGTCTTAACCACTGGACTGCCAAGGAAGTCCCCAAGATCATTATTTCTTAGCTGTGTGAAAAAGGAGGGTTATTGCCGATTAGTAGTCATTTTACCCATCCATTGTATTTCCAATTTCCCAAAGTTAAGGGTAAAGTTTCAACCATTTATCACTATCCTCAAGCTCATCATTCTTCCCCCTTTTTGATTCTCAACACATTACAAAGTCCTTAATAACTGAAAAAAAAAATAGATGCACTAGGAATGACCTTAAAACATTTTTAGTGAGCCTCCAATTGTGCCTGTATCTTTTCTGTATGCATCTCATAGTAGGGTATATGTGTACATGAAGGTAAGTGGCAGAGTACTGGGTTCAGAGCTTCCTGGAATATTAGTTTTTACTGAAATGTTTAGAGAAAAAAAGATCTGAATTACTGAACTTGTAAAAGTTGAACAAACACATGCAAGTAATATCAGCAAAGTGTGGCTTTTCCATGGTGGCCAATCTTATATTTCTTTCTGGGAACCTGAAGAGTGGAAAGTTTTTATTAGTAGCATTTAATTAAATAATCTGGTTTATAATATTTAATAAAATTTACATTATTGTAATTGATACAATTTTTTACATTTAAAACCATGTGAGAAATGTAACTTAATTTTTCTATAATATATATACTCTGAGATAAACATATCGTCCCAACTAGTCCTGAACCATCATAATTGGGTTTTTGATAAAAATAGGAATGGGAAGATCTCTGGGCTGCCAGTTCAGATAGTGGCTGAAGTACAGTATACATCTTTATCATCAGGGGTAAACTCAAAATAGTTAATGAGCAATAGAGCACAGGCACCAAGAATCAAAATGGATGCTGGCCACTACAAAGTTCCGGTGTGTACTAGTCGAATGTCATCCCTGGTTTTCATATCAAAAACAGAGTCAACATGATCATGCTGGTTCCAAGAATGCCAGACCCACAGAGGCCTCTAGCTGAAGTGTGTTAATCATGGAACCATAGAAGTAATAGGTAGTAAGATTTTACTAGATCTGTATAATCAAAAATATTCTAGAGACCAACTTAAGCTATCCACACTACAGAGTCATGGTCTCTGAGCCCATTTTCCAAACTTAGAGGCCCTTGAATAAGGTCAAAATCACACATGTTAAGGAAGGATTTACAGTAACACAATACATAGGTTCTCAGTCCTTCCTCCCAGTCCTCCCCAAAGAAACTTAAGATACTCTGCACTGTGAAAAACCAAGGAAGGGAATCACCAAAACTTTTAGGTAGTATTGAATACTGAGCTAATCTTAGTTCCAGAAACCCATTAAATCATCATGGTCTGACAGTCAGAGTAAGGCTAATAGGATAAGTGCCAAAATGGAGTACTTGCCCAAGGCCAGTAAAACAACAAACCCATCCAATGATTATTTTCTTAGCTTATTGGTGTGTATTTGAATGGACATCTTTGGCCACTGGCAGAATCCCTACACTAGCTCACTGACCCACAGGGTAAAGGTTTATAGTAGGAAGGGCCAAATGCAAGACATCAATGTTCCTCAATCCAAGGTCTAATATACTAATTTCCATAATACATGCAAATTTCAGGCATTTAACCCAATAGCAGTGGATTTCTTGCTCATCTGACAGTCAAGTATGGGTGTTCCTGGATGGTGACATTCATTCACATAGTGACTCAGAGATTCAGCACTTTTGCCTCTTAAATCTCTGCCATTCCCTAGAACATTGTTATCCTCTGCATCCACATGATAGCAGGGAAGATGTAAGACTGCAAAAGCAGCACAAGATTTCTTAAATACCTTCCCCTGAAAATGGTATTGATAGCTTACATTTCATTAGCTAGATCACAGTCACATGATCACACCTAACTAACTACAAAGGAAGCTGCTAGACAACCTGGAAATAATTCCAGGAAGAATAAAAGAATAATTATTTCAGTGAATAGCAAGTAGTCTGCCACGTGGGAGAATTTCAGAGATTTCTATCATGTCAAACATTTCAAAGATGAACTTCTTCCTAAACCCATATCAATAGATTTATTGGCAACTCCTTTTGATTGGATGACTGAGGATGAAATCTGGTTTGGTTTTCAGATAGTTCTCCAAGCTTTTCTCCAACAGCTAATATAAGCTTCTATTGAATTATGGTCCTACTTACTTGTGGCCCTGGAAGACAGTGGAGAAAGGCAATCCTTCCAATGGGCAGTCTTTTGAATTGCACCTCTTCTTATCTCCTTTTTTTTTTTTAAAGAAAGATACCATAAGAAGAGTTTCTACACTCATGCATAGACACTGGCCAATAGTTTGCCTGAATGGAGCTCTCAGAATAGACCAGAGCTAATAATATTTATGTCCCATGTGACTGTTCACCAGAAGGTCGCCACTGTTTAAAAGGTGTTTAGAAAAACAACAACAACCACAACAACGCATACAAAGGGTTGCGAAGGGAAGACATAAATAGCTGGTAAAGCCTTATGACTAGCTGCAGAAACAAGGATGATCGATAATCCAGAGATTCCAGACTTGAACCTGAATGCACTAAATGGTTATCATTTGGTTAGTCTGCTCTACAGTGCTGAGAGTGTTTTCTTTTGGAGATAGATTCATTATGTCAGCTGAAGGGATTTTTAAATATTTACATGCGGAGGAAAATATGTCTGTGTGTGTGTGTGTGTGTGTGTGTGTGTCTGTGTACACATACTGGTAGGGTATTGATAAAACCTGGTGGGCATCTGTTGTTTTTCCTATATCAAGCACTTTCCTCATTTTTATAGTTAAAAAACCTACTTTGGGAAACTGTCTCCCATTCAAAGTAGTCACTGAAGTATAGGAATAAACCAGTCCATGGCTATTAGATATCTCTCCTTGGAATTTGAATCTGGTGCAGAGATACACAAGAATTAAGCAGACAAGAACAGCTAGACAAATAAAAAGATGGTCCTGGATTGCTGGCTACTGGGATGCCCAGCAGCGCTCACCGTTACCCTCTCAGACTGGTTGTTTAGAACATTCTTTGATGAAATAACTGAAACAATTTTTTTTCCAATAAATTCTCTGTTTTTGCTTCAGTGTTTAAAATTGAATTATTTTCTTGCAATCAGATATAACAGGCATAATCTTGTCAACCTATAGAAATAGATTGCAATTTTTTTATTAGTTGTGCTCTCACAAACGAGGTCTTATGTGAAATCCAAATGCACCTATTCCTCCTGTAATGGCCTTAAATTATTCCTAAAAATAATGCCACTAAGTGAAAAGTTGTTAAATATAAAAACATGTGATGTGTCCATACCAATATAATATATCCAGCATTTTTCTCAGATAATATATCAATTGAATAATAAAAACATGTTTATAAAAATAATCAATTTAACAGTAAATAAATACTGTTTGTACATATAAAGTAATGTAATGAGCTTTATTATATTCTACAAGGAGGAAGATTGATGATGGCTGAGGAAGAGGGGTGAAATATCATCCTTAAAAAGTTAGAGGAAAGACTTCCAGGAAGATGGCAGAAGAGTAAGACGCGGAGATCACCTTCCTCCCCACATATACACCAGAAATACATCTACAAGTGGAACAATTCCTACAGAACACCTACTGAACGCTGGCAGAAGACCTCAGACCTCCCAAAAGGCAAGAAACTCCCCCACGTACCTGGGTAGGGCAAAGCGGAGAGATTCCCACACAGAGGATTGGTGCCGACCAGCACTCACGAGCCCGAGGCTTGTCTGCTCGCCCGCCAGGGCGGCCGGGGCTGGGAGCTGAGGCTCGGGCTTCGGTCAGAGCGCAGGGAAAGGACTGGGGCTGGCGGCGTGAACACAGCCTGAAGGGGCTAATGCGCCACAGCTAGCCAGGAGGGAGTCCGGGAAAAAGTCTGGACCTGCCGAAGAGGCAAGAGACTTTTTCTTGCCTCGTTGTTTCCTGGTGCGCGAGGAGAGGGGATTAATAGCGCTGCTTAAAGGAGCTCTAGAGTCGGAGCTACACAGGCAGGCGTGAGGCACGGCTGAAAGCGCACACCCCAGAAACGGGCGTGGGACGCTAAGCTGCTGCTGCCGCCGCCAAGAGGGCTGTGTGCGAGCGCAGGTCACTGTCCACGCAGCCCTTCCGGGGAGCCTGTGCAACCCGTCACTGCCGGGGTCCCGGGATCCAGGGTCGGCTTTCCCGAGAGAGCGCACGGCGCGCCTCGGGGTGGTGCAACGTCACGCCGGCCTCTGCCGCTGCACGCTTGCCCCGCCTCCGTGCCCCTCCCTCCCCCCACCCCCGGCCTGAGTGAGCCAGAGTCCCCGAAGCGGCTGCTCCTTTAACCCTGTCCTGTCTGAGCGAAGAACAGACGCCCTCCGCGAGCTACACGGAGAGGTGGGGCCAAATCCATAGCTCAGACCCGGGAGCTCTGAGAACAAAGAAGAGAAAGGGAAATCACTCCCAACAGCCTCAGAAGCAGCGGATTAAAGCTCCACAATCAACTTGATGTACCCTGCATCTGTGGAATATATGAATAGACAACGAATCATCCCAAATTGAGGAGCCAGGAGTCAGTGCTGTGCCTCTGAGGTGGGAGAGCCAACTTCAGGACACTGGTCCACAAGAGACCTCCCAGCTCCACATAATATCAAGCGGTGAAAATCTTCCAGAGATCTCCATCTCAACACCAGCACCCAGCTTCACTCAACGACCAGCAAGCTACAGTGCTGGACACCCTATGCCAAACAACTAGCATGACAGGAACACAACGCCACCCATTAGCAGAGAGGCTGCCTAAAATCATAAAAAGTCCACAGACACCCCAAAACACACCACCAGACATGGACCTGCCCACCAGAAAGATAAGATCCAGCCTCATCCACCAGAACACAGGCAATAGTCCCCTCCACCAGGAAGCCTACACAACCCACTGAACCAACCTTAGCCACTGGGGACAGACACCAAAAACAACGGGAACTACGAACCTGCAGCCTGCAAAAAGGAGACCCCAAACACAGTAAGTTAGGCAAAATGAGAAGACAGAAAAACACACAGCAGGAGAAGGAGCAAGATAAAAACCCACCAGACCTAACAAATGAAGAGGAAATAGGAAGTCTACCTGAAAAAGAATTCAGAATAATGATAGTAAAGATGATCCAAAATCTTGGAAATAGAATAGAAAAAATGCAAGAAACAGTTAACAAGGACCTAGAAGAACTAAAGATGAGTCAAGCAACAATTCAAAACACAATAAATGAAATTAAAAATACTTTAGATGGGATCAATAGCAGAATAACTGAGGCAGAAGAACGGATAAGTGATGTGGAAGATAAAATAGTGGAAACAACTACTGCAGAGCAGAAGAAAGAAAAAAGAATGAAAAGAACAGAGGACAGTCTCAGAGACCTCTGGGACAACATTAAATGCACCACCATTCGAATTATAGGGGTTCCAGAAGAAGAAGAAAAAAAGAAAGGGACTGAGAAAATATTTGAAGAGATTATAGTTGAAAACTTCCCTAATATGGGAAAGGAAATAGTCAAGTCCAGGAGGCACAGAGAGTCCCATACAGGATAAATCCAAGGAGAAATATGCCAAGACACATATTAATCAAACTGTCAAAAATTAAATGCAAAGAAAACATATTAAAAGCAGCAAGGGAAAAACAACAAATAACACACAATGGAATCCCCATCAGGTTAACAGCTGATCATTCAGCAGAAACTCTGCAAGCCAGAAGGGAGTGGCAGCACATATTTAAAGTGATGAAGGAGAAAAACCTGCAACCAAGATTACTCTACCCAGCAAGGATCTCATTCAGATTTGATGGAGAAATTAAAACGTTTACAGACAAGCAAAAGCTGAGAGAGTTCAGCACCACCAACAGCTTTACAACAAATGCTAAAGGAACTTATCTAGGCAAGAAACACACAGAAGGAAAAGACCTACAATAACGAACCCAAAACAATTAAGAAAATGGTAATAGGAACATACATATCGATAATTACCTTAAATGTAAATGGACTAAATGCTCCCACCAAAAGACACAGATTGGCTGAATGGATACAAAGACAAGACCCATATATATGCTGTCTACAAGAGACCCACTTCAGACCTAGAGACACATACAGATTGAAAGTGAGGGGATGGAAAAGATATTCCATGCAAATGGAAACCAAAAGAAAGCTGGAGTAGCAATTCTCATATCAGACAAAATAGATTTTAAAATAAAGACAACTAGAAGAGACAAAGAAGGACAATACATAATGATCAAGGGATCGATCCAAGAAGAACATATAACAACTGTAACTATTTATGCACCCAACATAGGAGCACCTCAATACATAAGGCAAATACTAACAGCCATAAGAGGGGAAATCGACAGTGACACATTCATAGTAGGGGACTTTAACACCCCACTTTCACCAATGGACAGATCATCCAAAATGAAAACAAATAAGGAAACACAAGCTTTAAATGATACATTAAACAAGATGGACTTAATTGATATTTATGGGACATTCCATCCAAAAACAACAGAATACACAATTTTCTCAAGTGCTCATGGAACATTCTCCAGGATAGATCATATCTTGAGTCACAAATCAAGCCTTGGTAAATTTAAGAAAATTGAAATTGTATCAAGTATCTTTTCTGACCACAATGCTATGAGACTAGATATCAATTACAGGAAAAGAGCTGTAAAAAATACAAACACATGGAGGCTAAACAATACACTACTTAATAACGAAGTGATCACTGAAGAAATCAAAGAGGAAATCAAAAAATACCTAGAAACAAATGACAATGGAGACACCACGACCCAAAGCCAATGGGATGCAGCAAAAGCAGTTCTAAGAGGGAAGTTTATAGCAATACAATCCCACCTTAAGAAACAGGAAACATCTCGAATAAACAACCTAACCTTGCACCTAAAGCAATTAGAGAAAGAAGAACAAAAACACCCCAAAGTTAGCAGAAGGAAAGAAGTCATAAAAATCAGATCAGAAATAAATGAAAAAGAAACGAAGGAAACGATAGCAAAGATCAATAAAACTAAAAGTTGGTTCTTTAAGAAGATAAACAAAATTGATAAACCATTAGGCAGACTCATCAAGAAAGAAAGGGAGAAGACTCAAATCAATAGAATTAGAAATGAAAAAGGAGAAGTAACAACTGACACTGCAGAAATACAAAAGATCATGAGAGATTACTACAAGCAACTCTATGCCAATAAAGTGGACAACCTGGAGGAAATGGACAAATTCTTAGAAATGCACAACCTGCCAAGACTGAAACGGGAAGAAATAGAAAATATGAACAGACCAATCACAAGCAGTGAAATTGAAACTGTGATAAAAAATCTTCCAACAAACAAAAGCCCAGGACCAGATGGCTTCACAGGCAAATTCTATCAAACATTTAGAGGAGAGCTAACACCTATCCTTCTCAAACTCTTCCAAAATATAGCAGAGGGAGGAACACTCCCAAACTCATTCTATGAGGCCACCATCACCTTGATACCAAAACCAGACAAGGATGTCACAAAGAAAGAAAACTACAGGCCAATATCACTGATGAACATAGATGCAAAAATCCTCAACAAAATACTAGCAAACAGAATCCAACATCACATTAAAAGGATAATACACCATGATCAAGTGGGGTTTATTCCAGGAATGCAAGGATTCTTCAATATACGCAAATCAATGAACGTGATACACCATATTAACAAATTGAAGGAGAAAAACCATATGATCATCTCAATAGATGCAGAGAAAGCTTTTGACAAAATTCAACACCCATTTATGATAAAAACACTGCAGAAAGTAGGCATAGAGGGAAATTTCCTCAACATAATAAAGGCCATATATGACAAACCCACAGCCAGCATCATCCTCAATGGTGAAAAACTGATACCATTTCCACTAAGATCAGGAACAAGACAAGGTTGCCCACTCTCACCACTCTTATTCAACATAGTTTTGGAAGTTTTAGCCGCAGCAATCAGAGAGGAAAAGGAAATAAAAGGAATCCAAATCGGAAAAGAAGAAGTAAAGCTGTCACTGTTTGCAGATGACATGATACTATACATAGAGAATCCTCAAAATGCTACCAGAAAACTACTAGAGCTAAGCAATGAATTTGGTAAAGTAGCAGGATACAAAATTAATGCACAGTAATCACTGGCATTCCTATATACTAATGATGAAAAATCTGAAAGTGAAATCAAGAAAACACTCCCATTTACCACTGCAACAAAAAGAATAAAATATCTAGGAATAAACCTACCTAAGGAGACAAAACACCTGTATGCAGAAAATTATAAGACACTGATGAAAGAAATTAAAGATGATACAAATAGATGGAGAGATATACCATGTTCTTGGATTGGAAGAATCAACATTGTGAAAATGACTCTACTACCCAAAGCAATCTACAGATTCAATGCAATCCCTATCAAACTACCACTGGCATTTTTCACAGAACTAGAACAAAAAATTTCACAATTTGTATGGAAACACAAAAGACCCCGAATAGCCAAAGCAATCTTGAGAACGAAAAATGGAGCTGGAGGAATCAGGCTCCCTGACTTCAGACTATACTACAAAGCTACAGTAATCAAGACAGTATGGTACTGGAACAAAAACAGAAAGATAGATCAATGGAACAGGATAGAAAGCCCAGAGATAAACCCACACACATATGGTCACCTAATCTTTGATAAAGGAGACAGGAATGTACAGTGGAGAAAGGACAGCCTCTTCAATAAGTGGTGCTGGGAAAACTGGACAGGGACATGTAAAAGTATGAGATTAGATCATTCCCTAACACCATACACAAAAATAAGCTCAAAATGGATTAAAGACCTAAATGTAAGGCCAGAGACTATAACACTCTTAGAGGAAAACATAGGCAGAACACTCTATGACATAAATCACAGCAAGATCCTTTTTGACCCACCTCCTAGAGAAATGGAAATTAACACAAAAATAAACACATGGGACCTAATGAAACTTTAAAGTTTTTGCACAGCAAAGGAAACCATAAACAAGACCAAAAGACAACCCTTAGAATGGGAGGAAATATTTGCAAATGAAGCAACTGACAAAGGATTCATCTCCAAAATTTATAAGCAGCTCATGCAGCTCAATAGCAAAAAAACAAACAACCCAATCCAAAAATGGGCAGAAGACCTAAATAGACATTTCTCTACAGAAGATATACAGACTGCCAACAAACACATGAAAGGATGCTCAACATCTTTAATCATTAGAGAAATGCAAATCAAAACTACAATGAGATATCATCTCACACCAGTCAGAATGGCCATCATCAAAAAATCTAGAAACAATAAATGTTGGAGAGGGTGTGGAAAAAAGGGAACACTCTTGCACTGCTGGTGGGAATGTGAATTGGTACAGCCACTATGGAGAACAGTATGGAGGTTCCTTAAAAAACTACAAATAGAACTACCATATGACCCAGCAATCCCACTACTGGGCATGTATCCTGAGAAAACCATAATTCAAAAAGAGTCATGTACCAAAATGTTCATAGCAGCCCGATTTACAATAGCCCAGAGATGGAAACAACCTAAGTGTCCATCATTGGATGAATGGATAAAGAAGATGTGGCACATATATACAATGGAATATTACTCAGCCATAAAATGAAACGAAATTGAGCTATTTGTAATGAGGTGGATGGACCTAGAGTCTGTCATACAGAGTGAAGTAAGTCAGAAAGAGAAAGACAAATACTGTATGCGGACACATATATATGGAATTTAAGAAAAAAATGTCATGAAGAACATAGGGGTAAGACAGGAATAAAGATGCAGACCTACTAGAGAATGGACTTGAGGATATGGGGAGGGGGAAGGGTAAGCTGTGACAAAGCGAGAGAGAGGCATGGACATATATACACTACCAAACGTAAGGTAGATAGCTAGTGGGAAGCAGCCGCATAGCACAGGGACATCAGCTCGGTGCTTTGTGACTGCCTGGAGGGGTGGGATAGGGAGGGTGGGAGGGAGACGCAAGTGGGAGGGGATATAGGAACATATGTATATGTATAACTGGTTAATTTTGTTATAAAGCAGAAACTAACACACCATTGTTAAGCAATTATACTCCAATAAAGTTGTAAAAAAAGAAAAAAAAAGGTAGAGGAAAGTCACTTCTTTGAATATTGGACAAGCATTTAATATTAGCATCATATGAACTTGACAATTCTCTTTCCCGTGAGACTTTAACCCTAAAATAACTATCTGATATGAAAGGCTTTGACGTAAATGGAAAAGACTGGAATCTTTGGGTAGAAAAATATGCGCTTCCAAACATGAGGAAATCGTATACATGCACAAGAATGAAGAGTAGCAGAAGAGGACACGTCTGAATTCCTCTTACTTGGCATCCATAGGCAAAGCAAAACATTAAGGTTCATCCAAATGTAGCACACATTTCAAATTCGTTCCAAGTAATATTCTTTAACTAGAAACTGTTGTATAAAATAAATGTGTAAGTGTGCCTTTGTTTGAAATAATGCTGAAATATAACTTTGCATAGTATGTTTATTTAGTGGATTTTAGGAGAAAAAGTCATTATACTGGAAAAAAAAGGAGTCATTATCTAAAAAGTGGTATAAGTTTTCAAGAGCTGTTAAGTGAAAAAGTGATATGTGAAGTTAAACTGCATACAGAACCAATAAAAGCTGAATTGGGAAGGTGGTAGTGAGCTATGACGCTTTCTCTCTCTCCTCTCAGTTGCCACCTCCAGGCAACCACTTCCACAGTTTTGACCAACTTACCTTCTCAGTCATATAATCTGTAAATTATTTCCCAATTCCCATCATCCACCATCTGAACTACCCTATTTGCTGATTCATGAATATGCTATGAATGTTCAGGCCTTCAAGCAATTGTTTATGTTCCTCCCTTTCAGTAAACACCTTCACTTTCTCCTCAAAGTTTAAAAAAATCCTACTTCTTTTTGAATTCCCAGCATATATGTCACCGTCCCTAAGCCCCACCTAAAGCAAAAGAAATGCTTTATTATGTATATTCTCATAGCATGAGATTATACTTCCATTCCAGTATTTATCAAATTTCATTATAATTAGTTTTTTATGTGGCTAATTCCTTTCTAAGTTCTTCAGAGCAAGGAATTCTGCCTAATTTGTTTTTGTTTGCCCTGTATCTAGCACAGTGTCTTGTTCATCAGAAGATGATCAATAAAGACATGTTGAATCCTTGGTAAGTAGAACAAAGGGAGAGAGTTTTAAGAAATATGTGGTGGTTATACCCATTCAAAAAATAGGCAGAAGAACTAAGTAGACATTTCTCCAAAGAATATATACAGATGTCCAAATGCACATGAAAAGATACTTAACATTACTAATTATTAGAGAAATGCAAATCAAAACTACCATGAGGTACAGACTCACACCAGTCAGAATGGCCATCATGAAAAAGTCTACAAATAACAAATGTTGGAGAGGATGTGGAGAAAAGGGAACTCTCCCATACTGTTGGTGGGAATGAAAATTGGTGTAGCCACTATGGAAAACAGTATGGAGATTCTTCAAAAAACTCAAAATAGAATTGTCATAGGATCCAACAGTCCCACTCTTGGGCATATATCCAGAGAAAATTCTAACTCGAAAAGATACATACACCCCAATGTTCATAGCAGCACCGTTTACAAGAGTCTAGACATGGAACAACCTAAATGTCCATCTAGGGCATGTCTAGATGAATGGATAAAAAAGATGTGGTACAGACATACAATGGAATACTACTCAGCCATAAAAAAGAATGAAATAATGCCATTTGCAGCAACATGGATGGAACTAGAGATTATCATACTAAATGAAGTAAGTCAGAAAGAGAAAGACAAATACCATATGATATCACTTATATGTGGAATCTAAAATATGCCACAGATGAACTTATCTGTGAAACAGAAACAGAGTCACAGACATAGAGAACAGACTTATGGTTGTCAAGGGGGGTGTGTGGGAGGAATGGACTGGGAGTTTGGGGTTAGCACATGCAAACTAGTACATATAGAATGCATAAACAACACGGTGCTACTGTATAGCACAGGGAACTATATTCAATATCCTAAACCATAATGGAAAAGAATATAAAAAAGAATGTGTGTATATATGTATACCTAAATCACTTTGCTGTACAGCAGAAATTAACACAACATTGTAAATCAACTCTACTTCAATAAATTCTTTCTAAGAAAAGAAATATTGGTGGTTGTAGTGAAAGATGAATAGAATTGAAGGTCCAAGTAGTGCTAAAGTTCATGGTTTGAGGATGCTCTCTACTCAAAGTTGTAACAGTTAAGATTACCTATAAAAGAGAAAAATTTGAAAGATAGCCATGTTCCAAAAATTATAATAGAACCAAAATAAAACAAAACAAAACTTGATGTGGTAAGTGTAGCTGAAGGCATAGACCTCCTGGGCTTTGAGTGATCAACAAGTACAGACAACCGGTTCAGATCATGCAGAGTAGCTCCCCTTCGCACGAGGAGAGGACCGGGGCCTAAAACACGCATTTAGTGATGGTGTAAATATAAACTGGTACAGTAACTCTAAAAATAGTAAAATGCTCATACCTTGTAATCCAGCAGTTTCATTTCTGTGTTTGTAACCCAGAAAACCTTGCACACATGCAGAGACTTTTCCAAGGCAGTTAAATGTACATGTTCGGGATCAAGACTTTTGGGCTCAAATTCCGCCTCTGTTGCCTTTAGTTATGTACCATGGACAATTACTTAACCTTTCTGTACCGGGATTTTCTCATCTCAGAAATAGAAATAATAAAAATACCCACCTCTTGGGGATTGTTGTGAGGATAAAGATGTGTTAAACACTTGTATAACTCTTAGGATAATGCCTAGCACATAGTAAGGACACAAATTTTAGCCCTAATCTTAAGTATGGCAGTTTTGGTTCTGTTTAAAAAAAAGACAACAGGCCCCAAATGCAGTCACTTATGCTAAGCCCCACATCACCAAACCAGGACTTAGTTATAGTTTCAGCTCTCTCAGAAACGGAATCTTAAACCAGTCCATCAGGAACACCTGATCAGCCCTAGATAGGTAATCTGCCTGATAGGCCCCTGCCATCCCCTAAGGAAAGTAGCTATGCAATTAACCAACCTGCTTTTTTTTGCCTCATATAACTTCCAAGTCCCTGCTCCCTTCTGCCTATAAAAGTCTTTCAGTTTGTACATCTCTTCAGAGTGCCTTTTATATCTGTTAGATTGGATGCTGCTAGACTCAAACTGACTTTTGCTGCTGTGGCCTCTCCCGTTGCGGAGCACAGGCTCCGGACGTGCAGGCTCAGCGGCCATGGCTCACAGGCCCAGCCGCTCCGCGGCATGTGGGGTCTTCCCGGACCGGGGCACGAACCCGTGTCCCCTGCATCGGCAGGTGGACTCTCAACCACTGCGCCACCAGGGAAGCCCCTTAGTTTCTCTTTTAACGGTTTGGGTGTCAGAAGAGGGAACCGAAGGAGACCTCAAAGGGCCCTCAGGAGCACCGAGCAAACAGACTTACCTGTTGAGCCCCTTGAACTCACTGCTTTCTCGCAGACTCCGGAGGTCGTGTGGAAGTCCTTCTCGGATTCTAGCTTCGCAGCTTTGTGTTATTTTATGAGCTTTCAGACTTTGAGTATTTATTTTTCCAGACTAGGTCCAGAAACTAGCTTGAGTCCGACTGGGTCTGACTTAGAAACCAGACTGGGTCTGGGGACGGACTGGGTCTTGCTTGGAAATCGGACCAGGTGTGGGAACAGATTGGGCCCAACTTAAGCTGAACTGGGTTCAGCTGTTAGGCCTCATGTGAATAAACTTTTGTTTTTAAGCTGAATAAGCAGGTTAACCTTACCAAAGATAATCTTGAATTATAGTGGCCACAGTGGAGAATTTTTCTCTGAGGTACCACATAAATGGATAAGGTTATCTAAGTTAAAAGTTCTCCACTGTGGCCACAAAATTTCGACACTCACCATAAAGTGTGGAGGGAAAATTATTTTTCCTCCTCTTCAGTTTCTGGTGACCAGGATGAGGCCCACTGCGACGCTCTGCTCACTCCAGAGACAGCATATGGGATCCTGGGAAAACTGGTGGAGGCTGGAAAAAGGTGAGAATTCTTATCAAAGACAGCTCTCCCAGATCTCTGTCTGTGGTGCCTGGTCAAAAGAGGAAGGTAAAATTTCACATTGTCTCTTCCTTTCAAATTTGCAGGCAAAAAAAAAATTTGTAAGAATTAGATCTTTGAATTGTGACTTGTGAATTTGCTATTGTGTACCCGTTTATTGTAGATCTCCGTGTTGTCTAATCTCCAAATATTTGGGGGTCTTCCAGCTAATTTTTTCTTATTGAATTTAATATAATTCTATTGCAATCTGAATAAAAACTCGGAATAATTTCTATTCTTTTAAATTTGTTAAGGTATGTTTTATGACCCAGAATATGGTCTATCTTGATGAGTGTTCTATGCAAGATTGAGAAAAGTATGTATTTTGTTGTTGGGTGATGTGTTCTATAAATGTCAATCAGATCCAGTCAATAAATGATACTTTTTAGTTCAACTGCATCCTTCCTGATTTTTTAGTTGCTGGAAAGAAAATGTGTGTGGAAATCTCCAACTATAATGTGGATTTGTCTGTATCTCCTTGCAGTTCTGTCAGTTTTGCCTGTTCTGATTCTCTGGGGCCCTTGTAACATGACAGTAAGATGAGGGAAATTGAAGTGTTCTGTAATCTTCTGATAATATCTCATTCCTTGAATGGGTGTAAGTCCTTGTGTTGTGATCTTCAAAAATTTTTCATAGCCTTTTTTTTTTTTCCCATGAGATTAGACAGGCGAACTAGAGAGAGCTGGTTTGGCTAACTGCCCTTCCCCAGGTCAGATAAGATCTGATAAAGTCCTTTCCTGTGGACAGTAGGCCTTTGCTACAGAGAACACTGTGGGCATATTTCCAAATGGCTACTTTTCTCCTCCTCCTGCCAGAAACATGAGAGGATTTTTCTTAGATCTTCACCTTGAAAACAGGGTAGGGTCCCTGGAGGTAATAAACACAAAAGTATTGGGTCCCCCCCAAGACTGGGTCCTCCTGAGTTTCTCTCTCTCAAGCTAGTTCATACTTGGCCTCCACCAATTCATCAAAATGTTCCATGTAAGTTTGAGAAAAATGTGAATTGTGCTGTTGTTGGGTGATGTACCTATAAAGGTCAGTTAGATTAAGATGCATTACCACTTAAGTGTTCCTACCAGTTTATGGCTCCAGTGGCGACTGTTCCAGATAGTAAGCTGATTGTGACTGTGAATTTCTGTATTCACCTTGACTCTCCAGATTTCCCAGTGGCAGTGTGTCCTGTGACCCCAATTTTCCGATGGATCTAAGTAATTGGTTTTCACTTTGTTCAGCATTTTTCTTCTTTGAGAATAGGAGTACCAGCTTCCAAGCTCTTTATATGTCAGAGGTGAAATGCATTGCCTCTATGTATTTTTTAAAGCCGAGTCAATTACTTTGAGGTGAACTCACCTGTGACTCAGATTATTGAGGATTGTCTTCTATTTTCTCTGGGTACAATGGACTTGTGCAAATGATGGGGTAGACCTGAGGCCTTGAGTCCCTCAGTCAGAAGGACCTGGTGGAGTTGTTGGTTTTTTTTTTTTTTTTTCGGTACGCGGGCCTCTCACTGTTTTGGCCTCTCCCATTGCGGAGCACAGGCTCCGGATGCGCAGGCTCAGCGGCCATGGCTTACGGGCCCAGCCGCTCCGCAGCATGTGGGATCTTCCCGGACCGGGGCACGAACCCGTGTCCCGTGCATCAGCAGGCGGACTCTCAACCACTGCGCCACCAGGGAAGCCCGAGTGGTTGATTTTTTAAGCTGGGTGGTTAAGAAAAATTGGTGAAGATGAAAATATGGGATGATGTTTTAGGGATGAGAGCCCTCACAGGTGGGTCCAAGGAGATACTTCACATAAGGTCTGATGAGATCTGAATAAAATTCGTACATTAGTGAATGCATGATTGTTATAGCCCAGAGGCTATGCTCTCCCAAGAAATATACTTTGTTGCCCTTGAGGAGATGAACAAGTGATCAAAACTACCCAGTTGCAGCTGCCTCTTCGTGTTCTAAGGACTTCCCTAGAGGAAACCTACACTTTGTGAAACAGATTAAATGGGCTTTCTAGTCTCCTGAGTAGCTCTCCTTAATGTCCTGTCCTACCCTGCTTCTCCTTGACCCTCATAATGAGAAAATGGGAAGTAAGGGACTCCCGGGCACACTAAGAAGATTTCCCTGTGAACTTTCTGGTTTGGAAAATGAACCACCTGGAAAGACACATAAAGAGGAGCTAGACTAGGTTGGGAACCTATCCTGCATCTTTCCCACACTTTCGATCAGCACCCAAAGTGTGCTGTTTATGCCTCTCCACCCCTCACAGTTCCTCCCCCAAATTCTGAGTTTATAGATATCAGAGATGGTGGCTTTTTAAAACTCACACCTGCTCACAGAAGGAGAGACTTAATAAGGGGAGGTGTCAGAAAGAAACACTCTCCCAGGACTCATGTGAGGCATCTGCAAAACAAGAACCAGATGCATGAGTGTCAGTTATTCTCACGACAAAATAGCAATAATACCATACTAGACCTCC
The DNA here is from genome assembly GCF_964341445.2 of Mesoplodon mirus. Taxonomy (NCBI): domain Eukaryota; kingdom Metazoa; phylum Chordata; class Mammalia; order Artiodactyla; family Ziphiidae; genus Mesoplodon; species Mesoplodon mirus. The sequence goes on from NC_138980.1 coordinate 77,684,541, forward strand.
TGAACCCCAATTGTTGATTATACTGACAGGAGGAAAGAGAAGGGAAGAAAAGCACTGCAAAGTTTTACACCATCACTCAAAAATTAGAATACCCAGGTACATATTACAGTATGTTTTATGCAATTAAAAAAAAAGGTACAGAATAACACATTTTCTTGAGTCTAAGAGGTAACAACCAATTTAAAAACAACTTTTATGGGAAAAAAACCAAACCCTAGAGCCCCTACCCTATTAACCACACATATCTATTGTGGAATACCTCCTGGCATTAAAAATGTTAAAATGTTTAAATCTGAGCACCTTATGTTTGTGGAAACACAATATTTTATGGACTCTACTAAGTTACATCATTCTGAAATAAAACATAACAATGAGGGTCTCAACTTCCTTTGATGTAAATGGATCAGCTTAATGAAATTGAAAAATATTTATACAAATGAAATTTTGACTTATCCATTATCCTAACATTAATAATTCATTAAAAAGTTCTCTGAAAGTAAGTTACAACATTGCACATGAAAAGAGTACAGATGCTTCTAGAGATGAACTTACGAACACAGGTATTAAGGCAATAAGTATAGGAGATACCAAAAAAACACAATTAATAACATCATCTGGTAAATCAGTCTCAGGAGCAATGCACGCTGGACATACTTGAAAAATTAGTCCTTAGACAAAGACATACAAAATCTTCATGGTTCATGGGAAAAAGGGTAAGGACGTTTATAAATTGAACATGTTTGCCTAGGTTGATTTATTGTTTCATAAAGCATTTGACACATATACAACAGGAAAATGAATTCTTAAGTATTTAGATTAGTTTTTCACACACAATCAAATAAATTGGCAAAAATATAGAGACATCTGTATTGATGAAAAAGCAATGGCAGGAAGGAACACAGGGGCAGTGGAAAAGCTGTTGCCATAGTATGTGCAAAGACTCACTGTGTTTCATCGACAAGCACTGGGTTGTTAAGAAAATGTAACGTCATTGGAAATAGTTGTAAATAATAAAGATAGACTGTCAATATACTCAGATACCGTATCTATGTAACAGAATTTTCAGAGTGTAGTATCATGATGACATAGGCAGTAAAATCAGACTCAATGACAAAGTCTTTACGAAGTGTCCTCCTTTGCTGTCCACCCCAGTATACAGTGAAATGGCTCCCTCCTTTAAAGCACATCGTGGGTTTGCAAGGGTGCTGTTTTTCTGCAGTAGGGTGGTAGGTGGCTAGGTTCTTGGTTCAGCTAGGAAGGAAAGCCACACAGCCTTCCTAGCAATGAGACACCTTTCCTTGGACTTTAGTCCACACAGTTTCAGCAGGGCTACCCCTCCCCTGTCTGTTTCTGGCTGGCATTGTGGCATCTAAGCACCACAGGCCTCCATGCCTGCTCAACTCTCCTGTCTCCACATGGTGAACAGAAAACTCAAGAAGGAAAAATCAAAAGAAAGGAAGTGGTTTGCTTTTGGAAAGGGGCATGTTATCAATACTTCCCCTGGCTTCTCCTGTCAGAAGCAGGCACTAGTTGGAACCAAGAACCTCTCAATCGATTTATTCATTCATGCATTTGTTTATTTCAGGCCAAAAAATTGGATACCTCTTCTGTGCAATGCACTATTTTAGGTACTGAGAGGCATCTGTGAAAGCACCCTAATCACAAGCCCAAGAACCTCTACAGCTCATGAGCCCCAACTTAATGCTTTGACTTAATTTTACCAGTAATAGGAAAAGAGTTCCAGAATTTCTTATTATATTTTCTTTAAGTCAAAATTGAGAACAATTCACTGTTATTTCTTAAGAAAAACACTGCTGGCTAAATATCTCTCAAATATGAGTAACCAAATTCAACTGAATTTTGTCAGCTAAACCTCATGTCGGACCTGACTTAAACTCATAAATCCCTTCATCAAACATACATACCTAATTCCATGAAGCACTGGTGAGTAAGGTTGATTTTTACTGACATTTTCATGGGGAGATAGGGTAGTGGTTTAAATCCCACACCATATAGCAAGGCTTTCTAAACATCCTCTTCAAAGATCAGTTCTGAATGCCTTCCATTTCCCCTTCAGATTCTATCTCCACCTTTCTCCACCCTGTTCTGTGCCTTAGAAGGTGGACCTGTGTTGACTGCATCATTGGGCTTCCTTGCTCTGCGGCCAATGGGGAGTTTCAGCAAGAAGTAAGAACAGAGTAAGAGACTGAGATCCCCCAGTCTGGATGTTGTCTTTATCCCACATCCTAAGATAGAAGGTTTTACCCCTTGATAGGCAGCTGTTTTATCATGGGGCTCACAGACCCCAGGTTCTGATAACTGGTACTTCCCTTTGGATCTGGGAATGATAATAATGTCTTTTTTTTTAATTAATGCAGGGATTCTGCACTGTGCCTTATGGTTTTCCTACATACTGCATACATCTCAATCAATAGTCCCTTAATTAAACTCACTTCAAATTACCCTAATTTGAATGTGCCACCTGTTTTCTGCCAGTACCACCGGCCAATCCAATATCCCCATTTCCCCCAAAGCTCTACTGTCTAAGGTACATGTCGCATGTCTGTATCTTTCTCAGCCTCTCTCATTCCTCCCTGACATACAGTGTTGCACATGCTGATCCCATTCTGCACACACACATAAAATGCTTATCTAGAAGTTTCAGTAAAATGAAATCTGGTTATTAGCTTAAAGAACAACCATTTTCTCTACCTCAAAACCTGTTCTGGGAAGATCCACTGTATTTTACTACAGTTTCCTGCTGGTTAGAAAGACTGCCATATTTCCTTGTGGCACCTAGAGTCACCCACTCATGGTCCATTCACCCACCAATCCCCCCGGTTCTTTTAGGGTGTAGAGTGTAGGACTATTTCTGAATCTCTCTTTACTCTGCTGGGTTCACCAAGGCATTTAGAAATATAAAACTGGGGCAAGTACTACACCTGCAATGCAGATACATTCAATAGCATCCATATTCAAGGAGGAGGAGGAAAGCAGAGTTTTGAGTCAGGTTCCCTTCTCCATTTCTCCTACATGAAGCCTCCCCTATGTTTCCAACTCACATCTATAAGTAGCATCAAGGGAACCCCTTCCAATTCCTGTAAATGTAGAAGACTTGTGCACTCTGCCATAAAATGTATTACACCCTCTCTCTAACTTTTTGAAATGTGAGAACCTTTCAAACTCCCAAAGTCCAGAGAAGACTTCAGTTTGATTGTGAACATGTCCTATTCATATGAGGCTCTTCTAGATAGATCAGTTTATGCTTCAAGGGCTCAACAATAGCAAATCAGGGGTGTGATCTCTGGCAGGCGCCATGGACTGGTTGTGAGGAACCAGCCAGGCCAAGTTTGGGGTCAGCATCTTGCTCCGCATGAGGTTCAGATGCTGAGTCATACACCCGGGGACTCCGGCTTCCCTGAGTCAGCCAAGCAGCTACTGACAAAATTGTGTTGGCTGGCAAGGTCTATCTGGGGTTTATAAGCAGTGTTTAGACACCAGTGACCCCCTCACTAACCTGCTCCAGCTGATGAGTTTTGAAACTGTGTTGCCCACCATGTTTTTACAAGGCTTGTTGTCAGTGTCTCTCAAATTTAAACGTAAGTGCCGAGCAACTTTGTTTCCTGTTGAGAAGCTCTCACAGACTGAGCAACAGAATCAAGTCTCTCTCCCAGGCCTTGCTGAGTTATCTTTAGACATTATAGTACAAGCACAGTCCCTAATGCGGGTTCTAAAACAGGACCCTGTAAAGTTCCATTCAGTTCTCCTCTTACAAGACTTGCTATCTACATGTCCCTGAAATGTTTTAACCTTGACTCAGAGTCATCTGCCCTCCCTGGCTCTACACTCCTTGAAAACTCTTCTAGTAACTAATCGCAAGAGGCTTCTATTCTTCTATTCATTGTTCCGTAGCTAGCCTGATGGTTTTCCCCATAGCAGAGTATTTTAACAGAGCATGCCTGGTCTCAGTTGCCTTTAGATATTGGTTGATTAATGAATGATTACTAGGAAATCGCCATATCTTTTCACCAGAGAACTATTGGAATATAAGTCTTCAAGATTAAATTCAGAGACTCAGGTGCTATTCCTGCCACTTACTAGCCAAGTGATTTCTAACCAGTCTTTCCGAGCCTCGGTTTACTCTACAGAAAATTAGAGCACTGGACTAAATCACGGAAGATAAACAGTTTTCCTCCCGTGTGCCAATTTCTGTTTGAATAGTAATGGCTAACCATAGTGCTGTACTGAAAAAGATTCAATAGTCAAGTTCAGGCTCTGTGGGAAAGAAGGTTATGAGAGGTGAAGGGTCAGGACTCATACTATGTATTTGCCTCTCCTGGACTAGATGATTTCTAATTCCCCTATTCAAAGCAAAATCAAGACAGACATTAAAGATTTCTTCAGTGCCTGACCAGGAGCCACTGGTCCATCTGTAGATGGGCCTATTAGCTAATAAGCCATTTTGGATGCATTGGCCTGGAGAATATAGAAATGCCAGTCAAGGATTCCAGGTAATGCAGTGAGTGCTATCTTAGTCACTGTGTAATTCCTTCTGGGAGGTCTATATCCCTGTTAATATGGTGAAGTATAATCATATCAATTCTCCAAAGGTAAACATGTCCACATGACAACTATATTATTTGTCATGTTAGAAATGGATATGAATTTTCTCAATAAACTATTTCCCTCAATCACTCTTTAAAAATACAAATTACACTTTTATATGCTGAAATATGGGGGCTGATATCTGCAAAAGAATTCTGTATAGGTTTTAAATAAAATTAATTTCCAAAATATACAAACAGCTTATACAGCTCAATATCAAAAAAACAAACAACCAAATAAAACATGGGCAGAAGACCTAAATAGATATTTCTCCAAAGAAGACATATAGGTGACCAGCAGGCAGATGAAAAGATGCTCAACATCACTAATTATTAGAGAAATGCAAATCAAAACCACAATGAGGTATCATCACACACCACTCAGAATGGCCATCATCAAAAGGTCTATAAATAATAAATTCTGGAGAGGATGTGGAGAAAAGGGAACCCTCCTACACTGGTGGTGGGAATGTAAATTGATGCTGCCACTATGGAGAACAGTATGGAGGTTTCTTAAAAAGACTAAAAATAGAGCTACCATATGATCCTGCAATCCCACTCCTAGGCATATATCCAGAGAAAACTCTAATTCGAAAAGATACATGCACCCCCAATGTTCATAGCAGCACTATTTACAATAGCCAAGACATGGAAGCAACCTAAATGTCCATGGACAGATGAATGGATAAAGAAGATATATATGTAGAGGAATATTACTCAGCCATAAAAAAGAATGAAATAATGCCATTTGCAGCAACATGAATGGACCTAGAGATTATCATACTAAGTGAAGTAAGTCAAAGACAAATATCATATGATGTCACTCATATATAGAATCTAAAAACAATGATACAAATGAACTTATTTAGAAAACAGAAATAAACTCACAGACATAGAAAACCAACTTATGGTTACCAAAGGGGAAAGGGGGTGAAGGAGGGGTAAATTAGGAGTTTGGGATTAATAGATACACACTACAGTACATAAAATAAGTAAACAACAAGGACCTACTGTATAGCACAGGGAACTATTTTCAATATCTTGTAATAACCATTAATGGAAAAGAATCTGAAAAAGAATATATATATATATGTATAACTGAATCACTAAAAAAAATACAAATTCCACTTTTATACTTTGAAATATGGGGACTGATATCCACACAAGAATTGTATGTAGGTTTTAAACACACTTGTTCTTTTATGTTTACAGTAAAATGCTAAGCCCAAAGCGACTACTTCTTAATTTTGGTCTTTTTATTTTTTCTGTTAGTAAAGCATATGCACAATATGCGAAATATTTTACCCTAGGCTTTAAAGGGGAAGGGTGTAACTAACATTTCCTTTTCAGTCTGAAAATGTACAGGAATGCACTAGCACATCTGTATGGAATTAGCAGAGCTGATTCTATAGATTCATGTGACCCACCAGTTCTAGTTTCTGTGCTTCTGAGATCAGTCTTTTTTTTTCCCCCCCTTTTAATAAAAATATGGCTTGTCTACATTATGGGTAACATAATTAAACTAGGATAATACAAAGTTGCTTAAATATAAACTCCAAACCATCAAGTTGCTTCATATGTTTGCATTCACTTGTAAAATATGGTCTCCTGAGATATCTTTCATTGGGCTAAACACCAAAACAAGCAAATGGAAAAACTGAAAAATAAAAAGACAGCATTATGGGATTTCAAGGTTGACAAATTAAGCGTTCCTATGTAATAAAATGATTTCATCTTGGAATCTTCTTTTGCTATTTAATTTATGGACTCTATGTGATCCAAGATTACATTTCACAAAAGTGTAAATATAGTTAAGACAGAGTACACGTGCTTCATTAATCATGCTATCAGACATTCACTCCTAAACCATAGGCATTTTTTATGTGGCCCCACTGGGAAATCACTCATGGTGTTAATATTTTTGACTCCTAAGGGCTTGTTTACTTCAATTTTTTACTTTTTTAAAAAATTAGAGTTCCAATTTATTAGAGAAGCTTATTTGTCTATATAAGCCATTGAAAAGATATACAACTTAGAAACAGCGACAGAATGTAGTGTATAATGTCAGAATCCTTGAGAAAGATGCTCAATTGTTCTTTAATACCAAGCCATAGGTCCAAAATGACAGGAGAGCTCTCTTTTATCGATTAAAAAAATACGATTATATAAGCACACATATAAGAAGCAAACTACAAGCCAGTACAAACTAATTACAGTTCTGTGGAAGAGTTTTATGTCTAAGTCTTTAGAGTAGGCAAAAATATTTTCTAGAGGAATTAGTAAAGGTAGTGTAGAGTGGATACATTTTAAAATGCAGTTTGTTAGAGATGAAAGAAAAGTTATATTCTATGTAAAGTGACACATGCAGAAGTTTGGAGACAATAACATAAGTGTAAAGATCCATGTTAGTAATCAATGATGATGATAATAACTATGATTGGACAATAACGTGTAAGACTAGAGAGAAATCTCACTTATTTCACAGAAGTAGAAAATCCAGGCCAAGGGTATTACCAAATATGAGATAGGGTAGTTGATATCTTGGAATACACTCTAAGAAGTTTGGATTTTATCTTAGAAGCTGTAAAGAGGGGGGATATTGTGTCTGAGCTGGGTGTGAGGAAGATGACTTGTGCAGTCTGGTTCTATATAAAAATGTGTCTATATAAAGAGGGATTTACTATGGCATGATGGTTGCTAAGAAGGCTAAGTAGTATCTAGTTTGAGGGGAAAGTGAGTTTGAAACAAGGTCATAAAAATGGAGTGTTAAGAAACTGGAAACTCTGCAAAGCAAAATTCAGGTTGGAGAGAGAAAAAGTAGAGAAACACTAAGATGGTAACCCTAGGAAAACCCATAATGGTCTGTTGTTATGTCAATTCCAAGGTCATCTTAAAAAATCATTACATGGAAGAAGGTAAAAATATCTCAATACCACTTTTGAATGAAAAAAAAAAATCTAGTGTAACACCAAAGGTAGCCAAGTCTATGTTGTTCTTCTGAAACACTAAGAGAATTAAACTTTAAAAAGTCTTCAATAAACTTTAAAAATATCATCTTAGTGAGAAAGTCACTAAAAAGATATTAATATAAGTATAAGGAAAATTATAGGAAAAATTTTACTTGCTTTATATATTGAGAAAGGAATTTAAAGCGGACTTTTGAGAAGTATCTTAAGAATGAACATCCTTTAACATAGTAGCTTAAGTTACTCTTCATATGATCAGGGAGCCATTCTGTATTTGAACAGGAAAATCTTATTTATAAAGGGTTTCCTCATCCAAGAATCTTAAATGTGCTATTTCAATTGGCTTCAAAAATTCACTCCATGAATTGCCTAATATAGTTTAAAGACTGGAAATTTGAAAAAAAAAAAAAAAAAAAGACTGGAAATTTGGAACTGCCAGACTCTACTTTCATAAGAAACTTTCACTATTCCAGAGGGATGAAGGGAAGGAGGACAGAAGTAAAAGAAAATGGGAGTGTATAAAAGAAATTCAGACAAATCCATAATTAATTCAAAAATTAAAAAAATTAAACATGTAAGTCTATTAGCAACTTAATATCACTTGCATCTATTTTCATTTTTCCTAGGGAAATACTCTTAATTGAATTAAGAAATTCCTTTGGTTGATGGGGGGGGAAGCAAAAACTTGCTTATTCACCGTTCTTTTAAAGTGGATAATAGAGAGCTTCCCTGGTGACGCAGTGGTTGAGCGTCTGCCTGCCAGTGCAGGGGACACAGGTTCGAGCCCTGGTCTGGGGGGATCCCACATGGCGCGGAGCAACTAGGCCCGTGGGCCACAACTACTGAGCCTGCGTGTCTGGAGCCTGTGCTCCGCAACGAGAGGCCGCGATGGTGAGAGGCCCGTGCACCGCGATGAGAAGTGGCCCCCGCTCGCCGCAACGGAGACCCAACACAGCCAAAAATAAATGGATGAATAAATAAATTTAAGTGGATAATAGAGTTTTTATTGACTATATTTACATGGTTTCAGAAAAAAATTAAATCAATTTCCTGCATATTGTGCCAATATAATAGCCAAAAACGATTTTGGAAAAGGCATACAAAAGTAAAAATAATATAAAAGTGAGTGCAGTAATTTAAAGTTTTTATTTAGATAAATGGTTTGGTTTCTTAAATAAATTAGATAACTTAGAAAGTGGAAAATGAGTATTTTCAAGATGAATATTTCAGTAATATAAGTTAAAGCCGTAGTATATGCCAATATTAACGTATCCCTAAGAATCTTATCCTTGTTTCTACACCAGGAAGAGTCTCAAACAGAGGTTTCATGTGTTCCCTTTTAAAGTTTTAAAAATAAAAATTCAATGGGTAAATATTTAGAGAGTAATAATGACTAGATTTAATGAAAGGATTTAAATTCTGGTTAGAAGGTTATTCCATATTAGGAAGTCTCTTCATATAATATTTATCAAACTGATAAAATTTAAAATATTATGTCTTTTGATTCACTGATTGCAGCTTATTTTAAAAGTACTCAATAAAAATAGAAATCTTTCTTTAACATAATAAAGAGTATCAGCCAATTTTAATATTTTATTTAATGGTGAAAAAATAGAAGTAATCTTATTAAACTTAATTTTGCATTAGTATCACTAAATAAATAGCAAAACTTTGATAGCTGATATATATCATTCTCATGATTAATATCATTTTAATAATGTATGAAAGAAAAAAATTTGTAATTTATTTTTTAGAAATAAAAGCACAGTATTACTTTTTTGGTAATATCAACAGAAACTAAATGTAAATTTTATTCTACAATGCCAGGATTTTTTATAAATAATTAGGATTTATAAAATTACTTATATGTAATTTAGAATGATTTCATTTAATATACACAAATTGATAATATACATATCAAAAAGAAAATATTTTTAGAAGTTGTTTTCACAATAACACCAAAATAAAAACTACAGAAGTGTCCCTTATCCACAGGGGATACATTCTAAGACACCCTGTAGATGCCTGAAACCTCAGATAGTGTCAATCCTATACATATTATTGTTTTTTCCTATATATACATACCAATGATAAAGTTTAGGCACAGTAAGATACTAACAACAATAATAAAATAGAACAGTTATAACAATACACTAATAAAAGTTATGTGCTCTCTCAAAATATCTTACTGTACTGTAACTCACCCTTCTTGCGATGATGTGAGATGATAAAATGCCTACATGATGAGATGAAGTGAAGTGAATGAGGTAAGCATTGTGACTTAGCGTTAGGCTTGTACTCACCTTCTGTTGTCAAGGGAGGAAGATCATCTGCTTCCAGCGATTTCTTTTTCCTTCTTAAGAATTGCACGGATAGAAAACTCCTTCTTACCAGAGACCTTAGCAACCTCAGCATTCGAAGCTTTTTCTTTTCTTATTAAGTCAAGAACTTTCACCTTTTCACTTCAAGGAAGCACTTTACGATTTTCCCTTGGCATAGTGGAACTGCCGGCATCACTACTCGTGCACTTTGGGGTCGTTATTAAGTGAAATAAGGGTTACTTGAACACAAGCACAGCAATAGTCAGTAGATCTGATGACCGCGTGGACAGTAAGTGACCAATGGGTGGGATACGCTGGTGGAAGGGATAGTTCTCATCCGGGGCGGAACAGAGCAGGATGGAGCGAGGTTTCATCACGCCACTCAGAACAGCACAAAATATAAAACTTATAAATTGTTTGTTTCCAGAATTTTCCATTTACTATTTTGGACCGAGGTTGCCTGCAGGTAAGTGAAACTGGATCCACAGATAAGGGGGACTACTGTACCTGGCAAAAATCTTGCAAGGAAGTACATGTAAAAGATATTATAAACCTTTTATGAGCAATAAAGAATAACAACGAGTAAAGACATATCCCTCATTCTTAAATGAGAAGAATAAATTTTATAAAGATGCCCCTTCTTCTAAAATTATTTACTGGATTAATACAATTTCTATAGAAGTCAATGCAGTTCTCAAGTTCATCTAGAATGATAATTAGATAGAGCGAATGCAAACGTAAGTTTATTCTGTGGAGTCACCCAGCATTCATTTCCTCTTTATCCTTTTCTTGTGTTCACTTCTTCCACAAATGGCCTATGTCCTCAAGGGAAGCTCACCTCACTCAGGCCAGTGATGGCCCAAGACTGGCTTAAACCAATCAGCTACTCCCACTTGCTCACCAGACAGGGTGTATCAAGAAAGGTCCTATGACCTAGTTTAGAAGGATGCATATTTTACTGGAAGCTTCAGAGAAAAAAAAACTGCTTCTCTTAATTAGAAGTTACTTGAGACACTCTCACTTCACTCCCTGTTAGGCAGAGGCCATCCCCTAGAACGCTGCCTGACACCAAGTTGACTTTCAAAAAGTTAACTTGCTAATTAGAACACTGCAGCCCTCCTAGTGAAGCTACATGGGGGGAGAAAAAGTGACACACAGAGGAGGGCAAAACCAAGACAAATAATAAAGGAGTGAAAAATCTTTGTAAGCAATGCCTTTAAGCCCTCCACAGTGGATGTCTGTCATTTGTGACTGCCCAATATATTTTGAACTCCTTCTCTAGATTTTAATAGTTTCCTACATTGTGAGTCTTGCCTTGCCAATGGAGAAACCACCATCTGTCTCAATTTCCTTTGCCTCAGTCATTGAGAACCATGACTTCACCTCTGTAACCAAACATACCCAAAGGAGGACTGAAGAGGAAAAGAACTGCATGAGGAAATGGGCGGAGGGTGGAGGCATCTCTCAGTGGCTGGCAGCAGAAGTAGTGTGTTCAGTGCCCAAGGTCATCAGGGCAGGAGAACAGCAGAAGAAGCATGGTTCTGAAGGGGACAGTGGTGGTGGCAGTAGCAGAAAAACCAAACACAAACAAACACAGCTCTAGAGAATGATACTGGGCATTCTTCCTGGAGCCTCAGCCTCTTCCTCCAGTTCTTCCAATGATTTTGTATGCTTTCTCATATCCTTTAATAAGCATCTGATTGATAAAACAAGCACAGTGAATTCTGTTGTCTACAGCTAAGAGCCATTACCAACACACAGCCTTACTTCTGTGTACTCTTATTTTTCAATCTGCTTTGGGTTGGAATTTCTACTAGTCACAACTTAATTCATCCCAGGGTAACAATGACAACTTGGAAAAATGAAGATTAAGGAAAACTAGAATTAGTTCTGGGATATTAAACTTATTCTTAGTATATGAAGATATCACCTAGGGAGGGAATGTATTCAGAGAAAGTCAATTGCCAGGTCTGTTTAGAGGCCTGGTGCCGGGACTGAAATTAGTAACTGGTAAGGTGGGAGGACATGGAGAATGCAGTGCTATAGGATAAAAGTAAGGAGCAGTTTTCAAGAAAGAGGAAGTGATCAATTATTTCAAAGGTTGGGATTGAGTAAAGTAAAATTATTAAATGAGTAGGAGTAAAATGAACACAGACTCATACCCACTGGATTTGGTAACTTAGTATTCATTTGGCAACACTGAAAAGGAGTAGTTCCTATACAATGGTACCCAAGAAAAACTCTTAATTGGCCTGGGTTTAGGAACTAATAGGGTGCCCTTGATGTAGCTGTAGCTTCAGCAAAGCTCAAGTCCTATCCCCTCCTCCTGACTTACCACAGTTCCCTCTGCCAAGGAACAAGTGGATTAGAAAGCAGCACTGGAGCTGTGACTTCTAAGGAAAGACACTTGTGGAACCCAATTAAAATTACCCTAACCAACAGCAACGTAAAATCCCTGGAGAAACTCTGTGCTGACTTGTTTAGATATGCAAAGGAAAATGACCTCAAAATTAAGAGACCAGATGGTATGCCTAGCAACACTCAGGATCACTACAAGAAAAATTCCTTGTGGTGAAACATTCTAAGAGTTGGGATTCTTTTCCAGATCACAGTTCTCAAGTGACTCACTGACTTGAACAGTCCTTCAGAGACCTCCATCTGTACTGAGTCAAGAGTAGAGATTGAGGTCACTGCTGCAGATGCTTAAATCAACTATTTTAATAAATTGGTTATCAGTTGCTAAGTAAATATGTAGAGATGAGGAAGCAGGGACAGCAGTAAAGAATAGAAAAGAAATATAATATCTAGAATGAGGCACAGAGACAAAGCAGACTTTTTTTTAAGATGAGGGATAACTTAAGAATGGTGGAATGCTGGTGCTGAACAGAGGGACAAGCTAGAAGAGTGAAGTTTTTAGTGAGCCTGGAGGAGAAGAGTTCCAAAGCATTAAATGGAGGAGTTGGCCTCTGAGTGAAAAATGGACACTTTTTCCAGTAGAGGTAGAAGTGAGGCAAAGAAGTTCAGATGCAGTTAGCTAAGGAGATTTGGTAGTGAGAAAATGAAGGGGTTCTCATTTGTTTTATCACCTCAATGAAGCATAATTGAGATCATCAGCGAACAGAGGGAGAAATGTGGAGAGGTGCAGAAGGTTTAAGAGAGTGGAGAAAGCATTAAATATTTGTATTGAAAGTAGGAAAATGAACTGACATAGATATAAAACATTTTCATCATTGCAGATAGTTCTCTTGTATTACACTATTCCAGAGAAGTATTCCATTCTTTGGAAGCCGATACAAGATGTACAGTTTAATCAAGATTAAGTTTTTGCTAGGTTAGAGGCAAAGGAGTTGAGGGTATTTGCATGGAAGATCCATGGAATGTAAACTGGCTAAGGAAAGAAGTGAAATAAAAGAGAGTACAGAGAAAAGTATAAAGGGGGGATAAGGGATCAGTAATTTCAATGATGTTGAACTGTTGCATTGGGGCATTAGAGTAAGCGAGCTGGCATAGCAAGTGAAGATAAGAGAATAATAGCAAGTTTAAAACAATTATTTCAACGATGGTATAGTTACTGGTAATATTGTTTAATGTGTGACCATGGGACTGAGTACCTGAGGTTGGATGTAATGTTCATTGAAAATAAGGAAGTCTAGAACCTGGGAGACTAGAGTATTGAATATGTTATTGACATGGATGTTGTTCCATGAGAATTATGACAGTAGTAGAACAGGACAAGAAGAGATTAATCTAGGAGTTCAAGACTTCAATAAACGACAAGGAACAATGAAGAATTGGAAGAGGACAATGAGGAGAAACAGGGGAAGATAAGGTCCAATGGTAAGCGCAACAAAGGAACTGGGGACTCTGAAAATAGAAGGAGAGATGTTTTGATAGCAGCAGCGAGGAACAAGGAGGGCATTTACTTGCACACTGCCCCCTTTTTTTATGAGGTTTGAAAAAAAGTTATCTTCCTCTAAAGAAGGTTGCAAGGGAACTGGTGTCAGTGAGAGCCCCCAGGCTTCTGATAAAGCTAAAGGAATTAAAACAGTGTAGTATTGTTATAAAAGTAGACAGGGTAATGAGACAGAATACATAAAAGGAAGTAGGCCCTAATACATATAAAAATATATTATAAAACACCACAAATCATTAAGAAGGGGTGTTGTATTTAATAATTAGTGCTGGGCATTCAGCTCACCAAATATCAGAAAATATAAGAAAATCAAAACAATAATCAAATTTCTTTTTTTTTTTCAAATTTCTATTTAGGGAAGTGCTTTCTAAGTTTTGAAGACTGTGTGGCAGAAAAAAATTTTAACTGACAGATTTTAAAACTTTTGTAAATAAAAAAGAAAACACAATTGTAAAGTAAAAGATAACAGTCAAACAGGGAAAATGTTTTCAACAAATACTGAACAAGGAAAGGGATTATCATTAATGCATAGACACTTTCTTTACAGGAAGATCAAAAATAAGAATTTGCTCTCATCCCTCCCTTGACCTGACTGAAAAAAAATGCAAAAAGGAATAAACTCACAACAGTGAAAAGAACAGGAAGAGAAGCTTACCCATGGAGGAGAGCTTCTGATAAATTTAAATAGAGAATCTCCAGAAGGTACAGTGTTTGACTACTAGGTATTTCAGAAAAGGGGAACAGAAAAGATGGAGGAAGTAAATAATCAAATAACTGAAGAATACCATCATCCTCGAGGTCAAAGGGGCCCATGATACACTCAGCATAATGAATGAAAAAAAGACCCCTCCTATAAAGTTTCTGAACCTCAAATAAGAATAAAGATTACCACATTTTCTAGAAAGAAAGGAACAACAAAGATCCAATTCACTTGCAAAGGCAGGAGAATTGGACTGGCATTAATCCTTTTCAGCACCCTGACTGACAGAAAACAATGGAGCAGTAAAAATGAGGGGAAGAGGTAGGGGCCAACAAACAAATGAGACATCTTGCCAAGAAATAATACCAACAAATTATAGGTCAGAATAAATATGTTTTCAGGACTTCAGGACAAATTGTTATTTAAATTTGTGTGTGGTTGTTTTCTTTTGGCTGAATATTATTCAACCTACGTCATTTGGGGGGAGTATTCCCTATTGTGTGCAATATTGGTGGGGTGCAGTTCTATGCCTTCAACTGCAAAAGACAAATAGGTATGTCTTCCCCCAGAGGCCATGTGGGCCAGTGCTTAAACTCAGCCACTGGACACACAGTTCCAGAACTCTGAATCAGAAGTGAATGATGTAAAGATGAAGGGGATGATATAAATCCTTAAGGGTAGCTGCAATAATATCTAGTGGTGACCGAAGGCCTATTCCTGCTAAAATATAGTGGTTATACTTCCTTCTTGAGTCTGCTTGTATCTTGAGCCTCACTGAATAATTCTTATCACATTTGTGAGCTATCCAAGTTCCTTCTAAAAGATTCCTTCCTGCTTAGGATAGTCAGTTTCTTCAGCTTGCGACTAAGAATTTTAGCTTATTTTCTATTTTACCATTTTCCAGGTAACAGATCATCAGGAATCAGTAGGGAACTCTGGCCCAGCGGGAGCTGAAGGCAAATAACTAATCATCATATTGCTCATTTGTTATCTACTACCACTTGAGGTCAAGGCTTTGGTGAAACTCATTACCAGGGCAAATGGACAGTATAAAGAGCATGAGAAATTCAAAGATTACTAAATGGTGTGGCTACATCTGAAGGCCTCAAATGTATTAAAGGAAGGAATATGTACAACAAATCCCTAAGTTCTCAGTCAAAACCAAAAGTGAAAACTAAGAAGTGTCTATAATTTTGCTAAAATAATCTTATTTCTTAAAGCCAAAGAACTATCAAACCCAAAGACCAAAATTGGGATCTGACCATGAAGATTGCTGATACACAATGTCAATTAAATTCATCACCTAGTTATGTCTTGATAAAGATACATGTTCTACAGACATTGAATTCAGTCTTCAATTTTGAGGGGATAGATATGGTTCTAATTGCTTGCTGTGCTGGTAAACAAAGATATGGACTCTCAACAGTGGTCCTCATTAAATAAAATTGAAATGTCAGAAATTCCTTGGTATAACAGAGCGGAAAGAATTCAGACTTCAAGATACAGGAGAGCTAACGTGTATTTATCAAGTGTGTCCTGCTCACCCCAAACTATGTCCCCTGAAAGATCCCAGAAAGTACTCCCTTTACCAAAGGCTTGTGTCCTGTTAGGTGAGAAAAACACCACCACCTAAGGAATGAAGAAAGGGTAAATATTTGAGTCAATACTCAAAAATCATCTTTACTGCTATATGCTAAGTGTCTCAGGGTCAGGGTTTCACCAGAGAAACAGAATCAGTAGGATAGAGGTATATTGTAAGGAACTGGCTTATGTGATTGTAGGGGCTGGCTAGTTATGTCTGAAACTCTCAGGGAAAGCTGTTAGGAAGGGTAAATTGGAAACTCTTGGGCAGAAGCTGAAGATGCAACCCACAAATAGAATTTCTTCCTCCTCAGGGAAACTTCAATTCTGCTCCTCAGGCCTTTAAATTGATTGGATCAGGCCAATCCAGATTATCAAGGATAATCTTTATTTAAACTGATTATAGATGTTAATTAAGTCTACAAAATATCAGTATAATACATTCACAGCAACATATGGATCAGTGTTTGACTGAATTACTGAGTACTATAGCCTAGCCAAATTGACACATAAAACTGGAAAATTATATTACTATGAGAAATTAATGAAGAACCAAATAAATAGCTGTTCCATGCCCATGGAGTGTTAGACTCAGTGAAAACTCAATATTGATGAAATTCCATTCTCCAAACTTGATCTACAAATTCAGTGCAATCTCAGTCAAAATACAAGCAGACTTTTCTGTAGAACTTGACAAACTGATTTAGCTTGGGTTAGGTAATGATTTCTTAGCTAGTTGTCACTCTCCATGAAATAAAAAAGAAAAGATAGACATATTTCATCAAAATATAAGTATTCTGCTCATCGAAAGACATCATTAATAAAACATATCTGAGCCTCAGTCTGGGAGAAAGTATTTGCAATACCTATATCTGAAAAAGCCCTTGTATCTAGAATATATAAACAATTCCTACAACTCAATAATAAAAAGTAAAACAATGAATAAAAAATCAGCAAAAAACTTGAACAGGCATTTCATGGAGGAAGAAATAAAAATGGTTAATAAGCATAAGAAAAATTGCTTAACATCAATCATTAGTCACCTGGGAAATGCAAATTAAGATCACAGTGGTATATACCACAAAATCATTAAAATGGAAGAGGTGAAACAACCAGTGACACCAAATGCTGTTGAGCATATGGAGTAGTCAAAACTTTCATATATTGCTGGAGGCAGTGTAGAATGGTATAACCAGTTTAGAAATTGTTCTAGTAGTTTTTCATAAAGTTAAAAGTACACCTACTCTAAGACCCAGAAACTCCACGTTAGTCCTTTACTCAAGAGAAATGAAAACAGGTAGACATAGGAAGATGTGTACAATAATGTCTGTAGCAGGTTTCTTTGTAGTCACTCCAAACTGGAAACAACCTAAGTGCCCATCGTCAGCAGAATGGATAAACAAATCGGAATATAAACAGACAATGGAGTACTCTTCACTAATAAAAAGGAACAAACCACTGAAACATGTTACAACATGGAAAATCTTCAAAAATTTTATGCTGAGTTGAAAGAAGCCAGATATAAATGAGTACCTACTGTATGATTCAATATACATTAAGTTCTACAGTAGGCAGACTAACCTATGGTGAAACAAAACCCATACACCAATTGCCTCTGGGATGGAGGAATGAGGTGGGGATTAACTGCAAAATTACAAAAGGAATCTTTCTTGTGTGATAAAAATGTTCTATATTTTAATAGGGGGGTCACAGGGTATGTGCAATTGTCACAACTCATCAGACTTTACACTTAAAATGTGTGCATTTCACAGTGTGTAAGAAAAAGAAAAAAGTGCCTCTGTAGAGTAAGGTTTGTGTAAAGCCGCAGTGAAGCTGAGTTCAGTTGTTTCTTATCACAATATTTTTGCATGATTTGATTTGTTACCATTTGTTTACATTACTTTGATTAAAATTTATTTAAAGTACTCATACAGATTTTCAAGTTAAGATGGTAGAATGAAAATGTCTAAAAGTCTCCTTTTCCCTAAACCTAGTGATATAATAACAAATTAGCAGCAAACCAGCCAAAATACCTCAATATCAATTAAAAGAAAGGACTGAGCTTCATGCCATACAATCCAAAATGAGCAACCCAAAATGTTGGGGAAGGAGGGAGAGAAAGAGAGAGAGAAAAGAAAGAGGTTTACTTGAATCCTTGTGGTTCACTGTAGTAAAACAAATTACTGTAACTAGCATGAAGCACCCAACACACTCACTAACACACACAGTAGGCAAGAAATGTTAATGAAAAGCTGCTTTTTAAAAAATTGTACTAAGACCCTCATACACAGAGAAGGGTGAACCAACACACAAAACTTGTACCTGCACAAGCTAAAATATGGGAAGATTTAAGTGTCCTCGTGGGGGTAGGAAACTAAGAAGAAATGCATCAACTGCTTTTAGCTGTGAGTCTTGGAAATGTTGCCTTTTAGCTGGGTACATTACTGCCTTAAATAAAATGAGTGGTCTGGAAATAAGAAAATAGGGAAGGATGGATACTGAGTAGGCTGCTACTAATCTATGCCACAGATGACAATCTTATCTAGACAAAAGCAAAATTGAAGAAATAGAAAAAATTTCCCTAGAAAGGTTTTGTATTGAGGAAGAACATAATGAAAATATGAAACTTGATAGAAGCAGAGAACCTTAGAGATGACAAACAAAAGCTGAAGGAAAATGAAAACTGCAGACCTAAGAAATAAATACAGAAGTGAAACCAAACTAAACAGAAAAAAAAAAAAAAGACTAAATTTAGCAAATTAGACTTGGCCTATAACCAAATTACTAACAAAGAAAAAAGGTTTGAGATAACCATGATGAACATAGAGGAAAAGAAGGAGATTAAAGTAAGTGGATAGCAAGGCAGAGGACCTGAATACACATTTTTTTCCAAAAAAGACATACAGATGGCCAACAGATACGTGGAAAGGTGCTCAATATCACTAATCATCAGGGAAATGCAAATCAAAACCACAGTGAGATACCACCTCACACCTATCGGAATGGCTAACACCAAAAAGACATCAAACAACAAGTGTTGGCAAGGATATGGAAAAAAGGGAACCCTTGTACACTGCTGGTGGGATTGTAAACTATTAAAGGGAACCCTTGTACACTGTTGGTGGGATTGTAAACTAGTGCAGCCACTATGGAAAACAGTACAGAAGTTCCTCAAAAAATTAAAAATTGAACTCTCATATGATCCAGCAATTTCACTTCTGGGTATTGACCCAAAGAAAACAAAAAACTAATTCAAAAAGATATATGCACCCCAATGTTCACTGCAGCATTTTTTTAGAATAGCCAAGATATGGAAGCAACCTAAGTGTACATCAATGGAAGAATGGATAAAGAAGATGTGGTATACATACATACAAACATACATAATGGAATATTACTCAGCCATTAAAAAATGAATTCTTGCCATTTGTGACAACATGGATGGACCTAAAGGGTATTATGCTAAGTGAAATAAGTGAGACACAGAAAGACAAACACCGTATGATTTCACCTATAGTGGAATCTAAAAAGCAAAACAAACAAAACAAAACAAAAAAAAACCAGACTCATAGATACATAGAACAAATGGGTGGTTGCCAGGGGGCTCAGGGGTGGGAGGGTAGGCAGTAAAGGTGAATGAGATTAAGAGCTACAAACCTCCAGTTATAAAATAAATAAGCCAAGGGGATGTAATATACAGCATAAGGAATATGGTCAATAACATTGTAATAACTTTGTATAGGGATAGGTGGTTACTACATTATCATAACAAACATTTCATGATGTATATAAATGTCAAATAACTATGTAGTACAACTGAAACTAACATAATATTGTCCACCAACTATGTTTCAATAATAATAAAAATGTAAATGGACAATAGACCAAAACAAAAATAATATTTGTCATTGAAGTCAGGAAACCGACACTCAGAATGGAAAAGATAATTAAAGACAGAGAAAAAGAAAATTTTCTAGAAAATAGTAAGAATTGAATCTGTAGAAAAATATTATATCATATTGCAAGAAAAAAATAATAAATGATGATATATTCTGAAACATGTATTAGGTAAGTTCATAAAACTTCAAAAGTAATGCAAGCATTTTCCAGGGAGAAAAATCAGGCTGAATGTGAGGTGGAAGTGGGAGGGGAGGATCAGGCTGGCCACATACTGATCTAAAACCAGATTAAATGCCATTAAAAAATGCATCAGTAATCTACAAAGAGCTAATGAAGGGGTTATGTGACACCAAAGTGTTATGCTTTATGCCAAGCTGAGTAATTATCCAAATATACAGTCAATAGGTAGACATTCTCAGACAGTAGGCAGATAGCTTTAAAACCAAGCAAACAAATCATGAAATATATATTTGTGAATCTTGAAAAAAAATGACAACAGCAAAATATTCTACCCAAGTAAGAAATGATAGGAGAAATCACAGCAAATATGTGATTAATTTAAATATATAACAATGACTAGGGAGTTCCCTGGCAGTCCAGTGGTTAGGACTCAGTGCTTTCACTGCCATGGCCCAGGTGCGGTCCCTGATTGGGGAACTAAGATCCCATAAGCCACGTTATGCAGGCAAAAAAAAAAAAAAAAAAAAAAAAAAGACTATTATAGGATGCATGATTGGGGAGAGAAAGGTTAGATTGGCATAAGTTGTGAAAATAATAAAACTGGGGGAAAGAAAATGTATCCATTTCTCATCTTTCTTGGTCATAAATCAATAAACATAGCAAAGTGAACAAATTGACAAGTAGTAGTGTAAGTATATTATTTATATGTTATAAAGGGAATCACCAGAACTAAAATAACAGTGAGAAAGAGAAAAGAGTTAGGAGAAAGTGCAGTGTGCTAATTATCTAAAATTTCACAGGGAACATCAACAAATGCTGTCTAAAGTTGCTATATCAAGAGGTAGTGGTTAGATAAAATATATAAACTTACAAATGTTTCACTGGCAATATCTAAAAAGAGGATATAATCCTTCCAAATTATGACAAGGAAAGTACACACTGCATACATTTAACCCAAGTAACAGAAAGAAAATCCATGCACAAGAAGGCAGAAGACAAGGGAAGCATTTGAAACAAAACTAAAACATAAAATTAGATGAAAAAATTAAAACAAAATATATTTGTTTTGACATCGAATGTAAAAAGGATATATTCACACAAAGATGATCAGATTTGATTTTTAAAAATACCAAACAATCTGTTGAATACACAAGAAGCATCCAGAGCTAAAAGATTCAGATTATATGGGAAAACAAGACATGATAGGCAAATATGTAGTAACAAAAAAAAAAATCTTAATTGAAAGTATCAGTATCACCAAGACTAAATCCAAAACAAATGTTAGATAAGGTAGAGGTCCATTTTATAGGTATGAGGTATACAGTTTACAATGAGAATAGAGCTGCCATAAATGTGTACATTTATAATAAGAGATGAAAACACAAACTGCAGGAAAACAAGGAGTGGATAGAAACACAGTATTAGCAGCAGATTTTAACTTGCTCCTGTAGGCTTATGACAGACCAACTACACATCAAAATAAGCATACAGAGAATTTTAATAATATAATTATACTCCAGCTAACAGATATGCCTCAAACTCTACAACATGAAAGATATATACCTTCTTTTCATGGAAAATTTAACATTTCTTTCCATGGAAAATTTACAAAACCAGTGCTATATAAAGAACACAGATCATTTCCAAATATATACACAAATACATGAAGAAGAGACCATGATCCATGAATACACTACAATAAAACTAGAAAATAATAATCATAAATAGAAAAATATCTAGCCACAGAAAAGTATGTGCCTTTCTCTTAAATACTTCAAATTCAGAAGGAAAAATGAAGAAAATTTATAAAATACAGATAATGAATACATCCTATATCAAAAAATTTAGGGATTATCTGAAGTTGAGCACTCATAGTTTTACACATTTAAGCAATTAAAAAGGAATCTAAACAAATAAATTAAGCATTGGACTAATAAATCTGAATAAAAACTACAAAATTAAATCATGCATTTTTTCAAGGAAAACATAAATAAGATAATAATGATTAAAGCAGAAATTTCTTATTTAAGAAACAGAAAATCAGGAAAACTGATAAAACCTAGAGTGTAGATAAAGTTTTGGTTATTAGGGGAAGGGACAAAACATAGAGAAAAGGGCAGTTGAAAAAGGCTCTCAGGAACAAGTATGTAGCATTTAAAAAAATATTTTCACTATGAAAACCTTCAAATATATACAAAATTAGAGACAGAAATATAATAAACACCCATGTATCCAATAACCACACCATCTTGATTACCATAGCTTTTATAGTAAGTCTTGAAGTTGGGTAGTGTCAATCCTCTGACTATTCTTCAATATTGTGTAGGATATTATGGGTATTTTGCTTCTTCATATAATCTTTAGAATCAGTTTGTCAATATCTACAAAATAACTTGCTGGTATTTTAATTGGCATTGTGTTGAACCTGTAAATCAAGTTGAGACGAACTGACATCTTAACAGTATTGAGTCTTTTTATCCATGAACAAGGAATATCTCTCCACTTATTTAAATCTTCTTTTCTTTCTTCAGAGTTGTGTAGTTTCCCTCATATAGATCTTGTACATATTTTGTTAGATGTATATCTAATTTTTTTGCCAATAATTTATTGATATACAGGAAAGCAACCAAATTGTCTATATTGACCTTGTATCCTGCAAACTTACTATAACTATGTATTAGTTCCAGGAGATTTTTGTTGATTCTTCAGAATTTTCTAGATAGACAATTATGTCATCTGCAAATAAGGACAGTTTTATTTCTTCCTTCCTAATTTGTATAACTTTTATTTCCTTCTCTTCTCTTATTCCAGTACAATATTGAACAGGAGTGGTGAGAGGGGACATCCCCACTCTGCTGGAGACAAGTCCTTTTTGTTTCCTTCATCTGACATCTTGATTTCCCTTTCTTTCTGAAAAATATTGTCACTGGGGATAGAACTCTGCATTGACAATTCTTTTCTTTCAGCACTCGAGAAATGTGTGACACTTCCTTCTGACCTCCATGGTTTCTGATGAGAGACTTGCTGTCATTTGAATTGTTTTCCCCTATCAGTAAGGTGTCATTTCTCTTGCTGCTTTCTTTGTCTTTTATTTTCATGAGTCTGACTGTGAGAAATCTTGATGTGGATTCCTTTGCGTTTATACTGTTTAAGATTTATTCAGCTTCTTGAATCTGTATGTTTATGTCTTTTGCTAAATTTGGCAAATATTCAGCCATTATTTCTTCAAGTAGTTTCTTAGAAGCTCTACACTCCTCTTCCAGATTCTGATGACAAAATGTTAAATATTTTTGTTATAGTCTCACAGGAACCTGAAACTCTGGTTGTTTATTTTTCCAATCTAGTTTCTCTTTTTGTTCAGTTTGGGTAATTTCTATTATTCCACCTTCAAGTTCATTGATTCTTTCCTCTGTCCTCTCCATTTTGCTGTTAACCCATTTATCAAGCTTTTAAATTTTAATTATTGAATTTTTCACATAAAATTTCCATTTAGTTCTTCATTATATCTTCTATCTCTTTGTTGAGGCTTTCTTTTTTTCTTTTTCCTTTGTTTCAAGCATGTTCACAAATGCTCTTTGAAACATTTTTATCATGTCTGCTTTAAAGCCATGGTCGGAAAATTCTAACACGTGCATCATCTCAGCATTGGTGAGTATTACTTTTCTTTTCTCATTTACATTGAGATTTTCCTGGTTCTTGGTATGAGGAGTAATTTTCAATTGAATCCTGGACATTTTGGGTGTTATGATACTTTGGATCTTATTTAAGTCATCTGTTTTAGCAACCTTTTCTGATACTGTACGGGGTTGGGGGTGAAAAGAGAAGGGTGCTGCCTCATTACTATTAGATGGCAGGAGAAGTCCATGTTCTGCCTCTCTTGACGCAGTTGAAGTGTGAGGAGCACTTTGCTATTGCTGGGCAGGGGTGGGAGTACTAGCTCCCCACTAAATTTCTGCTATACCACCCTGGCTGGGAGGGAGAGACATGCTTTATTATTGCTCCCCACATGGCTCTCCTTGGCTTCCCATGGGGATGGGCAATGATAAGGGTCCTGACTCTCTACTAGGACTCCTCTGATACCATCCCAGCAGACAGGGGCACTTCATTACTGTTAGGTGGGAGTGGAAGTCCAGGTTCTCCACTGGCACCGTGGGGGCAGCAGGGGGATGGAGTGGCCCATTATTTGGCCTTCTCTGACACTACTCTGGGGAAGGACACCTTGTTACAGCCTGGCAAGGATGAAAGTTTAAAGTCTTCACTTGGCCTTTGCTGGTTGCGGGTGACCACATTTTTTTTTTTTTTTTCTGTGATGTTTGGCTGGTTATAGAGCAGTTATCATCTACAAGTTTTCTGGCTGGCTAGTATGCCTCTTTCCTGTCCTTTGGCTAGAGAATTCAGGGTTTTCTTGGACACTTTTTTTTGGTCTGTGCCAGTTGGCATTTCCAGGTTGTCACCTACTCCAGCACCCAGTCCACAATGTATGAAGCAAAAAAAACAAAAACAAAAAACAAAAAAACCCAAGAAATTCACTTCCATGTTGTGACTCAGGTCCCTGGCCAGTCTGCCATCTTCTCTCCACTAATCAGAGTCTTCTTACTCTTTTTTTCTATACATAATGTCCAGGATGTTCAGCTAAGTATACTGAGCAAGAGGAATAGAGGAAAGTACATCTACTCCATCTTTTTAGAATGCTGCCTGTGTTTTTCCTGTGGTATTTTATGTCAAATCCCAGGCATCATATCATTTCACCCATAAAGAATTTAGTCAGTATCAGAAAATATTATTAAAAAATATAACCATGATATCATTTTCACACTCCCTAAAATTGAAAATAAATTTTTACTAGCTAATAATCAGCTTTCACCCCCACCCCCATATACTGCCTCAAAATTTTGTTTTACACCTGTGTTCAAATAACAATCTCAGATAAGGTACAAACATTGCATGTGATTGTTGGATCAAAAGAGCTCCCCTCCCTTTTCTATACTCACGTCATTTATTTGAAAAACTTTGGTCCTGTGGTATTTCCCACATTCTAGATCTGGTTGACTGTATTCTTGAGGTATCTTTTAATGTGTTTTACTGCCCTCCATAGTTCCTAGAAACTGAAAATTTATATTATTAAATATAAAGTTATGATTACATTTAGGTTCAATTTTTTTTGACAAAGATATTTCACAGGAAGTTCTGTGTGCCTCTAGTTGTACCACTTAAGCAGACACATAATGTCTGATTATCCTATTTTTTAGAAGTTAGCAATAATCACTAGGTTCTGGGGGTAACAGCTTGAATCATTCATTAAAAAGGTCCCCACTGACTGTTCATCTAATGCGAGGGTTCTCAAATAAATTGCTATTTTGGACCAGATAATACTTTGTTATGGGGGACTGTCCTATGCACTGTAGGATATTTAGTAGGATCCCTGGTACCCTCAACACTCTTGCCCCATACACACCATCTTATTGTGACAGTAAAAAATGTCTCCAGATGTTGCCAAATGTCCTCCAGTGAGAAGATGGCCCCCAATCGAGAATCCTTGACTTTACAGTTTTAGTAGCCATTAATAACTCTTGCCTGGATCCATTATTTCATTAGAGTTTGCAAAGTTGTGATTTTTTAAAATTCTATCATTCCTGTGTTTACAACTGTAATTTTTTTAAAAAATACTTCCTCTGAGTCTATCCAGCAAAGGCAAAATAAATGTTTGATTATTTTATTTATCAATGTTTCTAGAATAAGCTGTGCCCTAACAATCTCCAAAGTGACCAATTAATTTTTGTTTAAAGTATCATTTG
Source organism: Mesoplodon mirus (assembly GCF_964341445.2). Lineage (NCBI taxonomy): Eukaryota > Metazoa > Chordata > Mammalia > Artiodactyla > Ziphiidae > Mesoplodon > Mesoplodon mirus. The sequence continues at coordinate 77,710,501 of NC_138980.1, forward strand.
TAATTCTTGAATAGTTACACATTTCATATATTTCAGTCCTTTGCAGTCATTTTTCTTTGTGATGTTTGGGTTTTCCCATCTTTCGTCAGTGGAATCTTTTTCAAGTTAGGTCCTGTTTCCTTTTGATAGGACCCAAAATTGTTTGATAATTTCCTTGCTTTCAAATATGACAAAATAGATAATCCAGACTCATTTTACATAATTCCTGCCCCAGACCTGAAATCAGCCACCTACCCAAAGGAGCCCTCATTCCTTTTACTGGGAAATGGTATTTAGGGACCACAATCTGAGCACAATGGGTGCTTATTGCTATTGGGTTGTCACTACTTTCAGGTCTTTTCAATGCGTAGGACCAGGAAATACATATTTTTTAATGATAGATGTAAGTTCTGATTACATCTTGGCATTTTAATTCAATTTAACTTGCAGTGTTTTTACTTTCATTTTATATTTCATCTCTTTCCTCTTATGCTGAAATCATGATTTCTAATATCTATCTCCCTCTTTCTCTCTCCCCCTTCCCAATCTCTCTCTCTCACATTACCACCATGGAATGCAATTTCAGACTTCTTTTTGTTCATTTCATCCTTAGGTTACATCCTACTAAAGATGTACAGTCCAAATATTGTATTTAAATGTCACTTTAAATAATAATTCTCTCCATTTATGCCACTAATGTGATAAACAGGTTCATTTGTTTTAGTTTCTTTTCAAATTTTAGGCATAGCTCTTTTAAATTTCATTTTGTTTTTAACTATGTAAGATATACACATGGCTCCAAAGTTAGAACTATAAAACAAGGCATATTTGGAAAGGTAGAGGTTCCATCATTATCTATTCCTTCACATCCTCTTCCTTCTCTAAGATAACTATTTTTATTAGATATGGTTTATACTTGTATTTTTTAAAAGTGTACACACACAGACACACACACACATGCATGTGCATGTTTGCCCCCCAAAGGTAGCATACCGTATACAATATCCTGCACCTTACATGAAAATTTTTATTGTTGTAAAATATACACAACATGAAGCTTATCATTTTAGCCATATTTAAGTATACGATTCAGTGGCATTAAGTACATTCAAAATATTGTGCAATCATTGTCACATTATTAATTTTCAGAACATTTTCATCACCTTAAATGGAAACTCTATACCCGTAAAACAATGATTCCTCATTCCCTTCTCCCACCTCAGCCCTTGGTAACCTTTATTCTTCTTTCTGTCTCAATAGATTTACCTAGTCTATCTGCAGTTTGGTTTTTTTGTTTGTTTGTTTTTCTTTTTCATTGAATTGTATATTCTAGAGATCACTCATAGGCATATAGAGAGATCCTCATTCATTTTTTACATCTGTATAGTATTCTACCGAATGGATTAAACCATATTCAACCAGTTTCTTGTGGATGGGAACTTTGTATTTCTAATCTTTTGCCATTATAAACAGTGCTGCAATGAACAGACTATAGCATTCATCATTTCATTTTTTGCCTGTTTTATCTTTTAAATACATTTCTAAATTTGGAATTGGTAAGTCTAAGGATAAATGCCTATGTAATTTTAGAGCATTTGGATTTGATACAATAGACAGAAATGAACCACAAAACTATTTAAGTATTAAATAAAAACCCATTTAATGGCGCTAAGTGTTTAAAAAGTATGATTAAAACACTGCTTTAACCCAGGGGATACTTTATTTAGCTCTTTTTTTTTTCTTTTTTTTTTTTTTTTGCGGTACGCGGGCCTCTCACTGTTGTGGCCTCTCCCATTGCGGAGCACAGGCTCCAGACGCGCAGGCTCAGCGGCCATGGCTTACGGGCCCAGCCGCTCCGCAGCATGTGGGATCTTCCCGGACCAGGGCATGAACCCGTGTCCCCTGCATCGGGAGGCGGACTCTCAACCACTGCACCACCAGAGAAGCCCTTATTTAGCTCTTTTAATTAAAATGATTTTGTTTGAAGGACAGGGCATGACAAATACCTCTCTTGCTGTCTTTAGTTTCTTTGGATTTGAACAGATTGGTGTCCCACATGAAATTATGTTGCTCCTACTTTTCCTTATGAGAATACTGTAAGAAGGAATACTACCTTACAAGTCTTTGCCTAACTACATTGGGGAAAAAAGGAGGGAGCTATGCCAATTCTCAGAGAATTTTGGCTGCCAAATAGCACATCTGGGCAATGTGGGCCAGGAAAAAATCTTTAGGTATATAAATCTTTAAAGTAAGTTTCTCTAGGCCTGAATAATCCAGACATTGGTGTCTCGTACTATATCCTAAACCATGATTGGATGTCCAGTCCCAGTTTTCAGGGGTGTTAGATTTTTAATTATGAAATGCTGAGAGACAACTAGGGCTTCACAGAAATCTCATGAAATCAGGGCCACAAAGGAAGAACCCAAAGTCGGGTGAGCACAGAGGCTACTCTACGGATCCAGAGGGCATGTGGCCAGCCAGTGGATGCACCAATTGCTAGCGTTTAACCATTAATCAGAAGTTTAAGACAGGAACCAGGGATATGCCCCCAAATCCATTTACCCACCATGCTCGTCCCCCCCAAACACACTTCTGAGGATGTAACTCTTCTCTGGCTGCGAACTCATGCAGAGTCCTGGCAGGGCTCACCCCGAAGCACACCCCCTGTACGGACTCCCCAGGACCGCGGCGCCTGCAAGCTGCCAAGGCTCCCCGCGGCTACGTGAGCTCGGTCTTGGAGGTGGAGGGCGCATTTCAATCCGGAAACGCCCAGCCCCTCTGCGGGTTCCGCAGACTGACGCCGCTCCCGATGGGGAGGTGGGGGTAGGAGGGCGATGGGGAGGGCCCGGCCTCCTCGGATGAAGGTTGCAGCCAACTCCCGCGGGAGTCTCTAGTCCTGCTTGACTGAGAATCCCCCAACCCCGGGTCTGGGTCTGGGTCGCTGCAGGAGGACCCGTTCTCATCCTCAACCTTGTGGCCTCTGCCTGGTGGGGAAGTTCAGCTGCGGGTCTAGCCAAGCCAGGCACGTTTAGAGACCCTTGTCCCTGGTCCGTGGCCCAGCGAGGGCGGAGGGGGAGGGGAAGGGGCTGCAGCCTCCTTTCCCAAATCCGGTCCCTAACTGCCCCCTCCCCCGTCGTCTGCTCGCTTTGTACAGGCAGTCAAAACAGAGCTAGCGGCCAATTGAGGGGGACGGGAAGCAAAGTCGACTAGCGCCTCGCCCCCTCCTCCAGGCGCCCCCGCCCTCCCTCCTCTTTCCCACTTCTCTCCTCGCCCTAACCTCGCCCCCATCCCCCGCTCATTTCCTCTCGTACCCAAGCTCGCCAATCCCTCTTTCCAAGCCCCTTTTCCAAACCCTGGCCTTCCTATCCGGATCGCCCCCCTTCTCCCCAATCTGAGTCCTTTCCCCTCCCTTCACCCTACCCCTTTCCTTCCTCTTCCCCTCCCCCAGCCCCTGGCTCCCCTTGTTCCTCCCCACCCCATCGCCCCCTTACTCTGTCTCCGCCCACTCTGCGCCGGCCCCTCGGTCAGGGCTGCGCCCCACGTGTGGACGGCTGCGCTCCAGCCCCCACTGACAGCCGCCGCCCGCCGGCCCGCCCAGCGCCCCGCCGGGCCTCAAAACCCCCGCGCCTAGCCCTCGCCCGCCGCATCTTCCCCGGCGTCCAGCCTCCCGCCCTCCCTCTCACCGGCGGCTCGCCCCGGTCCCGCGCACCTCCGCCCTGCTCTTCGGCCGCCGCCGGCGCGTCGCTGCCTAGTGGAACTCCGGGCGAGCCGGGAGAAGACCCTCCTTTTCTTTGGGGGGCGACTTTTGTTTGCTTTCCGGCTTCTTTCTGGTGACTTTTGCAGCTTTCCAAGATCTGTGCCCGGAGCGCACGGGAATCCGCCGAGTTGCTGCGTGCAGGCCCTTTTTTTCTTTTGAGGTCCGCTTTCTTTGTAACTTTACGCCGCGGCTGCTCGGGTTACTTTTGTAATTTCCCGCCCCCGCCTGCTGGCGGTCCTGGAGTCGCTCGGGGCAGCGGCCCGGGGGATGCAACGTGGACCGCGCGGGGCTGCCGGCCGCTCAGCCGCCGCGCCTCGCCGCCCGCTTCTCTAGAGCTCGCGCCTCGCCGGCAGTCAGCGGGCCGGCGCTCGGTCCGGGACTCCCACTAGAGCAGGGAGCCTGAGCTCAAGGGAGTCTCGGAGCCGACGAAAGGCTTGTTAGACCTGACTTTTTTCGGGCCGCGTAGATTTTGTCTTCGAGCGCTTCCTCTCAGCGGACCACGGTCCGCGCGCTCTCAGCGCGCGCGATGGGGAGACGGCGGCGGCTGTGTCTCCAGCCCTACTTCGTGTGGCTGGGCTGCGTGGCGCTCTGGGCGCAGGGCACGGCCGGCCAGCCCCAGCCCCCGCCGCCCAAGCCGCCCCGGCCCCAGTCGCTGCCGCAACAGGTCAGGCCCGCAGCGGCGGGCTCTGAAGGCGGGTTCGCAGTGCCCGAGTACCGGGAGGAGGGCGTCGCGGCGGCCAGCCGCGTCCGCAGGCGAGGACAGCAGGACGTGCTCCGAGGGTAGGTGGGCAGGCGGCACGGGGGGGAAACCTCGGCTTGGCAGCTTTCCATCCCACCCCCTCCCAAAACCCAGTTCTGGCGGCTAGAGCCGGGGCCCCTTCCACCAGTAGACCCCAAAGACTCCCAGAAGCGCCTCCCCCTTTTCCTCCGCAGTTCGGCCGGCAAAAAAAAAAACAAAAAAAAACACAACTCCCTCGGGGGGTTGGGCAGCGGGTGGGTCGGAGGCCCCTGGGTGCGGATCGCGGAGCGCCTGCAGAGCCCACCGTGCGGGAACAAGTTCCTGAAGGAAGGCGCGCTTGAGGCCGCCCCGCGCCGCGCTGGGGCTGGTCAAGCCTGCCTGCTCCCCACCGTCGGGGGCGCAACTCCCGAGCCTTTTGTTTGAGGACGTGTGCGGGGCTTACAGCTCACTCTAATCATCAAGCCGAGCGCTCCACCTTCCGACTCGCCATCCTTGACATGTCGGGGCCAAAGTAACAGTTGATCAAGGAGGGATGGATTTGGGGACGAGGGCAAGGATTTTTGAAACGGAGTGCTCCCTTTGTTCTCTGCATCCGGAGTCTAGAATAGTAGCAAATTATATGTTTCCCTGTTTCTTTTCGCTCTTTAAAAAGGTAGCAACGAAGGGCGGATGAAAGGCAATGTTTAGACATTTCTGACCCTCCTCATTCCAGTGTCTAGTTCGTTTACTTCCACGTCTGAGCCCCAAGCCCCAGGAATTTGACGTGTGGTTTTGGTCTGTTGGTTGTCCCATAAATGTTACGAAAACTGCTAATGTATTACCTCACCCCTCTCTAAGTGTGCGTTACTTCACTTGTCTATCGCAGGCCCAACGTATGCGGATCCAGGTTCCACTCCTACTGCTGCCCGGGATGGAAGACGCTCCCTGGAGGAAACCAATGCATTGTCCGTGAGTGCTAGGCTGGGATCGCAGTTTGGGGCAGCACGCTCGGCCCCATCTCAGGGCCGACCTCTTGCATTCAGTCGTTTGGACACACATTTGCGTTTAGAATCCGGTGGCCACATAACAGTAATAATTAGGACGCGCGGCCCCATTTGAATGGTGGGGAAGTAGCAGCCAGTTTGCCTCGGTTTAGACTTCACTTGTAGACTCTGTTGAAGGGCAATAATAATAAAGGTTTCAAAGATACTTGGAAGTTTTATCTTTCTATGTCTATTAATACAAACTGAAGGGGGAGTACAGCAATTCCCCAGATAACCCACACCACTTTTTCCTGAAGGAGAGCAGATAAGACCACAATGTGATTATGTAAATTATCTGCCTTTTGACTCTGCAGGAGGTTTAGGCCTTCTGAATATCAAGCTTTCTTAGGCCTCTGTACAAAACCGCTTTATTATCTCTGGTTTCATCTCAACAGTCACCTAACATAGATATGAAAGGAGCACTCTCAGAGATTTAGAGTTGATCCAGGTTAACAAAAATTTTAAAAGAGAGAACTCTTCCAAATGGCTTGACTTTTTTTTTTTTTAATTTTTGGAAGACATTTAGGAAATTTAGGATTTCCAGATCCCAGATCTCATAGTGTACAGTAGATTTCCAAAGTGTGAGTCTTAGAACTTCAAAAGTTTTGCATATCTGACCTTAAAAGTTTTGATTATTTTATTCAGTTTCCAAAGTGTATACCCAGCTCTCCAAGTTTTAATTGGAGAAGTCATTAGTTACCATTATCAGCCTCACAGTGGTGGACTATGGGATGTCTTACTTCACATGCCTGTGAATTTGTGAGTTGAAGTGTGACTGGCCTTTTCTTGTGTATTTATATAGCACAGCCACATTTGCCTTGTTGGGAGGACAGCCAGGTGTCATAGCACATTTATTTAGAGACAGTCTTGACTTTAGATTGACCTCGATATTCTCCAGGGAAAAGATAATTATGCCACATGAAGAGAGAAAAAGGGCAAGCCACACTAGCCAAGGGATAATAAGGATGTAGTGGCATCTCTGACTCTATATTTATTGGTTTTGTGGGTTTGAGATAGACACTTGATGTTATTTCTGTGCAGTTTTTAAAAAGGCATGATATCTCAAGTGTTGTGAATACTAGCTTCTTATTATTTCTACCCTAAAAATCCCACAATATCCAGTAATGAGGCAAAAACAGGAAGCAACAACTGTGTTCTTTAGGGTGATTCATAAATATTTTAAATAAACCTTTTGATTATAAGCCTTTACTTTTATTAAAAAGAATGGAAGGGTATTGGGTTCTTTTCCCTCCAGCACATAAGTCATATACATGAGGCATTTGTAGGGGTGCATTTACTTTTTCAGACCAGTAGGGTGTTACTGTGCCTGCGTTAAACTTACATGGTTCCTAGAATCCTGAAACAGCTAAGTCACTCACCACACACCTGCCATACTAGCGGAGAGTGACTTAGGCACTGCGGAAAGTCTGACTCACTAAATGTAATGAATGTGACTGCCATTATTGAGTTGGAGAGTAACCGAGGAGAAGGGATTGGTTTATGGTACGTGTTGAAAATCTGTAAAGTCAGATTTTATTGGATCAGTGTGGAATGGGAATTCCAGAGAACAGAGCCTTCCAGAATATTTGCAGTAGGAAAAAAAAAAAAAAAGTATATGTATATATATGGCCCTCTGAGTGTCAGCTTTAAATATATTTTTGGTCTTTGAGTAACAGTGTGCTCTTTACATGTTTAGAAAATCAGCTTTGGAAATCTCAAAGTAACAGTGAATATTGTAGCCCACATTTCTGATACTCCAAGTATTTGGGTGCTTATGAAATACACTGGAATGTACATGTATCATAAATCTATAAAAAGCATAAACTTTGAAATGATCTTTATATCTCCAAGAAACATTTACAGTACTTGTGTCAAGAGATATCTACAAAAATATTTATTAGCACATTTAAAAGGTAATTCAAACACCCAAGACTATAAAATAGTGCACAAAAGAGAGGGAGACTGTAATGCATTTATATTCTCTTGCATGGGTCTCATCTAAATTTTACCTTAATATTTTGCATTAAATTCACTAGTTCAATTAGTTTGACATTTAAAACTGTAGTATATGGAGGTAATAACTAAATTGAAACCATCATAATGTCAAAATTAAGAATTTTCATTCCATGAAATTCTGCCATTTGCAGCAATGTGGATGGACCTAGAGAAAATTATGCTTAGTGAAATAAGTCAGACAAGAGAAAGAAAAAAAATGTATGATATCACTTATATGTGGAATCTAAAAAATAATACAAGTGAATGTATGTGCAAAACAGAAACAGACCCATAGATACAGAAAACTAGTGGTTACAAAAGGGAGAAGTGGGGAAGGGACAAATTAGGGGTGTGGGATTAACAGATACAAACTACTATGTGTAAAATAGATAAGCAACAAGGATATATTGTATAGCACAGGGAATTTTAACCATTATATTGTAATAACATAATGGAGTATAATCTGCAAAAATACTGAATCACTGTGCTATACACCTGAAACTAATATTGTAAATCAACTAGACGTCAATAAAAAAAGAATTTTCATTCCATAACTTTCTTATGATAAAAATTATTTATTATATTTATTGAATTTCCATCATTTAGCAAAAGAAAAGCTCTGAGGAAACTTACAAAAAGAGAATAAGTGAAATACAAATAGAAAAGGAGGACCAAAGATTAATTTCCTTATACATTTATACATCAACATTTTTTCTTTACAGAAAGATATTAAAATGATCAAGTCCTAGAATTTTAATCTGGTTGGCCTTAATCAGGCTTCATGAGAAGATATTAAAATAAAAATATATTTCTCAAACTACTGGAAACTTAATGCATTTTGATTTGAGTCTGCGTCTTGTTGTTATTGTTCTTAATTGTGGCCTGCAAAAATCACTGAAGTACTTCCAAACTTCCAAATATTTGTTTCCAAAATTGACTTTCTCACTTCCCATTTGTTTTTTTAAAATCTTGTTAGAACATGAAGCAATGGAAAAGTTTGCTTATTAATTATTTTGTTGTGAGATTATACTATGAAGAGCATTTTGATCAGTGGAATAACAGTGGGAAGGGGTTGGCCCAGAATCATAGCATTTGAGACCCGAAGAGACATCAGAACATTCCAGTATAATCCTTTTGTTTTATTTTACCAATGAGAAAACTAAACCCAGAGAAGCTGTGGGTTTTTTTCCGAGCTTGCAGTGGGTCAATGGCAGAGCAGGAACTCAACCTCAGACCTCTTGCATACCATTCATTTACTCTCCACTGTGCCATGCATCTTCTCCCAGTGTCACTGAAATCCCAACACCCAGGTCCTCTCTCCTTTCCCCTCTGGTATTTCTGGGCCTCATCATTTTTGTAATTGTGGGAGGGACAGATATTTAGATGAGATGTACAATAGTTTGAGATGAGTGTGAAGAGAAAGAGCCTAAGCATTCTTGCTTCTCATGGGTTCACGGATATACAGGGTACACCTGTGGCCATGACAGGGATCCATCTGAGGATGAGTAGTCTCCAGCCCATCAGACCTTCTTTGGGTTTAGGACCTGGGAAGGGGCACTTTGTATATAATGTAAGCCTAGACTAAATGTCTACCTACTGAGGGTAAGGGGGCTTTGAGATAAAACAATGTTTTAGTAAACATTTGTCATTGGAAAGTTATTGGTGATCAGAAAATCTAGCACATTTTAAGAATTAATAGTCAACTCCATGGCAGAAGCCATATTCTTGCCTAAAATTGTTTTTTATCTTCACACTGTAATTTATGACATTTTCGTTTATAGGGAGTGGTAATAGAGATGATGGCCATATTATGTGGGTGTCAAAAGGCAATCCGGAGAAGAACAACATTTATTGAGTTCATTTCTATAGAACACACCCTTTACATTACATATTGAGGGGCTCAGATCTCTTTGAAAGTTGTGAGACCCCCTCCCTAGCGAAAGATACATACACACATTTACATACATATTTACAGCTACTTTCAGGGCATTCCCAGACTCTCCTCTTCCTGTCTTCATGCATCCACTCATGGAACATTAAAGCATTTGCCTGTGTGCACACAGAGAATTCACTTGTGGATATAGAGATAAATCTCTCAGCTCCTAAATGAACTGACTCTAAATATGGGAGAGACTTCCCATTTGAAGGCACTGGGCTACCGATTTTGAGGATCTGTGGTATGTGCTGTGTCAGTGAGCCTAACATTCTTTGCTCTGATGACCCTCATACCTTGGAGGTCATAGCTGCAGGAGGCGTTGACTCTCCCTCCATCAAAATGTCGCAGCAGCTTTTCTGAGCAGCAGGAATAGGCTAGGTTGTGGAGGTAAAATGGGAGAAGAAAGGCTGGAGGAAGGAGAGAGAGAATTATTAAGGGGAACAAAGATTGATGATGGGGCAGGTCAGATACCAGCCGGGAAGGAATGTGCATGGAACCCCTGGGGCTTGGCCAAGTAGTTAGAGCGTGGAGTCTCCAGCTCAGCCAATTTCACATTCTCTGTCTCCTGTGAAGGTCCTTTACAGAGTTGGCTGTGTTTTCTGAAGGTATGCAGGACCTCTAGGTTTCCTCAACCCTCCCAGCTTCCTAGGACCAAGACTGTCTTCTCACGGTGAATTCTGAGTATAAACTCTTTCCCTTGAATGGAAAAGATGACCTGTATTGATAAGAGTTGAATGATTAGGATTATGGAACTTGAAGTAGCTTCATTTGTGTGAACATTATCATAGGGATACTTAAGAGACTTATTCGCTTGTCTACAATGGGTGATTTTGTTGTATATCTGAAATTAGGCATTATATATCACATATTTAAAAACATTTTTTAACATCTTTATTAGAGTGTAATAGCTTTACAATGTTGTGTTAGTTTCTGCTGTATAACAAAGTGAATCAGCTATACGTATACATATATACCCATATCCCCTCCCTCTTGCATCTCCGTCCCACCCTCCCTATCCCACCCCTCTAGGTGGTCACAAAGCACCCAGCTGATCTCCCTGTACTATGTGGCTGCTTCCCACTAGCTATCTATTTTACATTTGGTAGTGTATATATGTCCATGCCACTCTCTCACTTTGTCCCAGCTTACCCTTCCCCCTCCTCGTGTCCTCAAGTTCATTCTCTACATCTGCATCTTTACTCCTGTCCTGCCTCTAGGTTCGTTAGAACCTTTTTTTTTTTTTAGATTCCATATATATATATATATATATGTTAGCATATGGTATTTGTTTGTCTCTTTCTGACTTACCTCATTCTGTATGACAGGCTCTAGGTCCATCCACCTCATTACAAATAACTCAATTTCGTTTCTTTTTTTGGCTGAGTAATATTCCATTGTATATAATATATCATATATTTTATATCTTAGTTTTTCAGGTTTATTGTTTTTAACTATAGTTTTCTTATTTTGTAAACTATGGTTTATTACCTAATTGTTCGTTCGCTTCCCTGTTTTGCTTTCTACAGCAATTTGTAGAAATAGTTGTGGAGATGGATTTTGTTCCCGTCCTAACATGTGTACTTGTTCCAGCGGCCAAATATCACCAACCTGTGGATCAAAATCAAGTACGTTTTTAATATGTGACCTTATTTACTGCATTATCCGTAAGCTTTTGAGTCAATACTGAATGTCCTTTTCAATGAGGATATAGACCCATGATAATTTTCCTCACTAACTAGGTCAGTACTAATCTTTGGAGTAAAAATCTTTGGTGGCTTAGTTGTTGCCACCAACAACTAAGGGGTAATGGGGGAGTGATTTTCATTAAGAAAAATAATTTCATACTGGTCCAGAAGCTATGTGTCTATTCAGTAAAAGAGCCTGGATTTAGTGGAGAAGTAATTCTTTGCAAGTAATAGCTATAATTTACTGGGTTTTTACCGTGTTGCAGGTACTGTTTTAAGTGTTTAACTATATCATTTTATTTAATTCTCACATGAATATTATGAGATACTATTATTACCCGATTGACAGAGAAGGAGAATGAGGCATATAAGTTTAACTAGCCCAAAGTAACATGGACTTGAAGCCAGGGATTCTGATGCCTAAGCCTGTAGTCTCAAACCCTCAGCTCTGTTTTTTGCCTTTGCTTAATTCCTGTGGCTCATATCCTGTTTTGTGGGTTAACTAAAGGGAAAAGATAAGAGGATTGAGATGACAACAAATATTTATTGTGAACTGACCAGATGTTTTACATATATTAGCTATTTTGCTTTACACACACTGACTCCCAACAGCTCTGTAAGATCACAATAACAGTGGGCTAAGATTGTGTTTTTCATGACCTAAGTAGAAATTTTTGGGTCTTTAAGGTCCAAAATTAATCTTTTAGGCCAGTGTTTAAGGTAATATTTTATAGCAAGTTGGAAGCAGATATTATTTATTTAATTGCTCAATAATTAAATCTTTGTCTGCCTCAAACTAGTGTGAAGTTGGTATATTTTTAACACTTCTCTCTACAAATTTTCCCTAAGAAAAGGTAATAGATAATCTATCTGATTGAGGAATATAAGATTCAAGATTCATATAACAAATGTCATTGTCTGATGATGAAACTTCTGATTAATGCTCTAGTTTCGTTTTCTGTGAAAATAATCTGTCATTTTCCAGACCTTTGAAAACCTGTTATTTAGAATTCATCAAGACTTTCTACCCTGATTAGCAAATTTCTTCCACTACTTTCCTGAACCTCCCTTGTCTGACTGCCTGGACGATACCATTCCCCATATCTTCATTATCCTGTTCTCTTAGTTTTCTCAACTACATCCTCAGCAAAAAACCCAAATCTGGAGAAATTTTTTTACAGTTCAGTTTCTTAATTCCTCTACCTGGGCAGCTGAACAATCACTGGCTGACCCTCAGTTTATGGTATGTAATTTAATAGGGGATCCCTGAATTCATTTGGCCTTGAGTAATACTGGCTGCCTTTTCATCAGGAACTTTTCTCTCCTTTCCAGTCCTCATGATGCTCCAGCTCCACAAAGCATTTAGCACCATGAATCAGTATCTTCTTGAAATGCTTTCTTTTCCCTTCACTTGTAAAATATTAATGGCTCACAATACTCCTTTTCTTGATATTATTTCTTAGTCTCCTTTCTGTATCTTCTCTATTAGCCTTACAGTCACAGTTAGGTATTCCCAAGAGTTCTGTCTACCCTGGGTGAACTTGTTTACGTATATGTCTTCAGTTACTACCAATGTGTGGAGATAATACACAGCCTCCTTGGTCATGGAAGGGTTGCATTATATCCCAAATGCAACAGGGAATCATTGAAAGGGTTTCAATAAGAAAATGAAGCAATGCCATTTATATTATTAAAAGATTACTGTAGCTGCTCTGCAGAGAAAGAATTTGAAGAGGGTAAGAGTAGAAGCTAGGGAACCTATCAGGAGTTTACTGCAACAGTCCAGGTGAGAGATGATACTGAACCACACAGTATCAATGGTGACAGAAAGGAGAAGATGGATTTGAGATATATTTTCCAGTGGAACCTGCAGACCTTGTTAAAACACTTGATGTGAGAGAAAGAGAAGCAGTTGCTTAAGCACTGGGTGATGGCAGTGCCAGGCCTCAGCCACCGCATTCTGAATGGATACATGAGTGCTTCCTGCATCCTAGAACTTACACTTCTAGTCACCTTATATTTCCTTCTTTTAACGTTGAAAGTGTAATAGATTTTAAATATATACTAAATAACATATGTTGTAACAGATATGCTCGTGTGCATACTTACTACAAATAAATAAAGGTATGCTTGGGTCATAACATTTACTTCCGTAGAATACATTTGTCATTAATTGGGTATTTAGTATAGTTTTATAACTCTCACAGATACTATAATTCTAGTGATCGATAATTTTATGTTTTTTGTTGTTCTTTGCAGTTCAGCAGTGCAGCGTTAGGTGCATGAACGGTGGGACCTGTGCAGATGACCATTGCCAATGCCAGAAAGGATATATTGGAACTTATTGTGGACAACGTAAGCAACATTGGGATAGACTCGATTTATTAGAAATAATTTGATTGAGTGGGCATTTGATACTGAGTCATAACTTAAGGTCTTGTAAAGGATCTTAAATTCCTTTAAACATATTTTGATGTAGAAAAGACATACCTTATAGCTGAATACCTAATTTTTTCCAGTTCTTTAAAAATTTTTGTTTTAGAGTATTGATGTTGTTGAATATTACTAGTGCTTTATCAAATTTGACGTATATCACAGGTAAATATTTACTTGATTTTCTTTTATCTAGTTCCATAAAGCATGGATACCTTTCTGAAAAAAATGGTAACGTTCGCTGTGATCTCTCTCTCTTTTTAGGATATCCCAAACTTAACCCTAGCAGAGCCAATCTTATAAATTGTCCTTTTCTCAAATATATTTTATTATTTAATACCACAGTACAGGGCTGTGAAGTGATGTTTTAAAAATCATGTCATTGTGAAAGAGGGAGCTTTAATCCAGCAAAGCTCTTTACTCACTGGAGAATATCCTATTATAATCAAAAACAACCTTTTAGCAAGAATGTAAGGATGATACCTCTTATATTTTGACTTATCACTGGGGAATACTTTAGGTTAGTGTTTCCCAAATTGTGGGACTCTTACAGGAATTCCCATATTTTTAAGTATGGATGAGTAGAAGGACATGATATTAACGAAAGTTGAATCATAAATAGTAAGAAAGTCCCTTTTCACTCCGTTTGCATTTCATCAGGTGCAGAGTCTAGGTTTGCTGCTAATCATCAAGGCCTCCCTAAGAATTGTTCATTAACCATTTTACCATAGCAAGACCACATCTTAGATGTGCAAGAATATCTAGCTTGTTTTAAACTAAACTTATTCTGTTTTTGTTGCAGTCTAAAAAACTTCTAAAATTATTATAAAATATATATATAATATAAAATTTACCATTTTAACTATTAAGTATATGTTCAGTGGCATTAAGTACATTCACATTGTTGTGCAACTGTCGCCAACATCCATCCACAGAACATTTTTTGTGTTGTAAGACTGAAACTCTGTACCCATTAAATGCCATCTCCCCATTTCCCCTCACCCCACCTCCTGGCAAGCACCATTCTACTTTCTGTCTCCATGAATTTGACAGCTCTAGGTACCACATATAAGCGGAATCATATAGTATTTGTCCTTTTGTGGCTGGCTTCTTTCACTTAGCATAATGCGTTCGTGGTTCATTTATGTTGTAGCTTGTGTCAGAATTTTCTTCCTTTTTAAGGCTGAATAATATTCCATTTTGTGTATATATCATATTTTGCTTTTATCTATTTGTCCACTGATGGACACTTGAGATACTTCCACCTTTGGTTACGAATAACACTGTGGTGAACCTGGGTGGATAAACATCCATTCAAGTCCCTGCTTCAGGTCTTTTGGATATATACCCACAACTGGAATCGAGGGATCATATGGTAGTTCTGTTTTACATTTTTGAAGACCTGCCCTTCATACTGTTTTCAATAGTGGCTACACCGTTTTATATTTTACTACAGGTGGGAACCAGCAGTGCACAAGGGTTCCAATTTCTCCACATCCTCACCAACAATTGTTTTTTCTGTTTTCTTGGTGGTAGCAATCTTAATGGATACAAAGTGGTATCTCCTTGTGGCTTTTGATGTTATTTTTGAGGTTGCCTTCAGGTTTGGGTAATTTTAGCTTTCTGTTTATAAGTGCTATAAAGTTTTCTTTTAAAATAATTTAAAATAAACAGGTGAATTGATTTAAAGAAAAATATTCTCTTAAGGTCAGGAGTCGACAAACATTTTCTGTAAAGGCCAGATAGTAACTATTTTACACTTTGTGATCCGTGTCACTATTCAACTCTGCCATTGTAGTGCAAAAGCAACCATATGCAAATAAAAAAGCTTGACTGTGTTTCAGCAAAACTTTCTGGACACTGAAATTTGAATTTCATATAATTTCCATGTGTCACAAAAATATTATTCTTCTTTTGATTTTTCAACCACATAAAATTGTAAAAACCCTTCTTAACTCATGGACAGCACAAAAACTGGCAGCGAGCCAGATCTGTCCTGTGGCCCATAGTTTGCAGACCCCTTGTGTAGGTGGTTCTCAGGTATGGGAAAAGCTGTTGAGCTAGCCTGAGATTGAGCCTGGGAAATGGAATCTTAAGGAATCTGAGAGAACACCGTGCTCTGAGGCCAGTTTTTTGCAAGAATAGAAGATGCCAATGTAATAACTTTTTTTAGGCTAGGGTTGACCAGGTGAGAGCAGGAAACAGCTGGACAACAGTGGATCAGAGATTGTAACAAAATTTCTTTTTTCATAAAAGATTTTTTTTCTGTATTTTTTCATACATTCAAGCATTTTCCAAATTTTATACAATGGACTCCAGATTATAACTATTTTAAAAAGTCTACTATGAACACCATATTTATTTATTTATTTATTTATTTTTATTGAAGTACAGTTGCTTTATAATGTTGTGTTAGCCTCCACTGCACACCAAAATGAATCAGCCATACACAGACAGATATCCCCTCCCTTTTGGAATTCCCTCCCATTTAGGTTACCACAGTGCATTAGGTAGAGTTCCCTGTGCTATACAGCATAATTTGTCTATTTTATTTATAACAAAGCAGATTTATACCTTTTTTTACACCTACAAAAACATTAGGAGATCTGATTGTATCCCTATTTTATAGAATTCAATAGCCAGAGAAGAGACACTGTTAGGCTTCTTGAAACTCAACCTTTTACTTCTTAGGGAGAAAAATTGTAATTCCTTTAGAATTGCAGGGGAAGAGCTTTGCCTCAACTGGTCTTTCAGAGTATTTCGTCAAACCTATCCTAAAACTAGCCACTTTTGCCTGAATTCAGCTGCTGTACCTGTCTGGGATATGTGTGTGTATGTATGTATGTATTTTTCTGAAAGTTCTACAGAAAGAGCTCTTGTAGGTATGTCTCTTCCCTGCTCTTCACACAGAAATGGGAAATGAGGTGACGGAAAGTAGTTTCCCCATCCTGTAGGAGGTGCTTTTATGTTCTTCTGCCCCTGTGGCAAGCCATATTGATGTCACCACACTTTTCAGGAGGGGAAAGCAAAAAAGCACTGGGCCAGAAGCCCATGATACATCTGAAAATTTGTTCTCTAGATATCTCATGGGACGGAACTATCCTTGCCTAACCTTTACTCACGGGTAATAGAACATTTGGTTCAAGAAAGTTATATAACTTAAAAAATTCATTAGTCCCAGCAAATAAGAAGGTGATGGTATGATAACTAGTACATGTCAGCTCAAGAAATGGTTTAAGGAAGATGCTTTCTAAGTTGTCTTATATAGAGAGAGTATTACTGGGAGTAAAGAGGAGGGTGTAACAGTGTCAGCTTGTGAACCCAGAAAAGTCCTGGAAATGTTTTTTAAAATGAAGATTATAGGGCTTCCCTGGTGGCGCAGTGGTTGAGAGTCCGCTTGCTGATGCAGGGGACACGGGTTTGTGCCCCGGTCCGGGAAGATCCCACATGCCGTGGAGCGGCTGGGCCCGTGAGCCATGGCTGCTGAGCCTGCGCGTCCAGAGCCTGTGCTCCACAACGGGAGAGGCCACAACAGTGAGAGGCCTACGTACCGCAAAAAAAAACAAACAAAAAAAATGAGGATTATAAAAACCTTAAAATTGCTTAGCTGTTTTCCCAGAAATGTAGAAAATGTTCTTTAGAAAGTACTCTTTCATTTCCTTCAGCAATGTTTATTGAATAACTACTGTATGCCCCACATTGTGCAAGGTGCTGGGAGTACACCAGTGATGAGCAAGATGATGCCCAACTTCTTAGAGCTTATCTTCTGGTCGGGAAGACAGGTAACAAGTAGGTGAAAAGTGAAATGCCTAATACAAATTTAGGGAATGAGAAGTTCTAGAACAATAAATGAGAGTAAGGGGGAGAGAGTCTGGGTCAGAATAAGCAGTTCTCTGCTATTTTTTAACTGGGGAATCTCTGAGAAGGTGACTTTGAACACAGACCTGAGTCTGTGCTTTTAGGTCTATGGGAAAAGTGTTCTAGAAAGAGGGAAAAGCAAATACGAAGGACCTGTGGTGGGAACATACATTTTTGAAACAAGAGGAAGACTTATGTGGCTGAAGTGAGGGAAAGAAATAATGTCAGGGGATGAGTTCAGAGACAAAGGTGTAGGGCCTCATAAACCAAGGAAAGAAATTTGGACTATCCCCCAAATATTATGGGAACCCATTGGTGCAGTTTGAGCAGTGGAGTGATACAATCCGATTAACATTAAAAAAAAAATCACTCTGGCTGCTGTGTTGAAACTGGATTGTAGAAATGGCAAGAGAGAAAATGAAGGGGCCAGTTAGGAGGCTAGTGCAGTGGTGCTGGTAAATGATGCTCTAGTAACTGAGGATGTGATAAGTGTTTGGATTAAGCTTGCATTGGAGGTAGAATCTATGGAAGGAAGTGTGTACTGATGGAATGGGTGTGGTGAATGAGACTGAAAGAAAAAGCAAAGATCCATAATGACAACTAGAAGGTTTGGGTTGAGCTCTGGGCTGAATGGTGATGCCATTTCCTGATATTCCAAAGACTGAGTGGGGAGTGGGTTGGACTGGGGTCAGGTGGGGCTAAGAGCATGAGATATCAAGAGTTCTCTTTTGGATTTGATAGTTAAAGAAGTTTGTTAGACTTCCAAGTGAAAAGATCTATGAACTCAGCTCTTAGGAGAGAGCTCAGAGATAGAGATATGACTTCGGGAGCATATAGATTGAATTTTTATATGGTTAATCTTTTAATTGTAGGCCTAGACAAAGATCACTAGGAAGTTGGTGCAGGTAGAGAAGAGAGGTAGGCTGAAGCCAGAGCCTTGATTGCTGCCCAACATTTTGAGGTGGAGAAGAGAAAGGAGAAGCCAGCAAAGAGTGAGAAAGAGTAGACAGTGAGACAGGAGGGAAACTGGGAGAGCAGGGTAACCTGGAAGACAAAGGAAAAAGGTAGCGCCAGTAGTAGAGATTTATATTATTTCATGTAGAAAAATAGGCTTTTGTTTCTTTCCTCTTTGTAACATTTTAACCTGGTTTAGCATCTTTTTTTTTACATCTTTATTGGAGTATAATTGCTTAACAAAGGTGTGTTAGTTTCTGCTTTATAACAAAATGAATCAGTTATACATATACATATGTTCCCATATCCCCTCCCTCTTGCGTCTCCCTCCCACCCTCCCTATCCCACCCCTCCAGGCGGTCACAAAGCACCGAGCTGATCTCCCTGTGCTATGCGGCTGCTTCCCACTAGCTATCTACCTTACGTTTGGTAGTGTATATATGTCCATGCCTCTCTCTCGCTTTGTCACAGCTTACCCTTCCCCCTCCCCATATCCTCAAGTCCATTCTCTAGTAGGTCTGTGTCTTTATTCCTGTCTTACCCCTAGGTTCTTCATGACACTTTTTTTTCTTAAATTCCATATATATGTGTTAGCATACAGTATTTGTCTTTCTCTTTCTGACTTACTTCACTCTGTATGACAGACTCTAGGTCTATCCACCTCATTAAAAATAGCTCAATTTTGTTTCTTTTTATGGCTAATATTCCATTGTATATATGTGCCACACCTTCTTTATCCATTCATCCGATGATGGACACTTAGGTTGTTTCCATCTCCGGGCTATTGTAAATCGGGCTGCTATGAACATTTTGGTACATGGCTCTTTTTGAATTATGGTTTTCTCACAGTATATGCCCAGTAGTGGGATTGCTGGGTCATATGGTAGCTCTATTTGTAGTTTCTTAAGGAACCACCATACTGTTCTCCATAGTGGCTGTACCAATTCACATTCCCACCAGCAGTGCAAGAGTGTTCCCTTTATTCCACACCCTCTCCAGCATTTATTGTTTCTAGATTTTTTGATGATGGCCATTCTGACTGGTGTGGGATGATATCTCATTGTAGTTTTGATTTGCATTTCTCTAATGATTAAAGATGTTGAGCATTCTTTCATGTGTTTGTTGGGAGTCTGTATATCTTCTGTGGAGAAATGTCTATTTAGGTCTTCTGCCCATTTTTGGATTGGGTTGTTTGTTTTTTTGTTATTGAGCTGCATGAGCTGCTTATAAATTTTCAAGATTAAGCCTTTGTCAGTTGCTTCATTTGCAAATATTTTCTCCCATTCTAAGGGTTGTCTTTTGGTCTTGTTTATGGTTTCCTTTGCTGTGCAAAAGCTTTTAAGTTTCATTAGGTCCATGTGTTTATTTTTGTTTTTATTTCCATTTCTCTAGGAGGTGGGTCAAAAAGGATCTTGCTGTGATTTATGTCATAGAATGTTCTGCCTATGTTTTCCTCTAAGAGTTTGATAGTTTCTGGCCTTACATTTAGGTCTTTAATCCATTTTGAGCTTATTTTTATGTATGGTGTTAGAGAGTGATCTAATCTCATACTTTTACATGTCCCTGTCCAGTTTTCCCAGCACCACTTATTGAAGAGGCTGTCCTTTCTCCACTGTACATTCCTGCCTCCTTTATCAAAGATTAGGTGACCATTTGTGCGTGGGTTTATCTCTGGGCTTTCTATCCTGTTCCATTGATCTATCTTTCTGTTTTTGTTCCAGTACCATACTGTCTTGATTACTGTAGCTTTGTAGTATAGTCTGAAGTCAGGGGGCCTGATTCCTCCAGCTCCATTTTTCGTTCTCAAGATTGCTTTGGCTATTCGGGGTCTTTTGTGTTTCCATGCAAATTGTGAAATTTTTTGTTCTAGCTCTGTGAAAAATGCCAGTGGTAGCTTGATAGGGATTGCATTGAATCTGTAGATTGCTTTGGGTAGTAGAGTCATTTTCACAATGTTGATTCTTCTAATCCAAGAACAAGGTATATCTCTCCATCTATTTGTATCATCTTTAATTTCTTTCATCAGTGTCTTATAATTTTCTGCATACAGGTCTTTTGTCCCCTTAGGTAGGTTTATTCCTAGATATTTTATTCTTTTTGTTGCAGTGGTAAATGGGAGTGTTTTCTTGATTTCACTTTCAGATTTTTCATCATTAGTATATAAGAATGCCAGAGATTTCTGTGCATTAATTTTGCATCCTGCTACTTTACCAAATGCATTGATTAGCTCTAGTAGTTTTCTGGTAGCATCTTTAGGATTCTCTATGTATAGTATCATGTCATCTGCCAACAGTGACAGCTTTACTTCTTCTTTTCCGATTTGGATTCCTTTTATTTCCTTTTCTTCTCTGATTGCTGTGGCTAAAACTTCCAAAACTAGGTTGAATAAGAGTGGTGAGAGTGGGCAACGTTGTCTTGTTCCTGATCTTAGTGGAAATGGTTTCAGTTTTTCATCATTGAGGACGATGTTGGCTGTGGGTTTGTCATATATGGCCTTTATCATTTGAGGAAAGTTCCCTCTATGCCTACTTTCTGCAGGGTTTTTATCATAAATGGGTGTTGAATTTTGTCAAAAGCTTTCTCTGCATCTATTGAGATGATCATATGGTTTTTCTCCTCCAATTTGTGAATATGGTGTATCACGTTGATTGATTTGCGTATATTGAAGAATCCTTGCATTCCTGGAATAAACCCCACTTGATCATGGTGTATGATCCTTTTAATGTGCTGTTGGATTCTGTTTGCTAGTATTTTGTTGAGGATTTTTGCATCTATGTTCATCAGTGATATTGGCCTGTAGTTTTCTTTCTTTGTGACATCCTTGTCTGGTTTTGGTATCAAGGTGATGGTGGCCTCGTAGAATGAGTTTGGGAGTGTTCCTCCCTCTGCTATATTTTAGAAGAGTTTGAGAAGGATAGGTGTCAGCTCTTCTCTAAATGTTGGATAGAATTCGCCTGTGAAGCCATCTGGTCCTGCCTGGGCTTTTATTTGTTGGAAGATATTTTATCACTGTTTCAATTTCAGTGCTTGTGATTGGTCTGTTCATATTTTCTATTTCTTCCTGATTCAGTCTTGGCAGGTTGTGTATTTCTAAGAACTTGTCCATTTCTTCCAGGTTGTCCATTTTACTGGCATAGAGCTGCTTGTAGTAATCTCCCATGATCTTTTGTATTTCTGCAGTGTCTGTTGTTACTTCTCCTTTTTCATTTCTAATTCTATTGATTTGAGTCTTCTCCCTTTTTTTCTTGATGAGTCTGGCTAATGGTTTATCAATTTTGTTTATCTTCTCAAAGAACCAGCTTTTAGTTTTATTGATCTTTGCTATCGTTTCCTTCATTTGATTTCATTTATTTCTGATCTGATTTTTATGATTTCTTTACTGCTGCTAACTTTGGGGTGTTTTTGTTCTTCCTTCTCTAATTGCTTTAGGTGCAAGGTTAGGTTGTTTATTCGAGATGTTTCCTGTTTCTTAAGGTGGGATTGTATTGCTATAAACTTCCCTCTTAGAACTGCTTTTGCTGCATCCCATAGGTTTTGGGTTGTCGTGTCTCCATTGTCATTTGTTTCTAGGTACTTTTTTATTTCCTCTTTGATTTCTTCAGTGATCACTTCGTTATTAAGTAGTGTATTGCTTTGCCTCCATGTGTTTGTATTTTTTATAGCTCTTTTCCTGCAATTGATATCTAATCTTATAGCATTGTGGTCGGAAAAGATACTTGATACAATTTCAGTTTTCTTAAATTTACCAAGGCTTGATTTGTGACCCAAGATACGATCTATCCTGGAGAATGTTCCATGAGCACTTGAGAAAAATGTGTATTCTGTTGTTCTTGGATGGAATGTCCTATAAATATCAATTAAGTTCATCTTGTTTAATGTATCATTTAAAGTTTGTGTTTCCTTATTTATTTTCATTTTGGATGATCTGTCCATTGGTGAAAGTGGGGTGTTAAAGTCCCGTACTATGAATGTGTTACTGTCAATTTCCCCTTTTATGGTTGTTAGTATTTGCCTTATGTATTGAGGTGCTACTATGTTAGGTGCATAAATATTTACAATTGTTATATCTTCTTCTTGGATCGATCCCTTGATCATTATGTAGTGTCCTTCTTTGTCTCTTCTAATAGTCTTTATTTTAAAGTCTATTTTGTCTGATATGAGAATTGCTACTCCAGCTTTCTTTTGGTTTCCATTTGCATGGAATATCTTTTTCCATCCCCTCACTTTCAGTCTGTATGTGTCTCTAGGTCTGAAGTGGGTCTCTTGTAGACAGCATATATATGGGTCTTGTTTTTGTATCCATTCAGCCAATCTGTGTCTTTTGGTGGGAGCATTTAGTCCATTTACATTTAAGGTAATTATTGATATGTATGTTGCTATTCCCATTTTCTTAATCGTTTTGCGTTCATTATTGTAGGTCTTTTCCTTCTGTTGTGATTCTTGCCTAGAGAAGTTCCTTTAGCTTTTGTTGTAAAGCTGGTTTGGTGGTGCTGAACTCTCTCAGCTTTTGCTTGTCTGTAAACGTTTTAATTTCTCCATCAAATCTGAATGAGATCCTTGCTGGGTAGAGTAATCTTAGTTGCAGGTTTTTCTCCTTCATCACTTTAAATATGTCCTGCCAGTCCCTTCTGGCTTGCAGAGTTTATGCTGAAAGGTCAGCTGTTAACCTTATGGGGATTCCCTTGTGTGTTATTTGTTGTTTTTCCCTTGCTGCTTTTAATATGTTTTCTTTGTTTTTAATTTTTGACAGTTTGATTAACATGTGTCTTGACATATTTCTCCTTGGATTTATCCTGTATGGGACTCTCTGTGCCTCCTGGACTTGATTAACTATTTCCTTTCCCATATTAGGGAAGTTTTCAACTCTATTCTCTTCAAATATTTTCTCAGTCCCTTTCTTTTTCTCTTCTTCTTCTGGAACCCCTATACTTCGAATGTTGGTGTGGTTAATGTTGTCCCATAGGTCTCTGAGACTGTCCTCAGTTTTTTTCATTCTTTTTTCTTTCTTCTGCTCTGCAGTAGTTATTTCCACTATTTTATCTTCCACGTCACTTATCCGTTCTTATGCCTCAGTTATCCTGCTATTGATCCCATCTAGAGTATTTTTAATTTCATTTATTGTGTTTCTAATTGTTACTTGATTCATCTTTAGTTCTTCTAGGTCCTTGTTAACTGTTTCTTGCATTTTGTCTATTCTATTTCCAGGATTTTGGATCATCTTTACTATCATTATCCTGAATTCTTTTTCAGGTAGACTGCCTAATTCCTCTTCATTTGTTAGGTCTGGTGGGTTTTTATCTTGCTCCTTCACCTGCTGTGTG
This sequence comes from Mesoplodon mirus, assembly GCF_964341445.2. Taxonomy (NCBI): domain Eukaryota; kingdom Metazoa; phylum Chordata; class Mammalia; order Artiodactyla; family Ziphiidae; genus Mesoplodon; species Mesoplodon mirus. The sequence goes on from NC_138980.1 coordinate 77,734,180, forward strand.
TTTTTCTGTCTTCTCATTTTGCTTATCTTACTGTATTTGGGGTCTCCTTTTTGCAGGCTGCAGGTTCGTACTTCCCGTTGTTTTTGGTGTCTATCCCCAGTGGCTAAGGTTGGTTCAGTGGGTTGTGTAGGCTTCCTGGTGGAGGGGATTAGTGCCTGTGTTCTGGTGGATGAGGCCGGATCTTGTCTTTCTGTTGGGCTGGTCCACGTTTGGTGGTGTGTTTTGGGGTGTCTGTGGACTTTTTATGATTTTAGGCAGCCTCTGTGCTAATTGGTGGCGTTGTGTTCCTGTCATGCTAGTTGTTTGGCATAGGGTGTCCAGCACTGTAGCTTGCTGGTCGTTGAGTGAAGCTGGGTGCTGGTGTTGAGATGGAGATCTCTGGAAGATTTTCACCGCTTGATATTATGTGGAGCTGGGAGGTCTCTTGTGGACCAGCGTCCTGAAGTTGGCTCTCCCACCTCAGAGGCACAGCACTGACTCCTGGCTCCTCAATTTGGGATGATTCGTTGTCTATTCATATATTCCACAGATGCAGGGTACATCAAGTTGATTGTGGAGCTTTAATCCGCTGCTTCTGAGGCTGCTGGGAGTGATTTCCCTTTCTCTTCTTTGTTCTCACAGCTCCCGGGTCTGAGCTTTGGATTTGGCCCCACCTCTCCATGTAGCTCGCGGAGGGCGTCCGTTCTTCGCTCAGACAGGACAGGGTTAAAGGAGCAGCCGCTTCGGGGACTCTGGCTCACTCAGGCCGGGGGTGGGGGGAGGGAGGGGCACGGAGGCGGGGCAAGCGTGCGGCGGCAGAGGCCGGCGTGACGTTGCACCACCCCGAGGCGCGCCGTGCGCTCTCCCGGGAAAGCGGACCCTGGATCCCGGGACCCCGGCAGTGACGGGCTGCACAGGCTCCCCGGAAGGGCTGCGTGGACAGTGACCTGCGCTCGCACACAGCCCTCTTGGCGGCGGCAGCAGCAGCCCAGCGTCCCACGCCCGTTTCTGGGGTGTGCGCTTTCAGCCGTGCCTCACGCCTGCCTGTGTAGCTCCGACTCTAGAGCTCCTTTAAGCAGCGCTCTTAATCCCCTCTCCTCGCGCACCAGGAAACAACGAGGCAAGAAAAAGTCTCTTGCCTCTTCAGCAGGTCCAGACTTTTTCCCGGACTCCCTCCCGGCTAGCTGTGGCGCATTAGCCCCTTCAGGCTGTGTTCACGCCGCCAGCCCCAGTCCTTTCCCTGCGCTCTGACCGAAGCCCGAGCCTCAGCTCCCAGCCCCGCCTGCCCCCACGGGCGAGCAGACAAGCCTCGGGCTCGTGAGTGCTGGTCGGCACCAATCCTCTGTGCGGGAATCTCTCCGCTTTGCCCTACCCAGGTACGTGGGGAGTTTCTTGCCTTTTGGGAGGTCTGAGGTCTTCTGCCAGCGTTCAATAGGTGTTCTGTAGGAGTTGTTCCATGTGTAGCTGTATTTCTGGTGTATCTGTGGGGAGGAAGGTGATCTCCGCGTCTTACTCTTCCGCCATCTTTAGCGTCTGTTTTTATCCCATATGTTTGTGTAGAAGTGACTACCATAATTTCAGATTTGACTTATGTCCAAGTGTTTGTACCTATGTTGAGTGGTACAGGAGTCTGTCTAGTAATAACAGACACTTGTCGTATTACCTAGCACAGAGTAGGTGCTCAGTAAATATTTACTGAATAAAAATATTCAGACTTTGGCAGTCATGATCAGGGTTCTATTTGACAGGCTGACCAGCTTGAAACAGTGTTTGCTTCTCCCTTCTCCCCAGATCATGGCAGGCAGGTAAGAAACCAGCTCATATTTCTTTCCATAGTCGTCTTCTTCCTTGCCTTTTGCTTTGTCCCACACTAGGTGTAAGCACTTTTTTTTTCTTCCTGGGTGGTCAGCATTCTTTCCGTGGTGGAAATTTAGGCTTATAAAAGTTTCTTTCCAACTGCAGTTGAAAGGTAAATTTGTTGCCATTATGTCTTGTTACTTTATAAAATAACTTTTATCCTAATTTATTCAAAAGAAGGAATTTACCTCTTTTTTTTCCTTTTGGTCCACTTTTATATCTACATTGCCTGCTTCTCTTCTTTGGCTATTGCTCTTCAGGGTAAACTTTGGTTGCTATAGAACAAGTCTTATTTTTCATACAGATTCTTTGCAGTGTAAAAAAGAAGGGGAATTAAGATTGTAGAACACTTTAATGTGTAGCCACTGTGAACTTTTTTTTTTACACCATTTTATTTAATCCTCAAACTCCTCTGGGGTAGGGACTATTAACTCTACTTTATAGGCAGGGAAGCTGAGAATCGGAAGGATGACGTGACTGGGATGTGCTGAGCACAGCAGAACTCCTCATCTGTTCCCTGCGTTGTTCCACCTCCCAAAAAGGTGGGAAGAATCCTGCGAGATTTTGACATATTTTGGGAGTTTTTGAGAATCTGCAGTTCATCAAATACTACAGTAAATGAGGGGGAAACAAAGGCAAACTCCTTATGGTCCCTCTCCTGGAAGATCTCTCTCTCAGGTGAGAGTAGGAATAGAAGCAAATGGCTGTATTGGCCGGTCTCATCCTTCTTGTTCAGAGGAACCCTTGGTAGTTCCTTAAATTATTGAAGTCACCAAAGATTTTTTGTTTAAATGGGTTATACGTGCTGATATTTACTGTATTAAAAATTAAAATTGATAAATTAAAAATTTCTTTTCATTTGAAGTAACAAAAAGCCATGTTGCATGTTAACATAATTTTTTATGAATAATAACTACGTTTTCCACACCAAAAAAAAATTCAGTGAGAAGAGAGGCATTGTTAGTCTAACCTGTGTAGGTTAGCCTGGATTTCATGTGTACTGGGCGATCTGTCTCCAGGAGATGCTCCAGGCTCATCCAGCCCTCTTCTCCTCCCTGGCATTTGGAAGCTCTGTCTTGGAAAACCCTGAGAGAAGCCCTCCCTCCGCCTCCTGAGGGATAGATCCTGAGTGACAGTCATGGATGGGTTTTCCCATTCACATTATAAGGGTTAGCATATGCATAATGAGAGAACATGTCTGGGACAGTGACTTTCATTTACATTTCTTACACCTTGATAGTATTTAAAGAAAATTCCTTTCATATTAATTAATTACATTAGGTGAGTGTTACCCATTTGCAGTATACCTTTAACAATCAAAATATTCAAATCCTTACGGTTGTTTCTGTGAAATTATACCCTACCGAGAGTTCTCTTGACAGATTTTTGTTCCTTCCACATTCCTGTCCACCTCCATCTTTCTCATGCTTCTCATGACCTTTATTTCACATCTTTTATCCTGTGTATTTATCCATCTAACTTACTGCCCAACTGTTTTTCCAAGGCAGTGATGAATTGGACTTTCTAGTAAAACTCAGCTTGGGACAAGTGAAGAAGCAGAAAGGTGTGGTTCTTAGGGAGACGTTCCTGTGTAGACATACAAAGAAGTCTGCTTTGGAGCGAAGCCTGATGCAGACAAAGAATTTTAAGAGCATTGGCACACTGATGCTTTAAGACGAAGGTGTCTTGTTTCAAAGTTTGCTTTGGTATTGCTACTATGAGCAGAAGAGAAATCATTCTGTGTGCTCTGGATGATGGTAGGTAATCCAGCTGCATGTTCCTGGTAAGGAAATAGCAACCCTCTTGCATCTTTAGATATCACTTTATTTATTGAGCTTCCCATTTCTGATATGGCCCTCACTTGAAGTGCACGTAAATGTGCTCTGCCTTGTCACTGCCCTTTCGTGTCTTAAGTCCTGTTTTGGAGGCACAGGTCATAGAATGTAATCCTCTTCTACTTCTGTGAGGACAGTGTTAATCTGTTCAACAGGTGGGTAGGTTATGACACAGCTTGTAGTATTGGTATTTTCTCTTGCAGGAGATGAGATTCTTGAATTCAGCTGTCCTCATTATGTTTCACAGGAATACTTATTTTTCAAGTAATCTGAAGGGTGATTTTTTTTAGGACACTTTCTTGTCTTGGGTCCTGGCTGCTGAGTTGCTCCCCTTGGGAGGTGCAGTGGGGAGAGAGTTCAGATTCCTTTCTGACTCTCTGGCTCCCTCTGGGCCACCTGACTTCGGAATTCTGGTCTCCCTTCACAAGTCCAGAGGAGGGAAAGTGTGTGCCGCAGGCGTTTGTCATCATTACTTACAGATTTTGAACTGTGGGTTAATTTCATAAGAAAGAACCTTTTGTGTTGACACAGTGAGGTTTTCCCCTTTCTTTCTTTGTATAAGTTGACACATTAGTTACTTCTCTTGGTATTTTATTGCTGAATTGATAGTATTTTCCCCCATTTTTCGTGTTAGGTTTGCCTTTTACTTATTTATTCTGCCTTCTTTTTTGGCTTCATTTTCTTTGTTTTTTTCTTTTTTATTGCCATATCCTCTTTATTTTTTCATATTGCATTTTCCTCTGCTTCTTTTTCTCCCTCTCTCTGCTCTCTAAAATCTACAATCCTTTTCCTTCATATTTCAGTCACCTTTTACCTATGAAAATAGATTATAGTGTTAATAGAACTGAAATAGTGGATTGAATCATTATATTCTGACTGTATGGGCATTAGAGCCAGCCAATCCTTGTGATTCTGATTAAAAAAAAACTTTTACCAAATGCTTGCTTAACAACGTGATTTACATGAATTATGTAGGTTTTGGTCTCAACATACACTGAAATATATTTACTTAAATGCATGATGTGACGTGTTTTAGAGGTAAGATCCATTATTGCTACATTTCTACACTACTACATTGTACTTGGACATTTACTGTACAGTGAGCTTCTTGTTGTGTTTGTGTGCAGCCGTCTGTGAAAATGGATGTCAGAATGGTGGACGTTGTATTGGACCCAACCGCTGTGCTTGTGTTTATGGATTCACTGGTCCACAGTGTGAAAGAGGTAAGAAGAGAAAAGAGAACCTCCCTTTGGAGAAGTTTATCTTGTTGTAAATGTGTAATTTTTTATTACCTGATGAAAAAAATCTTCTAACGAAATAATATTTTCATTCTTCTTTGATTATGTCTATAACTTGCATGGTCAGATTTTGAGATATAGCTAATAGCAGTTGAAGTGTCTCAGTTTTTTCCACCAGAGTGAACTCAGTTCAGGAGGCCAACTCTGGGACTCCGGCTCTAGAGTAATTCTGAGTGAGTGACTGATGGCAGATCCTAATAACTTGGAGTTAATTCAAATTAGGAGTCACTGTTGGCAGTGCGGCCTCTGTTAAAAAAAAAATGTAGCATGTTCTTGGCTGCAAAACCAACAAAAATCTGAAATAAATTGCCCTAACCAACAAGGAAATATATTACATTGCATACAGAAATTCCAGAGTCACTGGGCTTCAGGTAGGACATGATCAAGCCTTTCATTCTGTTGTTCTACTTCTCTTGGCCTTGCCTTCCTTTGTCAGTTTTGCCCTACCCTCCAGTTCTTTATGGTTGTGAAATGACTGCCAGCAGTAACTAAGGGAACATGCTTTCTTGTTCACATCTAGAGAGAGAAAACCTCTCCTTTAACCATGGGCCAATACTAGCCTTCAGAGATACTCCATACGCTGATTGGATTAAGCTTGAGTTTTTGAACCAGTCCCTGGTAAGAGGAATGGTATTAATATGTTCCATGTAGACTTACCAGGACCTGTCTTTGGAGCAGGAGATGATGAAATCCTCTCAAAGTCATCTATCTGAAAAGGAGAGTTTGGTATCAACCCAGTAGAAGTTGTGTTGGGCAGGAGGAAAGGGGTAGGAGAATGGCTGCTGGGTAGGCATCCAGCATTGTCCACCTTATCCATGTAAACTGTTGGTCAAGCCAATATGAAACCAATTTACCATAATTTAAATAGCAGTTAAACTCGTGACCTGTAGACTACTGAAAATCCCCAGTGTTGATGCAATAAGTGAACTATTAATAATGTTCTGATAGCAAAAGGGCATATCAAAGAAGGTAAATTTTATAAAATGTGATAACTGTTTAGCACTGAACCATAAAAGTAAAATAAGCTTAAACTAAAATCAATATTACATAATCATTCATAATTACATAATACTCAATTGATTTTCCCAGGGCTTTCATAGCATCTAAAGTTGTATAGTGCTTTCTTTGTTGTGAAACTTTGAGTATATGAAGCTATGTCATTGAAATGTTACAGATAAGTAGTGGTGATGGTTTATATATGTATAGAGGCTTTGAATTGCAAAGAAACCTTGTGTTTTTAAAATTATATCCATTACACTGACAAAAACTTAATCCTGGTATTCAGGTTGAAGCTTGAGAAGAAGCTGAGAAATTAGAATTATATGGTGAAGTTTGAAAAGTAAGATGTATGCAGCCTTTTAACATACACTTGTATGTATATGTACATTAAGATATTTACATTATTCCTAAGGTAATAGAGATTTCTTGGGACCGAAGTACATTCCACAAATGACAGAGTTTATAGTTACACTTAGGACAAATTTAAACGTCTTCACCAGATGCTTTTATTTTGGGAAGAAAAATTAATTGTGAAATGTTAGCATAAAATGATAAGTTGTTGAGAATGGAATAAAACAAATTTCCGAGATGATAAGTTTATTTAAACACCATAGAATGGAAAATAGTTAAATTTATAATTTCAAACATAGTTATAATTGGTGGAGATGATGTTCATTTTTCTGGAGGTCATGTAAACTTTGTAGCACTTTTATCTTGAGCAGATTTCAAATTCAATTCCTAATTGGCAAAGGGATTGTGTAGTTTCGAGAAAGAGGCTTCCAGGCATTACATCGTTATTCTGCAACAGTTATTCATTCATTGGGTTTGTTAGTCCTTATTAAATTTATGGAAATTCAGTAAAGACTTAACATATATTTTACATGTACAGTAGCATGTTTTCAGAAGAATTACAAAATTTATTAGTTAATGCATTGGCCTGAAGGATTTTTTTTTTAAACATGGGTTTGTTTCTTAAAAATCTTTTTAAGTACTAACCTTCAGATGAAAGTTCTAAAACTTTGTTTCTTCCAAAGAAGAAATTAGCAATTTCCACTCTTAGGTTGCAACTCTGAACTTTAACGCTTTTGAAAGATATTTTCAATTGAATTTTTAATGTGTAATAGCTAATCCCACTGAAAGTGGAGTTCATAATTTTTCTCAAGAAACATTGTCTGCTTAGCTACAAAAGGAATAATTTATTTATGTTGAGGTTAGTGAATAGGCCCATGTGCCCAGTTTACATTTATGGTTCATATTGTCTTTTTCAATGATTGAATTTTCAAAATATATGTTCTTTGTTCTCCTAGAAAAAACTGTTTTGTAAAATTAGGGATACTTTTCATTCTTAATGTAGAACACATATAATTTCTGTTTAAATTGGTCTCTTGGGATCCGTAGTGTGATAAACATGGCAGCTTTTTCTGCTATCTGGGCTTCTGGCAGACTGGTTTCCGGACTGGAGACAGAGACTGAATGGTAACCAATGGCTGGCATGATTGTGGTATTTAACTTGAGTCTTGGTGCTGGGTAAGCTGAGCCTTTTTGGAGTTCTTTCCTCATTCTTGCTGATATGTACAATGACCTTTTATACTTAACATTGAAGAAAGAGTTCTTGTGGTCCCATGCTGATTGTAAAATGCAGACAGCTTAGCTATGTCCAAGGCACATGACAATATTCAATTTTTTTTGCTTCTCTCTCCATAAAGATGACATTTGAAATAAGATAAATATTGTACTTAATATAAACCTGAAAATACATAGACATGCATTCATCATTATATATCAAGACTTGGTGTTTTTTCTCTAACACTTAAAATATACCTTATTATTTATCAGTAGAAACTTGGAGGGGGCAGGCAGGCAAGAAATGAAATTACCTGAGGGATTTCTGGACTAAGTACAGTGATTACTTATTATAAACTCCAGTGGCCTGGAGACTTCCCTGGTGGTCCAGTGGTTAAGAATCCGCTTTCCAATGCAGGGGATGTGGGTTCGATCCCTGGTTCAGGGAACTAAGATCCCACATGCCGCGGAGCAAGTAAGCGCGTGCGCTCTAGAGCCCTCGCACCACAACGAAAGATACCACGTGTCACAACTAAGACCTGATGCTGCCAAATAAATAAATATTTTTTTAAAAATAAAAATAAACATGGCCTGCCCCAGGTCCCTGTTTCAACTTCTATACCTTAAATGGTTGTTGAAATCGTATTTTGTAATGGAATTTTCCTTGATGCTTATATAAAGACCATCTGTTAGAAATATATCCTAGACCCTTTTAAATTATGCATAAATTACTACTATGAATTGTTAAACAATTATTTTTTAACAGTTTGTAGTAGTAAACATGTAAACATGACTTCCTTTTAAAAAGTGTGTAAATTTGGTAAAATTTCAAATACCCTTATGCTTAGTGATGTTTCCTTTAAAATGTACATCTTTCAGTAAATCGTACCTTAAAAAGGAGGATAGGAAATTTACTTTTTAACCTACTGATATTTTAAAGAAAAGTTCCTTTTGTTAATCTGAATCTGCATCAGAAAAAAAAGTGAGATCAAGTTGCAAATGTTAAAGTTTATAAAATCCAAAGTATCACGCCTTTATGTGAAATGTAAAATGGACAGATTTCCCTTCAGGATAACTTTCATAAAATCATCCAGTTAACGCATGAACTCAGTGTCTAAAAACATGCTGAGGAGGAGTAACTCAGCTTCTGCTCGAATACTTCCAGTCACAGGGTGTGCGCTCGCTCCCTCCATCGTGAGACGGAATTCCGTTGTCAGAGTCCTGGCTGTTTAAACTCTGCGTTATTATGCTCCTGCCTAAGCGGGCATTTAACAGATGTGTAGTGCCTCACTTACTGTCTAATTCAGGGGGAACGTGATGATGGTGACTTCTCTAAAGGCATCCGTTATAACTTACTGCTCAGGATTGTGTGATGGCACCTTAAAGTCTTGAATTATTCTGTACATTTTTGTTCATCCACTCACATTTCAGTTGGTAAAGTAACAATGACTGTTATTAAACCTACTGAGACCTTATCCAGATTCTCCAAGAACGAGCGTGGAGATTGGCAAACTAGGGCTTTCCAGAATTCTGGGGATTATGTAGACCAGACCAAACTTTGTGCAGAAATAATTTATACATTTATTAATCAACATTAATTCCATACTCTTGGAATTTATTATAAAGTATGCAGGGTGGGTTTGTTTAGCCTATAGACATTCAAGTAGCATAGTAAATTAATAATGTGACCAGGAATACAGGGGAGTGTGGTGAGAGAACAGACTGGAATTCTGCAGAATTCTATATGCAGTGGATTTGATACTTCCAAGAAACGAATGGGCAGTACTTTTAGAAAAAATTCCTCCCATTGTAATGTTCTTATCTAAAGGTAATGCGTGTTTGTTATAAGGTAATTTAGAAAATAAGACAAGGAAAAACAAGAAATGCAATTATTTATGATTTTTCTCCAGTCAGAATTAATTACTTTTAAGATTTGGGTTATACTTTGAGTCCTTTCTTCTACCACACATATATTGCTTACAAAGAATGGGCTATTTCCATTCTTATGGAGTCGACTGTAAGAATATTTCACGTTCTGTAACATGAAATGTACTTATGTCCTGCTTCTTCTTTTAGGTTATGAACAACATTGTATTAGATTATGGATTGTAATAGTTACACTGCATGTTGTAATAATGAGGGCTAGGTATCTACATTCTAAACAACTGTATGATATTTGTAAAGTTATTTTCTCTGTCTCACAGATGAGGAAGTTTTGCCCACTTCAAACTTATGGTAGCATTGGGGGTATTAGAACAGGAGGAGGATCTCCAACCATCTGATTTCAGACCTTAAATTCAATTATGGTGATATAGCTGTCTACTGTAATTACATTTTTTATTAATTAACATTTAACATTTAAGGTCATTTTCAGGTTCTCTTGTGATTTTATTGGTTTGTTTCTTAGCAAAGCTGTGATAAAAATCTATGTAGATAAATCTATATCTTTGATTTTATTCTTAGAATATATCCTAGAAGTGTAATTACTGAGTCATTGAATATGTGAAAATTTAAAGCTTTTCATATGTTCTGTTCATTTCCCTCCAAAAAGGCTTTTTATGATTAATTCCTTTGGTATTATGTTTAAAAAGTCTTCCCCATTTCCAAATATTATAAATATCTATAGTTTTTTCCTAGGAATTTCCTAAAATTCCCATTGGAATTTTATTCTTTTACCTTTTTAACCACAAGTTAGAACATACAGGATGGTAACTAAAATAAATTTATTTATAAATATTTATTTATTTATTTATCACATATCTATTGCGTACTTATTTAGTATTAGGCCAAGTATGTGGAGTTCAACTTACAAACAATATATACTCCCTGTTAATGAGAAGCAAATTATCTGTTTAAAGACTAGAACTAGTCATCTGCTTAAACACTAAAATAAAATACAACATAGTAAATACTATAATGGGAGTAGTAACAAATTTATGTGAGAGCTCAGAAATGGTTCCTGATTAAGGGAGAATTACAGAAGTTTTCCTGCAATTAATCTGAATGAAACAAACTCACTCATTATAATGGGAAAAACAGTATCGGACTAATTCCTGTGTTAATATTACACGATATAGCATGATGGAATCTTGTACTGAATAACATTATTTAAACTCCACAATTAATTACCAGTTACCACAGTTACTGAGCTGATGTTGGTTTATAGAAATAAGAGGTCTCCCTTTTTCTTGCACTCAGAAGATTTAGTGAGAATGAAATTACAAGGAACAGAGAAAACATTACCAGCCGCAGATGTCAAACTCACACGCTCCTGCACGATCACACACACACACAGTTCTGCACTCCTGAGGTCGTTAAGAACGTTTTATAACCTTGCACTCTCTAAGCTAAACTTAGCCTTAAATGGGCATCAGAGAAATACCAGAAGATCTGTGGGAACTGAACTTTTTGGCAGTAGCTCAGATGACATCCTTATCTTGAATGCCATTAAGAACACAAGGGAAGGAAAATGAGAGAGAAAAAAAGCAGGCAGTGGAAAGTGGAAGGGAAGGAAAAGAAGAACGGAACGAAGAATGATAGCAAAGGGAGATGGAAAGCTAAAACTCAGAGTGGAGATGCTGGGCTGTGTAAAGGACGGCTCTTAAGTTTTGGAGAAAATCAGTTCATTGATTAATCTGATCTGGGAGAGGCCAAGCTTCCGTTTCTCACTCTTCGATTTAAGCCTGTGCTCTTTTGCTCTATGCAGTAAGATTGAATGTGTTGGCAGCCTGTTAGACCCTGATGCTTTATTTCTAAAACTCCTTTGAGTTAAACCAGTGAGTATTTTCATTTATTCCAGCTCTAAGTGCCCTTATTTATGTATATCTTTGTTTGCTTTTGGTCTGTCTACCTAGAGGCAGAGGAACCTGCAATACAAAATAAAAATATTCAAACATTTTATATTTGTGTAGCTCCATAAATACTTTCCTGTTCTCCTATTTCAGCATCAGGTCCGAAGACATTAGAGTTTTAGTTGGTATGGAAACTAGGTGAAGCTACCACACACACACGAATTAAATATAATGAAAGGTTATTACATAGGATTTAGCCAAAAGCAATAAATAACAAAATGTGCATGGGTGGGGAGAGGGGTTTATGTTATATCACTGTATATTTAAAAAAAAAATTCTCAAATACTAAAAATTCTTAAATAACACCTGTCTGCACGGGTTTCAGATAAAGGATTATGGATCTGCAATTACCTTATAGAGTTGTTGGGAAGATTAAAAGCAATACTATGTTAATAAGCTCTTAACACATAATAGGCAGAGCACCTGGCACATGGTAGGCATCTACTGAGTGATATTTGCTGTGTTTTAGGAACACAGGGTATAGCCAGAATCAAACCTTAATATTAAGACCTGTGTGGCCTTGGAAATGTGATTGCCCTCTCTGATCTGTGTTTCTGAATATATAATAGGTGTCTACTGTGTCAACCTTGAATTATTTTTGAGACTTAATGATACAATACTTGGCACCCAATAAATGATCATTATTGATGCTAATCTCTTTAACTGAACTCCCCAGTTATCAAAAAGATAACAGCGGAATATTCAAAAATGGATTTTCAGATACGGAATAAAGAGATTTTGTCAACCGTTTAAATCATACACATAAAGTTTAATGCTGCTTTTATTGATAGTGTAAGGACTCAGAATAAATAGCATGTTTTAAGAGTGGCTCACATTCTTGGTATAAGAATTAAATGAAAGATAAAGTGCCTAGACAGTGTCTGGCACAGAGTAAGTGCTCAGTAAATAATAAGCTATAATTATGAAAAATAAAGCCAAGATATGATATGCTCTCCTACACAGAATTGTGTTTATGGATGAGGAAGATTGTTCCAGCATCACTCAGAATGTCTTAGGTCAGAGTGCATACGTTGTGAACAATGTAATTTTTATGTGGATTTTTTGTGATAATACAGGTCAAGTGAAAAATACTATATATCATAATCACTGCCTTGCCCGTTATGCAGTTGAATTTTTACACCCTGCTCATCTTTTTTTGGACATGTTTCTACTGTAAGTACCAGTGTTGCTATTAGTAGTTACTCACTATTTAACTGGACTCTTTACTCTCCCCCTGCTCTATGCATGAAGTCTTGTTCCAAGCATTTCACAGTATAACTAATATATAGTAGTTTATTTCACTCAAGGTACTTGTAATCAATGGGCTAGTATATTGCTAAATCTAATACGAGTAGGTCAGAGGGGTCTTCAGACTGTCCAGAGAACAGTTTCTCTGTGAAGCTTTCCTTGACCACCACCTGCCTCCCTGCCTTACCTTACCTTTGGTGCAAAAATTAGGCATGCTCTTCTTTTTTTCCTATACGTGCCATATATCCCATTCCTTTAGACTAGCTCTCTTCATCATTGCATTGTGACTGCTTACTTTTTTGGCTGTGAGCCTTTTAAGAGCAGATATTTTTATCTTAAGTTGCCTTGTGTTCCCTCTGCTCCACACAGTATATAAAAGGCAGGCTGTGTATGTGACTACATAAAAATAGGTTCCAAGTAGAAAAAATATAATGAAAAAAGTACAGACGTAGTTGAGGTCCTTGAATGTTCATGGATGCTTATTCATCAGTGTGGCTCTAAGATACAGTGAAAGGGAAGAGTAGAAGATGAGGCTGGAAAAATAAACTTGGACCTTAATATCCAAAGTCTGGAATGCCAAAGTCAAGAGGCTGCCCTCTATGCAGTAGGCTCTGGGGAGAGGGATTATGAAGGACTTCTAATCTTGAAAGGAGTTCCCTATAAAGGTCAGTCTGGAGTGGTAAACAAAAAGAAATGGAGGGTGGAGAGGCTGAAGGCAAAGACCTCATTCAGGAGAATTCATTGCATGTCAGGTAGATAATAGCAGTGAATCTATTACGTTTGTATGTATAGTGTTTTCAGTCAGATTATGATTTATCTCTGCATAAATTAAAGTAGTATTAATTTGAAATGGAAAATTATGTAATACTGGGGATTATGATAAGATTTTTAGAGAAATTAATACTTATAGCAACCCAAAGATAGCATTTTTTAACGTCATATTACAAATGAGAAAACTGAGGCACGAGGAGGTAAAACAATTTGCTGAAATTCACTCAGCTAATAAATGGAGAAAGTAGGATTGGAATACAGTGGTATAACCTCAAAACTCACACACTTAACTACAACTTTATTTCGAGTAAAACACAAAATTGCAAAAGTCATGTATTTCTACACTTTAGAAATATATTGTATCAATTGTTAAGTATGAGAATGATAGATAGGTACACATTTCCAATAGAATGAAAGAGATGGCTTGCTATTTTTATGTTCTTTTGTTATCTGGCCTAGGGAAATCTTTTTGGTATATAAATTTCTGATTATACCTCTGAATGCTTATACCCAGAGTTTCTTTATGTGTAAGATGTGGTAAAATATTTATTCAAAACTCATAATACTTAAAACAAATTTGAGACTTCTATTTCCAGCCAACATGGCCTAACAGGAACCAGATTAACCCTCCTGCCTGAGAAGAACTGAAAAACAGAATAAATATATGAAACAATGGGTTTCAAGATATTGGACCTCAAGTAACAACAGAAAGTGATCCCTGAAAGGACTCTGCTAGATTTTCCCAGGTTGCTGCTTGAGAGTTTTTCCAGGCTGTGCTGTGGGCAGAGAGAACCCAGGCATAGCCTGACAGATTCTTTAAGCTGTATGCAAAGTGTCTTTTTAGTTCACAATGGAATTAAATCAGAAAGCAGTAACAGAAAGACCTCTGGAAGATACCCAAACATTCAGAAAGTGTGTAACTCATTGCTGGTATCTGTGGATCAAAGAAGAAATCAAAAGGGAAATTAGAAAGCATTTTGAACTGAATGAATGAAAACAATATATCAGAATTTGTGAGATGCCATTGAAGGAATACTTGGAATTTTATAGCTCTAAAGGTCTATATTAGAAGAAGAGAGATCTCAAATCAGGGACCTCAGATTTTTCATTAAAAAATTAAAAGAAAAATTAAACCAAAATAAGCAGAAGAAAAGAAGTAAGTTCAGAGTAAAAATAAATGAAGTAGGAAACAGAAGAAGTGAGAAAATCATTGAAACCAAAAGCTGGTTCACTGAAAAGATTAATAAAATTGATAAGCCACTATCCACACTGACAGGGAAAAAGCAAAGACACGGCTTATCAATATCAAGAATGAGAGAGGTAACATCACTCCAGATTTTACTGATAAGTGAATAATGAGGCGATACCATGAACAGCTTTAAGCTGATAAAAATGAAGTGGGTAATTTCTTGAAAGATGTAAATCAACAAAGTTCACTCAAGAAGAAATAACATAGATATCCCTATATCAATTAAAGAAATTGAACCTGTAGTTAAAAACCTTCTTATAAAGAAAAATCCTGACTCAGATAGCTTCACTGGTAAATTCTGCTGAACATTTAAGAAGGAAATAATGCCAATCCTATAAAAATTTTTCTAGAAAAGAAACAGGAGTTAAAACTTCCCAGCTCATTCTATGAGGCCAGATTACTTTGAAACCAAAACCGGCGAAAGGCATTTCAAGAAAAGAAAAGAGCTTGCAAATATTTTTCATGATACAAAATTTCTGAATTTCAGCAAAGTGCACCAACAGTATATTGAAAGAGTGTATATAATAACCAATTGTTTTATCCCAGAATAAAGAATCAGTATAAGTCACCGTATTAACAAATTTTTAAAAATCACATGATTATCTAACTAGAGGCAGACAAACATTTGACAAAATCCAGAATCCATTCCTGACACAAACTGTCAACAAACTAGAGAGTAAGAGATCTCCCTCAATGTGAGAAAGGGGCAGTTCCAAAAAAGCTGTAGCTAACGTTATACTTAATGATGAATAATTATTTTCTATTTCCTTGATTATTCTTTCTTTCCTATAATGGAGTATTCTTGTTTTCTTAATCTGCTCTGTGCCTTAAAAAAAATTATAGTATGTTAGAAAGTTCCTGTCCCGTTTCTTTTTATCTTATGCTTGCTTAAAATGGGCAGCTCTGTCCAGAATTTCTATTTCCACTAACTTGGTAAAAGTGAATTTTCCTTTTCTTCCTTCCAAAATTACCTAAGAGTTGTCTTCCTGTCCTTGCTCCTGTTCGAGAGCCAGGGATTCAAGTACTTGGTGTTCTGAGCCCAGAAGAGGAGAGGAAGACCTCAGCTGGGGTTTGGGCAGCTTTGATGAAAGGATCTGTGCTCTGCACTTTCTGAGGATATTCTTTGTATGACTTGTGCTAGGATCACTCTGTATGGTCATGGGAATATTCTCTTTTCAAAGAGGATATCCCTGAAATTTGAGTGATTCCTCCCATTTCAGCTATAGTCCCTGGTGTACCTTTGATTTCAGAGAATCATGCTTGGTGCTGATTTCACCCATTTGCCCTATCATTCTCCAGCAGTAGTTTCTCCTTGCTATTGTCATCATAAGGGACTTCAGTCCAGCCTCCTGCTCCCTGAGAATCTTTTTTCCATATTGTCCATGGGTCTCCTCTTCTCCTGTTGAGTACTCGGGATAATTGACCCTGTGTGGCGAGGATCATCCTGTCTTCACTGTCTGGTTTCCTCCCATCTGGTAGAAATCACAATGGCTGGTTCCTCTCTGTTTTTCTGCTTTCTGATGAGCTATTATGTTGGTTGGTAGGGACTTTTACTCCTCCAAACTTTCCCTAATTTCTCCATAAGCTGAACCCACAGTAGCTCTCAAGGGAGAATTAGTGAGACTTCATAGGATATTGATGAATCATTCTCATTCCCTGTATTATTTGGAGGAGCAGTCTCCTATTTCATTCCTTGGCTGCCATTTTCAAATATTATAGCAGGAGGTTGTGCCTATTTCCTACTTTAGGTGCTGAGAGTGAAATTTTTTGTTAGATTTTACCTTTTTTATTGCTGTTTATATTAGCAGTGGGAAAGGGAGATTCTATGATATGGTTTCAATCTCCTGTGTTTGCCAGGAAGTTGATATCACATTTACAAGTTTTTGATCTGAAATCAATCTAAAGTCACAGAGAAAGCCAGGTTATAGGGGTTTCTGATAGAAGATGATATGATTTGTGATATTGCAGTTGACATTTACAAGTAAGATTGTGGTGGCTTATTAAGTACACATTATTGTACCAAGAAACACTGGTTCTATGGGTGCCTCATCTTTTGTGGATTAAAGACTGTGTTTCCCATGACCATACTTAATGTCATGGTTTAATGCATGCAAAATTCTTCCATATGGACAAAGCTGAATGTGAATGTCTTCATCTGACTTAGAAATAGCATACATGGCACATTCCAAATTTTGAACATGACTGTTTTCATCAAAGAAAAAAGAATTAAGTTCTGATTGTCACAGAGAGATTTTAATTAGAATTTGACAAATTAACTGTGCTCTTAAGCAAGTCAATTCATGAGTAATTTCTTGTTTGAAATGTGAGGACACTGGGCTAGATCACTGTTTACCTATCTTTGTTGGTAATAAGAATCACCTGGAGTTTTTTGTTCCAAAATATTGATTCCTATGCCTATATCTTGGAGACTCAAATTTAGTGCTCCAAATTCAATGAATTTCAACCATCGTGGCATATTTACATTTCCAGGGAGCATTTAAAATCCTGACACCCAGGCTTCATCCAGATCAATTACATAAGAATCTTGAACAATGGGACCCACACCCAAGCATCAGCATTTATTTCTTAAAGCTCCCAAAGTAATTCCACTGTAAGGCGAAGTTTGTAGAACACTGGTCTAGCGTGAGGTAGGTACAAAATACCCCAGAATATTCTTATGACAAGTCTGAGAAATCATTTATTAAAATATAGTCAAGATTTTATCAACAACTCAGTTTTTACATTTAGAGCCCCAAATGAAGCCACTCTGAATAAAACTTACTATCGGGTTATTTTGAACAGATTTATAATGTTTTAACAATATTAGAATAGGCTTTCCCTCTCTCTGATGTGGCAAAATTGGATTTGAAAAGAGTCAACTTTATCTTAAAGTTTTCTCCATTTCACAAATTTTTAAATCTCAGTGACCTCAGTAAGATGTTAACACTCCCTGCAGGGGGCAAGATTGAGTCAACAATGTTTAAAATGGCTTCAATTATAATGTTTATAATCTTGGCTTGGTTACTATGTGGTAAACTAAGAAATAAACCCAATATACCTTAAAAATCATAAGTAGAAAATGAAAAGCATTATCTAGGTCTTTTTTAAGGAAAATCTCACTTGTTTGAAGCAACCTTATGACATCATATCTTGCTTAAACTCTGTAGCTTATTCAAAGATACCATTATAGTTTTGTAGATCATAGTGAGATTATAGTAGTGTAGATTATACTGAGATGTACAAAGAGACACATCACATACTTTTCATATCATACGTTATAATATTTCCTCTTTTTAAAATAATTACTGGCATTTATAAGTATTTATTTCTCACTACACAACTATGTACTTCCTGTTGCTTATGACTCTGCAAACTAAAAAAGTATAGTTTATTGTCCCTGTATTTGAGTGGGAGCCAAGGAACTTGATCTCTTACTTGTAATTGTTTTAAGAATGATTTGTGAAGGAGGTGGTATCTGAAACGCTGTTTGACAAACAGACAGTTTGGAGGGCTTGACTAGGGCTGGGGAATACCAGGCAGCATTTTTCAGGCAGAGGGCACTTCAGGAAAAAACCTAGAGCCGGAACCAGACAAGATGAAAGAGCAGCTGAGCAGATAATGGCCAAGGAGCTGAGGGGGTGAGGAAAGGACTTTGGGGAATCCCAGTTAAATCCTCAACTCTGCGGCAAGATGTTTGAAGGGTTTTTGCTTATCTGTTAGGTATGATCATGAGTGTAGGATTTTGCAAACATCCTGGCCAAATCCTCCAATAATTTCAAGGTCCTTGTGGGGCCGTGCAGGAGCCATTTTGGTTATCCTCAGATTGGAGTGGATTTGGGAGGTGACCTCTTCCTGGAGTCTCAAAAGAAGGCAGATGTACTGTGCCCTCTGCATTCCCCTTACTGTATCTAACACACTGTCCCTGCCCTGGACTTCTCATGCTGTGCTTCTCCAGCCTGACTCTGACAGTACTCCTCAGCACAGAGGGGTCAGCCTTTCCTTTTGCTTTTCCTTCCTAACAGGACTTTCTTAGGTCTTATCCTCTTCCTGAGATGCTAGCTGCATGGCCAGTTTGGTGCTAATGAATGCTGGAAAGGTAGAGATTGGTCTAGGAGTAAGGAGCTCTGCATTATGGGTTAGTCCACAAGGTATACTCCAATATATAAAGAACTTGGTACATTGCTTGGTACAAATGCCTAAAAATATTTTCTATTATTTAATTACTAGAATTATGAAACATATACATCCAATCATTCAATTAAAAGCTTTTAGGAGATTCTGTGTTACTTATTGTAAATATCACATTACAAAGGATCTTGAAATAATAGCTCTAACCCTGTTTGCTAGCCCAAAGACATAATAATGAACTAGAAAACATATCTCTTTCTCTGAACACTGTACTGAAAGAAATTTGCAGTAATAAATGCAGAGTTCTAAATTACTGTGCTTTGAATTACCCTGTCTGGGGGCTGCAGTGACCTTGTTCTGTACAGAGTGGCTCTGGATGTCACAGACTATCTTATTGCCTGTTAGGATGACACTAAAGCAAAAGCTTGAACACAGTAGTTACTTAACTAGTAAGCACAGTAGTTCCTGACTCAGGGCATTTATGAGAAGTTTGGAGTGAACTATCTGGCCCTCTGCTTTATTCCTCATTCATTTTGGATTAGATTTATGGTGATTACCAAACCAAATCTAGGAAATTCCACTCACAGTTCCAAGGAAATCTGGCCCACAAATCTCTGAGAATCTGGAATTTCTTGAGTGTGTTCATCCATAACACATGCACACATGTCATATGTTAAGTTTTTGTGTATGGTGTTTGGTGTTCTAGGTGTTGACATCAGGCTGCCCTAGAAATCCTGCCCATCAGGCTGATTATCAGCGTAAGATAAAGCAAGGAATCTCCTTCCCTACCTTACTCTCATTTGTTGAAGACATTTAGGAAAGGGTATCCCAAAATGTCTTAAAATAATTGCTTAATTTGTTCTTTTTTCTCCTTTATTTTATGGAATATCTTTTTATTTACTTATATCTTCTTTAATTCTAACAATGCTTTGTATTTTTGAAGTATGATTTTTATACTTCTTGTGTCAAATTTTGTTAAATTTGTTCCTAAGTATTTTATTTTTTGAGGCCATTGTAAATGGATTTGTTTTCTTAATTTCACTTTTTAATTTTTCATTGCTAGTGTATAGAAATACAGTTGATTTTTGTGTAATGATCTTGTATTCTGCAACCTTGAGGAACGTATTAATTTTTTAGTGGATAATTTAGAATTTTATATATACATGAGATCTTGTCATCTACAAATGGAGATAGTTTTATGTCTTTCTTTCTAGTATGCATGCCTTTTATTTCCTTTTCTTGCCTAATTGCCCTGACTAGAACCTACACTACAGTGCTGAATAGAATTGGCAAGAGCAGACACCCTTGTCCTATTCCTGATGTTAAGGAAAAAGAAAGCAACCAGTCTTTCACCCTTAAGTACGATGTAGCTGTGGGTTTTTTGTAGATGGCCTGCAACAGGTTACCTGTTGTCATAAAATGTTGAGGAAGTTCCCTTGCATTCCTGCCTTTTGACGTGTCTTATGAGAGTCAAGCAAACAAAGACACACTTATTCAAGAAGACCTATTAAATCTAGGTTAAAACAACAAGGGTCTGTGTCACTTGAGCCATGACTTGCTTCCTCCTTCCCCACCCCTCAGTGCAGTGTAATGGAAGCTCCAATCCATGCAGGTATGGCCCATGAAATGGGGCTCCCTCTTCCTCTCAGTTCTCAGTCAAGAACTATTATATCTATACAGAAGGGGCAGCTGCCAGTATTTACAATATATATAGTAATGTGTATACACTGTATAGAGTATATAGTAAATAAGGTAGGAGGATAAGAAAGGGGGGACTATCTCTCAACTCTGAATTCTAGCCATTAAGTTCTATGGTGGGAAATCCAGGCAGAGAGAACATGAAGTACACAGACACAAGATGAAAAGGAAGGGCATGTTTGGGAAGAGAAAATTGGTCCACCATGGCTAGAGTGGGGTGTAATTTGGGGATGGGAGGTTGAGGAATTTATCAGTTATGAAGGAAAAAGGTAATAATGATAACAATAACAGCTAACATTTTTGAACACTCAGTAGTTTTCAGGAACTGGGTAAACACTTGACATGCATCATGTCATTGAAACCTCACAACTCCTCTAATGAGTGGTATCCTTACTTACAGCATAAGGTTCAGAAACATTAATGGTGTACAGTCATACAAAAAGGGCCTTCTATGTCAACTTAAGAAATGTGGACTTTGTTATAAAGAAGAAACTAATTAAAAAAAAAAAGAAATGTGGACTTTATCATATACTAACAGGAAGCCAGCAAAAATATTTTGTTAGGTTGGTACTTTAGAAAATTTTAACTTAGATGTGGAAGAAAATAAACTCTGAAGGCAAATGACACTGAAAGAAGGATGACTGCTGAAATGGTCTAGGAGAGAGCAGGGGGCCTCAACTAAGGCGTCAGAGTTGTACTGAAGGGGAGGCTATGCATTCCAGTGACATTTCCAAAGCAGAATGGACAAGACTTAGTGACAGATCTGGGGCTAGAGTGAGAAGTGTCAAGAATTACTGTAAGGGTTTTAGCTTGGATGACTGTGTGAATGCTGATGACCTTATCTGATGTGATGATCACAGAGAGAAAACCAGAGTTCTAGGAAATGACAGGAGGTTCAGGGTAAGACATGTCATACCTAAGACACCCATGAGACAGTCAGACAACTTTGTCCAGTAAACATTAGCAAAAATGGTCTGATTTCAGAAGAATAGGTGAAAAGTAAAGCCTAAGGATGGAGTAACATTGCTGAAAGGAAGGAACTAGCCCAAGAAAAGAATCAGAGAGGGAATAACAATATTTAATGGATAAAGATGCTTTCTTTAAAAAGTGGCCAGAAAGAAAGAAAGTTGATGAATTAGAAAATGAAATATTTAAAAGACAAATTTCTCTGCATAGAATGCACAAGAAGAGAATGGCAGCATGAAGAGCTCTGTTAATCTGATCCCCAACATTATTTATTTATTTATTTAGTTTTTGCAGTACGCGGGCTTCTCACTGTCGTGGCCTCTCCCGTTGCGGAGCACAGGCTCCGGACGCACAGGCTCAGCGGCCATGGCCCACAGGCCCAGCTGCTCCACGGCATGTGGGATCTTCCCGGACCGGGGCACGAACCCGTGTCCCCTGCATCGGCAGGTAGACTCTCAACCACTGTGCCACCAGGGAAGCCCCCAACATTATTTTTTAACAACCGTAACTGTTAAAAAATATTTTCAAAAACAGCCGTTTTAAGTCTCTGAGTATTTCTGAGTTTGACAAAATGAGATGGGGGGAAAACGTTAACTGTCATTTAGGCATGAATCGCAATACCTTTAACTGGTATTAGGAGAGGAGAAACTTCATTCAAATTCAAGTTCTTCAGAGAATTTGTAGGTCATAGATCAAAATTCAAAGTGATCATGGTGTTTATTAGAAGGGATTGTGACAAGGAGAGAATGGCTCAAAAGAATATCTCTAAAAACTTGGCATCGATGCCCTCAATAGAATTTAATTAGTATCATTTAATTAGAATCAGGTTGAGGAAAAAAAATGCTCATCATTCAGAGATTGGTTTTTTAACTTTTAAAACTAGTGGCAAAATTTCTTTATTCATCAAGGTGGGCTTTTTCTTGATTTGTTATTGTTGCTGCATTTTCCCCACTGTGTTTGTTAAACATTAGAAAATTACCCCCATCGGATATTGGAACCATTTTGGAAGAAATAATTTTGGCTCTATTAAAGAGTAAGAACATTGTCTATGACATAAATGCCAGTATTGTGCCAAAATCATTAGGCTTGTGGCTTGTACTTGGCTCTGGTAGCATTGTGACATGGTAGCTCTAGCAGTCTTTACTTGTTCCAGTTCCTGTGTGGACAGAATGGGATTATTCCCTAAACTCTGTTACCACCCGATCTTGCAAGGAAGCATGCCAGCAGTGCTTTTACCAGTGGAACCTGCTTTTGTTCTCAGTAAATTGTAGAATCTCCAAGTCTCACTGCTTGGAGCATAGTTCTCAGTGTCCTGAGAACATTTGATTGCATTGCAGAAAAATCAAGTGTCTTCTTAAGAAAATTCCAGTATATTTTAGAAAGTGACCTTTTTAAAGGTTATTCAAATTGGTAAAAGTCAGTTTTAAAACTAGGACACCCATTTATGATAAAAACCCTCCAGAAAGTAGGCATAGAAGGAACTTTCCTCAACATAATAAAGGCCGTATATGACAAACCCACAGCCAACATAGTTCTCAGTGGTGAAAAACTGAAACCATTTCCACTAAGATCAGGAACAAGACAAGGTTGCCCACTCTCACCACTCTTATTCAACATAGTTTTGGAAGTTTCAGCCACAGCAATCAGAGAAGAAAAAGAAATAAAAGGAGTCCAAATCGGAAAAGAAGAAATAAAGCTGTCACTGTTTGCAGATGACATGATACTATACATAGAGAATCCTAAAGATGCTACCAGAAAACTACTAGAGCTAATCAATGCATTTGGTAAAGTAGCAGGATGCAAAATTAATGCACAGAAATCTCTTGCATTCCTATACACTAATGATGAAAAATCTGAAAGAGAAATTAAGGAAACACTCCCATTTACCACTGCAACAAAAAGAATAAAATACTTAGGAATCAACCTACCTAAGGAGACAATGACCTGTATGCAGAAAACTTCAGGACACTGATGAAAGAAATTAAAGATGATACAAACAGATGGAGAGATATACCATGTTCTTGGATTGGAAAAATCAACATTGTGAAAATGACTGTACTACCCAAAGCAATCTACAGATTCAGTGCAATCCCTATCAAACTACCAATGACATTTTTCACAGAACTAGAATAAAATATTTCACAATTTTTGTGGAAACACAAAAGACACCAATAGCCAAAGCAATCCTGAAAAGGAAAAATGGAGCTGGAGGAATCAGGCTCCCTGACTTCAGACTATTTTACAAAGCTTCAGTAATCAAGACATATGGTACTGGCACAAAAACAGAAATATAGATCAATGGAACAGGATAGGAAGCCCAGAGAGAAACCCATGCACATATGGTCACCTTATGTTTGATAAAGGTGGCAAGAGTATACAATGGAGAAAAGACAGCCTCTTCAATAAATGGTGCTGGGAAAACTGGACAGCTACATGTAAAAGAATGAAATTAGAGCACTCCCTAACACCTTACACAAAAATAAGCTCAAAATGGATTAAAGACCTAAATGTAAGGCCAGACACTATAACACTCTTAGAGGAAAACATAGAACACTCTATGACATAAATCACAGCAAGATCCTTTTTGACCTACCTCCTAGAGAAATGGAAATAAAAACAAAAATAAACAAGTGGGACCTAATGAAACTTAAAAGCTTTTGCACAGCAAAGGAAACCATAAACAAGATGAAAGGACAACCCTCGGAATGGGAGAAAATATTTGCAAATGAAGCAACTGATGAAGGATTAATCTCCAAAATATACAAGCAGCTCATGCAGCTCAATATCAAAAAAACAAACAACTCAATCTAAAAATAGGCAGAAGACCTAAATAGACATTTCCCCAAAGAAGATACACAGATTGCCAACAAACACATGAAAGGATGGTCAACATCACTAATCATTAGAGAAATGCAAATCAAAACTACAATGAGGTATCACCTCACACCGGTCAGAATGGCCATCATCAAATTATCTACAAACAATAAATGTTGGAGAGGGTGTGGAGGAAAAGGAACCCTCTTGCACTGTTGGTGGGAATGTAAATTGATACAGCCACTATGGAGAACAGTATGGAAGTTCCTTAAAAAACTAAAAATAGAACTACCATACAACCCAGAAATCCCACTACTGAGCACATAACCCGAGAAAACCATAATTCACAAAGAGTCATGTACCACAATGTTCATTGCAGCTCTATTTACAATAGCCAAGACATAGAAGCAACCTAAGTGTCCATGGACAGATGAATGGATAAAGAAGATGTGGCACATAGATACAACGGAATATTACTCAGCCATAAAAAGAAACGAAATTGAGTTATTTGTAGTGAGGTGGATGGACCTAGCGATTGTCATATAGAGTGAAGTAAGTCAGAAAGAGGAAAACAAATACCGTATGCTAACACATATATATGGAATCTAAAAAAAAAAATGTTCTGAAGAACCTAGGGGCAGGACAGGAATAAAGACTCAAACATAGAGAATGGACTTGAGGACACAGGGAGGGGGAAGGGTAAGCTGGGATGAAGTGAGAGTGGCATGGACATATATACACTACCAAATGTAAAATAGCTAGTGGGAAGCAGCTGCATAGCACAGGGAGATCAGCTCGGTGCTTTCTGTCCACCTAGAGGGGTGGGATAGGGAGGGTGGGAGGGAGATGCAAGGGGGAGGAGATATGGGGATATATGTATATGTATAGCTGATTCACTTTGTTATACAGCAGAAACTAACACACCTTTGTTAAGCAATTATACTCCAATAAATATGTTAAAAAAAAACTAGTACAGACTCTATGTATCCTTTCAAAAAAAAAGGCCTTTCCTTTTTTTTTGAAGATAATTTTCTCCTTTTCTTAACTCAAAATTTATAACAGGAGTTTATCTCTGTCTATCTCATGTTACCGTTTTCTTTGGATGTAGGGTGTTATCCTCATCAGTTTAGCATTTGAAGAAATTACATATGGTAAAGGTTTTTCTGAGTATTGGATCAAATCTATTTCCAAATCAATATGGAAATAGATCAGCAAAAACTCGGGAGCACTCTGTACTTGGAAGGAAAAAGTGCATTCCAAGATTTCTGCATTAGTGGTTAAGGAATTGATGAGTAACTTGCTTGTTTTTCATAGAAGCCAGTAATCAGTGGAGTAGAAAACTTGCTATTTTTCATATGCTTGTTACTGTTAATGTAAACTTGCATATCTGGTTATAGATGGGTGAACTTAAAAATGATGTGTGTCCCCTGGCTACATAAACCCATGTGATTTTTTTTAACATCTTTATTGGAGTATAATTGCTTTACAAGGGTGTGTTAGTTTCTGCTTTACAACAAAGTGAATCAGCTATACATATACATATATCCCCATATCTCCTCCCTCTTGCACTCCCTCCCACCCTCCCTATCCCACCCCTCTAGGTGGTCACAAAGCATGGAGCTGATCTCCTTGTGCTCTGTGGCTGCTTCCCACTAGCTGTCTATTTTACATTTGGTAGTGTATATTTAAGCTGGGACGAAGTGAGAGAGTGGCAAGGACATGTATACACAACCCATGTGATTGCACTGCATTATTCTCTATACTTCATGTCTCCATGTGGGCACTAGCATTGATCTCTCCACTTCACAGTACATACAATACCTGCAAGTATGAAGGAGTAAACTCTGGTTTTCCAGTTTCTGTTTAAGAAAATAAGTTGTGGAATTTTAAGGAAAAGTTTGGAGATTTTTATTATTCTCTATTTTGTTTCTTTTTGCATTTACTGAGGTTTCCATGATTCATCCCAACCTTGTTGGTTTTGTCTTCAGTAGAAATGCCAGTGCAAGTTCTCCTGACCTCTCTCTCTCTCTCTCTTCTTTTTCACAAGCCATTCTCACCATCTATACAGCTAACATATGTTGAAATAAAGTTGATATGAAATTGGTCAGCTTTCCTTTTTAATACTTGATCTAGGTATGGCTCTAATCTCAAATTGTCAGCATTATAAAATTACTCTTTTTATATGATTTATTTTTTCTGTTTATAGAAATAATGCATGTTTATCATACAATGCTTGGGCAATGCTGACCATTAACAGAAAATTATTGAAGTCATGTTTAAATAATATTATGATAAATAGCTATTTTTTAATGAGCACCTACTATGTAGAAAGACTCTTCCCATGAATTTTTTCAATAAATTAGTGTCAGGAAGCTAGCAAATGTTGGCACTGAGATTGAACCCAGGTCTTTCTGACTCTAATGTGTATTCTCTCTGCTATACTGCTAGTCTGTATACTATATCGTTCTCCTGGTCATGCATTATAACTAATAACACACACACACTTATTGTTTTTTATGCTGCTGTATTGCTTTGGACGTAGTACCTACCCTCATAGAACCTTTGTTTCCTCAAGTGTCTATTGAGTATAGGAGTAAATTTGCTACTATTTTTATTATTATTAAGAACCATAATTATTTTCCTTTTAAAAATGAATTCATCTGTTATTTACCAATCATGATTACAAGGCATAGATACAAACACATTTACTAGAAAGCCAGAATTTTTAACTTCATTATGGTATTAGAGAGATGTATCGCCTGAGTGCATTAAACATTTCTTATGTAGTATAAAAAGAAAAAAAATGTTTTAAATGGAAGAATATGAAAATAAGAGTATAAAAGCATTTAAAATCCAAATCAGGGGAAAATATAGCTAAATGTATGAGAACAAATATTCCAAATAAAATTTGGTCAAGTGTTTCATGGGCTATCTTGGTCAAATACTTATTAATGAGTACAAATCCAGCTACATTGCCACAGGTGTACTTGCCATTATTGACTCTGATCTAGCATGATTGTATAGAAATGTTCCTTTTTACCATATTTAGTTTAAACTTGATTCCTATCAGTGGCATCTTGCCTTGTCTGAAGCTAGACCTTGAAATGTTACTGAGTTGAGACCTCCAGGCATGTTAAAATCTCCCACAAAATTTATGATAGGTTGCAGCTTACCGACAATCCATGCTTGATAGTCACTGGCAAAAGTATGGCAGCTGACAAAGACTGTTAGTAAAGCAACCGTTTTTACCTTACATCCTGGCAGTTGAATGAGAAGATTTAGGGCTTCAGTGGATGCCAGCCTAAAATTCATTTTTGTAATAGATTCTTGAGTCTGAGTTTATTGAAGCATGAACTCCTAAGGTTTTATCCTGGCAACAAAAGATATGTGGAAAATGAAATGGTCATAAATATGACTGAAACGTTTATTAAATTTCTAGCAGGAGAGTAAGGACTCCAGCTTAGTATATGTGTTCTTTACAACTTCAATAAAATGTCATCTTTATAACTTTTATGACTTTTTAATATGTTGGTTAAGTTTAAGTCTACACTCTGTTTACATGAACTGCATCGAGTTTAACTGGAATTATTTTTTATTTTTATTTTTTTGATAAATCAAGAAGTCTTCTCTAACTGATGTTGTCTAAATTGGAGCAGTGGTGTCCCAAAGGTAAAATAGCTTTTAAGTAATAGGATATGCAAATTCAGAACTTTCATATGTGTTGTGAGAAGTTCTTGTGCATTTTAACCTTTGTTGTCATTGGAATTTCTTGCCCAAGCATGTTAACTGTGTATCAAAATTTGTAAAGTACCTAACATGTTATTTTAAATAAAATAAAGTGAAACATTCATTCATTTAGCATATATTCACTAAGAAGATATCATCTACTAGTCATTGTGCTAAGTACTAGGGAAACCACTATAACCAAGGCATTTAAAATCCCTTTTGTATGGTGCTTACAGTCTGTTTGGAAAATTTAAAACAACAAAAAAAATACACTTAAAAATATATTGTGATAAATTCTCTGAAGGAAACAAAATGTTTCCTGAGATAATGGATTAAAGCAATTTCAATGATCGTGTAAGAAATTCCACTCTTTAGAGATGCCATTTAATTTGAGACCTTGGATTACTCACATGGCCTAGGTTATGTTACTGTAACAACCTTAAAGTCTCTGTGGTTTGTTTACTTAGTAAACAAAGGTTAATTTCTTTTCACCCTATGTAACCAAGTGTCCAGTGTGAGGTATCAGGGGAACTTTGTTCATCATAGTTACTCAGGGATTCAGAGTGAAGGAGACTCTATCTCAACATGTCTCCATGGTCACCAAAGCAAAGAAGGAAGATATGATGACTTGAAGACTGGCCCTTAAAGGCTTTTGCCTGAAAGTGACGTCTGTTATATGATTGGCCAGAAAAGGTCACATGACATGGCAACACCTAATTTTTAAAAATACAGGTATATACAGTTTTCTATGTGCCTGAAAAGAGGGAAAAATTGGATTTTGATGAGTGGTACTAGTGACTTGCACAGGCCTTAAGGATGAAAAGGAACTAGCCATTTTAAGAACTGAAGGAATAAGTTCTTGGAAAAGGAGATTACACGGGAAAAAGCCCTGAAATAAGAAAGAGGTGAATGTTTTGAAGATAAAAGAACAACGGAAGTGGAGTGTTGTGAACAATAATTTTTTATATGACTAAATATTATTTAGGAGAGTCATTGTTTTGAATAATTAACTGTCTTCCATTAAAAATACTAATGTGGTAATAGTGACCAATCATTTTTCCACTTAGGAAATATTTTTCCTAATTATTTATCATTTAATTTAACTTTTTCATTCATTGTCAGCAGGGTTATCTTGAGATTGTGAAAGTTTTTCCTATTGTACTCCATTTATGGTAGGTGTACAGTTGTGTGGAATAAAAAGTCATGATATACTAATTTTTCTTAAGAAGACTTGCATTTGATGTTATGTCTTCTGGGTTTATAAGAACAACTGTGTTTTTCTCTTCTATGACTTGCCTTGTCTCTGATAGCCCTCAGAAGAGAAGTCTAAGTATTAAAATTGTAGGGTAAAAGAATATAGGGAGGATAACATAACATTCTAACCCTAAAGTTATTTTTATATATGGGCATTAGTGAGATATGTCTGATCTCTTGCAGTTAAATAAACTCTGAGAAATGCCTCTAAATAAATTCTGTACTTAAATGATAAGTTTGATTTAGTCCTGGAAATCAGACATAATTCTGTCTAATCACTCAGGAATGCTCTGTTCTTAATTAAGTGATCTTTTTAAGAGTAATACTATGGAAAAATTTTAAAGTCTGGAATATAACAAAAGACATTTCAAGAAATCTTCCATGTGCATACCATCAAATGAAAAGAAAACTAACTTTAAAAAAATTGCTTCAAATCACTTCTTGCTCTTTCTCCCTCTCTTTTATAAAAGAAATACATCTTTACAGGTAAATTGAAATCTCCTTTGTTCTTTTTTTTCCTCTCTCTTGCTTTTCCAGAGGTAATCACTGTCATAATTTATAGTGTATTTACTCCATTCACTTTATACATTTACTACATTCAGTGTTTCCACAAATTATATATATATATATCATTGTTTTACATGTTTAATGAACATAAATGCTATCAGACTCCATGTATCCTTTAACTTATTTTCATTGAACATTGTTGTTGAGATCTTCCCATGTTATTACATACAAAACTAGTTTATTCATTTAAACTATTCTGCAGTATTCCATTTGTATAACTGTAAAGCAGTTTACTTATTCTTTCACTGATAAACATTTAGATTCTTTCTCATTTTTCCTAATTAAAAAGTGCTACGATGAACTTCTTTTAAAGTGTTTCCTTGTGCATGTATGTAAGAGTTTCTCTTGACTAAACAAGATTGGATGTATGCATCTTCAACTTGTTACGCGTTGTTAGACTTCTCTCCACAACAGTTCACTTGACCATGAACATGGTCCTTTCTTAGCCAGAGTTGTCTTATCCAGTATTATCCAATACTTTGTGTTGTCAAGTTAAGAAGTTGGGCTGCATGGACTACCACTCACTAGCTTATTGACCCAACCTCTCTGTACCTCACTTTGCTCTTCTGGAAAATGAGGGTATAATAGCCATACCTTGTAGTTTTCATGAGGACTAAACAACACAAAATATGCAAGATGCTTGGAACAGTGCTTGCTACATTTTTTGGCCTGTCTGATGTGTGTCCAATTATACTTCATTTTAATTTTGTTTCTCTCAGTATGTTTGCATATCTTTTCATTATTTATCAACCATTTGTATTCTCTTCTGTGAGTTGTGTATTAACATTTTTCTCTATCTTTCTAGAGGTGTTCATCTTTACTTTTTGATTTGCATGCATTCTTCATATATTCTGGATATTAATTCTTTGTTTATGGCATACAGATATATATATGTACATGTACATATGTCATACCTACATAAACCATAAACAGAATTAATGTCTATATATGTGTGTGTGTGTATATATATATATATATTTATTTATTTATTTATTTTTACATTTATATGGCTCAGCTATCTGCTCTTAGACTGTTGTTTGCTTTTGAATTTTTGGTTATGGTGAGTTTTCTTATATATAAGATTTTAGTTTTAACTAATTCTCTTTTACTAACTTCTTTTATGATTTCTACTTAAAAGTATCTAATATGTAGGTATACTAAAATATTTAATATTCTGTATCTGCTTAATGCTTAAGTAATAGTAACTTTAAAGGACCTAGAATACATAAAGAGAGAGAATATGAACAAGCATGAATGTGCTCAAGTATAGATAATACAACGGCATGAAAAAAGCTGTAATTCTATGAAAATACAAAAATAAAAATTGAACGAAGTTTTATATTAAACAATTAGTTTTTCTCGCACCCCTCCGCCTTGCCCATTCCATATGCAGTTCAGTTTCTGGGAGTATATTAGACAGCCCAGTCACTCACAGGCTTCCATCACATATATGGTGGAAATGTTACCTCATAGCAGTCAAGTCATACAAAGCAGAAGGATTGAAATGTTGTTAAGTAGCCTCTACTGGCAACCAGATTCATCTACTCTATAAAAAGAATTATATTATTGAAGAAAATTACTATACACTTAAAAATTTTTCCAGCTATTATCAGTTAAAATAAAATGTTTTAAGAACCATCAATTCATACAAAATATTAATATCTTCTGAGGTCTTTTCCCCCAGGCAACTTATTTTTCAATGCTTGGGAAACTTTTATGGGTTCAAAGTCATTATACTTTATGTATCCCACAGACTTACCTGTCTTGGGTTGTTCATTAAAATTTTAACAAAGAATTAGTAAAAATTCAGAACTTGGAAACAGGCAGACTTTAAGTCTGTTGCCCCAAATTAACAGATTGCTTAGGGACTGTGAGTCTCTTCCAAGATAAGTTAAAGAGTTAGCCGGTCCCAGGTAGTTTTTCCAAAAGGCTGGATCTCGTTTTCAGCTGGTATTCCTTCTCTCCATAACTTGTTGGATGTCACCTTTCATAAAGTGCTTTTTATTCTTGTCAACCCTAAATCAGTGCAGCCTGTCTAATTTCTTGTTCCTGTCTTTTAAAAACCTCTTAGCTGTTTCCACACCTTGGCAAGTTATTATAAATTAGACAAGCAGATTTTCACATTATAATGATTTTGAAGAATCTTTACTAAAACAAGCATGTGTACCTTTTAAGGGTTAAGCATCATTTAAATATCTTAATTATTAATATTTGCAGGTGACATGGGAATGATTAAAAATTTGGAGCTCCAGGGCATATTATTAATATAGCCATGTTCTAAAATTCTAATCAGAACATGGACGTCCCCGCAAAGAATGATAGCTGCCCATGAACTTCACATCCTACCTACAAGAGTACAGATGGAAAAAATTATGCGGAGTCTTAAATTTTAGTTAACATATTTAATTTTATTTAATATTTTCCACGATGAATAACATGCTACCTGAAACAGAGGTCTTAACTGCAAAACGCAAAAACCAAATTTGGCTCATTTAATTAAAAATAATAACAAATTGTATGTATGGAAAGGATAGATATAGAATCTATGGGCAGTCTAGAGAAGGAAACGTGGAGACTAGGTAAGAGCCAAGGGAAGCTGACAGCAGAAAAATCAGCTGAGGTCTTGGCTGGTTAGTACCTAGTTAGTCCTTTGATGCCTCCCCTGTCCTCCTGCTGTTGAGACAGATTTCTGAATATGTATGTACCTTTGCATCATTTCTCCCACCAAGACTCACACAATAGAGCTTTCTCCTAAGCGGGAAATAGGTTTGGAGGCAGAACAGGCCAAATAGGTTCACATTTTCCCTACATAGCTCATCATATCTTTTGACCGTGATTTTCATGAACTCTATAAATCCATCTCAACTATTCAAATTTATGAGGAATTAAAATAGAGCCTTTTTGTTAAACAGTTTAGTTGCCCTCAAAATGTATGATTAATTAAGGAAACCCTGGGGGTTTATTACTTCCTGTCTATAGATTATGACAAACATTCTGTAATGACCCAGGAATTAGAACGACTTGCTTACTGAGTAGAAATCTGATAAGCACAATGCTTATATACCAAAAAAGATAATATGAAATGTGTGAGTACTCAAGGAAGATGTTTTTTTCTAGTAGGAAATTTAAAGTTTGATTTCCTTTACTAATTAGCGATAGAAGATATAAATAGATAATATAAAATAGGAATCATAATTTTCTAATTTTTGAAGTCAATCAGAGACACATACTTAACCTAGCAAACATCTGGTTGGAAATTTTAAAATTTACTTAAGTGTCAGGATGTGTTTCTGTATCTGGAATGTTAGCGAAGTTTGGAAACATGTGGACATATAGCTGGGGTTTTCTTTGATCTTCATCATTAGTCAGTCAGAGCCTCTCCCATAAGCTCAGATGCTGACAATCTCATTGTATTCTGTGCCATGATTCCTCCCTACTGAGGGCCTGCTCTCAGTGGCACAAGGCATAGTCTCCTGGCAAGGAGGTAGAGGCTGCAGGTAGAAATGGATAATCTGAAAACCAGATAATGTCATGGATAATCACAAATTGATGATGGTGCTTTTGTTGCCAGGCTGGAGCAGTACTGCTGGAATAATGGCTAGGAGTCAGGAATCAAAAGGGGTGCTTTCTTTTACAGACCACATTAATGGATAAACGTTGTGCTGTTATATTTGTCCATTGTACTCTCTGGCGAGGTAAAAAGGGAGATTATTTTTCACTGAGTAAAATTATGTGGGTCTGGTATTTCTCTTTGCAAAATAATTTATTTCTGGCTGCACAGTATTAATTTTCAGGCTGTGAAACCTGGCTTTGATTCCAAACAGATCTTTGGGAAAGAGGGAACTTTAATAGAGAAAATAACTCCATGAGGAAGTATATTATTTCTTGGAAGGATCCTGCTATCCATACAAGTGGTT
Source organism: Mesoplodon mirus (assembly GCF_964341445.2). NCBI lineage: Eukaryota > Metazoa > Chordata > Mammalia > Artiodactyla > Ziphiidae > Mesoplodon > Mesoplodon mirus. The sequence goes on from NC_138980.1 coordinate 77,767,900, forward strand.
TCTTCCAGCTTTCACATCCAGGAAGATTGTATCCATATATAATTATGAGGAGCAAAGGTGGAGGTAGGCTTTTCTGCTTCCCTCATCCTTCACCTTGCAATGTCACTGTATTGGCCGTAATGAAATAAAGCATAGAAAAGTGTGCTGTAAACTAGAGAGTGCTCTAAAATTGTTTACTAATAGCCACAATAGCCACAGTCATGAGACCAGCCACCAGCAGCTGCGCATTTATTAAAAGCCAGGCACTGTGTTAAGTACTGGAAGTTTTTATCTCATGACAGGCTGACATCCACCTCATAAGCTCTAAGTAAAGTTCTCTTGTTATACACATTTTTACAAATAAGGAAACTGAGTTCAAGTAACTTACTCAAGGCTATAGGTGAGTAGTTTGTGAACCATAGGTGAATGGTTGTGAATCCAGAGCTGTCTGACTGCAATCCTGTGCTCTTAATTAGTGTGTTAAGTGCTTCTATATGCATATAATGCTAGAGCCCCAAAATATGACAGTTCACCTTTGAAGGTTTCAAGGTAGAAGATAAACTGCTTGAAAATCTCAATACTATGTGGAGTAAGTGTACACACTTTATCCCATTATCATTAGTTGCTTTAAAAAGAAATGTGAGAAAGCTAATTGTGTGACTCTTTATCACATCTTTTTTTTTTTCCTGGTTCAGCCACTTACTATCTTTGTGACCTTGGACCAGTTACCTAACTTTACTGTACCACGGTATGCTCATCCCTAAAATGGGCATAATAATAGTACCTAAGTCATGGTGTTGTTTTGATGGTCAGAAAAGTAAAAAGTATATAACGTATTTATAGTAGTGATATAGTACTTTGTACCTCTGTTCATATCACTATTTATATGTGTATTTCCTCACATTGCCAACGACATCCTACACAGGAATGTGGGACTGTGTGCTTTCCACTGATTATGGGACATCAGATTTTAGGCTCTAGAAGAATAGATGTGATCTTTGATGTATAGAACAATAATGCAAGGAAACACAGAATCTCTGAACTATGATCACTTATAAATATTTCAGTATTATTAGCAGTTTAGGCAATAGTTTGGCAACTGCTAAGAAAGTTTGAATGCTACAGTCATGTCATAAATTTCTAAAGTTCTCCATGATATTTATGGTAGTAGTGATGTCATCTGGAGGAAAGCCAGTTACACAAAAGATACCATTTTATTAAATCTATTCCAGGCAGTCATGTTTGAGAATACGACAAGGGACTCATCTTTTGATAAGGTTAGATAAGTGTTTGCCAAAGTGCATTTATTTCATCCCACTCTAGTTTATTTTTGGCTGTGTTGGGTCTTCGTTGCTACGTGTGGGCTTTCTCCAGTTACAGTGAGCGGGGGACTACTCTTCGTTGTGGTGCGCGGGCTTCTCATTGCGGTGGCTTCTCTTGTTGCCAAGCATGAGCTCTAGGCACATGGACTTTAGTAATTGTGGCGTGCGGGGTCAGTAGTTGTGGCTCGTGGGCTCTAGAGAGCAGGCTCAGTAGCTGTGGCACACGACCTTAGTTGCTCCATGGCATGTGGGATCTTCCCGGACCATGGCTCGAACCCGTGTCCCCTGCATTGGCAGGTGGATTCTTAACCACTGCACCACCCAGGAAGTGCCCCCCCACTCTAGTCTTGAGGAATGCTATTGAATGAAAGTATTTTATGAGCAAATAAATTTTGAACACTGCCTGTTATACCCTCCTCTTGGCAGTTAATAATGCACACAAGTACACTGAGGGCTCCTGAAAATCATGTAGTTTCACACTCACCTGCACATACACACATTTTTCCTTTTTTTAAATCAAATATATTTGATCACAGAATTCTTTTTTGACAAAATACTCCGAATGTTCTGTGGAACTGGTGTTCCATTGACCACATCTTGGGAATTATTGAGTTAGACCGTATTTCTGTATCTCAACTCAGTGGGTGTATTTTGTCATGAAGAGCCCTTGACACCCCAGATTCCATCAGCTGTAAGCCTCTAATTTGATGTTGAATACTGCAGGAGAATGAATCAGGAAGCTCAAGCTGTTACATCAAATCCTTTTGACTTGGGGCTAGTTGCCAAAACTTTCTGGACTTTATTTCCTCATCTCTTCATCACATGATCAGATAATCTCTAAAGGTGTTCTATCTTTAAAAGTTGTTATTGAAAATAATTACAATTTAAATAATGCTATACAGTTCTCAAAATACTTTTCTATGCCTCCTCTAGAATGGCCTGGAAACCTTTTGGGAAGCTGGCAGCAAAGCCCAGCACCTACCTAATAGTGCAGATTATTTTGGAAGTTTGCAGAGCAGTTTCACCTTCTATAGATACTGTGTGTGGCTTCTTGGGCATTTGGCCAGCAATGTCTACAGTTCCAGCACTGCAGCCTGTCTCAGCATTGAAGGGATACTTCTTCATAGTCCACCTCCTCAGAGAACAGAAATGAAGCTGCTGGTATGACATGAAGTTGGTTGGGTCATCATGCCATAGAGTGCCTGCTGAAAGAGAATTTCCATAGCTGAGAAGTACTTGCTCACCGAGAGTAGTGGAAAGGCTAAATCCAGTTGGACACGCAGCCATCTGAGACATGATGGCTCTCTTTGGAGGCATATCAAAGTGTCCAGGGAAGTATTTGGTAAGCTGGACTTCACTTATTAGCTAAATAAAAGGGCTACAGTCTTAAAACCAGGGAAAAAAATAAATGTCTACAGTAAAGAGCATTTAATGCAGAGTGAGAACCACTGAACAAACACAGGACACTGCCCCCCAACGATGATGCCACTGAGAGGTAGCAGATTGTGGTGCTTAAGGACATGGGTTTGGGGGTCAGATACATTTGTCATTTAAATTCTGGCTTTGTCATGCACTGTCTTGTGACTCTGGGCAATTTTACTTAATTTTTATTTTATTTTATTTAACCTATCTGAGCCTACTGTCATCATCTGTATAGAAAAGCTATTTATGCCAACCAAATAAAGTTATTGTACAGGTACTTTAAATGATGGGCATAATGTACTGCACAGACTTCATGGTAGGCACTGAAAAAGGATAGGAATGATTTATAGCTTCAAATATAACCTCTTAAAGAACTCTTGCCTCAACGCCAAAGGCTGTCTCATTCTCTGTTTCCTCATGGTGTTGGGAGACAGCTACTTCTGTGTGCATCAGTAGAACTTTCTGGGATGATGGAAATGTTCTTTGTGCTGCCAGTGTGGTAGCCACTAACCGCATGTGGCTCTTAAGCGCTTGACATGTGGCTAGTGTGACTGAGGAACTGAATGTTTGCTTTATTTAATTTAAATATAAAGTTTAAATTTAGAGAGCCACGTGTGGCTAGTGGCTACTGTTTTGGACAGCACAGTTACAGATTATAACAAACCACATTGGTATGCAATTTATAACTGCTAAAGTTTCTTTCTCTAAAGTACTTTTTCATGTCACAGATTCTACAGTTTAAAAAGTTGGTTGTGATCCCTTTAAGAAAAAAACACACAAGGTATTCTTTTCTTGTGAATGTCATCAGCCACATTACTTAAAAGCCTCCTGTGCAAGGAGCTGATTCAGACTTTCACACTGTGGAAGAGAAAATATTCAGTGTAACCCCCCGAGGATGTATTGCATTTCACTGAAATGATGGTGTGCTTATGACCAAGTATTTGATTACCTTAATCAATGTCCCATAATAATAAAAAAAATCACGTTCTTTGTTTATATGGTACAAAATTGTAAATCCATCTATGGAGGCAAGCTTTTTGATTGTATCCCTATTTATTTTTTGTCTGTTCTGTCAGATTTGAAAATATTCCTCTTATAACTTTATGCTTGTTTTACTGAAACTTTGCTATTGATATTTCATTATAGTTTTAGTGTATAAATCTTATATCCTCTTAATGAATTGTAATTTTCAACCTTAAGTAAATATTCTTTTTTGGACTCAGGTATTGCTTTTTGTGCTTGAATTCCATTCTATTTGATATTGATTATTACTACTTCAGCTTTATATCATTTATGTTTTCCCTGATTTTTCTTTGTCCTGTTTTCTACTCTTTTTATCATTTCATTTTGATGGTTTTCTTATAGACAGAATAGAGCTAAATTTTGTTATTTTAATAAGATCTACAAATGATTTTTTGTTTGATTAAAAACTAAGCATGTTTGTGTTTATTGAGATTTCAGTATATTTGGTTTATTCCCATCATTTTACTTTATGTATAAAAGTCATTATATTTTGTAGTTTTCCTTTTTTCCCCTTTGCTATCATTTTTGGCTTAATCACTTACATTTCATTCCTCTGCTTCCACTGCCCTTGTTCCTTAATTAAGAAATTCTATATTCTTTAAACTAGTGATTACCATTGTATTGAAACATCTGTTCCTCTCTTACAACTGTTCTGTGGTATAGAAATTTAAAAAATACCTGTTCCTCTCATTCCTAGACATTTTACTTGTTCACATCTCCCAGTCCCAAGTTGAGATCTTAGGAATAATTTATTTCCAAGTCCTCATTATAGCAAGTACCTCTCCTATTCCCCAATTCCAGACATTATTATTTTAGGCTACTGTCTTACCGTATAGCTCTTCTGTTTCAAGAATTCTTTCTCAAAAATTATAAATTAATAACCTGTAAATGTTGTTTCACTGTATTTTAACTCTCTATACTACAAATGGGAAGACTAATGCTAGTCTAGTCCATCTTCTTTGTAGATAGCCTGTTCTTTCTTTCTAGAGATGGAAAGATTTTTTTTTCCTTTTAGTCTTAAGGTTCAGATATTCAGAGATTTTGTGAGGCTCTTTTTAATATATCTTTTTTTCCCATTATTCTTGTCTAGGACTCTATGAGCAATTTATTTTTATTTTTTAAATTTTTATTGGAGTATAGTTGCTTTACAATGTTGTGTTAGTTTCTTCTGTACGACAAAGTGAATCAGCTATATGTATACATATATTCCCTCTTATTTGGATTTCCTTCCCATTTAGGTCACCACAGATCACTGAATAGAGTTCCCTGTGCTGTACAGTAGGTTCTCATTAGTTATCTATTTTATATATAGTAGTGTGTATATGTCAATCCAATCTCCCAGTTCATCCCATCCCCACTTCCCCCGGTATCCATATGTGCGTTCTCTATGTGTCTCTATTTCTGCTTTGCAAATAAGTTCATTTGTATCCTTTTTCTAGATTCCACATATAAGCGATATTATACGATATTTGTTTTTCTCTTTCTGACTTACTTCACCCTGTGACCAAAAGATGTAAAGCTACTTTTCACTTAAGCTTAGGAATTCTTTTTTTCCTATTATTTCTTTATTTTCTATTGGGTTTTTAAAAATCTTAGTTTGGAATTCATATTATTTACATTTTTGTCTTCAATCTCTGTCCTCCAAGTCTCATCTTTTACTTATGATATTAATTTCTTAGAAATTTTGCTCTGTGCTGTAAGCTATTTCTTCTGTCTGATCTTCTAGACAACTAATTTAGCTTGAGACAGTGACCATTTGTTTTTTTGTTCTTTGGTTGAGTCTGAATATTGAAAGGATTTACTTTCTTGAACCAAAAAAATACTTTAGTCTTTTAATATGTGTTTGTCTATTCATGAAGCAAATTCCCTTAATACCTATACCAGTCAAGCTACCTGGGTTTCTCCAGCGGTTACAAACTTGCAGGCTGTGTAAGATATGGTCCTTTTTATTTTACTGAGCTGCTATTGTAGTACTGTAACCTTCCTGCTGAGAGGTCACGGGGGTATCTTTTGCTCTTGAGCCTCTCCTGGTCCTGATGTACGAGGAACAGGTACAGGCTCCAACTAGAGAGCCAGGAATGATTCACTTTACTAGTGTAGACCACCACCCATGCTGGACCACCCCTGCCAGCAGGGTCTGGGGACTCTCTGCTGTTCTTCATGTGGCTAGTCCCAGAGGAAGGGCCTCCCCCTTTGCAAGTCAAATGGATCTAATGATAGATGCTACCTGTGTCCTTTTAGAAGGCCTTATGACCTATGGTCTTTTTTGCTCTTCAGCATTTCCCTAAAACTCCCAAATAGTTAAAACCCCATTAAATGGATCACATGGCATTTGCTCTCTTCTCAGGAGAAATCCCAGCCCCACCCTGGCTGGTTAGATGTTATACTGGAAGTTCTATGTCAGGGCAGAATCATAGAGAAGGGCTTTGGTTTTCCAGTCATATAGTGCGACATGTTTCCTGGGAAAACTGTGATTTATGACGTTTGGTTGACTCAGTGCATGTATATAGCTGCTTACGTGGCTCAGGAGGAGTCGATTTAGGCAGAAATTTCAGAAATAAAACAGTACATTACATCCATATTATTACATAAAGACTCTGTTATCAAACTGTGCCTAATATTTTATTCACTGCTGCTTTAATCCAGTCTTATGACCTCACTGTATTTGGTGCAAGGGATGTATAAGATCTGTTCAAACATTGGTTTCCACTGATTCTGTTTCTGACTTTATTGATAATAGATAAATGTTTTGTGAGCCCATATTACCTTTCCCTGAAATTATTCAGGCTTACTTAATTATACTATAGGTTTTTCTTAGCTACCATAAAATTTGGTACTTTGTTGATTTGACTTGCATATTATCCATCTTCTGTGTTAATCATTTATGTCTGTGGTTCCCTTATTAACTCATGACAACATATTTTTGTCTTTTTAACTTTCTTTTTCAGAAGTGACAATATCTTTCTGCTTAAATAATCTTACTAGTTTATAATCTTAAGCAATTTTTGTCATCCTTAAAGTAAGTTAATTGGCTTTGCTCTTGGGAGAGTGCATTTTAAGTTCATAGGCCATGAGTTTTAGGACCACATCTTTGATGGCCCTCATCCTTATGAAACGTGACATCAAAGATAGCAATTTTGTTTGCATCATTGGCCAGTACCTAATTATCTTTCCCGCCTCTTCATTCTTCAAGTGCTCTTTGATGTCAGCAGTAGCCTTGTGCTTTGAAAGACTGTAGAGGGTGATGAAAGGGGTCCTTATTTGCTGAGCCCACATTCCACTGAAATATTAAATAACGGTATTATGTTAGAAACAAAATGCAATGCAACTGCGGTAATTAAAATAGTTACTCATCTATTTGCAGAAGCGAAGTCTTTAATGTTTCTCTCAGTGTAAGAGAGAGAATTTCTCCCTAACCTAATCTGGCTAGATGGAGACTCATCTTTGGGAGAAATCAGAAACAAAGCAAGACCAGGCTTGCTCATTGGGAATTAGGAGATTGTACATTGGATGGGAGGAGGCATTTGTGGAGAGGTGACAATATTCATTTAAATGCTAAAGGACTTTGGTCTGTTAGGAGAAGGCAAAGCTACCAAAAGCTGAGACCGTGGATGTTCGCTCTCGGGGTCTCATGAATGTATCATGCATGGTGCAGTGCTTTGGTATGAAGTGGATGGCCAAGTCCAATGTCAGCTTCACTTTTTTTAAAAATTAATTTTAGTTGGAGTATCGTTGCTGTACAATGTTGTGTTAGTTTCTACTGTATAACAAAATGAATCAGCTATACATACACATATATGCCCTCTTTTTTGGATTTCCTTCCTATTTAGGTCACCACAGTGCATTAAGTAGAGTTCCCTGTGCTATACAGTAGGTTCTCATTAGTTGTCTATTTTATACATAGTATCAGTAATGTATATGTGTCAATCCCAATCTCCCAGTTCCTCCCATTCCCCTCTCCTTTCCCCCTTGGTATCCATACATTTCTTTTTACCAGCTCTTTGATTCTCCACATATAACTTAGTGTCTGATTTTTAGTTTTTTCATGTGTAAAAATGACAAAAATACTTTTTTAGTGCATCAAAATAAAGTGAGATAGTTTATAGAAAGGGTCATTATAAAGTGCCTGCCACAGAGTTAATTTTCTTCTCTTGATTGTCAATACGTAGGGACAATGAGTTGCCCTGTCATAATTCAGGGAAAACAATGAGATACCATTTTTCACTCATTAAATTAATAAAAATTAAACCGTTTGCTTCTACTCAGTGTTGGAAGGAGTGGGAGGAAATAATAGAGTGTAAATTGGTACCACCTATTCAGAGAGCAATTCCATAATATTTTTCAAAGTGGCTACTTGACCCAGCAATTCCAGACCTCGGAACTGACCTTACAGAAAATCTGCCAAGCTATGTAGTGAAGAAGACCCATGCAGCACTGTGTGCACTTGTGCTCAGTTGTAAACAGCATAAATATCCATCCCAAAGCAGGTGAGCAGTGTGGAAGGGGGATGTTTCAGTGCCCTCAGTGGTGACTGTATATGAAAAAGACTCAAAGTTTATTTGTTTTGGTGTTAAAAATTCAGGTTTGCTTTATTTAAGTATACTTTCAAAACCCTGGTCATTCCGGGAGCTTTTTAAAAATGTTTTTTAATTGTGTAAAATACATGTAATGTGAAACTTACCATCTTAACCATTTTTAAGTGTACAGTTCAGTGACATTAAATACATGTACATTGTTGTGCTACCATCACCACCATCCATCCACAGAACTTTTTTGTCTTACACAACTGAAACTCTGAGCCCATTAAACACTTAACTCCACATCTACCCTCGAGCCTCTGACAAGCACCATTCTACTTTCTGTCTCTATGAGTGTGACTACTGTAGACATTTCATATAAGTGGAATCATTCAGTATTTTTCCTTTTGTTGCTGGTTTGCTTTACTCAGAATAATGTTCTTAAGGTTCACCCATGTTGTAGCATGTGTCAGAATTTCCTTACTTTTTAAGACTGAATAGTATTCCATTGTATGTATTTCGTTTATTCATTAATCAGTCAATAGACACATGGGTTGTGTCCACCTCTTGACTATTGTGAATAATGGTGTTGTGTACATGGTTGTCCATATATCTCTTCAGATCCCTGATTTCAGTTCTTTAGGGTATATTCCTTGAGCTTTTAAATTCGGCGTATAAATATCACTCATCTACTAGTAAGTCTAGCAGATTTTAGTGGTCACTTTAAGAGGTCTTTAAATAGTATTTGGTTCCATTTTCATATGTAGTTAATGAAACACCTCCCTACCTTTTAAACTGCTTTAATATATTAAGTACACCTAATATCTCCCTTAAATACTTCAGAGTACTTTGTAAGTACTCAAGTTACTCTCATAAACCTAATAAAGATCTAAATGTCTAAGTACTCAAACTTACAAATTTATAAAAATCTGAAGTTCACTTAAATGATCCTGTTGTGTGTATAAGCATAGTCACATTTTAACATAAAAATCACAACTCTAAATAAATTACATAATTATTTATTTTAAACTCTGTTTACAAGGCAATCTAATGGAATGGGCAAGATGCTATTAAACATTACAGGTACTGGGCTTCTCTGGTGGCACAGTGGTTGAGAGTCTGCCTGCCGGTGCAGGGGACATGGGTTCACGCCCCGGTCCGGGAAGATCCCACATGCTGCGGAGCGGCTGGGCCCGTGAGCCATGACCGCTGAGCCTGCGCGTCCGGAGCCTGTGCTCCGCAACGGGAGAGGCCACAACAGTGAGAGGCCCGCGTACCGCAAACAAAACAAAACAAAACAAAAAAAAACAAAACATTACAGGTACATAATTTTTGTACAAGTTCCTAAGAGCAAAAATATTAAATTAATGGCTTTGATTCTCTTAAACATTTCTGTAGTTAATTCTAAAATTTCCTGAGGGTGACAGATGTTTTTCCATCATGGAAGACAATCGCTATCTTATTTCACTTTACTTAACTCTGAATATTTAGACCTGGCATGAATTCTGGACCAGCAGACATTTAAGCAATTTTTATTGAGACTAAGGAAACTATAATTAGAGTGGTTGCCTTCTCTGCACGCTCCAGTTATATCTGTGATCAGATATTTCAGCTGGCAGACTGACTAGATAGATTCTCAATTAGAACCATAATGGAATGCACTAAACCTTATTTGTAATTGCTATGTCAAAAACTCCATTACTCAAAGGAGGCTGTCATATGGCCAGGATCATTAGACTTAGACTATACACATTCCATAGTTCTTTTTTTTTTTTTTTTTTTGCGGTACGCGGGCCTTTCACTGTTGTGGCCTCTCCCGTTGCGGAGCAACAGGCTCTGGACGCGCAGGCTCAGCGGCCATGGCTCACGGGCCCAGCCGCTCCGCAGCATGTGGGATCTTCCCGGACCGGGGCACGAACCCATGTTCCCTGCATCGGCAGGCGGACTCTCAACCGCTGCGCCACCAGGGAAGCCCCCTCCATAGTTCTTCATTGTACTCACTCATGTCTGCAGCTCCCACACAAGACGATCACTTTATTGCATGTTGCATTTCTTTGGTTCCTGAGAATGGAAGGAATGGAAATGCCTTCTTGCTTAAGTCCAGAGACTGTGCAGCTTGATGGGAAATCTCACGTACTTTCATACGCCTTCTGGGATCAGGCAATTATTTGTGTACTAAAGTGGGGATGAATGGAATTTTGGATATCTTTATGGCATTATTTGACTGCACGACTCCAGGGGATGTCATTTACATTACAGTAGTTGTGGGTAGCTTTCCTAAATTATGGAGTGTACATCTGTGCAGCTGTGAACCTTAACTGCATTCTGCGGACAGTTAAATAAATACTACTACAGCCACATGGACAGCTGATGTATTGCTATCACTGTGACTAATTTCCCACCTCATGTGGGGCTTCTTGGGGACACCTAGTCTATTGATCTTACTGCTTTCTCCCACTTCTTAATCTGTAAGTCCATTCCTTTTTTTGCTTCCCAGCTCATCCAGCTTAGATTCCATAGTCTATAATTTCAAAATATGTCTAACAACACCTTACACCCCCTTGCCATTCTGAATTTTTTTCTTCTCTGACAGACAAAACCCTAATCCTAGACGAAGCCTTATCTCTGAGTGAGCTTCTCAGCTGCCTAGAGCTGTTGGAAAAAGTCACAAAACAGACAGATGGGTCCCATTATAAGTTCATCTTATTCTTCCACCATAGAGAGGTGCTGTTGTCACCTGGGAATCTGCTGGATTCTCAGGTCAGCTCCCTTTCTTGGTATCTGCAGTGTCCATCTCAGTTAGCCTCCAAGATCTGACACCCCAGCCAACCTCTGCCAAAGACCTACTGTCCCACCTCCTGTTTTACAAAGAAAAGAGAAGGTATCTGAGAGGACATTGCTCATTTTCCTCTACTATATAAACATGCCTACATCTTTGTGCATCCTGCCATTCCTCCCTCAGGTTACAAGAACAGTGCTTGTCTTCTTCTGTCTAAGGATAACTCCACACAAATTCTGGCTTCACTCTCAGCCTGACTCCTTAGGGGTCTTATACTAGAAATTATTATTCTCTATGGTAATCAGAAACCCTCCCTTTCAACTGGGTCATTCCCATTGACTTTTTTTTTTTGCTATTTTTTTTATTAGTTTCTGCTTTATAACAAAGTGAATCAATCATACATATACATCTGTTCCCACATCCTTTCCCTCTTGCGTCTCCCATTGACTTTTACTAATCCTCGTCTCTTCCACAAAACAAAACAAAAAGAATAAATAAGAAAAAAAAATTCTCCCTCAGTCCCAAATCCCCAGCAGACCTGTTTTTGTCTTTACCTTCTGGGAACCTCTGCAAAGGTTTTCTGGTCCATATGACAATAATGCTCATCTTTGGTTAGCTATCACTGTTTAACATCTCTAGTTATATTAAGAGGACTTGTGAAATATAGCAAAATTCCCAACTATATTCAATTATATTTATTTAAAGGGTAACATAGGCTATAATAATAAAGATAGAAACTAGAAAATATTAGCATGGATGTGGAGGAATTGGAACTCTCACTCATTACTGGTAGGAATATAGAACCATGAGGTCATTTTGGAAAACAGTTTGACAGTTTCTTTAAAAGTTAAACATGTGCTCACTATACGGCCCAGCAAAAGGCCACTGGTTGGTTATCAGATGTGGTATATCCATAGAGTGGAATAGTATTCAGCAGTAAAAAGGATTGAAGTACTGACCCATGCCATGGCATGGATGATCCTCAAGAACGTTATGCTAACCAAAAGAAGCCAGACAAAAAAGATCCCCATCCTATGATTCCATTTCTATGAAATTGTCCAGAAAAAGCAGATTTATAGTGACAGAAAGATTAGTGGTTGCTGGGGGCTGGGAATGAGCACAAGGAATCTTTTTGGGGTGATGCAAATGTCCTAAAGTTGGATTGTGGTGATGGTTGCACAATTCAATAAAATTTATGAAAAATCATTGAATTGTACATTTAAAACAGATGAATATATGATGTATAAGTTATACCTTAATGAATTTAAGTTTTTGATGAGTTTGCTAATTGTACCAATTGCTTCATGTGAAAAAAAGTGAAATTATATAAAGCCAATTACTATGCCGTATTGCAGTTAGATATTTGAAAATCAAAATAGCACTATTTGTGTTGCACAGGATAATTTTTAACAAAATTTTCTTGGTCATATAGTAATGAGGAAAATATCTGTTTCCAACCCACTGGTTCCAGCATACCACGTGTTAAGCAGTTCACTCCTTTTATCCTTTGTTTACACACTGCAAGTGTGTCCTGACCTATGAATGGTTAGCATGGTATACAATAATATTTTACCCGAAGTGAAAACATGATGAGTGTATGGCCAATCATAACATTTAATTAAGGTCTCTTAGTACTCTTTGACCATAATTACAATGCTAGTAATGTCTGGGACAGAATGTTTTTTAATCTGATCAGGAAATTTAAATCTCTTTTCAGTATCTAATATTTGTTCACATTTTACATGTGAGTAATTCTGGAATAAATAGGTTACATTGTAAGTTTCAATTTTAAGGTAAGCACTTGCCAACCAGAAAGCAAAGTGTAACCATGTAAGAAAATAGATTCTGAAGCACAGTCTTAATGAAGGGAAATATAGGTAGAAGAAATAAGGAATGGTAAACTCTGTTCCCAGGAAGGGGAGTCTGGGGTTGGCTTAATCAAGGCCTTTAACATGAAAGGTCATTTGCAGGGACAAACAGCTATCCTTGTCCAGATAGTCCTCTTCTCCAAGAAGATCAGACTAAGAGGACATAATTTTAAGAAGGTGCTGTAGTTAGAAGGAAGGCATTTCCTGACAAACTGGCTTACTTAAGAATGAGATTATGAGAGAGGCTATGCAGGCTTCTCTCTGGGAATCCTAAAAGGGTACAGAATGTGAATGTAGGTATATATACATGAATCTATAAAAAAAAAAAACAGAAAAAGAGACTTGGTGAAAAGTAGGCTTTTCCCTACTTGTTCAGAACGTGATACAGTTTATCGTAAGTCTAATATTTATTTAAAATGGCAAAATAACATGTTGCCTGAAGGACAATAGAGTAGGTTTAAAAAATTTATGACCTGACAATTTGTGGTATGGGAAGCATGCTTCTTTACAAGGTTGACATATCTACATGTATAATACAAAGATTGTCTTCTTCAAAAACGTGATTTGCAGCCAGCACATCTGCTGTTCTTGTGTAATGGATTAAAATGAGCTATTTTTGTTGAAGTTCAGCTGCAGAGTAACAGAATGTTAAACCAGCTTGCTAAAAAAGTTACCTATTTTAGATTTTTTCCCTTTATATTGAGCTTTTAAAACGTTCTTCTATCTGACAAAGCCTCATTCTTCACTAAAAAACAGAAATTTTATGTGGCTCTAAGGTGTATTTTTGTCATACTGTAGCATTTAGATGATATCTAAGTTGTTCTTATTTAGCATTTTGACTGTTAAATTATATCCAAGTTTGATATTTCCCAGTAACAGTTTTTCATAAAAATCTTACCAACATTATTGACTGTTCTTCCATTGAATGTAACATTGTTTTGTTCTTACAAAAATCTGAAATAAACTTGTTCTGGCTTTCCCCTTCAGATGGAATTATGTCATTCACATTAAGGCTTATCAGGAAATCCTGACTATCTTCTTACATTCCCAAGAGTTAATAAACTGCATGCGTACAAATCTCTGTAAACGGGGGAAAAACTTTTTCACATATTTCTGTTGTAATTTTATAACAAATGTTAATCATTTAATTGGTCAGTCTTCAGGAAACTGACTTTTCTCTGATTTTCTGTCTTTCAAAACACAAGCAACAACTTAAAAATCCATTAATAATTCAGTTCTGCTTAAAATAGTATACATATACTGATCATCTTAAAGAGTCATTTAAGTAAATTATAGCAGGAAGAGAGATATAATAGAAATGCCCAGCTTTCAAGTTGCTTGTAGTCTGGATCAGTCCTTCTTAAACTTTAAGGTGTGTATGGATCTCCTAAATATCTTGTTAAATGCATATTCTAAGTCATTGTGTCTGGTATGAGGCCTGAGTCTGCATTTCTAACCAGCTTCTGAGTGATGCATATGTTGCTGGTCCATGAACCACTTTGTGACCCAAGGGTCATAATAGCTGTCCTTAATATTCATAGAAGAGTCTGCGTGTAAATCATAAGTGACACACATTTGCTAACATTTTTATCATCATCATAACCAAGCTGGACAATTGTACAATCATCTTCTAGAGAATAGAGATCATATAACATTAACTTGGAAAGAATCCATGACCATGGGCCTTATTAGTACTGTCTTCCAAGCTGAGCTACACATAGAACTAAACAGACTGACAAGGAAACAAATCAATTGTTAGAACTAAATGATTATAGACAATCTGGACTGCCCAAATATAGATGTGATATGGAAGGGTATATCTTCATTGGTTCTGTTTTGATTTTCTGAACTCTTGACCACCTAGTCAAAGAAGAAATTTTTCTAGGTAAAGAGGAGTCATTAAAGCAGGTGCCATCAGGTCACAGGTGGTGCACACCAGTGAGTGGAGAGGGCTGGGTGGCTGTGGTGGTGGTGTCATAGAGGGGACGCACTTCACTCCACCACTGCCATGCAACATGTCAGGCCTAGCATGGCCAGAACTTCCAACTTTTTTTTTTTTTTTTTTTTTTTTTTTTTTTTTTGCTGTATGTGGGCCTCTCACTGCTGTGGCCTCTCCCGTTGCGGAGCACAGGCTCCGGATGCTCAGGCTCAGCGGCCATGGCTCACAGGCCCAGCTGCTCCACGGCACGTGGGATCCTCCTGGGCCGGGGCACGAACCCGTGTCCCCTGCATCAGCAGGTGGACTCTCAACCACTGCGCCACCAGGGAAGCCCGTGAACTTCCAACTTTTTAAGAAAAGCCAGAAATATAAATTTCATGTGAAATTTCCCCATTTAAAAATGTTGGCTACTCATTTAAATTCTTTTAAAACATTAGGCGGCCAAGAAAACACATCTGTGTCCCAGACACAGCCCTTGAGCCATCTATTTACAGTGTCTAGGGTAGAATACATTGAACTCTTGTAATGCACTTCTCAATATTGAAAAATTATGAATTTTCAAAATCAAACACATTGGCCTTTGGTCGCACGATGTTTTCATCAGAAGAGTCTCTGTTTTATGTATTTGGAGGTCCTGGTGTAAGATTGGTGTGTGATCATAAAACCTGTCTTTCTGTCTTCTTTCACATTCCAGATTACAGGACAGGCCCATGTTTCACTCAGGTCAACAACCAGATGTGCCAAGGGCAGCTGACAGGCATTGTCTGCACAAAGACTCTGTGCTGTGCCACCATTGGACGGGCCTGGGGCCACCCCTGTGAGATGTGTCCCGCCCAGCCTCAGCCCTGCCGGCGGGGCTTCATCCCCAACATCCGCACTGGAGCTTGCCAAGGTGAGTTAGCCTTCAGCCTGTGTGTACAGAGTCACCCATGTGTCTGGGCTCCTTTCAGTGTGCTGGGAGAATCTGTCACTGTCTATGGATAATAACGTTCCTGATAAAGCAAGTTTTTTCTATAAAAGATACACTGTACTATATAGTATATAGTATTTACCATACTACATAGAATTCCTAGATTAGATATAGATTACTGTATAATTTATGTAATTTAATGGATTACTATTAAAGATAAAACACTGTATAGATCTACTAGATTATTACTGACTAGATTTACCAGAGTAATAATTTTTGTTTATTCTCTAGCACTTATCACCTTCTAACGCACTTGCTTATGGTCTTTATTGCTTTTACTGTCCCCCAGATAGAATGTAAGCTCCATTTGGGCAGAAATCTGTTTTATTCATTAATGTGTCTGAGGCATTCTAACATGCAGTAGATACTCAGTAAATATCTCTTGAATTAATAAATGGAATTGATATTAAAATACTTCCCAAAACCACTGTTTCGTAGAAATAGTCCAGGTTGAGAAAAGCCCTCAACTTCAGCCAAAACATCGCAAATTATTGACTCTCTTCGTCTTCTATATTTGTACTTAGGCTTCTTTACCTTCGTATTTTGTCAGAGAGGCCTAGTTTTTCTGAACACAATTACGAAAAGTGTGTGATCTGATCTCAAACTTCCTGAATGTCCTTCAGGATTGAGTAATGTCTGAAGGCTTATTTGTTTGAATTTGTTTATGTAGTAGAGATAAGTTTTGGGCTCCATTTGCCCAAGAGTATAATGGATTAATACAGCTACAGGAGCAAAATGAAATTTGCCACATTGTTAAAAGGTCTGGAAAAGTTGAAAAAGTTCTGCTTTATTTCAGAATCATGGCATCGTCAGAAAGTTCTCAATTAAACACTAATCCTCAGTTCAGGCTATTTTAAGACTCCATCTTACTGTGATTTCACTTTTTCCTTTAAATTCCTAGACTGTTTCCCAAATACTCTGCCAAATTAATTTGGAAGATAATAGGGCGTAAAAAAATAAGATAATAAAACATGATACACACATGTCATACTTTTTTTATAATAGTGATCTTTTTTATAGGGTAACTGAAAATTTTTGTGGAGTTAAAAATAAATTTCAGCTGTGTAGATGATAGCCAGTTTAATATTGGTTTTAAAACATGGTTTATATTAGCCAAGGGAGGACATTTCTGAAGTTCTAAACATAAAATTATCCTGTAGCTGATGCAATTAGTGAATTACTTTATCTATGGCTTAGGAGGGGATGAAATAAGGTCTTGTAGTAAACCAAATAAATGTGAAAAATGAGGGCCAACAGAAAATTAAGATGATACTTAAAAAAAACTAAGCTGTGGGACTTGCCTGGTGGTGCAGTGGTTGAGAGTCAGCCTGCCGATGCAGGGGACACGGGTTCGTGCCCCGGTCCTGGAAGACCCTACATGCCACGGAGCGGCTGAGCCCGTGAGCCATGGCCGCTGAGCCTGCACGTCCGGAGCCTGTGCTCCGCGACGGGAGAGGCCACAACAGTGAGAGGCCCGCGAACAGCAAAAAAAAACCCAAAAAAACTAAGCTGTGAGGAAACTAGTAAATTTTTTTACGTTTCACTGTTGCTGTCAAGACTTTCTGTACTCAAATAAGCAGTGTCAGAAGAGTATACCTTCCTAGGATACTATGAGGTCAATCATAATGATTCTTGACTTCTTTCATATATAGAGCATTTCAGTTCTAGCCCTTATGCCTAAGTCTAATCTACATTTAGTCTTGTACATTCTTCATTTTATTAAACACTGAAGGACTAAAGTTGGCTCACATAAGCCTTAAAATTTAAGCTAGCATAAAAATGAGTGAATTAAAGGTAATAAAAGTGGCATTAAGCTCTTTTCCAAGAATATCTACAAACTTTAAATAAATATGTCATAAACTGTCACGTGCATATGTTGTATTATTTTTTTACAAATAGGTTCTTCTTTTAAAATCTTTACTATCTTACACATTCACTCTAATTAGAAGGGTAATTTATTTAAGAATAGTACTTGACTTTGGGTCTTTTAGATTTTCAAATAGAGTATATTTAAAATTTTAAAAAATATATTAGGGCTTCCCTGGTGGCGCAGTGGTTGAGAGTCCGCCTGCCAATGCAGGGAATACGGGTTCGTGCCCCGGTCCGGGAAGATCCCACATGCCGCAGAGCGGCTGGGCCCGTGAGCCATGGCCGCTGAGCCTGCGCGTCCAGAGCCTGTGCTCCGCAATGGGAGAGGCCACAACAGTGAGAGGCCCGCGTACCAAAAAAAAAAAAAAAAAAAAAAATATATATTAAAATTTGTATAATTATTAATTTATGTTGCTTGATTTTTAGAAATTAGGCTTTTAAACTACTCCAGATGTTTCAAAACTGGAAGTATGGCAGAAGAAATTTGCTTATTTAAATCCAGCTTTTGCTTTATTATAGACAATAGTAATAGACTGATGCTGGGCCTCTGCTCCATTCCAAGCAGTGTGAGAGGCATGGAAATTCTGACATATGTGACAGAGTCAGGACCTACCTAGGACATAAGACAGGGACTTAAATAAAGAAAGAGCAGTATAGACCCTGAGTCAGTCCCTGCAAAACAAGTATTCATACCTGTTCTTGTCAAATGGGATTAGTATTCAGAAATATTTAATCCTTCAATCAGACTGCACATGAATCATGTAGAGAAGTTGAATCTTATCTGAAACCAGGCAGGCATGGCTAGTTCCTCAGGTCTATCCTGAGAGGAAGATGCTCTCAGTAGAATGTTATTTGCAGGCCTTCTGTATAGCACAAAATGAAAAGGAGATTTGGTTCATCTGATTAGTATAAATTATTAAACACGAATTTATCTTGGCTGTCTGCATTGACCAAGTTATCCAGATCATTGCAAAGTTTAACTGTAGTTCACACTATGTGAACACAAGTCATCCCTAAACAATCCAAAAAATTTACCTAAAGCATAGTCAATTATAGAAACTCGTATTGAAAATAGCAGGATATTGCCCTTCTTCTAACTCAACAAAAACTAACAAGGAAAGGAATAATAGAGAACAAGCCCTTCTAAAATAAAACTCTGCACCCTCCAGGTCAGAGTAGTGATGGATACATGGCAGTTGTTGGGAGGTCATGGGGACAGGGAGAATCTTCTTTGTGTTTGCTATGAGCATTAGCATCCTGAAAGGCTGTTGAGTGGTTGTGGACGGGCTCTTGGAGAGGAGGAGTATATCCCCATAAGAGAGGTATTCTACTGCAGGCCCTCAGAGTAACTGAAGGCATATGGAAAGAGAGTCTTTGGTGGCAAGCCATTTCTAATATCCTCTAGCCAGCCTTCCAACCCAGAGACGCTCCTTTAGGTAAAGGAGGGGGAAGGAAAAGAGGATTTGGGAGCCACTAGTGAGCAGCTTGCAGAGTCTGTATCTGAAAGGGCAGAGGTGGGAGCTACACCACTACCTGAAAGTTTAAAATTAATACCCAGGAGGAAAAGAAAGTGGAGAGAGTTTGGTAAGAAGCTGCAGGAGTCCCTATAGAAGTTCTCAAATCAACCTGTTTCTTCTTGGCTTTCTCCACTTTTGCTTCAGCAGGAAATGCCCCATTTAAAGGTGAGTACTAAAGAGAAAAGGCTTACATATAAAAGCTTAAAAAAGAGAGAAGTAACATAAGGAAAAGGCAGAGGAACATGCTTCATGGAAGAATTACCTAAATAAACACAAAGTTCATATACTCTTTTATCTCAAGGAAGTGAAAAATAATATGGTTCTTCTCTTAACAGGTGCTCAAAGAAGCATTGTTAAGAGTTCAGAAAGGACAATCAGAGATAGTGCATTGGTAGCACTCAAGAAACTGAAGAAGGACTTGAAACTTTACCTAATGAAAGGCAAATGTTACACATACACATACAAACATACATAAAACTGAAAAAATTCAATGACAAAGGTTAACCTTGAGGAAATCACAAATCACAATGTCTGAGGACAATAAATAATGATTGTAAAGAAGCAGAAAGGTAGTGAAGTCAGCAGAAAGGTTGTAAAGAAAGCTGAAGAAAGGAACTGAAAAAAAGCATAAATATAATATTGAAAAAATTTCTAAAAGAGATAAAAGCTTCAGTTTGCAGATTGGAAGGCACAAAAGTTCAATAAGAAAGAGAAGATAAGGAAAAATTTGTGGACATGATAAGACAGAATAAGCAAATATCTTTGTTAAAGGGAATATCCTAACTGGTCTCAAACTTCTGTAGAACAACTCATAGACCAGAAAACAGTATGGCAGTGTCTACAGACTTCTGTCTTTGATTTACACATATGTAAATAAAAGTACTTTAGTTGCTCTGTAAAGAATCAACTCTGGGGGGCCAGAGTGGAAGCAAAAAAAAACAGTTAGAAGTTTCCTGCAGCAGTACAGGTGATATATCATGGAGGTTGAGACCAGAATAGAGGCAGAGGGCCAAGATTTGAGATATATCTGGGAAGTAAGCACTTGTTACTGATGGAATGAAGTGAGACAAGTGAGAGGATGCCGAGTTTATCTCTTAGGTTTCTGACTTTGACATCGGGATAAACAATGATGACATTTGTTGAGATAAGGAAGATAGAGACAGAACCATGCTCTGTTTTTTTTTTTAGTTCGGAGTCCTACAGGTAGTAAGTTACCAATATTTGCTTGTTAGGATGATCATTTATTCAACATTGGAATTTCGTGAATACATGAATAGGTATTCTGGCCAAATCAAACCACATTGAACGGTTGCCAAGACACCCTGTATGTCTTAGGCTCCAGTCAGAGACAGACCTATTCTTCAATTGTTGTACTTAAAGATTGGCATTTGTTTTTGTAGAAGTAGAAGTACTATGAATGAATATCTGTGGAGTGTAGAATAAGAACTTAAATTTTAAAAATGTATCTAATTTGGGGACAGGCCAAGTTAAAAAATCATGCACTATTAATACAGTAATAGGAATTGGTCCTTAGTTCCCACAGATATAAATTAAATGAACCATTTTTATATGCCTGTAGCACTGGCACATATTTTTTCACATTTTAATCTCAACTAAAAATAATATACCATCTAATGCTAATTTATATAATAAAATCAGTTTAATCTCTTAGGGCAAGTTTATTTGAAGAAGTTGGAGACTAAATGAGTTCATAAACTAGACTTACTATTGCTTTGTTACATTATTTATAACCTTAGTAGACATAGACTGAAGGGATTATATAAGGTTTAAGTTTCAAAAGATTCAATTTTATTCTGTAAAATCCTTACATGTGATTTGAAGTTATCCAGCATTTAAAGAAATAGTAAGTTTGTGCCTGAATTGAAGGGAGGAACAGAAACCCATCTGTATAACTTGGACAGTGGAAAACTAATCAGACGTTAGTAGTTCCTTATGCTAGCACTTGGAAGATGCAGAAACTCTTGCATAATTTGGAGGTCTGAGGCTGGCTTCTTTTGTTTTTATAGGGAGCACTCATGTGTGCTTCTAGGTTCATGTTGATTATTTCTATAAGATTTCTTTAAAATTTTCTTTTTTATTTTAGTGATTAACTTGATCTACCCAAAAGAAATTAATTCTGTATAGCTGCTCACTCTAGGGTATTTCAAAAATAAAAGTTTATTTTTTTCTCGGAAAGTACTTTTTAGGCAATTACAAAATAAACCCTGTAAAGTCAGATTGCTTTTTCCTTTGAAAAATTACTGAATCGACTAAATATGTAGTCAAAGCTTTTATGAATAGTATTAAGGGATTTATAGGTTTGGCCTCATTTTTTAGCTTATACTGAGATATTCTTTCTCTGATTTATCTGCCAGGAAAAGAGGTTTCTAGGGATGTTTTATACCACACTGTAATGAGGGTGGAAATGTAGTACATTTTTAAAATAATACAGTTTGAAATGTAAATTAAACTGTTCAGGATATAAACCCCCTGTCATGTATTTCATTCTAGTTGCTTTCTGTTTGGATCAGCTATCCTTTAATAAGACAATGATATCTACGTTAATTTCAGGATAAAAATACTTTGGACTATTGTAATTAGTTTTATAGACAGATAGTTAAAGTGAGGAAGAAATAATAAGGATGCTAAGCTCTTTTGTAAACTTAAATTCCCTAATTTACACACTAAGATACACCAAACTTGTGGGCTTACCAAAAAAAAATAGGATAAATAGATACTGACATAGAAATATATCCACAAAATATTTTAATGGAAAAAAAACGGTGCAGAACAACACATACAGTGTGATCTTATTCTTGTGAAATAAATGGACCACCACTCTGAATGTGTGTATGAATAAGTCTAAAAGAACAGACTACTAACTTATATCAATGGCTATCTCTTTAATTTTCTATTTTTCTGCATCTTTAATGTTTATTACAATGAGTATATGTTATTATGTAATTAAATATGTAATATTAATAAATCTGTTATGTTGGCCTGTCAGTTTGACTAGGTAATGTAAATTTGCATAAGCTTATATATTATATTTCCTTTTTATACAGTGTTCATCATAACAATATACTGAATTACCTTTTACACAAAGAGAAATTAAGGCAAATTTACATAGATATAAAATGAAAGATTCAGAAACTCTAAATAAAAGAATTTTTCCCAATCTCCTATAATATATTAGCTCTAGTTTTTTTGCACAGGCCCTTTATCAGGTTGAGGAGATTCCCATGTATTTCTGGTTTACCAAGATTTTTAAAACAATGAATGAGTGTTGAACTCTGTCATTGCTTTTTTCACATCTATGATATACTCATATGTTTTCTTTTCCTTAATCTGTTAATATGATGAATTGATTTATGCTTGAATGTTGATACAACCTAGTTCCTGGGATAAACTCCACTTAGTCATGATGTATTAACTTTTTTATATATTGCTAAAGTTGACTTGCTCATAATTTTTGTGTGCCTATTCCAAAAAGATATTCTTCTCTTGTTTTCCTTCTTATGATGTCTTTGTCTGGCTTTGGTTTCAGGGTGATGCCAGCTCAATAAAATGGGTTGGGCAGTGTCTTCTCTTTTCTGTATGAATTTGTGTACAACTGGTATTGTTTCTTTCTTAAATGTTTGAAAGAATTTAACAGCAAAGCCACCTAGACCTGAAGTTTTCTTTGGGGAAAGATTTTAAACTATGAATTAAATTACTTCAATAGATGTAGGTCTAGTCATATTATCTGTTTGTTCACCTGAGGTGGTGAGAAGTTGGAGGATGCTGAGTGCCCATTGCCGGGAGAGTAAACACACTAAGTGTTCTGCAGCAAATCAAAGCAAGGGATTGGTTGCCCACATAACAATATTGTAGAAACAAAATTCTAAAAGAAAAAATCAAGAAACGAAATGAGATCTTTAACATACACCATTTATATAAGTAAAAATACATGCATACAAAAGGATCCTGACTCCTCACACCTCATTCTCATGAGAACAAGCGAACATCTTCTGTGCATTCAAGAAATATGTATGTACAAATAGACATAGATATTCTGAAAATCAGTGATATCTATATTGAAAATACTTTCTTCTTACAGATGTTGATGAATGCCAGGCTATTCCTGGGATATGCCAGGGAGGAAACTGCATCAATACAGTGGGCTCTTTTGAATGCAAATGTCCTGCTGGTCACAAGCAGAGTGAAACTACTCAGAAATGTGAAGGTAAGGGTCTCTATTTTGAGGACATGTCTAATGGTTGACTCTGAATCCAAGAAAAACATGACTTCATTTTGAGTTTTGGAGGATTTAATCACAATTGTAATTATTTATTTTAATATGAAAGTGAAGGAATAACCTTAGAGTAGTTTTGTATTAGTTTGTGTAATTAATGGGGTTGATTTGGAAAAAGAGCCAATGATCATTTTACATTTGTTATCTCAGGTTCTATGTTGTAGTGAGAACGGGAGTAATCCAGCCATTTATATTTTTTCCTTAATGAAATAGTTTTCTATTTCACTTATGAAATTATATCAAACATTAAAATTGGGTAGAGACTAGTTCCTAGGAACAAAGAGAGTGTTTGATTATAGGTGAGAAGGCACAGCCACCGATTGATGAGAGTGGTTGTGACATTTCCATTAATCATCCAACAATGTACTACTTCTTAGTTGAATTGGAATGAGCCTTTTCTACAGCACGTTTCGTCAAAACAACATATAGAACCAGGACACAGTTTGGCGAAAGTCAGTGCAACTCTATTTGCACTTGTCTATGTTCTTTAGGAAAGGGGGCTATTGATGTAATGTAGGCACCACCTGGAGCCCTGAATCCAGTCGTCTCTTTCCTTATTTCCTGCCCAGGCAGCCAAATCCATTTAACCAAAGCCCAGAAAACATTATGTGATTTAATGCTTGGGATTGGTGGGGAATAGTAGGATTGGAGGAAGTGGTGATTAGAATTTGAAAGCTAAAGGTTTTATGAAGCCTTTACTTTGTGTCTAAGTCATGTTTATTTGAATAGGTCTTAAAAGTGAGTATTATCAATTTTCTTTGGGTTATAGTGTTTCTTTATGTAAAAGATCAAGTGGTATTTCCTTACATAAAATTATTTAGTGTAATTGGTGGCATAATATATCTGGAAAGACTATAAACTGTTGCTACACTCGGTTACAGGTTTTGAATTATAGTCAGTTTACATATAGTTTATGTAGTATCAATGCAAAAGTGTTGCCATAAGTTTAAAGTTACTGTTTGTTCTAAATAAAAATATGATGATAGCAATTACTTTTGACCAACTGTCATAGGTAAGATTTTAATTTTTTATGTGGATTACAATGAATGTAAAATATAGAAGTACTAAAAGATTTAGTTTCAAATGATGCCCTCCCTATTTCTATTATAGCACATTTTATATTTCTGTTCATATGGCAATGAAATTCTCCAAAGAAATCTTTTTTAGTTTGTAAGTTACTAGATCTGTTCAGAAATAAGAAAGGTAACTCTAGAGCTTTGAATATGTCATTAGGGGAGTGGTGGTAGCATTAACAAGAAACTGCAAAGTCAGCTTAATAACTTTGAAAAATTGTGTTATTGATTTTTTTTGTATGTGTATTTGTTTATTGACCATCTCACTTCAACACTTGAGTAAGATCATTGCGGACAAAAACTCTGTCTTGGTTCATGCTGTACCAGAGAGCCTGGAACAGTGCCTGATATATCGTAAGCTATATTGATTAATCGGGAACAGGCTAGATAATAAGTTAAGTTCTTTTACTTGGGTTGAATGTCCAAAAGAAAAGAAAATACGGGGCCAGAGTTGAAATTGTATTTGGAAAGAGGCCAGTGATCTTCATGATGGGAATTTTTCCTTCATCTGACTTTTTTTTTCACTTTCTTAATAATCTTATTTTACTTTGGTTGCAATTCAAAGACCAAGAGCGCAAACATTAAGTGCAGTTTAGCATTTTTAGATTTTTGTGTCATTGTCCCTATTTGGTCACCTGCAGGAAATGCTTTTGAGGTCAGGAACCTTCACTCTCTATTTAAAAGAAAGAGCTGTCTTCTGCTTCTTCATTGGGATATCTTCTTAACTAAAATCTTATCCTAAAAGGCTTGTTCTACTGGAAGTTTCAACATATATAGTTTATACTAAAATGTAAAATAAAAATGGTAAGGGAGCATTCATCTCCTAATTTAATGTTTGAAACCTGTGACTCTGTATCTATCAGTGAGGCCTGTTTTGTTTCACATCATTAGTCAGGTGGATTCTTTTTTCTTGTGTTCAGTTATAGGCTACTGTCCGAGCAGTGAATCTGAGTCCAAAGCAGAAAGGAATATATGTTTCTCTCTCTCTGTTTGTCTGTAAAAGAATCAGTTATTTTCCCCCATCACTAAGTTAGTATCCCAGATTCAATAAAACCTCTCATGTCTACAAAAGTCATGTCTTATTTCTCCTGGGCCAGATTGGCTACAAAATCTTTTCTTAATTCTGTCATACAGTGGGCAAAATTATTCTTTGGTGGAATAAACTATTTATTCACATCCAGAAAGAAAGTTGTTTCAGTTATTTACTCTTTTCAAAGATTCATTCATCTAAATGTCTGTTTAAGTTAAATGAAGAAGAAAAGCAGAACATATCAATATAATATGAAATGGTATATCAGAAGACTGTCCACATTTTTCTTTTTTATAATAAAATATGTTATTTTGAATTTCAGTCCACTTGGATAAAGCACAAGTAGGTACCAGATGTCCTTGCATGATCCCTCCTTCCAGACTATACCTTCTCTGACATTCCTTGAGCTACTTATTCTTTCCTGGCTTAAATGGAAGGCAGGAAAATAGCATCATTGTATTGGAAAGTTTCCCTTCAGTGGCCCTTTACATGTCAAATAGTTGTTTGTGATTTATTCTGAAGAGTCTTCAGCTTTGCTCCATTACCACAGTATTTAGTTGTTTGGGATTTGTGACAACAAATGTATTTACTTATGCTCATGAAACTCATGAAAGTTGTTGGCACAGTATCCTTAGCTGCTGTTCCAACTCTGATAAACCGTGGAAAATAAACGTCTGTGCTAAACTGAAAGGTACTTACTTTTACTCATATTACCAAAAGTGTATTAACTTTAAAATAAATAATAAATAAATTCATTGACTATTTCTCTCAAAGAAAACTACGTATTAAAAATTGAGATTCAAATAAGGGGACTGTAAACATTGGAAAACGTTTTAGGTCATTAATTTAAAAAACACAGAACGATCTTTTAAATCTTCTTAAGAAATTTGCAACACTGTAGTTAAAACATAAATCCCCTCTCCCTTAAATAAGAAAGCCCATGCTGCTAAACTCAAATCTACTTTCTGCTCTCATAACAAATAAGGTATTCCTCTATCACAACACTTTTTATTGTGCATTATTAGTAATTTTTTGTCTGAGTCTGCCTGCAGGTAAATTGCACCAAAATAACATATTAATAAAAGCTAATATTTATGGAGCACTTAATTTATTCTCGACTATACTTAAACCACTTTACATGGGTTTTCTTATTAAATCATAATACAGTGCTGTGAGGTTGGTTACTATTATTAACCCACTTTACAGAAGAAGAGACTGAGGCACAGAGAGTCTGAGTGACTTTTGCAAGGTTTAATGGCTAAGAAACCATGGAGCCAGGGTTCCAACCTGCTAGATTCATTCCAGAGCTTTCACTCTCAGCAAGCTCTGTTGAGCAAGCAAAGGTGGGTGACCGGGCAGCACACACTCCAACCCATAGACTGTATTTACAGGGGGAAACTCATGAAGACAGCAGCAGCAACAGGGGTACCTGTTTGCTCATTGCATTCTGTGGTCATGCCCTGCAATCCAGCAAGGCCAGAGTTAGACCCATTTAAGTGATCCTGGTACTGGCTGTGGAGATTTTGCTATATTTTCTATTTATTAAAATGAAAGTTTATTATGTACCACTGTGCTAAAATAACCCATTCTTTATGACTTTAGAATTGAAATTGCAGGGGAAGGAGAACAACAGTAGGGAAAAGTGGAATCGAACTAATTCTGTCTTTATTCACAGAAGGGAGTCAATAGCAGAGGTCTAGAGAAATTAATTGTAAAAGAGGAAGAGGTCAGGGTGTTAATACAATGAAGCTGATTATAATTTGCTTTTGGCAAAAATATAAGTATTATTTTAAAGGGTGTATGTGGTAGTTGTATTGTGAAGAAAGATGTTCTTAAATCATCTTTAAACAAAAAGCTGCAAAAATCCTGGTCATCAACTGCAAATGAGCTTCCTGGCCCAGTGAAATCACAGCTGATGCAGGAGTCAAAACACAGGCTGCTCGTTTGTAAATAAGTAGGTTAGGACTTTTAAAGTAGGAAACAGGTCAATCTAGCTCTACTTTATGGTGATTGCATTTGTCTATTTCAGGATTTCTTTTCTCTCTACACACACATACACACACATCTACCTACATATCTATGCTCCCTCTTTCTCTCAGTTGCACAGAACTTTATTCATCACAGTATTTGTTTCATGCCATAATCTCACTATTATTCCACCCAAACCCTGCTTTCTTTTTTTCTTTGCTTCCCTATCTTAAAGTGTGGAGCAATTTCAGAGGCTTCCACTTGGCCTTCCTCACTATAATAGCTCTTGCCCTACAGGCCAAGCGCTGTCTGTGCCAGTTGTGCCAATTAATAGGTGTGTTCTGACTAATTAGACATTTGAGGTCTTGGGAAGTGAATACTGGCTGGGTCCATTCACCCAGTGGACCCACTGTGACCTGAACCTGGTCCAGAGCTTCATTCATTGCCTGGCTCTTCTGTATCCTCATACTAATGTGGGACCATGATGCCACCTCCAGGTGTCAGTGTCATTTCAGACCCTGTGTCCAAGGGTCCTCCCAATGTTCGGGTGTCATAGCCTGCTTTTTTTAGTTGCTTTAGATAATGTAATAAGCACCCATGAAACTACCAAAAATAAAAGCCAGGGCCAGGATAATAACCCGTATCGATCATGGTGCTCCCTCAACCACACTTTGTATCCGGGTTCTACATTTTTCTGGCTTTTTTTAGATGGTTGTATTACACCTATAGATATTTTACTTATTATTGTTAGTTATTATTTCAGTTTTTAAAATTTTTAAAAATTTTGATCTGTGTGGAGCTTTTATTATAATGAAATGATTCATCTATATAGTTGCATGTTGTTCTAATTCATTCTTTAGAATAGGATATAATATTCTATTATGTGGCTTTATCTTAGTGTGTTTATCCACTTTCTCACTGATGGGCATCGTTTTCTGGTTCTTCCTGTTGTGAGTAGTGGTCACCATACTTGCAGACACACATATGCTGATTTTCCGGAGGGATATCTACCTCTCTTTTTGATCCCTTCATTTCTCAAAGGGTGACTCATTCACATTTCCACTAGGATTGATGTCTGTGTAGGCAGCTTAGGTCACAAGGCTTAGCATGCTGAGCCTTGTTTCCACCTACTGTTGTTTGATGCCTGATTGGGGAACAAAGAGCCTGACACTCTGCAGTTAGGGTGCCTCCCCCCTCATCCCAGGCCTGTGTGCTGCCTTTCAGAGAAGCATCTGCTGAGCGATCAGTGAGCCCACTCTGGCTCACAGGACTAGACTCCCATCTTCTAAATTACTCCTTAGGTCTTTTCCTCAAGGCTTTGAGCTCATAATACAGATTAAGAAATCATACAGGAGAAGCAAAGATACTGCAAACATTTCCATATCTTGTTTGTTTTTGTTTTGCACATGTTACAGTTTATTTATATTTTCCCACAGCATTAAGCATTACCTACTCTTTTTTTTAAATTGAGATATATACTTCACTTAGAATATTAAATTAGTTTCAGGTATACAGCATAGTGATTCGATATTTTTATAGGTTATACTCCACTTAAAGTTATTGCAAAATAATGGCTATATTTCTCTGTGCTCTACAATATATCCTGTTGCTTATCTATTTTATACATAGTAGTTTGTGTACCATACACCTATCTTGCTCCTCCCACCTTCCCTCTCTCCACTGATATTCACTGGTTTGTTTTCTATATCTCTGAGTCTGCTTCTGTTTTGCATATACATTCATTTGTTTTATTTTTTAGATTCCACATATAAGTGATAACATACAATATTTGTCTTTCTCTGACTAATTTCAGAAAGGATAGTTCTTTCTAGTTCCATCCATGTTGTTGCGAATGGTAAATTTTCATTTTTTATGGCTGAGTAATATTCCATTATATCTTCTTTATCCATCATATGTTGATGGACACTTGGGTTGTTTCCATATCTTGGCTATTGAAGCATCACCTCATCTTAAGCATAGCATTTTCCTGGCAACAGCCTTCAATATTCAGTCTCATTTTTAAGGCATATTAATAGAAGGGATGGAGCCTATAACAACCCAAACTCCTCCTTGAGAACAGGATTAAATTCTGGGCAAGGCCAGCACACGGACAAAGATTGCTAAAGCTCATCGTCCTAAGTTAACCTGATCTTAGTCCCCAGCCTCCTTCATCCCAGTTCCCCATACCCTCTCCCCTGGAAACAAAAGTATTAATTTTATAACACAGGGACAATAATGGAAACTTTATTTAAATGGAACTACTAGCTTTGAGAATTAAAGCCTGGCTCAACTTGCCATTGCTTCCTATGTGTGCTAAGGACATCCAACAGGGTCACTGTGTTTCTATCTCTCTCTCTCTCTCTTTCTCCCTGACCCCCCATAGAAGGTAGACAGTGACATGTAATCAAATGAATAGATAATAAAAGTTCTTTGCACTAGGAATCTGCTTTTCATGATGCATTTATCTTGGGAGGCAGAGCCTTGAGTGGCTTAGAAATTTTTTGCATATATATTAAGAGTTAAAATCTAAAATGGAAATCTGACGCATTTATGCTTTCATAACCATTTGGGAAGGGCATATGGACCAGGTTAGCAGTGGGGTTTTCAATTTTGACTTTAGAAGCCCCCCATGTGTCTCATGAATGGAAATGTCACATCCAAGAAAGTGAGGCCAGCAGGCAAGAATGATAGGAAGTCCAGAGGAGCAGCCAAACAGCAGCCTGGGGCTGACATTTGAGGCAAAATCAGCACATATCACTTTCTAGGGTATTTATCAGAAGTTGCCAGTCTAAACTCTTTCAGCTTCTTCCCACAAATGACTTCCGCTATTAAAATGCATGCATTAAGTTACTTGGGCACTACTTTGGCAATCTTAGGCAACTCACAGCAATATTTCATACTGAGTTACTGAAGTGACATCTCTCCCTTAATTTAAACCTAAATAAAATGGTTTTCATGGAAAGTTGCACACATAGTTTTCCATGAAAGCCTGAAGGAGAAAGAGTTCTTTATTTACAGCATTATGGGTAGCATCATCATTACAGACATGAAGTCTGTGAAAAATACATATTCCAAAAGAAAATTATTTAACAAAAAGATATTCTTTAGCTTGTGATCTAGGTTTTGAATCAAAATTAGAAATATTCAGGTCACATTTTAACTTTTTTTATGTGATTTTTTAAAACATCTTTATTGGAGTATAAATGCTTTACAATTTAACTTTCTTTTACAAGAAATTTATTTTTTAAAGTTTTCATTCCAAGAACAAGAGGAAAATTGTAGAGAGAAATGACAATTTAAGTTTCAAGTACAATTCAGGAAATAAATGTGGAGAGAAAAGAGAGCATAGGAGCAAATAGTACAAGATTTGGGGCCCAAATGTCAGGGTCTGTGCTCCAGCAGCATGTGGGGACTGTGTGATCTCAAGCAAATTAATGCCTTTATCTTTACAGTAGAGATAATAATGGTCTTTTCTACATAAGGTTTTTATGAGTATTATATAAAATAAAGCATTTGGCCTTTTTTAGGTCTTTGTTAAAGAAGGCAGGGATATATAGCACAGACAATTTAATTATAAAAGATTCGATAAACCATGTGATTTGAGATCTTAAAAAAATAATTGTAAAAGAGTTCTAATATAATGTTTCAGTTATTACTTGTAGTACAGTTTCCTATAAATAAACTATTTTAATCTTAAACAAAACAAAACAAAATTGACCTACTAGAGCATATATTTGCCCACTCTGACCAAAGTATTAGCAAACAATGAAATGGACTCAAATCCATCATCATGATGAAGGAACATGGAACTGGGGATTTAAGATTATCCATTAATTCCTGACATCTCACCCAGTTTTTACTCCTCTAGCCCCAGTTTCACCCAAATTACAGAAATGGATATTTGAGACCCAGGGGACTTTTATTTATTTAGCATAACACAATGGTCAGGAAATTGTATTTTAGAGGATTCAGGGAAATTTTCCCAAATGGTGGAACCAGTGTTTCCCCAGTGCCATTGTATATTTAAATCCCTTTTTTAAAAAAATATGAAAAACATGGTAAAGTAATTTACATGATTCTTGCAGTCCACTTTCTGCTGAAGATCACTGAAAAAATTGAGAGCCTGCAAAAAACCGTTCTCAGAGCCACAAAAGTAGGTGTGTGTTAGTGATAGAAAAATCTATTCTACCCTGAAATGAAAGGATCAGGTGAACAGTTTGAACTTTGACATTAGAAAAAAAAAGATATAAACTCAAATGTACTCGCTCATTTATTCATTTTACTAAATCATTGCTGTTTTACAGTAGAAATGTAAAGGCAATAATGCAGGCCAAAATAAACAAAATAAAATACTGGGTTTACAATATTCTCGATATGTATCTTTAGCTTCTACTGAAAGAGAGAAAGAGAGAGAGAGAGAGAAAGAAAAGCTATCTCACAAATTACCATGGCTCAGTGCCTGAAGGAAATTAGTCTACTCTAAAGAAATGTCCTGTGTAGTCAGGTAAAAATGTAACAAAATTTGAAATATAATACCTTGATCCATGAGTGCATTTTTTACAAGTGTTGTCAGTTACTGACCTTGTGTATACTACATTCACCACCCAGGCATGGAAAAATGTATGAAGGACTGGTGAAAATTTTTACGAGCTGCTAATTAATTTTAGAGCTTCCATTTTAGTCAAGATATAAATAAACAAAGCTGTGGTAATGCTTAAGCTGTGTTTCTTTCATAGTCCCACATTAGGAATCTCTCTTTTTCTTAAATGTAATCCTTTCATATTTCAGTGTAAAGGGTTTCTCATCTATACTCTGCCTTTGCTAGATTTTAGTAAATTAATTATATTTAAGGATAATATGAATGATTTTGAAAATTTTAACTATAGTCTCCTGCTGTATTGGTCAAAAGGTCAAGTAAATTGTTTCTCCAAGTACCTGTTGTTTTACTTACTTCCAGAACACAACTATTTTAAGCAGCTCTTATTTCAAGGACACAAAATTTAAAATAAACAAACAAATGAATAAATTTAGTTATAGTATGTGCAAGTTTCTTTCAGTGTCATCATATGGATATTAGATGAGTTACTGTGTTTTCTGTTTAAGCTTTGGTTTTCCTGATGGACGGTGGTTTCATATTTCACATGTTAACGTGTCTTTTTCAGTTTAACTATGAAAGCTGTCTGAGGTATATTTTTGTTCCAGTCCAGCAGCAGTGCACACAGGACAAATGCAGGGCAAAGTTGCGGGTTTGTACAATCTAGCGTGGCTGAATTCTGGTGATTGGCAGAAGACAATTTGGGCAATGTTTACTAACAGCTGTACACCATCATACTAAATTTAGTATGGCTTGATTTAACCAGCTGTAGCTGATGCTAATCTGAAGCATAAACATATTTTTCAGCTTTAGGTTTCAACTTCCAAATTCTTGGAAATGCTACCAGGAGTATGTGACTATAAATCAAAATTTCCCTTCTCCAATTTGTGATAGAATATCATAATAGTTCATATCCCATAGAAGTAAACAGCTTTTCATTTTGTTCTTATATGTATTAGGGATTATGGTGAAGACTTTCTTCTCCAGCAAAATCAGTACTATTTGCTAGTTAATAAAAAATGAAAAGAGAAGATAATAAAAGTGATACATCCTTTAACATTTCAGTTTAATTTAAAACTTTGTGTTGACCTTCGTTTTCCAATCTTCTGTTACAGGGAGTGGGCCTTCTTTTTGAGAGTGGTTTCCCAAATGACCTCAGGAACTTTCATTGTCTCATAAACCTCACCCAAATGCTTATGAGTTCCAGTTTCATTTCTTTAAGTTAAAGCAAACTCAAGGCACTCTTGAGTGCAGAATCTTTCTAGATCACGGGTCGACAAACTTTTTCTGTAAAGGGCCAGATAATAAATATTTTTGGAGATGGAAGTCACTTTTTGTTGCAGATATGCAACTCTACCACCCTAATGCAAAAGCAGCCATAGACATTAAATACATAAATGAATGAGTGTGGCTGTGTTTTAATAAAACTTTCATTACAAGGACAGGCAATAGGCTGCAGTTTGCCAACCCCTGTTCTTGATTATCATGGTTATCACTATTCTTGCCCTATTTCAAATTGTCTTCCCTTTACCTAATTTTATAGCTATTTTCTTAGTGACTGGTTAGATGATTTTAGGTGGGTCATGGACAAACAAGTTTTATTTTAATAGTTATAATCTATTACAATGTCTTAAGGAAAAAATCATAACTAATGCATCAAAACTATGTGTTTATGAATGTTATTCCTGAAAGTATTATTCATTATAACAAAGTTCAAATTAAAATTTTTTGTAGAGACTTTATTTTTTAGAGTGGTTTTAGGCTCATAGCAAAATTGAGAAGAAGGTATAGAGATTTCTCCTATAGTCTTTGACTCAGCACTGGAGAGCCTCCCCCGTTATCAACATCCCCCACCAGAGTGGTACCTTTGTTACATTGATGAACGTATATGGATGCATGATAATCACCGAAAGCCTGTAGTTTACCTTAGGGTTCACTCTTGGTATTGCACATTGGATTTGGACAAATGAAAACTGACATGTATCCATCATTACAGTATCATAAAGACTATTTTCAGTGCCCTAAAAATCCTCTCATTTAAATTTTTTAAATGAGTATGCGTATAGAAATACATTAAGTAAAAAGTAATATAAGTGATTTAAGGATATAGCAGTTGGTATGGAGATGTGATTTTTAATGACTAGAATTTTAGAAATGACATTGTAAGATTTATTATTATTATCATCATTATATTTATTAGTATTATTATCACAAAGCTGTTTTACTTCCGAAAATGTGTTCTCCAAACTGAAACTCAGGGTCACCATTATGTTTGCCAGAGAGTTCCAAAAGGAAAGGAATGGGCTGCTAATAAGATCATAATAAATTTAGCTCTATTATCTTTCTTTCTAGGTCTATCTTTCTTATCTCCAATTGTTATCTCCTCTTCTTCCCACCCTTTCTTATAGTATTGCTCTTTTTCTATTCTTCTCTGCTGTCACCTAGACTGTAATTAGAAACCTGGTCATTCCTGAAATTAGAAGAAAATTTCTGTCGACATCATTAACATCATTCCAGGTCATTCTACTCTTAAGCATCTACCTGTATGTGGTCTATGAATCAATGCAGCACTCAAAAAGAAGGGATGTGTATGCTACTGCAGTTAGTATTTTATTTTTAAAATAAAAAATTTCAAACAAAAATATGAGCAAACTTCTTCTAAAACTACTGCTATATGCTTATACATAAATAGGTTCTGTTTTAACATGAAGGCATATAAGAAAGAAGATCCTTTCAATAATGTTGGGAAAAAATATCAAAGGTTGCTTTCTTGTTTTGTTGGGTTCTAAGCACAACAGATTGGAAGCCATTGAAGGTATTTTGTAATAGAAAACATTTGAAGTTTGCTAAAAATTTCTCATCTAATACTTTAGTAAATCCATATTGTGAATGTTTAGTTGTTGGCTTAGAAAATTAATTCGTCTTAACAAACTCATAGAATACAGCTAATCACAAATTAGATTACTATAACTTTTCCTACCACATGGAATATTTTTCCCTTAATTTACCATATGATAGAAAAAAATATTTTTTATAGTTAACTAACAAAAACAGGAAGTATAGCATTTTGGCATTTGTTTGAAACTTGATTTTACATTTAAAAATATTCCCTATAGCTTCAAGATAGAAGATTGTTTATGTTGATGGGTTTTTTTCCAAAAAGTATGATGTTGCATTTTATATAAATCTTGTGTACTAGTGTGGACACTCTATTTGTAGTGACTAGTTAATCGAGTATTAATATTTCTATCTGGAATCAAGAAAGTATGTGGATTTTATGGTAAAATATATTCTAGGACATGCTCCTCTTTAAGAAGTTAATTAAAATTTGATTGTGTTTTTCTTTTAGGAATATTGCTATATTATATGTAACTACTGTCTTTATCATTTGCATAACTTGTGAACAATGGAGTGAGATGAGGGAGAAAAGAAAGGGGAAGATTGTTCTGCCTTCATTGCTTCATCCCTCAACTCCGGGCTGTGTAAAAAGAGAGAATCCTTAAAGAGGTTGAAGAGTAGTGAGGATCTTTTTTGGAAAGTGTTGCCCATGAACTAGAGTGTAGGAGGGGGAACAAAAGAAGTGGAGCCCAACTCAGATCTGAAGAGTCTCTGCTCTGCATTTCTAGAGTTTGAAAGGCAAAAGATACATGAGTTTCCCACCTCCCAAATGAGGACCCCACAGAAAGGAAATGGGTTGGGTGTTCTTGAAAAGAGCTCTTGCCACATGGATTCCTGTAGGGTGGGTGATCCTAGCCTGGGGATAAACTGTCAGAAAACTGGGGCTGATGAGAGAGTTACAAGTGGTCAGGTAGAGGAGGTATCCCTGGGATCAGTGGTGAGAAGTGAGAGACCTCAGCATTGAGAGGTTTCCCAAAATATCAGTAAAAGTATTAGGCTTTGGAGCCACCATGCCCAGAGGGCACTGATGCCAGAATCATTCATTCAGAAAAATATTTATTGAGTTCCTAGCACACTACTAGACCCTGGGGAAAGAGTAGTGAACAAGCAGATAAAAATCCTTTCTCTCGTGCAGGTTACATTATAGAAACAAGGGACAAACAGTAAACAAGTAAAAATCTACACCATGTCTGTCAGATGTGAAAAAGCCATCAGAAAATCAAAGCTGGGTGAGAATGAGGGTGTGAAGGAGGTGAGGGGAAAACCATGGCTGTGTGGGGAGGTGGATGCCTGACAGGGACCAGCAAGTGCAGTGGCTCTGAAGCAGGGGCATGCCTGAGGGATGGAGAGAATGTTAAAGAAGCCAGTGTGACTGGAGCACAGGGGTAAGGAGGACCGTAACTAGGAAGTGACAGGTTTAGAGATGCAGTCTGGTGCCAGATTTTGTGGGGCTTTGCAGGCCCAGGTAAGTACTTTGGACTTCAGTTTGAGTTCTCAAAACGAGAGTCAACAGAGAGTTTTGAGCAGAGGAGTGAAATATTCTGACCTCCATTTAAAAAGATTTGCTCTAGCTGCTGGGTGGTAAAAAGATGATAAGGGAACATGTGGATGCAGGGAGAGCAATTAAAAAGCTATTGCAGTAGTGTGAGGTTTGATGATAGCTTAGACCAGGAGTTTATTGGTAAACGTGATGAGAAATGGTTGAATTTCATGTATTTTGAAGGTTGAACCAACAGAATTTGTTGAGGGTCACTTGTGAGCTGGGGAAACAAAAGAATTGAGTAGTTTCAAGGTTTTCGGAAGGGAGGTCACACGGTTCCCATTAATGAGATGAACATCTGTGGGTGGTACATAGTTGGGTCGGGGGGTAGATACCATGACCTCAGCTTTAGATGGTTAATTTGAGACACCTGTTAGACATTCAGGTAGCCATTTGTAGTTGCATATATGGGTTAAGGTCCAGAGCAAGGTCGAGGCTCACAATATAAATTTGGGAGTCTTCAGCTTGTAGCTGATGTTTAAAGCCACGAGAATAGATAGATAATAAAGGGAACATTTTGATAGAGAAGAATCCAAGGGCTGAGCCCTAGAACATTTCAACACTTAGAGGTCCAGGAGATGAGAAAGAACCAGCAAAGGATATTGAGAAGGAAAAATCTGTGAGATAACATCTCCACCAACCAAGTAAAATCTTTGTTACCAGTACCTGTCCTCTCTCCTCCCCACTATAGCATTGAAAGAACTCATAATAGCAGATGTCTTGGGAAGGAGGAATAGGAAAATAGAAGGAAAAAAGACAACCACATCTCCTCCACTGCTGAAGGCTTCTAAGCCTCCGCAGGCTCCAACTGGGAAGGAGGAAAAGCGTTAACTGGATGAGAAATTAGAACTATGTGGTTTGTTGCATTTGAGCAGACATTTTGTTCATCTGAAAAGAGTGGGAAAACCTAAGGGAGCTGCCTGAAATTTCCTAGGGTCAGGAAAGAACTGGTCAAAAGAAAATGTGCAAAATGGCAGTGGGAGAAATAAAAAGTTGCTTTCTGCTTGCACCCTTATGGTTTCAAATACTCATTACCACATATATTCTCAGTTTATTTGAAAACATTTCAACTTCATGACTTATAGTTGTAAGTCTACAGGCAAACGTTTAACTTTTGCATAAATCATCAGACAGATCCTGTGAGTAATTTAAAGAAAAGTGAATTCCAAACATGAAGGTCTTTCAGAATCTCAGTGAAGACCCCTGAGGTGCTTCAGTGTCCTTGAGAATTGTCCAGATTACTTCCTGTGGATAAGCGACAGTTCTGTCTTGTACCGTAAAGCAGTCATTCAATATGTTGTGCAAATGTGTCTGTGCTCTGTCAGCCCAGAGTGTGACCCCAGTGAGGTCCAATCAGTCTTGGTGAGTTTTCCCAGTGAGCCATTTTGAATTTGCCACTTTGCACACAGAATGCTAGTGGATGAGTTGTTGGATTTATGCAACTCCATCACCTCCTTGAGCAGATCAAATTGTGTGCTTTACAGGCTGAGTGAGCCTTAGGAGTGACCCCTGCATACTTACACCTACACAATACAATCTGTGCACATACACAGATATGTCTGTGCAGTTCAGTGTATGTACAGTTACATATTGAATTTAAACTGGATATATATGAATGAAATCTATCAGGGGAATAAGGAAATCAGCCAAACCCAGGAAAATACAACTGTAACAATTCAAAGATTAACTTTTTTTATAAGAATTGCATATAGTATGTGTCTTAGTAACTGGGCATACCATTTTTGCTGAATCTATTTCCTTTTATGGCGATAAGTATGAAAAGCACAGAGGCTAATGAATATTTATATAATAATTCTATAATGGAAGGTAGGACACATTTTCTCTTAATGCCATTTATTTAGAAAATACAAAATAAATGTCTTGATGCATCATCAAATTATTGATGAAAGATCAAGATTTCTTAAATTAAGGTTCCTACTACATTATGCCAAAATACATTTAAAAACCCCGAGGGTTTTATGATTATGTCTTAACGTACTGATGTTAAAAAGGAAAAATGGGAACAGAAAATATTAAATGCTTGCATCTTTGCCAAGTCCAAATGGTTATAGTGAATTTAACTTCGGAATTTCCTGACTTTTATGTTGTTAAAATTGTAGGTTTTACTCAACATTAAAAGAGCCTTTCAATTTAATTTTTCTATATTAAAATTTTTAAGGTAATCGTGGAGGGCAGAGAAAATTGGAAGAAAGAAAGATTTTAGAAGACATGGTTTAAACAGTTCATCACTCAATTGTTAGAAATATTCTTTTACAGAAGCTCAATGTCATCCTTTTAAGCCTTCAGTATTTTGCAGCCTGTAAATAATTTGGTCTTCTTTGTCTTGGACTAACAAAAGGTAACAAAATATTGCCACCCTGAGTAAATTAGAAAAAAAAAAAAAAAGAAAAGAAAATAGATAGAAAAGGAAAAACCACTGCTGGTAGATAGCTACACTTCCCAAGAGATATCATTTGGGGATGCAGACCAAAAATTTAAACTCATATTGTTTGACTATGTTATCAGAAATTTTCATGTATTTTGAAGTACAAATAGCTCTCCAATTGTTGTTGCAGTCTTAAAAACACTATGATAGAATTGCCTCTTGCTGCCATTACTTCATGCCTGAGTTACTCCAAATTAGTATTTAGAAAGATGCACTCTTGGTTTCAGGCCAAAAAGGAACCATGCATTACATTGCTACAGTCGTAGAAGAAAATGTATTATTTTGCCTAAGTGGACAAAAAAACTCTTAATTTAAAAGGTTCCTTTACTGCCTATTAATGTTATCACACAGAATATTTTAAATATACTTCCCTAGATCAATAACTAGAGGAAAAGGGACAAAGAAGGTATATATAATCATACTATAGTAAAACCCTGAAATAACACAAAAATATTGATATTACGTAGTAGATAACAAGCTTTAATCCTCCATACATTGGATGTACAGTGGGTCGTGGTGTTTTCCATGATCCTAAAAAACTCTCCTTTCCTTTCCATCTTTCCCTTGAGCCACTGCCCTCTCTTTTCCTTCCTTTCACATCACACTTAGGGATTATCTACAGTCATTCTTTGTTTCTTCTGACTTACTCTAGAACTCATTGTAACCTAGAGAATATCCCTACCAATCAAGTGAAGCTAATTTCAACCAGCTCACTAGGTGGACTTTACCCATTTCTTATGTTACCCGACATTCCTGCCCGCCGCTCCTGCCCCCCCAAAAAACCAACAACAACATCTATATGCAGTGGCTCCCAGAAATGGAACCCAGATCTCTCCTGAGCTTCCCACCTTTGTATGCAGCTGCGTACCAGACATGTATGCTTTGGATGCCCCCCAGTTATCTCAAACTCACTGTGTGTACCTTACCAGCATTTCTCAAGTCCCTTGTCTCAGTGATTGGCCCAACTATCCACTTTCTAGCCCAAGGCATAAATCTGGATAGCACTCTTAATACCTTCCTTTCCTGATACAACCATTTTATCACCAAGAATTTGGATGGATTCCACATCTTAAATATATTTTGAATCCATCCACTTCACTCTGCCTTTATCACCACGGTCTCTTTTCTGGATTACTGAGACAGCTTTCTTTGAGGTCTCCCTATCTACTACTTGTTCTTCTCAATCTTTTTTCCACATTGCAGCCACGATGATTTCTCTAGAACACAGATTTGGTCATATCCCTCCTGAGTCTCCTGTTCTCGAGACAGAGTTTCTGCATGTCATCCTCTGCTTACATCTCTAGGCTTGTTTCTTTCTATGCAGTCTGTGATTCAGACACATTAACATTTACTTGTTCTTCAAGTCGTGCTCTTTGTTGCCTTGTCTTTGTGCCCTCTTCTCTCTGCTTGGATAACAATACTCTGTTTCATTTTTGTATCCTGTTTTAGATCTATTTGCCTGTTATGTTTCAGTTTAACTGTCACTTTCCTGTGTAAGTCTCTCCTGACCCGTTTCTCCTCTGCATTCCCTTGTCACTCTGCACTACTCCTGCTTTGGTATTTATCACACCATATTGTCATCAGGGATAATTCTGATCTCCTGCCCATCACAGCCAGCTTCTGCGGAAGGAGTCCAGCAAACCCCTGGTTTCAGCTGTAGTTACAGCTTAGCAATTCTATTTCTGGTCCAAGGAAATTTTCATCTTGTATTTTGAAACCAGCTGGCTCTTTTTGTTTTGTCCTTTTTTGTATATTATCTGTCTTTGTTCTGTGTTTGGAGCAGAAGGGGAGTACCAAAAAATCCTGACTAGAAGTTGAAGTCTGCATGATTAATAAGCTGTCCAGGTGATTCTTATGCACATTAAAGTTTTGTAACATCTGTGCTCTATTTTATTCTATAGACTGAAGCTATTTGACATGAACTTATTCAACCTCAGATTCCCTTTATTACTACATCCTCATTTTCCATTTTCCCTGCCTTTGATGAAGTGTCTTCCCATCTTTCCAGAGTAGAATGTTCTAGCTCCATGCTTAATTCCATCACCTTTCTAGACTCCTTCTAACTCTTGCTATTAATAAATTCATTTTCTAGCTTGCATCTCTTCTCTTTCTTGACTCTTACTCTTTACCTACAATCAAGGCCATCCTAAACCACATTAACACAAAAGCTCTCTCCTCCATCTCTTTGGTCACCTCTCACTATACCATTTTTTTCTGACTTTCTTCACTACAGCCGCCTAAAAGCTTAGTTTGTACCAGCAGTCTTAAGTTCCTTAGCACCTGTTTCTTATCCTTTCGTAAAATTACCTTTATTCTCTTGAATCCCTCATAACACTCGCTTTTTTTTTGTTTTTGTGTGGTTTTTTTTTTTTTTTTTTGCGGTACGCGGGCCTCTCACTGTTGTGGCCTCTCCCTTGTGGAGCACAGGATCCAGGCGCGCAGGCTCGGCGGCCATGGCTCACGGGCCCAGCCGCTCCGCGGCATGTGGGATCTTCCCGGACCGGGGCATGAACCTGTGACCCCTGCATCGGCAGGCAGACTCTCAACCACCGCGCCACCAGGGAAGCCCCAACATTCGCTATTCTTGATTACCCTGTTTCTTCTTAAATATAATTCCTTGGTGTATTA
The DNA here is from genome assembly GCF_964341445.2 of Mesoplodon mirus. Taxonomy (NCBI): domain Eukaryota; kingdom Metazoa; phylum Chordata; class Mammalia; order Artiodactyla; family Ziphiidae; genus Mesoplodon; species Mesoplodon mirus. The sequence continues at coordinate 77,809,576 of NC_138980.1, forward strand.
GTTTCCTATCGCTGCTGTAACATATTGCTATAAACTTAGTGGCTTAAAACAACACGGATTTATTATCTTACAGTTCTGGAGATCAGAAGTTTAAAATGGATCTCACTGGGCTGAAATCAAGGTGGTGACAGGACTGCATTTCTTCTGGAGTTCCTAGAGGGGAATCCATTTTCTTGACTTCCAGCTTCTGGAAGCTGACCTCATACCTTGGCTAGTGGCCTCCATTCTCTTCAAATCTAGCAGTGTGACATCTTCAAACCTCTCACTGAATCTGACATTTCTGCCTCCCTCTTCTGTTCAAAAGGACCCTTGATTATGTTGCAGCCAGGACAAGATAATCCACAGTCCTCTCCCCATTGCAAGACCAATCAATTAATAATCTTAATTCCCCTTTGTCATGTAAACTAACATATTCATAGGTCTCCAGGATTGGGGCTCTGATGTCATTGGTGGGCTATTATTCTACCTACCACACTTGACTTGATTAAAATTTAAATGGCCTTTCAATAATTCTGGTGACCTCTTTTTCCTTTTTCTTTATTCTTGCTTGATTTTCTTCCTTCAAGTGAATATACCTCCTCTGTAACTATCTTTAACACCCTCTCTTATGTTCTCTTCTCTTCCCTTTATATTCTAATCTCACTGATTTTATTCACATTGATGGTTTCAACTGTCTTTATCCATAGATAGATGCCAATAACTTTCTGAAGATTTAGCCTGAATTTTCAGCTGCTTTCTACAGATTATTAGCTCGAAATGTTAATGCTGAAACCATCAACTTTGCCAAAAATATAGTTTCTTTACTTCACTGACTTTATTAATATTAGCTCAGTAATGAAGCCTTATTGTTCCTTTCCCATACTCTCGCTTTGACTTTCAGGATCTATATTCATTTCATTTATTCTTTTTTTTTTAAACTTCTTTATTGGAGTATAATTGCTTTACAATGGTGTGTTAGTTTCTGCTTTATAACAAAGTGAACCAGCTATACATATACATATATCCCCATATCTCCTGCCTCTTACGTCTCCCTCCCACCTTCCCTATCCCACCCCCCTAGGTGGTCACAAAGCACCGAGCTGATCTCCCTGTGCTATGCGGCTGATTCCCACTAAATATCTATTTTACATATGGTGGTATATATAAGTACATGCCACTCTCTCACTTTGTACCAGCTTACACTTCCCCCTCCCATGTCCTCAAGTCCGTCTGTACGTTTGCATCTTTATTCCTGTCCTGCCCCTAGGTTCTCCAAAAACATTTTTTTTCTTTTTTAGATTCCATATATATGTGTTAGCATATGGTATTTGTTTTTCTCTTTCTGACTTACTTCACTCTGTATGACAGACTCTAGGTCCATCCACCTCACTACAAAAAACTCAATTTCGTTTCTTTTTATGGCTGAGTAATATTCCATTGTATCTATGTGCCACATCTTCTTTATCCATTCCTCTGTCCATGGACACTTAGGTTGCTTCCATGTCCTGGCTATTGTACATAGAGCTGCAATGAACATTTTGGTACATGACTCTTTTTGAATTATGGTTTTCTCAGGGTATATGCCCAGTAGTGGGATTTCTGGGTCGTATGGTAGTTCTATTTTTAGTTTTTTAAGGAAGCTCCGTACTGTTCTCCATAGTGGCTGTATCAATTTACATTCCCACCAACAGTGCAAGAGGGTTCCCTTTCCTCCACACCCTCTCCAGCATTTATTGTTTGTAGATTTTTTGATGATGACCATTCTGACTGGTGTGAAGTGATAGCTCAATGTAGTTTTGATTTGCATTTCTCTAATGATTACTGATGTTGGGCATCCTTTCATGTGTTTGTTGGCAATCTGTATATCATCTTTGGAGACATGTCTGTTTAGGTCTTCTGCCCATTTTTAGATTGGGTTGTTTGTTTTTTTGATATTGAGCTGCATGAGCTGCTTGTATATTTTGGAGATTAATCCTTTGTCAGTTGCTTTGTTTGCAGATATTTTCTCCCAGTCTGAGGGTGGTCTTTTTGTCTTGTTTATGGTTTCCTTTGCTGTACAAAATCTTTTAAGTTTCATTAGGCCCCATTTGTTTATTTTTGTTTTTATTTCCATTTCTCTAGGATGTGGGTCAAAAAGGAGCTTACTGTGATTTATGTCTGCCTATGTTTTCCTCTAAGAGTTTTATATTGTCTAGCCTTACATTTAGGTCTTTAATTCATTTTGAGTTTATTTTTGTGTATGGCATTAAGGAGTGTTCTAATTTCATTCTTTCACATGTAGCCGTCCAGTTTTCCAAGCACCACTTACTGAACAGGCTGTCTTTCCTCCATTGTATATTCTTGCCTCCTTTATCAAAAATAAAGTGACCATATGTGCATGGGATTATCTCTGGGCTTTCTATCCTGTTCCATTGGTCTATATTTTGTTTTTGTGACAGTACCATACTGTTTTGATTACTGTAGCCTTGTAGTATAGTCTAAAGTCAGGGAGCCTGATTCCTCCAGCTCCGTTTTTCTTTCTCAAGATTGCTTTGGGGGGGCTTCCCTGGTGGCGCAGTGGTTGAGAGTCCGCCTGCCGATGCAGGGGATATGGGTTCGTGCCCCGGTCAGGGAGGATCCCACATGCCGTGGAGCAGCTGGGCCCGTGAGCCATGGCCGCTGAGCCTGCACATCCGGAGCCTGTGCTCTGCAACAGGAGAGGCCACAACAGTGAGAGGCCCGTGTACTGCAAACAAAACAAACAAACAAACAAACAAACAAAAGATTGCTTTGGCTATTTGGGGTCTTTTGTGTTTCCATACAAATTGTGAAATTTTTTGTTCTAGTTCTGTGAAAAATGCCATTGGTAGTTTGATAGAGATAGCATTGAATCTGTAGATTGCTTTGGGTAGTATAGTCATTTTCACAATGTTGATTCTTCCAATCCAAGAACATGGTATATCTCTCCATCTGTTTGTATCGTCTTTAATTTGTTTCATCAGTGTCTTATAGTTTTCTGCATACAGGTCTTTTGTCTCCTTAGGTTGATTCCTAGGTATTTTATTCTTTTTGTTGCAATGGTAAATGGGAGTGTTTCCTTAATATCTCCTTCAGATTTTTCATCATTAGTGTATAGGAATGCTAGAGATTTCTGTGCATTAATTTTGTATCCTGCTACTTTACCAAATTCGTTGATTAGCTCTCGTAGTTTTCTGGTAGCATCTTTAGGATTCTCTATGTATAGTATCATGTCATCTGCAAACAGTGACAGCTTTAACTCTTCTTTTCCAATGTGGATTCCTTTTATTTCTTTTTCTTCTCTGATTGCTGTGGCTAAAACTTTCAAAACTGTGTTGAATAATAGTGGTGAGAGTGGACAGCCTTGTCTTGGTCCTGATATTAATGGAAATGGTTTCAGTTTTTCACCTTTGAGAACAGTGTTGGCTGTGGGTTTGTCATATATGGCCTTTATTATGTTGAGGTAAGTTCCCTCTATGCCTACTTTCTAGAGGTTTTTTATCATAAATGGGTGTTAAATTTTGTTGAAAGCTTTTTCTGCATCTATTGGGGATATCATATGGTTTTTCTCCTTCAATTTGTTAACATGGTGTATCACACTGATTGATTTGCATATATTGAAGAATCCTTGGATTCCTGGGATAAACCCCCTTGATCATGGTGTATGATCCTTTTAATGTGCTGTTGGATTCTGTTTGCTAGTATTTTTTGAGGATTTTTGCATCTCTGTTCATCAGTGATATTGGCCTGTACTTTTCTTTCTTTGTGACATATTTGTCTGGTTTTGGTATCAGGGTGATGGTGGCTTTGTAGCATGAGTTTGGGAGTGTTCCTCCCTCTCCTATGTTTTTGAAGAGTTTGAGAAGGATAGTTGTTAGCTCTTCTCTAAACGTTTGATAGAATTTGCCTGTGAACCATCTCATCCAGGGCATTTGTCTTTTGGAAGGTTTTTAATAGCAGTCTCAATTTCAGTGCTTGTGATTGGTCTGTTTATATTTTCTATTTCTTCCTGGTTCAGTCTCGGAAGGTTGTGCTTTTCTAAGAATTTGTCCATTTCTTCCAGGTTGTCCATTTTATTGGCATATAGTTGCTTTTAGTAATCTCTCATGATCCTTTGTATTTCTGCAGTGTTAGTTTTTACTTCTCCTTTTTCATTTCTAATTCTATTGATTTGAGTCTTCTCCCTTTTTTTCTTGATGAGTCTGACTAATGGTTTATCAATTTTGATTATCCTCTCAAAGAACCAGCTTTTAGTTTATTGATCTTTGCTATTGTTTCCTTCATTTCTTTTTCATTGATTTCTAATCTGATCATTATGATTTCTTTCCTTCTGCTAACTTTGGGCTTTTTTTGTTCTTCTTTCTCTAATGCTTTAGGTGTAAGGTTAGGTTGTTTATTTGAGATTTTTCGTGTTTCTCGAGGTAGGATTGTATTGCTAAAAAGTTCCCTCTTAGAACTGCTTTTGCTGCATTCCATATGTATTGCATCATTGTGTTTTCATTGTCATTTGTTTCTAGGTAGTTTTTTGATTTCCTCTTTGATTTCTACCATGGTCTCCTGGTAGTGTATTGTTTAGCCTCCATGTGTTTGTATTTTTAACAGTTTTTTTCCTGTTATTGATATCTAGTCTTATAGCGTTGTGGTCAGAAAAGATACTTGATATGATTTCAATTTTCTTAAATTTACCAAGGCTTGATTTGTGACCCAAGATATGATCTATCCTGTAGAATGTTTTGTGAGCACGTGAGAAGAAAGTGTATTCTGTTGTTTTGGGATGGAATGTCCTATAAATATCAATTAAGTCCATTTTGTTTAATGTGTCATTTAAAACTTGTGTTTGCTTATTTATTTTCATTTTGGATGATCAGTCCACTGGTGAAAGTGGGGTGTTAAAGTCCCCTACTATGATTGTGTCACTGTCAATTTCCCCTTTTATGGCTGTTGGCATTTGCCTTATGTATTGAGGTGCTCCTATGTTGGGTGCATAAATATTTACAATTGTTATATCTTCTTCTTGATCCCTTGATCATTATGTAGTGCATTATGTATGTATCCCTTGATCATTATGTAGTGTCCTTCTTTGTCTCTTGTAATAGGCTTTATTTTAAAGTCTATTTTGTCTGATATGAGAATTGCTACTCCAGTTTTCTTTTGATTTCATTTGCATGGAATACCTTTTTCCATCCCCTCACTTTCAGTCTGTATGTGTCCCTAGGTCTGAAGTGGGTCTCTTTTAGACAGCATATATACGGGTCTTGTTTTTGTATCCATTCAGCCAGTCTGTGTCTTTTGGTTGGACCATTTAATCCATTTACATTTAAGGTAATTATCAATATGTATGTTCCTATTACCATTTTCTTAATTGTTTTGGGTTTGTTTTTGTATGTCTTTTCCTTCTCTTGTGTTTCCTGCCTAGAGAAATTCCTTTAGCATTTGTTGTAAAGCTGGTTTGGTGGTGCTGGATTCTCTTAGCTTTTGCTTGTCTGTAAATATTTTAATTTCTCCACTGAATCTGAATGAGATCCTTGTTGGGTAGAGTAATCTTTCTTGTAGGTTTTTCCCTTTCACCACTTTAAGTATGTCCTGCCACTCCCTTCTGGCTTGCAGAGTTTCTGCTGAATGATCAGCTGTTAACCTTATGGGGATTCCCTTGCATGTTATTTGTTGTTTTTCCCTTGCTGCTTTTAATATTTTTTCTTTGTATTTAATTTTTGATAGCTTGATTAATATGTGTCTTGGTGTGTTTCTCCTTGGTTTTATCCTGTATGGGACTCTCTGTGCTTCCTGGACTTGATTGACTATTTCCTTTCCCATATTAAGGAAGTTTTCAACTATAATCTCTTCAAATATTTTCTCAGTCCCTTTCTTTTTCTATTCTTCTTCTGGAACCCTTATAATTTGAATGTTGTTGCGTTTAATGTTGTCCCAGAGGTCTCTGAGACTGTCCTCAATTCTTTTCATTCTTTTTTCTTTATTCCGCTCTGCAGTAGTTAATTTCCACTCTTTTATCTTCCAGGTCACTTATCCATTCTTCTGCCTCAGTCTTTCTGCTATTGATTCCTTCTAGAGAATTTTTAATTTCATTTTTTGTGTTGTTCATCATTGTTTGTTTGTTCTGTCGTTCTTTTAGGTCCTTGTTAAACATTTCTTGTATTTTCTCCATTCTATTTCCAATATTTTGGATCATCTTTACTATCATTACTCTAAATTCTTTTTCAGGTAGCTGCCTATTTCCTCTTCATTTGTTTGGTCTGGTGGCTTTTTACCTTGCTCCTTCATCTGCTGTGTGTTTCTCTGTCTTCTCATTTTGCTTATCTTACTGTGTTTGGGTCTCCTTTTTGCAGGCTGCATGTTTGTAGTTCCCATTGTTTTTGGTGTCTGCCCCCGGTGGCTATGGTTGGTTCAGTGGGTTTTGTAGGATTCCTGGTGAAGGGAACTAGTGCCTGTGTTCTGGTGGATGAGCCTGGATCTTGTCTTTCGAGTGGGTAGGACTGCGTACAGTGGTGTGTTTTGGGGTGTCTGTGACCTTATTATGATTTATGGCAGCCTCTCTGCTAATGGGTGGGGTTGTGTTCCTGTCTTACAAGTTGTTTGGCATAGCGTGTCCAGTACTGTGGCTTGCTGGTCGTTGAGTGGAGCTGGGTCTTTGTGTTGAGATGGAGATATCTGGGAGAGCTTTTGCCGTTTGATATTATGTGGAGCCGGGAGGTCTCTGGTGTACCAAAGTCCTGAACTCGGCTCTCCCACCTCAGAGGCAAAGGCCTGACACCTTCTGGAGCACCACGACCTTGTCAGCCACACGGCTTTTGGGAAGTCTGAGGTCTTCTGCCAGTGTTCAATAGGTGTTCTGTAGAAATTGTTCCACATGTAGATGTATTTCTGATGTATTTGTGGGAAGAAGGTGATCTCTACATCTTACTCCTCTGCCATCTTGAAGGTCTCCCTTTCATTTATTCTTTCTTCTCCTAGTCCCACCCTCATTAACTGGAGCTTAGACCATATCTGTCTCTGACCCCATTTTTACCCTAGCACTTTCTTCTTTATCAACACTGGCACAAAGCATTGTCAAAAGTAATAATTCTTTTTTTTTTTTTTGGCTGTGCTGGGTCTTCGTTGTGGCATGTGGGCTCTTCATTGCGGCACACAGGCTTCTTTAGTTGCAGCACACGGGCTCTCTAGTTGTGGTGCGCAGGCTCAGTAGCTGCATTGTGCAGGCTTAGTTGCCCCACAGCATGTAGGATCTTAGTTCCCCAATCAGGAATCGAACCCATGTCTCCTGCATTGGAAGGCAGATTCTTAACCACTGGACCACCAAAGAAGTCCCCCAAAAGTAATATTCTTATTCCCTTTCTCCTGCTTAGTGATTCGGTTGCTCCTCATTGCTACAGAGCAAGGAAAGATTCCTGAGAATATCATTCTAACCTTCTAGTTGTATCTTCTACTCCTTATAAATACCCGCAGCTCACAGGAAACTCTTCATTCCTCATCCATAGTTTTTGGCTTATAGTTTTTCCGATATTCTCTGCCTGTTTAAATTCTGCCCCATTCTTTAAGGTCTTTTATCAACTACTATGTCCTCCAAGAACTTTTCCTGTTTCTCATAATTAAATTGAAGTAGCATATTGTTAATCTTATATGGTGGAATCAATCATATCATGCCTTGTTTTAAATTTACCTACTTAATAAATTATAAATTCATGATGATTAGAGATTATGTATGGCTGATACATGTTATATGACAAATCAAAGGACTTTAATCAGCAATTACTTAATGAGTTCATGAATGAATGGTAGATGCTGAATTAAAATCTAGTTATTTGATTTAAACAGAGAAAATTGAGAGTTATAAAGAATGAATAGCATTTTCATTAATATTTCTTATGAATGTAGATGCAAACATCTTCAAGAAAACATGAGCACACTAAATCCAGCCACATATAAAAATGATTATACATCATCAATTAGGATTTATCCCAGGAATGCAAGTTGGTTCAGCATCTGAAAATCAAGTAATGTAATATATCATATAAGTAGAATAAAGGACAAAAGCCATATGATCATCTAAATATATGCAGGAAAGATATTTGAAAAAAATACGACACCCTTTCATGATAAAAATGATCAATAAATTAGGAATAGAAGGGTACATTCTCAACCTGATAAAGAACATATATAAAAAACTATAGCTAACATCATACTAACTGGCAAAAGAATCAATGCTTCCCTGAAGATCAGGAATAAAATAGATGTTCGCTCTCACAACTTCTATTCAACATTGTAGTGGAGGTTCTAGCCAGGGCAGTTAGGAAAGAAAAGGAAATAAAAAGTATCCAGGTTGGAAAGGAAGAAAAACTATTTGCAGATGACACGCATTCAGTGGATAAGGGATCGACTAAAATGAGTAAGGTATCCACTAAAGTGGAGAAGATATCCTCTAAAAAGCTATAATTAGCCCCAATAAACAGTTCAGCAAGGTTGCTGCTATAGAATGTCAACATATAAAAATGAATTGTAGGGCTTCCCTGGTGGTGCAGTGGTTGAGAGTCCGCCTGCCGATGGAGGGGACACGGGTTCGTGCCCCGGTCCGGGAAGATCCCACATGCTGCGGAGCGGCTGGGCCCGTGAGCCATGGCCGCTGAGCCTGCGTGTCCGGAGCCTGTGCTTCGCAACGGGAGAGGCCACAACAGTGAGAGGCCCGCGTACCGCACAAAAAAAAAAAAAAAAGAATTGTATTTCCATACATTAGCAGTGAACATCCTGAAAATGAAACTAAGAAAAGAATTCCACATCCAATAGGACCGAAAGAATAAATGCTTATGAACAAATTTAACAAAGGAAGTGAAAGACTTGTACACTTAAAACTACAAAACCTTGTTGAAAGGAGTTAAAGAAGATCTAAATGAAAGGAAAGATATCCCATGTTTGTAGATTGGAAGACTAAATATTAAGATGGCAGTATTCCTCAAATTGATCTATATAGATGCAACACAGTCCCCGTCAAAATTCCAACTGGCTTTTTTGCAGAAATTGACAATCTGATCCTAAGGTTCATATGGAAATTTATATGCAAATCATGTATCAGATATGGGATATATATAAAGAACTCTTACAACTCAATTTTAAAAAGACAAATAACTTAATTAAAAGCTGGCAAAGTAATTGAATAGATATTTCTCCAAAGAAGACATATAAAAGCAATCAATAAGCATGTTAAAGTGTGCTCAACATTATTAGTCATTAGGGAAATGCAAACCAAGAGTATAATGTGATACCACTTCACATCCTTAAAATAGAAAAGGTAATAATGAGTGTTGGCAGTATGTGGAGAAATTGGAATCCTCATACATTGCAAGTGAGCATGTTAAATATTACAGCTGCTTTGGAAAACAATTTGGCAGTTCCTTAATAAGTTAAACATAGAGTTATCATATGACTCAGCCATTTTACTTCTAGGTGTGCATACCAAGTGAGATGAAATCATATGTCCAGAGAGAAGTAGTAATCAAATGTTCATAGCAGCTTTACTCGTAATAGCCAAAAAATGAAAAGAATTCAAATATCTATCAACTGATGAAAGGATAAGTAAAATGTGGTATATCCATACAACAGAATATTATTCAGCAATTAAAGGAATGAAGTTTTGACATTTGCAGCAACATGGTTGAACTTTGAAAACATCATGCTAAGTGAAAGAAGCCCGTCATGAAAGACCATATACTTTATGCTTCCTTTATATGAAATGTCCAGAATAGGCAAATATATAGATACAGCTTAGCTATTATAAGTCATAAATCTATTTGTTATGGATTAGCTATTGCCTAGGGCTTAGGGAGAAGTAGGGAGAGTGACTACTAATGGGGTGGAATTACTTTGGCAGGAATGAAATTGCTCTAAAATTAAATTGTAGTGACACTTGTACAACCCTGTAAATACCAAAAATTGTTGAATTTTGTACTTTAGGTGGATGACTGTATTACCGTGCAATTATTATATTTTGATAAAGCTCTTTATAAAGATACAGTGAAATTCTGAGTGCAATTGATATACATTATTCTTTCAATATCTGAAAAGAGTAAAGCAAACATTACTTTTCCATTACAACTTATTTTATCATTTTGAAAATGCCTGTTGTCCCTATAAAAGCTTGAAACAGCAACTTATTGTATGTAAAGTTTAGCCATAAGTTTTCCTAGTTTCAAATAGTATATTCATAAAAATTCAGTGTACATAGAAGAGAAATAATATTTACTTTTTTTCTATACCAAAAGAAAAGTTATATGGAATATACCAAATACATGTGGTTCCTTGGCATGGGATGGAAAGAAAATATTCTATGAGCACTTTTTTAAAACAAAATTTCTTATTTTATTTGTTCTAAGTTCTCTGTAACATAATTGTTACATGGACTGCTTTTATGTATGACATGTAAATATTGGAATTGACAGAATCTCTAGGGCAATGTTCTTAGAATTCAGTGATATCTGAGATCACACTTAGCACTACTTACCAAATTATTCATTATATTCTGCTTAGAGTAAGAGTTACAGTGAATGTTGTAAATGTTGGTTGACAAATATGAGGTTATGTGGTTTGGCAGTCAGAAATCTGTCAGATGGTTTTGCTTAGATCTACTTTCCTTTAAAAAAAAACCCAAAAAAACCTGTATTCCACTTCTTCAAATTACCAAACACTTTCCAATCCTTCTCTTTCTTTACCCTCCATGGCACACTTAAAGCTCCCTCTTTTTTGACAGAGTTCTTCCTTACCATCCCGTCATCATACTCTTGCTTTTACCTTCCCTGATTCTTCCTCCCAGTCTCCTGTACTGGCTTCTCTTCCTTTGACTTTCCCTTGGATGGTGGTGGTTCTCAGAGTTCCCTCCTTAAGTGCAATTCTTTTCATTTATGTGTCTTCTTTGGAAATCTCTTTTATTGCTACAACTTCAAAAGCAATCTGCAGAGTGGGTGATAAACCACAAATATACATCTTTACCCCTTACGTTTTTTACTGAGTTTCAAATTTTTAGCTGAAGAGTTGGAATTTCTGCCTATTTCTCTTCAACATGTCTTGTTCAAGATGTCCCAAACCTCAAAATGTGTTCTTCCCTCTGTATCCCATTTCCTGTTAATAGCACTGCCATTAGCTCCCTTCTCAATCAAGCCAGAAGTCTGAGCTATTTATCTAGTGGCAAAGTCCTGTTGGATTCTCCCTCTAGAATCTCTTGAATATGAGTTATCTCCCTCATCATAAAGCTTACTTCAGGCTCTCATCATTTATCACTGGACTCTTTATTGTCTATCTACATTAAACACAAGGATTGTCTTTCTGAAATATTGATTTGCTTATGAAATGTTCTTGTTTAATTTAAACCTCTTCATAGACACCTTAAATCATTTCAGAAAAAAAGCCAAAGTTCTTGGGGAAGCTCTCATATGGCTTCAGGATTCAGCATGTGGCTGACTAGCTAAGCTTATCTTCATCAGTTTCCCAACCGTGCTGGTACACTTTCCATTGTTCAACTATGCTGTATTTTCAGATGTATTCACCCATGCTATTTTTGGCTTTTATTTTTGTTTTCGTTGTTTTTTTATTAGTCTAAAGCTAACTGTATTCCACTTGCAGCAGTAATTAGTTCAGGACTCCAGGCCTAAGTCAATGAGCACATTTTCCTGGCTAGAGGAATCATTCAAAAGAGTTAGCATGCGACTCAGTTCAGGATATTAGGAGAAAAGGGAAGATTTGCTGGGTGCTCCTGGGAAAAAGTTCTCCTCCTCTTAGAAGAGAACCACTGGAAGAGACACCCTCTCTTCCACTAGATGTCCCAGTCAAAGATCTAGCCTAGGACTGCTATAACCATTTTGCTTCTATCAGGGAAGTCAGCCTTAAGTATGACATCAAAGCACAGAGGAGAGATAGGTGAGCAGATCTCAGAGAAGCCGAGCAAGAGACATTACCTTAAAACAACCCTAAAATCCTTGCCACTTCTGGACTGCCAGATATGCAGGCTACTAAATTTCTGGTTTATGTCAGTTTGGATCAGTTTTTCTATTGCAGACCAAAGCCTCCAAACTAATAAATAAACTTTTTTTAAAAAGTTCAAGGGGAGATGGACAGAAGCATATTAGGTATGCAGAACATGAATGAAATGAATTCCCATTAAGACTGCCTTTTCCTGTGAATAGCCTTGTCCCTATTAGGCTTACTTGTTTGCACCTACATAGGCAATGTATGCTTTGTATTTGTGAAGATACTACTTGCAAATCTGATTGTGACTTATGGTCTTGAAAAACTATTATTATAAAAGAGCTAAATGCATGCATCCTTGTTAACATAAATGTCAATGCTAAATTTAAATTGATGAATAAATATTGGGCACATCGAAAGGCAGGGTTTTTTGATCAGTAAAAAAACAAAACACCAAATTTTTTAATTATTAAAATTTGAGGGGGAGCCTAGCCCAAAAATAAATGAAAAATATTCCTATTGTTCATATAGAATTCTTAAATACTTTACTGAGAGCCTTTTACATATAATTATTTTGAAGCTAACCTTTCAAGGTTCTTACTTACTTCTAAGGAGAATTGTGAAACATGGAGGTTTTGTAAAATAAAATATTTAACACAAAACCCACAAATTTAATATCATTCCATGTGTTCTTCTATGTTCCAGGGTTATTTTTCTCCACTTAAAAAAGAAAAATGGCAAACATCTTTCAATTTCTACTCTTTTTGTTGTCAGGAGGCTATTTGGAAGTAGAGCACAAAGAAGTTCTTTATTATGAAAGGAAATGGCTGAAAATAAGAGTAAATGCTTAAATTAAGGACTAAATGAAGATTCCTAATTTTTAAGAATTTGGATCAATCCTGGGCTCCATAAGTGCCTTGATTGTTGGCATAACTTTAGATGTAAGAGGATCAGTAGGAAAGTTTTGGTCCTTCACTTTTGCAGAGCTTGCTGCTTTACTGTGTGCTATTCTCTTTTTCTTTTTGTCTTCCTTATCTAGAAGTGATTATCAGTTTATTTGGTGATTAGAGTATAGCTGTTCTAGTTTCCTTTCTCTTCTGAATCCACATTCGGTTTTATTAAGATGCCCTGCACTAAGATAGCAACACAGGATGCAGCAGACCCTAATTTTGCACATATGGTTTCATTTTGTTGGATTAAATCTGATGGTAACTCTTTCACCACATTATATGTTTGCTTCTCATGTAACCAATTCATGTTAGAATTCTGAGCTCTCTAGGGGAATTGGTAGATTATGATTTGTACCACTGTGCCTTCAGTGGCTAACTGTTAAGCCTCTAATGAAGATATTATTTCAGAAAAGTCTGAATCTGGTAACTTTTTTATTAAGAACATTCCAAGAAGACACAAGCATATAGTTATTTCATGATACAGCTTGTAGGCAAGAATGACTTCTCAGTAAACGGCGGGAAAAAAGAATGAATAGAGCAATAGAGGAATTTAAGAAAGGTATTGTCAACCATTCTTTAATTGTGGGGTTTAAAATTTATTTCCTTGAATTTACAATTAGCATATAATTTTTCCTTTGCTTTCTGTTGATACACTTAAACATATATGTGTGTGTGTATATATATATGCATCTAAAAAAACTAAAACCTAAAAGCTCAGGTTCACTTTTCAGTAATCATCTATGCTTATAACTTTTATAATTGTTCCCTGTATTCACTGATCTTTGCTAGCTCTGTTCCTTAAAAAGGACAGCTAACTCCCAGGCATCTGTGGCTGGATTCTCCTCACAATGGCTCATTTCCTTTTAAATGTATTAACAAGTAGCTTCCAGTGTACCTAATTGTAGCTTTGTTGACTTTCCACCTCTCTCTGCTTATTGAACTAAAAGAAAAGTACATTAAAGCTTATATAAATGGCCAGGTTTTCTGGTTTGGGGACGGTTTAAAAGAAAGCAGACCTTTCATTAATGTGAAAGGGAGTAGACTAGTCCTAACATTGAGTAAACTGAATGGATAAGTGCAGGGAGGCACAATAGGAAAACTGGACACTTCCCAAAGCCACCCAAGTTTGCCCTTTGCCATTTTACTGTATTATTTTAGGTTTGAACTTAATTTCCAGGATGTCAAATATACCGATATTCACATGTAAGTACAAAAATGTATCCTGAAGCCAAATAGAAAAAAAAAAGTGCTTGCCACCCTCCATTGGTTCAAATAATTAATGTGAAAATTAGCTATAAATTTTTAAATGTAGTTATTTCATATTTTAAAATATCATCCATGCACGTGTTTTTTTTAAAGTCTCTAGTAGGATAATTCCCTAATTGATGTAGAATGGAAACTAAAACATTTACATCTTTACTTATTTCCAATTTAAATTGCATTTGGGGGAAAAAAAAAAGGATATAGAGTTTTGCTTTAGTTGGCCTTGTTTTACTGCCATGGGAGTTTACTTTCATCTCAGTTCCCATAGATATGTGTGAGAAATTCTTTAGGGCCTGAAACAAGAGTATCTTCAGGGTTATATGATCTGACCTAATCAACCATGAGTGCTCTCATACTCTTTTTAAAAAATCCCTTTTAAAAGCTATTTAATGAAGGCCTTTCTCAGTCATCTTCTCCTTCTTCCCCTGATTAGACGTTGATGAGTGCAGCATCATTCCTGGGATATGTGAAACTGGCGAATGTTCCAACACCGTGGGAAGCTATTTTTGCATTTGTCCACGTGGATATGTAACCTCAACAGATGGCTCTCGGTGCATCGGTAAGCCTCGTAGTTTTGAAGGCACAATACACTGTTTCTTTCTAATGACAGAACAGCCCAAACAGGTACGGAGATGGCAACGATTATAAAATGACTGGGAAAATGCTGGAAGAGTTGTTTAAAATAAACGGTACCACTATTGAGGGACTGATTGACCAGGTGCTCTTTGCAAAAACTTCAGTTTCAGAAGCCATCTGAGTTTGCTTTATGTTGTCAAAGCCATTTCTGAAATGAAGAAAGATTTCCTCAAGACATTGCTCTTGCCAAGTGTTACAGACACAAAGGCATGAGAAAGATTTTTAAAAATCTACTTTGGGAGACAAAATGTAGTAATTAAGGGTTCTTTCATTTCTATGAATCATGAATGTAGTCAGTGTCTTATTTACTTAGCACGTGTTTATTCTAGTGAAAATAGTTATTACAAAAAAGAAATCAATACCTTTAATTTTGTTTTAAGCATATTTTAATTAAAGGCATATATATTTTCATGTTCTCTTTTGTTTAGAAAGATAAAACAGTTATGTGTAGGTCATCTATTTTTGAACAAGCCTTCGACTTTAAGAGCACTAAAGATTCCTATAGTACAGGAATTAGGGAAATGAAACCAGCACCCAAAGACAGGAGTTGCTTGGTTTGCTGGAGGATGACCGTCTGGGCAATGACTGTCTCCCATCCCCACTGGGAGGGTGTGTGAGCAACTAACTTCCAGGGACTTTGTAAATCCAAAGGATGTCCAAGTGAACTGGGTTGAAGAGAGGAAATAACAGAGGGTTCAGGATGTAAGCTAGAAGTCCTAGGCCACCAGTAAAAAGTCTTGAATTCACTGGATAAAATGTGTTGATATGCCAAACACTATGCTATGGCCGTGCAACAGCAAACATGAGAAATGGAGATCCTGCCTTCAGAATACTATGGTGTCATCGTAAATAGTAATAGCAAAGTAGCAATAGCAGTCAAAGAAGAAGCTATGGTAGTGGTAGTAAAATTGACAGCTGCCATTTATGAAATACATACCATGTGTAAGGCACTGGACATCTGTATCACCTCATTATCACATAGTGGTGGGGCCTTGGGTAAGCTACTGACCTGTCTGTACTTCAGTTTCTTCTAGTAAGTGTTCAATAAAATATTTCTTATTACTTCTATTATTATCATTAGGGGAAGGAGGAGGTATAGGAGAATGAGGATGTACTCCTTAAAATAGCCCTGTGTGATAGGCATAATTATTCTGATTTATAGATGAAGGAATTGAGGTTTAGAGAGGTAAAGTGACTTACATGATGTTTCAGGGCTGACAAATGGAGCCACGATTTGAATCCAGGTCTCTCTGCACCTGTGTTACTATGGTTCTACACTGTCTCCTTATCTGCTTTAAGGTGACAGAGACCCTGTGCCTAGATATCAAGGTCTCCAGCATGAGTGGTTTCTCTACCACCACGCTGACAGTCTGCTTTGAAAAGTACAGTGTCCATTTGGAGCCTCCCTTTCCCGTTGGAGTATTATGAGATTTGAATAACAATTATTTGTTCTTCACGAATGAATCAGAGTTCTATCTTACACTAGGTAAAACATTATAGAGGCGTTAAGTCTATAAAACTGAGCAAATTAACTGTTTTTAGGGTCAGTGTTACCAGTTGGCTCACTACATAGTAAGTCTGATTCATTTAACATAGTTTAACAGAATTGAAAATTAGTAGAACTACCTATACTTGGCTTAATTTTCTTAAACTGTATAGGAAAAGAATGTGCATACACATACACACATATGTGCAGTCATCAGCTTGAAATAGGCATGAACTCAGCTCTGTTGGGAAAATGTCAGTTTGCTAGTCATCGTTGAACATCACTGGCTGGATGCCATAGACCCTGACTTCAGGAAACTTATATTCTAGAAATGGCTAGAAGAAATGTGGCTGGAGACGTAAGTGAGATTATCACCATGAAGTTCTGAAAATGCCAAATAAGATGTATATATTTTATTTGGTAGATAATGTGGAGTAATTGAAGGCCTTTGGGAGTGAACTGTACAACTAGACCAACTAGTAAGAAGGCAGAATTTGCCTTAACAAATGTTAGTGTTTTATATCAGATTTCTAAGTTGTTTCTTTCTCTCTCATTTCTTAAATTTCTAAGTCTTTCTTTAGTCAACACATGCTCTTTTTTTGTGTGTGTGGTACACGGGCCTCTCACTGCTGCGGCCTCTCCCGTTGCGGAGCACAGGCTCCGGACGCGCAGGCCCAGCGGCCATGGCTCACGGGCCCAGCCGCTCCGTGGCATGTGGGATCCTCCTGGACTGGGGCATGAACCCGCGTCCCCTGCATCGGCAGGCAGACTCTCAACCACTGCGCCACCAGGGAAGCCCAATGCATTGTTTTTTGCATTGAAAAGGAAGCATATTCTTCATCATATTTAGATAATCATGATCAAGATCCCCAGTGATTTTCTGAGGTTGTTTTCTTCAATGTCAGATATTTGGTTTACCATTAAATCATGGTAAACTCTTATCTCTTGCTTCTTTGTATAAAGTTCTCAGCCTTTACTGGACTTTCAAAGCCCTTTAGAGCCTGACCCAGCCTGTATTCAGGACTCATCTCTAACCACTTATACCTCACACTCATGTTTCTCTTATTGCAGTACATGAGCACACTGCCCACAGTACTTCCTCTGCCTGAAGCATCTTGATTTCCCCCTTCTATGCTTGTTAAAACCCAACTCATCCTTTAAGTACCCACTTAGATATAACATTTCTTTATAGCCATCCCTGTTTAACCCACATTTTCTTGTCAGGCAAAGTCAATCCGCCCTTCCCATAATATTTTTTATTTCCTTCATTTCTGGGTTTATCACAGTGTCACAGGTGTTTGTGCTTTACTCATTGGCTAGACTCTGAGCGCCATTAGGTCCTGCCTTATGCAGCTTTCTGTCCCCTGTGCCTTATGTAGTCCCTTCCTTAGAAGTTTGGGCTCAGTAAATCTTTTCTGAATGAATAGGCAAACCAGCGAATGAATGAATGAGATGACGTTGAATGTAAGAATTTAATGTTGGTTAATAACTGCTTTGCATCATTTGGCATCCTGCTGGACATGATATGATGGCACTGAGTTACAGTCCCCAATGCTCAGAAGGTGAGAAAGCCTGCTTGAGCTCCAGAGGCCTGAGGCACAGTGAGTTCTTTGCTAACCATGAGTCCCTATTCATTTCAGTATCAATATCCTGACCCAGGAATAGAGGAAAGCCCCTAAGGAGGGGAGAATGACGTTCCAAAATTGCAAAACCAATGTTAAAATTAAGTAATAAGCAGCTTAAAAATTTTTTGAATAACTATGTTTCATTTGGAATAAGTATGTGTTTTCCACATATGAAAAAAATAAATCTAGCATTTTAATATGTAAGAGATCTTTGGTTTTGATTTTTTAAAATCTGAGTCTGTATTTTCTTAGATGGAATTTATTTATGATTGAATTATATATGTCATAAATATTTCCATGCTGTTTATTTTGTAACCACATGTATGCTAACAATAATGAGTTGGATGAACTCAAAGCTTTTTCTTAAGTAAGAAACTGCGTGTTATCTGCACCTTTATTTTAAGAGTGGCACATGCTGAATGCTGCCCTAATTCCTTATTCTAGTTAATCAAAACATCTTGAATCTATACAACATTATAAAGCATCAATAAACTGCCTTTTTCTTTTATGTGTAGGAAATAGCTTTATATGGCCGGAGAGTTTAGCGGGGCATTTTAATTATAAATGAGGATAGTTTTCCCATTTCATTTTATGCTAAATATAAAAATCAAATTCTTAATTTGATTTTATCTCCTGTTTTCCATCAAGTTTTAAAAAATATTCTGGAAACAGCTCTCCTTTTTAACAAAGAGTACTAACATATGTCATTTCGAAAAAGAGTCAACCCCTACCTAATATTTTTTTTCTTAGAAGCATTTTTAATAGCACAACGTAATGACCCTTATATCATTTAGTAATTCAGTGTCATTATAATATTCATGGCATTATTAATACCTAATTTCCACGTTGCAATATAGGCAAGAAGAGTGACTGGCAGTCAACGAGTCAGTAACGATTGACAAGCAGCCGTGAGCAAGTTCTGTATGCAGGTTAACGTACCAGCTACTGTTGTGTACACAGAACTAGCAGGGACCCTATTTGGGGGACTGGAAAGTGCCAGTCAGCAGCAAGTGAAGTTCAGAAAATGAAAGTAAGCATTTAGAAGTCCTTAAGGTAATGTGATGTTGCCACAGTATCCTTGTGCATTTCCTTGAGCTTTACAAAAGTTTCAGTGCACAGTATTGCCGTGGAGTATTCTTGAGGAAACAAAACCTGAAAACATAATGTGAAAAGTAGTAACGTAAGAGAAAGTTTGAGGCAGTGGGTCGTTAATTGCTAAATAATTTCTTAGCCAATAAATGCTGTAAGTCCAAAAGAAAGTCCTGATTATTATAGTTAAAATTCTCAAGGAAGTGAGTACTGATAGAGACGTTGAAAGATGGATGGCAGCTAAACAAAGGCATAAGACTGCACTGAGCGAAGAGAAAGGTGTCAGCAGCAGTACAGATGCTGAAAGTGAGGGGGCTTGGAGACGGTGAGGAGAGCTTGTCTGGGAAAGAGAGCTGAGTAAGAAAGTAGTTGGAGACAAAACAGGACAGATGGGTTAAGATGAAGACTCTATTGCTGAGGCTCGTTAACTGCCGTGCTAAGAAGTAGCAGGTTGATCCTGAGGATGGTGGAGCCCATCAAGAATTTTGAGCAGCACAGAGACAAAAGACAATGAGGGAAGACTGTTTAAGCAAAATGAGGAAGATCTTCTGACAGTGATACAGAGTGATGGTCAGGATATGCTGTCCTTGTGCAGCACTCTATGTGATGATGGGTGTTGATTACATGTGTGTGCATGCATTTGCAATAAGTGCTTGAAGGATAAACCAAAATTCCTAAAAATGTTTAACTAATGGAGGAAGGGAGACAGGGATGAAACAGTAAACTGTATAGTGTTCGAGTTTTAACCACAAAATCATATAAAAGGCGACTGGTGGAACAGGGGTAGTAGTTTTAATTAAGAAAGAATGTCCTAGAAAGAGAAGGTTAGACAATGAGGAACACGAACTTCACTATTTTAAAGGAAGAAGTAAACCTAGGAGCCACAGTCGTTCTCTTTCTTTCATTGTTCCTAGTTCTAGTTAGTCTTGTATGATAGAAACACAAAAGCAACATGAAAGTATTTTAGGAATAGCAATCTGCAGAATTAATCGAGTGGAACTTAGGTTGGCGCCAGACTCTCAGCAAGGCAAGTGCAGGCCTCCAGGATCAGGAGCTGATGTCTGAGACAATGGTTTCTATTTACTGAACACCTACTATCGCTAGTCTTCTGACCTGAGCTAACCTCATCAGGGTTTTCTGGCTGACCCCTTCATTTTTAATAAGCAAAGCTCATTCAACAGGAGACATATTTTTTTCAAGGTAAGCCCCACCCCCATCTTTTACCAAGTTTTCATCACATTGTATAATTAACTGTTAGTTCACTTAAATCAAGTTTAGACTAAATGTCAAGCCATGAAACAAACTCTGATAAGAGTACCATTATTTTGTTTCAAGATAGATTTATATTTTAATCAGAGGAGACGGATTGCTTCCTCTTCCTCAGTGTGGCTTTAAATAAGACTGATGTAAATCTTCTTCTGGGAGTGTAGCGAGGGTGATAGGAGATTATTAGAGGACTAGACATGTTTTTGTTACTTATGACATATCAATTCTACAGTTAAATATATACCAAGCATTAGAAGGATTTTTCCTAATGGTATAATAAATACGCTTCTTCTGCCTTTGCCCCTAATAATTCCCTATTTCAAGGGATGATGTGCCTAGACAACTCTTAGCTAGTTCTATAGGGTGCCCCTTTTTATTCTTCCATATTGCACATTTCCAACACAGTACTTTCTAAGCACCGTGCAATTCAGATATGCAAAGGAAAGAACCTAACTCTCAGCCACTGTCTTCCTTTTGAAATGTATTTTTGGAGAGACCTTAATTGTGAGACATCACACTACATGTGTCTGTATCTCATCCTGATATGTTTTTGATGCAAAGGATTAGAAGTAGATTGTTTACCTCCCTGATGTTATTAGAAGAGACTAATTATAGAATTTATGGGGAAAAGTTATGATTTACTTTCCAGTCTTCTCTTTCTGCCCCTCCACCCTCTCAACAATGACATGGTTTCCTCCAACACATCTTATAAGACTGAGTAGAGGTTTCCAAACTGTGTAGGACAGAAGTTAATTATGTTTATTGAATTTGAAGACCCCCTCTTTAATATCAAAAATGTTTTCAGAGCCACATGACGATAACCCAATATCTTTGAGAAAATACATAATGAAAAAAAACTACTGGACATTTAGTAATAATTTTAAATGAATTTGTATTTTATTAGTCACAATGGAATCTCCATCAGTGGGAACCATAGTAGTGCCTATATATTATGAGGCATTTTCATTTGCATTGCAGTGTTCAGTGTAAGTATAAATTTGTGGAGCCCTCACAGTGACATTGCAGACTCCCAAAATCTGAGACTGGTACAGATTCCTGATGAGCCCCTACTCATTTTTTTAACATATTACCTTATTTTCAGTATGGTATTGTATTTGACACATGAGTTGTTTAGAGGTGTAAGGAGTTTACTTGGTTTGCAAATCTCCCATGTTGGCTTGAAAAAGTTTTGTGTTTTCTCCAGTTGTTGGATAGATATGAGGTCAAACTTGTTAATTGTACTGTTCAAATTTCCTCTTGAGCTGTTAGATTTTATCTACTGTGTCTATCAGTTACTGAAAGAGTTGTATAAATGTTCCACCTTGGTAGTGGATTTCTCAGTTTCTCCATGTGGCCCTTTAAGCTTTTGTTTTATGTATTTTGATGCTATGTTATAAGGTGATGAATGTTTAAAAGTATTATATTTTCCTGGTGAATTGAACCATTTATTGATGTATATTGATTCTCTAAAGTTTTTTTTCTTTTCTTCTTGGTCTGTTTCTAAATATTTTCTCTTGGTTCATTTTATTTCATATTATTTGGCATCACATTTTGTGAGTTGGAGAGGAAGGTTTAAATATATGCCATTTGGATATGTTTCCTCTCAATCTTTCTGCTTCCTTTTGTCTTAAATATGCTTCTTTAAACAGCCTAAATCTAAATTTTGGGGGGCATAGTCTTAAAACCTTTGTCTTTTAAATTGAGATTTAAATTCATTTGTGTTTATTACAATAACTGATATATTTGCTTTTATTTCTATTATCTTCTTTTTTGCTTCCCATTTATCTTGCCTTTTTGTTACTTTCTCTTTCTTGCTTTCTTTTGGATTTATTCAGGCTTCCTGCCTTCCATTCTTCCACACCCCATTCTTTTTCCTCTATTGTTTAGAAATACGTAGTTTATTTCTGTGGTTTTAGTGGTTATCCTAGCTGTATGAAGATGCATATGTAACTTAAAGCCTAGAATTAATCTGTATTTTTACCCACATCTAAAAAATAAAAGAATATTAGAATGGTTACACTTTGATCTCGCCCTTCCAATTTAAGAAATTCTAGTCAATTGTCACTCCCCGTTTGCAACAAATTAATCATTATTATTATTGTTTGATATTTTAGTACTTGTCCATGTATCTAACAATATTTTCCCTCTTTATTCCTTCATACATTTCAAACCTTCCATTGGAATTATTTTCCTTTTTACCTAAAACACCTCTTCTAAAATTTCCTTTAGCAAGAACCTTTTGGTAGAAAATTATCTCTGTTTGTGTTTTCCTGAAAATGAACTTAATTTCCCTTTGGTTTCTTGGGGTACAGAATTTTAGGTTGACAGTTATTTTATCACAGCATACAGAAGATACTATTCTATTGTGTTCTAGCATCCACTGGTGCTATTAAGAAGTCGGTGATTGATTTAAATATCATTCCTTAGCCAATAATCTGTCTTTTCTTCCTAGCTGTTTTTAAGATCTTCACCTTTTCTTTGTTGTTCTGCAGTTTCACAGTGATATGGATAGCTGTGGATTTCTTTTTATTTTTCCTACTTTGGATTTATTGGACTTCCTAGATCTGAGGTTGTCCTGCAACATCATTAGAAAGTTGTAAACTAGTATCTGTTGACTATTGCCTCCCCACAACTGTCTGCTTATGACACTTTCTAGTACTCTTATTAGATGCAAATTACCTTTTCACCCTCACCTGCATACTTCTTAACCTCTTCACAACATTTTCCATCTCTTTGACTCTCTGAACAACACTAAAATAATATATTCAGCTATATCCTCCTGCTCAGTAATTCTCTTTTCATCTATGTGCAATACACTGCTTAATATAGTCACTAAGCATTTTATTTCAGTTATGATCATTTCATTTATAGAAGTTTCACTGAAGTCTTTTACATCTTTTCTTTCATTGTTTATGGGCTTGTTTTTACTGTTCTCATTTTTAGATTTTTAATTGCCTTAAACAGATTAAAGATGATTTCATTATTAATTAATATTTAATGAATCATCATTAATCAAAAACAATGATTTTCAGAATTGGTTTGACCATTCCAGTATCTGAAACCTGCTGTTTATTCAGCTAGTTTTTGTTCATTGAGCCTTGTTTCTCTGTGCGTTATTTACTTACTTATTTAGTTACTTTACTGTTAGCTACTCCTTTTTTTCCTAGAACTTTATCTATGGGAATTCTTTGAGACCTATGTCAGTATTAAGTCCTCAATTGTATTGGTTTTTGCGAGTTACTTGGAATATCCCTACCTGGAGACCTCTTTAATGTTATATTCTTCCTTTGAAGTTTTTCAGAACACAAACTTAATGTTTTGACATCAAAGCTGTCTGTGTAAGAAAGAGCTTTTGGTTTCATATTTTTAGGAAGAATCTTTTTTTTCCTCCACCCAGCACTGAGGTATAAACAGGCAAGTCTCTTAGCTGCCTTCCTCTACATTAGCCACATAACAAGGATATAGCTGTTTGGGACTCCTACTTTATGAGGGAGTTTCCTATTACATTTTGCATTAACGAGGTGAATCTGGGCTTTTATATCTTAGGCTCTAACCCCCTGTGAAATTATCAGAGTTGAAAATCAAAATCTCCAGTTTTGCAGAAGCCCTAAACCGAAAGCTAGGAGTGCACTTACCTCCTCAGATTCCTGTTTTCACTTCATTTTGAGACTCTGTTTTTTTCCTTTGATGTCAGCAAGATGATGTATTTTTAAAGATAATTTCTCATATTTTATCCAGGGTGTTTCAATTGGGAGAGACACTCAGGGTAGCTAATACACCATACTGCTGGAAACAGAACATATATTGTTTTATTTAATTCTCCCATCAGCCCCGTTCCATAAAGAAGAAAAGATATGTTACAGAATCAACAGTAATAATATTTTGATGTAAACCTAGGTATCCTGACTAAAAGCCATGATGACTCTTCTTCTTTTTTTTTTTTTTTTTCCAAATCTTATGGTACAGCCTCCTCCTTACAGAGCCTTGAAGAGATCAATACAGTCAATGTACCATGTAGCCCTGAATGTGTTTTGTAAGAGTGATTACTGTAAAGAGCTTAGGACTTTCTTATCTTAATTTGCATCCTATTCTTGAGGAGTGTAGCAATCAAGTAAATCTAGGAATATGATACTTTGAGTTCCTGGAATGAATATCCTAAAAACTATTTTCCTGGATCATTCTTGGGAGTAGAAACCTCTCTGTGAAATTATTCCCAGTGACAGCCTATCCAAGCCCAGCTTGTAACGTTTATGAAATGTCTGCAGTGCCTTTAAGTATGCACACATACATCACATTTAGTACTTTGCTCTTGGGCATACTGGGTTTCTTTTGGGAAATGGAAGGCATTCTGATTCTTACATGGAGTACTTTCAAACCAATTCTTTAACAATAACATAGAAGCAACCTGAGGTATACTTTGGACCATTCGAGGAAATAATATATTTATTTTAAACTCAATATCTAGTGTAAAAAATTTAGGCCTTCCCTATTAATAACATTATTTGTAATTAATGGTTTCATCTTCATCAGTGACATGCAGCTCCTGTTTTCTTCTTGTCACAGACAAAACTTCTTGGAAGCATCTAGATAAAAGTTAAATAATATATAGTGAAACTAGACTTACATTTTTTTGACTCTCTGAATAAAATCCGAAAGTCCTTCCCTCATGGTCTGTAGGGCTGTGCATACTCTTGCCTTCTGTACGCCTCTGAGCTCAGGGTCTTCCACCCCCCCTTCTGCCTGCTCTTCTCCAGTCACATGGGTTCCTCGTTTTTCACATATGTCCTTCTTTCAGGTAACTGTGTGGCTCATGCTCTCATCTTATTAAAGTCTCTTCTCGGATGTCACTGTCTCAAAGGAGCTGTTCTGCTCAACCTTTCTAAAATAGCACCTGCATCAGATGGATACTACTGGGTAACAAATAACCACAAAAGTCTCAGTAGCGAACAACAGTACATGTCTGCAGGTTGGCTGGGTGACTAATTGACCAGTCTAGGCTGAGACTGGGTTGTCGCTTTCCTTCAAGCTCTGGGTCTGTCTGGGTGTGGCTTCTCACTGCAGTGTTGGTTCATATCTGCTTCACATCTTTAATTTTGTATGCCATGGCATAGGTGCTCAGTGAATATGTGCTTGGTAAATAAGTAAAGGAATGAATAAATGTGATAGAAATTAAACGAATGAGTAGATATAATCGAAATTAAGTAAAATAATTCCCTTCGCTTAGCATCTCCTAACATGTGAAATAATTGATGTGAACCCCAGGTAATTCTGTCATGTCTTCTATTTAATTTTCATATGTTCAGATCAGAGAACAGGCACATGTTTCTCCGGCCTGGTGAATGGTCGCTGTGCACAAGAGCTTCCGGGCAGAATGACAAAAATGCAATGCTGCTGTGAGCCCGGCCGCTGCTGGGGTGTTGGAACCATTCCTGAAGCCTGTCCCATCAGAGGCTCTGGTGAGCTGCTGGCTGCAAGTTCCTCAGGACAGACAGTGTTAGGAAAATTAGTAACAATAATGTACTTTAGTGTTTCCCTTAAAGACAAGTCATGTTTGCATTCCTATTAGTGTCTTCAATATGACTTGGGTGTTTTTTTGTGAGGGTTAGGGTGGCATTGGTTATTGGGATCAGTTTTTATTATATCCATTTTGTTAATATTAGAAAATATCCTAAAAACTGATCATTACTTGACTTTAAGCAAGAAGTTTTAATAATTATCTGGAATGTCAGTATTTCAGTTCAGTTCTAAAACCTCCTAATCTTCTATCTGAAGCTTGAATAACAAAATTTGGCCTTCATTTATACTTTATTTCAGGAATGCCCTTAGCTTATAGTGTCCCAGTCCTTAAAGATATGTCCTCTCTTTTCTAATGACCTTAAAAATTAAGAATACAAGGGTAGGAGGATACGTCTCGTTCACTTTGCTATATTAACTGCTGTATACCTGAAGCTATACTGCGAAATTAAGGTGAATGAGAAGCAGTTCCTCTTGTTAATATAATATGAATAGTAAAGTACAATTAGTGTTTATCACGTAAAGGTATGTTGATAATATGTTATTATATTATCTTCATGTTATATTATAAATACTATGAAAAATAATAACACTTTTTGAAATATGCTTATAAAGATATGTATCTATATGTACTATTATGGAGAAAAAAATTAAGGCACATTCTTCCTAAATCTCTAAGCCGTGAAATTCCAGAATCGAATAGTAAAAAATTTTAAAAAGCAGAGTTAATGCATAGTATATAATTTTGGAAACTCATCGTTCCACTAGTAGTATATAATAGTAATGTCAGTACTCAAACAATTGCTTGAGCTAAATAGTTTTCACTTCTTCTTATATAGTGCCCTAATTCTGAGAACAGTTAAGGAAATAAGGCAATCACTATATTCTTGCTTCTTTTCCCTCAGCTTTGATACTTGGACAAATAATGAGCAGATTTAAAAGTTTACTAACTACTGTCTTCTGTTAAAAATCCACATTAGAAAAAAATTATTCTGAAGCCATATTAATCCCTTAAAGAGAAGAGAAGAGGTAGGAAAAATGTGTAGTACAATACTGATGGAGATTTAAGTAAAACCAAATATACAGAATGAATTACTTAAAGGTTTAATTTTCATCCATTCAAGTAAATTTCTTGCATTTACAGTTATATCTGGAATTTTATGAGTTGCACTTAGGGACATAAAATCAAAATGTATAGATAATTCTTTGGTTATGCAACTCAGTTAAAATATGGTATACATATTTTAGTTTTTTCTGAAACATCTGTATCTTTTTCTGCCACTGCTAGCATTGAAAATGTTTATTAAGATAATAACTTACTTATTCATATCATCAAGTGAGGATAACCTAAAATGATTATTACAGTACACAAATTGCCTTTATTATGCAGAAATCCATTTATTTATGGTTAACTGTACTTTCTTCTCTTTTAGAGGAATATCGCAGACTTTGCATGGATGGACTTCCAATAGGAGGGATTCCAGGGAGTGCTGGTTCCAGACCTGGAGGCACTGGGGGGAGTGGCTTTGCTCCAAGTGGCAATGGCAATGGCTATGGCCCAGGAGGGACAGGCTTCATTCCCATTCCTGGAGGCAATGGCTTTTCTCCTGGTGTTGGGGGAGCCGGTGTAGGGGCCGGGGGACAGGGGCCCATCATCACTGGACTAAGTGAGTGTTCACTTTGTGTGTAGACTCTTTGGTTTTCCACCTTAAATAATTTTATATCTAACTTTTTTTCCAAAGTATGTTTGTGTCTGGGTGTGTGTGCAGAAACTTATTTCAAGGTCTAAAACATAATATAGTAAAACAGAATCTTAGGAAAGTATTATTTTTATGCTCCATAAACTTTCTAACTTGGAGAAAAGAATGAGTGACCCAGGTTCTCTTTGAAAATAGAGATGAGAGCGTGGTAATATTCCAAGTCCAGATGACACCATTAAAGATCACGTTTTTCGGTTCCAGTGTATTTCATTTGGCGCTTGCAGCTGCCCTGATCATACACCCTTTGAATTGTTTTCCAGAACCATCTCTCAACTGAGATAAACTGAATAAGTCTTGCTCTGTGCCTATACAAATATTATAACGAAATATCTTTCTTTTCTTCGCCCTCTTTTGTTGAATAACTTAAGAAATTGAGAACTGCCAGAATTGGCATTGGTGTGCTTGACATTTAAGTTCATTCTTTTTAAAATAACTGTTCTTGCTAATAATATTTAATGATGTCCTACAGTGTTATGTTTATTCTTTTTGGCATATTGCCTATTTACTATATCTGAATATTCAACTACAAAATAAAAAAAGAAATGGAAAGCATTCAAATGTACAGTAGAACATTCCTGAAATTTTAAAAAGACACCATTATGGGCAAAGTTTCCAGATGTGTAGCTTAACAAATGCAAGTTACAACCATGTGTCTCAAGAATAGTTTTTAGATTCTCAACATTAAAGTTTTAATAAAATATAGAATAATGTGGGCTTTTGATATGTACACCTAAATAATATACTATTAAATATCCTCTTAAAAATCGACTTTAAGAAAAGTAATCCATGTTGGAATGATGAAATATCATTTGTGCTCTAATTTTTCCATAGCTATTCTGAACCAGACAATAGATATATGTAAGCACCATGCTAATCTCTGTTTAAATGGACGCTGCATACCTACTGTTTCTAGCTACCGATGTGAATGCAACATGGGTTACAAGCAGGATGCAAATGGGGATTGCATAGGTAAGCTCATGCTTCTTTAATTCTTGGTTTTCTAATAGCTTTTAGACTACAGGAACAAGTTGGGCTGAATATGGTTTTTAAAAAGTCTTTTGAAGTAAAGCTAATTTCCAAACGGTCTCTCCTGTGTGCATGCTCTTCCATGTGCTCCCTTAACCTACTGCTGAGCTGGACCACTTCAAGACTCCCCTTCCCCTTCTGGTCCTAAATGTTGTGATTTCTGTCTCTGCTTCCCCCTTTCCTTCCTTCTTAGCCGAGCAACACTGGATATACGGTGGCATCATTAACATGCAAGAGAAGGTGGAGTTTGGGAGGAAGCGGTTGATGAGTCTCTTTTTGAGCATGTTGAGTTTTAGGTGTCTCTGGTACTTAATTATAGAGGTCTCAAGCTAAGAGGAGTGTTCAGGACTAGAGTTAGAGATTTAGTAGTCAGTAACATACAGGTGGTTATTAGAACCATGAGGGTGAATATTGTCAGCCAGGCTGAACAACAGGAAGAGTAAAAAGATAACAGGAGTAGTGCAGCTGGGACCCTGTGTACCAGCAACATTAGTAATAATGTTGGAGAGGTGGCAAAATAATCTTGAAAATACATGTCACTGAAGCCTTGAAACGGTATGCTTTCAAGAGAAAAGGAACGTCAAGTGTCAAGTGCAGCAAAAAAATCAAATACAATGAGGACAAAACCACTGTTGTATTTGGCAATGAAGAGTTTTGATGATCTTTTAAGGGTAGTTTTAGGACCATGGGGATTGAACCGTTTTGAGGTTATTCTTTTATTTATTCATCTTATTAGCAAATAATCATGTATGTGTTTTGTAATTAGCATAACCCTAAATACCAGGTTTGGGTTCAGGTCTTCTGTTATAAAATATAGATGAGAGGCCAGGAACAGAGACAGGTAGTATCACAATTTTCCCAAGTAAAATTGAAAACATCTAAGTGCACTATGACTATGAAAAAAATGTAAACCAAATATGCTTTGGAAAAACCAATCATTCTAAACTGTGTACAGAGATACAAGATCAGAATGATTAAATAAAGCTTAGCCTAGGGTCCCTATATACAGGTGCACAGGTTTTGCACTGCCCAACTGTAGAGGGTACCATTCACATAATCTAAGTAAATAGCACACCCCAGGGTTGTGCAGGGTTTAACCATATGCATCAGTCCTGCCTTAGCACATACTACTTGGTGCTTGTTTAAGTGATAGACCACGTGTTTATTTTTGGAACACCAGGACATAATGATATATTTATTCTACTTATATGACTTAAGAATGATTTTACTGCCAGAAAATATGATTATAAGTATACAACATACAAAACATCCCCTCTTGCACATACATAAGCAGTTACAATCTATCAAACTGAAATTTGATTGACTATTTTTGTTTTGCTATTAATATTTGCTGTTCATGTATCGCTGCATGATTCATCAACCAACAAATAAAAATAGGCCATAAGTTTAAAATTTTCTGTAAAAATTATCCAAAGACCTCCATTTAGTTCATGTTAGTACCCAGGTGAGTTTGTAACTCAAATCCTATTTTGGAATAGTAAGAAATAATATGTTTCTGTTGAGCAAAGGTAATCTTACAGCCCTTGAAAATTAAAAGTGTTTTCTAAGTTGGAATATAAAGTACTTTTCAAGGGTAGACATTTCTTACCCCAGTAGTATCTGAGAATTTAACCATTTTGTTAATCAGTGTTTCTCAATTACTTCATTTATTTTAGGAGTTTAAAATCCTTATGAATTTTGCTTAAAAATATTCAGTCCTCAGTGAAAACAGAGGAAGGAATCAAAGTGTACAGACTGTAATATTTAAATTCTGTTCCTCTATACAAGGCAAAACAAAGGTGATCATTTGGAGGTAATAGACATTGAGACTCAGAGTAAAGGAAAAGCATGAAATATACATTTCAGAATGTGGCAGTGGTCTTTTGTGATTAGCCTAAAACTTAAAATCTTAAAATAATCCTGGGAAACAAAACAAACAAAAAAACAAATGGGATTTTAAAATCATATGGAATTGTGAAGTCACTAATAGTTTTTGGTGATTGTTTTCACTTCCGAAGAAGAAATAAATAAGTGAAGTACTATATCTTCTCTGTGTGCTGTAACCTTGGTGAGGTCCCTAAGGGGCTAAGGAAACCAAAATGAATCAGGGCTGTAAATGGCAAAATAACTGGCAGAACTGTCATAGCAATGAGGGACCTTGGGAACAGGTTCTCAAGGGGAGGAAAAGGTCCTGAAAAGTGACCCTGCTTCCCAGAAGGTTTATCTAAAAAGAGGGGGTTGGGTGCATGGTCTCTCATGTTCTTCACTAGAACAGAGCTTTACAATGACGCGTCTAGAAAGATACATCTATGACACCTTTCTAATCGTTGCATTTCGATGTTGGGTACACAGAGAATTTAAGGGATCTTCAGCATTGCCTATTGAAGGTAATGTTGCCAGTTGGACAGACCATTAGTTATGCTTGATATGCTTGCTAATGCTCTAAGCTCTGTCTTTTCTCATATTGCTTCATTCCTTTGGCTCAGTGAATTGATTTTATCAACCAAAAGCATAAATGTGAGTCTTAATGTGCTGAAGGCATCTTTGGATGAATTGAAAAAGTATTTAATCCTGTTTTCCTTTGTCGTTTTTATTTCCTATGAGATTTTTTTTTCCTCCTTTACCAGAGAGGGTTTAATTGCATTCAGTCTGAGTGTATATATCAGTGAAGCTGGTGAGTTTGGTAGAGTACAGTTCCTCTTTTAAGAACATCTGTGAAAGGAGTAATCTGTCTATTAAAATGGTAAACCTGTGAATTGACTTTATTGTTGTGTTCTCCAATTTAGCTGAAATTGTATATGTTAATGGCTTCTCATGTATATGAAATGGCAAGTCACTATGCCTAACCAGTCAGCCAGGTTTTTAACTCTGCAGCATTCAAAATAATATTTAGTGGGCATTGCTGAAATAAGATGAATTAAACTTTTTCTAACACTGGCAAACTTGATTTCTCTGGGATTTGACTAATCTTCACTGTCTAGTCAGTTGTTTGGTTGTGCAGTCCTTGAATTCTGTGATGGGTTTGCATTTAATCAAGGCTTAGAGAACCTGAAGGAAAGCAGTGATGTTTCTCACACTTGGGACCAGAACTAGTATTTGCGTAAAACTTGGCTTCGTACAAAAAAATCCCTGTGCCAATTTTAAGATCCTAAAGAAACCAGAAGCTACTGAATGTAATAGACTTTGTTTTACTTAATTTCCATTTTTTACCCCATCCTTTGTTTTTTACTTCAAAATATTATCCAAGCCTTGATACATAGTTACATATATATAGTTGAGTTCACAAAAAATAATTAACAAAAAATTCCATAATTTGTCTCTTTTTTAAAACTAGTAGAAGTGTCAACATGTAATATAAATATATATCTTTAAAAACCTTTAATTATCTTCTGATTCTGTACTAAGCTTTAAAGAGGCTATTAACTTGCCCAGATTACTTAGATAATAAGCATTTTCTAGTGTATTGGAACCGTGGCTGTGTCTTTCCCAAGTCCATGGTTTTAATCATTGGGCATTACTCAGATTGAAAAGTTGTTATTTCTTGATTAAAGCAAATTCCCTTGTACTCTCCAATAGGTGTTATTTTTGTAAATCTCCAGACTGGCCTCTGTAGTTGAAGAAAGGAATTTTTATTCATTTATAAATACTCTGATATTTAGACTATTACCACTGACTGGCCTTCTCTCAAATTTGGGAGGCCTAAATGTACTTTAAACAAACATTTCTAGAAATGGAGTGAAGTCTATAATGGTTTCTTTTGCTACTCACAGATGTTGATGAATGCACATCGAATCCCTGCACTAATGGAGATTGTGTTAACACACCTGGATCCTATTATTGTAAATGTCATGCTGGATTCCAGAGGACTCCCACCAAGCAAGCATGCATTGGTAAGGCAGTTTGCTTTCACATATGATGATGTTCCATGAAATATAGTGACCCAGGCTGTTGAGGTTAAAAATGAATTTATTAAAATAAGACATGGAATGAAATAAGTGCTGTTACATTATTACAGATTTACTTTATGCTACCCTCAAAGTGCTCTCTTCAAACATAAACACTTTTTGCATGTGTAACACAGGCAACGTGGTATCTGGCTTCACAAAAAAAAAATTCGGTTTCTCTTCCTTCCCTAGAACACAGCTTCCTTTCTCCAAGTAACATCAGTAGCATTACTGCTCTCTGATTAACGGAGCTTAAAATTTATTGTCGTTTTCAACTACTCTTTCTTTGTACCTCACACATAGTCGGACACCAAATCTAACCTGCTCTTTTTTTTTTTTTTTTTGCGGTACGCGGGCCTCTCACCATTGTGGCCTCTCCCGTTGCGGAGCACAGGCTCCGGACACACAGGCTCAGCGGCCATGGCTCACGGGCCCAGCTGCTCCGCAGCATGTGGGATCTTCCCGGACCGGGGCACGAACCCGTGTCCCCTGCATCGGCAGGCGGACTCTCAACCACTGCGCCACTAGGGAAGCCCCTAACCTGTTCTTTATTCACAGTTTCCTTGCTATGCCCACCATCCTCGTCCAAACCTCTCCCTCACTGCTGATTCATCCCAGAATTCTTTTAGCAGATGACTCTGCTTGTCTTCTTTTTCATTTCCTATTCATCCCCTGGCAGTTACTTGAATCACTTTATTCCAGCAATTTTTGTCATGTAGCTCTTAATCCAGATATTCTGTAGTTACTTCACTCTTACTCAAATCCTTGCTGACTTTTTTTTAAATTAATTTTTGTTGGAGTATAGTTGATTTACAATGCTATGTTAGTTTCTGCTGTACAGCAAAGTGAATCAGTTATATATATACATATATCCACTCTTTTTTTAGATTCTTTTCCCATATAGGTCATTACACAGTATTGAGTAGAGTTCCCTGTGCTATACAGTAGGTTCTTACAACTTATCTATTTTATATATAGTAGTGTGTATATGTCAATCCCAATCTCCCAATTTATCCCTCCCCCTGCTTTCCCCCTTGGTAACCATCAGTTTGTTTTCTACATCTGTGACTCTGTTTCTGTTTTGTAAATAAGTTCATTTGTGCCATATTGTTTTTGGATTCCACATATAAGCGATATCACTCGCTCTGACTTTTAGGTCTTCCACCCCTATGTCAGAAGCAACTGCACCGGTAATTCCAGCTGCACTGTCCACCCTTTCCTACATTCACTGCACATCCATTTCATTTTTCTCTTTCTTTCCCTCTTCAGCTATTATAAGTGAGGGCTGTAAAACTGCATAAACCTACGTATCCAAGAAAAAAAGCTATAGTGAGAAATGAAAATTTTGCTGAAGAAGCAACACGATCTTGAATATTACATGTAAAAATAAACTAGATATTTAAAATTACATTTATTGTTTTATTGTCTTTGTCTATAATTATTTTAAAAGACTAATATTTGGCTATTGTTAATTTTCCCAGACATTGATGAATGCATCCAGAATGGGGTTCTTTGTAAGAATGGTCGATGTGTGAACACAGATGGAAGTTTCCAGTGCATTTGCAATGCTGGCTTTGAATTAACTACAGATGGAAAAAACTGTGTTGGTATGGAAATTGCCTGCTCCCTTGCAAAATATTTTTTAAAGGATATACATTTTTATTTAGAACCATATATACTATTTTCATGAAAGCTCACACAACACATATGTGAGAGTTGTTCAGATGACTTAGGTAAAATATAAATACATTTAACATAAGACTGTTAACGTGAAGGGACAGGTTTTTTGGAAATGTCATAACAAATGAATAATTTACTACTTCTGGAAATTTTCTGTGTGGCATATGTTTAATTGTAAGTAGCAGCTGTTCTTTGTAATTATTAGCACCTACTGTATTTTGAATGTTGGGGTTATAACACTGACAAAATAGAAAAGGCCCACCTCCAATCTGGGGAAACATAAAAAAGTTTGACATATGTGATAATCAAATCTCTAAATTTTGGTCCTGGTGATGTCTAACAGTGTAGTAAATATCAATACTCCACAGAAATATTCTATTTGCACAGCAACATGTATTTCACCAACTAATGAAAGTCCAGATCATTTCACTTGCAGTGAGGTTGTCATTGCTTTATTCTCTCATACAATATAAACATCCCCTGAAATCATATTAACTTTTTTGGTCATCAAAATAAAACACTACTCATGTGGTTTTAATAGAAACTAAGCACAAAGGTTCCTTAATTCTTTTTCTTTATGTCCCTTACACTAAAGGTCCTTCATGTTTTCTACACTATTTGCCCTCAGTCAGTTGGCATTCATAAGAAAAAAAATCCATGACCACATGCCTCACTTATGCAGTAGAATATGACTAGTGATTGTTTGTAGAAAGAGGGGGAACTGGTTTCCTCAAGGCCAGTGGTGTAATTCACATTCTCCTTCTGCAGATCATGATGAATGTACAACTACCAACATGTGTTTGAATGGGATGTGCATTAATGAAGATGGCAGCTTCAAGTGCATCTGCAAACCAGGATTTGTCTTGGCTCCAAATGGGCGTTACTGCACTGGTATGTATGGCTTTGAGATAGGAAAGTAACCATGATTGAAACCATCTTTTTTATTTAAATCAATCATGCAAGAATTACTTCAGTTTCTTCATGTGGATTTTGTATTATTCACATCTCTTGCTAATTCAGTACGGCAGGTGTCTGAAGTTTCCTAGAAAAACATACACTAAATATGTGGTTTATGGAACACTAATATCTTTACAAAAATAATAATGGCATAGGAAGAATTAAGGGAATAACAGATTGGTTCTAGCAAGTCTTGGAAAAACAATATAGAAATAATTTCTGTCTACTCTTTGCCTCAATAAAAAAGAGGAAGAAAAAAATCTTGTGTTCTCAGAGCTAGATTTTCCACTGTCATTCATTACTGGTTTTGCATTATATCTTTTCCATAAGCTAATCCACGGATCATTTGTTACTATATCATTACCTAAAAATCTTAGATTGATTTCGTGAAGAAGTAATTTGAATAATCCTAGCAATTGTTTTGTTTATAAAACCCTTTTGAAGGCCGAGCTCTAGCGATAACTTTAGGAAGCAAAATGTATGACTCTTGGAAATAAATAAGACTGTATTATGTTTATACTCACCATTGGAATTTAGTAAGATGGAACAAATTTTGCAGTTTTACTTAAAAACAAGTTATTTACAGTTTTCTTCTTTTAGACAAAATTAACTCCATGAATGCTTTCTGCCTTCAATTATACAAACTTATCTGAATACCAAATAATACTCATAACCAATCCCTGTAATTTCAGTGAAATTCTGGGGACAGTAGAGAGTGAAAAATCAAGCCCAATTCTTGTATTTCTGAATAAAAGTAGTTTCTTGACTATTCAGGAAAGGGGAGTTCAGTATTAAATAGAAATATTATAGCTTTGCTGATTGAACTCATGCATGGGATGTCATCTCAAGGTTAGCTGACTTGGATTAATCACAGGATATGAGATTAGCATTCTGTTCCAGTGTGTAGCATGACATTACAGCATGTAACATTTTAGCATTTCTTAAGAAACTTAAGTACACATATAAAGATCACCTAAATCTCACCAGTTCCTGCTTTATTGAACTTTTTATTAATATTTTAATTACAAATGCTGTAATCCATACATTTTGAAATGCTCATGATTTGGCAGCCCCATGTTTGGAAGGCTGTTTCCCTTTGGGGGAAAACCATTTAATGGTGGATTACAGTTCATAAATTCAAGCAATTGAATTGAAAATTACAAGGGAGACCCCAAATTATTTTGTTATTATGAACTAATTGAATTAAAATTAAAACAGCATCTAGTTAGAATTTTATGTGTGTGTAACTAAAAGTTAAATACAAACACTGACCTCAGTTTGAAGAATTTGTTTCACTTAACTAATTTGAGTTAAATATCATTTAATATTAAGCTGAATTGCCAAATAAATAATGAAAAATGAATTTGTGAGACTCTTCTAAGTGGTAAAATGAGGCAACTTTCACTCAGTCTTTCTGAAAAATATGTTTGAAAGAATTGCATTTGTGTATAAGATTTGTTGTCACATCTGTGTGTTCATCCACAAATTATAAAATTGAAAACAAAATGTTGATAATGTAGAGTGGTGGCAACAGGTGAACTCTGTAGTAAAGTTAAATTTACCCAGTAATGGCCCGGCTTGTGTTTCCTTCTGGGCAGATATTGATGAGTGCCAGACCCCAGGAATCTGCATGAATGGGCATTGCATCAACAATGAAGGGTCCTTCCGCTGTGACTGTCCCCCAGGCCTGGCTGTGGGTGTGGACGGACGCGTGTGTGTTGGTAAGTGAAACATTCTGTAATGGCCCCACTGACCAAATGATCTTTGAAAAAGGGATAAAGATATATCCATACAATGGAATCATATTCAGCCGTAAAAAGGAATGAAGTAGTGATACATACGAAAGCATGGATGAACTTGAAAACATTACACTAAGTGAAAGAAACCACACATAAAAGACCACATAGCGTACGACTCCAAATGAAATATTTGTGAAAGTCAAATCTGTGGAGACAGAGCAGATTAGTGGTTGCTTAGAGCAGAGAGGGTGAGGGTGGTGGGAGAAGGGGTTGATCACCAAAGGCATTTTTGAGGTGGTGAAATGTTCTGAAATCAGCTAGGATGATGATCAACTCTGTGAATATGCTAAAAACTATTGAATTGTACACTCTAAAAGAGTGAATTCTTTGTATGTGAATTATATATCAATAAAGTGGTTTAAAAAAAATGGACAAAGAACCTGGCTAGCTCCCTTCAGAAGCCTCTGATGAGATGCAAGTCAGAAATGCTGGAGAAGGAAAAAAAAAATTGTCCTTTACCAGCATTCTTCATAGTGTTAGATAACCACATCTCTAAATACAATGGATTTATATTTTATAATTAATAACAAATAAGACTTGAAATGGGTACTGTAGTTATATCTAAATAAACTCTTGTTTTTAGCCCAAGAAAATCTATTTATTTATTTATTTATTCCATCTGAGTTTTAAAAATGTTTTTAAATTTTATTTTTATACAATTTTAAAGGTTACTTTGCACTTACAGTTATTACAAAATATTGGCTATATTCTCCATGTTGTACAATTATCCTTGAGCCTATCTTATACCCAACAGTTTGTAGCTCCCACTCCTCTACCCCTCTATTGCCCTCTCCCCCTGCCCCCCCCTGGTAACCACTAGTTTGTTCTCTATATCTGTGAGTCTGCTTTTTTTCCCAAACAAAATTTTAAATGTAAATAATTTATACAATAGAACTTCGACGTATATCAAAAGCTAGAAATGTTTCTAAATAGTTATTCTTCATCACTGTGTAACTAATGATAGAAACCTGGGAAGAGTATGAGAGAGAATGTATATTTTATTTGAAACCATTCAGAATTCCTCTTGGATACTTTTGAGTTACCAGGCATCAGCTTTAAAGAGGCAGGTAAAATGAAAATGTCATTGGCATTTCGAAACCCAACCAGCGTGTCCTAATGATAGCAAGAGCAGAGTGATTGTGTTGTAAAAATACGTTGAATGCCGTATTCTCTCCAAAGCACTTTCATGAAACTTCTAGGGTGAATTAGCCATTGTGCACCATCTGTTTTCAGGTCACATAGTAAAAGGCAGACATACTCACTGGTTTAAAAGTATATTTGAGAGAAATGAAATTCTTTCTCAGACATAGTTGGTTTTACTTTATTCTTACCTATGGGAATCAAAACATTTGGATTCTGAAGGTTAAAAAAAAAAAGAAGCAACAGCAGATGGAAATAATCTGACCACTTAAAAGTTTCATCCACTCTATCCAATCTAGGATTTATTTCAGCTTACAAGATTGTCAGCACTTGTTCAGGGCTATTTCAAATACAGTAACTAGAAGAATGTAGCTCCTTGCTGCTTAGAGAGCTAAAATATTTTCAGTTGCTTTTTTCCTTTATCTAAATGATTTTGCTGAAACCTATGGTGAATACAAAACCAGTTTTGGAGGGAGAAATGATTTTTCTTTTAAGCAACTGACATATAAGTAGTTGTTAGGAATTCAGTGTTCAAACACAAATATTCCTTCTCTTGTCCACATACAGAAGAAGCATTAGAAATTTTTGGGAAACCTTCTCCTGTTTTTCACAATTGTGGTTACTTAAACTTTTAAAAATAAAAGCACTATTTGTTCTGTGTGTAAAATTATATATTACTGTTTCCTTAACATGTTAGATATGTTTTCTTCATGTCTTCTGCCTTTTGAAATGCTTTCAGATGCATTGATTGTTGAGGTTAGAAATGAATCATTACTATGAATTATTATTAGAGTTAGCACTTTAACTTTAGATTTTGTTTGTTCATTTTTATTTCCCTAGATAGTGAGATGTGGGTTTTTATTTTCAGAAAATTAAACTACTATTGTAACTAGTATGTTGAACAAGCATGACTCACAGGCAGAATATGAACAAAAGGCAACTGTATTTTGTTTTCTTCAGTCCTTTAAAAATACATTTTTAACTATTCAATGGGAGCAGTTTATCCAATAAGTAAGGGAGAAAACTCAGGCACCCCCTTACTTTACTATTTTTAGATAACAAAAATTTATATGACTACTTTAGGTAATGAAAATAATCTGAATTTAGCAATTAGAATGTCCAGCATCATATAATAGTTAATATTAGAACTTGATTTGAAGTTATCACTTCCAAGCTCAGACCTTCGTGAGGAAGACATTTCTGACTCCACAGGCTCAAGTGCAGGAGGAAAGGTGAGAAGGCAGAAGCAGTGACAGTGTCCTAGGGTGGCTTCAAGACTTCTGGGCTTCACACGAGTTTAAAGCCAATTTCTTCCTCGTGGGTGATTTCATGATTTTGTCAGGGACGTTGGCCTGCCCTTGCCGAGATGCAGACACTGCATTTTTCTCCTGGTGGCCACTCCTGGCTCAACGTCTTGTCTTTCTGCAGTCCACTTGAGACAGAGATCTAATGGTGTCTCATCACCCTCCATGTAGTTGTTTTAGGAACCTCTCTTAGTGTGGCCCATGTCTCATCCATAGGACATGCCACCCTTTGCCCTCTGAACCGAGTGAATAGAGGTTCTACAGTGGGAATAGCAGCCACTCTCCTCTGTGCGCTACGTGTCCCTGACAGAGTTGGGTACAAAGCTCTTCAAGTTGCTCCCTGCGAAGCTCTGCTCTCTTGACCAGGGGTGAGGATGGAAGCATGCCCAACTTGTCATCTGGCTCTTCCAAAAAAATCCTCCTCAAAAACTCTTCTCTTAATTGCTATTCTCCAAATTGTATCCTCGGCATTGGGAGGGGTTTAAGGACCTGGCAACCAATTTTCCATCTCTACTTCCTTCAGGATGGAGTCTCAAAATTCACCTTGTTATATGATATTTAGCACCATGGGATTTCAGCTTAAATTTCCGTTTTAACATCCTGTTACGTTAGTATTTCAATATCTTCATGAACACTGTTTGACAGTTCTGTCAGGTAAAAGGTTAATTTTTTTCTTTACCCTAGTTCTGCTATTTACTAGCTATGAGGCCTTAGGCAAGATACATTACCTCTCTGTGCCTCCTTTGCTCACTGGTTGTTTTTGAAGATTAAATACGTTAACATTAGATGTATTTGTGTAAAGCTTGAATGATGTCTGACACATAAAACATGCCCAATAAGTTAACTATTACAATTATTACTGTTTTGTTAAATCGGAATAGTGATGTTATATTAAAAATAGTCTTAGAGTTGCTGCTTTAAGCTATAAAGAAAAGTTGATACTAAAGAATGAAAAATACAGTTAGCATCTTGTGTCCATACCGATTTTACCTTTGGTAAAGATAAAG
The DNA here is from genome assembly GCF_964341445.2 of Mesoplodon mirus. Taxonomy (NCBI): domain Eukaryota; kingdom Metazoa; phylum Chordata; class Mammalia; order Artiodactyla; family Ziphiidae; genus Mesoplodon; species Mesoplodon mirus. Next base: position 77,849,962 of record NC_138980.1, read on the forward strand.
TATGATAATTCCATGAAAAACTCCTTTAGCAATTCCAATTTTTAAGAAAGAAAAGACATGGAGAAATTTGATAACATACGGAACAGGTATAGCTTAGGATTAAGTCCCCTCACCGACCAAAATATTCATGTGAGCATGTTCTGATGGTGCTGCTGGTATCGGTGCCTGTAATTCTGTGCACTGGGGACAGTGGCTTGGTTACATTGAAGAGAATAATGTGAACTAAGGTTGCAGTGTGGGGTCTTTGAAAAGGAAAAAGTCAACTGTCTTCATTAAAAATAGAAGTGAGTACCATAGGTTTTTTATCAACTTGCTTCTAAAAATTGTTCCTGGCTTATGTTCTCAACATGAAAACAGAAATAACTTTGACCATTCTATGATGCCTTTTGAGATAAGTGGTACCATGCTAAGAACTCACAAAAATCTTATTGAAAATCATGAACTATGTGGTATTTGTGCATATTTGTCATTGTGTTGAGTTCTATTCTTATGTGTAACTCAGAGCTGACTGCCAAACCAGGCCATAGCAGAAGCAGAAAGGGACAGCACGTCCCCTTCCCAGGGTTGGTGTGGTAAAATCTTATGACCTTCTTCTATCTGAGCATACACAGATCTCATTGTTTAATGCAGCCACACATCTCATTGTTTTAACGGGAAACATCACCACATCGTAAGACATAGGTGACTCACTTTGCATAACAAGCAGATAAAGTTATTTCCAACAAGTTATGAATAATTATAGATATTTATAATAATGGTTATCTCTTTGATGGAATTGCCATATCAATAGACTGTTTAAAAGCTCTACTGCTTCTCTGGCCTGTATGATGATCTGAGTTTCTTTATAGTTCACCATTTACCATCTCATAAAGTTGTATCATATTTTATGAGAATTTAGAATGAGAGAACTAAGCAGGATATGCTTCTTTGGGGTGTAACAGGACATAGTAGAAAGAGGAAAAGTTTTGGAGGTCACACAGCCTGAGTCTGAATCCCAGGTCAGACAGTGGATAGTCTACAGCTTTGAGGTACTTATATAACCCCTCTGAACCTCAACCTCCTCATCTATAAAAAGTGGATAAGGGGGCTTCCCTGGTGGCGCAGTGGGTGAGAGTCCGCCTGCCGATGCAGGGCACATGGGTTCGTGCCCCAGTCCAGGAAGATCCCACATGCCACGGAGTGGCTGGGCCTGTGAGCCATGGCCGCTGAGCCTGTGCGTCCGGAGCCTGTGCTCCACAGTGGGAGAGGCCCGCGTACCGCAAAAAAAAAAAGTGGATAATGATCACTATCCTATGGAGTTGTTGACCTGAATGTTCAACAAGATAATGTCTGTAAAGCAACACGCACAATGCCACAGATACATAGTGATAGTTATTGCATATTACTTGTGTAACTGGATTTATTAAGAGTCTGCAATGATTAAAACATAGTCACAACAGTAAATTGGGGGTTGAAGAGAAAGGTCACCTAACTCAGAAATTTAAGTAAGAAAGTTCATGACCAAGCAGTATCATCTCAAGGTAGTTTAACTGCACTGCACTTCATTGTTCATAAGAACTTCTAAAATAGAAATAATATTAAATGTAGTCAGTGATTAGAGCTCTAAGTCTTGTTTATAACTCTGGAAATATATCTGGCTCAATGACAGGCCCGTGAGGAAAAGTGGGATAATTGATGCATGTGTAGCACATAAAACTTCTTGGAGAAAAAAAAAAGAATTGTTGATAATGCATTTATTCTTTTCCTCTCTCAACAAACATTTGTTGATCTCTTAACACTATGAGATGCTAAAGATACAAAGAAAAAGAAAAGTGGCAGATGCCTTCTAGAAGCTTCCCATATAGTGACCACTTAAGTTACAAGAAGCCTTCAGTTTTGAAATCTCTTTGTCTCTATCACTGTCTCAAATCATTGTTCTTCTGTTTCCTTTAGATACTCACATGCGCAGTACATGCTATGGTGGAATCAAGAAGGGAGTGTGTGTCCGTCCTTTCCCTGGCGCAGTGACCAAGTCTGAATGCTGCTGTGCCAATCCAGACTATGGTTTTGGAGAGCCCTGCCAGCCATGCCCTGCTAAAAATTCAGGTAGTCACCTTTGCCAGTTTCACACCTGATAAAGAATCTAGAAATATCACATTAGATATTTGGCCAAAGAGTACCTCGGCTCTGAAGTATTTTGTCTTTATTTTTAATGGAAGAAAAGAAATACAAATCTGTGTTGATATGTGAAGCATATAATAAAGAGATCTGTCTTGTTTTTACTTATGATCTCTAGGCAGAGAGAACACACGGTGAATTTTATGATTATTTATTTATTTTATGATCCAATTATGACTGTTACAATGGATTCTTTACGTGAATATGTTAGCCTCAAAATCTTCCATCCCTTCTGTCATTCTGAAGATAAATAGCATAAAATTTACGTATCACTTTCAAGGTTATAATAAGTTCATGAGAACCTGGTTTTATTTATTTATTTTTAATCTTTACACAGAATGGTCTTAGGCTGCAGTCTATCAGAAGTTCCAGTCTATCAGGAATCTATCAGTGGTTCCAAAAAGTCATAAATTTACTTCTGAATGTTGTCATAAATTATAGGCACATTAAACAGTTTAATTCTTTGACTATTCTATGACTTGTTTATTCATATTTTTATGGAAACTGTATTGAATAGATGTAAGTACAGTAGGGAATCAGAAATAAACACAATCTCTTTTCCTTTAAAGTTGGGAATAGTTGAAAATATAGGTAGGCAAACATATAAATTACAGTTTAATATGATTACTGCCTTAAAAGGGACATAAAGAACTGGGAGAGCACAAAGGAAGGAGCAATTAGTTGCCTGGGGAGGCTGGGAAAGACTGCACAGAGGGGTGGAGGCTTACTTTGGTCTTGAAAAAAGGAATAAGAACTTCCCAGGTAGAAGATGGAAGAAATGAATTCCAGCAAAGGAAATGGCTTGTAATTTTGTTAAAAGTCCTAAATGGACTGTTCAAACCTTAGCAAAATGGTGAGAGTCCCTCTGGAAGAATTACTGAGCATGACATTTTTTAAAAGGAGGAGTTAATGAAGGAAGTCTTCCCCTAAAATGTTAAATGAATTATGCATATTATGAAAGAAGTGCAAAAATTGATAACAAGACTAGGTAAAAAGATTAGTGACTAATAAAATGAGTTGTGAATATAAGTGGAAATGTAGGACACAATAAAGATAGCATTGAGATCAGTGAGAACAAATTAAACTAAGTAATTAATATTGTTGATAAATATTGGAAAAAATATGAAGTTAGCTCCCTACATTAAATGTTACAAAATAATATTTTTGTAGAAGATACAAACTTTTTGTTAACTTGTAATGATAAAGGACTCTCAAAACAGACCCCAAAGACTAAAATACACATATAAAGTAGAAAAATATTTTATTTAATTTATAAAGAATTTACATTAATCAATAAGGAAAGTTGAAATCCTCTATAGAAAAAAGTACAGTGTACACAGAACTTCACAAAGCAGAAAGGCAAATGGTAGAGTGCTGTATAAAAAGATGTCCAATCTATCTAAAATTAAAAGAAAAGTTTAAAAAGGATCATTTTTGTTTATTAGATTGGTAAAATACAAATAATTGATTTTCCCCAGTGTTGGGGAGAATATACAGAAATGGGTACTCTCTTACATTGGTGCTAGAAGGGTAACCTGGGATATTTAGGGAGAGGGGGACTATCAAAAACCTTAAAAGAGACATAAACTTTGAGCAGTTTTACTTCCAAGAGATTAACCTAGTGATAGAATTGAACTTTGTATTTTTTTATTATAATTGCAGAAAGTTGAACAAACCTAATTTCATCAATAAGAGATTGATTGAATGAGAGTGGTAGATCCACATAACTGAGAAAAGATGTTAAATCATCTATTATAAATAGGCTATTACATGAAATGTCTATTGTAGAGTACAGAGAGTCCAAGCCTGCTCCCCACTTACAACCTCTATGACCTGAGTATGTTACTTCCCATCTCTATCCAAGCTCTCTTGGGAGTAAAAGAGGAAAAATAACAGTATCTAGTTTGTGGTATTGGGAGGATTAAATAAATTATTAGATGCAAAATGCTAGAACAACACCAGGCACATCACGTAGTAAATGCTATTTATTACATAAGTGTTTTCTGTTAGTTTATTATTGAGAGGAGAAGAAAAGCTAAAAAGCAATCTCTGTTGTACAATTTAGATTTTTTTAAAGTTTACATAAGTAGAAAATATTTGTAATGTTTATCAATATATTAATGAAATTCAGAGTGATAATCACAGTTATTTTTATTTACTTTTTTATGCTTACCTGTGATTTTGGAATTCTTAAAATAATTTTGTGCTAGGAAATGGTCCTTCTTTTCATTTTAAGTTATTGCAGGTAATTCTTAATGATAGTTTTGGAGTTATGTAAGTGACTTGTGTATGGAACAGATATAGTTTAAAGGTTTTGATTTCTCTATTTGTTTTTATCTTACAGCTGAATTCCACGGTCTTTGTAGTAGTGGAGTAGGTATCACTGTGGATGGAAGAGGTAGCTCTATTCAATTCTCAATCTTATAATAATTATATAGTTTTATAGCTTTATTATTATAATATTATAGATAAGATGTATTTAATATTATAAAAATATATCAGTATAAAGTAATAAAATAAGTTATCTCCTAGAACAATGGTTATAAGCTAGATGATATCAATCAGTATGTAGATGTACATTTTTCATAGTAGATAAATATTTTTCTGTTAAATATGCATTGTTTAAAATGTCACTAACAAACTACAACCATGATTTTACGGATACCGTCACTTAAGAAGAATCTAGAGCTTGTAAAAAAAAAAAAAAGAAAAACAAGACAATTTAAAGAAAAATGTTAGATAATGGTGCTGACATGGTTTAAACAAAAACAATCTGTAAGAGATATTTGATATGGATCTTTAAGAGATATTTGAGATATACTGCCCTAAAAATAAATTGACTACTTATGACTAAGAATACTAAAATGTTTCTGTCCAACCAAAGAAGTACAAGGTTTCATTAAAGTTTTCTTTTTTTTAAATTTAGCACTATGATTAACAAAATTACGATATAGAACTTGAATATTAAGTGCATATGTGTTTATAAAGTTTTTTTATATGTTAATAGTGTCCTTTGTTTTTTTAAAATAAAATTGTAGGGTGCTATTAATCGTTAGTTTACATATATATTCTAATACTTTCATGTTTGAGGAGACTTTAGACAAATTATAGATTAATTGACAGTAAATGTCACATTTTTTTGCAAAGAACATCAGAAACCAGAGTAAAGGGCAAACTTTTACAATGATGTTTCTCCCAAAAATTAAATTAAAAGACTGACATTTCTGGAGTATTTAAGGCTTCCCAAATTCTAGAACACAGTAGTTAGGATTAAAATTTGAGCATAGTTACCAAAATTTTATTTTATGCCAACTGTTTTTTTATTCCCTTTCAATATGGCCTCCCCAACAGAGTCAGCTGCCCATTGCAACTAGATGGTTGCTCATACAAGCACATCATTCCTCAAGTCCCACGGCCCACGGGTGACAGAGAGTAGTCATGTTCATGGCTTGTTGTAAAACATTGTGTTCTCAAGCATCCACATTTCAACTGTCCTCTCCATTAATTTCAACTTATCAACAATGAGTAACATTTAATAAGTATCATATTACTTAGTTGACTATAAAAAATTATAATAAAATAAAAATATTCCAGGCCTTCAGGACCATAAAATTATACAGACACCCTAATAAATCTTTGCCTTTTAATTAGATGGTTATAATACCTATCAAGTTGAGTTTTCCTTTGGGTTTTGAGCCAACAGTCTATAAATTTCTTAATAATTTTATCATAAATGCCAGCATATTACATGGCTTAATGCTTTGAATTTCTGCCAGTTCCCTTCATTTTTCTTTTGACTTACCACAAAGTGTCCCATATCTCTCAATTTTATTCTCACTCCTTATTTTCATTTCCTTTCCCTTTCTGAAAGGCAGACAAATTGGGGGTTTGCAGGGTTAGACACTATGTATTTTGAGTGATCGTTACTAGACATACATGTATCAACAGACAGTAAGTGGCTGTGAGCATTAAACTTTGAACATTTAATGCAGATATCAATGAGTGTGCTCTGGATCCTGATATATGTGCCAATGGAATTTGTGAAAATTTACGTGGTAGTTACCGTTGTAATTGCAACAGTGGCTATGAGCCAGATGCCTCTGGAAGAAACTGTATTGGTAAGTTATTTGTTTTATTATACAAGAGCCTTTTGTATAGTTTAATCCCATGGATTATAGGAGAAATCAAACTACAAATAAATGAGTAAAACTAGAGATCTTACAGTTTTTCTTGTTTCCATTTTAGTACAGAGATATAAAAATATGGGAATCAAACAAATGCTGTTACATAGTAGCAAACTTTGTAGTGGCACAATTTAATATTTAAATTATTTTTCCCAAGCGAATGGACACAGAGTCAGTTATCGGCCTGTTATATCTGCATATATCTTAATCCCATAATTTTTCACTAGAAAGTGGGATTCAAAAATTAATGAGGCAGTGTGGATAATAATAAGTTAAGAAAATTAAATATTACAGGTTGACTTATAAAGAATCAGTTGCTGCAACATATCCAAACATGATAACTGAGATGGGTGTTTCCTTTTGTAATTTATAAGAGAATGTTTGAAAAAACTCAGATATGTAGTTCATATGTTCAAGAATTTGTGAAGAATCTAGATTTTCCCGTGGAGCACTTGAGTTCACTTTTATAAAACAAATGTTATTCCATCAATTATTATATATAATAATTTTTACATCTAACCACTGATGACTCTTACATCCAAGTCTTGATGATTATGATTAGAAAGAAATACATTTTTCTATGTTTATGGCTCTGGGTTTTATTACTGATTTATGTTATTACATATCCATTTCACCTTGGGTTGAAGATATACATCAGATGGATATATAAAGCTATATTTAATATCATGTACTTATAACAGATTTTGATATCTGTTGGGAAGGGCACCAGCCAGAGATTGTTGAACATTTATAAAAATATGCAAACCAGCTAGTTTTTATTCCCCAGAAGCAAAGTTGCTTCCAGCATAGTGTCCAAGTACAGTTGAGCACATGAGTACCCTACTGAAAACAGGGAAATTCAGTGAGCATTCACACATTGAACACGGTTCATGGCACTACTCAACTCTTTAAAGTAGGTACGTGCATAATTTTGATAAAATTAAAACTAGATTTTAAAAATAAAAATGAAGCCAAATTCCAGTTTTAGTTTGCTGGGGCTGCCCTAACAAAGTACACAAAACGGGGTTGCTTAAAACAATGGAAATTGATTGTTACAGTTTGGGAAGTCAGAAGTCCAAAATCAAGGTGTCAGCAGGACCACACTCTCTCTAATGGCTCTAGGGGAGAATCTTTCCTTTCCTCTTCTAGTCTCTGGTGTTTGCTGGCAATCTTTAGCATTCCTAGGCTTTTAGATGTGTCACTCTAGCCACACATCCATCTTTCCCCTGTGTGTCTTCACATCAGCTTCCCTCTGTATGTGTCTGTCCCTATGTCAAAATTTGCCCTTTTTCAGGTGGACTCCAGTCATTGGTGTCCATACCTATATTGGAATACAACCTACCTGAAAGATCTTATTTTAACTTGATTACTCTATAATGATCCTATTTCTAAATAAGGTCACATTCTGAGGTACTGTGGGTTAGAGACTCAAAATATTTTTTGAGAGACGCATTTCAACCCGTAGCATGGACTAATGGATAAATAAATAGTGATTCACCCATTTGATAAAATGTACAATCATGAGGGAGATTATGGTGATGCTTAAAATATAATACCACTGCGGGGCAGTAAGTAAATGAAGAACAAAGTAGTTATGTGCCTTTTCCAAAGCATTACACACCTCCCAGGAACTTCAAAACATCTTAAAAGTAGCCACAAGAATAAGAATGTTCCATATGAGTAAAACCAAATATATTTTGCTTAGGATCAGGAATGTGCTTTGGATACGAAGAGACTGAGTCAAGGTATGGGGTGAGGAAAAAAACAACAAAAATAAAACATTTTGATCACTGTGCTGTTTGTTTCACTGTGTGTGTCTCCTGTCTTCTAACGGTTGCTTCCAGACATTGATGAGTGCCTGGTAAACAGACTGCTCTGTGACAATGGCCTATGCCGAAACACACCTGGGAGCTACAGCTGCACCTGCCCACCTGGCTATGTGTTCAGGACTGAGACAGAGACGTGTGAAGGTAAGAGCCATCTTCCTTCGTTGTGAACAGTAAGCACCTCAATATGTGTGAACCACAAGTACGTTATGAAGCAATAGAGCAGAAAGAATGTTGTTTGAATATGTTTTAAATTTTATAATCTCTTTCAGCTAATCTGCCAGTTTTAGAAATAGCATGCACCTAACCCAGTTTATGAAACCATCAGTTTTGTCCCATTCAGATGAAATATCAACAAACATTTTGAATTTAATGGGAAAAAAAAGTGAAAGGAGCTAATTTGTTTTACTTGCTAATAAAATGTCAAATTTTTGTTTGTTTTTCCCTTTTTAAAACCACTGTGACACATTAGCTTGGGGGAACCTGCACTGTAATGGCAAAGTCAGCACTTTGGCATTTTATTTATGAAATGATTGATAGACCTCAGAGGTTGGCCCAGAAAATATTTGGGGCTTGAGTAAAAATGGTCACCTTAATTAAATTTATAGTCCAAGAAAATTGTCCTTTGCATTTGAAAATTTTGAAGTTATAATTTGGGCTTAAAGATCATGAATCACTGTTTAAAAATGTCTTCCTTTTCTTTTAAGCTCATTTTTCTTCAGTGGAAGTTACATGAATGAGTTAAATGCTTAGGAAAGGCCTCATTTTCAGGAGATACCAGCTAAGCAATGAGTGCCTTCAATTATGTTTTTGTTTCTTGATCAAAGTACTGTGTATTTCAGAATACTCTGTTGTATGACTACTAGTCATTGTTCCTTTTAAGTCTCACTGTGTGGGCCTACAGAAGTGTCCCATGACATTCTCAAATCCAATAACTACTTCCGAATAGTAACCTCTTCAAAAAAAAAATTCATCTTTAGTTATTCGGAGTAGCCCTTTTTTATCTGTTAAAGTATTTGTTTCCTAGTGACTTCATAGCCAAGAAAACTGCAATAGTAATATTATGCAAAAAGATGTTAACATTCTCTTCATCTTATTGTTTAACTTCAAAGCATTCTTATGAACAGAAACAAGTTAGGACTCAAACAAGATGCCAGAACACAAACGATTTAGCTGAAGTCAATGAAATGCAATTACAAAGTGCAATTCTCAGTTTGGATTGAATTTGAGGGACCACTGAAAAGCAGTAATTAACCTGAAGAAAGAAAACAAGGGAAGAAAAAAGAAAACCTCCGCATAAAATGCAGTTTTTCTGAACTTAGTTCTGATAACTGTTGAGTTCCCCTCCTATCCACCACCTGTGGCAGGAGCTGCTCAAAGAAAAGCTCACTTTCCATTCCCAACTAAAGTACTTGAAGATTCATCCTGTCCATAGATGAGCAGAGATGACAGGGGGCACACTTAAGAATTTTGAATATTTTCACATAATATGTGTTTAGCCTAAGCTTCTTAAATGTATTCAACCCGAGTCTTTATTTTCTAGCACCCACTCCCCTCAACACCTCTTATCCTTCAAAATTGCCATGAGAAACTTTGTAAAAGAAAAAAAATTCTAGCCATATTTACTCCATGAGTTTTTTGGAGGGTGGGAGAAGGGATTTCAAGAATTGTGTTTCCTTCCATTTTGTTTTTATTCCCAACTTTCTACACTTCCTTCGCACTGCCCTTTATCAGTTTTATCTATTGTCTCTTGGAAGATAAGCTTCTGTTAAATGTCAGGAAGCTCTGAAAGCAAGAATAGCTAAGGATATCATCTTGATTTAACTGGGAAGCTGATGATTATTAGGACTGGTTTCCCTGTCCATAGCGACAGTACCCTTTGGTGCTATTGTGAGGGAGACACATAACAGGGAACTAAATGGTTGGTGTCTGATTCAGTTTGGTTTGCATACCAAATCATCAATATTTACAGCATATTTCTTCCATTTTAACGAGTAAGATGAAGTTGAAGGGTACTGAGAGGTGAAATACCAAAGGGTAAATAAAAGGGATTCACCTACTTACGTGAAAAAGTGAAGAGTAGGAGCTAATGGTGTTTAATAGTATGACATTGGATGATTACGTAAATATTAAGCCGTATTAATACCAAATCAGGCAACAGTGATGGTTAGAAAACATGGTCTTTACTTATTTTGTCCAAAGGATAATTGTTCCTGATAAACCTGAGCCTTTTCTTTAATACGAAATATGTTTTATTATCTGTCATTTATAAGAAAGAAGTTAATATTATGTAAATAAAAGAGAAATGATAGAGAAATATTTTGGTTCTAGCCTTATGACATTTGTGGAAATAAAAATGATTTATTTTGAGAAATCCAACCAAATAAATGTTATTTCTACACTTTCTTCCCACTATTAAGTTATTTGCATTTTATTAAGTGTTTTGCAAAAAAGAAATAGACCTGCAGGCCATGGATATCTTTTTCCCTTGGGTGTCCTCCTTATTTCCAGCCTTGCATTCACACAATAAATTTGTCTGCCTGAAGCAGTTCTCTGCATGCTATTCTTTCTAAACTAATTTCCAAAAACTAGGCAGGGAATTATCAGCCAATTCATTGCCGATTCTAGCTTTCTCTATATATATTTGCTATATTCACTAATTTTGCTTGTCATTCATGTTTTCAACAGGCTATTTTAAATACGTAATAAATAGCAGTGATCAAGTTTCTCTGATATTTCAAACTGAAGTTAAGAAAATTTATTTTACTTTTTTTGTTTGAGCTCTGAGAGTCTGTGAAAGTTAAAATTTTTATAGCAAGCACTGTGGTTTAGATTGTGTTTCCAGTGACATAACTAGTTAAATGTAAACCAGATGTGCTTTGAAGTTTATTTCCAGGAATGTACAGTGAACTGTTTCAGTTCCTGGTTCCACGACATTTATAACATAAAAACATTGTATTTAAAGAAAAATTAAACAGTTTATATTTGTAGCTGTCATGGCATGTGTTTATAGTTTTTGAGTTCATAATTGCTTAATATAAAATAGGGATTTTGAAAGTATATGATACTGACATTTTTCTTTTGGGGGAGCTTCTTACAAATAAAATTAGTAGGTAATATATCATCTGTCTTCAGATTAGGTATCTGCTGCTTTTTGGCTGATTTCTTTTTTACATTGTGTTTTTATTGAAAGAATTTTAGTACTCTGGAATAGATGTTTTCATTCCAAATCTGTGCTATATTTATAAAACCTGCTCTTGTATTTTTCTTTTAAGAGGCTTTCTTGCTACAAATGACCTGAAAGAAAGATGCATTTATATTTCTTCACACAATTTCTACTTGAAGAATTTATTTAATACCTGGGTACTTCTTTAGTAGTTTTGAAATAGCAAAGAAGGAACATACCTGTTTTCCACATGGATTTTTAAATTTGCATTTCAAGTCCATAGACTTGAAAATCAGCGAGCCCTGCCTTTTCAGAACCAGTTTAGTTTATATTTGACTTGAGATGTTCAAGAGTAAACATTACAATCTTCTAGTTATTTATTTGCATGTTTTCCTTGGTATATATAGTATTCATGTTTAATTCAAAGAGGTATTTAGAAAAAAATAAGTATTATGGTGAACTCGGAAACTGTAGTGTTCAACAAAAAAAATCTTGAGGTATGTTGACCTGTTTCAGATAGTTAACCAAATACAGAAAGAAATCCATGTCTCTCTTCCTTAAATTGAGTGGTTTAATTTATATTGAAGGTCAGTCTTTGATATTGTTTCTAAACACTTTAGCTAAATCTTGTATTTATTTTTAATTAACTCATGTTAAACTACTTAACTTTATTGGCTTGACATTTTGTTTAGTCACCACTTGAGAACATAGGCATACTCTAATTCTGACCGTCATACTTCTGACCGTCAACAGGAGTTGTTTAGATTATGGTATATGTTTTGATTTAAGACTCAGATCAAATTAATGATGGTAAAGGTCTATTTAAAACAATTAAAAGATTTTTTTCTCTTTTTAATTTTAGCACAATCAGTTGTGCTTTAAAAATGTCTCACGCCAGGGGGCTTCCCTGGTGGCGCAGTGGTTGAGAGTCCGCCTGCCGATGCAGGGGACACAGGTTCGTGCCCCGGTCCGGGAAGATCCCACATGCCGCAGAGCGGCTGGGCCCGTGAGCCATGGCTGCTGAGCCTGCGCATCCGGAGCCTGTGCTCCACAACGGGAGAGGCCACAACAGTGAGAGGCCCGCAAAAATGTCTCACACCAAACATGGAAATGTGGACGGGAAGGTGGATAAGGGCTAGAGGAGAATGCTGTACCCAGTATTAAAGTTTCATCCCTTATTCCCTGATTTGTATCCAGAAATTTAGAATTAAAGCCAGCATTGTGATATGTTATCTCTACTACAGGCTTTTAAAATTCTTCCAAAACCTCTTGGAGCCACAGATGACAGAAACAGTCACTTTTGTGCACAGCACACATTGCACCCAGGAATATGTTGCTTTCCAAGGAATCAGAATTCAGATTTCCCACAGGAAAATTACATCTCATTATAGGAGAAAATGAATCCAATTTATGTAAAGTTGTAGTGAAACAGTGAAGATTTAGATGCTAAACCCTTTCAAAATAAGCTGATTCCTGTAGTCTTACTGAGTCCCTGGCCGTGCACATGTGTATTCACACGGTAAAATGCACTTCTCCATTCCCCATTCACTTTATGCCTCATAGAACCATATTAAAATTACAAGAGCCAAGTTTACCAGACATTCTGGCATAGCGTGGCTTGTTGGAATAATATTTTCCAGAAACACATGGCAGCTCTAACAGAATCTTTTCCTTCTGGATTGTAGATATAAATGAATGTGAAAGCAACCCATGTGTCAATGGGGCCTGCAGGAACAACCTTGGATCTTTCAATTGTGAATGTTCTCCTGGCAGCAAACTCAGCTCTACAGGATTGATCTGTATTGGTAAGATTCATACGTGGTGCTGATGTTTCAGTTTCACTACAAAGATAAGCAGAGACCTCAGGACTTCTGTGGATAAAAACAGAACACGATCACAGGAAGCTAATAATTAGGAGTTACTTCAGGTGTTTTCTCTTGTTATCAAGATAGGAGTACAACATGATAGCATAAACTGGACAGGCTCTTAAATTTTGTTAGATTCTGGGAAGCGTTCCTTTCTTATAAGTATATATATTATGCTATATGTTATAAGCATTTCCATACCACACACATATTTATATGCATTCCCCAGGAATGCCTTAGGCATCAATACAATCAAATCCTTACTGCATACTTTTTATAAACAACCTTCAATGGTAAACAGAAATGTGATCACATTTGGACTCAGTTAACAAGAATTTAAAGAGTTTAAACTTTAAACAAATAGAAAGAATTTATTGTTTTTTTTCATTTCTCCCATCAATCATAAATTTATGAGCTCCAAGGAAGAGAAGATAACTGTTTTCTTGCTTTGGGAAATCTCTAAGAGAGAAAGATTCCAAAACTTCCAAGACATCTTTCAATGTATCTCAAAACATATAAGGTCAGTTTTTGATAAAGACGATAGGAGATATATAAAATGAAATAGTCTGATCTATCACTATAAGCAACCGTTCAGCATATGTAAGGGAAAAAACGATCCCAGTCATCCTTTCCTGCTTCTAGTGTCTATGGCTACACTGGCTAGGTATACGTACTTCATATTATTACCTAGTATCCACCTTTAAAGGGAACTAAATATATATTTCCAAGTAGTTAGGGAGATGTTTCAGTTTTACATAGTGCCAAATAAATTGGCTGTTTTTGTTTGTTCTTTATTCAATATCAATTTTCAATTTAGTATTTCCCAAAGACAATAGTATTTTCAGTATTATGTCTGATGCTAGCAATGTTTAGCTGGATGCTTAGAGTACCTGTTTGTCACAGGAGGAGAACTGACCAAGTCCAAAGTTTCAATGAAAACCTTCCCTTTGGAAATGCCAACTCTTCATCTCCCAGTGAGGTACAGCTGGTGAAATTTGAGCCTTGCTCAGCTCTCCAAACTAGGAAATAGACTGCCATCTGCCTAGGGCATTACTTTTTTTTCTCACAGAATTCCTGGTTTGGGGGGAGGACGTGTGGGTTGGATCTGGTAAGGCAGAAATATTTTTGCTAAGCCACAGTTTCCAACTGAGATAGACTCGTTTTATTATGCAAAGGAAATGAACTCAGCATTAGTCAATTAATGTCTCAGAAAACTAACTTGTATGCCACTTGGGCATCAAAGATATCTTAGTTTTTGCTTTGTCATAAACACGTCTATGATTTTGGCCTTTACCCTTATAGTTATTAATGAAAAGGAACAAAGACTTTTTATTTCCAAGTCATTATGTTGGACACCTAAACACCACCATATTTTTCTCAGCCAACGTGTTACGTGTTTTCATTCATTGTGATCAAATTTGAAGATCCCAGCCTAAAGCTGCTCAGAAAGAAATTTACTTAATATTTTAAAATTTTAGACATCATTTTCTCTTCTTTTTTTATTAAAAACAGAATTCTAGTTTTAAAAAGGGAGTTAATAGTAAAATATACTTAGGAAGTATTATGAATGTACTTTTTAATAAGACTGTCAAACGGCTTTAATCAGCAATTAGCCTGCAAGCTGTTCTTGGTAGGGGCCAAATCTCTAAATTTAGAACTGGATAAAAATTCCCTGATGTAATTAAAAATTTTAAATTGTCCAGACGTACATGAATTAGTTAGATACAAAGAATATTTAGGGATTTAGAAGATATTATGCAAACTTCCTAAGTATAAACCAATCTTGAACTGTTCTATAAACTGCTTGAAGAGACTGCTGTATGCTGGTTGAAATGATTAAATATAATAGAACAATAAATTTGGTTAATCTTTGCTGCATTGCACTGCTCACAGCTGATAGCTCTGCATAATCTAGTCCAATTTCCCTCATCTTTGGCTTGGATCTGCATTCTGTCCTTAAATTACATGGACACGACAGGGGCAATGCTCCTCCTCTTAGCCTATTAGCAGTGTTTAGCACAGTTCATCACTCATCCCTTCTCAAGAAGTTTTTCATTTATGGCCTCCTCTTCTTTTCCTTTCACTTTTCTGGCCAGTTTTCTCAGTTTCCTTTGTTAAATCTTTCATATTCTCCTGTTTTCCAATTTGAAATGTCTCACAGGTCAGTCCTTGGACCTCTTTGCTTCTCTGTCTTATACTCATGCTTAGATGGCCTCTACATTGACTCACATCTCTCTCTCCATCCTTAATCTGTCTGCTAATTTCACATTTGTATTTCTAATTATCTGCACAGTGTCTCCATTTGGGTGTCTAGTTGACATTTCAGACTTAGCATATCTAAAACCAAATTTCTATCTTTCAGCTTAAATCTGTGTCTCCTAGAATCATTTCTGTCTTGTCAAATGGTAACTCCATTCTTACAATTGCCAGCCTCTAAAATCCTGGAGTCACCCTTGATGCCTTTCTCTCAAACTGCACATTTAATTCATCAGTAAATCCTATTGATTGTACTTAACGTTTATCCATATTTCAACCACTTCTCACCACCAAGATCAAGAACCCCCAGTCCAAGCCACCATTATTTCTCTTCTTGATTTTTACTGTAGCCTCTAGCTTATCTGCTTTCCCTGCTTTATTGTTTTTCAGAGATCTTAACCAACCTCTGACTATATAACTACGTCTATATTGTGACTCTGTGTGTGTGTGTGTGTGTGTGTGTGTGTAGGTATATAGGTACACACACAAGAGAAAAAAACAGTCAGGAGATAGAGATGGATTGTATATGTGTGTGTATGGATGGATTTGGGGACTTTTCAGTGTTGATACAATACCAGCCTACAGAAGCAGAGTAAAGCCTCTGAAATCATACAGTGCAGGTTTGAATCTTGATGCTGACACTCTCCTAGCTGGGTGAACTTACTTGGGTAAATTAGTTGACCCCTGTGCCTCAGTTTTCTCATCTGCAAGTTGTCCATAGCTTATAGGGTTGTTTTAATGGGTAAATAAACTAATACACGGAAAGCCTTTAATAGTGCTTGTTGCTACCTCAATAAATATTAGCAAATATTATTACAATATATCTTACTTAAAATGACTACAGCCAAGGTGATAAATCAGTAATTAACCCCGTCCTTAAAAGACCATTTAAATACACAGTAGCCTTACACAAGCATCTCTGTTTCCTCTGTGCTATGGAATGTATAGGTTTAAGCCTATAAAACTGTAATTTGAGACCTGATACAAATGCATATGAGCAAATCTTTTTCATTTGCACACAGTTTTTATCCAAACTGAATCTCAAAACAGAAAAAAGCAAATGGACCGCCTATTTCTTCCCCACATCCTTGCCCCATAACTTTTTGTATTCAGTCAAGGACAGAATTGTTTGTTTTGTTTTATCTTCTGTCCCAGAGGGCTTGGGTTGTAGGTAATGTCCTCTTACCCACTACCTTGTTCCATAGGGAATCAGATTACAACGTCTCCCTTCATGGGCCTGCCAGTTTCACTGCAATTCCCTTTCTGTGTTTCTGGTTGTATTTTTTTTTTTTATTGTTGATTTTAGCAGTATAGCTTTATTTGCCCTTATTATTAGATGAGTCTTAAAGTAAATACTGTAGTTCACATTTAGGTCTGTGATGCATTTTGAGTTAATTTTTGTGAAAAGTGTAATGTCTGTGTTTATATTAATTTATTATGACCTTAGGTTTGATAGTGACTTGCATACAACACCAACAGCATGAGTCATGAAAGAAGTAATTAATAAATCAGACTTCATTAAAATTAAAAACTTCTGCTCTGCAAAAGATATGGTCAAGAGAATGAGAAGCCAAGCCACAAACTGGGAGAAAATATTTGCAAAAAACATATCCAATAAAAAGACTGTTATCTGAAATATAAAGAGCTCTTAAAACTCAACAATAAGAAAACTAACAACCTAATTAGAAAATAAGCTAAAGACCTTAACAGACACTTCACCAAAGAAGATATACAGATGGCAAATAAGCATATGAAAAAATGCCCACATAATATTTCATTAGGGAAATGCAAGTTAAAACAATGAGACACCACTACACACCTACTAGAATGGTGAAAATCCAAAACACTGAGAACACCAAATGCTGACAAGGATGTAGAACAACAATAACTTATTTATTGTTGGTGGGATTGCAAAATGGTACAGCCACATTGGAGACAGTTTGGATGTCTCTTATAAAACTAAACATACTCTTACCATACACCCCAGCAATTGCACTCATTAGTATTTATTCAAATGACCTGAAATTTATGTCCACCCAAAAACCTGTACACGATATTTATAGCAGTATAGAGTCGTTGACTGTAAAAAAAATGTACCACTCTGATGTGGGATATTGATAGTGGGGAAGGCTGTGTGTGTGAGGGGACAGGGAGTATATGGGAACTCTGTACTTTATGCTCAGTTTTGCTGTGAACCTACAAATGCTCTAAAAATTAAACTCTATTTTAAAAAATGAAAAAAATAAAGTAAATACTGTAGGAATAGGCTTTTTCTTTATTGTTTTCCAAGACTGTGACCACACTACGCTATTAAGCTTTGTTAAATTGTTTTACACATCACCTGCAGAGGGATCACCTCAGGAGCTTGTCAAATGCAGACCCCTGGGCCACACACCTGGAAACTTATGAGTCTGCATTTTAACAAGAAGCTTGGTAATGTTATGCACAGTAAACTGAGAGCCACAGTACTGCAAGGAAAACTTCACATATGATTTATTTTACCCAATTAATATTTGCCATGTCAACTTTGGATTCCTTTTCTCTGCTTCAAAATTGTTTTTTTAATGGGCATTTAAGGAAGAACTTAAATCTGATGTAGAAACATAGTATAAAAAGTTAGGAGTAGTTGCCTCTGGATGGTTGGATTACAGGTGATTTTTATATTTTCTCTGCTATTTCTTCAAGTAGTTTATCATAAACATGTGTTACGTTTTGAACTAGAGATAAGGCTATACATATGTATCATAGAAAGATGCCTGAAAGAAAATACATCAAATATTAGCCCTGGTGTGTCTTAATGGTGGTTTTATAAGTGATGTTTATTTTTTTATCTTTAAGATTTCTTTTTTCAAATTATTCATCAAATAATTATCTTCAGTTGGAGAGGTGCTGGCTTCTCTCCAACAGAACGGAAATTGTGTGTGGTTTATTTGGTGGGGAGTTAGGAGAGAAGGAGATTATTTGGAGAATGTTATTAGATACAATCTTAAATATCAAAGTATCTGCCATAAAGAATAAGTCTTATGAATATTTTTCATACAAGTAATGATCTTATAACAGTAACGCCCTGTATTTGCAAATCCCAGTACGAAATCGTGGGCAGTAGCAGCTGCTCCTAGAATACCCATAGATATAATTGTATTAATTATCATATCATGTGAAATATATACAGTACCATATTTAATTTTCATGTATGTAATATGCTATATTTAAATGCATGTATGTGTAAATGTCTATAAAAAAGTTTTTTAAGTAATGGTTTTGTTTTTTAATACTACTAAATAATGCCTTTGGTGTATAGAACTGAGTTCTATTTTCTTCAGAGATGAGAGCTCCCCACTATTTCCTGTTCCTTTTCAGACAGCCTGAAAGGGACATGTTGGCTCAACATTCAGGACAACCGCTGTGAGGTGAACATCAACGGAGCCACTCTGAAATCCGAATGCTGCGCCACCCTCGGGGCCGCCTGGGGGAGCCCCTGTGAACGGTGTGAACTAGGTAGGAGCCTGGCCAGCGGGCTTCTGGGCTTTTCATCAGAAAGCTTCTTCCTCAGTAGGCATCTCTTTCTCTGTATATTTCCATCATGAGGAAGATCATAAGATCATTACCCTCCCCAACATGTTGTCTTTTCTGGTAAAATGTATTCACTTCTTGAAATATGTTTTTGGTTTATCCTTTTACTTTAAGCAGACCCTCTGAATAGTTTGGATAAGGAAGGGAATCAACTAGAATTTAGCTACTGGGTGACTATCAGTATCCTCCAATATTCTTATTTGCATGTGTCCCGGTAGAGCATGATGTCTCTTTTCTCTAAATCTTTTGTTTACTTGTGATTTGGTTGACAGTGTGAAAGCAAAAGGAAATTGTAGGAAAAATTATGAGAATCTCAATATGGGTCAACACCGATGGAGTTACCACAGCATGTCATGTGCTCCACTGAATTGAACAGAGGGCAGCTGGAGTCTTTTGCCTCTAAAGCCCAGATTGTGGTTTTTATTTAGTTCAATTTAGATTCCATTATACTGTTTCTTGAGCTTAAGACAGTTGTGTTTTTGTAATGAAGTAAAAATGTGTCCTTTGTTCTCACAGATACAGCTTGCCCAAGAGGGTTTGCCAGGATTAAAGGTGTTACTTGTGAAGGTGGGTGCGTTCTTGAATGACATTTTAAGTCTTTAGAGCAGTATTTAAAATTAACATTCACTCTCACACTTTGGAGATATTTATCACTTTCAAAAACCTTGGGATTTCAATAAAAATACTAGATGTAGTCAACAAATGTTTTAGAATAATATTCTTAGGAAACAGCTTAGAATTTCCCATTTCTCCTCTTTATGCTGTTGGGTGAATTTTTGTGAGGACATCACTAGCCTTTAAGGTACAGAACAGCTGGCAAAGGTGTATGTCTGGGATGTGTTTTATGGACGGGCAAGGCTGTGGTAGTTTTCACAGCTGGTACCCAGGAAACCCGGTGGCTTCGTTGTGGAATATTTCTGCTTAACTCAAGTAATAATCCACATTGTATTGCAGAATGAATATGCTATACAGGAAGTAAGACTACACATGCTTTTTCTACTTGTAACATCTTTCCCTCTCTGCTTGCTTCATTTCCCTGCAGACGTTAATGAGTGTGAGGTGTTTCCTGGTGTTTGCCCAAATGGACGCTGTGTTAACAGCAAAGGATCTTTTCATTGTGAGTGCCCTGAAGGCCTTACGTTGGATGGAACTGGCCGTGTGTGTTTGGGTAAGTCCATGCTGTCTTGTGTTTTATGCATGAAACCAAGCATGAATTTTCTTATTTTTTTGGATAGTGGCCTGACCAAAACTATTTGATCTATAGCTGGAAAACTTGCTTTAAGTGAGATATTTGGGGGAAACTCACCAGAGGATATTTTTAAAGTGAATGAATTTAAATGAAATGGTTTCTGTATAATACAGAAAGTTAGTATACTCACAAATTTATCTCAAAAATGCATCTTCCCCGACTGAAACTCTGTACCTATTAAACACTAACACCCCATTTATCCCTCTCCCAGCCCCTGGCATCCATGCTTCTACTTTCTGTCTCTATGAATTTGACCACTCTAAGTGCCTTATAGGAAAGGAATCATATGATATTTGTCCTCCTGTGACTGGCTTATTTCACTTAGTGTGGTGTCTTAAAGGTTCATCCATGTTGTAGCATGTATCAGTATTTCTCTCCTTTCTCAGGCTGAGTGGTGTTCTATTGTATGTATGTACCACATTTTATTTGTCTACTTATCTGTCGATGGACGCTTGGGTGGCTTCCACCTTTCGGCTGTTGTGAATAATGCTTCTGTGAGCGTGGGCGTACAAATATATTTTCGAGTCCCTACTTTCACAGACACACAAAAATTATAAGTTCTTTAATCAGATATTTTAGGCTGTTTAGTCTTTCACACTGAGTCAATGGGAGAAGAGAACTATGTATATTTTGAACATAGAAGAAAAATTGGAGACTCGTGTTTGAAGTTTAACATTTACCAGCCCATTGCAGCTATGCTCCTTGACAAGACAGTGGGGAAAGTCATGGCAAAGTTATGTGGCTTCTGTGTGAAAACATTGACTGATCCTACCCCTTCCTTTACCATCTTCAGAATTTAAATGTTCTTAATGCTTTATTTTCTTAAGATTTTAAATAAGGAAGCTATTTCTGTCAGCATTGTATTATAGAAATGCCTAGCTGACTTTATTTTTTTATCAGTGTTATTCTTGACTAAACTTAAGTTTCATGATTGAAAAAGAAACTTCTATTGATTCTATGTTGTCTCTGAACAATTTTTTATTTACTTAAGGGATTTTTTTCCCAATATCTTATGAAACAGTAAGTTTTTAGTTTTGTAAAATAACTTTACATAGGCTTGTATTTGAAATTTAAGCTTGTAGACAAAGTGTGAGCAATGGTAGTATTATATTCCAAGATCTTCAAGGTATTTAAATAGGTATTCTAAAATTATATATTAACTAAGTATTCAAAAAATTATATATTAAAAATTATTTCAAACTATATAATATATATTTTTAAATTATTCTATTCAAAGATCTTTAAGGTATTTTAAAAACAGGCATTTTTAAAATTAGTAGTAAGAAAAAAAGTTTGCAACAGCATACAGTTTAGTTATTATAATAACACAAATTTCATTTTAAAATAATTTTTGATAGCATATTTAAATTTGGATACAAAGTATGACTGTAAAATCATATGGAAAAAAATCATATGGAATTGTTTAGAAAGTATAATATCCAAAGTCCAATTATAAAGAAAACTTCTTTTTGGAGTTTTATTCTTAAATTATCTCCAAAGTTTAGAAAAAAGTAAAGTATCTTTTGAAGATGACAAAGTAATAGTATCAGTATGGTCAAATAACTAATGAAATCAAATTGCCTTCAGTAACTAAATGATGCTATATATGAATTGATATCATTGATTTTAAATTATCACTCAGCAAAATAAATTCTCAGTAATATCACTCAAAATCATGCCTTTGTAATATTCTAAGAGGATATATCGGATTCTTCATCCTTGTACTTTTGTTAAATGCTTTTTTTTAACATCTTTATTGTTAAATGCTTTTTGTCACTACTTAAATTTTGCTACAATAATTTACCGTGGCTGTGAATGTGAGAAGGTTTCAAGAGATTGGCATATGAAAATGGAAAATATTCTGAGAACAAAAGAGATAAACTGCTCTGATAGAAGTTGATCTAAATCAGGAGTTCCAAACTCAGATGCTTGCAGGGGCCAAGCAGTTAACATAAATGAGTGAGGTGGTAATAAGGAGTAGTGGAGACTGCAACAAACTGTAAAGCACATGTACTATCCAAAGGTTTCCAAAATTAATATTTTAATTTAATGTATGTAAGCCAGTCAAAACATTCACAGGCCGTATGTTGACAATGTTTTGATTCCTGATGTAAATATTGATATGAAACTCAGTAGTAAAGGCACAGGATTACTCTACCAGGCTCTTATAACTTTTTACATATGTAATTCAAATGTTTTTTTTCCCCGACTAATCCCAGAATTGCTCATATTTCAGTGGCCCTAAAATATGCTAAAGTTATTTATTCTTTCTGATGTCAGTGATACAAAAAAAGGATCATAGCTGATGATAAGAAGGAATCTTATCCCAAGGGAACCTTTTCTTCCTGAAGGTGTCAGGTGAGAATTAGGTAACACTGAAGGAGAGCCCACCTGTTCTCTCTTTAAATGACTGTCATTATGGTATCCGTTTCAGGAGGTCAGGGACTCTGTCTCCTGCTCATTGGTGTGTCTCCAGGGCCTGGCCTCATCCCAGGGCCTAAGCAGGTGTTTGGTATGTGAATGTTCAGTGCATCTTACAGCTTAATCTCAAACTGTGGTTCCCTCTCCCTGTAGATATCCGCATGGAGCAGTGTTACTTGAAGTGGGATGAGGATGAATGCATCCATCCTGTTCCTGGGAAGTTCCGCATGGATGCCTGCTGCTGTGCAGTTGGGGCGGCTTGGGGCACTGAGTGTGAGGAGTGCCCCAAACCTGGCACCACGGAGTACGAGACCCTGTGCCCCCGGGGGCCTGGTTTTGCTAACAGAGGGGATGTTCTTACTGGGAGGCCATTTTACAAAGGTAACCGTCAGCAGCGCATTTGGTCCCTTTGCACTAAAGCTCACCTTCCGCATTCTCTGAAGATTGATTTTGCCTTAAACATTTGATTTCGCACTTTATTGTCTTTGTTAAACAAAACATGCAACCAGCCTTATGGCCCAGGAGTATAAATCACCTATACAAGTTGGTATTGAAGTGAAGATACTAAAAAAGACAGCTAATCTCACTTTTCTTACAGCCTTCTACTGTACTGCTGCTTTCCTCAGCACAGCCTGATGAGATGCAGCCCTGATGTTGCAAAAAGTTCTCTATCTCCCTTAAACTTTACAAAACAAATGGTCAGAAATAAAGGGATCAGAACTGTTCAGTAAAAATACAGAATCTTTTTCACAATTGACACTTCCTGTGTGGCATCAATGTAATCACTGAAAAATTTGATATCCCCCATTTTTACTTGAGTACATTCTTTTCCATCATGTTAGATTTTTAACTTAAAATGATGAACCTACCCTTTTATTTTTTAACATCTTTATTGGAGTATAATTGCTTTACAATGGTGTGTTAGTTTCTGCTGTATAACAAAGTGAATCGGCTATACGTATACATATATCCCCATATCCCGTCCCTTTTGAGCCTCCCTCCCTCCCATCCTCATTATCCCACCCCTCTAGGTGGTCACAAAGCACGGAGCTGATCTCCCTGTGCTATGCAGCTGCTTCCCAGTAGCTATCTATTTTACATTTGGTAGTGTATATATGTCCATGCCACGCTCTCACTTCATCCCAGCTTAAGGGTAAGCTGGACCTACTCTTTTATTACCAACCGGCTCTACATTCCAGCTCTGTTCTGCCTGTAGATATCAATGAATGCAAAGCATTCCCTGGGATGTGCACGTATGGAAAGTGCAGGAATACAATTGGAAGTTTCAAGTGCCGTTGCAATAGTGGCTTTGCTCTAGACTTGGAGGAAAGAAACTGCACAGGTGAGACTATTCTTCTGTTGTACTGGTAAACCTTGGCTCTCTTTCTTTTGCTATTTGGAAGTACTGCCTTTAAAAGCCCATCTTCTCCTAGGAATATGTACATTGTTCTTTTTATTTCCTTTTCCCGATGCCTAAACCACTTCTCCAGCAAACTTGTTATGAGAGAGCTGCAAAAGAGCATGAAAATAATATCTGTGCTACCTACAAGAACAATATAATAATAGGATTTTCAGAATATATGAGTACTAAAGAATATAGCCATTAAATCAACACTTGTATAAACTTGACATTCTGTTACAAATTTTAAGGTTTGTAATAGATAAGTTGTAACTTATTTTCCTCATCTGTGGACAGTTTTCTTAATATTATGCTTCAGTCACAATCCATATCCATACCCTTATCCATAGCCATTCTCTCTAAGAAAATATACAAAATTCCAAGTTTTTCTATTAGGTAATATAACAAATTATTCCAAACACTTGAAGTATGTCTCCAAGGTCTTATTTTCAGAACTCTCGTTCTTCATATTCTCTTTGGAATTTTCCCTTTTCTCCTGCCCCCACTACGCATTCATGATCTCCATTGAAGTGTCTCTCTTGACTTTTTCCTAGCTTCCTACTCCATAGGATCCTACTGATTCACTCCTGGCCCTACCCAGCCTAGACTATCCCCCTAAGCATTTCAGAACTATCCATCTGGTCTTGTGGAGTTCTGCCGTCTTGTCTTTCTGCCGTGCCTCCCATGCTGATCCCCGACTCCTAACCCCCTCACCACTGTTTTCTCCACTCGGGGCTGCTGAACTTGGCGGGGAGAGCCTGAGAAAAGGTGACCGAGGTCCCTGCATTCACCCTCAACCAGGCCTTTGCAGCTGCTGAGCGATACTTGTATTCACCTCTTTACGTCCCGTAATAAATTTCTCTTAGCAGCACTTCTAAACCTCTTATGACTTACACACCCTCTCATATCGCTATTCATTCCTTTTCTTCTTTATTGAAGTCAAACCTGATTGCCAGGACCCTTCTCACACACCCTCTTCTCTGGTATAAAATGTCCTTTTTCAGCCCTACTCTCTCCTCCACTTCCAGAGAAGGAAATGTGATGTTCTTCTGCAATTTTCCAGCGAAACTCTCTGCTTTCACTCTCCTTCCCTCTTTCTGCTCCAGGCCCTTCTTAGCAGAGTTCACTCCTCTCTCTCTGGCATCTCCCCCTCTTTACCGGTTTCTTTCCCTAGACCTGTAAACAAGTGCAGAGCGTCTCCTCAGCCCTCCTTTTCCCTCAGGCTACCATACTCTTTTCCTACTTTCACCTCTCATTCCTTTTAAGTAACCATTTGCTTTGTAGCCCCTGAATGCTGACCTCCCTCCTTCAGGCACATATATATACTCTTGCAAAAAACCTTTGCCAAGTTCAAAAAAATCTTTCTCTCAGTGCATAGTCTCCTTGACCTCTGGCCAACCCCCTCCTTGATTTTCTTCTCTCTTAGCTTCCGGTATTTCCCGTCTCAGTTGTCCTATCATGACTATGATGTTCCATCTCTAATCTTCCCAGATTCTTCTTGCCTTTGGCATTTTCCATCCCTTGGGCATTTTCCAAAGTCCTCTGCTCTCTCAACATTCTGCCTCTCAGAATTGCATCTACCATCACACCTTTTTTGTTTGTTTGTTTGTTTTGTTTTTTTTGCGGTATGCGGGCCTCTCACTGCTGTGGCCTCTCCTGTTGCGGAGCACAGGCTCCAGATGCGCAGGCCCAGCAGCCATGGCTCACGGGCCTAGCTGCTCCGCGGCATGTGGGATCCTCCCGGACCGGGGCACGAACCTGTGTCCCCTGCATTGGCAGGCGGACTCTCAACCACTGTGCCACCAGGGGAGCCCCCATCACGCCTTTTTGGATGGCCTCTGTTGAGCTGACTCCTAGGTGCCATCTCTAGCTCTCTAGTCCTCCTGAGTTCCACTCCTGCATTTCTAACTTCCATCTGGACAGTTTCTCTTTGTTTTCATCTCCCTTTGTCCCATCCCCCTTCCTCTGCCTAGGGACTTCCTTGGATATATTAATAGTATCATTTCACTCAGGATTGAAGCCTCAGACTTAATTTTGACACCTCCCTCTCCCAATAGACAAGTGAAAAAGTTATGTATATTTTTCCATCAAAATGGCTATCTCAAGTACTTGTGCTATTTCTTCTACACTATTGCTGCTGTAGGTTCAGCTCCTCAGGAAACAGATTGAGCAGAGATTAGCAGGCATGAAGGTTATTAAGGCTTGGTCTTGGGAGGGAGGGAAAGGAAGCAGAAGTGGGCTGTGATGCAGTCCCAGTGTGGTCCTCAGCCCACCCACCCCGGGAGCTCTGCATCTGGGAAGCACATCACAGTTGTCTTGAGTTAGGGCAGAGGGGCTAGGTGTTTACATACCTGCATGATGAATCTTTGCATACATCTGCCCCAAGAAGGGGTGTGACTGTGAGGAAGATACGCTTAGCTGAGGCGCTTCCTGAGGATAGTTCTCACCTCAGGACTTTCTGCCAGCCGCAGTCCCGACAGCTGAGGGCAAGGATGCGCGAGTCCTTCCTTCTTGAAGGGGGACCTGGGCAGCACCTCGCAGTCTCTACTACACTGCAGATTCCTCCAGCGTCTCCCACCCCAGTAAGTTTCCAATTAGATCCTTCATTTTCACAACCACCAGGTTTTTCATCCTAAAGCAGGGCTTGGATTGTATAACTTCCCGCAAAACAACTTCTATTGACTTAGATGATCCTAGACCTAGGTAAAGAAGCTTTTCCAGTTCTGACTGCCCTGTTTTTGGTGTGAAATTAGCCAAGTCACTTAATGGCTCTGAAACTCACCTCGTTTATACTGTATAAGAGAGAAGTTTGTTGACAGCACTGCGGTGTTGTGGGATGCAATGTGAAAGGACAGTGGGACACGGTCGGCTGCCCTTCTTCACAGCATGTAAGGCCCATCTTCTGCTCCCCACGCTGGCACCCTCAGTAACCATACCCATCTCACCTGTACTTGCACCCATTATCAGCCTCTCTACAACTTGATGTTCTCTGAAATGCATTAGTTTTCTTCATCTATGCATTTTATCTCTTGCCCTTCTATTTATTCTACATCTTTAAAGTTAGAATATCTATGCAGTCTTCCAGGATCAGTTCAAAAGCCACTTCCTCCAAAACACTAATTCTTAACAGCAAATAGCTTTCATATATACTGCCCTCTTTATGAGACAAGAACTGTTCTCAGCACTTAAGAAACATTGGTTCACTTACTCCTATGAGGCAGGTGCTACTACATGCCCCATTTTACAGATAAAGAAACTAAGGCACAGAGAAATTAAGTGGCTTTCCCAAGCCCCGACACCCAGAAGATGACAGAAGTGGGGTTTGTGCCCAGTCATCTGGTTCCAGAGTTCATAATCTACACTATGCAGCTCCCACCACATCACGTCAGCCAAAACCTGTCCCTCCTCTGCCTTTGAACTTATTCTGTGTTCTTCATACAGCTCTCATCACCAGTTCCTAGATACCGATAGATAAAAATTAAGAGAATTAGTGTGCGTATTATTACCTGCTTAATTGAATCTTGTTTAAAAGAAAGTACCTGCATTTTTTCAGTATGTCCTGCAATTGGGAAAAATCAATAGAAAAAAAACCAAAAGCTGGGAGAAAGCAGGGGCTGAGACTACCCCCCCGCCCCCGTCAAGAGAACATATGCAAATTAGCCATTTATAAATCCTGTGATAGAAAAACTTAAAAATTTAAATTCACGAGAATAAACAGATGCTGGCAAAAACATTCTTCCCACTCTGACAAAAATATTTAAGCAAGTCATGTTTTCTTAATCTTATTTTACAGACATACTGCTCTATTGAAAATCTTGATTTCAAGAATGGGAGATTTCTCAGAGAATCCTATTTTTGAGAGTCTAAGTGCTGCTATTAAAGATTCTTATTTACTGTAGTATGTAAAAATTGACAAACGCAAAAGCCCATCATTATCGTTTGTTTTTAATTTTAAAATTAAATCAGTAGGCTCTTCCGTCTGAATATGACACAGAAACACAGTTGGGGCATATTCCACGGCCCTGCCATATAGGCACGTTCTCCGGCTCAGGGTTCAGTGGTCGCGTCTGCCTCTGAGGCTGTCTCTGTGGCCGGCTAGCCACCCCTGCTCAGAGGCAGCAGCCCTCACACGCCTGCACCAGGGGCGCACGTGGGCTAGTGCAGCAGAACCAGCGTGGGCTTTGCGTCATGTGTGGGACTCCATCCATATGGCCACTGCTTCCTCGTTTGCTACCTGCCTTGGTCGGCTCATATCACAGTTGCTTGGTTCATCCTTCTGTTATCATTTCTAAGCAACAAAGAGAAATCCACAATTCCAGAATTCTTAAGGACAAAAAGGGCCCACCTGCCCATTGGCTGTGACAGTTTTGGCAGTTGGGGAAAGGAATGTGCCTGCAGCCCTGTCCCCCTCGAGGTGACCTCCTGAAAACGCATCCTTCTACGGCTTGCCCCTGCTTCCTCCAACACCTTTGCTTGGAAGGCCAAATCTCTCTGTTCGTTAACACCTTCCCATCTCACTCTGGTTTTCTGAATTTCTTTTAAACCCTGTGACCTAGACATTGACGAGTGCAGGATTTCTCCTGACCTCTGTGGGAGTGGGATCTGTGTCAACACGCCGGGCAGCTTTGAGTGTGAGTGCTTCGAAGGCTACGAGAGCGGGTTCATGATGATGAAGAACTGCATGGGTAAGCCTCTCGGGTCTGCAAACCAGTGTAGCACAGAATCCTTAGCGCGACCTTCGCCTGTCTCAGAGCTGTGAACAGCGTGCTTGGCAAGGAGCTGTGGCGAGAGAGAGAACAGATCTAAGTGTCAGACAGGAAATCCGCTCCTCGATAGCTCTTGGGGAGCCCCAGCCCCTTGGTGCCTTAATGGCAGTGAGATATTGAGACTGGGTTCTGCTTATTTATAGAATCTGAAGTCACCACAGACTAGCTGCTGAGGAGGGAGTCACTGAAAATATATGGTAGTGGGTGGTGACCCCCAAATTTATATTGTCATGCGAATCCCATGTTCGTTTCCTTACTTGTGTGTTATTACAAACACTCTTGGCATTGCCCACCTTTTAGCCCATCGTTTGATTTTTAGCAACTTATAGGACTCACCTCATGGGATATAGAAAGTGATCAGTCTAAGAGTTTTCTTTCACTTTGATTAGAGATAGAGGCTTATGGTGTCTGGAGTTTAGAGTGATATAAAGCGAATATTGTTTATTTTTACCTCTCATAAGCCTGCTCATTTCATACGAGTAAAAGCCTTGATAGCTCACTGTCTTTTCAGAGTAGAACCTTAACCTTTTATCTACTGATCATAAAGTGAGGAGAGCGTTATCCCATCTATTAACCCATGTCTCACGTTTGAGTCACAATGGCCTCAGATAATGAATCTTTCTCCCATGCTGTGTGCGTGAACGTTTTTTCCTCAGAGTTCTTTAATGGCTCTCACGTTTTTACCTTTCAGACATTGACGAATGTGAACGTAACCCTCTCCTTTGTAGGGGTGGCACCTGTGTGAACACTGAGGGCAGCTTTCAGTGTGACTGCCCACTGGGACACGAGCTGTCACCGTCACGTGAGGACTGTGTGGGTGAGTTTGTCTCCTCAGCACATAAACCCTCCCAGTTCAACTGGTAAAGATCATAAAGATCAGAGGTCATTCTCATGAACTGGTTGTTTTTGGCCTGTGAAATCTAACAGATTAAAATTCGGGAATTCAGAGTCCGTACATTTGGATTCAGGCTGTGTCTTTAGAAGATGCTTTCCCCAGTTCCCCTCTTTTTCGTTACAAGCGCACTGGAAAGAACCCTGTGGGAGGGACCCTGTGTCAGGCCTTGTAGTTCCCTCCTCCGGGTGGGCTGGAATGGGACAGCTGCTCCCCTTGGAAGTTGGATAGTTTGCCTGTGCACACACCTGTGCACAAGAACCCACTCGGTGCCCCATGTCAGTCGTCACCGGGCCTGCTCACCTGTGTGTGAGCTCACGCTCCAACCCCCTCCTCACAGAAGCACTGAGGCCTCTTTACTGGCCCTGAGCTCGAGGATGGGGGGGCGGAGGATGTAGGTGTGCGACCACGGCTGGTCTTGAAGAAGCGTTCCGTAGGCTTTAAAGCTTTGATTTAGCCAGGAAATGTTTTCCTCACAGTAAGTCTTTTCTTGAAAGTGTAAGCAAATAAAATAGTTTAAAATAGACAGATCCCACACCCCCAAATAAAAACATAACTTGAGCACACCTCCCGACTACTCATGTACTTATTTATAACCCATATTTATATCGCTATACTAATGATTAGGTGAATCTTAAATCATAGACCAGACATTTTATTTATTTTTTTAATTTTTAATTTTTTTATTGAATGAAAGATTCTTTAAATTCTATCGTGCTTTACAATTCTCAGAAGTTTTGCATTCATGTTTTTGTATGATCCCATAATAACCCTTCTTTTTTTAACCCCTACCCCTATCTTGCCCCTCCGCCATTTCCTCTCCCCACTGGTAACCACTAGTTTGTTCTTTGTATCTGTGAGTCTGCTTCTTTTTTCAAACAGACATTTTTAAAAGGTGAATTTAAAGGTTTTAAATATTTTTAATTCCACTTTAATAGTTCAAAAAGCTTTTTCACACAGATAATTACAGAATATTTATTCATGGTTGTGATACCAGTGATCCAGAGATCTGTTTCTAAGTTTAGTTTATTTTGCTAATTAATTTTCATGGGTTTTATAGCTGAAAAAAAAGTTCCCCTCAATGACATAATGTACATTATAAAATACGTATTTTTGCATGTTCAAAATAAATATTTCATGATTACAAACATAAATCTGCCACATTGTCTTCTTAGTAATTTTGAGAATTTGGGGTGAATTTCTTGTTATATCTGATTTTTACCTTAGACTGTGTTTGACAGGTAACTTGTGTGAGGAAGTGTCACTCTACCATTTTCTTGCTCTTCTCTTTTTGCATTATTAGTACTAGCTTCTTCCACAGATCTTTGCAGGCGTTTTCTTTAAAGCATCTGCCCATCTTATAAGGGTTAGTTTACTTAAAAACAGGCAATATAATCTGTAATCCACCTATCCAGGCCCTGTAAACACAATGCCATGAAAACTTAAAAACTGAGGGCCCTATTTTCAGCCCCTCTGTTTTGTGGAACCAGCTGTTTTCCCTCAGGAACCTTCATGTTATTTAGACAACACATAACCATCCAATTAAGACCAGTTGAGGGTTCCAGTGTAAATTCATAGATTAAGTATTAAGCTTTATTTGGGGCATGTGCTAGGTGGATGTGGTTTAATGTGGTACTCACTAGCCACACGTGGTCATTTAAATTTTATCAAAATTAAATAACGTTAAAAATTCAGTTCCTTAGTCACAGTATCCATGTTTCAAGCACTCAGTAACAGCTACATATTGGACAGCACAGATATGTAACAGTTCCATCAATGTAAAAAATTCCACTGGAGAACACTGTTGTAGATAGAACTAGGAGAAATATAGATTCTGGCGTTTTCTTTGAATTGTTGCAAGAGACCATCTTACTTCCCCCTGAAGTAAATAAAGCCCTTTGGAGACCATTGCTCTGATGCTGCATGTTCTTGATAGTTTAAGTGGTGTTGTGATTTCATAAAACATTAACTCTGCGTATCTTTTTATAGATATTAATGAATGCTCCCTGAGTGACAATCTCTGTAGAAATGGAAAATGTGTAAACATGATCGGAACTTATCAGTGCTCCTGCAATGCTGGGTACCAGGCCACGCCAGACCGACAGGGCTGTACAGGTAAGGGTAGGCCAGACAGGTCTGGAAGTTGTATTTCTCAAGTCAGTCGAGGAATGCTTCTGGCACGGAATATATAATGACGCCGATGGGAGTCCTTTGTCCTAAAAACAAATCTAAGAATGGGGGCAGATGCCATGGTTTGGTGGTTTTGCAGAGGAACCTTTGGTTTTATAATAAGAAACATCCTATATTTCTCTCTAGATATATATTTAGTCCTATATGGTATATCTGAATTCTTTAATCTTAGGTTACTGGAGCTGAATGTCAAATGAAACGCTGTCTAAAAGGAAGTGAGAGGAGCTAAGAAAGGCTAATGTTACAATGATCAATCAACATGAATAGTGGGGAGAAAAATCCAAAGCCACTGAAGCATTGTCTGCTTAAGAAGAAGTAGAAAAACTCTCTCTCTTTTTTTTTAAGGAAGTATCCCTGACAAGTAACATGGTGGCAATGTTTTTACAGATATTGACGAATGTATGATAATGAACGGAGGCTGTGACACCCAGTGCACTAATGCAGAAGGAAGCTATGAATGTAGCTGCAGTGAAGGTTATGCCCTGATGCCAGATGGGAGGTCGTGCGCAGGTACAGGAAGGAAAATACACAGACTTTGTACATCTGGTTAATCTTATCTTACAAATCTGGCTCCACATATTTTGTGTAGAACTGGATGGAAAAAAATGCATGAGCTTAATAAAAGTCATCCTTGTTTTTCATTTGATTTTGATTTTGTATCATCAGATATTGATGAATGTGAAAATAACCCTGATATCTGTGATGGTGGGCAGTGTACCAACATTCCTGGAGAGTATCGCTGTCTGTGTTATGATGGCTTCATGGCTTCAATGGACATGAAAACATGCATTGGTGGGTACCATAAGAACAGGATAAATATTTATGTACAGTATGCACACACACACACACACACACATGCGCACCTAAGAAGAAAAGGCTTTTTTGGTTATTTTTAAAATTCAAACCATTGTATTAGAAGATGTGAAAGCCAAAAAGGAAGAATTATTTGAAAAAAAAAATCCTTAAATACAATATATTTATCTGTAATACTGTGTCCTGCAAATACATTATATTTTAAACGTTATTTGTGTATCTCATTAGTACGCTATTCAGTTTAAAAGATAGCTTTTGAATTACTAGAATAAACAAGTATTAACCAAGGTGTTGAAAATCAATTTCCTAGACGTGAATGAATGTGACTTAAATTCAAATATCTGCATGTTTGGGGAATGTGAGAACACCAAGGGATCCTTCATTTGCCACTGTCAGCTGGGGTATTCAGTAAAGAAGGGGACCACAGGATGCACAGGTAGGTCTCAAGCTTGTATCCCCTGTGTTTCAGCTTCTTATATTTCAGAAGTTAACCTTCAACATCATTTGTTCCCTGGAATTTCTTGTACTTTCACCCACACCAGGTTGTGACAGTTATGTGATGAGTAACTGGCCCAGAGCATGTGTGATGCGTTTGTCTCTTCTCTGTGGTAGATGAGCATGGTCTCAGCTACCAAGCTGCAGACCTGGCTGCGTGCTTGGTCATGGAGTGGGAGAATGGGTGTGGAATCTGGCCCCCATGGTTCTGATGTGCTCCTGGTAGCTCTTGGGGCAACGTTCACTTTCTCCTGCCCAAACAGGAGATATACGTAAGGAAGAAGCACCAAAAGACCTGGAGGAATCCCAGGTGCTTGCAGTTCTTTTAAACTAACAAAAATTAATCTAAACTTATATTTAGACTCTTTTCCTTCCTTTCTTTCCCCCATCTTTTTCTCTGCTCTTCTCTCCTCTCTTTCCATTTGCTTTTGTCTTCTCTTCTCCCTGCCCAAATTTCCTCTCTTCGCTTTTTTTCTTTGTTCACCCCATTCATTTTATCTCTTATTCCTGTTCTCTACGAAATAGTTTTAGCCTTTTGAAGGGCGGATGGGGGTTGAACCCCCAAGGTCAGTGCTTTGGGCCAAATGTCCATCATTGCTCAAGGCTCTAGTGTGGTATTTTGCTCAAGCCAGGTGGTGGGTGACTTAGACTGCAGCCTAGGCCTTAAGCTGACACCTCCAGGGAAGAGCAAGTAATGAAAGAAGAACTCTGCATGTTCATATGTATGTGTACCACATACACAGACACTATATACATAATTCTGATAAAAGCATCTGGTCACTTTCCAGATAACATTTCCAGTGATTATTTTTATATATTCTGGCTGGCAGTTTCTTTCAGGGAAGGCCTTGTTTGATTTGGATCATGAACTTCCAAATCCTGTTGAAGTCTAAACATATTAAAAATAAAAGTGACGTTAATGTTTTCTCTGTGTTTACTTTAAAATTTTGCCTATACAGAAATCTCTTGGAAGTAGAATTAACTAGGTTGTATCTTATCTTCATATTAACTATGGTTTCTCAGATGTGGATGAGTGTGAAATTGGTGCCCACAACTGTGACATGCATGCCTCATGTCTAAACATCCCAGGGAGCTTCAAATGTAGCTGCAGAGAAGGCTGGGTTGGAAATGGCATCAAATGTATTGGTGAGTATTTTGCAAATGTAAATAACCTTTGCTAAGACACAAAATCCCTAGAGGCTCTTCTTTGCACAGTTGTTAACCTACATACTTAAATAGGAACATGCCTCTTATTTTCATTTATTCTCTTGAAAATTAAAGGCTGTCTTTCGTTGCAAGATAATTCTTGCCTAAGAGTTTCCTTTAACTTTGGTATAAATGATCAAATTACAACAGTATGCCTTGGCATCTGCTTTTTAATGTGGTGTTGTTCAGTAAAAATTATTTGATGTGCAGCCAGAAATCCAAACAGCTGTAGGATGAAACATGACTAATATATTTTTCCAGTTTTTTCATAGAGTAACAGTGAGATTTAAAACCCAGTGAAATAAATGAAGGGAATGAAAAGATTTTTTTCAGATAACCTAGGTCTATAGTAAGTGGTCAATACCAGCTTCTTAATAGAAAATAGAATTATTCTTCCAGAGAAATCTAAATGTTTTGGATTCCAAGAAGCCAGATTAGAAGGAGAATGTGAAGGCAGTTGCCATTCTCCAAGTTGTATAGTTCTTACCAGAGTCTAATAAGTCCTTTATAGCTGTGAGGCAAGGAACTGGATTTTACCCTTGATGTCATTCATAGTGCTGCTTGATACGTTCAGTGTTTTATGTGCCTCAACAATAAGGCATGTTGCAAATCGTAAATTATCCAGGTCTATTTAAATTACAAATTAAAGCAAGCAAAACCAACCTCCCCATGATTACTCATTAAAACCTGATAAGCCTGCAGCAAGAATTAAAGGATAATTTTAAGATCTCTTATTAATAACATTAGTCAATTTGAATGTACTTTCTTACCTACTCAATTGTTTTAGATTTGTCAAATGTTTATGAGCTGACTCCAGAATTTCAGTTAACATAGTTTTTAAATAACTTTGCTAAGGAAAGTTCTCTCATGGTGTCACTAAGTCCACTAGCTACCCACTTGAGTCCAGCCATTTCTCTATCATTAATCTCACAACTTTTCAGCTATATCCCCATTCCCATTTTTCTAGTCCCATTTGTTTACTGTTTTTCTCTCCTCTAGCCTCCCATTTTTTGTGCTTCTTGTCCATCTATCACTCTGGCCAGCTATCGAAAAATAGCCTGCCGCTAATGCAAAAGATTTAACCATGTCCAGGCACCTCTACTCCAAAATGGCATCCCAATCCATCCACTCCTTTCCATCTCCATCCCCCGCTCTCATCACAACTGTTCTCTCTCTCAATCTGCCCCCCACCCCAGCCCTTTCTCTCTATTAGCTGCTAAAAGAACCTCCTCATATGTTTGCTTACTCCCTCTCTGGTCCTCCCGCAATCCATTCTCCACATTGCAGCCAGGTAGATTTTTTAAACCATGGATCTGATTTCTTCACAATTGTCATTTTAATCCATTAA
The DNA here is from genome assembly GCF_964341445.2 of Mesoplodon mirus. NCBI lineage: Eukaryota > Metazoa > Chordata > Mammalia > Artiodactyla > Ziphiidae > Mesoplodon > Mesoplodon mirus. The sequence goes on from NC_138980.1 coordinate 77,885,768, forward strand.
ATTTAGGATAAAATTCAGCTTCCTTCACATGGTTTACAAGACCCTATGGCATCTTCCCACTATCTCTCCAGCTTCACTCTCCTTCATCCTTGGTCTCCTACATTGTGCTTTATCACTCTGACCTCCTTTAATTTTTGTCACATCAAAGCTCTTGTCCTTCTCCGTGTTTTTATACGTGCTGTTCCCTCTGCAAGAAAGACCCATCCCTACTTCTGTTTGCAGGTCAACTCTTGCTCATCCTTCAGGTGTGAAGTTAACTAAAAATTACTTCCTCAGTGGAGCTTTCCTAATTCCTGCAATCCAAATTAGACACCCTCCTTATTTCCTTATACCTTGTAACTTTTCTTCATGGTACATGTATAACAGTATTTAATGTAATTTTCTGTGTTTAACATCTGTCTTTTCCACTAGACTAGGGGCTCCATGAGGTCAAGAATCATATCTTGGTTTCCTCATCTATAAAATGAACTTGAAAATTCGATGGTAATTGTCCTGCTCTGAAATTCAGTATTATCTTGAAAATTGACCCCTTTTTTAGTGATAAGGTAGCCAATGATAAAATTCACCCTCAGTAGAAATCAGAAGGAAATCTAGGCCTAGTTTTCTTTTAAACATTATAATTCTAGTTGATTAGACAGCTCACAAAACGCTTGAACTAATTATTTTAGCCCATGTTTGTAGCATGAACATTTTGGATCATAGGTCTGAGGTCTTAGAAAATTAGATAGAACTGCAACTTGACCTGTAAACTAAAATACATTCCATTTGGCCAGTTTGGGGCCAGTTTACATTTAAATTAAGACAAATGAAAATCTTCCTGGGTGTTTAAATATTCCACTTGCATTTCTGAACTTTATTGCTATGCTCTCTTGACATGCAGATCTGGACGAATGTTCTAATGGAACCCACCAGTGCAGCATAAATGCTCAGTGTGTCAATACCCCAGGCTCCTACCGCTGTGCCTGCTCCGAAGGGTTCACTGGAGATGGATTTACCTGCTCAGGTGGGTGAGGTGCTGATTTTCATGCAACACTCTGTGTGTTTTCATCATCAGAAGAAGACTGTAGGTAAAGGAGGCTGAAATCACTACCTCTGTTTTTACACTTGACTTAAGGTGAATATGTATCTTTTGCTTATATTAAACGCAAAAACCTGGAAATTTTTTAAAATAATGGCATTTATTACTATCATGTACTCTTAGTGACTGTCATTTCCTTTTATTCATTAATTAACATAATGGTCAAAAATACAGACTCTGAGTCAGACCATCTGGATCCAGATCTTGCCTATGCTGCTTACTGGCCATATAGCCTTAAGTAGATGACTTAACCTGTGTGTCCTTAGTTTCTCCATTTTGAAATGGACATGGTGGTAATAATAATAATAAATACTATTTCCTTTTTTCTTTTATATCATTGAATGAATGACATGTTGGGAAAACTATACAGCTTCTTAAAATAAAATCTATGACCTACCCAATCACTGCTAGTTATTGTGTTTATCAAAATCTCAGTTTATCACATGGTATTGAAAGGATTAAATGGAATAATACAAGTAAACAGCTTAGAAACATGCATCATAAGAGCTTAATGGATGTGAGTAAATTCACTCTGCATTCCTTGAGGATAAAACATCCACTCATTATATTCACGTAAAAGACTAGATCATCTTGCTGGACATAAAGAATGATATTTTTAAGCTTGAGAGATAGGTGTTTCTCAGTTGAATTTCAGTGCACACTTTAAGCCCCAAATTAAAAGATAGTTTTTTCTAATTATTGACATCAAAAACACAGACTTACAGTTTTCTAATGCCTCTTTAAGAAAACATGTTTAGGGCTTCCCTGGTGGCGCAGTGGTTCAGAGTCCGCCTGCCGATGCAGGGGACACGGGTTCGTGCCCCGGTCCGGGAAGATCCCACATGCCGCGGAGCGGCTGGGCCCGTGAGCCATGGCCGCTGAGCCTGTGCGTCCGGAGCCTGTGCTCTGCAATGGGAGAGGCCACAACAGTGAGAGGCCCGTGTACCGCAAAAAAAAAAAAAAAAAGAAAACATGTTTATTCAGTTGTAAAGCTTCCTTACTTTTAAACCTCGGGTACTGCATCTTTCTTAACATGTCTCTGCACCGTGGTGTGAGTGCAGGGGCATGGCCTTGGTATCAGACACAGCTGGACCTAGACCCTGGCTCAGCCGCAGATTAGATCACTGTGACTCCCAGGCATCAGTCGCCTCCTCTTAGCCTCAGGTTCTTCCTCTTGTAAACCTCACAGGGTTGGTGAACTAAGTGAAAACATGAATGTCAGGCAGCTAGCACACTCCCTGGCAAATGTTAGGCCCTCAATAAACATTTCTGCCCTTCCCCCCTTTTTCCATTTGATAGAATCAAAGAAATTGTCTTTAAGTTCTATGAATAATACTCATTTGTGTAATTAAAATAGAATATTTTAATGAGATTGTAATGGCATGACAGAAACTTTTCTCACTCCCATAGAGTGTCCCTTACTTGCTTAAAAATACTTGAACTAGTGAAAAAGTTGTTCATTTTAATACTGTAATGTTTTCAAGTGAATTAACACCATTTTAAGATTAATTCCAATGTTCTTGGTTATATCTAAATGATGTTGGCGTAACACAGATGCATCAAATTAGCATTAAAGAGAACTGAGACAGATGTGAGAGACACCTCTTTCCTCCTGTTCATCATAATGGAATTGAATGTAAGGGCATAAACAGCTCTGCTATCAAGTTGTATACCCTTATTTAGGTGTATATGGATAATTGTTGTTTCATGTTAATGAGCACTAACTCAGGCCAGCGAGACTGGTTTAGTTATAGAGCAAAGAAAAAAATGTCATGAGATTTGGAACTTAATAGAGATGTAATTTGCTCCTTCAACAGATGTTGATGAGTGTGCAGAAAACATAAATCTCTGTGAGAATGGACAATGCCTCAACGTCCCGGGTGCATATCGCTGCGAGTGTGAGATGGGCTTCACTCCAGCCTCAGACAGCAGATCCTGCCAAGGTGGGTCACCAGGATTCCAACTCATTTCCAAGTTGGATCAACTACAGCAAATGAAACCACAAAAAGAGCTGAACAGGCTCCACCTGGAAGCAGAATACACAGCACATGCTGCACACATAAAAGTCATTCGTTTAAGCATGGACTATTTTGCCGAATGAATAATGATGAAGGTGGCTTTCATCTCTTATGAAGTTTTCCTGGCCAAGAGCCAAGAGTTGGAACTTTGGCTTATTCGTTTTTCTTTTTTTTTAACTATTTCTTTTTTTATCACTAAATGAATGAAATGTGGATAAACTGTTCAGCTTTTAAAATATATTGTGTACCTCAATCACTGCTATTTAATGTGTTTATCAAAATCTAAGTAGCTCATTTTTGGCATTACCTTTATGCTTTAGTCAACTGTCTGTATGTCTGGGACTGGAAGTCCTCTTCAGGGACTCATCAAGAGCTGCACCTTTTGCTTAACAGTCATGTCTCCTGCCTCTAAGTTATGACATCACCCCCTTTCCTAGAAATGGGACTTCATGACTAGTGTAATATCTTTCCAAGAAAAAGAATTTGGATTTTCTTTTACATTAGAGACTCAATTTACATTACATAGAGTTTGGACCATCATTGTGTTCATAAAAGTACATGAAAATGTAAATAAAGGAAAAGGATTGAAAACAATTCATATGCCATCAGGTTTTAACAAAATTAGTGATTCATAGAAAACCTTAAAAAAAAAACTCAGGCTAACTGCTAGCAAAGATTATAAAATGAAACCAGATTACAGGCTTTCCCTACATGAGTATCTAATCAAATGAACAGAAATAGTAAATGCCAGTGCGCACACACACAGAGACACACACACACACACACATACACACACACTTCACCAGCATCAATGAAACAAAAATTATGCAATCTGGCATAGCTTGGAGTAGAGCCTGACTCTGCCCCACCACCAGAAGTGTCACTGAAGAAAGAAAGTGTGCCTAAAAGATCATGGAAATTTCCATAAATATCTACCAATTTGGAGAGAATCAGAATGAGAGAATGAATAGTAGGCTCTGGGAAGATGATATTAGAAACTGAAAGTATTCATGCTTCTACTTTGACCTGCTAGGTTGGGCAGAATCTAAACCATTTTATACAGGGCAGCTGTAGAATGAGCTTTATTTTTTTCCTAGTCCTGGTTCCTTCTAAGCATTGAAGTCAATTAGTAGAAACTGTGAGTCAATGTGTTTATGGAATTACATGATTTATTACCCATGTCAGTGTGACAAGAATTGGTGGGAAAAGGGATAAGTTAGCAATAGCCAGACACTTTTACCAACATAAAATTTCAAAATTAGCCCTTTATACATAAGACAACATTTCCCTTTCATAATTCTGTTCCATTACTTGTGGCCTAGGGTCTTCCAAAACTTCTCGCAGAACCTCCCTCAAGGTGATGCTAAATAGTTTCTGTTTACTGTACTTCCTTCTCATGTTGGCTTTCCCAAAATATGTTTCCATGGAGAGAAATCCCAGTTGCCAGGGCACCTGAGAGTGGCACACATGTAGCTCACCCTCTGCTCCATTTAACCAGATGCCAACTTTTGAGATCCCAAAAATGTAATTCCATGGTTCTGCCTGTTTCTCCATGGTTTTGTCTTCTCTCTTCTATGAGATCTGGCACATCTAGACAGTTTATCCTGAATTTATTACTTTAATTACTTGATATTTTCCCATCTTATTATAAATTGATGCCCCTTTGAATTGATCCTCTAATCAACATTTTCCACTCAGCATCTACCTCTAATCATAAATTCTCAGAATTTCTATAGAGTTTAAAAAACTGCTGGAGTTGGCCATTTCCCAGTATTCTTCACCAAAATGGGAAAGTACAGAACCTGCAAGAACCTCCTCAGGGACAGGTTAGGACTCCATCAGATGGAGTAAACCCAGATACAGAGCATTTAGTATGATTTCCAAAGAGAGAGCAGGGGCCAGGTTCACCAACAAAGAGCACACAGAGCCCAGTGGAGGTCCGCCCATCCGTATTTCTCCTCTTCCCCCACCTTATGAAACTCTGGGCCACAGAATAGAAGCTATAATGAAACCCATACCCCAAGCTGTCTTCCATAGAAAGCCCAAATCAAAAAAGAAGGGAGGATGTCAAGAAGCTCCATCTAAACTGTATCAGAGTACAGTTGACACTTGAATAACATGGGGGCTAGGGACACCTACCCTCAGCACGGGGGGGAAATCTGTGTATAACTTGTAGTTGGCCCTCAGTGTTCACAAGTTCTCTGCATTCGCGGTTCCATGTCCACACATTTAACCAACTGCAGATAGTGTAGTTGTACTACATACACTGTAGTATTTACTATTGAAAAAAATCCATGTACAAGTGGACCTGCACAGTTCAAATGTATGTTGTTCAAGCATCAACTGTATATAAAACTCTTGAAAGAGCTGACCAAGTAATGTGTAAACAAACTGAAACAGCAACTGTGCAGGTGTTCTATGGAAACAACAATAACAAAAAAAGCATACAAAAAGCAGATAAATAATCAATCCAGAGTAGAGGAAAACTACTCAAGGAACAAGAGCCAGTTTCGCATAGGTATATTGTACCACAGATAACCTTAATGAAAACATATGATTGAACAAGTTCAAAGTGATTATAAAAACAGAAAAAAAGACAAAAAGAGATATTGCAGAGTTAAGGGAGACAAAAAACGTGGACTAATGCAGCAAAATAAGAGAACAATTAAACAGATACAGCAAAGAACAGAGGAGATGAAAATATAATTACTACCATAGAGAATGGACGTGAGATAATCACAGTGAAAAAAAAGGGGGAGAGGATAAATTAACACTATTAGAGAAAAGACAAAGACCATAAACTTAAGTATAATGGGTGTTTCTGAAGTGAAGAGTCCCTAAAAATTGAATAGAAAAAAAGTATTAAACAACCAAACATTTTCCTGAAATAGAAGAAGGAACTGAATATACAGAAAGAAGTAAATCATTTTTATTTAGCCTTATTGAATTTGTCAACTTAAGTAATAGAGATTCTTCAAACTGCAGGTAGAAAAGGCAAGTCATGAACAAAACAAACATTCAGTACCAACACACATTAGAATGCTGCCCTCACAGTTATCAGGACACAAGTGACAAGAATCTTATACCTCAGAGTTAGTTAATTATAAAGACAATAGACAGGGTTTCCCTGGTGGCGCAGTGGTTAAGAATCCTCCTGCCAGTGCAGGGGACACGGGTTCGAGCCCTGGTCCGGGAAGCTTCCACATACCAAGGAGCAACTCAGCCAGTTGCGCCAGCAACTGAGCCTGTACTCTAGAGCCCACGCGCCACAACTACTGAAACCCACGCACCACAACTGCTGAAGCCCTCGCGCCTAGAGCCCATGCTTCGCAACAAGAGAGGCCACCTCAATGAGAAGCCTACGCACCGCAATGAAGAGTAACCCCCACTCACCACAATTAGAGAAAGCCTGTGCACAGCAATGAAGACCCAACACAGTCAAAAAATAAATAAAATAAATAAATTTATTTTTAAAAAAAGACAATAGACATATCCTGACAAGTGAAATAATTCAGAAAGAAACCACCTGTGGGCTCTCTCTTCTTGTCTTGGGCAAAAACAAAAACAAAAACAAAAACAAGAAAAACACACAACTTATCAGCAATGAAAAACAGCCAATCAAGAAATAAATGGAGAAGTGTCAATAAAAACATTATTGATTCCTTTAAAGAATTAGTACTAAATACTGTAGAGATTATGGTAAATGCCATGAACATTTAAAAAGTGAAAATAATATGAATAACAAAAATGAGTTAGAAGCATATATGGATGCTAATTGTTAATCATCATTGTATAGAATCCATTAATACTGTCTTAAAATTGTGTTTGAATTTTAACATAAAGCCAAAAGATGATACAGTTTTAGTGTTTTCATCAATTCTTAACATTAGGAAACATTTTAGAAGATACTGAGATAATGAAAAATTGATCTAATGCATGGAAATTGTTTCAGCTTTACTCTCTGTGAATATGCACTGAGAAATATCAATATTTGGAATGGTGTTCATCCAATTACAATGATAATTCTGGATAGAAGCATTTTGGAGTGATTTTTGTTCTTGCTATCTTATTTTCTGTGTTTCCTATCTTTTCTGTTTCCTATCACCACTTTTCTGTATTGTTCAAATTTCTGAATATGCATCAATTTTATAAAAACAAGACAGTATTCTCTTAAAATACCTTATTCCACGCAACTTTTACATTATTTAAATGGAAGTTATTTCTAATAAAGTTCACTTAAAAGTAAAATGCATATGCAGAAGGCTGATAATACAATTCCACTTCAATTTATAGATTAACACAACTCAATTATAAACTAACTTAATGAGTCTTTACTGATTTATATAAGAAGAGTAACTTTGTTTATTGCCCCAATACAAGTAAAGACAACTTTACATCAATTGAACTTCTAGACACAATTTGAACCATACTTTAAATATAAGATAGTTGCAGTGCTTTATTTTGACAATCATAAATGACCAAAAGGCCCGTTTATACTTAAGATATAACTGTCTCAAGACAGCATTTTAGAATGACTTGTCTAGTCTAGCCTAAAATGGCATGCCTGGTCTGCATTCTCAGGATATGAGGTAATTTGTGTACAAAAATGTCCATCTTCTTCCTATGAGTAGAAATACAGATTACTTCTACAGTTGTACAGGCACACTATGCCTTCATTTTCATACGAATGAGGAGTAATAACTTCTTGTTTATTTTGAGTTAAAGCTTCATGGAAGACTTCCATAAACTGAATTTATGATTTCAGTCCAATAGAGATATCTTAATGAGATTTGGAGGAATGTGGGGCAATGGATGATCTTATTACACACTACTGGGAAAAAACTTCTTTCCCTGTTTGTAACTGACTTTATTATAACAGATCAGATTACATAACAAGAAAAGTTTAAAAAAATTAAACTTAAATAATTTAAAAGATATATTTAATATTTAAAATATTTATGTTGTATATTTTGTATGTTGTAGATGTTTATAAAATATCTGCTGTTTTCACTTAATTATTATAATCTTTGAATTTGTTTTTATCTTCAATTTTTTACAATCTTATTCCTTTAACACGTTCATATTTAATTTCTAAAAAGTTTTTATGCCCTAGGCCAATTTTTTTCTGAAGTATTTTACAGCCCAAGACAGTAAAATACTGTCAATAAAATAAGATAATATTCTTTCATATTTCTGCCCCATATGAACATTAGTTGCTTGCCATTTATGTGACATCCCTGGTCAAAGAAAAAGAAAATTTTTTGCTGCATAAAAACGTCTGAGGAGATAGAATAATTTATTAATGTCATACAGTAAATCTAAATGTCTTTGTAATCAAGAGATTACTATTTTTTTTAATCTCCAGATATCGATGAATGCTCCTTCCAAAATATTTGTGTGTTTGGAACATGTAATAATTTGCCTGGAATGTTCCATTGTATCTGTGATGATGGTTACGAATTGGACAGAACCGGAGGGAACTGTACAGGTATGGCCAGTTAAGGGCTTAATTGTGTTCTTATTAGTTGAAATGAACATTTTGTGCTAGATATAGAAGTTCTTCAAATTTCTGCTTAGCCTGCTATGCCTTGGGCTATGCATTTTTTTGCAAAAGAAAATTACATTCTGATACATTTATCGTTTTATTATTTTTTTATTAATTTTTATTGGAGTATGGTTGCTTTACAATGTTGTGTTAGCCTCCACTACACAACAAAATGAATCAGCCATACACATACAGATATCCCCTCCCTTTTGGACTTCCCTCCCATTTAGGTCACCACAGTGCATTAGGTAGAGCTCCCTGTGCTATACAATATGTTCCCATCAGTTGTCTATTTTATACATAGTGTCAATAATGTATATGTGTCAATCCCAGTCTCCCAATTCCTCACACCCCACCCCTTTCCCCCTTGGCTGATACATTTATTTTTAACTATTGAATTGATCCATTGTAATATAAACAACTTAATATTAAATATCCAACGTGAAATTAGTAAAGTATTTCTTTGTATATATTTATGATGTCCACATATATGTACAAATATATAATACATATGTTTAAGTTTAATTAAGCAAACAGTGGTAAAATGTTTTTCTTCAGAATTGCAATGTTTCATTATTATTTATTTATTAAGGATATTAAATGATATCATCATGAATACTGTGTGACTGTGTGACTGATCTATGGAAACTGCTTTAGGTGTATACAAGTATTTCATTTTTATTTCATTGTTCTGACTTCCTCCTAAAGATTTTTAGTCTACTGACTTGCAAAATTTCCACCAAATTCTTTGGAACAGCAGTATGCACAAGGAAAGTAAAGATGTTAATGTGGGCATTTTAAATGTTTTTCCTAGATATTGATGAATGTGCAGATCCAATAAACTGTGTGAACGGACTATGTGTCAACACTCCTGGTCGCTATGAGTGTAACTGTCCACCCGATTTCCAGCTGAACCCCACCGGTGTGGGTTGTGTTGGTAAGCAAAAGCTCTATGAAACAAATGAATAGAAGTACATAGAGTTAAATACTCATACTCTCTTGTGATGACCATTTACTACAATTAACTTGAGAACAAAATAGTAGTCCTTTACCTTAAGAAACTCTAGATTACCAAAATATATGGTCACTTTTATCCTGCTTATCTTCCAAGTCATATTTTGAAACAGGAATTTTTGAGACTTCTGCTCCCACCACCTCCTCTCACAGACTTGGGAACCAGGGCCCTAGAGGTGCAGTCATTTGTTCAAGGTCTCAGAGCTTGCAAATGGCAGAGCTGAAGCAGTGTCCCGAGTTGCCTGGCTCCCTGTCCAGTACATTGGCCAGGACAGATGTGTTTGAAATGTGGAATCAGTTTTACAAAATGAATATGTTTCAGGTTTATGCATGACAACGGACAGGCAAGCAGTTAATGGCATTTATAGGACCATTTCAGGTATATATTTTTTCAAAACCAAGAAAATATGGAATAAAATTTGAGTTAGCTATGATTAAATTCCCATTAAAATCTCTAGTAAGGTTTGTTGTGCCTTTTTCTTCTGAAAATTATTTTCAAAATGACTTACAAATATAAAAAATTAAAAAGGTTCACTGGATGCATATGGCAGATAACAAGGACTGTTTTTCCTGATACCAAAGGCTAAGAATATGCAAACTCTGTGAACCAGCAGTTCCTCTCTGGGCTTTAGATATCAAATAAAGTAACTTACAGGCCCATACGGAAACATTAGGAAAAATATTCAGTGCCTCATTATTTGCAGCGGCAAGAATTTAGAAGCCATATTTGGACAGTGGATAGATTGAAAAAGAATCACAGTTGAATACTGTGGAGTTGACGGATTGGATGTTATAAAGATGGAATGAGGTATACGACAAAGTACCATTTATAGAAATTTAAAATGTGCACACGAAAACAAAAATACTAATTTTGCAGGAGCACAGACCAAAAAATTAATATTAAACACATTCATATGGTTGCGTAGGGGATGAGGAATGAGAATGGAGAGCAGGGATAAAAGAGAGAGAATGGGAGGGCAGGAGGAAGGAAGGATGAATGAATACAGGCCTAGTAAGAGCAGAACCATGAGTTAACACCTCTGTCTGCACCAGAGTCAGCAACAAAAACAAAACCAAACAAAAAAAAGAATGAGAAAAGTAAAATAATAAAAAGCTGCCCAAGTGATTATAATGTGCAGCTGGAGATGAAAACTACTTGGTAGACTGTAATAAGGACTTTGGATTTTACTCTGATTGAGGTGGGACACCACTGGGCGTGGCCTGACCTAAGGTAATGCTTCTGAAGGATGACTCCGGCTATGGTGGGAAAAATAGACTAGAGTTGGGTCCAGAGATGAGTTAGGAAACAATTGCAGTAGTCCAGGTGAGGGATGATGGTGGCTTGAACTCAGGTTGTAGTGATTTGGAAGCAGTGGTAAGTCATCAGATTCCAGATATATTTTGATAGGGTTGACAGACCTTATTACTGGATTGAATAAGGCATGATAGTTAGGATTCAAAGTTTGACTGCAAGGTATAGGGCCTGAGCAATTAAAAAATTGGGGTTTCTGTTTATTGAAAACGCAGAAGCCTGGGAGAGGATTGGAGCAGGTTTTTTATGTGGAGGAAAGAGTATCAGGTGTTTGATTTTAGACGTGTTAACCCTAAGATACCTTAGATATCTAAGAGGAGAAATCAAATACTAGGCACATGGCAGAAAGATCTGAGTTCAGGGGAGAGGTGAAAGATGGAACCACAAATTTGATAGTATTTAAAGTCATGGAACTAATGAGGTGATCTAGATGGTAATTATGGATAGAGACAAGACAAAGTCTGAGATTCATTGATCTCTTAAGTAGCCTCCCTAAAGTTGTTACAGACTGGCTTTCCCAAAACCTGCAAAACTGAATGTGCAAGTTGAAACTAAACTGTGGGAGAATGGAGATTATGGGGAGGAGAGGAAGGAGATGGCGTTATCAATATTTCAGTGATAGGATACATTGCTTTAAATTAACATATTGGATTTCACTCCCTTTATTGATAAACTCATGCTATAGATTGATTATAGGAAACATTTTTTGCAATCATATTATTAAAGGTCCAGAATGTCCCAGATGAGTAATTGCTTACTATCTTGTTTAGTCCATGATCTATATGGATGTCTAGATGTAGCAAAGTGTAATTTATTTAATTCCTGCAACTCAGTCTTGAAAAAGTTGAAAGCAAGAGATTATTCTGTTCTGGGGATTAATGTACAGAATTTGAATTTGATCATCTGAGTGACCATTCTCCAAAAAAGGCATTCTTACTCTGATAAGGACAATTTTAAACTCCTGTGTTGCCCTGCAGACAATCGAGTGGGAAACTGTTACCTGAAGTTCGGTCCTCGGGGCGACGGGAGTCTCTCCTGCAACACTGAGATTGGGGTGGGCGTCAGCCGCTCCTCCTGTTGCTGCTCTCTGGGGAAGGCCTGGGGGAACCCCTGCGAGACCTGCCCCCCTGTCAATAGCAGTGAGTATGGAACGGAAGAAGAGGAAAGAAACACTGGTAGCTGAGCACTAGCTACCATTTTCTTCTGGTGCTGGGGGTGAGGGAGGTAGTGAGGGTCAAAACTTTGAATCTGGGCTACTTTCAATGATTGTGCTGAAACCAGCCAAGAGTGTGTCATATAAAAGGAATCTGAATTCCTCTCTTCTTACTGTTTTTCTTGATAATGCTAAAAAGAAAAAAACAGTTTTTAACCACAATCCAATATGAATAATGATGATAATATCAGTTCTCCCTGGTGTCACAGGTAAAGGACATTCCTGTTTCTTTTCCACAGTTGTTTTAGTTCAGGTTCATAGATGAGTTGTATTCCTCAAGTCCAGTCATATTATGTCTTAAATTGAAATGTATGTCTTGATATGAACATAGGTGAAACTTTTGAATTGTTGAGTCTTTTAGTTTTTATTTACTAGCCAAAAAGGTTGTGATATAAATTGTCTGAAAATAATTTTTTTCTTTAATTAAAAGCAAATGGGTTTTGTTATTCTACTTTATATATAACTTGTGAAGTAATGATCATATTTCAAGTAAAATGTAATGTACTTTGAAAGATAATGTATTTGAAAAGGCACTAAGGAAAATGTGGATACACCCCTTAGGATATGAGCTTTGAGCCTGGCGGTTGTTAAGTGCTAATTCACTGTCAGCCTCTTGCACACAGGTATCAAATTTCTGTTTTTCCATTGTTTTGCAGCTGAATATTACACTTTGTGTCCTGGAGGTGAAGGCTTCAGACCTAACCCCATCACAATCATCTTAGAAGGTAAGCATACCTCTAATTGTCACCAGATTTAAACAAGGTAAAGAACTTACTTTAGAGAAAATCTGGTAGAAAAGATAGTGTGGAACAGTCCCAACAAGATTATTTTGCAAAATTACAGATGGACAATTACCAGTCTGATGAATAACCATTTGTAAATCAGAAAGATTTGACCCATTGCAGTGACCTGATGTGTGATTGTTCTGCAGAGAAACTCTTTTTATAATTATCCCCAACTTCAATCATCCTCAGCTTGCTGTAATTACTCTTCTCAGATTATAGCAAAGTTCCATGACAAAGCCAAGAAAATTTATGGTCAGAATAAACCTCCCATCTAAGTGTGCATTCACTTGGATGTGTGGACGTCTGCAGGTCTTACAGTATCACACATTTGAAAGCTCTCATAGTAACTCTTATCTTTCATGATGGTATCTGAGCTGTCTCCTCTTTTGCAGATATTGATGAATGCCAGGAGTTACCAGGTCTCTGCCAGGGTGGAAACTGTATCAACACTTTCGGGAGCTTCCAGTGTGAGTGCCCTCAAGGCTACTACCTCAGTGAGGAAACCCGCATCTGTGAAGGTGAGATAAATTTATACCTAAAAATTATTAGTGCTATTTAAAACAAAATTACTGGTCAGGCCTGGAGAAAAAGGGTCCATCTTCAAATTTTATCAAAGGATATGTTGAGACTGGTTCATAGCTTTTTTCTTTTCCTATCAGTGCTGCTAGGTTGTATGATGATAGATAAATTAATTTACAGATTATTTGCCACAATTTACCATTATTTTTCTCTGAGTAAATGGGTTGGTAATAAGTGGGGGAAGCTGGAATAGTATGAAAACATTCAGTATCAAAATAAGTTATTAGTTCAAATACCAATAAGTTATATTTTATATAGCAAAATAGGTAAGTTTGAAATGCAACCATTTGGCTAATATTTTCAGTAACTTTTAAATGTTGGACAACATAGTATGAAGCAGTTCAAAGGTTATGCAGATGCCTTTCTTGGTTCCATCCCCAACTTCTCACATGGTGGTATAATCATCCTTTTAGAGGCCTATCTCCCCACTAGACTGGGAGCTTCTTGAAGCAAGGTCCACATCTATTTCATCTTTATAGCTACAAGTTCTAGCTTACAGTAGAATCTCAGTATTTATTTATGGAATGAATGAATGCTTCTAAAAAAATGAACATTAAACATGTAATTGTTTCCATTATAACCTTTCTTTTAGAACATGTTAGATAAATGCATCTGGAAGAAATGATTTAATAAGGAGAATTACCCAGCAGCTGTGCTACTTCTAGAATCTCTGAATGGGTACTATTTTGAAAGGAGCTATAAAGAAAAAGGCTTTTCTAACTGCATTCAGTTTAAAGTTGACACTAATATTTGGTTTTCAATGACATAAGAGGAAAGTAGCTTTAAAGCAATTCCATTTGAAGAATATGAAATTTCAATTAAAAAGTATAGGTGCCATTTAAGTTATTTTTTGCCACTTTGGAATAGTTTATTCTGATCATCTTTACTTTTGAATGTTAGGTTTTTATTCTTCAGAAGAAGGACATATTTTATATCATGTAAATGCATATTTGGGGGCATTTCCTATGTAATTGCTTTAAATTCTAAATTTTATAAAAATAAGATAAATTCTATAAAAATATGAATTTGGGAAATCAGCCATATGCTTTGTTCAGTAGTTTAAGTGATATAAATTCATGGGGAAAATATTTACTAATTAATGGATATTCTTGCATCCTCTAGATATTGATGAGTGTTTTGCACATCCTGGTGTGTGTGGACCTGGGACTTGCTACAACACCCTGGGAAATTACACCTGCATTTGCCCACCTGAATACATGCAGGTCAATGGAGGCCACAACTGTATGGGTAGGTAAAGGTCTCTGAGATTGATTAGGTCACAGTTGCTGGCTTCCTGGCCAACAGTTATCTCTCAGATACATCTCAGAATTATTATTCAGAAAGTTTGGAAGTTAAATCTTTATGAATAGTGAAGTATTTCGAAGTCTTATAAACTTCTGGGTCTGTACCATATTTTTGAACTTTGGCTACATAGTTACATGTTACAAAGCATGAGTCAGGTAGAAAATTTTATCAAATATTACAAATATATATTCTTAAATAATTTTTATTTTCCATTCATGTAAAGTGAACATTATTTTATGAATAAGAAAACATTTAAAATTTAACATGTAATCCTTTTTAAATTAAATAAATGCATTTGAATAGAGAAGTATCTATTAACTTTGTCCCCCCAAGAAAATTGTAAATGAAACCCCTTATTTAAAAACAGGAAAGATGCTTATCTAAAAACGATTTGTGTTCAGCTTAAGGAATTATTTTAAGATACCTCCAAACGACCGTGAAAATTTTCAGAGTTAATCGAGGAAGTTTGGTGTGTCCAGGTGTGTGGGGTTTGCTATTAGCTGCTTGCTGATAGGGTTGGTTGGCTTACTTGTTTTTCTCTATGTAGACATGAGAAAAAGCTTCTGCTACCGAAGCTATAATGGAACCACTTGTGAGAATGAGTTGCCTTTTAATGTGACAAAGAGGATGTGCTGCTGCACATACAATGTGGGCAAAGCCTGGAACAAACCTTGTGAACCATGCCCAACGCCAGGAACGGGTAAGCACACAGCTTCTGCTTCTGCTGAAGGCCGAGTCAGTGACACAGGTATACATGTAACAGTAGAGGAAAAGCAAAAAGTACTAAAAGTACGGAAAGCAGACACACTCCGTTCTGAAAATATCCAAGAGCTCATATGGCTCAGTTTCTCAAGCAGCCCTCTTGGGATTCAAACATTAATTCCTGAAATGTCTGTTGAGTAGGAGTCTGGATCCTGAAAATAAGCCCCATTGCTGAAATTAAAATTTATAATGCTAGCCCATTTAAACTCATTATCTTAAACCATGCTGCTTAATTATTCTTTTATTCATAAAACAAGTATTTATTGAGAAACTATTGTGTGTCATTGTGCTATATTTAGAAGGTGTCATTTTGATTTAAAAATTTGTGGTCATTTATAAAGTCCAGCAAGCTCAGTGAGTATCTTTTTAGTTCAACCTTGGAAAATATGCAAAAAATGGATTTGATGAGCAAACTTAACATAAAAGCAATGTAGTGTCAAAGTTTTCCTTATGCATCATTTCCCTCAAACTTACCTGAAACTTTTAGGCAGAAAAGAGAGCTGGTCTTTACACAGTAAAATTTTTCTCCAAGCACAGATTCTTTTGAAAGAAAAACTGAACGATAATAAAGACAAGAGCAAAAACATCGTCTTAAAATTGTTGCCCACTCAGGTTCCTTTATGACCTGAGAAGGGATCACTCTTAATAGTTGTAGATACTAAGAGTTGAACCAATAGGACAAATAAGAAACAATGGTTATGCATTTGTTACCAAATACAGTATTACTTAGGGTATATTTATTAAAATGTTTCATTTAACATGATGAAATTAAGGAGAGACATGGTGAAAAGTGACATATGGGGCCTTTCTCAGTGGCTCAAATTCAGTGGGCAAATGGATTTTCTCTTTTTTTCTTTTTTTTAATTGAAGTATAATTAATATACAATATTACTTTCAGGATTACAACATAGTGATTTGACATTTATATACATTATGGATTGATCTCCACAATAAGTCTAGTAACCATATGTCCCCATACAAAGTTATTGCAATTTTATTGACCATTCCTTATGGATACATTACTTTCCTGTGACTTATTTATTTTATAGCTGGAAATCTGTACTTCTTAATCCCTCACATCTATTTTGCCCAACTCCCAACTCCCTTCCCCTCTGGTGACCACCAGTTCTTCTTTATAACTATGATTCTGTTTCTGTTTTGTTTTGTTCATTTGTTTTGTTTTTTAGATTCCACATATAAGTGAAGTCATACATTGCTTGTCTTTCTTGGTCTCACTTATTTCACTTAGCAAAATGCCCTCTAGATTCATCTATATTGTTGAAAGTGGCAAGATTTCATTCATTATTATGGCTGAGTAA
The DNA here is from genome assembly GCF_964341445.2 of Mesoplodon mirus. Classification (NCBI taxonomy): domain Eukaryota; kingdom Metazoa; phylum Chordata; class Mammalia; order Artiodactyla; family Ziphiidae; genus Mesoplodon; species Mesoplodon mirus. The sequence continues at coordinate 77,902,698 of NC_138980.1, forward strand.
TATTCCATTGTGTATATATATGTGTGTGTGTGTATATATACATACAATGTATCACATCTTGTTTATCACTTCATCCATCAGTGGATACTTAGGTTGCTTCCATATCTTGGCTATTGTAAATAATGCTGCAGAGAACATAAAAATGTATATATCTTTTTGAGTTAGTGTTTTGTTTTCTTCACGGAAATACTCAGAGGTGGAATTGCTGAATTGTATGGCAGTTTTATTTTTAATTTTTTGAGAAACCTCCATACTGTTTTCCATAATGACTGCACCAACTTACATTCCCACTAACAGTACACAAGGGTTCCCTTTTCTCTTCATCCTCACCAACACTTGTTATTTGTGGTCTTTTTGATAATAACCATTCTGACAGGTGTGAGGTGATATCTCACTGTGGTTTTGACTTGCCTTCCCCTGATGATCACTGACGTAGAGCATCTTTTCATGTGTCTGTTGGCCATCTGTATGTCTTCCTTGGAAAAATGTCTATTCAAGTCCTCTGCCCATTTTTAACTAGATTGTTTGTATTTTTTATATTGAGTTGTGACCATTCTTTGTATATTTCAATATTAACCCCTTATTGGATATATCATTTGCAAATATCTTCTCCCATTCAGTAGATTGCCTTTTCATTTTGTAGATGATTTCCTTCACTGTGCAAAAGGTTTTTCGTTTGATGTAGTCCCATTTGTTTATTTTTGCTTTTCTTTCCCTTGCCTGAGGGCTTTTCTTTCCCTTGCCTTAGGAGACAGATTCAAAAAAAAATATTGCTAAGACCAGTGTCAAAGAGCATACTGCTTATGTTTTCTACTAGGAGTTTATGGTTTCCAGTCTTACATTTAAGTCTCTAATCTATTCTGAGTTTATTTTTTTATAAAGTGTAAGAAAGTGGCCAGTTTCAATCTTTTGCAAGTGTCTATACAGTTTTCCCAGCACCATTTATTGAAGAGACTGTGTTTTCCCCACTGTATAATCTGGGCTCCTTTGTCATAAATTAAGTGATCACATAAGTGTGGGCTTACTTCTGGACTCTCTATTCTGTTCCATTGATTTATGTGTTTGTTTTTGTACCAGCACCATACTGTTTTTTTTGTTGTTGTTGTCTTCGTTTTTTTTTTTTTGCGGTACGTGGGCCTCTCACTGCTGTGGCCTCTCCCGTTGCGGAGCACAGGCTCCGTACGCGCAGGCTCAGCGGCCATGGCTCACGGGCCCAGCAGCTCCGCGGCATGCGGGATCCTCCCGGACCGGGGCACAAACCCATGTCCCCTGCATCGCCAGGCGGACTGTCAACCACTGCGCCACCAGGGAAGCCTGATGCATTGTTTTTGATGCCTCAAATTTCACATTCCAACAAATAGACGTTTATGTTAAAAAAAAAAAAGACAAAATTCATGTCTCATTCATTACTCATTGTTAACATGTTTCACCACTACAAAATTATTTTTGCATGCCTATGCCTTTGTGCAATTCTAATCCCTTTTAAAATTTGTACGCTAACCTGGTTTTTCAATCTACGTAAATCGGATCATTTTTAAAGCCCTCCATATCCAAAAAAAAAAGAATTTAAATACCTAAAGTAGATATTTTGAATCTCATAATGATTTACTTCTAATATCAGAGCAGTAAAAAGTTAATGATGATAATAATAAGAATAACAGCAATAATAATGATAAAGTATGCCTAGATTCACTCCTTGCAGAAGCTGACATTGTTATCAAATAAATATAATTGAAATTAAAATGTCTCATTGTGAATAATATAAAATGTATCTGTCAGGGCTTCCCTGGTGGCGCAGTGGTTGAGAGTCCGCCTGACGATGCAGGGGACACAGGTTCGTGCCCCAGTCCGGGAAGATCCCACATGCCACAGAGCGGCTGGGCCCATGAGCCATGGCCACTGAGCCTGCGCATACGGAGCCTGTTCTCCTCAACGGAAGAGGCCACAGCAGTGAGAGGCCCACGTGCCAAAAAAAAAAAAAAAGTATCTGTCAGTAAAAGTAATACTATGTAAAATGTTATTTTGAAGGAGTTTGAGAATTCTAAGAGTGCATTTGCTTTGTTTATATTTTAAAGCTGACTTTAAAACCATATGTGGAAATATTCCTGGATTCACCTTTGACATTCACACTGGAAAAGCTGTTGGTGAGTTTTTTCTAAATTATGTTTATTTTAATACATACACGTAGCATTTTGTAAAAATTTGTTCAGTGTTTTTAAAGTACCATAAAAGATAATAATCTGTATTTGGATATAATATAGTTAGACAAGAAAGAAATAACATGTTTACAGCCTCTAACCAAGTGTTAACAGTGGGATTAGTCCATCAGCATAGTCTGGTGATTGAGTTATGATAGCTATGTGACTATCTCAAGATTTCGTACATATCAAGCTGAAACTTTAGTTTTCCTCTTCATAAATATTGTATTACATGACTGTAAATAATCCACTTTATTTTAACCTTTACCGTCTGTTTTCATAAGTATACGTTTAAGTTTTGGGTGTATTTTTACAGTACTTCTTTCTCCCAATCTACTTATGAATTTGCAGAATTATTAATTATATAAATCACTTCCTCCTGAATGTACTTTCTGTTGCACAATCTACTTTTCTTCCACAAAGGTTAAATAAACAATATAATTTTAAGTGTCCATTATCAATGCATGTATAACAAAGGACATAAAATTTAAAAAACATAGCTGGCTTTATCAGATGACTGATAGCAATTTGGGGAGCCTGACCTGTAACTTAAGAGGAAGTTTGATTCCCTAGGAAGTTCATTTGCTATATTGACACTAATATCACTTGGTATATTTGATCAGCTACTTCATTTTTTTTCATCACTGTTCAAAGGATATATCTTATGGTCTATATGCTTTCATAACCCACAAAATCATTCATACTGGTATAGAATTGATTTTTGTGACACTGTGTGTTTTCACTCCAGTGTACACATAGTATTATTCAAGGTTTTATGGTGAATACATTAAGCAGAACCCTGTATATTTGATCACATCTGTTCAATTGCAGACATTGATGAATGTAAAGAGATTCCAGGCATTTGTGCAAATGGTGTGTGTATTAACCAGATTGGCAGTTTCCGCTGTGAATGCCCTACGGGATTCAGCTACAATGACCTGCTCCTGGTCTGTGAAGGTAATCTGAATGATGTGTGACCTTATCCAAAAAAGTTTGGCAGACATAACTGGTTTTTAGACAGTTTTCTGATTTTTACTGTTTCTTCTACAGCATTTGGGAGTTGATCACCAAATTGGTTAAGTGAATATAATACTGATGCAATAATGAAGTTTTAAAAACGGAATTGTTGCTCTTTCAGATATTGATGAGTGCAGCAACGGTGATAACCTCTGCCAGCGAAATGCCGACTGCATCAACAGTCCCGGCAGCTACCGCTGCGAGTGCGCTGCAGGTTTCAAACTTTCACCCAACGGAGCCTGTGTAGGTAAGAAAGAGAATGACTCGTTCTTTGACACTGAGCACAATGTTCTTTACACTTCCTGCACTGAAAAACTGTCCATGCTTTCCTATCAAAAAAGGTATTTTCTTTGTCTGGTTTTGGTATCAGGATGATGGTGGCCTTGTAGAATGAGATTGGGTGTGTTCCCCCCTCTGCAATTTTTTGGAAGAGTTTGAGAAGGATGGGTGTTAGCTCTTCTCTAAATGTTTGATAGAATTTGCCTGTGAAGCCATCTGGTCCTGGACTTTTGTTTGTTGGAAGATTTTTAATCACTTTCAGTGATTAAGCAATTTCAGTGCTTGTGATTGGTCTGTTCATATTTTCTGTTTCTTCCTGGTTCAATCTGGGAAGGTTTTACCTTTCTAAGAATTTGTCCATTTCTTCCAGGTTGTCCATTTTATTGGCATATAGTTGCTTGTAGTATTCTCTTATGATCCTTTGTATTTCTGCTGTGTCAGTTGTAACTTCTCCTTTTTCATTTCTAATTTTATTGATTTGAGTCCTCTCCCTTTTTTTCTCAATGAGTTTGGCTAAAGGTTTATCTATTTTATCTTCTCAAGGAATCAGCTTTTAGTTTCATTAATCTTTGCTATCGTTTTCTTCGTTTCTATTTCATTTATTTCTGCTTTGATCTTTATTATTTCTTTCCTTCTACTAACTTTGGGTTTTGTTTGTCCTTCTTTTTCTAGTTGCTTTAGGTGTAAGGTTAGGTTGTTTACTTGAGATTTTTCTTGTTTCTTGAGGTAAGATTGTATTGCTATAAACTTCCCTCTTAGAACTGCTTTTGCTGCCTCCCATAAGTTTGGGGTCATTGTGTTTTCATTGTCATTTGTTTCTAGGTATTTTTTGATTTCCTCTTTGAGTTTTTCAGTGATCTCTTGGTTATTTTTATTAGGACATGTATGTGTAATCTAGAAAATGGTATAGATGAACCTATTTGCAAAGTAGAAATAGAGGCACAGACGTAGAGACCAAATGTATGGATACCAAGGTGGGGAAGGGAGGGTAGAATGGATTGGGAGATTGGGATCGACATATATACACTACTATGTACAAATAGATAACTATGAGAACCTGCTGTATAGCACAGGGAACTCTACTCAATGCTCTGTGGAGATCTAAATGGGAAGGAAATCCAAGGAAGAGGGGATATATGTATACGTGTGGCTGATTCACTTTGCTGTACAGCAGGAACTAATACAACACTGTAAAACAATTATGCTCCACTTAAAAAAAGAGAAAAAAGATAATTTTGAAAAGATTTTCTAAGTAAATCTATTCATTCATATTGAACCTATTTCACCATATCTTTTAGATTCTTTTGTTAGGAAAAGAAGAGGTCTCTCAATGGATTTTCCTGGAATTGGACCTAAAATAAAATAATGTCCTTGAGATACCAATCAGCATGTAAAAATTGCACGATTTAAAATTTTTTGAAAAGAGGTTTGGATACTTTTAAAGCCTTGCTTATTTTGATTCAGCTGTTGTTATGGTTCATTTTCAGACTGTCTGTAATAATTAATAGCAGATTATAGAAACAGCGCCTGTGGAAAAAAATGAAGGAATCTTAATAAAGATCAGATATGTATAACATGTGTTTTATTTTTTGTGCTAGATCGCAACGAATGTTTAGAAATTCCTAATGTTTGCAGTCATGGCCTGTGTGTGGACTTACAAGGAAGTTACCAGTGTATCTGCCACAATGGCTTTAAGGCTTCTCAGGACCAGACAATGTGCATGGGTAAGAAGGAGGACATTAGTTTCAGGGGGTGACGTGGAGCTGAGACTCCAGAAGAGATTACAGTTCGGTCACTTGCCACAAGTAACTACCAAGTCTCTGTCAGAAACAGTCTTATAAAAAATGAGCTATGTGAAACTGTTTATGGTTTTATTCAATGTAAAATTTGCAAACAGGACACACCACAATATGTTCTTGGGTTCAGTGTTTACAGCCTTTTTCCCCAGGTGACTTTCACATGCTTATTAACCTGAGCTCTGGGATACTCAGGGTTACGTGGAGATCACCACAGTACCAGCTGCCCATTTACCCCTCTCTATTCCCACTCAAGAAAGCCTTTTGGAATGCAAGAATACAAGGGAGTAGTAGCAGAGTGACAATTTTGAAATGAATATATAAACACACACATACGTACATATGCTTCTTTCACCCGAATCATTGAATACATGAGATTTATCTGCTTGTTTTGCTTTTTAACTCTTACAAACAATTTTTAGAAGCAAAGATAGCGGAACTTTGAAAAGCCCCAGTAGCTAATGTACAGTTAGTTAAGCAATAATTGTGTTCAGTAAGTACTTGCTGAGCTGATGATTAATATTTCAAAAGCAGATGGGCTGGACACCTTGGAACTCAGCTTAACTACTTAAATCTGATGTCAGCCACTGGCTCATCTCCACTGAAGCACTTTGCGCTTGCAGGAGGAAAATTAAATTTAAAAGTTGGCTATTTATAATTATCATGTTCTCAGTTTAGAAAAAGCTAAATTGCATCTACTCTTTTGGTATTTAAGATACTATCTTTGTGAATCGTAAGGTCAGATTTCAGTACAGCAGAACGGCAGAACTAGTATCCTTTATGGCGTATCCATAAATGAGGACCACCTCGAGAACGTCTCCATTCTTGCAGCGCCTCCTAAGAGCTTCCCTGCAGCCATTTCCCATGGTCCTAGGAAAAATTCTCTAGGGAAGCTTGTGCAAAGGACACACGGAGGATGCAGCCCTATTTGCATGAACTTTCTGAGATTGCTTGCCTATATATGCTTCTCCTGGCTGTTCTCTCTGAAAGGGAGAATATGATTTGCTAAGAAAACCCCCTGAGCTATATGGTTCAGAAATTCATCTGGTGAAAATCTGTCCTTGGTCTTAACAATTCATCCATGATGAAAGTCAGCTAGCCTCCTTGGTAATACCTCTCTTAAACAAAGCTTCCTTCCTAAGGAACAGTAATACCCTCTTTTTTTTTTTTCAGCATCCTGGAGTTCATAGTCTAGCATTTCCTCTCTTATATGCCATGACCTTTCTAAATATTAATTCCATTTTTTCAAAGGCTGATAATAATTGAATTCTAATAGACTTCTTCAATTTAGATTCCACTAATTCATAAAATTTAGGAAATTACAGTTTACCTTTGTTGTGCTGATCAAATTAAGATATGAAAATTTCTGGGGGAGCATTTATAATGCTTAATAGAACAAATTGTTCTAGTGTTTCAAAAGATTGATTTCCTTACAATTGACAAGCGAACCTATTCATTAAAACCTCGCACTAAGGAGATAGTTGCTTGCTTATTAGTCCAGTTCTTTTCTGAGTCGTATATGTTCCTGTAAGTCACTAAGTGACACTTTTTCCTATAATTTTCTACTTCTGAGTTAGCTCTACCTCATACTTACTTTCCTTAAATAAATGTGGGTTCTTAGTATTGAATGAGGAAAATCTAAGTAAGCCAGTAGTTTGAAAAAATCTAAAAGTTTAATAGGCTACGTTTTTCTAGTAAAAAATTGAATTCCTTTGAGCCAGTGTTTCTTTGTAGATGTTGATGAATGTGAGCGACATCCATGTGGAAATGGAACTTGTAAAAACACCGTTGGATCCTATAACTGTCTCTGCTACCCAGGCTTTGAACTCACTCATAATAATGATTGCCTGGGTAAGTACTCAGTCCTTTATTGCTTCTCTTTCATTTCTACACAATATCCTGAAACACAGACTAAAGCCAAAGAATAAATATGTTTATTATTCAAATTGCGCATGTGTGCCAAAAGATATGTAATATCATTAACTAATTTCTGGTTAACTGAAGTCACACTCTTGGCTTAAATAGTCACAAGACCATCTGCTGGGTTGAATACTATGTCAATCAACCAGTCGGTTCAAGGGAAAAGGCCATGCAGAGGATAGTAAATATATTGGGACTGATTTATGGTTTGGGGTTATTTTTACCCCTTAGATGGGATCAAAGTTAGACCTGTTATGGTTTCATTGTTATTATTTCATATTTCATAAAATCCATTCTTGATTTACATTCAAACACTGACAATCTACAACTGAAAAACCCGTTGTGTTTTGAAATTTTATTTTCCGTCAGCTTTTGAAGCAAGGGATGCCTTTTCCCACAGAAAGAGTGCGTGGTGTCTAGGTTTCCAAATCAGCCCTCAGAAACCTATTTAATCTCTGTGAACAACTGTAAACTTTCAGTGGAAAATAAAACTGTCTTCTCTACATGGCACAGAATTTTAGCCTTTGCCTCTAACAGACAGTGATTGAAATAAAAATTGAAAGTGACTCGAGGAGGAGGAGGGGGTCCTGTAGTTGGTGGAGAAGATAGTAAAAGATATGACAACAAACACTGACAATATTTCATTTACCATGTGCCAGACACTATACTGGTGCTTTACTACATAACATCTCTTAATTCACATTATCCTGTAAGGTATGTGAAAGTAACTTAGGCCTTCTACCTTAATGGAACCATCACAGCTCAAACCCACCTCCTAATTTAATCCAATATATATTCCTCTCGGCTTTCTTTATTTTATAAAATTCTGCAACGGTGAAAAAATTTAGAGCTAACTAGACACTTTATTGAACCACCTTCTTGTCTGTAGTTTCTCAGACCCTTTGTACAGCCAGGGAGAATGAAAGATACAAATATGGCTCTGATCAAAGTATAATCTGCAAACAAACTAAAAAATTACTCAAACGGGATCAACCCTAAGCTTAAATGAAAACCTACCACTTAAGAACTTCTTTTTCAAATTGACGGAAAAACGTGTCAGCAATTCTAGAGTGTTTCTCATATAATTGATTTTTCTGTATTTTTGACATGCTTCGTTATTTGTCCTTTGAATATAAATATAGTCAGCTTACCTCCAGGTAAAGTTACCTGCAAACCGGGCGGTCCAGTTAAATCCGGGTATCCTCTTACCTCCAGGATGAGAACTATTTTTCAATTGGAAAGCATGGAAAGCTTCACCTTAAGCCTACAGGAGAGATCTGTGTGACCTTATTAGTCACCTGATCTTTATGATGTGAGCCATTTTTCTCTGTGTTGATGAGGAATTGTAATGTAGGGTTTTGTAAATGTCTACCAATGAATATGTTTTTAAGTTGCAACTTGTGACAGAATATGTGTTAAGAGCTCTCTCTGAAAAGCTAACTCCTGTTTGCTTACAGACGTAGATGAGTGCAGTTCCTTTTTTGGTCAGGTGTGCAGAAATGGACGGTGTTTTAATGAAATTGGCTCCTTCAAGTGTTTATGTAATGAAGGCTATGAACTTACTCCAGATGGCAAGAACTGTATAGGTAAGTATGTACATAATAAACAGTCTTTATGTTGTTTTGTTTTGTAAAATAATGATGTGATTCCCCCCCACCCACCAACTTTGGGACACATTTGCATTTCATTTGGTCATCTGATTACATGACCAAGAAAAATTTCATGGGAAATTTTGGTAAAAGGTATAAGCCAACAGTTGGGAATGACTCGTATGCAGTGTTTTTATTGGGATAGAGCTTCAGGCTATCCGTGTCTCAGTAAACGTAGACAAAGGAAAATTAGCCTCTTGCCAAATGAGTAATACTCAATATGTCAAAAGTCTCTGAGGGCATATTTGCCCAGAATGACGTGGCAGATCAGAAGGCCGGAGTTGAATTCATGTTAATATCCTTTGGCAACAATCGTCTCATCTTTAAATCATTTTTTTCGTGTTTCTCTTTAAAGATACTAATGAGTGTGTTGCCCTTCCTGGCTCTTGCTCTCCTGGCACCTGTCAGAATTTGGAGGGATCCTTCAGATGCATCTGTCCCCCAGGGTATGAAGTAAAAAGCGAAAATTGCATCGGTAAGGCTAACGTTTATTTTGAGTCCGTGAGCTGTTTAGTATAATAAGACCTGGTATAGACTCTGTGGAAATATATTAAATCCAAACCACTGTAAGCATGCTGACCCAAGGAATTAAACATATAGCTGCCTACATCTGTTTTATTGAACCATCAGAAATGATTTGAAGGTGGAGTGGTGAGAATAAAGAATTTAAGGATGTGGGATTTTTCATTAACAGAAATCTTATACTAGTCAAAGAATTTTCAGTGCATTCTAAGCTTTTTTCCAAATGTCAACAGAGACTTTCTACTGAATTTAAAGTGTGTCTACAAAAATTGTAATCTTTGGCAACCAATTTTAAAACAGCTATTAAAGGTGTCTGGAGTCCTAGAAATGTGAAGCAGAAAATCTTGACAATGCTGTTGAAACATTTTTTTCCCTGGGAAGGCCACATGTCAAAACAGAAAATATTAATCCATTTGTCAGAACAGATGTTTTCTGCGGAAACTCTCCTAGTGTACAAGAACGCTGTAACCACATCAAAAGTGGGTCCCAGAATTGCCTGGTGGACATGATGAAGACCGACCTTTTTACAGTTACTTTATTTCACTTTTGTACAAATTATTTTTAACAGTTTTGTTGAAATTCAGAAGCACCAGCATCTTAGTGTGGTTCTTCTAACGTGAAATGATTAAGAGTTTTTTTTGCCTTTGAGTTACCCAGTTTCTTAAAAAAATTCTAAGTAGCTCTACTGTTCACACTCAAGGGACTTATATAGATGGAACTGAAGGAAACAGTTCACTTAGTTAAATTTAATTTCTTTTCAGACCATATAATTACAAATAATAGGTATCCCTAGTCATTCCAATTTGGTGTTTATATCTTGTCCCTTTTTTGTCTGATTTGTATAGTTCCTTGTAAGATTGTCTAGTGTTTTTAATACTTAAAAATAATTAATAATAATACTAGAAGCATCTTAGCAAAAACTTCCTTGAAAAGTTTAAGATCCTTTCTTTTATTTTCTTTGTTTATATTTAATCTCAATTCTTCAACATCCCTGTGATTCATCTCTTTATGGAGCAAGGACAGCAGCAGTGTGTCAGCCATAAGGAGGAAATAGAAATGCATATGTCTCCTTGTATCAGAAAGACTTAGCTACCATTTTTCTTAGTGAAAAAAATCTATGATTCACTTACATTTTTTTAAACCTCAGGAGTATTTCTTCATCCACTGATAAACAACATCACTATTTCACATGTCGTAAGAATGGGTTTTTAACTAACTTACTTCACTGTAAGAATATTTCCTTCATCCTATCAATAGAATCTCTTCTATCAACTTTCCTAGATGAAATGCTTCCTAACGTGACTATATGTACACTCACACACACACACACACATAAATCCATCCTGACATTCAGTGGACATTACAGTAGACACAGCATCTTTTAGGTGCTGGAAACACAAAAAGCAAGTTTTTTCCTACAGGTAACTTACTGCCTAAGAGAAAAGACATATTTCGTAAGAAACCCCATTTTGTAAAGATATCCTTACAATTCAGCGTGACAGACACTGTACTGCGGTCTGTTCAGGATGTGGGATCACAGTAGGAGGCTGTGAATAATGATGGTGGTGGTGAGAGGATGACATGTCAGGAAGCCTGTCACAAAGGATTGGTGACATTTGAGTTGTCTCTGAAAAGTTGGATAGAAATTTACTAATCAAAGAAGGAAATGGAACAGAGAGGCATTTTGAAAAGAGAGGCAAAACAGACGTGGTAAGGGGCATCGATTGGCCAGCTCAGAAGATTGCACTCTGTGCTGCAAGCAGTATGGAGCACTGCAGGTTGCTTTAGAAATGATGTGGTACGACTCACTCAGTAAAATTCTGCAAATATAAATTGAGAATGTAGAATGTGCCAGACACTGTGCTAGACTAAGCTGAGGGTGCAGCAGTGATCCAGACAGACAGACACATCACATAAGTCCTCATGGAGCTTATGTTCTAATGTGCCTGAAATTGTGTAATGTTTATTCATTTAGTTAAAATAACCTATTAAATAAGCACTTCCAATGAAAAAAGGCCAAACATCACTGGTAAGGAATCCTTGTATATTTTAAGGAACCATTCTGGGGTCAGGTGGAAATGATAAAATTCTCAACACGTGTCTGAGTTCCACTAGTTCTACAGGCACAGATTTTCAAATAGGTGTGTGTTTTAGAAAACCAGCCCTGGTGGCAGTGTGAAGAGGCGAGAAGGAGATGCAGCAGTCCAGCTGGGAGATTTGCGATAATCCAGGCGGCAAATGATGTTGAGTTTGAATGTAGAGAGGAGATAGAAATTACAGGCCACATGCTGCTTGCATGTGAAAGTTGAAAGGTCAGGGAGAGGAATAAATGTGATTCCAGGTCCCCAGTGTGGATTGCTGAGAGGGGCATCATAGAAGGGGACCATTGCTGAGGATGCGATGCCTGTGAGACATTGAAGTGGTCCTGTCAGGTAGGCAGGTGGATGTAAAAACACCCCCAGCGGTCAAGTCTGGAGAGCTAGAGACCGACTTGGGAGTCTGGGGCATAAGGTTGATTAAAACTGGATGTAATCTTTGACTTTTGAGGCAGTAACACTTTATTTTTTAAAGATAAGTTAAACGTATACATAGTACAATGTATTGTTTCATATTAAATATCCAATGGCTAGTGAACTGTTAAAGTGTGGACAGATTATTTATTTTCAAATATTAAACAATGTTTTGATTTGATTAAATCAATAAATTATCCTGCTCTTCTGCAGATATAAATGAATGTGATGAAGATCCCAACATCTGTCTTTTTGGTTCCTGCACCAATACTCCTGGGGGCTTCCAGTGCATCTGTCCCCCTGGTTTTGTATTGTCTGATAATGGACGGAGATGCTTCGGTAAGTTTTGAAATGGCTCCTCTGTCATAATTGGCCCTTAAACTTCAAAGCTAGACAGTAAGCCATGATTCAGTGTTTGTCACTAAAAATATATGTCTCTGGCAAATACATCATCTGTAAGTTTAAAATGTAGGTCTCAGATGTATATGCACTGTACAATTTTTAAGGTACTTTGAATTATTGGCTCTATTTCTACATTTTAAAAAACTTCATACTAAAAGAAAAATTGTTATCTTGTTTCATCATTTTCATTCTGTTGTTGGCATAGATTTTTTGTACATTGGTGAGGAGTTGCTTCTGATATGATGTAACCTACTGAAAATTACCTAGATTGATTTTGTTAGGCTATAATGTAACAGTGGGGAAAAAAAAGACATGGAAATCATTTTAATATTGAGCATAATTTGTCAAATTTCCTAAGCACATTATTAAAATATTGTAAATATTTTAAATAATTAAATATAATTTTACAGAGCGGTCAGTTTAAACTGGCAAGTGTTATCAGCAACTGAGGATTTCCAGACCTATCTTTTAACTGCTAATCTAATCTGCATCACATGTTCAGCCCATGAGAAATGTTCTGTCGGAAAGAGTTTTGTACAAATTATTCCATCTTTTAAAATGACCAGTAAGGAGGTCTGTGATGTTTGCTTTCTTGATTAGATACTCGCCAGAGCTTCTGTTTCACAAACTTTGAAAATGGAAAGTGTTCCGTACCCAAAGCTTTCAATACCACAAAGGCGAAATGCTGCTGTAGTAAGATGCCAGGAGAGGGCTGGGGGGACCCCTGTGAGCTGTGCCCCAAAGATGATGAAGGTAAGAGCAACAACTACATAAAATGCCAGTTTGCACTAGTTTGGGGCTGTCTGGCAGAACCCAGTTGGACTATGTAATTTATGAATATTTTGAGGATGAAATTATCCCCTCACTTATAAACTTTAATGGTTCAGTGAGCAACCTAGTCTCAGGAACTTCTTTCAGCTTTTGTATTCAACATGTGTACATGCAGGGAGTTACCACGTTATTTCATTTCTCCCCCCAAGGCTAGTATTACTTGTTTTGAAAGGAATGAATTTGAGAGGTGCAGGGCAAGAGATCCAAGGAGGAGATGAAAATTATATTCCAGATTGCTGTGGGAGTCCCACATGGGTATTGTATCCCACGCTGTGGCTCCCAGGCTCTTATGTGAAGTTTTGAGAAGCTGAGTCAACACAATAGCCATTTGCAGGAATAGACCAAGAGCCTCACAGATCTAGTTAGCACAGCTGAACGGTACGATTGTTCCAGCAGGCTTGGAACTGGCCTGGTCTGTAGGCCAGAGGTAGCTTCTGTGTGTAATGGGCAGAGAGGCGCTTTGGCTGACCAACATTAAACAAGCAAGCAGACAGAATCAGACACCCTCCATAGGTGGCACTCTGGGAGAAGCTGGACAAGCTCAGGTGACCTCTAAATATGCTCAGTGTTGCTTTTGCAATAAATTTAAAAATAAAAAGACTCTTACTAAAAACAGCCTTGTAGAGGGGAAGTAAGCCTAATTTCATGTATTATCAATAATCAGTTAAGTTCTCTGATAGTTGAGACTCTTTGATAATGGGTAGTTTGTGTTTTTCTCTGTAGTGGCGTTCCAGGATTTGTGTCCCTATGGCCATGGAACTGTTCCTAGTCTTCATGATACCCGTGAAGGTGTGGTTTGATACATTTTATTTTTATAGTCTTACATAAGTATATTTTTGTACATTTATTTTATAATCCTGCTGATTTTACTGTATAACATAGTATATTGCATTTAATGCACAAATACAATATTTATTATATATTTATCGTATGCACTATATTTATCATAAGACTATGTTGTAACATGTGAAATACCTTATATATTTCTCCGATAAAAGAAATGTTTATATGTTTAAAAATTTTTAAGGCTCTTTTGAATAGATATATACAGTTTGGGCATATCTTTTTATGTAAGAAAGTTCATGGGTGATTCTGTATTTTAGATGTCAATGAATGTCTTGAGAGCCCTGGCATTTGTTCAAACGGTCAGTGTATCAACACAGATGGGTCTTTTCGCTGTGAATGTCCAATGGGTTACAACCTTGATTACACTGGAGTACGCTGTGTGGGTAAGTGCTGACTCCACATTTCACACTTTGAAAGTTCTGTTTTCTTTCTTATATTCAGCAAAAGGTCTCTCAGGCACCCTGGGTGGCAGTGGGATTTACAAACCCAGGATAAGTAGCTAGTAACTGCTCTTTCTTCTCCCATTCTACATTTTCCAGTTGACCTGGTTTATGTGAAGATGGGGAGAGTTGCCCAACCTCTGCCTTCAACCAAATATACAAACTCTGATGTGTCTAGAGATTTACAATTGCCAAAACCACTAACTGGGAAAGAGATCCATTTTACTTTATGACTTTCCACTTCTGCTCTGGTGGCAGAAGACCACATCCCTCCCTGGGTTTGTGTTTTTTTTTAGGGCAAGCCACAGCTGTCTGAAGCTTCAGATCATTGCACACTTGATCTCTCGGGGTTCTCTGCCCTGCATAAAGGCCAGCCAGCCAAGGCCAAGGGGGGTTGCAAGAGTCATGTGTGCCCTGCACAGATCTGGGACATGTGTGAAGGCCAGATGGATATTCATGGGCATACTCCTATAAAACTAAACCTTCTCCAGATTTTGTGGCACTTTCTTATTCTTCTTTTTCAGATACCGATGAATGTTCAATTGGCAATCCCTGTGGAAATGGGACGTGCACCAATGTTATTGGGAGTTTTGAATGCAACTGCAACGAAGGCTTTGAGCCAGGGCCCATGATGAATTGTGAAGGCAAGTGATACTTTTCTTTAGTATTATTTCTTCTTGATATAGAAAGGGTTTTTCATGTCTCAGCTTTTATTTATACTATTCTGACATTCTCTTGATGATTATATTCATCACAAACATATTTTCCTTTATCTCAGTGAGCATAGTTACAAAAGCTACTTTAAAGCCCTTGTCTGATAATTCCAGCATCTTGGTCCTCTCAGAGTTGGCGTCAGTTGCTTATCTTTTCCCATGAGATTGGGTCACATTTTCCTGGTTCCTAAGTAATTTTGGATTATGCCCTGGATATTGTGAATGATGTCTTCTGGAATCAGTTATATTATTTTGAAGAATATTGATGCTTTTGTCTTAGCAGGCAGTTAACTTGGATAAACATAAAAGTGGACTGTCAGACCTATGGAAGACAGTGGTTCAGATTTCAGTTCTGCTCTTTAAACCCTAGTGGCTAGCTTCTTTGATTTTGGCCTATACATGCATGGTTAAGTCAGCAACTTGGGCTGCGTTTATGCAAAAAAAATGAATAAGGTATTTCTCTACCTCTGGTCCTCTCATTTCCGGGATTCCTCCTCATTCTTCAGCAGCCTTGGTTGCCCCAAGGCTCCCTCACCTGAATCCTCCTGGACAGAAGCTCAGAAAGGTTCTACTGAAGATTTAGCTGCCAGGTGCTGCTGTCAGGACTGGTGCTATCCACAGGAAAAAAATACTTGAGAACCTATTCTTTGCCTGTTGTTTGCTGACTTTCAGCTCACCACTAAAAACCACTTGAGGTGTTGTTTTTGTATTTTTTTCAGAGTTTATAGTTATTATTTGTTGGAGGATGAGTTAGGTGCAAATACATCAGTGTTTATTTGAGCAAGCAATTAGAACTCTAGGCTGAGCACATGCCTGCCTCTTTTCTTGATCAGATATCAATGAGTGTGCCCAGAACCCACTGCTGTGTGCTTTCCGCTGCATGAACACCTTCGGGTCCTACGAATGCACATGCCCGATTGGCTATGCCCTCAGGGAAGACCAGAAAATGTGCAAAGGTAAGGCCACAGACAGGGGAGTAGTTAGCACTTTATTTGCCATGCTGGAAATATATCTTAATGAGTTTATGGTTCTCAGCTATCTTCTTCTAGAGCTTTAGAGAAATGTATCTGACAACATTGCTGGTAGATTTCCATATCTAGATAACAAGATACTTGATGGTCTGTCCAATCAAGTCAAAAATAAGATGTCACACTCTTGAGCTCTTATTAAGGCAAAGATAGCCCTTTCCTGAACTTCTTATCTTTAGGACCAATGCTGAAATTTTATAAATCTAGAATACAGCCAACAGTTGAAAAAGACTGGGCTCCACCTTCCTCTGTTACATAATAAGAGCCAGAAGACCAAAAAAGTGACAATAAAAATACTAAAAAATAGCCTGTTCCTGAAAATTTCTTACTTCTATGTTTTTCCTGTTAAAAATATTTTATAGACCTGGATGAATGTGCTGAAGGGCTACATGACTGTGAATCTAGGGGCATGATGTGTAAGAATCTGATTGGCACCTTCATGTGCATCTGCCCGCCTGGGATGACCCGAAGGCCTGACGGAGAAGGCTGTGTAGGTAAGGCTTTATGGAATGGTGTCTTCTTATTTAATACTCCTACTCCAAGACAGATTTACAGCGCTATTCCCAAATCATCCTAACTGCAAGCCAGCTATTTTCCAGCTGTTTCAAGGCTGTGCTATATAGCTAGATTTCTTCGATCTCAGGGTCCATGCTAATACAACAGGTTCTGGATAATACAGTGGAGATTATGCCTGTCCTAGAATATATGCCCTCTTGTTTATCATCATTCTCTGTCTTGTAAATCTAAATCATTAAATTTATAAGTGTGGAAAAACTCCTTGAAACAATGCTACTTACTTATGTAGCAAAATTAAAAGTATGAGTTAATATTCTCGCTTTTGTGGTACTCCATGAATGAGAAGAGTAATGAGGCAGGTAATCTCCAGAACTCTGTTACAGGCTGGGTATTTCTGTGACTTAGCCATATTTTTTAATGTTTTTGGACCTCAGTTAATTCATCTATAAAGGGAGGAGGTAGGGCTGGGACTCTAAGATGACCTCAGGAATTTGAAATGTTATGATTTTATGATGTGTACTGAAGTATCACGCCATGTAAGCTGGTCATGGCCACCCCATCCAGTATCTCAGCACTTATTCCCTAAAGTGTTGTCACCTGGGGCACTGCAGCCCATGACACAGTCTTCCTCCTCCTTGAGAATAAGTGGCTCCCTTTCTTTAATTAAGAATCTGCTGTGCTCCCTTTTTAACCTCCAATACCCAGAAAAATGTGGATATTTTTGGAGGAACATTTGAAGATTACTAATAATTTCTCATTTGGGAAAAAATAACATAATAATAGTATTTCTTAAAATAAATCTATTAGTGATTGCCTGGTGCTAAGAGTCAGAATGGAGAGTGGCTGTAAACGGTCACTGGGGATCCTTTTGGGAAATGGAAACGTTTTAGAACTGGATTGTGGCAATGACTGTATGACTCCGGAATTTACTAAAAATCATTGAAGTGTACACTTAAAAATGGAAATTTTGTAGCCAATAAATAATACCTCAGTAAAGTTGTTTTTAAAAATGAATCTACCGGGCTTCCCTGGTGGCGCAGTGATTGAGAGTCCGCCTGCCGATGCAGGGGACACGGGTTCGTGCCCCGGTCCGGGAAGATCCCACATGCCACAGAGCGGCTGGGCCCATGAGCCATGGCCGCTGAGCCTGCGCATCTGGAGCCTGTGCTCCACAACGGGAGAAGCCACAACAGTGAGAGGCCTGCATACCTCAAAAAAATAATAATAAAATAATAAAAATAAAAATGAATCTACCATAGGAAAAGAAACATGAGGATGTCCACTAAATTTTGATTGTAGTAACCACCAAAAAAAAAAGAAAGAGTAGGAAACAACCTAAATGCCCATCACAGGACGACAGCTAAATAAATGTGGCATGGCAATGCTATGAAACCTTACAGAACAGTTAAAAGGAATAAAATAGATATGTGTATGTACTGAAGTAAAAATACCTCTAAATATTTGGTTACAGAATAATATATACAATGTGTCATATTTTAAAGAAAACTGTAAATCATACAATATGTTTTCTGTAGGTACATATGCAAGCCAGTAAATACACAGGAAAAGATTGATTTATTTATCTATTTTTAACCATTAATTCTTTATTTTTGTGTTTATATTGCAACATCATATTGGAATACAAAAGCTTTTCCCCAAGGCCAGCGTGCTTCCTTCCACAACAAATTACACTCCAAGTTCTCACTATTGATAACATATATTAGTTACAAGATGTGCATGCAAAAGCAAAATATGATTTGTGTGACTTAAGGCACTGTGAATATTTAATAAATTTGGTGTAATGAATATTATTAGGAGAGAGAAATGATTTGAAAGTAATAAGATCGATGATATAACAGGAATCAAGAGGAATATAAGGTAATTATATCATTTTACTGCATTCAGCAACCAGAAAAATCTGAATTTTAGCTATCAAACTGGAAAAATATGGTGTATTATTTTCTTTGCAAATAGCCAAATAGATTAAAAATTAAAAGACTCTATTAGGTTCATTATACAATATGCAAACTGTAAAATATTATTAATCTTTTCTATCATTACTAGGTTTCTGTGGCAACTTGGAAAATCTTATGCTCAAGAGAAATTTCCCAACATTTGTTCGCATTGTCAGGAAAATTTTTTAAAAAGAAAGAAAATAAATCTAAGATTTGTAGCAATCAGGTCTTTTTAGATATGTTTCAGTTATACATTTTGACTTACAAAAAATATAACATTAAAGCAGACAAGATCCAGATGGATGCTAAAATTAGTGGGCAAAAATTTAAGAGAAAAAGGATATAAACTCCAATTTGTAGAAAAAGAATTACATCCAGGGACACTATTGAGATTAGAGGTTACTGGTCTGAAGTGAATTCAACTTTATGTGTCAATTTTAATTTTTTACAAAAGAGTGAATTCCTGAATTACGTATGTAATATTAAATTAATTTTTAAATGTCTGCAACAACCCATCAGATTATAATTGGATTTCATAGTTTCTTTTAATCTAATAGATATTTCATTCAAAATCCACTACTTAATAAAGTTAAAATAGATCACCTTAGAGGTTTGGTTATGCAGTGGTTCTTTCAAAAACACTGTTTTTCTAAGATCTGAAAACACTGTTCTTACAAGATCTGAACACTAAGTTAAACCTAGACTCCTAAGTCATGTTTATAGAGTAATATATGTTTCTCAAAGTGTATGAAAGGGTAGAAATAACATGTATGGAAGACACTGTTACAATTCTGACTTCTTACGCATGAGATCCGTTGTAATTTTCTTTTTTTTTTTTTTTGGTTGTGTTGGGTCTTTGTTGCTGCGTGCGAGCTTTCTCTAGTTGCAGCCAGTGGGAGCTACTCTTCGTTGCAGTGCACAGGCTTCTCATTGCGGTGGCTTCTCTGTTGCAAAGCACGGGCTCGAGGCACACAGGCTTCAGTAGTTGAAGCATGTGGGCTCAGTAGTTGCAGCGTGCGGGCTTCAGTAGTTGTGACGCACAGGCTTAGTTGCTCTACGGCATGTGGGATCTTCCCAGACCAGGGATCGAACCCATGTTCCCTGCATTGACAGGCGGATTCTTAACCACTGCGTCACCAAGGAAGTCCCCATTGTAATTTCTTTTTGTCAAGTTCTCTCAGGGATTCTCAGTGCCAAAGGTGTGAAAGCAAAAGTAATTCAAGACTTTAAGATACATCAAGTTATCTTTCAAGTATAAAAGCTGCACTATATATCATCAAACATGGCAGAACTCACTCAGTATATCCAACAAAAGCCCTCTTGAAAAAAGTAATTCAAATCAGACAACTAAAATACTAATCAAAATAAAGGTATCAACATTAGGGACAGGATGAGATCAAGAAGGTAGACCTTGAACCCTCAGATTCTAGAAATAAGAAACACTATACAATTTTTTAAATCCATAACTCAGTTTAATACTTTTGCATATACTTTAAACTTTATGCAATAATTTTCCTAAAAGAAAAAAAAACATCTTTAACAAGAAATATCACAGTGAGTTTCAGAACAATAAGAACAAGTGAAAATCCTTAAAGCTCCCAAGAGAGCAAAACCAGATTTCCTACAAATGAACCTTAATACTGGGTAAAAGAAAACAATGGAGCATCAGTATTTTCAAAACATTCTAAGGAAAAATAATTTTGAACTAAAATTTTATATCCAATCTAGTGATAAAGCAAACAAAATATGACATTGTCAGAAACGTGTTGTAGAATATTTATCACCCACATACCGTCTCTGAAATGATTACCAAACTATATTCCAATATATTTTTTAAAGTTAATTCAAGAGGAAGTAGTAGTATACATGAAGCAATGGTAAGCCAAGAAACCAGTAACCCTTATTATGTGGTTTAAATAGATGCTGGTGGTCCATAAAAACAAAAGCATAACAACCCAAAATTTCTCGACCACATCAACATGGCAGGTGACACAGGGAGAGAAGAGAAAGAACTCATACCAAGGTACTCGTTATGGTCAGAAGCTTTTGAAACAGATACCTCTTGATATTAATAGAAAAATATTTATTAAAGTATATGTTGAAGTTGTTTCATGGTTACCACTGGAAGAATAGAAGATTACAACTTCCAGACATGAGTTAGGGATGAGAGGAGGGCAGAGAAAACTAGACTGATAGAAGAAATATTGAGAGAAGGGGGCAATAGCATGGTAAATATAAAATAATATAAAATGGCAGGCAAGAGTCCAAACATATCAGTTTGGAAATAGTTCAAATTTCTGTTAAAAGGCAAATGTACTTTAAAAAATTCTTTTACAATGCAGCTTATTGCTTTTTACAAGAAACGTACCAAATCAAAATGTGAGCTAGATTGAAAATAAAGGGGTAGGACAAGATATTCAAGGAAAATGCTAATAAAAAGCAAGCACATGCAAAATAAATATTAACAGATTGAAGATTGAAAAGTATAGACATGAAAGGAGCAATTAATCAGAAGGATTTAATTGTCATGAGTTCTCATGCTTCTGACAACATTGATTTGAAAAATACCTCAAACAAAATTTACAAAATATCAAATAAACACAATAAGTAAGTATATAGGGATTTTAATAAAACAATTTGGCTCTAATATATTTATTTATTTATCACCAACCAAAAGAGCAGTACGGCCTAAATTCCTTCTTCCATTAGCCGCCCTTAACACACTGCTCCGCTCCTGTGATTTTACTCAGTCAGTCTAGGAACTTGTCCTTTATCCGTGGCCTAAGTGCCCTTTTACCCTACTCTCCAGCTCTCCCTAACACCTACCCCCCTCCCCTGCCCTCAGCCTCTCTCTCATATCACATAAATTGGCATCCTCTTCCCCAAAGTTCTTTCTCTCCTTGTCAGTAATCCCTTTTGGAGGCCAATTTTCTAATTGTCTATCAAATATCACCTCTTCCCTGAAAAGAGGAAGAGGAAAAGAAAGAAAGGGAAAAAAACACTTGTTAACAAAGAACCCATCTTGGAAGGATGAGGTAAATTTAAAAATAAATTAGTATTCTATCATATTAATATTTTGGTGAGGAAGTTTTAAATATGGTATAACCCATTAGAAGATAAATTTGTAAATTATAATTTTATAGTCTACTCATGATTCACATTATTTGCTTTTCTAAAGATGAAAATGAATGCAGGACCAAGCCAGGAATCTGTGAAAATGGGCGTTGCGTTAACACTATTGGGAGCTATAGGTGCGAGTGTAATGAAGGCTTTCAGTCAAGCTCTTCAGGCACTGAATGCCTTGGTAAGTTGATAAACGAATATATTTTACTTGGTAAATAAAACATCTGTTTTGTGACATCATCACAGAAGAGTTCTACATATGTATCCTTGTCTGCTAAACAGATTCCCCAATCTGAGTAATCCACGTACCTCTTCCTTAAAGGTAGATATCTATTAAAATGACATATTTGTATATGTATGTGTTGTACCTACATCTATGCTTAATGTAAATAACCATCTTAAATGGTCTTTCCAAAATTAAGATTAATTAAGCTCTATGGAAAATGTGACTTTAGTAAAACTTACATCAGGGGATGATTTAATTCCAAAAGAAAATATTTGCTATGTAAGGTAAGCTTTGCTATATTAATGATATTAAAGAATATGCCACATTTCAAAAATTCAGTGAAAGTTGATTTTTATTTTATGGTACAGGAAAATGTTTTACAAAATATTTTCTTTTGGAAAATATAAGTCTCAGACATTTTAATGATAACATGCATACATCATAAACCATTTTAGTTAATTATGAGCAGGTGTAAAAGTATGGAGTAGTAAAATTTAAGGCAAACAGAGAAACAGCACTCATCACTGGATTTGGTGCAAAAATAGAACATTTCAACTACATCAGATTGTTCTCAAAATGCTGTCATCTGCTTCAAATCCTAGGAAATTATTAGTCAAGAAATTGGCTATTGTTGTCTTAAATCTAGACCTTTCTGGAAATAGAAAAGATAACCTACAGAAAAAGTGTTCTTTTCTGTTCATATTATTAACAGTTCATTAGGATGGTTCTTAAAACCACATAAAAGATCTCTTTGCCTACTTATATCATTGAAATCCCTTTATTTATAATAAAAAAAAACTACTTAATCCAATGTTTGAGCAGTCTTTTAGATGTCTAAAATACAGGAGCTTAGATTGAATATGTACCAAAATTATAACATAGTCTAGAATTTGCTTTTCAAAAACAAATCCTGTTGCTCATTTGCTTATTTAAAGGGAAGTAATTTTCTTTGATTTTCCTTTTATCTGGATTCTACAGGAATGGTAGTTTACTATCACTTAGCTGCAGATGAAAAAAAAAGAAAAATCCCAAATCTATTTCTTAAGTATAGTTTCACTTATTATTAAATTTAATAAACTGTGTTTAGTGAAAGAGCACTCCATGAAATTAATCTCCAACAAAACTTTCTAATCAGTGTCTTAAACATTGTCTTAAAAGAATATTTAGCTTTTAAGAAAGTATTTCTAAGGAGAACATTGACTGTCCTATTTAATTTGAAGACCAAGATGTCAGTTCCTTGACATTGATGCCTATTAACTACACTGTCATTTCAGACAATCGACAGGGACTCTGCTTTGCAGAGGTATTGCAGACCATGTGTCAGATGGCATCCAGCAGCCGTAACCTTGTCACAAAGTCAGAATGCTGCTGCGATGGGGGGCGAGGCTGGGGTCACCAGTGTGAGCTCTGCCCACTTCCTGGAACTGCCCAGTACAAAAAGATATGTCCTCATGGCCCAGGATATACCACTGATGGAAGAGGTAAGGAGTTGAGGAAATTCATGCATATTATTAACACAGTGAACATTAATTCAGATTAATTTGAAGGAAGTAAAATAATAGCTAAAATATGTGTGAGTATGTTGTGGTTGTATATGCTTTTCGCTAATGCTTCAGAGACTTTAAAAGGTATAATCTTCATATCAAATCTAAAAGGCAGAATGTATTATTATTCCTATTTTAAAAGATAGAAACTGAAGCACAAAGCTTAAACGATAAATCATTTTCCCAAGATCACAGCCTTTTTAAGGGATGGACCAAGGAATGGAACATATCTGTCTAACCCCAAAGGCCATGTATAACCCCTGAACTATACTTGCTTCATTTAAATAAAGGTTGCTTGTTTGTTTGTGTGTAACACATTTGTTTGAGTGTACGCAGGAACTCATTCTGTTTGCAACATATTTACGAACCAGCAAGTCTCATAAATGATTAGTAGTTTCCATTTTTTTGGTACAATCAGTATACTAATGTCCTAAAAATATCATTTTCCTCTATTACTGTACAGATTCTCGACCCTGTGCTTGATTACTTTGCTAATGAAACCCTTTCTTCAGTCTAATACAAGTATGAATTTAAAGCCAATCCATGATATACTATCACAAATTCCAAATTAGTTGAACTTCAGAGGGGTAGCTTTCTAGATTCCCAAAAAATAATTCATACTTAGATTGCAGAACGAGTAGACTTCAGTGGGGCTTTCAACATAGCCTTCCTTTTGTTTACCTCTTCCTATCACTTCAGATTCTCTTTTTTCTCTCCCTTCCATGTTGCCACTGGACTGAATGATGAAAAGTTACACCAGCACAATTATGAATGTTGGTTCTTAGTGATCTGTCAATTCCTTAATTTCTCTTAGTTTCTAACCAGTTTTATTCTTGCATCTGTATTAAATTACATTTGTTTTTGCCTTGGGGTTTTTGGCGCACAGATATTGATGAATGCAAAGTTATGCCAAATCTCTGCACCAATGGTCAGTGCATCAATACCATGGGCTCCTTCCGGTGCTTCTGCAAGGTTGGCTACACCACGGACATCAGTGGAACCTCGTGTGTGGGTAAGGCGAGGCGAGGTGTCTCTGCATCTGGGTGGTGGTTTCCTACATGTCATTTACTGTCAGCAGAGTATCTTTATTATGGAGCTTTGGAATGTACATTTTGTTAAAAAATGCCATTCCTTTTAGCAATGTGGTTCTTAATATCATAGGAGTTGTCCAAGGCCTTGTCTAGTAATGTGAGACACAGAATTGTTCAATTCATCAAAAAGTCTGTGCAATTAGGGAAACAGAAATTATTAAAAATATATTTTCAACATTTTATGTTTAATTTAAAATGTATAAAGGCACGTTTGTCATTCTTTTAATGAAAGAATAGGACTTTTGATTGTGAAATTGTGTGTTTGCATATGGAGAGAGTGCTTTTTGCTTGTTTCTCATTGTGGTTTTTTTGCATAAAATATACCAATTAAGCATCATCTAAAATTTCCAGTTGCAAAGCAGTCTCAGTACAGAGACCTTCTACATTTTTACAATCTCTTTTTCTAATTTATTTTATTGTCTCATCGACACCATTCTATGACAATTGGAGGGGGTTCGTAGCTTGCCTTTCTGAGTCTTTCCAAAGCATTTAGTTTTCATTAGGAAAAAAAAAACTTTTCTCCTTCATATTTCATCAACTTGTTTTAATAACAAGCATACCTGGCATGAAAAGGTTAAGAAAAACCAAACTAAATCTTAGTAAACATTCAACTCACTTGTTTGGGCAAGACAGTGATAGAGACTAGGCTATCAATCATGAGCTTTTAGCATTCTGTGGGCATCAATCAATGTGTTTTATGGGGGAAATGGAGGTGATTTGCTATCAGAGTCCTAGCAGAAAGAAGGTGGCATATTCAAATGAGGACAGTTTATGGAGACTTGTTTTTGACAAAGAGACAGTATATAAACGTGTGGGCAGAGTGGGCAGAAACTACAAGGGATAATGCTGAGTGCTGGGGCTGTACCACCTCTGGGCCAAAGATAGAGGGAAAGATTGAAACTTAGAAGAGGAAAGAAGTTTTGCCCAGAGACCTGCCTTGAGAACATCTGTGACCTCTGATCCCATCTTGCGAGGAGGGAATTGAGGAATTAAGGACCAGCCTGAAGACAGAGGGCAGGAGAGCCTGCTAATGGTGTCTGTGCAGTTCAGCCTCCTGGGCCCGAAAACGGGGTGGACCAAGTTGAGGACTGCATCTGAAGGGGGAAGTGGAAGACTTCCAGCACAGTCTGTGATGCCAAAAGATTCTTAGGGGAGTGTCAGCTAAGAGTTTGAGAATTTCTGCCACATCCACGTGTCAAAGGAAAGAAACTCTAGCCTTTAAGTTTATGATTCTCAAGCTGTAAACCAAAGTGCACCAATCTAAAAAAAATCTAGTGTATTTTTTTGAACCCAGACAGTTGTTCCGGATATTATAATATTTGCCCAAGACACGCTCGACAGAGTAAACCAGTAAATTACTTTAGAGAAAATTGTTCTGTGCCTCGTTTCTATTTTCCATTTTAAGTTGAAGAAGAAAAGAAAAAGATGAAGTGAGAATATGGAAGGAGGAAAGGGACTGGTTTTTCCTTCTAACCAATAATTTAATCCTCACATCACTTTTGCTTAGATCTTGATGAATGTTCACAGTCCCCAAAACCCTGCAACTTCATCTGCAAGAACACTGAGGGGAGTTACCAGTGCTCCTGTCCTCGGGGCTATGTCCTACAGGAGGATGGAAAGACATGCAAAGGTGAGTGAAGAGTCTGCGTTTGTGACCCTCTCTTTTTTCAGATTCAAAGTCAGCTAATCAGGGATAATACTGTGTGTCTCACCTTCACTAAAGCACATCTTCCTAGTGACCATTTTATGATTCATAGAAAATTCTACCAAAGGACACATGCCAGGAGGCAGAGAGAATTAAAACCTGGGTTACAGTGGTTTGCTTCTTACAGCAAACCACACAAACTGAAAAATAAATTAAATAATACAGAAAGCTATAGTGAAGGAAGAGATTGAACAACTAAAATGATATTTATTTTGTTGCTTACTTGAGATTTCATTTCTCTAAACTATCTTTATTACACGTTTACTGCAGAAGATTGAAAATGAATAGGTAAATTTAAATTTTTGCTTACATAGTATTAGTAGTAATTATCAAACTAAATTAGATAATTAAAAGAGTTTCAATACTATACTCATATGTCCAATTTTATAGTAAACCTCATCGGTATGAAAATAATGGACTGAGGAAATTTCTGTCTAATTAAATTTTCGAAATACAGTTTATTCTCAAGAAGATGAAGTTTTATTTCCAAGAAATACCAAAAAACAAATAGAATAGAATAATAGGAAGCAATATTATTCTCTTGGCTCTACTTAGTGAACCATTATGAGTCAATTTAATTTTGCACGTTGTTTAAAGTTCCAATCCAACCAAAATCACATTTTGAGTTTTCTGTCAGTATAGTTCAAATACTAGTTCCATTTATGACTAGAATTATAGATGCTGTGTTTTTGCTTCTTCTGGTATTTATGACGGTGTTTTCATTTGGATCCTGAGAACCTGACTCAGTGTTTGTGTTAAGACCTTCATCAATTTTCAGATTCTGTTTTATTTTTGTTTAATCCCTTCTTTAATAGAAATAAGTGACCAGACATGTACTAAACTGTGCATTAAATACAAGAATTATAACCTTTGGATATTAGTTTTGAGAACAGTTCACGAAGACCATTATGATTCATCCTTTCAGTTTTTTATTTTAAGAAAACTTTGTGGTATGTATCACCTTAGCCATCCTATCATTGTAGCCCATAATATTTATACTGCTTAAGTATGTGAAAAGAAACCCCTTGCCATATGCATATGGATATCTACAAAGCTTCCAACAGAAATCTAGACAAAATACTCCTGGTGGCTTCCTGATTTGCCAGATAACTTTGCTCCAATTTTCATAGGCTTCTCTTTCATTGCAGACCTTGATGAATGTCAAACGAAACAACACAACTGCCAGTTCCTCTGTGTCAATACTTTGGGAGGTTTTACCTGTAAATGTCCACCTGGTTTCACACAGCATCACACTGCTTGTATTGGTAAGACAAAACTACAAAAGGGAAATTTTGCAAACTTTTAGTAGAAGCCTAAAACTGTACTTAAAAAATGGGAGAATAATGGCTCAGTATTTACATTAAAACCAATCCCTCATAATTAGTGGTCTAAAAATGTTGTTAATAATATTTTTTTTTCACTAGAACAATATCCAAAGGAAAAAATCCTGTATAGTCCAAGCACATGCACACCAGGTGTATTCCAGGCAATGCCTTTATATTGCATTCTAAATATAACCATGTTTGTTCAGATAAAATATGATTAAAGGCTCACTATAATTTAGAACATGCTAATGAACATGCTGGGTTGTTTTTTTTTTTTTATGTTAGAAGACACACAGGTTAAGAGACTTTCAGTCTGTACTATCGAAAACCATGTCCTCAATTGACCCAAAATATACTCTAATTTCAAATCTCTTGAAATATATTTTTTCTGACCATTTTTGCCTTTAACATGACCATGAATAATAGTATACATTTCCCTAAAATTCTGTTTTCACATCATGAAACTTAGGCTTTCATACTTCACTTTTTACTTCATGTAGTAAAATTTGAGTCATATAATAAGTGGGAAGCTTGATGCTCTCCCACTTTGTGCTTTGCTAGACAACAATGAATGTGGGTCTCAGCCTTCACTTTGTGGAGCAAAAGGAATCTGTCAAAACACCCCTGGAAGTTTCAGCTGCGAATGCCAAAGAGGGTTCTCTCTTGATGCCACGGGACTGAACTGTGAAGGTGAGTTTATTTGCTCAAATATTCTTGTTCTAATAGAGCAAACTGTTTTCTTTTAACTTCCAAGCCACTCAATAAGAAATTGAGATCATCTCAAAAGAAAAAAAAATTAACAAAATAAAACCCAGAAATTGAGTTTTTTGTTCATAAATTTTCATATATCATTTTGGGGGCAGAGGAAAACCTTAATGTGATGAAACAAAAATTCTGTGAGTACAAATTGGCTTCTAAAGTAACTGTTTACCTAATTACTGATCTACAAAAGAATTGAACTGAAAAAGAATTCTGTACCTAATTTAGTTTACAGTAGTGTATGAGTATACCAGAAAAAAATTGGATGTCTGTTCCATGATACTTGAATGTGTAAATGTTATGTGTAAGACAAAGAACGAATTATAGAGAACCGAAAAAATGTACAGAAAGCTCTGGGGAAAACTGATGGCGATTTTATTTGGTCTGAGACTCCTGATTCACTCTCTTTTCTACAAAGGGCATTTCCTATAAAGTCTCTGTCACAATAGGTATTTCCTATTAAGTCCAAGGGAACATTTAAGTGGGAATAAAATAAGAATTTGCCTGTGGTCAATAAAATATTATATTGTTCTTCAGTATTTCCATTGCAAGTGCTAGCGTATGAGACAAATGTACTAGGATTGGTAGCTTTTACAAAATGCTCATGCCGGAGGTTCTGAGAGCATATACATCCGCTTTCTATTTTTATATACAATTGTAATTTATGTCTTTATTGATATTAGTCACCCTTTAATTAATTATTCTTAGAAATATATGATTTTGAATTCTAGAAATATATTCAAAATTGTTAATATTCTCTAAGAATTACTCAAAGTTTTTTAATATACTCTAAGAATTATAGGACTTTTATATGTATCTAATTTTCCAAGAAAAATTCAATTTAAAAATTTTCTATTTTAATATTTTGTATTCGAAGTCATTGAGACTTTGAAGGTATTCTAAACATACAGCTGCTTGCCATGTGTGGGTTTGGCTTGTAACCATCCACATAAGATATCATTTATTAATTATCCATATAAATTTGTTACGCATACATCAGACATGCCAATTTCATTTCACTTTTTATGGGTAGGTTTCAAAGCCTCAGTTGTCATTCCAGAAGAGTATGCATGTCTGAACAAAGAAATTATTCCATATGTGTCATAATACTATATCGTGTCTAAAAATAACATATTTAGAATACTTTAAATTTGCATCTAATTAATCTTGAATGGTAATAAAATTTTTTGTGTGCAAACCATTATACTTTTTAGGTATTTCTGTAGTGCTTGTATCTTCCCCAAAATGAGGTTTATATGTCAATCACTTTTGAACCTACTGGAATATATAATGCAAAGATATTTATATCATTTACCAAATAAATCATACCGTATGTAGTTAATCCATCCAAAATGCACAACATTTGTGGTTGCTATGGTTGATTTGCTGACATTAAGTTGTTATTTAGAGCACTGACGTGGCATGGCTGGTGGATAGCATAAGAATGATGTGGTTTCTTATCTCAGAACTGTTCTCTGCGCCACCACTGATTAATAACCATGTGACTTGGAAAAATCACAGCCCCTCAGTATGTCCTGTTTGTTTGTTCCTGTGATAATAGTTACCCCAGGCTGTGTTTGGAGTTCATTTAAGAATAGTAGAAGAAAGGTTACATAAAGATCTTGCCGGGATTGTTTTTGCAGATGTTGATGAATGTGATGGAAACCATAGGTGCCAGCATGGCTGCCAGAACATCCTGGGAGGCTACAGGTGTGGCTGCCCTCAAGGATATATTCAGCATTACCAGTGGAATCAGTGTGTCGGTGAGCACTCGCTTGTTACACAGCATCTGCTTTTCTCACGTTAAAGTATCTTTGAGTAAAAAGAACAAACAATAAAGACTGGCATTTCAGTGTAGACTTTAAACCCTAGAACTTAAAAACCAGTACTTAGGACTGATGCATGGGGATCCATTAAACTAGTCTCTGTACATGTGTGTATTTGAAAATATACATAGTAAAAACGTTAAGTACCTAAATGGTAACTCAACTAGAGCTTTCATAATTTTAATTTTCTGCTAGGTGTAATTCTAAGTTTCTGAAGATGGTGTCAAGAATCATCATCTTCACATGCTAAGGTCAGAGGGTTTTTATCGGTAATTTAGTATCTTTTGATTTGGGGTTGAAGGATTGCCCATCCATCCCCCTCATGTAAATCTAAAGGGATTCAGATCAACTTAATGAGCACCATTCATCTGTGCTCTCCAGTCACATATTTAATGAAGAGGCTAAAGGATTTTAAGGTAGAAAAAGTACTAGTTACAGCAAATTCTATTGAAAACTCCATACAAAAGTGTTTATAAAATAAAATCTGTAGGCACGCAGCTCCCTTTCTTGCACTTGATAGAGTCATGGAAATTCTCCTTTTAAGGCGGGATTGATCAAAGAGAACATTACTCTCTACTTGAATAGCTGGCTAACTTAGTTAGCATATGCCTAATTTCTTGGCTCCATTTGAATGCCCTTCATAGAGGCACCATCCAACACAGTGTGACATTAGATGCTGGCACAGCAGAACAGAAAGGAGAACAGTGGTCCTGCTGAGAAACAGTGGGGTACTTCCTGTTTCTCTGTAGTCATTTAAATTACCCCACGTGTATTTCAAATATTTTACTGTGAGCAATCCACTAAATAAATTAACCTGATTTTATCCTTGGTGATCTTCTCAAAAGAAATTTCTAATGACAGTTTAGTGAATTGAGAAAATCAAGACAAATTTCAAAGGAGGGAAAGCAACTCCGAAAGTCATCGCAAGTCTGCTGTGGCCTTGTGCCAGGTTAAAGACAGATGCTTAGCCACACCACAAATAGACACTCGTGGGGGAAATGCAAAAACCACTAATGATCTAGGAGTTAAGGACAGAGTTTGAAAGGATTATCAAAATGATGAGTTAGGCAGTCAATCAAAATAACTTCATAAGTTTAGTTTACTTCTTTTCTCTTCATAGAAAAAAAAATGTCACAGAAGTTGTTAATGCCCTGATTTACTGATTCATAAACAGAGATAAAGTGTAGGCACACTCTTCAGAACATAGGGAATGGTACTTTTTTAGATAGCTATTAAAACAGATTTTATTGTGTTGTTTATAAAATATGAGGCCCAACCCTCTATTTGGTTAACACCACGGGCTTCTTGGTTAATTCTACAGAACTTAAAGCAAAAGAATGATCCTCTAATATTTCACACACGTCAGCTTAACTAAAATTCTTGTTTTTAAAGTGATCATAAGTGGAAATAGGAACGTGTATGGAGTATCAACTCAATTTCTAAGTTTTTAAGTTTCCTGGAGTTTCTGTCTGTAAGCATTTAGTGCGAAAATAGCCACACAGGTTTTCACTGAATTTGGTCTGACTTAAAGTCAGGGCTATGTGATGTATCCCAGTTCTTCTT
The DNA here is from genome assembly GCF_964341445.2 of Mesoplodon mirus. Classification (NCBI taxonomy): domain Eukaryota; kingdom Metazoa; phylum Chordata; class Mammalia; order Artiodactyla; family Ziphiidae; genus Mesoplodon; species Mesoplodon mirus. The sequence continues at coordinate 77,934,482 of NC_138980.1, forward strand.
GCTGGGATCCTTGGAATAGGCACTCAGGCAAGGCAGTCACCCCAAAGCAGCTCACGCTGGAGTCCAGCCAGAGGCCAGTGTGCCTTCGAGTCAGGAGAGACCCCCATGGGCAGAGGGATAAGTGGTTTCAAAGATGAGTTCAAAGCTAAAGATACATAAGCAGATATCCCCAACTGCAAGAATTAATTTGTTAGCTTGCTCTGCTAAAATGGGCCTCTGTAAGCAGCAGGCCCCTGGTAAGTAAGATGAAGCAGGGGTTTAATTTGAAAGATTCGAGATTCTTCTGTGCAGGGTTGAGCAGTCCAGCTGGTCTCTAATAAAACTGCTGACTTTCTTGCCTTGAACCCACAGAACACAGTTGGAATTTTAACTCAAATATATGGCAGTAAGAGAATTAAACAACCCATTGGGAACTAATAAAAGCAACAAGTTAGCAAAATAACAAGCATTCTAACAAAATGCAAAACGAAAGGCCACAAATCGTTTTATAGGTATGAAATATCTTCAGTTATTCATATGATTGAGGGGGAATATAGTATGAAGTATTTCAGATAGATTTAAGTGGGGTCCCTTGTAAAAAGACAAAAATGTTAGTGCATCAGATAACTTAAGTAATATTAAATTGTAAACCTACAACGTTGTTAATACTACTACCAATTTAAGAAAAATGATAGTTCTTGTAAGTGTTAATAATGAAAAAAATTTTTTAATTCAAATGAATACTTTCAGAAGTTTCCAGCCAGTTACCACAGAACATTTATAACATTCTGGTACGTGGACTGTACAGATTTAGGTAACATTCTCAAATATATGCAAGCATGATGATTATTCCAAATTGAAAATAAGGGAATATTATTAACATTTGCATATGATTACTTCTTAGTATATGAAGCTTTGGGTTATGTGGTGTCAGCAACTTCTAGTTCCTTGTATGTCCTTTTCAAAATAACTTGAACATGGTTTAGCGAGGCTTGAGTCAGCTCAAAGTAGGTCTCAAACAGGAACATATTTTCAAAGTCAGATTACCTAAGCCTATAGAATTATGCTGTGATGTACGATTATAGCATATAAATGTGAAGTCTATCCTGGTGCTTCCAAAAATTTTACCTATTTAAAAATGTTCTTGTCAGTGGTATGTTTAAAAGCAATTTATTCAACTAATTGGTTTTGCCTGGTAATTTTTCTACCTAACACAGTGTCGAATACTATATTCATAGCAGGATCATTTTGTTAAACTATAACCTAACTCGCATTCTCCATTAGGAGAGAAATACCACATATAACTGTCAGATTTAATTATAAAAGCAGATGAGCCGTTGAGGCAGAATTCCAAGTCTTTCGTATGTAGAAATAAAATAGTTATATTTATGTCATAGGTAGCCTGGTTATTAAGAATTTATTCATATACTTTCTCCCCATGAAATGAAGGCTAAGAATTTGTACATATTAGGCAATCATAGCACATTTCATATCCAGTAATTAAGAATTCTACATTTGGCAGTTTGGTTTAATTCTGAAACTATAATCACGATACAGAAATGTGCCTAATAACATCGGCCCTCTCAATAACCTCTGTAACGTAGTTAATGAAGTTTAATTTCCTGTGTGAGAGGCCTCTTCACTGAGACTGTATCTGCATCTTCCGTAATCTCACTGAGCTCCTGCAGATAAGCACTTCCCTGTAGCTGCTGTGTCCCAAGGGTACACCTAATTGCAAATGGGCCTGTTTCCCCACATGGGCTGAAACATAGACTTGTCAGGTATTAGGTAAACAGACACACTATGCTCCAGTGCAGTCATGAGAATTTGAAAGAATTCCACGGACCAAATGTGACTGGTACCCAGGGTGACATTTGGATTATAGTAAAGCCCACAGGGGTCAAGCCACAAAATAGGTATCAACCAGATAGTTAAGAGCAAAATTATCGTCTCCAAAGTTAAAAGCACAGTCAAGCTTTGAATTTGTAAAAATGATAAGAGCAGCTGAAAGTATCAACCTGTAATTATCTTGCTGTCAGCCATTTATGGTATAACGTGAGTCATTAAACTAGTAAAACCTATGTCAGCTGATGGCTTGGTGCAAACCCATGTCAGAAGGCAAAGTCTGCACTTGATGCATTCTCAAGTGTTAAAAGTGTACAAGGTTATTGGTTCAGAAGGTTCAATTAAATAATGTTTATTTCAGTTATTTTCATTTAAGGTATTTAAATTTTTTATCTGTTTTTCTTTCCATATATAGTGAAGGCTTTGGGAATTTCTGGGAGAATGGATAAAAATATAGATATAAATAGAAGCTTTTAAAATGTTGACATCTAATTCACATACCATAAAATTCACCTTTTAAAATGTACAGTTCAGTGGTTTTTAGTATATTCTCACAGCAGTGTGCAAACGTCAACACCACAACATCTTCATTCCCCCAGAAAGAAACCCCATACCCATTAGAAGTCATTCTCCATTTCTCCCTCCCCGCAACTCCTGGCAACTAGTAATCTGCTTTCTGTCTCTGTGAATCTGTCTGAAGTATAGGCTTTTGAAGTAACCTTCTGATAAGAGAATAGAAGAGTTCTTCAGTAGTCAACCTGCAAATATCTGTCCCCAGAGGCTGCCAGGGTATTCAGAAAAACCTAGTACAAACAGAATATAAAAGGGCGGGGCAAGGTTCTGTTTAAGTCATAATTTAGGGAGATTTGTTGGGTCTTGTTGTGTTTTTTTAAATTTCATAGGCTTTGCAAATCGACCATGAGGGTAAACATTTTAAAAATACGGTTCTAGAGCTATCTCCCCTGTAAAATCATAGGTACTTTGAAACTCAGGCTCTTCTTTGCCCCACTGCCCCTACCCCTTGTAAGAGTCTCTTGCTTTATGTTCATAGATGAGAATGAGTGCTCCAATCCAAATGCCTGTGGCTCTGCTTCCTGCTACAACACCCTGGGGAGCTACAAGTGCGCCTGCCCCTCTGGGTTCTCCTTCGACCAGTTCTCCAGTGCCTGCCACGACGTGAACGAGTGCTCGTCTTCCAAGAACCCGTGCAATTACGGCTGCTCCAACACGGAAGGGGGCTACCTCTGCGGCTGCCCACCTGGCTACTACAGAGTGGGACAGGGGTAAGGCCCTCCACCTCCCCGCACACAGGAAGGCTAGTGTGGTCCAGCTCAGGCTGCCCTCCCTGTGTTCAGGCCGCCTGGCCGCCCGGCACTCAGGAGGGGAGTGCACAGTGATTAAAAGCCCACAAGGGAAAAGCATTGATCAGGGCACTTAGGGAATGTGAGGAAGCACATGGAAGAAGAAGCACATAGAAGAAGGCATGTGGATTACCTCCTTTGTGGTGAGCATAAGACTCGAACATGTGTACAGGTATCATTCTCTTGCCTCTTAAAATGGCCTGAGTGGATTCAATTGGATCCCTCAAGGCCAGAGACAAGCAGTTGTCTAAAAATGCTATGGCTCATGTGTTGTCAGAGACACCTGAGTTAAGAAGTACAAATGGAAATGGCTTCACCCCAGATTCTTCTGTGAATTTTGGCAGGTGCTAGCTGCATGCTCCCTGAGGAAGGAGTTGTTCCTCTCTTTGCTCATCTGGTTTTTTGTTGCACAGAGAGGATGCGCCTGGTTGGGGTGACACTGTCTCCACAAGGCTGGGTTCCCTCCAGCTAGTCGCATTTTCCCAAGTGCGGCTGTCTCAAGTCCTATCAGCTGCAGATGAGGTGCTGGCCACCTGCATCCTTCCTTCAAGGAAGTCAGTGCTCGGCAGCATAGAAGATAAGAGTTTAGGAGTCAGTCAGGGTCACCCTCCTCAGAAGGAGCAGTGTGTGAGTCAGACACTGAGGGTCGTGGACTAGTATGTCCACTGTGGGTACATAATAATGCTTGAAACAAAAGTCTTGGTGTAGACAAGGGTCATTTAGAGCCAACTGGCTGAGTCTTTCACTAACCAGGATTGGAGTTCAGAAATCTCAGTTGGTAAAGCAGAGAGCTTTGTTGTGAGCAGCAAACATAGGCTTCAGGCTTTTGAATCAAAAGAACTTCTGGCACTCTCTTTGGAAATTCATACTTTGCTTTTATTTTCTTGATTTAACTACACATAGTGCTTCAGTCTAATTAGGATAGAAAATTGGGGGAACTTGGGGCTCACTCTTAGAAGAATTTTGCTGTTCAAAATAAAGGAGAATCTCACGTATTAAGTGTTGAAGAAGAGAGTTACCAAGACTATTAGGTTTTTATATTTATGATCTTAGGGTTTGCTTTGTGGGTTTCTTATTTTGGAAAAATCTCTGCTCTACCTCTGGAAAACAGTAGTCAACATTATAATGAAGTCTAACATCACCTTGCATCCTATTGCAAATAGCCACTGTGTCTCAGGAATGGGATTTAACAAAGGGCAGTACCTGTCAATGGATGCAGAAGTGGATGAAGAGAATGCTCTGTCCCCGGAAGCATGCTATGAGTGCAAAATCAACGGCTACTCTAAGAAAGACAGCAGACAGAAGAGAAGTGTTTATGAACCCAAACCCACTGCTGTGAGTAACCTCTCTTTGTTTTGTCACCAGATTTTATCCATATGGAGTCACGTATATTTTGCAGTAAACTTTTATGTAGGTTTCAGCCTCAGTGAAGCTAAAACTGTCATGAAATTTATTGGCTAAATTCATGGACACACTATGGCAGAGACAAGTAAATTAAAATTAGAGGCATTTTTAGCTCAAAACACAAGGACTGGGGGACTTTAAGATTCACAGTTTCAGATCATATGTTTTCATTTTTTGATTTGTGCCAGAAGGCAATAATATGTCCTTCTAGGAAATAACTATTTTGAAATGATTCAAAAACCAAAATTATTTTGAATCTGTCCAATTCTGTTGTGTACATATGTAGTACACTGGGCTGATTTTAATTTTCAGTAAGTAAGCCAACTAGGTCTTATATTGTAATATTTATAAGACAGGTGTTCCTCCCATAAAGAGTTTATCTCCACCTAACTTATATTTTGTAAGGAGCTGAAGATCTGAATTGCCTGCTGCTGCTATGTCTTTGCTGTTCATAGTAGTTAGCAGAGTGGTTAAAGGGGCGGGCCACAGACTTCATGATTTTGAATATGTTCCCTGATCCTCCCTACTTACTACCCATGTTACCTGGGCCATTTTACTTAACCTCTCTCTACCTCAATTTCTTCACCTGTGAAATGGGAATAAAAATAATTACCTCTGAAGGCTGACAAGAAGATTGAGTGATTACTGTGAAGCTCCTGGAATGGTGCCTGGCATAAGCATCCTACATGTTCTCTGAACAGTACCCGGTATCTGGAGATGTTTTCCCCCAGACATCAGGGAGAGTACCATCCTTGTCAGTTAGTGTTACTGCAGAATTTCCCATCAAAAAATGTAGTCTTCAACTCACTGGCCGTGTGAATTGGGCAATTTGTTTCAGTTTTCTGGGCCTCAGAACCTTATTTGTAAGACTAGATAGGCTTTGCTATCCAGAAAGTCTCTGGTTCTATTTTATAATAATAAATAGGCCAGCATTACATTTACCTTGCAGAGACGGAGGTGTCTAACTGATATTTAAATATGGCAACTGAGATATTCATCAAGTATCCCAAACTACAAATCCAGAAATTCTGCTCATAAAACCTTCCCATCGTAGTTCTGGGGACAGGATTTTGTCTGCACCCTGATGGGGCCACTTCTGCACCACTTTTCTCAAGTTCTTGGCAGGCGCCCACTCGATGCATTGATTTTTTTTTTTTTTTTTTTTGCCTGTCTTACTGAAATAGTATTCCTAAACCTCCCGTACCGCTGACTGAGGGAGACTTGGTCCATTTGGGCCGTGCTCCATTGGCTTTTTACCAAAGCTGGTTCAAACCTGAGCCCTGACGACTCTGCAGGTCCCTCCCTCTGCACTAACAGCTCCCAGCAAAAACACTCACTCATGGTTTGTGACCATAAAATCAACCTGGGCCTTCAGAGTGAAGAGCCCTCTGGGGACAGTCCCTGCTGTAAGATAACAGCTGCACTTCTCATTTTAACTCCAGAAAAAAAAAATTACAGTCATTTCCTAAACTATATCTTGTTTATTATTAATAAGCATGATATTCCATAAACTCAACAAAAAAAACTTGAAATATGAGTGCTCCCCATAGGCCCAGACCTGTAACTTTACCTGGATAAGGCTGAGTGAGAAGTCATAAAGATTTACAGGGCATACTCTGTGGAACTGACCTTTTCTCCCAGCCGACAGTAAGTTACAAGCAGAGTGCAGAGGGGCAGAGATACATCGTCCTTGTGGCTGCACCCCGACAACAGGCTCCTTTCGAGTCATCTACCTGTGCTGTCGAAGCTCTTCCCACATCGTTTCCTGCTCTTTCTCCAGGTTGAACAGATCAGCCTGGAGAGTGTCGACATGGACAGCCCCGTGAAAATGAAGTTCAACCTTTCCGGCCTTGGCTCTAAGGAGCACATCCTAGAACTCATGCCCGCCATTGAGCCACTCAACAACCACATCCGCTATGTCATCTCCCAAGGGAATGACGATGGTATCTTCCGCATCCACCAAAGGAATGGGCTCAGCTACTTGCACACGGCCAAGAGGAAGCTCGTGCCTGGCACATACACACTGGAAGTCACTAGCATCCCTCTCTACAAGAAAAAGGAGCTTAAGAAACTGGAAGACAGCAATGAGGACAACTACCTCCTAGGGGAGCTCGGGGAGGCTCTCAGAATGAGGCTGCAGATTCAACTCTATTAACCCCTTGCAGACTTGGTTCCAGGCTCAAATCCCTGCACAGCCAGCCTTCAGAAGCCTCTGAGAAATCAATGACTAATTTTAAAGAGGAAAAAAAAAGACTTTTATTTCTTTCCTCCCTGTCTCAGACTTTAGAATGTTGACCCTCACAGGGAGTGATAATTAGACTCTGGTATGGCCAAAGATTTGAGTACAGAGGCAACCGTGGTTACTGTATTTTCTATATAACTTCACTTTAAAATATATTAAAAAAAAAACCTAAATATTCAAGAGATCAGCATATGGCACTAAATGCACAAAAATAATGTGAGCTTTTTTTTTCCTGTTAGCAGTCTGTAACACTTTGGGTATTTTGCTATAGTTGCTAATTAAAAAAATATAGATGTTTATTTATTTTTAATGCAGTAATATATGGAGAAATGAACAAACTATGTAAACAAAAAGGGAAACTCACTTGTTTTTCTTTAGATTTATAAATTTGAGCTATTTCTTTTAGAGGTGCTTTTTAAAAAATTCTGTAGATTCAAGAGGTGTTTCCGTTGGTTTTCTGCCAGTCATCCAACTGGTACACATCTGATTATTTTAAAGGAAGCCTCACAGAGCTGAACGGGCAGTGTAATCAATGTGTCATTAGATCCTTTATAAAGGAGATCAAAGCCAGAGCAGCTCATTGTGATGATATTTCACATCACCAGACACACCAGGCAACAGAAGATGAAGCACAACCACTGTAGCAAAATACCTTGACTGCTTGTGAGACCAGTAGCGTTGCAGGCCAAACCGTACTGTATTTCCTTCTCATAACCTCAAGGAAGCACATGTGCTACCCACAACACCTCATTCTTACCCAGGGCATGCTGCATACTTGTGGTACTGTAGGCAGCTGAAGAACTGCTGTTCCTTCGGAAAGGAACACCTGGCGTTCTGTAGTGTTTGGTGCTGTCTTAGATTAATGGTGCATTTATTATGTTCAAGCTATTTCAGGATTGCCATATGTGCAAACAAATCATGCAGTACAGCCAAGGAATATATGTTGTTTTTTTTTAAATCCAATTTTTTTAGAATTTTCATTAATACTGTAGTTATACACCATATGTCTCGTTTTATCATAGCCTAATGTGTATGAAAGATGTTTGTACAATGAATTGATGTTTAGTTTGCTTTAGTCATTTAAAAAGATATTGTACCAGGATGTGCTAATAAGAGTACGTCCCCGCGTTCTTCTCAACCCAAGAACCTGTCCCTGGACCAGTGACCAAACCTCATATGTGAAATGGCCAAAGCACATGCAGGCTCTGGGTTGTTCCTCTCACACCTGTGCTGACCAAAGATTAGTCACCAGTTAGATCCAGTTTGGGACTTTGTTTTGTTTTCTAATAACTAAAAAAACAAACAGTGTAAATTTGTAATCAAGTGTTTATGAGGAAAAACTTATGGCTTTTGGTTTTGTTTGTTTTCGTAGGTCTGTGTATCAAATATGACACTTTTCTTGCAATAAAGCTTATTTTGGGGTAGCTTTCCGACTGAGAGTCTTATGGGACTACAACCCCTGTTTTGTTTGTGGGAGGGGCTGGGGGCTTTGCTTACAGGGACCTGTATGAAAGTACCAGAAGGAAAGCCAGGCACATTTACAAGAAAACAAGCGACTGCTGTCAAGTCTGTGACAAAAAGTAGGCAGGAGTGTTCAACTGACAATTATAATGTAAGGTCATATTCAAATTGAAGGACATAGTCAAGGCAGTTGGTTGTTCACTTCTGTGCAGACTCTAAGCCTCCAAGGACCCATCTTCCTAGAGACCTCAGAATCTCTTCACTTCATCCTCACCTGTGGTTTGGGTGCCATTGTGTTAAAGCACCCTAAAACACCTGTGAGGAAGTGAAACATTCTCTTAAAGAGTCTTCCTTCTTAGGGTTTTCCTGAACTTGAGATTTTAGGCAAAAGTATGCAGCAGGCATACCCCAGGCCAAATGGCACCTTCACCAAAAATAACAGGAAGAGAGCTTCCTGTCTCTTGCAGTGTTGTACACTGTCCTCACAGGACAAGTGTATAGATAGGAGAAATCGTTTAACAGAGACTCTTCTGATACACAGCTGAAATGAGAATAGACACGTCTCTGAAGTTAATTCCATACAAAGTTTGAGAATATGTGTGCTGAAATTTTTCATCCAAGGAATAAGAAAACAAGGAAATATTATGACTGATCTTAATGCTGTTCTTAGCCAACCAGAAATTAGCTGCATGGAATAAGGGAAGTATTTGCCTTGAGGCATCCTTTAAAACTTAACATGCGTCTTCAGTTTCATCTGGCATCTGTTACTGGTACAGCGTGAGTGCTGTAATATGAAATTACCTGGAACCAAATTTGACTGAATGTTGAGCAACAGCACTCTTAGTTTAGCTTTAACCTGCTCTGGAGGAAGTTCGAGAATCCACACCATTAGGTGCTTTACACAGAAGAGAAAAAAAAAAAATCATTAGGTGCTTTACACAGAAGAATGTACTAGAAGGAAATGACTACTTCAAGATGCTCCTTCCAAGAAGAACTGTTTTGGGCACGTCTGAGAGCTTTATTGCAACTCTGTTATTGTGAGCACTGACACAGCTGTGATTAGTTTGTGCCTCTCTGGTAACTAAATGCTAATGATATATCCTGTACCATTTGGTCTTTCTCATTAACTGTCCCCTCAGAAATTACCTTGGCTAAGTTACAGAAAACTTCACACAAGACTAAATTAATAATGTAAGCCCAGACATATAAACCAAGTCCAGCAGGTACATGTAATAGTAAAATAATAAGCAATAATTTGGCCTTCAGCTGACATGAATTCCTTTTCCACTAGCATTTAGATTTGGAGCTTTTAAAAATTTAGACCAGTTTAGTACTTTTTATTTTGTTCCTTATTTGTGGTAGGTGAATGTTGGTTACATTTGCACATGAACATTGAAAATAATTTAAGGTAATATATAAGGATTTTACTGTAAATTCTAACATCTGCCCTATTTCATTATCTAACAATATCAAACAGGATAATTCATAGATCTGTCCCTTCTAAGGTTTTGTTTTGCCTTCTTGGTTCAAGAATAAATGCTTATGGTAGAAGGTGGGGAACACAACTAAAATTTACAGAACATCAGTTTGAGACCTACAGACCTTTTGGTTCATATCCTTAATGCTTCAAGGGAAATGAGTCAATTCATATGTTAAATTGAACCATGAGGAATTGCCAATATTTGGCCATGTTTGACTTACAAAATGGTAATTTCACATGGTTCGATAGATAAGTAGTTCAGAAATATTCATGTTTCTCAAGAATAGGCTGGAAATCTGAAAATTTCCCTTCTCTTTGAAAGAATCAATTCTGTTCACTTCTTTCCATGCTGCTTGTGGCTCATTTGAACTTCTAATTTACAATAGTCCACAAGAGAATGAAAGTACATAATTTATTCAAACAGCCACTTTCTTTCATGCTCCGAAGACTTTGGAAAGAGTCTAAATCACACATCTTTGGGGCCTTGAGGGGATTACTGGAAACTGTTTAAAGACAAAGGCAAATCCATTGGGAAAGGTTAAATATAGCCCATGTTTTTTAAAAAAATAAAGGGGAAACTTTAGGAATCATTACTTCTAAAGAGACAGGAAAGATGGTGATTCATTAACACCCCACAGGAAGTGAAGGTGACAGCTGTTTTGCAATCTCAGCCAAGCCTGCCTTTGATATCTAGCTTATGGTTCTATTTTATTTTATTTTTTTTAGCATGATAGCTTTCTCAAATAAATACAAAGCCATGGTTTTCTTGCTTAATAAGAAGTACGTGTTTCTGACCTTAGTTCTCTGTGAAGATCCATTTGATGTACAGAGCGAGAGTCCTGAAACACAATGAGCAGCTCACTAAATTCAGCATTTCAGCCACTGAGACAGTATCACTTTGCAGGTAAAAGAAAGAGATCTTCAGACCAGGCCGGCCTGAGTTTAGCAAGTGGGAGATAGGACAAGCTCACCAACTCCCTTGGATATGCTGTCCCCTCTGAGATCCTATCTGCCCTACTTTTGGACGGACGGGTGGGTAGAAGCCTCCTGGGTGTCCTGGTGTGATGTGCAAGGCACTTTTATTCATGTCCAATTAGTTGTAAATGAAAGAGGAGTTAAAAGGAAGGACTCAATCCAACAAGCTACACGATGTCCCTGAACCTTGGTTTCTTTCCTAGGATGATGCTTCCCTGCAGTGTGGCTGAGAAAACAGAGTGAGATGGTCCAGGCAGCGCAGTCAGCGGAGGGCTGAGCACACAGCAAGCACGAAGTAACCGTCAGCTGTTCTTCTTCCTCTTCCTCCTCCCACCGTGCCTACAGCCACAATATGCTCACCTCCATATTCACATAAAACTCCTTCCCAAGTGTGGCCCTGAAATTACAACCTTCCCACTGAACTGTATGGGATAACTAGCATCCAGGACGTGTCCCCTAAGTGGTCTGTACCTCTAGGGAGAAGTCCTGGTGTGGTCATGAGAGTTTACAGTCTCCACTGTGCTCTTCACTTACTGGAGTCACCAGCTACAGCCCTGGAAGTTCAGGCCACCAACACAGCCAGAGCCCTCCTATCTACAGATGCCTAGGAAACCAAACCTGAAGGAGAACACAGACATCTAATAATCGTTTTTAGAATGATGTAGTGCCATGGAAAGTCAGAGCTACAGAGGCCTTTGGAAACCTACTCATATGTACATGTGAGGAAACTGAGGCCCAGAGTCGTAACCGAGCTAACTGTACTGCTAGTTTCCACCCAGGTGAGACCAGAACCCTGGCTGCACGGTTGTAGTCTGTATTCATACTTCCACTACATGGTCAGCCTACTTGGATCTCTTTTAAACCCTGAGGATATAGGCCAGTTCCCATGGTTTTGGCACACATTGAATCCAAAAATGTTTTCCAAGCACGATTCAAGCACTGCTTTTTGTTTTGTCCACCCCACCCTCTGTGTAACTGCACCCACTCCTCTAGACCAGAGGTTTGTATACACACTAGAATGCCAAGATACTAGCTGCTACAGAGTAGACCCCACCTAAACCACACACTGCTTTAAAAGCACACTAGAGCTCTGACTTTCAAAGGGTTAAATGTTTTATTTAAACCAGACCTTCAAAACATTAAAAAAAAAAAAACACATACACTTTTGTTTCAGTAAGAACACTTAAGGAAAGCACACTAGTTGCTTGTGTTGCTTAATTGTCATTCTTTTCCTTTTCCTGTGAGCCTAAGAAAGATATTACTAGATTAAGCTGGCTTACTTTTGAAAGAGCCAAGAACCAACAGCTCATATTAGTCACCCCCATAAGGGCTGCAGATGAAATGTCAGGATGTAGTGTAGACATTTTGCAAAGGAAAACAGGAAAACGCTTTACACGATTTTGAGAGCAAACCATAGGGAAAGTGAGAACTACTAGCCTTCCCCAGATGACTCCTGCTACATGTGTGAGTTCCATTAATGAAATAGCAGTGAAGGCTGTGAATGGCCAATTCCTGAGAAACATGTCAAAAAAGCAGCCCCTTGGCCTGCTCAAGCTCCTAGGTTTCTGCTCCTGCGTTTACCGCCTTCCTTCCACACCCCAGCACCCCTGTACTGAGGGAACCCATTCATGCAGGGATGAAATTAGAGCCTCGGGCCTGTGCATTCATGAAGGTAAGGCCTGAGGCAGAGTCTAAGACCCATGGTCATGTATCAGCACCTAGGAACTCAATGTGAGATGAATCTGTACCTTAGTCATTCTGGTAATTCACAGAGCCAAGGCCAGAAAATAGTCAATGAGTAAATGAAAGAAGGGAGAGGATTCTAAGACTCTCCATAAGATCTACTGTCTTGGGTAGTAGTGGATGGCCACAGAACACCACGGACCACCTGGGGAGCTGGGCCTCGTCCAAGGAATGGGTGGTTTCACAGTAATGATTTCACTGGACATCATCTGGACAGATTTCTGGGGGTCACTCTGGAGGTATCTTACCTTCTCTCTGGAGGACTTTCTTGATTTATGCTGCTTTTCTTCACCTTCTTAGGGAGCTTCATAGATCTTACCCAAGATGATAGTAGATTGAAATCTCTTTGGGAAGGCTGACTATAATTTGGATTTGTCACATGAGGGGACACCCCCATCCAAACCTGAACTGAAGCTGCTGTTGCTTCTGTAGTGTCGTGGGTGGGAGAACAGGCCCAATAACTTCTTTTAGTAAAACACAGATTACACACTTCTTGTTTTTGAAACAAACTGATTGTGTGAATATTTGTTGGGTAGTTATTACCCAGTCCTAAAAAGATTTTCCCTCCAAAAGCCTACAGTCAATTCAGGGAAACAAGATAACCACGTAAGATTATGAAGTGGTATGTGGTTAAGGGCCCAGACAAATGCCCCAGACTTTTTTTTTTTTTAAGTCTTTATTGAATTTGTTACAATATTGCTTCTGTTTTATGTTTTGGTTTTTTGGCTGTGAGGCATGTGGGTGGGATCTTAGCTCCTGGACCAGGGATTGATCCTGCACCCCCTGCACTGGAAGGTGAAGTCTCAACCACTGGACTGCCTGGAAAGTCCCCCAGACTTTGCCTTGAAAAAGCAAGTGGCCATTGAAATGTAGAGCTACTGGAGATGGTCTTTTGGAGATGGTGAGAATTGAGCTGGACCTTGTAGAATGAGGCAGATTTGGATACAAGGTAGAAAGTTGGAAGGATTTTCTCGAGTATAGAATAAGATGAACTAACCTTGGAAGTGATAGCGTGGATGGCCTATTGGAACACAAAAAAAAGATAGGCCAGTGAGTCTTGAATTATGGCACCATAAAGAACAAGAGAAGATTATTAGGTAGTATGGGGCTTAGACATGAGGAACCCTGATGGACTTGCTGAGCCATTTGGACTTTATCCTTTAGTCAATAGCTAGTGATGGTCATTGGTGTATGGATGAAAGTTGATGGAGAAGAGAGGACCTAGGACCAAGCCCTGGGAAATAGAATATAAGGAGCTGTCAGAGCATCTGGGAGAAAGAGAAAGGAGAAGTGATAAAGACCAGAAGAGAGGAGTATCAAGGATACCTAGATGGGAAGGTATTTAAGAAAAGTGTCGTGAAAATCTTTTGCTAACAAAATCAAATCTTCTATGCGGCTGCTTCCCGCTAGCTATCCATTTTACATTTGGTAGTATTTATAAGTCCATGCCACTCTCTCACTTTGTCCCAGGGATAGGAAGGGTGGGAGGGAGATGCAAGAGGGAGGAGATATGGGGATATATGTATACGTATAGCTGATTCACTTCGTTATAAAGCAGAAACTAACACACCATTGTAAAGCAGTTATACTCCAATAAAGATGTTAAAAAGAAAATCAAATCTTCTCCTTTCCCACCCATATCTACTCACCACATCCTCCAATCTTCATCTCTTCCTTCACTTTAGTCACTTTGTTGCAAACAATGACAAAATAAATGGTTTACATGATCCTTGTCCACCTGGGTATCTGAGAGGTAGCATGGCAGCATGGGAAAAGGGTAGCCTTTGAGGCAAAAAAAAGAACTGCGTTTGTATCCTGGCTGCCACTCATTCACTGGGTGGCATCAGTCAAGTTATGTTAAGTTTTCTAAGTTTCCGTTTGTGGCATATCTGCATTTTTTGCCTTTCCAGCATCCTTTCCCGGTGCTTTGTGACAACATACCAATTTTACTTTGGGTAACTACCCAGCCACCATCGCATACAGTCATATTAGGACTTCAAGGATTTCCACTTGCCCCCGTTAGATTCTCTCTCCACGAAACTTGAGACTTGACCAGAATAATGCAAGAGCATTATTCCATTCATCCAAACAGTACCCCAATGACAGTGTGGGTCAGTTCCAGCAATCTAGATCCCAGGAACTATTCCCTTCTATCTTCTTTCTAAGCCTGATTCTTCAATTTTCCCAAAATTCTCTGAGCTCTCCTTTCAATCAGTTACTTTAATTGTTAGAACAAGTTGTTGCTTTCATCTTAAGAATGCTAATACCTACCGTACTCCTAGGATTATTATGAGGATTAGAACTGTGGAACTCTCCAAGCATAGGACCTAGAATACAGCTGCTTTAATGATGTCAAGAAGAAGGAACTGAGTTTTTCTCAGTCCCACCTCTGGTGCCCTCTATTACTATGAATATCTAAGCCAACTTGGGTTCGCCGTTCACAAGAGCTCTGCCAATTTCATTCATTATTTCTTGCATACTCCCCATCTCTCTGGTTTAGGCAGGATGGAGTTGGGTTGGGCACACTGGACTCCATCCCAGAAGAGGGAAACCACAGCCAGGCCTCTTTGTTTCTGAAGTGCACGTTGGCGTCTGCTCTGCCCAGGAGGTAAACTTTTACATTTCACAAAGGACCAAGGAAAACTGCTGTAAGAACCATTCATCATCCCCGAGGATTATGCCCAACGGCCCCAAGAAGCCTGGATATAGCCCAGCTAAGTAAAAGAGATAAATTAAATGCTGTCAGCCACTTTAATTGTTTCTTTCCATGCTGTCATCCTTTGCTTTTCCTGCAATATTCTGCTAAACTGTTTCATGAGCTGATTGAGGACATGCACGTGAAATGTTGTGTCGAATAAATAATTACACAAGATGTTTTTGAAAGAATAAATGCATTTAGCCTAATAAAACTAATTCACATCTTAAAAAGCCAGCTTCTCCAAATGCCAGTTATGTCAGCTAACTATTTCTCCAGCAACCTAACGATTTAATTCTTCACCCTTGTCTCCTTGGTCCTGCTACACACAAATGGTTTTCAGAATAGAAAAAAAAAAAAAAAAAAAGCTTTCCGGTGTCTGTTCTATACTTGTTTTTATCTACTTGATGTCTCTACCTTTTCCTCATATTTGTTTTAGAGCAAAAACAAAATAGAGGAATGATATCAACCAGGCCCCAAAGGTTTATATATCTGTAAGTTCTCTTTTGCTGTTGATAGTAAAAGCAATTCTGTTTTATAGCATAGATCTTGTCCGCAAACTATAAACATCCACTTCCCTCACTTCTTCAAGTCTCTTTTGAGGGCTGATGAAGGAAGGGAAAGCCATTGACACATGGGTATCTCTCCAGAGTGTTCTTAATAGCAGCCATTTCTGCCGCAAGGAACCTAATTGCCTGATTGCTTGATCCTCTTCAAAAGAGGAAACAGAAATCATTTTGGAATCAGAAAAAGCCAAGATGAGGAGTTGTGTTGCTGAGCCCCTGGCCCTGACTCCATCCAATAGCTGTCCCCTGACAAATCCTCAAACAAATCATGCCTCCTATGTAACGTACAAGCCTGAATATCAGGCAATCCCAAGTGTAAGCAAGCTCCCATTTTCCCAACTGAGGCTATTAAAAAAGGGAGAGAGAGGGCTTCCCTGGTGGCGCAGTGGTTGAGAGTCCGCCTGCCGATGCAGGGGACACGGGTTCGTGCCCCGATCCCGGAGGATCCCACATGCCGCGGAGCGGCTGGGCCCGCGAGCCATGGCCACGGAGCCTGTGTGTCCGGAGCCTGTGCTCCGCAACGGGAGAGGCCACAGCAGTGAGAGGCCCGCGTACAGCAAAAAAAAAAAAAAAAAAAAAAAAAAAAAAAAAAAAAGGGAGAGAGAGAGTGAGTGCAGGGCCAAATTGAATCTATAAATGTTAGAAACTGTATAAAATAATAACGTTTACTTTCTGTTTTCCAATTTACTTACTCACCTATTTAAATATGGTATAATATCTAAAATAATATATTGATTTAACATATTTTATTTCTCTACACTCACATTTTTTTTCTTTTTTTTTTTTTTTGCCAGGCACAGGCCTCTCACTGTTGTGGCCTCTCCCGTTGCAGAGCGCAGGCTCTGGACACGCAGGCTCAGTGGCCATGGCTCACGGGCCCAGCTGCTCTGCAGCATGTGGGATCTTCCCGGACCAGGGCACGAACCCGTGTCCCCTGCATCGGCAGGCGGACTCTCAACCACTGCGCCACCAGGTAAGCCCTATAATCTATTTTTATTTACATTCCTTGCATGCATATTTGCCCTTTGTATGTGCTGCACTTTTTAAATCGTTTAACATAGGTTTCCAAAGTATGCTATCTCCAATGTCACCTAAACTGTTTTTTTGTTTGTTTGGGGGCTTTGTTTGTTTTTTATTTTTGATTTTAGTTTTATTGGAGTATAGTTGGTTTACAATGTTGTGAATTTCAAGTGTACAGCAGAGTGATTCAGTTATACATATAATCATTCTTTTTTTAGATTCTTTTCTCATATAGGTCACCTAAACTTTTGAGATACGGCACTTTTCCAGTGAGGCTGTACTGCAATTTTTTTCTCAAGCTACAAGTGCTCATTTGCATGGTATTAGGACAATTGATTATTTTCATTCATCCTTTGATGTATATTCATGATCTTAACAGAGAAATCACTCATCATGTTGCTTTTTTAATGGTTATTAAAAAGCATCTTTAAAAGATAGTAAGGGGCTTCCCTGGTGGCGCACTGGTTGGGAGTCCGCCTGCCGATGCAGGGGACGCTGGTTCGTGCCCCGGTCCAGGAGGATCCCACATGCCACGGAGCGGCTGGGCCCGTGAACCATGGCCGCTGAGCCTGCGCGTCCGGAGCCTGTGCTCCGCAACGGGAGAGGCCACAACAGTGAGAGGCCCGCGTACTGCAAAAAAAAAAAAAAAAAAAAAAAAGATAGTAAGAAACTTGCAATTATGATATACCGCAGGAATAATTACTTAACCTATTAAATTTATTTTCCTTAAAAAAACACTACACCTCTATCAGGTGACCTTTATAAAAACCAAAGTTATCATTGATTGAAGTCATTTCAGGATAATGTAACTTCTCCAAACCTGTACTTTATTCATAATGAAGTTATTGGATGTACAGCCCATCAAATAAGGAAAATTTATAAAATTAGCACAAGTAAACAGCATCCTGCAGTATATGCTTGGCCAAATATAGTAACCATCTATCATAAACTTAACATTTCTATGCATGAATAAGTAAACCAAAACACTATAATTAAAATTAATGTTCATATATATTAACCAGTCAACAAAGAAACAGTAATTTCATGGTTGGTGCTTATTAATATTATATGTTTCCTGGAAAGAGGGTTTTTTGGCTCATTATTTTAACTCAGTCTGAGAATCTTTTATTTTTTAAATAGCTTTTTAAAATTTCTAAATTAAAAAAATATTTTTAAAATTCACTATAGAATAGTTAGAAAATATAAGTTATGATGGCACCCCCAAAATGTCCCCACTCTAATCCCCAGAAACTGTGAATATGTTACTTTACATGGCAAAAGGGACTTTGCAGCTGTAATTAAAGCTAAGGACCTTAAGATGGGGAAAATATCCTGAATTATTCAGGTGGGCCCAATGTAATCATTTGAGTCCTTAAAAGCAGAAAATCTGCTATAAACTGAATTTTTGTGTGTTTGCCCATATCCACCAAATTCATTTGTTGAAATCCTAACCCCCAAGGTGATGGTATTTGGAGGTGGGAATTTCGAGAGGTGATTGGGTCATGAGAGTGAAGCCTTCCTGAATGGGACTAGTGCCGTTATAAAAGAAACCCTAGAGAGCTTTCTTGTTCCTTCCTCCATATGAGGACAAGCAAAAAGACCACCTTTTTGGAGGAGGTCACAGCAGTAATCCAGGGGAGATATGGTGGAGGTGGTGGGAAGGAGATATGTCTGAGGTAGAGCCCACACAGTTTATTGATGAGATAAGCATGGAATATTAAAGGAAAAATAAAGGAGTAAAGGATCATGTTGGAATAAGGAGCATCTCTGAATGATGACTGAGCCTGACAAAGACTGCCACTGTTGTCCTCTGTGCCAGGACAGGCTGGCCCCATAGGAAAAGCCTTTGCTGTCATTGAACCAATGACATCATGAAAATACCAGACAATTTCAATGTGTCCCTTTTTAGTTGCCCAGGTAGGAGCCCCACAAAAGATAGAGTTTGTTGGAATTAATTTCTTTAAGCCACCATGCATTTCTTCCAAGCTAGAGACTTAAATTGTCTTTTCCTCCAGGTTGATGTGAGTCCTGTTGGGACATGTTTGCCCATCAGGAAGCTGTTACCCCAGAGTATGGCTTGGTTTGGCATCAAAATTATCTGATAAATGGATAGAAAAAATATTTTCTCCTAATTGCCATCTCCAATGAAGATGCATAATATTTAGAAGTCATGTGGGCTTTATCGAGCAAAGAAGATGTAACCCAAACATAAGATTTCCCCAATGGTCACTTTGCTTTCAGAGTCCTCCTCTGCTCTGCACATCCATTCCACGTGCAGAGTGTGAACCAGGCTCTTAGAAACAAAGTGCCACAACTTATCTTCTTCCCCATATCCTCGTACAAGGAGAAAAAAAAATTCAAGAAATTTGCATCAGTAAAACATCACCACCATGTGGTTATCCTTTCACAGAAGGAAAGGAAAAGGGTTAATAGAAAGATCTGGAAATACACAGAATAAGATAAGTTATAGGAAACAGTACTGGTAACTTCAGGAGAAAGAAAGGACATGCATTGGAAAGCAATTAGTAGACATCCTTATAACCTTCTGTGTCTCTTGTCCAATCCTGGTTCTGGAACCAGCAGCAAAATGAACCCCTCCTCCAACCTGCTCCCAAATAAAAGGCACTTCCTCCAAAAGAGGAGATGAGAAATTCAATCTGGTTCTGATAGTCATGAATCAGACCTGCCACAAGGATGGTTCAAAAAACAACAGTATTCAAAAACATTTCCCGTGGGAAATGGTAACTGGAACAACCAAACCCCCAAACTCCACTTCAAACGTAACACTCTCCACACACGTACTTTAAGCACGAACCCAGCCCTATGTATGCCAGCTGCACTTAAACTTGAGCAGCCAGGTTAATAACCCAAACAATCCCCGACTAAAAGCGTACTGACAAGAATGGTGGTGAAAACGTATAGAAAACAACAGCAGGAGCACTCAAGTCAGAAAGACAAGAGTCTAAAAATAAAACCACACTTATCAAAATGAAGGATGAGACACAGATAAGAAAATAACAAGAAACAGATGACAATGATATTTTCCATTGAAGTGTTGCTTTTTTCTTTCTTTTTTTTTTTTTTTTTTTGAGTTTTGGTGTTCCGAAAGATTTTTTCATGGGGGCTCTGGGCATTCTACCTGTACAAAAAAGAGTAGAAATCATTTGTCAAACTCTGAAAGAAACATTTGGCTGATATGTTATAAAAAACTTAGCAGTCTGACTGCATCCCCAGCAGCTCATCGATGAAGGATTCCCCCAAAGGCATGGGAAGGCACTCTGGGGGACAGCCAGAGGGAGGCCCTTCTGTCAAGGCTTGATTAGAGATCAGCTTTGGAAAGTATAATCCTTAAATAAGGTAGTGGAACACCTGTCATAAGACTCCTGGATGGTTTTATGGTTTTCTTTCTTCTGCCAGAGTCAACCGTTAAAAAATTGTGCACAAGGATATGAACTCCTTAGCAACTCTAGGGAGAAGTCACTGTAAGACTGAAATAAAATATAGCTCCCCTTTAGCCCATCACAAGGTCTAGAAGAATGTTCTCTCCTGATTGGCAGAGGAAGGTAAAATTTATTTTATGTGCCTGTCTTAGTCTGTTGGGGTAGCTACAACAAAAATACCATAAAATGGATGGACCTAGAGATTGTTATACTGAGTGAAGTAAGTCAGACAGAGAAAGACAAATATCATATGATTATCACTTATATGTGGAATCTGAAAAACAAAAAAGGGTACAAATGAAGTTATTTACAAAACAGAAGTTGAGCCACAGATGTAGAAAACAAACTTGTGGTTACCAGAGGGGGAGAAGGGGAAGGATAAATTGGGAGATTGGGATTGATATATACACACTACTGTATATAAAATAGATAACTAATAAGAACCTACTGTACAGCACAGGGAACTCTACTCAATACTCTGTAATGACCTATATGGGAAAAGAATCTAAAAGAGTGGATATATGTATATGTATAACTGATTCATTGTGCTGTATGCCTGAAACTAACACAACATTGTAAATCAACTATACTCCAATAAAAATAAAAAAATAAAAAACAAACAAAAAAAATACCATAGACTTGGTGACCTATCAACAGCAGGAATTTATTTCTCACAGTTCTGAAGGCTGAGAAGGTCAAAATCAAGGCAGCAGCAGAGGATCCACTTTCTGGTTCATAGATGGCTGTCTTGCTGCTGTGTCCTCACATGGTCGAAGAGGCAAGGGAGCTCTCTGAGGTCTTTTTTATAAGGGCACTAATCACTTCCCAAAGGCCCCACTTCCAAATGCCATCAGATGGAGGGATTAGATGGACACAAATATTCAGTCTATAGTAGTACCTTTGAGGAAGGGGTAATATTTCATCATCATTTCTCAGTATAAAAACTGCTTTTGAAATTATTTATTTTACAGGGTTTATTTAAGTTTGGTGGTGGTGGGGGAATGATTTGGATTTGTGGTTTTCATGAGGGTAAATTCTGGGCATTCTAGGGAAAAAAAAATGAGTTCTAAATGTTCTTCATCCCTGAGTGAAGAAGTTTCTATCAAGTGGATGTGAAAAGACCTTTCTTGTTTCATATCTGGGCTAACGCCAGTCAGTGTAAGAAAGAACAAAGACAATGGGCTTCAGAAATAGACAATGGTTTGAGGTCCTGCTCTGATGTGTACTATTTCCATGACTGGCAAATTACCTCACTTCAGTGACTAAGTAGGGATTACTATTGACCTACCCAAAACTGCTGCAGGGGTTAACTGAAGTAAGGCATTTAGATCTCTGAGCACAAAGTCAGGCACAGAGAAGGTGCTCAGCATCTGTCTACCTCCATTCCCTGCTTGACACTGGTTTTCCTGCAGGTAAAACTCTTCCATATTCAGGTCAAGACCCTCAGATGATTGATTGTCTCTCCTTCTTCTCTCCATATGGAGAAAGTCTAGGTTAGAAGATGTGGAACAAATTCTTTTGGTGTGAACTCCAACTATCTTTAGTGTTATGCATCAAACTTAATTTATTCAGTGATTTGGCTGATTTTTTTCTACACCTCCATCATCAGATAGCTGCCAAACAGCACTTAATCCCTGCCAACCCAGAAATGTCAGCTCTTTTCTACTAGTCACACCAGCCCCTCCCTCCCTAAACCTTCTAGAAAAAGTAAAGTTTTCAGGAACACACCTAGAATATACCTTGATCAAAGGAAAGCAAAATATAAGTCTTGGGAACCTGTGGGCTTTACCCTGATCCAGGATTGGTTTGGGCTTTCTTCTCCAAAAGTTCATTTTGGGTAACTTTTCAGAATTGCGAGTTATTTTTCTCCCTGTCACTCTTAATACAGTGGGGGGAAAAAGTCACATGCAATAAAAAGCCCAAGTACAATACCTGAGCAGCATAATCAGCTTAGAAAGTGAGGTGTCACTGAATGAAGCCAGTCATATTAACATATGAGCTGGAGTCAGAAAACACTCTTGGTTAAAAACAAACAAAAAAAGAGTCGGGGAGACCTTGGCTAAGGGAGGTTAACTTTTTTTTTTTTTTTGCGGTACGCGGGCCTCTCACTGTTGTGGCCTCTCCCGTTGCGGAGCACAGGCTCCGGGCGCGCAGGCTCAGCAGCCATGGCTCACAGGCCTAGCCTCTCCACGGCATGTGGGATCTTCCCGCACCGGGGCACGAACCCGTGTCCCCTGCATCGGCAGGCGGACTCTCAACCACTGCGCCACCAGGGAAGCCCAGGGAGGTTAACTTTTAAAAGCACATTTTATAAAGACATCATGGCTGACTCATTAATATTGAGAACCATGATGATGTTTCTTGTGGGGAATAGAAGAAGTGCTTGCTCTGGGGCTCCAGCAGTTAACAGTGGAACAATGTGAGGTTCAAATAGTTACAATTTCCTAGCATTTCTTGCATTATCTAACAGTGCCCTTGCCATGACATTCTTGCATCCTGATCTGTATATCACATTCTTTGCGGTATGTGGGTTGCTGCCCTTAGTGCAAACCAGGGAGACCACCATGCAAGATTCAGAACACCCATTTTTGGTAGCATTAGTCACCCTTCAGCTTTTACCAGGATGTGTTTCCAAGTAAGCGTGCCCAGAGGAAGCCAAGGATGTTCAGGAAATTTTAAGAACTACTCTTTGCTCCTGGGAAAGTTTAATTTGTTGAGTAGTGGGATTGGAACAACGCCACCTACAACAGATGCTTTAGCAAAGAGGGACAGTAAAACAAATGAGTGCTCTAATGTGTAGCATCTGCAGAGAATCTAGGTGAGAATTACTGGTGTTTAATGACCTAATCCCAGCAAGGTCGGCCAATAGTAGAGCTTAGAAAGAATCAAATCTCAATTTCTTGGCACAAAAGAAGCACAATTAAGATGCAGTGTGGTAACCGGTTTGCAGGGAAGAAATAGAGACGCAGATGTAGAGAACAAACGTATGGACACCAAGGGGGGAAAGTGGTGGGGTGGTGGTGGTGGTGGTGGTGGGATGAATTGGGAGATTGGGATTGACATGTATACACTGATGTGTATAAAATGGATAACTAATAAGAACCTGCTGTATAAAAAAGTAAATAAAATAAAATTAAAAAAAAAAAAGATGCAGTGTGGTGAGTTCCTGCACATGTTAATCATACCTGGGCTGGCATTAATATCTCTAATAGGGCTTCCCTGGTGACGCAGTGGTTGAGAGTCTGCCTGCCGATGCAAGGGACGCAGGTTCGTGCCCCAGTCCAGGAGGATCCCACATGCCGCGGAGCGGCTGGGCCCGTGAGCCATGGCTGCTGAGCCTGCACGTCCGGAGCCTGTGCTCCGCAACGGGAGAGGCCACAACAGTGAGTGGTCCGTGTACCGCAAAAAAAAAGAAAAAAAAAAATCTCTAATAAGTGTTCATAGGAGATTTTTTTAAATTATCTTTTTAAATAGTATAGGTGATTGGTGTTTAATAAGCTAATTTCACATCTTTCTTTATGGTGTCTATGGAGGACAAGGAGACCCTAAAAATGGTGCCAAATGAGATCCATTGCTGCAATGAATTTGGTAGGGCCAGAGCAGGTCAGATGGTCAACAGGGTTTCAGAAAAGTACAGTCCTACTCAGAGCAGGAATTTGCATTGCTGCCCACCCTCAAGACCATGTAACACATAGCCCCAGAATGGGTACAAGCCTGGGTCTCTCCTATCAACAGTCAAGGGGCCATAAATGTATGAAGAGTCAGTGACTTCTTCCTGGGGAAGTAAACCATTCCCTAAGCTAGCCAGCAGCTTGTGAACTCTGTGAGTCAGCCTCACCAAAGGAGCCAAAAGAGCAGGTGTAGCTATATTTGTCCATCACCAGAGCCAGGATAGAGGTATGTGTATGTTATGAGATCAGAGAACCCACCAATGGCCAAGTGTGTCATTGCTAAGGATTAATATAGTTCAGCATAGAAGTATGTGTGTGGGTATGCTGTGGGCCCATGGGTACGGATCTCTACCTCTCTCTGCCTTTCTCTCATACACATACACACACACACACATACACAGAGGTTAGTATGGACCCTTTGCTAAAACAGCCTGGTGAAGAAGAAACTATGCTGAATTGTCAATCACTAAGCATGGATTCTTGTTCTGATTTTCCTACTACTTTGGCTGCTGTGTGACCCAGGCTAGAAACTTTTCATTGTTGTTTTCCTTACTCATACAGTGATAGTGTTGTATACAGATCATTCCTGTGGTCCCTCCCAACTTGACCTGAGTTTATGAGTCTATTTCTTGTCCCAGCTCATTTTTTGCCTTCTATTCCTTAACTCAAAAGCTTACAACTTCTTGGAGCTTCCTTCACCAAACCAGGTCTTACTATGATATTCAGAGTGAATAAGGGAGAAAGTTTAAAGAAATACATACAATACATATGGTGCTGTGATTCTTCAAGGGGCCACAATTCTTTCTCAAGGAACCCCTGCTGGTCAGAGATGGAAATTGTAGGGAAGGCACAGGTATGATCCAGGCCAGAGTTCTCTTCCTATCACAGCTCCCTAGAATAAATACTTCACTCCCTCTTCTCCACGGCAATGGGCCACATGCCCCTAGGCCACTGGGCATACATTTAGGCCCATCTGTCCCCTTTAGCACAATTTCTCTCCCAGAAAAGCAGTGTCCTCCCTACTTCCAGGAACCCGGGCCCTGAATGGCTAAGGCATCAGAAACTCCACCCTTTGAAAGCCTTCTCCCTTCCCCACCGCAACACCCATTCTCCAAATCTACCTCTTTCTTCCCAACTGCCACTACCACCAGGTCAAAGTAGGATGTGAGAAAGTCTCTATGTTTCCTTCACTTTCTTCTAAGGGCATTTAATAATTAAGAGTTGCACCATATCCAGCTGGCTACAGGAGAGAGGGAACCAGTCTTTTTTTTTTCCATTGCTGAGCACTCATCTATTTCTCTGTGACACTCCTACCACTTCCCCAGATTCCACCCATCTGTACATAGCACTGTCTTCTTTCAGCTAAAAATTCAGCAAGTTTATCTACTTTTGGGGGGGTGGGAGGGTGGGGTGACCAAATCACATTATTTGAAGGAAGGGTACAAAAGAAAGTATCTAAGGAGATGTTTTGATACATCTTATACACAAGATAAAGTTAACCCCGACATGCATGCTCTGGTGACCAGGGAAATCACTCCCATGGCTATGGAAGGCAGCCTAAGACTTAGCTCTGGTTATCACCATCTCCCTGGTGTGTTTGTCAAAGAGATACTCTGCCATGCCAGAATCAGGGGTCACCATCTTGCACAAGATGGTTATGAGGTCACCCAATTCTTTGATGGGTTGCACCTGCTCATTCAGGTAATGAGTCTTGATGAAGTCAAACAAATGGGGGGGTGTTGAATTTTCAGAGCCATTCCATCAACAGAATTTATACTCTTATGCACTGAGCCCTTTAAGGATGCTGGGAATCTCAGTAATTTGGGAGATCTGACAAAGCTGTGTGTCATAGAGCAATTATGGGTCTGGGCCCAAAGGAAAAGACAGGCTGACAATGGATGAAAAGTAACTCGCAGACCTATTGCTGCTTCTGCTAATGGCTTTCTTTACTCACCTTGCCAGGAAACCCCAGGGCTTCCAAAAGCCTCAAATGTGCCCACGACACATTATCTGGAAAGGCCATGGAGATGCCAAATTGAATAAAAACTGACAGGATTTTACAATAAGTGGAACTGAAATATTGTAAGGATGCCAGTCAGCCTCTCAAGGGAGCTCACTGGCATTCTGTGGTTGGACCTTGGTCCCACTATGAGGGCTGGTGACTGATGCTGTCACTTGACTACATGACATTGCCCTCCCTCTGAGACTCATCTGGCCCCTTCTGGTGGCACAAACTTGATTCCCAGTCCAGCCTTCCCACGCAGGCTGAATCTGTTGTACAAATCAACAGGCTGCAAGTGACTTGGCAGTTTCCCCCTCCTCTCGGTTTCCTTCTTGGAAGAACAGGAGAGGTCCCTATCTGCTGCAAAACCAAGCATTTTTAATGGAAGTGCAGCTAAAAGATGCATTAAGGGGAAACACAGTATTGGAACTTTATAACACTAACATTCTTTTTGTTCTCCTCTTCATAAAATTACTTCAAAGCCACATTATGTCATAGTGTGGATGAAAAGGGGCTGGGTTAAAAAAAAGGGAATTTCATTATTAACATCACCGTGGTTAACCCCAGTGCCAAGATTAACAAACCAGCCTAACCCTCTGGCAATTCATTGTCATTTAATATATACTTAGAGCCCACCCTGTGTGAAGAAATGGGGAGAACACACATGTGGCCCTTCCCAATCAGACTTTACAGCCCAAAAAGGCAAGGCTCACATCTGGCATATCCTTTCCATAAAAATATTAAAATGCCACACAGGCATGAACTAATCATTTTTAAATGGGCCTATAAACCTTAATGTTTGATAGGTGTAAGTTCTCTCTGTGTCTTTCTATTCCACACTGAAACATTTTATGGTGATTTGGAAAGAAATACCAGTATTCTTTCCCTTTCTCTGACTTCAGTGTTCTGCTACTCCCTCAAAGCCTGTTACACAACAGGCACTCTGCAAGGCTCAGGAGCTCAGAGCTGAGAAATGTATGGAACATGCTCTCAGAATGCTCAGACTGGAAGGGAGAGAGGGTGATAAGAGCAGGTGGGGCCAGATAAAGATATAATGGGGGAGTTCATGACCCAGATCATGAAAGGAGCAGCTCAGGAGTTTGGATATAGTAGATAAAGAGGGTACTATTTATGGAGGGTGGGAGGGGAGAGGGAAGGTTTGGGCAGTGAACTTCTGAGCCAAGGAGGAAAATGGTCAAGTTTGTCCTTCAGAAAGATAAGCTTGATGGTTGAGTGGGGAACAGATCAGAAGAGAGACAGGGGATTAAAGCTGCTGAAATGGCCAAGGCAGAGGGAAGGCTGAACTCAAAGGCAGCAGGTATCCAAATGTAAGTGCTACCCAGGCAGAGCTTTCATCTTCATATACTTTCTTTCTTCAAACTGGTCGAACATGCCTGCAGTGGCTGGACTGGTTCTCCTTCCACAACTCATCCTTTTCCCACATAATGAAAGAAAGGCACCTCTCACCACCAAGAATCTTACTATGGTGTAATGTGCCAGAGTAAAAAGACTTGGGGTGGGGACAGAGAAGCTGAAAACAAGGGGACAATTCAAAATATAAACATCCATCTTATTAACAGATACATTTTCCCCCAAATTTTACTTTTTACATAAATGTCTTTTTATATAAATTTATATTCATTAATTACCAAAATTTAAAATATATTTCTGCTGTTTTGGTCCATTTTGAACTACTATAAATGATGGAAATAACTCTAACCAGAATTTTTAAATTGCATATAGACTTATGATCAAAAGGAATTTTTTAATGTCTTAATTTTGAATTTATATATACTTTGTAAATGAGAAGTATATTGGGGTTATCAATAATAGACTTTCAAGTATAAAAATATATTACATTAGGATAAAATTCTTGGAGGGGTAAAATGGAAATGCAAATTTAAAAAGAAAAAGGAATGGTGTAAAACTCTACAATTATTAAAGAAGATGTAATTCATATATATGTATATATAAATTTTTAAAATTTACATACAGTAAAAGTCCCTCTTTGGAGTTACTGTTGTATGGGTTTTTAGCAAATGTATTCACCATCACAATCAAGATGCAGAACAGGGACTTCCCTGACAGTCCAGTGGTTGGGACTTCACCTTCCAATGCAGGGGGTGCAGGTTCAGTCCCTGTTTGGGGAGCTGGGATCCCACATGCCTTGTGGCCAAGGGACCAGGACATAGAACAGAAGCAACGTTGTGACAACTTCAATAAAGACTTTGGGAATGGTCCACATCAAAAAAAATTAAAAAAAAAAAAGATTCAGAACAGCTGCCTCACCCCCCAAAATTCTCACATGCTGCCCCTTTGGGGTCTATCCTTCCCTCAGTTTCAATCATCGGTAACCACTGTATCAATATTTGATACAGTATTGTAGTGTCATCTTTTCCAAAATTTCTTATAAATGGAATCATGCAACCTTTGGGGGGTCTGACTTCAACCATTTTACTGTGCTTACCAATAGTTCATTCCTTTTCATTGCTCAGTAGTATTCCATTGTGTGGCTAGATCACAGTTTATCCATCACCAGTTGAAGGACATTTGAGGTTTTTTCCAGTTTCTGGCCATTAGAATAAAGGGTCTATAAACATTTGCATACAGGTCTTTGTGTGAGCATAAGTTTTCATCTCATGTGGCTAAATACTTAGAAGTGGGTTATTGAGCCATGCAGCTGGTGTTTAACTTTAAAGAAACTGCCAAACTGTTGGCTGTACCATTTTCCATTCCCACCTACAATGCATAAGAGTTCCACTTGCTTCACATCCTCACCAGCACTTGGTATTATTTTCTGTGTTTTGTTTGTTAGTTTCAGCTGTTCTAATAGGTATTTAGTGGTATCACATTATAGTTTTAATTTGCATTTTCTTAAAAACATAGAGCATCTTTTCATGTGCTTATTTGCCATCCTTATTTCTTTTTTAATGGTGTCCAAATAGTTTTGTCACAATTTTATTGGGTTGGTTTATTATTATTATTATTAGGTTTTGAGAGATACAAGTCCTTTGCCAGACATACGATTTGCAAATATTTTTTCCCAGTCAGTGGCTTGTCTTTTCATCCTCTTTGGAGTGCCTTTCACAGAGCAAAATGTTTTAATTTGGTAAGGTCTACTTTATCAATTTTTTTCTTTTATGGATTACGCTTTTGGTATTACATCTGAAATCACTTTAGTAACCCAGGTTTACAATATTAGAATGTTCCTGTGTTTTCTCCTAGAAGTTTTGTGGTTTTAGGTTTTAAATTTAGGTCTATGATAATTTTGAATTAATTCTTGTGTAAAATATGAGGGGGTATGGGTTGAGCTTCAGATTTTTTACCATGGACATTCAACTGTACCAACACCATTTGTTGAAACATGTATTATTTAACATGAATGATGGTGGGTATCGATCATTAGTATTTAGACTTTACTGGATACCTTTAAAGAGTAATAATGAGGAATGAAATGTTTTTCTTTCCATGTGTCAGTATTCATAATATGCTGGCTTAGATTCTTTGCAAATATTTGAAATTATAGAAAACATTTTATTTTTTAAGTTATTTTTTATTGAAGTATAGTTGAATTACAGTGTTGTGTTAATTACTGCTCTACAGTAAAGTGATTCAGTTATTTATATATATAAATATATATATTTATATATATATATACAAATATATATTTATATATAAATATATATATATACACACACATTCTTTTTCATATTCTTTTCCATTATGGTTTATCACAGGATATTGAATATAGTTCCCTCTGCTGTACAGTAGGACCTTGTTGTTTACCCATTCTATATATACCAATTTGCATCTGCTAATCCCAAATTCCCACTCCTACCCTCTACCGCCTTCCTCCCCAGTGGCAACCACCAGTCTATTCTCTATATCCTGATTTTGTTTCTGTTTCATAGATAGGTTCACTTGTGTTATATTTTAGATTCCACATATAAGCGATATCATAAGGTATTTGCCTTTGTCTTTCTGACTTACTTCACTTAGTATGATAATCTCTAGTTGCATCCATGTTGCTGTAAATGGCATTATTTTGTTTTTTTTTATGGATGAGTAGTATTCCATTGTATATATGTACCACATCTTCTTTATCCATTCATCTGTTGATGGACATTTAGGTTGTTTCCATGACTTTGCTATTGTGAATAGTGCTGCTATGAATGTAGGAGGGCAGGTATCTTTTTTTGTTTTTGTTTTTTTGGGGTTTTTTTGCTGTACACAGGCCTCTCACTGTTGTGGCCTCTCCCATTGCAGAGCACAGGCTCTGGACGCGCAGGCCCAGCGACCATGGCTCATGGGCCTAGACATTCCGCGGCATGTGGAATCTTCCCAGACCGGGGCACGAACCCATGTCCCCTGCATCGGCAGGCAGACTCTCAACCACTGCGCCACCAGGGAAGCCCGGCATGTATCTTTTTGAATTATAGTTTTGTCTGGGTATATGCCCAGGAGTGGGATTGCTGGATCATATGGTAATTCTATTTTTAGTTTTCTGAGGAACCTGCATACTGTTTTCCACAGTGGCTACACCAACCTACATTCCCACCAACAGTGTAGGAGGGTGCCTTTTTCTCCACATCCGTTCCAGCATTTGTTATTTGTAGACTTTTTTTTTTAATTTAACATTTTCTGAATCAACTTTTTAAAAAAAATTATTTATTCATTTATTTATTTTTGACTGTGTTGGGTCTTCGTTTCTGTGTGAGGGCTTTCTCTAGTTGCGGCAAGTGGGGGCCACTCTTCATCGTGGTGCACGGGCCTCTCACTATCGCGGCCTCTCTTGTTGCGGAAACACAGGCTCCAGATGCGCAGGCTCAGTAGTTGTGGCTCACGGGCCTAGTTGCTCCGTGGCATGTGGGATCTTCCCAGACTAGGGCTCGAACCCATGTCCCCTGAATTGGCAGGCAGATTCTCAACCACTGAGCCACCAGGGAAGCCCATATTTGTAGACGTTTTAATCATGGCCATTCTGACTGGTGTGAAGTGATACATCATTGTAGTTTTGATTTGCATTTCTCTAATAATTAGTGATGTTGAGCATCTCTTCATGTGCCTATTGGCTTGTATCTCTTCTTTGGAGAAAGGACTCTTTAGGTCGTCTGCCCATTTTTTGATTGGGTTGTTTGTTTTTTGGTTGTTGAGTTGTATGAACTGTTTGTATATTTTGGAAATTAAGCCCTTGTTGGTCGCATCATTTGCAAATATTTTCTCCCATTCCGTAGGTTGTCTTTTCGTTTTGTTTATGGTCTCCTTTGCTGTGCAGAAGCTTGTAAGTTTGATTAGGTCCCATTTGTTTATTTTCATTGCCTTGGGAGACTGACCTAAGAAAACATTGGTACAATTTATGGCAGAGAATGTTTTGCCTGTGTTCTCTTCTAGGAGTTTTATGGTGTCATGTCTTACGTATAACAAACATTTTAGAGGGAAGCTTGATAATATATGGGGGCTACATAGTTTTCCAAAATTATTTTGGGGAATATTCAGGCAAAAAAAGAAAAGTTCTGAAGACCTCTTTTAAGTATCGACAGAAGAAATAGAGAAAAAGGGTTTTATGAAGAGTGTTTCAACTCTGAAGGCTAATAATTTGACACTAGTAGAGAGGAAAGTTAGAAAGAAAGAAGTAAAAAAAAGAAAAAATGACAACCCGGTTCTAACTTGAGGGGGATATTGTGTGGTTGATGGTATTGCCACCAACCAAGCTCAGAAATACAGGAGGTAGAGCAGACAGGGGTGGGAGAGAGGACAAGAGCTCAATGTGGATTATGCCTTTGGATAAAAGCATGGAAAGAAACAGTTATTATTTTATGGGGTTAGAGTCTGTTTTGTTTTGGTTTGGATTGGGTGGAGATTTTTCTTTCTATTCACTCTTTTCATTTTATGTGTGTGTGTGTGTGTGTGCGCGCACGCGCACAGGTGTACTGAAAGGTTACTTTATGTTGGACTGTTTCTTCATATACAAATTGATGTTTGACTCAGGCTAGTAGTAGAGAAGTTTGTGTGGTGTGATGGAAAAGCAAAGATGGGAAACATGCAGGTATGAAGTATGAATCCCACCTTTGCTACCACTAGCTGAGTGGCCTTGGGGAAGGTACCTTACTTCTCTGAACCTCACTTTCTTTGTGTGTAATATGGTAGTAATAACACCTACTTGAAACAGGATATTAAATGGGATATTTTTCTCATGGAACTGCAACCAAGGACAAAGGGCAACAAGAACCCCTCACACACACACATTCTAATAAGAGAGGCTAGATAGATCCAGATAAGTTTGCTTATTTGTTTATGCCAAGTGAGTTATTAAGTCTAGGAGAGGGACTCTAAGATACTAAAGTATAATTTTCAAAACAAACAAAGTACAAGATTACACACATATAAATAGAAGATTACCCATAAAAACTCACTGCTAAAACCCTGGCACTGAGAGAGGGAAGAGCTGGGGAGTGTACCTAAGGCCATGGCAGGCAGAGAGGAAAATAGTCCACATGACTGACTGTCCCATTGATACCTACATTCCTCCTATCATTGCCCTTGACGGCCACCAGCCCTCCACACAGCCCTGTGGGCATCTCCAGGGACCTCTGGCCTCCATCTGTCAGATCTATGCAGGTTCCTCTGTGCCTGCCTCACCTGCCACCCATGGCCCCCAGGGGTTGCATGCTCTCTTTCTGCTCTCTTCCATCACCCAGTCAGAGAGCCACTGAAACTTTTGGGTGCTGTCTCACAGTACTTTGAGGGATGACACTGGGCCTGCTGGAGGCTCCATGAACTTCCCCTGGTCTACTGGCCTCAAAGAGCACACACTGGACATGGAGTTTCTTCCCAAGGCCGAACTCTGGGAATCAACTCACAGGGTCACTTTGCTCTGGGACCACGAAACCTACTGGGGATATTGGTGTCTCCTCTCCAGGTCTGGCCCAGGAAATACAAGGATAGGCTTGGGTTCAGAGTCCTCCTTCTCCTCAACAATCATCACGTGCACAGTCAATTCAAACTCTTGTTTCCTTTCTCTCATCAACAACTCCTTCCCCCAGCCTAGGGCACCTCTGTCTAGTGGGGGTGGGAGATGAGGTGGTACTAGTTGTGGCTGATTTTCTCAAACTCCTAAAATACCTGAACCCAAGGCTTTTGAAATTAAGAGATGAGACCTTGCTGTCTTTGTTTTCCAGCTCGTTCCTGACACTCCTTCCCAGTCTGGGGGACAATGCCAGGCTCTGGTCTCAGGCCAACTGGCAAGAGCATTGTGGTAGAAAGAGGTGGAGAACCCCAGTTAATACTTCACGTCCTCTTACCACATTCATTTTATATGACATACACCTTAGGTGTGATCTGCGATATTCCAGTTTTCATTAAGACCTGACTGACCCAGAGTCTGATTGCATCTGGCCCTAAGTCATCTTCTAGCCATGGGTCTGCGGTGAAGCTCATCTGAGCACATTAAGGCTAGCTCGGGAGGCCATGGGCACAGACCACAAACCCCTGGCCTGAGACAAGCTGCTTGGCTCCCACTGGGAGTCTCAGAAACCCAAGCCTACTGCACAGCAGGGGAGCAGGAAGGGAGAGTGAGAGCGAGGGGAGGCTGGTCTCCTGTGCTCTGTCCACATCAGGGCAGAAACCCTGCCAGGATCAACAGCCTGGCTCCTGGCAAAGCCTCTGCCAGGCTCCCTCAACACTGTGGTCACCAAAGGCCTGTGTTTTTTCTGAGATGTGGATTTTGAAAACGACCTCCTGAGGTCTGGCAAACAACTGAGTTCTTAGAGGAAAGAGGACAGGGAGGTGACGGCTCGCTCCAAGGGGGTTATGAAAGCAGAGCAGGCTGTTACTGCGTGGGAATGGTGTTACAACAGCATCAGTGAACGCTCAGCGTTCCCCTCCATAAGACAAAACTGCAGCCCAGGACATGGAATCAAGTCACGGAAATGTACACCCCCAAAAGAGACCACAGGAGATGAGTTCTAAAATGCTGTTTCCACAGTTCAGGGGTCGATACTCTTCCTCAAACCATGTCACCTGGCTCATCTCTGAACTCCTTTGCTTGAGCATGCAAAGTCATCACCTTACCCTGCCTCCTGCCTCTGCTGAGAGATGTTCTCTTGACTCTTCTTCCTGCCATTTTTCCTACTCTTGGTCTTCTGTCTCCTCTTGCAATCTCCTTTCCTACAGAGAAAGCTGACCTTCACATATACTTTTGAACAATTATGGAGTATCTTATACTCGGTGCATTTAGATCCATGCAAGAGAGCCCCAGCCAGGCCCTGTGCTTTGTGTGCCCTGCCCTGACCGTCCTCTGCTGTGCTCCTCTCCATGCAGTGGAAAGTCGGCAGGGTCAAGGGAGCATGATGACCCAGAGCCCTCAAGCCACCCACAACTCAAACATGGTCCCCAAATTTCCCACCCCATTGGCCCCTGCCAGGTTCTAGAACCCACATCAGCTTCTTCTCTGGGTCCTTCTTCCAATGTTCATAAGGCCCTAGGGGTGGAGGGCAAGGGGAAGGTGTTTGTGAGAAGAACAGACAGAATATGGACACACGGAATGAGTTGTGCACACCCATGCACATAAGGTCTCTTAAGCAGCCCAGGAGTTGGCTCTCCCTGTGTGTTCTAGGGCAGGACCTTGAGGGCAATGAGAATCCAGACTCCTTCCATGACATTAGGAATGTATACTTGTCAACTTTGGATGATAGAACATATTTTATTCAACAGCTTTTAGCTTGATTTATAACGTTAAAATGAGATAATACTGTACAGGGCTTCCATTTGTACTCTTGCCCCCAACCTTGTAAACATGAGGGGTGGGCCGGTACTCTTGTATCAGGTGTGGGGTTTGTATCCATCCAGATTTGTGTCCTTTCCTATAAAGACTCATAAACTGTCTTGAAGTAAAATAAAGAATATGTGGAGTGGTTTGGTTGGCCTTGACTGCACGTTAAAAGGCATGAGCAAACCCCAACTAGGGAATTAGATTGGCACATTTTTTCTGCCTCTCCAATGTTTCCAAATTCAAGATATTCCAAAGGCAACTTTTAAAGGGCTTTTTAAAATACTTTGTTCATTGTGCTTATCTGAATTGTAACTAACTTCACAAGTACATACTCAAGGAATTTTGTACTATCATGTTGACATTTCAGAAGGATTTGATTCGTTCTAATCCTTCTGATTAGTTCTAACTTCACAAAGGAGGTACATGTATTCTGTACTGTGGAGACTCTGAATGAGCTTCCCTGTACTGGTTGTGAGCTTATCCATTGTTACTCTTAACCCCACAGTGGAAGGTTATTGCTTAGTGTCACTGTGGGAGAAGTGTTTCCTTGACATGAATTTACACTTAAGAGAAGAATGATTAAGAAACATTTTTACTGATTTATGAGGTGGGCGGTTTGTGAAAACTTATTTTTGCACCACATAGCTCTTTTGAATTGGCAACAATATCATTAAAAAATAAGCAGGCAGCCCTTTCAGTCCCTAATGCTATATATGTATGTACTCACTCACACCTACACCCACACACAAACTTAATCTGATTGTTTTGGGTAGGATACAGGAAGTTCTAACAATTATGAAAAAAGTATTTCCTCTAACCCCACAAGCTTCTTTATTCCCCATTCTTGAGATTTACATATTTATATATCTCATATATAAATTTTGAAAGCTCATTCTGGAAACAGCAAACTTGTCTTTATCTTGACTGGCTTTAGAAAAAGTGAGATAAATTCTTTTCATAGTCCAGGGAAGTTAGTAAAAAGTCAGACAAGCTTATAAGTGAATTCTGACCAATCCAGTGACTAACTGCAAAACCTCGGGAAAAATCCTTAAACTTTCTGAAAGCCTCCTCTGTAAAATGGGAATAATGATACCTACCTTACAGATTTTTCTGAGAATTACATAATGGCAGACGTAAAATACTTGACACGCTGCCTGGCTCATAGCAAAAACTCAATAAATGGTGGATCTGTTTGTAATTACCATTTCTTTTTTTATTTGTTCCTGAAATTTGCTATCATAGAAGTGTATTAACTCTACGATTTGTCTACCATTTCTTCCAAACAAATATCTGGAGTACTTTTTTCAAAACTGATAATTTGATAGATTTTCATCATCTCCTGACTTCTTCCTTTGATGAGCATTTTGGACGTCAGAGCAAATGGCCCGGGGTTAGGGTAATTCCTTCCCTACACCTACTACTCTGGCCACAGCTTGGGATATAAAAGCACAACCTCAAAACAAGAGAAAGATATGAAAAGCTAATAAAAGTTGAGGGAAACTCTCTAGCTTCTAGTGGGTACAATGTGTGCATTTCTAACACAACTGAAACGACACTTTAAACCTAGATTTTAAATGTGTTTGCCTCAGTTCACCAGCTTCTAACAAGCAGCTTTTTCCCCCCAAAACAAGGGCAACGTCGCCATCTACTGTTTCCATTTCATAATGGAAAAGAAACTGCTTGGTCTTAATGTAAAGCTCGGAAAAGTTTTTTTCCTTGTATAACTAATAATGCAGTCTCTATTTCAGCTTCCAGAAAAAACTCCTTTTTACAGAGTTTCACTGTTTGAAAATCTCTTGTTGGGGCCTGAAGGTGGCTCGATGTTGAGAATGGGTCTTGGACAAATTTAGTTAAATTTCTTTTCCCAAATTTTGTACCATGTGTATCTGTCCTCAAGCCTTCACCCTCAATTTAGTTATACTTAAAACTGACTAATGGGTGGCAAGTTGTGTGTGGTTTGTTACCTCTGCCTTGAAGATTGTACAGCCAGGGAGCACTGGGAGGTGAGGGAAACCTGAGAAATATTGAGAGGCCAATCAGTGGTTACTGCTCAAAAAGTAGTTATACTTGCATGACAGATCCGCATAACACCTGGGAAGAGTGGAGTCAGCTATCTAGATCAGCTCTGTGGTGCTCTAGCACCAGATCCTCAACCTGCCCCGCCCCACAGACAGTTAACAGCCATGTCATCTCCTGGATGTAACTTTTTCCTCTGCCTCTACCATGATTTATTACTGCATACCAACAAATGGCTAATACAGAGCTTTTTGTTAACTGTAAAGTGGTTTTGGAAACAGTTTGTATGAAAGGCACTTTGCAAAATCAAGTCCTAAGCACTTCATGAAGTTGGAGAAAAGGTACCCTTTCCACATTTATGTACATACTTGTCTGGCGTTTTGTTTTTCCATCACCTCACTTGGCCCCGGTACACTTCGGTGTTAATTCAGTCTCTGGTGAACTGTTTCTGCCCCTGGGTGTGTTCCTCAGACACCAAGACTGTAAGATTCCTGTGTAATAATCTGGAAGGTTCGCGGGGTTCATTTTCCACAAACAATAAAATAATGTAAAGTGTCTTTACCTCCTACCGGGATAAACTGCACACTCCTCACAGAGAACAAGGACCCCTGTTCACATCCTGGACAGGAAGCAAAATGATTTAGAACAAGTGGAGTTTTTCACGTTTTTGGAAGTGTGTTCGTCTCCACCACTGGACTGGATGCTAGCCCTTAGATTCCAGCTCTTTTTGGGGTCATTTCCCTCCTGAAATTGGGATCAAAGTGGACAAAGCCCATGGCCTGGCCAGGGTATACACCCCGGAAGAGGAGGCTTGATTTACTTTAGTGCAGACAAGGGGCTTTCCAAAACTAAAGTTATTGGGAAAAGCAGGAGGGGGAAGGGTTGGAAACCCACCCACACACCCCACCCCCAGCCCCACCCCTGCTGTTCATAATCACTCACAGACTCGAGATGTTTAGGAACAGATTAGGTAACCTCAGCTTCTATAGTCCCTCAAGACAGGAAGCCACAGAAACCTCACCTCAGCTCCTCTGATTCTGGTTCAACTGTAATTATATATACTAATTAGTTTTGGGTTTTTCCTTACCTTTTGACTCCCTTCACCCATTTCTCCCACCCCTCACCCCACCCCACACTAATAAATGATCTATTCTCTGTATCTATGAGCCTGTTTTTTTGTTTTGGTTTGGTTTGGTATTATTTTTTTAGACTCTACATATTGCTATCCCGGGACAATTATAAATTAGGCTCATAGAGTTTTTTAG
Source organism: Mesoplodon mirus (assembly GCF_964341445.2). Taxonomy (NCBI): domain Eukaryota; kingdom Metazoa; phylum Chordata; class Mammalia; order Artiodactyla; family Ziphiidae; genus Mesoplodon; species Mesoplodon mirus. The sequence goes on from NC_138980.1 coordinate 77,972,417, forward strand.
ACCACGTTGTAATTTGTGTTGCAAATCCTAGTTATAGGTTGTTTTATGCTTGTTTGTTTTCCTTTACTCTACTGAAGCAATTGTCATTATACCCCCCCAGAGAAGGGGTCCCCAACCCCCGGGCTGCTGACCAGTACCGGTCCATGGCCTGTTAGGAACCGGGCCGCACAGCAGGAGGTGAGCGGTGGGCGAGCCCGCGAAGCTTCATCTGCCGCTCCCATCGCTCGCTTTACCCCCTGAACCCGCACCCACCACCCACCGGTCCGTGGAAAAATTTTCTTCCACGAAACTGGTCCCTGGTGCCAAAAAGGTTGGGGACCACTGCCCTAAAGTCAGGAGTTTGGACACATCAATTTCCAGATGAAATTTACTTGATAGTGTGAAGCTCTCTGAGGTTCTCAGCATTTTCTGAGAAGATCTTCTGCTAGACTCCCACCCTGAGTGGGCCATGAACTTTGTCTGCTGTCTGATATGCCTCTTGAGGTCCTAGAACTGAAACTCATGTTGAGCAGATATGGAAAATGCCTTCTGGGCACTGTGGTTTCAACTTTTTTGGTTCCCACCTTCACTTAGATACTGGCCCAATAATTCCTTACTATTCAGCATTCTGCTGCTTTAAAAAAATAATTTGTAGGGCTTCCCTGGTGGCGCAGTGGTTGAGAGCCCGCCTGCCGACGCAGGGGACACGGGTTCGTGCTCCGGTCCGGGAAGATCCCACATGCCGTGGAGCGGCTGGGCCCGTGAGCCATGGCCGCTGAGCCTGCGTGTCCGGAGCCTGTGCTCCGCAACGGGAGAGGCCACAGCAGTGAGAGGCCCGCGTACCGCAAAAAAAAAACAAAAAACTTTTTAATATTTTATCATGGAATTTTGTGGGGTTTTTTGTTGGGAAAGAAGATCCAAATACTTAGCCCACCTTATTAGTTGAAATAGGGACCATTTCAGTTTGAATCAATAGTTGTCATACTAAACATGAATTTTATAGTATAACTTTCTTTGCCTAGAAGATAGATATAAACGTTTCACTTGTTTTTACTAGCAGGAAAATAAATTATTAATGCAGTGTATTCAAAGCCACTCCCTTTCCTCCACTGGTTAAGAATTCCTTCTTTGCCAATTCAGTTCCAGGACCTTTAATTTGCAGAACTGAGACAATGAATGAGGAGGAAGAATGAAAAGGCTTTGGAACATGTTTGAGTGGTTTATATTGGAAAGGGCTTAGAGTTACTGGCAATAGAAAAAGAAAATTAAGAATGTGAGAAAGAAGGGATGAAAAGATAGTCTGTGGGACTGGTCTTGGAGTCAAGTTAAACATGTGGAGGAAGGGGGAATAGAGGCTTCCCAGGTAGCTAACCATTCTCTGAGACAGTAAGAATAAGATATACAGAAAGATAATCTTAAAAGCTTTTACTGTGCTTTAAGAATGAAGGAGCTCTTGGGTCTTCCCTGGTGGTCCAGTGGTTAAAAATCCAACTACCAGTGCAGGGGACTCAGGATCATTCCCTGGTCAGAGAACTAAGATTCCACATGCGACACTGCAACTAAGCCCGCGTGCCGCAACTACAGAGCCCACACGTTCTGTAGCCTGTGCACCACAACTATAGAGCCCTCACGCCACAACTAGAGAGAAGTCTGCATGCTGCAACTAAGACCCGGTGTAGCCAAATATAAATAAAGATATTAGAAAACTGTTAAAAAATTTAAAAGAATGGGCTTCCCTGGTGGCGCAGTGGTTGAGAGTCTGCCTGCCGATTCAGGGGACGCGGGTTCGTGCCCCAGTCCGGGAGGATCCCACGTGCCGCGGAGCGGCTGTACCCTTGAGCCATGGCCGCTGGGCCTGCGCGTCCGGAGCCTGTGCTCCGCAACGGGAGAGGTCACAACAGTGAGAGGCCTGCGTACCGCAAAAAAAAAAAAAAAGAATGAAGGAGCTCTTAATAACGTTTTGAGAGCTCTCAGAAGAGAATTAGCTTGATTCTCTAATAATTTGTTAGATTTCAGAGTGATATTTCTTTGAATGACTCTCTCCATGGCATCTATGTTTACAGAACTGCCTAGCTTTATTCTGATTACATCATGTGCCTTACAAATGATCATTTTTATTTTGTTTTTATTTTTTTTGTGGTGCGCGGGCCTCTCACTGTTGTGGCCTCTCCCGTTGCGGAGCACAGGCTCCGGACGCGCAGGCTCAGTGGCCATGGCTCACGGGCCCAGCCGCTCCACGGCATGTGGGATCTTCCCAGACCGGGGCATGAACCCGTGTCCCCTGCATCGGCAGGCGGACTCTCAACCACTGCGCCACCAGGGAAGCCCCTCGAAGGCCCATTCTTGATAAAATATTCCCAGTTCCCTCCAAGAGGTAATCAGTAATGTGAAGTTGATATTATTCCTGGGTTGAATTTATACTTTTAAAAATAGATGTGTGGGCTATGTGTGGGTGTATGGCAGGAGAAAGAGGAGGATGACCTAAGGAAAAAGACAGATGTTTTTTTCTGGTTCCTTTCCCAGCCCCATAAGATAGAAGCGTGATAGAAAGGGAAAGGGAGGAGACCAACTAGGGGCTGGCTACGTCCCGTAGCACCAGTGAAGAAGGGAGTTCCCCAGTGGTGGTAACTGGTGACTGAGCTGTTCTGACCCACACCCAGCAGTAGCTCTGTCATCCACAGAACTCTCAGATGACAGCAAGCTGGGAAAGCACTCCAGTTTGGGGGCCTTCCTGGAAGCTTTTTACCCATTTCGTTAAGTGTCACTGTGACATGGGATAGTGATGGTAAGGAGTATATACTGTATTTGCCATCCTGTGGACTAAGCATGAGCTATTTAACCTACTTCCCCTTTCTGCTTTGAATGCTGGATCTCTTCACTTAGTTGATTGTCCCTCTGAATGCCAGCTTGGCCTTCAACTTGGGTTTAACATTTTTATCTCTGCCTTCTCTGCCATCATCCTAAATGGTTCATAGATGAACATGTATCTACACATATTTCTAAATAATACAAAAAGCTTTCTACTTTGTAATCTTCATATGCAATAATCCGTACTCATAAACAGGATTTTTAGTTCTCAAATAGAGATGGAGTCATTAGAAAATATTTTTAGTTGTAATAGGGGAGGACTCTAATGAATGAGGAATTTCCTAACCCCTTCCTACTACAAATTATTATAAAACAGATTACAGCCCTCCACCTCCATCACTACCGCTCCTTTGGGTGAGCCACAAGTAGACTGCATGCCAGTTGTGAACCATGCCCTTAACAGGAGATTTGACGACCAAAACAGTACTGTTGGCACTGCCTACTCACTTTCCATCACTATCCAACATGCACAGATGAATGCACAGATGAATAAGGATGAAAAGAAAATACATTTATCCTTTAAGTAAGGATGAAAAGAAAATGCATTTATCTTTTAAGTGGAGCTATTTGATTTTGACTCAGTTTAGAGTAAGGTGGAGAATTTTGAAATAATTCTTCTTTTTAAGTTGACACTATTAATGCATATAAGTATGTTTGTCGGCACACAACTGACGTGTGAAAACGTGGTTGAAACAGTTTTTAAGTAAAAAAATAATGACCTACAGTGGAGAGCAATTACAAAGAAATTTTTCAACACTCAAGCCAAGTAATGGACCTTCCTCACTGGCCCTAACTTGGTGTTTAGATACATGCCAAGTACAGCACACACTCTACTTAATTTCCTTTGCTTCAACTTTCATTATAACTATGTTTCTTTTACAAATGCAATGCCAAATTGGCTTCCTTAGATGTTGGCCTTGCAGTTTAAAGAGTTTGTATAGTTCCTAAGATAGTAAATTATCTACCACAAATATTCCAAACCATTTGGGGGGGGTGAGATTTTATTTTCCATACTTTTTAGAATTATGACTTTAAAAAAAAGTTTCTGTGGTTGACAAGTAATCATTTTTCCTTAGAGTGGGCACTGGAATTTAATCGTCTCCTGGTTCCAGATATGCCCCTTTACTAAGCTGAAGTCTGGATTAGTCATTTAGCCTTTCAAGCCTCAGTTTCCTTACCTTTAAAATGCAGATGAAAATATCCACTTTGCATACCTCCCAAGGTGAGCAGGGATCAAATAACGTCATGTAAAAGCTTAAATATATTTCTAAATCCCAAACTTTGGGGAAGCCAGTTATGGTGAAGTCTAGAGAAAAATATTGGTTAGCGTTCTTTCAGTTCCAAGTACTAAAAGTACAATTTAAGCAGGATTAAGGTTAACAAAAATATATTGGTTCAATATGCAAAAATGAACTGAATTTCAAATACTGGCATACCTTGTCTTATCATGCTTCACCTTATTGCACTTTGCAGGTACTGCACTTTTTACAAATTGAAGGTTTGTGGCAACACTGAGTTAAACAAGTCTATTGGTGCTATTTTTCCACCAGCATTTGCTCACTTTGTGTCTCTGTGTCATATTTCAGTAACTTGCAACGTTTCAAACTTTTTCAGTATTATTATATCTGATAAGGGACTTGTATCTAAGATATGTAAACACTCTTACAACTCAATAATAAAAAGGCAAATACTTCAATTTAAAAATGGGCAAAGGATCCAAGTAGATATTTCTCCTAGAAAGATATATAGTGGCCAGTAAACACAAGGAAAGATGCGTGACATCATTATTCACCAGAGAAATGCAAATCAAAACCACAATGAGATATTACTTCACACACCCACTCGTATGGCTAGAATTTAAAAGTCAGATGATAATAAGTGTTGGCAAAGAAATGAGAACACTCACTGCTGATAGAATGTAAAACAGTGTAGCCACTTTGAAAAACAGTTTGGCAGTTCCTCAAACAATTAAACAATGTTATCATATAACCCAGCTGTTCCACTCCTAGGTATATATACTCAAAATAAATGAAAACATAAGTCTACCCTAAAACTTGCACATGAATGTTTATAGAAGCATAATTTATAATAAGCAAAAGCTGATAACTCAAATTGATGAGTGGGTTAACAAAATGTGGTATATGTGTACAACAGAATATTATTTCACCATGGAAAGAAATTATACATGCCATAACATGAATTAACCTTGGAAACATTATGCTAAGTGAGAAGACACAAAATACCATATATTATATGATTCCATTTATATGAAATAATCATAATGGGCAATTCTACAGAGACAGAAAGGATTCATGGTTTCTTAGGACTGGGGAGAAGGGGCGTGATAACTAAAGGGGATGGGGTTTCTTTTTGAAGTGATGAAAATATTCTAAAATTGACGCTGGTGATGGTTGCACATATCTCTCAGTGTACTAAAATCCACTGAATTACGTGCTCTAAATGGGTGAATTGTATGATATCTGAATTATGCCTCAATGCAGCTGTTTAAACAAAGATAGTGGCTCACATACTGGACAGTCTAGGGTCCAGACCCACTCTCTCTCCCGTTCACAGCTCTTCCTCCCTCTGTTGGCCTTCTCACTTGGCGGCAGAGATGATGACCAGTGGCTCCCAGCTGGTCTTTTACCACTATGCTACCCAGTTCAGGCTGCCATAACAAAACACCATAGGCTGGGTGGCTTAAACAACAGAGATTTATTTCTCATGGTTCTGGAGGTTGGGAAGTCAAAGAGAAACGCTTCAGCAGGATTCAGTTCAGGTAAGGACTCTCTCCTTGGCTTACAGATGGTCACTTCCTCTCTGTGTCCTCCCATGGCCTTTCCTCAGTACGTGCATGTGTTGGGGGCTGGGGGGAATAACACATTTTAGTGTCTCCTCTTCTCACAAGGACCCTAATCCTATAGGATTTGATGTCCACTTTTATGACCTCGTTTAAACTTAGTTACTTCCCTAAAGGCCCAATCTCCAAATACACTGGAAGTTAGAGCTCCATCATATGAATTTTGGAGGAGGCACAGGCATTCAGTCCATAAAAACCCCTTTTGCAAGCCCAGGTGAAAGACACACTTTTCACTCAAAGGTGCTAGTGAAACCTACAGCTGCCTGCTATTGGCCCAATTTGGACCATAGCTTGTTTTTGTAACAATCACTTTGACTAGCCAGGACAGAGTCAGGTGTCTACCCCAAAAGCCAGGATGGGGTTAGCCTCTCTAAAACAAGACAAGAAAAGAAGGAAATTATAAAAGAAAAGAAATCATCAAAGAAAAGGGATAAACTGAGGCCAAATAAATGCTAATGCCTACCCCACAGTGCAAGGCTACAAGTCAGAGAGTCTGCATGCCAGGCTTGGGTGGGGCAGAGGCTGTCTCTGTGACCAAGGGCAAGTCTTAAACCTCTCTATGGCCTTAGCATCCCCAGACCAGAGCATTGAAGATAAGGGGAGACAAGACGTGAAAGTCCTTAAGAATCAGAAAATCAGAACTCCCAGAACTGGAGGGTTAGGAGGAACCTTAGTGATGCTCTCACTTGACACATATTTAAAAATCTACTGTATAAAAGCAGATGTAAGACAGCCTGATATGAGAATCAAAATGGCTTTCACATCACTAGACTTGATGAAATCCATTTGCTAGTTGTAATAATTTTAAGCATGTCACTTCATCTCCCTTGGCCTCACTTTATTATATGAATTAACTAATAATAATAATAATGGATGTATTAATTAACTAGTTGGGGAGAATCCCTTCATAGTGTTTATCATTACTATGTACATTTGAGATATCTTGCAATTTTAGTTGTCAATTATACATCAGTAAAACTGAAATAAAAACTCATAAAAACTATTCTTGAGATGAAATCTGCAAACGCAACACACTTTACAAATGCAGAGGCAGAAGTGACACACTCACACATAACTCAGATGAGCCATACAGATATAAGGATATTGGAGTTGTAACATAAGGAAATTTCTCTGGAATGTGACATCTCTAAGGAGAAGAAATTGAGCAGGAAATGCTGCCTTCTTGTAAGTGGTCTCATTAGTGCAAAGCTCTGGACTTAGGTCACAGTTTGGACCTACATCATTTTGAGACCTTGTGCTTCCGAGAATCTTCTTCCTTGTCTATAAAATGGGGATGGCAGTGTTCACTTTGGCAGCACATATACTGAGATTGGACAGATACAGAGAAGATTAGCATGGCCCCTGTGCAAGGATGTCAGGAAAACGCCATATTTTTTAATGTATAAACAACAAGGATATATTGTACAGCACAGGGAATTATAGCCATTATCTTGTAATAACTTTTAATGGTGTATAATCTGTAAAAAAAAAAAAAACCAAATCACAATGCTGTACACCTGAAACTAAAATTGTAAATCAACTATACTTCAATTTTAAAAATGGGGATAACTCCTACTTAAGATATTCTAAGATTAAATAATGACGTAAAATGCCTGGCACCTAGTGGGTATTCAGTTAATCAAGGTCTTAACCTCCCCTTTCCCTCATCCGCGTGACAGCAGCAGCCTTGGTGTTTCCTGCGGTAATTCTACCCCAAATGCTTTCCCAGGCAGGAGTTCAGTTACTCGAAAATGGATGTTACTGAATTCCTCTGCCAGAGTCCACGTTAGTCTGAGAAAACCTGGAAACTTTTTCTACTCTGAGAGAGACAAAAATGTGCTAAAAAGAAAACAAGAGTATCTCCTCTGCTCCGGAGGGCAAGACCCTGAACTTCTTCCATCCTCAAAACAGAATGGAAGTATAAACATTCAAGTCACAGACTTCACCGCCCACAGGAGCCACACGGGGGAGCCCCTGTCAGGATAAACACGGATTCCCCAGCCCCAAGCGCTCCTCTGCGGGCTAGGCGCGCGCTGCTCAGGGAGGCGCGGTCTCCACGTGAGGGCGAGGCGCGCGCTGCCTTGTGGGGTGGGGCCTCCACGTGAGCGTAAGGCGCACGCTGCCCCGTGGGGCGGGGTCTCCACGTGAGGGCGAGGCGCGCGCTGCCCCGTGGGGCGGGGTCTCCACGTGAGGGCGAGGCGCGCGCTGCCCCGTGGGGCGGGGTCTCCACGTGAGGGCGAGGCGCGCGCTGCTCAGTGAGGTGCGGTCTCCACATGAGGGCGAGGCGAACGCTGCCTTGGTGGAGCGGGGCCTCCACGTGAGGGCGAGGCGCGCGCTGCTCAGTGAGGTGCGGTCTCCACGTGAGGACAGGCGAGCGCTGCCTTGTGGTGCGGGGCCTCCACGTGAGGGTAAGGAACACGCTGCCCCGTGGGGCGGGGTCTCCCCTGGAGCGCGAGGCGCGCGCTGCTCAGTGACGTGGGGTCTCCACGTGAGGGCTAGGTGCACGCTGCTCAGTGAGGTGGGGGCTCCACGTGAGGGCGAGGCCAGAGCTGCCTTGTGGGGCGGCGTTTCCACGTGAGGGCGAGGCCCACGCCGCCTCGTGGGGCCGGGTCTCCACGTGCGGGCGAGATCTGTCTTGCCTCTCCTCTAAACCGCAGAGAGCTGACGAGGTTCCCCCCAGCCAGTCTTCTCTGCGCTCTGACTGGCATTTGATAAAACTGAAGTCAAAATAAGGAAGAAAGATGTTTTTAAAACTATAAAAGGTGTTAAAGTTAAGTTCTTATTTTCAAGACCCTCCCCCTCCAATTAAATAAATGGTGAAATTTGAGAACTGTCAAAAAGAAGACTGAAGGGTACGACTTAAGTCATAATAACACTTGTACTAACTGTAAGAAGAGGGCTCAGACAAGGAGAGAGAGAGAAGGGAACGAGGAGAGGAGGGCGGGCGAGCGGGCGGGCGGAATTATCAAGGTTTCTTCAGTTGGTCTGCACCAGAGTTAGGCGTGACCCGGGTTAAACAGGAAAATCCCCCGCTCCATTTAGGACCTCTAAGTGGAGGAGTATGTCAACCCTCAGTCTTCTGTCTCAGAAAAAGGACCTCTCAAAAGACTGCAGGTTTAACAACAAATGAGGTTTTGCTTCAATTTGTGTAATTTTCGACACAAAGTTTTCTCAAAACAGTGGGCACCTGTGGGTTCGAATTGTTCAATAATCCTCAAAGAACAAAAGACACCGAGAAAAGTGTTTAAAGGGCAGTTGGGATAACAGACGGTGCCTGGACTTGGCCAAGCGGGTGACTAATTTCTTAAGCCAAGTACTTTGACACCTAACTAAACACTGGCTCCTTTTCCTCTTCGACTTTTCGAGCATTTCATCCCCAGCCCTATCGCCCTCTGTCAAGGGTGGGCTGGAGCCCCAGGGCTGCTCCTGACACGCTTTCCCCCAACTTGCTTCTCGCGCCGAGTTTGGGGGTCAAATCGCCTGGAACCGACCTTTAAAAAATGCCTTAAAGGAGGGCGCCCTCGCCCAGCTGCCCAGCCCCCGGTGTCCTTGGGTGTCCTCCTGCGTTCTTCTCTTCCACTCCCTCCCCTTACACGATTCTACTCCTTTATATTTACTGAGGACCTCTTATGTCCCAGGCACTGTGCTAAGTATTAGGGATACAGCCACCAATAACCACTTATTAAATGACCCCTTCTGCAAATAATGATAGCCTAGTGATTAGCATGAAGGAAACAAATTCTTGAATTGAAATAGTAGTTGTTGCAGGTTAGGTCTCAAGAATTCAAGCATACATCTTATGCATATTATTACTGTGTAGTTGTTACCACTAGAGCACTAAATCAAATCACCCATTTCAGAAAGCTCCAGTTCTAATAAGGCTCCCTTTCCTGTAATTTCATTCATCCATTCTCCTGTTATCATCAGCCTTCCTCTCTATATAATTAATTTTTTCACTAATTAATTAATTCCAAAATCCTATATTGAAACCTCCTAGCTGTTCACAACTGAGATAAGCCATTGGAGATACGAAAATGAGTATGTCAGTTAAACTAATAGGGAAATCAAATATATAACAATGCCAGTGGCCCAAGAAAAAAGATGAGAGGGCTGCAGAAGGAGTTTGGCAACGGGTGTCAGAGAAGTTTCACAGAGAAGTTGACTTTTGAGCTGTGTCATAAAGAAAGAGCAGAATTTTGCCAGTTGGGAAAAGTCATGGGTAATATTTACATAACATTTTCTCATTCATAAAGTATGTATAAGAGCATGGGTTTGGGAGGCAGTTGGTCCTCAGACACTTGGCAAGACAAGGCATTGATGGCAGATGCTTTTTCACAATGATAAAACAAATTCGTTCAGTTTTTAAATATTTCACCACTCCCACTTAGTTCCAAAAATGTACTGATACTACAGTATCGGTGAAGAAGTTGGAGTGGAGTGGAAAAGAGAAAGGATGCGAAAATCCAGGGGTAGCCCTAATAATTTGAATATGCACTATATACTCCTAATAGTATTAATACTTCACCTATCAGTCAAGGTTAAATGGAAAACAAAATAAACTACATGGTCCATAGGGTTCATAAGATAAAAAAACCAGTTCTTTTGTTCATCATTCATTTCATTTATTCAGACATTCAGCAGCATTAAGTGCCCACTATGTTGTAAGCCCTGCTTAAAGTCACTGCTCCTAGGGTGCTCCCAGAATGGTGTAAAACACAGAACAAAGCAAGTAACTCCAGTGTAGGTGGTGAGGCTATGGCAGGGGCAAGTGGGTGAGCACAGAGGAGCACAGCAGAGAGTAGGGACCCCTAATGCAGCCTGGTGGCACCAGAGGAAACTTCCCAGAGCAGTTGATTCTGAGCTTCCTCTTGAAGAGGAAGGTCAAGGACAGACCAGCCCATGAAACTGAGATGTTCAACTGCTTGGAAGCAAAAGCTCTGTGCAGATGGTTAATCTGGCTGGAGTAGAGAGTTAAAGACACAGGACAGTGGGAGCTGAAAATGAACCTAAAGAGGTTCATTTTCAGAATGACGTAATTAATATGAGAGGCAAAGAGACAAATGAGAAACCTGTTGTAATAATATGAGCTATATGATCATTTTGGCTAATCCACAAAATCCGGGTCTGAGTTAGAGGACTAGAACAGAATAAAGATTTGGACTTAGTTTTAAGTGGCCTTCACTTGGGTGTGCTGAAGAACTTAGCAAAGAAACAGTGCAAAGGATACAAGTCAGTGGATGTAGCTCTGAGGTGGCCCTCTAGTTCCTCAGGAATGCACCCACCACGTTCAGGGGATATGGAGGGAGAGAGCCTTCGGGAGAGAGGAGCCCAAAAGCATGGCCCACATCAGTGCCCAAGGAAGAGTCCACCTCCTCCAGGTGCAGGAATCATTCCTCTGCCCTGACTTTATAATCCCGAACTCTTTATTACCATCACGTTAGGATTAGAGCAGGCCTGACGTGGTCAGTCTCACGGTGTTGGAAATCAAAACTGATGTCATAGCTAATCTGTTGGTTGGAGAGAGGTAGAAATTTGTGTTGCTTAGGAGGAAAACATCAATAAGATTGGGTGATGGATTATCCTGAGGGGTGAGCAAGAAGATGGAGTCACTCACGGTGCCCTGAGTGGTTGAGTATTTTCTTATTTCTAATTCAGAAGAGATGGGGGAGAAGGAGCTCACATCAACTGAACACTGTCCATATGTCACCTATTTACATATTTTAACTTATTTAAATTTCACAACCCCTCTCTGAAGTGAATAGTATCCTCATAGTAGAGTCGAGGAGCAAGGCTTAGAGGGGCTGTGATCACAGCAAATAGCAGAGTCAGGACGAGAACCCGGGTCAGTCTCTCTGGAAAGCCACATCTACACTTCTATTTCCTCTCACAAGAGGACCTTCCAGTATATTTACACTCAACTTCCCTGAAAAAATATGGTCTCCTGCAGTGAGCAGAAAATAATATTCCTTTCACTGTACTATACTGGTGACTTTCTTCTTCATCATTTTTTTAAGTTCAAGAGATGGCTCTTGTTTATCAGCTATCCAGTACAACAAGTTCATCCAACAGAACATGTCAGCTCTCTGTGCAACCTGAGCTCATGTGCAGCTTTCTGCCAAGGAGCTAATGTTGTGCCATGGTTTTAGAAATAGAAGAGTATCTTTGATATTTTGGAATACTTAAGCCTGTTGGAGATAGGAGCATGACTTTTCCTTTATCTACATCCTGCTATTTGCAAGATAGTGATACCTTTTGGAAACTAATGATTATTTCCATAGATTTGTATCTTAGAGTGTACTTTTCTGGGATTAAGAGGGAAAAAACTCATATTCCATGTGATTTAGGAAGGGGAGAATTAAATGTAGAGCATTGCTTCTCTATTTTTGTTTCTTTAGCCATGACACCTGAGAAAATTAATGGAAGTGATAAATCCAAAAGTGTGTCTCTTCTAAGGATCAGAAACAAATCCAGCTGAGAAAGGAGAAAAAAAATGTAAAAAAGAAAATGAATATATCAAGTGTATAAAGTTTGAGATTATCAAATCATTCTCGAATTGCTAGAAATTTCAATACATAGGAATAAACATTTAATGAAGGATTATTAAAACTGACACAGCAAGAAATAGAAAACCTAAGTAAACAGTAACTGTGGAACGAAATCAGCATAATTTAAGTATTGCTTCTAAAGAAGGCTCTAGTCCCAGTTGTGTTGGTAAATTATTTCAGTGTTCAATAGCTAATTGCCGTGTTGGGTTCCAGACCCTAAAACTTATCTTAAGCTCATGTTCTAAACAGCTCCTTTATCTTCCTCCCGCATGCACACCTTTCCCCGGACTTGCTCGGCTTCCTGTTTCAATTTCACCATCCACCCGTGGCCCAATCCAGAAACCTCGATGTCATCCTCACCTCATCCCCTAGTCTCTCCTCCTAACCACACTACGTCCTATTGCCTTTAAAAACTCTTTCCCAATATGTTTTCTGAATCTAAACTCTTTAAATTCTTCCTGCTACTTACTTGGTTCAATACCCTCCACTCCCCTGACATCTCTGTCTAGAACTATTGTAATGACCCTCCATCTGATACAATACCACCAGTGCCCACTGGCTCCCTCTACTGTAGGCTGGGGGTAATGTATGTCTTCTCCAGAGAAGTTAATTCTGCACTACACTTTTTAAATCTTTTTGGGGCTTATCATTGCATGGGCATGGTTCAAGGGTAACAGGGTGAGCTGCTGAGAATTTAGTGCAACATAGTAGGAAAACTGCTTTCAATTTCTTTAGAAAAAGTATAGTACTCTGCCTATTTTGGTGAGGGAAGACTCTGCTATTACCATTCCAAATGCATTTCTAAATGGCTATTGCATTTCTAGATACTGTAGGAAAAGCAGAATCTTCTGTGATCTGGAGCCTACTAACTGAGCTTTTCTGAATTTTCCCATGAAGACCATTGTCAGGGAAAGGGAAAGGGAAAGGCTGGTTCTTGTTCTGGGGTTGGGGGAGGCTGACCCCCCAGTGTGGGCAGGGACTGGGGTGGGAGGGAGTTCTGGAGAGATACTTCCCTAAGGAGAAGGGACAGGATGGTGTGCACATGGAGTTGCTGCAGACTAGGGAATCAGGAATCCACTGCCAAATACCCTGTGAACAGAAACTTTGAGTCAGGGATGGCTGGGTTGGAAGACAGGGAGGGGAGTGGATATGAAGCATTTGGCTGAAGAGCTTGGAAACCTAGTAAAGCTGTCAGTGGCTTGGGTTGGCCTGCGAGCTGTTCACCTTTGAATCAACCTCTGGAACCTGGGCAAGCCAGCACCTGGAGAAGGAACCGGCCACTGATGTAGACCAAAGAGCTGAGGCCCTTCCCTAATTTCCTGGCTACATAAACCCCAGACTCAGGGCAAACCCAAAGAAGAGGGCATGGCTCCTGAAAACTAATGAGGTTATTGTAGCCATCAACATACCACCTTTTTACTACAGTCGTTGTTGAACTACTGGGATTGAGTTGTTTTTTTTCAGAAGCCATAGAGCACACTATGCAGTGACAGTCTTACCTGAAGAATCAAGTCAAGCCAAGAGAGGCAAAGGAGAGAGAAGGAAAGGTAGAGACAGAACCTTAGAGTCTCTGCTTTTACACAAACTTAAGTCCCTGAACTGAGCTGTCTTCCTGGACTTCTTTTTCTGTTAGTGTGCTTTAGGTTCTATTCCTACCACTGAAGAAGATCTAACATAAAAGGAAAACACTGAGGAATGTGGAAGGGAGGTCATTATCTGAATTCATATCTGAGGACATGGAAATAAGTGTACCCTGTGGAAGAAACTCAATAGATAAGGCATGAGTAAAGGACAAAGGCCACCATAAAGAGAGGGTTATACTGGGAAGCTGGCATTTGTGAAGGGGAGGAATTTCACTCAGAACAGAGATTGTTTGGCAGGAGCAATTAGGTTTTAACAAACTCTCCAGGTGAATCTGATGCACTAAAGTTTGAGAACCACTCTTCTAGTGAGTGTTTCAATACATAATACATCTGTGCTTCCCTATCTTCAATTTTCTGAAAAACACCAACTGTGAAATTTATGTCACGACTGCTAAACTCACAGGTGCATGGATTAAACAAGGGATTATCTTTACCGATGGAACAGCCATAAAGACTACCTGAAAGAGTTAGGTCATACCTCTGAGATTAGTACCACGTAGCTAATAGGAGATGCTGATTAAAATCAACAGATTTTAAAATTCAGGAAAAAAAACTAACTTCCATTCTTCACAATTCACTGTTTCCCAGAAGGAAGAATGAATGCAAGACTTTTAGCCATAAAAGCAGTCTTTCACAATCCATGAACCTTTCTTGGAGTGTAACTTTCCATCCTACTATCCCCACCCCAATTCCCAAATAGTCCTTGTCATCTTTTAAATGTCTTGACTAGTAACACTTCTAGAAACCTCAAAGGAGTTTTCATGGCTTAAGCAAAAATGTTGTGTGCTTGAAATAAAAATAACCTGTGTTATATTGTTCATACAGATAAACTCTTAAAGCTCACTCCTTTCCAAATTGTGATGACCTCCTTTTAAAAATGGGTTACTTGGGACTTAATTTTAAAAGAGCAAATGCAATCATATCTTACAGTAGTAGTTGTTATATGCCTTATGTGTACTATATGTAAATCAAAACCACACTGCCTCCTTACTTTTAAAAGTTTTTGCTCTGTTATTAGAGATATGAGCTGGATATGAAATTATCCTGTAAACTACTTCCCTTTTTCAGACTAAGTTAACACTTCCAGAATAAAATCTCCACAACTCTCTACCCCCAAAGCTTAATTAGCAGTATTCTAATGAAATTCTGACAAGTACCGAGTCTGGGACGTCTGTTTTTGCATTCAGTATCCATGGATCACTGATCCTATTCTGTGGATCAAACAAGTAAATTTCATTTGTTTCTGTGGGCAGAGTATCTTGCTATTTGGCATTCATATCCCAGAAAAGTGGAACAAAGGATATGTGTTAACAAGACACCATCATTTTTGGGAATGAGTTCCTGATCTGTGAGGACAGCAGCCACAAGTAAGGCTGCAGGAGGAGACATATTCAGAAGTCTTCACATTTTCCTCTAAAACAGTAGTTTCTAACTCTTAACCTTGTCTAACACAAAATTCAGTTGTAGCTTCAAGGGGAAAAAATGGGCTGAAGTTCTTAATGCTACCATTTAATAGCCTACCTGAAACTCCTATGCCACACGTAAAACAGGTCTATAACCATTGCCTTCAGACTCTATGGGTTCTTCAGGTATTTTAGTAGTCTACAAAAAAATGTATGTTTAACTGATTAACCCACCAATACCTTTTATATATCTACTATCTGAACTAGCTAAAAAGTACTTTCTGATGAGTGCATCCTAGGACTTGTGCTGTCTTTACTCAAATAGTTAAACTACCATCTACTTTCTCTGATCCTACAGACATCCTGTTGATACATAAACAAAAACAGAAGTGTATCAAAGCATTTATCTTTTATTCCCAGTGAAAGAACAAAAAAACCCTGCTGGCTCAAATATGTAATTACATTCCTGTTTTGAAAACCACTGGATGCTCTGATGGTAAATGCCACATTCATAGCTGCCTTTGAATTCTCTTAAACACCCCATACACATACACAAAGAAGTGAGCAAACTGGCCTGAACAGCAGCTTACTGGAGAATAAGCAAAAAGCAAAGATCATACAATGGACACTTACATTTGTTTCAGATCTGTTAGGTAGCCTTTGGCCAATCTATACTTGTAACTGTAATTTGCATTACCGGAGCACACGCTTGCTGGGCAGATAAGTATGAGTAGTTTGGAGATGACCAATCTATTCCAGCCATTAAGTTATGGATCAGGCAGCAGTGAATGTATAATGGCGACATCCCTGAAGATGAAAGATCTGTGCTCTAGGCCAACATCCTTCGTTGGCATGACCTTGGGAATTTGCTACAATGCTCCAAGCTAAATAGTAGAAGAGAGAGAAATAGCTGTCCTGAACATATAACACACCTACTGTAATGTTCAAATGATAAAGTGAAAATGCTTTGTAAAACTGTAAATTAGCTTTGCCAAAAATCTTAGGAAGAAAAGAATCAGATTATACTCAGGGGCTATGAATCCATTTTAATCTTCTAGTTTCCTCATTCATAACCAAGTGATTTAACCAAAAGACAAAGCAGAATTAGAAAAGTTAAATCATTTACAAAATATCAAAATGAGCTGCATCTGATATGGCTCAGTCTCACTGTCAATATAACTAGTGATTATTCCAAAGGCTTAAGGATAGTGAAAAAATTCAAACAACTTTCCAAGGCATGAATATTAAAGTAAAAACCAATTTAAAAACTCAGACATCCATGAAGTAGATTGTATAAATGTGGTTAAATCACAAAGTTGACATAGATTTATAAAACATAAAATATAAGAGTAGACATTAAATTGTTTTAATGAATCCACTTCCTTTATTGCAGTAACCTCTGTACAAAGCAGCAACTGCAATACTCAACAGTAAAACATTAGAAAAGCATTTGTGTGACAGTTATAGTACAGTATTATCAAAATATTACATTTTCAAACTTAGTAGATAAACATCCACCAGAGCTCAAATCTTTAAATTATTTTTCCATAGTCTTTAAAAATATGTAATGTCAGAAAGCATAAAAAAAGAATGTAAAAGGAAACCTAAAATACAAATGAAATAATGTAACAAATAAATATTTGATTTAATTAACTGTTAATAATCACCTTAACACCACCATTCTCTAAACCCACTGAATTTTTACCTATAGAAATAATGACGTGTCATATGCCATTACATAATTATTTATTTCCAAGTTATCACCAATGATTAGAACTTAAAAAATTTTGGCATTAAAATAATGAAATTCAGCATAAATAAAATAGAGAATAGCTTAAACACTAGCTAGCATCTCTAAGAATTAATTGCTGAAATTTATTAGAGCACTACAACAACCTTGAAAATTTTGACCCGGTATCTAGTGTTAAGTGAAAGTAATGCATTATTTTTTAAAGTGAAAAGCTTCTTAACATTATTTCACAGACAATATTACCCTCCCCCATTATGCATATTTAGATATATTTTATGTACTTTATACACATATGTATGATGCATGACATTTGGTTCCTGCAGTATAGATCACAATGATGTTTTCCTGAATGGGAAAAACTTAAAAAAAAAAAAAAAAGTATGTGTACCTGTGCACATTTCAAGATAGCAGCACTTAGTTATGCCCTATTAACCATTTTAAAAGTTCAAACGTGATATTGTTTACTGAATAATATGACATTTCTACTGTCTTTCCCAACAAACACTACAAAACCTCCAATAAATGGTACAATGCTGTGAGTTATAACATTGGAAAAAACTGTTAGAAAAACAATTACCTCATTCTCTTAACATTCTGAATTTAAAATTATTATCAGATCTCCTTTATGGTGTTAACTTAGTTCATACTCATGCAGCAAAAATATTGCACTACTGAACAACAGTAGTAATTTTATAGATTTCTATCAAGATTCATGAAAACCTATATAAACTCTGCACCAGTGAAACTTATACCAATGAACACACTGAACAGTACTTTAGATGAAATGTTCTCCATTTTCTAACTAAATGATAACTGTGTGAAGTTATATGCCCTGCAGATGATCACCTTTGTTCTCCATGAAACCTGTCTTTCAATCTGTGAACTCATGTTTACTGAAACAAAAAAATTTAATCTGATGAATATTGATCACTTTAAAATACAAAAGACCGGCAACATGTCATTATAAATACACATATGCATCTGTGTATGCATATACATATACACACACACATACAGATATGTAGACATATTATCCCTTGAAATGTTTCTAGGAAATCCTTCCTTGAATAAAAAAATGAAAAACTTCACATTAATAATTGCATATAAAGCTTTTAGTAACAGTACATAATGCACTGTCAAAACGGTACTAGTAGACTATGATGTCAAAACAGACATTTCAAAAGCACAAACTGGCAGTTTTTCTTAACACAAAAGTTTTAAAGTATTAAGAATGGATTAAATTTAAATGTTCAGAATAATCTGTTCAAACCTGAGTATATTAATTAAGACTATGAGCTTGACAATTGAATGAATTAAGCCTAAAAACATTTCACTAAGAAACCAGTGGTCCATTTAACCATTCAATGAAACACTATTTTAATTATTTATAAAAAGGATGATATAGTGATATTCCATGTGTTTATTGAAATATTCTATTAAACAACAATGCTTTGTCTAATTTTCCTCCAGAAAAGTCTTTTAGCATTTCGTAAAAGTCCCTCAGATTTGAGGAAAACTCTAAATTAGGACAGATCTTTCTTCTAATAAATACAAACGATCTTAAAGATTTTTGTCTAAAGAATGACAATATGTGATTTTTCAGCATGATATATAGAAGTACTGGATAAATCTTCAACCTTCCCTAAGGTTTCAAGAAATAGTAATCAAATAAGATATAAATAACAGCCAATTAGAGGTTTTTTTAAAAAAAAGTCTATTTGGCCTTTTTTCCCCTAGATCTACAATTATACATATTCATGAAAACCTAAACTTGGGGTCACTTTTTGGTTCCCATTTTTTTTCTTGCATTTTCATTAACTCGCCCTAATTCTCACCTTTAATATCTGACAGACACCTTTACAAAAGTAATAGAAAACATACAGTACTCAACACTAATTGGTCAATGGAAAAAGAAAAGCAGTGTTCATTTTATTGTAAGGTGAAAGAGACTAGAAATAAAAATAGCTGAAGGCAAAGTTTGACATTCTACAAATTTATAGAAGAGGATACAGTGATGAAATTTGGTTAATTTCAGAAGGCACCTCAAGGCTAAAGGCTTTTTGTACTCCTTTTATTAATCAAAAAATAACACACTTTTATTGCTATTCAAGTAGCAAAGGAAAACTACTCTCACAAGCTTCAGTCCAACAACAAGGAATCATCATTCACTAAGAGATACAGAATTGACTAAAACTGAAGTCTCCATACACATAGCAATGGAGCAACTTCTCTGTGTGCTTTCAAATTAATGAAATAGTGAAAATAAGTCAGTTTGCCATTGTGATATTAATGTGTCATTGAAGATTTCAGTGATAGCAGTTACTTCACTAGGCACTGAAGTACCGTCTGGAGGGCTGTCCACTGTGTAGACAGAACATTTAAGAATAGAAGGTAAGGACACTCTGATGATTCCCACGGACTAGGAGAATTGGTGGTAGGTCCTTGGATAGAGCTTCTAACCATGCCATGTAGAGAGCACTAGACACAGCACCTTTTCGTGCAACTGGGAGACTCCTGGTATCAAAAAAAGAAAGGAAATTAGACAATGCATTTAAGTTGAGAAGAATAAAATGTAGTAAGAATTATAAATTAAGTCACAGTAATAGTAACTAAAAATTACTATAGTTACAGAATATTTTTGAATGCAGGGAAATTCTGCATATAGTGTAGTAACTACTATACTCACATATAATTGTTCCCATTTTTTTCAAGTTTGAAAAATTATTTCTCCAAAATTTCTTAAGAATAGCAAATAAATATTTCTATAAACCCTAACACATTTGGTATCTAACATTAAACCTCAAATTTCCCCTTAGAATTCTTTTAAGAGAAAGGGATGTTTCTATCTGAATTTCGATAGTGGTAACTATACATGGACAAATGAAATTCAAACATAATTAACTCTACATATTAATGTTCAATTTCTTTTATCTCTCTCTGGACTCTCATTTCCATTTGTAGATAGTGATAGTATGTCCACTTGCTCCACAGAGTGTCTCTCTCTAGATTTTCTATGTTTTAGTGACTTCCATTACAGATACTTAATTATCATCAGCAAAATCTGAAATTTTCTGGTGTATTAAATATTTGTTGTTAATCAAACTAACAATCCTTTGGTATTACTTTATTTCATCGTGTGGCATGTTTCAGAGATCTGAGCCTTCTTTACCTATATAAGGGCCCAGGCTCCAGGACTGAGAAAATTTGGGTTCAAGAAAGATCTAGCTAACCTGGTTTAGTGGAGGAAAAGCCAGAGTAAGCATAAGCATCGATATTCAATGTGAAGACAATGCGTCTAGATGTAAATTTTGTTTGTGGGAACTTGGTGGGAATTGAGATAGGAACTACTTTTAAAATTTAATCCTCCACATAACTTGATGGGAGTTACTTCTATGAAGAAGCTGCATGGGATCGACGTTTTAACTTGCAGCCCTCATACCTCACAAATCTGATGGCTATGCTGTGGTGTTTCCAAAGCTAAGGGATTTTTTAAAAGTGGGAAAAAGGATACAGGAAAAATCGCAGAAATAACTATTACGATAAAGGAGTACTTAGATTCATGCAAGCTTAAGGTTAGTATTTTTGTTTTTCTTTCCTCCTATCTTAAATGATTTCTTCATATGCTTAAAGCAAAGTGTATTTAATTAGTATTTTTCCTCATAACCACAAAGTTATGGATGTTATATAGATATATACTTGGTAATAGAAATGAATCCTAATTGAATTATCATAAAATGAATACCCAAGAAAATCTTAGTATAGGTATTACTTACATGACAATGATATTAGCTGTATTTGAATGTTCCTTTAATAATTCATTTAACCTGATCTGCCGGTATGTCTGAAATGAAACAGAACAAAGTCATTACTAGACCTTTTGAAATTTTTGAATTTACCCTGGTTCATAAAGCTATTAAGTAGACAAAAAGAAACCAGAATCAATTTTGGTATAATAAAAATATCTTTTCCCGAATTAAAAAAATTAATGCTTTGCACTCTCCAAATATAATTACAACTTAAAGTAGATTTTAGTTTACACCACTGGTTCCTCTCATAACCAACTGCAGTTCTTTTTTCTTTTTTTAACATCTTTATTGGAGTATAATTGCTTTACAATGGTGTGTTTCTGCTTTATAACAAAGTGAATCAGTTATACATATACATATGTTCCCATCTCTCTTCCCTCTTGCGTCTCCCTCCCTCCCACCCTCCCTGTCCCACCCCGCTATGTGGTCACAAAGCACCGAGCTGATCTCCCTGTGCTATGCGGCTGCTTCCCACTAGCCATCTATTTTACGTTTGGTAGTGTATATATGTCCATGCCACTCTCTCACTTTGTCACAGCTTACCCTTCCCCCTCCCCATATCATCAAGTCCATTCTCTAGTAGGTCTGTGTCTTTATTCCCGTTTTGCCCCTAGGTTCTTCATGAACTTTTTTTTTTTTTTCTTAGATTCCATATATATGTGTTAGCATACAGTATTTGTTTTTCTCTTTCTGACTTACTTCACTCTGTATGACAGACTCTAGGTCTGGTCCATCCACCTCACTACAAATAACTCAATTTCATTCCTTTTTATGGCTGAGTAATATTCCATTGTATAAATGTGCCACATCTTCTTTATCCATTCATCTGTTGATGGACACTTAGGTTGCTTCCATGTCCTGGCTATTGTAAACAGAGCTGCAATGAACATTGTGGTACATGACTCTTCTTGAATTATGGTTTTCTCAGGGTATATGCCCAGTAATGGGATTGCTGGGTCATATGGTAGTTCTATTTTCAGTTTTTTAAGGAACCTCCATACTGTTCTCCATAGTGGCTGTATCAATTTACATTCCCACCAACAGTGCAAAAGGGTTCCCTTTTCTCCAGGCCCTCTTCAGCAGCATTTATTGTTTGTAGATTTTTTGATGATGGCCATTCTGACAGGTGTAAGATGATATCCCACTGTAGTTTTGATTTGCATTTCTCTAATGAATAATGATGTTGAGCATCCTATCATGTGTTTGTTGGCAATCTGTATATCTTCTTTGGAAAAATGTCTATTTAGGTCTTCTGCCCGTTTTTGGATTGGGTTGTTTTTTTGATATGGAGCTGCATGAGCTGCTTGTAAATTTTGGAGATTAATCCTTTGTCAGTTGCTTCATTTGCAAATATTTTCTCCCATTCTGAGGGTGGTCTTTTCATCTTGTTTACGGTTTCCTTTGCTGTGCAAAAGCTTTTAAGTTTCATTAGATGACATTTCTTAATATTTGGTTTTATTTCCATTTCTCTAGGAGGTGGGTCAAAAAGGATCTTGCTGTGATTTATGTCATAGAGTGTTCTGCCTATGTTTTCCTCTAAGAGTTTGATAGTGTCTGGCCTTACATTTAGGTCTTTAATCCATTTTGAGTTTATTTTTGTGTATGGTGTCAGGGAGTGTTCGCATTTCATACTTTTACATGTACCTGTCCAGTTTTCCCAGCACCACTTGTTGAAGAGGCTGTCTTTTCTCCACTGTATATTCTTGCCTCCTTTATCAAAGATAAGGTGACCATATGTGCGTGGGTTTATCTCTGGGCTTTCTATCCTGTTCCATTGATCTATATTTCTGTTTTTGTGCCAGTACCATACTGCCTTGATTACTGTAGCTTTGTAGTATAGTCTGAAGTCAGGGAGCCTGACTCCTCCAGCTCCGTTTCTCTTTCTCAAGATTGCTTTGGCTATTTGGGGTCTTTTGTGTTTCCATACAAATTGTGAAATTTTTTGTTCTAGTTCTGTGAAAAATGCCAGTGGTAGTTTGATAGGGATTGCATTGAATCTGTAGATTGTTTTGGGTACTATAGTCATTTTCACAATATTGATTTTTCCAATCCAAGAACATGGTATATCTCTCCATGTATTTGTATCATCTTTAATTTCTTTCATCAGTGTCGTATAATTTTCTGCATATAGGTCTTTTGTCTCCTTAGGTAGGTTTATTCCTAGATATTTTATTCTTTTTGTTGCAATGGTAAATGGGAGTGTTTCCTTAATTTCACTTTCAGATTTTTCATCATTAGCGTATAGGAATGCTAGAGATTTCTGTGCATTAATTTTGTATCCTGTTACTTTACCAAATTCATTGATTAGCTCTAGTAGCTTTCTGGTAGCATCTTTAGGATTCTCTATGTGTAGTATCATGTCATCTGCAAACAGTGACAGCTTTACTTCTTCTTTTCCGATTTGGATTCCTTTTATTTCTTTTTCTTCTCTGATTGCTGTGGCTAAAACTTCCAAAACTATGTTGAATAATAGTGGTGAGAGTGGGCAACCTTGTCTTGTTCCTGATCTTAGTGGAAATGGTTCCAGTTTTTCACCACTGAGGATGATGTTGGCTGTGGGTTTCTCATATATGGCCTTTATTATGTTGAGGAAAGTTCCTTCTATGCCTACTTTCTGGAGGGTTTTTATCATAAATCGGTGTTGAATTTTGTAGAAAACTTTTTCTGCATCTATTGAGATGATCATATGGTTTTTCTCCTTCAATTTGTTAATATGGTGTATCACATTGATTGATTTGCATATACTGAAGAATCCTTGCATTCCTGGGAGAAACCCCACTTGATCATGGTGTATGATCCTTTTAATGTCCAACTGCAGTTCTTAATACATATGTCTTAAGTGTTTTTTTAAAAAATCACATGGAAGATTAATGAAAAGGAAGCAGGAGAGAAAGAATACCTTGGTCTTATAAAGTTCAAGCTCATTATCTGTTATTCGCCATGGTTCATCTTCTTTCATTTTATCTGCAATATCTTGTTCTTTATCATCTTCATGAAGTCTGTATGGCTCAATCATTTCATCAAAAGCTACAATACTTAGAAAAACAGAATACAGATAATTAACCTTATGCTGAATTACTTAACAGTAAGATCTTAAACACTAAATTATAACTTGAAAAGTCAGTGTAATTATAACTTCAGAAGTTAGTGTTTTCCAACCATCGTGCTCCCTTCCATACTCTGACTATAACAATCACTCTGGCAATTTATTTTGAAAATAGCAATAACTAGTTTCTCTAATGGATTAGAAATTTAGAACCATATTCATAATAAAAGAACTGCAATTTTAACTGCTAGTGCAGGTTTCCTTGTATCTGCCCCTGCTCCTATACCCCAGCCCGCCAACCTAAATAAATTTCATCACATAAGCCCAAATGATCCAGTTAAACAGTAAGTCTAATTGTGTTACTCCTTTACTCAAAACACTCAATTGCTTTCCCAGTTCAAGTACCACTGAAGAGAAGTAGTGTAAGAAAAGGTAATAGAACATTTTGAAGGGAGGAAACGGCAGATAGTAAACATTTAAGATGCAGAATTAAGCTGTAGGTCCAAAGATACTAAAAAGGACAAAAGACAGTGGAAGAACATGAACAGCATTCTAATCCTCTCTGAATGTGAAAAACATATTTTTCAGAATCAGTCTCATACAAATCTCCTAGAATATATTGTTCTATAAGAGAAAAAAAATGTCTCCCTGACTACAACCTTACAAGGTATACCTTACTGTTTGCTACTTAAAATGAATTCTTTATACCAGCTTCATCATATATTCAACATATATCCGAGAATAATTAAAATTATATACATTAATATAAATACGTATAATTATAACAACTTCCATATACCATTTCCAGGTAGAATAGCCCACGAGTCTACTTTTCTGTGACTCTTGAGAATTCTGAATGCAGTTACTATAGGCAAATTCTTAGATTTTTTCCCCCTATTTCAGTAATAAAACAAAATAGTGGAAAGCATTACACATGTGGAGTAAGGACTAAGTGGTCATAATGAACAATGGAAATTTAAAGAACCATGTGGAATTTCTGTGGCACTAATGATTTTCAAAAACTACTTGTAAATCAGTAATTGAATTCTTCTCTAAATATTAAAAAACCCTTTAGACTTACTTCAATATCTGCAATAGGCATGCCAACTATCTGCTAGATTAAAAACAAGTTGACTTCACATGAACTAACAGCAGGCAAAATCCCCAGGTAATTAGTTTAAGTTAAATGATCTGTTAGCATGTCTGAGTAGGTCATCCATAAAAGAATCAGAAATTTATACAAAGTAATTAATCCAATAACTTACTTTTCTTTCTTTGGTTTAGTATTAATATCTCCTAAGACCATGATATCAGAGAAGTCTATCCGGAACTTGCTAAGCAAAGTAGCCATCCTAGAACAAAAGCAAGCATTGAGACACATGAAGGATGTATATAGAAGTATTCTTATTCTATTTAGGGCTGAATCTATATGATCTATATGAAAAGTCTACCAGGTACTAAACAGAGTCCATCTGAATTAACTTACAAATAGAAATCTAAATGAGTTACTGTTCATTCACAAAGCAGACATCTAAATTCTGAGTAGACACTTGTGTTGTATTCTTTTACTTTCTCTGAATCTCTCCTTAGTATCCAATAATGAATGGACAGAACAAGACATTAATAATGAAATCTGAATGGCAACTAGTTTTTTTAAAGTTAATTTTAGTCAAATTATATTGGTAAGTATATGTATTTCAGTAAAAACTAGTAAACAGTTATTTAAAAATTATTTTTGGATTATTCTTCTATCCACGAATAATGCATATTTCAAGGTCCAACTCTGACTTTTTGGGCAAAACTGAAGCTATAACTGATGGCAGAATAAGTTCGCAGCTTTTTTTTTTTTTTTTAAGCTGGGACAAACATGAAAAGGAGCTCCAATAAGCCTCTAATTTTTCAGTAAATAAATACCTTTTTGGAGGCAGAGTTGGCAATTAAACTTTGGTGGTAACAACAAAAAAGTTGAAACACATATACAGAAAAAGCAATTAACAAAACAGGATTTTATTTTTAATGAGTTTTCTAAATTAAGATAATAGAAAACAAGCTATAGGTTTAACTTTTAAATTACTAGTACTTCTTGCATAATTCATGATTTGAAATGTATAAACACTCAGCTCAACTCCAGTGTAAATCTACTAAGTGCCTAATATGTGTTATAGGACCCACAAAACTCAAATCTAAGATAAGAAAATAAATATAATTCAAGCCTCAGAATGTAATGATTGGTATCAAGTATATCGTGTTTCAGGAAGGGAATGTAACAACTAGAAAGAAACAGGGAAGGCGTTATAAGGAAGGTGACAATAAGTACTGGGGTTTTAAAGAATGGAGTTATTTTAACAGAGAAGGGAGGCAAGTGAAGAACTATTTGTAGTAGACAGATGAGAGCAGGCAAAGAAGTAAAAGTCTGAAATCATATGTTTGTTTAGAGCAGATGAAGAAATGTAAACTGAAGTATAAGGCGTATTTGGGGGAATAGGAGATATAGACAGAAAGGAAACAGGAGGACAGATTGTAAAGGGCCCTGTCGCCTAGACTCTCTATGGTGTGTAACAGAGAAGAAGTTAAAAATATTTGGGGCAGAGGCATCACATGATCAAAGCTTTGCTTTCTAAACGTGAAATTGGGAGCAATATGCATGATATATTATGAAATGGTCAGAGATGAGACACAGTATACTTAGAGAAACAATGAAACCAGAACTAGAATTGTGACAGGACAGACAGAAATAAGAAAATGGACAATGCCATCCTGCATTTCTGTTGTCTAGAAGTCTACAAAATATAACGCATATACGAATATCACTTTTGTGTATTTTTTACCCTGATTTTTTTTTTTACAAAAGGCTGCTTAATACTTTGATGCTGCAAGTATTTAATAAAGATTTTCTAAAATGTCAATATATTAAAAAATATTACATATAAGTAAAACCAAGAATCTAAACTTAAACGTTAAGACTAAAAGAGAATGAGGTTTTACTTGTTTAACTAGACTTTTCAGCTTCACTACAGAACAGAGCAACATGACTGACATTTTCTGTGTTGTCTAATTGTTATTCCTATTAAATCTATATTGAAATAAGGAAGTAATACTAGATAAATGCCCATCAATTTAAAACAGACTTACGCTCTCCGGTCATGGTCTATTCTGTTTATTTTTCCACCAATGAATACTCTGATCTTACAATCTTTCCACTTTTTCTTGGTAGTCAGAAGATAAGGTATCAATAAGGTCAAACCTGAATCACATAAATATAACAAATCACTTATTAAAACACTAATTTCTCAATTAAGAACTTTTAATTCAAGTTAATTGCTAAAAACACCTTTATTATAACTCAATATGAAACAAAATTGTTCTTTCAGTCCTTCCTTAATAATTCAGTCAAAAAGCCACTTGGCAGGCCTGAATAAGGAGGGAGGCCCAGTGGAGTCAGGACCCATGCGAGGAAGGCAAAGAAATGGGATAGTGGCCTGGCAGGGTAGGGAGACTAGTTATATCAGGACTGAGGAAAAGAAGAGTATTTACTGAAGCTAACGGGAGCCATGTTTCTCAATGGAATGAGAAACATAAAAAGGGAAAAGCTGGAGTGAACCCTGCAGTGTTGCAATGGAAGTGGTTTCAATCTATACCTGTATATACAAATAAGTGTGTGTGTGTGTGTGTGTGTGTGTGTGTGTGTGTGTGTGTGTCTTTCCTACATCTGTCCACTAAGAGGGCCTGGGAGCAGTGACACCCTAGTAGAAATGGGCATTTCTAATGCCCTGACCTTTGTTTCTAAATACCATTCTCCACTAAAAGGAATCAAGCCTCTTTGGATAAAGGGTGATTCAAGTGTTGGTGTAGGTAAAGTACAAAACTGAGCCTGGAATGTCTTATTTTATCAGAAAATAAAGAATGATTGGGACATGACAAATGGACACAGAAGTTATCCTAAAGAAGATACTGCTGGCCAAATCTGGGACAACATCAAAACAAACTATGAGAATGAAAAAATCATAATCCACTGAATAAAACAGGAATCCATAAGTCCACACAGAAGTAAAGAGAAAGCTCCTCTTTATAGTTAAACACCAACTAATAGATGAAGAAATGACGGGATTGGAAAAATCATTTGGAAACCACAAACACACCACAACAATAGTAACAGCAAGAATAAATTCAGGCAGAAATATCAATGGATGCTAAAGATGGTGCCAAAAATAGCAGTAACGATGGTATATGTGCATAGTCTCAAAGTAACTCCCCATGCCCCAAATATCATAATCATAAAAGGGGGTAACGATAAGTTTTCGGTATATAAACCTGGGGAAAACCACCTTACTCAATGGTCAAAGCTACCTTCACCAGTGATGAGACAAATCAACACTATGTGCCACCTGATAAGACACAGACAGAAGGGCACAGCATCACTTCTGTAATATTTCTACCCACAGAAACTAATTATGATGAATCATTAGCACTCCAAATCAAGTGACATTCTACAAAATGGTCTGTAATATCTAAAAAATAATGTTAAAGTCATGAAGCTCAAGGAAGGACTGAGCAACTTTCAAATTGAAGGATACTGAAGGAACAGGACAACGAAGTGTGATGTCTGATTCTGGAACTAATGCTGTTGCTTTGGGGGACCTGGCTTAACGGGAATGGGGTCAATGAAGAGTATATACCATTTCCTAGTACTACCACCGAAACTTCAGAAAATTTAAACTTCTTAAAAACATATGTTAGCAACCTTACCTCCATCATCAAAAAGCCACCAGACATCAATAGTGTTCTTTCCCTGTTTTTTCTGAAACTGTGTACTGGCTTCAAGAAGCTTTTGGTCAGCTACATTTAAAGGCACAGCAGGGCCTTTGGGTTCTGAAGGATCAAGCAGAAAAATAAGATATTAGGGAGGAGGTAAATACTAAAGTATATTTTGCTAAATTCCCATAGTTTCCTAACTTTTGTATATTCAAATGTTTATAATGTAGATAGTTGTATATATTACATCAATCATAAGGTTATAGTTGTTTACAATTTAAATATACTTTTAAAATGGTTACAGATAAATAATATCTCTATAATACCTAAACTCATCCAAATTATCTTGCCTAATTTCTAATATTTTGAAGCATTCTGAATGAAAAAGAGTCATAAAAACTACTAAAGAAAATTATGATCGCTAGATTTTGATTTTTGAAAACCTGTTTCAGGCTAACTGGGCAAATTAAGCTTATGCCCGTTCCATAAACATAATTTCTTTTGTAATCTGGTTTCTCAATAATTTATAGCTCAAAAAAATTTTTAAATGTCACATTATCTGTAATATAAAAGACAGAA
Source organism: Mesoplodon mirus (assembly GCF_964341445.2). Classification (NCBI taxonomy): domain Eukaryota; kingdom Metazoa; phylum Chordata; class Mammalia; order Artiodactyla; family Ziphiidae; genus Mesoplodon; species Mesoplodon mirus. Next base: position 78,001,648 of record NC_138980.1, read on the forward strand.
AGAAATGGGAGACATATCAATACAATCATGCAGTTATCACAATGAAACCTCTCAGTCTAAGGAAAAACTCCCTCATCTTTACCTAACTTTTGTCCCCTCAATATGTGAGGCCCAATTCTAAAGCCATATAACCACCACATCTTTCTTTGAACCACAGAAAGACTGTGGGAACTCCTAGGAAGGGCACCCATCTACTGTAGGTCTAAAGAACAATTTATCAAGGGAGTTCCCATTATGTATCCCCAGGAATTAAAAAGGAAGAAAAAAAAATAAGCACTGACTCTGTGAGCAAGCAAATGACTATAATGAAATCCCTACACCAAATTTTAAAAGCATAAATCCACAGAAGGAAGTCTGATCACTTTTGTAGAATGTCTATCATTCACTTTTCATGCTGCCATGATGTACGCAAAACATGACGAATGATTTTGCATGATGAAATAATATGGCTACCAAACCACACTGCTCCATAACTCTCACCTCTATCTCCTTCTCATAAAATTCATGTATGTTGACATGACTGTATCTCCCAAACGCAGCAGGACTGTGAGAAATATTGTAATTTTTGAAATGAGAAATATATTAGTATCAAAATTAAGGACTTGGCTGGGTACAACTGATGGTAAAGAATGCAAGTGACACTGTAAATAAACCTATTTCAGTGTCTCTACTTATCATCTAAACCATGCAGTTTAAATTTAAAAATTAAAATACTGACTTACAGAATTTGAATATTTCTGAAATACTACCATGATTTAAAAGAATCTTTGATTTAAAAGAGTTTGTCTTTGATATATCACCTTTTCCTGGGATAATTTAATGCTTTAGTTGGCCTAATGATAATTTTTCTAATCTGCATTTAATAAAAAACAGTAACATCACCTCACCATGGAAATAAAAACCAAGGTAAAGAAAGAAAATAAGATTGGAGTTAAAGAATCAACAGTATGAGAAAAAGGATTAAAATAAAATGATGAAAAATGCCTGCCTTTTTTCAACAGTGGTTGAGTTGGAGTCTTGCCATCCTCTTCCTCATCTAGATTATGTTTAAAAAACAAAATATAAGTTAATTGCCTTCTTATTAATAATGAAAATGTAACTAGAACACATTTATAAATAAAACATAGTATGAAGAAACAGTGTGAAAAATAATTAAGACTGAAGATATTTTCTACACTGAGTGTTCGGGATTTGAAAAAGCAAACATATTTTAGACTCCTCCAACAGGGCTACTGAGTAACACCCACCCCTAAATTTCATTCCTGTAAAACTGACAAAAACTTTAGAATTTTTAAACTTTTAAACTTTCATACTTGAAATCAGTTGCTCTGGCTTATAGAGTAGAAATATGATATTATAAAACTGATGTTGCAAGTAATACATAAATTTCAAACATGCCACTGCATCACTGTGCAAATGACTGACAAGGAATTTTAGAAACACTTAATAAATATATTTGGTATTTGTAAAAATTAATCACCACTTGAAATATTTAGGAATTTGATCAGAGACAAGAGTCTTTTGGTTTATATAAATGCCAGGTTATACAGGAGTGATTTTTCAAATGCATAAATTTATATATATACATATGTGTATATGTATATATATACACATATACACGTGTGTGTGTACATGCATGTATATAGCATTATGTCGGTCCATTTACATTTACATATCTATAAATATTTCCTAGGGTTAATAGTTTTCCTAATCTGAAAATTTTTTCATATTCTAAGCTGTACTATTTGTTTAAGGCACATAAAACTCCCAACTTGGACAGGAAAGAATACACTGCAGTGGGCTCTTGAGTCAGACTCCCAGCATTCCAAGATTACCTCTAACCATTCTAGCTGTGTGACCTTAAGCTAGTTACTTAACTCCTCACTTTCCTCGTTTGTTAAAAGGGTGAACAATACCTACCTCTTAAGGTTGTCATATTGCAAGCATTAATGCACTCAGCTCAGTGCCTAGCACAAAACACATATTCAGAGGGTACTCTTTCTGTCCCTCTGCATACTGCATGCGTCAATAAGACAGACAGACCAAATATAATAACTGTACCAGAATGTTTATAATTCTGAAGACGTTTAAAATTATATAAACTTTCCTATATTTTCTGTACTAATTTTGAAAATAATTGGCTAAATAGGAAATAAAATAAATGCTATTTTTGAATGCTAATTTTTATGCCTGTTATGGAACAAGAAACATTTCAACTATTACATTTAATTTAATAGTATTAAATATTACTGTTCATATAAAGTAGATATTTGATATTATCTATCTTTAATGGTAATAAAAACATTTATAAATATAACTATGGACATTCTGTATTCATTTCAAAGAGCTCAGAAATGTCAAGGAAATCTTGACACTGAAAAATGATTTAAACTAAGTTAAAGGCATTTACTTTTTTTTTTTTTTTTTTTTTGTGCGGTACGCGGGCCTCTCACTGTTGTGGCCTCTCCTGTTGCAGAGCACAGGCTCCGGATGCGCAGGCTCAGCGGCCATGGCCCACGGGCCCAGCCGCTCCGCGGCATGTGGGATCCTCCCAGACCAGGGCACGAACCTGTGTCCCCCGCATTGGCAGGCGGACTCTGAACCACTGTGCCACCAGGGAAGCCCACATTTACATTTTATAATAAAAAGATGAGTAGAAATGTACTGACCCAGTTCCCTACTCTATAAAAATAGACTTCATAAGACTGTGACATACATTAATGAGCTAATGAATGGATAACATCTACTACAATGTGAGAGGAACAGTAGATGCCTGATAAATATATTACTTCTCCTCCTATCATAGTTTTACCTGTTAATTCCTAACAGATTCCGTAAAGGATCTGTCTTAGGCAAGAGAAAAGGACAACAAATAAGAGGAAATGAAAGAATGTATACCACAAACTAAAAATAAATGCAGGAATATAACAAGAGTTATCAGAACCAGTTTATAGAATTTTGAGGTGAAATAGAAAAAAAAGATTATAATCAAGCCAGCAAAGAATTGATATGGAAAATGGGTCTCAACTAAACTCTCAACTACCACTACTCTAAGCAAACAAGGTAAATAAGGAGGAAAGAAAAAGCAACATTAATGCTTCTAAATAATCTAGAAGAGATTTCAGAGAGAGGAGTTGTCCAAGGTTATCAGTTTCAGAAAAAGAATGGTAATTATTTACAGGAAGCAAAAGTATGACACGGTTTGATGATTTACAGTGCAGATTTTTCTTGTTGCATGTCAGCTGGGAGTAGGACAGATGGAGATACTAGACTGAACAGAGGTAGGAGAGTGAGGGTGGGAGAGTAAGATTTGGAAGTCATTCCTCTTCTCATAAACATGACATAGAGATTTGTGGATGAAATTATCCCAAAGTCTCAGGAGATCTGGAAATCTTTTTGTGGCTTAAACCACATTAGCCACAAGGAGTATTTATTTCTGTAATTATGGCCCGACAGTTCAGCAGCCAAACGTAAATTGCTCATTTCTTGGGAGGAGACTACATTGAGGAATAAAATTACACTTGATTTTTTACTACATTGTTTTACCTGAACAATACCAGGTACAGTAGATATAAAAATATTCTGAGTATCTCAGCATATAAACAAAACCCCTGGTATTGAAGTATCTTGATTTACAAAAAAAATTATGTAAACTAATTTTATAAAAACCTCATTCCTTTCAGTGTTACCATATGCTAAACACACATTACTCCAAAACTACCATGTTTCTTTCCAAGTTCAGATTAATCTATGCTTCTAATTAAAATTAAGTATAAATAAAAACATACAAGAGCATGTTTAATTAACTGGCATGGTTTCTGTTCTATGATCTACTTAATACCTTAAAAATAATCATTTGTAGCCATTTTTGAAAGGCATAAATTTTACCTGAGCAACTAGAAATGAACAATACACGTTTGAGAACTGGTTACTTTGTAAGACATGCCATATAATAAAAACAATTTCTTCCAAAATTAAAACATTACCATTAATAAAATTTCTTGTTTGAATAAAAGTTACCTTTATGTGTAATGGATTTTTCACTAGATGGTTTAGAAGTATCTAAATCTGATTTTTTACTATACTCCACACTTAGTACCACATCCTTGACACCAGGAGATTTCTCTTGTGATGACAGTAATTCTTCTGTAGACATAAAGTATTCAAAATGTTATCTTTTGATAACATTGAATCTTTTAACAAGAGGACATCATGGTATAATAGCAATTAAATGACAATTTTAAGCAAAGTTTATAATTATAATGGTAAGTAAGTTTATAATGAATAATTTCTTATAAACAAATGTGACAATCAATTTTGAAATGACTATTCAACTAAATATCTTTAGCCACAACTAACTGTCAGACATTTGAATTAGGTGATGGGGAATCAGTAATGAGTGAGATGTACAGAACATAAGAATCTGGTGGACAAAAGAATGATGTATAAAATGTGAACCAACTCCACTCTAAAAGTCATTTACACATGTAAAAAATGTAGAATGTGACAAATGTTCATATACATATAAGGTGACCGACAACAGTGAAAAATTATACCCATGACTATAGAGCCAAAACTAGGGGATAGAGTTCTTTCCTAAGCTCATGGTGAAAGTGCCGTCTCTATTTTTAAAGCACTTTCTTCAGTTTTTGTTTTTTGGGAAGGAGTTAGTAAACGTTTAGCTTCCACAATAAGAAAGATTCATCATAAAGACAAACATAGTATGAAATTGATCTTCTATCCATAATCCTCATCACTGATATGTGTATATTAAGAGAAATAACAATAGAAAGTATGTAAGCCTCGGTGCCAGCACTATGCTAAGAACTTCACAGACAGTATCTTCACAATAGCCCTATGAATAAAGATGAGGAAACTGAGGCTTGGAAGTCAACAAATTTGCCCCAGCTACAAAACTACTAAGAGAAAAAGCTGGAATTTTTAAAGCATATCTGACTCTACAGCCTATGCTCTTAAGCCCTGTGCTAAAGCAAATTCCTGTCTCCAAATCTTAATGATGAATAAGGAGGCTTTCAAACCAATTCTTATGATTATAAGCACTTGAAAATATCTTCTTGAACTTCCAATCACATTTAAATCTCAGCAAATTACAGAGTGTATCATTTATTAGCCAAACTGTGATGTTTTTGAGAGTGAAAGGGAACACTACTAATAATTATGCAGAGTTAACAGGTATCCTAAACCAAAATTACTGTTAGAGCATAACAAGCATAATAAATAGTATTTTGCAAGGCCTACTCCAGAGTAAGAAAATGCATTTTCAGCAGGCCATACTTTTGTGTTACATGGATAAAGACCTCAAAGCATTCCTTTCAGAAATGCACAATACCCTTAAAGTGGTGGGGGGAGTGGGAGGATTAGAACAGTTTAAGTACGTGAACAGATGAGGAAAGTTCATTATATGCCTCTCAGCTATTTAGCCTTAGCTAATTTTGATGACCTGGTTAAATTAATTGATAAGGATAAAATATTTTCTTAAATTTACAGTATTTTTTAAGCTACCAGGAAATCATTAGAGGGTATGGAATTTTCCATAGTTTTCATAAAGTTGGCAAAAGTGCTAAGTATACTTTAACAGGTTTTAAGCTTAATGAAAAAAAAGTTTTAAAAGCTTAAGAAATTATATAGTTTGAGAGGAGATCATTGGGTGTCAGGGGCTAGAGAACAGGGAAAGGGTATGAATGGAAGCTATAATGCAGTAGCACAAGGGAGATCTTTGTGGTGATGGAACAGCTCTGTATCTTACATGAAACAACATATGTGACAAGTGAAACAGAACTACACACGTGCTTGTGTGCACATTTGTACACACAAGTGTATGTAAAACTGGTGAAATCTGAATAAGGTATATAAATTGTCCCAGTGTCAATTTCCTGGTTTTGATACAGAACTATAAATATGATGTTACCAGTGGGGGAAACTGGAGGAAGGGTACACAAATTTCTGTGAATCTATAACTACTTCAAAATGAGAAAGTTAAAAAATACACTTATAGAGTCTTTTCTGAAGAAAGAGTAAATGATATAACAAAGTTTAGTTTTTCATTATTAATATGCCTCTATGTACAAAGTACATCTTCCATAAACATGAAAATGTCTAAAATGTTTTCCTCTGACTATTTTATTTATCATGTATTTTTATAACTTTGGCCAAACTACAATCATAACTAATGTTTGTTTCTCTTAAACTTACGACTTGAATTGAATTTTATTCTATTAATAATTACTAGCCACCATTCAGGTTGGTACAAAGAGAAAATACAAACTTTGGTAGAGCCAATCAGATCTGATCTTAAAATGCCATACAATAAGTATATGACACATATTAGATAGTAAATATTAAAATTATTAAAGAATTTGTAGAATTATATATAATTTTCTAACAAAGTAATTTATATTTTTAAGATAAAAAATGTATTTCAAACAAGATTTACCTTGTCCTTGAAGATGAGATATATCCAGACCCTCTTTTAGGCGGATAACTACTACTCCATATTGTATATCAAAGGCATCACTGTAACAAGAAAAAAATTATAAAAAAATTTTTTAAATCACAAAAATTTGTCTCCTTCTCTATAAAATGAAGGCAATAGTAGATGATCTCTAAATTTACTTTCAGCTTTAAGTATCTGATTCTTATAATATGCTTTAAAAAATTACAGTGACATCCTACACCATTCCTTTTCCCCTTTTCTGTAATACCGCTAAAACCTACTTCAGTGTAGATCTTTATAGTAGTGATATTCTACCTACAGCAGCCGTTTAAAGCAGTAACTGTAGTTTTATCTATCAGAAACAAACCAAAATTATGGAAAAACAACTTTCAATAATCCCATCATAGGTAATGTAGGCTTATACCTTTAAAGCCAAGACAAATACATGAAGACAAACAAGACAGGTTCTGAGAATGAGAGCAGGTTGTAGAATATGAAGGGAAGGGATCACTTATCATTTATGAAAGAAGGGCGCTTTTCAAGTAATTCAAAAATTTTTACAAAACAGGTTTAAAAAGTAGTCCTAAGGTTATATATGCATTTGCAGACGTATTCATATGCCCTTTTAATTTTTTAAAACACAAACAGGAACATCTTATACACAGGTAAAATACATTAAAACCTTGAAGACAACTCTAAAACCAGACTTAAATTCCAGAAACTTTAGTTAAGATCATAAATCATGTAGACCTAAGTTCTTAAATCTACTGAAAGAATTTCCAGTTGTAAAACTCCAGGTTGTTCCCTGGAGTGGCAACAGGCTTAGATTTTATCCTTAATTATTATTTTTCATTATACAAGTAATCAATATTCATTATATGCATATAAAAATGATACATTAACCTATAGCTAGGCATATAAAAAGAAAAAGCTAAAAACTAATAAAATGATCAAGTTTTTGCTCCTATCGATAAATAGAAGAATGTGTTCACGGTATAATATGTCATCGTAAAAGGTCTTTTGTCATTGTTTTAAATCACAGGGAGACAATTTTGGCCTGATTCTTCTGTTGAATTTTAACCAAGGTCAAGAGAGATTCACTGGAGAAAAAATTAATAGACATGTTAACCTTCCTCTGCTGTACTGTGAAAGATCTAATTGACTATTAGAGAAGAAATAACTACAAGTACTTTAAAAAATAGTTAATAAAGTTATTGAATCAAAATCAGTTTCCTTAAAGAAAATCCAATGAATATAGCTCTTAGTCTACTTCAGACTAAAGTAGCTAAATGTTTTTGCTATAAGGTGTAGAAATTTCTATAATCTATATAATTTCTTTAAGCTATAGAAGTGGATTTGCAGTTTCAGACCCTCCATACTGTTAATACATACATAGTAAATAAAGTATACCTCAACTGTTCAAGGTATTTAAAATCACAACCAGAACATAAGTGTCACAAGATAAAAGAGTAAGCAGTATCACTGCTTTAAAATAGCCATCAACGTCTATGGTTCCAGAAACCAGAGAGCAGTATTTTACCTATCTTTAAACTGCTGCTTGACATATAATACTTGGATTAATACTTGACTCTCAGAGCAAACATTCACTTCAGTTCCTAAAAGATCAGTGTCAGAAAAGACTCCTTTCAGCGCTCCCATTATGACAAACTAATAATGAATTATTTGCAAAAATGTCACTTTTTCTATTTTCTAGGATAATTACTCCATCTCACTGGTCTTACATCTTCAAAGAGAAAAAGCATACTCTTTGGCTCAAGGCCCACATGATGTAGTCTTTCTTTCACAGTCTCCTTCTTTCCCTAATCCCCATGCATACAAAGTACAGACTACAGAATTAGAAAGGGAGAGTGAAGTGCTGTTTATGAAAAAGTTAACCCAAAGCCAAAGACCAGTCACAACCTCTGACAAACCAGCAGAGCTTGAATTTTACTAAAAACCATTTAACAATTACTTGGGGAATCTTAACTATCGTATATTTTACTAATGAATATAAAGAGATTTATGAGATCTGGTTACTTCCACAAAGATGTTTCAAGGTAGCTATGAAAACAAAAGCATTATATGTGATACAGGCAAATAATTATATGGTTCTACCAATAGATACAGTAGGAGCTCCAGGAAGGGAAATAACTCCAGTGAGTTAAGGATGAACAGATAAAAATTCACAGAGAAGTAGGATTTGAATCTGGTACTAGAGTTATTTTGCCAAATATAAATTTTTTTAAATGACAATTTTTATAAAGAAATACTTTATAAGGAGTGAACAGTTCTATGTCATCAGCATCTATGACAAGAAAAAGACTACTCTTCAATCAAGTATGATGTACTAAGAGGGAATCCTTATCCTCTATAAAACAGTGTGAATGAGATAAAGAGATTTGCTAAATAAATACTAGGAATACTAGAAAAAGTACTTTTCAAGATTAAAAACAAAATATGACAAAAATAGAAACTTTATTCTTTTTATTAAATAACTCAGTCCCAAAATACCTTTGTAACAGATTAAACAGATATGTATCCAAAAATAACATGGATAGATTAAAATCAGAAAGACAAAGTAACAAAAGGATAAGAACTCATTAGACAACCTGTAAGAAGGAAATTAAAGTGATGTAAATCAAAACTAAGCTGTCTTATAAACATCATTGGAAATACCACTGAAAAGTGAATAGTAAACTCAGAACTTAATACTTCAAGGGGGTGGAAAAGCAAACATATAAGTGCATTTTAAAAAAATAAATGTAAATAACTTCCAAGTGATTATTTTCATTCTTATGCTTCTACTAGAAGAGACTATGAGAAAGACTTCAAAAACCAGTGCAAGTTTTCAAAATTAATATTTTCTGAATCAACTAAGTTACTGAATTAAAAGGATACTTACTGAAATAAGTTTATATACATATCCACATCCCTCATATCTGCTTGCAACCAATCTTTCTTAAATCCAAGGACAAGTGTGTTTGGTTTCATACGCCCAAGACCAGCAGCCTAAAACACAGAAAAAAATACAACTTTAAACATATGCCATTCACAAAATGCTTTTTAAATGACAATATCCTCCTAATGGACAGCCTCTAAACATTTTTATTTTTAATGTTTTTATAAATTTATTTATTTATTTTATTTATTTATTTTTGGCTGTGTTGAGTCTTTGTTGCTACGCACGTCCTCTAGTTGCAGCGAGCGGGGGCTACTCTTCGTTGGGGTGCGGGGGCTTCTCTTGTTGCGGAGCATGGGCTCTAGGCGCGTGGGTTTTAGTAGTTGTGGCTCATGGGCTCTAGAACGCAGGCTTAGTAGTTGTGGCATATGGGCTTAGTTGCTCCATGGCATGTGGGATCTCCCCAGACCAGGGATCAAACCCGTGTCCCCTGCATTAGCAGGCAGATTCTTAACCACTGTGCCACCAGGGAAGTCCCTAAACATTATAAAATTGTGTACCCTTATCAGCAAAAATAGTTGAGCATCCAATACATGCATATTTATAAATTATATATACATTAATCATATTACTTATGATTAAACATACACAAAAACAGAAGATAAAATTAAACACTTGAAAAGTTCTAAATGTATATTTTGTACTTTTATGATTTATCAGAATTTTCATTTTTAGGAAGGGAAAGATGATGGAATATACTTAACCTTTCAGAAAAATCATAACAATACAGTGGTATTCCCAGTTGCATATTTTGCCATTAAAACCTAGAAGCATAAGTCCAAATTGAATACATGCGTTATTGGCTACAGTTCAGAATTCCATCAGTTTTTCTTGCAACTTCATGTAGAGTTGCAATTCAATATGCTTATACAAATATGCTCCCAGATCCAATTAATTTCTTCTTTTGTAATTTTTAATTAATTAATTAATTAATTAATTAATTTTTGGCTGCATTGTATCTTTGTTGCTCGCACGGGCTTTCTTTAGTTGCAGCGAGTGGGGGCTACTCTTCATTGTGGTGAGCAGGCTTCTCACCACGGTGGCTTCTCTTGTTGTGGAGTGTGGGCTCTAGGCACATAGGCTTCAGTAGTTGTGGCACGCAGGCTTAGTAGTTGTGGCTCGTGGGCTCTAGAGTGCAGGCTCTAGAGCGCAGGCTCAGTAGTTGTGGCACATGGGCTTAGTTGCTCTGTGGCATGTGTGATCTTCCCAGACCAGGGCTTGAACCTACGTCCCCTGCACTGGCAGGTGGATTCTTAACCACTGCACCACCAGGGAAGTCCTCTTTTGTAATATTTTAAACACACTAAAAATTCTATTCCCAAAGTTGGGTACACACGTAAGATTTTTATTTTTAATGGTAAAAGATAAATAAAACAGTTTGCCATTTTAGCCATTTTAAGATGTACAATTCAATGGCATTAATTACATTCACAATGTTGTACAACCAACCCCGCTATCTATTTCCAAAAGTTTCTCATCACCCTCAAGAGAAATTCTGTAAACACTAAGTAATAACTACCTATTCTTTCCTCCCTCCAGGCCCTGGTAACACCTAATCTACTTTTGTCTCTATGAGTTTGCTTATCCTAGATATTTCCTATAAATGGAATCACACAATATTTGTCCCTTGTGTCTGGCTTATTTCATTTAGCATAATGTCTTCCAGGTTCATCCATGTTACAGCATCTATCAGAACTTCTTTCCTTTTTATGGCTGAATAATATTTCATTCTATGTGTATACCACATTTTGTCTATCCATTCATCTGTTGATACATGCTTAGGTTGTTTCTATCTTTTGGCTACTGTGAATAATGCTGCAACAAACACTGGCCTACAAATATCTGTGTGACTCCCAGCTTTTAATTTCTTTGGGTATATGCCTAGGAGTAGACTTGCTGGATATACAGTAATTCCTTGTTTAGACTTTTGGGGAACCACTAAGCTGTCTCCCACAGCAGCTGTATCATTTCACACTCCCACCAGCAATGCAAAGGTTCCAATTTCTCCACATCCTCAGCAACACTTGTTAGTTCCTGTTTGTTTGTTTACTTAATTACACACATGCTAGTAGTGTAAAATGGTATCTCACTGTAGCTTTGATTTTCAATGCTCTAATGACTAATGATACTGAGCATTTTTTCATGTGCTTATTAGTTATCTTTATTTCTTCTTTGGAGAAATGTTTATTCAAGTTATTAGCCAATTATTTAATTGGGTTGTCTGTCTTTTTGTTGCTGCTTTAGGAATTCTACATATATTTTGGATATTAAACCTTATCAGATATATGATGTAAAAAGATTTTCTTCCATTCTGTAGATTGTCTTTTCATTTTCTTGATAATGTCCTTAGATGCACAAAAGTTTTTAATTGTGATGAAGTCGAATTTGTTTACTTTTTTGTTTTGTTGCTTGTGCTTTTGCTGCCATATCTAAGAATCCATTGCCAAATTCAAGGTCATGAAGATTTACCTCTATGTTTTCTTTGAAGAGATTTATGGTTTTAGCCCTTATATTTAGATCTTAGATCCATTTTGAATTAATATTTTATGTGCCATGAGGTCACACTTAAGTTTTTATAGGTGATATACTTAAATCATTTTTTGTGAAAGATTAAATTAATTCAAGTACTTACCAAGTGCTGACCATGTGCCAGACACTGTTGTAAAGGCTCGGGAACAAAAGAAATAAGCCTAACTGTGTAAGTTTACATTCATTTTCAAAATATTCTATCCATGCACAAGTTTCTTTCAAAAAATAAGATTTTTTTTTTCACTCTACTATAAACAATGCTTTGCCCTCAGGAGACAGATAAAGAATATTTATTTTTATTTTAAAAACTGTTACATAGCAAGGTAGTCACTAACCACACAACATAATTTTGATTTTTTTTGTTTTTTTTTTTTTGGTAAAAGAAAACCAAGAAATATCTTCAAGTTTTATTGTTTTTTAATGAAGTAAGCTACAAGATGACCAGCAACTTCTTGATGGAACAAAATACTGTCAGAGTTACTCCCTTTCTCATCACAAACTTTGGTCACAATCTTATTATAATTAAAAGGTTTTATTTTTATAAAATTAACAGTAACATTCTGAGGTACTCTGTGCACTTCTGTTTTCAACTTCATTATCGTAATAACTTTCCCTTGAATGACTGAGTAAAGAAATTTCACACCTATCAGTCATCCTAAATCCTTTGTAAATTCTAATCAAAGTACCTATTCAGTTAGAAGTAATGTTTTCAGTTTCCATAAAACATCATGTGTTTTAAAGAAATAACATTACTGAAAATATGTCTCCTCTGGAACATATTCCTTTTGGCTCATAGAAAATCAGTTCTTCGTGGACTTCCTTAATTGAAACTGATAAAGCACAATGCAGTCATCTGAAGCTTATTACAAATAGCTTCACTTTCAATCAAAACATTCTCACTTTGTTGTTTTTTTGAATCGTTAGCAATGTTTTCTGTGAATCTTCCCCCAGAACTTGCTGACAAGAAAGGCATTTAGTTTGTTATAATATTTTTCTGTGTATGTATCATCATAACCATTTTTTACTGTAGCAGAAAGAACAACTCTTTCCCCAATAGTATGTGGCTTTTTATTTCTGTCATGACTATTAAGTAAAAACATTTCCAAACATCATGGTTATCTAATTTAGTTAAGTACTGCCATGAGATTCATATTTAAGAATTACTAACAAGAAATGAAGGAAACAAAAGCAAAGATCAATAAAACTAAAAGCTGGTTGTTTGAGAAGATAAACAAAATTGATAAACCATTAGCCAGACTCATCAAGAAAAACAGGGGGAAGACTCAAATCAATAGAACTAGAAATGAAAAAGGAAAAGTAACAACTGACACTGCAGAAATACAAAGGATCATGAGAGATTACTACAAGCAACTATATGCCAATAAAATGGACAACCTGGAAGAAATGGACAAATTCTTAGGAAAGCAGAAATTTCCGAGACTGAACCAGGATGAAATAGAAAATATAAACAGACCAATCACAAGCACTGAAATTGAGACTGTGATTAAAAATCTTCCAACAAACAAAAGCCAAGGACAAGATAGCTTCACAGGCTAATTCTATCAAATATTTAGAGAAAGCTAAAACCTCTCCTTCTCAAACTCTTCCAAAATATAGCAGAGGGAGAAACACTCCCAAACTCATTCTATGAGGCCACCTTCACCCTGATACCAAAACCAGGCAAAGATGTCACAAAGAAAGAAAACTACAGGCCAATATCACTGATGAACATAGATGTAAAAATCTTCAACAAAATACTAGCAAACAGAATCCGACAGCACAATAAAAGGATCATACACAATGATCAAGTGGGATTTATCCCAGGAATGCAAGGATTCTTCAATATATGCAAATCAATCAATGTGATACAGCATATTAACAAATTGAAGGATAAAAACCCTATGATCATCTCAATAGATGCAGAAAAAGCTTTCTACAAAATTCAACACTCATTTATGATAAAAACCCTCCAGAAAGGAAGCATAGAGGGAACTTACCTGAACATAATAAAGGCCATATATGACAAACCCCCAGCCAACATTGTTCTCAATGGTGAAAAACTGAAACCATTTCCTCTAAGATCAGGAACAAGACAAGGTTGTCCACTCTTACCATTATTATTCAACACAGGTATGGAAGTTTTAGCCACAGCAATCAGAGAAGAAAAAGAAATAAAAGAATCCAAATCAAAAAAGAAGAAGTAAAACTGTCACTGTTTGCAGATGACATGATACTATACATAGAGAATCCTAAAGATGCTACCAGAAAACTGCTAGAACTAATCAATGAATTTGGTAAAGTAGCAGAATACAAAATTAATGCACAGAAATCTCTAGCATTCCTATACACTAATGATGAAAAATCTGAAAGAGAAATTAAGGAAACACTCCCATTTACCACTGCAACAAAAAGAATAAAATACCAAGGAATAAACTTACCTAAGAACAAAAGACCTGTATGCAGAAAACTATAACACAGTGATGAAAGAAATTAAAGATAAGACAAACAGATGGAGAGATATACCATGTTCTTGGATTGGAAGAATCAACCTTGTGAAAAATGACTCTAATACCCAAAGCAATCTACAGATTCAATGCAATCCCTATCAAGCTACCACTGGCATTTTTCACAGAACTAGAACAAAAAATTTCACAATTTGTATGGAAACAGAAAAGACCCTGAATAGCCAAAGCAATCTTGAGAAAGAAAAATGGAGCTGGAGGAATCGGGCTCCCTGACTTCAGACTATTTTACAAAGCAACAGTAATCAAGACAGTATGGTACTGGCACAAAAACAGAAATATAGATCAATGGAACAGGATAAAAGCCCAGAGATAAACCCACGCACATAATGGTCACCTTATTTTTGATAAAGGAGGCAAGAATATTCAGTGGTGAAAAGACAGCCTCTTCAATAAGTGGTGCTGGGAAAACTGGACAGCTACATGTAAAAGAATGAAATTATAACACTCCCTGACACCATACACAAAAATAAACTCAAAATGGACTAAAGACCTAAATGTAAGGCCAGATACTATAAAACTCTTAGAGGAAAACATAGGCAGAACACTCTATGACATAAATCACAACAAGATCCTTTTTGACTCACCTCCTAGAGAAATGGAAATAAAAACAAAAAATAAACAAATGGGATCTAATGAAACTTAAAAGCTTTTGCACAGCAAAGGAAACCATAAACAAGACGGAAAGACAACCCTCAGAATGGAAGAAAATATTTGCAAACGAAACAACTGACAAAGGATTAATCTCCAAAATTTACAAGCAGCTCATGCAGCTCCATATCAAAAAAACAAACAACCCAATCCAAAAACGGGCAGAAGACCTAAATAGACATTTCTCCAAAGAAGATATACAGATCACCAACAAACATATGAAAGGATTATCAACATCACTAATCATTAGAGAAATGCAAATCAAAACTACAATTAGGTATCACCTCACACCGGTCAGAATGGCCATCATTAAAAAATCTACAAGCAATAAATGCTGGAGAGGGTGTGGAGAAAAGGCAACCCTCCTGCACTGTTAATGGAAATGTAAATTGATACAGCCACTATGGAGAACAGTATGGAGGTTCCTTAAAAAACTAAAAATAGAACTACCATACGTCCCAGCAATCCCACTACTAGGCATATACCCTGAGAAAACCATAATTCAGAAAGAGTCAAGTATCACAGTATTCATTGCAGCTCTATTTACAATAGCCAGGACGTGGAAGCAACCTAAGTGTCCATCGACAGACGAATGGATAAAGAAGATGTGGCACATATATACAATGGAATATTACTCAGCCATAAAAAGAAACGAAATTGAGTTATTTGTAGTGAGGTGGATGGACTTAGAGTCTGTCATACAGAGTGAAGTAAGTTAGAAAGAGAAAAACAAATACCGTATGCTAACATGTATGGAATCTAAGGAAAAAAAAACAAAGTTCATGAAGAACCTAGGGGCAAGACGGGAATAAAGACACAGACCTACTAGAGCATGGACTTGAGGATATGGGGAGGATGAAGGGTAAGCTGTGACAAAGTGAGAGAGTGGCATGGACATATATACACTGCCAAACGTAAAATAGATGGCGAGTGGGAAGCAGCCGCATGGCACAGGGAGATCAGCTTGGTGCTTTGTGACCACCTAGCGGGGTTGGATAGGGAGAGTGGGAGGGAGACGCAAGAGGGAGGAGATATGGGGATATATGTATATGTATAGCTGATTCACTTTGTTATAAAGCAGAAACTAACACACCATTGTAAAGCAATTAGAGTCCAATAAAGATGTTAAAAAAAAAGAAATTGCTTTAGCATATTATGCTAAATCCATTAAAAATAGTCATTAAATGTTACATTAATTAAAGAATGTTGTTGACAATGGAAATGTATAATAAAATATTGGCTGAAAAAAAGCATCACTGAACAAAAATGCAGACTTTTCGCTTCATGTTCTAGATGGTTTTTTTTTTGTTTGTTTTTGTTTTTTTGCGGTATGTGGGCCTCTCACTGTTGTGGCCTCTCCTGTTGCGGAGCACAGGCTCCGGATGCGCAGGCTTAACGGCCATGGCACACGAGCCCAGCTCCGTGGCATGTGGGATCTTCCTGGACCGGGGCACGAACCCGTATCCCCTGCATTGGCAGGCAGACTCTCAACCACTGTGCCATCAGGGAAGCCCTAGATGGTTAGTTTTTAAAGGTTGAGCTAATAGTGATGGCTTTAAATTATCATTAGTTAATTTAATATCATGGCATTAAATATATGTGTGTATATATATTTGGAAAGGGGCTACAGGACTTGGGTATAATTTATATTTTAAATACTCTTATTGGCAATGTTATTTCGGTCTACATTTTTTTTAGAAAATCAAAAAAAAAATTGCTGTTTACCTCAAAATGTGGCTAACGAAGAAGAGGAAAGGTTTCAGAAACACTCAGCATATATTACAGGATAATTCTAGACTAGCTTTGCTCAGGAAAAAAGATAGTTATAGCTACACTAAGACTAAATGAGATCTACGTGATTTAAAGGGCATCATGATGTAATCTGAATTTTTTGTAAAAACAAGAGTTTTTTGCTAATTTAAAATGAATGTTTAAAATTGGATTCACAATCAACTGGCTCCTGCCTTAAAAAAAAAAGGAAGAAAAGAAAAATCCATTTAAACAAAGAAGTTAGCAGTGTTAATGTCTTACTGCCAAAGGGCTCCATAAGCAAGTTGTTGACAAGACTACCTCTCCTTAAAACAGTGAATCTCTAAATAAATGCTTATGATTATAACTAATAACTAGACAAATGAAAGGACAAAAAATGAAGTCAGAATGTAAAGTATAGTAAAACAAACCCATCTAAAACAGCACCGCTAGAACTATAAAATAAGTCACTGTATAAAGAAATCAACGTACAAAAAACTATTTTGACAAAGATTATAAACCTCTAACAGACATAAAGGCATTTGCCACTTTATGTAACAGGTTTCGAGAAGGTTCGAAGGAAAGAGAAATACACTCAGTGGCAACTTACACTAAAATTTCAGTGATTAGTTCTAAAGAGGCAATTCACCTATCTGTAAGGATAATTTAAACAGTTCCTCAGACAGCTCTGCCACTGGAATAAACCATCTCCTGGGCATCTTTGTAAAGGGAATAGCACTTGTCAGGTTTATAGGGCAGTCGCAAAATGACACTGTTCTATGTATGCTCCCTTTGCCCCACACTGGTGAAACTGTCATGACCCACGGGGGTGAGTATGTTAGGTAGAGGAGAATGATAAGGAGGATGGTTCCTAACTCTCGGCCAATTTACGATATCATCATTTATACCACAGAAACCCTCGAGGGCAGTGGTTCTCAAAGTGTAGTGCCTGGACTGGACCAGCAGCAGCAGCGTGATCACCGGGAAACTTGTTAGAAGTGCAAATTCTTGGGCGTCACCCTAGACCTACTGAATCACTGTAAAGATGGGGCCCAGCAGTCTGTGTTTTAGCAAGTCCACCACGTGATTCTGATGCAAGCTGAAGTTAAGAACCATTGCTGTAAGTAAATATTTTCATTTCCTTCATAACATTTATTAAATACATAGAGTAGTTATCAAAATATTCCTATAAACTGCACAAAAGCAAGCAAGATTTACCCACTAGAAACAACCTTATGACCAGGGGTAGCATTCCATTTGAAATATTTATATATTTCATCTACAAAAGCGAATAAAGTAATAAATAATCATGTATCCACCACTCAGCTTAAGAAAAACTTCACAAATACATATCAAGTACCCAATGTATCCTTTTCAAGATCTCCTTGTATTTTTACTATATATTCCGTTATCTAGGCATATATACGTATGGATTTTTAAGTTACATATTTTAAAAAATTTACAATATCTTCATATTACTCATGTTCTTATTTTAACTTGCTATTTTCCTTAACGTTTCTGTCTGAGGTTTATCCTCATTGATATGTATAGCACCTTTTCACCACTATATGGAATTCCACTGCATGATTATGCCACAATTTTCAATAATGTGATTAATGGCTATTGAAGTTACTTTAATTTCCTTTTCACTGTAAGAAATGATAGTGCTATGAAACTTCACATAGCCTTCTTCACATGTGTAAAATTTCTCTGTGGTATACACTTAAGAATGGAATGTCTCAGGATATCCACACTTTTCAAAGACGCAGAATACTGCCAGGTTGCTGTCCCAAGTGATTGTCCAGTCTACATTTACTACAGCAGTGCAAAGATTTCCAAGTGCTCTACACCATTTCTAACACTTGATATTGGCAGACCTGATTCTGATCAATCTGACGGGTATGGAATAAAGCTGTACTGTGGTTTTAATTTTTACTTCTGTCATTTAGGTTTCCTCTTCTTTGCATGTTTTTTGCTATTCTTTTTTTCTCTTATAGATTTAGTATTTCTTTATATATTGTGGACCATATTCTTTTGCTGGTAACATTATCTTCTTTAGGTCTGTGGCTTCATTTTTTGTTTTCATGCTTTCTTTAGAAGCACAGTTTTATACGTGTTAACTAAAAAATAATTGGTTTCTTCTTCATAATTCAACTTTTTGTGTCTCATTTAAAAACTTCTTCCCTAGTCCAAGATCATAAAATCATTCTCTATTTTCTTCTAAAAGCTTACAAATTTTGCCTTTCATGTTTAGGTCTTAAATCTATCTGGAAATTTTTTGTTGTTTGGTCTTTATAAGGATGTGTTATATACTTTTTTCACATAAATAATCAATTATCCCAGCTCATCTTTTCAATGTCACCTCTGTCATGTATTAAATTTCCTATATGAGTGGCTCTATTTCTACTCAGTTGAATTGTCTGTCTCTACTTCAATACCACAATGTCTTAATCACTATAGTTTTATGCTAATAAGGCTTTATATCTGGCAAAGCAATCCCACTCCCACCCCTTATTATTCCTGAGGATAGCCTAGGCTATTCTTAACCATGTGCTTGTCAAGTTTTAAAAAACACAAAACAGAAAGGGCCCAGTGACAGCACTGAGTCCCCCACCTCTACTTTAACAAAGCAGCTCCACAATCGACACAGTCAATGGGCTTTTGCTTAAGCTTTCTTTTGAAGAAAGAGGTTCCTATAAAAATAAGTTGGCAAACACTGTCTCCCTACAACCTTTAAGGGTTGAAGAAACTGAGTTTCTGAGAAGTTAAATAACTTGATTGGTCCAAAATCCATAATAAGGAAGTAGCAACGCTAGCATTTAAACTTAGGACTGATTCCAAATCCCACATTCTGGTTACCAGGACACACACAAAACCAAAAGAGAAGTCTAAGTTTAGCACCAGTAAAATAATAGTGAGAAATATAGTAGGGAATTCAAATTTTTAAAAAATTAAATAAGGCCTGCCATTACTTAACACAACAGGGAGTAAATGGGAACTATCTTAGGAAAAGGACAGAAATAGGCTAAGATAATTCACAAAGAGGTTCTTCACTGTCAGCCAACAGCACAGTATTTCTGTAACTCTCAAATTATACAAATTGTAGTATTCTACTTCAGTAAAGATATTTTAAAGATGTATGATTTCTATTAATGTGAATAATGAAACCTGGAATAAAAAAGTTTTTGAAAGCTTACACAAAACTAAAATACTGTCATTTGAAAGATGTAACAAATTTACCTGCATCAAATATTGTGCACCCTCTCTCAAATCATCTGCATGTACTGGAGCATAAAAAGCCTTCGTTTTGTTTTTAATAAGCCATCGCTGATATTTGGCTTGATCAATGGACATCTCTTTCATAGCTTGTCTTCGAGGGCCCTTTAAGGTAAAAATATTAATAATGTCTTTAACTGAAAGGTAATCTATTCCCCTTTTATAAAAATCCTCCTGTTATCTTGGTTTAAACAAGGTGTCTAAGCATGGCGGTGGGGGGAGAAGGGAAGTATAATGATAGCGTTTCATTTTCATGTCAGTGAATTCTTTCCAATAAAGATTATGAAGAAACAGTGTTGATGGAACAAAGACACAGAGGGTGCCAGTAGAAGGAAGAAGAGGAGAGGAAGAAACACAGACTTTGAAAAATAAATGTTTTGATACTAGTAAATGAAAGAAATTATAAATTATTGAAAATAGAGAAGAGATTACACAGAGAAAAATAAGAGCCTTCTGTTTTTCTATGGAAAGTTTCCCATCTTATTTTTTGTTTGTCTCAAATGTCTGAGTTGTTAATTCTCAGAAACCTAGAAGTATCATTACAAGTCAAAGTGAACTATATAAATACATTTTTTCTTTGTACTTCTGTTAAACGATAACATGACACAAGAAAGGAAATGAGCTTTTTTAACTTGCCATTCTATTTTGATCCTTGTAAGCAACACATAAAATGTGTTACATGTTTACCTAAACTGTATTTTTAAAAAATCTAAAAATAAGATTAAAAGTACACCCTAATTATACATGAATAAGACAAGGAAAAGTACAATTTATCTTTCCTAGTAGAAAAATTTCCCCTTTGTAATTTCTTATGCTCAAGACCCCAACCTGAATTCATCTATGTGGAGATAAACTGTGAAACTCCACAGGTCCTGAGTGGAGTCAGTGTCTCAGTGTGTTCTTCCACTACCCTACACACACACACACACACACGTGCATGCATACTCACTTTGCTACTATACAAGTAGAAGATCAACTCTAGCAGGGGCTGGGACATAGGGCATATAACACGCATTTCTAGCACCAAAATAAAATGAACAGTAGAGCCTGGGAGATAAGTTAATCTGGCAAATACTCCAAATCCTTATGCAGAAAAGGTAATCCATCATCTAGTAATTGTTTTCAATAGCCAAGATGCCAAAAACAAGAAACTACTTTTGGATGACCGTTTACCCCTATTTTTAATAATTTCCTTACTCATGAATAAAACTAAAATGAATGAGCAATTAAAGTGTTTGAATTTGGAAATTCAGCATTGACTCTACTCTTCTTACATATCAGATACTAGATATCTACCATGATTTGTCCACCTCCTCCAGCTCTTTTTTTTTCTGATAAGTATATGTTCCCAGTATTCTCAGGACTTTATGAGATTTATCAGCAAGAAAAAACACATACTGAATTCCATTTAGGTTCCTTAGTTATCGGGAAGTAATTTTTCTTAGCCAAAGCAATATAGCTTGCTAAGACCTACTCAAATTATTTCAAATCTAGAAAGCTCCACAAATTACAAATGATATACACAGAGTGAAAAATGTTTTAATATAGAAAACAAAACTAGTACTTACCACATGTACATGACCACAGATCATCAAACCAACATTTTTTGTGAAATCATGAACAAGATGAAGTAAAGCTGGGCGTGAGTTTGGAGCACCTGTCATAACAAGACACTGTGGCCTAATTTAAGATTAAAAAGAAAGAGAAATTTAGGGTTTTGATAACATGGACATGATTTTAAGTCGCTTCTCTAAGAATATATTATTACACTAGACACTCCTTTATGCAGCTGTCCTCAAGACAGGCCACAAGATTCTCACAGAAGATGACATAACTAGGGTTCCTTGGTACATGAGAAATGCAGAAAAACAAAACCTCTGAACAACCATCATACCAAATGTCCTAAATTAATATGTAATATTATACATCAAGATTCTGGGAGGCACTACAGAAAGAAATGACCATGCTGGTTAAAAACATGTAACAACTTTTCATTTTATAAAGGTGATAAATATTCCAGTTCTTTCACAGAGTCCACAAAACTTCCTGAGAGCATGGCCTTGCCTTCATGTAAAAAAGAGGTCACTTTCCTTCTTAGCTTGATCACATCATACTTACTTCTACTTTGTAATATCAGCCTTCCCTAATCTAGTTTAATTTTAATGACGTCCTATGAGTAAAACCACCTGTGGCGAAGAAAAGGTTTCTGTTTGAACTAAAAGTTTTAATACTAATTAATTATGATGAAAGCCAAAATTGAATTCAATTGCCTTTGCAAACACAAAACAGTGGCAAGACTTTCATGTATTTTTAACTCTTGATTTTTGTTGACGAGAAATAAAAATCAACCTTGTTTGAGGAAAAAAATTCAGGTATCTATTTTATAAATTCAAACAGATTCAGAAAAAAATGTTTTTTAAAAAATTTTTGATTATTTTTTAAAATTAAGTTTTATTGGAGTATAGTTGCTTCACAATGTTGTGTTAGCTTCTACTGCACAGCAAAATGAATCACAACAATGTGTATAATTAAAACAAACTTTAACAAAAAGCAAATAGACTAAAAATTCTGACTTACCTACTAAATTGTTAGGGTAGTTCCTAACTATACTTATAAAATAAGCAGGAAAACCTGAATAAAGACCTAAAAATGGTACTAACTCATTCAGAATTTTAGCAAGCTATCTGAAAAGCCAGTTCTGCTTGGGGGAATTGCTTTGGGGCAATCAAATATGAAGTCCTCCTCTAAGGCCCAGACTGCTAGTCGTAGTCCAGTCTCTCCACCTGAGCTTTAGCAGGCTACATGGCTCCCCAGCTAAACATTGCATTTCCTAGCCTTCCTAGCAGCTAAAAGTGGCCCTATGAATGATTTCCAGCCCGTACGATGTCCCTAATTCCTTGTCCTGTCCTTTAAAAAGGAAGCTGGCCACCCTCCATACTTCTTTCCCCTTTCCTGTAAGCTAGGCCATGGCGGGGTGGGGGGGTGATGTCTTTGACCACATGGATAGAAAAACACATCCTAGGGAATGGCAGACTGAAGATAAAAGGAATGTGGAACTTGAATAACCAAGTGCAGCCAATCTGCTTACCAACCATGAGTATCCATTCACCTCTGGACTATCACATAACACTGATATCTACCTTGTTTAGCCACTTTATTTTTTCAGCTTTTTGTTATGGTAGTTTAACCTATTACTAATATAACCTATTACTGAGGGAAAGGAACTTGTAGTCCCTATCTATACTATCAATAAATAGTAAACACACCACAAAGGCATAATTTGGGTATAATTTTATCATTCCAAAGAAAGGTATAGAACAAAATATATTAGGGATTACTTCTAGTAACAATGACAGAGTATGAACAGCTGCCTTCATCTTTACTCCCTCCTTAAAAATCTCCATAGTATGATGGGACTTTTTAAGTCACCAAAAATATGGAGAACAGGATAGGACACAATAGCATTGAAATTTTGAAAGCCAGAAAGCAGATGGAAGAAAAATAAAGGATTTGACAAATCAGGAAAAGGCTACATTACAAATGAGCATAAGAGAAAACTATTAAGCCATCTGATTTTACACCTAAGAACCATCAAAATGCCTAGGACTTAGAGGCAATAGATGTCTTTGGAAATGGCAGGGGCAATATGTTAAAGAAACTAAAATAAGAAGGACTGATTTAAAGTTTGCATAAGAAGCACCTAGATGAACCCAAATCATTTCCATCACTATGATGGGCAACTGTCCCTGTCCCTCTCCAATCCTGTTAGGCTAGGGCTTATTTGCTAGAGAGACCACTGGTCTGGGAGCATAAACATATGTCCCAGACCTCTGGTCTGAGGGCATAAGCAGCTACTTTAAGTAGGGGAGTTAGGAGAACATTTACTATATGCTGAACCCTGAGATCTCTGAGCTGCCTTCCCACTTGGCTCTCAAAACTCTGGTAGCCAGAACTTTATCAACAAGCAGATTAAAAGATTCTTTTCTGATAAATCTAATCAGATCAAAATAGAAAACCTTTAAGATGACCTAAATTTCTTAAAGAACCAGAAAAGCCACATTAATCTACATTAAGGGCTTCACTGACAAGCCCCACCCACCAATGCAGAACTTCCCTGGCCCGGGATCACAGATACTTAAGACAACGCTAAATCTAAGAACCCAAATTAAAGAGGCAGGAAATAGTGAGAAAGACACTTCAAGGAAATAGAAACTATGAAGTGAAGAAAAGAAAATCTTTTGGCAAATTTGATGAATGCTGAGATAGTGATAAACAGAAATATAAATCGGAAAAAAAATTTATTGCCTACATAGAAAACAAAAAGCCTGTACAGGAAAAAAAAAAAAAACAATCATAATTTACTACATGGCTGGGCTCTTGAATCATGCTTAAAATGTCATAATATAGGGCTTCCCTGGTGGCGCAGTGGTTGAGAGTCCACCTGCCGATGCAGGGGACACGGGTTCGTGCCCCGGTCCAGGAAGATCCCACATGCCACGGAGTGGCTGGGCCTGTGAGCCATGGCTGCTGAGCCTGCGCGTCCAGAGACTGTGCTCTGCAATGGGAGAGGCCATAACAGTGAGAGGCCCACGTACCGCAAAAAAAAAAAAAAAAAAAAAGTCATAATATAAATATCAAGTCTACAAAATAATGACATAAAAAATACCCTGGGATGGTGGGGTAAAGGGAAGGGTGCACATGTGTGGTGGGCATACGTGGATGAAAGAAATCAGCAGATAACGCCTGAAGTTAAAACTCAAACAATACAACAAGACAAACACTCTTTTTGGGAATATGAAGTAAATATTACACGATTCAGTTAAAAGTGGTTGCCTGTGGCGTGAGAGAAACAGGGATTTGAGAAGTGGGGCAAGTGCTAATTTTCATGACAAACCTAAGTTTTTCCTCTTTAAACTATGTTCATGTATAATTCTGATAAAAATTTTAAAACACTTATTAGAATAAAATTTTTTTAAAAATTTCCCCATTAGTATAATAAGCCAAAGCAACAGTTTTTTATTAATGGCAAATTAACTCTGACTCTTGGTCATACTCTCAGTTCTGGAATACAACTTTTTACATAAAGGAATGATTTCAATTTTCTGCCATATTTGGCATCAACTAGTCAAAATGTTCAAAATGTGCTGCATTTAAAGTTTTCCTCCCAGGGCTCTCATTTCTTTTTCTTTTTCCAGTTTCTCTCTACTCCAAAGCTGAAGATCTGTGGCCTCTGGAAAACTTTCATTCTAGAAGAAAGTTGGGGGCAGGGCAGGGGGGAGAACCCAAAGAATTAACAAAAAGATATACAAAGATGTTTCTTCCTGGGGGAAATTTGGTAGAGCACTTCTTTTCTGGCACGTATCCACTCTGGAAGTTTTCTTTAAAAAAGATTTTGCCTTTTGGTTTACTGAAACAAGGAATTTATTTCTGTGATTACTGTGCAGAAGCCAGTGAGAAGTCATTACTCATGACTGTGGAAAGTCACCTGTTCAGAACCAGGCTTACATGAACAGTATGAGAATGGCTGTCTAATGATCTATTGTCTAAAAATGGCAAGCCTACTTACAGCTTGGTATAAGTAATAATCTATAGTTTCTAAGAATCTATATAAATAAACAGTACTCCTGGATTTACAACAGTGCTTTAGTAACTGAATCTCATCAATTATTAGAAGCATGTTAATTAAGGAATAGTTTTTAAAATGATAGCTGATAAACTATTATAAGATAAAATATAAAGTAATTTATTGAGAAAGTAAGAAATACTCTTCACTCTAAGGCATTGATTCTTTATCACTAAAACTGGTTTCCAGTACCACAATGAGAATAAAGCCACTAACATGAAAATATTTACTGCCTTAGTAAAATTGCAAAAAGGGGATTTTTATGAGTTTTATCCTCAGTGGTTATATAACTACTGAGTCCACAGAGGGGAAAAAAAGTTTACTTTATGATACTTACTATTTAAAAGTTTTCAAAATGAGAGACCTCCAAAACTTTCACAACATTTTTGCAGGGTAGGTGATAATTTATCTCTTTGTAAATTTTTTTTTTTTTTTTTTGCGGTACGCGGGCCTCTCACTGTTGTGGCCTCTCCCGCTGTGGAGCACAGGCTCCGGACGCGCAGGCTCAGCGGCCATGGCTCATGGGCCCAGACGCTCTGCAGCATGTGGGATCTTCCCGGACCAGGGCACGAACCCGTGTCTCCTACATCGGCAGGCGGACTCTCAACCACTGCGCCACCAGGGAAGCCCCTCTTTGTAAAATTTTGATAACAAGAAACCTCAACCTTGTTTTTGAATAAACTGCTCAAATCAAACCAGAACAAGAAACAATACCCTATGCTTTTAGAGAAATTTTCATGAAATATCAGCATATGAAAATGTTACTGAACAATAAAGGAAGAACTGATTGCCACCTAAGACAAAATGTTTCTATGTTACCTTATGACTTACCTGAAGTTTTTCACATGGTCTTCCACTCCAGAAAGACGAATCGAATGCTGCAGTGCATTCAGGTAAGTCAGGGCTTGTGTGGAGGATCCCCAGTTCACATCTGTGGAAAGACAGTATTCATGCAGCAGCTTAATACCGGTTGTAACAAGTCATCAATAACAAGTACTTTCACATTTAAAAAGTCAATTGCTAAAATAAACTATTGTACTCAGGACTTTCAATAGTTCAAGTTCCTGGCATGAAATTAAGACAATGCTAATCTGAACTACAATTACATTTTTTTTTAAAAAGTACAACTTAGAAAAGACTGGGATGATAGGGCTGCAGACATGTTGTGCGTGCAACTCAAAATGAGCCTTTTACAAATAAAACATTTAAAAATTACTGCTTATATAGCCAAAGGTCTAAAAGGAAAGAGGCAGTTCTATGATTGTTATAAAGTACTATTTATAGTACTGAACGGTTTAAGTTATTTGAATAGGCAAATTTTACCTCTTACTGAATAAACAAACAGTCTGGACACAAATGATGATTTTAGACATTTGTTACTTTAGAGACTTAATAAGTGTATTAGAGAAATAATTGTTTCTGAGATGATTAAAACAGTATCTTCTTTGTCCATTTCATTTCTAAAGCCACCATTCTAATCCAAAACTTCATCCTCTCATACTTGGATTACAAAATGTGATTACCTGGTTTTTTGTAGGTAACATAAATGTAAAGTCCAAGAACTATCACATATGTTAGCAATGCAGCCCACCAGTTAATGACAAACATCACTATGCAACAAAGAATTGCTCCAAGTAGTGATATCCACATGTTGTAGTATTTGAAGGCAGGGCGCCATCCTACCAATAACAAACAAAATAGATAAATAAAAGTCACTTGGATACCTCATCTGCTTTAGACAGTGGTACATACGTATGCACAAAATAAATTTCTCTGCGACTGCTACACTGAAAGGTCTTTAAATGTGAACTATAAGGCTAACTGTAACTGAAGTCATAGACCATTACTAATCACAACATCATGATTCTTGACAGCCATGAAGTGGGCACATCTATTTATGTCCACATTACCCTATCTTACTAGTTCTGTATTCAAAAAATTCCTTACCAAAAAAGTATAAATCAACCTACCCCTAGAGAAGATTAAAACATTAGGTTTCAAATTGAGTCCTTAATAGTGTGGTTTTATCTTCTGTGTTTTAGCAGGAGACACATCTATATCCTGATGAATGTATAAAACAATTCAAACAAACTGTTCTTCAGAATCATTAAAAAATTAATCTACTTGCTAGAAAAACTGTGAGTTGACTAATGAAACATACCTTCCCATTTGGGGAAGTATTTATGAATTAATAAGCTCACTCGAAAAACTGTTGAAGACCGTGTTTTAAAATTTTCATTCATAGGTAATTCCAGAGCCCAAAATACTATTTTTAAATCATTTCAATAAAACTTATATTCTTTTCTAAAATTAAACTTTTAATTTTGAGATAACTGCAGATTCACACAAAGTTGTAAGAAATAATACACAGAGATTCCGGGGACCCTTTACCTAGTTTCTCCCAATGATAACATCTTGCAAAATGATATCATGATATCACAACTAAAATATTAATACAGTTAAGATAAGGAAAAGTCCAACACAAGGATCCCTTGTGTTGCCCTTTTATAGCCACACCCATACCCACCTCTAAAATTTATATTCTTAAAGTAAAAACTGAAGCTAAGATGTTTGTGTCCTAAGTTCCCATACTTTACCTTTCCTTTTCTGAGAAACTTTTAGACCCTTAGAAGGAACAGTGCTTTTGTTCCTTATTTCCTTCTCTGATGTCCAATTGCTATCATGGTTTATAACAAAACCCATAAAAAATGTATATGGAGTAATTTTTCAGTTGATAAAGACCCCTTACATTAGAACTCCAGAGAACTCATTGTGTTAAAAACATTCCTGGATAGGTTAACTATATCATAATAATGTTCTTAGAACTGAAATAGCAATCAGCTAAATAAATAATAAAAACAGAAAAAAGCAAAGTAATTCTTTCACAGTGTCAGAATTTAAAATTAATGCTATTTTAAATTCTTTGAAGACAAGAAACAGACATTATTTACCAATAAACTTCATGATAAAGAGATCTTTGAAGACTCAGTTTGACTCAACTATAAAGGCAGAGTGAAGCACTAGTGAGCTAATTCTCCACATGCCATCTTTTAAAATGTGTTAAAGTTTTGTTTTCTTGGGCTTCCCTAGTGGCGCAGTGGTTAAGAATCCGCCTGCTGGGCTTCCCTGGTGGCGCAGTGGTTGAGAGTCCGCCTGCTGATGCAGGGGACATGGGTTGGTGCCCCGGTCCGGGAAGATCCCACATGCTGCGGAGCAGCTGGGCCCGTGAGCCATGGCCGCTGAACCTGCGCGTCCGGAGCCTGTGCTCCGCAACGGGAGAGGCCACAACAGTGAGAGGCCCACGTACCGCCAAAAAAAAAAAAAAAAAAAATCCACCTGCCAATGCAGGGGACATGGCTTTGGTCCAGGAAGATCTCATATCCACGGAGCAACTAAGCCTGTGCACCACCACTACTGAGCCTGCACTCTAAACCAGCGAGCTACAACTACTGAGCCCATGCGCTACAACTACTGAAGCCCGCGTGCCTAGAGCCCGTGCTCCGGAACAAGAGAAGCCACTGCAATGAGAAGCTCATGTACCCCAACGAAGAGTAGGCCCTGCTTGCTGCAACTAGAGAAAGCAACAAAGACCCAACACAGCCAAAAATAAATAAATAAAGTAAATAAATTTATATATAAAAAAGTTTCATTTTCTCTAAAATCAGACATTACCACATTTACAGAACTTTTAAAAAAACGTAAAGTCACCTGGAGATTTTGCAAGTGATGCATGAAATACTGAAAAATTGATCAACGCATATGATGCAAGGAAGAAGTTAGAGATAATTGGAGCGATAACATTCAGTTCAGCTGCAAAAGAAACATGAAGCATATTTAACTGACATATTAGACCTTTTTTTAACTCTTCAAAACTATGAATTATTTCAAACCTTTGGATAACAGCATAATGAATACTCCTACGTCCACAAACCAGATTTAATGAATTTTGCCATATATACTTTATATACTTTTCATTGTCAGAAATCATACCTTATGTACACAGTAGAAGCCCTCTTTATACCTCAACTTATCAAAGTTGGAATATTCTTTCCAATGATATTATTTCATTTTACTACACACATATATGGTCCATAAGCATTGTGTAGCACTGTTCTGGGTATTTTAAAAGTTATGTAAATTATATCATACTATATTATCATTCTGCAATTTGTTATTTTTACATTTATTATATTTAGATTCATCCATATTAATATATGAAAACCAAGTTTATTCACTTTTTTACTGCTGAATATTATTCTGTAGTTTCACTCTTCTGTTGATAGGTACTCAGGTTGCTTTCATTTATCACTATTATAATTAATGACACTAAGAATATTCTTTTATATGTGAGTTTCTATAGGGTAAAAACCCCTAAAAAGAACTGTTGGATCATAAGAAACTTAACCAAATACATTCTTAGATAACACATGAGAGTTAGTTTCCAGTAGTATAATCAGACTTTTAATAAAAGTCCAAGGTCTTCTTTAGCAGTGAAAGACCCATTAGCTTCCTTATGATCAGAGGCAACAGTACCAAAAAGTAGATCGGTGGAGGTTCTACCTTCATGAAAGACACTGGAATCCTTTTCCTTATGCTATTATCATATTTGTTTTAGGGACAAGAACCTAAGAGTTCCCTCTAGCCCTAATGGAGAGTTAGTGATGGTAAGAATTTTAGCAAATATTTAACAAGTGCTATTATTTGCATTATTTCTAAACACTCTTTCCTTTGATCAAAAAGAAACTAACTTAGTATTGCCGGCAAAGTAACATTTTGTTTATAATTTAACAATTCAGTGTTGACAGTTGATACTATAAATGCACCAGAATCTACATTAGCGTACATTTATAGACTAACCAATTAAGATGAATCCAAGTGCAATTAAGAATGTTAAGATGTAGCCACGAAGAGGTTCATTATTTTTCCCATAACCTTTAGCAAACATCTGGAACGCTGGGTAGATGTTGTCCTTACATAAGGCCTAATGAAGAAATGTAAACATTAAAATGAAATATATTGAAATAAGACATACAGATCTGCTTACAGTTACAATAGGTTAATCAGGAATGGAACCCAAGTTTCTAATTCCTGGTCCTCTTTCTTACCCCTCATGCTGCTTCACCTACAAACTGTAAAGGAGATTCAAACATTTCTAGCATCAGAAAGACAGGAGGTTTAGAATACACTGAAGTTTTTATCCATTTTATTCCACCCCAGGCTGAAATTCTTATATGAATAAAATGTCAAAGGAGCAGGCATACACAGAAGAAATGTGGAACCTTGAGAAGTATGACAGACGTGTGACCTATTTTAAGAAAACCAAGTCCAAATCCTAGACTCAGAACAAATGAAAATCCTAATTATAAAACATAATCACCTTTCTTAAAACAATACTGAAAATAATTTTAGTAAATATTCTACACCTCTGCTGTACTAACTAGCTACAAAAAATTAAGAACAAACAAAAAGAACAAAGGAAATTAAGAACAAAGCTGCAGAATCGATATCTCATTTGTTTTAGTAATAAAAAGTATTTTCTATCCAGTATCAGCCAATTATTTAATGCTCATTAAAGGGAGACAATGTCTATCATATTTATTATTATATCTTGAGTACCTAACATAATGTATAGCACGTATTAGACATTCAAATATTCATAAAGTAAAAACATTAATGTTGGCATTATGCTAATAGGAATAAGATACTTTAATTCTTTTGATTTATGGTCTTGGACTATACTTTTTATCCTTGGTAAGACATTATGAAAATTTATGCTAACAGTATGTCCATAAAGCAAAAATTCATCACCACTTCCAGAAAGACATCTCAAAACTTACACCCTGAGAGTAGATATAGGCCAAGTGTTTATATATACATATCCACATTCATATGCATAAAATTAAATATGCCACTCTTGATATATGTGTTTGTATATGTCATATAAATATCAATACATGGGCTTGATAGAAGTAAACAAATAATTTAAAAATATTAAAAATCCCATATTTAAATATATTACCTTAACTGCCCCTTTAATAACATTTGTAATGTGAAAATACTTACCTGAAATATTTTGGGCGCACTCACAAGGGATGCTAATGCAGAAGAAAGAGTGGCTGAAAAGATACCTGCAGAAATTAGTGGTGCAAAGCCTGACACCATGCTCATTACCTTAAAAAAGTGACAAAAATGGAAAAATAAGTCTTACATAAAATTCAAAAAAGAAAACAACACTTCATCTTTATTATTCCTATGAAGAACACTAATAGTAATTCTGGGAGAAATCTGATAAAAATAACAATAGTAAACAGTAATAATGGTTACGTGCGTTACAAACTTCTGAAACTGATTTACCACCAGCCCTAAATGTAAAAAAACGTTTTATTTTGTAAAATGTCAAAGGCACACACAATGGCAGAGAGAACATACTGAACTACAAAGTATCCATCGCTCAGTTTCAACAGGGCCAATCTTTTCATTATTGTGAATTAAACCCCAGATCTCATTTCATGCATAAATGTTTGTGTGTACCTCTAATGCGTAAAAACCTTTAAAAACTGTAACTACAAAGTCACTGTCACAGCTTAAAAACTGGGTAATTCCTTAACAGCATCAAATACCCAATCACATTCAAAATCCCCCAATTATTCCTCTTTTCTTGCTTTTTAAGTTTGTTCAAATCAGGATCCACAAAAGGATTACATTTACATTTGGTTGATATGTCTCTTAAGTCTTTTTCAATCTACAGGCTCACCCTTTCCTTTACATTTTATGATTTTTATGTCATTTCTCCTAGAGAAACCCCATGCTCTGGATTTTGCCGACAATCTCCACTGCCTTGTTTAACTTGTTCCTCTCACCTCTATTTCTAGTCAACTCGTAGGTAGGTAGATCTAGACAAGTTGATCAGACTGAGGTACAAGTTTTCTGGCAAGAATATTCCAAGGTGGTTTGATATACTTCTGTCAGGAAGGTTGTTTCCTTTTTTTAATGTTAAGATAGTAGATTGGTATTGTGGTTATGTTTTTTGTTTGTCTTTAAAGAGTACTTATTTATTAAAGCTAAAAGTAGAAATATCCAGCTGAAAGGATCTAACTCCAGGATTTGCCTCTAAATAATCTAGGAAGTGGGGAGTCATAAATAAAACAAAATTAGTCATGCACTGATAACTGATGAACTTAGAAAATGTGTATGTTAGGTACATTATATTGCTTTCTCTATCTTTGTACATGTTCAAACATTTCCCTGTGATGAAGTTTAAAAAAAAATGGATCACTAACTTAGACAATGAGAAGGCAATCAAATAAATCCAAACAGAGGAGCACAATACAAAATAAATTGCCTGGACTCTTCAAAATGTCAACATCCTGAAAGGTTAAAACAGGCAGGCTGGGAACTCCTCTAGATTAAAGAATTTAAAAATAACTAAAGGCCATGTGTGACACCAGATTGAATCCTGGATCTGAGAAAAATTGATCTGGGACATTACTGGAAGAAGTGAGGAAGTATGAATATGGAATATATATTTAGACAACAGTATTTCATCAACACTGAATTACTTGGGTGGGAAAATTTACCATACTTGTACAGAATGTTTTAAATACTTCAATCTGATTGTCATGCTGTGATGTCTATAATTTATTCTCATGTTTGAGGAGATAAATACTATACATATATATATAAAGATAAGGCAAATGGGGCAAAATATAAACTACTAGTAAATACAAATGAAGGGTAGGTACACAGGTTTTCATTGCACTGTTCCTTGTGAACCTTTGAAATCTGTCAAAATATTAAATTGATTTGGAAGAGTTGTTTAATGGATTCAGGTACTGTCAACTTGATCTATGCATTATAAATTTTACCAGTAGCGAATGATGATCACCATCTAGATTCATTACTTCATTAGTGGAGATTTACCTCTCATTTATATCGACAAAGAACATGCCAACTGAGACCAAGGAGATAAGGAAATCAGGTTTTAGGCTGTTTATTATACACTTGCCTATAATTTAATATTAAGCCTGATGTAAAACTAGCTCTGGGCACAATCCCTGGCCATAATACCTAAGTCTGATTTCATGTATACATAAACCACCTTGTTTCACTTAAATGTCTCTCCCTGCATCTTTCAGAAGATTTAGGTTTAAACCTGAAGAACATATTTAAGAGTTTTAAGAAACATTAGCATTGACTTCTCTGAGAATCTCCGGGAGAGAAAACTCATTGAAAAGATGATTTTCTATTCAGCCTTTTAATACCAATTTAGTAGTTACATACACATGATACATTTTTCATAATCACTATGTTTACAGTTATTATTTAATGCTAGATTATCTAGCATTGCCAAATCTGTCCTTAGGGAAGGAGATTATAAAGGATAGATAAGGTGGACCAAGATAAAAATAAGCAGACTTGATTTCTGTTATATATACTTATCAGATAATACAAAATTCCATGTCTGTCTGTAATGCCTTCAAAGTTAAGTAAGTACAAAGGCAGGAGGTAAATGAAGAAAAAAGGGGAGAAAAAAGAATATGATACATTGGTAGATTAAGCCAAAACTGACACCAGCAACATTACATACAACCATAACATTTCACCTTTCATGTTTTGAGGAAAAGATTCATTTTCTTTTCTTCCATCACCTCTAAATTAAGATAAATAATGCTCCATGCTTAGCATCTAGAAACTATGCTTCTATGATTTGCCAAGTTTCCTGTTTTCTAGTTATATATTTATCCAATAACCTTTGTGTTTCACACCATTTTATGGTAAAATATGAGTAGCAAGTAAATGAAATGCATTCAAATAATAGTAACATCAGTGTTATCCAAAATATATAGTGGAAACAAAGATGAAAAACAAAAGATGGTCTGGTCTTTAATAAGGGGGGGATAAAAGACAAAAGTCTAATAAAAAGTTTAAAAAAAGTGGCAAGTAAAACAAATGGTGAGATTTTGCGTGGGGAATGTGTGTGTGTTGACGATTTAGGGTTCAAAAAAACGTTCATGGGGACTTCCCTGGTGGCGCAGTGGATAGGACTCTGCGCTTCCAATGCAGGGAGCCTGGGTTCGATCCTTGGTCAGGGAACTAGATCCCACATGCATGCTGCAACTAAGAGTTCTTGTGCCACAACTAAGGAGCTGGCGAGCCGCAACTAAGAAGCCCATCTGCTGCAACTAAGACCTGGTGCAACCAAATAAATAACAATAAATAAATAAATATTTAAAAACGTTCATGGAACTGGGTTTGAAGAGCAGACAGATTTGGACATATAAAAAGAAAAAGCCAGTGCATTCCAAGCAGAGTGAAGCACCAAATAAAGCAACAGAGTAGGGTAAGTGTGTGCATGTATACATATACAAACACGTAATGACTGGAGTTCAGTCTGGATAGGAGCAGTGGGACTTAAGTTTGGGTATGAAAGGCTCTGACAGAGCAAAGACGCTCACATTTTGTTTATCAAGCAGTCGTGAGTCAAAGGTTTCAGAGGACATTAAAGTGTAGAAATATAAGAAACATAAAACTAAAGAAAATTAAACATTTAAGAAAAATAAAGTGACCCTATTATATATGCATATATTTATCAACTATATACAAAACAGTATTATATAGCGTGCCTTTGTATAGATTTCATGATGGAGTCTCCACTTACATGCTCCTCAGTTATGTTCTATTCACCATTCTTCATTTTCCAAGTGACAAGCAATTGATAATTTGACAGGATTTTCTTCCCATTCTGTATTGCTTTACAAAGTATTCTTTTTAATATACTTAAATTGGAAAAGCAACTTACGTACACCAAATTCTCACACTTTGCTTGAATGAGTCCATACTTAGACTTGATAACGACAACATACTTTTGTATTTCAAGGCAACAACACAGAAATCTGACTGGCATTTTCAGTCACTGGGCAGAGACCAACATCTGTGCCTTTCATACACAGTATCAATGTCCGAATTGGCCTGAATAATTAGCTGGACATGAATACTTCCTTTCATTCCTACGATTTTGCCTAGTCTTATGACTAGAAAAAACAAACTTCTATTACATAATTGAGTTCAATATTTTTAACCACTGAAAGTGCAGTAAATTGCTTGAAACTATACAAAAGAAAATACAAATAATGGCATTAAATATTTAAGTTATATAATTTTAATGTAAAATACATAGATTCTACATAAAATGTCTATATAATGTTCTGCAATACATTAAATCCTCAACTATTCTGTTTATTATGTTTACACATTACTGGAGAAACACTAGGAAGCGAAATTTTTATTTTCCACTTTGAATTAGCAGTACCATCTATTCTATAAATTTACCACAGAATATCTTGTTTTAATCTCCTGACTTTATACCTTTGTGTTCTTTTATTTCTAGCATCCTGAGGCTTATCAAGCAACTCTCAAAATATCCTCCAAATTTTAGTGATTCCCTTTCCTCTTCTATCTAAAACCCATAAATTTTACAAAAATTTCATTTTGCTTTCAGTACCTTATAGAGGTAATAATAAAACTGATATTCTCCAAATACTTGAGCAGTAATACTAATCTTTACACAGTTCATACGTTTAATAGTTCACAAACTTCCAAGCATCCATTAAAATAATTTTATTAATCTGTTGTTCAATAGTGGTTTAACACAGCATCACTATATGATAGCCAGATCTAATTAAATAAGATTACTGATACTAATCAACACTTTTTTAAAAGGGCATTCATATATAAAGCAATTATGGAGAAACCTCAAATTAGAAAACTGAACTCAATTAGTATGGATTTAAATTGCTCAAAATAAAAATGAAATACTTAGATGTAAGTCTAACAAAATATGTACAGGACTGATATTCTGAAAACTACATAATACTTATGAAAGAAATTAAAGAAGATCTAAATAAATGGAAAAATGTAAGTGTTCATGGGTTGGAACACTCAACATAGTAAATCTATCAATCCTCCCCAAATTCATGTACAAGTTTAATGCAGTTCCTATCAAAATTCCAACAAGACTTTTTTGTAGATAAACACAGATTATTCTAAAATTTATTTGGAAAAGCAAAGGAACTAAAATAGCTAAGACAATTTTGAAAAAGAATAAAGTAGGAGGAATCAAGTCCCGATTTCAAGACTTACAACCAACTATAGAAATCAAGAAAGTATGGCACTGGTGGAGAGACAGACACAAAGATCAATGGAACACAACAGAGAATCCAAAAATAGACCCAGCACTTATGACCATGTGTGAGATGCTTTCTTGCTTTCTGAAACAGTATACTGTATATATGTACTATATCTTATACCTTATGATAAAAGTGTTGCCCTCTGGGGCCGTTTTGCCCCTGAACAGGCTCAGATTTCATTCTTTCATATTTTTCTGTTTGCGCAATTAGTTGCGTACAGTCTTTATTGATATCTGGGTATAAAGTAACAACAATCCTCCCTTCTAAGTTTTTGCTATACTCTGAATGGTCAGAGTTGATAGCAGTCTGACCTCTAGATGAACACAGAATGTCTGTATAATATAAATTTGATGCTCACCTGGAAGTTGTTCATTAGGCCATAGGAACAAGGATTGCTTTCACAAGATGAAAAGTCAAAGTTTAATTTGCAGGCTGCAGAAGTACAGTTTGTGAGCTCTGTTACAATAGTGTCATTAACGTTCCCCGTAGCATCCCGAACAACACAAGAACCTGAAGCACAAGTGACAACGAGGACAAAAAAATCACACTAAAGCTTACATTCATTTCAAAATTATATACACCCATAAAGAAATTACAGTGCTGACTGTATATACTTGCTTATTATAGCATGCATTGTATTTACAATTAAGAAAGGTTTAGGGCCTCCCTGGTGGCGCAGTGGTTGAGAGTCCGCCTGCCGATGCAGGGGATACGGGTTCGTGCCCCGGTCTGGGAGGATCCCATATGCCGCGGAGCGGCTGGGCCCGTGAGCCATGGCCGCTGGGCCTGCGCATCCGGAGCCTGTGCTCCGCAACGGGAGAGGCCACAACAGTGAGAGGCCCGCATACCGCAAAAAGAAAAAAAAAAAAAAAAAGAAAGGTTTACCTGGAACAGAATTTGGAAAGCATCATGGTCCCCAGTATTAAGAATTATTTGGAATAACGTACGACTAACAGTAATGACCATTCCTTACAGTTCATATATTCTTACTTTTGAAGCACTTTAACAATGCTTTCTCATCATATATGAGGTAAAAATCACAGGCATTACAACAAAAACTAAACAATAAAACAAAAATTAAGTTTTGAAAGGAAGAGTTTTTTTAATGACTAGACAGTCTGTATACAGTTCTTCATTCTTAAA
The DNA here is from genome assembly GCF_964341445.2 of Mesoplodon mirus. Classification (NCBI taxonomy): domain Eukaryota; kingdom Metazoa; phylum Chordata; class Mammalia; order Artiodactyla; family Ziphiidae; genus Mesoplodon; species Mesoplodon mirus. The sequence continues at coordinate 78,039,740 of NC_138980.1, forward strand.
TTTCTTCTTCGAACTTTCAGAGTAGTGTTTGCAAAACCATCTCCTTAAAGGTACTCCTGAGACCACTGGAGGTTGAGGGCAGAACAGAGAGAGCCCTATATAACCTTAAAGCAGCTATGCTTTTATATTTCATATTTTGATGTTCTCCATCAGAATTGTCTGGGGAAAAAAGGTTCCACTGCTTGAGCTAGTTACACAATTACTAGTGTAGAAGTGATCTTTACTGACTCCACTACTGAATATCAGGGAGAAAGGGCTACTCCTGTTGCCCTAGTGTAGACAGAATGAAATGACTATGAGGGCAAGCATTATTGGAGCATCAGATAAAAACAGAAGTGTTTTCCTGCAATAACAAATTATTTCCCATGAAACATAATCAGTTATATAATTTTTTAAATTAAAAGTAAATTTTCCACAGCTAGCTTATGTATAATGTATATAAACAGCGGTCCCCAATTTTTTTGGTACCAGGGACTGGGTTCGTGTAAGACAATTTTTCCATGGACGGGGTGGGGATGGTGAGGTGGGGTGGGGTGGTGGTGGATGGTTCAGGCAGTAATGCGTGTGATGGGGAGTGGCAGATGAAGCTTCGCTCATTCACATGCCACTCCCCTCCTGCTGTGCGGCCTGGTTCCTAAGGGGCCACGGACCAGTACCAGTCTGCGACCCGGGGGTTGGGGATCCCTGTATACAAGCATGCTAGAAACTTTTAGGGGAATACAAAAATATTTTGCTAATAAGCTTATAAATGTAACTCATTTTTTTTCAAAATGAATTTCAGGAATTTATGTATGCATTGCAATGATAAATGTAATTGAGTTACTTTTTCAAATGTTAACATAGCCCACCATGATAATATTATTAGCATTTCTAACTCTTGTTTAGTAAAATTTCAAAATTACATTTATGCAAATTAGCAGCTCAGTTTGTAAAAACATTTCTGTCATTACCTCCCATCACATGATTGAATATATGGCAAAAATAAAAATTTTCTTACTCAAATATATGGAAAATTTATATTCTGTAGTTGATGAATTTGGAGTTTGTGATTCTTCTGATTAGTACTAGACTAAGATTTATTCTTGTAGTATGCTTAAAAATTTTAACTGTAAAACCTGAATTTTAGAATTTAGATATTAAAGACAATGCTTACATTTTAAAAACATATGTTTTCTGGGTAAACTATGTACTTTCATGAATGTGTACTAAATTCAAGACAAGACAGTATCTACAGTCAATATATGCAAATTATATGTAAAATCAGTAGTTATTAAATTTTTTTCTGTACTATGTTTCAGTTAAGAACCTCCTATTATAAATAGCCTTTTAAAATTATTTATTTATTTGCTTATAAATAAATAAAACACCAAAACCCTCTTTGCCATGAAAACAATTTTTTTAAGGAAGTGCCATTATCATATGGTTGGTAACAAAATCTCTGACCTTGGACTTCCTCAACTATAAAAGATTTAGAGACTGGCTGATCACTTAAGTCCTTTCTTCAAGTTCTAAAATGTAATGATTCCATGAATGTATTAAAGTGGCTTAAAACCATTTTCATTAATTTAATAACACTTTTTATTCGATGTAGTATCTCCTGTGCATTGAAATTAGGTTTTATGGTAAAAAATGCCAGGTATTTCTTAATAGCCTTGAAACAATCTTCATACAACAAGATTACATAAAAATATAAAATAACCATCATAAACAAAAATATTCCAAAATTTGTAAAGCTCAGAAAGTAAAATGCATTTACTTCTACATATGAATTACATTTTCTGTAAATATATCTCAGTGAAATTTAAGAATCTGCAGATAAGATTTTACATAACTTTCTAGCTTACTAATTAATAGAAATCCTAGAGGAAAAACCTTAGAGCATTTAGTGACTTAGATAATGTCTAGTTTACTTAAGTATTTTTGAAAATACAAAACTTCACATCTTTTTATTGAAATATTTCTTAATTTAAAAGTTAGAAATATAATGTCATGAAAATGAATGTTCATAGTATGTACATCATTAAATTTCTGAAACACATAACAAATGTAAGGTTATTTACCTACAGATACTGCAATTCCTATGTAAACCACCGTAGTAATTAAAATGGCTAAGAGTGTTCCTTTGGGTATGGCTGACTGAGGATCCTAGAAGACAAGAATATTTTTTAAGTCTACCTTTAAAAATAAATATATGTATATCACTTTCTGTATAAAATCGATACAGCATTTTATAATACTTACTGCGAGATCACCTGAGATATTTGCTCCAGCCAGAATACCAGTTGCGGCAGGAAAAAAGATGGCAAACACAGAAAAAAAGGTCTCTTCCTCTCGAAAATCTGGCCCAAAGTTCTCATTAAATATTTCAGCTGTAGAGAACAAAATATTTTTGGCAATTAATGGATAGCAGATTAGACCATGATAATTTAGGTTAAGAATAAGTGTTTATCTAAGACCCCTGACTTTTCTTCAGCTCAAGTAACTGGTAAATTCTTGAATATTTCCTAATTCAAGTATGTATTGGTGTTTCTCTTTTTTTATATGAGGGAAACGGTTTACATTCAAAATGATTTGACCTGGTTCATGCCCCACTATTTTTTATACCTTACTAATTATGTTTCAAGCACCTCTAACTTCATTGTTATCTCTCCAAGAGGTCAAAGAAGCAAGAAAGCAGGCAGAAGAACAAAAGGGACGTAAAACTAACCTGGAACCACATTTTTCCTTACATCCAACTTATATTCTATCTATCTGTACAGCTTTCTCTGTTTCCTAGTGGTGACTTGTTTGACTTTTGAGGCTATTCATCAGGCATCCAGATAATTTGTAGCTAAGACAAACCAGGTAAAGGTCCTTTCCATTTCAACAATAATGAAAGCTTCAACTAGTCCTGCTGTTTCCATCTATTCTGATAGGCCCTGACACTGAAACAAACAATTAACAGTCATCCATCCATCCATCCATCCATCCATCCATCCCAATATTTGCGTATACACCATGTGCCAGGTCCTGTACTGGAGCCATCCAGTATCTCTAAGTACTGAGAGATCCAACAGCAACAAGCTACCTTCATGGAACTTAAGAGTATCAATGAGGAGCTACAAAATAAGTTAAGAAAAAGGTCACTGCAAATAACAGTAAATGTACTGACGGAAACAGGGTGTTGTGATAAATAATGAAACAGAGACAATCTAAGTGTGATTACAGAAGGCTAAAGAGATACAACTAAGGAGCTAACACTTAAGCTGAGACTTTACTGAGCAGGAATCAGCCATGTGATGTTCTAGGAGAAAGACTACACCAGGAATAACCAACAACATGTAGAAAGGCCCTGAGACAGGAAAAAAGTTTAGCTATTTTAAAGAACTAAAAGAATGCAAAGCCCTCACAGTAAGGGGGAGATGAAATGAGATGGAAGGGATCAGCAGGGGTGAGATTATGCAAAATTTTAATTTTATAGGAGTTTAGATTTTGTCCTATGCCAAGGTAGGTGTAGAATCACACAACTGACATGATGCTTATGTGGATGCTGCATGGACAATGGACTGAAAGCATCAGCATCTGAAGCAGGGAGACCAATTAGGAGGTACTGCAGTGGTTCAATCTAGTGATGGGAGAACAACGTACTGATTAGAGAAGGATTAGTAAGTAAGAGGGCAAGTAGAAAACACTGAGATCCTGGTTTCTTTTACTTACTAGGATGGAGAGGTCTGAGAACAGTTAGGTAGGAGGGACATCAAATAAACAACTGAATGTATACCTATATCTGGAGTTTAAAGGAGAGATGCAGGAATAGAAACATGTGAATCTCTTGAGAGCATTTTGAGCCATGAAAAAAGATATTGCCAAAGGAAAGAATACAGTTAGAAGATGCAGGACAACACTCTGTGCAACTCTGACATTTAGAGAATGGAAAGAAGAGAAGGGGTAACAGGAGTAATAGATACAGTGACCAGTGAATTAGGTAGAAAAGAACTCACTAGAACACAGTATCTGACATCAAATAAAACAAGAAAAGTATTTCAAGGAGAATGGGACAACTAAATATAATGTTGCTGAGAGTCAGACGACTAAAAAACTGCACACTGCATGTAGCAACATGTTATTGGGACCATGACAAACAGAAGCCAGTTAATAGGGGTTGAGAATGAATGAAATAAGACCATTTGGTGAAAGTAACATGGGGAATAAGTTACACACGGTCTCAAAGTATCTCTCCACAAACTACTTATTAATTACAAAGAAGAAAGTGGCAACCTAACAATAGATAAAACTCTCAGGTAGCACTTTCACCAAGTCATAAAATTTAACACCATCAGTAATGGAGAAAACTGACATCATGTGAGTCTTCTGATGTGAGGCTCTGAAGACAGACTCTTCATGTAGGGTTCTTGGCAAAAGTGAACAAGTGAATCTATGGAAATCAAACAAAACCAACTGGAGGGACTTTCTAAAAAAACAAACGGCCTGTACTCTTGAAGAATGTCAATGTAGGGAAAGAAAAATAAAAGGCTGCTGGGCGGACCAAGAGGATGTGGAAATCATGTATCTGCACAACTAGGGAACCTACCAGGCACCGGTGGGGGACCATGGACACCTAAGGGGACGGGAGGAACCCCTAGTGACCAGCTTGTGGGATCCTGGTTCCCAGGCCAGAGGTCGGGCCCGAGCTCCTGTGGTGGGAGCTCTGAGTCCAAACCACTGGACTAACAGAGAACCTATGATCCCAGGCAATATTAATTAGAGTGAGGCCTCCCAGAGGTCCTAATCTCAGCACCAAGACCCAGCTCTATCCAACTGCCTGCAAACTCCAGTGCTGGATGCCTCAGGCCAAACAACCAGTAAGACAGGAATACAGACCCACCCATCAAAAAAAAAAAAAAAAAAAAAAAAAGAAATGACAAAAATATATGTTACAGATGAAGGAGTAAGGTAAAAACCTACAAGACCAAATAAATGAAGACGAAATAGGCAACATACCTGAAAAAAGAATTCAGAGTAATGATAGTAAAGATGACCCCAAATCTCGGAAACAGAATGGAGAAAATACAAGAAACACTTAACAAGGATCTAGAAGAACTAAAGAGCAAACAAACAGCGATGAACAACACAATAACTGAAATTAAAAGTACTCTAGAAGGAATCAATAGAATAACTGAGGCAGAAGAACAGATAAGTGAGCTAGAAGATAAAATGGTAGAAATAACTGCCAGGGAGCAGAAAAAAGAAAAAAGAATGAAAAGAATTGAGGACAGTCTCAGAGGCCTCTGGGACAACATTAAACACAGAAACGTTCAAATTATAGGGGTCCCAGAAGAAGAAGAGAAAAAGAAAGGGTCTGAGAAAATATTTGAAGAGATTATAGTCGAAAACTTTCCTAACATGGGAAAGGAAATAGTCAATCAAGTCCAGGAAGCACAGAGAGTCCCACACAGGATAAACCCAAAGAGAAACATGCCAAGACACATATTAATCAAACTATCAAAAATTAACTACAAAGAAAATATATTAAAAGCATCAAGGGAAAAGCAACAAATAACATACAAGGGAATCCCCATAAGGTTAACAGCTGATCTTTCAGCAGAAACTCTGCAAGCCAGAAAGGAGTGGCAGGACATATGTGAAGTGATGAAAGGGAAAAACCTACAAACAAGAATACTCTACCCAGCAAGGATCTCATTCAGATTTGATGAAGAAATTAAAACCGTTACAGACAAGCAAAAGTTAACAGAATTCAGGACCACCAAACCAGATTTACAACAAATGCTAAAGGAACTTTTCTAGGCAGGAAACACAAGAGAAGGAAAAGACCTACAAAAACAAAAACAAAACAATTAAGAAATGGTAATAGGAACCTACATATTGATAATTACCTTAAATGTAAAAGGATTCAATGCTCCAACCAAAAGACACAGACTGGCTGAATGGATACAAAAACAAGACCCATATATATGCTGTCTACAACAGACCCACTTCAGACCTGGGGACGAGGCAGACTGAAAGTGAGGGGATAGAAAAAGATATTCCATGCAAATGGAAATCAAAAGAAAGCTAGAGTAGCAATTCTCATATCAGACAAAATAGACTTTAAAATAAAGCCTATTATAAGAGACAAAGAAGGACACTACATAATGATCAAGGGATCAATCCAAGAAGAAGATATAAAAATTGTAAATATTTATGCACCCAACATAGGAGCACCTCGATACATAAGGCAAATGCCAACAGCCATAAAAGGGGAAATTGACAGTGACACAATCATAGTAGGGGACTTTAACACCCCACTTTCACCAGTGGACTGATCATCCAAAATGAAAATAAATAAGCAAACACAAGTTTTAAATGAGACATTAAACAAGATGGACTTAACTGATATTTATAGGACATTCCATCCCAAAACAACAGAATACACTTTCTTCTCAAGAGCTCATGAAACATTCTCCAGGATAGACCATATCTTGGGTCACAAATCAAGCCTTGGTAAATTTAATAAAACAAATCATATCAAGTATCTTTTCTGACCCAACACTATAAGACTAGATATCAACTGCAGGAAAAAAACTGTTAAAAATACAAACACATGGAGGCTAAACAATACACCACCAAGAGATCACTGAAGAAATAAAGAGGAAATCAAAGAACTACCTAGAAACAAATGACAATGAAAACACGACAAGGCAAAACGTATGAGATGCAGCGAAAGAAGTTCTAAGAGGGAACTTTATAGCAATACAATCCTATCTCAAGAAACAAGAAACATCTCAAATAAACAACCTAACCTCACACTTACAGCACTTAGAGAAAGAAGAACAAAAAAAACCCCAAAGGTAGCAGACGGAAAGAAATCTTAAAGATCAGATCAGAAATAAATGAAAGAGAAATGAAGGAAACAATAGCAAAGATCAATAAAACTAAAAGCTGGTTCTTTGAGAAGATAAAATTGGTAAACCATTAGCCAGACTCATCAGGAAAAAAAGGGAGAAGACTCAAATCAACAGAATTAGAAATGAAAAAGGAAAAGTAACAACTGACACTGCAGAAATACAAAGGATCATGAGAGATTACTACAAGAAACTCTATGCCAATAAAATGGACAACCTGAAAGAAATGGATAAATTCTTAGAAATGCACAATGTTCCGAGACTGAACCTGGAAGAAAGAAAATATGAACAGACCAATCACAAGCACTGATATTGAGACTGTGATTAAAAATCTTCCAACAAACAAAAGCCCAGGAACAGATGGCTTCACAGGCGAATTCTATCAAACATTAAGAGAAGAGCTAACACCTATCCTTCTCAAACTCTTCCAAAATACAGCAGAGGGAGGAACACTCCCAAACTCATTCTGCAAGGCCACCATCACCCTGATACCAAAACCAGACAAAGATGTCACAAAGAAAAAGATCTACAGGCCAATATCACTGATAAACACAGATGCAAAAATCCTCAACAAAATACTAGCAAACAGAATCCAACAGCATATTAAAAGGATCATACACCATGATCAAGTAGGGTTTCTCCCAGGAATGCAAGAATTCTTCAATACATGCAAATCAATCAATGTGATATACCATATTAACAAACTGAAGGATAAAAACCATATGCTCATCTAAATAGATGCAGAAAAAGCTTTCGACAAATTCAACACCTATTTATGATAAAAACTCTCCAAAAAGTAAGCACAGAGGGAACTTATCTCAACATAATAAAGGCTACACATGATAAACCCACAGCCAACATCATTCTCAATGGTGAAAAACTGAAACCATTTCCTCTAAGATCAGGAACAAGACAAGGTTGCCCACTCTCACCACTGTCATTCAACATAGATTTGGAAATTTTAGCCACAGCAATCAGAGACAAAAAAGAAAGAAACGGAATCCAAATTGGAAAAGAAGAAGAGAAAGCGTGACTGCTCGCAGATGAAATGATACTACACCTAGAGAATCGTAAAGATGCTACCAGAAAACCACTAGAGCTAATCAATGAATTTGGTAGAGTAGCAGGATACAAAATTAATGTACAGAAGTCTCTTACATTCCTATACACTAATGATGAAGAATCTGAAAGAGAAATTAAGGAAACACTCCCAGTTACCATTGTAACCAAAAGAATAAAATACCTAGGAATAAATCTACCTAGGGAGAAAAAAGACATGTATGCATAAAACTATAAGACACTGATGAAAGAAATTAAAGATAATACAAACAGATGGAGAGGTATACCATGTTCTTCGATTGGAAGAATCAACACTGTGAAAATGACTCTACTACCCAAAGCAATCTACAGATTCAATGCAATCCCTATCAAACTAACAATAGCTTTTTCACAGTACTAGAACAAAAAATTTCACAATTTGTATGGAAACACAGAAGACCCCGAATAGCCAAAGCAATCTTGAGAAAGAAAAATGGAGCTGGAGGAATCAGGCTCCCTGACTTCAGAATATACTACAAAACTACAGTAATCAAGACAGTATGGTACTGGCATAAAAAGAGAAATATAGATCAATGGAACAGGATAGAAAGCCCAGAGATAAACCCACGCACATATGGTCACCTTATTTTTGAAAAAGGAGGCAAGAATATTCAATGGAGAAAAGACAGCCTCTTCAATAAGTGGTGCTGGGAAAACTGGACAGCTACATGTAAAAGAATGAAATTAGAATACTCCCTAACACCATACATAAAAATAAACTCAAAATGGATTAAAGACCTAAATGTAATAAGGTCAGACACTATCAAACTCTTAGAGGAAAACATAGGCAGAACACTCTATGACATAAATCACAACAAGATCCTTTTTCACCTATCTCCTAGAGAAATGGAAATAAAAACAAAAATAAACAAATGGGACCTAATGAAACTTGAAAGCTTTTGCACAGCAAAGGAAACCATAAACAAGCCGAAAAGACAACCCTCAGAATGGGAGAAAATATTTGCAAATGAAGCAACTGACAAAAGGATTAATCTCCAAAATTTACAAGCAGCTCATGCAGCTCAATAACAAAAAAACAAACAACCCAATCCAAAAATGGGCATAAGACCTAAATAGACATTTCTCCAAAGAAGATATACAGATTGCCAACAAACACATGAAAGGATACTCAATATCACTAATCATTAGAGAAATGCAAATCAAAACTACAATGAGGTATCACGTCACACTGGTCAGAATGGCCATCATCAAAAAATCTACAAACAATAAATGCTGGAGAGGGTGTGGAAAAAAGGGAACACTCTTGCACTGCTGGTGGGAATGTGAATTGGTACAGCCACTATGGAGAACAGTATGGAGGTTCCTTATAAAACTACAAATAGAACTACCATATGACCCAGAAATCCCACTACTGGGCATATACCCTGAGAAAACCATAATTCAAAAAGAGTCATGTACCAAAATGTTCATTGCAGCTCTATTTACAATAGCCCGGAGATGGAAACAACCTAAGTGTCCATCATCCGATGAATGGATAAAGAAGATGTGGCACATATATACAATGGAATATTACTCAGCCATAAAAAGAAACAAAATTGAGCTATTTGTAGTGAGGTGGATAGACCTAGAGTCTGTCATACAGAGTGAAGTAAGTCAGAAAGAGAAAGACAAATACCGTATGCTAACACATATATATGGAATTTAAGAAAAAAAAATGTCATGAAGAACCTAGGGGTAAAACAGGAATAAAGACACAGACCTACTTGAGAATGGACTTGAGGATATGGGGAGGGGGAAGGGTAAGCTGTGACAAAGCGAAAGAGAGGCATGGACATATATACACTACGAAACGTAAGGTAGATAGCTAGTGGGAAGCAGCCATATAGCACAGGGAGATCAGCTCGGTGCTTTGTGACCACCTAGAGGGGTGGTATCAGGAGGTGGGGAGGGAGGCACAAGACGGAGGGGATATGGGGATATATATATGCATATAGCTGATTCACTTTGTTATACAGCAGAAACTAACACAACATTGTAAAGCAATTATATTCCAATAAAGTTGTTAAAAAAATAAATAAAAGGCTAAGGCACTGTTTCAGATTAAAGGGGACTGAAGATTATATAAAGAACTAGTTTTTAAAAAAGGAGATTGAAGAGACATGACAAGTGAATGCAATACAGGATCATGGACTGGATCCTGGAACAGGAAAAAAAAAGTCTCTACATAACCTTTATAGAAGCAGTTGTAGGGACTTCCCTGGTGGTGCAGTGGTTAAGACTCTGTGCTTCCAATGCAGGGGGCCCGGTTTCGATTCCTGGTCAGGGAGGTAGATCCCACATGCATGGTGCAACTAAGAGTTCACATGCCACAACTAAGGAGCCTGCCTGCCGCAACTAAGACCCAGCGCAACCAAATAAAAAAAAAAGCAAGCAAGCAAGCAAGAAAGAGTTGGAAAAATTTGTACATGAAAAATATGTTATATATAACATTATGCCAAAGTTAAACTTCCTGAACTGTCCTTTTCCTTAGTAGATACACACTTAAGTATTTATAGGTAAGAAGTCATGATTTCTGCAACTTCTCTCAAAAGGTTTAGCAATCATAGTAATAATAATTTGATATGAGTGATAAAACAAATGTGGCAAAAAAGAACATAAAAGTGTGAATTTTTTGTGAATGTAGGTAAAGGGTGCAAGGAATTCATTTATTTTTCTATAAATTTATTTATTTTTATTTATTTGTTTTTTGGCTGCATTGGGTCTTTGTTGCTGCACGTGGGCTCTCTCTAGTTGCGGCAAGAGGGACTACTCTTTATTGCGGTGTGCGGGCTTCTCATTGTGGTGGCTTCTCTTTGTTGTGGAGCACGGGCTCTAGGCACAAGGGCTTCAGTAGTTGTGGCTCACGGGCTCTAGAGCACAGGCTCAGTAGTTGTGGCGCACGGGTTTAGTTGCTCCTCGGCATGTGGGATCTTCCTGGACCAGGGATCGAACCCTGTGCCCCGCATTGTCAGGCAGACTCTTAACCACTGAACCACTAGGGAAGCCTCCAAGGAATTTATTGTATTAATTTTTCAAGTTGTCTGTAAGTCTGAGTTTTTTTTTGAAATAACAAGCAATAAATGGGAGGTAAGGATTTGAGATATTTGTCTGTGAAAGGGGCCTGGAAAGTAAGGTGGTAACTGGAGAATAAAAGACCAGAGATAGTATTTTCAAGGATGGGAATTACTAGAGCAAGTATGTAAGCTTATACAGAGCTGACAGTTTTGATGCAGGGAAGCAAGTAAATTACCAAAGGATAAATGCCTTTGAGAAAGTAAAGGAAATGGGATCTAGATCACAGCAGAGGCACCGGTCTTTGGCAAAAGGGAGATATTTCTCATATCAAAAAGGAAAAAGGAGAAAATGAATATCCCTATTAGGTAGTCATTTGAACTGACAAGTTAATTAACATAACCTGTTCACTGCAGACACTACCTTAATAAAAGGAAGGCCAAGCAGTATCAACTGCTAAAAAGGAAAAGTCATATTCCAAAGTGTATTTAAATTTATTTACCTCAGATTGAGATAAGCCCAGATGTGCTATTTGAATAGAATATAAATTATTACTATACTAGATAAGGATGGATCTGAAAAAAAGGAAATGAAAAATATGGCCTAGCAGATATTTACAGATATTTTACAATCAATTAAAGCCATAAACAGAAAATACATATTAGGAATATTTTTAGAAATAACCATCTACTATAATTTTAGAAATAAAGGTGGCAAAAAAAATGTTCAAAAATCTATAATGTAAAAAAATTTAAGTAGAAAACATTCATAATTAGAAGAGACGTCACAAATACAATTTATGAGAGAACGAAATACAGAAAATTATCTAACTAATAATACTAATCTTCACTTCTGGCATGCCTAAAAGACACCTCTTCCCCTAATTCAGGAAATCATGATTAGACATTTAGTGCCTGTTTTCAGAAGTAGGCATAAGCGCTAGTTACCAGAACAGACATCACACTATCAACCCAGGATGAGTAGGTAACATTATTGCAGGCAGGTGTTCTTGCTTAAGGTAAGAACCTTGAAACAACTCTTATGTGAAAACTGCCCAGCCAAGTCAGTGTCAGACATAGGCCAAACCAGTGCGACTCATATATGTTCCAAGGACAGTGTGGTGGTACCAGTCGGCAATTAGATTAAGCAGCTGACACCAGAAGGTAAATCAACTAGGTCTCTAGGATCCAAAATTTAGTCAACTAATTTTTTTCCAGTAAGACTTTCTGAAGGAAGAAGTGCATTGATTTCTTGTACATTCTGCATCTTTTCACAAATCTGAATGTGTAGCTCTGGGCTAAACAACTCAGGAGAAGTGAAGCAAGGCTTTTCCTTCTAGGGCTTCAAAACAAGGAGTTTTTGTCAATTTAAGACAGACACACCTATTACCCTAAGTGATAAGCACCTCTGATGCTACTGCAACTATTCTTTCTGGCTTCCATTCTACCTTGCAGAGATAGGTTCAGAACGGCTGCTCAATGGAGGGAGTGGGGAGAAGAGGAGATGCAGAAAGACACTTTAGGAAACAATAACTGACAAGTAAATTTCACCTGTAGTGAAAATTAGATGCAGACTGAAAGAGGTTATGGAAGATAAAAACTGGAAAATTCTCACACAATTAATAATGTAAACTGTAGAAAAACTTAGGTTGCAATTATACCAAGAAACTAATATTTCTAGTTGCTTTCACAGTCTTAGGCACTTTTAGATTGTTGTGTTTAAATACAACTAAAAGAATGAAAAAGTGATGTTAGAACAAGACTTACAGTTTCAGTAACAAATTCTCCAAATGAGAAGAGAACAAAAGCACTTTTCATCAATAGCACTGATTTCTCTACATTCTATCACCTTTTGTTGCTAGTAATCAGAAATGAAAGATGTAAATAAAAGTGATTTTTTTTACCCCAATTACACAACAAACATAGAGGAACCAAACTAAACTGGACTGTCAATTACTGTTAGTCACTACACCAAACTCATTTACATTACAAACTATGTAAAATGTACTAAATTTATTTAACACTAGAATGCTATAATATGCACCTTTAAAAAAACATTCTATCTTTCTTACTTACACTTATAACCAAAGAAACCTTTGGGTTTCTTGCTCTCCAATGGGATAAATGTTCCTATGACGAAATCAGCAATAGCAAGTAGTAGAATCACCAAAAGAACAATCTGAGCCTGAAATTTTAAACATTAAAAATCAAAATCAAATATATCATGTCTATACATTAATTCAGTTCCACTAGAATATAACTTCCATGAGGGAAAGCTTCTGTCTTGTTTCCCTGGTGCCTCACACAATGCCAAGCACAAAGCAGGTGCTTAATAAATTTTTGTTAAATGAACAATCTTTAAAGAACTATCCAAAATGAATAGCAAAAGTAGGATCAGGCCATATATTTCTGAAATGAATTAAAGATGTGCATGTCCTGCTAACAAATAACACAAACTTTAAAAAATATAGACAAAAAATCACAGTACTTATATTACCTTTACTAAATCCGTCTGACATACCCTATAATTCTTTTTTTTCCTACATACTCTGATTACCTCTTAAAATGACTGTTATCTCCAAATCCTCACTACGTTGCCAAATAGAAAATGACCTTATACGTGAACTTCTTTGAAAATGGCCACTTAGGAACCTTCAAAATCTGAAAATACTACTACTACACCTTAGAACATTCCTAAAACACAAAGTCTAAAAGTTTGTACATTCAACATTTACAGATGTTCCAATGATATCACTACTTACTTTTGCCTCCCACTCCATTCCAGCTACTGAGATACCTAAAAGGATCACCACTGTAATGGCTCCAATAATTCGGATATCATTGATTTCATCTATCATAAGTATGGAATGTTCCTACAAAAAGAAAATAATAGGATGAGCAGTATTAGTTAGTTCACATAAATTCTTCAATTCTATTTGAAAGTTTTAGAACTATCACAGTGCCTCACATGTAGAAGTTGAATAAATGCCTACTTAAGGAATGAATAGAGGGACCTAGGGAAAAGGAATGAATTACTGTTTACTATTAAGGTGTCATTCAAGCAGCTGAAGACATCAAAAATATGATCAAATTATTAACGCTGCTGTATTTTATACAGACTCAAATATAAAAAAGAATTGCTAACAAGCAAGGAAAAAAATCATGATAAGTAGTACTAATAGGATTTTTTAAAGTTACAAAGCAGAAATATATTTTGCATTCATTGTGGTTAGTGAGCTCATTCTTTTAATGGTCTCTTATGTTGCATAAGGAAAAGAGATGAACACACTACCATGCAGCTGTCCAAATCACACCACTCCGTTCTAAGAGCAAAATTACTTGTGGCTAAATATCAATGACATCAAAAACATATACTAAATTAAACAATGAATGAATATGAATTCTTAATGATTACACTGCTTTCTTACTTTCTTTGGCCTACACAGCTAAGGTCAATGCCAATGCAAGAGTCAGTCCTTTCAGATGTCACACTGTACCACGTACTACAGTAGATGAACAGTTACAACCTAACATGACAACTATAGGTGTCACTCAAGGTTCCTCTCATTTAATAATACTGAATCCTATTTCACTTGTACTGCTTTAACTACACACATACTAATTACTCTTTTCAAACAAGTTCTCTTCTCAACTCCAGAGCAATATTATCAACCACTTTCTGGACAGCTCTACTTAGATATACCAAATTAGACATCCAAAACGAAAATGTTCTGCATTCTCTCTCACAGTAAATGGCATTACCATCCATCTAAATCTTCCTTTCTCTCTCTAATTTCCCATATCTCATTCATCAAGTCCACTTACTCAACTTTTTAAAAATCTCTCAAATACACCCACATCTCTCCAGCCTCACTGGTCACTGGTTTAATATTAGCCACCATCTCCTCTCAGGATAGCTACAACAACCTTTTAAATGGTCTCCATCTCCAGTTGTGATCCCTCAAATACATTCTCTATACTGTGGTCAGTATTTCTTTAGGCCCCAAATCTGATTATCATGGATCCCCAACTCCAGTCAAGGTAAGATCCAAATTTAACAGCAAATAAAACCCTTCCTGGAATGATCCTTTTTTCTCCCTCTCATCTTACATCTCTTGCTACTTGGTGCTCCAGCCATACTGAAATATTCCATTTTTCTTTTTTCTTTTTTAATATATCATACTCTACTCTTCTAGGTCTGTTTCCTTTTCTTCCCTATTCCCCTCATACCATACTTTACCTCTCCTATCTGCCTGCTAATGGCTAGACTCCCTTCCTTGGAAAACCCTGCCTTGACACTCCTCTGACACCCCACTCCTGGATGGTATACTAAGTGATCCCCCTCGTGTTGCCACGGCCCCCTACAGTTAGCCATTTCTGACACTCTATAATAAATTTTTTTGTCTATCTCTCATACTAAACGTCTTGAAAGGCGAGTTTCATGTTCCTTGCTGCTTTCCTAGCATCATATGTGGTAAGTGGCACATAAACCCTCAATAAAGATTTGGTAAAAAATGACTGGAAAAAGGTGAATTACCTTAAGCAACTCCACCACAGTTTCGGCAAATCCAACCACATACATAGCAACTGCAACAGCATTGGCAAAAGCGAAGATCAGGCCAATCGCACCACCAAATTCTGGCCCTAGACTTCTAGATATTAAATAATACGCTCCTCCTAAAGAAAAGGAAAAAAAACACACCAAAAGTACTAATGTTAGAATTTTAAATGTCAATCCTTTTAATTATACAAGAGTTCACAAAGCACATGGCACCAGTGAACACAGCAGTTAAACTCATAGGCAAGTGGGTGAGCATATTTTTAGGAAGAAACACCCAGAAAGAATTCTTTACAACCCACTTCATTCATAACAGTTCTGAACATCCAAAGAATTCTCATGTTAAATATAAAATCATCCTGCTATTTAAATCTCCTTCTCTTCTAAAACTTAGATTTAAATGGGTAACAGCCTCTTCCTCATATTCAGAGACACCAAGATTATTTCCCAATGATTTTCTAAGTAATAGTTTTAATCTTAATGTAACATTTAGATTCACAATCGACATGATTACAGTTACTTAAATTAGTGTGGTAATTTGCTGGTAATGTGAATACTAAGGCAAAAAAGAAAGTATCACAAGAAACTTAAAGGATAGCACATACTGGCACCCTTAACAGATATATTAATAGTTTGTATTCTAATAAATCCTGCCTAAATGGCAGAGTAGACAAAGACATTAAATAAGCTGTCATGAAGCAAGTATTTTTCTAACTTGAAAAACAAATTAAGTATGATGATTTTGAGCCAGTCTAATGCTTAGTTGAAGTCACTAAGAGCTTTCCTAAAATTCTAATTTACTTTTGGTCTCTAGGTCATAATCAAAACTTAGTTTTAATAATAATGAGTTACAGTAAGTTATATACATTTTCTAGACACTGATGAAGTATTTATTCTTAAGACCATATAATGAAATGCCATTAAACAGCTTAATATTTATTTCTACTGCTTTCCCAGTATAATGAAGACAAACGCAACAACAGATTCTACAACTTAATAAAGTACTAAATGTGCAAACTTTATTGTGGAAATATCTGTAATAGGTTTTGTAGTTAATTTTTATCAAGTTTCTCAAAATATTATATACTTTAAACCTATCCAACAAAACTTCCTTAGTAATTCACTTTACTAATTAATAATTTTTATCATCTTGAAAATTCTGAAGAAAAAGAATTGCAACCTGACTACTTAGTATTAGTCTCATTTTTTTTTATGAGATGAAATGACTTAAAAATTTCCCCCAAATCTTTCTGAACACTAAAAATTCTAATGGACTTATATAATGACAATTTTAATTAATCACAACGAAAATCCCTGGAATATAATTAATCACAGCCTACATTTAACAAACATGTTTTCAAAATTCATGTAAATTATTTCATTTAATCCCAATACCAATAATGAATTAAGAAAAGTATTATCTATCCCGATTTTATAGATAAGAAAATTAAGTCACAATAAAAGGTTAATTGAAATCAGTCAACCATTCACGTTTCAGTAATTGACAATACAAACTTCAGAATGAGAAATATCACCAAGAGAGCCTATAAAAGCATGGAATTCATTTGTTATGTGTTTAAAGTTTTGATTTTATGAAATTTCAAATCTTTCTATTACTAAAAAAAATATATCTTCTTTTTAAATTTTATTTATTTAATTTAACTGTATTTTGGCTGCATTGGGCCTTTGTTGCCATGCACAGGCTTTTCTCTAGCTGCCGCGAGCAGGGGCTACTCTTCGTTGTGGTACTGGTGCTTCTCATCACGGTGGCTTCTCTTGTTGCAGAGCATGGGCTCTAGGCGTGCGGGCTTCAGTAGTTGTGGCACGCGGGCTCAGTAGTTGTGGCTTGTGGACTCTAGAGCGCGGGCTTAGTAGTTGTGGTGCACGGGCTTAGCTGCTCTGCAGCATGTGGGATCTTCCCGGAACAGGGCTCAAACCCGTGTCCCCTGCATTGGCAGGCGGATTCTTAACCACTGCACTACCAGGGAAGCCCCGAAAAAATATCTATCGCAAGGGGCATTTAACATGGGTAAAGATAATGGGAAGGGAAATATGAATATTCTTTATATGAGTAAAGATAATGGGAAGGGAAATGAATATAAGTAACAAATTCTGACATTTCAGGACTATTTAAAAATCTTCTTCCAATTGGGATACCTAAACTTAAAACCTAGGACCCAGTTTCATTACTTTTTAAAAGATTTTAATTTTTTTTAAGAATAAAAAGTTACATATGAAGAATATAAAAGCATCTGCTTATCGTCCTATACTTTAAATTCCTGATGAAAAGCAAAAGTACTCTGCCCTATTTCTTCTCACTTCCATTCCTGCATCCTAGAGGTAACCAGTTTTAAGAGCAGCTTTCTCCCCCTTTTTTTCCTTAGCAACAAAATAGATAGTATAAAAGATCTACTACTCTGAAAGACTGGTCTATTTACTAATCAGCATAGAGTGGTATCAAATTAAAATTTTTATTAAATTTAAATTTTATTAAATTTTTAACTTAATTCTAGCAAGTACAATTGACTCTTGCACGACACAGGTTTGCACTGTGCAGGTCCACTTATACGTGGATGTTTTTCAAATATATTGAAAATCTTTTTGGAGATATGCGACAATTTGAAAAATCTCATAGATGAATCACACAGCATAGAAATATTGAAAAGATTAAGACAAGGTTACGTATGTCGTGAATGCATAAAATATATGTGGATACCAGTCTATCCTTACATAGGTATGAGTTGAGTGATATTTAATATAAAAGTAATGTGTTAATTTTCTTAGTGTTTTATATAACTTTGCTCTCAGAGAATTAATTACCGTTCAGTATGTGCCATATTTCCCCCCACCCCTCCTAATTAGAGAAACTGACTATAATCACAGATAAGTGTTTTTTTTAATGTTACAATGTTTATAATACTGTATTATGAATATGACTGTACTTGCTATATGCCATAAAAATTGTACAATGATTCACTCAGTGTATAAGCTAGGCTATCCTGACACAATCGTATCATTATACTGGGTTACAATAAAGCAATCATATTGCTGCCTCTTTGTTATCATTGTATGAATTGTTATACCTGTAAATAAATACAAATTTCTTTTTCCACATTAGCCTCTCTTTTTTTAATGTTTTTTTAATTTCTCATATTTTAAAAAAATTTTTTGTGGGAGGATAGCTGATTTACAATCTTGTGTTAGTTTCAGGTGTACAGCAAAGTGAATCTTTTCATATTTATCTCTAGTGTTAATAATATGTGTAACATACACTACACAGTGTTTTGTATTGTAAAAGACAATATTGATGTAGGTAGTGACAGATGATACATCTTACAAACAGATGATGTAAAACTTATGGTATCAGTACAGTACTGTAAATGTACCTTTTCCTCCCTAGGATTTACTCAATAACATTTTATTTTCTCAATAACATTTTATTTTCTCTAGCTTACTTTATTGTAAGAATACAGTATATAATACGTATATGCAAAATATGTGTTAATTGACAGTTTATGTTATCTGCAAGACTTCTGGTCAACAGTCTATTAGTTAAGTTTTGGGAGACTTCAAAGTTATACATGGATTTTCAACCGTACAGGCGTTATCAGCACCTCTAACCTATGTGTTGTTCAAGGGACAACTGTACTATTACCATTCCATTTACATATATGAAAATTAAAGCTTAGAGAAGTTAAATAACTTGACCAAGGTCATGCAAATAGTAAGGGAAGAAGTAGGCTTAAACTCAGGTCTCTCTGACTTGTGTGCTTACTCGGTACAGTAGGTATAATTAAATTATTAGCCTTTTTATTATCATTGAATAAGCTGAAGAGTATGAAAAAAATTATGATGAATTAAGAGGCAACAAAAGAAAAAATAACTTTTATTTACAAAAAATCTACTGCTCAAGCAAACATGGGAGGAAAAAATATTCTCATGGACTCTCATAATTTGGCCATAAAATGCCCTGTCTCCTGAGTGTAGAAGACATCAATGAGTCAGGTACGAGAGATACTTAAGTAATGACAATACTATATACACTGGGTTCTATTATTACTACACATTGATTTGGGGACACATGCCCCTGAAGCTCTCACTAGATTTCAAATCAACAACCAAAACACTGACTAGGTTAATCAAGAGCCATATGATTACTGGCCATAAAATAAGTCACTATAAATTTCAAAGAATTGAAATGAGACAGTATTACTGACCACAACAGTGTTAAATTAAATGTATAGACTTCCCCTAAATATTTCTAAATTATGCAACACACTTTTAAGTAACCCACTAGTAAAAGAATAACCACAGGGAAATTAAAAAGCATTTTGAATTGAATGATAATGAAAAGAAAACATATCAAAATTAGTGGGATATATCTAAAACAGGAATTACAGGGAAATTTATAGTTTTAAATTCTTATATTAAAAAAATGATACTTCAATTAGAAATAAATAAATAAGGTGAAATCAATGATCTAAGCTTCTACGTTAAGAAAGCAGAAAAAAGTAAGTAAACCTAAAGTATAAAAAAATAATAAAGAGTTAAAACCACTGATGCAGAAAACAATAAAGAAAAATCAATAAGGCCAAAATAGGCAAACTCCTTGAAAAACCTGCCAAAACTATAACAAGAACAGTAAACTGAAATAATCCTATAGCTATCAAAGAAATTAAATTTGTAATAAACACACACACACACACACACACACACACACACACACAACCATAGGTACAGGTAGCTCCACTGTTGAGGAAGAAATAAGATCAATTTTACAAAAACTGTTTCAGAAAACTGAGGATGAAGGAATACTAGCCAACACCCCTTATGAGTTGAGTGTAATCCTAACACCAAAACCTGACAAAGTTTATTACAAAAAAAAGAAAATTTTAGACAAATATTCCTCATGATCATAGATTCAAAAATCTTTAACAAAATGTTAGCAAGTAAAAAGTAGCAGAAAGCATAATATCTTTGACCAAATATATCTTTGATCTTTGTGGGGTTTATGCCACAAATGCTAGGTTATTAAGATTCAAAATATCATATAATTTGTGATAATAACAGAATAAGAGAAGAAACCCATATAACCATTTCAACAGATGTAGAAAAATCATGACAAAATTCAACATCCATTCATAATAAACATTGTCAGCAATTTAGAAATAGAACTGTCTCAATCTAACAAATGACATCTTCCAAAGCTCCATAGTTAACATCTTAATAGTGATATATTGAACTCAATCCCTCTAAAACTGGGAACAGGCAAGGATGTTTATTCTCACCACTTCTATTCACCATGGTATTGGAGGTCCTACCTAATTGAACAGTGTGAAAAAAGAGAGGGAGAGAGGAAAATACTAAAGATTGGAAAGAAAGAGTATAAACCATCTCTATTCACAGATGACATGACTGTTTATGTTTAGCACAGTCACAGAATAGAGAACCAAGATATGCAAGTCTATTGCATTTCTATACAATCATAAAAAAAATTGGAAAATGAAATTTACAAATACCACTTACCAGATGAAAAACATGACTGATGGGTAAATTTAACAAATTTAACAAACAAAACATGCAAGACCTGTATACTGAAAATATACAACACTACTGAGAGAACCTAAGACCTAGATAAATGGAGAGATATAGCATGTTTAGAGATTGGAAGATTCAATATTGTTAACATGACCATTCTTCCCAAAAAGATTTTTTATGAGTGAAATTCCAAAGCCCCAGCAAGGTTTTTTGTTTTTGTAGAAATTGATATTGCTAATTCAAAAATTTATATGGAAATACAAAGAACCTAGAAGAGCCAAAACAATTTTGAAAAAGAGTTGAAAGACTTAGGACTTATAAAGCTAAGCAATCAAAACAGGGTAGTCTTAGAATAACTGGCATAAGAGAATAAACAAACAAATCAGTGGAACAGGATACAATACAGACAATACACAGAAAACTGATTGTTCAACAACAGTACCAAAACTAATTCAACATGGAATAGATAGTTGGTTGACAAATGATGCTGGAAGAAGTGGCTATCTATATAGGGGGGATAAAAGTAGGGGAGAGAAGAACAATCTCTGTCTCACATAATGTGAGGCTATTCATAGTTAAAAATCTAAAAACAAACTATAAAGATTCTAAGGGAAAACATAGGGAAATATCATCATGACCTTGGGATAAGCAAAGATTTCAAGACAGAACAATAAAAGCACTAGTCAATAAATAATATAAATAGATAGACAGATAAATAAATCTGAGAATCTGGGCTTCCTCAAAATGGTAAATGTTTCCTCTTCAAAAGACATGATTTAGAAAACGATAAAAAAAGATGATGCAAGTCACACACCAGGAAAAATATACACGTTAGACATAAGACTTGTATCCAGAATATATTTTTTAAAACTCCTCCAAATCAGAAACAAAAAGATAACCCACTTTAAAAACTGGCCAAAGATATGAATATATTACAAGATAAGATATACAAGTGGTCACAAGCACATGAAAAGGTGCTTATCATCATCATCATTAATCATCAGGGGAATGCAGTGGTGGTAAGACACTATTAAACCTCCGTAAACACAGCTATAATTAGAAAGCTGTAACAAGTGTTGGCAAGAATGTGGAAAAACTGGTAGTCTCATATATTGCTGATGGGAGTATAAAATGGTACAACCACTGTGGAAAATCACTTGGCAGTTTCTTATAAATGAAAAGTATACCTACCCCATGAATCAAGAAGTCATTCCTAGGTACTGTCCCAAAATGAACAAGAACATACAAAACCACAAAGACTTGTACAAGAATGTTCATGTCAGCTTATTCATAATAACCTCATACTAAAAAATAGCCCAAATGTCCATCAATAGGCACTAAATAAACACATTTTTTTACTATTACAAATTTTATAGTGATAAAATGGAATACTACACAGTAACAAAAATGAACAAACTACTAAAATGGATGTATTCCAAAAACATTATGTTAGGTGAAAGAGATGAGACATAAAAAGAGTACCTTCTATATAATCCAGCCTGGGCTACCAGTGAGGAACTGATTGTCAAGAAACTTTCCAGTGTGATGGAAATATTCCGTATTTTGATTGAGCTAGATGTTACGCAGGTTTACATGCTTATGAAAACTCACAGAACTGTAAACTTAAAACCTGTGCATTTCACTACATGTGAATTTTACTTCAATAATGCTTATTTAATAAGCTATAAATCAACTGTCAACAACTAACATTTTTTAAATTGCACCATAGTCAAAATGAGATAGCAGGAAGTAATCATATATGTTAGACTTCAAAAGGAGATTTGTGGAAAGGGGCATTAACAGATACAGCTTTCACGAATACTCACAACAACTGACTTCAACTCAAACTACATAGAACCTTTAAAGTAATATGCACAAAGATAAAAAACCCAAACAACTATACGCAGGAAGGTAGGAGCAGTATTTACTAAAGTTTGACCAGGCACTCTGGATGTTTGTCTAATAACTATGCCACAAAACAGACATTTCTTAAACCACATGTGGCTCTTAAAAGTTCTCATCACGAAGAAAAAAAACAGTTTCCCTTTGGTATCTATAACATGATGGATGTTCA
Organism: Mesoplodon mirus; assembly: GCF_964341445.2. Taxonomy (NCBI): domain Eukaryota; kingdom Metazoa; phylum Chordata; class Mammalia; order Artiodactyla; family Ziphiidae; genus Mesoplodon; species Mesoplodon mirus. Next base: position 78,062,900 of record NC_138980.1, read on the forward strand.
CTAAACAATGTGGTAATTATTAAAACATATATAAGTCAAGTCATTTTATGCCCTATAAACTTGTACAGTGCTGTATGTCAATTATATCTCAATAAAAATAAAAATAAATCACACATGGCTCAATTAGCACCATATGACTCTGTGTGCTAAGGTGGACTAAATGTTTCATATTAATGTGAAAAATATTTGAATTTTTAGAAACACTAACAAACCTGTTCAACTCCAAGTTAATTTCTTTTGGACTATTTCATCTTCATTTATTGTAACTAATGCTCACTCTTAGACAAAAGTTGGACAACAAATCTTACTGTCCATTGTGATGCTGAAAAATCACAGCAAGCATGTGGTCTAGGACATCCTCAGTGACTCAAGGTTGTGGGTAACAATCTCTGAACAAAACCAAACTTTGACACACATTTTCTATCAAAATGAATTTCTTTCAAAGAGTAGCTTGAAGGCCATTCAATTTAAAATACAAACTACAACTATGAGGTAGAAAAATGAACACATTTAAAATTTAATAAAGTCTGAAAGGTAATAAGCTCCAGTTTTAAACAGTTAGTTTTGCAAAGTGACAATGTGGTGGTTAATTTTGTGTCAATCTGGCTGGGCCCTGGAGCCCAGATATGTGGTCAAACATTATTCTAGATGTTTCTGTGAGGGTGTTGGGCTGAGATTTACATATAAATTGATGGACTATGAGTAAAGCAGATTGCCCTCCATAATTTGTGTGAGCCTCATTCAATCAACTGAAGGCCTAAATAGAACAAGGACAGACACCCCCTCTCCAACAAAAGAGAATTCTATAGTAGATAGCCTTCACATGTGAACTCAGGCCCTTCCTGGATATTCAGCCTGATGGCCTTCAGATTAAACTGCAGCATCAGCTCATTCCTGAGTCCTCAGACTGCTGGTTCACTCTGAATATTTTGGACTTCCCAGCCTCTGCAATAACATGACTCAACTCCTTCCAATAATTCTTTCTACCTATGTACACTTCCTATTGGTTCTGTTTCTCTGGAGAACCCAGACTAATACATACATGATACAAGGTAAAATGCAAATCATATACCAACAAAGGTCTTGTATACAAAATATATAAAGAACTCAAAACTCAATAGTAAGAAACCACAATAAAATAAACTCAATAAATACCCTCCAAAACACTGGGCAAAAGATTTGAGTATAGAAAGAAAACTATTCAGCAATTACTCTTCAGAGTTCACCTGGTATCATTAGCAAATACTCCAGAATCCTTTATTTGTCAGAGCAGTAAGCTACCTACTTCTGTACACTCACTTAACAGTTTATTCAAAGACACCTTGTATAAAATTCTGAGGAACAACTTTAGGAATGCTATGGGGTGACGATGGATCCAAATGGATTCACAATTCATTTTAGTTATTGTTCTAGGAAATATATCCTAATACCCTGGTTAACAAATACACAACAAGGAATCTGCCTGTTAACATTCAGTAACTTTCCTCTATTCCGTTGCCATTATGAAGCCAAACAGGAAAAGGCGAAGTGACAAACATGTAATCTTCAGACCATAATTCGGTACTATGTTATCATTGTGACTGATCACTTGAATATGTTAAACTTTAAAATCAAAGACATGTAGCTCTAATTCTGCAGCAGACAATTCGGGAACCAGGTTAAAGTATTTTTAATCATTAAAGACTGGCAAAATTGAAAGGTCACCAAATGAGGCAAAGAGAAAACCCAAGCCAAATTATTTACAATTACTTGCCAGATTCACGTTTGAGTTACTTGTGGTGCATAAGTAGTGCTTTACTGAACTGAAAACACAATGTTAATGTTTAAGTCTAATAACTCATAATACAACAGTCATAGAACTGCTTTTATTCTTTTTTTTTTTTTGGCCACGCAGCATGCGGGATCTTAGTTCCCCAACCAGGAATCGAACCAGTGGAAGTAAGGAGTCCTAACCAGTGGACCGCCAGGGAAGTCCCAACTGTTATAGAACTGCTTTTTACAGCTTCTTCAAACATTTCACTGATCTGAAAAACTACAATTTGAAATAATTTAGCAATAAAAGGAAAGAGCTGAAATCTAATTTACAACTCCTTGGTTGGTAATGATAGGAACTGATAAAGTTATACAATGGGCTAAACAAAAAAATCTGACAATCAATGATAATCTGATTTTTTACCAATACAGAGACTTTCTGTCACTTACAAGATGTGAAAAATGTTAGTTTTTCCTCACTTCCAGTGGTTTGGCTTTACCTATATACAAAAGTGAGGAGGTCAATTATTTCAGAGAAAAGAAAAAGACACCAGTATGTGAAGGTAATTCTGACATATTGCAGACATTTTTAAAAGGTTTACCAGTAGAATTTGCCTAAAATTTAATTTTGTTTAAAAAAAAGGCTGTTTCATTTTTGCATAATGCAACATCAATGTTGTATGACATCAGACAATGTATTTCAAAGACCATGGTACCATGCCTAGCAGTTAGATCTCAAAAAATAACTGTCACTATTATCTGAACATAAGCTCCAAGAAAATAGGGTCTTGTCTGGCTTGCATTGTTACAAACCCAGTGCCTGACACCAAGTGCTCAACAATTATCTGTTGATTGACTGAAATACAAGGAATATAAAAATTTGATCTTAGTCACGCAGATTTCTATTGACTTTAGATTCTCAGAACTGCCCATCACAAATTTGATGTAGCCTGGGCTTTTATGTGAAAGTGTACTGACCTCTGTTTTTAATACTCCAAACCATAAAGTGGTTGAAGAACTGTTCCCTTCTATTGCTCAGTTCACATAATACACTATAATCCACAAGCAGAGTTTACATTTCCATCTTATAAAAGGTTGCCTGTGGTTGTCCTCTATTTCACAGATGAGTTGATATTCAGAGGTTAATTATCTGAGAACAGAAGAGACTCTGGTCTGTGAAATCTAGGAAATGCAGACCTGAGTGACAGTGGCTACTGGCCAGCGCCATCTAAGTTGCAGAATCTGTTGCAAGGTTCTGTAGTCCAAGGAAATTCTGTAAAATCCAAGATCTCAAGGACACTGGGAGGATTTGCAGAACAGGAAAGAGCTCTGGGCTCCAAGGTGCAATAATCTGTAGAGCCTGAATGTGTTTGCTAGGGCAGGGAGTATGCCAGTGACTCCATCAGCTAGTTGCTGGTGCTAGTTTTATTCTGTAGAGGCAGAGGACCTAGGGGATGATTCTCTAACCTGCCACCAGTAGCTTTAAATAGCAACCCCCCTTATTACTATAGTCTAATCAAGACTGAAACTCAGAATCTTGTATTTTCTAAGTTTTGACTTTTCCCCCAGAAACCCTGAATATTTCCATATTATTTTTATCCTAGACTTCATAATTGGACACTATTACATTTGTTCACAAGTTGACAGTTAATTTATATTTTTTAAAAAACTACACTTTTCTAGATTGGTACCTGTTTAATCTCTAAAATGTACTGTTAAAGCCAACGTTAAAGCTATTTAGTAACATTAAATAGCTGTGGCATAAATCACACAAACACTAGGAAAAGTACACATTTCACACACTTACATGGAGTTGGAAGTAAATATACCTCACAAAACAAGAATAAAATATTATTCAGTGTTAATATAAAAATACATGTCAATTCAGTTAACAGTCAAGATAAATAAAACAAATTAAAATGTCAAGCACTACCTCAAAATAGTTCTTTATATTAATAACTACGCACTCAAGTTTAAAAAAGGGCTCTTCAGACAGAAATTAGTAAAGAGAGCAGCCACAACCTCTCAGCAATATTTTGAGTAAAATACTTCCTTGTTAATGCCCTTAATAGTCAACTTTCAGTCCACAGAAAATTAAGATGGGTCTCCAGACATCTCTGTTCCCGTAGTATCCCTCCATTTCTCCTATCTAAGTCTTTGCACCCTGACCCTCCAGATAGCTCTAGCTCTACTGCTCTCCTCTTACGCAGCCCTTTCAAGGAAGGAAGACAAATTAAGTCCTCAGTGGTTGGGCTAGAGGGCATCCAATGCAGGCACCCTTGGTCCCATATTACTAAAAGATAAAAAGCTTATTGTGAAGAACAGCAAATAAAATGCATCTATACATTAAGTCTCTTAAAGTTTGTTTTAAACTGTAATTCCCTCTCTTTTTTGCTCCTTGGAAAATTTTACTGAACAAGGATTCCTTGTTCCAGAGAGATTCCTAGTCTGGCATTTGCTGTCATCATCCTATAGTGTTATTTAGTAAGTTCCTCTCTCCCCTGAATACTCTATGCTTCCTGAAGCTATAGGCATGATGTGATTCATATTCGATATTTCACAGGTAGTCTTATTAAGTAAAGCATTTACAAAGTTGGAATATTCCCTTTTCTTCTTCACTTATTTTGTAGAATAATTACCCAAAGGATAAATCTCTTATCAATTTTTTGCTTACAATGAGTTCAGGTAAGGAGTTTTCACTCAGAAAACTTGATTCACACTAGATTCTTTATCAATTTTCAAAATAAGTTTTAGTTCTCTAGCATTCTTCAAAGGTGAAAATGAGATTTTTGTGTGTGAGTGATGTCTGTGAACCTAGGGATTTTATGTTTTCATTTAAATCAGTTACTATTAGTAGTAGTATTGCTGTTCTATCCAAATTTAAGTCAGTGTTAGTTTCTTCAAGTTGGCTCCTTGGTCCTTTTGACGTGAAACAAGTAGGCTTTGTTACCTTCTTTACTTTTTGATGTGAAAAGATGTCTAGACTTCTCTAGTACATTTCCTATCCAGATCTGGAATCAATGCTTTCTCCAAGGTTCCCTGGTTCCTTTGAATGGAAATACACAATGTGGGCACTAAGGATGTTCACTGATACTGGGTTGGTCATTTGTTACAGGTGATTTTTGTGGACAGAGCTAAGAAATATATACTTTTGGGATAAAATGTGTGAGTCATACTGATACTTTCAATTTAGAACCATGAATACAGAATACAATGTAATCTCACCAGTTTTATACCTATATCTACTTTCTCCCTTGTGGAAATACTGTTTTTCCAAGAAACCAAAATAAATCCTGTTAGGGATCTCCAAGTCTACAAAGCAGATGGAGAACAGACACAGGGGTTTACATTTATTGCAAGAATCTCCAGGAACTTTCACTGCAGATGATGCAGCTCATTTATTATTCTATAAAGGATCAGCCATCTTTCTAACATCACTAACTGATCTAAGTGAAAAATGAATGCCTTTTAGCAAAGCTTCAAAGCATTTGGTCACTTCTTTAAATTAATGGCTTTCTCTTTTTCTATAGGTTTCATTATTTCAGCAAATGTATTTACTTTGTCATTTATGAACAAATGATAACAGAAGAATTCCAAATTGTATAATCCAATTTCTTTTTCTCTATAGTTAGTTACTCTCTGCGAACTATCATTTTGAGGGAACTCAGGCACAACTGCAACATATGGTACTTTGTTGGGACACATCTTCATGCACTCCATAATCTCATACTTCCTTGGTGTCCAGGACAGAAGACTAGATACAAGTCTCTGAGGTATTCATAAAAATATATGAAAACTACTGGTAGTATTGAAACATTAAATGGCTTTTTAGTCACAATGCAGGAAAATCTATACTTTCCTTAAGTTTGTACTCAGAGAACAGAATGGGGTTTGTGATGACACTGGGTCCATGCCCCACTCCCCTTGAGGCTTACAACCTAGATTTGAAGGGCTGAAGACAAGGAGAAATTTTATGATTTGCTGATCCTCTCAAATACCTAACACACCAACCCATTTCTCCTCCTATGTCCATTCCCCAATAGCAGTGGAATGAAATGAAGCATGGGGCACCCAGTTAAACAAGAAACCAAGAATCTCTCAGCACTGTCTGATTAATTTTTGGACATAACCACATCTTGGACCCCAATTTGCTCAACCCGGATTCAGGTACATATAAAACTTCAGCCAGCAGTGATGCAGCATCAGCATAGTCATAACTATAGATGTGAGCTACCAGCTTCCCTTAGGGCCATAGTGATCTGAATCCTCTGGTATATAAAAAAATATGAAGACGACTGGGGAAAAATGAAAAGCTCAATCTGGTTCTTTCTTTCTCCAAGTACTAATGCAGAAAAAGCAGAAATTGCATGTATATAATGTCAAATACAGATCTGCAAAATAGTTGAGGCAGATGGAACAGGTAGATTCTTTTCTCAGTTGATCTGCTATGATGAATTTACAGGAGCTGGTATACATTTTCTCTTCTTTCTCTTAGGATCTTCCCCCTCACTCCAGCTGAATGATGAGCTTTTGTTTGGAAAATGGATTTCTTTTCTTCTTGTTCTCAGGGGTCCCAAGGCCATTCTCCTGGTGTCCTGGGTGTTCTCCCTGGGAAGAGTAAAACCTCACAAGGCAGGTCTTGTGGGCTCCAATAAAATAGGCCCCAGGGTACCCAGAGAAGAGAGCTAGAGTTCAGGGCATGGATTCAGAGTCCCAGGTGTAACTCACACAAGCTATTAGACCATGAGGAAAGAACTCTGCCTAAGTTTCCTTCAGTGGGGAGGAACGAGGTTACACCTGTACAATACAAATCAAATGCAGGATGCACACCACTGATCCAAGGGCTGAAGCCTGGGAGAAGGCAATAAGGGGTGCCTTGGTGGAGAAGAAACCCAGTTAGAAGCTCCATTCTTGCTACCAAACACACTGAACACCCTGAACAATCTGAAGCATACATGTTTGTGTATGGATCAATTTAAAATTTTATATTCAAAATATTAGTTAAAAAGTACTTGATAGCAACTTTCTTGCCTATATAGAACCTGATATGTTGCTTCTTTAAGGTAAAAAATAACTAGAGATATTTTTAAATCTCAATTTATTTAGTGTCAGTAATCCAATGCTGATGATGTAAAAAGACTGAATTTACCTCCTCGTACAAATCCATTAGTAGCTATTGCCGAAGTAGACAATCCTGTGATAGTTGTCACAACAGTGGCCATTATTATTACAAGGACTGACAGACCTTTAGCAAAAAAGAAAAGAGACTTGAGAATACTTACACTCTCATTTAAACCTGCCACATCTAGAACTGGTTAGTCTAAGTATACTGAATTTACATTATAATCTATAAATTATCTTACTTTTATCTCATATTAGATCAAATCAGAATTATGAAAAAAGTGACATTAAGACAACAGTCTGATACAAAGGAGAACATAATGTAGAATGATTCCAACTGCTTGAATTTTATGAGGTTCAGAGACTACACATGCACACAGCCCTTTCCCTATTCATTCTCAAATGAATCAAGCAGTATGTCACTTCACTTACCTATTCCAGCTTGACCCACAATCCATGACAATCTAATAAAGAGCATTACTCCCCAAATGTTTAACATACATCGTACCTAGAAAAAGAGGCCAAGTCACAGATGAAAAGTAATTAAATACACAGTAAATGCTAAAGTAGCCAATAGTAGGATAATATACATTTTAAACTACAGAAGGTCCTTTCAAATCTCTTATCCCACCCTTTAACAGTTTTTTTAAAGAGCTTTATTGAGAGCTTAAATGTGAACCTATTAAAGTATAAGTATAATGTAATATATGAGTATATGTGTGTGTATGTACATTATACACACACATTTATCTGAAGCAGCAGAAGCAAAAGAACAAGAAATGCACAAGGAATATTTTAAGACTTCAGCCCTAAAAAAAGGAGTTTATGCTCCCCCTTATGAATGCAAGTCAGTTTTTTACTTATTCTTTTATAACGTCTTCACTTCATGATTTCTACGGCGTATTTAAGTATTATGTAATATCTGTCAACACAAAACACCAACTGTTCACACATCTTTCGAAAACCTACTCTTTGTAAGACAGCATCCTCAATTTATTTTTACTTTTATTTATTATGCTTGTACATAGAATATAGTCTTCCAAAATGGTAAAATCTAAGAATAGGCAAACAATACAACTCAGAGCTTAAAATACACTCTACTGATTAGACAATAAAATCACTACTAGAACTGGTATTTTTCCCTCTACTTCTCCCCTAAATGTCAATACAACTCTAAATTAGTGCTTCCAAAGTCCCAATGAGACTCTCTACTCCAGTCAGATCTTAGTGCCTATTCAAACACAGAAAAAGAAAGTAAATCTGAACCTTAATCACCTAAACCTGTCTACTGAAGCGATCTCAACACTTATTTCTCCTTTATTCTGTTGCTTGTTAACATCTATACATTTCTCTTCAAAAGACAATACAGTAGCAGGAAAGGAAGCAGGCATATTTCAGCTATATTACCTGCCCAGCTTTCTTGATTGTGTTGCTCTCATCAATTTAATAGCTTCATACTTAATGTTTGAAAAGTGACAATATGTGAGATTCAGAAGAGGTTATAAAATATAACTTAGAAGTAATCAAATATAATTTGATTAAATTAATAAATATATTTACTTCACTGAATTTAATACCCACAAGGAAAGGAGGTACAAGTTATTAATTTGGTCCTCCATAACAATCAGATAAAACAGTTTAAAAAAGAGAAAGCATTATCTCGAGAATGATGATATTAGGAAGATTGTATAATAAACAGAAATGTGTAACTCTAAAATAAAGTCTATAGGTACATACTAGCACACCCTTGATCCAGCCAAACTTCACAACTCCTTTACTTTCCGCGGTATATGTGACCACAGCCTCTCGGGTTGGTGTACTTTCTTCCCCGTTTGCAAAGCCATCCTCAAAAGGTTCCTGGTTGTAAGAGGAAATGTGAATTATGCTTAAGAATTATTTAAAAGTTAAAATCACCTGATTAAAAAAAAATCACTAAATACACTTAGTGTATTTACAAGAATCAAGGGTTTCTGAATATTTTACCTAAGGACTGAGTTTTAAAAATTTAATTATCATGAAACCCATTTTAATAATTTAAAATTTTAATTACATTTTGGTGGTATCTGGAGAACACAAAGAATACTATTTTCTAAGTACAGGCTAACCAGGTCAGTCAATTCAGACCTTGTCTCTCCAGCCACAACTTTATATTGCCTGGATGCCACCCTTCCCCATCTGGACTTTCAGTGTTAACAATATAAAACTCCTCTTCGTCACCAGTGAACAGTTTTCCCTTTATAGTCCCTGACAGTGGGGCTCTGTGGATCGCAAGATTCACCCCTAACTCCTGCCTTTACTCACTCCTGAGTTCAGTCACTCAGCACTCTTCATTCTTTCCAATTTTTCTCAGATTCAGATGTGAACTGGTTGACACAATGCATTTTCACAACTAGTGTTTCCTTCTAAGGCTTTTATGTTTCATGTCTGATTCTATCATTCTTAGCTTTTCTTCTTTACATTCTCTCTCTCCTTCTCTCCATGGCTCTCAACACACCCAAGGCACATGACAAACTTCCAAACCAGTGGCAATGCCTTAAACAGATCACGAAGGGTGGAAGGGTGTTGGGAAATAGAAAATGTTCTAGATCTAGAATCCTGTCCCTAACACTAGCCCCATAGTTCTTCCTCTACCCATATCTCAACAGCAGGGAACAAAGTACAGCTATATTTCAAACATTCATTCTTTAAATGAAAAAGAGCCAACTAAATTAATTATCATTTAACCCTGAACACTGTGATCTAGATTTCCTACAATACTTTTTTAAGAAATCATTTTCAGTGGTTATACCCTCTACTGAATTCTGAATATAATTTTTTTCATAGAAATGAGCTGCAGCAAGTTCTGTGTTACAACAGAGAAAAAACTATGCAATAATCCAAACTTCCTTTTTTTCTTTGACTTCTGTTAGCCAAGTAGACTCATTTAATTCCCTTAATGCATTATTGCTATATGGCTTTTCAAAGTGCTATCAACCTAGATCAGCTCTTATATTCCATATTTTTATAATGTACCTACTGCAAATTCTTAGATTTTTAAGTAATAGAAGAAACAGTATAAGTTACATGCAGTAATTTCTTTAAGTATATTTTTTGAAATTATTTTACCTAGGCTTTTTTAAATAATCAAAATTTAAAAACTAATCTCCAAGTTTACACTAAAAGACATAGCTATAACTTCAACTACATGAAATACATGGAAAGTAACTAATTTTAAGATTACTAAGAACTTAAAAATGAACTTTAATGTTGACTAATTCTGATAGCTCACAAACTTTTAAAAACAGATCCTAAGAGAAATAAATCATAATAATTTCCCTTACAGCACAGTTTCATAACTACTGTCTACTGTATCAAATGATTATTGTACTTTAAAAAGGATGCCCCAGGCTCATGGCATATAAGACACTTCATAAAAATTCTGTAATCGCTCCAATCTTCTATACTTTTTAAAACAGCCTTACTGAGCTCTTATTCACATACTCACCCATTTAAAGTGCATATTTCAATGATTTTTAGTATATTCACAAAGTTGTACAATTATCACCACAGTCAATTTTAGAACATTTCCATCATCCCAAAAGAAGTTCCACACCCGTGAGCAGTCACTCTCCATTTCCCCTTTTCTGAAGCTCCTGGCAATTACTTACTGACTTTCTATCTCTATGGATTTGCTCTTCTGATATTTCATATAAATGGAATAATGCAATCATACAACATGTGGCCTTTTTGTGTGGCTTCTTTTCCTTAGCATAACGTTTTCAAGGTTCATCCATGTTATAGTACATATCACTCTTTTTTATTGCCAAATAATATTCTGTTTTATGGATATACCCCATTTTAAAATCTGTTCATCTGCTGATGAACATTTGGGCCTATTCTACATTTTAGCTATTATGAATAATGCTGCTGTGAATATCTGTGCACAAGTTTTTGTGTAGACATGTGTTTTTCACTTATCCTGGGTATATACCTAGAATAATTGCTGGGCCATGAAATACTTTTTGCAATGACTATTGCTGGTCGTCTTTCCCACCTCTTCTTTTGTATCAGTCTGCAAACTGTCACTCATTTTAGTCCATGTGTCTATTTTTTATCCCTCTTTCGTGCTTAGAATTTGGTATAAAGATGGAAACCAGTAATAGTTAAACGTGTTAGAAATATGTACAACCAGGAAAAAATGTAATCAGGGGCCTGTGTAGCTCAGCAACCCACTTTGGCTTTACGTCCACTGTTGTTTATGTTCTATACAGTAGGACATCACTGATGAATTCCCCAAACGCTGCCCCCAAAAAAGAAAAAAAAGAGAATTGATGGCTCAACTGTTCAATTATTCAAATAAAGCCAGAACAAAAATGTTTGCCTATTAACTCAATCAACTTTAAAGTAGACAGAAGTTCCTTAGATTTCACTCTAGGATATTTGGTGCTCTTCAGTTATAAAATAACATAAAATATTATATAACCTGCAAGTATTACAAGAAAATATAATGCCTATAATAATACACAAGAAAATACAATGCCTATAATTATACACAGAGAGATATTTCTATTCACATCTCTATTAAAAGAAAACTAAAGATGTGTGTACTTAATAGGCTACTTTCTCCAAGGCTAAATTCTGATGTGCATGTCTTTTTAATAATTCAGAAGCAGGCAGGCGTCTTAATACTTTTGCTGTATTTATTAGAATTCCACCTGAAAGTTGAAGATCTAGCAATAATTATACCAGTTTCCACTATACTATGAACAATTATATTCAAAAAACACAGTAAGATTTTTCTGCATGTATAACATATTTTAAAACAAAGATGAATCCAAATAAAATTTAAGTTTAACTTCCTCATCATGTTCCAATAGCTCTATTTTAAAAAGTGTTATTAATCTTTAAAATACAATTCAAAAATTAAAATCAATTGAGTATGTTATTTTTTATATTTCAATCAATAGATTTAAGTTAAATAAAATTGGGTTTATATTTATTTCCTGAAATAACAGGAAACCAAGGTAGAATACATTTTGTTTCTATAAATACATTAGTTTCAGAGAAATAAGGAAATTGTTGAGTATGGCGTTTTATCTACACACACAAACACAAAATATTGTACACAAATCTTATTACCAGGAAAATTTCACATATACAATTATGAACTATAAATTATACTGATAGAAAAGTACATAAATAAAATCTTCAATCTACCTACCATTTTCAGAGAAATGAAGGGTTTGTGTTTGTTACTGTTTTTCACATAATGAATACAATGTCAAAAACAACAACATGATTTTTTGGATAACACCATATTAAATGAGGTGGAACAAACTAATTTAAATTTATTGGGGGAAATAATCTTTCAAAAAGTAGCACTGTGAATCTGAGTCTACAAAGCAAGGATTAAGACTGCCCCTGAGGGACTTCGCTGGTGGCGCAGTAGTTAAGAATCCGCTTGCCATGCAGGGGACACACGTTCGAGCCCTGGTACGGGAAGATCCCACATGCCACGTAGCAACTAAGCCCGTGCGCCACAACTACTTAGCCTGCGCTCTAAAGGCTCGCAAGCCACAACTATTGAAGCCCACGCGCGTAGAGCCCATGATTTGCAACAAGAGAAGCCACCGCCCGAGCACCGCAACGAAGAGTAGCCCCCGCTCGACGCAACAGCAACAAAGACCCAACGCAGCCAAAAATAAATTAAAAAAAAAAAAAAAAAAAGACTGGGCATGAGAACAAGAGTGGGGAAGAGAGGAAGAGACAGAGGAAACAACGGAAAACACAGAGAGGAAGACCCTCAGTAACTGGAAGGATTTCTTAATGAAACAAATAGAGATACTAATAAATTATATCAGTCTAAAAAGAAAATGATTAATTCAGTTGGACATACTGAATTTGAGGAGCCATGATTAAAGAGTTCCACCAGGCTGTTAAAAAATTCATGACTGGAAATTAGGAGAGGGGCCAGGGGTAAAGAGCTAGTGGGTGAAGCTATGGAAAAAGAATGAAAAGAGAAACTTTGGGAAAGAAAACCTGAGTAGCTGAGCATTTTTCTGAGAATACAGAAAATATAAGAATGAAAGGGAACTCTGGTTTCCATGGTCATTTATTTCTTTGCAGGGAGTAGAGAAAAGGAGAATTTCTGCACTGTGGATACTCTCCCTTGTATATTCAAATTTCTACCTTAACTTGATCATTCTTTGTCCTCTAACCGTAGTTATCTTTTTGCTGCACACCACACACCTCACCTCCAAATGTCCAGCCAAACGTGCTGAAATACTACCCCACATTCATCAATGCACACCAACCTGGCTTCACCATGCCACAACACTGGAATAGTTTTAAGACATCCAAGGACTTCTCTGCTACCAAATCTAATAAATCTAATGTACAGTTTTTAGTCCCTGTCTCAAAGGACTTTTGAAACAGCTCATGATACTGTTGACAACTCCTTCTTCAAACTTTTTTTGAAATACCACACTCTCTTAGCCTCTTCCACCCAGCAGTTAAATGGTAAGAGTCCTTTCAATGCTTGGTCTTAGACCCATCTCTTTTTTTCACTCTGTTTCTCCTATGGTCATCTCACCAGACCTGTAGCTTTAAACACCATCTGTATGTGGTAAGTAATAAGTGACGGCTCCCATACTTTTCCAGATCAGACCTCCCCTCTCAATATCAGCCCTGTGTGTAAAATACTGATGTTGCCACTTTTATAGTTCATTACTTTTACTACTCCAATTCTTACCAAATAAGAAAAAAGAAATTGTCAGTGTACTACAAACAACTTTCCTCTAAATGAAAAGGAGAGGGAAACAGTTTCTATTTTTTGGATTAGTTTTTAATTCTTAAAGGTTTCAGTGGACACTTAAATATCAAAGAAGGTATCTGATAGGAAAGATAGTATGTTCTAGACTCACAGATTTAGAGAATGAACTTATGGTTACCAGTGGGGGCGGGGGAAGGGGAGGGGGGAGGGATGGATTGGAAGTGTGGGAGTGACTTGTACACCCTGCTATATTTAAAACAGATAACCAACAAGGACCTACTGTATAGCACAAGGAACACTGTTCAATATTCTGTAGTAACATAAATGGGAAACGAATTTGAAAAGAATAGATACATGTGTAACTGGATCACTGTGCTATATGCCTGAAACTAACACAACATTGTTAATCAACTATGCTCCAATATAAAAAGTTGTTAAATAAAATTTAAAAAATTTTTTCCATCAAAAAAGTAAAGTTCTTAATAATTAAAATCCTTTATAATGTAAATTGATTTTAGATTTATTCTGCAATACACATCTTAAAATTTTAGTTTTTCAGTTTCCAATATCCAAAAATTAACTTGTTTTGAATTCACTGATTTAAATTACCCTTTACATATCAAAGGTCATAACTCATACTCCGCTTGACCTAAAAAAAATACAACTGAAACACAAAGGCTAGGCTTATTGATGACTTCTCAGTAAAAAAAATTCTTAAAAAATCAAGCTGTTGTTTCTTCCCTAACACCAGAATTTTCTTCAGTATTTTAGAGACAACCTAGGATGAAGACAGATTTTTTAAAGTGATGAACAACAGTAAAGCTTTAGGAAAAAATACTTATCCAAGCTTTTAAAAAATTACAATTAGAAACCTTAACACTGCTTTCACTGGCTCTGTAACCGAGAGTGCAGTATTGTTTTCTGTGTACGTCCTCATCATGGGCACACCAACACACTTTTCATTGATAAATGCTTTAGGTACACATTACACTAAAATGTCAGTTATCTTCTTTCTTCAGACATCGCAGTTACTAAGTCCACAAGACTTTCATCTCAAGTATACAAGGTAGTGTAGATGGTCTTTGTGACATCACTGGACAAGGATGTTAATACCCATGAAAGATGATTGTGCAGTGCTCAGAATGATTTATGATCATGTTTTTTCCAATGTTGAATAAAGGTGCTTATCATTGTATAAAGAAAAATCAAGACTGTCTAGACAGTGCAACTTTTGAATACAGTTAGAATATAATAAAACACATTTCTGGCAAAGCCTATTACCAAATATATTCATTTTTATACAAATTTATTCTCTTTTTTACAGTTAAACTGGTAAAGACTTGGCAAAAGTATCTTAGCTCAGCAATTTCAGGCCATAGTAGGCAAAAGACAGTAACCTACATAATTTTTTTAAAAATTGGGAGGAGGGGAAAATGTTTGGGTTTTTATTTTGTTTTACTGGTGTTTCAAAGAACAACTGAGCAAAGCTGTACCAAACTATCTCTTTAGGTCTATGGCTGCTACAAGATTGTTTCCAGGTAGACTTAAAGATGCTCAAATGTGGACACTTTTTGAAGAGGGAAATATTCCCGTCCCTTAAAATAACTTCTGATATTTTTCTGTTACCTGAAGATTCTACAGTTGCAAAAAGCAGTTTCTGAGCAAAAACCACAACCACATCCTTCCACTCATTCATTAAACAAATATTTATTAATCAGTTTTATCAAGAACCACGCTAGGGACCTTTCAGCCCTCCCAGAGTTGGTATTTTTATAATAGAGGCTAGAGATGACAGGTAGGTTTTCTATCTACCCAGGGCATTTTCTACTAGACCAAGAAGGCTCTATTAATTGTTTAATCCAGTCAAAAAAAAACGGTTGATGCCTCTTTTTAAGTCACAGCCTCTCTGCGACAGTTTCCTAATCTGTAAAATGGAGATAATAATCCCTGCCCACCTGTACGATTTCCTTGGAGTCTCAAGACTGTAAATAAAGATCAATGTGTTACAGCCACATAAAGCAGCTGAGGTTTCTCGGGCTTGACTATCAAGCCAACTGATACAGCTTGATTATAATACAGCAATTTAACTTTCAGTGCCATGTTAGAAATGTAAAATTGTGACTCACAGTTACACATTTCAAAAGGCTTAGTAGGAAAATTATTCCTAGACGGCCTGGCTTTTCAATGCCCAGCCACTTCTCAACAAGAACAAGATTACACACTCAGTTGACCCTATCAGAGCAAAGGCAGCATTTTCCCTGAGGGTGTACATTCTCTCAGTGCCCAGTCAATGGTGTTCCTGCGGCACCTGCTGGGAAGTTCAAACCCAAATATATTTATTTTTTATGAATGTTATAAAAAGGTCCTCCATGTTAATACGGAGGACCAAAACCCATGCCAGTGAGCATCCCTTAACTCCTCTTGCAACTAAGGGTCCTCCTTTTGTCCCCACACTGCATCTCTGAAATATATCTCGCATTAAATCTTGATCATGTTTTATGGATCCATTATGAATCCATGCTTCTGTGTTAAGGTTCATTTATTTAGAGAAACAAAATTTTGTTTTTCTTTTTTTTTTCTTTTTGGCTGTGTTGAGTCTTTGTTGCTGAGTGCGAGCTTTCTCTAGTTGTGGCGGGTGGGGGCTACTCTTCGTTGTGGTGCACTGGCTTCTCATTGTGGTGACTTCTCTTGTTGCAGAGCACGGGCTCTAGGCACGCGGGCTCAGTAGTTGTGGCTCGCGGGCTCTAGAGCGCAGTAGTTGTGGCGCACGGGCTCAGCTGCTCCGTGGCATGTGGGATCTTCCCGGACCAGGGCTTGAACCTGTGTCCCCTGCATTGGCAGGCAGATTCTTAACCATTGCACCACCAGGGAAGTCCATAGGGAAACAAAATTTTCCATTAGCATTATCTCTGCAACTAGAAAGTGGTTATTAAACTAATACATTAACTTACATAGTTAATGTGAGGATTGTGTAAGGTAAGGTATTCATTTACATAAAAAAACAAAGCTAAAATTATTGAAGTTGAAGAAAGCTGCAAAGGAATAAAGATTGGATATAATATGAGATGGCTTTATTTTTTCAATATGACAAAATTACATGTACTGGCTAATCATTTTCTGGCTGCCACAAAATATGTGTCAAACAATCATCTTACCCTGCCAAATGAAGACTAGGGAACTACACTGCATCCTAGCGTTTTGATCTATGAAATAAAATTTGGATCCCAATCACAACTGATGTTACTTTTTACACATTAAATCAACCTTACCAAATAATCTTAAGCAACAGAAAAAAAAAAAAAAAACTTCCTGAACTGGAAAACAATGCTGGGGGCGCAGATATATAGCTTATAAAATTTTGCATGCATTTAACAACTACTTATTTAGAAGATGCTATGTACAGGGTAGTAGCTATGGTAGAAAACAGAAATTTTTAAATATACAGAACTGTCTACCCTCATTCAAGTTATCCAATTTCATATTATTCTGGCAGACCATATCATCTAAATGCTAAAAATTTGTTAATTACAACTACCAAAAAGGTCACAAGTTCAACATGAAGGGTGATCACACATAAATAGAACTGAAACAATAATCTATTCCAGAAGTTTTAAATTCTCCCCAATTAATATTTGTACTAAATGAAAAACAAGATGGAAAAGACTATTTAGCAGTGTAACAATCTGCCTCTTCCATCTTTTTCTGAGCAATTCTCTTACTATTTCCTATAACTACAAACACACTTGGAAAATATAATAGGGAAAAGGAAGATTTTTTTCTCCATGACTTTTAAAGAGTTTGATTCTGGATAAGAATTGATTTATAGGTTAGGCAATAATTTGGTTTTGCATATTTGGGGTAAGGTGAACCCTGGCATAGAATCCAACCCAATTCAAGTTTATTGTGATATGCACCAGATTTTTTGTGCTAAGTAATATTGCAAGATACATCAAAATAGTAGTTTTTCTACTGTCAAGAAACAAAAATTTCATACAAAATACAGTTGTACATAATCTAGGTTTGGCTATCCATTACTCATGGGGTAAAATAAGAATTCGTAGTATAGGAGACCCTCATAATCTCTCTGGCTTCCTTTAATTACAGCCAACATTTACTGAAAGCCTACTGTGTTCCAGACACTTCCCTAAATGCTTTCACACCCTATTTCCCTGAACTGGCACATCTTTGAAAGATAGATCTAATCTCCACTTAACAAATGTGGGAACAGTCTTTTGACAGGTTAACCTACCCCAAACCATGTAGCTATTAATGTGGCAATGCAGAGAATCTTCTAAATGGTAGAATTCCACATATTACGGGGAGCCAAGGTGAATTATTTTAAGTTACCTATTTTGGGCAAGGAGACATTAGACAAATTGCCCAACTTAAGAAACTGTTCTGCTCAAACTTCCCAATTCCTCAGCTATTTTCACTCTTTACCTTGCTTCATCCTTCCCTCCTTCCTCTGCTTCCAAATCTACAGAAGCTAAGGGTTTCTGACACAGTCCTCATAAAAAAGGCAGCAGAAGTTCTGCGCTGTGTATGACACCGGAGGGTATTTTTTAAAATCTCTTTGCTCTTTGTAGAAATTCCCCCAGGGTCTACAATGTGCGTGAAACTCTTTGCCCTACAGGACTGTTACATACAGCGGGATCAGACCTCCTACGGAGGAGAAAAAATTGCTAGTGTACAGATATAACCCACCTGGAAGGCACGTAAAATGTTTAATATGAAATTGTGTCCTAAATAGAGTTATACGAGTTATTTAACTTTAGGAGCTTATTTGGAGGCTATGGTGGTAGACAGGCTAGTTAAAACAGACCAATAAATCGTTCAGTTTCTATGTTACCTAGAATTTTCTTTTTCCAATTAAAAACCGACATTAGCAGCGCAAGCTAGCAACTCCTTCTGATCAAATGCTCTGGGTCATACTAGGTTCCTTCTTCCCGTACATGCTTTACCATTGCAACCTCTTCACCCCTGGGTCCACTTACACATCCATGCCCTTTCAGGAAGGCTTGAAAAAGAAAATTATCCACACAGAATTCTTGAGATTTGTCATCAATGTTTTATTACCACACATAGTAAGATTTGACATGATTAAAGAAAAAGTAAATATTAGTCTGTTTTAGAAGTAAAGTCTCTGTATTTTTCCAGTCATACACCACTTTATTATTTCTATTAATTTTCCTTGAAGTTTTTTATACACCTTCAAAATTCTATCCTTTAAGTTATAAAATTTCTGAAAGAGTTATATCAAATATTTAATTTGATATAATACTGCTTTATTGCTGAAATGTTGATTTTAAATTATTTTCTCCTGGGGGACTTTTTGCCTGCTATTCCCTGTCTTTAACACACTTTGAATATGGCTGGCTCCTTCTCAAACTTTAGGTCTTAGCTCAAGTGTAGCCTCCTTCCCAGACCACCCAACATATAGTTTCTTCTCAGCAGTGCCCCTTTTTTCTTCTTCATAGCATATATCACACCCAGTAATTATTTTTTTTAGTTTATTCAGCTCTTGTAATCTATGTACCTACCTCCACTCCTTCAATATGTATTAAAGTGGAAGGTCCACAAGAGTGCAGACCTCTCCCTGTCATTTTTAATCAGACATAGTGAATGAATATTGAATCTTTATGGGCAATCCCTGTTCTCCAAATAATGTCCTGAAATAGTAACAAGTAAAATTTTAAGTGTCTGCTCCTGAGTCAGATCCAAGTTCAAAATCTAGCTCTGCTATCACTAGTTATGTGAACTCTGGCAAGTTGTTTAACACCTCTGGCTCTCAGTTTCCACATCTGTAAAATGGAGATAATATTACCTATCCCATAGTGTTTGAGAAGATAAAGTGAGAAAATATCATGATTGTATAGAACACAAAAACTCTCATACACTGCTGGTGGGAATATAAATTGGTACACAACTTTGGAAAAGAAGTTTGGGCATTATCTTCTTAAGCTGAAAAAAATGCATACCTTTTAACCCAGCAATTCTACTCTTAGATATATCCCTATAGATAAACCACACTTAAATGAAGTAGGACACTTATATTAAAATGTTCATATCAGCATTGCTAAAAATTGCCAAGGACCAGAAACAGTCTCAAACATCCACAACTACAGAATTGTAGCATTTCATATAATGGAAGATAATTAGCAATACAAATGAATGAATTAAAAATACACACAAACATAACAATGAGCAAAAGATGACAGATAAAAAAGCACTGTATGATTCTATATAAAGTTTTAAAGCAGGCAAAACTAGACTGATGGTCTTCCAGAATACATAAAGGTGACAAAAACAAACAAACAAACAAAATACCAAGACCCAGACCCAAACAAATGATCACCATTAAGTCAGGACAGTGGCTACTTTTCGCACAGGGAGATCAGAATGGGGTGCACAGAGGGTTTCTGGAGTACCAGCAGTGTTCTATTCCTTGATCTGGGTGGTGATCACTTGATTAACTTATGCATTTAGTCTTTACATTTTTTTTCTCTGCTATATACCACAATTCTAAAAAGACCTTTAGGGCTTCCCTGGTGGTGCAGTGGTTAAGAATATGCCTGCCACTGCAGGGGACACGGGTTTGAGCCCTGGTCCGGGACGATCCCACATGCCGTGGAGCAACTAAGCCCGTGAGCCACAACTACTGAGCCTGTGCTCTGGAGCCCACGAGCCACAACTACTGAAGCCCATGTGCCTAGAGCCTGAGCTCCACAACAAGAGAGGCCATTGCAATGAGAAGCCTGCGCACCGCAACCAAGAGTAGCCCCCGCTCGCTGCAACTAGAGAAAGCCCACACAGTAACAAAGACCCAACACAGCCAAAAATAAAATAAAAATTTAAAAATAAATAAATAAAATAATGGGGAAAATGTCTAAAAAAATAAAATAAAAAGACTTTTAAAAGATTAAAAAACAAAATGTATTAACTGCTTGGTACATTGTCTGACATTAACAGGGTAAGTGGTTGATAAATTTTGGCTATTATTATAAACAACAACTAAGTGATTATTTCAACTGCCCATGGGGTGAGTTTAAATAACTGGATGTTGAACAAATACACAAAAATAAGTACTGCAAAACATTATTAATCTAGACTCTACTACACTGCTTCCTGTAATACTGGGAGTTTAAGATTACCTCTGGAAGAATAAACAAAAACACTGACCTATATATAGAAATGTGGCATCACCATTCTGAATGGTGGTAAAAGATTTATTACCTACACCATCAACAAGTCAACAGGATATAGTGTGAAGAACCTGGCTTTGAGGACCAATGATCACACTACTAGAAATCCTCTGTAACTTCTCTAGTGCTAAAAATGTGTTTAATAAATGAAAGCTTCCTCCCTGTGCTGTTTGCTTTGGTGGCAACTGATAAGCACATCATAGCAACACTAGCTAGGGTTAATATTAGATTGCACAGTAGGAGAACAGAAGCATAACTTGTGGGCCTAGCTTTATTTAAGCAAATTAAATCACTGTTACTGACACCCAGAGGAGTGGGGAATCTTCATTTCAGGGCACAGTTAGTATAAAAGAATTCACTGCTTTCTTTACAAGCAGCTTATTATTGATTTTTTAAAAAACCCAAAATTACACTTCAAAAAAGTTAAAGTTCACCAAAAAATGGTATTTAAATCCTAAAAACAAATTTCTGAACTAAAGTATCCATCAAGATACTTTAGATAAAAATTTCTCATATAGTTTAATAGCATCTTAATACCAAAGTAAGCTAAAGTGTTAAAATAATATTATGAAACAAAGCCAAATCAGTAACTAAATATTGACACATACATATGCAAATTTAGATGCCAAAGTGGCTGGGCTTATTCTAACCATTTTTTCTTTAAGTACTAGCCAATTATATCACCCCAAAGCTACCAACATTTCCTATCCGTGCTGTCGGTGATTGGTGTATTCAGTGTAATGCTCCCCATACAGACTACGCTCTCAAAACAAAGTATTGTTTTACAGGAATCCAATCTGCTCTGGTTAACAATGGTCTATTAATATCCAGTGGCATTAATGCAAAGCTCAAAACTCAAGTGCCACAGATAAAAGTGGATGCTGTGACCATGTGACTTTACAATGAACCAAGTCAGAACTGCTGATTGCAGTCAAAGAATTCAGTCCTCTACTTAGCCCATCGTGTTCAAGACTGAGTTACAACAAAATGAATTATGCATAGCATAATTCATACATTATTTCAAATCCCACACAACTTGCTAATGTCAACAAATAGCTTAAAAACATTTTAATTCAAGTTACCAGAAAATTTATATTATTAAGTGATACTGGAAGGTATAACTGTGTCATTTACATTTCAAATTGCTTTATTTTTAAAATAAGGAGAACCAAAAGTTGTCAAAGATTTAAATATATGACTTAGCAATATCCTAAATGGGTAAAGTATTAGAAAAGCAATATACATGGAGAACCACGCGATAACAAAAACTACATTTAGCACGTGGTATGCACTTGGTAGTTCATGTATTTCTCGCATGAATATGTGCTATTTCTCACTATGAATTATCATCTTTCCCATTTTCTATAGAAGGAAACTGAGATTCTGAGGTGACAAGTTCTTTTTCTGAAGGTTACACAAGCATTAAGCGGAAACGCAAAGATTTAAACCCCTGACTGACAGCTAAACTATCTATGTATGGAAAAAAAACTAGGACAGATTGAAAAAAAGCAAAGACCAGAAAGGAAATACTCTTAGGTAGATACAGCTGCACGGAGTTTGCTTTCTTTTTCAACTGAGAGCACTTCCCCAAGTGTGTGTAACTTGGATGGCTTTAAGTGAAGCCTTCCTAGCTTGAAATATTAGAAAAGAGAGCCCAAGAGCCAAAAGAGGAGCTAGAAATTAAGTGGGAATCTCTAGGAAAAAAAACAGAATGAAAGCGAGGGTAAGCCCCAAATCTCAGGTGACCACTAAATCACACAGGTACAGGGGAGGATCTGCACCACACACATACACACATACACACACACACACACCCCCAAAGAGACAGGCTAAAAAAGCAGCAGCTGAAAACACAGGACACAACAGAGATATCAGGTACTGCATAGTGGGGATAGAGGACTCAGTGTGCAGTTTGAATCTAGGCAACTTAAGTACCTGTTAGAACAAAAAGCAATAATCCTTAGGAGAATACTGAAAAAAACAACAACCCAAAGTTGCTACAATGTGTTATCTACATACAAGTCTAGTCTTTACCCCAAAATATTACTGAACAGGAAAATATAACCCATAATCAAGAAAAAAAGTCATTAGACATTAACTCCAAGTGGGCCCAGATGTTAGATATGAGAGACAAAGACTTCAAAATAGCTATAATGAACATACTAAAAAATTAAAGGTAAATACGGTATCAGTGAGTAACAGAGAGGGAATCTCAACAGAGAAATGGAAGTTATATTTTAAAAATTAGATATTCTTAATCTGAAGATCAAAATAATTGAAATAAAAAATTCATTAGATGGATTCAACAGCAGAGTGGAAATGGCTGGAGGAAGCAGTGAAACCCATTAACTTACAGATACAAGAAATTTAAACCCAAAAAGGATCCACACAAAGAGAAAAACCCCTATGTACAAATTCCTGAAAGCCAAAGGTAAAGAATATATCTTGAAAGCAACCACAGAAAACCAATGTATCACATACAGATGAGCAATGGTATGATTAATGGCTGTCTTATCAGAAACAATGGTGGGCAGAAGACACTGGAAGTGCATACTCAAACCACTGAAAGAAGAAAACCCTGGCAACCAGGAAACTGACATCCAGCAAAACTATCCTTCAAAAGTAAAGACATCTTCAGATAATAAAAACAAAGAATTTTGTTGCCAGTTGACCTCCCTTACAACAACTACACAAGGAAGGGAAATAGTATCAGATGGCAACACAGGTCTACAAGAAGAAATGGAAAAAAAAAAAAAAAGGAAATAAAACACCATATAAGCCTTCTTTCCTTTTTTTTTTAAAAGTCATAGGACTTTTGTTGAAAACAAAAAGTACAACACTGTATTGCTGGGTCTGTAATTTACATGACTACCAAAGTACTAAGAAAAGTATTCTGTTTTAAGGTTCCTATATTTTAGCTGAAAAAATTCAATATTCTCTGTAAGTGGAACAACCACTGAAATAGTAATGCAAAGAGATATATAACAAGAACGTAAATGGAAGTAAAATGGATATTAAAAAATATCTGATTAGCATAGAAGATGGCAGGAAAAGAGGATTAGAGGAACAAAAACGGGTATGAAAACCAACAAATAGCAAAATACCATGCCTAATAACAGCCAAATCCCAATAAATGTAAATGAACTAAAGAGTCTGCAGAGAAAATGCAAGTTATGGTACACATATCATACGGTACATGTATGAGACTATCATAAAAACATTCACTTAAATAGAAGATTACTATGGGTGACATAGGAAACTGATTACTTATGATTAGTTATTTAATGCTAGGTGGAAAGAGTAGGATATAAAATCATAATTTTTACACGTATAAAAATGCAAAAGTGTTAAGGATTTGAGGTCTTTAACTTTCTCTGATTTTCAAACCTCCTATATTATTTTCTCTTCATAATGATACGGTAATAAACATTTTAAATAAACAAAGTACAAAGAAACCCTTGGAGTAAATTTTTAAAGTGTTGGTTCTGAAAAGGACTAATATTAGCCTCTTAAAATGCGATACTCTAGGATGACATGAGACTGAAATTTTCCAAAAATGTGTAGTTGGCTGACTCTTTTTGTATTGAGATTTAAAACACCATGGTTACTTTGTGCCAGCATTATGCTAGATGGAGATACTGTGACAACCAAAACTCAGGTCCTGGCTCTGCGTCTACTCAAGAGCTATTCTAGACTGCTACTTTTCTGCTTTTTATGATTTTCTTATTTTCTATCTGTATAACATGCTGGTCATCTTTGAATCCACCTCTGAATCAGCTTTGTTTCTAATCAGCAAATCTGCCAAATAATTGGGACTGAAATAGGTGAGACAATAATTTTTCAAGTGCTATAAGCCAAATCTATTATTTCTGGAAACTTACAGGTAAGCCAGTACTAAGAATAATGTATCATAAAGCTTAACTTCTAAAATAGTAAAGCCTGATTATTTATGTCTGAGACCATTAGGTTCTATAAAAGAGAGGTAATATCTCACTCCAACTATTCCATGTGAACTCATCAGGATTCAGACTTACCAGTTAGTACTTGTGTGTCTGACTTCCCTACAGGATTTGTCCTAGCACCTCACATGTGAGCTTTCATTAACTTGTCTATGTTTAAATCCAGCATCTAGCACTCACTGGCTGTGAGACTTAGGCAAGTTGCTATTAGCCTCTGAGTTTGTCTATCTGTAAACTAACTGGTTTGGAAGATGACTGTGCACAGACTACAGACTGCTCCTGAAACATGACAGATGTTGAATAATTGGTAACATTATACAATTCATTAAACAGTTATCTAAGGGTTAAATCCAGATCTTTGATAGGTTCCTACAGTAGGATGTTTCAAAACTGACAATCAGCATATCAAAACAAACAAACAAAGCAACAAAAAACCCCACAACTATGTACTACTGTCATAATGATAACCAATGTCTGTCTAGGACATTGGTTCTCAAACCTGGCTCTCTGGGAATCACCAGGAAAGCTTTTTTAAAATGGCATGTATATTCTTTGAGAGAGAGGAATCTGTAATTTTTCTCCAGGTTATTCTTTTAGAAATTTGGGAATCACTAGTCCAAAAGAAAAGGGAAACAGAGAGCTAGTTTCAAAGAGATGCAGCCTTACCAAGTATTAGTTAAGTGCTTAGGCAAACCACAACCTTGCAAAATATGATTGCTACTCTAAGACCTGAAAACCCATCTCCTCCAAAGATAGATTTGAAGATCAAATACAGATACATGAGTTAAGAGTGCTTTGGAAACTTAACACTTTATACAATATTAAGAAATTCTTCACAGCCTTTGAAATATTAAAGACCCAGATCTCCATTCTCAGAAAGAGATAAATTTCACTGATTCAACAAACATTTAATTGAGGGCCTAATATGTTTAGACAACTTTATTTAAGGAAGGATCTCATGCAAAATTAGAGAAAATTTGACTGTTTAATAATTTTAAACTAGTGGTGACTATTTAACATGTAAGAAAAGGCAGGCAGAAATCCAAGAAAGGAGGAATGAGGGAAGGGAAAAGTTCCTTTAAATATCACTTCCCCTGACAGCACTGGCTAACTGATTTCCCTGTGATGAGGGAAATGTTCTGTATCTTCACTGTCCAGTATGGTAGCCACTAGCCAACGTGTGGGTATCGAGCACTTAAAATTTGGCTCAAGTAAATGCATTTTTAACTTTAATTTATACTTAGTTTAGGGACGTCCCTAGCGGTCCAGTGGTTAAGAATCCACCTTCCAATGCAGGGAACACAGGTTCAATTCCTGATCAGGGAACTAAGATCCCACATGTCGCAGGGCAACTAAGCCCACGCACCACAACTAGAGAGCCCACATGACTCAACTACAGAGCCCATGCGCTCTGGAACCCACGCACCACAACTACAGAGCCCACACACTCTGGAGCCCATGCACCGCAACTACTGAGCCGGTGCTCTGGAGCCCACGCACCACAACTAGAGAGAAGTCTGCATGCTGCAATGAAAGATCCTGCGTGCTGCAACTAAGACCCAACGCAGCCAAAAATAAATAAATAAATATTAAAAAAATAAAAAAATTTAGTTTAACAGCCAAATGTGTCTAGTGGTTATAGTACTGAAAAGTGCAACACTAGAACATTTAAACATTTACATCACACTTTTGAGAGATACAGATAAGAAAAGCAGAAGAAATTTAAAAAAGAAACTTACTATGATTCCATTTATAAGAAACTTTCTTATACTTAAATTTTTTAAAAAATATTTTTCTATTGGGAAAAGATCTATCCATACAGTGAAACTGAGGGGTCCAAATCTTTTCTACTTTATCTTCAATGAACTAAAACACAACTGCCATGGGAATTACAAAAAAAAAAAACCAAAATAGCAAGAACTCATGTAGTATTAAACTGTAGGACATTGGAATTAACATCAACTGGGAGTCAAAATGGTTGTTGCAAGTTCCAACCGTGGCTCTACCAGTTAAGGGTCTTATGATTTTGGACAGGTTACTTAGTTCTTTTGTGTCTTAAATTCCAAATGTGCAAACTGGGGCCATCTGCCTGTCAAATGTCCTTTAGAGATTCTAGATGACAATATGAGGTACATAAAAGAGCTTAAGATTCTTGTGTACTACAATAATTTATAAAGAATAGTTCTATTATTCAACGGGTATTGATTGAGGGTCTGCTATGTAGTAGGGACATGATAAAGTCACAGACATAGTCTGCTTCTCATGGAGCTTGAAGTCAACTCAAGTTTACTCAAATAACCATCTTAACAAACATACTCCCAACTAACTGAAATAAGGGCTCGAAGAGAAAAGAGGTTTGTCCTAGACTGGAGGATAAAGGCTTCCTCTCTCAGGAAATAAAGATTGAAGTGAAATATTAAGACTGAAAAGTTATCAGTGTGGTATGGGGGAGAAGGGAGGAAGAATTCATGGATAGTATTACATACAAAGGCACTATGGCCAGAGGAAGTACTGTGCCACTGAGAAACTGAAACACTAAAGAAGAGGCAGGCCAGAGCTAGACAATGCAGGGCTAGCTTTAAGCCAAGGAATAACATGATTAATTTTGTTTTAGAAAGATCACTCCAGGCACAATAGTAACAGGAGGGCATAGTGAATAGGGGAAACTATAGAAGGCTACTGGAGAAAGATATGCTGCAGACTGCTCTAGGATGGTAGCAGTGAGGATGAAAATAATATTTAGGAAATAAAGGTGATACAAAGAACTCGGTGATGAACTGGATGTAGAGAGGGGAGAAAAAGTGTCAAGGATGACTCAGTTTTCTCACTTGTGCAATATGATGAATGGTGGTACCATTCACAGAGACACAGGGCACACTGGAAGAGGGCCTGGGTGGTTTTGTTTTCAGAGGTAGAGGAAGAAAAATAATAAGTTTGTGAGTGTGGGGTGTCTTTTAGACAGGAAGCTAAAACGTCCAGCAGGCGCTGGATGCCCAGAACTCACAAAGGGGATATTAGTAGGAGACAAAATTTGGGGAGCAATTAGCCTACAGGTGATATAGACAGGGGATATACAGAGAGAGAAGACGGCAGAGGAAGAAGGAAAGCCAGAATCAAGCCTAGAGGATGGCCAGTTTAGAGACGAAGGAAAATGCAGAAGACACTGGGCTGAAAGAGCCAGAGAGAAAGAAGGAAAACTAAAGGAAAGAGTGGTGTTACAGAAGCCAAGGAAGTATCAAGAAGACTTCAAAAGAATATCAAATGCTGCTGGAAGGCTGAATGCTGCTGAGAAAAAACCTTTGCTAGAATTGGTGATAAGGATGGAGAAGGTCACTGGTGACTTTAATAAGAACTATTTAGGTGAGGGGCTTCCCTGGTGGTGCAGTGGTTAAGAATCCGCCTGCCAGTTCAGGGGACACGGGTTCAAGCCCTGGTCCGGGAAGATCCCACATGCCATGGAGCAACTAAGCCCATGCGCCACAACTACTGAGCCTGCGCTCTGGAGCCCGCGAGCCACAACTACTGAGCCCATGTGCCACAAGTACTGAGCCTGCGTTCTAGAGCCCGTGCTCCACAACAAGAGAAGCCACCGCGATGAGAAGCCCGCGCACCACAAAGAAGAGTAGCCCCCTCTCTCTGCAACTAGAGAAAGCCCGCGCACAGCAATGAAGACCCAATGTAGCCAAAAATAAATAAATTAAATAAATTAATTTTTTTAAAAAAGAACTATTTAGGTGAAACGATGGGGTAAAAGTCATGCTACAGCAGATGATCAGGGTCCTCATAGGTCCTTTAAGTCTTCCTCCCCTGGAGTATAATAAAGCCTGCTCTACCAAGCCACCTACCCACAAAAAAGCTCCAAAGTGACTCGCACGCTAAACTCTGTTAGAAGCTACATCATTGAAGGAACCAATTCATACCAACCCAACAAAGAACCATCCAGAGGTTTCTAGTATTCTTACTCTAGATGAATAGCTAATTTGTCAGTGTTCAGGAACAGCATAGTGAAAATTTAAGGCAGAGAAATTTCTGAGCCCAAGGGTACTATGACTACACCAGCCACAATCAGCTTCTGCAGAGAGACAAGATTCCACTAAGATATGTTTGCCTTTCAGACTTCCCCCTTCTTCTAATCAGAAATCCCTAAGTCCTCAATGGGCTCCAAGTTTTTCATAATAGCTTTAAGAAAGCACTACTACAGGTTCTAGTGAAAAATGGAACAATCATAAATCCAACGGCAGATGATAAATTTCATATTTAATGGGAAACCATTGATATATTTTTAACTTCAGTATTTAAGTAGTTTTCCTCGTCCATTCCTCACTCTCTCACTTTGTGGAGTCAACCGACTAGTTCCCCACCCTTTTATACTCTATTTGAAAAACTACCGGTTCTCATGGTTTTACCTGAAATTTGCAGCATAAAAGCACATTTGTATACTACAAATTAAAACCCATTTTCTTAGGTTCTATTATTTCACAAACCAGTAGCTGCAATTTTATAAGTGTTTGCCCCAATGCAGAACTAATTTGTAGAAATGAAACCCAACTCGAGTCCACCTCCAAAACTTGCTCTTCCCAGTCTCCCACCTCTTCATAAATATCGACTCCATTCTCAACAGGGGAAAACCCCACACACAAACAGTCACCAAATCCCAACAATTCCACCTTTTAAACATATCCAGCATCTAAAGAGCTGTCATTGTATCAA
Organism: Mesoplodon mirus; assembly: GCF_964341445.2. NCBI lineage: Eukaryota > Metazoa > Chordata > Mammalia > Artiodactyla > Ziphiidae > Mesoplodon > Mesoplodon mirus. The sequence goes on from NC_138980.1 coordinate 78,092,395, forward strand.
ACACTATCACCTTCATAAAAGTCATCATCATCTTAACTAAAACACTGCAGTAGGCTTCTAACTTGTTTCCCAGCTTCCACTCTTACCCCCTTACAGGATACTCTCCACACAACATGAGAGTGATGTTTTAAAAAAGTAAGTCAGGTCATGTCAAGTCTGTGCTCAAAGCTCTCCATGACTCCCTACCTCACTCAGGGTAAAACCCCAAGTCTTCATCACAATCTACCAAGTTCTACACTGTTTGCTTTTCACTATTGCTCTAACCTCCTCCCCTATGACTCTCCTGCTAGCCACTCCAGTCTCAAGTCTGGCCCTCTTGTTTCTCAGTCATGCCAAGCATACCCCAGGCACACTGCCATCTCAAGGTCTTGGTGTGTGCAGTCCTCTGCCTAGTGTTCTTCCCCTCAGGTGTTTTCACAGGCTGATCTTTCACTCCCGTCTAGTGTCTGCTCATGTACCAGAGGGGGCTTCTCTAACTCCCCCAGAATAACACCACCCCAGCTATCAGCATCTATCCACCTTTCGGTTTCTTCACGGCAGTTACATCTGACCTGTTTACTCTCTCCTACTGCTAGAATGAAAGCTCCACAATTCTGTTGTGCTCACTGCTGTAACCCCATCACTCAGAACAGGGCTATTATTGATGTTCAATCAAGATGTTGAATAACTAAATTCATTTTCATTTCACTTCAGCATGGAGCCAATTTGACTAGTGCTACAGACTTTACAAACACGTATGAAACGTGTAATTAAAAATTAGTGAAAACAAACACACTAAATACATAAGAACCTAGAAACGCTCTTTTGGTCCTTCAAATTCTGGTCTAACAAGATTGGAATGTGACTATGAACCCAAACACACATAGAGAAGACACTGATTACGACAGCAGTGTACAGATTTTTTGCCAGATTTTAAATCCCCAAATTTATCTTTCCTTCTACCCAGGCAGTTAGTTGGTATATACTTGGAGAATGTGTACAGTCTTACAGGTAAACCAGACTTCAGCTCTAGTGGCATGGGTTTAGAGGGTGGGGCCCCTGGCAAAATTATGAAACAGTGCAAGTTTGTGCCCTGCACAACTATTTCTGATCAAGGTCCCACCTTTACTCATTCCTGGACCTACTCTATTCCTTATCCTCAGGGATGTGACCCATTCTGGTTCCCCCAGGGCGACCTTCAAAGACTCAAGCTCTGTACTGACATGATTAGTAGTGTGTGGAATTTCTTGTCCAGGACTCAGCACAGCCCATTTAGAGCAGCAGCTACACTTGTTTAGTGTTTTAAGTCCCTGTTAAGTGGGAGGAACTGCCCACCCTGATACATTCGATAAACGAATCTTTATTAACTACCTATTCTCTGTCTGGAGAAGAATGAGACACCAGCTCAGATCCTAGTGAGAGAGACAGTCATATTAGTCAGTAATTACATTATCACAAGAATTCCTCCTTTTTTCTCTCAGTTATGTAACCATCCTACTCTCAGGAGGTCAAGATAGAAGAGTGATGTTGGCAACCCCCAACATGTCCCCCTCAACATCCCTGCCATGTCAGAGCAGGTCCAGGGGATAGGGAGAAAGAAGAAATAACAAGAAAGAGGAGCTACTATGTCCTGGCATTAATAAAAAAAACCTGGGTGTGAATGCCAGCTGTACCACTTTCTGTGAGAGTGGCATTAAGCAATTTCTTCACTTTTTATGACCCCATTTTATCATGAGTAAAATGTGTATAAGACTTATTTCTTATGAATTAAATGAAAAAACCAACAAGTTCAGTGAAACATAAGACACTTGATATAGCTGTTCCCTTGACCTTTCCCCTTTTTATTAATGAGAGAGGCTAAAACAGAGAGGCCACATACAAAGATTTGACATACCACCAGCAAAAGGCTCCAAGCCTTGGCCTACGGACAAAACTGCAATGGTAATGCACTCTTTTCAAACTACTTTAAAACTGCTTCAAATCCAGTAGGAGCTATTATGTATTCTCCACCACATACTTTTCCACATTTGATAATCATGCTTTCCATCATACATGTTGAAGTTGTCTATCAAATACTTATCTGTTTACCCCCCACTTTTTACTTTCTTCTTGTAGGGGCAGGAATCACTACTTCGGTTTTATTCTTCGAAATACTTAAAAAAAATTAATTACTGGCATATCTCTGAAGACTTTGTGCCTTCTTTAAAACACTTTTCTCTCAGCTTCCCTGACACTGCTCTCCTGGCTATTTCTCACCAGCCTAACAGCTCCTTCTTAATTTCCTTTGCTAGTGTTGCCACAATCTCTAGTAGACCTTTAGACATTCCCCAGGCCCAATCCCAGACACTGTTTCTGTTCTCTTATTTACCCACTCTCCCCAAGTAATTTCATGCACGACTTTAAATACATAAATATATATACACGTACATATGTATGTAAATATGTATGTATATACACATACACACATATATTTCATATACATATAAAATATATTCTGCTCCTTCTCCCTCAAAATGACTCTTGGACTAAGATATCTTGCAGGCTACTCAAAAGCATTCTTTCTTTCCTCCCCGATCTATATTCCTTCTCCAGCCTTCCCCATCTTAGGCAAAGTACCAACCATCTATTCAGCTGTTCAAATCCAAAAGCTGGGAATCAGCTTCTCGTTCACTCCCACATCCAATCCACCTACATCCCACTCATTCTGCCCCCAATCCTTACTATCTGTAAGGAGACCACAGTAAAAGCTGCTTCCGTTCGCACCCTTCTCCATCCAGCAATCAAAAGGTGTCAAAACAAAAAGACCACGTTGCTACCTCACACAAAACTCAATAACGTCGCACTACCTTTGTAATAAAATCTTATACTGGCCTCCTCATAGTTCTTTGGACATACCACTCTCTCACCTCACTGTCTTCACAGATTTTGTTCCTTTGGCCTGGAATATTGTTCTGCCCTATCATCAACTTAGCCTTCATGTTTCAGCTTCAATGTCATACTTTGTATACCCATCACACAGATGACTGTTTAAAAATGGGTAAGTTTATGCTGTATTTTCTTGCTTTTGCACCTTTAAAATAATAAGGTGCTTTCATTTTGCACTCTAAGTTAAGAGTTATTACTTTATTTGGTAATACCTAATTACAGTTAAAAAAAAAAAAAAGGCCTCCCCAACCCCAATTAAAATTAGGTCCTATTATATCCTCACCAGCATTCTAACCCTTCCCTTTCATAGCACTGGAAAAAAAAAAAGTTTGTAACTAGGTTATTTGTGCAACCATTTGGTTAACGTATGCCTAGAGTATGACAGAGTCAGTATCTGTTTTGCTAATCACGGCATCATCCCGCAGTGCCACAGCCAGGTGGCCCACACCTAAGAAACTCTTCTCCCCAATAAATATTTGATAAATGGAGAACTCATGAGTCCTGGCCCTAGAATGGCTGAATATAGCAAGACGCACCATGGTTATTTAACTATTCCCCTTCAGTTGGATTTCTAGGCAAAACACTTTAAAAAGTCACAATGCTGGGCAAAGAAAGGAATTCACGTAGAAGACACTATAGTCCTTTCCCCCAACAAGTTTCTGGAGTGCTTTTCTTTTACTTCTTTTGTTCTTCCATGGTTCCTAGCACAAAGTTAGATCCATGGTAGATATTTAAGCATTCAGTGACCCAAGCAGACTACATGACAGTCAATCAAGAGCTAAGATTAAATGTTACAGAATTCTAAGTATTATGATTTCACCTAGAGCTACAAGGATTAGAAAAGGTTTTAAGGAGTAAGCGTCAATCTAAAAAGTGAAGAAAAACTTCTGGGAATCTAGCCAACCTATACTATCAGCCCTCCCCTGCCCTCCTTCAACAGTGGTTTATCTATAGCCAGATTTGTACTCCTTCACACGACACATCTCTTTAATCCATTCACTCAATTCTAAACAAACTTATCTTCAAGAGGAGTTCTATGCTTATTTAACCTAATAAACCTTTTTCACTGCCTATAAAGGGCCCTAATGGTAAAAGGTAAAAAACTACAAAGAACTCATTACACTACATGCTGCACAAATGAGATTCTGAACATAACACTTTAGATACTACATTCACAGAAAAATGCAGAAATTAGGAGAATCTAAAACTGAAGTGCTAAAGTTTAACGATGTATTTTCTTAAGGGCCAATATAAGATTGAAATGGTAACTATACTAGGCATTATTTTGCAGGCACTGAACGTGGGCCTTTGCATACATTTTTTCCCCCTAATTTTCAAAATAACTCTGAAAGGTGAGGAAGCTGAGGCTGAGAAGCTAGGTGACTTCTTTAACTACTATACATCTAAACAATACAGGTGTTCTTTTTTATATACTGTGAACTGACCAAAAACACCAAACAAACAAAAACCTGAAAATCTGGAGAACTGGAAGGGCTTTGTTATTGAGAGAATTTAGTTTAAAATAACAAAAACTTTCCTAGGAAGCATACAAGATCAAGGTATATAATATCCTTCAATAAAAAAAGCTTTTAAGACTTACGGGTAAATACAGACTGTTTTACTACTAAACTACAGGGCTTTGGTGAAATAAATCTGAAAATATCTATATAATATTTCCAATAATAAAAATGCTCTAAAAGGGAAATTACCAGCTATATAATCTGCTTTATGAGAATTTTGAGTTTTGAAAGGAAAATATAATAGATTTGAAAGAAACTACTGGAATATGAATGTGTTTTAAAAATCGTTTTTCTCCTTATATGACAAAATACCATAACAGAATGAAAGGAGTAGTATTACCCAAAGCTAAATGATGTCAGGCTTTTAAACAATCAATAAGCTGTAAGTGTTGGGACCTTGGCAATTATTTCAATGAATGTTATGAATGTTACATTTTCAAACACTGGGACAAGTACAGTCTTGTATGAAATGACTGTATGAAGTCAAATAATCATATCCAAAAGAAATTACATGCTTTCTGTATTTAAACTTTCCGACACTTCGATCGTGTCAAACTATATGGTGCTAACTCTTTGCATTCACAAAATTCCATCAATGTAGTCATTATACACTTATAAAGGCAGACTTCAAGTAAGCCCAAATCATAAAAAATTATTAATCAAATCTCAAAAGCATCAATGTCATCTCAAAAGAACGATTTTGTACCCTGAAAAAATAAAAGTTGTATGCGGCCATAAAAGAAGAATTACAGAAATCAATAGAGTTTATAGGGATGGTTTCTGTTCACCAAGTATAACTACTTACACAAGACCCCAGAAGGTCTTTCTGGATATCCTCCACAGAAAAAACAATTCTATTTCTCTCTCCCTCTCTCTCAGACTCTGCCCCCCGCCTTTTTGATGTAACCCTCTTCCAAAAGGTTTACATTATAAAAGTGGATTTATGCCATTATCAGGAAGAGCTTGTCCCAAGACTTAAGATTCCTATATCTTTGCACTTTCAAGATTGCAGGAATTGAGCTTTAATAATTCATACACCACAAACACATCCTGCTAAGATTTTCCCTTCAAATACTAATGTTCCCACTCTTGGGACCCCTAAACCGGTGTACATAAGCCACACAACACAACCTTTAAAAAAAGACACGGATGGTAGGTAGGTGCTCTCCACTCCCTCCTGAGAAACGTCCTCACCACCTAAACCTCCTGCACATTCCCTTCTCGGGGCCTAAAAGTACAACTGTCAATCAGAGGGATGGTAATTGTTAAGCGTGGGTGAGAAAAAAAAAAAGCATACACAAGATATATAACTGGATGGGGGAGATTGTTAAATGCAGCCTCTCCGGTATCACGTAACTAGCCTAACCCGCTGCCAACTTTTAAGAGATTAAGTTACATTCCTCTGCAATTCCACCCTTGACAGCTGAACCAGAGATGCCAACGAGTCGTGCACGTCCATTCACGCCGCCTCAACAGACGAGAGCCGGCAGCTACATCCCGCGGTCAGCGCGGACCAGCGGCTGGGTGGGGAGGGGGGCTGGCGAGAGGGCTGCAGAGAGGGCCGGGAGAGCTCACCTTTTCTAGCTCATCGTGGAGCTCCGCCAGGCTGGGCCGGAGGAGCTTCTCGCCCAGCAGCGCTGCCGTGTGCCGGTAGTGGTCGATCCTGGGCACGGCGTCCATAGTGTTGTGGCCGAAGGTGCGCAGGTAGTAGGTGTTGGTGTGGGTGTCATAGTAGTAGTGCTGGTGGTGCCCACTGCCGCCGCCGCCGCCCGAGTGCTGGCTGCTCCCCTCGCTCAGCACTGTGTCCCCGCCGTTCTGGAAGTTCACGTTGGGCCCGTCGCCTCCGATCCCCGCTGCATCCGACATGCTCTCGTCTGCCGACGAAGAGGCAGCCGGGTCCACGAAGTTCACGCGGAAGCGGCCCTTGGCTTCCTCGCTACCCTTGGCTAGCCCGCCTTCGCCGCTGGCTTTCCCGTCCGCGGGGGTCTCCTTGGCCCCCGCCCCAGCGTTAGCCGCCGCCGCCGCCGCCGCCGCCGCAGCCGCCCGCCCGGCATTCTCGGAAACCAGATCCACCTGGAAGCGGCTCTGGCTCGGGGTGGGCCCCAGGGGTCTGCCCAGCCCGTCACCGGCCGCCGCGGAGCCCTCCCCGCGGACCCCGCCGCCGCCCCGGCTCGCAGTCGCAGCATCCTCCGGCACCAAGGGCACTGCCGTGCCGGGCAGGTCCATCCCGGCGGCGGCCAGCGCGGCGGCTGGAGGCGTCTCCCCGACCCCCGCCAGCCTCGCGGCGCCGGAGGAGGGCGCCGTGGGCCTCGGCTCCATCGCCGCCCGACGCTCGGCGGACTCGGAGAGCCTGGCGGACCTGGCGGGCTGCACGCCCTCCGCGTCCCTGGCCGACGGTGGTTGCGGCCGCAACGCCAGGTGAGGGAGTCACTCTCCAAGCCGCGCACGCGCCGCCGCTATCCCAGGCCGGCACGAACGCCTCCGGCAGCCGAGTCTGCGCGCGAGTGTGGCTGGCGCGGGGCGGGCCCCGCTGTTTAAAGCCTCGGCGGGGCCGCGGCGTTGGTGGCTCCCGCTGCAGCACGCGGGAGGCGGGGCCCGCGACTCGTCCGCCCCTCAGCCCGCCCAGCCGCGGTCCCGCAGTAGCGCGCGGCGGAGGCTCCCTCGGCTCCCGGCCAGTCCCGGCTCCTGTGCTACCCCACTCAGGGATCGTGTCCGGCCCGTCCACGCCGGGCCTCGGGCAGCATGAGCAGCGCGATCCGGGAGCGGCCAAGTGCCGCCTCGCCGCCGTAGCCGGGAAGATCTCTGCGCCGCTACCTCCTCTTCCGTCGCCCTCCTCCCACCCCTCCACCTCCTTCCCCCGCCCCGCTCTGCGGCGAAGAAGAGCGGGGCGCCCCGGCCTCCTCCCTCTCTCCCCGCCCCTGGGGCAGCGCGTCAGTGGGCCGACGGCACAGGCCACGGCAGACCAGGCTGCGGACGGTGCCCGGCCCACTCGGCCAGAGCAGGGGCGCGCGGGCCCTGCCTCGGCTCACGCCGATTGCTGATGCTCCAGCGGCGGCTCCGGAGGCAGTCGCCCGCTCGCTTTTTCTTTCTTTCTTTTTTTTTTTTTTTTTTTTTAAGTTCTAAGCTCTCAATACGGGGCCGAGCCGGCGAGATCTCGCGAGATGCTGCCAGGGCTACCGGGCCGCTTTCCCTGCGGCACGTGGTACCCGAGGCGATGCAGAAGCGGCGGGCGGCCCTGAGCTCCTGTGGGGGCTTTCCCGTCCGGACCGCAGGTGCTTCCGGAGTTGCGGGCAAGGTGCGCCCCCCGGGGAGGCGCGCCCCCCGGCGAGGCCTGCTCGGAGCTCCGGCCCGCCGCGACTCCCCTCACTCACTCCAGGCCTGAACCTAGAGGGAGGCAGGATTTCCTCTGTGCTGCCTTTGAGGCGTTTACCTGCCTGGCAGCGTTAGATTTGCATAACCAGATACTAATTCCAGTCGTGATGCATTGGGTGTGTTCACATTTCCTATGACACCTTCATTTTAAAAGTTGTGATGTTTGAAAGTGAGAAGGGAGCCTAGTTGTGATACCGTATTGTTTCAAGACGATTTTTAACTGGAGGCATTTCCAGAGAGCATAGAAATGAATACACTGAGAGCAATAACTAACCGTGGAGCACTAACCAGGAAGTTTCGACGTGGTTTAAGTTGTGAAGAATTCCGCTATTTCAAGTAAAACAAAGGTACTTCTCCTGTGCAGGCCTATTTTCTCTTCTGTAAAAAATAGGGAAATGTAATTACTTTGCAACTTTCTTAGCGGTAGAATCCATTTTTAACCTAAATTCTACCCACAGCCCTACATAAACAGATAACTATGAATGGCTTCTTCCATCACTTGTCTTTTAGTTTTGTATTGATGTTTACGTAATTTTAAATTTTACTTATGGGGATAAACACATAAATTTGCTGAATCCTGGAAGCATGATCAAAGAGAGGCAGAGTTTGCGGAACTGTTTGGAAATACCGTCAAGAAAGCTGCAACCAGGCAATTTTCAAAAAATTGTCCTATCCGTGATTTTATTTGACATTCACAACTTTTCATCTCAGTTTATTATCTCTGTTGTAAAGATGGAGAGAGGAAGGAACCGCTCTTGGATCATGGAGCCACAGTTTTTAAAGTCCCTCATGAGCTGTAGTAATATTAGCAGAAAGCTAGAAGAAGCCAGAACAATCAGGTGGTCCTTTAGGCAGTACAGTTTCTACTACAAGATTGCTGCCTTAGTAGCTGATACGTGTGGTACTTTTTAGCTCCAGAGCTAATTTGGTGGCTGTGGGTATTCAACATTCATTGATCTAAATAAATAGTAAGCACCTACTATGAGGTGCTCTGTGTTATGGGGATATAGCAATAAGCAAAACAGACAATCCCTTCTCTCGTGGAGCTCATAGTCTAGCGAGAGAGGCAATAAACAAGATAAATAGGTAAAATATGTAGCATGCTAGTAGTGAGTGCTAAGGAAAGGGGAATGGGATATGTGTGTAAGATGGAGGTGGTAAAATTTTTCATAGGATGGCCCCAGTGAGAAGGTGACATTTGAGTGTGGAAATGAGTGATGCAAATACCTGGGAAAAGAGTGTTCCAAGCAGAGGAAAAGCAAAGGCCTGAAGGTGAGAGCATGCCCGAAATGTTGATGGAATTGCATGTAGGCCAGTGTGGCTGAAGCTGCTCAAGGGATGGGGAGAATCAAAGGTCAGAGAGTTTAGGTGTTGGGGACATGACAGTCCAGAATGTATACTACCTCTTTGGCTTTTACTCTGAGTGGGATGGTATGTTAACTTGGGCTGCCTTCTCACTGTGTCCTCACATGGTAGAAAGAGAACTGTGATGTCTCTTCTTCTATAGGGCACCATTTCTATCTGATCAGGGCTCCACCCTTATGACTTCATTTAACATTAATCACCTCATTAAAGGCAATATCTTCAATACAGTCACATGGGTTAGCGCTTCAACATAAGGATTTTGGGGAGACACAGTACAGTCCCTAGGAATGGCAAGTTATTGGAGGGTCTGAGTAGAGGAATGACATGATTTGATGATATATAAAGGATCAGTCTAGCTGCCTTGTTGTAAATACACAAGTGGGTAAGCAGTGGTGACAAAATAAAAAGCAAGGGGATGTGTTAAGAGGTATTGCTGCAATCCGGGAAGTGAAGGTGTGGCTTTGACCACTGTGTGTAGCTGTGGAAATGGGAGGAAAGAGGTCAAGCTCTGGAGTGAAGGCAATAGAATTTGCTGATGGATGTGGAGTATTGAAGAGAATCCAAGAGTTTTGGCCTGAGCAACTGGAAGAATGGTATTGCTATTTTCTGAGATGGAGAAGATGGTGAATGGAGCAGGCTTGGGTTGGAGGAATATCATGAGCTCAAACGGACATGTCTGTTGGAGGAAACAAAGAAATGTATAGTAATAACAAATAGTAGTCACTCATAAATGTGTGATGGCAAACCAAGAAGTTGTAGGACAGAGAGAAATATGGTACAATGAGAATGCAAAAGAGAGGGACCAAACTTAGTCAGGGAGGAAGTGACTTTTCAGTGAGGTCTTAAGGATGACTGGGATTAAACTATAACTTTCATAGGGGTTTGAGAAAAGGGAAATACGGTGAGCAAAAGGCCTCTTGGAATGAACTTGGTCAGTTTGGTTAAAGAATAGGGATTAAGGGACAAGAGTAATAAAAGATGAGTCTATTCTAAAAGCCCTATAAAACCTATAAAATGGGTTTCCAGGAAGATTTGGGGTGGGGAGCACAAATGATCAGATTTACATTTACTAAAAGTCTCTCTAGTTATTATAGTGCTGGCAGAAGATTGGAGAGGAGCAAGAATAAGTATGGAAAGACAGGATACAACTTCAGCAATCTAGGCATGAGATGATAGTAATAATAGTAGCTAACATTTATAGGGAATTTATGTCCTATATACTGTGCTAAACTCTACGTTCATAATCTTATTTAATTCTTACAGCAACACTATGAAGAACATCATAGTATTATTCCTATTTTTACAGATGAAAAGCTTGGTTAAGGAAAAGAGTTTAAGAAACTTTTCTGTGGTCACTCAGCCAAAACCAAGATTTAAATCCAGGGAGATTTCTCCACTAATCAAGCTGTAGGAGTTTGGATTATGGGGGATGCAGGGAAATGAGGAAGGGGAAAAATTTGAGCATGTAAGCTGTCTTTGTCTGTTACAGATTTGGGTTTTTTAAAGCAGTTGTTAGTATCATTATTTTACTGCCACTTAACTTGTTTTTTTTAAATCTTTTTTTTTCATATTTATTTATTTGGTTGTGTGGGGTCTTAGTTGCAGCAGGTGGGCTCCTTAGTTGTGGCTCACAGGCTCCTCAGTTGCAGCATGTGGGCTCCTTAGTTGTGGCACATGGGCTCCTTAGTTGCACTGCCACTTAATTTGGAAGATAGAACAGCAGCCCAGACTGAAGATTTCTTTTATTCACCTTAAATCCATTTTTTCCTCCTACTGTGCCCTTTAAAACCAATGGTTTGTTACTAAAACCATTATGCACTAAATGTATGTTACATACTAAAGTATGCTATAGGAATGTTTTGTCTGTATTTCACTATACTTTCCCAAAAATAAAGATTAAAAATACACACACCAACACTTTAACAAAACACACAGGCCTTAAGAATTAAATTGCACCCTCTTTATGGAGTCAAATATTGTAATGTACCCCATAACTAAATTACATACCTTCATTTTCTTCCCTTTTTTTTTTTTTTTTTTGTCTTTTTTGGCCACACCATGCAGCTTGTGGGATCTTAATTCCCTGACCAGGGATTGAACCCATGCCCTTGGCAGTGAAAGCGCAGTGTCCTAACCACTGGACCACCAGGGAATTCCCTACATTTTCTTCACTCTTAATGAAAAATCTCTAACTTTTTAGCCTCTATTATATTCCTTAATGATTACTCCAGTTTTTCGCTTTCAAAAAGCCACAAGTATAATTGAGATATGTTTTTGTAATTGTGTAAGATTCCTGAAATTCAAAGTGATAAATATGGAAGGGATCTTAAAGGATTATATAGTAAACCCCTATATTAAGGAATAGAGTACTTGTTCTGCCTTTGACATTTAAAAAAACAAACTTTTTTTTCCTTTAGTAACATATTCATGGTTACAAGTCCTTACAGCCATAGTATTAGACATGTAATAAATGCTCAAATACTTAAGAACAGTATATTCTTCCTAATGGCTAAACTAAATCATTCTTCTAACAATTCAGATTTTTTGCTTCATGTCCTATTCTTCAGAGGTTGTGGAAACCCATAAAATGTAAGGTTATTTGGGGTTTTATTTTCTAAATGATTTCCTCTTGCATGTCGTTATAGAGCCCAATTTCTAGGTAGGTAATTATTTTTATTACTTTTCTCTGGGATCTTTCCAAGTAATTTAATCTTCCTTATATGTGGGCCAAAACTATTAAATTCAGTATTCCACTTAAAAAAACAACAGGGACTTCCCTGGTGGTCCAGTGAGTAAGACTCCGTGCTTCCAAAGCAGGGGGCCTGGGTTCAATCCTCTGTTGGGGAGCTAGATCCCACATGCATGCTGCAACTAAGAGTTCACATGCCGCAACTAAGAAGTCTGCGTGCTGCAACTAAGAAGTCTGCCTGCTGCAAATAAAAGATCCTGCATGCCTCAACTAAAACATGTCACAAGGAAAATCCCGCATGCCACAGCTGAGACCCAGCGCAGCCAAAATTAAAAAAACAAAACAAAACAGAAAAAACAAAAGATGATTATAAAGTTAAGACTTTTGCAGTTCAAGTAATTATTTTTTCTTGAAACTGGGCTACCACATCTGACTTCGAAGATGGCCCTGAGTAACAACTCTTCTGATAAGTCAAAAAATGTTTTTTGTTTTTTAAGAGTTTTGAACTGAAAGTCCACCACTATTTCAACCAATTTCTAAAGACATAAAGTTCCAGAATATAAATTTTAAAATCCACATTTATGAGGTCAATTAATTATATTTTTATAATATTTTTCTAATTATAAAGGTAACACATGTTTAATAAAGAAGTCATAGGGAAACTCAAAGGGAAATAGTACTTATAATGCCATCACTCTAAAATAGCATTTACCTTTTGCTTTTTGATATTACAAAAAGTTTTATTATATATTTTGTTTTGTAATTTTTAAAACTTACCAGTAACATGAACATCTTTCTGTATATGTAATTATCTTGCAAACGCATGATTCCTAATGGCTTCATAATATTGCATTATTTGGATTATTCCATAATTTACTGAATCTATCACTTTTTTTTTTTTTTTTAAGAAGATGTTGGGGGTAGGAGTTTATTAATTAATTTATTTATTTTTGCTGTGTTGGGTCTTCGTTTCCGTGCGAGGACTTTCTCTAGTTGTGGCAAGTAGGGGCCACTCTTCATCGCGGTGCGCGGGCCTCGCACTATCGCGGCCCTCTCACTATCGTGGCCTCTCTTGTTGCAGAGCACAGGCTCCAGACGCGCAGGCTCAGTAGTTGTGGCTCACGGGCCTAGTTGCTCCGCAGCATGTGGGATCCTCCCAGACCAGGGCTCGAACCCGTGTCCCCTGCATTAGCAGGCAGATTCTCAACCACTGCGCCACCAGGGAAGCCCATCTATTTTTTAATGTGTTTAGTTTATTTCCTTCCTTTATAAATATAACAAGCAATGTTGCATTGAATGTCTTTGTGCATATAAATTTTTTTATAATTGATTATTTCCTTAGGCTAAGTTCCTAGAAGTGAAATTTCAGGGTATGTGTGTTTTTAAAACCTTTGGCATACATTGCAAAATTGATTTTCAGAAAGGTTATATCGGTTTATTCTTCTATTAGCTTTGTATTTGAGTGCCTGACTCCCACCATCCTTAGAAATTCTGAGAAAGATCCTTCTTAATCTTTGTCAGTCTCATTAGCAAGGTTTAATTTTCAGATCATCAGTTGCTAGTGAGGGTGAACTTTTAAAAGTTTATTCATCATTTACATATCATTATTTCTGAATTGCCTGTTGATATCTATAATACACATATTCTGTATCCTAGAAATCTGGCTTCCATTCTGCCTTGTTTTGGTAATAGCGTACAATTGTTTTTTTGGCGGGGTGTGGGTATGGCCTCTCTGTGCAGTTTTGGAAGGACAGAACATTGAAGGACCTTGGCTGCCCCAGCCTAACTGTGGGCACATGACCAAATGTGCCAGTCTGGTTCTCCTAAGACTTGAATTTTGCGGGGTGTGGTGCAAAGTCAGAAAGTAAGACCGGTTGCTGGGTCTGTTAGCTGCTCATACTTCACTGCCTCCCTATCTAGAGAACTGCCTTGCCTATGGGCAGCCGAAGGGTGGACTGGAGAAAGGGACAAAACAAAGGCGTTTGCCTCTCCTTGGGACTACTCTGACAAGCGCAATGTGGGGTTGGCTAAGGCTTCAGCTGCATCCGCAATGTTAGTTGGCTTCTCCCTCTGCCCAGTCTCGCCTCCTCATTTCCTTATAGGAGTATCTTCGGAAAGCAGTCACCAGCGAAACTTCATCTTCCACCTCAAACTGTTTCCATGGAACTGTCCTTTTATTTCAGTGATAGCACTCAGAAAAGGCTGTATAGTCGTCCCTCTGGAACTACTTCTCTTGTCCTTTTTGCATCCAGTCCTCTTTGCTTTTAGCTTTCCTATATTCTCCCAGTAATTCACTCTTAAGTTAACCAGAGTTGGTTTCCATGGCTTGCTTTTTAATATTACAGAAAGATTTATTATATATTTTGTTTTGTAATTTTTAAAACTTACCAGTAACATGAACATCTTTCTGTATATATAATTATCAATGATCCTTGCCATTTTTCCAATGTCTTTTACTTACCAATTTTAGGAGTTTTTAGGTATCACAGACATAAACCTTAAACTAAATTGGTTCTCTTCAGTTTATCAGTTGCATTGTAGTTTTGTTCATCCAGTGTTGACATGCAGTTATTTTTAAAACGGATTGCGATCAAGTATCTCAATCTTTCCCTCTGTGATTTTTACCTTTTATATAATGCTTAGAGAGAACCTTGCCATTACAAGACCATGTGCATAAAATTAGTATGTATATATGTTTCAGTTTAATGTTTTATGTTTAATCTCCTAATTCTTATAACATTTACTTTTGCTTTGGTATAAGGCAATGATTTAATAATTTTCTTCAAATAATTTGAGTATTTTGGCTTTTATATTAAAGTCTGCTTTAACAGTATCCTCAAATTTCAGTGCAGAAATAAGATAAACATTTATCTTTTACTCAGACAATAGTGCAGAAATGTGTCTCAAGCTGGCCAGGTAGCTCTGCCATTCTCATCAGGAGCTTTCATCTCTGGGTCAGAGGCAGTTGATTCCTATCTTGCTTTTTTCTAGTCAGTGGGAAGGGTGAACTAGAGAGTAGAAAACAAGCAACTTCCTTAACAACACACATGTGCGTTCATACACACACACACACAGACATACTAACACACACACATACTCGCATTCTTGCATCTTACTGGCCAAAATTTAGGCACTTGGCTATGCATAGCAGGTTAGGAAATGTCATCTTTTACTGGGCAGTCATGTGGCCAGCCAAAACCCATGGAATTGGAATTCCCTTTGATGATGAGTCCTGCCAGTGGGTAGAAATCTGCATTTTGAAGGGTTATAAAACATCCTATTAAAATGGCAATTATGTTGAACATGGAACTGAAAATGTACCTAGAAATATTAAGTGAAAATTATACATAGCTAACATTTTGTGGGGGCTTCCCCATACAAAATGGTGTGTGTGTGTGTGTGTGTACCATAGCAATTTAAAGCTTCTCTTCCTCTTCCTTCACCATCACCACCAATATATATTTGGATGTGGAGCTTAACTTGAGAAGAGATTTTCTTTTAATTAGATGATTTTAAGCCTCTTGGCATACCTCACATACTTCTTTTGTTCAGTTCTCAGATTCCTTTTTTCAGGGTGGGTAAATATAAGCAATGATGATAGGAAGAATCCATTAGTATGATTATTTAAGAGGATTTGCAATTTATGTAGTAAATTCATCAAGAAATACTATATTCTTGAAGAGGAATGGCCTATATCTGATTTAGGAAGAACTATTAAAGATCTAATAATGAAGAATAATCTGAAGTTCTATCTTCTCATCTATTCTAAATATACTCAGTAATGGGACTGATTTTTATTGTGATGGTTTGGGCACAGTTTTATATTCAGTTTCTCTGTACTTTATTTTGGGTTTATAAATGCCCAAACCTTAGAATTCATCCTGCAAGCCCAAAAGATGACTCCTTGGAAACTAACATAAAATATTCTTTGGTATCATAGACAGAATATTGGTTTTGTGTAAACTATGGTTTTGATGCAGAATGGTATTAGGTGCTTTGTTTTATTTTTATAGTTTTTAATCATGATATATAACATAGATACAGGGAAGTGTTTAAACATATATGTACATTTTGATGAAAATTACAAAGCAAATATCTATATAAATCATGATTTGGTCACCAAACATAACATTACCAGGTCTCCAAAAGCCCCCAAGTGTGCCTTTTCCTCCTTACAGCCCTTTTGTTCCACTCCCAGATAGTTTGTGATAGTCATTTCCTTGGTTTTCCTATCTGTATATACACCCCTAGACATAATATAAATGGAGTCATACTGCATGTTTCTTTTGTGTCTTGCTTCTTTTCAGCATGTTTGTACAGTTGATCCACACTGATGTGTTGTAGTGCATTTATTTTCACAACGTTATAGCTTTGCCTTGTATGGCTATATCACAATTTATGTAGCCATTCTACTGTTAATGAATATTTTGGTGGTTTCCATGTTAGCTTTTGTTTTTGCTATTGGGAACATTTTTGTCGTGAACATTTTAGTACACGTGATGGTGAATATATGTGTGTTTCTGTAGGGTCTATATTTAGGAGGATATTGCTTGTTCATAGGGTATGTTCTTCACCTTCTATAGATGGTGACAAACCATCTATAGAAGGTGACAAACCGTAGATGGCAAACTTTTCCAAGTGGTTGTACCAAGAATGGCATTATTTTTAAGATTCTTTACCATATCTTCAAATATTTGCTAAAAGTTTCTTGAGAGAGGAAAACAAACTGGTTATACTATGGTATTGTATTTTATTATAAAATAAATTTCATTTTTATTTTTAAATTTTATTTTATAGAAACAACAGTACATTTTATTCACCACACATTTTCATCTCTTTTGCCTGTCTGCTAAGAAAGATGGATGATTGTAGAATGAACAAACCATAAGCACCCAGAAGGAAATAATAATTAAAATAATCAGGAAAATGATATTATGTTAAAGCTATTTTGGATGATGTTCTTTTTTTTAATTAATTTTTATTGGAGTATAGTTGCTTTACAATGTTATGTTAGTTTCTATAAAATAAATTTTAAAACACCATCTAGAAAGGATGGAAACCCATTCTTTCCCAGTCATGATTTTAAAAGGTATCTCAATATGGATGATATATATTAATATATATTATATAAAATATTTATTATATTATAAATTATCCAGTATTAATATATAAAATATAGTATAATATATAATTTATCAATGATATATTCATATAATATAATCATATACTCATATAATGTATAAATATATATCAAATATACTATGTAATACAGCATAAATATATAATATAGATATATATGGTAAAATAAAATTTTAAATCAAGCAAAAGTTATAAGATGCAAAGTAAAGTCTCTACTAGTTCCTCTCCCTAAAGTTCTGCCTTAACTGACTGCCTAATTAACAGTTACTTTTGTATGTTTCCTGGAAAAATGTTTATATATATTTCTCCATGTACATAAACAGATGAGAATATATA
This sequence comes from Mesoplodon mirus, assembly GCF_964341445.2. Taxonomy (NCBI): domain Eukaryota; kingdom Metazoa; phylum Chordata; class Mammalia; order Artiodactyla; family Ziphiidae; genus Mesoplodon; species Mesoplodon mirus. The sequence continues at coordinate 78,109,720 of NC_138980.1, forward strand.
TGGTATTGTTACTGAGTCCAAGCTCACTCTGCTCACTGCAAGACAGGCCAAAAAATCGGGAGATGGGGTGTTGAGGCAAGGAATAAGACTTTATTCAGAAAGCCGGGAGTCCAAGAAGATGGCAGACTAATGTCCTAGAGTACCATCTTATTGGGGTCTCTATGCTAGTTTTATTTTTATAGAACAGAGAGGGGGAGGAGGTGTGAAAGTAAAGTAAAAAGGCCATAAGTCTTACAAAACATCTGCTGGTTTGGCCAGCCTCAGGTAGAGGATGTGTTAATTTCTTCTTTCTTGCAGCCATTCACAGGTGGGCAGGGTCAGAATGTTTCCCTGTGAGCTCAGCAAAGGCACTTGTAGTTTAACATTTAGGCAGAGAGGCAGGGTTCCCCCAGGGAGGCCATTATGTATGCCAATAGCTATAGACAACATACAAAAAGCAACTGAGAGCAGAGGTTAAAGTAAAAGAAACAGATCCAACATGGAGTCAGATTTTGTTCTTTCCTGTTACAGTATTTTTTTGTTTATATTCACTTTATGTAACAGCATGTATGATTCCATTCTTTTAACAGCATGTATAATTCTTAATTTGCAATACTAAATAATGTTGAATTGTTTGGGTATATAATAATTTATTCAACCAAGCACACTAACTGATGGATAGTTAGGTCATGTCCAGGTTTTTGTTATTAACAATGATGGATCAGTAAATACATTGGAACTTATGCCTGGTAATTGTTGAGAGTTTATTCACTGGATGAAATCGTAGCTGTAGACTTACAGTTCACAGTGTACAAGCACTTTAAATTCCGATAGATATTGCAAAATTGCCCTCCAAAAAGTTGTATCAATTTACATTTCCATCACCTGCTTTTGCCAACATTGTGCATTAGCAGAATACTTTATGCTTGCTTTTCTGATCATTGAAAAATATTGGTGTGCATTTACTTAATTATGAGTGAAGTTAAGGATGATTCTATTTGTTGTTCTTTTTCTTTCAACTGCCTGTTAATATCCTTTGCCTGTTTTTGTATTGGGTAGTTGCATTTTTTTCTCTTAGTGTCGCTGAATGCAAGTTTATGTGCCTGATGCACAGTGAGGCCAAACAAATGGAAACGTTGGAGTTTGGAGCAGAGAAAGGTTTATTACAGGGCCAAGCAAGGAGAATGTGTGGCTTGTGCTCAAAACCCCAAACTCCCAGATGGTTTTCTGGGAGAAGCTTTTATAGGCAAAATTAGGGGTGAGGGCTACAGGGTGTGACTTTCTTCTGATTGGTTGGTGGTGAGGTAACAGGACAATGTTCTCGGACTTCAGTGCTCAGCCTGGAGTTACCATCCTCCACCTGGGTGGGGACCTTATTTCCTACCAAAGAACTCAAAGATATATTGTTATGTGTATTCCTTGAAGAGGAACTGGAACTCTGTTTTACTGCTGCACTATTGTTTGTTGATTGCTCCTCCTTTGTTTCTGCATTCCCTCACTTTTCTGATTAGCAACTATTTGAATCTGCCCTTTGGTACCTTTGGAAGGTCTAGGAGGCTGAAGCCTTTTTCCTACAAACAAGAAACAGGGGACAAGGAAAGGCTTTTGTGTCCAGGAGGGCCCCGCAAGTTCATGCTCAATTTCATTAGTGATTTGTAAAACTCATTATAAATTAAAGAAATAAAGTTTTTGCCTATTATGTGTTACAAATATTTTCCTATTTTGTAGTTAATTTTTGTAATATTTTTGGACTAAGTTTTAATCTTTTTTATGGTTTTGGGGTTGTACATAACTTGAAAATTGCTTAGAAGCCTATTTCACATGTTGCCATTTGTTTTGTAAATTTATAAAGACAGCTAAATTTCGGTTCCAGACCACCCCAATAAAGTGAATAGCACAATAAAGCAAGTCACACAATTTTTTCCATTTCCCAGAGCATATAAAAGTTATATTTATACTATACTGTAACCTATTAAGTGTGCACTAGCATTATGTCTAAAAAATGTACATGCCTTAATTAAAAGATTTTTTTGCTAAAAAATGCTACAACTCACAAATGCTTCAGTGAGTTGTAATCTTTTTGCTGGTGGAGGGTCTTTTCTCAATGTTGGTGGCTGCTGACTGATCAGGATAGTGATTGCTGAAAGCTGGGGTGCTGTGACAATTTCTTAAAAATAACAATGTAGTTTCCACATTGATGGAAACTTCCTTTTATGAATGAGTTCTCTGTAGCATGCAGTGCTCTTTGACAGGATTTTATGCACAGTAAAACTTCTTTCAAAATTGGCATCAATTCTCTCAAACCCTGCCACTGTTTTATCTACTAAGTTTATGTAATATTCTAAATTCTGTGTTGTCATTTCAACAGTCTTCACAGTATCCTTACCAGGAGTAGATTGCATCTCAAGAAACCATTGTCTTTGCTCATCCATAAGAAGCAATTCCTCATACATGCAAGTTTTATCATGAGATTGCAGCAATTCAGTCACATCTTCATGCTCCACTTCTAATTCTAATTCTCTTGCTATTTCTACCACATCTACAGTGACTTCCTCCACTGAAGTCTTTAATCCCTCAATGTCATCCATGAGGGTTGGAATCAACTTCCTCCAAACTCCTGTTAACATTGATATTTTGATCTCTCCCATGAATCATGAATGTTCTAAATGACGTCTAGAAAGGTGACTCCTTTCCAGAAGGTTTTTTAATTTACTCAGATCCATCAGATGAATGACTATCTATGGCAGCTATAGCCTTATGAAATGTATTTCTTAATAAGTCTGGAAAGTTGAAATAACTCCTTGATCCATGGACTGCAGCATGGATGTTGTGTTAGTAGACATGAAAACAACATGAATCTCATTGTACATCTTCATCAAATCTCTTGGGTGACCAGGTGCATGGTCTATGAGGAGTAATATTGTAACCAAGCAGGATCCTATGAGGGCTTCCCGGGACAGACCCCTCCCCCATATCCTCTACTTTAGCTCTTCTCTGAAGTACCTAGATAGTAGTATCTAAAGCACATTTCCTGGGTTGTTTTACAGATTCTAAAACCCCCACCAAATGGAAGGTGTTAACTACTTGATGACCCCCCAGGCCCTCAGGCCTACTGGAGCCTAAGGATTGATGATGTTAACCCTCGTGACACCACCCTGTTACCTCACCATCAACCAATCAGAGAATTGTACATGAGCTGATCACTTACCCTGAGACTCCCCTCCCTCAACTTGCCTTTAAAAATGCTTTGTTGAAATCCATGGGGAGTTCAGGCTTTTTGAGCATTAGCTGTCCTGGACTCCTTGTACAGTGCCTTACAATAAATGCTGCACTTTCCTTCACCCCAATCTGGTGTCAGTAGATTGGCTTTGCTGCATGCAGGTGAGCAGACATAAGTTTAGTTAGGTAACAATATTTTGAAAGAAATCTTTTTTTCTGAGTAGTAGTTCTCAAAAGTGGGCTTAAAATATTCAGTAAACCATATTGTAAACAGATGTGTTGTCATCTAGGCTTTGTTGCTCCATTTATAGAGCACAGGCACAGTAGATTTAGCATAATTCTTAAGGGCCCTAGGATTTTCAGAATAGTCGATGAGCACTGGCTTCCACTTAAAGTCACAAGTGCATTAGCCCCTGACAGCAGTCAGCCTGTCCTTTGAAGCTTTGAAGCCAGGCATTGACTTCCCCTCTCTAGCTATAAAAGTCCTGGATGGCATCTTCTTCCAATATAAGGCTATTTCATCTACAATGAAAATCTGTTGTGTAGCGTAGCCAAGTGTAGTTATCTTAGCTAGGTCTTCTGGTTAACTTGCTGCAGCTTCTACATCAGCACTTGCTGCTTCACCTTGCACTTCGATGTTATAGAGACAGCTTCTAAATTTAAACCTCATGAACCAACCTCTGCTAGCTTCAAACTTTTCTTCTGCAGCTTCCTCACCTCTCTCAGCCTTTATGGAATTGAAGAGACTTAGGGCTTTGCTCTGGATTAGGCTTTGGTTTAAGGGAATGTTATTATGGCTCATCTGATCTTCTATCCAGACCACTAAAACTTTCTCCAATTGGCAATAAGGCTGTTCTATTTCACACACAAAAGGATTTTAAAACCATGATTAGAAGACAGGAGAGGGGAGTAAGCTATTCCATGACTTCAAATAATGGTTCTGATGTTACAAAAATGTTAAATGCGTATTATATTTTTTAGGACACTTTTGGTTGCAAGCCATAGAAACCCAACTCAAACTGGCATGAAATAGCTTAAGCTAGTTCTATAGAACATCTAATAGAAACTGTAATGATGGATCCAGGGGCTCATTATCAGTCATCTACCACTGTAACCAAAAGTGGGGTCCAGAAGGTTGGTGGAAAGGAAAGTTTGCTTTATTTTGGATGCCAGCAAATGGGGTGGGGGGAGGAGGGGACGCCTGAGGCCAACTCTCCCCACCCCCACCACTGACTACTGACTATCAGTGGGCAAGAGTTTTATAGACAGAGGGAGGGGGCTACATGCAGAAACAGGGCAGTCAGCTCTGACAGTCATTTTGAAATTGGTCATTGGTAGTCTGACCAGCGACATCTTGATTGTTTTAAGTACAATTCATCTTTAGTTCCAGGGTCAGTTTGTTCCCATTTCCTTGAGGCCAATTCTTAGAATTATGGCAGCTTATGTCATGGCTATACTCTGGTCATCATGTAGTTAACTTCTTCCATCTGGTGAGGGTTTCAGTATCTACAAGGCAGCTCACAGGGTATGGCTCAGAATATTACCTATAACAATCAAGAAGGAACTGAAGGTCCTTAACTATGCTTAATGACTAAATTATTAATTTTTAGTCTAGTTAGACTGTTTTCCTTTGTCTCTGCATTTTCTCACCTCTCTGATTAAACTTATTCTTTGGCTGAAGTTTTTCCACAGACAAAAGGCAGGTGGAGGATGTAAGGGGCAAGGACCAAGCGTCCTGCTCTGTTTCACCACCAGCGAACACACATAGTAAATAAATATTTATTGAATGAAAATCAGGGCTCCTTCTCCACCTCTAGATTTTTTTTTCTCTTCGTACGTTAGCATCACTTCTCTTCCACTGGTGAAGGATTCCTCCATGCAGTAATAAAGATGCCATAAGCCATTCCTGACATTGTCCTTACAGCTTACAGTCACAGAAGAGGACTTCTGAAAGGGGTCGGAGTGTACCACCCTAAAATATGCCACTCTGGCCTATGAATTATTTTGAGCTGAAGGCAATTGAGAAAAAACAGAGACAAGAAAAACTCTCTGGCCTCCCCATCTATACCACAAAGGGCAGAACAACCCTTAGTCATTGGAGATAACTCTAGACTCTTATCAGCCCTGGGATGGCACCAGAGGAATCTACACAATATACCTTACCAACTAGCCCTTATCTTCCATTAGTTTTACCCATATATTTACCTTCCCACAGTTTGCTACCCTTAGAAGCCTAAAACCCTTTCCTTTGTCTTGTCACTTCTCTACAAATGTTTTTCTTTTGTTAAGAGCATATATAAGCCCCACTTCTAAATACACCTCTAAGTTACTTATTCATCACTGAACTCTCCTGTGTGTATGTGCAATGCATGTGTTAATAAACTTCTGTATGTTTTTCTCTTGTTAATCTCTCTTTGGTCAGTTTAAACCCCCGCCATTGAACCTAAGATGGGTAGAGGATAAATATCTTTTGTCATTCACACTTCCCATTAACTGACAGAAACTTCTCGGGCAGGTCTCCGCCAAGCTCTGGATTACCTTGAACTGGGTTGTGTGCGTATGACTAGGACTGGCTGTGGATGGGTAGGGGTAAAGTCAGCCTTGCCAAGACCTCATAGCAGAGGAGACAATGATTCCCCAAAGGAATGGATGCTGGCAAACAAACTAAACAACTGCATCATGAAATCCTTTGCATTACAACTATCTTGGTCTTAACTGACCTAAAACAAATAAACTGCTAGTTATTTCTCCAGCAAGAATGGTTTTATTTGGGATCAACAAAAGAATTGCAATTTGGAGTCTACCACCTTGGTGTGCCCTGAGCAAGTCCCCAACCACAAGGAGAGGAGAATTCTTTTAAGAGGGGAAAGGAAGTTGGGAGAGTTACAGTGAACAAAGAGTCCTTTGGAAGAATTGAGAGTTGGAAGTATAGTGACTTTTCATTGGCTGAGTTGTGACAGTCTCTCACTGGCTGAGCTCTTGCCAAGCAGGAAGGAGTCTTGTTGGTCTCTGCTATCCTCTTAGGGCATGAGAGCTCCCCCTTCTGGCCTCCTGACTCTATTTTAATTAAGTTTTCTGTTTATTAATTTTCACAGTCTATAGCAGTGCTTTTCAACTCATGCTGCAGGTTAGAATCACTTGCTGAGCTTTTTAGAAATAGAGATGCAGAGATTCCACCCTAGACCAATTAAATCAGAATTTCTTGGGTGAGAGGTGGTGGTGGAGAGGGGTGAAGCAGTGATATTATTTTTTAAACTCTTCAGATTATTTTAATGTGCCTTTTCAGTGTGGAACCACTAGATTATTGTGTAAATCACAGAGATAATATTCAAGACAGAAAAATAACAAAAATATTTATAGATAATTAATCTGTTGCCTCATGTGAGTACTATAGTTACTTGTTATGAAAATTACTTAAAAGAAAAGTTCATAGGCCATCATAACCTGTGATCCCAATTAAAGATTTAAAGAAAGAGAAGAATTCAGTGTTGGTTTGCACCCCTTAAGCCAGAGGTAAATATAACACATTTTTAAGCTCTTAATCAACTTGATGAAGTTAGGTTAGCTACATTAGCACATGAAAAACAGACAACTTGTTCACGTTGTGCTTTAAACCTATAGGAAATGGATTCATTAGCATCTCCTAGAGGAGAAATTGGCATATGCCATTTCCTCAGCAGTATAGGTGATAAATTGTGCTTTGCAAGGAATTCTTCAAAGATAGAAGAAGGTTATATACTATCCTGTTTTCTCACTAGTTATAACTGCATTTTAGATGCTATCTCTTTCAAAAGCCAAAGCTACCCTTCCAGAAATACGAAGGATCAGACTTGTAATAATTCATTCAGGACTGTTACATGATAGCTTTATAAATTCAATTTGAAAAGGGCAGCAATCATTTCTGAGTTCTAATATCATATTGGTGGATAGAGTCTAATGTACTAATAGATGCTAATATTGTGCTAATCCAAAATGTCTTATGCTTACCCTTTGTAAATGGTATAACTGACCATTCTCTCTTTTAATGATGGAATAACTATACTTTTGTAAGCAGCAGCATGACATAATGAAAAGTAGCTTTTAGGATCAGATATACCTGGAATTAAATTCTGCCTGCTATTTATCAACAGTGTGATCTTGGGCAGGTTAACTTCCTAGTGCCTTAGTATTCTCAAGAGTAAATAACAATAGGACCCATCTTGCAGTGTTGTAAAAATTAGAAATGGCAACTACTGTCCTTCTGACATTTTGCTTCAGAATTTTTTAAAAATTGCACAGTTAAAAAATGAGTAAATGTATTCTCCTTATAAGAAAGTAAAACATTACAGGTAAGGAATTTAGTCTTCGATGACCCTTCCCACCTTGCTAATGGTAACTAGTAATATCAGTTCAGTGCATAACGAGGGACTGAATATACAAATGAACAAGAGCCAGACCATGTATATCAATAGAACTCTGACACACACTCTCTTTAGCACCCAGACTGGTAAGTCAAACCACAAGTTCGGCAGCAATTGGTCCAGAAGGGTCTGAGCTTGGTCGATGACTGTCAGCTTCCAACTCAGGACCAACTAGAGAGAGCAAAGTATGTTCCCTAAACCAATCACATAAGATACCCCTGCTTCTAGTTAGCCAGCCTCTAGCTTTCCATGCTAACAATTTGCGATCACAGAATACCTGAAGACTTCCCTTTTCCCACTATAATACTTCTTTTAACCACTCCCCTGCCTGTCTTTCAGCCTCTGCCAAATATCAGTGATGGTGGCTGACTCCCTTGCTATAGCAAGCCCTGTATAAATATCCTTCTACCATTCTCATTTATTTATTTCCACAATAGCTTTCCCGTCTTTTTATTATGCATTTACAGATGGATATTCATATGTACCCTTGGGAAATATATACTGCTTTATAGATTTTCTTTTATTGAAGTATAGCTGATTTACAATGCTGTGCCAATCTCTGCTGTACAGCAAAGTGACTCAGTTATATATCTATATCTATATCTATCTATCTATCTATCTATATATATATACATTGGTTTTTTTATATTCTTTTCCATTATGGTTTATCCCAGGAGACTGGATACAGTTCCCTGTGCTATACAGTAGGACCTTATTGTTTATCCATTCTAAGTGTAATAGTTTGCATCTACCAACCCAAACTCCCAGTCAGTCCATCCCTCTCCCTTTCCCCCTCCCCCTTAGGAACCATAAGTCTGATCTCTATGTCTGTGAGTCTGTTTCTGTCTTGTAGATAGGTTCATTTGTGCCATATTTTAGATTCCACATGTCAGTATATCATGTGGCACTTGTCTTTCTCTTTCTGACTTACTTCACCTAGTATGATAATCTCTATTGCATCCATGTTGCTGCAAATGACATTATTTCATTCCTTTTTATGGCTGAGTAGTATTCCATTGTATATCTGTACCACGTCTTCTTTATCCATTCATCTGTCAATGGACATTTAGGTTGTGTCCATGTTTTGGCTTTTGTGAATAGTGTTGCTATGAACATAAGGGTATCATTTCATGTATCATTTGTATGTATCATTTCAAATTAGAGTTATCTCTGCATATATGCCCAGGAATGGGATTGCTGGAGCATATGATTATTCTATTTTTAGTTTTCTGAGGAACCTCCATACTGTTTTCCATAGTGGCTGCACCAACTTACATTCCCACCAACAGTGTAGGCGGGTTCCCCTTTCTCCACACCCTCTCCAGCATTTGTTATTTGTAGACTTTTTAATAATGGCCATTCTGACTGGTGTGAGGTGGTACCTCATTGTAGTTTTAATTTGCATTTATCTAATAATTAGCGATTTTGAGCATCTTTTCATGTGCCTACTGGCCATCTGTATGTCTTCTTTGGATGCTTTATGGATTTTTAAAAACAAAAATAGTGTCATATTGCACATATTGTTTTGTTACTTGATTTTTTTCTTAAAAATATCCTGGAAATCTCTCCATGTTCATCCCAATTGTTTTCACTGGAGGAAGGTAGTAACATTTATTCTAGCTTCTTGTAACACAGCTCTGTGGTGCTACCTACTCCAGTGCTTTGCAGGCTACTTGTTTTTCTGTGTCCATCACAGGAAGTTTCTTTCTGCCATTGCACCTCTATCCTACTTCCCTTTGACCCCCATCTCCAGATTACTCCTCCTTTAATCTTCATCCTCTGAGCTGCAGTTGATTCTCTGTGACCTGGCTAGCTGCCTTCCTTTATGGCTGTTAGTAATGGATATTCTAGGGCAGTTTCTTCACCTTTGCAAAGTTGGGGCATGTCTAGGGCTTCAGAGACATTGGTCTCTAACTGCTCTAGGTCCTGTGTATTGTCTGCTCAATTTCCTCATTGTAATATATGACCAATGCAGTCTTACTCATGCTAGATTCTTTCACCTGGAGTCAGTTTTCCAATTGTATATAAAGAATTTCTTCCAGTGAATTAAACACACCAACCTTAGAAACCAGTTTGTGAAGGAAGTAAAATAAAGTTAAATGCTTTATTTACTTTGTTTTTACCCAAGAATTTGGGTAAACCTTGCAGTCATCCAAATAATGTCCCTCCTGGTAAATACCAATACATTCAGAATTAAGACATCAGTGGTAGGGTCTTGGAAGAATTGTGTTTAAGCACTTGGGCTGGTAGAACCTTTAGACCCAATATGAATAATTAAATGAATTGATAACTAGCATATATACTTTGGAGCAATATAGCCTTGTATTTAAATCTTGATTCCTCTGGTTCAGTGAACTTGGGCAAGTTTCCTAATTTCTATGAGTCTTAAGTTTCCTCATGTCTACAATGAAGATGAAATTACTTACATTGCAGGATTTGTCAGAGGAAAACCTTTCTTCTACCCTCTTGGGTTCAATAATTGAGGATGTGTGAATTAAGCTGACAAAGAGAAAAGACAGCTTTTAATCAACTATTTACGTGGGACCACAAGGAAAAATGAGACTCTCCAAACAGTTAATAGGAATGGGCAGGGGGAGAAAAGGCTTCTATGGGAGGAACAAATGGGTTTTTAGGGGAACAAATGGGAGGTAAGAAAGACTGTGATAATGTTTGTTGATGCAGGTGCCAGTGGTCTTCTCCATCTTCTTTCTGGCCAGTAAAGCTCCCCTAGAGAGGGAATTTATGACATCCTCACTCCCAGAAATTCCTGCCTTTATTTTAGTAAGAGAAACTCTGAAAAGGCTTCTTTCTGCATCTGTTAAATATCGACTGTCTTATACACTAATATGTATAAAATGGATAACTAATAAGAACCTGCTGTATAAAAAAATAAATAAAATAAAATTCAAAAAAAATCTCAACTGTTTTTAGTTTAAAATTATTCTTACCAACTCTCGGGGTCTGAGTAGGTCTCAACAGGATGCTGTGAGAATAACTGAGGTTAATCTAGTGAAGCTCTTAGCACAGCACTCCAAATATATTTGCTATTACTATCGATATTTGAAAATTAGTCTTTCTGCCTTGACACCAGTAGCAGATGAGATATTATGGGAAGATTGAACCGTTTAATAGATCTCAGCCAGTTTGCTTAATTCCTGGATCAGCATTTCTTATATAGTTATTCAATTACTGATTCATACCTTTTTGCTCATATGCAATTAAACTCTCAACCTAACTTTTCCAAATCAATTTCTTCTTGATTGTTAAACTTGCCTTAGAATTAATTGCAGTTGTCCTAAATAATTTGGGTGACTCAAGAAAATTAACATCTGCTAAGATCTGTTCCTACCTTTTCTACCTTCTACCTGGCTTCCCATGGATGTTCTGGGTTGTCACTCAAGGTGGGGTTTTTTGAGGGTTTTTTTTGTTTTTTTACCTATATCTTCTTCATTTTATTTAGCTTTTGGCCCTCAAAGGAGAAACAGAAAAACGTTATCTTTGCTTTGGTAATCCTCTCATGCCATCGGTTGTTTTATAAATGCTTAGCATTTATAGCACCCTATGAACTACTGGGGAAAATACATCTTATTAATAGACGTCATCTTTTTTTGTCGTTTGATAATGTTATAGACTTTCATAGAAGGTCTCAGGAGCTGGAGTGAGCAAAATCCTAGTAAGTTTAGGATAGGTCAGAAGATTTGGATATTAGGTTATATTACTTGCAGGACGTATGTAACTTCTCTTCAAATTGGCTTGAACACATAAATTGCCAATGTTCTCTTCTGCTGCCTAAACTCACCAGATAAATATTTGGTTTACTTGGCCTGGGAAAGCATTATCAATATAAAAATATGTTAGATGTTCTCTACACAAATGCAATGGAGTATAAATAGGCTTATTAACTGACTACTTTAAATTGGTAATTGCTATTTTATTTGTCAATAAAACTTTTATTTATTATTTTATTAAACAATTGGTATAAATATATTAATAGAATTATTTACTAGTTTCTAAAAATATATACTGTATTTTGTTTATGAAAATGCATTTAAAAAAACTATAGTTGGTCATTTGACATGAAAACATTATATCATTTATATCATTTTGTATTCAAAGTTGCCAAGAGGAAAATATTTAATGCCATTCCCTGAAGGCTAGTAAGTTTACAATTTGTTGGACCACCAGGGGGAGTGAATTCTAGAGCTAAGGACCCCTCAGTGATTCTACAGTAGGCTTGAATAAAATAAAGTCAAGATCCATTTACAACAGCCTGACAAAATGCATAAGAGAGAGCTAGTTTGGCAGCCTTGGCAAATTTGATTGGAAACAAACAATTTTAATATTTTCAATTAAATAAATCATTAACTTCTTTTAAAACCAGTTATGTTTGCATTTGATTATGTCTTTTTACACTAGAAAATTAGAATTTTGTCTATGAAATGTCAGCATAGACTCAACTTCAGACTCAGTCTATGTGGTTGTGGAATTTATTCCTGGTTTACTAGCAACTATTACAAAGCAAGGTCTTCTAAAAGACCTCTTTCTTAAGTGTTCTGTCTCCTAAGAAAGAAGCTGACCCCTAAAACATCACTTAAAAGATTGCCAACTCAAGTCAGAACAGTATTTACAATAAAAAGGCAATAGTTCAGGTCTATAACCATAATTACTTGGGTAAATCAGGATAGGACACACTAATTTTTCTAAATTGCCAAGATAATTGAGGGCTTTTTCAGTCAATTAGCCTGAATTTTCCCCGTGATTTACTATACAATTCAGACGACTTGGTAACTCAAACTCCATACTTCATAATTTTAAGCCTTATTTTGAAAAAGTGGCATTTGTCACATTTTGAGATACATAACTTAAAACAGAGGTGCCTTATTGAAAACTGCTACAAACTAGTGATTGAAGCTATTTTGCATATATTTTTTCCTTCTTGATGGGATCTTAAAGACATTGATTATTCTTAGTTTCTCATATTATGCTATTGACCATTCATCCCATAGCATATTATTTTCTCTAGCTAACAGATGGATAGTCTGAAAACCTGTCCTCTTAACTGAACAACTTGGCCCTCTCAGGACTGACTGGGATAAAGCTGATTGTTCACAAGGCAGAGAGGTGAGGAAGAGGCCTGACTTCTCAATGACCAATGATCTGCCATCTTGGTACAGACAGTTTGATGAAAAAACTGTTCAACATGGATTCTAGGTAAAGCAGTTAGCTGCCCTTGGAAGACAAATCAGAAGTAATACCTGCATGGCCTGTCCCTAAATAATGGTCCTCCTTACTGACCTGCCATTCAAGGGGAGAGATGATACCAAGCCCCAGTAAAGGAGCCTCATACAGGCTGGACAGGATTCTTATTACTCTTGCGGTATTGGAGCAGAATGAGAACCAGGACCAAGGAAGAAATTCAGCTAAACAAACCAGTGCTAGGAACTTAGGACCAAGGTTGAATTCTGTTTTCACAGGCATCAACTAGTCATACATAACTGATTCTAATGGTACCATTATCCATCCCCCACAGGCCTCCTGTGTCAGACCTATTACTTTTTTTTTAATCTCTCAACTCAAAGGATCTATGCTCTCCTTTCATAAAAAGCTTGACTGTATAGTAAAACTATAGCAAAAGTTATTGTCAAAAAACAAAAGCTGGTTTCATTTCCTTAAGGGAAAAAAAGAACTTGGTTTTACAAACATGGGACTCATCTCCACTCTTTGAAGAAGATTGGAAATATTTGTTTTATGTCCTGAGGGTACAAAGATGGGTTCTCTTCTCCAAAGATGTATCAGACTCTTCCTTTGAATACTAGTGTAGAAGGGAAAATATTCCATATTAAAAAAGGCTAATTGTTCATATCCACAATACAAATAACTGCTGGAAAACAAATTTTTCTGAAGGAGAGTACTATGTAATTCCCAAACAAAAGGAAAATAATGGGCTTGATTTCAATCTTCTGGCACAAATATTAAAATGATAATTTTACAACTATAATCACCCTTTTTTAAACATCTTTATTGGAGTATAATTGCTTTACAATGTTGTGGTAGTTTCTGCTGTATAACAAAGTGAATCAGCTATATGCATACATATATCCCCATGTCCATTCCCTCTTGCGTCTCCCTCCCACCCTCCCTATCCCACCCCTCTAGGTGGTCACAAAGCACTGAGCTGATCTCCCTGTGCTATGCAGCTGCTTCTAACTAGCTATCTGTTTTACATTTGGTAGTGTATATATGTCAATGCTATTCTGTCACTTCGTCCCAACTTACCCTTTCCCTTCCCTGTGTCCACAAGTCCATTCTCTATGTCTGAGTCTTTATACCTATCCTGCTCCCAGGTTCATCAGAACCACTTCTTTATTGTTGTTGTTGTTTTTCTTAGATTCCATATATGTATTAGCATATGGTATTTGTTTTTCTCCTTCTGACTTACTTCACTCTGTATGACACACTCTAGGTCCATCACCCTCACTACAAATAACTCAATTTCGTTTCTTTTTATGGCTGAGTAATATTCCATTGTATATATGTGCCACAACTTCTTTATCCATTCATCTGTCGATGGACACTTAGGCTGCTTCCATGTCCTGGCTATTGTAAATAATGCTGCAATGAACATTGTGGTACATGACCCTTTTTGAATTATGGTTTTCTCAGAGTATATGCCCAGCGGTGGGATTGCTGGGTCATATCGTAGCTCTATTTTTAGTTTTTTAAGGAACCTCAGTACTGTTCCCCATAGTGGCTGTATCAATTTACATTCCCACAAACAGTACAAGAGGGTTCCCTTTTCTCCACACCCTCTCCAGCATTTATTGTTTGTAGATTTTTTGATGATGGCCATTCTGACTGGTGTGAGATGATACCTCATTGTAGTTTTGTGCTGCATCTCTCTAATGATTAGTGATGTTGACCATCCTTTCATGTGTTTGTTGGCAATCTGTATATCTTCTTTGCAGAAATGTCTATTTAGTCTTCTGCCCATTTTTGGATAAGGTTGTTTGTTTTTTTGATATTGAGCTGCATGAGCTGCTTGTATATTTTGGAGATTAATCCTTTGCCTGTTGCTTCACTTGCAAATATTTTCTCCCATTCTGAGGGTTGTCTTTTCGTCTTGTTTATGGTTTCCTTTCCTGTGAGTTTCATTAGGTCTCATTAGGTTTCATTAATTAATTAGGTTTCATTCATTAAGTTTCATTGTTTCATCTCATTTGTTTATTTTTGTTTTTATTTCCATTCTCTTGGAGATGGGTCAAAATGGATCTTGCTGTGATTTATGTCATAGAGTGTTCTGCCTATGTTTTCCTCTAAGAGTTTTATAGTGTCTGGCCATATATTTAGGTCTTTAATCCATTTTGAGTTATTTTTGTGTATGGTGTTAGGCAGTGTTCTAATTTCATTCTTTTACATGTGGCTGTCCAGTTTTCCTAGTAACACTTATTGAAGAGGCTGTCTTTTCTCCATTGTATACCCTTGCCTCCTTTATCAAACATAAGGTGACTATATTTGCGTGAGTTTATCTCTGGGCTTTCTATCCTATTCCACTGATCTATATTTCTGTTTTTGTGCCAATACCATACTCTCTTGATTACTGTAGCTTTGTAGTATAGTCTGAAGTCAGAGAGCCTGAATCCTCCAGCTCCGTTTTTCGTTCTCAAGAGTTCTTTGGCTATTCATGGTCTTTTGTGTTTCCATACAAATTGTGAAATTTTTAGTTCTAGTTCTGTGAAAAATGCCATTGGTAGTTTGATAGGGATTGCATTGAATCTGTAGATTGCTTTGGGTAGTATAGTCTTTTTCACCATGTTGATTCTTCCAATCCAAGAACATGGTATATCTCTCCATCTGTTTGTCTTGTCTTTAATTTCTTTCATCAGTGTCTTATAGTTTTGTGCATACAGGTCTTTTGTCGCCTCAGGCAGGTTTATTCCTAGGTATTTTATTCTTTTTGTTGCAGTGGTACGTGGGAGTGTTTCCTTAATTTCTCTTTCAGATTTTTCATCATTAGTGTATATAGCAAAGCAAGAGATTTCTGTGCATTAATTTTGTATTCTGCTACTTTACCAAATTCATTGATTAGCTCTAGTAGTTTTCTGGTAGCATCTTTAGGATTCTCTATGTATAGTATCATGTCATCTGCAAACAGTGACAGTTTTACTTCTTTTCCAATTTGGATTCCTATTATTCCTTTTTCTTCTCTGATTGCTGTGGCTAAAACTTCCAAAACTATGTTGAATAACAGTGATGAGAGTCGGCAACCTTGCCTTGTTCCTGATCTTAGAGGAAATGGTTTCAGTTTTTCACCATTGAGAACTATATTGGCTGTGGGTTTGTCATATACGGCATTTATTATGTTGAGGTAGGTTCCCTCTATGCCTAATTTCTGGAGAGTTTTTATCATAAATAGGTGTTGAATTTTGTCGAAAACTTTTCTGCATCTATTGAGATGATCATATGGTTTTTCTCCTTCAATTTGTTAATATGGTGTATCACATTGATTGATTTGCATATATTGAAGAATCCTTGCATTCCTGGGATAAAACCCACTTGATCATGGTGTATGATCCTTTTAATGTGCTGTTGGATTCTGTTTGCTAGTATTTTGTTGAGGATTTTTGCATCTATGCTCATCAGTGATACTGGCCTGTAGTGTTCTTTTTTTGTGACATCTTTGTCTGGTTTTGGTATCAGGGTAATGGTGGCCTCGTAGAATGAGTTTGGGAGTGTTCCTCCCTCTGCTATATTTTGGAAGAGTTTGAGAAGGATAGGTATTAGCTCTTCTCTAAATATTTGACAGAATTCGACTGTGAAGCCATCTGTTCCTGGGCTTTTGCTTATTGGAAAATTTTTAATCACGGTTTTAATTTCAGTGCTTGTGAGTGGTCTGTTCCTATTTTCTATTTCTTCCTGGTTCAGTCTCAGAAAGTTGTGCTTCTCTAAGAATTTGTCCATTTCTTCCAAGTTATCCATTTTTTTGGCATACAGTTGCTTGCAGTAATCTCTCATGATCCTTTGTATTTCTGCAGTGTCAGTTGTTACTTCTCCTTTTTCATTTCTAATTCTATTGATTTGAGTCTTCTCCCTTTTTTTCCTGATGAGTCTGGCTAATGGTTTATCAATTTTGTTTATCTTCTCAAAGTGCCAGCTTTTAGTTTTATTGATTTTTGCTATTGTTTCCTTAATTTCTTTTTCATTTACTTCTGATCTGATCTTTATGATTTCTTTCCTTCTGCTAACTTTGGGGTTTTTTGTTCTTCTTTCTCTAATTGCTTTAGGTGTACGTTTAGGTTGTTTATTTGAGATGTTTCTTGTTTCTTGAGGTAGGATTGTATTGCTATAAACTTCCCTCTTAGAACTTCTTTTGCTGCATCCCATAGGTTTTGTGTCATGTTTTCATTGTCATTTTTTTCTAGGATTTTTAAAATTTCCTCTCTGATTTCTTCAGTGATCTCTTGGTTTATTTAGTAGCGTATTGTTTACCCTCCATGTGTTCATTTTTTTAACATTTTTTTCTTGTAACTGATATCTAGTCACATAGCATTGTGCTCAGAAAAGATACTTGATACAATTTCAATTTTCTTAAATTTACTAAGGCTTGATTTGTGCCCCAAGATATGATCTATTCTTGAGAATGTTCCATGAGCACTTGAGAAGAAAGTGTATTCTGTTGTTTTTGGATGGAATGACCTATAAATATCAATTAAGCCCATCTGGTCTAAGTTGTCATTTAAAGCCTTTGTTTCCTTATTTATTTTCATTTTAGATGATCTGTCCATTGGTGGGTTGTTAAAGTCCCCTACTATTATTGTGCTACTGTCAATTTCCTCTTTATGGCTGTTAGTATTTGCCTTATGTAGTGAGGTGCTCCTGTGTTGTGTGCATAAATATTTACAATTGTTATATCTCCTTCTTGGATTGATCCCTTGATCGTTATGTAGTGTCCTTCTTTGTATCTTGTAATAGTCTTTATTTTAAAGAGTGTTTTGTCTGTCTTATCTGTTCTTCTGCCTCAGTTATTCTGCTATTGATTCCTTCTAGAGAATTTTTAATTTCATTTATTATGTTGTTCATCATTGTTTGTTTGCTCTTTAGTTCTTCTAGGTCCTTGTTAATCGTTTCTTGTATTTTCTTCATTCTATTTCCAAGATTTTGGATCATCTTTACTATCATTACTCTGAATTCTTTTTCAGGTAGACTGCCTATTTCCTCTTCATTTGTTTGGTATGGTGGGTTTTTACCTTGCTCCTTTATCTACTGTGTATTTTTCTGTCTTCTCATTTTGTTTAACCTACTGTGTTTGGGGTCTCCTTTTTGCAGGCTGCAGGTTCGTAGTTCCCATTGTTTTTGGTGTCTGCCCCCAATGGATGAAGTAGGTTAAGTGGGTTGTGTAGGCTTCCTGGTGGAGGGGATTGGTGCCTGTGTTCTGGTGGGTGGAGCTGGATCTTGTCTTTCTCATGGGCAGGGCCATGTCCGGTGGTGTGTTTTGGGTTATCTGTGAACTTAGTATGATTTTAGGCAGCCTCTCTGCTAATGGGTGGGGTTGTGTTCCTGTCTTGCTACTTGTTTGGCATGGGGCATCCAGCACTGGAGCTTGTTGGCCGTTGGGTGGAGCTGGGTTGTAGCATTGAGATGGAGATCTCTGGGAGAGCTCTCACTGATTGATATTACATGGGGCTGGGAGGACTTTGGTGGTCCAATGTCCTGTACTCGGCTCTCTCACCTCAGAGGCTCAGACCTGACACCAGGCTGGAGCATCAAAACCCTGTCAGCCACAAGGCTCAGAAGAAAGGGGAGAAAAAAAGAAAGAAAAAAAGAATTTAAAAATAAATAATTATAATTTAAAAAAAGAAGAGAGCAACCAAACCAATAAACAAAGCCACCAATGATAACAAGCGTTAAAAACAAAACTAAGATAAACATAAAAATCAGAAAGAAATCAGTCTCAGACAGCAAACCCCAAGTCTACGTTTGCTCCCAAAGTCCACTACCTCAATATTGGGATGATTCATTGTCTATTCAGGTATTCCACAGATGCGGGATACATCAGTTTGATTGTGGGGATTTAATCCACTGCTCCTGAGGCTGCATGGAGAAATTTCCCTTTCTCTTCTTTGTTCGCATAGCTTCTGGGGTTCAGCTTTGGTTTTGGCCCCGCCTCTGCATGTAGATCACCCTCAAGCATCTTTTAGGAGGTCTGAAGTCTGCCAGCATTCAGTAGGTGTTCTGTAGGAGTTATTCTACATGTAGATGTATTTTTGATGTATTTGTAGGGAGGAAGGTGATCTCCACGTCTTACTCCTCTGCCATCTTGAAGATCCCCCCAATATAGTCACCTTTTATCATATGTGAAAATGAGTCACTGATACGATAAATCAGTCTTTGTCTTACTCCTCTGATTGAAGTGATATGAAGGAGTGTTGAGAACTTGACACCATCACCATATGTGCTTCAAATGATACCACACTCCTGATTTTCAACAACCAGGTAAGTATAGATTTTTCTTGCCTGTCCACCAAACTCCATTCCTGATAAACACCAAAACTTATCATCTTGTGGTGAACATATAGAAACTCTATTTACAGTTGGTGAATGTCCCTTTGTGATCAGAAGGAGTCAATGTGACTAAACCTTCTAAATGTCTCACTTAACAGTGGACACTCTGGGGAATTGAGCTTATTAATGTATTTTGTTTTGGTTTAGTTTTTTTTTTTTTTTGGCAGTACGCAGGCCCCTCACTGTTGTGGCCTCTCCTGTTGTGAAGCACAGGCTCCAGACACGCAGGCTCAGTGGCCATGGCTCACGGGCCCAGCCGCTCCACAGCATGTGGGATCTTCTCGGACCGGGGCACGAACCCATGTCCCCTGCATCGGCAGGCAGACTCGCAACCACTGCACCACCAAGGAAGCCCTGTTTTGGTTTAGTTTTTAATGAGACTCAGGAACTGCCCCCCCAAACATTTTTATTAACCCGTAATATGTGTCAGCCCTTGGGGTAGATACCATGGAGAGTAAAACATAATCCTGATGACTGGAAAACATGGAGTCTACTGGAATAGAGATTCTTGAATTTTTTTAACCTTCCATTTGTTCCCATGAAAGCATTTTCAAGAGGACTCCACCACAGAAGCAGTAGACATCCATAAGAGATTAATAGTGTTTCTCTTTGAGTGGTGTGATTACAGATGCTTTTATGTTTCTAAGTTTTTTGTTTGTTTATTTATTTTGCAGAGAGTGTAGTTAATTTTTTATAAGTAGAACAATAAACACTAGGTTTTGAAGTGATTAAAACTAGGTTTTGAGGTGAAGTAGTCCCCCTTATCCATGGCAGGTATGTCCCATACGTCCCCAGTGGATGCCTGAAACCACAGGTAGTGCTGCACCCCACCTATACTACTAGGTTTTTTCCTATACATCCATACCTATGATAAAGTTTAATTTCTAAATTAGGCACAGTAAGAGAATATCTGAATTGTCAGCATTGTCTTGCTCTTTGGGGTCATTATTAAGTAAAATAAGGGTTACTAGTACACAATACTACTGCCCAGAGGGCTACTAAATGACTAATGGGTGGAATGTACAATAAAAGGGTGGTTCACATCCCAGGCACAACGGAGAAGGGTGGCACGAAATTTCTTCATGCTACTCTGAACGGCGCACAATTTAAAATGTATACATTATTTATTTCTGGAATTTTCCATTTAATATTTTTGGACCGCAGTTGCCTGCAGGTAACTGAAACTGTGAGAAGCAAAACTGGATAAGGGGGGACTACTGTAGTGCTTTTTCACAACAACCTCGATGAATATTTGTTAAGTGAATGAATACATTTTTCAAATTCTTGAATTTTTCTCCCTTAAAAACGTTAAGGACATTTATTTCAGGTCAAAAGAACTCCCCAGACTTCCTCTAGGAGGGGTATTCTGCTAACTTGTCTTCAACATTTGAAAACCACTGACAAGTAAGTAAAGGGCTTGATAAATTCTATGGATGTTATATTGTACCCAGAGGATAAAAAGGTGAATTTGTCTTCTCACTTTTCATTTTTAGAACATTTTAGAAATAAACTCTATTTGTGGAGGACATAAGCATAGTTTGAGATCATTATAACAGCTACAGTCTTCCAACCCATCTTGATGGACTAGATTAGAGAATGCAAAAAATATCTGTCTAAGCTGTAGGATGTAAAAATAAGAAAATGTAATGAAAACTAACCTTAAGTTACTAGGTTAGTTACTTAAGTTACTAGGCTAGTTGTATGGACTGTGAAGGATAATGAGTCCAGCATTCCAACTTTAGACAGCCCACTCCCTTTGTATATTTCTTTAGCCAGTGGCTATGTTGCTAAATTAGCCAGACTTCCTACATAGATGTTCTGTGGTCTTAAGGAAACCAGATAATAGGAGCACAGTGATATCATGAAAAAACCAATTTGAAATACAAACTTTAAAAACTGTTTGTGTGTGTGTGTGTGTGTGTGTGTGTGTGTGTGTTTTATGGCAGGGGGTGCTTTGGCATCAATACTGGTGGCAGAGCCTGGAAGTAGCAGTAGTATCTGTTGGTAAAATTCTCCACTGATCGGGTATATGCCACCGAGACATTTACAGTCCTGTTGAAGAGACAAGAGACACACATGGCAAATTAAATAATAAGATATATCATATGCCTTTTATAAGCCACTCATTTCCCTTTGGGCCACATCTTATAGGTGCAACTGGACAAAACTCATGTAAGCTCCTGCCACTTACCTACTACTTCCTGCCCAGAGCTTCTCGAAGGCCAGTAGAAATGCATAGTCTCATGCATGTACAATCAGGAAGTACAGGGGAGTTATTGCCAGCAGAGCCATCTTTAATCAATGGGGGACAGGATCCTATAAATAAATATTTCCTCCTTTCATCTCCCAAGTGGATTTCCAGAGATGCATTTCATAAGACTCACTAGAAGATCCTGGTGAGACCTGGCATCAGTTACTCACAGTGGTGGCCAATTCAATAATGCATCTTTGGACTGGCTCTCCCTCCTTTGTCCCACTCCCTCAGCCTCTTAATCATGCTTCTTGGGATCACTGCCCACATAAACTGCCAATATGCAAGCCTATCTTAGCTTTTCTTTTGAGAGACCCAATGTCAGACACCAGGCAGGGAGAAATCAATGTGATGATAAAGTCATGGCCTAAGAAAGATAATTGTAAACCGAAATTGAGAGATGGATTTCAGAGACTCTATGAAAGAATTGTTAGAACTCAGTAATAAAATAATGAAGAATGAGAATAGTGACCTTAGAGAGCGAGATGATGAGTTCTATTCTAGATGAGGTCATAATTTAATGGTAATACCCAGCTGGCAGTTGGGACTAGGATTTAGGAATCAAATTGAGAGTTGAAAACTTGAGAGTGAATAAGTTCTCTAAAAGAAGGCTTTTGAAGAGATAACCAATGGCTATAGACTGAATTTCAGATAATGATCAGATTTCAGGAGTCAAGAGGAAAAAGAAAAAACTAATAAAAAATAGAAACACAGGGGCTTCCTTGGTGGCGCAGTGGTTGAGAGTCCGCCTCCCGATGCAGGGGACACGGGTTCGTGCCCTGGTCCGGGAAGATCCCACGTGCCACGGAGCGGCTGGGCCCATGAGCCATGGCTGCTGAGCCTGCACATCCGGAGCCTGTGCTCTGCAACGGGAGAGGCCACAACAGTGAGAGGCCCGCATATCACAAAAAAAAAAAAAAAAAAAAGAGAGACATAGGAAAATAGGAGTTTAGGGCTATGTATAATGGTGGAAGGGGACATATAGTTCAATTCTACCATCAGATCAGGGATCAGACTGAAGAGGCTCAAGATGAAAATAGGTAATACACAGTGAAGAGATGGAGACAGTGATGGAGAGGGCTTACTGCACATATGATGTAGGTGGAGATAGTTCGCTCCTGACACACAAGCTTGCTATTGTGAACTGAAGGAGAGAGGTTAGAAACTTGTAAATCTGAGCAATTTTTTTCAGAATTTAATAAATGGATAAAAGGTAGTGGAGAGAACTTACATATAAAATATATCCTGAGCTTATTTTATTTCTAAATAAACTTTATTGAAATTAGTCATTAGTTACTTAAAAATTGAGATTTATCTTGCTCTCACACTTTCTTGCCTTTTTATTCATAAGAACACTCATTTAAAAAAGAAAAAGCATACTCATAAGCACTTTCTCTAAGATGTTGGTCTACAGAATGGCATTATTGAAAAGTACCTCTCTTCCAGAAAATATTGGAAGAACTCCACTTGCATAAATATTGCATAACTCAGTGCCTACTTTTACATACCCATATTTGTGGTAAGCTAATCCTAGTTTCCAAAGAAAGGCTTTTGCACTGTTGAACAGCATTTCTGAAATACTGCCAACTGCATCTTGTGATTAAAGTTCTCTGGTATAAAACAGGTTAGAAAGGGTGAGATGCCATGCAGGTATTTAGAGAGAGAGTTTGACTTTGATGTTTTATATTTGAATGAATCATGGTTTAGCTAATCTGTTTCTGCAAAAATATTTTCAATATACAATCTGATCATTTCCTACTTTTCCATTGAATGTTTTCTTTTCGGTGATTTTCAACCATCTGCTTTAAATATAAATGACAGTATATCACTGTGTGCTTAGATTTTAGCATACTTCGTCCCTCCAGGGTATGTTTATTATCTGTTGGATTTATACTTTGAATTAAATAGTTATTGGATGAGTGAGATTACAGACAGTGGCTAGTTGCCCACAGAGAATAAGTGAGCCTTACAAACCACATATTGTTTATCCAATTAGTTGTGATAAACCTCTTGCTTATCTATACAATATAGCTATGACAATCAAACTGTAATGCACTTGCAGGAGGTTTTTTGTTTTTGTTTTTGTTTTTCTTGTTTCACATTCTTATGACATGGTATTATTTCAATTGATATTAGACTACTGCTGAGTTCTCACTCTTTTTAAACTTTTACAGCTTTTAGTTTTGCTTAACTTGTGGACTGACAAACATTCCACATGTTATTTTAATTCTTCTTTTGGTGTAAAACTTTCTTTGTTCTCAATGCACAAGAAATGCAAATTCCTTATTGATAATGAGATTTTTAAAAAGGAGGGGAAATAAAAATTTTGCCATTCTACCAGAGAGAACCACTACTGACATTTTAGTTTATACAATGTCATAATTTCTTGTATGTCTATATAAACAAAAATGTGATTAAATATGATATAACCTTCCCAAACTTACTTTTTTCATTAGCATGTATCATAAACACATAATCTTATCCTAATATTACCCTACAACATGATTTATATTGGGTACATTATAGAGGTACTAATCTGTTTCTGTTAAATGTTTAGTGTTTTTTTAAAAAATTTTCTTCCCATTTTATTGGGACATAAGTGACATGTAGCACTGTATAAGTTTAAGGTGTACAGCATAATGATTTGACTTACATACACCATGAAATGATTATCACAGAAAGTTTAGTGAACATCCATCATCTCATATAGATACAAAATTAATGAAATAAGAAATTTTTTTTTCCTTGTGATGAGAAGTCTTCAGATTTACTCTTTTAACAACTTTCATATGTAACATACAGCAGCATTAATTATATTTACTATGTTGTACATTATATCCCTAGTACTTTTTTATTTTATAACTGGAATTTGACTACCTTCATCCAATTATCCCCCCACACCCTGCCTCTGGTAACCACAAATCTGGTCTCTTTTTCTTTTTTTTAAATTTTTTTGGAGTATAGTTGATTACAATGTTGTGTTAGTTTCTGCTGTGTTTAGTGTTTTCAATGCTGTGATCAACAGCTGTGTAGTTAAATCTTTCCTGATTTCCTTAATTAATCCTTAGAATATATCACATTATTTCTATATTAGAACTTTTATTTTCAAGTAACAGAAACCCACCTGAGTTTAACAAAAAAGAGGAATATATTAGACGAACACCAGGGGTATTTTGAGGAACCTAAGGACGAGGATGGAGCTGGAAATATTCTCTCGACTCCTATGTATACTCGTACTTCTGATTCATTACCTCTCTCTCAGCCAACAGTCTTCTGCTGCTTCATGTTACATGGCCACAGACAGCAGCCAAGTTTATATGTCACAGATTCAGCCATCCTGAGAAAAACTAAATCGATTTCAATCCTTTCTCATCTCCCCACCCCATTCACAATTCCAGATTTCCAGGATTAGCGGATGTTCACGTTGGCACAATCAACTTGGGCCAAAGGGTGTTGTTTGGTGAACTTGGTTGCCAAGAGTCACTCAATAGCCATATAAATGGTGGGGAGGAAAAGAGGGACTGGGAAAATAATCTATAAATACCGTCACTCATCACACACATTTTTATTTTGAGATATTCATTGTAATAAATTGGCATTGTTAAACCAGCAAAAGAAAGTAAATTCTTTTTTTCTTTCTTTAATAAGAATAGCTTTTTCCAAGACTGAATTCATTTTATCCGACAGTGGACAGCAACACCTTTACATATTTTTCAGCTTATACTTCTACAAAGGAGATACCATCCTCTACATTCTAGTTTGACTCAAATGAAAAATTATCTATTGTCAAAATCATAATAAGAATAAGAAAATTCTAGTTTGGGATTAACAGATACACACTACTATATATAAAATAGATAAACATCAAGCACCTACTGTATAGCACAGGGAACTATATTCAGTATCTTCTAATAACCTACATATATATATGTGTAACTACATATATGTACATGTATAACTGAATCACTTTGCCGTATACCTGAAATTAACACAACATTGTAAAGCAACTATACTTCAATTTAAAAAAAAATAGAAAAAAAATCTATGATGGAAAAAAAATCTTCAAATTTGTCAACTCTTCTCTTTTAGACCTAAATATAAAATAATGTTTCTTACATAATGAATTTTATAGTTGTTATAAGAAAAGTACATCTAGTATTTAAGAATAGAACATTAATATTTATAAAGAATGACCATGACCAACTTAAAGTAAATCTAAATTTTCTACAGATTTCATTATGCAATTAGAAAAACATTTCCACAGGAGAGTGAAATCTTCCAGTCAAGCATGTTGAAATCTTTTGGAGAAGGAAATAATAGGATAGAAGGCACAAGGTGAACAGAATTTCACCAGTTCTATGTTATCTAGAAAAGACTATAATGTTATATAAGTCTGGGATTTCTACATGTTTCTCAGTTCTCTTATTCTCTACTTTATTTACCTATTGCTGAGTAATAAATTACCCCCAAATTTAGTTTATTTAAAACAACAAGCACTTATTATCCAACACAGTTTCTGACACTCGGTAATCCAGGAGGAGCTTAGCCAGGTGGTTGTGGCTCAGGGTCCCTCGTGAAGTTGCAGTTAAGCTGTCAGCCGGGGCTGCAGTCATCTGAAGGCTTGCCTTAACTGGGGGATCTGCTTGTAAGCTCACTCATTTGGCCATTAGCAGGAGGCCTCATTTCCTCACTACAAGGTCCTCTCCATAGGGCTCATGACACAACAGCTCATTTCCTCCAGAGCAAATTACCTGAGAGAGTTGGTAGGGAGGGAGACATAGAAGCTAAACTGTCTTTTATGACTTAGCCCTGGAAGTGACAAACCATCACTTCTGCCATATGCTACTGGTCATGTAGAACAACTCTAACATTAAGGGGCTGGGGGGTGGGGGATTATGTGAATACCAGGAAGTGGGAATCACTGGGGATCATCTTGTAGGCTGGCTACCACATACACCATTCTCAGATCTTAAAAATTGCCCTCACAACTTGATTTATATTTACATCTCTAGATCTGATTCCCTTCTACTTTTTTCTTGGTACTCACTATAATGCTACAAATTAATTGTAATTTTATGGTTTGTATGTGGAGATTTTCTTCCAATAGTCCAAACTTTAGGGCTTGGGTTTCTTACATTTTTACCAATGATCTAAATTCTGAATTATACATATTTTAAAAAATAGGTTGATTAAATGTTTCTCTCTTTTTAGGCTATTATTCATTTATTAATTTATTCAGCAAATAATTATTGAGTTCAGTGTATTGTGTTTTTTTAAAGTTTTCCGATACGTCACCCTGTGTTCTAGCCTCCTCTTTTATTTATTTATTTTTATAAATTTATTTATTTTATTTATTCATTTTTGGCTGCGTTGGGTCTTCGTTGCTGCGCGCGGGCCCTCTCTAGCTGTGGCTAGTGAGGACTACTCTTTGTTGTGGGCTTCTCATTGCGGTGGCTTCTCTGGTTGTGGAGCACGGGCTCTAGGTGTGTGGGCTTCAGTAGTTGTGGCACGTGGGCCCAGTAGTTGTGGTGAACAGGCTTAGTTGCTCTGCGGCATGTGGGATCTTCCCGGACCAGGGATCAAACCCGTGTCCTCTGCATTGACAGGTAGATTCTTAACCACTGTGCCACCAGGGAAGACCTAGCCTCCTCTTGTAAAACAGCTTATTGAGATATATTTCACATATCATCCAATTCACTCATTTAAAGTATAAAGTCCCCTATTTTTTTTT
The DNA here is from genome assembly GCF_964341445.2 of Mesoplodon mirus. Lineage (NCBI taxonomy): Eukaryota > Metazoa > Chordata > Mammalia > Artiodactyla > Ziphiidae > Mesoplodon > Mesoplodon mirus. The sequence goes on from NC_138980.1 coordinate 78,136,859, forward strand.
GGCCATGTGGCTTGCAGGATCTTACTTCCCCAACCAGGGATTGAACCTGTGCCCCCTGCAGTGGAAGCTCAGAGTCCTAAGCACTGGACTGCCAGGGAATTCCCCAAAGACCCCTACTTTTAAACTGTATTTTTCAAGACAAATGGCCTGACAATATCTAAAATTGAGCAATCAAAGATATTTGGCCACTCTATATGTACTTAAATAAGAAGGTCCATCTTTAAGACTCCATGATCTTCTACCAGAGCAAACTTGAAGAACAAATGTCTTATTTATTCTTCCTGTGACTGCTCTGCAGAATTCTGGAGACTTAGAGGGGTGTTAAATGTATAGCACACAGGACCAAACAAGTAACCTCAGTGGCGTGAAGACCTGTTTACCAGGATAAGTCCTCCAATCACAGCTCTATTATTTCCCCCGAAGAACAGATAAACAGACCAAGTCCCAAGTGACTGTAAAAGACTATATTTACCAAATTATCAGCACACACCCAAATGCTGCTGCTCCAGATAATCTAGTCTTAATGAATGGAAATTGTCTTAACTAATGATATTTCAAAAAGTAAAAGATGTTTTCACATGCTCTTCAAAAGCTGTCACACAAGCATAAAACAGAGTAGGTGTTGATCTTAACTGAAATGTAGCATATAGTCTTTTGTTTCTCTCCTCTGGAATAATTTTTAGTTATTTAGAAAAAATTATGCAACTCATACATGTACTCTGCTGAAAATAGAAAATACTCAAAAGCAAAAGTACAAAAAGGAATTTGTAAGCACCCTTAATCCTATTATCCAGTGATAGTCTGTGCTGTTTTGCTGTATATTCTTTCAAAAAACAAATTTTGGGGAGCATATATTTATATAAATTTTAACTGGTATATTATAAGCTTTGACAGTCTGAAATTGAAAACTGGGCTTGCATTAATATCTAATACTCACATTATTTCTAACTGTTGTGCAGTCAGTCTGTTATGATCTCTAGGAGGTATCCACCACCATCTTTCCTCCCTGCTCTGGCTCCCCTGAGTCCATGTCCACTGACTAAAATGGCCCTGCAGGAACCTCACCATCACCCTGCCCATTTGAAGGGACCTTCCATCTCACAGTGCTTAGAAGGCTGCCAACTGTCTCATGGGCCTCAAAGCAGCATTGACATGTCCATGACTCTGGAGAAAACAGCTCTTTCAGCTTCTCAGAGCTCAGCTCTAAATTTCCTGTCAGCAAGACTACAAACAGATACACATATTTATCCTTATCTGTAAGAACAAGTGACGTTTTTTAGGAGAGTGAGATCTCAAACCAAATATATAAAACAAAACAGTTCTCTCAAACAATAATACCTGTCATACAGTTAGCACTGTATGCATGTAAGCTAAGAACACTTAGCTTCCTCATGTAGGCAGCCTCCTATGTGAACCTCTATGTACTAAAACATTCAAGGTTGGGGGGCTCACCAACTCAAACACCTTCTATTCGAACGAGGGATCAGCTTAATACTTACATAACTAAATGGCCTATTCATCATTATCAGATCAAAGAAACAATCTGCCCTAAAAGTAGATTCAATACTGCAAAACAAACAAACCATAAAAAGCAGCTCACTGTATTGACAGTTTTGTAAGGTTTTCATCTCCATCCAGGTTTCAGTTGGCCAGGTTTCAGTAAAGATATGAGTTCAAGGTCCTTGTTCCTTGATTAGTAATCTCAGCTCCTACGCCAGTTCCTCTGAGGAGGGTCTTAACTATGGGTGTGAGTGGCAAAGGGGGTTTCATATTCATGCTTTAGACATATGTATACTTTCAAATGGTTGCAATGAGAATATATTCATATATTAGTTATATAATATAGAAAAAATACTGCCAGTATCACAACCAACAAAACAAAAGTAGAAACCTGGCCACAAATACATTGAAGCATTCACCGTGGATCTCATGGTACCTCTATTTCTAGCTCATTGTTGTGTAATGGTGGCAGCAGCATGATCCAGTGGAAAGATTAGTTCAGGAGTCAGTGCGTCTTGCCCTGTAACAACTGTGCGATCCTTGAGCATGTCATTCAGTCCTGCAGTTTCCTTATCCATCCTGTTATGGAATGCTGATGTCTCTTGGAACTCCACCATTCTAGAGTGTGTATGACTCTGGCTTGAATGCTCTGGTTGTAAGAAATGTCACATTCTTTTCTTTCCCAAATAAAATTTAATCTTGATTTCTCTTTTACTGTGTTGAGGGAAAATTCAACGTCGATCTTTTTTTCAGACTTCTTTTCCCCTGCTATAGGATTCTGCCAGAGTCTCAGGGACATTGTGCCGTCCACCCATCTAGGAGTAAACCGCTGGTCTTCAACATTAAGCAGTGTGAACATGTTGCTTGTCCAGTTCTGCGAGGCCTTGTGTGGCGGTACGTCAGCTTCTTTTACCCTTAGTTTGACCATGAGGATCCTTTAACAACCCTCCAAGATAATTCTCTTAAAATGTATTGCTACCTCTCCTATACCAGTCATTTGTCTGTTTGCTTTCCGCTCTGTTCCTGCTGTTATTCTTGCTCTTTTAATATTCTAGAGAGCTGAAAGTCTGCAAGTTACATTTCCCAGGGTCCCTTGCCAGCAGACTTCTGATTGGGGTTGCTAATGGGAGGCATTAACAGGGTACTGGAAGTCAGGATGTAAGGAAAAGGTAATCATTCTGTGGCTTCCAGTTTCTGACAGTATCTCAGGCAGCAGTGATGGTAATGACTACAGTGACAGGATTGCCAAAGTTCCATCCCCAGTTGGGGTGGCACCTCACAAAATCATCCAGAACTAACTATCAGCAGAGTTGCAGGTACAGGCTTGTGAACTGCAGCCTAGGAGCACTGGCAGTTTCTAGTCTTTGGGTATCATCCTTCTTGCTTGTCATCCTCCACCTCCCTCCTTTCCTATTTTATCTCTTTTATTACTTTTATAAGCAATTGGATTAAATTTCCTCTAACTGGAATAGCTAACTTGGGTTTTGTTTTCTTGACTAGATACTGATTAACAAACCCTGTATCTCCCCTAACTAGTATCCTTGAGGCATCCTATCACAAGATCTGGTTACCTCTTGTGGGACCCTGGGTAAGAGTAAGATGTTGTCCCTGCTAGTCTCAGATCCCATCACACCCTAGTTAGTTAAAATTCTTTGGGTGGTAAATGACAGAAACTCAACTGAGGAAACAAGACAAATTGGAAACTTTATTATAAGTGTGAGCCATGGAACTTCAGTGCTGGGAAGTGTCTAGGCCTTCAAAACCATGGGTGGAAGCACTGTAGGTAACTATCAGTTAGCTAATGCTGTACAGCAAACAAAGACTTAGTGGTGTATAATAACAATCAAAAACTTAGTGGTTTATAATAATAATCGTTTGTTATTTTTCATGAGTCTATGGGTTGGTTGGGTAGACTGGGCTTGCATGATCTCAGCTGGGTTTCTTCATGTCTCTTTGGTCAGCTTGTGTATCCTTTAGGGACTGGCTTCTTAAAATGACCTTGGTTAGGGCACTAAAGTTGTGCTCCTTATCCTTCCAGCAAGTGAGCCAAGCATGTTCTCAGGGAGTGGATGGATCAAAGAGAAAAAGGGTAAACATCCAAGGCTTTTTGTAATCTAGGCTTGAAACTGGCACTCTCTGACTTTCACCAAGTCACAAGGCCAGCCCAGATTCAAGAGATGAGATACTATGCTCTGCCTCTTGATGGGAAGAGCTGTAAAGTCATATTGTGAAGGGAGGGACATACAGGAAGGGGAGTGAAGAATTGGAATCAGGTTTGCAATCTACCCACTACAGTAAACCCAGGAAGTCAGCTCTGCTTTTCTGTGAAGGTTTGCTTTATTTTTATTCGCACACCAGTTTTTTTCCCTTACCTGGTCCATGTGGTAGAAAATGACCGTTGCTACCAGCTTCCTCATTTATGTGTTCACTATTCAAGAAGACAACCAGGTTACAACTGGAACCTCAACCAACGCTATATATCCTGGAATAGATCTCAGGGGCTCATCTTGAGTCAGGTGTTCACCCATGGATCAGTACATTTTGGTCTAGAAGACAGAGTCAATTGGTGTTCCCATTATAGCCATATGGATGGAAGAAGAATAGACAGTAGTTATCAGATCAGGAAGCAACAACCCAAATGTTATCTAAATGAGCCACAAAACATAAACAGTTCCAAGACATCTTCAATTTTGTTTTTAAGAGAAATGTCTTTTTGCAAGTATGACTTATGTCATGAACAAAGGAGGAAGATGGGTTAGTGTGGAGATCAAGAGGATGGGTTCTAGAGTTAGACTGCCTGGGTAGGTATCTCCCATCTGCCACATCATAACTGTGTGACCCTGGGCAAATTCTTGACCTCTTTGTGGTCCAGTTACCTTAAAAGTTAGACTGGAAAGAAAATGATTCCTACCTTATAAGTTATTAGAAGAATTTTAATAGAGAATCCATACTATATATACAACACTGTCCATATCTAGTATATGCTTGATAAATACTAGCTATTGACACTGTTATTGCCACTAAAGAAAAAGTGTTGAATGCTGAGGATAAAAATTCATTAGTATAGCACTTGTGATTTCTATAACCCTCATTGTCAGGTATATCTGCTAGGTACTGCTAGAGTTCCCTAGTTTGAAATTAAATTAAACTCATCACAGGGCATCCTCACTGGAAATTCCAGATTTGTGTTTACCATTCTGAAGATCAGTCATCTTTTCAAGGCCTTCCTTCAGGTTTCTGTGTATGTTTATTAAAGACACAAAGAGTTAAGCCAAAAGTATACAAAGTCCAGGAAGGTCAAAATGGCAGTGATGAAACTGTGAACCCATCAGAAGGATGAGGATCAGACAGTGACTCTGCTTGAGGCTATAGTAAGTCAGAAAAGCATATAGTTTTGAAGAAAAAAAATTCTTTCTTATCCAGTTTTCCCCCAACTCCTACATAAAGCCCAGAAACTTAGAAGTGTTAGTGATTGTATATCCAATAGTCCTGGCCAAAAAGGAAAAAGAAAAACATTTAAATACTGAAAGATTTAATACAGATAATGTTAATAATACTATGTAGAATGCAAGTAGGTAGGAATTTGGAGGACACCAAATCCGAACCTTATTTTAGCAAAGATAGGAAGAGCTATCTGCTTTTTTCTTTTAATTTTTATTTATTTATTTTTCTTTTAATTTTTAATGTAATATAATTTTTTGAAGATTAGATAGTATTCAATGAACTCAGCTTAAAAGTATGTGCAAGATGTTATGAAAATGTATGAAAATAGCTTCTTCTGTTTTATATGCCACACCTACATTCTTCGTGCATATTCACATAGGAAGCAGCTAAGACTGAAAGCAGGCAATTCTTTTATAATCTTATCAAAAATAGAAGCCAATAGTTGTAATGACTCACTTGTTTCCTTCTGTTTTAAATCCTTATCTTGGGACCACAGATTGCATTACAGTTCATAAGTAATTGTACATCTTTTGTGAAGCACCTTGAAATGTTCTGGCATGACAATAACCTGGCTGTGTTTTAGAATTCCCAAACAAAGCTAAGTTTTGTGGCTGAGTCCTGTCCCTTTAATGTAACACTTAATATTATTTTGAGAACTGCAGTAAGTCACTAGAAAAAAAGATCAGAGCCAAGCCCTTAATAAATAAAATAAATCAACTTATATAAGAGATTTCCCTAGAGTGAAATCTATGTAATTATTTTCTTCACTTCTAAAATATGCAATAAGCTTATCTCATTGTAAATTCTAGGTAACATGATGATTAGAGATTTTTTTCTTCTGTATTGTCCTTGATTCCAATTTATATTTTCTCTGCAGAAGTACATTTGAGTATCTTGAAAACTATGAATAATGTTAGTTTGGTTGAGGGTCCAACCGGTATTAAAGAAATTCCTATGGCAGAAACTAGGCACAACTCATTTGATTATTAATACAAAGTTAAAATGTGTGGTGCGGAGTGTGGAAGAGACTGTTAGTTGTTCCCTCAAATCCATTTTCCACTTATTCTCTATTAATAAAGCCCCTGGTATTTATCTGTGCACATGGCTGCCCCAAATCAAGGCTGCATTTCTTACCCTCCCTTGCAGCTGGTTATGGCCAGGTAATTCAGTTCTGGACAATGGGATCTAAGAAGCAGTTATGTATGACTGCCTATAGACTTTCATGTGAGCGAGAAATACACCATTATTACCCCCATCCCACCACCCACCTGCTCTCATTGGATAAAGGGATAGTGAGAGGTGACAAGAAAGAGAGTTCTTTGTCATTAGGTACAAATGACCCTGAGAAGGAACTATACCTCAGGCTGTAATCAGAATAACAGACCAGAGCCTTTGCCAGCATACAGTTTCAATAGAAACAACATATTTATAAGCCATCCTTAACAGTACAAAACATTTGTTTGTAAGCTGGTAATTACTCTTCTATTGGAGGTTATCACATATTATAGTCCCCACCAATAGTTCTACCTCTGTTGAAGGTGGAAAATGAGAACTGGGCTCAAATCATGGGAAGAGAGATTTTCACCATAAAAAAAAATTTAGAGAAGAATTTAAAGATACTAAAGGTAATGAAAAGTGAAAAAACCTAAGTAGAAGATCTTAATTCTGTTTATATTTGAAGTAGGATAAACAGCTGCATTTTGTTTTCTAGTTTTTCCAAGTCTCTTTTTGCTATAGACTTATATGATTCCCCTAAATATTGCATCTCTCTCTTTTTTTTTTTTTTTTGCCACGCAGTGTGGAATGTGGATTCTTAGTTCCCTGACCAGGGATCGAACCCATGCCCCCTACAGTGGCAGTGTGGAATCTTAACCACTGGACCACCAGGTAAGGCCTATTGCATCTATTTAAAATTATAGAAGCCCTTTTCAGAAAAAGGTATAGTTTATCTTTTATTCTTTTTTTCTAATAGGCATTATTTGGAAAAAACTACATTTGACTGCAGATGTGAATAATTCTTAGGGAAACTAAAACAAACAAACAAAACCCACTGGCTTACATTTTTATTTTTGTCATGGATACCTTAGGTAGTCAGGTAAATATATATTTAATCATATCAAAGCATCCAGTTAAACTATAATTTCTAAGCTATTTTACAGGTCATAAATAGGACAAAGATATCCTCATTACATATTGTAAGTATTTTGTTTAGAGCATCAGGTAAGATTGGCTGTAATTATAGTTTTCTTTATCAAATTTAGAAGGCTATCAACCCTAACACACATTTATTCTACCAGTCATTTTAATCAAGTCTGAAAACCACAGGGCAAACATCACTGTATTAGTGGTCATATATGCCCTGGGGACAAAAATGCCAAAACAATTCTTCATTCTCTGGGACATGAGAAAAGAAACAAATGTGAGAAAATCTGTGCTTCCTTTTGGTGGTCTATGCAAATTCTTGGCCCTTGGTCATCTCTTTTCCCTAAAAGAAAAAAAGAGTAATTGATGAATTTATGCTACTTCTACTACTCCTACAATAACAGCAAAACTGATCCTAATTTTTCTCTTTTTGCCTGAAAAATCTCCCAGAATAGCCATATTTCTTTAAATACAACTTATATCTAGGCAGCTAAATCCAGAGTTTTTCCCTAAGTTTTACAAATACATTGTCAAGATGTGGTAACTATACCAGTATATGTTTCCTCTCTTCTATCTTCTCTTTAATTTTGACTATAGTCTGCTTATACTGAACATTGACCAGGATGAAACATAATATTATCAATGGAACATTCTGCCAATATCTTAGCATTATGGTATTTATTTATTTTTTAAAATTATTTTTTTCTGGTAAAGTGTGATACAATGGAAAGGAAGGTAGACCAGGAATTAAGGGAACTAGATTCACTTTTTGCATTGGATCTTGATGTGCAGTGTGAACTTGGGTACCCACGGTGTTAGTGGGCATCATTACTTCACCTCTACCATGAAGGGAATTAGACTAAAAGGTCCCTAAATGTTTTCTCTAAATTACAGTATGCTAAAGTCATGATTTGAACAAAAGTTTAAAAATACCTATTTATTTACTTAGTATACTCAACTTAAGTAAATTTTCCTGGTTTTTGCTTTAAAAACTATAAACCTTAGCCATAATAGCACTTATGGGGCAATTTTAGTGGGAATTTGAAGTAGATCCTTTTATTGATGTTTTAAAAAATATCCATGTTTTCTCTCTGAAATGAGTGGATTATATATGATTATTTTATACTTCATGGGCATTTAAATATAGGACCTCCAACTTCAAGTTATACTTGGAGTAAATTAAATAATGAGCAAGCCTGCAAATTTATTATTAAAATCATAGTTTTTGTTTTGTTTTTTGTTTTTTCAAACTCTAAGTGTATATTTTCTAAATTAACTGATGCTTAAACTTTTGGAGAAGAAATTTGGAATTGTCAGAATCTTTATTCAAACTGTCAGAAACTATAGAAATAAAAGCATTCCAAGGATGAACCAGATTTCATCATAATATAGTTTGTGCATTAGCCATTACCATAGCCCGGAGTGTTACTTTTCTCATCCCGAACCCATTAATTTATATTCTTAGAATGCCCTCCTCTTCTTATTCCCGCTATTAAATCTCTTCTTCCCCCTCCCCTCCTCAGCCACCTACTCTGCCTCCATACTATTGATTACTGGTGCAGCTCACTTTGACCTTTCCTCCCCCAGCTGTGGACCAGGCACTGAGACATCTCAAGGGAATGCAAAATCCCGGGGCTCATGGGATCAGTGCAGTCTGTCTATCTTCCACACCTTTTCTTTCTTGGTTGCTTTTAGCCACAGAGCATTCATCCTTTGTCTTTGGAAGGTGTTGATGTTTGTTTATGTTGTATAATAAATTTAGTTAGCATCTGCAGTTTCAAATTATTACAGATTTCACCTGAATGAAAGCATCGGTTCACATGGATTCCCCCTTGACCTTCAAATAAGAGCTAACCTAAATCAGAATTATGCATGGGAAGGCTTATAATTCACTGAATTTACCTCAGGACTTCTACTGCCACTTTAAAAAATTCTCAGCTGGTTTATATTGACTTTACAATGCTGCGGAGAAATGCCAAATAATTTGGAAGATACAGTAGTTTCATCAGCTGCTGTATGAATACAGATAAGGAAAAAAAGAACTGAAATATAAGAAGCACCTGGTTTATATTCAAAATACAAGTGCTTCAGACTGACTACCTAACAGTTGCCTTCACTTTTCTGAGGAAAATCATTAAAATGTAGGATTAGTTTCCTGACGTTAGCTGACTAATAAGGACATCAGAAAGAGGTAGCCTTTAGGTAACCAAAGGCCGTGGAAGGTTAAAAATCAAGGGCATTCTGAGTCATGCTTAGCTTGAAATTATAAGTTGGGCAATGATGAGTACTCGAGAATAAACTAAAAATCTTTGTAATGTTGAGAAAGGAAGACAAGAAAGGAAAGTTAGGTGAGCAGAAAAGCCAAGAAAAGCTAAATGTGCAGACAAAACATTATTCAAAAGCATGCCCTCTGAACCAACACTGACTGGCTGTTTTTTGTTTATATAATACCTGGATGTATTTGAAAAGTATGTACTTCCCATTGGTAAATATCATATTTTGTGTGTGGCATTCATTCATAGTTAGAAACATTGTCATGTTACATTCATCTGTTCTTGGCAAGGAAGCTGGAGAGAAGTCAAATTTTGAGGGCTTTTCTTAAAAATGGTGCTGAATCCATCCATAAAGAAGAGAATGTAAGTGTTGAAAAGATATGGTGTTAACCTGCTAATTTCTAGACTTGCTTGTAAATTACATTCTCTTTGTTAGCAAATACATCAATTTTAAGTCAGATAGATTTTTGCCATAGTGCAGCTGTGTTCTGCTAGTGAATGAAAATTATTTAATAACCTGCCACCAAATTCTTTAACCAATTCATCATCTGGGATTAAAGTTCTCAATGTTCATTCTATTGCTGAGTGGGTTTTCTCCAATTTAACTGCGAAATTTTACAGACAACAGACAAGGTTTTCCTAGCTTTAGAAGAGCATCAATGCATCCGTACTAAAATTCCTTGCTTCTATTGAATTATTCATACTACTGTCATCCAATTAAGAATTCTGTCTTCATTTTGTTAAGGCAGTTCGTTTTTATGTCACATGAAAATGGGTAAAAAGGCATTTGCTTAATAAACGAATGATATTGGATTATTTTATCTTTAAGGTCCTTTGTAACATAAATTCTATGATAAAACATTAATATTTTCTAAAAAATAGAAATTTAAGACTTTTATTATTCACATATTAAATGACCTTATTCACACCCACATAGAAATCTTTTCTTTAAAACATCCTTTAAAGTTGTGAGTTTCTGGTATATGTTTAACAGAATGCAAGTCTTCCTAGGAAATAAAATTTTGAACTATTTTCTGCTTTCAGAACTTAAATATTAGTTGGAATACCCCTCTTTTTAAAATTTTATTTTGTGACTTAAAAATAATATGTGTCACCATAACCACATGGGTAGATTCCAAAGCAAAAAAGTGGGGCATTTTGACAACCCTTGGGAACTCTGTAAATTACTGGAGAAGGTGTGATCATCAGTGGGAGATAGCATGCAAATCCACATCCAGATATCAAGAGAAAATTCTTTTATTTTTTCACAGAGTTCCATACACTGAGACCATCCCTGTGAAACTGCCTAATCTTGAATTCTATAAGTGTTTTAAGTGGAGTCAAGGCTTATGTGTTAGCTTTGTATTATAGCTGCCTTAACAAATTACCACAAATGTAGTAGTTTAAAACAATATAAATTTATGTTTATTTATTAAGCCAGACACCAGTCTCACTGAGCTAAAATAAAGGTGTTGACAGTGCTGAGTTTCTCTCTGGCAACTCTAAGGAAGAATCCATTTCCTTGCTATTTCTAGCTTCTCGGGACTACGTGCATTCCTTGGCTCATGGCCCCTTCCACCATCTTCAAAGCCAGCAACTGTGTTGAGTCCTTCTCATGCTGCCATCTCTCTGGTTCTGTGCAGCAAGGAAAGGTTCTCTAGTTTTAAAGATTCATGTGATTAGTTTGTGTCCACCTAATAATCCAGGAAAATTTCCCCATTTCAAGATCCTTAAATTTAATCCCATCTGCAAAGTCCCTTTTGCCAAGTAAGGAAATATATTCACGGATTCTGGGGACTAGGGCATGGACATATTTGGGGGAGGGAGTTCATTATTCTGCCTACCGTACCTTGGTAGACAATCATTTGCTAATGCTTTTTTTCCTCTCCTCTCCCTGTCTGTACTGATAATCATGAACATTCTGTCTTCTCTTCATGCCCTTCTTTCATTTACTCTCAAGCATTTGACACCTTACATTTAATGGGGATGATTTTTTATTACTGACACATAATGAATTCAGTATTTTGTGTTTTAATTTCAATTAATCTGAAGTCAATAATCTACTGTTACTTATTTTCATTTATATGACATGTAAATCAGTTATTAAACAGGCAAAATTTGGGAATTCCCTGGTGGTGCAGTGGTTAGGACTCTGTGCTTTCACTGCTGAGGGCCAGGGTTCAATCCCTGGTCTGGGAAACTAAGATCCCATACACTGCACAGTGAGGCCAAACCAAACTAAACCAAACAAAACAAAAATAAGGAAAAAATAACAGGCAAAGTTTTAGCTGATTTAGTAGGTTGTAACAACTATGTATAAACTATTGTTATTTTATAAGCTAAAATATTGACGTAAATAAATGAGGAATTTTCATCCAGAATGCCTTCTCTGACTGATTAAAGGATTGATTTTCTGTTAGAGACAAGCTACTTTTCAGAGTTACTACTCATTTGAGTCTCTGATTGGCTGAATAAAAATGTGGATTAAATTTAAACTGTATTGCAGGGATGGGACTTCCCTGGTGGTCCAGTGGTTAAGAATCTGCTTTCCAATGCAGGGGACATGGTTTCCATCCCTGGCTGGGGAACTAAGATCCCGCATGCCACAACTACTGAGCCTACATGCCACAACTAGAGAGAAGCCCACGGGCCAAAACAAAAATCCTGAGTGCCACAGCTAAGACTGGATGCAGCCAGATAAATAAATAATAAATAAATAAATATTTTTAAAAACCTGTATTACAGGGATAGAAGTGAAGGGTAGAGAAGGGAAGGAGATTAGTAGTTTGGATTAGATTATTACCTTTATTAGTGGTATTTGTCAAATACTCCTGTTTCATGGCCCATTGATTTCAAGTCACTAAACCATTCACTTTAGAACTAGTGTTGCCATGTAAAATTCAGCACACCCAATTAAATTTGAATTTTAAATAAATAATGGATGACTTTTTAGTATAACTATGTCCCATGGAATGTTTGTGACATGAGACCAAAAGAACAGTTGTTTATCTGTATTTCAAATTTAACTAAGTATTTCATAGTTGTATTTGCTAAATCTGGCAACCCTATTTGGAACTAAAATTTGCACCAAAAATGTAGTTGATTTTTCGACAAAGATCAGGTTAAATTTGTCTTTGCTTGTTCCTGATAAATTTCTAACAAATACACTCGAATTAAGGATGGGGTGATAATGCCATATAGAGATTAGAGAAACAAGTTGAGTGTCAATAGTTGTTCCCCTTCTTTTCTGCTAGGAATTCTATGGGAAATGAGAAGTTTCCTAACCTCTGCATTTTAGTTTTTCATTTTGAAACACAGGCCACCTAATTCAGAAACATTTGCAAGTTTATAAAAGACAGGGCAGACCAATTTTGGAATATAAATTTAAATATGGATGAGATTAGTAAATGCAGCAAAAGAACAGGGATATCATTTTATAACATTCCCATAACTTTATTTTCAACAAAACCAGTTTTAAATTTGCCATAGGTCAAATACCCACATCACCACCAGCTCTAAAGTAGCTGTACTTTCTAAGTTTTTGTTATAGTTGGGATTTTTGATGTTTCAGATATCACTTGAAACGAAGGGGTAACTGACTGGTTGCTTAGATCCTTGGATTGTACAGAATGTTAGTTGACTTGGGACTTTTTGCCATGGGGTTCTCGCTGCTACATTGCTGGACCTCTGGGATCAAGTTTCTTTCTTCACTTTACCTTTGCCATCAACCCTAATGCTTTTTACATCTTCATTAGTAAACCTTAGGCTCATTCTAAATCTCTCAGTCTCTGTAACCTTGTACATCTTCATCTTCACTGCATAGTTTCCACAAGTGGGCATGGCGTTACCCTAGATTTGCTGTCATGAATTTTCCAGAGACTTTGAATAGAGTCATTTCTACTTTAGGACCACATTCTCATAGCTCTGCATCCTCTGTAGGCAGCTATTATCATTTCTCTCAGTGAAGTCTTCCTTGGCCCCCTTGACCTTGCTCTCTGCCTGACTTCTATTCTGACTCTTCCAACACTGTAGATTACCTTCCACCTTGAGCTTTCCATGACCTAGACCTCAATTTCATGACCTTACAGACCTTCTTCTCCTTTTTTTTTTAAATTGAAGTATAGTTGATTTACAGTGTTTCAGGTGTACAGCAAAGTGAGTCAGTTATATATATATATAATATATATATATATTCTTTTTCAGATTCTTTTATATTATAGGTTATTACAAGATATTGAATATAGTTCCCTGTGCTATACAGTAAGTCCTTGTTATTTATCTCTTTTATACATAGTAGTGTGTATCTGTTAACCCCAAATTCCTAATTTATCCCTCCCCCCTTTCCCTTTTGGTAACTATATGTTTGTTTTCTGTGTCTGTGAGTCTGTTTCTGTTTTGTAAATAAGTTCATTTGTATCATATTTAATTTTATTAATTAATTAATTTATTTTTAATATTTTGGGCCACACCCATGCGGGATCTTAGTTCCCTGATCAGGGATTGAACCCATGTACCCTGCAGTGGAAGTGTGGAGTCTTAACCATGGGACCTCCAGGGAAGTCCCTGTATCATATTTTAGATTCTACATATAAGTGATATCATATGATATTTGTCTTTCTCTGTCTGACTTACTTCACTTAGTATGATAATCTCTAGGTCCATCCATGTTGTTGCAAATGGCATTACTTCATTCATTTTTATGGCTGAGTAATATTCCATTGTATATGTGTGTGTGTGTATATATATATATATATATATATACACACACACACACACACACACCACATCTTCTTTATCCATTCATCCATTCTTTATCCATTCATTGTGTATATATATATATATGTACCACATCATCTTTATCCATTCACCTTTCAGTGGACACTTAGGTTGTTTCCATGTCTCAGCTATTGTAAATACTGCTGCTATGAACATTGGGGTACATTTATCTTTTCGAATTAGAGTTTTCATCTTTTCTGGATCTATGCCCAGGAGTGGGATTGCTGGATCATATGGTAGCTCTATTTTTAGTTTTTTAAGGAACTTCCATATTGTTTTCCATAGTGGCTACACCAATTTACATTCCCACCAACAGTGTAGGAGGGTTCCCTTTTCCCTACGACCTCTCCAGCATTTATTATTTGTAAACTTTTTGATGATGGCCATTCTGACCTGTGTGAGGTAATATGTCATTGTAGTTTTGACTTGCATTTCTCTAATAATTAGCAATGTTGAGCATCTTTTCATGTGCCTGTTGGCCATCTATATCAGACCTTCTTTAGCACCTCTTCCTTGGTAAGAGATTTCTGGGAAAAGACATAGGACATTGTGGGCCAGATCCTCTGCAAAGCCAGTTGTGTCATTAAAAAGATTATAGGTCATGTCTAGAGCCAGAACAAAGTATGAGAGGCAGGCAAGATCCAATCAGGACTAAATGAATAGAAAAGTTTGCAGCATCTCATGATGCAGTAAAGAGATTAATAGAATCAAATCAAAGCATGAAGGAAGTTAATTGCAACCAGGATGAGGGTACAGAATTCTAGCTATCCCAGTTCGGGGATTAAAATTGACTTCATGAGTGGCATGGGCTTGTTAACACAGTTTATATAAAAAAGGTAAGTCCACTTGTGGTTTCAGCAAAATCATAGATATGTAGATCTCAAGTCCCACTTTCTAGGCTTAAATTTCTGAGCTATGAGTAACTGTATCAAAGTCCTAGAACTTTGACTTAATCACTTCATTCTACCTGAGGTGATAAATCGCCATTAATTAAATGTCTTGATATTCAGGAAGGTTTTAAAGTTAAATATGAATACAATGAAATAAATCAAGCCTATGGTAATTTACCTTTATATAAGAACATTTTACACAATCATTAGGAAACTGTGTGTATTTGTTACCTAATCTGAGAGATTACACATGTGACTTCCATTTGAAATATGTATTTGGTTTAGACATGTGACTTAAGTGGAAAAATATAATAAAACTGGAATAATTTAAAACATCAGTTTTGTACTATTGAAGGACACTAGGACAATTGTGATTCATACTTTTTAGAGATATAATTTATTATATTTATAAGAGTTACGTAGGAGCTGAGGGAGATCTTTCTTGTTAGGGCTGTAAATGTGTCTGGTCAGGCATTTGAAATACTTACCAAAACTCAAATTTGTTAAATGTATAATTTAAAATGTGAGACAAAATGTAATTAACTAAGTATTTAAACAGAACTTCTTATGTGATTTTAATCTGTTCAACATAAGTTAGTTGAACATTAATAAAGGAATATATGAAAATAGTTTTTCCTGTTTTATATAGCAATTAGATTTTTAAGTGGAAGATTTGGATGTTGATCTCAAAGGCTTAAGAAAATATTGTTAAAATTTTTTTGAATATTACTTTGAAACCTAAATAACTGTAAATGGCCTGTTTTGAACACAAACTAAAACACCCAACGTAACATTTAACATTGTATGTTTTCCCTTCCCTAATTTGTTTTTCCGCTGCCAGAGTATGGTAAACAGCTTCCTGTTCTGCCCCAGATACTTCTTTTTCTTCTAAGCCTGGTTGAAGTTCTGCATCTTCAGAATATCTTCCTTAAAATCCAGCTATCAATGATTATTTCTTGCTTTGAACTTTTAGTACTCTTTTATCTGCTTAATTCACTTTGGGCTGAACTGTTATAATTTTTCAGCCACAACAATGTCTCTTAACCCACTAGAAGGCAACATCTTTGCACTTTATGCCTTCTGCACTACTAGGTACTTTATGTACTACTCAGTAAACAGTTGCCTGCATCAAATCTTTGAGTAATTTTATGTATTTCAATAACAATAAAATTTTTTATTTATTTCAATAATGCAACACATTTTTATTTTTAACAGCTTTGTTGGGGTATAATTTACACACCATAAATTTTTCCCATTGAAAGTTACAATTCAATGATTTTTAGTAAATTTATAGAGTTGTGTGATCCTTGCTACAATCCAGTTCTAAAACATTTCAATCACCTACCCCTCCAAAAAAAATTCCTTTGTGCTTATTTGCAGTCAACCCCTATTCCTACTCAGCCCCAGGTAATCACTGATCAATTTTGACCTTATAAATTTGCCTATTCTGGACATTTTATGCAAATGGAATCACAATATAGAGTCCTTTGTGTCTGATTTCTTTCACTAAGAAAATGTTTTTGAGGTTCATCTATACTGTAACATTTATCAGTATTTTGTTCCTTTTTATTGCTGACTACTCTTCCATATATGGATATAACGTTTTTAATCATTCGCCAGATGAAGAACATTTGTGTTGTTTCCAGTTTGGGGCTATTGTGAATAACACTGCTATGAACATTTGTGTACAAATCTTTGTGTGAATATATGTTTTCACTTTCTTGGGTAGATTCTTAGGAGTGAAAATCCTGGGTCACATGGTAAGCTTATGCTTAACTTTTTAAGAAACTACCAGAACTATTTTCCAAAGTGGCTGTTCCATTTGTAATCCCATGACAACAAACATTCTGAGACCTATTTTTTTTTCCTAGACTCTGCTGGTTTCTGTGGTTTCAAAGAAAAGTCACAGTCCCTGCTTTCTAGGGTTTCACAGTCAAGTATAAATAAATCAATTATGGCCCTGTAGAAGACAAGACTGCATTTGATTGTAAGTCACGCAATACTTGTTTATCAGATTATCAATATTTCAATATTAAAGACATTTAATGATGTCAGATAATAAGAAGTCTAAAGATAAGTACCCCTACTTGGGTGCAGCAGTTCAACAATGCTATTGGTAGCCACCATTCTTTGCATCTTTCCTTTCAGCCTCAATGGGTTGACTTTTCATTCTAATGCTTGTCATAGAAGGTTTCAGTACGGCTATTGTAGCTCCAGGAATTGCATCTTGAAACTATTGCATTCACAGCCAGAAGAAGATGTAGTCCCCATCATTGTTTTTCTTCTTATTAAAGATAAATCTCTTCCAGAAACTATCCCCCATAGAAAATTTCCCTTATATTTGTTTGACTGATGCTGGGTTACATACCTACTTGTAACCCAGTCTCCAACAAATGAGGATGGATTACCATGCTCACTTACCCTGGGGCTGGGTGAGAAATACAAGTCACATTATGGTGTTTTTATATTGAAGTATAGTTAATTTACAATGTTGTGTTAGATTCGAGTGTACAGCACAGTAATTTGGTTCTATATATATATTCTTTTTCAGATTCTTTTCCATTATAGATTATTACATGATATTGAGTATATTTCCCTGTTTTATAGAGTAGGTCCTTGCTGTTTACCTATTTTATATATAGTATTACAAGTCATGTTGAATCTCATTTTTACCATGATTCTTTGGACAGTCTTTAGAATCCACGTTGGGACCGTCACATTAACATTCTGAGCCCCAGTTTCCTGTTCTGTAAAACAAGGGTATTGAAGTTAGACTAGATCTCTGAAGATTCTTTTCGGCCTAAAAGACACCTTGGCATATTAGAGTTATTAAAAATTTCCCTTCTCCATTCTAATGTGAATTTTATGGGGCCCAAGTTCATTCTTACTTGATTCTAGGTACTGCAACCAAGGTATAGAAGTGGAGAGGTGGGGAAGAAATTTTTATTTTCATTTGATTTCAGGCAAATCCACCTTTTTCTCCATCTGACTTTGCTTGGATCATATCTTAGAGCTTAAAATACTTTTATTAAGATAGCATTGAAAGAATTCAAATCATGATCTTCAATACTAAAACTCCCTTGTTTAAAATATGTCTTTGTGGTTGGCTTGTCTGCTATTTTAAAAACACTATGATGCTTAACTATTCCAGCTGCTAAATAGGACAGGTGTCTAATGCTCCTCAGAGCAGTTGTCTAAAAATAGAACTTGAGCCTGGACTATATTATCCGGCACAGCCGTAAGCAATCACCACTATAATTAATGTAAATGAACACCATTTTATTGATGAATTTTAATGCAGGACAAAAAGATTTTCACTGTTTACAAAAATTGGGTTAACTCTTCCAGATTAGAGCCTAGAATTTTATGATTTAGGGGAAATTTTTTAGCTTACTGCAAAAAGTGTATGGCACAAAATATTGTATGCCAGAGGATCCATTTGGTATTTTTCCTGTGAACTTCTTAATGTAAGTGGCATGATGAGATTAATTTTCTTGGACTTCATGAGGATATACTACACATTGCTTTTTTCACTTAATGGTGTACTCTGGAGATCATTTAATAACAGTATATGTAAACATACTTCACTATTATAACAGTTTGAAAGTATCAATTTATTTAACCAGTCCCTTCTTGATGGACACTTAGGTTGCATCCAGTCCTTAGTTTATTATCAACCACTGTGCATTTTAACAAACATTGCAATTTAACAAACACTAAATACTTACTCTGTATAAAGCCCTATTTTAAACATTATTAGATAAATTAGAAGTGTTCTTTTGCCATCAAGGAACTCACAACCTAGTAAGTGTAGTTGGCTGACAGTTCATGGCCTGTACATAAGAATCCAACATCACCCAGAAATACTTTTTCCTGTCTTGATATTGCCACTTTGTTTAAAAATTCCCAGCCTGCCTTTCTCTTTACATAGATACAGGAACCATCCCCCACCTTTTTTTTCCCTTTCTGTCTCTTGACTCTTCACTTTTGGTACTTTAGGAGAGGCAAAACTTTACCTCTACCCATCTTAGATTTTCAGCTGGGATTCTTTAACAAAAAGATGGATTATCAAGAGAAGAACAGCTTATTGATGTGTACAGCCCATATCGTGGGAGAGAAACCTAAACCAAAAGTAACTCAAAATGGTGGCCTAGAATTCCAGCTTATATAGCATCTTCAACCAGGAACAAGA
The DNA here is from genome assembly GCF_964341445.2 of Mesoplodon mirus. NCBI lineage: Eukaryota > Metazoa > Chordata > Mammalia > Artiodactyla > Ziphiidae > Mesoplodon > Mesoplodon mirus. The sequence goes on from NC_138980.1 coordinate 78,156,076, forward strand.
GATTTGTAGAGTAACGACAGGATAGAGGAAAGTAGTTGCAGGCTGCCAAGGACACAGACTGGGGGAAGGTAAATATGTGGATACAGTAAGGTTTGTTTGCAGATTCCTCTGGTGCCATCTCTGGGCTGATAAAAATGTCTTCTTTCCTCCTGGTACAGGGAGGGCACCTTTATCTCCTGTTTTTAGGAAGGAAAAGGAGAGCCAGAGTATCTTTCTTACACCTGCTATTTCTTTTTTTTTTTTTTTTCAGTTCTTATTATTTAATAAAGGTGATTATATAATATCAAGACATGGAGATGAAATTTCTAAGGCACTTCCTAAAAAACAACAACAAAAAAACCACACACAATAAATTGTATAGAATATCAAAAAATAAATGACAAACTGGAAAAAATATTTCTGATGTATTTCAGAAATATGCTTAGTATAGCACTATAAGTTAATAATAATATAAGTAAATAAAATCCTTATTATTTTACTTAAGAATACTATTTAATATACAAATTAACATATAATAAATGATATAATATATATGAAAGCATATATTGAAACCACAATTTTTAAATACTATTATTTAGCTTTATTTCTCACAATATGATAAGCAGTTTACAACATCTTTAACTACCTTTTGACACTATACCTTTAATATCTGTAAATGTCTTTTAAACATACCATCTTGGAATTTACATTGTTTTAATCAATGAAGACCTTACTTTTTTTGGACATTTAGGACATTTCTGATTCTTGTCTATTGTGAAAACACTAAGATAAAGATCTTGCATTTGCAACTTTGTGCAAATGTTTGATAATTCCTTTGGGAAAAAATTTCCTAAAGTGACATTTCTGATTCAATTTATCTCACTGAATTTTCAACTTATCTTACCAAATTGTTTTATGTAGCATTTGTATCTATTTGTATGCCCATAAATACTTTATGAAAAATAACAATCCTTAGTTTTGTTATTCTTTTCAAAAAGTTTCTATCTTCTATAAAGGAAATGATATTTTTTTGCCTTACTAATAAAAAATATTCTTGTGTGGGTACGTTTATTTATTTTTCTTTTTCTGAATTTTTTTATTGAATTGTTTAACCAATTCTATTAAGGTGTTCTTTTTATCAATTTGTGTACTTTACACATTAAGGCTATAACACTTTGTAATATGTTACAAATAGTTTCCTTTTTTCTCTTTCATATTTTATTTTCCAATCCTATTTTTCTTTTTTTTTTTTTTTTTTAAATTTATTTTATTTTATTTTTTTGCTTTATAACAAATTTAATCAGTTATACATATACATATGTTTCCATATCCCCTCCCTTTTGCGTCTCCCTCCCACCCTCCCTATCCCACCCCTCCAGGCGGTCACAAAGTACCGAGCTGATCTCCCTGTGCTATGCGGCTGCTTCCCACTAGCTATCTACCTCACGTTTGGTAGTGTATATATGTCCATGCCGCTCTTTCACTTTGTCACAGCTTACCCTTCCCCCTACACCTGCTATTTCTTAAGTGCCTTTAAGTCACAATAGTCAATATGCCAAAGTGGCATACTTTGGGGTGACATATTCTGGTTTACTTCAGGACCAAAGAGTTTGCACGCTAGTGAAAGGATTGTGGAGGATCTGTGAGCTTCACCATCCTTGGCTTTATAGATCAATTAGAGATAAAAATTGGAGGTACAAATACCATTGCAATATTCAATTAGCATATGAATTGCAGATATAGCTATGACTAAAAACACTGTGGATAAAAAAACAAAAAACAAAAAACACTGTGGATATAGACCAAATACATGTAAATATTATAAAATATTTAATAATAAAATAAATACTACTTAATAAAATAAATAATATTTAATAAAAATAAAATGCTTAATTCTTGATAGGCTATTAATAATATTTCAGATTTGTACAATAATTTATTTTTAAAAGTATTTTAATACATATAATCCCAGTCACCCAGATTATTGGACAGATAGACTCTTGGAAACGCTTTGGAGGCAAAACTTTATCACTGTAATTTTGTTTGTTTTTGCTGCACTGCGGGGCATGCAGGGTCTTAGTTCCCCCAACCAGGGATCAAACCCACACCCTCTGCAGTGGAACTGCAGAGTCCTAACCACTGGACCACCAGGGAATTCCCTATCGCTGTAAGTTTGATGAACTAAAGTTAAAATGAACTTTAAGGATTTAGAATTACAGAATTTTAGCGCTAGAAGGAGATTGACAGTTTGATCAACTGGTTCAAATAGTTCTGTGAGTCTAGGATCACTTAATAGTCTGATAAAAGCTACATTTCTTCTCCTTAGAAAGATAAAATTCATGATATAATTTTGGTGTCCTGAAGCCCATGTACCTCTAGAGCAGTGTTCTGTTTTTATTTTTGAATAACTTTATTGAGATATAATTTAAATACCGTAACATTCACCCATTTTCAGCATGTAATTTAATTTAATGTATTTACAGAGTTGTACAACCACCACCACAACTTAACTTTAGAACATTTCCATTGCCCTAAAAAGAAGTCTTCAGTCCCTTTACAGTCACCCCCCATTCCTACCCCCAGCCCTAGGCAACCACTAATCTAATTTCTGTCTGTATCTGTAGGGCAGAGATTAAAAAATTTTTTTCACTCTTATCCACAAGAAGAAATATGTTCGACATTCTACCCATAGATGCACATGAAGACACAACAAAAGTTGCATAAACAATACTCTTATTCTATTCACTGTACTCTGATATATTCCATTCTATCACAAAAATGAATTTTATGACGCACTAGTAAATTCTGACCCCCAGCATGAAAGACTCTGTCCTAGAGGGTCTATCCTAAGTAAAAATAAAACCAAACTGAACCTTGAAGCATATGACCTCCTGATCTAACCTCTGAAGAAACAGGTCCAGAACTGTGACTTGCTCAAGGCAAAATTAGGATTAGAATTCAGTTCTCTTTTGTCCTAGGACATTTCATTACTTGTTCTAATTCCAATTTCCATGACGTAAGAGCAAAAAGTTGCTAAATGGTCAGGAGAAAAAGTGTTTAATGTGTTATAGTTTGGTGCAGGAGAAAAGAAACTAGATTCTTCCTGGAGGATGGAGGAACACGGAGGGTGGAACGAGTGTGAGGTTGTTCTGGACCACTAGAGGAAAGCACACCTGTTGCAAGGTGACCAAAAGCTTTCCCTGGAGGGCACAGCCTGGGGCTAATGGCCCTGCATCTTGTTCAGGTTATTAGAGTTGAAGCCAAGCAGCCTTTCCCACTGAGATGTCTCCTGTGGCTCTGTTGCCCAGGAAGTTCTGGTATGAGCAAGGGAGTTTATAATCTTTAGCAGTGACTCTGTAGCCCAAGCAGAAGGTCCTTCATTTGCTTTCTGCAGCACCTGTGGCCTGTCACCCATCTGCGTTCAGAGTACATGCCTACAAGTGCATCGTCCTTCTTGTTTGCTTTGCTGCAAGTTGAAATGTTAGCTCTCCATAAACTGCTGAATATTCAGTGTGATGATTGTGAAACCTATTGCCTGTGATTCATATTTTGGGTAACAAGTAGCAAATCAGACAGTAATAGTAGGTGTCAATGTTAAGAATTCAGATGTTAAGCAATTAATCACTGAACTAACTGATGATAACTGTGAAGAAAGGTACAGAACCCCCTGAGATCTTATAACAGGGGTTACCTCGCTAGGCCTGCTGAATGATGGACTCCAAGCTTTTATCATTCTATTTTCAAGATGGGAGTGCTTTACATTTCCAAAGGGGCCCAAGGCACCCTCTCCTGAGCTTTAAATGTGGCTGAGTAGTTGAATGAAGTACATGGGTAATTTCCAGAGCAATTATCAGCTTCTTTGGTAGGGAGATACATGATTAAACATTTTGTCAACCAAATCAGTTATGGAGAGGAGTCACAAAGAATGAGGATTCCATTTCAGATTCCAACCCTGGAACTTCTTAGAGCTCCTTAGCTCCTAGGAATGGAGCTCAGGGTAAACTAGAGAATGTGTTTATATTCTTGTCAGAGGGAAGAACTAGATATACAGGAACTAAATGCAATCTGGCTTGAGCAGAGTGTGAAGGAACTTTGCGAATGAAAAAAATATTGGATGCAAAGTTTTTGGAGAGAATTGAGAAAACCAGACAACATATCATTCTAGTAAGATGGAAGAGAATTGGAACCTGAGTAAGGAGAATAAAAAGTAGAGAAATATAAGAAGAGGAAGAGGATATAAAAATCTACCTGAAGGAGAGGCAAGGATGATATATGTGAGCCTCTTCGTATCAAAAAGTGTATAACAATCTGGACCCTCTAGAAAAGAAGAAGTATGCATACTCCTGAGAATAATGGTGAACCAATACCTGGCTCTTGAGAAAGGAGAGCAGAAGAATGTGACTTGGACGAGAGGGAAAAAAAAAGAAAAGAATATGGGACAAAGAATGGCATACTAACCTGGGAAGAATTGTGATTCATCCAGGAGGGCCTTAACTATTAGGTGAAAATCAACCTTTTGAGTGAAAAATGGACGTTGTGATTTCTTGTATGTATCAAATTTTGTATTGTATCAAATCTGCAGATTTGATGTGGCTTGTCTTTCCCCAGTACAACAGTTGGTATGGAAAGTCTAAAAAGAGTTATTGAGCCCATTTATTGGAAAAGGAATGGGTTTGGAAGCTTATTTGGTCAAGAAGTTTCTAGAAAAAAAATTGATGGACTTTAGACATAGGAAAATTGTCATTCACTTTTTCCAGTTAAGTTCTGTGACTTTAGATGACTGATGAGAATTTAAAAGGTAAGGACTAGTTACCAAGATGGGATCTGAGGATGGGATTTAAGTCTCTAAATCATAGCTGCAAATAATAGGAAGATAGACTTTTGGCTATGGCTGGGGCACATCTTGTTAGAGTAGAGAAGCAGGCATTTGCCTGGTCTAGAGTTCTTAGAACTAAATATGAAGGAGATGGGGAGAAGATGAAGAGAAACACCCAGCCCTCTAGGGAAATGCTGGTTGACATGGAAAGAAGATTGTGGGAGCTTCTCAGGTTTTGACAAGTGACAATTGGCAGGGCACCAAAAATAACCCTTGGAGCCTTAGACATCCATCCCTTGTGTCATATGGGTATAGATAGCAAACAAGGTGAACAAAGTGAGCCTAAGACCATAATCAACAAGTTTGAATTTAGATGCCTCACTCAATATACTATGCCATAGCCCACAGTAGAAAAGGGCGGTGGCAGCAGGGAAGAGGGTGGAGATGATGTGTTAAGAAGCTACATATCTGGGAGGGAATCCTTTTACCTGCTCCTGGAAGCAAACTGCAGAATAGGAGAGAGGATGAAGGAAGAGAAAAGCGTTTCCTTGCTCTACAAGTAGAGTTAAGTCCATCTGGTGAGATAGGTATGATGAACAATGCACTCCTGCTGCAGACCCTAAAATTGTCACAGAGAAAACATATGGTGGTGATGGAGGGTTTCAGCTAGCCAGTCATCTGCCTGGATGTTTCACTAGGCTGAAGGTAACCAAGTTTTGTCTGGCCTTATTGACTATTACATTCACCAGAAAGTCATTTCTGTAAGTCAGCTGTACTATTTCTCATCCAACGTGGATAAAAATCTAATGGCTTCAGCCCATTCAAACAGTATTTTCAATCCCAGAGAGCCACAATATTAACACCAGACTGCAGCTCTTCCAGAATCTAAATAAAATTTATGTCTGATAGTCAACTGACTAAAACAGTAAAAATAATCTAAAATGTTATTTTCTCAATTTAGTACATTTTCTCCTGTTTGTAATTCAGATACCTTTTGGAGTCTGTGTCCACCTCCCCGCTACTTTTCCCTTTCAATGGAGGAGGAATTTTGATTTTCCATTCAATATTACATGAAATGCAGAGAAGAGAGTAAGGGCACTGCAAGAAGGGAAAATGTGTGTACCAGGCAGGTTTTATCAAAATAGTGTGTTAATAAGAAGATGAAGTAAAGAGGCCAGTTTGGCTGTAGTTGGCTGGAGTATTGATTCAATGAGGGAAGTAGTGGGAAATAACCTTGGGTAGATAGTTGGCAGTCAGATTGTGAAAGCCTTGAGTGCCAACTTAAGTTGTTTGAATTTTTTTTGGCTGCATTGTGTCTTTGTTGCTGTGTGCGGGCTTTCTCTAGTTGCGACGAGCAGGGGCTACTCTTTGTTGCAGTGCGCAGGCTTCTCATTGCAGTGGCTTCTCTTGTTGTGGAGCACGGGCTCTAGGCACATGGGCTTCAGTAGTTGTGGCGCACAGGCTTAGTTGCTCCATGGCATGTGGGATCTTCCTGGACCAGGGCTCGAACCCGTGTCCCCTGAATTGGCAGGCAGATTCTCAACCACTGCACCACCAGGGAACTCCCTGAATTTTATATTAAAAGTATTGGAAGTCTGGAAATGTTTGAATGGGAAGTATCAAGATGAGAATGATTTTTAGTAGTATTAATTGGGTTGCCATGGCTAGGGTAAATTTGAGGGCTAAGGGGGTTGGAGAGATACTGACAGTAGGGAAACCAGATAGAATAATATAATAGGGCAAGCATGAGTTGAAGAAGGCCTGAACTAGACTGATGATAGCAAAAGAGGTGGAAAAGAGAGATTATGTGGAAGAATTTTCAGGGTTTGGTAAGGGAGAAAGGGGGAAGTCAGATTATGCTGGAATTTGGAGTTCAGGTGGCCAGGATAATGAAAGAGAAGATGAAAAATGAAATTATTGACATAGGACTTCCTGGTGCTGACAGGAAATCCAAGTGTGGAAGTCCAGGAAGCAATCTGAGATAAGAGAATACAGACAGGGTCAGAAGCTGGAGTTAGAAATACAGATTTTGAATTCATTTTCACAGAGCTATTAGCTGACGCTATAGAAATATGAGCTTTAACTAAAACATTCATGCTGTTAGAATTATTTTTGCTAAATATATTTCCTCCAGAAAATATGGTTTAAGGTAGGTTTTTTCGTGCCTTTATCAGTCAGAGTTCAGTTGTGGGCAACAGAATCTAGCCTGTTTAAGGTAGGTTTTTTCGTGCCTTTATCAGTCAGAGTTCAGTTGTGGGCAACAGAATCTAGCCTGTTTAAGCAGAAAGATATTTGACTATTAAGAAGTTTGTGAAATCACTGTGGAGGAGGGAGCTGAAGAAATAGCTTCTAGGTTGAACTTCCAGTAATGACTCCTCAAATCTCATTCCAGACCTGGGCATTGGTGTGAGATGCTTCAGTCCCCCTCCAGCAGGGAGGGAGAAGTCTCTGGGTCAGGAGGCCCATCACTGCTGCTAACCACAGGACAATGCTGCATCTGTCACAGACCTGCCTTTCTCTTTATGAGTGTTTCTGAATCAATATCGGAAACCTTAAATTTAAAGCGACCAGATGTCATTTCTTAGCTTTGCAGCTTCTAGCTGCTAGAACGGAGTTGGCCTTAATGCTGAGTAAGTCAATCCACAATTATCCAACACAGTGTTTCAGCCCCATTTACAGTAAATATCTAGAGCTGAACTTTGGGTTTGCATGATGCTCTTAATCAGATGAATGAGACTGCAACCCTGATCTTTCTGTAGGCGCTATGTCATGTTTTTCATGGTCTTTTGTTTTTAGCATGTTCTCCACACAGCTACTAGTTCAGGCATGACAATAAGAGCCAAGATTCTGAGGTTGTGTCTAGGCTCAATGAGAAAGCATGCCAAGATTGATTAATAATGTCTGCCCAGGGCTGGGGAGGGGACAATGGTACCTTCTATTTGCCGTCTCCATACTAGGTCATTGCTTCATTAGTGATAAATTACTAGTTTGTGACTGTACATTACTGTTCGTATGTGTTAGAAGAAATAGCCATTCCAATATTTTGGGACTGGAAATGTTGTCTACTAATAGAACGCTTACTAAGTCCTACATACCCTGAGTGTACTATGTACTTGACTTATTTTTTTTAACTCTAGGTTTATCCAGTAGTTCCTCCCTGCTTCCTGTATGATCCATCTACTGATTGGATCCATCTACCCTATCCTTTTCCCAAACTGCTGCCTTGGGAAAGTCAGGCCCCTCAGTTTGTGCTTGTGGGAGTGAGAAGAAATGGCATCAGGGCCGTGCAGTGTGGTGTGAAGTTGGAAAAGGCCAACACCTTAGCAACTTCCAGCTTCTAAGAACAGGAGCATTGCAAGCCTTAGGGGTAAACTCTTCAGCTGCTACCTGGAGGGGGTTCTCACTTTCCAGGGACCTGGTGAATTCAATTTTAACTTTTCTGAATGTCTATTCCTCCCATGCTATACTCATACTTCAAGGTCACCTGCTCTTTGACACTTCATTGATGACATCCCCCATCCCCACTCTAGACAGAATTAGCCACTCCTTTCTCTGTATTCTCAAATTACTTGGTACGTACACCTTCTGTTGTAGCAAATATCAAATTACATTTTAGTTGTTTATGTACATGTCATACTTTCAGACTGAGCTACTCAAAGGCAGAAGCTGTATTTTTAAAACCACTATTTATTAAGCTTTACATGTATTATCTCTTTCAGTTCTTACAATAAACCTATGAGGAAACAGAGGCTCAGAGGGGTTAAATATCATGACCCACTGTAAATACCTGGCAGAAACAGGGCTTGAAACTAGGTCATGTTTTAAAAGTACACCTAGCACAGTGCTTGGCATATGTGTGTGGGATGTCAATGAATGCCCATCAAATGAGTAAGTAGTTAAACAAATAACCTGTATGCCACAAACCACAAGGAAGCCTTTTTGGGCCACCAGTTAAAAATAAGTCCTTTCAGTTGCTCTTACAGCTCTGAGCAGTTCTGGGGTTGCTGAGTGTACAGTTAATTCAAACCAGACCTTAATACCTAGGAGAAGGATATATCACGAAACCAGATTACTGGAAACAAAGCAGCTGATCATCTTACTTAAGGTCATCTACTGAGCCTGGCCTTCCCAATAAGGGAAGCTTCTCATCATAATGCTTATTTATAGATTCAATTTAAAATGTTAATACCATAGTTTCAGAAACATACAAACACGAAGAAAAGATGGAAAAATAGAAGCCTTCCTTCCATTCTACAAATTGAGCTTTGTCACGCCCTGTGTTCAGCTGAGAGGTTTTCTAAATAAGACCTACCTGAGGAACATGGACAGAACAACTTACTCCACTATGTTTGTAGAACCTTCATTGATTACTAGTTTTTGGTACCACTATCTTCCAACATCCCAAAGGAGATCCTTGCTCTGATTTTAATAAACAGAGATATTGTCCAACTAGATTAGTTTTAGATCTAATGATTTTGTCTGCTGGCATAATTAGTAAACAGCAACCAAGTGTCTGAATTATCTTTTGGCTTTCCTCTCCTGCTGTGAAGTAAGTTTTTCCATCGCTAGGTCTTCCACTACCATCTATAGGGGTGGAGGTTAGGAGTGGCCACGTGCTTCCAGGGTGCTGCTCTGGGAATGCTGGACTCTCTGTTCCCCTGGGTTCGTGAGCTCACCCTGTTTCCATGTGTCACTGCACATGTTGGATCCTGATGGAAAAATAGTTGGGATTGAGTGGAAATAGCAGGGAGTGGGACAGCTACATTTCAAAGCTTTTCATTTCCTTTTCCTCTGTATCCAGCATATGGCTTTAATGGGGTTGCTGAGTGTATAGTTCTGTGTAGTTTCCCCCTTCACATAGTTTTCTCTTTCACCTCTGTGCTAACACCAGCCCTAATCTTAAAAGCAAAATAGCATTCTCACCTGTTTCTTGGGAAGATGAGTTTTACTTTGATTAAAAACAATTTAAGAGGGCTTCCCTGGTGGCGCGGTGGCTGAGAGTCCGCCTGCCGATGCAGGAGACATGGGTTCATGCCCCGGTCGGGGAAGATCCCACATGCCGCAGAGCGGCTGGGCCCGTGAGCCATGGCCGCTGAGCCTGCACGTCCGGAGCCTGTGCTCCGCAACGGGAGAGGCCACAATAGTGAAAGGCCCGCGTACCGGAAAAAAAAAAAAAAATTTAAGAAATTAAGCTCTCTTAGAAATTCTGCTCATGTAACCTAGGACTATTATTTTTTTAATGTGATCATCCACTGTAAAAAAATTTTTTTTTCTATATCTTTTTTTGGAGGGGAGTAGGGTAGAGGTTTGGGATATATCATGGTCCTGTGCTAGTAGGAATTGAAACTTGTTTTCTGGTCCTAACTTTGCCTCTAACTAAATGACTATTTCAGACATGTCATTTAAACTTTTGGGTCTGTAGAACATGAACATTGAAGGCTAACTGGATGATCTATAAAATCCCTTCCTGATTAAAAAAAAAATTCTAGGATTACATCCATCTAGTTTTCAATTCTTTTTTGTTTGTTTCTCTTTTGGTTTCCCAGAATTTGAGTGAAATAGAATTTGGAGGAAGTACAAAGTGTGAACAAGACTATTTTCATCCAATAAGGATTTTCTACCATAAACACATTCTTCATTGATTTGTTGTTCTGTGGATTTTCTGTGAATCAAATTTTTCAAAATTACCTGTGGTTCACATGTTTAGAAAGATTGGAATATAATTAGATCCTCTGAATGACTCTCAGAGTGACCATTAAATCCTCTCTGGAATTTTATTAGTTTATTGAAAACAGGGCCTTAGTGTCTTAAGAAGAAACAATATGTATTTTAGCAAGAAACTTCCTGGAATGGATTAGTCCAGGAATTTGTGCTCAGGATTTTAGCTTCCAGTCCCCTCCTCCCCATCTTTATTTTTGCACTTGATTTACTACTTAACCTTCAATAATCACTTCATCTCTCTAGGCCATAGATTGCCCAGCTAATGAACAGCTAATGTATTATTTCAGAATTATCTAGAACTTAAGGGTTACCAAGTTAATTTCTGTAATGTGTTTTGAGATATTCTGATAAAGAGTGATAAGGACAATGTCTTATTTTAGTCTCATTTTCCCCTTCATGCTATTAAAAACATTCAATATGAGAAATGCTATTTTTGCTTTCCAAGCAGAACTTTTGAAAATGTTGATGGTATAACAATGCTGTAAAAAAAAATCAGATATTTATTAACCTTAAGCCATCACATTATTTATTAAGCTTCAAATCATCAGCATTAAGTTCTCCCTTTTTTTTTCCTGGGTGCTATCTAATTTCTTTGCGTATCTTGGTGATTAAAAGTATCCTATATCCACTAACAAGAGGGTGGCTTCACTTTGTGCCAGATAGAAACTCTAATTCTCCCTAGAGAGTTTAAATTGTGTAGAATGGATTAGAAGGACGTCTTTCTTAGTTCTATGAAGGCCACTTTTATCCAAGGACCTTTATTTCCTGGCCTAATTTAGCCACAGGCGTCCTTTAAAGTGGAATAGTACCGATGATTGATAAATATAATCTGCATGGAGATATAACAAGTAACAATTTAGAGACTGCTCTTTATCTTTGGCAGTGGAATTTCAAATCCACATGTCTTTACAGATTAAATACTTATCTCCTGGGTTGAATAATTTAAAACATCAAAAACTTACTTGCTTTGAAATGGCTGGCATGTAGACTAACCACATTATTGTCATCTAGATCCTTTATTATTTTATTTTTTCATGTTTTTCAAATGTTACAATAGTTGATGGTCTGCTGGGTCAGTAATATGGACATTTTTTCCTGCTAATGTATGCCAATGTGAGGGTGGATCCAGGTTTTTGGGGGCTTGTCTGAGTTTGTTTGGGCTGCTACAACAGAATACCATAGACCAGGTGGCTTATAAACAACAGAAATTTATTTCTCAGTTCTGGAAGCTGGGAAATCCAAGACCAAGATGTCAGCAGAGGGCTGTCTTCCTGGTTCATAGATAACTGTCTTGTCATTGTGACCTCACATGGTGGGAGGGGCAAGGGAGCTCTCTGAGGTCTCTTTATGAGGGGCTAATTCCACTCATGAGGGCCCCACCCTCATGACCTAATCACCTCCCAAAGACCCAACTGCCTAATACCATCAAATTGGGGATTAGGTTTCAACATACGAATTGGGTGGGGGAGGGGTAAGACACATTCAGTCTATAGAAGGGCCTAAAGCTTACATAATTGGAGAAGTCTCTAAGAAAAAGAACACAAAGTAGGTATGATTGTGAATTTATACATAGAAAAAGAAATTACACACAAAAATAAAATTAAAAGAGCTGATAAATATCACAAACTAAATATCTGAAACTAAACTGCCCTTTCCCCAATATTTTTGGGTATATGCACTTTGATTACCTGTTCATATACCAACAATTTGAAATTGTATATCATTTTCTGTAGATGAAATAGAATAAATTAATCTTTTCACTAGCATGGTTGGTTGAAAAATTTTTTATTATTATTGATAGTTTATAAATGTTTCTTTTATTTCCACAACCCATTATTGGTCATGAAAATTATTGATTGTTGTCAAATTTGGGAAACCTCTAAAAGTTTCACTCACATAGGCACTCTCTCTAGTATTCCTCCAAACACAGAAATGTAATAAATATATTTTATTTCATGCAATTGCCATCAAAAGAAAAAATATGGTGCGTTTATAATTGTATATGCTGCATTATTGAGTATATTTGTGACAGAAAGGGAACTTTTACTTTGACTAGATATTTATGGGAACTACATACTCTGTTCACAATTTTACAAGTCTGATGATTGGAGGAATTTTCCAAAGATTCACGTTTCCTTTTTCACCCATATACGTCTGTTCCTAGGGGCCATAGAGGACATTCAAGTCACAATACTACCTCTAGCTCTGCACATTTGTGTTGTGATGTCTGGTGAGTCAGCATAGTAGGCATTAGGGATATTCCTGGAAGCCATTCCTTACACCAGGATGGTTGGCAATAACTTATTTATAATGGAGTAATTGTGAGTCATAGGAATATATCTCATTTGAGCCAAAGTAAATGTATATCCTATTCAATTTCTATTTAACTGGATCTTAAACATGCCTACAGGCAGGTTACCACTAACATGAGAAGTTAAGTGACAGTCAGGACATAGGAGTAGAAAGAGACCGTGGTCTTAACTAATTGTTGTTACAAGACCTTTTCCATATTTTATAAAAATGTAATATTCTCTGAGTACATTGCTGGGGTCCCTCCCAGGGCCTTGGAAGGTGCCTATGAAAGTGAGGATTCTGAACCATAAATGCTATTAACTTCACAGAAAACCTGACTCTGACCAAGTGCTGGGATTTTTGCCTTTGGAAATAATGTTCCTTATATCTCTGGTCCAGGGGTGAACACCCCATTGCGGCGCCAGACATGGTGCTGATGGCAGTTCTGCTGTCAGGGAATAGCAGTGGACCTCTTTCTTTCCCTTCCCCACCTTTCCTTTTGTTTCTGGTATTCCCAGAGCCTACCATTATACTTGGCACATACCATGTGGAGAAGCAAGAAGATGAACCTATTCTAAAGTTCAAATCCCACTTCTGCCATTTGGCTTTTGAAAGATTTGTTTATGTTTATGAGTCTCAATTGTAAAATGGAGTTAATAATACACATTTCAAATGTTTTTGCTAGCATCTGAGATAATATATGAAAATTAATTTTTGTGAGCCTTGGTTTACTCATCTATAAAGTGAAATTAATAGCACATATCCTAAAAGGTTGTTTTGAGCATCTGAGATAATGCATGTAAGTTAACCAGCACAGTACTTGGAATACAGATGGCATTGATCAATAAATTATCACTACTGTAGGAAAGACTCACCAAATATTCTTGTGCTCTTCTTCCCAGCCTCCCTTGCAGTTAGGTTGGAGTCATGTGACTAGCTCTGGCCAATAAAATGTGAGAGGAAAGTGGCATTTATGGGCCAAGACAGTTAAAAGCCAGTGTATTTCCTGCATCTCCTTCTACCTCTGCAGCAGCAACCTTGGTGATGGTGTAGCTACACTATGCATGGATCCTTGATCCCTGAGTCACTATCAAAGGAGAATTCACAGGAGAGCCTCTGGACTGTATTTGGACTTTGTGTGAACATGAAATAAGAGTTGATTGTGTTAATCCACTGTGATTTGGGTTTTTTTGTTACTATGGTTTAGCCTAGCATTATATTGTCATTATAATTATTGTTGTTATTATTACTGAACTGAACTACTTAAGAACTTTGGCATTTTAGTGATACATAAAGCTACCTAGAGCATTGGCTCCTGTGCTCAGTAATGGGGACATAAAAATTGCTGTTGCACATAAAACCACTAGTTCTTCCACAAACACTGGATCTAAGGAGGTCAAACTAAAATAAAATAGGAAAGAGAAAGAAGTGCATTAAAATTTCCATTTGGCTCACCATCTATTCCTTTCTATTTAGGCTACCTTTTTTTTTGCGGTACGCGGGCCTCTCACTGTTGTGGCCTCTCCCGTTGTGTAGCACAGGCTCCGGACACGCAGGCTCAGCGGCCATGGCTCACGGGCCCAGCCGCTCTGCGGCATGTGGGATCTTCCCGGACCGGGGCACGACCCGTGTCCCCTGCATCGGCAGGCGGACTCTCAACCACTGCGCCACCAGGGAAGCCCTAGGCTACCTTATTTTCATGAAACGCCGACTCTAAGAGTCATGCATATTTTTATGACATTAAAAACGAATGTCCTTTTCTAACAAAGTTTTAGAAATTATGTTTCCACCCTTTTAAGTTTCATTGGCTTAACAATTCTTCATTCCTTAATAAAAGTTCTAATTAGAGTGCTGTGCACTGCCTTCAGCATTAGGAATAAATTCCATAATCACAGATTTACAGATGGGCAGCTGGTAGGTTACATTCAGAATTTAGCCAGCAACAGGCACCGGCATAGAATGAATATCTGTGTTTTTATTTTTGGAGGAATTATCACTTAAATTACATGGAAGGGACTTCCCTAGTGGTCCAGTTGTTAAGACTCTGCGCTCCCAGTGCAGGGGGCCCAAGTTCGATCCCTGGTCAGGGAACTAGATCCCGCATGCCCCAACTAAAAGATCCCACGTGCTGCAACTAAGACCTGGGACAGCCAAAAAAAAAAAAAAAAAAAACTATGTGGAAAACTTCTGTTTACCACCTTTTTTTGTTTTTTACATAGTGAAACTCTAAAAATGGTTCCAGGTGTCCAGCTCTCTTTGGGAAGACTGGTAGAAATGGGCTGTTTCCTAGATCCTGTGCGATTGTTATCAAAAACCTCCAGAAGTAGACCAGGGCCAATGCAAATCATGGCAAGAGGTTAGTACCTGAAGGGCTTCAGGACATGCCACCCCCAAATATGCTGTTTTGGCATATTCACTATTTTGAGCTGAAGGCACTTGAGAAGCAGCAGATGGAGGAAGGGCTCTCTGACCTACCTTTTTCTACCTAAAAACAGGCCACAGGGCTTCCCTGGTGGCGCAGTGGTTGAGCGTCCGCCTGCCGATGCAGCGGACACGGGTTCGTGCCCCGGTCCGGGAAGATCCCACATGCCGCGGAGCGGCTGGGCCCGTGAGCCATGGCCGCTGAGCCTGCGCGTCCGGAGCCTGTGCTCCGCAACGGGAGAGGCCACAACAGTGAGAGGCCCGCGTACCGCAAAAAAAAAAAAAAAACAGGCCATAAAATGAGAAAGATGCCTTCCTGTACAAGCAAGAGAAGTCTCTGGTCCTTAATACCAGAGACTGGAAATCAGTGCTGAAATGGGTCTGTACAAACTTACTAAAATAACCTTATCTTCCTAGTTTTGCCCCTGCAGGTATCTCCTCCTCACTTCCCACCATTTGCTGCCTCTATTTCAAACCTCTTTGTCTTATTTCTTATAATTTATCATTTCTTTGTCTAAAAGGTATAAAAGCTTTCTGCTCTGGTCACTTCTTCAGGTCTTCATTCTCTTGTGAAGGTCCCCATTTACCTGTAAAATTCTAATAAAACCTGCATGTTTTTCTCCTGTTAATTTATCTTTTGTCAGTTTAATTCTTAGGCCTAGCCAGAGACCCTAAGAGAGTAGAAGAGACTTTTTCCTCCCCTACATACCAAAGAAGTAATACGAATATTGGTAATACCAATACCATCACACTAATCATTACTGTGATGCTCTAGAGAAGTGACCAGACCACAGGTCAGAAGGTTAGAAAGTTAGGTGGGACACAGATGGTTTGGGAAGCTGGCCTTGAACCAAGACAGAGTACTGGATCTTTTTTTTCTGAGTGCTGCCTAGACACCTCGGTTGGGGGCAGGCAGGCAGCAAGGGTGATGAACAGGTCACAGCCTTAAGGATGTGGAATTAAGTTGGACCCTCAGGACAGTTTGAGAAAAATGAGAATGCTTTTGACACAAAGGAAACATGCTAATATTTATTAAACTTGAAGATGATATAAAAGAAAGATACATAGGTTAAGAGGGTTTCATAACCTTAGTCTAATATGGACAGAGGGGTTTACTACTAGCTTTATATGGTCCTTGTGTCCAGATATTCCATGACAGAAAAAAGAGCACAGATTAAAAAAAAAAACCCACATCTAATGGGCCTCCTTAAATCACCAACTGAACTACTATGTTGCAGAAATACTTGGACAGGGGCTTCCCTGGTGGTCCAGTGGGTAAGACTCTGTGCTCACAATGCAGCGGGCCGAGCCAGGTTCGATCCCTGGTTGGGGAACTAGATCCCGCATGCATGCCATAACTAAAAGATCTCTGCATGCTGCAATGAAGATCCCGTGTGCCATATTAAGACCAGGCGCAGCTTAGCACAGGGAGATCACCTCGGTGCTTCGTGACCTAGAGGGGTGGGATAGGGAGGGTGGGAGGGAGATGCAAGAGGGAGGAGATATGGGGATATATGTATAGCTGATTCACTTTGTTATACAGCAGAAACTAACACACCATTGTAAAGTAGTTATACTCCAATAAAGATGTTAAAAAAAATAAAACCACTGTACACTTTAAATGGGTGAATTGTGTGGTACGTGAATTAAGTCTCAATAAAGCTGTTTTGTTAAAGTGAAAAGAAAAAAAAAAAGCCCAGGCACAGCCTAAATAAATAAATAAATCTTAAAAAAAAAAAAAAAAAAGGAAATACTTGGATAGTCGTAACAGATGGGCCTAACTTAAAAAGCTTCTTGGCAATGTTGGGATATGACTACACATTCTGAAATACTTGAAGAAATCTACATAATAAATTGCAGCTACATCCCCAATAAGGAGACATGTAGAGGAAAAGGAGACGGTTCCTGCAGGTATTCTGAAAGCAGGAAGAGTCCTTGTGCTGTCTTGCTCAGATTTCTCTACAGCTTTGATTTACTACCACTAGCAACAGACAAGCTGTTCTGAGTTCACTCCGAAAATCCTCCCATGGGGGCTTCAGTGCTTTTTCCCATTTTCCAGAGCAGCAGCCTCCAGCAACAGGCTTGCCGGTGGCTCTCCCTCTGGCCAATTCAGCCTCATTAACCACCTGCAGGCCTCTATTCCCGAGCATCAGAATCACCTGGAGGGCGTGTTAAAACAGATTATTGGCCGAGCTTCCCCCCTCCCCCCCCCCCGTTTCTGATGCAGTCGGTCTGCTCTGAAGCCCAGAAACTGGCCTTCCCAACAACTCCCCTGGAGATGCTGTTGCTGCTGGTCTGGTGGCCACCCTTGAAGAACTGCTGTTTCATATACACCCCAGAGGTACTTTTATAGTAAATGTTTTATTAACAAAGTGAATCCTTTTCTGTAATCCTGGAGCATGCTTACCAATCATTTTTTACTACTCGATGCTGAATGCTTATAATGTTTCTAAAGATCTTCTCTGAATCACCAAATCACTGGATCTCGGGTGTTCGACAAACCTTACGGGGCCAGATTTTCTAATTTCTTATTTTTCCCCCTTTCTTTATTGGGCTTAAGTATAATTTTACCCTTTGTGCTCCAACCCAGTATCCCTGGATTTTCTGATAAAGCCTCTGTCTTCCTCTCTAGCCAGTTGTTTCTCAGTGACAGGCTCTTTCTTCCTGTTCTTCCTTGTCACAAGTAAGGATGGTAGTCTAAGGAACACATTGACTTTAATAAAAGTGCTGTAAATAGACAAGATATCGGTATAATCAGTACTACTTTGGGTCACCTCCCCTCTCAGAAATGGTGCTACTCAATCTTACCCGATTTTCTGTCCTATTATTTGATCGCCTATTGCTTTTTCCTCTCTGAAAAACATGATGTGATTCTTGCAGATGAGAATCCAGTTTAATTCCTTCTTTTTTTCTAGTTCTGAAAGTTCTTTTTTCTTTTCTCCAGGCTCATGATATTTTCGTGTAAGTTACTTACTGTCATCGTGTCTCCCTGCTTGCTTTTCTTGGTTGCTTGTTTGTTTTCATCATATATATATTTTTTACTGTGCTAAAATGGACACAACAAAGTCAACCCTTTTAACGAATTTATGGTGTACAATTAAGTAGCCTTAAGTACATTTATAATATTGTGCTACCATGACCACTGTCCATTCTCAGAACTTTTTCATCATCCCAAACAAACTCTGTGTCCATTAAACAATAACTTTTCATTCTCCTCTCCTCCCAGGCACTGGTAACATGTATCTACTTTCTGTCTTTATGAATATGCCAGTTTTAGGCCTCTCGTACTGAAATCCTACAATATTTGTGTCTGGCTTATTTCACTTACTATAATGTTTTCAAGATTCATCCCTGCTGGCTTTTATAATCTGTATTTCTTCTTAGTTCTCTGCAACGAAGCTTGCACTTTTCTAGTACTCTTTTCCAAAATAAAGCTCTTCTTTTTATTTTTATGACCACCCCTGCTCCTCCCCCCTCCACTTTTCTTTTGAAAACTGACTCTCCCAATCATGAAAGTAAGCATTCTAGAATCATACCTTTTGTTTGGCTTTTACTATCAGGTGAATAGAGTTTTGTGTGCTGATTATTCATTCTGTGACTCATGTGTAGTGCATCACTGAAATCAATGCTATCATCTTGTTCCATAACCAGCCACAGCAAGTAGAATTTTCCCAAAACCTTTAGGTCTCTCAGAATTTTGCCAAGATCTCTTCCTAGATCCTTCTAGAAGTAATCTTTAAACTGAGGGAAACAGGGAAGAATGAAAGTACCTGTTGGAAGTTGTATTGCTTGGACTTTATCTGCCAGGCAACTTTAGCATCCTGTCTTTCACATGACTATTGTTTTTTCCTCAAATAATGAGTGAAGAAAGTAGACAGTAGGGGTTGTGAAAAAGTTTAAAGGACAGGAGAGTCTTTTAATCACATTTACCTGTATTTTGTTGCATAGGCTGGTGCTTTACATCTGACAGAGCGGCAGCACATGAGTCACTGCCAAAGGGGGGAAAACTCCAATTATCTGATAGATATGGTTGGAACAGGGCAATATCTTGGCTTTTGATTACATATGAGTTCAGGCTGTGTATCACTTTGTTAAAGTTGTGGAGAAGGTAAGGGTGCCTTCAAGGAGAGTAAATAGTGCAGCCAAAGTACTAGATCAAAAGAAATTGTTTCCACCAATAACAGTGGATTCCTTTTGCATCATTTGAAAGTCACATTAACTTATAAACTGCTTGAACATTAGTCTTGTACTCAACTACTGCCCAGCTATCAGTTGGATATCAAGCACACAATCAATCCAAAAATGATTTTGTTCATTTTTGTTCATAGGGATCTCATTAATATATATACATTATATATATACACATATACATATATATACATTTATATATATTATATACATCTGTACACGATTTGGAAAAGCTTGGGTAACTACTAGTTCCTCCTTTCTTCCTTTAAAAAACTGCTTATTGGTACTAATTAGTGAATGATGTTTTAATAAATAGTACTCTTTCTTTACTTTTGTATATGACAAACTCCATGTGCTCAGAAAGAATAGAGATTATGTGTTTTTACTGGACTTGCAATTCAATAAGCTAAGCTTGGTTTCATTTCCAAGTTCAAAGTTACTTAAGGAAAATGGGAAACATAAATAACATTGTATGTACCTTTTGTGGGCAGATAAAATAGAAAGTACTTGTACAGAAATATTAGCCTTGCACATTCATTTTACCTCAACCCTGATATTATATTCCCCCCCCCATCATCATGCATTTAGAAAATTATGTTTTAAAAAATGGCTCACACTACAGAAGCAAGGAATGAAGAGATGATTGTAAGGATGGAACTTTAACCCCTCTATCCTGAAGCTCTGTTTCTAATTAAGAACTTGAAACATTCAATCCATGTTGTGGCTATATTTTCCAGCGTGGAACTTCTTGATAGATATTGAAAAGAAAGTTTTCCCTGTGTTTCTAGTTCTTTATTCAATCTCTTAGACTTTGAGTACTAAGATAATTTGATTTAATGTAGTCAAACCAATATTTGAAAGAAAAATTTTTAAGCCCTGTTTCCTATTTGATGATTAGTAAGCAAAGTTCCTTCTTGCAGAAAGTTCATAATTTGGCAAGGGTAAATGCAGGACAGGGGTGTGAAATAAGGTGAATAGACATGTATGGTTTAAGAAAATGCAAAGAAAATGAAGGCTAAGGAATGGTACCAAGGCCTCTGGCTCTGAGGGTTTGAATGGGGAAAGAGATCAGGAACCCTAGAAGAGATAAGGAAAAAACAGGTGGTAGCATTTGAGATGGATCTTGATTCTCAGAGTTGAATGTGCATCAGGATTACCTGGAGGACTTGTTAAAACACAAATTGCTGGGCCCACACTCAACATTTTTGATTCAGTAGGTCTGGGGTGGGGCGTGAAAATTTGTATTTCTAAGTTCTCTGGTGATTCCCATACTGCTTATTCAGATATAGCACTTGAAGAACCATTGCTCTAGAGAGACTGAAAAAGAACAGAGGGTGTTTAACCCAGAGAAAGAGAATGGGCAAACTTGAGAGGCAAGAAACTGAAGGGCACTTTGAATAATAATAATGATTGATACCTAGCTTTTTAAAGTTATCTCATTTTTGCCAATGAGGACATGAATTTTCACAGAGATTAAAGAGCTTGCTTAAAGTCACAGACCTAATAATCAGCAGAGTCAGGATTTGAACCCATGGAGTCAGCAACCCAGAACTTTATGTCTAACTGCTGTGATTAATAGTTAAAAGCAGTACGTCTTGACTGACACAGGCTTTTTTTTTTTTTAGGCAGTAACGAGAGTTAAGGCTTAGCATGCAGGTTGCAGTTATACTTCAGAGGGGTTAAGTACAAAATTCCTTACCCTGGCACTCAGGATGTTAATAGAGATGTATTAAAAAATTTTGATCAGGATTAATTGAGTAGTAATGTATATAATCAAGAGAGGCAAAAGGATGGAAGCCTAGTTAGCAGCTTTTATAATAGCCCAAGGAGGGAATTCCCTGGTGGTCCAGTGGTTAGGACTCTGCGCTTTCACTGCCAAGGGCATGGGTTCAATCCCTAGTCCAGGAACTAAGATCCCGCAAGCTGCATGGTATGGCAAAAAAAAAAAAAAAAAGCCCAAGTAAACTAGGGCAATTGCAGTTGGAATGGGGTGGGGGGATGCGGATAAGAGCTCCTTTGCAGATTGGCCATACTGGTGATCCCCAGTCCTTCTACCAACTGTGATTCCATGATTTGAAAGATTTGGTTTATGACGCAAACTTAACAAAGAGAAATGTGTTCTATCTGAGATCATTATTTTTCCTAACGTAACACACCCAGATTGTAACTGACAGTCCATGATCATCAAGGGCTCAAAATCCCAGCACTGTCCCAGTTGTGAATAAGCACCAAGCTTGAACAAGTGGGCAGACATTTAAAAATATTTTACTGCTTTCAGTTGCAAGTCTTTGTCATGGTACCCATATCCAAGGTCAATCACATAACGAACATTTAAAATTTAAGTCTGATCTACATTCATGTTTCAGAAATTCTTCTGATGCCATCAAAAGCCAGTGGAATGTTTTCATAATCCTGAGATAATAACTAACCATACTGACGTAAAATAATTCCAGCCAAAACAAAGAAATCCATGTGGTTTTATGACTAAATACGTAATGTACACTAGCCATTTGAAAAATTGAATATATCTTTCCTCTCTTTATGCTTCTAATAATACAGGATTTTGCTGCCTGATAACATACGTGGGTGGCTATGAATAAGAGTCAAGAAAAATTCTCTAGTTTGAGGTCTGGTGTTTTGGAGGCAACTGGAGAGTACTGACCAAGACAGAAAGTTTGGAGAAGGGCCCCATTTGGAGGAGCTGGTGCTAAGTTGATGTGGATCAGGACAGGCATGTTGGGATGTCTTCTTAACTCAGGACCCTAAGGCAGGATATCATTACCAATCAGTGCTTATAAAAACAAATATTGAAACTTCGGGGAGTCCCGAAAAACCGAGTTTGTCTCTCTCCAATGTGAAATATTTTAACCTGATAAACTTTTTGAATGCCATTTTCAGATAAAATAAAACTTTTCTAATGTTGAACTAAAAGTTCCACTTAAAGTTTGTCATTGCTCATACCCCCAAACCCCATGGAAAAACTTTTTTTAAGTTTCTTTTAGGCATAATAGTGATAGCCCACATGTATGTGGTCAGGAAATAGTTATGCACCAGGCCTCCAGCAGCTGTAGCTGGAGAAAGCACTCAATAAGGGGATCCATTTCTGCACAATAGAATCTAGTTTCTCCTTCACAGTAGCATCCAGCTGAAAGTCAGTCCTTCTCACACTGTCAAAAGCCAGAGCACCTGAGAGGGGAGTCATTCATGGAAGCAGGTACTCTTTTAGAGGGCCTGGGAAAGGAGTTCTAGTATCTATTCCACAGAAATTAGGAAGAGCAATAGCTAGAGCTATAAATACAATTCATTACATGTATTTGGAAATTGAATTTTGAGCAATTACCATCGAAGATACTGAATATACACTGCAAATTAGCAAGTCAGCCTTGCTAAAGGAAACAGCAACTCTGACACATACTAAGGTAGGAAGTGAAACAGCACAAAAACAGGGAAATATCACCAGATAACGTCACCAAGACGATGAAACAAAAGGGAACACAAGGAAGACCATAACTGCTGTATTATCCTTAGCTACACATAGCTAAATGCAGCAGGTATATTATTTTTAGCCACACATAAATAAATGAGTCACCATTCTCTGATGAGGAAAAATTAGAAAAAATGCTAAAAGGGAGTAATTCCAAGCTATATATCACTTACAGTGAATATATGTATGTATGCCTCTATTTGCTTAAGTTAGATGTTAAGGAAGTTCTATGTAGTTTATTCCTCATTGGGGGATCAGTCATCAACAATTATATTTTTCCTTTCCTTATAGAGATTCATAGGAATTTCCGGGTGTCGCTAACCAAAACCTGGTGGATCCAAGGAGCAGCCAAGCCCTTAGTACTAGCGCAGAGAGATGTAGGGGCATCTCTGTGCACCCTAAGCTGCAGGACCACCCAACCAGGGTCAGTGCAGCCCTGGCAGCTGGCAGAGCACAACCTGGGACAAAAGGTAGATTTAGGAATGAACCTTTAGTTCAGGGTTAATCAGAGAGACTGCAGCTGGGCAGTGCAAGCTGTTGTAATTAAAAGGGTTTCCTGTGTGGTTACCTGACATAGTTACTAAATGGCTTGCATGAAACAACATGCAGCATTCCGCAGATACTTCACAATTACCTTATATCATCACCATGCAGTCAAAAGACAAAGAGAAAATGCAGGGAGAAGCTTTTAACAGCAATCTGTAGCAAAGATGTTTAGAATAAGAACACATTGCTTGTTACCACTGGTTCTTATGTTAATCACCTAATTGCAAATTGGCTTTCATTAATGTCTGGATACAACTGAAATAACCTAACGCTTTCTCTGCTCTGATATCCTGGTACTTACGTACGTAAAGCATGCCTGTACATAAAGATTTTTTTTCTTTCCACAAGCATTTAATGGGTCCATTTTTTCCTTTCTGTTTGGTGGAAGAGAAATAAGACTAGTGAACCATGTGGCTGTATTCTGAACCCATATCTCATAGACGGACTATAATATAAAAATGGAAGTGTTCTGAAAAGCAATATATGGATCTGTATTTACAAAACAGCCCACCATCAAGTCCAAAGTTCTGGAGAAGGTATTTGGTGCTTTTGAATATTGCTCTCCTCTTACCATGGCCCGTCCTGGCATGGTGGCCCTCTCTCCTTAAAGAGAGGCAGGCTTAAAGCCACACTTACTCACTGCATTCTAAAGGTGACCGTCACCTTCCATTAATGAAAAAAGACACTAACCAACCATTGCTTGTGGCACTTGTTTACAAAACCAAGAGAACCACCTGCATGGTCATTCCTGGCCTCTAGGTGTGTACCATTCCAGGTGCTCCCATGACACATAGAGTATCAACACCTGAATACGTAGTATTTAAGTGAACCAGTTTGGAGTAAGCCAGTTACTGCAGCATCCTACCAAAGGAAAGGTCGAATAGCCAAGTGGCAAACATAGCATTTTCCTCCTCCTCCTTTTTAAACTTCCCTCTAATGCAAAGTCTGTTCATTATAGAAGATCATGTAGTGATAAAAATGTACAGAAGAAAACAAAAATTACTCTTTCCCCATGCAGAAATAATCGAGGTAAGTACTTTGCAATTTTTTTATCCATTCTTTTTCAAGATTTATTATTTCTATGTTTTGATACTTCTGGATATATTTATTTCATTATCTATAACAAATGTATATGTTCATCACTGAGAAAATGTTCCAAGTCTATAAGGACTAGTTTGTTTGTTTGTTTTCCTCCAAAAGGAGGACTAGTTTTCAAGAAGCCAAATTTTAAGTCAGTATAGCATTCAGGTTACAGATGGTCCTTTGATGAGCTACTGGTAAGGAAAATGCAGAACTGTCTATTCCATTTGTGGTATATCATAGTACCACTCTGTATCTCCGATTTTTCTGTTTGTTTTTTATTAGGCTAGTTGAAATACATGTTCATCTTCATTTTGAATTTATTCCTAGAATTTTCTTTTTCATAGCTCTGGGTTATACACTTTAACTAATTGTCTTAACGAACTCATCTTATCTTCAAGAATATCTAATTCAAAAGTTACTGTTTATGAAAAACAAATTTTCCTTATAAAATATAACCTTAAGGAAGTAAATAGAACACACCAAAGTAATGAATAAGCAGGATAAAAGAAAAAACTATGAATGCAGCTTAAGGTCTAAATCTTAACTCCTTGGGTAAAAACCCTCTTTACTCTCTCAATCATAGAGAAGGGCCTGTTTTTTGTTGTTTTAAAATCAAGCTAAACATAACACCAACTAGTTTCATGCCTAGAAACTAAAAAAGTAGTTTCTCCAAACCAGAGTTTTCCTCTTTCCTCTTTATAATGGGCTGAACTTGTCATCATGTATATCAGAAGCTTAATAAAAATTAAACTACTGAAAAAAGCGATAAACCATTTTGGTTCTGATTGGAAATTTACTGACTGAAATGAAAGCACTGAAGGCAGGAAATAATTTTTTGTGGATAAATTCAAATGGGATGAATGAATGAATTCAATTTTTGGTCTGTATAATTTTTCCAACTTTGGCTTCCCAGGCTTTCTGGTGACTTTCACAAACAACTGCTGTTTTGGAAGTACACAGATTAATTTGGCTCCCAAACGAGTTTTCCTAGGATACTCTTACATCAGGGCCCTTAAGCCAAGTTCACCCAGCATTCAGGCACGTGTGAAAGTGTCTGAAAAATTTGCTAAGAGGAGGTAGAGATGAGCTGTGTTCACTAGTCTCTGAGCAAAGTTTCATTGCCAGAAAGAAAGGGTGACCTATTTAGTAGAGAAAAGGGGTGACACTGTGGAGGCCCTCTCAAATTAATCCCTAATACCCAGATTAATCCCTGGTTCCTATGTAACAGTTTTAGCAGCTTTGCCAGAAGGGGCCCTAGCAGCTTCAGGACATGGTGGCCTTGTCTCAGAGTTTGCACTCTCAGTAGGGAGAATTGTACCCTTAGTGGGCATTGGTGATGACCGCTGCTTTTGGGGGTGAATGTCACCCTATATCTAGGACAGGAGAAGAGGAACACCAGCCAGAGGCCACCATGAAGACTGGCTTGTGGAACACAGAGGAAGCATTTCTTGAGAATTTTCATACTTTGTGGGAGGAACTGAGGCTGACGGGGGCAGAGTCAGAAAATACTGTTTTGTGATCATTGTTTTGACAACATATTTATTTTTCTGGCTGCAGTGACCTAGGAGATATGAATTTTCCTCCAACTCTGAGTCTGTGCTAGAATAAAGATGAGCCAAAGTGGGTGGAAAAAGCATCTGAGGCTTGGAAATATGATTAAGTATGCATTTTAGATATTATTTACTATCCAATTTGTATTTACATGAACTGGTTGTATCCTACTAATATGCATGGTCCAGTTCCAGCTGGATGTTAAGCAGGAAATGTCATATCAGAATGTCTAGCAGTTGATAAAATATGATTTATTAAAACTCTGGTATGAGGAATACTGTTTAACGCCATGGAACATACACATTAGAGGGATGGAAGCAGGTTATGTGTGGCAACTTTCTATCTCCATTGAATGTGTCCATAACTGTGCTTTATGCTGTTGTCTTAATTATGGGCTAAATGACTACCAGTAATTGTTAAGAGCTGTTAAAGGTGTTGCCTCTTATAGAAGAAGTATGTCTTTTAGGCTTCCATTGTAAAAGCTGTCTAGTGCTGGGTCCTTAAAAGCAAGAGCTTAGTGTGGGGATTCACAACCCGGGAAGCTAGCAGAAGAGATCAAGACAGTTCTGTAGTTTGGCAAATAGAGCTTGTCAGGAGCATATGCTGATGTAAACTTCTAAGGCCAGGACCTTATTTGTTTTGTTCACTGCTGTAGCTCCAGCACCTAGAACGGTGATGCTCATTAATATGTGTTGAATGAATGAATAAATGGACATGCAGTGAGGACATCTCATGCAACTTGGGCAGGAGGAGAACCAGTTTAAAGCAAACTAGATGAGCACAGCTCAGCTTCAACTGAAATTAGAAGTTGTCAGCCTAGAAAAGAGCCATGTAGTCTTCCCCAGGAGGCAAGGAAGATGATTTTGATCCATGGGTAGCAGAAGAGAAATGTTTGAATCAGGGCCACTGAGAAACATTTGTAACTTAATTGGACTCTTCATCAGCTATTTATGTCCCCTGTTGTCTCCCCCATGCCTGTAGTGAGAGAGTTTTGTAGAACATCTACTATGAGAAGGGGTATAGGCTCTGTGGTTGTAGTAGTTATCTGTTGCTGAGTTACAAAGTTACCATGAAATGTAGCAATTTATTTTGGAATCCAGACACAGCTTAAATGGGTGGTTCTGACTCAGAGGCTTTCATAAGGATGCTGCCAAGCAGTTGGCTGATGCTGCAGTCATGTCAAGGCCCGACTGAGGTTAGTGAGTCTGCTTCTAAGCTCACTCACATGGTGGCTGGTGGACCTCAGCTCCTCATTGGCTGTTGGTAGATGGACAACAAGGTCATGGGAACCTCTCTTTAAGGCTGCTCAAACACAGGATACTGCTTTCCCCCAGGATGAGTGATGAGACGGGGGGGGGGGGAAGAAATGAGACAATCTTTTATAACCTAATCTCAGAAGTGACATCCTATTACTCCTGCCATATTCTGTTGTTCACACAAACCAACTTGAGAAGTGTGCGAGAGAACAGTTCCAGTATGCGAATACCAGCAGGCGGGGATCCCTGGGGGCCATCTGAGAGGCTGGCTACAGTACTAGCTATGGGCACGGTTCCATAAAGTGTGTCGCTCCGTAGGGGAAAGAGTGGCCTAAGCCCCAAGGAGTTTATAGTCTATTCTGGACTATAGAAATACTTGAATAATTTTTTAAAAAATGAAAGCTATCTACAAGTTCGAAATAAAATCCAAAGATCCTCCATAGGTTTCTGCCATATTATTTGAAATGGAATGCTTCTAAAGCCAACTAGTTTGGGGCCCAAGGGCAGAAATTGATTCCAGTCTAGCATCTCTGGATCAGTCCTATCTGTGCAAACTGTCAGAAGGGGCGGAAAGGAGTCACCTTTTCAATTCAGCTTCTATTAGTTGGTTCTCTGGGCAGGAGTGAGGGGAAATCCTTTTAATCACTCCACACCCCCATTTTCTGGCTTGCACAACCTCTTTTGACATGAGGATTATCTTCACAATAAGGGGCTTCCTCAAACCTCCAGTCCAGCCTCTAAAAAAAGCTGTATTTCCATCTAGAGAGTGTTACATCCATAATAGTCTCACAACTTATGCAATACTTTAAAAGTTGTCTGACAAGTGAGGACATGCACCTGTGTCCTGGTGCGATGGGAGAGAGAGACATCTGGGCTCACGGAGACAGGGCTTTTCTGTGGGCTGAGCTCTGCAAACTGTCCTCTTCTGTGTGGAGTGTTCCTGTCTTCTCAGCGCTTGGTGAGGTTGCTCCTGTGGCTATGTTTCCACACGGGGGAAGGATCAGCAAAATAAGAGTCCCAGAATGTCCTGTTTGAGATCCACAGCCGACCTGGCTACACCACAAGGAGTTAAAGCTGTCCCTCTGCACCAGCAAAGCAACACAGAGCAAGGGAGGCTCTAATTGCTATTTTAGAACCGGCAGGGGGATCGGTAGATGCAGTGATCTAACAGTTTTTTCCATAGCTATTGTTCTGAGACATGAGAGCTATCGGTAGTCCTTATAATCCAAATTTTCCAAACCTTAGCAGTTGTCATGATTTGAGTTTGAATTAACCTTTAAACCATTTTATTCCTTAGATCCTTGAAGCCATTAGACAATAAAAGTGCAAGCTGCTAAACTCTGGCTGTTTTGTAAAACCACATAGTAGATAATAATTACAATGGCCTTTTCCATTTCTTAGATAAGCTCTGCTGGCAGGATTAATAAACTTGATTTCAACATTTCAATGAGGGAGGGGTTATATTAAACTACTGAGGTTGATTCTAGCAACATAATCTTTACAGTAAATATTAATAGAGGAAAATCTGATTCTTGGCGAAAGGGATAGTGAGGTTATTCATCAAAATTTTACTTTGATCTAAATTCCAATTTACTTAATACACATTCTTTAATAAACCTTATTATAAACACATTGTTCAAATTATAGACTCTGGTTACAGAAATCATTCCTGCCAACTCTCTGGGTGCTAAGAAAGCCATGATTTAAAGGTCTGTTTTTAGGTAGGTATCAGATGAGAGAGGAAATAGTGTCTCCATTTAACAAATAGGAAAGAAAACAAATGAAAATTTTGGATGACCATCTTCTCTGCTCTTCTTTGTGTGCAGCAGTTTAGTTCCTATGATTTTTACCCATTGGCATGAGGAATAGGAGTACTTGTCAAAAGCCAGTCTGCTGAGTAGAATTCAGTTTCTAAGGCAATTATGCAAAGATTGTCCTACTTTTAACAAAGCTTACTTGGCCCTTGCACATAATGCTCCAGGAATTCTAGGCAAAGCATGATGGAAAGGAGTGTGCTTTTAGGAGTATGGCTGCAAAATATCCCCAAGAAAGGTTGTCTTGTCCCCTGGATAGGTACCTCCAAGACCGCCTCCATGACTTTGAAAAAATGTATCACTTGGTTGTTATCAAGGCCTTCACAAAGGTCGCTTTATTCATCTGATAACATTTAATAAGCACTTACTGAATTCTACTTTGTGCCAGGTAGAGAAGTAGGTGCACTTAACAACAGATGTGTCGCATAGTTGTTAAGAGCTTGGATTTTGAATGCTAATTGCATGAGTTAGGTTCCTATTTCGGACTTGCTAATTGTGTAGCTTTGGCCAAGTTACTTGACTTCTTTGTGCCTTGGCTTTTTCAGCTGTAAAATGCAAATAAGAAGAGTATCTATCTCATAGAGTTGATGTGAGGATTAAATGAGTTAATGTGCATAATGCCTTTAGAACAGTGCTTGTCATATAGTAATGCTGCATGTTTTAGTTATTGTTATCATAAATATTATGACTGAAAACATAGTCTCAATCAGTTCTTTGCATCTAAATCTCTCCCCATCCACTCTTCACATGTCATTTCTCATAGTTACTTTTATTTTTGTTAAGTGTAAAGTAAATTTTCATGGACCTTCAATAATTATAGCACTTTGCAATGTGAGACCCTTATTTTATAAATGAAAACCAACCCTGGAAAGGCTGTTTGAATGGCCCGAAGTAAAAAACTTAGTTGGTTGCAGTGCCAGGATTAATATCCTGTTTACGCCTCTAATACCTTAACTGTGGCTTAAAGGTCAGGGTGGCATAGCTTTGGGGGCCTGAGCTCAGACCTAGGGCAGAGGACCCCTGGCTCATTCCCCTCTTGCCACCACTACCCAGTGAACAAATAAGCATTCATCCCTTCTCCACCAAAGCCAGAGACTGTGGCTTTGAATCTCCTTTAGGAAAGACTTCTGGCCACTTTCCCAGCCCCAAGCATTTGTATAGCTAGCATTGATACAGGAGTGAAGAAAATGTGAGTGAGTGTCTCTGCCATCGCATTGTTGATAAAAACCAATCCAAATTAGCTTACGCAAAAATGGAATGTATTCATACTGAAGGAAGACATGAGAAACAAGCCTTGAGAAGTCTTCAGAACTATTTCACATTCCATCAGAATTCTCTGTCTCTCATCTCTGCTAGAGAAGCAGAGTGTTGGCTTTATTCTCCCAGATCAGCTTTCCCCACATATAGGGCCCTGGCTACCACAGCTCCAGACTCAGAATCTTATGTGATACAACAGGCCTGGCTTGCACTGTGAGCCCATCACTGTCAGGGACAGGGGAGGTATTACGAGTGTCCCTGTTGTGGGCAGCAGAGCAGAGGGGAGGATGGATTTACCATCCATCACTTTCTATAACAGAACTTTCTCTGACATCTGTTATTCTGGGATTTAAGAGCCCCAAACTCCTCTCTGGATGAAGGAAACAGCAACTTGCCTAATATTTAACATTTTATAATTTTATAAGCGCTTATATTTGGCCACACATAGAACAGTTGTTTGAAAGCCATTTTTTACAAATGAGAAAATCAAGAATCTAGCTTGTTGTAGTCATGTATTTAGTAAGTAATCAAACATAAGTTAGAACTGGGTCATTTTGTCTCATTAAGCATTCTTTCTACCCATTTTGCTAAATCAAGGTATTTATTGCTCTTCAGTTTATAGTCAAAAAAGGCATTGAATACAGTGTGCTAGGGACCTGGTACAGTATGTGCATCAATACGTATATGGTGAATGAATGTCTTGCCCATGTCACAGAGCAAAGCCTTAAAAAGGTGAGAGATTGGGCCTCCCTGGTGGCGCAGTGGTTGAGAGTCCGCCTGCCGATGCAGGGGATACGGGTTCGTGCCCCGGTCTGGGAGGATCCCATATGCCGCGGAGCGGCTGGGCCCGTGAGCCATGGCCGCTGGGCCTGCGCATCCGGAGCCTGTGCTCCGCAACGGGAGAGGCCACAACAGTGAGAGGCCCGCATACCGCAAAAAGAAAAAAAAAAAAAAAAAAGGTGAGAGATAGAAATGAAGATTTGTGCACCAGTGAGGCCCCCCCAGCTTTCCTTGGCATGCATCCATCAGGGCTGGAGCTCTTCTTGAGTACTGGCTGATGGAAGTTTTCATTGTTTTCTTTCCTGATTCAGATTGCCAGATCCTTGTGTTTGATTTTAAATATATTATGTCAGTATGTTCTGTTTACTTGGATTAGTTCACAATTATTCTTTTCGTCTTCTGTTCTATGAAACAAGGGTTACTTTTTCATACCTGACCGGATGCTTAGCATGTCTTACGGGCTTAATTTTCTTTAGTTCTTGCAAATACATTTCGCAACTGTATTTAACAACCCAATCAGTTCATAGGATTGGGGGGTGGTGATGAGTAGAGTGAAATTCTACAAGCTCTTTTGCCTGGCTATTAATGAAATGATTCATTCTATATTAAATGTTACTTAAAACAATTCTTAAAGGGATCCATTTCACTCACTAGATCAATCATGATGTCCTCACTGAGTTTTTGATTTCCAAAATCAGAACTTGATACAGTGAATAAGGACTTGAGAGTATGGTTTTGCAAAGAACCTACTTCTGTTTCAAACCTGGGAAACTGCTGACTAAGTCTCAGAGAAGTTAGAACACAAACCTTAGGTTCCATAATTATCAGTGAAACCAGTTTTTAAAAATGACACCTAACCACCAAATAGCCAACAATAGAAGTATTTCATAATTGACAGCAACTAACCCTTTTCAACTTTCATTGAGATGAGAGATGAGATTCAGTCTGTAGTTTTCCCTTGGAAGCCTCAAGCTCTTTGTAAAGAAATGAATTTACTTCTCATGGAAATAAAGGGCTGGCCCGTCTATAAGCAGTGGAAAATTCCCACGTGCCACCTTGTGGAGCTGTTGAATTAGGGATCAGAGAATTCATTATATATGCTGACCAGATCTCTGACTGCTTATATGGGTGATCAGATTTGCCACCTCACACTTCATACATCTATAAATGTAAACATCAGGCTATATAAATACTGGCTTTGTACTTAAAAGGAAAATTAGCTCTACATTTAGGGTCTTATTCTTAGAGTCTCGCTCGTTATTTTCTTCTAGTGTAAACACATTTCCATTTCTTGGCCATCCTTTTGTTTTGAGTAGTATTCCCCTTAAATCATAGTTTAATATCAGTAGTCTTTTCAAAACATGTGCCATTTTTGGGACCTTTTAGGTTCTTCGCATGTTCCTTGTCCTTCTATGTAATTTTATCTTGCATTTCTTTCTTGGTTCTTATCAATCTTCTTTATAGGTATCTTTTCCATAGATTCTCCACTGCTCTTGGTTTTTATCCATTCTCAATACTCAGCTTCATTGACTTTAATGGTGTCTCTAAAGAGGTCTCTTTGGAATGAGAAAAAGAGAGGTACTTTTTCTCAATGGCACTGTTAGTTTTGGCTTTCAGCTTTCAGAGTCTTAGTTTTTCTGGAAGCCATTCTGATAATACCTCTGTGTAGAAAAAGCTTCTCAGTTTCAGACAGTGCTGAAAACAATTCTAAGCTCTATTAACCATGTCCTGAAAATTCAAAGCTTCAATATTTTTTCATCGGCTTAAGTTTCTTTCTGGACAAAGAGAAAAACACGCTGTGTTCTTGTTATCAAGCCCAGAGTTGACATAGAGTGATCTGTTTAGAACTGGAAGATCCTAGTCTTCGCCTGACTTTGGGACCCAAGTAGATCATGAGGCCATTTGACTGCAAGCCACTCTGGGTCTTGAACAACTCCAGGTATAAACATTCTGTGTACCTTCAAGACATTCTTCTCAATGTTAGCTAAAATTGCTTGTTGTCCTTTTGGCCTTATTCCTTTTGTCTGTCATGGGTGAGTTCCCCTGCAAACTTGGTGTTAAATTAAAGCTACCTTTCTTTCTTTCTTTTTGAACAATCTCTTGTCCTTCCATCTGCTTTATATGCCTCTTTCAGGTCTCCAGGAACATTGGGGATCAGGGAGAGGTAAGAGCCTGGCTTTCCTATCCAAGCAAGGAGAGAAAATGAGTCTGATCGGCTCCCATTTCCTCTGGCTGTCACATGATGTCACTATTGGAGTTGGCTCCCAAGAGAGGTGGTGTTTGTCACACCTGTGATGACTCTGTGGTTCTAGGTCACAGGTGTCCTTAGAAGGAGTCCAGTAGCACCCTTTTAACATTAAACTTGGCTCACACACAGGCACCTCTCAGGACATCAGTAGGCCTCAGGTTTGCCGAGTTGGTCTGGTCTGGTCCATTTACAGACCCAAAACTATCTCTCCCCTCTCTCAGTTGGGCTCAAAGAATTTGATTTCCCTCATTCTAGGAAAATTTGCTCAACCTCTATTCTGACAGAGGATACCTTGGAAACTCAAAGGTGTTTTATCCTGAAGGTTTCAGAGTGATCTCAAGGCATTCACAGCTACTCCTCTTTTAGTTGGGGAGAGGATCATTGTCTGCAAGGCACAATCTCCAGTGATATAAAGGCGATTTTATGGCACTTTTCTAGATTACTATACAGTTTAACTCATTTCCTAAACTGGGACATTTTTGAAAGGTCACTATTAATTACACCAGGACTCTGGTCATGAACAAGGGAAACTAGGATGTTTGACCACTATAAACTTCTTTCACTAGAGAAGAAAAGGAAACATAAATTTAGTCTATGGTGGGCATTCTAACACAATGGACAACAGTGTTCAAACTTTTA
The DNA here is from genome assembly GCF_964341445.2 of Mesoplodon mirus. Classification (NCBI taxonomy): domain Eukaryota; kingdom Metazoa; phylum Chordata; class Mammalia; order Artiodactyla; family Ziphiidae; genus Mesoplodon; species Mesoplodon mirus. The sequence continues at coordinate 78,190,151 of NC_138980.1, forward strand.
AACCTTGACAGAAAAATCAAAATTTGTCTTCAAACAAAAGTGGATATTATACTAATTTCACAAAGTCCCGTAGCTAAGTCTTTTATATTTATATAATCAACCTTTATTGAAGATCAACTGTATGCCAGGTCATACTAGCCATGGGGATACGCATATGAATAGATGTAGTTCCTGTCTGCTTTTTTGAAGAAAAAAGCCGGCTTTCTAAATCTGCTGTTCCTTCTGTGAAATTACACTTGGTCCTTAAATTAGATAACATTAAAATTGAAATTATGTTTGATGCCGTGGTGAATTCCTTTTCATTACTATTTAAAATCTCCTTTTATACAAATAGCAGTTGGAAGAATGGTTTGGATTGGGGATACGCCAATATTTCATTCTCTTTAAAATTGGATAATGTGATAACTCAGAAAAATGTGCATCCTGGCTTAGCCTAAGCACCAGTCATTGGTTATCGTGGCTGAATTCTGAGTAAATCTTGCCTAACCTTGTAGCTCAGAAGACAAAGTGCTCCCTGTTATATTTGATAGGCCCTGGAAGATAGTGCTGTATCTCAGGTTACTTCGGAGTAACTTGTGGGCAGATACCCTGTTCAAGTGGCATAAGTAGATTCAACAGAGTATAAAAAGGTCTGGATTTATAATAATAACTCTTGTGAACATTAATAAATGGTGGAGGCCATTTTGTTTGCATTCCACAAAGGATGATCTTTTTGTAAGCTTGCTGTGTGGGGGAGATTTTGGGGCTCTTTTCCAAAATAACTTGGCTCTCGTTTGGCTGTTCTGTGAATTGATTACCTGGAAAATAACGTAAATTACAATTACAGTGGTAAGTCACAAGTAGGGACAACTAGGAGGCAGGTTGTCTAGTATGCAGAAAAGCCCTACCTATTAAGGTAGACATTTAGGTCGATTGGTGGATTTATGGGATCATTTTCGCGTGCCTGTATGTAGGGTATTATGCTCATTGGTGCTGGATACACATCATGATGCCTTGATTTTATGATGCAACCCTAGCTCAGCCAGCTCTGGAGAGGGTGAAATGAGAGGGGTATAAATTTCTCATCATTCCTGGAAAAATAACTCAAAGCTCCCCAAATTCTAGAATATACCATGCAGTTGAATAGCTAATACTGTGCTGCTGCGTGTTTTCCTGAAATTGTTTCACATATGAGGGGTAGTCTTAGCTCTCCAAATAGATTTTTATAAGGCACAACCCTGGGCAAAACTTGGAAGTATGAGGGGCTGTTGTTGGAAGAAGTCCTCCCACCTCCTCTCTCCTGGTATCCTCTCCACCGCTGAGGTCCCCAGCATCACTATCATTGGTTGGCTCTTCTTTCCCCTAGTAGGACACTATGCTCTCAGCCTACCCAGTGTGACCTTTCCAAGTAGGCACATCTGGTTAGAACTCCAGCTCAGTACTTACTCTGTGACCTGTGGTAAGCTCCTTTTCTCCTGCTTTCCCCACCTGTATAAGGCTAAAATGCAGGGTGCGAGGAGTAAACAAAATGAGGTACTGAAACACCTTACACAATGCCCAGCATGTGTTAACAACGCAATAAAAATTACTCCCTTCGGCTTCTCCTTCCTCATATCCCTCAGTCAGATTCTACCTACACATCACACTACATTCACTGGGGCTTTCATTTGGTTGGCTCACATCCATTATGTTTAGTAAATAAAAATGATGTACTTGTAGAGATTAAGAAGGCTTTAAAAGTTATCTAGACTAGAGGTTTTCAAGGAATGTTCTGTAGGGCCTCAGGTGCCCCTTGGGAAGGTGGCCGTCCTGACCAAGGAGTGGAGGGGTGGGGCTCTGGCCTTTGACATCCTTTGATGAGAGAAATGCTACTTTTATCAATTTTAAGTAGTGAGATTTTCATAAGATTTCATTTTAAGGATACAGAAGTGTTCTGTTCAAGAAAAAAGGTTTTCAAAGCTGCTTCATTTTATAGGGATTACGGATCACTATCTTGCTCCTTCCATTCCACCAAGTTCTTGGGCTCCTCTTGGAGCACTTCTTTTGGACTTCGTTAATGCCATCTGACCAGGCTCCATGTTGGACTCTACTGATGTGAGCCTTGTTCAGGAAAGATTTATTAAATTTAAATTCCTCCCAAAGTGTCACAACTGTTTAGCATTAAAGCCCCTTCTATGAGTGTTGACATAATCCTTTCCAAGACATTGATGATCGCCAAGATTGTTTCACTACCCAATATATTTAGACTTCAAAAAGTGAACAAATCTTTAAAAATGTTTGAAGAGAATTACTCAAGTAACACATAAATATAGGCTACTAAACATTCAAAAAATGTAGAAATGTAGGGAGTAAAAAGGAAAAGTGCTCCTTCACCCATCAGCTTTCCCCTAATGAAGACTAATTAATTCCCTACCCTGCTGTTGAACCACTGTTAAACATTAACTTATAGCTTACCAGAGAGTATTCTGTGTATTTACATACATTCACATGTAGTTTTACTTTTCTTCATATAAATAAAACCAAACTCATATTGTTCCATGACTTCATTTTTTTCCTCCTAACACAGCATAGAGATGTTTCCAAGTAAGTACACATGTGTTGATGTCCCTCTTGTAAATACCTTCAGAGTACTTCCATTATATTTCATGATGTGAGTGTCACTAAAAATGAGCAAAGAGATGGTTTCCTTTTTTTTGTGTTACAAATATTCTCGCAATGAATTTTTTTTTTTTAATGTGCCTTCATGTACACACTTGAAAGTGTACCTCTAGAAGAAATACCTGGAAAATTCCATAGTCGGTTGAAAAACTTGATCAGTGGAGAACATACGACCCTCTAAATTTCTATATTCATTCGTATTCCCACTAGTAGAGTACGAGAGTATTTATTTCCTCATCATTTCAACCAATACATAACATTTGAACTGGTATATTTTTCTCTATTATTATATTTCCCATTTTATATATTAATTTTTCCAATCAGACTAAAGTAATATTTTATGTGTCTTTGTTTCTTGGTGGGGTTGAATATTTTTACATATGTTATTTCCCTTTGTAATTTTTCTATAAGTTATCTTTTATAACATTGCACGTTTCCACTGGGTTGCTTGTCTTTTTCTTACCAGTTTTTAGATTTCTTTGTATATTTTGACTATTAATCCTTTTTTATATATGCCTTTTTTATTCTAAGATAAATATATTTTATCTTAATCCTTTGTTATGTATGTTACACATATTTTCTCTTTTTTAAAAACAATTTTTATTTTATACTGGAGTATAGTTGATTTACAATGTTGTGTTAGTTTCAGGTATACAGCAAAGTGATTCACTTATACATATATCCATTCTTTTTCAGATTCTTTTCCATATGGGTTATTACAGAATATTGAATAGAGTTCCTTGTGCTATACAGTAGTCCTTCTTGATAATCTATTTTACATATTTTACATATGTGTGTATACATTAATCCCAAGCTCCTAATTTAACCCTCCCCACTACTTTTCCCCTTTGGAAACCATAAGTTTGTTTTTGATATCTGTAAGTCTGTTTCTGTTTTGTAAATAAGTTCATTTCTATCATTTTTTTAGATTCCACAGGTAAGTGATGCCATATGATATTTGTCTTTCTCTGTCTTGCTTCACTTAGTATGACAATCTCTGTGTCCATCCATGTTGCTGCAAATTGCATTATTTCATTTGTTTTTAGGTTGAGTTATATTCCATTGTATATATGTACCTCATCTTCTTTATCCATTCCTCAGTCGATGGACATTTATGTTGCTTCCATGTCCTGGCTATTGTAAATAGTGCTGCAATGAACATTGGGATGCATACATCTTTTTGAATTATGGTTTTCTCCAGATATATGCCCAGGAGTGGGATTGCTGGGTCATATGGTAATTCTATAGTTAGTTTTTTAAGGAACCTCTATACTGTTCTCCATAACGCCTGTACCAATTTACATTGCCACCAACAGTGTAGGAGGGTTCCCTTTTCTCCACACCCTCTCCAGCATTTATTGTTTGTAGATTTTTTGATGATGGCCATCTGACCAGTGTGAGGTGATACCTCATTGTAGTTTTGATTTGCATTTCTCTAACAATTAGCGATGTTGAGCATCTTTTCATGTGCTTTTTGGCCCTCCATATGTCTTCTTTAAAGAAATGTCTACTTAGATCTTCTGCCCATTTTTTGATTGGTTTTTAAAAATTTTTTATTGGAGTTGATTTACAATGCTGTGTTTGTTTCAGGTGTACAGTGAAGTGAATCAGTTATACATATACATATATCCACTCTTTTTTAGATTCTTTTCCCATATACGCCATTACAGAGTATTCAGTAGAGTTCCTTGTGCTATACAATAGGTCCTTATTTGTTATCTATTTTATATATAGTAGTGTGTATATGTCAATCCCAATCTCCCAATTTATCCCTCCCCCCACTTACCACCTGGTAACCCTGAGCTTGTTTTCTACATCTGTAACTCTATTTCTGTTTCATAGATAAGTTCATTTGTACCCTTTTTTTTTTAGATTCCACATATAAGCAGTATCATATGATATTTATCTTTCTCTGTCTGACTTACTTCACTCAGTATGACAATCTCTAGGTCCATCCATGTTGCTGCAAATGGCATTATTTTGTTCTTTTCCATGGCTGAGTAATATTCCATTGTATATATGTACCACATCTTCTTTATCCATTCTTCTGATGATGGAAACTTAGGTTGCTTCCGTGTCCTGGCTATTGTAAATAATGTGGCAATAAACATTGTGATGTATGTATCTTTTCGAATTATGGTTTTCACTGGATATATGCCCAGGAATGGGATTGCTGGATCATATGATAGCTCTATTTTGAGTTTTAAAAGAACCTCCATACTGTTCTCCATAGTGGCTGTACCAATTTACATTCCCACCAACAGTGTAGGAGGGTTCCTTTTTCTCCACACCCTCTCCAGCATTTATTGATGATGGCCATTCTGACTGGTGTGAGGTGATATCTCATTGTAGTTTTAATTTGCATTTCTCTAATAATTAGCAATGTTGAGCATCTTTTCATGTGCTTTTAAGCCATCTGTATGTCTACTTTGGAGAAATGTCTGTTTAGATTTTCTGCCCATTTTTTGATTGGGTTGTTTGGTTTTTTGATATTGAGCGGCATGAGCTGTTTGTATATTTTGGAGACTAATCCCTTATCAGTTGCTTCGTTTGCAAATATTTTCTCCCACTCTGTGGGTTGTCTTTTTGTTTATGGTTTCCTTTGCTGTGCAAAAGCTTTTCAGTTTAATTAGGTCCCTTTTGTTCATTTTTGTTTTTATTTTCACTACTCTAGGAGGTGGATTCAAAAAGACATTGATGTGGTTTATGTCAAAGAGTGTTCTCCCTATGTTTTCTTTTTTTTTTCTCCTTATGTTTTCTTCTAAGAGTTTTATAGTGTCCAGTCTTATATTTAGGTCTTTAATCCATTTTGAGTTTATTTTTGATTCGTATTAGAGAATTTGCTAATTTACTTCTTTTACATGTAGCTGTCCAGCTTTCCCAGCACCACTTATCAAAGAGACTGTCTTTTCTCCATTGTATATTCTTGCCTCCTTTGTCATAGATTAGTTGATCATAGGTGTGCGGATTTATTTCTGGGCTTTCTATCCTCTTCCATTGATCTATATGTCTGTTTATATGCCAGTACCATACTCTTTTGAATACTGTAGCTTTGTAGTATAGTCTGAAGTCAGGGAGCCTGATTCCTCCAGCTCTGTTTTTCTTTCTCAGGATTGCTTTGTCCACTAGGGGTCTTTTATATTTTTATACAAATTTAAAAATTTTTTGTTCTAGTTCTGTGAAAAATGCCATTGGTAGTTTGATAGAGATTGCATTGAATCTGTAGATTGCCTTTGGTAGTATAATCATTTTGACGATATTGATTCTTCCAGTCAAAGAACATGGACTACCTTTCCATCTGTTTGTGTCATCTTCAGTTTCTTTCATTTGCATCTTATAGTTTTCAGAGTAACAAACTGAATTTTCTCTTAATTTGTTGTTTAATTTTTAATTATGTTTATGGCCCTTTTGATATACAGGATTTATATTTCCATACAGCCATCTCCATTGATCTTTTGCAAGTTCTGTCAACTCTTCCTCCCTAATCCAAACAATTCTTTCCACCTTTCTTTCTAACATTCCTGTCTAAGACACTGCCTCCTCTTGCCAGAACCACTGCAATAGTCTTCTACCTCCTGGTACTCCACAATTCATTCTCCACACCTCCTCCACTTGAAAATGTCTATCAGATATTACTTGTCTTCTTACAATTCTTTAATTTCCTCAAATTACATTTAGGATAAAATCCAAATTTCTTACTCTGGCTTACAAAGTTCTAAATGGTCTGGCCTACCTCTCAGATTTCATCTCTATGGTTACAATGTTTCAGCTACCTAAACATTTAAGTATCTCAAAAATGCTAAGTTTAGTCTTCGTTTATGGAATTTGCACTGGTTATTGTCCCTGAATAGAAAGCACCCCTTCCAGCTCTTTGAACGACTTGCTCCTTGACATTCAAATCACAATTTACATTTAATATCTTCAGAGGATATTTCCCACCAAAAATAGTCACTGTAATTTTGGTCATCACACCCAGCTTTAATTCTCACCATAACACACATATCACTATTGATCCTCTTTTTATTTGTTCATTGTTGGTTGAATGATCAGTCTACTTATTGCCTATATAACCACTCAACTACCTATCCATCCATCCACTTACCTATCTATTCACGTATAAATGTACCTATCCAGTCATTCATCCATCAGTCTCTCCATCTATTCATCCATCTCTTCTCTTTGACCTTGTGACCAGTACTTAAAAAATGTATTTACTGCCATTTCTGAAGTGTTTGGGGAGGAAGTAGAGATAAATACATATGATTAATTTATAGGGTGGCCATATAATTCATAATCCAAACCAGGACACTTTTGAGAGTAAAAGGAATTATAATTACACTGAGACAAGAGGTATAAACTGGGACTGTCTCAGGCATATGATTATCCAATTAACTATCAGAAGTCTTTTATTTAAATTATTGAAACTTGATACTATTTTAATATTTGGTATGCTTTTTATTCCTTTGTTCTTTACTTAATAAGGTCATTGACTATTCTAATACTTAATATTATCAAATTCACATAACTCTATGTTAGACTTTTTCTTGGGATTAAGTTACATTTGTAGCAGAAATAATATCGCTGAGGAATTGATATACTGCCTTTGGTCAGAAATGATATTATTAAGAAACATAATGTATCTCTCCATTTATTTCAGCTTTTAAATATATTTCAGAATATTTAATATTTTCTTCATATGAATCCTGTATAATTTTTGGTTAACTGCTTTCAAAATTCTTTTATATTTTGTTGAGCTGATGTAAATGAGATATGTTTTTTTCACTTTATTTCCTTACCTATTATTGTTAGTATGTAGGATAACTCAATATTTGTTTCATAACCATTTAGAGCCCTATTTCAGATTTTTTTCTTTCATCTCATGTTATTTGTGTAGGAAATATATTTATGCTTACTGTGGAAATATATTTATGCTTACTGTGGAAGATTGTATTTTTTAAAGATGGCTACAATAGCATCTCCCATCCCATGTGCTCTTCTGAATATGACATTGTCACTCCTCCACCAAGAGTCCCCATCCACTGAATGTGGGCTTAGTGACTTACTTAGAACCAGTAGAATGCAGCAGAAGGGTTGCTGTGTGACATCTGAGCCATTCAGTTTCTGCCTATTCTCTTGAAACCCTTCCCTCTGGATGCTCCCTGTTGGGAAGCTCCTGAGTACACAGATGCCATGGTTTGAGGAGTCCAAGCCACATGGAGAAGCCATGGTGTGCCAGTATTCTGGTTTATAGCCTCAGATGAGCATTTTAATTATACTTGCCCAGGCACCAGCCATGTGAACACTTCCACATGATTCCAACCCCAGTCATCTTAGTCATCCCCAGCCATTCTTCCTAGCTAAGGTCCCAGACATTGAGGAGCAGAGACAGGCCATACCCACTGTGCCCTATCCAAATGCCTCATGCTCTGAATCTATGAGCACTAAGTTCACGGTGTTACATAGCAATAAGTAGTGGAAGATTCATGAATCAGTGAATAGAATACGAAGTCATAATAACTTTGCCATTTGTTAGTCTTGAGACTTTCATCATATCAATTCAGCTTTCTTAGACTCAAGTTTCCTTATCTATAAAATGGGGACAGTGTTATCTGCCTTTCCAAAACCACAGAGAATTGGTGAGAATCAAGTGAGAAAATTATGTGAAAGCACTTTGTGAAAATTGATGTGGAAGTGTAAACAGCTCTCCATAAATATGAAGAGATGCATAAACATAAATATGATGATTAAGTTTTGAGTCAATATACAGATATTTCTTTCTGACGTCAAATAGGCTTAATGATTTCCCTGGGCAAAGCTGGCTGGACCATCTCCTGGGAAAGGAGATCCTGGTCCCGTGGAACCACATGCTAAGTCTGTGAAACATGAAAAGAACTCTCTTCTCTTTAATGATAAATGACTGAAATTTCTTCTGGGAGAGGCAAGATTTGTGTGGTTCTATTCAGGATTGAAGAAATGCAGATATCTCAAACGTGACCTGAGGTAAAAGTGAAACTGCTAGAGAGTGTCTCATCTTTTTTTTTTGTGGTACGCGGGCCTCTCACTGCCGTGGCCTCTCCCGTTGCTGAGCACGGGCTCCGGACGCGCAGGCTCAGTGGCCATGGCTCATGGGCCTAGGCACTCCGCGGCATGTGGGATCTTCCCGGACCAGGGCACGAACCCACGCCCCCTGCATCGGCAGGTGGACTCTCAACCACTGTGCCACCAGGGAAGCCCTAGAGAGTGTTTCATCTTTGTTGAGGTTTTTCTTTACAAACTAAGGTCACCACATTAGAAACAGTCGAAACCACTAGTTGGGAGAGCTGCTTACTCTGTTACTCCAAGGCAAACTGAGGCATCAGCCACAATGGCTTACATCTCCAGCATGAAGTGCCAGACCATCCATGATGAAGCCAAGCTCACCAATTTCCATTCAACACAAGAAAATCAGAGTTCGATAAAAAAGTGTTTGTCCTTTAGAAGAGCAGTGAGAGAGGGATCTCACTCTCAGTGTTTCTACTCTGTTTTCTTGTGAATCTAAAAAAGGAAGGTGTTTATACAGAAAGTATAAGGATGTGAACTTCCTGATTTTTATGCCTGGGTTGTTCTCAAACCCAGTTGCTGCTCACCCTCTTTTTGACTCTTAATTCTGCTGTATCTAAAACAATTGAGCATCACTTTAAATTGTCTGTTTTAAGAATTTTACGGCTGTGAATAGGCAAATGAATAGGATTTAAGGCTTAAGGGTAACGTGATCTATTGGAAGGGACATTTACTTTTTAGTAAGACCTTGATTCAAATCTTATTATACACGTATTAACAGCATTGACCTCAGCTGTCTGCCTACACGCTTTGAAACTCAGAAATGGGGTTAACAGAGATAGTACTATTTACCTCCTTATGCTATTATGAGGATTAAATGGCCTCTTATGTTTGGGGAAACAAAGTCATGTTGACATTTTTACCCCAACTTCCCTGGATCAGATCTTCTGAAAAATTTACTGCTGAACATACCAACAATTTCCTTCCTCTGTGTCAATTTTCTCCAGGTATTTCTGGAACTTCCCAGGTGTTTCTACAAATGCTCATGCACGGGTCTCAGCCCTCATAAAGTTTAGAATAAAACAGTTCATCAGCCTCTAACTCCTCACCCTGTAGACTTCAGGGTGGAGATTAGACATAAATTCCTCTCTATAATCTTATTTTCCTTCTCCCTCCTGACTTACCTTCCTGTTCAAGTTTATAACCGAACTACCTCTTACTTGAATGCAAATCAACTCATGAAATAGACTTGGGAATCACCAGACCTCCCAGTTTCTAGACACAGCAGACGCTGAGTTCTAATTTGGGCTTACTGGGACATCTGGCACACACAGTCTCACAGACATGATCAAATTTAGCCCAGGAATGGCTAAGTGACAATCCAAGATCACACAGTCAGGACTCAAACTCAGGTCCTGGGCCACCACAGAGCCTCTTCTACATGCCACAGGATCAGACCCTTTCCCCTGGGTGGCTTTGGAAGAGTCCACTCTGCAACAGTAGACTCAAAGGCTATTTTGTGGCTTAGCCTGGTAGCTGCCGTCCATGATATTGACCTACAAAGGTCACCCTGAAAAGCCTGTGACGCTTTCTTACTCATTAGGAAAAAAAAAATCACATCTTTATTTTTCACCCTTAGCAAATATGGGAGTGTACTTTTCTTGAGTAAATACTCATTCTTTGTGTTTAATTTCTATTGTGTATTCACAGTTTCCGTTTATGGGAAGAGTCATGGCTTAAATTAAGCCGACCTCATAACATTTCATGTTTAATTCCTTCCCTTTCCTTTTACATGTTGTTAAAGTTCTGGGATATTTCTTGGGAGTATTAGCAGAAAATCTAAGTAGTGCAGTCACACACATACATAGAGAACAATCGAGTGATTTTTGATCCCCTGTCAAAGAAGCAAACCAGCCAACAACTAGATTCAGGTGCAAGTGACATGCAGTTAGTGCTCATGGGAATCAGCTTAGATAGCCCATCCAGCTCCCTGCCATGAACACCCCCTGAAACTCAGAAAACTCAGAGGTTGAAAATCAATATAGCATTGGTTTCCAGTAAAAAAAAAACTAATACCTGAACTGATGTAGTAAAAAGACATGCATAGTCAGTTAAAATAAGCCTTCAGAGTCCCTTTTTTTTTTTTTTTTTGGTGGTACGTGGGCCTCTCACTGTTGTGGCCTCTCCCATTGCGGAGCACAGGCTCCGGACGTGCAGGCTCAGAGGCCATGGCTCATGGACCCAACGGCTCCGTGGCATGTGGGATCCTCCCGGACTGGGGCATGAACCTGTGTCCCCTGCATCAGCAGGTGGACTCTCAACCACTGCGCCATCAGGGAAGCCCCCAGAGTCCCTTTTAAGAGGGAGGTGTGCAGGCCTCTCCAAGTCTCAGCCAAATATTTTCTACTTTTTTGGAGGGTCTGGACTACAGACATCAGAAAAATACATGAAGCTCTTGGCTCTATCTTGAGACTCCTGAGGAGACAGGAAAGTCATATTTGCATTATTTTGTATAAGGAGAAAGGGGCTTCCTGTAAATGGAAATGTCATATAACTATTATGTTATAACCAGGACTTTTATCATTAGGAATGTTTGGAAAAAAAATGTCTCCTGAATATATCCTTCACATCCTTCCTCATTGTCCTTATTCAGATTTCACTTCATTTCAGTGTCTTTTTAGGCATTTTGGGCTGGAATTTAAACCAAATTGAAACTGGTATCAAAAACCATAACCACCAGACTGACTTTCTAACCCTGAATCAAAGACAGATCAATCAGTCAATATTTATTTAAGACAAAGGGTAAATAAAATGATTTGCTTTAATTTTTCTCTTTCATTTTAAAATTCCAGTGAATAGGTTTAAAATAAAACAGACATTTTTTCCTTCTTTTGATCAAGAACATCAAAATATTCTCAAAAATGAACTGAACAAAATGTCTGGATTTTTAATTCTAGGGTCTGCAATCAAAGGGAGAGATTGAGATCACTGTTTGCGTCATTAGGAAGGTACATCTTATTACTGAGATGCTGGGAAGATTAATAAGCTTTTTATAACCATTGGTCATTTCTTATTGGTGTCCCCCTTGAATTTAGGAAGTTGATTATCTGAGACTTGGCTTGATTCCTTATACTCTCTTGGTGCTGTGTTGGCTAGGAAGTCCTTGGAATGGCTGGGAAACTGTTAACCAATCAAATCATTGTTCTGTGCACTCCCATTAGCTCCTGAAGCTTATAGAAGATTAGGTACAGTTCCAGCTTTCTGGAAGAAAAAAAAAAGGGTCAAAAACCTAGTTTTCAAAAGGTATTGTAGGGAAGCTCTCCCTCTTATGCCTGCATTATTTAAAATAATTACCATAACACCTGCACTTTGCTTTCTCTGAGGAGACCTCAAGTTTTTGTACTAGGTAAAAATAAACCCCAGGACCACTTTGTACTCTGAAATTTGCAGAGAAAATTTGCAGAGAAAAATTGCAGAGAAAAGACTCTCAATGCAGTCTGACATTTCCATTAGTGTTCAAATGAATGATGGCCAAGCAGCTCCCACTGGAGCCCTCCAGTCTTCAACTAAATGTAATAGGAAATTACTCCTGACACTTAAGGGGACAATTGTTCTCCACCCCCCCATCTCTGTATACCCAAAGTCTCACTGTTGTCACTTATCTTGATTTTAGATCAATTTGTGCCAAAGATAAGAATTTCCATTTTAAAGTAACAACTGACACTTACTGATTGCTTACTATGTACCTGTAGAAAGCACTGTATATATTGACTTAATCTTTAACACAACTGTATGAGGGAGGAATTACGATTCCCATTTCACACAGGAAGAAAGTAGAGGCATAATGTACATTCCCTGACTATGTAGGCTCTTTAAGAGTCTGACTTGTCTTGCTCGCTGCTGTATTCTCAGCATCTAGAAGAATGCCTGGCACATAGCAGGTGTTCAGTAAATACTTGCAGAATGAATGAATGAATACACAAACAACCCCCAAGGTCACATAGCCAACTGTGACCCAGACTCAGCTGTCTGACCAATGCCTGTGCCCTTTGCAGCCTCAGTGCATGTTTTCAGTCAGTGTCACTGCCCTGTGATCTTGCTCAGCTCAGAAGAGGAAAATATGGCTAACTTCTCATTGTCATAGCCTTTATGAAATCACCAGCCAAAGCAGGATCAGATTTAAGTCCTTAAGGCTGCTGTTGTTTGGGTTTGTTACAATTAGTCTGATGAACTGAAGAAGTAACATGGTGTAGTGGAATCTGAAAGAACACTTAACCTCTCAATGTTCCAGTCCCATCCTCTGTAAAATAGGAATAAGTATATTTACCTCATATAGGTATTGTGAGGGTTAAATGGAAGCAATGTAGATGAAACACCTAGCACCAATGTCTCACACAGAGCAAGCATTCATTATTAGTTTACTTCGTCTTTCTCCTGTTGAATCTGAGGCTGTGTCATGCATTTTTGGACAGGGAACAAAATTCTCTCTTCTTTTCCTTTCGAGCAAAAGATAGAGGGGGAGGACTTCCCTGGTTGTGCAGTGGTTAAGAATCCACCTGCCAGTGCAGGGGACACGGGTTCGAGCCCTGGTCTGGGAAGAGCCCACATGCCACAGAGCAACTAAGCCCATGCGCCACAACTACTGAGCCTGCGCTCTAGGGCCCGCGAGTCACAACTACTGAAGCCCGCGCGCCTAGAGCCCGTGCTCCACAACAACAGAAGCCACCGCAATGAGAAGCCCGCGCACCGCGATTAAGAGTAGCCCCTGCTTTATGCAACTAGAGAAAGCCCGCGCACAGCAACGAAGACCCAACGCAGCCAAAACTAAATTAATTAATTAATTTTAAAAAACTAATAAAAAAAATATGGAGGGGGAAAGCCTGAACAAGGACATTCGCCCCTAGGGTATGAAAGACGCAAATGTACTCAATTTGTACTGACTGTTCACCTGCAGGTAAAAATGCTTCCCTGCAGATATTTCAGTGCGTGTGTAAAATACTCTGAGATAATCCTGGCATTAGTGGACATGGAAAAAATGCCAAACAGACTGAGGGGTTGTGGATGCTGCAATGGAGCCTAATTAAATAGGTTATGAAACGCTGTAGGAAATGTCTAAGACCCTAGCTTTTTGGAGGTTAAGGAGGGAAACCGTTTCAAGATTGTTACTGAGAGAAGGGGGGATGATAACTAAACATTACAAAGGATTAAAATTTTAAGAAAACTCGTATTTAAAAAAATGTACATATAGAGCTAAAAAATCTGAAAATATCCCTTATAGGAAAAAAAAAAGAGTGGCTTCCTAAATTTAATTGAAATGCCTTTGAACTTTTTCCTTGAATATAGTGTGGGATCCTGTGTGGGACTGAGGAGGGAGGGAGAGCCTTGGGGGAAAAAAGATAAGTGGGGAGCTGAACTGAAGAGTGGGGTCACCTGTGTTGCTGGCCCTAGGTCTGCTGCTCATCTCAGCTGAGCCCTGCAGCAGGAGCTAGCTTTGGAAATGAGCTTTAATTTCGAAGAGGGAAAGGAAGAGGAAGGGTGGTAAGCCCTCGTGGTAGAGGCCTCCTATAGACAGGAGTCCTGGGAGCCTCTGCTCAAGAGCTGCTGGCATGTTCCCCGTGTGCTGCTCTGAGCTTGTGGGGTGTTGCAGTTTAAATTCAGAAGAAAATGCTTCATCCCAAACAGGACACTCAGCCAGAACCCACTCAAAGTCCCCAGATGGGGAAATGAGCTCTCCCCTATTTTCTTGTTTCCTGATTTACATATTTACCCAGAGGCTTAGCACTGTTGCTTGACCTCTATAAACTGTCTTGGAGATTTGAACAACTGAAAGAAGGTCTTTAGTGGAATATTTTCCCCTTGAGGTGATAGGTAGTAAAGCCAGAATTAGGAACGGGAAAGATAAAGCAAATCTGAAGTCCCATTTGTCTTTTCTCTTTCTGCCTCCTGCACGGCTACTTTAAGTAGCAGTGTGAGGAAGGGTGTCACTGTTTATATCTCATTTACATGACTATTTCATGTGTCTTCCTTTTGCCTGCCATCTTCTTTTATTCTTGCCTTTATTTATCACTGCAGTCCTCCCTTCCAGCTATTTAAATTTCCAGTCTCTCTCCTCTTCCTTTCTAGTACACTCACACAAGACTTTCCGAACTTGATATGTTTAGAGATGCCCATTTTCACCTCTCCTAAAGGGTTAAATGCAAGAGGTTTTTATTTTAGAGTTAATTTAAAAGAATATTTCTCTGAAAACTTTTTAAATAACTTGAAATGCCTTTTGAGATAATTTGATACAGGTTAGGGTGTACCAGAAGAAGGGCTGTGCATTCCAACACTGGAGATCGTGGTAGATCCCAAGCAAACTAAAATAAATTTGTGTTCGGTAACATGATAGCCCCAGAGGAGACTGAAATATAATTTAGAGGTGAGCTAACATGTTTTCTATGAGGACAATAACTGACTAAATTATCAACACTATACCTTGATAATATGATTATCAAGTTTGATAAGAACTCTAAAGATCTTATAATCCGTGTCTCCTCCTAAATGCCTAAAATCAACTTTACATTATTCATGCATAGCTAAACCAAAGCATTTGGCATTCTCCTATTATCTAGCACTCTTCTCCTTCTGTAACATGTTTAGGAAAGTGATGATGATTCAAAATCCATAATATATTCTATATAATATAACTATATGTCTAATACTAGTTATTTTGTTGGCTGTATAACTCCTTTGGGGATTACACCCTTATTTCTTTCCCAGTAATGCTCTTTACTTATTTTTTCTATCCATTCTGGCTTGTTCATTTATTCCACAGCTGGTGAATTCCTACAAGCACATAATGCTGCATGCTGGGCATTAGAAACGCAGTGGTGAATGGACAGACATGGCTAGATCATTCTGGAGCTTAACATCTACTGGTTTCTTTAAGTGCTTTGTTTAAAAAAATAAGAAAAAGAGCTTATTCCTTCCTTTGGATATCAGTACTTTCAAACAGCACATACAATGTATCCTACTTAAAGGCTGAAATAATTTGGCTCATAAAACTATACTTTGACGGGGTGGGTGGCAGTGGTGGTGTGATGAATTGGAAGACTGGGATTGACATATATACACTAATATGTATAAACTAGATAACTAATAAGAACATGCTGTATTAAAAATTAAAAAAAAGACTATACCTTGAAATCAATCATTTATCTGTAAAGTACCTGCAGGGTGTGAGTTATTGGATATGATAAAATATACCAAAAATAGAACCCAGATGCAATCTTTGAGGAATATATAGCATATACACACATACATTTTTACTGTTTTCTACTTTTGAGTTAGCTTTATTTTTAAAGTTTATTTTATAGAGGTATAATTTATATGAAATAAAATGGATAGATCTTAAGTTTTCAGTTTAATTTTGATAAATGCATATGGTTATACAATACACATCTCTAATAAGATAAAGAACATTCCCATTACCCCAGAAAGTTTCTTTCCCCCAACCAGTCAATTCCCACCTTTCCCCAGTAGGACTCCCACCAGTAGGAGTCCACTACTGTTCCAAATTCTCTCACCATAGATTAGGTTTGTCTGTTCTTGGACTTCATATAAATGGAATCAGATAGTATGTACTTTTTGGCTTCTGGGTTTTTTTTTTTTTCCTTCATATTATGTTTTTCAGATTCATCCATATTACTGAGTATAACAATAATTGGTTCCATTTTAATTCTCAGTAGCATTCCATTGCATAGATATATCAGAATTTGTTTATCCATTCAGTTATTGATGGACATTTGGGCTGTTTTTAGTTATTATAGTTATGCTTCTTATACAAGTCTCTATGTGGACTTTTTTTTCCCATTTTTCTTAGGTAAAGACATAGAATGGGATTTCTGAGTCATAAAATAAGTTTATGTTTAACTTTATAAGAAACTGCCAAACAATTCTTCAAAATAGTTGTACTATTTTACACTTCCATCAATGATATATGAGAAGTTTAATGCTCCACATTTTCACCAGTGATTTGTATGCCAGTCTTTTATTGTTGATTTTATGATTACTTTACATATTATAGATATAGTCCTAAGTTAGAAATATTTATATGAATATTTTTTCCCAGGATGTGGATTTTTCTCATTAGTGTTCTCCCAAATGTATTGCTACATCCTATTTATTTCTGTGTTTCATCCCGAATTAAATTAGACTTTTGAAATAGAAAAGCTAAGAATTCAAATTTGAAAAAAATTATTGTAGCATCTCTTCCCTGAAGAAATAAACACAGAATGCCTTTGCTAATTAAATGCAAGAAAGGCCAGAGGGTATAAAGAAGTCAGAAGATAAAGCTAAAAATATTTTCCTATCACACAGGGTTGAAAAAATTTTTAAGGCCACACCATGCAGCATGCGGGATCTTGGTTCCCTGACCAAAGTTTGAACCTGGGCCCCCTGCATTGGGAGCACAGAGTCTTAACTACTGGACCACCAGGGAAGTCGCTATTTTTAAAAAAATGAGAATAGAAATACATACACACAATTGTAGGCAGAGAACAAGGAGAGAATGATGAGAAAGACCTCAAGAGACAGGTGTGAGAGAGGGGAATGTTAGGGAATTCCCTGGAGGTCCAGTGGTTAGGACTCCGTGTTTTCATGCTGAGGGCCAGAGGTTCAACAACTGGTCGGGGAACTAAGATCCCACAAGCCGAGCTGCATGGCCAAAAAAAAAAAAAAAAAAAGAAAAAGAAAAAAAAAAGGTGCAAGAAAGGGGAATGATTAATGGAGCCGGGCTGGTGAAGAGATGGGAGGAGATAAATTAAGGAGACAAGAGACGGGGTTCAGCTCGGAAAGATAGCTAGCACTTTGCCTGAGACAGAGATGGGGAAGGGAGGGATGAAAATGCAGAAATATGTTGGCAGAGAGAAGGGAATTTGTAGAATGTCCTGTCAAATGGCTTTGATCTAAGTAAAGTACAGGATAAGTCACTCCAGAGACTGAGAAAGGCGTAAGTTGGGCTGGGGGCTTGAAGATCATGCGTTGCAGTGAGAGAAGTCTGGAGGAGATGAAGGAAAGGACTGTCAGTCAAAAATTACAGCCCATGATTTATAAGGTGACCCCTTGGTTCGCTGGCCAGGCCATCTACAACACCTTCTTTCAGAGCAGGAAGTAAAAGGGGTTAGTGTAGAGTTGGGCATTTAAAAGGTAGACAGAGTAATATGACAGGGTGGTGTAGAATATCAGATGTTGAAAAGTCCATTACTGAACCAGTAGACAAAAGTCTGCCTCTACCATGATGAGGGAGAAGTTCAAGGTCAGAAGAAGGCTGGTGGTGTAGAAGAATATGATGCTCCTGAGAGCAAATGTGTTAAATGATGTTAGAGTTAGTCTGATTGCTTCCAAGCTTTAGCAGTTATGACTAAAGCTGCTATAAACATCCATGTTCAGGTTATGTGTGGGCATATGTTTTCAGCTCTTTTGGGTAAATACCAAGGAGTGTGATTGCTGAATTGTATAAGAGCAGGTTTAGTTTTTTAAGAAACCATCAAACCGCCTTCTAAAGTGGCTGTACTTTTTGCATTCCTACCAGCAATGACTGAGAGTTCCTGCACATCCTCACCAGCATTTGGAGTTGTCAGTGTTCTGGATTTTGGCCATTCTAATAGGTATGTAGTTGTACCTTGTTGTTTTGATTTGCCTTTTCCTGATTGCATGTGATGTGGAGAATCTTTTCATATGTTTATATCGTTTTTGCTGAGGAATCTGTTAAGGTCTTTGGCTCATTTTTAAATCAGGTTGTTTGTTTTCTTCTTGTTGAGCTTTAACTGTTCTTTGTATATTCTGGAGAATAGTCATTTACCAGATGTATCTTTTACAAATATTTTATCCCAGTCTGTGTCTTATCTTCTAATTCTCTGATATTGTCTTTTACAAAGCGGAACTTTTTAATTTTATTGAAGTCCAGCTTATCAATTATTTCTTTCATGGATAGTGTCATTGGCACTATATCTAAAAATGTATCACCATACCCAAGGTCATCTAAGTTTTTTCCTATGTTATCTCCCAGGAGTTTTATAGTTTTGTGTTTTACACTTAGGTCTATGATCCACTTTGAGTTAATTTTGGGGAAAGGTAAGGTCTATGTCTAGATTCATTTCTTTGCATGTGGATGTCCACTTATTCCAGCATCATTTGTTGAAAAGACTATCGTCTTTGTTCCTTTGTCAAAGATCAGTTGATTATATTTATAACAGTCTATTTCTGGGCTCTTCATTTTATTCCACAGATCTATTTGTCTAATCTTTCACCAATACCACATTGTCTTGATTACTGTAGCTTTGTAGTAAGTCTTGAAGTCAGGTAAGCATCAGTCCTCCAGTTTCAATATTGTGTTGGCTATTCTGGTCTTTTGCCTCTCTATATAAGCTTTAGAATCAGTTTGTTGATATATTTATCAGTAGGTGAAGGGATAAATAAACTGTGATACATCCAGACAATGGCATATTATTCAGCACTAAAAGGATACAATCTAGCAAGCCATGAAAAGATGTGGAGGAACCTTAAGTGCTTATTACTAAGTGGAAGAAGCCCATCTGAAAGGGCTACGTACTGTGTGATTCCAACTATATGACATTCGGGAAAGAGCAAAACTATGGCTACAGTAAAAGATCATTGGTTGCTGGTGGGAGGATGGTGCAGGGAGAGATGAACAGGTGGAGCACAGAAGATTTTTAGGGCAGTAAAAAAACACTCTATATGTTATTATAATGGTGGATACATGTCATTATACATATGTCCGAACCCATAGAATATGCAACACCGAGAGGGAACCCTAAAGTAAACTATGGACTCTGGGTGATTATCATATGTCAATGTAGGTTAATCCTTAGCAAAAGAAAATGTACCATTTTGCTGAATGATGTTGATAATGGGAGAGGCTATGCATGTGTCGGGGCAGGGGTTATATGGGACATCTCTGTACCTCCCTATTATTTTGTTGTAAATCTAAAACTGCTCTATAAATATCAAATCTTTAAAAAAATTTTGACCAAGTGCACCTTCTTGAAAGTGATTCCTTTTTGCTGGTCACCTAGTTACTTTCTGTTGGAAAAATTTTCTCTCACCAGTAATTCTGTTTTACATTTGGAGCTGCTGAGCTTGCATATTAAATTTACTTTTGCTTTGCCACACAGCTCTATATGTTTTGTAGAAAATGATATACTAATAATAGAGGGAGAAAAAGAGAGAAAAAAAGCAAGACACATGGAATCTTTATGGGGCTGTATGTAAAACAACATACCTCATAATGAGCCCCTACCAGAAAGTTGGGAAGGCTCATTTATAAACTTTTTGGTCTCTTTTACATTCCTCATGTCTTCCTGTCTTAACATAAATTTGCTAATAGTCATTGAACACATTTCATCATCTGCTTGCAGATTCTAATTTTCCCTCAATCTTGCAATAAATACACTCAAGTATTCTGCCAAAAACACAGTCTCCTGTGAATATCCATTTAATAAGAAAAGTGAAAGGAGGAAACTGAACTTACTCTAGCTTTGGCTTGGGTTGCAGTAGAGCCTTCAATCTGATTTGCCTTTAATAATAGTTGACTATGCCAGTTCATTAAAAAAATTAACAATAGCTCTGAATCAGTGTTTGACATAATAACTACAACCCAATATATTCCTTGGCTAAATATTTCTAGCCCTCAGTCAATGGTTATTGTCATATAAACCCAGATTTTCCATCCTATTTTCTGTTTGGCCTAGGATAAATGGCTCGTCAGTTGTATCTAAGTTTAGAATTTTAGAATCCTTCTGAAATCTAGTCTTATTATCTATCTGTTATCTATTGTCTTTCTGGAGTCTATTATTGTCCCTCCAGATTCAATTATTCTTCCTTTAAGTTGTTTCAGACCAATGGACAAGTCTCCTAATCTCCAGGGAAGGAGATGTTCTTGTGACCTAATCCAGAACTCAGTAAATTGTGCTGTTTTAATTTAGTAATAGCGAAGGGAAATGCAAGGTATAAAAGTCAGTGCCCTCAAGGATATAAGCATCTAGGTGGGGAGGCAAGACACATGCATGTGAAAAGAAAGCTGCAAGCTAGGTTATTAACTGCCTAGTTTAGGGTGTTGAACATGTGCTGTAGGAATTCAGAAGCAGGAGAAATCACTGTGGGCTGGAGAATTCAGGAAAGATTTTGTGAAGGGATGGAGACTGAAGGATAAATAGGATACCAAGAGGAAGACGGATGTGGGTAGGGTTGTCCAGGTGGAAGCCATTGCAGGTGAGGCACAGAGATGGAAAGGCAAATGAGAAATTGGGAAATGATGATTAGAACACAACAGAGAGCAAGGTTTGAGCTCAGAAAGGGGAGATGTGATTGGAAATCCAGGCTGGAATAAATAGTGGTGGATCGTGAATATTACCAGTTCAGGGAATTTGGAGTTTGTTGTGTGGGATGTAGGAAGCTATGTTGAAGCCAGAGAGAAACATGATAAATTTAGACCCACTCTCTTTATGGTTCTCAGTAGACAAAAGATTGCTGTTAGCTTTTGTCTTCCATGCACTAACATTTTAATTTATCAGATGCTAATTATTAAATTATGTCCAGCTCTTCCTGGAACTAGATGCATCTCTGAATCCATCTCCCATTCTTTTAAGGGTACATTTACCACAATTCAGAGCCTTGAAAAGACACTGTAGTCTTTGTTTTGCTGCTGGGGATGTTCAGGTAAGAATATCTGACTCAACTGTCAGCAATTAAGCTGACTCAACCAGTCACTGGCTATGAGGTATAAACCATAGAATTCTAATGCTCAGTATTTAGTTTTCCTTTTCCTTTCTTCCCTCCTATTGAAAACATTTTTAGATGCTGAACTCTTTGTTGGAAAGCAACAGGTCAGTTTTCTTTGGGGCTTTAAAATGCCTCCCAGAGAGGTGACACTAGTAAAACTCAGATGTCCCCACTGAGAACCTGTGTCTCAGAAGAATGAAATTGTCTGAAGGTAGTTTTTCATGGGAAGGGGCAGGGGGGAGGGAGGCAAGAAAACACAGCATACACTTTTGGACCTGCTATCCTTCTGAGTGACTCAGTACCGAGAGTCATGGAGATAAGCTTACTCTTGGTCTCAGCTAGAGAAAACATCCCTTCTATTTTGACCAGCCCTCTACTAATCAGGTCACTGTATCCTGTATTCACGTCTTCACAAAGCCTTGCTTTCATTCTCATTGGAGGCTGATCTCTATTCAGGGCCTTTGTTGTTGATGACCACCAAATAAAAGAAAAGGGATCTGATGTTAGCCGGGCCAGGATGGACAGAACTGTGAAGTAGAAGCTTCTTGGTCTCAAAATGGGGCACTCTCCTGGGCCAAGCATTTCCCCTTGCTTCTGCATCTCCTCATTTCTTCTAGTTTCAGACCTCTGAAAAATGTTAATCCTGCTCTGTTTGTTAGGTTGTGACCCATCTATATAATCTTGTTGAATCGAATTTGGGGGATTTAAATAACTGTTTTATATGACATAAGAAGTATATTTGAATACATTGGCCTCTTAGTGCAGGGAAAATTTTATCATGCAAGTTGCTACCTTTTTTGCATATAGAATTTATCTGTCTTTGGAATTTTAAAGCTAACTGAGATATAACAGGTCATGCATTCTAGTCATCCCATTTTACAAATGAGGAAATTAAGGTTCAGAGATAGCAATCAGTATGGTGACCAACAAACTGTCCTGATTTGCCCTGGGCTGCAGGTTTCCTGGGCTATCTTGCTTTCAGTGCTAAAACTGGGAAAGTCCAAGTTGATCATCCAAACAACCAATTAACTCAAAGTTTCATAGTAGTTATTGATACATTATAAACTAAAACCCATGCTTTCTGACTTCCAGCGTAATGCAATAAAAATATTTCCTCATTCATGAACAACATGTAAAGGTTCTACAATACTGTAATGATCAGTTTGACTTTATGTTCTAGAATGTTTATGAAAGTTTTCTCCCACTTCTGATTTAGGCCATCTTATCCCTGTGAACTCAGCATTAGTACACAAATTTTAACCTAATTCAAATTTAATAAGGATAGTGGGCTATTTCTGTCTTTATCAGATTGAGAAAAAAAATCAGTGAACTGTATTGAGGATAGCCAAAGAAAGCATTTGTTTTGGAAATTCATTTAGGACCAGAGTACAGGATCTAAAATATATGAAGCTTAGATAAAAGGCATAAGGCAATGGATAGGAGTTCTGTATTAGTAAAAATTGGGACAATTAACCCAAGCACTATTGGTAACAATTCTTCCACCTCAACTCCTTGTGGATGTAGCTGTATATAAAGAAGTGAAGTCAACTGATACATGTAGCTTTCAAACTGTCTCACTAATTTATAGGTACAACTCCTGCAACTCTTTGTGGCTCCTTGTGATAAGGGTGAAATGCTTAAAAACCCAGGCTGATAAAATATGCTGAACCTGTGTGAAGACAGACCTTTTTTATCTACTTCTTAAATATTGGCGATCCATTGGATTCATCTTAATCACTATTTTTTTTTCATGCTACGTGCTATTGGGAGGCAAACTCATCCTCACCCATGACTTCAGTTACTATTTATAACAGGATGAGTGAATGTACTGCATGCCTGCACGTATGCCATGGCACACATCGCTGACTTGTTCTTGTACTCATTACTGCTCAACATTGACTTGGCCTCACAGTCTTTCCAAACACATGTCTTCAATCTAACTATGGACTGATCAGATTTGGCACCAAATCTATTCTTGGATGTACAATTAATTAATCAGTCTTGGATCCAGATTAAACCCATATGTATATATCAAAGCCAGACCTCTTCCAACCTGTATATCTGAAGGTCTGACAGCCCATCTCTACCTGAGTAACTTAAGGGTACTTCAATTTCAACATGTCCAAACATGAAATACTCATTTTTACCTCCAAACCTGTTTCTCCTGTGTCTTCTTTACACCTACCATTCAGTTAGTATCAAAGCCTGTACTTTATTCACTCTTGAATCATTCTTCACTGAAAGATAAGAAAAAGGTAAATATTGGGGGATCATGTACTTACACCTTTACTCAAAAAAATTACCATTGAAAAAACTCTAAAAGAATTCTGAATATCACAGTGAATATGTATCTCTTAATAAACGTGGAGGAAACAGTGTAGTTAACAGTAAGAGAATATACATTCTTTTCAAGCTCCATGGAATACTTATAAAAATTGGCCATGTATTAGTCGACACACAAACACATATACACAAATGCTCAATAAATTTCAAAATGGAGAATTTATTTCAGCCACATTTTTCTAATTTGAGTACATAATAAATTATCAACAAATGAAGAGCAAAAATAACCCATTCACTTGAAAATTGTTAAGCTTCTTTCTGTAATAAAACCTGAGTAAAATCAAAAGAAAAAGCCAAAAGTATAAGCAAGTTAGAGCTGAATCACAAGGAGAAAATCACAAGGAGACAATCACAAGGAGAAAATGACCTATAGAATGTGACCAAAGCAATATGCAGGAGAAAATTCAGAGCCTTAAAAACACTTATAAGAGAATATTAAAATTGAAAAATGATCCAAACCTAGAATTCTAGGTTCAGAATGTTAATCTGATTCTGTTTTCTTACTGATAAACTCTTTGTCTCTGGGACGTGTTTTAGGATAGTTTCTTTAGTGTTTGGGTTCTGAAATTTCACCAGGGTGAGCCTAGTGTTTTGTTTTGTTTTAATTTGGAGTTTTGCATTTGAAGATCTGATAAGAACATTCTACTATTATTATCTATATTATAATGTCTACTAATTATATATATTATAATATCTACTAATATTATCTATTATTATTTCTTCCTCTTTCTCTTTCTTCTGCAATTTTGAATTCCTACTAAATGGATAATTATTCTCTCAGATCTCTTCCTCATGTTCCTTATGTTTTCTCCCACATTTTTCACCTCTTTCTTTATGCATTACATGGTAGGAGAATCACTTGTCTCCATCTTCCAGCTGATTATATGACTGTTTTGCTAGGTACATTTTGCTATTTGGACCATCATATTTTGATCATATTTTTAACTTCTGAGATCTCCCTTGTTACTTTTTCATTGTAATCTATTCTTTTGTTTAAACACAATATCCCTTCCAACCAATCTGAGGAAATTAATTATGTTTATTTTTCAGTTTTATTTAATTTCCTATGTTTATATTATTTTGTAGTTTTATTTGCTGTGATTCCATCATTTCCCCAGAGGTTCATTCTTCTACTTGTTGAGTTTAGAACTTGTTATTATTATTTTTTTAAGTTGTAATTGATGTCTTTTCTCTAGTTTTCCTCAAACATTTAGACATTCTGATTGTTCCCAGCTGTAGATATGTGTCTTACCCGAAATGAAAATCACTGAAAAATCACAGTGTTCATATAAGACTGAAACAGGTTCTGATTACAGGAGCCCGGCTCCAGTACTTTGTGTGGGGAGGTGGGGAAGTGTGTGTGGGACCAGAGCACCAGGTGTCCAGTCCCTCCAGCTGTCCATAGGACTGCGTCTCCAGCCTCAACCTTTCTGGAATTTCCTATGCCTCAAACCCCACTTTAGAGAGCCACGTTGTGACTTGAATCTGCAGACCAATCAAGAGTCTGTAGCTGTAAGTAACCACTCCCTTCATGACGAGAGAGATGTGGGTGGATACTGATGTAAACGTTTTGTCATCCTTAATTAATCACCTCACCAACTGTCTTTGTCCTGCTCTTTCCCCTAGTTCCCACTGTTCCTGCTCGTTGGATTATTTTGGGGCACATTTGGGAAAACACACTCTGTCTGACCTTCTATTTCTTCTGTATGAGATTGTGACTTCCTTAGTTCTTTTAGGTTTTACTTGGAATCTGGTCTGAACTGCTATATCTCCTCCAGAAATCCAGTTGGTGTATCTCTTTCAAATTTACTACTCTGCTAAGATTTATTTTTTAATATGTATATTAATGACTTTTCTGTCACTTTAATGGGATTTTTTTTTTAAAGAGTAAATCTTGTGTGCAGTTAGCCAACTTGAACTGGAAGCCAACTTGTTGTTTAGGGCTTCTATATATAACCAGGACTTTTCCATTTGATTGTTCCCTCTATTGAAGAATTTAGAACAAATGCCTCAAGGCCAGGTCAGAAGTATTCTGTTATGCCCCAAAGACTCTGCCCTGCTCACCGTCAATCAGAATTCCTTGCTGAGACATATTTCAGCTGTCGTCTTCCTCAGGGTGAGAATTTAAAGACCACCTTTTCTCACCTTGCAGGGAATATAATCACAAAGGCTCAAACTTTGTACATGTGTCTCGAAATCTACTTCACATTTATCTCAGGAAGTTTCAAGAACTTTATACAGTAAGGACTCCTGGTTGTTTATCTTTTCACCCTGGAGTTTTCAAGGAGGTTATACAGATTAGGCCACTTTGAATTCAGTTATGTTTGTAGAACACTTTTAACTTCACCTAGCCTTTCATGTTGATATTTCATTTGAACCTCCTGACAAATTTTCTCAGTGGATATGTAGTATTACCCTCATTTACCACATGAGGAGGTTGATTCAGACAGGAGCCCAGTCCTCAAACCCTGAAATTCCTTCTCTTGAGTACACCTCATGTGGATTTCTTTAATGACCGAGGTAAGATCAGTATCCTTAGACAAAACTGATTTTTAAGTCTAGGTATGTATCCTTGAGGCTAGACAGGAATTAAACTAGACTGTAGGGGTTGGACCCAATATTTACTCAGAAAAACGTGCCTGATTATGACAGATTAGGTTTTTATATTATTTTTAAAAGTCATAGAGCCAATTACTCCTTTAAAAATCTCCCCTGAGAAAAACAATTTCAAGCATAATTATGGAAATTATTGCTTTAAGTGGCTTGGTCACCTGCATTAACTCCATATTTCTGCTCAGTTTCCCTTTATCGGCCGTATCAGTTATCTACTTTTTTTTTTTTTTTTGCGGTACGCGGGCCTCTCACTGTTGTGGCTTCTTCCGTTGCAGAGCATAGGCTCCGGACACGCAGGCTCAGCAGCCATGGCTCACGGGCCCAGCCGCTCCGCGGCCTGTGGGATCTTCCCGGACCGGGGCACAAACCCATGTCCCCTGCATCGGCAGGCGGACTCTCAACCACTGCGCCACCAGGGAAGCCCTACTATTGTTTTAAAAAGACCCTCCCCCCAAGCTCATTGACTTAAAACAACCACCCTTTATTACTGCTCCCAAGTCTACCAGTCGGCTGGGTAGTTCTGCTGATCTGTCCAGGCTCAGCTGATCTCAGCTGGGCTCAGTCAAGTGTCTTTGTTCAGCCTGAGTGTTGATTGGGAGTTGGCTGCTCTACTCACATGTCTCGTGGTTGGCTGGCTGGCTATTGGCTGGAGCAATGTCTTTCATCATCCAATAGGCGGACCCAGGCTTGTTTATGTGGTGGCATCAGAGTTCCAAGAAAGCAAGTGAAAGCTCACCAGGTCTCTTGAGCCCTATAATTAGAATTGGCATAATGTCAATTTGACTATACTTTGTTAGTCATAATAAGTCATAAAGAGAAAAATGAACCCTGGTACACTGTTGGTAGGAATGTAAATTGGTACAGCCAGTATGGAAAACAGTTTGGAGTTTCCTCAAAAAACGAAAAATAGAACTACCCAGCAATTCCACTCCTGGGTATACAACCAAAGAAAATGAAAACAAGAATTCAAAACGATACATGCACCCCAATGTTCACAGCAGCATTATTTACAATAGCCAAGATATAGAAGCAACCTAAGTGTCCATCAACAGATGAATGGATAAAGAAGATGTGGTACATATGTACAATGGAATACTACTCAGCCATAAAAAAGAATGAAATTTTGCCATTTGCAACAACATGGATAGACCTAGAGGGTCTTAATAAAATAAATGAGAGAAAGACAAATACTGTATGTTATCACTTATGCATGAAATCTAAAGAATAAAACAAATGGATAAATATAACAAAACTAAAACAGACTCACAGAAATAGAGAACAAACTAGTGGTTACCAGTGGGGAGGCAGGGGCAGAAGGAGGGGGAAGATAGAGGTAGGGGATTAACAGGTACAAACTATTATGTGTAAAATAAATAAACTACAAGGATAGATTGTACCACACAGGGAATATAGCCCATATTTTATAATAACTTTAAATGGAATATAATCTATAAAAATTTTGAATCACTATATTGTACACCTGAAAGTAATATAATATTATAAGTCAACTATATACAAAGATATTTATTTTAAAATAAATCATAAAGCCAACCCAGATACAAAGAGTATGGGGCTACAAAGTCACATTGGAAGGGACATGGATACAGAGAGGAGAATAATTGGCCTAATTTTTGCAAACAATCGACCACATGTGTTTGTACCCATGCCTCAGCTACTGTAACCGGTAGCTGCTACAGGCTTTCCTTTCTGGAGAATTGTCCTCAGCTAAAGGGGGCCTCCTTGTCCTATTGATTATGCCGTGTCTTTCATGTGAGAGGAAAGGAGGTGCAGCCCACAGCAAATTACTGATGAATGTGTAAATTCCAGACCAGCCTCCTTGCCTTGAAGGGTGACAACCCTGCGGTGTGGTTTAAGTTCCAGAGCCTCCCTGCAGTTCAACGCAAGCCTAGACTTCATCTGAGACCACATCCTTGCTCTGCTTTTTCTCCTCCCCTCTCTTACTTTCCTCACCACCTTTACAGGTTTTTCCTGAAAAGAACTTCCTCAATAATTCACAGGCATCCTTCTCCCTCCCTTAGGCCCTACATCTAGGAATCCCTACCAAGATGGATGTTTTATGATGACATGATATTAAAAGACAGCAGACACTTGTTATTAGTACATATTTATAAACACAGTTTCATATTTTTAGCTTAGTTGCAGTCTCTGTGAGATTTCAAAATGTTATTTTATACTTTGGTAAAAATAACAATGGCTTATGTTTGCTGAGTGCTTACCATGTACTAAGCTCTGTGCTCAGTAACTTATGTGACTTATGTGATCTCATCTAATCCTCACTATAGCCATTTGAAGTAGCTATTATTATAAGTTTTTATACTTTTAGTGTTTTCTAACTAATTTCACATCTGGAATTTTGTTCTACTATTCTTTACTGTAGCAACAAAAGACGTCTGCATCTGCATAAAAATAGCCTTTGACACAAGGTATGAGGAAACACATGATGAGAGTCACAGACAAGGTAACTTGACCTTCCTTCAACCAGGAAAATCAGGCCTGTCTGGGTTCATCATTGAACAGTGTTGACAGGGAAACCTAATGGACATGGGAACATTCCTGTTCAAAACACGGAATCTTTTCAGTGAAGTCAGTTGGTCACAGTGAGCAATTTTGGTATTGGGTATTGCAAAGTGTTTTGTTAAATATATACACTCTGTGGGTCCAGACATATCTTAGTTATTAAAAAGTTGTATCCTCTCAGGTTTTCATTAAGGAGCATTAATTCATTCATACAACAAGCATTTATTAAGTTTTCATCACCACATGTAAGGTACTTCTCCCTCTCTCTCTCTCCATACATATATAGTAAGTTTTGTGGACGTCATAGGAAGATGAGATATGAGTCAATAGCAACTGTTCAAGTCAGTGAATCCCTAATTTCAGCAGCTGCAGGAGGAAATAGGAAATCATATAAAGGGAGGGTCAAGGAACAGGCTTCAATTCTTTGTTAGTTGCGTGGCAGTGCTTTGTCTTTTTCAGTTTAGGGGGAAATGGCCTCTGACTCCAAGGGAAAATCCAGAAAGGAAGACCAGATAAGACTGTCTGGCATGGTGCTAAGCCAGAAACCAAGGCTTGGAGAGGTAAAGAGAGCGATCCCCAAGGTTACACAGCTAGGAACTGGTGCAATCCAAATTTGAACATGAGTGCTGTTCTGCTTGATGAACTAGCAGGAAATGAATGAGTGAGCAACATGGAGATGGGTAGAGGCTGCTTCCTGGAGAGGAGTTCATGCAGTACAGATTTCTCCTACAGTAAAAGCAAGGAAAACTCCAACAAGTACCACTCCATGAAGCTGCCATTATCCACTCACCTGAGCTAAACCCCTGCAAATTTATTTTTAGGGATTTTAGCTGAATTTATAAAATTAAATACATTTAGTGAGCCAGAAGCAGGACACACATTTGAAGAAAAGGGGAACTTGAGAGACAGACGGAGTAATGAATGTGTTTTGAGTTTAGCCAGTTTGGGTTTGAAACCTCTGCTAAAACTGACCAGAAACTGCCAAGAGGCTTAAACTTGGGAGCTTTTATAAAAAAAGTTTCTCCGGAAAGTGAATATTTAAGACATAAATCTTTCCCTGAAAGAAAGGGAGCCCATTTTACCAGGAGATTGGGTCCCTTATTCTGTAAGAGATTGAAAGCTGCCAATGGGCACTCTTTGAATTTCCCTGGCTGGGGGGACGTTCATTGGCATTGAGCCCACAAGTGGCCCACCTATTTGCATACCCCACAGGAAGGATCCACAGGAATAATTCAAGTTCCCCAAAACTATTTGTTTCATCTAGAGAAACACAATCACCCCAGAGTTCCATGAATGCCCAGCTTCGTCTCAACTTTTAGTGGATTTTTTTTGTTTTTAACATCTTTATTGGAGTATAATTGCTTTACAATGGTGTGTTAGTTTCTACTTTATAACAAAGTGAATCAGCTATACATATATATATATCTCCATATCTCCTCCCTCTTGCGTCTCCCTCCCACCCTCCCTATCCCACCCCTCTAGGTGGTCACAAAGCACCAAGCTGATCTCCCTGTGCTATGTGGCTGCTTCCCACTAGCTAGCTATTTTACATTTGGTAGTATACATAACTCCATGCCACTCTCTCATTTCGTCACAGCTTACCCTTCCCCCTCCCCGTGTCCTCAAGTCCATTCTCTACTTCTGCGTCTTTACTCCTGTCCTGCCCCTAGGTTCTTCAGAACCTTTTTTTTTTTTTTTTTTAGATTCCATATATATGTGTTAGCATGCGGTATTTGTTTTTCACTTTCTGACTGACTTCACTCTGTATGACAGACTCTAGGTCTATTACCCTCACTACAAATAAGTCAATTTTGTTTCTTTTAATGGCTGAGTAATATTCCATTGTATATATGTGCCACATCTTCTTTATCCATTCATCTGTCGATGGACACTTAGGTTGCTCCATGTCCTCACTATGGTAAATAATGCTGCAATGAACATTGTGGTACATGACCCTTTTTGAATTATGGTTTTCTCAGGGTATATGCCCAGGAGTGGGATTGCTGGGTCATATGGTAGTACTACTTTTAATTTTTTAAGGAACCTCCATACTGTTCTTCATAATGGCTGTATCAATTTACATTCCCACCAACAGGGCAGGAGGGTTCTCATTTATTCACACCCTCTCCAGCATTTATTGTTTGTAGATTTTTTGATGATGGCTATTCTGACTGGTGTGAGGTGATAACTCATTGCAGTTTTGATTTGCATTTCTCTAATGATTAGTGATGTTGAGCATTCTATCATGTGTTTGTTGGCAATCTGTATATCTTCTTTGGAGAAATGTCTATTTAGGTCTTCTGCCCATTTTTGGACTGGGTTGTTTGTTTTTTTGATATTGAGCTGCATGAGCTGCTTGTAAATCTTGGAGATTAAGCCTTTGTCAGTTGCTTCATTTGCAAATATTTTCACCCGTTCTGAGGGTTGTCTTTTGTTCTTGTTTATGGTTTCCTTTGCTGGTGCAAAAGCTTTGAAGTTTCATTAGGTCCCATTTGTTTATTTTTGTTTTCATTTCCATTTCTCTAGCAGGTGGGTCAAAAAGGATCTTGCTGTGATGTATGTCATGGAGTGTTCTGCCTATGTTTTCCTCTAAGAGTTTTATAGTGTCTGGCCTTATATTTACGTCTTTAATCCATTTTCAGTTTATTTTTGTGTATAGTGTTAGGGAGTGTTCTAATTTCATTCTTTTACATGAGGCTGTCCAGTTTTCCCAACAGCACTTATTGAAGAGGATGTCTTTTCTCCATTGTATATTCTTGCCTCCTTTATCAAACATAAGATGACCATATGTGCATGGGTTTATCTCTGGGCTTTCTATCCTGTTCCATTGACCTATATTTCTATTTTTGTGCCAGTACCATACTGTCTTGATTACTGTAGCTTTGTAGTATAGTCTGAAGTCCAGGAGCCTGATTCCTCCAGCTCTGTTTTTCTTTCTCAAGATTGCATGGCTATTTGGTGTCTTTTGTGTTTCCATACAATTGTGAGTTTTTTTGTTCTAGTTCTGTGAAAAATGTCATTGGTAGTTTGGTAGGGATTGCATTGAATCTGTAGATTGCTTTGGGTAGTACAGTCATTTTCACAGTGTTGATTCTTCCAATCCAAGAACATGGTATATCTCTCCATCTGTTTATATCATCAGTGTCTTACAGTTTCTGCATGCAGGTCTTTTGTCTCCTTAGGTAGGTTTATACCTAGGTATTTTTTTCCTGTTGTTGTGATGGTAAATGGGAGTGTTTCCTTAATTTCACTTTCAGATTTTTCATCAGTAGTGTATAGGAGTACAATAGATTTCTGTGCATTAATTTTGTATCCTGCTACTTTACCAAATTCATTGATTAGCTCTAGTAGTTTTCTGGTAGCATCTTTAGGATTCTCTATGTATAGTATCATGTCATCTGCAAACAATGACAGCTTTACTCCTTCTTTTCTGATTTGGATTCCTTTTATTTCTTTTTCTCCTTTGATTGCTGTGGCTAAAGCTTCCAAAACTCTGTTGAATTATAGTGGTGAGAGTGGGCAACCTTGTGTTGTTCCTGATCATAGTGGAAATGGTTTCAGTTTTTCACCACTGAGAATGATGTTGGCTGTGGGTCTGACATATATGGCCTTTATTATGTTGAGGTAAATTCCCTGTATGCCTAGTTCCTGGAGGGTCTTTATCATAAATGGGTGTTGAATTTTGTCAAAATCTTTTTCTGCTTCTATTAAGATGATCATATGGCTTTTCTCCTTCAATTTGTTAATATGGTATGTCACATCGATTGATTTTCATATATTGAAGAATCCTTGCATTCCTGGGATAAACCCCACTTGATCATGGTGTATGATCCTTTTAATGTGCTTTTGGATTCTGTTTGCTAGTATTTTGTTGAGGATTTTTGCATCTATGTTCCTCAGTGATAATGGCCTGTAGTTTTCTTTCTTTGTGACATCCTTGTCTGTCTTTTTTTTTTTATTAGTTTCTGCTTTATAACAAAGTGAATCAGTCATACATATACATCTGTTCCCACATCCCTTTCCTCTTGCGTCTCCCTCCCTCCCACCCTCCCTATCCCACCCCTCCAGGCGGTCACAAAGCACCGAGCTGATCTCCCTGTGCTATGCGGCTGCTTCCCACTAGCTATCTACCTTACGTTTGGTACTGTATATACGTCCATGCCTCTCTTTCGCTTTGTCACAGCTAACCCTTCCCCCTCCCCATATCCTCAAGTCCATTCTCAAGTAGGTCTGTGTCTTTATTCCTGTTTTACCCCTAGGTTCTTCATGACAATTTTTTTTCTTAAATTCCATATATATGTGTTAGCATACGGTATTTGTCTTTCTCTTTCTGACTTACTTCACTCTGTATGACAGATTCTAGGTCTATCCACCTCATTACAAATAGCTCAATTTCGTTTCTTTTTATGGCTGAGTAATATTCCATTGTATATATGTGCCACATCTTCTTTATCCATTCATCCGATGATGGACACTTAGGTTGTTTCCATCTCTGGGCTATTGTGAATAGAGCTGCAATGAACATTTTGGTACATGTCTCTTTTTGAATTATGGTTTTCTCAGGGTATATGCCTAGTAGTGGGATTGCTGGGTCATATGGTAGTCTTATTTTTAGTTTTTTAAGGAACCTCCATACTGTTCCCCATAGTGGCTGTACCAATTCACATTCCCACCAGCAGTGCAAGAGTGTTCCCTTTTCTCCACACCCTCTCCAGCATTTACTGTTTCTAGATTTCTTGATGATGGCCATTCTGACTGGTGTGAGGTGATACCTCATTGTAGTTTTGGTTTGCATTTCTCTAATGATTAATGATGTTGAGCATTCTTTCATGTGTTTGTTGACAGTCTGTATATCTTCTTTGGAGAAATGCCTATTTAAGTCTTCTGCCCATTTTTGGTTTGGGTTGTTTGTTTTTTTGCTATTGAGCTGCATGAGCTGCTTATAAATTTTGGAGATGAATCCTTTGTCAGTTGCTTCATTTGCAAATATTTTCTCCCATTCTGAGGGTTGTCTTTTGTTCTTGTTTATGGTTTCCTTTGCTGGTGCAAAAGCTTTGAAGTTTCATTAGGTCCCATTTGTTTATCTTTGTTTTTATTTCCATTTCTCTAGGAGGTGTGTCCAAAAGGATCTTGCTGTGATTTATGTCATAGAGTATTCTGCCTATGTTTTCCTCTAAGAGTTTGATAGCTTCTGGCCTTACATTTAGGTCTTTAATCCATTTTGAGCTTATTTTGGTGTATGGTGTTAGGGAATGATCTAATCTCATACTTTTACATGTCCCTGTCCAGTTTTCCCAGCACCACTTATTGAAGAGGCTGTCCTTTCTCCACTGTACATTCCTGCCTCCTTTCTCAAAGATAGGTTGACCATATGTGCGTGGGTTTATCTCTGGGCTTTCTATCCTGTTCCATTGATCTATCTTTCTGTTTTTGTGTCAGTACCACACTGTCTTGATTACTGTAGCTTTGTAGTATAGTCTGAAGTCAGGGAGGCTGATTCCTCCAGCTCCGTTTTTTTGTTCTCAAGATTGCTTTGGCTATTCGGGGTCTTTTGTGTTTCCAAACAAATTGTGAAATTTTTTGTTCTAGTTCTGTGAAAAATGCCAGTGGTAGTTTGAAAGGGATTGCATTGAATCTGTAGATTGCTTTGGCTAGTAGAGTCATTTTCACAATATTGATTCTTCCAATCCAGGAGCATGGTATATCTCTCCATCTATTTGTATCATCTTAATTTCTTTCATCAGTGTCTTATAATTTTCTGCGTACAGTTCTTTTGTCTCCTTAGGTAGGTTTATTCCTAGATATTTTATTCTTTTTGTTGCAATGGTAAATGGGAGTGTTTTCTTTATTTCACTTTCAGATTTTTCATCATTAGTGTACAGGAATGACAGAGATTTCTGTGCATTAATTTTGTATCCTGCTACTTTACCAAATTCATTGATTAGCTCTAGTAGTTTTCTGGAAGCATCTTTAGGATTCTCTATGTATAGTATCATGTCATCTGCAAACAGTGACAGCTTTACTTCTTCTTTTCCAATTTGGATTCCTTTTATTTCCTTTTCTTCTCTGATTGCTGTGGCTAAAGCTTCCAAAACTAAGTTGAATAAGAGTGGTGAGATTGGGCAGCCTTGTCTTGTTTCTGATCTTAGTGGAAATGGTTTCAG
The DNA here is from genome assembly GCF_964341445.2 of Mesoplodon mirus. Taxonomy (NCBI): domain Eukaryota; kingdom Metazoa; phylum Chordata; class Mammalia; order Artiodactyla; family Ziphiidae; genus Mesoplodon; species Mesoplodon mirus. The sequence continues at coordinate 78,225,265 of NC_138980.1, forward strand.
TTTTTCACCAGTGAAGACAATGTTGGCTGTGGGTTTGTCATATATGACCTTTATTATGTTGAGAAAAGTTCCCTCTATGCCTACTTTCTGCAGGGTTTTTATCCTAAATGCGTGTTGAATTTTGTCAAAAGCTTTCTCTGCATCTATTGAGATGATCATATGGTTTTTCTTCTTCGATTTGTTAATATGGTGTATCACATTGATTGATTTGCATATACTGAAGAATCTTTGCATTCCTGGAATAAACCCCACTTGATCATGGTGTATGATCCTTTTAATGTGCTGTTGGATTCTGTTTGCTAGTATTTTGTTGAGGATTTTTGCATCTATGTTCATCAGTGATATTGGCCTGTAGTTTTCTTTCTTTGTGACATCCTTGTCTGCTTTTGGTATCAAGGTGATGGTGGCCCCGTAGAATAAGTTTGGGAGTGTTCCTCCCTCTGCTATATTTTGGAAGAGTTTGAGAAGGATAGGTGTTAGCTCTTCTCTAAATGTTTGAGAGAATTCGCCTGTGAAGCCATCCTGTCCTGGGCTTTTGTTTGTTGGAAGATTTTTAATCACAGTTTCAATTTCAGTGCTTGGCAGGTTGTGCATTTCTAAGAATTTGTCCATTTCTTTCAGGCTGTCCATTTTATTGGCATAGAGTTTCTTGTAGTAATCTCTCATGATCTTTTGTATTTCTGCAGTGTCAGTTGTTACTTCTCCTTTTTCATTTCTAATTCTATTGATTTGAGTCTTCTCCCTTTTTTTCTTGATGAGTCTGGCTAATGGTTTATCAATTTTGTTTATCCTCTCAAAGAACCAGCTTTTAGTTTTATTGATCTTTGCTATCATTTCCTTCATTTCTTTTTCATTTATTTCTGATCTGATCTTTATGATTTCTTTCCTTCTGCTAACTTTGGGGTTTTTTTGTTCTTCTTTCTCTAATTGCTTTAGGTGCAGGGTCAGGTTGTTTACTCTACATGTTTCCTGTTTCTTAAGGTGGGATTGTATTGCTATAAACTTCCCCCTTAGAACTGCTTTTGCTGCGTCCCATAGGTTTTGGGTCGTCGTGTCTCCATTGTCATTTGTTTCTAGGTATTTTTTAATTTCCTCTTTGATTTCTTCAGTGATCACTTCGTTATTGAGTAGTGTATTGTTTAGCCTCCATGTGTTTGTATTTTTTACAGATCTTTTCCTGTAATTGATGTCTAGTCTCATAGCATTGTGGTCGGAAAAGATACTTGATACAATTTCAATTTTCTTAAATTTACCAAGGCTTGATTTGTGATCCAAGATATGATCTATCCTGGAGAATGTTCCATGAGCACTTGAGAAAAATGTGTATTCTGTTGTTTTTGGATGGAATGTCCTATAAATATCTATTAAGTCCATCTTGTGTAATGTATCATTTAAAGCTTGTGTTTCCTTATTTATTTTCATTTTGGATGATCTGTCCATTGGTGAAAGTGGGGTGTTAAAGTCCCCTACTATGAGTGTGTTACTGTCGATTTCCCCTTTTATGGCTGTTAGTATTTGCCTTATGTATTGAGGTGCTCCTATGTTGGGTGCATAAATATTTACAATTGTTATATCTTCTTCTTGGATTGATCCCTTGATCATTATGTAGTGTCCTTCTTTGTCTCTTCTAATAGTCTTTATTTTAAAGTCTATTTTATCTGATATAAGAATTGCTACTCCAGCTTTCTTTTGATTTCCATTTGCATGGAATATCTTTTTCCATCCCCTTACTTTCAGTCTGTATGTGTCTCTAGGTCTGAAGTGGGTGTCTTGTAGACAGCATATATATGGCTCTTGTTCTTGTATCCATTCAGGCAATCTGTGTCTTTTGGTGGGAGCATTTAGTCCATTTACATTTAAGGTAATTATTGATATGTATGTTACTATTCCCATTTCCTTAATTGTTTTGGGTTCGTTATTGTAGGTATTTTTCTTCTGTTGTGTTTCTTGCCTAGAGAAGTTCCTTTAGCATTTGTTGTAAAGCTGGTTTGGTGGTGCTGAACTCTCTCAGCTTTTGCTTGTCTGTAAAGGTTTTAATTTCTCCATCAAATCTGAATGAGATCCTTGCTGGGTAGAGTAATCTTGGTTGCAGGTTTTTCTCCTTCATCACTTTAATTATGTCCTGCCACTCCCTTCTGGCTTGTAGAGTTTCTGCTGAGAGATCAGCTGTTATCCTGATGGGGATTCCCTTGTGTGTTATTTGTTGTTTTTGCCTTGCTGCTTTTAATATGATTTCCTTGTGTTTAATTTTTGACAGTTTGATTAATATGTGTCTTGGCATATTTCTCCTTGGATTTATTCTGTATGGGACTCTCTGTGCCTCCTGGACTTGATTAACTATTTCCTTTCCCATATTAGGCAAGTTTTCAACTATAATCTCTTCAAATATTTTCTCAGTCCCTTTCTTTTTCTCTTCTTCTTCTGGAACCCCTATAATTCGAATGTTGGTGTGTTTAATGTTGTCCCAGAGGTCGCTGAGACTGTCCTCTGTTCTTTTCATTCTTTTTTCTTTATTTTGCTCTGCATCAGTTATTTCCACTATTTTATCTTCCACCTCACTTATCCATTCCTCTGCCTCAGTTATTCTGCTATTGATCCCATCTAGAGTATTTTTCATTTCATTTATTGTGTTTTTAATTGATGCTTGATTCATCTTTAGTTCTTCTAGGTCCTTGTTAACTGTTTCTTGCATTTTGTCTATTCTATTTCCAAGATTTTGGATCTTGGAAATAGAATCTTGGATCATCTTTACTATCATTATTCTGAATTCTTTTTCAGGTAGACTGCCTATTACCTCTTCATTTGTTAGGTCTGGTAGGTTTTTATCTTGCTCCTTCTCCTGCTGTGTGTTTTCCTCTCTTCTCATTTTGCTTATCTTACTGTGTTTGGGGTCTCCTTTTTGTAGGCTGCAGATTCGTAGTTCCCGTTGTTTTTGGTGTCTGTCCCCAGTGGCTAAGGTTGTTTCAGTAGGTTGTGTAGGCTTCCTGGTGGGGGGGACTAGTGCCTGTGTTCTGGTGGTTGAGGCTCGATCTTGTCTTTCTGGTGGACAGGTCCACGTCTGGTTGTGTGTTTTGGGGTGCCTGTGGCCTTATTATATTTTTAGGCAGCCTCTCTGCTAATGTGTGGGGTTGTGTTCCTGTCTTGCTAGTTGCTTGGCATAGGGTGACCAGCACTGTAGCTTGCTGGTCGTTGACTGAAGCTGGGTGTTGGTGTTGAGATGGAGTTCTCTGGGAGATTTTCGCCACTTGATATTATGTGGAGCTGGGAGGTCTCTTGTGGACCCGTGTCCTGAAGTTGGCTCTCCCACTTCAGAGGCACAGCACTGACTCCTGGCTGCAGCACCAAGAGCCTTTCATCTACCCGGCTTAGAATAAAAGGGAGAAAAAGTAGAAAGAAAGAATTAGTAGAAGAAAGAAAGAGAGAGAGAAAGAAAGGAAGAAGGAAAGGAAGGAAGGAAGAAAGAAAGAAGGAAGGAAAGGAGGGACGGAGGGAGGGAGGAAGGACAGAAAGAAAGAAAGAAAGGAGGGAGGGAGGAAGGACAGAAAGAAAGAAAGAAAGAAAGAAAGGAGGGAGGGAGGAAGGAAAGAAAAAGAAAGAGTGAAAGAAAGAAGGGAGGGAGGGAGGAAGGAAAGAAAGAAAAAAGAAAGAAGGAAAGAAAGACAGGAGGAAGGGAGGGAGGAAGGAAAGAAAGAGAAAGAAAGAAAAAAGAAAGAAGGAAAGAAGGAAAGAAAGACAGGAGGGAGGGAGGGAGGATGGGAAGGTAGGAAGAAAAGAAAGAGAGAAAGAAAGAAAGGGGTGGAGGGAGGGAGGGAGGATGGGAAGGTAGGAAGAAAAGAAAGAGAGAAAATAAAGTAAAATAGAATAAAGTATAAAATATAGTAGCGTTATTAAAATAAAAAAGTAATTATTGAAAAAAGAAAACGGACAGATAGAACCCTGGGACATATGGTGGAAGCAAAGCTACACAGAGAAAATCTCACACAGAAGCATACACATACACATTCACAAAAAGAGAACAGGGGGAAAAAATCTTAAATCTTGCTCTCAAAGTCCACCTCCTCAATTTGGGATGCTTCGCTGTCCATTCATGCACTCCACAGACGCAGGGCACATCAAGCGGACCGTGAAGCTTTAATCCGCTGCCTCCGAGGCTGCACAGAGAGATTTCCCTGTCTCTTCTCTGCTCTCACAGCTCCCGGGTCTCAGCCTTGGACCTGGCCCCGCCTCTGCCCGTAGGTTGCTGGAGAGCGTCCGTTCTTCGCTCAGACAGGACGGGTTTAAAGGAGCCGCTGATTCGGGGGCTCTGGCTCACTCAGGCCGAGGGGAGGGAGGGGCGCGCAGTGTGGGGCGGGCCTGCGGCGGCAGAGGCCGGCGTGACGTTGCACCATCCCGAGGCGCTCAGTGCGCTTTCCCGGGGAAGCCGTCCCTGGGTCCCGGGACCCCAGCAGTGGCGGGCTGCACAGGCTCCCCGGAAGAGGGGGTGGACAGTGACCTGCGCTCGCACACAGGCCTTGTGGCGGCGGCAGCAGCCCCAGCGTCCCACACCCGTCTCCGGGGTCCGCGCCTTTAGCCGCGGCTCGCGCCCATCTCTGGAGCTTCTTTAAGCAGCGCTCTTAATGCCCTCTCCTCGCGCACCAGGAAACAAAAGGGAAGAAAAAGTCTCTTGCCTCTTCCGCAGCTCCAGACTTTTTCCCCGGACTCCCTCCGGGCTAGCCGTGGTGCACTAACCCCTTCAGGCTCTCTTCCTGCTGCCAGCCCCAGCCCTCTCCCTGCGCTCCGACTGAAACCCGATACCCGATACCCGATACCCCAGCCTCAGCTCCCAGCCCCGCCCGCCCCGGCCGAGCAGACAAGCCTCTCAGGCTGGTGTGTGCCTGAGGGCACCGATCCTCTGTGCCGGAATCTCTCCGCTTTGCCCTCCACACCCCTGTTGCTGTGCTCTCCTCCGCTACTCCGAAGCTTTCCCCCTCCACCACCTGCAGTCTCCGCCCGCGAAGGGGCTTGTAGTGTGTAGAAACCTTTCCTCCTTCACGGCTCCCTCCCACTGGTGCAGGTCCCATCCCTATTCTTTTGTCTCTGTTTTTTCTTTTGCCCTACCAGGTACTGGGGAGTTTCTTGCCTTTTGGGAAGTCTGAGGTCTTCTGCCAGCGTTCAGTAGGTGTTCTGTAGGAGTTGTTCCACATGTAGATATATTTCTGTTGTATTTGTGGGGAGAAATGTGATCACCACATCTTACTCTTCCACCATCTTGAAGGTCTCCTTTTAGTGGATTTTTATGTGTCTCTGTGTCTTGAAGACAAAACCAACAACTGATTTTTCACATTGGCCTAAGGCGATCTTCCCTGCTCTAAGCAGGCAGCCAGGGAGTGCAGGTCACTTCTATCACCTAACATTAAAGAGAAAAGAAGTGAGAGCGTAAGGCAGAAGGATTGGATGAGATCAAAAACACGATAGGGGCCTGGCGAGCAATCCTTGGCAGGGGCCCCAGAGCAGCTTCAGAACAGGGACAGAGCCCAGGAGGAGCACTTCCTTCTTCAGGTTAAAAAAGAAAAGCCAGCTGTCCTCTAAGAGGTGGTCTATTCATCCTGTGCATCATTAGGTCATTTATTTGAAAATTGTAGGTAGTAATAAAAACAATAATCATTTTCTTAACACCTAGATGAATGAGCTTCTCCCTGCATCACCCTCTGCACCCCTGGGTCATATTAATATTAGCTTGTGTGTGGGTAGTCTCCCAGAAAGTTTCAGTCTTGGTGAAAGCTCGAACAACCCATGGCCTTTCTAAAATTTCTTATATGTTTCCCATCTACTTTTGTTCTCTCGGCCCACACTTATCTTTAATGGAAAATAAAGGGTAATCACCATATAGGCCAGGAAGCAGCATTCTTCCTCATAACCATAATTATTCTGGAATTAGCACAACCTTTCTGTCATAGAATCCAAAAGTGGCTTCATGTTTTCCCTGCCCTTTAGAACTCAGCAGTTCTTCGCGTCAATGATACTGTGCAAGTTTCCAAAGCACTCCACGCTATCAGTCTAGCTGGCTTTCCTTGAGGAAGCTGACACGTCTAGCCTTCTCTTTTCAGTCTGCCAGCCCGGGAAACCTTGGACTTGGGCAGGATTTGCCTAAGATGTCCAGGTTTGTTACTATGAACCGTTTTCTGTGTAAAATTTTCTAGACGCTTATACAACATGTAATAAGACCATGGTTCTTTGAACTCTGAGCAGGTGTATGATTTTATAGCTCAATATTTTAAGATAGAGTTTGTTTTAATCTTCCAGTTAAGCCTCTTTATGCAAACAGAGCTGCCAAGAGAACAAATGCAATTCACTTGCAAGTTTTTTTGTCTAGTTAACAGTAAGTACGCAAATCAGTTTCCTGTTCACACAAAGGATTTTCTTGTGTTTAAAATCTTTGACCAAGGGGACGTTGGCTTGGGTATTTATAAGGAATTCACAGCGTTTATTATCTATAGTGCTCTGTGCACCAGGATGTGAAGAGACTTAGTAAGCAGCTGGTAAGTACCAAACAAATATACTGCCAGCACGGAGCTTTTAAAAAGGACCTTGTATTGTGCGGCAAGAAGACATCACAAGGGTCTGCATGGAAACAGGGCTTCAGTGCAGTGAAAGGTATCAGGAAGTTGGAGGCAGCACAGAGGAAAGGAAAAGGGAAGCTTCATTGTCAAGATAAAATTAAGACAAGGGTTTGCAAAAGGTCCATTTCCTTCAGGTTTTCTGTTCAAGGTTTTCCTGTACTTTTCTTTTTTTTCTGTCATGTATTTCTTCCTTTTTCTTTAAGAAACATGAAAACATTCACATTAATAAGTATTTCCAAAGAGGTTCCTGAGTCTTAAGGTCATGGCAGGTTTGAATTATCTTTGGAAACAAACTGTCTGCAGTGTTCACAGTGGCAGCCCGGTAGCTGAGGCCCTGCATGCTGTGGGAGGGATGGTACCTTGGGAGCATTGCTGATGTACCCTTCACACAACACAGTGATACTTTACTGTAGTGATGTAACCCCTCACCCCAACGTATTTTTGGGGAGGGTGGACTCCCCAATGTATTAATTGATGTGCTTTGTCCTTTTTGTCAGGCTGTTTAAATCTCGTCTCTTCACTTGGTTACCCAAAGATTTTTCCCTTCAGCCCAAATAAGTTAGACATAAGTTGCACATTGCTTTAGGGAAGGGAAGACGTTATGAAACCTGAATAACAAAGGTGGCGCATTCTTGGTTCTTAGGTTCAAAATCGCTGGTTTAGATAGAAGACAGAAAAATTTACAAGCATCCTTGAAGAACCAGTTTCTCTTGTGGTCAAGTCTGTGAGAATGTGGACATGAGGAAATCCCCTGTTAAGTGTGCAGTTTGGAAAATAGAAACGTACGACCAGGATTTGGACCATGGGTCAGCAATTCTCAGGGAAATGGCCCCTCCCTCCCATGCCATTCTGATGTGGCAAGTGACAGGTATTGATGAAAGCTGGTGGCACAATGTACTTAGGGAGGAGGGGCCACAGACAGTTTCTCAGTTTTATGCGCACTTGAAGTTATGAGCAAAGGCACTCAAAAGTCTCCCAAGAGCAGGTCACTGATGTAAGCTGAGGGGAGCCACTGGGTAGGCCCTGTGGCAGGACTGAGAGGTTACATCACGACCAGGGGACTGAGGCCACATGTTAGCAGATGGACAACAAGATGCTATGTGGGAGCCAGGTCAAGGTAGCAGCCCCTCCAAACACCATGGGAATAAGATAGGATGAGTCACACCTGGAGCAGAAAGCCAGCATGGGCCTGACACATAAATAGACACCTGCTGCCCACTGCTGCAGGGGTGCCATCTGCTTACATCCTCTCAGAGCTTATTAGCATCAACCCCAGGATAAGAATAAAGAAGAAACAATCCTAAACAGACTGAGTTTTTTTTCCTATTAAATTTTTTATTCGAGATCATTACAGATTCACATGCTGTTGTAAGAAATAATACAGAGATTCTGTATGTTCTTTACCCAATCTCCCCAATGGTGATGCCTTGCAAAATTGCAGTATAATATCACAACCAGGATATTGACATTGATTCAGTCAAGGTACATAACATTTCCATCACCATACGGATCTTCATGTTGCCCTATTATAACCACATGCACTTTCCTCCCTGACCCTTAACATCTGGCAACCACTAATCTGTTCTCCATCTCTATAATTTTGCTGTTCTGAGAAAGTCTTTATTTCTCCTTTAATCTTTGAGGAATTATATCACTGATATAAAATTCTAGGTTGATGGCTTTTTTCTTTCAACACTTTAAATATTTAACTTTCTTTGTACTTGCATGGTTTCTGATAAGAAGTCCACTATAATTCTTATCCTTATTTCTTTATAGGTAAGGTGTTTTTTTCCCTCTGGCTTTATTAAAGATTTTCTCTGTATCTGCTTTTTGAAGTTCGAATATGATATGCACAAGTGTGTGTGTTTTGCATTTAACCTGCTTGGTATATTCTGAGCTTCCTGGATCTGTGATTTGTTGTCTATCATTAACTTTGAAAGTTCTCAGTCATTATTACCTCAAATATTTCCAAATTGTTTAGCTATTCTTGTTCCTTTGCTTTTACATACAAATTTTAGAATAATCTTTTCTATATATACAAAAATATTTCTCAGATTTTATAGGAATTGTGTTAAAACTTTATATTATTTTGGGGAGAGTTGATGTCTTTACTATACTGAGTCTTCCAATCTGTGAACACAATATGCCTCTCCATTTATTTAGATCTTTGATTTCTTTTATTATCATTTTACAATATTCAGTATACAAGCCCTGTACATGTTTTATTAGATTTACACAAGCATTTTTTTTAAGATGTTGGGGGTAGGAGTTTATTAATTAATTAATTTATTTTTGCATGTTGCGTCTTCATTTCTGTGCGAGGGCTTTCTCTAGTTGTGGCAAGCGGGGGCCACTCTTCATCACGGTGCACAGGCCTCTCACTATCATGGCCTCTTTTGTTGCGGAGGACAGGCTCCAGACGTGCAGGCTCAGTAGTTGTGGCTCACGGGCCTAGTCGCTCCGCAGCATGTGGGATCTTCCCAGACCAGGGCTCGAACCCGTGTCCCCTGCATTAGCAGGCAGATTCTCAACCACTGCACCACCAGGGAAGCCCTAGCATTTTTTTTTAATTAAAGAAATAAGGTGATTGAAAATGGTAATGCATTTTTTATTGCAGTGTTTTAATTACATATTCATTGCTACTACATAGAAATACAATTAATTTTTGTATTTTTATCTTGTATCCTGAGACCTTGCTGAACTCACTTATTATTCCTGTAAGTATTTTTCTAGATCCTTGGGATTTTCTACAAATCTGTAATTTGGGACAGTTTTATTTTTTCCTTTCCAATCTGTATGCCTTTTATTTCCTTTTTTTGCCTTATTGCACTGGCTATGACTTCCATCACTGTGCTGAGTAAGAGTGGTGAGACTGGACATCACTGCTTTGTTCTCAATATTAAGGGGAAAATATTCAGTCTTTTGTCATTAACTGTAATGTTACCTGTAAGTTTTTGTAGGTGCTCTTCATCAAGACAATAAGTTCATGAGGGAATAAGTTGAACAAATTTTTCTCTACCACTATTTCTCTGAGAATTTTAAAATTATGAAAGGGTATTGAATTTTGTCAGATACTTTTTGTGTATCTGTTGATGTGTCATGTGATTTTTCTTCTTTAGCTTGTTAATATGGTAGATTACATTGATTTAGTTTTGAGTATTGCACTAGTCTTGCATCTCTGGAATAAACCTCTCTAGGTCATGATGTATAATTATTTCTCATTATTGCTGAATACTATATTGCTAAGATCTTGTTAAAGTTTTTTGAGTCTATATTTATGAGGGATATTGGTCTTAGTTTTCTTTATCTGGTTTTGACATCAAGGTAATACTAACTTTATAAAATGAGTTGGAAAGTATTCTCTCCTTGTGATAATTAATTTTGTGTGTCAACTTGGCTAGGCCATGGCACCCAGATGTTTGGTTAAACATTATTCTAGATATTTCTGTGAAAATATTTTTTAAATGAAATTAACATTTAAATCAGCTGAGTTTGAAAGCAGATTACCATCTATGTTATGGGTGAGTCCCATCTAAGCAGTTGAAGACCTTAATAGAAAAAGACTGACTTCCCTTGAAGGAAGGGGAATTCTGTCAACACACTGCCTTTGAACTTAAACTACAAGTGATCCTTCTGTGGGTCTCCAGCCTACTGTGCAGATTTTGGACTTACCAGTCCCTATACTCACATGTGCCAATTCCTTAAAATAAATCTCTCTTCCTCACTCGTTCTTTCTGTCTCCATGAATGTATGCACACACACACATCTATCTATCTATCTATACACACACACACACATACACACACACACTACTGGTTCTGTTTCTCTGGAAAACCCTGTCTAATACATTTCTCTTCTATATTCTGGAAGAGATTACCTAAAATTAGTATTAATACTTCTTTTAAATATTTAGAATTCACTGGTAAAATTGTTGGGCCTGGAGATTTATTTTTTGTTTTAAAATTATTAATTCAGTTTCCTTAATATTTGTAGCACTATTCAAATTATCTATTTTATATAGACTGAGTTGTAGTGGTCTGAGCTTTTTTAAGGAATTGGTTCATTTCTTCTAAATCATCAAATTCCAGTGTGCAGATTCTCTTATTATCCTTCCCAGGAACTGTTTTGTTCCTGATATAACATTCTGTGTCTCCTTTCTTTTTTCTTTTCAGACTTGTGGAAGTTGTCAATTATATTGATCTATTCAAAAAACCATCTCTTTTATTGGTTTTTTTAGAAATTTTATTCTTCTCTTGTTAAATGGAATGTTCTGTGAGTGTTGATTAGATACTGTTGGTTAATGGTGTTGTTGAGTTCTTCTATATCATTGCTGATTTTCTTTCTTGTTGTTCTATCAATTGTGGAGAGAGGGGTTTTAAAAATCTTCAACTACAATTATGAATGTCTGTTTCCCTTTCAGTTCTATCATGTTTTACTTCACATATTTTGCAGCTCTGTTGTATATGCCAATATATATAGCATTGCTATATCTTCTTGGTGGACTCTTTTATTACAATATAATGTCCCTCTCTATCTCCGGTAATTTTCCTTGCTCCGAAGTCTACTTTATCTGATATTAATATAGCCACTACTTCTTTCCTTTGAGCAGTGTTTGTATAATATATCTTTTTACATTTTTAAGTTTTCAACCTGCCTATATTATTATATTTGAACTGGTTTTCTCAGAGGCAGCATATAGTTCAGTCATGTTCTAAATCTGCTCTTCCATTCCCTGTGTTTTAATGGTATATTTATATCATTTATATTTATATGGAACTGTTACTATGTTAGAGTTTAACACTATTTTATTTTTAAATTTGCTCTTTGTTTACTTATTTCTCTATTTTCTGTTTTTCTGCTTTCTTTTGGGTTATTTGGGCATTTTAAAAAAATCTATTTTGATTCATCTGTCTCTCTTTGTATAGCATTTTTAGTGGTTACTGTAGATATTACATTATATATACATTACTTATTAAAGTCTCTTATTTGCTATGGGAAAGAATTGCACATTTTCAAATGTATTTGAAATGATAGTTCTCTCAGTCATGTGTACTGCTTTCAAGGTGAAAGGTATGTCGGTGCCATTTCATTATACAACTGACTATAATTCTGTAAAATTCTTTAAAAAATGTAACAGAATGAAGAATCTCATAACAAGCTCTCAAACTGGGAGCAAAATTAAATTGTTTATTTTATAAAGCTGCCATAATGTTCCCTTTGTTCCAACACTACTTAGATCATCAGGAAGAATGAGGACTCATCCATGAGCATCTAATATATATAAGACATGTGCTTTACCAAGTTATCTAACTTTAGGGCAAATTCTAATCAACTTCATTTTGGGGAAAATTCCACCAAACTCATCTTAAAACAAACCTTTTAGTGTAACTAGTACTAGCTGGCAATACACAAAACATTTAACTCTCTCATTTCCTTGATCTGGGAAAGTGATAAGCAGTTCAGATTGGAAGTTCCCTGTTCAGTGTTTAATGATTATAATTAATTGTACCTACAGTTAGGGGTGAGAACAGCAGACTGAGGTGCTGAGTCACCAGCAAGGTGGGATTTCCATAAGTTTCTTGGAGAGCAGAACCCAATGGAATGTTGGCCTCAGCAAGAATTTTTGGGTAGAGGTGTGGAGTCTTTGTGATTTGCATTTTTAATGGAGACTTTAAACAGTAGGGCTCATGTGAATCTCAATTTGCAAACTCAAGTCTGCACAAATTCCTTTCTTTATTTTCTATAAATTATTTGAATAGTGACTCTGAGTCCCTATCCCACGAAGGAGGCAGGAAGTTTGACTCATTTTGAGGCTTCCCTTCCCCTGGCTTCATGCCAGGATTCTTGGTTCTGAGACATTTCTCTGTCATTTGCTGATACTGAGTCCCCTGTCTTCCCAGTCAGCTTGGTCCCCTCAAGTCTGCTGCTTGTCCACATTGAAGACACACATGGGTATGAAACTCATGGCAGGGCTTGAAATCCTGGTCCTCAGAATCCAACCTGCCTGGTGTTCCATGTGGCTGATCCCTCTGAGATCCTGCTGCATCCCTAAAGCAAGGGCAGGGAGAAGGGACAGGTTCTTCTTGCTGATGGGGCACACATGCCTCTCTTGATCTCCCCTCAGGGGTGGAGGGAATCCCTCCCTGTCTCCTCACACTCCCCTCAGAGACACTTTCTCAACCGTTCTTTCTGCAATGGACTTAAGCTTTGGAAACAAAAGCATAGAAAGAAAGTCTCTCATGGCTAGCTTCTCCATTTGTTTTTACACAAAACTCCTGGGTTCTAGACAACAGAGCAGAGAGCAAGCTACATTTTTAATGTGGGAGTAGAATGAGATAAATACAGGGAGAAAATGCATTAATAATCTGAAAAAGCATTCTGTTACAGGGTAGTAAAAGACATATGAGCTTATTTTTTAGCCATAACCTGGTGAGATTTGGCAATCCCTGGGTAACATATTTTCATTGTGATGTCAATTTGAGAATGAATCTGTGTAAAAGTGTCTGTATCATAAGGAGTCAAACTGGAGTAAGAACATCACACTCAAGCCTAGCTCTGAAACTTACTAGCTGTATGACTTCAGGCAATTCATTTAATTTGCTCTAGACAAGGGGTCAGCAATTTTTTTCCATCAAGGCCTAGATATTTTGGCTTGCTGGCTATAGGTCTCTGTTACAACTATTCAACCTTGCCACCATAGCAGGAAGACAGACCAGAGACAATACCTACACAATGAGCATGGCTGTGTTCAGATAAAACTTACCTTATAGACAGTGAAATTTGAATTTCATATAATTTTTGTGTCATGAATATGATTTTTTTTGTTCAACCTTTTAAAAACATAAAAACCACCCTAAGCTCACCAGCCACACAAAAACAGGTGGCAAGCCTGATTTGGCCTGTAGCTATAGTTTGCTGACCCCTGTTCTGGACTCTACAAGTCTAGCTCTAACGTTTGGAGGTCAGTTTTCCCATCTGTAAATAGGAAACACAGGGTTGTCAGTCAAGCAGACGCATAATTTTTTTTTTTTTTTTTTTTTTTTTTTTTTTTTTTTTTTGCGGTACCTGGGCTTCTCATTGTTGTGGCCTCTCCTGTTGCGGAGCACAGGCTCCGGATGCGCAGGCTCAGCGGCCATGGCTCACGGGCCCAGCCGCTCCGCTGCATGTGGGATCTTCCCGGACAGGGGTACGAACCCGTGTCCCCTGCATCGGCAGGCGGACTCTCAACCACTGCACCACCAGGGAAGCCCCAGAGGCATAATTTTTAATTCTGCTTTATAAATTTAAGGCATTACTACTAAATATGCTAAATGTGCTAAGGAGACCTAATGCCTAAGTTTTCATCTAAATAGGAGAAAAAAGTAACTAGAAATAGAACGAACAATTTTTGCAGATGTCCGTTGATTGTCTTTGCTTCTCCATCTGCATGAAATAGAACTGATGCCACTGGATGCAAAGGGGAGTTTTGTAGATGAAATAAGTAGAACGTCTGTGTTGGATTTCTTCCTTTAGAAAATACCAGTTCTGTTAGTCATCATTTACCTACTTACTTGAGCTTTGTGGTGTGGGTCAAATGAGTTTTTTCTGTCAGAATTCCCTTCTATACAGCACACACATTAAGAAAGAAATAGAGAACAAAGGTATGGATAGCAAGGGGGGAAGAGGGGGGTGGGATGAATTGGGAGATTGGGGTTGACATATATACACTGCTATGTATAAGATAGATAACTAATGAGAACCTACTGCATAGCACAGGGAACTCTACTCAATGCTCTGTGGTGACCTAAATAGGAAGGAAATCCAAAAAAAGAGGGATATAGTATACGTATAGCTGATTCACTGCTGTACAGCAGAAACTAACACAGCATTGTAAAGCAACTATACTCCAATAAAAATTGATTAAAAAAACCCCAGAGATTTAGAAACTGTCCTGAACTGATGAGGAAGCTGCAGTGAACTCTTGGTTACTTTCTTTAGGTCTTTATTGTGCTGCCTCTGTCATGCATATGGGAATATGCATTACCACTGAATACAAAATGGAACTGAAATAAAATAATCTATTTGAAAATGTTTTAATTAACAATTGAATGTAGGATGTAATGTACTCATTTTGTCTAAAAGTTTTTATCTAAAAATTTATTTTGAATATATATATATATATATATATATATATATGACTATAAATCAAAACTCAACACATTGAAATTTATGGTAACAACATACCAAACTGGACCTGGCGTAAGCATTGTATTCCAGGCAGAGATTCCAAACCATTTATCTACAGGGCAAGGCAGTTAAGATAAATGTCTTAAGCAGCCTGGTATAAGACAGTAGGAAATGGTGTGACCCAGGGCAAACTGTAGAGTGCGGCCCCACTCTTCTTAAAAGCAATTACTTTAAAATAAAACACAATGAACAAACCAAAGCCAAAACACAGTTTTGACCAAACCAATTAATTTGATCAGTTGAATCTGGACAGCTTTTTGACTCCTCTTGTGGAATAAACTTGAGAAAGAAGGTACCCATGGAAAATTGTTTTTCCTTTAAATGGAAATGAGGGCTGACCTGAGAAAGATGTGTAGACAATGAATGTCTTTGTTATATAACTGCCTAGAGGTGGTGAGTGTTGTGAAAGTTATACTGGCCTGGGGGACGCGGGCCCTGGTTCTGGCATTTCCTAGTTATAAGCCTGGGATTAATTACCTAGCTAAAACCTATCTCATGAAAATTAAATAAAATAATCTATTTGAAAATGTTTAGATAACTATAAATTGCTATGTAAATATTAGTTATACTCCTATATACATAACTGTTGGCTAACAAATGCAGGTCCCTAGCAAGATAATAGGGCATCCACTATAACTGTTTATTGTTTCTTTCACTGTCACCATACCAACTTCATTCAAATAGGAGCTATGCAGTAAGGCACACCTTGGCTTCCCTGGTAGCGCAGTGGTTGGGAGTCTGCCTGCCAATGCAGGGGACGTTGAGTTTGGGCCTTAGTCTGGGAGGATCCCACAGGCCGCGGAGCAACTAAGCCTGTGCACCACGACTGCTGAGCCTGCACTCTAGAGCCCATAAGCCACAACTACTGAGCCCATGTGCCACAACTACTAAAGCTCGCACGCCTAGAGCCCGTGCTCTGCAACAAGAGAAGCCAACGCCGTGAGAAACCTATGCACCACAACTAAGAGTAGCCCCTGCTCGCCACAACCAGAGAAAGCCTGCACACAGCAACGAAGACTCAATGCAGCCAAAAATAAAATAAATAAAATAAAATAAATTTATAAAAAAAAATAAGGCACACCTTTTTAGTACAGGACCAAAGATTATATTATCAGCTTTTTTCTTTTAACTAGAACTCACTGTTATTATTGTTTGGACCCCATATGACAAAGAGCTGGTGCTAGGCTAACTCCTTCTCTCCCCTTCAGCTGTCATCTTTTGCCTGTGATAACATCATTCTTTGAAAAATGTGACATCAGACAATAAACTTTTGTTTAAGCTTATTTGTGACTTTTAAGAAAATGGATTCAAGAGTTATTAGACAATACATCATGTGAGTTTTTTCACCCAAGAACAAGAGATTGGGTATTATTGGATTTGAGCACTAAGGGTCATTCTTGTTGAATAAAAAGCAAACTTAAACCTTTGGGATGGAAATGGTCAGACAATTCATTAGGTGTCATCTTGCCACAGCTTCATGTTTTTGGGAATGTACTGAGTATCTAACTCAGATGCTCAATTTCTCTGGGAACCTGATAAGAACTGTCTTTAGTGGTTTTTGTTTGTTTGTTTGTTTTACCATAAAAGACCTAATTTCATTAGGTATGGGAAATCTCACGGCCAGCCCTATCTTTTGCTGTGAACTTTGTCCCAGTGTACTAGTACTTTATTTTAAAAAGGTTATTTCCTACTTGAACTTGATTTTCCTCTATGAGCAAAAAATGTTCTCTTGTATATGGGAAATCTTAACAGAAGATTTTGTTGTAATAGCAGGGGAGAAATTATAGTAATACTTTATCCTTTATAAATTACTTTTTTCTTTTTTTGTCTAATTTTTTCAAATTATGAGTTGAATTTTTGAATCTCAAGCTGATTTTCCAAGTCCTTTAAATATGTTTCTTTTCTTATGTCTTTTGGAATAGTTTTGTCTCTGCAGCCCCCATACTTGATAATTGCCAAATAAATATTATTTTGACTTAGGCCTGCAACATTCATCAGCACTTCTCTATTTATTGCATTAAAGCAAATAAATACTTCAGTGTAATACTTCTTTACTTCAGTGTAATGTAGAAGTAAATGATTGGGTTTGGGGATAAGCAGAGAGTGTAAAAGATAACTAAAACTTGACTGAATTCATTCTTTCCCAGAAATGCATTTAGGCAAAAATATTATAGTTTCTTTGCTTTTGCTGAACTTCATTGAAACCTAAGGCACCCCCTTCACATTTCCGGGTCAGTTTCTCCAGTGACTTACTTTTCTGCTAGTCTTTAACAAGTCTATTACTATGATTTCAGCTTGTCATGCACGTAATAATGAAATTAAATTGTTAAAAAATCCAACATTTATTTAAATTGATTAGCCACACCGCACGTTCAACTTAACTTCCTCCCTGAAAAAAGTTAATGACTGGTGAAAAAGGAGAATTAAAACTCTGCATATATTTCTGTAAATGTTTTTAGACTATTAGGGAGTGGCTTTTGTTACTTGTTAAATAGTTTAAAATTTTAATTTCCAATTATTTTGAACCAGGTATATTACCTGATGATTACCTACATTTTCTTTAAGAATAAGGGCATCAGCATGCTGTCTTGTGATATTTACAACAGATATTTTAAAGATCAGTAAACTGTTTCAGCAATCCAACTGGCTCTTAGAAAATGAGACTTTGGCTTTACAGTGTGGGCTATAGTCTGATTTGTAGTTTGTCTGAACCAGGTATTTGGCACAATCTGAAGTTTACTACCCAGTTCTCTGGAGGAATGGCAGAAAATGGAAATGAAATTTGGGGGGCACACAATGGCATAAATGTTCAGCAGGGAATGTGAAACTTTGTACTTATAAATGTCTCAGAGGCCAGAGGCCAGTAACAACTCTTCTCACCTCCCACCTCCTCATAAAACCTGGATATCTAAAGAATTCTTGTTGCTTAGGTGTCGGTAACAGAGATTAGTCTGTTCACCTTTGGACCAAATGTCCTCCCCGATTCTGATTTGAGGATAACCTAGACCTGAGCCAAGATCAGTTTCTTGTAAAGATGGGTTTGCAGGGTAATATGACTCTTGATGCTTTCTTCTTCAGTGGCTGGTCCTTAGATATGTAGAGGTGACAGGCTCTATTAATTATTAACAGCAGCTCCAGCTCTGTTATTTTATCTCCACTGTAAGGCTACTTTCATGCTGAGGGTTGGCCAAAGCATTAGCCAGGGGAAATTGATCTAGAAGTGAACACCCTCCTATTTGGGGTGTAATGAGGTTCCCCCCCCCTCCCTGCTTTTCATCTTTCTCAGCCTCAGTATCCCATGGGATTAAGATAATCTTCGGTAAAATAAAGAAATGGAGACTTGATGATCAAAATAACACGACAAAATTGCAGAGAATAGTTTGTCTTGGAGATAGTCCACTCTTAACAAAGATTTAAAGCTTTCTCACAGTAATATGCAGTAAAAACATGGCAACTTTCATTCTTACCATGGTGTCAGATGCAATGGGCAAAACTTCAAGACTGGAACAGGGTACCCTCATCAGTACCAGAGAAACAGGAAAGACAAAGGGGATCATAAGGTTTGAAGAGGTGAGAAGGAGGGACCAGAGAGAAGGGATTTCTGAAGTGAGGGACTGATGTAGACTCCATGGAAAAGCTTCTTTTGGAACCGTGGAAAAGTGCTTCAAGTCACTTTCTGGGGTAGGTGTGTATTCATGATCATAGAGTTGTAAGTTGGTTTCATTTCTGATAATGGACTGCACCTGTACATACTTGCAGACATTTCAGGTGAAATTCCGAGGTTATGTACAAATATGGGAAGATTCTAGCTTTATATGAACATAGAACCTACTGGTAGAACCATGGTTTTATTTTGTAGTGAACCTCTAGAGTCAATATTGCAAAGCTATTATGAGTCCAAAACTCAATACTTCCTTAAAAAAAAAAAACAGGTTTAAAAACTTTGTTTTAAGGAGACTCTTTAACTGTGTCTGTGAATTCCTGAATGATAAAAGTTGTGATTTTCATGTTTTCTATTTTAAGGAGACTCTTTAACTGTGTCTGTGAATTCCTGAATGATAAAAGTTGTGATTTTCATGTTTTCTATGATATTGCTAACATCTATTATTGTGCCTGGTAGATAGAAGAGTTCTGATGAGTAGTTGTTGAACTGATTGAACTAAATCGAGAAGTAGCAATACAGTCAGACTCATGGGATAGCTATAGCTGTTTGCCTGAGTCCGCAGTACCGAGAGAGTAAGAATTAAGCAGCAAGGTCTTAAAGTTAGTACCTAGCTGGTCTTTATGGATGAGAAATAGTTCATTTGAAGGGGATGAGTGGGAGAAGAATATGAGATGAGGTCTTCTATTCCATTAATTACAGGGCAGCTTTCCTTTGCCCATCCTCTATTTTTCCTGATGTTATTTTGTGCCATCCACAGCTCCTCGGTACAATTGTAATCGTATATTTTGCTTTGATCTTAATGTTGCTCGTAAGGGAAAAATCAGTGTTATGTGTTTTCCCAAGGAGATGTTGTCCCAGGACACTTCTCCCAAAGGACTGTGGCTCTGATTCATCCATTCTTTATTTCTTTTGATTGGTTTGGTTTTACTTCATTTCTACCCTTGCTAAATGTTAATAAAATACATACCATCGAGAAATATATTCTAGAGGATACGAAAAGACAGACCTCATGGCTATTTAATCTGCTGGCAATGATTCTGCTCTCAGTACCCCAACATTCCCCAGTTTGAAGCTCACCCTCCATGACTGCTTTCTGTTCAGAGTTGAGCTGCATAATAAAATGGGATTCGTGCCACCCCTCCCTTGCAGTGTGACAAACCTCTGGTAAGAGGATAATGCTAAGTTCTTTGACCATCTCTCTAGCTTTGTGTTTTTTCCTCTCCCTCTGTTATCAGGAATGTCTGAAAACAAAGTATTCTACAGCTGTGTGGATTATGTGACAAATGTCTAAAGGGGAAACATTCAGTGTTTGCGTCTGAGGACTTCCCTTTGTTTTGTTTCCTTCCAATATGAACCTTATAGAATAGGTCAAACCCATGAACTTGAACTTGAGTTTGCCAGTGAGTCTGCTTGGGCTCTGGACTTCACCTTGACAACACTTAATAAACTTTTATTATTATTATTTTTTTACTAAGAATCTTTAAATATCCTCGTCATAGACCACAGGAGTGACGCTATTACTAAAGAAAATTGGGGCCTCTTGTAAACATTCTGGAGAGTCTTTGACCTCTGGGAAAGGATGGGCCTCCCGCTCGGCTTCCAGCTGCTGAATCTTCCTTTCCTTTTCTTCTAAAATTTCTTCCAGCTGAGTGATCTTCTCAGTCTGATGGGAAACCTGGGTCGACAACTCCACAATCAGGTTGATTTTTCGGTCACCTTCTTCCACAGGCGGGAGACCACCATAGCACTCTTCCAGTGAGCTGTCTTCTAAAGCAAACAAGAAAAGGAAAGTCTGAACAGTTTTAATTGGATTTCCCAGAACTCAAAGAAAGGGAAGATGAAAAAGCTTCATTTCTCACGTTCTTAAAAGAGAACATAGATGTTGCGTCATCTGGCCAGATATACTGAGAACGGAATCTGGACCAGTGTGGGGAAAGACTCCGGGTGCTCATGAAAAGAAATCTTAGAAGCCTCTGGAGAGGGAGGAGAATCAGTCTTTGCCAACTCTTGTTTATACGCATTTAACTTTCAATTAACCATGGGAATAAGCTGTCCTTGAAAATCCAATCTACAAACAATAGCCATCCCAGATTTCATGTTATCTCTTCTTAATAATTCTTCACAAGGGCTACAATCAAGTAGAAATACACTTCAATGTGAATTTTAATTTGACTGGAAAAAAAAAAGTTGCCATTGTCCCTTTTGGGAAAAGTGATAATGAGAAAAGACTAGTTTCTTAACCCAAGTCAGCTTTAGAGTTGGCAGGGGTGTAATTTGAGGTGATCAGGAAAACTCTGTAGCAGGGTATAGAGATTAATTTCTTTTAGGTCTGAATACTTTTCAGCATGTCAATAAAATCACAAATGCCTCCTGAATGTAAAAACTTATCTTTATCAATTTCTATCAGCTAACCCCTCAGATAAGGATAAAGGTCTGAGTAAGGAAGGAGAGGGAGGCTGTGTCAAAGAGAGAAAAGATTAGTGACTGGCAGCAGGAAATCCTTGAAAACAAATATCACTAGACGGTCAAAAAAATTTAACTACTGAAAGGAAACCTCATTCTACTAGATTTTAGCAGTACCACCCTCCACATCACTCTCATCCTGAAATTTCTACCATTAAAATAATTTCTCTACGTTGTATAAAAGGCAGACTTCAGCTATAAAAAGTAAGGGCCATCAAGGGCTTGGGTACCATGGTAGGATTAATTGAGCTAATAGCATATGAATGAACTTGACACATGGTGTCAACAGCTAATTGATGTAACTGAAGGTCCAGCCTCTACTCAAACCGCAGTGAAAGCAAACCCACAGCTGCACCTGAAAGAAGCATAACGTTAAGTCCAGGGTACAAAGGGCTGCTACTATTGTGTATCTATACACCTGTTAAAGCTGGGGCAGCTTTGTTGTGATAGCCCGTGCAGGCAGGGAGTCACCCATTTCTCAGCAAATAAAACTAATTTGTAGCCATGATTTTCTCAAGAAGTCACGGGGTGAAAGCTTGAGCACCACATTGCACACTGGACACAATGCTTTGGCTTCACAAAAGTGATGAGAGGAGAGATCAGGCTGTTCTCTGCTTTTAGAAATTAACCATCAGCAATGTACTACATTTCAAGAATCTATGGAGAAATCTTTGTTCTGAACATATGAGATTCTAATGATAATATTTAAAGAGATGGTAGTTTGGGTATCTTTCTTAAAAAGCAATGAAAAAAATCTCAAATCGCAAAGAAGCATTTAATTTTGTGCCCTCTTCAAGAGGCCTGTGCTTTCAAGCCCAGAAGAGGGAGTCCATAGGATGGGGGGCGGAGGCTTCCTCATTTGCTGATATGCTGGGCCTCACCTTTCCTTTTCTCTGACTACAGCTGTGCTGCCCAATATGGTAGCCACTCACCACATGCTGCCATTAACCAACTGAATGTGGCTGGTTTGAATTGAGATGTGCTGCAGGTATAAAATACATATTTGATTTGGAAGACAGTTTGAGAATAACGTGAGCTATCTCATTAGGCTTAAAAAATTGATTATGTATTAAAATGATATATTTTAGATATACGTTGCACTAAAATATATTTTTTAAATCAATTTTACTCATTTGTTTTTACTTAAAAATGTGGCTACTAGAAAATTTAAAGTATCATTTGTGGCTCTCATTATAGTTCTATTGGATAGTGCTGAGGTGGAGTTTCCTTTTGGATGAGCACTCTTTTTTTTTTTTAATATCTTTATTGGAGTATAGCTCCTTTACAATGGTGTGTTAGTTTCTGCTGTATAACAAAGTGTATCAGCTATATGTATACATATATCCCCATATCTCCTCCTTCTTGCGTCTCCCTCCCACCCTCCCTATCCCACCCCTCTAGGTGGTCACAAAGCACGAAGCTGATCTCCCTGTGCTATGCGGCTGCTTCCCACTAGTTATCTATTTTACATTTGGTAGTGTATATATGTCCATGCCACTCTCTCACTTCGTCCCAGCTTACCCTTCCCCCTCCTTGTCCTCAAGTCCATTCTCTACGTCTGTGTCTTTATTCCTGTCCTGCCCCTAGGTTCGTCAGAACAATTTTTTTTTTAGATTCCATATATATGTTTTAGCATACAGTATTTGTTTTTCTCTTTCTGACTTACTTCACTCTGTGTGACAGTCTCTAGGTCCATCCACCTCACTACAAACAACTCAATTTCGTTTCTTTTTATGGCTGAGTAATATTTCCATTGTATATATGTGCCAGTCTTCTTTATCCATTCATCTGCCAATGGACACTTAGGTTTGGATGAGCAGTCTTTGAAACACAGGTGGATGTGTTCCCTGCAGATGGCTCTAGTTAACATGTACAGTTGTTATTTGGGAGGGAGGATTGCTGGCCCTCAACTATTAGCACAGAGATCATGTCTTCTATTACTCTAGAAGGTAGAGGCATGGAAATCTGGGCTTGGGAGAATGGGTTCTTAGGGCTTGAAGTGAGTTTCAACAGGAGAGGAAAGAATAGAAGGGAAATGGCAGCAAGCGGCAGTGGGAAGATGTTACGGAAAGGAATGGCAGGCAGGATAGAGAGGGCTGGGCACTGTGAGGCTCAGGGACAGAGGGGGCATCAGAAGCATCTCTCCTTGTCTATGTCTGTCAGATTCTCCTTTCTTGTTGACCTCTCCTTCAATATTTTCTTTCCCCAGTTTTCCCTCTCTTTTTAGGAGAAGTTATTTTCTACCAATTGCACAGGGAAGAAAGGAGTTTAGCATCATTCCCAAAGGCAAACTGGTTAAAAATAATTTTTTAATTTGTTTTTTTAAAAAATAATGCAATATAGGTAAGATACTTTGTTCACTAAATTCTAATGATAAAGAGGTAAAAATGTAGCAGGGTGGCCTGACATAGGCAATCACAGTCACCAGGTCTATACCCTCTGTCTCTGCCCTCTCGGAAGAGTGTAGTAGAGGGAGAAAGTAGAATGACAATGAGAGAAAGAGAGTAAGTGCGTCTTGGTTAGCTCAGGCTACCACAACAAAATACCATAGATTGGGTATCTTAAAGAACAGAAATTTATTGTCATACATCTAGAGCTTGGAAGTCCTAGATCAGGGTGCCAGTGTGGTTGGGTTCTGGTGAGGACTCTCAGCCTGATTTGCAGACAGCTGCCTTCTTGCTGTGTCTGCACATGGTAGACAAAGAGGTCACAGGTTCTTCTTATGAGGGCACTAACCTCATTCAGAGGGCCCTGCCCTCATGACATCATCTAACCTAATTACCTCCCAAAGGTACCATCTCTAAATACTAGTACATTGTGGGGTTAGGGCTTCAACATACGGATTTTTGTGGGGGACACAAGTCTGCCCATAGCACAGGGAGAAGATAATTGGAAAAAGTGTAGAGAAGAAACATGAGGCTGAAAAAAGGAGAGATGGCATGAGACCTTTGATTCTACTGTAATGTTTTCATGTATTACATGAAAATGCCGATAAGGAGACAAGCTAAAGAATGGGTGCACCAAAAAGGAGATTTCTCATACAAGTATATTTTACCATTAAATGATCTCTTTACACATATAAGAAAAATATTTTCTGTTTCTAAACACATATGAATAATAAAAGTGTTTTAAACTTTTCAATAAAGTGAGGGACTCCAGGATTCACATCCTATTTGTATTAGAAGTAACCCAAGGCCACTCCAGTAAGTTTTTCAGACTCTACCACTAACCTTCACATAATCTGGTCTGCACTGCTCTTCCCTACTCCAAACTCCCTCATCTTTAATAGGAAGGGATGTGTGTCCCTAAAGTCCTGACAACTCTACATGCCCCCAGATCTCAAACACCTGTTGTCTTCCATGGCCTTTTGCTAGAAGCTCAGATAGTCTTGCCAAGGCCATGGCTGCCTGAGATGTGGAGGATTCTGTCTGCTGACCAGATAATCTCAGGTTTAACCTTATACCCAGAGGCAGTAGGAGACCCAGAGACAAGAGAGAATCTTCTCTCTGTCAGACAGAGGGGGCAAACCTGACTAGCGACAGTCAGGGTATGACATCATCACAATTGCTACTATTGTAGAGGTTTTTACAATCATACATTATTTTTCAGGATTTCCCCTCTTTCTGCCTTACAAAGGTGGGAAGTAGGAGTGAGACTGCGGGTTTAGGGTCACGGCAAAGAGGAGGCAGGAGAAGGGATGGTGATAGTTGTGCAGGTTTAGAAAGAGGACAGACAATAGGAACCTTCTTCTTCCAGCTGGGCCAAGCTACGTTCAAGTTTCTATGTCACCCTTGAAGGACAAAATGCCTTTGGTCACTTCCAGCTTCCCATTCTTTAGTCCCTCAAAACCTTCATGCTCTTAGCCAAGGGTCACATGAGAGTCATGTCAAAAATGACTAAATTGACAACAGCAGAGGTAATTGTACTTTGAGAAGCTGAGGGACTTAAAGTTGGAATGTGCCCTTTGGGGGTGCTCTGATCTCACCTGTACAGGAATTATTTCTGCAGCATCCCTAAATGATGATTTTCTAAGTGGCTTGCAGACATTGGTGTCCCTCAAGCTCTTCCTGGGTCAGCTGCCAATTGTAATCAAAGAATGAAATTTGCATTTTGCCACAAGTGCAGCTGCCTGTTGTTATAGAGCTATCTGACAGGTGGAAGGCTGTCATGGACAGACTGGAGGAGAGCAGGGTACAGCTTACAGCTAATCAGAGGAAAGAGGTGTAGTGTGAAAAGTGGCCAATAAATGGCTGGAAAGCTTTTTTAAATTTTTATAAATATTTCTTTCTAAAAAGGGGTATTCCCCTTTCGATCCCTTTACTGATGTCACCACCCAAAAATGTTCATTGAACAGAGAAACGCTGAGAATCACTGATCGAGCATCTGATTCCAATACCTCTAACAGTGGGAAACACACTTCTTCCCAGTTAGATCTCAAGCATCCTTCATGATCATCTTTTTCATTCATTCATTCATCCATTCATTCATTCATTCATTCAATAATTAGTTCGGTAACTGGGATCCTGCACATAGAGAATAAATCAGATGCCTGCTGGCTCCAGTCACAGTTCCACAGTTGGGTAGGAGAGGCTACACTGAGTTAGGCCCTAGAGGACACACAGGATTTAGCTTAAACAAGCACCTCCACTGGGTACTCACCTGTGGACATTTACTTTTCTCTCTGCCTTTCAAGCTGACTGCTGAGGCTGCTAAGTATTTACTCAATAAGAAAGACTCCCACTGGTGAGGTGATTAAATACCTCGCTCCCTCAGAGGCACCCAGGATTACTGTTTGGCCTAAAAGACTATGTCAGCTTCCTCCTCTGCTCAAATGCTCATCACTCTAACTCACCTTCATGCTGGTTTTGAAAGCTGTGTATATTTCACAGTAACCACAAGGGAGTCCAATTTCATCTGTTGCCATACTTGGACTTGAAAATTGGCACATCCTTGTAAATATATCCCTCTTTTTACTTGGATAAAATCCAAAATGACAAAAACCTTCCTAATTTTCTATCCTTCTCTAGACTGTTGCAATGAACATTTGAGAATGGTAATTCTCTGCAATAAAATGATTCACTTACATTTTGCATTCTTGTAGCACAAATGTTTTACCTCTTGAAAATCAGGTTTGTCTTACATCCTGCAGACTTGTGTATCCCCCTCCATCAATGTTTTTATTTGAACACTTAGAATACATTTGAAGTTGGCAAATTTGTTGACTTGGGAAAAAACCAAGTAGCATTATAAGAACAGATTTACCTGGCAAATAAGTTTAGTCAGTTAAAATAATTAAAAATCAGCCTGATATTTGCTAGGAAGTTTTGATATGTATCACAAAACTCCCCATATCATAATGATGACCTGTCTTATAACAGGATTGTGTTTTAGAGGAAAAATTTGAGGTGCAGTTGTAGACTGGAGCAAATAGACATTTTCACCCAGCAACAGCCCAACAGTCCCATACCTAAGAGCTTAAAAATATCTGTCTGTTTTAATAAGTGCTTTGGAAGGACAACATACTTAGTTGAAACCTTGATGGAAAGGCTGTAGCCCTGATGATATGGGGAAGTGCTCCGGAGAGCAAAGGGATCAGAGAGCCTATAGAACACTTGATGAAAAAAAAAAAAAAACACTTAGGAAAAGCAAGGAGTGAGACAGACTGTGTAGGAAGCACTTGTTACTTCAAGTTCCTTGGTCTCAAGCAGATGCTGTTCCTGCGCCAGTCCCCAAGCCAGCATGTGGGGTCTGCTGATATGGATGCTTTGAGGACTTGTTTAGTGTTTGGGTACCAGGTAGAATGAAAAGCACTACTCACTAACCACTAGTGTCACTCCTGTGCTGGCAGGATGCTCTCACCGTGAGACATGTGTGGGAGCCAAGCAGGCTGAGGGAACTGCAGATTCCCAGTCTCCTTCCTTTGTCACTCTGAAGCATAAACACACTGTGATCTCCATGCTTAGCATTTATGGAAATGGTTAATGGTCTCTCACCCAGAACATGTAGTTGAAGTATTGCAATAGCTTCATATCTGGCCACACTGCTTCTGCTACTGCCCTTTCAGTCTGCCTTCAACTCTGCCCAGAGAGGTTCCATTAAAACATAGGTTGGGTATAAACACTCTCTTGTCCAAAATTCTTCAATAGTTTTTCATTTCATGTAGACTAAAAACCCAAGTGCTCACACCGACCCGTGTGATCTGGCCCCTCTGTGCCTCGCTGACACACCTCCTATACACCCTCCTCTCCTCATTCACCCTGCTACATTCCCACCAACATCTTCGCTATTCCTACCAGACCCAGCATATTCCCACCCCAGGGCCTTTGCATTTGCTCTTTCCTCTGCCTGATAATTGTACCCCTGATCTACACATGGCCAGTTCCCTCAATTCCTTCAGGTCTTTCCTCTCCAAAGTCACCTTCATATAATGAAGCCTTCCCTGGCCATTGTGTCTGAAATTTCAACCCAACCCCCATTGCTGAACACTTCAAATCCCTGTTCCCCACTTTGGTTTTACTGACAGGCTACATCTGACTACTCTATATTATATTTTTATCTTGTCGCTAGTCTCTCTTCTCCACTAGAATAAAAGCTCGGTGAGGGCAGAGTAGCTTCGCTACTGCATCCTCTTTTCCTGAAACAGCCTTGGCCCATAGTAGATACTCATTTGTTAAGTGAATAAATGAATGAAAGTTAAGTGCATAAATGATACAAAATCACCATGGCAATGATCAGTCCAGAGGTTTCAATTTGTATATCACTAGCTGGTCCCTCCGTTTTTACACCAGGCACATTTTTTCTTCAAACAAAATTTTTCACTACTGCAATTTTTAAACAAAGTAAGCTGTTATGATTGTACAACATTGCAATTAACTTTTCCGAGTTTAATTTTTTTTTAATAGAAAAGTGGAAAAGTTAGAGTAGATCTCTTCCAGATCTATGGCTTAGATTCTATAAGCTATAAAAATGGTTTTCCGAGTTGTCCACTCATCTTTGCAGAATCTGGATACCTCTTCCCAAGAAGGATTTGACCAGCACTGCAAATGACATACTATTACAAAAAGAAACCTGGCAAGGCAAGATTATTTACAACTAGAGTCAAAAGAATATCCTGCAAGCATGGCTTGAACATGACCTTTACCCTGAAAAAGCAAACAGGAAACAAATGGCCAAGGAAATTGGCATTCCAGAATTAAGAATTCAGATTTGGTTTAAAAACCACAGAGCAAGACAGAGACGATTGGGGTTCAGTTCCTCCTTAGGAGAAGACCAAATCCATGGACAGAACCAGCCTCAGCCTTATACTCAAGAATACTTACCAAAAGGAGCCACACGAGACCAGACATCCGTCCCAAGATCTCAATCAAACATTCTAGTTCAAGCCTTCAAGAGGAACCAGTTCCTTGATACTGCAAACAGGAAAACACTAGCCAAACAGGCATTCCAGAATCGAAAATTCAAATGTGGTTTCAGGACCCAAGATCTCTGTACCCTGGGCAGAGCAGAAGTGAGCCTGTGAATTCCTTGGTAGATGGCCCAAATGGGAGACCTGGTCTGACAGCTCTGCAGCACGAAATTAACCTGTGCACTCTCCCAGGCAGATCTCATCATTTTCCTTCCTCCAGTTCTTTCAGCAGGAACCAACCATTCCTACCTTTCTCCCATCCCACGTATCCTCTGTCCCTTGTGTGATCCAAAGACAAAGTGTCATGATGCAGCCCATGCAGGCTGTGCAGGTAGGAGAGAACTCTCCTCTACTCTAACACTTGGGAATTACGTACCAGTACTGCTGACTATAGGAGGAGACCCAGATACTCAGTGTCCTTTCTGGCCCCAATACCAAGAAGAACACCAGGATCACCAAGAACAGACTGACATGGGACTACTGCAGTTGGAAGACTATTCTCAGCCTCAAGCTGAGCACAAAAAACAACCACCACAGGATCTGGGCCAGGTGGACCTATCTTACTTTCTGCAGTGGTGGAATGAGTGCTGCCAGGCTCTGATTGCAGAGTAGGATCCTCAAAAAGGGACCCACTGAGACAGACTGGTGGTCACAGCACACAGAGTCATGCCCTCAGCCAACAGCACCAGCAGTGTATAGAAACCTCAAGAAGCCTTCAGGTCAACTCCTGCCACCCACAGATTGTCAGTAAAAGGTACAAACTTTTTTAAATCTTGATCCCCAGGAAGAGGACCCTCCAGGATTTTCAGGCTCTTCTGAACACTGGGCAAAGCTCACCAGGGCTTGGGCTTCAGGAGGAAGAAAATAGCCTTCTGAACCTGATCCAGGCCTCCTTTTTTTTTTTTTTTTGATGCAGATCAGAGCAATTTAAAGAACAATGAATAAGGAAATCACCCTGTCAGGGGCAAAACTAAAGCAGGGGAAAGGAAAAACCACTTGGAAACCAACATGGAGGTTGTTTTTCTTGTGGGCAGTGGTTACCTTCTGTACTCCACTAAGTGAAGGATTGTTTCCAAGCTCCACACTGCTTCTGGAAGCACCACGGGCACTAGGTGGTGGACATGTCTGCTGAATTCTTGCAGAGAAAAAGTATTTTACTGACAAATATGACCTTCTGTCTGTAGTCACCACGTCCCCCACAGTCTGGAGAATCCACGAACTGTAACCTAACTCAGGCAAGAACAGATCTCTGAGGAACATATTAGAACTTCTTTCCCTCCTGGCATCATGAGAGGGCAAACTTGAAATTAGTTCACTGTGTAGAAAATGAAGGGATGCTGTACTTCCTGATGATGTGAGCTCATAAAAGTGAGCTTTTCCCCAAAGCTCCGAGAGTTTAAGTTGCGAACTAGATACTACCTCAGCATCCATCATTAAGGGAATGATTAAATGGATTAGGACAAATCCATAGTACTGAGTAATCTTCACTTGCAAGTGTATTTTTACTTTGATTATTTAAAACATACAAAAATTACAAGGAAATTATAATAGCAATACCATATCATCACTGAACATAGTCTAATGATGCTAATATTTCCACATTTTTAGTTTTTTGTATATATTTGCATATATATATATGTCCATAAGATTTCTCCTCTTATTATAAATACATTATATATTAATCTAAAACCTGGGATAACCATTCTCATTCTCAGTCTTGTCCCTTTTGAAAAGGTAAATTCTGAAAACAGATTTTGGTATATGTGGGTTTACCTTGGCAATAAAAATGTCTTTAAAAAAAATGGTTTTCCAAGTTGGCACCTGGCAAGCCCTGTCAATATGGAGAATCCAGGGCCTCATTGCTGAAATTCTGCTCAGGTGAATCTAGGAGGATATTTGGGAATCTATATTTTTACGAAGCTCCCTGAGTAATTCTGATGATCAGCTGGTTTTCGCACTTGAATTTCTGCTGACCTACAGTAGACATGGCGAACAAAGCTTTTGGTGAAATCCTAAGAGGCAGGCCAGGAGTCCCCTAGGCAAGCCCCTTCTTGACAAGGCTGCTGTGCACACAGCTAGAGGAGAGAGGTCACATCTGATGTGCTCTTTGTGTTTCTCCCTGTTTACCCGAAAGGGCTCTGCCTACAAATGTAACTAGCTGACCCAGTGCATCCGTGGTCCTCACAGCCCTGCTCCTCCTCTAATTGTCTTAAATCTCATCTTGCCCATTCTAACATGGCTAAATTATCTCCAAAATACCCAGAGAAAATGGTGAGTGTTTGGGAGTTTTTGTTTTTGCTTCTGTTTTTCCCAGGGCATGGATGGATCCATTTCCTCAAAAGTTGATCTGGAGAGGAGTCTCTCTTTTCCTTCCCATGAGGAGTGAGTGGGAGGGGGAGTGAGTCAGAGGAAGGGAAGGGAAGGGAAGGGAAAGACCAAACCTTGGGGTGGAAGCATGGTGACCTCCAGCTTCCCTAAGTGTTTAACAGCCACCATGGCCATATAGGGAGCAAGTGAATCCCCTCTGCAGATCTGAATCCAGGGTTTTCTTCTTGGAGCTTGCTGGAGTCGTGATATGTCCAAGAAAACTGATAAGAACATTGTTGCAGAAAGACATGTGAATATCTTGGCACTAGCTTGGGAGGTGAGGGAGAGTTGTTTGTATAGGGAAGCAAGTGAGGACGTCTCAAAGATGGTGCCACAAAATGAATATAGGCTGGGTCATGATGGAGGGGGGAACACCCAGTGGCCAGAAATTGCTGGGTGGGCAGAATGCAGTGCTGTGTTCCACCTCCTACCTACACCAGTAGGGCAAAGGTTTTACTAGGGTGAGGGTAGGACAGCATAAGTTAACTTACTCCATCACCCCCTTTCGGGGCATGGTTCCTTCCCACCCACTTCAGGGTCTCAGATCACAGCAGACTATTCTACAGAGGGGTTCTTTGATAAGACACATGAGCATTGTCAGCATAACAGTGCACCTGAGTTATGCCAAGAGGAAATCAATCTAAGCAGAAGAAAGGTGTTTTGGAATCTCTCTCACCTCTTCCTATGAGCAGACCTGAAGTCCCCTCCCATAGGTCTGGCTCCTCAGAAGAGAATAATGGATGAACACAATGACTGACAGCCTGGCCAGAGGCTGAAAGGTAAATATGGCTCCTGGTAGGGAAACAGAAAATTCAAGGGAACGGGAGACCCAGGAGTTTGGGAGAAAGGCAGAAAAGGAAGAGACAATAGATGAAGGATAATTTCTATGCTTATCTGAAGTGGAATCCATATGGATTCTACTGAAGTGAATCCGTATGGACTGAAAGTCACTTGGAGGAATAAAATAAAGATGATTTCCATCATTTGAACCACATGTTGCACTAGAGTGACCAGCAGTGAGACTTTCCTGCTTTTCTTCCTGGGTGAACAGGGGTTATATGAGCCTAAGTCCTAATCACATGAGGAAGGCCAATTTACTTTGTTTGTGTTAATTTCAAAAGATAATATAGTTTCTGGTGTTGTATGGCATTGAGAAATAAAATGATGCTGTAGTAATAATAGTATTGGCAGGGTTATTTTTTGCTAATGAAAATTAGCTGTGGAGAAAGATGGGATAAAGGAGTCATCATTTTTGTTGACCAGGACTTTGCTTGTGTAAACTATGTAGGGGAATGGGGTTTGTGGAGAGGAGGTAGAAGTCATTTTAGTGTCACTGACTTGACACTGCCATTACATGTCTGTGACAACAGGACCCTTGGGTGCAATCATTTTCCTGTGCAAAATTTTGAGTGACTTGTACAGCTCTGCTTCACAACACACAGCTCTCTTTCTTCCCTCTCACCTTGCCCCTCATTTTCTTCCTTTTGATTGATTAGCCCTGGGATGACTGTGATGGCACCATTGAATTCTTCCAGTCCCCTAGATACAGTGCTAGGTCTGGACTCAGTACTTCTTGACTGGAGTTAAGGAATCTATTCATAAGGTGTAATAAATTGCAAAAAAAGACTACAGTGGCAAAGTCTCTCTCTCTCCTTGACCAAACTTTAGTCAGGCCCCTCTGGGCCGTTTTCTTGACTAGACCTCATCCTTGAGCCTTGTCCTCAAGAATCCAGTTGTAGCAAGACTCCTGCTAAGTTACTTTAGCAAGAATCTCCCATCCTTGGTATCTGATCACCCTCAATTTCTGATCGGATTCCTTATCCTCCTCCACCCCAGGTGATATCTGGTGAGTAATGAGAGAAATCCATCTATTATCGGAGGCCCAGAAGCTGCTTAGCCAGGGGACTTGGATTTCAACTCAGGGAAACTCAGGGTTCCCAAATGGATAGAGGTCTGGATTCCAGGCCCTCCTGTATCCTATGGAATCTTATGCCATTGTTAGTCCCTCTTCCTTGTAAATGTTAACTTTTTACTGGCTCCAAGCGATTAGCATTTAAATGTAACCAGTTGCTACCATATTAGAAAGGAAATGAAATCTTTTTACTACTTGAAGCCTCTGCAGCTGTTGCTCTACCACTGTATTACCCTTCACAGATACATCTCTTGGAAAGGTTGTCTATATTGTGACTCCCTTTCCGCATACCTGCCTCATGTTAACGCATTAAAAGCACTCTAGCTTTTGCTTTTAATGACATTACTAAGCTAGGATTTGCTGAAGTTACTAATGTCACTGAATCCAATGGACTTGCTTCAGTGTTCATCTTGAATGACCTCTGAGCACTTGCCACTGTTGACAGCACCCCTTAAAACACTCTTCACTTGACTTCTATAATATGATGCTCTGTTTTCCTCCAAACTTTCTGAATACACCTTTGGTCTCATTTTGTGGGCTCCTCCTCAGAGCAATTACTGCAGGGAGATCCTTACATTCCTGGTCTTAAACTTTCTTCTTTCTCTCTATAGATAATTTCATTTACTCCTGTGGCCATGGTTGTAATCTATTTGTGTGAATGATGCCCAAATTTACAACACTAGGTCACCCATGAGCTCTGGACCTTGGACTCCTCTCTTGAGATATCTCATAAACATCTCAGATAAAATGTCCCCAGCTGAACTCGTTATCTAACGTACAAAACTGATCTCCTTCCAGTATTTCCTAGCTGAGTAAAATGGCATCACCATGCATCTACTTGCTAAGGACATAAACCTGAGAGTTACTTTAGATTTCTCCTTTACTCCCATCCTCTTCCATCCATCTTGTCACAAAGTCCTGTAGATTCAAACCTCTAAATAATGCTAAACTCTGTCTGATTGTCTCCATACCCATGAGGTCAGGCAAGACGCTCCTGCAACATCTTTCACCTCTGTGGCCTTGTAATTCTTATTCAAAAATTATTTTTTAAATCTCTGTGAGGTACTATTTTATCAAGGACTTTTCCAAACTCCACTATTTGCCCCTCAGTTATAGTCCTTTATGGGCAAAAGGAACTAACAAGCTGCTGGGGACAGCTTATCAGGTGATACATATGGGCTTTAGAGTGGTACACCTAAGCACTTGGACATTTATTGCTGGAATCTACAGGGTCCAATTAAGAAGAGACCAAGTGAAAAGTGCATTTTAGGGAATGAACCATAAAAGTGGTTTAAGTGCATGAGAAGCAATAGTAGAATTGAAATGGGTAAGAAAATATCAAAGGAGGGAGGCCCTTGTACACTTGAGAGGAATAACAGAAACAAATGCTTATCAGTCTTACCTCCTATACAAGTAATTGTACCTACCTTTATTTTTATTAACTTTTTCACTTTCATTTTGTGCAATTGGTGTTAGTTTAAATTTCACAGAAATTAGACAATAGTAAGTTATTAACAGTTAACAGTACCTGACTCAGGGATGAGTGGGGACCAGGCGTGCCTCTGTTAAGTTAAACTGGCAGCATAAAAATGCCCTGTTCCTGAGGACAGCCTGTGGAGCATGATTCTTTCAATTCCTCCTCCCAGTGGAATGCCATTCCAATTTTATCAGCTTGATTTTATTTTTTTGAAATTTCAAGATGTAATTTCATCTTGAAATTACAAAAGATAATTCAAAAGCGATGGAGAAATTCCCCAAGAGGGAACTCAAACAAGCTGTTCTTTATTTAGGAAACTTCTGATATTTCGTGCAAATTCATAGATGTTTTCTCATTAGTCACCTACGCTGTCACGTAAATTATATGCCTTGAGAACATGATCAAAGCTAATGGTAAAGGAGTTATTTTCAGGTTGGGCTTAAGTCCAAGGCACTTTAGAGAAGCACAGAAAATTGTCTAGGAGACTAGTGAAACACTTAGCAAAATGCTTCCATCCTGATACTAGGAAATTTTGTATGTATTTTGGATGTATTGTACATAAACTTGGGAAAAATAATATTTATAATTTTTAGAGATGTCAGAGAACTTCCATAACTATGATTTCACTTTTTTCTTTTTTCCATAGCCCCCTCCTCCATACTTGTAAGAGAAGGAAAAGGGGGGGAGGGAAGGGAAGTGGGGAAAGAATGAACATTTACGGAGCACTTACTTTATGTCATTTTACTAAGCACTTGTTTAGCAATCATAACAAAGCAGAGTAAATCTTTATGTTTTGTTTCTGTTATTATGACTGATGCCACTAGAATCCTTATATAGGACCAGATCTGAAATATGCAGGCCACTTTTCAATTTCATCACTCCACTCCACCTCTGCTGTCAGGTATTCATGTAAATCCATGCAAGCCTTGGCCCATTAGCATATCCTCCTGATCTGGGGTCACAACATGTCCATAGGGGTCATTTACTGAGCACTTCTCAGTTGATTATGGAATATTCCTGGCTTTACAAGAATAAAATAACAAGCCAGGTGTCTCGTTCTTTTTTGTTTTCATCTATTATTAATTTCTGATCAGAAAAATGCTAAGATAACAGGAATCCTAGGAATTGGCAGCAGGATTACCATTAAGACTTGTGGGCATTTGTTCTGGCCACTTTCCAAGATGACCCTCCCAGTGTCCCTAGGTTCTAACCACCTGGATAAACAAATGCTTAGTGACACGTTCTTTTTCAGCAGGCCAAGTTCTCATTTTGTCTCTGGTTTAAGATATAGAAATTATTTAAATTTAATCTATATTATGTATTATTTGGTAACTTCTATTCTTAAACCACTTAAATTGAACCTTCAAATGAGAAAATGTGCCTAAAATTGTAAAAGTTTCTGTTTTTTTAAAGACTCAGGTTGGATTTAGTCAATCGTGTAAGGTGATTTTTACCTGAGATTAGCTTCAAAGAATCAATATCATCTGTGAATATATCAGTCAGGGTGATTTCAGCTCGGAATAACAGGACATGTGACTTGCAGCAACTTAGACAATGGGGAGTTTATTATTGCACATAAGGTGAAGTCTGGGGAATTCCAAAGTTAGCTCATTCTGTGGCTCACAGAAGCCAGGTTGGCTTCTCCTAGATTCTCTTGTTTCTCCCTCCTATTTGCAAGGTGGCTGTTCTTTACAGGGCATTGTCTAAAAGTTGGAAGACAAAGGAAAGTCTTGTCTTTTTAAGAGTTAGGAAATCTTCCATGTTGCCCACAGCAGATTTACCTTACGTGTCTTTGTCTATGATCATATCACATTCCTAAAGCAGCCCTTGATGCAGAAATAGAATCCCCGTGATTGGTTAAAACTAATAAACATTAACATTTTAGGGTGGATGGGGAGGACCTTTGAAACACATTATCTACCTAAATTACTAATAAAACTGGGATTCCATTAAGAAGGAAGAAGAAGAATGTTTTTTGTTTTTTTTTTTTTGATGTGTGTAGGTGACTAATAGTGTCTGTCATAGTGAATAAAATTGTTATACAAAATGCCAATAGTAATGTGGCATTCAGTACTATTTTTATTGCAAAAAACCTGAAAGCCCAACTCTAACTGGCTTACGTAATAGAAGGAATGTATTGAGATAGGACTAATTTCAGGCAAGACTTAAACTAATAGTCCCAGGAATGTGACTGGAGATCTTTTGGCCTCTCTGCTTTTGCTTTATAATGTCAACTTCTTCCTAAGCCTGGTAGTATTCTGGTAGCCAGATGATTGCCACTGTCTTCCAGGGATAAACCTCCTTCTGTCTAATGTCAAAGAGAGCATCTACCTGTATCAACACAGAAAAGTAGGAGGATTTTCTTTCCCATAAGCCTCAGCAAATATCCCTCACTGGCTCATATTTGATTACAAAAAGCTCATCTCTGAACCAGTGGGTGGGCTGTACAATTGACTTTTAAGCTTATAACATTGTAATGCATTTAAAGCAACACAATTTATGACTGATTTTCTGACAGAAGTGAAAGGAAGTGAGGCAGACCAGCAAATGAATGAATGAATAATGAGGAAATAAAGACCTTTCCCAATTATTATGAGTTTCATATTGCAGCTATTTCCCTAGCAAGAGTTCCAATAAATTAAATAATCATTGTCTGGAAGACAGCTTAAAATAAAGCAAATCATAAAAATCTGATTTATAGGAAACATCTAGTAATAGCCACACCAGTATTAAAATTCTAGCAGAATAAGAAACTGGTTGTTTTGGATGGAATTTATTGGTTTTGAAAAAGATGAAGTTATTCATGGTGACATTTTGATATTGGGGAAATTGAGTTAATTATTCTTTGACTAAAGAACTCATGCAGAATTAGTTTAGGTTCAAATTTGGCTTGGACAGAAATAGTCACAGATGTAGAGAACAAACTTATGATTACCAAGGTTGGGGGGGGGGCAGTGGGATGAACTGGGAGACTGGGGTTGACATGTATACTCTACTATGTATAAACTAGAGAACTAATGAGAGCCTGCTGTACAGCACAGGGAACTCTACTCAGTGCTCTGTGGTGACCTAAATGGGAAGGCAATCTAAAAAAGAGGGGATATGTGTATATGTATAACTGATTCACTTTGCTGTACAGCAGAAACTAACACGACATTGTAAAGCAACTGTACTCCAATAATATAAATAAGTAAACAAGTAATAAATAAAAATATCCTTCTCCCCCCAAAAAACCATATTTGGCTTTGATATTTGTTTATCATTTGAAGAGACTTTTAAAATCTAAATAAATAAGAAATCTTTTTAGTGGCATGTACTTTTTAGCACACAGTGATGTTTAATGCCAGGAATGTCAACATTTCTAAAATGTCTATTATATACATCACAGACTAGAAAAAATATATATTTGTACATTCTAAAATATACCCTTGGATAAATTAATAGTGTGTAAGAGCCAAAAAGTGAATTTTATGATTCAGCATGGAAAGAGAGGGCAGCTCCCAAAAGATGCACAGGGAGGGAGGGAGGGCTCAGGGCCTACACTACTTGGGTGGCCACTGCAATAATTTCCTAAAATCTTGGACAAATCAGCCTCTCTGTGTGTCAGCCTCTTCACTTATAAAACAAAAATGTCAGTCTATATAATCAATGAAAAACTCTCCTGACTCTAGGATTCTATGATTGTATTAGGGACTTTGGACTTCTGGGCATATATTCTAAACTATTTTGGGACTTAATGTGCTGTTAGTTTACAAGTTGGTATTTAAGTTTCTTAAACCTGGTATAACAGCCCATTCTACATCTATATTCCTCAGTAGTGGGTACATGGTAAGTGCCAGATCTTGTTGCATGAAATTGGAGGCGACGATGGTGATTATGACTCAATCTTCTTTGGCAGATGAATGGTAGGAGTGAATGGCTTATTTAGTATCTCCCTCCTTAATTAGTAGCCCCCCAAACTACTTGTCAATCTTTTCTTATAGAAAAACAGCCAAAGGGTGAGCAGAAATAACATGAGTAATACTTCTTTAGTTTTTTTCAGCTGCCTGGAATTTATGAACCCTATTGATGATAAACCGCAAAGTTACATATTTACATATGAACATGAGTCTCCCATATGGGGGAAATAAGAAAGTTGCCAAGGAAGAATTTCAATGAAAATTGAAAACTAAATTCTTAAAAATGATTCTATGTTAATGGCTGGTTTAATAAATGTTTGTAAAGCCAATAGGACAGCTTAAATCTTCAAATTATCATCTCGCGGCAGGGATGGTATAGGAGTGCAGGCGTGTGTATCTCTGCATGTGTACGCATATGTCTGTGTGGTCCAAGAATATCCAGAGAAGTAGATAATGTGAAACAGGAAGAAATAGGGTAAATGACTACTATTCAATGGGGAGTCCTTTGTCTGGACTTACCCCACCTGAAAGCTGCACTCTCTGTCAAGATAGCCCATCTGGCCCCTGCAGTACAGAATAGATAGAAGTACAGAGGGACAAAGGGAGAGAAGGAAGGGGAGAGGGAGAGGGAGATCTAGCATGGCACCATAGCAGAGGGAAAAGCTATAAGAATGAGCAGTTATGGGTAATTTTGCAGATGATGCTTTGGAAAAAAGTGACTCTCTAAAGTCCCAGCACTGTCCTATACAGTAGCAAAGTAGAATCTGCTATAGAACCTCAATGAAATAAACTTTGTGCTTTAAGAGAGAACTTTGAACAACTGCAGATAGACAGACTGAGAATTCTCTGTGTGAGTACAGAAGCCCTGAAAAAAGTGATTCTACCATTTAAGTCTGAAACTAGAACAGTGCAAGACATAGGAGAATCCTGTGGAGCCATGGCAATGGTGCAAAATATGGCCAGGGCCAGGAAGGAATTGTTTTTTCATCCACAAATTCCTTAATGAATAGGATTGAAAATTAATCGGAGAAACTGAACAGTTTGCTCAAGGTAAATTTAGAAAACTGTATATAGTATGGCTTATAGGATGGTTTCTGGCACTCCCAATCCTTTCATCTTTACAAAGTTCTGAGTCAAGGAACTCTTCAGATGTTGTCAGAGACAGGCATGGAAACCAGGTGGAAGCACCTGACTGTAGCAATCCAGTATTTGGAGTGGTAAAACTGGATAGGCAGCACCCTTTCCCAAGTGCTGCTTGTGCGAGGCCTGATGCTATCTGGATGTGTCACACATTCCATGTGCATATGTACACTGTAAATACATATACGTATCAGCATGGCCAGGAGTCAGTGGAGCCCAGCTAAAATAATATCTACATTCAACCAAATGCAAAGTGGTTTACCTCCCATCCATTAATGCTATACTTTAATATAAAAACCAATCAACAGGGCTTCCCTGGTGGCACAGTGGTTGAGAGTCCGCCTGCCGATGCAGGGGACATGGGTTCGTGCCCCGGTCTGGGAAGATCCCACATACCAAGGAGCGGCTAGGCCCATGAGCCACGGCCGCTGGGCCTGCGCGTCCAGAGCCTGTGCTCCACAATGGGAGAGACCACAACAGTGAGAGATACCGCATACCGCAAAAACAAAAAACAAAAAAACCAATCAACATAAAGTTTTGATCACATTAAAAATTCTAATGAATTAACATCAATGAAGAGAAAAATGTAAATAAATGGAATAATACAAGTTATCATTTTGGAGTGGGATTCATTTGGTTTGGGGGGTTTTGGAGATTTGAACTCATTGATTCATCTAACAAAGTGCCTATTATACACAAACCTCTAAGATAGGCCTTAGGGATAAAACAGTGACTAGAAATCAGTCTCTACCTTCAAGGAAAAATGTAAATGCTCAATTCCTCTTACATTACTCACAGTAAACTTGTTTGTGTCAATAATCTGTTAACTGACTCAGTTTCAAGATAAAGAATTACAAATGCCCTAATACAAAAGACATTTCAGCATGAAAGCAAGCATCTTGAGAAATATAGTAACTTTAAATGTAAAATACACCCCTTAGTTTCCTACAGGTGAGAGGAATGTGAATAGAATGATATATAAGAACTGTCTTCTTTGTGTAGAATATAAAACTGTAGTATAAATATTCAGAGAAGGGAACAATCTGTTTTCAAATTAGGGCCCCTCAGATCATTTGTTCTGTGTGCTGTGCAGGGTTACTTAAACTTTCTGTGCTTCAGTTTCTTCATTTGTAACTAGGCCTATCAATACATCAACACAGTATCTCATAGAATTATAAGAGACTTATGTGGGTTAATTCATGTTGAAATCTTAGAATAATGCCTGGCACATGTGCAAGAAATGTTAACTATCATTATTAATGTCTACCTACTGTTTCTAATCACATTCCCCAAATCAAAGTTCACCATCTTCCTGTAAATCACTTGATGTTTCTATTTAGCAGAATGGTCAAGTAGAAGTTTTCATTTGTACAGTTTCACAATCCCATAGCTCTATTTCCAAAATCCTAAAAGCTCTGGAAAATGAAAGTTTTTCAAGCTCACCTGGTGGCAAAATCTCACCTACCTGATCTGAATTCACCTGGCAGCAAAATCTGATCTGAACTGATAGGAAGCTATTTATAGTATTTATACATCCCATTCAGTGTAAATATTATTATATCTGAGTATGAATATTATCCCCACCCCTGTTGGAATTACCTTTCAGATTTGAAAACTTCTGCATTCTGAAACATATTTGGCCCCCAAATTTCAGATAAGTAATTATAGAGCTGTACTAGTGAGGACAGAGAGGGTAGAAGAAATTTCCATCTCTGGCTCTGTAAGGCAAGATTTATTAAGTGAGGATGTGAGTTTCTCCAATTATAAACATCTTGAACCAGTCAGCTCTCCAGATCTGAAAAAATGTGCAACTCGTTTCTTCCATGATATTCATAATCACCAGATCAATCTTCCCTCCTACTTATTACATCTGCTATAATTTCCAAGGAGCAGTTATTTTGGTTTGAGAACATTTATCAAGATACATACTTCTATCCCTCCTCCAATTATTTTAATTTCTTACCCCTCTTTCCCATTCTCTATCCACATTCATACATATACACCATCAGAAAGAGGTCAAAACAAACTCAAATTTTTGGGTGTGGGTATATGTCCCCTCAGCCCCTTTCCTGGTTGCCTTTTCCATTTTCCTCCACCTGGGATTAAGGCAAGCAGTCAAGAAGGATGTGTCTTGCCAAGCCTCTTAACTCCATTTTGCCCTCCAGCACATGTACTATTATGAGTGAGCCA
This sequence comes from Mesoplodon mirus, assembly GCF_964341445.2. NCBI lineage: Eukaryota > Metazoa > Chordata > Mammalia > Artiodactyla > Ziphiidae > Mesoplodon > Mesoplodon mirus. The sequence goes on from NC_138980.1 coordinate 78,266,607, forward strand.
CTGGTTGGAAGAACTGTCTAGTCTTTAGGCAATTTTGTCTGGTTTTGTCCCAGAAAGTTGACAGTAGATCCCAATCTAAAAGGCCTATCCTTGTTAACAGCTCTTAAGATCTCCAGAGTTGTCCAGGAGAAAATTCTTCTGAGGCTCCTTTCTCTCTTTCTCCAGGGAGTCTGAAGTCATGTGTTTTAAAATTCTCCAAAATAGACTTAATCTCCACATCAGATTTAACCACAATAACTACAGCTGGGTTTAAAAATCTGCCCCCCGTCACGTTACTAACAGAAAGCAGCAGTCTAGCTAGAAGTGAACCTGAAAATCTCTTTTCCAGTGCACTCACGATGTTTTCTTTCCCTTTTGTGGTCAAGGAGGCCTCAAGATGTAGAACTACTTCGTTACTAAGGAGGCCAACAGTAAAGAGGCAAATGAAGGTTTATGACAGATATTAATCCAAACAGGTAGAACATTCATGCCCCAATGAGGCAGAGACCCAATTTTGAAGGAAATATGGTAAAGAGACATCTGCATTTGAATTCTCCCTGGGCCATTTACTCATTGTGTGTCCTACTTTAACTTCTTTGGGCTTCATTTTCTTGATCGGTACCATAGGCACCATAATATCTGCTTTTGCAGAACTACCCCAGGTCACAGAAGAAGATTACTGAATGGGATTCAAGTTTATATCTGTTTGACTCTAAAAACACTGATCTTGTCCTTGTATCATGCGGTCCTTAGAAAGTTCATGTGTAAAACAGAACACTCCCTCTGCTGCTAAACAACCATGGGTAGCTGTCAGTACAGCAGGAGAGAGCGTTTGGACTGTTTAACTTTTGTTGATGGAACCTGGTATTGATCAGGGCTACAAGCAGAGCACAGTGTTAAATCTAAAAGACTACTTTGACTTAAGTAACAGGGTGTCAACAGGTAGGGCAATCTGCAGCTGGCTGTGGTTTTTCTGTGGTAGAAGGTAAACCTGGTTACAGGGTAGCACATGGCAAACCTTAGGAAGTCCCACTGAAGGCATCTGGAGCTCATTGAGAGCTGAACAGAAGAGGAAAAACTATAGCAGAAATTTCAGTTGCTTACAAAAATCTAGACAGAGAGTGGAGAGTCCCTCCTCTGGAGTAATCCTGGGTGTCTCAGATATGATGGCTCCAAGGAATACTTCCTTATCACCAAAAGGAATCCATTTAAGACAAGAGACTCACTGCCCGCATCCCTTTCAAGAAGATTTTCATTACCTAGGAGCTAGTTTTCTCCCGTGGTTTCTGTAAAGGCAGAAGCCCTTGGCTTCCTGGGCTACTTAAGTTTCAAAAGCTCTTTGGTATAACCTTTAACCACCACACTTAAAAAAGTTAACAACAGGGTCCTACCGTATAGCACAGGGAACTATATTCAATATCCTGTGATAAGCCATAATGGAAAATAATTTTAAGAAGAATGTATATATATGTATAACTGAATCACTTTGCTGTACAGCAGAAATTAAGAAAACATTGTAAATCAACTATACTTCAATTTAAAAAAAGAAAACAGTAAAATATCACTTCTCTTTTTCCTAAACCCAGGAACGTGTTCACACTGGAGATAACAGGAAAACAGCTTTATAAGCCATTGCTGTATGCTGTTAATGAGGGTGTGCAATTTATGCTTTAAAAGGGGGCTCCTGGAAGAACAGCCTGAAGACACCATCTCAGGTCAGTGACATTTCCTGCTGGATATTGTTTGCCAACAAAAACGTTTTCTGGTGAGAGGTTGAGGTGGTGGGTGTGTACCTAAGTGGGTATAGGTCTTAAACTAATGGGTGAAGGGCTTGAAATAAGGTAAAAATAGGGAACTGTAGTATTCATTCCCTCCCTCTTTCTCAGTTTTACTGTATGTTGTCATCCCTTCTGTGGACCGTGAAGAAAAAAATGCTCCCTCTATATCTCTATTTCTATCAATAAATACATATAAATTATGGAGCACACCAACTGACAGTGCTGAGAGGAATACATTATGTTCTGTTTTAGTTCCCCATGATCAAGTTATAGGAGAGGGTATAGTTTGAGGGTCCATTTAGACTATAAGTAAGCGGTAACACGTCCAGAATCACGAGGACCTCCCAAATTTATACAGTAGCAGCAGGTTTTCGACAGCCATCAGTGCACTGTGGATTACTGTTAGTATTTGCCCGTCTAAATCTCTGACCCCTCCTCTGGCCTGTGAACTCCTTGGGGACTGAGACAGGGTGTCACCTGGTTTCTGATCTCCAGGGTTTGCACCATTATGTGGCCCACAGTGGTGGTCCACAATGTTGGGACTCTTAGTGGTGTGGTCGGACTCAGGGTATGTTATGCCTGTGAAATTTAAGGAAGTGATCTCTGCTCTTGGATCTGATGATTGGACTGACTGTGGAGGGACATTGTTGGGAGCTATTTTGTGTTCTTAGTGGATGATGCGCCATATACAGCTTAAAGGTCACATTTTACATAAAAATAAATATTTCAGTTGACTAATATAAGTCACTGAGAGCAAGTTTGTTTGTGTCTAATAAAATTACATCATGCAGGAAGCTACAGGAAACTCACATTCTGCCTGTCTCCATTTTCCAGCTAAATTAGACTCCGAGAAAAGAAATAGGCTTCTCTCTCACAGCCTGCCACTTTTAAACAACCTCAAAGGTCTATTCCCTATGGGTCAAACTTTGGCAGAATACTGCTGTGAGCCTGTGCATGGGGTCATGTGAAATACTGTGATCTGGACAGTCAGTGGTCCACCGTTTACTACTGGATACCACCTTTCTTATGGCTCCTGCATGGGAAAAGAACGCCCCAGGTTTAATGCAAATGGGAAAACAATGGGAATGGTTGGAGGTACTGTGCTGCATACAACTATTTAAACGGCATATTTATTCAGTTCTGAACAATGACTAGCACAACCCTGGGAGTTGATTATTGTCTGGATTTCCCTATTACACACCCAACCATTCAGAAGCACAGCTGGAAGTTTCCTTTTATATTACCTCATTCTACATCGATCACTCTCTAATAAAGATGGATACACTAACCATCAAACCTGAGAAGTGTAGAGCATTGGTTTCATTTGAATGTGAGTTCTTTGTGATTATTTAGGAAGTCTGTATAAAGAGCTGCCACCCATTCTTGCCTGTTGAACTTTTGCATTTTCTATTTAGTGAGCATGCCAAGGGCTTCTGGGGACCCACCACACAGTGACCCAGTTTAAAGGCAGTTAGAGGATTTTGTAATACATCACCTGGAAAGCCATAAAGGCACATATCATTTTGCAGATGTACAAACAAGACAGGAAGGGTCTATCTAGCCCATAACCTCAGGCAGAAGATGCAGATCTGAGATCACTTTGAAGCTTCGGAGACCCAGGAAGATCAACTTTTCTTTGTAACACATTCTGATTATTTTCATCTTCTTATAGGCACTCCCTCTGGTCTGTCTAAGTTTGACATGTCTCTTTCACGCAGGCGCTTGACTTGGCAGACACAGAGGAAATGAGGAAACTGTGCCAAATTAAAATGAACACATTTTGAAAATACTGAAATTGGATCCTAATATTGATGCTTTTTCATAGGAGAGGCAATAAAAAACATCTTAGAGCTGAATTGCGATTCTGGTCTTCTCTGAGAAGTAAAAAAGTATATATAAACCATTCTATCAGGTTTTGAACTTTTCTATTTCTCTATCTTGACCAGAAAACTTAAAAAAATAAAAGATGTCATTTACCATTTCAGTAAATTTCAGTGCACCATTGTCTTAGATACTTTACAACTAAAACTTAAAACAAACAAAAACCTTCTCTTTATTAGAAAGAGACCAGGTGTCAGAAAATACGAGTGCTGCTTCTAGTTCTTTCGTTAACTAGCCAGCAACAATGGACAAATCGTTTAACGTTACAGTTTTATAGCTGTTGAGATTGGGACCATCATATACTAAGGGCACAAAAGACTGTAAATTAGGTAGCAAATTAAAAAGTTGCAAATGTTAAAAATAGAAAAAAATGTTTCCTAAATGCAATCCATTTCAAAGAACATGTTTATCCAAATCTAGTGTGGCATACCTCAAAATTTAACTGATTTATTCTTTTTATTGGTCTCCTTTTTTCTCTTGGTAGCAGGGGGGAAATGTGAACTTGAACTTGCCCACATAGGGTGACTACGTCCTTGCAGTTTAAAACAAAAACTTCTCAATCCCAACTGGATTTAGGTTAGTCAGCTCTGGGGTCTTTTCACCCACCTTCTCCTATAATTTTCCATGATAAATTCATTAAGAAGTTCATACACCATACTGCTAGGGTTTGGCAGAAAGATGCCTGGTACTTGTGTGGTCCCCTGTGGTCAGTACTGTCCCAAGGTTTGCCTGTGTTCTTTGATGATTGGTGTCTGTTGAGCCCTGGCTGTTTTCACCTGCTTTTTAGATGTTGCTCTGGAACTGGACGTGGAAGGCCCTGGTTTCTGACATAGCCCATCTTCTCTAGGTCTTCATGCCATCTCCTTGTCCCAACCCTAGACCTCTTCAGGTCTCAGCTTTTGCCCCTACCCTCTACCCTAGTCAGGACACACACTGACTTGCATATCTCCTTGATGGTATGTATGTGTGACACCTGGGAACCAGAAGTGCTCCTACTTCTGGCCAGTCAGCATGGGCTATTTCGAAGGGCAAACTCCTCAGGCTCTATGTGGTAAAGTGGCGAATTAGCCCACAATTTAACTGGGTGTTTATACCACTGCCCATTTCTTCCTCCCAGAGGTTTGACCTTGTCTCTGTCTTGACAGACCTTTTCTTTCTTTTTCTTCTTTGTCTCCTCCTCCCAGCAATATTAAGGAATTTGTTTTTGTTTTGCATCAAATTGCATGATCTCCCTTCCTTCTCTATAACGCAATCTAGGGCCACTTCTCCAAGCTTGGGTTTTTGATATATATTACAGGTTGAATAATAATAACTTTCCACTTTTGTAGGTAAAAAATGGTTAAATATTAGAAATTTCATGTGATTCAACCTATAAAAATATGATTTTGAGAGTCTGACAAAATTATTCTTATCAAAGCCTGATTTTCAAAATTATTATCTCCCTATAGAACTTAAAAATCTCAGTTTGAACGCCAAAGTTAAACAATTATTCTTTGTACTATATAATTGCTACTCTGCCCTATCCTGAGGAGTAACCCTCAGTCTCAAAGCCTATACTTAATGGCAAAAGGAAATTCAAGGGAGAAATAAAAATAAAACTAAATTGCTGAGATTAGAAATTATATCAGAGGGTGTTTCAAAACATTATTTTTCTACCACTACAAAAATTCAGATCAGAAACTGATGTGATAGTTCTAAGTTTTCGTTGAGAAAGTGATTTGATAGCACTAATGCACCTATATTTTATCAAGAAGAAGTGATGCTAAAATTTATTTCTGAGCTAATTTAGTTGAAGTTTATATTGTGTTTTGGGAAAGTGAAAGATGAGACAAGAATGACTGGTAATGTAGTTTTAAGAATAATATTCCATTATACTTCTGTAAATATTAAGATTAAGAAAACTTTTCATTATAAACTTTAGTTCATGGTAAAAACATCTCAAGTTTTTAATGGAGAAACTGGTTTGGCCCAAGTTAAGGCGCTGTTAAGTTACATGACCAGGGGAAATGACTAGGCTTAGACTGTTAGTATGTTTTGAGTATTTCCCTCCTCAATATAATCATGTGTCCTGGGAAAGAACCATAAAGTCGTGTGTCCCAGAGCTGAATAAGCTGTGAGATATGTACAGTCAGTGTGTATATAAGATGAGGCATCCTGTGGTATGACTCTTCTAAAGGAGAACAAAATTATGGCATTAAACCACTCTGAGTTGTGATTCTCTTCTGAGAAAGCGCCAACCTTGAGTAGACAACAATCTGCACTCCTTCACAACTATACTTCCTATTTATTACAACCCGATTACCCTGTCTGCAGAGTTTTACACTGTTCCTATTGTGTCTAGAAAGGCAGAATGCTGAGGGTTACTGAATAAAATATCAGGCTTGTCACTTTATATTAATTCAACTGATTATGAAAGGGCTAAGAATTCTTAAAAATTTTCTTGGTTGTGCCATTTAGAGAACTGTCACCATCATACCAAAGATTCTTGGTGATTTCATTGTTCATGTTGTGTCTACTAGTTTCAGCTGCTGGCAGTATACTTAATGGAAACTTAAAACCTCTTGAAATAAAATTGAGGTAAAATTTTTAATTATTTGAAATAGCTGATTAAGATAAAGTCAGTTTAAGGTAAAAAAGTGAAATAGTTGTCAGACTTTAACGTCTATCTGTATCAGTCTCTTAGGAAAGTAAATAGTTAAAAGGTTTTGTCATATATCTAAAAATACTGTGATACACTGAATTGTAATGGCTAAAAATTATAATATGCAAAATTTTTTTCAATGTAAATTTCTTGGGATAAATTAATAATCTAAATCTGAGGTCTCAAGTTAGGTAAAATACTTCAATTTGTTCTAAAAGAGAAAATTTGAAAAAAATTTGCGCTTAAATGAATTATTTTTATTTATTTTTTTGTGTTGCTTTAAAAGGATTAAAATGACTGCAAACTTGTGGGCTAGTTGGACTTTGTTCTTGGTATGATTCCTCTTGTAAGTCGTAGTTCAGACATTTCCAAATTCAAAAGGAATGGCACATTAAAATAAAAAGGAAGTGGTAGGGCTTCTCAGTAGTAAAACGATGTGATTTTTCCAAAACTACTACATCCCTTAGGATGGCTATTATGAAATCAAAGAAGAAACACCCCTAAAATCTGAGAAACTATTACACCAAATGTTGGCAAGGGTATGGAGGGAGAGATTGGAACCTTTGCACATTGCCTAGTGAGAATGGAAGATGGTAAAGTTTCTGTGCAAAACACTATGGCAATTCCTCAAAAAGTGAAACATTAAATTACCAAATAGCCAAAATGAGGAAACAACCCTAATGTCTATGGACAGAAGAATGGCTAAACAAAACGTGGTGTTTACATACAATGGAATATTACTCAGTTGTAAAAAGGAAGGAAATTGATAACATGCTATGATATGGATGAATCTTGAAGATACAGTATTATGCTTAGCGAAATAAGCCAGGCACAAAAGAACAAATATTGTGTGATTGCATTGTAGGAGGTACCTAAATTAGTCAAATTTGTAGAGGCAGAAAATAGAATAGTTGTTACTGAGGGCTAGGGGAGAGGAGTTATTGTTTAGTGGGTACAGAGTTTCAGTTTGGGATGAGGGGAAAGTTCTGGAGATAGACAGTGGTGATGATGGTTGTATAACAATGTGAAAGTATGTAATGCCACCAAATTGTACATATGAAAATGGTTAAAATGGTGAATTTTGTGTTTTGTATATTTTACTGCAATAAATAGATAGTATTTTTGATCATGTAAATCTAGCTCACCCCTAGCAAAATAGCTGCTTTCTACCTACACTTACATTTGCTCTCACATATTATCTCTCTCCCATTGGCTAGTGAAATAAATTACTTAATTTTTGTGGTCCTCAGTTTTCTCTTGCATCAAATGGAGAAGAGAAATTGGGCAATCTGTAGCTCTACTCGAGCTGTTATTATCACCTTGGATGATTAGATGGAAAATATTAAGTCATTACTCTATTTAAAATAGACTGTGCTTTTGGTTTACTTTTTTGCAGTCCAATTCTCTTAGGAAAGCTTTACAGACTGTGAGTTTACTTTTCCTTGTCTCTTGTACCTTTTGATGGCCATAAGAAGACTGTTTTACTAAGGTTCATTAATATCTTGGCAAATGTCTTAAATGTAAAATATTGATAGAAAAGTACAATTTTCATCATAGAACTATATTTCTATCATACAAGCTTGACATGAAAGCATAATATCTGCATTATCATTACCTGTTCATGGCAGAAAACTGAAAAATTATTTATTAATAAAATGCAAAACTTGTTTTTATTTTCTAAATTAAAATTCATCATTGTATGATATAAACAGCAGAAATGAAAGGAATCGTTATTTATATAATATTGAATCTTTCCTCAAGTGCTATATAAAATTACATATCTCTCAATTGCATGTACGGGAAATTGAGGCATAGAAGATATAATTTAATAGGTTAATAAGAGAGGGTTAGAAAGTAGTTTCTTTGTTAAACTTGATAGCTTGGATTCTTTGCCTTTTGGGATAGTCTTATTCTAAGCAAGTGCACTAGTCAGGATAGACTTTGTTAGGCTACAGAAACAATTAAACCTGGAAATTTCAGTAGTCTAAAACATAAAAATTTATCTTTCACTCATACAAAATCTGTTGTTAAGTCCAGTGGTTCTGCAGTCAGCTCCTCCCCAGCAGAGTCTCAGGGATCCAGGATGTTTGCATCTTGTGATACCACCATCGCAGCACGAGCCTTGCAGTTCTCCCAGGCAGAGAACAAAAGAGCTGGGGGGAAGGTGTGCAGGGGCATTTTGTTGTATCTGTCTGGGACTTTACATATGTTACTTAAGCTCATAATTCATTGAAAAGAGAAAATGATATTGACCCTACCTAACTGCACAGAGGCTAGGAGTGATACATCTGTATTCAGTGAGCATTAAATGTCTCTGCCAAAATGAGGTTCTTTGGTCTGAGCTGTTCCAAGTGGTCTGAACTGATCATGTCCTGAGAATTGAGACCACACAATGTAAGATAGTGCCAAAATAGCTGCTACATTAGTTTTCTATTGCTGCTCTAATGAATTACCACAAATGCAGCTTAAACAACATACATTTACTCTCTTACAATTCTGTAGGTCAGAAGTCCAACATAAATCTCACCAGGCTAAAATCAGGATGATGGCAGGGTTACATTCCTTCTGGATGCTTTAGATCCATTTCTTGCCTTTTCCATTTTCCACAGTCTGCCCACATTCCTTGGCTCCTGGTTTCCTTCCTCTGTCTCTACCTTCAAAGCAATAATGTTGCATTTCTCCCTTCACTCATGATCACAGCTTCTGACCACAGCCAGGCAAGGTTCTCCACTTTTAAGGACTCCTGCGATCACATTAGGTTCACTTGGATAATCCGGGATTCTCTCCCCATCTCAGGGTCCTTAACATTAAATTCATCTGCACAGTCTCTTTTTCTACGTAAGGTAACATATTCACAGGTTCCAGGGTTTAGGATGAGGGCATTTAGGTGGCGGTCATTATTCTACCTATCATATCTACTGTTTATCATGATGAAATTCACTCATTTACATTTGATATTAATAAGTAGCTGTCTCCTTAGAACAAAACAGGTTTCTTTTTTGTTGGCATTGCTTATTTATATTTTTTGCTCCTTTTTTTGTGAGGGTTCTGCTACTCTATTTCTTAATTGAAATATAGTTGATGTACAATATTGTGTTAGTTTCAGATGTACTATGTAGTGATTTGACACTTGCATGTATTATGAAATGATCTCCAGGATAAGTCTAGTAACTATGTGTCCCTATACAAAGTCATTACAATATTATTGACCATATTCCTATGCTGTATATTACATCCTCATACAAAACAGTTTCAATAGAAGTTTCTGTTTCTTTGGATTTTATTTCTTTTAAAAACTATTGGTTTATAATTTGGTCACATAAGACCAAATTTGAGATCAACTTTTTAGCATTTCTGTTTGTAGTGGACAGCTATTTTTTTTGTCTGTTTCTGTCAGGTAGTCCTATTCTTAGCAATACTATTCCAATTTTGTTTGGGTAATCTCCCGTTTTTGCTCTCAGGCTATATGACTTGGGTGCAGCTGACCTTACTCAAGGCTCTACCTGTGCCCGTATGAACCAAGCATGCCCATCCACAGCTTGACATCACCCATTCACAATGATTCATTCAAAAAATTCCAAGACAGTGAACTGCAGAACTTAGGTGAGATTGCTCTAAGAGTTCTTATCCCACTGGGGTTGCAGAGAGTGTACAGTGTAAGTGTGGAACCGCTGGTGTCCTTCTCAATCTAGCAAGGGAAAGAACATGCCTAAGAATGAACTCACTGTGGAGGAAAGCAGGGCTGGAAGACAAGAGACAGAGTCCTGGCTCCCACTGACATTATTCAAGCATCTAGAACTAGTCATGCCTCAGATGTTTATTACAGAAGTCTCTACATCCTCTTTTTTGTTTAAGCAAGTTTAATTTGTGTTCCTGACATTTGCAATCACATAAGTCTCAACTGATAGGGGTGATAAAGTTAGATAGTGGTAATAAGTTCACATGCTCTAGAACAGCCTCAGGTAAGTAAGATTTTTGACCCACACACTGAAATCAATCACTGAAGCACTAGGCTACTTCATTGGCTTGACCTGCCCAGAATAAATGGTGTCATCTTATAAAAGTACCGCTGCTGATTTCCCAGTAGATTATTCCCCCTGTGATGTCACATAAACTCAGAGAATTGTCTATAGCTATGGCAGGCAGCAATCCATGCAGGGTGTTGAATGCTCTGCTGAAGACCAGTCCAACAATGGATATGTCACTTGACTTTCACTGCCAAGTGTGATATATGTTTCATGAATGCATACAGATAGGAGGTATGTGAAAACTGGGGGTGATGATATAGTAAGGAACATTTGTGAAAGTTAATTGAAGAGCATTTAATAAACTGTTTGAATGAGGACAGGAAGTTTTTTTTTTTACAAGCATGCTGTGGCTGTCAGGACCGAGATCCAAGAATGGAAAAAACTGTTTTATAGCTTCTGCTGTTATGTTCTCTTTAGATTATTTAATTATTATTGTTAAAGATTTATATTCTTCAACAATTATTCTCTTATATATATGATTTATTCATCATTTTGGGATCCCCCAGTAATAAAATTTGAAAGATCTTATTAAAATAGCAGAACACAAAATATAATATTTTGATCATAAAAATATGTATGTGTATAAATATATTTATGTAGAAAGAGCTGATATGAAAAAACATTTTTATTGGGGCAATAGGATGGGTAATTTTTAATCTTACTTAAAATTTTGGTTAATATTATTAATAATATATTCATTAGGTACTATATTTTTGGTAGAGATAACCAGCTTATGTGTAAGAATGTTTGTCAAACTATGATCTGATTATGTGGATGTATGTAGCAGTTTCATTGTGGGTCATTGACTTAAAGTAGACTATTGTTAATTTTCAAGCATTTTTCTCCTGCCTTCTGTTTCCCAAGGGTCAGAATTAACATAGTCTTGAGAACATAGTCCTAGTTTTGCCTCTTAAATTCCCTAATGACTTCTAGAAGCTGCAGAAGAGGTGACATAAAGGTATATTGTATTGATTCCTTTGTTCAACCATCAGACAAGGACAAAGCTTTGGGAATCAGTTCTTGGACTGCTTGCTGACAGCTCTTTGGTGCACTTAGAGAGACAGGCCATAAGCTTCCCCCAAGTTCCGAGAGACTGAAAGTAGCCACCTGCCATATTAGAGTTGCTGCATTTCTAACTTGAATTTTTTTCTGAACTGAAGAAAATTAAGCAGAAGAGTTTTCCAGAAACATTTGTTAGCAAGTCTGATTTTTCAGAGGCTGCTGGTCCTCCCTCATCACAAAACCCAGAAGGCTCTCAATCAGGGGTTGAAAATACAAGTTCCTACATGGGCCAGTCAGGTAAACGTGAGTGAGTGAAGGGGGCTAGCAAGGATTGTAGTGAACTCTGGCACTCACACCCCATGGAAAGGAGGTGGCCACACAGCTGGAGCCATTTCTCACTGGGCATGAAACTAGCCCTGTGCACAAAAACCCCAAAAATCTGAAAATTGCTTGGAAGCTTGTTAAACCTGTGAATTCCGGGGCTACCCCAGATATTCCAATTCATCTGATCTGGGGTAGGCTCAGGATTCTGAATTTGTGTCTCTCATCCAAAGTAATTTTGATACAGAAGATCCCAGCATCATTCTTTAAAAAAACACTCTTAAAAGATAGTGAATGAGTGATCAGACAGAACTTTTCAGGCTTTAACTGGTAGCTGGTGAAAGGGATCAGAAAATGTCACCCCAAAATATGCTGCTTTGGCTTATTGATTATTTTGAGCTGAAGGGAACTGAGAAACAGCGGATGCAGGAAGCGCTCTCTACCCTTCCCCTTTCTGCCTAAAAGCAAAGCATAAATTTCCCATGAGAAAGGTGCCCTCCCTGTACCATTCTTATCACTGGAGACAGGGAGTTGATGCTGAGATGAATCTGTACCAACAAACCTTACTAAATGACCCTTATCTTCCATTAATTTCCCCCATATATTTACCTTCCAACAATTTATCAACTCTAAAAAGCCCAACCCCTTTGTTCAAATGGTATATAAGCTCTCAGGCCTAGCCAGTTCTTTGAGGTTTTCGCTTCTTTCCTGTAAAGCTCCTGTGTCATGTAAAAATATTAACATCAAATACATGTGTATGCTTTTTTTCCTGTTAATTTGTCCTTTGAAGGTTTAATTTGCAGGCTCCAGGAGCTAAACATAAGAGTATAGAGCAAAAGCTTTTGCTTCCCTATACTAGTATTCACCTATCTGAGGAGTAAATTGTCTGCCAGCTCCCTGACCACCTTATCTAAACCATTTAAGACCATTATCTATATGTGGCACAACAATGAGGCTCCAAATCCCTGGGCAAGATGTGTGTGAGGAGAGAGGTCGGGGAAAACGGAAGTTTTTTTGGTTTTGCTGGACTAAGGCTAGGGATGGTGCCTGGTTAGTGCTGCTTACTTGAGACTTTGGCCTTAGAGCAGGAATGTGCTCCAAGGACCTTTATAAAAAGAATACCTTGAGAGAATTTCACAGATTTTATCCTGCCCACCCTGATACTCTTATTTGTACCTCATTTCACTTGACATGTTTTCATGTTGAGAAAACAAGGATACTCATTTCTCCTTTGACTCTCTGTTGTTGACCAACTGGTCCTGAATGTAGACTAACTAGTTGATTTGACAAAGCTTATAAATATGACAATAAGGAAATGATAAAAATTAGAACAAAATCAAGGGCCAAAATAGGAAGGAAGCACATGATCTGGGCTATGGCAGGTAGATCAGTAAGGGACTAAGTTAAAATAGGATTGGGATGTTGCAATAGCTGCAGGGTAGTGGGGTTTGAGGTGAACCAGTAGCAATGCATGGAATGGGGACAGATAAAGGAAAAGAAGGCCTGACTGATTTGGAGCATAGAGGAAGATTCTTGGAGGTCATGTTCTTCCCCTAAGCTTTCTCTGCAGCAGAAAAATAACCTTCTTTTCTTCTCTCAGTCCTTCAGTAATTATTTAACTATTTTTGGTTTAATTTTAATTGTGTTTGCTTTTCATATCTAAATAATAACTCTTCAGTTTTCTTTATTAATTTTCAGGCTATTTATATTTGTTCACTTTTCTAATCAGTCAAGTTCATAGGGAATATAATTTACGAGATGCCCATTACCTCACATACATATTTTTGTCATTAGCAAAAACTCTTACTAATCAGTAGTAAAAATACAAATGGGAGATAGTCTTGATAATAACCTCCTAAGCATTCCTTCTTTGGCCTAGGTTTATCCAAAATAACTGCAGAACACTGATGATTATTCATGCCATCATGATTTTTGGATTGACTGATTTTTGCCATTTGAATCAGAATTCTTTTTCATGTCATTACCTAGCAATATTATGATTTAACAAGACAGTTTAATTCCTTGAGGAATATTTCAATGAAATAACATGGAATGAGTTTCTTTACCTAAGCTTCATGGAAGAAAGGAACACTTTTTTTTTTGTTTACTGCAAGTAGATGCTCAATTTTATTGTGGGGAATACAACTGATTATAATTTAAGCCATGTCTCATTGTTTAGACTATTTTACATTTCTGCTTAAAAAATAATTTCTAAATACTTAAACTTTTTAAAAACCAAATTGTGTTTTCTCTGGGGAAAACAAGATTTATTCTGAACCCAGAATTTAAAGTCTTTTTCCTCAAATCAGTCCTTTTTCAGAAGAGACTATTATTTAGTAAGACTTGAGCTACAAAGTAATATCAACTTTATATAGCACTGCTTTAATTAAAAAATGATCTTAAAGAAAACCTAATTGAATATAAGAGTTTGGGCTACCCCTCTTACTTGTTAGTTAATCCTGTAGGAAGCCAGGCAATTCTGTCCATGAGGTCATGGCTCAGGAATCTTGTCAATTTATCTGAGTCATAGGTGCATTTGTGAGAATGTTTTATAATATTTAATGTGTTTTTTTTCTTTTGTTTTCCTGAGTCCAAAAATCCTTTGATCTAGTCTACTGTAATCACTTGTCTGACTCTGGAGAAACTGGAATTTGTTATAAAAAATTTGCAACAGTCTATAGTCAGTGTTTGACCTTCAAAATTGGGTCATGCAAGCAAGCCACTTGTGGCTGACAGTATTTTCCCGAGATGGCCACAGCAAGATGTCCTGTCCCACATGCTCTCTGAAATGTGAACCGGCCACAGCCCTTCAAGAGGTGGAATCTAATTCCTCTCTCCTTGAATCTGAACTGGCCTCAGTGACTCTTACAACTAATAGAATACACACAATTCCATTGTGCTTATACATCTGAGTTTAGGATGTCGCATTTCTAAAAGAGACACCTTCAAGAAAAAGAAGGAAAGGAGCGCTCATGATGCAGGAGTTTTCAGATGATTTTTTTCAACAAAATCTTCCAACACTATTCCAGTTTTAGAGCAATGAAGAGACCAAGGCACAGCCAAATATTAGATTAGCAGAGCTGGGGGGTTTGGATCCCTGTTCTTCTGTTTCTCTCCTCTCTTTCTCCTGAGACCTAGATATTCAAGGCAAATGTTAAAATGTCTCTGACAGATAGTGGATATACCTGCATGTTATACTAAACATTTGTGGATGCAGGTGCTTTGTGGAACTGCTGGGGAGATTTTGCTGGCGATCCGAAGCTATTACTTAAAATGTCAGTGGAAACATGAACTTGAGGGTAACCATCAAGGAGATCTGCCATCCCACACAGAGTTCAGAGCCCCTGCCCTTTTTATGCTGTTCTATGGGACATCCATACATCCAGGGTGGTTGGGTAAATATTCAAAGGTAAACATGCAGGTTGTTTTGAGAATTTTCTATATTTAAAAAGATACTACAAATAGGGAGTCTGGCCCTGCAAGATCAAGATCAGGCCTGAGTCTTTAACCTGAGTTCCTGCAAGCTCACAAATGAGCAGGGAGCAGATACCCTGCTGAGTGATCGGGTTTGAAGGCACAGCAGTTTAAGGCTCCTTTTTCTCATTGATCCTTTTTCTCATTCTGTGTGAGTGTGTGTGTGCGTGAGCGTGCACGTGTGTTTTGTGTGAGCAACTTTTACGTTTATGTCTGCCAGCTGAGAGGCCGTGTTTATGTCCTTTAAGTTCAGGAACAGGCCCTTGTCTTGTTGACACTGCAGCTTTATGACTAAGCCAGCATCCCTGTCATCCCAGAAACTCTCTCTCCGAACATTTCCTCTCCTGCAAACATGTGTGTCCTGACGGGGCCCGGTCAGCAGCCTCAGCGCAGGGCCTGTTTTTCTGCTTCTGAAGATGCCTTAACCTTTCCACCACTCTCGTTGCACACCTTCCTCCCCTCAGGCAAAGGTCTGTTTAGAATGGTTCTTTGTGGTTCTCTCTTCACCTATGTATTAAACATTTCTTTTGTTTTTTTGGAAAGAAGTCCCTCTATGCCCCCAAAATGCAGAACAGAGAAATAAAGACATAATTCCTAACTTTTACTCTGGAGCTTAAAATTATCAGCATTCTATAGCTTTGGGAAGCAAATTTCAAAACATGTCTGTGACTCATTCCTCATTCATAAACTTTGTATTTTCTTCCTAAAAAGCTAGTTGACTCTAAGGAAACTACTCTCTTTTATCACTGCCCTGGAATCCAGAGCAGGCACCACAAAGAAAGCAAAATTGAGGCCAGGGACCCCTGCTCACAATGCCAATCTCTCCTCATTAGATGTGACCCATGTGCCCTAGAGCCACAGGATTATTAGAAAACCATTAGTTCTGTCCTAAGTACTGAACTGCTACAGATTTACCCTGGAACCATTTCAGTCCGAGTGACCATCTTTCTACCTTCCTTCCCTGACCCTGTCAACAGGATGGAGAGTGCTGTGCAGAGCTGGGAATAGGCTCCCCTAGAAGACAGGTCCTTCCATATCCTGGGTATTTCATAGGGTCAAACAAGCTTCTTGCCTGCTGGGCTGTGTTCAAGCCCATCTCCCGTCTCTCTATCCTACTTGCCCCTTGTTCCTCTACCTCCTCATTCCTGCAAAACAGGCTACTTATTGCTGCCTAAAGTAGGGCATGATTTCAGGGGTTTCTTTTTTCCTTAAATTACTGCATGTATAAACAAACTATTACATAGGGAACTCGGAATCAAGTAACTTAAGTCAGCTCTCCTCTACTAACTGATACTTGGACCATATTAGGAACTCTTTCAGGCCATTAAAATATTCTCTAACATGTTTTTAAGCTATCCAGTTCCGAAATTCCCGTGTTAATGATAAAGTTGGAAGTTAACTCTTGTAACTCATTACTGTTATACTACCCAGTACGTTAAGCTTCTCCTTTGATATCAGGGAGGGTCTTTATTTATTTTATTTTATTTTATTGGAGCATAGTTGATTTACAATGTTGTGTTAGTTTCAGGTGTACAGCAAAGTGATTCAGTTATACATATACATATATTCATTCTTTTTTAGATTCTTTTCTCATATAGGTTATCACAGAATATTGAGTAGAGTTCCCTATGCTATATGGTAGGTCCTTGTTGGTTATCTATCTTATATATAGTAGTGTGTGTGTGTTCATCCCAAGCTCCTGATTTATCCCCCTTCCCACGTTTCCCCTTTAGAAACCATAAATTTGTTTTCAAAGTCTGTGAGTCTGTTTCTCTTTTGTGAATAGGGAGGGTCTTAATTACTAGATAGAATCCTATCAGTTAATTACTTCTGCAGCACATTAACTTGTGCTCTATTGAAATAAAATTTACTTTTGAAGTAAAATACATTAAATATTTTTACATTCTGAAATGATTTTTTAAAAAAATACTTTCATAAAGTAGAACCCCCATTCTAAGGTAAAATTTTGAAAGGTAAAAAGGGAATGAGAAACTTCTCCAAAGGCTAAGTCCTAGGAGAAAAACTGAAAAAAGAAAACAATATATATGCCTTTTTTCTAAAACTGTATTATTCTATATATACAGAAGTTTTGTTTCCATAGATAATATTAAAAATCCTCAAGACCTTACCTCTTGCTATAAGAGTGACCTAATGATATATGCCTGCTTTTACATAAAGAATTACTCTATTGTAAGCACTCATAACCTGAGAGCCTTAACTTTCACATTCAGAACTATTCTACTGGGAATTCAGCTCAATGCTTTGATGAAGTTTTTTTTCTTCCTCTTCTTTATCTTCTGTAATATGGTGTTATTTCTGCAGTTTCCATATGGATTGATTGTGGACAGACATATTCCTTTTCTGCAGCCTCTTCCCTCTAAGAAATGAATTTTTTGTTTGTGTTTTGTTTTTGTTTTTTTTTACTTTTTGAGACTTAATATAGAATTTTTGTCTTTAAAATTTGTTTAAATAAGGTAAGCTAAGTGGCTTCTGATATAATATAGCACATGAGATCCAGTTCAATTAGGTGGAAACAAATAATGGTCATATGTGAGGGAACTACTGTGTAAAAGTGTTTGTTTGATTATATTAAACATCTGCTTAAAAGGTGTAGAAGATAAAGTATAAAACCTTGAAAGAATACAAGTTTTAGGGAAGAAACACAAAAGAAGTTGACTTGAAGTTTCAAACTAAAGTTATAAAATCTTCTGGTAGACTTTGTTCATAAAGGAAAATTTTTTCAATTTGAATTGAATCTTTTTTTTCAATTCAGAGAAACCATTCTTTGGAAAGAGGAGCAGTAGAGTGGGTAGGCTATATTGTATATTAGTAACCTAGTCACTGTGGTAAAAGCATTCAGATTGAGCAATTACATTTAGGTAGTTACATTTAGAGCTTTCATACTGCACCAGTCATGATGTCTCTTTGTTTCTGTATTTCCCCCCATAAAGCACAAAGCAGAGAACATAGAAAAAGAACCAAAAGAATCAGGGACCACAGGAAACTTCTGTTCTGTGAATGAAGAGGAACAGAGTACCATGCTTAAGATCTAGAGCTTAAGATCAGAACAGAAGTGAAAGTCTAATGAGTAAATGTAATAAATCACTTGTGATATCATCAGAAATGCAAATTCCTGCATCTCAACACAGACATACTAACTCAGAATGTCTTTAGAAAGGGCCTAGGAATTTAAATTCCACTAATTCTCCAGGTGACTTTTTAGTATATTAACATTTGAAATCCAAATAAAGCCAATTTAGAGATTTTTATTTAAAAAAATCATACAGAGCCAATTGCCTGATAATAATTAGGCCTTATTCTAAAAATACATTTGTAACCTAATATCAAGCTAAGTAGCCACTGATAATCAGTAATATTTTGTCTGAGGTGGCACAGCTTTTTACCTAAATGTTTCCTTTCTCATAAATCTTGCTCTAGATTGTATTTTTGTGTTTATTCATCTTTTAAGAAGTAGTTAACAAACTAATACTCATTAAAGACTTTCTCAAATGGGAGAGCCATAGTTGACTAGGACATCTGGGTTCTGGAGCTAGCTTCAGTCTTTTGATCTCTCTGGGCTTTGGTTTTTCTCTTCTGTCAAATATCATTTAGACTAAATCAGGAGCTGTGAAGTTAAGGACCATGGGTAGAGTTGGCCTGGCTAACCTACTGGGAGAGACGGGAGATGGGGCTACTGGAAAGGGGGCTGGCACTGTTCAGCTCTAACCAAAAGTTGCCAGGAAAGAATTCAGACTCAGGATTGCCTGAGTGTTCAACTTTTCAAGAGAAGCTGGAGATCCTGCTTGTAATAGGAAATCTGATTGTTAAATGGTTGCAACTAATGCAAAATATCTAACATATAGCATGGGCCAATACTTTAAAGAACAATTAAAACACTTTGGTTGGCTAGATTTAGCCTGTAGGCTAAGTTGTGGCCTTGTTAAGATCCTTTCTAGTTCCCAAATCCTGTATATCCTCTACGTTTCACAGGTCTCCAGTTCTATATTATCATATTGTCAACTCTAGGCACCTGGAGACAACATAAGTAATAACTAAGAGAAGCTAGTTACAGGGTATTTCCTTATAGACTTAATTCTGCTTCAGCGTAGGACATTCATATTGGTTTCAAAGGGACAATACTAAGAAGATATATAGCAGAGCAGATGCCTGGTTGTAGAAACTTAAATTGTCCATCCTCATTTAACATGTCATGGCTAATGACTCTGTCCATATAAGTGAGTTAAGATTAGACAGGACTAAAGAATCTGAGCAATCAGATTGTCTGTAGTTTTTAAGTCCATCCAGTAAGTTGTAGGGCTTATGTTTCCATGATGACATGGAAATGACATATACAGTAAAGATAGCTAATTAGGACAAATAAATGTTTCTGCTCTCTCACTCTTTTACAAATCATAAAGCCTTTAGGAATCTTTCTTTACCTCTCTGTATAATTCATTTGATCTTTGAAGGTTTGGATTTTTTCCAACTTAAATGTTAGATAAATCTAATGCAATTTTGTTGAATTAAAAAAAATAGGCCATTAAATCAAAACTACAATGAGGTATCACCTTATACTGGTCAGAATGGCCATCATCAAAAAGTCTACAAATAATAAATGCTGGAGAGGGTGTGGAGAAAAGGGAAGCCTCCTACATTGTTGGTGGGAATGTAAACTGGTGCAGCCACTATGGAGAACAGTATGGAGATTCCTTAAAAAAATAAAAATAGAGTTACCATATGATTCTGAAATCTCACTCCTGAGCATATAACTGGAAAAGATGAAAACTCTAGTTCAAAAAGATACATTCACCCCAATGTTCACAGCAGCACTATTCACAGTAGCCAAGACAGGGAAGCACCTAAATGTACATTATCATGAGTGGATAAAGAAGATGGGGTATATATATAAAATGGGATATAATTTAGCCATAAAAAAATGAAATAATGCCATTTGCAGCAACATGGACGACCTAGATATTATCATACTAAGTGAAGTAAGTCAGGCAAAGAAAGACAAATATCATGTGATATCACTTATATGTGGAAACTAAAAACACAATACAAATCAACTTACTTACAAAACAGAAACAGACTCACAGACATAGAAAACAAACTTATGATTACCAAAGGGAAAAGAGAAGGGGGAGGGATAAATTAGGAGTATGAAATTAACAGATGCATACCACTATATATAAAATAGATAAACAACAAGGGTTTACTGTATAGCGCAGGGAACTATATTCAATATCTTGTAATAATCTATAATGGAAAAGGATCTGAAGCTGTACACCTGACACTAACATAATATTGTAAATCAACTATAGTTAAATAAAAAAAAATAGACCATTGTGTAATTGCCAAAACCTCCTTTCGCATACATATCTGCAACATTGACACCCCATTCCCACGCATATTTAAGTATAAAAGCTTAAGTTCAGAAAGATTCCTTCAGTTGTATTAAGAGGTGTTATCCCAAAGTTATTAGATTTCTACCCCTTGTGTTGAACTATCCTTTGCTATATTGAAGTCCTGGAAAATTTTAGAAGTTCCATTCAGCATTTTATACAGTACTGACGGACTCACTTGATATTTCCAGATTACTAAAGGCCTGAGTATTTATAGAAGGGTTACCACCCTCTCTGTTCACTCTGTTTTTGAGAAGAGATTTACTGACTGGGGAATCTCTAAAGGTATATTGAAGACACACTTGGATTGAGATGGGCATCCTTGTTCTGCCATGAATCCAGGATTTTGGGTAATAAGACCTGGCATTTGTTGATTCTCTCTGTGCCAGATACTTTATGTACATTATTCATAATCTTACAACCACCCTGTAAAGTAGCTATTCCCATATTACAGCTGAGGAAATTGAGGCTCGGAGATAGTAAGGGACTTGTCTGAATGACCAAACTGGGATCTGAACCTAATTCTGCATGGTTCCAATGTCCATATTTTGTCCATTACTTCCTGGTGCCTCCCAGTATTGCAGAGTGGAGAGAGGGTTTTCTGGGCCCCAGTTTTCTCATCTGTAAAACATGGGAGTTGGACAGTATGATCACTGAAGTCTGTTTTACTTTTAACATCCTATACTGATATTTTAGGGCTTTCTGTTACAGAGACTATGACTCATTCCTAGGCAAAACCCACTATGAATGTTTTCAGATACCTCAGATCCTGGCTGAGATTTTCAAACAGGATGTTGACGGATATACTTAATATTAATCTTGTCTCTTGTGGTATTGGGATTCCCGCCAATTCTTTGTCACTCAAAACAATGGAGAGCATTATTTTCTGTTCTATTTTCACATAAACCTACTCTAGACTCTTTCTCTTCCTTACCCTGAGCTATGGGTTTATATTTAACCAGACTCTTGACTTTTTAAATCTTTATTTGCACATTTGTACAACTATAATACAGATTTCTAAGTCTTTTTAAAAAATCCACAGTAATCTAGGTTCTCTTTAGAACATCATGTAAAACAATACCACGTAAAACTGGAAAATAATAATAAGATGATGTCAGAGGATCACATTGCTAGTTGCCAAGTGAACTATTAAAGTTAGTGAAGATAAAATTTAAATTCTCTCCATATTACCTATGTACTTAAAATCTATATACACACTTGCAAGTACTTCTGTTTATTATGGAAGTACATTTTGAATTCACGTAGATTAAGGTATTTGGAAATCTAAGCTGCATCTCAACTAATGTCAGCATCTTAGATACTAAACCAATTTTTATACAAGTTGGAAATGACTACATCTGTACCTTTCTCTACTGCTAGTTCTATCCAGGAATTAATCTTTCTAATGATTAGATTTACATAGTAACAAAACAGAACAATGACAACAACAAAAAACAGCCCCTTAATTATCTCGGGATTGTCTAGCTTTTCTTTTGAGATAGTGAGGTTCTATGATATTTATTCTTTAACTTAGGGGCTTCCTCCATTGCTCCAAAAATGTAATGGCATCAGATAATTGTACAACTTAATTCTGAAAAAAAAGAACACAATTAAAAATCTTCAAATAATAACTATTGTAACCAACATTCTTTATAGCCTCTTGGCTATAAATCATCATCATTCCTGATGATGATTCTCTGCTGAAAACCAACATTTATTGACAGTTTTCTTTATGCAAGGCAACAATACTGGATACTGTTGGAAGACACAAATATGCTAAAGATGTAATGCATGCCCTTAAAGAGCTTATGGTATAATAAGGAAGAGATGGACAAAAATTGTTAGATAAGCTAAAAGCTGATAAACACCATTAAAAGAGCACAAATAAGTGCTTAAGGGGTTCTGAAGAGCTGGGCATTTCACCTTGGACTTGAAGATCAGGAAACATTTAGACATTTAGGGGAGGATGTTCCAGAAACAGAAACAAAACAAAGATCTTCATGACTTTTATCATTTGGTCCATTCTTTTTGAATTTTCTTTTGCATCCACCCCGTCTCATGCATATCTCTCAACATGGTTAACACTCGTATGTATCATTTAAGACCCAGTGGGGGGGTCTCATCCATCAAGAATCCTCCTCCATCCAGGAGGTTATGAATTCTAATTCAGTTTGATTGGGATAAATGAATATCCTTCTCAAGTTTTCTCCATTTTATTAAATTAATCTCCTGCCACTTCTTTTCACGAGTTAGAATCCCAGGACTCATCTTTGTTACCTTCATCTTCTTCCTTCACCCCCACATCCAGTTTATCACCATGTCTCACTAATTCTTTTTCCAAAATAAAGATTAAATCAATTTTAGATTAAGAAAAGGCATATGCATATACATATGGCATGCAATACAATGGAATAGTGTTCAGCTATAAAAAGAAATGAAATTTTAATATATGCTGCAGCATGGGTGGACTTTAAAAACATTGTGTTTAGTGAAATAAGCCAGAAACAGAGGGATAAATATGATTCCACTTATATGAAGTACATATAATGGACAAATTCATAAAGACAGAAAGTAGAATAGAGATTACCAGGGGCTGGAAGGAAGGGGAGTTATTGTTCAATGGGTACAGAATTTTTGTTGGAGATGATGAAAAAATTTTGGATATCAATAGTGGTGATGGTTATACAACATTGTGAATATGTTAAATACCACTGAACTGTATACCTACAAATGGTTAAAATGATAAATATTCTGTTATGTGTATTATACTACAGTAACACTTTTAAATTAAATCCATTTTCTCCAATTCTACTTCTGTGGTCCATACCACCACTTCCTCTCACCTGGACTATTGAAATACTACATTTGATCTAGTCCCTGCCCCTCTTTACACACTCATCCCCTGCACTTTCCCCTTCATTTACTTACTCCACTTCAGGGATATTAGATTTGTTACTATTGTGAACATACATCAAACTGTTTCCCTGAAATAGCTTTATACTTGCTATTTCCTTTTGGAGTGTGCTTGTCCTCTTCCTCTCTATATGCTTGACTACTACTCATAATTCATGTTTCAGTTGAAATGTCATCTCCTTCTTAAAGAGGCTTTTGCTGATCTACCTCATCAAAATGTTCTCTACCGTACTCCAACTTTTATTTTATATCATAAAATTCCGTGTAGTTTCTTCACTGCACTTATCCCAATTTGTAACTTTTCTTTTTACCAATTTATTTATCTTGAGTAACGGGGTAAATGGTGGTGCCACAGCCTAAGATGGGAGAAGACAGTGTAAGACCATCTTTGAAGCATGGCTAGGTTGGAAGAGAAAATGTAAAGTTGACCTGCAAACAAATGAATCTGGAGTTAAAGGGAGAGAGTTGGACTGGAGATACAAATTTAGGAATTATTAGACAATAGGTGATATTTAAAGCCATGAGAATGAATGAGACAATCCAGGGAAAAACTGAAATTTGAGAGAAAGAGGGGGCTCTGGACTAGGTCTAGAAAGTTTTCAGAGGTTCTATAAAGTAGAATTCAACACATTAGAGAAGTAACAAATAAGGAAGAAGAAAAACCAGGACTCTGTGGTTTGATATAGCCAAGAGTGGAAATGTGTCAAGAACAAAGCAGTGATCATCTGTGTGGTGTGACGCTCTGAATTGAAGTAAGATGAACACAGGAAAGTTTACATTGGGTCTGACATCATGAAGATAGTTGGGGACCTTGGTTAGAGTACTTTCAGTGGAATACCATCATCTAAATGGGGTGGGAAAAACAAGATTGAGGTGGATTAAACAGCAAATGGGAGGGAGGTGAGGAAGTCAAGACAGGCTGGAGCTGTTTACTTTAGAATAAGAGTGGGAAAATGGTACTGAGTGATGAGGAACCAAAGAAGTTTTTGCAGGGATGTGAGATACCAACATGTTCCCATGCAGATAGGAATGAGCTAGTAAAGAGTATATGATGCAAGTGTGAGGTAGGTTAAATAAGTGACGTACCTAAGAAGGTGAGAACTGCGGGGTCTGGAGCACTAGTAGGAGGATAGAACCTTGAATGAGAGGAGGGACACTTTCTCCACTGGTAACAGAAGGCAATCAGAACACAGGTGACCACATGAAGCAAGAATTAAATTCCGTCAGTAGTGGAAAGGTGAGAGTCTCCATTTGATGACCCGCATATTCTCAGTGAGTTGCAAGTGAGGTCATCAGCTGGGTGTAAGTGTGCAGGAAGAGAGGGAGATTTGAGAAGAGACAGGAGGGTACAGAATAGTTGTCTAGGAGAGTGAGAAAGCAACTTACTGGAAAAAAATCACAGCTGTTCTGCTGGGAAAAGTTTCATGCTCATCTGAGGTCTGTAGTCATACAAACAAAGTAAAACCAATCAGGCAGGTTTTGTTATTTTGTCAGCAGATATGAAGAACAGAGATAGAGGGTTTCTATCAGATATTTTGTCAGGCAAGTGATGGAGAGAGGGAATATGAGTAGGTAAAAGGAGGTTTTAAGAAATCTACAAAGATATGTTGAGGCCAGTTCATGGAGAACTCTGAATGTCAGGGTAAAATATATGACCTTTATTTCACAGACAATGAGAAGCCATTAAAGTATTTCTCACTATGAAAGTGACATTACCAAAACTATATTCTTGCATAATTAACCTGCCTTTAATGTAAGGCACTGAGATGGTTACAGAATAAAACCAACAAGAATATTTGTGAAGGACCAGGGGGTAGATAATCAAGATCTAAATGAAAGGAAGCAACAGTTGACTTGAACCAGACTACTGAAGGTTGAATTCTTAAGAGATCTTGGTATCTTTTGGAACTAAACCAACTTGATGGGAATATCAGGTTACAGGGGAGAGAATCCTACAAGCTGGACAGGGATTAGGCAGGATATTACTTAAAGCAGCTGGCAACAGATGTACATCAAGGGACATATTGATTAATCACAGAATGAGTGAGAACTTAAGAGTCACCTTGAGTATTGGAACCAAATAAATAATCATTAAACTGTTGGTCATTGATAGGGCCAGTGGAGGTCACGAAGAGTTCAGGAAGTGGTATGCATGATGTGCGGGGTCAGAAGGCATAGACTACAGCCAACACAAGGATGCTGGGTGCTGGGCAAAAGTGCTAAGTAGGGCAGGGAGGCCAGCCAGTTTAGAGAGTAGAATAGAAAGGACTTTGGATCTAATGTTCAGTTTACTTTTTCAGGATTGGCCAGTTTAATGATAATGCTTGGATCTGAACCCTGAGTCCTAGATTTTATGCCATCTAAATACATGTATTTACCATAGTATGAGTTGAAATGGTGAAGTGAAGAGTCATAAAATAACATAGTTGGAGATAAATCAATATCAGCTTGTTACAGTACAGTGTAGAAGAATCAGTAATACTTTAAATCAATCCTAGGATTTGATAATCTCCTTCTACCAGGGAGCCAGCATCTGTGCTAGTGGTCCTACAGATATTACTGGCAATCTGAAAGTACAATCTATTCCCTGGTAAATCTGCCACTCAGGTTGGCTTTAAATTTTTAATTTTATAAGCAAACTTTCTCCAATGCGTAGGAGTTCATAACCATATTAGGCAACAGAACAATAGGACAGAATTCCATTAAATTTTATTTAATGTCTATCCATCCAACATTTCATGACTATCAAGTATCAGACACTGTGCTAGGCTGTGGACACAAAGAAAAAGTAAGATGCCATCTCTGTTTCTCTTCAAGGAAACTCTAGGTCTGTTAGTAAAGAAAGATAAAGAGATATTTATATAATAGATGTTATGACTGTGGTATGCACAAGATTCATGGAAAGGCTAGTGAGTGGGTGGGGAGATGGTAGTGGTCATGGAAGTGGTTGCAAAAGACTTTGTGAAGAAGGATCAGAAGACACGAAGGGGACAGGGTTGGGAGAGAGGTAAAGGGTTAAGGCATCTTACAAAGAAGAAATAGCTGGTGCAGAGCCTTCATGAACCGAGCAGAGTGACACTTTGGGGGAAATTTCTCATGGTTGCACATGGCTGTAACATTTCAATTAGGCCTGAGTGGATGGTGGTGGCCAGAGTCGGACCCCCAGCCACACTGCCCAGCTAAGCCAAGAGTTTCATGGAAGCGGCATTGAAAATCTAATTTAAGAGAGCCCTGACGAGAAGAAGTTGCTGCTGCAGGTGGCCTGGCTTTAGGAAGACCAGTTTTTGAGGCTGGGAAGTCTAAGATGAAAAGTGCCGGCTAATTCAGCTCCTGTATAAACTCCATGAAGCCAGACATTTTGGACTGCTTTTTACTACTGAAATCCACGGATCTAGATTAGTTCCTGGTTCATAATTTTCAGAAGGACTGGAGAAGAGCAGAGATGAGAATGACTTTCAGAATTACAACAGCTTGGAAATCTTGAACAGCAGCCAGTCTGACAGGTAGAAAGTTGTGCTTTTACCATTTGGTTTAGGATTCTATCTGGTTTTTTTTCCTTTTTTTCTTCCTTTTCTTCTGAGCCATGTGACTGACACGGTCTTCGTGCTCAGGCCGGGTGTCAGGCGTGAGCCTCCAAGGTGGGTTAGCTGAGTTCAGGACATTGGACCACCAGAGACCTACAGCTCCATGTAATATCAACCAGCAAGAGCTCTCCCAGAGATCACCGTGTCAACACTAAGACCCAGCTCCACCCAAAGGCAAGCAAGCTCCAGTGCTGGACGCCCCATGCCAAACAACTAGCAAGACAGGAACACAGCCCCACCCATTAGCAGAGAGGCTGCCTAAAGTTATACTAATTTCACAGACAACAAAAACACACCACCATACGTGGCCCTGCCCACCAGAAGGATAAGATCCAGGCCCACCCACCAGAACACAGGCACCAGTCCCCTCCACCAGGAAGCCTACACAAGCCACTGAACCAACCTCACCCACTAGGGGCAGGCACCAAAAGCAATGGGAACTATGAACATGCAGCCTGTGAAAAGGAGACCCCAAACACAGTAAGTTAAACAAAATGAGAAGACAGAGAAATACACAGCAGATGAAGGAGCAGGGTAAAAACCCACCAGACTGAACAAATGAAGAGGAAATAGGCAGTCTACCTGAAAAAGAATTCAGAGTAATGATAGTAAAGATGAATCAAAATCTTGGAAATAGAATGCAGAAAATACAAGAAGTGTTTAACAAGGATCTAGAAGAACTAAAGAGCAAACAAACAATGATGAACAACACAATAAATGAAATTAAAAATTCTCTAGAAGGAATCAATAGCAGAATAACTGAGGCAGAAGAGCAGATAAGGGACCTGGAAGATAAAATAGTGGAAATAACTACCTCAAAGAAGAATAAAGAAAAAAGAATGAAAAGAATTGAGGCAGTCTCAGAGACCTCTGGGACAACATTAAATGCACCAACATTCGAATTATAAGGGGTCCCAGAAGAAGAGAAAAAGAAATGGTCTGAGAAAATATTTGAAGGGATTATAGTTGAAAATTTCCCAAAAATGGGAAAGGAAACAGTCAATCAAGTCCAGGAAATGCAGAGTCCCATGCAGGATAAATCCAAGGGGAAACACACTGAGACATATATTAATCAAACTATCAAAAATTAAATACAAAGAAAATATATTAAAAGCAACAAAGGAAAAGCAACAAATAACAAACAAGGGAATCCCCATAAGGTTAACAGCTGATCTTTGAGCAGAAGCTCTGCAAGCCAGAAGGGAGTGGCAGATCATATTTAAAGAGATGAAAGGGAAAAAACTACAGCCAAGGTTACTCTACCCAGCAAGGATCTCATTCAGATGCGATGGAGAAATTAAAAGCTTTCCAGAGAAGCAAAAGTAAAAGAATTCAACACCACCAAACCATCTTTACAACAAATGTTAAAGGAACTTCTCTAGGCAGGAGACACAAGAAGGAAAAGACCTACAAAAACAAACACAAAACAATTAAGAAAATGGTAATAGGAACATACATATCGATAATTACGTTAAATGTAAATGGAATAAATGCTCTAACCAAAAGACACAGACTGGCTGAATGAGTACAAAGACAAGACCCATATATATGCTGTCTACAAGAGACCCACTTCACACCTAGGGACAGATATAGACTGAAAGTGAGGGGATGGAAAAAGATATCCCATGCAAATGGAAATCAAAAGAAAGCTGGAGTAGCAATTCTCATATCAGACAAAATATACTTTAAAATAAAAATTATTATGAGAGACAAAGAAGGACACTACATAATGATCAAGGGATCAATCCAAGCAGAAGATATAAAAATTGTAAATATTTGTACACCCAACATAGGAGCACCTCACTACGTAATGCAAATATTAACAGCCATAAAAGGGGAAATCAACAGTAGCACAGTAATAGTAGGGGACTTTAAAACCCCACTTTCACCAATGGACAGGTCATCCACAATGAAAATAAATAGGGAAACACAAACTTTAATGACACATTAGACCAGAAAGAATTAATTGATATTTATAGGACATTCCATAAAAAACAACAGAATACACTTTCTTCTCAAGTGATCATAGAACATTCTCCAGGATAGATCATATCTTGGGTCACAAATCAAGCCTTGGTAAATTTAAGAAAATTGAAATCATATCAAGTATCTTTTCCAACCACAATGATATGAGACAAGATATCAATTACAGGAAAAAAACTGTAAAAAATACAAACACATGGAGGCTAAACAATATGCTACTAAGTAACCAAGAGATCACTGAAGAAATCAAAGAGGAAATCAAAAAATACCTAGAAACAAATGACAATGAAAACATGATGACCCAAAACCTATGGGAGGTAGCAAAACAGCTCTAAGAGGGAAATTTATAGTAATAAAATCCTCAAGATTTTAGAAACCTCAAGAAATAAGAAAAATCTCAAATAAACAACCTAACCTTACACCTAAAGCAATTAGAGAAAGAAGAATCACCAAAAAAACCCCAAAGTTAGCAGAAGGAAAGAAATCATAAAGATCAGATCAGAAATAAATGAAAAAGAAATTAAGGAAACAATAGCAAAGATCAATAAAATTAAAAGCTTGTTTTTTTAGAAGATAAGCAAAATCATAAACCATTAGCCAGACTCATCAAAAAAAAGGGAGAAGACTCAGATCAGCAGACTTAGAAATGAAAAAGGAGAAGTAACAACTGACACTGCAGAAATACAAATGATCATGAGAGATTACTACAAGAAACTCTATGCCAATAAACTGGACAACCTGGAAGAAATGGACAGATTCTTAGAAAAGTACAAGATTGCAAGACTGAACCAGGAAGAAATAGAAACTATGAACAGACCAATCACAAGCACTGAAATTGAAACCATGATTAAAAATCTTCCAACAAACAAAAGCCCAGGGCTAGATGGCTTCACAGGTGAATTCTATCAAACATTTAGAGAAGAGCTAACACCTATCCTTATCAAACTCTTCCAAAATATAGCAGAGGGAGGACTCCCAAATTCATTCTATGAGGTCACCATCACCCCAATACCAAAACCAGATGAAGATGTCACAAAAAAAGAAAACTACAGGCCAGTGTCAATGATGAACATAGATGAGAAAATCCTCAACAAAATACTAGCAAACAGAATCCAACAGCACATTGAAAGGATCATACACCATGATCAAGTAGGGTTTATCCCAGGAATGCAAGGATTCTTCAATATACACAAATCAATCAATTTGATAAACCATATTAACAAACTGAAGGAGAAAAACCATATGATCCTCTCAATAGATGCAGAAAAAGCTTTCGACAAAATTCAACACCGATTTATGATAAAAACCCTACAGAAAGTAGGCATACAGGGAATTTACCTCAACATAATAAAGGCCATATATGTCAGACCCACAGCCAACATCATTCTCAGTGGTGAAAAACTGAAACCATTTCCACTAAGATCAGGAACAACACAAGGTTTTCCACTCTCACCACTATTACTCAACATAGCTTTGGAAGTTTTAGCCATGGCAATCAGAGAAGAAAATGAAATAAAAGGAGTCCAAATCAGAAAAGAAGATGTAAAGCTGTCACTGTTTGCAGAGGACATGATACTATACATAGAGAATCCTAAAGATGCCACCAGAAAACTAATACAGGTAATCAATGAATTTGGTAAAGTAGCAGGATACAAAATTAATGCACAGAAATCTCTTGCATTCCTATACATTAATGATGAAAAATCTGAAAGAGAAATTAAGGAAACTCTCCCATTTACCATTGCAACAAAAAGAATAAAATACCTAGGAATAAACCTACCTAAGGAGACAAAAGACCTGTATGCAGAAAACTATAAGACACTGATGAAAGAAATTAAAGACAAGACAAACAGATGGAGAGATATACCATGTTCTTGGATTGGAAGAATCAACGTTGTGAAAGTAACTATACTATCCAAAGCAGTGTACAGGTTCAATGCAATACCTATCAAACTACCAATGGCATTTTTCACAGAACTATAAGAAAAAATTTCACAATTTGTATGGAAACACAAAAGACCCCGAATAGCCAAGGCAATCTTGAGAAAGAGAAACGGAGCTGGAGGAATCAGGCTCCCTGACTTCAGACTATACCTTAAAGCTACAGTAATCAAGACAGTATGGTACTGGCGCAAAAACAGAAATATAGATCAATGGAACAGGATAGAAAGCCCAGAGATAAAACCACACACATATGGCCACCTTAGCTTTGATAAAGGAAGCAAAAATATACCATGGAGAGAAGAGAGCCTCTTCATTAAGTGGTGCTGGGAAAACTGGACAGTTACATGTAAAAACATGAAATTAGAACACTCTATAACACCATACACAAAAATAAACTCAAAATGGATTAAAGCCCTAAATGTTAGGCTGGATATTATAAAACTCTTAGAGGAAACCATAGACAGAACACTCTTTGACATAAATCACAGCAAGATCCTTTTGGACCCACCTCCTAGAGAAATGGAAATTAAAAAAAAAATTAACAAATGGGACCTAATGAAACTTAAAAGCTTTTTCACAGCAAAGGAAACCATAAACAAGACCAAAAGACAACCCTCAGAATGGGAGAAAATGAAAATGAAGCAACTGACAAAGGATCAATCTCCAAAATTTATAAGCAGCTCATGCAGCTCAGTATTAAAAAAAGAAACAACCCAATCCAAAAATGAGCAGAAGACCTAAATAGACCTTTCTCCAAAGAAGATATACAGATTGCCAACAAACACATGAAAGGATGCTCAACATCACTAATCATTAGAGAAATGCAATCAAAACTACAATGAGGTATCATCTCATACTGGTCAGAATGACCATCATCAAAAAATCCACAAACAATAATTGCTGCAGAAGTTGTGGAGAAAAGGGAACCCTCTTGCACTGTTGGTAGGAATGTAATTGTTACAGCCACTATGGAGAACAGTATGTAGGTTACTTAAAAAACTAAAATTAGAACTACCATATGACCCAGCAATCCCACTACTGTGCATATGTCCTGAGAAAACCATAATTCAAAAAGAGACATGTATCACAATGTTCATTGCAGCACTATTTACAATAGCCCAGACATGGAAGCAACCTAAATGTCCATCAACGGATGAATGTGTAAAGCAGATGTGACACATATGTACAATGTGTACAATTACTCAGCCATAAAAAGAAACAAAATTGACTTATTTGTAGTGAGGTAGATGGACCTACAGTCTGTCATAGAGTGGAGTAAGTCAGAAAGAGAAATACAAATACCGTATGCTAACACATATATATGGAATCTAAAAAAAAATTAAAAGTTCTGATGAACCTAGGGGCAGGAGAGGAGTAAAGACACAGATGTAGAGAATGGCCTTGAGGGGAGGGGGAAGGGTAAGCTGGGACGAAGTGAGAGAGTGGCATGGACATATATACGCTATCAAATGTAAAATAGATAGCTAGTGGGAAGCAGCTGCATAGCACAGGGAGATCAGCTCGGTGCATTGTGACCACCTAGATGGGTGGGATAGGAAGGGTGGGAGGGAGATGCAAGAGGGAGGGGATATGGGGATATATGTATACATATAGCTGATTCAGTTTGTTTTACAGCAGAAACTAACAAAATTGTAAAGCAATTATACTCCAATAAAGATGCTAAAACAAATTTTCAGTTAGGTTTGGACTTCATCTGTTTCATGTGGATTTTATTTCTCTAGTGTAATCTTTATGTATTATGTTTTTTACCCTGCCTCGATTTGAAATTCAATCGAGTTTTTTTATTCTTGCTTAACTTTCATAAGCAATGTGTTTAATACAGTAGATGCATGTAATAAATCAAGGAATAATATACATAAACTTTCACTAATGTAGCAAGACGTGTGAAATCAGTCATTTAAAAAGGATAAGAATATTAATTTATTGCCTTAAATTAAGCAAAAGGAAATGATGTAATTGAGGCAATAAAAGACTAGTCTTTCATTTTTCTTTGGGAATGTTTTTAAAGAATGACCAAAGCCTTTTTATATAATATAAATTAAAGTGTTCATTAGCATGTACTGATGGGGAAGGAAAAAAGAAAACCTTCAACCAGTTTCTGTTTTCTTAAGAATTTATTCTGAAGTGAATTTTTAGCATCTTGATACTGCTTTATTGGCAAAGAAATTAAGGTACTTTATTTTGTTTGCCAATATTCCCACATATACATCTTTGTTTAGAACCCACAGTTTCTGCTAAATAAATTGCTTCCCTTTGGCTTTAGATCAAAGCAACCTCAAAAGGACGTCTTTTCTCAAATTCAATTACTGACTCTTGGGACTTACATGGAAAAGTTATGGTTATAAAAAAGGAAAGATCAGCCACTTGCATCTGAAGATGTTTATAGCATTAAGATAGATGGATTATACAAGGTCTGCTTCTAATATTTTCTCTTCTGATGATACAATTTAAAAAGATAAGCACTGATTCTTACTTTCAGAGTAGTCAGCTTTGTATTTTCCTCATTGTACCCCGATGTTCTCTTGAATTTGGGGTGTTAATTATATTCCACTAACCTTCACTTCTAAGATCCCAAGGCTCTTATCTGCTCAGATCCACAAATAACATCAGTTAGGTAAATGTGGCATTTCCACTCTCTCATGCAATCCTGTTTAACTATCAGTATCATGATAATACATCTAGGATTCTGTAGCATGGTCCTGGTTTCAAATATTTTTGAGTATGGATGTAAATTTATATGTTAGAACTCAGGCAGTGTTTTGATTTTTAGTTCTAATAATATAATCACTATAAATATATGAGACATTAAAACTTTGAAATGAAGTTTATTTTAAAAGAGTTCTCATTTTAAAACTGCAGGTAATATTTTAAAAACAGTTATATGTGAATTAATTAACATTATATATTACTATAAATGAAAGTGAATAGTTTCTGGTGGTGGCATAAATTACAAAAAGTAAAAGCATATTGAAACTACCTTTTGTCAGAAATTTACTTAGCAACAGGGCACAAGATGAAAGGTCTTGGCACTCATCTTGAATTAGAAAAACCTATTCACCCTAAAGAGCTATCAAAATTGTTACTCTGGTCAGCTGGGATAAGGGCCTGGAAGGGATGATTTGTTAAACAGTTGAGGTCAGAATCCTGTCATAGACAGTTCAGTGTGATAAAAATTTTGCCATTCAATTATTTTTTAAATTTAGGAGCTTTTAAGATTTAAGGTAATATTATGATTCTATAGAACTAAGTAAGTTTTATCCTACTGACCTGAGTCTTGTAATGCTTGTTCTGCTTTTGAGGACTCATAAGAATTCTTGTTTTCATCTATGCATGAAGCATATGTGTATCTCTCCACCACCTCTCTTGCATCCTTTTATTTCCTTGACCTCAGAGATTCACCTTTTGGAGTTATAAATGATCACTTTATGAGAATACAATTTCTGTTTGTGGCTGAGGGCTCCTCTCCTCTTTGTTTGACAAGTTCTATACAAAATTCCCTGGAATAGGAACAGGGTTCCTTCTTTATTCACTAGAAATGACCCAGGAAAAAAGGGGCCTTTGGACAATGTCTAGACTGTCTATCTTTGTGGAACAGATGTTCTAACAGTGTGCCCAGGTTGAAATGACAGCTTGTCATAGCAGGACTTCAGGTCTTACTGGAAAATCATAGCAACATTCTCAGTGATAATTTCTGGGATTAAGGAAAGCATCTGCAGAAGAGCAATAATGTTTTCAGATCTTGCAGGCACTGATTATTATGCCAGCATGATTAACACACTTCTCCTGGATCCAATGCATATTAAGCAAATCAGGAATAATGCTGTGCCTCTTACATTAGCTCTTTATTTCTTCTTAGTTCTATGTTCTTTGTCCAGTATCAAATTGTGGCTTTATTTAATTGAAAAAAATTAAAGGCATAGTAGGGTAATCTGGTCCAAGGCAGTATATCTTTAAAAACAAATATTCTTCCAGACTACTACACTGCACATATGTATCTAATATATACATAAGAGTATAAATTGAACCCAATCCCACTGACCAGAAAGAAATCCTGTGTCTTCAAAGAGAAGTTTTCCACCTCTCCAGGATAATCGGGTCCTAGGCATCCTTTCTAAATTTGATTTGATGAGCTCACGCCCCCCACAAGTATCCACTCATTCCTCCAAATTTATGCATATGACCAATGTATCTAGCCTCTAACTTCAACCTCCTATCAGGAAACACTGAGTCATTAAATAAAATAACATTGTGGTTTCTGGGGAATACAGGAGAGAACATCGTTCTCTTTTTGTACTTTGGCACCAAGAAGTTGGTATCAGGAACGGCTGCACCAGTATCTACAGTTGACTGACAGTTGTTTGCAACCTCAGACCCTCCAGTTTATCTTCTGTTGACAAAGAAATCTCCATCTGCTGTGTGTGACAAAGGAGTGCTCACTATTTCTCTACACATTGCTTGGAAGGAAACATCTTCCTTCTCGCCTCTGGTCTGAGTTTTTTAGCAGTATTTCCAAATAGCACATGCTCTTCTGGTGATCATAGCAGTTTCCACGGTTAAGTAAGAAACCTTTGAAACTGATCAGGCTCCAATTCCCATGTGCCTTGTCTGACATTTAGCTGGTGCTTGCCCTTTCATCCAAACTCTCTGGATACAGAATCCAGGAGACTTAAAAAAATAATAATAATAATTAAAAAAAAAACTATTCCTAAGGGATGGACAGAAGGAAGGGAGCACCATTTCCTGATAACAGTATAATTCCAAAATTAGTCTTACAAACAAAGGAGGGAGGGGACCCTGACATCACTGAATTCCCACAG
The DNA here is from genome assembly GCF_964341445.2 of Mesoplodon mirus. Lineage (NCBI taxonomy): Eukaryota > Metazoa > Chordata > Mammalia > Artiodactyla > Ziphiidae > Mesoplodon > Mesoplodon mirus. The sequence goes on from NC_138980.1 coordinate 78,302,378, forward strand.
CTGATATAGCTAGCAAATACTGGACCTCAACCAAAAATTTCAGAATGGATCTTCTTACCCTTTGCTAATTATAAAATAAATAGATTTCCAGACTTTTTGCAAGGAAAGGGCTTAAATATGCACTTTGAAAATGATAGGGAGAGAAAGAAGAGAAATTTTTTACTTTCCTCACAAGATAAAACTGATCTTCATCTCATGGCCGTATTCTCCAAGTTTATGAGCTTTAACTAAAATAGATTAAAGGGGACAGTGAAAAGTATTTGGGGTTTTTTTTTGTCTTCTGTCCAGAAAATTTTCCCATCTTTTATCTGATAGTGTCCCCTAGCCCTTGACCTCTGGCACATGACCCAGGTGTGATAAAATCCCATTGCCTTGGCCATAGCAGTTGATCCAAGGGCGATGCAAGTAGAGTCAGTCAAATGGCTTCCTTGAGATTTCTGTATAGATTCTGTGAGAAAGAAGTTCTGTTCCCTTTAGTTGGGTACAAATTAAGTTTCTTTGGTTGAAAGTATTATAAGCCAATGCAGACTACTTTAAGCAAAAAAAGTTTATTGTAAGGATATGAGAAATCTCTCAGTGCTGAAGGAAAGCTTAACAACCTGACCTCATGAAGTCAGCCTCAAGAATATGGGTATCAAAATAGACAATTTCTTCAGGCGGCAGGGCCTAACCTTCGGAATGAATTAGCTCTAGCTTTTTTCTGCCCTCCCTCATTCAACTCAGCTCAAGATTCAAGTTCCAGAAAAAAAGCAAGTGTGATTGGCTCAGCTAGTCACAAGCCTTTACCTAGGTTAAGCAGGAAAGGGACACTGATTGACAGTCCCCCTGGACTGCAGTGAACAGGAGAGGCATAGTTCCCCAAAGGAAAACCATGTTTCTGTTACTAAAAGAAGGGGGAAGTAGTTCGAAGCAGGCAGAAACTGATGTTCACCAAAGATTGATAAGCCAGGGCAACCAGGGGACCTTTCCTGATCTGTGCCTGCAATAGCTCAAATGGGGCCAATAGGCAAAGAAGAGCCAAATGAGCAGTCCAGAAACCCTGCTCAGCCTCACTGCCAGCCTTAGCAGCTCATACATTTCTGTTTAAACCAGTTTCATTTTGGTTTCTGTCACTTGCAACCAACAAAGTCCTGAGTGACGACTAGTTTTTATGTGAGTTATTTTTAGGCCTAGAGGCCTCTGGAATGTCCTTTTGAAAATTAGACCCACCCTCAACTTGTACATATTGAATAAGTAACTTTTCTTGGGATCTTCTTGCAATAAGTCCCTAAGCTTTTCAGGGACTCCTGGAGGAGTTGTTTATCCTTGAGGGAACTTCTGAAATCAGTGAGAAGACTTTGGCTTTGGGGTTCTATTCCAGGAAACAGCTCTATTTCAGGAAGACTTCAGTGGACAAAGGAAGAGGCAACCTGGCAGGTAATCTCTGAATGAGACTAGGGATTATAAAGATAAATATAAACTATTTCTATGAGGTAAATACTACAACTCCTTAGGAACTTGTTATACTTAAAAAGTACACCTTATTCCTACATTCTCTCATTTTTCCTAATGTTAATTTCTGGTGTTTATTGGCCTAAATATAAAATATCCCACTGTGGAACAGTTTCTGTATCTAAAGATTCAGTAGGAGTGCCTAAAAGAAAACTCTTTTCTGCAAATGTAAGGATAATTATGTGGGTGGGAAAATCTCCACCTTTTGTTTCCCTGAGTTCTTGTCACTTTCCATCAAGGCAGTAACACAGTTGGCAGCAATAGGAAAGTCCAGGCTGCCTGTTTGTGCTTTGATCAAATGTCACACTGAGCTTCACGCAATCTGATGCCATGGGTGGTGAGCAGGGCTTTTGACAAAGTCCCAGCAGTTGAAACAGTGAGATCCCAGGGCCCTCCTTGTTACTTTCTTAGAAAACTCTAGGTAGACAGGTAAAAAAAAAAAATCTGTGTTCAATGGCAAAAGAAGATTGTATGCAGAACTATTGGTCAAGAAATTGGTTCCTACTTTGAGGAATAGCAGCCTTTCCAAGAGCTGTGCTGAGAGACCGTAGAAGAGGAGAGGATGGCATTGTTTAAAAAACTAGACACAAATGGAGAACTATTCAAGACTAGCCTTACTCCAATAAATATTAACATGACTGCTCTCTAAAAGCTTGGAATTCTACCAAGGCAAGATTTTATTTAGGCCCAAAGCATTCTCATTAAAATACACTTGACAGGGCATTACATCTTTGTGAGGATTATTTTAATCACTGTTTTTTTTTTTTTTTCCTAACTGAGATAAAATTCACATAACATAAAATTCATCATGTCGGGCTTCCCTGGTGGCGCAGTGGTTGAGAGTCCGCCTGCCGATGCAGGGGACGCGGGTTCGTGCCCCGGTCCAGGAGGATCCCACATGCCACGGAGCGGCTGGGCCCGTGAGCCATGGCCACTGAGCCTGCATGTCTGGAGCCTGTGCTCTGCAACGGGAGAGGCCACAGCAGTGAGAGGCCCGCATACCAAAAAAAAAAAAAAAAAAAAAAAAAATTCACCATGTTAACCATTTTAAAGTGTGCAATTCAGTGGTCTTACTGTGTTGACAATGTCTGTGCAAGTGTTGCCACTATCTTATTCCAGAACATTTTTATCACCCTCAAATCCCTGTTTTCTTTTTCTTTCTTTTTTTTTTTTTTTTTTTTTTTTTTTGCGGTACACGGGCCTCTCACTGTTGTGGCCTCTCCCGTTGCGGAGCACAGGCTCCGGATGCGCAGACTCAGCGGCCATGGCTCACGGGCCCAGCCGCTCCGTGGCATGTGGGATCTTCCCGGACCGGGGCACGAACCCGCGTCCCCCTCATCGGCAGGCGGACTCTCAACCACTGCGCCACCAGGGAAGCCCGCCTGTTTTCTTAACATCTAGTTGCAGTAAGAGTTTTGATCCCAAGGAGGTTTGCAGGAGGAGAATAAAAAGAGGGAGAGAAGGTTTGGGCTGAGTGCCTGGGGATGGACATCATGATAAAAAGACACTCTTTAGAATGCTAGTTAGAGTTGGCTCTGGGGTTTTGGCAAAGAGATATATCTCCTGACTTTCATAATTGTGTAGGACAGCAAGTATGATTCTTAAAATTAATGGGATAGTGTTTAAAAATAATTTTGTGCCACTGAAAAGTCAATCCTATTACAAGCCTCTCTCAAAAGTGTGTTTGGCTCTATTCAGACCATGAGCCCTGGGTAATGCCCTGGGATGTACCTGTACTACCTGGGAGAGTCTTCTTAATGAGAGTAAAACCAAGAGATGACTTAAAGTTGATATGGCTTTCAGTGGGACAATGGGAACTTGCCTGTGGGAACTAGATATACGTTATTTGATATACCAGCTGTGCATATAAAGAGAAAAGAATTAAAAGGAAAATAAAATCCAGAAGAGTGCATTCCCTTTAGTATGCTAGCTTGAAGTCTATAAACCAGGTCCCCGATGTTCTGGTCAAGGATACAAGCTTTCATCTTAGCAGGTGACTTGATGCTCATGTGCCAACGGCAGGACTTAGTCACCAAGGTCCTTTACAAAGTAACTTTGTGCTCCAAAACCAAAGGGAGCAAAGATGGTTTTGAAATCTAACCTTAGGTTCCTGCCTACTAATGTTTACCAAAAGGTGGACTCAAGCTTTGAACGGGTATAATAGGCGTTTCACTGAATTCTGTGAGTGAATTAAACTGTGAGCACTTCAGGTGCAGGTTGTGGAGATGAGGCAAGGAATCTGCCCTGGGCCGTGATTATCTGTACAAAGTAAAATCAACAAACAAGGATAAGGCTATAAGTAAGTTTCCTGCAGCACCAGTTTTATAATAAATGTGTTTTTCTTTTTGGTTGAACTTTCCATTGACTAAAATCATTTATTTCCTTGGAGATAATTTAAGTACATAGCCAATGAAATAGTTTTCCTGTGTTTACATGTCAAAAAAAAGCTTGGTAGCTCACTGTTTCCTCAATTTGAACATGCTTAAAAGTATTCCTTAGTGGGCTTCCCTGGTGGCGCAGTGGTTGAGAGTCTGCCTGCCGATGCAGGGGACACGGGTTCGTGCCCCGGTCCAGGAAGATCCCACATGCCGTGGAGCGGCTGGGCCCGTGAGCCATGGCCGCTGAGCCTGCACGTCCGGAGCCTGTGCTCTGCAACAGGAGGGGCCACAGCAGTGAGAGGCCCATGTACCGCAAAATTAAAAAAAAAAGAAGAAGAAGTATTCCTAGTATTCCAGGACATTCCTCTGATCAGAGGTTGAATGGCAACCTTATAAATAGTCTTACTTAGAAAATGAACCAAACGGGAAAACTGTGCACATTTGCATAAAAATAAATTCTAATTTATTTGGATCCATCTCTTTAATCTGTTTGTTATAACTATAGGCACTGGTGTGTAACTATAGCAGAGAAGTAGCTTCATGGTAATCCAGATAGCATGTCACTTAGAATCAACACTTTTTCCCCTCTTGCATTTTCAATTGTTACAATAAGATTGGCTTTCAGAGTAGGTGACCACACTGTCCCTTGATGGAGGCTGGAAGGGGTCTCCTTTCCCAAAATGGTTCACTCTCCATCTACTATGGGGTCTGAAGTTATACTGCTGGACATTTATTTCTTGGATCATGAAGGTCTTTTGTTCATCAAGAAGAATTTACTTAAAAAGTGCAAATACACATGGATGGGTGACTCATGAAGCATTTTATTATATTTTAACTTGATTACCAGCTGAAAGTGGATCGGACATGTTGATTTTGCCTCACTCTTTCTTTCCTGCAATGGGCTATCCCTTCCTTTAAGGAAGTATTCTTCTCCCAGTCCAGCTCTGTGCTTCTGGAAGCCACTAGTCACAACATCCTCCTTCCCCCCACTTATTTCCCTGTGCCCCTCCGCCCTGCGGCTGGTGCATGACCAGGCTTGTCCAACCATACTTCCCCACCCCTGGCTACAAAGATTGATTCATGGCCCTGGATGAGTACCCAACCCAAAACAGGACAGGGTATTTTCTTGCACTTTTTCTAACTGGAGCTGGTGGGAAAATGCTTTTTTTCCTCTCTGGAGGAGAGATAAGGAGGGCAGCCCTTAATTAATTGTGGCCATGTGTCCAGACTCTCCTGACATCCCATTTGAGGGAATGAAAGTCTCAATGCAGAGAGAAGCAGAGTGGAGAGACACAGGTGCCCTGATGGGATCTGAGACCCTGAATCTATGGGACTCTAAGGCTGACGGCATGCACTTTCTTAGTTTGTTTACACTTGTGCCAGTAAATCACCCTTTCTCCTTAAGCTATTATAACTGGGGGCATCTGCCATTAACAAAAAGATGTCTGAAAACCAAAAACAAGCATTTTATAAAAGGACACAGGACTAACTAGGGAAGGAGTGGTGTTCTGGTCAAGGACTGTGTGTGGGAGCTGGGCCAACCCTAATTGTCCAGTGGTTCAATGGGATTCATTGTGTGTTAAAGTTACCTACATCTTTTCAGACTTTACTTTCAAATCAATTGAGAGGTAGGGCAAGGTGACCAAAGTCTCTGAGAATGAGAGTTCATATTACTCTGGGGCCACAACGGCCTTGACAGTCTCCTGGGTTATTGAATGCAGGGTGAGGCTGCATGAGACCCATGGGAGAGTAAGATTGTGCAATATTTGGTTTAAGACCTTCCTGCTGTATGTCAGTCCACTGACTCAGATTCTCCACCAAATAAAAGAAGCAACACATGGGTTGACAAGGGAGTCCCTGCTTTCATCCATAATTGACCTTGGAGTACTTGACTTTATTTAAATTTATATCTGTTCATAATACATTAGGGTTTTTGTTTTGTTTTGTTTTTTCCTGTACAGGTAGTTTTTTTTTCCCTTTTAAACAAAAATATAGAGAAAAAATGGACAAAGAAGCAAAGGTGGGATTTAATGTTTTCTAACATCCCTCCACAACCATTAGAGTCCTCGTTCCTCAGTACTATTTTAATTTTGACCCATCAAACTCTCAAAGGGACAAAATCATCATTAGATAGCAAATGATATTATTTTTGTCAAAAATGAGAGTAATGAGAAGTAGGTACCTTGCAATAAAATCTTTTTTTCCACTAGATTCAAAATACAGTTGAGAAGTTGAAAGCTTCTCTCAGGTGAGCTGGAGAACTTTCTCCAATGTGCCGTACAATCATCATCTGTTTCTTCTTATGCAACCAATTTGAAATATGGCCGTGATGCCTTAGAATAAAGACCTTTAAATGCATAATATTCTCTATTGGATTTTATTCTTTTAGGTTTCAAGGTGGTGAAAGCAAATTAAACTGTCTTTATGTTGTTCTGTGGAAAGAGAAAAGGCTGCATTTCAAAGTGATGGTGTTACATGCCATTTCAATCTCGGGAAAGTGCTATTCAAAATCGAAAATTAAAACCAAACTCATATTAAACAGTTCCCCATGTGGTCAGGATGCTGGGAGTGTCTCACTTTCTGCGGCCACCACGTCACCTACTTTCTCCTCCTTCACTATTTCCACATTCCTCCTCTTTTTTCATGATTACTTATGAGTAATAAAGGAAGCAGGAGTAAGAACAATTGCATGTTCCTGGCTTTACAAGAGTGCTGCACATCAAAGGAAGACATTCATCCCAAGGAATCATAGTTTTGCAAGAGATCCACCAGGCAGAACGAGGTTTGCTATCGCTGCCACAGAGCAGAGAAATAGCCTCACTGCACCAGAGCTGCGCAGGCGCCCTGGGGTGATTGCCCAGGTTGCCACACACATCTGCCCTGGGGCAAGGTAATAATCCACATCTCTAAGCCTGTGCTTCTTCTTGTGGAATCCGTAAAGGTACTTGCTTCAGAGGTTATTCTGAGAATTAAATGCACATGAAATGCTGAGCAAAATGCCTGCCGTGTAGTATTAAATGTGAACTCATATTATTGCTGATGATGACAGTCCGAGGGTTTTTCTCCCCCAGGTTTGTTATCATCTCTGAGAGAAAACTTTTTAAAAAATCCAAACCAGAGTGGCTATTAAATTTTTCTGAACCACCCAGATTTCATTCCCAACCAGGCTTCCCTGTTTGTTTCTAGCTCATTAGCCTATTATTAAAACACAAATTTCTTTCCTTCCCCATGCCTGTCTTGGTGAGTCTATCGTCCCGTCTACACTTTTTTTTTTTTTTTTTTCAGTACGCGGGCCTCTCACCGCTGTGGCCTCTCCCGTTGCGGAGCACAGGCTCTGGACGCGCAGGCTCAGCGGCCATGGCTCACGGGCCCAGCCGCTCCGCAGCATGTGGGATCTTCCCGGACCGGGGCACGAACCCGCGTCCCCTGCATCGGCAGGTGGACTCTCAACCACTGCGCCAGCAGGGAAGCCCCCGTCTACACTTTTAGACAAGCCCCTCTCCTTGCCCCACTTCAGAGCCCCATCCCTGGGGGCCTGAGGTCTCCTCCTTGGGCCCTGCTCTTCCCTCACTGCCACCCAGCAAGACACTTATCAGACCTGTTTCAGTCCCCTCTTCAGTCTCAGAGACTCTTCTTTAAGGAACTGCTTATTCATCCCCTGCCTCTCACACGGTGAAATCACACCCAGCCTGGAGTTAGGAGTTTGCATGCTGTCTCTAATCATGCAGAATGGAGGTCGGGCCAGGCCAGCACACTGTTGGCCCAGTATGCTGTCTGGCATTGTGGCCTTGCTTTCTGCTTTGTTGCCAGAAAAGCTATATGCATCACCTACGACCAAGGGCCAGTGTGTGACTGTCACATGGTAATACTGACCTCTAGGGGCTGGCTTTCCTTCACATAGAGTCTTTATCTTCTCATTGAGTTCCAGGACTGTGATGGCAGCCTCTTGCTTAGCTGTTGCCAAATCAGTTTGTAGCTTTTCCAGTTTCCTTTGGTGCTTTAGTTTCTTAAAAAAAATAAGAGTTTCCGTCACTAGAGACAGATGCATCAAAGGAATAAAAAGAACTAATGATGTCTGAACAAACAGGGCCTTTGAAAGCTGGCTTAGATGAAATGCTCCCTGTTCATCTAGACTGAGTCCTGTCTGAGGTACATGTGCTCCTGTCAGAGCACTGGAATCACCAACAATAAAAGCTTACTCTCTGCATCATAGTATCTTTCACCCTATTGAATGGTTTTTATCTGGATCTGAGCCTTGTGTTTTGGCTGCTTATATAGAGAGGCAATTAGAAAAGAACTCTAGTTGGCAGTCTGCATTTTACCATTGAAGTGCCAAAACCTAAAAACATCTGATTTTTTTTCCAGTCTGTAAGTAGACTCACATGAAATAATCACCGCCTTGATTCTGTCATTTTTGCCCTAACACCATAATGGTTCGCATTCAAACAAACTCTAAAACATGTGATGCTACCATGAAATGCTGATGTTTATAAATATTTACTATGGTATCTATTTAGAGAAAGTGGTCAGTGGTAAGAGGGTTTTCAAGCAATTGAAATAACAAGGACAGGAATTCCTTGCTATAAAATAATCTGATTTATGACATTGAGACCTTTGAAGGAACTACATTAAGAAGTTGTTACATAACCAAAGGATTCCCATTGAAACTATATGACTAGAAAGCTCCATTTATGGTTCTCACGATGGATTTGATTTATCAAACTTGGATTTCTCTGCAACTACAGAGAAGCTGTCTGTTGTGAAAAGTGCTGCGTTTGCATTTTTGTGTTGCTGCCTTTCCACTGAAGAGCTCACCTTGCCAAGTCTTTGTGGGCTGGTAATTAGGAAGCCCAGAAAATAAACGACTAACATTTCTTTTTTTTTTTTCTTTTTTTAAAATAGATTTAATTAATTAATTAAATTTTGGTTGGGGGGCTGCGTTGGGTCTTTGTTGCTGTGCACGGGCTTTCTCTAGTTGCGGCGAGCGGGGGCTACTCTTCGTTGCGGTGTGAGGGCTTTTCATTGCGCTGGCTTCTCTTGTTGTGGAGCATGGGCTCTAGGTGTACAGGGTTCAGTAGTTGTGGCATGCGGGCTTCAGTAGTTGTGGCTCGCGGGCTTAGTTGCTCCACGGCATATGGGATCTTCCCGGACCAGGGCTCGAACCCGTACGACTAACATTTCTTATCAGATATAAATCTTGAGATAAGGAAAGGAATAGTTTTTGCTCACCAGGGAAGATGGTGTTCCCCAGTCTTTAAAAAGAGTAGACTCAGGTAGCAGGGAATCACTCCCTGTTTTGAGAGTAAAGCCAATAAAATCAGTTTATCAAAGATGGGATTACATAGTCACAGACTTCCCATTTTAAAGACAGCAAGACAGGACTTCATGAAAGCTTAATTAATGGCATATGCCCAGATAAAAGAAAATGCATTATTCAAAGGAGAATGGTGGTCATGGAACTTCATTAATGAGCGTTAGAGGGGTGGAAGTGGGCAGAATTTACTCAGCCCGTCCAGGTGAGAGGCGCCCTGAGCCACAGACGTTCTGCTAGAGGGGCAGTTAGCATTCATGTGCTCATTTTATCATTGTACTAATTATGAAGCACCCCTTTGGTGTTAGACACCGTGCTGGCCAGCTGTTAAAACAGTGCTGATAAGATCTCTGCTCCATGTCACTAAGACCTTCTTACTCACTGTCTTTCTCTGTGTCTCTGTTCACCTAAACCCTTCACAATTTGGCCTGTCATGCAGCTGAGTTCAGGGAGAGACTGCGCTGATGAAGAGATGCAGGTGCCTAAGTATTTGGTAGCTGTGTTTCTCACAGTAAATTAAATTGTCTTGCTAATCTGTACTTCTCTCTCTTGTAAACTGGTTTGCATTAGCTTGTTCATGCAGACCTCCTCTATCCCAGGTCTATGGCGATCACACCTGTGAGGGGCCTTTCCTGATGCTGCTTCAAGACGGCTCCATGCTCAGATTTTTCACTTTGCTTTTACCACTTAGAACATTGGGGATGGAAAGCAGGAGGAAGGATGTAGAAACGAAAATTGAGAAAGTGGAGGGAATGAGGGAAAGGATGGCAAGAGGGATTCAGAACAGAGTGCTAATGAAAAGTATCAAAAAAAGAACTGATAATGATATACAGGCTGAAGTGTCAGGGATTTGGTGTACTGATGAGCACGATTTACACTGAAACGTGTAGGAAGGTAAGACGGGTTGATGGATGGATAGAGAAACTGATAGATACGTGATAAACTGAAGATAGCAAAGTGTCAATTGTAGTGTCTAGCTATGAAGGATATAGGCGTTTACTATAAAATTATGTCAACTTTTCTGTATGTGGAATTTTACGTGATAAAATTTTGGGAGGAGAAAGAACTAAGGATTTAGTTTCCTTACATTGTCCCTCCCTTAATTCTTTTTTTTTTTTTTAGTTTCTGCTTTATAACAAAGTGAATCAGTCATACATATACATCTGTTCCCACATCCCTTCCCTCATGCATCTCCCTCCCTCCCACCCTCCCCACCTCCCTTAATTCTTAATAGGTGGTATTCAAATTCTGAAAACGTGTCACATCTATTCATATGCAGGTAAATATTCTTCCAGAAACTTTTCTCAGAGTAGATATTGATACTAAGTAAACAAAGAAAAAATAAATGCAAGTTGGTGAGAATTGTTGGCTGATCCCTAGGAGCTGGCATGGTGTCATTAAGTAAAACTCTTAACGAGCTACATTTCCATCCTGACGGGATGACTTAAGGGATAGTGCACAGGAACTCAGTGGAAAGATATAGCGCTCCTCGGTATCATTTAAAATTTTCAGCTTTTCAGTTAAAAAGACAACTCTTTTAAAAAATTCCCATTTCCAAACCACCTTTTTGTCTTCCTCTTATTGTTATTGTTTTTTGTCTCTTATTATTGTTATAATATTTGTCTATTTGCCTTATGATCTGAGAAAGAAGCTGAGGATATTTAGTTTGGAGAAGACAGTATATAGGGGAGTTATGACAGTTGACTTCAGTTATCTAAGGGGTAGTCAAGAGGAGAGGAAGTTGAGTCAAACAGTATTGTTCCAGAGATAGCATGAGAAACAATGTGGAGGAAACACAAGGAGGCAGATTGTGGCACAGCATGAGAAAGCACCCTCCAGCAGTTAGAGCTTGAATCCATAACAAGATAGGATGAGTCCTGGCAAAGACCTCCTGCTCTGGGCAGACTCAGGCACAGCCTGCCTGGGTGGACATCTTCAGGCAGGCCCAGAGTAACCTCTGGGACCTGGGTCAAGAAGTAACTGGAGGTCTGGCTTACCCCCAACTCCTTCCACCCCTAGCCCTCCAGGGACACAGCACGTGCATGAATGGACACCTCAGCCCTCATAGTCTCTAAGGTGGATACAGCTGTCAGAGATACTTTAGAGATAATTCTGGTATTTGTGAGATGTTGGACAAGAAGGCCAAGAAGTCCTGTGGGTCCCTCAGAATTCAAGAATAATGTGACTCAAAATGTATAAACTTTCTTATTCAGCTGTAAGAGAAAGGGGAGGGGAAATTTAAATTTAAATTTAAAGTTGAATAGAGGACCTAGATTGGTTGCTTAAGATTTCTGTTTGGACTTTTTGGTTATTCATATAAAGTTTAAAACAGTTTAACAGCATTGTCTTTTTTTCTTTTTTTAATTTTCTCCAGACAGAACTACTGTATGCTATTAATTCATAGCTTTAACCAAGTCCTTTGGGCATTTCTAAAAATTCGGTTTGCCAGCATGTTTTTTATTAGTCATAGACATCAAATGATTTCAGTAACAATAATATTTTCCTTTGCTTTTTTGGCATTCTCTAGCCAGGCAACCCAAGTGTTGTACTTGAATCTGATGGAGTCTGTTATGGTCTCCCTAGTAAGCAGGAGCTCCCCTCAGTGATTACTGAAAGGATAGGAAGGCTTTATAGCTTAGAGGTAAATTCCTATTACCTTGCTCTTTTCCTACTTCTCCTACAGGGTGGACAGAGGGAGGAAATCATGTATTTGTGCAGTGTTTTGAAAAGGAAATATTTATCCGTATCACATTGCTGAATAGCTTGCATTATACCAAGTCAGTGGGAATTAGGAATAATCAGGCAACTATTTATAGAAGACTTTCAACACAGATTTGCCAGCACTGTTTAAAATTTCTTGGTCTTTCTACACACTTTGAATCATGGCCTCGGACTCTAAAACTGGGCTTTGTCAATTATTGGCCGTGAGAAATTAGGCCAGACGCATGACATCTTCAGGCTCTAGATCCCATTTCATAGAGTTGGTGGGGATTAAATGACATAACACATAAATGACAGTACCCAATGCTGTGTTTGCAATGTAGTGGGTATGTCTTTCTGGTTTTTGTCATTATTCCTTGAAACACATCAGGGAAATTCTAAACTGGCCACTAAAACACTAAAGTATCTTCTCTACAGATGATTGTCACACTTTACAGAAAATAAAATTTATACTTCATTGAAAGCAAAATTTTGTCTTTTCTTCCTTCTTTTCCTCCTCCGTTTTCTTCTTCTAAATTACATTTTCTGCCTGATTGCATTGATCTCCTCCTTACTTTGTATGGGTAGATAAAACTTAATGTCCTGAAACAGACATGCAAATAGCCTTGATCCAATCTCCTGCCAGAGCTGGCCCGACGCCTAGGCAAAGTAGGTGGCTGCCTTCCTGGAATGGTATGAGGAGTGCTCTAAGGCCCTGCCTCTTGCTTCCTGTGGAATCTCTGTCTTGGGCCTGCCAGAGCACAGCTTCTGCCCATTTTGTCTGAAATCTACCCCATTCAGCCCACCCTCATTCACTTAGAAAGCATACATAACAGGTAGGTTTTGTCTCCAGAGGACTGCTGATAAAATGCTCACTACCAAGGACATATAAGAGAATGGCTTGAATACAGAAGGTATAGCTAGTTTTCTCCTTTCATTTCTCTTCTAACAACCCATCATTAATAATGAAACTATTAAAAGTGAGAGCAGCATTTGGATAAAACTTGGCTTAAAAAATCAGTTTCACATCTGTTGTTTTGTTTTATGTTTATACTGCCTCGGGTGAATATTTTAAAAGTCCAGGGATGATGAATATGTTCCATGGATGTTTTTTAGTGCTCTGTGGCAAGCCTTTGATGTGGGGATCCCTTCACACCAGGTTGCACCTGTGGCTTCATCATCCTTAACCTGCACTCCCAATAGCCACTGCTCATTGATGAAACCTAATTGTCATCTATGTTAGCCTCTCTATTTTGCAGAGGAGAGAGCTGAGGTCCCAGAGATCTTGAGTAGATCTAATCATGGCGTCTAGTAAGGAAGTAGCTAAATTGACTTGAATCAAGGTCTTTCAATTCCAGATGCTGATTTTTATTTTCAATGGTAACATGAGGCTTCACTAATCAATAGCACCATTACTTTGTTAGGTTCGTAAAGGTAACCTTGGATAGTTACAGAGTGAGTACGAGTAGAAAGTCAGTATAACAGAGTTGGTTATAAAAGAGTAGTATTGAAGTATGATTTTTTATAGCATGGGTGGTTGTGATAGGCAGGCAGCCTTCCCTTAAAGCCCTCTTTTAACAGGAAGTACTGGACTCAGGTCATTCTATATGATACATATGAGGGTTATATTTGATAGAAAGAATAATTTTTAGGTAATTGAGATCCTGCTAACTTCAACAAAATAAGCTGCACCAATATCTACCGACCAACTTGCTTTCACATAGCATCAGAATATCTGTACTCAAATCCATTTCTGAGCTTAACGGGTACTGCTTGTACGTTCTTTCTTTATGTGAGTGTAACACTGCCTTGACATTCTTACCCAGTAAACATGAATCAGGCTGACAACTGAGATTTTTTTTTTTTAACTTCTTTATTGGAGTATAATTGCTTTACAATGGTTGAAGCCGAGATTTTTGAGAAAGAACCTACAGTGCAATAAATAGGTTTTTATATTATTAGCTGAGCACAGCACAGAACAAAATAGAGTGTTCAATGGGTCTTGTGAAAAGAAAACGTAGCCAGTGCTTGCTAAAGCCAAATCTACTTTTTGGGCTTACCATCTCAAATCACACCCTGAGAATGGCGGGAGACGTGCACCTGAGTGCACCTAAGTCACACACCTAACAGAGCCTGCTAGGAAGCCTGTTTTTCGGTCTAACCCTCTCTGGTGACAGAGAAAGCCCAAAGGGCCAAAGATGTATGTGAAGCAATTTCAGCTTCTCAGCCCCACCTCTACAGGTGTTGGTAACATAGGCAAACATCCATAATGGAAGAGCACAGAAATCAGAGGACAGAATACACAGGTGGTGGAAAAGAATTCCTATATCTGCCTTATGACAGGGCGGCTCATCTCCAACATGGTTATAAAAATAATGAAGAGCTTTTTTCCTGCAATGACTTTATTACTGGGCAAGTAGTTGTTTTGTTTTTCTGTGCTCAGCACTCCTTTTGAACTTGACTAAGGCTGCCTTCTGGGAAAAAATTTGTAGCTATTGGCCAGCTGTGACTTAACTTGAATCATAAAGCACAAGCATGTGTTCAGGGACTGAAAAATTAAGATCCTGAAGCACCAAGTTGCTTAAATCACCTTGAAGGGTTTTTCTGTGTGATAAAGAACCTAATTAAGTTAACCTTCCCAAGAAATATCCCTCTCCTTCAGAAACACCACTCTTCCCTAAGAGCAGTGAAATTATAGGGGTTATTGGCTTAGTGAGGACAGGAGCTGGTCTCAAAACAACTTAACAAATCATAAGGAAATCTAAGTAGAGGAGATGAAAATTATCATAGGAGAAATGATTCTCATATAGCATGAAATAGCTTTGTACAGTGTTTAAGAGAAACTAGAGAAAGCAGCAAAGTAGGAAGTTCTCTGTGATGTGTATTACTTTCCCATGAAATACAATGCTTTAAAAAAAACTGCTGCTTTCTTAATGCAAAATTGAAACAATTTTACAGCAGAAATTTTTAAGTTTAAGGTGAAACGGATCTGATCTCATATAAACATATTTATGATGTTAAAAGTAAGACACTGAGTGTATGGGTGAATGTTTTGTAAATTGCTGAGTGGCATTGTATTAATTAATATTGATAGTGATATTATTATTTTAGGATCTCTATTCTTTATAAGTAGAACTTCTGAGATGGTGGTTCTTGGCAATGAATTATTGAGCAAAGGGCTTTACAGTGTTATCTATTAGTCAAGTATTCTATAGGTGCAATTAAATGAGCAGTTTGTCCATTCTTTAATTTTTCAATTCCTTTAATCTGGTATATATCTGGAAATAAAAATAATTTCATAAGAGGCAAGAATCTCAAGTCAAGTGTCTCCCTAAGAAAATTTAAAGTTTCTAGTCAGGTTCATTGCAAGCCATGTTTGACAGTTAATTTAACTAAAGACATTTAAATGCATATGGAGAAATCACCAGGAATTAAAGCATCCAGCTTGACTCCTAGCTCAAGATGTGGTTTGTCTTTTTAACTCTTTTACTTGAAAGGGAGGATTCACTTGAATATTAAACTAATCTGACAATATAAATTCAAGTGAGGAGGATAAATTGCTGAAGCAGATGTTGGGAAGTGACAACAGAATCAACGATACATAGTTCACATACACTGAGACCAACTACTTTTATCTAAAACCTCAGACGGTGTTTAACAGTTCAGTTATTATTGCTTCCTAAACATTCTCTTTTCTTGATTTTCCTCTTCTCAGTGTCTTCTCAGCTATCCACTGTAATAAATAGGAAGTCATATTGTAAAAAAAAGACTCAGAGGGGATATCAAGTGCCACTAAAACTGTGTCCTGGCCTTCAGTTAGAAAAATCGAATTCTTCAAAGGTGCTACAGGAACAAAGCAAACAGTTGATGTTCAAATAAATTACAAATATACAGTCTTGATGACTGTAGATATAACCCAATGATCAAAACTGAACTGCTTTAGGGTTCATTTGTCCAAGTGCTGCAAGGCAAGGTCACTTTGGGAGTCTCACTGCAAAGACATTTTGTAGTCCCCTCCCCAATTCTGTTCACATTCCTGATACCTTATGAATGTGTACTGATGATGCATGTGTGATAGATGACATTTTATCTAGTATTGGTGACACTGTAGTCTGTGTCCATTTGATGACAAGAAAACCATGTTTCCAATACTGCAACAACATTTTTCTTTGCTTTTCTAAAACCTTTCAATTTGGTGATCATTAGCTTAGTCTCTCCCATACGGCTTTCTTGCAGTTTCTGTTCTTGACCACTGGGGAAACCTGTACCATAAACCTTTAAAGATGACCCAAGAAATAGCAGTGGTTTGCCACACCTGAAAACTTCCATACTAAAAGGTGTCAGTCCTGCTCTGTGAAGGTGGCTGAACATTTGGGGAAACATTAAGCAACATTTACAACCTAAATTCAGTTTCACTCCTCATAATCCAGCTATGATTTTAGTTAAAATTTTTGGGTCTTTTGTGTGTGTGTGTGTGTCTGTGTGTGTGTGTGTGTGTGTGTGCGATTTAACCCAGGAGCCTTTTTTTTTTTAACATGTTTATTGGAGTATAATTGCTTTACAATGGTGTGTTAGGTTCTGCTGTAAAACAAAGTGAATCAGCTATACTTATATATATATTCCCATATCTCCTCCCTCTTGTGTCTCCCTTCCACCCTCCCTATCCCAGGAGGGATAGTTGGCCACAAAGCACTGTTGGCCACAAAGCACTGAGTTGATCTCCCTGTGCTATGCAGCTGCTTCCCACTAGCTATCTGTTTTACACTTGGTAGTGTATATATGTCCATGCCACTCTCTCACTGCATCCCAGCTTACACTTTCCCCTCCCTGTGTCCTCAAGTCCATTCTCTACATCTGTGTCTTTATTCCTGTCCTGCCCCTAGGCTCTTCAGAACCATTTTTTTTCTTTTTTAGATTCCATATATATGTGTTAGCATACAGGATTTGTTTTTTTCTTTCTGACTTACTTCACTCTGTAAGACAGTCTCTAGGTCCATCCACCCCACTACAAATAACTCAATTTCATTTCTTTTTATGGCTGAGCAATATTCCATTGTATAAATGTGCCACATCTTCTTTATCCATTCATCTGTCGAGGGACACTTAGGTTGCTTCCATGTCCTGGCTATTGTAAATAGTGCTGCAATGAACATTGTGGTACATGACTCTTTTTGAATTATGGTTTTCTCAGGGTATATGCCCAGTAGTGGGATTGCTGGGTCATATGGCAGTTATATTTTTAGTTTTGTAAGGAACCTTAATACTGTTCTCCATAGTGGCTGTATCAATTTACACTCCCACCAGCAGTGCAAGAGGGTTCCCTTTTCTCCACACCCTCTCCAGCATTTACTGTTTGTAGATTTTTTGATGATGGCCATTCTGATTGGTGTGAGGTGATACCTCATTGCAGTTTTGATTTGTATTTCTCTACTGATTGGTGATGTTGAACATCCTTTCATGTGTCTGTTGGCAATCTGTATATCTTCTTTGGAAAAATGTTTGTTTATGTCTTATGCCCATTTTTGGATTGGGTTGTTTCTTTTTAATATTGAACTGCATGAGCTGCTTGTATATTTTGGAGATTAATCCTTTGTCAGTTGCTTCGTTTGCAAATATTTTCTCCCATTCTGAGGGTTGTCTTTTCATCTTGCTTATGGTTTCCTTTGCTGTGCAAAAGCTTTCAAGTTTCATTAGATGGCATTTCTTAATATTTGGTTTTATTTCCATTTCTCTAGGAGGTGGGTCAAAAAAGATCTTGCTGTGATTTATGTCATAGAGTGTTCTGCCTGTTTTCCTCTAAGGGTTTTATAGTGTCTTGCCTTACATTTAGGTCTTTAATCCATTTTGAGTTTATTTTTGTGTATGGTGTTAGGGAGTGTTCTAATTTCATTCTTTTACATGTAACTGTCCAGTTTTCCCAGAACCACTTATTGAAGAGGATGTCTTTTCTCCATTGAATATTCTTGCCTCCTTTTTCAAAGCTAAGGTGACCATAGTTGCATGGGTTTATCTCTGGGCTTTCTATCCTGTTCCATTGATCTATATTTCTGTTTTTGTGCCAGTACCATGTCATTTAAAGCTTGTGTTTCCTTATTTATTTTCATGTTAGATGATCTGTCCATTGGTGAAAGTGGGGTGTTAAAGTCCCCTATTATGATTGTGTTACTGTTGATTCCCCCTTTTATGGCTGTTAGTATTTGCCTAATGTAGTGAGGTGCTTCTATGTTGGGTGCATAAATATTTACAATTGTTATATCTCCTTCTTGGAGTGATCCCTTGATCATTATGCAGTGTCCTTCTTTGTCACTTGTAATAGTCTTTATTTTAAAGTCTATTTTGTCTGATATGAGAATTGCTACTCCAGCTTTCTTTTGATTTCCATTTACATAGAATAGCTTTTTCCATCCCATCAGTCTGTATGTGTCCCTAGGTCTGAAGCAGGTCTCTTGAATACAGCATATATACGGTCTTATTTTTGTATCCATTCAGCCAGCCTTTGTCTTTTGGTGGGAGCATTTAATCCATTTACATTTAAGGTAATTATTGATATGTATGTTCCTATTACCATTTTCTTGATTGTTTTGGGTTTGTTTTTGTATATCTTTTCCTTCACTTGTGTTTCCTGGCTAGAGAATTTCCTTTAGCATTTGTTATGAAGCTGGTTTGGTGGTGCTGACTTTTCTTACCTTTTTCTTGTCTGTCAAGGTTTCAGTTTCTCCATTGCATCTGAATGAGATCCTTGTATAGTAATCTTGGTTGTAGGCTTTTCCTTTTCATCACTTTAAATAGTCCTGCCACTCCCTCTGACTTGCAGAGTTTCTGTTGAGAAATCAGCTGTTAACCTTATGGGGATTCCCTTGTTTGTTATTTGTTGCTTTTCCCTTGCTGCTTTTAATATTTTTTCTTTGTATTTAATTTTTGATAGTTTGATTAATATGTGTCTTGGTGTGTTTCTCCTTGGATTATCCTGTATGGGACTCTCTGCACTTTCTGGACTTGATTGACTATTTCCTTTCCCATATTATGGAATTTTTCAGCTATAACCTCTTCAAATATTTTCTCAGTCCCTTTCTTTTTCTCTTCTTCTTCTGGGACCCCTATAATTTGAGTGTTGGTGCATTTAATGTTGTCCCAGGAGTCTCTGAGACTGTCCTCAATTCTTTTCATTCCCTTTTCTTTATTCTGCTCTGTGGTAGTTTTTTCCACTATTTTGTCTTCCAGATCACTTATCCATTCTTCTGCCTCATTTTTTCTGCTATTGATTCCTTCTAGAGAATTTTAAATTTCATTTATGTGCTGTTCATCATTGTTTGTTTGCTCTTTAGTTCTCTAGGTCCTTGTTAAACGTTTCTTGTAATTTCTCCATTCTATTTCCAAGATTTTGGGTCATATTTACTGTCATTACTCTGAATTCTTTTTCAGGTAGACTGCCTATTTCCTCTTCACTTGTTTGGTCTGTTGGGTTTTTACTTTGCTCCTTCATCTGCTACATATTTCTTTGTCTTCTCATTTTGCTTAACTTACTGTGTTTGGGTTCTCCTTTTCACAGGCTGCAGGTTCATAGTTCCCATTGTTTTTGGTGTCTGCCCCCAGTGGCTAAGGTTTGTTCAGTGGGTTGTGTAGGCTTCTTGGTGGAGGGGACTTGTGCCTGTGTTTTGGTGGATGAGGCTGGATCTTGTCTTTCTGGTGGGCAGGACCTCGTCCGGTGGTGTTTTGGGGTGTCTGTGAACTTATTATGATTTTAGCTTCTCTGCTAATGGGTGGGGCTGTGTTCCTGTCTTGCTAGTTGTTTGGCATAGGGTGTCCAGCACTGGAGCTCGCTGGTCGTTGAGTTCAGCTGGGGCTTAGCATTGAGATGGAGGTCTCTGGGAGAGCTTTCACTGTTTGATATTATGTGGGGCCGGGAGGTCTCTGGTGGACAAATGTCCTGAACTCAGCTCTACCAACTAAGAGTCTCCAGCCAGAGCCTGGCCAGAGCACCAAGACCCTGTCAGCCACATGGCTTAGAAGAAAAAGAAAGAATGAAAAGAATTTAAAAAAATAAATAAAGTTATTAAAATTAAAAAATATATTATTAAAAATTTAAAAGTAATTGAAAGAAAGAAAGAAAGAAGAGTGCAGCCAAACCAGTAAACAAACCCACCCATGATAACAAGTGCTAAAAATTATAAAAAACAAAAACAAAAACAAAACACAACAGACAGAACCCTAGGACAAATGGTAAAAGCACAGCTATACAGACAAAAGCACACACATACACACTCACAAAAAGAGAAAAAGGAAAAAAAAGAATATATATATATAAAACAAAGGAAGAGAGCAACCAAATCACTAATCAAATCTACCAATGATAATAAGTTCTAAATACTAAATTACGATAAACATAAAACCAGAAAGAAATTAGATGCAGAAAGCAAACCCCAATTCTACAGTTGCTCCCAAAGTCCAACGCTTCAATTTTGGGATGATTCGTTGTCTATTCAGGTATTCCACAGATGCAGGGTACATCAAGTTGATTGTGGAGATTTAATCTGCTGCTCCTGAGGCTGCTGGGAGAGATTTCCCTTTCTCTTCTTTGTTCGCATACAGCTCCCGTGGTTAACCTTTGGATTTGGCCCCGCCTCTGAGTGTAGGTTGCCTGAGGGCATCTGTTCCTGCCTGGACAGGGATGGGGTTAAAGTAGCAGCTGATTTGGGGACTCTGGCTCACTCAGGCCGGGTCAAGGGAGGGGTATGGAATGTGAGGTGAGCCTGCGGCAGCAGAGGCCAGTGTGACGTTGCAACAGCCTGAGGCATGCTGTGTGTTCTTCCGGGGAAGTTGTCCCTGGATCATGGGACCCTGGCAGTGGCGGGCTGCACAGGCTCCCAGGAGGAGAGGTGTGGATAGTGACCTGTGCTTGCACACAGGCTTCTTGGTGGCTGCAGCAGCAGCCTTAGCATTTCATGCCCGTCTCTGGTGTCTGTGCTGATAGCCACAGCTCGTCTCTGGAGCTCATTTAGGCAGTGCTCTGAATCCCCTCTCCTTGTGCATCCCAAAACAATGGTCTCTTGCCTCTTAGGCAGTTCCAGGCTTTTTCCTGGACCCCCTCCCAGCTAGCTGTGGTGCACTAGCCCCCTTCAGGCTGTGTTCACGCCGCCAACCCCAGCCCCCTCCCTGGGATCTGATCTCCGAAGCCCAAGCCTCAGCTCCCACCCACCACCTGCCCCGGCGGGTAAGCAGACAAGCCTCTCAGGCTGGTGAGTGCTAGTCAGCACTGCTCCTCCGTGCGGGAATGTCTCCGCTTTGCCCTCTGCACTGTTGTTGCTGCGCTCTCCTCCATGGCTCTGAAGCTTCCCCGTCCCACCCAGACCCCATCTGTGCCAGTGAAGGGGCTTCCTAGTGTGTGGAAACTTTTCCTCCTTCACACCTCACTCCCAGAGGTGCAGGTCCCATCCATACTCTTTTGTCTCTGCTTTTTCTTTTTTCTTTTGCCCTACCCAGGAATGTGGGGAGTTTCTTGCCTTTTGGGAAGTCTGAGGTCTTCTGCCAGCGTTCAGTAGGTGTTCTGTAGGAGTTGTTCCACATGTAGATGTATTTTTCATGTATTTGTGGGGAGGAAGGTGATATCCATGTCTTACGCCACCTCCATCTTGAAGGTAACCCCCCAGTTTCTTTGGTCTTGTCCTCCACTATTTAGAGAAGCTGTCTTGTTTATGTCATGAAGCCACATTTCACAGGTGGTGAGAAAGGATATTTGGATTTATGTGTAGTTACTTTCAATAGTCCTTAGAACAAAAGTTTAATTTCAGAATCTCATGCTGTATATGAATCGACTTTTGTGCATTCAAGATGATGTTGCAAAGGCATAACCCCACTGAAAGAGGCATTGTGAAATGTATGCAAAGAGTCAAGGGTTGTGGGGGAGGGAAGGTGTGACAATAATTGGAACTTTTGCTATGTAGATATTTACAAGTTTCAGATTGCATATTTCAACAAGTCTAGACAAATGTCTTTGTTTTAAGACAAGTCACCAGATATGGATTGTTCCTTGGTTTTTTGGACTCAAGAGTCTGTCTCTCTTATTTCCCTCTCTTGCAAGGTGTTTTCTCTAATCCCATTAAGAAAGCTAGCAGTGAAAAGATAGCATATGAATCTAAACTTCCAAACAGGAGTCTTTAAGTAGATCTCAAAGTCCTGTCTGGTAGACCTCTAAGCCTGTTCCCATCAACACACCCTTGTTTCTGAGATAGGCGAGGATAACACATAGGGAGGGGGACGTGTACTGGGCTTAAAGCTAGTTGCCTCATCTCTCCCTATTGACTTCTGGTGTCACACTCTCCAGAGTCTGAGACTGATTGTAAGATTTAGGGATAATCAGATGTGTTGTTCATCAGGAACAAGTTGAAGATTTCTCAATTTAGACAAATGGTGAGTTGTCTGTTCTGGTCCTGACCCAGAAAACCCACAGGAGCAATATTTGATCAATGCTTCTTTAGATTTGAACTTCCAGGTCATCCTTAGTAATAGTGGGAACAACACTGACTTGACAGGAGATCACCCAGATCTGGAAATGTCATGTCCCCAGAAATACATCCTTGGGACACCCTGGGCTGAATCTAATCCCCTCTAGATAAGAATGAGGCTGACTCAGTGCCAGTCAAGCCTTTATGAAACTAAAGTTTAGGAGATGCACAACAAGTAAATACTTTTTAACTATCTAAAAGAATGGATAGGTGAATAATAAGCTCCCTAATTTTGCTCAAATATCATGTGTTGAAGTTAAAACTGACAGCTACTTTCTCTAATTTCAATTCTATAGTGCCTTATCTAAACTGACAATATCAATTACTGAGTCACAAATGCACTTGGCTTTTCAACTGAAGACAATTTTTTTTCTTTTTAATTGTCATAAAAAGCAAGTGGCATAAAATTTATTATCACAAGCATTTCTAAGTATACAGTTCAGTAGTGCTAAATATATGCACATTGCTGTGCAACTAATCTCCAGAACTGTTTTATTTTGCAGAACTGAGACTCTTATACCCATTATATAACAACTCACCATTTCCCCCTCCTACTTTCTGTTTCTATGAATTTGACTACTCTCATACCTCACATAAGTGGAATTATACAGTATTTGTCTTTTTCTTATTGGCTTGTTTCACTTAGCATAGTGTCCTCAAGTTTCTTCCATGTTGTAGCATGTGTCAGAATTTCCTTCCTCTTAAAGGATGAATAATATTCCATTGAACGTATGTATCAGATTTTGTTTGTCCGTTCAACCACTGAAGGACACATGTTGCTTGTACTTCTTGTCTTTGTGTTGAAGACATTTCTTGAAGTAGCGATCACAGTAGTACAGTAATCACTTGTCTTTCCTAGATGAACTGAAACTTTTAATTACAAATTCCATTTTCATTTACTAAAAATGTTTACTTTTGGTTTTTGTTGTCAACCAATGTTCCATTGGTCCCAAAGTGGGAAGTCATTTAGAAGCCATCTCAGATATTATGAAATGATTTTGTTAAGATTTCTGTAACAGATTTCTAAATCAGGCATTTATTTTATGTCTGACATAGGACCTTCCTCCTTTGTAATAAAGGAAAGTCCAATGATACTGTCAATATGTCTTACAACTCTTTTGTTAGGAAATGTAAACCCCACTGACAAACAGGCCTGGGATCATCAGGCAGATATAACTCAAGAATGCAGTAGCCTAAGAAATAGGTAAATTTTGATAGATATTTAGTGGTGGTTAGAAAAGCAGCACAGAGGAGCAGATGATTGTCAGACAAGCTAATTCAGTGATGAGCCTCTCTCTTTCAACTGTCCTTCAAAAAGGGGCTGTTAAGGCTTCCCTTCCTGCTCTGTACGTTGACATCTGCGTATCAGAGCCATCTGAGGAGTTTTGAAAAGAAATACATCGGCTCAAGCTTCTCTCTACTTCTACTCAATCAGAATTGGAAAGAGTTTGGGTATGGGGTTGAAAATCTGGTTTTTAAGCTTTCTGGTTGGTTCTGATATGCATATCTGTATAGGTTGAATGGAGGAGTACCTATAGACAAGAGCCAAGTGCTGGCCACAAAGGCAGTATGAGTTTCCTGTGGACATTTGTGTGCTCATATATCCGAGGGCAGGCAGGAATGTGAGTTGGGGAATTGGGAGAGCAGCAATCATAGTAAGCTGCAGATGGGGAGGTTTCCATGGGGGCTTGGTCCACAAAACGTCTATTTTTTCTTTAGTTTACCAGTTTCAGCTGTAGAAAGAAAGGAACTAATTGGAGCAAAAGAATCTCTGGTTTTGGAAATCACACTATCCTATGGCAGTGCACTTAAGGAATTTGTGAAGTACATCAGCTTCCGCTCTTAGGGTAAATATGAAGAGATAGTAATCAAAGTACCAAAGGGCACCAAGCCATTCAGAGCTCTAGCACTCCCTCCCTCCCAGACTTGGTGAAAAACACCTCAGTCCCTCTGATTTCTGAACTCCCTTGAAACTCTTTGCAGGTCATAGCGGCTGAGGAAAATTCCCACACCTGCTTTCACACTCATTGCATTGTTCAAAGTTATTTCATCAACTTTCATAAGCTTCAAAGAAATCTAGCAGGAAAATTTTAAGTTCTGTTCCCAAGTCTGTCAACAACACAGAAATCTGAGGCGAGTGCCTTGATATTCACTCTCTAATGACAAATGGAATTTTTTAAACCACCTCAGGGTTTACATATGGATGAATTAACTCATTCTGATTAAATGATTTGAGCCTCGAATGTTCAGGGTGAGGTGGGGAACAGACACAATGAAAAGGCCACTTCAGGAAAATCTCCTTTTTTGTAGCTTTAAAATTATATCTTCTTTTTCTTTTTTAAAAGTAATTCAAGATTTTTTTAAAATGGAACCTGTGCTTCTCAAATGTTCTAAATCCCTTGATAATCCCTGTGTGCACTTAACACACATTCACACACACACACACACACACACAGTAGAAAAGAAAAAGAAACATCATTTTTGTGGCACAAAACACCTCAAAGAACTTTGCTGGCTAGCTTAATTTTGGTGCATTATAGGGGGAAAAAAACTTTATGGGACCTCAAAGTACTCCAAGGTAACGCCAAGCTATTCCAATATATGAAAAGGGGGAATCTTAAGTTGACTGAGAGGCTTAATGTGGAGTATAGTTCCTAGACAGTCTTTGATCATTTATTTCTGTTTATTTTTTTTCTATCTGAAACTGGAGTCACACTGTGCATAATTTTAAAGAGAGAAAAGATGGTATCTAATTGCTTCTCTCTTATTTTCCAATGGGACTGTTATTACTATCTTCTATGATAGAGTAAATGAGGGAAAATCTGTAAATTAGATAAGAAATTATACTAGAGGTGACATTTCTATCAACCTGGGGGAGCCAAGTGAGCATATCATCAAAGGTTGAATGTTTCTACTGGACTAATCCCAATTTTCCAAGTGCATAAACTACTAGAAAACTCTTTAGTCTAAGACTTTTGAGGATATATTTTTCTGACCATGTTAAAATTTTCCAAAGTAGATAAAATTTTAAGAAAGAATCAAGCTCATTAGAAAGAGCTGGCTTTGTGAGGTCCTCAATAATAATTTAGTTCAACAAACATTATCTACTATGTGCCAGCCTCTAAACTAGATGCTAGAAATACAAAGGTAAAGTATAATCCCTTCTCTTTGGAAGCTGTTGTCTTGTGAAATAAACAAATATATAACAAAGTTTCAATATAATGTTTTATGGCAGAGTATATATAGGATCCTTTGGGAGCACAGAAGAGGGACACTTAACCCTGGCTGGAGGGTCAGATAAGGTTTCCTAGAGGAGATATTGCCTTAGCTGAATCTTGAAACACAAATAGGAGTGAGATAAGTGAAGAAAGGGGTATGTAGACAAGTTCATTCGAGTATGCTCAAGACTGAGGTTCATAAACATTGTCTATGTAGGAATTCTCATGAGCTCAAGCTCACGATATCAAGATAAAAAGCAAGAGTGATGAAGGCTAGATTATGCATGATCTGTTATACAGTTCTGGGAAGTTTGGGCTTTATTTTCCAGAGAATGGAAGTATTTTAGGCTTGGACAAATGCATGCTATAGATAGATCACCCTCATGGCCTGAGGTGAGTAGAATTTTAAGGGAGAAAGTCTAGATACAGGGATTTCAGTTATAAAAGCATTTCAATGGTCCAAATGAACTGAGGAGTCATAGGAAGACAAAAATATTTAGGAAGTAATATTTGATTGAGTGATTGGCTCTGTGTTTGTGGGTGGTTTGGGGAGGGGCTAGTGGTGAAAAAGAAAGTATTGAATTCCATCATGCAGTGACTTCCTAACTTGATGTATGATTTCCAAACTTTAGTGTCTATAAGAAGTACCTAGTGAGTTTGTTAAAATGGCAATCCAGACTATGGATCAATAGGACAGATTGGATTGATTTTGGGACTCATCCTTTCCACTCAAGTCATATGGTAACACAGAAAAATACATTACAGATCTAAAAACATATATATATATATATATATATATATATATATATATATATATATATATATGGCTCCAAATCTAGAAAGTAAAATATCTGGGGTCTTAAAAATGCAATGGAAACTCAAATCAAGTAATCTTGAACAGGAGTGGAAATGAAGCAGCCTGCAGGGATATTGTGAGCAGACATAAACGTTTAGGGGTGGGAGTTGTCATGGTCAGTTAGGAATGGGAGTCAAGCTTTGTAGGCCTTGTGCACACAGTTAGGAACTGGAACGGGGCTGTCCTTCCCCTGCATATTCCCTTGAGCTAGGAAGAGGCTTTTCAGTTGGGAAAAGTGGCTAAAAAGATACCACCTACCAATTCAGGGACAATGCAAGAATGGAGGAAATGTGTGGCAAAGAATCATCCTGGAGAAATATGAATCTCAAATCCATGTCATGTATGGTGTGTGATTCTGATTCATACTTGTCATACAGAAACTGCTAGCCAAAAATAGTTTTTAAAATGGTTCAGAAATAAAGAAACATGAAGGGTTCTAAGAGAGGCCAACTTGGAACTGAATGTTTAGAGCCCCCATGGAAGCTATTCCCACTGAAGATAAGCTCACAGACCAAAATCACAAGGCACAAAAGTTGACTTACTGCAATGAGTGAGAGGATGTCAGTATACACAACAAATAGAAGAACTCACACCCAGGAACTATTGACAATAGAGGAATTAAAGGGGTTTTAATGTTCAAAAATAATTTTGAGACTCTTAAGACAAAAATAAGGGATTATAGAGAAAAAGCAAAAGTATGCAAAAGAACCAAGCAAAAATTTGAAAATAAAAACTATGATCATTGAAACCGGTGGCTCTGCTTTTTCTGAAGACCTACATAATGGAGAATTCCCCCTCCTAGGTAAGGGGATTAGAATTCTAGGCAGCTCAAAATGTCCTCTGAGATTGCTGCTGCATCCCATGGAGCACCTTTGTGGGAATTAGTAAAAGGTGCCCCGTGGAGATAGGTGCATCTTTGTGTTAGCCATGAGAGTTTATCTTTTGAGAGAATTTTTAAAGTACCCCTTCCTCTAGGGGATCCTTTACTGAGTCAAGGTGCTCAGCTAGGCGAGCCGGATGTAGCTGGATACTAGACCACACTTACCCGTCAGCTGGGTGGCCTTGTTCACAGAATAACCTACCCAGCTATACTCAATGTTCCTGATGGCTCTACACCTGCCAAATGCCAAAGGTAAAGGGATTAAATGTGATCATGAAACCACATCACAGAACTGGCAGACTTAGGCGGCAGCATTGATCCCACGCTGTATAATCCTGAAAGCCATAAACTATTGCTTCACAGTCAATCGGCAAATGTTATCAGAAAAGGCAGATAAATTCCCTTTTTTACTCTTGTTGCTATTTTCTGAGTGCAGATGTCTGGCCGAGTATGATAAATTCGAGTGACCTTATTTTGACTCAAGATTCGAAGGGTCTTACTTGGCTTTTCTGAGTCCTGTCTTGAGAGATTCTTCTTCACAAGAAAGTTTTCTTAGCTTAGAACATCCTGAGCTGTTGGTCTTGATTCAGGCTAGGAAACAGGACTGGCTTTAGGAAAATGTATTACTGAGAAGTTGAAGATTTGTTTCCTCTCCCTCCACCTTGTATCTCTCCCACCTGTCATGGGTCTTGTGTGTCTCTAACCCAAGTCAGGGATAAATTAATCATTTGGTGACATTTTGATTTTTACAAGCTGAAGAAACTTAAGGCCAAGAGAATGAATCTCTAATGATGGAAATTAGGTATACTAGGCAGTAGAGAAATGTTCTCTCAGGGGTACTGAAATCACAACATCTCAGGAAAACCAGCTCTTTCTGTATTCTTGTATTCATGAGGCTGACTATCTTCCAGAAATTCTCCAAAACAGAGGTGAGTCAGGGCTATGACTGCCCTAGATCAGAGTGGGCCCTAGCAATAAGCCAGATGCAGCCAGCGTCCAGCCCCTGTGGCTGTGCCGTGGGCTGTGGCTGGGCTGGGAGTGCCGTGAAGGTGAAATAGTAGGTAGAAATTCCAGCTCAAGTATTAAGGCACAATAA
Source organism: Mesoplodon mirus (assembly GCF_964341445.2). Classification (NCBI taxonomy): domain Eukaryota; kingdom Metazoa; phylum Chordata; class Mammalia; order Artiodactyla; family Ziphiidae; genus Mesoplodon; species Mesoplodon mirus. Next base: position 78,330,810 of record NC_138980.1, read on the forward strand.
GGCAATCTGTACTTACTAATTTCAAATAAATTCGAGGTAGGAAATAAGTATTTCTAATGTTTACACAGAAGCCTTTATCTCAGGGTAGGTGGTGAATTGCTCTATTGTATGGTCTAGCTTCCATGTGAAATTTACATAACTAAAGTTTTTCCAGTTTCTACAATGGACACCACCTTTCTTCCCAAAATGAACTAAGTGTCTCTGCAGTAATAGTGAGAGTTGACACTTATTCAGTGTTTTCTCTATGTCAGGCACCATTCTAAGCACTTTACTTATATTAACTCATGAGAATCTCATAAGAATTCTACATGGTAGAGACTCTTATTAGCATCCTTATTTTGCAGTTGAGGAAACTGAGGCACAGAAGATTGGCCAAGGCGAGTGACAGAGCTTAGGTAAGAGGACATAGCTACTAAGTGGCAGAGATGGATTTTGAACCCCAAAAGTTGGCTCCAGGTCTGGGTTCTTATGCCACAATGACTCTGGAAAGGAAAGCAACCCCGGCTTTCCAGGAAGAAAGGATGAACGCTAGAGGAAGTAGGGTCAGGTATGAATAGCCAAAGGATGGGAGGAAAATGTGGATTGAGAAAGGGAAAGTACGGATACGGAAACAGACTCAGGGGACTAGGGAATTCAGATTTCACTCTCAAGTTGGACAAATGCTGAACTCCTCTGTAGTCCATCTGTTGTGAAGTTGTTTCATGACCCTCAGAATAAAAAAACTTGGGAGTCTATGACTATGTTGAGGGTTTACTACAGGACAGTTCAAGGAAGATGCAGAAATGCTTCCTAGACTGCAACCATGAGAAAGACCCAGGTCCATGCTTAGGAGTAGCAAAGACAAGAAAACAGCTGTCACTCAACACTTTGGCCATCTAATATATAGAAAAGGAAAATCAACTTAAAATGAAAAAGAATAAAAGAAATGTGTTATTTAGTGGGGTTATTAAAGGAAGACCAATGACAGGTATATGTTGTCCCCCTGAGTGAAAATACCTTTGTCCTTTTCAAGTCAGGTTAAAAATAAAACACAACCAAAAAGGCCAGACCTCCCTCCCTCACTTCTTATTACTTCCTATGGTTTGATCCTCCCATGATGTTGGTAGAGATGTAAAACTCAGGTCTTAATGAGGCTCAGTAGTGGCTCCAGAATTTCTAGACAAGAGGCTTTGGGACCAATCCAGATGGCTGGGTGTGACCAGGGCACCGGTCTAGGCCTGTGCTTTCATAGAAAGTCCAGTGTTAAGTTAGCTCATGGTTTTATCCGGGGTGGCTTGGGGGATGAGGGCACTTTGCTCTCCAAGCTACCCTGTGCTGCTGTCACTGATAGGCATACTGCAGAAGAAATGTCTCTAGCCTTACAGCCACTTCCTTCAAATCTTCTCCAATAAGGTCAGCACATATGTACGAATGCATGTTGCCTGAAGACAAATACTGCTTCACATTTCCTAACCAGACATTCCAAATCCTCTGGCTGTAGACAGCTTGTTCACTTGAACCCTTCATAGGCTTTCTTTTCCAGAAAAACAAGCCACATTGTCCAGAAGAAACAAATTCATGGCATACAACCAAAGGGAACAAGATTTATTTACTAAAAAATCTACCCATTCCTGTTAGGATCCCACTCCTGTTTGAATCTGAATTTCTAATGAGAAAATGAAAATGGGGGCAACTGAGGAGTTAGAAACAAACAGACCCACAAAAGAAACAATCTTATCAATGCCAATTGATACCTGCATTTACAAATTTGAAAGATGGTATCACAAAAGGCGTACCAACTCACATTCTTACAAGGTATTTAAGAGTGTGTATCTCCTAGCCTATCCTGTTTTTTAAATCAAACTTTTATATTTTGCTAACCAGAAAGGTGAAAAATGACACCTTACAGTTTTTTATAGTTATTTTGACTTAATCTAATTACAAGTGAAGTAAAAGATTTTATCTGCTTACATTTTATGTCCATTATTATATAATGTTTAAATATTAATTTAATTTTGCTATTTTCTATTAAACTCCTATTTAATAGAAAATTGTTTATTTTCTATTAAATATTTATAAAATATTTTAAAATATTATTAAATATTATTAAATATTTTTAAATATTTTAAATAGTTTATAAAATATTTAATAGATATTGTTCCATATCTTTTTAAAATTGGAGTTTTTTTTTTTTTTTTTTTTTTTTTTTTGCGGTACGTGGGCCTCTCACTATTGTGGCCTCTCCCGTTGCGGAGCACAGGCTTCGGAAGCGCAGGCTCAGCAGCCATGGCTTACGGGCCCAGCCGCTCCACGGCATGTGGGATCTTCCTGGACCGGGGCACGAACCCGTGTCCCCTGCATCGGCAGGCGGACTCTCAACCACTGCATCACCAGGGAAGCCCTGGAGGGTTTTTTTGAGAAATACTATTAGCAGCAAAGGTGTAACTAAGAAGTCACCATTTTAACTTCAAGTGAAGAAGCTTATTGGAAGATGAATTAATAATAGAGGAAAAGTGTGAAGGATAATTATAATTTTATGAGATGGGTTAGGAGGCAAGAGTTTCTAAGCAGAGGAAGCCTGAGAAAAGGCATAAAATTAGAAAGTATGGGTTGGAGTGTTGAGCCCAAGCTTTAGTCCAAGGAGAGGCAATAGGGTCTGCTCTAGCTGAGTTTGAAAGGGGAAAGTTAGTGCAGCCCATATGCTCTGTGGTAGCGGAATTTTTGGACATCTACATGAGGAAAGAATATGTTAAAAAAAAAAAAAAGTACGGGTCCATCCTGAATGGAAAATGTGCAAAGTGGAAATAGACAAAACCCCAAGCATAGCAAGGGATTAGACTGTGAAACTCTTAAAGGCCATGCTAAGGAAATTTATTCTGAAGAAAATAATGGGTCATATTTTTAGCCAGTGGATGGGCAGTTAGAAATAACACTGGACCAATGGGGGAAAAATTTGGGTCAGCGAACCTAAATAGAGAACCAACACAATAATCTAGTTGAGAAATGGCAAAGACCTGCACAGAGCAGGACTGCGGGAATGCTGAGAGGGGAAAGTATTGATCAAACTTTTGCAAGACAAAATTGACAGGATATGGGAACCAACTAGTCCTAGAAATGGGAATGAGGGAGGAATCATGGATGGTTCCCTGTTTTTTCATTTTATTGACTAGGTGGATGGAAACACCTTTAACTGAATTAGGTAATACAAAGAAAGATATTTTTTCGTGGGGGTGGGAGTGTGTGGGATGAGAATGGGCACAAAATGAATCCAGTTTTGACTTTAAGGTGCTGTTAAGAGGTCAAGGGGAAGAGTCAGCCCTGTTTGATGTATTCATTTCTTCAACAAATGTTATTGAATACCTACTCATCCAGGTCCTATTCTAGGTTCTGGGGATACCACTGTAGGAAAGACAAAGTCCTGGCTTCTACAGAGGTTATATTCTAGGGAAAGTAGCTAGAACATTAATTTCAGGACAAATTTATGATGCATAAGAATTAAATTTTATTCTCTGGGTACATTGAGCTATATGGAAGCCTTTTGTACATATGTTAATATGCATAACGCATATATGTTCCTGTTGAGTCAGCATAATTTTTGTATATTAAAATATTACCAAGATTTATAGTTTTATTTTCTTTTATTACATACGGTTGTTTCTGTTTATCCATTTGAAGCCAAGGTTTGGCCCCACAACGAAATCCTCATTTATTACAAAGTTCATATGGGAAACTGGGAAATACATTATAATGATTTGTTTGATGACATAGTCTTCAGAAAAATCAGTGATTAAGCATAACCTCCCTGAGCTCAATTTCCTTATTTGTTCACTAAGGGGGCTTGTAGAAATGATCTCAGATACGACCTCCCTGAGCTCAGTCAAGTCAAGTCACCACTGTGACTTTTTTGTCCTGTCACTTCATCTCTCTTCTCAGTATCTGGCACAGTTTTCTTCTGTCATCCTTCTGTTGCCACCTTCCTCACAGGTTGCCCTTGATTCTTGTCCCTCTGGAACCAACATTGGTGCTGCTGAGTTCCGTGGGAGACAATCTTCACAATCTTGCTTTTAGTGACACTTTATCATTTTGGTTTCTAGTCTCACCTGAGTTCTCAAAAGGGCCCAGCAATTCTTCTGAGTCTCTCTTGCAGCTTCCTCTCATTCCCAACAGTGGCCTGGTCAGGCCTTCATTCAGGCTCACAAATCTCCTAAACTACGTAACCTCCTCTCACTCTCAACAGTTGACCTTGCTCACCTACAGCACAGGGAAAAATAACAAAACTCATTCCTGTTAACAACTGAGTCAGGAGCTCTTCAAATTCAGGCCCCGAAGTCCATAGAGTTATTGCTTTGGACTCCACCCTATCCTCCTTCCCTTGCAGTCGCAGTGAAAGAGGTGCCCTCCTCTGCATGTGGCTCATTCCTCCTCCTTTGCCCGTATATGATCTGGCTTTCCTTGCCTCCTACTTTCTCAGGGACTTTTCTCTCCTGAGAAAAAGTCATATCATCCCTTCTCCCACATCTTCATACTGCCCCCCTCAGGCTTCTTTTTCTTCTTCTTTTTTTTTTGTAATGTTACAACTTTTATTAGTAGGGGCTGTAGTAATCTGTTTCTTACAAGGAAAATGGCTGTGATCTGAGAAGCATGGTTTTTTAATTTTCTTTTCCTTTATTTATTTATTTTTTTTTAGCATTTCACAAATATGTTCTTAGTGATGGATTCTTTAATGTCTGTGCACTGTTTCCAGAGTTCTCTGGAAGAGGATGCTTGTGACAGAGGGTACACAGGCTCCTTTTCTTCATGGTGCTCTGTGCCCTACCATTCCTCTCCAGAAAATGAATTATTCCTCACTGGGTACCATGACTTTTTAATCTCTAGAGCTGAGGACACATGATTTTCCAGGTTATAAGTATTGCAGAGGCAATACTTATAGTCCTCCCCTCCCCTGTGACGCCTCTAAAATAAAAGCGTAGACAATGAGAAGAAAAAGATGGCAGTTAGATGTGAGAGCACCAGACACGTTCCCTTGCTTGCCCAGCCTGGCCGCACCCCCTCCAGCTATCACCCTCTCTTTACTTTCACAATCAGACCTTTTTTTTTTCTTTTTTTTTTAATTGAAGTATAGTTGATCCACAATGTTGTGCCAGTTCCAGGTGTACAGTAAAGTGACTCAGATTAGATACATAGATAGATAGGCTCTTTTTCAGATTCTTTTCCATTATAGGTTATTACAAGACACTGAATACAGTTCCCTGTGCTATACACTATACAGCAGGTCCCTATTGTCCATCCATTTTATATATAGTAGTGTGTATCTGTCAATCCCAAGCTCCCAATCTATTCCTTCCCCGCTTCCCTACCCCCTGGCAACTGCAAGTCTGCTCTCCATGTCTGAGTCTATCTCTGTTTTGTAAATAAGTTCATTTGTATCATTTTTTTAGATTGCACATATAAATGATATCATGTGATATTTGTCTTTCTCTTTCTCACTTACATCATTTGGTATGATAATCTCTAGGTTCATCCATGTTGCTGCAAATGACATTATTTCATCCTTTTTTTATGGCTGAGTAATATTCCATTGTATATATGTACCACATCTTCTTTATCCATTCATGTATTGCCAAGCATTTAGGTTGGTTCTATGTCTTGCCTATTGTAAATAGTGCCGCTCCAAACATTGCGGTGCATGTATCTTTTTGAATTAGAGTTTTTGGCTTTTCTGGATATATGCCCAGGAGTGGGATCACTGTATGATATGGTGGCTCTATTTTTAGCTTTTTAAAGGAACCTCCAGACTGTTCTCCATAGTGGCTGCACCTATTTACATTCCCACCAACAGTGTAGGAGGGTTCCTTTTTTCCACACCCTCTCCAGCATTTATTGTTTGTAGACTTTTTGGTGATGGCCATTCCGGCAGGTGTGAGGTGGTACCTCACTGCAGTTTTGACTTGCATTTCTCTAATAATTAGTGATGCTAAGCATCTTTTCATGTGCCTGTTAGCCATCTGTATGTCTTCCTTGGAGAAATGTCTATTTAGGACTTCTGCCTATTTTTTGATTGGGTTATTCTTTTTTTTTTTGGTATTGAGCTGTCTGAGCTCTTTGTATCACAACCAGACTCCTTGCAAGTGCTGCCCACCCTCTCACTATTTTCCACTGTCATCTCCCACTCACTCCTCAGCTTTCTCCAGAATGGCCCATCTCCATGTCTGATCCAAAGGTGTGGAGTAAATGAAAATATATTAGACTGATTGAATGAAATTAAATATCCCAGACCACTTTCATATTTTAAATAATTTATAAGAATGTACACTAAGAAGGTTTTCTATGTGAAATATATAACAACATCACTCTTTCTTGGGGATAGTTTACATTGGGTAAGTCATTCTAAATACTTGATTATATTCTTTTGATCTAAAGCATTTCCTCTCTCAGAACTGATCATTTTCCTGAAATCTAGAGGCAAAAATACCCTCCTTTGATAGACCAGGTTTTGACTGAAAAATGACTCTGTTCCATAGATCCAGTATTTTGAAGTAAATATGGGGATAGAGTTGAACTGTGGGTGATTGAAACTGCTCTCAACCTCAGGCTATTACCTCCCCAAAAGAAGAAGTCAATGCCTGTCACAGATGTGCCTGCAAGGTACCTTATTTTGGGCTATAATGTTTTTCACTAATAGAACAAGGCTGAAACATGTAGATAAATAGGAAGAGTTTGCTGATCATGTATACAGTGACTTAAGTCTGCTTATGGGGGCCAGATCCCAAAGGCAGTCTTTCTCACATTCTGCCTGTGAACATCATGCATCCTTGAGGAATACCACACTGGATACACCGAGACATCCTATACCCGTCACATAGTGTTTTGGATGATAGCAGCTATTTCTTAAAATGAAAGCTCCACCTTTCCTGCTTTGCTTGGATGGTGGTATTCACGTGTTTTATTACAAGTGTGTCTGTTTCAAGTCAATCCAGCTCCCTCTTATTATCTTGGGGTTATTTATCTTTCACACATGACCCTTCTTAAGAACAGAGAAAAGCAATGGAATCTTGCTGTCTTCAATGTACCACAGAGAGAAGGGTGGCACCCTTTGGTTTAAAAATAATAAACAAGCAACAAAAGCCAAATGCCCTGTGAAATGGTGGCACGAGGCCCTATGTGACCACAACATTATTTCCTCCTGTCTTCCCAGGGCTACTGGGTATCTTAGGGGCACCTGCTGATGGTATCAGCTGCCAGAGCACTGCTGGCACCACATGGTACAAAACAACAAAGGAGCAAACACAGGGCAGTGTTGGCCCTGTGGCCCAGCTGGTTGCCACCATGAATCCACAAAGAGCAGCCACACCATCCACATCCTGCTGCGTCCCCAAAGCATCACACTTGTCTGCCACAGATCTTTCCAATCCAGCCTTTGTCTCTGCAAGAGGGAAATCCAGTCCAGTCTAGCACTGGGCGTAAAAGATCAGCTAACCACTTGGAGTGACCTGGGGAAGAACAGTCACCCTCACAGGGCAGGGTGAGCATTCCAAAGAAAAACTGCTTAAATTAAATCAAACCCTTAATCTGGCTGGGACTAGGGCTCCATAATATCCAAGACACAGGTTGTCTGTTTGTCTTTGACACTTTCCTTGATAGTCTATCAAATCCATTCCTGTTAACACCTGTCTTATCCATCACAGTATTTTTCAATTAAGTTGTGTCTAAATCCTACTACTCCATTAAAAAGTTTAATCGACATTGAAAATGAAACTTTGAGGCACACAGGAATGAAATGATTACAGTAGCAGCTTCAGGTATAAAATTTCACTATTAGAAATGTAATCACTGCCTGCTCCAGGATCTCTCAAAGTGCATACTCAATTGCTAATAGCCTACCAGAGTTCTCTGGGGCCACAGGATGCCAGAGAACAGGACAGAGAGAAAGACACAGAAATGGGGCCAGGAAAAAAAAAAGACATTTAAACTGGGGGACTCTTGAAGAGAGATTGTGGTTTTTATTTCACATTCTTAAGAAATAGGGCAGGGTTCAACACAAAATTAAAATTCATAAAAAATAGCCAGTCCTTACAATGTCCAGTAACCCAAGAATGCATACCTTTCTAATGTACTAATGATTAAGGAGATTAAAACACATATTAGAATATGATTATACATTTGTACATGCTATTTTTCCCCCTCTTACATCCCATAACGTGTTACCACAGGTGGTGGCTTGAAAAAAAGAGAAAAGAAAGAAATTGTCCACGTAAAAGACTGCAGCCCTTGGATGTGATCTGATAGTATAGTTCCTGCAGCTGACTAGGCCCTAGAAATGTATAGACCCCTGCCTAGGTCAAGAGATAGTACTTGGATAATCACTGGGTAAGTCATAATAAAATCAACAGTGGCTCCCAATCACTGGAGAAAATACATAAAGTTGAAAGAAACTTTCTTAGCAGATCCACCATCCACAAAATTAAAATGATGAAGCAGAAAGCAAATACTGTCACAGATGCCATAAAACTCAGATGCCTTGTGCTTGGGAAGCATGTCTAGGAACAGCTGCTCCTAAGAGGCCCAAGATAGTGGATGTTCTATATGACAGCCAGTGCTCCTGTTTTTATTTCTTGTGACTCTTGCCTCATCCGGAGGGTAAGGGGGTTGGCCAGGTTGCATCAAAAAGCTCACAGCTCCAAGTTCTAAGATTCCAGGATAATCACTGAGACGATCCACAGGGTTAAAATCTGTTGCCTGCTGCTAGACAAGTTAGCTTGCAAATGTGTACCATTCACTACCTTTTAAAATTTGAATTAATTGACAATATTTAAAAATTGGAATATACCACAGAAAAGTATGGATGCACAGTGTCTTTTGAAAACAGGACTGGCCACATCATTTGGGGAGTCTAGGACAAAATGAAAATGCAGCCACCCACCTTTGTTCAAAAATAATTAAGAATTTTATGACAGTGACAGAAGAGCATGAGAGCAAGTGTGGGCCCATCTAAGTGCCGGGCTGGCGTGCCTCCACAGGTGGCATGCCCAAGAAGCCAGCATCACGTGCAAATTCAGAGGAGCTGGCACTCAGGCCCATATTCCTCAGGTAACCATCAGTGGGAGCCGAATGGCAGCTGCCCCTTTAAAATGGAGCCTGCCTGCCTACAGTCATCACAGCCTCCTTCACTCCCTTTACCTCCTACATTGAGGCCAAGTGTTAGTCAACATTCATCATTGCACTTGCTCAATTGATTTTGTTCACCCTGACTTCACTGTGCCATTTATACAATCTGCCTGGCCCCTGCAGAAATACAAGTTTGTGCCCTCTGGTGCCAAGGTTATAACTGCCCATACAAAGACATGCTTACTGTTCCCCATTGGGGGCAGTGACCCACTCTGAGGCTTTGATTGCTAATTGAAAGTAGGAGTCACCCACACACAGGTTGGACACACTTTTTGTTCTAAGACAGTGCAGTTAGGGAGGACGGTGAGCATATGTCAAGAGGTAGCTTGGCATGACCTCAACATGTGTCTCTTCCTCCAGAAGGATTACAGGGACCAATGCAAGACTGGAAGATGGATGAAACCCCTTCTACTCTAGGTTTCAGAAAAGTCTTTCATTTTATGAAAACCGAAAAGATTTTGTTCTAAAAACTAAAACAAAAAAAAAAATGGCAAGCACAAATGCTTCTTTAAAAAACCACCCTTTTAAAATTAACACCCATACGGAGTGTTAACTATCGATCATCCCCTTCGACCCCACCTGATGTACTTTGATGAATCTTTCTTCTGAAAAGAATAAATCTTTGGGAACTTGGAGGATAAATCCAAAGGATTTAGCTCTTCCTAAATGATAATATGTCCCATAATGATGGGCTTTGTTCTCTTGAGCTTCAAAATTCATAAGCTTGAAGTTTATTACAGGCCTCACAGCAGCACTGTTCTGCACTCTAAAACAGATTTGCCTGCGAAGAACACATAAAAACTAAAGGAAACATCTTTCTGTCAACAGTTCCTTTTTCCCTTTGACCTCCATGCGATTCCTGGCATCATAGAGTGTTTCAATTTTCTGGGCCCTTTCCAGGCTGTCTGTTCCTATACGAGATTTGTTCTATACCAAACCTGAAAAGATTCATTGGTCAGGGTTCTGGTTGACTCATTCCACCAGATTTCCCCCACTTGGTCAACGTTCTTTACCTCATTTCCTAGCTGTAGCTTTTGCCAGCACTTTTGCATTCATCTAGCTTAAGCACCCACGTAAGTAAATATTTGATGAGTACTGTATATATGAATAAATAAAGGCATAATAGATTTATTCTTTAAGTGACCAATATGATAAAACATTGCTTTTTAATGCTTTTAATAACGCTTTCATTATTGCTGCTCTTAAGCAAAGATAAGTATGCATACTTTATGTTCAGTCACAATAGGTCTTTTAAAAAAAAAAAACACTTGAAGAAAAGCATTAATTTCCTCGAGGCTTGTTGCAGTTCAGGAAATGCGAAATAATTTAATAAAATTTTGTTTTAGCATGTCTCATTTTTGCATTCATCTTTATTCAGTTCTACTATAATGTATACTGTTATAGGCATGTGAATTGCAAATAATGCTGCATGTATGTCTTTCTTTTGTTCACTTGTTTAGAAAGTCCTTACAAAAAGAGATTGCAGATGTGGTTTTTCCTTGTGGTTCCATCTCCACTACGCCCATGTAACCGTAGGGCTCTTTGTGTCCTGTGGTTACTCAAGAGACAGAGATAAATGAGATAATTTGATGACTGTAATACTTAAGTCACTCAACCTCAAACTTTCTTCCTCTTCCTCTTTTTCTCTCCTCAACCCTCAACATTTAACTTCTTACCCAGTTATTTGAGAATTTCAAGTTTTAAGACCCTAATGTAATATTGCTTTCTAAAACAATGGCTCCATTTTCTTATTTATTAATTCATTTATTTTTTGAAGTATAGTTGATTTATAATATTGTGTTAGTTTAGGTGTATAGCACAGTGATTCAGTATTTTTTCAGATTCTACTCCATTATAGGTTATTACAAGATAAAGGGTATAATTCCCTGTGCTATTACAGTATATATCCTTGTTGCTTGTCTATTTTATATGTAGTAGTTTGACTCTGTTAATTCCATACCCCTTATTTGTCCCCACCTTCCTTCCATCTTTCCTTTGGTAACTACAAGTTTGTTTTCTATATCTGTGAGTCTGTTTTGCATGTACATTAATTTGTATTATTTTTTAGATTCCACACATAAGTGATATCATATAGTATTTGTCTTTGTCAGACTTATTTCATTAAACATAATATTACCTAGGTCCATCCACATTGCTGCAAATGGCAGTATTTCATTCTTTTGTATGGCTGAGTAATATTCCATATTGTGTATGTTTTTGTGTGTGTGTGTATCTCACGTTTCCTTAATCCAATTGTCTATTGATAGAAATAGTGCTACTATGAACATTAGAGTGCATATATCTTTCCAAATTAGTGTTTTCATTTTTTCTGGATTTTTTTCCCAGGAGTGATATTGCTGGATCACATGGTAATTCTATTTTTAATTTTTGAAGGAAACTCCATACCCTTTGTCATAGTGGCTGCACCAATTTGCAACCTACCAACAGTGTATGAGTGTATGAGGGTTCCTTTGCTATACATCCTCACTAACATTTGTTTTTTGTAGGCTTTTTCTACCTGTGGCTCTCAAACTTAGTTGAGCAAGGGCAAGATGCTCTGGCCTCAGGTCTCCATGACGAGAGTCACTCTTCCTTACTGCTCAGCCACATTTGCTCTTGTTTTAAATGTCCATCTACATGCCCTTCTCAGGCCTCTCAAGCTGAGATCTCTACCTTCACCCTCAGGGTTTGTCTTAGTCATCTCAAGTGAGTCTGCCATATGACTCACATTTGTTAAGCATTTATTAAGTGTAATGGGCCTTCCCAAGAAAGCCCATTTACATGGATTTTATTATTTTTACATGGATTATATTATTCAGTCCTCACAAAAGCTTATGAAAGTAGGTACAATTATTACTATAATTCATCAATTCTCTGACATGTTTATCTCACATTCCAAAATAGGAATGTGTCTTAAAATGGAGTATTGGTAGCATTTGAAGAATCTTATTGGCACATAAAGTGCTGGTGTATGTATTTTACAATCCATGAAATCTTCAATTTGATGAAATATATTATCCCCATCCAACTGACAAGGAACACAAGCTCAGAGAAGTTAATTTAAGGCCATGAGGCCATACAGTCTTATTCCAAAGCCCAATCTCTTAACCACTACTCTGCAACTCAGGGCAGTGATCCTTGATACTTTTCTTTTCTCCATAATTTTCTTTTCATAATCAAATTTAAGTGTATCATTTTAAAAACCAATGATTATTTTCCTTTTGTGATTTAAAAGTTAACACATATTAATTGTAAAATTTGAAGAGCAAAAAAAATTAAGGATGAAATAGAAATCATTTTGAATACTATAGGATAGTAGTATTGTCAAAATGTTGGTATATTTCTTCCTGGCTTTTTTTCCCCTTATGCACATTCACATACAGTTGACCTTTGAACAATCCAGGGGTTATTGGTGCTGACCCTCCATGCAGTCAAAAATCTGCATAAAACTTATAGTTGGCCCTCCATATCCACAGTTCTCTATCTGCAGTTCCTCATCTGGGTTCAACCAACCATGGATCATGTAGCACTGTAGTATTTACTGTTGAAAAATATCTGTGTAGAAGTGGTCTGGCACAGTTCAAACCCATGTTGTTCAAGTGTCTGTGTATGTATAGCACTGGTAACATATCAGTGATGCAGTTTTGTATCACTCTGTTTTAACACTGTATGGCAAGCACTTCCGCATGTTTTTACATGTTGTATAAATGCAACACTTTGAATAGCCTTCTAACTTACCATTGTAGGGTTGTACTATAATTGAACACTTAGGTTTTTGCCAAGTGTTCGCTGTAAGTACATGTGATGGGCAGCCTTATTACTGTCTTAGGATTCCAAGAACTGTTTATACTTCTTTTTAAGTTATCATGGTCTCCTCAGCTTATCAGTAGAATTAAAAGAGTATTTGCCCCCCACACAGAAGAAGACCTGTGAGCATGAAGTATCTGAAAAATCCAGAGCTCAGATGGGAAACATTTCCCAAAGAGCACACCAGTGGCTTCCTGTGGAGCTGCTACTTGGCATTATTCAGCCTCTCTGGAAGAGGATTTTATCGTCACTAGAAAAGGCCCAGGCGTCAGTGTGTTTGAGGTTGAGTTACCATAGCAATAGGACCTTTGTGCCCTACAAGTTCTGGTCACGACATTGAGGTGGAGGCTACAAAGTGAACACTGCTTTCACAATGTTGGGTTCTAGAGTTTGAGGCACGAAGAAACAGTGGATACAGGAATTGGAAACTAGGAAATTTGATCTAAGCACTTCTAGGGCTCATTTTCTTTTTACCTCTTCTCACTACTGACAAGAGAGAGGGAAAATCAGCAAGTAATCATTATAGCAGAGCTTAGCCTTAAAAAAGTCACAGTGGACCATATAAAGGGAGTTTTAAGAGAGCCCTCGGGAAGACTTCACATTCTTGACAGCTCATCCATTGATCCCCAGAAAGAAATTTTGTACATATTCCCACCTTCATAAAATAACTACTGTCAACTCTGGATTTTATTCCTTGGGTACATTCATGTTTACTATGGTGATTAGAATGTGTCTTGAAAATTAATGTCTTTTGATGGCTGAGGGATATTTTCTCAGTATCCCCAATTAAAAGTCTTCAGTAACATCTTTTAATTTTCAATTAAGCAACCTAGAACTCTCTAAGTAATCATAACTTTTTCTAAGTGAAACTAAAGCCCCCTACTATCTGTAACTGTTCTGCGCTCATCAGTATCTGCTACCTGACACCTATATGTGTGACACTGTGCTAGGTACTCTAGGGGCAACCAAGTGCAAATACTGTTTTCCCTGTGGCTATCAACTGCTGCAAAGTTTGAAAGCCTATTGGGTATCAGGGAAATGAAACAGAAGAGTGAATGGGATTTCTTACCTACATGGGGGTGAGTCAGGTAGATAAAATATATTTGTATAACTAATGCTTCTAGAATTCACATTTCAGAAATTCAGTATGGATTCTGGCCTAATTCTATTGTTCAGTATTAAACAATGTTTTGATAGTAATGGTGCCATTTTTCAGGGTGGCTCTTAAAACATAGCTAAAGCATAATCCCTGTGCACAAAGCATGTACCTTCTAAGAAGGGGAGAGAGATTTCTCTAGAATCACTATAACTCAGGGCATTATCTGAGGAGGGTCATAAGAGAGAACCATCATTCAAAGGAAGGGAAGACTGTTTGGTGAAGGGCTTGTCGGGGACTTGACTAAAAACTGATTAGGAATTTAGCCATAGAAATTGGGCAAAAGGAACTTTATGAGAAGAGAGTCCAAAGGGGAAAATATTAGCATGAATTTGGGAAAATTTGCAGATTCTAGGTTGACTGCTGAAAAATATGAAATATTTCCTGGTATGTGAGACCAATTTTCTCTTTACTATTTCAGTTTAAGCAAATGTACCACCTAATTGAGAATACCTCTGAATTTCTTATTAAATGAGATGGGATGTATGCATACCTGATACATACCATAAGATTAAAGATATTTTCACATATTTATTGGCCGTTCAGTTTCACTTGTAAGTTCTACGTTTTCATAGTTTTATTTTTCATACCTTGCTGATTTGGTCTTTTTCATTTTTAAAAAATGACACGTAGGAGTTCATATTTTTTTCTATTATTTCACTCCTTCCATTTATTTGAATTTACTCTTTTATTTATTTAGCATTTTAAAATTAGCAGTTAAATAAACTTATTTTCAGTTTATGAGAAATAAATAAATACAGTAAGGTTGTGATTTTCCTTCTAAGTATCACTCTAAGTTTTATTCACAAGATTTTTTAAAGTATTGATAACATTCTCATTGTAATATTTTTCTAAGTACTTCATGATGTCTGCTGTGATTTTTCTAAACTCATAGGTTAATCAGGAGTGAGTGAGTGTGTGTGCTCATGTCTGTGTGTGTATGTTCAGTTTTCAAATGTATTTTTAAGTATCTCTTTATTAATAATTTCAAATTTAATTCTGTTTCAATAGGAGATCATGGTCTATGTGATAACTGAATCTTTTGAGGAATAACTAGTTTTGGAAAATGTTTTATGTATCCCTGAACATAATATATTTTTGCTAATTAATGGATGCAGGATTCTACATGTTAGAAAAAATTTGTCAGTTGCATTTTAAAAAAATGTTCTATTCTCTTTCTACTAATTTTTCTGATTTATCCGTTGTTGCTGAAAGAAGTGTATTGAAATATCCAACTGTAATAGTGCATTTCTCTCCTTCTTCTTGTAATTCTGTCAGCACACACAAATACTTCTTGATCACATCGAAAGAGTATTCATGTTCATTGAGTGTTAATGTCTTCTTGGTAGAAATTTTTTATCATTATGCAGAGTCTCTTTATATCACTATTAAAACGCTTGCCTTTAGTTCTATTTTGTTTCATATTATTATTATTATGCTAGTCGTGGTTGTGGTTTTATCTTTGTTTAGTATAAATAAGTAAATAAATAAATAAATCTTTATTTTATTTCATTCCATGCTATTTTGCTTTAAGTGTACATCAGGTGAATTCCACAGAGCTGGATTTTTATATTTTTAATCCAGTCTGTTCATCTCTGATTTTTAGTGCTGAAGTTAATATGTATACCTTTATTGTGATTCATATTTGGACTTATTTCTGTCACCTTATTTTACATTTTTTAATACTTTGTTTATTTTCTCTTTTTTCTTGTTCCCTTTCAGGTCTTATGCTGGATTGATCAAGCTTATTTATTCCTTTTTTCTTTCTCATTTTTGTCTCTCAGAATTCTCTTATTTCTTCTCATTAGTAGTTTGGCAGTTATATACTCCAGTTCCTACATTTTCATGTTAACCCTTATTATTTTTTAAAACACATTTACCTGAACTAACAGAGTCTAAAATTAATCAGTACCTTTACATCCTATTCCAAATGTTACAAGAACATTAAAAGTTTCTTTTATTAAATTTTTAATTGAAGAATAGTTGATTTACAATGTTGTGTTAATTTCTGCTGCACAGCAAAGTGATTCAGTTATACATATACATATTCTTTTTTAAAATATTCTTTTCTATTATGGTTTATCATAGGATTTTTTTAAACATCTTTATTGGAGTAAAATTGCTTTACAATGGTGTGTTAGTTTCTGCTTTATAACAAAGTGAATCAGCTATACATATACATATACATATATCCCCATATCTCCTCCCTCTTGCGTCTCCCTCCCACCCTTGCTATCCCACCCTTCTAGGTGGACACAAAGCACCGAGCTAATTTCCCTGTGCTATGTGGCTGCTTCCCACTAGCTATCTATTTTACATTTGGTAGTATATATATGTCCATGCCACTCTCTCACTTCTTCCCAGCTTATGGATATTGAATATAGTTCTCTGTGTTAAGCAGTAGGACCTTGTTGTTTATCCATTCTATATATAAAAACTTACATCTGCTAATCCCAACCTCCAACTCCATCCCTCCCCCCAACCTCCTCCCCCTTGGCAACCACCAGTTTGTTCTCTATGTCTGTGAAGCTGTTTCTGTTTCATAGATAGGTTCATTTGTGTCATATTTTAGATTCCATTTATAAGTGATATGATATTTGTCTTTCTCTTTCTGACTTACTTCACTTAGTATGATAATCTCTAGTTGCATCCATGTTGCTGCAAATGGCATTATTTTGTTCATTTTTATGACTGAGTAGTATTCCACCATATATATGTAACACATCTTCTTTATCCGTTCATCTATTGATGGACGTTTAGGTTGTTTCCACGTCTTGGCTGTTGTGAATAGTGCTGCTCTGAACATAAGGGTGCATGTATCTTTTTGAATTATAGTTTTATCTGGATATATGCCCAGGATTGGGATTGCTAGATCGTATGGTAATTCTATTTTTAGTTTTCTGACGAAGCTCCATACTGTTTTCCATAGTGGCTGCACCAGTTTACATTCTCACCAGCAGTGTAGGAGGGTTCCCTTTTCTTCACACCATCTCCAGCATTTGTTATTTGTAGACTTTTTAATGATGGCCATTCTAACTGGTGTGAGGTGATACCTCATTGTAGTTTTGATTTGCATTTCTCTAATCATTAGTAATGTTGAGCATCTTTTCATGTGCCTATTGGCCATATGTATTTCTTCTTTGGAGAAATGTCTATTTAGGTCTTCTGTCCATTTTTCGATTGGGTTGTTTGTTTTTTTGTTGTTGAGTTGTATGAGCTGTTTGTATATTTTGGAGATTAAGCCCTTGTTGGTCACATCATTTGCAAATATTTTCTCCCATTCTGTAGGTTGTCTTTTCATTTTGTTTGTGGTTTCCTTTGCTGTGCAAAAAACTTGTGAGTTTGATTAGGTCCCATTTGTTTATTTTTCTTTTTGTTTCTATTGCCTTGGGAGACTGACCTAAGAAAACATTGGTATGATTTATGTCAGAGAATGTTTTGCCTATGATGTCTTCTAGGAGTTTTATGGTGTCATGTCTTATGTTTAAGTCTTTAAGCCATTTTGAGTTTACTTTTGTGTATGGTGAGTGGGTGTGTTCTAACTTCGTTGATTTACATGAGGCTGTCCAACTTTCCCAACACCACTTGCTGAAGAGACTGTCTTTTTCCTATTGTATATTCTTGCCTTCTTTGTCAAAGATTGGACATTAAAAATTTTAAACTCAGATCTCCTTCCAATGCCTACAACATTTCATGTTCAAGTTGTGTAAAATGGTAATTGCATCTAAGTTTACTCCATCACCAACTTTTTATTTTGACAAATGTCAAACCTACAGAAAAGTTGAAAGACCAACACAATACAATAAGCACCATGTACCCTTCACTTAGATTCAGAAATTGTTAACATTTTGCAACTTTTGCTTTATCTCTCTCTCTCTCTCAAGTATGTTGCCGACATCATGGCATATTACTCCTACATACAGGCCTCATTTTACTATGCTTTGCTTTACTGCACTTCACAGATACTACATTTTTTATAAAATGAAGGATTTCGGCAACCCTGTGTCAAGCAAGTCTATTGGTGCCATTTTTCCAACAGCATTTGCTCATTTAATATCTCTGTGTCACATTTTGATAATTCTCACAGTATTTCAACTCTTTCATTATTATTATGTTTGCTATGGCGATCTATGATCAGTGATCTTTGATGTTATCCTTATAATTGTTTTGGGGTGCCACTAACTGTGCCCACATAAGACAGCAAACTTGGTGAATGTTGTGTGTCTTCTGACTGCTCCATTTACTGGCCATTCCCCCATCTCTCTCCCTGTCCTTGGGTGTCCCTATTCCATGAGACACAACAATATTGAAATTAGGCCAGTGAATAACTCTACAATGACCTCTAAGTGCTCAAGTGAAAGTAAGAGTCACATATCTCTCACTTTAAATCTAAAGCTAGAAATGATTAAGCTTAGTAAGGAAGCCACGTGGAAAGCTAATGTAGGTAGAAAGGTAGGGCTCTTGTGCCAAATATTCGCCAAGTTGTGAATGCAAAGGAAAAGTTCTTGATGGAAATTAAAAGTGTGACTCCAGTGAACACACTAATGATAAGAAAGTGAAACAGCTTTTTTACTGATAGGGTGAAAGTTTTAGTGATCTGCATAGAAGATCAAACCAGCCGTAACATTCCTTTAAGCTAAAGCCTAATCCAGAGCAAGACCCTGACTCTCTTCAATTCTATAAAGGCTCAGAGAGGTGAGGAAGATGCAGAAGAAAACTTTGAGGCTAGCAGAGTTTGGTTCATGTGGTGTAAGGAAAAGGAAAGAAGCTGTCTCCATAACATCAGAATGCATGGTGAAGCAGCAAGTGCCGATGCAGAAGCTGCAGCAAGTTATCCAGAAGATCTAGCTAAGGTAATGAATGAAGGTGGTTACATTACACAACAGATTTTCGGTGTAAACAAAACAGCTTTCTATTGGAAGTAGATGTCATCTAGGACTTTCACAGCTAGAGAGGAGAAGTTAATTCCTGACTTCAAAGCTTCAAAGGACAGGCTGACACTCTTGTTAGAGGCTAATGCAGCTGGTGACTTGAAATTGAAGCCAGTGCACATTTATCATTCTGAAAATCTTAGGCCGTTAAGAATTATGCTAAATCTATGCTACCTGTACTAGAAATGGAACCACAAAGCCTGGATGACTGCACATCTGTTCACATCATTGTTTACTGAATATTTTAAGCCCACTGTTGAGACCTACTGCTCAGAAAAAAAGATTTCTTTCAAAATATTACTGCTCCTTGACCATGTACCTGGTCACCTAAGAGCTCTGATGGAGATGAACATGAGATTCATGTTGTTTTCATGCCTGGTAACACAACATCCATTCTGCAGCCCATGGATCAAGGAATCATTTTGAATTTCAAGTCTTATTATTTAAGAAATAGATTTCATAAATCTGTAGGTGCCATATATAGCAATTCCTCTGATGGATCTGAGCAAAGTCAATTGAAAACCTTCTGGAAAGGACTCACCACTCTAGATGCCATTAAGAACATTCATGATGCATGGAAAGAGGTACAAGTATCAACATTAACAGGAGTTTGGGAGAAGTTAATTCCAACCCTCATCAATAACTTTGAGGGGTTCAAGACTTCAGTGGAAGAAGTAACTGCAGATGTAGTGAAAATAGCAAGAGAACTAGCATTAGAAGTAGACCCTGAAGATGTGACTGAATTGCTGCAATCTCAAGATAAAATTTTAACAGATGAGGAGTTGCTTCTTATGGATGAGCAAAGAAAGTGGTTTCTTGAGATGGAAACTACTGCTGGTGAAGATGCTGTGAACACTGTTGAAATGACAGCAAAGGATTTAGAATATTACCTAAACTTAGTCGATAAAGCAGCAGAAAGTTTTGAGAAGACTGACTCCAATTTTGAGAGAAGTTCTACAGTGGGTAAAATGCTACCAAACAGCACTGGATACTATGGAGAAATCGTTTGTAAAAGGAAGAGTCACTTGATGTGGGAAGCTTCACTGTTGTCTTATTTTAAGAAATTGTCACATCCACCCCAACCTTCAACAGCAACCACCCTGATCAGACAGCAGCCATCGACATGGAGGCAAGACCCTCTACCAGTAAAAAGATTATGACTCACTGATTATGCTCAGATGATGGTTAGCATTTTTAGCACTAAAGTACTTTTAAATTAAGGTATATACATTTGGGGGGTGGGGCGTGCCGCACGACCTGTGGGGTCTTAGTTCCCGACCAGGGATCGAACCGGCACCACCTGCATTGGAAGCATGGAGTTGTAACCCCTGGACCACCAGGGAAGTCCCTATACATTGTTTTTTTAATAGACTACAGTATATAACTTTTGTCTGCACTGAGAAATGAAAAAATACATGTGACTTGCTTTATTTTGATATTTGCTTTATTGCTGTGGTCTGGAACCAAACCCACAATATCTCTGAGGTATGCCTGTATTTCAGCAAGCACCTCCTAAGAAAACAACATTCTTCTATATGACCACAATGCCATCATTACACCACCAAAATTCATATTGATACAATATCCAGTCCACTTTCCAATTTCTCCAATGGCTCTGAAAAATAGCCCTTGTACATTTTTCTTTTTAAATTCAACATCATTCCAAGGATCATATGCTCAATGCCTTTTGTTGTCATGTTTCTTTAGTTTACTTTAATCTGGAGCATTCCCTGCCTTTTATTTTCTTTCATAACCTTCACATTTTTGAAGAGTTCAGCATAGTTGTTTTGTAGAATGTCTGAGAGTCTGGATTCACTTGACTATTTTTTTCTTATGATTAGGTTAAAGTTTTGGACCAGAAGACTCTATAGATTATGTTTTATAGCTCTTATCAGGAGGTA
Organism: Mesoplodon mirus; assembly: GCF_964341445.2. Classification (NCBI taxonomy): domain Eukaryota; kingdom Metazoa; phylum Chordata; class Mammalia; order Artiodactyla; family Ziphiidae; genus Mesoplodon; species Mesoplodon mirus. Next base: position 78,351,749 of record NC_138980.1, read on the forward strand.
CATAATAACATGTTGTCATATTACTCATGACGCTAGGCTGGATCACTTGGCCAGGGTGGTGTTTTCCAGATAGCACCATTGTAAATGTCACTTTTCCCCATTTCTCATTAATAAGTAATCTGTAGCGGCACCTGTCCTTTAGTTTTTTTGTTTGTTTTAATTTTTTGTTTTTTTTTGCAGCATACTACATGCAGAAAAATGTACATATCGTTAGTGTGTTGCTCAATGAAGTTTCACAAATTGAATGCATCCATGTAACTAATCAGCCTCCAGCCTGAGATACAGAACATCACCAGCACTCTAGAAACTCCCCTTACACTCTTTTTCAGGCACTTCCTAGGTAACTACTATTTGAACTTCTAACATCATGATTGGTTTTGTCTGATTTTATACTGTGACTAAACATAATCACACAGGATATACCTTATTGTGCCTGGCTTATTTCACTCAGGACTATTTTTATGAGGCTCATGTGTATTGCTGTATGGTGGCTTAATTTTGTTCATTCTTCTTGCTGTTTAATATTCTACTGTGTGAACATATAAATGATTTATCCATTCTCCTATTATGGGTTTTGGGTAGTTTACAGTGGAGATATTATAAATGGAGATTCTGTGAACATTCTAGTACATTTCTTCTGGTTAAATTTTTATTTATGTTGGGAGTGTTCCAACAGAACAGAGTAGCTGGGTCACAAAGTATGCCCAAGTTCAGTTTTCAGAGTCATTGTGTTAAATTACCTGCCCACATAAGTGTTTAAGTGTTCCAGTTGCTCCTTATTCTTGCCAACACTTAATATTATTAATTTCTTCCATTTTAGGCATTCTGGGGAGTCTACAGGGGGTCCTACCTCACTTTTTAGGCTCTCTAAATTAATCTATTCAAAAACATTTTAAAGTGGTCAACAGCAAATTACATTTGCCAAAACCTGTTACCTATTTTTTTGTTCACCATTTATTTTTGCATCCAGCTACTGTGCTTCTTGGTTCAATTTGCTGCTTGATGAAGAATATTAGAAGTTCTTTCCATGGGAAAATAGTATAATCTTTCTGACTCCGTTTATCTAATTATTTTAGTTCACTTTTATTTGAGTGATAATTTAGTTGTGTATGGAATTTGGGGGTAAATATTATTTTCTCTCAGCTCTATAAAGATTTTTTTCCATTGTTTTCTGCCAGTCATCATTGTTGATGAGAAGTCTGCTATCAGTTTGTTTCTTTACAGGCATATATCTTTTCTCTCTGGTGGCTTTTAAGATTTTCTCTTTTTTGACATTGATTTGTCAAAAGGTCACATTATTACTTTTTGACATTTTACTACAAGGTATCTATATGTGAACTTACTTTCATTTTTCTCCTGGAAACTTTAAATTCTTCAACTTGGAGATGTGTATGTTTCTTATATGCTAAATATTCATATTCATTATTACTTTGAATATTTCTTCTCTAGTCTCTCTAGGAATTCTTAGCTTTTTTCATTCTTTTTTCCATATGTCTTAAATTTCTTTCATATTTTTCATTTATTTGTCCTTCTGTGCAGGATTCTGTGTGATCCAAGAGAATCTTCTCTCTTCTAATTCATTTAGTCTCTCTATGTTAGTTTAATGTTAAATTTGTTCTTTTGAGCTTTTAAAAATTATAATTGCTACATTTTTAATTTCTAGAATTTCTGTTAGGTAATTTTTCTAATCTTCCTGTTCTTTTTCATACCACCTCACCTTTGTTTTATGGTTTTCTTCCTTTCTTTTTTGAACATTGTAAATGATTTGAAATCCTTTTAAAATTGCTTCATTATCTCCATTCCCAGTGTGCTATACAAATCCTCTGTTTGTTTGCCAACTCACTCTTATGATGGTTACTTTATTCAGAGAGGTCATCATTTTTTTTTATTATAATCTCTTCTTTCATGGGGTTCATCTCTGTGGCAGTCATATTTGCCCTAGTCTTTGGTAGATTTTTAATGTTAATTTCTCAGCTTGGGGACATAGGGCCTTGTGTATCACATGAAGTCAGACCTCTATTCTTCAACAGAGCAGGCTTAGGTTTTCAGTTTCTTGTGGTTGATTATATTTCAACATACAGCTGTGAGTAGATAACAAACTTCCTCCTAGTTATTCCAGAAATTTCTTGTTTCCATTTCATTTGTGGAACAGTCTTTCCTAGCTCCTAGCTTTATGCATGAAGGTCAGTTCCAGCTCTCTGCTCCCAGGGTCCCATGGTCTAGTTTCCCTTCTGGCAGTAATCCAGGTCCCCAGACATTAATCAATAACTTGTTCCTAATTTCTGTTGAGCCTCTTGACATCAACTTCAACTCAGCATTTTCACTTTGAGTTACACTGGATGTCTGGCATCTGAGAATTTCCTCTTTTTTTTTTTTTTTTAAGTTTCAATCTGTATTATGTATTCAAGTTTTTTTTTAATGGGGTGGGTGGATTGTTATAACCCAACATTTCAACATCTTCACAGCAGCTTGGGAGATTTCCTGCATCCGATATGTCTTCTTTAAAGGCTCAAAGTCCTGGGTCATTGTCATTGGCATGTTACTTCTTTGCCCAAAAGTCTGCTAAGGGAGTTAATTCTAATATGGGAGGAGTAAGTTTCTAGTTATTTGATAATGCCTATTTTTACTAATTCAATATCCTTTTTTAATGGAGATAAATCTTCAGAAATATTAAAAAAAAACTTGAAGTTTGACAGTGTCACTGACTAAGGAAGAATATCAAGGATATATTTTTCACCACTATGTCATAATATTTGAAATTCTACCATTAGGAGTCACTTTTATGTGGTTATTATTTTATTTCCAAAACTCTTAAAAATCAATATGTTATATTCAGTGATTAATACCTCAAAAAATCGTTTCCTTTTTGATATTATCTGATTTCTAATAACAACTATCTAAAAAAAACCCATGCACACAATATGCATGTTGATTTTGATGGGAATAAAGTTATGTGAGAAAGTTTAGACTACAAAACTATCTCACATGCAAGGTTATTTGCTAATTCTATAATTGGAGATGTATATGTATACATATACATATTCATATACATATACATATATGTGTGAATATATACACACACAGCATTTTAAATATTCTACAGCATAATTTATTTTTATATAACTACATATTTGATTTTAAATTCATTTCTCTTTTTTACTACAGTTAGTGCTAAATGCTTATGAACTTAAAAAATATACTATTTCTTAATTCTTGACAGCATAAGTAATTCAAAAACGTTGAGACAAAAGAAATAATTGAAATTTTAGGGGAGAAAATTTATTTTGCTCTTCAGATTTAACTTCCAAACTGTCAGTTATATTTAGAAAGATGCTAGCCCTTAAAAACAAAAAACAAACAACAAAAAAACCATGAGCTACAGCTTGTACAGATTTAGAAGTGGCATCCCTCAGAATTAACTGTAAACAACTCACCAGACCTCAGGTTTTGCCTCTGTGCCAAGCTTGCTAGGTGAGTTTACTGAAAACAGTGGATTAACAGATACTCAGTTATGATTTCCATGGGTTACCAAACGATGTCCTTAAACTATCATTTAACATTCTGTATTTAGATAACTTTAAATTTTTACTTTTCCATAAAGAAGAATTTTTTTAGTTCATTTGTGGATTACAAAGTCATAGGAGTAGGAGGAAACAGTGCCCATTTCCTTTTGCCTCCCAAGCCCTCTGACTGTGAATTTGAGGCAAACTTGGTGTTATGGGCTGAACTGTGTCCCCCCCACTGCCCCCCCAGAAGATCATATGTTGAAGTCTTAGCCCTCAGGATGTAACTGTGTTACATTTGGAGGTAAGGTCTTTAAAGAAGTGCTTAAGCTAAAGTGAGACCCTCAGAGTGGCCCCTAACCCACTCTGAGTGGTGTCCTTAGAAGAAGAACAACAGGCACCCATAACAAAGAAGGGCCATGTGAGGACACAGCAAGAAGGTAGCTGTCTTCAAGTCAGGAAGAAAGATTTCAGGAGAAACCAACCCTGACAACACCTTGATCTTGGACTTTTAGCCTCCAGAACTATGAGAAAATACATTTCTGTGTTCTAAATCACCCAATCAGTAGTATTTTGTTATGGCAGCCTTAGCAAAGTAATATATAATCATTCCTTTTTTTCCAGTCTTCCACAGTAATTAATGGAAATCCCTGCCGGAGTTCACTTTCTTTACTAGTCTTAGAGGCCTGGTAAGGACAAGAACGTACCCATTGACAAAAAATTAACAGGACAAAACACATAAGCACACTAGAGGAAATTTCTGTTTTCTAGAGACTGCAAAGGCAGCTGTATAACTCGTGCATATGAGCACTTGGTTATTTTTGTTTCTTTGTTATACAGAATGTATCATGATCTAACCATGTATATTGCTTTAAAAACTGAGTTTGAGAGATGAATTTGGAATGACTAAATGTAGTAAGAAATAGGTATTCACATTTTATTTTTCATTCCACTTCAATTTTTTCCAGGAAAATGGATAATTTGTTGCAAAGAAAGTATATTTTTTTCTTCATGACTCTGGTTAAACCACACTGTGTTATTCTCACTTGTCACTGATCCTTGTCTGTGTCTATATTGCCATCAGTATACAGTTATGGGGGTTACAGTTGGGAAAATGATACTGCAACTACATTTCAGTGTATTTAATGCCTCTATAGAAATCAACAAAGACATGAAGCCCTGATTCTGGAAATTATTTATCTGAGAAGTAAAGTAAGCTTTAAAAAAAAAAAGATAAAAACCCAGTAAAATATTCTATTTCTTCATGAATCTAATTTTTATTGCAAATATTTTATGAAATCGGAAAATTTTCACTGTGGGGATTTTATTTTTTATTTTATTTTATTTTTTTGCTGTACACGGGTCTCTCACTGCTGTGGTCTCTCCCGTTGTGGAGCACAGGCTCCGGACGTGCAGGTTCAGCGGCCATGGCTCATGGGCCCAGCCACTCCGCGGCATGTGGGATCTTCCCGGACGGGGGCACGAACCCGTGTCCCCTGCATCAGCAGGCGGACTCTCAACGACTGCGCCACCAGGGAAGCCCCACTGTGGGGATTTTAAAAATACATTTCATGGTGTTAGCTATCCTTCGCCCAACTCCTCCTATAGCAATTTCTTTTGTTCCTTGCTATCTTTTCTCTTTGGTTACCAGCAATGATGTTAAAAATAAACAAATTCATTAGAAATTATAGTGCTGTCACAGATATTTGAAGGACAAAGATGGGAAGTAGTTTGTGTTTTCTTCTTTGCAGATTCCAGAAAATGTTTATAAAGTTAATTACCATAAAACAATTCTGAGAAAATCATGTAAAGGAGGATCTAAATTGCCCATTTTGTTTACCTGACTTGTACTTAAAACTGTTTCCAACCCTGCTCTCACTTTTCACTTCAGATCTGCAGTTTCAACTTACTTCTCACCAAGTGTACTTTTCATGTCCCACAGGCAAATCAAAGGCAGTGTGTTCAAAATCAAATTAATTCTCTTTCCCTCGCCTGCTCTTCAACAGCTTTCCCCCTTCGTGAGTGGCACCACCTTCCACTCCCTCCCCAAACTTTTGCATCTGACAGCGTTCTCCCCTGTTCCCTCTGCACATCTCCAGTTCTCACTGTCTACTTTCCTTTTTCCTTCCCTGTTGTCTCTGTCCATGGGAGGTACCTCCCACCCAGGTTCCTGCAGTAGGTCTCCTGGGCTCATCCTCTCCAGTTCACTTTCTACATCGCCCTCAGTTTGACATTTCTAAAGTACCAATCTGATTATATCTACAGCTGTTCAGTGGCTACCATCTGCTCTTAGTAATACCTACCTCTTTAAACTTATTTCTGGACACCTTTCTGTTCCGAAATATGCCCGTGCTCATTTTTTAAAAATTTATTTATTCATTTATTTATTTTTGGCTGCACTGGGGTCTTCGTTGCTGCATGCGGGCTTCCTCTAGTTGCGGCGAGCGGGGACTACTCTCCGTTGCGGTGTGCGGGCTTCTCATTGTGGTGGCTTGTCTTGTTGTGGAGCACGGGCTCTAGGCGCACAGGCTTCAGTAACTGCGGCACATGGGCTCAATAGTTGTGGCTCCCGGGCTCTAGAGCGCAGGCTCAGTAGTTGTGGCTCACAGACTTACATGCTCCGTGGCATGTGGGATCTTCCTGGACCAGGGCTTGAACCCCAGTCCCCTGCATTGGCAGGCAGACCCTTAACCACTGCGCCACAAGGGAAGTCCCCTGCCCATGCTCATTTTTGAAGAAATGAACATTATACCCCTTTGCTTGATAGTCTCTCTCACCTGTACTCTTATGCACACTTTGTGTCTCAATTTATATGTTCATTTCTTCTGGGAAACCCCCTCACCTGCTCTCAGCCTCAGTTAAGGACCCTTCTCAGGTGTTGTCACAAAGATGTGTATTTACCCTGTCTTAGCACTTTTCATGCTGGATTGCAAATGCCTTTTAACTTGATTATGTCATCTACCAGTCTGAAAGTGCCAGAAGGCAGAGGCAATCTTTATGTTGTTCACTGTTCTGGGTGCACAGAGCCTGGCACATAATAGACGATGAATAAGTATTTATTAAATGAACAGATAAAAAGTAATTAGAAAACAAAAATCACACTATTTCTGATGGACTCCTTGTTTTGTCTTTTTGTTTGAATGTTTTAGAAGTGTAACAGTTTACTCAAATGTGCTTGAAAAATCCAGAGGTTACCTTAAGTGAACCTTTATCTTACTCCTCATACAACTCTCAAGGACAGTGTGATGACAGGGGAGGAAAGTTAGATGGTTCTGATTCCAAATGGATCAAAACATCGACTCTTTAGTCCATTCCTGTTACTTAATAATAGAGCAAATAAATAAGTGCCATGACTCACTGCTCTTCTCAAGTGTAATGTATTCTTCCCAATGGTTCCTAATTATTCAAGAGAAGTCTAGCCTTTTTTCCAGAGTACATGCATAGAAAGTGAAGGATAAATTTCTTTAAAAGATTGGATGGAGATTTTAAAAAATGAATTGATGAATCAGAGATGCAAATTGTTAGTAAATAAATGTGCGGGAAGTTTCTGACCTTGATCAAAGATTTTACACAGGGAGAGTCCAGGTCTATGTATGCCTCTTATTTTTCTGTCTGGGAACTGTTAGGACTACTCCAAAGGAGTAGGAAGTTACTATCTGACAGAAAGATCAAGTTGGAGGCAAGAGTTCCTTTATTGTTTTGATGTTTATATGTTGGTCTAGTGTTTCAATACAGTCCTTGTACATTGCACAGCTGTGTCTGGTGCAGAGGAGACTTGCCAGCATTAATGACAGTCAACAGCACAAAGAATTCTTCTGCTGACCATGCCTAGTGCTTTTACACTGATTAGATATTTAAGAACAGAAAGGTTCCTTATTTAAAGACAATAAAACATGCCAGTCTAAATCAAAAAGTTTTAAAATGTCAGACGTCTCTAAGACTTTGGGCTAATCATTCACCATTAGAATGATAAAAATAAACTAATTTTCTAAACTGAAACTGAGTTTTTTTCTGTGCTGCTATCAAGAATATCTGAAATGGGAAAGACTCCAGGGCAACATTCTCTTCTTTCAGGCTTTATTCCCAAAGGACACAGTGAATGTTATATGGGGCCCCCAAAAAGCAGATGCTAGAATAAAGCACTAGAAACTGCCTTTGAAGTTTACTACCAAGATCCAAGGTCTTGACAGACCAAATGTGTATTTGGTGCCTGCAAAAAAAACCTGTATTCCTTTTACTCTTCCTAGAAGAAATGAAGGCACAACTCAATTCTTCTGAAAAAGGCTCTGCACTTTGGGAATTTTCATGGCTGACTTTGTGAAGCCTGCCCAGCCCCCCACATATCTTGCTTCTTCCGCTGCCAACATCTTGGACCACAGGCCTTGGAGGGAACATAAGTGGCTTATTTCCTCCACTTCACTAATGTTTTATTCAGCAGTTTCATCTTGATTTATCATATTTTAAAAACAAGTATAAATGTTTTAATAGTTGATTTCAAATTATTCATAGAAAGGTATACTGATCAAAACATGGTTCTTTTAAAAAACTACTTTATTAAAATTATCACCATGTCATCAGGACACTGGAGGTAGAAAAACTTGAGATGTGGTTTTTATTCTTGTTCTCTAGTAAAAGGGACTTATTTCCAAGTTCATTACAGAATTCAGTTCAAGATCACTATGGGTCAAAATTCAGCAAGGAGAAGAATGACCAGGTTGAAACCATAGAAGAATTGGAGACAGTTGTTTCTCAAAGACATAAATTCCAGATTTTCTTGAAGCCAAATTTTCACTAAAGTCTTGACATACTCTTAAAAGATAAATGGACAGCCCATTTTATCTGTGGTTCAGAAAACACACAGATTGGGCATAGGACAGCCAAAAGGAGATAAGAATTTTGTCACTTGTTTATTTTCATCTATGCTAAAATGGTTTCTTTGGCAATCCAACTGTGTCCCCAGTAAAAAATAAAAGGTTTATGTTTGTACCTCTCTGACTTTAATACATTTCAGAGTTTATTGTGATTTAAAGCAGTATTTTCATCTATGCTAAAATGGTTTCTTTGGCAATCCAACTGTGTCCCCAGTAAAAAATAAAAGGCTTATGTCTGTACCTCTCTGACTTTAATACATTTCAGAATATATTGTGATTTAAAGCAGTGGTTCTTTCACTTTAAAAAAAAAAATCAGGGCCTGCTTCAGTGAAGGGGGATGGAGGGAAGCCAAAAGTTCTAGTCCCTCTACTTGGTTCATTCCTCCTTTTCAATTGATAAGAACTCAGTGATGAAGAAGAAAAAAGTAAACAACTTGTAGTTTGAGCTTATACACATGTGCTATAAAAACAGTGCCCTCTACACCAAAATATGATACAGTTATTTTATCACACCTTGATAGTGTGTTGCAACTCACTTAATCTGCACAAATTCAATTAGTACACCTACCAACAAGGTGCATGTACTTAGCCATTTGATGGAGGTGGGCTGAGGTGGTGGTATGTGGGTTGTATACATCTTCTCTAGCATTAGCGACATGGATGATTCCTATTTAAACCTCAATATGCACATATTCTAATAACTAGTTATTTGAAAGATATAAGCTAAAAACATCATTAATGCAAATATTCACTAACAGATCATAACCAAATAAGCTTTAACCAAATGATCCTCAGTAACCAAAAAATCCTCAGAAAATTAAATTGAAAATTGTAAAGCAAAATTGACATTAATTTATAATTACAAAGCAAAAATCAACCACAAGGTTGATGAATTCCTGAGAACAAAGCATACTAGTTGTTTACATGCATACCAGTAGCTTTCCAGTATTGCAAGAGTTGCCTCAGACTGACTACTTATAAAATACCTTCTTCCTGAAATTCTAACAATGTGCTAAGTTTAGGTTATGAACATCAAATATTAGTAATGCATACTAACTCATCCTCTGTTTAACTAGTAAAAAAAATCTTCAATTCTTTATTAAAGTGAATGTGTATGGAGTTGTACATCTTTGGCAATAAATGGAAGAAAGGATTCGTATTTTTGGATTACTTGAAGGCCCTGCCAAAAGAACCTGGGGCTATGGGTCATTCTGTCAGAAACCTAGGTGTAACAAACCAATGACAGCTGTAGCCTCCTGGGCTGTGAGTTGAAGGGCTGGTGAACTTCTGAGAGCCAGAAGCCTGCCTAATGGGGCATATCTGGTCATCCCTCAAGGACTGGGCTGCTGCTGAGACATTTCAGCTGCTTATGGGCTTTCAACCAGATGGCCTTCAAGGCTCCTGCTGTCCCTAGGAGTCACCATTTATGACTGATGAGGAGATGACTGCACATGTTTCTGCCCAGAGTTTTATAAGCTATACAGTTTATTTCCAACTGTTTTGGAGACAGATACCACAAATATGACCTGCTGGCTTCTGGGCTGTGTCTCTGAACTGTTACTCTGATGCCATTGTGGGTAACTTGTTGTTATATTCATTGTAAATTGGGAATGAGTTTTAATAGATAAAACAGAAGTAGTTCTATTAGCAATCCCTTTCCAAGTGACTATCCATCCTTAGTCCTTCACATGGCTCTTCAGAACAATACTTAATGAAGATGCTTTAATTTTTAGTTTTATAAGAGTACCAAAAACTGGTCAAAGAGCTGGACAGTTCTATCGTGGTATTCCTGTCAAAATACCCATATTATCTTAAAGGTCAGCTCATGTGCTTGAAAACTACCAAATTTGTCCTCTCCCATATTAAAGCCATTTAATAAAAACTTGCATTGTTTCTCTTGAAACAAATATGTTTGAATTCAAAGATATGGCACCAATACAACCTTGTTTATTTTAATGTAGGTGGTGAAAAAATAAGCTACTTTGTAAGGAGCTGTGTGACTTCCTGAACATTGTCTTTTCCAAGAGGGAGTGACGCTGACTGGAGGACAGCATCTCCCATGGGGCAGGAGGAGAGAAGGTGGGTGAGTTATGCGGTGACCCCACATTCTATAGAACACACAAGGCTCCCGTCTCCATGAATCACAACTGGTTTTTTAACACAGACTCTGATTTCATCTTGTTCTGTCTAAGACAATGTTGAAATTAATGCTCTCTAAAATCTGGGCAACTGTATCTTTGTCCTTAGGTCTGTGAAATTCCATGAGAAAAGTGCTCAGAAAGAACTTCCTTCAGTGAAAGATTTGGGGAGTTTTGGAAATGCTCAAACAAAACCTGTTTAATTTATGTGAGCCCCCAATGAGGAAAACGTTAAGAACAGGAGTTTTGAAAGAAAAATTTTCCACATTATTTCACAGGTCCTGCTTCCTTTTTGAATGTTGCTTGTTTGCTTTTATAAATAATATTTTCCCCAGCTGACACATTTAAACAGTATCCATTCAAATAAATTTCACAGGACATTGAGCAATTCCAGTCCCTTTCTCAGTCAAAACTAAAGGTTATGTTATTTGCTCTATCCCTCCTTTTGAGTGGCTAGGAAATAACTTGTTGATATTATTGTTAATGTTTCAAAGAAAACTACAGCTGCTAAGTGTTTTCTTAAGTGAAGCCCAGCTTTTAGCCTTGGTCATGTCCCTGAAGATAGGCTCTTTTAGGTGTTACTACCATTTCTCAAAGAGCGAGGGGAGGTAATAGAAGTCTTAAGACTTCCATTTGTTGGCTCTCACTTCCTTCCTGAGTACGTTCATGGTTAGGAATCCTGCTGTTGGGTTGGAGGTACATGCTGATACGAAACCTTCACTGGCCTGGTATGCTGGGTGGCATGAGGACTGAGCATTTTGGAAATGCCCATGATTTCCATCAGCAAAGAAAAAATTGGCTAGCTGGCAATTAAATGTCAAATCAATAAAGATTCTTTTGTGTGGGCACAGTTGGAACAGAAAGCCTTTCACCAATTTTAATAAAAACTCTGAAACGTGATTGTAAAGGAGAATTGGGGAAAATCCTGTGACCTCCTTGGAACATATAAGAAGGACTCTCAGGGTGACCCTAGAGGTCAGAGGCGAATGGAGACTTGGGGATGGCTCCTTCCAAAGACAGCATCATGTGCTCACTGGCTGTTTTAGAAGTAAGGCAGAGACCTCAAAAAGGCTTGAGAATAGAAGTTATTGGTTAACATGGGGGAAAGTTGGCTCAGTACAGCTTTGTAGACTTTAACCCATACGTAGAGAGCGGCTAGTTCACTAGTAAAATAATCTTCAGTGTGGGGTATTGAACTGAGAAAATAAGTAGAGAGAGGAGCAGAATATATTTAACATTTAAGGGCATATTAAAATGTGAATTCTAACAAGGTGGCATATGGAGACTTCTGGACTATACCAAGGGTGTACGGGTCAACCTCGCACTCAGTAATAAAAAGCAGAGGCCCCACTTTTAGAATATTGTGATTTTTACTTATACAAGAAACAACTATTCAAGCAGACGCTTATAGTCAGAGATTTCTTTTCTTTTCTTTTTAACATCTTTATTGGAGTATACTTGATTTACAATGGTGTGTTAGTTTCTACTTTATAACAAAGTGAATCAGCTATACATATACATATATTCCCATATCTCCTCCCTGTTGCATCTCCCTCCCACCCTCCATATCCCACCCCTCTAGGTGGTCACAAAGCACCAAGTTGATCTCCCTGTGCTATGCGGCAGCTTCCCACTAGCTATGTGTTTTACACTTGGTAGTGTATATACGTACATGCCATTCTCTCACTTCGTCCCAGCTTACCATTCCCCCTCCCTGTGTCCTCAAGTCCATTCTCTACATCTGTGTCTTTATTCCTGTCCTTCCCCTAGGTTCTTCAGAATTTTTTTATTTTTTATTTTTATTTTTTTTTAGATTCCATATATATGTGTTAGCATATGGTATTTGTTTTTCTCTTTCTGACTTACTTCACTCTGTATGACAGACTCTATGTCCATCCACCTCACTACAAATAACTCGATTTCATTACTTTTTAGGGCTGAGTAATATCCCATGGTATATATGTGCCACATCTTCTTTATCCATTCATCTGTCGATGGACACTTAGGTTGCTTCCATGGCCTGGGTATTGTAAATAGTGCTGCAATGAACATTGTGGTACATGACTCTTTCTGAAGTATGGTTTTGTCAGGGTTTATGCCCAGAAGGGGGATTGCTGGGTCGTATGGTAGTTCTATTTTTAGTTTCTTAAGGAACTTCCACACTGTTCTCCATAGTGGCTGTATCAATTTACATTCCCACCAACAGTGCAAGAGGGTTCCCTTTTCTCCACACCCTCTCCAGCATTTATTGTTTGTAGATTTTTTGATGATGGCCATTCTGACTGGTGTGAGGTGATACCTCATTGTAGTTTTGATTTTCATTTCTCTACTGATTAGTGATGTTGAGCATCCTTTCATGTGTTTGTTGGCAATCTGTATATCTTCTTTGGAGAAATGTCTATTTAGGTCTTCTGCCCATTTTTGGATTGGGTTGTTTGTTTTTTTGATATTGAGCTGCATGAGCTGCTTGTAAATTTTGGAGATTAATCCTTTGTCAGTTGCTTCATTTGCAAATATTTTCTCCCATCTGAGGGTTGTCTTATCATCTTGTTTGTGGCTTCCTTTGCTGTGCAAAAGCTTTTAAGTTTCATAAGGTTCCATTTGTTTATTTTTGGTTTTATTTCTGTTTCTCTTGGAGGTGGGTCAAAAAGGATCTTGCTGTGATTTATGTCATAGAGTGTTCTGCCTATGTTTTCCTCTAAGAGTTTCATAGTGGCTGGCCTTACATTTAGGTCTTTAACCCATTTTGAGTTTATTTTTGTGTATGGTGTTAGGGAGTGTTCTAATTTCATTCTTTTACAAGTAGCTGTCCAGTCTTCCCAGCACCACTTATTGAAGTAGCTGTCTTTTCTCCACTGTTTATTTTTGCCTCCTTTATCAAAGCTAAGGTGAACATATGTGCGTGGGTTTATCTCTGGGCTTTCTATCCTGTTCCATTGATCTATACTTCTGGTTTTGTGCCAGTACTATACTGTCTTGTTTACTGTAGCTTTGTAGTATAGTCTGAAGTTAGGGAGCCTGATTCCTCCAGCTCCGTTTTTCTTTCTCAGAATTGCATGCCTATTCAGGGTCTTTTGTGTTTCCATACAAATTGTGAAATTTTTTATTTTAGGCCTGTGAAAAATGCTATTGGTAGTTTGATATGGATTGCATTGAATCTTTAGATTGCTTTGGGTAGTAGAGTCATTTTCACAATGTTGATTCTTCCAATCCAAGAACATGGTATATCTCTCCATCTATTTGTATCATCTTTAATTTCTTTCATCAGTGTCTTATAGTTTTCTGCATACAGGTCTTTTGTCTCCTTAGGTAGGTTTATTCCTAGGTGTTTTATTCTTTTTATTGCAGTGGTAAATGGGAGTGTTTCCTTAATTTCTCTTTCTGATTTTTCATCATAAGTATATAGGAATGAAAGAGATTTCTGTGCATTAATTTTGTATCATGCTACTTTACCAAGTTCATTGATTAGCTCTAGTAGTTTTCTGGTAGCATCTTTAGGATTCTCTATGTATAGTATCATATCATCTGCAAACAGTGACAGCTTTACTTCTTTTCTGAGAGTCAAATCAATAGAATTAGAAATGAAAAGGGAGAAGTAACAACTGAAATACAAAGGATCATGAGAGAATACTACAAGCAACTATATGCCAATAAAATGGACAACCTGGAAGAAATGGACAAATTCTTAGAAAAGCACAACCTTCCAAGACTGAACCAGGAAGAAATAGAAAATATAAACAGACCAATAACAGGCACTGACATTGAAACTGTGATAAAAGAATCTTCCAACAGACTAAAGCCCAGGACCAGATGCCCTCAGAGGTGAATTCTATCAAACATTTAGAGAAGAGCTAACATCTATCCTTCTTAAACTCTTCCAAAATATAGCAGAGAGAGGAACACTCTCCAACTCATTCTATGAGGCCACCATCACCCTGATACCAAAGCCAGACAAAGATGTCACAAAGAAAGAAAACTACAGGCCAGTAGCACTGATGAACATATATGCAAAAATCCTCAACAAAATACTATCAAGCAGAATCCAGGAGCACATTAAAATGATCATACACCATGACAAATTGGGGTTTATCCCAGGAATGCAAGTATTCTTCAGTATACGCAAATCAAGCAATGTGATACACCATATTAACAAATTGAAGGAGAAAAAAACATATGATCATCTCAACAGATGCAGAAAAACTTTGAACAAAATTCAACACCCATTTATGATAAAAACCCTCCAGAAAGTAGGCATAGAGGGAACTTACCTCAACATAATAAAGGCCATATATGACAAACCCACAGCCAACATCATTCTCAATGGTGAAAAACTGAAACCATTTCCTCTGAGATCAGGAACAAGACAAGGTTGTCCACTCTTGCCACTATTACTGAATATAGTTTTGGAAGTTTTAGCCTCAGCAATCACAGAAGAAAAAGGAATAAAAGAGATTTCTTTTAATTTCTTAATTCCTTGCTGTAAATGTGCACTTGCCTATATTTAATAAAAGTTCTATTTCCAAAAAAAAAAAAAAAAGCAGAAAAGTAGAGGGCCTTTTTCTGACTGAAGACCTGGGCAGATGGTAGAGGAAAGAGGTGTGGTTGCAAATAGCCCCGGGCTTTGTCAGTATCAACTGTACCCACAGATGTGAAAAGACGGACTTTCCCCATACAAAGTGTGGGAGAAACACCTGTATGGTCAGATGACCAAGTGCACCAGCGCTTTCAGTAACTACTCAGAGAACAAGTACAAAACAACCAAATGCCTTCGTAGATACTATTAGGGGAGGGGCAGGTTTGCCTGCATTTCTCTCTGGCAATGCAGAGCCAATAGGTAAGGTATTTCATTGGGTTGGGGGCACTTCTTGAGAAGCATTAAGGGATACTGTTTCCTTTTCTCCCTGGAAATCTTGCCTTGAGGCCTGACTCTGAGGATGGTATCCAGCCTGCAACACAGACATAGTCTAACCCTGAAGCTAGATATCACTCACTGTGCCTCAGGGGCCTAAGGACCTGTCGCAGTGTCTGGCCCTTCAGTAGCAGCACCTCTGCTTGAGGGCCATCTTATCTGTCATGCTTCAGAACTCTTCATCTGCAGAGATCTGTGCTCTAAAACCAAGCATGTGGTCTTTGCTTTTTCTGGAGCCTCTGGTGTAATGTCCTTCCCCAGGCATTCCCAGAGCTCACTCCCTCCCTTCTCTGCTTTGGTATTATATTACCAGTGAGACCTTTCCCTGTCACTCTATATAAAATAACCCCCCTCTCCTAGGATCCACCCAATTCCCATACTGTATTTTCCTGTTAAGCCTTTTTGTACCATCTGACATTTTATACATTTACTAGTTTGTTTGCTTATTACCTTTCTTACCCCACTAGAATATAAGTTCCATGAAGGCAGGGATTTAGCCTATTTTTTTTACTGCTATTTCCTACCATAGGCATCCTTTAAATATTTGGGAAATAAATGAGTGAGGTCTTAAGCAAAGCTTTTAACTCTGATCTCTCTCAGTTTCCTCAGACTGTTAGGCAGTTTGGGCATCAAGGGAATGACAGATGGAAAGGGCTTTTTTTTTATTTTTGCAAAGGATGTAATCTGAATGGGGCCAGGGTCCCAAGGTTAAACAATGTACCCACGGGACAAAGTGAAAACCTCTTCATTCTGAGAAGGGCAAGCAGTTTTCAGTGTTTCTTGATTAGGTGATATTAGGTGATAAGGCAGGGTCCTACCAAGCTCAGGATATTGTCCTTGGTGGAGTGGCAATGGTAAGTTTCTTGTCCTTAGGGGAAAAGAATCAGGATAGTTGATTCAATTGTGGCCTTAGAAAATGCCAGAGTCCAATAGTTACTGACTTGTCTCTAGATTTTAATTTATTTAAATCTTCCCTTTACTGTCCCTTGATTTACATTTTGGAAACCAAGATAGCCACTAGAGCTTGGGAAATATGTATAGTTATACCAAAATTAAGTTTTATAGTATGATTCATAATTGACTGGATTTTTTGTTAGCCCATCTGTTCCCTGGTTTCTGGATACCATCTTTTATGTGAAGTCTCTCATGCAGTTATGGTCATTCTGCCATGGAGAAAGTAGTCAGCCATTAGGAAAGTTTCTTTAAACATCAGAGGGCTTAAGGACCACCTAGGAGGTACCTGATCTTCCAAGTTTTCTTCTTCTCTGTCACTCTAAATTCCACATGCCAGGGACAGTAGTTCTGAGGTGGACTTTATGACTTCCTGCAGGATGCCTGGTTAAACTCATAGCTTCGATGTTAGTAAAATGGAGATAAACCCATAAAGTCCAGGAAAACCTGTTGCCCAATCCCACATTAAAGATCCCTAGGGAGTTTAGAAGAGGTTCACGGGATCCTTAGAAAGATCAGTTCTCTAACCTCCTGTAGAACTGGATCAAGAAAAGGGGCTGAGAAGATTTTTGGATTTCTTAAAAAAGAGGCTGATCCTTAGATGACTCCTCTAGCCTCAGGATGCCCTACACAAGTCACAGCACCTTCTACTGTTAGCACTATGGCCTCAGTCAGTGGCATTCTGGAGCCAGCTCGTACAGGCTCACGAGAGCAAGTTGTTAAATTTCCGGAAAGTTAGGAGCTGGATGATCTAACATTGGTATCTTAAAATGGGCCAGAGTGGGTGGGAGTATGAATTTAAACCACTGAAATAGGCAAACACTATAAATTGGGGCTCCTCCCTCTCTCCCAAGAGCTGGTAGTTAAACATTCACCAGCACATCACTAGCCCTTAGTCATCACTTAACATTACTGTGACAGTTTGCCTGCTTGGACTTTGTCTGTGTGTATGTGTGTGGAGACATATGTAATATGCATATATTATGGGGATAGGAGGATAAAAGGATGTTTGAAAAAATATTAGCCATAAGGTGAACAGAGGGCCTGGGAAGTATGATCTAAAAGCTAATGAGACATTTTTATGTTAGACTATATTTAGACTAATTCTTGTTATAAATTTCACTAGTTTAAGAGTAGATCATTAAAAAGAATGATTATAAAGATGCCTATGACTTATTGATAAGGAGCCAAGGTGGTACATGTAGTTAGAAACTGATACATGTGGAAGATCATATTTTTATAAAAACAAAATCATACCAACTTTAAAAAATTTACATGTGTATATGTGTTTTTCTATGTTACAGGGTATAGAAATTACATGCTATTGACATAAGTAGCGAGAAGGTAGGAAGAAAAAGAAGGAAATTTTAAAATTCATATACCTTTATCTTACTGACCTTTTAGCCAGGTATTCATTGGTTACATTTTGGAGTTGCAAAGGAAAAATATGAATCTGTGATTTTTGAACTTTGTATATACATGTTGTATACTTAATAACACCTAATCAAGAATATATCCAGCCATTGCTTTCAACAAATTCCTTCCTATACTTTCTGATATAAAGAAACTCCTTAGACTCTAGTGGGCAATCTGAAAGGCCCATAAGAAGATGGTTTCTGTGATGTCAAAGATAAATCCCACGCAAGAACCTGTGAATGTACTGAAATGTACTGTTTATGTTAAACCTGATTCTTTCCCCAACACCCTCCATCCTCAGACTACTGCACATAACAAAGAGACCAGGTTTTGAGTTTCTTAAATCACTCCGAAATGAAATCCAGAAGAGAAGTAGTACTTCGGTTGATGTTTTGACAGTTCATCTTTATCTACTTTGGGTTTGGTTTGCTCTGGCATGTGGGAGTCCACAGGAAATGTCACAAATATCAACTGTTACTTTCTAAAATATATTGAAGCTGATGTCTATAATAACTCCCAAGGCACACAGTATATGCATACACCATATAGACCTAAGAATACATCTGCGAACCTACAGTTTCAGACTGAGAAACACCAGCCTGGAGCCTTGCTACTGTGCATTTTTAAGGCAACACATAGTCATTGCAAAAAGAGAGAGACCCTGCTGTCATAATGTTTATTCATGAGGGCTGTAGAGAATTATATTTTTAGGCTAGAAAATTTTCCCAGAACATATGCTCTTGAAAATAAAAATAAAACAAATAAAAATTCATCCATGAAAACTAATCACAATTAAAGTATCCTAAGAAAACAAATTTGGCATACTTATTTTGAATACAATTGTTTATCCTCAACAATGCAGATATATAAGACCTGCAGATACATAAGACCTGAATGGGGGAGCAGTGGGGTCCAAGTGGCATATAATTTTACTGGTGTGAATGCCCAAAGGGCCACACTTGAAACTGACCAGCAAAAGATCCATTTGCTAGGAAGTCATCCTGGAGTCTAAAGTCTTATCCTGAGATCCACGGCCGAAAGGCAAAGTAAACACCCCAGGCAACATACTTTTGGAGAAGTCATGGAGCTATCTTCAAAATGTTACTGAGTCTCTCCAACTAAACTTTGAACTATTCCAATATGCTAAAAAAAACTACACATTTATGAGCATTTAACATGCTAGTTAGTTTTTCAGGCTGAAATCCACCTCAGTCCTAGGTTTCCATCCAGTGTAACTTTTGTCTACAGCAATGACTAGCTCAGGGTTTTAAGGGTTACTGCGATAAAGCTCTTTAATTACTTTTCTATCTCCAGGGATGGGTATGTTTCAGGTGTGGAAGAGTGTTCAGGAGGAAACATTCCTATGAGCTCAAACTGGACATAACTTGTTCTTAGTGCTTAATGCCAACATCTGGCAGTATTCTCATTAGCAATTCCACAAAGCAGAATAATGCCTCTTATTCTCATTTCTGCCCAGTCCCTCTTCTGAACTTCCAGTCTGACTGTTTGCATTGTTCCCGCTCCCACCCACAGCCTGGTGCGCCCTGCTTTCTCCCCTCCTCGGACAGCAGCCTCCCTGTTTGATCTCCAGGGTTCTTCCTCCTGTTCCTCCTCCTAACACTTCCTCTTAACTGGTTCTTCCGTACAGACAGACAATAACAATTCACTCAAGAAGGACAATTCAATAGCAATAACAATCAAGTCTCCCTGCACCCAATAAGCCTGAAGGATGAGAGACTGGCTTGTTAGGATCAGCACAAATAGTTGAAGAATGAACAATTAATAACGATATCTTTTGGGTTTGCATTCCTTAGCCTCTTCCTGGAAGCTTGTGACTGACTTCTTTCTGTGAGAAGCTCAAGTTCTCCTTAGTTCCTGCCACACAATTGCCATAAATTTTTCAGGAAACAAAGTTCAAAAGGTGTGGAGCTATTATTTTAGGTTTTCTTCATTTTTAAGATGACTCATACCTAAACCATTTGTCAACTCTCTGACTGGTTATCCTCCTTTGAGAAAACACACCCATCTAAACAAGTCTGTCCAAATCATTTACGTTATATGGTTGCTGATTATTGTTGCAGGTTCCAAGGCTATGACAATACCTTTTCACTTCTAGAGGCTCAAGAGAACTCTCCTGAACCCTTCTCTCTCCCTGCAGTCTCCCGGTGGGGTTTATGTCAGTTCTCAATAAAGGGACTTAAAACAAGAGAAAGAGATTGGGCAAAAAAAAAAAGCAGGATTATTTATATTTCAAACACTACAAGTGATAAACATCTGCACATAAGCAGTTATTTAAATTAACATTTAAAATGAGAAACAATTTCCCTTTTCCATTTTGCAAAAGAGGAGACTGACATCTCCAGTGATTTCTAGGAAATGATCTTAAAAGGTACTTGCTTAAAAAATAAATTCTTGACCATTCTGAGGCTCCTTATTCAATTCAATTGAGGGTGCTTCTATTCTAGAGGAATTCCTGACAGTATTTGAGAATGTGAAGGCTAAAGCAGGAAAAGGACAGAAGAGCAAAATAGGGACGTGGAAAAATGTGTGCCGGCTGACCCTCCTCTGCCCTCCACTGGCTCCCCTACCACAAGCACACTGATGTTTCCAGAGATGTGCATCCAAAAACAAATGGCAAAAAAACTTTGGCTAAGTCAGCTGCATTTCATTTAGTACTACACATGGGAATATGCGTCATCAAAACTCCCAGGTGGGATGTTTGTCTATGGGGTCAAGCAAGATTCGGATAGAATCAGGTGAGATGACATTCTCTAGGGGACCAAGTAAGTAAAGGTTAGGAAGGCGAACTTAGAGGGACTGGAGTATGGTCAGAATTGCCTCTTAGCATCAAAGATGATCTTTTCCAGTTGCAGCTCCTCAGCAGTAGTTTTCCATTCCCCATGGCACTGACAGCTGCCTCATGCAATCACTGTGTTTTTACTCAGGTGACGGGGAGCAAAAATGCCCATGTTCCTCTGCACCTCCTCTGGCAGGTGCAGACAGTGTCCTTCAGTTCTCCCAGTGTGCAAAAGGAATATGTACTTTTCCAGGTTCAACAGGGACATGTATTCATTGTGAAGACAGTGAAGTACTTACGAGTCAAACTCAATAAAAGGGAATCTGGTGCTGAAAAATATGTGCTTTCACACTGTTAGAAAAATGTCAAAACGCTTATTGCAAATGATGATCAGGATAAAGTAGCAGCAGTAAAATTAATGTCAAGGGACTTCCCTGGTGGCACAGTAGTTAAAGAATCCACCTACCAATGCAGGAGATACGGGTTCAAGCCCTGGTCCGGGAATATCCCACATGCCGTGGAGCAACTAAGCCCGTGTGCTGCAACTACTGAGCCTGCACTCTAGAGCCCGCGAGCCACAATTACTGAGCCTGCGTGCCACACCTACTGAAGCCCGGGCTCCTAGAGCCCATGCTCTGCAACAAAGAGAAGCCACCACAATGAGAAGCCTGCGCACCTCAAGGAAGAGTAGCTCCCACTCACTGCAACTAGAGACGGCCTGCATGCAGGAAGGAAGACCCAATGCAGCCAAAAAAAAAAAAAAAAAGTTAAAAAATAATTAATGTCAAGATTAATGAGGGTTGGCTGTGCTCCAGGCACTGTATCCTTTACCTGTATCATCTCATCTGGTCCTCATGATAACCCTACTGAGGCAGGTTCTATGATTATCCCATTTCTCAGATAATCATGATGCAGAATTCTCAGAGCGTTCTCTCAACTCTGATGCTGTTAAGGTCAGCACTGAACAAAGCCACAGGGATGTTTGCTGGTTTTTGTTGTTATTGATTTTGTTTTGTTGCATTAGTTAGCCAACACTTATACAAGATTTACTGTGTGGCAGGTACTGTGCTAAGGACTTGGTAAGTGTTAACTCATTTAATCTTCACAACAACTCTGTGAGCTAGATGCACGTATTATCATCAATTTGAAGTTGTGGAACTTGAGCCTCAGGAATCAAGCAACCTACTCAAGGTCACCCAGCTCGTGAGCCAGGGGAACAGGGCTCTCACTCCACAGTCTGTCTGGAAAGTTCAGAAGGAAAAATGTCTTATACAAGCAGTTGATGCTCAAGCGTTTCTTAAATATTTAACCAATTTTCTGAATTTGCTGGGGCAGGGACGGGTGTGGGGCGTGTATGGGTATTGTGAAGGAGAGGTTGGGGAGGGGAGGTACAGGCCTTTTTCCCATCTCTTTTCTTCTTCTCAGACCTTGACAGTGACTCTTATACCTCATGATGATTGGCGTGAGAGCTCACATTTCCTCTTATGAATGTTACTGCCTAGTAAACCTAGTAGTGATGATAGACCGATCATTGGGGACTAGAAGTTCTCTAACATGTGACTGGTCAAAATCAATTTCAATGCTAACAGCTAAAGTTAACAGCTCAGAGTTTATTTTACTTAATAATTTCAGTACTTCACATTTAACAACAAAATAAACTACAAAATAGGCTATATTTTTCCTCAACTATCAAAGCATACATTTATACCCAACTCTTTAGACAATCTGTTAAATTTCAAATAAATCCAAACTGGAGATTTCACCATCCTGAAGGGGAGTTGCCCCTGCTCCAAGACTGACACCACCCACCTAGCACTGTCCTGCAAGGAGGGGAAATTAATACTCCCTGATGGAGTGTTGAGCATCTGGAAAGCCTGTGGTTGAGAGGCCTGACCTCATTAATATAAGAACCTACAAATATCAAGTAGTGGGGGCTGGAGTTCATTGTTTTGAGAAGGAAATGAAAATAAACAAACTCAAGGGGAGGAAGTTGGTTCATTCAAAATAGAGAGGATGAGGTACTGAGGGTGCTTCAGATGGCAGGGACCATACTCCACTTCTACCCAAGTCCTTTGGTTAATATGACCTCAAATAGGCAGGTATGTTAAGGAAGGATGAATCCTGACTGCTGTACATAGACCAGAAGCTCCCACAAATCTTCTGGTAAGGCTTAGCACTGAACAAAAAGGCCACTGGTCTTTGAAGGGCCAATAGGCAGAGGGAACAGCAGCCATACTTCACTAGAAAATAGTGCCCCCCAAGTTTGGGATATAAAATCCCTGGGGATCCTAGGCAGATCCCAAGAAGGAGAGAAGACCACTCTTCCTACCAAATGCCTGAAACCAAATTTCCTGCTAACAATGACAAAAGGGGGCCTTGTCAGATTTGTATTTTTTTTAAAAGCAATTTGATATTTTTGTCCACTGAATATCATGGAGCAAGATGTGGAGGGATATTGTACACTCTCTTTCATCCCTTTTCATTCTCTGGAATTTATTGCATAACTTTTAATCTCAAGTTTTACCTGGTTTAATAATAATAATAATAATAATTCTTATAATAAAACTATTTCTAACGTTTCTCACTCTGAGGTCATGTTGTGGATACCTATAGATCCAAGATATATATTATATATATATATATATATATATATATATGTTAGCATACAGTATTTGTTTTTCTCTTTCTGACTTACTTCACTCTATAAGACAGACTCTAGGTCCATGCACCTCACTACAAATAACTTAATTTCATTTCTTTTTATGACTGAGTAATATTCCATTGTATATATGTGCCACATCTTCTTTATCCATTGATCTGTCGATGGGCACCTAGCTTGCTTCCATGTCCTGGCTATTGTAAATAGTGCTGCAATGAACATTGTGGTACATGACTCTTTTTGAATTATGGTTTTCTCAGGGTATATGCCCAGTAGTGTCATTGCTGGGTTGTATGGTAGTTCTATTTTTAGTTTTTAAGGAACTTCCATTAAAAAAGTCCCATCATCCACTGTTCTTGATAGTGGCTGTATCAATTTACATTCCCAACAGCAGTGCAAGAGTGTTCCCTTTTCTCCACACCCTCTCCAGAATTTATTGTTTGTAGATTTTTTGATGATGGCCATTCTGACCAGTGTGAGGTGATACCTCACTGAAGTTTTGATTTTCATTTCTCTACTGATTAGTGATGTTGAGCATCCTTTCATGTGTTTGTTGGCAATCTGTATATCTTCTTTGGAGAAATGTCTATTTAGGTCTTCTGCCCATTTTTGAATCGGGTTGTTTGTTTTTTGCTATTGAGCTGCATGAGCTGCTTGTATATTTTGGAGAGTAATACTTTGTCAGTTGCTTCATTTGCAAATATTTTATCCCATTCTTAGAGTTGTCTTTTCATCTTGTTTATGGTTTCCTTTGTGTGTAAAACTTTGAAGTTTCATTAGTCCCATTTGTATACTTTTGTTTTTATTTCCATTCCTCTAGGAGATTTGTCAAAAAGGATCTTGCTGTGATTTATGTCAAAGAGTGTTCTTCCTGTGTTTTCCTCTAAGAGTTTTATAGTGTCTGACCTTACATTTAGCTCTTTAATCCATTTTGAGTTTATCTTTCTGTATGGTGTTAGGTAGTTTTCTAATTTGATTCTTTTCCATGTAGCTGTCCCGTTTTTCCAGCACCACGTATTGAAGTAGCAGTCTTCTCTCCATTGTATATTCTTGCCTCCTTTATCAAAAATAAGGTGACCATATGTGTGTGGGTTTATCTCTGGGCTTTCTATCCTGTTCTGTTGATCTATATTTCTGTTTTTGTGCCAGTACCATACTGTCTTAATCACTGTAGCTTTGTAGTATAGTCTGAAGTCAGGGAGCCTGATTCCTCCAGCTCCATTTTTTTTTTAAAGAGAAAGGTGAATATATGATCCAATTTTTTTTTTAATTTATTTATTTTTGGCTGTGTTGGATCTTCGTCTCTGTGCGAGGGCTTTCTCCAGTTGCGGCGAGCGGGGGCCACTCTTCATCGCGGTGCACGGGCCTCTCACCATCACAGCCTCCCTTGTTGTGGAGCACAGGCTCAGTAGCTGTGGCTCACGGGCCTAGCTGCTCCGTGGCATGTGGGATCCTCCCAGACCAGGGCTTGAACCCATGTCCCCTGCATCGGCAGGTGGACTCTCAACCACTGTGCCACCAGGGAAGCCCTCCAGCTCCATTTTTGTTTCTCAAGACTGAGATTAATGTTGTCCCAGAGGTCTCTGAGACTGTTCTCAAGTTTTTTTTCATTCTTTTTTCTTTATTCTGCTCTGCAGCAGTTATTTCTACTATTTTATCTTCCAGGTCACTTATCCGTTCTTCTGCCTCAGTTATTCTGCTATTGATTCCTTCTAGAGAATTTTTAATTTCATTTATTGTGTTGTTCATTATCGTTTGTTTGCTCTTTAGTTCTTCTAGGTCCTTGTTAGACATTTCTTGTATTTTCTCCATTCTATTTCCAAGATTTTGGATCATCCTTACTATCATTACTCTGCATTCTTTTTCAGGTAGACTGCCTATTTCCTCTTCATTTGTTTGGTCTGGTGAGTGTTTACCTTTCTCCTTCATCTGCTGTGTGTTTCTCTGTCTTCTCATTTTGCTTAACTTACTCTGTTTGGGGTCTCCTTTTCACAGACTGCAGGTTTGTAGTTCCTGTTGTTTTTGGTGTCTGTCACCAGAGGCTAAGGTTGGTTCAGTGGGATGTGTAGGCTTCCTGGTGTAGGGGACTAGTACTTCACAGGCGAATTCTATCAAACATTTAGAGAAGAGATAACACCTATCCTTCTCAAACTCTTCCAACATATAGCAGAGGGAGGAACACTCCCAAGTTCATTCTGTGAGGCCCCCATTATCCTGATACCAAAACCAGAAAAAGGTGTCACAAAAAAGGGAAACTACAGGCTAATCCCACTGACGAACATAGATGAGAAAATCCTCAACAAGATACTAGCAAACAGAATCCAGCAGCAGATTAAAAGGATCATACACCATGATCAAGTGGGGTTTATCCCAGGAATGCAAGGATTCTTCAGTATACGCAAATCAATCAATGTGATACACCATATTAACAAACTGAAGGATAAAAACCATATGATCATCTCAGTAGATGCAGAAAAAGCTTTCGACAAAATTCAACACCATTTATGATAAAAACCCTCCAGAAAGTAGGCATAGAGGGAACTTACCTAAACATACTAAAAGCCATATATGACAAGCCCACAGCCAACATCATTCTCAATCATGAAAAATTGAATCCATTTCCTCTAAAATCACGAACAATACAAGGATGCCCACTCTCACCACTCTTATCAATAAAGTTTTAGCCACAGAAATCAGAGAAGAAAAAAAAATAACAGGAATTAAAATCGGAAAAGAAGAAGTAAAGCTGTCACTGTTTGCAGATGATATGATACTATGCATACAGAATTCTAAAGATGCTACCAGAAAACAACAGAGCTAATCAATGAATTTGGTAAAGTAGCAGGATACAAAATTAATGCACAGAAATCTCTTGCATTCCTATACACTAATGATGAAAAATCTGAAAGAGAAATTAAGGAAACACTTCCACTTACCATTGCACCAAAAAGAATAAAATACCTAGGGATAAACGTACCTAATGAGACTAAACTGTACCTAATGCAGAAAACTATACAGTTGTTTGTTTTTCTGTACCTAATGCAGAAAACTATAAAACACTGATGAAAGAAATTAAAGATGATACAAACAGATGGAGAGATGTACCATGTTTTTGGACTGGAAGAATCAACATTGTGAAAATCACTGTACTACTCAAAGCAATCTACAGATTCAATGCAATCCCTCTCAAACTACCAACAGCAGTTTTCACAGAACTAGACCAAAAAATTTTACAGTTTGTATGGAAATACAAAAAACCCCGAATAGCCAGAGCAATCTTGAGAAGGAAAAATGGAGCTGGTGGGATCAGACTCCCTGACTTCAGACTATACTACGAAGCTACAGTAATCAAGACAGTATGGTACTGGCACAAAAACAGAAATATAGATCAATGGAACAGGATTGTACTAGTCAGTATCATTAGTATGACAATCTCTAGGTCCACCCATGTTGCTGTAAATGGCATTATTTCATTCTTTTCATGGCTGAGTAATATTCCATTGTATATACGTACCACATCTTCTTTATCCACTCCTCTGTCAGTGGGCATTTTTGTTACTTCCATGTCTTGGCTGTTGTAAATAATGCTGCAACAAACACTGCTGTGCAGGTATCTTTTGGAAGTATGGTTTTCTCTGGATATATACCCAGGGGTGGGACTGTTGGATCCTTATGGTAGTTCTGTATTTAGTTTTCTAAGGAACTTCCATACTCTTCTCCATAATGGTTGTACCAATATACATTCCCACGAACACTGTAGGACAGTTCCCTTTTCTCCACACCCTCTCTAGCATTTACTGTTTGTAGATTTTTGATGTTGACCATTCTGACTGGTGTGAGGTGATACCTCATTGTAGTTTTGATTTGCATTTCTCTAATAATTAGTGATGTTGAGCATCTTTTCATGTGGTTTTTGTCCATATGTATGTGTTCTCTGGAGAAATGTCTATTTACATCTTCTGCGCATTTTTGATTGGGTTGTTTGGGGTGTTTTTTATATAAAGATGTATGAACTATTTGTGTATTTTGGAGATTAATCCCTTGTCAGTCACTTCATTTGCAAAGATTTTCTCACATTCTGTGGATTGTATTTTTGTTTTGTTATGTTTTCTTTCACTGTGCAAAAGCTTTTAAGTTTAATTAGGTTCCATTTTAAAATTTAGTTTTTATTTTTATTACTCTAGGACGTGGATCCAAATGGATAATGCTGCGATTTATGTCAGAGAGTGTTCTGCCTATGTTTTTCTCTAAGAGTTTTATAATATCCAGCCTTACGTTTAGGTCTTTAATAAATTTTGATTGTATTTTCGGGTATGGTGTTAGAGAGTGTTCTAATTTCGTTCTTTTACATGTAGCTGTCCCATTTTCTCAGCACCACTTATTGAAGAGACTGCCTTTTCTCCATTGTATATTCTTGCCTCCTTTGTCATAGATTAGGTGACCATAGGTGCGTGGGTTTGTCTCTGGACTTTCTATCCTGTTCCATTGATCTATATTTCTCTGTTTTTGTGCCAATACCAAACTGTTTGGTGATTGAAGGTTTGTAGTATAGTCTGAAGTCAGGGAGCCTGATTCCTCCAACTCTGTTTTTCTTTCTGAACATTGCTTTGGCTATTTGGGGGTCTTTTGTGTTTCCATACAAATTGTAAATTTATTTTGTTCTAATTCTGTGAAAAATTCCATTGGTAGTTTGATAAGAATTGCATTGAATCTGTAGATTGCCTTGGTAGTATAGTCATGTTGACAATATTGATTCTTTCAATTCAAGAACATGGTATATCTCTAGACCATGGAACCAACCCTGGAAGAACTACCCAGGGTGCTATTATGGAATCAGTCTTATTATTTCTCTTATGGTTTGTTGATTTAATTTTGTACCGATGCAGTTCAGAAAGAATTTAGGGTAAGTTGAAAAGGTAAATAAGTTGAATTAGAAGCCACTAAGATAAGAACTTGAAAGATACAGTAAAAAGGAGCTAAAGGTAAGGAAGCAGGTGAGAAGCTTGGTTCACACAGTTTGTGCCCTGACATCCTACATAATCACTTGTTAGAGGTGAGGCAGAGAGGGCTTGGCTCCAGCCTTTCTGGTAGTCAAAATAACAATTAATAGAAACACAGAATCCATGGAATAAAAGCAAGCCCTGTGCTCAGTGGAAGTGACAGTACTCCTGGTGCAGAAATTGTGGAAAGACATACTCTCTGGTAGAATAAGAAATATCCTCAATAATAATCTGACAGCAAATACATTAATTAGCTCCACCAGACAATTTTTTAATAAAATGTTCCTAAAGTAAGTCATTAGCATCATGCCATACCACCTCCCTGTCATTCAATAAAAGCAATACTAGGACAACTTGAGCAGTCTAGATGTGTGGCTTTCTGCTGATCGCACTTAATTCAGGAAGGATTTTAGGGTATCTACCTGAAAGGAAAAAGCGGACCATATTTCAGGTACTCCTCTGTGATATGCTTCCTTTCATTCAAGCTTTTTAAAGCTAAGTACTGAGCCCAGGATGACACTCCTGTTCAGCCCCTGGTATGCAGTTAAGCACAGAGCTGTCTGGTAGAAATGGTCAGCTGGGTTGGGGCTAGAACTGACATCTTCTTTTGGAAATTGTGGAGCCTGAAATGATCTTTCTTGTATTGAAAGGCTGCTCACTTTCCTTTACCCATTCACTCATTGATTGACTGATTCATTCATTCATTCAACAAATGCGTATTGAGAACCTACCACTTGGCAGACACCATGAATCAGACCCAGGGTCTACTCTCAAGCAACTTACAGTCTAATCAGGGATAAAGACAGACACACAATTAAATTACGAGGAGATAGTTCTACAAAAGGCTTCAGAAGACATTCTCCAGAGGAAGAAATGAGCTGAGGAAGTACTGACAGGATACAAGATTCTCCTTGGAAATTAATCTTGAGTCTTTGATTAATCAACTTCCTAGCACTCTCTATAAGCAAACTGGCAGCTAAAATGAGGTACTTTATTCTAACAATTTTAACCACAACCCCATAAAAATTGTGGAATTGTTACTGACACAGTTCATTTTCAAATAACTGTTAATAACTTTTTTGAATCTTGGTATGTGTCAAGCACTCTACCAACTACTTCATAGGTATTATCTCACATCATGAGTTTTTGTATCTTCCACAGCACCCTATCAGGCTAATTAATGTTATTAGCTTCTTTCCACAGATGACAAGAGCAGAACTTTAGTAACCTTTGTCCAGTTGTGCAGGTGGGGTAGCAGGGCTAAGTTTCCAGCCCAGTGCCTAGCTCTCTGTTACTACTCTTCTGCCCGACAGGAACTCGATACCAGAACCAGTGGCCTTCTATTAGATGCTTGTAGTAATAGTATAGGGTGAGTTCTGTGTGAGTATTAATGGCTGGCAGTTTATAAAGGTTAATGCAGCTCAGGATCAAAGGGGAAAGTGCTGGGAACAATCCTGCATTAGTCCCACCTGATTTTTTTTGACAAGTAGGTAGAGATTATACCAAAAATCTATATTGAAGTGCTTGGGCCTCTAAACTCTGTATGTTCTTTCGAGAGGATATCAGTATAAGTCCCAGCTTATCAAGTAAAAAAATGAAATGTATGTTTGAAGAAATACATAGTTAGCTAATAGTTATTTACAGAAAAGGTAGAAAGGGTATACCATGTGTCTAGTTAGGCGGCTTACAAAGATCAGACATATGCAATGGTTCTAAAGAAGCTGGAGTAGCAGGAATTGTCCTTGGGTGCTTGTTCAGCTTAAACTTATTTATCATCTATAGAAAATGAACAAACAGGACTCAGATCTGGTTAAAGAGGGGAAGATGAGCCACCTGGGTATCAGCCAGGATCCAGGCTTGCTTGATGTGACTGATCAAACTCAGTCCTCAGGTCCCTGCCCCTCAATCTGCCTTCACTAGTGGATCCTATGGCTAAGATTAGTGGTTCTCACAACAATGTATTGTACGTTGGCTTTTTGAGGAAAAAACAAAAAACAGAAAAAGAAAAAACGAAAAAGGTAAGTTTAATTAAGGAAGATCCTGGTGGCACTCCAAAGTGTTATGTTGAATATCACCTCAGCCATGTGTTATTAGTTATTTAACCACGCCTTGCTGGGCAGAAGCCATTTAATGGCTCCCAGTTCAGAGGGTACTCACTTCAGAGATCATGAGCAGCCTGCTGGTGTGAAGTGAGAGCTCAGAGCCCTTGGTGAGCTCAAGCTCACCAAGAAGTTTGGCAGCAACACCCGCCAATGGGATTGGAAAACCTCTGTTATTCTTATATGATTTGCAGCCTCTCCAGATCAAGCACAAGTGAGATGAGCCATTGAATAACCACATAAAGGGTTAAGATGAAGGTTCAAAGAGTCACTGAGTCCAGATAACGCAACCAAGGAAAGAGGACAGCAGAGAGGGTTAACTATAACATAATCAACTAACGCAATAAAAATATTTCTGAGATTCATCCCACATGCAGCCACTTAGTACCAACGGGTTTTGTTCATAAATAATCATTGAGGAATTTTCCATTTAGATTAATATGTCTGGCTCTAAAAGAATGGCCCACAGGGAAGGAATTTCCCCATTCCTCATTGAAACCAGGTAGGGCTCTATCAGATCCTGCTACCAAAGTCTCTCAGGCTGATTCACTCTGCCTTAGGTCTATAGATTATAATAAAGTTAAAAGATCATAAAAATTAATTTATTGATACAACCAGCCTGTGTGTTGGCATATATATTTAAAAATTCTCAATTAAAACTGAAATCAAGTTTATGAAAATAGGGGCCCTGGAGTCAGAATATCGACCTTCAGGTCTTCTCTTTGCTCACACCTGTTTTCTGTGAACAGTCTTCTGACTATCTCTGACTCACTTTCTTCACCTGATAAAGGGGGATTACCACCTGCCTCACAAGACTGTTGCAAAAAACAGATGACATAATGTGGGTGGGAGCATTTAGAAAACTGTAAATTGTTGTATTACTCTAAGGTATTATTAATTACCATCACAATACCTTCAAGTTAGTCATGACAAGCTGCAGGAATGAAGTGATACTTCTAGAGCACATAGAAGTGTGGGCTTTAGAGAGGAAGGAGCAGGAAGATCATTCTCCTCTGGCTCGTCAGTTGGACAAACATGTCCTGCATATGCCACTATCCCAGCTGGTTGTACTAAGAACCAGGCCTGGAGATGCTTCCCAGAGAGCATGAGGACAGCAGTGAGATGCTGGTCAGGGACAATGCTGCCTGTGAAAGCAGAGGGCCTTGGCTGAAAGTGATAAGGATTGTATTGGACTGTGCAGTGATTCTCAGACATGAGCCATCATCGGAATCACTGGAGGACTTTAAAAACACATATTGCTGGATCCTACTCCCAGACTTTCTGATTCAGGAGGTATGAGATGAGGCCTCAAAATTTGCATTTCAAGTCCCAGGTGACTCTGATGCTTCTGGTCCAGGGGCCACACTTTGAAAACTCTTTGGATAGTATAAGAATTTCAGCTTCTCAGCTGTAAACAACCAAATTTGATTCTGATGAGCATAAAGAAAAAGGGACTTTTCTTCAAACTAATTAGGATTATTTGATGGTTCCTAAAATGGAGTCAGATTGTGTTCTGGAGCCCACACGCCACAACTAGAGAGAAGCCTGTGCACTGCAACTAATGAGCCCATGCGCTCTGGAGCTCTCATGCCACAATGAAAGATCACACGTGCCGCAACTAAGACCTGATGCAGCCAAATAAATTAATTAATAAATTCATTAAAAATAAAAAGAAATAGGAGCTAGAGCAGTTCTGGTGAAGTAGTGCGCACTCCTTAGCCATGATGCCAGGGTGTCAAGGTAGGATATATCAGTTTGAAGTGTTTTTCCTCTCTTCATATGAATTAATATTCAGAGTCCAATTGCCTTAGGGCACATGCCCAATTCCCAGATAGTAGCTGATAAGGTACTTTGAATTATAGTCCTTCCAAGACTTCGTATGATGGGAGAGATGCAGTTGGAAAGGATATCAGGGTACTGCTGAGTGCTTAGGCAGCCAAAAAGCAGCAACAACAAAAAACAGCTCATGTTGTCTATCATAGTAGAAAA
The DNA here is from genome assembly GCF_964341445.2 of Mesoplodon mirus. Classification (NCBI taxonomy): domain Eukaryota; kingdom Metazoa; phylum Chordata; class Mammalia; order Artiodactyla; family Ziphiidae; genus Mesoplodon; species Mesoplodon mirus. The sequence goes on from NC_138980.1 coordinate 78,384,081, forward strand.
AGACCAATTAGCAGAGGGCCTGGAATTTTAGGGGAGAGGAGTCTGCCCTTGATCTAAATTGGTGACTCTTGTAAATCCTTACTTTGTAAAGCCTCTGGCCTACTGCAGAGAATCACATCGCCAATGACAGAGCAAATGCACACGGCTGAGTACTTATATTTTCCAAATACCAAAAATAGGAAAGCAGTAGATTCAACAATTTGGAAGGCATTCATTTGAAAAGGATTTTTTAAAAGATACCTAGTCCTGATTCAAACTACCCTAACGTGAACAATAATCTTTAAGTTATTATAAACACTCCCTTGAAATATTTGTTTAATCCCGTATAGGTGTCTAAGCAGATAAAATCATGTGGGAAGGAGTGATAAAAATGCCCAGGGCAGGTTAGCCCTGTGGGTGGCTCGAGTGGGTGTCCACGGGTGCATTGGGAGGGGCAGCCCTTTGTAATCTTTTAAAAGTATAAGCTGTGACCAGGCAAAGTCACGTTCATGGGATGAGATTTTAATCTTCAAAATGTTAGCAGCAAAAACTCACTCTTAAATGTTGAGGCTTGTATCTTCTCTACATTTCATAGCTATCAATTTAATTATACAATAAAAAAATTTAACTATTGGGTTCTGGAAGAGTGAACTCTAAATGAAAAGAACCCAAGACCTTGGCTTGTTAATTTTCATGTTAAGACCATAATTTCCTTTCGATGCTCTTCTTACTTGTTCTGAAGTCGAGGTTTCCCACAACTCTATTTCCTTTCTCTGCTCTTTTGTCCTTCTATTTCCACTCTAAGGAATCATTACTTTTTGTCCCTTCCATGTCATACCTTGAAAGTATCAAATTCAGATGAAAGTAATGCCTCATGTAACTGGCATTTCTAAGGAGTAAAATGTCATAAAATAACTTTCCCAGAGATTTAAAGTGGGCTCTTATAAATTCCAAAATAGCCTTATTTTTAATTTAGCCATTTTAACAATTCATTTCAATGAAATCTGTACAAGGCATTGAGGCAGACACTGTGAGAGGCATAAAGAAAAGCAAACTTGCTCTCTATCCTCCAGGTGCTCACGATCTTGGGGAAGATCTGGGCCACATCAAATAATTCTATTTTGGATCATAGTGTGACAAGTGACAGAAGACAGGTGCTGAGAAGTGCTATAAAAGTTTCAAGGAAGGAGAGGTCACTTCTGGTTTGATGGTCAGACAAACTTCCCGGAAGGAACAATCTTGATAAAAAATGGGAAAAATCTGGCAAGCACAATGGTGGGGACAGAGTCCAGTTGCCAAAAAATTATGAGCAAACATACCAGAGCAGGAATGCGTGGGCATCCTTGGGGGTCACAGGTGTGTGATGGAGAGGAGACAGGAGAAGGGGTCAGGTCCTTATTTTCAGTGTGAAAAATGCTGTGGTCAGGATGTTGGACTTTATTCTGGGGAAATGGACAATGACTGTCTTCCTCTAGGCATTGGAACAAGGGAAATGACGTGATCAGAGTAAAATTCAATTCAGTTCAGCAACATGTATTGAGTAGTTGCAGTGAGCCTACCCTGTCCTGGTGTAATGGAGCAGAGGGCCTAGGGCCCAGAATGTGTGTAGCAGACACACATTCTTGGTGCTGCCCTCTATGACCTTCCTGGCCAGTGGAGGACAGAGGTGTAAACAGATAGCATCGATAAAATGTAGTATTTTGAGCTAAAATAGATATATGTACAGGAGGCTATAGGAGCTCAGAGAAGGTAATCTAGGAGCTAAGGGAGAAGTTGGTCCCTGATACGAGTCTTATAAAAAGAGTAAAGTTTATTCGGATAAAGAGGAGAGAGAAGGAAAGGCTAGACCACGAGAACACAGAGAGCAAAGTCACAGAACACCAACCGACATTGGCTATGTAGAGAAAGCAGTTCCATTTTACTAGCCTGCTGGGCATGAGGTAGAGAGTGGAGTGAATGAGAACAGGGAGATGAAGGGTAGGGACAGTCCTGTGGTTGCCTCACCAGGGCGGTGGCAGGGAGGCCAGGAGAGCCCTGCAGAGGTCACATCCTGCAGCAGGGTTACACTTGGGAGGTACCACCCAGACAGGAATTCCAGACTCTGCACACGATTTTCACACACTTAAGGAGGTTTAAGTACAAACTGCCCGACAACTCCTATGAATACTCTTGGTTATTTCTTAACCTTAAGCATCCCCAGCACTCCCAGGAGCCTTCTGATCTCCTGTCTCCTCACGGCATCCTCCCACCACCTGGGTCCCTTATCCCGCTTCTCTTCTCTGACTCTCCAGTACATTTCATTCTCCCTGTTAGTGTTAATCTTTGGCTCTGTTTGGTTTTCTGTCCCCACCCCACATCCTACACGTGGCTTTTATCCTTTCTCTCCTCTGCAAGCAGGGCTTGATGATGTGAGAGCAAGTGGGCTACACTGTGGTTTGGGTGGGGCGGTGGGCAAGGGTAGTGAGGGCTCTGAACTTGAATATGTTGATAATTTGGGGCCAGTTGCAATAACTGAGATATATGATGGTCAAAAAGAGCTAGGGATTGGCAGGATAATGGTATCAAAGACACGGAAGAGAGATAACGTGTAGAAGCATACTCAGAGGCTGACAGTTAACTAAATGTAGGACGGAAGCAGAGACAGGTGGGATTTTAATTCTGTTTTGTAGTTTGGATCTAGAATATGTAACAGCAGTGTGATGTTATTCGCCATGCCTGAGGGACACACACAGAGGAACACATTGAAGAAATGAGAATAGAAGATGATCAATTTGACTTTGTGTGTGCTGAACCTAGGTTATCAGCAAGATATTCAGGTCATATTTAGCAAGCCTAGTGCTTTAATTCGATGCAGTGTGCCAGCAGTCTCCAAAGTTGTGTGTTTAAAATATCATTCAAGGACAAATGCCAATGGAAAATGAAATACGCGGGCCTTTTTTGGAGATTGTTTGTACACTGGTAAATCCTGCAGTAAATAAACACATTTAATTTAACTTTATTTCCAATGCCCCTCTCATTTTCTTGTGCAGAATACCTATTAACATAGAATGTTTTTCTCCAGGAATAGTGTTTTAAGAAATGCTCATTACAGCACTAAGGAGATGTAATCAGAAGATGATTAAGATAGAAAGAACTTGGAGGGGGTGGAAGGGGTTGCTTATTTGCATGGACGAGTTGAAGAATTACGAACTGGTTAATCCCTCTGAACGAATATGGGGAGAAAGGAGATTGGAGATAGAACCTTTATCAACACCGTTTGACACATCCAATGGCATGTAGGGAATATAATTTGGAGAGGCAGCAAGTTGTGACAGCAAAAGTATGGATTTCAGAATCGACGTGTGTGACAAATGATCTAATTTCTAAGACTCAGTTTTCTTATCTGAAAAACAATGCTCACCCTTTTGAGTTGTACTGAGACAAAATAGATAACATATGAAGCACCTACCCCATAGGAGACACATAGTCCACTCTCAGTAAACACTTATTAATATTATTTTCATTTAAATATTCTCAATGAGTTGAAGCAAAACTTTGATGATTATACTGCTATATTATAATCTGAACATTGAACAATTCCACAGAGGAAATCTCAGTGGTTGGTATCAAGGCCCTAAGACGAGGGAACGCTCCCAGTTCGGACATGCCTGGGACAGGAACAGCGTGGTACAGGAATAGAATCCACAGATGCTAGGCAGTGGAAGAAGACACCACGAGAATTTCCCAAAGGCAACCATGACCATGCTTTTTCATCAGTTTTTCATGAAGAGAGGCTGGAGGCTAATAACTGAACCTTAGCAACTATATCTCCTTAAAAAATTCTGAGCTAAAAACTCCCCGAGCGAATGGCTGTAGGTATCCATCTGGCATGAGGTGACATGCTCTGACAAAAGTCAGTATCTGGCACCCTGAAGGGCAGGGCAGGGGAGAGACATCTGGGACAGAATGCTGGGCTAATGAGATATACTTCTCTCTGAGTCTGTCACAGTGCCACAGATGCAGGCCTTAGTCATGTTCAGTATTGGTCAATTGAGCACACGAGGCCAAAAAGATTCTAAATTTAGAGTTTAAAACGCTGCTAACTGCCACAGCAGATTGGCTTTTCTCTACCCCAGCACAAAAATGGGGCAATCACCATGATTTTATCCGGATCAGCTCATGGCAAATCCCAAACGGATGGTAACCAGAATTTATTATTTTGCAGTCTTTTCTGTTGGACTTTGGGGCTGCAGCCTCTCAGGTCTCAGATGCGTCTGAGTTTGTTGTTGTTCAGATTGGCCATTGAACATGACTGGCCACTGTTCTTAATCAAGTCATCCCATAACACCCAGGATATGGATGGAGGAGATAACTAAAAAATGGTGATCAACTCTGAGGAAACACTTAAGGCATCAGGGTTGTTCCGATCCTTGGGGAGGGACAGTGGCAGGGTGACAATCACTGGTTTATGCACGTGGATACACAAGGCTATTGTGACAGGAGATGCTCATTAGTTGTTCTCTGAGTGAAGACAGGCTAAAGTAAAAATGAAAATTTTCCTGGAACTTCAGAGGGTCTCTCTCTCAGGGGAGGACTTGTAGCACAAAATGGACAGTTCCGTGTCTGATTTGTTTATATGAGCACTTGCCTAGAAATCACAAGACTGGGGCAAAATAAATATATATAAAACAATGCTGCTCAAAATATGGTGTAAAGGTGGGCAATAGCAGCAGCATCCGAATCTAGCATCCCCTAGAAGTACGTATCCTCAGGTCCTATCCTAGGCATATAGAAAACTCCAAGCAATTTGTTCTTAAAACTTTTCCAGATACTTCTTGATATACTAAAGTTTAAGAAGCACTTCCCTACGCCTATATGTGAGGTATCTATAATTTCCACTTCCATTCACTCACTAAAATAGCCTGACTTGCTTGTCTTTCTACCCTTAGTTTCCAGTTCTCTTATCCTGATAGTACCTGATTAGACCATCTGATTAAATATAAGAACTCAGTTTTGTAATTTTTATCATCAACATAAACCAGAATTGAATTTATAGAAAGCAACTTTGTAGAGGTAATAAAAATACTGATTCTTAGCTTTGTGATTTGGTTTGCAGAGGAGAAACCGTAGTTATAACTTCTGAAAAGTTTGTGTTCATTTCTAGAATAACAATGATATAAATTAAGGGATAAATAAAGGAGAAAAACACTTACATAGTCTACAAGTTGCTGCTGGGAAGCTTTCACTTCAGCTTGTAATTTTTCAATACACTGAAAAGGAGCAAAGTTTAGAAACAAAGTACATAACTCCTCCTTTTATACGTTCAAAGTGTTCCAGATATAAACATGTACCAGTTCTCATATCTTATGAATGGCAGCATTATCTCAGCTAGATGTTTTGAAAATCATCATTAAAGAAATCATCGTTCCCCTCCCAAAAAAATAAAAGAAAGAAAGAAATCATCACTCCCATCCCTCTCTCTCTTCCACTCTATGGAAGAATCCAACAACAGAGTACATGAATTATTAATAATTAGCAGATGATTGGGAAAAATAATGTTTGCTTGATGTACTGCAGGTAATGTTAACCCACCTTATTTCATATATACATATATGTGGGAGCCAATGGATTTGTATCTGCCTTTGGAATATATGGATATGTTTTGTGTGAATATACATATTTACATATAGATGCAGATTATCTATCTATCCCAAAGGCAGATACAAACTAATATGATAAACAAACAAGAGAAAAATTTATGTAATGACATATATAAATATCTAGAAATTCAGAGATTGGTAATTTCTTAGAAAGTGATTTATTAAAAGTCAATGAAAAATTTTTTGATCCACTTGTTTCACTACAGAGAAAGAAGCTATTCCTTGATTAAGTTCAACCTTGAAAACCAAAAAACATTTATGTAGTCAATATCATGTACAAAATAAATAGAATATTCAGCTAATATGGTTCAAAAGAATACATATCAAGCAAACTTTAAAAATATCACCAAGAAAGTTAATTTTTGTATGTGAATATTCATCAGGGAATACAGTTACATTGAGCAAATACAAATGCTGTTATTTACCATCTTGAACTTAAATATGGACTTCCAACCCAGCAAGAAATAACTATAGATTTGTCAGTTCATATAAGTTTAGGTAATCTTTAGAAATAAAGATTATTTCTCTTCTACAACATACCTGGTCTTTTTCAAGGACCATTTTTTCATATGGTTCCCCACTGTCCTCCTTTCGGTCCAGAGCCTCTAGTTTTTTCTCCAGCCAGGAAACTTGTTCAAGCAGCTTTGATTTTGTTCCTTCAGAGGCTGCAAGCTAAAGACATTTGCTTGTAAGTGTATGGAAGTACAATGATTTTTTTAAAGCTCCTTTTAAAAGTCCGACTTATAAATGAATTGCCTTCCACCAATATCTATTAAATATGAAAATGGCTTTTGAAACATTCCTCATAGATGACAAATGACTAGTATAGAGAGTTAAGGAAATAATGTTGGTTTTATTTATTTTTAATAATAAAGATCTTTCTGAGCAAGAGATGAGACCACATAGTTCAGCAGGCAGAGAGATTTGTGGTGCAACAATCTCAACAGTCATCTTTATTATGTTTAAACATTGCACTTTACTTGTACAGCTGAACCTGAAATCTTTATTGTGGTTTACATAGGGTTTTTGAAACTTAACTCTTGGGGGACTACAGCTGTCTAGAAAGAGCAGGAGTTCTGACTTCCTTGGATCTTTACCATTAAGCAGTGAGGTAGAAGGAACTGAAGGGAAATGCAGGAATTTCTAGTTAAAGTCTGATCAGTGGCAGATCTATGCTAAACCATAACCAAAAAATGTCTAGAAGTGACTGTTTTACTGTTTCCTCTTGAGGAGAGTGGTAGTTTGATAGTCCCTAGTCCCTTAGCTCCCCTGGAGAACCCCTGGACTAACTTCTTTCATTCAGGAAGCTTATTGTGCTTTTTCTCTATAGCTCAGCAACAATTCTGAAAGAGTTCCTGGAAAGGGACACACAACCTTGTATGCATTCCAACTCTCATTCTCTTAGGCACGGCTTATCTCTAAGTATGTCTTTCATATTACTCCAAGTATTATTGCAAAGCATACTGTCTCATCTTGAAAAGGGCAACAAATATTTAAAGACAATTTACCAAATGGAGAAGCATTAAGAGATTGGTCTGCCATGGAAATAAGTTGGGCACATCATATATACTGGTATCCATCCACCCATCCACCCACCCATCCATCCATCCATCCATCCATCCATCCATCCATCCATCCATCCACCCACCCACCCATCCACCCATCCATCCATCCATCCATCCATCCATCCATCCATCCATCCATCCATCCATCCACACCATCAATCACTCAAAAAATATTTGTCTAGTTGGCTCTCTGTGCAACCATTGTGTTATGTGCATGCGATGATGAAAGTGCAGCAGGAGGGTCAGAGGGAACACATATGCTGTGAACTGTTGGCTTTACTTTCCAGCTCTCAGTGACCTGGGAGGCCTGCAGTGCTCCACATGGGCACTAACACATCTAACTCTCAGGTATATGATGCTTTGGAAATGTAGTCTAGTTTCTCTGAGCACCCTTCCATTTTATCACACAGTTTAGTGTAATGGCTAAAGACACAGACTGTGGAGTCAGAGCCTTTGGGTAAAAGTCCCAGTTTGCTATTTGCTATCTCTGTAATTTGGACAAGCTGCTCAGACTCTCTGAGTTTGATTTTCCTATCTGTAAATGGGAATGGGGATAAAAAGAATAGTACTTACCTCATGCATTTGTTTTGAGGTTTATGAGTTTATACAAGAGAAACACTTAGAACAATGCCTGGAATAAATCAAATACTCAGTAGCTATTATTATCGTTTCTTCCACCTCCTCTAGACTTCTGTAAGCATTTATATGGGTTCTACCCCAATATTTATTATTTATCAAATTGTAAAATAAAGTATCTGAAGACATCACAGCCTCTGTGAACTGGTTACCCTAAAGTGAAACTGTATTTTGTTTGCTACTTCCTATAACCACTCTAGTCTTCAGGAAAAGAGGCCTCTCTAGGTCTGATATTTTCTTTAATCTCAAATATATTCTTTCTCAATCTGGCCTATTTTGTTTCCATAGCCTGACTGATCTATATAATTCATCCAGTCACCATTTTAAAATCTATTCCTATTGTTTTTTAGGCCTTTATTCATTCACGCAATAGATATTCATTTATTCACTAATTGTTAAAAAATACGTTGGATATTTATTACATGTAAGACTTTGGAGGTAAGAAATGAAGGTGATACTGTTTATATTTTAGAAAACTCACAATTTACTCAGAAAAGCAGACAATTTAAAAACTTTTACATAATATGAAAGTGTATAGATGAAGAAGAATAAGAATATTAATAATACTTAATATTTACTGGGTGCTTACTACATACCAGATATTCTGAGAATGTTTTGTTTTCATATTTATTCATCTCAATTCAGCTTCATAATCATTTTGCAGGTAAGGAAATTTACTAAATTCAATGAGGTTGTATAAGTTGTCCAAGGACATAGCAAGTAAATATTGGAACCCAAGTTTTCAGTAGTGGACATTGAGTCTGATTCCCTAAGCCCAAATCTGACCCCAGGAGTGGGGCCTTATAATCATAACAATCCCATCATCATTCTTGCTGATTGGCTTAGGAATCAAGGTCTAAACCAATCAGATCCTGGCTTTTCTCTGGCAACAGTTAATGTATGAAGAAATGTGACGTAATTTGGACCACTCACACTGCACAGAAGGAACCTTGATGACTTGGGAAAGTACATTCTCATATCTCTACCAGATATGAATGCTACTGTAGCCATCCTACAAACATCCAGGAAACCAGTTATATAATGAAGCTACACTCTGAATGGAAGTGTGGACAACAGAAAAAACTGGGTCTTGTTGACATTATTGAAATGTTTTATCAACTAACTTCGAAGCATCTCCTACCTTGGGACTAACACTTAGTGAGCTTATAAGTTTCCATATTATTTAGGAGTTTAGTTGAGTTTTCTCTTACTTGCTATCATAAGCTTTCTACTGATACATTATCTGATACCAAAATTCCATGATCTTGACCACAAGTGAGTAAAGTCTGTGGAAAAACAGCAGTAACTAACATTTATTTGGTAGCTACAGCATACCACACATTTTGTTTATATTTTTTGTTGTTACTATTTTAAAGATTGAGGGCTAGGTGCTTTTAGGGGCAGATCAGCTTACCCACAGCTAATAAGAACAGGTTGGATTTGGATCTACATTGGTCTGCTTCCTACTCTGGGTTCTAAATTATATCCAAACCCTAACTCTGAGGCTGCCTGCAAATATGAGATCTATGACTACCCCCCAACACACACCCCACCCCCATGATCATGTGGCTTTCAGCATTCTTTCTCAGTGTGTTTACTTATTTACCTGAAGGAAATTTATTTTCCTTTTTCCTAAGACTTGAGAATTCTGTGCTGCCATCTTGCTTCCTTCTTATATAAATACCAATCCCATCTATTTCCTCTCTTCTTATAATGGGTTTCTGTCTGAATATCCCTTTGAGTCAAATATGTTTAGCTCAGATTCAGTTTAACTCTAAGAAACCTTGACAAGGAACCAGCAGATCTATGCTTTAGGCCTGACCCCACAAGCCTCTGATGCTATGATCTAGGTACCCATAATAACATTTTACTATGGTACTTTGCTATATTTTTACAGAGTAGTTCTCCAGTCATGTGTATTCTAACTAGGTCATAAATTCCCCAGAAGGATGGATGGAGAATTCTGTCAGAACTTATAATAAGACTCAGTCAAATTGGCCAGAAGCAATATTTGCTAAGAACATTCCATTTATTGACTTTTTAAGCTATGAGTTTTAATTCACATATGTATCATAATCTCACAAAAGCAGGATAAAGGGATCTTATTATCTCTTCCTCATGTGGATACATTGGGGCAAGAACTAGTGTTGGATTCCATTATATAATGATGAAACTGTTTATCAGCATAGGACAATTGATATTCCCCCAGCCTTTTTGAAAATGACCTATCAAATAAGCCTGCTAATCCAAAAGGAAAGAAGAGAAAAAATGAGAGACAATAAAATGAAATAAGATAAAAATTATACATTTAAGTATTTTTTTTAAGTACTACATAGAAGAATGTACTCTAGGGACTTCCCTGGTGGCACAGTGGTTAAGAATCCGCCTTCCAATGCAGAGGAAATGGGTTTGAGCCCTGGTGCAGGAAGATCCCACATGCTGCGGAGCAGCTAAGCCTATGTGCCACAACTACTGAGCTTGCACTCTAGAGTCTACGTGCCACAATTACTGAAACCCATGCACCTAGAGCCTATGCTCTGCAATAAGAGAAGCCACTGCAACGAGAAGCCTGTGCACCACAACAAAGAGTAACCCCTGCTCGCCTCAACTAGAGAAAGCCTGCAACAAAGACCCAACACAGCCAAAAATAAATAAATAAATAAATTTATTTTTTAAAAAGTACTCTATTGCTGAGTTGCAAGATACTAGCTGCCATTTTGAATTCACCCTATTGTTTTGATGGGTGTTTTAGAACTTTTCAAAATTTAATTTTAAATTTAGGACGCCCTTAGGAATGCTGCTTAAATTCAAATTCAGATTATGGGATAGAAAACAAGGCATCAAAGTAAGTAAGAGGACAGCCAAGTTAGCAGCTGCAAGATATCACATTTGAATTTAAAAACTCGGGGACCTTGGTCATTGCATCCTTTTTATTGCTTTTTTTTTCCTTTCTCTTTTTCTTTTTTCATAAGAACTGTTTGGTTTTACAGAGTTACTCTTTGGAAAGAGCATAAAAATAAAAGCTCAGTCCAACTTAGTAACAGGTATCTGCTTACAAAAAGAGGGTAGAAATGCATTTATTATTTAAATAATGAATTTTTCTGTATCCTAATTAGCTATCTTTGCTGGAACATATGGTTCACATGATGCTGGGAGGCTAATATTCTTCCTTTGATTTTTGAAGAGCAGGGCCCTTCTCCTCTGCCCTTGATTCTAACAAATTTGGAGGGAAGAGATGATTTTAAAAGCATGAGCTACATTTGTCATAAGAATTATGTAAAACAAAGTGACAACTTTCATATTATACATGAAAGTTTTAAATCCACTAAAATTTACAACTGGCTGTGTAAATCCATTAAAAATTCAACTTTTAATATATACCTCAATGTTCAATAAAAGATCATCATAAAGGTAATGCAATACAGTTAAAAGTCAAAGAAAGATAAACTGTATTCATTGCACAGTTTATCACTGCAGTCAAGAAGGGGTACTTATATATTTTATATTGGTATTCAAGATGATAGTTAAAACAAAGTGACTTGGACTTCAAAAAAGATGTCAGAGTAGGAAGCTCCAGGAATTGGTCCTCCCACTTAAATAATTTTTGAGCTGGCAAGAACTGTCAGAACAAACCATTTCCAAGCTCTGGAGAACACTTTCAGCATCCAGGGAAGTGCTTGATGAAGAAAGATGCTGGCATTCAAGGAAATCTCTGTCATGTCACTGGCTAACTGCTGAGGTAATGGAATATGAGACTTTAGGAACCACACATGACAAAAAGTATGGTCTCTGCAAAATTAGTTTGGAAAAGTAACTAAACAAATATACAATTGTAGGGTTCAATAAGCAACAACATCAATTCTTGGGGAGGGAGAAAGAATCTGATTTTCAGAGTTGCAATATTGTACTTTTCAAAATGCCTAGTTCTAAATGAAAAATTACAAAGCTCACAAATTAAAGTTTGACTCATTTATTGAAAAAATCAAGAATAGATTGATAAAAACCATCCATGAGGAAACCTTGACATTGGACTTTTCGACTTAGTGGATGAATAGTTTAAATTAATTATCTTAAATATGCTCAAAGAGCTGAAAGAAACCGTGGGCAAAGAAACAAAGAAAATTAGAAGAATGATGTATGCACAAGTAGGGGCTATGAATAAAGGGATAAAAGTTATTTTTAAAAAATGAAATAGAAATTCTGGAGTTGGAAAGCAAAATAGTTGAAATGAAAAATCACTAAAATATTTTAATAGCAGATATAAGTGGGAAGATGACAGAATCAGCACACTTGAAGATAGGACATCTGAAATTACCTGGTCTGAGGAACAGAAAAAAAGAAAAATACAGAGAAATGAACAAAGCCTAAGGGATTTGTGGACACTATGGACAGCTACCAAGTATACTAACATACATATTATAGGAGCAAATAACTAAAGAAGATACAGAAAATGAAATGGGAATTAAAATGGTACAGTAGGAAAAAATCAAACACAAAAGAAGACAACATGGAGGAATTGAATAACAAAGAAATATAAGGTGTATAGAAAACGAGTAGCAAAGTGGCAGAATTATGTCCTTTATTATGAGTAGTACTTTAAAAGTAAAAGGATTTGACCCACCAATTAAAAGACAATGACTAGCAAAATGAATTAAAAAATGATCCAACTATATTGTGCTTGTAAGAGACTAACTTCCAACTCAAAGACACAAATAGTGAAAGGATTAAAAAAAAAAGGTATTCCATTCAAATAGTAGCCAAAAGAGAGCTGGGGTGGCTCTACTCATATCAGATAACATCAAATAGATGCCAAGTCAAATTTTTACAAAATACAGGGAAGGATATATATTGATAAGAGGGTTAATTCATCTAAATTATAAATATACATGCATCAAACAACAAACCTCCATATATGAGACAACTATTAACAGAATTTACGAGAGAAATAGATAGTAATATATAGTCATAGAGTAGCTAGAGACTTTATTACCCTACTTTTAATAATGGATAGAACATGTAGACAAAAGATTAATAAGGAAATAGTAGACTTTCAAAGAGTATACACCACAACTAAGTGGAATTTATCCCAGGAATGCAAGGGCAGTCGAACATAAAAACACCTACAACTACTATAATATGCTACCTTAGTAGAATGAAGGAAAAGTAAAACATGATCATCTCAGTAGGTACAGAAAAAGTATTTGACAAAATTCATGATATGATAGAAGCAATCAGCAAACTAGGAATAGAAGAAAACTTTCTCAACATGATAAAGAGCAATTATGAAAAACCCACAGCTAACATCATATTCAATGTTGAAAGATGGAAAGCTTTTCCCTTAAGATCAGGAACAAGACAAGTATGCCTGCTTTCTCCACTGCTATTCAACTTTGTACTGAAAGTCCTAACCAGACCAATTAAGGAAGAAAAAAATAAAATATCTAAACTGGAAATGAAAAAATAAAACTGTCTCTATATGAAGATGACATGATTCTATATATAGAAAATTTCAAACAATCTTCAAAAAAGAATAACTACTAGATCTAATAAGTGAATTTAGTAGAGTTTCAAGGTACAAGATAAACATACAAAAATCAATTTGGGTTGCTATACGCCTGTGTTTTAAAATGTAGGTTTTATTATTATTCAGGTGTAGTGAGGTCAACAGATTAGGAGATGATTGTCATTGGAAAGATAGTTTGTTACAGTCCCCAAGAGGAGGGGGCATGCCACATAATGAGAGGGTCACGCTATGGCGGCTGGGGGGCACATGGGAATTACAGGATCAGTAAGGAAGTAGAGGAAGCAAGGGGAAAATGTAGACAAGAACATTTATTGTAGTTTCCATGGGAAGGAAGGGGTTAGTAAATATAGGCAGGGTTAGGATTGGCTAGTTTGAATAACTTCAGTGGGCTCTGGAGCATCAGGGTTGTCCCTAGTTGTATTGTACCTGTACCTGGGGTGATTAGGGCAGCGGAATAGTGGCCCTGAGTATGAGAGCCTGTTAGAGGAGGTGGTGGGGTGCAGGCTTTGGATTGGTTAGTTTTCATAAGAAAGGCACACTCACAAGGAAGTCTCTAGGGATTGGCAAGCACTGGGGGAGGCAGTCTCTCCAGGGTCAGCAAGGCCTCAGATGTCAAATCATCTGAATTACAGAAAATAAAAAGCATGATTAATACAACCAGCAATGAGCAATCCAAAAATGAAATATAATAATTCCATTCATAATAGTATCCAAAAGAATATACTAGCAAGGAATATATTTTACCAAGGAGGTGAAAGAGCAATACACTGGAAATTACAAAACATTGCTCAAAGAAATTAAAGAAGACCTAAATAAATGAAAAAATATCTCCTGTTCATGTGTTACAAAACTTAATATTGTTAAGATGACAAAACTCCCAAAGCTAACCACAGATTCAGGCAATCCCTTCTAAAATTACGATGGCTTTCTTTGCAGAAATGGAAAAGTCAATCCTCAAATTCTATGGAATCTCAAGGACCCAGAATAGCCAAAACAATCTTGTAAGAGAAGAACAAAGTTGGAGAATGCACACTTCCCAATTTCAAAATGTACTACAAAGCTATAGTAATTAAAAGCAGTATCATACTGGCATAAAGATAGACAAACAGACCAATGGAATAGAATTGAGAGTTCAGATATAAACCCAAACATCTATGGTCAGCTGGTTTTCAGCAAGTGTGCCAAGACCATTCCATAGGTAAAGAAGAGTCTCTTCACAAATGGTGCTGGGACAACTGTATAACCACATGCAAAAGAATGAAGTTCCACCCCATCTCACTCCATAAACAAAGTTAACTTAACATGGATCTAAATATATGAGCGAAAACTATAAAACTTTTAGAAGAAATCGGGAAAATCTTCAAGATCTTGAATTTGGCAATGGATTATTTGACACTAAAAGCAGGAACAACAAAATAAAAAATAGTTAAAGTGGAGTTCATCAAAATTAAAAATTTTGTGCAGGAAAAACATTATCAAGAAAGTGAAAAGATAACCTATAGAATGAGAAAAAATATTTGCAAATCATATGTCTGATAAAGATTTAGTATCCAGAATATATGTATAAAGAACTCTTACAACCCAAAAACAAAAAGAGAAAAAAAAACAATTAAAAAATGGGCAGAGGAGGGACTTCCTTGGTGGTCCAGTGGTTAAAACTCCTGGCTTCCACTGCAGGGGCCATGGGTTCAATCTCTGGTGGGTTCCCACATGTCTTGAGGCCAAAAAAAAAAAAGATGGGGAGAGGACTTGAATAGATATTTCTCCAAAGAAGGTAAACAAATGGCCAACAAACACATGAAGAGGTGTTTGAAAGCATGCCTGGTACAAGATTGTCGTTAGCATGAAGTTTGACGCCTTTCTGATCTCAGGAGGCAACAAAAATTACTTCAGTGTCCCCTCACATGCACAGGAAGATCATGCCGTCCCTGCTCTCCAAGGAGCTGTGGCAGAAGTACATCTGCTCATGCCCATCCACAAGAACAATGGGATCTGGGTGGTTTGAAGACACTACAGAGGTTAGCGAATCAGCAAGGTAGTCCAGGTGTGCAAAAAAAAAATACATCATCTACATCAAGCAGGTGCGTTGTGAGAAGACTAATGGCACAACTGTTCATACGGGCATTCACCAGAGCAAGGTAGTGATCAGCAGGCTAAAACTTGACAAAGACCAGAAAGTTCTTACACATGAAGCCAAATCTGGACAAGCTGGTAAAGAGAAAAATAACCATAAGGAATAGCTTATTGCAAAAATGCAGAAGTGAAATAACCTCTTGTGAAACCATGGTTTAACTGTAGATTTTTAGCCTAATGT
Source organism: Mesoplodon mirus (assembly GCF_964341445.2). Lineage (NCBI taxonomy): Eukaryota > Metazoa > Chordata > Mammalia > Artiodactyla > Ziphiidae > Mesoplodon > Mesoplodon mirus. Next base: position 78,399,738 of record NC_138980.1, read on the forward strand.
GTGTTTCTTTGCAACTTTACAAGATGTCTCTAATGTTTCATTTCCTTCCCATTTTGTTATTGATATGTGGCACTATAAATCTATTTCTGCAATTGTGATTAATAATTGTATGAATAAAATTGGATGTTTCCTAATTTTAATAAAGTTCAACATAATTGATCATTAATTAAGAAAATGCAAATCAAAACCATAATGACATTTCACTTCACAGCCACTATGATTTTTAAAAAATTTTATATTGAAGTATAGTTAATTAACAATGTTGTCATGTTAGTTTCAGGTGTACAGCAAAGTGATTCAGTTATACACATACATGTATCTATTCTTTTCAAGTTCTTTTCCCATTTAGGTTATTACAGAATATTAAGCAGAGTTCCCTGTGCTATATAGTAGGTCCTTGTTGGTTATCTATTTTAAATATAATAGTGTGTATAGGTCTATGACTTAAAAAATAAAAAAATAGAAAGCATTGGTGAAGATGTAGGGAAATAACACTTGTATGTTGTTAGAGGGAATGTAAGATGGTATAGCTCTTGTGGGAAACAGTTTTGTCATTCATCAAAGAGTTAAAAATAGAATTACTATATGGACCATATGGTCCAACAATTTCACTGCTAGGTATGTACCCAAGAGAAATGAAATCATATATCCACACAGAAACTTGTAGACAAGTGCTCATAGCAGCATTATTCTTAATAGCTAAAAGGTGAAAACCAAATGTCTATTAACAGAAGAACAGATAAACAAATTGTGTTGTATACATGCAATGAAATTTTATTCAGCCATAAAAAGGAATGAAGTACTGATACTTGCTATAACTTGAATGAACACTGAAGACATCATGCTAAGTGAAAGAAGCCAGACACAAAAGGTCACATATTGTATGATTCCTTTTGTATGAAATATCCAGAATAGGTAAACCCATAGAGACAGAAAGCAGATTAACGGTTGTCAGGGGATGGGTGGTAGGGATTATGGGGAATCATTACTTAATGGGTACAAAGTATTCTTCTGGGATGAAGAAAAAACGTTGAAACTTGAGAGAGGTGGCGGTTACACAACATTGTGAACACACTAAATGCCAATGAATCACATCCATTAAAATGGTTAATTGTATTTATGTGAATTTCACCTCCTTTAAAATAAAATGACTTTCTAGTTAGCTCTCAGTGGGTAAGAAAATTGTCATCATTACATCCATTCACTGAATGTTATTTGAAAAAAATAACAAAATTGGATTGGTTTAATTTTAAATTAATGAACTCAAATCTCAGACAGGTACTCTACATTCCCCTGACATCAAAATATTGTATTTTACTACTAGTAAATTGGCTTCCCTATTCTCTGAGACAACTATTTATTACTCTCTACCCTTTCCTCAAATATCATTTCATGCTTTCTTTCTCTTCAAAATTCCACCCTCAATCCTCTCCCCAAATGATCACCTCATCAATAATTCACTGAAAAAATAGAAGGTGCCAGATGGCTACTCCCTCACCTTCTCGTCAGCCAATATTGAAACCTTACTGCACCAGGCCCTGCTAATCTGTTTCCCATTGGTTGTTTCCCCATTTATCCCTTACTACCAGACACCAAATTTGGATTAGCCAAGCAGCCATGTGTTTAGGGAAACTTGGTCTTGTCCAGCTCCAGGGAATGAATCACAATTGCTCAGCCAGCCTTGTTGGTCTCATTCCCATGCATAAAAAATGATTTTAGGCATGAGCCTGCAATCCAGTAGAGGCCCTTGGAGACTGAGGAGAAGGACTTTACCAGATTTTTTAAAAAGACATACATGAGGAAGAACATCTCTTTTTCACAGGATGTTCTGACTGCATGTAATGCTTGGAATTGTTGTAGACATTGTGGTAAGACACAGTCAACACTGAGGATGGTAGGGCAAAGGATGGATAACACCTGTGTTCTTGCTGACATTCTTGAGCTGTAGAATTAACCAGCCCTGGCACTGCTCCATCTCTGGACTTAATCTTATGTGCGATGATAGCGGGCCTTAACATGTTACTTTAATTGGGTTTCTGGTAATTGAAAGAAAAAGCATTCTTACTGAACAAATGGAGAAGATATTCCTCTATCAAAAGCCAAACCTTTTGCTTGGCTTTGAATCTTATCTCCTCTATCTGTCAAAAGGCTTTGCTCCTGTAATTTCTACAGCCCACGCCCTCCATCCATTTCTTCATTCTCTCACCCTTTCTGGATGATTCTGCTCAGCATATAAACATGTTATAGTAATTCCCATAAACAAAAGCTGTCTATTGAACACTCCCCCACTTCCTCCTCCAGTCATCATCTCATTTCTATGCTTCCTTTCCCACTCAAACTTCTTAAAATGATTGCCTACCCACACTGTTGTCACTTTCTTACAATCTTCTCACTCGTTTTTTTTAAGAAAAAATTATTGGCTTATATAAGTGGGGAGTCAGACGTAGATTTTTTTTCACTCCCAACTAGATTCCACAGACTCCAAAGAAATCATAGTATTCTGTCTCTTTTTAACCTCTATATCTTGGTCCTGTGTGTTGGCTTCATGATTTCCCAGTGCAGACAAGATTTCTTCACACATTGGGGAAGATGTTACCTATCTCCTTCCAGGTTCAGGTTCTCAATAGTAAGACAATTTGTCCTCAAGTAACAAGTTGAAAAAGGACCTTTTTTGGGCCCCGTCTATGTTCGTATGGCCACTCCTGGATTGTTCTTTATTGTCAGGAAAATGGGATATCATAATTGACTGGACCTCAGTCATATGCTTAAAGACCATTCCCTCTAGTCAGGAATACTGTGGTTGAGAGCCCCAGGATTATTAAAAGATTGGAGCCTAAAGGAGCTATTCTCCAGAAAAGGTAAACATGAAAACAGAGGCCAATTAAAATTCACCCTCTGGGTGTTCAGCACAATTATATCCTCATGCTCATGAGGATGTGCTTTTCCTCAAATGCTCCTGCATAATATGATGCATCTATTCTACATTAATCTAAAAGTGCACTTCCTCTCTCAAAAGGAGGTAACCCAAAGTCATCTCGAGTTCCTACATCTGGCTTCACATTTTGTGTGTATCTCTCTAAATCAAATCCAGATGAGACTCATCATGATAGGCACCTAAAGACAAAATTTAAATGTCCCCCCCCCAATATGTCTAAAATACAGGGAAAACAGGACAATCACAGTATTATTACCTTTTAAAAAAAGGGGAAAAGAGAAACAACTTACAGTTGTCATAGGCCATTGCAAATGTCACATTCTATCAATATTAGTCAACAATGTTAAGACCTGTCCTGGCAGTGCAGTGAGTGGAGGTTTCTGATCTGATTGATTCTGTTTCTGACCTCTGGGAGCCTTCTTTGTCCTTTTCTTCCATGGTCACAATCAAGAAAAAGGCCAGAGGGTATTCCTTTGGTAGGGGTTGTACTAAGTTTTAGTTTTGGGTATGTCACTTATTTCTCTATCTATCAAGACGATTTCAGTTGTGTTATAGAAAGCTAATGCCAATTGCTTTAGATTAAAAAGATAATTAATTGGTTCATTTAACTGAGAAGTAGAGGCACCCCTAAATTCTGAGTCTTAAATTAGATTCTCAGAATTCTCTCCCTCCCTCTCTCCTAACCTAACTCCTTTTTATGCTACAGAAAAAAAAAAAGAAAAGAAAATTTTCCCAGTGGCTGTGACGAGGGCTACTCTGGATTATTTTTCTCTCTTAATCTCTCTTCGATTGCCTTCTGCCCTCCACTACTCCCCTGAAACTGATCTTCCCTAGGTTGCCTATGATTCTCATTTTTCCAAATGCGGTGGACACATTTCTGGTCATATTATTCAATCTCCTGGTAAAATATTACACATTTGAGCATACCATGGCTTGTGAAACACTCTTTTTACTGCTTAGAGGACATGAGTCTCTGGATTTCTTCCTGATTCTTTGTTTCCTTGGCTAGATTTTCCTCCTCTTCCACTCCTCTAAATATCAAAATCTGAAAGTCCTAGATGATCTCATTAGATGCCATGGTTGAAACACTAGTTATACACATGTTTATGATTCCCAATTTTTTTACATACAACCACTTGGCTTGTTGGATACATATATCCAACAACCTACTTAATATTGTCACTTGAATATTTACTAGGCAACTAAGAATTAATATATTCATAAAAAAAAGAATGAAACAATGCCATCTGGAACAACATGGATGGACCTAGAGATTATCATACTAAGTGAATAAGTCAGAAAGAGAAAGACAAATACCATATGATATCACTTATATGTGGAATCTAAAATATGACACAAGTGAACTTATCTACAAGGCAGAAACAGACTCACAGATATAGAGAACAGACTTGTGGTTGCCGAGGGGGAGAGGGGGTGAGGGAGGGATGGATTGTGAGTTTGGGATTAGCAGATGCAAACTATTATATATAGAATGGATAAACAGCAGGGTCCTACTGTATAGCACAGGGAACTATATTCAATGTCCTGGGATAAGCCATAATGGAAAAGAATATGGAAAAGACTGTATATATATGTATAACTGAATCATTGTGCTGTACAGCAGAAATTAATACAACATTGTAAATAAACTATATTTCAATAAGATAAATTTAAAGAAAGAATGAATGTATTCAGAATGAACTCCTTATATTCTATACCTTCCCCAGACTTCCCTCTCTTATGGAACCGCCCGTCCATATGTTTAAGCCACAAATGTATTTAAATCTTCTCTTTCTCTCACAGTCCACCTAATCCATCACAAAGGACAATTATTAAAACCACCCCATTAAGTAATGTGAATTGTTATGTTTATCTCCTCTTATTGATGGTTCTCTTAGATCATCTCCTCCACAACCCATGCCCACAAACACAGCAATTAATATTGTAGACAAGGTTTCCAATGTCACTCAAAAACCACTCAAAAACAAATTGAGTCTTGGCAACCCTTGTAGAGCTTACGCTACAGAGAGTAGTGACTGTTGAAAAACAAAGGCTTCCTTTGTGCTAAAAGTTTTGCAAGCTATGTTGGACTACAAGCTATGAAATTCCTTGGCAATAAATAACCGAGGCAAGCACTGGAAAAATTACCTATCCTACCTGTGGAATAGGCAGGAACCCCTATGTCTGAAGATACTTTTAGATCACAGAACTGGTTTGGTCTCATTTCAGTTTTACAGCTAAAAACAAACAACAGATTCCTCATGCTACCCCCATTCCTCATGCTACCCCCATCCTACACAAAACAGACTTTTACATTTATTAATATTTCTACTTTAACAAGTTATTTCCACCCATTCCTAGGTTTATGCACATCCTAAAATAGAATTCCAAAGGCCTATAATTTAGAAGCATGGTTACCGCCTGTTTTAGTTTGCTAGGGCTGCTGTTAAAGAGTACCACAAACTGAGTGGCTTAAAAATAAATTTATTGTCTCACTGTTCTGGAGGCTAGAAGTTCAAGATTGAGTGTTGGGAGGGTTGGTTCCTTCTGAGGGCTGTGACAAAGAATCTGTTCTATGCCTCTTCTCTGGCTTTGGGCAATTTGCTGGCAATCTTTGGCATTCCTTGGCTTCTAGAAGCATGACCTTTGTCTCTGGCTTCATCCTTACATGACTTTCTCCCTGTATGTCTGTGTCCAAATTTCCACTTTTATGTGGATGCAGCCATATTGGGTTAGGAGCCCATCTTATTCCAACTTGTCCTCATTTTAACTAATTACATCTGCAAAAAATAAAGTCGTGTTCTGAGGTCCTAGGAGTTATAACTTGAACATTTGAATTTGGAAGGGACCAAATTTAACCATAACACCCCCAAATTGGAGTGGGAGGAAGCAGGGAACTCTGAGTAATGAAGAAACATTTAAGCTCTGACTGAAAATAGAAATATTCACTAAAAAGTCAATCGATAGTTGAAATATAAGGTTAGGGATCCAGACATAGAGATTTCTAAGACGCCTTTAATCTTCAAATAAGTCCTCTGGGCCATATGAATAGATAAATATACCAGAGAGAAGTGGGACACGGGAAAAGGTGAGGCAATTAATTGCTGACTTGCATGTAAAGATAAAGTGTTTGGTTATAAAAGTCAAAAAGCAGTAGTATCAGGTTCTAAGAAATTAAAGCCAACAACTGCAGAGGCCTAGGACCCATTCCTCAGGTACAGCTGGTCCCTTTAAGTTCTGGTCCATTCTTGCTACCGAATCCAAGCTCGCTCTGCTCACTGCATGACAGACCAGTAAATCAGAGACAAGGTGTTGAGGCAAGGAATACGACTTTATTCGGAAAGTTGGCAGACCAAGAAGACAGCAGACTAAAGTCTCAGAATAGCCATCTTATCAGAGTTTGGATGCCAGTTTCTTTTATAGCACAGAGAGGGGGAGGAGATGAGGAAGTAAAGTAAAAAGGCCATGAGTTTTGCAAATATCTCCTGGAATGGCCAGCCTCCAGGAGGGGATGTGTTATTTTCTTTTCTTGCATCCATCTACAGGTGGACAGGGTCTGGATGTTTCCCTGAACAAAGACACTTTGGTTTAACATTCAGGCAGAGGAGCAGGGTTCCCCAAGGCAGGCCATTATGTAGAGACAGTATCCTTTTAGTGAACAAGAGCAACGGCAAGTTAAGGTTAAAGTAAAATAAACATATCCAACATGTAGTCAGATTTGGCTCTTCCCTGTTACATTCTCAGAGCACTTTTGTGGAACAGGGCAAAGGCTTTCCCTACTGGTAGGACTCACAGAACCGACTCTCCACTCTCTGGCTTGTGGTATATGCATTCTGCTATCCTTGAGTTTCTTTCACGGGTCTTTCTTTCTCCCCAAATCTCTTTAGTGTCCCACTTAATAGAGGACAGCTGGATTCTCATACCTGATCTGTGTTGTCTTTCATGTAACATCTAGAAAACTTCTCTGTCTACATGTGAAAGAATGATAGTAGAAAAGGTCAATAAACTATTAGTATTATTACGTAAATAGTTTTGACTTGGATATCCCCTAAAGGGTATCAGGGACAGCCTGTCACTATACATCCATTCAGTAACTGCAAGAGACTCATATTTATACAACTCTAAATTTAAGCACTAAACTGTTCCTGAAGCTAATAAATGAGATCTTCATACAAAACACATGGTCATCTAAAATTTTCTTCTTGAAGCCCCAGGCGCTGAAAAATGGTAAGAAGAAAAACTATTTCTAAGAAATAGGTTAAGGGTCTGATGTATCAAACGACTGAAATATTCAGAAGACTTAAATGAAGAAATCCAAATTACAAAGCATCGAGAAGAGTCCAGGGCATACATGGGGTACATTGAGCCTACATGGAGCCTTCCATAGGAAATGTCACCTTTAACATCTAATGATTCAAACATAAGATAACTGGGGTGAACACAGATCATCCAGTCACCTGAAACTTGGGATCAGTCTTTTTTTAAAAATTGAAGTATATATATATATATATATATTTTTTTTTATCCCTCCCCCCCTTTCCCCTTTGTTAACCATAAGTTTGTTTGCAATGTCTCTGAGTCTATTTCTGTTTCGTAAATAAGTTAATTTGCATCATTTTTTAAAGATTCCACGTATAAGTGATATCATATGATATTTGTCTTTCTCTATCTGACTTACTTCACTTAGTTTGATAATGTCTAGGTGCATCTGTGTTGCTGCAAATGGCATTATTTCATTCAATTTTATGGCTGAGTAATATTCATATATATATATATATATCACATCTTATGTATCATATGTATCATATATGTGTGTGTGTATATATATCACATCTTCTTTATTTCTTATTCATCTGTCGATGGACATTTAAGTTGCTTCCATGTCTTGGCTATTGGAAATAGTGCTGCTATGGACATGGGGGTGCATGTATCTTTTTGAACTAGAGTTTTCGCCTTTTCTGGATATATGCCCTGGAGTGAAATTGCTGGATCATATGGCAACTCTATTTTTATTTTTTTAAGGAACCTCCATTCTTTTCTCGATAATGGTTGCACTGATTTACATTCCCACCAACAGTGTAGGAGGGTTCCCTTTTCTCCACGTTCTCTCCAGTATTTATTATTTGTAGACTTTCTGATGATGGCTGTTCTGATTGGTATGAGAGCAGAATTTGCATTTCTCTAATAATTAGCAGTGTTGAGCATCTCTTAATGTGACTGTTGCCCATATGTATGTCTTCTTTGGAGGAATGTCTATTTAGGTCTTCTGTTCATTTTTTGATTGGGTTGTTTTTTTTCTTGATATTGAACTGTATGAGCTGTTTGTATATTTTGGAAATTAATCTGGTCTTACATTTAGGTCTTTAATCCACTTTGTGTTTAATTTTGTATATGGTTTTAGAGAATGTTTTAATTTTGTTCTTTTACACATGTAGCTGTCCAGTTTTCCCAGCACCACTAATTGAAGAGACTGTCTTTTCTCCGTTGTATATTCTTGCCTCCTTTGTCATATGTTAACTTATCGTAAGTGCATGCGTTTATTTCTGGGCTTTCAAACCATACTGTTTTGATTGCTGTAGCTTTCTAGTACAGTCTGAAGTGAGGGAGCATGATTCCTCCAGCTCTGTTCTTCTTTCTCAAGATTGTTTTGCCTATTTGGGACTTTCTGTGTTTCCATACAAATTTAAAATTTTTTGTCCTAGTTCTGTGAAAAATGCCATTGGTAATTTGATAGGGATTGCATTGAATCTGTAGATTGCCTTGGATAGTATGGTCATTTTAACAATATTGATTCTTCTAATCCATGAACACGGTATATCTTTCCATCTGTTTTTGTTGTCTTGATTTGCTTCATTATAGTTTTCAGAGTACAGGTCTTTTGCCTCCTTAGGTAGGTTTATTCCTAGATATTTTATTCTTTTTGCTGCGATGGTTGGGATCAGTCTTGAATACTACTTTTCCATTTAATTAATTACCAAACCATCTTGTAAATATTTCTTGTTTCTTTCTTCTCTTCACTACTAATAGGCACTTATCATTTCTAAACTGGATTTTTGCAAGCCCAGATATGTGATATGCCTGACTCTGGTCTCCTAATAAATCTGTTCTCAGTAGACACAGAGTTTTCTGTCTGAGGGCAAATCTAAATACACTTCAAACCCTTTAATGGCTCCCCATTGCCTATAGGATCAACTCCAGTTGTTATAATGGAAAGAGCATAGTTTGATGTCAGAGAGATGACTGGATGAATCCTAAGTTGATTTGAGACCTCAGGGAAATCACTGTCTGTACTTCTATTCCATGGAACATATGGTGTAATGGGAGATATAGACCATTCCAGTTAGTGGGGGTGGGGTGGGAAGGTGGTAAAATGGGAGAAGGATTATGAGAGCACCTAGTAAGGACATCTAACTCAAACTTGAAAGAGGAAGAAAAGCATTTTGGAGTAAGTGCATCTAATTGAAGATCTGAAGGGAGAAGTTTGTTGGGTTTTGTTGGTTAATGGAAAAGGAGGTGGTGGAAACAGAGCAGAGCAATTCTCTGCAGAAGTAGAGGGAAAGGGATGCATTAATTAAAACTTGACTGTAAGGAACAAGGCCTTCTGGTTTTTTTATAGATAAGAAAGTAAGAGAGAATACATTCCTTTCAAGAAATTGAAAGTGGTGTCATAATAATATGCTGGGAGTGGTATAAGATAAAACTGGAGAAATAAGTAGGGTATTAGACCACAGAGGATTATAAAATCTGTTAAGAAGTATATATTTGATTCTGACAGGGGGCTAATTTAGGGGGCTAATTTAGGATTTACGCGAGGAGAAATAGGAGGTCTGCGTTGTAGAATCTTCACTCTGGCTATAGTGTTGAGGAGTCATCAAACAAGGACCATAATGAAAGTAAAGTAGGGAGAAGTTTCTGCAGTTGGTGGCCTGGACAAGGGTAATAGTGGTAGAGATAGAGAAAAGAAGATGGACTGAAGAACCGTTTCAGAGAAATTATTCATAGTACTTAGCAATTGGATGTGTGGGGTGAGGAAGAAGAAAGAATCAAAGCAGCACAGATTTCTCATATAAGCCACAGTGGGTGCAGGTGGCACCTCTCCCTGGCCTAGGGGATTTGAGAGCAGGAACAGATTTGGGGCAGGAAGCTAATGGACAGGTAGAGTTTGAGTTGCCTCTGACAACCTTGGTGGGCCTATTTAGTAGGCAGTTGGATATCCAGGTCGGGGGTCAGGAGGAAGATCAGGACTGATGATGAAAACTTGGTTCTTCTCGGTGGATTGTGCTCTAAAGGCAAGTCACTAAGGGAGAATGTATAGAAAGAGCAGACAAGCAGGCTGCAATCCCACAAAAGAGCTTTCATCATTTGCAAAATGGGAATGCAAATTTCCAGGACCAATGGGAAAAATACGCAAGCTAACACACGTAGGAGTACCTTGCAGAACACTTGGCTCACAGTAAGGGCTCAATAAATATTTTATTGAATGAATAAATGAATCATTCAACAAAAGCGTACACCTAATTTACTAATTTCCTTGTAGAGGTTAAGCAAAGTGAAAGTTAGTTTGCCATCTCTGAGAAAATTTTATGAAGAAAATGTAGGTTATGCCCATGCAAAAAGATGCTTGCTCTTATCAGCAGAGCCAAGACTTATAAGGGGCAAGGCATTTGCTTTTTCTTAGACAAGAAAGTCACATTTATTAGCACTGGGTCAGCTATTTAAAACTGACCTCTGTTTGATCTTGACATTTACAAGCAAAAGGAAGTCTTCAGTTATGTAACAGGCCAGAAGTCCACACATCCCGCCTGTAACAACAATGACAACAGAAGCCCATTTGTCATTGTGCTCAACTTTACTCAGAACAACACATCTCTTCACCAGCTTGTATTCTTTCCTTACATTCTCTGAGGTTCCCAGTTGGTGTGCAACAATCCAGTAAGATGGTTAAAATTGACAACTGCTTAGATAGGAGGGTGTGTGTGTGTGTGTGTTAAGAGGGAACTCTTCTGCAATAAAATAAACTAGAACCAAATTCTTTAACAAAATTCTCAATTGCTTGGTTTCATGGTGATTAGGAAACGCATTCCAAGTCAAACAAGCTGCTTGTGATTTTGTGGCATTAAAGTAGACTTCCAAATGGATTGGAAAACAAAAACTCATTCACAGAAACTCATGATTTCAGATTGGCATATCAAGCATAATTTCTGAGCGTTTGCAGAAATGAATACTCCTACCAAGGGCACATTACTTATTTCAAATAAACTTGACATCAAGGGATCCACTGTTGTATTTAAACAATGGAAAAAGAACCAGAACATTTTTGGTGGCAATCTCAATATGTATCAAATCACTTTTAACTACTCACGCACATATTCAGCATCTAAAAATTTGCTGGAGATCTATATTCTTTCTATTCCTAAACTTAAAGAAAACGTAGATTGAACACTAAGACGCAAATAATGGGAGTTTATTTTAGAGGCTTAGGTACAAAATGATGAATAACTTTTGGTTATTAGAGTCAAACATACTAGTCTTTTGTCTTTCTGGTTTTCTGCTTACTTTTCTCAGTCTTAAAGTTAAAAGATCAGTTAGAAGCTTTGTTCAATCGCCAGAAACTATTGCATATGTCAGAGGGGTTCATGATAGTTCTCACACTGAGAGAAAGTATTGGTAAAGGACCCAGAAGACTGACTCTAAATTCCAGCTCAAAAATTCACCTGAGATTTACAACCAGCAATAACTGCTGAAAGTCATTCCATTATAGAGCATTGCAATTGAATTGAGAGTCCATAGAGTCATGCATCTATGAGTAATTGATTTTTGACAAGGCTTTCAAGACCATTCAATGGGGAAAAATCGTCTCTTCAACAAATAGTTCTAGGAAAACTGGATATTTACATGCAAAAGAACCTTGACCAGACAAAGCACTACATGCAACAGTATGGTGAAGGGGTTGGATGACAAAGCAGATATTTGCTAACCTAATATCCATTCTCCCCTTCTTAGTTAAAAAACAAACAAACAAAAAAACCCTTATACTCTTGGGGTGACCATGTGTCCAGTTAAAAATCCAAATTTCCTAGCCCCCATGATATTAACCATGTAATGTAAGAATTCATTAGGTGAGTTTTGGAGAAAAGCTCTTCAAAGAGGCTGCTCAGCTGGCAGTTGTCCATCCCTATTTTGCACTTGCCTTTTTCATCTTCATGCTATTTGACTTCATGAATGGCTGCAGCTGCAGGTACCTCTTGGACCCTGAGGATGGAAGCTATGTTTGTGAATGCATGGAGACCAAGCCCAGGCCTCCGAGAGCTGCAGAGCTCCTGAGCCTACTCTGGGCTCCCTGTGTCCAGACTTACTCGATTACTTGTTTAGGCCACTCTTATTTGGGTTGTTGTTTTATGTACCCAAGATTAATCCTCACTGATTCACTTAGTTACTGTGGAGCTGAGGGGCACAAAGCAAGAGTGATGGTTCTTCTTCACCATTTGGTTTGAGTTAAGGCTGGAAATTCACTTCAGTGAGAGTGGGAACTTGTTAGAAATGTACATTCTTGACCTCCACCCCAGATGGACTGAATCATACACTCTGGGGGTGGGACCCAGCAATCTGTCTAACAAGCCTCTAGGTTCCAGTTTGGGAACCAGGGTGAGTTCTTTTTGTTCAGTGCTGCTTGAGTAGGAAACTTCTTTAAATGACTTTGACCTATGACCACACGTTCTTAAGAACAAGGTCTTTGAATTTTAAAAATACTTATGTTCTAATATCAGCCTCACTGTTTATTAACTGTATGACCTTGGGAAAATGGCTTAACATTTTTGAGTCTCATTTTCCTCATGGGGATTATAATAATAGTGCCCCTAATAGGGTTCTTGTGTGGATCAAATGAAACATCTGTCAATCGAAGCACAGTACCTGGAACACTATAGATGCTTAATGAAAGTCAGTTTCTCTACTCTGCCTGCCATTGGCAATACACTGCAGGGGTCTGGTACCAGGCCTGAATCCCTGTAGGATGTGAACTTAGCCACCACCCCACTACACCCCCTTTCATGCTTTGTCTCCATTATTGCTTCTGCTATTCTTTAAGATGGAAAAGAACCTTAGGGAGATCCCAGGGGAAAAAAGAAAGGGAAAGGAATCGTCTTGGAATATAACATAATTGGTCCAGTTCAGTAAAGAGTGAGGATACAGTAAGCTGCTGTTACTAGTTTTATTTGGGGCTTTCGGAAATGTCTCTCTCATCAGGTAAGGGAGAAACTATGCCTAACTGGCATATGAGCTATGACTAAGAAGTAAGAAAGAGACTCCCATGTGCTTTTTTCAAAAGTTGAGAAATAAAACTAACATGTTCTTCTCTATTGAAATTTCTGTGCACTTTGAGTGTCACCAATAAATCTCTCTTTATGAAAACAAAAAGGGCAAAATTATTTTTATGCTCCAAAGACCATCAGGGGCCCCTTGCTGTGACTTGTCTATGTCTTATTCCTACCTGGGAAACACAGTTGGTAGAAAAAAAAGATCAAGTTCCCCACCAAGCTTCCCACCTCCTAGCTCCTGCTTCAAATCATGACATCTCTTTCACAGCTAGCGTATATGCCACACTTAATATATAACTAATGTTTTGCTAGGTATGGTCTCCGAAAGACGCCTGAAGCTAATTCTGACTATGTAATTGTTACTGGATTCACCTCCTTGGTGAGAAAATGACCACAGATTCCCCTCACTCCCCAGTTTCTCCCCCACCCCAAACTCTGAAAAGACCAGATACCAGAGCTGAATGGGCAATTCAGCTCCCAATCTTGGCAAAATCAGAGAATGGGCAGAAGCAGATAGAAGACTTAAGAGATGAAGCAGAAAGAAGGTTAAAGTACTGAAGTCCCTTTACCAAATGAGGAGCTGAGGAAGAAGAGAAGAGAAAGCTGGGTGGTAAAAAAGCCAGCTAGGGCAAGGGAGCTGGGGTGGGAAGGGGACCTTTCCTGGTTGAAAGGCTCTGAGATTGTGAGCACTGGAGAAAAACCACTGTGTTGCAATGTGGATGTCTTTCAAACACTTTGAGAGACATCAGTGGAAAAGGAGACTTACACACACACACACACAAGCCCATGACATACGACTCAGAAAATACAGTTCTGTTATGACCACTAGCAGCGGTAGAGATAAATTAACATTAATCGAGAAACTACTAAGAACCAGGTACGCTCATCTCATTCAATCCTCACTACAACCCTAGGAAACCAATATGTTCACCCTCTTCTGCATAAGACCGCTGTGACTCAGAGAGACTAAGTGAACTGCCCAGGGTCATAAAGCTAGCAAGTCTTGGAGCAGAAACAAAGGCGGAGCTCTCCTGGGTCTGCTGCTGGGAGCCGGGAACCAGAGGCTGGTGATGACTGAGACACACTGGGCCGACACTGCTCCCAGAGGAAACGTCTCAGGAACTGGCCTCCTGCGTCCCTCTGTGCTGGTGGCTTTCTGGATCTGTGCTCCACTGTGACACTGTGGTTTCTCCTGACACTCTCTTAGCACAAAAGCTGTGCAATCTCTTAGCTTGCGTACGGTCATCAACTGCAACCCCTGGAGCCCCTTTCTTTGTCCCCCCCATGTGCACTGGGGATAGAAGCCAGCACACAGGCAAAAACTGCCTTTTTATGAGTTTCCCCTGAAACCTTTTCACTCTTCTTTTTTCTCCTCTTGACTCTTTTCCTTCTTTCCTGTGACTCCTTCTAGTCCTTTCTCTACTACCTAATTTCCAGGCATTTCCCTTCACAGGTCTTAACCTGCAGGAAATATAATCAAGTATTTCCTTTAGCAAAACTTGGCAATGTTTTGAATTATCTACAATTATTACCCAGGAAAAGAGACGGATTCTTATGTTCCTTTCTCACTCTGGCCAGCTGACTTGCTGCAAACTTACTTCTTAGAGCTGTGAACAGCCCAGATTAAAAGTATTAATTGCAAATTATCCTGATGTCATATTTCTTTTATTTTGACACTAGTGGCATGACTGCAGAGAAATAAAGAATAATTGTTAGCTAAGGGAATCCAACAAAGAAGTCTGTGACCTCACAGAGGAAGTGCCACACTCTCCTTATTTCCTCACTAAGTTCCTTCTTTTGCATAGTGAGCCACCAGAGACCTTGCTGGAAGGGACCCTAGAAAGGTTCAATTTAAGTAACCTGAGGCCCAGGATCAACAGGCGTTTAGTGTAGATGAACCCCGAGGCATCTGTCTGGGTTAGTTCTATGTGCATCACTAAGAGGCAGAGCCAGGAGGTAGGAATTCGGCTAATGTCAAAACTTAGCCGTTTCGCAAAGGCAGGACCCACTGGTTGACAATACCATGAGCTTCCATTCCTTAGTTCCAGCACAAATCTTTCTCCTTCACATTTCCTCTCCTTTTCCCACTTGTTTCTAGCCCACCAGGCCAGCCCATCTGACAAAATGATTTGGATTACCAGTGAAAGCCAGCTAGCATTCCCACTGTCTTTGTGACAAATCCTAAATTAATGGTATTTAAAAGAAGCCTGAACTCAGCCATAAAAAGAAACAAAACTATTTGTAGTGAGGTGGATGGACCTAGAGTCTGTCATACAGAGTGAAGTAAGTCAGAAAGAGAAAGACAAATACTGTATGCTAACACATATGTATGGAATTTAAGAAAAAAAATGTCATGAAGGATCTAGGGGTAAGACAGGGATAAAGACACAGACCCACTAGAGAATGGACTTGAGGATATGGGGAGGGGGAAGGGTAAGCTATGACAAAGCGAGAGAGTGGCATGGACATATATACACTACCAAACGTAAAATAGATAGCTAGTGGGAAGCAGCCGCATAGCACAGGGAGATCAGCTCGGTGCTTTGTGACCGCCTAGAGGGGTGGGATAGGGAGGGTGGGAGGGAGGGAGATGCAAGAGGGAGGAGATATGGGGATATGTGTATATGTATAGCTGATTCACTTTGTTATAAAGCAGAAACTAATACACCATTGTAAAGCAATTATACTCCAATAAAGAAGTTTAAAAAAAAAAGAAGCCTTAACATGTATACACGTAAACAGGAAAAAATACTCCTTCACACACACACACACACACACACACACACACACACACACACACACACACATATACATACATATATATCATTGTCTGGACCACTACAGACAGTTTCTCTTTTTGCAAACACAAAGTGGCCTAGCCTGGTAAGGAAGACAGTGGCACCCAGTGGACAAATGTTTGATTGTTTGAGACAGGTGTCCCATTCAGAAATATTCTCCTTTCTTAGCTTTAAGAAAGGCTATTTGCTCCCTTTACCTTTCCCTATCCTTCTGCCATCACATGTTTAAGGCATCTACTGAATTTAAAAATAGTGAGGAGGGGAGTGTCGTTACAGGTTTTATCTCTTCAAAAATAAGACTAAACTGAAACACTGGAGAAAGCAAAAATTTCAGGATTAAATCCTCTGAGAACAGTGTGTATATTTGATTAATCTATTTCAACAGTAACAGCAGAGACAGCCAAATCTAATAAAATATTCAGCTTAATTAAAAATGTAACATTGAAAATGCCTGTAATGTACTTTTCTTCGCACATAATATTCTCCTTTTCCTCACACCATTGCCAACTTCCAATTAAATTGCCTTGGTTATATGCAAATTTGGCAACTCCAGGGGCAATACTTCAGGAAAGTAACATACACAGACCCTGCAACTTAATACTATGCTTCAGTCTATCTGGGAATCATACAAACACCTACTATTTTCACTCTCCAGCCCCTACAGTGATTCTTTTGGTTGTGAGCTACTTGGGTAGAAAAGCTTTGCTTATCTATCTTTCTTCCCTCAAACTGCTAACTAACATCTTACTCTCGGTAGTTACAAAGAAGTTGAGTGAAATCCAGTTTCCATTTTATGTAATTAATCTGCTAAACACTGAAAAGAAGTATCTAATTGTTTGATGTTACATAAAGGGATCATCCAGTTAAGAATCTTAAATATTAGGGGCTGTTTGCGTTGGATAAAAACATTTTATAAAGAACAAAAGGGAAGAGGACTTTTATGGGTGAACTGAATTTTACTGATTTAAATCATTAAAAGACGTTCAGTTACAAAATAAGCATACATCTTCTTAGTGTAACCTAATTCCAGCAAGGGTGCCCTCTTTTAGTTAGCCATTCAAAATTTCTTCCAAGTTTGCATGCTCTGAAATCCTTAGTTTTTATGCTTTGAAATGGTACCTCATGTTTATCATTATATTCTTTGTAATTCAAATTTTGCCACAGTTTGAAGCTTGCTTTTTCTGTTGTTTTAAAGAAAAGATGAGTTGGCAAGCCAGCGTTATGGCACATGGGTGAGATGGAATCTTTCCCCAGTGGGTCTGGGCCTAGGACGTCACACTTTTGTTAATTGACAGAAGGCCCCTGTGACCCCTTGTGTCTATCACATTTAGGTAGTCAGCAATAAACACATCCCAAAGTAAGAGATGTACTTTTTTGGTAAGCTGAAAAAAAAAAAAGAAGGCCATTTGTGCATGTATCCCTACAATACATGTTAAATGTACTTCTTTTTCTCATAACACAAGCACACTTTCCCCCTCGTCTCTGCAAAAATTCTTATAAAATTCTGATGCACTCAACTTTTGCTATACAGACCTTTTTTATTAAGACCTCAAAATTGTTTTTCAAAAGTTTCTAAAAATTTATTTGCAAAATGTCTCAATCCATGACAAATCAATCAATGTTTATAACATCTCAGGGTCTGTGTCCTTTTCCTCCACTGACTGCCACCAACAGTGAGCACTGGTGACCTGTGCTGTGGGAGGACACACACTCCTGGCAGCTTTGCCCTCTGCCAAGCCCCCCTGCCCAGGGGCAAGGGCAACGGTAACAGTAGGATTTGTACCACGTACACTACTGTTTGCAAAGTGTAATTGTGTTGGGAAATGGTCTGAGCTTTTCTGAGAGCCATACTCCGTATCTCTGCAATCGGAGACCTGGTGTGTAGGCAGATGACTTATAAGGCAACCCGACGGCCCGTAGAGGCTACGCTCCACCTATGACTTGCTTTGCTTCTGTGAGTGTCACAGCCCAAGAGGGATGCCAGGATTTGAAAAAGTCTCTTTCTTCACATAATTGGAGAAAGTTGCTCCTGTGTAGTTCCTATAGGTTTTGTCTTACATTGGGGCTTATCTGTTTATAATGCAAATATGTTTCACTTATTCAGAAATCTACTTGCTTAATGATGGCTTTCGTAACTCATGGGCTGTGGCGAATGAAAATCAAAATATAAATCTAAGAGTTTTTTTGTTTTGTTTTGTTTTGTTTTGCGGTATGCGGGCCTCTCACTGTTGTGGCCTCTCCCTTTGCGGAGCACAGGCTCCGGATGCGCAGGCTCAGCGGCCATGGCTCACGGGCCCAGCCGCTCCACGGCATGTGGTATCTTCCTGGACCGGGGCACAAACCAGTGTCCCTTGCATCGGCAGAGGGACTCTCAACCACTGTGCCACCAGGGAAGCCCCATAAAAGGAGTTTTAAAGGCTGAAAAGGTCCATACAGATTAAAGTAATTATTGTTATAACTAAAATGAATGAAATGGGGTGTGTGTGTGTGTGTGTGTGTGTGTGTGTGTGTGTGTGTCATTAGGTACAGAGGTTAAAACATGTAGTTAGATTTTCCTTGCTCTACTGCACACTGAGGAACATATATTTCCAGTCCCGGTGACAGGTATTACCTGTTCGGATAAGACTTTAGCCTTTTCTTCTGCTTCCTTCAGACAAATCTCCAAGGCCTCGAGCTGTGCCAAAGTAAACGCCATCTGTCTGGTTTCCAGGGACTCTTTCTTTAAAACAATAATCAAGTATTACTTTTTGACATGGGTAGTTTCCTGAGTGCATCTCAAACAACTCTGGGGACTAAGGACAGTCTTAATAAACTCACATAAATCATCTCCTTTTCTTCTTCAACATAGCAATAAAACAATGAAATGTTACAAAAACAATAGTGTTATTTAACAATTTAGAGTCTAAAGGCAGAGTAAAAAAAATGCATATTAACGAGCAATGAACAGCTTTAGAAAGGTAGAATAAAATGTCCATGTTGAAATTTGGTTAGTCTGCAACTTTTATTCCTGATACAAACAGAGCTTTTCTTCAAGAGGGTAGAACCAAAATTTCACATTCCCAATAAAAGATGTCATCTAGAATGCCTACATTTTTAACATTCACCTATCTTGGGGGTCATAGTCATTTGAATTCAGAGAAGCTCTTGTTTCCTTTGATTGTCACCTTCTTATCACAAGTTTAATTAAAGCAAAGATACTACATGGTTTAGAGTCAGATCATTCTTCCCCAGAACGTGGCTAATATGACTCAAATCAGCAGATGTGTAGACTTTCCCTCTCAAAATTAAGTTGCTCTTTCTCACGTACAAGCAGAAAAATGTGCAGAGTTGGTATGAGAATATCAGTTACCAGCACTACTGAGACTAGAGCACTTCCTGACTACTCTTTGGCCATTGAGACAATTAATTAATAAAGACACAGCAATATGAAAACTTCAAAGGAAAACCTCATATGTGCTAGGATTATGATGTTCCTATAGCTTCCTGGGATGTGTCCTGTCTTCTTGTGAAAGTTCAGGCTGCTGCAGCTGCTTCCAATTAACCCCACAGGAAAAAAAGAACTGTGTTCCTACATATTAAAAAAAAAAGAACAAAAAAAACACCCTGCTGCTTTATTTCCCCTTTGGTTTAGGAGCCCACCAATTTTATACATATGTGCATTTCCTGACGATACAATAGAGCCATCTGGTGGTAAATGAACCAGCCATAAAAACAAAGCATTTATTCAGTTCCTATAATTGTTCATGCCATCCTTTGAACCTTAGGACCCTGGCAAGGACCTCTGATATAAATAAATGTTGCTCTGTTCAAAAACAGCATGGCTTCTAAGTCACACATGGCTGCATAATCTCCCCGAGGTCAGCCTTTGGGGGGTGAACATCTTGGGTTAGAACAGTGATATCTGGGATGAACAAATGACCCTCAGCCTCCCATATATGATTCCAATAATCTCAACAGTCAGTCCAAAATATCTCAAAACAAAAGCCTCAAAACAAAATTCTTGTGTATTTATATTTACAGGTAGTTTATGCTACAAAACATTTTATGCATAAAGGAGAAATTGTCAAAAGTCCAAACTTTTCCAAAGAGATTAAGGATCCCTGATCTAGATTGCTATTTCCAGGGGGAATCTTCTTGTCCGGTGTTTGACTTTGGGGGAGTTTTTAAAAGTAGACCCAACAAGATCATCTAATCTATTTCTCTAGGTCTTTTTCTCCAAACACCCCTAATTTTCCCTGACAAGAAGGACAACCATTTCCAGTAAGACAAAAGCATTGCAAGTCAAAGCCAAATGAAGCAGGCTTGACTGGAGACTGTTATTAAATAACATAGAACTTTTTGTACAGGTAGATTTAAGAAATCATCATGTGTTATAGAACAAGGAGTGTCCTGAGCAAACTGTGAGGAATACAAAGCCTGTCTCCACCTTTACCCCAGCTGTCACTCCCCACTCCCTGACTTGCCTTTCTGTCCCCCTCTCCTTTAAGGGGAAGAGCCATGAATGTATCTACGCTGGAGTAAAAATGGCCTAAACAAAGTCAAGCACTTTTTAATAGGAGACAACCTCCATTAACCAAAGGACTACAGATTAAATCAAGAGTAATCTCGCAGGTAAGTAAATACCTGGCGCTGGAAGTTTTGGAGGTAGGTGTGTGTTTTCAGGGACTCTAAACATTTAAGTGTAGTCAGTCCTTGCCCCAGTTTTGCAGGGTGCAGTGGTACGAGAGCAGAAAGTTAGGATTTATACCATGAAGTTCATTTTCCCTCAGGCACATGTGGACACACAGTACATAAAGTGATTTATGTTTCTTATGAACATGAAACTGTCTTGGTGGTTAAAGTAATGGATGAGTGAATTATATTAATCAAAACTGAAAACATATGATATATATAGGTGTTTGGGGATTGAACCTGTGTCTGTGGATTTCCAAATGGTAAATTCCAGCACTTCAAGTGGGTATTCCAGTTTTTAACTTCTACTCTTTGTCCTAAAATTTTCTACCTAAATATCCATCAGTAATCTAAGTGCATGTATCCAAGATAACCAAGATGATCAACGTAAAAGAATATTACAGAATATAAATAATTCTATAAACTTTTTGGTTACAGTAAAGACACTAGATTACTATGCATGTGTGTTAAAGTTGACAGTCTACTAATTGACAAACCTTATGGAAAATTGTAACAATAGATTTTCTTTTAGATGCAATGTTTCCTCATTTGAGAATCTGGAGGAAAATCTACTCTTTGTTCTAATTTAATTTTTCTTATTTCTCTAACCCATCTCAGTACCTTTTCATTGTCCCCTTCCTTACTTTTAAGTCATTATGTCTTTGTCTTACAATGACCTTGCTCTTTCTAAGCCAAACAAATCCCTTCCGCCCTTCAGGACTGGTTCAAGGTCTCTGATTCATCCAAATCATCCACATCCCTCTGAATCCACGTGCGGCACTTAGAAAGGCACCTGAACGCAGAGGCTAGACTGGGCACTGCACTGAGCGTTTAGTAGGAGCTCAATAAAGAGTTGTTGATTGATTGAAGGCTCAGCAGTCAGAGAAGGAGACTGCACCAGATACAGCGGTCCTTCATGCTGAGAGGCTGTAACAGTGACTCCTTTGAACAAATACTTCCCCTGCATCCAGCTTAGAACACTGACAAGGATCAGAGCCCCAGAGAAAGTCCGCTTGCCAAGGCCAGTGGCCAGACAGCGTAGCAGAGGGCAAGGAGGTGGCCATGGGGTTGGGTGATGACGGCAGGGCTGATGTGAGGATTAAATGACGTAAATCAGGTAAATGCTTGGACAGATGAAGTGCTCAATTAATATTATTTTGAATAATTCTATTCTCCTAATTCCTTTAAGGAGAATCATTTGATATTAAAACTTTCTAACTTATTTTTAAACCCTAGTAAAAGAAAGTTCCCATAGAGGCCCTTTTGTAACAGCAAACGATCAAACCACAGCAGTGGGAAATTCAGTCAAGTATGCAATTAGAACAAAGTTAATATGTTAAATATGTGGGTGCATTTCTTTAAAAGAAAGATTGCTAAATAATGATGTGGTTATGGCAAATTCCACCTTTACACAAGAGCAATTTGACGTGAGTCAGTTTAAGACAATTAAATGTTTCTAGCAGTCTGGAGCATCTATCGTGCAGGGTTCCAGCAGCAGCCCCTGCCCCATAGTGCGGTAACTTCCTGCCAGATAAAACACGCTTTCAACACATTTTGCAACAAACTTCCTGCTTGATGTCTCCTCTATTTATTACCGTGGTCCATTCCTCTTTCCCAGTGCTTGACAAGCGCCGAAGACCCTAAACTTCCCTACCCCTCTACGACCTGCTCATATTGCCCACGCTAGCCCCCCACCTCAGCCCCTTACCTGCGGGCAGAGTTTTTCCATTCCTCCCTCAGTCTCTGGTGATCAGAATTCATTTTACAATGGAAAGTTCGTCACTCTCATGTCCTTCTGTGCTTAGCATTTGCAATAGTTTCTTAGGTTAAATTGCCAATTTCTATTTAGGCAACAATTTAACAACTCAGTTCTCTTGATTCCAGTCCATTCAAGTGAAAACAGTATCCCTCTGTGTTTGGGGTTGTGTCATTAATCACTAAATAAGATATTTAAATTCAAAACTTGAACAAACTACAACTATTGTTAAAGCCCAGTGGAAAGGGTTTCTAAGTAGAAAGTGCCCATCAATATGACCCTGAAAGGGATGGTCATGGGAGGATGATAGATGAGCACTGACTAAGGGGAACTCTGCTTGGCTTCTGGAAGGACACGTTCCTTACCTGACCTGAGTCTCACTGACTGTGTGTCTTGGGCTATGTGACTTTGGGGCTTCACTTCTCGGGGCCTCAGTTTTTTCATCTTTAAATGAAGAATACACTGGTCAGGTTCCAGAAGAAAACAGATGGTCATTCCAAAGGAGTGATTGAGGGCAGTTTGATGAAGGGAAGAGCATGGGTACGGTTATGGAAGCCAACAAAGGATGGTGAGACACACCCTGAGTGCAAAGATGCTTTTTTGCCTTACCTGGACCTGAAGAGATAGGGGGAGAGGTAATAGGAGAGCATTGTCACAGGATCTAGAAAGAGAGCTTGGGAGAGGGCCATCCTATAAACCGAGACCTTGGGCAGAGAAGTACAGCTGCTGCCAGCCTGTGCCCAGGCAGTAGTGGTTGATGGACCAGTGGAATAAATAGCCTGACCCTCTCCTTTCACCCGCTGTACTTCTGTCTATATCTTCCTCGGGCTGAACCCAATGAGAGATCAGAGGGCAAGAGAGCTTCAACAGGAAGTGCAGAGAGACCAGCTCCCTCGAAAAGAGCAGAGTGGGGGAAGGGTGGAGGGTGGATAATGGAGGGGGCAACAAAGATATCTCAGGCCAAAGGGGTTTAATGCTATTAGTGGTTCCCAAGTGCCAGCCCATAGATCAGTGTTGGTTTGTGATAACATTTTCACCAGTCAGCAAGAAAATGATAAAAGCTAACTTTTGAAAAGGACATTGTGAATTTTTCATGAAGCCAAATTTATTCCATTTAGATGACTGTCCTTTATTTTGAGCTTATGATCATTCTATATATTTTGGTGTTAAAAGGATGTTTATTTAACAAATGATGGTGATAGTACATGGGAATTATTGTGTTTTACTGTTTCTTCTTGAAAAAAATTGAAAAATTGGCAGTCTTACAAAAACTAACCCTAATGATTTTTTGATGGAAATTTTTACTAGTTTATGAAATCTGAAAGTATAGAGACCCTCTATCTAAGTGATCTCTGTTAAATTATACATTAACTGTTTTGTCAGGTGGCTATTCCAGAGCTATATTCCCTGAATTCCACTGGACTAAGTCCAAGATGGACCTGAATTCAGTATCAAGTTGTTTTAGCACAGTTCCAAGATACAGTTATTCTAGGAAAAAACCCACACTTGTAAAGGTCAACCTTTTACCCTGTGAAAGATTTAACTCCTTTTCCATTTCTATAGCACCACCGATAGAACAAACGAAAAAGGTATTTGAAAGGAATTGTTAACTCAGATTTTAATTTATAAAAAGATTGTTGCCGTGGAAGTTAAAGAAAGAGAAATGGCCCTGTGACATATGACAGCTTCATAAATAACTTTAAATAATGGCTTACCTGAAACTCTTAACAGGCCAAGTCATTTTAGTTCAAATCAAAGCAATTCAGTTCATTTAAATTCAAAAAATAGTAAGGGCTCACTATTTGCCAGGTACTGTGCTAAGCAATGGAGAAATAAATAGTAACCAGACATACAGGATTAATACCCTCACCAGATTCTCAGTTTAGAATTTCTCTCCAATACAAAAACCCTAGGATTTAGTTTTATGTAAAAATCAAAGGAATGTCAAGAGTTTGGTGGTTAATTTAGTATTTTTATTCTCATTCATAAAATATTGCTCTGTGCTTTGGGGCCTTGTTCTTTTCTCTTTAATGAGGATTCTGGTAGATGTTAGAAGGAGGTAAGAGGCAGTCCTAACCTGTTTTCAAATATTCCAGATCTATCTCAAACAATATTGATTTATAAGTCCTTACAGACTGTGAACCAATAGTATAAGAGGAGAAAAGGACCTAGTAAATTGTTTG
The DNA here is from genome assembly GCF_964341445.2 of Mesoplodon mirus. Classification (NCBI taxonomy): domain Eukaryota; kingdom Metazoa; phylum Chordata; class Mammalia; order Artiodactyla; family Ziphiidae; genus Mesoplodon; species Mesoplodon mirus. The sequence goes on from NC_138980.1 coordinate 78,424,397, forward strand.
TACCTTCCATCATTTCAGTCAAAGTTAACAGTAAAACAGGGACTGGGTTAGAGGACACCTGAATTTGGGGTCATGTTATATTACAGAATTTGTTCTGTGACTTAAAATAGCCCTCCAGCGTTTTGATTTTATGGGTGGATTTCTTAACACTTTGGGCATCACAAATCTCTTGGACTACCTGATGATATATGTCGATTCTCTTACTAGGAAAAAAATGCCCATGTACATGCTTGTGTACACACACACACACACACACACACACACACACAATAAGCACAAATGCACACTATTTTGCCTATACTTTCAGGGTGCTTAAGTGTTTTTCTCAGGGCTATTCATGTAGCCCAAATTATGAATTCCTTGTTTAGAGGGAATAGTGTATTCCAGTACCTTTAGTTTTTATTCTAAAATAAAAGACCAAATATTAATGAATGAGAGTATTAATCTGTTCTTGGATGAACAAACGAATAATCTTCTCTTCCTAGAGTCACGCTCCAAACTCAAAAGAAACAAAATGGCTCTTCCTTCTGGACAGTAGAGCAAATAACATACCTTCCCAGGGAAGCCTGGTTCTTGTAACTGAACTACACAGCAACCAGTGCTAACCCATCCTGCTGACAGTGAAGTAAAGATTTTAACAATGAGAATATATTTCTTTCATAATAAAACAAGGGAAAGGACATAGCAAGGTAATTTGCTATTAAAAAATAATTTTTATTTTTTATGTATAAATCATGATTTACTTCTTGTACCCGAGTTCATTATAAACATCCAAATAAAGATTTTCATAGCAAGGAAGAGATGACAAGAGAGGTTGGGTAGGCAGCTAACAGGGTCTGCCACAAACAGCATAAATAACTGATAACCTTTTTCAATTTATTTGCCATTGATGTGAAGCTCTTTACACTGGGGGTAAGTAAGCTTTTCACAGAGCTTTCATGTGATTTATCCTGTACTTAAATTTTTTTTCCCCATTTTTTATTGTCAGAGGAAAAAAGCATTTTTTTGACATCAGAGATGACACTAGCAATTAAGCATTAGTAACGACTTCATTTCTTCAGATGATCTCTTTGAAACTCTAGGGCTAAAGTCAGCAGCTTTTTGTACATTGTCTTATTTTGTCATTTTTTCTGTACCGGCAGTATGGGTCCATGAATATTGTGTTTTCTGCTTGCTGAATATCTGCAGATTGATCTTCCCCAATAAATCAATTTAGACTGGGTTAGTTCTAAAATCACTGGGAGCAGGGAGAGTAACTTTGAATTAGACAGTGTTGGATGTTTCTAAAACAAAAACAAGTAGCGCTTGGTACTTCCTGTGGTTCTTGGTTAATCATCAAGTTGTATGCCAAATATCTTGAGAACTGTGACTGGCCTTTGATTATTCCTCATTGATTACCACTTACATTAGAATTACTGAATGTATTTCAGATGTTTGCAGGTATTAAAATGTTATATATTATGTGATTTTATGAACAATTTGTCTTATGTGTTATCCGTGCTATAGGCATCTATCAAAACGTTGGTAGTATGTTTCCAGAGATGTTAAAACAGAATTTTCCCCTCTGTGAATACCCTGACCCATTGTTCTAATTGCTTCAATGTTTGTAACATTTGCTGCTTTTTTTTTATTAATTAATTAATTTTTTTAAAAAATTGGAGTATAGTTGATTTACAATGTTGTGTTAGTTTCAGGTGTACAGAAAAGTGAATCAGTTATACATATACATATATCCACTCTTTTTTAGGTTCTTTTCCCATATAGGTCATACAGAGTATTGAGAAGAGTTCCCTGTGCTATACAGGAGGGCCTTTATTAGTTATAGATTCTATATACAGTACTATGTATATGTCAATCCCAGTCTCCCAATTTATCCCTCCCCTCCTCCTTCCCCCCAACACCAGTAACCATAAGTTTATTTTCTACATCTTTGACTCTATTTCTATTTTGTAAATAAGTTCATTTGTATCATTTTTAGATTCACATACAAGCGATATCATATGATATTTGTCTTTCTCTGTCTGATTTACTTCACTCAGTATGACAATCTCTAGGTCCATCCATGTTGCTGCAAATGACATTATTTTGTTCGTTTTTATGGCTGAATAATATTCCATTGTATATATGTACCACATCTTCTTTATCCATTCCTCTGCCAATGGACATTTAAGTTGCTTCCATGTCCTGCCTATTGTAAATAGTGCTACAATGAATATTTATGTGCATGTATCTTTTCGAATTATGGTTTTCTGTGGATATGTGCCCAGGAGTGGGATTGCAGGATCATATAGTAGTTCTATTTTTCATTTTTTAAGGAACCTCCATACTGTTCTCCATAATGGTTGTACCAATTTACATTCCCACCAATGGTGTAGGAGGGTTCCCTTTTCTCCACACCCTCTCCAACATTTATTGTTTGTAGATTTTTTGATAATGGCCATTCTGACTAGTGTGTGGTTATACCTCATTGTAGTTTTGATTTGCATTTCTCTAATAATTAATGATATTGAGCATCTTTTCATGTGCTTTTTGGCCATCTGTATGTCTTCTTTGGAGAGTTGTCTATTTAGATCTTCTGTCCGTATTTTGATTGGGTTGTTTGTTTCTTTGATATTGAGCTGTATGAGCTCTTTGTGTATTTTGGAGATTAATCCCTTGTCAGTCGCTTCTTTTGCAAATGTTTTCTCCCATTCTGTGGGTTGTCTTTTCATTTTGTTTATGGTTTCCTTTGCTGTGCAGAAGCTTTTAAGTTTAATTAGGTCCCAGAAAAAATGATTTTTATTGTCTACAAAAATAAAGGAGAAGATGAAATGGGGACTTATTATTTAATAGATAGGTGTTGAGCTTAAGCTTTGCAAAATGAAAACCTTCTGGAGATTAGTTGCAGAAAAATGTGAACATGCCTTACACTACTGAACTACAAATTAAAAATGGTTAAAATGGTCAATTTTACGTTACACATATTTTACCACAATTAAAAATTTTTAAATAACTTATAAAACAAATGTATAGAGCAGATAAATTATGGAGTGAAGGAATTAGTCAATACTAAAATTAATTCAACTACTCTACCTATGCGTCACAGGACTGCTGTGAGAAAGAATTTAAAAAAAAGATTGCACATAATAAAAACTATAAAGTTTAAGAAAAGGAAAAAATATAGTAAGGTAATCTTACTGAAGGGAAAGATTTTGATTCCTTTAATTTAAAAAAAATTCAAAAAATACTAGTTGTTTTAAATTAAATTTTGATTTAGTGGGACATATAATAATGCAAAGACTTTCCCTGCTTATAAAGTTAATGCTTTGTATAACTGAGTTTTTTGTGACAGGATTACTTATTTTCTCCACATCATTTATAAGTTTAGATTTTGAATACTTTGGCATGTTGACCAACAATGTTTTCATTCTCCCATTGTATCCCAGTATTTTAGTTAATGCACATGCCTGTAGGAAGAGGGATTTTCAGGTTAGCTTATGAGTAAGGTGATGGAATTTTACTGCCCAAATTGAAGTTTTTCAAACTTAGTTTTGTGAATAAATTTTTGCTATTCTGTGTGTAATAAACAACAAATGATTTATGATTGACATTGTTCAAAGTGAAAGTAATTTTTTGTCTGCCAGTGAATTTTAGGCTCCAAATAAGAAAACTTCTAAAAAAGTCCAAAAATTTAACCATAATGATAAAAACTTAAAGACTCTAATGATGCTGTTCCCAAAACCTAGCAGGGAAGTCCTTAGTTGAACTTGATGTTCCATGAGAAACATTTTCCATGATCAATCTCCCCTTCCCCCAACCCAGCCTGACATTTGCTCAGACTGCCCTCTTTACCAAGATCTGAAAGAGAAATGTGTTATGCATCTTTCTGGATCAGATAAAAGTTCAGCCACAATTTCCATAGTACATTCCAATGTGATAAGGTAAGCGCAGGACAGATGAGAGAGCTCTTTTTTGCTGTAAATTTCCACTTCTTTTAAGGTCTCCCAGTCAAAATATTACTAAGAGGCATGGCCAAAGTATCAGAGAAGATGGCAAAGCTTACTCAGTGGGACTCAGTTTTCTCGCCTGTGAAATGAGAAGATCATTACTTCTAATTCATCTTGCACTCTGCGGTGGCCATTTGTCATGCTATGTCTTTCCCTGTTTGCAGTATTTCCCATCTCATTAATCCCATCTCTCTGAAGTATAAACCAGGAACTCCTTTTTCAGCCTCCTTTGCACCACGTCGTAGGCATGTGATTTAGCCTCCCCCAATCAGACACACCAGCCTAAGAATTCAGTATAAATTAGAGTGATATGAAAAAGGTGCCAAATAGAATGGAATCTGGCCAGGTCGACAGGGTCATTCTGTTTTCAGAGGATGCAGTGACAGAAGACTTAGAAGTAACCTCTCATACTCAGGGGTAGTAGTAGGGCTGTGATGCCTTTGCCCTGTGGTGGCAATAATAGGTCCTCCACTAGGGAAGGGAAGCTGAGTATAGTCTCCAAGACTGATGCTCTGACTCTCCTAGGGATCCTCTGAAATCCATTTTCTCCTTAATACTAACTGGAATGGGTTCTTTTGGTTTCAAATGCAAATCTGACTGATTATTACTTGTTGTTCATGTGACTTTAAGCAAGTAGTTTAATTATCCTGAGCCTCTACTTCCTCCCCTCTACAAATGGAAGAAATGCTAACTCATTGAGGGTTGCTGTGGTGATTAAATGTGGTCATGCAGAAAAATGCTGAGCATAATGCCTGACCCACAGAAGAAAGTTTGTTTGTTTTTAATCCTCTTTTAAAACTCTAGATTTTATGTGACTGTGGTGTAGCTTCTGGGAGCTCACAGCTTTGGAAAGAGCCTGAGCTCTTGATCATAAGGACCAGAAACTCTTAGAATCTCTGGTGGCCTTGGCATCATGCAGCCACACCTAGCCTGGTTACTCCTTGTTGGAAAAGTAAATCATTAAGCATAAGAGCAAAAATTCAAAACTGGAGTAGTAGGAGAGGGCACAGCCTGTACCCTCTTCTGCCTGCTGAATAGGGTTTATACTTGGTCTGCTCCATTTCTTCTTTTTCTTGACTTTCTTGGTAGATGTGGTTTTTGGGGCTTCTGAGATGAAAGGGGGGAGATTAAAGAAGAGCAAAAGGGGTGTGGACTAGGGCTAAAGGAAAAAGTTTTCCAAAGAACTTTTGAGGAGAAAACTTCAGAAAAGCTGTCATGTGAAATAGATGCTTATGGAAAAGGAAAGAAGGACTTTTAAAAAATGGATCTCTGAAATTTTTCCTCACATACTGCTTAATTAGTGAAATTTAACCCTCAGTATACCATCAGAGTTTATCGGACCTGAATGTAGTTTTGAGTTTCTTTTTCTGAGCCATTCTCTTCATAAAAATCTATATTTCATGGCTTTTATTCTTTCTTAGAGGTCTTACAAAGTACATATATATATATATATATATATATATATATATGTATATATACATATTTTTTCTTTTAAATAGAATAAAATTCATTCTATCTTATAATTATCATACAGATCCATTGGAGCCTTTTGTATAATCCAAGATATATTCTGGGATCTCAGTGATCTTGTTTTCCCTATATTTGAAATATGTTGCTACTTAATCATCCTAGGAATTATTTTTATCATTATTCATTGAGTATTTCCAACTATGACTTAGCAAAATTAATAATCATCCTTCAGTTTCTTATTGTGTTGTCAAAAGCATGATGTCACTTTTCAAGGTACAAAAGGGGAGATACCATTTTTTAAATTTGCTTTATTTTAATTTTTTAAATTTTGAAACAAATAACACACTTAGAGAGCAGCTGGAATACAGAGAACTTTTTCTTTTTCCATGTGAGTTATGTTGTGCCCTTTTGCCCCATCACCCTGAACCTCTCAGTGTCTGTCTCCTACAGAGAGGGACTCTTTGCTACACCATCACAGCATGGCCTTCAGTCACTCCACCCCATCTCCTTCCCTTCCTCCTCACAACACGGGCTCCACTAGTGAAACATCTTTTTTTTTTTTTTTTTTGACAAAACGTCATTTTTATAGCACATTTTTTCTTTCATTAATGTAGTTTTTTTTTTCATCCATAATGCCCAAAGACAAGAAAATTGGCAGAGGCATACATTTCACAATTCTTAGACAAATCAGAAAGTGAATGTGAACAGTAACATTCTTGACCAGCCTGGTCCAATGCAGTAGCCACCAGCCATGTGTGGTCTTGAGTATTTGAAATGTGGTTGGTTTGAATTGAGACATGTTGTAAGTATAAAATAGATAAGAGATTTTGAAGACTTAGTACAACAATATATGAGAATATGAGAGATCTCAATATATTTTTGTACTGATTACATATTAGTGACAATATTTTGAATATATTAGTATAGATAAGATATATTATTACAATTTACTTTTATTTGTTTATTTAAAATTTTTAATGTGGCTACTATATAATTTTAAATTACATTTATGGCTTTTAAATTACATATTTCTGTTCAACAGTGCAGCTCTAAGTGGTGGAATTAATCATGTAAGTGAAATAGACTATGCATCTTCAGGCCATGACTACCGAGAGACTTAGATGAATGTCCTCAAAGTCATGAATCAGTAAGTGAAAAACATACCTCTAAGGACAAAAAAGGAAATAGAGTATTCTCATACAAGACAGGCTATATCACACAGAATTTTGTGACAAGAACCTGGACTTTCCTCTTTTGTTAAGGGGATGTGTGACAGCATTCTGCCATATTTTATAACATTTATGTGCCAAAAGTTTTACTTGGTAACAAATAGATTTGCTGCGTTTAAATTCTGATCAAAATTTCTAACGAGGTTCTTCTTTTAAAACTATGTCTTTATTCTTCTGTAAATTATTTGGAACTGATTTTAAAAATAAAAAATTTAGGTGGGTTTATTTAATTCAGGTAGTCAATGATGATGACTATTTTCCTAGTATACTAAGGGTTAAGAACTTGAGTAATTTGAAAGTTACCTTATGGGTACTAGACTGCTTGTTGGTTTGTTTGTTTTTACCACAAAGCAGTTCTGAGATTAGACCATTTAGATCTCAGCATTACATGTTAAGCAGTCACAAAGAAAGGTATTATGGGAGACTTTTTGTATATTTTCGGTAACGTGATTATCAGAAAAGAATGTAAGAACACATTTGAAGGCACAAGGCCAAATGCTGCTTTATTCAGAAGGAGAAAAATTAATAGGATTCAGAATATAGTCACCACCATGGACACAGATATTTCTTTTTTAAGAAAGATTCCAAGTAGAAATAGCCCCTAGGGAAAGCAGACTGTTCTAGAATTTATAACATTTTCCTTAGGCATTTGAGGCAGGCAAAACAGGGCTTACTCCTTGCCAAAGAATGTTTCTGAACTACATTTAATTTTAAAATATTTTACAATTTAATCTTTGTTTGCACTAAATATCTGATTCAAGAGAATTTTCTTCCCTAACTGAAAAATGTGTCCAGCTCTTCAATAACAAACACATGAGAATCTCTCACATATTGACTGAGTGCCTTTCATATGTAAGGTCCAGAGCTAAATCCTGGAGATAAAGGTGAATTCATCAAATTCCCAACCCTCCAGGAACTCATAATGTGAAAAAGGTTGAGAAAGGGAGGAGAGATGTTCAGATAAGTGGACTTCAATATTATAAGGATGAGAGAGGAGAAGGGGAAAAAAGACATGTATTGAGCATCATCACTAGGCCATGACTTTTCAATATATTATGTCCCTCAAATTCAGACAATATAAAAGGTATAAAAATGGAAGCGAAAATCATCCAGAATCCTACCACCCAGAGATTGCCACATGTCACTATGGACTGAATGTGTGTGTTCCAGGTGCCCTCAAATTCATACGTTGAATCTCTAACTCCCAATGTGATAGTATTAGGAGATGGAGCCTCTGGGAGGTCATTAGATTTAGATGAAGTCAGCAGGGTGGTGTCCTTATGATGAGATTAATGACCTTATAAGAAGAAACCAGAGAGCTCTCTCCTTGTGTCACCTTCTCTCCCTCCCCCTCCCTTCCTCCCTCCCTTCCTTCCTTCACCCTTTCACCCATGTGAGGATATAGCAGCAAGGCAACCATCTGCAAGCCAGGACCCAATCATGCTAGCATCTGATCTCTGACTTTCCCACCTCCAGAACTGTGAGCAAACAATGTCTGTTTTTTAAGCCACCCAGTCTGTGGTATTTTGTTATGGCAGCCTGAGCAGACTAGGACACTATATTTGGTGTATAATCTTCTAGACTTGTGTGTGTGTACCTGAAGATGCATAACATATAAAACATTGATTCATACTATACATGGTTATATATGGTTAAATTATGATCATTTTCAGTTAACAGTATATCATAGGTAACTATATTTGAATAATAATGAATGTCATTTTCCACAAATTGTAATTTTAAAAATTACCATAACTTTCAATGGTCACAATAAATTTTACTATGTGTATATGCAATTTTCCATACTATTGAACAACCCTGTAATAAGCATATTTATGCATCTTTGTGGACTTGTTTTTTATTAATATAAATGGAAAAAGTGGGTACTGGATTTTAAAGAATATATACTTGATACATATTTAAGATTACATCCCCCAAATTCACCCTCCCACCACAGTACATGAGAATCAGACTTTTCTTACACCCTTGCCAATAATGATGTTTTCAATACTTTTTATATCTGTCAAAATTACAGGTAAACATGATATCTAAGTTTTAAAATTTTTTATTTCTTTGCTTTCTATTTGGACATCTTATTGGATACTTGCAAGCTTGGACATCTTATTGGATATTTGCATGTCCTCTTATAAATTGTAATTTGTGTCCTTTGTCCATTTTCGATTTAAGGGCTAATCTTTTCCTCATCAATTTATATGAGACCTTAATATACAAAGGACATTATGTTGTAATAGATGCTATAAATATGTTCTAATACTTACTTTGAATATTTATAAATTCTTCCTATATGGGTTGGAATAGTGGTACGTTTTCTTATGAGATATAGAATTTCCAGAGACTCAATTATCTTTTCATCTTTGTGCATTAATGCATAACTTTGTTCAAGAAGAGAGTGAAATTTTTGAAGAAGTAAACTCTAATCAAAAGTTGGAGAAAGCTCCATTTCTCTGAACCTTTGTTTCTTACACATTTACTCTATCAGAAGAATTAAAAGCAAAATAGGTCATCTTGTCTAACTGCTTATGAAGGATCATCTTCTAAAGGACACTTTCTAGTTCTTTGGCCAATCTTATTTTAAACAGCTAAGATCTTTTCTATGGCCTCTGTTCTCAAGTTAACTAGAACTTATTATTAAAATGAGAAATTCTGGAGGTAATCTTTTTATTTTGTATCTATCTATACCTTTTGCTTTCTTTGGTTTAATTATTTTCCATTTTTATACTTAATCTTATATTGCTGTAATCTTTGTCCATCAATACATTTCTGAAAATTCTACTAGGTACATGGTACGATTTCACTTGCCCAGTCCTTTGAAGTTCTTTTTGGCCACGCGACTTCTTTGACCAATGAAAAAGAAGGAAAAGTGGTGTGTGTAACTTCTGGGCTGAGCACTCTCTGTGCAATGGGCCCCTCCTCTCACTGCTGCCTGCCCCGGATTGCAGAAGTGCACTCCCAGGTGAAGCTTCCATCCAGAATAACTCATTGGTAACTATTTACCATAGTAAATAGTTTATTAGTAACTATGACTAAGTAACTGATTACTAACATCATTAGTAACTATGATGAATAGAGTCCCTCTGCCTCCCATCTTGGATGGGTATTGTGAAGAAGAAATAAATTACTCAGAAAAATAAAATATTAAGATAATCCATTAGCCAATTACAATGGATAACCTTCCAAAATGTTAATGAAGTTTTGACCTTTCTTGATAGTAGCCAAAGGAAAAAATATATTTCTCACCAGTGATTCCATCGCTACTACCTTTCTATGTACAGCTTGACCTGAACTCTCTGTTGAAGTTGTTGCTTATAGAATTTACACTATTAAACTAGGTGAACTTTGAGATGATTGTATAGGGACAACAGTGGGATGGGAGCAGGCAAGCATTATGTTGGATCAGCCCCTCATTTATGACAAGATCTCAATATGAAAGTAGTTATATGAGAGGTTGAACAATGTGTAGAAACTCCAACTAACATCTCAAGTCCCAACATCTGGGGAGATAACATTACCTGCCCAGATACAGTAATGTTTGTAATGTTAGATATTATCTAGATAACTAGCAGATGTCTCTAGAAGTAAAGTTTCAATTTCTATACTATTCATGTTCTTTTGTGGAAAAAAATTTTAGATTGAATAAATGAACGTTACAACTTTTTTTTTTTTTTTTGGTTGCATTGGGTCCTCGTTGCTACTCGTGGGCCCCCTCCAGCTATGGCAAGCGGGGGCCACTCTTCACCACGGTGTGCGGGCCGCTCACTGCAGTGTCTTCTCCTGTTGCAGAGCACGGGCCCTAGGCGCACGGGCTTCAGTAGTTGTGGCACGCAGGCCCAGCAGCTGCGGCTCGCGGGCTCCAGAGCGCAGTCTCAATAGCTGTGGCACACGGGCCTAGCTGCTCCGCAGCATGTGGGATCCTCCCGGACCAGGGCTGGAACCCATGTCCCCTGCATTGGCAGGTGGACTTCCAACCACTGCGCCACCAGGGGAGTCTTTTGTCTTGCCCTCAGTGACAGCACAATGGCTGCTTTGCATTTCTTATGAATTTCCATTCCCAAAACCTCATTCATTCAGTTAGACCTATTCTGATTTTGTTATTCTATGGGGTTAGAGTCCCTGGGACACAGACTGAGAGATCTGGCTACAGAGGGCTTACTGGAAATGGTTCTTGGGGGCAACACCTATAAAGGAAGGAAAGAAACAGGAATGCAACAGCAGCCTCAGCCTATTCCATAGGGGAGCTCTGGAGCTGGGCTGGCTCTTCAGAATTGTCCTCAAAGGAAGGGGGCCAGGTTTTGCAGCCCTGCATCAACCAGTTATTGGATGCAGGTTGATCCCATGGAGGGGGATGACTTTGGGGCAATGGAGTGCCTTCATCGGAGGGAAATGTCTGGTGATAGGCTCAGCTGTTAGTCATCATCAGGCAAAATTAACTCAAAGTAAATCATAGATCTAAATGTATAAACCTAAAACGATAAAACTTCTGGAGGGAAAAAGAAAATATTTGTGATCTTGGACAAAGATTTCTTAGATCATATAGCAAAAGCATGATCCATGGCAGTGCAACTTGATAAATTAGACTTCATCAGAATTAATAATTTTTGCTCTTCTAAAGACACTATTGAGCGAATGAAAAGACTAACCATAGACTGGAGAAAATACCTGCAAAACACACATGAACTCTCAAAACCCAATGATAAGAAACAAACAGTACAACTTAAAAACGGACAAAACCTTTCAATAGATACCTCACCAAATGAGATATAAGGATGGCAAATAAACAGATGAAAATGTGCTCAAACACCATTAGTTATTAAGGAAATGCAAATTGAAATTGCCATGAGATACCACCACACATATTAGAATGGCTAAATTTAAAAGGCTGACCTTGGAGAGAATGTGGATGAACTAAAACTTTCATACACTGCTGGTGGGAATGTAAAATGATACTATGACTTTGGAAAATAGTTTGACAGTTTTTAAGAAAGTTAAAAATACACCTACCATGTGATTCAGCCATTTCATTCTTAGGTATTTACCCAAGAGAAAAGAAAGCATATGTCCATACAAAGATTTGTACATGAATATTTATAGCAGCTTTATTTGTAAAGAGTCAAAAACTGGAAATAACCTAAATGTCAGCGTGTGGAGGCATAAACAAACTGGTACATTCAGTTCAGCAGGATACTGTTTAGCAATAAAAATGAATTATTTATACACACTAAAACATGGGTGAATGTCAAGATAATTTTACTGAGTGACAGACATCAGTAAAAGGGGTACATACTGTATGACTTTGTTTATATGAAGCTCAAGGAAATGCAAAATAATATATATAATGACATGAAACAGATTGTGCTTCCTTGGAAATGAAGTGGGAAGAAGTGGGTGAGAGGGATTACAAAGGAGCGTGAGAAACTTCTGGGAGTGATGGAAAGTTTCATTATCTTGACTGTGATGTCAGTTTCATGTGTGTACACATATGTCAAAACCCATCAAGTTGTACACCTTAAATTTGTCACGTATGCTTAAGGAAAGGAGAGGAGAGGAGAGTGAGAAAGGAAGGATGGAAGGGAGGGAGAGAGGGAGAGAGGGAGGAAAGAAGAAAGGAAAAGAAAGAAAAGAAACAAAATCCAAAACAAAAAGTCCTGAGATATTTCTTACCTATTAGAGTGGCAAAATAAATAACCTATTTCTTACAACAGCAACAAATCTTTATATTTAAATATACACAGAAATGTAATTCTATATTGATCTCACTTTAAGATAAATAGGAACATCTCCTTTAAATCATTTAAAATGTTCATTTAAAGCACAAGTGATATATTAACAACTGTAATTCACTAATGATTTGAAAGTTTGCTCATCAAAGGGAAGAATCTTTTGAAAGCCATTTCAGAATGCTAAAATTTAGAAATATCAGAAATGTGACCAAATATACGCTTCCTGAAAAAATAATACTATATTATACCAAGTACTAGAAGAACATAAGTTATATAATTTGACACAATTTAAGGCATTGCTTGCCTTTCCCAGTTTATCAAATGTAATATTTTTTAGCTAATTTAAGGTTGTTTTATAAAGCTGACTTCCTATATAGTGTGCTATGAGTTTGACCTTACAAATTAAAATTTTAAAGTGCTTTAATATTTTTGGCACTTAAAATAATAATTCTTTAATGAAGCCATCACTGAATTACAACTTAAACACTAAATGGCTTATAAGGTTTTATAACAAGCCTAGTTTTGCAATGTGTGAAATACTTCACACATATTCTAGCATTAATGAATTCATACCCACACTCTCATTTTTGGATGTGCCACTCCACATAACCAAAGATCATCTGGTGTTTTTACATCATTCATTTTCTATTTGTCACAGTTCTCAGGAATAGTTCAACGGGAGAAACCCTGAGCCAGGTATCCAGTTCAGGTCACGCCTCCTTGCGATAGAACTTTTATTTCCTAAACAGTTTCAAATGAGATGATTTATAAGCACTGGCTGTTCACTGTCTGAGGATGTTAAAATGGAGCAAAGGCAACTGTTCAAATAATATTCTAATCCTCTAAAGGTATAAGGTCCAGATAAACAGGGACAACCTGGCACCTGAAAAGTGGATCTAAGTAAATTCTCACTGGATTATATCCCATAAGGTTCTTACTCTGTAGTCAGCACATGACTCATTCATCACTCAACAGCTGGACTCTCCCTCAATCTCCCTGACTCTAAATTTCTTAATTTCTAATGTAGCAATAATAGAAATAATAATATTTATGGAGGAGGAGGAGGAAGCAGAAGAGAGGGAAGGAGGGAGAGGAGGAGGAAAAAGTATCCATAAAACAGTGATGATTCTTAGAAACCACCGCCATCTGCTGCTATAAGGATTCAGAGGGACAGTATCTCTCAGTCACCTAGTCCATTTGTTCTATTTCAAATGCCATTTTGGTATCAGGGACTTTCAGGGACATAGAGATGAATAAAGGCTCGAAGAATGCACAGTTTACTGGGAGAGTCGAAACGTTAAGGTATTATTCAGAGACTGGATGCCACAAAGGTGGAGCGTATTTCATTCTGCTTGGGTGGTCGATATCCTCACAGAATTGAAGAGATTTTTATCCTTGATCCCAATCTTCTCTGACAGAACTCACCACAGCTATTTAAAAGAGGCATCTGAGGGCTTCCCTGGTGGCACAGTGGTTGAGAGTCCGCCTGCCGATGCAGGGGACACAGGTTCGTGCCCCGGTCCAGGAAGATCCCACATGCCACGGAGCGACTGGGCCCGTGTGCCATGGCCGCTGAGCCTGCATGTCTGGAGCATGTGCTCCGCAACAGGAGAGGCCACAACAGTGAGAGGCCCGCGTACCGCAAAAAAATAAATAAATAAATAAATAAAAATAAAAGAGGCATCTGAGATCCACCTGCAATTGGGTTCCTCATGGTATGGAGCAGAATCTGTTCTGCTGAGTGACCAGTCTTTCAGTTTCAAGACTTAAAAGGGGTCGTGGGGTGAGAAGGCAGCACTAATCATGACTATCCTATGGCCTTCAGGGCCCTAATCCTAACCTCTACCTCGAGCTAAATGCATTCTTTTAGAAATGTAAGAATTCAGTAACTAGAGCAGAACAAGTTACTTCAAGCCCCAGGACTCCCACCTATGTGAAATGTAAATTGAAAGGAGATAGATTCTGGACTCCAGGAAGCTAATTGGGAGCCCTAGGCAGAAATCCTAAATGTAGTAATTGACACCTTGTCCTTTTCAGTGTCTTAGGCAGCCAGGGAGAGGGTTACCTCTAGGGCACTAATTGATTAGCATTGTTAGAGGAAAGGCAGTAAACCGAGACTGGTGAGCTGAAGTCTCCCTTTTCCAAAACTCCAATTTTTTTTTTTTTTTTTTTTTAGCGGTAGCGGGCCTCGCACTGTTGTGGCCTCTCCCGTTGCGGAGCACAGGCTCCGGACGAGCAGGCTCAGCGGCCATGGCTCACGGGCCCAGCCGCTCTGTGGCATGTGGGATCTTCCCGGACCTGGGGCACACACCCGTGTCCCCTGCATCGGCAGGCGGACTCTCAACCACTGAGCCACCAGGGAAGCCCCAAAACTCCAATTTAACTACTAGCTCAAGTGTTCCAACTAACCAGAGAAAACATGTTTTCATATAGTGCCAGTGAAGGACACTCTTTCTTTGGCCAACAGAATCGTAAGTAGATCCACTATATAAAACAAAAACTCACTGAAAAAAAAGTTATATAATATTAAACTATCACTAGAGTTAGAAAACAAAATTTTAATTAAAATTATATTCTACTAATCTAAGTTGGTTTCCCTTTGATTTATACTTCTTCAACAAAAACCCTCCTCCTGAAAATTATTGTTTGTCTGAGATATATGTCCAGTCTGTCTGGGGCCAGATTAAATGAACTCTTAGAAAAGAGATGTTAACCTTGAACAAAAATAATTGTGTGGAAGTGAGATTCTGAATATGCACCTTACTAGATCAAATGTTCTTAGCTGGTGATGTGGGGGTAGGATCAGAGTAGAAAAGCAGAATGCTGAATCTAGAAAGAAATAGAGAAATCAAAAGGTGAGGTCCCATGGTCCACAGGGGAGCCTGGTTGAACTGAATCAATTCCGAGTAGCTATATACCTATACACTTGTAGATATGTTCACAACCATTTTCACATCCCAAACATCTTATTTGAAGTAGACTATTAAAGTCTCATCCTCATTCTATGAAGGAAAAACAAGGCTCAGAGAGTTTAAATGACTTGTGTATCATCACACAGCTTGCAGGTGGCAAACTTGGGCCTCATTCCTAGTCCTACAGTCTTTCTTCTATACCACACTGCCTCTACATTAAAGCTGAAAAAGTTGTTCTAGAAATGTCTATGGGTGGAGACTAGGGGATACTTACTAAAACTGAATCGAAGGCATATAGAGAGCTTAATTTTTTCTTTTTAAAGGGAAATTCTCAAACTTACATAAAAGTAGATAACTAGTATAATGAGCCTCCATGAACCTATCACCCAGCTTCAACACTTGTCACCAACCTACCCTGTTGTCACCTGAGGCCTCAAGAGGGACTAGTGGCTTTTGTAGAAAGGACCCAGCTGTCCCAGGATGACTTGAAAGAGAATGAGCTGAGAATATCGGGAATAGACTGTGATTTAAACCCAAGCCTAAACAAACCAAATAAGATGAGTTACCCAATCTATATCATGTCTGAATTCCAGAATCTCCTCATATACAGGCAAATACTTTGACGTAACCCAGGATGTCTGCAGTAGTGTAGGGCCACAGAGAGCAGTGTGGGATCACAAGTACAAATGGGGACAGGCACCCCACACCAACTTCCCTCCTGCCCAGCAGCATCCCTTCGTTGGCATTCTGGCCACTTTACCTCCTTCTACTTGAAAAAGAACATTCTATGTTTTATTTTTTAAATGTTTACTAGTAAAATGTGAAAGTGAAACTATATTAGGAAAATATCAACATTAATTAAAGAAGTTACAGTTTCACTAACTGTAATGCTTTTTAAAAAAAGGAAATCATGCAAATTTTGTTTCTTACCGATATTTTGTTCCTTTGTTGTGTATTTGACTCTGAACTTCCAGATGTGGTGCTGAAATAAAGTAAGGGTTCAGAATTCCAAAATTTTATTTCAGATATGCACACACTCATACACACACATACACACCCCACATCAAATAGATCTTTATGCTGTAACATTGAAGATATATTTTCTAAAGCGTTTCCTCCCAATGTCATTTTCTAAACATTTCTAAAGGAAATCAAAACTAGGGAATGTAAACTTTACTTGAAGAAGATAAAATAGCCTTTAAAGGTCCTCTTGAGAGTAAGCAGTCCAAACAGTACAATCTGTTCTGAAAACCTGCAAAATATCTTATTTCAACTAAAAAAAAAAAAAAAAAGGAGAGACAGGAAAGAATATCCTATGAAACAGCAGACTTAGGGAATTCTTTATTTTCTATACTTTTTCTCAATCAATTTCTCTTTCTCTCCTGGATCATTTCCAATAGTTTACAAACATGGTGTTATTTATTGCATCTTGAGCCCTCTTAACCCTTTAGTTTCTGCTTGATTACTCTGACTCCCATTAAAGCAAAACTATATTCTCACTGTCTCTAATTCTTCTTCCTATTTTTTGTTAAAGCCACTCCATTCAGACTCTCACAAGTACCATTCCACAGAAATTGCACTTATTGAATTCACTAGTGAGCTCCACATTACTGTATCCAGTGGTCATGTGTCACAGCTCATCTTACTTAAAACTTTTGACATGATTCAACAGTCCCTCCTTGAAATGCTTTCTTCACTTGGCTCCCAGGACATCCTAAGGTCCCAGGCTTCCTTCCCATCCCACTTGCTGCTCCTTCTCAGTTTCCTTTGATGGTTCTTTCTCCTCTTCCTGAACTCTCAACATTGGCATGCTCCAGGGCTTCCTCTCTTCTCTACTCACATTCACTCCCTTGGTGAACCCCTCCAACTTCAGGGATTTAAATAGTATCAATATGCTGATCACTCCCCAATACATATTTCCAGGGCAGACTTCTGCCTTGAATTCCAGATGCATTCTTTCAGTTGCCTTCCTGACATCTCCACCAGGATGTCTAATGGACATCTCACTTTCAACATTTCTAAAACCTAACTCCTGATTTCTACTCCAAATCTGCTCTACTTGCAGTCTTCCCCATCTCGGTTGATGATGACATCATCCTTCCTGTTGCTCAGGCTAAAACCTTGACCTTCCGTTTTGTCTCAGAACCCAAATCCAATCCAACAGGAAATTCTGGGCTCTGCTATCATAATATATCCAGTACCCAGCCGATTTTCACCACCTTCATTTTTAACGAACTGGTTCAAGCCTCAAGCTACCATCCAGCTCTTACCTGGACTGTTGCATTAACCTCCTAAATGGCTCTCTCTGGTTGCATCTTTGCCCCCTACCTTCTATTTTCAATATACTTCATCCATAAGAAAAATGATGGGACTTCCCTGGTGGCGCAGTGGTTAAGAATCCTCCTGCCAATGCAGGGGACACAGGTTCAGGCCCTGGTCCAGGAAGATTCCCACATGCCACGGAGCAGCTAAGCCCGTGCGCCACAGCTACTGAGCCTGTGATCTAGAGCCTGCAATTTAGAGCTTGCAAGTCACAACTACTGAAGCCCGTGTGACTAGAGCCCATGCCCCGCAATGAAGAGTAGCCCCTGCTCGCTGCAACTAGAGAAAGCCCGCGTGCAGCAACAAGGACCCAACACAGCCAAAAATTAATTAATTAATTAATATAAATAAATAGAAAAATTATTTCACTCCTCTGCTAAAAAATCCAATAAAGGATTCCATTTCACTCAGAATAAAGTCCAAAGCCCATATAAGGACCTACAAGGTCCTACAGATTTCTCTGCCATTCAGCCTTCCCACCAACTGTAGGACTCCATTCCATACCCTTCTTCCCTTCCCAAACACTGGAGTCACACTGGCGTCCTCACTGTGCTTCCATCACCTCTGCCTGGAACACTTCATCCACACTTGTCCACCTGGCTCTTTCCCACTTCCTTCTTTTCTTTGCTCAAATATCCCTTTCTCAGGCATGCCCACCACATGCGCTTCATTTAAAATTGAATTCCTCACTCGTATATACTTTTAAATCACCTTGCTTGATTTTTCTCTGCAGTACTTACCACCTTCTAACATATAATTTACTTGTTTATTATATTTATTATGTTGCCTCCCAACAGAAAATATAAATTCCTTGAAGATAGGGAATTTTTTTCTGCTGTTTTTTTGTTACCCTATCCTTAGCATCTTGAAGAGGGCTAGACTGGTCAGTAAATATTTGTTGAATGAATGACTTAATAAACCTCCAATCTTAGTAAGTCTCATTCTACTGTTACCAACCAATAAGCCTTACTTTACGACACTGGGGTACTTTTATTATTTTCTATTCTACTCTCTCCCTGAGGAGTGTATTATTTTATTCTCATATTTCTGTACATGTCTCTTACTTGAAAAAAATTGAAACCATTTAAAATGTTCACAAAGTAATCAGTGACTCTTCAACAAAATTAATTAAATTCCCACTTAGTGGAAGGACACACTGGGTTTTGAGAGATGTAATTGCTTTTCTTGCATCATACCTAAATCAGCAAAACCTGGTACTTTGGTGCCTTCTACTTGACAGTACCTCTTTATCATGAGATGGAAAACACACTTTTGATCATTACAGTTGCTGGGCAAAACAACAAATGCTTTGAACAAGACAACAACCCTAATAAGTGGGCCCTTTTACCTTCTAACTGATTTTGTCTTCTATCAATGTAACTCACAAAACTGGTATTTTCACTAAATGTACTACCCGCTAGTTCCAGGGAATGTGTTTATCCTTTTCTTAGGTGTTCCCTCTGACTAGAATGTTCATGCTGTCATCTCTGTTTGTTAAAATCTTACCCATTCTTCACACCAGGACTCAAAAACTGACTCCCCTGAAGCCTCTTTGGTCCTACTAGTCAGAACTATTGCTTGCCTCTGTGTCCACAAGCAGTTTTTGGATGTCTGTCTTTTATAGTTCTTATTACATTTCATGATGTGTACAATTATTTGTCTACCTATGTTTTTGCATTTCTCAGTGACACCTCCCAGAAAACAAGGACTATACCTTGTCAAGAAATTAATATTTGGTCACTGAATGAAGCCAAGCAAAAAAAAATTGAGTACAATACATGTGCATATTCAGATGTGCCACAAATAGACAAGAAAAAAGTACTGTTTGTAGCTACCTTCTTTTAATAATGCCTGAAACAAAACTACTAGTTTAAAAGTGAAGGAGCTTTGGCTGCCTGACAATAATATTTAAAGGTCATAAGTCATGGCCTCAGAGTAACCATAGTAACTCAGCATACACAGTATAAGTCATGTTGTACCATAATTAAGGGAACAAAAGCTTTAGAAAGCCTATTAGCCTTGAGAGAAAACAAATTAGAATTAACAAATGTATTTATGAAACGTTTTTATTGCAGTGTTTTCTTCAGGGTTCATAGAAAAGCTGAAACAAATCTTTAAATTTCTTTTGGCAGAGGGTAATGATATGACATATAAGCCTTATAGTTGCTTTTTTTTTTCCAGTATTCAACGAGAACATAAATATTTCCTTCCTTTAAGTGAAATATCTTTATATCTGTTCTCCCAACTTTTTACCCTTTTTTTTATGTTAGAGTTGTAATCAGTCACCAGTCCATGTGAATAAATATTTTAATAAAATTGGTTTGGTTCTATTGAGAACCCAGTTTTTCTAGGAGAGGATTTCCTGGGAAAGTGCTTTGTTTTGTTCCCTAGGTTAATTGCATCCAAGGTCTAACCCTCCCTGGCTTAGACAACATAGGCTCAAGTTCCCATCTGGTTTATATAAACTATGGAGAAGGTCCGTCTCAAGGGCATGAGAAGAGGAGTGGAGAGAAAGTAGGGTAGGCAAACAGATACTTGGGACCAGTTTGTTCCTGCTTAGAACTGAAGGGGCTGAATCGAACCTTCCTAAAGGTGAACCAAGGTTTCATGGTCTTCCACTGTCTCCTTCATCAAAGCCCTGCTCTATGCTTGCACAGAACACTCAGCTCCATATGCCAGGAGAACAGAAACACCAATGATAATTTACAGTGAGAGCAAAGTCCTGCTTTCCACTTGGCTTCCCTGCTGGTGGTACACTGTGCTATTCATTTCAAAGTTGTTAATCACAGGCCATTTTTCCTCTATTTGGTAACATTATGTTCACCAAAAACTTCCTCCTTCGGAAAGATTATTACTCTTTTGAGGGTCACAGGCTCCTTTGCACATAGAAACATTTCTCATAAAATTTGGAGGAATTTGTGAATTTCCCACATCATCTATGGACCATAGACACAAGGTTAAAAATAAATAAAAACAGGCCCACACATTTCATGTAATGAAATTACATTTTAGATCTTAACAAAGCAGAACTACGGTTACATGTGTACATATCACAAGGACACCATTTTCTAGGATACAGCTCTTTCTATAGAAAAGGCAAGGTCATCTCTCATTCAAGGTTTAAAAGAAAATTCTAAATATAAGGTATTTCCACATTTTAAGGGTAAAGGAATATTTTGTCAACATGCAAATTTCCTAGTGATTAACTATATAGATCGATTATAAAGGTGAACTGTACTTCCATATTTGTGGCCAGAGTTGGTTTAGGTTTTTGTTTGGGGATGGTTGGAATGACCTAGCTTCTTCTTGACATTTCATTCCAGTGGTTCTGAAAAAGGGCTGGCTCAGCTCCCCCTTTCCACACCAGTATAATGGTTGGGGTGAGTATGTGATTTTGAGACGAGCAAGTGAGGGTCATTTTATTCATTCAACAAATATTTATTGAACACCTACTGCATGTCAAACCCTGCCCTATGATCTGGGAAGACATCAGTGTTCAAAGAAAGGGATCATTCTCCAGGAAAGGAGAAAAAGTCTGTCTGTTGTTTTCCTCAGACATGAAGGAAAGGTTTTCTTTGAAGCACAGAGTGAAGGCTACTTTATATATAAATTCCCATGAATTCCTTTGGAACAGGAGGAGCTAGGAACTCACCTGCTTCTCTTTGGAGTTTCATACCTTGGGGCCACAGATGTCCTGCTATAACAGTCTCCCATCTCAAATCAGGCCCACTGAGGTACCCTGTCCGTGGGACAGACATTGACTATCCCCATTCCTTAGAGGTTTAGAATCCCTGTTACTGCTCTGCTGTCCCCCGTTGCTAGGCAACCACAATGGCTGTGAAAAGGGCAGTTAACTTCCCAGAGAAAAAAGTTTCAATTACAAAGCCACAGTAACCTCTAAAAACATCTCACAAATCAGATCCAGGCAGGAGTATAGATAAAATATCACTACATATCCATCATTTCTGGAAAATGCATTCAAAGTGGGCCAGAAGCAGTGGTTTTGTGCTCAAACCATGACATGTTTACATACAGAGCCAGTGCTAAGGAAACAATCACACTGTCTGAGAGGGGTGCATTCACAGAAATGGATTGGTTTACAGGCTAGCAGTGGTTTTTGCAGCAGACCACCTCTCCTTGTGATAATCTTCCTTTTCTGGGACCCACAGACCCCAGACAGAAGATCTCACCTGGCCACATCCTAATGAAGGCTTCCTTCTTGAGCCAAGATTGCAGAAGTAATCAATTGTGCTGATTAGCTGGCGATCTGCTCACTGTCACACCTCATCTGCAGCCACTGCTCCTTCTTCCTTATTGTTTGTCCGAAAGACACCAGGCACTTTCTCCCAGACAGTTGCTACATCTCTCCCTGGAAGCATTTGTAGACCCAGGTCAGCTTGTGTTCACTCCACTTCCTGCTGTGGCAGGAAGTGCATATAGGACCTTTGCAGTCTACAGACCAGAATCACTCCTGAGTTTTGATCTCTTATGTCCTGGGCCTACCCAAACCTAATCACACAGCCCATCCCAAAACAAATTAAGTTGGTAGGACAGAAATTTTTCTAATCACAGAGTTTGTTTCTAGGGATGGACCGTATAGACCAAATAGCAGTAATAAGAGTGGGAATAGTTGACACTTATCATTTAAAGAGTGTAATTAGCATTTACTTCTTCAATAGAAATTTAAGTCACCCAGATCCTTGGTAAAACAACCCTATGAGTAAAGTTATGAACTACTGAGCAGCTGGTGTTCTGGGTGGAAAAATCAGCACTAACTAGGTAGGTGTGGAAAGATAAAGATTGGGGTATTAGCCTTGCATCTAAGTAGCAGCCTGTGTGGAATTCAGAAAATCGTCTTACCTCTCTATGACTTCATTTTTCTTTTAATTTATAAAAGACTCACTTGAGTTGTTTCTGTCAGCCCTTCCAGCTTTAATATTCTGTTCCATTTCCTTAGCCCGTCTTATAAAATAACCCACACTGTGGATTATACTTCAGTGCATTTTAGAGGAATGTGCAGATGTTCACTATGTAGTTGGTTCATAACAATTTATGAAAGGAAGGTCATCTCAGTAATGGCTGGTGAAAGGCAGTGTAAGCACTAATTATTTATAATGCTTATTAATCTTATCTTACATCTCACTGATCAAAAAGAGGTGGGGAGATATGGCTGGTACAAAAACAGGCTTTCAAAAAGTCCTTGAAAACAAAGTGACTTTTCCACTATTACTCCTCCTTAAATGAATACTATAGGGAAGGATTTCAGAAGGAGATGGTGAAGAAATTAGCAGATTTATTGAAGACATATTGGTCTATAGAATTTTTGACTGAACAAGCTAAGTAATGAAATAACTGGTACTATCCTTGTGTGATTAAGTTAAAGGAAAGTGCTTATTAATGAAAGTCATTGAAATCATCTTATTTTTAAAAGTTGGTTGTTCCTATAAAAGGGTTTCATCTTCAAGGAAATCATGGAAAAGACTGACAAGTACAGGTTTCTGGTAACTGATTATACTGCTGAACTGAATGAATAAGCATTTTCAGAACTCTAATGGAAAACTGATGAACTCATAAAAGTGCTAACAAAAGATCAAGATAAAAAAAATTAATTACATGGGACTGAGTGAACTGATGAGGATGATTATAATTTTTGTGACTTTCTGTTTGAATAAAAAAAAAAATCCCACAAGGACTCAGAGGCCAAAAATATACAAATCAATTTTCACTGCAAAGTAAAGGAGCTGTTACAGTGCAGGGTTACTGGACTGAATGTCAATATTATGACATAGTATGAGTGTGTTTCATGTTTGGTAATTGCAATCATTGTTGCTTTTGTTGTGTTCATCCATTTACAATGCTTGGTGCCAGTCTATTTACCGCTTGTAAAAATAAAATACAGTGTGTGTGTGAAAAAAAAAAGAAAAAATTGATAGGTGATAAACATTTCTGAGTCTAAATGTAATTTAATGTTAGTATGTCAGTCCACAGTGGAAAGTAAATATAGGATGTGGGTAATGCTGGTGGGTATACAAATAGAATTTTTCTTTAAAAATGGGTGAATCTGATAGTTAACTACAATTAATATTATGTTAGAGTAGACATATTCTGGATTTTCTCCATGGTAGCCATTCTTATTCTAATTACTGGCTTATTTTATGTCTAATCATTAAGTTCATTTTGGTGTTGTGTTGTTTTATGTCTCTCAACTCCCATGACCACACTTGATTGGAAGAGGGATATTAGCAGTTATAATATGGATTAGTGAGTTTTTGTCTAAGGTTTTAGATATTGGGTCTAAAGAAACCTGCAGTTAATCTCATTTATATGGTTAATAAAGTTTTTTTAAAAGTTGAAAAAAATAAAAAATAAAAAGAATATTTAACTCTAATTTCCAATTTTTTTCCTAAAATATTTAATGCAAACTAATACTATGTGAGTTGTCTGTTAGGGAAGAAATTAAATAAAAGTCCTGACTTTCACTAAGGTATAAGCAGGACAACACAAGTGAGATACAATATGATTCCTAAATTTAATTAACTGAGCAAAGCAGGAGCTCAGAGCCAGCAGAAACCATGAAAATGCTAGAGTCAGGGAATGTGAAGCACAATCTTTGAGAGGACATTGTTCTGTAGGGATGCAAAAAAAAACTTAAATATTAAGGCACGGGGCTTCCCTGGTGGCGCAGTGGTTGAGAATCTGCCTGCTAATGCAGGGGACACGGGTTCGAGCCCTGGTCTGGGAGGATCCCACATGCCGCGGAGCAACTAGGCCCGTGAGCCACAACTACTGAGCCTGCGCGTCTGGAGCCTGTGCTCCGCAACAAGAGAGGCCACGATAGTGAGAGGCCCGCGCACCACGATGAAGAGTGGCCCCCGCTTGCCACAACTAGAGAAAGCCCTTGCACAGAAACGAAGACCCAACACAGCAAAAATTAATTAATTAATTAATAAACTCCTACCCCCAACATCTTCTAAAACAAACAAACAAAAAATATTAAGGGACAAAGAGACCATACCTGGCATCTGGTTATAAGTGCAAGACTTCTTTTTTTTTTTTTTTTTTTTCCGGTATGCGGGCCTCTCACTGTTGTGGCCTCTCCCGTTGCGGAGCACAGGCTCCAGACACGCAGGCTCAGTAGTTGTGGCTCACGGGCCTAGTTGCTCTGCGGCATGTGGGATCTTCCCGGACCGGGGCACGAACCCGTGTCCCCTGCACCGGCAGGCGGACTCTCAACCACTGCGCCACCAGGGAAGCCCAAGACTTATGTTTTAAAAGGATTTTCCAAGGTGTTTTAAGGAACTGAGAATCCTGAGATAAAGTTAAATATTGGATATTAGTTCGACTGTCATTTTGCTTCCAAAGGGATGCTAAAATTTAGTTATTTTTTGGTGAAAGTATTCATGTTTTTTTAAATCCAAAATACCTTTATTTGTTCAGAATCAGATGTACTTTTAGAAACAGTGGGAAAAACAGTAATGCTGAATATCTTAGAAAAATGTGAGTCATTCACTAAAAGTGAAAAGATATTAAAAATTTATTTCAGTGGTAAGATTGTAATCTTATTGGAGGAGAATGGTAAGATTGCAGTTAATGTTGGGAATGAGGCTCATAAGACCAAGCCATCGAGTTTGGAAATACCAGCCTGGGACAGTGCAGTCTTGGAATATTTGAAAGTAAATTGTTCCAAACATTCAAATATTTGAAAGTCATCATGAATTTTAGTGATCTGTTCCTCCTGAAAGCAAAAATCCTACTATTGGTAGAATAAAGAAACTGGTTGAAGAATAGCCCATTGCTTAGTTAATACACGTATTATCTGATAATACGTGTATTAACTGATAATATGCGTATTATCAGTTTGTTGATTATACTTCTTAAATCTGAACTTGTTTTGCATTTAATAATTATGGTCAATATAATATTAAATGTTCTCTCAGCTAAAAAAAAAAAAGTTGGGCTGAATTTTTAGAAAAACTACAAATTCCCCTAGTCTAGAGGAAAAGAGGGGGTGTTAAAACAAAACTTCTAGAAATATATATAAATCATTGACATTTCCACCAGTAAAAGTATTTTAAAACAAAAAGAACAAAAAACACTGTGAGCTCATCAGCTCATCAGGGCTCTTAAAGACTACTATGCACAATTTGAAAACTTACCTGTGGTCTGTCAGAAGTGCATCTTTTCTTAGAATCAGAAATCGTATATATGCATATAAGGAGGACTCAAGGTTTATACATACTTTATGTGCTCTCATCCTAATGTTTATCAGGATGCCTTATCAAACTTAGGTCAGACCTGAGATAAGATAAGACCAGAAAGGAAGGTAGAAAAAGAAACATATAATGAGGAGAGAGCAAAACAGAACAGATAGTAGATTTACAATGAAGTAGAATGGCTGAGGAGAGAAGACAAAGCTGCAGTGGAGACTTTTTAGAGTTTGTGCTTGGGAAATAGACCTTTGGCTTTTATCTGTCCACCCACTTTCAATTGTACATTCACTTCTTCAATAAATATTGAAGACCCATTGTGTACCAAGCATGGTGCTAAGCATAAATAAAATTGATACGGTCCCTGTTCTCAGTATCAATTCAGCTGATCAGGTGATCATTCCATCAAGGTTGTCATTCTAGTAGCCATGAATGTTTTATTGCAAAAAGAGCAAATGAAGAAAGTCTTGGATTTCCCAAAGGGTATTCTAACTTAACAGATCCCTAGCACCAAAAAGAATAAATGAATGAAAGCAAACAGAAGTACCTCATAGGTATTCCTCCTGTGGAGGTACCATCCTGTGGAGACAAATGACCACTTTTCACAGAGTTGACCTAGGGAAGTTGACTATGTTTTCATTGTAATGGACAGAAGGTGACAGTGCCCGTGGCTGGGAGTCAGGGTGTGTCTGAGCTATATGGGAGGACAAGAGGAGGTCATGAAGGTGAGAAAAAAACCACAGTAACATCTTACAAACAAGTACATGAATTGCTCATTCCATGAACCTTAACAACCCAAACATTTTTCAACTGATTGCAATGATTTTCCTTCTGTTTCTCTCAAGAATTAGCCAGCTCTCTTGTCATTTTTGTGACCTCTTCCCTGTGTTGCTGATTGCTTGGCACAGTGGGTCTCATTATTTCCAGGCTTCCAGCCTGTTTTAATAGAAAGGGATGTTTATCTGTGTGAGCAGAGAGACTTGCTTACCCCTTGGTCCTAAAGTCTTTTGTCAGGAAACAGGAATAAATTGAAAGCAATTAGCTGATGAGCAGGAATGTAAACTTTTCATTTATGGCTTTTTTATGGCAGGAAGTAAATATTCCTTTTCCCTCCTTACAATTCTGTATTACATGAGCATTTGTCATTTGGAGATCCCAAATAGCCCTAATGTCTCTGTGGGAATTGTCTCTGTCCCCTTGTACTTGGTTTTAGAGGGACAGTAAATTCATGTACTCAGCACCCACCATATAACCCAAGGAGGGACAAACCCTGTCCAGACAAAGGACTGCATAGCATCTGAACTTGGCTATTCACCAACTGGATTCTGGGACTTTGAATCTCAAACAAGTGATATAAGAATAAAAGAAGTAGTTGAAGTTCTAGTTATCCATTTGCTCATTAATTTTTCCACAAATGTTTATTGAGGTTCTGCTACATGACAGGTATTTTTCTAGGTGCTGGTGATATAGTAGTAATAAGGAAGACAAAGTTGCTGCCCTTAGCAACTTCATACTTGAGTTGGTGGAGGCAATAAAAAAATTCAGAAGGTAATTTCAGACAGAAATGAGTGCTGTAAAGAGAATAAAACAAAGATGTACAGCTAGGAGCAGGTGACAGCATAGAACTGAAACTTGAAGGATGGGAAGAAACCAGCCTAGGGACCCTTGCAGGGAAGAGTGTTCTAGCCAGTGGTTTAGTCCCATTGTCATAGAAACATTCTGAGTAGCAGCATGAAAACCTCTCTGACCTCATGTCTTTGTGTGCTCCCCTTCACAGAAAAATGCATCCAAAATTTTGCTTATTTTTCCACCTCTCTTCAGTCTTCTCCAGCCATTCATAGTATCCTCTGGAATGGCTTTCATTCAGGCCACCACCAACTTCCACTTTATCACCTCCCTTCAATAGCTGCATCCTGACCTGAATTTTCCCTATTATGCGTCCTACTTCTTAGTCTCTGGAATGGCCTTGGTTTCTGCCCATTCCTAACCAACCCTAACTGCAACCTCTGCTGATTTCATGAGCCCTTATACTGCCAATTAATTCCATTTTTCTTTTCTTTGCCAGCATTGGTTTCTGTTGCTTTGAACTAAAGTCTAATTCATGCACTTATATTTTTCATATTACTGTTGATTTTTATCGAGGAAACCCAACTGTTCAACCTACAGCACAGTCCTCATTCATTCTTTTGCTTACATTCAGTGCTCTTGTTGAGGACATACTCGTGTTCCTTCTATGATTGACCTACTGTTCATTTATAGTTATTCACTTCTTGAGAGTAAATCATTCATTCATTTAAAAACATTTATTATTATGTATGTTCCTATCACAGTGTAAGCTATTGGAGATAGACATAGTTAAAAACAGTAATGGTTCCAAGACATATTTGTTAGATTGGTACACTTACCAAAAAACTTCTCTTTTAGTTTAATGTATTTTAAAATATTCTTCATGTTTCTCCTAACGCTTTGCTACACTAGGCTCTGTAGACTCTATGTCCTTTATAACTCTAATTGTGTCTCTGTTAAAATTTCTTATAGATTTGTTAGCTGTAAAATTAAATATAATTTATTTAAATATTATATTTTTTAGCTCTTTAATGATTTTTTATACTTCCAATAAAGAATCTAGACTCAAACAAGTAAAACCAAACAAGGTGACAGTAGAGAATCCTAAGAAGCCATTTCTCAGAAAAATCATCTTCTCCACTAGGATTTTTTTCATGGCTCACAGCCAAATGAATGAACATGTTTTGATGAACATTTAATTGGGAAGGACACTTTCAGTTACAAGTAACAGGAAAGGCAACGCACAGTAGTTAACTCATAGGGAATTTGCTGGCTCATGTGAGTAGAAGGTCCAGAGATTAAAGGTTCTTCAAGGTTAATCAGTGATGGTATCAGCACATAGTATCTTTCTATCTTACCATTCTTATATCAACAGTGTTGGCTTCTTCTGAAGGCTTGCTTTCCTCGTGGGCATAGAATGGCTGCCAGTAGTAAATGTGACTGCAGGTGATTTTGTTCATGGCTAGAGACAGAGAAAGAGAGTTGCCTTCCAAAACTTTAGAACAAAAGTCATATGTTTTGTTTTAATTGGGTGATCCTAAATAACTGAATCACTTTGGCTGGGAAAATGTTGATTGACTCAAATCTTAAATATATACCCACCCTCAAACCAACTACTATGGCAACAGAAAAGGATCCATGAGAACCCACCCTTAGGACTGGGGATGGGATCAATGCCATTCAGATCACATGGCCACTACATAGTGAGGAAGGATGAAATATATTTGGGAGGCTTTAACACTAGCCAGTGCAGGCATACGTTTGCACATAATTTGTATATAATTTGCATATGCATTTCTTATTTGACTATTTTATTAGAAATAAGAATGATTATATCTTACAAATACAGGATGTTGCCATATAAGTGCTTTACCTATCTTTTCATGTTATCTAGACTAGAAAAATATTCAGTAAGATTAATTTACTATTACAGTCCTTAAGATCATTATTTCTCTATTTTTGTGTTTTTATTCTTTCTCTTTGAGGTATATACCAGCAGGGGAAACAAAAAGTTAAAGGGTAAGAACACTTAATATTTTTATCTGAAATATAATCTGAGAAGCACTGTTTTAGGTAATACTATGTAGTAAATAAACAGTAACCACGTAGTAGTTTATATATCATTTATTTTCAGAATATAATATTTCTACTTAAAATACATTGTACTCACTAACCCTATTACATTCATGAAATTACCAATCATCTTGGTAGCTATAGATTAGAAATTATTTTGAAATTTTTATGTCTAATGATGTGTTTATTTACTTTGGAAAAGACATCCATTTTAATCTCTCTATCCTGAGAATGATGAAACTTCATCTTTACTGTCATAGAACCAGCAACAAAACAAAACATCTTGATCAGCTCAAAAATTCACTGAAATCTTCCTTCACATTTTAATGTAGTTCATTATTATTCCTTTATTCTTTCTACCATTTATTGACTGCAGTCACTTGATTGAACACTTAGTCTGTGCCAGGCACTGCTGAGCACTGAAAGTGTATGTGTGTGTGTGTGTGTGTTGCTTGTACAATGGACAAGGATTTTGAGAGGTTTCTATACCCTTCCTACATAGAACACTGAAAGAGAGGTCAGAAGATTCAGAGTTGGGATAAGGACAGGAGACAATGGAGATATGAGAAAAATACATGCATTTTCCTTACAAAAGGGCTTATATCAGACCACTGAGTAGCAGGAAAGAGTTCTCAACTCCAATTACCAGAGTCTAAATATGACTGTAAGTCACATCTTCATTATCCTTCACCAAGAAGACAACACTTTGGAACTTGACGTGAATGTGAGTTGAAAGTAAATGACAAGTAGGAAAGACAGTCAGCACCACCTGTACTTATTCAATGCAGGGAACGTTTCGCCATTCTAGAAGTATTCGTCATCATGAAGTATCAGCACAGTGGAGAAACGATTCCTCTTAGAATCTGCCCATTTCAGCACAGGACAGTATTTGTGTGTTTCCTAGACAACATACAAAAATTATTCAAAAATCAGTTAAGCTTAAACAACTAAAAAGTATTGAGAATGTCATATTTATTATTTTAATTTTAAGGAATAAATTTGATCTTGGTGAGGTTAATGTGTGGCTGGCAAAAAATAAGGGAGAAAGTTTAAATAGAGCAACTCAAAAAGGCAAGCAATTTTGTCAGTGTTCTTAGTGTTAATTAGGAACACCCAGTCTATACCACACAGGGAAAAAAATGCTCACAATCTACCAGACACACCTCAACAAGTGAATTATTGCTTGTCCTTGTAAGACTTTGATTATTATTTTATTATTCTATGAGAAAGTTTGTGAGATTCTTTTTTTTTCTGTGATTTTTTTTATTAGTTTCTGCTTTATAACAAAGTGAATCAGTCATACATATACATCTGTTCCCACATCCCTTCCCTCTTGCATCTCCCTCCCTCCCACCCTCCCTATCCCACCCCTCCAGGCGGTCACAAAGCACCGAGCTGATCTCCCTGTGCTATGCGGCTGCTTCCCACTAGCTATCTACCTTACGTTTGGTACTGTATATATGTCCATGCCTCTCTTTCGCTTTGTCACAGCTTACCCTTCCCCCTCCCCATATCCTCAAGTCCATTCTCAAGTAGGTCTGTGTCTTTATTCCTGTTTTACCCCTAGGTTCTTCATGACATTTTTTTTCTTAAATTCCATATATATGTTACCATACGGTATTTGTCTTTCTCTTTCTGACTTACTTCACTCTGTATGACAGACTCTAGGTCTATCCACCTCATTACAAATAGCTCAATTTCATTTCTTTTTATGGCTGAGTAATATTCCATTGTATATATGTGCCACATCTTCTTTATCCATTCATCTGATGATGGACACTTAGGTTGTTTCCCTCTCCGGGCTATTGTGAATAGAGCTGCAATGAACATTTTGGTACATGTCTCTTTTTGAATTATGGTTTTCTCAGGGTATATGCCTAGTAGTGGGATTGCTGGGTCATATGGTAGTTCTATTTGTAGTAGCAATTCAGCAAGAGTGTGGAGTCCCAGAAACTGGTAAGATGGAGCTACCTTACCACTTTCAATATATCACACTTGTTACTCACCATTTGCAAAGGATTATTTTGGCCATTCTGATTTGCCTTAGTGAAAGAAGGTACATGAACTGTAAATCCCAAAATTGGGTAGAAATTATAGGTAAAGGAAAGAAAATAATTCAAGAGAATAAAAAACATAACGAAGTGCCTTAATAAATGTCATTCTTAATTTTAACTACAATTAATATACAATTATTTGCTTTCATCTAAAGACTCTTGTAAAAACACAATAGCTTCTAAATTGGTTTCTAAATTTTAGTTACTAAATGAATTTTGGTGAACTATACTGCAAGTCTAAAACTTAAAAATAAAAAATATAAAGAAATAGCAGTTACATTCCCATGTCTGCTTCTTCAGAAGTATATTGTTTATAAGATTAAAATGCCATATGCATTATTATAAGGATTTACTAGTTGTAATTTATGAGATGACTGTGCCGAGCCTTCCAGGAGCTATCTTTCAATCTGTGCTGCTGAAAACAGACAAAACAAATATTTAACAATGAAATATTTATTGACAATAAGACCAGTTTGTCAAGAGAAAACCATTCTCTATGTAGTAGACATCAGCTCTCCTTTTAATCAAGACACAGTGTGATAAAAGGGAGGCTTTCTGAGGGCGCTCCAAGAACAAATGTATCCTCATGATAGAATGGTTCCCAAAATAAGCTGACACATTTGGCTTCTTCCTGTGGGTATATTGAATTTCCTGAATGATCTTCCTATCATTTCACACATGGCAGATGCAACAGATCAGCAACCAAACAAAACTCCTGCCAGTGGAGGTGGTTGCTCAGTTATCACTATGGGAACTACTTTCATTTGTCTATTAATTTACCTAATGACAATTATTTAAAAGCCCATAAATCTCACATTGAGGTTTCATGAATTTGCTTATGAAGAAAAAAATGAAGCAACAAATCAGACTCCCTTAGTTGAAGCTGGAAATATAAAGGACATCAAAAACACAAATGAGATGACACTGTAGCTTATCCTAGGTTGAAAACCTCTCCTTAAAGTAAAATATTTCCGTGGTTAATTTACAACTTCAGAAATGAGACTGTAAAAGTTAACTAGTAGCTAAACTCTATTTCCTCAAGATTTTTTGTATCTTTCAAAACTTACCTTTAAACGTATATTCAGAAGTTGTTGTGATTTGTTTTTTTTAGCAGAAATGACAGATTTTGCTGGCAAGGAAGTCTTTAAAGTCTATTGAAGTTTGTTATTTTCAAACATTGAAACACTGCATTATTATATTAACTTTAATGTAGTATTGGCTATAGGAGCAAAGTCAAGTTATTTAGTGGGAAACTTGTCACCTTACTGATTGATTTTAAGATTCAAATGTTCAATTACTCCCATTAGATATGTTTTTTAGTTTTTATTAAATATGATATACTAGAAAAATAAGTAATTTACAGAAATTTCTAAGAGAGACTTATCAAAAATATAAAGTTTAAAAAAACTGTTCCGGACCAAAAAAAAGACCATTGTGTTTGCTGCTGGCTCTTTGATACAGAAAAAGCATACAAGAAAAGTATTAATCAGATTGTATAATTTAGTATTACCCCCAACACTAATATTAATGGTACACCAGTGACTGTTCACTGGATACAAAACTGCTAGGTACAACATAGTTAATAAGCCTGGGATAAAAATGATTTTTTTTGGCAAACGTTATGGCACATGATTATGTTTCAAACCACATTAAACATCAATAGTCTATGTGAGGTACTTCATTAAATGTCACTATGTGAAAATTTGAATTTCTACAACAGATAAATTAAAGATTGGTTTATTTGCAATATTAATTATTTATTCACCTCATTAAAAACCTCAGGTTTTTTTAGAGGAGGTCCTTGTGCCCCCTTAACTGTACATAAAGTTTTGTGTATGTAAGGATTTGTGCATTTGGCCAAAAGAAAGGACACAGAGCTGTCCTCGAATTTCTGAAAGACTATATGTTTCAACAAAGTTTAAAAATTATGTTTCTTTAGTGTAATGCCCATCCCTCATTATCAAATGTAATTTGATTTACAAAATATTGATTTAGTTTGTTTTGCCAAAGAAGGTATACCCACATAAGAGAAAAATGCTGCTATAAAATGACAAATATATATGTGTATTGATTATGAGGATGAATGGACTCAGAACCTTAGGAATATCATTAAAATATATCACAACATCTTCATTTTTATACATAATTTAAGAATGCATAAATGATAACAATATAAACAGAACTATCATTTATTGAGATCTTAGACTGTGCAAGACTTAGTTCTATTTACATTATTTCATTTTAATAGTGTGGTGACAGCCATTATGATTATTGCTGTTTCACATATGAAGAAACCAAGACTTGGAGAAGTTAAATAATTTACCCAAGATCTCACAGCTAGTAACTAGAGGGGCTGAAATTCAAATATATGTCTTTTTGTTACTAAAATCTATACTCTTCGCCACTGTGCTATAATATATTTCCTATAGCCCACCACCACTCAAAATGTTATCATGGATATTTTTAGGTTGTGAAGTAGACTACTCTAATTCACCCACTGAATATTTAGAGTCCTGGCAATCACATTTACTTCTGGAAACGGGAGAAGTAGGTACGATTCCCCTTCCCTACATATCAGTGCCTCACATCTTTTCAAGAAAAAATACTGGTTAGTATAACCTCAAACTTCACTTTTTTTTTTGCATTCACTTTCTTTTTGTTTTCTTAACATCTTTATTGGAGTATAATTGCTTTACAGTGGTGTGTTAGTTTCTGCTTTATAACAAAGTAAATCAGCTATACGTATACATACATCCCCATATCTCCTCCCTCTTGCGTCTCCCTCCCAACACCCATCCCACCCTCTAGGTGGTCACTAAGCACCGAGCTGATCTCCCTGGGCTATGAAACTGCCTCCCACTAGCTATCTGTTTTACATTTGGTAGTGTATATAAGTCCATGCCACTCTCTAACTTTGTCCCAGCTTATCCTTCCCCCTCCCCGTGTCCTCAAGTCCATTCTCTATGTCTGCATCTTTATTCTTGTCCTGCTCCTAGGTTCTTCATGATCTTTTTTTTTTTTTTTAATATTCCATATATATGTGCTAGCATACGGTATTTGTTTTTCTCTTTCTGACTTACTTCACTCTGTATGACAGACTCTAGGTCCATCCACCTCAACACAATAACTCAATTTCGTTTCTTTTTATGGCTGAGTAATATTCCATTGTATATATGTGCCACATCTTCTATATCTGTTCATCTGTCGATGGACACTTAGGTTGCTTCCATGGCCTGGGTATTGTAAATAGTGCTGCAGTGAACATTGTGGTACATGACTCTTTCTGAAGTATGGTTTTCTCAGGGTATATGCCCAGAAGGGGGATTGCTGGGTCGTATGGTAGTTCTATTTTTAGTTTTTTAAGGAACTTCCACACTGTTCTCCATAGTGTCTGTATCAATTTACATTCCCACCAACAGTGCAAGAGGGTTCCCTTTTCTCCACACCCTCTCCAGCATTTATTGTTTGTAGATTTTTTGATGATGGCCATTCTGACTGGTGTGAGATGATATCTCATTGTAGTTTTGATTTGCCTTTCTCTAATGATTAATGATGTTGATCATTCTTTCATGTGTTTGTTGACAATCTGTATATCTTCTTTGGAGAAATGTCTATTTAGGTCTTCTGCCCACATTTGCAAATATTTTTTTCCCATTCTGAGGGTTGTCTTTTTGTCTTATTTATGGTTTCCTTTGTTGTGCAAAAGCTTTTAAGTTTCACAAGGTCCCATTTGTTTATTTTTGGTTGTATTTCCATTTCTCTAGGAGGTGGGTCAAAAAGGATCTTGCTGTGATTTATGTCATAGAGTGTTCTGCCTATGTTTTCCTCCAAGAGTTTGATAGTGTCTGGCCTTACATTTAGGTCTTTAATCCATTTTGAGTTTATTTTTGTGTATGGTGTTAGGGAGTGTTCTAATTTCATTCTTTTACATGTAGCTGTCCAGTTTTCCCAGCACCACTTATTGAAGAGGCTGTCTTTTCTCCACTGTATATTCTTGCCTCCTTTATCAAAGATAAGGTGACCATACATGTGTGGGTTTATCTCTGGGCTTTCTATCCTGTTCCATTGATCTATATTTCTGTTTTTGTTCCAGTACCAAACTGTCTTCTTTACTGTAGCTTTGTAGTATATTCTGAAGTCAGGGAGCCTGATTCCTCCAAATCCATTTTTCTTTCTCAAGATTGCTTTGGCTATTCAGGGTCTTTTGTGTTTCCATACAAATTGTGAAATTTTTTGTTCTAGTTCTCTGAAAAATACCAGTGGTAGTTTGATAGGGATTGCATTGAATCTGTAGATTGCTTTGGGTAGTAGAGTCATTTTCACAATGTTGATTCTTCCAATCCAAGAACATGGTATATCTCTCCATCTGTTGGTATCATCTTTAATTTCTTTCATCAATGTCTTATAGTTTTCTGCATATGGATCTTTTGTCTCATTAGGTAGGTTTATTCCTAGGTATTTTTTTCTTTTTGTTGCAGTGGTGAATGGGAGTATTTCCTTAATGTCTCTTTCAGATTTTTCATCATTAGTGTATAGGAATGCAAGAGATTTCTGTGCATTAATTTTGTACCCTGCTACTCTACCCAGTTCATTGATTAGCTCTAGTAGATTGCTGGTAGCATCTTTAGGATTCTCTATGTATAGTATCGTGTCATCTGCAAACAGTGAGTGATAGCTTTACTTCTTTTCTGATTTGGATTCCTTTTATTTCTTTTTCTTCTCTGATTGCTGTGGCTAAAACTTCCAAAACTATGTTGAATAATAGTGGTGAATGTGGACAACCTTGTCTTGTTCCTGATCTTAGTGGAAATGGTTTCGGTTTTTCACCATTGAGGATGATGTTGGCTGTGGGTTTGTCATATATGGCCTTTATTATGTTGAGGTAAATTCCCTCTACATCTACTTTCTAGAGGGCTTTTAGCATAACTCGGTGTTCAATTTTGTCAAAAGCTTTTTCTGCATCTATTCAGATGATCATATGGTTTCTCTCCTTCAGTTTGTTAATATGGTTTATCACATTGATTGATTTGTGTATATGGAAGAATCCTTGCATTCCTGCAGTAAACCCCACTTGATCATGGTGTATGATCCTTTTAATGTGCTGTTGAATTCTGTTTGCTAGTATTTTGTTGAGGATTTTTGCATCTATGTTCATCAGTGATATTGGCCTGTAGTTTTCTTTCTTTGTGACATCCTTGTCTGATTTTGGTATCAGGGTGATGGTGGCCTAGTAGCATGAGTTTGGGAGTGTTCCTCCCTCCAGCACTGTAGATTTTGGTTAGTCAAATAAGGAAATAAATCTTTGGTTGCCATAGCTAATTCTTCACTCATAGTTTATTCTTCATACCTTCAACAATTTTGATCATCTACTATGTGCCAGTCCTTAAGCTAAGTGCTGGGAATGCAACAGTAAATCAGAAACATACTGCACCTGCTCTTACAGCCTAATAAAGACAAATCAAAGAATTTCACTGATGAAGATGTCTCAAAGGTCATAGTCCAGAATTTCCCAATGCCCATTTCATGAATCTGAGAAGCAGATTTTCACCTTCCCTTCTTTACATATATTGTTTGATAGAAGACTCAAATACATTTCTCTCTTCCATCTTGTGATGGGCAAAATTCTAAAACGACCCCCACAATCTTTGCCCCCTGTTGTTACTCCCATGATTGTGTTGTTTTACAACAAAAGGGATTTTGCAGATATAGTTAAGGTTACTAATCAATTGACCTTAAGGTAGAGAAATTATCTGAATGGCCTAACCTAATCATATGAACTCTTTCAGAACAGAGAATTCACCTGCATGCTTACTACACAACCATCAAAATCTTCATATCACATTCATCTCTTGCATCCCATTCAGTTTTTACAAAGTATCCAAATAATATCCTTTAGAGTCAGAGATCCAATTTGGAGTTAAATATTGTTTAGCTGTCACCTCTCTTTAGACTCATTCAACTTGGGACATTTTCTCATGCTTTTCTTGGCTTTTATCATCTTGAAACTTGAAGGTCACAGGCCAGTTATGTCGGAGAATGTCCCTTCATTTGGATTGGTCTGGTTTTTCTTCATGACGGTTGTGCATATTGGAGAAATGAAACTGTTTTCTTCTCACTGATTACTTTAAAATACCATACAATTTCCACTTTTATGATTACTAGTGTCGTTAATTTTGATAACAAGGTGGTGTCTGCCAAGATCCTCCATCGTAAAGTATTTTTCTTCCCTTTGTAATTAATAAATATTTTGTAGGAAGGTAATTTGAGACTATGTAAATATCTCATTCCTTACCAAACTTTAAATTTATTTGTGTGTAATAATTGTATCAGTATGGACTCATGAGTTTCTATTTTATTCATTGTTTTATAATATGCTACTCTTATTACTTATTTTAATACTCAAATTGCCAGAAATTTGTCAAATGGAACTTCTTTTTTTAATTTTATTTTTTTATACGTCAGGTTATTAGTTATCTATTTTATACATATTAGTGTATATATGTCAATCCCACTCTCCCAATTCATCCCACCACCATGCACCCCCCCCCAGCTTTCCCCCCTTGGTGTCCATACATTTGTTCTCTACATCTGCGTCTCTATTTCTGCCTTGCAAACTAGTTCATGTATACCATTTTTCTAGTTTCCACATATATGCATTAATATAGGATATTTGTTTTCTCTTTCCGACTTACTTCACTCTGTATGACAGTCTCTAGGTCCGCCCATGTCTCTACAAATGACCCACTTTTGTGCCTTTTTATGGCTGAGTAATATTCTGTTGTATACATGTACCACATCTTCTTTATCCATTCGTCTGTTGGTGGGCATTTAGGTTGCTTCCATTACCTGGCTTCTTTTTTTTTTTTTTAAACATCTTTATTGGAGTATAATTGCGTTACAATGGTGTGTTAGTTTTTGCTTTATAACAAAGTGAGTCAGCTATACATATACATATATCCCCATATCTCCTCCCTCTTGTATCCTGGCTTCTTAAAGCTGGCTTTGCAGCAGTGTTATTTTGACAGGACCCCCTCTATACTCTGAGCACTTCCTTACCTTCTGACAGCGAGATTTATTTGCCTCATCTTGTACTTTCCCATCCCTAGCCCTGGAATTGGCCATTTTTCCAGGGAGTCCTGGTTTTGGTTACTGATACATGATATTTAGAAACCAAGAATCAAACTCTGAGGGTTGTTGCTCCTTCCAATCACATTAGGCTTTCTTTACCTTTTCCCAAACATCATGTTCTCTCCTACTTAGGGCTTTTGTATATGTTATTCCCTCTACCTGGAGTGCTCTTCTCTCCTCTTCACATCGTGAACCCTTCTTACTCATCCTTCAGATCTCAATTTAAACCTTGCTTCCTCAAGGAGACTTTCTTTTTTTTTTTTTTTTTTTTTTTTTTTTTTTTTTTTTTTTTGCGGTATGCGGGCCTCTCACTGTTGTGGCCTCCCCCGTTGCGGAGCACAGGCTCCGGATGCGCAGGCCCAGCGGCCATGGCTCACGGGCCCAGCCGCTCCGCGGCATATGGGATCCCCCCAGACCGGGGCACGAACCCGTATCCCCTGCATCGGCAGGCGGACTCTCAACCACTGCGCCACCAGGGAGGCCCCATCAAGGAGACTTTCCATTGGTGCCCAGACTAGTTGAGGTGTCCTGTCATAGCATCATGTCCCTTTAAAGAACTTTAAAGTATAGTCATCATTTTGTGTCATGTTTCTTCCTTGCTCTGAAGGACAGAGGCTGGTTTTGATCAATATGGTATCACTAGTGCCTAGCACATAGTAATTCCCAACAAGTATTTGTAGAAAGAATGAGTAATGTGAGTGAGTAAATGAGTGAATGAATAAAGAAATTAATGAATGAAGCTATAACTAGACCCCAGTGCTTTCCCAGTTAGTCCACAGTGGACACTTAAAAACTTTTAAAGGTAAAGAACTCACTGAAATAGTACTCCCTAGATTCTCAGACATAAAGGCACAATTTGATTCTTTCTAACAAAACCCTGAATTTTTCACACTGGATCAAATGATTTTCCACATTATTGCTGAAGTTAGTTCTTCTTGGAATGGATTCAGACAAAAATGGACAACCAAGTGCCCTCTGAAAAGGTCATAGAGTTTGCCACTACTGATTAATCACTTGGTTTTATTCTCCATTGGATTTATTATATTCCAAGTAACTTTGCTAAGCTGTTAAGAAAACAAAAAGCTGCAGAAGAATATTTAATTTGATTACATAATGCTAAATCTTTGCCACCTCCTGGCTCCCTAATTAAATCTTGTTTTTATACAGCACCTTGTCCTTGAATGTGGGCTGCTCTACGAGTCTTAGGAAGGGAATTTATGGTAGATAAAATCCAGAAACTTGCTTTGAGACATTGTGGAAGTCTAATAGACCTACAGTTGTCTCTACAGGAAGGGCAAACATACAATTGTCTTCTTGGCCTGATGCATTTATGGCTTTCCTCTGGTCTTGAATCAGACCTAGACTCAACAAAGATGCACCTATAGTTTCTGCCTTTCCCCAGCAGTAACTCCAATAACTGTCCCTGTGAATTATGTCAGACCCTTTGGCATCCTTCGGAGAATTTGATTATTGAATTCTGTTGACTGGCTAGAAGGAAAGTGGGATCAGAAGGGCAGACCTAAAATAGTTATAGTTCTTTCAATCCTGAAAGATACATTAGGAGAGTTTTCAAGAGTTTTTTTTCTCATTTTACATTTTCTGAGGTGGGCTTCTGAGACCCTTGGCAATTTCTCTTCTATTCACTTTATGTTATGTGGTGTCTATTATAAAAACAGAGAATCTCATAACAACTTACACAATGGAAAATGATTATTCAAGTATTTTTCCTTTTCCCTGACTTACACTGTGCTTTTCTTCCAATCTAAGATTTTTGGCAAAAGTGAAGACCTGGGTGAAAAAAACTACCTGTGTTTCCATTCAAATCAAATGAGAAATGCAGAATACCCCCCACCCCATGTGAATTAGAAATCTCTCCTTTGTTCTTCTGGGGCTGCAGTGAAGGAAATATTCTTGGCCATGTTGAGGCCCCTATAACTTGATATTTTAATACTTCCCACCAGAGAACCTAACCAGTATTTATAAATTCAAGAAAAATCCCTCTACTTTTTAGCCCCCTTCCAGTGGTAAATTTTCCTCACTCAGTCATGTTTCAAGTGGTTTAGCCTTCACTCATGACCCATTTAATTTAGTTATTAAAAGGAACAGTTATTAGTATATCACATCTCAGAAGTAATTGAGATGGTTGCAATTGATTGATGTGATTTAATTAACTAGAAGTTTTTGCCTACACTGAGAAAATCATAATGTGAGCTTTACTAAACAAACTAAAATAACCTGAGCAGGAACCAACTGAGTATTCAAAGAATCAAAGGCAAAGAATCAAAGCAAGCTTACAAAAATCTCCTCTAATGAGAATGCTGTTTGAAAATACATTGTTCAGCTTTGAAGTAAAAAGAAAAAAAGCTGAGCAACTGGGCTCTAATATTTTCTAAACAGAGATACATTTTAATTGTTGGATTACTTTTGAATTTTAGAAGGATGATTGGCAATTTATGTGCCATTTCTAGCAAAGGAATAAAGAGAGGTAATGGGATTCTGTTCACCATGCCTTCAGTAGCGGCCTGGAAGATGGAACTGCAAAGGCCCATTTTTCCCTCCAGGACTGTATTTTATTTGTCAAAATGAATATGGGGTATCGATGCATTCCTAATATTTACTAATATTCTCCCAGGTTAACAAAACACCACAGATATTAGCAGAGTACAGCATACCAACAAAAGCAGAGATACTGGTAATATTCTAGCCTTGTCAAATGACAGTCTCTGGCCATGAAGAATATTGGGTAGGACTCTGTTAAATTATCCAAAGAGTTATTAGATATCTGTTTTATTTGTCTGTATAGAGACTTTCTTTCACATCCTACTGAAAATTATTTAAAGTAAAATAATATCCTACAAATGCCATATTCCTGGGAGAATGTCTATTTATCTATCAAGGCAGTTGAGTAGGAGTGATGTTATGATGGTAAATGTGTACATTTCTGGCATAAATGTTTACATTTCTGGCATAAATGTTTACTTGCCTCTGCTTCTCAACAGTTGAGTAGTTTCTCTGTCCTCCCACTTGAAGTCATATGATATCCAGTGAACATCACCTCTCTGGAGGCTGCTAGTGTTTATCTTCTAAGTGCTAATATTAAAACAAAGCTCTTGATTCAGGCGACTGTGAGTCTGAATTTCTGAGCATCATTTCTTCTCTTCTAGAGTCTTCCATAAGGGCAATTATCCTTGAAAAGTATAAGTCACTGTGCTGCCTCTTTCAACACAAATCACAAGTGTCTGCTTGGCCAGAAGTTAAAAAGCAAATACATATTTTAAGCCAAAATTTAAAATAGTCATATATTTAGGAAATTCTATTGCTCTTTTAAGCATATTCATAAAACATTTTTAGAGTTTCTAAAAATGTTTACAAATACAGAGCTATTTAGGGAGTTTACAAGATACCTGAAAAAATTCCTATTTTGATTATAATCCTTTTTTTTATCAAAGTTTTTTAGAGTCTTATTACCATTTCTGTTAACAGATAACATCTGGGGGAAAAAAGAACAAAAGTAGTAGTCAAATTTTACAACACTTGCTTGAGCTAAAAAGGACAAACAATAATTTGGAAGAGTTCTCTCAGTGCCATACAATATTGTTTATTAAAATTAACCAAGATATAAACATACCTACATATAATATTGATATGTCAAGCACCAAGAAAAAAAGGAGCAAAGCATGAAAAAACATATTTTCTTTTTTTCTGTTTGTTTTTTTATACTGCAGGTTCTTATTAATCATCAATTTTATACACATCAGTGTATACATGTCAATCCCAATCGCCCAATTCATCACACCACCATCCCCACCCCACTGCGGTTTTCCCCCCTTGGTGT
This sequence comes from Mesoplodon mirus, assembly GCF_964341445.2. Taxonomy (NCBI): domain Eukaryota; kingdom Metazoa; phylum Chordata; class Mammalia; order Artiodactyla; family Ziphiidae; genus Mesoplodon; species Mesoplodon mirus. The sequence continues at coordinate 78,466,917 of NC_138980.1, forward strand.
CCATACGTTTGTTCTCTACATCTGTGTCTCAACTTCTGCCCTGCAAACCAGTTCATCTGTACCATTTTTCTAGGTTCCACATACATGCATTAATATATGATATTTGTTTTTCTCTTTCTGACTTACTTCACTCTGTATGACAGTCTCTAGATCCATCCAATTATAGTCCTTTCTGACATAGAAAATTGGTCAACAGAATTAGAAACTACAGTTTTTAAGTTCTGTGATGGCAGAGACCATTGTAACCTCAATACCTAGCAAGTAGTAAGTATTTAATAATCATTTGTTGAATGAATGAATGAATGAATAGACGGATGTAATACTGACAAAATCACATCTTATTAGTAAGACAAAAATAATAATAGAATAATAATACAATTATATAGTTCTTTTTATAATTGAACATAATTTTCATCTATTCATTGGAATATTTAGTTATTTTTATCTACAAGAAAGACATTTTGAGAAATTATTATTATGGTTGGTATTAATAACATATCTAATTGTTCCTCTAATCTCTATACTCATGCTGTACTGGCCTTTCTTTGCTTTATTAAACATATTTTTGTACCCATGCCTTGTAAAGAGAACTTTAAAATGGCAAGGACAACTGACTCAGAAAACATCATAACATGATGAAAAACAGTAATGGCAAATACACAGAAGCAAACTAGACTGTTTCCTTGGAAATTTTAAAAGCTTGTCATATCTATGATCATTATTTCATTGTAAATCATTAGGTAAAAATTTAGGAAATTGGCTTTATTCAATTTTGGTTTTTCAGAAGCCTTTTATGTCTCCAGGAAACAGAAATCTAACTGTTATTGAAACTTAGAAAACAATTGACAACATTGCTTAGACTTCCATATTTCTTTTTAAACCAGTGTAGAATGATGAATCAGTGTTTAGCAACTACTATGTACCAGCACCATGATAAACAATTCACAGCATATAAATAGAGTATGTGGCATGATCACTACATTCAAGTGACATATTCTTGTAAGGAAAAAATGTAACAATCATGAAACAAATCCTAAACAACTGAAAACAGAAGGAATTAAGTTTTAGCTAGTTAAAGAAGAGAGATGCTTAAGAAAGATGTCATGAGACAGCTGAAATTGACCTTATGTCTTTTGGATAAGAACCAGGAAAATGAAGGGAAGATTGGACATCTCCAGTCTGTGAAACAACAGGAACCGGATGACGGAGAGGGGAATGCACGTGGAATGAATGAAATCAGAATACTCCTCCAAGGAGAGCTGGTGGTGCTCTATCAGAGGAATGTATGAGATGCTAGAATGCTTTTCAGGGTGCCCTGCAAGCTATTGTTAGCAGAGCTATGAATGGAAGGAATTCTATTAGAAGCCACATTATTCACTTGAACAATATTCACTTGTCAGGGGAATCATTTAATACCAATTCATCTTTTCCTCCTGTGCCCATTCCATGATGGGTCTTGAGATATAGGGCCGCCATTCACCTAAGATCTACTCTCTGATGGGCCAGAGAGCAAGGACTCCAAATTCTTGGCTCCTAGGTTCAAAAGCATTGATACAGGTGTAATGTATGACCAAAAAGTCTTGAAAGGAAAAGCAATCTGGTAAAGCTCATGCATGCTTCTACCCTTGCCCTCAGACCAGAAAACCATCTGAGCTGTGCAGGAAAAGAGAGAAAATCTGGAAGAGAAGCAAGAACCTACAGACTTTTGTCTGTTTCTGTGCCTTGCCCCTCCCCTTCCCCATCTCTCACCCCACACCTGAAGATGGAGAAAAATACAGTGAAATTGTCATTTAAATTTTGATTTCTGATAACAAAAGGGACACATCTCTTGCATCCTGGGTGAGGCTTACTGCATAGAGAAGTTCCTGACACCATCATGATGGAAGCGAATACCTCACAGGTCCAGTCTGAACTCTAGGAGTAGCCACCAAGCCAGTGTCCTTAATGAGAGCAGAGTTTGTAGATAATAGAGCAGAGATGGGTCAGAGGCAGTGTTAGGGATGAAGTGAGAGCCTCTGAGTACCCCTGAACCCTGAATCTCAAGATGGGGGGAGAAAAACTAGGACATGGAAAGGAAGACCAAAAGAAGCCTAGAGGTTGGGCTAAGGAAAATGTAGTGTGACAACCAGAGACCATGGCAACACCACAAACTTCTAAATAAATAAACCCTGGGCAGAGTCTAATGATCAAACTCTGACTGTAAAATTGTGCATTTTGGCAGGTGGTAAAGCATGAGATATGCCTGAAAATCGAAGCAGATTAGTAACAGCTCAAAGGACATCTGCATAGGATCAAAACACATCAGAACTAAGAAGCAAATGGCTTCCTTCCCAACAATATACTGCATGACTTTGGAGCAAATTTCTTTATTAACCCACCCCATTCCTCCAACTTAGGCTCAAATCCAGGGAGATGAGAAGGGAGAAAAGCCAAAGAGGAAGTTCTATCCAGAGTGTGCCTGCATTATAAACTAGGATTGTCTGAGAAATTACCATATTTTCACTGAGTTTACCTAAAATAAATTATGATTCTGTTTGTGTGCATGAAGACTCAAAGTCAGAAGATATATTTTAATTGTAGAAAATAGTATTATATTTTTGAACTTCATTCCATACCTTTGAAACACAAGCCTAATAAATTCATATTCGGGATCCCTTAGTTGCCAGTTACTTCATTCTTCCCACCTACCCATTCTTCAGGGAACCAGGGTTCGGAATTCTCTGACCCAAAATAACTGTAGTGCTGCTGTTGAGAAACACAGTTGTAGCTGAATTATCTTCATTTACTGAGCAATAAAATGAACATATTAGTTCCACTTCTACCTATGGGTGGAGAGACCAGAAATAGTCTTTCTGGATTCAGCCATGGATCTGTAGTGTCTGAGTGGAACCCTGAAACTTCCAAGGCTTATTTAGCTATATCTTTTGTCCTTACTCATGGAATATTGACAAATTGTCATGAAAGTTCTTTCAACTTTCATCCTTTTAGCTGCTTTGTTATCCAGTGTCTTTGTGGGATACCTCTGCACAAAACACCAGTCTGCTTAGATGTGGCTTATCATCATCATCATCATCATCATTATCATTATCATGACATAAATAAAGGCTGCCATTTATCAAATGCTTTCTCTGTGCCATGTTCTTGACATATACATTTCCTCATTTACTGTGCGTAGTAACTCTATGAGGTAGGGTGTACTATGCTGAAACCAAGGATCAGACTTAATTATCATTCCAAACCTCACATCACTGGGTAGCACCAGAAACTATATGATGATAAAAACTGTGCTAATGACTACTCTGTACTCCACTATCCCTGTGTACCCTTTTTTTCATTGACTATATTCTCTGGGAGTTAACATATTCATATACCATGCTTTCCCACTTGGCTAAACTGGATAGTCTCTATTGCTCTAACCCCTATGATATGACTTCAATTTTGAATCAGGACTGTCTAGAGATGCCTTTGGTTTTGCAGACTCACCAGATTGGAGATGAATGTCAGCACAAACTTAAACTATGCCTCAGTGTACACATTCCTTCGACAATTTAATTTGGAGAGCTCCATTTTCTTCCTCTGTCTCCACCCACGTGCTACACAAGTTTCCATCTTCAGTGCCTCTGGAATAACCAGTCCTAAGGCTAGATTTGTGGCCCTGGTTCCAGATATGGAAATTCTTTGTTTCACTTTGTCTCATTTCGTATAAGACTGTCATATTCACATTCCACTAACATAACAGCATTCCAGCATTCAAACTTACAGAGATAAGACATTTTTCTGCTATGCCATCACTGCTTATTTGGATATGTAATATTATATATTTATTGGCTTGTTATTTAATAGCTATGAAGATAAATGGTCTACAAATGAGTAATCTGTCCCAAATTTTATACATATTGAATTGACATCTAAATGATGGGATGGGAGATTCCTAACTTTGTATCTTTACATTTCTATCTATAAAACATAAATAAAATGAACAAAATCAACTGAGATATTCAATGCTCAACATAGACCAAATTTTCATGACCACAATTAGTTCAATTTGGAGGCCTCAAAATTTGGAATAGTTGGGAATGGCTAAGTAATATGTTTTACCTGTTAGCTTGTTCTTCTGACAGTTCCTCTACTACTAACTACTTCCTAGTCTACACTCTTAAAATTTACACCTTCTCTGTATAACTACTCCTTGGTAAATTATTTAAAGTTTTTTTTTTTAAAAAAAACCTGTTATCTTGAATATCATGCTTATAAAAAAGTTTCTAAAATAGTGTTGTACTATGCCTGTATACCTTTCATCCAGCCTCCTTAAACGACTATACTATTAAGTAATCTACATATTTTGTTCAGATTTTGCCAGGTTTCCCCTAATGTCCATTTTTTGGAGTAGGATCCAGTAAAGGACCCCATGCTGTATTTAGTTGTCACATCATTTTTGTCTCCTTTAATCTGGGATGGCTCCTCAGGCTCTCTTCGTCTTTCATGACCTTGACTCTGAAGAATATTGGGTGGTTATTTTGTAGAATGTCTCTCAGTTTGGGTTTGTCTAATATTCCCTCATGATTAAATTCAGTTGTGCATTTTTGGCAAAAATACCAAAGACATAATATTATGCCCTTGGTCTAGAGATGAAGCTAAGGATATGACAGCAAAATCTTTTATTAGGACCTTAGTAAGATGAAAGGTAGGGCCTCAGAGAATTATTCAGTCACACAAAAGTCCCTTTGAGATTAAAGATGTACCATGCCACCTTGGGTTGAAAAGGACACAGACAATCTAAAAGTACAAAGAGGCAAACAGGTCCCCCAAGATATCAGAAAGTAGGCTGGGAAAACTACTCATCAGCAAATGTGACATCTTTCATGAAAAAGGAAGGATGACTCAGCAGGCTGAATTGAGAGCCCTGTTATGAACTGAATTATATCTCCCAAAATTCCTATGTTGAAGCCATAGCCCTCAGTATGATTATATTGGGATATATGGCCTTTAAGGAGGCCATGAGGGGTAAATGAGGTCATGAAAGTAGAGTCCTAGTTGGACGGGACAGCATCTTTCTGAGAAGAAGAGACCCCAGCTCTCTCTCTCTCACTGCACATGCAGAGAGGAAAGACCATGTGAGGACATGGCAAGAAGGTAGCTGTCTGCAGACCAGGAAGAGAGGCCTCACCAGACATCAACACTGCTGGCCCCTTGATGTTGGACTTCTGGACTCCAGAATTGTGAGAAAATAAATTTCTGTTGTTTAAGCCACCAAGCCTGTGGTATTGTTATGGTAGACCAAGCCACCCAATACAAGTCCAGAGGGCATCGTCAAAAACCACGGAGAATGATGGCTGGGCCTAATCAAGGAATCTCCAACATTTTCCCAGTTAGATTTCAGAATTACACTGCATCGAATTCTCCTTTGTGGCTCCCATTTTTCACTTTTTCTGACTAGGAATGTTTATAATGGTTATCCTATAGGTCTGTTTCACCATTATATGTTGAGTGTGTGAGGAGCAGGTAACCTAGATTTTTAGTTTCCCAGGTCTGTATGTTGAGAAAAATTTCACACAAAAAACTGTATTTAAGAAACTACACCTGAGGGCTTCCCTGGTGGGGAAGTGGTTGAGAGTCCGCCTGCCGATGCAGGGGACACGGGTTTGTTCCCCGGTCTGGGAAGATCCCACATGCCGCGGAGCAGCTGGGCCCGTGAGCCATGGCCACTGAGCCTCCGCGTCTGGAGCCTGTGCTCCGCAACGGGAGAGGCCGCAACAGTGAGAGGCCCGCGTACTGCAAAAAAAAAAAAAAAAAAAAAAAAAAGAAAGAAAGAAACTACACCTGTACACCTGAGAAGCCTCATCCACACCTGGACCTGATTTAGATGATGAGATTCTGGACTTTGAGCTGATGATGTTAAGGAATGGGACTCTGGGGACCTTGGAGGGGGTGTATGCATGTTGAATGTGAGAAGAATGTGAATTATTGGGGCTAAAGTGCAGAATGTAGTAGACAGCCTCCTTTATGGCCCCCAATGATCTCCACCTCCTGGTATTCTAACTTTATGTAATCCTCTCCCTTCTGGGCTGGATTATTGACATGCTTCTAACAAACAGAATATAAAGAAGCAATGGCATGTCATCTGAAATTACGTGACAAAAAGACTGTGGTTTCTATCTTAAATTTACTCTCTTAATCACTCTCTAAAGAAAACCACTGCCATGTTGTGGAGCTACCCAGTGGAGAGACACACCTGGACAAGGAACTAATGTCTCTGGCCAACAATCAGTCGGGATCTGAGACCCGCCAAGAGCTACATAAATGAGTTTGGAAACACACACTTACCTAGTCAAACCTTGAAATGACTTAAGTGCTAATCAACAACTTGCTTGCAGCCCTGTGAGAGACCGTGATCCATCCATGGTCAGATTCCTGACCCACAGGGCTTTGGGATAATAAGTATTTGTTGTTTTTAGAAACTAAATTTTGTTATAATTTCTTGTGCACTGAAAGATAATACATTTGTTATCACTGCATCTCTTCTTAAAATATCTCTAGTGTGCCTTTTCCAAATTTTTCTTTTTCTTTTATATTGGAGTACAGTTGATTTACAAGGTTGTGTTAGTTTCAGGTGTATAGCAAAGCATTTCAGTTATACATATACATATATCTATTCTTTTTCAGTTTCTTTTCCCATATAGGTTATTACAGAGTATTGAGTAGAATTCCCTGTGCTATACAGTAAGTCCTTGTTGATTTTCTATTTTGTATGTAGAAGTGTGTATATGTTAATCCCAAACTCCTAATTTATCCCTCCCCCCACCTTTTCCTTTGGTAACCATACATTTGTTTTCTATGTCTGTGAGTCTCTTTCTGCTTTGTAAATAATTTCATTTGTATCATTTTTTCAGATTCCACATAAGTGTTATCATATGATATTGTCTTTGTCTGACTTACTTCACTTAATATCATAATCTCTAGGTCCATCCATGTTGCTGCAAATAGCACTATTTCATCTTTATGGCTTAGTAATATTTTATAGTACATATGTACCACATCTTCTGTATCCAATCCTCTGTCGATGGACATTTATGTTGATTCCATGTCTTGGCTATTGTAAGTAATGCTGTTATGAACATTGGGGTGCATGTATCTTTTCAAATTATGGCTTTCTCCAGGTATATGCCCAGGAGTGGGATTGCTGGATCATATGGTAGTTCCATTTCTCATTTTATAAGAAACCTCCATACTGTTCTCCATAGTGGTGTACCAATTTACCTTCCCACCAACAGTGTAGGAGGGTTCCCTTTTCTCCACACCCTCTCCAGCATTTATTGTTTGTAGACTTTTTGATGATGGTCATTCTGACCAGTGTGAGGCAATGCCTCATTGTAGTTTTGATTTGCATTTCTCTGATAATTAGCAACGTTGAGCATCTTTTCATTTGCTTTTTGCCCATCTGTATGTCTTCTCTGGAGAAATGTCTATTTAGATCTTCTGCCCATTTTCTGATTGGGTTTTTTGGTATTCAACTGTATGAGCTGCTTGTATATTTTGGAGATTAATCCCTTGTAGGTCACATCATTTGCAAATATTTTCTGCCATTCTGTGGCTTGTCTTTTCATTTTGCTTCTGGTTTCCTTTGCTGTGCAAAAGCTTCTAAGTTTAATTAGGTCCCATTTCTTTATTTTTGTTTTTATTTTCATTACTCTAGGAGGTAGAGGCAGAAAGATATGCTGCACTATATGTCAAAGAGTGTTCTGCCTATGTTTTCATAGTATCTGGTCTTACCTTTAGGTCTTTAATCCATTTTGAGTTTATTTTTGTGTATGGTGTTAGAGAATGTTCTAATTTCATTCTTTTACATGTAACTGTCCAGTTTTCCCAGCACCACTTATTGAAGAGACTGTCTCTCCTCCATTGTATATTCTTGCCTCCTTTGCCATAGATTAATTGACCATAGGTGTGTGGGTTTATTTCTGGGCTTTCTATCCTGTTCCATTGATCAATATTTCTGTTTTTGTGCCAGTGCCATACTGTTTTGATTACTGTAGCTTTATAGTATACTCTGAAGTCAAGGATCCTGATTATTCCAGCTCCGTTGTTCTTTCTCCAGGTTGCTTTGGCTATTCCAGGTCTTTTGTGTTTCCATATAAATTTTAAGGTTTTTTTTTTGTTCTCGTTCTGTGAAAAATGCCATTGGTAATTTGATAGGGACTGCATTGAATCTGTAGATTGCCTTGGGCAGTATAGTCATTTTGACAATATTGACTCCTCCAATCCAAGAATATGGTATATCTCTCCATCTGTTTGTGTCATCTTTGATTTCTTTCATCAGTATCTTATAGTTTTTTGAGTACAGGTCTTTTGCCTCCTTAGGAAGGTTTATTCCTAGGTATTTTACTCTTTTTGATATGATGGTAAATGGAATTGTTTCCTTAATTTCTCTTTCTGATCTTTTGTTTTTAGTGTACAGAAATACAACAGATTTCTATGTATTAATTTTATATGCTGCAACTTTACTGAATTCATTGACGAGCTCTAGTAGTTTTCTGGTAGCACCTTTACGATTTTCTTTGTATAATATCATGTCATCTGCAAACAGTGACAGTTTTACTTCTTCTTTTCCAATTTGGATTCCTTTTATTTCTTTTTCTTCTGATTGCTGTCACTAGGACTTCCAAAGCTATATTGAATAAAAGTGGCAAGACTGAACATCCTTGTCTCATTCCTGATCTTAGAGGAAATGCTTTCAGCTTTTCACCATTGAGAATGATGTTAGCTGTGGGTTTGCCATGTATGGCCTTTATTATGTTGAGGTATTTTTCTCTCTATGCCCACTTTCTGGAGAGTTTTTATCATAAATTGATGTTGAACTGTGTTGAAAGCTTTTCCTGCATCTATTGAGATGATCATATGGTTTTTATTCTTTAATTTGTTAATGTGGTGTATCACCCTGATTAATTTGTGAATATTGAAGAATCCTTGCATCCCTGGGATAAATCCCGCTTGATCATTGTGTATGATCCTTTTAATGTGTTGTTGGATTCTGTTTACTAGTATTTTGTTGAGGATTTTTACATCTATGTTCATCGGTGATACTGGCCTATAATTTTCCTTTCTGTGGTATCTTTGGTTTTGGTATCAGGGTGATGGTGGTCTCATAGAATGAATTTGGGAATGTTCCTTCCTCTGTAATTTTTTGAAATAGTTTCAGAATGATAGGTGTTAGCTCTTCTCTAAATGTTTAATAGAATTTTCCTGGGAAGCCATCTAGTCCTGGCCTTTTGTTCATTGGGAGTTGCAATTTCAGTCCTTGTGATTGGTCTGTTCATATTTTCTATTTCTTCCTGGTTCAGTCTCAGGAGATTGTACCTTTCTAAGGATTTGTCCATTTCTTCTAGGTTGTCCATTTTATTGGCATAGAGTTCCTTGTATTAGTCTCTATGATCCTTTGTATTTCTGTGGTGTCAGTTGTAACGTCTTTTTCATTTCTAATTTTATTGATTTGAGCCCTCTCCCTTTTTTCTTGATGAGTCTGGCTAAAGGTTTATCAATTTTCTTCATCTTTTCGAAGAGCCAGCTCTAGTTTCATTGATCTTTTCTATTGTTTTCTTCATCTCTATTTCATTTATTTCTGCTCTGATCTTTATGATTTCTTTCCTTCTACTAACTTTGGGTTTTGTTTGTTCTTCTTTCTCTAGTTGCTTTAGGTGTAAGGTTAGGTTGTTTATTTGAGATTTTTCTTGTTCCCTAAGGTAAGGTTGTATTGCTATAAACTTCCCTATTAGAACTGCTTTTGCTGTCTCCCATAGATTTTGGATCATTGTGTTTTCATTTTCGTTTGTCTCTAATTATTTTTTGATTTCTTCAGTGATCCATTGGTTGTTTAGTAGCACAAACTAATATGTTTGTTATCATTGCATCTCTTCTTAAAACATTTGTAGCATGCCTTTAAGTTTGTCTTTCATCCAGTATTTGCTTTCATCCTCCAATTTTTAATCTATTCTATTAATCTCTTAGGCTGGTTTATACTAATTGTATGTATTATAATTATATATAGTAGAATTATTAATTATTTAGTATATATTATATTTTATATATTATAGTATATCTTTACTGAAGATATATAAATTATATATTATATATATTTATATATATCAGGTAGAAAAAATTTAGCTTGTTATTATAGAGTATTTTAAACATATACAAAAGTAGAGTGAAAAATATAATGAATGCCTTGTATCCATCACCCAACTTCAACAGTCATGATCAATATTGACACAACACAACAATACTGACACAATAACCTATAGTCACTGTTGTTTCATGTCTACCTCTACCTACTTCTCTCCCTCAGATTATTTTGAAACAAGCTCCAGACATATCATTTCTTCTGTAATATTTTCAGCATATATTACTCTTTAGAAAAACATTTTTTTTTCCTGCGGTACGCAGGCCTCTCACTATTGTGGCCTCTCCCGTTGCGGAGCACAGGCTCCGGACGCGCAGGCTCAGCGGCCATGGCTCATGGGCCCAGCTGTTCTGTGGCATGTGGGATCTTCCCGGACCAGGGCACGAACCCATGTCCCCTGCATCGGCAGGCAGACTCTCAACCACTGCGCCACCAGGGAAGCCCCCTAGAAAAACATTTTAAATGTATGAGTTAACCACATAAATGGTATCAGGGAGTGTTTTGATGATGAAGATTAGGTCTTCAGAGCAGAGCCTAGTGTAACCATACTTGATAATATTCTTCTACTTGAAGATATACATAAACTATTCTAGAGAAGAAGTAAACAGAATTTGGGTGTTAAGGATTAGCAAGCTGAAGAGAGAAAGAGTTGAAGGAAGAGAGGGGAACCCAGCAACATGACAGTAGGCTGCAGACAAAGTCAGTAACCAGTAAAAATTAACTCAGTAGGAATGATCAAGTTTAAGAACAAACCTGTCTAACATTGAAGGTTAAAGTCGGTCAAATATGCTGCATATTTTAGATAACTCTCCTTTAGCACCTGAAGTCCTTCCAGAAAATCTGCTAGGCACATAGCCTAGACTCAAAGGTATTTTGCTAGTAGAGAGATTCAGACGGTGTAAAGCAGAGTGAAATAGTGCAGAATGGGGCCTGACAGCAAGTGAAAGGCTGAGAAGAGATTTCACATATTGTTCACATTTGCAGCAGTTGTTGAAAAGAGGAGTCAATGAATTTTTTTTACTTAAACATTAAAGGAAAAGTGACTCAAATTCTAGAATATGTTTACTTACTCCAAGAAGCTAATGTCTTGGTTACACACCTGGACACGAAGTCTCCCATACAGATAGACCTCCTATTGATGGAACCAGAAATAATGCTACTGCTGATGCCTTTTATCACATCTATAAATCCATGATGGGTTTTGTAAAAGAAAAGAGGAGAGAATCAATTTTGCCCCCTGGTTATACCGTGTCAGTGAACTCACAGATGTAGCATTGGCCTAGCTGAGTACATCTGCAGAATACAGCTATGGCTACTCCTCCACAAACTGCTTATGGAAGTTGTTAAAGGTACAATAAAACAACAAGAATAGCATACTCAACTGATGTTGGAAAAGATAGTTTTTAAGTCCAAATCTGTGAACTACAGCAGTTTTGATGTAAAGATGAGGTAATATATTTTTACCAGTTGTAAAAATCCTGTGGCAAATGCAATCCAATTTACTATGTCTCAAAATTAAAAACAAACAAAACAGAAATGTTGGTCCCTTTGTTTTACACAATCAAGGTAGCAGAAGACATTGTGAATTTTATATAAGAATTCCTTACCCTGGTCTTAGAAACCTAGCTTTTTGGTAATAGCACCCATGATTCACAACTTTACTTCAGCCTATAAAATTGAATTTTCATCTCAGTCACCTAACTCATTGTACTGGAGGAATATTTTATTTTTCTTAGATTTTATTGTCAAACACAGAGGGATAATATTACAGAGCAATTTTCTCTCTACTGCCCATAGCAATGATAAACCAAAAATGTGTACAAGTAAGACTAAAGTATGGTGTCAATCAAAAAACAATCAATTTTGCCATGTAAAGAGTCCTTTTTTAATAAAAACATCTTCCTGTTGTAGGTGTTGACCTGTCCCTGATTTCTGAAAGGAGGATGGTTTTCTTAGATTTAGTCAGGGGCAGCCAATACCTCATTTCTTGCTCATGCCCTCTCATTTTATGGGTTAGCCATAAAATGCAGATTTAAAAATTATAGATTGTCATCATCCAGCAACATATCATGTTTCTGAGTTTATCAGAAACATTTTAATACCGGTGGAAGACAAGTATTAGTTGGAAGTAAACCTATGTATATTTACCTACATACACACTCATAGAGCCATAAGAATGTATCTATGTATGAATGTGTGTGTGTACAGAGAGAGATAGATAGAGGGAGAAGATGAAGAAGATGGGAGAGGAATGAAGAATAAAAACTCACACCATGCTCATTCCCCTCCCTGAGCTCCCATTTATCTTTTCTTTTTTTTTTTTTTTTTGGTATGTTTCATAGATTTTATTTTTTAGAGATGTTTTAGGTACACAGAAAAGCCAAGCAGATGCCCAAACTTGGAAACAACCAAGATGTCCTTCGGTTGGTAAACAGATAAATAAACTGTGGTACATTCCGACAATGGAATATTATTCAGTGCTAAAGAGCTTCCATTTATCTGCATCTTGATCTTCTTGACAGGTATATCCTTCTATCCCGTCTCCTCATCCAGCTTCTCCCTATCCTTTAAGATCCTTAGTGAGTCTTTCCCAGCCCACTGGCCCTCTGCCTTCTCCCTCTTCTTGCCTGTCTAGTATATGATTTTATGCACCGCTTGACTTAGCATTTAACTATATGATTTTATTGCACTCTGAATGTTCTGTGCGTCAGTTTTGTCTTCCCAACTAGATTATAGATAACTCAAGGGCAAGAACTCTGTGTTATCATTATGCATGACCACGTCTTCCATTGCTATGCTGTATCATGGATGCTAAGTAAATGAGCATTGATATAATGAAAGGACAGAATTTCCAATTAGCTTGTGATTTTGATTAAGAAATTATAACTGGTTCTTAAATTGCAGCCTAAATTTTTAGAATGTTTCTGTGCATTTCAGACATCCATTTCCTCTATTTGAAATGTAATATAACTTATGGGTTAAAGCCACACTGTTTTTGAATCCCACTCTCCAATTTACTTATTGTGTGATTTTGAGCAGATAGCATAAATGTCCTCTGCCTAGACTTACTCTATAAAATAGGGATAATAATAGCATCTAACTCACAGAATCTTGGGATAATTACAGTAATTAATTCACAATCATCTTATAGAATACCTGGTACATACAGTACACATGCTGACTACTTTGCTATGGTTGAATGAAAATCATGGCTCATATTTCCAAATTGGCAACTTGCACAAAAAGTTGGCTATTATTGGTTTGAAAAAAACAATGTAATTTTAGGCTCAGTTTTTTGAAGATCAATAATCTATTTAAGAAGATATGGGGAGGCGGGATGTTGAGTTAAATCACAGGAGGTTTATGTCAAACACAAGGTAAGAATGATCAAGTTTAATGGAGTTTAACTAAAGTCTAAACTGTAATGTCTTTCCCCTGTCTTGGACATTTGTTAGATCTCTGACAAAAGAGAGTTTAGACCAAATTAGTATAGCAAAGTTGTTTTCAGAATCAACCCTCATATAATAACTTGGTGTTTTGGCGTCAGTGTGCCCAGTATCCTAAGAAAGTATGTTGTTAAGCTGATATAAGCAGTGTTTTTTGGGGGGGATAAAAAAATACATGTAAGTACATGAAATAAATTTATGAATCTGCTATTTTCCATGCCCCATACACATCTGTCTGCCTCTTGAGAGCTTCATTACGAAGAAAGATGTCTAGAATAATTTGTAAATTGATCCCTTGGCCATATCATCGACTAATAATACTCTATCACAGCATAATCCCTAAAATTTATTTCAAAGGGCTTTTGTGAAAACTAAATAAGATAATGTTTGTAAAACTTTTAGCACAGTATTTGGTGCAGGAGAGGAAGCAAGTAATATGTCTTACTTTCTATTATTTTATTATTACAATTAGAAAATGGAAATTCAGACAGTAGTTTCTCTAAAGTCAGTGAATAGCAGAATGAAAGTCAAACTTAAGACATGCCTTTCTTACTAAAACTTTCTTATTGTGCTTCCATTTCCCTCCAGTCCAGTGCGCCTTCTGAATTCTGGGTAGGCTCCAGTGCACTGGCCCCTCACTCTGGCTCTGCCAGACCTGGATCTCCTTCCAGGCTTCTGCTGTGACCCTTTTTCATTTACCAAATTGCATTCCTTCTTGTACCCTCCAATTGCAGCATTTCTCAAGGCTCTTTCCTCTCCCTGTGCTAGGTAACCCATTGAATATCACCATTCCATTTGTCACTCCCTTAGAACCAGTTCCCAAGTCTGTATCTCCATTCTGAGTTCTGTCTTCCAATGCTGAATTTTAACCCTGCTTTTCCAATTGCCTGCTCCATATTTCCCTATAGTTGTTTACTGGAACCCTCAAGTCAAAATGATGGACTCATTACTTGTTTGTCCTCTATATCCACTCTTTTTCCCCAACCACAAGCATCTTCTAACATTTCCAGTTTTAATAAAGGAGGCTCTCTCCTTCTTCCTTTAGAATCATGTCCTCAGATTCTCTCTCCTCTCTTCTTCCATGTTCCAATTCATGTATGATTTGTTGTCATTCTAGAGCTGCACTGAACAATATGGTAGCCATTAACCACAGGGAGCTATTGGACACTTGAAATGTGACTAGGTTGAATTGAGATGAGATGTAAGTGCAAAGTGCACACTACATTTTGAACACTTAGTACAGTAAACAAGAACATAAAATATTTCTTTAATACTTTTTAAAATTGATTACATGTTGAAATGACAATATTTTGGATATATTGTACAAAGTAAAATATATTATTAAAATTAATTTCTTTTTGTTTTATTTTAATGTGGCCACATGAAAATTTAAATTACATTTGTGGATTAGTTTATATTTCTATTGTACTGTGTTCTAGATTATTCTAGTCTTCCTTCTCAATATTTGTTGAATATCTTCTATTTCAGTCTTATTATTAACCTCTAGTTCAAGTTTCTTACAATGTATCCTAGCAGGTTTCCCTGACTGTACAGTCTCTCTCCTCCAATGTCCCTCATCCATGTTGCGTTCTTTCTCCAAATCATTCTTCCTAGTGAATAGTTCAAATCAAACCATTCCCTACTCAAAATTTTTTTAAATTTACTTCTCTCTGTTCATCAGATAAAGTCTAAACCGTTATAGCCCCCAGCTTTTTGTTTTTAAACATCTTTATTGGCGTATAATTGCTTTACAGTGCTGTGTTAGTTTCTGCTTTATAACAAAGTGAATCAGTTATACCTATACATATCTCCCCATATCTCTTCCCTATTACATCTCCCTCCCTCCCACCCTTCCTATCCCACCCCTCTAGGTGGTCATAAAGCACTGAGCTGATCTCCCTGTGCTATGCAGCTGCTTCCCACTAGCTATCTATTTTACTTTTGGTAGTGTATATATGTCCATGCCACTCTCTCACTTTGTCCCAGCTTACCCTTCCCCCTCCCCGTATCCTGAAGTCCATTCTGTGGACTTCAGGTAGGTCTGTGTCTTTATTCCTGTATTGCCCCTAGGTTCTTATGACCTTTTTTTTTTTTTAGATTCCATATATATGTGTTAGCATACGTTATTTGTTTTTCTCTTTCTGACTTACTTCACTCTGTATGACAGACTCTAGGTCCATCCACCTCAACACAATAACTCAATTTCATTTCTTTTTATGGCTGAGTAATATTCCATTGTATATATGTGCCACATCTTCTATATCTGTTCATTGGTTGATGGACACTTAGGTTGCTTCCGTGTCCTGGCAATTGTAAATAGAGCTGCAATGAACATTGTGGTACGTGAATCTTTTTGAATTATGGTTTTCTCAGGGTATATGCCCAGTAGTGGGATTGCTGGGTTGTATGGTAGTTCTATTTAGTTTTTTAAGGAACCTCCATACTGCTCTCCATAGTGTCTGTATCAATTTACATTCCCACCAACAGTGCAAGAGGGTTCCCTTTTCTCCACACCCTCTCCAGCATTTATTGTTTGTAGATTTTTTGGTGATGGCCATTCTGACCAGTGTGAGATGATATCGCATTGTAGTTTTGATTTGCATTTCTCTAATGATTAATGATGTTGAACATTCTTTCATGTGTTTGTTGACAATCTGTATATCTTCTTTGGAGAAATGTCTATTTAGGTCTTCTACCCATTTTTGGATAGAGTTGTTTGTTTTTTTGATATGGAGCTGCATGATCTGCGTGTAAATTTTGGAGATTAATCCTTTGTCAGTTGCTTCACTTGCAAATATTTTCTCCCATTCTGAAGGTTGTCTTCTTGTCTTGTTAATTGTTTCCTTTGCTATGCAAAAGCTTTTAAGTTTCATAAGGTCCCATTTCTTTATTTTTGTTTTTATCTCCATTTCTCTAGGAGGTGGGTCAAAAAGGGTCTTGCTGTGATTTATGTCATAGAGTGTTCTGCCTATGTTTTCCTCCAAGAGTTTGATAGTGTCTGGCCTTACATTTAGGTCTTTAATCCATTTTGAGTTTATTTTTGTGTATGGTGTTAGGGAGTGTTCTAATTTCATTCTTTTACATGTAGCTGTCCAGTTTTCCCAGCACCACTTATTGAAGAGGCTGTCTTTTCTCCACTGTATATTCTTGCCTCCTTTATCAAAGATAAGGTGACCATACGTGCGTGGGTTTATCTCTGGGCTTTCTATCCTGTTCCATTGATCTATCTTTCTGTTTTTGTTCCAGTACCAAACTGTCTTCTTTACTGTAGCTTTGTAGTATATTCTGAAGTCAGGGAGCCTGATTCCTCCAACTCCGTTTTTCTTTCTCAAAATTGCTTTGGCTATTCGGCGTCTTTTGTGTTTCCATACAAATTGTGAAATTTTTTGTTCTAGTTCTCTGAAAAATGCCAATGGTAGTTTGATAGGGATTGCATTGAATCTGTAGATTGCTTTGGGTAGTAGAGTCATTTTCACAATGTTGATTCTTCCAATCCAAGAACATGGTATATCTCTCCATCTGTTTTTATCATCTTTAATTTCCTTCATCAGTGTCTTCTGGTTTTCTGCATACAGATCTTTTGTCTCCCTAGGTAGGTTTATTCATAGATATTTTATTCTTTTTGTTGCAATGGTAAATGGGAGTGTTTTCTTAATTTCACTTTCAGATTTTTCATCATTAGTATATAGGAATGCAAGAGATTTCTGTACATTAACTTTGTATCCTGCTACTTTACCAGATTCCTTGATTAGCTAGAGTGGTTTTCTGGTAGCATCTTTAGGATTCTCTATGTACAGTATCATGTCATCTGCAAACAGTGACAGCTTTACTTCTTCCTTTCCAATTTGGATCCTTTTTATTTCTTTTTCTTCTCTGATTGCTGTGGCTGAAACTTCCAAAACTATGTTGAATAATAGTGGTGAGAGTGGGCAACCTTGTCTTCTACCTGATGTTAGTGGAAATGGTTTCGGTTTTTCACCATTGAGGATGATGTTGGCTGTGGGTTTGTCATATATGGCCTTTATTATGTTGAGGAAAGTTCCCTGTGTGCCTATTTTCTGGAGGGTTTTTATCATAAATCGGTGTTGAATTTTGTCAGAAGCTTTCTCTGCATCTGTTGAGATGATCATATGGTTTTTCTCCTTCAGTTTGTTAATATGGTGTATCACATTGATTGACTTGCATATATTGAAGAATCCTTGCATTCCTGGGATAAATCCCACTTGATCATGGTGTATGGTCCTGTATTGTCTTGTTGGATTCTGTCTGCTAGTATTTTTTGAGGATTTTTGCATCTATGTTCATCAGTGATATTGTTCTGTAGTTTTCTCTTTTTTGTAGTATCTTTGTTTGGTGTTGGTATCGGTGTGATGGTGGCCTCGTAGAATGAATTTTGGAGTGTTCCCTCCTCTGCAATTTTTTGGAAGAGTTTGAGAAGGATGGGTGTTAGCTCTTCTCTGAGTGTTTGATAGAATTCACTGTTGAAGCCATCTGGTCCTGGACTTTTGTTTGTTGGAAGATTTTTAATCACAGTTTCAATTTCATTGCTTGTGATTGGTCTGTTCATATTTTGTGTTTCTCCCTGGTTCAGTCTTGGAAGTTTATACCTTTCAAAGAATTTGTCCATTTCTTCCAGGTTGTCCATTTTATTGACATAGAGTTGCTTGTAGTAGTCTCTTATGATGCTTTGTATTTCTGCAGTGTCTGTTGTTACGTATCCTTTTTCATTTCCAATTTTACTGATTTGAGTCCTCTCCCTCTTTTTCTTGATGAGTCTGGCTAAAGGGTTATCAACTTTGTTTATGTTCTCATTGAACCAGCTTTTAGTTTCATTGATCTTTGCTATCGTTTCCTTCATTTCTTTTTCATATATTTCTGATCTGATCTTTATGATTTCTTTCCTTCTGCTAACTTTGCTGTTTTTTTTTCTTCTTTCTCTAATTGCTTTAGGTGTAAGGTTAGGTTGTTTATTTGAGATGTTTCTTGTTTCTTAAGGTAGGAGTGTATTGCTATAAACTTCCCTCTTAGAACTGCTTTTGCTGCATCCCAAAGGTTTTGGGTCATCGTGTTTTCATTATCATTTTTTTCTAGGTATTTTTTGATTTCCTCTTTGAAATCTTCAGTGATCTCTTGGTTATTTAGTAGCGTATTGTTTAAACTCCATGTGTTTGTATTTTTTACAGATTTTTTCCTGTAATTGATATCTAGTCTCATAGCGTTGTGGTCAGAATAGATACTTGATACAATTTCAATTTTCTTAAATTTACCAAGGCTTGATTTTTAACCCAAGATATGATCTATCCTGGAGAATGTTCCATGGGCACTTGAGAAGAATGTGTATTCTGTTGTTTTTGGATGGAATGTCCTATAAATATCAATTAAGTCCATCTTGTTTAAAGTATCATTTAAAGCTTGTGTTTCCTTATTTATTTTCATTTTGGATGATCTGTCCATTGGTGAAAGTGGGGTGTTAAAGTTCCCTACTATGATTGTGATACTGTTGATTTCCCCTTTTATGGCTGTTAGTATTTGCCTTATGTACTGAGGTGCACCTATGTTCAGTGCGTAAATATTTACAACTGTTATATCTTCTTCTTGGATTGATCCCTTGATCATTATGTAGTATCCTTCTTTGTCTCTTGTAATAGTCTTTATTTTAAAGGCTATTTTATCTGATCTGAGAATTGCTACTCCAGCTTTCTTTTGGTTTCCATTTGCATGGAATATCTTTTTCCATCCCCTCACTTTCAGTATGTATGTGTCCCTAGGTCTGAGGTGGGTCTCTTGTAGACAGCATATATATGGGTCTTGTTTTTGTATCCATTCAGCCAGTCTATGTCTTTGGTTGGAGAATTTAATCCATTTACATTTAAGGTAATTATCAATATGTATGTTCCTAGTCCCATTTTCTTAATTGTTTTGGGTTTGTTATTTTAGGTCTTTTCCTTCTCTTGTGCTTCCTGCCTAGAGAAGTTCCTTTAGCATTTGTTGTAAAGCTGGTTTGGTGGTGCTGAATTCTCTTAGCTTTTGCTTATCTGTAAAGGTTTTCATTTCTCCATCAAATCTGAATGTGATCCTTGTTGTGTAGAGTAATCTTGGTTGTAGGTTTTTCTCCTTCATCACTTTAAATATGTCCTGCCACTCCCTTCTGGCTTGCATAGTTTCTGCTGAAAGATCAACTGTTAACCTTATGCCTCCCAGCATTTTCCTCCTTCACATATTAGCTGTGATGCCTTGGGATAACAGGTTATTGCATAGCAAGATGAAGCTCTGCTTAGCTGGAAAAATCTTATTCGTTTTTTGAGGAGGAGCTGGGGGAGGGGTCATGTGGCATCTCCATAGGGGCTCTTCAATTACTTTAACTTGAATAAGCCTGACTCAGAAAAATTTATACTTTGCAAATATTTTATAAGCTGAAATAATACATCCTTTATGAGTCCCCAAAACCACCAATCTGTTGACAAAAACCAAGCACTTTGTATAAATACAGGATAGAAGGAGGGGTTCCTGATGCCACTGAAGAGGGTTGGCTCCTCCTTTGAGATGCCAACATTGTTTGTGTCTTAAAGATCCCAAATACCTAAATTTTACCCACCAGTGCGACTGGTTCCTCTCTGAGAAGAGCAAAAAACAACCAAACTTTTCTGAAGCAATTATACATAACTGGAAGGATAAATGGATGAGTAACAAAACCTAATGTAAATATCAGGTCATTCAGGATGTTTTTCTGAATGACAACTGATGGATGGAGAAGACTCAGAAGTTTTTGTTTTTCCACACTAAAATCTAATACTGTTTAATAGTAGATCTTGTCATTATTGTTAATACTGTTGAAGGTAGTCTCCTCAGTTTGATATTCAAGACCAAATCCTACTACCATTTCTTCCAACATGAACCCCTACACACCAGCTCATCTTGATTACTGCTCATTCCAGACCATCCATACAAATTCTATGTCTTTCCATGGCCATAGGATGATAGAACTGTAAGGGAAGGCGGAGATCACCTAATCCTGTTCTTCACTTTATGAATGAAGACCCTGATGTCCTACAGCCCATGAAGTGAATTTCTGGCAGTTTCCAGAACCCAGATCTGTCACTTTCCTGTCTTGTTCCTTTTATACCACATCATTCATCCTTCCTCTTTCTTCTGATCTTGCTTATTGAAATTCCATCTATTCTTCAAGACCTAAGATAAATGTCACCTCCTTCATTATGACCAACCAGCAGAAATCTATCCTTCTTTGCCCACACTCAGTCTGTAACCTGCTATATGTTTGTGATCCTTAGCTCCCTTATTGGATTTTAAACATTTCGAAGCCAGTGACACTATCTGACTCATTGTACATCCAGTAAAATGCCATCCACGCAGGAAACTCTCCAAGCATTTCTGTCAAAAAAATGATTGAACAAAGGAATATGACATAGCAAATTGAAACCTTGGCTTTTAAATCTATAATATGAGAAAAATGGATGCATGAAAGTGCAAAAAATATAAGCCATAATCCAATGCATTTTGGTCTCCTTGAATAAGCCTCCACATTCATTTCAAGGTTTGTTAGTGATTTTTTTTAACAAAAACAATAATTTCATCACTCCTTGTTAAGCCTTTCCTTTCATTAGAACAAGCAGAAGGGAATTAATGAATTTTAGCAGAGACCAAGCTATTAGGGATTTAAAGATTAAGTTTGGAAATCCATGTGTCTCTTTAAAATATGAGGAGTGCCAGTTCAGCTGAGTGCAGAAGGGCAGCCAGCCAAAAAGATCCAGTCAAGTTAAATTGAAAAAGAGTTGGTTACTTTTTGCCAGTGGATGTTTAAATGTATGATAATCCATCATCCAATTCTTCTGTCCTGGTATGGTTTATTAAGTAAATGTTTATTATACTAAACTCCATTTCAAACTAGGGTTGTAGGGTAACTTTTCAAAAGCAGAAATTTCATATAAGATGAGTTTAGCTTAAAAGAGACAAAATCACCAATATATTTCCATTTTTAAATATGTTCTTTACATGGGGCTCAAAGGATGGTTAGAAAGTAAAACTTATTCTCCAAATGAGAGTTAGCCCTGAGGAAAATTCCTGCATACACACACACAAAATTCCCTCATAGAGGACCTACTGGTAATTTTTTAAGTGGGAGGGGTTGGATAGAAAGAAAGAAAAAAAGAAAAAGACATTAACAGGTCCTTCATGTTTTTGATCTTAAGAGTCAAAAGTATGGAAGTTTATCACAGGCAGTATTTAGTGGCCACAGAGATAAGTAGATATTCGGGCACTTACCTCAATTAAATTCACTTCTATGCAACAAATAATTATTAAATATTTGTTATATCTAAATCAGTGTGCTGACTAGGAAAGATGTGGTCAATAAAGATGATTACAAATAATTCCTATCATCAGAATAAGCAGAGATTTCAGGTACTGTGGGTACTACTTATCTATCAGCTGAGCTGAGTATCAACCCTCTCTCCATTTACAGACTTTAGCACTGCTTCCTTAGGGGGAGAAGAGGTCTGATTACCTGGATAACTTTTTCTATTCACCACTTAACTGATTTAATTTGGCTTCCTAGAACTTATGGTTCATCATTTGGCCTAAATCCAAGTGTTTTCTCTAAATCTATCTTAAAGACACTTACAGAAATAAAACATTGGGTAGTTCTTGGATCTGAAGACATCATTTAAGACATTTATATATTTCAATAACATTTACTCATATGTTGTATTTTACTGAGTTCTATGAAATGTTTTAACATTATACTCATTTAAAAACTAATGGAGAGTAATATTGTTTCTAGAAAGTAAATTGAAACAAATCAAACTTAAGGGGCATCTTGGGCAAAATTTTATCAGAATGTTAGCTTCTTCAAAAATTATTAAGTCATAAATAGAAGTTGAACCATTTTCTGCTTCCCAACTAGAATGTCTACTCCTCAAGAGTAGGTACTTATATATCTCTGTAAACTTAATGAGGCCCTAGTACAATGCCTGATAGCCGTTAGGTACTCAGTAATGTATGTTGATGAATGAATTAATTGATTAATGCAAAATGTGATCTTGCAGCATTTGGACAATTTCACTTCTTAAATTTAAATTACCCAGAAAGATAAGCAAAGGTAGAGAATGACTCAGTAATATAGACCAATCCAAGAACACAGGCAGCTGTTTCCCAGGGCATAAGGGAGAAGTTACACTCTGAGAAAAGTTTCTAGGGGAGGATAGTAGCTGACCACAGGGGCTAGTCTATGCAATCTCACAATGACATCCTATAGGATGCACCAGTCATAGACTTCTCCCCAGAGGTGTTTACCCCATAGAAACCTCACCACCAAAAGCTGTGGCCAATAACCTGATATCCTGGAAAACTGTCCAACGTACTAAGCAGACCTATCCAATTCTGAAGAGTCAACGATATTTATTGCCAAGAATTCCTTTGCAAAACTTAGAGGACATATCCTTCTCATGTTTTGCCCTCCTTGGTGAGATATTTAAATAAACACATAGTTTCATTCCTGGACTCACTAGCTCAGTATTCTTTGAAACTTCACTTACAGACCACTCAGAGGAACAGAGTGACCTCCATGAAAGCTCAGTCTTGGAACTCTGTGAGGAGGGTAATCACAAGATTAGTGTTTTCCCTATTTAAAACTAATTTAAAACTAAAAATAGCTGCAAAAGGCTCTACTTATCTTAGAGGGGGGTGGCAGGCTGGCAAGGGGCAGGGATTATACTGCTAGAGAACATCCACAAAAAATTCTCCAATATTTCAGGATTAAATACATTACTCGGGGACTATGAAGTAGCATTTCATGTGCCATGTGTGTTGTTTTATCAATAAAATGTGTGCTTAATCTGTTTCTTTTGGGGCCATAAAAGAAATTATTTTCAAATATTCACATTTTGATATTTAATATTTTGGCAAGATTTTGCATACTTAAAAGATCATTGATTTATTTGCCAAATAGTCCCATTTATTACTTCCATTTTATGGGGAACATGAAGGAACTCAATTGACTTTACCAAGATCACCAGCTAAGCAATGATAAGAAACCTGAGAGTGAATCCTTTCTGCTTCCAAATATTTTCAAAGTTGGCTCATATAAAGAAAAAAATTTGTATGATGAAAGAGCACTTCTGGGAATGAAAAAGAGAAACCTTGTCTCTCAATGCCTAGACATCTAAACTAGTTCTAAAGATAAAGCTTTTATTTTAGGTAATGAGCTCAAATTAGTCATTACTTTAACTGGATATTTTCTTCATTTTATCCAGAACTTGGAAAAACCAATGAAATAATCACAAAAGCACAATTTTATAAAATTTGCCCTTAATAGCCTAATTTTTAATGGCAGAGTTTTGTGTTCAGTGTGCATATTTACACAACTTAGTGTCTCAGTGAGGTACACATGTAAAATATCCCTCCTGCATTGAAATCGTTATCAAGTCAATATTTGTCAAAAGCTTGTTAGTCAGGTACTACTCTCATCTTCTCATTTAGTTCTTGTAAAAACCCCTGTGGGGAAGATGTTATTAATAGCACGCCCATTTTACAGATGAGAAATGAGGTATAAAAAAGTTAAGTCACTTTCCCAAGGTCACAAAATGAATGAGGGCTGGAGGCCAAATGTAAACAGGCTGAGTATCCAAAACAAAGCAAAACTTAGGGTGTTAAGTCAACCTCACAGTCCTGTGAAAGGCTCCTTTTTGGCCCATAAAACCTTTTTTCCAGGTGGTTTCTTAAAAATAATAACAACAACAGAAATGTCAGGAGAATGTTGATTCAATTTAGTATTTCTAGAAAACCCTATTTCTATTTCTAGAGTTTGTCTTATTTATAGTTTTTGCTATTGGTTTGATTCCTGGGGCTATTCTGTAGATAGGCAAGCGTTCCATGGCAAACTGAATTCAAATTCTCACTTTTCCTCACACTGGCCATGGGACCTGAGATATATTATCTAAGTTCTTCAAGTCTTTTTCATATTTGTGTTTAGTAAATGGTTCCCAAATTTCTAGCTACCAATGTTTTTTTTAGGACTAAAACGGTATTTAGAGATTAACTAGTCTAAACTTCTCAATTTACAAGTAAAGAAAGTGAGACCTAGAGGAATGAATGGACTTTAAAAAGCCTCTCAGACAGCTCCTTGCAGGACAGTAAAGAACCCAAGCTGCCAGATGCGTGCTCTTTCACTATTCCGTGCTATCTCAAGTGGATTAATATGTGATTGATGATCTCTGCCACCAGGAGGAATTTTCTCCGGTAGATATTGCATGATTATTTTTATGTGTAACCAGAGTTACAGTGCTGGGCAGAGAGGTGAGTGTAGCTAAAAATCTTTTCACTGCCTATGAGTTTTAAGCTCTAGTAAATGTAGAGTCTCTTGTTTCCATTTGTGTGACTCCCATTTGCCAATTTGGATCCATAGCACTTCAACTGTGTTCTGAAAGTTATGCAGATATCATTTTGGTGGCTTCCCTGTCTTCTGAAGCTTTGCTGCAGACTTGAATGAGTCATCATGCTTCACAGATTTCCCCTCAGTTAAACACCTCCGTGGAGATTACCATAGGGGGCAATTGCTTATGATTACTCCTGCCAACTGACTCCTAAAATGCATTGAGATCTCTGTGGCATGGCCCAGGGCTCTCTGCTTGGCTCTGATATATTCAATGTCTTAGCATTAACGTGGATAAAAATATAGAAGGCTTGCTGAGCCAACTTATGGATGACACAAAGATGGTGAGCACAATGAATATGATAGTGAGGGAATCAGATTATAAAAAGCCTAGAATGATGGACCAAATGGAATACAATGAAATCAAGAAAGAGAAATGTTAAATTCTTAGACTGGGATGCAAAATTTTAAACCTGTACAAGAGCAGAATGGGAATTTACGTTTGACATAACATTTGACATAACATGGCATAGGTAAATTTCTACCTTGGTATAGATAAAAATGCCTGAGAGTTTCAGCTGACTGTGAATTTGGTATGAGTCAACAGTTATGTGGTGGCAAAAAAGATTGTTTCATCTTGGGCTGCCTTACAACATGTGCTTTTCAGAACGAAATAAATCATAATTTGGTTTTACTCATTTTAGTCAGCCACATATGGGCTATTATTTTCCTTTCTATGCAGCAGGGACATAGTTAAACTGAAGAGCATCCAGAATGTTTGATAAGAACAAGAGATGATTCAAAACTTATGACAAGATGAAGGGTGGTTGAAGGAAGTGGAGTTTTTTATCCTCGGGGAATAATGGTAACTGTCAAAAACTCTGAAGGAGATGAAATTTGACCATACTTGCAAGCTGACATGTTAGCCTGACATAGTTTCATGGATGCTGGTAGAAGTTCATTACTCACAGCAATCATAGTACCCAGAGTATCAACACTTCCCAGTGTCAGTTTCTTAGCCCAGTTCCCACAGGGCAATGCAAATCAGACCAGTTAATGCTTGCACACACAGTGGGCTGCCTTATAGGAGAGGAACCCCGAGTTAGGAAATCCCAATACTTTATAACAGGCTACAAGCAAATCTGCCTAACCATCTTATTAGGGAAAAGGAGATATGATCTATAAACAAACATCTTTGAAAAGAACAAAATGCTGTCAGTGACTTGGCTGGAAAGACAGGCAAAAAGAGGAGGGATCCATGGAGAATTTTCATTCAACAATAGCTATATCTCGAGGGTTATCCTGTTAAAGAATATTAGAAATCTGTCACTTCAGAAGGAAAAAAACAGTGTCCAATTAGTGAAAATTGCCAAAATACAAGTTTATAGTAGGTTAAAAAATATTTTATATAAAACAGAACAAGCTCAAAATGGACTCCTTAAGAAGTTAGGCATGTTGAGGCAGAAATCAGGCAGCTGTTTGTTGTGACTATTGAAGAAATATTCATATACCAGAGAAGTACTGAATTTAATGTTGTATTAAGCTTCTTCCAGCACTCCACTTATCAGAAAGCAGAGGGAAAGAAAGAAGTGAGGAAACTAGGAAAAAATGCATGACAGAAAAGGATAAAGGGTACTTTCAAACTTAAAATACTTCATTGTATAACTTCTGAAGTTCTATCTATGTCCTAAGAGGACCCAGACATCTCTTTGATAAACCAGAGACAGGGCTGAATCCAAAGCGTTTATGAACTTTATGTTGTAATCTCCCTTGGTGGGTCTCTTCAGCTAAGAAAAACAGCTCAAAGGTCTATTTGGAAATAAAAAAACTTTGAAGGCTTATCCTAGATTGATTATCCTTTGTCTAGAGAAAGAGAATCTTTGCTAAGGAATCCTTTATAATCTACCTGGAAATACTTCTGGTTGTCCAGACACCTAAACTGGAGCTTGGGAATATCCCAAAGGAAAATATGTTATCCATAGGGTTGTTTTTAAGAAACACACAAGTGTCTTCCCCCCTCCAAAAAAAAAAGAGATTATTTAAGAATAACTCTCATGTCAGTTAGCGAAAGGACATTTTTCACTTCATAGATTTATTAACTGCTCATTCTGTTTGAATTCATGTGCACACACACCACATATGTAAGATGACACAACTATGGGTGGAGATATGACTGTGGGTATGCAATTTGACCTCTTTGCCTCTCTATTTCTTTATATGAAAAGTAAGGGGGGGTTGAAATAGATGACAGCAGCATTTCTTTCCAGCTTTGCAAACTCCAAAGAATCCAGGAAGAACAGCTTTCTTAAAAGCTGGCTAAAATTCAGAGCTCTAAGAATGTAATAGGGCGTAGGAGAAAATAATGGGAATCTTAGAAGAAAAAAAGTGGAAATTCCCTTTGAAAGATGGTTTAAGGGAATCTCTCTGAGGCTAAAGCATAGACACATCAATCAGGATACTGGAAAAGTCTATGGGATGGAATTATATAAGAATATCTTGTGGTGTTTGTTGTGACAAGACATAAGTGTAGTTTATGGCAGGAAACTGGAAGCACAAGTTCCATTCTATTATAAATTCATCAGGGAATCCTATTCTAAAAAGTGACTTTGGTAAGGGCCCCAGACTGGCTGAAGGATTGAGTGCTGACTCATCAGGCCAGAGCAAGCTGTAAGGATGGGGAGGACTTGCTCCTGAAGAGGTAGACACCTATCTGGAAAGAATTAATTTATTCTTTTAAGTAACAGGAGACACAAAGTTTAGATGGTCCTTCTTTTGCATCTCAAAACAAGCAAATAACTAACCTCTTCTGGCGTGGGCCAGTTTGATCCACATTACATATGCACATATTGGGATTTGAGAATATTTTCTGGAGATCACAGCTCTGCACTTTATGATGAATCAATAATTGAGACATCCCCCTTTGCATAATTTTTCTCAGAAGACATACATCTCCGATCTCACAAATCAGGTAGAAGTTATTCAATGCTTTGGAGCTTAAAATATTTTTTGAAAATAATTGTGTTTCAATATGTTTACATGTCAATTCTGAAAGCTGACATCTTCAAACTACAAGGTTTTTTTAGGTGATTTATGGTGAACAAGTAAAATTTCTCATCAAACCAAATTTATCAATATAATATAAAAGCTTCACTGTTTGAGTAAAACACTATGAAATGACACAAGCCTCTTAGATAGCCTCATCCACCAGAGGGCAGACAGCAGAAGCAAGAAAAACTACAATCTTACAGCCTGTGGAACAAAAAACACATTCACAGAATGATAGACAAGATGAAAAGGCATAGGGCTATGTACCAGATGAAGGAACAAGATAAAACCCCAGGAAAGCAACCAAATGAAGTGGAGATAGGCAAGCTTCCAGAAAAATAATTCAGAATAATGATAGTGAAGATGATTCAGGACCTCAAAAAAAGAATGGAGGCAAAGATC
The DNA here is from genome assembly GCF_964341445.2 of Mesoplodon mirus. Taxonomy (NCBI): domain Eukaryota; kingdom Metazoa; phylum Chordata; class Mammalia; order Artiodactyla; family Ziphiidae; genus Mesoplodon; species Mesoplodon mirus. Next base: position 78,495,370 of record NC_138980.1, read on the forward strand.
GAGAAGATGCAAGAAATGTTTAACAAAGACCTAGAAGAATTAAAGAACAAAGACCTAGAAGAATTAAAGAACAAATAAACAGAGATGAACAATTCAATAACTGAAATGAAAAATACACTAGAAGGAATCAATAGCAGAATAACTGAGGCAGAAGAACGGATAAGTGACCTGGAAGACAGAATGGAGGAATTCACTGCCATGGAACAGAATAAAGAAAAAAGAATGAAAAGAAATGAATACAGCCTAAGAAACCTCTGGGACAAGATTAAATGCAACAACTTTCGCATTATAGGAGTCCCAGAAGGAGAAGAGAGAGAGAAAGGACCCAAGAAAATATATGAAGAGATTATAGTCGAAAACTTCCCTAACATGGGAAAGGAAATAGCCACCCAAGTCCAGGAAGCACAGAGAGTCCCATACAGGGTAAACCCAAGGAGAAACACGCTGAGACACATAGTAATCAAACTGACAAAAATTAAAGACAAAGAAAAATTATTGAAAGCAACAAGGGAAAAATGACAAATAACATACAAGGGAACTCCCATAAGATTAACAGCTGATTTCTCAGCAGAAACTCTACAAGCCAGAAGGGAGTACCATGATATATTTAAAGTCATGAAAGGGAAGAACCTACCACCAAGATCACTCTACCCAGCAAGCATTTCATTCAGATTTGATGGAGAAATCAAAAGCTTCACAGACAAGCAAAAGCTAAGAGAATTCAGCACCACCAAACCAGCTCTACAACAAATGCTAAAGGAACTTCTCTAAGTGGGAAACACAAGAGAAGAAAAGGACCTACAAAAACAAACCCAAAACAATTAAGAAAATGGTCATAGGAGCAAACATATTGATAATTACCTTAAACGTGAATGGCTTAAATGCTCCAACTAAAAAAAACAGGCTTGCTGAATGGATACAAAAACAAGACCCATATATATGCTGTCTACAAGAGACCCACTTCAGACCTAGGGACACATACAGACCGAAAGTGAGGGGATGGAAAAAGATATTACATGCAAATGGAAATCAAAAGAAACCTGTAGTAGCAATACTCATATCAGATAAAATAGACTTTAAAATAAAGAATGTTACAAGAGACAAGGAAGGACACTACATAGTGATCAAGCAATCAATCCAATAAGAAGATATAACAATTATATATATATATGCACCCAACATAGGAGCACCTCAATATATAAGGCAAGTGCTAACAGCTATAAAAGAGGAAATCAACAGTAACACAATAATAGTGGGGACTTTAACACCTCACTTACACCAATGGACAGATCGTCCAAACAGAAAATTAATAAGGAAACACAAGCTTTAAATGACACAACAGACCAGATAGATTTAATTGATATTTATAGCACATTCCATCAAAACAGCAGATTACACTTTCTTCTCAAGTGCACACGGAACATTCTGCAGAATAGATCACATCTTGGGTCACAAATCAAGCCTCAGTAAATTTAAGAAAATTGAAATCATATCAAGCATCTTTTCTGACCACAATGCTATGAGATTAGAAATCAATTACAGGGAAAAAAACGTTAAAACACAAACACATGGAGGCTAAACATGTTACTAAATAACCTAGATATCACTGAAGAAATCAAAGAGGAAATCAAAAAGTACCTAGAGATGATTTACAACGAAAGCACAATGATCCAAAACCTATGGGATGCAGCAAAAGCAGTTCTAAGAGGGAAGTTTATAGCAGTAGAAGCCTACCTCAAGAAACAAGAAAAATCACAAATAAACAATCTAACCTTACACCTAGAGGAACTACAGAAAGAAGAACAAACAAAACCCAAAGTGAGTAGAAGGAAAGAAATCATAAAGGTCAGAGCAGAAATAAATGAAATAGAAACAAAGAAAACAATAGCAAAGATCAATAAAACTAAAAGCTGGTTCTTTGAGAAGATAAACAAAATTGATAAACCATTAGCCAGACTCATCAAGAAAAAAAGGGAGAAGACTCAAATCAATAGAATTAGAAATGAAAAAGGAGAAGTAACAACTGACACTGCAGAAATACAAAAGATCATGAGAGATTACTACAAGCAACTCTATGCCAATAAAATGGACAACCTGGAAGAAATGGACAAATTCTTAGAAATGCACAACCTGCCAAGACTGAATCAGGAAGAAATAGAAAATATGAACAGACCAATCACAAGCACTGAAATTGAAACTGTGATTAAAAATCTTCCAACAAACAAAAGCCCAGGACCAGATGACTTCACAGGCGAATTCTCTCAAACATTTAGAGAAGAGCTAACACCTATCCTTCTCAAACTCTTCCAAAATATAGCAGAGGGAGGAACACTCCCAAACTCATTCTACGAGGCCACCATCACCTTGATACCAAAACCAGACAAGGATGTCACAAAGAAAGAAAACTACAGGCCAATATCACTGATGAACATAGATGCAAAAATCCTCAACAAAATACTAGCAAACAGAATCCAACAGCACATTAAAAGGATCATACACCATGATCAAGTGGGATTTATTCCAGGAATGCAAGGATTCTTCAATATACGCAAATCAATCAACGTGATACACCATATTAACAAATTGAAGGAGAAAAACCATATGATCATCTCAATAGATGCAGAGAAAGCTTTCGACAAAATTCAACACCCATTTATGATAAAAACCCTGCAGAAAGTAGGCACAGAGGGAACTTTCCTCAACATAATAAAGGCCATATATGACAAACCACAGCCAACGTCGTCCTCAATGGTGAAAAACTGAAAGGATTTCCACTAAGATCAGGAACAAGACAAGGTTGCCCATTCTCACCACTCTTATTCAACATAGTTTTGGAAGTTTCAGCCACAGCAATCAGAGAAGAAAAAGAAATAAAATAATCCAAATTGGAAAAGAAGAAGTAAAGCTGTCACTGTTTGCAGATGACATGATACTATCCATAGAGAATCCTAAAGATGCTACCAGAAAACTACTAGAGCTAATCAATGAATTTGGTAAAGTTGCAGGATACAAAATTAATGCACAGAAATCTCTGGCATTCCTATACACTAATGATGAAAAATCTGAAAGTGAAATCAAGAAAACACTCCCATTTATCATTGCAACAAAAAGTGTAAAATATCTAGAAATAAACCTATCTAGGGAGACAAAAGACCTGTATGCAGAAAACTATAAGACAGTGATGAAAGAAATTAAAGATGATAAAAACAGATGGAGAGATATACCATGTTCTTGGACTGGAAGAATCAACACTGTGAAAATGACTCTACTACCCAAAGTAATCTACAGATTCAATGCAATCCCTATCAAATTACCAATGGCATTTTTTACAGAACTAGAACAAAACTTCTTAAAAGTTGTATAGAGACACAAAAGACCCCGAATAGCCAAAGCAGTCTTGAGGGAAAAAAACAGAGCTGGAGGAACCAGACTCCCTTACTTCAGACTATACTACAAAGCTACAGTAATCAAGACAATATGGTACTGGCACAAAAACAGAAAGATAGATCAATGGAACAGGATAGAAAGCCCAGAGATAAACCCACGTACCTAGGGTCAACTAATCTATGACAAAGGAGGCAAGGATAAACAATGGAGAAAAGGCACTCTCTTCAATAAGTGGTGCTGGGAAAACTGGACAGCTACATGTAAAAGAATGAAATTAGAACACTCCCTAACACCATACATAAAAATAGACTCAAAATGGATTAGAGACCTAAATGTAAGACTGGACACTATAAAACTCTGAGAGAAAAACATAGGAAGAATACTCTGACATAAATCACAGCAAGATCTTTTTTGATCCACCTCCTACCGTGATGGAAATAAAAACAAAAATAAACAAATGGGACCTAATGAAACTTAAAAGCTTTTGCAAAGCAAAGGAAACAACAAATAAGACAAAAAGACAACCCTAAGAACAGGAGAAAATATTTGCAAATGAATCAACGGACAAAGGATTAATCTCCAAAATATATAAACAGCTCATGCAGCTCAATATTAAAAATCAAACAGCCCAATCAAAAAATGGGCAGAAGACCCAAATAGACATTTCTCCTAAGAAGACATACAGATGGCCAAGAAGCACGTGGAAAGCTGCTCAACATCACTAATTATTAGAGAAATGCAAATCAAAACTACAGTGAGGTATCACCTCACACCACTTAGAATAAGCATCATCAGAAAATCTACAAACAACAATGCTGGAGAGGGTGTGGAGAAAAGGGAACCCTCTTGCACTGTTGGTGGGAATGTAAATCGATACAGCCACTATGGAGAACAGTATGGAGATTCCTTTAAAAACTAAAAATAGAACTACCATATGACCCAGCAATCCCACTACTGGCATATACCCAGAGAAACCCATAATTCAAAAATACACATGCACCCCACTGTTCATTGCATCACTATTTACAATAGCCAGGTCATGGAAGCAATCCAAATACCCATTGACAGATGAATGGATAAAGAAGATGTGGCACATATATACAATGGAATATTACTCAGCCATAAAAATGAATGAAATTGGGTCATTTGTAGAGACATGGATGGATCTAGGGACTGTCATACAGAGTGAAGTAAGCCAGAAAGAGAAAAACAAATATTGTATATTAACACATATATGTGGAACCTAGAAAAATGGTACAGACGAACCAGTTTGCAGGGCAGAAATAGAGACACAGATGTAGAGAACAAATGTATGGACACCAAGGGGAGAAAGTGGCAGAGAGGGGTGGTGGTGTGATAAATTGGGAGATTGGGATTGACATATATACATTAATATGTATAAAATTGATAACTATTAAGAACTTGCTATATAAAAAAATAAGTAAAATTAAAAAATTTAAAAAAAACACTATGAAATGAATTCAATAAAAAATGAACTTGAATACATATTTTTTTCCTGCATACATAAGTATCTGCTCTAATTTCTGCCTCTAAAAGCTGTTGCTTATTTTGTTTCAGCTTTAACCCTTAAATATAGTAAAAGAATGATCTCACTTGGAATGTTCATTAGTTTAACAGCAGGGGTCAAGCTAATCTCCTTCAAACCCCATATTAAACTTAATTTACAGTATTTAAGATGCTTTAATAAGGATGTCTCTTGGAGGGAGAAATGTTGATCTAGAACTTAGGGTCTCTTGGGAGAACAAACCAGCCAGAGCCCAGACTGAGAATGAGCTTGCCACATTTTTCTGAATCAGAAGTCAGCTCTATTCTACAGTGACCTTGGGAAAGTAATTTTTGTCATCCTGGGATGCAGATATACATGATAGAGGGCAGCTGCACTCATTATAAATATCCTGTAAGGTAGGCAAAATGCTGCACTGTAACTCCTGTAGCCAGGAAAGAGAGGGCTTCTGTGACCTTTTGAGAATATGCTGTTCACCCCAAGGAGCCCTGAGTAATTAAAACAGGGAGTTAGCACTTCTCACAGGAGAGATCAATTTACCCTGAACAGCCCAAAGCATTTTATCACCTGTTCTCGTCTCTTGCTCTGGACGATGGAGGGTGGAGAACGGGGGACCCAGCGAGGGGGTGGCTGAAGAAGGAGCAGTAATCTGAGAAGGAAAAACAAAAATAGAGAGGAGGATAAAGGGAGGAAAGAAAGAAGAGCCGGCTTTGGGAGGCCCTGTGGCACTTACTGGCAGTCGTATTCTCAAAAGCCTCGTGGAGGGCTATTTCAGTCTGTTCCCGTTATAGAAGCAGATCCTAGCGTGGCCCCGAGGGAGGGTACTGAAACCGGCCTTGACCACCACTCCTCGTGTCATTTTCTTTCTCAAGAATCTACAGTGATTCTTGAGAAAGAAATCACTTTCATTTTGACTCTTAGGACCTTTGGATGTTCAGCTCCACCCTCACCCTGCCTATGTGAGTTCCAGCTACCCCTCCGGCTGTCTTCTCAGCCAGGCTGCCCTCCTGCCTAAAAGCCCCACAGCCACACCTCCTTCTCCTCTCCTGTGGCTTTCCCTCCTCTCTTCCGTTGCACGTATCTAAAACACGTCCATCCTCTTAGGTCAAGATAGAATGTATTTCAGAATAATAACTTACATTGCATAAAGCTTTATACCAAGCACTTAAACATGTACCATCCTCACCTGAGCCGTTGTTTCCTGGGACATTTCCTTGACTATCTGGGTCCACATCCATCTCTCCCATATTCTATCTCCTGAAGCACTTGTTCACTGACCCACCTCTACAGAATCAATCTCTAGGGAAGAGAAACTGAGGCGATAGAATGAACTAAGGAGGCAGAATGTTGACTCTTGCTATTTACTTTATATTTTTCCATATTGTTTCTACATTTTTACAGTGACCATATACACCTTTTATACTAAAATTAGTGAGGGAGGGCATATATGTTTGTCAAGCTCCCAGATGATGCTGATGGTGTAGGAACCATAGGTTGCCACAGTCATTTGAACAATGATTCAGACACATGTCTTCTTACATTTCTCAGCTCTTCAATGAGGTAGAAAGTTACTCAAGAGCAAGAACTAGCCCTGCACTTTTCCTATCTCTCCAGTGCTAGAAATGCCAGGCTCAAAGCAGGTGCTCAATAAATAAATAAATACCTGAATGGGTTTGAATAGACTCCCCATAAAAATAGGAAAAAATTAAATAAGGATACACATGACATGGTACATTTGAAGAAAAAAGAAAACTTTATAATTAGTGGGTTAAAGAAAGATGTAATAGTAAGACAGAAGAAATACTCAGGTGACTTAATAGAGCACAGGATGGTCAGAGATCAGCATCAGTGTTTTGTTTTAGATCTAGAAGCAAAGGATCTTTGAAGGCATCAATTAACTTGTAGCATGAAAAAACTATGAGGTTGTTCTCTTTTTAACCTGGCTCATTCTTGAAGTGATGTGTTCAGTTATAAATTCTATAGCTAAAGAAGAAATCTGAGTAGTTGGGAAGAGTTAAGAAAAGGATCAAAACGTATATACATTGCCAGTGGGAATGTAAAATAATGCAGCTGCTTTGGGAAACAATCTCACAGTTCTTCAAAAAGTTAAACATAGAATTAACATATGGCCTAGCAGATCCACTCATAGGAATTTACTCAAGAGAATTGAAAACACATATCCATACAAAAGTGTGTACAGATATGTTCATAGCATCATTCTTCAGACTGGCCAACGGATTACCATGACCGATGATGAATAAACAAAATGTAGTATAACCAAACAACGGGACATTATTTGGCCATACAAAGAAATGAAGTACTGATCACTTTACAACATGGATGAACCTGCTTTAAAAACATGCTAAGTGAAAGAAGCCAGACACAAAAGGCCATGAACTCTTTGATTCCATTAGTATGAATGTCCAGAATTGGCAAATCCATAGATTAGAAATTACTGGATTAGAAATTATTGGGTCTGAGAGAAAGAGGGATGGGAAGTGACTGCTGGTGAGTATAGAATTCTGGAATTATATTGTGATGATGGTCACACAAAATTCTGTGAATATACTAAAAACCAATGAATTGTATACTTTAAAAGGCTAAATTTTATGGTATGTGAATTATATTTTAATAAAGCTGTTATTTTTTAATGAAAAAAAATCAAGAGGGAACATGGGGAGGGTGGAAATGCGGGCAGAAGGATCGCCAAAATGTTAAAAAAAAAAAAAAAAGGAGAGAGAGAGCGATACAAGGGAGCTGGTTTACTAAGGGCTGTCTTTTTAGGCACAGTTGTTTTTTTTAACTTTTTTTAATGTAAAAAATGATGGCTAGCTGAAGAGAAAATTAGAAGACATAGACTGTAAATACAACCTAAGGAGTTTAGATGCAAGCTTTTCCTATCAGTACAGAAGTTGGAATAAGAGGTTTTCATATCTCTCTTTTGGGGAAACTTAAACAGTGCTTAGAATAGGTCTTACGTGTCAGAAAAATTTGTGGGAGCCCTTCCTGAAATGGGAGAGGGATGAATTACATGACCTTTTGTGGTCTTTGCTCTCTTTCTCAGAACAGTTAGTCCTCAGTATTCGATGCCACTCTCTGCCTCCAGAGCGCTGAAATAAGAGAGGAGATGCTTCTGTTTCTTGAAAAGTTTTATTTGGTTTCTATTCAGTCATAACCACACATTCCTCTTAAGACTGTAAAAGTCTTCTCCTCTAAACAATTAACTTTTTATTTAAAAAAAAAACGTTGAAGCAGTACTTGCAACCTATTATTTCAACCAGTTGTGCAAAGAAAGTAAATTCAGGTTATGTATAGTTACCTCTATGCATGTTATTAATATGAATACCCAGAATGTACTTGGCCTGGTAAATAGTTTTTAAACCTCCATAAGCCTTTGAATTCAGTTTTATTTGAAAAGTAAAATGATATCATCCTCACCCATATTTTCCAGGGATCAACCACCTCTTCTAAGCATTCCTATTGCCTTCCAGTGCTCTTTGCTTTAGGAGAAAACAAGTACCTGTTTTGGGTCCACTCAGCAACTTCTTCCTCATTCTCTGCCCAGATTCCCATGAAAATAAAACAAACTGGGAGACATGATTAGAACAAGGAAGTCTCTTTTGGCCCTGCTATCAGATTCAGATCAGATCATTTCTAGTCTTTTTCTCTGGTCAGGTCCAGTAGGGCTTCATTTTAGGCAAAGTCACTATAGATGCTCTCAGTTTCACCATCACACACATTCAACATTCATTCATTGAGTAAATATTGAAATCTAAACCTTCCTATTTTGGGTGAGGAATGTAAACCTCCAATTCCAATATCCTCAAAAGTTCACTGAATAAATGGATTGTGGTTCTAGAGCCAGATATGGATAAAATTTGAGTTGCTGAGAACGTTGACTAAAGAGAATCCTGCGCCAAGACATGAAGCATTTCTCCTCCTCAGGATGGGTTCCTGCTCCTGTCCTGTTAAGCAAGGGCATGGTCAAACTGCCCTTTCTCCACGCCTTCAAGTCCGTCAGCCCAGGTCGAGGTTGGCATGCTCCGATACGGGTCCAGAAGAATCCGGAAGCACCTGACTATGAGGATGCCCAAGAAAATAAACAACAAAATCACAAAAACAAATGTGGTTTTCTGCTCCAGAGACATGCTAGAATCTGATGACACGTTCTCAAGGGGCACTAGGGGTGAAGGGACAGGCTGTCCTCCATCCATCGTCCAGGGAAGCTGGAGCACAGGGTCTCCCAGGTTCCTTCTCTTCCATCATCAGCCTGCTGAGATCATGGTGGCTGCACCTTGAAGAAGCTGCAGAATAAAGAAAGGGAAGGAGAAAGAGTAAACACCAACAGGCAACTTTATTTCTAGGCTCACCATCATATTTTTCAGAGAAAAGAAGGAATCTCTAAACTTTCTCCAAGGGCTGGGCCAAAAGAAAGCCATGTAGTGATAGAAGAATAGATGCCTAGGCAGTGCCTACCATGTTCCCTCTTGTCTTTTCATATCCTATTCAGGACCCCTCCCTTTGGTCCCTGCCATCCCCACTGGCTTACTAAAATCCCATTCTCTGTCCATTTTCCCTCCAGCCCAAATGAAGCCAGAGCCCTTTTCTTTGTCTGTTCTCAACACAGCTGAGACAGGTATGCATTTTCAGGAAGTTCTTTATGAAAACACCACCTAATCCAAATGGGAAATAGAAGAAAAATGAGGACTATTAACTCTGTACATATACAACATAAAGATTGCCAGGTCTGTGAAGTTCAATGAAAACAGTGGAGAACTGGGCACAGAACCTTGTGAGCCTGTGTTAATGACTCCCTAGCCATAAGCTGGCTGACTAGTAGAGCAATACCTGTTCAGTCCCTCTCTTCCCACCACTGGTCTCCACTCAATGAGCGCCGTCGGGACTCCCTGGACCAGTCTTCTCCAGCCTCGGCCTTAGTACAAGGCAAAGTATCAAGTCTTCTTCTCCTAGCTCAACATCTTATAATTCCTAGGCTTATCCCATAACTCAGGTTTTAGAACGGGTACACGATTCATTTGGGGGCTGCACTGAGGGGCAACCATTCCAAGAAGATCCAGTAAATAACCTAGTCATCTCAATTCAAATTATCAGCCACATCTCCCTATAAATGAGTCTGGGGTCTCACTTCTTCACAGGGAAGCCATGACTAGAATGATTTAAAACTCAGTTTTAATTTGCAATTTTACCACTTTATGCTGATTCAAAGGCAGATGCAAGGATACGGTTAACTCTCTTTGCAGCCTAATCACGTGTTTTGAGAGGCCTGCTAAAATATAAATATATACTCTTATTCTCTGACCCTTTCACCACCAACCCCTTTTAGATATACCAAATTGAGGAGAAAATAGAGATGAAAGCATTTTGAGAATTCTACAAATCTTTATAAACTGTAAGCCTCTCCCTTCCCAGCATATTGTGGGGTGCCCAAGTTCCTATTAAAATAACGTCATTTGGTCAAATCATCAAAGGTCTCTATTAAATTGCAGTATTTTACCAAGGAAAGTGACACATTAACACATTATAGGATTTGTCATTGAATACTGTTCCTATTTGAAGGAGGGAGAAATGTGGTAGATAGAAAGGAAATTGAAGGAATATCTTGCCGGGAATGAGGGGCTGCTAGAAAGGACTTGTGGGAAGCAGACATGGGTACTATGAGCAGATCATCCAGCAGGAGAGTCCTGGGGAAGGATGAAGGAGACTGGGTAGAGATGAGAAGAGCAGGAGATGGCTATAAAGGGAGATAGAGATCCAGAGATCCAGAGAGAAATGCCAACTGTTTCACAGTTTTGCCTGGGACTGATTGAAATCCCTAGAAAAGCCTGCTTGATTTTAAACCTGCAATCAGCTAATCAATAATTTACAAATTTGGAAAGCTCAACAGCATGTTTAAGTTAAAGGAAGCATCAGTATAATAAGACGCAGAAATAGAAATAAATGTAATCACTTGGCCACCACAGTACAAAAATATTCAAAGACCTCTAAATTTTGTAAATGTCTGTCTTAGAGTAAAATGTCCCTTTTGGGTAGAAATGATTCTTAGGAAATGTTCACGATTGCTTTTACCTAAAAAATGAAATGTTTCTTTTAGATGACCAGCAGAATTTGGGCGAGTAAATTATTTCGAAAGATTTTGACACAACCATCATCAGTGTTAATAAAAATAAAAGGCAGTTATTTTAAGTATAAGAAGGACCAGAGTTACTCGTGGCAGTATTTTAATCCTGACTGGCTTCCCCCATCATGCAGCACACCTGTCTTCCCTTTGCTGGGTCCATTTGTGTGTGCTCAGGAAATAAAGTCTAATTTTAATATGGACTAAGGAAACCTTAGTTAAAAGATGCCATTTTCAAAAGTCATATAATACATCCCTTTTCTCAAACCAAGCTCCCTGGACTCTGATGTTCACAAAGTGTTTACACCCTGAATTAGTCACGAAGCCCTGTGTGAGCAGTCCCTCCCAGCCTTGGTCCTTCTCACTATAGGCCACTCACTTTAGTTAATTTGCAAAGAAGCCCTCTCTTTCTTTCCCCATACTTCCTCTATACTGCGTCATGATTCATCATTCTAAGCTCAAGTCTTACCACTCCTCCCCTCAGAAAACCCACATGCTCCCATGTCCAAGACCCTAACCCACCCATTAACCCCCTTATGGACCCAATACCCTTGTTTTCTGGACCACAAATTAGATCATACACTCTGACAGTGGAATTTTTCTAAGGTATTACTATATTTTCAAAATAAGTTCAAAAAGCAACAAAAATCAAATCACATTTGGTGTTGAGTAAAATGACCAGTGGACAAAAACAAACTTACACGTAATTGGTCTGCAGACACCTAAGGAGAGGGTCCTGACTCTGCTCTGCAGCTCTACCTGACACCTGCTATTCTTTGAACACCTCCAGGTTTCCCACCTCTGAGCTTTGAGTCATGATGCTCTTTGCCTGATCCTCTCCTCCTCCTCGCCCTATTCCCACCTTCGGCTTTCTCTCCCTCCCTCGGGGTCCACACCAAATCTCACCTCCTTGGTGGAGCCTCAGTCTCTCCCTTCACCCAAGCCACCAGGGCTTCCTGCTCTGTCCCCAGCAGCATTTCACCTGCATCCTGCGGCAGCATCTATTACAGGACGTGTCTCCATGGTGTTCGTCAACTTCCCCTTATTAAACAACAAGGTCCCTGAGGAATTCCTTGCTGCTCTGGGGTCACTGGCTATCTAAATAGAGGTTGAAGCAAATCTCTGGCCCCTTAGAGTCCAGGGAACTGAATTCAAACTTGGAGGTGCCGGCTGATACAGAGAAGGGGAAAAAAAGCACGTCCGTCATCCAGCCTAACTGGGATGTCAGACCATTGTGTTTGAAATAGGTCTTGTTTCAAAGAATCACAAATAGTCTGGGTCACAATGACACTTTAATAGTCATAAAGCTCATGATTTAAGAAGCAGTTGTTTGGTTTTTTTAATTTTCTTTGGCCTCAGTGCTGATGGGTCCAAAATAGAGAAATCAGCTGGAATTAAGCACTCGCCCTATGTTTAAGGGGTCAATCCTTTCTTACCTATATTGCTTTTTTGGTGGGGAAGGGTAGTCATTTAAAATATCCTAAATCCCATTGTCTTACATGGAAACTATCAATGTCAACAGGTACCCATCTCAAGCTTGGGTCCTTCAGACTTTTCATCTCGTTAGCATCTTATTTTACAATTTCACAGTAAGAAAAAATATTTTATCTGGAGAAAATCTATCTTAAAGAAGTGACGTGTTTCTTTTCTTATTTTTCAAGTGGCAGCAACAGAATCAGTTCAGTGCATTTGCCCCCTTGTCCTGGGAAACCACACACAGGCATTTGATTTCACCATCTCACTTCTGTGGTCCTCAACTCAGGCGCCCTCCCTCCCGCAATGAATTGCAATAACAGCTTCAGTATATGCAGTACGTGTGCAGTCCTGCGTGGCACGTAGTGAGTGTTCAGGAAATAGGTGATGATGAGCGACTGTTTTCTCTTTAACTGATTTTTGTGCAAAATGAGATTTATTTCTAATTTTCCAGGCAGGAATGGAGATTGTAAGTAAACCGCCCCAAATCATAAAATTCGAAAGAGGAGCATCCCCCAAAAGAATGTTGGAATCAGTAGAAAGTCGTCATCCCTCAGCTGTTAATGGTACAGTGAAACAATGCAGTCTGTATTTTAAGTACTCCAAAACCACATAATTGCTGTACCTAATTTTTAAAACTTCTAGGCCACAAACCTAGTTGTATGACTTGACATAATTTCAAAAGTAGATGTAAAAAGTAGTTCGTCCATTGAGCAAGAACACTCACAGGCTTGTCCAGTATACACTCACACATGACGGACAGGATACTTTGTCCCACAAAGACATCCTGTGTACCTTGTTTATATTTATCTGGCAGCGTGGTGAGACCAATCTGTAGACGGTAACAGGAAGGGAATTGGCTAGGTAAGCAGGACTGAATTTGCAACGACTGGCAGGGACAAACTTCCTCAAAGTGCTGCACTGTCCTGCAACAGTTCTGAAACTGGCTGTTGAAGTGTTAACCTGGCTTTTAATGATTGAAGTAATACATATCCTGAGACTGAGGCAGAAGAGAATCACTGTCGACTTTCTGGGCTAAAGGAAGCCTCAGCTGCCTGGCTGTTTGTATAGCTGGAGTGTCTGGAGGCACTCCCCACCCTCCATCCCACCCAGCCACCCCAGACGTCTAAACATCCCATCAACCCTATTATACATCTCCTCCCACAATTGTGAGCCCTCCACCAAAGCCACCTCATCTCTTTTGGAAATTCTGTGGATGAATCCAGTGTACAGCAACTTGCATTCCAGGACATATATGCAAAGATGCAAAATATTTCCTATAAATTCAAAAAATTCATGGCCCTCTTGGTGGCCAGCCAAGACCTTCAGGTAAAGATCTCCTGGCTTTTTCTAAGTACTTCCTGCATTTTAACCATGACTCCCCCCCGCCCCGCCCACCATTTTCTCAGCTCACATAAATACATGGCTACTTCCATATTCCTCTTTTCCAAATACAGCACTCCTGTTCCAATACAATAGCCCTGATGCTTCCGAATTCACAGGATGGTTAAGAGTAAAATTATTTTGAACACTCAAAAAATAGACCAAGGCTAGTAGAAAGTCCACAAACAATGATTTTAAAGACAAGCGAATGTGGTCAGCTACAAATGTCAACAGGCAGTTTCAGAACTGCTGCCAGCCCCCACTACTGCACCAGGAAGTCTGTTTCCTCTGCCCATCCCTGCAAAGGCAGCCTGCAGACACGTTTGCTTGGGTTTGCGAGTAAACCCTGTTGTACCTGGTTCACCGTGCTGGTCAGCAGGAGACCTTTGTCTTCAGCCTGAGCCCTAACCTCAGTTTTACTTCTTCCTTATCTTCATCTTCCTCCTAACATCTGCTTAAAGAGGTTTAAAGGCACTGCAGGGCAAGGTTGCAGCCTTGCTGAGAACAACAGAAAAATACCGTGCAAGAGCCCAGTCAGTAAATGGGGGCGTCAAAAGGCACCACTAGCAAAGCGGAACTTTTAACTTCAAACAATAAACCTTCCTGTTCTACTCAGTTTTCTTTCCCTTGTGTGTTTCCTAGTGAGAGAGAGTGCTTGCTGATACCTCAAAAGGCTAGGGCTGCACACTGCTCATCACCCAGGGACGGTCAGCACTATCATTATGAGTTGTTGGGTTGTGATCCTTTGTAAACAAATTAGAACATCCCTGTTACATTTTGGGAGGTTGGATGTTTTAGGTGAACAGAAAAAAATATATTGTAATGGGCAAAGAGCTTTCAAGAATAATTTACTGCAGCTTAGCAAAGAAAAAAACCTGTTTTACTACTCTTTATCCAGTATCTGTAGCATTATAAACTTAAGCATGCTTTAAAAATAAAGGCATCATTACATTTCACCCGCTCGCATTAACTTTACCTAGCAACTATTTAATTAGACTTTATCTGGCAGCTAGATCTAAATTCAGAACTTGGATCCAAAAGGCATCCATGCGATCATGGCTCATGCATATATTTAAAGTTAGAGAAAAGCATTTAATTAGCCCATCAGAGATACAGATTTTGCTCAAATACCTGGATCTGGCTGAACAAACACTTGATCCATTTCCTGGTGGAACAGTTACAGGTAGTTACAAGCCTCTTTATTTTCCATTCTTCCCAACCAAGCTGTGTTAAAGCAGTAGACAGTGGTAAGCTGCAAGCAGCTGATGGCACACCCCAGAGCTAAAGCTGTTGTTTCAGGCTTAGAAACTTCCCATTAACACCCCGAGTTAAAGGAGCATCCTCTTTCTGTGTGAGGCATCATTAGCGGCCAATACAGCAGCTTCTCTGAGGCGAGCCATGATTTCGGTTCTGCCTCAGCAACTCTTCAGAGGATTCTGCTTCAGTGAGTAGAGGCAGTATCCTAGCAGTGTGTCTGAAATCATCTTCAAGAAAGCATTAACATTCAAAAGGAGTATGGGGGAAAACATCACAGGGCATTCCCATACCTTTTCAAAATCAAAGCCATAAATCTACCAGCGCTCCGCTCTTCTCTATTGATTGTTGACACTGTTCCTCTTTGGGGATGTTAATTAGTACCTTGCAGTGATCAGCCTCCAAATTGATCATGGTTTATGACCTTCAGGCCAACTTAATAAATGGGAAGACTTCTAGGGAAGGGTATCGACTTAGCATTTGGGAGATGAAGGGAAGACTCCTTTTCCTAAAGAAAACAAAATCGCCCTTTCAGAAAAGCAGCAGTTATGAGGGGCATTGAGGAAAGAACAATTAAAAGAGAACAAAATCCTAGTTTTACTACCTGTTTGTAAATTGACTAGGCGGTGGGTCGCCAGATCCAGTGTCTCCTTTGGGCAGCCTGCATAACTGTGACCTGGGCAGTCACCTCACCCCACACAGGCCATCAGAGACCACTTGATGAATAAAGATAGACCTTTGTTAAGAGAAAATTGTACTAATTCTAAAGATTCTAGTTACACGGCACAATATTTATTTTCCTTGGATAGAGTGCCTGGATAAATTTGGAAAATATTTTAGGGTAAAATTGATCTTTAAAAAAAAAAAAAAAAAAGGTGCTTCTCTGGAAAGAATTCAGCCTAATCCTTAAGATGGAACATCCTTGTTTTTTTGGCAACTCACCACTTTCTTTGTTTAAGGGGAAGCACAGTTAGCAGCAGTACCCACCCACCAAATGATGGGGTGCATGGTATTTAAAGCTAACTCTGCCTGTGCCTGTCAGCTCTAACTGTCTCTTCAGCTCTTCTGAGAAGCTGACCATGACCCAGTAGCTCTAGCGGGCTGGAACGGAGCTCATTTTCTAAGAGGAAAACCCCCATCTGCTAGCAAGAGACAACAATCCTGGATAAGTCTGAGGACCAAGGAAATTCAAATGCTAAATGTTAGGATCTAATGTCAGAATCAAATGCTTGACATTAGAACCTAACCTCACGAGAAACATGAAGGTTCTTTCCCCAGATGTTTTCCAGATTTTTAACTGAAATTCCTTTTCAATTAGTGTAACTTACTGTATCTTCACACACACACACACACACACACACAACAGTGGAACAAATGAAATCCAACAGAGCACTGCCATTCAATACAAACTGATGTCCTTCATGCTTTTCAGCCGACGGTGCTGGTGGACAGAACTCCCTGTCTCAGTCATGCTAACAGAGTGTGGTTCAGGGAACATTCTGACCTCACCCTCACTTATATACTTGTCGTTCCATGTGGCCATGTGGTAAGAAAGGACTCTAGTTAGAAACGAGCCTGGATTACTGAGGGCTCCCCTGCCCAGAGGCCCCCTCAGATATTGCTGTCGCCTCGCTATGGGTAGAGGTGGCAGGGAACACAAGAGGGCTGTAGCTGTTCTCCAGCTACTCTGCAGGCTGAGGCCATCCCAGGGAGATGAGTGCCTGGCCTATTTTTAAAACTCTCCAGAGAAGTAGATTCCAAATCCCCTTCTGACAACCTCTGTTTAAACTAACTCCTCCGTTGCTTACTTAGTCTAAATGAGTCGGCCCATTTCTTTTTATTCTATCCCCGCTGCAGTCATTAACCACCACAAGATTCTGTTAGAATGCACTTCCCCAAGGAAGCTGAACTAGATAAACCAAAGAACATTTGAGGAAGATCTGCTGCTACAAAGATCTTCCAGCCAAGTTTGGATATTTCTTTTATAGGATAATCATCACTGGAATGATGGGTATCAGCCCCTCTCCCATGCAGTTACATTACTTCAATCATCATGAATTCTGAAACAATGAATAAGGATTTACAAAAAGTTTATTTCTTTGAACATTTCACAGTAGGTCCTAGTCCTTTAGTCATTAATAATCTTTATAGCTCTTCTCTGAATTCCTCCCCAAATTTCTGCTTTCTTGTCCAACTTTAAACGGGGAGCATAGGAGGCTACACAGAGCTGTTTCATGTTTCAGACTAATATGAAATTATGATGAAATAGGATGATTCCATAGGTTATATATGCTATGCTTCTCTGATCCATTCTGATCCCAGGGTTATTCCTGGGTGTTAATTCAATCTTTCTTTTTACCATACAACAACATGAGTTAATATTGTTGGAAATCTGCTTTAAGAACTTTCCCTACCTTCTCTTTTCCTACCTTTTGTTTCACTTTTAATGTTCTTTAGGTTACAGTTCTTTCCTAAATGTCCTATGCTGCACTTTTCCATAAAGAAATAAACAGCAAATACGAAAAAAGAAGGTTCATGAGCAGTTATGCCAACACAAGGCTGTGCTATTATTACTATCATTATGTTTCTTTCTGACTCTGCCCAATTCTCAAAATAAAATTGAATTGATTCTTGGTATCACCTTCAAAACAGAAACATGATTTTCTTTTCATTTTCATCACCAGATTCTTGGTAAAAAAATCTTTTCTTCCTTCTTTTGGAAGAAAGAAGGAAGGAATTTTTCTTTGATGTCATTCAAGGAACGTTCATTAAGTTCATTCATTAAGGGTCAGTTATGGTCTGTGTTCAGTGTTGCAAAGAATAAAAGCTATGGGTACTAGGTCCCTGCTTGACTTGGTTCAGATTGTGCATTGCACAACTCTAGGAGACTCCCTGGTAAGGGGCCCCAGGAGCTCACTTTCTAGCAATGGTTGCTAAGCTTCCTGTCAGATGAGCCCACCTCCACCACTATTTCCCACTTCCTTACCTCCCCTTCACTATTCACCCAGCAGGCATCTGAATTATGTCCTTACCTCTCTATAGGACCTGATTTCACAAGGTTATCTGTGGCTTCTAATTGCCTCAAGCAAAAAAAACAGAAACCAAAACCAAAAAAACCTTTAGCATTAATCTTCCTTGTTTTTTGTGGCAACAGTGAACATGGCTGACCATGCTCTTCAAGGAAGGTCCAGATGAAAGAATACACAGAGCAAGATGGATGGAGAGGCAGGAACTGACATCTCAGCCCTTAGAGCCCCTCTTCTTTGGTGGCTTCTGCCTTCAGAGACTCTCTTTTCCCTTCCAAGGCTCAAGCCAAGTATAACTCATGTGACTACCAGAAAATGTGAAATTGAGGATGTAAAAACAGGCAGACTAGGATATACCTTAATGACTCCATCACTGTCAATTCATTAAAAAAGAATTGAAAGTCAGTTTAAGGGTGTCATTTTTATTTTTAGGTCTTCTTAATTTAAAAAAAATCAATACATATGTAACATGAAGTTAGAAGAAAAAATTGAGATTAGCTCAATTTCTAATAGCCCTCTGATTTGCTGGGTCTAAGTATAAGTTTATCCACTTGGCTATCTTCACAGGTCAGTGAACATTCAAAGTGCAAGGGAATAGTCAGGAAAGTTTAATACTATTCACACCAAGCCTATAAATTAGGATCTGTATTCAAGCATTATTAAAAGTAAGCAGGTTAAAGTCCATCTGCAAATTGGCAACCTCCTGGTTTAATCTTTTCTTGAATGCATTTCTGTACACATCACATCTGTGGTATGGTGAATACTCAGTTAGCCAATGAAGCTGGAACAGAGGAGTGTTGTAAATGAAAATGGGAGACAAACAATGCGCAGCTCAGTGGATTTACCTTTGAAAGAAGGAAAACACTGGCAGAACTTTATACTTGTCAGGATTACAGATTGCCCTAAAAATTATCATGTGTTTATTTATTCCTTTCTAACTCAAAAATAATAAAACATATGGGAAGGAAATACATCATGCTCATGAAAATGCTGATGTCCAACCCTAAAAAGGAACAACTTCACAAGATACATTGTATTAATTTTATTTAGAGACAATATTTTTAAAATTTAAGTTATTAATTCTAATTACAGTATGAAAGTGTAAGAACATCACTATGGATTATTCACTGTTCAAAGGAAATTCATACTGAGGAGTTAATAGCCTGGTGGGTAAATTCATTCTTTTAAAATGACTTATGCAATAATAACAATTTTCTTAATGACTTTGAAATACTTAACGCCTTTAAAATGGCATATAAAGTGCCAATTAGAGTTTTGTACAAACCATCCCTCTGAATCTTTATGCTGTCATTTTGGCATTGTTCTTTCCTTCTGTTCAACGGCTGCATTTTAGAAGGGAAGCTGCATGGACAGTCTGAGGATTAAGCAGCTTAGAACATTAAGATGATTTAGAAAATGAAATAGAATGTACCTGAGAATTACTGACCTTTTAGCCTGACTTTTATACCTGACAAAATTCTGGAACTAAAAATCTTGCCACTGTAAAGTTAATTTGAAAACAGAGGAGAAAAAAATCATATGAAATAGTTTAAAAATTCTTGTTGAAAAATTATGAAAAACCAATCTCAATTTCTGATATTTATAAACTTGTAGAAATTATGAAAGGAGGCTGAGAAAGTGGTAATAAGCAGAAATTATGGTGTGTGATTACTGAATGCAAATTTCAGCTGCCTCAGCATTTGATAGATTATGTATGTAATCAGTTCCTACTTGAAAAAATATTTAAGTTTACAAATATTTCAATGAGATCAATCAAAAGTTCCGGTCATATAGCATATTATGTTAAAAGGCACATAATGAAGATACACGTTTCTCTTTCAATTCTACATTCCAAACCTCGATAAGAGGCCTACCATCTATAATTTTGCCTTTAAATAACACATATTAAATGTTTATGTATAGCAAGTACATACATGTTATAAATCATCTGTTTCTGTTATTAATATTAAATTACATCAACTCACTTATAAATAAAATAAATTAGTATTAATATTAAGTTACATCACAAGCTTGTTAAGCATGCAGATTTGAGGGGCCCGCGTCCAGATTATTTAACTCAGTAAGGCCAAGAATCTGTATTTTGAATAAGAAACCAATACGATTAATGATGTAGTGCGTATGAAGTCTACACTTTGAAAGTAACATAGTTAAATGCTTTTTTTCCCTCTCCTTGAATATTTGGCCATGTTAAGCATTTTAGCTCTGTGAGGAAAGAACCTTAAGCTTAAAGTTTGAGGTATCACAGACCTCTGAAAAAATGGATTGAATGCATGGACCCATCATTAGAAAAATGCATATATCCTGCTCTGAGAACCCCTGGCTGAAATGCCCCTTCAAAATACATGCGTCTCCTCTTTCTTCCTTCCCTCCTTCCTCCCCTTCTTACCTCCTGTTAAAGTGGTAGTAAACACGACCATAATAAAAGCCCATAGTGGTAAAGACAACGGGGTAGAACAAGAGGCAGAGAAAAGCCTGGTCTATTTCTGGGAGAGGAGAGTGGATGGAGGAGTGCTGGCTGGTGACGCCAAGCTTAGAAAACATGCACAGGAGGCTGCAGCTGCGTAGGAGGTGACCGTGCAGCAGGGAAGACTAAGGTCAGGAAGAGAAGAGGGGCTAAAAATAAGAAGTGGAAGGCCTGGGGAAAAATGAGTGACCCCTCTGCCCTCCCAGGTTGTAGAGGTAACTACCTAGTGGGCCAGGAATCCTGATGTAGCTATCAAGATGGGTGGTGGTGGGGACTGAGCGAAATGATCCCTTATGACGGCAGGAACAGAATAGAGGTTGTCAACATTGACCAAACAGGCAAGAGTGAGGTCGATCCTTTAATTAAAAAACTCAAGAGAACTAAAAAGGGCAACTGTTAAAATTTCATTCTCCCTGGGGTTAGACCTAAGAGATGAGCAGTGCACAGAGTAGCTACTTTTCAGCATAAGCCTTTCTAAGCAATCTGACTGTTTAACCATGTGCATGTTGTTTAACTATGTGCAATTTCTCTTTGCAAAGACTGTCAGTGTAGTCTGAGCAAAACATTAAAAAAAATAGATAAAGATCTTGCCTGAAACCCAATGAGTCTCTTTACAGTGTTATCCTAAGTACCAGCAGCAAATGGGTGGATAATTCTTTGAGAACAGAGGCTTCCTCACACACCTGGAATCTCCCCTCAAGGGCTGTGGTCCATTCTGCATATAAGTAAAGCTGATCCTTCTCCATTCTCCTCAAACATCTTGTGTGCACTTAAAATCTGATGTCTTGTAATCACACGCAGTGCCATAGAATCTAAGCTATCGCCCTGGTTTTCCCATAACATGCAGACAGTGTCTATTTTATATGTTATCTGTTTATTCATTTATATTGCTAACTTCTATTTATTTATTTTTTCATTTATTTATGTATATGTATTTATATCCCATTAAATTTCAGAACTGTTTGAAGAAAGCTATGATGTAGATTATATGTCATTAGTGGTAGCAGACTTTTTTTAAATTTTTTTATTATGTATTCAATGAATTTTCTCATTGCTAGGAAAGACTAGATATACTTGTTTTCAAGTTTTGAAGGATAAAATCATTTTAGAAGGGTTGTGTGGCTGAAGCACTAGATAGCATATTTAATCTAAAACAAAACTAGGTTTTTATAAACTTTATTTTGTAGCAATTGTACATAAACAAATGCATAGCATATATTGATACTTCAATGTTCAGTGTAGATTACTACCGCAGAGGTGAAAAATGCTACATGGCAAATTAATAGGGACTGAGTAGAGTTCAGTTTCAAAGAGCTTGTGAAAAAGTCAACTCTTCATTTGAAATGCTCAAGGATAGGACCTTAAAATAAGCTGAGACAGAGCAGAGTATCAGCCAAGTCTCACTTCCATCTGCTTTTGTCCTCATGAGAATGCCCTTCAGTGTTCGTTTCAGAAAGGGCCCTTGTTTTGGTTCTCAACATTTTTCTTAATTCAAAAGTAGATGTGGCGTCAATTGAGAAAAATGAACATTCAGTGTTCCCAGTACCCCATAATTGGTATTGCATATCACGAATATGATTAGGGGCTTGGGTCAAATACCAATATAGTATTCAGTGGACTATGGATTACTAATGTGTAAGCCAAGAAAAGCTGTGTTTACAAATGGGAAAAGGATGAAGAAAAAATCTCTCCGTCATTCCCTGAACATGCCCACGTTCATAGGCCTAGTCAGGATGGCAGAATGGGACATTCGTCATTAACAGAGACCCCTTCCCTAGTCCTACCTTAAGGATTAGCCTCTATGATCTGAGACGAGCTCTCACTGGCTCCTGGGGCTCTGTCTTGATTTCCCTCTAGATTGGAGTCCATGCCTTGTCTGGCTACCTCATTACAATTCCTTGCATCTTTTTTTTAAACCTCTCTCATTCTGTAGTTCCCATCACTACAAAACCACTTCCCTATTCCTAGGCCCTCTATTTATCTAAAATAATAAATTACATTTCTTCCTTCAATTATTGTCCATTCAAAGGCTACCTGGCTCAGAGAACTAAATATGGCAAAGAATAATGGAACGTATTTTTTCAACTCCTGTCAACAACTACTCTTTTTATATCTTCTTAATATCTAACATCACAACAGCAACAGTAAAATAATGATGATGATGATAATAATTAGAATAACAACACAATCACAATAATATAACTCAGCAAGCTTGTACCTTTGGTCTTCTTTGACTTTGGACTCTTACAGTGGCAGGACTTGAACCCTTTTACATGTTTTTATCCAGTGAAAGTAGCATGTGTGTGTGTGTGTGTGTGTGTGTGTGTGTGTGAAATTGTTCAGGCTTTCTGATTAGGCTGAATACTTAGATACTTGAGAATAAAGAAGGCTAGATCTCCTATTAATGTATTTTTCACTTGACTGGCTATACTATTAGCAGAGGTAATAATTTATCCACAGACTTCACTCTTGTTACAAATCGTCCTAAATAAACATTGTAGTCGTATTTGTTCCTAGTTGTTTTCTCTTGCAACATCATCGTCCTACTTTGCCCATCATATTAAAATAAGTCTAACCGGGCATGACCATTAATTACTGGCTTCCAACCAGTAATCTTCATTTGTATCAGTCAAGAGCAGCTAGATAATGCTGTGATTTAAAAAAAATTTTTTTTTCAGTGGCAACAAATAAAAATTTTATTTCTTGCTACATGTTCATTAAGGGTCATCTGGGAACTCTGCTCTGATGTCATCATTATCCTCATCCCAAGACTCAGACAGAGGGGCCAGCCTCTACCAGATGTGGAGGTAGAGAGAAAAGAGAGCATGGCAAACATGTGCTTCTTCTTAAGACCTCTGCCAAGTGGCTTAAATTGCATTGGACAAAGCAAATCTCATGGCCACATCTGAATTTAATAGGCTGAATAGTGTAATCCTTCCCTAGGTAGGAACACAGAACACTGTCAAACGGTGGCATAGTCCACCATTACTAGACTATGTAGACTGTTAACTCGTTAACTAGAATTCTGCCCTTTACAAAGTTACTCCTCATAAATTATGCCCCCACAATAACCTTTCTTTGGCATCTCAGCATCCTTGAGCTTCAACCTGCACCGAACTGTCTCCCATCCAGCTCCAGCTCCACCTCATCTAGGTCAAATCTCCTGCTTAAACCTCCTTGCCTCCCCTTTGCTTCTAGTCTCCATTTGGATTTTGATGCCTCGGTTCATTTAGTTTCTTTAGCCTCTGATCTGTTGGGTCCTCTTCTGGATGCAGAAGACAGCATCATTAACTCAAGGATGTAGCTGAAGGATACACTGTACACTCTACTGGCCTCCAAAGGCATTCAAGGGATCATCAAACATGTTGGACACCTTCTGTTCAGATCTTGATTCAGGCACTGTCTGTGAAGATTGACTTTTTGGTTTGGTTGTTAGCCTGGATACCAGAGGAGAAGGTGTCATCCATATCCTCATCAAATACAGACTTAACTTCCACTTTCTTTTGGACTTTTCTTTTGGTTTTACAGTTAGGTCAGCAAAGATATCAATGTTATCATCAAACAAGTTGGAGTCAAATGTATCATTTCCTTTCTAGCTCGGCACAATAAGGCAGTCTATTGAGCATGTTGCCTTTCTGATGCAATCCCAGAACCTTCGGCTCTTTCATAATGGGTTGTCACAGTCTGACGTTTCCAGACCCACTCCCACACCGTGGCTCCAGCCTAATGGGTGAGGTATCATACCCGGTACCTCACAGGGACCATACCATCCCAGGATACAAAATATCATTATGACTCCAATTTTATATCTACATAGACAGAGTTTGGGGAGGTGAAGTGATTTGCTCAGGAACACAAAGATCACATTTAAAATATTTTTGCCCACTTCTCACTTTTATGCAGGGCCTAAGATAAATAGACATGGCAGTGTCTTAAAATAACTCAGAGTTTGATAGAGGCCTTTGGAGAAACAGTGACATTCATTTCTTAGTGGTCAGGAAAGGTGGATGTGGACACTGCAAGAGACTGCATCCAACCTGAATTTTGAGCATTGCCCCTCTGGTCTGCAGGAACGTCTCGTTCCTGCAAATGTAAAGACAGAGCATGGCCTTGGTGAGTCTGAGGGGTAGACGGTTGGGAGGGAGACAGCGAGCTGGATCTCTGCAATGAGGCAGCCAACCATTTCTTGGGTTTGAGATCCTAAGGGGAAAGTTATTTAGGTGCCTCTTTTTCATCATTCTGACCTACTTTCAATGTTTCAAAAATAATTTTTTGTTAATCAGAGATTATTTGTATTTGTCTTCCTTGTTCTCCTGTATCATCTTTTATTGTTCTACTGCTTTTTTCCAGTTGGACAGAACCTCTGAAATCCTTCTTGTAATCACCATGACCTTGGCCAACCCCTCTCCTAGATCCATATAGAATCAGAATTTTAAAAGGGTGGCACCATTTCTAATAAGGTAGAAGTGATCATTTAGACTAGACTCCTCAAGGCATAAACATCATGTAATGGATTTTGCTACTTTGCTGTCCTCTAAAGAGAACATAAGCCTGAGGCCTTCCTGAGTGCAGAGGCAAAAAATCTCTTCAGAACAACAAAAAAAGAAAAGAAAGAAGGGGAAGAGAGGGAACGAGGGAGGGAGGAAGGAAGGGAAAAGAAAACCCACTCTCATATCTGAAGTCCATGTTCTTAATGGGGACTGACCCATTCACCTTCTTGCATGGATCTTGAGTTTTTAGGTTACTATGGGTCTTGAAGTGACCACCATGTATGTAGCAAGATGACTAACCCAACTAGTGGGCAGCTGAGTTCTCTTGGTCCTTTGCTACCTACCTCCACCTCTTACATTTAGACAGTTAAATTTGCTCTTGAGTTAAAATATTGCATTATAGGTGGCTCCAAACTGAGCATGGAACTGGGTCTGGGGTTTGTTGGGGGAATAGATTTTCTAACTTACAATTCCACGTAAATTATTACAACTTGATTTAAAGAAGAAATTTTGATCAATATTTTTATGTTCATGTTTTATATTATAAAATCATTTCTCAAAACTGTACTCTAATTAGCTTGGAACCAAGCAAGAGCTCCATGCTCCATGTCTATGATGTTTTACTGTAGGAAGTATCAATAAATAAGGCAATCAATGTTTTGCTACTCGAAGAATATTGAGTTCCTTTATTTCAAGGAGAATGGTTTTGAGTCTCAGGCTATATATTCTAACCAGAATGCAAACTAGCTGTAGTTTGGAGGGACTCTTATACAGTTTTGGATATGATAACTCACGAACAGTATAATTTACTACTCATTACACTCAGAACAGTATAATCTACTACTGAGAAAAGAGGAATTAAGAGTTACCTAAGACTCCTGGGACCTTTGAGTTGTGACCTGGGGGAGGCAAAGTAGCACAAGAAGATCTGCATTCTTACACTGGCTGTGAGACCAAGTCTTTCTAAGCTCTGGTGTCCCATGCTCCCCAGCTGTTAAATCAAGAAGGGTATAACTAGACCTAAAATTCTATGATTCTCCATCTATCATGTGCTCACAAGAAAAAATCACCACTGTCTTCCCACGCTTGGAAGAGCTTACCAGAACACTTATCACCTCCTTCAGGATAACTGGAGGGAGTACAAGCCCTTCAGGAACTCTACCTCTGCAAGGCGGAATGGTTCCACCAGCACTTCAGGAGGAAAATTAGAAGGAAATTTCCATCTGGAAGATGAGAGAGATTTCTTGAGTTTTCTCGCATGTTTTTCAGAAAAATATTTTGCAGTGTTGCCCTATAGACTGCTTCGCTCAGACAGATGGAATAGGGTAACTCTACATTACTATTTGCCTTGAGTCTTCACCTGCAGAGTCAGAAGTCAGACGTTGGAAGTTGAGGAGTGAAGGTTCTGAAGTGTGGTGAGAAGCAGGAAGCATCTCTTCCTTTTGCAGGAACTTCCATCCAGTTCTAATATGTACGCCGGCCATTCTCTGGGGGAAGAAGAGAGAAGCAGGTCTGTTATAGATGAAGCACAGTAGCAACTTCAATATACAAGTCTACATTTAAAATTGAAAATATCAGCTATATAAAAGTATTTTCCACAATCCATTTGAGTATCAAAATAGTTCAACATCGCTTGTAAACGAATCATAGGGAATTATACAGTTATTCTGAAATACTTGCACTTTCCTCTTACTGATAAATGATGGAAAAGAAAAATTCAATTCCACAAGCACATTTTCATAAACACAAAGAAAACTAATTCAAATCCATCATGATTTGAGTAATTGGTTCAATTCAAACTGAGTGGCTGGTAATAGCACTGACTACGTTCCTTTCAAAGGTCACTGTTTATAATAAGAAAGTAAATTCAATGGATTTCAAGCAGAAACATATTCTAAGACCTAAATAAAGAGTCGTTTCAGAGAATAGTTAGAAATCATGACCCTTTTATTGGTACTTCCGATGGAAAGCTTCTTGGGATGCTTTGCTAGATAAGCTTTTGCCATTATGAGTTCCTCATAAAATGACTGACTAAGTACCTATGAAACACCTTTAACATTTTGGAATCTGGTTATATTAAACCAGAAAGTAATTTCAAAATTATTGTACTGTTAGCAATTGTCATTTGTGTTGGCTTCTCTAGTTCTCTGACCCATCTGTTAATCATCCCTAGAAACCACCCACCCAATGAAGTCCATTCCTCAGTCAGCTTGGCCCTGTCCTCAAATGACCCTCCATGGAATACACGATCAACAAAATCCTAATATAAACAATTCATAGATGAAACTTCACTTTAAAAATTAAACTAATTTTAAACATATAAAAGAATGAGATCTAATGAAAGGCCAAGAGTTCATAGTTACCATCAACATAAGACAAAAAACAATTCAAATAATGGCATTGTTCTTCTCTCTCAGTTTCTCTGTGCCTGTATTCCCGTGTATGTAAAATGGGGATAATAATAGTACTTACCTATCTCCTAGCATTGTTGTAAGGGTTAAGTGAATTAAATTTATATAAAAGAGCTTAGAATAGTTTCTGGGACATAGAAGTATATGATATTATATAAGTACAAGCTATTATATAATCATAAATTTTACTTTTATCTTTTCTCTCTGATTGTACCAATGATAATGGCACATCTTCCCATGATAAAGTGCATTATAATTTTTCATTTCAGCATATATCCAACAAATTCAAATGCAAGTATAATTTTAAAAGCTACTGCTTATGCTCCAATTGGAATTGGAACCCTAAAGAAATATTGAACTCTACTGGATCATTAATGTATATGTTATAGTTATTTTTATTGAATTTTCACTATGTGTCAAACAACTTAAATGTACTTTACATGTGATAGTTTATTTAATCCTCACAAATTAGGTATTGTCATCCTAATTTTGCAACTGAGACACAAACCGTTTATATGACTTGCCCAATATCACAGAGGTAGAAAGTGGTAAATGAGAAATCCAAATGGAAGCAGCTGGCCTCAAGAGACCACTTGTTTAACCTGTACACTGTTTCTTTATGTGGATGGAAAATTCCTCATTGTACCTCCTGAGCTAATAGCTACTATTGTGCAATAACAAGTAAGTCAGCATATAGCTATTACCATCTATAACTCAGAAGAGCTGCCCAAGTTCAGATTCTTTACAAGGGGCACAATTTTATTTAATGAGAACACTGTCACATAATATATGTCCTATCTCCCTAATTATACTTTAACCTCTCTGAGGAGCTTTATATCCTCCAGAAAGTCTAGTATAGATTAAGACAGCCCTGCATAATAGGACTTCTGTGATACCTTCCCACCTGATTGTAAGCATTACAGAATTCCATTTGAATGAGGTGATTTTTTCCACTTCTGACTTAGGACTGGTTTCCCCTGCCAGTACTCCTTCCCTGTGCCACACATCTGGTCGAGTCTGCACTGAGTTATCTGGAAGTCCCCACCTGGCAAGACTTTGTCTTCATTCTTCTTTGAGCCATCTGCATCTATCTTGCTTTTAAAAGAAATTTATCATTCAGACCTTGATATAAATATGGAGGTCTCAAGACAATGTTAACTTAAGAGCTGATATTGTCAGGTATAGGGCTTCAAGACCTTTCAAGGGGCCCTGTGTTGGGTGATACAGATCATATGGTGGGTTTCAGGGTGATTTTCTTGCAGAGGTACAATATGCTAAGTTAATATATTTAAACTATGTCCAACAGAGACAGCTACATCTAGACATGTAGCTTTCATTATATTCTATAACAGGGAGGTAGCTGTGATAAAGTAGAAGGAGCTCAAGATTTCTACCCAATGGTATACATTCCAATTCTGCCACTTCCCAAACTCTATAAACCTGGGTAATTCACTAACATTTTCAAGCCTCAGTTTTCTCAGATGTCAAATTAGGATAGGTGTGCTAACCCTCCCCATTTGCTATTCATGAGTAGGTTTTTGCTCTTTGATTAATTCCAGGGAGCACTTTCACAGCTAAGTGTGCCTTTTAAAAGGCATACTGTGCAAGGAGATAATAAAGAATCAGGATCCTCATTCTTTTTTGTTTGATTGGTTTGGTTTTTTGTTTTTATTGAAGTATGGTTGATTTACAATATTATATTAGTTTCAGGTGTATAGCATAGTGATTCAGTATTTTTATAGATTATGCTTCCCTAAAAGTTATTACAAAATAATGGCTATAATTTCTTGTGCCATTCAAGATATCCTTGTTGCTTATCTATTTTAAACATAGTAGTTTGCATCTCTTCATCTCATACCCCTTTTCTGCCCCTCCCCACTTCCCTCTCCCTACTGGTGACCACTAGCTTGTTTTCTATATCTGTGAGTCTATAAACTTTTTCTTTTGCTGTATACATTCGTTTTCTTTTTCAGATTCCACATATAAGTGATATCAAACAGTATTTGTTTTTCTCTGTCTGACTTATTTAACTAAGCATAATATTCTCTAGGCCTAACATCCATGTTGCTGCAAATGGCAGAATTTCATTCTTTTCATGGAATTTCATTCTTTATATTTTCATTCTTTTTATTTCATCATATATATATATATATATATATATATATATATATATATATATATAAAACTCTATCCATTCATCTGTTGAAGGACATTTGGGTTGCTTTCTTATCTTGGCTGTTGTAAATAGTGCTGCCTTGAACATTGGGGTTCATGTATGTTTTAGAATTAGTATTTTCATTCTTTCCAAATATTTACCCAGGAGAGGAATTGCTGGATCATGTGATAGTTCTATTTTTAGTTTTTTAAAGAACTTCCATACTGTTTTCCATAGTGACTGCCCCAATTTGCATTCCCACCAACAGTACACAAGAGTTACCTTTTCTCCACACCCTCTCCAATACTTGTTATTTGTAGACTTTTTGATGATGGCCATTCTGACAGGTATGAGTTGGTATCTCACTGTGGTTTTGATTTACATTTCTCTAATAATTAATGATGTTCATGTGCCTGTTGGCCATCTGTATGTCTTCTTTGGAAAAATGTCTATTTAGGTCTTCTGCTCAATTTTTTCATTGGGTTGTTTGGGGGGTTTTTGATATTAAGTTGTATGAGCTATGTGTATAATTTGAATAACAACCCCTTATAAGTTCATATCATTTGCAAATATTTTCTCCTATTCCATAGGTTTCTTTTTGTTTTGTTGATGGTTTCCTTTGCTGAGCAAAAGCTTTTACATTTAATTATGTCCCATTTTGTTTATTTTTGCTTTTATTTCTTTTGCCTTAGGGGACAGATCAAAAAAATGTATTGCTATAATTTATGTCAAAGAGTGTTCTGCCTGTGTTCTCTTCTAGGAGTTTTGTTATTTCAGGTCTTACATTTAGGCCTTTAATCCATTTTGAGTTGTGTTTGTGTTTGTGTGTGTGTATGTGTGTATGATGTTAGAGAATGTTATAATTTCTTCCTTTTACATGTAACTGTCCAGTTTTCCCAGCACCACTTATTGAAGAGACTGTCTTATCTCCATTGTATATTCTTGCCTCCTTTGTTGCTGATTAATTGGCCACAGGTGGGTGGCCAATTATTTCTGGGCTCTCTATACTATTTCATTGATCTATGTGTCTTTTTTGTGCCAATACCATCCTGTTTTGATTACTGTAGCTTTGTAAGGATCATATTCTTGGAAGCTAGTTCTTTCTTCCCTCTTTCTCCCACTGTTCCTCTCTTTAAGACATTGATCAGTAGACAGGATACTCAGAAACTTTACAGAGGAGGGGAGTACTAAAAATGCCCATCAAAAAGCATGTACCCAGCTAAATAATGATCAGGACCTGACAAATGAAAGCAGCATGCAATGGGATTAAGCACTGTAAGTCTCCTTAATCTCAAAGATAAGGGATGATTGACCCCAAAATGGCTAAATAGGCAGAGGGGAAGAGACTGAGAATTTAGAAATCAGCTATGTGGAAGAATCTTGGGAAAGCATTGCCTCTCTCATCATCATTCTTTCATACGTGAAACCCTAGGCCTAGACTCTTCTTCAGCCATAGAACAGCCAAGGCAGTACTAGGGAGAGTAGAAAATCCTTCTCCAATTCCCTTAGCAATGCACATTTATTTATTAATATTTAGGAGAATATGTTACATATGAAGCAATTTTTTCCTTTCCTATGGATTCAGTTTTCTCATTAAGCCTCATTCACAGTGGGAAGAGCCATTTCCTTCTGACTCACTGTAATTGTGGAGTCACCTTAGCTTGTATTAGCTGTGATGGTTAAATACTATTGATGGAGAAAAAACCTCTGCAAGTATGAGATATCTTCAAAATATTAAACAGGAAAAATTGATTGTGGAAAATGTAACTGTCCCAGGCAGTTACTCATTTCCCCCTCAGGGCAGCACTTTCTTCATGTTTGCATTTTAGAATTTCCTACTTTATATTCTAATTCTGGGGTCAGCAAACTTTCTGTAAAAGGCTGGATTGAAAATATTTTCAGTTTTGCAGGCTAGGCAGTCTTGGTATTTGCTACTCAACTCTGCTGTAGCATGAAAGTAGACATAAATAATGCATAAACAAATGAGCATGTCTGTGTTCCAATAAAACTTTATTTATGGACACTGCAATTTGAATTTCATATAATTTTCATGTGTCCCCAAATACATTTTTGTTTGATTTTTCCCCTAACTATTTAAAAATATAAAACCATTCACAGCTCTTAGGCCATGCAAAAACAGGTGTTGGGCCAAGTACGACTCACAGGCCACAGGTCCCCTACCCCTGTTTTGATTCATCTATATAAAGCCTTTGAGAGCAATAACCATATTTTTCTCATCTAAATGAATGATAATCAGATCATCAGCAATGAATATAAATGCTAAGGATCACAGGAACTTTCAAACCAGTATGAGAAAAGAGAACGGAAGGAAGAACATGGAAATAAATAACTGAAATGTCATATCTTAAGAGTGCCTGAAATTGGACTGTGCTATCTGTGAAAACATTTCTTGGTAAGCTATTTGGAAACATTGCCTTTATTTTTCACTTTTAGAATTCAGGTCACAGTTGAGCCTGGATTGCTCAGCAGTGCTTCAAGGGGCTGCTGGGGCTTTGCCGTGATTTGCGTCAGAACTGAAAAGATGAGATATGAGCCATGATGGTTAATGGAAGCAATGGCTTTATCCCATTATCATTCTGCAGGGCAGATGGAGAGAAAACAAATACAAATAGAAAAAAAGAAATTTCAAGCTTGTTTATGTGTTCTGATGCTAGCCTTAGGATTGAAGAACATTTTCAGAGTAATTCAAATAAGGCTATTTCCTTCTGAGCCTAGGAAAAAACCTTGAGATGAAGAGATTTCTTCAGAGTTTCATGGGGCTTCTGGGTTTCAATTGGATATTTTTAACCACATTGAACTCTGCTGATAACTTGTGGTGTGAGTTTATCTGGTGCCCAGGGGAGAAATTGGCTCAGCGCCCATTAAGAAAGTTTCTACTTGTTACTGTCCTGATCACCACAAACATTCTTTCCAAATGAATAGCAAGATCTCTAGGAGAGCTAATGCAAAGCATAAGACCAAATCATTTTACTTTCAGATCTATAGACTTTTTAAAAAAAATTATACTACTGCAACTCGAAATTATTAATACAAATGAGTGCCTATCTACAAGTCTCAGAGCCTCTAAAACTTGGGCCACGTGAAAGCACTCTAGACTACTTTCTTTTTTTTAAATTTATTTTATTTTTGGCTGTGTTGTGTGTTCATTGCTGTGCATGGGCTTTTCTCTAGTTGCGGCGAGCGGGGGCTACTTTTCATTGCGGTGCATGGACTTTTCATCGCAGTGGCTTTTCTTATTGCAGAGCACGGGCTCTGGGCGTGTGGGCTTCAGTAGTTGTGACTCTCAGGCTCAGTAGTTGTGGCTCTCGGGCTCTAGAGAGCTGGCTCAGTAGTTGTGATGCACGGGCTTAGTTGCTCCGTGGCATGTGGGATCTTCCCGGACCAGGGCTCAAACCCATGTCTCCTGCACTGGCAGGCGGATTCTTAACCACTGTGCCACCAGGGAAGTTCTAGACTACTTTCATTCCAGTAGGAAAAATCTTAGAATTACCAGGTTGGAATAATCTTTGGATATCATGTAGCTCTCCTCAACATTTATCAGAACAAGGCTTAGGTCATTTCAGGTGGAAGAAAACCCCAAGCACCCTCCATGTACATTAGATCTTCTGTCCCAGTATTTATGGTCCTCCCACACCATATATTATCCTTGTGCCTAATTTACATCCAAAGAGGCAGTTTATCTGCTAAACCCATTTTTCCAGAAACTCATGGATGATTATGGCAGTCCACAATACCAAAAACTGAGGAAAGAACTTTGAAACTTTTGATAAGTTTGTAAAAATTGCATAAGGTTTTTTCCTCCCTATGCATTGGTGATTAACTAAAGCATGCAGAAGTGTGCTATAGGAAAGGCAAGATATGACTCATAAAAAGCTTGGTCCTGGAGCACTCCTCTAGCCTAGAAATTGAATTGAAGTGAAAAATAAATTTGGTATGTTTGATGTCATTCAGGAGTAATCAGTTTTGTACCTGCAGCTTTTTGTCTGGCGCTATATAAGCTCATTTCGACCATCTCGTAACAAGAGTTCTTCTTTCACCTTCCCTAAGCCAAGCACTTCTACCTCCTCTCTTCCAACGAACAGCTCCTCCAACAGCAAACATACACTGAAGCCTTGCCTGAGACCTCTGAAAAAATGTGAGGCTCTCTTCCTAAATCAACCTGCTCTACATATGTATTCCCATGATTCTAATTTTTCCACTAGAGTAAGTAAATGTCTGCTAGAGTAGGTAGATTATGTCACCCCTTTAATGATATAATATGAATAATTATTCAATCAATGGAGCTGTTAAATGCTTATTATGTCTATCTGTATACAAATATTATGTCTTGGATTGAAATTTAGGGTAGTGCAGGCACTGAGTTTAATTTCTTTTGTGTCCCAGAGTTGTCCCTAGACACTGTCTTCAGGGCTGACCCTTTGTATTGTCAGTCAGTTCACATGCTGACTTCCAGAAGACCCTTATATATTTCTCCGCCTCAAAACTGACCAACTTGTAGCCTCTTTGTCAGGACTGTGCTCTCAACCATCTGTCATTTTGGAAGAAGCTGTGATAAGTAAAATGATGTTAATAGATATTAATGTCTTCACATAGCACTTTTTCTGGAATACTGTACTGTAATCAAGATTATGTTGAAGAGAATTAGAATGGCAGGAATGAATCTATATCAGAGCTGGAATTGCAGGCCAAAGAGTGAGAGACTTTTTAGCCTGAGAGCTTTCTCAAGACTCTCATATATAAGGAGATAGTCACTTCACTTGTCACCAAAGCTAATCTAAATAGCCCAGCCCAGGGAAATACCTTAATACACAATCTTGATAGGAATGGCTATACATGCAATGTAAATAAAATTATTCATGGCAAATAGTACACGTGGCAAAAATTTTAAGGTTATGATTGTAAAGAGCCTCTTATAATAATTATAAATAATAGGAAATCTTTCATGCAGGGGACCTCAATCCCCGGGCCGCGGATCAGCAGTGGTCCGCAGACTATTAGGAACGAGGGCCTCCCAGCAGGAGGTGAGCCGCAAGCGAGCAAAGCTTCCTCTGCCGCTCCCCATCGCTCGCCTTTCGGCCTGAACCATATCTGCCCAGCACCCTGCCCCGGCCCCAGCCCACCACCGGTCCACAGAAAAAATTGTCTTCCATGAAACCAGTCCCTAGCGTCAAAAAGTTTGGGGACCTATGCTTTAATATATATGGAATTTACTTAAATAATACTGTAACTATCCAAACTTCATCATATTGGCCATATGCTTGAGCTATACATGAGCTTATGAGCATAATTAGTCAATTCATGAATTTCAATTTCACTTATACTTTTTTTTTGATTGAAGTATATTTGATTTACCACTTATACTTCTAATACCAAAACTTAAAGTAAACAAATTTTTTCTTGTGTAAGTGGTTCAACCTTAATTAGGTCATTAATTGCAATGAGAAAGGAAAATGTATTTTCCTTTCAAGTAGCTCATGTTTCAGCCAGGCTTGGATAATATGTTTCTGCATGTGGTCTCTAATAAAGGCATAAGCAAATATTGCTTAAATATGTGCTGCAGCTAAAACAGTGGACAATGACCATATAGAAGAAAGGAGTTAGAAAATTCATAAGTCAGGGTTCAATATATATTTCTGTGAATAAAAGGGCAAACAATTTTCAGGTTAAACAAAACCATTTGCCTTTACTACAGATATAAATATTTGAGAATGTTAATTGAACTTGAGTAACTGCTATTAAACTACTATGAGCACCCAAAACTTTAACGAAGCCAGAATATTTTTGCGTTAGATAAACCTATGGTTAGCAATGAGGAAAGACCTGTAACTGAATTCTAAGTTATAAATGTGTGTAGTTTTTCCTCAGATGCAAATAATAAGAATTCCTGTTTGGGTTTTTTTTTTTTGGTTTTTTTTGTTCATGACATAAACATCTAAGTTTTCAGGAAGAATTTAGAAATGTCTATAGAAAAAGAAACATCATTGCTATAACTGCTTTTCATAAGTATGTATCCAAATATTTAAAGGGGTTGGCTGCTCACATTTTTAATTGTATCCACTGACTTTTGTGATTAGAGAAACTGTTTCTGCTGGAATTCGCCATTTATTGCTTACAATGTCTCACTTATTCTCCCAGATTCATTTAAAAGGCAATTATTTTAGTAATCACTTTATAGTTGAAGGAACTAAAATTGGGAGAGCATATACGTCTCTCTCTCCACGTAAGGAGGCAAAATGACTTGCAGAGCAAAGAGGACAATTTGACCCTTCTGAATGGAAATATAATGGTGAAATCTGCTAGGAAACACTGTTTTCTGCCTAATTCTTAAGATACTTGTATCCATTCAGGCTTGTTTACTGTCCATGGATGCATGGGACATCAACAAACAGGTTCATGGAAACCTAGAAGTAAAAAGAGCACACACCTTAACAGTGTCGCTGTCATTTCTAGATCTCTTACCAGAATGTGGGAGGGCCGTAGGCCTGGTGATAGGGCCGGAGACCAGAGCTGACAATTGGCTGTGGCTCCCAGACCCCTTCAAGGTCCCTGGGATGTGGGTAACAGCAGGATAGGAGCATCCTTCATTCAGACTTAGCTCACATTTTCCTGGAGTCAAGGGACCCAGACCCCTTCACAGATACTATATCAAGTAATTCTTACACAAGCCCTGCCAGCTAGTTGGTGCCTCCACTCTAAGTGTACTAACCAGGTTGACATGACTCAGTAGACCATTAAACTCTAATCCACACGCATTCAGTAATTACCAAATAAACCTTTAGACTTCTGATTATAGGGAATAGAACAGGTCCCTTTTATATAGAATACTAATGATTTATATTTTCAGGCCAGGAAGGCAAAATTGACATTTTGAAAAATATTATGTTATATCTGAAAGACTTAGATTCCACCAGGATGGCAAAGGGAAATTCTCTGTCACCCCAAGGCTGTGAAGTCCCAGCTCTCTCTATGATTTTGATCTTTAAAAGGTCCATGAAGGCAGGGTAGTGTTAATAATGTTCCCTTTCTCCTCCCTTGGGTAAAATCTGCTGAGGAACCCTCAAGGCCTGAGGTGCTGGGGTGTGGGACAGAGTATGTCACTTCTTGACACTGGCATTCTGAGTTTAGTTTAGAAGATGAGGCTACACCTCCTCAGAGAATCTTCCACTGCAGCTGATTTGCTGCACCCTTGCCATGTGGTTGTGTCATTCAGGGTCTCATTCTCTTTTCTACATGTCCACTGGCACACACATGAAAGTACAGAAAACCACAAGACACACTCATATTTGAGCCAGGTCGTAGATCCTCAGAGGACTCAGAGGGCCTAAGGAGAGGTGGTGCTGAAAGGGGCGGCAGAGGCTGGGGAGGGAGTGTCACATTCATCACAGTTCCCATCTGAAATACTTCTGGGTGAGTGTGTGCATTTGTTCAGGTGTTATGAGAAGTGGGAATCATATAACACTTCATTTGTGGATTTCACAGCACTGCAATGGGGAAGTGAAAAGATTATTCACAGGAGTCTCACAGTTTTCTTTAGACTAGTTGTATTCCAAGAACGTATTTCACCTAAATATCCTGAATAATGGTGCAAATGTTAGAATGGAGAGCATTACTTGCTTCACGTGAGTGTATGATATACACACACAAAGTCTTAAGAATTTCAAACATATACAGGGACGTTGTAAATCGACTATACTCCAATAAACATTTTCTAAAAATTAAAAAAAAAGAGGCCAAGCCAAAAAAACCCCCACAACCATATACAGGTATATGAATAAAAATACCATCAGTTCAAATCGTAGAAGTATAGTGTGAATACAATATATAATCATATATATGTATATCTATGTATAGATATGCATCAATATATATCTTGATTAGTCAAATCATCTTATTTTAAAATTGGCGGGGCCATCCAGCCTCCCTTTTCCTCCACGATGAACCCCGAACTTCCCAATTAAAGGGCAACCAGGAACTTGGAATCTCCTCAACCACCTTCCATACTCTGGGATTTTTAAATTAGATTCACAATTTGTATTCCAAAATATCACATTTCATAAAATCATCCTTTACAACCCAATCCAAAGTGGTACTGCTAACAACAAAGTCATACACTAAGCAGGGATACCTTGCTCCCTGAGGGCACACACAAGGACACACAAACACAGACACAGGGACACACACTCATATTAGTGAGACGCTCAAGTGCCTTTCCCATTGGGAGTGAAAATACTTGCCCCTCTTAACCCCACCACTGAGCACTGCTCGACCCTGGGGGAAGACTGAGAAGAAAGAGGAGTTAGAAACCCTGGACCTGACTGAATATTTACCCAAGAGACTGAGAAAGAATCTGCAAGTAACCCAGATTACTTAGCAGTAACTAGATAGGGACTTCTCTGGCCGTCCGGTGGTTAAGACTTCACCTTCCAATGCAGTGGGTGCGGGTTCCATCCCTGGTCAGGGAGCTAAGATCCCACATGCCTCACGGCCAAAAAACTGAAACATAAAACAGAAGCAATATTGTAACAAATTCAATAAAGACTTTAAAAATGGTCCACATCAAAATAATTTTTAAAAAATTTAAAAAAAAGTAACTAGATAAAATTTTTCTATTAGGCAGAATAAGAAACAGAAACCATTCTATTCTGAGTTCAGAATTAAAAAATAAAGTTGCATTTATTTCACATACTTCAGGGTTATGATTATAAGTTATACAACCAATTGTGTGATTTTCAACTTGATTTACAACATAAGATTCAAAGGTAATATTCAGAAGCTCTGGAAATACAAAATGGCACTCAAAATACTGAGTTGTACGTAAGGTAGGAGTTTTGCTGGGTGAATGCAAAGCAGACTGTATTAAAAACTCTTATGTCTTTAAAACCAAAGTTCAAGATCTATTTTAATCTGTATGCTTGTAAAAGTTACTGTCTGATAGCATCATAGTGGTCTTGTCCTCACTGTCTATTTTCAAGCAAATAAAAAGGATTAGAGGATATGTTGTCAAGACAAATGAAAGAGACTATGCAGAATCACTCATGACAAATAATATTTTCTTGAGGATAAACCTCAAAAGATATCAGCTAAGAAATACATCTTTTAAATCCGATGTTGGGATTTGGGATATAAAACATAGACACAAGAATTACTTTGTCATAGGGGAAAATGCAAGTTCTCTGAATAAGCAGTTACTTCAGGTAAAATGCAACTGAAATATTTCTGATCTTTCCCAATCTGTGAAAATAAACTTAAAATGATTTTTCCTCTAATAAAACAAAAATGGACTTTGAACTTCATTAGCAACTTCTAGAAATGAAAGTAAAGAAACATTTTCATTTCAATAATTCCCATTAGTTACCATTATTTCATCTGTCAAATCTCAATATAAATTTAAGGAGGGAAGACTTTAATAAATTGAATAAATTAACTTTGACAGCAATGTTCAAATTGTCTGAAAGACAGCATGGATCAAAGTCAACTGAGAAGAGAATATACTCACCAATATAGGTATGGAGGCAGGTTCTGCTTACTGGGAGTCGTTGCTTCTAAGGGGACTATGGCACGTCTTCCTGATGTGCTGAGGCAGAAAGAAAAAGCAATATCTCATCTATGAAATTTTGAAAGACATTTTCCAATTCTATTATCATTCTAAATGCTTACATATTGTAAACAACTGACTATAGTTAAATTAAGTAGCATTAATTTATGCAAAATATACCAAAACAATTCAGTAACTGCATTTTTTATTTTTACAAAATCATTGAAATTCTAGTTCTTAAGATTAATAAATATAGGGGCATATTTTTGGAGTAAACCGTGTGAGGAATGATTCAATCAGACAATCTCTAGGATTGAACTGAGAAGCACAGATTTATGTAGAAAGCCTCAGCTGCCGCAGTGTAAAAACAAAGTTTCTATGCACTTCAATTTAGTTCTCCATATAAAGAACAGGGGATTCCTTAAAGGAAGACTGAGTTACAGACCTTGTCCTATAAGGACCCTGTTCTCACCCACTGCTCCATGGGGTAGAGTTTCCCAGCCTTCCAGATTTCCTGCAGAGGATGCCTCTGATACAGTCCTACTTCCATGATGCAAAACTAGTGTGACCAGCTTCCATGATGCAAAACTGTGTGCCCAGCTCTGAAATTTCACAATGATGTGCCTTATGTGGGCCTGTTTTCACTTATTGTTTAAGCCTCCTATGAACCCTTTTAATCTGAAAATTCATGACCTTCAGTCCTGGGGAAATGTCTTCAATTATTTTCTTGATGATTTCCTATCTTCAAGTTCCTCTGTCCTTGCTCTTTTTGAATATCTATTATTGTATGTTAGATTTTCTGGACTGTTTTCTAAACTTCTTATCTCCCTTCACATATTTTCTACATTTTTAAAAATAAATTTATTTATTTTATTTATTTCATTTTTGGCTGTGTTGGGTCTTCATTGCTGTGCACAGGCTTTCTCTAGTTGCGGCAAGCAGGGGCTACTCTTGGTTGCTGTGCGCGTGCTTCTCATTGCAGTGGCTTCTCTTGTTGCGGAGCATGGGCTCTAGGTGTGCAGGCTCAGTAGGTTTGGTTCACGGGCTCTAGAGCACAGGCTCAGTAGTTGTGGCGAAGCTTAGTTGCTCCATAGCATGTGGGATCTTCCCGGGCCAGGGCTTGAACCCATGTCCCCTGCACTGGCAGGCAGATTCTTAACCACTGCGCCACCAGGGAAGCCCCACTATTTGCTATCTTTTTGTTCTACTTTCTGATCTATGTCTCTAGCTTTATTTCCAACTCTTCCACTGAGCTTTTAATTTTTGCCATCATCTTTTTTAATTTCAGAAAAATCTTTTTAGTTTACTGAATGTTTTTTCCTAGCATCTTGTTTTCAATTCACGGATGCACTAACTTCTCTTAATTATCTGGACTATACAAAACAGGCTTTGGAAGATTTCTTCTTCCTCACTGGTTTATTTTCCTTCCTTATTGTGTTTTCCCTATCTGTTCTGGTTTTTATCTTCCATCTTGGAGGTCTTCTCTAGTTGGAAGCTCTGAACAAATGTGTGAGATTTGTTGACTTTGAGCTTCATTATCATGTGATCTGGGTGAACCATTTATCAGAAAACTATGATGTCAGTGACTTTAGGTCTTTTCTCTTAGGTTTCTCAGACTCCCCATAGGAGAACTTCCTAAGTCCGGTCTGAGTGATGGAAGCCCAGTGGGGCACCTAAGTAAGCACTAAGCATCCAAAATGTGTAAATTCACCTAAGCTGTTGTTTTCAGGATGGTTTTCAGGATGAGGACTGGTGGTCTAAATTCCCATCGCTGCCCCCTCCTTGGCCTTCCCATTTTTGTTGTAGAGTGCATTTGAAATTTACCATCTTAAAATGATAAATATGAGGAGTGTATTTTCATCTCATTAACCAGATCTAGTCATTGACCCACTTATTGCTCAGATATGATGGAAGGGACACATATGATTTCCACATACAGATGGGAAAACTGTGTCTCAGTGACAGCACAGGGTCTTCTAAGCAATAATCTCCCCTATTCACCTGGGAACCCAGTTAATCAACTTATTTCTCAATATGTAAACTTTTTTCCACTTCCAGTGCTGAGGATATAGAGCCAGCAAACTTAAGCCAGTGTTTATAAGCAGTAAGCATATAAGGCTCATGGTAAATGTTTAAGGTATCTACAAGCTCAACTTTTACTTCCTTTTAGTGCTGTTAATCAACAATAGACTTCTCCTTCTTAAAGAAATTAGCTAAGGGAAACAAGATGAAATATAAAGGCTGGTGACAGGCATACAAAATTCTTATATAGTGCTTGCTCTTGAGTCAGTTCTGTACTAATTTGTCACACCAAGCAAATTTTCACTTTAGTTATGGCTTACCCTGTTCCCCATATTTTCATTAATTATGATTTTTCTCTTCTATTTGGTGTTTTCTATTAGAGTTTTTTATTTCCTTTTTTTCTGCTACTTCTCCAACTCCTTTTTAGAGAAACATCTGTTTCTCTCCCTCATTTACAGAGTAATCTCACGAT
Source organism: Mesoplodon mirus (assembly GCF_964341445.2). Taxonomy (NCBI): domain Eukaryota; kingdom Metazoa; phylum Chordata; class Mammalia; order Artiodactyla; family Ziphiidae; genus Mesoplodon; species Mesoplodon mirus. The sequence goes on from NC_138980.1 coordinate 78,537,145, forward strand.
CAGTGACACCTTCTAGCCAACGGATCTCCACAATTACCAATAAATCAACCAATAAATGATTTCTGAGTAGGTTAAGTGTGTGTGTGTCTGTGTGTGTGTCTGTGTGTGTGTGTGTGTGTGTGTGTGTGTGAGAGAGAGAGAGAGAGAGAGAGAGAGAGAGATGGAAGAATGGATAAACCCTGGAAATAAAGCATGAGAGGTATAAGAAGACGCCTCACAAATGTTCTATGATTGTAGGATTTTTCCATGCAAACCAGCTAAGTGTACGTAAAATGTAACATAAAATGTGGAAGATATCCCTGATTAAATTTCCTCCAGCTGATGCTTCCCAGAGTTGACATTGTTAGGAATGATTAGCATTCCACAACATCCAGGTTCACAGTGTCGTGAGTTGTCTCTGATCTAGGTTAGATGAATAGAAAGTCATTCAGATCCGGTTAATACCGGTAACAAAAATAACATGCTGGCAAGATTTGGGTTCGAACTTCTATCCTTCATCTGCCAAATTTCCATTTTAAATGTAATCAGAACAGACATACTTCTAATATGGACAGCAGCTTGGTAATAGCCTACATTTCTTGAGCATTCAGTACAAGCCAGGCAGGGTACAGGGAACATGCATTATTATATTTCATCCCTTCAGATCTCTGTTGAGATACTTGTGATTACACTGCATATTTTACAGGTGGAAAAACTGGGTCTTTTATATTAATGATGTGCCAAAGGCCATGTAGCCGGAAAGAAAGTAGAATCTAGTTTTCATGGCTCCAGTGGCCATGCTCTTAACTACGATGCTTTATTGTCTTCAGTACTGGATAGAATATACTTTAAACAATTAATTCATTAGAAACTCAGGGTAATAGTTTTCTGTGTTTCTCCATGCTGTTTTATTAAGAAAACATGATAGAAGACAAGAAATAGAGACATCTTCCAATACTGTGAATCCTGCAGCATTCTTCATACCTCAGAACTGAGTCAAGCATTAGTACCACTGCTTCCATTAAGAATATGCATTGATTATATATTGTTGCTGAATAGGAAACACTCCTGTATTCATTCTACTCTATTACAACACCTCTGACGCCAGACGGCTGGGTTATCCACACGAAGCAATTCTGACACTAACTGCCTGGATTAATGCAAGTCCCTATAGGTTAAGGGCTCAATCTCACAGGACTGGCCCCCACTTCATACGCCAGTCACAAGTAGTGGGTCCCCAGGTTACTCACAATTTCTGTCTGCCTCAGCTACAAATCAGAGGTTCCCATGACCCCCGCCTTGGGCTCAGTAACTTAATAGATGAGCTCACAGAACCTAGGAAAACAGTTTATTTAGTATTGCCAATTTATTACAAAGGATATTTTAAAGGATACAAATGAACAGTCAGATGAAGGGGTACATAGGATAATGTCTGGAAAAGTCCTGAGCACAGGAGTTTCTGTCCCCTTCTGTGGAGCTGGGGTGCACCATCCTCCTGGCACATGGATGTGATCACCAACCCAGAAGCTCTCCAATCCCCATGCTTTGGGGATTTTTATAGAGGCTTCATCATATAGGCATGATGGATTATTAACTCAGTTTTTAGCCTCTGTCTCCTCTCCAGAGAATGGGGAGTGGGGCTGAAAGTTCTGAGCTTCTAATCATGGCTTGGTCTTTCTGGTGACCACTCCCCATCCAGGAGCCCACCAAGAGTCATCTCTTTAGAACAAAAGATGCTCCTATCAATAGGAAATTACAAACATTTAGGAGCTCTGTGTCAGGAACCAGGTCAAAGAGCAAATATTAGCAAGAACTAGGGCAGAGACCAATATGTATTTCTTATTACTTTACAGTTGCATAACAAATTACTACAAAACTTAGTGGCTTAAAACAATACTAATTATTCTCTCTGACACTTCTTGTGAATCAGGAATTCAGCAGTAGTTTGGGTGGTTCTGCATTTGGGTCTCTGATGAGTTGCAGTCAAATGTCAGTCAAGACTAATTCGAGATGGTTCACACGCATGGTTGGCAGTGTGGGTGATGGTGTTGGCAGGACCTTGGTTCCTCTCTACATGGGCCACTTCACAGAGCTGCTTGGGTGTCCTGGAGTCAAGGCTTCTCCCAAAGTGAGTACCCCAAGAGACCAAGGTGGAATCTGCAATGACTTTTAGACCTATCTTCAGATGTCACATACGGTCACTTCTACCATATTCTCGTGGTCATACAGGCCATGATTATTTAACCATGATTCATTGTAGGTGGAGGGTACACAAGAACAGTAGATTCCAGGAAGCAAGAATCATTGGGGGCCATCCAGAGGCTCATTACCACAAAGGAAAAACCTTGTTTTGTTTAATGAATACTTGGAAAGCCACTGGGTGTTGGATGTGAGATCCCAAGGGGTTTTGGGGATAATGATAGTCAGTAGCAGAGCAGTTGCCAAGGGAAATGGATCCCTCTGTCCATAGGGCTGTTGTTTTGCTGAGTAGGGTATACCAGCTGAGGGTGGCAGCGGTATTACTACAGAAAGTAGAGGGGTTTGAGGGGGGAAGGGAAAAGAAAGTAGAAATTTGAGGCAGAGGAGAGAAATTATGGTGAAGTTCTGAAATATTTAATGTGAAATTTTATTGTTTGGATTATTTTTGTTTGGAGTTTGTTTTTTTTTTGTGGGCAATGTCAGTTTGCTTCCCTGTATTCCTACTAAATCCTGTTAACATCTAAAATACTTGTCGTGTTCTGTGGAATTGGATTTGTTCTTTGGGATGTAAAGAAAATGCTGAATTATGTTTCAAAGTGAGTGCAGACACTTGGAGCACCAGGATCCCATCATGTCTGGATGTACATCTCTACCACCTTCCCTTATCTGAAGCTGGAGGAAAGTACCTCTCTCTGGAGAAACTATATTATAATTTATTTTAAAAGAATGATGTATTCTTTGTTTTCACAATGTAATGAAAGAGATTTTAATGAAGGACTAAGAAAAAATATCAGGTAAATGAGATACTTGAATGGCTGATTTTGAAGAGCATATAATCTCTCTCAGTGGAACTTTTTAGCAATTAATTTTAAAACTTTTATAAATAAGTGTTTGTGCCTCCATCTCCCACTCCCATCCTCATCTCTCTCCATTAAGCAATGACTGGAACTGCCTTTTCCCTGGCACTCTGGGAGGAGCTGGAGCAGGTCACCTTGCAGTCTCCATCAGCTTTACATTCCTACACATCCCTCTGGGATAACTAATAGAGAAATATCTAAAACAGTGTGCAGGAACATGTCATGAATGCAGTGAAAACTTGTCTTCCAGGGGTGACATATGCATAAAAAATTCCCCTGTGTAGACATTGACCAAAACTGGAGTTTTTTCTTCTATTACTGTCTTGTTTCATGTTTCCATGCTCTGTTTTCCATCACATTCAGAAACTATTTTCAAGTTTTTGATGAAGTTTCTATCCTTTGAAAATAAGAAGGTTGTCTTTCTGCGATTGTACACTCACCCACGTTCAGTTGTTTTCCTTGTGTTTGAAAACCATGGGTGAATTCTGATACCCTCATCACAGCAGTCTTGACAGTGAATTTATCTGAGATTCCCAGGTGTATTTTCCTCCAACTGACCACAGATTCTTGGGAAGTTTTCCAGATTGATTTTGCATAATTTAATTAACCAACCATCCATCAGAGATTGTGATCACCAACATGACTCTGCAGTAGTGTGGAAATTAGGAAAATTGTCTCCTGAAATGTATTTGAAAAAAAAAGCTTTAAGTTGAAGTTTAATATATGTATAGCTTCAAGTTTAGCTTCAAGTTTCATGGTATAGGTAGTATAGTTGTCCCTCCTACCTCCCTGTGTTCTCAACTAAGACACTTTATGAAGGAAATAGAACAATTATCGCCAGATAAAATCATTTAAAATGTTGTGGCACCAGTCAGAGATTTTCAGAATCAGGGATGAAATTTACAGTTACTACTCCATGCACAGAGAGCTGATGACAATTATCCAAACAAAATTTCTCCTTTTGATAAGCACCTATTGGCTATTCTCCCATCTGTTTTTCTTTTATATGGGGCTTATAGGAAAGAAAATAAATCTAAATATCTCACAAGAAAAATCTGCTATTTTGAGAAGAATGATGAAATTGTAAATTGGGGCTAAGGAATAGGGCTGCCAGATAAAAAGCAGGATATTCAGTTAAACACAAATTTCAAGTAAATAATTTAATAAAGTTTTTAGCACAAGGATATCCCTAATGTTTTCCTGAATATCCTGTATTTTTATCTGCCGAGTCTGGCAATGCTGCTAGGGGATTCTGAGGATCCTTTCTTTATTTTCCTCCCCTGGTTCTAATGGCCATGAAATGATCTAAAGAAGAGTACTCCAGCATGTTGCTTGGGAGGATGACATGTAGTTTGCAGGAAAGGTAAAATGTCTGCTTTCTAACCATTTATATGGAAAAAAACTGGCTGAAAAAATAATGCGTAGGATGCTTTTGTTAGCATGTGTGCAGTCCCACCAAAGGCATGAGAACGATTTTGAAAGATTAGGAACTCTGACTTGGTATAAAACACTGGCCCTGCTGCCTGTTCCCTCAGTAACCTCAGACATGAAACTTAATCCGAGTTGCAGTTTTGTTGTCTGTAAAAATGGAGATTTTCATCGAAGCACTTGGCAGATGGCTGGCACCCAATAAATCTAGGCTTGGCTTTTTCTTACACTTAGGTGGCACAGGCTGAGACTCCAAGACTGAGGGAAAGGATGTTATTTGCTCCCAAACTCCTTAAATTACCTGTTGTGCTCTTAATTATAGGGTTGGAAAGAAGCATCTTATCTAAAAAAAAAGTTATGTCTTGGGTAATCAAGGTGTATCTAAATTAAAAAAAAGTCTCTGAACTTTCAGAAAGTTTATAGACAGTGCTGTGTAAATTAGCAGTTCATTGTACACTGTATTCTACTATTTTCTAATGGTCTTTACGGGAGGGTGTTTTCTTCCCAAGATGTTTGTTAATACTTGAATGAATATTCTTCAGGTTCTTTGTGTTCTCTATTGTTTATAGTAGTTTACATTTACCATATCTTTTGCATAAAAAACCAGACATATTGTCTGACAAATAAATGGGTTTTTAGAATTTGTTAATTTACATATGAAGCCAGCTAACATTGTAGAAATTTAATTTCATTATTTATACTTTTAATCGATTGCCTCTATTGAAAAGAAAAAAAAAATCAGTGACAACTAGACTGTCCCATAAGATCACAGTGTGTGGTTATGGCACTCCCAGCCCCTGTGTAGTCCTGGACATTTCATACCTCTTGCTTTTACCTAGAAATCACAGTGTTTTAGAATTAAGAGGGGGTTTCCAGGCTTGATAGGTACAAAATAGACTTCTAGGCCAGTGGAAATCAGAGACCATTTCATTGAATGTTTGCCATCTCAACTCAAAGAGCAATCTAACAGCAATTAGACAGCCACTTTTTTTCTTTTCCCAACATTTTCATCTAAAGATAGTACAAAGAGCACATAATAAAAGGTACTTAGAACTGGAGAGCCTGACCTATAAAATCAATACATAATAGTAAGAGCATAAAAGGAAGAATATTGCCAAGACAAAAAGCCTAGCAAACTTGACGGTTTCCTAATGATGGATCCTAAGTATCTAAAAAGAAGTAAATAAATGGGCGATGGACTGTGTGGAAACAGAAACACCGGGAGAGGAAGGGCTCTAGGGTGTTGTGGCTGTATTGATTGAGTACAGTCTTAGGAAGAGGGCTGTTGCTTCTCAGAAACAGAAGGATTTTGTCACTGAGATGTTTTCTTTTGAGGAGATTAGCAGTCCCAGTTCTGTCCAGGTTAAAAAAAAAATTCAAGTCTAGTCACTCTCCTCTTTAATTTCCAACTACATCCCAATTATGAATTTGCCTTCCGATACTAGGAAAGAGGCATCCAAGACAGGTGTGACATCCACCAAGACATTACAGTAGTCATGAACATTTACACAATTAATCACATTGCTTTAATATGAACCAAAAGCTGTTAGATATTCAAAGGGAAAATTGACAAATCTAAAATCATACAGAGAGAATTTAACATAACTTTCTTAGATACTGTTTAAGACAGTAAGGGCATAGAGGATTTGAGGTTTATAAGATTGACCGTATATGTTTTACCCAAGAAATAGAGAATATATGTTATTTTTAAAAATCAATAAGAACTTTACAAAAACTGACATAGCTTAGACCAAAATAATCCTTAACAGTCAAAACACAGAAATCATACAGGGCACATTCTTGTACTATGATGCAATAACTATTAAATAGTCAAAGGGAAAAAAAGCCCATGAAAATTGAAATTTAGAAAATACCTTTTTCAATGACTCAAGTTAAAGAAAAAAAACTTAAAACTGAAATGAAGAGGATAATTCCCTCAAAATAAACTGTGATGTCCTAGTAATTAAAGCAGGCAAACAGATCCAAAGAGCAAAGTCCAGAAACAAATGCAGATAGATAACAGAATTTAGTATTTGTTAAAGATGGGTTTTTGAGTCAATGCAGGAAGAATGTGTGTTTCCAAATGGCTAGCTATTTGGAAAATGAAATAAAGCTGTAGTTCATTTTTTTCTCTTCTGACATCTTTTTTAAAAATTGTTAATGAAGTATAGTTGATTTACAATATTGTGTTAGTTTCAAGTGTACAGCAAAGTGATTCAGTTTTATATATATATATGTGTGTACATATATATATTCTTCTTAGATTCTTTTCCATTATAAGATTATTATAAGATACTGATTATAGTTCCCTGTGATACACAGTAGGTCCTTGTTGTTTATCTATTTTATATATAGTATTGTGTATCTGTTAATCCCAAATTCCTAATTATCCCCCCCCCTTTCTCCTTTGGTAACCATAAGTTTGTTTTCTATGTCTGTGAGTCTATTTCTGTTTTATAAATAAGTTCATTTGTATCATCTTTTTTAGATTCCACATATAAGCTATATCATATGATATTTTTATTTCTCTGTGTGAGTTACTTCACTTAGTATGATAAGCTCTAGGTCCATCCATGTTGCTGCAAATGGCTTTATTTCATTATTTTTGTAGCTGAGTGATAGTCCCTTATATATATACATACGACATCTTCTTTATCCATTCCTCTGTCGATGGACACTTAGGTTGCTTCCATGTCTTGGCTATTGTAAATAGTGCTGCAGTGAACATTGGGGCACATGTATCTTTTTGGCTTATAGTTTTCTCTGGATTGTAGTTCCTTTTTACACTCAATGTAAAAATAAAGTTTATCTAGATTTCAAAATTATTTTTAAACTATAATAACATTAAAAGGAAATTTAGGAGGCATATGTTGTGATATTATAAAGGAGATTACCTTCTTAGTAAACCTATAAATTCCCAAAGTCATAAAGAAAAAATTTTGATTATATAGAAAGATAAAACTCCAACATGAGGGACTTCCCTGGTGGTGCAGTGGTTAAGAATCTACCTGCCAATTAAGGGGACATGGGTTCGATCCCTGGTCCAGGAAGGTCCCACATGCCTCAGAGCAACTAAGCCCATGCACCACAACTACTGAGCCTGTGCTCTAAAGCCCATGAGACACAACTACTGAAGACCCACGCCCTAGAGTCCGTGCACCCTAGAGCCCACATGCCGCAACTACTGAGTCCACGTGCTGCAACTACTGAAGCCCAAGCACCTAGAGCCTGTGCTCTGCAACAAGAGAAGCCACGGCAATGAGAAGCCTGTGCACCACAAAGAAGAATAGTCCCCGCTCGACACAACTAGAGCAAGCCCGTGCACAGCAACGAAGACCTAACACAGCCAAAAAAACCAACAAAAACAAAAAACAAATAAAACCTCCAGCATGAAAATCAATGGTCTAGGGGAAACTATTGTTTGCAGTGTACAGTAGACAACAGGATCTGTTTCAGGATATAGAAAGAGTCCCTATGAATAAACAATTACCTGTGGTCAGAGGCTCAGTATACAGATTGAACAGCGAGACCATAAGTAAAAATAGAACTCTAACCCACAACCTGCAGCAACCAGCCTCTAAAGTCAATTACCCCTGTAGCAGTTGGTCCAAAACAACCAAGGCTTGATTATTAACTGACAGTTTCCCTAATTTGCCCCCTGTTCCCATCTTCAGACCAACTGGAGAAAGCCAAATATGCACCCCTAGCCAATCATATAGGATGCCCTGCTTCTGGTTAGTCTGCCTCTAGTTTCCTCATGCCAACAACCTCCAATCAAGGCATACCTGCATCTTTCCCTTTTTCCACTGTAAAGCCTTCCCTCTCCTTTCCTTGGCTTTGTGTATCTGCCAAACGCAAGTGATGGTGGCTAACTCCCTTGCTATAGCAAGCCCTGAATCAATAGACTTTGATCTCATTTGGGTGGTCTTCATTTATTTCTACCATGGGAACTCTATTCATTAATTGTCTATGTATGTGAATTTATAGAGAAAGCATTATAAAGGCATATTCCTGATTGCACATTTATTGGGGATGGGGAAGGTGGTCTCAGAGATCAAGGGAGTTGATCTTAGGAAAAAAGGATCACTTTTTTCCTAAACATGTCCATATGGTTTTGAACAAGGCCCAGGCCCTTCTGCTGTGTTCCACTCTTCCAGTTCCCCCAGTGATGCCAGTGCTATGGTTCTGGTGCTGCTCCAGTGGATCCTATCAGGAATGTAACAAAAGTAAAGCTAACCCAAACTGTGGGTTAAGCCATATGGAAAGATCTCAGCGTTTATCTCTCTCAGTGATCCAGTGGTATAATAAGTCCACTGGATAGTATTTAAATGGCTCAGCACACTCACTTCTGCTGTCATTTTACACTCTCTAAAGCAGACAATGTGCTGAGATAGCACCTGTCTTAAAAACAAGTGACTCAGGAAGGGCTGATCATAACAGAGATGGGGGGAGCTGTATTTAACCTGTTTGGACTTTTTATTTGGTTGGGTTGGGATGAGTTTGGTATGTTTTCAAAATATGTCAGATTATAAACCTCACTGGAAGGCAGCAGCCATAACCAAGGGAACAAAAAACATCTGGAGACCCAAGTCCTGCATGACTGTCCCTCAAAATAAAGTTGCAGAGGACAGGAAGCAGAGTAAGGCCCACAGGAGAGAGGGACTCAGGTCTGGGAAGGCTTATGCCCCAAACCACTTCATTTAAGGAATGCAGTGCCTAACAGTACGAGTCCACAACCAGTGAGGATGTTTCATTGGCCGTGTTTTTAAGTAATCGTATGTGTTAGGATTCTCAACGATCTAGAGAGGCCTAGGCTACTTTTGTTTACTGAAAAAAGAAGAAATGCCAAAATAGTGTTTCAGTGTTGTGTCAACATTTTAAGTGTTCCGTCTTGACTGTGTCCCTCTGTGACCTCCTGAATGACCCACTTTGGAGGTAATGTTTGCGTAGGAGACCTGGGCCCAAGGCGGAGCACAGAGCTCTTGAAGATGAGGGTCCATCCAATTAAGATGGGGTGGTACATGTGACTACACTTAGGAGTTATCTCTTTTCCACATTTTGTTCTCACTAGGGTAGATTTTCTCATTTTTAAGGATGAGTTAACCTTAATTAACTGGTGTACTGGTGAAATCAACATTTACATTTTTGTGCGAATTTTGTTTGTTTCATCTCACAGTGTCTGTGCTTTCTTCCATCCATTATCCACACATGACATCAGCTTTTAAGCTGCCCATATCCAAACACCCTGGTGTCACCTTCCTAAGGAACCTAGGCAACTGGAATGTTCTCTCTGACTCACCCTTCAATCTTATACTATAAAAAATTCTGTTAGACTGTCATAGCTAAACTTTAAGTTGTTCAACCTTAAGTCTGACATCTTCAAGCAAATTCTATTCAGTTCATATAATTTTTTCTGAGAAGTAGAAATGTTAGATAACATATTCTAATTCCAAAAAAATTAACACAGATGTCAGTGACAAAGTAACTAGGAAATGACTGTAAATTCTTAGAAGGCAAACTCAAAGTCATTTGTCTCCCATAGAATCTCAATGAATTTCAGTTAGTAATTTATAAAGATGTTTTCCTGTACCAGGACATTGTAGTCTAGTGAATAATAACCAAATAGCAAAAGTATTAAAAAACAGATTATAAAATAGTGCAGGAAAGAACTTTTAGGACCTTTCCAAGTAAAGGTGACTTGGAGAAGTTATGGAATCCTTTCCTGAAGCCCAGAGAGTTTTAGTATTCTCTTTATAATGTATTTACAAAATATACAAATATTTAGTGATTTAACTACAAAAATTTATAAGTCTTGACTCTTGATTTCCCTCTATAACTAAAGACTATATATAAAAGGAGAAATTTCCTTGAGGTTACTTCTAACTGAAAGTATAGAGTTTGGGATATTTTTTTACCTGAGAGATGTTTCTGGTTTACATTAATCCACATTTGTTAGTGGTCAAAGAATGATTTCTCTAAAATAAACATGAACATCAGTTCTAAAATATGTTCACCCAACTTCCCTCCAGCCCAGACAAGACCCAAATTTACTGCTGGAACTTCTGTGTCAGGGGCTTTTCTAGATCCCATGTTTTCCAGGGAGAACAAGGCCTTTTCCCTGGGAACAGATCTGAGGACAGTGGGTTCATATCAAATATCATTCACGTTTATATCCTCCACATAACTATCCTCCAAAGAGAGGAGAAATATTAACTTCCAGGCATTAGAGTCATCATCATTTTCATTCCTTTACAAAACAATATGTTTTCAGACTCTACATCCCTGTTTCTTCTCAAATACATAGCAAGTTGGTGTCATGGAAAGAGGAACATTGTGGGCTGAATTGTATGCCCACAAAATTCATATGTTGACAGCCTCTTCCCTAGTACCTTAGAATATGACTGTATTTGGAAATAAAGTCTTTAAAGAGGTAATTAATTTAAAATGAGGTCATTAGGGTGGGCTCTAATCCAATATGACTAGAGTCCTTTTAAAGGTTAGGACATACACATGTTACAGAGGAAAGACAATGTGAAGACACAGGGAGAAGACAGTTGTCTGCAAGCCAAGGAGAGGGGCCTTAGAAGATAGCAACCCTGCCAACACCTTGATCTTGAACTTCCAGCCTCTAGAATTAGGAGCGAATAAATTTCTGATGTTTAAGCCACCCAGTCTGTGGTGCTTGTTATGGCAGCCCTAGCAAACAAATCCAGAGGATAAGACCTAGATTCATGGCCCAGCTCTGGAAAAGTGACTTAAACCCTGAAAATATCCTCAAAATGGACATAACGTTTTCATTAAAACCTCCTAGCAGTTTTATGGTTTTACATACTGTCTCTACGTGGCTGCCTCTAAATGTCTATCTCCTGCCTTTTCCCCAAATTCATGCTTATAGCCAGCTGTACCCTTACATCTATACCAGGAGGTCTAATGGGCATCTCAGATTTGATATGGCCAAAGCAGAATGCCTGGTATTCCCCACAAAAACTAAATTCTCCTCAGTAAGTGGAAACTCTAACATTCTAGTAGCTCAGGTCAAAATCTTGGAGTTATGCCTGACTCCTCTTTTTCTGATGTCCCACATCAAATTCATCACCAAACCCTGTCAGCTCTACCTTCAAAACATATCCAGGTCCATGAGTTGAGAGACAGATCAATGGAATTGAATATAAAGTACAGAAATTGATGAGCTTTCAAACATTATGAACAAAATCAAAAGACAAATGAAAAACTCTGAGACAATATTCGCAACATATATCTTAGATAAAGAGGTAATATCCCTAAGAGACAATGAATTATTTTTGAGAGAATAAAAGCCTATAGAAAAAATAAGCGAGACACCTGAACAGATGATTACAAAAAAAATCTAAAAATGTCTCTTGAACATATAAAAAGATGTTCCATTTCATAATAAGTAGAGTGCATATAAAAAGTACACTGAGATACCATTTCTTACTCATCAGATGGACAAAAATTCAAAAGCATGACAATAGAATCTCTTGGGGAGGCTGTGGAGAAACAGGCTGTCTCATATACTGCTGTTCAAAATGTAAAATGATATCATCCCTATGGAGGCAATTTGGCATTAGCTAACAAAAGTACACATGGATTTACTGTTGATCCTGCAGTCCCACGTGTAGGAATTTATCCTGAAGATACACATGGATCGATACAAAAATACATATGCATAAAGGTTGTTCATTTGTAGTACTACTTGTAAGTGTAAGACATTGGAAACTTCCTAAATGTTCAAGCATAGGAGATTAGTTGGATAAACTATTGTATCACACAGTGGAATACTATACAGCTATTTAAAAAGAATAACAAAGATCTCTATGAACTGATGCAGAGTGATTTCCTGGAGATATTATTAAGTGGAAAAAAGCAAAGTACAAAAGAACATATTTAGAATGTCAAAATTTGAATAATAAAGAAGTGAAAATTAGAAAATATACATCTGTTTTCTTATCATTACAAAACAAAGAAAACAAAACATATAAAAATGATAAACCCCAAGAGTGATGAAGTTGGTGGCCAACAGGTAGTGGTGGTGGAGGAGACAGAGGAAGGAGTGATGCTTCTCTGAGGACCTAATTTTGTACAGTTTTGATTTTTGAAAGTGTGTTAATATTCTACATATTTGAAAATAAAATTAAATCAATAAGGACGGAAAAGTAAAATTGAAACTGAATGCAAACTGAAACAAATGAATCAAACTGTATGGCAAATGGATACTACAACCACATGGAAGGAAAGGAAAGCAGGGAAGAAGGAAAAGCGTTGCCAGATAGAACAAGGAAAAAGTACAGGACAGCGAGTTAAGTTTGAATTTCAGATAAGCAGCAAATAGTTTTTTAGTATAAGTATGTTCTGTGCACTACATCCCCAGCCACCACCCCTTCCCCTACTTATCTCCATGACTCCCTCTTGCTTTACTCACTTACTCAGCAGCAGACATGTGGACCTTCCCTTAGACGTGCCAAGCAGCTCCCACTTCAGGGCTTTGCACACGTGTACAGGGCTCTTTTCCCTCATTTATTTAGGATTCTGGTCGGAGGTAATTATAATTGAGAGATCTTGCCTGCCTACCACACTCCTTTTGTCTCTTACTTTGATATATTGTTGTTTCCTCTAGCACTTACTGGAAGATACATATATGCCTATAGAAAGTATATGTTGTGTGTGTGTGTGTGTGTAAGAACATGGCACATAGGAAGTGCTCCATGACTATTTGATGATCAAATAAATGGTATTATTGAGCCAGTTGAATGAGTACAGATGTGAAGCCCCTGACACTGAGCAAATGTTATCTCCCATTTCTTAGTCATCCTTCTTTGCATATAAGGGTTTCCTTTTAAAACCTAGAACCTAAAAACTAGTCAAGAAATTCAACAATAACAGTGCAGAGAGGAAAGGTATTTTGCCTCTAGCTCTTTGTGACTAATCAACTCTGCTTCAAGGACCTTGAGGAGATATTTTTCTTCCAACTATGGCCCTTCCATTTAAAATGGTAATCCCAGGTCTCATTTTGTATTTTCTCCTATGAAAGGATGTGAAGGTCACCCACTTAACAAACTCTTCAGTTGATGAAAAATGCATGTAGAAGCAGCAACTAAGGCAATATAAAAGTGAAGATGAATTGAAGTTATTTATATTCAGTAAAAATGTGTTGGAGGAGTAAAGTAAGAAAAATGTGTCTATCCAGCAAAAGTGCTTTATACATGGTTAAGAAATACCCTTGGAGGACTTCCGTCGTTGGCGCAGTGGTTGAGAATCCGCCTGCCAGTGCAGGGGACACCGATTTGAACCCTGGTCTGAGACAGTCCCACGTGCCACGGAGTGACTAAGCCCATGCACCACAACTACTGAGCCTGCGCTCTAGAGCCCATGAGCCACAACGACTGAGCCCGCGTGCCACAACTACTGAAGCCAGCGTGCCTAGAGCCCACGCTCTGCAACAAGAGAAGCCACCGCAATGAGAAGCCTGTGCACCACAACAAAGAGTAACCCCCACTCGCCACAGCTAGAGAAAGCCCATGCAAAGCAACAAAGACCCAACACAGCCAAAAATAAATAAATAGATAAATAAATAAATTTAACATTTTTTTTTAAAAAAGAAAAGAAATACCCATGGACCACCAGCCACCAACTAGAGTTACAACTTCCCTCTTCCCAGAAGTGGCCAGGCCAGGCAACAGGGAGGATGATGAGGATGTGCCTAGGGTACTTCCAAAACAGAAGCACCACAGGGTCTGAGAAAAACTGGAAACAGTTATATATGTTCAAGACATAAAAGTGATGACCCAATGGAAAAATAAGAATTTGATTGGTTTATTATTTCTGTTTTACAGTTTAGTCTTGTTTCAAGTTTGAATTATGGTGTAGAGAAGCATCTTAATCTTTTCTTGGCTTTGACTTCTCAAGGTGGTCATTTGGCCCTTTTCTAGAGGACCATTCAGCTCATCTGAAAAAGTGAACTCCATCCTCCACCAGGCAAGACCTTACCTTTCCTAGTAATACCTTCTCCTCTGACCCAGTAGAGCACCTTTAGAGCATCTGGAAGCTTCTGCCAGCTGGAAATAATCTTGATATTATTCCAAAATAAAAACACTCAACCCTTGTAACTCCATTTTTGTGGGGAAGGGGGTTACAGATGATCAAGAAAAAGGGCTAGCATTTGATTCCCTTAGATACAGGCATTTAGCTTGTGTTGACACCCTTGATGAGATTCTCTATGTGCTGAAATGTGACCACAGGTGTATAAGAGGTGCACAGACTGTCGATTGTATCAACAAGGTAGGGCTGAACCACCTCCACAGCTTTTTGTAAAATCTTATTTTTCTTGATAATCTGGGATACTCAATATCTTTGTTCCAAAAGTCAGTATATATCTAACAAAAACAAGTTTCACAAAAATGTGGACCATAATCTTCATGATTCAAGAATTTAACTTTTTAATCTTTTTATGATGGAAAATGTCAGGCAATTAATTTGGATTGCCTGTGATCATGTTTTCTCTTTTTAACTCAAAATAAAATAGGTTTTTGTATCATTTAGTAACACAGTGTTTTTCATATTGCTGGGTATGAAACCAATTTAGAGGGTCATAACAAGTAGTCTCTTAATGAAACAGAATAAAATAGAAAATAGAGTGCCACTACAAGAAGGGAAATTATTTTTCGTAAAACTTTTGTTTCAGGAATATGTAAGTGTGTATCTATAGTATGTATATGTTTTAGGCTACACTATAAAATGCACTTCTTACTGTGGATCACAGTAAAAAAAAATGTGAAAGCCATGGATTTAATATTTTCACTTTCATAAGCAACTAACAGACACTCACAGTAACAAATAAAATCTAATTCATGAATTAACTGAAAAAGAAACACTACTACCTATGTGAACTAACTTATAGATAAACATTCAAAAATATTCATGTTTCTCTAGAAAAACAGGTACCTTAGTAAAAAGAAAATAGGTTTATGACTTCCTGAAAATCAAATCCCTAACTTGCCTTATGTGCTGAAGGGTAAAAAAAAAAAATCTTATTCACCTTAAATAACCTTTAAAGTAGGATTTATGATGACTGGGTTTTGTTGGCATTTTGATGACTAATTTGAACAATTTTTATTAAAATGAAATGCAGACAGATTTATTGGGATTTAAAAATCTTAAAAGAGGCTTTTATAGGACTTATTTCATTATGAGAAAAACTGTGGTAAACCCTCAGTGGGAGGAATGACATCTTTGGCATCTTAATGGGTGATGTCAAACATGGGCACTTGACAGATGCTGCTCTGGTCTTTACCCTTGCTCTGGAACTTCGCAGCAGCTGCCTGTGTTGTGATGCATAGAAAGTCTGGCTGTGAAGGTCCACACCAGTAGAATAAGATTCCAGTTTGGCATCTGCTTCAGGAATGAATGAAAAACCTAGGAAGTTGCACATAAAGATTTGCCCGTGGGATATTTTGGGGCAGAGATTGCTGACAGTATTTCTTGAGACCCACTGAAATGACCCTCAGACTTCTGAAGCCACCTTGTGTATTGGGAGTCGGTCTGGGATGTAGTGCACGGACCATGACAATTCATCTCATTTTGCCCTCTGCCAACCAGTCTGTCACTAATTGCTATTTGCTTTCCCCCCCCCCTTTTTTTAATTAGTTTCTGCTTTATAACAAAGTGAATCAGTTATACATGTACATCTGTTCCTATATCCCTTCCTCTTGCGTCTCCCTCCCTCCCACCCTCCCTATCCCACCCCTCCAGGCGGTCACAAAGCACCATTTTTGGGGCCCATTTGTCCCTATCTCACTCCAAGGTACCCTTTTATTGAAAGCTCCCCTGTTTTGGAATAGAAAATCAGCACAGAACGTAGTACCTGGGTAATAACAGAACAGTTGACAGAAGTATCTGCATCTTGATTTAATGCTTTTGGACAAAGTCTTAGTGTCAAAATTAATCTAGTCCATCGATAAGAATATTTGAAACTCATTGACCAGCCTCTAGAAAACTTGACAAGTCATTTTCAAAATGGCCCAGACTATAAATTGAAAATGGAAAATGTTGTTTTTGCTGAAAAGAACTCCAAAAAAGTAAAGCACTCCTAAAATTTATTTCCCAGCATCTACATATTCCTGCTCTCATTCTCTCTTGCTAACAATGGTATAAGTTTAAAAGCTAAGTTCCTAAGCCTAAAGTTCATAAATAAATCTTTACCAGAGAGACCCCTGTGAGACAAGGTGGTATAAATATTAGAATTATAACAGTGGTTGCCGTTTAAACTTTTACACTACCCTTTCCTAAGTTTCTCCTCAGATATGAGAATAGGGCCTGCTAACTCTAAGGCATCCTGGTGTTCTAATGTTTAAAAGATAGCTCGGCTAGAACAACGTTGAGGGCTGTAGAGCATTTGTTTACTAGGGTGTACAGACTCATGGCCCCCCAAAGATGTTCTTTGCATCCTAATCTCCAGAACCTGTGAATATGTAATCTTACATAGAAAAATGGACTTTTCACGTGTGATTAAGTTAAGGACCTTGAGATGGGAAGATTATCCTGACTAGCTGGGTAAGCCAGATAATCACAAGTGTCCTCACAAAAGGGTTGCAGAAAGTGTCAAAGTCAGAGGTAGAAGGTGTAAGGACCAAAGCAGGAGTCAGAGGAGAGAGATGTTACACGGCTGGCTCTGAAGACAGAGGAAGAGGCCATGAGCCACAGAATGCTGGCAGCCTTTAAAAGCTGAAAAAGGTGAGGAAATGGATTCTCCCTTTAAATCCTCCACAGGGGAACAGCCTGGCCAACACCTTGAGCTTAGCCCAGTGGGACTGACTTCTGATTTCTGACCTACTAAGAGTAAGAGAATAAACGTGTTGTTTTCGTCACCAGGCTTGTGGAACTTCTTACAGCAGCAACAGGAAACGAATACATTTACCAAGCTCAAAAAAAATAATAAAAGAAAATAGAGATGGGGGGAGCCCCTTGTACCACATTTACTTTGGGGTAAGTGTGTTTATTCTTACAACAGATACAGGGTCCTCCCACACATCCCACCCAAAACAGGCCTTAGCCTGAGCACCTTTTCATCAGTTGCTGCTCATTTAACAGCAGGAAATGGAGGATGAAAAATTTGCTTACTCACCCAAATAATCTGAAAAAATTCCACGATGGAAAAATTTTTTGATGTAACCTCTCAGAAATAGTACAGTTTTAGTGAGGTAAGAATACATAACAAACTGGATAAGTAGAGATATTACACTTACTAGAACATATTTAAACTACTGCAGTTTTATAAATAAATCTGTCTTCCATGAATACTATATTAATTTCTAGGATTTCTCTGATTCATCTTTGCTTACCTTGGTTTATACAGACGTTTCTAAAACAAGAAAGAGAGAGATTGATTCATTTCCCTTCTCTTGTATCTCTATAATATTACCAGATTATTTTCCATATTGGATGTATATTTTACTATTTACTTTGGATGGAATCAGGTGATTTGTTTGAAGTCCAAATAGACTACATTTCAACAAATAAGGTAATTTAGCTATTTTAAATCAACACTTGGTAAAATATTTTCTCCATCATTAAAACTTCAGGAATAATTCCATGCTGTCAAAGACACTTTTCTCCAAATTATTTCTTCCTTCTTATTTTAGAAGGTATCACTAAATAAAGGATTCCTTTTTAGTATCTTATCCACTTATATAAGTGGTTCTTCAAACCAGGAAGGGTAAAATATAAATGCCACTGGTTTTGATCATCTATTAATATTGAACTTGCACGTCACACACACACACACACACACAAAAACATATTAAGGAGAAAAGGGAATGTCAAAGTCTCTAGGGTTTGATGTTTCTGTAATAATCTCAGTGGGGCCATATTTCTTCTCAGTAAAAGTGCCTACAAAGCATAAAGAGAAATCCTCCAAAGTCAAATTTGCATAAGATTTGAAATATGAAAGTCTGAATGGTAGAATTCAAGAGCTTGCAGGAAAACCTAGGAGGTTATTAGTTTATCTTATCCTGGCTATGAGTTTCTCTTTAGCAAGTAAGAGTTGGCCCCAGTGTAAAACACAGCCTGAAGTACAGAAAGTTCACACAAGAAAGAATTCACCCGAAAAACTTGCAAATAAAAAAGGGCCATGCAGCAAGCTGGCAGCGAAATGAGAAACAACCTCTCAGAGAAAGGTCAAGAGATGATGAGGAGTGAAAAAATTTCTGGGGAAATGTCACTTTCTGAAAAGGAAAATGACAAAAGTGACAAATTTCAGAGAGTCTGAGGAGAACAAAGGACAAATGTTGAAGAACATAGAGTAGAACTGCCTGCCTTCTTTCTTTGAGAGACCATTCAAGGACATTTCCCCAGAATCTCTTAGGGGTTTTCCCTTAAAAAAATGGTGAAACCCTTGCCCCCCATCACTGCTAACCAGAAGAGGTACCTGAGAAGACAGAGATCTGGGTTCTCTGAGCTGACAGCCATGGCCCCTGCTTTATTATCCAAGCTCCTTGAGGACTTTTTCCCTTCAATATTAAAAATAAAAATGCATAGAAGTGTCATACCAACCTACCTTATAATGACCTCCTGAGTAACAACCAAGCTCAAATTCACACACTCAACACACACACACACACAGTGTTGAGTTCTTAAGCCATTTCCCAGTTGGTGGCCACTGGCAGGGAACACTTTTTCTCCTTTCTTTCCCATCCTTTTGTTTTGTCCCTTTCCACTTTTTCTCTCCCTTCAGCTAGTTTTAAAGGTAGTAGAAGGAACATCCAAAGCATTTCTTTTTTTTTTTTAAGACATCTTTATTGGAGGATAATTGTTTCACACTGCTGTGCTAGTTTCTGTTGTACAACAAAGTGAATCAGCCATATGCATACATATATCCCTATATCCCCTCCCTCTTGAGCCTCCCTCCCACCCTCCCTATCCCTACCCTCTAGGTCATCGCAAAGCATCGAGCTGATCTCCCTGTGCTATGCAGCTGCTTCCCACTAGCTATCTACTTTACATTTGGTAGTGTATATGTGTCGATGCTACTCTTTGCACCTGTGATAATATTCAGCAATTTAAAATGTTCTCAAGCCTTACCCTTTATTGTGTTTCCGCATTTTGAGACACAATACACCAACACCAGTCAGAGCTCCTGACTTGAGGCCAAACAGAGACTGAACTGAGAATATTTCTGAAGGTTTTCAAATATGCAAGCCTATCTCCTAACCAGTTCCTCTAGCTTCAGAGAGATAAAGAGTTGAAAAGCTTCTCCCTAGAGAGTAATATATGTAATATGTGTCCAACAATGAAAATTCTTTGCTTTTAATATCTCCAAATTTAGGACATAGTTTAAAACATACAGTTATCCATCCTTTAACTACTTTAAGATAACTTTATATCTTTGAGGCTTTAATCATTTCTTTTGAAAGTTGTTTTTAGACATGTTCATTTTTGGTGGAAGCACCAAAATACAATAGCATTCTGCAACAGCAGTATTCCATCAAGTGCTTTTTTTTTTTTTTTTTTTTTTTTTGCGGTACGCGGGCCTCTCACTGTTGTGGCCTCTCCCGTTGCGGAGCACAGGCTCCGGACGCGCAGGCTCAGCGGCCATGGCTCACGGGTCCAGCTGCTTCACGGCATGTGGGATCTTCCCGGACCGGGGCATGAACCCGTGTCCCCTGCATCGGCAGGCAGACTCTCAACCACTGCGCCACCAGGGAAGCCCAAGTGCTTTTATTTATAAGGCGTGAAAACAACATTGATTACACTGCCAAGCACAGCTAAAAAGTGCTCTGCATCATGAAAGGATTGGAACCTCATTTATTATCATCCAAATTGTACACTTGATAGCAACATGTTGTAAACTGAACAGCCTTTCCTATCCAGACCAAAAGATATTATAATAAAACAATTGAGACATTTTGAAAAGCATGATTTGGTGGATTCCAAACCTAAAAAAAATCTTATTGTTCCCCCATGACAAACGCTGATTGTGTGACTGCTTCAATAGGTTTGTCCAGCAGGGTTCGGTAATAATCCCAGTCACTTAGAACGGCACTGAGAGGTCAGATGAAATGACAGAGATGCGAAAAGTGTCTGAATCCCATCACCAAAGAGCAAAACTCTGAGGCCTGATGACGGGGTTTTGGTTCTCACATTACATCACACAGAGGTGTTTGTGTTTTCCTCCTGGGAAACATCAAATAAATGTCAGAGCAACAAACCTATTAGCATTGACCAAACGAATCCAAAAGTCTATCCTAATTAGAACTAACATAATTTTCCTGATATCAAAGTTTATGTCAGTTTTGGAACTGAATTTGAGGTCCAAATTCCCATGGTGGGGACCACATTTCTTTGGCCAAGTAAAAATATGGGAGCCAATAGTGTTTCTTAATATTGGTCTAAAATTGAGGTTCCAAGTGTTGAAAACATGAGTGCTGATCTCGTGATGTCCTAACACCGCCGCAAAAATGGGAATTGACTATTGAGCTGTATGCATTACAAAATGTAAAATTTATGTTGATAGTGAATGAAAACTAATGTAGAATTCATTTATTCATTTAGCTGGCTTTTGTGACACAGGAATAACTTTGTTTAGCTAGTGTCTCTTGTACGCTCATATATAGTATTTAACAGAAGACAGTATGGATTTGATATCTGTCTACGTCTGGTTCCTTACAAGTGATGGACTATTCTGGGCTGAACTTATACACTTCAAGTGTTTTATTGCTAATACAGATCCATAATACTTGAATAATTGAATTTATATGCATATATATAGAATTTTAGAAATCAAAGGATTTGAATTATACCATTATTTTTAAACTTTTTTCGTTGGATTTATTACCATCAGAAAATATTAGCTTTACTGCCTTTTGTATTTTCAAAAACTGTCCCATCCTGTGTTCTCACAGATCTTGTCATTCCCTATCAAGAGGTGGGATCCCTGTCTCTTCCCCTTGAGACTAGGTGGGCCCCTGACAAATCCAGTGGGGAAGATCCGATGCCACATGATTTTTGAGGCTAAGTTAGAAGACGCCATGCAGTGTCTTCCAGACTCTCTTGCAATGCTCACTTGCGGAGCCCTAAGCCTCCAAGTCAGTGAGAAGTGCCAGGTGGCCATGCTGTGAGGAAGGCCAAACGAGGCCAAAAACAGGCAAAGAGACCACAAGGGGAGGCCCCAGGATAGCAGGAAGAGAGAGAAGTGCCCGGCCAGCCCCGCTGCTTCAGCCACCACCTGACTGCATTCACACAAAACACCTCAAGCAGAACACCCACTCCCAGCCCAGCCACTTGGGAATTTCTGACCCACAGAAACCAGCAGCAATACTAAATTACGTCTGTTGTTTTAAGCCAGAAAGTTTGGGAGTAATGTGTTATAGACACGGTATTAGATCACAGGAAAAAAACTTCTCTACTTAAGGGACCTCTTCAATAAAGGACCTTGCAGTGGATCTGTATGTATCGTCCAGACTCTCCCTCCATCTCTCTCCATCCCAGAACCAAGGAACTCATTCCCCCAGATGAGAGGAATGTTGGCCCTGAGGGCTCACAGCTGCGTCCCTTTCCAGGCATTGCCCTCAGCCAAAGGAAGCTGACTCACCCACGGTATGCCCCTCCCCGAGGACAGCCCACATCTAATAGCGATTAATGTGGGATACTGAGACCTTGCCTCCTTTGCCTAAATTCAGGCAACACAGAAGGATCCTTACAGCTCCAGAAGTCCTGTGGGATAGGCTAAGGCCTTGGATGCAACAGTATCAGCTCAACTTCTTCCTCTGGTCAGTCGCTTCCCTCACTACCTTATAGGTATTATTCCTGAGTGTCTACATCAATAAATTACTACACACAAATCTCCATTTGAAGGACAGTTTCAAGATAGCCTGAACAGGCCTCAAAGGTTAATTACCATTGGAAAGGAAGGTGAAGTCAGGCTCTGCAGTATACAGTTCCCTAGTTTTCGAGTAGACAGCAATAATAATTAGAGATACATTGACCCTCATGATGACATGAAAAAAGTTTCTAATCAATTGATTATTACCTGCAGACTGAGATGGTCTCCCTGATAGTCTTTAAGGCATCCTTTGTTCATCTGACACTTGCTGGACATAATTTGCCTGACCAAAATCAATTTGGCCTCTGGCAGTTTTGACTATACAATGTTTCGGAAGAGAGTGTGTTAAAAATAAAGCCGTTGTATTATGAATCATTCCGTTAGCAGTGAAACACTTGAAACAAGACCACAACTCATTCTTAAATCTTGGTCTTGGACATGTGGCAGAACTTAATTAAATATATGCTTTAACTATTTAAGAAAGAAAACCTTTTACAGCAAAGCCTATGAGAGTTGAAGGGGCCTAGCTCCATTTTTCCTGGAAGAAAATGTTTTATTTTCTTTTTTGTTGTTTCATCTCTTATTTTATCTACCCGTCATCTTTGAGAAGTGATTCATTATTTCACAAAGACTGTGAAAAGAAAGGCTGAGTTCAGAGATCATTGCCAGAGGCTGACGGCATGCGGACAGCTCAGTGATTTAAACCACAGGACATTTTTCTTTTTCAAACCAGAGCTGATCTTCTACTTCAGGCATTTTATAATTAATTCATGAAGACAAGCTTCAAACTTGTTTTCTCACTTGTCTATCTTGTGTTTGCAGGTTCTTCCCTATCTTTACATGAGCACAGCTCCCAGCAGGAACTACTGATTTCTCCAATTTTTCAAAGTTCTCTTGAGGCCGTTACATCAGCTCTGAAGACAGTCAGAATGGACACACACATTTATTGTCTTCTCAATAATCTGTGCAGTGACATATGGAATTGTTCTGTATTGCTTCACCAGCAGCAAAACAAAATAAGGTACCATTCTTTTCTCTCTTTTTTTGAAATATAGTTGATTTATGATGTTGTGCTAATTTCTGCTGTACAGCAAAGTGACTCAGTTTTACACATATATACATTCTTTTCCATTATGGTTTATCCCAGGAGACTGGATATGGTTCCCTGTGCTATACAGTAGGACCTTTTTGTTTGTCCATCCTAAAATGTAATAGTTGGCATCTATTAACCTCAACTTCCCACTCTATCCCTCCCCCAACTCCCTCCCCCACGGCAACCACAAGTCTGATCTCTTATGGTTGTGAGTCTGTTTCTGTTTTGTAGATAGGTTCATTTGTGGCATATTTTAGATTCCACATATAAGTGATATCATATAACATTTGTCTTTCTCTTTCCGACTTACTTCGCTTAATCTCTAGGTCCATCCATATTGCTGCAAATGGCATTATTTTGCTCTCTTTTATGGCTGCATAGTATTCCATTGTATATATGTACCACATCTTCTTTATCCATTCATCTGTCGATGGACATTTAGGTTACTTCCATGACCTGGCTATTGTAAATAGTGCTGCAATGAACATTGGGGTGCATGCATCTTTCTGAATTATAGTTTTGTCTAAGTACATGCCCAGGAGTGGGATTGCTGGATCATATGATAGCTCTATTTTTAGTTTTTTGAGGAACCTCCATACTGTTTTCCATAGTGGCTACACCAATTTACATTCCCACCAATAGTGTAGGAGGGTTCCCTTTTCTCCACACCCTCTCCAGCATTTGTTATTTGTAGACATTTTAATGATGGCCATTCTGACTGGTGTGAGGTAGTAAGGTACCATTCTTTTTAATATTCTAACTAAGTTACTCTCATCCCTCAATCCACCCATGGAGGAAAACATCTCTTCCATCTCTGGGGCCCTCCTTCCTAAAAGAAGTTCCAAGACTCAGAGGTGCTTATTCAGTCCAATAGGTCCATTTTACTCATTCAGATGAGTAAATGGAATACCCACTTTGGTCAGAGTCTTAGTCCTTTCAGGTTACTGTAACAAAAATACCATAGACTGTTGGGCTTAAACAACAAACATTTACTTCTCGTGGTTCAGGAAGCTGGGAAGTCCAATATCAAGGTTCTGGCATATTTGGTGTCTGGTGAAAGCCTGCTTCCTGGTTCATAGAGGGGCTTCTTCTTGCTGTGTTCTTATATGGTGGAAGGGTTGAAGGAGGTCTCTGGAATTTTTTTTAATACTTTTTTAAAAATTATTTATTTTTTTGGCTGCGTTGAGTCTTTGTTGCTAGGCACGGGCTTTCTCTAGTTGCGGCGAGCAGGGCCTACTCTTCTTTGCGGTGCGCGGGCTTCTCATTGCAGTGGCTTCTCTTGTTGTGGAGCACAGGCTCTAGGTGTGCAGGCTTCAGTAGTTGCAGCACGCAGGGCCTAGAATGCTCGGGCTCAATAGTTGTGGCGCGCAAGCTCTAGGGTGCGTGGGCTTCAGTAGTTGTGGTTTGTGGGCTCACAGCACAAGCTTAGTAGTTGTGATGCACAGGCTTAGTTGCTCTGCAGCATGTGGGATCTTCCCGGACCAGGGTTCAAACCCATGTCCCCTGCATTGGCAGGTGGATTCTTAACCACTGCACCACCAGGGAAGTCCCTGGAATCTTTTTTATAAGGGCACTAATCCCATCCTCATAACCTAATCACCTCCCAAAAACCCCCACCTCCAAATACTATCACATTGGGTATTAGAATTTCAACATATGAATTTGGGGGAGATACAAGTATTCAGTCTATAGCAGTCCAGCACGTAGTTAGTGATCTTCAGCTGCAGAGGTTTTTATTGCTAATGTGCCAATGCAGTCCTTGCCTACTGAAGAGACCACAGCACATCTGCCAGTGCTAACCTCATAGGAGTTTCTCCCCATTCAGGGGAGAGAAGCATTGGTGTCTTGTTCAGCTAAGGTTGCTCTCAGCCCTATAGCTCTCTAGAGACACAGGTCCCTGCCCTACACAAAAACCTGTCACCATCCCAAGACTACTATTCCATGATGCTCAAGTAGCTGGACCAGAGGTATACAGTCATCTAACACATGTTCTGCCCAGAATTGTATCCCCCTATGCAAACACCACTTACTACCATGGCTCAGTTAGTCCACTCTCCTTGGAAAATGAGTCCCCAGTGCTGCTTTACTAGAAACATAGGGATAGGCCAGGATCCACAGACCAGTGGTGCTGCTGATATAGCCCAGCCACCTCAAAGAGAAGGGAACGTCAGTAATTTCCTTACCTAGCATGCTTCTCAGTCAGCATTCCGACTGTCTCATCCCCATGGCCCACCATCAACAATCAAAATATAGATCCACTATCCTAATACACGTATGCTTGATTTCCCATAACACAACAACCTGGGATAGCAAGAGTCTTAAAACAGTACAATTACATAGTATTTCTCTGATTCAGCTCCACTAGGTCTCAGGAAACTCTCAGAGTACAGCTGGATATTTCTGGGAATCCTCAGAGGCAGCCTGCACACGCTGCCTGAAGTACTTCTTTCAGTGTTCACAGATTTCACTTCTCACAGTCTTCACAGCTATCAGTGCTGCTCACCGGGGAGCTGTCTCTTATCATGGCTGACTTCCAACTGCAACTTGTGGTCCGTCATTGTTGACCATGCTCACGAGAAGCACGGCACTGTGGGCAGGCACCAGAGTGCTGCCACTGCGGCTCCTACGTGGCCAGGGCACTAAGATACGGCAAGGCCACTGGCAGTTGCCAGCAAAGCCACATCAAGGCAGGCGCTGTGCCCGCTAAAGGAGCTGTCTTCCATCAATGCCAACTCTGAAGGCCTGGATGGCTGGCACCTCATCTCAAGGTCTTTAGCTTTTGCCCCATCTCACTTTAGCCCCCTCCCTTGGACACAGGTCAACACCCCTGGGGGCAATTACAGTTCCACTCTGTGCTTCCCTAGAACTCACTTTGTGCAATGCCTGCAGCATGACTCACTGCTTTCAGGGCACCATCTTGCCTAGCGGGTACCCTGGTCAGACACGGAAGCAGAGCCTGGCAGTCCATCCGCTGTTGTGCAGACATGTTCGCATGCGCCTGGACCTCAAGGTGAATGTGGCTCAGCCTCCCCCTGTAGCTCCTGCCTGCAGCATGAGGTCACAGGTACTTTCTGGGTTAGAGATGACTGTGGGCTCAGAACCTCTGGGGAGAGTTTGAGATGGGGCAGGGTGAGGGAAGGCGCTGAGGTTTCTTCAGCAGGACTAAGTCACGCACCAAAACTCAATGTGTTGAGCTGGGGAGTCACCAGAAAGTTGCCTGAAGAAGAGGAGGAGGAATGTTCAGGGGGCATGGCTCGGTTATAATATTTTTATTTCTCCTCGGTTTCATCACCGAATATCCCTTTGACTATCCTTTAAAACCTACATTGTCGGGCTTCCCTGGTGGCACAGTGGTTGAGAGTCTGCCTGCCGATGCAGCGGACATGGGTTCGTGCCCCGGTCCAGGAAGATCCCACATGCCGCGGAGCGGCTGGGCCCGTGAGCCATGGCCGCTGAGCCTGCGCATCCGGAGCCTATGCTCTGCAACAGGAGAGGCCACAACAGTGAGAGGCCCGCGTACCGCAAAAAAAAAAACCTACGTTGTCTAGCAAGGATGAATAACCTTGTGTTTGGTGGTGAAGAAAGCCACCCTCTGAGAGAAGACATCTGTTTTGTGGTAGCTTCCTCCACAGACCCAGGGATTTAGAGCACTGCGAGTTTCTCTGAGGAAAATAATTCAACTGTCTAAAATCCATAAAAGGGAAACTGTCAGCTCTATTCCTAAGGAGTCAATTAATTAAAGTTAAGTCCCCACAAACACTTGCCAGCTCCAGATTAAAGGATGTGGACAGGAATTAGGCTGTGACCTCTTGACGCTGGTTGAGTACCTGGCAGATTTGTGGAAAGTAGCTTGTGTGCTGATCTGACAGAAATGAGTATTAACTCACAAGGAAGAAAGATAAAGAGTTCAAGGACAACCTCGAGCATTTAAATTTGGGGACTTTTCATCTTTTTGCGCCCTCTTCTCCTCTTTGCAAAGTTTTCATCTTTTTTTTCACCCACGCTTGTATTTATCACTGTCTTCTCAGGGGGGTATGTCTGAGATGAATGGCTACTTTGAAGTCTGTCTGGCTTGGGGTTTGAGAAGCCACCTCTCTTGAGTAACATACCTTTCTCTTGGATTAACAAAGACCAGTGTGATTCTGTTGCAAAGTTTCAAGCTTAGAGCTGGGCACAGAGGCATGCAGAGCAGGCGCCAGTCAGTGGCTGTAAGAGTCGGATGCCCACTTGGGAAAAAGGCCACAGGGGAGCCCCAGCCTGCTGGGGGGTGCCTCATGTGGTCCTTCCAAGCCTCAACCTTTCCCATCAGGTTGGCACAAGTGTGAAAGTTCAGGGTCTGAGATTTCTTCTCTGCTTTCTGCCTTCCAAATTTCTCTTTTAGAAAGTAATCTCCAGTCTAAGCAATGATCTTTTATTTCTACCTTAGTAGACATTCATTTATTAGGCTACTTTCCCACATAAGTGGAGGAAACAGGGCACAGAGCAGGAAAGTTTAAGGAAGCTGGGCTTCCATAGAGGGGTTTTAAGAATTAAAAAAGAGCAACATGGCCAGGTGAACTGGGAAGAAGGAGGCAAACAAATGGAATATCCATTATGCACACAACAGCCCAGTTAAGTAGGTATTAATCCCCTCCATAGTAGGTACATGTTATTTTTGGATTTTTAAACCTGAGAAAGTTGAAGTACAGAGAAGTTAATAATTTGTCCCTTTACTGACTCTGGAGCCCAGATTCCGAGTTAGGATGACCTGATACCTCTGCCATGGTACTTCCCCGGAATCCGATGCATCACTTAAATCATTTTCCCAGGGAAGCTGCAGCAGTAGAGCGCCTGCCACCCCTTGGCCTGCAGAGAGATGGGTTTAGAGCGCCCTCTACTGAGGCCTGGAACTGCCCCTGCTTCTTAACCTGCTGGTTGAGATGTACTGAGAGTTTAGTTGGATATGTCTTAAATCAGATCCCTGTAATAATAATTAAAGATAACTAGCATAATAATGCTACTGTTTATGGAGGGCTTGTGCTGTTCTAAGCACTTTGCAGACACTGTCTCAGAGAGCATGCCAGTAGAGCAAATACCGTCTCTGGTCATCAGCATTTGACCTTTTCCTTGGAACCCAAAAGCCACATAATCTCAATGTGTGTTCAAGTCAGGAAAGCAGCTAATTAATTGATTTAGAAACCAGTTTCATTTTATTTTTCTCTGCCTGGTAAATGGCCTCATCTGTTCTCTCCTGACCCTGAAATGAAATCTTAGGGATGTCTCTGGTTTCTGATGATGCTCAGATGAGAAAACTTCTCTGGTCACCTTTAAGCATTATCCCGTCCACTCCTGTTGACAATTACAGAGTTCAGTCTGTTCTGGTAGAGTAACAAAACTCCAAACTCATTTAAAGTTAAAAGATGTCCTCTCCCCATCACTCCATCCAGGTCTGCTCCCCGCTGGAGTTCTGCCATGAGGAAGGGGAAAAGCAAACCACTGGCCTCTAACCTCCTGTCATCTCTCCTCCCCCACCAGTTTCTATTTCTGACCCTCCCTGTGACTAGGCCCAGGGATAGTGTTTAGGGAGAAAAGGTACAGATTAAATTGGTGCCAGTGCCCTTTGGGCATGGGGGGTGTCTGAGGTTGGCTTTTATTTGTGTGAAGCACTTGCGCAGGTTCCTCAGAGAACCCAGCTGCGGCCTCGGGCCACAGTGCCCTTGAACAGGCAATGCCTCTGTTCTGGCTAGCCGCTTACACCCCCTCAGCCTTTGAGCTTCAGGAGTGTCTGCCTCTGAGGGGTCCTTTCCCCGCTCCAGACTACCCTCGTGGACAAGCTGGCTCTCCCATGTGAGACCCACATCAGATCCATGGAAAACAATCGCTTTTGCCCTGCCATCTTGTTTGCCCCCAGAGAGGTGCACCTGCCTTTGCTCTGCTAACTCCAGGCTGACCCTGCTGTGGACTCAAGCCTGGGGATGGAGTGTGGCAGACAAAAGGTTAGCTGTCTGAGTGGCCCCTTGAAGCTCTTCTCCCTTGGCCCAAGGGTGACATTCTCCCTCTCTCCATAGCCAGACTTGGGGTGAGAGAGAAAGAGAGTAGAGAATCCCACAGCACTGCAAACTGCATCCAAAGAAAACATCTGTGAACCCTTGATCAGTTTCACAGAGCTTCTGCCATCTCCTTAACACGCCTGCACGTGGGAAATAACATCTTTGGCACCTCATGTTTTATTCCCGGATTGGAAGCTCAATGGAAACCACAGAGAAGCCTTTGAGGTCCTATTATACTCCAGGAAGGGTGCACATTCACTTTCCCACCCTTCCATCACTCACACTTTCTGAGAAATTCTATGCTTTATGACAATCAAATTGCCTTGTATTGTCAAGTTCTTGAGTAGCAAACAGTGCACCCGACTCTGGCTCTCGCATTGTGACTGGACATAAGCCCGCACTTCCTGGGGGAAGAATAGGCCACATAGATTTTTCACATTTTTGAGGCTATGAAACTCTTCTAGATTCTTTAGAGTCATCCCATCCCCTTCAACAATTTATGGAATGTTATTGCAATGAGACTGAAAACAATTTTATAACCATTGTAAAGATCCTCTGGAAATGTCTTAAAGAATCCCAACATCTCTGTTAAACCTGCTTTAAAAAAAAAATTCCCTGTCTTAGACTAGCCCTCTTCTCCAAACTTTAAATACCACTATCTAAGGCTTCTATTTTTCTCTCTTCAATCATAATGTGAAGCCCATATAGTCTGGGAGAAATTGTCTCTGAAAATAGGCATGGAGATAATATTTTCAACAAAATGTATTTTCTATTATCGGCACTAAATATATATTAATCCATCATATAGTGGCTCCTTAGGTGATCACAGGCTAAAGAATACTGATCAAGTTGAAGCTTGAATTTTCACATTCAATCCCAATATATTTAGCTAAATTTTATTTTGGAAAAGAAAACAGGGACTTCCCTGGTGGTGCAGTGGTTAAGAATCCGCCTGCCAATGCAGGGGACATGGGTTTGAGCCCTGGTCCGGGAAGATCCCACGTGCCGTGGAGCAACTAAGCCCATGTGCCACAACTACTGAGCCTGCATGCCACAACTACTGAAGCAAGTGTGCCTAGAGCCTGTGCTCTGCAACAAGAGAAGCCACCACAATGAGAAGCCCAAGCACCACAACAGAGTACCCCCCACTCGCCACAACTAGAGAAAGCCCACGTGCAGCAATGAAGACCCAAGGCAGCCAAAAATAAATAAATAATAAATAGATAAATTTATTTTTAAAAAAAGAAAACAATGCTTTGCAACATTGGCAGTTGCTCATTGAAATTTCACTGGCTCTCCTCTTTTATTTCCAATGATTAGTATAAGTCTTACAGCCAATATTATGAATATATATGTTGACTTTTTAAATACTGTGTAAGTGTAATAATATAATTAAACACCGATATGTGTGGTAGACAAAATATAAAACCAAAGCCCTGGGTACAATGACTAAGAGCTCTTTTTAGAAGAGGACAGGATCTTGACCAGACCCTGTTTAAGTCAAATTAGCTGTCTCCCTTCCTTCAGCCTGGATAGATTTCAGAGCAATTGTCAAGGCCCAGGAGGTTGCTTTTGTAATGAGAAGCTGTTGAGCAGGCTATAAACTCCTCGAAGGCAGGGACTGGATGCTATGTAAATTAAATTTTTCAGGGCTCTAAGACTGTTGCTGTATATGGTAGGTTTTGTTACATGATGCTTATTTATAGAATATCCTTAATATGGCTTTTACTTACCTTTCTGGGAGCATTGTCAGGAGATGACAGACTCTCCATGGAACTGATGAAGGTGTTTTCTTTGGAAGCATTTGGAGTGCTGTGGCGTCCCACACGTTTAGATTTACACCACTTTACTGAACTGGTGCTTCTCGCCACTGAGGCCTCAGCACCAGTATCTTGTCTTCAGAACCTCTTTCCATCTCTCTATCGTATCCCTCCTTTGATAATGTCAAAGGAGTCATCGCAGTTTAAAATGCTCTTGCTCCTTTGTTATGATCTGCCTCCCCCTCTGATGTTTAAACCCCAAGAAGGCAGTGACCTTGACCTTGTCTCTGGCTTATCTGGGACCTAGAATAACATCTGGCACATGTTAGATCCCCAACAAAAGAAGTTCTAGCCACTGGCCAGAAGAACCTTGAACAAGTTATTCCATTGCTGTAGGCCTTGGGTCTTTATCCTCAAAGTCAGGGAGCTGCTCAAGGTAATTTTTAAAGCTCCTTCTGACTGTAAAAGCACACCACTCTTCAAGATACTGATATCCTTATAAAATTTGCCTTTTTCATAAATTCAAATTATTGGTTAGAGTAGGAAAGAGTCATAGCCTTGCTGGTCATCATGATTGACTTTCAATTAAAATATATGTCCTCAATCTAATCTCTCTGGCATCTGGGAATTTTTTTTTTTTTTTTTTTTTTTTTGCGGCACGCGGGCCACTCACTGTTGTGGCCTCTCCCATTGCAGAGCACAGTCTCCAGACCCGCAGGCTCACGGGCCCAGCTGCTCTGCGGCATGTGGGATCTTCCCGGACTGGGGCATGAACCCGTGTCCCCTGCATCGGCAGGTGGACTCTAAACCACTGCGCCACCAGGGAAGCCTGGGGAATAATTTTAATATACAGTTAATCCCTTCCCATTAGTTGTTTCTTGTTCCTTAAATATGTTAGCATAAACTGCCGAAATCCTTTTTGTAGACTTGCAAGGCCAGCCTTACAGCCCATCTCTTATGGCTAAAGGGAAGAGTACTACTCTGTGCTCAAGGAATTCTGGAAGAAACCACAAAGACAAGTTGGGGCAAAGCTCTATAATAGAGAAGATACCCATACATATAGCCAGGAGTATGTATAACTGTGAGACAGATAGAAGGACAAGGAAAGTGTAAAGGAAAACAGATCCACAGATGCAAGGAAGAACAGGAAGGAAAGATTTCCCTACAGATGCCTGGAAACTCGAAGGAAACCCCATAGATGTTTCCAGAAGTGAGACCACACCCAGCCATCTCTAACTGTCATAACACTAACACAGGACCTGACCCGGATGCCTGATATAGTAATACTCTGGGTTTGCTGATGATAACCACTAGAGAACATGAGGCTGGCAAGTCATCATTTCAGCCTTCAAATAACACCCAGAAATTTCTGAAATGGTTTATATAAAACTACAACCACGGGGCTTCCCTGGTGGCACAGTGGTTGAGAGTCCGCCTGCCGATGCAGGGGACACGGGTTCGTGCCCTGGTCCAGGAGGATCCCACATGCTGCGGAGCGGCTCGGCCCGTGAGCCATGGCCGCTGAGCCTGCGTGTCCGGAGCCTGTGCTCCGCAACGGGAGAGGCCACAACAGTGAGAGGCCTGCGTACCGCAAAAACAAAACAAAACTACAACCACGGGAAGCAAGGTGGCCTCGCTCAACATTCAGGGCCCCCGGCCTGGTGCGCGAGTCTTTTCATCTTATAAATCGGGGTGTCCAAACACTTGCTTCTAAGTGGCAGAAAACTTCAGCAAAGGAGCCAACTCATTTGAAGCCAGTGTTTTCTTTAGGCATCTACTAGGGTTTAGAGCCCATTTATTTGCTAGCAGTAATCAGCTTTCTACTTTCCAGAGATCATCTTTGCCTGAGTTAATCGGTAGATAATCTGGATTAAAAAGTTCCAGCCTCTTAGTGATATGGGTCACCCCCCATCTGTTTGTGAGGCAGGTACAATATTATGCAAACATAGTTTTCACCATCTTCTACTCTCCTCCACTTTCTAAGAAAGATCCTTCAGTTGAATTTCTCAACTTCCCAGCCTTTGTCTCCTGGGTGGTGTAGTGGGTAAAATTGAAGAAAAATACTTAGAGATGCTACATTTTTTAATGTAAATTTAGAAAAAAGAAAGAAAGAAAAAGCTTGAGCTCTCTGAAAAGGAAAACTTTCAGAAGCAACAGAGAAAGGAGGAAACAAGCCTAAGAATCAAAAGCAATGAAAAGAAAGCCAGAGGGTCATGAAGACTTATAGAGATGGTGGGAAGAGAATTGGAGGAAACCACTGCTGGGCAACGTGGGGCTTCACGGAGCTGAACAGGCAGAGAGGTTTCAAGGCAGTTCATTTATGCATTATAAGATGCAATCCCCCCTCAAAAGACTTCAGTAAGGACTCACATTATGTTTCAAAACTGTGGAAAGCAGAAGTTTCTTTAAAATATGTTACTGACTTGGACCGGACCTTAAAGCAGGACTCGATGCCCACGATTTGGGTGGCATGAGACAGGGTCACAAAATGAGATGATGGCGTTTGAGACTCTGCCCTTGAGAAGGAAAAGTCACTGAAATGGCCCAAGCCTGGCAAGAGCAATTAACCCTAACCTGCACGTGCTTATGAGCCAGACAGATGAGGCTCCACTCCTGCCCCTCTCCTGCTCTTCCCCTCAGTGGGACACCAGGGCTTCCATCAGGCATCCTTGCAGTGACCGCTGAGCACGGCCACCACCTCACACAGGCCCCACCGCATTGCATCCAGGAGGAAATGCTCCCAAAACGTACAGTCGTTTCTGACGTTGTTATAAACAAATAATGTATATGGTTATAGTCCCTTGACATACACGTTATTTTCAAAGACAGCAAGCAAATCATCTTCCGAATTAAGACAGTGATTAAACAATGGGTCGGGTCCATTACAGTTGCTTACAGAATCAGTGCCTATGGACAGATATATGAAAAATAAAATCAATGACTTTAACTTTGGTAATTTAGAAATTTGCCCCCTTGGAAGCATGAAACTAGATTAAACAGTCCTTAACAGTCTCTTTCTCCTCTGTCATAAGGGAATGCTACTTCCTCTTTCACCTTCCTAGCTCCCAATCCATTTTTATGCTGCAGCCCCCAAGATCTATGTCAAACAACACATACTTTGATCATGTTTGGAAACCTACAATGTTATCAGCTGAATTAAAGCCACACTCTTGTGCCAGGTTTTCAGGGTCGTCCACGCAATGGGCTGCTTTACCTCTTAGATCTCACCAACCACAGCCAACACCCTCCACCCACTCCAAGCCTCCAGCCCTGTGTCCATCCAGGCTACCTCTGTTCCTGCTGGTCTGAGCCCCACCTGAACTTCTCCCCCTGCCCTGCCCCGCCCATGTCCACTAGACCCTTTAAGCTCCAGCTCAGCCGTTCAGTCCTCCCATGCACACTCCCCTGTTAGCAATAGTCCCTGCCATGCCAGTAGCTTCAGTCTTTAAATTCCTTTGAATTTATCGCTTGTACTATTTGCAGTTTTTTTTCCTGTATTCTGATTTCCTACTTAGTTATCCTGCACAATTTAGCCCTTTCATATATCAGTATATTATAACAATACTATTTATGACGGCTCCATTGTAATGGGTGAACCTAATATTGCAGGCGTTCCCATGAGCTGGTCTTACACAGCACCCTTTGGCAAGGAAGCTCGCTTGGTTGGCTGGGTCAGTCCATCTGGCCCCCAGAAATCCATCTGCTTCAGATTCCTATTTTAATTACCTTGGGAGGGCCCTTTTACTAAGATTATAAAAAGACAACCAAAAAAGATAACTTGAGAAGCAATGGTTTCACATTATGGACTATGGAATAACTCATATTATTAAGCATTTAAATGATGCATTTAAATTATAGAACAAAATGGATCAAAAGTTTGTTCTTTGGTACTGTGCCTCTACTAATCCCATACTCCCAATTTATCCCTCCCCCCTTCCCCTTTGGTAGCCATAAGTTTGTTTTCTATGTCCGTGAGTCTGTTTAGTCTATATTCAATATCTTGTAACGAGCTATAAATGGAAAGGAGTTGAAAAAAGAATATAGATATATACATATATATGTATAACCAAATCACGTTGCTGCACACCCAAATCTAACACAATATTGTAAATCAACTATATTTCAATTTAAAAAAAGTTTATTCTTTGGGATATTTA
The DNA here is from genome assembly GCF_964341445.2 of Mesoplodon mirus. Lineage (NCBI taxonomy): Eukaryota > Metazoa > Chordata > Mammalia > Artiodactyla > Ziphiidae > Mesoplodon > Mesoplodon mirus. The sequence continues at coordinate 78,572,480 of NC_138980.1, forward strand.
TAGACCTCATATATACCCAAAAGAGTGTTTGGTGGTCAGATAAATTCAGTAAGTCCTGGGTTAAGCAAATGGCAAACAGGTTTCCTTACTCTAGCTTATCGGAAAGTTTCCTAATGTCTGCACTGGGAATCTCCTTGAGTGGGTTAGTGGATGCTGTATTCCCACAAATGAGTTGACCCCAGCACCATTTTTCCACGGAGCAACTTCTGGGGGGCATATTCCAGGAAACTCATTCTGTCTGACACTGATGTGGTTGAGGCATTCCCTCCCAAAGCCCTCCTCATCAGGATCTTGCTTGAACGTTTAGTGAGGGGCGGCTAAAGGAAAGGTCTATTTTCTGTCCCTGACTTCCTCTGTTTTGTTTCCTGGTCTGGTCATGTGAAGGGCCCTGCTCTCTTTTAACATCTCACAATTTTCATGTTGTGTGTTAACAGGTAATTCTTAGCCTCTGTCTGCATTTGCTCAGTGTGAATTCCAGTTCAGAGAGGCAGCCTTCAAGACCAGTCAGCACTGTGGACTCCAGAGTCCCACAGGCTGGCTTTCAGTTATAGCCACGCCACTTACCAGCTGTGTAAACCAGGGGCACTTCTTGATCTCTCGGTCCCTCATCTGCAGGCATGATTATAGGACACACGTCACAAGATTTTGTGAGAGGTTAATATAGGGAGGGTGTTGTACAGAAGCTGGTCTCTAGCGGTGCTATTAGAATTAATTGACAGGACGGTCCTCAATGATTCCATTTCTCCTAACTATAGCTATTGCTGGAACCATTAGCTATTATGAGGATCCATGTAAATCTTAAAACTTCAGGAAGTCTGACTCATGACTTGAAAACTGCTTACTGTATTTGCCTGAGAAAAATGTTCCATTTGTTCTCCGTGGGAACAAGAAAAGAGAAATAGAATGAATTAACTGCTATTGGTGAGAAGAGAACAGCTTCTGGGCTGAGTGTTATCGCAAAGAGTTATTCCCTATGACTGTGCTTCAGAGGTCAGCAAACTTCTTCTGTCAAGGGCCAGATAGTAAATATTTTAGGCTTTGCGTGATAGGAGGTCTCTGTGCTAACTACGCAGCTCTACCCTTGTAGTGTGAGAGCAGCCATGAGCAATGTATAAGTGAATGGGCGTGGCTGTGATCCAGTAAAACTTTATTTATAAAATCAGGAAGCTGGCTGGATTTTGCCTGCAGGCCTGGTTTGGGGACCTCTGCTCTGCTGTCATCAACTCAATTTCCCAGGGATGGGATTTTTTTCAGGATGGCTCTGCCACCGTATGTGAGTAGGGATGCTGACCCCTCTGGGAACCAGTAGTGGTGAGAGAAGCCAGTCCAAGAAAAAGCCAACAAACTTGGAGAGTAGCATTGAAAGAACTACAAGGAACAAAAGCACAGTCCTGGTGACATTGTAAACTTCTGGATCAACTTTGCTGAAGCCTGCCTTACCTCGGGACTTTATGGTTATATAAGCCAGTAAATTCCTATTACCATTTTAACCAAGCTGAGTTGGGTTTTCTTGTCACATGCTAACCAAAGTCTTCTACTGCTACACCATGATTATAGCTACATTAAATACATCAATGAACACTTTATGGTGGATGCGCCTGGTGCTCAATTTGTGTTTTATATCTAGTTAGAACTTTTGCTGACTAACTCAGAAGAGGAAATTTAACAACCAAAGCCCATTCCAAAATGAATTTACAGCCATTCATCTAAAAATTTCTAGGGCACTTTCATCATTTCTAAAGTGCTTGGGGACATTATCTTTCAAGTATCTATTATTCATATTTTATTTATAAAGCTCTTGTATTTTGGTTATATTGCTTCTGGCTCTTCTGTTATTCTACATAATAAAAACAAGCAAATTCACCCATCAATCTATAACCCCTCAAAGTCCTGACTCTAGTTGAGAAGGACTCTAAGTAAAAATAAGAGACGTGCTTGCACTGCTTTCATAAATCAACTTCTTGTAAGATTTCTTTAATGCCTCAGAGTCAGCCTTAAACCTAAACCTGCAGGATGCTCTGATGACTGTTTTCTCTCTATAGCAGACAGGGTGGTGCCAGGCACTCAGGCAAAGTGCCTGCAAATGTTGTCCAAGTCCACCTAGAAACCTGGAATCTTGAACACAAGAAATGGTAAAGGCCTGACTCACAGCATTTACCCCAAAGATATGGATCATTCCTGTGACATCTCTGAGTGAATGGCAGGAACTCAACACAATAGTACTGTCCCTCCTCACTCGGCCCCACTCAGCACACCCTCAGACACACCCTGTGCTCCCAGAACTTGACTGACTTGCTGATCACCTCTGGAGATTGTGTGATAAAAGTCCTCACCTTGTACAGCAGTTCCCACATTGGCCAAATGTCAGCACTCGTCAGGCCCAGGATGCCATATGGCCATTAACAGTGGGTCATTGATTTCGTTCATGCTATGAGTCAGTCTCCTATGCTGCTGTAACAAATTACCAGAAACTTAGTAGCCTAAAACAAAACATATTTTTAACCTTATCATTCGTATTTATTTTTAAATGTTTTTATTGATGTATAGTTGATTTACAATATTGTATTAAGTTTCAGCTGTACAGCACAGTGAATATATATATATATATATATATATATATATATATATATATATATACACTATCTCATATTCTTTTCCCTTACAGGTTATTACAAAATAATAAGTATAGTTCTCTGTGCTATACAGTAGGTCCTTGCTGGTTATCTATTTTTTACATAATTGTGTGTATATGTTAATTCCAGCCTCCTAATTTATCCCTCTCCACAGCTGTGTCTGTGAGTCTCTTCTTATTTTGGAAATAAGTCCATTTGTGTCTTTTCTTTTTTTTTTTTTTTTAGATTCCACATATAAGTGATATCTTATGATACTTGTCTTTCTCTCTCTGGCTTGCTTCACTTAGTATGATCATCTCTAGGTCCATCCATGTTGCTGCAAATAGCATTATTTCACTCTTTTTTTATGGCTGAGTAATATTCCATTGTATATATGTATCACATCTTCTGTATCCATTCCTCTGCTGATGGACATTTAAGTTGCTTCCATGTCTTGGCAATTGTAAACAGTGCTGCAATGAACATCAGGGTGCATGTATCTTTTTGAATTATGGTTTTCTCTGGATATATGCCCAGGAGTGGGATTGCAGGATCATATGGTAGCTCTATTTTTAGTTTTTTAAGGAACCTCCATACTGTTCTCCATAGTGGCTGTACCAGTTTACATTTCTACCAATAGTGTAGGTGAGTTCCCTTTTCTCCACACCCTCTCCAGCATTTATTGTTTGTAGATTTTTTTGATGATGGCCATTCTGACTGGTGTCAGGTGATAACTCATTGTAGTTGTGATTTGCATTTCCCTAATAATTAGCAATGTTGAGCATATTTTCATTTGCCTTTTGGCCATTTGTATGTCTTCTTTCGAGAAATTTCTGTTTAGGTCTTCTACCCATTTTGATATTGAGCTGCATGAGCTGTTCGCATATTTTGGACCTGAAGGCCTTGTCGATCGCATCATTTGCAAATATTTTCTCCCATTCTATAGGTTGTCTTTGCATTTTGTTTATGGTTTCCTTTGCTGTGCAAAAGCTTTCAAGTTTAATTAGGTCCCATTTGTTTATTTTTGTTTTTATTGTCTTTACTCTAGGAGACAGATCCAAAAAGATATTGCTGTGCTTTATGCCAAAGAGTGTCTTACCTATGTTTTCCTCTAAGAGTTTTTTAATACTCCTCTTATAGTTCTTTAAAGCAGAAATCTAACGTGGGTCCCAATGGGCTAAAAACAAAGTGTCAGCAGGGCTACAATTTTCTAAAGGCCCTAAGAAAGAGTTTTCTCATCTTTTTCAGCATCTAGAGGCTGCCACAGGCCTTGACTCACAGCTCCCTTCATTGTCCAAAACCAGCAATGGAGGATTGAGTCATTCTTATAGCAAATCCCTCCAATTTACATTCTGCCTCCCTCTTCCTCTTGTAAAGACCCTTGTGATTATATTGGGCCACCCAGATAATCCAGGATAACCTCACCATCTCAAGGCCCGATGATTAACAACCTTAGTTCCATCTACAACCTTAATTTCCCCTTTGCTGTGTGACAACATAGTCATAGGTTGCAGGGATTAGAACCTGGACATCTTTGGGGGCCATTATTCTGCCTACCACAAGGGAGAATAAGGAAAAATAAACAAAATATATTAAAGTGGCAGATGATGCTAAGAGCAACGGAGAAAAGCAAAGCAGGAGAGGGTATGGGGTATGCCGGACATGTGTGGCCTTTTACACAGACGGATCAGAGAACGTCTCATGATTAGGAGACATCCGAGTAAAGATCTCCAAGAGATTAGGGAACTAGCCATGAAGATACTTCAGGGGAAGCTTTCCCGCCAAAGGGAACAATAAGCGCCAAGGCCCAGAGGTGGGAGCAGGCTGGGAGTGTCTGAGGAACAAGAGGGAAAGCTGCGCAGCTGAAGCTGCCTGAGGTGGGGAGGGAACGAGAGGAGAGAAGGACAGAGGGGGGATGGTGAGCATCATGTCAGACTTTTTAGGCTATTGAAAAGGACTTTAGATTTGACTCAGTGTAAAATGGAGAGGTTTTTTTTCTTCAGTGTTTTTAGAAACCTTTTATTTTAAAATAATTTTTGATTTATAGAATAATTGCCATGATAATCCAGAAAGTTCCCAAATACTTTTCACTCAGTCTCCGTTCATGTGAACATCTTATAGAACCACGGCACATTTACCAAAACTAAGTAATCGGCGTTGGTTTAAAACTATACCTAGGGCATCCCTGGTGGCGCAGTGGTTGAGAGTCCACCTGCCAATGCAGGGGACACGGGTTCGTGCCCTGGTCCGGGAGGATTCCACATGCTGCAGAGTGGCTGGGCCCGTGAGCCATGGCCGCTGAGCCTGCGCGTCTGGAGCCTGTGCTCCGCAACGGGAGAAGCCACAACAGTGAGAGGCCAGCGTACTGCAAAAAAAAAAAAAAAAAAAAAAAAAAACTATACTTAAACTTCAGACTTTATTCATATTTCACGGTTTTCCCACTAATGTCCTTTTCCTGTCTCGGGACTCCATGCTGGGCTTAGTGATCATCTCTCCTTACTCTCCTCCAATCGGTGACGGCTTCTCATTCTTGTTTTTTGTGACCTTGGTGGTTTTGAAGAGTACTAGTCAGGTATTTGTAAAATGTCTCTTAATCTGGATTTGTCTGATGTTTTCTCACAATTCGGGTTATGGGTTTTGGGGAGAAAGACGACAAAAATGAAGTGACCTTCTCATCATATATCATGGGGAGCACGATGTCACCATGGTTTACTACTGGGGTTGTTAACTTTGATCACTTGATCTGAGTGATGTCTGCCAGGTTTCTCTGCTGCAAATTTAGTATTTTCCCCTTTTCATATTATATTCATTAGAAATGAATCAAAAGTCTAGTCCACTCTCAGGAAGAGGAGAAATAACTTCCACATCCTGGAGTGAGGAGCATCAGAGAATTTGTGGATGTATCTTAAAACCGCCTCAGTAATTACAGGCATACCTCGTTTTATTGCGCTTCACAGATATTGTGTTTTTTACAAATCAAAGATTTGTGCAACCCTGCATTTGGCAAGTCTATGCGCACCATTTTTCCAACAACATTTGCTCACTTCATATCTCTGTCACATTTTGGTAATTTTGACAACCTGTCAAATATGTTTATTATTATTATATTTATTATGGTGATCTATGATTAACGACCTTTGATGTTACTATTGTAATTGTTTGGGGGCCCCAGGAACTCCACCCATATAAGATGGCAAAATTAATTGGTAAATGTTGTGTGACTTCTGACTGCTCCATTGACCAGCCATTCCCCATATCTCTTCCTCTCCTTGGTCCTTCCTATTCCTTGAGACACAACAATATTGAAATTAGGCCAATTAATAACCATACAACGGCCTCTAAGTGTTCAAGTGAAAGCAAGAGTCCATTGATACAGCAAACCTTATTGTTGTATTATTTTAAGAAATTGCTGCAGGCACCCCAGCCTTCAGCAACCAGCACCCTGATCAGTTAGTAGCCATCAATATTGAGGCAAGAGCCTCCACCAGCATAAAAGATTATGACTAGCTGAAGGCTCAGATGATGGTTAGCATTTTTTAGCAATAAAGTATTTTTTTAATTAATGAATGTACAGTTTTTAGACATAATACTATTGCACACTTAATATACTACAGCATAGTGTACACTAAATTTCCTATGCACTGGGAAACCAAAACATTCGTGTGCCTTGCTTTATTGCAATATTTGCTGTATTTTGCAGTGGTTTGGAACCAAACCCAGATAACTTCCTGGTATTCCTGCAATGAGTATTTTGGAGGAGGTACTTTGAAGCAATGAAAACATCCTGCTTTGGGGCTTCCCTGGTGGCGCAGTGGTTGGGAGTCCGCCTGCCGATGCAGGGGATGTGGGTTTGTGCCCCAGTCTAGGAAGATCCCACCTGCTGCGGAGCGGCTGGGCCCGTGAGCCATGGCCGCTGAGCCTGCGCGTCTGGAGCCTGTGCTCCACAATGGGAGAAGCCACAACAGTGAGAGGCCCGCGTACCGCAAAAAAAAAAAAAAAAATCCTGCTTCTCTCAAAGTTTTGCCCACTAATATTAGCATCTGTCAGTGGATCTTGACTGTAACAAGTGTTGCTTTAATGGTGATTTTCTATTTCCTTAATTCCTTCTATGTTTAATATTTGGAATTCTTCTGTAAGGAATTCTTCTGTGCCTTCTCCCTTATTCATTTATTTATATGAGTATAAACTCACGGACAATCATTTTGTTCTTTGGATGGTAATCTGATACTATTGTTATTTATTTTGTTCCTCCGATAGTTCTGTCTTTGGACATTGGGAAGTCTTTCACATTGGCTCCTGTGTCCATTTGACATGCCCTGCTTTTTATTTTGTTTTGTTTTTAGCATATCTTCATCTCCCGATACTTACTCTAAGATGCTCCAGGCTCATCTTATATTTTTCCTGTCCCAACCCTCAAATCAGCCATTTCTCTAAGGAGCCCTGGTTTCTTTTATTAGCGTATGCTTTAAGAAACAGAGATCTGGGTACAGTTTGTCATTGGAGAGATTGGGGCAGCAGAAAGATACCTGTGACATGTTTTTAAAGGATCAGTCTTATGGCTGGGTTCAAAATAGCTACATGGGGGTGATTGCTACAATAATCCAGACTCCTTGACAATCATGTAGTGAAGTTGTAGAGTGAAGCAATCCAGTCACTATGAAGTGCCTCAGAGGCCCATTCGAGGACGCACACATGAAGCAAAGCTATTCCTCATTCATGAAGCTTTTATTGAGCCCCACTGGGTCCCAGGCCCAGTGCTCTCTGCTGACGATACTGTTATGAAAAAGAGTTTTCCTTCTCCCTGGGGCATGCGTAGTCTGGTACAACAGGTGCGGCCATGTGGTAATCGGGGAAGTAAAGATTTGTAAGAGGTAAGGTGTTAGCACAAAAGAGGGACTAGCTTTTTATTAGGAGAGGGTCACAGAAATCATAACACAAGGTGAAGAGTGTAGTTCTGGAGTCAGATTTATAGGGTTGGAATTGGGGTTCCCCATGTATTAGCTGATGATTCAGAATCTTTGAGCCTCAATTTCCCTATGTGGAGGGGATGAAAACACCCACCTGTCGAAGCGACCATGATGCATCCACCATGCAGTTTTGTCTTCATCCTGCATTTCTTGGTTCCCCTGCAGCTAAGAAGGACCATATGTCAGACTGGTGGCCCAGAGAAGATGGGGGAAGTAGGGAGGGTACCACTCAGAGGTCTCCCTAAAACATCCTTGCGATCCTCCACATCCTCTCTGCCTTCTACACCAAAACTCCAGGACGGGCATGGAACCCAGTGCTCACAGCTTAAAAGTAAGTGCCACAGGAGGTGCTGCCAGCCAGGAATTTGTGCTCCAGATTCTGCACAAGAGCGGGAAACAAACAGTCTCGCTGAATTCTGTGACTGCTTATTGCAAGCTTCAGCCTGTCCTGATTAGCACGGCACCTCAAAGGTGGCTGGAACACCTAAGCAAGATAAAAAGCACATGATAAGCCCTCAATAGCTGATAGCCATTACTGCATTACATGCTACAGAGAGGGGGCCACACTATAGAGTTGGGACTTGAGGGGATCTGCTAGGTGGATGGGAGGTGATTGCAGTCAAGTGTTTTGAGCAGAGGGTAAACACTGACAAGTAAAGAAAGGAAAGGGGGATGGTGAGAGTGTTAGATGGGGGAGGAGAAAAAACTGACATGGGACAAAGGGAAGCAAGAGCCATCCGAACTGCAGACAGGGCAGCTGCTGGGAGGCGCCCTGGCCCCCAGGGTCCTGCCTCTGTCATACGCACACAGGGGCGGAGCCCAGCGCCTGCGCCTGCTCTACAGATGGCCGCTCAGAGCCTCAGTGATGTTTCCCCCTCAGCTGCTCCAGACCCAGTTGGAGAAAGAGGCCTGGTTTTTCATTTGTCTCAACCTAATGACAAGATCCTTCCTGGCCACTTGTTTTTACTCTTTGAAATGTGTTTCTTTTATCACCTTCCGGTCACAGGAGGAGTCTTAATGGAGTTAGAATAAGAGAGGGAGCAGAAAGCTCCACAGAGGGGAAGCCAACCAACCAAAGGACAGAGGTGCCTTTGTCTCTCTGGGTTGTCAGGGAACAAAGGACAAATGTGCGGTATGGGGCTGGAAAAGCTGCAATGGACACTTTTCTTTAAAGTCCCCACTAAGCAATACAGACATGTCCCCAGGCTTAGGGGTTCAGCCCGTGGTCAAGTGAAAATTGGCAGCTATGCAAAGCTAGCCAGCCTGGAAACTGAGGCAGCCTCACTTGACCTTCCCAGCACTGTGGTCAAACCGGCCGAGTGGCCACCTAGCAGAGACGAGTCCTGATGCTCAAAAAGGCACTACTTATTTTCCTCTGCTTAAAGTTACCAAAGTTCACTGAGCCAAAAAGTCATTGTTCTGGGGCGTCTGTAAATGTTGTTGAGCTTTGGGGGTGGTTAAGTTGCAGCTTTCGCTTGTGACACCAAGGAACCTTGTACACAACTGGAAAATTGACACCAAGCTGACTGGACCAAATCAACCTAATTTTTATAGAAATCTTATCCAGCAGAAAACTATACATCAGAAAAAAATATAGCAGTCGGTGTTTCCAGATAAAAGGATCACCTGTGCCTGAAAAACAGGAAATAACTAAAACAAAGAAAACCAGATCCAGAGAAATAAAATTTGGATGCATGTGAAATCTAGGAAACCTTTACAGTGACCTGTTTGGGCTCCTGCCCACCAAATTCTTCCTCCATCCGTCTTCCCCTCCCACCTCCTTGCCTCTGTGGCTTTCCAGACTGACAGTCTACCAGTGAGAATTTGGGAGCAATGCTTCTTGCTGAAGGACCCACTTTGACCAAGCCCCAACTGCAGGACAGGCTTCTAAAAGAGTGCCGTCTGTATAAATTAAAGCATATTAGCCATCGTGCCCTTTTCCTGGAAAGGAAATCACGTCTACTTATGTGTATCTGGAAATCAAAACCTACTTGTCTGTGGCATTCTCGTGGACACGCCAAAACAAAACCCAGGCCAGCCTGGCTTGGATGAGGGCTGAGCACACAAAGAGATCTATTCATGCCTTTGGACTTCAAGAGAATCATATGGTCCAGCGAAGGTCAACAAAATGGTCACAGCCTGATTTCAAAGGTTAGTTTTTAAAGGTACAGTTCACTACAGCTGCTAAGAAAAAAAACCCTTTTTTTCTTTTAGACAAACACTCAGAGATAAGAAACAAGCATAAGAGGAACTGTGCAATCTGCCCTGTGGTCATGTCTCTTTAAGATATGCAGTCGGTGTTATAGAGTGAATTGGCTGTAAAGTCTAATTTTTAAAAAGCCTCCCATACTATGGGATTTACTCACATACTGTGGAAAACTGCCTAAAATATCTACAAATATCATTATTTAAACGCACAAATTTCTTCCACGTCTTGGCAGGTAGAGTCTTTGGGGAAATTTTTTTCTTTCTTCAGCTTCCTTCCTTCTTTCTTTCTTTCTTTCCTCTTTCCCTATTTCTCCTCCCTCCTACCTCCCTTTGTTTTTATCATCTCTTTTTTTTTTTTTTTTTTTTTTTTGCGGTATGCGGTCCTCTCACTGTTGTGGCCTCTCCCGTTGCGGAGCACAGGCTCCAGACGCACAGGCTCAGCGACCATGGCTCACGGGCCTAGCCGCTCCACGGCATGTGGGATCTTCCCAGACCGGGACACGAACCCGTGTCCACTGCATCGGCAGGCGGACTCTCAACCACTGCGCCACCAGGGAAGCCCCTATCATCCCTTTTTGATGAAAGAACAGGAAAGGAGAAAGACAGTAACATTTATTGAGCAGCTACTTTGATACAAGTGTTTCCATGTGTATTCAGCAACCATAAGCATGCATCCCCTGGCTTAATCTGAAAAAGCCAGTTGTGCTTCCAGTGAATTCACTTTAGTAGAGATTTATTTTTTTAAGTAACAAAGACAGCTTATTAAGTACACTGTTTTAAGATGTCAGAGTCCTTTGAATGACTTAATATGTCTAATCATACCTAAACTGCTGCCCTCCCATGTGATTGGCAGAGTATACATTTTCTGTTTTTGATATAGAAACATACACACAAATATACACACATATGCACAAACATGTTCTTTCTTCTTCTGTATTGGTAACTTGCGTGCTAAGTTTTCTTGGCTGTTGGTTCTCTCTGCCCCTGTGGGACTTCATTAGCCTCTGGGAAGAAGGTGTAACATAAGCAGTCTTGAGGAAAGGAGTCTCTCTGTCCTTCCGAATAACTCTCTGACTTTCCCCAACCTTTGCTTCCTCTGCCCGCACCTTGCCTCACCCACTGTCAGTATCCTCTGGCTCTCGGAGTCTACAAGGCCACGTGCTCCATCTTACACGGGATGGGAGCCAAGCGAGAGAGGAAGGACCTCGAATTGCTCAGTATTTTCCCAGAGAAATATCTATTCTTCCTTCAGGTTAGACATCAATGGAATGAGACAGTTACTCGGATGGAAACAGGTTGAGTTTATTTAAAGGGTTATGAGGAATCTTGAGAAATGAATAGACAGTGTCCCTTATGGGCATGCATTTCCACCTTGCCACCCCTGCCCTCACTTGGCTGGGCCCCTGCACACCTTCCCAGGCTGCCTCCCAGCAGATGGGGTCCAAGGTCCCTTCTCAGACTCACTCTGGCAAAGGGGAGAGAGTGGTCTGCAGCCTTTTTCGGGGATTTCGTTCACTCTTAAATGTTTTTCCATCCAGTCAGTTCCTTCCTTTACTGCCGGTTCATCAGATTTTCTCCCAAGAAGGAATGAGAAGATTAACCTTCAAATATGCTTTGGACCAAATAAATGTTAAGCCATTGTTCCCACAATGGCTTCTAAGATGCATTTGGGGAAGTTAAGTTTCTCCTGGGTTGCATCAGAGCTTCATGTTTGACAGGTGTGGCCCCTTGACTTTCTAATGATAACAACCCACACCTGTTGAGCTCTTTGCTTTCTTAATCTCCACAAAAAGTAGCATGAAGGGACTATTTATTCCTCATCCTATGATGAGGAAACAGACACAGAAAGGTTAAGCAGAGTGTGGCCTGTGACTGTCTGATTGAAAATCCCAACGTTTTCCCCAACTACCTTTTTTTTTTTTTTTTTTTTTTTTTGCGGTACGCGGGCCTCTCACTGTTGTGGCCTCTCCCGTTTTGGAGCACAGGCTCCAGACGTGCAGGCTCAGCGGCCATGGCTCACGGGCCCAGCCGCTCCACGGCATGTGGGATCCTCCCGGAGCAGGGCACGAGCCTGTGTTCCCTGCGTCGGCAGGCGGACTCTCAGCCACTGCGCCACCAGGGAAGCCCCCCAACTACCCTTTTGCTTGTGTCAAGGCGGTTCTGGAAGACCGGCCCGCACCCTTGGATGAGGCCGCAGGTGTGCCCCCCGCATGCTCCAGGAGCCTTGTCTTCAGGTGGAGATGATGGTAGCAATAATCTCCCTGCTTATAAAGAACCTGCTCTAGGTGCTCTCTATGTGCTCATTTCCCAGGGAGGAGGCTGAGTTTCGAGGTCACGTAGCAGAGGCAGAGGCGCTTCGTGCAAATGAAACGGGCTGTCCTTTATCAAGAAAGTTTCTTCTGTTTTCCCAGATGTCATGTGGTAAGTTTAGGAGTCTCTGAGAGGAAGATAAAAAGCATCTTCAATGTCCTAAATTGTGTTTGGCCCCGGGACCCCTGGTGTGGCCAGAAGTACAGGGCCATTGTTATGTAAGATGCCTGGGAGATGCTGGTCTTGGTGACCAGATTTTAACAATTTTTCCCGGGTATGCATATAAATTCATTTACCAGGCTTTTTTGTTTTTTAATTCTAGAATGAAGCAGTTAATCTGCGGACATGGTGTGGCTGAGGATACTTGAAGGGTGGCAACAGGGCCGAGAGTCGGGAGGAGGTGAAGGGGGTGCATACAGGTAAGTGATTTAACCGCTCGTGGCCTCAGGTTTCACAAAGTGGGGGTGATGATACCTTCCTTGAAGTGTTGTGAGGATCAAAGCAAAGAATGGCTGTTGGTACAGGGTATGTGTATGGTCAGTGGGGCCTGTTATTTACTCTTCTGTTACCTCTTACAATGAGCAGTGTCATCACGAGCGAGTTTTTAAAATAAGTGTAAGCCCCATTTCTTCCTCCATAAAACAGGGATAAATGTTCCTAAGACAGTTGAACTGATATAAAACCTAGCCTGGGGCTTCCCTGGTGGCACAGTGGTTAAGAATCCGCCTGCCAATGCAGGGGACACGGGTTCGAGCCCTGGTCCAGGGAGATCCCACATGCCGTGGAGCGGCTGGGCCCCTGAGCCATGGCCGCTGAGCCTGTGCTCCGCAACGGGAGAGGCCACAACAGTGAGAGGCCCGCGTACCACACACACACACACAAAAAAAGAGTAGCCCCCACTCACCGCAAGTAGAGAAAGGCCCCGCGCAGCAACGAAGACCCAACGCAGCCCCCAAAAATAAACAAATAGAAAAAAAAAAAAAAAAATTGATACTACTTAAAACAAACAAACAAAAACCTAGCCTGGAGCCAGGTAGTCAGTGGCTTCTCAATATGTGATGTGAACTTGTCCTCCGGCTGGCCGTGCCCTTGCACAGGGAGCTCCCCCTTCACCCCGCTTGCCTCAGTCCTGGAGAAGATGGAGATTCCAAGGGCATGAAAACCTCTCACTCACTGCTTAACCCTTTTTGGCCTTCTACTTAGGCTAATTCCTTTATCCTGGGTTCATTAAGCTCATCCATCAAGCATCACAACGTGATGAGGAGCTGGTGGTTTAATTTCCATTTTAGAGTGCACAGCACAAAGCACTGTGATTGAGATCCTGCCTGGCAGCACTCAGAAATGCACGGCAGCTGCTGTCATAGAGCCCCTAATGCACTTGCTTCTACAGCCTGTGTTCCGTGTCCCCTCACCAGGTGCCAATTATAGCTCACTTGATACTGGGTCTGCCTGGGGTAGGCAGAGTCCCTGTCATTCCACTCAGTACAGAGTACCTGTCAGCACTCCACAGAATCAAATAGTTCCGTGGTGAATACCCACTTTCCTTTTCTTGTTTTTCTTTCAAAGCACAAGATTATGGATTAGGGAAATCATAGCAGATGCGAGAGAATCAGCCCAGCTTTGCTTGTATGAACTTCAGCAAGGTCTTAGCACAGGGGGTTGGGACCCTGAGGCAAAGCAGTGGAAACTGAATGGTTGGCAGTTTCCTTACAGCTTTGTTTCTGTGCAGTCCCATGCCGGGTTGCATAAAACAGCATCTGAGCAGTTTTTCTTAACTTTCAATGGAACATCACGACTAGGTCTATGGAAACAACTATACACTACAGGGTAGAGACTTGGCGAATTTTATCTTGCAGTTTTGCAAGACATTCTGCCCACACCAACCGTTTTCATTTGTTGCAGAATCAGAAATTAAACCGTGTGCAAAGTTCATATAAGGTTTTACATGTGAACCAACGCATGGTAAGAGCCAGAAAACCGGCAGCAAAGACTATGTAGCCATGTAGTTTTGTTAAAAACATGTTCTCGGGCTTCCCTGGTGGCACAGTGGCTGAGAGTCCACCTGCCGGTGCAGGGGACACGGGTTCGTGCCCCGGTCCGGGAAGATCCCACGTGCCGCGGAGCGGCTGGGCCCATGAGCCATGGCCGCTGAGCCTGCGCGTCCGGAGCCTGTGCTCCGCAACGGGAGAGGCTGCAACAGTGAGAGGCCCGCGTACCGCAAAAAAAACAAACAAAAACCCCCCCATGTTCTCCATGTCTCCAACTTACTAGATCTATGAATTAAAAGAGAATTCTGAAAACATTAAAAAGTCAACGTTAGCATGTTTTACTCAATAGCAGAAATGGAGTTAATAAGGACAGGGTAGTGCGGACGTTATTGCAAACCACTTCTGTGAGATTTTGCTGTGTTTGAAGTTCATGGGCGGTCATGTCTAGACATTTTACGTTCAACTGGTGCCCTCTAGCGACAGGGGAGCAGGCTCTGGCCGTGTGTTGTCTCATTTGAAAGCCAAAGAATTCCACTCTGAGTAAAGTATCCTTAGCCAAATTTACAAGGAAGGGAGAGAGGAGAAGCTGGGAGGCAAGAAGGTGCTTTGGAGTAGTTTGTAACTCAGAAGGCAAATCCCACCAGCCATCTGCAGTTTACACAATAGGGGTCTTACATGCCTGGAGAGAGCATGAGGACATTCCAGAGATGAGGCCATTCTTCAGAGAGGGATCTCTGAGAGCCCGCCTAGTATGGGACCTGAGTTTTTCCAGCCTGCCTCAGATAATTCAGATACACTCCAAAAATTACACAATTCCTCTTGGCTTGAGACACTGGAATAATGAGGCAGAACTCAAATGTTCCACAATCCGTAGCCAGAACAGAACATGGACCTCTCATGAGCTGAAATCCTTTAGAGCCAGCAGAGGACCAAAGATGTATCCTACGTATGTATCCACTGTCCAAAGCGTTTCTTGCTATGGAAACAGATCCTTGGCCTGGAAGACCATCTTCACGGATGGTACCGACATTGTCTGGGGGCAGAGACAACACTTGCTCTGAGCTGGCATCATCACCTGGCTATGGGACCTCTTGCTTTCATCTGTCCTGGACACTGCTGCCGTAATCCAGGCCTTGCTCGTTTTCAACTGAGACTTTTTTTATATCTTCCAAGTTGGCTTCTCTCTCCCTCGCTAATGAATGCATCCTTTACACTGCCACTAGCTGTTTCTATTTTTTTTTTAAAAGTATCTTGTGATCTTATGGGAAACTACAGTAACATGGAATGACCCCAACCCGCTTCTTCCGCTCCTTCTCCCCTTTCCCCAGACACGGAACATGCTGTCCTTCACTGAACATACCACATGTTCATCTTCCTGCTTTGCCCTCTATGCAGAACTTCTGACCCCTCCCCATTGGCCATCCTTCCTGACCTGCAAGTGTCATCTCCTCTAGGAAGCATCCTCCACATCCTAATGTCTCCCACCCGTGATCCCACAGCTGCTTTGACAGCAGCTGTTGCTCCTGGAGTCTTGGTATCACTTGCTTATGCCTTTGTCTCCACTTTGACCTCCTCCAGAACAAAACTCAAGCCTTATTCTTTTATTTCATTTTTTAAAATATTTTATGTTCTTTTATACTATAAAATACTATACACAAATACTGCACACAAAATTTGCTAAAACTAAAGGGAAAACTGAACATGCTTGTTTATATTTTTATTGAGATATAATGGACATAATGCTAGTTTCCAATGTATAACATAATGATTTGGTATTTGTATATATTGCAAAATAATCAAAATAAATCTAGCTAAACTTCTGTAAGCAACTTTCACATATACAATTATGTATATTGTTATTATATTACATATACATGAGTATACAATGAAGAACTATAGCGACCTGCTGTACATTATATTCTCATGACTTATTTATTTTATAACCGGAAGTTTGTACCTTTTGATAACCTTGACCCATTTCATCTACTTCCCCACCCGCCACCTCTGGCAGCCACCAATCTGTTCTCTGTATCTATGAATACTTTTTTTTTCTTAAGATTCCTCATACAGGTGAATTTATATGGTATTTGTCTTTCTCTGACTTATTTCACTTAGCTTAATCAGGCTTATTTATTTCATATGGCCCGGAGTTGCCTGGCATCTAGCAGCACACACACGAGACAGATATAATTTTATACAATTTTGAAGGTCAGCTTCATTTTATCTATATCTCACCAGTCAAAATGGAAGGAGCATGAAATTCAGCCCTGACAGGACAGGGTTGGAGTCCATCTGCCGCCTCTTACTAGCTGTGTGACCTTAGGCAAGTGATGAACCTCCCTTATAGAATGGAGATAATAGTACCTTCCGTGCAAAGTGAAGGCTAAATTAGGTAATGCATGTGAAGTGCCTAGGAACACCTGGAACTAGGCACTCATTGAACGAAATGTAATCACTCCATCTGTTATGTAATATACATGGTATATGATTAAGTAGATTTTTTCTTCCTGTTGCAACAGCTGAAACTCAGAATATCTACTTAATTGTCTCTCTGATCTCATGCTGAATATTTCTATTCTTTCCACCATGATTCCATGCACATTTTCACTCGAACTTGAATTTGGCATAGACTGATTTTTTTTTTTTAACTAATGGAAGCTTATTCAAGGGGCAATTATTACTTCATGGAAATATTTATCTACCATTCCTTAGTTTCACACTAAGAAGCAAGGGGAAGATATGTTTTTACTACTAGGTAATTTAACCTTTTTTTTTTCTCTCTCTCTCACCTCCTATATATCCACTAGGGCCAAGTCAGCTGAAAAAACAAAATCATATAAGCAGACCTCTACTTCATCATCTTGTCTCAGAAACTCCTGCTGACAACACACATTTCACATACCCAAAGTGGGGTGTTCTGAAAGAAACAGACTGCAGCTCCCTGATTTACTGCCCTCCTTTTATTAGCATCAGATTCCTAAAACATCGCCTGGATGGCTGGCTATCTCACTGTCAGGAGGCTGAAGCAAGTCACAGGGGGTCCAGGAAGGAGATATTAATGCCAAGTCCCTGCTGACAAGGATACTTGACTACACCCTTTTAAAGTATTAAACATAGGCAAAGAAACAGGTGAAAAAGTATTAAACATAGGCAAAGAAATAGGCAAAGTAACAGGCAAAATAGGCAAAGAAACTGGCTTGCCAAAAAACCATTACGCAAACCTAAAAATTTGGTACTACTTTTTCTTTATAAGTGTTATTTCCATGACAAGCCCTGCTAATTGGTGCTTCAGCTTCAAAAGTATTTCAGTTTTTATATTACAGAAGAGACCTCAGAATCTAATTAGGTATGTTTGTTAGATACACTTGATTTTTTTTCTACCTGTTCTTCCCATGTTAAATAAAGTAGTGAAAAGAAAAATGTAGGAAGAGTTTTAGGCTAATGCATTAGGTCATAATTTTTCACAAAGTGTTGGGATTTATCCTGGATACAGCAACTCTACAAAGGCAGAAAAGAAGGAAACTCACCTTGACACTATTTGGAGGAAAGCATGGATGAAACAGCCCAGTGATAGGGAAATAAAATAGAACAGGTAATCTAAGTGACAGACAATTGAATTTCACTCCGATCTCAATATCTATAATACACGTTATGTAGCATCCCATGCAGCTCCAGCAATAACCAGACCTTGAGCTCAGGTGATATAAACCCACACTTTGGGATCCCACCACACACAGCAGTCACAGAACTCTCCCCATTTTAAAACTCTCAGGGGAATTGACACATAGATTTCTACAGTCTGTTAGATTATAACAGGTCACAACTGGGAGCCCAGAGACTGGATCCAACCTCTTTGTAATAATTTCTTTGGTCAGAGTTTTAAGAATTGGGCAAATTTTTATAAAAATCCAGACATCTGGATACTCTGGGGGGGAAAAACTCAGATCTTGGCACACAAAGGCCCACAATCCCCCAGGGCAACAATTAGATGAAACTAAGAACACCTGTCCCTCGTGGGTGGGTTATGTGTTTGCCAAGGCAGCCCATCCACCTTTCCCACTTCTATTGGTTCCCTGAGCCTACAGCTTTTGACTATACCTAAGATCATTTTTCTCTTTTTCTTTCTTTTCTTTTTCTTATGTTTTGGACTGTGCCACACAGCACACAAGATCTTAGTTCCCGTACCAGGGATCAAACCTGCACCCCCTGCAGTGGAAGCCCAGAGTCCTAACCACTGGACCAGCAGGGAAATCCTAACATGGTTTTTCAAGTGCTTATTAATGTAGTGGTAACTAGTTTCTCACAGTTCTTTGGGCTAGAAGTTCAAGGTGTCGGCAGGGTTGCCTTCTTCTGAAGCCTCTCTCCTTGGCTTGGAGATGGCTTTTTTCTCCCTGTGTCTTCACATGGTCTTTCCTCTACTCATCTGTGTCCTAATCCCTTCTTATAAGGTCACCAGTCATACTGGCTTAGGATCCACGCTAATGACCTAGTTTTAACTTAATTACCTTTAAAGATCTTATTTCCAAGTACCTCGACATTCTTTTTTTTTTCCTCATCTTTTTTGGAGTATAATTGCTTTACAATGTTGTTACTTTCTGCTGTACAACAAAGTAAATCATCTATATGTATACTTATATCCCCATAACTTCTCCCTCTTGAGCCTCCCTCCCACCCTCCCTATCCCACCCCTCTAGGTCACCGCAAAGCATCTAGCTGATCTCCATGTGCTATACAGCAGCTTCCCACTAGCTATCTAGTTTACATTTGGTAGTGTATATATGTCTACGCCACTCTCTCACTTCGTCCCAGCTTATCCTTCCCCCACTGTGTCCTCAAGTCCATTCTCTACATCTGCATCTTTATTCCTACGCTGCCATGAGAGTCATCAGTACCATTTTTTTGGATTCCATATGTATGCATTAGCATACAATATTTGTTTTACTCTTTCTGACCTACTTCACTCTGTATGACAGACCCTAGGTCCATCCACCTCACTACAAATAACTCAATTTCGTTTCCTTTTATGGCTGAGTAATTTTCCATTGTATGTATGTGCCACATCTTCTTTATCATTCATCTGTTGATGGACATTTAGATTGCATCCAGGCCCTGGCTATTGTAAATAGAGCTGCAGTGAACATTGTGGTACATGACTCTTTCTGAATTATGGTTTTCTCAGGTGTATACCCGCTAGTGAGATTGCTGCGTCATATGGTAGTTCTATTTTTAGTTTTTTAAGGGACCTCCATACTGTTCTCCATAGTGGCTGTATCAATTTACATTCCCACCAACAGTGCAGGAGGGTTCCCTTTTCTCCACACCTTCTCCAGCATTTATTGTTTCTAATTTTTTGATGATGGCCTTTCTGACTGGTGTGAGGTGATACCTCATTGTGGTTTTGATTTGCATTTCTCTAATGATTAATGATGATAAGCATTTTTTCATGTGTTTGTTGGCAATCTGTATGTCTTCTTTGTATTGCGTTGTTTATTTTTTTGTTATTGAGCTGCATGAGCTGCTTGCATACTTTGGAGATTAATGCTCTGTCAGTTGCTTCATCTGCAAATATTTTGTCCCATTCTGAGGGTTGTCTTTTCATCTTGCTTATGGTTTCCTTTGCTGTGCAAAAGCTTTGAAGTTTCATAAGGTCCCATTTGTGTATTTTTGTTATTTCCATTACTCTAGGAGGTGGGTCAAAAGCGTCTTGCTGTGATTTATGTCATTGAGTGTTCTGCCTATGTTTTCCTCTAAGAGTTTTATCGTGTCTGGCCTTACATTTAGGTCTTTAATCCATTTTGAGTTTATTTTTGTGTATGGTGTTAGGGAGTGTTCTAAATTCATTCTTTTACATGTAACTGTCCAGTTTTCCCAGCAGAACATATTGAAGAGGCTCTCTTTTCTCCATTGTATATTCTTGCCTCCTTTATCAAAAATAAGGTGACCATATGTGCGTGGGTTTATCTCTGGGCTTTCTATCCCATTTCATTGATCTATATTTGTGTTTTTGTGCCAGTACGTTACTGTCTTGTTTACTGTAGCTTTGTAGTATAGTCAGAAGTCAGGGAGCCTGATTCCTCCTGTCCGGTTTTCTTTCGCAAGATTGCTTTGGCTATTTGGAGTCTTCTGTGTTTCCACACAAATTGTAAAATTTTTTGTTCTAATTCTGTGAAAAAATGCCATTGGTAGTTTGATAGGGATTGCACTGAATCTGTAGGTTGCTTTGGGTAGTAGAGTCATTTTCACAATATTGATTCTTCCAACCCAAGAACATGGTATGTCTCTACATCTGTTTGTATCGTTTTTGATTTCTTTCATCAGTGTCTTACAGTTTTCTGAGTACAGGTCTTTTGTCTCCACAAGTAGGTTTAGATTTAGGTATTATTCTTTTTGTTGCAATGGTAAACGGGAGTGCTTCCTTAATTTCTCTTTCTGCTTTTTTGTTGTTAGTGTATAGGAATGCAAGAGATTTCTGTGCATTAATTTTGTATCCTGCTACTTTACCAAATTCATTGATTAGCTCTAGTAGTTTTCTGGTGGCATCTTTAGGATTTTCTAGTGTAGAATCATGTCATCTGAAAACAGTGACAGCTTTACTTCTTCTTTTCTGATTTCAGTTCCTTTTATTTCTTTTTCTTCTCCTATTGCTGTGGCTAAAACTTCCAAAACTATGTTGAATAAGAGTGGTGAGAGTGGTCACTCTTGTCTTGTTCCTGATCTTAGAGGAAATGCTTTTTGTTTTTCACCATTGAGAATGATGTTGGCTGTGGTTTTGTCATATATGGCTGTTATTATGTTGAGGTAGGTTCCCTCTATGCCCACTTTCTGGGAAGTTTTTATCATAAGTAGGTGTTGAATTTTGTCAAAAGTGTTTTCTGCATCTATTGAGATTATTATATGGTGTTTATCCTTCAATATGTTAATATGGTGTATCACATTGATTGATTTGCATATATTGAAGAATCCTTGCATTCCTGGGATGAACCCCACTTGATCATGGTGTATGATCCTTTTAATGTGCTGCTGGATTCTGTTTGCTACTATTTTGTTGAGGATTTTTGCATCTATTTTCATCAGTGATATGGGCTTGTAGTTTTCTTTTTTTGTGACATCTTTGTCTGGTTTTGGTATCAGGGTGATGGTGACCTCATAAAATGAGTTTGGGATTGTTCCTCCCTCTGCTATGTTTTGGAAGAGTTTCATAAGGATAGGTGTTAGCTCTTCTCTAAATGTTTGATAGAATTCACCTGTGAAGCCATCTAGCCCTGGGCTTTTATTTGTTGCAAGATTTTTGATCACAGTTTCAATTTCAGTGCTTGTGATTTGTCTGTTCATATTTTCTATTTATTCCTGCTTCAGTCTTGGAAGCTTGTACTTTTCTATGATTTGTCCATTTCTTCCAGGGTATCCATTTTATTGGCATATAGTTGCTTGTAGTAGTCTCTCATGATCCTTTGTATTTCTGCTGTGTCAGTTGTTACTTCTTTATCATTTCTAATTCTGTTGATTTGAGTCTTCTCCCTTTTTCCTGATGAGTCTGGCTAATGGTTTATCAATTTTGTTTATCTTCTCAAAGAACGAGCTTTTAGTTTTATTGATCTTTGCTATTGTTTCCTTTATTTGTTTTTCATTTATTTCTGATCTGATCTTTATGATTTCTTTCCTTCTGCTACCTTTGGGTTTTTTATTGTTGTTCTTCTTCTTTTTCTAATTGTTTTAGGTGTAAGTTTAGGTTGTTTATTTGAGATGTTTCTTGTTTCTTGAGGTAGGATTTTATTGCTACAAACTTCCCTCTTAGAATTGTTTTTGCTGCATCCCATAGGTTTTGCGTCATGGTGTTTTCATTGTCATTTGTTTCTGTTTTTTGATTTCCTCTTTGATGTCTTCAATGATCTCTTGGTTATTTAGTAGCATATTGTTTAGCCTCCATGTGTTTGTATTTTTTACAGTATTTTTCCTGTAATTGATGTCCAGTTTCATAGCGTTGTAGTTAGAAAGGATGCATGATACGATTTCAATTTTCTTAAATTTACTGAGGCGTGATTTGTGACCCAAGATGTGATCTATCCTGCAGAATGTTCCATGTGCATGAGAAGAACATGTATTCTGTTGTATTTGGGTGGAATGTCCTGTAAATATCAATTAAGTCCATCTAGTCTAATGTGTTATTTACAGCTTGTGTTTCCATATTTATTTTCTGTTTGGATGATTTGTCTATTGGTGTAAGTAGGGTGTAGAAGTCGCCTACTATTGTTGTGTTACTATCGATTTCCCCTTTTATGGCTGTTAGCCTTTGCCTTATGTATTGAGGTGCTCCTAAGTTGGATGCATAAATATTTACAATTGTTATATCTTCTTCTTGGATTGATCCCTTGATCATTATGTAGTGTCCTTCCTTGTCTCTTATAATAGTCTTTATTTTAAAGTCTGTTTTGTCTGATATGAGTATTACTACTCCAACTTTCTTTTGATTTCCATTTGCATGGAATATCTTTTTCCATCCCCTCACTTTCAGTCTGTATGTGTCCCTAGGTCTGAGGTGGGTCTCTTGTAGACAGCATATATATGGGTTTTGTTTTTGTATCCATCCAGCCAGTCTGTGTCTTTTGGTTGAAGCCTTAAATCCATTTACATTTAAGGTAATTATCAGTATGTATGTTCCTATTACCATTTTCTTAATTGTTTTGGGTTTGCTTTTGTGGGTCTTTTCCTTCTTTTGTATTTCCTGCCTAGAGAAGTTCCTTTAGCATTTGTTGTAAAGATGGTTTGGTGGTGCTGAATTCTCTTAACTTTTGCTTATCTGTAAAGCTTGTGATTTCTCTGTCAAATCTGAATGAGATCCTTGCTGGGTAGAGTAATCTTGGTTGTAGGTTTTTCCCTTTCATCACTTTAAATATATCCTGCCACTCCCTTCTGGCCTGCAGAGTTTCTGCTGAAAGGTCAGCTGTTAACTTTATGGGGATTCCCTTGTATGTTATTTGTGGTTTTTCCCTTGCTGCTTTTAATATTTTTTTCTTTGTGTTTAATTTTTGTTAGTTTGATTATTATGTGTCTTGTTGTGTTTCTCCTTGGGTTTATCCTGTATGGAACTCTCTGCACTTCCTGGACTTGATTGACTATTTCCTTTCCCATGTTGAGGAAGTTTTCGACTATAATCTTTTCAAATATTTTCTCAGACCCTTTCTTTTTTTCTTCTTCTTCTGGGACCCCTCCCCTATAATTCAAATGTTGTGTTTAATGTTGTCCCAGAGGTCTCTGAAACTGTCCTCAATTCTTTTCATTCTTTTTTCTTTATTTTGCTCTGTGGCAGTTATTTCCACCATTCCATCTTCCAGCTCACTTATCCGTTCTTCTGCCTCAGTTATTCTGCTATTGATTCCTTCTAGGGTATTTTTAATTTCACTTTTTGTGTTGTTCATTACTGTTTGATTGCTCTTTAGTTCTTCTAGTCCTTGTTAAACATTTATTTTCTCCATTTCTGAGATTATGGATCATCCTTACTATCATTACTCTGAATTCTTTTTCAGGTAGTTTGCCTATACCCTCCTTATTTATTTGTTCCTGTTGGCTTTTATCTTGCTCCTTTTTCTGTAAGATATTTTTCTGTCTTCTCATTTTGTCTAATGTACAGTATTTGAGGTCTCCTTTCCCTAGGCTGCAGGGTCGTAATTCTTCTTGCTTCTGTTCTCTGCCCCTGGTGGTGAGGTTCATCCAGTGGCTTGTGTAGGCTTCCTGATAGGAGGGACTGGCTCCTGCGTTTTGGTGGATGGAGCTGAGTCTTTTACCTCTGGTGAGCAGGGCCATGTAAGGTGATTTGTTTTGGGGTGTCTGTGAGCTTAGTATGACTTTAGGTAGTCTGTGTGCTGATAGGTGGTTTTGTGTTCCTCTCTTGTTTGTTGTTTGCTGTGAGGCATCTAGTGCTGGGAGCTGCAGGCAGTTGGGTGGAGCTGGGTCTTGGATTCAGATAGAGGCCTCTGTGAGACATCTTGGCGATTAATCTTCCCTGGGGCTGGGAATTCTCTAGTGGTCCAGTGTCCTGGCCTCAATGCTGCCACCCCAGAGCCTCAGGCCTACTTCCAGTCAGGGAACTGAGACCTCGCAAGTTGCTTGTCCCAGCAATGAAGGGGATTAAAAAAAAAAAAAAAGAAAAAAGAAAAGACTAACAAAACCCCGGACAAATGGTAAAAAGGAAAATCAAACAAACAAAGACAGAAATGAGGAAACACACACACACACACACACACAAAGGAAATAAAAACAGAACCAAGTAAAACAAAAAGCACAAGAACAACCAGACAAACAGAAGTACCCCAAAACAAAATCAAACAATTAGAATCAAAACTAACAAAAACACAAAACCTAAAAACAAAACCAAAGCATTGTGCCAACTGAAAAATAAAGCAAAGAGACAAAGCAAACAAATAAACATGATTTTTTTAAAAAGGGGAAAAAACACAGAACAACTGAAAGGCAAAGTATAAATGGAAATATACAAAAATTAAAAATATATTAAAGAGGGCTTCCCTGGTGGCGCAGTGGTTGAGAGCCCGCCTGCCGATGCAGGGGACACGGGTTCGTGCCCCGGTCCAGGAAGATCCCACATGCCGTGGAGCGGCTGGGCCCGTGAGCCATGGCCGTTTGAGCCTGCGCGTCCGGAGCCTGTGCTCCGCAACGGGAGAGGCCACAACAGCGCGAGGCCCACATACCGAAAAAAAAAAAAAAATATATATATATATATATATATATATATTAAAGAAAAAAGAAGAAACAAATAAGGGAAAAGAACACAGAACAACAGAAAAGCATAGTAAAAATAGAAATATATAAAATAATAAAAATTTAAAATGTTATAAAACATGAAGATCCCAAAAGACCAAATTAAAAAAAAACAACAAACAACAACAGACAAACAAAAACAAAAAGCCAGAACCAACAACAGAATGAATCAAAACATAATAAAAATATTAGTAATAATTTTGTTTCCCTGGGGTCTCAGCTGTAAGTGTCCTTGCACACACTGTGAGACACAGCCCACCTCCACCTCCCCACGAGGCCCTCCTCTGCCTCTGGGCTGGTCTTTGGACCTCCTGTGAGTCCTGTGGGGACCACTCAGATTCTGATCTTGCCCAGTTCCTGCGTGTGTTGCCCCCAAAGTCCACAGCTGCCAGAGCTAGACCATTTTCATTTGTGGGAACACTCACTGTCTACTCAGATATTCCATAGACACAGGGTCTACCTAGCTGATTGCAGGGATTTAATCTGCAGCTTGTGGGGCTGATAGAAAGATTTTTGATCCTCTTCCTTAGTCACTCTTCCCCGGGGTTCAGCTTTGGTTTTATCCCCACCTCTGCATGTGGTCCACCCACAGGAATCTGGTCCTGAGGTGGCCTTGGAGCTCTTGGGTCTGCCCCACTGAGGACAAAGCACAGAGGTGGTACGACTGCTTGGATCACAGGAGCCCTGGCAACGTCAAATGCACAGGGAAGCCAGCGGTCACGGGCATAAGAGATATGGCCCTAGTAAGGTCCTTTTCTGGTGCCCAGCATAAGGCATGTGAGGGCCAGCACTGGCTGGGCTTTTCTGCTGCCCAGCAGCAGACGCATGAGGGCCAGCCCTGAGGGGGCTTCTTCTATTGCTCTGCAGCCAGCGCATGAGAGCCAGACCTGAGAGGGCTTCTTTTATTGCCTGTCAGCAGGCGCCGGCATGTGGGGAGAGAGAGGCTACAATAGTGGCTCCTCCCCCTGTGTGTGACTAAGCAGCAGTGCCCTGCTTCCCTGCTGCAGATTTCCTCCCTCCCATCCCCTCAGTCCATGTCCCCACAGCCAATAGCAGTTCTCACCCTAGGTCTGTTCTCTAATCCCCATGCTCCAGTTCCCAGCCCCCTTGCACACCTGTGAACACACTTCCCAGTCCGGGGCATATAGGGCCATGGTATGGACTGTCTGTGTAGTTCTCACTCTGTCCCGTCTGCCACAGATCGGCCACTTCACCCACTTCCAACAGTATCAAATGCTTCCCTTCTGTCCCAGTCGATTTCCCCATCAGAGAGGGGGTTTCCCCGAATTCGGGAATCTCTCCTTTGCTTCGGCTCCCCTGCCCTGGGGTGCACGTCCTGTCCCGCTTCCTCTCCTCCTCCTTCTCCCTTCTTTTTTCAGCCTACTCAGTTACCCAGGGATCTTTATAATCCTTTCCAATGTCCAAGGTCTTCTTCTAGTGTTCAGCTGGTGTTCTGTGAGAATTGTTGCAGCTGTAGATGTATTCCTGATGCATCCGTGGAGAGAGATGAACTCCACGTCCTCCTCCTCCTCTGCCATCTTAACTCTGCCTCCAGGTTCTAAGAACATAAGATTTTGGAGGGGCACAATTCAGCCCCTAAAACTTCTGAAGATAACAAAGCAAATATTAAGTTCAGTCTATTCTGCTACCATCCACATTTCTGTAACAATTAGCGTAAACAAAATTGGTAAATGGGTCCATGTTGTCTGTGTAAACTAGAAGTCTTATTGGTTCATGGAAATAAGCAATAGCACCTAAATGTAAAATCACAAACAGAGGTGAAAAAAGGAATCTCTGGAGTGTACTACACTGGTTTCCACTTAAGCAAATGTTTTTCTCTTTGGCTTAGATGAGACCCTTGCTCTGATTTGGAAGAGCTCATTGCATTGTTCTCCCTGACCATTCTGTATTTTGTCCTTTTTCCAGAACTCAGCCTCCTCAACCCTTTATTAGTCCCCTCTCTTTCCATCAAGCTACCGCCACCATTTTTAAATTAAGATATAATTGACATATATATATTATATATAATTGACACTTAATAAACATCATATGATTTCAGGTGTACCACATAATGATTAAAAACTTGTGTATATTGTGAAATGATTACCACAATAAGTCTAGCTAATATCCATTACCACAGAGCTAAATTTTCTTCTTGTGGTGAGAACAAAGATCTATTTTCTTAGTAATTTGCACATGTAAAATACAGTATTATGGACTATAGTCATCATGCTGTATATTAGGTCCCAAGTCCTTACATATTATAACTGGAAGTTTTAACCTTTTACTTCACGCATTTCACCTGCTTCCCACATCCCAACACTGGAAACCACCATTAAGTTCTCTTCATCTATGAGTTTGACTTCTTGGGGTACTTTTTTTCAGATTCCACATGTAAATGAGATCATAAAGTATTTGTATTTCCCTGTATTTGACTTTCACTTAGCATAATACCCTCGAGGTCCATCTGTATTGTTGCAAATGAAAATATTTCATTTTTATGACTGAATAATACTCCACTGTATATGTGTGTGTGTGTGTGTGTGTGTGTGTGTATATATATATATACACCACTTCCTCTTTATCAGTGGGCACTTAGGTTGCTTCCATGTCTTGGCAATTGTAAATAATGATGTGAAGAATGTGAGGGTGCAGACAGCATTTTGCGTTAGTGTATTTGTTTCCTTTGGATAAATACTCAGAAGTGGAACAGATGTATCCATGAAATAGTTCTATTTTTAAATTTGGGGGGGAACCTCCATACTGTTTGCCACAATGCCTACAGCAATTTGCAATCCATCTAAAGGGCACAAGGATTCCCTTCTCTCTACATCCTTGCCAACACTTGTTAATTTTTTTCCAGTTTTGTTGAGGTATAATTGACATACACCACTATATACATTTAAGGTGTACACTACTACAGTGGTTTGACTTACCTATATTGTGAAATAAACACTGCAGTAAATTTAGTTAGCATCCCTCATCTCATTAAGAAACAATAAAAAGAGGAAGCAAAAAAGAAAAAAAAAACTGTTTCTTTTTCCTTATTGTAACTCTTTAGGATATAATTTCTGAACAAGTTTTATATATATATATATATATACACACACACACACACAGTATATATATACAGTGTTAACTATAGTCACATTCCTGTACATCATATCCCTAGTACATATATTTACCTTATAATGGAATTTTGTCACTTTTGACCACTTAGATCCAGTTCCCCCTTCACCCAACCCCCTTTCTTTGGTAACCACAAATCACATCTCTTTATCTATGAGGAGTTTGGTGGTTACTATTGCTGTTGTGATGGTGGTGGTGGTAGTTTTGTGGTTCCATATATAAGTGAGATCATACAGTATTTCTATTTCTCTGACTTGTATTATTTAGCCTAATATCCTCAAGGTCCATGTATGTTGCTGCAAATGGGAAGAGTTTCCTTCTATTTCAATGGAATAATTTTCCATTTGCGTATATACACCACATCTTCTTTATCCATTCATTCATCCATGGATGCTTCAGTTGTTCCATGTCTTGGCTGTTATGAATAATACTTCTATGAACACGGAGGTGCTGTTGTAAACAGAATAATATTTTTCATTTCTTTTTCAGATAATCATTGTTAGTGCATGGACACATTATTCAATTTTGTATGTTAATTTTGGGTCTTGCCACTTAATTCAGGTGGATGATCTAAGAATTTTTTGAATTTTCTATATGTAAAATACTGTCACCTGCAAATAGAGACACTTGTCCTTCCTTTCCAATTCCAAGGACTTTTATTTCTTTCTGTACCCTTTTTTCTCTGGCTAGGACTCCCAACACTATGTTAAATACAAGTGGTGAGGGAGCATCGTTTTCTTGTGCCTGGTTTTAGAGGAAAAGCTTTCAGATGTTCACTACTGAGTATGATATTACATATGGACTTGTCATATATGGCCTTTATGTTGATGTGTGTTCCTTCTATATTGAATTTTCCAGAGGTTTTTTTTTTTTTTATCATGAAGAGATGTTGACTTTTGTCAATTTTTTAGATGATCATGTGCTTTTTTTCCCTTCCATTTTATTAATGTATTGTAGCACATTGATTGATTTTTGTGTATGCTGAACCATCCTAGCATCCCAGGGATAAATCCCAATGGATCATGGAGAATGATCCTTTTAATGTGCTGATGAATTCAGTTTGCTAGTATTTAAGTAAGCATTTTTGTACCTATATTCATTGGGGATATTGGCCTGTACATTTCTGGTAGCATCCCTGTCTGGCTTTGGTATCGGGGCAATGCTGGCCTAAAAGCATGAGTTTGGTAGTGTTCCTTCTAAGATCTTTTGGAACAGTTTGAGAAGAATTGGCATTGCATCGTCTTTCAATGTTAGGTAACATTCGCCAGTAAAGACATCTGGTCCTGGGCTTTTCTTCATTCAGATGTTCTTCATTGCTGATTCGATCTGCTTCCTGGTCTGTTTAGATGTTCTGTTTCTTCATGATTCTGTCTTGGTAGGTTCTATCCTTCTATGAATATCTTCTTTTCTTCCAGATGGCCAGTTTGTTGGTATACAGTGGCTCATAGTAGCCTGTTAGGTTTCTTTGTATTTTTGTGGTATCAGTTGTAATGTCTCATTTTTCATTTCTAATTTTGTTGATTTGGATCCTCTTTTTTCCTTGGTTAGTCTAGCTAATAGTTTGTCAATTTTGCTTATCTTCTCGAAGAGTGAACTCTTAGTTTTCTTTATTCTTTCTATTGTTTTCTCGTTCTCTATTTCACTTATTTCTGCTGTAATATTCATTATGTCCTTCCTTGTGCTAATTTTGGGCTCAGTTTATACTACTTTTTCTACTTCCTTAAGGCAGGAGTTAGGGTGTTTTTTTGAGATCTTTTGTTCTTAAAGTAGGCATTTATTTCTCTAAAATTCTCTATTCGATCTGCTTCTGCATTATTTCGTAAATTTTGGTATGTTCTGTTTCTTTTGTTTTTTGTTTTTTTCCATCTTTATTGGAGGATAATTGCTTTACAATGGTGTGCTAGTTTCTGCTTTATATCAAAGTGAATCAGTTATACATATACATATGTTCCCATATCTCTTCCCTCTTGTGTCTCCCTCCCTCTCACCCTCCCTATCCCACACCTCTAGGCAGTCACAAAGCACCGAGCTGATCTCCCTGTGCTATGCAGCTGCTTCCCACTAGCTATCTATTTTACGTTTGGTAATGTATATTTGTCCATGCCACTCTCTCACTTTGTCACATCTTACCCTTCTCCCTCCCCATATCCTCAACTCCATTCTCTAGTGGGTCTGGGTCTTTATTCCTGTCTTACACCTAGGTTCTTCATGACATTGTTTTTTCTTAAATTCCATATATATATGTGTTAGCATACGGTATTTGTCTTTCTCTTTCTGACTTACTTCACTCTGTATGACAGACTCTAGGTCTATCCACCTCATTACAAATAGCTCAATTTCGTTTCTTTTTATGGCTGAGTAATATTCCATTGTATATATGTGCCACATCTTCTTTATCCATTCATCCGATGATGGACACTTAGGTTGTTTCCATCTCCTGGCTATTGTAAATAGAGCTGCAATGAACATTTTGGTACATGACTCTTTCTGAATTATGGTTTTCTCAGGGTATATGCCCAGTAGTGGGATTGCTTGGTCATATGGTAGTTCTATTTGTAGTTTCTTAAGGAACCTCCATATTGTTCTCCATAGTGGCTGCACCAATTCACATTCCCACCAGCAGTGCAAGAGTGTTCCCTTTTCTCCACACCCTCTCCAGCATTTATTGTTTCTAGATTTCTTGATGATGGCCATTCTGACTGGTGTGAGATGATATCTTATTGTAGTTTTGATTTGTATTTCTCTAATGATTAATGATGTTGAGCATTCTTTCATGTGTTTGTTGGCAGTCTGTATATCTTCTGTGGAGAAATGTCTATTTAGGTCTTCTGCCCATTTTTGGATTGGGTTGTTTGTTTTTTTGTTATTGAGCTGCATGAGCGCTTATAAATTTTGGAGATTAATCCGTTGTCAGTTGCTTCATTTGCAAATATTTTCTCCCATTCTGAGGGTTGTCTTTTGCCTTGTTTATGGTTTCCTTTGCTGTGCAAAAGCTTTTAAGTTTCATTAGGTCCCATTTGTTAATCTTTGTTTTTATTTCCATTTTTCTAGGAGGTGGGTCAAAAAGGATCTTGCTGTGATTTATGTCATAGAGTGTTCTGCCTATGTTTTCCTCTAAGAGTTTGATAGTTTCTGGCCTTACATTTAGGTCTTTAATCCATTTTGAGCTTATTTTTGTGTATGGTGTTAGGGAGTGATCTAATCTCATACTTTTACATGGAGCTGTCTAGTTTTCCCCGCACCACTTATTGAAGAGGCTATCCTTTCTCCACTGTACATTCCTGCCTCATTTATCAAAGATAAGGTGACCATATGTGCGTGGGTTTATCTCTGAGCTTCCTATCCTGTTCCATTGATCTATCTTTCTGTTTTTGTGCCAGTACCATACTGTTTTTTTTATATATCTTTATGGGAGTATAATTGCTTAACAATGGTGTGTTACTTTCTGTGTTATAACAAAATTAATCAGTTATACATATACATATGTTCCCATATCCCCTCCCTCTTGCATCTCCCTCCCACCCTCCCTATCCCACCCCTCCAGGCAGGCACAAAGCACTGAGCTGATCTCCCTGTGTTATGAGGCTGCTTCCCACTAGCTGTCTACCTTACGTTTGGTAGTGTATATATGTACATGCCTCTCTTTCGCTTTGTCACAGCTTACCCTTCCCCCTCCCCATATCCTCAGGTCCATCCTCTAGTAGATCTGTGTCTTTATTTCTCTCTTACCTCTAGGTTCTTCATGACATTTTTTTTTCTTAAATTCCATATATATGTGTTAGCATACGGTATTTGCCTTTCTCTTTCTGACTTACTTCACTCTGTATGGCAGACTCTAGGTCTATCCACCTCATTACAAATAGCTCAATTTCATTTCTTTTTATGGCTGAGTAATATTCCATTGTATATATGTGCCACATCTTCTTTATCCATTCATCCGATGATGGACACTTAGGTTGTTTCCATCTCCTGGCTATTGTAAATAGGGCTGCTATGAACATTTTGGTACATGACTCTTTTTGAATTATGGATTTCTCAGGGTATATGCCCAGTAGTGGGATTTCTGGGTCATATGGTAGTTCTATTTGTAGTTTTTTAAGGAACCTCCATACTGTTCTCCATACTGGCTGTACCAATTCACATTCCCACCAGCAGTGCAAGAGTGTTCCCTTTTTTCCACACCCTCTCCAGCATTTATTTTTTGTAGATTTTTTGATGATGGCCATTCAGACTGGTGTGAGATGATATCTCATTGTAGTTTTGATTTGTATTTCTCTAATGATTAAAGATGTTGAACATTCTTTCATGTTTTTGTTGGCAGTCTGTATATCTTCTGTGGAGAAATGTCTATTTAGGTCTTCTGCCCATTTTTGGATTGGGTTGTTTGTTTTTTTGTTATTGAGCTGCATGAGCGCTTATAAATTTTGGAGATTAATCCGTTGTCAGTTGCTTCATTTGCAAATATTTTCTCCCATTCTGAGGCTTGTCTTTTGTTCTTGTTTATGGTTTCCTTTGCTGTGCAAAAGCTTTTAAGTTTAATTAGGTCCCATTTGTTTATTTTTGTCTTTATTTCCATTTTCTAGGAGGTGGGTCCAAAAGGATCTTGCTGTGATTTATGTCATAGAGTGTTCTGCCTATGTTTTCCTCTAAGAGTTTGATAGTTTCTGGCCTTACATTTAGGTCTTTAATCCATTTTGAGCTTATTTTTGTGTATGGTGTTAGGGAGTGATCTAATCTCATACTTTTACATGGAGCTGTCTAGTTTTCCCAGCACCACTTATTGAAGAGGCTATCCTTTCTCCACTGTACATTCCTGCCTCCTTTATCAAAGATAAGGTGACCATATGTGCGTGGGTTTATCTCTGGGCCTTCTATCCTGTTCCATGGATCTATATTTCTGTTTTTGTGCCAGTACCATACTGTCTTGATTACTGTAGCTTTGTAGTATAGTCTGAAGTCAGGGAGCCTGATTCTTCCAGCTCCGTTTTTCATTCTCAAGATTGCTTGTCTATTCGGGGTCTTTTGTGTTTCCATACAAATTGTGAAATTTTTTGTTCTAGTTCTGTGAAAAATGCCAGTGGTAGTTTGATAGGGATTGCATTGAATCTGTAGATTGCTTTGGGTAGTTGAGTCATTTTCACAATGTTGATTCTTCCAATCCAAGAAAATGGTATGTCTCTCCATCTATTTGTATCATCTTTAATTTCTTTTATCAGTGTCTTATAATTTTCTGCATACAGGGCTTTTCTCTCCTTAAGTAGGTGTATTCCTAGATATTTTATTCTTTTTGTTGCAGTGGTAAATGGGAGTGTTTTCTTGATTTCACTTTCAGATTTTTCATTATTAGTTTATAGGAGTGCCAGAGATTTCTGTGCATTAATTTTTTTATCCAGCTCCTTTACCAAATTTATTGATTAGCTCTAGTAGATTTCTGGTAGCATCTTTAGGATTCTCTGTGTATAGTATCATGTCATCTGCAAACAGTGACAGCTTTACTTCTTTTCCGATTTAGATTCCTTTTATTTCCTTTTCTTCTCTGATTGCTGTGGCTAAAACTTCCAAAACTATGTTGAATAAGAGTGGTGAGAGTGGGCAAGCTTGTCTTGTTCCTGATCTTAGTGGAAATGGTTTCAGTTTTTCATCATTGAGGACGATGTTGGCTGTGGATTTGTCATATATGGTCTTTATTATGTTGAGAAAAGTTCCCTCTATGCCTACTTTTTATAGTGTTTTTATCATAAATTGGTGTTGAATTTTGTTGAAAGCTTTCTCTGCATCTATTGAGATCGTATGGTTTTTCTCCTTCAATTTGTTAATATGGTGTATCACGTTGATTGATTTGCATATATTGAAGGATCCTTGCATTCCTGGAATAAACCCCAGTTGATCATGGTGTATGATCCTTTTAATGTGCTGTTAGGTTCTGTTTGCTAGTATTTTGTTGAGGATTTTTGCATCTATGTTCATCAGTGATATTGGCCTGTAGTTTTCTTTCTTTGTGACATCCTTGTCTGGTTTTGGTATCAAGGTGATGGTGGCCTCATAGAATAAGTTTGGGAGTGTTCCTCCCTCTGCTATATTTTGGAAGAGTTTGAGAAGGATAGCTGTTAGCT
Source organism: Mesoplodon mirus (assembly GCF_964341445.2). Taxonomy (NCBI): domain Eukaryota; kingdom Metazoa; phylum Chordata; class Mammalia; order Artiodactyla; family Ziphiidae; genus Mesoplodon; species Mesoplodon mirus. Next base: position 78,606,580 of record NC_138980.1, read on the forward strand.
CTTCTCTAAATTTTTGATAGAATTTGCCTATGAAGCCGTTTGGTCCTGGGCTTTTGTTTGTTGGAAGATTTTTAATCACAGTTTCAATTTCAGTGCTTGTGATTGGTCTATTCATATTTTCTATTTCTTCCTGATTCAGTCTTGGCAGGTTGTGCTTTTCTAAGAATTTGTCCATTTCTTCCAGGTTGTCCATTTTATTGGCATAGGGTTGTTTGTAGTAATCTCTCATGATCTTTTGTATTTCTGCAGTGTCAGTTGTTGCTTCTCCTTTTTCATTTCTAATTCTATTGATTTGAATCTTCTCCCTTTTTTTCTTGATGAGTCTGGCTAATGGTTTATAAAGTTTGTTTATCTTCTCAAAGAACCAGCTTTTAGTTTTATTGTTCTTTGCTATCATTTCTTTCATTTCTTTTTCATTTATTTCTGATCTGCTTTTTATAATTTCTTTCCTGCTGCTAACTTTGGGGGTTTTGTTCTTTTTTCTCTAATTGCTTTAGGTGCAAGGTCAGGTTGTTTACTCGAGATGTTTCCTGTTTCTTAAGGTGGGATTGTATTGCTGTAAACTTCCCTCTTAGAACTGCTTTTGCTGCATCCTGTAGGTTTTGGGTCATCGTGTCTCCATTGTCATTTGTTTCTAGGTATTTTCTGATTTTCTCTTTGATTTCTTCAGTGATTACTTTGTTATTAACTAGTGCATTGTTTAGCCTCCATGTGTTTTTATTTTTTACAGATCTTTTCCTGTAATTGATATCTAGTCTCATAGTGTTGTGGTCAGAAAAGACACTTGATACAATTTCAATTTTCTTAAATTTACCAGGGCTTGATTTGTGACCCAAGATATGATCTATCCTGGAGAATGTTCCATGAGCACTTGAGAAAAATGTGTATTCTGTTGTTTTTGGATGGAAAGCCCTATAAATGTCATTAAGTCCATCTTGTTTAATGTATCATTTAAAGCTTGTGTTTCCTTATTTATTGTCTGTTTGGATGATCTGTCCATTGGTTAAGTGAGGTGTAGAAGTCCCCTACTATTATTGTGTTACTATCGATTTCCCCTTTTATGGCTGTTAGCCTTTGCCTTATGTATTGAGGTGCTCCTAAGTTGGATGCATAAATATTTACAGTTGTTATATCTTCTTCTTGGATTGATCCCTTGATCATTATGTACTGTCCTTCCTTGTCTCTTATAAGAGTCTTTATTTTAAAGTCTATTTTGTCTGATATGAATATTGTTACTCCAACTTTCTTTTGATTTCTATTTGCATGGAATATCTTTTTCCATCCCCTCACTTTCAGTCTGTATGTGTCCCTAGGTCTGAGGTGGGTCTCTTGTAGACAGCATATATATGGGTCTTGTTTTCATATCCATTGAGCCAGTCTGTGTCATTTGCTTGGAGCCTTTAATCCTTTTACATTTAAGGTAATTATCGATATGTATGTTCCTATTCCCATTTTCTCTAATTATTTTGGGTTTGTTATTGTAGGTCTTTTTCTTCTCTTGTTTTTCTTGCCTAGAGAAGGTCCTTTAGCATTTGTTGTAAAGCTGGTTTGGTGGTGCTGAACTCTCAGTTTTTGCTTGTCTGTAAACGTTTTAATTTCTCCATCAAATCTGAATGAGATCCTTGCTGGGTAGAGTAATCTTGCTTGTATGTTTTTTTTTTGTTTGTTTGTTTGTTTTTTGCGGTACGCGGGCCTCTCACTGCCGTGGCCTCTCCCGCCGCGGAGCACAGGCTCCGGACGCGCAGGCCCAGCGGCCGCGGCTCACGGGCCCAGCCGCTCCGCGGCACGCGGGACCCTCCCGGACCGGGGCACGAACCCACGCCCCCCGCATCGGCAGGCGGACTCCCAACCACCGTGCCACCAGGGAAGCCCTTGCTTGTATGTTTTTCTCCTTCATCAGTTTAATTATGTCCTGCCAGTCCATTCTGGCTTGCAGAGTTTCTGCTGAAAGTTCAGCTGTTAACCTTATGGGGATTCCCTTGTGTGTTATTTGTTGTTTTTCCCTTGCTGCTTTTAATATGTTTTCTTTGCATTTAATTTTTGACAGTTTGATTAACGTGTGTCTGTGTGTTTCTCTTGGATTTATCCTGTATGGGACTCTCTCTGCTTCCTGGACTTGATTAACTATTTCCTTTCCCATATTAGGGAAGTTTTCAACTATAATCTCTTCAAATATTTTCTCAGTCCCTTTCTTTTTCTCTTCTTCTTCTGGAACCCCTATAATTCGAATGTTGGTGCGTTTAATGTTGTCACAGAGGTCTCTGAGACTGTCCTCTGAGACTGTGCTCTGTAGTAGTTATTTCCACTATTTTATCCTCCCGGTCACTTATCCGTTCCTCTGCCTCAGTTATTCTGTTATTGATCCCATCTAGAGTGTTTTTAATTTCATTTATTGTGTTGTTCATCATTGCTTGTTTCATCTCTAGTATTTCTATGTCCTTGTTAAATGTTTCTTGCATTTTCTCTATTCTATTTCCAAGATTTTGGATCATCTTTACTATCGTTATTCTGAATTCTTTCTCAGGTAGTCTGCCTATTTCCTCTTCATTTATTAGGTCTGGTGGGTTTCTGTCTTGCTCCTTCAACTGCTGTGTGTTTTTCTGTCTTCTCATTTTGCTTATCTTACTGTGTTTCGGTTCTCCTTTTTGCAGGCTGCAGGTTCATAGTTCCCGTTGTTCTTGGTGTCTGTCCCCAGTGGCTAAAGTTCTTTCAGTGGGTTGTGTAGGCTTCCTGGTGGAGGGGACTAGTGCCTGTGTTCTGGTGGATGAGGCTGGATCTTGTCTTTCTGGTGGGCAGGTCCACGTCTGGTGGTGTGTTTTGGGGTTTCTGTGGCCTTATTATGATTTTAGGCAGCCTCTCTGCTAATGGGTGGGGTTGTGTTCCTGTCTTGCTAGTTGTTTGGCATAGGGTGTCCAGCACTGTAGCTTGCTGGTTGTTGCGTGAAGCTGGGTGTTGGTGTTGAGATGGAGATCTCTGGGAGATTTTTGCCATTTGATATTATGTGGAGCTGGGAGGTCTCTTGTGGACCAGTGTCCTGAAGTTGGCTCTCCCACCTCAGAGGCACAGCACTGACTCCTGGCTGGAGCACCAAGAGCTTTTCATCCACATGGCTCAGCATAAAAGGCAGAAAAAGTAGGAAGGAAGGAAGAAAAGAAAGAAAGTGGAAAAAATAAAATAAAGTAAGGTAAAATAAAATAAAGTTATTAAAATAAAAAATAATTATTAAGAAAAAATTTTTTTCAAAGAAAAAAACAGGGCTTCCCTGGTGGCGCAGTGGTTGAGAGTCCGCCTGCCGATGCAGGGGACACAGGTTCGTGCCCCGGTCCGGGAAGATCCCACATGCCGTGGAGCGGCTGGGCCCGTGAGCCATGGCCGCTGAGCCTGCGCGTCCGGAGCCTGTGATCCGCAACGGGAGAGGCCACAGCAGTGAGAAGCCCACATATCACAAAAAAACCCCAAAAAACAAAAACAAACAAACAAAAAAACGGACGGATAGAACCCTAGGACAAATGGTGACAGCAAAGCTCTACAGACAAAATCTCACACAGAAGCATACACATACACACTCACAAAAATAGGAAAAGGAGAAAAAATTATAAATCTTGCTCTCAAAGTCCACCTCCTCAATTTGGGATGATTCGTTGTCTATTCAGGTATTCCACAGATGCAGAGTACATCAAGTTGATTGTGGAGCTTTAATCTGCTGCTTCTGAGGCTGCTGGGAGAGATTTCCCTTTCTCTTCTTTGTTCTCACAGCTCCTGGGGCTCAGCTTTGGATTTGGCCCCGCCTCTGTGTGTAGGTCACCAGAGGAAGTCTGTTGTTCGCTCAGACAGGACGGGGTTAAAGGAGCAGCCGCTTAGGGGACTCTGGCTCACTCAGGCCGTTGGGGAGGGAGGGGTACGGAGTGCGGGCCGAGCCTGCGGCAGCAGAGGCCGACATGACGTTGCACCAGCCTGAGGCACGCCATGCGTTCTCCCGGGGAAGTTGTCCCTGGATCACAGGACTCTGGCAGTGGCGGGCTGCACAGGCTCCCCGGAAGGAGGATGTGGACAGTGACCTGCGCTCGCACACAGGCCTCTTGGCGGCGGCAGCAGCAGCCCCAGCGTCCCACGCCCGTCTCTGGGGTCCGCGCTTTCAGCCACGGCTCACGCCCGTCTCTGGAGCTCCTTTAAGCAGCGCTGTTAATCCCCTCTCCTCGCGCACCAGGAAACAAAGAGGGAAGAAAAAGTCTCTTGCCTCTTCAGCAGGTCCAGACTTTTCCCCGGACTCCCTCCCAGCTAGCCGTGGCACACTAACCCCCTTCAGGCTGTGTTCACGCCGCCAACCCCAGTCCTCTCCCTGCGCTCCAACCGAAGCCCGAGCCTCAGCTCCCAGCCCCAGCCCGCCCCGGCGGGTGAGCAGACAAGCCTCTCGGGCTGGTGAGTGCCGGTCGGCACCGATCCTCTGTGTGGGAATCTCTCCGCTTTGCCCTCTGCACCCCTGTGGCTGCGCTCTCCTCCGTGGCTCCGAAGCTCCCCCCCTCCACCCCGTGCAGTCTCCACCCACGAAGGGGCTTCTAATGTATGGAAACCTTTCCTCCTTCACAGCTCCCTGCCACTGGTGCAGGTCCCATCCCTATTCTTTTGTCTCTGTTTATTCTTTTTCTTTTGCCCTACCCAGGTACGTGGGGGAGTTTCTTGCCTTTTGGGAGGTCTGAGGTCCTCTACCAGCATTCAGTAGGTGTTCTGTAGGAGTTGTTCCACGTGTAGATGTATTTCTGGTATATCTGGTCCGCCGTCAGCACAACTGTTGCGGCTTTGGCTTCTGGGGCCCCTCCAGAGCTGGCAGCCTCAGTGAGACTGCCCTCCCCTCGGGCTCCGGGGCAGTTCCCTGGCAGCAGAGGGAAGAGACCCCGAGCCAGGAGTTCCAGCTCTGTGGAAACGTGGGCTCCCTTCTGGGCCGGTATGTTCTGTTTCTATTTCCATTTGTCTCTAGACATTTATTTCTCCTTTAATTTCTTCTTTGATCCATTGGTTGCTCAGAAGAGTGTTCATATCCATGCATTTGTGAATTTTCCCATTTTCTTCCAGTTATTGATCTCTAGTTTCATACCATGGAAGTCAGAGAAGATAGCTGGTGTGATTTATTTCTTCATAAATTTGCTAATGTGGTCTCACACATGATCTATCCCAAAACAATGTTTCATGAGCACTTGAGAAGGATGTGTATTCTGATGCTGTTGGATAGAATGTTCTATACATGTCTCCTAGGTAACTTTGGTCTCTAGTGTTGTTCAGATGCTCTCTTTGCTTATTGACTCACTGTCTGGATGACCTAAGCATTGTTGAGAATGGGGTATTAAACTCCCATTTATGATCAGGAGGTAGTTCTATTTTTAAACTTGGGGGGAACCTCGATAGTGTTTGCCACAGTGCCTTACAGCAATTTGCATTCCCATCAACAGTGCACAGGTGTTCCTTCTCTCCACCTCCTGGCCAACACTTGTTAATTTTTTTCCAGTTTTATTGAGGTAAAATTAACATACACCACTATGTACATTTAAGGTATACACCATTACAATATTTGGACTTACCTATATTGTGAAATGAACACAACAGTAAATTTAGTTAGCATCCCTCATCTCATTAAGAAACAGTTAAGGGGCTTCCCTGGTGGCGCAGTGGTTGAGAGTCTGCCTGCCGATGCAGGGGACACGGGTTCATGCCCCTGTCCTGGAAGATCCCACATGCCGCAGAGCGGCTGGGCCCGTGAGCCATGGCTGCTGAGCCTGCGTGTCCGGAGCCTGTGCTCTGCAACAGGAGAGACCACAACAGTGAGAGGCCTGCGTAACGCAAAAAAAAAAAGAAAAGAAACAATTAAGAAGAGGAAGCAAAAAGAAAAACATATACTGTTTTTTTTCTTATGATAACTCTTTAGGATATACTTTTCTTAACAACTTTTATATATATCACCCAAATGTGTTAACTATAGTTTCCTTCCTTTACATTGTATCCTTAGTACATATTTATCTTATAACCAGAAGTTTGTCCCTTTTGACCACTTTGATCAAGCTTCCCCTTCCCCTAACCCCCGTCTGTGGTTACCACAAATCTCATCTCCTTTTCTATGAGGAGTTTGGCAGTTGCTGTTGTTGTTTTGTGGTTCCATGTATAAGTGAGATCATACAGTATTTCTCTTTCTCTGACTTGTATAATTTAGCATCATGCCCACAAGGTCCATCCATGTTGTTGGAAATGGCAAGATTTTTCTTCCTTTTAAATGGAGTAAAATTCCATTGGTAGATACACTACATCTTCTTTATGCATTCACCCATCCGTGGATGCTTCAGTTGTTCCCTGTCTTGGCTATTACGAATAATGCTGCTGTGAACATGGGGGTGCTGTTGTGAACGGAATCATTTTCTTCATTTCTTCTTCAGATAATCATTGTTAGTGCATGGACGCATTACTGAATGTTGTTTGTTAATTTTGTGTCCTGCCATTTAACTCAGCTGGATGATTAGATCTAAGAATTTTTCGGATTTTCTATATGTAAAATACTGTCATCTACAAATAGAGACAGCTGTCCTTCTTTCCAATTCCAAGGCCTTTTATTTCTGTCTATAGCCTTATTTCTCTGACTAGGACTTCCAATACTGTGTTAAATACAAGTGGTGAGGAAACATCCTTTTCTTGTGCTTGATTTTAGAAGAAAAGCTTTCATCCTTTCACCACTGTGTATGATATTACATATGGAGTTGTCATATAGGGCCTTTATGTTGAGGTGTGTTCCTTCTATACTGAATTTTCCAGAGTTTTTTTTTTTTTAATTTTCTGGAGTTTTTTAAAAATCATGAACAGTTGTTGGATCTTGTCAGTTTTTTTAGATCATATGCTTTTTTTCCCCTTCCATTCTATTAATGTAATATAGCATATTGGCTTATTTTTGTGTATGCAGAACTGTCCTTGTATCCCAGGGATAAATCCCAATGGATCATGGTGAACGACCCTTTTAACGTGCTGCTGAATTCAGTTTGCTCATATTTAAGTAAGCAATTTTCAGCTATATTCATCGGGGATGTTGGCCTGTACATTTCTGGTAGCATCCCTGTCTGGCTTTGGTATCAGTGTAATGCTGGTTTCACAATATGAGTTTGGTAGTGTTCATTGTAAGATTTTTTGGAAGAGTTCAGTTAGAATTTGCATTGAGTCTTCTTTAAATGTTAGTTATAGCTGCTGATGTATAGCTATTCCTGCTGCTGTATTCTTTTTGTTTTTGTTTTTTTTTGGTTACCATTTGCTTGAAATATCTTTTTCCATCTCTTCCCTCACAGTCTCCATATGTCTTTAAAGAAAATATAAATCTCTTATTGGCAGCATATCATTTTACCTAGTTTTTTATCCATTCAGCTACTTAATGTCTTTTGATTGGAGAATTTAATCCATGTACATTTAAAGTCATTATTGATTGGAAAGGACTTACTATTGCCATTTCCTTAATTTTTTATTGCTGTTGTGTAGACTCGTTCCTGGTTTCTTATCCTGTTGACTGTTTTTTTCTGATGTCTTTTGGAATCCGTATGCTTGACCTCTTTATCATGTTCTTTTGTGCAGTTACTATAGGTTTCTCCCTTTTGGTTACAGTGAGTCTTACATAAAATATCTTAAAATTATAACAGCTTATTTTAAACTGGTAACAACTTAACTTTAATAGCATTCCTAAACTTTACACTTTCTCCTCCCCTCCACACTTTAGGTCATTGATGTTACAGTTTACATATTTTTTCTTTTCTGTTAATAACAACAAATTATTGTAGTAATTGTTATTTGAGTTGTGATTATTGAGTTATGGTTATTTTCACTATTTTAACTTTTAAACTAGAGTTTAAGTGCGTTAAGCAGCTCTTTTTCATTGTTACAGAATCTAACTTTGACTATATACTTACCATTTCAGTTAGTTTTACACTACCTTCTTATTTTTTTATGACATTAATTGGCCACCTTTTACTTCTGTTCAGGGAACTCCCTTTAGCATTTCTTGTAAGCAGGTCTAGTGGTGACAAACTCCCTCCACTTATGTTTGTTTGGGAAAGTCTTTATCTTCTTCATTTCTGAAGGACAGTTTTATCAGGTGTAGGATTCTAAGTTGATCAGGTTTTTGAGTTCAGTATTTTGAACATACCATCCCATTGTCTCTAGGCCTGAAATTTTTCTGTTGAGAAATCTGCCTGTTACCTTATGGGGATTCCCTTGTATGTAACTTCTCTCTTTCTCTTGCCATTCTCAAAATTTTCTTTAACTTCTGCCAATTTAATGATAATGTGTTGTAGTGTAGCCTTATTCAGGTTCAACCACTTTGGGGTCCTTTGTGACTCACAGATCTGGATGTCCATTTCTTTCCCCAAGTTTGGGAAGTTTTTGACCATTACTGCTTTAAATATAATTCCTGTCCCTTTCTCTTTTCCTTCTGAAATTTCCTTCTGCCATCATGCAGATATTGTTTCTTTTGATGGTGTCCCATAATTCCTGAAGGTTTTTTTCATTCCTTCCCCCCTCCCAACTCAATAATTTCAATGTCTTGCCTTCTAGATCACTGATTATTCTGCTTGGTCAAGTCTGCTTATGAACCTCTCAATTTAATTGCTCAGTTCAGTTATAGTATTTTCCTGCTCTAAGATTTCTGGATTTTTAAAAAATTTTTATTTATTTATGTTTGGCTGCCTTGGGTCTTTGTTGCTGCACGTGGGCTTTCTTTAGTTGCATTGAGTGGGGGCTACTCTTTGTTGAGGTGTGCAGGCTTCTCATTACAGTGGCTTCTCTTGTTGTGGAGCACGGCCTCTACGTGCACAGGCTTCAGTAATTGTGGCTCGCGGGCTCTAGAGCGCAGGCTCAGTAGTTGTGGCATGTGGGCTTAGTTGCTCCGCGGCATGTGGGATCTTCCCAGACCAGGGCTCAAACCCATGTCCCCTGCATTGGCAGGCGGATTCTTAACCACTGCGCCACCAGGGAAGTCCTGGATTGTTTTTAATGGTTTGCATGTCTTTGTTGAACTTCTCATTTGTTCATGCATTGTTTTCCTAACTTGGTTTAGCTGTCTGTTTTTGTAGTTCACTGAACTTCTTTGAGGGTTAATTTGAATTATTTGTCTGATTGTTCCTAGATCTTCATTTCTTTAGGGTTAACTTTTGGATCTGTATTAGTTTCCTTTGGTGGTGTCATGTTTACCTCCTTTTATGTGATCCTTGATTCCTTACATTGGAATCTGTGCCTTTGAGTAAGTGGTCCTCTCTTCCAGACTTTACAGGTTCCCACTGTCAGAGAAAAGTTAATCTCTGGTCAGCTCATTCTGGGCTGCTGGACATGTCTGCTGGTGATATTCTTGGGCAGGTGGTGCTTGCTATCTTGGTATATTTTTGGGTGTGGCCGCTGCCAAGCTCTGAGGTTCGGGGGGCGGGTGCCACTGGCTGAAAACAGTTGCATAAAACTGCTGGCTTGATTCTCTGCTCAAGTGAGGCTAGAGGATAGGCTCTGCAGTTACCTGGGTTCTCTGGTCAGGCTTACTAGGCAGTCAGGATTGGGTACTATACACAGCAAAGGTGGACCTATGAATTAGCTTCCCTGCTCCGGCAGGATAGCAGGACTGATCTAAGGGCCTGCACAGCTTGTTTTCTGGAGACCCGAATCAGGTGACTATGTACTGAATTCCCTGGTCAGGAGGGGCCAGTGGTTTTATTCTGCAAGAGCCATGGGTTGTGCTCTCTGTGTCAAGCTCCATGGCAAGCATGGCTGTTGGATGGGCTCTACAGCTTCCGTGTGCTCTAGTTAGGTTCCCTTTGGGTAGGCTGAAGGCTGTATTCAGGAATTGGTGGGGCTGCAAATGTTTCCCTGTTGGGGCAGAGCAGGAGACCCAACCGCAAGGCCAGTAAGGCTCTTTGCAGTCTTGACTCAAGTCATCCTGTGCCCCAAGTTCTCTGGCTGAACAGGGCCACTGGATTGCTCTACAGACTGTCAACTCTGCCTACTGATCCTCTACTTGTGTTGCTGGGCTGTGCAGCTTCCAGGCATTCATGCCAGCCTTTCTGGTTAGGCAGGGCCAAGAGCTACACCCAACCTGCCAGCTGGCCTGTGGCTAAGCCCCCCTGCCTGGATTGGGGCAGAACAGGTTCCACAACTATTGAGGCTCTTCATCTGAGGGCCTGAATCAGATAGACATGTACCTTCCAAGTTCCTGGTCAGATTGCTCCACTGACTTGTTTCTGCAGATAAGCAAAGCTGCTCTTGGCACTTGGGCACTGCAGGTATGAACTCAATCTCTCAAGATCTGAATGTTGGTGATTGTAAGCCTCTCCCCCTTCTCCATCACAGTCGTAAGCCTCTCCCCCTTCTCCATCACAGTCAGATTCCCAGTGGTCAAGCCCTGAAGATTCTCCTGCACCCTCCATTGGAGACCAGAATAGCAGCTCCCACAAAGCAACCTACAGTGCTGGGTGTCACCCGCCTCTTTTTTCCATGATAGGCTCACAGCAAGGTGCTACTCCAACCTGGGGGAGGGCCAGTGCAGTGTGTATCCGCTCCTCTTAACCATCTAATGTGGTCTGTCTTGGTCTCTGTGGCACTGGGAGATGCTTAAGCCGCATCCCCATGGCCTGGAATTCCCTCAGTGGTGGCTTGTCCATGAATAGTTGTTAGCTGGTCTTCTTGTGAGACGGAGCAAAGTCAGGAACAACCTATGTTGCTATCTTGGTGACATCACTCTCTCTAAAATACCTTAGTATATGCAGAATGAGTCAGGATTTGTATTACAGCAGTGGTTTTCAAAGTGTGGTCCCTGAAGCAGCCATAAGTACTTTTATAATATTTAAAAACGTATGTGGTCAGTACCTTGCTTGAAGACTAGCTTAACACTAATGACATCTCTGGCTTTTATCCTAAAAATACTAGAAGGTAAACCTAGTTTATGCTTTCTCAATTTTGGGAGTTAGAATAACCAGTTATCACAAATATATTTTCATACCAGCAGCAAAGCCAAAGCAGCCCTCTCAAACTAAAATGAAAAACAAGGCATAAAATAGTTTCCCTTAAACATAATATTGTAAAATTAGAAGTATACTAGGGCAAAGTCCTCATGCCACTATTTGAATTCAGTTAAATTCAAAAAATAATTATAAGTGATTTACCCATAATTTCCTGAAGCAAATATTCAGGACGTTTTGGAAGAGAATGGTTTACCAAGTTATATATTCCATTTGACTTCTATCTCTGTAACTTGTTTGCCAGGATGATCCTGGATAAGCAGCTTAATCTGATTTGGTTATGTCATCTATAAAAATAAGTGCCTACTCCATTGCCTAACTAACAATAGGTACTTATCACATAAATGTTAGCTTCTCTTCCCTTTCTTACTGCTTTAAATCCTTAAAATGAGTTCACTTTATGGATAGTTCCGAAGATTTCCTTCATCCTTAAATTTTTTAATTTCCTTGATAATGACCTTTGCCAATTTTGTTTCTGTTGCCATTTTTTTCCCTCTTCCAGTTAATTCTGAAACAAAGTATAAATTTAACAGGGCTTTTCCTGGGCCCTAAACTGCGTTTTTCTTGTCTCTTGAAAACAATAGCTTGTCTTTTGGCAAATAAATCCCCAAATCAATACCCTACTGTCTTTTGGCATGTATCCCTTCCCCCACCAAAACAAAAGAAAAATCCCTCATCCGCGGATCATAGGCTCAGAATAGCAAAGAGTAACGAGTAAATTTTTTTTTTTTTACAATAAGATACTCCTGCAGGTCAAGGGTAAATTAAACTCCCCACTGGAGAGGTTTCCTTATGAACACAGGCCTTAACTGCCTATTACTGCCAATGTATCCTCTCCCCCAAATATTCTGAGTTCTTTAACCCTGAAGTTAAACTCTGGTATACAGTTGACCCTTGAACAACATGGGTTTGCACTGTGCAGGTCCACTTATACACATATTTTTTTTTCAATAAATAAGCAGAACAGTATTACATAATCAGTGGTTGGTTGATCTCTGATGTGGAATTATGGATATGGAGGGCTAACTGTAAAGTTGTACATGGACTTGAGACTGTACAGAGGGTCAGCTCCCCTAAACCCTCATTGTTCAAGGGTCAACTGTATTTGAATGTTACAGTTCCACTTGAAAGATGGTGTTTGAAGCTGCTATTACATAATTCTTGGCAGCCAGTAGCCAGTTCAGACAAAAAGAAATATGGGTCCTTCTAATATAATATGAATATGATTAGCATTAAAAAAAATCACTTGGGATATAAGTCGAGGTATTTTTTATTTATGACATATTTACATATATACAAAATTGGCTTTATCCAATACATCATCCTGCATAGTATCTTAAAAAACAATACCATATTCTGGGAGTAAAAATCCAAGTTTCTTAGTTTATGTATAACCTAACATCTTTTAGAACACAGAATATTACCAATTTGGCTTCACAGAACACAAATTCCTGTTTAGAATTTTTTCTAGCCAAGGAACAAAGCAAATTCAACAACATCTTAAACTAATTTAGCTGACCCTGAGTATATTACTAATTTGCATAATTTGAATTAATGTATATAATACACTTTCATCTGTACTGTTATCTACTTATATTTATCATACTACCATTTTGTCTATATCCATTCACCTCAATTTTCTACCTCATTAATCCTTGAGAGAAAGAACAAAGAATGGGGAAGTAATAATAAGAGATTCAGAGGAGAAAACTACAGGTATTGGCTCAAACTTTTCCACCCAGAAGTCTGGGGCCCAGCTCTAAGTCCAGGGTTACCTGATAAACTTAATAACAAGACGATATTCATCTGAGTAATCTGAGTGCCTTCTGTCAATTGAGGCTGATGTAAAATTACTCTTCCTGCATTTCTTCCTATTCTCTTTCACAACACTTAATTAAAAAGTATACAAACTGGGCTTCCCTGGTGGCGCAGTGGTTGAGAGTCTGCCTGCCGATGCAGGGGACACGGGTTCGTGCCCCGGTCTGGGAGGATCCCACGTGCCACAGAGCAGCTGGGTCCGTGGGCCATGGCCACTGAGCCTGCGCGTCTGGAGCCTGTGCTCCACAACGGGAGAGGTCACAGCGGTGAGGGGCCCGCGTACCGCAAAAAAAAAAAAAAAAAAAAAAAAAAAGTATACAAACTTATCAAATTCAGTAAGTAGTTCTGGGAGCACTTCAAAAGAAAAAACAAATAACACAAATATGACCAAAATAGTAGTGGCAAAGAACTGTGTTAAAGACAGGTTTTCCCAAGATGCTTGAGGGTAAAAGTCCCCAGCTCAACTCTCCCTAAAAAATGCTAGTGCAAGAATTATAAGGAAACAAGCAAGAAAAGAACAGGGCAGCTGGATGACTGGTGAAGGGAGCTGTGGCCTTAGGTTGATGACCAGCATATCTCATGCCAAAATACCAACAGTAAAAGACCTCCTGGCTCACACTGCCCTGGTGTGTGAGAGGTAATGAGTTACTTTTCTTGCCCCTTGTACAAGAGGGAAATCCAAGAATAAAAAAGTAAACAAGAGGCTGGGAAAGTTGACTGTGGAGTCAGTCATGCACTGATGGCTTTCAAAGATAACTCTAGGCCAAAAAAGGAATAAGGGGCCAGAACGAGCTCATGTATTTTTCTTTTCCATCTGCCCTTCCCTAGTCCTCACCCACTTGCAAAGAGCAGAGGGTGCAAATTACCAGGTGCAGGGAAATCATCTGCACCCAAACCACAGAATAACTCTGCCATTGCTGTTTGGGGTTTCGAAGAAAACTGTCCTCTAATGGGATGTCAATGTTAATGATTCTATGAAAACCACCCTCAAAAACATCAACTAAGATATTTGAGACTTCATAAAATAAAAAGAAAATTTTATCTTTAGGATCTGTAAAATTTCCCTATAATAGGGAAAAAAGCAGAAATATGAACTACAGACATATGTTCCTTCATTCCTAACAGTGATGTGTCATCAGGCCAATGCTATGATAAAGGGTAGCTTTTTAAAATAAAGGATAAAAACAAATGGTAGAGAAAGGCTTCTCTTATTCACGAAAGACGGAGAAAACATAGACGAAGTGTTCCATAAATACCAATAAAAAGGGAAAATAAGTATTCCTGTGTCCCTATTATGCTATAGCAACTGGCTACATCTCTCTTCTTTCTCTCATTACTTTTAATGACACAGAAGTCTGAATTGCACTGAATGACAACTATACAGTGCATAGAAATTAACACATAACACAGATGGAAAATTAGTACTTAATCTTCTCATCCTCAGGTAAAAAAAATAGCAGAAATCAAACAAGTACTTGAAATGATATTAATACAAAGCAAACATTACATGTAATGACAGCACAGGCTAACTGCTTCAATACCTTAAAAGATTTTATAAGATTGTGCTGATTCTTTTATACCTAAAGAATTATATAGAAGAGTAAATAAAAATTAAATTACGTTTATGTAAGAAACTATCTTCAAAAAGTTATTTGAACTTTCATATACAGAGTTCAAAAGTATATGATGAACTATTTATTTTTGATTTGTATAAATCCCAAAATGGTAAAATATATTATCTGGGGGAAAAAAAAGCTTTCATTAAATACAAACATAATTGACTAAATAAACCAGGTTCACTATAAAATAGTTTCTTGGAAAACTTTCATAAAAAGTAAAGGCAGAATGGCACGAAGTTAGAAAAGCAGTGTTTAAGGCAAACTAAATAAGTAACCTTAAAGTAAGTCATATGATCCCATAAACAACAATGTAACTTCCTCTCAAAAATTTCTCTATTACAGTTGGAGAAATGAATTAAAGCAAAAATAATGGCTGTTGTCAGAGTTTACTTGGAAGCACTGAATACCATTATGCAAAAAAACCCAAATGCTTCTAATTTAAATATGCTTGACTCATTTGCCACTTAGTTGTCATAGAGCAATGAAAAAAATAAAATGCATTATCCCAGTGTTCATCGTACAGTATGAATGTGAAATGCTGAAACATTAAAAAAAAAAATTTTTTTTTCAGGTTATGCGCATAACATAACCAAAAAGAAAATGATCGATTCTGTTACTCCGGCCTATGTTAAAAATATGCATAGACAAGTGCACCATCTCCCTACAAATAAGTGTCTTAGAGTCTCTTGTTGAGCACATGGCTTAGCATCAGACCTGTGATCACATGGACACACGAAAAGCTTCCAAGACGGACAGGGAAGAGATTAATCATGAATTAAAAGAAACAATGCTTTTAAACAGTGTTCAGTAAACATGTTCTTTAGTCAACTATTTCTTAAAAAACAAAATAATCAAGTACATATCATTAAGTTAAATATCTTAGCACATGAATTTGCACCTTATAAATTTGGTGTATCAAACTGTCCTATAAAAATATTTATATATTTTTTGAGAACTATGGTACGTGCAATTATATAATCAGAAAAAAGGATCTGTTTCTTTTCATCTACTGGAATGACACCATGCCTTTCTAAGAAAAAAACTGCAGCCTACAGGAAAATGATCAAAACAGCTGGACTGACTGAAGTTGTCCAGTTTAAGAAGGGACTGTCTCTTCTCCACCAGCAGCTCAAAGTTAGCAAGTGTCAGTATCCCAGACCAGCCTTCTCACATGGTCCTGGGGGACAGGCGCTGTTTATACATGCCTGCTACTGCTTTGGCTGCACTGTAGATCATCTGCCGACGAGACATGCCAGTGAAAGTCACATGCCAATCAGTCCGGCTGACATTGAGTAAGCTCTTCTCCAGGACTTCGCCCACTGTCACCAAAAGGCCCGACCACCTCAGACTGTAGTCCTGGGGAGTTAGACTTTGAGCCTAAGGAAAAAAGAAATCGATATTTTAATACATTAAAAAACATCATTGGAAGTAGTTATGTCATAAGTGACATTTCAAAGTCTCTCAGGTTACTTCTCATAGAGATTATGACAGACCCTGAGAAACACAGCTATGCTGCCGAATGTATGAAGTTACAAGGCTACAAAAAAAAAAAACAGTATTGCACACATGGACTTGATTTACAATGTCCACACTAAGCTCATTTTGTTGTTTAAATACAATCTAAGTCTTTTTTTTTTTTGCGGTACGCAGGCCTCTCACTGTTGTGGCCTCTCCCGTTGTGCAGCACAGGCTCCGGACGCGCAGGCTCAGCGGCCATGGCTCACAGGCCCAGCCGCTCCACGGCATGTGGGATCTTCCCGGACCGGGGCACGAACCCGTGTCCCCTGCACCGGCAGGCAGACTCTCAACCACTGCGCCACCAGGGAAGCCCTACAATCTAAGTCTTAAAGCTAATGACTCTATCTAACGGAGCTCGGTGTCAGAGGGCCTAAGTGTCAGTTCTATATTCAGTGTCACTTTAGGTTAATAATAAGATTAGTGCTAAAATAGAAATGTTACTTTTATCTTTTTACAGTAATAAAATTCCTATCAGAGAGATAATACTGTATATTAAGGCTTCAACCCTATCAGAAAAAAATTGTTAAATTAATTTGCAGAAGAGTATTCCTGGAAACTTCATTTATGTGTGAATAAGTTAGTACCAATATATATCAAATAACATCCAGTCCAGGAGAGAGCATCAACCACTGTTCCATCACTTGTACTTGACCCAGCCTATATCTGCTCCATGGAAATCATTTATTCACCTACATAGGAATGAAAAAATAAACTCACTGCCTGATATCCAAGAATGATATAGTTTTTTGGCTTTAGGGTGGTAAGTATAGTCCAGAGGAGTATATCCATATGTAGAAAGGATCCATGCAGTGATTCCCAAATGTGCTATATATTACAATCACCTGAGATGCATTTTTTTTTTAACAAAACCAGTTTTCATGCTCCACCTAAGACCAATGAATTGGAAACTCACAGATGGTTCCAAGAGAAAGAGCACAATACTTATAAAATAGTTTCCGACAAAATTTGCTGTGGACAGCCCAGCAGCTGGGGAGCCTGCTCTGTCTTCCCTTCCGCAGGGTACACTGCACTATCAGTATTCTACTATGTTTCAAAGAGAGACAGTAGATAAACCACTATGGTCCTCAGAACTGTGTTTCTCAAATGCACTGTGCACATGAAGCATCTGGGGAACTTCTAAAGTTGCAGATCCTAATTCCATAGCCTTAGGTTAGGGCCCAAGAGTACTTTTTTTTTAAGACTAAATGGGCAATGCACAAATCCTTTTTTTCCAGTTTTGAGATAAAATTGACATATATCACTATTTAAGTTTAAGATGTACACCACAATGGTTTCACTTACATTTATTGTGAAATGATTACCATGATAATCACCCCATATTTAGATACAATAAAAAGAAGCAAAAAAAGAAAACCTTTTTTCTTTATGACAAGACCTCTTAGGATCTACTCTCTTAACAGCTTTCATATATATCATACAACAGTGTTAACTACAGTCACCATCCTATACGTTGTATCCTCAGTACTTATTTCTCCCGTAACTGGAAGTTTGTACCCTATGACCACCTTTCTCCTACCACCCTTCCTCAAGCGTGCATTTTTAACAAGTTCCCAGGTGATGATTATGATGCTAGACCTAGGATCATACTTTTGAGGATCAAAATACTTGACGTTATCAGCAAACATCCAGAAACTGGGTTTTTAATTGGGGGAGGAGGGATCATTTATATTTGTTTAACCAGCATAAACTGTATAAAAATTTTTCCTGATTTTCACGAATATATTGATACATGCTGATTATAATCCCCTTAAGGGCTGATTTCTAGTCTCTTAAATTCTCTTAAAAAATTTCAACTACAAGGGAACACAGAATTGAACATCTTGCAGTGGATAAAACAAGAAACAGCGTAGAACTGAAGAGCAAGGATAAGAGGAAGGAATCTCAATACCTATACTTTTGTATCTCAACTTTGTACCTTGTGAAAGAAATGAAATGACAGCAAAAATGGCAAAACAAAAAGCAAACGACACTCTTTGAATACCACTGTTCACAGTTAACCACATTAAGAGCCTGTGTGTACTTTTCCAGGTCTTTTTTTCCTATTCATTTATATACATTTTAAAGTATATATGGGTATATGTGTGTGTATATATATGGATACTACATGTAGTTTATTTTCACTTAGCAATGTCATAGACAAATTTGAATATTAGTATATACAGTATATATACTTTTGATGCTTTGTTCCTTGAGCATAATGTCTGTTTCTTTCCAATATATATTTTTAAAAACAGAATAAAAATTGTCCTTGCAGTGATCAGACATCTAGCAAAAGGGTCACCAACATTTTCTGAAAAGGGCCACATAGTAAATATCTTAGGCTTTGTGGGCCAGAGAGTCTCTATAGCAACTACTCAATTCTCCTGCTGTAGCAAAAAAGCAGCTGTAAATAGTATGTAAACAAACGGGCCCAGGTATGTTCTTTACAAAAAAAAACTTCTTTACAAAAACAGGGGTCAGGCCAGATTTGGCTGTAAGACTTTTTTCTTTTCTTTTTTTTTTTTTTTGTGCTAGTCCCTGATTTCAAGCAATGTAAGAATGACAGTGATAGAAGCAGCCTTACAATTTTACAAGGTTCCTAATGTTTTACCATTAGATCTGATTTTTGCTTTGACTTTCCAGTATACACATACCCTTCTAATCCTAATTAGCTAAGAGTTATTCACAGTTATAATTTCTTTTTTTTCTTTTTAATTTTTATTGGAGTGTAATTGATTTACAATGTTGTTAGTTTCAGGTGTACAGCAAAGTGAATCAGTTATACATGTATCCACTCTTTTTTAGATTCCTTTCCATTATAGGCCATTAGAGAGTACTGAATAGAGTTCCCTGTGGTATACAGTAGGTTCTTATTAGTTATCTATTTCATATGTAGTAGTGTTTATATGTCAATCCCAATCTCCCAATTTATCCCTTCCCCCCTACCCCCACCTTGGTAACCATAAGTTTGTTTTCTACATCTGTGACTCTGTTTCTGTTGTAAATAAGTTCATTTGTACCCTTTTTGTATATTCCACATATAAGCTATATCATATGATATTTTTCTTTCTCTGTCTTACTTAGTATGACAATCTCTGGGTCCAGCCATGTTGCTGCAAATGGCATTATTTTGTCATTTTTTATGGCTGCATAATATTCCATTGTATACATGCACCATATCTTCTTTATCCATTCATCTATCGATGGACACTTAGGTTGCTTCCATGTCCTGGCTATTATAAAAGGTGCTGCAATGAACATTGAGGTGCATGTATCTTTTCAAATTATGGTTTGCTTCTGGATGTATGCCTAAGAGTGGATTTCTGGATCATATAGTAGCTCTATTTTTAGTTTTTTAAGGAACCTCCACACTATTCTCCATGTGGCTGTAATAATTTACATTCCCACCAACAGTGTAGGAGGGTTCCCTTTTCTCCACACCTGCTCCAGCATTTATTATTTGCAAACTTTTTGATGATGGCCATTCTGACCGGTGTGAGTTGGAACCTCACTGTAGTTTTGATTTGCATCTCTCTAATGATTAATGATGTTGAGCATCTTTTCATGTGCTTTTTAGCCATCTGTACGTCTTCTTTGTAGAAATGTCTATTTGGGTCTTCTGCCCATTTTTTTGATTGGGTTGTTTTTTTTATATTGAGCTGCATGAGCTGTCTGTATATTTTGGAGATTAATCCCTTGTCAGCTGCTTCATTTACAAATACCTTCTCCCATTCTGAGGGCTGTCTTTTCATTTGTTTATGGTTTCCTTTGCTGTGCAAAAGCTTTTAAGTTTAATTAGGTCCCATTTGTTTATTTTTGATTTTATTTCCATTACTCTAGGAGGTGGACTTAAAAAGATCTTGTTGTGATTTATGTCAAAGAGTGTTCTGCCTGTTTTCCTCTAAGAGTTTTATAGTATACGGTCTTATATTTAGGTCTTTAATCCATTTTGAGTTTATTTTTGTGTATGGTGTTAGAGAATGTTCTAACTTTATTCTTTGACATGTAGCTGTCCAGTTTTCCCAGCACCACTTATTAAAGAGACTGTCTTTTCTCCATCCTTGCCTCCTTTGTCATAGATCAGTTGACCACAGGTGCATGGGTTTATCTCTGGGCTTTCTATCCTGTTCCATTGATCTATATTTCTGTTTTTGTGCCAGTACCATACTGTCTTGATTACTGTACCTTTGTAGTATAGTCTGAAGTCAGAAAGCCTGATTCCTCCACCTCCATTTTTCTTTCTCGAGATTGCTTTGGCTATTTGGGGTCTTTCGTGTTTCCACACAAATTGTAAAATTTTTTGTTCTAATTCTGTGAAAAATGCCATTGGTAATTTGATAGGGATTATATTAAATCTGTAGATTGCTTTGGGTAGTAGAGTCATTTTCACAATATTGATTCTTCCAATCCAAGAACATGGTATATCTCTCCACCTGTTTGTGTAATCTTTGATTTCTTTCATCAGTATCTTATAGTTTTCTGAGTACAGGTCTTTTATGTCATTAGGTAGGTTTATTCCTAGGTATTTTATTCTTTTTGATGTGATGATAAATGGGGTTGTTTCCTTAATTTCTCTTTCTGACCTTTCATTGTTAGTGTATAGGAATACAAGAGATTTCTGTGTATTAATTTTGTATCCTGCATCTTTACCAAATTCATTAACTAGCTCTAGTAGTTTTCTGGTAGCATCTTTAGGATTTTGTATGAATATAGTATCATGTCGTCATCTGCAAAAAGTGACAGTTTTAATTCTTCTTTTCCAATTTGGATTCCTTTTATTTCTTTTACTTCTCTGATTGCTGTGGCTAGGACTTCCAAAACTATGTTGAATAACAGTCGTGAGGATGGACATCCTTGTCTTGTTCCTGATCGTAGAGGAAATGCTTTCAGTTTTTCACCGTTGAGAATGATGTTTGCTGTGGGTTTGTTGCATATGGCCTTTATTATGTTGAGGTAGGTTCCCTCTATGCCTACTTTCTGGAGTTTTTATCATAAGCAGGTGTTAAATTTTGTCAAAAGCTTTTTCTGCATCTATTGAGATGATCATATGTTTTTTATTCTTCAGCTTGTTAATGTGGTGTATCACACTGATTTGTGGAAATTGAAAAAACCTTGCATCCCTGAATAAATCCCACTTGATCATGGTGTATGATCCTTTTAATGTGTTGTTCAATTCTGTTTCCTAGTATTTTGTTTAGGATATTTGCATCTATGTTCATCACTGATATTGACCTGTAATTTTCTTTTTTTGTGATAACTTTGTCTGGTCAGAGGGTAGATGTCAACTCTTCTCTGAATGTTTGATAGAATTCACCTGTGAAGCCATCTGGTCCTGGCCTTTTGTTTGCTGTTAGATTTTTAATCACAGTTTCAATTTCAGTACTTGTGAGTCATATTTTCTGTTTCTTCCTGGTTCAGTCTTGGAAGGTTATACCTTTCTTATCTGTCCATTTTTTCTAGGTTGTCCATTTTATTGGCCTAGAGTTGCTTGTAGTAATCTCTCATGATCTTTTGTATTTCTGCAGTGTCAGTTGTTACTTCTCCTTTTTCATTTCTAAATCTATTGACTTGAGTCTTCTCCCTTTTTTTCTTGATGAGTCTGCCTAAAGATTTATCAATTTTGTTTATCTTTTCAAAGAACCAGCTTTTAGTTTCATTGATCTTTTCTATTTTTTCTTCATCTCTATTTTATTGGGTTGGCCAAAAAGTTCATTCAGTTTTGAGTAAAAATAAAAGACACATTTTTTCATTTTCACCAAGAATTTTATTGAACAATGTATTTACTAATTGAATGAACTTTTTGGCCAACCAAATATTTATTTTTGCTCTGATCTTTATGATTTATTTCCTTTTGCTAATTTAGGGTTTTTTTTTGTTTTTTTTTTTTTGCTGCTGTTGTTCTTTCTCTAGTTGCCCAACAAGGTGGAAATTTTAAAAAGTTATGAAGACATAGGTGAATAAAGTAAATTTTGATTGGGATGAAACAGAGGAAACAGGAGATTCACAAAACTTATCCCAGCAGGGTAGAAATCTTCAGATGACCATTAAGAAACAGGATGAATAAAACAGACATAGGTGGGATTAAAACAGAGGTTTTAACACAGCACTACCAAAGGTTGAGTGGGACTCCCTGCTGGTTCCCCAACATTGAAGGGCCCCAAATAAGTCTGCTGTATTTATCCTAGTTAGGAGAAATTTTGAAAGTCTGAAGGTAGAAATGACAATGAGAAATTTAAGCAGCAATCAATTGGGGCAGTGACTAGGCAGATTAACCAAGATAAAGACTGACAAATGGGCCAAAACCCCTTGGCTCAATCCCTAGTTGGGCACCCAGAGACTTTTGTACAAGTGAGTAAAATGGTCAGGAGTGGAGAAGAGAAGTTTCCAGGAGTAGAAACAGGAGTCCCTTGAGCTGTGTTACCAAAGTCCACTAGTGAAGGCCTGATGTGTGCTACAATTAGACTGAAAGAAAGTAAAAATGTAATGGTTGATAGGATTATGAAAGTTGAATGTTTAAGCAGGTATAACATAAAGAAGTGTGTCTCCTTTACCTGGATGGATATTTGGCTGGGGGACACTTCCCCTACCTAGTATTACAAAACCAAAACCCACTGATGAAGCCTCAATGGGGGCTACAGTGAGGAACATAAGTGATGATAAGTTTGTAGGAGACTTGGTGTGTTTGAACTGGTTTCACGTGAAGTGACTTTTTTTTTCACCTGATTATATTTTGGGGATGGACACTGTATCTCACTGGAGAATGTTTCCCTTATCTAGTATTGTAAAACAGAAGAGATGGAAAGCCACCCTTCAGGCATTATTAACTGGACATGCAGTTAATGTCCTGCAGTGTGGAATAGAAGTTGGAGTGCTGGTAGGGACAAAATGCTCTGCACCACAGCCCTATGTGGAACGTAGACTGAGGCTTACGGCAAAAATCTGTGAG
Organism: Mesoplodon mirus; assembly: GCF_964341445.2. Taxonomy (NCBI): domain Eukaryota; kingdom Metazoa; phylum Chordata; class Mammalia; order Artiodactyla; family Ziphiidae; genus Mesoplodon; species Mesoplodon mirus. Next base: position 78,629,493 of record NC_138980.1, read on the forward strand.
TGCCTCCCAGCAATGACTACCTGAACTTTGAACTAGAGAATTTCCATTTGAGGGGTGTTTACTACCTAGCCACTGGACATTATTAATTGAAGCTACTCATATGACTAAAGGACATAAAATGATATTGAAATGTGAAATACCCGAAATGTCTAGGATGATGGAGAAACACCCTAATAGGGATGGCAGTGTCCGGACGAGTTCCACCATAATGGAAACGGTTTATACAGGATCATGCTGTCTGGAGAATACAGGGAGGAGACTAACAAGCTCAGTGTCTCTTTTCCTCTAGGACAGATTTTGGAGTCACCTGAGAAGCTGCCGGAACCGACTGCCATGTAGACAGTGCCCTATGAACAGCTCTTAACTGAACAACCAAGAGCTGCTTGGTTTATGGGTAGCAGTTCCAAGGTGGATGGATAACATACTATTTGGAAGTCCACTGCTCTGACTGAGGAAGGTAATAACAAATCAGACGGGCAAGGCTGAACTGCATACTGTTTTCCCGGCAGTGATGAAAGAATTGAACAGTGATATAGTCTCCTATCTTCTGGTTTTTACTGAGTCATGGGCAATGGTCAATGGCCTGGCCATATGGTCAGGGAGGAGGGCAATGGAAACCTGGCCTATTAAAAGGATGCCCATATGGGACCCACAACCCTGTGGAAATCACTGTGGGAACTGGAGGGATGCATTAAAGTAGAACATGTTGATGCCCATCAGAACTCCTTTCTAGGCTTGGAAGGTGAATGCAATCAACAAGCAGATATCCCCCTGCTCGCTCTCAAGACGGCCACCTGGGTCCATGAAGTGAGTAAATATGGGGTTAGTGCAGCAATGCAGAGATGGGCTGAATCTAGACACATTCTTCCTGTACACTCTGAGGCACAAAATGCCAATAAAAACTGTTCTGTCGACCAGCAAAAAAGACAGACTGCAGATGGCTATGTGGCAGATTTCCTGTTAGGAAGGCCCTGAACATAGCTAGCAAGTTAGTTGGTAGCCTCGGGGGACTACAAACGGTTCTTCACAGGTAGAGACAGTGACTCTAGGCGGGGCTTTTCTTACCCAGTGATAGAGGCAAATGCTCAGTTACAGTTTCTGGTTCAGCACACTATGTTTTTTTTTTTGTTTTTTTTTTAAACACCTTTATTTTAACCATGTTTTAAATCTTTGTTACAATTCCTAAGGGCCTATAGGGCAAGATGTGCCTTCACTCCATCTGGAAAAATGGGGCTAACAGTGATTGCTGCTATATGGGCTGGTGGTAAAGACAGCCCACCTGTTCTGCACCTATGTAACCTTAACTTATCTGAATAGAAGTGGATGAGGGGGAGGCACCTGCTAGACTAATACTGCTGTCTGTAATCTAGACCAGCACAGTCGCTGAACCTAATGTCCCTTCCAAAGGTGGAAAAGTTTGGGTATGAATGGAGAAAAGGAAAAAAGGAAAAAAAAAAAAAGGCTCAGAGCAAGAGATGATACCGTCTCTTAGCTCTATTATACCACATGCCTGAAAGGGTGAAGCCATATACTGTATCTCTGACACCCCTCCTGCTGTTTTTTTAAATTGAAGTATAGTTGGTTTACAATGTTGGGTTAGTTTCAGGTATACAGCAAAATGATTCATTTATACATATGTATGTACAGATCTATTTTTCGGATTCTTTTTCATTATAGACTACTACAAGATATTGAATACTGTATGGCACAGGAAACTGTAAGTCCTTGTTATCTACTTTTTATATAGTAGTGTGTATCTGTTAACCCTAAACCCCTGATTTATCTCCTTGCCCCACCCCCCCCACTATCCCCTTTGGTAACCAAAAGTTTGCTTTCTATGTCTCTGAGTCTATTTCTGTTTTCTAAGTAAGTTCATTTGTACCATTTGTTTTTTACATAGAAGTGATATGTATTTGTCTTTCTCTGACTTACTTCACTTAGTATGATAATCTCTAGATCCATCCATGTTGCTTCAAAATGACATTATTTCATTCTTTTTAATGGCTGAGTAATATTCCATTGTATATATGTACACCACATCTTCTTTATCCAGTCATCTGTTGATGAACATTTAGGTTGATTCCATGTCTTGGCAATTGTAAATAGTGCTGCTGTGAACATAGGGGTGCATGTATCTTTTCAAATTAGAGTTTTTGTCTTTTCTAGGTATATGCCCAGGAGTTGGATTGCAGGATCATATGGTAGCTCTATTTTTAGTTTTTCATGGACCCTCTATACTGTTCTCCATAATGGCTGTACCAATTTACATTCCCACCAACAATGCAGGAGAGTTCCCTTTTCTCTACACTCTCTCCAGCATTTATTATTTGTATACTTCTTGATGATGGGCATTCTGACTGGTGGGAGGTGATAACCTCATTGTGGTTTTGATTTGCATTTCTCTAATAATTATTGATGTTGAGCATCTTTTCATGTGCCTGTTGGTCATCTGTATGTCGTCTTTGAAGAAATGTCTCTTTGGGTCTTCTGCCCATTTTTTGATTGGGTTTTTTTTTGTGGTAGAGTTTTATGAGCTGTTTGTATATTTTGGAGATTAATCCCTGTTGGTTGCTTCCTTTGCAAATATTTTCTCCCACTCTGCAGGTTGTCTTTTCATTTTGTTCATGGTTTCCTTTGCTGTGCAAAAGCTTTTAAGTTTAATTAGGTCCCATTTGTTTATTTTTGGTTTTATTTCCATTACTCTGGGAGACGGATCCAAAAAAATATTGCTGTGATTTATGTCAAAGAGTATTCTGCCTATGTGTTCCTCTAAGAGTTTTATAGTATCCAGTGTTACATTTAGATCTTTAATCCACTTTTGAGTTTATTTTTGTACATGGTGTTAGAGAATGTTCGAATTTCGTTCTTTTACATGTAGCTGTCTACTCTTTCCAGCACCACTTATTGAAGACACTATCTTTTCTCCATTGTATATCCTTACCTCCTTTGCTGTAGATAAACTGACACACCTGTGGTCAATTAATTTCCAGACTTTCTATCCTGTTACATTAAATCTATGTTTTGATGACTAGCTTTGTGGCATAGTCTGAAGTCAGGGAGTGTGATTCCTCCAGCTTCATTCTTCTTAAGATTGTTTTGGCTATTAGGGGTCTTTTGTGTTTCCAGCCAAATTTTAAAACTATTTGTTGTAGTTCTGTGAAAAATACAATTGCTAATTTGATAGGGATTGCACTGAATCTGTAGATTGCCTTAGGTAGTATGGTCATTTTAACAATATTGATTCTTCTACATGGTATCTTTCCATTTGTTTGTGTCATCTTCAATTTCTTTCATCAGTCTTAAAACAGTTTTTGGAGTACAGGTCTTATGCCTCCTTACATAGGTTGATCCCTAGGTATCTTATTCATTTTGATGTGAATGGTAAATGGGATTGTTTCATTAATTTCTTCCTTAATTTCTCTTTCTGAGAACTTAAGAAAACAATTTCCACTCCTGCTTTTGAAATCTGCAAACCCATGTGCCCTCATGCTCGGAGACATTCTCATGATATGACAATGTACTAAATAGTTAATGAGAAACTGGGATGCCAGTAATGTGCCAGTATCATTTATCATTTATGAATGTTTTACTATAAGGGATCCATGTTCAAAGACCAGGGAGTGGATTGTGATATTTTGATTTATAAAATATTTATCTGGTCTTCAACATTGGTTTCTGGCACAGAGCTCCTAGGAACTTGGCTGGTTGCCAAGGGAAGAGGGTTGGAAATTTCAGTCCTATTTATTCCTCCCCCGCAGGCCCCCTGCACCTCTGAAGAGGGGACTGGAGGTTTGAATCAATCACCAATAGCCAATGATTTAATCATCATGCCCATCTAATGAGGCCTCCATAAAAACCTAAAAAGGATAGGGTTTAGACAGTTTCTTGGTTGGTGAAGGTGTGGAGATTTGGAGAGAGTGGAGCACTAGGAGAGGGTATGGAAGCTCCACCTCCTTTCTCCATAGCTTGCCCTATGCATCTCTTCCATCTGGCTGCTGTGGACTTATATCCTTTTATAATAAACCTGTGATCTAGGGTGAAGTGGGTTTCCTGCATTCTGTGAGCTACTCTAGCAAATTAATCAAACCCAAAGAGCAGGTTATGAGAATCTCTGATTTCCTCTGATATATACAGCCAGTCAGTCAGAAGTTCAGGTAACAACCTGGACTTGTGATTGATAGGTGTCTGGAAAGGAGGGGTGCAGGCAGTCTTGTAGGACTGAGCCCTTAACCTGTGGGATCTGACACTATTTCTAGGCAGAAAGGTGTCAGAATTGAGTTGATAGGAGAACTGCTAGGTGGCATGGGGGAAACTATCCACACACACACTGGAATTCATTTCAGAACCCTTTTTAATGTTCTAATAAATACATTTCAAACTTTTATTAGTTTTACCATTTACTTCTTAAGTGATACTGACTGTATTATAATTTATTTTTTGGTTAGGTTACAAGCTAGTCTCACAGAATAAAATGGAAAACTTTCTACCTCTATGCATGAGAATCATGTATTCTTTGAATACCTTGTAGACCTCATACCACCATTAAAACAGTGATGTTTTTGGAGCTAGATGAAACTCTTGCATCAAAAGGCTTCACTAAGATAATTAGGTTAAATCTTATGAAACTGCCAAAATTTGACTGGTTTTGACTTCAATGAGCAATTCTGTATGGTTCAACCTAATGGTTATAAACTGCCATTGTTGATTCAAGAATATTTTCCTAGAAAATCAACCGTTTTCTGTAATTTTTCTAAATTATTGTATAACAGCGTACAATCTTCTAATCACCTTCACATTGGAGTGAGTTTAACAGTACCATGTATAAAATTGTTTTCTTCAACTTCTGAAGAGAAATTTTGGTAAAATTATGGTATAAGTAAGTAAAGGTTCAATAAACTTAAAAATTCCAAGCATAAATTCTTATTCCCCATCTAACCTGTAAACCCCTAAGAAGGCCACAGGTTGCTTTCAGGGGCTCTGTAAACATGTGAGCCAAATTTATATGCGAGTGCATACAGCATACATGCATGCTCTTGGGGGAGAACCCAGTAGCTTTAGCAAATTCTCAAATACCTAAAGTCCCAAATAACTTTAGAGAGTTTTGAAATGACATTTAACAAGGTACATACATAAAAATGTGATGGAAATTCTATTAAATGGAAGACAGGAAAAATACCATTTCAGAGTACAAAGATTCCAAGGTAAATAAACTTACATTCTATTTCATTTAAGAAAGAATTAAAAGTACATAAAAATATAGAAGGAATGAAAACCATTTTATATTAATGCTAACATTCTTCTGCTAACTATGTGGCTAGGTAAACATTTTTCAACAAACCGAAAAGACATGTGACTTTCATCCAAGGTTTGTAAACTTCTAAATGTGTTTCTACATGTTTTTACAGATGAACAAACAACTAAAGAGGAAGATGAGGACAAAGAAAAAAGAACTAGAGTAACAGCGGAAAATAAAATGTGAGATAAAGGAGACAGTTAATGAAAGGTGAACATAAAATAGGTAAATTTTTTTCTGATCCCAAGGTAGTGAACACAATCATAAAAAGAGCAATGAGAAACAATGAGAAAAAGAGCATTAACCATGTAATGGCTTACCTTGACAAAGACCACTGGAAAACAAAAGTAGGGAGGTACTGAAACAACATGGAAGGAATAGAAAATTGAAAGGCAAAGAGAAAAGGCTAAAAGGAAAAAGAGTGAAGCAAAATCAAGAATATACCATATTTCCAATGAAAAATCTTATTTTGAAAACAGTATTTCAGGTTTCTCTGAAGCATAATGAAAAAGAAAAGGATAAAACTAACCTGTTGTACAAATTCCAAGGGTACTGGTGTGGCTTGTGTAAATGCTTCTAGATGAATACCATGCACAGGGTCTTCAACTATCAGACAGCCAATATCAAACCATCTGCAACAGAATGTATGAGTTTCACGTTGTGTATGTGCTAAATGAGTTATGGTACTCATAGATAAATAGATAGATAGAATAGATAAAGTACTAACATTCAGATAAAACATTACCAGATTGATTACAAAAATATTTCCTTGAAATTTTCAACAGGATAATCTATAAAACAACATATAAAATTACCCTGTTGGCTTAATTCAGAGAAGGAAAAACAACAACAAAGAAAAAATAATTGAAAATTTCTCATCATGGAAAGTTCCTTTTCTTGCTAAGATTTGGAGAAAAGAATGGCAAGTAAGGGTGTTCAAATATGCAACAGATAAATCTACTCATTTGAAAATGCAAATAACATCATAATTTAAAATGTCACTTGCTAAAATATGGGAAATTTTATATTACCAACTCTATAATTAATATATAGCCAAGTTGCAAAGTTACTATAAAAATATTTCTGAATTGTTCACAACGAATCAGTCTTTGAAAACAGCCTCATGAAATCAAGAAAACTTTCTTCAATTTAAAGATACACGTAAAAAGTGATACAGTTAAAAACTGACTTAGGTGAGGCCATCTGTAACATCACTAGCATTTTAACTAGCCAGAATCAGGAAATCATGAGTTTAAATGACAAGATGCAGAGCAATAAAATTTTAAAATATACAGATTAAAGTGCAATGACTATATGATTAGGAAACTTATTTACATATTCAAAGAAACAACAAAACAATATGTAGAATAACTTTGAGTGTTAAAATGGCAGTTTATAATGTCTGTAGTATGCACATCCTAAAACTTTGCTTTAAATTAAGAACCTTATTTTATTTATTATATGAATCATTATTTTAAATAATTTATTTGGTATATGATGAATCAGTATTTTATTTTACATGATTTGTGTATTATGCAGACGGCAGAGAATACTTGTAGTGACTAAGCTTCCAGGCACAGCACGGACGTCCTGAAAAGCAGCAACCCTGAAGGTACGAGCAGTCTCCCCTACACTGCCGGTGAACACACGAGAAAAACTCCCCTTCCTCTCCAAACCACTGTCACGCTCCCGAGCGTGTCAACCTGGACGTCCCGTTCTTCTCAACTCACATCTCAACTGCTGTCACTGTCATGCCCACCGAGACCTCCTCCATTTCCCTAACTAGTGCTATTGGCTGAGGAAACGTCTTCTCCCTCCTTCCTCCTGTCCTTCCACCCCACTCTCACTCCCCACCCATCAGGAGGAAGAGTGTTGGTCTCCACTGTTCACACTCAAGGACAATTGCTAAGGAATGCTCTCCTCCTCACCCTCTCCATGCAGTTGGTGAAATAAGATAGACTTGACCAATCCTATATGGAAGCTACTTGGACTTAAAAAAGGCTTAAGAATGGTGGTTCCAAGACATTTAGATTTCATGTAGCAGAAAAAAATCAAAATAGCACCTGAGGAGCTGACACAGGTATGCCAATTTGTATTTTATCAAAGAAAGACCATCCACTACCACCAGGTCCCTTCACAGAAGGACATTTTAACCCATTTCACACATAACCCTTGGTTTTAGAACTTGATAGGTTAATCTCAGAATAAGGACAGTTCATGCTTACACAGGTTATTTTTCCATTTTGGTATAAAACATGCTAATTTTCCTCATGTAGCATGAACTGATACAAAGTTTATCACAAATAGCTAGGTCTGGCTTTACTATTAGGAGCCAAACACCAATGGTCTTTTCTTGACTCAGTTATAAGCATGTATTTCCCTGACTTTATCTTCTGTGCATTTCTCATGGGAACACCACAGAGAGAAGTAGCCAAAGCAAACTATCAAGTGTTTTGGGTCATGGGTTTGCTATTTGTTCTCATGTCCTTCCTCTAATCCCCTTCTGTATCTTAATATTACAGCCTTTTCATCCTCTCTCCTCAAACCGTACTGGAAACCATCCACAGACTTTCCTAATACCATTTACTATTCCTAATCTTCCTTATTTGCTAGTCTTCTGCTCAAAAAAAGGTAGGAAAAATACCACATCTAGGTATGATGGAGCAGTTGATGGCAGACCAATGCTCCCAATGAAAAGCTGGATGAGTATACAAGTCATATCTAATGGTATCCAAGAGCTGTAGAAGCAAGGAAGACAAAATGGAGTAACATTCTGGACAGGGACAACCTTTCAAAGGTATGCTGAAGACTTTCAGCTGACCCTGAGCACAACCCAACCTGGACTCAGGTCAGTCTATCTAAAGTGCACCAAACTACCCCTTCCACACACCTCACTACTCTGTTTATTAGAGGGAAGAGTGAACCTTCTCAAAATTACCTCAAGACTCTCGAGTTTCTTATAAACAATGCCTGGCTTTCAAAGATTATGAGGCATCCACAAAGACAGCACCTTATCATCACACCAAAAGGAGGCTAAAAGAGGCCCACACACTGGATTCAGTAGACAAAGATCTTAAAATAAATATGACTCATATTCAAGGAAAGAGAGAGGTAAAGAAAGATAGTTGAAATAGAAAATATAGGTATTCAATAGTAAATTAAATCTACTTTTTAAAAAAAAATCAATGTATGGGCTACACAGCAGAAGACAGGTAAACAGAAGATACTCGAACTAAAGAACAGAGAGAAAAATCAGAGGAAGGTAGGGGAAAGAGGGGACTGACCAAATGAGAACTCTGAGGCACAGTCAGAAGGTGAACAAGCATGTAATTATAGTCCTAGAAAGAGAAAAAATGGGCCAGAAGCCAATTCTGAAGATAGAATGGCCAAGAACTTTCCAAAACTGATGAAAGACATAAATCCAATGAAAGAAAGAATCAAGCTCAGGGAATCCACAAAAATTCAATACCTAAGCAAGCACATACCCCTGTACATACCATAAAACTGCAAAAATAAAATGACAGAAAAAATCCTAAATGCAGCTAAACAATACATTCTCTTCACAGAAACAAGCTGGATAGCTGATGTAACAGAAATGATGGAAGCCAGAAAACAGTACAACAGCATCTTTAAAGTACTGAAAGAAAAGATCTGCCGATCCAGACTTCTACATCCAGAAAAAAACACCCTGTGAAAATAAAGGTGCTTCAAGGCACTTTCAGACAAAAGCTGAGAGAACTCCTGGCTAAAGTCTTCCATCACAATGTATATAGTACCAAAGGATGCTCTTTAGGCAGAATGAAAATGATCCCAGACAGAAAAACCAAAAATGCAGGAAAGAATTCAGAGAATAAATATAAGTGAATGGAGTGTACAGAACTATACTAATATCTTAGGAGTTTAAAATATATACACAATTAAGATACTTAACAATACTGCAAAAGATGGTGGTAAATGGTATTGAAAGTAGTTCAGTATTATCAAAAGTCATAGTTTTTATTAAAACATAATACATGGAAAAAGGCACAATGGAATCTCTAAGGTAGCCCTTAAATGAATATTTCATTTTTCCCCTCTGTTAACCTTTTAATATTCATCATCACTGGATGGTTGCTTGGTACTTACACAGAAAGTTCAAACTTCCCAACCTAGCAATCAAAGCTCTTCAGTCTGTCCCCAAACTACTTTTTGATTTCCTATCCAACAGTGTTCAGCCAAGCTGATAAAATCACTGACCCCAGAATACATCTTAATCATCTTCACACTTTTCCTCCATGCAGAATGTCCTACCTATTCTTTTCTACTTAACCAAATTTTACCTACTCTTCAAAATTCAGCTCAAGTCCCAATCATTCACGACTCTTATCTGACACTATCTCCACATAAAGTTAATTCCACTGAAAATGCACATAGCATTTTATGTACAGCCCACGTGCAGCAACGAAGACCCAATGCAGCCAAGAATTTAAAAAATAAAAAAAAATATGTTCCTCTATTGACAGGTGTTTGGTGATACCTATCAGTGTGAAAAGATATTTTTAAAAAAATGATGAATTATGTTGCTGGAGCTTTTTTCCAAACTAAATAGATGAGAGGTAGTGTTCAACAGAACTCAAACCTAGTGACTGCCTCCAGGCCCTCTTGCCATACCTTCCATTACTCTGAATGACTGTGTAAATGATTGTTACTGGAGGTCAATATCCAAGCCAATAACTAAACCACTGTATCATATGTAATTGATTATTAATACAATCTTAGCATGCAGGGAATACAATGTCCATTTTATAATTAAAAAGGAGAAATAAGAGTAGAAATGTGAGCTGAGCTACACAGGTCACATAGCTAGATGACAGAGCTAGACCAGAACGTAATTTTCTCTCTGGTTCTAAAATAGGATACATTTTTTTTACTAGATATTCAGTGTAAGCAATCATATTTTGCTCCTAAGAGAAACATAATAAGCCTCTTACTGAACCATTATACGCCAACAAACGGGACAACCTAGAAGAAATGCATAAATTCCTAACAACATACAACCTACTAAGACTGAATCAAAAAAAACAGAAAATCTAAACAAATGGATTACTTGTAAGGAGACCAACTCAGTAATCAAAAACCTCCCAACACACAGAAGTCCAGAACCAGATGGTGTCACTGGTGAATTCTACCAAAGATTTAGAGAAGAATTAATACCAATCTTTCTCAAACACTTCCAAAAAATAGAAGATGAGACACACTTCCAAACTCATTTTACAAGGCCAGCATTACCCTGATACCAAGCCCAGAAAAGGACACTACACAGAAGAAAATTAAAGGCCCAATATCCCTGAAAAACAGAGATGTAAAAATCCTCAATGAAATACTAGGAAACCGAATTCTACAATGCATTAAAAGGATCTATACCATAATCAAGTGGGATTTACTCCAGGGATGCAAGGATGGTTCAAAATGTGCCAATCAATCAATGTGATACACCACATTAACAAAATGAAAGATAAAATCATATGATCATGTCAACAGAGCTATAAAAAGTATTGGACAAAATTCAACACCCATTAATGACAAAAACTCTCAACAGAGTGGATACAGAAGGAACATACCTCAACATAATCAAAGTCATATATGGCAAGCCCATAGCTAATATACTCAACAGTGAAAAGCTAAAAAGCTTTACCTCTAAGATCAAGACAAGAATGTCCACTCTTCCCACTTTTATTCAGCATGGTATTGGAAGTCCTAGTCAGAGTAATTAGGCAAGAAAAAAAATGCATCCAAATCAGAAAGGAAGAAGTAAAACTGTCACTATTTGCACATGACATATTATATATAGAAAAACCTAAAGCTACCACCAAAAAACTGTTAAAACTAGTAAATTCAGTGAAGTTGCAAGATACAAATTCAATACCCCAAAATTTGTTGTATTTCTATACACTAACAGCAAACTATCAGAAGAAAAAAATTTTAAATACCATTTACAATTACATCAAAAAGAATAAAATAGTTAGGAATATATTTAACCAAGCAGGTGAAAGATGTCTACTCTGAAAACTGTAAGACATTGATGAAAGAAACTAAAGAAGACACAAATAAATGGAAATATATTCCATACCCATGGACGAGCAGAATGAACATTGTTAAAATGTTCCTATTACCCAAAGGAAGCTACAGACTCAATGCAATCCCTATCAAAATTCCAATGATATTTTCCACAGAAATAGAACAAACAATCCTAAAATTTGTATGCAACCACAAGACCCTGAATAGCCAAAGCAATCTTGAGAAAGCAGAGCAAAGCTGGAGGCAACATGCTCCCTGATGTCAAATTATAATACACAGCAACAGTAATCAAAACAGTATGGTACTTGCATAAAAAACAAAAATATAGATCAATGCAATAGAGCCCAGAAATAAACCCATGCATTTATGGCCAATTAATTTATGACAAAACAGCCAGGAATATGCAATGGGGAAAGGACAGTCTCTTCAATAAAAGGTGTTGGGAAAACTGGACCACAATTTTACACCAGACATAAAAATTAATCAAAATGGATTAAATACTTGAGCATAGCATCTGAAACCATAAAAAACTCCTAGAAGAAAACATAAGCAGTAAGCTCCTTGATATCTGTTGTGGCAATCATGTTTTTTGGATTTGACACCGAAAGCAAACGCAACAAAATCAAAAACAAGTGGGACTACATCAAACTAAAAAGTTTCTGCACAGCAAAGGAAACTATCAACAAAATGAAAAGGAAACCTACCAAATGTCAGACAATACCTGCAAATCATATATCTGATATGGGGCTAATATCCAAAATATATAAAGAACTCATACTAATCAACAGCAAAAACCAAACAATTCAATAAAAAAATGGGGAGAAGATCTGATTAGCCTCCTTTTCCAAAGATGACATATAGATGGCCATATGTGAAAAGGTGCTCAACATCACTAATCCTCCAGGGAAATGCTAATCAAAACCACAATAAGATAGCACCTCACACTGTTAGAACGGCTATTATCAAAAAACAAGAAATAACAAGTGTTGACGAAGAGGTGGAGAAAAGGGAACCCTTGTGCACTGTTGGTGGGGCTGTAAATTGGTACAACCACTATGGAAAACAGTATGGAGGTTCCTCACAAACTGAACTACCAAATAATCCATAAATTTCACTTCTGGGTATTTATCCAAAGGAAACGAAACTACTAACTCAACAAGACATATGCATCCCCCTGTTCACTACAGCATTATTTCCAACAACCGAGGCATGGAAGCAACTTAAATGTCTGCTGATGATAAAGAAAATGTGATTTATACACACACTCACACATATATATGTATGTATATATACAATGAAATATTATTCCATTGAAAAGGAAGGAAAACCTTGCCATTTGCAGCAACGTGTGTGGACACTGAAGTCATTAAGCTAAGCTAAGTACATCAAATAGAGAAAGACAAATACTGTATGATCTCACATGTGGGGGGAAAAGCAAACTCACAGATACAAAAGACAGATTGGTGGATGCAGAGGCAGGGGTGGGAGGGGGAGTAAAATGGATAAAGGGGATTAAAAGGTACAAACTTCCAGTTATAAAATAAGTAAGTCATGAGAATATAATGGTACAGCATGGTGACTATAGTTAATAATACTTTTTGTACATTTGAAAAGTTGCTAAGAGAATAGATCTTGTCTTGTAAGTTCTCTAAAAAAATTATAACTATGTTAAAAAAAAATCCTCTTACTTGTCAGGAAGCAATTCTGCAATGAAGTTTTCTACTGATACAGCAGTCTGTTTTTCATGGATCACTCCAGTTCGACGTAAGCTATCTATCCGTTCCTGGGCACCCTGAAACAGTGTACATTATAAACTATTTTAAATTATTCGGTTTTAAACATACTAACTTATGACTGTATAAGTAATATGCATATACATTTATACACAAACACATATATACTCACTGTAAACATGAAAACAATACAGAAGCACACATATATACTCATTGTAAACATGAAAACAATACAGAAGCACAGAGAGTAAAAAGTGAAAAAGCCCCACTGTATTCCCCTCAGTATTAAGAGTCTGCAGTGCATCTTCCAAATTATTCCTATATGCATTATTATTTTGGTTGCTATCATGAAATGGATAATTTTTATATTACATGTTCTAATTGGTTATTACTAATATAAGGAAACTATGTGCTTTTTAATGTTGATCTGGCAAGAGGCCATCTTACTAAATAAAAATCATTTATCAATTCTAGTAGTTTTTTAGTTGATTCTCTCGAATTTTTCTAGGCAGGCAATCATATCAATAGCAAATATGTTTTTTCTCTTTCTTCTGATTCCTTTTATATATATAGCCTTTAAAGTTTACACCAAAATGACATTATTTTAACTTCAAATGTATGCATTACATCAAAGCTTACCATTTATGAAACAAAATTGAGGGGCTGAGAACACTATATAGATAACTCAAAATCATGAATTAAATATATACTTATGGCAGAAAACTAAAAGCTGGATTAATGAGGACAAGGTTGTTGTTTACTACTTTTATTTGAATCACTTCATAAAAGTGATCATGAATGATATGATAAGAATGTGTTCAAAAAGCAAGATAAAACTATTTCTGAATAAAACTAGTCATGGATAATACCCCTATTTTTATTACGAACAGCAGAGCTAAGCAGTGAATGAGATTAAGGGATCAATTCTTCTTCAAATGAAAATTAAGAAAGCTAGGATACTTCTAGAGACAACTGAATTTATTTCAGAGACAAGTAAAATAAAGAAGTGACAACTGTATGAGAACATGTAGGCCAATTTGTCATTAGCTTAGAAACATGAAAGATGAAAGAAGATATGAGTTAAACTACAATAAAATCAAGCTGTATTTTTGCTTACTCTTGTATCTCTGGTACCTAGAGTAGTGTCTAACCTAATAGGCAGCCAGTGAGAACTTACTACACGAAAAAGTGAACAAGGGAAAAACTAAGGGCTTCTGAAGGCCTATATGGCTAATATTAGGAATCTAAAGAGTGTAAATATGGCATCACCAAATCTAATAGTGAATGAGGAGGTCACTGTTGAATCTGAAAGAAAATACAATAGCTAAGATGAACTTAATTCTTTGTACTGGATAATGTAAATCTGCTCTGAAATTTGGGAGGAGTAAAATTCCCTCCTCCCAAAAGGTAGTTATGTCTAATTTTTACTATAAAGAAGTTTAAATAAATGTTAATTCAGTAAAAAACTATTAGGGGATTAGTGGGATGTTTAGAGATTCATCCGCAACTCTTCAAAGGTGCTATCTCAGCTACACACTACAACAAAATATTCCTAGATTTTATGCTCCCAGGAAACAGAAACTAAGTTGGTTCATTTTTTACTATCCTACAGCACAGGGCTTGATACTTCATAGGGTTCACAAAATATTGAACTGAAATTAATTAGCACCTATAAAAGATAGGATAATGAGTTAGGTAGACAAGTGTAATGCTTGTTTTTATGGAATCCAGAAGAGAAAATGAAGAGGGGGTAAATCAGCCTCTTTGCTCCTCTGACCACAACATTACTTAAATGTGGCATCTTTTGGCGTCACAGAGACACTTTGACATTAGTCACTACCAATGTTTTGAGAAGGGAATTTTAACTTTATTTTTCAGCAGTGTAGGGGATCAAAAATTAGGTAGTTTAGAGGCCACACTGAAGTAACTGTCTCAGAACTGAAGTAAGATGCAGAAATGCCTCTAGAGCTTATACTGTACTGAGAGCTTATACTAAGCAACTTGGTTCAGATAATCAAAATTCCATGCTTCTTCATAAATTCTTACAGCTATTAACTACATTTTTCTTGACTATAAGCTATAAAACGATGGTCATAAATATAATCGGCTTTTCAGTAAAATTAATACTTGGCATTGGAGAAGTTTCAGAAGCTTCCTAACTTTAACTACAGCTGATTTATTTCCTTAAACAATTTTATATGTTTAAAGGAAAACTTAAGTTTAGTCAAAAAAGACATTCACTTCAAATAAAATCTGATGGGGAGAAAAAAATCTGGGTTGAAAATTTAATATTCTACATTATTTTCTTTTTGTTAGTTCCCTCTACTGTTTCTGAAAAAAAAACAAACAGCTGGGAAAATTACAAATCACTTTCCTATATATATCAATTTCAATGAATTTTAATTTTAAGCTTGTATTAAAGATTGTGGAAAAGGAACACTTTTCTAAATTTGAAGGGCAAAAACCAATACTAAAACAAATCTGTCAAATACTAATAAAATCACAATATAAGCTGAACTATTAATATTCAGAAAATAAGATTTTTCTTACAGAAAAAAATCTCCATCAGCCTTTCAAGTTCAGTTTATACCGATCTGAAGTATCTTTTATGCAATGATATTTAACATAAAATATTTAAGACTCATGTTTTAAAAACCATGAAATTCTGAGTTATGTTCCAAAAATGTGGTGATCTATCATCAGAAATTATGAATGACAACTCTATCAGTTTTTTTATCAGTTTTTTTGAGAACAATTAGAAACCACAGGACTTGCAAGAAGATTTTACCAAGTCATTACATCATTTGCATTCTTAACATCTAAAACATTATTTTGAATTGTCCCTTCATATGACACTCAGGAGGATTTTAGGTTCCGAGGCAATCAGTGGGTGAGCAGTATATCTTTATTTTCTAATGGGAGAGGTCAGAGCTTATGAAGAGGAGATGAGAAAGGAGATGGCACGTTGCCTCCATTACAAGTATGTATTCAGGCAGAAAATTTTAGGAAAGAATACATATGGAAGTTGAGGAAGAAGCAGCTGAGTTCCTGAAAACTATCTGGGTCTACCTGGACCTTGTAAAATCTTTGCATGTCACCAGAGGTACTTATACACAAGTCTGAAGACCACTGTTTGATGGTAAAGGTACTATCAAAGTATAGCAACAGGTGGGCAGCTAGAGCTCTGGTAAGGGAAAAATCTCTATTCTCATATGGCTGACATGTTGTTAAACCAAAATTCAAAACAGATCCCAGGGTGAAAACATCTTCTGAATTAGACTGCTTACTTGAGGAAATAAATTATTAATTTAAAAAGTTTACCCTAGCACTTTAAATTCTATTGTTTGGGGTTTTATACCATGATATCTCAATAG
The DNA here is from genome assembly GCF_964341445.2 of Mesoplodon mirus. Taxonomy (NCBI): domain Eukaryota; kingdom Metazoa; phylum Chordata; class Mammalia; order Artiodactyla; family Ziphiidae; genus Mesoplodon; species Mesoplodon mirus. The sequence goes on from NC_138980.1 coordinate 78,645,950, forward strand.
GACTGCTAGATATTCATTTTAAAGAACATGAAGCACTATTCTAAAGGTTTATATCTGTAAACGAAACAAAGATCTCTGCTCTTGTAGAACTTAATTCTAGTGGGAAAAAAGCATTAAAAAATAAAAATAACATAAATGTAAATTATATGGTAAATCAAAAGATGCTGGCTGCTATAGGAGAAAGATCAGAGGAGGGCTAGAGGGATCAGGAGTGCAGGGCAGGTAGGTGCAGACTGCAGTATTGAACAGGGCGGTCAGGACAGGCCCCACTGTGGAGGGAAGATTTCAGTGAAGACTTGAAGGAGGTCAGAGAGTCAACCAAGTAGATATCTGAGGAAAGAGTGGCTCAGAGAGAGCTGTGAAAAGGCTGTGAGAAGAGAGCAGCCTGTCAGACAAGTGCAAAGACCTGCAAGGAGGCCAATGTGGCTGGCGTGGAGTGAGCAAGGGGGAAGACCAGAGAAAAGCAGAAGGCCGCTGGTGCAGCCACTGTTGAGAACAGCATGGAGGTTTCCTAAAAACCAAAAATAGAGCTGCCATATGATCCAGCAGTCCCACTCCTGGGCACATACCTGGAAAAGATGAAAACCCTAGTCCGAAAAGATACATGCACCCCACTGTTCACAGCAGCACTATTTACAATAGTCAGCTCATGGAAGCAACCTAAGTGTCCATCAACAGATGAATGGGTAAAGAAGATGTGGTGTGTATATACGATGGAGTATTACTCAGCCATAAAAAAGAATGAAATCATGCCATTTGCAGCAACATGGATGGACCTAAAGATTATCACACTAAGTGAAGTAAATCAGAGAAAGACAAATATTATATGATATTACTTATATGTGGGATCTAAAAAGATAGTACAAATGAACTTATTTACAAAACAGAAACAGACTCACAGACATAGAAAACTTATAGTTACCAAAGGAAAAAGGGTGGGGGGATAAATTAGGAATCTGAGATTAACAGATACACACTACTACATATAAAAGATAAACAACAAGGACATACTGTATAGCACAAGGAACTACACTCAGTATCCTGTAATAACCTATAAAGCAAAAGAATCTGAGAAAGGATATATATATACACATATATGTATATATATATGGTATAACTGAATCACTCTGCTGTATACCTGAAACAATGAAAATCAACTATACTCCAATTAAAAAAAAAAAAAAAAATAGAAGGCCAGTTCAGCCAGGCCATGTGGGGCTGTGGAAGCCTTGGTAAGGAATTTGGATTTTACACTCAGTGAAATATAAAGTTCTGAGAAGAACAGTGAAATGGTTTGATCTTGTATGTTGAAAGAATTACCCTGGCTACTCTGTTGAGGATAACATATAGGGCCACAAGGGTAGAAATGAGATGACCTATTAGGAGGTGAACCCAAGATTCCAGCAAGGCTTTGTGGTGGCTTCACCCAGGGTGGGAGCAATGGAGACAGTGACAAGCAGTCAGATGCTGGATGTATTCTGAAGGTACAGTGAGCAAGATTTCTTGATGAACTGGACATGGATAACGAGAGAAGTCAAGGATGACTCCAAGGTTTCTCATCTGAGAAAATGGAAGGACAGAGCCGTCATCAATTGAGATGGAGAAAGCTGCGGCGGGGGACAGGTTGGAAGGAAAGAAAAGCACTTGAATACTAGACATGATAAGTTTGAGACATTCAAGTAAAGGTATTAAAAAGGCAACTTTTAGGGCTTCCCTGGTGGCGCAGTGGTTGAGAGTCCACCGGCCGATGCAGGGGACGCGGGTTCGTGCCCCGGTCCGGGAAGATCCCACATGCCGCAGAGCCTGCGCGTCCGGAGCCTATGCTCCGCGACGGGAGAGGCCACAACAGTGAGAGGCCCGCGTACCACCAAAAAAAAAAAAAAAAAAAAAAAAAGGCAACTTTTGTATTAACCTAGTTTACGTGAGAGGTCTCTGCTGAAAATACAAACTAGAACTGTCAGCACACAGCTGGTACTCAAAGCCGTGGGACTGGTTGAGATCACCAAGAGAGTGAAGGTTAGATGAAGGGAAGGAGACCATCAGGAGGTTGGGGGAAAAGGAGGAGCCAGCAAAGGAAGCACAGAGGAATTAGTGAGGCAGGGAAGAAACCAAGTGTGGCATCCCCAAAGGCAAGCATAAAAGACATTACAGAGGAGTCTCAAAGCCAGTGGTAGGTCAAACAAGATGCACAACACTGGCGACCTTGAAAGCATTCTCGGTGGAGGGGTGAGGGTGAGAGCCTGGCTGGGGTGGGTTTAAGAGACTGAAGAGAAGAACTAGAGATAAAAGTGTTGGCAACTCTTTGCAAGTTTTGCTGCAAAACGAAGTGAAAACCTAGGGTTGGAGGTGATGGGGAAAGTAAGGTAAAAAAACTTGTTAAGGTTTTCTTTGGTTTATTTTTGTTTTTTAAGGTGGGAGCAGTGTTTACACGCCGATGAACTGTTCATTTGTTTTTGCGTGTTTGTATACTGATGGTAAAAAGTGTATGACAGGAAGGGCAGAACTCTTGGAACTTTACCACTTAGCACGCAAGAGGGGGCCAGGTCTACTATGGTAATGGGATTGGCTTGAGTATGTGACAAATTTTTTAACGGTAACAGTCCAGAAGACAAAGTATACGATATTCAAGTGGTGGTGTGAGTATGCAAGTGTGTGAAATTTGTTTTCAAAATAAGCCATTCTATTATCTGCCACTATTACATAGGGATTATATAGGTATCTATAGACTTAATCACAAATTCTTCTTCCCTCACCACCAAAAACTATGGCAGTGTCTTCCTTTGGTAAGTGCATTACTACTGGTAATGTAATTTAATAGGTCTCTATATGCTGATGAGACCTTGGCACACTCTGGTTATATACAGGCTTTGTGCCTATAACATGCCAGCTAGTCGGGTCTCTAAGGCAAGGTAGTTAAAAGGACAGGGAAAGGGAATACTCAAAGAAAGTAAGTTAAGAAAACTTTCTGGATGAGTGCCAAGTCCCCTCACCAAGTACTGGGTTAGCCAAAGTTTGTTCGGGTTTTTCCGTAACGGAAAATACAAGGGAAGAGGGGAACTTTGCCAGGTGTGTTTACAACCTGCTTACTAGAACCCCATTACTACTCTGGAAACTTCCAAATATATGAGAATCCCATAAACCACGAAGAAATACATAAAGTGTAAAGTATTATTAATAGTGATAGTAATAAAAAGCTTACAGGATTCAAGGGATATTATAATTTCAGTAATGGATTTAAACGTTAATACTGGGTTAAGAAGATCTCTTTCAGGACTAAAACTGCTTTCTTTCTGTGCTCTTGGCATGTGGTTCCTCCCTTCCCCCGAAAATCAAAACCTACTTTAGGTTTCTTTAAATTAAAACTCCACTGTATCTTCCTAACACTACAGAATTGTCTAATTAAAAACCAAATCAATATTTCAGTATGTAAAAACCCAAAAGCTCCATATAGACCATAGGATTATCATCAGAAATTTAAAAAAATGAACTGCCAGCTACTATATCCTGAAAAAGATGCTCTATTACTCACTTTTAATCCAGCTGCATAGCCCACTGGTTGTGGGGCAATGCTGGACTGCCCAGCTTCCCCTATCACCACAGCTAAGCCAAAAACCTCCTGGAAGGCATCTCGGACAGCGGCAACTTTTACTTCTTTATTTGACGTCACTACAATGTCCAGTTCACCTCCAGATTCTACAAAGACCAGAAGAAAATTTCAATTCCAAATTAAAATAATGAAATTATCATAATTACTACCATGCACTAACATTTTATTACATAATTACTCTTAACCTGGCAAAACAATGCAAGCTATAGATTACCTTTTTACTGGCTGAGGAAACTGAGGCTGATAAGGTCTCACCCAAGGTAACACAGCTACTTAGCGATGATGTCAGGACTCAAATCTAGGTCTGCATCTTTTCGCTACACTGCCTGATGCAAGCAGACACATTTCACCCTGTCATCTAATGGCATCTTACTCTGAGATTTCTCAAGAGAGCTGTTTGTACTGTGAAATATTCTGCCCTAGAAACAATGCTTTTCCTAAGTATCTTTTGGAACAGCTGAAAATATTTTCCAAATATTTAGGCTTTTTATTATGGATTTCTTTTTTCCTGATTGAAACAATGTTCCACAGATCCCATCTTTACTGGAATTTCTTAAATTATTAAAACCTAAAAGCAAGGGTTACCATAGGAAAGAGGAGGAAGACTATATGTTTTTCTTTTTTTTTTTCCTCCATGTGGGACATATCTCTTAACCCTAACTAGCTAAGTACTGTTCCATTAGGCTTCAGCTCAAAAAGCTTTTCAGTTTTTTGTGATGACTCAGGCCACTTTTAATGATTATAAAGGGAGAGCTAATCAAAAAAATGTTGAAACTGTGTTAAAGTCCATTTCTAATAGTTCTTGTGCTTTCTTGATACATTTGAAATTGTTATGGTGATTTCTAAAATATTTATATAAAAACATGGTAAGTTTTACTAGAGTTTTGTTAGATCCAAATGGTCTCATTTTTGCTGCCTGTCAATAGCTTTTTCACACTATTATTGCTTTTTATAGGTGATTAAGATTATATGTTATTATATCTTCTAATAATAGAAATTTCATTTTGTACCTTTCTCTCCCCGTTTTATTTTCCTTTATCTGGATGTCATGCAGAGTACTGGCCTGAGACAAGTCTTTGGTTTGAATCCTGATTTTATCATTTACTAGCTTCATTACCTTGGGGAAGTCACTGAGCTTGTTTCCTCACAGAAAAATTCCTGCCACCTCACAGGGCTGGCTCTAAGGATTAAATAAGGTAATTGATTTCACCATCTAACACAGTATCCATTAAAACAACAACAGCTCCAAAAATACTAATTCCTTTCTTTTTCTCACTAAAAATAAGAGCTTGTGAAGAGAAGAACATATATACTGCATTCATTATGTCAAACTTGATTATTATGAATATATGAAATCAGTATATATGGTAGGGCCCAATTTCTAAACCCTGGCAATTACAAACACAGAGAACAATTCAGCTGAGTTAATTCTTTGATTCAATTTTGCACTTAAAGGGAAGCAAAGTAGCTAAGTGTTAGCTCCATCAAGTTGTGTAACCTAGGATAATAATAAAGCTCTCTGAACACAAGTTCCTCATCTAAAACCTGAGGAAAATAACACCTAGCTTGCAGAGCTCTTATGGGAATTAGTATCTGGCAGATCAAGCATTTAATAAATGGTACTTATTATCATTATTAGGTCTTGCCCTTTGACATTTACTAGACAATTACCAACAGACTCAAGACTTATGAAAGCTACTGACTTTTTATTGCTACTGAAAATCTGTTCAAGTACCTGGTGCATAGCTATGGCCGCTAAATTGTTATCTTTAACAGAATTACCAATAATTGGTCACAAATCCTGCTAAGAGATTATGTTATTTCACTTACTGGCTATGTACATAAAAAATTAATCCTCCAGTTAACTGTCTGGAGGATTCTTGGTAATGAGGGTTCAAAGGTGATTAAAATAGCTTTCCCAACAAATCTAGTAATGATGTATTATTAGTAAACAGATTAACAGCCTATAAAAATTTTATTTCTGGGCTTCCCTGGTGGCGCAGTGGTTGAGAGTCCGCCTGCCGATGGAGGGGACATGGGTTCGTGCCCCGGTCCAGGAAGATCCCACATGCCGCGGAGCGGCTGGGCCCGTGAGCCATGGCCGCTGAGCCTGCACGTCCGGAGCCTGTGCTCCGCAGCAGGAGAGGCTAAAACAGTGAGAGGCCCGCGTACGCGCCCCCCCCCCCAAAAAAAATTTTATTCCTGAGTTACACATAAACACATTTAATTAAAATAGATAACTGGAGAAATGTCAAAATCAAATATGAACAAAGCAACACTTCAAATGTCAACAATGAATGGTAAAATTCATATAAAGCAACACTAACCATATTCATAATTAAAATCAGTAAGTATACTAATAATTCAAATCATTTTTACTCCTCCAAAGTTCAATCTGGGAAGTTTTCAAAATTTATTTAATGGTGACTAAGAAAAAGATGAATTAAAAGTATCAAAACCAAGACTGACAATCAATGTAAGAATACAGGAGGATTTTCACTAATTACAAGACCTGTGGGATTACACTCAGTGGCTGACACGAGCACATACTTTATATGGCAGATGCTGCTCTATTTTAAGTACATACTGATATATGGAGCCATGCCAGGGTCCAGCGTTGTAATCATGCTTTCTACTGAATGTTTTGTTTTATCAAGCACAGATTTCACCATAGGGTTCCCAGCCACACCCTGCACAGAACAAATTCACATGTAAATACTCATTCTAAGCAAAGAACACCATGATTACCGGATGGTGAGGAAAAAAAAAATTGTTTTTAAGTTTCCAATGCATTGCAGACCTATACTCTTGTAAAATATAAGAAAACTAAGATTATGGCAATGTCAAATTGCTATGAAATTTCAAAATGCTTCCTCTCAATTTCTCTTCTCATCTCATCATAGATTGACAGCAATCTACTGACCCCACTTCGAGCAACACTGGCCTGGGAAGTATGTTTATTGTATATATATGTATGTGTGTATGTATATATGTTTATTTCATTTCTATGTATACCTATATTTTTATTTCATTTCATTACTATTTATTTATCTATAAAAAAGACTAGGCAAAACTTGTCCATCAAGGTCCCAAATAAAGACTGTAATTGGATGACTCTGAAGACTCACATTTTGTTCCCTAAAAATAAAAAGTTAAAAAATTTTTATCTTTATTTCCCAGAACAGTTACTTATTACCTTAATATATAATACTCTGTTCTATGAAAGTTTCTTTTTTCCTACTTCCTATTTGTTTTGTTCCCAAATTCTCCCTTGTAATAAAGCCAGACCTAGTCCTCTGAATTCCTAAAACCACACTATTAGACAGAAGGAACCAGATCTGAGTATTTCCTTCCATCTATGCTTCTCCCACAGTCGAAGAAACTTAGAGATGGCATCTGGCTAACAGGCCATGATTCCACCTGTCCCAACCTACCATTAAACTAAGGTGATTCAGAAAAACAGATGAGTTCATAACACTGATATTTAAGACTGTCCACCCATCTTATGCTGAATATTAGAAGAGTTATTTACAAGATCTGTAGGGTTGAACTGAGTATTACAACTGGTAACTGACATGCTGACACATGCTCTTAAGGAGGAAAAGAAGTGAGTCTCTACATAAAGAAGACCTTTAAACAGCACAAAGTGATATAAAGAAGCAGGCTTAGAAAAATGCCATCTTTCTGATACATAAAACTCAAACGCTGTAAATCAGTTTAACCAGCTACCAATTTAAAAATGCATTTAATATGTAATTAAATTGCAGCCAAACCCTCAGAATATTGAGGGGAACTTGACAAAGCGATTCTAAAATTCATTAAGAAAAATAAATAGAAAAGACCAGCAAAGAAAAATTTTGAAGAGAAAACAGCAAACTTACACAACCAAATGCTGATCTGCCTTTATGAATGCAGAGACTCAGAACTGACTTTTCTATCTGACTCATCTATGAATACTCTTCATCCGCACCTCAGCACAGAGTAGGCTTTCAATAAATATTAGTGTAATAAAGTTATAATAATTAAAATAGTGTGGTACTGTTGCAAGGACAGGCAAAGCAGTGAAATAAAATACAGAGCGCAGAAACTGAGGTTAACACACAATTTAGTAACTAAGGTAAAGGTAACATATCAAATCACTGGGATATGATTTTGGAACAGTTGATTAAGTGGTTGGAAAAAAATTAAATTTGACTTCTACCTCATATAATATAGTAAAGTAAGTATCAGCTATATCAACTTGGGAAGTAAAAAAAATGAAACCACAAGAAAATCAGAAGAAATCATAAAAAAAAAAATTATCATATAATACAGTAGGTAAATGTCATTTTTAACATTTAAAAAAATTGAAAAAAAAATTGATAGAAATGACTCCCCAAAATTTAGAAGGCTTTGTGTCAATAAAGCATAATAAAATTGAAATGTAAGATAAAAATGGAGGCTACTGCAGCATATGATAGCATATAATATTCTTCTTACATTAAGAGTTTTTATCAATTCATTAAAAAAGAAAATCATCCCAATTCAAAACTGAGCAAAGAACATGAATATAGACTTAACAAAATAAAAATACAAATGGCCAAAAATCACATTAAAAAAAGTTCAAATTGAGTAACAAAGAAATGCAAATTTAAACAAGGTATTATTTTTTTGCCTATCAAATTAGAAAATACTATATTTCAATTAATAAAATCACTGCTGGCAAATGAATGATGTTATGACAGTGATCTTGGTATGTAACCTTCTTGGAGAGCAATATGTATCAGTAATTTTTAAAATGTCCACACTGACATTTACCAAGAATTAACTCTGATAAAACAGAGATGCACATAAAGATTGGCATACAAGAGTGCTCATAATAATTTAATTAATAAGAATTACAATTAGAAAATGCCAATAACAGGTAAGTGAAATAAAACATGGGAAATAAATACAATGACAGGTTGGGCAAAGTAGCCTGAAGAATTATAGCTGGGAAGATGTTCATGATACACGCTAGGTAAAGACAAACAGAAGACACAAAATTGTGCCCATGTGTCACTACTCCAGTTTGCTTTTCACTAAAAAAGAGATACATTTACACAGATATGTGCATCCAAAAGACAGAGGAACTATAGAAAAAGTGTAATAAGAATAAAAGGTATTTTAATTTTTCCTTACACCTCTTTCTATTTTCAAAATTCTCTCTAATGAATATCTGTTAGTTTTATAACTAAAAAAATTAAACGTGATTTTTAAAGTAAACACCCCTTACCTTAATAAAACCCCAGAGTCCACCAGCAGATGCTTCATCCTGCCCTCTAACAATTCTAGGATCTTCTTGCTCCTCTGGAAAAGTTATGGCTGATGTGGTTCCAGTTCCCTGTGCCAGAGATGTCAAACCAGCTTGCTGAGTAATGGGAGTTGGCAAAATACCTAGTTAATGGCAAAAATGTTAATATATGTAATTTATTCCATAAACTATTTCCTATAAAAAGAAGATACAACATATGAGATGAGTAGTTCAAAACAGCTTTAATAATGTAACTATATACTCAGGCATTTCAACACTGAGATATGAGCTCAAAGAATCACCTAAACCTTTATAAAATATACAAAATTCCAAAGAAGAAATTTCTTTCCCTCTTCATAAGCTTACACCAACCAAGTGCCCTGAGAATGGACAGAAAATATACATCCAAAAGTACTTCATGTTTGCCCTATGAGCACTTGGATGCAGACAGCTATAGTTTGAATCTCTTTAAAGCATAAAAATAACTGATACGAGCACTCAAGCCCATCATACAAAAAACATATAAAAATTAGTAAACATATCCATATACCCTATTTTAACTCAAAAAAAAATTCACATATACATACACATGGGTGTCATACTTGTACTCTTGAAAAAATTTTATTTGTTAAGGTAGACAAGCCAAGTTGGATTATAAAATCACAACAAAATTGTTTCTTTTCCTAAAATGAGAAACAATAGGCAGAATATGACAGGATGAAGTTTTGATATTGATATCCAATAACCATTCCAGGGAAGTCGAAAAAGTAGGTGTAACTGACCTAGAAAATAAAATAGTCCAATTCCACCATCTTATGGCACATACACTTATTTGTTTTTGAACTTCTACCTGGCTAAATAAAACTACTCCTTGGACCATTCAGTCCTGATAATTTTTTAAGTAAAGCCTTAAAAAAAACTCTCAGACTTCACCTTGATGTTTCTCTATAACTGCACAAAATGTTAGGACAAAATTTTCTAATTCTGGCTGACATTCCACATACTAATCATGTACTAAGTTTTATATCATATAAAAATCATATATTAAGTAACATCAGCTTTATTTTAATAATTTAAATGAAAATAGGAAGCTCTGGAGATCAAGGAAAAGGGAATGAAACATTCATGCACAGTAACCGGACCCCTCATACACTGCTGGTGAGAAAGTAAAATGGTGCAGCTGCTTTGGAAAATAGTCTGGTAGTTGTTCAAAAGTCAGCAATTCTGACATGCACCCCAGTGTTCACAGCACAGCACTATTTACAACAGCAAAGACATGGAAGCAACCTAAATGTCCATCGACAAATGAATGGATATATATATATATATATACACACACATATACAATGGAACGTTACTCAGCCATAAAAAAGAATGAAATAATGCCATTTGCAGCAACATGGATGTACCCAGAGATGATCATACTAAGTGAAGTAAATCAAAGACAAGTATCATATGATATCACTTATATGTGGAATCTAAAAAATGGTGCAAATGAACTTATTTACAAAACAGAAATAGACTCACAGACATACAAAAAAACCTTATGGTTATCAAAGGAGAAGGAGGGGATAAATTAGGAGTTTGGGATTAACAGATACACACTACTATATATAAAACAGATAAACAACAAGGACCTACTGTATAGCACATGAACTCTACTCAATATCTTGTAATAACCTATAATGGAAAAGAATCTGAAAAAGAATAGATATAGATATATGTATAACTGAATAACTACGCTGTACACCTGAAACTAACACAATATTATAAAGCAGCTATACTTCAATTAAAAAAAAAAAACCCTCCAGGAAAAAAAAAGTCAGCAATTCTGCACCTAGGTATAAACCCAAGAGAAACGAAAACATGTTCACATAAAACCTTGCACACAAAGGTTCATAAAATCAGTATTCACAATAGGCAAAAAGTGCAAACAACCCAACAGTTTATCAACTGATGAAATAAATAAACAAAACGTGGTATATCCATACAATGGAACATTATTCAGTCTTAAAAAGGAAGTTCTGACGCATTCTACAACATGGATGAATCTTGAAAATATTACACTAAGTCACAGAAGACACATATTATGAGTCCATTTATATGAACTGTTCAAAATAAGCAAATTCATAGAAACAGAAAGTAGATTAGTGGTTCTGAGGGCCATGAGGATTGGGAGGAAGTAGGGAGTGACAGCTAATAGGTATGGGGTTTCTTTTGGGGTGATTAAAAGGTTCTAAAATTGATTTTGGTGATGGCTGCACAACTTGATACAGTAATAACTATTAAACTGTACACATGAAAGGGTTGAATTGTATGTGAATTATACCTCAATAAAGCTGCTTTAAAAATAAATAAAACATTCACCATAACCACTTGTTTCAAAGTATCAGTGAGAGACAGAATTACCTGTCACCGGAGGTGCAGAAAAAGACGGCATCAGGGGTGTCTGGGGAGCTCTTCCTGCATGTCCTCGTGTAATGTCATAGGCTGAGCCGACAGAGAATCCTGATGTGGGAGGACCCGAAGCAGGGGCAGATAAGAGAGTGTTTGGGGCAGAAGTGGAAGGTGGGAAGTGGGATGAAGGAGGGTTACTGAAGGCAGCAGCAGTTGGTGGAGAAACATGAGGTGGTAAAGACGTAATGAGTGCAGGACCAGAAGGAACCGGTGAAGGAGGCACAAAGGGCAAGGGTGGCGAAGGCCTCACAGGAGGCAGGGACTGCTGAGGGGTGGAGTAGGTGTGTGGCGGCAGGGGCTGCACAGAGGACACGCTTGGAGAAGAGAAAGTGCTGGCTGCAGCTAGAAAAAGGAGGGCACGAAAAAAATGCATCAGTCAAATGTTTTTCACTTAGTTTTCAAAGTGTCTCATTACTGTCTTCTTGGAAAATTTTAAAATTTAACAGACCCTATCCCAGGAGTTATTTTTAAATGTGTGATTTGAACTATACGACTATGACTGAGTGCAAATGACTTTCAACTCCCGTCAGTAAAAGCAGCAGCTATGTAAAATTAAGTTATGGTATTGCCGACCTTTGTGTTTTTGTTTTGATGTGCTTTTAATAAAATAAAGCCGTTTTTCATCCCTGCTGATATGAGCATAAAACCTCACAATTTAAGGCTCAAAGTCAGAAGGTCAGAACGTTAATCACCACAGTCACAGAACATTAGACAAAGCTAACACATACTTTTTAGGATATCTCTGTCATAACAAAGATGATTTCTAGTCAGTATGAACATAAAGAACGAAAGTTAAGATAAAGCAAAACATAGATGTTTTCTGTCTTCAGGCTTAAATTAAAAAAGGCTATCTCCCTTCATCCCGGCAAAGATTACAGAATTTTTAATATACAGGAACACCTCATTTTATTTTGCTCCGCTTTACAAATTGAAGGGTTGTGGCAACCCTTGTGTCAAGCAAGTCTATCAGCACCATTTTTCCCAACAGCATTTGTTCTTCGTGTCTCTGTGTGACATTTTGGTAACTCTCACAACATTTCAAACTTTTTCATTATTATTATATTTGTTATGGTGATCCGTGATCTTTGATGTTACTAATGCAAAAAGATGACAACTCGCTAAAAGCTCAGATGATGATCAGCATTTTTAAGAAATACTTTAGCAAAGTTTTTACTTAAGGTACGTACATTCTTTTTTTAGACATAATACATTGCAAACTTAACAGACTACAGTATAGTGTAACCATAATTTTTATATGCACTGGGAAACAAAAAAATTCATGTGACTCACTTTATTGCAATATTCACTTTACTGTAGTGGTCTAGAACTGAACTCTCAGTATCTCTGAGGTATGCCTCTATGCTTTTTTTAAATGACTCTGAGAAAAGATAACAGTATCTTGACTATCCTCAAAACATACTGATGCTAGACAACTGCACGTACCTAAAGGGGCTGGGGGGGAAGACGGCTGTGCCGCTGTGGCAGCGACAGCCAGTTCCGCTGAACTTGGTGGAGGAGTCCCAGGTGGTGTTGTCTCGATTCCACTCTCTTCCATCATTTTTCTTCAATTACGGTAAAACTGTAAAAATATTAAAATGTAATAAATATTACACAGTAATAAAAAGTATATTTTTAAACCTTGTATAGTTAGAGAATAGTTTTTTAAAATAATCAACAGACAGATGTCTGTCTTTACTGTTTATAATGCCACTTATCTCCAGGTGAAGGGTTTGTCAAAATTCCTAAGAAAATAGTCTGTGAGAATATTTAATGTGCAAACAATCTGAGACATTTTCATACACCTACTCCATTACTGAGAAATAATTTTACATTAACTAAGTAATTAATTACCCAATATATTTCAAATAGTAAATTACTAATTTAATTTCTGCCACATGAATGCATGGTAGATTTATATCTAGATTCCAGTCACTATTACTTTTAAAATAAAAATAAATTATTTAAAGTATTCTTGAAACACTTCCTCTCTCATTAAGCAGTGTACGAGGGCTACTCCTGTTAACAGTAAAAAAAAAATTTTTACTGTGCTCGATTCCCAGGTTTTCTTAGTTTACATTCTAAAATGTGCCCCATAATGGCTAAATAATATGTATCAGGTTTTAGAAAAGTTAGCTGTAGCAAAAATGCCACTAGACAGCATTTCGACCTAACAGTCAAAAATGGGTTACAAAATGTGGGAAAACTTCCTTAAAAATTATAAATTTTCAAGCCTGCCTCAAGTATAAAATCAAAACTTCTAAACCTACCAAATAAGTTTTTGAAGTTTTTACTCATTTAACAAACATTCAGTGACGGTCAACCACTTGCCAAGCACTGTACTGGTGCCTCTAGAAATACAGTGTAAGCAAAACAAATGGGATACTTAAAGTCCAGTTCGGGAGACAGTCAAACAATAACAGCAACATAACAATGAACCACAGACTGAATGATGTGCTCTGAGAGCAAGAACAATTCTGCTCGCTGGGAATACGGTTTTGACTTGTGAACAGAAAAGGGTTCCCCAAGGAAGTCACATATAAGCTGAGATCTGAGGGACGATCAGAATTTAATTAGGCAAGGGAAAGGAGCTAAAGAGGGCACATGCCAGAAAAAGTGAATATAGAGAAGGTATAAAGGCCCTGGAAGGTTGAGGGACATTGACACATTCAAGAAAACGCATGCAGCAGAAAGGAATAATGAGGACTGGAGACATGGAGAGGAGCTCAGACCATGCTGACACGTATAAGCCAAATTAAAGAGATGGCTCTTTTGAGAACAGAAAGTCACTGTGGGGCATTCAAACTGGGAATGACATATTGGGTCTTCTCACTTTTTTGAAGAAATTTCAGATTCACAAGAAGATGCCAAAATAGAGCCGACTTCATGAGTACCTTAAACCCAGTTTCTGCCAACGATGGCATCCTACGTAACTAGACTACAGTGATAAAACCCAGGAAATTAACATTGGTACAATGCAAGTAACTGAACTACAGACCTTATTTGGATTTCACCTGTTTTTACATTCACATGTGTGTGTGTGTGTGTGTAGTTCTATGAAGTTTCATCATATGCACTGACTCGTGTAGCTACCACCACAATCAGGACACAGAACTGTTCCATCACCCCCTCAAAGAAACTCCCACATGCTGCTCCTTGGTCACACCCTCTCATCAACCATAAGCTCTGGCAACCAACTGTTCTCTACCATTTTCTCATTTCATGAATGTTACGTAAATAGAATCATACAGCACACAACTTTTTGAGATTGGTTTTTTTCACTCAACAGAATGCTCTTAAGATCCATCCAAATTGTTGGATATATCAATGGTTGGTTCTTTATTGCTGAAGAGTATTCCATTTTATAGTTGTACCACTGTTTGCTTATCCATTTATTTGTTGAAGGACATTTAGGCTGGTTCCAGCTTTTAGCAATTCATATTTGTGTTCTGGAAAAATTCCTCTGACCACAGTATGCAGTTTGTGCCATAGGGCAGTCAGAGTAGATGCAGAGAGACCATTAAGAAGGCTATAGAAGTAGTTCAAATAACATCCTAGGTTAGTGATTCTCAAATGGGGAGTGGAGGAGGGTGATTCTGCCCCTCTCCCCTGCAAGGGTCATTTGGCAATGTCTGGAGACATATTTGGTTGTCAGAACTAGGGGGTATTACTGGCATCTAGTAGGTAAAGGCTGGGGATACTGCTAAAAATCCTACAATGCACAGGATGGCCCCCACAAGAAAGAGTTATCTGGCCCCAGACTAAGGTGATGATAGTGGAGATGGAGAGAGTGGACAGGCTCAAGAAATGTTTAGGTGGTTAACACTCAGTGATAGACTGGATATGGGGTCCAGGAGGGGGAGAGGCATGACTTGCACAACTGGAGAGATGGTGGTGCCATTCAGTAAGACAGGGAACACTGGAGGAGGTCAAGGTGTATGTCTGACATCTTGGGAAAGGAGGGATTATGCAGTATTTAATACTGGACATGCTAAGTTCAAGCTCCTTGAAACGTCCAAGTACCGGTGACTTGGTATGCAGCTCAGCAACCACATAAATGTGGGCTTCATCAGCTTACTGATAGTCTCTAAAGTCATGTGCTGGAAAGAGATTACCTGAGAAGACCAAGAGAAAAAAGAAGATGGCCCAACGAACCCTTGAAGAAGAGCCCAGGAGGAAAAAAAAAAAGCCTGAAGAGAAGAATGAAAGACCAGAAAGACAGGAAGAAAACCAGGAGGCTGTGGTGTCCAAAAGCCAGAGAAGAGGGTTTCAAAGTAGGAATGGGCAACAGTATCAAATGCTACAGAAAAGACAAATAGGATGATATATGAAAAACTCAATAGATTTGCCAAACTGGAGATAAAACTTAGTGAGAGCCGTTTCCATAGAAGGAGTGGGGATAATAAGACACTGATGAAAGAAATTAGAGATGATACAAATAGGTGGAGAGATATACCATGTTCTTGGATTGGAAGAATCAACATTGTGAAAATGACTCTACTACCCAAAGCAATCTACAGATTCAATGCAATCCCTATCAAACTACCACTGGCATTTTTCACAGAACTAGAACAAAAAATTTCACAATTTGTATGGAAACACAAAAGACCCCGAATAGCCAAAGCAATCTTGAGAACGAAAAATGGAGCTGGAGGAATCAGGCTCCCTGACTTCAGACTATACTATAAAGCTACAGTAATCAAGACAATATGGTACTGGCACAAAAACAGAAAGATAGATCAATGGAACAGGATAGAAAGCCCAGAGATAAACCCACGCACATATGGTCACCTTATCTTTGATAAAGGAGGCAGGAATGTACAGTGGAGAAAGGACAGCCTCTTCAATAAGTGGTGCGGGGAAAACTGGACAGGGACATGTAAAATTATGAGCTCAGATCATTCCCTAACACCATACACAAAAATAAGCTCAAAATGGATTAAAGACCTAAATGTAAGGCCAGAAACTATCAAACTCTTAGAGGAAAACATAGGCAGAACACTCTATGACATAAATCACAGCAAGATCCTTGTTGACCCACCTCCTAGAGAAATGGAAATAAAGACAAAAATAAACAAATGGGACCTAATGAAACTTAAAAGCTTTTGCACAGCAAAGGAAACCATAAACAAGAACAAAAGACAAGCCTCAGAATGGGAGAAAATATTTGCAAATGAAGCAACTGACAAAGGATTAATCTCCAAAATATATAAGCAGCTCGTGCAGCTCAATAACAAAAAACCAAACAACCCAATCCAAAAATGGGCAGAAGACCTAAATAGACACTTCTCCAAAGAAGATATACATATTGCCAACAAACACATGAAAGAATGCTCAACATCACTAATCATTAGAGAAATGCAAATCAAAACTACAATGAGATATCATCTCACACCAGTCAGAATGGCCATCATCAAGAAATCTAGAAACAATAAATGCTGGAGAGGGTGTGGAAAAAAGGGAACACTCTTGCACTGTTGGTGGGAATGTGAATTGGTACAGCCACTATGGAGAACAGTATGGAGGTTCCTTAAAAAACTACAAATAGAACTACCATATGACCCAGCAATCCCACTACTGGGCTATACCCTGAGAAAACCATAATTCAAAGAGTCATGCGGGCTTCCCTGGTGGCGCAGTGGTTGAGAGTCTGCCTGCCAGTGCAGGGGACATGGGTTCGAGCCCTGGTCTGGGAAGACCCCACATGCCGCGGAGCGACTAGGCCCGTGAGTCACAACTACTGAGCCTGCGCATCTGGAGCCTGTGCTCCGCAACGAGAGGCCGCGACAGTGAGAGGCCCGCGCACTGCGATGAAGAGTAGCCCCCGCTCCCTGCAACTAGAGAAAGCCCTCGCACAGAAACAAAGATCCAACACACCCAAAAATAAATAAATAAATACATTAAAAAAAAGAGTCACGTACCAAAATGTTCATTGAAGCCCTATTTACAATAGCCCAGAGATGGAAACAACCGAAGTGTCCATCATCGGATGAATGGATAAAGAAGATGTGGCACATATATACAATGGAATATTACTCAGCCATAAAAAGAAACGAAATTGAGCTATTTGTAATGAGGTGGATACACCTAGAGTCTGTCATACAGAGTGAAGTAAGTCAGAAAGAGAAAGACAAATACCGTATGCTAACACGTATGTATGGAATTTAAGAAGAAAAAAATGTCATGAAGAACCTAGGGGTAAAACAGGAATAAAGACACAGACCTACTTGAGAATGGACTTGAGGATATGGGGAGGGAGAAGGGTAAGCTGTGACAAAGCGAAAGAGAGGCATGGACATATATACACTACCAAACGTAAGGTAGATAGGTAGTGGGAAGCAGCCCCATAGCACAGGGAGATCAGCTCGGAGCTTTGTGACCGCCTGGAGGGGTGGGATAGGGAGGGTGGGAGGGAGGGAGACGCAAGAGGGAAGGGATGGGGGAACAGATATATATGTATGACTGATTCACTTTCTTATAAAGCAGAAACTAATAAAAAAAATAAAGAAAAAAAATACATAGAGTTCCTTCCACTTCATAGAAGTGAAATACAAATTCTTTCTTAAAAAAAAATGCTTACAGAATCTAGAAGGAGCATTTGATTATTTGGTATAATTCTAGAAACTTTGCTTAGAGGTCTTGAGTTTGGGAAGGTGAGAAACTGATAATAAGAACCTTGGATGAATGAATTAATGTTTTCATCTGGATAAAACCCCCATTTTTCTTGCTGTAAAAAAAAAAAAAAAAAGAACCTAGGGGTAAGACAGGAATAAAGACACAGACCTACTAGAGAATGGACTTGAGGATATGGGGGGGGAAGGGTAAGCTGTGACAAAGCGCAAGAGAGGCATGGACATACATACACTACCAAACGTAAGGTAGATAGATAGAGGGAAGCAGCCGCATAGCACAGGGAGATCAACTCGGTGCTTTGTGACCGCCTGGAGGGGTGGGATAGGGAGGGTGGGAGGGAGACGCAAGAGGGAGGGGATATGGGAACAATGTATAACTGATTCACTTTGTTATAAAGCAGAAACTAACACACCATAGTTAAGCAATTATACTCCAATAAAGATGTAAAAAAAAAAAAAAAAAAAAGGAGTGGGGATAGAAGCCAATTTCAACCGGACTGAGGTGTGAGGTGAAGCAAATATGTACAACACTTTCAAAAAGTTCTGTTGTGAATGTAGAGGAAAGATCTATGGCAGTAAGTAGAAAACAGGTATCCAGGGAAGCAAAATCCTTTCATTCAATACCTACAGACGAAGATAATCAGGGACAGAATGGCCTTCTGGGGACTTTATCACTCCCTGACAAAGCTACCTCTTTTCTTCATCTCATTTTTCCACTGGTTATTCATCTTCCTCCTACAGATGCTATCAATTCTCATAGTAATTAGTAGAAATCATATTTAAAGATAAATATTAATGAATGCATTTGCAAAAGAACCTATACAATGAATACAACCCGTAAAATGGAATAATTGGTCAATTTCTTTCTGTCTTTAAAAGCCATACTATTTGAGAATTGGCTTAATGACAATATTGGGTAAGTTTTGGATGCATAAACATAATACCTTCTACTAAAGAAAAGCTCCTGTGATAAAAGTAACAGCAAAGTGTCAGAGTTGGTAAAGGTTCTAGTGCTCATTCTCGACACAAAAAGGATATTAATGTATCAGCATTAAAGAAAAAGTGATGGAAATGGCTTGGAAAATTGAGTCCTCAGTCTCTGGACCGACCCTGATCTTCCAATTTGCTTGTGTCTTGGTTCTTCAGTTAAAAAGTAGGTGGCTACTTATAAAAATACAAGGAAAGGTTTGATAAACGTAAAAGCTCGTTAAAAGCGGTTATTATTGTTGATTACCGGTTCAAAAGATAACCTCTACTACCCTTTAGTGAGCACTGCTACAGGAAGGTCTGAGTTTTGTCTCTGCATTCCCACTTCTTATCCCAAAATAACTTCCATAAATGTTCACTGACAAAATAGCAGCTGTACAGGGAAAAGACTGGAATGCCAAAATGTGTCACGTTCGCAGAAATGTACATGTTGTCTCTTAAAATAACTACTTGGAATGACAAAAACTCTCTTGGATTGGACAAATTCTGCCAATCTAGAGAACAGGCTATCCGGTAAACTTGCCCGAAGCAGTTCCCAGGAACGAACAAAGAGACAGCAGAGTGCAAAAGCCCTCTGGAGCGGCGCTAGGCACCGATGGGGGAACCCACGGGAAAGGAAGCTACATCCCACTGCCCGCCCCCATTTGTTGACCTAGGAGTCTCCCAGGCGGTAGCAGCCTCCCCCCAAGCTCTGCCACGTCTCCAGGCCGGGCTGGGCCGAGCTAAGGTCAATGGGCTCCTGCCTCGTTATCTCCCCTCCGGCCAGCGCGGCGGAAGGTGGAGCCAAACAGCCCGGGGCGCCGGCGTCGGTCCCGGAACTGGAGCAAAGTGCTGGATAAGACCCCCGGGCCGCACCCACCGTGTAAACCGCGGCGGGAACGGCTTGCCTCTCGAAGCGCACCCTGAACCCTGCATGCACCCACGGCCCGCGCCCGGACTGCACGACGACGGAACTCCCAAACTACCCTCGTTCTCGGGGCGCCTGCCGGCCCGCCCACCTCGCACTACGGCGCCCCTGGGCGCCGGTTTGGGAGCCCAGCCGCCCGCATGCACCCGCGTTACTGCCAGACTGACGCTCACCTGCGGGCCGGAGAGAGTGTCTGCGTGGCAGTGAAAAGTGGGGACTAGGGAAGCTGAGCTGAAGGACTACGACTACGAGAAAACGAGCAAGACGCAGAGAAGCACTCACCGCGCACGCCCCCGCCTCCAAGATGGCCACCGTAGGTGCACGTCCCTGCGCTGCCACGTATGCTGCGCGCCGCCCCGCCCCGCCCCGCCCTGCGCCCCGCCCTGCGCCCCGCCCCGTCTCGCTTGCCCTGAGCCCCGACCCGTGGCCGCAAATTAAACCTGCTGGAGTACGTGGGGCTAAAGATCCTCCTGCCCGCAGGGCTGGGTGCTGCCCAGCTCTAGGAGCATTCTCCAGCAGGACTGCCCAACTTTTCACGCCGCAACCTCCGTACGCGAGAACGGAACCCTTGTTACCGGGTGTAGCTCGCTCACTCTGTCCCGTGGCCGCCCGCGGGGATGACGATGAACCAGCCCGGGTCTTCCAGTCCAGTCCCCGCCTCCAGGAAGGACCTCGCTCCGGAAACAGGAGACTTATCCTATGTATTTTCAAAGATTTCCAGATAATAGCGGTTGCATCAAGAAAGAGAGCAGGGTGGCAGCTACCATACTGATTTCCCCCCCAAAGTTCATGTATTACACATTCTTTTTTTTTAAATGGAAAACCAAAGATTATCCACTTTCTTAACCTTACGTGCTGCACTTAAAACAGTTCCTGAAAGTCGGTGCTCAATAATGTACACTAAATAAATCAATGAATAGAGTGCAATGGAGGAATATAAAGAATTTGCAATCAGAAGTCCTGTTTAGGTCCAGGAGTGCCCTAATGCCACTTGAGCAGTCATGGGACCTTGTATAGGTCACTTATTCTCCCTAAGTCTCCATATTCCATCTGTAAGATAGGAATAATATTGTTTGCCATCTCTAATCAAGCAGGTAACAGAGTTAAAATAAGACATAGGAAAGCACTTTTTAAACTGAGCGGTAAACACATGAAAAACTTGTTTTTGTTATTCCCAAATTCCTTCAGGAACTCATTTGTAGATTTAGCATTAATATAATATCCCGGACTTGACAGCTGAAAGCATTTAAAAATACCAATACCTCACTGAACTGTTAATACTATTTAACTATGCCCTAACTTCAGACAAAATGATTTGCAGCTGCAGTGGGTTGTTCCCTTTGGCAGTGACTCTTATCCCACCCACTGAGAATGTGTGTAGATGGCTATCTAGGTTATTCTCCAGAAAGTGCTGTTTGGGTTGGTTTTGAAAATAGTTACCATCTCTATCCTCTTTGGTCTACACCCTTAATAGCCATAAGAACTGTTCCTTTCTTCATTCATTCAACAAATATTTATTAGTGGCTGCAATGTTCTGAGCATCAGTACTGGAAATGTAGCAATGAACAAGACAGACAAGATCCTTACACCAAGGGAGAGGCAGGCTATGAGCAGGAAAATAAAAGAACTAAGTACTGTTTGTGATGGGCACTTTGAGGAAAGTCAATAAGGTAATTATTATTGACCGTAATTGGGGTAGGCCACTTTGGATAGGACAGACGTGCAAGGCTTCTCTGAGGAGGTGCGATTTGAGTACAGATCATAAGGAAGCAGCCCCGTGGTTCTCTGAACAGAAGGAAGAGCATGCAAAGGCTCTGAGGGAGGGTGACTGGCAAATTTGCAGAACAAGAAGGAAATCGGGACTGAGAGGGTGGTAAGAAATGAGGTCAGAGAGATAGACGGGCCAAATCATAGCCAGCCTTGTAGGCCATCTTAAGGCCTTTGGGTTATATTCTGAGAGAAATGAGAAGCAGGTGGAAGGTATTGAGCAAAGGAGAGACAAGACTTGACTTCAGTTTTAAATCATATTCTGATTGCTGTGTGGACTGTAGGCAGGTGCAAAGACTAAAGCAGAGTGATCATAATGAGGTGATGGTGCCTTAGAGGAACTAATGGGATGAGGGCAGAGCGGGTACATGGTGTGGACATATTTTGAAGGTTAAGCTGTCATGATTTACTGATCTATTGGATGTGGCTGTATTAGTTTCCTAAGACTGCCAAAAAAAATTACCACAAATGATTGGCTAAAAGCAACAGAAATTTATTCTCACACAGTTCTAGACACCAGAAGTCCAAACTCAAGGGTCAGCAGGGCCTCTCTAAAGGCTCTAGGACAGCATCCTTCCTTGCCTCTTCTAGCTTCAGGGGAGCCAGATGTTCTTTGGCTTGTGCCAGCCTAACTCCAATTTCTGCCTTTATTTCCACATGGCCTCCTCTCCTGTGTCTCTGTGTCTCAAATCTCCCTCTGCCTTTCTTTTATAAACATGCCTGTCACTGCATTTAGGGCCCACCCTAAATCCACAATAATCTCATCTCAAGATCCCTGAGGATCTAGACCTTATTTCTAAATAAGGTCCTATTCACAAGTTCCAGGTGGACACATCTTTTTTGTGAAGAACGCTGTTCTACCCACTTACATGGGTCATGAGAAACAGGAGTCAACCAAATAAGCAGGATTATAAAATAGGTTTTGAAGTTAACCCTGAATTGCATTTATAAATTGTTTTACGCATCATGTCTCATTTAAACTTCAAAACAACTTTGTGTGGCAGGTATTATTATTATTCCAATATAAGAAATAAGAAAACTAAGGGTCTGAGAATTGTGTGTAGGCCTGGAATTAGAACCCAGAATTCTTCAGCTATACCCCAGATTCTTGCCTGCTTTTGGGGTGGTGGGGTAAGAAGATATGTTCTTAGATGGAGGGCACTGAGGGGAGTCAATGGAAGATTATAGCTTAATGACAGACCTACTTAGGTTTTTTGGTTTTAGCTAGCAGAACTCATCAAATTTTTTTGTACAGGAAGTTTCTAACACATAATAGAGTTCATTTCTGAGCTACAGTGCTATAGTGGAATTTTGCTTTTATTGCTCAAAACCAGAGGCAAACAAAATTATTTCCCACTTGAGGCTTTTTTCAGCTCAATTTGTAGTTAATAGATCTATTCTTAAATAGTCTTAAAACAGTCCATAAAGTTTGTACTATTCATAAGAATATTGATGTGTTTACCTCCAGGTGGAGAGGAGACCAGGCTGAGGCTCTGAGCATCTGCAGCATAACCGGGACTAGAGGCAGAGCTGAATCTGTTTGAGAGACCGTGGGCTCTGCTGAGAGAACAGTCAGTGAGTTATACAACCAGGAAGGACACATCAGCAGATGTGTCAAGGGTACCGGCTCATGCATAGAGAT
This sequence comes from Mesoplodon mirus, assembly GCF_964341445.2. Taxonomy (NCBI): domain Eukaryota; kingdom Metazoa; phylum Chordata; class Mammalia; order Artiodactyla; family Ziphiidae; genus Mesoplodon; species Mesoplodon mirus. The sequence goes on from NC_138980.1 coordinate 78,669,218, forward strand.
CAGGGGCTCATACCCACATCCAACTCCTGCAAAGAGGAGATGTAAGTTCCTTTGGCACCTAGGAAGGAGGAGGATGGTTGTCCCAAACACTGCATGGGACATACTTGTACTAAGAAATTATTCATTGTTTATCTGGAATTCAACTTTAGGAGGAAAGCAAGCCATGACTGAGAGTCTGAGAGGCAATGTAGTGTAGATTAGGACACAAATATTGGTACCAGATGCCCTGGATTTGAATCCTGACTCTACACCTGCTAAGTCAACAGCTAGCCTTGGGCATGTCACTTAAACTCACTGTGTCTTGATTTTTTCACCTATAGAATGAGAATTATACTAATACTTACCTCATAGTTTTGTTGTTATTGGTTTTTGGTTTTTTAAAATTTATTTTATTGTTGGCTGTGTAGGTCTTCGTTGCTGCACACGGGCTTTCTCTAGTTGTGGCGCGCAGGGCTACTCTTCGTTGTGGTGTGTGAGCTTCTTATTGTGGTGGCTTCTCTTGTTGTGGAGCACGGGCTCTAGGTGCCTGGGCTTCAGTAGTTGTGGCATGTGGTCTCTGTAGTTGTGGCTTGCGGGCTGTAGAGCGCAGGCTCAGTAGTTGTGGCACACGGGCTTAGTTGCTCTGCGGCATGTGGGATCTTCCCAGACCAGAGATCGAACCCATGTCTCCTGTATTGGCAGGCGGATTCTTAACCACTGCACCACTAGGGAAGCCCCTTACCTCATAGTTTTTTTACTTGTGGACTGAATAACTTAATATGTGGGGAGTGCTTAGAACAGTGCCTAAATCACAGTATTCTCTAGATAAGTGTTAGAGGTAATAGTCTCTATATATTCTTTGACTTTTAAATTGCCTAAATATTCACCTGACAATGACTGTTTTAAACCAAAAAGATTTTTATTTAGGTGAGTCTGAGTTGCAATTTCCAAATAAAGTTTTTATATGCTTCTTTGTTTGTTTTCAACGACAGAAAATTTAGTTTAGTTTTAAACGGAGTGACTCAACCTCTTGATTTGCCCAGGACACTCCCAATTTACTGCCATATTCTCAGCATAATTATTAAAAGCACCCACCTTTTACTCTCAAAAGTGTTCCAATTTGGACAATAAACGCTGTGCTAATCCTAGTTACAGAGATATTAAGAAGTTACTCTCTTTGCACATGTGAGTTATAGTGTGGAAATGTCAGTACCTGCTCCTTACCTGAACACACGTAATCATCATTACCAGAGTCCACTGCAGTTTGCTTCAAAAAACTAACTTATCTTTCTAAAATATGCATTTATAAAAACACTCTGACTCCTCATTGCCTGCATGGTAAAATCTTAAAAACTCAACTTATCCTTATTTTCTAGACTCTTCTCCTCTTCCTGCATCTTCCTCCATATTCTCCAGGCACCAGCCTCAAGGATATGCCCCCTCCTGAAACCATGTGCCTTTGCTCTGATCAGTCCCTCTGCCTGAAATGCCTTTTCCCTTTCCACCAAATGAGGAATCCTCATTTTTCAAGGACCAGCTCAAAGTTTTCTTCCATTATAAACCTTCGTGCATTGCATTTTTGTTGATTTTGTCTATATTCACTGTTCATTTATAAGCTCCTTGATGGCAACAACTTTGTCTTTAAAATCCCAATATATTGGGCTTCCCTGGTGGCACAGTGGTTGAGATCCGCCTGCCGATGCAGGGGACACAGGTTCGTGCCCCAGTCCGGGAAGATCCCACATGCCGTGGAGCGGCTGGGCCCGTGAGCCATGGCTGCTGAGCCTGCGCGTCCGGAGCCTGTGCTCCGCAACGGGAGAGGCCACAACAGTGAGAGGCCCGCGTACCTCAAAAAAAAAAAATCCCAATATATTCAAATGTTTACATAGAGTGACATGTTATCTGCACACAGTGACATTTTACTTCTTCTGGATTCCTTTTATTTCTTTTTCTTCTCTGATTGCCATGGCTAGGACTTCCAAAACTATGTTGAATAAAAGTGGAGAGACTGGACATCCTTATCTTGTTCCTGACCTTAGAGGAAATGCTTTCAGTTTTTCACCATTGAAAATAATGTTTGCTGTGGGTTTGTCATATATGGCCTTTACTATGTTGAGGTATGTTCCCTCTATGTCCACTTTCTGGAGAGTTTTTATCATAAATGGTTGTTAAAGTTTGTCAAAAACTTTTTCTGCATCTATTGAGATGATCATATGGTTTTTACTCTTCTGCTTGTTAATGTGGTGTATCACATTGATTGATTTACATATGTTGAAGAATCCTGTATCCCTGGGATAAATCATGGTGTATGATCCTTTTAATGTGTTGTTGGATTTGATTTGCTAGTATTTTGTTGAGGATTTTTGCATCTATGTTCATCAGTGATACTGGTCTGTAATTTTCTTTTTTTGTGTGATATCTTTGTCTGGTTTTGGTTTCAGGGTGATGTTGGCCTCATAGAGTGAGCTTGGAAGTGTTCCTCCCTCTGCAATTTTTTGGAAGAGTTTCAGAATGGTAGGTGTTAAACCCCCAACAGCCAAAGCAATCTTGAGAAAGGAAAACAGAGCTGGAGGAATCAGGCTCCCTGACTTCAAACTATACTATTTTGATGACTGTAGCTTTGTAGTATGTATGGCACTGGCACAAAAACAGAAATATAGATCAATGGAATAGGATAGAAAGTCCAGAGATAAACCCATGCACCTATGGTCACCTAATCTATGACAAAAGAGGCAAGAATATACAATGGAGAAAAGACAGTCTCTTCAATAAGTGGTGCTGGGAAAACTGGACAGCTACATGTAAAAGAATGAAATCAGAACATTCTATAACACCATACACAAAAATAAACTCAAAATAGGTTAAAGACCTAAATGTAAGGCTGGATACTATAAAACTTTTAGAGGAAAACATAGGCAGAACACTCTTTAACATAAATTGCAGCAAGATCTTTTTCAATCCACCTCCTAGAGTAATGAAAATAAAAACAAAAATAAACAAATGGGACCTAATTAAACCTAAAAGCTTTTGCACAGCAGAGGAAACCATAAACAAAACATCCAAAGAATACATACAGGTGGCTAAAAAGCACATGAAAAGATGCTCAACATCACTAATTATTAGAGAAATGCAAATCAAAACTACAATGAGGTATCACCTCATGCCAGTCAGAATGGCCATCATCAAAAAATCTACAAGCAAGAAAGAAAAATATCATATGATATCGCTTATATGTGGAATCTAAAAAAGAAAATGGTACAAATGAACTTATCTACAAAACAAAAATAGAGTTACAGATGTAGAAAACACACTTATGGTTACCAAGCAGTAAGAGGGGGGAGGGATAAATTGGGAGATCGGGATGGATGTATACACACTACTATATATAAAATAGATAACTAATAAAGACATACTGTATAGCACTAATAAAGATATACTGTATATACCAATACTCTGTAATGGCCTATATGGGAAAAGAATCTAAAAAAGAGTGGATATATGTATATGGATACATATAACTGATTCACTTTGCTGTACAGCAGAAACTAACACAACATTGTAAATCAACTATACTCCAATAAAAAATTTTTTTTAAAAACCTACAAATAGTAAATGCTGGAGAGGGTGTGGAGAAAAGGGAACCCTCTTACACTGTTGGTGGGAATGTAAATTGGTACAGCCACTGTGGAGAACAGTATGGAGGTTCTTTAAAAAACTAATAGAGCTACCATATTATCCAGCAATCCCACTCCTGGGCATATATCCAGAGAAAACCATAATTTGAAAAGGTACATGTACCCCAATGTTCATTGCAGCAGTATTTACAATAGCCAGGACATGGAAGCAACCTAAATGTCCATCGACGGATGTATGGATAAAGAAGATGTGGCACATATATACAATGGAATATTACTCAGCTGTAAATAAAGAATGAAATAATGCCATTTGCAGCAACATGGATGGACCTCGAGATTATCATACTAAGTGAAGTAAGTCAGACAAAGAAAGACAAACATCATATGATATCGCTTATATGTGGACTCTAAAAAAATGGTACAAACGAACCTATTTACAAAACAAATAGAGTTACAGATGTAGAAAACAAACTTATGGTAAGAGGGGGAGGGATAAATTGGGAGATTAGAATTGACATATACACACTACTATATATAAAATAGATAACTAATAAGGACCTACTGTATAGCATAGGGAACTCTACTCAGTATTCTTTAATGACCTATATGGGAATAGAATCTAAAAAAGAGTGGATATATGTATATGTATAACTGATTCACTTTGCTGTACAGCAGCAACTAACACAACATTGTAAATCAACTATAATCCAATAAAAATTAATTTAAAAAACAAATGTTTATATAGAGTGAGTATTCTATGGACTTTTTTGAATTGATTTGAACTTTCTATGAAGACCCATGTGTAGAACACACATTGCCAAAAGTACTTATAATCATGTTTTTTTTTCTCCCCTAAATATGATTTTGCTAAAAATAATCATGTAGGTGGCTGAGCAAATATGCTTCCTTTGGAAAATTTGAAATTTTACTTTGAACAAGAAACCATGCAACTGAAATGAGTTCTCTGGCAAAAACAAGAAAAAAAACAAAAAACACACTGATAATATGCAGGAACATATTACAAAGGATTCTAATTTTTCTCTAGACTTTTTTTTTCTTACAAAATTTAGTTTGCATAATTTTAACTAAGTGTTCCCAAAGCATAATAACTCCTAAATATTTATGCCTGTAGTATTATTGATTCTCAAGTCTTTGGATTCACAGAACACTCCACTTTTCCCCTCTAGGTTTTACATCATAGTTTAGAAAAGAAAAAGAAATATAACACAGTTGTTCTTACAAGCACATTCATTTTCAAACGATGTTTAAAACTCAGAACTTGTATTCATTCTTTTGGCAATTCAACATTTTCTCTAAGGCTTAGAATTGAAATTTTGGGAAGACAGCCTAGGAGATTAATGACTCCAGTTCACATACCACATACCAACCCAACTGCATGTACACAGCCATTTGGTGTCTTCCCACTTGCACTTCTCTTAGAACTGCTGCTGAGCAGGTCATCAGGATAAGGTGGAAAATGCACTAGCTTAGAAATCTAATACTGCCATTAATTAGCAGTGCAACTCTGAAGTTACCTTCTCTGCGCTTCAATTTCTTCCCCTGACAAGTGAAGGATAGCTAAGTGATTTCCGTACTGGACGTTAATTATGGTTGGCTTCCTAACAACACAAGAAAAGGAACTGATAAGACATTGTACTTACCAACATAGATGAAAAGTCCTGCATGAAATGTTAGAAGATGGAATTGAGGAGGATACAATGATGATGATGACGATGATGATATTGATATACATTGTGATTAACTAGGTTTTTTCCCCCAGGAATGCAAGAGTGGTTCCATTTCAGAAGAATGTACTGATGATTTAATAAATTTTAAAAGAAAATGAATCTGATAACACCCATAGATATGGAAAAAAGCATTTGATAAAGTTCAACTCTTATTCATGATAACTCTTGGTTAACTAGAATTAGAAGGCATCTTTAACCTGATAATGGGCACCTGCAAAATAGCACAGAAAATATCATAGTTAATGGTGAGCTATTAGAAGATTTTACTTAAAGTAAGTAATAATGGAAAAAGAGATTAAGATTTTTAACAGGGAAAGTAAAAACCAATACTGTTCTCATTTGCATTAAAACTTCCTATTGAAATGATCCAGTACTTATTTCTTGCACCCCTTTTTCAATTTTTAGTTACTAGTCCATGGCTTGAAAAACCATCTATATTCCAGAGATTCCCCCATTTATATGTCCAACCATAAATTCTCTCCTAAACTCTAAACTATTTAATAGCTTTAACTTGGAGTCTCATCAGGAGGCTAATTAAAACTCTTGATGTTTCCAAAATAACCCCATTCCACTTACACTCTTCCTGCTCAGTAAATGGCAATTCTGCTTTTCCATCTGCTCTGGTAAAATAACACCTTGGATCAGAGTCAACATCAACAGTGGTAAGTCATATTGATAGAATCTGCCCTCGATATGATGTGATGAAAATGGCACTTTCCTCTGTAGTCTTCCTCCCCAAGACCCATAATCCTGAGGGATGGTGAGAATAAAGATATATTCTACAACATCCCTGACCACTATTCCTCAGAACTGTCAGGCTCATCAAAAGTAAGGAAAGTCTGAGAAACTATTACAGGCAAGAGGAGTCTAAGGACACAACGCCAACTAAATGTAATGTGGTACGGAAACAAAGGCCACCCAAAGGAGAACAAGAAAAGGCTCTTTACTCAGAGCTTGCAAGGGAGTCAGCCCTTACCACTTTGGTTTGGCAGAAACTCAAAGGCAGGCAGTGTGGTAGGACAGCTTTTAGGGGAAAGAAGGGAAGGCTTCAGGTATGCCCTGATTAGAGGCTGTGGCATGAGGAAGCTGTAGGTCAGCTATCTAGAAGCCCAATATTCTATGTGATTGGTTAGGAGGACATATTTGGCTTTTCTCTGGTTGGTCTTAAATTGGAAGCTGTCAGTTATTAATCAACTCTTGGCCATTTGGGGCTGATTGCTGCAGGGGTTACTATTTGGCTTCCTGGGCAGGTTGCTATAGGTTGCAGGTCAGAGTTCTATTTTTATATGTGGTCTGGCCATTGTCCATTTTTATATTCAGTCTCTCAGAAGTATCCTGGATGAGATCTTGGAACTGAAAAAGGACATTAGGTAAAAACTAAGGAAATCCAAATAAAAGCATGACTTTAGTTAATAATATAACAGTATTGGTTCATTAATTGTGACAAAGGCACCATACTGATGTTAGATGTTTTAGTGACAGAGGAAACTGGGTGTGGGGTATAACAGAACTCTGTACTATCTTCTTAATATTTCTGTGAATCTAAAACTGTTCTGAAAACTAAAGTTTATTTAAAAGCAACAACACCTTAGAGATATCCTTGACTCCTCCCTTCCCTCACCCTCCACATCCAATCCTTTTGCAAATTCTTAGTCTTGACCCCACCCCTCTGCTGTACTGGTGTCACCTTAGCCAACTTCATCACCTCTGCCTTGGAAATCTTCACTAGTTTCCTAAGGGCCCACCTGCTTCCACTCCAGGCTATGTGATACTTTTCCACAGAGCTTTACTGTGGTCTACAAAGCAACAGAAAGCTTCAACAGGTTTAGGGGCCCGATGAATATGGTTGGTGGAGGAAGGAGAGCTGTCAAATCGGATTTCTAATGACTGGATCAAATACAGTCCCTATAAAAGTCAGCAGTTGGCTCTTTTCAGGGACTGGATCCTACAAGCATAGCTCTGTCTCACTTAGCAAGTATGAATTCAGATTTTTATTTCAGATGTTAAACATTTTTTAAAAGTTTGAGTCAATATGTTTTTTTCATTAGTAATGTATACACACAGTACAAAATTCAAAGTTATAGAAAAGTGTGTAATGCCAAGTTTCTCTCATAAGTCTATACTCTAACCTCCTTGTTCTTCTCCTTAGAGACAACCACTGCTCTGAATCTCACAAGCACATGTCATGCATACTCTTTTCCTTGTGTTTTTTACACAACTGGAAATACACCACATATACTATATTATACCTCAGTGCTCGGTGTGTGTGTGTAAATACTGCATGCACATGAGTGTACACACACGTGTGTATGAGACAGGCCTGGGACCCTTTGCTGCAGTGCTGCAATGCTTGCACCTGGATAAACGTAAAGCAACAAAATACAAAGAAACTATAAGGGACTAAAAATAACTGTGTGCAGCTGGGGAAAATTATGGACAACAAAATACAAGAAAGACCAAAAAGCCCAGCTGCCACTTCTGAAGAGACAGGAGCAAAAGCACGGGGTTGGGAGCAAAAGCAGGGTACTGTGCATGCCCCCTGCACACAGCACCACAAAGGGGTGGGCAAACCATCTAATCTACCCCTCTGGCCCGACCCCTGGACACACTCCTACCCTCACCCCTTATAAGGAACAAACTCACCGCCACTCAGGGAGCGAGCAAGCAAGGGAACCTGTTATTTGTTCTCGCTCCCCCCAATAAAGCCTTGCTTGAATTTGTTGTCTGGCCTCTGATCAATTTCTACTGATTAAGGAGGCCAAGAACACTGGTCAGTTAACATACTTGGTGGCAACCACGAAAGGACAATTGTCCCCTTCCCAGGAGAGACCCTGAGCACCTCCAGGACCACTGAACGCAGATTCCCTGTGGGTAGCAAGCAGCCTCCTGAACCTCTTGTTTCAACATCACCACGTTTGGCATGTCTGCCGTACCTGGCCCCTGTGGGCCTTAGTACCCTCATTCAGGCAACACTTTCCCCCTCTCTTTTGTTCTTTTTTCCCTCACCATCCCTTTCCCTCTCCTGAAAACTCTCTACTTCTCCTCTCTGTCCTCTCCTACTTCTATCCTATCCTTCCGAGAGAGTGGATGTCGGACAGCTACAGCATCACTCCTCTCAGCTTGTGAGACCTGCTCCCTCTGGCCGGCAATGGCTCACCTTGACAGGTGACAAGCAGAGGTGGGAGAGGCTTGCCTGACACCCTGCAGATCCTGGTCCAGCAGGCTCTCCCTGACCTGAGATTTAAGAGAGTGATAGAGGTTCAAACCTCATATCATGTAGTGGCTGGAAGTCTGATCATCCCAATATTCTCAGCTTTATTTTCCTGCCACTAAGAGAAGTCCTGGTGGGAATGGGCTGAAGCAGCAGATTTCTATATACTGGTGTATGCCTGGGTGAGAGTCCCACCTGTGGGTTAGAGTCCCACAGATGACGTACAACTGACTGGTTTCTTGGGCTTGATCACACCAGTGGGCAGTGGACAGGGTGCTCGCTCCTTTGCTGGCCCTTTCTGGAAGCACACAGGTTGGTGCCTGGATAGACACCCACAGGGGGTGGATTGAAACAGCAATCTCTCTCTTTCTGCCTCTTTCTCTTTTTCAGTCTTTTCTGTCCCTTCTCCCTTTACCTCCTCACCCCTACACTCCCATCCCCTTCATCCTGAAGACTCCTTGTTCGTGTCTTTAAGTTTTGGCATTGGCATCTTTGTTTGCGATGAAGTTCTGTCCAGCTGCTCTGGCAAGTCTCTGCTGACATCGTGGGGCACAGTGCAGTACTTAAGACTTGAAATACAAACACAGCTCACATTGCCTGCAACTCCAGCCTTGATTTACTTAGTGGGATTTTAAAGAACAAAAAGGAAAGGAGAGGGGTTTGCATCTCTCTCCTCTGCCTTTGCAATGTAACTATTCTGCCTGGGCTCTCAGGAACTACCTGATTCATCTGTAATCCCCCGGACTGAGGGAATAAAGGGCCACTTTTAATTCAAGTGGGAAAACTATGAGATCTCTAGTTCTGTAGAAATTGGCTTTTTTGGCTTAATTTTGTGGGTTTAATTAATACAGACCTGTCTTTAGAGTCATCAACACTAAGTACAATACATTCATTGTACCTAAGATTACTGCAAGTCAATAAGTACATATCGTTTCTGTTATCAAATCTGTCAACAAGGAAAATTGCCTAATATGATTAACCTTTTAAGTAAATATAACTGGGATAAGAGCTTTTTGGTTAACTCTATAGGAATAATTATGTTTTAGAAATGTCCATCTAAAATAGTCTCTCCAAATTTTGGTAACTTGAAACTAAATTAAGTTAAATGATAGGAATCCATTGCATATCCAGGCCATTTCAAGTAAAACGAAATACTGGAACATTAACTGCTAAGCAGGTCTAAATTTACTACTACCACTTTTGTTTTCTTGTGAGAGGGAAGCTAAAGATATTGGGGTTTATTTGACACATCTTGAGCCACATTAAGGAAAGAACTTGTGCTTTGGGAAGATACATGTTTCTAGAGGTTGTGGGATATTCCAATCAGGGAATGCTAATATAAAAGACAGTTCAACTACCAAACATAAAATAGATAGCTAGTGGGAAGCAGCCGCATAGCACAGGGAGATCAGCTGGGTGTTTTGTGACCACCTGGGGGGGGATAGGGAGGGTGGGAGGGAGACGCAAGAGGGAGGGGATATGGGAACAATGTATAACTGATTCACTTTGTTATAAAGCAGAAACTAACACACCATTGTAAAGCAATTATACTCCAATAAAGATGTAAAAAAAAAAAGACAGTTCATGGTTGCTTAAGGAAAGTAGGATGTGTGTTTTCAAAAAAGAAGGTATGAGGAATGGAAATATATTTTGTTAAAAGGAAAAAGGTGACTTTTTGTCCTGGAACTGGTTATTTCTGAATGGAAAGAATAAGGGACAGGATAATATGGCTACAGAAAGCTGCAGAAGGTTTGCGGAAAAGGAATATTGGAAAAAGAATTTTTTATGTGGTCAGGACTTTCTAAGGTTGGATTAATTTAATTAGAAAAATGGTTTTTATTAAGAGTAGGCTGATGCAAGACTGGATTTGGTTTCTCTCTCTCATAAGAGAACAAAGTTTTCCTGGAATGCTGCTTTTTATAACAGATCTTGTGAGTTCCTGTGCCTTTAAGTGATCTGTATTTACTTTTGAAATCTTTTTTCACCTTAGCTCAAGGCATAAGTACTATTTCACAGCTACCTATGATCCTATCTGACCGGGTGTTTTAAAACTTTCTGAACATTTTGACAGGCTTCCCAAATATCAAATTCTAATTAAAGTTCTTTTGACTTCCAGTTAATTTTGGGATGCTTCAAGGGGGCCCTGGAGCATCACAAAGAGAGATCCTAAACTAATCAGGTTCATTTGGTATGTTAAATTACATGGGACACATTGTGAAAACTTGCTGTTGCCTGTGTCAGATGGAATCATCAGGCTCTCCCCAATTTTATGATAGCTGCCAGACAGATAGGGGATAGCCGCCAATCTCACACCTTACTCTATGTCCAAAAAAAAAATCTCCTGTGGGAATACTCCCACCTCTAGGCCCTCAGGTCCTGACCCCCGTGGCATTTTCCAATTCCCGACTCCAATTCCTCCAGGATTTCCTTTTTGCACATCTAGGACCCTCTTCACTTCAAGCCTTGGCAGCCCAGACACTGTTACAGGTTACATATTGGGCTGGCCACTTCCAAGCAGCCAACATCCTAGGTTTTATAGATGCTCAATCTCTAGAAATACCCCCAGCATAGGGAAACATTATAGGACAAAAGCCCCCCGGTAAATGTTTCCAGGATGCTGGAAATCATTTCTAGGAGCACTCTTTCTCGGTTGCAGGTTACTCAACATGGGAGGATCCTCTTCTAAACCAGAAGAAGCACCTCTGAAGCGTATCCTTAAAAATTGGAAATTTTTCAAAACAGATGTGCTGAAAAGAGAAAAACTTAAACTCTACTGTAACATTGCCTGGCCCTCATATAAGTTGGGGAATGGAGAAAAATGGCCTGAAAATAGGTCTCTAAATTATAATACCATCTTGCAATTGGATCTGTACTGTCGCAAGATGGGAAAATGGACTGAGGTTCCCTACATTCAAGCGTTAATGGTCCTTTACCAAAACCCCGTTCTATGCGGCTCCTGTAATCAAAAGCCTGAGGAATCAGAAAACACTCCCGATGTTTTAGGTGATCCCCTTCTAACCTTCCCCAGCTCTCAGGAGGGAAACCAAGCCCCACCTATTTCCCTGGAGCCACCTACTTCTCCCGGTGCCTCTGACCAATCCCAAACTCTGCCTCCCTATGTCCCTTTATATCCTCTCTTGCCCGAGGAGGGTCCCTCCAGGGTAACTTGTAGTGGAACTTCCTGTCACCTAGGATCAGGTTCAAAGTTAGCCCCCATCTCTGCCCCACAAGGTCTTTACGCCCTTTGGGAAGTAGCTAATGGGAATGGAGAGATTACTAGAGTGCATGTCCCCTTCTCAATGGGAGACTTAGGAATCTGTAAGGAGAAGTCTGGCAGATTCACAGAGAACCCTGACAAGTTTAGAGACAAATTTATCAGGCTGGGGTTGACATTCTCTCTCACTTGGCAGGACATCATGGTTATTCTAGCCCACTGTTCCACCCTGGATGAAAAGGAGCATATACTGAGAAAGGCCAGGGAACACACAGATGGCCTACTGGTCACCAATCCACATCATCGACAATTTATCCGGCAGGTAGGGATGGAATCCCAGAACATGACACGCCCTGGGAATAGGAAGATCTCCAGGCTAGGATGAGACATTACATTACTAGTCTATCAGAAGGAATGAAAAGGTGCATGGTGAAGCCTGTAAATTATGATAAAGTCCAAGAGGTTACACAGGAAAAAGATGAAAACCCGGCAGTCTTCCTGAGCCGAGTGACAGAAGCATTCAGGAAGTACACCAATACAGACCTTAGGTCCGCGGAGGGGAGGACACTGTTGGCTATGCATTTTATCAGCCAGGCTACTCCTGATAGCAGGAGAAAATTACAAAAGCTTGAGGCTGGGCTCCAAACCCCGTTGTCAACCTTGGTAGAGGAGGCCTTCAAGATCTATAACAACTGAGACTTAATGGAGGTGGTCAATAAGTATAAGAGGCTAATAAAGAAAACGCAGCTTTTGGCTGCTCTAATCCACCCACCACCTCGAGAGGACCCTGGAGGGCCAAGAAGGCTGGACAGACCACCAAAGAAGCTGCCTGGGCCTGAACCAATCTGCCTTTTGTCAGTGCCCCTTGAGGGGGCACTGGAGGGGAGAATGTCCTGTGTGATACCCGAGGGGCAATGCCAGCTGGCCCCAGTTCCTTGCAAATCTCTCGGATGAGAGATGCCCGCACGCTGACTGATGGGGCCCAAGCGCCTGCCCAGCTCCATATCCCACTCGATCCATCCTCATCACTCCAGTGGCGCCCCGGGTCACCCTCAACTTGGCAGGTAGGAAAACCAAATTTCTTGTAGCTGCTGGGGCCACCTGCTCTGTTCTGACTTGGCCAGCTGGCCCCCTCTCCAATCATGACTGTATTGTGAAGGGATTTGATGGACAACCAAAGGCAGGGCGATTTACGTCTCCCCTTGCCTGCGGAATCAGGTCCATTATTATTACTCACTCTCTTTTGTATATGCCAGAATGCCCTGTCCCCCTCCTCTGAAGAGATTTGCTAAACAAATTAGGAGCCAGTGTATTCTTAGGACACGGTGAAGCCCAAGGAGATAGAGAATTCAAACAGAATGCATCTATTGATAGCCCCAGGTGACCCACCTGCTGGTCATCAAAATATTCCCCAAGACATCCCCCAAGAAATTAGAGAATGAGTAGATCCTGCATTTTGGGATACCTCAGTGCCAAGAAGGGCAGAACGTCTTCCCTCAATAAAAGTAAGGTTAAGGCCTGGGGAAAAATACCCCTGGAAAAGACAATATCCTTTAAAAATCTGAGGCCCTGAGGGGAACCAACAGCTGCTCAGCAAATTCCTAAAACACAGACTCATTAGGCCTTGCCAATCCCTTTGCAACACCCCGATCCTCCCCATTCACAAGCCTAATGGGGAGTATCGTTTGTGCAAGACTTACAAGCAGTGCATGAGGCAGGCATCCCTGTTCACACATCGGTGCCAAATCCACGCACCCTCATCACCCAACTGCCAGGGAGCATTCAGTATTTCTCTGTTTTGTACCTCAAAGATGCATTTTTCTGTATTCCCCTACATCCGGACTCTCAATACCCTTTTGCCTTTGAATGGAGGGACCCTGACACCCTGCAGGCTACCCAATATAGCTGGACAGTGCATCCTCAGGGCCTTTGGGACAGCACCCATCTTTTTGGAAACGTGTTAGCAAGGGAACTGAGGGAGTTGGGCCTTAAGAAGGGAACTCTGTTACAATATGTTGACAATTTGGGGCTTCCCTGGTGGAGCAGTGTTTAAGAATCTGCCTGCCAATGCAAGGGACACGGGTTCGAGCCCTGGTCCGGGAAGATCCCACAGGCCGTGGAGCAACTAAGCCCATGCACCACAACTACTGAGCCTGTGCCCTAGAGCCCGCGAGCCACAATGACTGAGACCATGTGCCACAACTACTGAAGCCCGTGTGCCTAGAGCCCATACTCCACAACAAGAAAAGAGAAGCCACCACAATGAGAAACCCGTGCACTGCAGTGAAGAGTAGCCCCTGCTCGCTGCAACTAAAGAAAGCTGGTGCACAGCCACAAAGACCCAACACAGCCAAAAATAAAAAAATAAATAAGTAAATTTTATTTACTTTTAAAAATCTTTAAAAAAAAAACATGTTGATGATTTATTGGTAAGTAGTGAGACCAAAAAGATTCAGATAAAAATACTGTTAGGGTCCTAAGTTTTCTGGAAAAAAGGGGATATGAAGTCTCTCCAACCAAGGCTCAGATCTCACAGCAACAGTTTCAATATTTAGGATTTGTTTTGACCACAGGGGCATGAGCCCTGGCCATAGATCGTAAAACAGCAATTAGTGCATTACCATCTCCAACCACAAAGAGGCAACTCTGAGGCTTTCTTGGGATAGCTGGGTTCTATAGTATCTGGATTCCAAATTATGGCCTTATAGCAAAACCCCTATATGAGGCTCTAAAGGGAGAAGAAAGGGAACCCCTTCAATGGAATAGGACCACCAGGGGCCTTTGAGACTCTCAAGACTGAGTTGAGTAAAGCACCAGCACTGGGGCTTCCAAATTTGGACAGCCCTTCACCATATACATTCACGAGAGGTCAGGGAGAGCACTAGGGGTCCCAAAAGCTGGGAACAGATCAGAGACCAGTGGCTAACTTTCCAAAACAACTAGACTCAGTGTCCCTGGTATGGCCAAGCTGCCTGAGGGCAGTAGCAGCCACAGCCCTGTTGGTTAATGAGGCTTCCAAGCTTATCCTGGGACAACACTTAGATGTGTTAACCCCTCATCAGGTACAGAAGACATCATTGGTTAACTGGAGGATGGTTAACAAAATAGCAGGCCCTCCTAATGGACACCCCCGCCATTCACTTAAAGGTGTGTCAAACCCTGAACCCAGCAACTCTGCTTCCAGGGGCCAAGAGTGGAAGCTTAGTCCATCAGTGTATAGAGACCATAGAACAAACTTACTCCAGCAGGTCTGATCTTCTAGATGAGCCTCTTGACAGCCCTGAGGTCGAAGGTTTACCGATGGGAGCAGTTTTGTAGAAATGGGAACCCGGGGCTTCACTGGTGGCACAGTGGTTGAGAGTCTACCTGCCAATGCAGGGGACGCGGGTTCGTGCCCCGGTTCGGGAGGATCCCACATGCCGCGGAGCGGCTGGTCCCGTGAGCTATGGCTGCTGGGCCTGCGCGTCCGGAGCCTGTGCTCTGCAATGGGAGGGTCCACGGCAGTGAGAGGCCCACGTACCGCAAAAAAAAAAAAAAAAAAAAAAAAGAAAGAAATGGGAACCCGAAAGGCGGGGTATGCCATAGTTAGTCTAGACGAAGTCATAGAAGCCAAGGCCCTGTCACCCCAGCCATCAGCCCAGAAGGCTGAACTAATTGCACTAATGAGAGCTTTGCAATCAGGGAAGGATAAGAAATTAAACATTTTTACTGACTCTAAGTATGGGTTCCACGTGCTATAAGTTCATGCCACCACTTGGAAAGAAAGAAGAAATGTTAATCGCTAGAAATTCCCCCATAAAACACAGATTTGATTCTGGCTCTTTTAGAAGCAGTACAGCTCCCAACCCAGGTGGCAGTAACCCACTGTAGGGGCCATCAGAGGGATGGATCTTTAGTGATCCAAGGGAACAGCAAAGCTAATCAAATTGCAAAATAGGCAGCTCGACTGCAGGAGCCTGAGCAAGTTATAGCCCTAGTGGCTGGCCCCCTGAACTCCCTAGCCTTCCCCAGTATTCCCCATAGGAACAAGAAAATGCTGAGAAATGGGACTATGAGAATGGAAGCACAGGCTGGTATAAAAAGGAGGTTAAGGTTCTAATCCCTGAGGCTCAACAGTGGAAACTCACTAAGAGCTTAAATGATGCCACCCACTATGGGAGGGAGGCATTATGGGACTTGATGCAAAAGGCTTTTTCAGGGATGGGGCTTAAAAGGACAGTAAAACAAGTAATGCTTGCCTGTGGTTTATGGGCCCATAATAACCCATAGGCCCATCCAACTCCCCCTTCATTACTCAGGTCAATTCAGTGCCGAGGGGACAAGCCCAGTGGAAGACTGGCAGTTAGATTTCACCCCAAATGCCCCCATGATCAGGATATAAATACCTTCTGGTGTTTGTTGATACTCCCGTGACATGGGTTGTAGCCTTCCCCACCCAATCTGAAAAGGCCATGGAAGTCTGTAAGTCTTTTTTAAAAAAAGAAAGAATTCCTCAGTTTGGACTTCCAATGCCCCTCCAGAGCGATAACGGCCCTCTTTTATAGACAAAATCATACAGGGGCTCACAACAGCCCTAGGGATAGGCTACATGCCACACACCTCTTGGCACCCCCAGTCTTCAGGGAAGGTAGAGAAAATGAACCATACTTTAAAGAAAACCTTAGCAAAGCCCTGCCAAGAAACTCATGTACCCTGGACCAACTTGCTTCTTATTGCACTCCTCAGGGCCTGTGGAGCCCCGAGGAGTGGCCTGAGGCTTAGCCCATTTGAAATGACCTATGGGGGGCCTTTTCTTACTACTGATGTTCTACTGGATGAGGACGTGAACCAGGCCCTGAGATATATTCTTAATCTAGGACAAGTTCAGAAGGCAATCCAGGACTATGCCCACAAGGCACTGCTGGCTCCCACTAAACACACAGAGGAAGGAGCAGTTCCTTCACAAATAAACCCCGGGGACCAAGTTCTTCTTAAAACCTGGAAAGAGGGGTTCCCTGAAGACCAACTATTGCCAAGATGGAAGGGCCCCTGTAAAGTAATTTTAGCTACCCTCACTGCTGTCAGACTGCAAGGGATATCTAGTTGGGTACATTTGTCTAGACTAAAGCTTTTACCTTCACAGGTCACAACAGAAGAACAATACACCTGTGAGCCAGTGGAAAACCTGAGATGCCTATTCAAAAGACAGGCCCCATCAACAGATAGTTTGTGTGATAACTAATACTTCCTGCTGCACCCGGGTCAACGAGACAGGACAGGTAGAAGTTAATATGAAGGAGATATACGCCCCGGGCAGAGCAGCTTCACAATTTTGGCAGGGGCGATATCGCATCCACTGCCTGGTCAACAGTTAAGGAAGCCCAAAGTTAACCTGGTTCCTTCCCTTTCTGGGCCCTTTAATGGCTATTGTTGTTCTTCCCCTTTTTAGCCCTTGTTTGTTTAACCTTCTGGTTAAGTTTGTGTCTTCTTGGCTCCAACAGTTTGAAGTAAGGCTCATGATGGCTCAAGGAATTCAACCCACTCCAGCAGAGAGTGGCCCGGGTCCCTACAGTTTCTTGGAACAGTCAGTGAGGGACTTCTACACCTCTGGGGTAGGCTAGGGTCTGCGGCCCCTGTCCAGTAGGAAGAAGTTTGAGAAGAAGAGACCTTTGGCCCCTTACCAATTAAAAATAAGGGTGTAGAGTCTCTTGGGGGAATAAGATAAGTCTGGGACCTGGGACCCTTTGCTGCAGTGCTTGCACCTGGACAAATCTCTCTTCGAGCAACAAAATACAAAAAAACTGTAAGCTACTAAAAATAACTGCATGCATGTGCAGCTGGGGAAAATTATGGACAACAAGACACAAAAAAACCCCAAAAGCCCAACTGCCACTTCTGAAGACCCGGGAGCAAAAGCAGGGGGTCAGGAGCAAAAGCAGGGTACTGTGCATGCCCCCTGCACACAGTACCACAAAAGTGTGGCAACCCACCTAAGCCACCCTTCCAGCCAGACCCCCTGGACACACCCCTACCCTCAGCCCATATAAGGAACCAGCTTGCCCCCCCACCAAGAGAGCAGGTGAGCAAGGGAACCTGTTATTTGTTCTCGCTCCTCCCTGCTGCAGCAGGGGCCCCAGTAAAGCCTCGCCTGAATTTCTTGTCTGGTCTCTGATCAATTTCTATTGATTAAGGAGGCCAAGAACCCTGGTCGGTAACACGTGCATGGGCACGCGCGTGCACACACACACACACACACACACATCTTGGAGCTATTTCCACATCACTCATTTCCGCTACTTCATTTATAAAGAGCTAGATATGCTTCCATTGAACGGATTGGATTGCCAATAATTTCTTTAACTGGTACCAATTCCTGAACATGTAGTTCATTTCAATCTTCTGCTAATACCAGCAATCTTATGTTGATTCTATTTGGATACATGTCATTTTATACATGTACAAGCGTAGCTGTAGAATAAATTCCCAAAAGTAGTTACTTGATCAAGTGATATATCTTTGGAATTTTGAGAGATATTGCCAAATTGCTCTTCATTGGGGATGTATTGATTTATACCCTCACCAGTAAGGTATGAGGCCTGCTTCTCTTCTCCTTCTGAGGCTAAGGCTTGTTATCAAATATTTGAATCTTTGCTGATTTACAGGTAGAAAATACATCCCTTTGCATTTATCTTATGAAGAGTAAGATTAAGCACGTTGTTTTTTGTAAAAGTCACTTGGATTTCTTTTGATGTGATCTCTGGGCTTACATTATATTACTGATTTTTAAAATTAGTTTATAGGAGTTCTTTATATAAGAAAGAAATTAGACCTTTATATATAATACATATTGCAAATATTTTGCCTTCTTTGTCATTTGGGTTCTGACTTCGTGTGTGTATGTGAGTTTTGCCATGCAGAATTTTTTTTATCTTTCTAGAATCAAATTTATTAGATCTTTATGATCAGTTCTTCTGTATTACAGTAAAACTCAGATGACATTTTAATTGAGATCCTATCAAATAGATTGCATTAAAGAAAATTGGCATCTTTATAATGCTTTGTCTTCTTATCCTCTTTTTATGTGCCCTGACAACACTTTATTTTTTAAAAATATATAATAGAACTTAAATACTTCTTCATAATTTTTTCTTAAGTACTTTATCTTTTTATTGCCATTTTCAATAGAGTCTTTTCTTCTATTACATTTTCTTTTTTTTTTTTTTTTTTTTTTTTTGCTTTATAACAAATTTAATCAGTTATACATATACATATGTTTCCATATCCCCTCCCTTTTGCGTCTCCCTCCCACCCTCCCTATCCCACCCCTCCAGGCAGTCACAAAGTATCGAGCTGATCTCCCTGTGCTATGCGGCTGCTTCCCACTAGCTATCTACCTCACGTTTGGTAGTGTATATATGTCCATGCCGCTCTTTCACTTTGTCACAGCTTACCCTTCCCCCTCCCCATATCCTCAAGTCCATTCTCTAGTAGGTCTGTGTCTTTATTCCTGTCTTACCCCTATGTTCTTCATGACATTTTTTTTTCTTAAATTCCATATATATGTGTTAGCATACAGTATTTGTCTTTCTCTTTCTGACTTACTTCACTCTGTATGACAGACTCTAGGTCTATCCACCTCATTACAAATAGCTCAATTTCATTTCTTTTTATGGCTGAGTAATATTCCATTGTATATATGTGCCACATCTTCTTTATCCATTCATCCGATGATGGACACTTAGGTTGTTTCCATCTCCAGGCTATTGTAAATAGGGCTGCTATGAACATTTTGGTACATGTCTCTTTTTGAATTATGGTTTCCTCAGGGTATATGCCCAGTAGTGGGATTGCTGGGTCATATGGTAGTTCTATTTGTAGTTTTTTAAGGAACCTCCATACCGTTCTCCATAGCGGCTGTACCAATTCACATTCCCACCAGCAGTGCAAGAGTGTTCCCTTTTTTCCACACCCTCTCCAGCATTTATTGTTTCTAGATTTTTTGATGATGGCCATTCTGACTGGTGTGAGATGATCTCTCATGGTAGTTTTGATTTGCATTTCTCTAATGAGTAAAGATGTTGAGCATCCTTTCATGTGTTTGTTGGCAGTCTGTATATCTTCTGTGGAGAAATGTCTATTTAGGTCTTCTGCCCATTTTTGGATTGGGTTGTTTGTTTTTTTGTTATTGAGCTGCATGAGCTGCTTATAAATTTTGGAGATTAATCCTTTGTCAGTTGCTTCATTTGCAAATATTTTCTCCCATTCTGAGGGTTGTCTTTTGGTCTTGTTTATGGTTTCCTTTGCTGTGCAAAAGCTTTGAAGTTTCATTAGGTCCCATGTGTTTATTTTTGTCTTTATTTCCATTTCTCTAGGAGGTGGGTCCAAAAGGATCTTGCTGTGATTTATGTCATAGAGTGTTCTGCCTATGTTTTCCTCTAAGAGTTTGATAGTGTCTGGCCTTACATTTAGGTCTTTAATCCATTTTGAGCTTATTTTTGTGTATGGTGTTAGGGAGTGATCTAATCTCATACTTTTACATGTCCCTATCCAGTTTTCCCAGCACCACTTATTGAAGAGACTGTCCTTTCTCCACTGTACATTCCTGCCTCCTTTATCAAAGATAAGCTGACCATATGTCCGTGGGTTTAACTCTGGGCTTTCTATCCTGTTCCATTGATCTATCTTTCTGTTTTTGTGCCAGTACCATACTGTCTTGATTACTGTAGCTTTGTAGTATAGTCTGAAGTCAGGGAGCCTGATTCCTCCAGCTCCATTTTTCGTTCTCAAGATTGCTTTGGCTATTCGGGGTCTTTTGTGTTTCCATACAAATTGTGAAATTTTTTGTTCTAGTTCTGTGAAAAATGCCAGTGGTAGTTTGATAGGGATTGCATTGAACCTGTAGATCGCTTTGGGTAGTAGAGTCATTTTCACAATGTTGATTCTTCCAATCCAAGAACATGGTACATCTCTCCATCTATTTGTATCATCTTTAATTTCTTTCATCAGTGTCTTATAATTTTCTGCATACAGGTCTTTTGTCTCCTTAGGTAGGTTTATTCCTAGATATTTTATTCTTTTTGTTGCAATGGTAAATGGGAGTGTTTCCTTGATTTCACTTTCAGATTTTTCATCATCAGTATATAGGAATGCCAGAGATTTCTGTGCATTAATTTTGTATCTGGCAACTTTACCAAATTCATTGATTAACTCTAGTAGTTTTCTGGTGGCATCTTTAGGATTCTCTATGTATAGTATCATGTCATCTGCAAATAGTGACAGCTTTACTTCTTCTTTTCCAATTTGGATTCCTTTTATTTCTTTTTCTTCTCTGATTGCTGTGGCTAAAACTTCCAAAACTAGGTTGAATAAGAGTGGTGAAAGTGGGCAACCTTGTCTTGTTCCTGATCTTAGTGGAAATGGTTTCAGTTTTTCACCATTGAGGACGATGCTGGCTGTGGGTTTGTCATATATGGCCTTTATTATGTTGAGGAAAGTTCCCTCTATGCCTACTTTCTGCAGGGTTTTTATCATAAATGGGTGTTGAATTTTGTCGAAAGCTTTCTCTGCATCTATTGAGATGATCATATGGTTTTTCTCCTTCAATTTGTTAATATGGTGTATCACGTTGATTGATTTGCGTATATTGAAGAATCCTTGCATTCCTGGAATAAACCCCACTTGATCATGGTGTATGATCCTTTTAATGTGCTGTTGGATTCTGTTTGCTAGTATTTTGTTGAGGATTTTTGCATCTATGTTCATCAGTGATATTGGCCTGTAGTTTTCTTTCTTTGTGACATCCTTGTCTGGTTTTGGTATCAAGGTGATGGTGGCCTCGTAGAATGAATTTGGGAGTGTTCCTCCCTCTGCTATATTTTGGAAGAGTTTGAGAAGGATGGGTGTTAGCTCTTCTCTAAATGCTTGATAGAATTCGCCTGTGAAGCCATCTGGTCCTGGGCTTTTGTTTGTTGGAAGATTTTTTATCACAGTTTCAATTTCAGTGCTTGTGATTGTTCTTCTATTACATTTTCTAATTGATTACTGCTTTTATATAAGAAGCCTATTTATTTCATCCTATTAATTTTGTCACCAGTCACCTTACTGAATTTGCTTGTTTCCAACAGCCAATGAATTCATTTGCTTTTGTTTACCAGTTCTGTATGATATTTATACTTCTTATTTATTTCTATCATTTAACTTTCTTAAATTGACTAAGGTTTTATTTGTGTCCTAAAAAATGTCCAGTTAACTCCAGTGTTTTATGGGTATGTAAAAAGAATGTGAAGTCATGAAAGTTAATTCCATGCAAAACACTTGTAACTACCTATTATTTACATTATTTATGTATTCTATTGACAAACTTATTTCTTATTCACTTGCTATGTCATGGACTGAGATATTGGAATTGAAATCTCCTGTAATTAAAGTGTCTCTATTGTCTCTGTTTCCTGTAAATTTTGCTTTAATTATTTTGGTACAATGTTGTTTGATTAACAGGTATTCCTAATGATGAGATCATCGAGGTGGATTGTATCCTTTATCATTTTCTTCACATTTGCCAGATAGGCCTTTGCTCGTCCTTTAATTTTCAATTTTTATGAGTTATTTTATCTTAGGTATATCTCCTGAATTTGAAAATATAATTAGGATTTGTTTTATGATTCGGTTTGAGATTCTTTTCTTTCAATGAGGAGTTAATCAACTTACTTTTATTTATGTGACATAAATGTTTAGTTTTCATCCAATATATTATCATATTATGTTTTCCATTATATTGATTTTCTTTTTTATAATTTTTCATTATATTGCCTGTAATGTTTTGTACGTGTATATAATGCCTGATAATTTAGAGTTTATGTTTTTGTTCTAATAATTACCTTTATAATTATTATTTATGTGACATATTTGACCCTCTGTGTAACACCTATTGACTGCCTACTGTGAATAAAGATGAAACCAGTATAAGCTCTTGGCCTTTTCTTACTGCTACTGTCCACTTTTAGTTGATTATATATTTTTGATAGTAACTACCTTTGTATTTTTAAATCACACACATTACTTGATTTATTGGCTTAATACAATTCCCAAGACCCTTCCTAATCTTCCAGTCTCTATCTCCAACCTCAAACCCTTACACTCAATCTGAGAGGCAAAATCAGAGTCTAGGACAAGCCAGAAACCCAGCCCATGCAGCAGAACATCAGAGCAGGGAAAATATTGTACAACAACCAATGGCTGTGGGCAATTCTGAGATCTTATAGTTGCAGAAATTTGGGGAAAGAGGAGCAAGCAGGCATTATGGGAAGCAATGCTTTTCAATTAAGTTTGGAGAAGCAAAATTAAATGGGCTTTGCTTTTGAGAAAATTCATGAAAATGAAGTACTCTATGGAATTTGTGAAATTGGAGCCTGTAAAGGAGGCCAGTGAAACAAAGATCATGTTCTGAACATGGGGTTTCAGCTTGTATTATCTAAAGAAAAGAGGCTGCTTCTGGTTGTAAAGCTCAATATATTGTACTTGAAGATTAGAAGGAAATATGAGCTTTGCTTCTTTACAATGCCAAAGGTTGATCTCCTTGTTAGATGATTTTCTGCTTCAGCTATACTTTTGATTCTGCACTGCTCCTGGAATTTCTTGCCCCATTCTGTCCTGCAACATTTAGTAACTACTAAGTACTAATATCCACAAAAGAAAGAAAAGGGTAAAGAGTTAATAAATGCTGAATGCCTACTGTGTGCCAGGCTCTCTCTGGAGCTTTTCATGTGCTAGCTCACTCAATCCCAAAACAATACTAGGAGGTTAATATTATTATCTTTATTTTCTGATGAGAAAAATGAATCTCTAGAATGTAAGAGCTGAAGTCCACACAAATTATAAGTGGCAGGATTCAAATCCTTGTCATATTCTAACTCTCTTTTTTTTTAAATTAATAGACTCTATTTTTTAGAAAAGTTTTACATTTACAGAAAATTTGAATGGGAAGTACAGATAGTTCCCATATATTGCCCCCTAACCAGAGTTCTTCATGTTATTAACATCTTTCATTAGTATAGTACATTTGTTACAATTGATGAATCAGTATTGATGGTATAATTTCACTGCCCCCAAATTCCCCAATGCTCCACCTATTCAGCCCTTCCTCCTTCACCCAACCCCTGGCAACTACTGATCTTTTTCTGTCTCCATAGTTTTGCCTTTTTCAGAATGTTACAAAGTTGGAGTCATACAGTACATAGTCTTTTCAGACTTGGTTTCTTTTACTCTGAAATATGTATATTGGGTTCCTCCATGTCTTTTTATGGCCTGAGGGCTCATTTTTTAAAATCACTGTATAATAGCCCATTGTATGGATATACCACAGTTTGTTTAGCCATTCATCTAACAAAGGATGTCTTGGCTGCTTGCAAGTTTTGACAATTATGAATAATGCTACTATAAACATTCATTTTTTTTTTTTTTTTTTTTTCTGTACGCGGGCCTCTCACTGTTGTGGCCTCTCCCGTTGCGGAGCACAGGCTCCGGACGCGCAGGCTCAGCGGCCATGGCTCACGGGCCCAGCCGCTCCGCGGCATATGGGATCCTCCCAGACCGGGGCACGAACCCGTATCCCCTGCATCGGCAGGCGGACTCTCAACCACTGCGCCACCAGGGAGGCCCTAAACATTCATTTTTGTAGGGACATAAGTTTTCAACTTATTTGGGTAAATACCAAGGAGCATGATTGCTAGATTGTACGGTAAAAGCATGTTTAGCTTTGCAAGAAACTGCCAAACTGTCTTCCAAAATGGCTGTGCAACTTTGCATTCCCACCAGCAATGAATGAGAATTCCTTTTGCTCCATGTCCTTGTCAGTATTTGGTGTTGTCAGTGTTATGGATTTTAGCCATTCTAATAGGGTGATAGTGGTATCTAACTATTGTTTTAATTAGCAATTCTCTAATAACATATGATGTTGAGCATCCTTTCATTTGCTTATTTTCCATCTGTATATCTTCTTTGGTGATGTGTCTGTCTAGATCTTTTGGCAATTTTCTTATTCAGGTTGTTTGTTTCTTATTCTTGATTTTAGAAGTTAGATTTTTAAGCAGTAGATTGTCTTTCAAGAAATTATTCCATTTCATCAATGTTGTGGACATAGAGTTGTTAATAATATTTTTTATTATCCTTTTTAATATCCATGAAATTGTGGTGATGGCCCCTATTCCATTTCTGGTATTAGTAATTTGTATCTTCTTTCTTTTATTCTTAGCTGGCCTTGCTAGAAGTTTATCATTTTATTAATCTTTTCAAAGAACCAGATTTTGGTTTCATTGATTTTTCTCTATTAATTTCTTGTTTTAAATTTCACTGATTTCTGTTATAATTTTTATTATTTTCATTAGTTCAAAATATTTAAAAATATCTCTTAAAATTTCTTTGACCCTGGTGTTACTTAGAAGTGTACTGTTTAATCTCAAGCATTTGAGAATTTTCCAGCTTTCTGTCTGTTGTTGATTTCTAGCCTAATTTTACTGTGATTTGAGAGCACACTTTTTATGATTTCTGTTCTTTAAATTTGTTAAGGTATGTTTTATGGCCTAGAATGTAGTCTATCTTGATAAATGTTCCATGTGAGCTTGAGAAGACTGTGTATTCTGCTGTTGTTGAAGCAGTCCATAGATGTCAATTATATTCAGCTGATTGAAGGCACTGTTCAGTTCAACTAAGTCCTTACTGATTTTCTGCCTGCTGGATCTGCCAATTACTAAAGTCACTAATTATAATAGTGGATTCATCTATTTCTCCTCAAATTTCTATCAGTTTTTGCCTTATATATTTTGACACTATTGACAGATGCATACACAGTAAGGATTGTTATATCTTCTTGGAGAAGTGACCCTTTTATCATATGTGATTTCTTGCTTTATCCCTGATAATTTTCCCTGCTCTGAAGTCTCCTGTCTCAGAAATTAATAGAGTTAATCCTACTTTCTTTTCATTAATATTAGCATGGTATGTCTTTCCCCATCCATTTAGTTTTAATCTATATGTGTCTTAATATTTAAAGTGGGTTGTTTTTATAGACAACATATAGTTTGGTCCTGTTTTTTATCCACTCTGATAGCCTCTTTTAAGTATTACTTTAGACCAGTAATGTTTAAAGTGATTATTGAAGGAGGAGCTTCAAGATGGCAGAAGAGTAAGAAGTGGAGATCACCTTCTTCCCCACAAATGCATCAGAAATACATCTACATGTGGAACAACCCTTACAGAAAACGTACTGAATGCTGGTAGAAGACCTCAGACCTCCCCAAAGGCAAGAAACTCCCCACGTACCTGGGTAGGGCAAAAGGAAAAAAGAAAAAACAGAGACAAAAGAATAGGGACAGGACCTGCACCAGTGGGAGGGAGCTGTGAAGGAGGAAAGGTTTCCACACACTAGGAAGCCGCTTCACGGGCAGAGACTGTGGGTGGCAGAGGGGGGAAGCTTCAGAGCCATGGAGTGCAGCAACAGGGGTACGGAGGGCAAAGCGGAGAGATTCCCGCACAGAGGATCGGTGCCGACCGGCACTCACCAGCCCGAGAGGCTTATCTGTTCACCCGCCAGGGCGGGCGGGGGCTGGGAGCTGAGGCTTGGGCTTTGGAGGTCAGATCCCAGGGAGAGGACTGGGGTTGGTTGCGTGAACACAGCCTGAAGGGGCTAGTGTGCCACAGCTAGCGGGGAGGGAGTCCGGGAAAAAGTCTGGACCTGCCGAAGAGACAAGAGACTTTTTCTTGCCTCTTTGTTTCACGGTGCCAGAGGAGAGGGGATTAAGAGCTCTGACTAAATGAGCTCCAGAGATGGGCATGAGCCGCAGCTAACAGCGCGGACCCCAGAGACGGACATGAGACGCTAAGGCTGCTGCTGCTGCCACCAAGAAGTCTGTGTGCGAGCACAGGTCACTGTCCACACCTCCCCTCATGGGAGCCTGTGCAGCCCGCCACATCCAGGGTCCCATGACCCAGGGACAATTTCCCCGGGAGAACACACGGCGCGCCTCAGGCTGGTACAATGTCATGCCGGCACAATGTCATGCCAGCCTCTGCCGCTGCAGGCTCGCCCCGCACTCTGTATCCCTCCCTCCCCCTGGCCTGAGTGAGCCAGAGCCCCCGAATCAGCAGCTCCTTTAACCCCGTCCTTTCTGAGCGAAGAACAGATGCCCTCAGGTGACCTACACGTAGCGGCAGGGCCAAATCCAAAGCTGAACCCCAGGAGCTGTGCAAACCAAGAAGAGAAAGGGAAATCTCTCCCAGCAGCCTCAGCAGCAGCAGATTAAATCTCCACGATCAACTTGATGTACCCTGCATCGGTGGAATACCTGAATAGACAAGGAATCATCCCAAATTGAGGCAGTGGACTTTGGGAGCAACGATATATATATATTTTTCCCTTTTTCTCTTTCTGTGAGTGTGTATGTGTATGCTTCTGTGTGTGATTTTGTCTGTATAGCTTTGCTTTTACCATTTGTCCTGGGTTCTATATGTCTGTTTTTTTTTTTTTTTTAAATATAGTTTTTAGTGCTTGTTAACATTGGTGGATTTGTTTTTTGGTTTGGTTGCTCTCTTCTTTCTTTTTTTAAATTACTTAAAAATTTTTTTTTTATTTTTAATAATTTTTTTATTTTATTAAATTTATTTTAATTTACTTTATTTTATTTTTCTCTTTCTTTCTTTTTTTCTCCCTTTTATTCTGAGCCGTGTGGATGACAGGGTCTTGGTGCTCCAGCTGGGCATCAGGCCTGTGCCTCTGAGGTGGGAGAGCCGAGCTCAGGACACTGGTCCACCAGAGGCCTCCCAGGTCCACATAATATCAAACGGCAAACATCTCCCAGAGATCTCCATCTCAACGCCAAGACTCAGCTCCACTCAACGACCAGCAAGCTACAGTGCTGGACACCCTATGCCAAACAACTGGCAAGACAGGAACACAACCACATGCACTAGCAGAAAGGCTGCCTAAAATCATAATAAGGTCACAGACACCGCAAAACACACCACCGGACGCAGAGCTGCCCACCAGAAAGACAAGATCCAGCCTCATTGACCAGAACACAGGCACTAGTCCCCTCCACCAGGAAACCTATACAACCCACTGAACCAACCTTAGCCACTGGGGGCAGACACTAAAAACAATGGGAACTACGAACCTGCAGCCTGCAAAAAGGAGACCCCAAACACAGTAAGGTAAGCAAAATGAGAAGACAGAGAAACACACAGCAGATGAAGGAGCAAGGTAAAAACCCACCAGACCAAACAAAAGAAGAGGATATGGCAGTCTACCTGAAAAAGAATTCAGAATAATGATAGTAAAGATGATCAAAAATCTTGGAAATAGAATGGAGAAAATACAAGAAATGTTAACAAGGAACTAGAAGAACTAAAGAACAAACAAACACTGATGAACAACACAATAAATGAAATTAAAAATTCTCTAGAAGGAATCAATAGCAGAATAACTGAGGCAGAAAAACGGATAAGTGACCTGGAAGACAAAACAGTGGAAATAACAACTGCAGAGCACAATAAAGAAAAAAGAATGAAAAGAATTGAGGACAGTCTCAGAGACATCTTGGACAGCATTAAATGCACAAACATTCGAATTATAGGGGTCCCAGAAGAAGAAGACAAAAAGAAAGGGACTGAGAAAATATTTGAAGAGATTATAGTTGAAAACTTTCCTAATATGGGAAAGGAAATAGCTAATCAAGCCCAGGAAGTGCAGAGAGTCCCATACAGGATAAATCCAAGGAGAAACACAACAAGACACATATTAATCAAACTATCAAAAATTAAATACAAAGAAAACATATTAAAAGCAGCAAGGGAAAACAACAAATAACATACAAGGGAATCCCCATAACGTTAACAGCTGATCTTTCCACAGAAAGTCTGCAAGCCAGAAGGGAGTGGCGGGACATATTTAAAGTGATGAAAGGGAAAAACCTACACCAAGATTACTCTACCCAGCAAGGATCTCATTCAGATTCGACAGAGAAATTAAAACCTTTACAGACAAGCAAAAATTAAGAGAATTCAGCACCACCAAATCACTTTACAACAAATGCTAAAGGAACTTCTCTAGGCAGGAAACACAGGAGAAGGAAAAGACCTACAATAACAAACCCAAAACAATTAAGAAAATGGTAACAGGAACATACATATCGATAATTACCTTAAATGTAAATGGATTAAATGCTCCAACCAAAAGACATAGACTGGATGAATGGATACAAAAACAAGACCCGTATGTATGCTGTCTACAAGAGACCCACTTCAGACCTAGGGACATATACAGACTGAAAGTGAGGGGATGGAAAAATATATTCCATGCAAATGGAAATCAAAAGAAAGCTGGAATAGCAATTCTCATATCAGACAAAATAGACTTTAAAACAAAGACTATTACAAGAGACAAAGAAGGACACTACATAATGATCAAGGGATCGATCCAAGAAGAAGATATAACAATTGTAAATATTTATGCACCTAGCATAAGAGCACCTCAATACATAAGGCAAATGCTAATAGCCATAAAAGGGGAAATCGACAGTAACACAATCATAGTAGGGGACTTTAACAACCCACTTTCACCAGTGGATAGATCATCCAAAGTGAAAATAAATAAGTAAACACTTATTTAAATGATACATTAAACAAGATGGACTTAATTGATATTTACAGGACATTCCATCCAAACACAACAGAATACACTTTCTTCTCAAGTGCTCATGGAACATTCTCCAGGATAGATCATATCTTGGGTCACAAATCAAGCCTCGGTAAATTTAAGAAAATTGAAATCCTATCAAGTATTTTTTCCGACAACAATGCTGTAAGACTAGATAAAAATTGCAGGAAAAAAATCTGTAAAAAATACAAACACATGGACGCTAAACAGTACACTACTTAATAACCAAGAGATCCCTGAAGAAATCAAAGAGGAAATCAAGAAATACCTAGAAACAAATGACAATGAAAACACGATGACCCAAAACCTATGGGATGCAGCAAAAGTAGTTCTAAGAGAGAAGTTTATAGCAATACAATCCTACTTTAAGAAACAAGAAATATCTCAAATAAACAACTTAACCTTACACCTAAAGCAATTAGAGAAAGAAGAACAAAAAATCCCCAAAGTTAGCCAAAGGAAAGAAATCATAAAGATCAGATCAGAAATAAATGAAAAAGAAATGAAGCAAACAATAGAAAAGATCAGTAAAACTAAAAGCTGGGGCTTCCCTGGTGGTGCAGTCGTTGAGAGTCCGCCTGCCAATGCAGGGGACACGGGTTCGTGCCCCGGTCCGGGAAGATCCCACATGCCGTGGAGCAGCTGGGCCCGTGAGCCATGGCCGCTGGGCCTGTGCATCCGGAGCCTGTGCTCCACAATGGGAGAGGCCACAGCAGTGAGAGGCCCGCGTACCGCAAAAAAAAAAAGAAAAAAACTAAAAGCTGTTTTCTTGAGAAGATAAACAAAAATTGATAAACCATTAGCCAGACTCAACAAGAAAAAAAAGGAGAAATCCCAAATCACTGGAATTAGAAATGAAAAAGGAGAAGTAACAACTGACACTGCAGAAATACAAAGGATCATGAGAGATTACTACAAACAACTATATGCCAATAAAATGGACAACCTGAAAGAAATGGACAGATTCGTAGAAAAGTCCAAACTTCCAAGACTGAACCAGGAAGAAATAGAAAATATAAACAGACCAATCACAAGCACTGAAATGGAAACTGTGATTAAAACCTTTCAACAAACAAAAGCCCAGGACCAGATGGCTTCATAGGCAAATTCTATCAAACATTTAGAGAAGAGCTAACACCTATCCTTCTCAAACACTTCCAAAATATAGCAGAGGGAGGAACACTCCCAAACTCATTCTACAAGGCCACCATCACCCTGACACCAAAACCAGACAAGGATGTCACAAAGAAAGAAAACTACAGGCCAATATCACTGATGAACATAGATGCAAAATCCTAAACAAATTACTAGCAAAGAGAAGCCAACAGCACATTAAAAGGATCATAGACCATAATCAAGTAGGGTTTATCCCAGGAATGCAAGGATTCTTCAATATATGCAAATCAATCAATGTCATACACCATATTAACAAATTGAATAATACAAACCATATGATAATCTCAATAGATGCAGAAAAAGCTTTCGACAAAATTCAACACCCATTTGTGATAAAAACCCTCCAGAATGTAGGCATAGAGGGAACTTACCTCAACATAATAAAGAATATGACAAATCCACAGCCAACATCCTCAGTGGTGAAAAACTGAAACCATTTCCACTAAGATCAGGAACAAGAGAAGATTGCCCACTTTCACCACTATTATTCAACATAGTTTT
Source organism: Mesoplodon mirus (assembly GCF_964341445.2). Lineage (NCBI taxonomy): Eukaryota > Metazoa > Chordata > Mammalia > Artiodactyla > Ziphiidae > Mesoplodon > Mesoplodon mirus. The sequence continues at coordinate 78,700,368 of NC_138980.1, forward strand.
GGAAGTTTTAGCCACAGCAATCAGAGAAGAAAAAGAAAAGGAATTCAAATCGGTAAAGAAGTAAAGCTGTCACTGTTTGCAGATGACTTGATACTATACGTAGAGAATCCTAAAGATGCTACCAGAAAACTACTAGAGCTAATCAATGAATTTGGTAAAGTAGCAGGATACAAAATTAACGCACAGAAATTTCTTGCATTCCTACACACTAATGATGAAAAATCTGAAAGTGAAATTAAGGAAACACTCCCATTTACCATTGCAATGAAAAGAATAAAATACCTAGGAATAAACCTACCTAAGGGGACAAAAGACCTGTATGCAGAAAACTATAAGACACTGATGAAAGAAATTAAAGATGATAGAAACAGATGGAGAGATATACCATGTTCTTGGATTGGAAGAATCAACATTGTGAAAATGACTATACTACCCAAGGCAATCTACAAATTCAATGCAATCCCTATCAAACTACCACGGGCCTTTTTCACAGAACTAGGACAAAAAATTTCACAATTTTTATAGAAACACAAAAGACCCTGAATAGCAAAAGCAATCCTGAGAAAGAAAAACGGAGCTGGAGGAATCAGGCTCCCTGACTTCAGACTATACTACAAAGCTACAGTAATCAAGACAGTATGATACTGGCACAAAAACAGAAATATAGATCAATGGAACAGGATAGAAAGCCCAGAGATAAACCCATGCACATATGGTCACCTTATTTTTGATAAAGGAGGCAAGAATATACAATGGAGAAAAGACAGCCTCTTCAATAAGTGGTGCTGTGAAAACTGGACAGCTACATGTAAAAGAATAAAAATAGAACACTCCCTAACATCATATACAAAAATAAATTCAGAATGGGTTAAAGACCTAAATGTAAGGCCAGACACGATAAAACTCTTACAGGAAAACATAGGCAGAACACTCTATGACATAAATCACAGCAAGATCCTTGTTGACCCACCTCCTAGAGAAATGGAAAAAAAAAAAACCAAAAATAAACAAATGGGACCTATGAAACTGGAAACCTTTTGCACAGCAAAGGAAACCATAAACAAGATGAAAAGACAACCCTCAGAATGGGAGAAAATATTTGCAAATGAAGCAACAGACAAAGGATTAATCTCCAAAATTTACAAGCAGCTCTCGCAGCTCAATGTCAAAAAACAAACAACCCAATCCAAAAACGGGCAGAAGACATAAACAGACATTTCTCCAAAGAAGATATACAGATTGCCAACAAACACATGAAAGAATTCTCAACATCATTAATCATTAGAGAAATGCAAATCAAAACTACAATGAGATATCACCTCACACCAGTCGGAATGGCCATTATGAAAAAAGCTAGAAATCGTAAATGCTGGAAAGAGTGTGGTGAAAGGGAACCCTCCTACAATGTTGGTGGGAATGTAAATTGATACAACCACTATGGAAAACAGTATGGAGGTTCCTTAAAAAACTAAAAATAGAACTACCATATGACCCAGGAATCCCGCTACTGAGCATATACCCTGAGAAAATCATAATTCTGAAAGAGTCATGTACCACAGTGTTCACTGCAGCTCTATTTACAATAGCCAGGACATGGAAGCAACCTAAGTGTCCATCAACAGATGAATGGATAAAGAAGATGTGGCACATATATACAATGGAATATTACTCAGCCATAAAAAAACCCCAAATTGAATTTTTTTTAGTGAGGTGGATGGACCTAGAGTCTGTCATACAGAGTGAAGTAAGTCAGAAAGAGAAAAAAAAATACTGTATGCTAACACATATATATGGCATCTAAAAAAAAATAAAACGGTCATGAAGAATCTAGGGGCAGGATGGGAATAATGACACAGACCCACTAGAGAATGGACTTGAGGACACAGGGAGTGGGAAGGGTAAGCTGGGACAAAGTGAGAGAGTGGCATGGACATATATACATTACTAAATGTAAAACTGATAGCTAGTGCAAGCAGCTGCATGGCACAGGGAGATCAGCTCGGTGCTTTGTGACCACCTAGAGGGGTGGGATAGGGAGGGTGGGAGGGAGGGAGTTGTAAGAGGGAAGAGATATGGTGATATATGTATATGTATAGCTGATTCACTTTGTTATAAAGCAGAAACTAACACACCATTGTAAAGCAATTATACTCCAATAAAGATGTTAAAAAAAAAAAAGTCAAGACTATACAATGGAGAAAAGTTAGTCTCTTCAATAAGTGGTGCTAGAAAAACTAGACAGCTACATGTAAAAGGATGAAATTAGAACATTCTCTAACAAAAGTAAACTCAAAATGGATTAAAGACCTAAACGTAAGACTGGGTACTATAGAACTCGTAAAAGAAAACATAGGCAGAACACTCTGACATAAATTGCAGCAATATCTTTTTGGATCCACCTCGTAGAGTAATGAAAATAAAAACAAAACTAAACAAATGGGACCTAAGTAAACTTAAAAGCTTTTGCACAGCAAAGGAAACCATAAACAAAATGAAAAGACAACCCATAGAATGGGAGAAAATATTTGCAAAGGAAGCGACAAACAGGAGATTAATCTCCAAAATATACCGACAGCTCATGCAGCTCAATATCAAAAAAACAAAAAACCCTATCAAAAAATGGGCAGAAGATATAAATAGACATTTCTCCAAAGAAGACATACAGATGGGTAAAAAGCACATGGAAAGATGCTCAACATCACTGTGTATCAGAGAAATGCAAATCAAAACTACAATGAAGTATCACCTCACACCAGTCAGAATGGCCATCGTCAAAAAGTCTATAAACAGTAAATGCTGGAGAGGGTGTGGAGAAAAGGGAACCCTCCTACACTGTTGGTGGGAATGTACATTGGTACAACCACTACGGAGAGCAGTATGGAAGTTCCTTAAAAACTGAAAATAGAACTACCGTATGATCATGCAATCTCACTCCTGGCCATATATCCAGAGAAAACCATAATTCGGAAAGGTACATGTACCCCAGTGTTCACTGCAGCACTATTTACAATAGCCAAGACATGGAAGCAACATAAATGTCCATCAACAGATAAAGAAGATGTGGTATATATATATATATATATATACACAATAGAATACTACTCAGCCATAAAAAAGTATGAAGTAATGACATTATCAGCAACATGGATGGACCTAGAGATTATCATATTAAGTGAAGTCAGAGAAAGACAAATATCATTTAATATCACTTATATATGGAATCTAAAAAAAAAGATACAAATGAACTTATTTGCAAAACAGAAACAGACTAACAGACTTCGAAAACAAACTTATGGTTACCAAAGGGGAAATGCTGGGGAGAGGGATAAATCAGGAGTTTGGGATTAATATACATATACTTCTATACATTAGATAACCAACAAGGACCTACTCTACAGCACAAGGAACTCTGTTCAGTATTCTGTGATAAGTTATCTGAAAAAAGAATCTGAAAAAGAATGAATGTAGGTATATGTATAACTGAATCACTTTGCTGTACACCTGAAACTAACACAACATTGTAAATCAACTATACTCCAATAAAATTAAAAAAAAAAAACTACCAGGAAAAACAAACAAAATATACAAATTGAGAAGACTTTCTCTTCTTGTCATAAGTAAGTTTGTTACATTTCATCAAGCACAAAATGACCAATTGGACTAAATAATATTGAGAGCCTCAACCAGGGCTATCTAAATTGTATGATTTAAGAATTTAATATCTTGGTTAGAAAATATCTTTGTGTCATTTTTGAAAACATCCACTAGGGGGCGAGATAATGTCTCTCGTCAGTAATGTGGGTGAAATGGATAGACTCTCCCCGCAGCAACATTTGGGTACACATCAATTTTTCACCACCATGGGTGCTCCACTTAAAGTGAAGCAGCAATGTGAATAGTTCCGAGAATTTTTAAACAACTTTACATGGGATTTACTACCTAATTGAAGTTTCTTATTTTTCCTGGGAATTTTTCCTTTGGGCCTGTAGAGGGAGCTCAAAGCCTTAAAAATTTTTTTTCTTTCTGTGCTTTCAGCACTTATTTGCCATTGCCATTGAAGACTCTTCATCTTTAAGACCCTGATTTTTCCTAGATTTTTTTTAAAGAAATTACTTGAGATATCCTCAAAAATAAAATGAAAAAATAAGAATTCCTTTTTAAAAAGTTACAAATAGTGTAAGTTATCTAATACAGTAAAATTTATAAGCAACATCCTATTGACATCTAGTAAAAGTTAAAATCCTTAGTCTCTACAGGTAAATTTTTTCCCTACTGTATACTTTTAAACTTCCCTTTAAGTTAGATTTTAGGTGCACAAGTTTTGGTACATAGGGACTTTCTTTGTAATTCTGTTCTAATTATTTTCTCACTTCATTATTGTTCTTTGACCCATGACTCATTTAGAATTGTGTTTTAAATTTTCTAGTCTGTGAAGGTGTTATCTTTTCATTGATTGATATCTAATTTTATTGCACTGAGATACAAGAACTCAGACTGTATCATGTCAGTTCTTTGATATGTGTTGAGACTTGCGCTGTGGTTTTTTAAAGGATTTAAATTATCAGTGCAAGGTGGTGTGTGTGTAAAACAAGATGTTAACTGACTTTTTATTGTTGTCTCGGTGTTTTCCAGAAGTTGCATAGCTGTTAATGTACATCTTTGCTATACATTCTAAGAGAGTGTGAGATGGGCTTTACAACCCTTAGATCATCACTCACTTCAAAGGTGCATTAGACTAGTCTAGGGGATTTGTTACGTGTTGATGAAGAGGTCAGGGAAGAAATGTTGGAGAGCCATGGTGTTTCTCCTCTCCTTCCAGATTTGTGCTAATGCTAATATCATTTTAATCAAGGAGCACATTTCAAAAGAACCAATCAGAGAGCTAGACAGGTGCTTCCTAGAATTGGGGGACACTGTAATTGGTACCTGATTTATAAGTAAAGGTGAGAGCCTGGCTGGAGGTCTGCCTGGATTTGGACTGCACTTTCAGAATCTGTTAGCAAAAAAGGATGCATAGTTCTCTCAAGATTTTATGGCTGCTTGGGAGGGAGATACTCATGATTTAGGAGGGATAAGGTGACTAAAACAGAAGAGTGGACTGTCAGAAGTTAGCCAATCCAGGGATTTATAAACTGCCAACAATAAAAGGTCTCTAAAAAAATTTTCACGAAAGTGTCCCTTAAAAGAAAGAGCCAGAATTTGGGTGTGGCCACAAAGCAAAGCTTCATACCAGATTGTAACATTGTGAGCCTTGAAAAATTGTTCCCTTTTCCTTAATCCCCTTTTATGCCCCACCTCCTCTCCCCATTGGCCAAAAACACATCTAGGAAGTGAAGAAGGGAGTTTTCCAAGCAAGAGGAAAGAAGCCAGCTATATCCTGCTTCCCCATGGTGGAATTTTACACCTATGACAGTTGAGCTGGGGAAGGAGACCATCTAAAATTGTGTGAGTGTAGAGTTGTTTATATTGGACTGAACTAGACTTTCATTTCCCGAAAATGACTGGAAGAGCTGAACTTGCCAGGATTACATTTAGGAGCAAAGTCCTTAGAAGCTGAAAGATTTCCTGGTTTCTCCTTGTGCTTTATAAAAACCAGTTTGATAGTTCAATAAATCACATGTAAAGACACAAATATATCTATATATTTATCCATTTCTATACCTATATCTATATTATGTATACAGTACCTTACACACACATAGACTCATATAAATTTAGCGCAAGATTGTTACATTTTTTAAAACATGCTATTCTTTTCCCAACTTTTGCCATTTCCCACTTTTCCTTGAAATTCTTTCAGTGTTTCCTTAAATAGATTGAGGCCACATTGTTAGGCCCACATGAATTCAGAATCATGGCTTCCAGGTAAATTCTTTTATCCACATGCAGGAATTAGTTGTCCCTAATAAATCTTTTGCCTTACAGTCTATTTTGTTTGACATAATATAATGATGACAACTTTCTTTTGATGAGTGTTTGTTTGGTATATTTTTTCCCATTTTTGAAATTTCTATCTTCCTACATTATCATGCTTTAAGTATGTCTTATTTAAACAAAACAGAGATGGATCTGTTATCTTATATGAGACCTTTGACTTTTATCTGACAGGTGTAATCCATTTTATTATTTTTTATTTATATTTTAGATTTGTTTCTATGATCTTAGGTTGTACTTTTATTTTTATGATTTTGCTATGCTTCCTTTTTTTCCTCCTTTCTTGTGATAAAATAGATTAATCAAAATTTCCACGTTTCCTTATCAACAGATGAATGAATGATAAAGACGTGGTACATAATATACAATGGAATATTACAAAGCCATAAAAAAGAATGAAATAATGCCATTTGCAGCAACATGGATGGACCTAGAGATTATCATACTAAGTGAAGTGAGTCAGATAGAGAAAGACAAATATCATATGATATCATTTATATGTGGAATCTTAAAAAATGATACAAATGAACTTATTTACAAAACAGGAACAGACTCACAGACATAGAAAACAAACTTATGGTTACCAAAGAGGAAAGGGGGGAAAGGATAAACTGGGAGATTGGGATTGACATATACACATTACTATATATAAAATAAATGACGAACAAGGAACTATTGTATAGCACAGGAAATTATACTCAATATTCTGTAATAACCTATGTGGGAAAACAATCTGAAAAAGAATGGATATATGTATATGCAAAAAAATTTTTTCACATTTCCTTTTCTCCACTTCACTGACCGCCCCCCATACTGACTTTCTTTCTGTACTTTGTAAGTTCACTTAATCCAAAAGATTAATTTTCTTAAAGTAATACAAAAAGGTTAGAAAGTCAAAGCTTAAGTGTTTAGGTTTAGGATGAAAAGGAACAGGCCAGCCTTCCTATTCTTAAATCCCACTCCCCAGAAGTAACCTCTTTGAACACTTTCAGCTCTTTCTTTGAATATCTATCTTTGTATTTTTAAATAGCATTTTATGCTATGTTTTAACATGTTTATTCTAGGGACTTCCTTGGTGGCGCAGTGGTTAAGAATCCACCTGCCAATGCAGGGGACACGGGTTCGATCCCTGGTCTGGGAAGATCCCACATGCTGCGGAGCAACTAAGCCCATGCACCACAGCTACCGAGCCTGCTCTTGAGAGCCCGCGAGCTACAACTACTGAGCCCACACGCTTCAACTACTGAAGCCCACGTGCTCTAGGGCCCGTGTACCGCAACTACTGAAGCCCGTGCACCTAGAGACTGTTCTCTGAAATAAGAGAAGCCACCGCAATGAGAAGCCCGCAATGAAGAGTAGACCCTGCTCGCTGCAACTAGAGAAAGCCTGCACGCAGCAACGAAGACCCAATACAGCCAAAAATAAATAAATAAAATAAAATAAAATAAAATAAAATAAAATGTTAATTCTAGACACTATCTATTGACTAACTACTATGACTATTTCCCTGGGATTTCCTCTTCACAATCATCCTGCTATTGCTATATTGGCTCTCCTGCACCCACACTCCATGACTTCTTGTTTCTTAGTTCACCAGCCTGTTTTGAGAGAAAACTTCCTCCTGAAGATTACTAAAAAAGGGGTGCCTGGGAGGCATATTTTTCTCCGAACTTGCATGTCTAAAAATATATTTATCCTACTCTCACACCTGATTATTTGACTGGATATGGGAGTATGAAATCTAAACTGACAATCATTATCCCTTAGAATCTCAAAAGCATCTTCCCATTGCCTTATACATACCAATATTTCTGCTGACAAGTACAATGTCATTCTCTATGAGATTCTGTGATTTCTCCTGGAAACTTTCAAGTTTGTCTCTTAATCACTCATGTACTGTTATTTCACAGTGATGTGCTTTCTTAACAGACTTTTGGTTTTTTTTCCATTCGTTCTGCTCTGCAGTCAGTGGGGCAACTTCAGTCTGGAATCTCATGTCTTTAGGTCCTCACATTTTTCTGTATTCTGTCTTTGATACTTTCCTTTCCTAGGTTTTCTGTTCCCTTTTTCTAAAGCTCCTCTTATTTGGATGATAGAGCTCTTGAAATGGTCCTCTAATTTTTTCATTTCTCTCCTATTGTCGATCTGTTAGATTTTTGTTCTACTTTCTGGAAACATTTTTGAATTTTGTATTCTAATTCTTCTGTTAAAAATTTTGTCTCTACAGTCACAATTTTCCTTTCCAATGCTTTTATATTCTCTAATTTTTCAATGGAAATTTTTATTATTTTATTTTATTTTTTTTAACGGATGCTTTTTTTTTTTTTTTTTTTTTAGCGGTACGCAGGCCTCTCACTGTTGTGGCCTCTCCCGTTGCGGAGCATAGGCTCCCGACGCACAGGCTCAGCAGCCATGGCTCACGAGCCCAGCCGCTCCGCGGAATGTGGGATCTTCCCGGACCGGGGCATGAACCCGTGTTCCCTGCATTGGCAGGCGGACTCTCAACCACTGCGCCACCAGGGAAGCCCGGAAATTTCTATTATTATTTCAAAGGTGTAAGAACTTTTATTTTTCATAGAATATTAATCAGTTATATTCAAATTATTTGCTCCATCTTCCAAGTTCCTTTTTTTTTCTGTTTATTCAATTATTTTTATTGCTCTCTTTCACTTTGGAAGTTTTCCTTTAATGTCTAGTGATCATGGACTCTCTATTCATATTTAAGAACAAGGCCCTTAAAAGCTAACTGAAATTCCTAACTCTCTTACTGATATCCTCAAATGATAGAGGATCCAGAGCTGTTTTTGTTTTCTGTTTTCTGCTTTTTGTTTTGTTTTGTGCTCTTGGACTGGTCAGTTTCATCAATGAGGAGTCTTTGTAACTTCTACCTGAGACTCTCAGCCTGGGTTTCAGTGCTCTGAGAGCACAGGGAAAGGAGAGAGCTGAGGAGGGAGCTTGCAGGGCTTGACTCCCTCGTTGTAGTTTGGCACCTCACCCCTGCTCTTGATCATACCAGCATCCATAACACTAGAGCTTCTCGAGGTCACTGTCTTCAGAAAATAGACTTTCTATTTTTTGCTGTGGTGGGGGAAGGACAGCCACTTTGTTTGCAGCATGGAGGTGGTTTGAGGTTTGAACTGCTTTTTATGCTTTCAATCAATCGTCCAATTCTACCTGTCCCCCTCCCCAACCTGCACTTTAGCAAAGCCTGTTACCTCCAATTCTTTGGCCTTTCCTCACTCTGTGATGTGAATCAGATTGTTTCTTATAGGCTTTACTCATTAAAGTCTCTTGTATTACATTCCCTTTTTCCCTGTGTTTTTCTAGTTCATACACTTTATGTCTTCAATTTTTTTAAAACACAGGCTGGCTGTTGTCATCCTATCTTCTGTTTTCCTTTTCTTTGTGGGCTTACTTCTTTCTTATTTATTTATTGCCATTTTAATGGGATTTGGGAAATAAGTGGTACTAAATACATATGTTCAAACTAGCATGTTTATAAGAGACCCTGCCTTTGTTTTTTGGGGCTTACTTGACTTAAAAAGGATAAAATTATTCAAATATATTTATCTTCTTCCTGAGCAAAGAAGTTCCATACAATGATTTAACTCTGTCTATTCTCCCATATTCCATGTTATTATGACCTAGTATTTTGGGTTGTTTAAAAAAATCTCGATAATTATATCATTTGTTGTGGTTTTTATATTTAATTCTCATTTTCAAATATCCATATATTTACCACCATTGATTCTAGGACCTATTCCTTCATTTTGGGTCCAATGTTCTTTTTCCTGAACTATATTAGCAAGCAGGATCTGTAAGTAAAATGTCTTGTTTGTTGTCTTTTTTTAACTAGAATGTTTAATTTTGCCCTCACTTTTACATGGTAGTTTATATCACAGTCTTGCATTCTTGATAATTTTTCTCAGATCTGTATTTCAGATCTTATTCTTCATTTGTTTGGTCCCCTGAGAAGCAGACATCAAGAGGGGTTTTGACAACAAGAGATTTATTGAGGGAAATGATGGTAAAGAAGAAAGGGAGGGAGCTGGAGGAGGTAGGGAGCTGTCAGACTGGGATGCAGGTCTGACTCCTGCAAAGGAGAGAGGAAGGAAGGAATGATGGATAAGCAGCGTCTTAAACTGCCTAAGAAAGTTTCAGCCAGACCAATGGGAAGTCTTGGGGCACAGTCACTCATTAGAGGAAGCCTGAGTCTCAAAGGACTCAGTCTGCCTATCCCTAGCGCACTCAGTCATTTGTTTGGATCAGGCTGTTGGAAGCATTGCCTCCACCTGACTGTGGGGATAGATTCAGAGCAAAGCACCTGGGGCCACCCATCAGTTACATTCCCCACTGCAGAGCTGACCAGCACAGTTTCATGGCTGCCACAGATTCCTGTTCAACTGTGTGTAATCTGCTGTTTAACCCTGACAGTTTAAATGACTGTATGTTTCATTTCCAGAAATTTCATTTTATTCTTTCTCAAAGCTGCTTGTTCTTTTGTCTTGATGTCTTGGTTCTCCTTATGGATTCCATTCCTTTATTTATCCCTCTATTTAATATACACATAATTGTTTTGCTTTCCTTTTCAGATGGATTCATTATCTCAATTTCGTGGAGGTGTTACTCTTCTTTTTACTGTATTTGTCAATTTTCACCTATGATACCATGTCCTTATTTGTTTGGTAATGTTTGTTGTAAGCTCACCTTTAGCATAAATTATTGTATCTTTGACACCTAATATTTAATTGTTTTATCTTTAATCTTATGCAGCTTGGGTTGTAGAAGTGACATTTAGGAATGGGATTGATTTTTACAATATCTGGTACCCTAGGGATATTACTAGCCACTGAATAATTTTTATGTCAAATTTTCATCTTAGATGGTTGTTTTACCCAATGAACTATATATATTTTTTTCTGGAGATTTTTTCCCTACACATTGCTCTAGATATTCTTCCCCATCCTTGGTCCTATAGATATCATTTTTCTAGCTTCCTGTCATGGAGGAGCAGCCTTTCCTATCTTCATGGGGGACAAGAGCTCATGTCTTCTTAGAGGACAAGACTCCTATTTCTAGGCAGACATTAAATTTTCAGCTTCTAGGCCTATAAGACCTAACTGTGGGTCTGATATCCCACCTCCTGACCACAGCAGTATTAGTCTCTACTTCTACTGCTCTGTGTTTCCAGTAACTCTTTTTGTCTGATACCACAAGGATTGTCCCCTCCCACTTTTTTTTTCTCTTGCAACATCAGCAATGTATTTACATTATTTTTCCTATTATTTTTTTCCAGAATCTTCAGGGGTTTATAGCAGGAGAGTGATCATGTTAGTTGAGTCTACCACAGTTTAGGAACTGGTGTTGTCCTCCTTTGATTATTCCTTCTACTTGGAATGGTCTTCTGCATCTTTTTTATAAATCCATATTCTATTCATCCTTCGATCACCCATCCTGGGAGATGTTCTTCTGGGTCTTTCTTCCCACACCCTACTCCTTTATCCAGAAGTAACCATTCCCACCTCTGAACAGCAATACTACATTATTTAATATCTGCTTTATGGCATAGCATAGTCTCCTTTCAAAATAGTTATTGGATTACCTAGGATTTTGAGGAAAAGGACATGTATCCATAGCCAAACACTCAACACAGTATTATCTATAAATATAGAGTGTAGTGGAAAAAAATACTACATTAAATGTTACACACCTGCTAAGTGCCTGAACTTCTTTTCACTTTACCCACTCATAAAATGAATTACACACTCACTCTTAATTAACTTACATTCTAATTAAAATGAATCTTTCATTTAAAGAGAAATAAACTTAACAATGAAAATAGTGAACCTAAGTTGCATGTGACATTCTAGGAGAACTCATAAACTGAGAGCACTTCACACACATACAAAATAAACATTGCCTTCGTATTTAATTTAAAGTAGAATAAAATAAATCAGAATGTGAGGAAAACATAATTTAGCTCCCACCTCTGCTGAGTCGTCAGATCTCATTGGACAAGCAAGTTTCCTCATCTCCCTTTCAGCATTTTGGTCAGGGTATCTGTGAAAGTACTTAGCAAAATCAGTCAGTTCGGTGAAATCAATATTGCTTGGGTAAGCATAGCTTAGTGGTTAAGGATGCAGGATCTGGAACCAGACTGCCTGAGTTTAAAGGCTTGCTCCTCCATTTTCTAGTGATATGACCTAGGGCAAGTTACTTAACCTCTCTGTTTTGTTATCTGTAAAATGGTGATAATAATACTTCTTATAAATATTCCTTATTGTGAAGATTAAATGAATTAATACATGTGGAGTATGGAACAACATTTGGCATGTATTCCAGTAGCTACAAGATAAACTACTACTGGTCAGGCACTGGATTAAGAATTGGGAATATGAAGCTGAAGAGGGTTCTTATAACAAGAAGATAGGAAACTGATCTTGAGCTCAGCATTTGTCAGAGAACATCGATTAACAGATTAATGGTTGGGTAGGAACAGAAACCAAACACACTTGGCAACAATCTTGATGTAAACTATCAAATTACCTTTGATACATTTAAGGAAAGTACGTTTAGCTCTCATTACCTTTAGTGATAAGGGAAGGAGCAGTGGTGCCCATAATCTGAAATTCATTACCATTTGGGTTTGAAGAGCATGATGTTATCATTAGGGGCCAGTTTGTCTTCCGTGTGTCTTACTGAAGTCAATATTAAATGATTTTTCATTTTATGACGATAACAGTCCATCATAGAAGGAATCAGCTCATGGCTTGGCGAGGGAAAGCCAATCTAGATCATTAATTGGTTACAGACAATTCACAAAGTACATAATACAGACAGAGGACAGTCAGCATTAGTAAACTCTCTCAAATGAAACAGGTGTTCAACACCAGTGTAAAATCATTTTTATAGAGAGAAGGGTTAAAATCTAAGAACCTGTTCTACTATTGTATTAAGCAAAATTCTTGATTGAATGAAGCTAAAATTCATCTTTATTAACACAAGTTAGGTGACATTCTTTGTACTCTTATAATATGTGCTTTTAGGTAGTTGAAATGTTGATAAAATTATGTTACAATAACTTGGCACCATTTAAACACTATCTGCTGTGGAATGCAGAAACAGCTATAGTTTCATACTGAAATGGAAGTTTTCTACTACTAGAAATAGTAGTATAAAAGGTCAGTGAATAATTCTAAATTGTGTTTAATTGTAATTTTTAGAATCTTTAAGTGAAAAATCTTTTTTGGAAGTGTAGAATATAATATTGATCTAATTCTCACCTTTATTCTGAAGCTTTGTAAATCCCTATTTACTTTATTTCCCTTTTTCCTTTGGCTTTTGTTGCAAACTGGCTGTTAAATAAACATTGTGAAACATTGTCTGAATGGCTTGTTGTAGGTATTTTCCACTTTTATCAACTAGAAAGCTTAAAGGGGTCACAGGAGGACTCACCTAACAGACAGAGGAATTTTTTTCCTATTCATTTAGACTATATTCATTAATGGAATTATTTTTCTTAGTAATAATTGAGATAAACTCTACATATAGAAAATATATTTATTTTCAAGTATTTCTTAGACTATAAGAAAAGAAAAAGAGCAATGAGACATGCAGAAAAATAAAAACCAATCAGCATCCTTTTGTGACAGTGCAGAGATGCTACAACTTTGGGGTTGAAGTACATTTTAGAATTAGAGGCATTAACGTTCAACATGAGATTTCTGAAACTTTCAAGGAAAATCTGCCAAACAGGGGCCTACAAACACAATACCTTCCCCCTTATAATAAGCTATTATGTTTCATACATTTAAAACATTCCATTTTTTTCTGCCAGAAGCATGGAATTCTGAACTCTAGCAGACAATGAACAGAAACCCAAAGCAATGTGTTTCTAAAGGATTATATTGCTGCCAATGCTTCCCAGACTGTTGGTTTATTGTGAGAAACTTAACTCCTTCAAGCTTTTCAGTAATTCACCCCTTCTGTCCATGTCAAGATGAAGTGGCCCCTTGTTTCTAACAATGGATCACATCATCAAAATCCTTGCAAGTGCACAAAGCAAGGAGGTATGTCACACTGTGCAAATGGCCTTCAGCTTGACTGCCATGGCACTGTCACCATTGTGTCACATGCTGGCAAACCTAGTGCCACAGATATAGAGCCATCGGGTCAGGCTATCATCTAGGATGGAAGAATTCACTTAAAATACAAAGACAGTCCATGACCAAACCCATGGACATATTTTACTTTACTATTGATAGCAGCAAACCATGAACATAATTCTTGGACCTGCCTGAATCATGACTAGAAATAAAAGGAAAGAAAGGGGAAAAATAATCAGAGAAGACTGTATTAAAGAATGATTCTTCCCCACGGCAAGAATGTTGTAGTCTATTTTGAAACCATTCCTCTTGGGTTTTCGCTTGCATTTGCTTCCTTTTTTCATGAAAATCTGACTGTTTTAGGCACAACAGAATTCCATGTTTCTAAGTGGTAAATGAGGATTATTTTACAAAAAAGTTGGATGCTAACTGTGTAAGAAGAAAAGGGAGCCCCATTATGCAATACTTTCCCCTACTTTTACAAGAAAATAACTACTGCCTCACAGATACAAAGAACAAACTAGTGGTAACCAGAGCGGGGAGAGGTTGGGAGAGGGGCAAAATAGGAGAAGGGGATTAAGAGGAACAAACCACTAGGTACAAAATAAATAAGTTACAAGGATGTAATGTACAATACAGGGAATATAGTCAATATTTTGTAATAACCTTGGAGTATAATTTAAAAATATCAAATACCTATGCTGTACACTTGAAACTAATATAATACTGTAAATCAACTATACTTCAAAAAAATAGCTACTACAGTTAGGCACTTCCTCTTTGTCCCATCTGCATGAATCTATTTTATCGTTTCTCACACTGCACTATAATTTTGAAGTAAATGTTTGTCTCCTCCTCATGCACACACATGATGTCCCTCTCAGTCATTGTTTTCTACTCTTTTTTTAAATTTGAAAACCTAATATTTGGACATGGTTAACAAAAATCACTACAGAGTATATATAATGAAAAGCAACTTCCCTTCCTGCTTCTTTTCACCAGAAGCAACCAAAACTGGTTTTTGTGTGCATGTCCTTCCAGAACCTTTCTGTGCACATACAAATATTTGTTTGTAACCTGATGGCATGTTACAAAACCTATTTCTGGATTGAAATAATTCACAATGAGTCACTACAAATTAGTAAATAAAAATAATTATAGTTATAGAAAAAAATAAGATGAAAGAGTTTGTGCTTAAAACATATTGTAAGCTGAGGTAAATAATTTTCTCTGATATTTTTTACCAGATTATCACCCTCAACAAATGTTTACCCATCTTACAATTGATTTGAGGGTTTACGCTCAAAGTTACAACTCCTGTGAGACATCTTCAGTCGTAAATGTCATGGGAACACAGAATCAGTGTCGTATCAACACTTAGGAGTTGTAACCTCTCTTTAAATGACTTAAGGTCCCCTTTTCATTCCTGACCCTGTGATTACCTTCTTGAGAGCTGAATAAATTCTTTGTCAAGTCCATGAAATGAGTATCTCTGAGCCCCTTTTAGAGAATCTCCATTCAGGCCTATTGGGTTATTTCTCTCAGGACGAAAAGAGATTAGTAGGTTTAGAGATGAATATTAACTTTTATATTCCTGTGGGAATATAAAATGGAGATAGTTGCTACAAAATCTAAACTTGAACCTTTGCTTCTAAAAAGTGAGTGTTAATATACTAGCAAAGAGAACCCAGCAGTACGTTAAAAAGATAATACACTGTGATAAAGTGGGATTTAGCCCTGGGATACAAGGATTCTTCAATATATGCAAATCAATCAATGGGATACATCATATTAACAAATTGAAGAATAAAAGCCATATGATCGATCAGAAGAACCTAGGGGCAAGACGGGAATAAAGATGCAGACCTACTAGAGAATGGACTTGAGGATACAGGGAGGGGGAAGGGTAAGCTGGGACAAAGTGAGACAGTGGCATGGACATATATACACTACCAAACGTAAAATAGATAGCTAGTGGGAAGCAGCTGCATAGCACAGGGAGATCAGCTCGGTGCTTTGTGACCACCTATAGCAGTGGGATAGGGATGGTGGGAGGGAGCAATATGCAAGAGGAAAGAGATATGGGGACATATGTATATGTATAAGTGATTCACTTTGTTATAAAGCAGAAACTAAAACACCATTGTAAAGCAATTATACTCCAATAAAGATGTTAAAAAAAAAACACATGATCATCTCAATAGATGCAGGAAAAGCTTTTGACAAAATTCAACACCGATTTATGACAAAAACTCTCCAGAAAGTGGGCATAGAGGGAACCTACCTCAACATAATAAAGGCCATGTATGACAAAACCACAGCAAACATCATTCTCAATGGTGAAAAGATGAAAGCATTTCCTCTAAGATCAGGAACAAGACAAGGATGTCCACTCTCACCACTTTTATTCAATATAATTTTTGAAGTCCTAGCCAGGGCAATTAGAGATGAGAAAGAAATAAAAGGAATCCAAATTGGAAAAGAAGAAGTAAAACTGTCATTGTTTGCAGATCACATGATACTATACATAGAAAATCCTAAAGATGTTACCAGAAAACTACTAGAGCTAATTAATGAATTTGGTAAAGTAGCAGGATACAAAATTAACGTAGATAAATCTCTTGAATTCCTATGCACTAACAATGAAAGATCAGAAAGAGAAATTAAGGAAAGAATCTCATTTACCATCCCATCAAAAAGAATAAAGTACTTAGGAATAAACCTACCTAAGGAGGCAAAAGACCTGTACTCTGAAAACTATAAGACACTGATGAAAGAAATCAAGATGACAGAAACAGATGGAAAGATATACCATGTTCTTGGGGTGGAAGAATCAACATTGTGAAAATGACTATACTACGCAAAGCAATCTATAGATTCAGTGCAATCCCTATGAAATTACCAATGGCACTTTTCACAGAACTAGAACAAAATATTTTACAATTTGTGTGGAAACACAAAAGACCCCTAAGAGCCATAGCAATTCTGAGGGGGAAAAAAAGTGGAGCTGGAGGAATCAGGCTTCTTGACTTCAGACTATGCTACAAAGCTACAGTCATCAAAACTGTGTGGTATGGGCACAAAAACAGACACATAGATCAATGGAACAGAATAGAAAGCCCAGAAATAAACCCCCACACCCATGGTCACCTAATCTATGACAAAGGAGGCAAGAATATACAATGGAGAAAAGACAGTATCTTCAATAAGTGGTTCTGGAAGACTAGACAGTTACATGTAAAAGAATAAAATTAGAACATTCTACAACACCATTCACAGAAATAAACTCAAAATGGATTAAAGACTTAAATGTAAGGCCTGATACTATAAAACTCTTAGAGGAAAACATAGGCAGAACACAGTCTGACATAAATCACAGCAATATCCTTTTGGATCCACCTTCTAGAATAATGAAAATAAAAACAAAAATAAACAAATGGGACCTAAGTAAACTTAAAAGCTTTTGCACAGCAAAGGAAACTGTAAACAAAATGAAAAGACAACCCAGAGAATGGGAGGAAGTATTTGCAAACAAAGCGACTGACAAGGGATTAATCTCCAAAATACACAAACAGCTCATGCAGCTCTATATCAATAAAAACAAACTACCCAATCAATAAATGGGCAGAAGACCCAAACAGACATTTCTCCAGAGAAGACATATAGATGGCCAGAAAGCACATGAAAAGATGCTCAATATCATTAATTATTAGAGACATGCAAATCGAAACTACAATGAGGTATCACCTCATACCAGTCAGAATGGCCATCATCAAAAAGTCTACAAACAACAAATGCTGGAGAGTGTGTGGAGAAAAGGGAACCCTCCTACACTGTTTGTGGGAATGTAAGTTGGTACAGCCACTATGGAGATCAGTATGTAAGTTCCTTAAAAAACTAAAAATAGAGCTATCATACAATCCAATAATCCACTCCTGGGCATATATCCAGAGGAAAACATACTTCGAAAAGATACATGCACCCCAGTGTTCATTGCAGCAATATCTACAATAGCTAAGACACGGAAGCAATCTAAGTGTCCATCAACAGATGAATGGATAAAGAAGATGTGGTACATATATACAGTGCAATATTACTCAGCCATAAAAAAAAGGATGAAATAATGCCATTTGCAGCAACATGGATAGATCCGAGATTATCATAGTAAGTGAAGTAAGTCATACAGAGAAAGACAAATACCATGTGATATCACTTATATGTGGAATCTAAAAAAAATGATACAAATGAACTTATTTACAGCACAGAAACAGACCCACAGACTTTGAAAACAAACTTACGGTTACCAAAGGGGAAATGCGGGGCAGAGGGATAAATGAGGAGTTTGGGATTAACATATACACCCTACTGTATATAAAATGGATAATCAGCAAAGACCTGTATAGCACAGGGAACTCTACTCAGTATTCTGGGTTAACCTTTATGAGAAAAGAATCTGAAAAAGAATGGATATATGTATATGTATAACTGAATCATTTAACTGTACACCTGAAACTAACTCAATGTTGCAAATCAACTATATTGCAATATAAAATAAAAATTTAAAAAGTGAAAGATGAGACAGGAAAAATAAAAATAAAAAATTGAGTGTTAGAACCTGAAAAATTAATTGCCTTTTACTAAAAATTTGCAACTATCTCAAGGCCAGATATCTAAGAAACTCTTCAGATCCAAGTATATCTTCATAGCCCATCCCAGTTCAGACATACATGCTCATCACTAAGCCAGAAGTGACCTGAGCTAAGCTCAAGGCAAACTGCCATTTACCTCTTTGAGTCTCCTCTGACTTGGACAGCCACACATAGGAATGTTTGCTAGATTAGAGAGCACACACCAGATGTTCATGGGATACCTGTGCACATTGGTTTATTAATCCATGCTGAGTGTCTCTTCTGATTAGACACAAACCTATGATAGGAACTTAGGTTCTTCATTCCACATTTGGAAAGATTTCTACTCCTCCCTGAGTTTGTATTAAGGCAGAATTCCACTTATTGCTTTGCAACCAAACCAGCTCATTTGGTTTCGGACTGACCGGGAGAACTCAAAGCCCTTCAATGGAAACTGCCAAGTTATCATGAGTTTGGACTTGCTGCATTTCATATCAGCTGCCTCACAGAAACTTTATTATGCTAAGAAAAAACAAATATCAAAGCTCTGGGACATTATATCTGTGTGGACATGGTAATACATTACACTCCAATGAAAGCTGTGAGCTGTGGCCTAGTTGTGAAAAAGCCTAGCCCTACCTCACTGATGTGCTGAAGGATTGTGAAAAAACCTTTAGCTTTCAAAAGTGATAAATGACCCTACTCCGTTTTCATTTAGGCCATGGAAATACTTAAAAAAAAAAAAAAAACTTAGGATAGATCACATATGTTGCTGAATCTGGGCAAAACACTGCTGATAGCAGAAGCAGAGATGATAGAAAGTATCAAAAAGCAATGTGACCACTGCACAAGGTAACTGGAAATAACTGCAGAGAAATAAAAGGTTAACAGTGGTATCTAAGCCCTATTTATCTTGGGCTTGTCTTACCAATTTATGCAAATATTTGGATGCATTGATCAGAGATAAATGAAATCACTTACTGATTAAAATAGAAAGTGATTTATTGCCCAGCAGGGTCTTGACAGGAAAGGATTTTTTCATTATTTCATACATGTTTGGATGAGAAAAACAGAAGGAAAAAAAGTGAAGAACTGGACAATTTGAATGAATTTTTGACTCATTCAAATGAAAAGTAATAAATTATTACTTAAATAATAACTGACTCAAGCAGTGAAAGAAATGTCTGATCACAGTGATTTTAGTGACTGTTTTAATAAATATTGTAAACCTTATTCTTAGGATGCATAGTTGCATTTTAATATCTTAGAACTTTTTATGCATTCACAGAGTACCAGGTACTGAGGAAACACATTAATACTTTTTCTCCTGGCTTTGCCATCATACACCAGAAAGAATGGTTGCTACGTAAAAGGAAGAAAATTCAATTTAGACTAGAAGCTCCCAAAGGGTAAAAAAAGTTTTTTTAATATACATTTCAAAACTCTGCACTATACACATGAAAACTATTACATGAAATGCTAAAAATGAAACTTTCAAAATGCACATTTCTCCTGTTATTAAAAGAAAACAGCAGAAATGTTAATCATTGAAAATTTCCAGTAACACAAAGTAGGCCCTTCTTAGTGTGGTACTGAACCAAAAAATAAGTATCTTTGACATATTCAAGAAGAAAGAAAAATCTGCAACACAATTTCATAGTCATAATTTTATGAAGTCATCATTTACTTGATATAAAAATGGTATTTCAGACTTCCAGTTTCCAGGCCTGCATGTAAGGAGCTTAGAGGTCGCCACTCCATCCTAACAAGTAAAAAGCTGAACAGACTAAAAAAATCAGCAACGCTTCTTAAATCCATCAGAGAAGTGAGGTCACAGGGCAAACCACTGCTTTCAAAACTGAAGAGACAGACAGACTGATAAAGAGAGAGAGTCACAACTTACCAGAGCAGAAACCCCTGCTGGAACCAGTGCCAAGGCAGGAAAACCTGAACTTCAGTTAACAAACTTCTGGAAGCTCGGTGTGGACAAATCTGAGAATTAAAAACTCCAGGGGGTCCAAAAAACTGCAGAGGAAGGAACACACCCAAACTCATTCTATGAGGCCACCATCACCCTGATACCAAAACCAGACAAAGATACTAGAAAAAAAGAAAATTACAGACCAAAATCACTGGTGAATATTGACACAAAAATCCTCAACAAAATACTAGCAAACAGAATCCAACAACACATTAAAAGGATCATACACCATGATCAAGTGGCATTTATCCCAGGGATGCAAGGATTCTTCAATATATGCAAATCAATCAATGTGATACACCATATTAACAAACTGAAGAATAAAAACCATAAGGTCATCTCAATAGATGCAGAAAAAGCTTTTGACAAAATTCAACACCCATTTATGATAAAAACTCTCCAGAAAGTGGGCATAGAGGGAACCTACCTCAACACAATAAAGGCCATGTATGACAAAACCAGAGCAAACATCATTCTCAATGGTGAAAAACTGAAAGCATTTCCTCTAAGATCAGGAACAAGACAAGGATGTCCACTCTCACCACTATTATTCAGCATAGTTTTGGAAGTCTTAGCCACAGCAATCAGAGAAATAAAAGAAATACAAATTGGAAAAGAAGAAGTAAAAACTGTTTGCAGATGACATGATACTATACACAGAGAATCCTAAAGGTGCCACCAGAAAACTACTAGATCTAATCAATGAATTTGGTAAAGTTGCAGGATACAAAATTAATGCACAGAAATCTCTTGCATTCCTATACATTAACAATGAAATATCAGAAAGGGAAATTAAGGAAACAATCCCATTCACCATTGCAACAAAAAGAATAAAATACCTAGGAATAAACCTACCTAAGGAGGTAAAAGACCTGTACTCAGAAAACTACAAGACATTGATGAAAGAAATCAAAGACAACACAAACAGATGGAGAGATATACCATGTTCTTGGACTGGAAGAACAAATATTGTGAAAATGACTATACTACCCAAAGCAATGTACAGATTCAATGCAATCCCTATCAAATTGCCAGTGGCATTTTTTACAGAACTAGAACAAAAAATCTTAAAATTTGTAGGAGACACAAAAAACCCTGAATAGCCAAAGCAGTCTTTTTTTTTTTCCCATCTTTATTGGAGTATAATTGCTTTCCAATGGTGTGTTAGTTTCTGCTTTATAACAAAGTGAATCAGTTATACATATACATATGTTCCCATATCTCTTCCCTCTTGCATCTCCCTCTCTCCCACCCTCCCTATCCCACCCCTCCAGGTGGTCACAAAGCACCGAGTTGATCTCCCTGTGCTATGCGGCTGCTTCACACTAGCCAAAACAGTCTTGAGGGGAAAAAACAGAGCTGGAGGAATCAGACTCCCTGACTTCAGACTATACTACAAAGGTACAGTAATCAAGACAATATAGTACTGGCACAAAAACAGAAATATATCATGGAACAGGATAGAAAGCCCAGAGATAAAACCACGCACCTATGGTCAACTAATCTAGGACAAAGGAGGCAAGAATATACAATGCAGAAAAGAGAGTCTCTTCAATAAGTGGTGCTGGGAAAACTGGACAGCTACAAGTAAAAGAATGCAATTAGAACACTCCCTAACACCATACACAAAAATAAACTCAAAATGGATTAGAGACCTAAATGTAAGACCAGACACTATAAAACTTTTAGAGGAAAACACAGGAAGAACACTCTTTAACATAAATCACAGCAAGATCTTTTTGGATCCACCTCCTAGAGTAATGGAAATAAAAACAAAAATAAACAAATGGGACCTAATGAAACTTAAAACTTTTGCAAAGCAAAGGAAACTACAAACAAGACAAAAAGACAACCCTCAGAATGGGAGAAAATATTTGCAAACGAATCAATGGACAAAGGATTAATCTCTAAAATGTATAAACAGCTCATGCATCTCAATAATAAAAAACAAACAATCCAATCAAAAAGTGGGCTGAAGATCTAAACAGACATATCTCCAAAGAAGACAAACAGATGGCCGAGAAGCACATGAAAAGCTGTTCAACATCACTAATTATTAGAGAAATGCAAATCAAAACTACAGTGAGGTATCACCACACACCAGTTAGAATGGGCATCATCAGAAAATCTACAAACAATAAATGCTGGAGAGAGTGTGGAGAAAAGGGAACCCTCTTGCACTGTTGATGGGAATGTAAATTGATACAGCCACTATGGAGAACAGTATGGAGGTTCTTTAAAAAACTAAAAATACAATTACCATATGCCCCAGCAATCCCATTACTGGGCATATACCCTGAGAAAACCATAATTCAAAAAGAGTCATGTACCACAATGTTCATTGCAGCTCTATTTACAATAGCCAGGACATGGAAGCAACCTATGTGTCCATTGACAGATGAATGGATAAAGAAGGTGTGGCACATATATACAATGGAATATTGCTCAGCCATAAAAAGGAATGAAATTGGGTCATATGTAGAGATGTGGATGGATCTAGAGACTGTCATACAGAGTGAAGTAAGTCAGAAAGAGAAAAACAGATATCGTATATTAACGCATATAAGTGGAACCTAGAAAAATGGTACAGATAAACTGGTTTTCAGGGCAGAAATTGAGACACAGATGTAGAAAACAAATGTATGGACACAAAGGGAGGAAAGTGGTGGGGGAGGGGGTGTTGGTGGTGGTGGGAAGAATTGGGAGATTGGGATTGACATATATATGCTAATATGTATAAAATAGATAACTCATAAGAACCTGATGTATAAAAAATAAATAACATAAAATTCAAAAATTCAAAAAAAAAAAAAAAAAACCTCCAGGGGGACCCAGTAAGGTGGGACCTCCGTGCTTTAGTGAGTTTTATCTCAAGGAGCTCAGACCAGGTTCTCACAGTGAATATCATAGAAAAATCCCCTCATGCTTCTAACGGGGCAAGGGGTAAATGAACCATTTTGAAATATGACAGAACACTGTCTTCCTAAGAAGCTTGATCTCGGGAAAAACTAGTTAACCAGAGCCTAACTGACCTGGGGGGGGGCAATACCCAACTCCAGCCCTCTCTAATCAACTTGTCCCACCTAAAACCCGAGAAGCACTTGGGAAATTCATAGCCCAGGAACAAGGCTCAGGACAAGCTGAGTCCAATCACAGAATTAAAGAACTCTTCCTGTCCCCCCACACCTCACCACTACATGAATGAAGGCCTATTTACCCTAGTTCCCTTTACCCAATACATCATATCCAACTTTTAACAGAAAATTATGCAGCATAGTAAAAGGCAAAAACAAAGTTTGAAGAGACTGAACAAGCATCAGAACCAGAATCAGATATGGCACCAGGTTGGAATGACCAGACCAAGAATTTTAAAAAGCTATGATAAAGGGATTTAAAGGCAACGTATACAACATGGAAGAACAGGTGTATAATATAAGCAGAGAAATGGAAATCCTAAGAAAGAATAAAAAAGAAATGCTAGAGATCAAGAACACTGTAACAGAAATAAAGAATGCATTTGATGGGTTCACAGTAGACTGAACGTGGCTGAGGAAAGAATCTCTCAGTTTGAGGACATGACAATAGAAACTTCTAAAACTTAAAAGCAAAGAGAAAGAAGACAGAAAAAACAGAACAGAATATTTAAGAACTGTGAGAGAGCTATAAAAGTTGTATCATACACACAGTGGGAATAGCAGAAGGAAAAGAGAGAAAGGAATAAACACAATGTTTAAGCAATAATGACTGAGAATTTCCCCCAAATTAATGTCAGACACTAAACTACAGATGAAATGGAGAAAGTTGCTGAAAGAATAGACAGATCAACTGGAACAGAATAGAGAGCCTAAAAATGACCCACATAAATATAGTCAATTGATCTTTGATAAAGGAACAAAGACAGTACAATGGAGCAAAGACAGTTTTTTCAACAAATGATACTGGAACAATTGGACATCCACAAGCAAAAAAATGAATCTAGATAAAGACCACACCCTTCACAAAAATTAATTCAGAATGGATCATAGACCTAAACATAAAATGCAAAACTATAAACTTCCTAGAAGATAACACAGGAGAAACCCTAGATGACCTTGGATATGATGATGTGTTTTTAGATACAACATCAAGGTATGAGCTATGAAAGAAATAATTGATAATCTGGACTTTATTAAAATTAAAAACTTCTGCTCTGCAAAAGACAATATCAAAAGAATGAGAAGAAAAGTCACAAACTGCGATAAAATATTTGTGAAAGACACATCTCATAAAGGACTGTTATCCAAAATATACAAAGAATCCTTAAAACTCAACAATCAGAAAGTGAACAGTGATTTAAAAAATGGACCAAAGATCCTGACACCTCCCCAAAGAAGATATACAGATGGCAAGTAAGTATATGAAAAGATGTTTAACATCATATGTGATGAGGGAATTGCAAATTAAAACAATTAGATACCACTTCACACCTATTAGAATAGCCAAATTCTGGAACACTGACCATACCAAATGCTGGTGCAGATAAAGAATTACAGGAATTCTCATTCACTGCAGGTGATAATGCAAAATGGCCAGCCATTTCGGAAGACATTTGGCAGTTTCTTACAATATTAAACATATACTTGCCATACAATCCAGGGATTGCACTCCTTGGCATTTATCCAAATGAATTGGAAACTTATGTCCACACAAAAACCTGTGCCTAGATGGTGATAGCAGCTTTATTCATAACTGTCAAAACTTGGAAGCAACCAAGATGTCCTTCAGCTGGTGAATGGATAGTGTGGTACATCCACATAGTGGAATATGACTCAGCACTAAAAAGAAATGAGTTATCAAGCCATGAAAAGGCATAGAAGAAGCTTTTAAATGCGTACTACCAACTGAAAGAAGCAATCTGAAAAAGTTACATACTGTATGATTCCAGCTATATGACATTCTAGAAAGTACGAAACAATGGAGGCAGTAAAAGGATCAGTGGTTGCCAGGCGTTAGTGGGGAGGGATGAGTAGGTGGAGCACAGAGGATTTGGAGGGCAGTGAGACTACTCTGTACGATACTACAATGTTAGATACGTGTCATTATACATGAGTTAAAACCCATAAAATGTACAGCACCGAGAGTGACTCCTAATGTAAACTATGGACTTTGGGTCATAATGATGTGTCAGTGTAGGTTCACTGATTATAACAAATGTACCACTTTGGTGCAGGATGTTGGTATTGGGGAGGTTGTACACATAGGGGCAGGGGTATTTGGGAACACCCTGCGCTTTCTGGTCAATTTTGATGTAAACCTAAAACTGCTCTAAAAAAAAATGAAGTTCATTAATCTATTTAAAGATATTTTACTAACATGAGATTATCCCTGTATTAAAAATAATATTTGCTGTTTTCACAGCAGCATTATTCCATAAAGGTTAGGACTTTTCCACAATTTATCTCGTGTATGTTTTTTTCCCATCCTTATTTCTCTGATGTGGTCAGCTGCTGGAAACACCAGATGTCACTCATATGGTGGAAGGTAAAGTGATTTAAACAGAGCTACACAGAAGGTTCATCTTAGAGATGAACAGGTTAAATCAGGATTTGGGACTACTGATTTATCCTTTCCATAGTTACACCCATGACACCATCCTGTAAGAATCTACTGATTCTAGAAAATCACATTTATATCCCTTCCTTCTTGATCCTTCTACAATGATAATTTCGGTAAATTCAAGCTTCAACAAAATATTTCAGTGTCCCTTAAAGTTATTTTATATTATTTCCAGTAAGTGGCACATTCATTAGGAGATTTCAAATATATACTTTACACATTATGCCAATTCTGTGAGGAACAGTGTCAGTATTTTTTCAGGAGAATAAACTAGAGTCAAGTGAAATGAATTTCCCTGATCAAGATCACAGAAGGTGTCAAAACTGAAAAACTGAAACTCACCAATCCTGCCACTCCATATTTCTTCATTTTTCTATCATTCTCAAATGATATTGCTTTAGAGTATGTTCCTCTCAGTCCTAGAAAGAATTTGAAGTAGTCACAATAAAAGCCACTTCTAAAGCACTGCAAATATGGACAATGAAGATAGGTATATATAGAGAGAAGGTAAAATAAATATGGAGACTTAAATAATTCAACTGTGACTAACCATAAAATTGAGGTCAGAATCCCTTAAATACACTAGCAAAATCTTTTTTGCAACATAAAACAATGTCACTTGGAAGAGATGATGTGGTCTGTATGCGGTGGGATGAAAGTGGGGAGGGAGTTCAAAGAAGGGTAAGATGATCCTCTGTAGACTAGCAGACAGAAATCAAAGCAACATCTTCCAGTTCTATTAAGGAATGTTGTAGGCCTTCTATTCTAATCAACAATGTAATGGCTACATACAAGCAACGGTCTCCACTTTTGCATGCTTTAGGTAACAAGATGCTGAGAACAGCTGTGAGTAAAAATGTCAAGAAGAAATTCACTGCGACCAGAGGATTTTGGTACTGGCTGATCACACCCATAAGAGCTGAGGTCACCAGCCAGCCCTGTCATTGGGTAAGGGCCACTGCACTCCCTGCCTCTCAGAGCAGTTGCTGGTTTTCCAAAATTCCTCTGAGGTTTTCCCGGGAGAACTTTTTTTCCCTTAGCCTCTGAACCAATTTCTAACAGTATAAGAGCTCTGACTATAAAGTGGTGAGTCTAGGTTTTTTTTCAAAAATGAATAATTCAGGATGTAAACACCAAGCAAATGTTTTCCTTAAAGTAATCACCTTGGGCAGTGACAGTTTTTCTTAGAGATGCTGTCTTGGCTTAAATCAGTCTGCCTTTAGAACCAGTAACAGCCAAAGGGGAAATTTGTATTATGTAATATATAGAGTTACATGACACTGTTTTAATATGCCATGCTTAGTCTTTAAACTTTTGTTTAATAGCACTGTGGCTTTTTACTATTCATGATTTTAATACCGACTTTTGCTTTTAAAGTGCCTAAAGCATTCATGAAGCACATAATGTTCTTCTACTTGTTTGTTCAATCAATATTATTTAATGGAAGTCTATTTTATTTATACCAGGTGCTGAGCTCCTAGAAGAATCAATTACCCTAGTAAGAGAACTAGTACTCTTTTTATAACCAAAAGGCATTTTCTAGTGATTAATATGGCCCCATGGTTCCCCATTCTAGGTTTAAGGGTATCCATTGGCAATCACCTTATACTTTTTTCTGTGAGGAAAAATAACAATCTTTTCAGCCTCTGCATCTGTTTTCCTAGCTTTCCCCCCTCCTTTTCTCCTTTTAAAATAATACATTCTGGAGATCAACATTTCAGCTTAGCCCCTCAAGGTTCTCTTTCAACATCTCAGGCAAGTAAGAAAAATCCTGCCTTTAATTCTGGTGTTTTAAAATTATCTTTGTCAAGTGACTCCGCTCCAGTTTGTTTTCTGCCGGAAAAGAAAATTTACCCACAATACAAATAAAATATTCAGAACATTTTTTAACTTAATAAATATGTAGCCACAATTCAAACATAAAGGACAGCAATTGATATTTATCAATGTTCAGCTATTTAGTGAGCAGAAATACTAAAGTGAATCTTTTTAAGTTTAGAATTCTTTTAATTTTAAACATATGTATTTACATTAGGAAAGTTACCTATAAATTCCTGAATATCCACTAATGAAAAGAAATTTTAAAAAAACCTCTTGATCATTCAAAAAAAAGTGAATCTTTTAAAAATTAGTACAGTATGAATAAAACAGTTAATTCAGTTCTTATAACATAGTCATGTATTTTTAAAGATCTCTATTAGTTGGGCATCCATCCTGGAAAAAGTCTCAAGTGGGTTCTATTACTCACTTATAGGGTTAGGGAACTCTGTGTATAGTTATGAACAATGGTGTAATCAAGGGCATTTTTTCCTGCATAAGTGCATTTTTTTTCTGAATGGCAATTCATAAATAAATCCTTGTGCTAAGAGTTTATATATTACATGGAGCCTAGGACCCTTGAGTAAAGTCAGCCAATTCAGCGCTTCACAGGAAAGCCACTAACGAGGGGGACTCCTTCATGGCCAAATAATTAGACTGGTGATCTCCTAAGAATGAGGGAATCCGGTTCCTATCATCTTTTTCTGGTAAAATGAGCACAAGAGAAATATATATATTCAAGAAGACCCAGCCCATGGTATTTTTAGTAAATAAGTGCTTGCTTGAATGTATAAATCTTCTGGACTTTCATTTTTCTGGATGTAAAGTGAAAATGTGGGAGAAGATGTGCTCTGATCTCCCTTCCAGCCCCTACGCTGTATGAATCATTGGCCGTGTTTTGGGTAAAGATTGTGGCCCCCTGCTTGGATGATCAGAAATCAGGGTCGTGGTAACCTAGAGATGTGCTGAAGCAGCTCATATGGGCTTGTGAGAACCGATTGTTAAATTTTCAGTAATTTTGTGAGCCAGTTGTTAAACATAGCCATTATTAAAATTAAAACATATAGACTTACAATTCAATACATTATATTTTTGAGAGTAATAAATACTCAAAATTCAGCAATTTTAATTCTTTCACTACCTTTTACTATTAGTTATGCCCTTGAAGTCACTTGCATCTATTGTGGAAATACTATATAATGGCCTGCTACTGAGTATCTCTTCCTAACTCCACATTCAGTGATGTCATGTTGGTATTTTCAGATTAGCCATGGTGGGAAAGTATTTACACCATAGAAATGGGAAAATGCTACAAATCACTGCCTTTTCATTCTTTCAGAGAGCTGATTGTTAAACATTTACCAGCACACCACTGGGGTCACCAGGCTGAGACCAAGGAAAGGAAGGAGCTGTGAATTTAAGTAACAGAACAGAGTGTCACATAAAGCAGACCATACAGATGTTTGCACAGGGCAGATTTCACAAGGCATACTTTTACCTCGGTACACGTGGGTCATATATTCTCCTTAGGCTGTTTCAAGTCTGGTCCTGTGAAGTAGAGAGAGAAGGAAGATCCTGGAGTACAAGCACAGCTTTAAGAAACTTTAGGTCAGGCCAACGGGGAGTCTTTGAGCCAAAGTCAACCATCAAAGGAATCCCTCATTTCACAGAAAAGGGCTTTCCTTGGTTTCCCTCCTGCACTCAATCATTGCCTGAGAGCAGCCTACGGAGAGCATAGCCTTGGAGCAAATGTTGTGCAGGTAGCCACAGGGACAAAGGGAGAGATGGGGGTAAGTGCAGGGAAAGGGAAGAAGATAGTCAGGGGCGGGGGGCTGGGCAGAGAATGGAGATCAGCATGTGGCACAACTCAGCTATAATAGAGGGCTCAGGGAAGCAAGGAGTGGGCAAGGCTGAGTGTAACATTTCCCATTAAAATATACTCCCTAGGAATACCTGCTGAAAAATTCAGTGGAAATGCTCTTGACATCTAAAACCTCTGGAGCTGGGGCTCTCAGTATTGTGGGTAAAATATCAAAGACCTGACTTGAGCTTTGAAATAAAATTAAAAAAATATTTTGCTAAACAGGCTATTGCTGTCCTATATACATTTTTAAAATACATTTTTATTGGAGTATAATTGCTTCACATTACTGTGTTAGTTTCTGTTGAAAGTGAATCAGCCATATGCATACATATATCCCCACATCCCCTCCCTCTTGAGCCTCCCTCCCATCCTCCCTATCCCACTTCTCTAGGTCATTGCAAAGCACTGGGCCGATCTCCCTGTGCTATGCTGCTGCTTCCCACTAGCTATCTATTTTACATTCGGTAGTGTATATATGTTGATGCTACTCTCACTTAGCCCCAGCTTCCCCCTCCCACCCCATGTCCTCAAGTCCATTCTCTACGTCTACGTCTTTATTCCTGCCCTGCAACTAGGTTCATCAGTACCATTTTTTTTTAAGATTCCATATACATGCATTAGCATATGGTATTTGTTTTTCTCTTTCTGACTTACTTCACTCTGTATGACAGACTACATATACAAACAGCTCATGGAGCTCAATATCAAAAAAAACAAACAATCCAATTAAAAAATGGACAGAAGACCTAAATAGACATTTCACCAAGGAAGACATACAGATGGCCAAGAGGCACATGAAAAGATGCTCAACATCACTAATTATTAGAGAAATGAGAATCAAAACTACAATGAGGTAACACCTCACATTGGTCAGAATGGCCATTATCAAAAAATCTAGAAACAATAAATGCTGGAAAGGGTGTGGTGAAAAGGGAACCCTCCTGCACTGTTGGTGGGAATGTAAATTGATACAGCCACTATGGAGAACAGTATGGAGGTTCCTTCAAAAACTAAAAATAACCATATGTCCTATATACTTTTATGTTACCAGCTTCCTGAACTTGCAGCTCTCATCATGGATTATTGCAATTGTAGGATGGGATGGAAGGAGCAACATTTCCAAGTCACTTAAGAAAAATGCTGAGGAATAACAAAGCCAAACCTGGCATTGCCAAAGTAAGCACAAGCCATTATTCATTCATTCAATCAATATATTTTTTTTTAATTTTTTAAAAAATTTATTTTATTTGTTTAGTTTTGGCTGTGTTGGGTCTTCGTTGTTGTGCATGGGCCCTCTCTAGTTGCGGTGAGCGGGGGCTACTCTTTGTTGAGGTGCACAGGCTTCTCATTGCGGTGGCTTCTCTTGTTGTGGAGCACAGGCTCTAGGCATGTGGGATTCAGTAGTTGTGGCTCACGGGCTCTAGAGCGCAGGCTCAGTAGTTGTGGCACACTGGCTTAGTTGCTCCGTAGCATGTGGGATCTTCCCGGACCAGGGCTCAAACCCGTGTCTCCTGCATTGGCAGGCGGATTCTTAACAACTGTACCACCAGGGAAGCCCCAATCAATATTTATTAAAACCCTGGCATGGGCCAGACACTGTTGAGGGTTCTGGTGATATGGCAGTGGACCATACAGAAAAGATCATGCCCTCATGGAGCTTACATTCTAGTTGGAAAGGCAAACAAGAAATGAATAAACAAAGAGACTGAATAATTTAACTTCAGAGACTAAGCCTCAGGAAGACAATCAAGCAGGTAAAAGCATATAGGATGGTAGGTCTATCCCACACAGGTGGTCAGGAAAGGTCTTTCTCAAGGAGTGATGGCTGAGCAGCAGCCAAGATTAGAGTTTTCCCCTTTCCTGTTGAAGACTATCATTTAATTCCCATTATTCTAGCTCCCTCTGCCTAAGAAAAGTTGCATGTGAACTAACAACCTTCCCCTTTATATTGACCTCATCCTCTATTTACCACCTGCTCAAGAGCTAATAGATGTTATAAACATGTTGAAGCAGAATACTCTATACTAGTTTCTTAGTTCCAAAAGCATTTGTTAAAAAAAAGTCTCCCCAATATTTGGGGGGATGATAGCAAATTTTAAAAAAGAATAACTAGAGTCCCATGAATGTGTCAGCAAGACCATAGGGATATTTAAATTATTTTTACTTTTTTTTAAAAAAACAACAGTTGTTCCTTTTGTATTTTCTCCTCAAGCAATAAGTATGCAAAATTAAAAATTCTTGCATATTTAGATGTATACAACTTAAGCATTATCTTGAATTATTAAGTTCCATCCAATTTTGAATAAATTGTTAACATACAAAACATCAGGGGCACAGAGAGAACAAAAAGCCTCTTTTTTATGGTTATACACAAGATGAAGATATTTAATCTGAAGCAAAATACTTAGTCTTTGTGGCTTTCCTCTACAGTTGCATGTGGATATACTGACTATATTATTATGTAATATAAAATACTATATTATTGTCAAGCCAGATTTTCCAGCCATCTGTATGAAATAGGTTATAAGAAAGTCTCTTTCTCATTAATTATAAAATCAGTCTTAAGACATGACTCCAAATATTGGAACATGATGACACATACTAGCTCTGCTTTCTTTGTAATCCTTTGTGGTGTGGCATACTTGGTAGAACTCAAGCATGGATGCTAGCATGAGCCTCCAAACCTGCATGGGATATAAAATGACTTCTATGTAAATGAACTTTGGATATTGTCCACAATCACTGAATTCTTTACCTTAATTTCAGTGTGGTGTCTAAAATTCTATTCTAAACACTTGGGAAGCAATGTCTCAAGTCCCTAATCATGGCTGGACCTTCAGAGAGAACAGTGTTCCTATCTGTTCTCCTAATTGTCCTAATGTATGAGATGTAGCTAAAGGAAAACTAGCCTGTACGGTTAGGTAGAAGACTAGAAAATGGAAAAGCTCAAGCAATATTTCAGCAGTATTTTCTCTGTTTTGTGGAGTATTTAGTGGAGGTTATAAGAAATTAATGGACTTCAAGTTCTGCCCTTAGGTATTGAAAGATCACTTGTCTCATAAACTTCTCAATCATATGCCAATCATCAATATACCATAGCAGATTGGCCACTTGTTGGCATATACGGATTTTTCTATTGCTTTATCATCAGTAAAGAAGTTCAGGACATCAATATAGGAGAAAGTACAACCCACCATAAGCCAAGGGCCATGTATACTTTTGCTGATTCCTTAATAGGAATTCAGTAAAGGATGATTAACTGGTGCTTTGGTATTTCCAGCTTATCCTGTGCCAGTGTGTCACATAGGCTCCCTTTCCTCTTCCTGTTGTCACTGTCTCTTCCTGGCCTATGCTAACTGGGTCAGAGATTTCAAACAGAATGGAATGGGGGCTATTTAACAATCTGCTGTCAAGTAATCATGTTGTCCTAGGAAGAGGGTAGCTGCTGTTGCAGCAGGAGAACTTGTCAGGCAGTCTTTTGCCCTTTCCCACCTTGGCCTCCTTCCCATGTCTGCTCCCACCCTACACTCTTACTATTCAATAGAATTATCTTTCCTTTGTAAACACTCTGTTAATTCTACTTGTACCATTCTAATTTTTTTTCTAGCCTTAGAGTTCAGAAATTTCACTAGGATTTGTGTCTCCATATTGTTTTCATTAATTCTCTTTCATTAGCCCAGTAGATCCTTTCATATTCGAAAGAAAGATCTAAAAGTCTGAAAGATTCACAGTATGCAAGGGCAGAGACTATGGAATTTTTCTTCTATTATTTCTTTGGTTACTACTTCTCCAAGTTTTTTTTTTTCCTTCTGGATCAGCAGCTGGTTCAATATTGGGTCTCTTGGACGAGTCTTTCCTGGTTCCCTCACCCATATTTACCATTTTTGAAATTTTCTCTTGATGGCATTTAGTCTTCCAAAACATGAATTCAGCCTCAGCAGTTACCATACTTTTTGTTCTTACATTCCTCTATTAAATTTTAAAATTGGTAAATCATTCATTTCAGTTCCAGGAAACTCACTCTGGTCCTATAATTATATCCCTTTAAGAGTTTACACCCCTTTTTTTTTTTTTGTGGTACGCGGGCCTCTCACTGTTGTGGCCTCTCCCGTTGCGGAGCATAGGCTCTGGATGTGCAGGCTCAGCGGCCATGGCTCACGGGCCCACAGCCACTCTGTGGCATGTGGGATCTTCTTGGACCGGGGCACAAACCCGTGTCCCCTCCATGGGCAGGTGGACTCTCAACCACTGCACCACCAGGGAAGCCCTAAACCATTTTTAATCTAGGTTTTCTTCCATTTTCCACATTAGCTCCATCTCCATAATAGAGGCTTATCATAGTTTTCCAGGTCAGCCTCTTTTCCTTCTGCCTGGGCTGCGTGTTCCCACGAAGTGGCGTGTGATCTTTCTCTGCCTATTCATGTTGATAGTGTGCTGGTTTTCAACACTTCTGTGGATCTCTCTGGTTCTTTCTTGTGTATTGACAGTCAGAGTAGGGATTTTTCCTTCATTGGCAGCTAGTAATCCCTGTTGATATAAGTGACAGAAGACCTTCCAGTTCACAAGTCCAAGATGGGATAGGCTGCCCTTAGCCCAACATGGAAACTATCCCTCCTGAGATGCCATCATGTGGAAACAGTCAGTCTCTCTCACTGCTGCATAATGTAAACTGCAGAGACATTCTTCCCTTACTTTCTGTGTATCCCCCAGGTCAGCTGGCTCTCCCCACACTCCCTTCCCCATAGTGCAGCCCCATCAACTCCCAGCCACTCCCATTTATATTTTGCCTTCAACCTGCACCTTCTTTCAAGGACTTGATGTCTCACTGTGTGTGGAACCTCTTCAGGTTGCCAAGGTCAGCCCTTGACTTTTTTGGATGGCTGTATTCTCCAGGATGGGAATATGAGGGCAGGTCACCATTCTCCCACAAACCCACATCCAAAGTTTAAAAATCATTCTCTTGAGTACTGTAGCTTTGTAGTATAGTCTGAAGTCCGGGAGCCTGATTCCTCCAGCTCTGTTTTTCTTTCTCAAGATTGCTTTGGCTATTCAGGGTCTTTTGTGTTTCCATACAAATTGTGAAATTGTTTGTTCTAGTTCTGTGAAAAATGCCATTAGTAGTTTGATAGGGATTGCACTGAATCTGTAGATTGCTTTGGGTAGTATAGTCATTTTCACAATGTTGATTAAAATAGATAGCTAGTGGGAAGCAGCTGCATGGCACAGGGAGATCAGCTTGGTGCTTTAAGACCACCTAGAGGGGTGGGATAAGGAGTGTGGGAGGGAGACTCAAGAAGGAAGGGATATGGAGATGTATGTATGCATATGGCTGATTCACTTTGTTATACAGCAGAGGCTGACACAACACTGTAGAGCAATTATACTCCAATAAAGATGTTAAAAAAATCAGTCTCAAATTCTAGGAAGATAGCATATTACTGGAAGATGAAAATTATGTTATTATTATTTTCCTAAGTTACACCTCTAGAAATAAAATAAGTATGGAATTTTTTTGCAGTACAAAAATAGATCAGGATATGGTCCTACTAACATGTAGCTTTTATAATATTCATTAAATGCTCACTTCTGATTTACCAGCCTCATCACTTATCTGGTTATTGCAAACTGGCTCATATTAGCTAATCTTTCATAATAGTTATGATTACTAACATTTACCAGCTATCTACTATGTATCAGGCACTGATACATAGTAGTGTTTTGTATGTATAAATTTATTAAATTCTCACAAAACCCCTTGAAAAAAGTACTATTATTTCCAACATATTACAATATAGAAACCAAGGTCCTGAGAAGTCAAGTAACTTACCAAGGTCATGCAGCTAATAAGATGCTTTGTTCCCTTGACGAAATAATGAGCTACTTGAGATCATGTCTTCTATTTCTCTGCATCCCCAACTGTGCTTGGCACCCAGGTCCTCATAAAATAAACAGTTATTGAGAGAAGCAGCAATGTTTTATTCATATCTGATCTCTAGAACACAGTGTTATAAAATGAGAGTTTCAAAAAAATTTTTAATTATAAAATGAAGCACTAACAGGCTACTGAGATTTAAAAAGCAAATCCACATAAGATAACCTGAAGTTTTTTACAGAGGCCCAACCCTCAGGCACTAACCTGGGTTCCAGGGATCCGAATATGAATAAAATGTTGCCTCTGTCCTTAAAGAACAAGTGATCAGGAGAAAAAACATGTACACAAGCAATTACATATAATAAAATATAATTTTTTTTAAATGTATATATAAAGTGCTATGGGGCCACACATGAAAAAATATTAATTTTTCCAGTAGGAAAAGTTTTTTCTTCTCTTTAATTAACAATAGAATCAAATGTAGAAATAAACACCACTTTAAAGTTTTTTATTAGAAAGTTTATTGCATTAGTCTATAAACTCATTTGGTCATATAAATGACAATGTAGGCTAATACTGTTGAAAGTTTAATCATCTTTGGAAAAGAGATATTTTAATACTGAAAGCATTTTTTGTTTGCTACAATCATGAAAATCCTAATTTTTTTCCTTTTAAAAATATATATTGTGATTTGTTCATATCAAAAGGAAGCCTGGACTAAATACTGAACTAGAATAAACAGACCCAGTGTAAGGACACCAGTATTAAGAGGACCCTAAAAGGGCAGCTGGCCATACATCTTTAGTTACTAGACAAGCACCCATCCACACCATGTGATTCACACTTACACATCTAGGTACACTTCCATGACATAAAGTTTTTAAGACCAACATACCTCTTAAATACTTAATGTGAATAATTGAGGCATGTTACTCAAAGATAGAAAATCCATTATTTTAAAAACATAACCTTAAAACTCACTTTTTTAATGATTTCATCTCATTTTAAGTGGTAAGTGGACTTCTAACATTGACATGAATTCTAACTGGTATTGCAATACTCTTGTGTAACTCTTGCAATATTTATAGTTTAAAAAGCCCAATAATTGATAACTACTATTGTGGCTCTTTGGGGTCAACATGATCACATTTTCATAAAGTTGTTTGCATTTCTCACAGCACATAGTTGTTGTGCTAATGGATTTGGATGGGACAGGTTACAACTGTCCTATTATAAAATTCTATGTTGGCTTTCCTGAAATTGGTGAATAATTTTCCATAGAGATAATGATAAACACACTAAGGTCCCTGTTAACATTACTGCTATAGCATGGGAGAGGGATCTATATCAAACGTTGTAAATAGTTATGAAATATTCCTTATCATATAATTAACTACAAATAACATTCTCTCTATTAAAGCAAGCACACAAACTATCATTTGGGCCAGTTTTGATGTATTTATATAGAAACACAAATAGTTTATAAATTTTCTGATATATCAACCTCTAGGGAAAGTATAATAGTTTGGCTGACATCCCTACATGAATGGCTTTTGCTGCATGTCGCCAAGCTCATTCACTGCTTTGACCACTACAGGGTATAGGGAAGAGATTATTTTTAGGATTCCAAATTAATATGGGTTCAAAGGTCATGAGAATAGATTCACTACGTACGACGAATAACATCACCATTAAATTAAATTTGATATATCTGGAAAAGTCCAAAAGGTTGTAATTTCAGGGGGAAAAAACTGTCAGGTCTTTTTGTCTTTAATTCTCATTCTGACAAAAGTATTTCTCTCTTTACCCAAGTCTATATCAAAGTATCTAGAAAATTTTGATCTCTCAACTAGACCTCTCCAAATATAACATGTAGTTTTACGACATCCAACATGCTATATGTGTTCTGATGTTTGAAAAATCCTGAGTGAACCCTAATAAGTAAGAATTGCCTTAGGTACAAAAGTTGTCTCAGGACAGCAGCCATCCTGAGCAAGAGATCTGTCAGAAAGATTGCACAGGGAGAGATGGTAGTGCCCCTTTTGGATCCGCATCTGTTGCCCAGGTTTTCTATTTACTTTGCTGTTGCCTTTGGACATGAAACTTGCTTTTTTTTTTTTTTAATAGTGGAATGAGAAAAGAAACTTTTTTCTTTTTTCTTTTTTTTTTTTTAACTTATCTCCAGGGAGTAATGGGGAAACTCAACTTACTAAGGAGCTCTGAAGAGATGAATCTTAAAAAAGAAGGGGAAAGATGTCTTCTTTTTTTCTAACCAAAAAGGACTCTTTGTGGCTACTGACCCCCAAGTGTCTCAATTAGATGTCTATCCCCTAGAACAAAGGGCCAACCAGCAGGTAAATGTTGGAATAAATCAATTGTTTCTAAGGTGTGTTCCAGGCGATTCCCCATTTCCTTGAATTAACTTTGGAGTTCCCTGAAAGAAACAGCCATCAAAGGAGTGAATGTTCTAAGTGTTTGTTCTCTCATCCACCTGAGCAAACAAACATCACAGGTGCAGGTGTGCGACAGGAAAGCACTGGATATCCCAACTCAGTAGCTGGCGGGTGCAATGCCTTGTGTATACTAATGGCAGAACAGGGGTGCAGTACATATGTGTGACTTGACTCACTGAGGTAGGACACCAAGTAGCGTTTCATGTCTTTAAAAGATTGATGACCACTGTTTTCCCTTATGAAGTTGCTTCCTCATTCAGCCTTTCAGCCCTTCAGCTTGCTCAGGGAGGTCAAAGAGAAACTGGTTTTCTTGCATCATGTATCAGCATCCTCTTGAGATAACTATCTTGGAGTGAAAAATGTTATTGCATAAGTATGCACAGGATGAACATCTCTTCTGGTTTGCCTGTAACAGTCCAAATTTAAGCCCATTGCAGGATACTTGTTCATAATGCCCTCATTTACTCTCAGAAGTGCTCCAGTTTGGATGATCAATCATATGATCACCCTAATGAAGGTCTTTAGTAAGACCAGTCTGTGGTACTTTCTCAGTAACAGTGTCTCCCTGCTCCCCTTCCCTTTGGCTTAACTAAGACTCAGGATCTAAAGGAACCCCATTTCAGAATATTAAAAAGCTTCTCTATTTCCATTATAAGCCATTCGCTTGTGGTTACTGTACTGTTTTAGTAATGACCAATTTTCATGGATTTGATTTATATATTTTCATCTCCTCCCTCCAAAAGAAACAAGAATAGTGCATTTTTCTCAAGCAAAAACAAAAGTAGCCATAACACAAGAAACAATAAACATATAATATTTTTTCATTAACAATCCAAACACTACAAAACATAGAATATACAACTTAAAAATGGAAATACAAACTGATGAAAAATGGGGTACATGTCATATTAGCAATGCAAAAGACCAGCTTAAGCATAGTTTCTCTAAATCAACAATTAATAAAAGGAAAGTGCCCTTTTCTCAAATATGCACAAAAATATTTCGGTCACTTCTAGGGAAAAATTAATCAAAACTTTCTGCTAATTCTATATTACAGCCTGTATTACTAATGGTTTACAAAACTTAAGCATCATCTTACACCTAAAATTTACAACTTTTTCCAATCATTGTACACTCATTCAATCCAATCTGTCAAAAATAAAATTATTTCATTGCTATATTTATGAAATAATTATTGATATGTTACGGATCTCAAGTTGTGAATGTGTATGATGGGGACAGTAATCAGAATAATGTCATGTATCTAAAGTGGGCCAAGGATCAAATAGAGAGGAGAAGCACTTCTGCCTGGCACATTTGCGTATTGATTCCTGCAATTATTCTAGCATTTCTAAGGTAATTCTAATGGTACATTTCCTCATTCTAAAAGAAGTCTAAAGTTCTCATATTTAAATTTGCTATCCACCTCTAGAGTTTATTCGGAGTCTATCCAGTAATGCCACTTGGCAGAATGGTTCCTGCTGGGCTCATATTATCCTTACAATTCCGAGTCCAGCTGAAAGAAGTTAAACGTAAGAACTCAATAAGATGGCCCTTTTTCTTCTACACGTTGAGTGATTCACACTTTTATGAAGTAAATTTTATGGTAAACCGCACAATCCTAGGTACAGCTCTATAATGCAAATGAGAAAGAAAACATTTAAATTTTAACTTTTCAAGCAACAATACCAACGTCCACTGCAACCCACGTCACTGAAAGAGTCCTGCACGGTCATGCTTTTAGACAAGATTTTACAATAAGTCATGCTTCATGGGTGCAGTTCTAAAACTAACAAGAATGGGAAATCACATTGCTATCTCCTTCTGAGCCACCTATACAAAAAGGACCTACAGTCAGTCGCCCTCAGTTTTGAGCTTTCTGGTTCATGTCCAACAATTGCCTACTGAGCAGATTAACATTCACATAGGGTGGCAAACTTGAGGATGGAGAAGAACCGAACTGTAGTTCTGGAAATGGTTCCAGCGGCTACCCAGTGGTCCTTTGGTGTCATTCACTGTTGCTGCTGCTGCTGCTGCCGCCGCCATCCTCTTGCTTGGGGGAGGATGAACTGTCTCGGACTGGCAGCAGGTCATAATGGCAAGGGATGTGACTGTTCTTTGGGAGGTCATATGGATCCTGGGTGAGATGCCCATTATTGCTGAATATTCCTTGGACAACACTCACTGTAGGTTCTGTGACAACCAGGGACACATTAACTGATCAGCAATGGAAATTAAAAAAAAAAAAAAAAAAGAATATGGCATTCCTTGCAAATATCAAACACACCAGAGGAGCTTTTATAAAAATATAAGAAGGGACTTCCCTGGTGGCACAGTGGTTAAGAATCTGCCTGCCAATGCAGGGGACATGGGTTCGAGCCCTGGTTCAGGAAGATCCCACATGCTGCAGAGCAACTAAGCCCATGCACCACAACTACTGAGCCTGTGCTCTAGAGCCCACGAGCCACAACTACTGAGCCTGCATGCCACAATTACTGAAGCCCGCGCGCCTAGAGCCCATGCTCCGCAACAAAAGAAGCCACTGCAATGAGAAGCCCGTGCACCGCAACGAAGAGTAGCCCTTGCTCGCCACAACGAGAGAAAGCCTGTGTGCAGCAACGAAGACCCAACGCAGCCAATAAATAAATAAATAAATTAATTAATTAATTTAAAAATTATATAAGAAAATATTATTTTTTAAAACAAATGATCCTTTTATAATCACATAGAGGTGGCTACTCTGTGGTTGGTAGACCCACTGATGCTCACAAACGATGCTCAGAACAAAGGGTGACTGTATGGTTGGGATGAAGACATCAACGGAATATACAGAAACCCTGGACATGAATCACTGTCTGCAAAAACCTGGAGATAATCTAGTCCAAACCCCTTCCTCTACAGGTAAAACAACGAGGTCCTCTGGGGGTCACTTGATTCATGGAAACATATAACAAGTGCACAGCTTTAGAACTCAGGACTCAGGCTCTCAGTTGAGTTCCCATCTCACAGTGGTGGGCTTAGGGGACAGTTCAAAAGGGAACTGTTACTGACTTTTTAGAAATAAATGTAGTTTATTATGGCTTCCATTTTAAAAAGTTGCTAAATACTTTAAAAAGAATTACGTATCTTTCCATGACATGTCTATGGCCTAAAATGAATGACAAATGACTAGAATTAAATAAGTCACTTCATTTACAAGTACAGTTGACTCCTGAGCAATGCAAGGTTGGGGTGCTCCACACCCTCCCCCAACCCGCTGCAGCTGAAAATCCACACGTAACTTCACCATTGGCCCTCCTATCCATGGTCTCACATCCTTGGATTGAACCAACTGCAGGTGATGTAGAACTGTAGCATTTACTATTGAAAAAAATCCGTGTATAAGTGGACCCATGCAGTTCCAACCCATGTTGCTCAAGGGTCAACTGTAGTAGAGAATTTTTTTCAGGCTTAAATCATAAACATTGAGAAAAATATGGAGAAAGAAAAATGAAAATATAAAGCTCTACTATCTAGCCCAGGATAGCTCTGCCCAGGATAGCTCTGGTATGTTTTAACTTTCCTCAAATGGTATTTGCAAGGGGCAATCAAAATAACTCTAAGACTAACTGAATTCTTATCAATTTGTATCAGATTCACATCAGAGTATTACTAATCTAATAGACAAATTTAAAAGTAAAATGTTCCAATCCTGCTAAAAGCATTATATTAATATAATGAATGCAACCAGGAAATGGAACCATCTGTTTAATCCACTTGAACCATTTGTTTTGGCTAACTGGACATATTAGCTAATATGATACATATGCTATTCCACATGCGTGCTAAAATATTCACTATGGTTACAAAACAAAAGATGGATGACCAGGTGGGAGGTAAAAAAAGAAAAACAACTTACTTTGAATTTTCTAAATGGTATTTTCCCTGAAAAGTTCATTTGACACCAACTAATATGATCACCGTAAACACAGGTTAACATTTAAAATACAGACCATTATTTTCAATACAGTGTATATGAACTGCAACAATTGTATTCTCAAGGACTTTAAAATTGTTTGAAAAGAATATTCCCACTCACTACGTTCTTTCTTTGGTTAGGAAAACTTACCAACTTCATAGACATTCTTGTTGGCTGAAGTTGAGTTATTGATCTCTGCATATGGGGAATCTCTCCGCGCCGGTGACTTCATCTCCACATAACCACACTCTGAGTGTTTGGGAATAAGTATGGGTGGGTCTTTAATAGTGGCATATGGGTTTTCAGAACTGCTTAGGGAGCAGTTACTTGAATTATATTCAGAATGCTTTCCCAGGTCTGTGAAGAGAAATGGGGGTGGGGGAAGCAAATGCTATTTCATGGGCAACATCATTTATTTTCTTGGCGATAACTGACTTGGGCACATTACTTATTTTTCTTCGTAGTTATCTATAATTTTTAACATTGAAAATAATGGCATCCATTTTTTACATATTTTGGAGAGAATCTGCTATAAAATTACCCATCCACAAAGTAATTTTGGCTCCTCTCTAAGGTGAGGACCAATGTAAACA
This sequence comes from Mesoplodon mirus, assembly GCF_964341445.2. NCBI lineage: Eukaryota > Metazoa > Chordata > Mammalia > Artiodactyla > Ziphiidae > Mesoplodon > Mesoplodon mirus. The sequence continues at coordinate 78,743,169 of NC_138980.1, forward strand.
TGATGGATTTGATTTCATTTTTATTATCACACTCAAATAAAATTAATTCCACTCTATTTTACTAATAGTGTCTGAATCCTCAAAGGCTTCAGTCAAGACCCCATCTGTTGCTGACCCCAGGAGCATAAGAAGATACTATTATCATGGTAAGGAAGGCAACTATGCTGTGAGGCTTCTTTGTAAAACCTCAGGTCTGGGCACCTGAAGTTACTACTCAAATTCCTTCCAAAAAGCAGGCTTCAGTGAACGTGTAACCAAGCTGATCTCTTCCTCTTTTCCCTGCTATTTCCTTTTTCATATTTCTCTCTCCCCACAAGCTATATTTCTTTGAAAGGAATTATGAGTGTTTTCCCAGCAAATCAAAGCCTTGGTTCTCCAAGACTTCTGCTCTAACAAGATCCACCTATGTTCACTCTCTTGCTGGCAGTCAAACATGCTCATGTCCTTGCTGGAGTAATTAAACCCCCTAATAATGCTACATTTTCCCTACAGTGCCACTTTCGCTGGTTTAACAAATTATTTGTCACTGAGGTAAAAAAATTTTAATTGTGTTCTGATAAATTGTGTTCTGATAAATTTCTTCCTCAAATTTACACTATACCTTTCAAGGATTTTCCCATATAACTTCTGTCAAGTCCAAAAGCACCTGTAACAAAGGAAGAAAAAAATATCCAGTGAGGACTGAAAGAAAGAGAAAACTCATCTAATATTCTCAGGTCCTTGGAGAAGATGGTTTGGGTACCCACTGTCTCCCCACTGCAGGAAATAGCCAAGGATGCTGCTTTCCAAACCTCGACACCAGATCACTCGTGCCAGATGTTTCAGTACTTAAGAGTTTAAAAAAATATTATATAGCATTCTGAGCATTCTCCTACTCATTTCAGTGACTTTGGGAAAGGCTGGTCAATATGGGGTAGAAACTGAGGCACAGATGAATCAGTAGACTTGATTCAAGGTTGCCTGGTGGAGAGCACACAGTCAGGCTAGAACTGAGAGACAAAGGACTGGGATCTCATCACTTGTTAGCTACATGACTTTACACAAGACGTTCAACTCGCTGAGCCTCAATTTTCTTATCTCTAAAATGGGGAAAACACAACCCACCTTCTAGGTCTTACAGGGTTGTTGTGAACATGAAGTGAAATAGACCATAGGGAAAGGCATTGCAAACTCTGAAGCGCCATGTAAATGAATGGTGTTTCAGTTACTGTAACACTTTTTTAAAAAAATTTATTTTATTGAAGTACAGTTGATTTAAAATGTGTCAGTTCCTGAGCTACAGCAAAGTGATTCAGTTACATATATATATATATATATATATATATATATATATATATATATATATATATATATATATATAATTTTCAATTATGGTTTATTACAAGATATTGAATATAGTTCCCTGTGCTATACAGTAGGACCTTGTTGTTTATCTATTCTATATATGTAATAGTTTGTCACACATTGTTGCTAGGAAAAGTTAGCAGTTTCTATGATTCCACTGGGAAAGGACAACTGGAAATTTCACATTTGAACTTTCCTGGACTCTGCCCCGTGTCTGTTCCCTCGCTGATTTTAATCTGTACCTTTTTGCTGTGATAAACTGTAACCATGAGTATAACAGCTCTTAGCGAGTTCTGTCTTTCTAGCAAATTATTGATCCTGTGGGTGGTCTTGAGGACCCTTGAACTTGTAGTTGGTATCAGAAGTGAGGGTGGTCTTACAGATTCTGGACTTTTTAAAGGGACCCGGTGAAGACAGGCAGCCTGTGGCTTGACAGCGGCCTAATCAAAGAACTCTATGTTATTCTTTGCCTAATTCCCTTGGCCATCTCCAAACTGTGGCAAAGTCTTGTTAAATGTCTGTCTTGATCTTAGCTGTGCAATGGCTAGCCTTCCCCAAGGGGTTAAAGAGAGGAGCAACATGGGGTGGATAGCAAATCAGGGAACAAGAGCGGGGCTATGAGACCAGCCACTCATGGCAGATTCCCTCTTCTCTGCCCTGGAAAATTAGGGTGCAGTTTTAACAAGGAAGCAGGTGGGCTTCCTCATAAACTCCTGTCTGTCCCAATCCCTGAACAGGCGCTTTCAAATGCTCCAGTTAATCTACTTCATACAATGAGCCAGAATGTGATCCTTATCTCTATTTTACAAACAAACAAATCAGTCTTGGGAGGATGACTGGCACAGTGTCATATCACAGAACCAGGAATTGATCTCACAGCTTTTGTGTCAAGTTCAGGGCTCTTTCAGACAGCATCACAACTTTCCCATCATTTAAAACTACTACACACTTCATTATCCATAATGTGCCTTATTCTGTTCTTTGTAAGAAAAAACTTTTTTATGCAACAACTTTACAGGGATATTAAATGCAGAATTACTTTTGGATGGGAACAAACCAAGGAGATCCAGAATTTCCAATGAAGATTTTATGTTACTAATAATCAGTCCCTGGGGTCTCACTGAGACAGAAAGTGGAGAAATTTATAGGTGACAATTACAGTGACTGTGTGTTGTGTTCTGGAATCAGGACAAACTCCATTAAGTGGAGATGGAATGAGAGAACTTTTCCCTCATTAGTGCTGGGTGGTATTTTACTATTATCAATTCATGTACTTCTTTGAGCTAGATTATTAACCTCCCTAAAGTTAAGTGATTTCACCAGTAAGTATAATGTGAATCTGGTATATAAATAATTTTACTCTAAGTATGTAGAAATACACATCCTAGTGATAATGTTGGTTATTAACTGAAGAATGCAGTTAAAAGTTAAGAATTTGTACTCATTTGCTACTTAAATATTTCCATTTCCATGGTAAGAGGGGATTCCAGAGCCCACACACAGGGGTTGGTTCCTCCATGTGGCTCAGGTGAATTGACATATATGGTATTCACAGAAGGATCGAAGTGAGGGGAGGCAGAAGACCAACTGTGAGACCCCATTTTACCCCCTACCTTCTATGAAATCTTGGACAAGAGAGTTAACCTCTTTGCTTATTCCTCTATAAAACAAGATTTGTGGAAGGGCTCACACAGTAGGGGGTGCCAGATTTAGTAAATAAAAACACAGGAGGTCCAGTTAAATTTGAATTTCAGAGAAACAACACATAAGTTTTCATATAATTTTTCATGCAATATTTGGGATATATTTATACAAAAATTGTTTCTTATCTGAAATTCCAATTTAATGGGACTTCCTGGCAACCTTACCACCAAATAAATACATATGAAAGGGTTTGCTGCCCCTAAGACACTGCACACATGTTAGTTACTATATTATATCATTCCACTCCTCCCTGAAAATAAGGGGTTGCACCACATGCTCAATGGGGTATCAGAGCAGTTCTTTACGTGTGGTCCAGGAATCCCCAGCCCCTTTGCAGGAGGGCCGTGAGATTAAATGTTGTGTTCTCATCATAATATAACACTGTTTGTCCTTTCCACTCTCATTCTCTCTCAGGTGTATGTTGGAGTTTTCCAGGAGTCACACCAAGTGTAAGATCACTACTGATCAAACACAGAAGCAGATATGAAAATCTAGCTGGCCTCTATTAAGCCAGATGGTAAAGAGATGTATAAAAGTGTTAAAGGGTGCCACTCTTCTCACTAATTTTTTTTGTTTCATTTTGGAAAATGTTGTTATTTTTCATAAAAATGCACCTTATGTTATCATGAAATGAGATGTTATTATAAATTAATAACTAGCTCTTTAAGATGTTCTCAGATTTTATTTGTAATATGGTAAATATCAGCAGATATAACCCATGTCAGTAGGGGTTCTTTGGGCTCCTTGATTACTTTTAAGGGTGTATGAAAGGGTCCTGATTCCCAGACGTTTGAGAACCACTGACTTACTATTTTCAGAACCACTGACTTACTATTAGATATCTAATTGATATCTCTATTTCCTCACCTAAAAGAGGAAGGGCCTCTAGTGAGGGTACCTCAGATTACCAAAGAGCAAAGAGAAGCACACACCCTGGAACCAAGCTGACTAGGTTCAAATCCCAGCTCCACCATTTAATAGGCTTTGAGAACTTACACAAGTTACTTAACCTCTTTATGACTGAGTTTCACAACTGTAACAGGGAGATGATGATGATAATAATGGTACCTATAACAGTACTTGTGAGAATTAGCTGAGTTAATACATGGAGAGGTGGGATGTAAACTACGAGCAGGCAGAGATCCTTGTCTCTTTTTATCAATTCCTGGCTCATAGTAAGAACTCAATAAATGTTGAATAAATAAAGCCCTTAGGACAGTAAAAGCCCCATACAGGGATTAGGTATAATCCTATGACTTTGTTTTTCCATGCATGTTTTCAATAGATCGCTTTGGCATTGTCATGAATCTGTGACTGTTTCGGTGACTAAAAGACAAAGATGCTTGTGAAGGTGGGGAAGTGGGGGGACTTGCCAAGTTCGTTGAGGTAGCCCCCGTGTTTCCAGTCCGCAGGCAGCGTGCCTGTGTAGTCCACCACAGGGCCCCTCTTCCCAGGATTCACATTTTTCAGGTTCACAAACAGCTGATTGTTTTTTGACTGTTAAAAATATAAACAACAAGAGATTTAAAGAGAAAATACAATATGGCACAGTGAAGTGTTACCCATCTGGGGAAAGTAAGTCCATGGCATGTATCAAGGACCGGTCCTTACATGAGGATGCACCAAGAGGCCAAGGTGACCGCTTCCGATCTGGCAGGACTTAGAGGCAGCAGGAGTATGTGTCCCTCGGCCCCAACCCTTCCCTCCGCTGCCACAACTTCTCCATTTCCTGCTGTCGCTCTGTGCCAGTTAGACCTTACTTGGGTTTACATACATGGAACTTTGAACTGAAAAAACCAAATTCTTGGTCTGAGCTTTCCCATCAAACACTGTATGATCTTGTACGAGTCACTCTTAGCAGTTTTCTTAGCCATAAGCATGAGGATAAGATGATCTACTTTGCTCCCTCCCTGAATGGGAATAAGAACAAATGGTATGATAAATATCAAAGTCTCTGGAGAATGTGAAGTGCTATTTAACTATGAGGCACTATAATTAAAATCCAGCTGCATTAATTTAATTGCAACTGAATTAATTTAATTAGCTTGGTTTTCTTCTAATAAAGAGCTGGAATTAGACAACGGAGACTGGAAATATAATTCAGGCGCAGTTTGGAAGGGATAAATGTTTGGGATTTCAGAGCACTGTGGAAGAGACCTGGGGGTGAACTGGGTGGTACCAGAGGAGCCACTCTGGGGCCTCCAACCTCTATGGGCATCTGTAAAATGGGATAATGACTCTTGATTCATAGGATTGGTGTGAAGATTAAATCATTCTAATCATTTTACAAATTTATATTTGTAAAATGATTAGAATTGCTTGGTACATAGTATTAGGTTGTTTCTATCTGATAATTTTTGACCCACAAAAATTCAATTTCATGTGGTTCAAGTGAAATAAATGCATATTATTGTTGTTGTCATTACTCAAGTACGGGTGGCCAGGAAAGGGCACTAGAAGACAGGTGGTCACAAAAGTCAAACTTGGCAATTTTACCCAGGCCTGAGTCCGCTATAGGTTTGGTCTGAGACATTACTTTAGAACCTCATGCAATGTTAGAAACATTTTTCCAAAGAAGTGCAACGAAAACAGTACAGGTTGTAGAGACAGTGAGACTGACTCACCTCGTGGCAGCCTCACTCACAAGCGATGTTTGGAAGTGACTTAAATTCCCCATTACTTAGGGGTTTTTGTCAGTAAACCTGAGATCCTAATACACACCCATGGGATTGTTTAGAGGAATAAGTGAGATAATAGACGTATGTATGTAGAACGGAAGCTGGCAAACAGTAGCCCTCATACACGCTTGTTTGTTCCTCTCTCCCCTGCCCACCCTCACTGGCTTAGACCATTTCCTCTCACCTTTGCGATGGTCATCCTGTCCCTGTTGTTGACGTGAGGGGATGTGGCACACTGGGTGAGTGTGTGGTAACTGGGATTGGTGAAGTAATGGCTGTTAGCATTTCCACCATTGCTGTGAGGAAGGGTTTCTGCCAGAAGAGAAGGAAATGGTTAAGATGGCAGGCTCCCTACATGCCCGTGGGAAAGAGGGAAGCAAAATAACAAGAACAAATGTTTGGACTGCTTCCATATCACAGGCGGGACAGAATCGCCTCCTGCCCTGCATATGCAGCAAAGCCTCTAGAAGCAGCAGGCATCTGCCTTCCTACCTGCCTCCTGGAAAAGTGTGAAGGTATCCACCAACAACTGCTCTTTGCTTTGGAGATTGTAGAAGCTGGAAAGGCATCACTTTGAAGCTACTTCTGCTGTAACTTTCCTCTTTTTTTAAACACTCGAATTCTTGACACAATATTCCGCACTAGAAATGCACTACTAAGTAAATCAGCTACTTTATGGATTCCCCCAGAACCACTTTATTTATAAACATGTATCACTGAAATCACTGAAATCCTTCAGTGATTGCCCCCAAATTAATAAATACCTTAAGTTTCCAAATTCTTCACTTATGTGGTTACTTCTTCTCAGGTTTGAGCGTGTCACTTAAAAATTTACTTTTTATGGGGTCTCGTGACAGAAAGGAAGATTCAAAAGAGTTTTATTAAAGAACAGCCTTGGTTCTTGCTAATCCCCCCAAACTGTTTCTTATATAACTTGGTTGCTGTGCAGCTAATGATCCCCATGTGCCCCAGGACAGGCTGGAAGGCACCTTGGAAGAACGCAAGGCCAGAGACAGAAGACCGGGTCCTCATCCCTGATCTGCTCCATGACCTCAATAGAATTATGGCCACCTCCTCCTCTCCCCAACCTGTCCCCCACATATGACAACAGCTTGGGACTGGGTGCCCACCAAAGCTCCTTCCAGGTTGAAATTCCCAACATTTAAAGCAACCATATAATGAATCCAATTTTAAATCCCTCATAGAAGACAACAGTGATGATTTTACCACTGTTGTCACATAAAACGCATTTCTAACAATGCATCTTCTCCAAACATAAAATTTTCTCAAGGCTGATTGACAATAACAACGGGCAGCATGGCCAAAAATGCTCAGTTTCAAAGAACCAGGATGAAGCCTCATTTTTCAAGGAGTAAAATGCCTCTAGTGAGTCCAGTCTCACCTGAAATGGCATAGTCTGCATTCATGACCCTCATAGCAGGGGTGTAGGTGACTGCTGGCATGCTCGATTCCTTCCCCTTCTGCTTGTGTCTATAAATAATGAACAACGCCAGGAGGAACAGAACAACTAGGACGAGAATGATGATGCCCGCAATGGCCCCGATCTGGTAGGAATCAGTGGGGAGAGCTGTACTGGTTCTGCTTAAGCTGTTCAGATTTCCAACTATTATAACACCAGCTAGAAAAGGAGAAAAAGAGATGTGAGTAAGGATGACAATGTGCCGGATACATATTTGGTCTCTATTTACAAAAATCTCCCACTGTGCTAATGCCTGGATATTTTCAGTTCATGAAATGTCAATTTAGAAATTTTTGGAAACAGAGAAGAAAGGAAAAACAAACATTCCTCATGTTCAGATGTTGTTGGCTTGTCTGTGCCCAGAAGAGGGCTTCTCTAAGCCTCAAAAAAGAGACAGGATTTCCTGAACCCAAAGACTTAACAGTAGGGTTTGAGAGCTTCTCACAGATTTCCAATTAAATGCTTAGATCAGCAGTTACTTGGGGGTAATAATTTATCTAATTTTTATTGTTCTTTATTTATTATCCAGCATTAAGCTTATGAATGGCTAACTCAAGCGCCTAACTTTATTTTATGTCTATCCTTAGCATTTCTAAGAGGAAAGTAATTTTCCTTCCAGTCAAGAATAAGTCCATTAGAAATCTAGCCCAAGATCAGGATCTGTCTTGTCCTAATTTCAATGAGCCTTTTACCACAGAAGATATGTTCTATGAGGTATTTTCTATGACAGAAAGGTCTGTCCCAATAATACCTGGTAACATCACCCTAAAACCTTACTCATTAAAATTCAAATTTTCATTTTACATAGTTCTTCCTTGAGTTCCATCAAGTGAAGGCACAAGTGGGGCTGACAATCAAGAAACCCAGCATCTAAAAAAATGGATCCATACATTCTAAACTTTCCCTTAAGCTCTTAGGCTGCAGTTTCATCATCTGTAAAAGAGGAAATAATGAATACATCCTTCATGGCCTTCATGAAGGTAGTTCCAGCTCAAATGTCCCTATGACTTTATGATTCTAAATGCTAGACCTTATAAGACAGCCTGCCCCAAAAGGCAGGCACCAAGACCAGTGTACTGTGATTACAATGTATTTGTAACAACAATGTTACTGTGGAATATAACATTGTATTGTTATGATGATCAAATACAAATCATGAGCATGTCAAAGTTATTTTACGAAAGAAAGTTAAATAGGAATACCCACAGAGTTTACTGTTTAAGATGACTTCACTTACATCACTATATGAATTTTCTGAAGCCTTTACAGCCCATGTGTTTATGACATAGAGAAAGCACCACATGCGCTAGGAGCTCTCTGAAGGCCATGCTTCAGAACCATCTTTCTCAAGGGAGCCATCCACCCCAGAATCAGAATTGCCCAAGTAGGACTGACTATGTATATTGCAGGTAGTCCCGGGTGACTGTGATATACACCCTAGTTTAAAACCACAGACACAAGTTTCTTGAAAGGCTAAACATGCACATACCATATGACCCAATCCTTCTATTCCTATGAACTTACCCAAGAGAAATGAAAGCCTATGTCCCCAAAGACTTGACACACTACTGTTCACAATAGCTTTGCCTGCAGTAGCCAAAAACTGGAAACAATCCAAATGTCCATCACCGGTGAATGAATGGGTCAACAAACTACAGTATATCCATGCAATAGAATACTACTCAGCAATAAAAAGAACTGAAGTATTGATACACAAAGCAACATGTTTCAAAAATAATTATGCCAAATAAACAAAATCAGACAAAAAAGAGTACAGTATGGTTCCACGTACATGAAATTCTAGGAAATGCAAACTAATCTATAGTGACAGAAAGTAGATCAGTGATTGCCTGAGACCTAGTCATGGCAGGGAGGGAACTTTGGGGGATGATGGATGTATTCATTATTTTTATTGTGGTGACAGTTTCATGGGTGTATACATACATCAGATTTTATCAAGTTGTATACATTTTGTTGTACATATGTGTTATATATATATGTATGTGTATATATATATACAGTATAATTATATATATATGTGTGTGTTGCTTTTTACAGGTTAATTATATTTCAATAAAGCTGAAAAATTGTAGGCACAGTGGAAAACTCATGAGCTTTGGAATCAGACAAACCTGGTATCAAAACACTAACATATTCTAGATATATGCAACCTTGGGCAAATCACTCAACTTCTTTCAGCTTTAGTGTCCTCATCTGAGTAAGTATCCTTTACTAGCATGCTTACCTTGATCACATCGTGCCCCCTTCCATCCTGGGCTGCAGTAACAAGTCCCGGTGATGTGGTCACAGGTGGAGTTGTTCAGACAGTCACATATCTGGCGACAGCCATAGCCATATGTTCCTGCAGGGCACTCTGAGAAGAAGATGAGAGTCCAATGTAGCTCTCCAGCCCTGGGAACCTGGGGCAAGGGTCTTACTGTATAATCTGGTGTGCCTGGAGGCCAGCCCTTCCAGGGGATCCCTGTTCAGGGAGACTTGTACCACCTAGGGTGTCCTAGAGCTGGCTGGTGTGCCCTGAGTCATGCTGGGACTCACAGGCCAGGCAGCACAGGGCCGGAGACTGAGGCCCTCATCATGGCTCTGGGCACTTTCAGATTCTATTGTATGTACCCACCTCCCTGATGGAGGTTTGTAGAGAGTCTGTGGAACCCCAGTGGAACTGATGAAGATCATCACTAAGGGCAATCTGAGATGACTCCACCAGGCAAAACTATGGGATAGAAGGGGACTACGCTGAAAAGTGTAAACTACAGATGCTTCTTTGAGAACATGTATATTTTACTGTAGGCTTTAGGATCCTCCTGAAGGCACATTTTGACTTGGATTAGCTGGGAGCAGGGGAAGAGGGAGAGGGCAAGCTTTGTTAATTTTCTAGGTAAGAACTTCATTTACCACGGAAAGGCTCAAAATTTGGATTTGCAGGTTGAAGACTGAGAGACTAAAATAGTGAGATTTTTTTGATGTAGTCGTAAAGGAGTTGGGCATGAATTTCAAAGAATATAGTAGGCATGTTAAATGTAAAAATTATCATGACAAAACACTGATGTTTTTTGTAAAGTGAGCAGCAGGGGGCAATGTGCTATTACTATCAGAGCTCTCCGTCAGACACAGGGTTTCTATTTACACATGAGCATTAGGAAAAGTCTCCAAAAATAGGGACATTTTAATTTGATGTTCAGAGTAATCATGGAAGCACTTAAGATGTTTTTATTTAATAAGCCCATAACCATTCTGGCATTCAAGTGAAAGTCAGTTTAGAGCCTATTCTGGTTTCTAGGCGTATATGTATGTGTATATATGTTTAGACATTTATACGCATACACATAATATGTATATACACAAAGCAGTGTGCAGGCAACTGTGGGACTCAGTATCTGTTTCATGATTAAATGAACTAGCAGTGCAAAACTAAAATGGGGCCATCTCTGTCCAGGCTGATTCCTGGATGTCACTCTTGTTATTTACTAGATGGGAGGATAGGCAGATATATTCTAGAGTTTGGCACATAGACAGCCAGGCAAACCTGGCTGTCCAGTGGTGCTGTGAGGTTCTGGGGAGGGGTCGTGGAGGGAGAGTAGTGCTTTGTTGCCCGAGTCCTACTCTGCTGATCAACCTTTCCAGGCCACATTGCTCCTACAGCCATGTAATCTTTGTTGCATCCTTCTCAAGAGCACACCCTCTGTAAGCAGGAAACGTCCTGCACCTTTCCTGTCACCTATGGTGAAAGAGTGAGCCTCATACGGCCCTAAGACCTGATTTATTCATCTTGAACATTGCATGAAAGTCACAGAGGAAAGGAACAATAAACTACTTTGAAATACTCAGTCTAAGGTTAATGTTCTTACAGCCCTGTGAGCAGATGCACAGCTGCTGGGGTAGAAATGGAACCATAAGGATGGGGAATTCCAAGAGTATATGCTCCCTGAGTGGGATTTTTACAACAAAAAAATTGAAGGCAATATATTGTCTGGAAGGCTGCTAATACTCAGATGAGGAGTAGTTAGTGGAAACGGTATAAAAGCACTATCAAGAGAAGGTTGTCAAAAGCGTGGCCGTGTTTTCACGGACTCACCCCTCCCCCACGGCGGGGCTGGCACTGGGCTCCCAGCCCCTCTGCCCCCCGTGCACCCAACCTGGCCCTACCGAACGCACACCCCTCCACTGCGAGACCCTGGCACTGCCTCTGCCATGAGGAAAGCCTGACTGGCTCTTTGAAAGCTCTGAGCAGCCACGTTCCAAAAATAAGAAGGGCAGGAAGAAAGAGCCAGGATGAACAGATGGAAAACTTGAATTCTGTCTTCATCCTTGTAGCCACACCCCCTCCACCCAGAGCGCTGATCAGTTCCTCAGAAGAAGAATTTTGAGGACAAGGACAGCCAGCAAGAATCCCAAGGTGGCGGGGTCTCTGGGAGAGGAAGGAAGTCAACTGCGCTGTTAAGGGACCAGCCATCAGGCGGAACAACCTCAAAGCTGTGGGTCCTGCGTCGCATCGTCAGGAGTTCTTGGGGAAACAACAGCGCCTAGAGATGCCTCACTCTCACACTCACTCTGCTCGCAGTGCTTCCCCATGAACCCGGTGCGGCAAGTACACTGTCCGGAGATGTGGTCGCAGTCAGCTCCGTTTTGACACCGGCATATCAACGCACAGTCCTTTCCATAGAAGCCCAGGGGACATCCTGTGCGAGAAGGAAGGACAGCAGAGTCAAGAGCCCGCTGAGGAGAAACCCAGCTCCTCCTCCAACATGTTTGTGTTTGAACCTGAAGGACGCTGAGCCAGTAGAGAGAGAATAAAGATAATAATGCACATCGCAGCTTCTCACAACGGCTTCTTTGAAGTCCCAAGATGGAGCTCTTGGGAGGAACTTGTACTTCAAGAGCAGGGGGAAGAGCAGTTCCATGCCTGGGGCGGTTTAACCATCGCTGGTATCCCTGGAGGCGAGCTGGTGTCTTCTAACAAAGCATTCCATCAACCCCATGGAAGTCCGGGGACATTTCCCTTCATGTTTTTCACTCAATTACTAGAATCCTGGACTCAAACTCCATGGACTGAAATGAGTACTTTGTTAAAATTACCTACATGCTTTTATTTATAGTACAGAATGTCTCCAAGTCTGCTACTAGCCCTGTCCTCCTTATCTGTTACTCTCTTATGTAATAGTATCTTCTTCAGCGAAGATGTGTGGTAGAATTCTGATCTTAAAAAAACTTGCACTTCATACGTGCATTGTTAAAAAAAAGCAATAAGCCTTCTTACTGCTGCACAACTTTCAAGACCCAGACTACTGGGGCCTTTGGGCTGAGGACATGCACAAGCCCTTTTGGCTTTCCTGGGCCAGCAGCTGCCCTGCAAGAGTGTTTCAGGGCTCTCTGCCATCATGAAAACTTCAATGCGGGCTGCTCGACGGCTGTTTCCAAGCATCACATGTGCTTTTTAATCTTCCCTTTTTCTTATAGACGTTTTAACGAAAGCTCAACTTTCAAGAAACAGAGGCAGAGCATGGATGCCAGCATGCAATGACATCATTTCCACATATTTATTTAGCACCTACTCTGTGCCAGATTCTTTCCCTGCATCCTCTCATTGAATCTTTTCAATAACCCAGAAACACAGGGATAGATATTCTCACCCTATGGATGGAAACTGAGCCCAAGTCACACAGCCAGCAAATGGCAGGATGGCAGGGCTACGATACAAACACAGGGAGGTCTGGCTCCAGATCCCTTGTTCTTCCCACTGTGCTGTGCTACTTTTACTTCAAAAGGTCCTCTGATTGAAGCAGGTCCTAATTTTAGAATTATGCACAATAACCTTTCCTTTTTCTTTTCTCTGAAGAGCTGAAAAACTTTCTATATATACAATCTTGGCAGAATATGCTTGAGACAACCTCCCTCCTCATCAATTTTTCCTTTCAAATCACGGCTCAAGGTCTACACCCCCTTCTAGAAACTTCCAAAAGACTTGTTCGGTCTGTCCTCTAATTATGTTCTCTAATTAGTATGAAATAAGAGTTGACTGATTTCTGACCCATCTTTCTTCCTCAGCTCATTTCCGTGATTTAAAATTATATATTATTGAGGGAGGGAGACGCAAGAGGGAAGAGATATGGGGATGTATGTATATGTATAGCTGATTCACTTTGTCATAGAGCAGAAACTAACACACCATTGTAAAGCAATTATACTCCAATAAAGATGTAAAAAATAAATAAATAAATAAATAAATAATAAAATTATATATTATTATTACTGATCACCATAATACATGCTTTCCTGTCTTGTCTCCTTTATTCCAATGAAGACAAGAGGGCAGAGATCAGTCTTCTTATCCCAACGGTGCTGAGCTGTGGAGTAAGTACTTTGTACATTATACCCTATGACGCTAAAAACCTCATAGAAGAAGAGACAGTGAAGACATTGTGTGACATAAAATGGAAAAAAAGAACTAGTGGTTCTTAAAGCATGATCCCAGACTGACATCACCCCTTGGAAGGCTGTTAGCAATGTGAATTCTCAGGTCCCACCCCAAACCTAATGAATCAGACACTCTGGGAGCGGGGCCAGCAGTTGTGTTTATCCAGCCAGCCGGGTGATTCCGGAGCTCGCTAAAATTCAAGAACCACAGAACTGGTCTTCTCCAGGAGCATACATTAGGTCAGGCAGTGAGGCTTGTTGTCTTCCCTTCCTTTCTAATCACTGCCACTTATCCTAAGCTTTGTGCTGCTAGAATAAATGACAGGGAATCTGAGCCATGTAAATAGGGCCTGGTGAAAGGAGAGAAGTAAAAGAAGCTGCACACCGTCACTTATAGCATCACTCCACCTCAGTGTCCTGATATGACACAGGGGCAGCAAACCTGGAACGTGGTATCTCTTAACTGCCTAGAGGAATTTAGATGTCTCAGGGTCACTGGGTGATGAAACCCTCCAATGCCAGGAAGTTTGGGGAGCTCAGCTCATGCATGCGCAGGGTGGGGCCGTGTCCCCTGGGGTGGGCCCCCCCTTTGGTGAGCCTCCGAAGGCATGCCACTTACTCTGAGTGCAGTAGAGCCCCGTCCAGCCCGGAGTACATTTGCATTCCCCGTCGTAGGCGCTGCAGAAGGCCCCGTTGTGGCAGTTGCACGTGTGGATGCAGTTGGGACCCCAATGCACCGGTGGGCAAGCTGAAAGCACAGCATGCATGGAGAGCTCTGTGAGAGTCCTGAGGCCAGTACCCCGAAGAGAGGATCCCACCCGCCTTACACAGCTCCTCGCGTGTGACAGGTCAGCAGTGAGCATCAGGACTGAGAAAGACCGTGCTCCACATCAGTCTCAATTCCGGATGGTAATGCTGATGGCGACAGCAGCCATCATGATGGACATGGTATTCGTACACAGACTGCAGGGTGAGGTGGGCAGAGTAAACATCATTCCAAATTTACAGAGTTAGTTATTTAACAAACGCACATTGAGACCTATATATGCCCAGCACTGTTGTAGGCCCAGGGGAGATAGCAGAGAACAAGACAAGGTCCAGACCACCCTCTGGAAGCTTGTAGTTTAGTTGGGGAGGCAGGCAAACCACCCACCCACCCAGCTGACCGAAAAAATAAGGGAAGTAAGGACTATAAGAAAAAATAAAATAGGGAAAGGGGGACAAGAATGATGGGGGCTACTCCTTTACAGAAGGCCTCTCTGAGGAGAGGACATTTGAGCAGAGACCATATGCGCAAGATGGTGTGACTCGAGAGAAGTTAAGGAACCCAAGGTCATATAATTCACGTCTGTGATGTCTAAACCTGCACGTGTCACTCTACTCTAGAGCTGTCCCTAGAGGCTTGTCTTAAATGTGAAGGTTCCCATTTGTTTGTAAGACTTGGTTTACTCTAAAAACTCTTAACTGGACAAAGCGGAAAATAATCAAACTAAATCATTAGGGGTCATCATGCACTGAAGAGCAATCAGAACCTCAGATAAAGTATCTGTGAAATAACATTTAAAATTATGGGGTAAAATGATTTGATTTACCAAAGAAGTACTTTTTATTCATACTGACACTTCAAGAACTACTTAAAAGAAGAAACACAATTTCTATATGGTTATCCAGTAGGGAATATGGCAC
This sequence comes from Mesoplodon mirus, assembly GCF_964341445.2. NCBI lineage: Eukaryota > Metazoa > Chordata > Mammalia > Artiodactyla > Ziphiidae > Mesoplodon > Mesoplodon mirus. The sequence goes on from NC_138980.1 coordinate 78,758,493, forward strand.
CAAGAAGATAATAAATAAATACGAAGTAATTAAAAAATGAAAAAATTTTCTCCCATAATTGTGTGTACCATTTTTGCCCAAGAGCAAGGGAAAAATCATAGCTGACACTTGAAGTCTGGAATGAACTTTTGAATGGATTTTCTGAGTACAAGACCCTCATTTTACAAATGAAGAATCATTTTAGTGAATAAGCAAAGTGCTACCTATTAAGGTTCTTTCCAAGACATGAGTTGGATTTAAATTCGGGACCACTGCGTAGAACTCTTACTGAGGGGAAAAAAGCCACTTAAAAATTAAAATAACAGGGCTTCCCTGGTGGCGCAGTGGTTGAGAGTCTGCCTGCCGATGCAGGGGACACGAGTTCGTGCCCCGGTCCGGGAAGATCCCACATGCCGCGGAGCGGCTGGGCCCGTGAGCCATGGCCGCTGAGCCTGTGTGTCCGGAGCCTGTGCTCCACAACGGGAGAGACCACAACGGTGAGAGGCCCGCGTACCACAAAAAAAAAAAAAAAAAAAAAAAAATTAAAATAACATATCTTATAATTATTCATATAGTCTTTCTTGATTATTTAAATACTCATACTTCAATCCTAAAGAATTTGAAAACAAATGTAAATAAATGGTTGATCAGTTGTTCCCAAACAAGACTTACGTTGAGAGCAGTCACTGCCGATCCAACCTGGGTAACACTGACAAGATCTGTCAATGGGGTTACAGGTTCCATTGTTGGTACAGGTGCAAATTCCTGCACAGTTTTTCCCAAATCTGCCACTGGGACACACTGTGAATAAATCATAGGTCAGAAACTCACAATTACATCTCATCTCACAGAATCCTAGACTCAGGATAGGAAATGACTTTAAAGGTCATCAACCCAGCCATCCATTTGGTAGCTGCCTCCACTCAAGAGCATCCCTCATCCTGAATGAGCTCATTTTTATGAACATCTGAAGCCAAAGACCCTCATTAAGGCACCACAAATCAGGAGACATCACCACATTTCTAGAAATCTTCCTGGCTCCTTGCTCAGGGAGTCAAAATCCTTCCTCATATTGATTTTTCATGGAAGGCTGTTTCCAATTAAAACTGAAAAGTAGCACAGCTCAGAGAATAAAGAGATTGTGCTGGATTGGCAAGCCAGCTTTTCCAAAGCTCAAAGTCATATTTACAGAAGCTGCAGCCACAGCATACCAGAAGGCATCGCTAGCTGCTAGCTGAAGACGCACGTGTCCTTTGGGAAGCCTGAGGACAGGCTGCATGGGGCGTGCTCACCACCACGTATTTCTCCCAAAGCCTGCGCACCCTACCTTCATTGCAGAGGGCGCCTGTGAAGCCAGGCAAGCAGTCACACAGGCCTGTGATGTGGTGGCAGGGCCCACTGCTGTGCACACACTGTGGACACGTCTGGCTGCAGCGATGCCCATAAAAACCAGGGGAGCAGACTGAAAACAGAAAGGAAATAGTTATCTTCCCGGAGATGTGTTTCTCTCTTATTCCACATAAGGATCTAGTTCAAGTTTGAGGTAAAAAAAAAATTCTTTTTAATGATACTGAGAATTTTCCAAGTATAAAACAACAACAAAAGGAATGAGGGCACTCTTTAATAATGAAAAGAAGCCAGTAAACTCTGAATTGCTTCAGGGCAGGCAAAATGTCTTAGTTCTCTTTATTTTCCCATTTATGGCCCCAATTAGCTCGAAGCTTGGCATAGAGCAGGGGCTTGAGGAATTTTTGTTGAGCAAATAAATTAAAGAAATAAAATTCTAAATACTAACAAGGCCCAAATAAATACTTTCAAGCCACACGTTAATCCTTTATTCTTCAAGAGTCATTTCTGGCAATAAATAGATCTACAGTCAGAATTAAAAGATTGTTCCTCCTCAAAATGGTCCAGATTAATGACTGTAATTGAAAAGTGAAAAAGCAAAATGCTTTATAATTAGGCTCTTCCCAAGACATTATTTGGATTTAAGTATAGAATGACAGCATAGAACACTTAATGCAAAAAATCGTAATTAAAAGAATAGAATAATGTATCTTACAATTAGTCATATATTCCTTTCTTGATTACATTTACTGAAAGATTGAGGGAAATCTTATGGATCACTCCCTAACTCAAAAATTCTATTGACCAATGTCATCAGCCCCCATTTTAAGCTCTGCAATCCTATTTTCCCCTGAGCACTGGCTTTCAGACTACTAGAAGGACGTATGATTTGCCGCAAAGTTTGGCTGATGTTGACTTCTGGTAATTGAGGTAAGGCCAATGCCAAAATGATTGAATAAAATAGTTACAGGTCAATGGATTTCTGGAACACCGTTTGCAAGATTTAAGGCAGGATCAAGAAACTGATGATGATGCCAACGAGGCAATGAAATCATTCCTGAGAAGAAATGGCTAAAGCCCCATCTGTTAGGTTAGTCCTGAAGGTTGGAAAGAATGAAGCCTTTGGGGAAGGGCTATCGAGTGAGGACAGCTCTGCAAAGGACAGGGTGACCTACACCACTCTCCCCTGCCCTCGACTGCAACAGAACACTTCTATGAATTGAGGGGTGGGACAGAGATCAGGATTCTGTACACAGTGATCTGAGAAGGGAAGATGGAAACTGCCGTCTAACGAGACACTTACTTCTCTGACAAGTGGTGCCTCGGAACCCTGGCGCACACTCACAGATGCCGTCATCGGGGGAGCACGAAGCCCCGTTTTTACAGTAGCAGGGCAGGGAGCAGTTGGGGCCCCAGCGTCCCTCAGTGCATACGCTGTCACAGTGGACACCTGAAACAAGGCACACGGGCAAGGCTGAGTGAGAAGCCGTTGGGGCGAGTGCCTGGGATGCTAAGTCAGAGACCAGGACCAAGGTTACCATGTCGACTCTGAGGTATCATGGGCAGCAGTGAGTGGGGATGATACAAGGCTTAAAATCCACTTATACACATCAATACATCATCATATATTGGATCATATATCATATCATCGTACCATTAAAATAATCCCAGAACTGTTTTCTGTGGTGTCATAAAGGAGAAGAAATAGAACATCTTTGTTATACTGATTTTTCTTCTTTAGGAGGAGAGATCAGAGGAGAAGCCCAAGGGTTCTGTCTACTGAAGGCAAAATTTATCAAAAATACTATATCCTTTAGCCTCCGGTAACTTCCTCCCTTCGACATTCTTTGTTTTTATGGAGAAATGGACAAAGTGTAAAAAGATAAGGTGAAGCAAAAGGTGGTTAAATTGTGTTACATAAAGAAAATCTTCCCCTGGAGCAAACAAATAAACACAGTCTTAAAATACTTTCAAAATACAGTGTGCAAGACAGAAAGATATACTAATCTGTGCCACCAAATTCCTCTTTAAACATTTAATCTGCCATTGGGCAGACACAGGCAGAATATCACTAATGAAGTTACTCATAGCTGTTGTCTAAGCTATTGATTATTATGAACCCATATGCAGGTGTTTAACTCTCAATCTGGAAATAGAGAAACTTTAGAGTCAGTTACGAGTGAACAAATGCCTAAAGGAAACAAAGAAAATCCAAAGTTGCAAAAAATAAAAATAAAACCAGGTTTTATTTGAGATAAATGGAAGTTTCTTTTGTAAATCTGTATTCGAAATGCCACAGGGGGCTCTTTCTTGTAAGTCAGAATACTTCACAACTCAAAGAAATGCTCCTTGCATTGAGAGGCAAGAAGAATGAGTTATAATTAGGAGTGAACTGGAGACTGCTGGCCTCAGACCAAGTGAAAACACAGTAGGAACAAGCCCACTCCCACTCTGACGATTCCAGAACACGAACTCCGCCCGCACCAAGGAGGCTGACAAGGCCCTGTTTTGTATTAAAGTTTTTGCTCCTAAATTGATTAGGAGAAAAGTTACCATGGCCCAAACCTTAACACAGAAGCAGCCCCAAACCATAAAGTGAACGTTGCTAATTGGTGGCCAGTCATTTCTGCTGAAATAACTCCACTTTTGACTGTTCCTGTTTTTCTCCATCTGAAAGTCTTCTGCATGGTACAGGCTGTTAAGTAGGCATGAAAAAGCACAGACCTCATTGTGTTTCACTTGAACTTACAACAGACTGTTATTTTAGCTTGGCTGCTGGCTGAAGAAAGGCAAGCAGGCCTGTTAGAAGCCAACTGGGGTTTAAGTGTTCCCCATAAAATAAAACGTGGAATTTTGGCCTACTATGATATTTTCTTTCTTGAGTTCACAAATATTTGATCTTTCTTTCAAATCTTTTTCAAAAAACTGAGATGGAATTGCAAATGCTATGCTCCCCAAGTGTGCTAAAGCTGCCCCAGAGCCTTAGCTGGTGTTTTGACTCATAGCTCTACTAGGCAGAAGCATCAAATGGATTGAGGAGCAAACCACTTTGAAAGAGGCTGCAAATCTAAAGTTTGTTTTCCAGATTTGAAAGAAGTACCCATAAAGGTAACCTGCTACAGGCTTCACTCTCTATTCAAGTTCAAGTCCTGAGCTCTGATGGTGAGCCAGCACTCCTATTTAGCAGCAGCTAATACGGGACACCTGCTTCATTGAGACGGAGACGACCCTGGCCATTTTGGTCTAGAGCTACCCAGGCAAATCCGAGTTAGGATTTTAAAGAAGTGGAAGCTGAATGATTATCTGGCTAATCTGAAAATCATCCTGAAAATTAGTCCTGATTTTTGACACTTTTTTGTGGGATAGGCGTTTGCGGGAGGTGGAGATTTAGCCATTTATGGTGATTCAGTTTATCAACTACCTACCAAATCTCTACATGACAATAAATGCAGTTAAGATGGAATACACTTTAGATCAAAAAGCATATGCTGCTTTTTCACATTAGAGATTATCATGATTTATGTATTAATTAGCACATTCTCAATCAAAGCATGTCAAGAAAAATGATGCCAGGGCAGATTGGCAAATCAGAATAAAGTGATCCTTTATTTCATATCTGTTTCCTCTTCTCTAGTAGGTTTGTCCAGCTGGTTAACATAACCATCAGTTACAATCAACTTTATCTAGGTAATTTTCATAGAACTAACAAGGCCCCCGATATAGCAAGGAGATCCATTGCAAAGATAAGCTTTTTTTTCACATGATTTACCCATCATTTCATTTCCAGAGAATCACAGGGAATTCTAGAGATCATCTATCAAGCCTTCTGTCTCCAATCATATGAGCATATTTCAATAGAACCAAGCTTATGTTTAAATAACTTTTATTTTAGGGCTGCAAAGAAGTCTTTCCTTGGCAAGTAAATTATAACAATTCTATTACCAACTCGCTTTAAAAATTCAATTCCTTTTTTTCTTCTCTATCACTAGTAAAAGTGAGTCATCATTTTGCAGATATTAATGCCAAATCTATTTGGAGACAAATATAAAGCATGTTTCAGTCAAGGGGCAACTCCGGGAAAAAAGCATGAAGCTTTCTCCTCTTACTGCACCATTTTCTCCTATTGCTATTCCTCCCCTCTGGACCTCTGTGCCCTCCTGTTATCTTTCATTTCATCTTACAGTCAGAAAAAGATAAGATAAATGTATTTGCTGAGGTGTTATCTTCTCTAGAAAATATTAGTATTTTAAGACAGCATACATGTTAGAAGCCTAAGAAATAAATCTCTAGCTGTGGAATTTCAGGCAGTAGGGCTGACTGAAATTTAGGAGGTAGTACTGGGGTAAGTGCTTCTCTAGGTCACACTTGGTATATGGCCACTGATATGACCTCCATATAGGGCTAACCCTGCAATGAAATTTTCTCCAGGATAGGGAATTGTAAGTTTGCTATAACCATTTTTTGGGGGGTGGGAGGGGCTGTGTGTGTGTGTGTGTGTGTGTGTGTGTGTGTGTATTTGTTTTATTCCTTAATTATTTCCATTATTCTCATCCTACTCTTTGCCAACCTTGCTGGAGTGCTATAAGACATCTTTTTCTTACCTTGTTTGTCAAAGACAGAAAAGAGAATTCAGCTCAATAAACATTCAAGGGGTCTAGAAACTGCTGGTTTGCTCGTGAAAGGTTCTCTAAGAAAGACCTCCAATTCTAGAGTGATAATGGCCCCAGAACAGCCATATCCAACCCTGTCTGGGGATCATGATTAGGGAAGGAGTTAGCTTGTGAAGGTGGAGGAGGGTCCCAGGCTAACAGAATGGTGGGTGCAAGGTTCGGGCCCTAAGAAGTATGTGTCTATCCTTCAGAAATCACAAGTGTTGGGGACAGCTGAAGTTGGTGCCGGGAAAAGCAGGAAAGGCAACGGGGCAGCAGGCAGTGGTCACATAGGGAAGAGCCAAGGATGCCATGCTGTGGAGTATGAGCTTCCTCCTGGTGTTAACAGAGACCAGATGGACAATTAAGTAGGAGAGAGGCATAGTTAGATTTGTGCTTTGTAGGAGGGAAGATGATGGTTTGAAGACGATGAGCCTGGAGGAAAGAAGACATGTTAGGTGGCTATTTTGGGTTACCCAAGTAAAAAGTGATAAAAATGACAAGGTCTTGAATGAAATCAATGGCACCTGGGGGCAAGATGAATTCCACAGGGGTGCAGGAGAGAATGCAGATGAAAGACCATCCCCTCACCCATATTCCATCCAGGGTAGTTTAGGAATTCTGGCAGCTCTGTGAGGAAGAGATGGATGATGCCTGCTTTTGTTCACTGCAGTGCCCAGTACATGGAGGGTGTTAAATAAGTGTTTGTTGAATGAGTCAGTAAGCACAGTTCCTCTTTCCAACATAATATTCAGAACCATTTTCCAACTGTATGGAGCAACCATATCATTCTTTGCTTCTCTGAAGAAGTTACAAGAAGAGCACTCAAACCAGGAAGCCCAACACGTTAATGTTTTGTGTACCTAAAATGGGGACTCTTCCCAGCTAAGGGGGTGGAAATGTCTGCCCTGCTTATTTTGGGCAAGACAGACTTTGATGAGCTCAGGTCTGTGATTTTAAATGTTAGGCCAGATTATAAAGCAATAAAAGAATTATGGGACATCTTAAGGAAATTCTTTTGGAATGTTTATCAAAGTACAGATAGAGGCTTTAATACAAGTTACTTCAGGAAACAACTTCCTACACTACTTGGAAGAAGGGACAAAATCGGAAGGGGATATCTTTAAATTTGCAGGACTCTCTAGTTCAATGGAAGCATTTTTTCCTGATAAATATTCTAACACTGATAAGGAGGTCTGTGCGGGACTGTTTTTGCCAGGACTGAGGACAAAGAGCTCTTTGATAGCCTTCACGAGTTGCTAGGCAATGGCTGAGTGATCGTGATAAACTTCAGCTAAGCAGCTCTAAAGAAATGTTCGTGCATTTAATGCCTGATGCATTATACCCACGGCCTCCACGTGAAATCAGCATTCACTAGGCATTTGTGATTGCATGAATGCAGTAAATAAATCATCTGGGGTGTCATTATTTCCCCTCTCAGAGATCTAACCCAAACTCCTTGTCTTGCTTAATTGTATATATTCCTTATACAAGTATTGCAATATTTGGGGCGTTAATGAATGAAGGAAATGATTTTGATTTGATGTCTTTTTCCCGAGCAACGAGCTACTAAATATCTGTTAGAGCAAAGAGTGAGATTTGTTAACAATCACTGGGCCTGGTGATTATAGGAGAGAGGAACTAAATTATTTAGTCATAACATTGTCTCTGCTTTTCTAATCCTCTGGACACCTGAAGAAGAGGTGTATGGCAGTGTAGACAAGTGACTCCCTGGCCTATCTACCTCTGCCCACACAATGACTTCCCTGAGAGTCATGAGTGTCTTCCTGCCGGCCAGGAGCCGGTGCTACCTCATCTTCCTGTTCCTAGCACCGAAGCACTGTGGTTGCATACAACGTGGAGATACTCAATAAATGGTTGATAAATCAAATGTTTTCTCTTTCGATACCATAAACGTTAAAGGAAGAAGGAACTGCTATATTGGTAGCCAAGTTGAAAAAAAATCTTGATAAATAAATAATGTAAATCAGAGATGGTTGTATTTGCAGTGGCAACACAAAACACCAGAGAGCATGGCCTGACTTAGTCCGGGCCCAGATAAAAGCAAACAGAATGGAATGCCAGGCAGATTAGGGATCTGGAAGCTTGGCTTTTACAACAGCCTTTCTTTTGGGAGGGTGAGCCCCTTCCTCCACCCTCACTTTAGGGACCCCATGTTCTGATTTTTAAATTACTCCTTCCCCCAAGACTATGTGACAGACAGACATATGCATATGCTAACACATTTCCCACCCCTCCTGCCCCAATATCTTAAAGGGTCAAATAACGAGTCATTTGCACTTGTGGCTGATTGGGTGCAAAGCACGTTGATTAAAACTCATGTGCACTTGAATCTGCACTTCTATGTCACTTGACAAAGAAAGGTGGGTCTCCCCTTACTATGACAATTCAGGCATCACCGATCAGTGTCCGAAGCAGCAGCTCCCTTACTCAGCTGGTCAAACTCGGTGTGTGTGGGGAAACTTAGAAAGGGGGGCTGTCCTTCTGGAGAGGTGCTGGGACCACTGCAGGCCTGGTTCTGCTTGCTGGGAAGAGTAGAAAAGCTGGCCTCTTCTCATGAAGTTGCCTGCAGTGTTTCCTCTTTCCAGTGCCCCCCTTCCTGGCTGGGCTCAGACGAGCACCCCACCTCTCTTCCTACTCTCCTTTCCCCTCCTCATCATTATCCATGCCTTGCTAGTCCCACTCTCTTTCCTAAGACTCCTAGACTTTGCTTTGTCATCTTAATCTCTTTTCTCTCAGTTTAGCACTTAACTTTTTTGTTCTGGAATGAATGTATCTCTAAGCCTCCTCTAGTCTTCTGCCACTGGCTATGAGGTTTTCTGTTGCAGAAATGCTCCCCTGGACTCCAACCTCTTCAATCACTAGAGTAGCAAGGTAGAGCAGAAGCCAACCCACAGATGGGTAATTGCCCCTGCAATTACCGGGGTAACTTTTTAAATAACAGACAGGGCCAACAGGTAAGGTTGTGCAGGTTGTACACTGCACAAGAGCCCCTGGCTAAAGGGCTAAGTTAGAGCAGAAATCCAGCTCGTTGCATTCTACCACCAAGAAGCACACCCTGAGGGAATTCCAAACCTTTTCCAAATTTGTCCAAATGGTACTTTATGAGCTGGCAATGGCTCCATCCTCCTCCTCATGCACCCTCCAGATTGTCATTTAGTAGGTGTGAAGTGGGGATCAGGAATATATGAGTTATATGAGTTAAAGGAGTTCCCCGGTGACAGTGATCTTAGCCAGGGTCGGGAACCAGCCTGGAGACTGCATATCCTCCCAGACAGCTGGAATGAAATCCTGATTAGCTGTAACACTCAGCAAAGAGGTGATCTAGCTGACTGAAGTCAGAGCAGAAAGGAAGGGCAAAAAAAATCAGCGTGTTTCTACTGTTTTGGGGAAAAACTTTATAAGCATATCACTCCACTACTCTGGAAACATACATACACACACACACATACAACTAATTATATTTCACTGACACCTGGGATTTCAGAATAATGATTTTGAAGAGTCAGTCTCATTTTATTAGACTGTGTGTGTGTGTGTGTGTGTGTGTGTGTGTGTGTGTAGCAGAGGTGTGGGAGAAGGAGCCCAGGACACAGCCTATATTTTGTTGATGTTTCATTTTTTCCCTTTTAATGCAATCTGCCTCTGTTCGATAAAGAAACCTATTGGCTAAACACATCAATACATTAAGGTTTTAATTAAAAACATATAATAAAAGTGCACGTCTCTTCTTTTGAAAAATGCTACATTTCTTTTGGAAATAGTAACTGGGATGTCAGATGCAAATTTTGGTTAATATTTATGGTAGTACATTTTGAAAACTTATTTTATGACTAGGTAAAAATGGGACTATCAATTATAGTAGAAATAAATAAGAGTCTTGTTTCCTTTAAGAAAAAAGACCGTCAAACATTAGAAAAGAGAGTGAAGTTACAAGGATGGTGATGAGCCCCTTGGTGAGAAAGCAAGCTGACTTCCTCAGTGTATCATGTCAGTGCCTGACTTCCTCAATGTGGGTATGTCAGTTTCTTTGCAAAGAGGGATAAAGGTCTCTTGACCCTTCTTGCTGGATCCATACTCCTAGGCCAGATCAGCCTGTCCCCATCCTCAGCGGCTGAGCACATTTGGTGCCTCTACAGTATCTTGATGATTTGGTCGAGGGAAGAGCCCAGGTCCCTGTGTTAGATTTCATTGATTCCTTCACAAAAGCCTCACTGTCATCCCACATACTTGCTACCCTCTCAGCGATTCTCAACATTTCACCTAGAGCAATCTCCACAATAAGGAGGAAGGAAACAGAATCACTTGCTTCCCTGGACTGAGGTTACTTATTTTGCCCCAAACCTGATATCTAAAGGAAAAGCAAAGCTTTCTTCCTGTTTTGAAATGTCCTTATGAGGTACTTACTCAAAACAAGTATGTAATGAAAAATGATGAGTCTACCCAGTTTTGAAAATGAAATGGTGTTCTGTGTACATAATACAGAGTCTACTCTTCTTTCCTTTAGAAAAATAAGACAATTCTTGATCCAACTGTAGGGTGTTATCCAGAACTTCAGGAACTTTCTTTTCCTCTACATGTGTTTGCTTATACAAGTGTGTTCTGTTGTGTGCAGGGGATAACTGCTCTAAAAAATGTCTCCCAGCAGTCTTAGATACTTACAGACCAACAGCCCATGCAGAAGACCCACAGGAATTAGACATTGGAGCCATGAAGCAAAGAGATGGTGGGCAACAAGTGATAGAACAAATGAAGCAGCACAACTTCCTCCCCTTTGGAGAAGCAGACCAGTCACAGATGGACAGAGGATTACAAGATTATGTTGTGTGACAAAGCCACTGCATCCCTACAGGAGCTCCACAGGTCTAAGGCCAGATGGGATCATTTGTCTTACCCCATGACCCAGACTATGGAATGCAACTAACATATTTTCTAGCTGGCTTCAGGCTAAATCATATCTCCTGCTTTTCTCATGTATACTAGCACATGCTTTTCACAGGTTTGTTCTAAATCATCAAAGCAGGTGGACACTTGATCAATGACTGGTGTGTTCAGGAACATCTCATATTTCCTCTATATTCATAAGACAAAAGTAGATTTGGTGGAGTATGGCCCAAAACAAATGATGTGACTTCTCTATTAGTTAGGTTCTGAATTTGCCAGGGGGCTAAAATGCTATTTGCTTCACTGTGTTCTTTGAGAACTTAATACTGGTCACTACATTTGAGAACTTCAAGAACGCTGTGAAGTTACAAAATCTGGTTTAATCCCTGGAGGGATGTAGTTTTAACATTTAGTAATTAAGAGCCAAACAGAAACATGGGAAGGTAGAATTTCACATTGGGAAGTCAGTTATCTCAGTCTTTGCAAGTCAGGGAGGAATTAGAGGGCTAGGGAGTCCTTGTTTCTGTGGGTAGCTCCTATTGACAGAAAATGAAGTCTATTACACAAGTCTTGACCTGTTCCCCAAGGTAGCTCTCAAACACTAGAAATCAAGCACACTACAGTTTTTCTCAGTTTACTCCTGCCAGAGGCCAAAGAAGCTCTCAACAAATTCCAAAGGGCTGAGAGACACCACTGCAGAGGTTACTGTTGGCCTCCTACATTCAAGGATCTGAATACTTAATATTGATAAGTTGGCAGTATTACTCTCATGGATCTATTTATTCAATCCTCTTTAATTTTACACCTTGTTTCTTTGCAGGAGTTAACATGATGATCCTAAATACATATGGAAATTCAAAGGACCCAGGATAGCCAAACAATCTGGATAAAGAAGACCAAAGTTGGAAGACTCACATGTCCCAATTTTAAAACTTTCTACAAAGCTACAGCAATCAAAAGAGTATGTTACTGACATAAGGATAGGCATATATATCAATGGAATAGAAATGAGAGGCCAGAAATAATGCTGTCACATTTATGGTAAATTGCTTTCTGACAAGCATATCAAGACAATACAGTGGGGGAAAGAATGTTCTTCTCAACAAATGGTGCTGGGACAACAGGATACTGACATACAAATGAATAAATTTGGACCCCTACCTCACACCATATATAGAAACAAACTCAAAATGTATCGAAGACCAGAATGTAAAAGCTAAAATTATAAAATGCTTAGAAGAATACTCAGGCATAAATCACTGTTATCTAGGATTAGGCAATGGTTTCTTAGATTTGACACCAAAAGTACAAGCAACAAAAGAAAAAAATAGATAAACTGAACTTTATAAATATAAAAATTTTCTGTGGCAAAAGACACCATCAAGAGAGTGAAAAAATAATCACAGAGGGAAAATGTTTGCAAATTATATATCTGAAAAGGGATGTAGAGCTAGAATATATAAAGAGATATTACAACTCAATAATAAAAAGACAAATAACCCAAGTTAAAAAATGAGCAAAGTATCTGAAGAGATATTTCTACAAAGAAGATATACAGATGGCCAATAAATATATGAAAAGATGCTCAACATCATTACTTATTGAGGGAATGCAAATCAAAAACACAATAAGATAAGATTTCACACCCAACAGGATGGCTATAATCAAAAAGATAATAACAAGTGTGGTGAGGATATGGAAACTTCATACACTGCTGGTAGGAATGCAAAATGGTACAGATGCTTTGGAAAAGAAGTGCAGTAGTTCTTAAAAAGGTTAAACTTAGAGTTATCATACAACCCAGCAATTCCACGCCTAAGTGTATACCTAAAATATATACATCCACACAAAAATTGTACAAGAATGTTCATAACAGTATTTTTCATAATAGCCAAAAAGGTGGAAACAACCCAAATGTCTATCAACTGATGAATGGGTAAATAAAATGTTGCCTATCCACACAATGGAATATTATTTGCCAGTCAAAAGGAATGAAGTATTGATATATGCTCCAATATGGATGAACCTTAAAAATATATGCTAAGAGAAGAAATCCAGTTACAAAATACCACATATTATATGAATCTATACAATATCCAGAATAGGCAAGTTTACAGAAACAGAAAGTAGATTAGTGGTTGCCTAGAGTAGAGACAAGGGGGTGGGAGGGTGAGTTGGGAGTAAATGGAGAATGACTGCTAATAGGTACTAATAGGGTTTTTGTTGTGGGGTGATAATGAAGATCTTCTAAAATTGATAGTGGTAATGGCAGTACAATTGTTTGAATACACTAAAAACCACTGAATTCTACACTTTAAATCGGTGAATTCTATGATATGTGAGTCTATCTATCTATCTACCTACCTACCTATCTATCTATAAAAAGGTTGCTAGTTATCAGCACTGAGCACCATGGTCCTCTCATATAATTCTCAGAAGTCTTCATCCATGCTGAAAATAAATCTCAGTGTAACTTCCCTCTCCCCCCAGCACTTCCTGGACTAAGTCCACGCATGGCAGTAGGGTGTAAAAGTTAAGAGAGCTGGCTACATGGTGGGACAGCATTGGTGCAAATCCCATTTCTCATGTTTACTGACTCTGGGACTCTGGGTCAGGCCACTTAACTTCTCTTTGCCTCAGTTTCCTCATCTGAAAAAAGGAGAAAATAATATTTTCTACCTCTTAGAGTTGTAAGCCTGCAGTATAAGCATTACTTATTATTATTTCTCTAGAGTCTTCTTTGTGTGCATTTTTGCTAAAAGGTAAGGCCACTCCATAATTTCCTCAACATGACAACGCTGGTATGGAGGCATAAGAGACTTCTCTGAAAGACCCATCTTCTGAAAATATGAACCATCACTGAAGAGAATACTGGGCTTGTTACTATCAATTTCTCTTTTAGAGGACAAGTTAAAAAACTATTCTGGAGGATACTGAAGAATCACCAATATGGAAACAGCTCTGTCTTACAAATCCCTCTCTCTTCTCTAAATATATATACAAATATATTTAGACACAAATATATACAAAAGCACACACAAATGACTTCTAATGAGAATATAATTTTAAAGGAAAGTTTTGGTTCATTTATCTACCTCTAATCCTGTCTCCAGTTTAAGAGGATTTCACTCTAAGTTGGCAATCAGCATTTAACATTTCAATTTACTTACAGAAGAAATGTTCATCAATATATTCAGTTCATTCTTTCCAATATCCGATAATTTTCCTATTGCATTCCCATTAGCAATTTTTCTTAATGAGTGTTTAAAATTCTATTTTTTGGCTTCTTTTGTCCTCTTAGAACAGCCTTGAATTTATGTATCAAAAAGAAGAGCAAGATACCAATTTGCTTGGGCATTTAGTGCCATCTCCCAAGTCTATATATCCTAAGCGAAAACATGGTTCTTCTCCCAAGACCACTGTTAGTTTGATAAACTTCCTGGCTGAAACCAAGAAGCCATATAAATAAGGAGAAATTTCTACCTTGTGGTTAGAAAATTTGTCCTCAATCATATTATGAATTTTTAAGACAAATATTATTGTAAGAAATATTTCTAGTAATAAATATTTTAATATTTGCATATTAACCATAAAACTATTTAATAGTTTTGCCTCACTGAGGTGAACTTATTTTCTTATGGTTTATTTCAATCATTCTTTCCTCAATGCTCAAAAATACCACAGAGGTCTTGCTAAACCCTTCACAGCAATTCACAATTTTCCCCTCTTGATGACGTGAATTCTGATAGTTGTATTGGGTTGGCCAAAAAGTTCGTTCAGGTTTTTCCATAACATCCATACCAGAAGGCTCAAGAGAACTACCCTTGCCTGATTCAACAAAAAGTCATCCCTGGATTACAGATTAATTAGGCCTAGCAGTAATATTTCTTGGGTAAAAATTTGTGCGCTTCCTGGAGACTTTACCATATTTTCATTTTTTTTCTGAAAAGTTGACCTGTGCATGTTTCTCTGAAGTAGCAAGGAACAGCGCTAGGCACAAGTTGGCGTGTTTCCCATTTCAAGTAGTGACCCTTGGTTCTCACCTGACCATCCAGGGAGGCAGCGGCAATGGCCCGTGGTGGGGTGGCAGCCATCCGCATGGCTGCAGTCACAGCGCTCGGCACAGTTCAGCCCATACGTGCCATCCTGCATGGAAGATAGCAATGAGGGATGGGAATCCCATGGTGGGAGATGAGAGGGACCTCAGTCAGCCATTTCAGAAACAGCACCCTCCCCTCACAAACACCTCTCAGCAGCATGCATTACAATCACTTCTACCCATGTCTTCTTGGCACCCCAAATATAGGCTAGGCTGCAAGAGGTAAGCATTTTTAAATCACTCAAACCTTAGTTTATGTCTACCATACGAATGGTGAACCAACTATGCCAATATGCTGATGTGCATATAGGCAAATATAGGTAAACATGCCAATTAATTAAAAGAATCTTTATCTTACCATGAGCCACAACTCATAAAAATACTGTCTTTTTGTTCCTAAAGATTTTTATAAAATATTTCAGTACTCCTTACAGGGCATTTTTTTCCCCATTGAGGTATAATTGACATACATTTTATTAGTTTCAGGTCTAAAATATAATGATTCGTTATTTGTTTATATTGTGAAATGATCACCACAATAAGTTAACATCTGCCACCATACACGGTTCCAGAATTTTATTCTCCTACAAGGCATTCTATTCATTAGTGAAAAGGGAAGTCCCTGACCCAGATAAAGAAAGCCTAAAATTTTAAAAATAACAGTTCTAATGATGAAGATCATTTCCATAAACTGCCGAAGAGATACACAGAATTAGGAGAAATTAACATCTTTTGTCACTTTTCCTAATTAGCATCCTCCTCTCCATGATGCCATCTAAACCACATGAAACATTCTGATTCAACCTCCTGAGCGAGGATGCAGTGTGTGTCAGGCACACCGCCCCCCACACACACCTGCCCTCATCCCCTCCCAGACCTTAATGTTTTCACATGCACATCTGCATTGGTGGTCCAGCAGAGATGAGACTCTTCACAGACGTGATCATTTAGTTTATGGGAGAGGAATGAAAGTTCTGCATTTATAAGCCCTGCTCTTTTGCCAGGTCCTGACTGAGGGAGAGCACTACAAACCTCCCACAGCACCAAGCTGCAAAATTACCAAGAGGGAGGCACCGAGAACCAGCATTAAACAGGTAGTGGGTGTTAGATGGCATAATCACTTGTCTAGTGCTTACTAAAATAAAATATTAAAAAAACATTTTTAGGTTCTACTAATGTTTGTTCAGGCTTATAGGATTTAGCTTTGCCACACTGTGAGCCACTAAACCATCTTCAGCCTTTGCTGATTTATTAATGCATCTAATAATATACCAAAAAAGTACAAGATTGTGCTGGGGGCTTTGCTTTGTCCACACTCAGACTGGGAGTGAAGGGTGATCTTCAAGCCCATCTCAGAGCACTAATAATCTGTTCACTGGTGGATGACAGGAGGCAAAGCTAAGCTAACTTTGTCCTAGGGGTTTGGAGGGCATGGAATAGCCCCCGGTGAGATGCTCTCTAGCTGCCAAATGGGCTGCACTTAATGAGGAGGAAGCCCAGGGAGAAAAGCGTTCTGTGGAAGGCCCCCCTCGAGAGGGCCAGTTCAGGGGGTCATCGTGTCACCTCACCATCAGATGCTCCCCGGGAGGCAAAGAACACACACCACTGAGAGAATGCTTAATGGCTCGAGAGCATAGGGAGAAAGAGCAATGGAAAAGAGGGAAGGAAACTGTCCCCGTGCGTGAGAGGAAGCAAGTGAAATGGGCTGTTACTACAGAATGCACTACCCATTGCCCACCCTGTTGGCCTGCGGCAGACTCGGCACAGGGGTTCTGATGATGGGTGTCTCCAAAGTAGGTCAAGGGAACAGAGTCAGCCTTGAACCATGGAAATCTATGGAGATTTGTGTGACTTCAGAGATATCTGTGTTAAAAGGTGGCTGTTTCCAAACCCTTCACCACCTCACTGAGGCTTTCTGTGACACCATCACCACCCCCCTTTCAATGTCCTGCCACTTTCCACCCCAAAGCCTGGAGTATTTCCATTATAATGGAAACACAATATTTGGAGAGTTGACAGGCATACACTGGGTGTTTGACAAATGCTGGTGACTGGCTGCCATGAAGATATGGGTATTTTAGAATAAGGAAAACAGAGGGGAATGGTGGCGGGAACCAGGAGAGAGAGGAAGGAAGGGATTCTCACAAAGCTGCCTAACTAATTTCCACATCTATTCCTTTTCCTATCCTGTATCCAATCTGAGTTGAAACACCTCAATTCTTCTAGTAGTCACTATGGTTTGGTTCACTATCAGGCACTTTAAATCATGAAGTCTGCAAAAATAAGCTAACCCTCTGGCATCAGCTCCTCCCGGCCCTCCCAGTTGGGTCATACCTGGCAGGGAAATTCACATTTCTCCCCACGCCATCCAGGTGCACAGGTGCAGGTCCCATCCAGGGTGTTGCAGGCTCCGCCGTTGAGGCACTGGCATGTTAAGTTACAGCCAAAGCCCCATGTGCCACTGGGACAGCTGATGGAGCAGTCCACCCCATGCCAGCCTGCCACGACAAGAGTGCCAGGGCACATGAGCAAACAGAGGCAGCAGGGAACTCTGCCCAGCCTTTCCAAGCCACTCTTCACCTGAGAAACATCTCAGAGGTGCACAGAAGTGCCCCTGCCACAGCTCAGGGAGCATTGGCTCTGTCATGTAAAGCCTCTACCAGAAATGAACTAAAACACCCACACAGCTGTCAAGGATGCCAACACTGAGAAGCACTACCGGGCTACTGGGGGAAGAGAGATGAAGTGAAGATGTACAACGTACATCACTCACTATCTAATGCGCAATGATGCACATTGTGGGGTGCTGAGTTTTGTTCAGGTCAGCAAATGAAATATTTACATGGGAGGGAGAAGGAAAGTTTGTGTTTGAAAGAACAACCCCATCTTTAAAGCAGGAGCCCATGAACCATGAACAGTGCGTATCCAGGATCCCGGCTGCTGCAGCAACTGAATAAACACGATCCAGCCCCCACGTACAACCAGGTGCTTGGCTGCATTTCTTGTCAGGACTCCAGGCCAATCAATTTACGGGAATGGACACATGTCTGCTTGCTTACTCCTCACCAAATCACAGAGACTCACAGACTTTTGGAGCTGGCAGCGACTTCAGAGATCATCTCATCTGAGCCTCTCCCTTTAACTCATAAAAGCAGGAGAGCTCTCCCTGGATAAGGGTCTTGCTGAGTCCAGGCACCGTATTTCTGCATAGCTGGAGCTAGAATCCTAGTTAAAGTTTCTTTCCTGTGCCTTTAGGAGTTAACAGGACTAGGATCAGGTAACAGACTCATTCACCCACTCACCTGCTTTGCAAGTACAAGACCCATCCACTGGAGAGCAGACAGCATCGTTTTTACAGCCGCAGAGAGAGGAACAATTTATCCCATAGGTTCCCAGAGGGCATGGGGTAGAACAGTCAATTCCCTAGATGGGCGCAAACAGGAAAATGCATGCAATTTTACCACATGAAATAAGGCCAACACAAATAAACAAAAATATATCTTGTCCATGCTAATTACAGTCCCTCTCTAATTTTAACACATTGTATTTTTAAGAGTTGTTATAACATCACCACTATACTAATTGTACAGATTCAAGGGCAATGCTAGCTGGCCTATATTTAGGATACAGTATTGAACAGGACCCAAAAAAAGCCTGCTGCCTTCATTAGTTTTCCTTGGTAGCAAATATAATTCAAAACCCTCTGTCCTTGCTCAGACAAGTAGATATAGAACAACAAACTGTAGCTGTACAATTACTGTCAATAAACATAAATATGAACTATACATTAAATTGCAATGCTTCCTAGACTACCTTGTATAATATGTAATATTATTAGTGGGTGAGGCAAAGAAATAGAACACACTCAGCCAGCAGCATGATTCAATTTATTATCTGACAGGAAGCATTAAACATAGAAGTTGGTTACCAAAGGTGACTGGAGGTCACTCTCCTTTAAAAACAGAAAAGACCCTTAAGGATAATTCAAGGGCTCAACCAAAGAATTGTGACACAGGTTAGAAAATCCTGTAAAGATCTCAGCTCTGAGACTTTATGACCCACTCATTCTATATTATGTGCTCTGGAGTAATCATCAACATTCTTCACAGTTTAATGTTCTCCTAAAAAGGGGAGAAAATAACTCAAGAACAACCCATTTTCCTTCAAAACAAAAATTTCTAATCTGTTGCTAAGAAATCCTGGAAACTAGGCAAAATTCTTCTCTGTTAGGTTATAGGCATATTTGAAAGGTCTAGATTCTCAAAGGGACTGAAAAACTTATATACTACTAATCCTTGGATATTAATATATAATAAATGCTAACTTGATGTAGTATGCGCCTTCAAATTGCATGGAATTAAAACAAAAACAGTTGACAATAATACATATCCTACTTGGAAAATTTCTTTGCTACCTATAAGACATGATAGAATAATTACATAGGAATAATTAAAATACATCTTCATGACATATATTAATTAAATAATTAAATATTAATGCCACTTTATAGTTTCACCGGCTTGCCCAGTCATCATTCTCAGGTAAGTATTTATATCTCTTATTATTACTTTTCTCTTTATTTTCTTTCTTGTTAAGGATGCGGTTGATTTTTAGCACATTCATTGGACTTCAGAAAAGGTCATATAAATCATGGTATCAATATGCTCCAAGTTGCACCCCTTATCTCCTTCCTCCACAGCCCAAGCCACTCACTTTGAATCCTGAGGCACAGGTGCACTTTCCTGTCACACTGTCACAGTCAGCCCCATTTTGGCAGCTGCAGATCTGTTGGCAAGCTTCCCCGTAGAATCCAGGAGAACATGTCTCATTACAGTAGAGTCCTGACCAGCCTGGCTTGCAGGCACACTCTCCAGACATGGGGTGACAGCTGAGAGACATGGATGAAAGGAGCAAGTCACTCTCGGGTAAACATGACACCCAAGGCCCGTGCAAATGTTGCTTTAGCCATATTAAATGTGTGGGTAATTCCATGCACGATAATTTAAACTTCACTCCCAGTCTTGGTATGATTTAATTAATCGGCTGAAACCTGATTGGTACCACAAATGTTGCATGAAATCAGCATCATGTTCTAGCAGGATGACTCTAAACAACTGTGTCCTTTTGTCTGAAACTCATTTTAATTTTTGTAAAGTGAAAGCACTAATTTGATAAGACGTCAACTAGACGAGACTATCTAAAAACTCCATCCAATGAACACTACCAAGTCAGTTCACCAGAGTGATGTCCAAGGAACTCCAGAAGCAGCGACCTTTTCAGTCTATTTCTTCTCTCGGCTCCCCATACCTGGTGGTGGAGCAGTTGTCCCTACCTGAAACAGCAGTCGCATTGATGGGTCAGGCAGCCAGCTGTCACTCCATAGCAAATGGACACATCAGCTGCCCTAAGAGCCACGGGTTAGCGAGGCTCACACAACAGGGTGCTCTGTAACGCTCAAAACACATGTGCTTCTCACCAAAGGAAAATGTGAACAATCACACTAGCTCTGCTCACAACTGAAAGACTGTTGAAGATGGTCTTTCTCCCCTGATGGAGATAAAACCCTCCTCTTAATTCAGGCCAACAACAAAACCCACTGTTTCATCCAAACATTTGCTAAATGACCTCTCACCAGAGGACTGTTCATAGATTTTCTGCAAAGAACCATGACCTGGGAGGGATGAAGATTGAGGCTGTGTACATTCCAGCTCTCCCACTACCTGGTCAACATTAGTGAAAACACATAACCCCCCTGTGCCTGACATCCTAATCTGTCAAGTGAGGGTCTCAGCCACACCCCATAATCTCATTTCCTATCTCTTTTTCTTAAAGAAAAGGCCTGTGGGTTAGATAGTTTGTTACTCATTTTTAGAAATTTATCTAAATATACTTTTAGGCCCCTATTGCAACTAAGTGCCCAGAAGCAAAGGCCTAGGCATCCATCACAAGCATTACTCAGGAAACATGGCAGGAAGAAATATTCAAGCACAACTCTACATTTAAAATGGTTTCTTGGGTATATAAGGTTTGGACTCATAAGACAAGAGTTTGAATCTCAAATCAACTTAGATCTACTCAGATCTACTTATCTGCTATTTATCCTTGGGCAAAATACCTGGCTTCTCCATGGCTTCTCAAATTTAACCATCAAACACGGAGCTCTGGTTCTTCCCTTTCTTCATTCCTCACTCAGTGTTTCCTTTCAACTGCTTTCCACTGAACTAATGGCACTACCAGCCACTCAGTGGTTTAAGCTAAAAACCTCACAGTTATTCCTGATAACCCCTTCTCCCTCATCTCCCATATTGACTTCATCACTAGGACCTAACCATTCTAACTCCAAAGTATGTCTTGAATCTATCCACATTGCTCCATCTTCAGTGTCACCATCCTACTCCAAGGCAAGGTCATCTGTCTCCTACACTCCTGAATAGCCTTCCAACTTTCTTCCCTGCATTCACTCATGCCTCATCACCTAAAAAGTAGATCATATGGTATCATTTTCCTTAAAACTCTTCAAAGACTCCCTTTGAAGCCTACACTCAGAATAAAATCCATACTGCTTAATACAGCTAGAATGAAGATTATTTATTGTCTAAACCAGGACATTTTTAAGAGTGAAAAGGGAGTTACTAATAAGTACATTAGGACGATAGGCCTAAACCAAACAGTTCCTGTGACACCAGATATATGATGACCCTAAATATAGCCCATAGACCTTCATCATTTGGCTACTGCCTTCTTTCCAACCTCTTTTTTCATCGTTATTCTCTCTTTATTACTATGTTCAACCGCAATAGATTTCTTTTAATTTGTAAGAGCATTGAGGTTTTTCAACTTAAGGGCTTCACATGGGCTATTCCATATGCCAGGAATGCTGTCTCCCCACTCCTGGCCTAGCTCTCTCCATCTTCTCCTTCCAGGCTCAGCTTAAATCTCTCTTACTTAGAGAGGCCTTCCCTGACCACTCATGTTTCAGTTAGGTCTCTCCTATTATTCTCTTTCATTGCACCCTGCTCATCTCACTTATCACAATCTGTAATCTTATGTTTATTTTTATAATCCTTCCCCTGTCTTCTTTCCCCTCTAGACTTCCAGCTCCACGAGGACAAGAATTCAGGGTGTTTTGTCACCTGGCCATGGACACAGTAGCCCACGGTAAGCACTGATTGAGCGAACAAGTGAAACTGTCAACAGTTGATGTGTGGTGGGGTCTGACTCCAGGGATCGTGCTTTCCCACACAAATCTGCTTCCCCTGATCTCTCGAAGTCATCCAGCAATGTTAAATTATAATCTGTATGTCTGCATACAAAGGCCAGATTTCCCCTAAAATTAGTTTTTTAAATGTCAAATTTATGACTTAAAAGGAATCACCATTAATTGCAGGAGACAGTCACTTAAGTAACATTTATGATAATATTGTAAGCGGATGCACAGACTAGCACTGAATGTATGCTAACACCATGCTAAGCAATCCATGGACATGATTTCATTTAATGCTCACAGTGTTAGGTATGATTCCATTTTATAAATGAGGGAAGAGAGACCTGGAAAGAGGAATTTATTCGAAGTCTTGCACAGGTAGTGGCAGAATCAAACTTGAACCCAGATTTCTTTCTTTGTTTTCACACCAAAGGAAAAGGAAGTTTGATAGCAGCCTTCTAGGGGGACTATATGTGAAAAAGAATTGCTAAAATTTAAATTTTAAAACTGCAAGGATAAAAGGGTGAGCAGGACCAATAAAAGCTTGTATTGTGCAAGAAGCATGGACAAATTTATTTTAGAAAGGCCCTACATATGAAAAAAAGAAAAGAAATATTCCAAGTGATGGATTGGTTAAAGTAGTTTACCTTAAGATACTATTTAAGAAAAAGGACATCTGGGTGGGAGGGAGGGAGATGCAGGAGGGAAGGGATGTGGGAACAGATGTATATGTATGACTGATTCACTTTGTTATAAAGCAGAAACTAATTTAAAAAAAGGACATCTTTTGGTAGAAAATACTACTCTACATTAAAAAGTAGAAAATAATATTCATGGTATAGATATAAATGTTAAGCAGAATAGACAATTCGGGGACAGGGAATTGAACTAAGCTAGAGGCAGGCAGAGAAATTGATATTCAATGCCCCCCACTGAGTATTAGTGCAGCACACTGGTTCTCAAATTGATTGACACCAAAATTAGTATTCTGCAATTTGTAACTATATGTAGGAAGCCAGAGCACTTTGGAGGCATTTGATGGGTTCTCATGCAGTCAGCTTAATTGGTAATGAGATTTACATGTTGTTGTTAGAGCAGCAGAGTGGAGGTTGAAGGGTAACATCCTCCTACCTGATTACTTCCTAAAGAACAGATTGCTTTGTGTAATATGAAGATCGGATTAAACACAGATAGGAATATCTACCATTTTTTACACATATATAACTAGATAAAAATGTTCTAGTAAAGTTTTTCAGTTTAAGAGTTAAATTATTACAGGTATCCCATATAATACTGGCTAAAATAGAATGAATCATTGAACTTCCGTTTATTCATTTCCTTAGATATTATTCATGCTCAAATATATGACAATTAGGTGGCATTTGCAAATAGGCACACCCTGATTGCCCACAGCTATTAAATGTCGTTATTAACAAGACCTAATATACATATCCCATGTGGAATCTCAGTGAGTCTTGAATTTTGTTTTCCTGCTCAAAATCATTTCCACTGGGCTTCCCTGGGGGCGCAGTGGTTGAGAATCTGCCTGCTAATGCAGGGGACACGGGTTCGAGCCCTGGTCTGGGAGGATCCCACATGCCGCAGAGCAACTAGGCCCGTGAGCCACAACTACTGAGCCTGCGCATCTGGAGCCTGTGCTTCTCAAGAAGAGAGGCCGCGATAGTGAGAGTCCCACACACCGCAATGAAGAGTGGCCCCCGCTTGCCGCAACTAGAGAAAGCCCTTGCACAGAAACGAAGACCCAACACAGCAAAAATAAATTAATTAATTAATAAACTCCTACCCCCAACATCTTCTAAAAAAAAAATCATTTCCACTATAAAAGTTAGTTTTAAGAAGTCCAGTTCACAGAGAGTGTCCTTAGGCTCTATAACAGTGCTGTAATTTAAAATACTAATATCACTTATAAATATATTTAAATTCATTTCAACCTTACGATAGCTTGCAAAATAAAAATGGGTACAAACGTTTTGTAACTCCTCCCACTAAGAGGTGGAGTGTAACAAATCTGGACTTGGTTGTCTTACCCGCTTTGTCTAAAAGGACATTAGCAAACATGACAATAACCAAAGGTTTGAAAAGTGTTTGCATGTTGGGGCTTGCCCTGTCTCTTGCTGCTGTTGGAAGCCACTTACAGAAGCCCAGGCTAACCTGCTAGATGCTGGGGACATATGGCTTAGTCACTCCCATCACCCAGCTAAATGCTAGACTTGTGAGTGAGGAATTCCAGGAATTCCAGCCTCTAGTTGATCTTCCAGATGAACATAGGCAGACCAGCAGAACAACCACCAAGCTGAGCCCAGCCCAAAGAATCGAGCAAAAAATCATCAGTTAACAAATAATTGTTGTTTTAGACCACTAAGTTTAGGGTAGGTTTTTTTTTTATGCAACAAAACTAACTGATACAAACCCTTACTCAAATATACGGCTTCAATATATGTCAATACATACATATCCACAGAACTAAAAATTTACCTAAAGACACTGTAAACTGATAGTGTGCATTGCATTAGTTATTTCATTAATTATGACAAAGACTTGTAGGATAAATATATATCATGTATTATGCAATAGCAAGCTACACTCTTGCCTGATTAAATGGTAAGTTAGACTTTCAATTAATACAAAGATTCTATGCCTTTTGGTTCAAAGGGAACCTTGTGTTTCTAGGAATTTTACATAGAAGTTCAAGATATAAGAATAGATGGGTGGCTTCAACTGTGAATTCAAAAAGACAGAGTCATATAATCAACATTCAACTGGTCTTAACAGAAATTTGTACAAGCTAATTTTAAAAAATAGCTTTCATTATTTAGGGAAGCCACTTCACAGGCTAATTGTTTTTTAATCTTCTGATTATTTGTTATACATTATTAGACAGATTTTAGAGTTCTTTTGATCCATGTGACTATCAAATAAGTTCATGTACTTGTTTGTTAAAGCATACGTGCTTAGGTACACATGACCTATGTCAAAATTATATGGTACTGACGTCAACCTAATAACTGTCCACTTTCACCTTGCAGCTACTAATATGGTAACTAATTCCAACAAAATCAACATTTCCTCTGCTTCTCCAATTCTTCTCATAGCAGAGATCCTTTGTGTAGGTTTATTAATCTATTTGATTTCAGGCTGCATCTGTATACAATGAAACAGCACACTGGCATTAAAAAGTCCTTAGCCATTACTAATGACTTGAGCCAAACTAATGAGCCAAACTCATGACTTGTCCCTAATCCTGCCAGCTCCTTCA
Organism: Mesoplodon mirus; assembly: GCF_964341445.2. Classification (NCBI taxonomy): domain Eukaryota; kingdom Metazoa; phylum Chordata; class Mammalia; order Artiodactyla; family Ziphiidae; genus Mesoplodon; species Mesoplodon mirus. The sequence goes on from NC_138980.1 coordinate 78,783,953, forward strand.
ACATTAAAGAGTTGAAAAAAAAAACAAAATCCTGCACATATTGTTCATTTTTACTCCCCAAACTGTCATGTAAAGAGTGGCAATATTTTCCAATGAAGAAAACCAGAAGTTGACTAAAGTAGCTTACTAAGTTGCTTGAGACACATTAAAAATGCACTTCTTTGATATGTCCCACTAAAATGTATTTCAGCACATACACACACACACACACACACACAGTGCAAAGTCCTTTTTTTTTTTTTTGGCTCCCAACAACGGTTTAAAGAAGAGACCAACTACAGGCTTCTATTTACTTTTAACTTTTGTGCATTTGAGATTTGATGTGGTCACAAGTTACCTTTCAGAAACATAAATGAAGAAACAGTTGTGCTGAATGCAAATAAAGGTAATTCTGGTATCATCTGAACTGCTATATAATGCACTGCATTTTTCTCAAACTCAACTTTTCCAGCAGTATGCAAACAAGGCCCAGAATTTTAAGTGATATGTATCTGGTCCTTGGGGGAGGGAGAGGAAGAAACGGTTGGATAGATATTTTCAGGGGCAGACAAGGTACAGAAAAGTGGGTGGGATCTTGGTTTCCTGTTCATAAATTCTTTGAGAAATTTTTGAGCCAAAAGACCCCTGTGAACTCTATGTCCAAGTAATCAATTCTGAACACGTATCTCACATGTGACAACCACACGTGACACACTGTCACAAAACTTCCACCAGTACACTTCTTGGCTAGGCAGATGTCAAGTAAAAGAGGCTGCAGTGAGAATCATTTCGTGATAGTTTTACATACTAAACTGGGCTTAACCTATGTCTCTCATTGTATCTTTGCTTCTAAGGGAATGTCACAAAATCCCTCTCTTAGGGATACATTCTACTAACCTCAGCAAGTTTAATATTTTCTGGTGGCCATTAATAGAGAATAGGGTTTCATATCCATCCACAGCCATCTAACAATTTTAGCACTTCTGACTTGTTCCATTAAGTGGAAAAGACTTCCGTTGACTTAGTGGTTCCTGCCCTGGATGACCCAGAGGCAAGAAGGGTCTCAGGGTGGAAATCTCTCTGCCGATCCTCCTTCTAAATAGTGGACACTGCGGTGAAAACTTTAATAGAACATATCGTTCCAGGGGCAGCTGACCCTCACCTATGAGTGTTGTCCAGGTGGCAGGGACACCACTTGTCACATTTGATGCCATAGAGCCCTTCTGGACACAGGCGCGCCTCACAGCGGTCGCCAGCAAAGCCTGCTTCGCAGAGGCAGGAGCCGCTCACGTGGTAACACTTCCCTCCGTTGACACATTGGCAGGTCTCTGCACAGCGAACTCCATAGGTGCCAACGGGACACTCATCCTGGCACCTGGAGGCGGGAGCGTAAGATGCGTTAGTCAGTGCCTTGTGAAAATAAACAGTTGATTCAGATAGGCTTTGTTATGTTTACAATGATATCCTTTTTGGATTTGACATTTATTTGATAATTGTACCATTACAGATATGAAAAGCATTAAGATACATTATAGTAGTGACAGTAGTACGAACTGTTTAAAGAAATAGCAAAAACAAAAACAAAATTATGAGCTTGGGATGAAAAGCATGTTTTACACCTAGTCCTTGCTAAAGGCATGCACAGCACTTTAGAAGATACCAGGAAAGGGAGAAAATGAACTGCCCTAGTGTGAGTCCCAGCCCATCATTAGGGAATTAAAATATATGCATTCTCTAAAAAAGAATGAAATAATACCATTTGCAGCAACATGGATGGACATAGAGATTATCACATTAAATAAGTCAGACAGAGAAAGAGAAACATCATACACCACTTATATGTGGAATCTAAACAAATGACACAAATGAACTCATTTACAAAATAGAAACAGACTTACAGACATAGAAAACAAACTTATGGTTACCAAAGGGGGTAGTGGGCAGGGGGAGATAAATTAGGAGTTTGGGATTAACAGGTACACACCACTATATACAAAATAGGTAAACAAGGACCTCCTGTATAGCACAGGGAACTATACTCAATATCTTTTAATAACCTAAAATGGAAAAGAATCTGAAAAAAGAATATGTATAATCACATTGCTGTACACCTGAAACTAATACAACATTGTAAATTACCTATCCTCAATTAAAATAAAATAAGATATATGCTTTCCCCATTTCAAAGAGAAAACTTGGTAGCAAACTTGAAATAAAATATTAATTCTCTTGGCTTTCACATTGACATTAATTTTTAATTTCAGCCATGTGTCCGCTCTTTTCAGAGCTGAATGGCAATCATTGCTCCTCATTTAGAAAGTTATATAACTAAATAAACAATTTAGAAAGTTATGTAACTAAATAAACAAAGTCCTCCTTAGATTTGGGAAAGTCTGAACTACTGAAATCAGGTGTCCTCAACTTCAAACTGGGGAACTCCTGCCAGGAGACGGTAAAGATGCTGGGAGTTCTCGAACACAAAATTTTTATTAAATGGGGTTTTGTCCTCTGTTGGGACGAAGGGCTACTAAATAGTAAGAAAAAAAAATTCACTTTATTGTCTTTTAAAAAATGGCCTAACCGTGTGGTCCCGGCATAAGGATCTGCTCTAGGTAAGTTGGATCTGGTGGGAAGCTGAGTTGCTGGAGGGAATTGAGAAGAGAAAATCATCATGGCTCCATGGAACGCAAGACTAGCTCTTGGGCCAGCCAAGTTTCTTTCTGACCAGGCAAGGTGATTTGATGGGACTTTCTGTAGCAGAAGGAGTCCTTTCTGCCAAGGGAGAGGAAGCCGGGGTCTCACCTACCCAGAGCGCCGCCACAAGCAGGGTACCCTCTATGAGTCTCAGCAGCCACCTCCCATGTGGCTCTCAAGTCATGCCAGACCCAGAGTCCATAATGTAGGTCAGCACTGCATTTTTTCAAATGGGTACAGGGCAAGGGCAAGTGCATGATAATGAATCCAAGCAGACTTCAAAGCAACAGCAAAGACGCTGAAAAGCAAACATTTTCCACAAGGCTTTGCATAGTTTTAATGATAGGGTGTGAGGACTAACAATACCAAGGCTGGATGGGATTCTATTTAAGTGCAGAGGATAAATCTTGAGAACACTTTGATATTTTTCTCGTTAGCTCTGGTTCTGGCATGTATTTAGGGAAAAGGGCCTCTTGCAAATTTGGTTTCACAGACTCTAGACACTTTAGGCTTGTCAATGGCAAAGTCTTCAAATCAACCACTCAACAAAGCATTAGAAAAGTTCTGGAGTAATTGAACCAAGTTTATTTAGCAAAAATCAGATGTGTGCTGCAAAGTTACACATGAGTAAACCTATTTTTAGACCAGAGTATTTTTTAAAGGTACTCTATTTTTAACTTGTAAGAAGCTTTACTAAGCCAACCAAGTCACTTAGTTTACTCCTTAAAGATGTAAACTTTGGAGAAAGAAATGCTATAGGACAATCACTGGGCCTCCTCATGGCTCCACTAAAGGCTGGCAAGACAGCTTGGCAACCTGTCTGTCCAGACTTCCTTGCAAGGCAGTACCAGAAAAAAAGAAAAAGTTATGCTCAAGGTAAATAATATCACTAAAAGAAACCCAAATGTTATGCTTTGGACTCCAGGATTTTAACTCAGGAAGAAGCACAGCTCTAAAAGTGGGGAACAGGATAGAAACGTAAAGCATGGAAAAATGTCTGCCACCAAATGACAGGGGAGCAATGTGTCTATTCTATCCTATCTTGGCAGGGACTTCCTTCTCTCTGAGAAAACAAAATCCATAATAGCTGGGCCTGACCCATATTTACCTTTCTAACATATACTTAAACGTACTGAGTTTCTGTTTTAAATGGCAAAAAGCCATTTGAATTTTACTTACTAAAGTAGCCAGTAAAGTTTGGTTTACCCTCCCACTTCTTTTTTGTCAATGTTGTACTTGTAAGAGAATCCTATTAATAATAGTTACGTCTGTTTCCACCTACCACACAAAAATGGTAGGGTATCTTTTTAGAAGTAGGTATTTTCCACCTTAAAAATAAATGCAATCATGAAGTAGCTTACACCCTTCTCATTGGCTGAATTAAAAGTCTTTGTCAAGCAGTCTTATCTCCCTTTTGGGCTCCTTTTTCTAAAAGAAGCATCATTTCCCAACGAATTTTATGCCCTTAATGTTGCTTTTGTGGTCCCATGTGGAATAAGAAAAGTAATCTTAGAAGTCATTAAAAGAGGAAATATTTTCTTAGGAGAGATGGCAGAGAGGCAGATAAAAATATAGCAATAAATATTGGCCATAGTAGAAATATGAAAATGTGAAGTTCCTATTTTATTTTTTTAGATTTTGAATAATACCCTGGAATTGGGAAAAATGGACAAGCATTAAGTAGAGATAGCCTAATAAAACATGACACCAATACCCAAATCAGTGAGGGTCACAGGCTTGTTTGAATATCATCATTTTGATTATCATATTGCATTTCACTGTGAACTTATGGAAAACGAAGTGAGTTAGCACATAAGGGGTGCCAGCTTCCTTTTTCTCCTTTGTCCTTTTGAGCATGGCCCTCCAAGAGTGACCTGAGTAATTGGGCCAAACCATGATTTAGTGTGAAAGAATCACATTCCTCTTTAAACTGGAATCAATAGATCGGCTGCCTACCTTTCAAACATCTAGAACTGCTGCTCTGGGGAAATATAAAGAACACCGGGAAAGAGCCAACTTTTCCACAATCCCAGAAACAGGAAAGAGTTCCTCCACTGAAGGCCAGTTCTGCATCCCCCAATTCCTGTCTCCAATTTTGGACTTCACCTCCTTTGGCCCACATTCTTCTTCACTTTCAGGGTGGTACAGAAGACAGCGTGGCAGAACTATCTCTGGCTTCACCTTAACAGACTCCATAACTGATCCACAGATCTCTCCACTCAGCTAACGCATAAGGAGCACCAATTATGTACATGGACTCATGCTAGGCCATCAAAGGCCCCAGTGCAATGATGCCATGACAACCCATCAGCATTAAGAACACTCTTTTAACCCCTTCAGAAGAATTTTTGTGAGGATCTGAAAGCCATGCTCTCTCCACTCATACTTGGCTGTGCCGCATGAGATTTCCTCACCACGCTGTCCTCTCAACAGTCCCACAAACCCTACAGCCTATTATGGGGGCATCCCATGATCTGCTCTGCCTGCTTACAAGGTGCCCGTTTTGTTTGTTCTGTTTTCTCTCTGTCTGGGAGGGCCATCCCCACATCCTGGGTACGCTCTGGGCCAGCTGCCTGCGGTGGTACCTGTTTCCCTCTGTCCTGACCTCAGTGATCAAGTTTCGCTGACTTCTCAAAACAGGGGAAATGGCAAGTCCCCAGGCCTTTGGGCTGCTTTCCCCACACCTCCTGCCACAGATCGTTCTATAACCACTTATTATTTCCCTTTCATGATGACAAATGTGCTTGTTGTCATTGTGTTCTCTGTGTGTGTGTGTGTCTGCATGTGTTAACTCTTGAACCCAGATAGTGAGAGCAGAATTGAAAACAGGAGTCATGTCATCAGTTCATCAGAAAAACAAGTTATAAAAACAAGTCAAGAAGCAAGTTCCCTCTTCACTTTCCTTCTCTTTCTCTAGCTCTTTGCCAGCTTTGCCTCAAATCTAAAACTCGCCTGAAAATTAGCTGTTGTCCCCTTTCCCTGTATTCTAAATAAGATGAGTATAAGCCGGCCCCTGTGTTTGTTGATTTTGTGTTTCCTTGAATTTGAGACTTAAATCCCTACAGGGCAAGAAAACCATTATATTTAAATTTTTAGGGTCCAAAAATATTACACAGAACTATTATTTAGGGTTCTGCTTGGTCCCATGCCTCTCCTTTCCTGACTCGTCTTTCTATATTAAGATGTTAATGCCACATGGATCCAGAACTCATCTAACAACATCATTTTCCAAAATACAATCATAAACCAGGATGTAGGGCACAAAAACTTTCTGAGTAACCCAATTACATGTTGTAAAAACCATGTGCTAAAGGTGTCAATAATTCATAACATCAAAAAACTAAGGAAAATATGTAGTTATATTAACAAAAGATGAAAAAGTCTTTAATGAAATTAAACAGATACTACCAACAAAAGTTCCTAATAAAAATAGGAATTAAAAAAACAAACAAACAGGGCTTCCCTGGTGGAGCAGTGGTTGAGAGTCTGCCTGCCAATGCAGGGGATACGGGTTCGAGCCCTGGTCTGGGAAGATCCCACATGCTGCGGAGCAACTAGGCCCGTGAGCCAAAACTACTGAGCCTGCGTGTCTGGAGCGTGTGCTCTGCAACAAGAGAGGCCACGACAGTGAGAGGCCTGCGCACCGTGATGAAGAGTGGCCCCCACTTGCCGCAACTAGAGAAAGCCCTTGCACAGAAACGAAGACCCAACACAGCCAAAAATAAAATTAATTAATTAAAAAAAAAAAAAAAAAAAACTACTCAAGGGGACTTCCCTGGTGGTCCAGTGGGTAAGACTTCACCTTCCAATGCAGGGTGTGCGGGTTCGATCCCTGGTCGGGGAGCTAAGATCCCACATGCCTCGCGGCCAAAAAACCAAAACATAAAACAGAAGCAACATTGTAACAAGTGCAATAAAGATTTTAAAAATGGTCCACATAAAAAAAAAATCTTAAAAAAAAAACTACTGAAGCATGAAAAAGATAGTAACAAACATGAAACTATACTGGAGCCATTTCCAATAAAATTAGAAAGAAGACAGGAATTCCCACTATTACCTCTAATTGTCAACATTCATTCAGAGGTTTAAATTAATGCAACAACTCAAGAAAATGAAATAATCATTACAAATCTTGAAAAGAAGAGCCTAACTTGTCTTTATTTGTAGATGATAAAATAACCATAGTATTTGCTAAAAATAACATGAGAATTAACTAAGAAGTTTGGTAGAGTGGCTAAATAAAAAAATATTCAGGGCTTCCCTGGTGGCGCAGTGGTTGATGGTCTGCCTGCCGATGCAGGGGACATGGGTTCGTGCCCCGGTCCGGGAAGATCCCACGTGCCACGGAGTGGCTGGGCCCGTGAGCCATGGCCACTGAGCCTGTGCGTCCGGAGCCTGTGCTCTACAACAGGAGAGGCCACAGAGGTGAGAGGCCCGCGTACCACAAAAAAAAGAAAAAAAAAAAATTCAAAGGCAAGTTCTTCTTTATCCAGAAATATCCAATTAAAAACTTAAATGGGATTTTTCAAAAATTACAAAATACTTATAAAAAAATTTAATAAGGAAGTGCAGAGTCTAAGTGTGTGTGTGGGGGGGAAACACCCTACAGTATCTTATTAAAAGTCATAAAATTAGACCAGAATTTGAGAAAGAAAAAAATTAGAGAGGAAGGTTAAAGGAATTCTTAATTCACAGATATCACCAAAAAAAATGATACCTAGTATCTATATAGTTTCTAGACATCACTCAAATTAATAATCGCTAGTATTTATACAGCTCATAGAAATCATTCCTCTACAATAATAGCTAATATCTGCAAGTTTCAGCACTGTTCTAAATGCTTTAATGTACTCATTTAATCCTTATAACAACCCTAGAGGAAAGTACAGTTATTTATTTGAACATTATAGATTAGGATGTTTCCAAGGACACAGGTTCCAAAACCTTTGCTTTGGCTATTATACTCTTCTGCCTCTCAAGCCTCTTTCTCTAATTTTACACACACATCTAGCAAGCTTGGTTATCAAGTCTTCCAGAATGCAACAGATTAAAGAGCTAATTAGAAGCTGTAAAAGCACTCTGGGTAACACTTTACCACCTAACACAAAAAAGGACAAGCAGTGGGTGTAAAAACCATGCACCACACGAGCATCACGTGGGACCAGAGAGCCCCGTGAGTCCCACAGGGTCTTACTCTATCAGCACTGCACAATGAAACAACTGCTATTCTTCTTTTTTTTTTTTAACATCTTTATTGGAGTATAATTGCTTAACAATGGTGTGTTAGTTTCTGCGGTACAACAAAGTGAATCAGCTATATGTATACATATATCCCCATATCCCCTCCCTCTTGCATCTCCCTCCCACCCTCCCTATCCCACCCCTCTAGGTGGTCACAAAGCACCGAGCTGATCTCCCTGTGTTATGTGGTTGCTTCCCACTAGCTATCTATTTTACGTTTGGTAGTGTATATATGTCAATGTCACTCTCTCACTTCGTCCCACCTCCTAGAGAAATGGAAATAAAAACAAAAATAAACAAATGGGACCTAATGAAACTTAAAAGCTTTTGCACAGCAAAGGAAACCATAAGCAAGACGAAAAGACAACTCTCAGAATGGGAGAAAATATTTGCAAACGAAGCAACTGACAAAGGATTAATCTCCAAAATACACAGCAGCTCATGCAGTTCAATATCAAATACACTGCAGCTCATGCAGTTCAATATCAAAGAAAACAAACGACTGCTATTCTTAAGAGCACACAGCATCATAAGAAGGTAACTTTATGCCTGACATACTTTTTAAAGATACCTAAGTACACATCCCATTTTAAAATAAATCTATCGAAAAATCTTTAAAAAGTAAAAAGTATTGGTGCTTGAAGTGGCTGTCCTAAACACTTAACTGTATAGAACTCATCCATCATGGGTTCTGATATTTTATTATTTTTTAAAAATAAAATATAATATGTTCAATTCACCTTTGCTGTATCTTCAATTCACCATTGCTGTCTATGATCCAGTTTCTATGCACTGAGTTGGGAAGGAATCTGTCAAACACACTGATACCTTACAGATGCTTCTTGGATGATTACAGAATAGTCACAGACAAATGGTAGTAAACGTGTTCCCTGGACCCTCCAAGCTCTCCTTTCACACCGTTACAAACAGTCAGAGAAGCACAAGGATGTCCCTTACCGTTCCCCTGTGTATCCAGGACTACAGTGACATTGGCCCGTGGTGGCATCACACGTCCCTCCATTATGGCACTGACATTCTTGTGAACAGTTCTTTCCAAAGCGTCCCTCGGGGCAAGGCTGACCACACACTGTGCCCTGCATTCAAAGAGACTTGGGAAATTAGATGGGCCTCCAGCCAGGGAAGGGCCAAAGGAGAAGGGAGAAAAGAGGGGAAACAAAAAGGGAAGAGGGATATAGGAACAGGGCTGCAAGATTAGATAAAGGAGATTTTAGAACACATACACTCTGTTCATCATCTCGAAAGTGTTAGAAATTCTAAATTGACTTATTTGCTTAGTAAGCCTAAATCTCAAGATATACTCATAGGTGGCAGAATAGTAATCTTAAGAAATACCTATATTAAAAAAATTAAGTTACATCAAATTATTATGGAAAACTAAGGAATTTACAAATCCTCCTAAGTGTTCTTCCTTCTGTCTTACATGTACAGTAAGTCAACAATACTTATTGAGCATCCATTACATAAATGACATCTGGCCCAAATGGAATATCCAAATGCTTCACCATATGTTCTAGAGAAAACACACTTTATCATTGGTTTTATTTCTTATAAGGAAGCATAAGAAAAGACTGACATTTTTTGTACCTGAATTAATGATAACATTGCCTAAGAAATACTTCAGCAGAAATAAACCTAGACATTTTATTTCAGAAGAAAATACACTTTTATTTTCAGCAGGTTCAACAAACATTGTTGGGCCAAGATCAATAGGAAAGCCTATTTCCTGGGGAGAAAAATCTAGAGAGTAACTTGGACACATCTCCTCACCCTAGAGGCTGTCTGTCTTGTCAGACACTGTCATATTTATTCCAGTACTATGTGGAAAAGCATAAGATACTTTGCCAATAAGTCAATGAAATATTCTACTATTTTCTACTTCACTCGTCTACGTAACTTGGGCTTGTAGCTTATCATCTATTTACTGGAGTTACTGTTTCAGCAAACAACATATCCCAAGTAACAGGAATTTTTACAATGTTTTTAAATGTTGAAAGCTGTTGCTTTGTCCTCCTTCTCTATAAAAAAGACAGACTGTGGGCACTCTGATATTGGAGACTAGCAAACACCAGATGGTTTTGTAAATGTTTATTCAGGGTAGTGTAAGAAAATACATTTCCTCTAACTCCTGGCTATCTACAAAGGCAGTTGGTGTGCTAATTAAGTCTCCTCTGGTGGTTTCTAGTTATCTACCAATGAGGAAAGTTTTTCCAGAATCTTGGAACTGAAAAACCCTTTGAGAGGTGATTCAAATCAATACTTAACTGAGAATCATCTATGTGCCAGGCATTGTGCTAAGCTCTGAGAATCAAAGATAAAGTCACAACCTTTAATTAGCTCACAACATGGTGAGGGGGAAAGATGTAAAAATAGCTCTGGCCCCTCCATTCTAGCACAACGTATTAACATGACTAAAGTAATAACACGCCTAGGGTCAATCCATGATAAGCAGGGGTTCTAGTGAAAATTCTCACTCTCTCAGGGACTAACTACTCACATTTTGTAATGGTCCCACATAAGCTTCAGAGATGCTGTTGAAATATTGTTTATAAATAAGGATTAATGTCCTACTTAAAGCTATTTGCTCACATCATTCCTATTAGTTGAAATACATACATGTGTATGTGTGATAGGAATATATATTCATCATGAAAAGTACCTAGGATGACTGCACAAAGAAATTGTTGTAAAGAGAAGTGTGAGTTGGAAGCTCAGCTATGCACATAAAAAAATGACCTGAAACATTCAGTAAGAAACATTTATCAAGGTAGGGGCCCCAGAGTATTAGGGAGGCTCCATTGGGCTGATGGAGAGGGCCATCTGCCCACCTACTGGGACTCACGGTCCAAACTTGTGGTTACCACTATCCCACATCATGACCCCCCTGACCCAGAAGAAGAACAAAGCTTCAATCTCAAGATGAGGCAACTCTACAGACAATGTCTACACAAAAATCCTAGGAGTAACATGCCTATAGCTCCTCATCCAAAGAACACAGAGCTCCCTGGACACTCTGCTATCCCAGCAAAATCCATCCCTTGCCAAGGACCAAGCAATGACCAGTGTTGGCAAAAGGTTGAATATAAGAAATAAAAGAAGAGAAGGAGTCAAAGATAATTCAGCATTTCTACCTTGGGCAACTAAAAAAGAAGTGTTGGTTTTAATGGGATAAAAAAGGTAAAAAAGGAATTGCGGTGCAACAAAGGATTAGGGGTACAACAAATTTGGTTCTATGACCACTGACTTTGATGGGCCTGCTTCCAGCTCAGTAGTACTTCAATAGCTCCCCTGTTCACCTCACCATGAGGCATCAATAAAAAGCCCCCTTGCACTGACTCCATTGCTTCAGAGTTTCCCCAGGCTCTGCTTCTTTGTCTTGCCCACTTACCATTTCCAGCTCTTGCCTTGGTTCTGATATTTCTTTTCCACTTCTCCCAGTGGTCTTAACATCTTGAACTCAACCTTACTTCCCGTGATTCTCACCAGGAAGTGGACTCCAGGTCTCCTTTGCTCCATGCCTACAACAAGGGCAATCCCAAACCAGTCCCATCCCATGTCTGGCTCCTAAGGCAGACATATCAAATACACATCTGTGGTCAAGTGAGGGAAAGTCAAGGTTTGGGAAGATCAGCAGATGATTGTTAAAGCCATGAATCCTAATGAGCTTTCTAGAAAAAATTTATAGTGACAAAAGAGAAAGGTAAGACTGGAACCAAGGAAATACTATAAGAAAGCAGTGTGTAAAAGAAGGGGGATTAGGAAAAGAGATTTTTAGTAAGAGAGGTAGGACAGAGGATTATCAAAAAGTGGAGGGAAAAGAGATTAGGAAAGGGAGGCGGATGAGCAACAGAGTCAAAAGCTTTGGAGAAGTGAAGCAGAATGAGAAGAGAGGAGTTGTTACTGGATTTGGCAATTAAGTCACTTGAACCCCTGCAAGAACAGCTTCACTACAGTTCATGGAGATGGAAGGTAATCATGAAGTAAATTGTTCTTTTATTTTCTGTATGTTAACGAAGGAAATAGACATTGGTCATTCACTCTTCTGCCTTCAAGCAGACTTATACACAAACCAACTCAGAGAAATACGAACCAATGTTATTTCCTGATTTCAGAGTAATCTACTTAGTAAACCAGCTTTGACATTTTTTATTCCACATAACATTAAACCTGTGAGACACTACATAAAGAGTAATGAGAAGGCCACGCACCACAACGAAGAGTAGCCCCCACTCGCCGCAAGTAGCAAAAACCCACACACAGCAACAAAGACCCAACGCAGCCAAAAAGAGTGAATAAATAAATAATAAAAATAAATTAATTATAAAAAAAAAGACAGAGTATCACAGTCAAAGTTTGGGAAGTGTTGTGAGATATAGCTTCCTCTTAAAGTAACATACTAAAACCTCTGAGAAGTTCTGCAATACTTGGAAAACTTGGCTTTCCTCAATGTGTCTCCAGATTCATAAGACCAAATAACTTTCTCACATAACACTTAACCTGTTGAGAATAATGTTCCCAAAGAATAATAATGATCCATAGAGCATAATTATGAAAATGCTTACTTAAATAGTTGCAGGGTTTGACAGTCCTTGCTGTCATGTGTAAGGCAAGATATTTCCCTTTTATGTCCTGAGGGGAAATGCAGGACAGATGGCCTACTATCTTTTCCATGAGGACCCTTAGTATACTTCAAGTTCAGGATTTAATCACCTTCTGCCTTCTCTGGACTGAAAAATTCCAGCTTTGAAATGGTCAGGTATTTCCAATTTTGGAATCTTTAACCATCAATGTAACTTTCTTTTGTACCAAAGTCCTCCACATGCGTTTTCACTTGAGTATCCTGGAACAGGGTGTTTTGGGAGGGTGGAAGTGAGCTTACCAGCCAGCCAGAAGGACACGAACATTCTCCAGTGACGTGATGACATACACCTCCATTTTGACAGGGGCATCTCTGCTCACACTGTGGCCCGTGCTTGCCAGGGGGACAAAGATCCTCACAGCTGAGGGATTAACATGTGACAAAGGACACCATGATTTACCCAACCACACAACCCTTAGGTTCACAGACACAGCAGCACCCACGGCCCCAAAATAGACCAGATTTCTCTGTCCAGTATTGTTCATTTCATTAACATCAAGGGCATCAATCATATTGGATGGAAGGGTCTTTCAGGGGTCACCTAGTCCTTCCCTTTGTTTGGGGATATCTTCTGAGTGATTAGCTTTTTTTGATTGTGGGGGTGGGGGACGATGCTAGGCTTGTGGGATCTTAGTTCCCTGACCAGGGATTGAACACAGGCCCTCGGCAGTAAGAGCATGGAGTCCTAACCACTGGACCACCATGGAATTCCCATGTTTTGGGATATTTTCTAATGAAACCATTTCAATTTGAGGAGAATCTGTCCTATAAGGGAGCACCAAGGATGACTCTCGTGGGTCACACGCTCCCTGGTGACAGGAACTTTCCATGCAACTTTTATAAAGCTCATGGGTTACACTGGAAGTCTATTTGGTGTGTTTGTTCTAACCTCAGAGGAGACTGAAACATCTACACATCACCCCATTAGTGTACAAAATCTTCATAATCAATTTTCAGCGTTCTCTTCTTCAGAATGACAAGCCCCCACCCCATATTGTATGAATACACCTTCTTCCCTGAGCCTTTAATTGTCTTTTTTACTCTCCTGTAAAATTGATGCAAGCTTCCCAAAGCCCTATTCAACTGTGGCCTTGATAAAAACCCATAAAAGCAATATTAACAATTAAAGAGTCTGAGATGATCATCCATTCTTCTGAAAATCAGGGCTTTCTTGGCTAATGCAATTTTTTCCTTAGCTCTACTTGTATAGCCCTAACATTGTCAGCAGGAAGTATTTACCTAGTCAGCCACATTTTTTTCAAATTCTAATTTTGTGACTTACAAGTGTAATTTTCTCATTAAGGGAAGAAAATTTTTTTATCTCCTACTTTTTTTTTTTTGCAAATTCTGCCTCTTAGTCTGTTTGCTAATACAAGAAAACTGAAGAATGCCCTTTCCACAAAATAAAGTTGTAGAGATTAAGTAACTGCTTTAGTGTTCTCCAGAAAGAATTAAACTATCTGTGTGCACATATCCTGCACAGATGTGATATATGTACTTTCATATTCACAAAGCAACATACATATCTATGGGCATTAAATAACCCAGCTAACCTTTCATCATGGACTATTTCTGACATCTTTCGCCTTCCTTCTTCTCTAAGGCACTGAACCCACCCAGCTTTATCCAGCTAATTAACAGAGCAGAACAACGTAGATCATTAACAGCCGGCAGTGTAAAATGAATGCAATTGAGGGAGTATCAAAGTCGAACCCAAATCTGCCCCAACAACCCCAAATATTGCCATTCAGCACAGCATCCTGGCCCTCTCTGCCTCTGCTCTGCCAAAAGAAGGCATGGAAGCTGGCTCTGAGGCTCTGGCTGGGCTCTGATGCTCTATAGCAAACAGCAGGAGCACCTAGTGGCCATCACTGCTCATCTCCACATCTGGGCCTGGGGTCCTATTCCCTCAGTAACTCTTCAGGCAGCAATAGAGAGAGAAGTGCAGGAATATACCAGCAGCATGAACAGAGAGGGTGGGTGGGCTCTGCTATGCTGCTCAGCAGCAAGTCACTTACAAGGCTCCAGTGTAGCCGGGTGGGCAGCGGCACTCCCCCGTGACGTGATCGCAGGTAGCTCCGTTCTGGCACTGGCATCTCTGGTGACAGTCGTTACCATATGTGCCCTGCTCACAGCGCTCCTCGCAGCGCCAGCCCCGGAAGCCCGCAGCGCAGTGGCAAGCCCCCGTGATGGGGTTGCACAGAGCCCCGTTTTTGCACTGGCACCGGCTGCTGCAGTGAGGCCCCCAATGATCACCGTCGCAGGCTGAGGTTGGGGAAAGAAACAGTGGAGGGCATCAGAGTACAGGTGTGGGTAATGGCAAGCTCTTTAGAAGCAGCTTTCCTCTCCCTTTGGAGAGAAAGTGGCTAGATGATCCCTTCATCACCATTCCTCAACCGAGCAGCAGGGCTCGGGCACACATCCATGGCAATATTTCACTGGTGCTCTGCAGTGGACCACTTCCTATCACTCCGCTGCTAAAGCATGGCTATACTGTTCAACTCCATGCCTGTGCTCAGCCTGTTCCCTGCACCTGGAATGTTGCGTTTGATGTGGCCGGAGTCATTGGCTAGGGGAGGGTGTGAGCAGCTGTAGGGAGAGAGGAGGCTGGCTAGGCAGGTGGGAATGGTCAGCTTATGCAGGGGTTTTTATGCACACCAAGAAGTTTGGATTGCATCTGGTGGACAAGGGATTGGTAGTAAAGGATTTTAAGCACTCAGGGACAATGGAGATTTGCCTTCTAGTAAGATGAGCTGGCTACAGCATGAGGAGGGCAGGAAGGAGCTGACAAGGAGAGGCAGGAGTTGGGGCAAGAAGCATAGTACTCAGAAGATCAGTGAGGGAGCCTCGCCTCAGGCAATGATGAGAGGCACAGAGAGGCGACCCACAGGCAGTCCACTGAGGAGTGGGCTGGCCTTGCTACAGGTATGCACCGAGCTCTCGAAAAGGAAACTGCTGCTGTGCTTTCAAAGTAATCAATCAAAATACATGTGATTGGGAGATAATCAGAAAAGGTAGGAAAAAAATTGACTAAATGTTTAACGTCACTGACTTGAAAATACAACAAACCTGAAACTGATGTGGACAGCAAATAAAAAGATAAGAGGTACATGAAACCAGGTAATACAAAGGCAGAAAAAAGCATTTAAAAGATATATTTTGCTTTTAACAGCTTTATTGGGGCATAATTGCTTTACAATTGTGTGTTAGTTTCTGCTTTATAACAAAGTGAATCAGCTATACATATACATATATCCCCATATCTCCTCCCTCTTGCATCTCCTTCCCACCCTCCCTATCCCACCCTTCTAGGTGGTCACAAAGCACTGAGCTGATCTCCCTGTGCTATGCGGCTGCTTCCCACTAGCTATCTATTTTACATTTGGTAGTGTATATATGTCCATGCCACTCTCTCACTTCATCTCAGCTTACCCTTCCCCCTCCCCGTGTCCTCAAGTCCATTCTCTATGTCTGTGTCTTTATTCCTGTCCTGCCCCAGGTTCTTCAGAACCGCTTTTTTTTTTTTTTTAGATTCCATATATGTGTTAGCATATGGTATTGGTTTTTCTCTTTCTGACTTACTTCACTCTGTATGACAGACTCTAGGTCCATCCACCTCACTACAAATAATTCAATTTTGCTTCTTTTTATGGCTGAGTAACATTCCACTGTATATATGTACAATATCTTCTTTATCCATTCATCTGTCGATGGACACTTAGGTTGCTTCCAGGCCCTGGCTATTGTAAATAGAACTACAATGAACATTGTGGTACATGACTCTTTCTGAATTATGGTTTTCTCAGGGTATATGCCCAGTAGTGGGATTGCTGGGTCGTATGGTAGTTCTATTTTTAGTTTGTTAAGGAACCTCCATACTGTTCTCCATAGTGGCTGTATCAATTTACATTCCTACCAACAGTGCAAGAGGGTTCCCTTTTCTCCAGACCCTCTCCAGCATTTAATGTTTGTAGAGTTTTTTGATGATGGCCATTCTGACTGGTGTGAGGTGATATCTCATTGTAGTTTTGATCTGTGTTTCTCTAATGATTAGTGATGTTGAGCATCCTTTCACGTGTTTGTTGGCAATCAATCTGTATATCTTCCTTGGGGAAATGTCTATTTAGGCCTTTTGCCCATTTTTGGATTGGGTTGTGTGTTTTTTTGATATTGAGCTCCATGAGCTGCTTGTAAATTTTGGAGATTAATCCTTTGTCAGTTGCTACATTTGCAAATATTTTCTCCCATTCTGAGGGTTGTCTTTTCGTCTTGTTTATGGTTTCCTTTGCTGTGCAAAGCTTTTAAGTTTCATTAGGTCCCATTTGTTTGTTTTTATTTTTATTTCCATTTCTCTAGGAGGTGTGTCTAAAAGGATCTTGATGTGATTTATGTCATAGACTGTTCTGCCTATGTTTTCCTCTAAGAGTTTGGTAGTGTCTGGCCTTACATTTAGGTCTTTAATGCATTTTGAGTTTATTTTTGTGTGTGGTGTTAGGGAGTGTTCTAATTTCATTCTTTTACATGTGGCCGAACAGTTTTCCCAACACCACTTATTGAAGAGGCTGTCTTTTCTCCACTGTATATTCTTGCCTCCTTTATCAAAAATAAGGTGACCATATGTGCGTGGGTTTATCTCTGGGCTTTCTATCCTGTTCCATTGATCTATATGTCTGTTTTTGGGCCAGTACCATACTGTTTTGATTACTGTAGCTTTGTAGTATAGTCTGAAGTCCGGGAGCCTGATTCCTCCAGCTCCATTTTTCTTTCTCAAGATTGCTTTAGCTATTCGGGGTCTTTTTTGTTTCCATACAAATTGTGAAATTTTTTGTTCTAGTTCTGAGAAAAATGCCAGTGGTAGTTTGATAGGGATTGCATTGAATCTGTAGATTGCTTTGGGTAGCATAGTCATTTTCACAATGTTGATTCTTCCAATCCAAGAACATAGTATATCTCTCCATCTGTTTGTATCATTTTAAATTTCTTACATCAGTGTCTTATAGTTTTCTGCATTCAGGTCTTTTGTCTCCTTAGGTAGGTTTATTCCTAGGTATTATTCTTTTTGTTGCAGTGGTAAATGGGAGTGTTTCCTTAATTTCACTCTCAGATTTTTCATCATTAGTGTATAGGAATGCAAGAGACTTCTGTGCATTAATTTTGTATCCTGCTACTTTACCAGATTCATTGATTAGCTCTAGTAGTTTTCTGGTAGCATCTTTGGGATTCTCTATGTATAGTATCATATCATCTGCAAAGAGTGACAGCTTTACTTCTTCTTTTCTGATTTGGATTCCTTTTATTTCTTCTTCTTCTCTGATTGCTGTGGCTAAAACTTACAAAACTATGTTGAATAATAGTGGTGAGAGTGGACAACCTTGTCTTGTTCCTGATCTTAGAGGAAATGGTTTCAGTTTTTCACCATTGAGAATGATGTTGGCTGTGGGTTTGTCACATATGGCCTTTATTATGTTGAGTTAAGTTCCTCTATGCCTACTTTCTGCAGGGTTTTTATCATAAATGGGTGTTGAATTTTGTCAAAAGCTTTTCCTGCATCTATTGAGATGACCATATGGTTTTTATTCTTCAATTTGTTAATATGGTGTATCACATTGATTGATTTGCATATATTGAAGAATCCTTGCATTCCTGGGATAAACCCCACTTGATCATGGTGTATGATCCTTTTAATGTGCTGTTGGATTCTGTTTGCTAGTATTTTGTTGAGGATTTTTGCATCTATGTTCATCAGTGATATTGGCCTGTAGTTTTCTTTCTTTTTGACATCTTTGTCTGGTTTTGGTATCAGGGTGATGGTGGCCTCGTAGAATGAGTTTGGGAGTGTTCCTCCCTCTGCTATATTTTGGAAGAGTTTGAGAAGGATAGGTATTAGCTCTTCTCTAAATGTTTGACAGAATTCACCTATGAAGCCATCTGGTCCTGGGCTAAAAGTCAGATTTTCAAATGCAGTTCCAAAGGAAAGGAAGAATGGCCATGATTCAAGTCAATGAGCAGGAAAAAGAGAGCAGTGAAGAAAAAATCCTCAATCGCAAACATTCTAAAATTTATGAAGGGTGACAATAAGCAAAGCCTACTCTCAATATGCATTGCCTAGGCAGCGGTGCATTTATTAATTAGATGCTATAAAAATCACTAGGGAGGAAGCACCCTGCCTAGAGCTCTTAGGATAAATTGCTTTTATGATAAAAAAAAAAGTTTCATTTCATAAAAATTTTATAACATCAACAGATCTGGAATAAACTATTGAAAAAAACAAAACTAGGCACACAGCAAACAACTTATTAGACTATTAGATATGCAGGATTTATCTTATATTATTAGAACCTACCTTTCATTTCATAATTTCAGAAGGTTTAAATGAATAATTCTGTTTTTAATCAGTATGGCTTTGGTCTCATTAGCACTTTAATAAACATACTTTCACACAATTAAAAGCAGTGGAAGAGAATTATCGAACCTAAAGCAGATAAGAAAGCAATTACCGAAGAACTCACAATATTCTTTCACAAAATAAGATTAAGTGGTAGTTCCAAGATGAGATTTCAGCCTAATTGTTATTCATATGAGTAGTTTCTTTTATTGCCTATGGATATGGACAAAGTTGTGGGTTTTTTTCAATTATAATTCTTTCAATCTAAGATTTATTCTTAAAAAAAAAAATTACATGGTATGTTCCTTTAAGCCGTCTCAGTTATCCCAGTTGGAGAAGAATCTGTCCTGTTTTGAAGGTCCCCCAAGGTAAATTACATAGTCCTTTGTAACTTGTTCCCTGGTTCATCAATCCTAAGAGTACGGAAAATCTTCATTACATGTAAGCCAAACCCATGATCCTATAACTTGATCCGCCCCCCCTCTTAACAGTATAGTCAACCCTGTACATCACTGTTCTCTATATTGTAAATGATTTTATTCCTTAAACATGAATACATCCTTGACACTGCTCTTTGCTATACTAAATACTACAACCTCAATACTTTTATGTACTTTTAAAAAGTTTATTCAATTTCACTCATTTTCTTTGCTGAATCCTCTCCAGAATGTCCACATTCCTCTCAACTTCCGGGAGCCTCAGATGCTAAATTAAAGATCCATTTTTCCTTATATATAATGGGGGATTAATTGATTGACACAGAAAAACAATGTAGGTAATAAAATTACCTTGATAAGGATATCAAGGTCATGTCAAAAGCATTAAAAAAAAATCACGATGACTTAAGAGTTCTTTTCCCTCACCGTGATATTGGGGTAAGAGTGGGCCGGAGCACATATATTTTATAGAGTATATTTTACAACAAGAGGAGAGTGGTAGGAAGAATTCAAGTATTGAGGGGATAGAACTGATCTCTCCTCTCCTTCATAACCCATTTGTTTGTACATCCCATTCAACAGCTTCTCTCCCAGCAGAGCAGTCAGGCAGAGACCAGTTCTATTTTCTTGGGATTAGATAAAAACAGAAACAAAATAACCCTTAAGATATCTCCTCATGGTAGAAACAAGTTTATAGCAGACATTGATAACTATCAGCATTAAAGAAAGGGTTTCGGGATTTTAAAGAAATATTATCGTGCCGACATGGTTAATTTCCCGCCTATATCTAAGCACTGTGGCATGCTTTGAAGTGACAGCTTCTCCCCTTGGGGTTGTATTTCTCTAAAAAGCCACTGATACATGGGCCTCACAATGTGAATACTAAGCACCAACATGGACTCTACTGGGAAGAAAATCCACATACAGAAGTCTACAGACAAATAGACAGGAAGTAGGACAAGCAAGATACAGAAGCCTGGCTTGAATGTAGCCATCAATGTGACTTCCTTTCCTTTCTTCATTTGTCATATTTAACTGCTTCAACATATCCACTTTTAAATGTATACTAGTGAGTTACACAGTTTATCACACAAAAGCCAGCTTTCTTTCCTGATCACTACAAATACAAGAGTATGTTGACTGTCTAGTACAAGAGGGAGAATTTGTTCCTTATGTTTAGTGCCAAGCTTGGCCAATTATCCTGAATTCAAGTACTGTATTTAGAAAGACAGTTTGGAGAGAGTCTGAACTCAAATCATCTGACATCTTTTAGTTAACACCTCACTCAAATTTCAAGGGGCAAGTATTTCACTCCTCAAGAAAAAGGGACTGGGTTGGTTACTACCACAGACAACTTTTAAAAAATATATAATATGTATAACTGAATCACTGTGCTGTACAGCAGAAATTAACACAACATTGTAAATCAACTATACTTCAATAAAATAAATTTTTTTAAATGTAGTTAACATGGAAATAACTTGAATATCCTAATAGGAAAAGGTAAATGAACAAAATTTTGTTTCAGATTAAATTGAAAAGAACCCAGATGCTAATAAGGAAGCGATGCCTCCTTTTCAGCTTCTGGTTTCAGTTCTTATTGTGTGAACAGCTAGAAATGGGCTATCAGATGCCATGTGCCCAGAATCATGCAGATGTTTCAGGAGACAGCTTAACGAGGGTCTCAGCACAGACAGCTTGCTCTAAGAAGCTCTCATAATAAGTTGGAAATAAAAGGGATTTTAAACTACTCTGTAATGTTAGGAGTATACAGGCCATGCTACAGCTCTTAGGGATAGCTTAGCAGAGCACTGGCTCCTCTCAAGACAATGGACTCACTCTGGAGCTCTAATGGCTGTAACTTCCAATGACATCTGTAACCACAGGTTATGTTTAGGGGCTAGGGGTTGAAATTCACTCAAGTGATATCTCTTAAGTACCTGCCTTGTGCCAGCCATGGTACCAGGCCTTGACTTCAAACAAGAACAATAAAGCTCATGCTTCTACAAGTTTATAGTTTAATGGCAAGGTGTCAAGTTACTAGGCAAGAGAATAACCTGTGACAGGTAGTGAGGTAAGGATATGGACTGGGTACAACGGAAAGCACAGGGATGACACTTAACCAATGTTGGTGAGTCGGGAAAGCCTTCCCTGACAAAATGATGTCTAAGCGAAGACCTAAAGGCAGAGGGTGCCATATTTAGGTAAAGGGCAGAGGATTTGTACATGGGAGAAAGGGGAACTGCAAGGAGAGGGAGGTTGCAGGGGGGGTTACATTCAGAAAGATCATGCAGTGGCCAAAAGCCTTTTACATGACAAACATCCATGAATGCCCTCTTGGGCTTCTGCACTATTGTATCATGGCCACTGTCATCTTTCTTAGCTGTGTGCACAACAAAAAGAAGTATAGAAATAAGCAGAGAAGAAGAGATATTAGACATGTCCTCTCCCTCCATCAGTCCTCCCCAGCCTGCCAAGCTCAGCTCAGAAACCTCTGTGCTTCAGGTACATTTTACAACCCAATCTGAGATGCTCTCTGAAAAAGGCAATACATATTTTCCATGACATTCACTTTGCACTTAGATCACAGTTTTTATATATGTTTGCATTGTCTCATATCTCTCAAATAAAATTGAATTTCATAGGTGTTAAGACACACGGACACCCTTCTAGATCTTAGCAGTTATCAACAGAAGGTTTCATACAATCATGTCCTGGCAGTCACCTGGCTGACAATGATGGTGAGAAGCATTCTTATTCAGAGATATTAAGCTGTGAAAAACTGTGCAACTGAGTCATGAAGTAGTGTAATAATAATGATGAGAATGATACTTACAGTGAGGAAGATTATCTCTCCCTTTTTTGGGAAAATCAGCATTCTTATGCACTATTATGGGATAGCAGATACCACATCTAGTTTAGAGATTAGTCTGGGAAAGTGTATCAAAAGCCCTTTACTCGGGCTTCCCTGGTGGCGCAGTGGTTGAGAGTCCGCCTGCCGATGCAGGGGACGCGGGTTCGTGCCCCGGTCCGGGAAGATCCCACATGCCGCGGAGCGGCTGGGCCCGTGAGCCATGGCCGCTGAGCCTGCGCGTCTGGAGCCTGTGCTCCGCAATGGGAGAGGCCCGCGTACCGCAAAAAAAAAAAAAAAAAAAAAGCCCTTTACTCATAAATTCCTCTTTGGGGATTTTTCCAAAAGAAACAAACATAAGTGTGTAAAGACAATTAGTAATACTTACATTGTGCCCACAGACGTTGTTCTAAGCACCTGAAATAGATGAATGACCACAGGGTCCCTATGAAGCAGGGACTACAGTTACCCCTATTTTATAGAAGAAGAAACAGATCCAGGTGACGTGCTTAAAGTTACACAGGCAAAAAGGGGTGAAGAACAGACCTCCCGTCTTCAGTTTGGATTCTAAACCACTCTCTTCTACCCCCTCCCAAGCTTTAAGGATGCTTATCCCAGAACTGGTTATAACAACAAAAAAATTAGAAACAACCTAATTTTCTAGCAATAAAGGACTGGTGAAAAAAATTTTGGTATAATCATACAATGGAATACCATGCATCAATTAAAAGTGATATTACTGAAGAATATTTAATGAACTTGAAAGATGTTTACAATATTGTAACTGTAAAAAGTAGATTAAAAATATGTAGCACATGATCCAATTTTAGCATTAGATTAGAATAAACTAGATGAAACTGTCATTAACTTAGGTCAAAAATGGCCTAATATCAGCAACTGTATATGGTTGAACCTAATATGTGGGGAAGGGAGGAGAAGAGGGAGAATGAGAAAGACACAGAGACAGAGAGACAGATATTGAAACACTCTGGGCCAGTGGGACCACCGGGTAACTCTGGGTCTTAAGACTGTGAGTGATTTTTTTTTTATTCATTTAGATTACCTAGATTTTCTAAATTTTCTGCAATTAAATGTATCCTTTTGTCAGGAGGAGAAAAGCAAGCAAAAAGTTACATTTTTAGATAGTTCAATCTGCTGAGCATTTATACTGTGCTACGTTCTGTGCTCCATGCTTTACACACCTCTCTCCAGTCCTCACAGAACTGACAAGGTGGGTGTCATTATCACCTTCAGCACATGGAGGATATTTAGGATGAAGACATGTAGGTAAAATGTCCAAAAACACCAGACTGTGGTATCAGTACTTAAACCCAAGGTTGTCTGCAAACAAAAGTCTGAGCACTTTTCACAAGTCCATTCTGCTCCTGAAGTAGTGAAATTACGTATTTTGGTTAAACATAATATCCCACAATTATGTTTTTCATCTAATATGATCCATTAAGGAGGAGCAGCCAATAATAAGACCTTTCACTGAGAGAGCCTATGGGGTCAGCCAGTGACTCAATATTCAGGGGCACTGAAAATAGGAAATTATCTCAGTAGTGAGAACACAGGGCATCTCAAAGAAAAAATAAAATTAAGGAGATGGTTAAATCTGAAGAGCCTCTGTAAGTTGAAAATGATTCTATGCAAACAGAAAGGGCAGTGAACTCACTGTGAAAACAGTACTGATGCTATTAGCTGGCCTGCTAAGGAGTGCTCTAACCTGAAAACTAGGCCTGCATAGTACCTGGCACATGGCTGGCTCTCAAGATATATTTGGTGAGTGAATGAAAGTGATTGTGCATGCAGAGCAGGATAACTAACTTGGACAAGCAGAGAAACCTTAAAACCATCATCGCAATTCTAGGTACATCCTCCTCTCCTACTTCACTTCAAGCAGTCCAGTTTTCCACGCAAAGGACAGAGAGAGAGAGAATAGGTTCCAAGATACACTGAGTTTTGAACATGTGTCAGCATTATGCAGCTACTTTATTTTAACCTCACAATAACTCGATGAGATGGGTATAATTACTCCAACATTTCATGTGAAAAATGGACTCAGATGATAATTTGCTCAGTCACTTAGCATTCAGGTGGCAAAAGCAAGGGTTCAACCCAAACCCATCAATGCTTCCATATCTGCGCTCTTCCACACACCCTGTGGACCATCCCAAGCGAGCAATGCTCATCAATTACCGGATCTGATATCAGTGCTCATTACTGGCTTCTGCCTGCTTTTCAAAGGGGAACCTTCTAGGACAAAAGTGTCACAGATATTTGAGAAGTAATACTTGTTTGACTAAAATGACAGTTCCCAGGCTTCAAAGTGTTAGTAGCAGGTTCATCAGAATGGTTTGATAAGAAATGTTCCAACATGTCCATAGCCATGCATGTATTGACAAAAACAAGGCATTAGGGAAAATCTTTGAACAAATGAGAGATGGTTTAGTAAATCTCTTGTTTTTGTGTAGACCAAGAATAAAGAAAGGAGAACAATTAGAGATACAGAGAAATGCCAGATGGAGAGATACTCCAGAGGAAAGGACAAGGGCACATTAATACATTGTCTCATCCAAAGGACTCCCTCAGCAGAAAAAAAAAAAAGATGAAATCATTTTTCCCTTAGAGAAAGCAGTGATGGTTACCATCAAATTCACCTTGTTACAAAATTCATCAATCACTAGCTGGCTCAAGAAATGGGTACAATCACTTAGCATTAGACAGGCCTGGACCTTAGCAGGGACACTGCAACTTCATAGAAATGGAAACTTGAGCAAGTCCCTGACCTTTATTATACTTAATTTTCTTTTTGTAAAATGGGGATGGTGAAATGTACTAATTACATCAAAAGTACTTGTTGCTATGTGTGACACAGCACAGATCTGGTAGCAGCAGAAATTTTATTCCGTGGTTGGCACAGTGGAGCGTCCCACCGCTAGAAAAACATCCTCCAGCTGTATATGAGTCTGGAATAACAGGCCTGTCAGTGGTTTGCATTATTTGTTTGTCTTGCATGAATCATTCATGCCAAAAAGGACAACTTGGTTCTCACAATGTGAATTCCAAAAACAAATTGCCCAGTAACTCCATAAAGTAAAAACAAGCCCTGGTGTATCACTCTTTTCATCCATTTTTATAAAGCCAATTGGAAAAAGCTCAGACCTGGGATGAAAACCAGTGTTAATTTACATCCTATTCTTAATTGTCAATTAAAAACTGGATTTAGAAATTGCTCACTTGCTGACGATTAACGTGTTCAGAGGTGTAGGCTCATACATGGAGCCCAGAAATACAAAAGGAGAAACTTAGAAACAAACATGTGAACTTCTTAATACTCCTCCCCTTAGCATAAAGAAGTAGATGGTCATAAATAAAATCTAAAGAATCCTGCCATATTAGGAGGCATCAATTCCAGGACCTGATTTTTCCCCAACTTATCTACACCCACCAAGACCACAGAAACAGCCTTGAAACACATTTTGAAGTATAAGATGCTTTTTTTTAAAGCAATTGGTTCTGAATTAGAGCGAAAACCAAAAGGGCCCAATTCTGTGTGCTTGTGTTTGGTATAAAGAAACCTTTAGATGAACTGAGTAGTCCGTTTTTTTGTTTTTGTTTTATCTTGGTTTAACACCTCTGGGATCGAAGAGGTAAAACTGTAGAACTATATGGGGTTCAAGAACTTTGTGGATACATCTCTACCAGATACTTACAACGGGATAATGTGTTGAATCTTGGAACTCATGTTTATCATAGGGAAAGTGCCATCAGTTTATAATACATAACTACCCTCACCAGGGTTGCTGTTTGAAGTAACTAAGACTGTAGGTGCCCTTAACATCTAAATGTCAAGCATCTATTAGGTTACATCAGTCAGCTATACGGACTTAAAAATATATTTTTACATGGAGTTTCACCGCGATGCTCTCCATTGACTTTAAATGTAGGAAAATCTGTGATTATGACAGAATTTAATAGGAAAGAAAATTCAGCCCTTCATATTCTCATATATAGACAAAGCACAAATAAGTCACTTTCAAGAAAATATCTCTACAGAGTGTGTGGCTTTCAAAAGAGACCAAAATAATTTTCTGCTGTCTCAAAGGATATAAAAACATGATTCTTCCTGAAATATACACACTTTCTTCCCAAGCCTTGGTTCCCTCAGGGTCTTTTATCTCCCTGTGATTTCATTCCTTTTGCCTCAGGCTAACAAGGCTATGGTGTGTCATTCCCTTTGTTAATGTAGAAGAAAAGATCCTCATTCAAAACATCAAGTGCTTTAAAAATAAAACAAGTTTGTAAGGCTTCTCCATCCATGAAGAAGAACAATAAAAATGTATTTTCCAGATCCTCTGAAAGCACTAAAACCTCATGTCCTTCACATGTCAAAAAGCCGGCTGGAGAGCTGACAGAGTGCCAGCAGTCACTATGGCCAACCACCCAGTGCTGTTTATATTAATATTATTCAGTGGCCGAGAGAGAACCTTTATTCTTCTTTAAAAAATGTTTATTAAATGAATTTTCAAAGCATGAACTGTCATTGTATAACATCAGTGCATGCTTATCCCAAATTATGAACCAGAAAAAAGGGTGTGAAATATTTATTCTTTAATGTTTCTAAATATAAATGTTGATGTCTCTCAACAAGAGCATATTGATGACTCTATTCACAGTGGAGGGAAATCTCAAGGATATAAACTGTAGGCTGGGATTAAGTAAGGGATTTGGGGGTATTACATTTATTCACTGAAGTCAAAAGAAAAACAATGACCTTGGGAGCCATTATGGGATATCTTGCTTTATAAAGTCTTGCCATATTTTTGCTCTTTTGCTCATGTATTCTTTCATTAAAAATGTACAAAGCAGCTTCTATGGTTACTAAGTTCTGTTTGTTGAGTACTTACTATTGCTCCTCCCTAAGACCTGTCCTATAGCTAAGATTTCTTTGTCTACTGGAAGAGACTGGCCGACAGTGAGACTTATCAGAAAAGAATGTGCTAAGCCGTGCAGTGCACAGGACACTCGAACACAGAGGACTTACACCCACTGTGCCTCTGGGCAGAGGAGAGCAGAGAGGGGAGAAGGCTTCCAGAAGAGGTGGGCTGGAGGTGAGCACTGAAGGATACGTACTCAGGACCACTACTGTGCAAGTACTTATTATCTTCATCTTGGACCTGAGAGGCCAAAAGGCGGAAGCCTTAAATGATTTGCTTAAAACCCAACAGTAAGGAAAATCAAGTCCCAAACCCTCAATGCTAACAGGATGGTCTGAAAAATTTAAGTTTTCTTGAGTAAAAAAAAATAATTTAACTACAGAGACAAGTACTACTATAGCAAAGGCCCACATTCTCACAACCTAGAATTAACTGTTGTGACCATTGCATCACATTTGCTTCATCATTTAATGTAAGAAATAACACATTACAGTTAAAGTCCCTTTTATCTCCTTTGTACCTGGTTTTCAGTTCTTTCCCTACTCCTTCCTCAGAGGAAACCACTGTCATGATTTTTTTTTAATAAATAAATTTATTTATTTATTTTGGGCTGTGTTGGGTCTTTGTTGCTGCGCATGGGCTTTCTGTAGGTGCGGTGAGCTGGGGCTACCCTTTGTTGTAGTGTATGGGCTTCTCATTGCAGTGGCTTCTCTTTGCTGCAGAGCACTGGCTCTAGGTACGTGAGCTTCAGTAGTTGTGGCTTGCGGGCTCTAGAGCTCAGGCTCAGTAGTTGTGGCACACGGGCTTAGTTGTTCCACGGTGTGTGGGATCTTCCTGGACTAGGTCTCAAACCCGTGTCCCCTGCATTGGCAGGCGGATTCTTAACCACTGCGGCACCAGGGAAGTCCCCACTGTCATGATTTTAATGTGTATCATTCTAGTCTGCTTGTGTGTCCAAAAATTATATATCACATGAATTAATATATTATTAATATATTAATAATAATATATTGCATAAATTTTATGAATTTATTCGTTTTCTATTAAAATGTTTATATCACTGTGTATCTTGTTTTCACCCAATATTACGATATTGAGATCCACTTATGTTGACACATCTTTTTTTTTGGGGGGGTGGGGGTGCGGGCCTCTCACTGTTGTGGCTTCTCCCGTTGCGGAGCACAGGCTCCAGACGTGCAGGCTCAGCGGCCATGGCTCACGGGCCCAGCCGCTCCGTGGCATGTGGGATCCTCCCGGACCGGGGCATGAACCCGTGTCCCCTGCATCAGTAGGCGGACTCCCAACCACTGCGCCACCAGGGAGGCCTGACACATCTTTTAATGTAGTGTATTACTACATAGAAATTTATAGGAATGAATGGCTACACAGCATTACACTGTATTAACAACCTCCAATAAATCTATCTTTTCTCATATTCAAGGCCATTTTTACTTGTCTCCAAATTTTCACTGCTACAAAGATGCAAAGACTGGGGCTTCCCTGGTGGCGCAGTGGTTGAGAGTCCGTCTGCCGATGCAGGGGACACGGGTTCGTGCCCCGGTCTGGGAAGATCCCACATGCCACGGAGCGGCTGGGCCCGTGAGCCATGGCCGCTGAGCCTGCGCATCCGGAGCCTGCGCTCTGCAACGGGAGAGGCCACAACAGTGAGAGGCCCGCGTACCGCAAAAAAAAAAAAAAAAAAAAAAAAAAAAAAACAAAGATGCAAAGACTATATCACCTATACATGTATGCAAAGGTTTCTCCAAGGTATACAGACAAATTATAAAGAAGTAAAAATAAAATTACCTAATCCTATGGTATACACAAATCAACATTTTATTCTAGAGACAGCCAAACTGCTCTCCAAAGTTACTCTGCCAATTTACCCTCCTGAGAGCAGTGTGTGCAAGCTTCCTTTCACATCTTCATTAACACTTGATATTGTCAGACTTCTAGACGTTTGCCAATCAGATGGTGAAAAATGACGTTGTGTTCCTTCATTAAACACTTCCTCAGTTATTACAAAGATAAATATTCTCATATGCTTATTAGCCAATCAGTTTCCTTGCCTTGAATTACCTTTTTGTATCCTTTGCCTAATCTAAAGTTGAGGGGGTTTTTTCCTTATTGATTTGTGGGAGTTCTTTACATATCCTATATACTAATCATTTGTTTTATACATTGCAGAAATCTTTCTCCATTCTCTTCTTTCTCTTTTAACTTTGCTTATGGTGTCTTAAAGACTGTTTAACTTTGATGCAGTCTAATTATTCTAAGAACTAATTTACAGCATGGATAAATCTGGTTTGTATAATACTAATTTTACAACATGAGGCTATTTTTATTTGTAAGGATAAAGGGGCTTTTCTTTAATACATGAACAAAAATTCACGGCTATATACTAATATCAAGTTCAAATCAATGCCATTAAATTTTAAACTTTCTTTGGAAGTTACTTCCACTCATTTTGTGCAAGACTAGGGAGTAGTAAAACCATTAGGTTTTCACAGAATTTTAAGACACCATTTATGGCCCAGAGGCAGGGCCCTTATAACCTCTACTACTTACCCTGTTGAAACAGTCTTTATAAGTAGTATAAATGTTATTGTTTTATTACTTTCTACACTTTATTAATTTACATATGTCAAACATGATTATTTTGCTCTAACATATATGTACAAATATTCAAACTTTTTAAAGTCAACTTGGTTGTCAATGAATTAGAAGATATTTTGACCAAAGAAGGAAAAAACTGTTTTTTTTCTTATCTGCCCTGAGGAAGCTTTCAAGTATTTAAAAAAAATTCTTTGACACAATCACAAACAATAAGAAATTTGATATAGTCATGAAAGATACCGGACTATATATTAAACCAGAGCACTTAATTTTAGCCAATTAACAGCATAACCTTATGAGAGGAAATATACATGGCTTTACTAAAATCAGGTATTAGTCCCCTTGATTTTACAGGTAAGGTAAAACCTTTCCTCTTTTGAGGGTGAGGAGCTGTCTACGTACACAACTTCTTCAAAGTTTATGGAAATGACACCTAGTTCATCCTGCCTGGCTTCTACAATCTCACTGCAGCTGCTAGTTTATGGGAATTCACCAAGGATGGATGAGCCTGCATTGCACACAGCCAAGGTGGATCCTGAAGCCACTGGAGCCTGAGCTCCCTTAAGGCCACGGAAGGAAGGACTTCAGTTCATGCCCTTTCTCTAGAAGACCATTGACCACGTCCTCCTTGACTTCTCCAGATGCTTTGCCTATATATTTGTAGATGGACTTCCAATCCAATCCCTCTATTAAACTGAAAGCATTTGAAAGAAGAGGCAGAGTCTTTCATCTCTCGTATCTCATGTTTATATCCATTACTGCTCCTGGAACATTTATGCCTTCATTCCTTCCTTCCACAAATATTTATTGAGAATCACTGGGTGCCCAGCACTGTGCTAGACATTAGGTGAATAAATTAGCTAGGCAGCAGTGAATAAAACAGACAAAATTCACATTTCTCTGGGCCTTCTATCCTGAAGGGGAATACAGACAAAAAAAAACAAAACAAAACAAACAAACAAAAAAACAAATGAAGTATTTTCAAATAGTGCCATAAAAAAACGTTAAAAAGACGACGTAATAGATAGTTATGGGAGAATATTCTTTATCTAGTCAGGGAAAGCCTCTCCTGGTGGTGACACTTAGATTGAAAGTTTGTTGACCTAAATTAGAAGCCAGCCACATAAAGCTCCAGGGAGGAGAGTATTCTAGGTGGAGGAAATATCAAGTGCAGAGGCAGAAATGAAGCTACTGTGTTCCAAGAAAGGTAGGCAGAGGCTAAGCAGTGTGGTACCCTGAGCGAGCAGTGGGATGAGAAGGGGCTGGGAAGGTAGGGAGGGACAGATCAAATAGGGCTTGGTGGGTCACGTCAGGGCTCTGGCGTTTATTCTAACTATAATGGGAAATACTGGGGAGTTTGGGGAAGGGAAGAGGCATGCTCTGAAGTTCATTTTTACAAGATCACTCTGGTCTCAATACAGAGAACTGACTGGAGTGGGGCTAAAGTAGATGCAACAGTAGGGAGACTATTGTGATCACCAATTAAGAGAGGACGGTGGCTTGGATTTGAGTGGCAGGAGTAGAGAGTAGGAAAAGGTTAGATTATCTTATATTTTCAGGTTGAACCAAGATTTTCTGATAAACAGATGTAGAGGGAGATTACACAAAATTTTTTTAAAAAGGAAAATATATCAATAAATGATGTGTGTGGAGTAGAGTTAAATAAAATAACAGCCCAGCCTTGTCTTTATAGCATGTGAACCAACTAGCGCAAGTAACAGAAATATCTATAGTGTTCTCACCATGCCCCGAGCAATATGAACCAGACGTGAATTCATCTGGTAAGGACAGTAATGGTCAGAGGTTGGAGATAATGCAAAAAACTGCACCAGGGCTCTGTCTGGGGAGCCTCCTGGCAAGCAACTCTGGACAAAGAGAGGCTCCTGCTCAAGAAGGGTGTGGCCTGCTGGGCGAAATGAGATGTCCTCAAAGAGCCCCTCCATCCATTCTCCAGTCCACAGACCGGTCTGATGTGAAGTCTGGTGGAAGGCACAGTTGTCACACAAGGAATTGTAAGTAAATACCACTTACTGAGCCATTATCATGCCACCAGGCACAGTGCTGAGTGCTGAGTACTCAGCAGGTATTGTGTCATTTAATTCTCACAAGCATATGACATAGATACTTTGAACCTTATTTTAAGCTAAGGAAAGTGAGGCATAGAAACAGCACAGAATGGAGAGGCACTAAGTCTACTGTCATTCAGTTCCAACAGGGAGTTGGGTGGGTGGAGGTGGAAGAGATTGTCTGCCCCTCCAGAGAGTAACCAACAAAAGCCCAGGTTTCAGACTCCTTCACAAAGGCAAAATCAGCAGTTTCTGTGTATGACCTCTATCAAGATACTCCGGCAGTCCATCAGTGAAATTGCTTTCGGGCAGTTCTGATGCGGGCAGTTCTGATGAACCATTCATCCCAAGCTCAGTCCTTCCCACCTGTCATCAATGTCCAGCCCTCATGCCAGTGAACCCAAATGATCCACTCTTATTCTGCTGCTCCATCAACCTGATTTCTAAAGTAATTCTGACAGGGTGATGGGTATGTTAACGACTTGCCATGAGGACTGGGCTCTGGTGACTTCTCTCTCCAGACAACATCGATCCTCTATTGTATCCAGTCAACAGACCTTTACAGCAGACTTTGCTGGTGAACAAGTCAGCTTTCTGTGCCCTACAATTTCTGGCTTGTAATACCCTTCAAATGGATTCCCCCATTCGAATATCCTGCAGGCAAATTCTTATTACTTATTCCGAGCAGCATAGCGTGCTTGCTTCATCTAAAAGGTTATCAGTATTCTTAATGTTGTATCTGAAAATGTTTGAGCTAGTCTGGCCTCCTAGGCATGTTTTCACTACTTCCAAGTACATTTAACCAGAAATGCTATTGGTGACTAAATAGACCCCAGTTTGGATTTTCTAGACCAAAACTAATTTCCATTTTTTGTTTCTAATTGGTTCTAATGTCAAAAGCCTAGGGAACAAGCATTTGAAAACTATTTGCTGGCTGCTGGCTGATTTAGGACTCTCCATGTGCTTTGGGATGCGCCCTATAGCCAGAGGAGAAATAAATTTCTCTATCGACCTGTAGAAAATCATAAATAGAATTATATGGGTTGAGAAAACAAATGTATTATTGCTACTCATACAAAAGGTTTAAAGGGTTTCCAAAACAAAGAAAGGTCTCGGGGATTGCAGACACATTTATGAGAGTAAATCACACATAGAATCATAGGTTTGAAAGGGATCGTAAATACAATCTTGCCCAACATTCTTAATGTTACAAATGAGGAAATTACAAATTACAAATGCATCCAACCAAATTGGTGTCATTTTAAATGACATGTTAGTGTGCTCTCAACACCTCTCAGGTACTTTTGTTCTGCTATTTTGTCTGGTGGTATCAGTCCTGCCTCCTGCTCTCATTCACTGACCCTTATCACTTTCACCAAATCTCCTTTCCAGCTCCAGGAGGCACCAGATCCTTATTAAAATTACTGGCTGTGAATGAGATGCGAGTCTGGTTCCACTATTTACCAGAAGTATAAACTTAGGCAACACACTTAATTTTTCTGTGCCTCCATTTTCCCATCTGTAAAATAGGAACAAGAATTGTAACCATCTCATCTGTTGAGCATTAAATGAGTTAGTTCCTGTAAAGCTGTAAAGCCCTTACAAAGATGCTTGGCACATACTAAACTCTCAGTAGAGGAGAACTATTGCTGTCATCATCATTATCAATGTGCCCAACTTCTGCTTCCCTTGATATCAGCAGATTATCTCTTCCCCAGTTTACCAAGAGAAGAAAGGTCATCACATATGAACTCACTCAGATCCTCCTCCCCACTGCCCGTGAGCTCCTGAGCCCAGAAACCTATTGACATCCTGCCTGCCACTCTTTCCTCCCTCGTTTTGTTGGGAATGGGAAGTACTTCACACTAATCCTTCCATCAGTGTCAGGATCCCATCCGTCTTCTCAGGAGCTGTGTTCCCTCGATTAAATGAACTCTCAATTCAATCTCCACACTCTGTCTTTTCTTTCACCATCCTCTCAGCCTCTTTCACCTTAAAACACAATCAAAAGCAAACAAACAGGGCTTCCTTTGTGGCGCAGTGGTTGAGAGTCCGCCTGCCGATGCAGGGGACGCGAGTTCGTGCCCCTGTCCGGGAAGATCCCACATACCGCAGAGCGGCTGGGCCCGTGAGCCATGGCTGCTGAACCTGCGCGTCTGGAGCCTGTGCTCCGCAACGGGAGAGGTCACAACAGTGAGAGGCCCGCGTACCGCAAAAAAAAAAACAAAAAAAAAAAAAACAAACAAACACCAAAGTTTCTCTTGAGCCTACATTTGTCTTTTACTAACTCCCTATCTCTTTGCCCTTCCTTGTTGAGTTCCCAGTTAAGTTTCTGGAAGAGGAGTCAATGCTTTAGCATCTTTGCATCACCCCTCACCCCACAGCAGTCTGCTTTCTGTCCCCAGCACAACATTAGGTCCTTCTTTCTAGTCCAGCCAGAAAACCTCTCACTACTTTACCCACCACCATTTCTAGCTTCCTCAATCCACCTCTTCTCCTGAGGCTGTTCTCTTTCTCAGGACGAGACATTTACCAGTCTGTCTACTTTTCTCCAGGCTGCAAGCTCTGTGGGACCAACAACTATTCCTCACTGGTTTCTTTATCTGCAGCGTCCAGCACAGTTTCTTGCACACAGTATTCAATGAAAGTTCAAACTATGAACACATGAATGACCTTCTCAGAATCATACATTCAATCTCATTAAATGAAACAAACATTTACTGCTCTGCAATCACATGCCAGGCACAGTGGAGGCTAAAGACATTAACAATACACAGACCCTGCCCTCCAGGAGTTGTTTATCATCCAGTGAGGGAGGAAGAGAAATCCAGGACTGATGAACAGATAAGAGATATTGATGGAGGAGGAACAGAGAGAGAACAGGAAAGAGGAGGAAAGAGAGAACTGGAGCTAAGATAATGTCACATAGGCTAGGGTATTCTTTAGGATGCCAATAGAAGTAAAATACATGCATGTTTTTTTTAAAAAAAATCATTTAATCAAACCTAAAAGGAGGTAATATGCCCAAGTCAGTCAAATAAATCATGATTTCACTTCAAGCAAACAAACCATGTTCAGTTCTCTGACACACCTGGTTTTTCATACAGAAAATACATTGAGACCCAGGAACACTGACTGTATACCATATATAGGAATCCGTCCATCCACTGACAAGGTAAACAGTCATACTAAACCTCCAAGGGAAGCCTTTTTAAATTTGTGCTTGTGAAGGTACTGTCAGACTCTTAATTTCCCATGTATATTGGGAAGGAAAAAATATACAGAGAGATAGCTATGAAAACGAGTTACTTTTCTGGCTGGAATGATTGATCCTGATTATCACAGGGAAACTGGGCTGCTGCTGCATAACGGGAGAAAGCTGAACTATGTCTGGAACCCAAGGGATTCTGTGGGGCACCTCTTGGTACTTCCATGTCCGGTAGTAAAGGTTAATGGAAAGTGTCAACAACCAATAAAAGGCAGGACAACTGAGAATTCAGATCCTTCAGGAATGGAGGTTTGAGTCACTCCTCCAGATGAAGAACCTTAAGTAGCTGAGGTTTGGGCTGAGAGGGAGAAATATGAAATGGGGAAGAAGGAGGCCATACATAAAAGTACAGCATGTGACTAACTACAGAAAAGAGGCCTGTAGTAGTTTTTAACATTTCTCTTTGCTTGCTACATCTATGTGTTTATTTGTAGAAGCTATTTTCTGTTTTACTGCTCTTTGCATTTTTATTTAATTTTATATAAAATAAAAGTTGTTGGAAGATAACTTTAGTATCTTGGTAGCAAAATATTCTGTGGTACTTCATCTGAATTTCAGGAAACATTAATATAACCAGCAATGGATACCATGACTGTTGGGACTTGCATCTCCTTATTTTGGGAAAAGAGTGAGAACATCTTAACTTGTACGATGTCAGGCTGTATTTTATTAGATGGAAATGCAGAGTCATT
This sequence comes from Mesoplodon mirus, assembly GCF_964341445.2. Classification (NCBI taxonomy): domain Eukaryota; kingdom Metazoa; phylum Chordata; class Mammalia; order Artiodactyla; family Ziphiidae; genus Mesoplodon; species Mesoplodon mirus. The sequence goes on from NC_138980.1 coordinate 78,819,779, forward strand.
TCATTGATGTGCAAGAATTCAAATGTGTGTAGAAAGGTGCACAGAAGAGCTGAGTAAACAAAGGAGTGGACTGGACCAGTTATCACTTTATTGTCTCTCAGGGCTAAATTTATCCTTCATTTTTATCTACAAAAATGGATGTGGGCCCTTTAAGTACTCTTCCTTTGCCAGCTTGCTGACTGTTAAGCATTTTCTGAAGGGTGCCGGAGAGACACTGTAGGAGGAAGGTGTTGCCCATCATGGTTCTAGAGTGCCAGCTCAACTGACTCCGGAAGTGACCGTGGCTCTTCCAGCACCCAGCCCCTGCCCTGTCAGCACAGTGGGAGTGGCTTCTCCAGCACAGACAGCTTCTTCAGCATCCAGCTCCTACAGTGCACTGTGGCTAGCAGCACCCATCAGCCATCAACTTCCCCTGGCATTCCCCCTTGGGCTTTTTTGTAGCAGAGTGCTTCTGGTAAGACACTTCTCCAGAACAGCTTTCTCAAGCATCCTATAGAACAGATTTCTAGCAAGTTCCAGAAAGCAGATTTCCAGCAAGTTTCACTAGGGGTGTACCATGGCAGTCTCTCTACCATTCAGTGAGCTGTGGCTGTGCTCTAACAAGGTCTACATCACACCGTTACTGGGGCTTCCTCTTTGGGTATTCTATCTCAGCCCTAGGAGTAGTGAATGCTCCTTATTTCTGCCATTCCTGTATTCTTTCGAGTGTTATCTACTTTCTACTAGCCAATCTCTACACCAAATTCATGTTATAGCTAATGATTCTTTTTAATAAACTTTCCCTGCTCAAGTTACTATGTGTTCCAGGGGCAACGAGCACACCAGCACCCAGATCTTGGTTTCTAAATACCATTCTCCAATGGCTCATTCTAGGACTGAAGCAGGAAAAACACAAAGTGAGCTTGGAGTATCCTACAATAGCAGAAAGTAAGGAACTGCTCAAAAGACCGAACAAAAGGACAATGGCGTATGAAAAGGACACAGAAGCCACCTAAAAGAACTCCCAGTTGCCAAAGCTGGAACAATTTAAGCAACAAAATAAACAATATAATATTGACTTCCCATGTAAATATATATAAGTCCACACTGATATAAATAAATGATTGATTAAATGGGAGAGAATAAATAAATCTTCCTTATGGAATATGTCCATATGTAGATATTCTCCCCCTCAAAACCATGGAGCTTAATCTTTACCCTTCATCCTTGAGGGTAGGCTAGACTTAGTGACGTATTCTCAGAGAAAAAGGAAAAGGAAAACTAGTAACTTCATGTGGAGAAACCTGGCAAACACTACACATCACCAAATGATGAAGGTTAACCGAGTGATGACACCATCGGTGCTGTCATGTGAATATCATCATACCCCTGATACAGTATAATGAGACAGGCATTTCAAGTCTGTGGTATTTTCATAACCTGTACCCCTAGTCTAGTCATGAGGAAAACAGACTGGGGGACATTCTGCGGGATATCTGGCCAGTTCTCGTCAAGGTTGTCAAGGTTATGAAAAACAAAGACTGACCAATTGTCACAGACCAGAGGGGACTGGGGAGATGTGAAAATGCAGTGCAGTGCTCAGGACTAGATCCTGGAACAGAAAGAGGACATTAATGGAAAAAATAATAAAATCCAAATAAAGTCTAGAGTTTGTTTAATAGTAATATACTAGTAAGGAACTAACTGGTAGTGTATTCATGTCAATTTCTTTTGCAGTTAGTTTTGCCAAGCTAATGGTAACTTAATATGTTAAGGGAAAAACTGGATGCAAGTGTATGGAAACTGTCAACTCTCTTTGTAACTCTTCTAAAATTGTTCCAAAATGAAAGGTTTACTCAAAAAAAATATTGCAGTTTCTGTCTCTTGATTGTACCCTGACTAATACAAGGAACCGGTGTCATTAAAAAAAGCAATCATTTTCTGGATCTAACATATATTATCAAATATATGCATAACAATAACCAGAGAGGAGGGGGCAGAGAGATAAAAATCCTTGGGAATTAGGCCATTTTAACTCTGTTACTTAGTAGATTACTAGAGTGTGCATTTGCTTCAAGAATTATCTGGCCAAGAGTAACTAAATTACACACCTCCGGGCCTCCCTGGTGGCGCAGTGGTTGAGAGTCCGCCTGCCGATGCAGGGGATACGGGTTCGTGCCCCGGTCTGGGAGGATCCCATATGCCGCGGAGCGGCTGGGCCCGTGAGCCACGGCCGCTGGGCCTGCGCATCCGGAGCCTGTGCTCCGCAACGGGAGAGGCCACAACAGTGAGAGGCCCGCATACCGCAAAAAGAATAGAAAAAAAAAAAAATTACACACCTCCTAATGAGTGATATTAGGGTAACAGCTATAGACAAAACCCAGGTAACAAAATTCAGTGCTCTGGCTCAGAACAGCATTTTCTTAGGTGCTTAAAAAAGGTGTCAGAAATGTTTTCTAAGAACATCTTTAAAGCCTTCAGATATCTGTCCACATTTATTTATGCTTCTGTTTATGATAGAGCCAAAACATAAGCTGTGGAGAATAAACTAAAAGTCACCTCAATATCATCATCCAGGATTGAAAGAACATGTGTTGTCAGAATTCTAGAGGCTTCATTCAAAAGGCAGTCAACTCCGAAATAAAGCAACAGTTTGTTTTCTAGAAGGCCTATCAGTTCTAGAGAGTCTGAAACCCACGTAGACCTTTTGTTTTGCTTACACACTCTTTAGTCTGATCTCTTAGTTTGAGGTAGGCTGCAGTTCTTAGGGGACAAAGTATGACTGCAACTAAAATTATTCCACAGTATTCTCACCCTGAAATTAGTAACAAATCTCATTTCTCAAATGAAAAATATAGCCACTCTTCTCTTTCCCAATGGTTTATATAATAATGTTATTTTTCTTCCAAATGTGTAGGCACAACTGATCTTTAAGTTGGAAAAGTCAATGAAAGCAACAATGCATTTGAGGTCAGTTGGCCGGAAAAATGGACGTGAGCCAGATCCCACATCCCAAACATTTTGCCTCAACGGCATGTGAACGAAGTGCCCTCTCCCCTCCTGATCTCTAACAGAAGGCTAACAAAACCCTGCAAGACAGTTACCCATTGGAATGGGAAGCCTGTCGGGGCAGAAAGACACACGCATGCGCGCGCGCGCGCACACACACACATACACACACACACACACTCCCTGTTTAGGACATGATAAAAAGGCTCTTTCACATGGAATGTTCTATGCACAGACAGCATAAGGACCTCCCCTGAAGATGCTGTTTTAGAGGCAGTCAAGAGATCACAAGTCTAAAACAAGTAGTTCTAACAAGATAAAGAGTAATCTCCCCAATTCCAAATGGAAGCAAGTAAAAATTCTTAAAACCAGCTTATCTACATAGCTTAAAGTTCTTTTGGACTAGTTTCAGAAAATTCTTTGGTAGCAAGGAGGTCAAAGTTGTGTTGTCACGAGAGTCTGCTAATTTTTAAAACTATTTTCCCTTTCTCTAAACGTAAACGTTTCATGCATTACAATTTAGTTGCACTTCAATTCCTTCTCACATTTTTCAAGGCAAAACGAAGTATAAAGGAACAGGAAGAGTGCACAATTACACGCACAGCAAGGAGTTAGCCAGAAAACCTAAGTTTTAACTGTGAAATTTAGAAAAGCAACTGTATTACATGACATTCCATCATTTAATCCTCATAATAATGAATACAGGATTTTAAGGGCAATCTGCTTATAGTCCAAAACACCATCATTTTACAATTATAATTCTAACATAATGGAGAAAAATTATATACTATATTATGAATTGATTTAATACCTAAATGTTCATGAATTTTCATTTATTACCAATAATTCTCCCCAGTAATCTGAGCAAGTGCTTATTATTTGCACCTCAGAATTCAAAGATAAATATGTTAAGCATTGAAAATATCAATTTTACTTCTGCTTTAGAACCAACAAGTGGTAAGTTTTCATCACCAAGAAAATATATTAGATAAACGAACAAGTAAAAACAGACGCAGGAATACAGTAGCTGTGTTACCACAACTGCCTTACTGAGTTAAGGAATCTAACTTCTGGACCCTACCCTAGAAAATTCATTGATATTCACAGAAGTACCAGAATCAGATGATTGAAATCTTCTTTCCAAGCACCTTTCTTTATACTCTATTCATAACAGTTCTGTGTATAATACATGTAGAGATTTAAAACAACAGTATTCGTGAGTTGGATTGGGAATCTACACAATGTTCTGCATTGGGATGAAGAGGGAAATCTGTGGCTCATGTAATACGCAGACAAGAGGCCCATACAGCAAAAACATCCAGAGACAGACAACAGCAGGTGGAAACTTACCACTGGAGCAGTTGGTCCCACCCCAGCCAGGCTCACACTGACAGGTGTTTGGAGCAATGCAGCGACCATGGACACATTTATCAGCACAATGGGCTGTCAGAGAGAAAAATCAATCAAATAAGGAAAGTTGGCACAAGAAAAAAACCCCAACAACACAGCTGTTTCACATCTCAGTCTCAAGTATCACTTAAAAACAACATGCATGCTTGATAATTTTCTTCAATCCATTCCTCAGCCCTCTTACAGTCCTCTGTGTAACCAAACAATTCCCCTTCTTATTTTGATACCTCCAAATAAATTCCTTCATTTCTACTATATAATTCTACTTCATGCTAAATTAGCAAAGAAGTTTCAAGGAAAATTGCCTAATCCACTTTTTTAAAAAAATTATTAGTGACTACCAAATATATCCTCTTTGTTTCAGGAGAAGCGTATATGGATGCACAAACAAACCACAAAGCAAGATCTCAGGACTCCAGGGCGACAAGAGTAGCCTGAAAGGTATTCCCTTTACATGACACCTTCACTAGAAACAATAGTCAAATTTCTTTGTGCACATGTTATTCACAACCATGACACAGCAGACTTAGATGCCCTTTTTCTGTTGAGGAGAATTTTCGAAAAATGTCACCCAGGTCTTTAGGAAATAGTAAATCTCAATTCCTCTTTTGTTAGTGAATATCACTGGTGTGACCCATCCCATGAAAATAAGGGGTATCATTGCAAACATGAGTGGATGAGTAGTCTGATGATTTCCAAAGGAAAGCTCAGTGGGTGGATAGAAAGGGATCAGAAATATGCTGTGTTGAACATCAGCATTATCCTCAACATTGGTGCCACTCAGGTTGGTTAAATCTTCTTTAAAATACCTGGATATATGAGTAATTCTGAGAACAACTTGGAAGAGTTTGGATTTCAGATGTTCTAGAATTTCATTTAAGGATGGGATAAGGTATCCTATGCTTTAGAGGTAAGTTTTATTAATTCATGTCTTATTACAAAAGTAAAACAGGTCTACTGTCCAAACATAAAATACCAATAAGCAAAATAAACCTCTCTTTTAAGGAAAAAAAAGAGAATCATAATATTTTTCAATTTGCCTTCCCACTTAATGAGAAAAAAATCTTTCTATGTCATTAAGTATTCTTTTGTGTGATTTATATACTGTGTGTAAGTCTATATTGTGTTTATATACTTATATATGTTGTATATATATATGTATATATAGTATAGGATATACGTATGTAATATAAACATATTGCTGCACCAAAAGTGATAATCACTTCTAAGGTTTTTATCAAAAAGATTTAGACATGAAGAGATATAAATGAAAGGCATTTTAGATGAAGAGAAAGCAAAAGCAAGCAGTAGAAAGAAAAGCAAATGGAAACAAGAAGATCTGTTTGGGTGCAGTTTGGAGCAATAGCTTTGGAAAGAGAGAGACACTTTGAAAACCAAACTAAGGTGTCAGGACTTTATTCTGAGAATTAGCTGGGAATGTTCTAATGAAAGATATAAATTTGTTATAAGAAAGAAACTATCAGGTAGGTCACCTGCTGAGGACACTGCAACAAAATGAAGTGACCAAAATTTCAGGAAATATACATTTATGTCCTATTACTAGAATAATTCTTTACCATCCAGGCAATTTGGTGAGGGGTATCAGGCCAGATGAGCTAGAGATTTTGACACTAGAGTTCCAAGGAGATTCTTAGCAACCTCATAATACTTGATACAATTACGTATTTAATTATAATGAGAAGCAAAATCTGCCTGTAACATATGAACACACTGCCCTACAACATGTTGACTTCTGCTGCCAGGTTAAGTCGACATGTGCTAATCTCAGGGTTCAGTGCCTCCAGCCATTTCTATGCACGTTTGATATTGCAGATGGGTCATTCATTCAAAAGTTCATAGCTCTGTACTGTTATTTCTTAAAATTTAGCTATACATGTGTAAGCCAGCAAAATACCATAACTAGAGTATGCAAGGTTCAACTAAATGCCAAAAAAGGCCCAGTTCTAATTGTGTAGGGCATGTTCTGGACCCTATATCACACTGTTTTGTGGTAGCCAGGACACCCCCATCTTACAGAGAGTGCTGGCACCCATTGTAAATATGTAAATTTGACCGTGCTTGGTCTAACTTGTCTTGTGTACTGATGGCATCTATGCTTGCAACATACTGTTAGTGATCAGCCTTCAGACATCAAATTCCCAATTCATCCTGTGCCAAGATACTAAAACTATTTAAAACTCTGTTTGTATATTTTGAGAAGTTTTAAAACTCAGATACTAGATCTCTTTAATATGAAACCAGAGTTTTCTGATAGTGTGCATCTAAAAGAAAACACAGAAATTGGATATGATGGTTGATGAAAAGAAGTATCATTCATATCCTCAAATTTCAAATTTTTGTGTTTATTTAAAATACTCTTGTTGGTCTCACCCATTAATTTTACACTAAGAAAATGTTATAAATGTTAACTTATAAGGTATATCTATATTAATAAAACACTACTTTGTCTTTATATCTTAGGCATCTACACATAATTTCATTTGACAGAAAAATCAGTTCCACTATTTGAAACTTGGAAAATCTCTGGGTTCCCAGGACACTGGATTGGATGACAGCAACCTGGGGTTTCCTATCTACAAAGAGCGGGTGGCCAGGAGAGGAAGGTTTTGGGGGGTGTTCCATGGAAAGGTCTCAATTTGCTCCTCCCCTTTTTTCTGTCTCCTTTCATTTTCTCACTCCTTATCTTCCTTTTCACCTTCTTTTACTACACATCTTTCTCTCCCCTAAACTACTTCCTTGATATGCACAGTCACCACATAGAATGCAGATTAAACTGTGGTTTTAGTTGTAGTTGTGTTGGCTCTTAGCCCCTGAGTAACCCCCAAAGATTTCCACTGTACCCACCTGAATCAACCAGAAAGAAAGGTAAGACAGAGCAAACAGGTCTAGAACCTTTCCTCCAATATCAAGATGGCCTTTAATAAAATGGGTAAAGAAATGCATGATAAGCTAAATCTTCTGGGTCCCAGAAGATTAGGAATCAGAATTGCTTATGCTTGGATACCAGTTGATTGGTTTTTGTTACTCTTGTTTTGTTGATTACAAAAAAGGATATTAAGTGAATTTCTATATGTAAAAATCAAAGGAGATCTGCTTCAAAATGCTTTGAGATTGCTGAATAATCATATGAATACTCTCATGTTTGATTCCTGATGATATGAACTTTGTGTTTTATGAAATAAACACCAAGAAGTCCAGTCAACTGTAATAGATGGAAAAAAATCCTATCATGGTCATTTAAAAATCTAGATTATTTCTATGAAAACCTTGAAATAATAACATTTGGCTAAAGTCTGAAGCAAAACGTAAATAGATAGCAGAAAACAAATTAGTCTGTAAGTTAATTAGGAATTGGAAGGGGCAATCTGCTTTCCTAATGATTTTTTTTCTTAATTAAAGCTAGAGTCAAAGGAATCAACTTGAAGCATTGAAGCCTAAAGTCAAATAATGATCTAAGTAATAGAAAATATTATTGGTACGGATTCTCAAAGGAAAGAACACAAAATTCTCCTGCCGTGGTGCAGAATCTCCACATGACATTAGACTGTCACACAAGTGCCATCTCTGTTCCATGCCCTATCCCACAGCTTGGGACTCTCCACATTTAGCAGCAGCTCTCACCAAGCACCCACAAGACCAGTGGGAGCAAAGAGAGACAACAGAGGAGAAGAGAGCAAGCTAGAAAACTCTGTGTTCTCTGATGTCTCAGCTCTCCAAATTGCAGTAACACTAATCATGGCATATGTGGTGACAAACACAGAGCCTGCCTCTAGGAAACTGACTGAGCTAGATCCCTACCCTAGCTTCATCTTTCCTCTTTTAGCCTCAAATGCCACCTACTCTGGGTGCTGAGTTTTATGACTAACAAACTCCATGTGAGAACCCAAGGTGGGTTAAAGACATGAATTTGTCATATAGAAAATTCCAAAGTCAGCTGGAAACGAGAAAGGGAACAGAGGTCTCCTGTAGCAAATGTTCAATAGCTTAGATTTCAAGGACAAGCACAAAAGAACTATCCTAAGTATGGCCTTCTCATCCATGGAAACTGTCATTTTATTCCCTATCCTATTCTTATTTTTAAAAGGGCAATTAAAACAAGGAAAATGCTAGCAAAGACAATCTATCCAATATGATTCTTTTTCACATCTCTCTTTAAGAAAATCATTAATATCACATTCTGAGTTTTCAGTAATCTTTTATAGAGACCAGATGTAAGCTGAATATGTGGACCATACTTGGTACACCGCTGCAGACACATCAAGTTGCAAGGAGCAGCCAAGGCATCTTCTCCCTCAAGAACTGGGGGGCAAGAGACACTGATGAGAAGAACATGCTACATCTATGAATTGAAAGCTGTGGACAGCCTGTCTGCCTGATGGACAGGTGAGGACTGACCCGATGACCGTGGAATCTTCTCTAATTAGGCTCCTATTTCAGCCTTAGCTCCTAAATCCATTTAAATCCCATTACCAGTGACATGGATCTCATTCCTTTCACTTGTAAATATTTGCCTTTAGTACTGAGAGCTACTAACTATACTCAATAGTTTTCTCTTCTGCCATATACATTTCCCTTTGCATTTACACCTAGAGTATGGCAGAAAGGTGAAAGTAAGAGTGGGCAGACTAAAGACTCCTTTAAACCAATTGTATCTCTAAACACGGTACCTACCTGTGTCCTAGAGGATATATTATAATCAATGCATTTAAGTTAATTTGAAAAATGTTTCCATGATCAAAGTATCTCTTGAAAATAACTGTCCAATAGAAACACACACCTTCCACCTAATCCATCTTTCCCCAGAAGTGTCTTTTCATGGCTCACGGGCCCAGCCATTCTGCGGCATGCGGGATCCTCCCGGACCAGGACACGAACCCGCGTCCCCAGCATCGGCAGGCGGACTCTCAACCACTGCGCCACCAGGGAAGCCCCCCAGAAGTGTCTTTTATCTTGATGTCATGAATAAAGAGCATAAGCGACAAATCTTATTTTTGCTCATTTTTTTATTCGGAGTTGCTACAGAGGAACATAGATTTTTAGAGTTAAAGGTGCCTTTACTGAACGTCATTTCCGCATTTTTCAGGCAAGAAAATGGGGACTGGGGAAATGGAATAATTTTCCCAATATTTGCAGCTGGCATTAGAGGCAGAAGTAGGAGTGAACCCAGGTGCCTGAATCCCAGTGGACCAAAACTTCTGATGAGTTTTGATGGCAGTGGGAAGGCAGGAGGGAAAAGGATGGTAGTAGCTGTGCTAGGTCAGATATTAGGGCAGGTGTACTGGACAACTGCCAGTTGGGAGTTAGAAGATTCAAATGAGGAAGAGAAAGAAAACAGAAAGTTGACTCCTAAATAAACTTTACCCACTACATACTTTTGTTTGAGGCCAATTACATGCAAAGTCTTTACAAAAATCTAATTGCTACTACAGTATTCACTACAGACAGGAATCATTTTGTTTTCATATTTGCAGACATTACATTGTAGCCTACCTTATTGTGTTTGTTTATAAAAAGGAAGAGAATTCCCTTTTCCTTCAATTTAATATTTACTGAGGTAGCAGGCACATTACTAGACACTACTATGGATACAAAGATGGCAGACCGGGAACTCTTAGTCTGCAGAAGAGGTCAAATATAGGCTCCACAAAACCTAACTGCAGAGCAGAATGCAGATGTAATATTATGAACAAATTATGAACAAATACTCTGAACCATATTCAACAATTCCATTTATATGAAAAGTCTAAATAGGCAAAACTATAGAGACAGAAAGTGTATTAGTGGTTGTCTAGGGCTGGGAGGGACTGAGGGTGAATGTGGGGTGATGGCTAATGGATACAGGGTTTTATTGAGGAAATAAAAATACTACAAAGTTGATTGTGTGCTTATTGTACAACTCTGTAAATATGCTTTAAAAACCCCACTGAGGGCCTCCCTGGTGGCGCAGTGGTTGAGAGTCCGCCTGCCGATGCAGGGGATACGGGTTCGTGCCCCAGTCTGGGAGGATCCCATATGCCGCGGAGCGGCTGGGCCCGTGAGCCATGGCCGCTGGGCCTGCGCATCCGGAGCCTGTGCTCCGCAACGGGAGAGGCCACAACAGTGAGAGGCCCGCATACCGCAAAAAGAAAAAAAAAAAAAAAAACCCCACTGAATTATACACATTAAATAGTTGAATTGTATGGTATGTGAATTACATCTCAAAAAGTCATCATAAAAATACTGTGGCAGCTGAGGAAAGGGAGCAATTGATTCCAACTAGAGTGAGATCAAGGAGGGTGTCAGGAAAGAGAGAACATCTGAGCTGAGGAAGTAGACACCTTTGTAATAAAGCTGCAGGAAAGATGTGCCAAAAGCAGCTGCCTCATACTCCATCCTCTTTTCATCCCTTCCCCAAGGTTACAAAACCCATTGCATAGGGTCAGGGGCTCTCACCCCACAGCCACCAGTGGTCCATATATGTGACGTGCATAGATTGCTGATCAGTCATGGAGAGTGAGAAAACACTGGAAGTCTAGAAAGTTGCACTTGGTAAATGTATTTTTAAAAATCCATATCTAAAATTCCTTTCCTTCCATTCTTGATGGAGCTTTCATGGATGTGAAGGACAAGTACAAAGAGTGATTACCAGCAGTGTCTTTGGCAGACATCTCTAACTGTACACCTAGTCTAGTCTTCCTTCCACCTTTATTAACAGAATGCCACATTCACCAGGGACAGTGGTGTGACCAGCAAGAAACCACATTTCCATCCCTCTTTCTGGATTGATGTGTCCATGTGGAAACAGTATAGGGGGAGATATCAATGGTAAGAGCAATCCCCCATCTCTTTCTTCTTCCTGATGCCAGGTGTGTAGACAAAAAGGCTGAATCTGCAGATCTGAGGGAAGGGCCCAGGGAATCATGGAACACTTTGCTCTGAATTTCTTGCATGGATGAATAAATGCCATAACCCACTCACTTCCAGACTTTTCATTACATAAAAATTAAAAATTCCTCTATATATGTTTCTATTTTTCAGATATCTACTTATCACAGCCAAACATGATTCCTAACATACACTGCCCCTTTGGAAGATCTTTCTGGTGAGTCAGTTTCTAAATTGAAATATATATATATATATATAAAATAGCAGAAAATAATTATCTCAAAAAATGTCCAAAAAGCACTTGGCAAAATCCGACATCCATTCCTGAAAAAAATTCTCTTGACCCCCTAGATTAGGAACAAGACAAGGATGTCTACTCTTACAATTTCTAGTCAGCATTGTACTGAAGGTTCTAGCAAGGTAATAATGCAAGAAAAAAGAAGTAAAAGACATCCAAATTGGGTAGGAAGAAGTAAAATTGTCTTTATTTATAGATTATTGAAATATATGTATATATGTATAGAAAGTCTGATGGAAATCTACAAAAAAAGCTACTAAAATAATGAGAGTTTAACAAGTTTGCAGATAAAAACCCATATAAAAAACTTAATTATACCTCTATATACTGGCAAGAAACAATCAGCAATTGAAATTTTAAAAGCCATTTATAATAACACCAAAAATATGAAAAACTTAGCGATAAATTTGACTACAGATGTGAAAGACCTATACACTAAGAACTAGCAACATTGCTTTGAGAAATTAAAGAATTAAACAAAACCATCAATGAAAGTGACCCATTTGACATTTACAGAACACTCCACCCAACAACAGCAGAATATATGGGATATTCTAAATAGAGAGAGAGTGATATTATTTATGAATCAGATGACTCACTATTGTTATGATCAATTTTCTCCCACATAGATCGACAGATTCAATGCAATACCAGTCCAAATCCCAGCAGTTTCTTTGGTAGAAATTGACAACCAGATTTTAAAATTCATATGTAAATACAAAGTACCTACAATAGCCAAAATAACTTTGAAAAAGATAAAGGCTAATACTACTTGATTTAAAGACTTAAAAACTACAGTAATCAGGATAGTGTGATATTGATGTAAATATAGACAAATAGATCAATGGAATGGAATAGAGAGTCCAGAAATAAATCCAAACATGTATAGACAATTATACTTTGATAGAGGCACAAAGGCAATTCAGTGAAGAAAGAACAGTCTTTTCAACAATGCTGGAAACTTTGGATATCCATAGGCAAATAAATAACTATAGATATATAATTTTGTACCATATACAAATATTAACTCAAAATGAATCATAAACCTAAACATAAAACCTAAAAGTATACAACCTCTAGAAAAAAACATAGGAGAAAACCTTTGTGACCTTGAACTGGGCAAAGAGTTCTTAGATATGCCACCAAAAAATACAACTTGCAAAAGAACAAATTAATAAATTTATCCATCAAAATTAAAAACTTCTGCTCTTCAAAAAATACCATTAAGAGAATGAAAAGATAAGTCACAGAATGGAAGAAATATTTATTAAAAAATTAGCTGATAAAGAACTTGTATTCAGAATATACAAAAATACTAAATAAGATAAACAGCTCAATTACAAATAAATAAATAGGCAAAAGATTTGTACACTTCACCAAAGAAGATGTACTAATGGCACATAAGCTCATGAAAAGATGCTCAATATCATTAGTCACTAGAACAGTATGAATTAAACTTCAATAAGAAAATATTACATATCTATTCAAATGACTGAAATTAAAGACTGACTGTACCAAGTATTGGCAAGGATTAGAGGAATTGGAACTCTCATACATTGCTAGTGGACGACTACTGTGGAAAATTTTGTCAGTTTCTTAAATTGTTTATGGACATTTGGATTACTTCCAGTGTTGGGCTATTACAAATAAAGCATCTCTAAACACTATGTACAAGTACAAAATGATTCAGCTATCCCACTCCTAGGTATTGCCCAAAAGAAATAAAAGCATAAGTTCATATGAAGACTTGTACACAAGTTCTCAGAGCAGCTTTATTTGTAGTTGCCAAAATCTGGAAATAATACAAGTGTCCATAAACAGATGAAAGAATAAATAAGTTATGGTATATCTATACAACAGAATACTACTCAGCCATAAAAAGGAATGAATCAATGATACACATGACAATATGGATGAATCCAAAAGTGATTATGCTGAGTGAAAGAGACCAGACATAAAAGAGAACACACTGTGATTCCATTTGTATAAAGCTCTAGCAAGTGTAAACTAACCTGAAGTTACTGAAAGCAGATCAGTGGTTACCAGGGAGTGAGGGATGCAGGTAGGAATGGCTGGGAGGAATTACAAAGGGATGTAAGCAAATATCTGTATGTGATTAACAAGTTCACTATCATGATTGACATGATGATTTCATTGTTGTAGACATATGTCAGTACCTATCAAATTGTATACTTAAATCTGTGCAGTATATTTTATGTCAATTTTACCTCAGTAAAGTTATCTTAAAAAAAGAAAGGTAGACTGTGAGAACTTCCACCAAGGGTCAGAGACCTCTCTATATACAAATAAGACATACTAAAAAAAATCTGAGCTAACATTAAAACACTGAACACACTTTGCAATTTCAGTAAGAGTCTGGTCATTGGTGGGTGGGCTCTCCAAATGTTTATGAAGATATTGGCTTTAGAGCCTCCCAAGACATTTACTTGGGGAAATGCTAATACTACAAACTCACAATGCAAAGCTCTACAATTAGCTTTTCCTCTACAAAATAAATGACATACACAGGAAAAAAAATGTTTGTGTTGAAATTGACTATTGTAATGGATTCCACACAAGGGATTGTAATACCAACTGTGGAGCACATAATCCTATTCATTTATTTAAAAATGGAAAGAGTTTTCAGCTTAATTCCACACATACACAGGCATTATCTATTCTGGCCTCAGCTCCCACATTGTGTCTCTTCAAGTTAAATCAGATTTAAGTAACGTTAGTAACATGATCCTAATAGACCACAGTTTCAAAAAGTTAAGGAGTGCTGAAATAAACTCTAGTTTTCCTAAGCACAAATTCCTAACAACTCAGCCTACAACTGGTCTGTTGATACGACTGCAAACTGATTCAATTTGAGAAGGATTTCAAAATCATCAGCAGACAGTTTAGAGAATAAACCAGAAGGAAGGTACCTTCATTTGCGACAAATTATTTCCCTCCTGGTCCTGTCATGTTTATGTCTACTAGGAAAGCATGGCAATTCTACGGGAAGTGCCATACCAGGCTCTTCTGGTTTTTGACTGACATTCCTCTTGGCCCGACCACTCTCTATGGAGCCATGGAATTCTTTGACAAATATTCTTTCCCACAGCATGTTTTGTACCACATGGCATTTCCTCGTCTGCCCTATTTCACCTTGCTGATACTTGTTTCTAGACACTTTGCTTCTAGCTATCCAGTACGTCTGAATCACATGTTAATAATAAAAGCCAGTCCTAGGGAAAGTGAAGAGGGCAGTGACGGTCATAGTTACCACTTTTCCAATTCAGTATACTTGCCCCTCCTCCCTCCTAGGTGGTGGTCCCTGGACATTTCCTTTTAGACTCTGGTGCCCTAATGTTCTTTCTGCTCTCCTTCCCTGTCTACGCTAGCTTGAGAATAAACAGAGTTCTCATACCCAAGAATCAACAGCTAGTTATAACAGCTAAGGGGTTATTTCCTTCATCAGGGACATTTGCATTGCAGTATGAAAGCCTTAAACCAAATGTATAAATTAAGTGGCAGAATTTCTTCAGAAAGGGGAGGATCAAACGTCTAAGAGAAAGCTGGCAGCAGAAACTTTGTTACTAGAATGCCTCATAAAAACCAGGGAACACAAACTCAAATGCCTGCAGGAGCCAGTGGGGATCAATGAGAAGAGTAAGTAGGTCAGGTAAGGTCTGGGAAACTCAGAGAGCATGTGCTCATCTAAAAAGGGCAGCTCCAGGGTGTCAAAGGTACAAACTTCCAGTTATAAAATAAATAAGTCATGGGAATGTAATGTACAGGATGTTGACTATAGTTAATAATCCTGTATTGCATATATGAAAGTTGCTAAGAGAATAGATCATGAAAGTCCTCATCACAAGAAAAAAATATTTCATAACTATGTATGGTGACAAGCGTTAACTAGACTTATTGTGGTGACCATTTCACAGTATATACAAATCATTATGCATTACTGAATCATTATGCAGTACTCCTGAAACTAATGTAATATTATGTCAATTACACCTTAATTTAAAATAAATAAATAAAAGGGTAGGCTCCCCTTCAGTATCTCCAGCCTATTGCCACATAAGAATGTCAAGCCAGTGTTACCAATATGCTGATTTTTCTGTGGAAGATGAAAGTCCTAGGTTTTATGTTAAAAGTTCTTTAAATGTAACTACTACATAGACCAAACAAAACATGATTATGTATCAAATCATCCAGCCTGCTAGTTTGCCACCTCCAGCAAAGACTATTGGCCTGCTTTATAAAAAATAAGTGAAGGTCCTGAAATGTTCAGAATAAAAAGCTTTTAAGTTCTTTGACAGATCACATTTTACACATAACTGTCCTTTTCTCTTAATTTTAGTATTTAGCCCCGTAACCGCTGCCAATCATTTATACAGCTATTTTGAATTTAATATCAAGATCTGCTTCATATGCTTTGACTCATTGGCATCACTTCTGGTAAACATCTGTTTGCCATGAAATAGCTGTTACTAATAGCTCAATACTTGGAGGAGAGGCCCAGCCAATGCTGTACCAATTGATGTAGATAGTAAACAGGTACATCATCTATGCAATGATGAAGGGAAGGAAGTGCCTGCTATATTCTGTCATGACTCAACTGAATATTTCCCTTTTTTCAGTTGTTAAAATAGACATCATTGTCCTTAGAAGAAATTACAGAGTGACACAGCCAACATGCCTGACATATCTATCACGGTATCCCTCCTCGAGAACAATAATTCAGCACTCACCCATAGATAAAAGTGCTTTTGTGGGAGCTATGAAATCCAGCACCATACACTAAGGGACACAGAAGCAGCCTCACCCACCTGTGCATCAGGTAATAGGCATACAGATCTCAGTCCCAGCTGTGGACACTGAGTGGCCTGTGAACTGTCTCCAGTCCATCTTGGCCATGGCCCAGAAGCCCCTGGAGAACAATGTCTTAGACAATCACCCATGGATGAGAGAGCCTTTGTAGAAGTACAGGTTTCCAGCAGAGAAGCTCCAGCACATCACTGGAGCAAAAAAATACAAATTTGTACACACTGGAGAAGGTAAGAGGAACAGTCAGACTTTATACACTTTACCCCTCCTACCAAGGCAGCATAGCTCGTGCCGAGAGAGCCTTTCTCGGCCTGTGATTTCTCATGTGGGGGAAAGCTAGTGCATGTGAGTGAGTGAACAGCTTCCCCAGCTGTGTAGGACTTTGCCAAAGAGGCTTGTTTCTCCCTCTCCACATCCACAGTATGGAGTCGTGAGCTGCATGACTGGGGGGAGGGAAGAGTCTGGGAGAGAAACAGATAGAAATCTCAGAGGGCATTAAAGGAATGTGGATCCTACTACCTGTGTCACACCCATGAGCCCACCCATGAGCCAGAGGGGATGTCTAGCCTGTGGATACCCCCAACTGGCCCGTGGGCATTCCCAGTGCTCAGTGTACCTCACCCAACACCACTCCTACTTTTTGTCCAGCTTTCTGTGCATGCTCCCAACAGTGGTGAGAATGAGTTTTGGCAAATTGCTACTGAACACATGAAGAAAGCTGGTCCCAATCTGCAGAACAGGGAGAGACCACCAACTTGAGTTTTAGTTCTGCCCTTGGGAAGGCAAAAGGCAGGCTGTTAGTACCCAGCCTGGTGCATTGCAGGATGTAGAGAAGGCTTACAAGTTTGAGAATTCTCATACAAGAGGGAGCAAGAAGCACGGAGCAGGCATATCAATAGAAGGTCTGAAAAAGCCTCAGAATCCCTAGCAGAGCTGACAGAAGATATTTTATCTGCCAAAGTCAGTCAGTAAAGACTGAGAAGGTGACTGCTACTGAAAATGTGAAAACAGAAACGAAAGAATTCAAGGAACATTAAATATCAAGGAAACGACACCACCAAAGGAGCACAATAATCCTCCAGTAACCAACATCAAAGACATGGAGATCTGCTATTTACACAATAAAGCATTCAAAATAGCTTTTTTAAAAAGGAATTTCAATAAGCTACAAGAAAATGCAGAAGGACAATTCAATAAGATCAGGAATGTAATACACAAACAATACAAGAAGTTTAACAAAGAGATAGAAATCATAAAAAAGAACCAAACAAATTCTGGATCTGAAGAATATAATGAATGAAATGAAAAATGCCATAAAGAGCATCAACAGAAGAATTTATCAAACAGAAAAAAGAATCTGTGAAGAGGAAGACAGATATTTTAATATTATCCTGTCAGAGGAGAACAAAGAAAAAAAGAATAAAAAAGAGTGAAGAAAGCATATATAAACTATGGGGTACCATAAAGGAAGTCAACAGCAAGTCATGAAAGAAAAGAGAGGGAAAAGGAGGCAGAAAGCTTATTTAAATAAATAATGGCTGAGAACTTCCCAAATGTGGGAGACATTTGGATATTTAAGTACATGACCCTCATAAGTCACCAAACAAATTTAACTTAAAGAGATCTTCTCTAAGACACATTATAATAAGGCTGTCAAAAATTGAAGACAGAGAGAATCTTAAAAGCAGCAGGAGAAAAGAAGCTTGTGACTTACAAGGGAGCCTCATAAAAATATGGGCAGATTTCTCAGCAGAAACCTTAGAAGCCTGGAGATAATGGAATGATGTATTTAAAGTTTCGAAAGACAACAACTGCCAAGCAAGAACACTCTATCCAGTGAAGTTGCCCTTCAAAATGCAGGAGAAATAAAAACTCTTCCAGACAAACAAAAGCTGAGGGACTTCATCACCACCATAACTGCCTTTAAGAAATGCTAAAAGGAGTTATTCAAGCTGAAATAAAAAGATGCTAATTAACATAAAAATATGAAAATATACAACATGCTGGTAAAGGTAAGTATATAGTCAAATTTAGAATATTCTGATATGAACAGAATGTCAACAAGATATACACACTCCCTTGTTTATTGCAGCATTATTCACATTAGCTAAGATATGAAAACAAGCCAAATGCCCACCAATAGATGAATGGATACAAAAGATGTGTGCAATGAAAAGATGTTCAACATTGCAAATTATTAGAGAAATGCAAACCAAAACTACAATGAGGTATCATCTCACACTGGTCAGAATGGCCATGATCAAAAAGTCTACAAATAATAAATGCTGCAGAGGGTGTGGAGAAAAGGGAACCCTCCTACACTGTTAGTCGGAAACAGTGTAGCCACTATGGAAAACAGTATGGAGGTTCCTTAAAAAACTAAAAATAGAGTTACCATATGATCTACTAATCTCACTCCTGGACATATATCTAGAAAAGATGAAAACTCTAAATCAAAAAGATACATGCAACCCAATGTTCACATCAGCACTATTTACAATAGCCAAGACATGGAAGCAACCTAAATGTCCATTGACAGATGAATGGATAAAGAAGATGTGGAATATATATACAATAGAATATTACTCAGTCATAAAAAAGAATGAAATAATGCCATTTGCGGCAACACAGATGGAGCTAGAGATGATCATACTAAGTGAAGTAAGTCAGACAGAGACAAATATTATATAATATCACTTATATGTACAAATCAACTTGGGGGGACTAGGGGACTTTAACACCCCACTCACATCAATGGAAAGAACATCCAGACAGAAAATCAATAAGAAGACAGTGGCCTTAATGGCATACTAGGCTAGTTGGACTTAATAGATAGCTACAGGACATTCCACCCCAAAAGAGCAGAATACACATTCTCTCAAGGGCACATGGAACATTCTCCAGGATAGATCACATGCTAGGTCACAAAACAAGTCTCAACAAATTTAGAACAGAAATTATATCAAGCACCTTTTCCAACCACAGCATAAATGAAACTAGAAATAAATTACAAGAAGAAAAATGGGAAAAAACACAAGTACATGGACATGATACAACATGCTACTAAAGAAAACAATGGATCAATGAAGAAATCAAAGACAAAATCAGAAAATACCTTGAGACTAATGAAAATAAAAACACAACTTTCCAAAATCTATGGGACACAGCAACAGCAGTTCTAAGAGGGAAGTTTATAGCAATACAGGTCTACCTCAAGAAATAAGAACAATCTCAAATAAACAACCTAACTAAGGAATTAGAAAAAGAAGAACAAACAAAGCCCAAAGTTAGCAGAAGAAATGAAATAATAAAGATCAGAGCAGAAATACATAAAATAGTCCCCAAAATAATAGAAAAAAGTCAATGAAGCCAAGAGCTGTTTTTTTTGAAAAGATTAAAAAATTTGATAAGCCTTTAGTCAGCCTCATTAAAAGAGAGAGACAGAGAGGACCCAAATAAATAAAATAAAAAATGAAAAAGGAGAAATTACAACTGATACCACAGAAATGCAAACAATCATAAGAGAATACTACAAACAGTTATATGTCAACTAATTGGACAACCTAGAAGAAATGGAAACATTCCTAGAAATATACAGTCTTCCAAGACTGAATCAAGAAGTAGATAATCTGAGCAGACCAATTAGTAGCAGTGAATTTGAATCAGTAACCAAAAAACTTCCAACAAACAAAAGTCCAGGACTGGACAGTTTCACATGAAAACATTACCAAAAATATAAAGAAGAGTTAATACCCATCCTTCTCAAACTATGCTAAAACTCCCAAACTCATTCTATGAGGCCATCATTACCCTGATGCCAAAACCAGACAAAGACACTACAAAAAAAAAAAAATTACAGGCCAATATCTCTGATAAATAGAAATACAAACATCATCAACAAAATACTAGCAAACTGAATTCAACAATATATAAAAGGATCACACACCAACAGGTACATGAAAAGGTGCTTGTCGTCACCAATCATCAGAAAAATGCAAATCAAAACCACAATGAGATATCACCTCACCTCACACCTGTTAGAATGGCAATCATCAAAAACAAGAGATAACAATTGTTGGTGAGGATATAGAGAAAAGGCAACCTTTGTGCACTGTTAGTGGGAATGAAAATTGATATAGCCACTATGGAAAACAGTATGGAGGCTACTCAAAAGATCAAAAATTGAACTACCATATGATTCTGCAATCCTATTTCTGGGTACATATCCAAAGGAAATAAAATCAGTGTCTCAAAGGGATATCTGCACTCCCCTGTTTATTGCAGCAGCATTCATAATAGCCAAGATATGAAAATAATCCAAATGTCCTTTGGCTGATGAGTAGATAAAGAAAATGTGAGATCATATATATATATACACACATACATACACATACACACACACATATTCAATGAACTATTATTCATCCATAAAAAAGAAGGAAATCCTGCCACTTGTGACAACATGGATGGCTGTGAAGGCATTATTCTAAGTAAAATAAGTCAGACAGAGAAAGACAAATACTGTATGATATCACTTATATGTGGAATCTGAAAAAGCTGAACTAATAGAAACAGAGAGTAGACGGGTGGTTGCCAGGGCTGGGCGTCAGGGGGTGGGGGTGAGGGAAATGGGGAGATGTTTATCCAAGGGCACAAACTTCCAGTTGTACGATGAATAAGTTCTTGGGATCTAATGTACAGCAGGGTGACTACAGATAACAATATTGTATTATATATCAATACTTGAAAGCTGTTAAGAGAGTAAATTTTAAATATTCTCACCACAGAAAAAGAAGTGGCAATTATGTAAGATGAAGGAGGTGTTAACTAACCCTATTATGGTAATCATTTTGCAACATGTAAGTCTATCAACTCATCACATTGTATACCTTAAACTTACGCAATGTTATATGTCAATAATATCTCCATAAAGCTGGAAAAAAAACAAGAAAATAAAGATCCAAAGAGTCTCTGATAAAGTTAAACATTTATAATTATCAGCCTAAGGTTATATAAAAGCAAACCAAATGCCTTACAGCATTGTTTCCCAAATAAGCAGACTCTGGAGACTATTTGTTCCATCATGTTCTTAGAAGAAATAGAAAAGAGGGGTGGAGAGGTAGGGAATTTTATGGCCAAATAAGTTTGAGACATGCTTTTACTCCAATTATTCCCAAAGTCTTCAATAAAAATTTACATGTCAAATATAAATTTTTGAGAAAGGGGATCCAGCACGAGGTATTTCCCAATTTTACTGGATAATGCAACAGTGAATTCTTCAGGAAGAGTACTCACTAGCTCACACTTGGGGCACACAGCTACAGATAATACCCAGGGTCCAAGTTTCTGGAGACCCATTCTCCTCCCTGGATCAACAGATGGATTTCATTTGAGGTAGCACATTTCTTTTTCTGTCCCTCGATTACATGCTGAGTTCAATAAGTTAACTCAGTTGTTTTTAAAGCTTAAACCTCAGTTTGGGTGACATATCTTTAGACTTGTCATACAGCTTTTGCCCCTCCAATGAGCCCAGCTGGCCAGGGAGGTCCACCTTCAGATCATGCTGCCTTCTGTGACCTAACTAAGAAGACTGCTTTTCTATATGATAGTTCTCTTGGAGCTCTAGATGATTTCCTTTAAATCTTTTTAAGAATTATTCATCAAGAAAAAAACTACATCTGGAACTTGGGATATTACTGTAGCTTAAGAAAAGAACAGTGCCCATGGAGCATTGCCTGTATCTGTGCATCAGTCTCCCTCTCCTCTTAGTATCTGTCTGTGTGGTTGGAGGGATGTACTAGGTTTACCACTGGATTACCTGTAAAAGTGCTATCCCAGACTAAAAAATGCAAGTTCTGTCATCACCTGGTCTTGTTAATGTTTTGTGGTTGGTCACTTAGATCAAAGTGTAATTTTTCAGTTACTTTTAGTTTTCTCTAACAATATTTGAACCACAGTGCAATAAAAAATTGCTTCTCAGTTCTGAGTTTTTACATTAGCTATTATCTATCCCTGTAAGGAGACTTCATACATTATTAGGACTGTAAAAATTCTACCTGTCCTACACAGACTGAAATTGCAGAAACTCATTTTCTACAGAGAAGGTAAAGCTTTCTATTGTTTCCCTTTGGCCCTGTCTCCATGGGACTCTAAAGTCAGGCTTCCTTAAGGAAAAAACAGGCAGCAGACAAGATTTCCATCTGTTTAGATGGAGGCTATCTTGAATTCATAGTGGTTTTAATTATCATTATTAAATTCATGATTTCTATCTATAAAACCCTAAGTAGTGAGCAAGCATTTATAATCAATAAAGCAAAAAAAGGTTCCCTGCATTGATTATCAGATTTCCAGTCTTCACTACTAGCAGACACCAATGACCAAAACCAGAAAACATAAGTTAGATTCCAATAGATGTGTGGGAAAATTGGAATTTCTGCTGGTGCAGTATGTTGACAAAGAATCCTTCCCAGTATTTACTGGTACATTCCTCTGAACCAAGTCGGGGTCCATGGCAACAGAATACAGGGTCCCTATGGAAACATGAAAAAATCCACTGCCAGTGGCAGAAAGGGCATCATGGGTAGGTGTACTCAGGAATACCATCTGATTTTGCTGTCAGTTCAGGGTTTCTCTGGATAGCTTAACAGGATTGTCTCACTTTTATCTATACTCAAAAGGGTCTGCTTAAAAGAACCTACACACTAAGGCTGTTTGGAAATATTTGACAAGATCACAACTTTATTACTAAACAAGCTTGTGAGTGTGAGACTCAAACAAATCTAGAGCAGAAGGCTCTGATTGCCTTCAACTTCAGAGGTGCCCCTCCTCCCCTAAATTCTCACCATGCTCCCCAGAATCCCCCAGAGAAGCCCAGCTCACCCCAAAACAGCCCTCTACCAAAGACTGAATCTTCACAACCCCAAAAAACAAGGCTGCACTCTAGCTCTTCTCATCCTGAAAAATCTGAGTCCAAGACTTTTCAGCAGCAAAAGACCAAAATAACATGAAGCCTGGATAAAGAATTAAAGGTGTCCCTCCATCATCTCCAGGTGGGGGAAACAAGTACCTGCAGGGCAGCTCTTCCCAAAAGCCTTGACCATTTGGCCAGTTCCTCAAGCCTGTGATCCCCCTCCATCGGACCCTCCGATGGCTGACACTGAGGCAAAATGTGGCCATTGAAAATCTTTTTCCGTTCCCTAAACAAAATTGCCTACAATTTATCCTGAGTTAGCTTGCTAAATATTCCAGCTCACAAAGAAGAAATGCATTCTGCCTGGAGACAAGAGCAGGAATAGTACATATAACTTCCCAGTTAAATGGAGAAGTTAGGTATAACAGGAGCCTATGACCAGGTGCATGATTCAGGAATCTCAACTGATATCTCCATGACTCAAGAGGTCCAAAATGTCACAGGATGCCAGACAGAGTCTAATACAGGGATTGCAAATGTGGGGCACTCAGGCCACCCAATGACCATGACAGAAATCATTAATGAGTCACTCTGTTTTCTCTCTTAGCACAGACATGGCCTCAAAATCCTTCCAAACACAATGTTCTAGGTAGCCGCTTCTAAGAAATGTAACCCTCTCTCCCCAAAGGGAAGCTCTTTGTTAATTCCAGTCTAATACAACATAATATTCCAATATAAAAGGAAGAAATAGGTGGAAATGTATGAGTTATGTGGCAAATAGCCTAACTGCGTCCCTAATGTGCCCCCTGTGTGGCATTTCAGTCTTCTGGAAGGAAAATAGTCCTGGGCAAGTGAGCTGCAGATGTCTTTAAGCCCTTAACCCAAAACTTGGGTTTAAAACCCATTGCTTATTGAAACATGGCATTCAAACAAGAGTAAAGTTCATCAGCAGGAATTATTTTTTATATAAACACTGACCAGAGTTCTAGCCAGTTCAGTTTTTTCACAAAAGTGGCCAAGTTAAAAATCAGCTGTGAATATTCATTCAGTGCTATGGTAATCAATTGTCACACTCCTCTCTACTAAACACAGGAAATCATATACAGTCCAGTGTGCGGGAGTGAAGCCTTCTTATTTACAGTTCCAAAGTTCTCTTAATGATTGCCAAAGACAGCCAGGGCATATCCATGGGAACTGATCCTCTACCACCAGAGCTGGCCTACAAGGCAATAGGGTGGTGACCCAGGCCCCAAACCTCTTCCTGAGTCTTCCCTGTAAGCCACATTGCCCAGAATGCCCCCATTACAGCTTTAATTTGAAGTTAGCATTTGACCTCCACAATCTAACAAAAACAGGGTAACAGAGTCAAGTCCACCACAAAGGAAACATTCATCACAACAGTCCTTTCCTCTGCAGCAGCATCCAGCAGCAGAAGACTGGGCATCTGGGCAAAAGGATGGGAGCTGCACCAGAGAAGGGACCCCAGGCCATGCCCTTTGTCCATTCACGATTCTGCGGCAAGCAGCCTTGCTTCCAGTGATCTGCTTTCTCTGCCATCAGTAAAGGACATGGGAGGGAGAATGTATTGCTAGCCTCATCTCGGGATTAGCCAATCCTTCCCACGGAGGGATAGCTGCCAAATTCCCACTCTGCTGTTGTCCTGTGAACTTTTCCTAGTCCCATGAAACCAAATTTACAGGCAACTCCCACGTGCTAAGAGGTCAGGTTCCAAAGATGTGTTTGGAAATCAGTTGTGTGTACGGCCAAACACATCTTCCTAAAGTCCTAGTGTTGTAAATAATGGTTTGGATGCCTAGGGCAGCCTCAAATCCTTATTTACTCCTCAAGTACAGGACTGTGGAGATCATGAGTCTGGGTCTCAGCTCCTTTCCGCGGACCCGGGAGTTTGCATGTCACTGTCTAGGGCTTCCTAGAGCTCCCCTCGCTGTCATGGTAGCAGGGATCATGCTTCTCTCCTCAGGGCTCATGGCGGGGGCCGTGGAGAAGACAAGGGGCTGCCCTGGCTCCAAGCCATTCCCAGAGCTACAAACAGTTGAGGCCTTGGGAGAGAGGGACCTGTGGACTTTGGGGTGAAGAGAGAATGGATCCCAGTGATGGTGGTGAGGGTAAGGGGCCCTGAAGGGCCTGGGCCTTTTGCTGGCTTGGCCACTGGCATTTGTTATTCAAGTCTCAGTCTCAAACTATCTCTTTTACCAGCTTGGAAATCAGCACATTTCTCTCTCCACTGCCACCTGTTGTTTCTACCCAGCATTTCTATGGCTCTTTAGAGACAAAGCACTCTCACTTTATTCCCCTTGAAGCCAAAATACAAGTGGCTAACAAACATATATTTCTTAAGAGAACAGCATAATAATTAAGGAAATGCAAAGTAAAGCAAGGTACCATTTTTGTCACCCAACAGGTTGAAAGAAATAATAATGCCTAATGTTGGTGAGGATATGGGGAAGTGGGCATCCTCATATACTCCTTGTGAGCATGCAAGTTATTAGAACCTGTCTAGACAGCAATTTGGAAGTTTGTATCAAAAAGTCTTAAAATGTGACTCAGATTTCTCCTTTCTCCCAATATCCATTATTCCCTTCCTACAGAAATATATTTTTACTGGGCCCCTGACCACCCAGAATAAAGATGCCCTTATAGCTTGGTGAGGTCATATGATTAAGGTCTAGTCAAAGCAGAAATGGAATGTGATCACTTCTAGAAACTCTCCTCAGGAAACAGCTGGCATTGTCATTTGCCTCTTTCTCCTGCCTCTTCCATCCATTGCTTGGGACCTAGATTGATGTGGGGAGATCAATAATGGCACATGAAGATGAAGGCTCCACCCTAGAAGTGGTGGAGCAGAAAGGTGGAAATTGCCTGGGTTCCTTATTGGTTTACCAACCTCTGGACTCATGTGAGAAAGAAACGAAGTTTTACTCATAGCCAAACCTAATCTTACTGTTACAACATGCATACTCTTTGTCCCAGAAATCCCACTAAATTTGTCTTATTAATCTTTCGCATGTGCAAAGAGATACAAAATAGTTTAGTGGCTTCAGTGAGCATCTTTAAGTGTCAAACATTAGAATAAGCAGGTAGGTAGGTAGGAGGGAATGCAGAAAGGAAAGAAAGAAGAAAGGAAGAAAACATAAGTGAGGCAGGCAAAACAGTGAGGAGGAAATAGATGTTAACAGATAATCCTGGAAAGCACTATGTTTAAGCCAATTTGTGTTATGCATCTTTTCATTTTGGGAACAAGATCAAAATTCTAAATTAGAGAACTACATGAAATCTTGGTGTATGGGGGCTGAAAAGATGGAAGATGAGAAGTGTCTGGAGATTGGTGATCTTGTGGAGGAAATTAATACTCTGGAGGAAAAGCCAGACAACTGGCACCCTTATGACTTCAGACAATACATGGGATCAGCACCAAGGCAAGGTGGAAGAGGATGAACAAGATGACCTTAGAGGTTGTGATTTCACATTCAAACACAGCTATGAGATTTGCAAAATGCAACCAGATACAAATATTTACAAGAGATGTGTGGTCATAAAAGAAAAGAATTATTTGAAAAGAAAACATAATTGTAGCAATTATCATGGTAGATAAAATTAGGCCAAAAAATACATTTATATATCTTAATGACTAAAGATACACAAAATTCAATCAATTGGTATAGCCAACTGGGTTGAGGGTTGTAATCTAACTTGAAAACTAGGACTATTAAATCATATGTCTTAAATCTAAGGAATATAGGATACAACATCTAGAGTAGATAAAGGGCTCAGTATGTTTGATCAAGGCAGTTAATCAAAGAACATGTTCTCTGGTATTTAAGAAACTTCAGAAAACAATAGAAAAGAATGTTATGTAGCCTTAAAACAAAAAGGAAATCCTATCACAGGCTACAACACGGATAAATCTTGAGGACATTACACTAAGTGAAATAAATCCATGATTCCACTCATATAAAGTATATAAAGTAGTCAAAATCCTAGAAATATAAAGTAGAAGTAAAAATGTGGTCTCCAAGAGCTGAAGGTAGGGAAGAGGGGAAATTAGGTTTTAATGGGTATAGAGTTTCAGTTTCGAAAAATGAAAAAGTTATAGAGGTCTGTTGCAAAACAATGTGAATACACTTAACACCACTGAACTGTACACTGAAAAATGATTAAGACGGCAAATTTAATGTTATGTATTTTTTACTACAATTAACTAACTAAATAAATAATATTAGCAAACTGAAAAGAGACCACCAGAATACTGTTTTAAAATAAACCAAAAAAAATGAGATGATATAATTATTTGCTTAGGGGGTATCTGTCAGCTGTGTGAATATTTTGAATTTAATATAGAAATGTGTGTGAGAATCAAAATCTATAGTGTTTATAATGTTTGTTTTAAGAAGATAATTGTAATACATAAAAGAATGTGGTCTATTGCAACAAGGGGCTGGTCTTCTAATTTCATTTTTTTAAAGTGTAGTGAAATAACTGATTAGAAATGTTAAAGTTGAAATTTTACAAATACAATATTAGAACATTTAAGAGAATTTAAGATTCCACCTTATTAATAAGTTGAACTTATTAGATTTACAAAAAATTATTTAAGCACATGGGATGGTTTGTCAGCCTAAAAGCTGGATTATTTAAAATAGGATTCAAATTTATTAAATATACAAATTCCATTTTAAAAACTTGATGGTGTTTAAATATGTAAAACATTAGTCAAAGGCCCTTTTATGTTTATGTGTTTGTTAAAGTTTGTTAGACTGATGAATGAAACACCTATAAGGTGATTTTAGCTTAAGAAACAACTAGGTTTTGTTGTTGTTGCTGTTGTTTATTTTTTTTTATTGACCTATAGTTGATTTACAATATTGTGTTAGTTTCAGGTGTACAGCAAAATGATTCAGCTACATATATATTTTTTTCAGATTATCTTCCATTATGGGTTGTTATAAGATACTGAATATAGTTCCCTGTGTTATACAGTAAATCTTTGTTGCTTATCTATTTTATGTATAGTAGTTTGTATCTGTTAATCCCATACTCCTAATTTATCCTCCCACCCTCCCTTTCCCCTTTGGGAACTGTAAGTTGGTTTTTATGTCAAGAAACAACTAGGTTTTAGATTTATAACTTTAGTAGATCAAAATTAATTATTAACACTAACTTTAAAAGAAATTAAGAAAAAAATCCCATTTATAATGGCATCAAAAAGAATAAAAAATCTAGGAACAATTTAACCAAAGAGGTGAAAGACCTGCACACTAAAAACTATAAGACATTGATGAAAGAAACTGAAGAAGACACAAATACATAAAACCTGACTCAAATATATTTGATACATTCCATGCTCATGTTTGGAAGAATTAATATTGTTAAACTGTCCATACTACCCAAAGCCATCTACAGATTCAATTCAATCCCTATCAAAATTCCAATGGCATTTTTCACAGAAATAGAAAAATCAATCCTAAAATTTGTGTGGAACCACAAAAGACCCCAAAGAGCTAAAGCAACCTTGAGAAAAAAGAACAAAGCTAGAGGTATCACACTCCGTGATTTCAAACTTTATTACAAAGCTATAGTAATCAAGACAGCATGGTACTGGCATAAAAACAGGCACATAGATCAATGGAACAGATAGAGAGTCCAGAAACAAACCCATGCATATATGTGTGGTCAACTAATTTACAACAAAAGAGCCAAGAACATACAAGAGGGAAAGAACAGTCTCTTCAATAAATGATGTTGGAAAAACTGGACAGCCCCATGCAAAAAAGTAAACTGGACCATATCTTACACCATACACAAAAATCAACTCAAAATGGATTAAAGACTTGAGCACAAGACCTGAAATGATAAAACTCTTAGAAGAAAACATAGGTGGTAAGCTCCTTGACATGGGTCGTGGTGATGATTTTTTGGATTTGGCACCAAAAGCAAAGACAACCAAAGCAAAAATGAACAACTGAGACTCCATCAAACTAAAAAGCCATTACAAAGCAAATACCAACAAAACCATCAACAAGCAAAAATAAACCAAAAAATCTGATTAAAAAATGGGCAGAGGATTTGAATATACATTTTTCTAAAGAAGATATACAGATGGCCAACAGGTATGTGAAAAGGTGCTCATCATCACTAATCATCAGGGAAATGCATATCAAAACCACAATGAGACATCACCTCACATCTGTTAGAAGAGCTATCAACAAAAAAACAAGATATAACAAGTGTTGGCAAGGATGTGGAGAAAAGCAATGCTGGTGGGAACATAAATTAGTACAGCCACTATGGAAATATGGAGGTTCCTCAGAAAATTCAAAATAGAACTACAATGTGATCTAGCAATTCCACTTCTGCATATTTATCTGAAGGAAACAAAACATTAGCACAAAAAGATATCTGTCGCCCCACGCTCACTGCAGCATTATTTACAAAGGCCAACATGTGGAAACAACCTAGTGTCCATCAATGGATAAATGGATAAAGAAGATGTGATATACATATATAGTGGAATACTATTCAGCCATAAAAGAGAATGAAATCTTGCCATTTGCAACAAAATGAATAGAGGGTATTATGCTAAGCAAAATAAGTCAGACAGAAAAGACAAATACTGTATGACGTCAATTATATGTGGAATCTAAAAACAAAATAAAATGAAAACAGAATCATAGATACGAAGAACAAATGAGTGGTTTCTGGGAGGAGGGGGTGGGGGTGAAATAGGTGAAGGCAATTAAGAAGTAAAACTCTCCAGTTATAAAATAAATAAACCACAGATATGTAAGTAATATACAGCATAAGGAATATGGTCGATGATGTTGTAATAACTTTGTATGGGGACACATAGTTACTAGGCTTATCCTGGAGATCATTTCTTCATATATACAAATGTCAAATCACTATTTAGTAACCTGAAACTAACATGATAGTGTATGATAACTCTATTTCAATTTTTTTAAAGTCAAGAAAGTAAATAAATGATATTCCAGTTTTTTAAAAAGCAGTGAAACACACAAATAGGCAATAATAGTAACTCTGAAAAATGAATACACTTACAAGCTTAATTAATTTTATGAACAGGTTAAAACCTATGAAGGAATCATAGACATCTTCATGTCTAGTAATATTTTCTCCTTGGAAGACTTTCCAATTCATTCTTTTTTTCTGACCAGATTCTTAGGAAAGGCTTCTAACCACGTTATTCCCTGAACTCTCCATTTTGGCTCTTCCTGCCTGATGGTACATGTCTGTCTTCTGAACACAGACCCTTGTTACCCAAAGTGTGCTCTGTGGACCAGCAGCTTCTGCACAGCCTGAGAGTTTAGCAGAGATGCATAATCTTGGGCAGGATGCAGCAGTGGTGGGGAGGGATGGAAGGATGGAACTTACTCTCCAGGGGAGATACCCCAGATACCTAAAAGAAACTATTTTTCTAATGCAGGTGGTTATGTGAAACCATCCTTTTTTTGCCTTCTAGGTAAACTGATTACCAAAATTAAACTAAAATTATTACCAATTCCTGTGTTTCAATTCCTTTTGATAACTTGCTGGAAACAGTTAAAATGGTGACTGTGCTAGGTGCCTGGCAGCAAAACCTAGTTGAAAAAAAGATTATGAAAGCAGAACAAAGAATCATGTGTTCTCTCTTCCTTCTCTATCCACAAGGGTGCCTCACTAGTATCAGCTGTTGAGAGAACAGAAGATTTACCAGTGGCATCCCCAAGAACAAGGAAATCAGGGAAGCATGGTTGTCCTCTGGGGTTAAGCTGTGAAATCAAGACATCAGAGTGGAGAGATGCAAAATACCCTTAAGAGATCAAATAGCTCCCAGGCCTCTGAGACTAGACAGTAAGCTGATTAAATATATTAACATATCTAAAGAAAAAATATTTCAGTCTCCAGGAACAGTTGGTCAGCCAAGAAGGCTTAGAAAAGGAGAATTTTAGAGGCAAATTCTAGAGATGTCCATCCAAGCGGTCAGGAGGACACCTTGCAACCTGTCTTGTGTGAGATCAAGGAAGAGTTATCTTTACCATCATATGATGGCAATAATTTTTACCAGGTATGATGGTGCTGTGGGATCGCCTTGCTTTCTGAGGCAGGCTGCACTAATGAATAAAACGATGGCGGTGTTGGGCTATGGAAGGCGGGAACCGCGAAGCACTAAAAATTTTCTCTCTAACTGACCTTGCTCGGATCCACACTCCCCACATCAGCTGCCAATAAAATCTAGTTTCTCACATGCCAGACCTTCAAGGAGAAAAGGTATGACCAGAAGACTGTAAGCACCTCTCCAGGTTCTGTGTAACAGTGAATTAGCATCCCAGGTTTATAGATGATTCCTATGACCTGGGTTAACAGAAGAGAATCCTGGGAGACAGAACTATTTTCTCAGTGTGCTGACAATTGTATTTGTAAGTTTGAACCCTGGTAAGTGCACCAAGATAATATCACCCCAAAGCTTCTGTAAAGTGGCCAGCCCAACCAGCAAAGCCTCCCCACTCTTCACTCTGTGTGTATTCAGGGCTTTCCTTTGAAAATTTCCCATCAGTCTGGGCCACAGAGATCACTTCATGATTATTCTCTAAGATGTTTGATTATAAACATGTAATTTTTCTTATTCAGCATCATTATTAATCAAACACGTGCAAATAAAGAAAAAAATAGCAAAGGGAAAATTGCCACAGGGTATAAGCAAAAAGACATTCTATACTGCTGGTGGTGGTATAAATTGGAAAAACACCAAACATCTTAGAAATATGTGTATGTCTCTGACCCAGCAATTCTACTACTAGGAAGTTATCCTTACCTATTAATTATGGATATGACAAAGATTTAACCACAATGATGTCTTCTAAAGCAGTCCATAATAGTTAATACTTGGAAGTCATGTAAATATTCAAGAGTTGAGATCAGTCAAATAAACATCTATAATGCAATAACATACTGACTTTTGTTAAATGTTATAGAAGTTCATTTACTGACCAGGAAAGACATTCACAACATATTTGTATTTTTTTCTTTTCACTTAGTTACATTTTATAATTTCTCTTCAATGAACATTTATTATGTATAGCCTTGGTTTTGAATAAAAATTTGAGAAATCACCCCTGTCTATATAAATAAAGAATAGACTCCAGGGATTGGAAGGAAGATGACACATACACTGGTCCAAGCCCCCTTGGTGCTTGAGAGCAAATTAGCCTCAAAGAGTTATAAATGGTTTATCCAGGGCCACCCAGATGATTGGTGGCCAAGCCAGTGCTATCATTCAGCTCTGCAGAGTTTTAAGCCCAGTGATGTGTCCAATCACTCCTAGTGCCTCTAAATTAGAGCAGAACTTTGTCTCTCTCTATGCTACTCAACAGCAGCATCTCAGCTCAGAAAGCAAAGGTGTCCCTCTAACTTTGTGTTGAGCCAAAATATTTGAATAAAATTGTATTTATTGCTCTTTATTTGTATTTATTGTGTGTGTCCTACACACAATGGTAAGAAACCCCAATTGCAAACTGCATGTCACATGATATTCTAGGATTTCCTAAAGTGTATCATAAAACATCAAACGTCTCTTAAGACATCTCAAAGATGTAGAGAATGGACTTGAAGATACAGGGAGGGGGAAGGGTAAGCTGGGACGAAGTGAGAGAGTGGCATGGACATATATACACTACCAAATGTAAAATAGCTAGCTAATGGGAAGCAGCTGCATAGCACAGGGAGATCAGATCGGTGCTTTGTGACCACCTAGAGGGGTGGGATAGGGAAGGTGAGAGGGAGACACAAGAGGGAGGAAATATGAGGATATGTGTATATGTATAGCTGATTCACTTTGTTATACAGCAGAAACTAACCACCATTGTAAAGCAATTATACTCCAATAAAGATGTTAAAAAAAATAGCATCGCAAAATGAATTGGTGAGATGGGGAGGGGAGGGAGGAGAGAAATGCCAATGAAAAAAGAAGGTCTACTTTGTAACCCAGACTTACAGTCATTTTGTATTGCAAAAGCTCCTTTACTTTTAATAAGCGTATCATTCTATGTATCAGAGAAGAACATGCTGGCCTCTCAGAAGTTGACTTGGGACTCTGTTGAGCTGCTGCAGGAAGGTTATATCTCTGTTCTCTTCTGTGACCTAAGTTCAATGACTCCCTGACCAATTTCCAAACAGACATTTATTGAAGGACTGTAATGAACATCGCAGCAACCAGCCTTGAATCATCTTTCTACAACATCTGCTTTCTCAAGTGACATTCATTTGGAGATTTTTCATAGGACAGAGGGGCACAGTTAATGCTTCCCTCCTTACACAGGCCAAGAAAGCAGCAGTGAATGAAAGGGAATGATCCAAGATGCCCCATCTCCCCAGGCCTTTTGCATTTCAGCCTCCCTTAAATGCAAACCAACACTGCAAAAAATAAATGAACCTCCAAAGGATGCAAGTCTTACTTACGGACACACATTTCCCTGCTCTCATAAAATCCAGGACAACACTGGGATTTGCGCCTATACATAGTTTTTTCTCCATGTCGATAGGCTGTCCGATAACTGATTCTATAGAAAGGGGAAAAATCACATTGTTACTTTATTGGACCTGCAATTTGATTAGAAACCAAGACTTTATATTTTAATACAAAAAGCAATTAAATATAATAAAAGTATAAAAAGCGAAGTACTCCGAAATAATTAAGAAGGAACATGGGATATATGTTTTGACCAATATTATGCTAACTCACTAATTTGCTAAGAATATACTGATTGTCCATTTGAGCCAACCTACACTTTATTTCAAGGAATCGAGTTTCATGACTTCCCTACTTCACTTATCTCGAGATATATCAGACTCCTTCCCAGTTTACCAAACACAGAAATACATCTGAGCTTCCATTACCTGTGCCGCGTGCATTTAAACCAGTTCAGAATGTCAGTGCAGCTAGTGTAGTAAATTTGATCAAAGGGATGTGGGTATGACTCTTGCACAGTCACGGAGTAGCTGAAAAGAAGAGGAAAGAGAAGTAGTCAGTATTTCTCTTTCTTACATTACTGATAGGCTGTGTACCAAAAAACAGTGATTGGCTAAATTATCTCCACTTGCAACTCCACACTGACATTTAACAGAGAATCTTCAGGTTTTTTCAGGTTTCTATTTGTGCTAGAACCCTAAAAGATCCAATATTAATAATATATTTTAAAGACAAGAGTTCATGCTATGCAGTTCAAAAAATCTCATTTACTATTCACCCAAAACTCTGATATTCCTAAATTTAAAAACGTATCACCACATATTTTTCTGTATTTAATTCCATCCCCTCCCCCAGGGTCTAGGGATATCAAGACCTTTCACAAATTGCTTTCAATCTAGGCCTCATGCAAATAATAAGGGTAATCAGCAAAAAGACAATCCAAGTACATTTTGCTACTGATTTTGGAAAATCAGAAAGACTACATTTCTCTAGTTGGAACTTGTAATAATTTTCTTTCTTGTGCCTGCCCTACTTCTTAGGCAATGGAAGACTATATACAACCTCTACATAGAAGCTACAAAGAAGTCTTTAAACCCAATTCTAAACATATGGCTGAGAGAGTTAGCCTGAAATAATCATACGAACAACCTGCTGCTAATTAAACAGTCTGTTTTCCAACATATTTTCACTAACAGCTGCTTGTTAGAGTAAAATCATGCACTCCTATGGGCCTAAGAATGTGGCTGAAAAACACCCATGAAATATAAAGACTATTCAATGTTCAATCCTATATTTCTTCATTTCAAAGCAGTCTATTACATGCTCAAGCGCTCGGATTTCTTGCCTACAGGAAAATCTGGAGAATCTTCTTTTCAAAACAATTCATCCTATTTTCTTTAACAGTCCCTTAAAGATTTTCACTAAATTCTTTAATTCATGCTAACAACAACGACAACAACAAAATGGGTCTCAATCATGGACTCACTTGGTGTAGATCAATAACCCAAGTTCATTAATAGGAACTGTCAACTACAGAAGGTACAGAAGGAATGAGGTTAAAATTTCAGCCTGAAGAATTCAGGTTAGATAGAGAGCAGAAGCTTCTAATTTGAAAAGCTAAGCAGTACTGGCCTCACAAACAGACCAATTTCTTTCTCCAAGTGGTCTCTCTCAGTCATTATGAGACATCCATGAATTAATCATACTATTCATACTGTTTGTACTTGATTCTTTGGGACATTGCAACTTGATTTCTAGGTAAATTTAGGGATCCTCCACAAGCCTGAGGCAGATGCAATAAGTCCTAGTGAAAAGATCACTGGATTAGAAGAAGGCAGGGTTATCATCCTGATCTGACACTGAGCACCTGGCTGACCTTCAGCAGGTAACCTCACTTCCCTGGGTTTTGACAATCACATCATAAAACCAGGGGTTCAGAGATGTTCTTGGAGATCCCTTCTTACTTGGCATTCTGCATTTCTAACATACATTTCAGATGACTACTTCCTTCTATTCCAGCAGACAACACCTGCAGGAACAGGTTCAGACGAGTGTCGAGTATGCCATTGCCTACATCTCTGATATAACTCCTTTGGGGTAAAGCGATAGGCCTGCATTAAAATATAAATGTTCTTGGAATGAAATATCACATGAAGCTATTCAGATTTTCTTCAGACCCCTAGCAGTATCCTGAGGTTCAGGTTATTGCAATTTCTAAGACTTCCTCGCCAATTCTTTTCCCTCCCTATCCAGCAGCTTGTAAAGGCCTGCAGCATTATTTCTCCATTCCATTTCTAGTGGAGAGCAAAGCCAATGAATGCCCTCTGTGTGTGGAAGTGCCATCTAGGTAGCCCTACATTCCCATGAGCAAAACAACTTTCCACATGTGCTATGGGAATGAAAAAGAAACCACCCTAAATTTATGCTGCTTGGGTGAAAAAATGTAATCTACCAGGCTCTATAGTACTAATTTAGCTGAACTAAATTGGTTTGTTAGAACTAGGCCTGATGCAGTATTCCCACGAAATTTCACAGGCCATGTTAAGTGTTAAGATCTGAATGCCTTGGAGAGCAAAAGTGATAATCAACTAAGGGACCCTGGCCAAACACACGCCATTGGATGTGATGGGGGAGCTGACTCCACAAGCAAACGTGAAAAGTGTTTTCACTAATTTCTAGCAGCCTGGAAGATTTCTTCAATAAGTGAAAATGTTAAAAGTACATGAGTTTCCTCTTCTGGACATTTGCTGCTCACCAAAAGCTTAATTTGCAGGATGCTTCTCTGCTTTTAGGATATAAAAAAGCTCTTCTCTATAAAAGGATAATCAAACCATTAAGGATTCCAATTGAACAAATGTTTATTGAATAAATTCTACGCAATTCCTGCCCTCAAAAGGCTCTCAAGAGAGGCCAGCACGTAAATGCTAAAAATAACCTGCTCTTACCTTAATAGAGAAATATATAGAGTTTGGGGAAAATCTAAGTGTAAAATTCACTATGGTTGAACATTTCTCTTCAGTCTTGACACTTCTCATTAGAATTATTCAGTCTCAAACTCAATGAAGAACAGACCAAATATAAATTACTTTTCACATTGATCAGCTACTGAGGCTTCCACTTAAGTTTACAGGAGAAGGGTTCTAAGCCTTTTCAACCCAAATTTCTTTTCTGTTCTTTTTCATACATTCTTTTTCTTTTCTAAACAATCTCTCTTTTTTACTTTTCATTTTTAATGATATTATAATCACACTAGAAAATGTGGAAAACAAACCTTTAAGAAGAGAGGGAGAGAACTGTATAACTCTTACCTAACCACACATAGCATTTTGCTATATTTCTTTTACCATCCCTAGGGTTTTTAGTTTTTAGTTATAATTTTGTCTTTCTGTTTTTATATTTTCATACTCATGCTATACACATAATTTTAAACCTAGTTTTTAAACTTAAGACTATCATAAGCATTTTTCCATGTTAGTAAATAGTCTTCAAATTATGACTACCAAATACTCACGACTACACCTAATTTGCTCAATACCCACCTAACATTAGACAATTAAGTTGTCACTTTTCAAGGGGCCGCTTTCTGGAAGCTGTGTGCCCGCATCATGAAGCGAAATGTCTCTGAGAACTGGATGACTTCCTCTGGTCCTTAGTGCTGCTGCTGTTTGAACTTAATTAGTACCTCTTGATAGTCCACACCTCCCTGTTCATCTGCAGCTGCTCTTAAAGTCACAGAATGGGAAGCAACCTTCTCGATTGTCTAGTCCAATCCCATTTTCATCACAAATAAGCCACACCAAGCTCCCAGTGCTAGTGGTCAGTCTAGAGCCGGTACTAACACCAAGACCCCCAGACAGCATCCTCTACCTCTGTCCCCTCTCAGATGTTGTAGAATATTGAAAGCTTCTAAAGCAGACAGTGAGTGGCAAACTGTGGTATAAAAGGAATCTGGTCCCAATTCCACACTATTTTCAGCATCAAGATGCAGAACCCTTTATCTCCTGCTTGTTTGTTTAATCTTCTCAAACACACTGAAAACATGTCATCACTGTGATTTTAAACTATTAAGTATTGTCCAGGGAGGAACCCCAGCAAGATTTAATTTAAGGTCAAAGAACAGGGGGGGAAAGCCATCATCACCTGGACACATTCCGAAGTGGTTAATTACATTTCATCTGCCTAAATTACCTTCTTACTTTAATCAAATATGGTAATAATTAT
Organism: Mesoplodon mirus; assembly: GCF_964341445.2. Taxonomy (NCBI): domain Eukaryota; kingdom Metazoa; phylum Chordata; class Mammalia; order Artiodactyla; family Ziphiidae; genus Mesoplodon; species Mesoplodon mirus. The sequence continues at coordinate 78,857,798 of NC_138980.1, forward strand.
CATTTCTTATCTCTGCTCGCTTCAGGAATGCAGCTTCAATTATTACGACTCCTGTGTCCCACTCCCAAGGGGTTGGGCAGAGAAAGGCTTCTCTTCATTTGTGCCTTCTTTAGAAGAAACCCCATTATATGGAAATACTTAAACTCACACAACAGGGAAAGGAGATGGGGAGAAGGAACAGATGATTCATGGAGTTATTCATTTTCCAAAAGGATGCTGTGCAGAATCCCTTTAATAACAAGCATACCTTGTGTATTTTAAATGATTTAATTTTCTTTCATTTCCTTTCATGTATAGCTTCTAAGAATCACAAATGCTGCATTAAAATGAGGCACACTTTTATTTGAAAATAAATGATTCAGTAGGTCTGGGGAGGGAACTGAGAGTCTGCATTTCCAACAAGCTCCCAGCTAAGGTTCCTGCCGCTGCAGCTCCACAGACCACACTCTGAGAAGCAAGGCTGCAGGTGATTCCATGGCTCAGAACCATTGGTGACAGGTGGGTTTTAGTGTAAGGAAAAGCTACAATGAGCACTACTTGGCCCTACTACCAGGAATTTTGTCCTTGAAGCTAATCTTCCTCTCCCTGTTTCAATTCAAGCTCATTTCAGTTTTTGAAAATACAGGAGAACTTGTCAGCTGCACCTTTATTTGATCATTTTAATTTACACTCCTTTTCTCCATTCTTGCAAAAACAATTCCACTTTTTTTTAACTTTTCTTCAAAGAATCATTATCTAGCCTTATAACAGAAAATTTATCAATAAGAAAATTGTAGCTGTCAATTTTTCTTTTTAGCAATTTATAGGAAAAATATAGACAGGAAAAAAATCTCCATCATTTTCCTATTTTCCCACACTGAATTTCTTCCCCATTAGTGAGTATTTTAGCGGTTACTCTAATCACCTGTACAACAGTGGAATTATATTAGGTTTAGAGATTAATGTGCCCCTTCTCTATCACTCCCCCCTCCCCACCCCCACTACTGATGTCCATATTTAGTCATTTCCTTTCCTACCAGAAGGTGAGTTTACTCCTCAACAATTATTCACTGAGCACATGCCATATGCAAGGCAGTGTTTTAGACATTGGGAATTTAAAATGGTGAACAGAACAATGCAATTATGTGTTGGTAAGTATGGTTAAATATTGAGCAAGAAATCAGGACAAAATGTGTACATTTGAGTGGGTGCTGGATTACTTGAAGTCTTGGATTCTTTTCTCTTTGTAGCCTTTCCCTTGGAGAGCTCATCTGTTCTCTCATCATTCTGGAGACTCCCAAATCTATATTCCCAAACACTTTCAGGCCCATATTTCTCTTTTCTTTTTTTTTTTTTTACATTCATCCAGCACTTTTTATTTCACAAAACATCTTTCATACATTATTTGATGCAAGTTTCACAGTAAATTTTTGAATTGGATGTTGTTAAGAGACTCATCCAAGATCACTGGACTTCTTAAGTGAAAAAAACAGGGCTAAGCCGATACTCTTTCTTATATTTCATAAGGCCTTTTTGTCCATGACGATTATAAGATAGGACAATGTCAAAACAAACTGGAGCCGGGCGGGGGGGGAAAGAGCTTCCCTGGTGGCTCAGTGGTTAAGAATCCACCTGCCAATGCAGGGGACACGGGTTCGAGCCCTGGTCTGGGAAGATCCCACATGCCGTGGAGCAACTAAGCCCATGCGCCACAAGTAATGAGCCTGCGTTCTAGAGCCCTCAAGCCACAACTACTGAAACCTGTACGCCTAGAGCCTGTGCTCAGCAACAAGAGAAGCCACAGCAATGAGAAGCCCTCACACCGCAACGAAGAGTAACCCCTGCTCGCTGCAACTAGAGAAAGCCCGTGTGTAGCAACGAAGACTGAACACAGCCAGTAAAAAAAAAAAAAAAAAAAAAAAAAAAACCTGGGGGAAATATCTTTTTAATGTTTTGTTTAAATGAAAAGTTAAACATTCATCCAGGCCCATATTTCAAACTGATCATATCAATACAACATGATAAAACCACAATAATCTCTTCCCTGTCAAATCAGCTGTCTTCTTTTTATTTTTCCATATGTGCAGTGACACCTCCACTCTTTCACAGCAGGTTCTAAATCTCAGCCTTTTCTGCCTCTTTCACATCCATAGTTAATGTATTACCAAGATCTCTTGATTCTTATCTCACAGTACCTAACAAATTTGATTTTTCCTCCCATTCCAAAGCTATCATCCTCGAAGAAGTTCAACCACCAATGGACTCTCCCTCTTCTAAATTTGATATATTCTTATTCATGTATTCATCAATTCATTTTTATTACTTTAATCATATTTATTATGTACTTTGTTGGTGAAATGTTTTATGAGTGGTTCTGTGAAAATTATAAAGATAATTAGTAGGAGGTCCCTTCCCTTAAATTCTATATAACATAGTTAATAGCACAAATATATAGAACTTTATTACACATACATATTTCCTCTACAGCTTAAAGTTTCATAAGGCTACATAACTCTATTGATCGATCGGGAAAATATGTTTTTGTTACCCTGAATGTAATACTGCCAATGGAGATGGGGACGAGCCCTCACCGAAAAATAACGCTATGAGTGAGGAACCAGTGGGCCCCTAGAATAATACAGCTGCTGTGCTTGAAAGACTCTGAGCTTTGTGCCTCCCACCAGTGGGTCACACAGCGATTAGAATGTTTACTCTGTGGTGTACTCATCATGATGCTGAGGGTGACAGGAAAAAGAGACCAAGAGTTTGATGTCATTGAACTTACAGCTATTACAAATATGTATTAATCTCTAGTACTTGACACCTTCTATTTGCTTGAACAACTTGCAAGTGCAATGTTAATTTCAGATAAAGATACACACTTTCCTAGGAATGCAAGTAGCACATGAGAGCACAGTAAACTGCATTTGACTGCACTGCAGTACCACTAAATGGTTTGTGCTGTTTCTGTGTTCCAAAAGGGACTATAAGATGACCTATTATTTTGTACTTCCTCTGTATTTCCTACTGCAAATCACCTAGATCTGGATACTACATCATCTGCTTTCATATAATCTATTCAATCTTGCCCTCCTCAATCCTGTACTGACTCTAGTTTTACTGGGCACAGCCCTTAGTGGTCTGCATGGCACTGGTTTCAAACTACCTTCCATCCTAGAACCCCACCCAATCACTGCCATCTACTCGTCTTATTCAGGTCTTCAAAGACATCTCAGGGGACAATACTTCCATGCAGCCTTGCCAGTTCCTCCAGAAATCATGTCTCCCTTTCAGGCCACCTACTGCACAATTTTTTATGCCATTCATTTCAACACTCTAGGATATTATTCCACACTGTCTTCCACTGCTCCCTCATTGGTTCCCATGCATAAGTCCAGTTCCACCAAATTATTGCAAATAGATACAGAGCAGGGAGAAGACCTTAGGGAGGTCGTTTTAATCGATCTATTAATGTTTTCCTTGGTCTCACAACTGCACCTGTGTTAGAATCAGTATATCAAGTTTTCTTCATATAATATATATTCTCTAAGACCAAGGTGAATTATACTATCTGATTATTACATATAACTAATGATTTTTTACATATAAGTAATTTTATAATCTCAGATTCTAATTTTATATATGGTACTGATAATGAGAGTTTATAAAGGAATCTATCAGAAATTATTTCTCAGACTACTTTCAAAACCATTACCTTTCCCAGTGGCTACACACATTAGGGTCTTCAAGGTTCAGAGATGATGCTGTCCTGATCCAGTGGCATAACAGTATACAGATAAAGCCCAGGCATGAGTTCAAAGAAATAACCATTGTTTCTGAAGAACAACCTACAAGAAAAAAAATCCAAATTAAAGATGCATTAAAGTGACCCAAACAGAATTCTTCTGAGTACATCAACTATTCAGTACCAGTTGTTACTAGAGCTGAAACATGCATAACGAGTCTTGGATTTAAGATGGGTCACCAGCTTTCATGGTCCAGGAAAGAGAGATATTTCTTATGTTGTCAGGATGGCCGCCATTTTGTAAATTACTAAAAAGTGCAAATCATCATTAACTGCCACCATAACAAGAGACCTTCTCATCCATGGCAGCTAACACTAAAGGAATCTACCCAAACAGCTCAGAGCAACACAGTCTTCCAGATTCTCTCACCAGGCATATTTCCCTTCTGTAAGAAGAGGGCACACAGAGGAATCTGGCCTCATTTGTCTTAGAGGATAAATAATGAAACAGAGGCTCCATTGACTCAAGAGAGAGGCACCTCAGGCTTAAACTGAGTGTCATTCAATAATTCATTCAACGTACACTGAATGCCCACTCTATCCTAGGCACCATGCAAACACTGGACATAAAACACACATCTAGTTCCTGTCCCTGCCCATCAAGATCTTTATAATTTAATAACCATGATTTACATTTCTTATATTTAGTGCTTCTGTCTCCCCATCTGCTGAACAGAGACAAAACCAGCTGTTTTATAGAGGTTTCTACATAGGTGTATAGAAAAAAGTGTAAAGGTGTTTGGCAGTCAGTGTTAGAAAAAATGAACCTGGAATTACTATTGAGAGGAAGAAAGACCAAAAAGGAAAAACAATTAGCAACATATCTTCAGAAGAGTTAGGCCTGCAAAGGAGACAGAAGAAGAGGGAGGAGAATGTTCCAGGCAGAAGGAACGGAGGTGAGGGAAGGTCAGGCACACTTAGGGAGCTCAAACTAGCTCAGCCTGAGAAAGATATGGGGCGTATCACCATTGGTTTTATAAGACATTGCAAAGTATGTGAACCTCATCCGAGGATTACAGAGAGCTAGGAAAGGCTACAGGGTGACATTCGAAAGATCACTGGCTTCAGGGGGTGAGGGACCTGCAGGAGGAGACTATTAGAGGGAGGTCAGGTGAGACACCACTGCGAGTGAAATAAGGAAGTAACACTGGGGTTGCAGGGAACTGGGTGACTCTGGGAGTTTTTCAGGAGGCGAAATAGACAGGACTTGGTGAGTGATGTGGGAGTAAGGGTGAGGAGGGATGCCTGATACGGCCCCTTGGGTGGAGGGTGAGCCCCTCATGGAGATGGAAGCACAGAAGCCCTCCTCCTGGGAAGCAGGGGAGGGCAGGGGTGTAGGGAACTTGCCCTTAGTGAGGAGGAAAAGTTTGTCACACTATATAAAATGATTTTATATAATCATTATAAAAATGGACATAGATATAGCTGATCCAGGATTTCTCTAGCGGTCCAGTGGTTAAGACTCATCGCTTCCAATGCAAGGGGCGCAGGTTCAATCCCTGATCAGGAAACTAAGATCCCACATGCCACGAGGCCAAAAAAAAAAAAGAAAAGAAAAGAGAACAAGCATTAGCCTGCCTGTAGGTAAACTGGTGAAACTAGTAACAACTGGTCAGATTATGGGACTAAGCAGTTATTTTCTAGGTGAGAGCTGGCATTTTGAAAAGTTGTACTAATTTTCCACACCATGAGGTTACCAGTTTTTAGTGTCTGGGAACCAAATTCATTGAATAATAATCTTGTGGTTTTAAAAGGTAAGTTTATCTTAAAACAAACAAATAATAAACAACAATATGGGCAAACACCTAACCTTAGGAAATAGTTTATCCTTCAGATTCCAGACAATAGATTAAATGAGGAAGTATTAAGTTCTTTAAAATCAAGATTGTTATAAGCACAAGTATATTAAGTATATTATGACAAGTTACCTATCTTTAAATCCACAAAGGCTAAAACAAAAGAAAATGTTTGATTTGGAATAAGGAATAAACGTCATGGATTTGTAGGATAATTAAAAGATAGTGTAAGCCACTATGAGAGGTAGTGAAATCTTTGAGAGATTTCAATCATCATGAAATAATTCCAACATATTAAGCATAAATGAGTAGCCAAAATATTGATTATAAATTAATTCAAATTACTGATGTTTCTCACAGGCTAACCATCATGAAGTTGTAAAATCTGAAGCTTAACATTATATAATTAAGGAAGCTATGCTACTTAACAGAAATAAATACAAAGTAATGATGATGATGATGATGATAAATAACAGCTAACATTTCCTGACCTATTACTCTGTGCCAGGCACAGCACTGAACCTTTTACGTGAATTACCTATCTAATCTGCACAGTAACTTACGTAGGTATTTTTATCATCCCCGTTTCACAGTTAAGGACATGTAATATACTGTGATGTTTTCCTCATCCATCAAAAAAAGTAAACCTTTTATATTTTGGTTGTAACAAATAAGCATGGCAAATATCTCTCTGTCTCGTTGCCTTATCTATGTCAGGTAAGTATTCTGTTTCAGTGAAGTGTGAAATATGTATCTTAACTTTCATTCTTTCCTAAAGACAAAACAAGAGCTGGTCAGCAGTAATCTGCCAACTACTCACAAACAATTACCCTAAATTGGAAAGTTTATATCCTGAGTCACCAACTCAGACTAAAACCATCCATTTCCCAATTAGAAATGTTTAGTCTGTAAAGTTGGAAATTGCTGGAAGCAACGAATCAAACTGCCAAGAAAAAGGAAGAGGCTGTGTTCGCTCTCTCTCTCTTTTTTTTTAATGAATTTATTTATTTATTTATTTATTTTATTTTTGGCTGCGTTGGGTCTTCGTTGCTGCCCATGGGCTTTCTCTGGTTGTGGCCAGTGGGGGCTACTCTTCATTGTGGTGCACGGGCTTCTCACTGCGGTGGCTTTGCTTGTTGCGGAACACAGGCTCTAGGCTCGTGGGCTTCAGTAGTTGCAGCACACAGGCTCAGTAGTTGCGGCTCACGGGATTAGTTTCTCCGCAGCATGTGGGATCTTCCCGGACCAGGGCTCGAACCTGTGTCCCATGAATTGGCAGGCGGATTCTTAACTACTGAGCCACCAGGGAAGTCCCTGTGTTCTCTTTTAATGTAAAATTTTTAGCGTTAATTTGGTATCTCTTTTTGTTTTGCACTTGATGCATGACCCCGTGAAGGGTTTAACCTCACTAAGGGGATGGCAGAAAAAAAAGAAAAAGCAGAATTTGGTCACCTCCTTATTGCTTCTGAAATTCAGCATGCAGAAAAATCAAACTGCACTGCAAAGTTGCCGGTGGCATTCTTGGAAGGAAAAATATCAGTATATTTAAATTTGTATATATGTCACTCGGTCTCTTACTCCCAAAGCACTTTCCAAATCAAAATCAGAAAATTAACTGAGTTCTAGAATAATCTACATTAAAGTATAAAATGTTCAAAGCAAAAAGAATTGCTAAATCAAGAAGAAAGGATTGTGCAAACTCACATGAACTGATTAAAATCATTTGAGGAAATAATTCATATGTTATATTGATACATGGTAGGGGGAGAAGACATTTCACAAATGTGTCAATGAGCTGTAAAGGAGTATAGAAATGCAACATTTCCCTATATTCAGAAACATGGGTGGTCCTTCCTTTTGTTTGACTTGTCACTGATAGGCAATCAAAACAAGTGGGTAAGGCATTTCATATATCTTTTCCCTTTTTGATTTGTTTTCTTCTATAGGTTTTGATGAGTAAGTGTGCGTACCTTTTTTCCTTTATGTCTTCCCCTGAAGGAAAAAACTTCAATAAACATTTTTCTTCCTCATTTCTCTTTTAAGCTGTGCCATCTTGTCTGACACTATAATCTTAGAGCGCAAACGAAAACAAAATACAATCTTTAAAAAATAGCATTATTTCAACTGAAAAAAAAAGGCAACACAGTGCTGATATGCTTCCTTGAAACAGACATTTTGAAAATATTCAAAACTCTAAATTGGATATTGAGCTACCCCTACCCACCCAGTCTTTGCCTTCAAATAATTTGCCTCGTGGTTACGTTTAAGAAAATTTTAAATGTAAAAAAATAAAGAGACATTTGCATGAACCCCCTAGTGCCAAACTTGATTGCATTCCATATCATTCACTTAATTATTATGGAAAAATCAAAACAGAAAATCAGTAGAACTGATTAGCATTGCTGAAGTGCTCCTATTAGAAAGAGGAAACACAGCAGGCAGAGTTAACTCTTACTGCCTACTGGGAAGGCAGGCTTTGCTTATTCTACTACAAAAACCTCAGTAAACAGTCAGGTTGAATAAAATCCTTACAATGGATGAGTCCGAGTTGTGATGACAGGGAGTAGTTTCTTTATCAGTATGTTAGGGAGAAATAAATAATGGGGCGTTGACTTGCTAATTTATTTTTGCAACAACAGAAGGATAAATGATTCCAGACAATTCTTTCTGGCTCTAAAATCTATTTCCTTACTAGAATCATTAAGTGCACACATAGAAATAACTTGGATGCCGTTACCAACTGATTTTTCAAGCTCACTACTCTAAAATCCTCTCACAATTCTCTCAATGAAAGTGGTTTATTGATTAAGAACAGCCACATTCTCACAATTTCCCCCCTGGATACCAAGAGTCACCTAGTCTACTGATCACTCTATCACATTATCTGTAAAGGATGTACTAGCTTTGCCTTGAATCACTCAGAAAGGCTGCCCAGATGTGCTGTATGCTTCCTGGAGCTCTGAACCTGTGAACAGAGTATCAAAAGTCCAGCTTCAGGGTAGTCAAGAAGTCAAAAGAGTAACGCTTGCTGGTTGCCCCAAGAACAACCTCAGACGAGGACTTACATGGAAATACTACTTCACCGATAAAAGGAATCCCTGAGGCACTGTCCTGATTTCTATTTTCACCACCCAAAGCTAGTTATTCTAATAGTGTATTAATTTACTCAAGCATAACTACACATTGGAAGCAGTACAATGCTATCTGTTTTCATTTGGGGATCCTCACATCATTTTGCTAACATCAAATACCACAACCAAGACATGATTCTAAGTCAAACTAAATCATGTTGTAATGGCAGCCCCCCAGCATTCCTTGGAAGCTTCTAATAATAAAAGTTAAATGAGTGTGGCTATTAACATTTAAAAAAAGAAAAATATTCTCAAATCCTATTTTATAAACAACCAAAAAAAAAAAACACAACACATTAGCATGAAGTGGGTGTTTAGTATCAGTTCTGGCATTCACTGAGCACTTCACATCAAGCAAAAACTGGGCAAACCCCTGAGGCTGCCAGGCACTGAGATACCCTGAGGGGCTCACACCACACAGAGAACAGCCACAACCGTTGGCCATCCCAACGCAGCAGGATGCAGCCACAATTAAGGATTAAGATTGAAAGAGCTGCTGGGGTAACATAGAGGTACAGCCTCACTTACTTAACCAGCCGCCCCACAGGTGTAATCTAGGTGGCATTAAGGGAGAGTTTTGGGGAGGCCATGGTCACCCACTCATCATCAACTTTGCAAAGTACTCTACAACATCCCTGTAAATCCATCTCCTACAACATATGGAAAAAAGTCCACAAACAGTACTCACTAAGGATCTAAGTGCAAGCAACTGTGGGGAGTATTATGACTTATAAAGCGTGGTCTCTATCTTCAATAGTTCAAAATCTACTAGGGAGGAAGATTATAAATAAAATATAATTATTTGTCAAATGAGTCAATGTAGAAAGAATTGCCAGAGTTTTAAGAAGATAGAAAAATCGATGTGAGCAGTGAAGGCTCATGAAAGAGGTCAAACTTGAAAAGAAAGTTTCCAAAAGGAGAAAAACTAGAAATCACTGAGTGACTACCTCGTACCTCATACCTCACATGCATCATCTCATTGGCTGAGATTAAATGTTTCACCTGAAATCAATTAAAACAGAGCAGTGATTCGAACATGGCTGGCTGATGACTGCAACATCTGCGATCTGCCCTCAGCATCACATCAGGATTAAAGAAAGCCTTTGGGTAAATGAATACAATGGGGAGGAGCCACAAGGCAGAGAGAAAAGTGTGAGTCAAGCTTTGAGAGTGGAGAGCAGAAGGTCTTGTAAGGAATCTTGAGAAGCAGTGCTAGAAAGGAAGGTAGAGCTTCTTGATGAAGGGTCTGGAGCCCCAGGCTAAGGAGTTCAGATGGTTTTATTCTGTCTGCAGTGGAATACACTTAAGTCTATGAGCAGGGTGCATTATTGATGAAAGAAGTGTTTTTTTTGTTTGTTTGTTTTTTTGCGGTATGCGGGCCTCTCACTGTTGTGGCCTCTCCCGTTGCGGAGCACAGGCTCCGGACGCGCAGGCCCAGCGGCCACGGCTCACGGGCCCAGCCGCTCCGCGGCACATGGGATCCCCCCAGACCGGGGCACGAACCCGTATCCCCTGCATCGGCAGGCGGACTCTCAACCACTGCGCCACCAGGGAGGCCCGAAAGAAGTGTTTTGAAGATTAACACAGAGTAGGTGTTCAAAATCCAACCAACGGATTGCCTCCTGGTGGCAAAGAAAGTGAGTGGAGGTTAGTGTCTTCAGGTGTGACGTGGGATTGCCTGTCCCAGGGTGGTAGCCTCAGGAATGGGAAGTATGTGAGAGAGCAATGAAAGAAAGAATTGGCAGGATTGGGAGACATACTAGAAAATAGGGTTGATATCTGGGAGAGCTGTTTTGGGTTTAAACCATTCTCAATCCCAGTTATATTTTCTTGATTCAGTCTATTTTTTATCTCCTACTGGGAAAACAATACATCTCTTCTTTATTAGAAAAAGACTTCATACTTCAAAATTTCGAACACTACTTCTCATTCCAGAATTCAGTAAATAAAATTACATTTATTTTCCTAAACTCTCACAATTTAATATTCCTCAGTAATATTCCTACCTATTCTTCCCAACATGAAGATCTCTAATTTTTTTGGCCCATCCAACAACAACAACAAAAAAGCCCTTTATCCCTTTTATAAGATACACTCCTTCTTTCCCTTTTTCAACAGCTATGATTTGGCAGCACTAATTATACCCTATTGTTGTAGCCAGCCTCCCGGATGGCCTCCAATGAATTCTGTCTTGTGTAAACCCTTCTCACAATGAATAGACTTATGTAACCAATAGGATATTGCAAAACTGACAGAGTATAACTTCCAAACCTAGGTCATCAAAGGCGTTGCAGTTTCCATCTTGCTTTTTGGATCACCATTCTGCAGGAAGCCAGCTGCCATGTCATTAAGACACTCAAGCAGCCCTATAGAGAGATGGACATAGTGAGGAACTGAGGCCTCCTGCCAACAGCCATGTGAGTGGATCCTCCAGCTCCTGTCAAACCTTCAGAAGACTGTAGTCCCTGCTGAAATACCAGCTACAACCTCATGAGACCCTGAGCCAGACCCACCAACTAAGCTTCTCCCAAATTCCTCACCCACATAAACTGTGAGATAATAAATGTTTGTTGTTTTAAGACACTAAGTTTTGAGGTAATTTGTTACATGGCAATAGATATCCAATATGCCTATATTTCAATATGTCTATACCAAAAATATTTTGACTTCCAAAATAGCTCTCAAAAATGCCCGCCATTTAGTTAGCATCTTCAGTATCAGTTGTACACAAAAGAAACCACCTGCAATGCTTCTGAAATCTTTTCTCTACATTAGAACTCCTGGCAAGAGCCCATCAACTTCTAACTGCACTTTGACTTATTGCATCCCTAGAGGCATGACCTCACAATACCTGTGTTTTAAGGTGCATCTGCTGCTTTTCCACACAAAGCACTGTCCCAAATTATCCTGCCATTTATCCTTAACCATTTAACATCTGACTATCCAGAAGAGTTGATCTGCTTCACAACTTGGAGAGTTCATCACGTGCTCTGTGCAATGTCATTTGTAAAATATTAAATGAATGGATTCTAGACTTTTCCATAAGTTAATTTTTCATCTACAAATACATGTTCCTTTATTCCTAGTCTTCTGTGATTATCTTTGATTTGATGGCATATAAAATTTAATTATTTCATTTTGTTAACTTTTTATTTTAAAATAATTTCAAATATATTTGAAAGCTACAAAAATAGAACAAAGAGTGCCCTTCACCCAGACTCACTAGTTGCTAACACTCTGCCACATTTACTTTATCACTCTCTATCTACATACACATATATAGGCAATATATATACACAGTTTTTAACCATTTGAGAGTAATTTGTACATATGCAAATACTTCAACTTACATTTTCTAAAAAGGAGAACATTCACCTATGTGTAACCCAACTGTCTGAGGAAATTTAACACTGATGCTAAACTACGATCTAACCTATAGACCTAATTCAAATTTCATCAACTGTCCTAATAATGTAATTATTTTAACAATGTTTCACATAGACATTGTTCAAAGCCTATGCTGAAGAACAAACATTTGTTTTCTCAATCAGCAAACATTGGTCAGGGACATTTCTGCCCTCCAAGAGTTTCTAATCTAATGTGAGAGCTGTATCATGTGGATAGCAATAACAAGGCAATAAAAATTATGATTAGGGTAAAAAGAGGTTACAAAATAAGTATGGAAGTTAAGAAAGTATTTCCAGCTGGAGAGTGGGGATAAGAGCACATTGAGGGCTGTGCTGGGTAGATGGAGCAGGGGAGGTTGCACCTAAAGGAACAAGTAGGAGCAAAAGCAAGAGAAAGCAGCTTCCCAGAGGGAAAAGCAAATGGGCAAGGCTGTCTGGAGCACAGAGTAGAAAATCAAGTGAGTAGAAAAGGAATTTTAGAGCCAGGTCAGGAATGGCATTGAATATCATGGTTTAAGATTTACTCAAGGTAAAATATCCAAACACTTCATGAGACCTCAGGCAGTCCAGGAATAAATGTGTAGAAGAAAAATGAACTAGAAAATAGAACTTGATCAGCCCAGAAAGAAAGGGAGACTATTGTTTTTTGTTTTCTTTCAACCAACAATACTAATTAAAGAAGCTGGACATTTCAGGTTTGACCAATCCCCTGACACAGTACAAGCAGGAAAAAATCCAACGGAAACAGAATGAATGACAAAATAAGGCAATTTCCGTTAGAAAGGAAAAGTCAAATTAAAGGGTAAGAGGAGAAAATATCAGTAGAATTCTCTGATGTGCAGCAGGATACTTTGAGTGTCATCAGCATCTTAAGTCTTTCCTGGCACGCAGGGCTGGGGGGAGGACAGAACAATAACAGGAAGCCGAAGTATTTGCATGGTCCCTCTCCTCTCGGGCAGGTCCGTTTCAATGGTGCATGCTGTTATAGTAGGAAAGATGACGACGTTCATCTGCCCCCATCACTGGCATGACAAGGGGAACCTGCTCGTCCAACTCTAGGTCATTGTGCTAACCCTCAATTCCTGAAACACTCACCATTAGGCACAGCTGAGCAATCCAAGTCAAGCCTAACTTTCCTCAAAGATCATTTCTTAGAGAAGAAAACAGAGGAACACAAACCCCATGAGGAAAAGAATTTCTATGGAACCAAGATTTTAGAAAATTCTCCTGTCAGTTGCATCTATCTAGATTCTATTAAGGCAAGCGCGCGCGCACACACACACACACACACACATATACCATTCCTCTATTTTAAATACTTCATAACAGGCCATATAATTGAAGTTTTTAACATTCATTTGGCTCCCCAAAATTTTCCAGAGCACTACACATATCCTGAGTTCCACAGAGTGTTTGTGCTAAAAAACAGAACAGAAAGTCATAGTTTATGTTTTTATGGAATCCAGTCAAAATCCTTTCGTTTTATGAATGGAATAACTGAAGGCCCAAGTTAGGATGACCTGACCATGATCACGGAGCTAGTCTGTGGGTGGTCTGACACTAGATCACGGAACTCAGGTTTCTTAACTCCAGTCAAATTATTAATACCTGTCCATCAGGTATAACAGTCATAGTCTTCCTAAAATAATACTCCATCTGTGCATTGGAGCCTCTTGAAATGCAAATTCATTCAAAGTTAGATTCTTCAAGTGACCAAGCAAGTTCCTGGTCAAAACTGAAAATGTGAATTAGAAAGTACATAAGGTATTTCCGTGTTTAGACTGTACAGATGTTTCAAATAATCAGTGACAGCGGAACTCCACTGCCATTCTTCCCAGGGTTACTCAGTTCTGAACCACTAATCCAAACCAGGATGCAGAGTGACCACAGACATCTCTAGCTGCAGTCATTGCCACAAAAGAGTCTGGACACTTTTATCCACATGGTTTTAAGCCCACATGGGCAAAAGCTTTGAAGATTTGGGACAAAATGTGAGGAAATTGCTGAGGAAGTGTAAGTAGGCAGAAGGTAATTACTTAAAGCTGCACTTGGCAGGACATTTTGGAGAAAATGCTGGGGCTGCCATATCTCCCACTTCCGCTTCCTCACCAACAGTATCTATGTGCAAATATAAGAAGCCACAACCCAAACCCCAACTTTATGACTCTTAAAAATAGGGCTTTGTTTTAGTAGATGAAGTGCCACATGCTGAAGCAGCAGCACCACTTCCTGTGGTATCGAGACAAATCTTTTATTCAAGAATTGACCCTGTCTGACCCTGAATAATAGTTTGAGAACAATCTCATATTGATAGGAAAGTTAAGAGCCATTCTCCATACTACTTCCTTCATTCACATTATCCATAACAGTCTCTTCTGATTTCCCTGTATCTTATTTGTCCTTCTCTGTCATTTTTAGGGAAATCCAGGATCTGGATGCCATGGGGACAGGAAGGTATAGTGACTGACATTCTAGTCTGGCTCAGTGTCAAACTTTGATCACTGATGGGTCACTGATTCTCTCTCGCTTTACTTCCTATTCAGAAATATCAGCCAGGAAAGCAGGTTTAATGGCAAGGAGACTTAAAATGAGAGTTGTATTTTCCATTTGCCTTTCTTATAAATCTCCAGAATGCCTATGATTCATCGACTTTTGTATGAAGATGGCCGTTAGCAGGAAGCTGGTCCAGTACCCTAATTTCACAGATGATGATGCTGTGATCCAGAGAAATTACGTGTATGGCCAAGATCACAAACCTATTTCATAAATAGCTTCTTCTTAGCCTAATACTGGACCAAAATGCAAGATCCTATCAGTTTATCTTGCACAATATTCTGAATTGCTACACACAAAGATAATAAAGACAAAATTACTTTTTTTTTTTGGCAGCTGATGCCAGTCTTAACAGAATACAAATATACAAGTTATAGGCCCTGGGGTTCTTATAAAAGTTTAACTCTAAAATACTGACAAATGGCCAAGACTTTAATCAGGTAACTCGTAAATGCCCTTTCTCATTCCAAGGAGGAGGAGCTCACCATGAGTTATGTCCACCCAATCCCTGCATAGAAGGAGCAGAGTAGACACAGCCTCATAAAAGTTTTGCTAATGGCTGAGGCAAAGGAGTTGATGAAAGATAAATGGACATTCCCCCAATTCCTCAGCGCAATGATTCCTTTTTGGTTCTTTCTGATATCCTTGGTAAGAACAGCACCTCACAGAGAGGAGGGCAAAAGAATGAATGAAGAACAAATGAATGAATAAATAACTTTAAAGAATAATAAAGTATAGAGAAGAGTCAAGTATGTAGACTTGAATAAAGAATTTAATTAAGGAAAACTAGTTTAAAGAAGAAAAAGGTTTGGGTCTGGTAGGACTTCTCCAGCAAGATTTGGAATTGGTAAACTGAACAAATAAAAATCTGTTGAAAATATATATATTTCAAATTATGGGTTTTTCCAGAACTAATAATTTTTATGTACTATGAGTCCATTGTACATCTCTTACATAACTTAAAGTACCTTTTATTTTTAAAAAATTCTGGGGGAGGACTTTGTTACTTTGAAATAGGGCATAATTTTACAACTCTTATGGGCATTTTAATTTTTCTCTCTCATTCTCAGCCAAATATGCTTGATCTTCTTATGGGAAATGTTTCTCATTAATTTATCTTTCATTATTTTTTAGGGCTTAAGGAAATTTTCAAATAGCAAAATCACTGCAAGAGTTGTTATCTCTTACTGCAAGTATTTATAAGCTTTGTATATTCTAGGATGATTTTATAATTATTTTTTAACATAGCATTTGGCAATTTTTATCTGCTTTCCAATGTACTTTTAAATTCATTTTCAGTCCAACTGTATCTACTTAGTATGGTCCCAGCATTTTAAATTGGTTATCACTTTTATATCTTATCAAAAACTTCTATCAGGAATGAGGAAATGGCCAGTATATTTTTTGGTGGGGGGGGCTCTTCCTGAGTCATTAAGTAAATTTTTAATTTTATTTTAACACTGGAATACAAAATAAAGAGTTGAGAAATATATGCCTCTATCATTCATTATTAACTGAGTTTCATTCCTCATTCTAACTACAGCAATAAACAGTTCTGTGGTATTGGTCCTTTAGTTTGACCTTTTGTTGTAAAGATAAAGTAGGTTTTAAAACCAAGGCCTAAAACCATTAACTTTTGACTAGTTTTTCAGTTTGATCAATTTATCTTTTTTCCAACTAATCTCCAATTCATCCTCCATGCTGCCACCAACCCTCTCAAAACACATATCAGAACGTCACACTTTCATACTTAAAAGTTTTGAGAGCTTGCCTTTGTGGTAAAGCCCAAACTGAGCCTTATCACCCAGCAAATTCCCACAGGTAAATATTCCCACTTCTAAATATCACTTGAGCAATCCTTGCTACTTGAATTTCCCAAAATATTACACGTTCTCACTCCTCTATGTCTTTCCCCATGCTGTTCTCTCTTCTTGGAATGCCCTTAACTATCTGGTCAACTTAATTCTCACTAGTTCCTCAAGAATCAAAGGTTACTTCCTCTTAGAAGAGCTCCCAGGCCAACCTAGACATCCTTCTTCTTTACCCTCATAACCCCTGGGGCATCCGGGGAGTAGATGATGTGGACTTTGTCAGAGTAATAACACACACTATTTTATTCACCATTTTCTATCTCATCTCTCCACTAGCTGGTAAACTCCCTGATATCAAGAGTACACTGCTGGGCTTCCCTGGTGGTGCAGTGGTTGAGAGTCCACCTGCTGGTGCAGGGGACACGGGTTCGTGCCCCGGTCTGGGAAGATCCCACATGCCGTGGAGCGGCTAGGCCCGTGAGCCATGGCTGCTGAGCCAGCGCGTCCGGAGCCTGTGCTCCGCAACGGGAGAGGCCACAACAGTGAGAGGCCCGCGTATGGCAAAAAAAAAAAAAAAAAAAAAAAAAAAAGAGTACACTGTTCATCTCCACATATTCTTACCACATATGGAAGGCTCAATAATATTTCAAGATTTTATCCCATTTAATTGCTAAACTATACTACTACAAAGGGAAATCCTGGAGTTGAAATAAAATGATTACAATACTAGTGAATATAAACATAGAAATACAATTAAACCTTTGCTAGAAAAATAGTTGTTCAAAATTAGAGAAAAAAATTATGTTGTTTCTATAGAGAACCTATGGACATTTTCAAGGGCTTGTTAGTTATTCTGTAAATTCATTTAAAAGCTAAAGGTTTTCTTTTCATTGGCATTCCTTTATTCTCAGTAAGCACCCCTGATCACACATGGCTACATTTGGTCATGATTTTTGTAGACCTATATTCATCTCAGCTGTGGGCAAAGTGAGGTGACCATGAGTATACATTTGGGAGCAGCAAAGAGAGGGACCAGGATGTGCTGGGATTCACGCAATATAAGTAACAAGGAAAGGTACAGGAGTCAGGGGCAAAGGAGCAATGGAACCAAACTCTCAATGGCAGCCTTTTGCTGTGCTAAGAACTCTTGGGAAGAGTTGAGTCCCCATGGCTGAAGAGCACAATTCCTAGGGCCTTTCTGTGTGGGCTGGTAGAGGGACCCATCCCAGCAAACTTCATCATAAAAACAATGTCTGGGAACACACCAGAACAAACCCTCAATAATTAGCAGATTATTACAGTCTACAGTAACTGAAGGACCACCCTGCTTCAACGCGTTCATGAAGTGCAATATAAATACAGTTTAGAAAAGGGAAAGTTTATATTATAAAGTCATTTTAAATATATCCTTGAAATATAGAAAGGAAAAGAACTTCAGGCTCAATTTTTTTTTTTTTTTTTGCAGTACGCGGGCTTCTCACTGTTGTGGCCTCACCCGTTGCGGAGCACAGGCTCCGGATGCGCAGGCTCAGCGGCTATGGCTCATGGGCCCAGCTGCTCTGCGTCATGTGGGATCTTCCCGGACCGGGGCACGAACCCGTGTCCCCTGCAACGGCAGGCAGACTCTCAACCACTGAGCCACCAGGGAAGCCCTAGGCTCAATTTTGAGAACTACCTAAGGCCTTTGATGGTCTCTGATGAAGGTCCCATTGTGATACAAGCAAAAGAAGATTTTAATGGACCCCGAATGTACATGTGTCGTACATTACCCAAATAAGGAAAGAAAATGAAGAGCACAGGTGGGCATAAATGCACACCAAGTATAACGTTAAGAATAAATAAATAAACTGTAACATTAACAACAATATAGTTACAGGTTTCATGGTGATTAATACCTTTACTTTCATGTATGACTGATTCACTTTGTTATAAAGCAGAAACTAATAAAAAAAATACCTTTACTTTCAAGCAGGTTCTAATAACTCTTTAAGGGCAATTTGAACCAAAAAAGCTAAAGGTATTTGAACTGAAGCCATGAGTTCTGAACTCTGAAGGGCCACAGGCTTTGCAATTTATGACATTTTTTAAAATCTCTTCCCTTTCTCCGTTCTTGATCTTTTAAATGTCATTTCTCTTTTGTCTTTATTATAAATACCCTTCCTTGACTCTTTTTTTAATTTCAAAATCTCTAATAGTAGTATCTTCATTTTATCATAAATATTGGAAACTACAGGCAGCACAAAGCATTCAAGATTAAGTTGACCCCATCATACTGAATACCTTAATTTCCTTCTTATGAATAAGTCCCTATAAACTATATTACTGTCATTTGTTCAAGGTTTTAAACTTTCTAATCATTTAATTTTAAAAGGAAAAATAAAATATAATGGATTTAAACTATACATGAAGCCTACCTCAATTGAAGAATCTATGGAGGATGGAAAAAGTTTCCTGCATGGATTATATTTTTCTTGCTCTGCTAATTTGAAAGGGTCTATGATTAGTTTCTATGATTCCCTTGGGTCAACATGTACGCCTCCCTAACTGTTTGAAATTCAAACCATTACATAAGCTTCCTGTCAACTTATTTCTCTCTTTGCAATAATTTATTCTCTCATTCCATATCTAATTAATGATGTTTTCAGGACATAAGTAAAAATATTCTTTGGTCTTTTCACTAAAAGCTGCATAGAAATCTCTGATGGAACCAACTCTCCACATCCTTCATCTGTATGTTACCTTGTGCTGCTGGTCATCTTTTCACATAACCAACTCCCTCTCCTCAACTAGACTACAAGCTCCTTGAAAGCAGAGCCCATGTCTTTATCTTGTCTTTCATTCCACTCCTCTTTGATCTCTACTTCTCTCCCCATCGGTAAGAATATAACAGATGTTCAATAAACGGCTGTTAATTGAGATAGGTCAAAACTTGGGGCTGTGGGGCATGCAACACCCACATTGTTTTCAGCAGTGATCTGAGAGGCTGAAGAGTAGTCAGGGGATTGTATCCTGTGAGTCACAAACAGTTGATATGAGTCTAGAGGCTTGAGGTGAGAGATTAACAACTGAGAACGGGATCCATACCTGGGGAAAACGCCCGAGTAACTTTGAGAAACCATCCCTGAAGTGATCTGTTCCACCAGGAGGTGGCGCTTTAGCTCAGGACCGCTCTGCTGGCCAAGT
Organism: Mesoplodon mirus; assembly: GCF_964341445.2. Lineage (NCBI taxonomy): Eukaryota > Metazoa > Chordata > Mammalia > Artiodactyla > Ziphiidae > Mesoplodon > Mesoplodon mirus. The sequence continues at coordinate 78,877,463 of NC_138980.1, forward strand.
TTCCACTTCATCCGAAAGATATCTCTCTGAATTTATAGAAACATTTCCCCAGCAATGGAACGGGAACTAAAACATGAGCTGTATCATCCCAGAAGATCTTGCTATTGTTAAGGAAAATATAAGAAAACTAATAGGAATCTTATTTAAAGAAAAGCTTTGCTTTTCCAGCAACTGAATAATCCTAGCAACAGTCTTCTCTTGAACCACAGGTCTTTCCTACTGTACCTAGGAGGTCTCACTTTTTGATGCAAGGTGTACATAGAGATAGTTTCTTAAAACAAATTTTAATGTGGTAAGGTCTGTGTGCACGTGCCTACTTTCATATTTGGCAAGAAATATGTTTGACATCAATGGCAGAAAATGTCTAGATGGATAAAGGTAGTAAAAAAGTGATTAGGTGTCATTTGAATAAACAAATATGGAGTGCCATTAACATTGGTTTCCCTTTCCATGTATGTGTGTGTACAAATGTTAAATACATACAAACTGCTTGTTCAAGGCTAATTAGATGAGCAGGTCAAGTTTATGCTTTATTAATACCTGGGTTGAAATTAAATTAAATCTTGATTATGTTCTATGAATCATCTGCTTCATTGGATTAGATTAAGAGGGCTAAATTTAAGAATATAATCAACTAGAAATGCTCTTGGCAATATCCTGAAAAACTCAAAATTCTGCATTAGGAGACAAGGGTGTGAGTCAATAATTTTATAAAATGGGATCCAGGGCCTTTTCAAAATACTTAAACATCTCTATGCTTATGGCCACACTGGATTAGAAACAAATAAAAAATCATCTCCATGATATAAATGCTGTTTCCAAATCTACACTATCCAATAGAGTCATGTAGAGACATATCAAACATGGGCAGAGCACTTGGCTGTCTTTCCCAAGAGCACCAACGATCACATAGACCCAGGGCTAAACAATCCAGGAAGCGCTCCAGGGAGTTTCAAGCCATGTTCTCTTACTACTGAGGACATATACTTTTTCTACCTGGCCCAAGTTATTAAATTCTTAGATTCATTTTCTCCATGATGAGCCAGACTCATGTTCATCACTATAAAAGAAAGAAGGGAAAACAACCTTAATGAAGACATTTGCCTTAGAAACTGCCACAATCAAAGACAGACCTTTTCAGATGTAATTAAATCTTTTTCCAAGATAATTTATTTTATTAAAATATGGTAATTTATCATGGTTTCAGGTTATTTGAAACCTTTCTAGGATTGAAAGCTGAAGTTAATTTCTTGCTATAAGCAGTATAATTTGGACCAAAGAGATTCAGGGAGCATTTTATATTCACACAAGCACATAAAAGCTAAAACTGTTTATTTTTATCCAAGGTACTTAAAGGAATCTGATGGTACCCCAGGAATCTGCGTATGCTTCAGTATTGGAGTGCAAAGGGCAGAGCAGAAAGAACAGAAGTGTCCTCACCAAAACTGATCCAACCTGTCTCTGTCAGCACCCTAGGCTGATAAAGACTTAAGAAGAAAGCTCTCGCAGAGATGTCATTTTTGATGACATCAGGATGCCCAATTCAAAAATCAGCATGATTGGAGGTTTAATGAGGCACTTTGTTATTCCCTGCAATAAAAAATAGAGACAGAGTTCTTCAGGCTTAATTACCACATCTGTTATTAGGCACTTTACCGTGATTGACTGGAGTGTATGTCGGACACGGTGCCAAAAAAGCCTCCCCATGAAAGCAGCTTCCCTCTCGCTGTCTGAATGGCAGCGGCCTCTGTTACAACCAGGATTTCCATGGCAAACAAGCAAAGCCGGGAGTGCACAAGCCCCCGAGCCAGCTGAAGGCATTTTTCCTGGTGCCAGTTAAGCTGGGAGCAGGGCCTGGGCTGCTCGCTCTGAATTCTGCTTCTCTCTCCTTCAGGCTCCACCTCACTTGCCTGCAGCCCATGATAAACAGGCACAATGGGGAGAGGAAGGAGCAGGGCAAGACCAGGAGGGGCCCAGTTCTGGCTTTGTTGTGGTGCCTACTTGCAGACATTCAAATTAGGAGTTATGATGGGATGCTGCAGATGAGATGCATTTGCTAGCTCCCAAGCTAATTATGACTTTAAAATAGGCAGCTAATATGCAATACCAGGAAGGTGCTTTCTCAGGATACCAGTTCCTTGGATGTCTTGGGCTCTATGAACCAACCACCAAATTGGATTTTAGGAACTTAACATCTCATTCTATGACATACATACTAGAGAAACTTATTGACATTGCTCCTGTCCCCAGTAAAGCTGTTCACTGATTCCTTCAAGTCGCATATGGAGGCCAGTGGGGATCTACTAATTAAACTGCAGTTCATTTGAAAAGAGTTGCCTTTAAAAAGTACGCCATTGTTCAACTGTTTACAACTGCAAAAATCCAGACACCCACAGCTCTCTTATCCCTGTGCAGGCAGTAGCATGGGGACAATTACTAGCACAGAAAACCATTCTTTAGACCAGACGTAAAAGCAGGAATTCTCTTATCTGAACACATGCCAAGTACGGAAACAAACCAATACTCACCTAACCAGAGTTGTCTCAAGTAAACAGAGGCCCAGTGTTACAGAAGTCGTGACATATGGTAGTAACATAAGAAATGAGAAAAGACTACAACACATATACCTTGTAAATATTCTTGTGGAACAATCAAGTGTAAAGAAGAATGTCCTTGAGGGCTTCTCTCTCTCTGTGTTTAATTTGCTTTTCGAAGATGAGATTGTATAAATTTATGATGCACTCCCCAGTTGCATTTTTTTTTTTTTTTTTTTTGCGGTATGCGGGCCTCTCACTGTTGTGGCCTCCCCCGTTGCGGAGCACAGGCTCCGGATGCGCAGGCCCAGCGGCCATGGCTCACGGGCCCAGCCGCTCCGCGGCATATGGGATCCTCCCAGACCGGGGCACGAACCCGTATCCCCTGCATCGGCAGGCGGACTCTCAACCACTGCGCCACCAAGGAGGCCCGCCCCAGCTGCATTTTTATACCAAGCAATATCCATGGTGTTTTGGATGTGTGGTTACTATCAATGGTGCTTTGTGCATAGAATATAACCCAGAAATAACAGTGAGTAAAGTATGAGAAGTTGGCAAGCAGGAAAAGAATTTTCTACGCTATTAGAAGAATCAGAGCAGCATTTAATAAAAATAAAAGGAATGTATGGTGTTTTCTAAAAAGGAATGAAAAATTTAAAAAGTCATTGTCTGTACACTTGGAGGCATTTCAGATATGGAACAACTTCCTCTGTCCTTGGGGTGGAGACTGAGTGTCAATTCCCTAGAGGTTTGTAGCTAAGATCTGCCCACTTTTCAACAATCTTTCCAGCCTGAGGGGAAAAAATGAGCTTTAGGAAATAAATCTCAGACTTCTCAGACAAATGGCAGTCCAGTTTGGTGTCATACACTTCCTGCAAGTCGTGATTGCTAAAGGGCCCTCTCATATTCCCCAGACTTCTGAAATATGGCCTTTCTCTCCTCAGCCCCTATAATACAAATGATTGAGGCTCTTTTCTAACTAAGCCTTTCCCTTACTCTCTCTTTTCTCTTTATCCACAATGAGCCTTTGTGATCCCTTACGAAGAGAAGAGAGATGATAGAGCAGGGTGAAAGTGAAATCAACCAATTCTAAAATTATATCAAGTCCATCTGCCAACAACAACAAAAAAAGAGCTATTTCAAAGCAAAATTCCTTCAAAAGATAAAATTACACAAGTAATGGTATTTGTGGTATTACAGAGAAAGGAGCTATACGTTAAAATATCTAAAAGCAATTTGGCAGTGATTTCTTGGATATGACACCAAAAGCACAAACAACAAAAGAAAAACCAGATAAACTGGATTTCATAAAAATTAAAAACTTTTGTGCATCAAAGGACACTATCAACAGAGTGAAAAGGCAACCCACACAATGGGAAAAAGTACTTGCAAATCATACATCTAATAAGGGATCAATATCCAGAATATGGAAAAGCAAAAACTCCTACAACTCAGCAACAATAAGATAATCAACCTAATTAAAAATGGGCAAAGAACTTAAATAGACATTTATTTAAAGAAAATACACTATTGGCCAATATGCATAGGAAAAGGTGTTCAATGTCACTAATCACTAGGAAAATGCAAATCAAAACAATAATGAGATACCCCTCCACACCCATGAGGATTGCTATTATCAAAAAAAAAAAAAAAAATCCAGAAAATAACAAGTGTTGCTGAGGATGAGGAGAATTTGGAACCTTGTGCATTGTTGATGGGAATGTAAAACACTGTTCTGCTGTAGAAAAGAGTATGGGAGTTTCCATTAACTAAAAAAATTAAACATGGAATTACCATATGATGCAAAAATTCCACTTCTGGGTATATACTCTAAAAGAATTGAAAGCAGGGACTCAAACAGATTTGTATACCAATGTCATAGCAGCATTATTCACAATACCCAAAAAGTGGTAGTAACACAAATGTATATTAATGGATAAATGGATAAACAAAATATGGTATATCTATACAATAGAATATTATTCAGCCTTAAAAAAGAAGGATATTCTGAAACATGCTACAACATAAATGAAACTTGAAGACATTATGCTAAGTAAAATAAAGCAGACACAAAAGCATAAATATTGTACAATTTCCCTTATATGGGGTACCTAGAGTAGTCACATCTATAGTCAGAAAGTATCAATTGAGGGGTGGTTGCCAGGGGCTGGGGATACAGGAAAACAGGGAGTTACTGTTTAATGGGTGCATAGTTTCAGTTTGGGAAGATGAAAAAGTTCTGCAGATGGACGGTGGTGATGGTTGCACAACAATATGAGTATATTTAATGCCACAGAACAGTACACTTAAAAATGGTTAAAATAGCAAACGTTATGCCTATGCTATCACAGTTTTAAAAAAGAAATACCTAGAAATAAGCCGAATTCTAAGGAGTAAGTAACAGATATCTGCCCAAGAGGTAGGGACTTCTTGTTTGCTTCTTTTTGTACCTGTCTGCATGATTACAACACACATCATGCATTCTTCCATGGATCATGCATGAACCTGTAATCTAGTCTCTAGAACTCAAGGGTGGAAGGAGGGAAACATCAGCAAACATAATAACATCTGTGTGATCCTGTGTCAGCCAACTGTCACCACTGCCTTCTCTGCCAGGGGGCGGGGCGTGGGGGGAGGTGGCAGAATGTAACCTCTCTGCCCTACTAGAGAGCTCTAAAACAGATCATAATTCCTCCAGAACCAACAAACAGAAGCCAAAATGGACAATTTAGCTCCCTCTCAACTTTAAGCAAATGGAAACCAAAGAGCATCCAACATTTTGAAGCCACCCTGCCTGTCAGAATCCCATCTCTTCACTGTCTGCCTGAATTCAAAACTCCAATTCACTTGTTTAACTTGGAATGAACTTAGGGATGTGGACTTGTGTGCACTTTTTACTTTCTCAGAGAAGTTCTAAGGAATTTGAGGTTTTGGAGTACCTTGCTTTCCTCGATTTCAATTCTAAATTCCTCAACTTGGACTTTCTGGGTCAAATCAAAGTAGCTCTGCTTTGGGGTTTTATTCTCCCCCCTCCTACTCCTCTAATGGCTAACGAAGTTAAGATGACACAAAACAATGCTTTTTTGAGTACAGAATGCAGATCTCAATCCCTTCTGGCAGGTATTCCTACAGACCAGTTGTTATTTATAATACCTATAAGGGAGAAAAGAGATTAAAAGATCAAGTCCCGCTGCACTTCCCCACAAAGCCGGCCACAGCTGTACCAGGGCTTCCGAGCAACTGGTCGGCAAGGAGACAGCAAGCCTTCTGTTGTCCTGTTGGGTCTGCTCAGGTCACCGCATGTGGTGTGGATTAGAGAATCCTGGCTCTCTGTTACCCAGAGGGGCAGGACTGGGCGTTCCACACCATACTCCCGAACTGGGGGCTCTGTGCCATCACTGGACCCTCTTTTCAGGGTCTCTTGGGGAACAACAGCAGATATCAGATTTTAAAGGCTAACAATTCCTTTTCTTTTTTTTTTTAATTTGTGTGTAAATTTTTAAAAGAGAGATACACAGAGAGAACAATTCATTTTTACCCGTTTTCCTGAAGATCTGTCATAATGGAGTAGAAGAAAATGTATCCATTATGGATAGAAAAAGGTAGTTTAGATTTGGTCTGAAGTTAGCTATAACCGGGGACTTTGCTAAAGTTGTGCTTTAAGTTCCACATGTTGGAGCCAGGCTGCACCAAAACCAGGAGCCAGTGCAGGGGAAGAGCCTCACAAAGGCAGCTGTCCCCAAACTCATATTCGGCTTCTCCAGGGCAGAGAAGGGGCAGAAGGAGCAAGCTCTGTGGGTCACATGGTTGTGTTTCCTCCATTTGGTGTCGAGCCCCGTGGCCACTGTGAAGCTGCAGCCCTGCTCAGGGTGCTGCCAGCAGTGAGCTTCACCCACCCTAGTCTCACCCACCTGCTCAGCTGCACCCTGCCCTCCAGACACGCCCCAGAGGCTTCCCGGTAGAGGCCATGGGGTTGCAAAGGGCCTTTTTGACCTCTTCATCTCATAAATAAGGAATCAGTCATGAAAGAGTTTTTTAGGTGTCTAAGATCAAACGGCGGCAGACGTGGATCTCAGATCAGGAGCTTTTGGCCCCAGATGCATGGCTCATCCCACCATTCTGGGCCACCTAGTAGAGCTCTAAGGGGAAGTACACTCCCTCACTCTAGAAGGATTTATTTGTTTCACCCAAGGCCATGCGAGTATATATATATATATATATGAATTAGTGACACTGACCTTGAGATTGACATCACTGTTTATGCTTTTCATTGGCACCAAGATGAGAAAACACAAAAAATGACCTCAAAATGATACAGTTCTAAAAGTGGGCAGCTACTCTCATGAGTAATGCTGGAATTTCAAACTTGGGTGATTCTACCATCTCCCACAAGTCAGCATAAAGTACATTTAAGGTAAAACTTGAACCACGTCAATGAAGTGAAACGTCCCAAAAGTCAGTCTCTCCTTAAGCAGTTTTGCTTCATCTGCACTTCTTTCTTCTAAACATGGGGTCCCCACTGGGCCTTCAACAATGATCTTGAAGCCTGACACTGACAGCCCGCAGGCATCTTCACTCTCCCTAGCTGCTCAGCTGCCAACAACTGCTGGGACACAAAGCATGGGTGGGACAGTCACTGCACATGGCTTTTTCTTTGTGGGCACAGTGGCCAAAGCCTGGCAGAGGTCATCTCCTCACGTCTCGGAGAGCACACCATGGAAGAAAGTGCACTCTGGTTCCCAGTAGACACTGAAGAGGTTTGCTCTGCCTAGGGTCTTACTTGTGATGGATCCAACTCCTAGACAGAGACTGGGAAGCTGCTTTTGTTTTAACGAACTCGTTCTTAGAACTCAGTGAAAAACTCACCTGGCTTCCGAAGCCCTGTATTTACTGACTGACACTTTGTTCTGAAGATCTGCCTGTCAGGCCGTGGTTGCCATCCTCCTCAGCAGTGGAGCCTGACACATTCCCCATCAGAGGAAACAGACAGGGCACGTCAGCCACTAACCCATGAAAACACTGTGGTCTCCCTTATGTGCCAGGGAATGAATCTACATGTCACTGGGGCCTTAATGACATAGCCTCGTTTTCACAAAGAATACAACCTAGACAAGAAATGAAAAATGCTCTTCCAAGTTCCCCAACTAGACATGAGTTTCCTTAGATCAAGCTATAAGAAATCCTCTGTGGATAGAGAGAGAGGTAATGTCTCTGTCTGCCACACCTTAACTCTGCAAATTCAGAAGGAGCAGAGTTTTGTCCTTCAGGGAGAAGGCAACCCATAAGCACTCACTTAAAAATTCTAAAGGCAAATTTGGGGGATCTCTTTCAGAAGCTCTCTGGATGTCATAACAACACAATATCCTCAACCAAAGACACTTATACTGGAAGGTGACAGCTGAACCTAGAGGGTTAGCTTATAGGATGACGATCACGATCATAAAAATTAAACCCTACAGCAGTGATGGGCTGCGGGGAGGCCCTCCAAACAGTCCCCGGTGGCTGCACGAACAAAACTACAAAGCATCATTTACATCCTGCCTTGAAAAAAAAGCCAGGATTTCTTTTTCCTTCCCTAGCTTGGCAGAGCTCCACGTCATAAGCTTTTTGTTTTTGTTTTTGAACGGCGGAAGAAAAGTGCCTTTGCCCCAAGCTGGTCTTCACCAAAATAAAAGTAGACCATCTGGCTAGCTCTTCTGAGGAACTCTCTGCAGCTGAGTCCTTGGCTGGGCTCGGGCACAGTCCTCACCCTTCTTGAAGGAGGATGTCTTCTTCTCAGAGGGAAGAACCACCTGACCTCTCCTGGCCCAGGTGAGGTGCTTCCTGGCTGGCATGGCCTCCATTACTGACCCTCCCCTCACACTCTCACCACTTCAATTCCTCTGCCTCCTATGAAAGAATAGCTAAGAGGTCAATTGTTCAAAACCTGAAAGTCCAAAGCATACATTGTCCACACATTCCCTCACCTTGCATCCTCTGGACAATGGTCCTCACTCGTTATTGACTGTTCACCAATTGTTAGCATCTCCACTAGAGGAAAGATGGGGTCCTGAGGAAGTTTCCATTAAGTAATGATGATACCTGGTGGCCTCACTGGTGTACAGTGGGAGACAAGGTCAAAATTATCCATTCAAATGAGGATTAGGATTGTGGGTCAGGTTCTCCACTTCATGTTATTCTTTTGTCCCTATAGTTCTGAATAATCTCAAAATTAGGTCCACAAATGCTTAAGTTCCTATTCTATGAAAAGAAAGAGAGAGCAAGAGAAGGAAGGAAAGAAGGAAGGAAGGAAGGACGGAAGGAAGAAAGGAAGGAAGGAAGGAAAAGGGAAGAATGAAAGAAAAACGAGAAAGTTTATATGTCTTGGTCTGCTAGGTCTGCCATAACAAAATACCACAGACTGGGTGACTTAACAACAGAAATTTATTTCTCACAGGTCTGGAGGCTGAGAAGTCCAAGATCAAGGTGCTGGCCAATTCAGTTTCAGGTGAGAGCTCTCTTCCTGGCCTGCAGATGGCCCCCTTCTCACTGTGTCCTTATATGATGGAAAGAGAAAGTTCTGGGGTCTCTTCCTCTTCTTATAAGGGCACCAGCTCTACTCTATTAGGGCCCCACATTATGACCTCATTTAATCTTTATCGCATCCTCACAGGTCCCATATCCAGGCACACGGGGGGGGATAAGACTTCAAAATATGAATTTGGGGGACACAATTCAGTCCATAGCACTATGCTTGACTACCTGGGGGCTGCGAGATAAACAATATATATCCCATGTGCTCAAGAAGTTTATATTCTAGAATCAATTTATGCTAAAAGTGGAAGGGCCCTCACACTTTATGCAGTCTGTTCCCACAAGTTCCAAGGATTACTTCTAGATACATTCCAAGAACGTACTTCTTGATGAGGGGGTTGGTTATTTTACCCTAATTCCCAGAAAAGGCCATAGAGGCATGGAGAGCTGAGGTGGCCAGGGGCACTTGTGATGAGGTAAAACAAAGAAATTAAACTCAAATTGTGCCTGTGTCTCCAGAAAGAGACTGGATATAGTAAGGTCTGGGCATCAACCACGTTCCTTAGCACTAGACTCCTAATACTGAAAGGGAAGTATCTCTCAGGCCAAGATGTTTAAAAAAACTTCTTGATTCAGAATGTAGAAGGAACATTATTTGGAAGCTTTTGTCCAAGCCAAGATCATAATTGTAGTTTGTTAGAGAGAGGAACTTTGCTGCTTTCCTGAATTAAGAAGGCAGAGTTTCTACACTAATTAATTCAACAAGTTCAATATCCAAAATAGTATGGCACATGAAAGAGAGCTTAGACTGAGAGGCAACACACCAGGAATCTGCAATAGCCTCACTGTATTAAAAACAGAAGTGACCTAGACAAATCCTTGAGTAGAAATTAATCAATCCAATACAATCAAATAAAACTTACTGAGAGCTTACTGTATGCCACATAGTGTCCTAAGTTCTTTCCATTTATTATCTCAATTAATCCTCATAACAGCTTTCTGAGAGAATTAATATTATCCCCACTTAATTGATAAAGAAACTGAAGTCTGGAGTAACTGGCTCAAGGTTATATATCTAGTAAACAATGGAGCAGACCAGGATTCTAAACCCAGGAAATCTCGTTCTAGAACCCACACATTATAGCACACCTGTGCCTTAGCTTTTCAACTACATCTGTCCACTGGACAGAGCAGTCAATGCTTGAAATGTATTCTATTATAGAACGTGAAGCCAAGAGGGCAGGGACCTTGTTTACCTTAGGTATTGCCCTATCCCTAGCATAGAAAATCACGTGGGACATAATAGGTGCTCAATAAATATTTATTAAATAAATAAATAGCAGACTGTGTTAGATTTAGTGAAATTACTGCAATAGCCTCTTTATCATCTTCCTCATTTTTATTTCATTTTCTACTCCATCATCAATGATAATCCCTTGCTATTCACTGCCTAGTGAATTTAAGCAGCTTTCAAAACTTTTCCAACTTACTCCAACCTATTCCAACTTTACTTCTTGATATTCCATTATACAGACACTCCACTCTGGCTATCTCTGCCTGCCCCTGCTCCTGCCCTCACCCTCCCTCACCCAGCCCTGCATTTCTACCAGCTGGGTTACTCTCTCCCTCTTTTCCATTACATGAAGCTCACTTACCTTTCAAATTCCCATCTCTTCTAAGAAGCCTTCTCTGATCAACAAACCCACAGTGATCTCTCCCCATTCTAAGATGGGTTCACCCAGACATATCACCTGCTTCCTCATCCTTTTCTGTCCCCATAGACTGGCAATATGCTGAGGAGAGGGGCCAGGGCTTCTCATTTTGAGTATTTTCTCCAACATGCAGCAAAGGCTTGGCTGTTCAGACACACGGTGAACAGAGATCAACTGATCAATACAGATATATCTCATCTAAAGGCAAAACATCTGCTGATTTCTTTTTAATAAAGGCAAAAAAAATTTTTAATGAGATAAAATTCACATGACATAAAATTCATCATTTAATCACATGTGCCACCATCATCCCTATCTACTTCCAGAACAGTTCATAGCCCTCAAAGGAAAGTCCATACCCATGACACAATCACTCCCCATTCCCCACCTCCCAGCTTCTTGCAACACTAATCCACTTTCTGTCTCTATGGATTTGCCTATGCTTGACAGTTCATATAAATGGAATCATACAACATGTAGCCTTTGTATCTTGTTTCTTTCACTAGCATTACATTTTCAAGATTCATCCATGTGCTAGCATGTATCATACTTTATTCCTTTTTATGGATGAATAATATTCCATTGTATGGAGTTATGACATTTTGTTTATCCAGTCTCCAGTCATCAGTTGGTAGGCATTTGGATTGTTTTCACCTTTGAGTTATTGTGAATAATGCTGCTGTGAACATTTGTGCTCAAGTTTTTGTTTGAACCCTCTTCTCCATTCTGCTGATATCTTACTAGAGGAGAACAAATTCATTAACTAAAAGCCTCATCCTGGGCTTCCCTGGTGGTGCAGTGGTTAAGAATCCACCTGCCGGGCTTCCCTGGTGGCGCAGTGGTTGAGAGTCCGCCTGCCGATGCAGGGGACACAGGTTCGTGCCCCGGTCTTGGAGGATCCCACATGCCGTGGAGTGGCTGGGCCCGTGGGCCGTGGCCGCTGAGCCTGCGCGTCCGGAGCCTGTGCTCCGCAACGGGAGAGGCCACAACAGTGAGAGGCCCGCGTAACGCAAAAAAAAAAAAAAAAAAGGAAAAGAATCCACCTGCCAATGCAGGGGACACAGGTTCAAGCCCTGGTCCAAGAAGATTCCACATGCCGCAGAGCAACTAAGGCCATGCACCACAACTACTGAGCCTGCGCTCTAGAGCCCGCGAGCCACAACTACTGAGCCCACGTGCCACAACTACTGAAGCCCGCGCATCCAGAGCCCATGCTCTGCAACAAGTCACCACAATGAGAAGCCTGCGCACCTCGATGAAGAGTAGCCCCTGCTCGCCGCAACTAGAGAAAGCCCACGCGCAGCAACAAAGACCCAATTCAGCCAAAGATTAATTAATTAATTACAAAAAAAAGCCTCATCCTAATTCTGTACTAGAGATAAATAACTTTTCTTTTAATAAGATACTATCATCATTAAAAAATATTCAGGGTCATGAGTAAATTTAACTGTTGTTGTATTCCAGAATATTTTAAATTCCTTATTTATTATATCAGAGTATATCAGAGATCAGATTTCCTAACTTCTGTATTTAATTAATAGAATCTTACTTAAGCACATGAATAATTCGTTCATAAAAATCATAAGCAAAACTTATTCCTAACCGTGTTAATTTTTCTTCCCCATTTTAACATTATTTGGTGTTAAATAATGATAACATGTTTATTGAGAGCTTACTATGTACCTAGCACTATGCTAAATGTAACACTCTTTGAAATATATACTGTTATCACTTCACAGGGGATGCAAAGATGCTTAGAGAGCGTAAGTAGCCTGCCCAACATCACGAGGGTTATGGGTGACCAGATCCTGACCCAGGGTGTCACATTTCACACAGTAAATGACACGACCAGCCAGGAGTAGACCCAGACCATCAAAATCTTGTCTCCTAGCTCATGACTTTAATCACATGTGTTTGTGTAAATGAACAGTTAATCTTTAAGCCCAATGCCCAAAGGAAGTGTACAGAAGGTTACTCAGACCTCTCACAGCTGTGCTTGAACCATTTCAAAGTGAAGAACTCCAAATTTTCCTTTAGGAAACCAAAAAATGCTCCTATTGTCTCCATTTGAGTCTACCAGCTCCATATGGTAACATCAAGCTAGGATGTTCTATAGGTACAATGACCCACACTGATGATGAACAATGTCCTCTAGATAGAAAAAGGATCACAGGTCGCCCATGTGTCAGAAGCATCGTTTTTGCTTATAGGGCCATTCCACCTTCACAGGTATTGCTCCTGGAGCTCATAGTGGAGCTCAGGAAGTGATGGCTGAAATAAGTGAGAGAGATGAGACAAAGACCCCACACCTCATCTCACTTTCTCCTAGTTAGAAAAATGAAAGAAAAAAGAAAATAATAGCAGTCCAATATTAGACTTCAGGAGAGTTGTCATCTAAAGAGACAGAAAAACATCCATGATCCAGAGTTGTTCTCTGATTTTTCCTGACAGATTACAGTGAACAGGAGGAGGGTGGAGAGTGGGAAGGAGAAAATTTACTAGTTGACCAACTTGGAGGGGCACTTTTGTTTTAGATTCTGAAGAGTGGGGCTCTGCTGACACCGCTGACCTTTTAGGCACTGGATTTGCTGCCTGGAAAAGTAGAACAATCAAATATGATGGTGCTGGTCCATTGCTTTCTGACACACAGCTCTTCCGGCTATGGAAGTAAGGGCAAATTCAAAGATATTTAAAGCTCCAGGCCCTCTTAGCCCCAGCAAGACTCAAATTTTGTGACGGTTGGGGTGCTCAGAGTTTATTGTTTTCCATCACTGTTACAGTTTTAATTCTATATTAAACATCATGCTTTAAATCTTTTTTCAAACTTTTAATCGAAGTATAAAATATATACCAAAAATGTATACACATCAAAATTAAACAGCTCAATACATTTTCACCAAATGAACACACCCATTTAATCAGCCCCCAGATTAAACAGAACAATATAAGCATCCCAGAAACCCTCCTTGGCCAGGGCTTTAATCCTGACACAAAAATAAGTCCCAGCAAGCATCCTATGCCTAAAAGTGCATTTAGCATTAAATGTGGGACATGAACGACCACAGTGAAAGACATCATATCCCTGCCCTATTTTTTCAACACAAGCTGCATCTACACAGAACTTCAAGCAGAGCACAGTACTCATCCCTCACAGCACTGAGGGGTGAGCCTCTCTAAATCACAGGAATGGAGCCAAATGAACAGGCCTAATGACAACGAATTGAAAATTAATGAACTAATCAGGAGCGTGTTGAACACAATTCTTCTGCCACCTCCAAAGAACAGTCTCCTCTTCCCCTTCTCCACTTCAAAGGCATCTCTATCACTGGTAAAACCAAATATCCACTTAGTAAAGTACAAACAAACTGCAAGGGGGAAAGGGGGAGTGCAAACATATGAATAAATAAGCCACTTGCCCCTCTACAATCCACTTGCTTCTCCTCCCTTAATGGACTTACAATGATAGTCTGTAATCAAGGTGCAGTGACGGACTCAATTACAAGAAGCTCTAAGTGACCTCAAGCGAATCATATATCGCCTTCTCCTGGGTGCAAACCTCCTTTAGCCTGCTACGCCCAGTCAGAAAACCTCTTACCTCAGAGACAAAAGGATTCCTACGGCCAGTGAGCACTAGCTGCCTGACACTGTGTAAATGGGCTCTCCATAACCCATTACATCCAGGGAAGGATTTTCCCATTTGGCTTAACCCAAGGCTGCACTCTGTGCCTAATTTGCAGGGGAAAAAAAAAAAAAAAAAAAAATAGCCACCTACAAATATCCACAGGAACACTGGACTAAGTTTCCCTTTAAAAGGAACCCAGAGGCAAAGGCTGAATGAAAAACTTTTTCATAAAGGGAGTAATCAGGCTAAAAGAACAATCCTGTCTGAAAAGTCCGTGACCTTTACTGAGGCTATGACCTTGAATTTGAATCTTCTTCTGATGCAAAGAACGTAGCCAATTGTTGGGCTCTGGATTAGATCTTTACAGAAAGTTTACAACCCTTTCCCTCCAGGGCTAGAATCCAGTTTGGAAGTTGGGGGTGAGGATTGGTATCTACATGACACCTGGGGAGTCCCCCAACCTTATAACTGTCCAAATATATCAAGAACTTTCTAATGCATTTAACTGTATTACAACCTCAAAAAATTCTCAGCTTCTAAACTGATACCTGAGTCTAGATTTGGAAGGAAATTTTTAATATATCGTATACCTGGCGACCACACCACAGAACAAAGAATCGTTCTGTGAGATCACAGGCCTTGATTTAGGCCAGCTTTCAGATCAGATACTTGTCTTTGATGAACGTGGGGAAAAGAGGCTGAGAAAGGTACCTTTGCCTATCATGGACTGAGGGAGATCTTTTTTTATTTTTAAAATCAATACTAAAGCCTTTCCATAAGATAAGTCACTGGGCATAGTAGGAAACAACTCTTCTTTGGCCAAAGATCAACTGGGAGTTCTAACAGACTTGTGTCCCTTTAATGCCGTGTCTCATGCCCCCCAAAACCAGCAGATTAATGATGCTTCCACAAAATTACTTTTTTCCTTCCCAAATCCTACCTCTGACACATTGCTGCAAGTAGTTTAACTGTGAAAGGCCTTGACCTCCTTTCTTTGTCTCTCTGATTCAAGTGTGTCTGTTTCCTTGGGGCTACCAAGCTCAGTTGGATGACTGACCGCAGTGGAATGGAGCATCAGCCAAGCCCCGAACAATGGGCCCCTTTCTCCGGCTGTCACATGAACAGCGTTGTGTTACAGCCATTGTCCCTCCAAGCAGAGATGGAGAGGCACGGTTTCTCACAGACCAGCTATTCTCTCTGACTCCCTCCGACAAAGTTACTAAAAATTAGAAATGAAAGGAAAGGAAAAGAGAAAAGAAAAGGAAACAAAATTCATGCCTTCTGAATGGAGCGATATAGCCCTAACAAGAATTATTAGTGCAACCATGGACCATCTGTGTCAGAATAATACCTTGTCAAAAATACCCATCCCCAGTGCTCACTTCAGCAGCACATATACTAAAAAATATACATCCCTGGTCCCCACTGCACACCTACTGAATCAAAATCATTAGAGGTGAGCCAGTATCTGCCAGTGATTCTTATGCCCCTGAAGTTTGAAAGCAGAGGTCTCAAGCATTTCTAACCTTGCTGATGGCCTGATTTTGCACACCTATCTGTTCAAGGGATGTACAGGAGGTGGGGGAATATTGAAAGGGCAAATACGTTATACTGTGGTTATCCAATCTTCATGTGAGGGAAAACATATGGGAGAAGAGAGGTGAGAAAGATGAGGGCACCAAGGGATATGGGGAATGAGACAGGAAATTTTTTAAAAATAATAATGGCTGGGCTTTCCTGGTGGCGCAGTGGTTGAGAGTCCGCCTGCCGATGCAGGGGACACGGGTTCGTGCCCCGGTCCGGGAAGATCCCACATGCGGCGGAGCGGCTGGGCCCGTGAGCCACGGCCACTGAGCCTGCGCATCCGGAGCCTGTGCTACGCAACAGGAGAGGCCACAGCAGTGAGAGGCCCGCGTACCGCAAAAAATAAATAAATAAATAAATAAAATAATAATGGCTGTTGAGAAGATAATAGGAATTTGGGGGTGGGGTCAGCAGTGAGCAAAAAGAGGGAGGTACAGGGAGAATAAAAGGAGGTGCTGGCAGAGGCTTCAGAAAACGATGGACGGTGAGAAAGTTCCAGTGGTGGGATGGACAGATGCCTGTCAAAAAACAAGCATGTTGAATATTTAGCACCTAAGTTTCAAGATGTGAACTTCATTGTCCTAAGCCTTAAAAGTCAGCCACTCAGAGTTGAATGTTTGATGATAGTGTATGAAGTGAAGGAGAAATGAAGCGAAATCCATGGTTGGACGGATGACCTTATGCTAAAAAAGACGGTAGAGTAGCGTGGCAAGATCATCTCTCAACTTCTTAAAGGAAAATATGAATCCAGATTCAGATGATGCTAGAAGAAACAGGAGTCCTGTCTCCATCCACACCCCTAAGAAGCACCATAGTGGTTGAAAGAAATAACAGTTTTCTCATTTCACACCTTCGCATGGAACGGGGGCTCAATTTTTTACTTGACTCTCAGTTGGGTTCCCCAAACCACATTGGGTGTATATAATAGAATAATAGCAGTGTAATATGAGGGGCTCCTTTAAAGCACATTAGTGCTGTGGGCACAGGCACAATCTAGTCCTATAGCCCCGGGTGTGGCTGTCATAAAACAATTCTCAAATGTTAACTCATTACTCCTATGGAATGGTTTAGTAACTGTTGCTTAAAGATGTCTTGCAAATTCCTGCAGCCATGTGTTTGCATTCCCGTCTTAAATGCCTCGCGTACTCAAATCTCTCTCCTTCAAGGCCCTACACTGCCAGGAAACCTCTGGTGACCACAGAGACCTCTCTCTAGGATGAGCCCTCAGAGCGGCTCTCAGAACTGTCCACCTGGCCCTGGCTACACTCAGCCTTACACAGTCACTTGTATTTTTTTTTTAATCTGTTTTTTTAAGGCAAGTATCTTGGTAATTCCACACAGTATTTATCCCTATGCCCTATACACCAAATACATATCTGATGGAGCCAAAATAAAACTCACACCAATTACTTTCTTAAAGAACAAAAGTCACATCTTGTCACGATTCCTTGACCGAAAAAAATAATAAAGTACCCTTCTCAAAATATCAGTGGGGGTAGATATTTGAAATTTTTCATTTTGATTGTAGAATTAATCCCCTGGACCCAAAACAAAGATTTCATACTTTTATTTTGTTCTGTGTGAAACAAACTGAATTTGTGGAGTTTGACTTTCAATTTGTCACCAAAAATTATTTTAAAAAAAAAGACAAATGAACATGATTCTTTACCAAAGGTATTTAAAAGTTCCATCATGGGAATGATCACCTGTGGTGAGATTTTAGCACAAACCCAATCTGTGCAGCTCAGCTGGCTTGCCCAGGATGTTAAGGACAAGGCACTCAGTCACCCTCTAGATGGGGTCTCCTTGCTCCCAAAGATAAGATGTTTTTAACAGATGCTAATATCCTTCACATGTATGTATCAAGATGAGGCTTTCTATACTAAAATACTGTTTTCTTTGTGTTGGATGAGGGAAAGGGTACAATTTATTGCCCTCTAAGCAGGAAATTGAGGTGGTTAAAGTGCTTTACACAGTTTCTTTATCTAAGAGTATAAATCACTGGGACTGAAATAAGAAAAATCACTAGTAATAAACATCTATAATAATAGGATATATTATCACATTCACACTTTCCAGACTGGCTACTTGCACAAAGTATGCATCATCAAATAGCATCCAGATGATGACCTGCACTTTTACAAATAAAGTTGTATCAAGGAAAATAACATTGGTTTGCATCTTATCATCATAATATGAGTAATCCTTTTATTAATTGCTATAAGTTAATCTTCTGCAATAACTATTTTTTAAGAGAGTTAGAATGATTACAGTGAAAAATAATCTTAAATTGGGAAAAAAAGAGAGACAAGAGACAAATATAAAATCTTGGGAAATTCAGAGAGAGAGAATAAAGGAATGAATGAGTAAATCAAGAGATTAGGAGATTAGTTAAGAGACAACAAAAGTACAGCCAGATGCAAGCTTAAATTAAGCTAGAAAAAGTTCATACTGGAAACAACTGAAAAAGAAGACAAATCAACAGAACCCGATGAATCTTGTGTTAATTCTTAAAGCTAAGCTAATTTTTAAAATGAAATACTGGGTACACATCCTTGAGAAAATGAGAGCAGAGTTTGTTCTTAATATTGCTTTGTTTGAAGTCCAAACAAACTGGATGTTTGTGCTTCATTCATTGACACTGCTACCTTCCTGCTCTATGTCATTGGAACTCTCTTACTTCAGCCTATGAAAGAACATTGTTTTGCTGTTTATTTTATGGTGGAGCTGCCTATGAGCTAAAAGTTCAATTTTTGAAGCATCACTATCTTTGTCATTACCCTGCAATTCGTTCACTTGTTCAAATAGTATTGCATATTTCCATGATTACAAAAAATAAATAAATGGAAAATGAAAAAAATAAAAACCTAATCATAATTATAAGAAGACTTTGTCTCATAAACTTAATATGTGAAACAAAGATGGAATTTATTAGACATGCCAAAATGGCAAATCTTTAGCCTGAACCAGACACTTATTTAACTTGAACAGGTCAACTGGGGTTCAAACAGTAGGAAATATCAAAATTATAGAACATTTAAAGAAAGAAAAAGTAAAGAAAGAAGTAAATACTGAATACTGTGTCCAAATGGCAAGATATAATTATAAATTTATAATATACTTGTCTCTCTAGGACCAGCATTCCCTGTAACATGTAGACTTTTGGACAATCGTTGGACCTATTTTTAGGACTGCATCCTGTACTCAAGTAGGAAAAACAATATTGAACCAGTCACCATGTCTCTGATCAAATACAAAAAAAGATGCAAAGATGTTTTATAAACTAAAAAGTACAGGGTAAACCATTACAGTGCCTTGACACTGTCATTCACAACCAAAACTATCCCAAAGGTATGATAAACTCAGCTCTTGTATTGTAGTACTACCACAGTGTTGAACATGTAACATTAATTCAGTGGCATCTGGTGTTTCATAAGTCTTCTTAGAATATTCTATTTTGTCCTTTTTCACTCTGTGTCCTTAACTTTGTAGACTCTGTCTAGACAAATTGTAAATTCTTGAATGGCTTCTCCACAACCCTTAGTATGTACGTAGTGACTGTCCCAAACACTTGGTGTGCTAAGAAAAAGTCAACTGCATTCATTCATTCATTCTTCCTCCACATTCTTTAGGCATTTATCATGTAACTACCATGTGCCAGCCATTGGAATAAAGGCTCAGAATAAGGAATGATAAACTCACCAATCAGTCGGAGAAAAATTCAGGTAACATAACATAGCTGATAACAGTATGATAGATGCTATATTAAAGCTATCCACAAAGCAGAATAGGAATCACATGAGATACCACCGTTTATGTGAGCGAACTAGGAAAAGCTTCAGAGGGGAGGTCTTAACTGAACTGCATCTTGAAGGATGACTAGGTAGTAAGAAGTTGGTTAGACCAAAAAAGGGAGCAAAGACATTTCCTGCAGAGGGAACAGCATACACAGCCAGGTCCGGGAGGAGTGAAAGAGGCAGTGTATTCTTTAAGGAACAGTAACAAGATAAACATCAGTGGAGCTGAAAGGCTGGAGAACAGGGAAGCAGAGAAACAACCCAGAGAAGATTATATGTGAAGCTGGTCTTGTGTATCATGTTAGGAGGTTTAGCTTTATGCTGTAAGCCAGTGTTTCTCCAAATGTGATTTGAGGTCACCTCAGATTCATTTGGGGATCTGCTCAAGTGCAGATTTCTGGCCCTTACATCTGGGATGAAGCTCCAGAATCTGCATTTTCAATAAGCACCCAGGTGACACTGATGCTTACCATCTGGGGAGCCGCCAAAGATTATTAAATAAGGGAATGACACAATCAGATTTGTATTTTAGATATATGCTATTAAACAATCAGGAGGAAGGTAAATCCACTACTGTTAAATGAGCTTGTGACTTGGGTTTGCATTAGAACCATCTGGGGAACTTGTAAAAATGCAGACTTTTCACATCTCGCCCAAGACTTATTGCACCTGAATCCAAGCAGAGGTGGCTAGGATTTATATTAGGTAGAACTATTATACATGAAATCACCATTTTACCTAGATCAAAAATGGTCAAATTTTGGCAGTTTCTCACAGCTTCATCTAATACATTTAATAAGCCCCACTCCATGTTTCTGATATACATCAAAGTCTCAGAATAGCTGATGAAACACAAGCAGAGCTAAATGCCTTTCCTTTTTTATTAATTATCAGTGTCATTACTCACTTTGACTGACATGCAATGATGTGACATAATTTATGTACCTAAAACAAATGTTAAAAGAAAAAAAATGGTGTTCAAAAACAACCACCAATGAACTAAGGCTAATTTAAGGATGTTAGAGCCGGAAGGAACACCAGAGATTACCCAGCTCTTTCCCTACCTCCCCACACATGATGAAGCTGATGGGAGAAGTGCCCTGCTAGAAGTTATACTGAATATTTTGTTCAGTTCCTCAGTGATACATGCTCTTCATTTTAACAGGTATTGAAATCATTAGAGCTAAAAAGTGTTGGGGATTTAATTTATAGAGTGATAGTGCCAAGTGAAGCCCTAAACTTGATGTGTGTGTGTGTGTCTGGGGAGAGGGATGGGCATAAAGCAAATACTTGTGCATATCCATTTCTAAAATGAAGCCAACGAATTTAAATAATATAGAACCTAGAAGAGTGCTTGAACTGTAATAGATGCTTAATAAACATTTATTGAACAAATGATTAACCTCTTAAAAAAATAGGTTAAAGGAGGTATAGTAATGCAAGGAGTGTCTAAGGCAATGTAGTTTACAGGCTGTAAACTGAGTGTAGATTTCCCACCTGCTAGCCTATCCCAAGCACCACTTGGCACCCAACCATGACGCCTCCTCTACAAATCCCAGCCCTGCCACATGCACTGTTCTTTCCTCTGAAGGGTCCCCAACAGAAAGCAATACAAAGACCACGTCTGAGCAAAGTTTGACAATGCATCACATTCTAGGTGGGATTGAAAGCCACATGAGCACAGCTTTCAAAGTCCATTCAAATAGGAAGAATAGCTAACACTTAATGACAGCTAACAAAAACTATATCATCATGATACAACATGCTAATAATGTTAGAATAATAATGATGATGTTGCTAATGATAATAATAATAGCTAATACATGCTTACTATCTGCCAGGCTTGTTAGCACTCCACACACATCCACTCATTTAATCCTTTGGACGACCTTCTGGCGTAAGCATTGTTGTTATTCTGCTTTTGTAGATGAGGAGAGAGAGGTTAAGTAACATCCAAAATCACACAACTGGAAAGTGGCAGAGTTGACAGTTGCCCCCAGGCCCCCTGGTCCCAGAGCAACCCCTCTGTTGAACTCTCTGACCTCAGAGCAGCACAGCAAAAAGTACCCTGCAAGCTGACCTCCTGGAGCATTCACATCAGGAAAATGATCCGGTCCCAGTCTTTTCATCCATAAGGAATGAAGCATCTTTAGGTGGGAAGACCATACACAAAGTGAGACTCATAATATAAAGGAGAAAGGCCAGGAGAGCCAAGAAGAAACAGCATTTTCCTCTGCCTTGGGATAGCATGGATATCACTGCCTGAGAACTTTAGGGCTAACAAAATCTCAAACTTTAACTTTCCCCTGAAGAATCTGGGTCCTCATGTAGGGATATTTTCTAAAGAAATATCAAAGATATCACTACATTTCATCTATTCCGTGGTATCATTCTTATTTCCAGAAAGAAAAATAAAGACAAAATATTTCCCTAAACCAGGGGTAAAAGTTCTAGATGAAAGGACTTTAAAAGACCAATAGGAGATAGATCTTTCCGTGGTAACTATGGCTGGAAGAACCGCCCTTCCCAACATTCCCTGAGGTGCCAGGTATTCAAACAAATAAGAGACTCCTTCAGTTTAAGTCACCCAGCCTGTGATCCTGACGCCCCTAAAGGACGCTGAGAGCGCAGTAAGAGGGAGCATCCCCACGTCTGACCGCACAATCTGAATATCAAGTCCCGGAGAAAGAGGAGTTCAGAAAACAAGATCCCAGAGAAGTAAAGCCGATCTGAAAGCAAGAGCCCCGCCGAAACTGCTTTTCATTCTCAGTCTCACTCTCCCCAAACCTCCCTACACCCAGCTATGACACCGGTCAATACAGAAGCAACACAAACAAGGAAATACAAGGGCAGAAATTATGCAAAATAAAATGCGTAACGGGGGCATTTCCTCATGAAAAATACTCCAAGAAGTTCCTACCCAGCCCCAAGTAACAAGACCAAATCCAAACACTAACAATAAACCCTTGAGACAAGTAAACAAGTCAGACTGAGCCCGTCTCATCCCACCTCACCGGGCACCCGCGGTATCCTGGTTAAGGGAAATGTGCCCGCACCCATAAGAAACCATCCAGCGGCCGGCCAAGGTCCAGCGGCCGCCAGAACGGAGATTGCCCAACTCTTACCCGAGATCCTGAGATCCGCAGTGCAACCCTTTCCCCCTGGTTTTCACGCAACGCCAGGGGAGAAGCAAAATCTGTTCCAGTTAGCCTTCAAGCAGCGTCCCAGAAGAGAGCGATACTTGGAAGTCTTGGTTAAGGCTCAAAGAAGGAGACCACAGGAAAGGAGGCGGGTCTCTGCGCGTTTCCAGACCCCCCAGTTTTGCGCACGGGGAAAGTACTCGTTGCAAACTTGAGTAAGGTTTTCTCCGTCTGGCCAGAGATGCTGAAGGAGGAGGGGAGTAACCCGAGCCGGGCCCGGGATGCGAGCAGTTGCCGCTGCTGCAGCTGCTGCCGCCGGGGCAGTGACCGCTGGAGGCGGGCGTCCTCGGCGCCGCGCGAAGTCCCTAGTGTGACCGGCAGGATCCTCCTGGCCCGACTCCTGCGCCCGATCACGGGTCGCCCCTGTCCTGAGCGGCTTCCACCGCGCCGAGGCGACTCCGCCAATAGTCTGGCTACTAAATTGGCAAACCTTGGGGTCACCGCGTGGGGGTGAACCTAGAGGTGGCGGAGGGAGTGCCCGTCTGCGTCCCGACTCACTCTCAATGCCCCAGTGTCAAAGTCCCCGGAGGTGTTCTAGACCCTCTACGAGGAGAGGAGGGTTGGGGACGGCACCCGAGCGACCAGATGGAGTGGACGGCACGCCCCAGCGGTGCCAGGGAAGGAGCGAAACCGTGGGACAGAGAAGGGAGGAGTGACCTAGCGGTAGAAGAGTTGTGCGCCGCGGCAACAAAGTGGTTGGAGAGGTGGGGCGAGCAGTTGGGGGGCGGGGGACGGAGGGGGCCCACTTTACCGAGGCTGGGCGGAGAGAGAACTCCAAGGACCCGCAGGAAAATCCCTCCAGGCCCGCGGAGGCCCCGCGCGGAGATTTGTTGGGGAATGGCTCCCTCTGCCGACTCGCTGGGGAGGCCCCGGGAAACCCAAAGACGCAAAGTTAAAACGATGAAAAAGGCTTTTTCCCCATCTGAGTGTTGGGCGAGACGTGAATTCTAGAATCTACTTCTCTGGCTGATCACCTTCCTCTTACTTACGAATTACCCTGCGTGCGAACCACCCAAGAAGATACAAACTTCTTATTCGTGGAAAGTTGTTGTTGTTGGTTTTTTTTAATGTTAAGCTGAATTCTATCCTCCCCTAAAGGCTAGTGCTCCATATTCACGCCAGATGAGCCACTCCTACCAGGCTTCTGTTCCTTACATTAATACGAACTCTTTCTTTTTAGAGAGACCTCAAATGCATATGCGACCCCAGTCAATAACAGCACCTGGCAAACAGTCCATGCTCAAAGTTACGCTTGAATGGAATGAATGAACATATATGTTTGAAGCCCCTCACCATTCTCTTCATGACCTTGGGGTAAGTTTTCACCCCTGGACACAAACAAGGGGAGACTGTTTCTGTTTGTTTGTTTGTTTACCAGGTATCATCACCCCTTCTTCTGGTTAACAGTACCTTCATTTTTCTTGGGGGACCACCCTGCCACACTCAGGGCGGTCTGGATGGGAAAGTCAGTCAGGATGGTCCAGCTTTTCCGGATCCAAGAGTGGGCACCTGAGCTAAGCTAGTCCCCTCAGACCTTCTCTGCCACGAATCCTAAATTTAATCAGAGCAACACAAGGAGGAATAAATCTAGAGTTGATTGATCCATTTGACAGTGTTCTAGAGACTGGCCATTAGGTCACAGCATTTATTCCCCAAAGCTACCCTGGTTTATGCTTTATGAAACCTGGTTGCTCCACTTCCTTTGATTTTTTAATTAACGTTATTAGACGTGATTTGCACTCAATATATTGCACTCATATGAAGGATACAGTTTGGTGAGTTTTGAATAATGTATACACCAATGTAACCACTACCACAATCAAGTTAATGAACAATTCCATTCCCAGGAAGTTCCCTTGTACCCCTTTGAAGTCAGTTCCCCACCTCACTATCCCTGGCCCACTGAGCTGCCTTCTGTAGCTATAGATTAGATTTGTCTTTCCTAGAGTTCCTACTGTGGAATCATATAGTATGTATTCCTTCGTGTCTGACTTCCTTCGCTAAGCATAATGTTTCTGAGATTCATCAAAGTTGTTTGTGTAAGCTGTTTGCTTTCTCTTTATTGGTGAGTATTATTCCATTGTATGGATACACCACAATTTGCCCATTCACCAAATGTTCATGTTGTTTCCAATTTGGGCTTATAATGAATAAAGCAGCTAGGAACTTTCTTGTAAAAGCCCTTTTTTGGACATATGTTGTTACATCTCTTATTTCACAGGAGTAGAATTACTGGATTATACAGTAAGTGTGTGTTCAGATATATAATAGAGATTAACTGTTTTCCAAAGTTAATGCATCACTTTACATTCCCACCAGCAATGTGTGAGAGTTGCTCCACATTATTATCAACACTTGGTATTTTCTGTCTTTTTATTTTAGCCATTCCATTGGGTATATAGTGGTATCTCATTATGGTTTTAATTTGCATTTCCCTAATTACTAATGATGGTGACCATCAAAGATGTTAACCACCTTTTCATGTACTTGCATTCCATTTGTTTTTTGATGAAGCATCCAAAGTTTTTTGCCCAATTTTTAATCAGATCATTTGTGTTCTTGTTGTGTTGTTATTGGGTTGTAGGAATTCTTTACATATTTTGAATACCAGGGCTTTGTCAGATATGTGTATAGCAAATATAATCTTTGTTTGTCTCTTGCCTTTTAATTTCTCAATGTTGTCTCTCAAAAGAAAGGTTTTTTATTTTGAGAGTCTAATTTATCAATTTTTTCTTTTATAGCTTTGCTTTTCATGTTTCATCTAAGAGATCTTTGTTTACCCCGAGGTCATGAAGATTTTCTCCCATGAGTTCTTCCAGAAGTTTCTAGTTTTAGCTGTTATGTTTAGGTCTGTGATCCACTTAGAGTTACTTTTTGTGTATGGTTTGAGACAAGGGCTGAAGTTCATTATTTTTCATATAGATATTCATTTGTTTCAGCACCATTTGCTGATAAGATTATCTTTTCCAATGAATAATTATAGAAATAATTACTGAAACATTATCAGGGTTATCCATTGAATAACCTTGACACCTTTATTAAAAATCAATTGGCCATATGAGAATGGGTCTTTTTCTGAACTCACTATTCCTTTCATTTGATCCATATTTCTATTCTTTTGCCAATACCATGCTATCTTGATTACTGTAGCTTTATAATAAGACTTCAATTTCTAACTTTGTTCCTTTTTTTTTCAAAATTTGTTCAGCTTTTCAAGATTTGAGGGTTTTTTTTTAAATCTTCCATTTGAATTGCAGAATTAGCTTGTCAATGTTTAAAAAGCTCACTTTGATTGAGAATGCCTTGAATATATTGATAACTTCAAGAAGAACTGACATGTTAATTGAATCCTCCCATCTATAAACATGTTGTATCTCTCCATTAATTTAGATCATTTTTAATGTCTCTCAGCAATATTTTAGTTTTCAGCGTGCCAGTTTTTCATATATTTAAACAAATTTATTCCTAAGTACTTTTTAACTTTTTATGCTTCTGTCAACAGAATTATTTTTGAATTTTAGCTTTTAACTTTTTGTTGCGAATATAGAAAAATACAATGGAATTTTGTACAATAGTTTCATATTTTGCAGCCTGACTAAATTTACTTATTAGTCCTAGCAGTTTTTCTAAAGTTACTTTAGGATTTCTTACATGCAAATAAATACAGTTCTGCTACTTTTATTTCTCTGTTTTGCTTTATTGCTCTGGATAGGATGCCCAGGACAATGTTGAATAAAATGTTAATGTTGGTAAAAGTTAAAATCTTTGCCTTGTTCTCCAACTTAGATCAAAAATAAACAGTCTTTCACCAGGAAGTAGGATGTTAGCTGTAGACTTTTCATAGACACCCTTTATTGTTGAAAAAGTCCCTTCATTAAAAGTTTTTACCATAAATGACTGTTGAATTTTGTCAAATGTTTTTCTGCATCAATTGAAATGATTGCATGTTTTTTTTTCCTTTATTTTTTTAATTGATTGAATTGATTGTTAAAACTGCCTTGCATTCCTGGTTTAAAGCCTACTTGGCCAATGTGTATTACAGATTTTATGTACTGTTGGATTTGATTTGCTAAAATTTTGCTCAGCTATGTCTATATTCAGGAGGAATATTGGTCTGTATTTTCATTTTCTTGTGACTCTTTGTCTGGTCAGAGGTTCATTAATTTTTTTATCTATTCAGCAGACCTCGTAGCCCCATTCTGGCACAGTGATAAATGTCCTGCAGCCCTCTCCATAAAGATAGTACCCTGAAGGTCTTCTGCTTACATCATCACTCGAAAGCCTCCTGCCCACATTGGTACCCCAATTCCCTCTTTAGTCCCACAATCATGGCTTACCTGCACTGAGAGGTTTGCCATTGAGTCCCTGCACCCTCTACAACTCCCTGCACTGCTTGTTTCTGAATTGGAGAGTATCTACCGAGCTGCTGCTCCCTCTTCAGGGAGCTCATCTGTGGTCCAGAGGGTTCCCATAGAGCTACTACTCTCCCTGCATGCCCATACTACCTTACTAATTACCAGTGTTTTGCCTGCACTGCAGAGGGTTGCTTTCTGATGGCTTAGAGACGGCAGAACAGCTCCAGCCTAGGCAAACCAGCAAACTTCTGTGCTCTCCAGTGGACTGAACTATAGCTTCTATAATAAGGTCTGAACCCCTTCCAGTTTTGTCCTTTCTTAAGCACTTTCTCCACCCTAGAATACCATACAGAACTGTCATATCTTACAGTCACTTTTTACCAGAGTTAATACTTCTTTATATGAAACCTCCCCCCATGTTTAACCTATGTAGTTTCTATCTCCTGATTAGACCCAGACTGATGCATTATAATAAGGCGTGACCTTTCTGAGATCTCTACTGAATGTCCCTAGATGTTCACTGAAGACTACTCACTCTTCACTCAGTTTATCAGTCCCTCAAGATCTCTGGGAATTGTTCAGCTTACAGCTTCTTGACGGGTGTGTACCTGTGTTGTACAGTTTCACCCTATTCATTGTGGCTTACTATTCTGCAACAGAAGGACCCTATGAAAATTTATAGAGGTTTTTCCTTGTGTAATTCTCTCCTCTTTGGTACACTGCTCTCCAAATTCCAGCCACCTCAGCCTCTCTGAATTCCAGTGTCTGTCTCCTGTGCTCACCTGCACTGTGGTCCAGGAAGTACCTCTGGTCAGAAAGCCTGAGTGATTCTAGGGTTCACCTCATTTGCTTACTTTTTCTTTGGGACCACAGTCTTCTTGCCCAATATCTGAAAAGTGTTGTTTCAATATTGGTTGCTTAGGGCAGGATCCTAAGTCCAGTCAATCCTTTATGGCCAGAAAAAGAAGTTTTTTCCCTTTGATTTTTAGGAGCGACTCTTTGAACAAATTCCTTCACATTTTTTGGAATGTTTGTATTTGTTTTCCTTGAGTTGGATAGACTTGGTTTTTATTGCTTTTATCCAAAGAACTCTGGACAATACATATGTGGAACCCAGAATGAACACATAAAGCATTTCAGATAAAGCCTGAACAATCTGGATTAGAGTGAGACTTATACTACCTTTATTCTGAATACTATAAGCATTATTCATATAGTATAAGATTAAATGGGCATTTTTTGTGGATAAGTATATACTATTCTGTTAACATAGAATTTATAATCTACTAAAATTCCAACTATTTTTCATATTTGTTAGTAAATCTGGCTTTTAAAGATATTATTTATATAATTAGGTGTGACTTTCTTAGTAATTTTACAGAACTATTAATTTAGCCCTATGAAATTCCATTTTTCTATATGCAGTCCATCTTAGAACTTGTTGAGATCTTGGAGGAGCTAATTCTTGTCCTAGTATATTGGCTAAGGAGCTCAAAATCAAGATATCTTAAGTTTGATCAGCAAGCCACAATGCTCTTGAGCAAATACTTATTAAACATGTGGAGGCAGGTGAAAGTCAAAGGCATATTCTGACAGGGACTTTATTCTCCATTTAAATGTATTCACATCCTGTAGTATGGTCATTCAACCACTTATAAATACTACAACTCTATTACATCAGCCCACATTCTTCATCTGATCCAAAAGGATTTCATGGGATATTTTTTTCAATTACCTTATAAATCCAGATGTATTCTTATTCCTTCAATTTACCTGTCTGATAAGATTTCCAATAAAGAAAATGAAGTCAGCCTAGCAGGTCTAACTCTTAGCAAACAAGTTTGGCTTCTAGAGACTCCTCCCAGATCCTTTGGCGTATGATGCTGGATCCCACATTTCCCACAGTCACCTTTGTCTATGAACTGATGCCAGATTTTTGTTGGGAGGTGGGAATATAATGAGGGGCATGTTACTGGGCCATCTTGCTTGTGTCGCTCTCTCCAGTTGTTTTTTTTACTGTGACCCACAGTAAGAAGTACATTTTTCATCATGACCAAATTCACCTCTTCATAGGTATGTGATTGGAACAAGTTTCATCAAACAACACTTACTGTTATGTCATGTCCTCTAATATTTTTCTATTCTAGTGCTCCTCAAACATCAATGTACATGTTAAACAGCTTGGGATTTTGTTAGTATGTGATTCTGATTCAGTATCTGGGATGGAGCCTACATTTTAACAAACTCCTAAGGTGATATGTGTGTCTCTCAGACTGCATCTTGAGTAGCTAAGTTCTATTTTATTTCATTTTATTTAAGTGCTAAATTACTCTTCTGACTTTCAAATGTATCTGGACTGTCAGTTTGTAAAAGTACTACTGGTATATTTCCTGGTGTAACACTATGCTTGGAGAAGCTCTTGAATCAACAACATGCCTATGTAGGATGTTCGTGTAAAAGTCTACATGTTCGTGTAAAAGTCTATATATATTTCCTGGTGTAACACTATGCTTGGAGAAGCTCTTGAATCAACAACATGCCTATCTAGGATGTTCATGTAAAAGTCTACATGTGATGTGGTATCATGCTTAGAAGAGTTTCAACAGGAAACAAGCTTCCTCTTCCATATACCAAGGTCAGAAAATGATAGAACTAAAGAGACTGATATCTTCCTGACCTTCCTTCTTAAAACTGTAACATTTGACACAAATAAATCTATTCCATTTTGGAATAAACAAGTCTAAGCATTCTGCATAATAAGGATTTTCATAACTGTATGTGAAAAGAAAGTTAGAGATGACCAAAAGTGACCATGGCAATGAGATGAGCATCAGAAAAAAAAAAAATTCCTGTGGTGTGATCTACTTTTGTCTGCAGTATCAGTGCTTACTACATCAGTCAAGGTTCTTGTTTCAAGTAGCAAATGTCAACTCTGACTAACTTAATAAAAACAAAACTGGGGAGGCTATTGAGGGACTCCAAAAGAGGTGGGAAGCTGTGGTACTAAAGTTGAATATAAGAAAGAACTCCTCTAGAGGGTACCAAAGATTCAGAGTGGAAACAGCCTGGTCGTGCTGTCTCCATTGAGATTAATGAACTTGAACAATTTCTTTCCTTAGTCCTCACAACATGTTCTCAAGATCAAAGTCACAGGAGAGAACATCCATTGGCTGAACTTGGGTTTTGCATTCCCTCTTGCCAGACCTGTGGCAACATGAAGTATTTGTCCCTTCAAACTTCTATAGGGGAGCAGGTGCCTGATACACCATCTCTCTAAGAGCACAGGAAAGTGGGAAGAAGAAATGTCCCAAAAGTAAATTGGAGTGCCACTGGGAAGAGGAAATAGATATTAAACCACCAATAAACTGCACATGACAGAGCACTGTGAATCAGTAAGGGCCCTTATTATACTTGTTATTGCAAGTATAACAGGATGGTGAATGGGTTTTTCCAATTGTTTGGGAATTGTGGCTATAGTCTCACAGCCAAAGAGCATAGATGCTAATTGGCCCACATTTTAAAGAATGCATACAGACACAACCCTTGCATAACTTAATAAGAAGTAAACAAAACAAGCTCTGATAGCACCATCAAGTACTGCTACACGCATCCCCACCACACACACACAATCTCTATCTCTTTACCCCCATAGGAAAAAAACTAAAGAATTCCAGAAGAGTTGGCAGAATTCCTGCTGTATGGAAGCTGTCACCCAACTGGTGACTTTTTTCCTTCCCATATTAGAGGGAAGGGGGATATGTCTTCCCTTCTATGGCAAGTTAACTTAAGATGTAGGGGAAGACAAGGAAAACAATCACAAAATGAGGAGAGCTGGCCAGAGGTGGAATCTGGCATTGCCACCCGTAGGCAGACTTCTGCTTATGTAGAACAGGCATATCTCCTCACACATTAGAACAGGAGGAAAGGAACTGTCAAGAGACAACAGTGTGTAGTTTCTATTCCCACTGCTTGGTGACATAAGAATGCCTGGGGAAAAAAAAAAAAAAGAACACCTGGGTTTCCTTAAGGCCAAATAGACACCACTGGAGGGTATCTGGGCTTAAGCAATTTTGTCACAATCTAACCTAAGAAGGTTGCCGGTTAGTGGGGGTATGTGGCCAAGGAGCAGGAGCTGAAAGGGCAGGGGGCAGAAGAACTCAGGTTGTGAAGGATCATCCATGTCAGAGGCCTGTGCAGCCTAGGACCCTGCAGGGCCTCCTGAATAACCCACACATGCACTGCACTTCAGCAGGATCCAGATGTCTCCTCTGCAGGGGGCACTGACCATCCTATGTGGACCACAGCAGCTCGGCAGGAAACATCAATCCCTTCCTCAGTTCTGCCTCCAGAACCCAACACTGAAAGAGATGGAAAAGATGGACCCAAAAGATGAAGAAAGAGAAGGAAGTAGAGGAGGGAGAGAGAAGCAAAGCACACCAAATATCCCAGGGTGGGACCATTCGCACCACTGGTCAAACCTGGGCTTGGGGGGAGGGGAAGAGTGTAAAATTGGATGTGAGATTCAAGCTGTACAGTGGATTATACTGTTCTTGATGTTTCAAAAGCTGAGAGTCTCTGGAATGCTACAGGAGCTACCCGAGATGTTGTGAAGGCACAGAAAACACGTCTCCATCAAAGCACACCTGAAAACACTATTGGAGAAATAAAATAAAGGGGCTTCATGTTAGGATATCACTGAGTTCAGACTCTCCAATAAACTGGTTACATAGCAAAAGAAACTGACTTTGAGTAGTTTAAGCAGAAAAGGAATTTATTGAGAAGCTACTGGGTACTTGGTGAGATGCCAGGAAGTCCAGAGGACTGGCTTGGGAAAGCACACAGGGATGGTGAGGTTCTGTACTAAAAGCTACAATCACTCCTTGGAATTGTTCTGGGGAAGCCCTGCCCCACCAGTGGATATGGGATTGTGGACGTCTCACCAACAAAACCACCTACCCTGGATCCTGACTGAGGCAATCACTCCCTCTAGGAATGGGATGTTGCTGCCTCCCCTGAGCTGCCAGAAGAATTCTCCTTTGTCTCAGTTCTCAAATCAAAGCCCAGGGCAAATACATCCAATTGGCTGAGCAGTGGAAAAGGAGTCTAAAGAAGCAAATATTTGTTGGATTGGTTCAAGATGGTGGAGCAGAAGGACGTGCGCTCACTCCCTTTGCACCAGAATCACAACTAACTGCTGAACAATCATTGACAGGAAGACACTGGAACTCACCAAAAAAGATACCCCACATTCAAAGACAAAGGAAAAGCCACAATGAGATGGTAGGAGGGGCACAATCACAATAAAATAAAATCCCATAACTGCTGGGTGGCTGACTCACAAACTGGAGAACACTTGTACCACAGAAGTCCACCCACTGGAGTGAAGGTTCTGAGCCCCATATCAGGCTTCCCAACCTGGGGGTCTGGCAATGGGAGGAGGAATTCCTAGAGAATCAGACTTTGAAGCCTAGCAGGATTTGATTGCAGGACTTTGACAGGACTGGGAAAAGAGAGACTACACTCTTGGAGGGCACACACAAAGTAGTGTGAGCATCAGGACCCAGGGGAAGGACCCCATAGGAGACTGAACCAGACCTACCTGCTGGTGTTGGAGGGTCTCCTGCAGAGGTGGGGTGTGTCTGTGGCTCACCATGGGGACAAGGACACTGGCAGCAGAAGTACTGGGATGTACTCCTTGGCATGAACTCTCCCAGAGTCCGCCATTAGCCCCATCAAAGAGCCAGGTAGGCTCCAGTGTTGGGTTGCCTCAGGCCAAACAACCAACAGGGAGAGAAACCAGCCTCATCCATCAGCAGACAGGTGGAATAAAGTTTTACTGAGCTCTGAGAAGCATGAAGAACTACAATTCTGCAGCCTGTGGAACAAAAACCACATTCACAGAAAGATAGACAAGATGAAAAGGCAGAGGGCTATGTACCAGATGAAGGAACAAGATAAAACCCCGGAAAAACAACTAAATGAAGTGGAGATAAGCAACCTTCCAGAAAAAGAATTCAGAATAATGATAGTGAAGATGATCCAGGACCTCGGATAAAGAATGGAGGCAAAGATCGAGAAGACACAAGAAATGTTTAACAAAGACCTAGAAGAAGTAAAGAACAAAAAAACAGAGATGAACAATACAATAACTGAAATGAAAAATACACTAGAAAGAATCAATAGCAGAATAACTGAGGCAGAAGAAAGAATAAGTGACCAGGAAGACAAAATTGTGGAATTCACTGCTGTGGAACAGAATAAAGAAAAAAGAATGAGTCGGAGGAGCTTCAAGATGGCGGAACAGTAAGACGCAGATATCATCTTCCTCCCCACAAATACATCAGAAATACATCTACATGTGGAACAGCTCTTACAGAACACCTACTGAACACTGGCAGAAGACCTCAGACCTCCCAAAAGGCAAGAAACTCCCCCACATACCTGGGTAGGGCAAAAGAAAAAAGAAAAAACAGAGACAAAAGAATAGGGACGGGACCTGCACCAGTGGGAGGGAGCTGTGAAGGAGGAAAGGTTTCCACACACTAGGAAGCCCCTTGCCTGGCAGAGACTGCGGGTGGCGGTGGGGGGGAAGCTTCGGAGCCACGTAGGAGAGCGCAGCAACAGGGGAGCGAGGGCAAAGCGGAGAGATTCCCGCACAGAGGATCAGTGTCGACCAGCACTCGCCAGCTCGAGAGGCTTGTCTGCTCATGCAATGGGGTGGGTGGGGGCTGGGAGCTAAGGCTCTGGCTTCAGTCGGATCCCAGGGAGAGGACTGGGGTTGGCTGTGTGAACAGAGCCTGAAGGGGCTAATAGTGCGCCACAGCTAGCAGGGACAGAGTCCGGGAAAATGTCTGGAGCTGCCAAAGAGGCAAGAGACTTTTTCTGGCCTCTTTCTTTCCTGGTGCACGAGGAGAGGGAATTAAGAGCACTGCTTAAAGGAGCTCCAGAGACAGGCGCGAGCAGTGGCTGGCAGCACGGAGCCCAGAGACGGGCATGGGACGCTAAGGCTGCTGCTGGTGCAGCCACCAAGAAGCCTGTGTGCAAGCACAGTTCACTCTACACACCTCCCCTACCAGGAGCCTGTGCAGCCCGCCACTGCCAGGGTCCCGTGATCCAGGGACAACTTCCCCAGAAGAACACACGGTGCGCCTCAGGCTGTTGCACTGTCATGCTGGCCTTTGCTGTCGCAGGCTCGCCCTGCATCCGTACCCCTCGCTCCCCCAGCCTGAGTGAGCCAGATCCCCCAAATCAGCTGCTACTTTAACCCCGTCCTATCTGAGCAAAGAACAGATGCCCTCAGGCCACCTACACGCAGAGGCGGGTCCAAATCCAAAGCTGAACCCCAGGAGCTGTGTGAACAAAGAAGAGAAAGGGAAATTTCTCCCAGCAGTCTCAGGAGAAGCAGATTAAATCTCCACAATCAACTTGATGGACACTGCATCAGTGGAATACCTGAATAGACAAGGAATCATCCCAAATTGAGGACGTGGACTTTGGGAGCAATGATATATAAATATTTTTCCCTTATTCTCTTTTTGTGAGTGTGTATGTGTATGCTTCTGTGTATGATTTTGTCTGTATAGCTTTGCGTTTACCATTTATCCTAGGGTTCTGTCTGTTCGTTGCTTTTTCTTTTTAATTAATTTTTAAAAATTTCTTCTTAATAATTATTTTTTATATTAATACATTTAAAATTTTTCATTTTACTTTATTTTAGCTTCTTCTTTCTTTCTTTCCTTTTTTTTTCCTCCCTTTTATTCTGAGCTGTGTGGATGACAGGCTCTTGGTGTTCCAGCCAGGAGTCAGGGCTGTGCCTCTGGGGTGGGACAGCCAAGTTCAGGACACTGGTCCACAAGAGACCTCCCAGCTCCACGTAATATCAAACCGCAAAAATCTCCCAGAGATCTCCATCTCAACGCCAAGACCCAGCTCTGCTCAATGACCAGCAAGCTACAGTGCTGGAAAACCTATGCCAAACAACTAGCAAGACAGGAACACAACATCATCCATTTGCAGAGAGGCTGCCTAAAATCATAATAAGGCCACAGAAACCCCAAAACACACCACCACCAGACGTGGACCTGCCCACCAGAAATAAAAGATCCAGATTCATACACCAGAACAAAGGCACTGGTCCCCTCCACCAGGAAGCCTACACAACCCACTGAACCAACCTTAGCCACTGGGGGCAGAAACCAAAAACAACGGAAACTATGAACTTGCAGCCTGAAAAAAGGAGACCCCAAACACAGTAAGTTAGGCAAAATGAGAAGACAGAGAAACACACAGCAGATGAAGGAGCAAGGTAAAAACCCACCAGACCTAACAAATGAGGAGGAAATAGGCAGTCTACCTGAAAAAGAATTCAGAATAATGATAGTAAAGATGATCCAAAATCTTGGAAATAGAATGGAGAAAATACAAGAAACGTTTAACAAGGACCTAGAAGAACTAAAGAGCAAACAAACAGTGATGAACAACACAATAAATGAAATTAAAAATACTCTAGAAGGGATCAATAGCAGAATAACTGAGGCAGAATGGATAGGTCACCTGGAAGATAACATAGTGGAAATAACTACTGCAGAGCAGAATAAAGAAAAAAGAATGAAAAGAATTGATGACAGTCTCAGAGACCTCTGGGACAACATTAAATGCAGCAACATTAGCATTATAGGGGTCCCAGAAGAAGAAGAGAAAAAGAAAGGGACTGAGAAAATATTTGAAGAGATTATAGTTGAAAAGTTCCCTCATATGGGAAAGGAAATAGTTAATCAAGTCCATGAATCACAATGGTCACAAACAGGATAAATCCAAGGAGAAACATGCCAAGACACATATTAATCAAACTATCAAAAATTAAATACAAAGAAAAAATATTAAAAGCAGCAAGGGAAAAACAACAAATGACACACAAGGGAATCCCCATAAGGTTAACAGCTGATCTTTCAGCAGAAACTCTGCAAGCCAGAAGGGACTGGAAGGACATATTTAAAGTGATGAAGGAGAAAAACCTAAAACCAATATATTCTACCCAGCAAGGATCTCATTCAGATTTGACAGAGAAATTAAAACCTTTACAGACAAGCAAAAGCTAAGAGAATTCAGCACCACAAAACCAGCTTTACAACAAATGCTAAAGGCACTTCCTTAGGCAGGAAACACAAGAGAAGGAAAAGACCTAAATAACAAACCCAAAACAATTACGACAATGGGGATAGGAACATACATATCGATAATTACCTTAAATGTAAATGGATTAAATGCTCCCACGAAAAGACACAGACTGGCTGAGTGAATACAAAAACAAGACCCATATATATGCTGTCTACAAGAGACCCACTTCAGACCTAGAGACACATACAGACTGAAAGTGAGGGGATGGAAAAAGATATTCCATGAAAATGGAAATCAAAAGAAAGCTGGAGTATCAATTCTCATATCAGACAAAATAGACTTTAAAATAAAGACTATTACAAGAGACAAAGAAGGACACTACATAATGATCAAGGGGTCGATCCAAGAAGAAGATATAACAATTGTAAATATTTATCTACCCAACATAGAAGCACCTTAGTGCATAAGGCAAATACTAACCGCAGTAAAAGGGGAAATCGACAGGAACATAATCATAGTAGGGGACTTTAAAACCCCACTTAAACCAGTGGACAGATCATCCAAAATGAAAATAAATAAGGAAACACAAGCTTTAAATGACACATTAGAAAAGATGGGCTTAACTGATATTTATAGGACATCCCATCCAAGAAAAACAGAATACACATTCGTCTCAAGTGCTCATGGAACATTCTCCAGGATAGATCATATCTCGGGTCACAAATCAAGCCTTGGTAAATTGAAGAAAATTGAAATCGTATCAAGCATCTTTTCCGGCCACAATGCTATAAGACTAGATATCAATTACAGGAAAAAATCTGTAAAAAATACAAACACGTGGGGGATAAACAACACACTATTTAATATTCAAGAGATCACTGAAGAAATCAAAGAGGAAATCAAAAAAAACCTAGAAACAAATGACAATGAAAACACGATGACCCCAAACCTATGGGATGCAGCAAAAGCAGTTCTAAGAGGGAAGTTTATAGCAATACAAGCTTACCTTAAGAAACAGGAAACATCTCAAATAAACAACCTAAACTTACACCTAAAGCAATTAGAGAAAGAAGAACAAAAAAAACCCCAAAGTTAGCAGAAGGAAAGAAATCATAAATATCAGATCAGAAATAATGAAAAAGAAATGAAGGAAACGATAGCAAAGATCAATAAAACTAAAAGCTGGTTCTTTGAGAAGATAAACAAAATTGATAAACCATTAGCCAGACTCATCAAGAAAAAAAGGGAGAAGGCTCAAATCAATAGAATTAGAAATGAAACAGGACAAATAACAACTGACACTGCAGAAATACAAAGGATCATGAGAGATTACTACAAGCAACTATATGACAATAAAATAAACAACCTGGAAGAAACGGACAAATTCTTAGAAAAGCACAACCTTCTGAGACTGAACTAGGAAGAAACAGAAAACATAAACAGACCAATCACAAACACTGAAATTGAAACTGTGATTAAAAATCTTCCAACAAACAAAAGCCCAGGACCAGATGGCT
Source organism: Mesoplodon mirus (assembly GCF_964341445.2). Classification (NCBI taxonomy): domain Eukaryota; kingdom Metazoa; phylum Chordata; class Mammalia; order Artiodactyla; family Ziphiidae; genus Mesoplodon; species Mesoplodon mirus. The sequence continues at coordinate 78,915,414 of NC_138980.1, forward strand.
TCACAGACGAATTATATCAAATATTTAGAGAAGAGCTAACACCTATCCTTCTCAAACTCTTCCAAAATATAGCCAAGGGAGGAACACTCGCAAACTCATTCTACAAGGCCACCATCACCCTGATACCAAAACCAGACAAAGATGTTACAAAAAAAGTAAAAGCTTTTGCACAGCAGAGGAAACCCTAAACAAGATGAAAAGACAACCGTCAGAATGGGAGAAAATATTTGCAAATGAAACAACAGACAAAGGATTAATCTCCAAAATTTACAAGCAGCTCTTGAAGCTCAATGTCAAAAAAACAAACAACACAATCCAAAAATGGGCAGAAGACCTAAATAGACATTTCTCCAAAGAAGATATACAGACTGACAACAAACACATGAAAGAATGCTCAACATCATTAATCATTAGGGAAATGCAAATCAAAACTACAATGAGATATCATCTCACACCGGTTAGAATGGCCATCATCAAAAAATCTAGAAACAATAAATGCTGGAGAGGGTGTGGAGAAAAGGGAACACTCTTGCACTGCTGGTGGGAATGTGAATTGGTACAGCCACTATGGACAACAGTATGGAGGTTCCTTAAAAAACTACAAATAGAACTACCATATGACCCAGCAATCCCACTACTGGGCTTATACCCTGAGAAAACCATAATTCAAAAAGTGTCATGTACCAAAATGGTCATTGCAGCTCTATTTACTATAGCCAGGACATGGAAGCAACCTAAGTGTCCATCAACAGATGAATGGATAAAGAAGATGTGGCATGTATATACAATGGAATATTACTCAGCCATAAAAAGAAACGAAATTGAGTTATTTGTAGTGAGTTGGATGGACCTAGAGTCTGTCATAGAGAGTAAAGTAAGTCAGAAAGAGAAAAACAAATACCATATGCTAACACATACATATGGAATCTAAAAAAAAAAATGGTCATGCAGAACATAGGGGTAAGATGAGAATAAAGATGCAGACCTACTGGAGAATGGACTTGAGGATATGGGGAGGGGGAACAGTAACCTGTGACAAAGTGAGAGAGTGGCATGGACATATATACACTACCAAACGTAAAATAGATAGCTGGTGGGAAGCAGCCACATAGCACAGGAAGATCAGCTCAGTGCTTTGTGACCACCTAGAGGGGTGGGATAGGGAGAGTGGGAGGGAGGGAGATGCAAGAGGGAAGAGATATGGGGACATATGTATGTGTATAACTGATTCACTTTGTTATAAAGCAGAAAACGAACACACCATTGTAAAGCAATTACACTCCAATAAAGATGTTAAAAAAAAAAAGAAAAAAGAATGAAAAGAAATGAAGACAGCCTAAGAGACCTCTCAGACAACATTAAAGACAACAATATTCACATTATAGGCATCCCAGAAGGGGAAGAGCCACCCAAGTCCATGAAGTGCAGAGAGTCCTAGGCAGGATAAACTCAAGGAGAAACATGCCAAGACACATAGTAATCAAACTGACAGATATTAAAGACAAAGAAAAATTACTGAAAGCAACAAGGGGAAAATGAGAAATAACATACAAGGAAACTCCCAAAAGTTTAACAGCTGATTTCTCAGCAGAAACTCTACAAGCCAGAAGGGAGTGTCACAATATATTTAAAGTGATGATAGGGAAGAACCTAAAAAAAGATTACTCTACCCAGCAAGGATCTCTTTCAGATTCAATGGAGAAATCAAAAGATTTACAGAGGGCTTCCTTGGTGGCGCAGTGGTTGAGAGTCCGCCTGCCGATGCAGGGGACACAGGTTCTTCCCCTGGTCCGGGAAGATCTCACATGCCGTAGTGCGGCTGGGCCCATGAGCCATGGCCGCTGAGCCTGCACGTCTGGAGCCTGTGCTCCACAATGGGAGAGGTCACAACAGTGAGAGGCCCGTGTTCCGCAAAAAAAATAATTAATTAATTAATTTTAAAAAAAAATTTACAGACAACCAAAAGCTAAGAGAATTCAGCACCACCAAACCAGCTCTACAACAAATGCTAAAGGAACTTCTCTAAGTGGGAAACACAAGAGAAGAAAAGGACCTATAAAAACAAACCCATAACAACTAAGAAACTCGTAATAGGAACATACATATTGATAATTACCTTAAACATGAATAGATTAAATGCCCCAACCAAAAGACACAAGCTCACTGAATGGATACAAAAACAAGACCCATATATAGGCTGTCTACAAGAGACCCACTTCAGACCTAGAGACACATACAGACTGAAAGTGAGGGGATGGAAAAAGATATTCCATGGAAATGGAAATCAAAAGAAAGCTGGAGTAGCAATTCTCATACCACATAAAACAGACTTTAAAATAAAGAATGTTACAAGAGACAAGTAAGGACACTACCTCATGATCAAGGGATCAATCCGAGAAGAACATATAACAAATATAAATATAAATATATATGCATCCAAAATAGGAGCACCTCAATGCATAAGGCAAATGTAAACAGCTATAAAAGAGGAAATAGACAATAACACAATAATAGTGGGGGAGTTTAACACCTCACTGACACCAATAGACAGATCATCCACACAGAAAACTAATAGGGAAACACAAGCTTTAAATGACACAATAGACCAGATAGATTTAACTGATATTTATAGGATGTTCCATCTAAAAACAGCAGATTACACTTTCTTCTCAAGTGCATACGGAACATTCTCCAGGATTGATAACATCTTGGGTCAGAAATCAAGCCTCAGTAAATTTAATAAAATTGAAATCATATCAAGCATCTTTGCCAACCACAACGTTATGAGATTAGAAATCAATTACAGGGGAAAAAAACATAAAAAACAAAAACACATGGAGGCTAAACAACACGTTACTAAACAGCCAAGAAATCACTGAAGAAATCAAAGAGGAAATCAAAAAATACCTAGAGACAAATTACAATGAAAACATGATGATCCAAAACCTATGGGATACAGCAAAAGGAGTTCTAAGAGTGAAGTTTACAGCAATACAAGCCTACCTCAGAAACAAGAAAAATCTCAAGTAAACAATCTATCTTTACACCTAAAGGAACTAGAGAAAGAAGAAAAAACAAAACCCAAAGTTAGTAGAAGGAAAGAAATCATAAAGATCAGAGCAGATATAAATGAAATAGAAACAAAGAAAACAATAGCAAAGATAAATAAAACTAAAAGCTGATTCTTTGAGAAGATAAACAAAATTGATAAATCTTTAGCCAGACTCATCAAGAAAAAGAGGGCGAGGACTCATATCAATAAAATTAGAAATGAAAAAGGAGAAGTTATAACAGACACTGCAGAAATACAAAGGATCATGAGAGATTACTACAAGCAACTCTATGCCAATAAAATGGACAACCTGGAAGAAATGGATAAATTCTTAGAAAGGTATAACCTTCCAAGACTGAACCAGGAAGAATAGAAAATATGAACAGACCAATCACAAGCACTGAAATTGAAACTGTGATTACAAATCTTTCAACAAACAAAAGTCCAGGACCAGATGGCTTCACAGGTGAATTCTATCAAACAAGCAGAGAAGAGCTAACACCCATCCTTCTCAAACTCTTCTAAAAATTGCAGAGGAAGGAACACTCCCCAACTCATTCTATGAAGCCACCATCACCCTGATACTAAAACCAGACAAAGATACTACAAAAAAAGAAAATTACAGACCAATATCACAGATGAATACTGGTGCAAAAATCCTCAACAAAATACTAGCAAACAGAATCCAACAACACATTAAAAGGATCATACACCATGATCAAGTGGGATTTATCCCAGGGATGCAAGGATTCTTCAATATACACAAATCAATCAATGTGATATACCATATTAACAAACTGAAGAATAAAAACCATATGATCATCTCAATAGATGCAGAAAAACTTTTGACAGGGCTTCCCTCGTGGCGCAGTGGTGGAGAGTCTGCCTGCTGATGCAGGGGACACGGGTTCGTGCCCTGATCCGGGAAGATCCCACGTGCCGCGAAGCGGCTGGACCCGTGAGCCATGGCTGCTGAGCCTGCGTGTCCGGAGCCTGTGCTCCACAACGGGAAAGGCCACAGCAGAGAGAAGCCCGCGTAACGCAAAAAAAAAAAAAAAAAAAAAAACTTTTGACAAAATTCAACACCCATTTATGATAAAAACTCTCCAGAAAGTGGGCATAGAGTGAAACTACCACAACATAATAAAGGCCATATGTGACAAACCCACAGCAAACATCATTCTCAATGGTGAAAAACTGAAAGCATTCACGCGAAGATCAGGAACAAAACAAAGATGTCCACTCTTGCCACTATTATTCAGCATAGTTTTGGAAGTCCTAGCCACAGCAATCAGAGAAGAAAAAGATATAAAAGGAATACAAATTGGAAAAGAAGAAGTAAAACTGTCACTGTTTGCAGATGACATGATACTATACATAGAGAATCCTAAAGATGCCACCAGAAAACTACTAGAGCTAATCAATGAATTTGGTAGAGTTGCAGGATACAAAATTAATGCACAGAAATCTCTTGCATTCCTATACACTAACAACGAAAGATCAGAAAGAGAAATTAAGGAAACAATCCCATTCACCATTGCAACAAAAAGAATAAAATACCTAGGAATAAACCTACCTAAGGAGGTAAAAGACCTGTACTCAGAAAACTACAAGACACTGATAAAAGGAATAGAATATGACACAAACAGATGGAGAGATATACCATGTTTTGGGATTGGAAGAATCAATATTGTGAAAATGACTATACTACCCAAAGCAATCTACAGATTCAATGCAATCCCTATCAAATTACCAGTGACATTTTTTACAGAAGTAGAACAAAAAATTTTAACATTTCTATGGAGACACAAAAGACCCCAAATAGCCAAAGCAGTCTTGAGGGAAAAAAACGTAGCTGGAGGAATCAGACTCCCTGACTTCAGACTATACTACAAAGCTACAGTAATCAAGACAATATGGTACTGGCACAAAAACAGAAATATAGATCGATGGAACAGGATAAAAAGCTCAGACATAAACCCAGGCACCTATGGTCAACTAATCTATGACAAAGGAGGCAAGGGTATACATTAGAGAAAGACAGTCTCTTCAATAAGTGGTGCTGGGAAAACTGGACGGCCACACGTAAAAGAATGAAATTAGAACACTCCCTAACACCATACACAAAAATAAATTCAAAATGGATTAGAGACCTAAATGTAAGACTGGACACTATAAAACTCTTAGAGGAAAACATAGGAAGAACACTCTTTGACATAAATCACAGCAAGATCTTTTTTGATCCACCTCCTAGAGAAATGGAAATAAAAACAAAAATAAACAAATGGGACCTAATGAAACTTAAAAGCTTTTGCACAGCAAAGAAAACCATAAACAAGACCAAAAGACAACCCTCAGAATGGGAGAAAATATTTGCAAATGAAGCAACTGACAAAGGATTAATCTGCAAGATTTACAAGCAGCTCATGCAGCTCAATAACAGAAATACAAACAACCCAATTTGAAAATGGGCAGAAGACCTAAACAGACATTTCTCCAAAGAAGATATACAGATTGCCAACAAACACATGAAAGAATGCTCAACATCATTAATCATTAGAGAAATGCAAATCAAAACTACAATGAGATATCATCTCACACCGGTTAGAATGGCCATCATCAAAAAATCTAGAAACAATAAATGCTGGAGAGGGTGTGGAGAAAAGGGAACCCTCTTGCACTGTTGGTAGGAATGTAAATTGATACAGCCACTATGGAGAACAGTATGGAGGTTCCTTAAAAAACTAAAAATAGAATTACCATACAACCCAGCAATCCCACTACTGGGCTTATACCCTGAGAAAACCATAATTCAAAAAGAGTGTACCAAAATGGTCATTGCAGCTCTATTTACAATAGCCAGGACATGGAAGCAACCTAAGTGTCCACCATCGGATGAATGGATAAAGAAGATGTGGCACATATATACAATGCAATATTACTCAGCCATAAAAAGAAACGAAATTGAGATACTTGTAGTGAGGTGAATGGACCTAGAGTCTGTCATAGAGAGTGAAGTAAGTCAGAAAGAGAAAAACAAATTCCGTATGCTAACACATGTATATGGAATCTAAGAGAAAAAAAAAAAGGTCATGAAGAACCTAGGGGTAAGACGGGAATGAAGACACAGAACTACTAGAGAATGGACTTGAGGATAGGGGGAGGGGGAAGGGTAAGCTGTGACAAAGTGAGAGAGTGGCATGGACATATATACACTACCAAACGTAAAATAGATAGCTAGTGGGAAGCAGCCGCATAGCACAGGGAGATCAGCTCGGTGGTTTGTGACCACCTAGAGGGGTGGGATTGGGAGGGTGGGAGGGAGGGAGATGCAAGAGGGAGGAGATATGGGAACATATGTATATGTATAGCTGATTCACTTTGTTATAAAGCAGAAACTAACACACCATTGTAAAGCAATTATACTCCAATAAAGATGTTTAAAAAAATTTTTAAAGAGGTTTTTCCATAATATTTTCATTTCAGAAGTTTTAAAATATATCAAAATTAGAAACAGTACTTGCCACCTAGTTTTAACAATCGTTTACATTGTGCCATAGTCACTTCATGCCTCTATTTTTATTATATCATTCCAAAATAAATGAAAAGTACCGAGATATTTCACTTCTAAATGCTTTAACACAGATGTCCAAAAAGCTGGAACATACTCCAAAGTACCACAATAACTTTATGACACCTAACAAAATTGACAATTATTCCATACTGTCATTTAATATCTAGTCCATTATCAAATTTCCTCATTGAAACAAATAGGAAATTAACTGTTTTTGTTCAGACCAGGATCAAACATTACATTTGGTTGTTATCTCTCTGAAGCCTTTTGTAATCTAGAACAGTACCCTCTACCCCAACTTTATCTGCCCGTGGCACTGACTCTTCTAAGAGCTCAGATCAGTTTTCTTAGAGAAAATGCCACATTCTGGACTGATTATTTCTTCATGGTGTTATTTAACATTATTTAAGATTGATAGATTTCATTCTGAAAAAGGAAAGAATTGAGATAGACATCCAGAGCTGTCCAATAGAACTTTCTACAATGATGGAAATGTTCTACGTCTATGCCATTCATCATGGCAGCCACTAGTCACATTGCTATTCAGCACTCAAAGTGTAGCTAGTGCAACGAAAGAACTAAATTGTAATTTAATTTTAATTAATTTAAGTTTTAAGTTTGAATAGCTACGTGTGGCTAGTGCCTACTGAATCATTTGTGTAACACAAAAGTTAATATAAAGTGCCTACATTCTGCCTGTATGTAGCAGGTATTTGATAAATGTTGGCCCGTCTCTCTTTTAAATGTATTTTTAAAGCATGTTATGCAATGTATTATCATATATTGAATATCGAATGAAGCTGTATGTATGACCTTATAGTGTCATTAAGACCTTTCCAACAGCAGAGAAGTAAAGGCCATCTGTTTACTTCTGGAATCCTTATGATCAGCACCAATTGCTATAGTTATCAGGTTAAATCCATGATCTGTATGCAAAAATATCTCAGAAATAGTGCAGTTATTCTGCTTCTATATTCACATCTTTAACATATATACATAAGGTTTAAGAGTTAGAATTCACATTTTCTGAAATAGCTAGACCTGCACATTCACTTTTCTTTCAAATTGTGTATAGTGTGTGGTTAGGATTACTTAGAACAAGCTAGGGTAATGAGATTTAATACTGTGTCTTTTATTCCAACTTAGAAAAAGGATCTCTTTTTCCATGGGATTGAAGCTGGAGCTCCAGAGAGCCTGCCTGATAGTGAATACAACACAGAGGAAAGTAGAACTGAGACACAGATCCACTTGGCCCCTGGATCCAACCATGCCTGCAGCAGACAATTTTGAATGAGGGGGATCATTTCCACACTTTACAGTTTCACAAGCCAAGAAATTCCTTGTTTTTCCTGAGCTAACTTGAATTGTGTTTCTTTCTGTCTTTGAACCTGAAAGAGTGCTGTCAAAATGTAACAACCACAAGAGCATACAATTTGGAATCAGACAAACTAGATTCTGACATATCTCTGATCTAGTTTCCACATCTAGAAATAATAACGCCTTCCTCTTAGGCCTGTCCCGAAGACTAAATGAAATAGTATGGTCTGCATGTGAGAGACACTGAATATACTGGTTCCCTTTTTGAATTTCCCCTGGGAGCTGTTTTTTTTTTTTGTTTGTTTGTTTTTTGCGGTACGCGGGCCTCTCACTGTCGTGCCCCCCCCCGCCGCGGAGCACAGGCTCCGGACGCGCAGGCTCAGCGGCCATGGCCCACGGGCCCAGCCGCTCCACGGCACGTGGGATCCTCCCGGACCGGGGCACGAACCCGCGCCCCCTGCATCGGCAGGCGGACCCTCAACCACTGCGCCACCAGGGAAGCCCTGGGAGCTGTATTTTTTAATTGAAGTATAGTTGATTTACAATGTTTCAGGTGTACAGCGAAGTGATTCATTTATACACATACATATATATCTATTCTTTTTCATATTCTTTTCCATTATAGGTTATTACAAGATATTAAATATAGTTCCCTGTGCCATAGTGTAGATCTTTGTTGTTTATCTATTTTATATTTAGTAGTGTGTATCTGTTAATCCCAAATTCCTAATTTATCCCTCCCCCACCCTTTCCCCTTTGGTAACCATAAGTTTGTTTTCTATACCTTTGGGTCTATTTCCGTTTTGTAAATAAATTCATTTGCATAATTTTTTTAGATTTCATATATAAGTGAAATCATATATTTGTCTTTGTCTGACTTACTTCACTTAGTATGATAATCTCTAGGTCTATCCATGTCGCTGCAAATGGCATTATTTCATTTTTTTTTTTATGGCTGGGTGATATCCCACTGTATATATATATACCACATCTTCTTTATCCATTCATCTGTTGATGGACATTTAGCTTGCTTCCATACCTTGGCTATTGTAAATAGTGCTCCTATGAACATTAGGGTGCAGGTATCTTTTTGAATTAAAGTTCTCATCTTTTCTGGATATATGCCCAGGAGTGGAATTGCTGGATCATATGGTAACTCTACTTTTAGTTTTTTAAGGAACTTCCATACTGTTTTCCATAGTGGCTGCACCAATTTACATTCCCACCAACAGTGTAGGAGGGTTCCCTTTTCCCTGGGAGCTATATTGATATCACACCCTTGAGTTCTCACGCAATGTTTTCCTTTTCTATTATTGCTCATTTAAAAGTTCCCCATTTATACCCACATGTAATGTGAAGTCATCTGAACCTAAATTAAAAATGGAGAAGGACATTTCATATAGTTGGCAATGTAATGTTCCCCATCTAGTTTCATAAGAGAATCAGTTTAGGGAGCAAGAACATTTGTCTTCTGTTATACAGACCCAAAATGATGGCTGTGAATATGTATTGCTCTGCACACAGTCTATACCTTTTTGGTTTATGACACCAATGTAATAGGGATTTAATCTTATTCAGGCACTGGTCACATGGTGCAGTTTCTTTTGTCTTCTTAAATGTAACCATGTGTAGAATCTCCTCTCTTGGCACTAAAGATTTACTCATCTTTTATGATCACACTGGATTTAAGTTAAGTAGTTTGATAATCAGATGGAATATAATTAATCACTTACAGGATTACCTAGGCTAAAAATCAACACAGTAAAATACAGTGAGTATGTTTATGCCCATCTACATCCCTGTATTAATAAAGGTGATCAAATTATACAATTTAAATGATTTTCAGGAAAATATTCCTGGCACAGATGATTAGAAATATGTTTAAGCTAAATTTGGAATTCAGGAAAAGCAATCCTACAGCTTAGTTTCCATTATTTTTTTTCCTTTCAACTAAGCTCTTAAGCTAAATAAATTAAAGTCTCCAAGGTGTTTAAACAGTTCAGTCTATAGTAGTATGCTATGGTTTATTATAAAATACAGTTGTAAAATCATTGCTAAGTTACCCCTAATACCTGCATGGTCATAACTGGAATTCTCTAGCAAAAGCATCAGTGTCTTGCTTACCCATTAGTTTTAGCTCCTTACCTGTAATTGTTGATCTCCTCCTTGAGAATCTCTCTCCCTTCCCCAAAGTCTCACCTCTGTCTCTGCAGCATTGCATCACAGTCACGAAACCATATCCCAATTTGTCAGGCAAAATGCCACTTTCTATTGTCTAATAATCTATCTAAAATAATCTCATACATCTTTAAGATTTTTTTCATTCTTTTAAAAATGCTCATCATAGCATGTTTCAAACTGTTTCAAAATTTAGAAAAGCAATGCAATATGTCTTTAAAGGTAGGCAATACCTAGTACCATATATATTTCTTAAAGCAGTAGAAAATTTTTATTGTTGCTCTTTTGTCTTAGCATGGCCCTTACTTTGTTATTTTTAGCAACTATTATGAGGATTTGCCCCATCTCACCTCTATTTTCACCCCATCAGCAGTATGACCATATGTGGCAGGATAAAACTTCAAAGTATTGATCCAAAATTGTCCCCATCTCAGTCAAGACCCTACTTTTTAGTACAGGCAGTTTGGTTGAAGGCTCAACCTAGGAGAGGAAAGAGATAAAACTAGAAAACAGGACTTCCCTGGTGGCGCAGTGGTTGAGAGTCCGCCTGCTGATGCAGAGGACGCGGGTTCGTGCCCCAGTCCGGAAGATCCCACATGCCGTCGAGCGGCTAGGCCCGTGAGCCATGGCCACTGAGCCTGCGCGTCCAGAGCCTGTGCTCCACAACCGGAGAGGCCACAACAGTGAGAGTCCCGCGTACCGCAAAAAAAATGAAAAACTAGAGAACAAAAGCATGTAAAACAGAAATATCTGGAAAGATATATGACAGAGTTTTTCTTATACTCAATTTTAGAATTCTCTTAACTGGGGAGACGGAAGAACAGAAAGGAGAGAAATAGAATAAAGTGAGTTGGGGCCCTATATCCTGTACCCCTCCAAAGACCTGAGGGTGATGAACTGATCCTAGACAGGTTTAAGATCTTTGAATAAAAGGAGACTTGTGGCCTGCTTTCTGTCTAGAGCAGGGGTCCCCAACCCCCAGGCTGTGGACCAGGACAAGTCAGCAGCCTTTTAGGAACCAGGCCGCACAGGAGGAGGTGAGTGGCCCGCTCCCCATTGCTCGCATTACCGCCTGAACCATCCCCTGCCCCGCCCCACCCATCCGTGGAAAAGTTGTCTTCCCCGAAACCAGTCCCTGGTGCCAAAAATGTTGGGGACTGCTGGTTCTAGACAACAAAGAGAGAGCAAATCCCCACAGAAGGCTGATGTATTAGTTGTTTGCCGGATACTACAGGCTGGTTCCCACCCATCTAATTTCTCCCTTGTATCACAGGGGCTAGAAGGCTGGAAACTACATTTCCCAATCCCACTTGCTGGGCAGGTTTCAGTCCAGGACCTGCTAGTGGAAAGGACTTGCAGAAGATTAAAGTGACATGCTGGGACCACTGGACACTCACATGCAAAAGACTGAATTTGGACCTCTACCTCAAATCATATACAAAATTTAGCTCAAAATGGATCTAAGACCTAAATCCATGAAGTAACACTGTAAAATTCTTAGTAGAATACATAGGAGTAAATCTTCATGATCTCTGGTTTTGCAATGGATTCTTAAATACGATACCAAAAGTATAGGCAGCAAAAGAAAAAGAAACAGATAAATTAGACTTTATCAAAATCAAAAACTTTCATATACCAATGGACATTATCAAAAACTGAAAAGACAGCCCACAATATGGGAGAAAATATTTGTAAATCACATATATGATAAGGAACTTGTATCTAGAATATATTAAGAAACATTACAACTCAATAATAAAGACAAATTATCCAATTAAAAAATGGGCAAAGTATCCGAACAGACATTTCTCAAAAAAAGTATATACAAGTGATGAATAATCACAAGAAAAGATGGTCAACATCATTAGCCATCAGGGAAATGTAAATCAAAAGCACAATGGGGTATTATTCCATACCCACTAGGAAGGCTATAATAAAAAAAATAAGATAACAACAAGTGTTGGTGAGGATGTAGAGAAATTGGAACCCTTATACACTGCTGGTGGGATGTAAAATGGTGCAGCATCTTTGGAAATTGGTTTAGCATTTCTTCAAAAGGTTAAACTTAAAGTTACTATGTGACTCAGCAGTTCAGCTCCTAAGTATATACCAAACATATATACATCCACACAAAAGCTTATACATGAATGTTCGTATCAGCATTATCAGTAATAGCCAAAAAGCTGAAATAACCCAAATGCCCATTAACTGATGAATGGATAAATAAAATGTGGTATATTCATACAATGGAATATTATTCATCAATAAAAGCAAATACTGACACATGCTACAACATGCATGAACCTTGGAAATATGCTAAGCAAAAAATCCAATCACAAAGGACGATATATTTTAAGATTCTATTTATACGAAAAGTCCAGAATAGGCAAATCTACAGAGACAAAAAATCAACTAGTGTTTTCCTAGGGTTGGGGAGGGGGATGGGGGGTTGAGGGGTGACATCTAAGGAGAATGGGTTTCTTTGGGGGCTAATGAAAATGTTCCAGAATTGATTGTGGTGATGGATGCACAACTCTGAATATACTAAAGCCAGCGAATTACACACTTTAAATGGTTAAATAGCATGGTATATAAATTATATCTCAATAAATCTGTTTTTAAAAAAAGATTAAAGGGAAGAAGGCAGAGCCACATCTTCTGGCCTTGACTGTGGCAGCAGTGTACCCCTCTAGCAACTGCACTGTCTCTGCAGGGGCATAAGAGCACTGGCTCAGAGCAATTCAGGGTTAGACAGGTGCGGTCTCCTACAGGGGCTACAGCAGCTTCCTGGAGTTCCTGAACATTGACTAACATCAATTTCCTCCCCTTCCTTTTTTCTCCTTCATTCCTTTCAACAAATACGTAGCTTAATTCCCTGGGTTAAATCTCACTCTGTTTGAAATTCCTAGAGTGATTTGTTTTCCTAACTAAATCTTGGCTGTTATTATTGCCTAGAGAACATCCATCCTCCTTGTTCTTTTCCTAACAAATTCCATATTTCATTCAGGTCCTCACTCCTCCCACACACAGACAAATGCCTGAGGAGATGGTGAGCCCCCCCTTAGATTCAGGGTTCAGCCTGATTTTGGTCTAAGGGTAATCCCATTCCTCTTACTAAAAATTGGTTTAGAAATAGGCCTATGGTCCAGTTATGCTGACAAAAGATAAAGAGGGGCTTGCCAGAGACTTCTAGAAACATTCCTCTTCATTTTTAAGAAAAAAGCATGAAAAACCAATTATATAAAAGAGAAAGCTCTAATTTCTGCAGGCAGCTATCATACAACCAAGGCAGCCCACCTTAGAATGAAGATGACAGGCAGAAGGCAGGGCAGAGAGAACCCAACCCTTTAACTGTTGAATCTACACACTCTGAAGCTCACCTCATCTCTTGACTTCTTCTATGAGCTAAAAACTTGCCTTAAGGCAGTTTGAGATAAGTTTCCTATTACAGCTGGAAACATCTTAATTTATGCCCTGAGCTACTTTGAAATGGCAGCCCCTCCAGGCAGACAGGGCATGAGATAACTCCTCAGTTTCCCACAGTCCCAGAGTGGCATGAAATATAATGCAAAATGTACCTCTAAAAACTGAGAAATTTAGCCAAGAGGGGGCTGATGGACCTGGAGGGGACTTGCAGCCATGATGAGGGACACAGCAGCAAGAACCACACAAACCCAGAGATGAGGTAGGAATGCAGACATCAGGACAGAAGGGTAATGACAACCAGGAACCCGATGGCCTCCCACATCACAGCAAGTGCCACACAGGACAGATGATGACCTGGGCCACACCCTCTCCACGTGACACCTCAAAGCAATTTAACACCCTCCCCTCCCCGCACCCACATCCCTCAAGCCTTAGGAGGATGATGAATTGACTGGATTAATTTCCCACCACCAAATAGAATGGAAGTTCAAAATAAAGATTGTTGGATCATGGGAAAATGAAAAACAGTATAGACTGAGAAAATCATAACCCTAGGAGTGTACATCCCAATTACGCAGAACTCATTCTTTGGCCACTGGGTGGCAGGGGAGGTATGATCATCTTGATTCCCAGCCCCACCCCACATTTATCAATCTTGACATCATGGAGAATCACAGTCAGCCTTGTCAAATTTTCCTCTGCCACTTATTCTCATCTGGAATTGTTCAAAGTTCAGGCTCAAACTATCTCATGAATGGAATTTATATTACAAGAGGCTCTTGGGTGCAATCCCGATTAGAGGGCTCAGTGTAGAACTGCTGTCCTTCAACCACTGCAATGACTCTTGCCACCACTGTCTTCTTGATCAAAAAATGGATATATAATTAGGTAAGAGAAACTCAGAAAAATGCTTATAAATTCTGTTCTGCAACCCTATGCCTCTTTCCTTCCATGTCTTCCAAAGTCATATTGTTCCAAATCTGAAGCAGAGAATAGATTTTAAATCATTACTGATGGATAATATGCAACCCAAAGTTGATCTAACTTGGAATGTGAAAGTACTTACAACTCTTTTCTCTGATTAAGTTTGTAGAATTTAAGTGGCACAGTGCTTGAAAACAACTGTTATCATCATATAATTTATTTCTTAATTTTCTTCTTCTTCGTTTGTGTTCCAATCCCTTAAAACCAATCTCATTTCCTCAGTGTTGTCTCTAGAGACAACTGACACTAGCACATATGTCATTTGGTCTCTACTCTGAAATTAAGAAAATTTTTCCATTTTTATTCCATAGGGAAGAGAATTCACTGCACAAACCAAGAATACTAAACATAACTGGCAAAGTAAAGTTAAATATCAGATTGATGGGTCTCTATCCTGTTATCATCCTTTATTAAAAAAAAAAGCTAAACCTTTGCATGTGCAGAAAGTAAGTTAATTTCTATATTTCACCACTATATTGAACATATTATTTAGCATTTGATAGAAAATACTACTGCAGTAGTAGAAGCAGATCTTAATTTTTCATGAATGTTAAAAAATAAAACTTTTATTCCTTGTGCTATCTCTTACAGCTTTATAAATAAATAATATTTAGCAATTATGTACATACCTATTACAAAGAAATTTAAATGAAAACTGGACATTCTATATCTTGTCACCGGAAAGCTGAGCTTCTGCATAAGTCTGTTTGCTACGGACAAAGCTTTCTTATAATATTTGAAGGTTTATTTTTAATATTTCTACCAAATGTTGACTTACATCCTTGCAATTAGACCATGTGTTATGGATTACTTTGTTGAAATGTTTGCTGTATATGTTTACTTAAAATTATAAACTATATTTTTCCTAACAGGTTGGTGTTACCCACCAAGTTGATGAGAATAAACCCATTTGGGCACCACCACCATTTGAAGTTGATCTATCTCAAATTATTCCAACCTGAGTAGGAGGAATGAAGGAGATTTTCTCTTCTTTTTTATTAATTAATTAATATATTTATTTTTGGCTGTGTTGGGTCTTCGTTGCTGCGCACGGGCTTTCTCTAGTTGCGGCGAGCAGGGGCTACTCTTCCTTGTGGTGTGCGGGCTTCTCACTGCAGTGGCTTCTCTTGTTACAGAGCACAGGCTCTAGGCCCGCAGGCTTCAGTAGTTGCAGCACACGGGCTCAGTAGTTGTGGCTCATGAGCTCTAGAGCACAGGCTCAGTAGTAGTGGTGCATGGGCTTAGTTGCTCCGCAGCATGTGGGATCTTCCCGGACCAGGGCTCGAACCCATGTCCCCAGAATTGGCAGGTAGATTCTTAACCACTGTGCCACCAGGGAAGTCCCAGTAGATTTTCTTAACATTAACCTTTCTTAACATTTATAAACATGGCCTATAAAGATGTATTTAAAGGTTCTAACAGATTAATTTTTTTAACGTCCTTATTGGAGTATAATTGCTTTACAATGGTGTGTTAGTTTCTGCTTTATAACAAAGTGAATCAGTTATACATATACATATGTCCCCATATCTCTTCCCTCTTGCGTCTCCCTCCCTCCCACCCTTCATATCCCACCCCTCTAGGTGGTCACAAAGCACTGAGCTGATCTCCCTGTGCTATGAGGCTGCAGATTAATTTTAAAACACTGTTCCAGGTAGAGTTTTGAACTGGCAGGCACAGACGTCATGGGCATAATGGGGGGCAGTGATGGCAGCGCATAATTCCCAGAGTCTTCCCAGTGGTTGGTTTGAGATGCAGTGGCAGAGGTGACAGCAGTTCTCTCTAGTGTCCGGTGGAGCAGTGGCAGTAGCATTTCCTCCTAGGCCAGTTGCATGTCACAGTTTCCTGGAATCTACTGGACAAAGTGATCCCCACAAACCAGTGTATAAACCATGAAAGAGACAAGGGACCCAGCAAATGGAAGCTCCAACATGAGGAAAAGGAAAAGGAATGTGCCCAGGATGACAATGAAGGGAAGGTCCTGAAAACGTGGGGCAGCAAGTCTGGAGAGTAACCAAGTCCAGTGTGAGGTAGAAAGATGGCCCAAATGCATATTTTCAAGAACTGAATTCTTAGATTTTATTTTTTTCTGAGTGCTTGACTGAAATTAGAGGTTCATTCTTTTGGTTTTCTTTTTCTCTCCTTCCTCCCTCCCTTCCTTCCTTCCTCGCTCCCTCCTTCTCTCCTCTCTCTATCCCTCCTTCCTTTCCCCTCTCTGTCAATTGTATCAAAAACAAAGCAAATTTAAAAGTGAGCAATTATTAACTCCCCCCAAAAGCAAGTTGTATATGACAGGAAACTGTAGACACTGTGTATATAATATTTACATAAACATACTAATTTTTTTTGCACAGGCTCAGTGGCCATGGCTTACGGGCCCAGCCGCTCCACGGCATGTGGGATCCTCCCGGACCGGGGCACGAACCCACGTCCCCTGCATCAGCAGGCGGACTCCCAACCACTGCGCCACC
Organism: Mesoplodon mirus; assembly: GCF_964341445.2. NCBI lineage: Eukaryota > Metazoa > Chordata > Mammalia > Artiodactyla > Ziphiidae > Mesoplodon > Mesoplodon mirus. The sequence goes on from NC_138980.1 coordinate 78,932,416, forward strand.
AGGGAAGCCCTAGACATACTAATTTTAACCTTAGATACTGATAGAGTCAAAAATATTGTCAGGGTAAAGAGAAGAAGGTGAAACATGTGCTCGTTTGTGTGGTGTGTATTTGTGTGGGGGAAGCCTTGCTGGGGTTTGAGGAGTAGGTCAGAAAACTAAACCTTACTCTTCACAATAGGAAGTGGATTGATAATCTTCAAAACTGAAAGAAATAAGCAAAACTTAAGTATCGGGAAAACCTTCTTCTAGTAAAAACTGCTCAAAGCATTGGAAACTGTTGACTTTGGGAGTGGCAATCAGAAGCTGGAAAGAGTAAAGCCGAGAACTGTTATTATAAGACAGCAGAATTCATCATATTTAAAGTGAGTATGTGCAACTTAGACAAAAATAAAGATTAGAATTTTAAAGAAAAATAATTTCTAAACTCCCCCCCAAATCCCATCACTATTTGCATTAGAATTTCATTGAGTTTATAGATAAATAATGTAGGGAGAACTGGCATCTTTATAATTCTGATTATTTCTCTCTAAAAATATGGTTAAGACTTCTTTTCTATCCTCAGAGCTTTATCATCTTTTTATATGTCCTATGCATTTTCCATTGTTTGTGCCAAAGCATGCTATATTATTCTTTGCTATTATGATGACATCTTTTTCCATTATGTATTATAACTGATTATTACTAGTATATAACAATTTTTCTATATTTATTTTATTTATTTATATGAATTATTTACATTATTTATTTATTTCTATATTTTTCTTGTAATCTGCCACCTTACTGAACACTTCTAGTTTTTTTAATTGATTGTCTTCAGTTTTCTAGGTAGATAATCATATAAATGTACAATTATAATTGTGTATTATAATTTTTCTTTCAAATATGTATGACATTTCCTTCAGCTATCCCATTGCATTGGTTAGAACTTGTTGAATACAGCTCTAAGAGTGGGAGTGAGTGGCTGTACTGCTTTCAACTTGAATGGAAATAATCCTAGTTTTCTCCAACATGAATATTATTTTTATTGATTTCAGGTAAAAATTTGACCATCTCTTTCTCCTATTTCTAGTACTTCTCGTATCTAAATACTTCTTCATACTTTATTATTTACCATTTAGCATTTGTCTAGTTATCTATTATTCTCTTTACAATGTATGTTCCTAGTGGTATGGATTAGTGTTTGGTCTTATGCCAGAACTGAAAAGAATGCCTGGATCAACAGAAATTTGTTAAATGAATGAATGAATGGATCAGTGATGAGCAGGTCACCTCTAGACAGTCAGGTGTCCTGCCTCTTTTAACCTGTGAAAAACATTAAGAACTGTCACAGTCTTAAAATGCTTTTGCATTTATGGAATAAACATTACTTCAATGTCGTGTGTTACCTGTATTTCCTCGTGTTTTACTTTAAATGTTTGCATCCGTGCTTATGAGCTTGAACTGTAGCTTTGTTATGTGTTATCTTTGTCAGGTTTGGTTTCAGGATTATGTTAGCCATATTAAGTGAACTAAAATATTTCATATGTTTGCTCTGTAACAGTTTTAAGGTTACATGAATTAGCTGCTAAGTTAAGAGTGTTCACTGAGAAAATAATCTGCATCCTGGTGCTTCTTCAACTTCTCAAGTCATTATTCTTCTATTATGTTTCATTGTTCTTTATTACACGAGATGTGTATGAGCATGCTTTCATTTTAAAAAGTTAAAATTGTACCTAAGAATAAAGACTAAAAATGTGAGGCTCTATCTCCCTCACCCCATCCCAGAGTTAACCATGATTAACAGTTTAGTATAATACTTTCATTTCAGTATTTTTCCTATGCCTTCCCACACACGTGTGTGTGCATGTGTGTGTAAAAAATAAGAGGAGTTATCCTGAAACTTACTTTTTTTTCACTTATATATAATAAAATTATGAAATTTGGGCTCCCCTGGTGGTGCAGTGGTTAAGAATCCACCTGCCAATGCAGGGGACACGGGTTCAAGCCCTAGTCCAGGAAAATCCCACATGCCGCGGAGCACCTAAGCCAGTGCACCACAACTACTGAGCCTGCGCTCTAGGACCCGCGAACCACAACAACTGAGCCCGCGTGCTGCAACTACTGAAGCCCACACGCCTAGAGCCCGTGCTCTGCAACAAGAGAAGACACCGCAATGAGAAGTCTGCACTGCAAGGAAGGGTAAGCCCCACTCACTACAACTAGAGAAAGCTCGCATGCAGCAACAAAGACCCAGCGTAGCCAAAAACAACATAAATAAAAATAAATAAATAAATCTTTTAAAAATATATGAAATTCATGTACTACATCCTTTTTAATAATTGTATGTTATTCAACATTATGACTTTACCATAATTTATTTAACTGCTCTTCTGATGATGAGTATTTGACTTTTTCCCATTTTTCCCTATAATAAACACCCCTGCTGTGATCATTCCTATACATAAAACTTTAGGTCCATGTGCATGTAAGGTAGTCTTTAGAATAAACTCCTAAACATGGGATTGCTAAGTCAACAAAAATGGGTAGTTTTTATCTTAGTAGATACTGAAAAATTTCCCTCCAAAATATGTTTGTCCTCTTACCCTCTTGCCAACAAAGTGTCAAAGTGCCCCTTTACCACATCCTTATCAACCCTGGGTATTACCAAGCTTTTATATGTTCACTAATCACGTGAAAATTGATGAAAATGCATCACATTAATTTACCAATGAGTTTGCACATTTTGTAGAGTTTATTGAACATATGTATTTCTTTTTCTGTAAATTGCTTTTCATATGTATTGTTAATTTTTCTACTGGAGTGTTTGTCTTTTTCCTATTGATTTGTATTTATATTAATCCTTTATTAATATAATATAAATATATTCCCAGGCTGTGGGTTGTCTATTAATGTTGTTTTTTGTGTACATTGTTTTGTTTTTAGTTTTTATATATTTAAATATGTGACGATTTTCATTTATGACTTTAATATTTTATATCTTCGATACAATTTCTTCACCCCATGCTTATGAATGTTTTTTCTATATTGTCATCTGATAATTTTATGTTTAGTTCTTTGAGTATGGTGCAAGGTATGTGTCTAACTATATATCTCTCAAAATGGACAACCAGCTACCCCAACTGTATTTCTTTCAAAATAGGTAACTGAACTTCACCTTGATTTGAGAAGTAATTCAATGTCTTCCAACTGATTTGTTTACCATTGTTATCATTGATAGCAGCTGGCACTTACATAGTTCTGACCATATTCCAAGCACTGTTCTAAGGGCTTTATGTGTATTAACCTATTTAATCTTCACAAGAATCCTAAGATATAGATGATATAATGGTCCCTATTTTACAAGTAAGGAAACTAAGGCACAGAAAGTTTATTTAACTTGCCCAAGAATGCACAGCTACTATGTGGCCTGGCTTGTGATTCAGAGCTTTTAACTATTATGTGAAATAGCAGTGTATACTTTTAAGTTCTATTCAATCTTAGTAATTATTGTAATAATTTGCCTTTACCTGCACCAACCCTATACTTTTACAGTTATATTTTCAAATATGTTTTAATTTCTGAAAGAGAAGTTTCCCCATTTTTTTTTCTTCTCAGAATTTTCCAGGCAATTACTTATTATTTTCTCTACCATTTGACCTATAGAATGAACTTGTTAAGTCTTATAATAATGATTAGGATCCTATTACATTTCTAAATTAACTTGGGAAGGATTAACATCTCAAAATTTTGTCTATTTAGGAAGGGGCTATGTATCTGCATCTATTGGATGATCTTATATCTTTTTTCCTATGGTTATATAGGTTTCAACATATGAATCTTATATTTTTGTTAGGCACTTTATGGTTTTTATCGTTACTGAGAATGGATTCCATTTCTGTTTTATTCTTTAATATATTGTCGATAATATATAGGAAAGCATTTATTTTTTCTACGATAATTTTGTATCTAGCCACACTGAACTCTTTATTGATTCTAATAATTTTTTCCTTGGATTTTCAAGGCAATCTTATGCAAATAATTATATTTGTGTCTTTCTTTTATAGTATTTATATATATGTACACATATATATATATTATTCTTTTTGTCTTATTGCGTTAGAGTCAGATTCCATTTAAGGTTACAGAGCAACAATGCTAGGAGCAAATTTATCATGTTTCCAATGTTAATAGGAATGCTTCTTATGTTTTATATTAAATATGATATTTGCTCTTGGTATATGTTAACCTTTATCAGCTTAAGGAAGTTTCCTTCTATTGCTAGCTTGCCAAGATTTATTGTTTACTTGTTTTTAATCGAGTGATTATTGAATTTTAGCAAATGCATTTTTTGCTCATATTGAAATGTCATGAGGTTTTCCTCCTTTGATCTATTTACGTAGTGAATTACATTAATGGATTTCCTTGTGTTGAGTCATCCTTGAATTAATAATATTTAGGTGTTCCAGGAGCTATGAATACACATTTAAGATTGTTGTATCCTCTTGACAAACTGACCTTTTTATTGTGAAACTTATTAATATTAATAGGAACATCTAGTGCATTACATTGAATATAATTATTAATATGGTTTAATGGGTTTAATTCTACCACCATCTTGCAATTTGTTTTTTATTTGTCCCATCTCATGTTTGTTTCTTTGTTGGTTCTTTCTGCTTTCTTGGGCCAATAAAATACTTTTTTTTTTTTTTTTTTTTTGCCTTATAACAAATTTAATCAGTTATACATATACATATGTTTCCATATCCCCTCCCTTTTGCGTCTCCCTCCCAGCCTCCCTATCCCACCCCTCCAGGCGGTCACAAGGCACCAAGCTGATCTCCCTGTGCTATGCAGCTGCTTCCCACTAGCTATCTACCTTACGTTTGGTAGTGTATATATGTCCATGCCGCTCTTTCACTTTGTCACAGCTTACCCTTCCCCCTCCCCATATCCTCAAGTCCATTCTCTAGTAGGTCTGTGTCTTTATTCCTGTCTTACCCCTATGTTCTTCATGACATTTTTTTTCTTAAATTCCATATATATGTGTTAGCATACAGTATTTGTCTTTCTCTTTCTGACTTACTTCACTCTGTATGACAGACTCTAGGTCTATCCACCTCATTACAAATAGCTCAATTTCATTTCTTTTTATGGCTGAGTAATATTCCATTGTATATATGTGCCACATCTTCTTTATCCATTCATCCAATGATGGACACTTAGGTTGTTTCCATCTCCGGGCTATTGTAAATAGGGCTGCTATGAACATTTTGGTACATGTCTCTTTTTGAATTATGGTTTTCTCAGGGTATATGCCCAGTAGTGGGATTGCTGGGTCATATGGTAGTTCTATTTGTAGTTTTTTAAGGAACCTCCATACCGTTCTCCATAGCGGCTGTACCAATTCACATTCCCACCAGCAGTGCAAGAGTGTTCCCTTTTTTCCACACCCTCTCCAGCATTTATTGTTTCTAGATTTTTTGATGATGGCCATTCTGACTGGTGTGAGATGATATCTCATTGTAGTTTTGATTTGCATTTCTCTAATGATTAATGATGTTGAGCATCCTTTCATGTGTTTGTTGGCAGTCCGTATATCTTCTGTGGAGAAATGTCTATTTAGGTCTTCTGCCCATTTTTGGATTGGGTTGTTTGTTTTTTTGTTATTGAGCTGCATGAACTGCTTATAAATTTTGGAGATTAATCCTTTGTCTGTTGTTTCATTTGCAAATATTTTCTCCCATTCTGAGGGTTGTCTTTTGGTCTTGTTTATGGTTTCCTTTGCTGTGCAAAAGCTTTTAAGTTTCATTAGGTCCCATGTGTTTATTTTTGTCTTTATTTCCATTTCTCTAGGAGGTGGGTCAAAAAGGATCTTGCTGTGATTTATGTCATAGAGTGTTCTGCCTATGTGTTCCTCTAAGAGTTTGATAGTGTCTGGCCTTACATTTAGGTCTTTAATCCATTTTGAGCTTATTTTTGTGTATGGTGTTAGGGAGTGATCTAATCTCATACTTTTACATGTCCCTATCCAGTTTTCCCAGCACCACTTATTGAAGAGACTGTCCTTTCTCCACTATACATTCCTGCCTCCTTTATCAAAGATAAGGTGACCATATGTCCGTGGGTTTAACTCTGGGCTTTCTATCCTGTTCCATTGATCTATCTTTCTGTTTTTGTGCCAGTACCATACTGTCTTGATTACTGTAGCTTTGTAGTATAGTCTGAAGTCAGGGAGCCTGATTCCTCCAGCTCCATTTTTCGTTCTCAAGATTGCTTTGGCTATTCGGGGTCTTTTGTGTTTCCATACAAATTGTGAAATTTTTTGTTCTAGTTCTGTGAAAAATGCCAGTGGTAGTTTGATAGGGATTGCATTGAACCTGTAGATTGCTTTGGGTAGTAGAGTCATTTTCACAATGTTGATTCTTCCAATCCAAGAACATGGTACATCTCTCCATCTATTTGTATCATCTTTAATTTCTTTCATCAGTGTCTTATAATTTTCTGCATACAGGTCTTTTGTCTCCTTAGGTAGGTTTATTCCTAGATATTTTATTCTTTTTGTTGCAATGGTAAATGGGAGTGTTTCCTTGATTTCACTTTCAGATTTTTCATTAGTATATAGGAATGCCAGAGATTTCTGTGCATTAATTTTGTATCCTGCAACTTGACCAAATTCATTGATTAACTCTAGTAGTTTTCTGGTAGCATCTTTAGGATTCTCTATGTATAGTATCATGTCATCTGCAAACAGTGACAGCTTTACTTCTTCTTTTCCGATTTGGATTCCTTTTATTTCCTTTTCTTCTCTGATTGCTGTGGCTAAAACTTCCAAAACTAGGTTGAATAAGAGTGGTGAGAGTGGGCAGCCTTGTCTTGTTCCTGATCTTAGTGGAAATGGTTTCAGTTTTTCACCATTGAGGACGATGCTGGCTGTGGGTTTGTCATATATGGCCTTTATTATGTTGAGGAAAGTTCCCTCTATGCCTACTTTCTGCAGGTTTTTATCATAAATGGGTGTTGAATTTTGTCGAAAGCTTTCTCTGCATCTATTGAGATGATCATATGGTTTTTCTTCTTCAATTTGTTAATATGGTGTATCACGTTGATTGATTTGCGTATATTGAAGAATCCTTGCATTCCTGGAATAAACCCCACTTGATCATGCTGTATGATCCTTTTAATGTGCTGTTGGATTCTGTTTGCTAGTATTTTGTTGAGGATTTTTGCATCTATGTTCATCAGTGATATTGGCCTGTAGTTTTCTTTCTTTGTGACATCCTTGTCTGGTTTTGGTATCAAGGTGATGGTGGCCTCGTAGAATGAGTTTGGGAGTGTTCCTCCCTCTGCTATATTTTGGAAGAGTTTCAGAAGGATAGGTGTTAGCTCTTCTCTAAATGCTTGATAGAATTCGCCTGTGAAGCCATCTGGTCCTGGGCTTTTGTTTGTTGGAAGATTTTTTATCACAGTCTCAATTTCAGTGCTTGTGATTGGTCTGTTCATATTTTCTATTTCTTCCTGATTCAGTCTTGGCAGGTTGTGCATTTCTAAGAATTTGTCCATTTCTTCCAGGTTGTCCATTTTATTGGCATAGAGTTGCTTATAGTAATCTCTCATGATCTTTTGTATTTCTGCAGTGTCAGTTGTTACTTCTCCTTTTTCATTTCTAATTCTATTGATTTGAGTCTTCTCCCTTTTTTTCTTGATGAGTCTGGCTAATGGTTTATCAATTTTGTTTATCTTCTCAAAGAACCAGCTTTTAGTTTTATTGATCTTTGCTATCGTTTCCTTCATTTCTTTTTCATTTATTTCTGATCTGATTTTTATGATTTCTTTCCTTCTGCTAACTTTGGGATGTTTTTGTTCTTCTTTCTCTAATTGCTTTAGGTGCAAGGTTAGGTTGTTTATTCGAGATGTTTCCTGTTTCTTAAGGTGGGATTGTATTGCTATAAACTTCCCTCTTAGAACTGCTTTTGCTGCATCCCATAGGTTTTGGGTCGTCGTGTCTCCATTGTCATTTGTTTCTAGGTATTTTTTCATTTCCTGTTTGATTTCTTCAGTGATCACTTCATTATTAAGTAGTGTATTGTTTAGCCTCCATGTGTTTGTATTTTTTACAGATCTTTTCCTGTAATTGATATCTAGTCTCATAGCATTGTGGTCGGAAAAGATACTTGATACAATTTCAATTTTCTTAAATTTACCAAGGCTTGATTTGTGACCCAAGATATGATCTATCCTGGAGAATGTTCCATGAGCACTTGAGAAAAATGTGTATTCTGTTGTTTTTGGATGGAATGTCCTATAAATATCAATTAAGTCCATCTTGTTTAATGTATCATTTAAAGCTTGTGTTTCCTTATTTATTTTCATTTTGGATGATCTGTCCATTGGTGAAAGTGGGGTGTTAAAGTCCCCTACTATGATTGTGTTACTGTCGATTTCTCCTTTTATGGCTGTTAGTATTTGCCTTATGTATTGAGGTGCTCCTATGTTTGGTGCATAAATATTTACAATTGTTATATCTTCTTCTTGGATCGATCCCTTGATCATTATGTAGTGTCCTTCTTTGTCTCTTCTAGTAGTCTTTACTTTAAAGTCTATTTTGTCTGATATGAGAATTGCTACTCCAGCTTTCTTTTGGTTTCCATTTGCATGGAATATCTTTTTCCATCCCCTTACTTTCAGTCTGTATGTGTCTCTAGGTCTGAAGTGGGTCTCTTGTAGACAGCATATATATGGGTCTTGTTTTTGTATCCATTCAGCCAATCTGTGTCTTTTGGTGGGAGCATTTAGTCCATTTACATTTAAGGTAATTATTGATATGTATGTTCCTGTTCCCATTTTCTTAATTGTTTTGGGTTCGTTATTGTAGGTCTTTTACTTCTGTTGTGTTTCTTGCCTAGAGAAGTTCCTTTAGCATTTGTTGTAAAGCTGGTTTGGTGGTGCTGAACTCTCTCAGCTTTTGCTTGTCTGTAAACGTTTTAATTTCTCCATCAAATCTGAATGAGATCCTTGCTGGGTAGAGTAATCTTGGTTGCAGGTTTTTCTCCTTCATCACTTTAATTATGTCCTGCCACTCCCTTCTGGCTTGTAGAGTTTCTGCTGAGAGATCAGCTGTTATCCTAATGGGGATTCCCTTGTGTGTTATTTGTTGTTTTTGCCTTGCTGCTTTTAATATGATTTCTTTGTGTTTAATTTTTGACAGTTTGATTAATATGTGTCTTGGCGTATTTCTCCTTGGATTTATTCTGTATGGGACTCTCTGTGCCTCCTGGACTTGATTAACTATTTCCTTTCCCATATTAGGGAAGTTTTCAACTATAATCTCTTCAAATATTTTCTCAGTCCCTTTCTTTTTCTCTTCTTCTTCTGGAACCCCTATAATTCGAATGTTGGTGCGTTTAATGTTGTCCCAGAGGTCTCTGAGACTGTCCTCTGTTCTTTTCATTCTTTTTTCTTTATTTTGCTCTGCAGCAGTTATTTCCACTATTTTATCTTCCACCTCACTTATCCGTTCTTCTGCCTCAGTTATTCTGCTATTGATCCCATCTAGAGTATTTTTTATTTCATTGATTGTGTTTTTAATCGATGCTTGATTCATCTTTAGTTCTTCTAGGTCCTTGTTAACTATTTCTTGCATTTTGTCTATTCTATTTCCAAGATTTTGGATCTGGGAAATAGAATCTTGGATCATCTTTACCATCATTATTCTGAATTCTTTTTCAGGTAGACTGCCTATTACCTCTTCATTTGTTAGATCTGGTGGGTTTTTATCTTGCTCCTTCTCCTGCTGTGTGTTTTTCTGTCTTCTCATTTTGCTTATGTTACTGTGTTTGGGGTCTCCTTTTTGCAGGCTGCAGGTTCGTAGTTCCTGTTGTTTTTGGTGTCTGTCCCCAGTGGCTAAGGTTGGTTTAGTGGGTTGTGTAGGCTTCCTGGTGGAGGGGACTAGTGCCTGTGTTCTAGTGGATGAGGCTGGATCTTGTCTTTCTGGTGGGCAGGTCCACGTCTCGTGGTGTGTTTTGGGGTGTCTGCAGACTTTTTATGAGTTTAGGCCACCTCTCTGCTAATGGGTGGCGTTGTGTTCCTGTCTTGCTAGTTGTTTGGCTTAGGGTGTCCAGCACTGTAGCTTGCTGGTCGTTGAGTGAAGCTGGGTGCTGGTGTTGAGATGGAGATCTCTGGAAGATTTTCGCCGTTTGATATTATGTGGAGCTGGGAGGTCTCTTGTGGACCAGTGTCCTGAAGTTGGCTCTCCCACCTCAGAGGCACAGCACTGACTCCGGGCTCCTCAATTTGGGATGATGTGTTGTCTATTCATGTATTCCACAGATGCAGGGTACATCAAGTTGATTGTGGAGCTTTAATCCGCTGCTTCTGAGGCTGCTGGGAGAGGTTTCCCTTTCTCTTCTTTGTTCTCACAGCTCCTGGGTCTCAGCTTTGGATTTGGCCCCGCCTCTGCGTGTAGGTCGCCGGAGGGCATCTGTTCTTCGCTCAGGCAGGACAGGGTTAAAGGAGCAGCCTCTTCGGGGACTCTGGCTCACTCAGGCCGGGAGGGAGGGAGGGGCACGGAGTGCGGGGCGAGCCTGCAGCGGCAAAGGTCGGCGTGACGTTGCACCAGCCCGAGGCGCGCCGTGCGTTCTCCCAGGGAAGCCGCCCCTGGATCCCGGGACCCCGGCAGTGGCGGGCTGCACAGGCTCCCGGAAGGGCGGTGTGGGCAGTGACCTGTGCTCGCACACAGGCTTCTTGGCGGCAGCAGCAGCAGCCCCAGCGTCCCACGCCCGTCACTGGCCTCCGCGCTTTCAGTCGCGACTCGCGCCCGTCTGTAGAGCCCCTTTAAGCAGCGCTCTTAATCCCCTCTCCTCGCGCACCAGGAAACCAAGAGGGAAGAAAAAGTCTCTTGCCTCTTCGGCAGCTCCAGAGTTTTCCCGGACTCCCTCCCGGCTAGCTGTGGCACATTAGCCCCCTTCAGGCTGAGTTCTCGCCGCCAGCCCCAGTCCTCTCCCTGCGCTCTGACCGAAGCCTGAGCCTCAGCTTCCAGCGCTGCGCGCCCCAGCGGGCGAGCAGACAAGCCTCTCGGGCTGGTGAGTGCCGCTCGGCACTGATCCTGTGTGGGGATCTCTCCGCTTTGCCCTACCCAGGTATGTGGGGGGTTTCTTGACTTTTGGGAGGTCTGGGGTCTTCTGCCAGCGTTCAGTAGGTGTTCTGTAGGAGTTGTTCCACGTGTAGCTGTATTTCTGGTGTATCCGTGGGGAGGAAGGTGATCTCCGCTAAAATACTTTTGAATACTCTATTTTATTGCCTCTTTTTCTTTCTCTCCCTCCCTTTCTTTCTGTATGTGGGTGTGTGTATTAGTGACTGCTCTTAGGATTACAGTGCACATCCTTAACTTATCACAGTCTACCTCTAATTAATATTATACCATTTCATGTAAAATATAAGAATCTTCCAACAGTTGAACTCCATTTATCCCACTCAATTCTTAAGGCTATTATCATAGTTTACCATCACATATGTTAGAAATGCCACAACACAGTTATTATTTTGCTCAAATCAGTCAATTATCTTTTCAAAAAACTTAAAGAAAATAAAATTTGTTTATATTTACAATTTTCAACAATCTTTATTTCTTCTTATAATCCTAAGTTTTATATTCAAGCCAGTGAACTTTCTTTAGCACTTCTCTTAGTGCCGTGACTATTATAAACCAATTCCTTCAGTTTACATTCGTCTTAAAATATTTTTAGCTTCCATTCTAGAAGAATATTTTGAAAGATATGCCACTTTGGGTTTTATGAGTTTCTTAGATCTGAATAATGATTTTTTTCACCAAGTTTTTAATACTTTTGGTTATTATTTCTTTAAACAGTTCTGACCCATTCTCCTTTTCCTTTTCTTCTGAGATGTCAATTACATGTGGGACAAGTGATACTATTCCATAAGATACTGAGCCTCTGCTCATTTGTTAAAATCTATTTTCTGTTTTCCAGTTTTGATATTTTCTATTGATCTGTTTTCAAACTTTTTATTCTGCAGTGTCTAATCTCAAGGCATTGAGGGAAATTGTCATTTCTAGTATTTTTAATTGATACTTTTTTATAGTTTATATTTCTCTTTTGAGATTTCCCACCTCTTTGCTCATTATGTCCATGTTTTCCTTTAAATTCTTGAACATGTTTATAATTACCATTTTAAAAATTATGTCCTAACTCTAAAATCTGAATTATCTCAGGATCTCTTTCTATTGCTTGCTTTTTTGTCTTGATTATGGGTCCCTTTTTCCTCCTTCTGTGCATATGTAGTAGTGCTTTTATTGAGTGTTGTATGTTATGGATAACATATTGTAGAGCATCTGGATTTTGCTGTCTCTCCTTTAAAGGTGTAGCATTTGTTCTGGCCAACAGCTACATAATTGGGTAATTCTCTTGATTCTTTTTTTTTTTTTTTTTTTTTTGCGGTACGCGGGCCTCTCACTGTTGTGGCCTCTCCCGTTGCGGAGCACAGGCTCCGGATGCGCAGGCCCAGCGGCCATGGCTCACGGGCCCAGCTGCTCCGCGGCATATGGGATCCTCCCAGACCGGGGCACGAACCCGTATCCCCTGCATCGGCAGGCGGATTCTCAACCACTGCGCCACCAGGGAGGCCCCTCTTGATTCTTTGGGCTTCATTTTATGCTTTGTTTGGGTAAGTGTATATTAATTTTGACCTTAACCATGGGATATGGTCTTACTCCTGGCTCCTAAAAAGTGACCTTTCTGAGGTCTCAATTTAATGACTGATATGCCCAGTGAAGTCTTTCCACTATGACTGGACCAAAACTTCAACATCTTTTAGCACTGCATAACCTCTGGCATTTCCATTTATTTCTTAGCTCCACTGCAGCTGCTGTCTTGCTGGATCTCAGGTTCTTATAGAATCTTAACCTATAAATGTAAATCCCAGACCAGCTCTCAGCCAAAGAGCTAAGGAGAATCTGCACACTGACTTCTGAGACCTTCATCTGTACAGCTTACTCCTCTCTGGAATCCTATTCTGCTAATTCCAGCTCCTCCTTTACAACCCCTCTGTTTTAATTTCTGCCTCCTCAGCTCAGTGAGACTGATGTTCTTCACTTGGGCTTCACCTCCTTGTGCCACATCCTGGGAAGTGCCCCCAGACATAAAATAAGGTTGAATGTGGTGCTTATCTCATATTTACAGACTTTCCAGGACACTAGTCCTGTACTGCCTATTATCCAATGCTTAAAAATTGTCACCACATATTTTGTTCAGTTTTAAAATGGAAGAGTAAATTCAGTAGCAGTTACTCCATGACAGCGTGGAAGTAAACATCTAATAGAGGAAACTATTATCTTTTTAATCCTTTCATCTTACTTCATTGGTTCATTTCACTGTATTTTCTTGCTGCTCCTCCACTAACCACGCACACACACACACACACACACACACACACATACACACACACACTCTCGGGCACCTTTTCGAATAATGGGGCTATGTGTTTTTTTCTCTCATGGTCTCACTTAAAATTGGTTTTGTTTTAAAAAAATTTTTTAAACATGTTTTAATTTATTCTTTATCAATGTCAATGTCAAATTCATAGTTACAAATATGGATCCTCCTTGTTTGGCATTAAACCTTTGTCATATTTTACTTTCTCTTTTCCACCTCTCTCCTCCCCTGACATCTCTAGGGAACGTTTATAGCATACATTTTTCTTTCTAAAATTCTTTGTTACAAATTGAACTTAGTTTCACAAGCACATTAAAAACAATTCTTTAGTGTTAAATCTAAGGTTTTATTTCTCACTGTTCTTTTTTCTAAAAACATAGCTTTATCTTTATTAGATTCTGTATTTTGATTAGTTTTTGCTTGAAGGTCTACTTTAAGTTATATTTTTTATAAAGCATACATGAGTCATATAATTTCTGAATTCTTACAAATCTGAACCAGGTTTTCATTTGTCCTTGCACTTAGGTAACAGCTTGGCTCAGTCTATAATTCTTGGAACATAATGCTTTTTCTTCAGAAGTCTTTACAGTTTTCTCTGAGATTTTCTGGCATTAGTGTTGCAAATAAAAAGTCTAATGACGTTTTTTAGTGACCTTTTTTTTTTCACAGTTGGCTGCTTCCAGCATTTGTTTTTTACCCAGGCCATGGAAAACCATCTGGGTATGATTCCTTTTCATTATACTGCCTAGTCTTTGGTAAGCTTTCTCCATGTAAACAATGAATCCTTCCACTCTGAAATGTTTTTTCTTTAATTATTGCTTGACATTCATTCATACTATTTTCTCCTTCTGGAACTTCTGGAACAACAATATTGCTTCTCCAGCTTCAATCTTTTCTGCCTCTCGACTTTTCTCTTGAATTCCCAACTCTCAGAGTTCTAGAAGAATGTCCCATAGTTACTCTTCTTTTCATCTCTAAGATCTATTTTTTGGTTCTCGATTTTTACTTTACTTTTCAAACAAAATTAATATATGATGCTTTTGAACCTAAGAAAATTAGCTTCCCCACCCCCAAGTTCTTCCCTTTATTCTATAGCAACTGTTTTACTATAGGTTATTTAATCTGAATACTCAACATTTGATCCCCCTCATTTGAACCACTGAATTTCTCAATATACCTGGCAATTTTTCTCTTATTCTTACAGAGTAAGAATTAGTTTTTCTAAGATGAACACCCAGAATGTGAATAGTGGCTCATCAGTGTCCCCTTCATTTACTCCTACCTGTGCCATTTCCATCTCTAACTCTTTAGCTTCAGGGATGCAGATGAGAAGTTTCTGATTATGATGCATAAATGATCTTTCTATGTTCCTTTTACATTCCTTGGGTTGTTTCTTTCTGAAACTGGAAAGAAGAAGGCATCAAACATGTGATTAGGATACCATATTTGTCACAGCAGTTTCCACTTATTTTTCCTAGACTGTGACAAGAAAATTTTACATTTGTTTCCCACTTAAAATTCTTTAAAAGAAAAATTGGATATACTTCAAGTTCCTCCCTTATAGAGAAGTAGGAAGGTTGTTCTGGTTCCAACAATCTTATGAAAAGAGTCCCTTGTGAGGAGGAAGGGGGAGCATATTTTTAAGTTACTTTCCTCCTACTGAAAACATTTTGAAATACTTTCCTTGAAACCACCTTTGCAATCTTGAACTTACTGTGGACTTCTGTGTCCAACTGCCTAAACAAGAAATAGGGAAATATGCCCATGAAAGTTAACCTCTGCTGAATACAACCATGAAGTAGAAAAAACACAGGGAACATCTGTATTTTATACTGCCAATATGTTCTCTCTCATTCTGGAAGCACAGGTTGTCTTTCCTCTGTCAGCTGCAAAAATATTATCTCTCTGCAGGAATGAAACAAGTGTGGAATATATATTATGCTACCACATTACATGCATACCTAAGCAGAAAACAAAGAAAATAACCATTTAATATATAACTCAATTTTGCCTCCAGGGACAGATAAAAATTTTTATTATAATACCCAAATGGTACAGTACATAAATATACATGGGAAATGTGATAGGACCAAGCCAGGCTCTTTTGGCTACATGCTGGTGGCTAAAAATTTATCATCTAACCTCATCCTAACCTTTCCTTCTCATAGACATGAAGTAGGCTATATTTTTTATAAGAGCCAGGAATTTGGAGCAAAGGAGACCAAAAATGATCACCATTTTTCAGCAGATCATTAATTTCTAAATGTCTGTGGAAAATAACTATTGGTTGATATCTTTCAGTTTCATTTCAAGCATAACACCTTATACTGTTTACTTACAAAACAACCAAGATAGTAAAAAAAAAAAAAAACTAAATTGGTAATTTAATAACTTCAGATGATTGGTAATTTAATAACTTCAGATGGTTTAGAGGTATTTATCCTTTTTGAAATCAATAACTTTTAGTTTGGAATCTTAAATCCACTTTAATGAGCATTCTGCTGGCAGCTGTTTTATTTAGGATCCGAGCTTATACAAACAAAAGTAACAGAAGCTTTTACCTAGATTACAATTTACAGTTAACTTTTGCAGACCACATGACTGATTTGAATGTATAAGTCCCTACAATTCCATTATACATGTTTCTTAAAATTTTGAATGCTTTTAACCAGAGAAGAGCTTATACAGGAAGAGTGTTCTCGATGTGAGGAATCTCAATGTTGCTCAGTTATTTGCAGCATGTCTGAAATGGCTCTTCTAACACTGGTTCTGTCTTTGAAAGCCCATACAGAGCAATAACATGACCTTCTTAGAAGAAATAAGTGAAAAACACCCCTGGATAATGCCACTGACTTGCTACATAAGTTGCATTTTTATTGAATTATCAAATTGAAATATTTGTCAACACATAATACCCTATTTCTTTGTATCTTCACATTCACTCACTCTGTTTTAATTCTGACAACGTCTTCTGCCCTATTTCTTCTCTATAAGAAACTTTCTGAGGTCAAGTAATCTATCCATATAAAACTTATTAGAAACATCCTCCACAAAACTAGGGGCTGAATTTATTGTCACTGTAATCTGCGTTGCTCTGCCTCTGTGCACCAGACACCTAAGTAGCTCTGGGAGCCTCCAGAGGGTGTTCAGAAATGAAACTTTCGACTCATCACTGTTTCTCTGTGAGATGCTGTCCTATTTTGCACTAATGTTGCCTCCTGGGAGCATTTCAAAGCTATCACGCCCTTAATACACCAAAAAACCATGCTGCATTCCCTTCATAGTTTACAAAATTCTTCATAAAAACAATGACTTCATCATCTGTTATAATTCTACTTTCCACAGGGATCAAAAACTAGTCCTTGGGCCATGTGAGAGATAGCACCAAGTAATACCTCCCCATCTGTCCCTTTCCCAGGGGCCTTTAATACAACCTCTCTTTAAACCAAAAAAAAAAAAAGAAAGAAAAGAAAAGAAAAAGTACAAGTCACACAGACACCCAGGCAGACTCCAAATCCCAGATTCTACTCAGCTGGAGCCCCTTGCCCCATTTACAAATATTCAAAGATCACCTCTTATCAATGAATAACCTACTATTGCTCCATGAATATCTTATTGCCATGCTTACCTGAGAATGAAGCTAGCAGAGAGGAAAGCAAGCGGGGAGATGAGGAGAGCCCCCATCCTCCTCATCTTAGCCCAAAACCAGCAATCACCTTTGGTCTCCCTAGTTGCATGTGCCAGTAAATTCCCCTTTTTGCCAAAGTCAGTTCGAATTTAGTTTTATATCACTTGTGACTGAAATAATCTTGACTAATATACTAATAATTACCAAATTTTATTGGGTTATGTAAATATCATTGCCTGGGGAACTTGAAACAACAAATCCTTGGGATTTCCAACTGTAAAATCTACAGCCTGATGAGTGATTTAATTAAACATGTACATATAGATCACTCCCCAAGCTACATACATAGAAATGAGGAGAGACGAATCTGAAGGAGACAGAAAAAAAAACTTTCACATTTTGAAACAATGTATTAAGGAGAAGACATGTGCCCAATGTCTAGGATTGGAAAGATAAATGATTCCATTTTATGTTGTTATTAAATTGTATGACCCTTCATTAAAGTTAAATGCATTTAGAGGAATTAAGCTTATCAAAAACTTGGCAGTGTAATATAAGTAATGATTCTTTGTTTATTTGGTGACATCCTCCTGTGAGTTGATTCACAATTTTAATTTTGGAAAGCAGTATTTCTTTGATGGGGACTGACGGAATGATGTGAACTGCTACATCGTTTTGCATGAAGTCGTATTGATTGTGAAAGGAAACAGAGGCCAAGTGACAACCAATTTTTCAAGGAGCATTATGACAGTAATGTTTCTATGTTGTCAAAGGGATCTACAACAAATTAAGAACTGAAATTAAACTTTAGGAGACAATTTCCTATCCTTTTGAAGATAAGCACAGCAGAATTCTATAACGACAAAAATTCTAAATACTTTTAGTGGAAAAACCTTATTTTAAAAAATATGTATAAAAGTTATGTACCAATACCAAGCACCTATTTTGGACACAATGGTAAGCAGAAGAAATGGTAAGCAAAACAAATACACGAGACAGCTTGCAACCTAGTGAGAGAGGAAGCATTAATCCAATCACAGAGAACTATAATTCCAATTGGGGTAAATGTCACCAGAGAAATATGCCTACCACCATAGAAGACAATACTGGGGGCTTTACCCTAAACAGATAGATAAAGGAAGGATTTTGTGAAGAAGTGATATTTGAAGAACAAATAAGCACTAAGGAGGTAAAGAGGGAAAAGCGCATTCTGGTGCGAGGGACGAGCCTCTCCATGGGAGTAGAGAAGGATGGGGTAAAAATCAGAAACCTGAAAGGACTGTGCACCCAGAACCTAGGGAAAGGAGGTGGAGAGTAAGGAGGGGCAGGCTGTGCAGGGATGGTAAGTTTTCTCCTAAAGCAATGGGCAGACCTTGAATGTTTTAAGTGGAGCCTGGGAAGATCAACTTTGCATTAAAAAAAAAAAAACAACCCTTTGGCTTCAGTCTGGATAATAAATGGGAAGAGGAGTCAGGATACTGGCAAGGGAAAACAGTAGCTGGGCTAGGTAGGAATGGGGGTGAGGCCAAGACACAGAAAGGGAGAGACGGAATCTGTCATGGCAGTTTACACTCATCATGCATTGAGAATCAGCACCATGAAATCTGACTGAAACATTAGGGAAGATTTCAAATATATTTTAAAAAGTAGACAATAATATAATGAACTTCTCTGTACTCAACACTTAGCTTTAACCATGTCCGACTCAGCTAATCTTGTTTTATCTAAATCCCCACTCATTTCCCTGCTCCCATATACATATATTTTTTTTATTATAAATATTTCAAACCTTCAGAAACATTGTGAGAATAGTACACCACCACCAATTTATCATTAATCTAGATACACTAGTTGTTAACATTTTGTTAACTTGTTCTACATATGTGTATGTGTGTGTAACTACATGTATTTCATCATCTATCTCCTAAAAGCAAAGTCATTCTCCTAAACAACCACAACACAATTATCACACTCAGGAAAAGTAATATTATCTAATATACAGTCCATATTTGAAAACTTCCCACTTGTCCCAATAATGTCCTCTATAGGTGGTTTTCCCCCTGATCCAGAATCCAAACAAGGATTATGCATTGCATTTTTCAGTCCTGCCTCTTTATCCTCCAATCTTAAAGAGTTCCTCAGCCTTTTTGTCTGACATGACATGGATGCCTTTGAAGAGTCCAGGCCAGCTACTTTGCAGGATGTCCTTTAATGTGGGTTTGTCTGTTTCCTCATAATTAGATTCAGGTGAAACATTTGGCAGTGCCATCACATAGAGGGTATTGTGTCCCTCTCCGTGTATCACATCGGGAGCCATATGATGTCAGTCATACCGCTATTAATGATGATTCTTTCACTTTTTCAACCGCTTGAATTCATATCCTATAGACATAATCCATTAATGAGGAAACCAGACAAGCACTGCAAAATATAATTTCTACTTCCCCATGAGCATCTTGATGCCAAGAGACATTAACATAGGTCATTTACACAGACAAAGCTTTGTCGGTTTTATTCACGGAAGGTGGATATAGATCATAAATAGATATGGACTGAGAATGAATACCCTGCAGCAATTAGAAATTGGCACACTTGGGAATTAGAATCCTAAGAAGTAAAGTGTGAAGGTGAAGCTTGTGGCCTCAGGAACCAGACTGCTGGGGATGTCATCCTGGCCCTGCTGCTCACCACCTGTGTGACCTTAGACAAGTTACCTGCTCTTTCTGGATCTGCTTCCACATCTGTGACATGGGTAATCATTAGCACTCATATGTCTGGCTTGAGTACTGAGTTGCTACACATGCAATGCACACAACAAGCTCTCAGTGGTGCAATGATGATGTTTGCAGTGAAGGACCATTAAACTCCATGTGTTGACTAAAAGAAGAACCTAGGTCTTCTTTATAAAAATATTGTCTGAAATTTGGACCCTGTTAGAAATATAATGTGGTAAAATGTCAACATGTTTGCATAAAATCAGTAACATCATCATCTAGAGAAAACTATTTAGGGCAAAAGAGTTTGGTTTTCACATCAGATAACAAGTACTTATATTTCCCAAATAATAAATGGTAATCTTAACAACGAAATGTATCCAGTGACATTTCCCATTGACGATTTTATTACCTCCTGTTCATTAGTGATATGTATGTGATCTGTCTGGTGAGTAAGTGTACATATAGTATTTACACTCCCATGGAAAGATCTAAATCACAACTAGAAAAAGGTCTGCTCAGAGGTCTAGTCAAAGATCTAGCCTAGTCTCAGAATCACTTCTTAAACCTTACAATTACAACGTGGTTTTAAATTTTCTAAGATATTTTTCTGCTTAGGGAACTCAGTTACAGTATGCTTACCCACTGTCTTGTATTTGTATTTGTCTGTGTGGTGTTGACGGTGATGGCAGCCCTAGTTGTTTTCCCTGATTGTATCCCATTACCCTTTTTTGAAACAATAACTTTCTTTTCCCTATGGAAATTTCACTGTTAGTCATTCATGGCTTAATAAAACTATCCAATTTTTAATATGTGGACTTTTGTTTCCCTTAAGTGAAATAATTATAATATCAAGTAGAACAAAAGAGTAATCCTTAACTTTGCATTTTTATGATTTGAGTTTTTCCTAAAATGTGTAGCCATAGTGGAAATCTTTTTGTTTTTCCTTGCAAGTGATATAGACAAAAATGAAAATTTCTCAAAGTTAGAAGTGACTTGAATTGTTACTATTCTGTTTAGGAACAAAGGAGTCAACTGACCTATCCTAAAATTTTAGAATAGGGAAAAGGAAAGAAAATGTAAGGAACAAAGCATCGACTTTAGTACCATATCCTGGATGGCTCAGGAAAAGACAGGCAAGGTGAAAACATCTAGAGAAAACAGAAATAGAGGAAGGGAGCAGGAAGAAGCAAAGAGACAGAGGGAGGCAAAGTCCAATATGGCTGGTCCCTGAGTCCTAAAATTTCACCCTTCCCAGGGCTCAGGGTAACTGCCCCAGCCCTACCCTTTAAGACCACTCTTGGGCTTGCTTCCCTCAACACCCGCTCTGGGTGTCCTCCTGCCCCCAAACCTCGACTATTACACCTCCAACCCACTCCACCTACCAATACCCCAAACATACACAGTAAGTCTTCTTTTTCTTCATTGTCGTCTTTTATTTTTCATCTGATTCCTTCCATTTGTCAAAGTTAAATAACTTCCATCACAGGCATAAATTTAACAGTCACAAAACCTAGATGTACATAAATCTTCATTTCCTCAAAACTGACTTAGCTCACAAGCCCCCATTTCCACAGATGGAAGAATACCTAACTTTGCCAATTTAAGGAAAACTCAGATATTTCTGGTTCTTCTCACTTTCTTTGGATAAATACAAAGTCAATAAGAAATTCACACTATTATTTCCTTCTGTTCCTTCCATTGATCCTCTAAATGTGGGGGTAGGAACCCATAATTATAAGGGTAGAGCAGCACATACTACGTAGAAGAGGGAGTTCAGTCTAAAAGAGAAGACAGTGAAATAGTCCAGTAAGTGCCCAATCACAAGACCAATGAGAGTGTCAGGGGGGCAGAGTGAATATAAAAAAGAACAGAGGGAGAAGACGGAACAAAAGCTCAGCCACAAGGGGCCAGAGACAGCTTCAGAGAGGAAGCGATTTTTAAGTCAAGGGTGAGTAGGAGTTAGTCAGTTTAAGAAGATGGGTAAGGAAGTCACAGGGACCATTTGCTAAGGCATGGAATCAGGGAAACTGTGACATGCCTGGGAAATGCAAGCAGCTCCCTGTGGCTGGAGCACAGGGAAGGTTGGAGGAGCGGGTAGAAGATGAGTTTAGAGAGGTGAACAGAGGTGTACATCAAGCCAAGGAACTGGGTGGGATCGTATTCTCTAAGCCAGGACTCGGCAAACTGTACGTGAAGTCCAGATCGGCCTGCTGCCTGGTTTTGTACACAAAGTTTTACTGGATTCAGCCATGCTCATTTGTTTGCATAATATTCATGATGCTTTCACGCTATACCATCAGAGTCAAGGACTTTTGACAATGTATGGCCATCAAGGCCTAAAATATTTATTCTCCATCCCTTTACATAAAAGTTTCGCTGACCCTTCTGCAACCCACTTGAGAAATATACGCATCCTCTTTTTTTGCACATATTTTTAAATTATTTTATTGAAGTATAGTTGTACAATATTACATAAGTTACAGTTGTACAATACAGTGATTCACAATTTTTAAAGGTTGTACTCCATTTATATTTATTATAAAATATTGTTATATTCCCATATTGTACAATATATCCTTGTAGCTTGTACCTCTTACTCCCTTACACCTTTATTGCCCCTCCCCCCACCCCTCTCCCCATTGGTAACCACTAGTTTGTTCTCTCTATCTGTGAGTCTGCTTCTTTTTTGTTATATTCACTAGTATGTTGTATTTTTTAAATTCCATATATAAGTGGTATCATGCAGTATTTGTCCTTCTCTGACTGACTTATTTCACTTAGCATAATGCCCTCCAAGGCCATCTATGTTGATGCAAATGGCAAAGTTCCATTCTTTTTTATGGCTGAGTAGTATTCCATTGTATATAGCTATACCACATCTTCTTTATCCATTCATCTGTTGATGGACACTTAGGTTGCTTCCACATCTTGGCAATTGTAAATAATGCTGCTATGAACATTGGGGTGCATGTAGCTTTTTGAATTAGTGCTTTTGCTTTTTTTTTGGATATATACCCAGGAGTGGAATTGCCAGGTCATGTGTTAGTTCTATTTTTAGTTTTTTGAGAAACCTCCATACTGTTTTCCACAGTGGCTGCACAAATTTACTTTCCCACCAACAGTGCATGAGGGTTCCCTTTTCTCCACATCCTCACCAACATATGTTATCTGTATTCTTTGATGATAGCCATTCTGACAGGTGTGAGGTGATATCTCATTGGTTTTGATTTGCATTTTCCTGATGATTAGCAATGTTGAGCATCTTTTCATGTGCCTGTTAGCCATCTGCATTTCCTTTTTGGAAAAATGTCTATTCAGTTCTTCTGCCATTTTTTAATCAGGTTGTTTGTTTTTTGATATTGAGTTGTATGAGCTGCTTGTATGTGTTAGATATTAATCCCTTTTCTGTCATATCATATGCAAATATTTTCTCCCATTCAGTACATTGTCTTTTAATTTTGTTGATGGTTTCCTTTCCTGTATGCACCCTCTTGAAAAGAAAAAGTTCTCAAAGACCTGAAGTGCCACTTAGATATCTTTAGTGTATTGATATTTATATTTGTGCAAGCCTAAAACCAGCTGTAAGCATTTTATGCTTATTCCTCTTACATAATTATACAAATTTGCATATTAAATTTAAACAAAAATGACATTCAAATGAATGGTATTAATTCAATGTGACAGGTGACATCATTTGTATGGAAACAAATTTCCACTCTTAACATGGGACTGGCTACTGAATACAGGTTCTTTTGAATTTAGCAACTTAAACCACTTGGGCCACATGATGGTTTTCCTTACCTGAAGTAGGGTAAAACCTAGTTAATATAACAAAAGATAGTGACTTCATTGAACTTCATGTGTCCTGATTGCCTCATTTTGGGCTACAAAGTCTATCTGCCTTCTTTTCTGTGTCAGCTCTTGATAATTATAGTAATGCCCATTTGTACAATAAAAACACAACACACATGCAGGCACTGAAATCAATTGTCAGTTCTCAGTTTTAAGGCAGCCATTCAGGTGATCCACAATTGCTTGTATTTTTTCAATGTCATCTAGATAAAATAAAGAAATTTGAAAAATAACACAGAGAGCTACAGATTCTGGATACATGCAAAGCTGATGAAGAAATCTAACAGATATTTATTGTGGCAAAAATATAGCTAAAAGGAGCTAGTCCAAGCTAGGTGAACTCAAGAGGTGGCAATGGGTTAGAGAGAAGAGGGCAAATATGAGAATTTTCGGTACACTATTTGGACAAGACTCTAACATCAAATGGTTGTGAGGAGGAAGAAATGCAAGGGAGAATTCTGAAATGACTCCCAGGTTCCTGGCCTGGGCATGGACATTCATCAAGGTGAGAAAACACAGAAGAGGTGGAAGTTTGTGAAGGAAAGACAATAAGTTCACTTGGGGGTGTTGAAATTAAGGCAACTGGGAGACTAAGTCTTTACCCTGAATGGTGTTAGGTATATTGGACTGCACAGTCATGAGCAAGGACTGGCTCAGACAAAAAGATTTGGGAGCTAGAAATAAGTGGTTGTTGAAGTATTTATACAGTTGAGCAGGTCCACATATAGAAAAGTAAAAAGTGAGAGCACAGAAAAGCACTAAAAATGCTCAATAAAGAACTAGCCATTAGAGACAGTTGTATAAATAACCACATGTATTCATCCACAAATATTATCAACGCAGGATGATCTGTGCTGATGGAGGGAAACTGTAATATGCATAATATGAAATACCAATACGAAAATCACTCTGCCTTTCGGTGGGTACACAGAAGACAGAGGTGTTTGCAGAAGATTTACTTTTGTTTGCTAAAACTTGCTTTGCTCTTCCAGAAGGCACATTAACTTGAATAAGAAGGCAAAATGGTATGGAATGTGGCCTTCACTGCTGGTTACCCACACAGTATCCATTTCCCCTTCTTTCCTAGCAGATCCTTAATTTTTCTCAGGCTGTCAGTGTGCCTGCTGAGAACTGCATTTCCCAGCCTCCTTTCACCTATGAATGGCCATGTGACACAGTTCAGGTGGGTGAAATATAAGTAAAAGTCACCAGCTGGAACTTCTGGGAAGGCTTTTAAAAGGCAAATAGACTCGGCTGCCTGGATGCTTCGTCCTTACCCTTCATCCTGCAGGGAAACTTCATTTGAGGCGGAACAACTGTGTTGTGACCTTGAGGCCCCAAGAACATGGTAAGGATTACTGGATGGAAATATAGGATGGTCCTGTGGACTTCATGGAGCCCCAGTATCCGCTCTAGACTTCCTACTTCCAAATGTAAGCAAGAATAATAAAACCTCTCATTTTTTGTCACTGTTTTCTGTTTCCTGAGGTATAGTACAATTTCTACCCACCCAGAAGCCCTGTTTGAAAATGGTCTTAGGTAAAAATCTCTCCTTAAATAGCCTGTAAAGTTAATGTAATGTCCAGGAAAAAATGAAGAGTTGATTCTCACCTAGATATAACAGGAAGCCTGTCAACCCTATCACTTGATTAGACAAAGTAAGGGGAAAAATGGGGGTGGGCAGCCAGGAGATGAGCTGGCCGTGTTAAACAGATTCCTTCTAAGGCCGTGTCTACCAAATCTCCAAATTCTAACATCCTCCACCATGTTTTTATTTTTGGTTTGCATTTCCCCCCCATCCTTAGCATAGTGGAAGAAAAAAATGAACATAAATAGGAATACTCTTACATACTAACATTCAGTGGCTTCTCATTGTCCACTCAATTAAGAATACGTAGGGTACTTTATTGAACTATTAATCTGTGATTTGTATGACCAGTGTTTTCCTCCCCTATTCTAAGCAAGTAGAAAGGTTAACTGCCACCTTACATTGGGGGAGCTTTGTGGTAGAAGCTTGAAGGCAAACTCCCTAATACTCCTGCTGGCTGATTGATCTTGAGGAGCTTGAGTTCCACAGGAGACAGAGGCAAAAGCAGGTGCAGCGAAGGAGAGAACAGAGATAGCCCTATACCAGAAAGGCACGGTGGTGTCCGCAAACAGCAGGGACACCCGTCGTACTCCCGGCAATACCTGGAGGAGAGGAGAGAGCCTCTGAGGGGCTTGACTGTGTGGTGGAATGAAGGAGGCTGTACCCTGGACAATGGGGTTCCCATGTAAAGAAAGATTCCTGCAGCCCCAAAAGAGCACAGAAAGAGAACAACTGCCATTTAAGATTCTTTGACAGCTTTGACAAGGGGACTACCATGATCAGCCAAAAGTTAGGGGCAGTTCCTCTTTGTTTCAAGGAACCACAAAAGTTTCTGAGATACTGAGGGAGGGAAAGAGAATCCCCAGTAGACAGACTGAATTTACTTCAGCGAGGTGGGATAAAGCCTCAGAGGAGTAACTTGCACACTCCATTTGTGATTCAGGAGTTATCCCCACTGCCAGTACCAATTCCTTCTACCGGAGGCTCAGCCTCAGCAGCACAGTCTCCTCGGCCTGGTGCCCCAGACACCGGCTTTTCTTCTCCTGCGTGAATCCTATGCTCACAAGGCTTTTCTACCTCAGCTTTGCTCAGCATTTCTGCAAAATGCATTCACTCACAGTAAATGAGTGTCCATTTTTTCAACCCTCAAACACTTTCCTTTCACAAAACTCTCCTTGATCCTGAAATTGTAAGTCATAATTTCCTCCTTTTCATCTCCAAATTACTGATTACTTCTCTCCTTGGGGTATTTACCCACACTACCTCGTGCTACGCTCTCCTATCTGCTCCCTCACTACACACACCTTTTAAAAAATGTATTGAACATCTACTGTGCACACTGAGGACAGTGACTGTTTCCCAGGTACCCAGCATAGGACCATATATGTATTCACTTACCAGCAAATACTTTGCGAGGGCCTGCTATGTCCCGGCCCTGAAACACTACAAAAAATAGAACATGGAGTCTGTCCCTGAGATTCTCCCTCTGAGTATCATGCATGGTCAAGGCTCACAGGAGTGAACATAATAAATGCCCAATGAGTAACTGTTGATATTAATTCTTAGGATTTTAAAGCTGTATTCAGCTACTTAGAGGAAATTTTAGCAAAATGGGTAAGATAATTCCTGATACTTCAGAATATGCCTCCAATACGTGGGCAGTGGGGGGGGGTGTGGAGTAACCACTGCACTTATTAGAAATATAAAACAGCAAGAAAAACTTAAAAGTGTGCCTTAATCATTTCCATTTTGAAACTAGATAATTTTTATTTTCAAGATGACTGTGCAAATAAAAATAGTACTCCTTATTTGAAATCCATGAAAAACGCTGAGATGAAGGAAGTCTTGTCCAAAAGCTACTTTCTCTTCTCAGGACTTGTTTCCATAGCCTTTCATTCTTTTCTGCTGTCACTGCTGCTTTGGAATTTGCTATTATGTGTAATAAGACTCCATCACAAATGTTTGTGGGTAGGTCAAGAAATGTTCCCTGGGGATCCTGGCACAGTGCATTGAAGACTCAATCCCTGATCTCCCTTCCCACGCTCTTCATCCTGTGCTCAAGCTCTCTGTCTCCTTCCCAGTTCTCCATTCTCCTGACTCTACTAGCTGTTGGGGGCAAACTTGCTGTTTTCAATCTCTCAAGTATGTCACAAATCTTCTATCTTCATCAGCTAGTGAAGGAAAGAACACTGGCCTGGAATCAAGAAGCCCAAGCTGATTTGGTCATTTTTTTTCAATCAATAAATATTTTTACATTTTCTATAAGTCAGGTATTGGACTAAGCCTTAGCAAACAGTGATGAACAAGACAGTAAAGTCCCTGCCTTCAAGAAGCTGATATTCCAACAGAGAAAAACAGTAAACAAGAAGATTATAGATAATGATAAATGCCAAAAAAGAAAGAAATGGAGTAATGTGACAGATAGTACCTGTAGGGGGTAATAGGAATATGGCTGTCAGAGAAGGCTTTTCTAATATTTAAGCAGAGAATTGATGTATGAGAAGATACTACAGATTCTAAGGAAGAGCGTTTCAGGCATCTCATCTTAAGATGAGAAAGAGTTCAATATGTCTAAGGCACAGAAGACCAATGTGACAAGAGATAGCCAGCAGGATGGAGAGGGACCCTATGTGAGTTCAGTAGAAAAGGATTTGCTCATGGATGGCCTAGTAGCCACATGAGGAGTTTAGATTTTAATCTAAGAGTATAGGAAGTATTCAATGTGCTTTCAGCAGAGGGGTGACAGATACCATGTTTTAAAGATCATTATGTCTAATGGGTGGAGGGTGGAGTTAAGAATACCAATTAGGAGACTGCTGCCTAAATTCAGGAAAGAGAAGGGGAAGGATTCAATGCTTTCGAGTTGGAACTTGTAGGACTTAAAGATGGATCCCATGTGTAAGGCGAGTGAGAGTCACTAAGATGGAGTCTGGATTTCTGGCTTGAAGACTTTAGTAGATGATGATGTCATTTACTGAGATGGGAAAACACTCCAAGCCTATCTTGCCTGACCTTGGGCAATTTGGTCTCTTCAACTATGATATGAATATATTGAAAGAGGTAGAGTAGATGGCCTCAGACACTTCTTCAGCACTAAAATGGCACAGCACTATTGGATAATGAGGACATGATACGTTTTTCTTGCTTTCCATTAAGAGAATAACACAAGCTTTGGAACAAGAGAGCCTGGGAGCTCCATAAATCTCCCACAAAGCTCCATAAAGCCATGTGACGTTGGCAAAGAGACACTCTGTGCCTCTTCTCCTCAGCTGCAAAATGGCATCATAAAACTGCCTTGCTCACTGGACTGCTAGGGGGGATAACTAATTCAATTACGTAAGACCCCTAGAATATAATAGTGCTCAGTTAATTATACATTCTCCTTTCCTGACAGACTCAACACTTGCTCCTTCTCTCCTGTCATCCACTTCACTTTGTAAATGTCTTGACTCACTGATTTCTATTTTTTCTGATTATAAACTAATTCCAAGATTGGGGATGCCCAGAACAGAACTTCACCTGTGTCTCTCTCTGTGACAGTCACTCAGCCTTGACGTCTCTGCCTTCTCACCTGGAAGCTGAGCATTGAAGAGGGAGGGCATTGCAGCCAGCTCCAAGCCTGTGGACTCCAAGTTATCAACACTAGGATTTCAACTTTCCAGCTTAACTTTGGCTTATTCATCTCTCCCTGCCTTCTAGCTCCAACCTGCTCCTGAGGAACAGGACTCCAAGGACTGGGTGGGTCTGAGAAGAAAATGTGATGGAAGGCTTCAGGCTGCTTCCATACCCTGAAACCCCAGCAATATGTCTTTGTGCTGCTGCCGACCATATTACTTAACCCTTGGGGAATGAGATGGGCACGCTGCAAGAAGGTATATGATGGTCTTATCTGCTGCCCACACCGTGTTTTTAGTTACCAAAAACTAAACTTTAACCACCATAAAAATTCACTGATAAATGATCACCTTCGTTTTTAAATTTATGCCTCTATTTTTCATTATCGCATTCACCCACTTTTCCTTTCGGGAAGAAATCTATAAAATCGAATTCCCCAAGTGTCAGGCAAAAAGACGTTTTTCAAAGGTTTCTTACCGACCAGACAGTAACCCAAGTTATGTCTGTAGTTTCTGCTATGGCAGCTAGAGGGCAGTGCAACTCTCTCTCTCCCCTCCCGCAGCCTAGCACATATTCTCCATCCCCCTTCCAGCTAAGGGCAGGGGGAAGAGACACAATGGGGGGAAACATGCTCACACACAGCAGGAACAGAGGGGGAAGTGACTTGAAAAGAGGCAAGCAACACGAAGTTCACAGGTCGCGTATCTTGGTCTTGCTTCCTCCTCGCTCACACAGCATTAGCTGCTTTCAAACGCATCTAACACACCCTTCACCTTTCCTCAGCCTCTTTCTACATCCTCTCCTACACCCAATTCTTCAGATTCTTCACATGTGAGCTCATCTCGGCCCTCACCCTTGTACGCTCTCACGCAGACTCACTAAGCACTTCCCTGAATATGCTGAGAGGGCTGCAACTCTTTCTTCCTTTCCAGCTCAGTGCTGGCCCCGAGGGCCTGTGACCCTGACTGGGAGAGGTGACTACTCTTATGAGGTCTTGGTGTGTGACAGTGGGCAGACCACATGGCAGAGCCTAATTCCAGAGAGACTGGCTGCTGCAGCACCGCCCAGCCCCACAGGCAGGGAGGGCGTAACAGGTGAGTAACCAAGTGACTGCTGGCAGACAGTGAGGCAGCTGAATGCATGAACGCATGAGTGCCCTAGGTGCCACCACAAGTCACAGAAGAAACAGGAGCAGCTGGGTTTTGTGGGCAAGGCCAGGCACAGAACTAGAGCAAGGGTAAGGGAAGCCACAACAGCATCATCTTACATTCACAGAGAGCTTCCTGCTTTCCAAAACTCAGGCACAAAGACCCTGGTGTATCTGTTACTTCATGTAAGCAAGGCATGTATTACAATCCCCTCTTTATAGGCGAGGAAACACCTCATATGAAGGTTAAGCTGCTTGTTCCAGACAGACATTCATAACAGAGCTCAGCTAGAATCCACTACTAGGGTGAGCACTTTACCCAAAACATCATTGACCTGCATAAAATCACATATCAGAAGCAAACTTATAATGTGGGAGAGAATCCCTGACAGGGGTTAGGAAGGTGAAGGTCACGCTTCTCACCATTTCAAATACATTAGACCCCTACACCTAGGTCATTCAGCATGCCCAAGTACTCCACAGGAGGAGCAAGAGAAGTGATCACAGCCAAGGCCCAGAAGAAAGAAAATGTGATTAAATGAGACGGCTTCCCCACACAGGACCTACTGGGCACCAACCTCTCAGGAGACGTCTGAAAGCTTGGGACGGCCTCATTCCCTTCCCCTCCCTCCTCCTAGAAGAGAGAGTTCTTATTGCCAGAATAGTCTAACTACAAGAGCTCATAGTGAGGATACTGCAGCCCATCCACTACAGATTTTTGCCTGCAGGAAGCTTTTTTATTGGCAACTCAAAGACAGAATATTTTAATAGGGCTTCCCCACCTCCCCTGCCCTATAATTTTAAGGAAGAGAACAAAAAGATCAAAAATAAAAGCTATCTTAGTGGTAATCTGTAGGTTGGAATGAGACATCGGTGTTTTACTTTTAAATTGATTCTCCTTTCTTAAAGCATTTTTTTCAAAAAATTAGTGGTAGGGAAGGTGAGGCACTGAATATTCTGTATTTTTATATCCGCTCTAGTAGATTTTGATACAGTGTTTTGACTCCTGTTTGAATTTCTCTGTGACCTAGATCAAGAGACCTTGTTTCACGTTCCACATTAGTAAAAATTAAATCGTAGCTTCCATCTACATCCCACGCGTTATTTGGTTGATGAAGTAACTACAGTAAGACCATATTTACAAAATGGCTAAAACTAAATTATGGTTGTGTAAGATGTCAATACTTAGGTATCTTTGGGACACTTCCTGAAGCTACCTGTGAGAGTTTGTTCATTTTTCTTTTAATTAGGGATTTATTGTATTTTATTTTTAAATAAATAAATAAATAACCTGCATGCAGAGAGCCAAAGTATATGCTAAAGGTGATGTGAGTCACAAAGCTTGTTCCCAGGTAGAAATCACATTTCTTCTTTTCCCTGAAGAAATGTTTCATCTGAGAATACATTCAAGTAATTGACTACTTGCTGACCTCTTGGATATACCACATTCTTGTGAATGTCCCTTGAAGACTTATGCTTCAAGATGGCACACCCAGCACATATACTTACTTCTACTCCTTCACAAAAATCACAGGACATTTATGGTAAAGAAATACAGCAGGAATAGTCATGATACGATCATGACCAGGAGGAAGAATATCAGTGAGAAATTTATTTTGATAAAGTTCTTGGTAATAAGAAAGAGGATGGGATCATATTACTGGATAAACCAGAGTGAAGGAAGTTAAAACACAGAACACATTTGGAAGAAGACTGCAGCAGAGGTAAAAGCCATTCTTTATGGCAGAGTCCTAGGAGAACATAAATATACAGATGACGAGAAACAAGAGTAGAAATAGCATGCAAAGCAGTCATCAGTGTAATTAATTAAAGTACTCTTATGAAATATCTGGTCCAGGTAGCCTCTCCCACCTCATTCCCATCCCCTTGCACCAAAGCAATTAGAGACTGTGGATTCTGAGCAGCAGAACTGCTGCCTTCGCACATCACACCCACATACCCTAAAGGAAAATCATCCTGTCAGCATGTCCCACCCACAGAGTTCATAGATAGGCCCTGATGGGCAGTGGAGATCCTTTTATGAGAATAAGACCCATGCTGCAGCAGAGAAACTTGTAACAGTAATCTGTAGGACTGACCACTAATACTCAAAGAAATCCACAGCCAAGATGAAAGATTTGAGAAGGGCCCCAAGGGAGCTTTTTGCTTTGATTAAACTATTCTCTATCCTGATTATGGTGGTAGTAACATAAGTGTATGCACTTATCAAAACTCAACAAACTGAACATCTCTAAAGGGTGAATTTTACTGTATATAAATTATGCCCCAATAAATCTGAACTTAACAAAGAAGCACAAACCACAAAAGGAAAGAAGCCTAAAGTTGTTGACATCTGACCTGGTCTGTAGCGATCCTGGAGAGTTTGTCCCCTTATGTGACAGCACAGAGGAATGGCAATGGAAAAGCTGGCTCCATTTTAGCAAAGGCAGGAAGAGGGCCTGACTGATGTAGAAGCAAAAGAGAGAGAAAGTCCTACGTACACTGAATACACACTGAGCACCAGACATACTGAGATCCCTTATTTTATTCAATTCACAACACAGTGGATACAACTACCTAGGGAAATGTCCCTTATCCCCCTGGATAGGACTGTTTGGGGGTGTCTTTCATCAGCTGGGGACACCTAGATAGGTGCTCAATAAATGTGAACTAAAGGTCATGGAAACAAAAATAAAAGAGGCTTCTTATAAAAAAGGAACCACCAGAAAACAAGAAAGAGTTACTGGAAATTTAAAATATGGTTGCTAAAACTTTTTACATGTAATAGAAGGGCTGAAAAATAAAACCAAGGAAGTCTACTAAAATGTTGATCAAAAAAGAAAGAGATCAAAGATATGAAAATTTGAAATCATAGGGGATTGATACAAGAACTACACCCTGCTAACCAAACTGCCAGAAAGAGAGAACTGAAAAAATGCACAGGAGAAAATAATTTAAAAAACAGTGGTTGATGAATAAACAAAATGTGATTTATACATACAATGAAATATTATCCAGCCATAAAAAGGACTGAAGTATTGATATATGCTAATATATGGATAAATCTTAAAAGCATTATGCTAAGTGAAAGAAACAAGGCACAAAAAGCCATGTGATTCCTTTTATATGAAATGCCCAGAATAGATGAAACCATAGAGACAGAAAGTAGATTAGTGGTTGCTAGGGGCTAGGGGAAGAGGGGAATGGGGAGTGACTGATAATGATTATGGGGTTTCTTTTGGGGATGATGTAAATGTTCTGAAACTAGACAGTGGTTATGGTTGCACAACTTTGTGAATATACAAAAAAACATTTAATGGTATGCTTCAAAAGGGTGAATTTTATAGCATGTAAATTATATGTTAATTCTCAAAAAAGAAATAGTAGAAAAAAATTCTCAGAACTAAAAAAAAAAAAAAACCCAACAAAAAACAGAAGACAAGATTGAGTATTAAGCAGAGTAAATATGTAGATGCTTATTTCCAAATCCATCCCTATGGAATTGAACACCAAAGAAAAAGAAAAAAGGAGCTAAACAAAAATCAAGAAAAAGTTATTTACAGGAAAATTGAAATAAAATTGCATCAAACTTCTCATCTGCAACACCTCTAGAAGACAATTAAACCATGCCTTTTCATAGTTCTGCAGGAGTATATTATTGACCAAATGAGAATAGGAAGTCAGACATTGATGAGACTAATATCTGCTAAGAAAGTACTTTCTATTTAACAAATAGTATGATGAAGTTGATATCTTAGTAATATAATGAAAACATTTGTGTTTTCACTCTCCACAAAAAAAGTAAGGCAATTAGCAACTTAGGATAAAAAAAATAGTTGTTCAAAAAAAACAGTATTTGGGGCTTCCCTGGTGGCACAGTGGTTGAGAGTCTGCCTGCCGATGCGGGGGACGCGGGTTCGAGCCCTGGTCTGGGGGGATCCCGCGTGCCGCGGAGCGACTGGGCCCGTGAGTCACGGCTGCTGAGCCTGCGCGTCTGGAGCCTGTGCTCCGTAACGGGAGAGGCCGCGATGGTGAGAGGCCCGCGCACTGCGACGAAGAGTGGCCCCCGCTTGCCGCGGCTGGAGAAAGCCCTCGCACAGAAACGAAGACCCAACACAGCCATAAATAAATAGAAAATTAAAAAAAAAAAAAAAGAAAAATAGCAGAGAGAGAAGGAAGGGGGGTTGGTAAGTACTGAGACTTCCTTATAAAAAAAAAAACCAGTATTTGAATATGAACAACAAAAGTGTAGCATGATTTTGAAGAATCTGAGTGTGAAGAAAGAGAACCAATGTTTAGAACATGCTCCATTGAATAGTTTAGTGACATAGGATTGCATTCCTTTTTCTAGGTGTTAAACCACTTCACTTGATGCTGCACTTAATATTTATATAGTAAAAATATGAAAAGTGATGTTTATTGATATATTATAAATATAACTGATAAAGGGAATGTAATAAATATGGGGAGGGAGTAAAAGTTGATGATAAATTCCTCATCTTTCAGAGTGGGGAGGCAATAGATACTATTTAAATAATATGTTTGGAATAGAAGAATAGGCAAATTAAATTATAGTTATAACCATCAAGGACTAAAAACAGAAGCAATTAAAAGTGATTTCCTCTGTGGAGGATACTGGGAGCTAGGATAATGGACATTGATTTGTTATTTAATGGCTTTACATATTGTTTGACATTTTGTTTTACTACATGCAAGTGTGACTCTTATGAATCAAAAAAAGAGCACAAGAACAATTCCCAGGCCTGCAAACTTAACTGACTATAATTGTATGGAATACTTTCAGCAGCAGTATACAGAAAACTTGACTAACAGTGGCTTAAATCATGCCATTTATTTGTATTAAAAGAGATTCAGGACTTCCCTGGTGGCGCAGTGGTTAAGAATCCGCCTGCCAATGCAGGGGACATGGGTTCAAGCCCTGGTCTGAGAAGATCCCACATGCCACAGAGCAACTAAGCCCGTGCGCCACAGCTACTAAGGCTGCACTCTAGAGCCCACGCACCACAACTACTGAGCCCAAGCATCACAACTACTGAAGCCTGCGCACCTAGAGCCCGTGCTCTGCCACCACTCGCTGCAACTAGAGAAAGCCCACGTGCAGCAACAAAGACCCAACACAGCCAATGATAAATAAATAAAACAAATAAATTTATTTAGAGGAAAAAAAGAGAGATTCAGGGGTAGGCAGAGTGGTTTGGCCAGGGAAAAACCAGGCTCTTTCCATCTTTTTGTTCAGCCACCCAAAGCACTGGCTGTGGTCTCCCCTCATGATCCCAACATGGCCGCTGAGCTCCGGGCACCAGTTTTCTCACTAACATATCCCAAATCAGGTAGGAAATTAGCAGAGACGTAAAGGACTACCTATCACATGCTGATCTCCTTTTATTTCTTTTCCAGAAACCACTGTCCTTTCTCCCTCCAACCCATTCAACCCCTACTTCTCTTACATTTCATTGGCCAGAATTACATCACCTTTTCGTCCCTAAACCACTCATAGGCAAAGGTGTAATTCACCATTACTGGCTTAGGCAAATCATATCTTATCATTGGGGGCTGAGCACATTGCTCAAAACCAGTGTTCTTTAACAAGGAAGAAGACACAACTGACTGTTGGATAGGCAATAACAGGGTCAACCAGGCTGACTGACCAACTAACTAACCAGTCACTGTCCCTCATGAGGAGAGGACTGCTGACCTATCTGGCAGAATCACAAAGCATGGATTCTCTGATGACAAAAGTCTGTACGGTCCTGAGTCCTTAATCCTCTGTTGATTTAATGTGTATTAATCTTTTGAGATAAAAACCCATTAGTCATGTGTTGGCATCAGCAAATTAACACTGGCTTCTGGGGAGAAACTCTTGAGAGAAAAAAAAATCACATCACTGCATTTTTCAAAGGTTCAACATCAAAAATTTATCACGTGTAAAAACCCAATCTGTTTGATACTCTTAAAATGATTAACTTTACAAATAGCTACTAGAAACAAGGCACATCTGACAACCTGAAGAATTAGAAGAGGAGGCAAACATTTTCCTTTCCGAATTAAAAAAAATTAGTCCCATCATTTCCAATGCTCCTCCCTTGTAACATTTTAGTGTTTCTCACACATTTCTTAAGTCAAAGACTTTCCAGAGGATTCCATGTATCAGACGGTTATTGGCTTGCTTTTCCGCAGCTCTATCACAGCTGATTTACTAATATATCCTAGAGACTTTCTGTGAAATGTATACAGTAAAAGCCCATAGTGCCTCGTAATTCCCACCTATTTTAAGTTAAAGACTTAATGCGTAGATGGGATCTGACATACGATTGTTGCTCACCAGTGCACTGTCAGAGCAGGTCTGAATAATTAGCACCAGCAGCTCTTCTTTCCAGATATTAATACCTGATATCATAAATGTCAAGAATAGCACAAAGATGCAACCGGAAAGCCTCTGTAGAGGAGGGAGCCCATCAATCATGGAGGTTTCACTCTATTTTCCTTCCATTTTACTATCAGAAAATAAACCCAGCGTGGTGAGATTTAAAGTCTTGACCTCCTCTTATTTATTACTTATCGCTATGCCTTCCCTGAAGCTGTACCCTGGAGGGAGGACTGAGAGAGAGAAGACTGCTCAGCTGGGGAGGGATAATGATGCGTTCGGGGGGCAAGAGGGGATGTTGGAAAAACAAAGCCTCACAGCAGCACTCCAGGTGGTTCTATGCCCTCTATCTGTGTGCTTTGGGGACATGGAGATTGGGTGGTCGTAGAATGCAGGACCATGTGAGGGAGGTGTTTCTATCTGGACTATCTCAGTCCCTTCCCTACTCAGTGGAGAAAAGCAAACAATCTCTTTTATGGTTAGAGAATGAATATTGTAATAAATTTTAATGAGCTTGCTGAGGATCCCAAGCCCTAGACAAGCACCCTATTCAAACTAGGCACTCACTCTACAGTTAGCAAGACCACCTCCGACCCACCTCCAATAACAGGTATGACTCTTCCAACTGCAACCATGGGATCTCTAATTTAGAGATGAGGGAGTCCCTCCTTCCAAAAAACTAATTATTCTATCTTTAGAGAACTTTGGCTATATTGAGCTGAGGTCAGTCTCCTTGAAATTCCTGTCAGTTCATCCTACCTCCATCCTCTCGGGTCCCACTGTGCAATTGTATCTCCTTTTTCTTCTGGAAGCCATTTGTGTATTTGAAAAGTGGTATCTCAAAACTCCTGTAAATCAAGCTGACTGGCCTCAGGTTCTTTAACCATTCCTCCTGTGACAAACTTTCACATTTCAGTGTCTCATCTGAACAAGGCACAGTCTGCCTTTCCCTCTTTGAGTGAGTTCTCCCAAACAATGAGCAAAACACAATAGCAGCAACAACGATAATGAGAATACTTAATATTTCTTATGCATTAACCACATGCCAGGCACTATAATGCATTTTATATTCATCATTTTATTCCATTCTTACAAAATTACTGTGCAGTAACTGGATTTTTTTCTTATTTTTATTTTATTTTCTTAAATTTTTATTGAAATATAGTTGATTTACAATGTTGTGTTAACTTCAGATACACAGCAAAGTGATTCCGTTATATATATAATATATATATATATATATATTTTTTTTTTAAGATTCTTTTCCATTCTAGGTTATTATAAGATATTGCATATAGTGCCCTGTGTTTTGCAGTAGTCCTTGTTGTTTATTTTATATATAGTAGTTTGTATAATTTAATCCCAAACTCCTAATTTATTCCTCCCCCCCTTTCCCCTTTGGTAACCATAAGTTTATTTCCTATGTCTGTGAGTCTATTTCTGCTCTGTAAATAAGTTCACTTTTATCATTTTTTTAGATTCCACATGTAAGTGATCTCATATGGTATATGTCTTTCTCTGTAGTAACTGGTGTTATAAACTCCAACTTGTAGTGAAGAAACTGAAACTCAAAAACCTAAGTCACTTCCCTCAGGCCCACACGGCCTGTGCAGAGCAGAGCCAGAGCTCTCAGCCCACGCCATCTTGTGCTCCAGAGGCACAATTATCATTCCCTTATTCTAAGCCCCACTTTGATGAATAGGGACAAAGACTGAATTTACTATTTTTGTTGATTCATTGAGATTATGGCCAAATCTGTATCTTTAGTCCCAATCTCTCTCTTGGGCTCTAGATTTTTATCCAACTGCCTACTGGACATCACCACTGGAACAACACCTGATCGCTTCAAACTCAACCTGTCCCAGACTGAACACATGACCTTTTCTCCCCAATATGTTCCTTTCCTGCTGTTCCCCAAAGTCAGAACATGGTTTCACTATCAACTCACTTGTCCCAAGACAGAAGCCTGAGAGCCACTCTTGAATTCCCTGCTGTCCCCCACATCCAAATCATCACCAAATCCTTGATTCCACTTCTGTATATTTTTCAGCTCTGCCCACTTCTTTCCATCTGCACTGTCACTAGTGCTGGCCACCATCTCTCACCTCAGTGACTGCAGCAGCTTCCTAACAGGTCACCAGGCACCTAGCTGTGCTCCCTTCCGCCTCTTACCTCCTCAACATTGAAGCTGGTGGGGACCTTCCAATATGAAACTCTGATTAAGTCACTTCCTTGCTTAAGAATATTTTATAATTGTCATCCAACAAAAATAATATCCAAGCTCTTTAAAGTGACTTGCAAAACCCTTCCAGACCTACCCCAGTTCTCCCTCTCCAGTTTCATCTCTCATTATTTCTCCCACCCTTCATGTCACAGTCTAAACGAACCTCCTCCCATTCCATCAGTGTTTTATGTCATTTTACCTCCAGGCCTTTGTACATGCTGTTCCCTCTTGCTGCAGCATTCTCTCCTCTCCCCACTGCTTGGTAAGCCAACTCCTACTCATCCTGCACATTTCAGCTTTAATGTCACTTTCTCATGGTAAACTTCCCTGAATGTTAAAGTTATGTATTCTCTAGGATACTGTTTTCATTTACTTCATTTCTTATTCAATTGTTTCCATAAGGAAATGAATTATGTCTATCTTGTTTATCATGAAATCCCCAGCACCAAACAAAGAAGGGGTGCAAAGAAGGACTTTGAAAAATATTTGAATGGATGAATGGAGGAATGAATGACAAAATCCTGCTCTACAGGGATATATTGTACAGCATGGGGCATATAGCCAATATTTTATAATAACTATAAATGGAGTATAATCTTTGAAAATTGTGAATCAGTATGTTATACACCTGTAATTTACATTATATTGTAAATCAACTATACCTCAAGGAAAAAAAAAATCTCACTTAAATATGGTGGACCTAAGCATGTCTCCCTGAACATGTATGTGTGAGGTTGGTCATTTGGACTCCAGAGAGGATATCACATTTATTCCTCACTAACCTTCATGGTTGTTAGGTTCAGTTCATCATTTCAGGTTGCTCAGATGTTTGGGGTCCTGATTCTCTCTAACCTATTCTCTAGCATATTAGCTATCACTCCAATTTAATGTTCCTTGAAGACTGAACTAGCATACCTTCTCTATCTTCATTAGGCAAGGACAGAGCCCAGTGACACCCATTAGACACCCACCTCCATTAATCAGCACCCATTGACTATACTCATTTAATCAGATTCAAACCTACTTCTTTTTTTTCCCCTTATCCTCATGGGTAAGCTGGTCAAGATTTCTCGATGAAGTCCAAATAAAGATTACTATAATTCTCTAATTCCATGATTCTTAATCTTTTTGGACTACCACACTAAAAGATAATATTCAGATAATATCCTCTGGGCATACTCAAGTTTTTGTTAAATTCCCAGGAGCACAACTAAAACTCCACCTCTTCCTCTGCCATTAAAGAAATCACAGTGGCAAGCAAGTGGATGACTGAGGTTTCTAACAACAGATCCAGCAGGAGTCCTGGCTCTTCTGGAGCTGAAGCTCTATTTGTGCCGGGCAGCTAGCCAGCAGAATGGTCACTGCCACTTCCAAGGCATCTGTGCAACATGTGCTTGGGCAGTCAGTCCTCTCCTCTCCTCTGAAGAGAATGTAACATTCCAGATCCCTTCCCTCTGGCCCTGACTCTGCACTCTTCTCACGTGGTATTTTAGTTCTTCCTGACCTAGTCCCCAGCTGGTCTCCAAACATACCGGGATGAAAAGAGCTATGTGGTTAAACTGATTTCTATTAAAATCAGTAGAGACTAATTAATACAATATTGTAAGTCATCTATACTTAATTAAAAAATTTTTTTAATTAAAAAAACCCCAAATTTAAAAAATCAGTTGACTAGAAAGTATAGGAAATTTTACCTGGAAAACCATGTATCACACCAAAACAATTGTCCTATGAAACAGTGTGTCACCCCACTGCCCAAGCAGGCAGCCTCTGAAGTCCTAAAATTACATGAGATGATGAACACCAGCAGGGACTATGTCCATGAATGAAGCAGAGATCAATGAGACAGATATCATCCATAGCACGGCCCACTGGCTGCAGGGGCATCAAAGTAAGTAAGACAGAAAAAATATGTGTTTTTCCTGCTACAATACACATGAATTGCTGGCACAAGGTAAGGTCCCTGGGGCAGGGTCCTCAAAGAAAACCAGAAGCTGAATGCCCTAAGAGAATGGGTACACAGAGTTGGGATATCATAACGTTCCATTTCTAACATACCAGGCTTTATGGACTAAGAGTCTACCTACACACTAGGAGTCAGACCAGCAGAAAAAAATAGTTGAGAAGAACACAGAGAACAACAGCCCAAGCACAGGGATTCCAGGCACTGAGGGAAGGTAAATGTGAGACTACAATGAGGAAGGGCCAATGCCTGGACATCTGATGATGGGATCTTTTGATCCAATAAACTCAGAAACAAAAATTTAATGAGAACTTTAATCAACAAGCTCATGAGGGTTACCCAGGTGTGGCAGACACTGCTAGGTGCCTTCCCAAATCTACTCTCCACTACTTCCTTATTAAAGAATTCTGAATTTGTTTTTTAAACAGGGTACATGGCTATCTAGCTAAAAGATTATTTTTTAGCTTTCCTTTCAGTCAGCTTAGGACATAACTAGTTTCTGCCAATATGCTGAATAAAGAGTGCTGTGTGCTAGGTTCAGGAAATCTTCCTGTATGGGAGGGGCTTTATTTCTTCTCTCACCTTCCTCCATCCACCAGCTTGGACTTGGGATAAAATGGCAAGACCCAAACAGCCATCCTGGACTGTGAGGTGGCCTTGAGGATGGAAGCAACAAACACAATACAGCAAAACAAGTGCAATTTCCTGACACTGTTATTGTCACAGTAGTCCTGGATTGCCTTATCTCCAGGTTTCTTTCTTGTGAGAGAGAGAGAGAAACTATCTCGTTGAAGATATTATTTTTCAGGACATTGATACTTGCAGTCAAACCTCTAAATCATCGCTGCTCCCTCTTCCAAGTGTTCACCAACTACCTGAGCTCAGCCCCACTGCCTAGCTGCCCTGGCTTATCACAGGGGGATCCAGACCAATTAGCTTAACTCCCTCTCTTACAAGGGGCCCCAAATATAAGCTTAACCTTTTCTCTAAAACCTTAATTCCCCTAACTAACACATTTAGCTCTGTCATTGTGAATTATCTACAGCTTTCTGGTAAACTTTTATAGTTCCAATTTCTTTCCTCTTGGGATAACAAGATTCATGATTTTATTATCCATAACGTAAAGGTAGTTCCACTGATTTGTTTAAGACTGAATAATGCAACCCTTTTAGTCATGTCAACTACCAAGTCATCATACCTACCAGTGACAGGATTATTACTGAACTTCAACTAGAATCTTGCCCAGCTAGCACTCACAAAATACACTAAGCCTGGCTTTAGGGACTAATTGGCACTGATTACTTTCTATGTTTTCCAGAACTCTAGAGAGCCATTGTCTGTGCTCCTGGACTCAGTTAGATTACCACCACTTGAGAGATGAGACTGGGGATCAGCCTCTAAAGAAACTGTTGGAAAGTCATCTGGTACCACCTTCAACAAAGTAAGATCAATTGCTTGTGGTCTTTTTCAATGTCACCCCAACACTCCTCTAGGTATGTGCCCTTTTTCTGCCTCAAAAGTTAAATTCCGCATCTTCAAGCCAAGAAGGAAGGCCTCTTTACCCAAATAGAGTAAAGCAAGCTTATGGGCCACATCTGAGCTGCTCCAACTGTCAGGTGCAGAACTGAAGTCTCCCCCGGTGTGAACATCCATCCTTTCTTTTTTTTTTTTTTTTTTTTTTTTTGTGGTACATGGGCCTCTCACTGTTGTGGCCTCTCCCATTGCGGAGCACTGGCTCCGGACGCACAGGCTCAGTGGCCACGGCTCACGGGCCCAGCTGCTCCGCGGCATGTGGGATCCTCCCGGACCGGGACACGAACCCGTGTCCCCTGCATCAGCAGGCAGACTCTCAACCACTGCGCCACCAGGGAAGCCCCAACATCTATCCTTTCTGACTCATCTCAGGCTGTTGCTTTTCTATGAACTTGAGCAATGACATCATTTCCTCAGGGGATGTCTGAACCCAAACAGATAATGAATGGAAGTATCTTTAAGGGGTTTCTAGATACTGAAGAGTATCTCAGTTCTCTGTATTTGAGCTTCATCCTTTTCTTTTATGTATTTTAATTGGGCAGTTATGAGAAGTGTGTTCAAGTGAGGAAACATTGTGTTTGGGATTTAGATGCGTAATTAAAATATTTTTCCCAGACTCCCTAGTTCTTACCTAACTGCTTTTCCTTCAGCTCTTAGCAATTCTCATCTGATATACATTATGATCAGAAGCTCAGGATTCTATAGGATTGTTATGACTGATTGGGAAGTAGTCAATATTGGTCAGCTGGAAAACCTGATTCTAAAATAACAAGCAGGCATTGGTTGGCCACACATTCAATTCATTCAATCTGACAAGCAATAACACTATTTCCAGTCATTGAGTGTTGTCATTTACTTTCAAGTCATTGGGTCCTTGCCATGTGCTGGAAGACTCATCCTATAATCCATAGAGACTTTTGATGAATTGATTTCTCCTAGTTAGTGAGTTTTCTGTTAGCGCTTTTCACATAAAAAGCCATCAATGTCATCCAACAATTCCATTTGTCATTTACTAAATGAAATATATTGGACATGGGTTCATGAGTTTGAAGAAGCTACATAACCCAAGTCTCAAATAAATTTGAAGCTCAAGTGACCATTGGAGCTGATTATCTTCTGGAACTGCTAAACAATACTTGGTCCAAAGTGCTGTGCCAGGTGCCAGGGGAGTCTCGCCTTCTACTATGGACATTAAAACCCAGATAGGGAACACCTTAGGACTCATTCTTAATATCATTGTTTGATGAGTCGATGGAGCATAATATGGGCTCCTTAGCATGCTGCCCTCAATAAGGCACCTTCAGTAGCTGAAGAATAAATAAAATGTGGTACAAACAGACAATAGAATATCAGTCGGCA
Source organism: Mesoplodon mirus (assembly GCF_964341445.2). NCBI lineage: Eukaryota > Metazoa > Chordata > Mammalia > Artiodactyla > Ziphiidae > Mesoplodon > Mesoplodon mirus. The sequence continues at coordinate 78,975,851 of NC_138980.1, forward strand.
TTTAAAAAAAAAAGTAAGCTATCAAATCATGAAAAGACATGGAAGAAACTTACATACATATTACTAAGTAAAAGAAGGTCAATTTGAAAAAGCTTCCCAGATTCCAACTGTGTGACATTCTGGAAAAGGCAAAACTATTAAGACAGTAAAAGACTGGTGGTTGCCAGGGATTGGGGGAAGGAGGGATGAGTAGGCAGAGCAAAGAGGATTTTTAGGGAAGTGAAACAACTCTGTATGATACTATAATAGTGGATATACTGTACGTTTTCTAAATCCATAGAATGTACAACACCAAGAGTGAGCCCTCATATGAACTATGGACTTTGGGTGTTTATGATGCATCAATGTAGATTCATCAATTCTAACACATGTACGACTCAGCCAGGGATGTTGATAATGGGGGAGGTTATGTGTGTGCGGAGGCAGGGAAATCTCTGTAACTTCCTCTCTCAGTTTTGCTGTTAGCCTAAATTTCTCTTTAAAAAATTATGTCTTTAAAAAAAAAAACTCACCAAAAAACAGAAAGAAAAAACCCAAACAAACAGCTGAAAGATGGTTGGAATAGACGGGTCTGAAAGAGAGGGAAAAGGCGCAAATACAGACTGTCTGAAAACCTAGTTCCTCCCGCGCGCCTCTGCCTCTACTGGCAAGCATCCATGTGGTAAAATCCTGCTGGTTTTCAGTTTTTGCTTTGTCTTTTCACAAACATAGCCTGCACACTCTCAGCCCACAAGATGAGTGATTAGGGAGGTGTCAAGTGGAGAGATGCCACCAAGCCTTGCAAATGAGTTTGTAGTTAATGCAGGTGATGGTTACTTTGCAGATGCTTTCAAATAGATGGACACTCCTTGAATGATGAGCTTTTAACCTTGCAGCTGGTCATTTATTTTTCTGGTTAGGACATGCCATTCTCTCAACTTCCAGGTTGTTCACTGTAGGCAATAATGGCCCCTTGTTTACTCATCCCCAAACTTTACTGTGTGTTGTCGGCTCATTATTGTGTGTGATCTTGCCTTTGAGTGCTAAACATTAGTGGATAATCACTTTTTCTTTAATAAATTTATTTACTTTATTTATTTTATTTTGGCTGCATTGGGTCTTCAGTTGCTGCACGCGGGCTTTCTCTAGTTGTGGCCGGCGGGGGCTTCTCTTGTTGCGGAGCACGGGCTCTAGGCACACAGGCTTCAGTAGTTGCAGTGCACGAGCTCAGTAGTTGTGGCTCGCGGGCTCTAGAGCACATGCTCAGTAGTTGTGGCGCACGGGCTTAGTTGCTCCACGGCATGTGGGATATTCCTGGACCAGGGCTCGAACCCGTGTCCCCTGAACTGGCAGGCAGATTCTTAATCACTGCACCAACAGGGAAGTCTCATTGGATAATCACTTTTGATCCTCTCTCTTTGTTGCATTAGAGAAAACTATAGAATGTTTAAAATTCTAGCATTTTCTGAGGGAAACAACAATTGTGCGTGTGTTTTAAGAGATCAAACTTGGAAACAGGGTGTTCCAAAACACAGAGCAAACCCATCCAACAAAATGCACTTTCCAAAGTAAAGTAAGGAATGATGAAATCCCGGGTAAAAACTACTCCTTAGAAATGTTTTATGTCAGCCAAGTGAGCCCTAAGGGCCACACACTCCTAATTTACAGTTTAGCATTTCATTTGTTGCATTTATAATTTGCTTAATCTCTATCCCTCCATACCTCCCCTAATTGTAAACTTTAATAACATCAGCAGTTTTAGCAAAATTCCCAGTGGTGTGTGCCTTCAGAATCAGTCAAAATCTTTTTTATATGAGATTCTGAATAATTGTTTCATTCTCTCAATGAGAGAAAGCCGTAATTGCTAAGCCTAGAGTGGTGCAAAATATGGTAAATCAGTTTAATAATGTGTGAATAAAACTATATTAAGAAAAAAGGGGTTTGTTTTCATGGATTCAAAGGGGAAGAAAAATAAAAAAAACAATTCTGGATGCCTCAGGGAGACTGAAAAATCCATACCACAGAGTTCTAGGATTTTTTTTCTTCAAAGCCTTTAAGCAACATGAGAAAACCGAAGTATCTTGGACAAAAGGCAAGCTCATGAGTTACCCACTGGGAGTGAGATCTCAGCTTGGCTTTATATTTACATATTATATCCAGAAGTTAAAAGTTTAAAAGTCACCGAAGAATTAACCTTGGTTTGAAGGGGTGGGCTTTGGGGGTTGGAGGGAGAGCACTCTTCTTGCCATAAACAACATGAAATCCCAGTGTTCACTGCTGCTGTCATAGCACTGTTTTTAAATAAAATATGCATTATTCATCAAATATTGGCGACCATATCATGAAGCCACCTAAAAGATTATTATCTATTCTTATATCCGTAAAACTGGCGTGTGTGGCTAAGGAAGAGAGAAGGTAGAATTCTATGTCATGGCAGAGAATTCTCGGGTAATGGGGGAAGATTTACAAGAATGCCCACCGTCCCAATTTGCTCGTGTAATTCCCCATTCTCCCAAGTCATCTCCCACCTGGGCCAGAAAATAGATGGGGGCTAGAACGGAGATGTTGTAGCCACCAAGAAAATGGTTCAAGATGCTACACACTAATCTAATGGGAAACCACAGTGGCTGCGATTAAGGGACTTGATTTCAGGGAAACCCATATCTTGGGACCACTAAGTTCCAAAAATCCTCTCTCATATAGGCTATTTCATAAGACTTTGAGCTTTTAAAAATTATAGTTCTTGCACCTGAAAAATATTCCAACAATACAAAAGACTACAGTGAATCTTAAGCCCCTTTCCCACCCCAGATCCCCTCCAAAGCTAACCCTGATATTAGGTTTTATGCCTATGCAAACGTATATTTTTATTTTTCCCTTACTTTCATTCAAATATTTAGAATAAGATATACACTATTCTGCACCAGGCTCTATTCAATTAATACATCTTGGAGAATAGTCCATATCAGTATGTCAAAAGAGCTGCTTTATTCTTTTTCATGACTGCACAGCTTCATTCCTTTTGGTTGCTACTGACGTTGTTTCAAGTGTTTTTTCCCTGTAAATAGTGCTGCAACAAACACCTTTATCCTTTTGTCTTTATTGCCCTAGTCTTCTAATGGGCCCCCTTGCCCTCCATATTAATCTTCTCAGATTTTCTAATCCCTCGCATTCCTGCCTGAATAATCTATCTCCATGGCAAAATTGATCTTTTCACACCTCTGCTTTAAACCATCAACAGTTTTCCCAACACCCATAGAAAACATCCAAATTCTTCAACATATAAAAATCCTCCACTGTCCCAGCTGCTTTTTCAGTCTCAGCTATTACCATTCCCTACAAAACATGACACTCATGCTGAAACAAGAGTTCTTAAAATGTACCTGGTTGCCCATGTTTCCACACCCTTGGCATCACTTACCTTTATTCCTTCTATGAGTTGTTAGATGTGCCAGGAGTAATGCTGGAATTGACCTTTAGTTCTGAGCGTGTCAGGGAAGCCATATTTAACTGCTTGCTGTCATGGGTTTCCACCTGCTGGTTTCAGATGAGATTCACCCCAGGCTCTAGCAATTAGCACACCTGCAGCTCTTTGTATGAGGTGGGAATTGACCTGCTGCTAACTAACATTTGCCTCCTGACACCTTGCCTGAACCTCATCCTGTTTTGCTATGGCCTTTGCAACCCATGAGATACCAGAAGCAAACTGCCTGGCATGTAAAGGAATATTCAGATGAAAGTTCTTCCCCAAGGGCACTCTGGTTCCTACTCCACTGCCCTGCTCGGACCAAAAATCCAAACTCATTCCCTGGTTCTTAGAAGTAAGCCTTCTGGCCCACTTTCGATCTGACCATATCTGGCATTTCCAGTTTTACAAGTCAGCAACTTTCTTTCCTCCAAATCCCCTCCCTGGCATTATTTTACCTGACTTAAACATCATATTTCTACAATTCTAAAGTAGGATCATGCTCTCCGACTGGTGAAATGAAATTTTTCATACTACAAAGATACAGGGAAAATACATGTTTGTTCAATCAAGGAATGTTCTGACAAACACAAGTAACGGAAATACGCTAATAGTGGGATATCTTCTGGTTCCATTTCCAAAATCTAACATGATTGTGTGCCACAAACAATTGAATAGAGGATCGCACATTTTAAAATGTGATTGTGGCTAACTAGTATAACAAGCATGTATTGTGTTCAAGGGTTCAGCTGACATTGATATAATATGCCAAGCATAAACAGCAAGATCTTTAATCAATACCATTTAAAATAAATATTGAATCGATTCCTCCCTTTCCTCTGCAAACACTCATCAGGAAAGAAGGAGTAACTTTCTCTTTAGAACTGGTTCACTCTTATGGGCAAATGGATGGACAGACTATGTGTCATGATGAAAAATAATGAGTGAACTCTGTTTTAAAACACCCCCCATGGGACAAATTGTTAGATTTATTTCCTTGCACTAAGACATTATCTACAGAAGAGCAATATTAAAATACATCTCTCTTGGCAGGAACAGCAATATATTAATGCAAAGAGAAAAATCACTATACATTTGTATTTAGCAATTGCTACTCTGTTCAAGAATATCTTAAAGTAGATGTTTAGGAAAAAAATAAGACAGAACCCCTTTAAGAAATAGATTGTTGTAGAAAAGAATATTAATCAGATACTGTTATATGAAAAAAAGATTATAAATGAGTGTTGTAACAACATCTCATTTTTATAAATGAGAAAATATGCAAATACCAGGCCCTCCTTCCTCCCCACCCACCCCCCAAAATGAAAGCATAGTTTCCACAATTATCATAGTGCAAATATCTGAGTGAGTGGTGTAAGATGGGAGATTTTTTAAATCTTTTTTTTTACTCCTTTTTTAAACATTTTTATGAACATACATTTCTATAACAAAATATCCATAAGAGTTATAATTATATGTATATATTCATGCACTTTTCTATATGCGTCTTTTTGGGAATCAGGTTTTTCCATTTCTAAGTGTTTCTAGGTTTAATTAAAGCACACTCTCAGTGGAGATGAGCATTTAATGCAAAGGAGAATGAATAAGTGGGATTTAAAGGGGAGAAGGATACATTATACAGATACTTTCCTGATAGCTGAACCATGTGGCTTAAGGGAATTTTTTTTTTTTTTCTCAGAGCCAAATGAGATTCAGGGTAGGTAGAGTGAGCAGAAAAGGCCCTGGGAATGCTTAGGGTACATGGGCACACCCTGCCTTCTTCCTGAGGAGTTCCAGGAAGGTAATAAAACTGGAAAGAACTTGCCTTCCTGGGCTTTGACATCTGAGCAGAAATTTCCTAAGCCATGGAAGTGGCTACATAGCTTTTTGAACAACAGAAATATATTGATAGAAAAAAAGAAGCTCTCTCTGAGAAACAAAAGGGGAAAAAATAGAATTAGATTAAGTAGTAATCATTTAAAGCTGATGCTTATGTGATGAACTTAGACTACATTACACCTACAGTAAATTGCATATAAACTTTATTTGTATCAAGAAAATCAATATTTACTTTTTAAAATAAAGCGTAGCTTTGAAGAGGGAAAATCACATTTATTTATTTATTTATTTATTTGACCACAGACCTTTCTTGACATGCAAGGCCCCTCTTCCCTCTCAGGACCGCCTCCATGATTCTCTCTTCCATAAAATCAACAGGAAAAAAAAAAAAAAGAAAAGAATATTCCAGGGACTTCCCTGGTGGCGTAGTGGGTAAGAATCCGCCTGCCAGTGCAGGGGATACGGGTTCGATCCCTGGTCCTGGAAGATCCCACATGCCGCGGAGCAGCTAAGCCCGGCTCCACAACTACTGAGCCTGCGCTCTAGAGCCCACCCGCCTCGAGCCGGTGCTCTGCAACAAGAGAAGCCACCACAATGAGAAGCCCGTGCACCCAGCGAAGAGTAGCCCCTGCTCGCCGCAACTAGAGAAAGCCCGTGCGCAGCAACGAAGACCCAATGCGGCCATAAATAAATAAATAAATAAATAAATAATTTTAAAAAAGAATATTCCACAGCTGTGCTTCCCTAGTAAGGTTATGCTGGTTTTATTTGCATTGGTTTCTACTGAATGCTCTACTAATCAAATCAAAGTACAAGGTTCATTTCTCAGCTCTGAGTGAAGCAGTACACCAATTAATAAAAGGAGAACGTTTTTTAAAAAAATTGAACAGTGCTTTTTAGTTTATCAAATGTTTTTATATTTTCTCATTTCACCTTCAAACCCACTCAATTTAAATAGCAATTTTAAATGTCCATTTCTAGTTTTTCCTTGCTCAGAATCCATTCCTCCCACTGCTTATGATAGTAAACCTCCATTTCCCTTTGATGAGGCACACCCCGCCTATTCCCATGTGATTCAGATGAGGCTGACTTCATCCCATCCCCTAATCCAAGTATGGACATGTGACTGGGGGTTAGACAAACAGTGTATTCCGCCTCCCTGGCCACAGTGGTTGGTTTAGAGACAGACACATGACTTAAATCAGTCACACAGACTAAATTCTAGGATTTTTCTGAAGTTGATAAACCAAGAGGCTCTAAACTGAAAGCTTGTGGGAATCACTGTGATGAGAAAGGCTGCCCAGAATGGTACCGACACAAAGGAAGCAGAACTAAGAGATGGAGAGGCACAATGTCCTGATGAAGCTATTTAACACCTGAATCAGCCACACCTGAAGCCAGAGACACCCTTACACCTTACAGGTATACAATCCAGTAAGCCAGGAAGCACCTTCTTCTTTGTCTAGCTCAAGTCACGTTTGTGTCACTTAAAAATCAAGAGTCCTAACAGATATACATCTCTTCCCCTAACCAGCTCTGAGAAAAGTGGAGCCAGTCCGCCCATGCAGCCCTATTCCAAGACATTACTGATCCCCTGAAGGCAGCTACCTGAACTGCCTCTTTGTGTTTAAAAGAAAATGAGTATTCTAGAAAGAGGTGGCTAGTAAGTCATAATTCATGAAGTGTGAGTTATTACAAACATATTAGCATCTCTTAACAGAGATCCACACATTGAAGCCATAAGTATTAGCAGGCAAGTCTCTAAGGGGATCAAGTTCTGACTTGGAAACACCCATAGGCTTTAGAACAAAGATAGCTTCCAATGACCAGTTCTGAGATCTTTGCCTAATTTCTTAATCTTCTGAACCTAAGTTGCCTATAAGCAGTAAGAGTAATAGTATTCTCCTCACAGAGTTTTTGTGAAGACCTATGATATTGTATAAATAAAAAATACTTAGCACACTGTTGGGCACAAAATAGATTCTCAGTAGAGAGTGGTTTTTATTAATAACCTGGGATGCTTTTAATAATATGAAAGAAGTGGATACCCACAGTGGCATAGGTAGGATGCCCTGACCAACTAGAGAAAGCATAAAGCCACCAAGGAAGTCAAGAGTGGAACAGCCAGCAGGTCACAGAAAGAAAGTGAAAAAGCTCTACTGACCAATGTGTTGAAAACCACCATTTTTCTTGGGTGAGTACTGCCAAAGAATATTCTTTTGGGTTTGGGGACCAGTGCCCAAAGTGCCAGAAGGGACTTTTAGAGAGAATGAAGCTAACAATCAGTTCCCTTATTCTGTTTAATCTTTAAGTGATTAGCAAAAAAAAAAAAAAATTTTTTTAAATCACTTTTAACAGCATATTTCAATTATCAAGTGCTGAATTAAAATGGAATGCAAACACTAAACTTTAACACACTGCTAAAAATGAACATGTCTAAAATATTAATAGCAACTCTAAATGATTTATAATGCCCTGTTGGGCATATTTTATGATTTATTGATGTCATTTTATCTGCTCCATGGGTGACAGAGTCACCTCACTGTGTGTGCTCTGGTGGGTTTCTAGACTAGTTATTCAGAAAACTATACACTCAGACCTTTGCTGCATGCATATCAGACTGTAGGTAAAGTAAAAAAGGTAAAAATGTTCATTTTTTCCATAAATCAGGGAATTGTGGGGGACAAACAGACTTTAAAATTGGTTATTTCTTGTTTTCTCAACTTGATGCAGGGCCATATTGGAGCTATCTTCAATGGATGTGAATTTCACAACCTCCCAGGTTAATTTATGTTAGTCTTTGTTGACAAGAAATTCAGATTTAGATGTAAACTATTACCCTTTCTGCACCAAGAAAAGCCCATTTTCTAGAGAATACCTCATAATTTCTTTGGTAGTTCATTTCCCTTCTTCGACCTAACGATGCATTTTTCAAACCTTTCTGTCCATCCCACATATATTATTGCCCAGCTCTCTGCTTTATGATTTCTTTCTCTCTATTTTATGATTTGCTTCTAGTCTACAGGTTTCCTAAGACTCTCTTAAGCTATGGTAGCCAAAATGTGCTTTAATCAAAATTGGACTTGTCTTTTACTTCGTTTCCAACACGGTTTCTATCTCGCAGTCATTTCTCCTTCTCCAGAGATGGAAAGATCTCATTCTGTCCTCTGGACATCCAGAACTTCTTTTCATCACCTCTCCACTGACAACCACACACATCTAAACAGTAGTGACCTAGGCCTGCACTTCCAGGGAACAGCTCATGCTCAAAAATTACCATTCTCTCCTCTACCTGCCCCTTTATTCAAAACTCCAAACTCTTCAATATAGGAATACATGGATATGGGGGGATTAGGGAGGGGGCTCTGAGAGCCCATCCAATTAACTCATGTTGACAACTCCCCATCTGAAATTAGAACCAAGACCCAGGATTCTGTGTAGTATTAATAAATAGCCAAAAACCAAAACAACAAGAACAAAAACCCACCCAAGCCCAAAAAACAAACAAAAACCAAACCAAAAAGCCCCTCAATCTTTTTCTCTGTTTATTTTTCTGTATCCAGTATGTGATTTACTTTTTGAACTGCAGTTCAGTGTTGCTGACTCATGGTCCTTGTATTTTTTCCACCATAGACATAGCTAGTCACTTCTTATCTTATTTTGGTGACATCTGTTTTTCCTCAATATATCACAACGCTATAATTACGTAGGCAGCACCCGATGATCCTAAGACGTAGTATATATTCGCTAAATTTTAACCTCTAGCAAACAATTACCATAGGAACCAAAGGCTAAATAGAGGCATGGTATCTAAATTTGCCACATTTCTCCTTTATCTGAGACATTTAGAAGAGGTGATTATGCTTATGAAGGTATGAGTACCCAATGGTTACTCAATATGCACCTGTCTATTGAGTGATTATATATAATCAAGCACCTGCCTGGGCATAGATGTCTACCAAGTACCAGGCCAGGTCTACCCAGGCACCGGTTGGGGTTGATAACTTGGGTTAGGTTGAGCAAGAGCTCTCACTTAGCTGAGTGATGGGAGGTGTTGGTTGGAACCTCTGGGGAACAGACACTGAGATGGAGTTAGAAGTGCAAAAGGTTTACTATGCTGGGGAGTAGTATTTGTGAAAAGAAATAAAGAAAGTAGGATTGGGTGTGGGAGCTGTCAGATGATGATGCCAACCTCACAAAGTCTCTGGCAGCCTGCAGAGGAGCTCTGAGCAAAGGGTGCCCATAACGGGGTCATCATTAGTAGAAATGGCCAGGCCTGGGAGACCAGAGAAGAGCTGGCCTGGGCCTCTGAGCTGAAGCAGACCTGAAGAGGTCAACAGCTGGAAGCACTCCTGATGCTAGGCAACAAGTTCTTTCTTCAAAGGGGGTCTAAGCAGTGCATCTATGAGTCTGCTGCACAGGCTAAGTCCAAAACAGTACAGGAGGGCGAAGGATCCAATCTAAGTATATGAAGCCAAGAATTCTAACCTTGGTGAAAAGGGTTCAAATCAAATAAGGTCAGGATTTAAAAGGGTGGAAGCGAGTGTTATAGCTCAGGAGGGACCTGAGTATTAGGTTTACCATCAGCTGGAATTTAGGACTTTCTTTCTTGCACAAAAGAAGCCACAGACATAAATGGGTCATTCTGGCTGAAAGGGCCAGGGGTGTAATGAACGATTAAAAATATATAAAACACACCATCAGTGTCTCTGCTTTAAGTAGACACATGACTTTAAAACTTGGGGAAACATATGGCATTTGCTCTACATCTGCCAGGTGGCATAGATCCCCTGTCACATACGCGTGAATGAAGTCAGGCGGGATGGGGAAAGAGGCAGGCTCTGCAACGGAACAATCAGTCCAAGCCCCATTACTGCGGCTCCAAGCCCTGTGACCTCGAGGAAGTTATTTATCCTCACAACCTAAGTTTATTGTACATAAAATAAGGACAAAAACTAGAACCCATCAGACAGGGCTGTTGTGCAGGTTAAATCCATGTTATTCAAAGGGTGAGTCTTGGACCAGCAGAGCCACCATCACCTGGAAAGTTGTTAGAAATGAAGAAATCTTGTGACCCATCCTGGACCTATGGAATCAGAATCTACATTTTAACAAGATCCCCAGGTGACTGTGTGTGCATGTTAAAGGTTGAAAAGCACTGGGTTAATGATATGGGTTAATGTACTGGGTTAAGTACATCAAACACTTAATATAGTGTTTGGCATGTTGTAAACACACAATAGACACTAGTTGTTATTGTTTTTGTTATTATAATTGTTATTTTCATCCTGAATCATCTTGGGCAAGCACATCACTTAAGAACCTGAGCTTTCCAGCCGCATAGCACAGGGAGCTCAGCTCAGTGCTTTGTGAGCCTCTAGAGGGGTGGCATAGGGAGGGTGGGAGGGAGGCAGATACAAGAGGGAAGAGATATGGGGACATATGTATATGTATAACTGATTCACTTTGTTATAAAGCAGAAACTAACACACCATTGTAAAGCAATTATACTCCAATAAAGATGTTTAAAAAAAAAAAAAAGAACCTGAGCTTTCTAATCTGTAAAATGGGAATCATAATAATATCCAACTGCCTGAGGATTAGATCATCTTTTAAAGTCTTTTCAAACTCCAGGAGACCCTTATGATTCAAGCATGACTATATAATGGCAATGGCTGATATTTTGACAGCCTTTACTGTGTGTCAGGTGCTGTTCTTAGTGCTTTACTTTTCTCATCTTATTTAATCATCCAACAGTGCTATGAGAAAAGTACTATTTTTAATATTACTTTATAGATGAATAAACTGAAACGTGAAGAGATTAAATAATTTGCCCAATAAAACACCCAGGGAGGGCCTCCCTGGTGGCGCAGTGGTTGAGAGTCCGCCTGCCGATGCAGGGGATACGGGTTCGTGCCCCGGTCTGGGAGGATCCCATATGCCGCGGAGCGGCTGGGCCCGTGAGCCATGGCCGCTGGGCCTGCGCATCCGGAGCCTGTGCTCCGCAACGGGGGAGGCCACAACAGTGAGAGGCCTGCATACCGCAAAAAAAAAAAAAAAAAAAAAAAAAAAAAACACCCAGGGGTAGAATAAGAATTTGAACTTTGGCAGTCTTATGTAACCATTTATACTCTTAACCTCGTCACTACTCTGTCTCTCAAGCCAGGCCATCAAAGAGAGAGGTAAACTAAACTAACTCTAACACAGTCAGTGCAATCCGCTATAGTACTTGATACATTATTGTTATAGCAGGCAACATTCAGGCTGTGGATTCTCAAATCTGGCTGCATATTTTTTAAAGAGTGGAGATATTTCAAAACACAGACTTCTGAGTCTCATCCCCAGAGATGAGAATCCCCAGAGATTCTGTTTCAGTAGTTTAAAAGTGGGGCTGAAACTTCTAATCTTTTTCTTTTTTTTTTTAAGCTGTTAGGTATTATTCAGATGCAGAGTCAAGACTGAAAATGTGTGGGAATATGGGTTAATAAGCCACCACCTCCATGTCCAGTATGTGGTAAGTCAAACTTCTTTCCAAAGCAATTGAAAGGAATAAGAAGGGAAGAAAGGAAGGAAGGGAAAGAGGGAGGGAGGGAGAGAGTTTTGTTAGTGATGGAGGTGTGAGCCGTTCTCCTTAATTCCACAACACACATCCTCATGTCTAAGTGGCTTCCTTGCATGTTCTGTAGACAGTAATCGTACATCTCCTGAACCGCTGTAGTTTGGAGGATGTTTAACGGCACTGAGCAGGAAATATCTTGGTACCACTGAGTGGAGGAATTTATTTCACCTTACCTCCATGAGGGAGACACTGTTTCAGCCAAAAGAAAGTGACTAGAATCCTGCACATCATCCAAGACAACAGCGAGAGGACTACACCACAGCTGGAGGAGGGAGGGTGGAAGCAGGACAGTGCTTGCTGAGAAGGAAGGAATGGAGGGACTGGCACAGAATCCACAGGTGCTCCCAGATACTCAAGCACAGTAGGACATCAGTATTTTCTAGAGCATCCCACACTCAAGCAGGTCTACAATAACAATTGATACAGCCTAGACTTGAAGAAAACTTTAGACTTGACATACATAGAGCCAGAGAAACTGCAATATGGGCCCATAACAGCACAGAGAGCCAGGGACATTGAAAAGCATGGACTGTTGATGAGGAAAAGGGGAGCTCAGCAGAAGAGATATGTTAACAGAAAAAACTCCCTGAGCCATTCATACAGAGGAGGGAGAACTGGAAAATGAGATCAAATTCCACTTGCGATAGTTTACAGTTTGTTGTCTATATTAATGCCAAAGTTGATAATTAGTTTGAATTCCAGGGCTTTGGTTTCAATTATTCTCAAAAAATCATTTTATTATCTTTATAAAGTCCTCAGTTAAAAAGGTCCTCAAAGTTATCATACAGATAACTGGACCAAATAAACCCAAGCTGATGTTAGGGTTCTGATACCCAGCTTGATTAAACAGAAACACCTAGAAGACACTGCCTCAACTTGATTTTGTTCTCAGTGTAACACATTATACAGCCATCCCTCCAAGGCTGTGGAAAGGTAACAGGTTAGCAAACAATGTGGAAAAATCACTCTTTCCGTGACTAGGATATTTTGAATTGAAAAAGATGTCATAATATACCAGACTACAGCATACATAGTAAGAATCCTAGATTTGAATGGAGTGAAACCAATAGTTGAAATTGAGGAAGCATTTAGGTTAAAAACAAATGGATGATCATTTATAAATAAAGCTTTAGTTAACAAATAAAATATTACAAATTTTACTTTCATTGTTACTTAACATCACAGAATTCTTTGGGGATGCACCAACTATGAGGAACTAACCACAGCAGTGAATAATTTATGTGGAATATGGAGCCATAGATAAAAGAGAAGAGCAGTTGACTGGGTTTTTTTTCCAAGAAACTGCTAATGTTATGTTACATTTTATTGAACCAGCCTCAAAAAATAACAGAAGCTGAACATTATTATTGCCATTATTACCTTTCCTTTCCAAGTGCCATATCTTGTTCTCTCTTGAGCTGATACATTCCGATTAATTTTGCTTACTTTAGAGATTTGCTTTTTCTAGTAAAAAATGCTTGACTAGAACCTCTCATATTCAAATTTCTTCAAGCTATAACCACTTGCTATCAAATTTAAATAATCTCCCTTATCTTATTGGAATCCATTTGTTCATTTCCAACCTACACCTTCCATTTAATATATGGATCTGTTCTTTGGTGCCCTTTCTCTCTAACTACAAAGGAAGAATGTGTCTTTCATTATTCACAGTCATAGCTACAGCCTCACATCATCCAAGGAATCAGGACAGCTGACACAACGTCTGTGCAAATATGACTATGGCAGGACTGTGTGTGACTGAAAGACTCTGTGGGTCCAATTCACCTTGGATTAAGCAAAGGAACTGACTTCCAGGACCTTGAAAACAGCTGTGATGGAGCAAACAAGCCATTTAGCAAGGGTCACAGATGTGTGGCCTGGTTTGGGCTATTTGCCTCTTTTCATTTTCAGAAAATCTTCAGCGGCCAACACTGCTCTGAGTTTCTTATCAGGCTCATCATTGTTTGTGGAAGCTGTATTATTCACCCTGGTACAGGAATCTAACGATTCACCAAGTGCTTCTGTTTGTTTGGTTTTATGGCTTGGGGATTTTTTTTTTTTTTTTTTAGCATTTTTGTTTTGGGCTATTGTTCAGGGAAACTAAGGTCAGAGCTCCTTATGTCCACCTTTAAAGCTGTTAAGCTTTTCTTCCCTATCTTTGATAAAACGTCCTATTCTGCATAGAAGAAATATGCAAAGTGGATGCAAATTTATCTCTGTGAGGTGTAGAAACTCTCTTGGTTCAACAGGGGCAACCTGGGATGGAACTTTGGACAAAGAAAAATAAAGGCAGGTCTAGTCCCTCCCACTTTGTGCTCCCCAACCTCTCATCTTCAACCACTAAAAATTAAAAAAAAAAATTAAATCACAGGGGTCTTGTTTTGCTATAACAAAAATACCATGAACTGGGTGACTTACACAATAAATATTTATTTCTCACATTTCTGGAACCTGGTAAGTCCAAGATCAAGGTGCCTACAGATTTGGCATCTGGCGAGAACCTGCTTTCCTGGTTCATAGACAGTAGTCTTTTCACTATGTCCTCACATGGAGGAAGGGACAAGTGCTCTCTGGGGCCTTTTATAAGGTCGCTAATCCCATTCATGAGGGCTCCACCCTCATGACCTAATCACCACCCCAAAGCCCACCTCCTAATACCATCACATTGGGATTAGGATTTTAACATATGAATTTGGGGGGTGGGGGGAGACACAAATATTGAGTCCATACAGCAGGTAACCAGAGTTGTTAGTGTCAAGAGAAACCAAAAGATAGTGTCAGTAAAATATAATTTGTGTAACCAGTACATCTTACTTCACAGGTTGTTTGTTGAATAACAGCCAATCTTGCCTCAGGAGGGTCCCTGATGATGCACTGGAGCCCCCAATGTCCACATTAGCAGGAAATTAGTTTATCTCTTGGATCCCCTCATCCCTTCCATACATGTAGAAATTCCAGGATTCCAAGATGCTAAAAAGCCTAAGGAGGGAATCCTGTTTGTTTCTATCCTACTACTTTGCTACTTTGGAGCCAAACACACTCCATTATGGCTGGAGAATTTCACCACTGCTACAAAAGCTGGTTGGCTTGGAGTGAGCAGGAACAGGGAAGGCAGATGAAGTTGCAGCTGAAGCCTGGACAGCCTGGAGTGGCTTCCTCTGCCCGATGCTGCTGTTTCTGAAGGTGCTTAAATAGAATAGAAGGTGATCAGCTGAGGCTGGCCTCTGCAGTGCACCACCTGCCCAGCCTCTAGTGGTTCTTCTAGGTTCCCTGGAGGGGGACCCCAATCCCACAGTGCTAGGCTCGGCCAAGAAGCTCCACAACAACCTTCCTGGGCTTTCAACTGCAGCTCTTAAGATTTCACTACCCCGCCTTTTCCAAGGTCAGGAGTCCCATCCTGGATGCTGGTTTCAGGAACCTCAAAGACCTCTCATTCATGGAGCCACCCCCTAGAAATAGAAGCTCCTTCTATTTCAGGGCCCAGCCCAGATTCAGATTCTACCACCAAATGAGTAAAAAGACAGGAAAATCTCACCAACAATTGTTATTATGTGATCTTTAACATCTATATCCTAAAGTCTGTTTAGATACAAGGCAGTCATCTTCTTTTATCTGTAATGTTTTCTTGAAAAAGTGAATAACAGCCAAATGTGAGAATTTTGAAAAACTTCCTGGGATCCATTTCACATGTGCTAAAAATGCATTTAACTATATATTCATATATACTACTAGTAAAAGTGGCTGCTTCCTATCATAAGGAAATGGGGGCACCAAGTCAGGAAATAGTTGTTTTTCATAAAACAACATCTAGAACTATTTGACTTTAAAATATGACCATTTGTAGATTTGATAACATAAAAAGAAAAACTTTAAAAGTAAATACTATTTTAAGATAAACAAAAAAGCTTTGGAGAGAAGTGAATCACATGTAGATTCAGGAAAAAGAGCAACTTCAGACTTCTAAGCAACAACAATAGAAGCCAGAGGTAATGGAGAAATGCTTTCTAGTTTTTGAGGGAAATGATTTCCAAATTAGAATTCTAGTCTCAATCAAACCCTTATATCCTACAGTAGAATAAAGATACCTTTAGGCATGCAAGGCATATTAGCCAGGCTAGTTTAATATAGCAGAAGTTATTCTAGCCAGTTGCTATGGTCTGAATATTAGTGTCTCCCCCAAATTTGTATGTTGAAATCCTAATGCCCAGTGTGATGGTATCAGGAGGGTGGTGAATGGCCCTCATGAATGAGATCAATACCTTTTATAAAAGAGACCCAAGAAAGCTCCCTTGCCCCTTCTGCTATGTGAGGACACAGGAAGAAGTTGGCAGTCTGCAACCTGGAAGGGGGCCCTCACCAGATCCCGAGCATGCCGCCTCCAGAACTGTGAGAAATAAATTTCTGTTGATTTTAAGCCACCCAGTCTGTGGTATTCTGTTATAGCGGTCCTAACAGACTGAGATATCAGTTTAAGCCAAAAGGACTAGTTATGAGACAGAATTCACAGACTGAGGTGGAGGAAATGGACTGTGTTTCCACGAGTGACACCCAAGCACCATGGCACAGAGCTGCCCAGTGAGGGAGTCACTGCTTCTCACAGAAACCACCAAGCCAGGAGGCTGCTGGCACTGGTTCCAGGTCCCACCTCTGTCTCTGCCATCACTTCATAGCCCTGCTGTGCTGCTGTACCCAGATCTGCACCTGTCAAGTGGAAGCCTTAGGCCCTGCCTCTTTCCCAAGTAGTCCAGTTCTGGATCCAGATTCTGACTCTGGCAAAGATGCAGCTGACAAGTATAATCAAAGCCACATGTCTGCAATCCAACAACTAGAAAATGACCTGAAAAATGTCTTTCTTTAAGAATGCAGAATTTATAATGTGGGAAACTATTAAAACAATGGGAAAGGGGTGTTCAAAAATGTGGGGCAGCCTGAGTAATAATTGACCACTGCACGCATACTTGAAATTTTACCTCTTATGGACTCTTTTTTACGAAGTGACCAGAAAATATTAGTTTCATCACCAAACAAGGGAATGAATCAAGAAAGAGGGAGATACAAAATTAGGAAATAGGAGATCTCATACAGGGAGGCGGGCAAAGGAAGTTTCAAGATGATGATAAAGGGAAGGTTTAACCAGCACTCTAGTGTGAGCAGGAAGATGGAGCTTGTACAAAAGGGATGGGAATGGGGAGGGGAAGAGTCAGGTAGATCACCTGATGTTTTCATCTGAAACTATCCAACAACTCCATCAGAGAATTAAGACAGGTTATAGAGAGCACTGAACTATGGTGGTGGGAATGGGGAGAGACAAGTATTAACCCTAAGAAAATAAAAAGTTATTTAAGGAAGGAAATATAATCTTAGGATGCTGCAGGTCTTAACTGTAAATAGTGTTTGCGTGGGCATGATAGTGTAAACACTCAATATTAATAATGAAAGCAGTGACGTAACTATATTAGGAGTTGGAGTAAGAAGGGGAAGGGAACTCCTTGGAAGGGAAAATACATCGGGTACAAGTCCCCATCTTCTACATTAGGAAACCAAAGATAATAGCTAACACTTAAAAATCAAGAAACAGTAATATAAGCATGTTACTTAGAATGTGGAAGTAAACACCAGAAGAAACAGTTTTTTTAAAATGTCGAAATATGTTGCCTTGAGGGAGCAGAAGTTTGGAGCAGGAAGGGGTGAAGACTGCTGTTTTCATTGTAAGCCTGACAGCATTATTTCACTTTTAAAGTCACATATATATGCAAACATACATAAATACATTTACATAGTTATAGATAGATAGATAAATTTTAAAAATTAAACATAGAAAAAAGCATCTCTTGGTGTGCACTTGTAGCCTTTCTGTCCTTAAAACTCAAACATCTGCTGTCTCTAATTCTCCCCTTTTTATGGTACACCTGTTCATTCTAGAAACCATTCTCTCATCCTGTCAAATGACAAACTACACTGGCCACTGGCTGCTTCCCGAAAATCAACCCTAGAGAAACTATAGAAGCTGGAGGGAAACTTGGATTTGAGGAGCTAATGACTAAAAATGAATAAAATACAACCCTATGAGAAGTCCCTGGGCAGTCTGAAGACTCAGAAGTGTTATGTGAGGGCTGCGGAGGGGTGCGGGTATGAGGGAAAGGAGAGAAGGCTTCAGCCAGCCAGGGAAGGCAGCTAAGGTGGCTGTGAGAAGAGGGGTGAAAGGAGAGGGTCTCTTCTGTTCTCGCTTCTCGCCACCGGGGACGGTGACAGACCGCCAATCACCGAAGAAACTGGCAGCAACAGTCATGGCTGCAGGGGTCAGGAGGGTGCAATAAGAGATGTGCAAAAGCCCTGCAGGAGAAAGGAGGGATAGAAAGGGTGGTGTGTACTGACCAGTTACCTTTGGGTATTCTCCAAACCCCCAGGGCAGGGAGAATGAATCTATGGAGATTACTTCTAGAGAGTTTAAATGGGAAAGACATACTACAGAAGTTATTTGTAGATGATGGAAAATTAGAATGATCACCATCAGTTCTATGAGGCTCTCTTCCTGGGCTTTGTTTCACCTACAGGTGCATCAACTGAAGGCTGGGTTGTAGCCATTTCCCAGCACAGAACCTTGTGTAGTAACTGATACTCAAAGGGGTAGAGGAGTTCTTTCAAAGAAATAACCAGAAAACCATAGAAGAATACAACTACTATATAAGAAAGACAACAAACTCAACAGTATAAACCATCTAAATTATATAGAATTGTAAGAGGAAATGGATGAAGAAATTAAAATAAAGATGATGAATATATTAAGAGGCTAAGGCTGATACCAGCAATGTGAAGCAAGAACAAGAAAACATAAGAAAGGACTAAACTGAGGAGTAGGTATGAAATATGTAATAGCTAGAGTGAAAAAGGCAATAGATAAGATACATAGCAAGATGGACAAAGGTGAATAAATCACTGAGTTGGAAGATCAGATTGAGAAACTCTCCTAGAGGTCATCAGGAAAGGATAAAGAGACAAAAAATACAAAGAAGCTAGGAGATGTAGATGGTGGAAGGAAAAGGGCCAACTGTGAGCCGTGGCTTTGTGCTGTGTCAGCTTAGCTAGGCTGAACTCCCTTTCCCCAAATCCCCTTTCTTGTATGTTTCCAGTTAGGGTGGGCCATAAGCAAGATCCCTGTGAAAGGTTCTAAAGGTGTTGTCACTTACCTGCCACCTCACTTCACTGGTGTGAAGAAGCAGTGGAGCCTCCAAATGCTCCACCTTCCATAGATCCCCTTAAGGTTCTCTGATTTCTGGACCAGGTGTGTGTTTGGCCATGGTGATAAAAGCCCCCGATTTCTGCAAGAAGCACATATATTCAAGGTTAGAGGTAACAAGAACTAACATGAGTTTCAGTCTGTCCACAGGTTCCAGCTTGTGCTTCTATAAGGGTTCCAACTTGTCCTGCTCACCCCCACCTGACTTCCATCTTCCCTTCCCAACTACCTGTTCTGTAGTTTTAAGGCTTCAGCACTGGAAGTGAAATGAATATATATGTGCGTATGTATGTATGTATGTATACACACATATATATATATACAAATATGTGTATATGTATATTTTTTAAAGTCATTACATTTGAAAGAAAATTCTAGGTTCAAAGTTATTTTCTTTTAATATTTAAAAAGTATTTTTCCCATTTGTCATCTTGCACCCACTGTTCAATTTGATTCTTATTCTAGTTGATGATCTCTTCATTATTTCTGGAAGTTTTTAAAATTATTTCCTTGGATATACAGACGTTGATAAATTTAAGAAAGTAATAGGATAAGTAAACATGAGTAAGGGTCTTAAGCAGCTATACTTGAACAAAAATAGAATAATTTTTTGAGCCAGCAGAAAATGCAATAAATTGAAATACAAGATATGGTGGGAGAAATAATTTCTACTATAAAAGAAATTACAATAAATATAAGTGGAGAAAAATACTTTCTGAGGGTATTAAGAAATAAAAACAAAATCTAAACATATGTTGTGTATGAGAAAAATTCTGAAAACCAAAAGACACAAAAAGGTTGAAAATGAAAGAGTTCAAGACAGGAAGAAAAAAACCCCCAAAACCATGAAAGAAGGCTGGAATAGCAATCATAATAGTGGATTAAAAAAAAAATTAAGGTAAAAGGTAAACAAAAATTAGAGTGAGAAGAGATAACCATCACAAACATGTATGCACCTAATAATAGGTCACAATAACTGACAGCATATGGAGAGAAACATATAAATAGTTGGAGCTTTTAAAACCAAACTATCAAAAATGTATTAAGCAAACAAAAATTAAGCAGACCCTTATCTAAACAGTATAATTAGTGGGCTTATCCTATTAATTATATTGTTCAGATCTTTGAGATGAATGTTCAGTGGTATGCTATGTATAATATATATGCTTTGATACATATGCTATAGTAGTTCATGCAACAAATAGTAAATACACATTTTTAGAAGCATACTCATGTTTAAACTAACAGATTAGGCCTACAGGAAGTCTCAATATACTTGCCAGGAACAATGTCATGCAGATGAATTAATATTAGAAATTAGTATCAGGAAAGGTTTTTTTAAGTGTCCTATATTTTGAAAATACCATGTTACTAAATAACTCATAGGTTAAAAATTAAATTATAATCAAAATGAGAGACTATCTAGAATTGAATGAACGTGAAGACACAAAATGTGTGGGACATACCTAAAGCAGTGTTTGAAGGAGCATTTACACCTTTAAATATGCTTATCAGTAAACAATAAAAGTTGAAAAGAGGGGGCCTCCCTGGTGGCGCAGTGGTTGAGAGTCCGCCTGCCGATGCAGGGGATACGGGTTCGTGCCCCGGTCTGGGAGGATCCCATGTGCCGCGGAGCGGCTGGGCCCGTGAGCCGTGGCCGCTGGGCCTGTGCATCCGGAGCCTGTGCTCCGCAACGGGAGAGGCCACAACAGTGAGAGGCCCACGTACAGCAAAAAAAAAAAAAAAAAAAAAAGTTGAAAAGAGGGATTTCCCCATTGGTCCAGTGGGGGGACTCTGCACTCCCAAAGCAGGGGGCTGGGTTCGATCCCTGAAGGGAACTAGATCTCACATGCATGCCGCAACTAAGACCCGGCACAGCCAATATTTATTTATTTAAATAAATAAATGTTAAAAAAGAAAAGAAATATGCTAAACATCCAATTCAGGAAGTTATAAGAAAGAACATCAAAGCAAACCCAAAGAAGAAAAAAGATATAATAAAGGAAAAGAAGCAATATAATGATTTTTTTTAGTAGAGGAAATTAATAAAACTAAAGTTCTACTTTGAAAAAATACAAAGATAAACCTCTGATAAGACTGATCAAGAGAAAAAAAGAGACAACGAAAGTAAATAAAACACAGATCAAAATGAAGATGGGGAAATAACTGCAGATTTAAAAAACAAACAGATAAAATGGATAAATTCGGGCTTCCCTGGTGGCGCAGTGGTTGAGAGTCTGCCTGCCGATGCAGGGGACGTGGGTTCGTGCCCCGGTCCGGGAGGATCCCGCATGCTGCCGAGCGGCTGGGCCCGTGAGCCATGGCCGCTGGGCCTGCGCATCCGGAGCCTGTGCTCCGCAACGGGAGATGCCACAGCGGTGAGAGGCCCGTGTACCAGAAAAAAAAAAAAAAAAAAAAAAAAAAAAAAAAAAAAAGGATAAATTCCTAGAAAACATAAGACGTCAACTGGTACAAGAATTAAAAAGGAATTTAAAATAGACCTACAAGGATCAAAGAAATGTAACTGGTAGTTAAAACTCCATCCCAAATTGCTCTAGGCCTGGATGCTTTTAAAATAGACTCTATCAAACTGTTAAAAACACAATTCCTATGTTACATAAGTCGTTCCAGAAAATGCAAAAAGAAAGAATAATCCTCAGTTCATTTTCTGAAGCTAATCTATCTCATTTCCCTTAATACCTCTGGCTTTCAAGCCATAGTCTGGAAAGTTTTCCCTACTCTCATGTTATAGAGGAATTCATCCATGTCTTGCCTTGTACTTGCATGGTTTCATCTTATTTTTTTTTTTTTTTTTTTTTTTTTCCGTACGCGGGCCTCTCACTGTTGTGGCCTCTCCCGTTGCGGAGCACAGGCTCCGGATGCGCAGGCTCAGCGGCCATGGCTCACGGGCCCAGCCGCTCCGCGGCATATGGGATCCTCCCAGACCGGGGCACGAACCCGTATCCCCTGCATCGGCAGGCGGACTCTCAACCACTGCGCCACCAGGGAGGCCCTCATCTTATTTTTATGTTTGTGTTTCTGATCCATTTGGAATTAATTCTGGTATATACTGTAAATAATGAATCCAATTTTCTCTGTTCCCACATGGCTACACACAGTGGTGTGCTGTAGCTGGCTCATGCCAGCTCACAAGAGCTGATTGTTAAATTTTCAGGAATTTTGTGAGCTGATTGCTAAACACAGCCATTATTACAAAATAAATTATATAAACGTACAATGAAATAAATCATGTTCAAAGCAAAGTTAATAAATATTCAAAACTCATCACTTCCTGATTATTTTAATACATTTTACTATTATCAAGGTTCTTGGGGTTATTTTTGTCTGTTGTGTCTATATGGTGGTAAGACTGTAGAATGGCATGCTGCTGTACATCTCTCCTCAACTCAGTATTAAAAATCATATTGTTAGCATGAAATTGACTATGGTGGTAGTATTCACACCATGAAAGTTGGCAGTGCCAAAATAGGGGCTTAAGTTATTGTTTTGTTGACTGTATACTATAGACATCACTACGGCCAGTAGGCCAAATCCAACCTGCCACTTGTTTTTGTAAATAAAACTTTCTGGACCACAACCACACCCATTTTTGGACCTATTATCTGTGGATGTTTTTGTACTATAATGACAGAGGTGAATAGTTGCAATAGATACTAAATGGCCCCAAAAGTCTAAAGTATTTCCCATGTGACCCTTAGAAAAAGTTTGCTGACCTCTGGCCTAGACTTAAGACAATGATGGAGAAAATGTCAACAATGTAGATTCATCTTAAAAGTGCATTTGTCTGTAGCTGTTACACTATGAATAGCACAAAAAATTGAGAAATAATCTTCCAGTAGTTGGAACCTATTATCCAATTCAGCAAAGTCACTCATGTCTTTCACAAATAAGTCAAGATTCAACATTGTCATTTCACTTTCAGCTTACTCATTAATGTAAATGAAAATATCAACCTACATTCACATGAAAGTTACACTCATCAATTACAACCATAGGTTGGTTATGGATAAGAATTTGGCAAAAATCAAAGAAAGCATTCTGTGAGAATCAATTAATTATATGGTGTTGACAATAGAGAATATTGTATATTTTATTACTATTAATAAATTACTAAATATCCTTTATATCAGTAAAATTAATAGTATACATATATAAATACATATATATGTGTATAGATATAGATATATATATTGATACATACACACAAACACATGTATATGTGTATGTATTAAACATTTATCAGCACGACACTGGCTACACAACATCTTAATTTCACTTATTAAACAGTTTATATCCCTAGTTTAAAGTGAACACAATGAAACCATTATCTGTGATTTCAGTCCAGAACTATAAAGCAAGAAACAATGTTTTAATAGTTTGGTCAGCTGAGTTCCATTGACAAATACTATGTTGAATTTTCTTAAGTGTGCTAATCTTTCTGTAAGTAAACCACAATCTTCTATTATTAAAAATATTTATTTTGGGGGCTTCCCTGGTGGCGCAGTGGTTGGGGGTCCACCTGCCGATGCAGGGGACGCGGGTTTGTGCCCCGGTCTGGGAGGATCCCACGTGCCGCGGAGCGGCTGGGCCCATGAGCCGTGGCCACTGGGCCTGCGCGTCTGGAGCCTGTGCATCTGGAGCCTGTGCTTCGCGGTGGGAGGGGTCACAACAGTGAGAGGCCCGTGTACCATTAAAAAAAAAATTTATTTTAAAAAATGTATCTTGTCCTTACTGATTTGAGATGCTCCCTTTACTATATACTAAATTTCCATATGCATATTATTCTATTTCTCATTACTCTCTTGTCCCACTTGTCTGTCTATTCATGTGTCAATACCAAACTGTCTTAATTATAAAGGGTTTGTGGTTTGCTGTAATGTAACTGCAAACCCTCCCATTCTCTCACCCAATTGCTGTTCTCTTTCAGGATGTTTTAACCATTCTTCCTTGTTTGTTCTTTCAGACAAGTTTTATAATCATATCGTGTTGCTACAGGGGGAAAAAATCTGATGATAACATTATTGGGCATTTCATAAATTTATAAATAAAAATAGAGAAAAGATATTTTTTAATGATGTTGAGTTTTTCTATCCAAGAACGAGGCACATTTTTCCATTTGTTGAAATCATCTTTTATAACTTTCAGGTTTATTTTCCTCATGTAGGTTCTGGATACCTCTAATTAAGTTTTACCTTGGCACTTTTTTTTTTTTAATCATAAGAGGATCTTCTCCTCCATTACATTTTGTAATTGGTTTTTGTTTCTATTATGAATGTTATTGATTTTGAATGTTAATTTTATAAGCTGCTACATTACTAAATTATTTTATTTGAGGTCATTTTTAATTAATTTTTTTGGATTTTCCACATGTCTAATCATGTCATCTGAAAATAGAGTTCTAACTCTTCATGTCCAACTATTATATCCTCCAATTATTTTCTCTTGTCTAATTAAAATAGGTAAGAGCTTCAAAATAGTGTTACATAGGAGTTGTATGATTCCTCTCTAGTACCTGACTTTAGTGGGAAGGCCTTTGTGTCTCTTCATTAAGTAACATGCAATATTGGGAGCTGAATTATATATATTTTACCAAGTTGGGAAAGCACAGTAGGCTGAATAATGGCCCCTAAAGATACAAGATGCTATTCCTTAGAACCTGTACGTGTTACCTTATCTGAAAAAAAAATTGCATATATGAATAAATTAAGGATTTTGAGATGAAGAGATTATGTCGGATTATATGTGTGGGCCCTATATGCAATCACATGTATCCTTATAAGAGGCAGATGGAGGGAGATTTGATATATACAAGAGAGAAAGCAATGTAACCATGGTGGCAGAGATTGGAGTGATGTGGCCACAAGCCAAGGAATGCTGGCAGCCATCAGAAGGTGGAAGAGGCAATGAACAGAGTTTCCCCTAGAGTTTCCAGAGGGAGTGTGGCCCTGCCCACACCTTGATGTTGGTACAGTGTTACTGATTTTAGATGTCTGGCCTCCACAACTACTAAACAATACATTCTGTTTTTTCAAGCCCCCAAATAACATAACTATTCAGATAGCTCAGCATGGTTGCTAGATACAATATCAACTTAAATATTTTAAACTTACAAAATCATAAAAGGCGTATTATAAAAAATAAAGTGACATTCACAGTTCAAAACTATATAGTATCTAGGACTTAATTTAGAAAAGACTGCCATGGAGAAAAATTAAAGATTCAATGAAGAATATACAGATGATCTGAATGAATGGAAAGACAATTCAAATTCTTGAATGAGATGACTTAATATTATAAAGATGATAAATATCCTCAACTTGATCTACATATTCAATGCAATACCAATCAAAATGCCAGTTGTATTTTTTGAAGAATTTATAAATTGAGTCTAAAAATTCTACAAGGGGAGACCTTCAAGATGGCAGAGGAGTAACACGTGGAGATCACCTTCCTCCCCACAAATACATCAAAAATACATCTACATGTCGAACAACTCCTCCAGAACAACTACTGAACGCTGGCAGAAGACCTCAGACTTCCCAAAAGGCAAGAAAATCTCCACATACCTGGGTAGGGCAAAAGAAAAAAGGAAAAACAGAGACAAAAGAAGAGGGACAGGACCTGCACCTCTGGGAGGGAGCTGTGAAGGAGGAAAAGTTTCCACACACTAGGAAGGCCCTTCACTGGCGGGGATGGGTGGTGGACAGGGCAGAAGCTTCGGAGCCACGGAGGAGAGCACAGCAACAGGGGTGCAGAGGTCAAAGCAGAGAGGTTCCCGCACAGAGGATTGGTGCCAACCAGCACTCACCAGCCTGAGAGGCTTGTCTCCTCCCCCGCCAGGGCGGGTGGGGGCTGGGAGCTGAGGCTCAGGCTTCAGAGGTCAGAGCCCAGAGAGAGGACTCAGGTTGGTGGCATGAGCACAGCCTGAAGGGGGCTAGTGCACCATAGCTAGTCAGGAGGGAGTCAGGGAAAAAGTCTGGAACTGCCTAAGAGGCAAGAGACCATTGTTTCAGAATGTGCAAGGAGAGGGGATACAGAGCACTGCCTAAACGAGCTCCAGAGATGGGTGCAAGCCATGGCTATCAGCTCAGACCTCAGAGACAGGCATGAAATGCTAAAGCTGCTGCCACTGCCACCAAGAAGCCTGTGTGCAAGCACAGGTCACTATCCATACCTCCCCTTCTGGGAGCCTGTGCAGCCCGCCACTGCCAGGGTCCTGTGATCCAGGGACAACTTCTCCAGGAGAACACACGGCATGCCTCAGGCTGTTGCAATGTCATGCTGGCCTCTGCCGCCACAGGCTTGCCCGGCATTCCAATTATGACTACTGTACCCCTCCCTCTCCCTGGCATGAGTGAGCGAGAGAGCCCTAATCAGCCGTGGCTTTATCCCCCTCTTGTCAGGGTGGGGAACAGATGCCTAAGGGTGCCCTACATGCAGAGGCAGGGCCAAAACCAAAGCTGAAACCCAGGAACTGTGTGAACAAGAAGAGAAAGAAAAATTTCTCTGTGCAGCCTCAAGAGCAGTGGATTAAATCTCCACAATCAACTTGATGAACCTTGCATCTGTGAAATACCTGAATAGACAACGAATGTTCCCAAAACTGAGGCGGAAGACTTTGGGAGCAATTGTAGACTTGGGGTTTGCCTTCTGCATCTGATTTGTTTCTGGTTTTTATATTTATCTTAGTTTAGTTTTGAGTGCTTGTTATCATTGGTGGATTTGTTTATTGGTCTTGTTACTCTCTTCTTTACTTTTTTATATATTTCTTTCCCTTTTTCTCTTTTTGTGAGTGCATATGTATATGTGTCTCTGTGTGATTTTGTCTCTTTAGGTTTGCTTATACCATTTGTCCTAGGGTTCTGACTGTTCGTTATTTTGGTTTGTTTGTTTGTTTGCTTTCTTTTTATGAGTGTGTGTATGCTTCCTTGTATCATTTTTGTCTGTTTAGTTTTGCTTTTACCATTTGGTGTGGGGTTCTATCGGTTTGTTGGGGTTTTTTTATCCTTTTTTTCTTCCGAGCCCTGTGGCTGGCAGGGTCTTAATGCTCTGGCTGGGTGTCAGGCCTGAGCCTCTGAGATGCGAGAGCCAAGTCCAGGACACTGGACCACAACAGACCTCTGGCCCCATGTAATATCAATCAGCAAAAGCTCTTGAGATCTCCATCTCAACACTAAGAACCAGCTCCACCCAACAGCCAGCAAGCTCCAGTGCTGGAAGACCATGCCAAACAACTAGCAAGACAGGAACACAACCCCACCCATTAGCAGAGAGGCTGCCTAAAGTCATACTAAGTTCAAAGACAACCCAAAACACCACCAGACACGGCCCTGCCCACTAGAAGGACAAAATCCAGCCCCACCCACCAGAACACAGGCACCAGTCCCCTCCACAAGGAAGCCTACAAAACCTCACCCACTGGGGTCAGACACCAAAAACAACGGGAACTACAAACACGCAGCCTGCGAAAAGGAGACCTCATTAAGTTAAACAGAATGAGAAGACAGAGAAATATGCAACAGATGAAGGAGCAGGGTAAAAACCCACCAGACCAAACAAATGAAGAGGAAATAGGCACTCTACCTGAAAAAGAATTCAGAACAATGATAGTAAACATGATCCAAAATCTTAGAAATAGAATGGAGGGAATACAAGAAATGTTTAACAACGACCTAGAAGAACTGCAGAGCAAACAAACACTGATGAACAACACAATAAATGAAATTAAAAATTCTCTAGAAGGAATCAATAGCAGAATAACTGGGGCAGAAGAACAGATACATGACCTGGAATATAAAATAGTGGAAATAACTGCCACAGAGCAGAAAAAAGAAAGCAGAATGAAAAGAATTGAGGGCAGTCTCAGAGACATCAGGGACAACATTAAATGCACCAACATTTGAATTATAAGGGTCCCAGAAGAAGAAGAGAAAAAGAAAGGGACTGAAAAAATATTTGAAGAGATTAGAGTTGAAAACTGCCCTAAAATGGGAAAGGAAATACTCAATCAAGTCCAAAAAGTGCAGAGTCCCATACAGGATAAATTCAAGGAGAAACATGCCAAGACACATATTAATCAAATAATCAAAAATTAAATACAAAGAAAAATTAGTAAAAGCAGGAAGAGAAAAACAACAAATAACATACAAGGGAATCCCCATAAGGTTAACAGCTGATCTTTCAGCAGAAGCTCTGCTAGCCGGAAGGGAGTGGCAGGACATATTTAAAGTGACGAAAGGGAAAAATCTACAATGAAGATTACTCTATCCAGCAAGGATCTCATTCAGATTCGACAGAGAAATTAAAACCTTTACAGACAAGCAAAAGCTAAGAGAATTCAGCACTGCAAAACCAGCTTTACAACAAATGCTAAAGGAACTCTCTAGGCAGGAAACGCAAGAGAAGGAAAACACCTACAATAACAAACCCAAAACAATTAAGAAAATGGTAATAGGAACATACATATCGATAACTACCTTAAATGTAAATGGATTCAGTGCTCCCACCAAAAGACACAGACTGGCTGAATGGATACAAAAACAAGACATGTATATATGCTGTCTACAA
This sequence comes from Mesoplodon mirus, assembly GCF_964341445.2. Classification (NCBI taxonomy): domain Eukaryota; kingdom Metazoa; phylum Chordata; class Mammalia; order Artiodactyla; family Ziphiidae; genus Mesoplodon; species Mesoplodon mirus. Next base: position 79,004,579 of record NC_138980.1, read on the forward strand.
GACAACCACTTCAGACCTAGGGAAACATACAGACCAAAAGGGAGGGGATGGAAAAAGATATTCCATGCAAATGGAAATCAAAAGAAAGCTGGAGTAGCACTTTTCATATCAGACAAAGTAGACTTTAAAATAAAGACTATTACAAGAGACAAAGAAGGACACTACATAATGATCAAGGGATCAATCCAAGAAGAAGATATAACAATTATAAAAATTTATGCACCCAACATAGGAGCACCTCAATACACAGGCAAATGCTAACAGCCATAAAAGGGGAAATCAACAGTAACACAAAAATAGTAGGGGACTTTAACACCCCACTTTCACCAATGGAAAGATCATCCAAAATGAAAATAAATAAGGAAACACAAGCTTTAAATGATACATTAAACAAGATCAAACTGATATTTATAGGGCATGCCATCCAAAAACAACAGAATACACTTTCTTCTCAAGTGCTCATGGAACATTCTCCAGGATAGATCATACCTTGGGTCACAAATCAAGCCTTGGTAAATTTAAGAAATTTGAAATCATATCAAGTATCTTTTCTGTCCACAACACTATGAGACTAGATATCAATTACAGGGAAAAAACTGTAAAAAATACAAACACATGGAGGCTAAACAACATGCTATGAAATAACCAAGAGATCACTGAGGAAATCAAAAAATACTTAGAAACAAATGAAAATGAAAACAAGATGACCCAAAACCTATGGGATGCAGCAAAAGCAGTTCTAAGAGGGAAGTTTATAGCAATACAATCCTACCTCAAGAAACAAGAAAAATCTCAAATAACAACCTAACCTTACGCCTAAACCAATTAGAGAAAGAGGAACAAAAAAACTCCAAAGATGACAGAAGGAAAGAAATCATAACACCAGAACCGAACTAAATGAAAAAGAAATAAAGGAAACAATAGCAAAGATCAATAAAACTAAAAGCTGGTTCTTTGAGAACATAAACAAAATTGATAAACCATTAGCAAGACTCGTCAAGGAAAAAAGGGAGAAGACTCAAATCAACAGAATTAGAAATGAAAAAGGAGAACTAACAACTGACACTGTAGAAATACAAAGGATCATGAGAGATTACTACAAGCAGCTATATGCCAATAAATGCACAACCTGGAAGAAATGGATAAATTCTTAGAAAAGTACAACCTTCCAAGACTGAACCCGAAGGAATAGAAAATATAAACAGACCAATCACAAGCACTGAAATTGAAACTGTGATTTAAAATTTTCCAACAAACAAGAACCCAGGGCCAGATGGCTTCAGAGGTGAATTCTATCAAACATTTAGAGAAGAGCTAACACCTATCCTTCTCAAACTCTTCCAAAAAATAGCAGAGGGAGGAACACTCCCAAACCCATTTTACTAGGCCACCATCACCCTGATACCAAAACCAGACAAAGATGTCACAAAAAAAGAAAACTATAGACCAATATCACTGATGAACATAGATGCAAAAATCCTCAACAAAATACTAGCAAACAGAATCCAACAGCACATTAAAAGGATCATACACCATGATCAAGTGGAGTTTATCCCAGGAATGCAAGGATTCTTCAATATATGCAAATCAATCAATGTGATACACCATATTAACAAACTGAAGAATAAAAACCATATGATCATCTCAATAGATGAATAAAAAGCTTTTGACAAAATTCAACACCCATTTATGATAAAAACTCTACAGAAAGTAGACATAGAGGGAAACTACCTCAATCTAATAAAGCCCATATATGACAAACCCACAGCAAACATCATTCTCAGTGGTGAAAAACTGAAAGCATTTTCCTCTAAGATCAGGAAGAAGACAAGGATGTCCATTCTCGCCACTATTATTCAACATAGTTTTGGAAGTTCTAGCCACAGCAATCAGAGAAGAAAAAGAAATAAAAGGAATACAGATTGGAAAAGAAGAAGTAAAGCTGTCACTGTTTGCAGATGACATGATACTATACATAGCGAATCCTAAAGATGCTACCAGAAAACTACTAGAGCTAATCAATGAATTCGGAAAGTAGAAGGATACAAAATTAATGCACAGAAATCTCTTGCATTCCTATACACTAATGACCAAATATCTGAAAGAGAAATTAAGGAAACACTCCCATTTACCATTGCAACAAAAAGAAAAAAATACCTAGGAATAAACCTACCTAAGGAGACAAAAGACCTGTATGCAGAAAATTATAAGACACCGATGAAAGAAATTAAAGATGATACAAACAGATGGAGAGGTATACCATGTTCTTGGATTGGAAGAATCAACATCGAGAAAATGACTATACTACCCAACGCAATTTACAGATTCAATGCAATCCCTATCAAACTACCAATAGCATTTTCCAGAGAACTAAAACAAAGAATTTTACAATCTGTATGGAAACACAAAAGACCCCAAACAGCCAAAGCAATCTTGAGAATGAAAAACGGAGCTGGAGGAATCAGGCTCCTGGACTTCAGACTATACTACAAAGCTACAGTAATCAAGCCAGTATGGTACTGGCACAGAAACAGAAATATAGATCAATGGAACAGGTTAGAAAGCCCAGAGATAAGCCCATGCACATATGGTCACCTTATCTTTGATAAAGGAGGCAAGAATATACAATGGAGAAAAGACAGCCTCTTCAATAAATGCTGCTGGGGAAACTGGACAGCTACATGTAAAAGAATGAAATTAGAACACTTCCTAACACCATATACAAAAATAAACTCAAAATGGATTAAAGACCTAAACGTAAGGCCAGACACTATAAAACTCTTAGAGGAAAACATAGGCAGAACACTGTATGACTGTATAAACCACAGCAAGATCCTTTTTGACTCACCTCCTAGGGAAATGGAAATAAAAACAAAAATAAACAAATGGGACCTAATGAAACTTAACAGTTTTGTGCACAAAGGAAACCATAAAAAAGATGAAAAGACAACCCCCAGAATGGGAGAAATATTTGCAAATGAAGCAACTGACTAAGGATTAATCTCCAAAATATACAAGGAGCTCATGCAGCTCAATAATAAAAAAAAACAAACAACCCAATCAAAAAATGGGCAGAAGACCTAAATAGACATTTCTCCAAAGAAGACATACAGATTGCCAACAAACACATGAAAAGATGCTCAACATCACTAATTATTAGAGAAATGCAAATCAAAACCACAATGAGGTATCACCTCACACCCGTCAGAATGGCCATCATCAAACAAATCTACAAACAATAAATGCTGAAGAGGGTGTGGAGAAAAGGGAACCCTCTTGCATTGTTGGTGGTAATGTAAATTGATACAACCACTATGGAGAACAGAATGGAGGTTCCTTAAAAAACTAAAAATAGAAGTACGATACAACCCAGCAATCCCACTACTGGGCATATACCCTGAGAAAACCATAATTCAAAAAGAGTAATGCACCACAGTGTTCATTGCAGCACTATTTACAATAGCCAGGACATGGAAACATGAATGGATAAAGAAGATATGGCACATATATAGAATGGAATATTACTCAGCCATAAAAGAAATGAAACTGAGTTATTTGTAGTGAGGTGGATGGACCTAGAGTCTGTCATACAGATTGGAGTAAGTCAGAAACGGAAAAACTACTACCGTATGCTAACACGTATATATGGAATCTATAAAAAAAAATGGTTCTGATGAACCTAGGGACAGGACAGAAATAAAGACACAGATGTAGAGAATGGACTTGAGGACACGGGGAGGGGGAGAGGTAAGCTGGGATGAAGTGAGAGAGTGGCATGGACATATATACACTACCAAATGTAAAATAGATAGCTAGTGGGAAGCAGCCACATAGCACAGGGAGATCAGCTCCATGCTTTGTGTCCACCTAGAGGGGTGGGATTGGGAGGGTGGGAGGGAGACGCAAGAGGGAGGAGATATGGGGATACATGTGTATGTATAGCTGATTCACTTTGTTAAAAAAAATCGTAGAGATGAACAAATATCCACAAATAGCTAAACAATGAAAAAGAGGACTTGACAGAGATCTGCCATACCAGGCTATCAGCTGTACAATTAAGCCATTATTAAAAAAGAAAAGTGTGGTTTGCACTGAAATAACAAATAGGCCAAAGCAACAAGACAGAATGCTCATAATCAGACCCAGTACTATTCAGAGTAAGATCCAGAGTTTGACGTGATTTCCAATTCAGGTAGCACCACAAATTAACTGGGAAATAATTAATTATTTGGAGTCAAAATTTGGATAACTGATTCACTACATGTATAAAAATAAAGTAATTCTTGGACCAAAAGTGATCACAAGTACATTAAAGAACCAAAGGTGAAAGACAAAACTATGAAATTAACAGGAGGAAATATAGGAGAATATCTTCATAACCTAGCAGTAAAGAAAGACTTTTTTAACAAAATCCCAAAGACACAAACCATAATGAGAAAAATTTATGAATTTGATTAAAGCAAAATTAAGAATCTCTAGTCAATGAATAGAATGATAGATAGAGTTAATGGACAGAAGATCAGGAGAAGATATTTACAAAGTATAAAACTAACCAGGGACCAATATCCAGAGCATACACAGAAATCTTGCAAAGCAACTAGAAAAAGATAGGAACTTCAAAAACTTTATATATATAGACAAAAGATATGACCAAGTAATTTACAGGAAAGGAAACCAAAATGCTAAGGAGTATATAAAGAGGTAGCCTAACTAATTGGTATCAGAGAAATGCAAGTTAAACCAAACCGATGTCAATTCTTCACAACTTAATCCATCAATTCAATGAAATTTCAATAAAAATCCCAGGAAGTTATTTTGTGGATGCTGACAAACTAATCCAATATTTAAATGAAGAGATAAAAGATCCAGAATAGCCAAAACTATATTGAACAAGAACCAAGTCAGAATACCACCTAACATCAAAATTTACTATAAATCTACAATAATCAAGACAGTGCAGTACTGGCAAAGGAACAGACATATAGATCAATGAAACAAAATAGACTCCAGAAACAGAAATAGACATACATAAATGTAGTCAACTGATCTTTGACAAAGAAGAAAATGTAGTCTTTTTTTAATTGAATAAATTTGACATGTAACATTAGTAAGGTATACAGTGTATTGCTTTGACACATTTATATATCATAATATGATTTCAGACATAGCAATATTTATCACATTATACAATTATTGTATAATATTCAACAAATGCTGCTAGAACAACTAGATATCCATATACAAATAAATGAACCTAGACACAGAACTTATACCCTTTACAAAAATTAACTCAAAATGGTTCATAGACCAATATATAAAACACAAAACCATAAAACTCTTAGAACATAACATAGAAGAAAATCTAAATGTCCTTGGGTTTCACGATGACTTTTTAGATATAACACCAAAGGCATGATCCATGAAAGAAATAATTGATAAGCTGGATTTCATTAAAATTAAAAACTTCTGCTTTGCAGAAGTCAAGAGAATGAGAAGACAAACCACAGACTGGGAAAATGTCTTTATGTGCAAAAGATACATCTAATAAAGGACTGTTATCCAAAATACACAGAAAACTCCTAAAACTCAACAATAAAAAAAGTAAAAACCCGATTAAAAATTGGACAAATGACCTAAAGAGACACCTCACCAAAGAAGATACACAGATGGCAAATAAGCATATGAAAAGATGCCCAACATCATATGTCATTAGGGAAATCCAAATTAAGACACTATACACCTATTAGGATGGTAGAAATCCAGAACAGTGACAACACCAAATGGTGGTGAGGATGTGGAGCAGCAGGAACTCTTATTGCTGGTGGGAATGCAGAATGCTACCGCTATTTTGGAAGACAGTATTGTGGTTTCTTACAAAACTAAACATACTCTTACCTACAATCAACAATGGCACTTATTATTATTTACACAAATGAGTTGGAAATTTACACAAAAACCTGCACACAGATATTTGTAGTAGCTTTATTCATAATTGCCATCAAGTAAAAGCTGAAAGAGTTCAGCACTACCAAACCAGCTCTAAGAGAAATGTTAAAGGGATTTCTCTAAGTAAAAAGAAAAGGCCACAACTAAAAACATGAAAATTACAAAAGGAAAAAGCTCATTGGTAAAGGCAAGTATACAGTGAAGGTAGTAAATCAACCACATACAAAACTAGTAGGAGGGTTAAAAGACACAAGTAGTAAAATTATTTATATCCACAATAAGCAGTTAAGGGATTCACAAAACAATTAGACACAATTGTCATAACTTGGAGGTAATTTAGACATCCTTCAATAGGTTAATGGATAAGTAAAATGTGGTACATCCAGACAATGAAATATTACTCAGCACTAAAAAGAAGTGAGTAATTAAGTTATGGAATGATATGGAGAAATCTTAAATGATATTACTAAGTTAAAGAAGCCAATCAGAAAAGGCTATATCCTATGTGATTCCAACTATGTAACATTCTGGAGAAGGCAAAACTACAGAGACAGGGAACATCAGTGATTACCAGAGGTTAGGAAGGAGAGAGGGATGAATCAGGGGAGCACAGAGGATTTTTAGGGCAGTGAACCTATTCTGTATGATACCATAATGGTGGACACATGTCCTTATACTTTTGTCAAAATCTATAGATTGTGCAACACCAAGAGTGAATCCTAGTGTAAACTTTGGACTTGGGGCGATTATGTGTCAGTGTAGGCTCATCAATTAAAACATATGCAGGGCGCTTCCCTGGTGGCACAGTGGTTAAGAATCTGCCTGCCAGTGCAGGGGACACGGGTTCGAGCCCTGGTCCGGGAAGATCCCACATGCCGCGGAGCAACTAAGCCCGTGCGCCACGACTAATGAGCCAGCATTCTAGAGTCCACGAGCCACAACTACTGAGCCCGAGTGCCACAACTACTGAAGCCCACACGCCTAGAGCCCGTGCTCTGCAACACGAGAAGCCACCGCAATGAGAAGCCTGCGCACCACAACGAAGAGTAGCCCCCGCTCACCGCAACTAGAGAAAGCCCACACACAGCAACAAAGACCCAACACAGCCAAAAATAAATAAATTAATTAATTAAAAACAAAAAAAACCTATGCACCACTCTCGTGCAGGATGTTGATATTGGAGGAAGCTGGGTGGGACAAGGTATACACCCTATTTTCTATTCAACTTTGCTGTGAACTTAAAACTGCTCTAAAAAATAAAGTTTATTTAAAAGATAAAAAACAAAATGAGGCATCACTTTGCTCCAGTAATGTGGGCAGATACTAGAGAGCTGGGTAACATCAAGTGTTGGGGAGGGAGGGATATCACGCCCTACTGGTGGGCATGTAGATGGGGGCACACTCCACGGCACAACCTGGCAAAGCTCAAGTGTCATTTGTCAGCTAATGTGTGCACATTTCTAGAACCTGTTCCTGAGTACCTACCACAAAGACAGTCTCACACACATCTGTAAGGGGACTTTCAAGAGAATATACATTTCAATACTGTTTGTTGGAGGCTATCTGGGTGCTCATTACCTGGAATGAGGGAAGGGAAGACAAATAGGTCAAATATGGTGACTGTAGCAGTTAGAATGCCACAGACTTGAAAAACACATGGCAACATGTATAATATTAAAAATAGTGAAAAAAGATATAGAATAAGCTATAGAACATAGTACCACTAAAAGTGAATTTTAAATATATGGACCCCAGTGAATGCATACAAGTAAAAGGATCCACATTAAAAACATCAGAATAGTTTCCTATGTGGGAAGAGGGAAATAGGAGTAAGGAATCTGCATAAGAGTTTTAAAAAGTTAAAAAAAAAAAACTAAATTGAACAGCAGCTTTGTGTGGACCAATGGTAATGATATGGCATAAACTGAGGTGTGGTTAATTTAAACCTTTGCACCTGAGCTCCAACTAAAGCTAGAGATGGATAGATTAGAGAGAAATTGATAGACAATAGAGAGATAGATGATAGGTAGGTAGGTAGATAGATGATAGATAGATAGATAGATAGATAGATAGATAGATAGATAGATACATAGTTAAAAGAAAGCATTCTTGGGCTTCCCTGGTGGCGCAGTGGTTGAGAGTCCGCCTGCCGATGCAGGGGACACGGGTTCGTGCCCCGATCCCGGAAGATCCCACATGCCGCGGAGCGGCTGGGCCCGCGAGCCATGGCCGCGGAGCCTGTGTGTCCGGAGCCTGTGCTCCGCAACGGGAGAGGCCACAGCAGTGAGAGGCCCGCGTACAGCAAAAAAAAAAAAAAAAAAAAAAAAAAAAGAAAGCATTCTCTCTCCCATTATGGCCATTGAAATATCATCACTACCGCCGCCACCCCAGAGAGTTCCATTTTCAACCCATTTGACCTTAGTCTTACATGTAACTTTGAAGCTTTTTATACAAACAGTTAATAAGGTCTTTTATTTCAGGATGTAAATACTGACCATCTAATCTTCTACCCTCATCTCAGTAAGTCCTCTCGCATTTTCTACACCTTGTGCTGCAATTTCTGATGTCTCCCCTGCTTGCTACAACCTGATATGAACCATACACTTGGGAGAATAGAGAAAGGGTCTCCTTACCTAGAGGGAGAGAGAGCATCGTGGAGGGAAAGAACAGCATGTGCAAATGTGTGGTGGCATATAGGGCACATTTGGAGAAGCGCATTTAGATCACTGAGAACCCTGGTCTGACTGCAATTTAGAGTGAGCTCTAGGAGATGACTGCAGAGGGAATCAGGGTCAGATCAGTTTACAGATGATTTTAAGTGAGGCTAAGGAGTTTGAATTTGCACCTGAGGCAAATGCAGAGTCATTGAAGAATGTTAAGCAAGAAGGGAGTGACTTGATTGGATTTGTATTTAGAATGATCACTCTGACTGCAGTGTGGAGAAAAGGCGGGGGTGGGCAGGAATGAGGGAGCCAGTTAGAAGGATGTGGCCATCCTCCAGGCTACAGCATTCATTAATTTAACAAAAGACCTTGGTAGTGAGGCAAGAGATAGATAGGCTCCAGGCTAGACATTTACAACTGGCCTCCTGTTCACACCTCCTGGGGAGAGAAGAAGATGAGCTCCAGGCCGGACATTCATTACCAGCCCCTGTTTACATTTCCTGAAGCAAGAGACAAATGGACTCCAGGACTACATATTTATGACCGGACTCCTGTCTATATTTCAAGATCTGCACCTTGATATAAAAATCAGCAGCAGGAATAGGGTAAATAACCGGACATTGGGCATTTTATGGCAGGGACAGGGTGGGACTAAACCCTATTAAAGGATCAAGAGGTCACACACTTCCCATCCTTGGGGCAAGGGAGACACTATGCATGCGCAAAAGCCTTCACAGGTCAAAATGGCAGATGCCAGACCATAGTAAGTCCTGCTATCTCCTCCCAGAGGCCTTTGCGGTGGGATCCATCTTAACTTAGGGGTGCGTACGCACCCAGGGGAGGGTCCAGAAGCAAATTAGCCATAGGGTCAAAACAATATGATTGGCCAAAAAGAAGAAAAAGACCCAGGAGACTGCTCCCTTATAAAGGACTTAAACTTCCCAAAGGTGCAGCTCTCTCTCTCCGTTCGCCCGTGCGTCTTTCCGCGTGTACTTTGTTTTTCCAATAAACTTTTTACTTTTCTCTTTACCTTCTGCCTCCTTGCCTGAATTCTTTCTTGACAAGGAAGGTAAGAACTAGGGACCCAGGCCTTAGCTGCTGGCCCCTGTGGTCCAGTGTTTAGGACTCCCATTCCTGGAACTAAGATCTTGCTTCCTACTATTGCTTGCTGCAAGCTGCCACTTTCTGCTGCCTGCGTCCGAAATCAGTAGCCTGACTCTCTTAGTGGATTAGGCATCCAATTGTAAAGTCAGAAGACTAGATAAAATGGTTTCCACATGTCCCTCCCAGCTCTATGATTTTCAAAGCCTGCTTATTTTATATTCAATCAAAGAAGGGAGTGATGAAGAATAAGCAGAGAAATTGGCAAATTTGTGATCAATATGCAGAACTCACATTCAACAGACAGGAGGCATTAAAGGCTATATATGATGCTGATTGCCTAGATAACTCTCTGTGATCAAGCACACTTTACAATTAATGATAAATTTTTTTGATTCAGGTGAGAATCAAACTGTTTTAAAAAGTTTTAGTGTTTGAAATTGTATGGGAAAACTCTTGAATTTAATGCTGAATATTCTAAATAGGGACAGAAATATTTTAACTTCACTAGAGTCACTTCTGTGTCTCCCATCCAAAATAAGATTGGATTTGATAGGAAAATCTAGGGCATTGCCATGACAATTACCAGGCTTAGTCTTAGTTCCACTTAGGCTTTATATAACTCCAACCAGTTAAAAAGCAGAGGGCAGTAGGTGGCAGAGATGGGTGCTCACCTCTGCCTCTCTTTATCAGAGTTCCGACTCCAACAGTAAAGAAACATGACATTAAACCACTTTTACTCAACCCTGGCTGCATGTTAGAAATACCTGAGGGTCTTTTACAAATTCCTTATGCCTAGGCCCCATTCCTAGAGTGTCTCACTTAATTGACCTGGAGTGAGAAGGCTTTTAAAGCTTCCCAGGCGATTTTCATGTGCGACCAGAGTTTAAAACCACTGCACCAGGTAATTATCACAGCAATTCTCAAGATGGCTGGAAGTTGGGAATGTCTTCCAAGTGGCCGGCAGTCTGAATTCTTGTGTGTTTGGGTTATTTTATGGTTTGCCAAAAAAATACAAAAATATCACATTAAAAATAAATCAGTTCTATCACTGGTGTCCCATCTAAAGGGTAGCAGTGTTTTCATAAATCTAGTTTGGTAGTTTTATAGAGTTTTTTGGTTTTTGGTTTTTGGTTTTTAACGGAGCAAGAGGAAGTAGAAGGAAAGGGAAGGGAGGGAGGAAATGCAGAGATCACTAAGAGGGTTCTCACACAAGAGTTTGAGAACCTCTGGGTTTAAGGAGCTGGGTCCCGTGTAAGGAAACAGCAGTTGTGCAGGACACCACCTGTTTCCCATCATGCCCTTGGGGGAATTTTGAGCTCTATCATAATTATAGTCTTCTACATTATAACATGAAATCGCTAGATTTTTTTTTTAAGGATCGTGGATCGTAGATCGTAATACTGCCAAGTGACCTAGTGAGCGCTCTCTTCTCTCTCTCTCTCTCTCTGAAAAAAGCCCCAAATCAATAGAGGGCTCTTATTGCATCTTTAAAGTTTCACAAATAGGTCTTAGGAATCATCCAGCATCCTGTGGTTTCCATAGCTGGACAACTCTTAGATCTTATCAGCCTGCTGAACTGTTCCTTTTTCAGAAACATGTACCATCCAAAATGTTTCTGTTATCCTTGCTTTTAACTGTTGTGAGTGAATCAAAGCAGCTAAATTTGATATGAAGTCATCATTTCCTTCAAGATTTAACTCATCTTTCTGGGCTTGAAATACTGGACAAGCAATGCCTTGGCCTCATCCGAATCCTACGAATGTATTTTTCACCCAACAAATTCTATTTCAGTAAGAGACCCATTTTACTGAATAACAACATTGATGGGTAAGTGAGAATATACATACCTCATATTGTGATGGAAGCCCAGTATCTTGCTCTGGATCATGTTCTGTATATGAACTACGGATAGTTTGAAATGTAGCCAGTTCCTTTCTATTTCCGCACTGCTATAGACTGAATGTTTGTGTTCCTCTTAAATTCATATGTTGAAACCTAATTCTCAGTGTGGTAGTATTTGGAGGTGGGGCCTTTGAGAGGTGGAGTCCTCATGAAGGGGATTAGTGACTTTATATCTATGAACCAGGAAGTAGGTCCTCACCAGAAACTGAATCTGCCAGGACCTTGATCTTGGACTTTCCTTCCAGCCTCCAGAACTGTGGAAAATAAATTTCTGTTGTTTATAAGCCACTCAGTTTATGGGATGGTACTGTTTTCAGTGCATAAGAATTTAGCTAACACTGCATTGATAAGTTCCAGTTTCACATTTTTTAAATTCCAGGAGAGTCTCAACATATATAGGCCCATAACAACCTTCCCAGAAATGCTCCCAGCAGAGTGTCCGGTCATTTGAAGGATGCCTCTGGTGGGTTTTGCTAAAGGCTTTATTTCTGCCAAATGTCATGTCAAATTTTTTTTTTTTTTTGCGGTACACGGGCCTCTCACTGTTGTGACCTCTCCCGTTGCGGAGCACAGGCTCCAGACGCGCAGGCTCAGAGGCCATGGCTCACGGGCCCAGCCGCTCCGCAGCATGTGGCATGTGGGATCTTCCCAGACCGGGGCACGAACCCATGTCCCCTGCATCGGCAGGCAGACTCTCAACCACTGAGCCACCAGGAAAGCCCTCATGTCAAATTTTTAGACTGATGTTTCTAAGCTCTGCACAGTTACCAGAAAATTGGTTAGAAACCACAAGGAGTCAAGCAGTTTTAGGAATATTGTGCGAATTTTTATCTGAATCCTGCCTGTGAAACGTCAACCGTTCAAACAAAGACAAGAATAATTGTTTAAGACATATTTTACAGAGAAAAACAAATTGGTATAGTGGGTATGAATCTCAGTGAATAAGTTCAGGGGTGCCAGAAATAAACTTTTCTTCTATAGTAAAATTTAATTTCTGTTTAGAAGGCCTGATTCCCCCTGCCCCTCCTAGACAGCAGGAAGTTCTCTTGTTAGTTGGAGACCCTGACCCTCACCCTGGGGTTGTGTTTAAATTCCAAGAGGTCAATGTCAAGCCAAGTTTTGGCAATGGAAGCATCTGGTCCTTGGTTGCAGTCCATGCATGCATAGCTGGGACATCCCCGACCCTGTCTCTTACTTCCATGCCACAAATGTGGACATTGTTACTATTCTGTGATTCTCTGCTGGGTTAGGCCATGGAAACCTACAGAAACCTACAGAGCTGTCCATACCCTGTAGACCTGGACTCTGCAGACACTACCTCTCTGTGACCTTTCAAACTCCTCAGGACTCTTACAGTTACAGGGCCCTTTTTGCCTCAGATTCCTCCTTTTTTACCATCTCCTTGGGATTCTGCTCAGGAAGAAGATGCAGAGACCCTCCTTCTGGAATTCATCAAACTCTTCTCACATCAACTTCCCTCTATCTCTCCCTACATATATCCCCAGCCTAGAAGAATCTTCTAGTAGGGAGCCCAGAACTGCCTAGAGGCTTGAAAGGGGGCAAGGGCAAGGAGGAGGGAAATCAATGTATGTTTCAAAAAATATATATATATATTGTTTGCTTTGTTGCTTTGAGGATTACAGACAAAAATACCATAACTTTGCATGCCACTCCCCTCCCCAAATAGTGGATAAAATCCTAAACAAAAGAATGTACTTAATTTCAAGTCATTTACCCTGATTCTTTCCTCTGACCCAAGCTGGAGCACTGGCCACCTCCTAGCCATCTCCTGTGTTAGCTTCCCTGTTTGTAGGGCCTACCCTATCAAGGAGATGCATTACAACATAGAACACCTGCATACTTATGCACCCAAGCCTCAACATGGTTGTGAAAGGAAGCACGTTTTCCTACCTTGGAAAACACTCAAAATAATGGCTTATGATTCTTAAATAACTGTAAGACAATCTTGACACTCATCTTAATTTAAGGAGAAGAATTTGGTCCAGCAAACATTTATGCTCACACAGATGCTGTGGTGCTCAATTCTCTGTATCATAATTTTGATAAGTGCCATGTACTAATACTAAATGCGTTTGTATATTGGAGGAAGGTGGGCACAGTGTTTGCTCCTCAACTGGAATATTAAGCTCCCAGAGGGCTTGGACCATGTTTTACATTCCATTTTTTATCCCATAACTGTTTTATTCTGTGTGCACAATATGGTGCTCTGTTTATAGAAGATGCCTCAAGAAATTCCTGCTAAAGAGGATGAATGAGTGAATACCACACACTATTAAAGCTACAATGATCTTGAAAATTCATCTAGCCTTTTCTGAAGCCTTCAGGCAGGTCACAGTCAAGCCAACTCAAATAAATGAGAACTTTTTTCTTTTCAACCTCCAGCAAAAAATTTTAAATCCATTTTCATAAAATAGTATTAACATGGCATTCAACAACTCTATCTAAAACTTCCTCACCATATCTAACGTGAATGTGACAGAGAGAAAACACAGGACTGGAGACGAAGTGGCCTGGAGTGGGGCTGGCTCTGCGGCTCACAGAGCCTCGTCCTTGGCTGCATCATTTACCCTCTAGGGATTGTACATGCTTCATCTGTAAAATCATAGGGGTTGGGCTTCCCTGGTGGCGCAGTGGTTGAGAGTCCTCCTGCCAATACAGGGTACACGGGTTCGAGCCCTGGTCTGGGAAGATCCCACATGCCGCGGAGCAACTGGGCCTGTGAGCCACAATTACTGAGCCAGCGCGTCTGGAGCCTGTGCTCTGCAACAAGAGAGGCCGCGATAGTAAGAGGCCCGTGAACCACGTTGAAGAGTGGCCCCTGCTTGCCACAACTACAGAAAGCCATCGCACAGAAACGAAGACCCAACACAGCCATAAATAATAAATAAATAAATTAAAATTTAAAAAAATCATAGGGGTTGACAAGAGGATCTGTAGGCTCACTTACAACTTTGAAATTCTATAAATCTTTATCACGTATATGCCAGGATATGAATAGTGAGGTTCTTTTAATAAGGCAACTTAACCATGTGGTATTTCTTCCTTTGCTTTGCTGCTTTAAAGAGATAGAATACATACATTTTCTCTTATCCTCCTGGGAGGACTTGAAGAATAATAGCCCCACCTGCCACCCTAGGATAGGAGAATTCGATCTGGGGCTGCTAGTGATTCCAGGGTCTATTTTCGAGGGGACCAAAAGTCCATTTTTAAAGAACAAGGGAAAAGATGTTCATAATGAGGGAGTACCTCTGATAAAAACTCAAAGAAAGAGGGGGGATTTCCTCCAGACTAAAAAGAAATCGGGGATATTGGGTAGGGGCCTTGTAGGAAGGGGTTGTTGAAGGAGTCTGTGAACCTCTCCTGAGGAAGTTGCCCAAGAATTTAAAGATAACTATGAGTTCACAGAAGCTAGTGGGAGCCAAGTCATTACCACAACTGCCCAGCCTTCAGTTAGACATGGACCTCCCTCACCTGCCCTCCTCTGTTGGTCCTCCTGGTGGTTGGCTAAAGAGAAGTACACTTTGTGGGCACCCAGCACCTCATGACCAAGCACCCATGGGTGCCAAATGTTCTGTTCAGCCTGGCCCCAAATGCCCCGCTCAGACATTCCCTACACAAGGCACCAGGACACAAGAAAGCCAGGACATCTAGTGGGAGGGAAGTAAAGAAACTGAGACCTCCTGAGCCCAGCATTGGGGTCTGTGGGACCTCCACAGCAGCAGATCCAGGTTCTGTGGAGCCCAAAACATATACAACTGGGGCACTCTTTTTGAGAAAAGGAATACAACATTACACATACAAAATTAGGTAAGAATGTGAATATTTATCTAGACTGAGATGGGCATAACAAATTACAAATTTTTTAAAGCTCACAAAACCCGAAAACACCACAAAGTCCAGGAAAATAACAAAATATGTTTTACTCCTTAATTACCTGACACACCTCTATTATAATTGTTTTCTACATTAATTAGTTGAATAATATTTGATTGCCTCTTCATAAGGATGATGTTATAACACTTTTTATAGGGAAAATAGAAAGATAAATCAGTCTTTTTAGTATGGTTGGTGAAAATATTTTTTTTGACAGCTGGGATGCAGGAAACATGAGTTCACAAATAAACATTGTGGCTGTTTTGTAGTCGTACTGTAGGTTTGTGCCAACAAGTACAGAAATCCTGATAGGTTCTAAGTTGTGCAATCCCCATCAAAAAAGAAAAAGACTGTATGTGTGGTGTGTTTATAATTGCATATAATGCATTATAAAAAATTTCTATAGGCAAGAATGTCCATTTTAACTAGGCATCAATGAGAACCTCATCCTCCACTTAAAATTTTACACATCACTTATACCCCAAAAAAGTGAAAGCAGGGTCTCTAAGAGATATTTGTACACCCATGTTCATAGCAGCATTATTCACAATAGCCAAAAGGTGGAGGGACCTCAAGTGTCTATCAAAAGATGAACGGACAAGAAAATGTGGTATATACATAAAATGGACTATTATTCAGCCTTAAATGGAAGGACATTCTGACATCGGCTACAATATGATCAATCTTGAAGATATTATGTTAAGTGAAATAAGCCAGTCACAAGAGGACAAGTATTATATGATTCTACTTATATGAGGTACCTAGAGTAGTCAAGTTCAGAGACAGAAAGAATGGTGGTTTCCTGGGAATGGTGGAAGGGGGAATGTGGAGTTATTGTTTAATGGGTACAACATTTTAGTTTCGCGTGATGAAAAGTTTTGTGGATGGGTGGTGGTAATAGCAGCACAATGTGAATGTACTTAATGCCAGTGAACTGGACACTTAAAAATGGTTAACATGGTAAATTTTGTTTTGTCTAATTAACCACAATTTAAAAAAATAAAAAAAATTTTATACATCAGATGATTAAAAGAATTTTCCAGAGTAGCTTCTGGCTCTGTGCATTTCAAACATGGTTCTGCTCTACTGTTCACATACTTCCAACATTGGAAGCTGTAGGAGTACAAGTTCATATCACTATGTGACCTCTGGCTCTGCACCTTCATGTCATGATGCCACCGTGGGCAGCAGGAGCATTTCTGGAAGCCATTCCTACTCCCGATGGCTAGGAATAACTTACTACACACAGAAGTGATTGTGACCCTCATAACTATGTCCCACTGAATGCAAACTAAAGGCATCCTTATCTCAACTTCCTCTTATTTGGATCCCAGAGATGCCTCATTTGTTCCTCCACCATCCAACACAAGGGGAAGTGTAACACAAGGGAAGTCGAACTGGAAAGAAACAGTGATCTGAACTGCATGCAAATGAGGGGCCACGAAGGGTGAGCTTGACTGGCTTCTCAGTAAATCCACCCCAGAATTCCCATTTCACTTAAAATCCTTTCTAGATCGGTATCATTCCCACTTGCTTTGTTCTTACATGATATGTGAACTGCCAGGTCAAAATTCTTTGCACAGTAATCCTTTTGAATAGACATTTTATATCACTTTTTATATTCTCTTCAAATCTACCTAGTCTTTTTAACTTGTCTTTGCAGGTATTGTTTTTCAAATAGTTTATCATGCCTGCATCTGTGTGATCTATTAGAGATTGTGAACTACTTGAAAACAAGAAATAGTTCTATCATGAAACTCAGTAGAATACTACAGGTAATCACATGCTTGATAAATGTATTTAGACAAGGTAATGCATTTGTGTGTGTGTGTGTGTGTGTGTGTGTGTGTGTGTGTGTGTGTGTGGAGGAGGGTCTTCTCTGAAAGGTTACCAAATTGTCTTTATCGACCTTTGGTTGTGGAATCCAAAGGTAAACACAGAACCCTGCCCAGGGTTTTTTAATTTTACTTTATTTGTGTGTGTGTGTGTGTGTGAGTGTGTGTGTGTGTGTTTACTACAAAATCTATGTTCATCTGCATGAGACAGGAATTAAGTTCAACTGTGAGTAGCAGAGACCTGAAAAAAAGAGTGGTTTAACTAATATTTATTTCTTTCTCATGTAATGGAAATCCAAAGGTGAGCAGTCCAGGGCTGGTGTGTGAACTCCCTTTTGTCACCAGAAGCCCAGGCTCCCTTCAACTCTCTGTTCTGATGGTGCTATCCCTTATCCTCATACTTACAAGATGGCTGCTAGAGCACTAGCCCGTTATAGGCCATCCTATCTGCATTCCTAGGACAAAGAAAACTAAAGGAGGTGGGAAGGTAAAAAAAAAATGTTCTTAGGGTCCTATCACTTTTCTAAGAAATGTTCTTGGAAGTTCTGCTACGTAACTTCTGCCTATATCTTATTGGCCACCCCTAGCTGTAAGGAGTGAGATGGGGAGAAATTTAGAAACATGTTCTTTTGCTGAATATGTGTCTACTCAAAATGAAAACTGGGATTCTAATGCCACAGAGATGGATGGATATTGGATGGATATCCAATGGATGGCTGGATGCATGAATATGGGTAAATTACCACTAGCTCTGCCATAATTCCTCAGGCTGCCCTGATCTGAAGCAAACTGTGAAGAGAAGCATGGGCTGCTCCTTGCCTTTCCTCTCCACCTCTCACCCCCACTTAGGAAGCAACACTCTCCTACTTAAGAGAAAAAAACAGAAACTCATTCACATTTAGGGGATAATGATGAGAACTTTTAAATGCTGCTTTCCCCAAGAATTTGTTTTAGCAAGGAGCAAAGCCTTGAATTAGAGAAATAGCATCATCATCATACATATTCAGGTTTCAATAAGTAAGATATGGATGACTGAGTTTGGGAAAGAGTAACTGCGTTTGGATTCCCTTTTCTCTAAAAATCAGATCACACAAGACGATGTTCCTATTTTAACTTCAGGGTATCTCTGAGTACTAATGATAAATGTGTCACCTACCATGAGTCCTAATGTTTTTTTTGTTTTTTATTTGCCCATAGCTCATCATTCCCTTGATCATAACTATGTAGTATATACACATTTTCTCCCTGAAATGGGTGAAAGTCTTTTTAACACTAATACTAATTGGGCTCTAGTGCTGTGGTTTTTACTGGATATTTATCATTTAAATAGCAGTCAAGGCAGGGGGTCGGGGGGAGCGCCTGGCAAAGTGCTTTTCATTTTGTGTTTGGTTATCGCTAGCAGGCCCACTTCAGCACGCACTTAGGCAATACGTGAGAGATGGTGGGAGACCAGCTCTTTGATTCCACCAAGTCTGTCAAGTGGGCATTAAGCAGAAAATGAGGTTTAGTTTCTCATGCTGCAGTAAAACATATGCTTTAAAAAGGAATACAATTGCCTTTGAGTTACTGTTGCTTTATTTTGAGTACTATGGGGTCTTCAGGCAAATATTTCTGCAAACAGCTTTCAGAAAGGATTGTGATAGCTGGCATTTGTAGAGCATGTTCTGGTTTATAAAGCATTTTCACATTTATTGTCAGTGCCCAACTTTGCTCTGCTCTCAGCTGCTAGCAAATGGGATCTCAGTTTCACAGCTTTGAGATGGCCTCTGGGGTGTAGATTTTGATCTTCTTTGCCTCTAGAACGGATACCAGTGGTTTTAACAATGGCCTAAATCAGAGGTTCCAGAAGCAAGAGCAAACTGACCATTTCTTGATTTTTTTTCTACCCCTAGCTAATGCTATTCCCTTTGAAGCAAATTGTTCCCTACCAGGCAGTTGTTCCCCAGTCAGAGAGGTGATGATGATTACAAAGGAGAGGGATGTTGGAGGGTCAGGATAATTCCTTTTCACCCCATTTTATGCTTTCCGCTGTTCTCATTCCAAGGTGGCCTGACTCAAGACCACGGTAGGCTGACAAATACACGGATGTTTCTTTGGACCATCAATAAATCAATCACTGAACCTCAGAGTTGACAGAAAACGTAAAAGATCTGAAGACCAACCAGCCAGATCTGTATTAGCCACCTTGGAAAGGGACAATTTTCATCTCTTAGAAGGAGCAATAGGATCAGGAGTGGGAGTTCCCAAGGGAAACAAGCAAACAGGGTCACAGATAACAAGCCTTTATTCCATCCCACATTCTATCCCAGCTTCTGAATATTTAAACTCTCTGGCTATAAAAATGCTCAAGTATCTCTCCCATCTTAAATATATATTCAAGTATCTCCCATCTCAAAAAAAAAAAAAAAAAGTCCCTTAGATTCTAGTGACTGGAGCTAATGCTAATGAATGGAGCTAATTGGATGGTTTTCTCATGCAAAAATCTCCACCCAGGGTTCCACACTCATCACTACTTCCTCACCTCTCATCCAGTGCTCAGCCTATTGAAACCTGGCTTGTTCGCATCACTACTCTCATCCTCATCTCCAATTACTTCCTGTCAACAAATCCAATGCCCATTTTTCAGTCTTCTTATTGCAAGACAGCAGCATTTGGTGAGTTGACATGTTTTACTCTTTTGGTTGTTATGACACTGGACTCTCCCAACCTCCTCAGACCTCCCTATGGCTTGTTCCGACACCTTCCCAAGCACCCTTCCTGGGATCCCACCCTCCATTTCTTTCTCTCCACACTTACCTGAGTTAGCTCATTCATTCCCTTGCTTTCAATTACTACCTATATGCTGATACTTCTTTAATCTGAACCTACTACCCACATGACTCCTCCAGCCTCAGACTCAGATATGATTTTTCTAAAAGAACGCTGCCAATGAGTTGCCCTAAGACTAAACGTATCAAATCCCTTTAAACCACTGTCCTCTCTACCCCCTTTTCATATGATGGTCCTGCCATCCTCACATTCACCCAAGCTTCCTCTTTGCTCTTCACTGGCCCTACATCTAATCTTCCACATATATCTTGACCCATCTCTTCTTTCTATTCCTGCTATTATAGCTTTAATTCATAACTCTGTCACCTGTTGCTTGAACAACTGCCACATCTCCTAACTGATATGCACACTTGCATATTCTCCTGCCAGAGTGGTGTGTTTGAGATGAAAACCTAAGCAACAGGAAAAATCCAAGAGCCTTACTGTGGCACAGATTCTTAGAGTTTATCCAACTAGAGGATAAATCGGCCCCAAAAGAGGCAGATCCTGAGAAGGCAGGATCCTTCTCCAAATTCACCTGATCCTCCAGCAAAATAGAGCTGCTGGGAGCACCCAGGACTCACTACAGTCTACGTTTATATGCTGAACCCTCTGCCTGCAAGGCCTTGTCTGCCTCTTTCTCCTTCCCTCTCTTCTTCATCTACTTAAATAGTACTCAGCTATAAAACTCATTGGCGGTAACCTCCCCAGGAAGCCATCCCTGACATCCAGGTGTAGGTTACTCACCCTTCCTTGGTCCCCTGCATAGTTCTACCCCAGAACTTAACTCCTTTTTTAAAATTATCTATCCACACAGGTAAGTTTACTATGTAATAAAGTTTCAGGGATCTTGCTCACATAGACCCTTTCCAAGGCCTCTTCCTAAGTGTGTATTCATAACTTCCAATTCTTTTTCATAACAAGGGCCCCCAAATTTACATAAGCTTCACAAAATCAGGATCTGCCTCTTTTGGGGCCGATTTATCCTCTAGTTGGTGAATTCTGTACGAGCAGAGCCTGTCTTATTTAACTTTGTATCAACAGCACACATTGGGCATTTAGTAGTTAGTTGTTGAATGAATGAATGACCCAGAAATCCAAGGCAAGATTGAGAAGGGAGGGAGAGGCAAGCTGAAGCGAGACATGGAAGGTAAAGTTCAGAACAAGGAGCACCCTGGTCCCCTGAGAACAGCCAGGAGAGGACATTAGCCAGGACACCAGGGTCAGAGCAAGGCCATGAATCAGACCTCACACAGGGAGCAAGGGTCAGAAGCCAGGCAGACACATACAGGCCTGGAATGCATAAACGCCGGTGAGCAGAGCAGAGCAGAAGGTCCAAGTCCAGAACAACGGGCAGGAAACAGAGGAGCGAGACAAGCTAGCAGGAAGACGGAAGCCAAACAGCGATGACAAGCAAGTACTTCTTACACAGGTCTTCTATGGTTCCACAGCTACAGAAGCCCTCCCAAAAGGGCAGCCCAGGGCAGGTGGCAGGAGTTCAGAGCATCCAGCCAAGTGATGGGGCATGAAGAGGACAGAGGGACCCAGCAGCCCTGGCACACAGATTCTGACTGCCAATGTTTTTCTCACTTGGATTGGTGTTCAGGGGATATCTATTTCCAACCCTGAGCATCTACTGAAGACGAAATGATGAAAATGCTGCTGAGTTCACAAAGCTCTCTTAAAAAAAAAAAAAAAGGAATGAAAAATCTGTATCCATCCCATTTTTTTTTGAGTTATTTCTTTAAAGATTTGCTTTCAATGATGTGACAATGAATGGTTATGCTGTAGTATGAAATCAGGACAGCAGTTATGTAAAGGAGGTAAAAATGGCTTCATTAAAATGCATGGAAGGAGAAGCAATGGATTATAGTATGGATCACGCTAGAGATGAGCAGATTACTAAACACCAGGCCCACAAGGGAGACAGATTAATGAAAAATAAATAAAGGGGCTTCAGAAAAACAGCATGAAGCTGAACACTGATCTCCTGCTTATCAGAATATAAGCCCAAATGTGTGTGGAAAATCACTTCTTTTCATTTGGAATGTTCATTTGAAAGTTAATGTTATTTGCTTCTTTCTCTATTTCTCCATTTTATTTGTTTATCTTTTGGATAATTAAAGATAATTTTTAAAACTAGGAAACATCAACAGAGCGGAATATCTAATGCAGGTTGCTCACCCTCGAAAAACGGCATGGGGATAGTACAATTTTCTTAATAGTATAGATAATCACTGAAAATTATAAATTAAAAAATTGATCCTTCTTGTCATGACTTTACTGTGTGTTTTGCCTGAAAAACTTCGTGGATGTTACTTTGAAGGGGAAATACCTTAAGGTATTGGGAGAAGAATGGAGTTGGGAGTCAGATGACCCAGGGTTCAAAAGGCAACAATAACATTTATATTGTGTGATTAGGACAAATCACCAAGTCTCTTTCAGCCTCAATTTTTGGCAGGAAAAAAAATGATACCTGCCTTATTTCACTCAGTGTTCTCAGTGTATCTCAAGGGGTACATTATAAGAGAAAAATTGTAAAAAGCTGTACAATCATAAATTGTCAATTACATAAGCAAACTCCATTGGGTTTCAGCTGGATTTGGGTTGGAACATAATCACTCTAATGGATGAATAAGAAAGCATGCAGCAATCACCTGAAAATCGCACCACTATTTATAATGTGGATACTGACAGTGAAAGACAGGTAGCAGCTATTTTTAAGAATGGTATTAGTTTCTGATATTTACTTAATCATTTTAAAATTAGGCTTATAATTTCTACAATGTATAAGGTTAAACAAGTCACCTCTTTTGAATGCAGTAAACTGCAGTATTTATGATAATTATATGTACTTCTGAACATTTATATGCTTAATTAGAAGCTTTAAAGTTTTAAGGCAAGTAAAAATAGCTGAACTTATCTATGTTAGAACACAGAGAAAATGGTGAATATGTCTATTGGGATCCAAGTGGAGATGTGGGGTAGTCAGTTGCTTATATAAGTCAAGAGAGCTCAGGAAGAAGATGGGGCTAGGGATATATATATTTCAGAGTCATCAGCCAATAGATGGTTTTGAGTCATGGAAATGAGAGTGACTATAGCTAGACAAGGGATTTAAGGCCTGAGCTGTGGGAACCACTAATGTTTCAAGGCTGTGGAGAAGAGAATGATCCAGTAAAGGAGACTGAAGGAGATCAGCCCCTGAGGTAGGAGGAAAAGTGTTCTGAAAGAAAAATGAGGAAAATAGTTCATGGAAGAGGTAATGTCAATTGTGTCAAATACTGCTGAGAAGTCAAGTAAGATATGGAGGAAAAATTGGCCAATGAATCTAGCCACCTGGAGTGGCCTTGACAAGAACAACTTCAGTAGATTGGAAAGCAACTGAAAGTGGGAATGGGGAGAGATGTTGACCTTATATTACCTTCCCCTTGGTCCTTTGATTATCTTTTTAACCTGAGCTCATGCATTTAATAAGTGGGGAGAACACAAGAGAGAGGGGGAGACCCTGAAATTAAATTTGGCCCTATTAGGACCAACAAACCCTATCTTTGTTTACAAAGTGTCTCTGTAAAATTAAAAAATCCATTACAGTGGAATCAATTCCCCAAAGAGAATGGACCCCAATAGGCTACATAATTACAGTCTCTACATTTTCTGCACCAAAAGTTCCACAAAGTTTTTTTTTTTAATTAACTAATTTATTTATTTATTTTTGGCTGCGTTGGGTCTTCATTGTGGTGTGCAGGCTTCTCATTGCAGTGGCTTCTCTTGTTGCGGAACATGGGCTCTAGGTGTGTGGGCTTCAGTAGTTGTGGCATGCAGGCTCAGTAGTTGTGGCTTGCGGGCTCTAGAGTACAGGCTCAGTAGTTGTTGTGGCACACGGGCTTAGTTGCTCCGTGGCATGTGGGATCTTCCCAGACCAGGGCTCAAACCTGTGTCCCCTGCATTGGCAGGCGGATTCTTAACCACTGTGCCACCAGGGAAGCCCAAAGTTGTTTTTTTGTTTGTTTGTTTGTTTTGAGTTGTGAACTTAATCACAAAACTTTACATTTATACATGTATTGAAAATAGCAAAGTTACTTAAAAATCATAGATGTTCTGTCTACATGGAGCTCATCCTCTTGACTTTAGGCAGAATTACATCTGAACCTTTGTGAATATTTAAGAGTTAATCTTGGTTTTTTACCCAACAGTATTTAACCTAACACCTACTGTGTGTAAAGTAATATACTGAGCATTGATCTTTTTCAGGCTCTCCTCAGTCACTGATCACACTGCATCATCAGAAAGCTCTAACTCAGATCTCCTAGAGAGATCTTGGTGCAGGACATTTTCATGACTTTGGGCTCTTTTGGTGAACCTAAAAATAAAGCACTAAAGGCACACTTTATTGTATTACTATGAAATGTGTCAAAATGAAATGCTACCTCCATCCTCAAGACTTATCCCATCTTTCGTCCTACCCTTTGCATCAAAATGCAATGCTTGGGTTTGCCCATATTCTCTTCCGCCGTGCTCCCCAGTGTGATGGGAGTGACAATAGCAGTTCACCATCTGTATGACATGATGGTCTTTTAAAACACCATCCATCTATCCTCGGGATGAAACCATTACCATTCCTGTAATTTGTCTCCATTAGTCCTTTTCCCCAGCCCAACAGCCAGTTTCTCCTCTCTTGTCAGATCCAATGGGCTACAGAATTCTAGGAAAAGTCTGGCCCAGTTTCTCAATGATTTGATTATTCTACAGTTCTTACAAGTTCTCCTACAAAATTCCAAGATGCTGCTTTATAAAATTATTATTGGATTGTCCAAAAAGTTCATTTGGGTTTTTCTGTAAAATCCCGAATGAACTTTTTGTCAACCCAATAGTATTCCCCTTAAAAACAGCACTGCCCTAGAAGAATACTGCCTTTCAAGACATCCTTCTCAGCAAACATATTTATTCCATTTATAGTTAGAAATTTCATGTTCATTTTCCTCTTCAGTGAACTACTTTCCAGAATTTCCTTTCCTCTTCCCTATAATTAGTGCCACATACCACTGATAAAGGACCTACATTATCAGAAAGAAAAAAGCCATAGGAGCATATTGCATAATCTCAAAACATTCCAGCACATGAGTTTACAATATTCAAATAAGAAGTTGCTTCCCACACAAGAAAGTAAGAAACAAATATATTGGAAAACTTGCTTTCTTTATAGACATTCATCTATTCAACAGTTATTTAAGAAGCAAGCATTAGAGGCAAGATCTGGGGCCCCTGGTAAATACAAAGATGACTGACACAAATCCTGCCCTGGAGGAACTTACAGTCTAGAGAGGAGAAAGTAGGGCAAATCTTGTTAACATGCCTGGAGTACAGATTAGGGAGAGAGTCTTTCTAAACAGGAACCTAAAGGAAGGCAGTGAGGAAGAGGTATGTGACGACCTTTGAAAGTTAGGTAGCATTTGGAGTGAGGTTTAGAGAGCTAGAATGAAGGGAGGAATCTTCCAGAGTAGGGACCTGTGTGAACACAGAACAGCATCTGGGAGGCCATGAGTCAGCACAGGGAACCAGGGATAGAACGCTCAGGACTGGGCAGGAAGGGGAGCGGGAGACGATGAAGTCGGAAAGACCAGTTAGAGCCAGGCCTTGCTATGCTGAGAAGGCCAGGTGGAAGGCTATGGGCTCCATTGCTTAGGCAGTGAGAATCCTCCAGGGGGTTCTGGAGCAGAAGAAAAGATGAGAGCGTTAATGTATAGGATGGATTGGAATGAGAACACCCCGGAAAAGGGAGGCCAGTTACAGGGTTTCTGTAATCATAGGCTGGGCCTTGATGAAATCATAGGATAGCAAGGCTGCAGAATTAGACAGAAGGAAAAAGATTTCAAGATATTTCATAGGTAGAATTGATAGAGTCTGGCATCTGATGGCATGTGGAAGGGGTGGAGTAGGGAGGGGTCAGAGTTAACATTGAGGGTTTGAGACTGGCTGAAATGAGGACTACAGATGGAGGGAAGATTTGGGAAGGACCATATGTTGAAGACAGGCTACAGAAGATGCCTGGTGACTGACGGAGAAATAAAATAGTTTTTTAAGAAAGAAGCCAGAGCTGGAGGTACAAACAAATGTGGAAACCATCTGCACAGACGTGACAACCAAAGTCACGACTTTGAATGAGATGTTTAATTGAGAAAGAGTCACAATTACTGTCTATACATCACAAAGTCAAATGCTAATTATCCACTTAGTTTGATGAATGTAGACAGTCAATATCAGATCATTATAGCCTAGATACTTTGCAGACTGAATGACCCAGTTTTGCAGCCCTCATCAATCAAATTAAACAAATCACTGTCAAATCTGCCCCTGGCTTTGTGCTGCGTCAATACAGGCAGTGGGTTCACACTCAAATTGAAATTGAAAACCTGATTCAAGGCCCTGAGCTACCAGTGTCAGATCTCCTCATCTCCAGTCAACTCAACCGTCACCTGGCCATGACCCATAACACCAGGTCCCATTGTACAGTTCACAGAGAACTTCCTGAACAGTGTCTCCTTTAAGTGGCAGTTCCACACAATAGATAGGTTTTTCACCATTTTATAGATGCAGAAACCTGAGGCTCAAAGAAGTAATTTGTCTAGGGTCCTATGGCCAGTACCAGCTGGAGGTAGAACTAGCAACCAAGGTTTCAGATTCTAAGTAAATGGCAGCGAGGTTTCCATTTGGTGTTTCTTTGTTTTACTAAACTACACTGCCTAACCTTTTTTTAAAAAAAAAATGAATATTATGCTCATTACTAATTAACACCGCTGAATGGAACAGGAGGTTATCTGTGCTCATTGTCTACTTCTTCTCCCTTATGGCCACTTCTGTATTATCTCACTGGAATTGATTGGGTGAATGAAATGTATGCGCATGCACACACACACACAACCACCCACCCTCCCCCCCCCCCACACACACCTTCCTCATTAATCTCAATCTAGTTGGCCAACTTAGAAGGAGAGCTATATCTCAAATGACACATTGGCAAAACCATAGGCCCTATTTCTTAGTGTACCTTTCATGGTTCTTTGGCTTCAGGCAACCAATACCAGCAACCACATTGCACAAAATAAATCTGTAATTTGATGTAACTTTCACATCCTTCAGAACATAACTTTTAAGCCAAGCATCATATTCAATTCAAAACTTCAAAATGAAGGTCACTACATTATATGAGAAAAGATCAGTCTGAATGAGAATCAAGGGGTATTTTCCAGGTAAGAGGATGAGAAGAACAAGAGAGTGGTGAAAATCACTTTCTACCTTGCTCTATGGTTACATAGACTTGCAGTATTTCTCCAAACTCTGCTAGATCCTAACATGTGAGGTTCATTATATGAGACTTAGGAAAAAATTTTCAAAACCAATCAGAGAAAAGCATCCTGATATACCTTCACTTCAGCACTTTCTGTCCTTCCACCAAGAGTGAAAAAGGAGAACAATTGGACATTTTTTAATTGTCACAGGGAGGCTCAGTGAGACAGGCACTGAGCCCCAAATGTTTCTGGGAAATGACTGAGGAAATAGTCTCCCTCCCCTTAACCATTTGTATCCACTTATTGTCATTGGGATTGAAGAGTTCCCTGAGGAAAAAAAGACTTGAACCATCATCCTATTGGAACTCAGAGATAAACCGCCATGTCTGATGGGTGGGTGGCCCTCATGCAAGTCAGAATACAAAGAGGAGCAATGGTGCTTCTGAGGGAATATTTCAGCCACAGCATAAAGTCAACATCCTACAATCCAAACTGTTTTATATTTCCACGCAGAAATGTCAGAGTTGGTGACAAGTACAGGTGAGAAATCTTAGACTTTTCATTTACATAGAGGGCATAAAAACACCTGGACTCAGAGGACATGGGGAAAGAGGTTTTCCCTGAAGAGAAGTGTACTATGCAACCTTTGCATCTGGAAAGTTGGGAAGGGTGGGGGACATATACTTGAGGAGAGCAATTGAAGAACACGTGAGCTGGTGTCTGACTCTCACTTAAAACTTAAAATGAGCTGACAAATGAGTCAAAGAATAAGTGCATGGGGCAGCCTACACTCTCAGAGTCTGTCAAGGGTGCAAATGGACGTGTATTTCCCATGGGCAGAAGTGGGTCACGTAACAAAGAATGAACATGGGGTCAGCTTCTGTCCAGTGAGACTTCCTAGAGGGGCAGTGAGGCCCTAGTGGTGAGAAGCTAAGGACATTGCAATATGTCTGGGGGCTGCAGAAGGAGGAGGCAATCGGCCATAATGGAGATGCCTCCCCCTGGGTCAAGCGAGCTTCAGATGAAAGGCCCGCGGTGATGGGGTTCTCCAAAGAACCAAAGCTTAACTTAAACAGCTGCCCAGCCCACAGACCGCAAATCCAACCCACAAGACAGTTTCAGTCACGTGAGAACTTTTCTGTGCCCCAATTAACAACTCTTGCTCTTCCCCTACTGTATTCAAGCCCTGGAAGAGCAGAAACAGATTCTAGCAAAGAGGTGGCAAGGACCCCAGCTCCCCACCTCTGCAGGCTTAACTGGGGAAGCGAGAAGATTTGACTTCAAATCAAGCTTGGAGTGTTTGTTATTTTATGAGCTGGCCTTTTTGAATAAAGATTGTATTTGGTAACCAAAAAATTTTTTTCCAATGGTTGTGAGAGACAAAATAAAGTTGCTGTATGATCACACCTCATGAGTCTTGCTCGGTCACCGTATCAGTTACACACGCTTTTCCTCCCACTTAGCCGTTTGCATCCAGTGACTTATTTGGGATCTGAGGAGCTTCCTTACAGGGCAAAAACCTAGAAACAAACTGGCTATCAGACATATACAGCCGTGTTCGATGGGCTGGGGTGGATGACAGTCAGATGACAAGGGGGGTGAGTTAGGCTGTCATCCAGATATTAGTTGAGGTTACCTTGTCCTCTGAGAATTACATAAAATGGGCTGACACCCTCCCTCCCTATGGTTAATAGAAATTCAGGCTCCATGACTCCCCAGAGGCTCTCCCTCTGATTTCTCCTTTCCATAGTAAAAGTTCTCTTGTCTCTCCCCAGCCAGTCCCAGGGCTGCTCCATTTGCTCTGCGTTCTAGTTCTTAGATCAGTAACACAGGCTCTTCCCCTTGATTTTCCCAGAAACACCACTGGCACAAGGCCTCGCCTCAGGCAATTACTTTTCAGCACAGAGCAAGCAGCGTAAAAGGAAACACAAAACATCCCCGCCTTTGAACATCCTTTGGCCACTGGTGATGTCTAACGCGTGCCGTTCTCAGAGACCCATGGCCTCCACACCCATGGCCTCCACGCTGCAGTTTAATCCCGTGCGGCTCCTGTTCCCTTCTTCTCCTTTCTCGGCTCTTCTCCCCAGAAAATTCTTGTTTATTTTTTACGCTGATAGGTTTAGCTATCTCTCTGTTTCAATTCCTCCTTCCAGATCATACCCCGCGGGCCTCATCTTTGCTTAAATAAAAGGCTATTTACTCCAGAGAGAAATTATGCTACTTACTTACAGGCTGAAGCTGCTGCAGCCACTTGTGGTTTTAAATAGTAATTGCTTTACCTGTGCTCTAAGACCAGCAACAGGGCTTGAATTTGGAGGGACAGGTGATTATGGTTATAGGTGGTGGCAGGTTCAAGAACTCATTGCCACTCAAGGAGACTGACAGCATGTGTTTATCCTGAGGAGAAAAGGGTTCTGTGTGTTAATTGAAAATATTAAAAAATTCTGAAACTCTTTCAGGACTTTCCTGGTGGCACAGTGGTTAAGAATCCACCTGCCAATGCAGGGGTCACGGGTTCGATCCCTGGTCCGGGAAGATCCCACATGCTATGGAGCAACAAAGCCTGTGCACCACAACTGGTGAGCCTGCACTCTAGAGCCTGTGAGCCACAACTACTGAAGCCCATGTGCCTCAAGCCCAAGCTCTGCAACAAGAGAAGCCACCGCAATGAGAAGGCTGTGCATCAAAGAGTAGCTCCCACTCGCCGCAACTAGAGAAAGCCCGTGCACAGAAACGAAGACCCGAGGCAGCCAAAAATAAATAAATAAATTCTGAAACTCTTTTGGCTCTGGTGAACTCATTATGGGTACATTTCACTGTTCCTGCTTTCCCACCCCTGTACCTCACTCCATCCCTAACCCTGCCAACACACACACACAAAGAAAAAGGAGCATTCTGTTCATTTGGTGGCTATCAGACGTGGTGGCCATCGGGGTCCCGACCTTGAGGCACAGTGGAGAGATTCCTGATTCTTCATGCTGGGGGCAGTGGGTTTCCAGCTTTACCAGAGTCTGTGCATATTATAGGGCCTGGCTGCTGTCAAGTCCTGGCACTACCATCTGCAGCTGAATGAACTTTATCAGCAATCACAGAGAACTCAAGCAACCTGGCCATACCCCTCCCAGCTGAGCACAAAAAATAAAAAAGAAAGATCCTCCCATCCTCACAAAAACAATAATGAGGATTTTAGGCCTTAGGGGGCAGCGGGTTTGCTCCCCTGTGAAAATGACATTAGGCGTGGGGCTCTCCATCTTCCCTAGCAGCACCTGACAGCGCTGACAGGAGAAGAGCAGTAGGCTGGGATCAGCAACTCTGTGCAAATGATGGGACATAAATCTGTAAATCCAGGCTCGGCAAACAGCAGCGTGGAATAATTGTGGACATATGTAAGCACCCCTCGGAGGGGCTCTATAAATGACTGGGCTTCTTTGAGTCAAATGGGGGTTTGCTTGCTGCTATTGACATTTGGGGTTTAATATGATGTGACTGCATTTGCAATCAGCAGCTGCGAAATCCTGAGACACTTGGATTACATGCTATAAACAGCTTTTGTCTCTAAGTCTAGGAAATTCACAGAGATACAAGGCTGCACCACTGTAGAATTATTCTGTGACTTTGATCCAATGTCACTAGAGAAATTTCCACACAAAATATTAGAAGAATAGGTAGTAATATCTGAACACCACCTATAAATATTAAGTGCTTCACCTACCTTATCTCATTAAATCCCTACCATGGCCCTGAGAGGCAGGTGTGATTATCCCCATGTTAGAGATGCCAAAAGAGGCTCGGAGATTTTAAATAATTTAAGGTCAGACAACTAATTAACATCAAAACTGCTTAATCAAAGATGTGAAAATAAACACCAAACTAGGGCACCTGAAAGATTCTAGAATATACTTCTGATACTCTATTTTAGGTCAGGGTTTCTAGAAGCAGAATTAGAGACAAGGATTCAAGTGCAAGTGATTTATCCAGGAAGACCTCCCAGAGGCCACTGATACAGAAGCAGGACTGGGAAAGGCAGGAAATCAAGCAAAGGTGTGATCTTAGGTAGACACTCCCGGAGTGACTTCACCAGATCCCACAGGGGAGCTCTGGAATGTTAGCTCCACCCGACAGTCATCCAACCAGAGGTACTGCCACATCTGTCAGTCAGGGCCATCACCTGAGAAAAAAAAGCCACAGTCCTGACCGCTGAAAGCAAATCATACCAAACCCACTGGCACACACAAACAGTAAGGAGAGATCTGAGGAATCAGGCCACAGCACTGACTTTATCTGCTCCACCCATTCAACAGCAGAGCTGACTCAACCAGCTGCAAAGCCTTGAGAGTCATCTCCAGTGAGAGCAGCGTTAGAGGGAGTGCTTCCATGATTTAGGCCTTCAGACTGACTGTGTATACCCAGGAGGAGTAGAAAGACTTTCGTCAGCTTTTTTGTTTATTGAAACTTGTCTGTGATTTGGGAGCCCAGCGTTTTCAGGTTTCCATAAGGGCGTTCAGTCAAGGAGGCAGC
Source organism: Mesoplodon mirus (assembly GCF_964341445.2). Lineage (NCBI taxonomy): Eukaryota > Metazoa > Chordata > Mammalia > Artiodactyla > Ziphiidae > Mesoplodon > Mesoplodon mirus. Next base: position 79,036,538 of record NC_138980.1, read on the forward strand.
TTGATGTGGCCAAGGACTTCTGGCTTTGCCCAAAAATGAGGTGTGCTTCCCTTCACATGCCCCACAGTCTGGCCCTGTGACCCTGGGCAAATCACTCAACTATGTGAGCCTCTCTTCCCTTAGAGGGAAAAGGAAGAAAATGATCCATCCCAGAGTTTGCTGGAATAACCAAATGAGCTGATGCCTATAAAAGTGCTTTGTAGATGGTCAGCATGATATAAACATTAGTTTAGGAGTAATAGGTTGTAGTTGGATTAAACAGAGAGAATCATATCTCCATTCAAATGGGCTACATGTAGGTAGACATGACCATGGTTAGATTAATTTCAGAGATTTGGAGTTTTCTTTTATTCACAAACAGCTTGACTCTGCCTACTTCCTAACATTTCTATCCAAGCCATCATCCCTCTAGAGATTAGATGGATTTGGAAAGAGAGCAGCCTTGAGCTTCAGGAAATCCCAGCTCACAGTGACACAAACCAGCTAGTCCCTCAGAAGACCTGAGCCTCACTGTATGCTCTGTCCTGGAGGGGCCTGCACCTCAGACTTTCACACATCCTGTGGCCTTATTTCTCCCTATCAATATGCACTGACCTCTCCAGCACCCCCAAGAGAATACGACATGACAAACACTCTCACCTGAAGGTGCAAATGACATAATGGCATAAACATCCCCCCACACACACACCACTGGGCACAGCCTTAACCCAAAGTAATAGCTCTCAAATGTCCATGAAAAGCTGGTTGCAGGGTGTGGGGTGGAGATTTGAGCAGTAGTCTGAAAACCACACCAGACACGTGATTTGGTGAAATAAAGCTAGCATTGTTTATAGAATGTTTCTCTTGAGAGTGACTTCCAAGCATAACGCACAAGGGGCTTCGATTATCAAAGAATGTTTCTTTCTCAACTATCTTCTGGACAACCAAATAAAGCAAGAATACACTTTGGGATCAGAACAACCTAAGTTTTACCCCTGGCTTCAGCATGTACCAGCTATGTGACCTTCAGCATCATCCGAATCTCAGCTTTCCCACCTGTGAAATGAGACCAAGAGGACCTCCCCTCATCAGGTATTATAAGAATAAAATGCATGCAAACTGTTTAGCACAGATCCTACTACACAGCAGACATTGAACAAATGTTATCAATAAAATCAGTAATAATATATAAAGGGCCTAGCCCAGAGCCTATGACATAATAAACTATTTATTATTGTTACTATTATTATTATTATTCTCCTCACAGAGCATTTCAGTGGTTTGCAGTTGGTAGGCTTGCAGTAAATGTTTGTCAATTTAATGAATACACAAACAGTTGCAGCCAACAAACTTCTTGGCCCACAGAAGAAAGAGAACTCTTCTGAATTCCATGCCTGAAGAATATCTTACCTCCTCAACATCTTAAAGGTAACACCTGTGCATAGCCCAGGCCAGGTTTCATTTGCCATGCTGTCATCATGGCAGTTTCTCCCCTGTCAGCCCAGGAGGAGAGCAGGCGGTGGCACCCACTGCCTTCCCAGACAAGAGGCTAGACATGAGGCCAGCAGCAGCAACAGGGCTGTGAGTTACCAACTGTTTCTGTGTAGAATTGGGGCATAAGTATTGTGACCATGGGGTTGTGTTAATTTACCTGCTCCAAAGCCAAGCGTCAGAGTGGGAACCTCACAGATATTCATGTTTGTTTCTAAGATGACATCTACTTTGACTTTGCACAAATTGTGGAGCCATTAGGTATCCACCTCTTCATGTCAATGAAGAAAGTGCAGAAATATATGATACCACCAGTATCCAATGAGATATTCTCACCCTCTCTTTACCATGATCTCCACCATTGGCAGACAACCCTTCCTTTGTAGATTTTGAACTGGCAGAAGAAGGTGGATTTACCTACTCAGAAAGCCTATCCCAGAGGAGGCACTCTCTCCTGGAGCTAAACCTGAAAAAAGCCAGAGGGAAGAATCCAGAACAGAGATAAGAGGGGTGTTTGGGGAGAGGTGGCTTACTGCTCCATAAAGAGGTTGTGTTGGCAGCATCCTCTTGGATACAAGGGAAAGAACCATACTGCCCCAAGTCCAATTTCAAACAGATACCACAGGGGCATGGTGAGGAATCCTGGGAAAGGACAACTTCTTCAGTGAGGAAGAGAAGGGAGATGATATTTACTGAATATTTACATGATAATAGCAATGGTCATTTATTAAGGACATATGCAGACCCTATACAAAAATTACCCCATTTATCTGCACAATTACCCTATAACAAGTCCTGTATTAGTTTTCTAGGGCTGCCATAACAAAATATCACAGACTGGGTGGCTTCAACAACAGAAATACATTATCTCAGTGGTCTGAAGGCTGGAAGTCCAAGATAAAGGTGACAGCAGGTTGGTTTCCTCTTGGGGTCATAATGGAAGGATGTCCTCCAGGCCTCTCTCCTTGGCTTGCAGATGGCAACCCTCTTGCTGCCTCTTCACATGGTCTTCCCTCTGTACATCTGCATGCCTGGAGACTCTTGTGTGTGTCCAATTTCCTTTTCTTATAAGGACACCAGTCAGATTGGATTAGGGCCTACCCTAACAGCTTCATTCTACCTCTTTAAAAACCCTATCTCCGGGCTTCCCTGGTGGCGCAGTAGTTAAGAATCCACCTGCCAATGCAGGGGACATGGGTTCAAGCCCTTGTCCGGGAAGATCCCACATGCCGCTAAGCAACTAAGCCAGTGCGCCACAACTACTGACCCTATGCTCTAGAGCCCACAAGCCACAACTACTGAGCCAGCATGCTGCAACTACTGAAGCTCACACGCCTAGAGCCCATGCTCTGCAACAAGAGAAGCCACCACAATGAGAAGCCCACGCACTGCAACGAAGAGTAGCCCCTGCTCACCACAACTAGAGAAAGCCTGCGGGCAGCAATGAAGACCAAACACAGCCAAAACTAAATAAAATAAAATAAATAAATTTAAAAAAAACAAACCTATCTTCTGTGGAGAAAAGGGAACTCTCTTGCACTGTTGGTGGGAATGTAAATTGATACAGCCAATATGGAGAACAGTATGGAGGTTCCTTAAAAAACTAAAAATAGAATTACCATATGACCCGGCAAGCCCACCACTGGGCATATACCCAGAGAAAACCATAATTCAAAAAGACACATGCACCCCAGTGTTCACTGCCACACTACCTACAATAGCCAGGTCATGGAAGCAACCTAAATGTCCATCAAGAGACAAATGGATAAAGAAGATGTGGTACATATATACAATGGAATATTACTCAGCCATAAAAAGGAACGAAACTGGGTCATTTGGAGAGATGTGGATGGACTTAGAGATTGTCATACAGAGTGAAGTAAGTAAGAAAAACAAATATCGTATATTAGCGCATATATGTGGAGTCTACAAAAATGGTACAGATGAACCAGTTTGCAAGGCAGAAATAGAGACACAGACGTAGAGAACAAATGTATGGACACCAAGGGGGGAAAGCGGGGGGTGGGGGTGGGATGAACTGGGAGACTGGGATTGACATGTATACACTAATATGTATAAAATAGATAACTAATAAGAACCTACTGTATAGCACAGGGAACTCCACTTCGTTGTACAGTAGAAACTAACACAACATAGTAAAACAACTATACCCTGGTTAAAAAAAAAAAAAAAGAAAGAAAACAAACTTATGGTTACCAGGGGATAAAGAGGGGGAGGGATAAATTGGAACACTGGGATTGACATATACACACTACTATATATAAAATAGATAACTAATAAGAACCTGCTGCATAGCACAGGGAACTCTACTGAATACTCTGTAATGGCCAATATGGGAAAAGAATCTAAAAAAAAGAGTGGATATATGTATATGTATAACTGATTCACTTTGCTGTACTCCTGAAACTAACACATTGTAAATCAACTATACTCCAATAAAAATTTTTTTAAAAAGAATTTAAAAAAATAAAAATAATTTAAAAAATAAAAAAACCTATCTCCAAATCCAGTCACATTCTAAGGCACTGGGGGTTAGGACTTCAACATATGAATTTGTGGGGGACACAATTCAGCCCATAACAAGTACTATGATTCCTATCTTACCTATGAGGATTTTAAAATCTGCTGTGTCTAACAGAGCTAGTAAATGGTAAAGGCAAGCCTTGAATTTGGGTCTGTTTGAAAGCCTGTTATGTCCACCATATAACACTGCCTCTAGAATCTGATTAGCAGTGCAGACACTAGGCTAGGTGTGACATCAACATCAGTATTTATACGCTGTTATGTCTAGAAGGTTTTGGTAGATGGTTTTCTTAGAAGCTTACTTTGAAATTCATAATAAATGTTAAGTCCTGCAGTTGTAGATTAATTTACATTTTGTTCCTTTGTTACTAGAGAAAACTTCTCTAAGCAACAGAAAAATCTGTAATCCGCCCCTGCACAAGCACATACCTGCCCTGGCTAATTATTTAAGACGTTGTTCAAAGCTATGCTCCTAATTAACAGTGTGCACTGCTTATGCCAAAACACAAGCCCAGCATCCCTAGCAGTTTGTAATCCATCTGGTCTCCAGGCCCATGCTGCCAGTGTCAGGTATGGCTAGCGTCTTCATGTCACCTCTCTTCCTGCATGGGGTGGGAGGAGGGGTCCATGGTAGGTAATGAATCAATAAGGCTCAGCTAATTCTCTGGACTGTTGACATGCATGGCCGGTTTTCTCTCATGATTAATTACACTTGCTTCTGCAGGAGGATTAATTTACTTTCTGGAGCACTTTTCTGATTTCTGCTGTTAAACAAATCTCAACAAAATCTCAGCTCAGGGCCTCCCTGGTGGCGCAGTGGTTGAGAGTCCGCCTGCCGATGCAGGGGATACGGGTTCGTGTCCCGGTCTGGGAGGATCCCATGTGCCGCGGAGCGGCTGGGCCCGTGAGCCATGGCCGCTGGGCCTGCGCGTCCGGAGCCTGTGCTCCGCAGCGGGAGAGGCCACAGCAGTGAGAGGCCCGCATACAGCAAAAAGAAAAAAAAAAAAAAATCTCAGCTCAGAAGGAATGAAGTCCAGTTCAATGTGGGTATGACAACTGTCAAAATTCACACCTTGAAAGGGAACAGGTTACAAATAGAAGTAAGGATGTGTGTGTGTATGTGTGTGTGTAAATACATGTATGCACATACATGAGCATAAACATAAATCTTGTACAATTATGATTTGTCTCATTAAGGTGACTATATGTCCATTTTTTCATGGTTGCCACCTACTTCAAAAAGCATACTAAAATAAATGTACAAGCAAATTAGATACTGCAGATTTCAGATAATAATACAGTCAAAAAAGGAGAGCAGATAATTGGAGACATATTCACAATTAGACATAACTCTCTTCAAACAAAGAAGTACCCCTAGTTAATTAATGTTTGTCAGCACTTTAAAATCATACAATTCAACATCCTAGACATTCTCACCTAAACACTGAAAGACAAAAGGTTGGGGCAGTATGGAGCAGCTTAGGCTGGTTCTGGGTCTGTCTTGCTCAGTTATTCATCAGATTTACCAAAGATGGGGGAGTAAAACCACGTGCAGAGTAGCTGGAACTAAATTTTCTTAAAAGCTATTGCTCTGTCTCTACCTGTCATTTTTCTTCATGAGTGAATAGGGAATAATTCTTCAGAAAATCATTTCACAGGAGCAGTAACATCAAATTTTAATTATTAACATCATGATTTGTTATTTATTGGGTATTGACAGTGCATTAGATGTTGTACAATACACAAAGAGCTCCAAGTCTTAAATCAAGTTGACTCAGAAATGTGGGTCTTTAGCCTTGTTTTTTGGTTTTTTTTTTTTGACGGGATTTTGGGCAGTGAGCTGCATAATGAGGTGCTGCCTGCCCTGGAGGGAAGTGTCTTTCTGGCACTTAGGTTTTATCACTCACCAAATAAGAACAGAGCATTTACCTGAGAATTGAAGATTCCAAACTAGGGAACGGACCTTGAAGGACATCACATCCAGTGGTCTCCAACCCCACTCTGACCTTTGCTGACCACGGGCCCATCTCAGTAAACTATCTGAGCATGTACCCTGTTATTTTTATATATTCACTTATACGTTTTATATAAATATATATATATATATACATATATACATATATACACACACTATTGTATCAATATATTACCATCTTTAAAGCCACAAAATGAGAAAATTTAAAAAGGTAACATGTAACATGGAGATAAAATGTTTTAAAATAATTTTTATTTTATTATATTTTATTAATAGGAGCAAAGAATTTTTTTCTCTCACTAAAAAGACACCTCTATTGATAACATTTCTCTGCTGAGAATAATGCAATTGAATATGATTCATTATTTTTTTAAATCTTAGTTTAATACCTTGTGATACTGGGATTTGAAAGTTTGGCACTGCTTTAATGGCTGCCACTGGTGAGAAAGCTACTTCTCAAAAACATATCCAACAAAATGGAGAAAAAAATGCTGCTGGGCTTACTAAATTACGAAACTTATTTCTAATCTCATTCACCAATTATGTGAAAGTTTTTATAGAAATTTGCTAGTAAATTTATATTTTTCCTGCTCTATCATTTGTTCTTGTCAACAAATTGAAACTTACTGTAGTTTTATATATCTAATAAATGAGTTCAAAATATACTGAAACTCTTCTTTTTTTTTTTTTTGCGGTACGCAGGCCTCTCACTGTTGTGGGCTCTCCCATTGCGGCGCACAGGCTCCGGACACGCAGGCTCAGCGGCCATGGCTCACGGGCCCAGCCGCTCCGCGGCATATGGGATCTTCCTGGACCGGGGCACGAACCCGTGTCCCCTGCATCGGCAGGCGGACTCTCAACCACTGCGCCACCAGGGAAGCCCAAAACTCTTCATTTTTAAATCAGTTTTGAAATCTATTTCTAAAGTTTCTGAGTTTGTGATGTTATGGTTTTTAAAGTTTAAACACTTATATAGCTTTGGCAACAAAAATAACATTAATGATGGAAACAGTTTCAGCCATTACTTTCAAAATGCTTTCTCCAAAGCACAAGTTACTGTCAAAAAACAACTGATTTCTCATTTTAGAGAAGGAGTAAATTAGTTTAGATGACTGATTAAAGGCCTTCATTTAAACTCCACTCTTTCATTAACTGAGTGATCTTGGGGAAGTCACTTCACCTTTCTGTGCCTGTTTCCTCATCTATAAAAAGGAGTTGGCAGTCTCTACCTTCTAAGACTGTGTGAAGAATCAGTGACTTAACTCATTAAAACAGAACAACTCCTGGCCCATACTAAACCCTATATAAATGGAATGAAGTGTGTTTTGCTTTACAAAAATTTCTGCCAAGAGTTCTACTACCAACAGCTAGTTGTCATCACAGAAGGTCAGCATAATTGGACACATGTCTTTTCATAAAAAAAAGCGCACAACTTCATGTTTGACTATGCTTTAATTATTTTGACCCAAGATAAGCTACAAACCTCTCTGTGACACAAAAGATTGTCATGGTTATTCCCCATTTCATTCAAAATATTGTAGACTCTACTATTTGCAATTCTGTTATTTAAAATAATATCGTCCATAAATTTCTTTAACAGTTAAATTTCCATATAACTACAATATATGGAAACATGTTAATGTGAATGAACAGTGAAGATACTGCTGCAACTTTCAGTGCTGGAGTACTCCTGCTCTGCCTCTAGTATCCTATGTGGCATCTCAGTTGTGAGACGGGACCATCCAATTCACCAGACCTCAAACATCAGTAAGCTTACTTCCTTTTTTTAACTTTTAGATTAAAATGTAAATATGAAAGAGTTGTCCTCTTCATTCTTCCCTCCACCGTGGAGTCCACTGATCTGGTCCAGTGGTTTCCCAGCAGAGATTCTCTGGATTCCACACAGAGCTGCTGAATCAGACTCCCAGGCATGGCCTGCTTCTCAACCAGCTCCCAGCCTGTGTCGGTCTGACAACTAGATGACTATCTAAGCTCCTCACAAGGGAGGCTTCCTTCCTGTAGCCTTGACAGGTGGTCATCTTCTTGAACATTTCCAGTGACGAGGAGTTTATTACCTTTCAGCGTAGCTCATCTCATTTTTGGATTCCTGTAATTGTCAGAAAATGTTCTACCTCCCTGTAATTTTCCCACTGGTGTGAGTATTTTACTCTCTGGTGTCACATAGGAAAAACTTCACACCATTTCCTCCATGCCCCATTCCTCCTCTCTCCTCCCCAGACTATTCGAGCAATCCCCATTTGACTTGGTTTCTGGGATGTTTTGCCTTTCCAATTCCCCTGGCTGCTCTCTGACTTGGGAATGTTGTTCAACATCCCACGTGTCATCAGACCAGGTCAGGACACTGTGAGTGTGTGACCTTCTCTGCCGCTGCTGCTGCAGTGGCATCATTAATGCCAAAGAAATTCATCATCGCCAGCTAAGCTTCCTGTGTCCTCTCCATACGGGCGCTTCATGTAGATGCACCACGTACATTCATTGACAGTAGTAACACCTTATGTAATTTAGCTGAGGTATTTTCAAACTCTCATCTAGATATTCCTTTTATGTCTTCTCCTATGTGATATATTGGTTTGCAGTGCAAAGCCTAAAAAGATTTGATATCATCTATTTTATGTCTCTATCTTTGTCTTATTTCTTGCCATAAAAAGTATGGGATCAAGGCAAACACTGAACCTATACGTAAGGTCAGCTGGTACCATGTAGGCCCAGTTCTGCTGAATAACTTTTAACAGGACACTTATCCTTTATGCATCTCTCTGCACTCACCAATAAAATGAGAATAACAATGCCTACCCACCCGATCTCAGAAAGTTTTAACAAGAATTAAATGAGTTACAAATTGAGAAAGCCTTTTAAAATAGTTTAAAAAATTATATTATTATTATTACAATGTAACCTGTAGGCACTTAATACACATTAATGGGGAAATGAAACAGATAAATGATGGAGAGCAGACTGAATAATAACAAGAAGGGAGGATCAGAGGGAAGGTAAGATGTAACATCAATTCAGGCTCTTGGCACCATAAGCCAGTGTCTGTTGCTGATGGCAACACAGAAAGAATCAATGTCTCAAGTCAAGGGCAGTGTTTAAAAAATGCAGGGCTGGGTTTCCCTGGTGGCGCAGTGGTTGAGAGTCTGCCTGCCGATGCAGGGGACACGGGTTCGTGTCCCAGTCCGGGAAGATCCCACATGCCGTGGAGCAGCTAGGCCCATGCGCCATGGCCGCTGAGCCTGCGCGTCCGGAGCCTGTGCTCCGCAACGGGAGAGGCCACAACAGTGAGAGGCCCGCGTACCGCAAAAAAAAAAAAAATACAGGGCTTAGTTTCCGGTGAGAGATCATCTCACCCACAATTTCGATAGCTCCATGCAGTAGAGGCATCTAGTACCACCTGTTTGGAATTTACCCAGGAAGAAATGTAATGGGCAGGAGGCAGGAGCCAAGAGGCAAGGCTCACATTCATCAATGCGTGTTGCTTGTCTTCCAGGGACAGCAAGATATTTAACTGCTGAGCGGCAAATCCCATTTGACTGTTTAAGTAAAAGGTAATGATTAATATCAAGCTAAAAGTGTCTGCCTTGCTATATTTTATTAAATAAAATACACTCATGGCATATGTATGAAGTAAAATTGCATTTTTAACAAGTTTTGCATTCTGCCATGAACTCAGTGTCACAGGACATTTGGTCCTGTGCATTTAGTCATCCATCCATTTATTTAAACAAACATCTCTTAAGTGAATATTATGGGCCAGGCTTTATCACAGATAGAGCAGGACTAAAAGATGAATAACCTTACAGCCTGAGGTCAAGGGGGTGGTGGGAAGGAGAGAGAGAGAGAACAACTTAAGTGTAATCTGATGTGACAGAATAAGGGCTGACTCAGGGTGCACTGGGCTCCCAGGTGATCTTTGAGCAGTGGATGAGTCAGGACTCCATTGCAGATCAGAGAGACCACTCTAGCTAGTAAGTAGAAAGAGATGTACTACAGAGACCGAGATGCTAACAGAATCACTGAACAGTCAGGAGGAGCAGTTCTATGCTGAGCCTGGAGAGAAGAATTCTAGAACAACACTGCAGAGCTCTCCCCACCCCCAAGGGGAGTGTCCTCTCTGCCAAACTCAGGGAGCTTGGGAATCAAGAGGCTGCCAGTGCAATGTTGGCTCCAAGAATAGGCCTCACTAGCAGCTCTCCAGGGATCACCACTGTTGGCTCCTACTAGACCCTTGCTGGGGTGGTGGGGAGGCTAATATACCACCATTGCTCTCACCATTTAACTCAGTTCTGAATTTGTATTGTGTGAATGCATCTGATTAGCAGAGCCCTAAATCACATCTGGAGCCTTATTGCAAGGGAGTCTCTTTCCAGCCCCTGCAGTACCGGAGCACTGGAAGGAGGTGTGAACAGCTGTGAGTGGACTCATCCATCCAGCACAGTCAGCCCAGCAGAGATTATAAAAATGGAGAGATCTTAGGGCCGAGAAAGGGATGGCCGAAGGTAGGAGGAACAGCGTGTACATGAACCTAACCAGCGCTGGAACAACACCCTGATGAGCTATGAACAGCACAAAGGACAGCATTTTAAATGTCACAATCTTTTTGGTCATCAGTGTTACTGGCTTCATTTTTCCCATGTGTAGTAAGATAGGGAGAGTTTCTATGATTCTCTACTAATTAATCAGAAATTAATAAGACATAGAAACATCAAAACTCATCATCTTGGTGTGAATAGTTTTACACAGGCTAGTTAGATATTCTGTTTAATGGGAGGAGGGTGATCTTCATAGTATTTGCAGAAACTCATCATGTGACCAGTAAATTCCTTTCCTAATAATACAGTATTGCAGGTTTGTTACGATAATGTTAGAATGGTGGGAACTTAATAAGTACTTGTTGATATGAAATAAAAATGTAATCATCATGGAATTCCCCTGGAAATTCATGGAAATGCAGAACTCTTCCCAGCTTTCTTTTCATGGCATGTCTTAGAAACCAGTGCTCGTGATGCACACGTAAAGAAATGAGCACGCCAGAGCTCTGCACTGTTTGCCGGGCCCTGTGCTCAGTCAAGGTGAGTGTTTGGCAAGTGGAGGATCTTCCGTTTCAAAGTGTTCATGAACATGTAATTCATCTAGTCACGATAGATGTATTTCATGCAGCTTGGAAAGCCACATGTTATTTCCTTGCAATAATGGCCTCCTCTGCCCCTGCTTAGAGACGAAAAGGTTCAGCAGCTGTTGAGGGTCAGGCTACCACTGAGTTACTGAGTTACAGCACACAGACAACGGCATGCAAGTCACCTGCAGAAGCACAGCTGACATGAGGTGGCAGCAACCTTCAAATGCCTCTCTCTCTCTGTCTCTCTCTGTCTCTCTCTGTCTCTCCCTCTCTCTCTCCCCCTCTCTCTCCCTCTCTCCCTCTCTCTCTCTCTCCCTCTCTCCCTCTCTCTCCCCTCTCCCTCTCTCTCTCTCCCTCCCTCTCTCTCCCTCTCTCTCTCTCCCTCTCTCTCTCTCCCTCCCTCCCTCCCCTCCCTCTCTCTCTCTCCCTCTCTCTCCCTCTCTCTCTCTCTCTCCCTCCCTCCCTCCCCTCCCTCTCTCTCTCTCCCTCTCTCTCTCTCCCTCTCTCCCTCTCTCCCCCTCTCTCCCTCCCTCCCTTCTCTCTCTCTCCCTCTCCCTCTCTCTCCCTCTCTCCCCCTCTCTCCCTCCCTCCCTCCCTTCCTTCTCTCTCTCTCTCTCTCTCTGTCTCTCTGTCTCTGTCTCTCTCTCTCTCTCTCTCTCTCTCTCTCTCTCGCATGCACATGCTCTTCCCCCCTCTCTCTTTCCAGACCAAGAGGAAAGAAATCCAAGCAAGCTATGAGAGAATATACAACCAGATAAGCTTTAAAAATGGGTGATGGGCAGAGATAACACAATGAAACATGAACTGACCATTCCATTTGCTTAGATTCTGCCTCATCATCTGCTCTTATGTGATAGGCAGCAATGATCATAAAGGAGACCAGTGCTAAACCAAGAAGGTACGAATAACCCCAGAATTACACCCTGGGGGGCAAAAACCTGAGTAGATGCCTTCACAAGTAACCATCTACCTCATTAACAGTAGTGGAAGCAAAGAGTAATTCTGGGTTGTGAGCTTTCCCCAGATGAATGGAGCTAGTAACTTAGGTCCCTGCTGTGTCTCTGTTTCTTCATTTACACACACACACACACACACACACACACACACACACGTGCGCGTGCGCGCAAAGAGAAATTTCATAAAGATAATCTATGCCTTAACCGATTAACAATTACAAAATAAGAACTATGACTATACTATAATTGAATTGTCACCAGCAGTATAAGAGGGCAATGCCAAAATTTCCTTGTACTTATAATGAGTTTTCTTCTTATATTAAATGTCTTTTTTTTCACCAAGCTTATGCCAATTACTCCTGACTTGTCTCTTTGACTAATGGGGAATAACTGATCCCCACTTTCTTTCTAACATTCACACCTGCCCAAGTACTGTGATTTTTCAGTCTTCCTGCTATTTCCCAGAAAGTAGCTAACACTCTTGATTTTAGAAAGAATCTTTTAAAATTTATTACTATTTCAAGAGATTCCTGAATCCTGGCCCACTTGACTTGCTGTTATTTTTTAAAAATGAAATGTTTACAACTTGAGAATGCTTTATGCCTTCAGGGTAACTGGCACCAATGAGCTAGTTCAAGCTGATATATATTTTTTTTCTTTCTCTGCTTTAATCTTTTAAACATGAGTTAGCCACTGAGAGTTTGTATAGAGTTATGAGAAGATGGTCTGGGGCTTAAGGTGTGGTCAAAATGTGGATGTCAGAGAAGACTGGCACCTCTTATATCTGCTGAATAATTGTCATAAAAGGGTTGTTATGAGGACTAATAAGGGCAGAGCAGGAACTGTGGAAATAGAACCTCACACAAGAATTGTAGAAAAGAACCCTGTCCAGAACGAGAGAGCCCAGCACACGGCACAGGCCTTGGGTCCAGCCTCAGAGGCCATTCCTCCAGCATGCTCAGAACTCCTGGCCCTGACATGGGTATCTTCTCTGTGGAGGACACCTTCCCTCAGCAGACAGGAGTCATGCAGAGATAGCTTGGTTCAAGGGGGAGACAGGCTGGTTCTTGAAAGCACAAGGGGATGACTATCAGGTTTACCAAGAGGGTCCATCTTCGCTCGGCAGCCAGAGGACACGATTTCCCTGGCACAAGGTGAGGAGAAGGAGCCAGCTCCTTCAGGGGTAAAGAAGAGCATTATCCAGCTACTCCAGCCAACAACTCACACAGGATTCACAAAGTAGGAGAAGACCCTAGAGACTTCTTGCCTAAATATCTAACCATAAGCTCATACTGTGTTCATAGGCTCTGGAATAATTGCTCTGCTTTTTGCTTCATTTTGCCTGAACAGCCTCAGCACTCATGAAATACCTACAATATGGGGTGAAAACCTGCACAGAGGCATAATGGATTAGCCACAAATAATGTCTTTGCCAACTGCAAATTTTCCCATTTTCTTCAAGCTGCTTACAGAAAAAAACTGCTTTATTAATTATTCTAACCATTTGCCAATTACTTAGGTTTTAAGGGGGCTTTTATGTGCTTCAAAACCACATTTATGTTAAATCCCAGCGTAAATGAAGCACAGAAATAAACAGCAATGCTGTCATGTGAGATCATAGTTAATGGAGATAGTGGTTCTTCCCCATTTCTGCTATTTCACTCTGAGGATGTTAAACTGTTATCAAGATCGTCTTCCCTTCCAGGCCTCAAGGACAGATTTAATTTTGTACAATGCTCAGACTTGATGGCTAATAGCTATAATGCTAGCACAAACATCTGGACTCACTACAGGAAGTCCTTTCCCTCATTTTGAGAGTCTGACGCTAACTTGAGTGAAAGGTGGGTAAGAGCTTCCATGCCTCAGCCACCAACAGAGAACTGCAATAGAAAGGTGTTCTGAGAAGGAAGGAGAGACTGACTAGAAATGAGAACTAACCTTCAGAGAACATTCTCTTGCCATCAAAGTGAGATTCCACATGGAGTTTTTGTTTTCTGTTTTTTAATGCAGATTCTGATTCAGTCCATCCAGGACTGGGGCTGAGACTGCATTTTGTTTTTTGTTTTGTTTGGGGTTTTTTCAATATTTATTTATTTATTTGGCTGCACTGGGTCTTAGTTGCGGCACGCAGGATCTTAGCTGCAGCATGCGGGATCAGTTCCCTGACCAGGGATCGAACCTGGGCCCCCTGCATTGGGAGCACGGAGTCTTAACCACTGGACCACCAGGGAAGTCCCCACATGGAGTTTTTATATTCAGAAAATGCTAGGGCAAGAGATTTAGAAAACAGAATTTTTAATCTTTTTCTAAAAAATATTTATTTATTTGGCTGCGTTGGGTCCTAGCTGTGGCACAGGATCATCGTTGTGGCATGCGGGATCTTTCATTGCGGTGGGCGGGCTTTTTGTTGCGGCATGCAGGCTTCTCTCTAGTTGTGGCGTGTGGGCTCTAAAGCACGTGGGCTCAGTAGCTGCAGCGCGCGAGCTTAGTTGCCCTGCAGCAGGTGGGATCTTAGCTCCCCGACCAGGGATCAAACCTGCATCCCTTGCATTGGAAGGCAGATTCTTAACCACTAGACCACTAAGGAAGTCCCATCTTTTTTTTTTTTAAGCAACTCACAAACACTCCTAATTTAGCTAAAGTCATGCACATACCTTAAAAAGGCTGACAGTACAAAGTGAAGCGGAAGGTTTTTAATAATTGTATTTGAAACCCTGGTCCTAGCCCAATAAGATGGAGATAAGGTTGACCCAAACCCCCATGCTGGAGACTGTGGAAATCCAATAGTTCTCTGAGTATCTAGGTGTGGGGGGATTTACAGTCACAGAAGTACTTTTGTTCAGCTTTCCAGCCTCTATTGAATTGTTCTCTGTGAGGTTTCCTGTGTTTACACCCTTGGTGTCCATCACCCTAACATGGGACCCAAATCCTTCTCCATGACTCCACTTGTCACGTGCTCTCTCCCCTTTACATCCAAAGCATCAGCAAACACAGGTACCAAAACTTTCAACAGAAAGGTGGGAGCCAACACATGGATACAATGGGGGAGATGTTATGCAGGCTACTACATCTTACACTGTAAGAAAAGCACTTGAGGGCTTCCCTGGTGGCGCAGTGGTTGAGAGTCCGCCTGCCGATGCAGGGGACACGGGTTCGTGCCCCGGTCCGGGAAGATCCCACGTGCCGCGGAGTGGCTGGGCCCGTGACCCATGGCCACTGAGCCTGCGCGTCCGGAGCCTGTGCTCCACAAGGGGAGAGGCCACAACAGTGAGAGGCCCGCGTACCACAAAAAAAAAAAAGCACTTGAAAACCCTGAATTACTCTTTTCTGCCATCCTAGCACCATCAATTTCTTACTGGCTGTATCCACCCTAGCCATTTAACCTCCCACAATTTTGCTAATCCTTCCCGCCTCCTCATCCCTGTTATGGGATGAATTATGTCCCCGCAAAGACACATTCAAGTCCTAAGCCCTAGTATCTGTGCATGTGACTTTATTTAGAAATACGGTCTTTGCAGATGTAGTCAAGTTAAGATGAAGTCATTAGGGTGGCCCTTAATGCAATATAACTGATGTCCTTACGAGAAGAGGAGAAGAGGCCCAGAGAAGCATGGTGAGAATGCCATGTGACCACAGAGCCAGCGAGTGGAGTGATACGGCTGCAAGCCAAGACACACCCAGGATGGCCAGCCACCACCAGAAGCTAGGAAGAGTCAAGGAAAGATTCTACCCACAGCTTCTTAGAGGAAACATGGCCCTGCTGACACCTTGATTTCAGAATTCTAGCCTCCCAAACTGTGAGAGAATAAATGTCTGATACTTTAAGCCCCCACTTTGTTATGGCAGCCCTAGGAAAGTAATACAATACCTGCCTCTTCCTTCTTTCTCCCTCCCTCCCACTTTCTCAGCAGAGATATTTAGCATCTCTTATGATCTTGACATCTACGCTCAGATCCTCAAATTTGCCGACCAGCAGCTGATGCATGTATTTTCCTATTCAAGGATAGTTCCATCCCTAAGAGATATCCTGGTGCCAGAGGTTAAGAAAATATTTTTTTCTCCACTACCTCTAGTGTATTGAGATTGTAAAAACAAATAATCTGAAGTGCCCAAATCAGATTTGGAGGTCAAAACTCCACAAATCAGCTGTTGCTCTTGATCAAATAAGCCGACTCTTGCTTTATAACCATAACCATAACCGGGAAGATCCTCCTGCTTTTCAGAGCCTAGAAAGCTGGTGTGAACTGGCCTCCGTCCCCCTGCGCCTCATCCTGGACTGCTCCCCAGCATCTGCTCTTGGCTCTGACAAGACTGGCTTCTTTCACTTCCTCCTTTTCAACACATACTCCCTCTGCCCTCACACCATTGCCTCTGCTGCTCCTGCTGCCTGGAACTCTTTTTCTCCGGACCCCTGCCCCAGCCGCTCTCTGAGCAGCTGCCTAATCATCCTCTGATCTTACTCAACTGTCACGTTCTCTGCGAGGCCTTTCCTGACACCCCAGGACTGAGTCACATCCCCCCAATTACAGACCCTTATGGCACCCCCTGCTTTTCCTTACTAATGTTTATTAGTTTTTAATCATAATAGAAGCTCTTTTAATTGAGCTCCTCTGGGAAATTAACTGATGTTTTCAACTCCATCTGGAAAATGTATTGACTGATTGCCAGAGTATGATAAATGCTTGTGACTTCTGCCACCTAATACCTTCATCACTTCCACCCCACCAGCTGAGCTCTAGCCTTACTAAGAGAGGGTTGTTTTTGTTCCCAAACCTGTTTATGGCAGTTGAACTTGATTACTGTAATTATATAGTTTAATTAAATATCACATAAACTGATCGAATATGAGCATAAAAAGAGAGTCACTGTTTCAATGAAAACTTAAGTTCAATGCTATGAAAAAACTTGAAAAAGCTGGAGAAAAAAATTGCTCTTAAACAGTAGGCAAGACAAGTATCAAAGATTGAGGAAAAATAATAAAAATCTAAATGAGCTCAAATTACTTCACAAGTGTCTTTAAGTTCTCCCTCTACTTTAAAGTGTCTATAACTGAAAGTTATAGATGATATACATTTTGAGTGGGCTTTATGCAAGAAAGATAATGTAAACCTTCAGTTACCAGACTGATCCTCAAAGAAAGCACCTTGGTCCTACCAAATTTGGCAAATAAATTTTCATTTGTTTTAAGTAAAAAATAAAATTGTTATATATACATAAAAATACATACACACACACATATACCCCTATACACATTTTAATGATTTCCCATTTTACCTGCATTTTCCAATCACCTAATCAGCTACCAGTCTCCCTCTCATTGGATAAAGGGACTTCTACAGTAAAGATCAGTAAATATTTACTGATGTGATCATTTGATTGTAGATTTGACTGTGAGTTCCATTACACCAAGGGGCATGTCTACCGGGTTCAACCCCAGAGTTCTAGCGCCTAGCACTGGAATGTACATACTCAGTAAGCATTACTCTGAATAAATGAATGAAAGATAATTTCCCTTTACTTTGTGTTGTGCAGACATAGTAGATAACATAGCAAAATATTTAAGCAGATTTCTGAAAGGTGCTGAAAGCAGTGAAAAAAATTATCCCTCAGAACTCTTCTGAGCAGTAAGTGTTAACTTCAATCCTGTGGAAGACTGTTCTTCCACAGAGTGTGGGGACGTGTCTCTTTCTGACTGATGGGCTGGCTGCCCTGTTTTGTCTGAACAGGACTCCCTGGATAGTCGTGGATCTGAAGCAGGGAATGAAGGAAGCACTTTTTCATCTTCTCTCGTCTCTTTATGCTGTAAGAAATCTATCCTCCTCCATGATCCAGGCTTAGTGAACATAACAGATGGGTTTAATCCATAAAAATGAAAAACTTTTCCCATTTCAACTCCATTTCCTGCTCCTCTAGGTAAAACAAAGCTTTCCCTGAGGAAATGATGTAAATGCACTCAAATGTTCTTAAAAGATGCCACATAGCACAAAATATTGCTATACACTAAACCACGAGTTTTTCATTTACATTTAAAAAGAAATATGAGTGTGGTAGTGGAAAAAATACAGATAGGAATTAGGACATGCTTTCACTGTGATCTCCCTCCCTAAAGCATCAATTTCCTTGTCTGGAAAATGGGCTTGGTAAAAATACATGCCCTACCTATGTTACAGCATTCCTGTGAAGGATCAAAAAAAATAACATACATGAAAACTTCTAAAATACTACAAAAGGTAAAGTACATTTTTCCTGTCATTGTTACTGCAAGGTCCCCACACCAGATTTCCTCAGCAGCTTCAGTCTCTGCCCTTCTCTGCCTGGCAGGGTACAGACAACTCATTGCCTTTCACACAGACACAGGCCATCTTCTGTTACTGCACTTGAGAAGATGCTGGAGTCTAATGATTTCGGGGTAGACAGTCAGGTCCTGCTCCAGCAAACCTTCTGGGGAAATCCATGGAACACTCAACCTGTAACTCCTCCCATAGTCTTTTCAAGACAGATCTAGAGAGGGAGCATGAGTCAAGGCCCCTGTGAAAACCATAATTTCATTGCCAATATGGGTTTAAACTTTAACAGCTTTGGTATCCATTTGTAAAATGTCATTTCTGTTGGTTCCATCCGAGTAGTTCAAACAATAGAAAATTACAAATCCACCTCCCTCAATAAAATGTATTAAGTCTGCAGTCTCTGTATAATATATGTGCACTCAAGCTACACTAATTTATTCTACAATTACTTTTATTTTTTAGCATTTTTATTTGGCTCTTATGCTACATAATTAATGGTGTTTACATGGAAAGTTTCTCTAACTAATGTAAATGGCATAAGTGGATTACTGAGAAAGCCTTAAAACAAATAAACATTTTTCTCCTTTTAAAATTTTCTTCACTCTCCTCTGAATGTCTGGCACAAGAGCAGAGTTTTTTAAATGTCAAGGGGAATATAGAAATCAGGCTACTGAGATCCATTCTCCCCTGGTAAGACAGACTTGTAATTCTGTTTCCTGTAATGGTTGGCCTGGGGGAGTCAACAGCGACCCCACTGACCCTACACATCCAGACTCAGAAGCCAGTCTTTTCTTTGGGAGGTTGCCACTGTTTTTCTCATGACCTTAAACATAACACAATATCTGGTCCCTACAGATGACTTCCCACAGAGTTTGCAGTACTGGGGATGAGACGTTCATGAGATAAACAAATAAGCTCACTATAAAGACCAGAAAAAAACCAGGGAAGGAAACCTACCAGGTTTCTAAATACCTCCACCATCATGATCACATCACCCAGTTGGGGCAATTATTGGGGCTGTCCCTCCTAGTCAAAGTTCATACTGCATGTTTCTTCAGTGGCAGCACATAGCCAGGTTACTGTAAAATAGAGTTGGCATGAATGACAGTCATTAACTGTCAGGACATACATTATTTTTCTAAGGTGTTCTCAAGAGAAAGTGTTAACACCAAAAGCCATTTCTTTGCTCCTGCTCTCTAAGAGGCAAAGCCTGGCAGGAGGGAGTGAAGATGCCTCACTCCTCACCACACGTCCAGCCCCTAGGAGGTCTTGAAGGCAGCCTGGCTCTAGGTCATCTCTGGAAGAACAGGTAATGTGTTTTCTAAAGTACCCTTGGAGTTAACTCAGGAGTTGCAGACCAGGCTCTACCAGCAGGCTTCCTCTAGAGCAGGCTTCTGTCTCAGAACTGACAGCAAAGCTGGCAGGGCCTTGAGATCTAAGAGACAACTCAATCCATGTGAGTTCTGAATGGATGTTCCAGAACACAGAGATCCTTGCACCGGCCCTATCCAGATTCCAAGAGCATAGCTTGGAATTAGAGTCCAGACCTAGAGGACAAGATGGAGATCAAGTACCTATGACAAGCCCATTTTGAGTGAACAAAATTGCACAAGACCCATGGCTACACTAAGACTTTCATATTCTCTCTTTTTAAAAAAAAAAAAAAATTTATTTATTTGGCTGCACTGTATCTTAGTTTCGGCACTCGGGATCTTCATTGTGGTGTGCGGGATCTTTAGTTGCAGCATGTGCAATCTAGTTCCCTGACTAGGGATCGAACCCAGGCCCCCTGCGTTGGGAGTGGGGTGTCTTAACCACTGGACCGCCAGGGAAGTCCCAAGACCTTCATATTCTCTTAAGACTCTTAATTTTCACATCACGTGACCCATGTTAAAATCTATATACATCTCACACTTCATAATTTTGCTATGTAAGATTTTATAATTTTGCTTTTGAAATAATTTGGCTAAAGTAACTAAAATATGCTGTGATTTCTCAACAGTCACCATGTATATTTAAGAACTCTCCCTCACGAAGAGCATCTCATCTAAAAACTGTTTTCAAATATAATGAAATTGTTTTGAACATTGAATCCAGCAATTAATATAGCTGACGCAGTATTACAGTTTGTAACCATTAATAAATGTCTATTAATTTTTTTTTTTTTTTTTGCAGTATGCGGGCCTCTCACTGCTGTGGCCTCTCCCGCCGCGGAGCACAGGCTCCGGACGCGCAGGCCCAGCGGTCATGGCTCACAGGCCCGGCCGCTCCGCGGCACGTGGGATCCTCCCAGACCGGAGCACGAACCTGCGTCCCCCAGATCGGCAGGCGGACTCTCAACCACTGCGCCACCAGGGAAGCCCAATGTTTATTAATTTTGCTTTGGCAGATTTTTTTTTTTTTTTGGAGACAACAATTTTTCCTGGTCAGACTTCAGACATTTTCCCAAGCTTGGCTCAGATGCCCAGCACTGTGAGTCTTACACCTAGAGGTAAACTGGTCCTCTGGGCTTGCAGCACTCAGCCAAGCTCTCCCAAAGTGATTGGGCATCGATTACAGTGAGTTCTCAGGGATGCCCAGCCATTTCACAGGACTTCCACCCTCAACTAAAACAATCATGAGGAGGTCTGAACAATCCAAGAAATTCTTACTAATTACTGGAAATTTGTGAATTTTTGGCTCTTTGGAGAAATTTACCAGTAACCAATGCTAAAAGCCTTCACTGGTGGCCTTGGGTGGAGTCATTCTTCTCGTTCAGTGGATGAAATCAGGTGTCATAAATCCAATTTACAGTATTTCCATTCTCCAACAAGAAATGAGATTTGGAAGCTGATTTGGAGTTGCATTTCTAGGAAGCTTTTCTATCACTCCACAAAGTTATGCATGTACCACCAAGGTGTTTATAACTAGACCCAAGATAACTTCTTTAAAGATAACATACCAGCAACTGTTAGGTGGAGCATACTTTGTCGATTGATTTTTTTTTCTTTTTTAAATTTTCTTCAGATAAATTAGGTCTTATCAAAGTGTATCAACTCAAAAATAATCATAGGTAGTCTGTTGACAGTCACAAAATCCCCTCTTTTGTTATCAGCACATGTTGAAATGATAAAGTTAGAATTTGAAAACTCTACTTTCTAGATGTGCGCTCTAAAAGTTATCACATGACCAATGTGGTTTGTTTAGGGGATTAATTCCTGACCTTGGTTTGTTTTGTATCTCCTCTTAAAACATGGAATACATACTGAGTGCATAGTGGTAAGCTCAGGGATACTGACATCAGACTGCCTGGGGTGGAATCTCAACTCTGCCATTTTCTAGTTCTGAGAACTAGGGCAAGCTACTAAGCCTCCATTTCTTCTTCTGTAAAATGGTACTAATAACACTTAATAGGATTATTTTCAGGATTAATCAAGTTATGAACGTAAAGCTGATGGTGAGCAATCAATAAGTGTTAGTTTTGAGTATTACTCATTATTTTCTCACACCTGATGCTCGTTATTAATGGTTCCCAAACATGCCAGGTCACTTTTCCGTGGACTTTTTTTTTTTTAAACAGTGTGGACTTGGTTCTTGTATCTCTCTTTTCATGCGTAACAGCCCAAGCGCGGCCACCCTTCAGAGGGACGATCGGCTCAGACCTGTGATCCCCTGATGCCTGCCCCAGCGGCTGCGGGCCGGGGCGGAAGTGCGGGGCGGGCTCCTGGCGGCCGGGGCGGAAGTGCCGGCGCACGGCGGAAGCGGCGACCCGAGCAGCCGAAGCTCAGGTGGGTGCCGGTGGTCGGGTGCCGGCAGTTGGGCGCTCGCGGGCCCCCTCCTGGAGCCGGCACGCGGGCTGGAGAGGGGGGCACGGGAGCCCCACACTGTGCCGCACGCTGCCGATTTCGATTGTCACTACAGGAAATTTAATTAAACCGGGAGCCATAAATCCGTGAACCTCCGGGGGCAAATTATAAGCGTGAGTGTGTGTGTGTGCGTGTGCGCGCGCGCGCGCGCGATGGCGCTTTGGGAAGTGAACAGAATCACGGGTGGGAAAGGTAGCTTTTTAAGAGGAAGCAGAAAACATCACAACTTAATGCTTCTTCCGTGATTCACAGATGCCCTGCTTCGGATTTAATCGAGTTTTATGAAGAGGTAATATAATCTCGACTGGCTGAGATGACTGCCTTTTTAAATAAATATTTTTGAGCAACCATGTTGACCTTTAATTGAGGGCTGAAAGGTTTAATCGTGGGTGCTGGCAGGAGCACTGTGAGTCCTGGGGCTCTCTGGACCTCCTGTCTGCCTTTGTTGGGCAAAAGCAGCCCTCTGAGTGCTGAACCATGAGAGAATAAATCAGACTGTACAGTTCTCAAATACTTAGCCTTGTCAGTCACCCCTGACAAATATCCCTCATACAATTTTTTAAGTAAGTCCAGAGTTACAAAAAGTCCCTACTAAATTGCTACTAACCTGAATAGGCAAGTGTCTGTTTCTAAGGCTGTTCTGTTGAAGAACAAGGAGTTTTTTGCCTGGCAGATCTTTATTCTTGTTTCTTAACAGAAAGTATTTTACGTCGTACTTTATATTTTAGAGCACTTAAATCCACAGTATGGCCCAGCTAAACCCCAAGGCTCTCAGCTCCTCCAGGACAGGGATAGTATCTAAGATCTGTTATGCCCCCCACACTTTCTAGCACATTCCCCAGCATAAGCACGTCTCCTTAACCACACATTACCTTGGTTAGGCAGCCATGAGAGCCATGTCTCAGTGTGGGACTGCTAAAGATGAAGTGGCTATTAGTGGCCACAGTCTTCTCATTTACTAATTATCTCAGGAATACTGTGTGAAAATGCTTACGAAGCTCTCTACCAATATTTACAGCTGTATGCATTGAGATTTAAAACACTTGGAAAAAGAAGTGTGCCCTGGAAATACTGAGTGGTTATAGTAATATTGGGGGTAAGGCGGAACTAATCATGGTTCCGTGTGAAATGTCGTAGCCTAATAACCAGGGTCCTGTTCTGCTGAGGAATTGCCTGGAACCAGAAAGGTCCTGTTGTGAAAATTAAGGTTGGCGGGGCTAGTGTTTTAGAAAGGCAGGCTCCACAGAGTTTCTTTCTTCATGCTTATTGTGGTCAGTAGTAGCTACCTGCCAAGGAAGGATCAATATTTTTATGTCTCCTTTATCGGAGGAAAATATGGCTATGTGGTTTTCTTTAGATGGATTGATGGCAGGTAAGGAAATAGAGAGGAGGATTTTCCAACTTGGGAATTTATTGGACTGTATTTCTATTTTATTCCAGATGCCTGGTTCTCAGGGACTCTTAAGTACCCAGAGGCAATGTGGAAATATGCCTTCAAAATAAGGTTTTTTTTATTATTAAGGTTTTTGTATTTCATAACATGTGCATACTCCAGCTGGCTGATGCGTTTAGTTACTCTAATGCCAGGGCTCAGGGTTTTTCACACGTAGCAGGACCTTGAAGAGATCTGGTACAAGTAGTACTTTTTTTTTTATGTTCCTTATTTTAAATCTAATTTTGCCACTGCTTTATTCAAGGAGTGTACATCAGAGGAAGCCAAAAGCCAGCTGGAATAGTTCCTGCATGCAGTTTTAATCTTGTTTGCAATTATTTTGAAGGGGAGAAACTATCTGGATCCAGGGATGTGTAGCTACACAGGTAGCAGGGAGTAGGTGAGCTTCCTTCATCCTTCCCCTAGTATCACATAGCAAGTTTGAGAGACAAAATTATTTGAGGAAGAATATGCAAAGTGAAAGGTTTGAGCTAAGTTTCACGTAGATATTATTCCACATCCCTACCTTCCCATCTCAGTTACAGCCGCAGAGAACTGGAGGCATGAAAACATTACTCTCTTTTTATTCCAATCCTTACCCAAGATAAGATTTCCAGAGATGGAGGCAAATGCAAAATACCTTTCTATTTTAAGAAAGGATTTCAGAGCATTTTACCAGTAATATCTAGTAATAACCATTTTACTGCTATAGGCTTCATCACTGGTACTGTATTATTTGTTTGTAAATCTTTCCCCTACCCAAGGTGTTTCCTTAAGGGCAGGGAAAGTATCTTAATCACTTTTATATTTCTAGTATCTGGCACGGTGCCTGGTACATAACAAACACTCAGTACATGGTATAGAAGGGAGGCTGGATCTATAAGGAGTGTGAAAGCATCACTGGGAATGCAACAAGGTAGAGAAAAGACTATAAAGCAGTAACCTTTCAAGGAGCTACCAGTGCAGTTATAAATGCTGCAGTTACTAACGCCTCGATAAACAGCTTGGAGTAGGGAAGGGCATATTTGAAAATCTACAGATGGTCACCAAACTGCCTTCCAAGGAGATGTAGCCTGATCAGTTTGCATGGTCTTTGTTATACTGAATAGAGTATGCAAACTGAAAGGCCCCACCAGCCCCCTTTCCACTCTCTCTCAAGGCCTGCCATGCCCAACTCCTCACCCAAACACCTGTTGAGTGAATATTTGAAAAGTATCCATTTGAAGGTATGCCAAATTATTAGCTTACCTAGGCCATAATATCTTGGTTTGGTCCTGCCTTAAGGATAAAGGACTTATGTTTGTTCACTATTTTAAGGCTAGGTTACCCAAATAATATTGAAGGAAAGCCACAATTATCTTTTCTCCTTTACTAACATTTCAAAAGAGTTCAAAGTTGACAGCTTTTTGTATTGTAATAGGGCAGGCATGTGGTATATGCTGCTTCCTCTGTTGCCAATGGAATTCCAACAGAAACCAGAATGTTACTACTGGAAACAGATGAACTTCCTCTCATTGTTCCTGTACTTCTTCATATTAATCATGAAATAATGGGGAAGTGGCTTCTACTTTAGTCAGAGGGAAGGACATAAGACTGAATTATTTAATTTTTTAAACTGTTTTCTTCTTAAAACATGTAGTTCTTCTAGTCAGCCAAGAGAACGGATACTGTTATTTAATAGAAATTTAGTCAGCCAAAGCAGCTTAGGATATAGACTGGAAAAAAAAAAAAAAAGAGAGAGAGAGATCTAAATTCAGCTCTGTTTCTCCAAGTTCGAAAATAAAGTTAATCTGTATCATCTTAGATTTAAAGATCAGAACCTCGTTCTTATAGTAAAAGAATTCTGCCGTCCGAAGCTGAGACTTTTCCTCATTCTCTCCATCCTTAAATTAAATCTTAAACAAAATGTGGTATCTGTTATTCAGTGTACTCTGAGGATTAACGTATAAAACTTTTTGAGACTTCTTTTGGAAAAAGGGGGTTGAACTTGGAAGTCCCTTGCAGTTCTGAGAATTCTGTGTTGGTCTCATTATACATAAAAACAGGCACTGTTCAAAGAGAAATATAGAGGGAAAAAATTGCAGTATAAAAGGCTTTGGTAAAACAGTTTCTTTATCCATAAAGCAAGGGAAATCTCCAAAGTGTCTTGGAATCCAGTTCCAAAATATTAAGATTTTCTATCAGTGACAAGTTTTAAGTAACAAAACAGGACTCAGAGAATTGCAGAATCTCACATAACTGAGGGTGGCTGAGGCATGACCTCAAGGGTGGATAGTTCCCAACATTCAGGTATTAGTGTCACAAGTCCAAAGAAATGCTGGATTTAATATCTCAAATGTTCCAAAGTCATTTGCTACAAAATGGCTAAAAATGAATGAAGCATCTTTCAGGTCTTGTGTGGTCATGTAGATAACACGCCTCTTTGGCAAGATGAATTGGAAATGATGGAGTATTAGTGACAAATGGAAAGCATTGCCTGGGTGGATGGAGTTTGAATTGCAAACAGTTACTTTTGGAAATGAAGTTGTGTGCTTTTTAAATAGCAAGGAGACTGGCATTACTAGCTGGGTACAATAAGACTAAGATGTTTTAATGAAATTGCCTTCTTTCTGGGTCAGTATTAAGTATCAGATATACCTTCAAAGGGAATGGGTCATTTTGGTTAAGGAGGGTAATGTGGAGAGGAGTCTGCATAATTCCTTTTGTACTTTGTTCCCATCCCTTGAACTAACTTGATTTTGCCGTCATCTTAAATGCTATCTTTATGGAATGAGGGAATTTTCAAATTGGTTTTTAAACTCTATTAAGCCCTCATGTATAATATAACCCAACCACATTATTCAGGCTTTCTTGGCTTTCAGGAACAGCTTTGCAGCCATTATGTCTTTTTTTTTTAACATCTTTATTGGAGTATAATTGCTTTACATTGTTGTATTAGTTGCTGCTGTATAACAAAGTGAATTAGCTATTCGTATACATATATCCCCATATCCCCTCCCTCTTGCGCCTCCCTCCCACCCTCCCTATCCCGCCCCTCTAGGTGGTCACAAAGTACCGAGCTGATCTCCCTGTGCTAAGCAGCTGCTTCCCACTGGCTATCTACTTTACATTTGGTAGTGTATATAAGTCCATGCTACTCTCTCACTTCATCCCAGCTTACACTTCCCCCTCCCCGTGTCCTCAAGTCCATTCTCTACATTTGCATCTTTATTCTTGTCCTGCCCCTAGGTTCATCAGAACCATTTTTTTTTTTAGATTCCATATATATGTGTTAGCATACGGTATTTGTTTTTCTCCTTCTGACTTACTTCACTCTGTATGACAGACTCTGTAGGTCCATCCACCTCACTACAAATAACTCAATTTCATTCCTTTTTATGGTTGAGTAATATTCCATTGTATATATGTACCACAACTTCTTTATTCATTTGTCTGTCAACAGGCATTTAGCTTGCTTCCATGACCTGGCTATTGTAAATAGTGCTGCAATGAACATTGGGGTGCATGTGTCTCTTTGAATTATGGTTTTCTCTGGGTATATGCCCAGTAGTGGGATTGCTGGATCATATGATAATTCTATTTTTAGTTTTTTAAGGAACCTCCATACTGTTCTCCATAGTGGCTGTATCAATTTACATTTCCACCAACAGTGCAAGAGGGTTCCCTTTTCTCCACACCCTCTCCAGCATTTATTGTTTGTAGATTTTTCATGATGGCCATTCTGACTGGTGTGAGGTGATACCTCATTGTAGTTTTGATTTGCACTTCTCTAGTGATTAGTGATATTGAGCATCCTTTCATGTGTTTGTTGGCAATCTGTATATCTTCTTTGGAGAAATGTCTATTTAGGTCTTCTGCCCATTTTTGGATTGGGTTGTTTGTTTTTTTGATATGGAGCTGCATGAGGTGCTTGTATATTTTGGAGATTAATCCATTGTCGGTTGCTTCGTTTGCAAATATTTTCTCCCATTCTGAGGGTTGTCTTTTCATCTTGTTTATGGTTTCCTTTGCTGTGCAAAAGCTTTGAAGTTTCATTAGGTCCCATTTGTTTCTTTTTGTTTTTATTTCCATTTCTCTAGGAGGTGGGTCAAAAAGGATCCTGCTGTGATTTATGTCATAGAGTGTCCTGCCTGTGTTTTCCTCTAAGAGTTTTATAGTGTCTGGCCTTACATTCAGGTCTTTAATCCACTTTGAGTTTATTTTTGTGTATGGTGTTAGGAAGTGTTCTAATTTCATTCTTTTACATGTAGCTGTCCAGTTTTCCCAGCACCGCTTATTGAAGAGCAGCCATTATGTCTTAATAATACTGAACATTGTTGCACACTCTGAATTCAGAATATGCCTCTGCCCTAGGCCAGATGCTGAGTCAGTATCTTCAGGGTTGAGGATAAGGGGAGGGGTACAGTGTGTGCAAGCCCCACTGTGTTACCAAGAATTAGTCCAGAATCCCCTTGGGACCCCTGGGTGCTAGAGGGAGTGTATAGTAACAGTATATTACTGTTCTTGATCAGCATCTTCATTTTATTTTTCTTAGCTGAATGTTTTTCTGGAAACCAACCCCATTACCAAGTAGACTCCTCTGAAGCAATGATCTGGAAAATGTGACTGCTAAGGTCCAAAGATTCTAAAACAAACTCTTGCTTACTCTGAAGATTCCTCCTCCCTTTCATTTCACATCTGTCAGCTTGCTATAGGCCTAGGCAAACACAGCAGCACTTCTGGACATGGAGGAGAATGCCAAGATGATGAGGGTCTGCCATTAAAAATCATTCTTTAAATGTGTCCATCACTAAGAAAGAAACACATTATTCTTCCTTTTCAGAGGCACTTTTCCATCTCAGATGCTCAAACAGTTGCAAGATCAGTGTCCAGCCACCCTAATGTCGCCTCCCCCATTTTCCTGCTGGGTCTTTTCTGATGCCAAGGCTTCCCAGTTATGACTGAGGATCTAGAGAAGCGAGTTTGCGAAGAGCAAGCCCGTTTACACTTCTGCCCAGATCTGTGTATGAATTTTGGTCCTCTTTTAATGGCCTAGCATTTTAGATTCCTACAGGTAACTACTTCCAAGCCTTTCTTTGGAGACCTTTGACGTCTTGAGCTATTGCCATGGCATTTCTTCTGTGTGTGGTTTCCCCTTCTCTGATCTGGAGGATATTTAAAAAGCAAAGCCTACGGGCAGAGTTTCTCCTAGTCTCTGTAAAACGAGAGAACAGGGCAGGGGGGTGTATTTCCATTTTACAGTTGATGAAACAGGCTTAAAGAGATGAGGAATTGCCTAGCATCAGAGAACTAATTAGTGGAATTGCCTGTCTTTGGGGTTTATATTTATGAAATCTGCACACAGAAATGCATCCAGGAATTCAAACATGCTGAATTCAAACTGAAACTCTGTAAGAAATAGTCACTTTAAAGCTCTAGATGAAGAATCATACCATTTGTGCTTAATTCCCCTGACTGATGAGTTCATGGGAACTATGTTCATTTAAATTTACTTTGACCTCTCTACACAATTTATTCAAAAATACTTTGGAACAAGTTTTGTCTTGAAAGATTATTAATAAGTCCAACTTTACCACTGCCTAGGCAGCTTCTGTTTTGATGTACAAGGGTTGGGTTGAGGATATCATTGGTAAAGTAATAGTGGTACTGAATTTTCTCTTCCTTGAAAATATAAAGGCAAGTATTGGGAAGGAGCAACTGGAAGGGAAGTGACTTTTGTTCAGAACTTATCAAGGGGAAACCTCTACCCCTTGCAAACTGAATTTCAGTGCCCTGTTCTGTAACTATGTGAGACCTGAGTAAGGTAAGCCAGTACCTGGTGCCGAGGTATTTGCTGGTCTAGGTATTCAGTCTTAGGAGAAGATAAATATGCTGGGTCTTTGATCAGTGATATCATGTCTTAGGAATTCCTATTTAAGTAATGTTCACAATCTGAAGTTTTCAGCTATTTCTGTTTGAAATATTTTTCAGTTTTGCAATTCCCTATTTCTGAGACTATTATGCCTAGAGTTTTAAATCTTCCTTTTGGGGCCAGTAAAAGCACATTTCAGTCAGTAGAAACATCATCATTATCATTATTAATAACAATACCTTATTTTTTGTATTATTTAGTAATAAATAGTTAAGCCTTATTTCTCTATTCTGCTTTTTAACTTATACAATGATTTTTACATTTATTATCTCTTTTTAAGACAGTAAAATTTTGCTTTTACTCTTCTCCCCTATCCCACTCCCTCCATCCTCACCAGAAATATCCCCTTTTACTTAAGATGTGAAATTAGGCAAGAGTCAGACAAGGTAGTTCATTTTAGGGGTAGGCATTGGTTGGAAGGTTTCATTCTTTTGGAGCAACATGAGACGCATCTCATCTGATTTGTGGTAGCTTCTTTGACTACCCCTATTCTAGTCCAAGCCCTTATCACTCTTTTTGACAGTGGGCCACTCCCCTCTTTCTGGAGACACTTTCTCCTGTTGGCTTCCATGATGGCCCACTTTTCTGATTTTCCTCCTACCCCACCAGCCTTTCTGCCTCCTTTGCTGGCTCCTCTCTACCCAACTTCTGAATGTTGGATTGCCTCAGAGATTTGTCCTGGGTCCTCTTCTTTTTCTCTGCTATTTAGATGATCTCATGATCTCAGGTGTAATTACAGCCCTTAAACTGAGGGAGTCTCAAATTTCTATCTCCAGCCCTGGTTTCTCTCCTGACTACCAAACCTGTACACGTGACTTTCTACTTGAGTCTCAGCTTCTCCCTCACTGAGCTCCCAGACCCATACATCCTTCAATCTGTTCCTGCCTCAGCTGCCATTTTAGTAAATGGCACTGCCACCCACCCAGCAGCTCAAAACCAAAACTAGAATAGTCCTTACTGTCATTTTTAATTCCTCATATCCGGTTCATTGGCAGGTCCTTTGGCCCTGTCCACACCACCCTCCTTTCTCACCTGGACTACGGCAGTAGCCCCTAACTGGGTCCCTGCTTCCACTCTTGCCATCCATTCTCACACAGCATTAAAGTCATCTTTTTAAGATGTACATGAGGGACTTCCCTGGCGGTCCAGTGGTTAAGACTTCACCTTCCAATGCAGGGGGTGAGGGTTCGATCCCTGGTCAGGGAGCTAAGATCCCACATGCCTCGTGGCCAAAACACCGAAACAGAAAACAGAAACAATATTGTAACAAATTCAATAAAGACTTTAAAAATGGTCCACATCAAAAAAATATATTTTAAATAAATATAAAATGTACATAAGACCCATCACTTCCCTCCTCTAAATCTAACTGTGTGAAAATAGAACCTCAGTTCTTTAACATAGCCTGTGAGGCCTTAGGTGATCCAACCCCCACTGACCTGTCTCCTCCACTCTTCCCCTTGCTTACTGTGCTTTAGCCACATGGTCCTTTCTGTTTCTTCCACTAAGTCAAGGTTGTCCTTACCCCAGAGTCTTTGCACTTACTGTTCCCTGTCCCCAAAATGCTCTTCCTTCAGATCTTTGTACCTTCTCAGCCTTTAGCCTCAGCAAAAATGACACCTGCTCAGAGCATTTTATTTAAAGGACCTGCCTTAGTCACCATCACATCACCCTGTTTCACTCCCTCCCCTCTGCTTACCACTGTCTGATGTTGAGAGACATAAAAGAGTCTCTAACTTCCCTATAATATGGACCCCATGAGGCCAGGGACTTGACTTTTCTGTTCACCACTGAACCCAGTACCTATGAGTATCTAAGACATGGAAAACAGCAGATAATTGTTGAATCAATGATCTCATCCCACACCTGGATTTTCATAATTGAACTCTTTCCCATCACCATTCTTCTTTCCTTTGCAGCCATCCTGCTCGCTGTTGCCAGATCAATCTCCTAAAACACCGATTTTATCACATCACTCTCGTTTAAAACCCTTCATTGACTCCCATCCAAAAGGCCACAGCATTCCTACTTCATGCCTTTGTGTCTAACCCTGGCTTCGGAATGCTTCCCCTTTTTCTACGTATCGAAATCCTACATGATTTAGGATCCTTCTCTCGTGAAACCACTTCCAATCTCAGCCCACAGTACTCTTCCTTTCTCTTATGACATTTAAAGTTGCCCATTAGATGTCCCTGTTGTGATCTCTCTTGTATTTATATTGTTTCCATGAGGAATTTAACTCCCTCCTCCTGAATCTGCTGGAGTACATCTCTCTATAATTCTTGTTGCTTGTATACAGAATGTGGAGTTGATTTCTCCATGTGAGAGGTTTTTTTTTTTTTTTTTTTTTTTTTTTTGCGGTATGCGGGCCTCTCACTGTTGTGGCCTCTCCCGTTGCGGAGCACAGGCTCCGGACGCGCAGGCCCAGCGGCCATGGCTCACGGGCCCAGCCGCTCCGCGGCATATGGGATCCTCCCAGACCGGGGCACAAACCCGTATCCCCTGCATCGGCAGGCAGACTCTCAACCACTGCGCCACCAGGGAGGCCCTTGTGTGAGAGTTTTATTTGGAGGGAAAGAAATGGACTAAACACCAGACAGGATGAAGAAAAAACGATAATGGTTTATTTTGCTAAGAATTTGAAGCGGTGAGGGGGGGATATGGGGGCAGAGTGTATGTACCAAGTGATGGATATGTAAATGCCATATACCTTCAGTGAAATTATAATCTTACTGGTTAGGCCAGGCCCACACTTCAAATAGTTAGAAAACTTTTGCACAAATCAGTGTGTTGAATGCAAATTAACAGAGCACCCACTGCATTCAAACAGTGTAGTAGAAACATCCAGATACTTGGAAACCCCACAGTCATGGTAATAATTTAAAAAAAAATAAAAAGGGGTTTTGTCTGTAGGAACTCATATGACCAGTCATTCCTTTCTGGGACTGATTCTCTACAGGCTTCTCTGCCCCCATGTGGTAAACCTGTTGGCACTGAAGCCTGGAAGTAGAAGCTGCAGGGAATGAAGTGGACATGCAGGGTATGTCTGCTCAGGGTTTCATGTGTTATGTGGGATCAAATCAGCAGTCCAAATGCATAGCCAGGTGAGGCTGTGGTGATCATTTCGCAATGTATGCAAATATCAAATCATTATGTTTTACACCTGAAACTAATATAATGTTATGTTATTTAAAAAAAAAGAAAGAATGAAGCTGAGCATGAGGCCATGTACAAGTGGGCCCACAGGTGGCTGGTGAGCTGAGGATCCTTGTTGTAATATCATGTCTGAGTTGGTGCTACCTCCTTGGTGGTTCCCCTGGCCAGGCACCCTGACTGCTGTGGCTGAGGTGCTGAAAAAGAACCTGAGATCTCACGCACGCAGGGAGTGAGGGCCCCGCTCCAGGTTGCCTTCCACCCCCTACCCTCTGTTTCTGTTCTACAGCCTCATTCTAACCCTGCTTAACCCCTTGGAATTGACACCTCAAAGTATCTGCTCAATTTGCAGCTTTGATTGTGTCTCTATATGCTGCGTCTCCTTGTCACTCTTGGCTCCACACTGGGACCCAAGATCCTAGGGTAGGCTCTCACTTGTTGGGGAGAGAGGGAGGTTTGGACACAGCTGACTGACCAAAAGCATATAAGACCACTGGGGAGGCATCATTTGTCCCTGTTTCCCTGGATTAAGTAGAGCCCAGTGACCCAGATGAGTCCCCTAAGAGCAACCTTACCTCATTACATAAACTTTCAGTAATCTAAAATAATGGATTTTGTTCCCAAGAGAGGGATGTGTTTGTGTGTGTGTGCGCGCACATGTCTTTCTAGTCATTGTGTAAAAATAGGAATGTTGTACTTAGATGGTAATGAATGTGAAATGGAGCACTTAACATCTCACATGGCATAAATGACGGGACGGAAGCCTTGAGCCTCCTTCTGGAACACAGGTTCAGCAAGAGTGACGGTAATAGTGTTTGGTTAATGTCAGCTCAGCATTAAATTTACATTGTATTCTTGTGAAGAAGCTCCAACGTTATCTGTTAATAATGAAGGCGGTACCTGAGTTTATATAAACTTTTTGATTTTGCACATGAGCTAAGAACACTGCAGCTTGCTGATGAGGGATCATATGAGCTTGGAGATTCGGTGTGCCCAAGGACTCTTCATATGAACAAAAATTCTGGTCAGTGAAGGTCAGTTTCTGTACTCAAGCGAGAACAATGTTGTTTCCCTTCGAGTCAGACACACACAGCATTTGAAGAATCCAAGAACCCCACATAAGTGATGTGCAGCCATAGCCTGGGCGGCTCCTCATGCAAGAAATGAATAATCCTTAATAAAGGCTCAAATGACCCTGGCTTCTTTCTATGCAGTAATCAGTTGTATTAATGGTATGTCCTTCAGTGCTTCGCAGGGAAAATGCTATAAAGTTATCTTCCTTATCTTGCTTCAAGGAGGGCTGAATTGGTCCAGTCAGTCCTCCTCCATGTTGTTATTTGATTCTGCCATAAAGACCACTGAAGTGGGCCTCAGTTTTGTTGAAAAGCCAGCATTCCCTTTCTCTTTCAGGGTGATCCATGCCTCTGAGCGGCAGCAGACTTGAAACAGCAGGAGTCACCATCTTTATTGTTAGGCTGTGGAATTTGTTTTAGGCACATTCTAAATCCAGTCTTATGCTTTTTTTTTGTCTGTGACAAAGGTGACCCAATTGTGCTTCTTTGATATTATGAACACAGCTCTTTTTGCTCATATCACAGAGGCATGTAACAAAATACAAAGGATAAAATTGTGTCTTCGTGTGTAGTAAGGACACACACTTCATGACTAAATTCAGTGACATAATCAAAAAGGTGCTATCCTCCCACAGTCATGAGTCAACAGGCATAGACCGCCTTTCAGAGTATTTTTTATAGTGCTGAGATACTGTTCAAAAATAATAGAACTAATGAAAATGTCACATTGTCAGAGTAGCCAATATTAAGATTTTACTTCAAGAAAGCATGATGGGGTGACTGTGACATTGACAGCAGTGGTGTTAGGGTTTGGGGTGTTCCAGTTGCAGTGTAACATTTTTCATTTTACTTTTCATTTCTAGAACTAAGTGAGCTCCAGTGTTCAGAACTTTAGCCATAATATCTTATTTCTGCCTAGGAGAGGTATGGGAATTTTTTTTTTTTTTTGTATCAGACTCTAATATAATTTTATAATACAGTGCCTACAAAGAAATAAGTTAATTTAACAATGTGGTAAAACGCACGTGCCCTAGTGCGCTAGGGCATTTGGAAAATATGCAGGTAGTAAAATTGCATAATGCTAATGCATTTCTCAGTAAACATATGTGCCATGTTTAAGTGATTAAATACATATTTAAAAAAGGGAGAAATAGAGACTAACATGGAAAAGAGAACTAGTTTTAAACAAGATGGTTGTGGCATCTCTGAAGACTTTACTTAGCTTTTTGGGTTGGTTGAACAAGTATTCTAGCAAATCTGGAATGAAGAGCAACTCTGTTTACTCTGACAGGTTTTATTTGTCTTGGGTGCAACCAAGACCACATGCTGTGTTTTGTCGTGTTGGAAATACTGAAGCAGATTTCCATTGTGAATGTGAATTTTTTTTTTTAACAAAAGCCTTAACACCTCAGTCTCAACTCAGTTAGGTGAAAGCAGTAAGTTTTCCATTCCTTACCAGCCTGACATCAATAAATCTTAAATCCCTCCACCAAAAGCACACAGCTGCCGTGCACTGTCCTGGTTGTAACCTTAGGTCACTGCCTTAGATAGCCTGCTCCTTCTCATTTCCAAGAGCTATCTTTCTACCTTTACTCTCACAAAACTGATTTTTAAATTTTTCTTTCTCCTTCATTTAAGACAGTTTCTTTAACTTCATACCCTAGGAGGGTGTGCCACTGTTGGCATAAGGCCTTGCCAAAACCAACGATGCAGAAATTTCTACCTGTCAAAAACATGGCTAGCATTCCATGGATACTTCCCCTTCCTTTATATCCTCTGTAGACAGAGCCATGTTTGGAAGCTATTGTCTCCAACCACATTCACCTATTGGAGTGTTGGTTCTGCTGAATTTATGGAACATATTATATATACCACGGCTTATCACTTAGTTGAAAGCAGCACAGCATATTGTGAAATTGTTTAGATCCATTTTCCTCCTTAGAATAATGCTGGGTCCTTGTAAAATCCTTATTGCTTTCCTTTTTTATGCATTATCAGGACCATTTAGTTAGCAGGGAGATCCAGGGAGAAGTGGAAGACTTAAGGATTTAAGAGAGAAGGAAAGATTATTGTTTTCACAGATCAGAATCCAATCCTTTTGTCCCATCTACTTTACTCTGGTTTGATATGGATTTAGTGCTTTTCTCTAAAGTCATATCATTCTGTCTGAAATGAGTTTAAAGCTAATCCTATGCTGAGAAGCCTGGTCACCAGTAGAGATTAGTACATAATTATTACAGGCGTGCTCTCTGGAGCAGAGCAGGAGGAGATTGAAGGTGGTGGTGAAGGGGCTGGGACCAGCTGCAGTGCCCTGGCCTGCATCTTGTGGACACCATGAGGAGCACTGACCTTTAGTTAGGATATGAGATCCGCCCACATAGTGACTGCTGTGCACCCTGAGTGTCTGATCAGGGTTAGAGGTGAGACTAAAGAGGGGGGGAAAGGCTCACACCAGTACTATTAACATTCGAACAACTATTTGAACACCTACTATGTACCAGGTTAATTGTAGGTGCTCAGGAATATTGGGGTGAACAAGTATCTGCTCCTATGGAACTCATGTTGTAGGAGAGGGGACATATAGGTAAAGAAATAATTTTAGATAGTGAAGGATAAAAGAAAACCACAGCAAGATATGAGGAAGAAGAGTGGTGGACTGGCCCACATTGGTAAGGTAGTCACTAAGGCATCTCTAAGGAGGTGACATAAGCCCAGGCCAGATGAGAAGCTACTTAAGAGTTTTTCATGCAGAGAAACAGCAAGTACAGAAATCCTGATGAAGAAATGATCTTTGGTTATTCAAGGAATAGAAAGAAAATCTTTGTGCTGCAAGTTGCCAAGATAAGGGAGGGGAAACTGATAGATGAAGTTGGAGAGATAGAGTAAAGAGAAGTTAAGAAATGAAGATACCAGGAATGAATTCATGCAGGGAATATTGATAAGTGATAAAGTCAACAGTGTATATGTGTTTTAAAAGTGAAATCATCATATCTGTAGTTTAAAGGACAAAGCTGGAGGCTCAGTAGAATAACTAGGAATAAGTAGGGTGTCTTATGTCGAGCAAAGTAGCAGGATGAGAGAGCTTCAAAGCCTAGTGTTTGACATGCTGCTATTACCAAGCTGTTCTTATTGGAATATCTCCAGTAGAAACACTAGTACATTTGTGGATGTTTTAAAAAACGATGACCATCTCCTTTTAAAATACTTCTTAGAAGAGCTGAGTAGATTTTTGTTTTTGACAGGTTGACTCAGCCTAACCTCCCCTATAAGTTCCTCTAAGGACAGCTCTGTGTTTCCCCACCTCTTGCAGCAGAGGGGCATAAATCTCATAAGTAATAGCTTTAACCTTCAGCTGCAGACTTGTGCTTCTTGCTTACTATCTCCTTTACCATGAAGGTGGCTGGGCATTGTTGAATGCTTACCTATAAGATAAGCTATCTCTGCAAATAAAAACCATTTCAGGAAACTTCCCACATTTTAGGGGATCATCAGGATGCTAGCAAAATCTGCAGGTTGAAATTTAATTTTTTATTCTAATTAACAAGCCCATGGAATTTGCTTACAGAAACCAAGTTATTAGACACACAACTAATCCATACATTTGGATTTTTTCCCATTCTAAATTCTAAATTTGGAATACGGTGAATATTGAGGCATCATGAAGACTTGCCAAACATCTTGGCCTCTCTGACACTCCTGGACTCCAAGAAGCACATCTGAAGTTTTCAAATTCCATCACAGATTTGCAGCTTACCGTTTCTGTTATAAAGAGCAAAGTCTACGGCACATAAGTTTACTCTCTATTTTTCTTTTGGCAGAATTAAGATGCTCTGGTTTCAAGGAAATAGCATGCAACTTGCCAAACACTCCTTTCAACTGCTCTTGAGAAATCTCTCTGCCTCTAAGACTGCTCTGCCTGTGCTAACCTTATTCACAAAGGTACAGAGTAAAAAGTAAAATCACTACTTTAAAAACATAAAGGATTAAAATGTTGGGTGAAGAAAGTTGTACATTTAAGAAAGGGGAAAAATGTTGAAAGCAAAGCAATGGTATAAATTTTCTTCAGACATGCTCCTCAATTTTTCAGTTCCAGTTACAACAGTGGTAACTTTATCCTACCCTACTACCCTATCCTACTTCATTGTGCCACTGTTATCAGGAGGTAAATTAATATATTTAATCGTCATCTGATCCATACATTGAAAGAAAAGAACTATCAGATGTTTA
Source organism: Mesoplodon mirus (assembly GCF_964341445.2). NCBI lineage: Eukaryota > Metazoa > Chordata > Mammalia > Artiodactyla > Ziphiidae > Mesoplodon > Mesoplodon mirus. The sequence continues at coordinate 79,074,548 of NC_138980.1, forward strand.
CAAGTGTATCACTTAGAAATATAGTCAACTCTTATTATTTGTGATAGTCATGTTCTATAAAGTCACCACGAACACTGAATTAGCAAGTACTGAACCACTGCTCCTAGGGCAAATATAGGGTTAGGTTCCTATGAGCTTCTGGTCACAACATTTTTGAACTGATCAATACGTAACCTTGTTTTACGTGTGTTTCTGTTTAAAGACACCTTATTTAACATATATTGTTGATTCATTAACACTGAGCTCAGGGCCAACAACACTGTAACTTATGCATGAACAAAGCTTATCTAACACAGTATTTTCTCCATAAGGCACATCACAGCCTTCTTATGCTTAGAAACACTGGACAGCACTTCAGCACTATGCTTGGGCCATTTTAAATCGCAAAATAACCAAGAAAAAGCACAAAAATGCAAAAAGAGTGGCACTAAGTAGAAAAGGACACTTGTTTACAGTATGAGAGCTGGAACAAGAAGGCAGAGCATCATCCTGTCCCACCTCAGCCAGAAATGTGCACTTTGAGCAACTCAAATTTTTCGCTGCTCTATGCACCTGCATGTCTGTGAATGACTACAGAAACTTGGGTATTGATTTTAGGGTTACAAATAAGTTTTAGCTAATAGATGAATTTGCAAATACAGAATCCACAAATAATGGGACTGACTGTACTTATTTTCTTATCCCTAACACTGGTTTTAAGCTATAAAGCAAGTTTAAATTTAAGAGCTTTTTCCTCTAAAATTTATAAGACAAACATTATGGATTTCCTTTTGCTAGTTAACATTACTTTGTGTGATTTGTAATCAAAACAGAAATAAACTGCAGGGTAATAGAATTACCTTTAGTGAATAATATTGCCATTCAAACAAAAAAGGTCTCTTGTTTGATAGATTTTTTTCAGATTTCAGGCATTTTAGCAATTTGAATATATCTGACAGTTATCTAATAACAAAGTTTAAGTCTTTTAAAAATTTCTTATTGAAAATAGTTAATCTTTACTTTTCATATTCATGAGTATATATTGCATTATTATGGAACAAAAATATTTCATCATTTGTGTCTACATATGAGAAATGTGTGTGAAAATTAACCACAAAAATAAAATAATCCCTTAAGGCTAACGGTGCTCACTCAGCCTAACTATTCTGCACTATTTTTCAGTTTGAACAACAGCCAGGTTAGCCAAAAACATGTGCCAAAGCAAAACACACTAATCTTCCACTCAGCTTAAAATTTGTACCAAACCCTTCATTTGTGTCATTAGACATATAATAAGACATTACTCTCAGCTCCCGGAGTTCACAGTCCTCTGAAAGAAAAAGTACAGTATCAGGTCTCTTTCAGTTATAAATAACAGAAAGTACTACCCAGAGTGGCTTAAACAAAAAAAGGATTTTATGGGTTAGTCTGGTTTCAGGAGTAGCTTGATTCTGAAACTTAAGCACATTACCAGTCTCTTCAGCACTCCATTCTCTAGGTTAAATCAGTTCACACTCTGGCTCTTCATATGGGTAACTGCAGCGATCCCAAGCCTCAGATCTCACATTTCAGGTATCTACAGAAACTCCAGCAAAACCGTCACACTATCATTTGGCTCTGATTGGCCGATCCCTGAGCCATTTGTAGTCGAAGGGCTACAATATGCTGGATGCCTCAGCCTAAATTAGGTGTTCCACACCCGTTCAGGGAGGAGTCAGCCACATACTGAGAGCAGTTCTGTGAGGCAAAATCACAGCATTCTTGCTACAAGAAAGGGGAGTGGGTGGTAGACAGCCAACCCACCAAATGTCCACTACAATTCAGGGATAGGGTAAATAAGTGCTGGTATTGGCACACTGAAAATCCTAGACAAGGATGTACAAATGTTCCAGACCACTGGGTCTTGTCATTTTTCAGCTCATAGATTTCTTTAAAATTTGATGACCTTTCCTCATAAAAATACATACACACGTGATAATTTGCCCAGACTTCCATAGTCCCTGGGTTGTTTGTTTTGTTTTGTTTCTGGCTGCACCGCACAGCTTGTGGGATCTTAGTTCCCCGACCAGGGTTTGAACCCGGGCTCACAGCAGTGAAAGCGTGGAGTCTTAACCACTGGGCCACCAGGGAATTCCCGTTCTCTGTGTTTTAAAAAAAAACAAAATAAAACACCTGATCCTAGCTCTACTAAAGTCTTTTTATTATAAAAGCAAATAGTACCAAATTTGGTACTTCTGCAATTTCACTGGTTCTTGTTTTGCTTTTGCTTTTAAGATCCTCTCTTGACTTTTTGAAACTTTCTCAGAGAATTTTAACGTGGTTATCTTAAAAATCACAGACTGGGCTTCCCTGGTGGCTCAGTGGTTAAGAATCTGCCTGCCAATGCAAGGGGACATGGGTTGGAGCCCTGGTCCGGGAAGATCCCACATGCCATAGAGCAATTAAGCCCGTGCGCCACAACTACTGAAGCCCACATGCCTAGAGCCTGTGCTCTGCAACGAGAAGCCACCACAATGAGAAGCCCATGCACTGCAACAAAGAGTAGCCCCTGCTTGCTGCAACCAGAGAAAGCCTGCCGCAGCAACAAAGACCCAACGCAGCCAAAAATAAATAAATAATTTTTTAAAAAGTCACAGGCTATCCATAATCTATTTATTGATAATGCTAAAATAACATAATGAGCCCTGAAGCAGGAAAATACGGCCAGAAGGACTTTTCTGAAGGAAAACTGTCTTTTGATGATCCAGGTTCTTATTTCAAAATAAGGTGAGTTAAGCTGGAGGAAGGGCCTCCATAACAGCTCATCTTTTCCTGTCATGTTAAAAAGCAGGTTTTATATAAACATCAGTAATGTTGAATCTATTTTTAGCTCATACAAGAGAACCTATAGTAGTACCTGTTCATTGAGTCAAGACCTGAGAAGCCTTTAAAATCTGCCAATGATCCATAGCATTCTCGGCAGACTTCTCCTCTAGATGGTTAGGGTGCAAACAACAATGGGCACTAAAACTCCCTTGCTCCTAAGGTGGAGAGTTAGTCTGGGAAACCTATTGCTGACACTTGTAATGAGAAAACTGACAAAACATTGAAGAGTTGGTACAATCATCACCCAAAATAGAGATTTTTCCCTTTTAAAAATGGGATGATCACTATCTAACTCCATCCCAATGGGTTATTAGGAAAAACAGGCTGGGGAATCCCCTGGCAGTCCAGTGGTTAGGACTTTGCACTTTCACTGCCATGGGCCCGGGTTCATTCCCTGGTCAGCGAACTAAGATCCTGCAAGCCGCGCGGCGCGGCCAAAAAAAACAAAAACAAAAAACGGAAAAACAGCCTGGCAAATCTCAGTGCCCCCCAATCAAAACAGACTTTAAGACATTCTGGTGATGTCAGCCAGGCCTGGAAGGTGCTCCTGACCTAGGAAGGACAAAGCCCTAGGACTATAAATGATATGGAAAATAATCTTCCTAGATATCAATTAGATGAAGCCAGTAACAAAAAGTGTAAGCATCTAAATGTATTGTGTGTATATATATATACACAGATGTACATATATACATACATATATGTGTAACAAATATAAGCATCAACATTTACTAAATAGATTTATTTGTCAAGAAAAATCAAAACACAACTAAAAAATGCTGAAAGCCCATTTACCATGAAATACTAGCTATTTATAAGATTCTGTGGCAGTGTTTTGCTTTGGAAAATAAAACAGTATAACCTGGTAGAAAACTGTCCTTTAAAATAAGTATAATCTGCTGCTTGTGGTTTTTGTCAGGCTGAATGCCATTCTTTGGGTTTAATGGCTTTTTTCGTCCTGTAGGATCCGTGCCCCCTTTGTGATGAAGCCAAGGAAGTACTGGAGCCTTATAAAAACAGGGTAATATAATACAGTGTGGCTTTATGTATATGGAATAGATACTGTATGTAGTATAAAGTATCTGCCTGGATCCTTTCTTTAAGAAAAGAGATTGAATGATTTTGTCATTTAAATTTTATTGAGAGAGATTTTAGTGCTAATTTCCATAAAAGTCATTACACCTAAGTGTTTTTCTCTGAGCAGTACTGGTTTTCTTACTCTGACTCTTAAAATGAGTCAAAGTTAACTAGCAGGTACAGCATTTGGGCCTTCTGTTAAGTTTTTGTCCCTATTCCTTTTATCTTATGTTGTCATTTCCATGAAAGTGTTTTCCTGTAGCAAACCATAACACCTTTCCCAATCTTACAGCCAAAACATGTCTTTCTTGATTCTCAGGCAGCTTCCCAGTTGGGACATTGTTTATTTCATTGGGAACTGAGTAGTAGGTGGATGCTGAACCTAACAGATGTAACAGAAAAGTAGCAAAACTAGGGAATGTAAAGAAATCAATCAGGTTATGCAATTCAGGGTCATTAGCTGCCTGCGGACCTCAAACAACAACAGTAAAAACCTCTCAGCATTAGAACCAGTCTGGGGATCAGTTTGTCACTACAGCCGTTGCGTTGTTCCATGTTCTCTGAAATCTAGAGCTTTAGTCTGTCTCTGTTTCAGTTTATTTTACAGGAGGTGGACATCACACTTCCAGAAAACTCTGCTTGGTATGACAGGTATAAATTTGACATCCCTGTCTTTCATTTGAATGGCCAGTTTCTGATGATGCATCGAGTAGATGTCTCAGAACTTGAAAAACAGCTCCAGAAACTTGAGCAGCAAGGTGTGGGAGGCTGATGAATGCCCTCATGATTTTCCACCCTCTCTGTCCGGAACTCATTTTCCTGAGCAAATGACTGTGGCCTCATGCTCCTTTTGTCACTTTCACACAGCTCTAAGGATGTTCTGAACTCAGTGGTGCCAAATAAATGGTAATATTCCTCTTGTGATTAATGGAAGTACCAATGTGGGAACTGTTTACCTGTTGGCATTTTATAAAATAAGAGGAGTGTATTGGCAGGGAGGGGATGATGGAAGGCAGGAGAAATCTACTTGTTTTATTTATTTTTCTCCTTTGTATTAGTATGGAAGCATTTCACATTCATTGGACAGAGCCGTTTATAGGAAAAATGCTCTGTGTCCCTGTTGCTGCCCTAAGGGCTTAACTTTTTAATGAAAGAATAAATGTTCTTCCACTTGGTAGATAAAGTGAAATGTGAATTGTTAATAACTGTGCACAGTCAATAAAAGGATGTTTTAACAAATGCATCTGTATGAAGTCTATCTCAGAGGAATTTAATAATACCTGTTTAAAATTAGAGCTCATTTTTTTTCGATAGAAGAGAATAATTATCCTAGCCAAAGACACTTTGTTTGAGAAAAACAAAAGACTTAAACCCCAAAATGTATATAAGAATCTCAACGTGTTTTACAGGTAGTCAGTAAACTGATTTGTAATATTTGAGTACTGCCTTTGATAGTTTTTCAGTTATCATCAACTGAGTTAATTCAGCTTTTTTGTGTGTGTGTGGTACGTGGGCCTCTCACTGCTGTGGCCTCTCCTGTTGTGGAGCACAGGCTCCGGACGCGCAGGCTCAGTGGCCATGGCTCACGGGCCCAGCCGCTCAACGGCATGTGGGATCTTCCCAGACTGGGGCACGAACCCATGTCCCCTGCATCGGCAGGCGGACTCCCAACCACTGCATCACCAGGGAAGCCCAATTCAGCTTTTTTTTTTTTTTTTTTTTTTCTTTTTGCGGTATGCGGGCCTCTCACTGTTGTGGCCTCTCCCGTTGCGGAGCACAGGCTCCGGATGCGCAGGCCCAGCGGCCATGGCTCACGGGCCCAGCCGCTCCGCGGCATATGGGATCCTCCCAGACCGGGGCACGAACCCGTATCCCCTGCATCGGCAGGCGGACTCTCAACCACTGCGCCACCAGGGAGGCCCAGCTATTTTTAAGACAGTGGTTTTATCAAGTTTTAATATCTTGGGGAAAATTCACATCTGACCATAACTGAACAGATATGTCATCTAAAGAAAAAATATTCTTCACCATTTTATGTAAAGTATTAAAAATGTAGTTGTGTACTCTTATTTGTATTTAGTCAGGTTCAGCCAGTAGAGGAATGGATTCATTTAAAACAAAACTGCCTTTTCCTCTTAAAATCGCATCATTGCAATTTCATCTGTAATGAAATTCTTTTGAGAACTATTTCTATGAATTTGGATAGTGTGATTCACTTAGCTAGATTTTAATTTTATCAGTATGAGTGAGTCTTAGAAATTAGAGAATTTTAAAGCTGGCCAACCTTAGACATTGTTTAGTCCCGCCCCCCTCATTTTATACCTGAAGAGGACTCTGACATTCAGAGTTTCAGGAAGTTAGCTAAGGTCACACACACAGTCAGATATCAGACCAGGTCTTGGCACCCATCCCAAATTTCTTGTACTACCTGGGTTCCCTGCGGAGGCCTCGTGCTATCTCACATAAAGCATTCTTAACCATTATGGATCCAACACAAATTAAGAAACAACTTTAAAAGCCCTCCAGAGTAACAATAGGAAAAAAAATCTTACAATTGAATGCCATTGTTTCTAATTTATAAATTTTTGGAACACATCTTATTTGATTTTGTAAATATTCATTGAGCCCTGTGGTAGGCAAAATTTTAGGGTGACCCCAATGAACCATTACCCTTGTATTCCCTCCCCTTTGAATATGGGTGGAACTTATGGATATGATGAAATATCCCTGCTGTGATTATGTTACATTACAGTACAGGGCAAAAGGAAGATTATCCAGGTGGGCCTGGTCTAATCAGGTGAGCCCTTTAAAAGGAGAGTGTTCTCTCTCGCTGGTTGCAGAAGATGAAATCAAAGAGATGTGCTCCAGCTAGCCTTGAAGGAAGCAAACATGCTTCCTTCCATGTTGTGAACTGCCAACAAGCCAAGAAACTGGGCAACCTCTAGGAGCTGAGAGTAGTTCTTGGCCAACAGCCAGCAGGAAAATGGAGACATCAGCCCTACAGCTTCAAGGAGATGAATCCTGTCAACAATTAGTGATCCTAGAAGAGGACCATGAAACCCAGGTGAGAATCACAGCCCTGGCTTACATCTTGGGTTCAGTGCAGTGGGAATTTGATCAGAGAATCCAGCCACACCACGCCTAGACGTCTGATCTGCAGACACTGTGAGATAATAAATGTGTGTTATTTCAAGCTGCTAAGTATATGGTAATTTTTTACACAGCAGTAGAAAACTAATAGAAGTCCCTACAACACTGAAGCACAATGGAAGGTGGTGGGAGTATAAAAATGAATAAGGCACAGTCTTTGTCTTAGAGACACTCATTGTCTTGGGCAGTGGAGAGAGGAAAGTTAATAAAGCACTACAACATAGTGCTGTGAGAGCTGGAGCTGAGACATGTAAAAAATGGTACAGCAGCCAGATGAGGAAAGTGGCAGGAAGGCATCATAGAAAATTAGACTTAAATTAGGTGAAAAATAAAAGAGTGTGGAAGGGAATGGCATATTTAGAAAATGTCGGGTGGCTTTGTGTAACTGGAGTGAAGGCGAGGGAAGTGAAGAACATGAGACTGATAAAGAAAGATTGGGGTTCACATTGTGAAGGACCTCAGGTAAGGTGGTTTTTTTCCCTGCAGCAGTATCCTCCCTTATTTTCTGCCCTCATCCAGAGTCAGCCCTTCTGTCTCCTGACTCCTCAGAGGTATCTGGCCTCTCTATTCCAGCCTTTCTCAGTCTTCCTAGTCCTCAAGCATGCTAAGCTCAGAAGTCCCCCGAGTAGCCCTGCAGGACATTCACATCTTTAATACAACCAGGGGTGAGAGGGCCATAGAGAGGATCGCCCTCTCGTGTATCTTGGCACTGTGTGTTCCTTTCTTCCTGCTCCAGACAGCTTGAAAGCTACGTGGGCCATGTCCTAGGGTTGTTGATCAGAGAGTTTCAGGGTCTGCTGAGCTAAGGAGGAGAGAATCCATTGGTTCCCTTCAGAAATCAGGGCTGGCCAGAGACGCTGTAGGTTTGTTTTTTGGAGCAATTCTTGCTTGAATATAGCCATGTGGTCATAGGTGTGTAGGATGTACACAGACTTCATCCAAACAACACATTTCTGACATTAGAATTTCAAACAAGCAAACAAAAATCCACCACAAACTTAACAGGGTGTTAAAACTAAAGTGTTGGCTGAGGCACCAAGACACACAAGGTGCTACATTCCAAAGGAAATACTAGATCACATAAGGACTGCTGGATATTTGGAGGATTTTTTAAGAGAAAAATGTGCTCTCACCTCCCACCAAAGTAAAAGCTTGAGGTCATGTAATGTCAAGAAAAAGGGACGTGAGTGGAACTCATCAGAAAGCCCAATGTATGTCTCTGGGTAGGAAGAACATGGTGGTTAAGCTCCCTTCTGGAAAATCATGTGAAAGAGGAGCTTGCAAGCACTTCTGGTGCAGAGCGAAGGAGGGAGGCTGCTGCCCTGAGTTTGCCCAAGGAAGAAGGGAAGAAAGGGAGTGTGCGTGTGTATCTTCATGGATTGATGTGTGCCAAACGGGAGAGAGGGCTGGCTGGGGAGAGCCTTGGGTGCGGGCAGGCCTCGGAAGAGGCGAAGCAGAGCAAGACTGGCTCCTCAGGGTTGAGGAAGTAGGCGGCTGCTCAAGTGGAGAGCGCATTGGCCTGAATCAAGGAAATGGCAAGTGAGACAACACCAGCTATGAGTGCAATCTCCCAAGAACCTGCAAAAGTCTCTGTGAAATGTGGTCTGCTTTAAATGTTTCTCAGGCCCAGAAAGCTGGAGGCCATCTTACAACGTCATCACTCAAGGAACCACACTCCTGCCCCTCCCTGATTCTCCCACCTTGCCCCACCCCAGCCCCAGAAGGATCTTGCTCCTGCCAGGAGCAAGAAGAGCAAGACCTTCCCCTTCCACAGCTGCCCACCTGCAAGTGACTTCTCACTGGGATAAGGGTAAGACTTAATTTTCAACCAAGTTCCACATTATATAACACGGGAATAGATGCACTGAACAGTATTTAGAGTGACCAAGGACTATCTGTTGCTTAAGAATGCTTGAAACAGTCCTAACACTACCTAGTTTTTATTTTATCCTAGACAGAGTGAGAAACTCCCCAGTGAATACATTTTATAGGGATAGTGAGAGACATAAATAAAAATGCTTCCTAATTGTATTCCATATTCAGAGCATTGATTACATGTGCCTAATGTTTTTTACCTAAAGATCTTCAATGAATTTAATTATTCTTATTTGAGAGAGGAATGTGGTCATGTGACTAAGAATCCTGGAGACTTTCAGTAATCCATCTGGTCCCAACAGCTGGCAAATGGAAAGGCAGCTATCTAGAAACATGTCATCTAAAAAGGTGGTTTGATTATCCCACTGTTGATAAGCATCAGACAATGTTATGTCACTTATTATAGTCATTTTCCTATGATATTTGTAGCAGCAATTACTTTTCCTTTCTAAAATTATGTTTAGGGATTGATTTGTTTTTAAATAAAAACTGATTTTGACACAAGAAGCTCATAATATTCTCCCAGTCCCAAAGGAAATAGTGATATAACCTCTTTTTTTCCTAAGCTAATGCTTTAAAAAGAAGTGGAATTAACATTGAGTTTGAGACTGCATATTGCTGCTCTTGATTACAGTGCTGCTTTCTTCCAGATGTCTCATCATAACATCATAACAGCTTACCAGAACACATAACTCTTTGGCCAATTTATTGAAGGAAGCAGGGGTTCACTCAGATGAGGGTTATTTTGTTTGTTTGCTTATAATAATGCAGAGACTCATAGAAACCTGACAATAGGAATCACAGTAGGGCCAGGCCTCAGGAAATACTCTTAGAGAGCCACAGAAGGGATGCAATGTACAACGTAATAAATATAATGAACACTGCTGTATGTTATGTATGAAAGTTGTTAAGGCAGTAAATCCTAAGAGTTCTCATCACAAGGAAAAAATATTTTTTTCCTTTTTCTTTTATTTTGTATCTATATGAGAAGATAGATGTTCAACAAAACTTACTGTGGTAATCATTTCATCATGTATGTAAGTCAAATCATTATGCTGTACACCTTTAACATTCAGTCCTATATGTCAACTATATCTCAATAAAACTTGAAAAATAAAGCATTGGATTAATATGAATTTTAAAAATTCCATTAAATATAAATGGTAATTTTTTTAAAAAAAGAACCACAGAAACTGAGGCAGCACCCTACTCACAGTGCCTCAGCTTCTTTCTTTTCCTGCTCTCATCTTGCTCACTGGCTCCCCTCCTTACTCACAGTATCTGCTTTCTTATAATCCCAGCTTGCTTATGCCCACCATTCCTGCTGACCTTCTGTTCAGCTATACAGTGATCCTAGTCTCTCAACTTCTCTATTCTGAAACTCCAAAAGAGGAATTTTACTCAACTTATATTTTACAACCAGCCACCCAAATCATATGTTGGCTGATCAAGCCCATAGAAAGAGCCACCCTTGGGTCAGGCACCCATCCCTGGCCCAATCAGCTATGGTGACCAAGCTCATGTGGTATGCAAATCATAGTCACTGCCCACTCAGCAGAGCCTGAGGGCATGGCTGGCAATGATCAGCAGCTCTGGTACACATCCCAAAAGTTTAAGAGCATGTCATTCTACCATATTCAAGAGAAGTCAAGAGTTTGGTAAGTTCATCACTCCTACTCATGGGAGCGATAAGGATTTGAACCAGGGCAATGGGAGTTAGAAAGAGATATTTAGGAGTCAGGTTGACAAAACTTCATGACTGACTGGAGGGGGTAGGGGAAGAGTAAGTAGAGAGAAAGCATGAAGTCTGGGATGGCTCCCAGTCTTCTTGCTATGGTTATTGAGTAAATCTTGGCACTTCCCATTCCTTGGGAGTATAAGAGGAAGGTGAGGTTAGTTTTTGGTTGTATTTGGATCTAGATGGGAAAGGTGGGCTGTGCTTGTGAGACATCCAGGTAAAGATTAAAGCTGGAAGTTCAAATCAGAGGTCTGGGCTTGAGGTACAGATTTGAGAGACCCCAGAATATGGTAGGAGCAGCACTTACCTGGCAGATGAGAAGAAAAGCAGACTAGGACCAAGTCCTGAAGGGAATACCAATCTTGACTGCATGGGAAGAGGAAGGGCCACTGAAGGAAAATAATAATGAAAGGTGATAGACCTAGGAGTGGGAAAGTTCATCTAATTTGTATTATCCAATTTCTTTCATTATTTGATAGTAGTAGGGACTATTCTAAGCTCTGGGGATAGAGCTTAGAAACAAGTTAACCTAGGACTCTATTCAGGGGCTTGCATTCTAGAGGGAGAGACAGACAATAAAAATATCGCAACAAGAATAACAAAATAAAATAACCTATATTTTGCGGTCAGAGGAGGAGTTTTTCCTCAGAGTAACTGACAGTATCAAATGTCAATCCAGCTAGGATGGGGACTGAAAAGAAGATACTGGATTTGAAAATTAGGAAATCAATGCTGTGGTAGGTTGAATATTGTGCCCCCCCCCAGCAAATATCCAGTACCTAATCCCTGGAACCTGTTAATGTAATATGGAAAAGAGACTTTGCAGATGCAATTAAGTTAAGAATCTTGAGATGAGGAAATTATTGTGGATTATCCAGATGAGTTCTAAATGAACCACAAGTGTGCTTATAAAAGGAAGAAAGAGAGGGATTTGACTACAGAGAGGAAGCAGGAAATGTGCCAATGGAAGCAAGAGGTTGGAGTGATGCATGAAAGGGGCCCTGAGCCAAGGAATGCAAGTGGCCTACAGAAGCTAGAAAAGGCAAAGAAACAGATTCTTCCCTAGAGACTTCAGAAGGGGTAAGCCCTGCCAACATCTTGACTTTAGCCCAGTGAAACTGCTCTCAGATTTCTGGCCAACAGAACTGTCGCAGAATAAACTTGTGTAGTTTTAAGCCACCGAGTGTGTGGTAATTTGTTTCAGCAGCAATAGGAAACTAATACAACAGATAACTTGACCTTATTGAGAACAGTTTTGGTGGGGAGAGGGAAGAAGACGTAGACAAAGAAAATTGCATGTGGATGATGAGTGAGAGGTTCAGAAGAGATGGCAGGGTACATATCTTCCAGGAAGTTTTCAAACATACCTCAATTGACCCTCTAAGAAAAAGCATTAGAGAAGAGCTGAAGACCTGATGAACTGATTAGCTCAAATCCCCAAAATGGTAAGCAGTGATGGGCAAGTACCATAACCCCTTCAATCTATCTTAGAAGAGCTAAGCAACTGGGCAACAGAGTTCAGGGGCTTCCAGAGCAACCCTGACACTGCAGAGTAAACCATGGTAATCCATTCTAGTCTGCAGACATGCACCAGACCCAAGACTCTTGCTCACCACAGAGACCAGAATACTTTGATACTGTGAGCCAAAGTCCTGCATCTGGCACAGATCTTATATCTCTCCACTAACACAGAAACCCATGCCAAACCACTGAGGTAGAGCCAACAGAGAATGGCCTCATCTGGCCAGTCTTTAATTTAGGCACTGATGTTTCACATTTTACCTCCCCTTTCAGGTTCAAAAAGAATGACCACCAAAGCCACAGTACTTCTGAATTCTAAAGCCTAGAGGAGCATAGAGCTTCAGAAAAAGGGGGAAATATTAAAATCATACAAAAGATGGAGAACAACTCATAGGAGCACTGCCAACCAATAGATTACACATAATAAGAAGAATCCAGCCATAGGCATCCCTTCCTCATGCCAAAATGTTATATTTGAACAATTCTTGATGGAAAGTTTTCTACCCTCAGAAACAGGGTACAGAGCATATTAAGTAGAACTTTTCTTAATGATTCAGAAACATGAAGAAGTAGAAAGGATACAAGTTAAAGGCAAGTTCAGCCTAAGGTCTCATTGTGCTACTCACAATGTACCAGTGTGACCCAACTCCCCTGAGAAACATTGATGGCCTTACTGCAGCATTGTATTGTACAAAACCCCAGCAGTGATCCCACGTCCTCCCAACAAGGTCAGTCCATGCTCTGCCCACCAAAGCAGGAGAGAGAGAGAAACAAATCATTAAAAAACACTTTCCTCAAAACTGGGTTAAAACATACAATTGCATCATGGGACTAGTTTAACTATCAGTTGGCAAACTCCTTTACTCGAGACAACTTATTCCTTGACCAGGTAAGGAAGGTGTTATTGTATGTTCTTTGTCAGGAGCTTAATGCCAAGACAAGAAAAATGGGCATCTATTTATAATCTGGGTAATAAAGAGGCATTAGAAATTGGGGAAGAACTGCCAGAGGACCTAAGATTCAGGAATTAACTCCACCTGTCCCTACATTTTCTTTGTAAAATTATCTTCAAAGTAAGGCCAGCATCACCCTTTTAAGGTTGGGGGAGATTAAGACATTAGGAAACCACAGTTTGTGGTATTTATTCCCATTGTGATTGCTGACTTCTAGTATCAGTCTTTTGTTCTGCATGACAGCTCCCGTCTTGCAAACTAGCAAGATTCCTGAATGTGGCAAGGATCCTGCTCTGTGAAGCATTTTCAAGTTAGAGTTTTTTTAGTAATGTCACATTTCTCTAAGCCAGTAATAAAGGTTGAGAGGGCAAAGGATGCCATTGAGTTCTCACCTAATAGCACAAAACAACCTCCTAGCTGGCAGGTGCAGGCCGTACATCCAGGGTGATTATGACCTTTGAGCTACAAAAGTATTTTTTTAAATCTCTTTACCTTACCAAATAACTTCGAAAGATAAAACGCAATTTAGAGATTAGCCCCCCCTTTTGCTCTATTCATTTAAAGTGGTGTTTTCTGTTTGTGTATATTGTGACTACATGGAAAATACAGTATTTCATTTCTTGATATTTTTTATAGCCTGTACACAAAGTGAGGTCAAAAGGATGCCTTCAAGAGAAAAAAAGGACACTACAATCACTCCAAGTAAATTTTCCAGGAGGAGGAAGGAAGAGTGGAATAGATGATTACAAATACTTAGAAAGAAGCATCACTTTGCTAATGGTGCAGAGCCTACAATTATGTGAAATTCCCTACTTAGACTTTTTAGTTATGCTGAACATTGAAAAAAGCTAAATGATGGGGAGGAGAAAAAAAAGAAAGGGGGAAATTTAAGCATTCAATGTAAGGCGTTCATTTAAATGGAGACAGCACCTCACCATAAGGGGGCAGTTAAGAGTCTGATAATCCTGCTGGTATCCTATCGTCAAATCATTTTTTTTAAAACCATGAATTTGGGATCCTTAAAAATCTTCTGTATTATTCTGAAGTCAAGAATGGTTCCTCCTGCTCACAAAACATGATCACTTTTCACTAATATTTTTTAATGCTCTGACTGGTTTTACATATGTGGAAAAGATAAATCTTCAAATCTTGGAAATAAATCTTTTTCCTCCCTGCCAAATCCATAATATGATCCTAGTCTATCACCGACAGCAGCATCAGATAAGTAGACCTGCCTTGCTTGGTTAGAAGTGTGCTGTGATTTTCAGCAAGAACAAGACTGTAGTTAGAGACCCAGACTGAGACACATTCAGAGCACATTACAAATTCTTTTTGGTTCTATCCTGGAGGTATCCCCTGAAGCCCCAGTTTGACCGTGTGACTCATTCATAGCTGATGTCCTCCCAAATCGGGTGTCTCAGTGGGGGGAGAGAGGAAGCCTCTGGGACTTGGGCTTCAGCAGGTGACATTAAGATTCAAGACCAGATGACTGCAGGGCCTTGCCTCTTTAGATTCCTGAGGTCTTCTCCACCCCTCAAACTGGAGATGAGTTTACACCAGAATCAGTGCCCTGGGGGAGAGGGAGGCAAATCTGAAGACTTAAGACGAGCAAACCGCAGAATCACTCAGAGGCATCAGAAAATGTAGTCTGAGATTCTACAACAGCCCAGACTTTTTTTCCTTGTTCCTTTTCATCATTTATAAGTAAAATGTGGAACAAGCCATAGGAAATAATAGTTACACTACCTAGAGTTATATCGCATTTTCTATGTTCCCCCAACTTTTATTTTTTAAATATATATTTTTTACTTTTTCCTTTCAGAAATCCTGGGATATAAATAGGGCCACAATTGTTATCCTTATTTTTGAGATGAGAACAGTGAGGCCCAGAAAGGGGAAGTGGCCTCCATCAGGTCATGCAGCGAGTAAAAGGCATCCCAAGGAAGAATACCCAGTTCTGCTCTCATTTAATCCAGAAAATTTACCCTACTGGCTTTAAGCGTCCCTTTCCTCCTTTTCCCGTTGGTGGTTCTCTTTTGAACGTCATCCCTCACCAACTGTGGAGTGAAGATGGATCCCTGTTCAGAGTTGCAGAGAACTGTTGTTTAAAGGTTCCCCAAGGGGCCTGTTTCTATTGCTTACCTACAAAGCCAAAGTTTGAATGTGTGATAGAAGTCCCTTAGAGGTATCTTCTAGGATTCCTCCCACCCAAGACTGCTGTAATTAGCTCTGCTAACAACTGTGATTGAACACAGCTAGTTGTAGTCATTGTTCACCGACAGGCACAGATATGAGCCACATGTTAGCAAGTGGTGTTCTAAACGGTGTTCCGGGCTTGGCTAAACTCATGTAAGGCACTTATCGGAAATGCTGTTCCCAAACTCGGCTAGCAGCAGGCAGTGTCATGGCAACACCTTCCACAGCCACCGGAGATGGCCATAACAGATCCCCGGTGAGTGTAACACCATGCAATGAGAGAGACTTGGTCTATTTTGACCTTGCCCAGGAACTGGCTGCCCCTCCTTCAGATGGAAAACATAGGTGTGGCCCTGCACGATTATGAGAAAAAGCAGTCTTCATCTTCCTGATCCTTAAGACTCCCACAGTTTCAGATCTTCTCTATAAGAACACTTGTAAGGGAAAGTTACAATGTGTGGTACATTCAGCCTATGCTTTTCAGAGGCTGTGCTCTTATTAGAAGCAAAACAAAATGCTGCTTACTAACACCTGCCCGTGAGGACTGAGCCAAGAGGCAGTGTGGGTGTTGGAAGGAAGGTGTTGCCCTGGCAGTAAATCCAAGTTGCTCACACCAAAGGAAGTGTTTCTAGGGAAGCTATCTGAGCAAGAGGTAAATACTTAGTCATTCAACAGGCCATAAATAACTGCTTCACCTCCAACAAGTGGAGATCTGATTCCAAAGATCTCACAAAATGGGGTGATAGCATTTCTATTCATTCTACCCTTTATTCACAATACACATTCCTTCATCAAAAAATCTACAAACAATAAATGTGGGAGAGGGTGTGGAGAAAAGGGAACCCTCTTGCACTGTTGGTGGGAATGTAAATTGATACAGCCACTATGGAGAACAGCATGGAGGTTCCTTAAAAAACTAAAAATAGAACTACCATATGATCCAGCAATCCCACTACTGAGCATATACCCTGAGAAACCATAATTCAAAAAGAGTCATGCACCACAATGCTCATTGCAGCACTATTTACAATAGCCAGGACATGGAAGCAACCTAAGTGTCCATCAACAGATGAATGGATAAAGAAGATGTGGCACATATATGCAATGGAATATTACTCAGCCATAAAAAGAAACGAAACTGAGTTATCTGTAGTGAGGTGGATGGACCTACAGAGTCTGTTGTACAGAGTGAAGTCAGAAAGAGAAAAACAAATACCGTATGCTAACACATATATATGGAATCTAAAAAAAAGGTTCTGATGAACCTAGGGGCAGGACAGGAATAAAGACACAGACATAGAGAATGGACTTGAGGACACAGGGAGGGGGAAGGGTAAGCTGGGACAAAGTGAGAGAGCAGCATGGACATATATACACCACCAAATGTAAAATAGATAGCTAGTGGGAAGCAGCCCCATAGCACAGGGAGATCAGCCTGGTGCTTTGTGACCACCTGGGGGCGGATAGGGAAGGTGGGAGAGAGACGCAAGAGGGAGGGGATATGGGGATATATGTATATGTATAGGTGATTCACTTTGTTATACAGCAGAAACTAACACACATTGTAAAGCAATTATACTCCAATGAAGATGTAAAAAAAAAAATAAAAAGAAATGTAAGAATCTCTGTAATCAAACCCTTGTTGACAAGGTGTT
Organism: Mesoplodon mirus; assembly: GCF_964341445.2. Lineage (NCBI taxonomy): Eukaryota > Metazoa > Chordata > Mammalia > Artiodactyla > Ziphiidae > Mesoplodon > Mesoplodon mirus. The sequence continues at coordinate 79,091,557 of NC_138980.1, forward strand.
AAAAAGCTATAATTTGGCTGCTTGCTGTTATTTCAACAATAGTTTTTACATTAGGATTCTAAATAACTTAACAAAAAAGGACCCAGCCTTTCTGTGGTCTAAAACACCCTGCTGTATATATCCTGTGCCTTCTCACCTACTCCTCAGTTCACAAAATTTTATGATTCTACTTCTTAAATGTTTTCTCAAATCTGTCCTTGTTCCAGTGCTCACCGCTGCTGTCATAGTTGAGGGCTCCATCATCTCTTGCCTATACACTACACTAGGCTAGTCTCCTAAATAGTCTCCCCTGCTCACTGCCCTCCCACCCCATCCCCCATCGACCTCATCACCACCTCCAATTATCCTTCCAAATCACAGCCCTAATCAAACCACTCACAAACCTACCATGGCTCTACAAAAATGAAAACCAAACTGCAGAACTTAGTAAGGCAGTAAAAGCTCTGCACCTAGCCCCCATCTCCTGTACCCTTCACGTATCCTAAACTTCATCTTTTCCAGATAACTTGCCCTTGCATGAAAGCATCATCACTTTGACTACATATTTGAGCATGCCTTCCTTCTTTACAAAAATCACCCTTTTTGACTTAGCTCAAATGCCATTTCCTCCAGGAAATTTTCCACCACTTTCTTCCAGTACGTACTAATTAATCACTCTTTTCACCAAGTTCATATAGCACACACATATAAAGTGTGCATATATATATATATATTTACTGAGATATACCATACAACTCACCCATTTAAAGTATATGATTTAATCATCTTTTAGAATAGTCACAGAGTTGTGCAACTATCACCACAATTTTAAAACATTTTAATCACCCCCAAAAGAAACCCTGTACCCACTAATGGTTCCTCCCCATCTCCTCCCCTGGCCCAACTCCCCAGCCCTAGGCAACCACTAATCTATTTTCTATTTTCTTTCTCTATAGATTTGCCTATTCAGGACATTTTATATAAATGGAATCATACAATATGTGGTTCTTTCTGACTGGCTTCTTTCATTTAGCATAATTTTTTCAAACTTTATCCCTGTTGTAGCGTGTATCAGTACTTCATTCCATTTTATTGTTGAATAATAGTTTGTTGTATAGATATACCACATTTTATTTATCCATTTATCAACTGATAGACATTTGGGTTGTTTCAACTTTTTAGCGATTATGAATAATGCCTCATATACACTTTGATTATCACTTAATATGTGCAGCTTAGTATTATAGGGTTTTGGTTTTTTTTGGCCTATGTCTTGCTCTATCACTTGATTATAAACTCCTTGTGGACCAAAACCATTATTTTACTCTGCAATCTCCACATAGCAAGTATTAAATACGTGTTTGAAAAATGGATGAAAAGGCAGATACTATAGGTTCTTAGTATGCTGAATATCATACAAGGTACTCAGAATAAAAACATTAGGGTGGACCCAATAATAATCCAAGAGTGGACCCGGTAAGTTTACCCAGTAAATTATAACATTCAAACAATGTTAGTTCTTAAATAAACTTTCATCTCTGCATTATTACCTGGAATTCCACACATGTATTCCGCAGTTGATTATTTCATGGAGGTAGTTCTTTTGCTAATAATAGTTGTGAACTGGTGGGCAGAACCTGGGAGACACCAGACCTTTTCTCCTAAATTGACTCCACGATGTCTTATTGTTGCTTGACTGAGGTTATTATTCTAATCGACTGTAGTGGCTCCCAACTTGGCTGAGCAGCAGAATCCCCTCCTCAAGATACACATTATCTGGGTCCCACTTCCCAGATTATGATTCTGTACTTTGGGTAGGGGCCCAGGTGCTCACATGTTGTTAAAGCTATAATGATGTTTCTGATACACAGCCAGGTTCAAGAATTCCTATTTCAAAAGTTGCTCTGAGGTTAAAAAGAATTAATTTTATAGAGCACGTATGAGCACTTTACTCCTGGAGTGTATTTTACTCATCGTGGGATCATGCCCATTAATACTATCTAACATTTATAAGGCACTTTTAGTTGGAAAGAGCTTTGAAGTCATCTTTTATTAGCTAGGCTTGCATGCTGGGTGACCTTGTACAAATCACATAATCCCTTAGTATCTTAAATTTCCTCAAATGTAAACTGTAGGCGGTAATACTGACCCACCCTCAAGGGGTACTGTGGAGACTAATGGGGGACTATAAGGCACTCAGCAAACATAAAAATGTTACATGCATGCTTATTAGACAGATATGAAGTCCTAGTCACAGCCTTTAAAATGAGACAAATACCAAAATAACTCTTAAACAAGACTTCCTGCAACCTTCATTGTCAACTGAAACATCCTTTCCCAGCACTGAAGTACAGCAATTCTCTCTTTCCACTAAGACTAGTAAGCAGAAATAATCTGCAGTCACAAAGAAAGAGCTAATGATAGCAGCAAATAAATATATAAAACAGTCCTGAAATATAGTTTGTTAACCTTCTCATTTATCATTCATAATGCAATTAAAGATTATATCTATAAATACACTCTTCTGAAAAATATTCTTAGAAAACATTTGGGCATGTTCACACAAGTCTTTAAGCTGCTGCTGCATACTCACTGTTGATGTTAAGCTTGAAGCTGTTTCCAACATTGCTGATGGTTTTTAATGTGGTTATATTTAGCCTCTCCCGTCTCCCTCACGTGGCTGGAAGAATATATGGCCAAAATGAGACTTTGATACCTACCTCAAGTTGGAGGTAGGTAAAAATGGGGAGGCAGAGGAACAGTCTCCAGCCTTGGAATCAGAGACAGATCTCATTAAGGATGATGACCCACAACTAAGGACTCATTTGCACTATATTTTCAGCTTCTTGGAAAAGGTCAGAAAACAGACATGGTTTTTCTTTTTCTCCATTTTGCTTTGAAAGGGCCACAAAAAATTTCAAGGGCCAGGTCCAATTACATATTCCAGTTCATTTACAATTGAATAGTTTCTGTGACTCTGAATGCAAATTAGTGTCCTCATGCCCACCACAGCTGATTTGAGCCAAGCATGAACTTTCTGGGGCCACTTGACATTGACCATGCTCTTTCCTCCTTGGGCCTCTGAGGGTTTTGGTTTTATTCCCAAGGGAAGTTGTCTCCTTTGATTAAGCTCAGGACCTGCTAACAATTAAATTTATTGAGTACTTATATCTGTGGATAATACTGTAATGCTTATTGTGGAGGCTACCAAGAGTTCCTTGATAGGCTTACAGGGTTGCTATAACTCAAGACCTTGGGTCCTTGAGTCAGGACAAGACCAACAACTTCCCCACAGAAACTCCTAGGGTTTGGTCAGCTGACATACTCGTTTCTTGGGGACTTCTAGACTGGCCTTTGGCAGACACCAAGTTGAAATGTCATTTAACTTCTCACACAACATTTTCCTACTTGCGACATCCCATTAGCCCTCTGTGAGGATTCAGAAGCTCCTGTGTAAAGAGCCTCCATACAGGAAGACTATTGGTTGGGGAAATTATCTATTTTGCATAGTTATTATTTTTTAAATAAGGTTAATTCCAGCATGTTTCTACCTCAATAATCTTTGAGAGTCTCGGCATTTTTGCTGAACATCTTAAGGGGAGAAAGAGCCATGTAGGCTTCATTTCAATGGTTAGGAGAAATTAATGCTAATACATGCCTTCAATGGGATTCACTTGGTACTCTGAACACTTTCTTCCATCAATACAGAGAATCCCCAGAAGTATCCATGGTGGATTTTTCTTCTGTAAAGAGATGCAAAAGGTTACAATAAGTTGTCTGATTTCCTGTGAGTCTTTCAAAGTCCTGTTTTCTCCATATCTCAAGGTAAGCATGCCAGCTTTGCAGATCTAGAAGTCAAAATATTATAAATTAGTTTCATCACTTTCCTCAGTGAAACACAGGTCACCACGTCTCAGCCCATTGCTTTACTTGAAATCAGAGGGGAAAGTCATGCATTTTAAGACAGGAGAAATCAGGTACAATTTTCTGGTCTAGTGCTTGTTTCCCATATCTTTCACAAGAGATCCTTAAGATCTAAGATCTGAGATGAGATTTAATCATCCTTAACTATTAACTGTACTTTCTTTCAACTTCTTAAAACGCACACACACATACACACAAACAAATATGGAGAAACAACCATTTACTCATGAATCTATGGCTTGGGTCATAAAACACAATCTGGGCAAAGCCAAACAAGGCACTAGAGGGTTGAGAGATAGGAGAATGTTGTGTATTGCATCTAGAATTTTTAAATGCCCCATTTTGGTGGTTCCTACTTGTCTTCATGCAGAAAGTCAAAACTGGCCTGTCATTTGTGGTAGATATTTACCCTGGGGGAAGACTTCCCTGACTGATCATGGATAGGTATTTTCAAAGAAAACTCTTCCACAAAACCAGATTGAGATAAAAAGCACCCTTCTTAACAGACGTTAATTTTTTCACTTTTAATTTTTACGTCACCTAAACATCCACCCACCTCCTTAGAGCATCTCTTTATTCCTTTACAGAAAGATTTAAGTAAGCAATCTTTTTCCTTGCTAAATATTTTTGGGTTAACAGTAATGCTTCTCTCACTTGTATTTTAGTCCTGATGATTAAACAGTAAAAATGCTAACTAGTAGCCTGTATCTGGAGAGAAAAAGCTATTTCTTGATGGGCAAAATTCAATCTGAGATGGAGACCTCACAGGGCACTAAGATAAACAGGTTAGGTTACATGCTAAGGGGAAGGGATGAAGGATAGAATTGACCAACTCCAGAAAGAGATTCTGGTTTAGTGGAAACACTAAGCTGAGGTCAGAATGTATTAAAGATACTCACAAGACTAAAGTTATAAAAATGCAGACATTTGTTGTTAATTGTAGGGCAGAGAGAATAGGGGGAAATACCCTTTGTCTTTTTTAACTTGGAGCTGACTTTAGATATGGAATAACTTACATGTTAAGAAATTAGATTTATTTCTAGCCTGTTTACTTTTTGTTTCTGGAAAGACAATGGCTAGAGTGAGGGGCATATTATTAGATGGGCATCCTGAGTACATTGTCCGGAATTTGCACTCATTCTCCCCATAAGTACATATTCATGAGGAAGTGAAGAGTGCTCCTTTGGAATTCCTCATCTGTCAGTTATTACCTACATGATCGTTTTTTCATCCAGTTAAGGAAGGAAAAATAACATGTATCTTGTTGGAATGCTGTGAAGTTTAGAAAAGCTGATGTATGGGAAAATACCTGGAAACTAAGCATATAATAATAGCACTCAGTACAAGTTAGAATAATGAGTGAATGGGAGAAGTCAGAAATGAGTCCAGTGCCCATTGCCCACAGGCTAAAATCTATATATTTAGCTGGGAATTCAGTGCCCTGGAAAATCTGCTCTTTTCCATTCTCCAGCCTTTTTTCCTCAACTGCCCTGCTTCAGTCAAACACTCTCTAATACATCTTGAATTTGCCCATCTTTGTGTCTCTGTGTCATTCCCACCACCCTCAGCCTCTATTGGCCAAAATTCTACCCATCTCTCAAGGGTCTCAAATCCCACTGTCTCTAGGAATCTTAGGGCACTCACCCTCTCCTCCTCTAAACCCTGTCTAGATCACTCCGGAAGACATAATCCACCAACCACTTATTGTCCCAGAAGACTGCAAGCTCCTGCAATGCAGGGGCCTCATATACAGTACCCACCTCTGTGTACCACAGACCATGGTGCCTTGCCAAGAGTAGGTGCTGATTAGACTCATGATTGAATGAATGCATGATTTGTCACCCTGCCCCTGTTGTGCTCTTGGACAAAACACTTTGCCTCTTTCAGTCTCAGCTGCCTCAGCTGGGAACAGAGGATAACAGCACTGATGTACTCCCCAGGTGTGCTGTGAAGAATAAACCAGTGACTGAAAAGCAATTTGAAATGTAAAATGAAATGCTATATATAAATGTTACATAATCAAAATCATTTCCCTCTGTATTATGTTTTATTTGGCTTTATATCTTGTAATCCTTTGTGAGTTTCAGAATTTCACAGATGCAATACCATGCACATTAGCACCTAAATTCTCTTGGGTAATAAATGATTGTGTGTGTTATAGTGCATGGCTACTTTTCCCTGGCATACTTACACATGAATTTGTCATTATTTGGGGTATTCATAATAACTAATGATAGAATTCATTTCTAAGGGATCAACCTTTTTTTTTTCCTTCTTTGGCTAGCCAGTTATCATTCCAATATTATTGCCTCAAGGGAACTAACTTCCATTAAACCCAAACCCAGATGATGAGCACAGTTTAGAAGCCCAAATCTTCTAGGAGCTTACAATCTAAGATCTGGAAATTGGTTTGGAGTTTTGAATCACTTGTTTTCTATGGCCTTCTTTCTGCCGAACTCTGAATCCCTCATTTGCTTTGCTGTAATGTATGTGCTACCGAGTGCTCACTGTAGCCTGATTTTCTAGGTACCAGGAAAGGCTGTATTAGCCCACTCCACATGAAAGTAAGACAATGATAGTTTTATTTCTTTATTTATTTTGCGGTACGCGGGCCTCTCACTGCCGCGGCCTCTCCCATTGCGGAGCACAGGCTCCGGACGCGCAGGCTCAGCGGCCATGGCTCACAGGCCCAGCCGGCATGTGGGATCCTCCCAGACCGGGGCACGAACCTGTGTCCCCTGCATTGGCAGGCGGACTCTCAACCACTGCGCCACCAGGGAAGCCCGACAATGGTAGTTTTAAATGCTATTTCCTTTCTTAGTATGTTCAAGGAAGAGGTTGCCTATAGAAAAATATGATTTTTGGAATATCTCTAGTACCTATAAAAAGAGAATTTTGACTTTTACTGCATAGCAGGATACTATTCCTGGAATAGTACTTCCACATAGATAGAAAGTGAGGAAGAGATGGCAGCGACACCATAAGGTAGCTGTGAGGATCAAGTGAGTCATTAGATGAAAAGGCTCAGAACAGTGCAGAGCATAAAGTAATTGCTCAATTAATATTAGAGGTTATTATTACTGGTAGAGGGCCCACTATCAGCCTGGCCCTGTGCTGAGAGTTTGAGACTCTTGTCTGAGACACATAACAAGCCAGTAAGAAAAACCTTATCACCTCCACCCCCACTCCATCTGGCTCTGAGAAACTAAGGTACTTGTCCAAGGTCTCAAAGTTAGAAAGCAGTGGAAAGAAAATCCAACCCTTGGTCTATGGTACTTTCCAGAGCCCATATTCTTTGTCCTGTTTCTTAGTAGCCTTACTGTTCCTAGTTTTTACTTAGGTTAGGAGTCCATTTTTCCTCCCTGAGCACATGATTCTCCCTTCCCCAATGTCTAATTCCTCAGTGTTACTCATTTTGTTATGAAATTTTTTAATTAAGACTATTTTTCTATCTTCTGGTATACTTCTGACCAGTCTGCCTAATTTTTATATCAGGCCATTTTCTCACAATCATTTTAGTCTTTCATCAGACTTGTACTCACAGAGTGAGTTTAATGTAGTTTAAGTTTAATGTAGTTTTTCTTCTGGGGCATATGTGAGGAAATCCCATGTTTTTGTGGAATAGAGGCTTCCCTTCCCCACCCATTTCTGTTATCATATTTTTTACTTAGTTGGGTCTGTAGCAATATAACTCTCATATGGAACAGTGGCATTTTCATTCAAATGCAATAAGCTGTCATTGTTTTGTGGGTGGTATCACCCTGGCCACAGATATTGTGCCAGAGTACTCTCTCTCTTACAAAAATATCTCCTAGTTGTGGTGTACAAACTAACACCATACTTTAGTTTGCCAAAAACACCTACATGATATTTTGTAGTCTATATTACAATTAATATTTCAAAGTGCCTTATCATTAGTTATCTCTCCTACCTCTGTGAAATTAATCAGAAGTATCACTGTAGTTTCACAGGTGGGAAACTAAGGTATGGGGACTGTTAACGGCTTGCCCAAGGTCTCATAATGAACACACAGCATAGCTGGTATTAGAATCTGCTACTTCCGACCGCATTTCTTTGATCAACCTGTTCAAATTCTGAATAATTTTCCAAGCTGAATATATGTTAGGAGAGGTGGTAGACCTGGGAAAGGGGGAAAATACTTTTCACTTAAGTAAAGCTTCTGAAACATTTGGTAATCAAAGAATAAGGATTGTGAGGGCTGTTTTCCCTCATTTCCATTCGTAGAATGAAAGGACAGTAATCCATTGAGATTAAAATGAATAGAAATTGTAAGTGTAAAAAGGAATTCTTCAGGCCCCACCATTTTCCAGTTTCAACACAATTTTGTTCTCTATTTCAGCAGTTGGTACATTTACAGTGCTGTGTCACCATCATTATGGTGTCCGCCTTAAGCAGATAAACACAGTGGATTCTGCCACTGCTGTTTTACGACCAAGGAGGCAAGGGTGAACAGAGGTTAAGTGGCTGCCAGGAGCGCTCACCACAGCAGCCACTCAGATTAGAACCCACAGCTCCTATCAGTCACACCCTATTGAAATTTAGAAGGTCCCAAAATATTCTTTCAGTGTGAGAGGTGGATGACAGTGCCTGAAGGCAAATTTGCTCACCATCCACAAAGGGACCAGCCTTGCTTCCATGGTCCCACCTCAATCTTCTCATTCCCAAGCCATACCATAAACTTCCTCATTCCTTTGAGGGAAAGAACATTTCTTTTGGTGAAACTAAACAAGTGATTTCCAGGTCCAGATTTCCATGTTTTTTTGTTTGTCTAATACAAATAGGACCATAATGAGTCCTTGGCCAAGTAACAGGTCTAATTTTCCCTTGTAGAATATGGGGATGGCCCAAACTCAAGAGATCATTAAGGGGGACTGGCAACAAATGGAGTAAGTCTGCGCCTGAGTGATAAGCTCCTGTCAAATACAATTACAACAGAACATGGTGCGGAAATATGAATTGTAATCTACAGTCTTCCAATGCCATCTATTCTATAAGGGAAAATGAGACCAGTTGCTTGTCCAGGAACCCATGACAGTAATGTCTGTATGAAACAAACAGAAAACCTTGGAAATTGGGACATGGAAGTCACTTGCTTAGTTGTAACTTATTTCCTGAAAAGAAATTTCCTATTTCCTTTTTTTAAAATTAATTTATTTATTTATTCTTGGCTGCGTTGGGTCTTCGTTGCTACGCATGGGCTTTCTGTAGTTGCGGCGAGTGGGGGCCACTCTTCGTTGCGGTGCGCGGGCTTCTCATTGCGGTGGCTTCTCTTGTTGCAGGGCACGGGCTCTAGGCACATGGGCTCAGTAGTTGTGGCTCGCAGGCTCTAGAGTGCAGGCTCAGTAGTTGTGGCGCACGGGCTTAGTTGCTCCGTGGCATGTGGGATCTTCCTGGACCAGGGCTTGAACCCGTGTCTCCTGCGTTGGCAGGCAGATTCTTAACCACTGCGCCACCAGGGAAGTCTCCTATTTCCTTTTTTCATCATTTAACATAAATACTACATCAAGTACAGTCAACAGCCAATGTTTGGCTCCTATTACCAAGGTGATTTTTTTTTTTTTTTTGCGGTATGCGGGCCTCTCACTGTTGTGGCCTCCCCCGTTGCGGAGCACAGGCTCCAGACACGCAGGCCCAGCGGCCATGGCTCACGGGCCCAGCCGCTCCGCGGCATATGGGATCCTCCCAGACCGGGGCACGAACCCGTATCCCCTGCATCGGCAGGCGGACTCTCAACCACTGCGCCACCAGGGAGGCCCTACCAAGGTGATTTTTAAAACAATCATTAGCATCTGTGAAAAACCTTCACAGGGTGTTAATATGGTAAACACTGTTGGCAAACTTTTTCTCTAGTCATATCCAGGAGTGGGAAAAAAAATCCAAGGAAATACATTTTTCCTCTATCCCCCATCCCGTCTTCAGCATAGAGACTTAGTATATATTCTATTCACGTGGTCTACATCTAATTCCTTGTGGGCAAAGGCCACTCTCCCAGGCCACTCCACGGCATGCTAAGCAACTGTTGGAATTGGATGGAATGGTCTTCCTTGCCTGTACCAGGCCTTTGGTTCACTAGATGAGGAAAGGTTTAAACATGCACAATTTCTGCATCACTAATCAATCTTTCAGGGCCCAATAAGGACTGTCCAGACCCTGATTTTCTTGCCCACCTGACTGCCTGCTTTTCCCCATTGAGACAGGGAGCTGAGGTGACACAATTTGAAACTGACTCCAAGCCAGAGCTCACCTCAGAGAGGGGCCATTTCACTACTTTTCAGCCATGGGACTTTTGCCTTCCTTCTGCCAATGACCCTCATCAGAACCTGCTCATGAGAGGTGGGCTACCTATGACGCAGGTCCTTATGGGGGCCAGGCAGCCACTGAAATAACACCTGTGGAGGTCCATACTCCCTCGTATATGATAGTCTGAATAGTTACCCATACTGAGAGACTAAAACCTTTAGGACTTCTGGGATCTGAGGCAGACAATGGTCAGTGGTGTCAGGGCACCAGGGAGCTTGACCCCTCGCCTGCCATGCACACCTTCATTTTACTAACATGGGGTGGGTGTCTACCTGTGGCAGGTGCAGTTCTAGGCACACAGAGACCGCTCCCACGCCCAGTCTACAGTCAAGGGCTTGCTAACATTCTAGGCCTCAGTCTGGAAAGCAACAACCAGCTCCGCTTTTTGACTCTTGATACCCCCAGCTCCCTATGTATGTGTGCTGCAGCCAGGGTAAGGGCTTAAACCCCGGCTGAAGAGCTGATCCGCCAACCAAACGAGCAGCAGCGACCGGAACGGACAGGAAGGGCAGAGCCCCCAAAGTCTTCCTTCGGGGCCCCTCAGCCACGACTGACCCAGCGAGCTCAGGCTGCCCCCAGGCCCGCCACTACGGGGGTCTCTAAGCTAGGCCCAGGGGCTGCCGAAGTGGAGGGTGCGAGGGCGTGCAGAGTGCGACGGCCAGGGCTGGCTCTGCGGTGTTCCAGTCCGCGAAGACGGTCCTGGTCCGTCCGGCAGGCCCCAGGGACAGCGGCAGGGGGAGCCACCGCTGGGGATGCCATCCTGCCGGGCAGCCCGACTGTCCAGCGCCTGTGCCTCCCTTTCGCCCCCGGTCTCTGCGCAAGTGCCCGGGCGCCTTGAGTCGGGAAGGGAGCCTAGGCGTCTGGTAAGTCCCCGCTGCCGGTGGTGTGAAGGGCAGGGGTTAGGAGGGATGTGTCGCGAACCTTCCAGAGGGGGCGGGAGGAGCTGGAGTTTTGTTTCGGAGATAACCACCAGACCGCAATCAGAGCCTTTTCAGGGAGCCCGCAGCTCCCAGTTCCGTGCCCTGGCTTCCACTGGCGGCTGGGTGATCCGGCCCGGGACCCACCCTCTTTGGGTCTCAGTTTCCTCCGACTGCTGGGCCTCGTTTAGAGCCAAGTTCCGCACCTCCTGCGGGCGCCAGGGGTGGGCGGTGTCGACCAAGTCTCGGCCCGCGCAGTGCTTGGGCTTCTTGCACCACAGCGCGCCGACACGCGGCGGCTCCGGGCGGCCCCAGGCCCACAGAGGCCCTCCGGGGCCGCCACTTCCCTTCCGAAGCGTCGGGGTCCCGCCGCAGCCGCCCCCACAGCGCCAGCCCAGAACCCCGGTTCCTCACCTCAGCCAACTTCCCAGCCATGGGCGCGTCCCTCAGCCAGCCCTCGGCTGCCGGCGATTGGACGGCGGCGGCGGGGCGGAGCCGGGCGCTCGGCACCGCCCGCGGCTGCCCCGGGCCCGGGCGCCACCCTGATTGGCTGCGGGCTCCGCCAGTCACGCGTTGAAGAGCGCCCCGCCCTGGCGGGGCGGGCCCCGATCTGACCCCGCCCCTACGGCCCCCGGCCCCGCCTCCCTTCGGATCCCGGTTGTTTCAGCCCTGCTGTCCGTCTCATTCGCTGAGCAGGTCCGTGAATTGTCAGCGCGCTCCAGGCAGCTGTTGAGCCGGGGCGGCCGCCAGGTTTGTGCTCCCTCCGAGGTGCCTGCCGGAGCCAATGTGCCCCGGTGGGCTAGGGCGAGAGCTGTCGCCGGTTCGGGGCAACTTGGGATTCAGGACCCGCAGCAGGGGCGTCGGTTTGCCATCTGGACTCGTCGACGAGGGTGAGTCGCCGCGCGCAAGGGGAGCGGCTCCTCTCGCGCTGTTCGGCAAATGGGGGACTGGACGCGTCCCGGCGCGCGTCGATCTGTCCGTCCGAGCGTGTCGGCTGTGGGGAGGTCAGGACTGACGGGATTCATTCCTTGCCAGCACCCCCACTCCCGAACTTCTTGTTTCAAAGCGTCCCAACTCAGCCCGGGACGCGGCTCTGCGTTCGCAAGAACTTGGCATGTTGTAATTGCCGTCATTAGGTGGGGTCCGGGGACGCGTCCCCTGGCCCTCTGCAGCGGCGACACGCGCGCTAGGGGCGGCCTTCGAGTCCAGTGGCGTGCGGACAGCAGTTCCTAGATGGTTGAAGACGGGTTCCTGAAAAATTAACACGCACCGGCGTCGGTGAGACGAGATAGTCCTGTGTGTGTCTGATGCGTAGCCCGAGCCAGTGATCATCGGGCTCCGGGTGCATCTTTAGGGGTCAGAGAACTTTAGGACCAGTCGGGTTCCGTAGCAGGGGCTTCACAGCTTTGCAATTATTGAAAGGAATTGACAGCGCGGATATTAAACTTTGTAATTACTTTTTATTAGCACTTGAATCCGCATCCCTCATGAGGTGCTCAGACCTCCACATCCACCTGCAAGGTGTGTCCAAAGGACTTCGTTAAGACCGGGGGTAACTGGTGACTGTCCCAGTGCAGGGAGGCCTCGGGGAATCCAAGAAGAGGCCGTGAAAACGACCACCAGGCTGGTCGGTTGGTGTTTGTTTGAGCACCTGTGTGTTTAAGTGATGAAGTTGTGACAGGAACTGACAGCAGAGGATACAAGGTTAAACCTGACACTTTTTGTGACTCAGTCTGGGATAAATTTTTTTTTCTCTCTCTCTCATTGGTAAGGGGTAAAAGCAGCTGTTTTTTTGAGGGCAGTTACATACATGTAGTTTATATTATGTGTGGACTAAATAGAATTGAATGCAATATTTTCTTGTAATTCTTATTTGATGTGAATGAGAGCTTATTGAAAGTACTAGGTAGAGACTTGGCAACAGAATTGGGGAATATTTTGATCTTTGAGGATGTATAAAAACATTGAGATATATAGCTATGCATGCATATGTAGATGTGCCTACATATGTGTGTACTTATATGTGTGTGTATAAAATTGATAAGCGAATGAAATAGAGATATGGAGGGGGAAACAGCCTTGAACTTCCTCTGGGTAGAGAGATGGACCCTCTGATCTGTGGGGTGTATGATGAGTGTGTGTATAAGCATGTTTGGATCTTCCTAGTCTGTCTGGGTCAGTGTATGTCCATGAACTTTACGAGCATTCAGTTCAATACCACTCCAAGCAGATTCCCAGTTCCTGTTTTATAGCCCAGCAGCCGCCAGCCGGCCCATCTGTTAAAACATAACATGTACACTTCAGTGGGAGCACTAGGGTGGAACGTGGGTAGGGGGCAACCCTTAGTAGAAACAACATGCTATAAACAAAGCCTGCCTCTCAAGTCCATTTTCATTCAGAATTCAGTCTGAACGTGTGATTTTTGGTGAGGGAGAAAACGAGTGTTTGATTCTTCAGAAATGGCAAACTGTATTTTATGAAGTAATTAATAGGCATGGTTTGGGAAGGAGGAGTATATAAGGGGGAAAAAAATCCCTCTAGAAAAGAAATGTGGTGCTTGTCACATAACCATGCAACACTGGTTTACTGCTTTGCAGTAGCATGTATATCAGAAACTGTTTCCTTTCACTTCTTAAGAGAATGCATTAAAACTGAATTGTTTTGCACCAAAAAAAAAAAAATCTTAACAGAAGTAAATAGAGCTTTATTACAGAGGCTATTTAATCTACTAGCTCTAGACTGCCTTGGTAATTCTAATGAAATGTATTTTTAGGAATTTATAACTTGTATATAAATTCATATTCAGCCTAATCACTAGTTGCAATGGTTCACAATTTATAGTTTAAAAAATAATAAGAATAAAAGCCTTTATCACAAAACTTCTGATGACTAAAAGGGTATGGGAGGAGTATAACAGCTTATTAATTTCCTGTAGCAAACTGACTGATACTTAAAAAACTATAAATTCCTTTAACAGCATAATTACTTTTGGTGACAAAATAAAGGCAATATTTTTGAGAAGCACAGTTGATATTTTACCCAATAATTTTATGCTCATAATTATATTTTAATACTGTGTTTATTATATGTGGGTAGAAAATACTGGAATGGTTCTTAAGAACTCATCACAAGTGTTGTTTTCATTTTTATGGTACTTAAACAGTGGGGGAAAATATTCTAATCACTAATCTGTGTCTTTACATTTCTGATGGACTATGTAGACACAATAATTCTCCTGCCTTGATATGGATCACCTGAGTCAACTGCATTGCTCCTTAAAAATTCAGTTCATGGGCTGGACTCTATTCTCCAAGATTAGATTCAGAAATCTGGGGTGGAACTTAGGAATCTGCATCTTTTACATGCACCCACAAGTGATTCTGATGTCAGGGATCCTCTCAACATATTTTGAGAAACACTGGAATGGCATTTATGATATAAAAGAACAATTACAGTCTGTGAGTTGATTCAACAAATAATTGTTCCAAAATTTCCAGGTGGCATTTACCAGCCATGTGAAATTTATAGCTAATGTTTTAACTCTCTGTCCTCAACAATGGTACCTTTTGTTCTGTGTTCAGAAGTGTTTTTGGACTCCTTAGCAATCCCCTAACCAGGTTAGCCCCAATTCTAAAGAAGTCTGTCTCGGGAAGCAAGGTAGTTTGAGACCTCACCCCAGCCTGTTCCATTCCCTACTCCAGGTCCAGTGAGTTCCTGGGGTGCTCTGGGGTAACTTTGTCAGTCCTAACTCACATTGTTGGGCATTTCTCCCTGAAAGGTAGAAGAATCCCAGTCCTTGAGAGCCACCTTTGACTCACTAATACTCTTTCGAGCTTGGGGGCTAGGACCTCAGCAGGGCTAGTACAGACTTATCTGAGGTCAAGGAGCTCCCTGGGAAGCTGCAGCTGGTCTGCCTGTTGGTCGCGAGAGTGTCTCAGGCCACCTACCCAGAGGCCCAGGGAGTCTCATTTTCAGAAAGTCATCTTAGAAGTATTTTGAGGTGTCCAATTAATCGGGTATGTAGATTTTCTTAGCAACGCAGGGAGAGGGGTTGAGAATTGATTGCTGCCTCTCCTTTCAAATCAGTGTGATTCTGGTGTATTAATTATTGCCAATTAGCTTTTTTATATGTAGTTTGATACTGACCTTTGGATTCTGTTCTCCCATTTCAGACTGGCATAGTTCTCAGTGTAAAACCCCTTGATAAAGTTTAAAAAAGAAAGGATCTGTCAGAAGTTGTTGACCTTCCCTCTTTCTACCCTCCAGGTACCTAAAAAACAAATAACTTCTCTGAGGTCAGAAGTGCCCAGAATATTTACTTCCCTGATGACAAAAGGATCTGTATAGGCTGGGACACTGAACTTAGATTCTTCCAGGCCACTGGATCGTTAGTGGGACTTTTATGGAGCAATTTATGTTCTGAGGAACACTTGGCAAGCATGTTTATAGCAACCTATGTTGCTTATCTTAACAATCCTTTGAGTGCAAGGATTTTTTCCCACTTTGTTACAGATGAGCAAACAGCAGCCACAAAAGGATCATAATACAGTCATACCTCAGTATTCTTGGGGGATTGGTTCCAGGACCCCCACCCCTGCAGATACTAAAATCCCGGGATACTCAAGCCCCTTATATAAAATTGCGGAGTGCAGTCGGCATTCCATATCTGCAGATTCCTCATCCGTGGATACCGAGAGCCAACCCTATTTAGATTCCGTCTTTCACATTCAAAGATGACACCACTAACTGAGACGTTGCCCATGTGTTTTGAATTGTTTTTATTTAGCTTCGTGATGAGATGATAGACTCATGCTTAGTCATTCATATCATCTACAGGTTTTTTTTCACCTCTTAGAATTTTTTTTATATTGACTGTGACCTTGGAACAGTTTTCTTTCTAAAGCTAACCACCATATATAATAATTGGTTCAATGATCCTGACCTTAACCATCCAGGCTTGACTTGGAATGGCAAGTAATTTGCAAAAGGTCAAAGAACCCAAAGGCAGCAAAGCCTATATGTAGAATTTGGGGGACTAATATTTTAGACCTGTACTCTTTGCCTATTGAGTCATGTTATGCTGCTAATAATGTCTTTACACTGACAAAAGGAACTTGCTCATATTTTATTTGCCCAGCTTCTGCATGATTGGATGGACCTAGAAAATTTCCAAAGCCTAAGGTATAATCACAGCCCCTGATTATACAATGGTACTGATTTGTGCCCAGTTAAAAAACTACAGTAGAATGCTACTTTTCTGGAAAGTGGGCCACAGGTCATTACAAGCTTCTAAGCAACAATTCTCACTCTTTTTTTTTTTTTTTCCTTTTTTTTTGGCCATGGCATACTTTTGGCAAAATTCTTTGGCAAAAAGAATATGACAAATTCTTTTCAAGTTTTTGGCCCTTCTTTCCATACCCTTATTCCCATTGTGAAATCTACTTATAAAAAATTTACTTTTCAAATCACTCTGTCCTTTTAACAGCTCCTAATACTTAAATTTTAGCCATTTTGACTCTTTCTCCTCTATAATGCCCCCTTAAGCTTCTACATTCACTTTGGTTTTTTGGATCCAATAATACCTTCTACTCATAGAACACTCATTGAGCTATAGAAGTTCTACTCTAGCTTTAACTTTGTGGATTTAACTATAACAATATTAAGAAAAAAGAAGAAGAAGAAGGATAATATTAAAGTCACATTGTTACATGTATCTTATTAGATATTCCCAGCACAGTTTCTATGGGAAATTTAAGATCCAGATGGGGGCTTCCCTGGTGGCGCAGTGGTTGAGAATCTGCCTGCCAATGCAGGGGACACGGGTTCGAGCCCTGGTCTGGGAAGATCCCACATGCCGCGGAGCAACTGGGCCTGTGAGCCACAATTACTGAGCCTGCGCGTCTGGAGCCTGTGCTCCGCAACAAGAGAGGCCGCGATAGTGAGAGGCCCACGCACCGCGATGAAGAGTGGCCCCCGCTTGCCACAATGAGAGAAAGCCCTCGCACAGAAACGAAGACCCAACACAGCCATAAATAAATAAAGCAAACTGTCAACAAGTAAAAGTAAACACTATTATAAAAAAAAAAAAAAAAAAGATCCAGATGAATGAATTGACAGATTCACTCATCTGTGTCCTTACAGACACTCTTCTGATACAAGCTGAGAAATATAACTGAAGATAGCATCCTGTGTTACAGAAGAAGGACAAATATGAAGCTCTGAGAAAAGAACCGGCAAAAAGTGAAGGGTCACGGCTGGGATGGGATGGAGAGAGTGGTGGGAAAGAAATACCTCCAGTAAAATGCCAGATAGGGTGGTAAGAAATTTATAGAGGTGCTGATGGTTTGGGGATTCTTGGAGGCATTGATTCTGTTTTATATTGTCTTCACAACCTACTAGCCCTGCTTGCATTAAATAATTTATTATAACAGCAGGCCTTCCCCTGGTTTCTTTCTTTCTTTCTTTCTTTCTTTCTTTTTTTTTAAATAACTTTTTCCTTCTCATCTCTGAGTCTAATCAGAGGCATATATAATAGTGTGGCTGCTCTAGAATACTTTGGAAAATCCATGATCAATATCGCTACATTATAAACCCATGGCTGTTCTGTTGTATTTTGCAGTGTTTTCTTCCCTGCTATATTAACTCAGTATCTATGTTTTAAACAATATTCTATTAATCTTTGCACACTGAGACTTCTGGGCTTATTCTTCTTGGCTGGAACTATCTTTTGAGTAATCCATCATCAGACCACCATTGATCTAATGATGTATTTATTGCTCACTATTGCAGCACTGGCAAGAAACCCAGTATGATTCTGAAAATTTGATTAAAAAGAAATCAAGTTTTTGCCAGACGTAGCCACCCAATTATGTTAGCAGCTGCCAAGTATATTTTATGCTAAAATGTACACACACATTTCAAGTGAACAAAATGGGATCTTTTCAAAAGCTTTTAAAACTTTTTGCTATGAAGATGTCTTGTAATTAGAAAAATTACAAGTGCACTCCTCACCTCAGCCAAAGGTAGGGTATAGTATTTTTCAGATTATACCCCAGACACTAAAATGGATAGGTTTATCTTTTTGATTGACAATAATAAAAACAGTGGTGATAAGAACTATCTCCTAGTCCTTGAACAATCTTCCAGGTAATCATTACAAATCAAAATGAATGGAAATGATTTATCAAGTAGTGATTGAACACCTATCATAGGTAGCACCTCTTCTCAGCTTAGCTAACGCAAAATGCAGTTCAAGTATTGCACCTTTGGGAACATTTTCCATGCCCTTCTTTGGCCTACTTGTATACAGCCAGCAGAGTCCTTATGTCCTGTAATCCCCCCCTCCAAACTGGGAGCCCCTTGAGGGCAGGGACCACACCTGTCATCTTGTAGCTTCTCAAGAGACGGTATTCAAGAAATAGTTGCTAGGTGCACTAGGGGCCGCAAAGAATTACAGGTGAACACCTGCAAGGCCTTAAAAGGACATGCACAGGATATTCACCAAAAGTCTGCATGGTAGTAATAACTGAATCATAGTCCCAGACTTTCTGCTTTAGCCCTAGTCTTAACACTTCATAAAACTATCATCCATGCCTGCCCCTTCCATGTTCAGAGTCTCTGCTCCATTCCTGACTTGCCTTCTTCTCTCGCCGCCTCCCTGTTGTGTCTTCAAGAATGTCTCCAGGGCTTCCCTGGTGGCGCAGTGGTTGAGTCCGCCTGCCGATGCAGGGGACACGGGTTCGTGCCCCGGTCCAGGAAGATCCCACATGCTGCGGAGTGGCTGGGCCCGTGAGCCATGGCTGCTGAGTCTGCGCATCCGGAGCCTGTGCTCCGCAACGGGAGAGACCACAACAGTGAGAGGCCCGCGTACCGCAAAAAAAAAAAAAAAAAAAAAAGAATATCTCTAACTCCCTCCCACACCCAGTCTAGGCCATCTCCCCTGGTTCCTTTGATGTTCCCATACCTGTTGTCACATCTTGACAAAGCAGGTGATTCATGGACCCCACTTTGAGACTTGGGACAGCTTTACTCTCACATCTTTTGAAGTCTCAGATGGCTTGGTCCCTTTTGCCATCCAGTGTGGGTGATGACCTAGCTTTGGCCATGGGAGGTTTGGGGGCCTTGGAGGAACTAGATGGTGCTGGGCCTAGAGGCTACTGAATGGCGAAACTTGGCATTTGTTTAAGTAAAGCTTTTTTTAAAAAAAAAAAATTCCAGCAGATTTTTATTTCAGAGACTAACTTGTATAATATTTTTCATTGATAGGCCACCTTTTGTTCAGTAAGTGTCCCTACATAGTCAGGTTTATGATGTAGTCTGAGGGCTTCGATAAGTACCAGCTCTCACCTCAGAGCTGGGTTACTGAGGTGTTGTACAGCCTACGTATCCAGGTAGAGTTTATGGATCAGCTGAGTTAAGCATAACTGCCTGAGGTCAGGGCCATTAGTATAGCCCTTTTATGTTAGATCCTAACGAGCTTTAAATGACTGCAAGAGATCAAGGACCCCTATCTTCTGTCTCATCTGGGAGATTAAGCCTCACTTAACATAGGTGCTTTCTTCTCATACCTGCCAAGAAAATATCACTCGAAAATTGACTGATTACATCTAAAAGTTATTTCAATGTTCAAGGCAGCAGAGAAGATGAGCCACCCTAGATTAGGTCATAGACTCAAATACTGGTTTCCTTTGGATCTTGTAAGTCAGGAGCACATGCCCCTGCATATCCTGGGGCTCTGCTTTCCTCTAGGAGCTGGGGCCTGGGAGGACTTGAGGGAGGCTTGGGTGAGGGGTGAAAGCAAACATCTGTGCAACACACAGGTCACCCTTCCCTGCAGTCAGTGGCGGTTCTCCCTGTGGTGCCTGACTGGCATTTTCTCAGATCTGCTTTTCAGCATCCCTAATAGCAAATCTTCTTCCTCTTACCCTTTGTGAACATGTTACCCAAACAGAGGTTCCCATAGTTGGAAAGTTCTCATCCTTAACCTTCTAAGTTTCCCTAATTTTAACTTCTCTCCTTCATTTAGCCCCACCCTCCAATAATGTTTTCCTTTCTTTGACATTCTCTTTCCCTTCTGTTCAGGTAAGAACTCTACGTTATAAAAGCTCTTATAATCAGTGTTACCATTAATCTTTTTCCTGCAGGAGTAACTGCATTTTTGACCATTTTCAAAAAACTTTCCTAGAGCATTACAGTGTGTCTTTCTGGAGCTAAGAAAAAGATCACAATAATGCAGCTCCTGCTCGCTGGGATAGTACATGCTCTGACAGCCTTACACAGTGCAAAAGTGATTAGCCTCACAAAACCTCAGTTTTCACCAACTTTACCCATGTTTGTCAATGACCTCCCCCCACCTGCCTAATCACTCTTACCACCTCCTGCTCACTTTTATATCATTAAGAAACAATATCGGGACTTCCCTGGTGGCCCAGTGGTTAAGAATCCGCCTGCCAATGCAGGGGACACAGGTTCGAGCCCTGGTCCAGGACCCCACATGCCGTGAAGCACCTAAGCCTGTGTGCCACAACTACTGAGGGCTCTAGAGCCCTCGAGCTACAACTACTGAGCCTGCATGCGACAACTACTGAAGCCTGTGTGCCTAGAGCCTGTGCTCTGCAACAAGAGAAGCCACCGCAATGAGAAGCCGGCGCACCTCAGTGAAGAGTAGCCCCTGCTTGCCACAAGTAGAGAAAGCCCATGCACAGCAACAAAGACCCAACACAGCCAAAAATAAATTAAATAAGTAAATTTAAAAAAACAAAAAAAACAAGAAACAAGATCGTGCATCTCTGTTAGCAATAGACATATTCATTACAGCCAAGGAGATGAAGCTTTCTACAAAAGCCAAATCAGGCATACACAGAATAGGGAAAAGAGGGGTAGGGCTACCCTGATTTCTTTCTTTTTTTTTTTTTTTTTGCAGTACGTGGGCCTCTCACTGCTGTGGCCTCTCCCGTTGCGGAGCACAGGCTCCGGACGCGCAGGCTCAGCGGCCATGGCTCACGGGCCCAGCCGCTCTGCAGCATGTGGGATCCTCCCAGACCGGGGCACAAACCCGTGTCCCCTGCATCAGCAGGTGGACTCTCAACCACTGCGCCACCAGGGAAGCCCTACCCTGATTTCTTTAAAAGCAGGACACATGAATTGATGCATCTTTTGTTGATAAGTTCTTAATTTGTTGTTTTAACAAACCCTGGCCTGTTTCTCTTTTGAGGCTGGGTGATTGCCTTATAGCTAATGTCAACAGTTGTCATTTTTTTCTTTCCCTTCAGAATTATTGCCAGTGAGTTTCAGTTTCCTCTCCTTCATTTATTTAATTTTTATTTTTGGTGTTTCAGGTTGCTTTTCCTGATCTACTTAAAGTGTATTGTTTCTAACTCCTCCAGATATCTTTCTCCCACTTTCCTGCCCCTGACAGCCTCTCACAGCTAGACACCATCCTCACATTGAACGAATTTCCATTTTCGCTGCACATTAGTAGTGAAGACATTAAGTGGAATCCTGATAGTGACCCTTTCAAGAGCTAAGGCACCATTTACTATTCTGTTTTAATTATGATCTCTTAGCAAATTTTCACCAGTTATAATGTTCACCCTATTTTCTAAGTCATGTTTCTCAAATACTATACAAAATTATGAAATCTGTGTGCATTACAGTTTCTGCTCTCCATTATGGACTAAATTTATAATTCTATAATTTTCTTGTAGGAAAAATGCTTATTAGACTGGAATGGTTACTTTGGTGTCAAGCCATACTGCTTTTTTGCTTATTGTGAATCATTAGACGCTTATATAATCTTTCATTTTACTTCATTCCCATCCTCCACCAGCAGCTCCCCAAGCAATAAGCCCACTGCATCCCTTCCCTACACAGTCAGTTATCATCTATGCCTTTTTTCTTTCTTTTTTTTTTTTTTTGCAGTATGCAGGCCTCTCACTGTTATGGCCTCTCCCGTTGCGGAGCACAGGCTCCGGACGCGCAGGCTCAGCGGCCATGGCTCACGGGCCCAGCCGCTCTGCGGCATGTGGGATCCTCCCAGACCGGGGCATGAACCCATGTCCCCTGCATCGGCAGGCGGACTCTCAACCACTGCGCCACCAGGGAAGCCCTATGCCTTTTTTCTAAAATGGATTTTTAATTTTACTGGTTCCTAATATATTCCTAATTTTAAAATAACTCTACATAACTAAAACAAAAACAGGCAGTATCCTATTATGATCATGGTAGTTCCTCCTTCCTGAAAAGGAATACCTCCTGCCTACAAATCACAATACTGCACCTCCTCTCTGGAGCGCTTCTGCCTGTGCCTGGGATCTGTGCTAGTCCCACGTGTTCTCTGTTGATATTCTTGTAATTAGATAAGGGTTCACAATTGGCAGCCTTATGGGAAAAACGACCAAAAAGAGCTGTGCTTTATTTGGGTCTTGGGGGGAAAACAGATGTCCTAGGCAAGTGGGAGATGAAAGTCAAAGTTTTTGAAAGATTAGGAAAGCCAGAGACAGGCCATTTGGTACCAGCTTCACATGCCAAAGTACCATCTTCCTGTTGTGATTTCTAGGGTGTTTTCCCCTTGGGCTTTTCTGGGTGACTATCCCAAATTGACCTACATGGTAAGGAAGTATATTATCTCATGAGAGAAGCAGGGCAGGCAGCAGGATTGGTTGATTCAGTGGCACAATGACAATGATACAGGTTCCTTTCATCTCTGCCACTGTTGTCCTCAGGGACCATTTCACTTAAGACTGGTTCTTCTTTTATGCAAGACGGCTGCAGTAGTGCAGACGTGTCATTGCAAGCGTGAGAATATCTACAGCACAGAAAATGGATCCCCCTTCCAGAGGTTCTCCTTTTGAAGAGTATGAAAACATTACCCAGAAGAATCTAAGAAGACCTGCCTTTTCTTCTGTTGATTAGAACAAGATCACATGCCCCATCTCTAAATCAGTCACTAGCAAGAGGATCTCCCATCATTGCCTGAGGGAGGAAAGAGAAGAATTTGAACAAAATCAGGATTCTGTTAGTAAGGAAGAAATATGTGTGTGGAAGTGAGGGGGCAATAGATGCTGTCAGGCAATTATAATTGTCTACTACACATTGTGATTTGAAAAATAGCTGTGAAATTCGCCCTATGACCGCTGTGTAGTTGGTAGGTACCACTGAACTGCTACACATTTCTGGATACAAAATGACAAGGCTAGGTTGACAAGGAGAGAAAATGCAGGCTAATTAAGGACAGAACTGAGCCAAGATCAATAATTATTCTGATTAGAACCACAATAAGCCCTAATGAATGTACTAATTTATGTCTATTTGTCCTCAATAAGAATATGATCGGGCTTCCCTGGTGGTACAGGGGTTGAGAGTCCGCCTGCCGATGCAGGGGAAATGGGTTCGTGCCCCGGTCCAGGAAGATCCCACATGCCACAGAGCGGCTGGGCCCGTGAGCCATGGCCGCTGAGCCTGCACTTCTGGAGCCTGTGCTCCGCAACGGGAGAGGGCACAACAGTGAGAGGCCCGCGTACTGCAAAAAAAAAAAAAAAAAAAAAAAAAAGAATATGATCTTTACTGAATAAAAAAGATTCATTTGCTTATTTCTCAATAATTCTATATTTCTGATATATTATTTTACAGTATAGGCCTATTTGAATGTAAAAATTTTTTATTAACTTTATTTACATATCAGAGCATTAACAATAATGATTATTACTGATGATTGCAACTGGTCCTTATTTACTTAGTGCCCTTTTATAAATTAGGAATTTAGCATCTAAGAGATGCTAGCAATTCGCTTAGGCCACGTAGTGGGCAAGCTCAGATTGAGACTCAATTTCATCTGCTCATGTGCCTTCCGCTCCTTGGCTTTCCTTTGCCTTGGAAGACAGTCTCAAGACTCTGTGGCCTGTAGGGCCTTAAGTGATCAGGCCCTGCCCATCTCTGTGACCTTGCCGCTTATCCTCTTGCCCTCATTCAGTTTTCCAAGCACACTAGCTTCCTTGCTGTTTGTCTAATAAGCCAGTCTCACTCCCACCTCTGACCCTTTGCATTTGCTGTTCCCTCTGCTTGGATCACACGTCCTCGCTTTGAACAACTACCTCTTTTCCATTCTGGGTTCCTCGTCACAGGCACCTCCCAGGACTCTTCCATCTAATCTGTTTAGGGCGCCCACCCAATTACCTCTTTCTGTCCCACTTTTGTTTCCAGTATGGTACTTGAACAATCTTATGTAATTTACTGACTTGTATACTTGTTTTTTTCTATTTCGCCCACTAGAATGTAAGTTCCATGAGGGCAGAGACCCTGGCTGTATATGTAAAATGAATGAACGATCAAATGAATAAGTTAATGGAGTTAATATTTAGAAGTATTAATCTCTAAGAATCCATTGTCAGTCTTTTATCTCCTACACTAGGAATAAGGTAGGGTAATAATTGTCAATGAGCTGAGTATGCACGCTGTAGATTTTTTTTCCTGTAAAATTTGAGAACTAAAAAAGCCTGCTTGCTTTCTTTCTCTCTTTGAGGGAAAATAAAATATAGATATCAAAGTTTTTTGGAAAACAAGATAGACTTACTACAATTATTATATAAGAATTCAAGAGCTTAATCCAAGAGGGAAATTTGAGTAATACTCTTAACTCTAGTTTTTATATTGATTATAATTTTAAGGACGCCAACTCCTTTAATTTCAGGGCATAAATGCTTAAAATAAGGAAGGTATTATACATATAAAGCTAAATTGTAAATTGGGAGAATAATAATTGCATGATAATTTGGAGTGGCAAATTCACTTAAAATTGTTTTCTCTTACACACAATCTTTCATTTGCACTCGGGTATCTACTAAAATGATTTATTCTTAGAACTGTGTTGTTAATTATTCTGAAGTAATTATGAAGGTGCAAATTGAAAAATAGCTTTACCTCACATATTAATTTGGACGGGATTGACAGAAATGAAACAGAGAGCCTTCTTCCGAAGTCCCTTTTCTTTGGCTTTCAGCTCAGGACCTTCTCGATTAAAGTACGTGCGTTTGTGTTTTTTCTTTCCCTGTAGTTGTGTGGGTTGCCGTGTCATTTGCTACATATGTTGTGAGCCGTTATTTTCTGAGGCTTGCAGTGTGCCTTTACCACTCAACTAAATAAATCATCATTTCAACTTTGACAAGAACTTCACATTTCCGTCCTACCTGCTCATCTTCCCCAGATCTTTCCCCAGGTGACCTCGCAAACTACAGCGTCTGTGCCCAGGATCAGTCCAAACCCACTTGATGCTGTTTTCTGTCTTCTGGTGTTCCACTGCCACACAAACCTGTTAGAGTCGCTTACTATGAAGTACACTTCTCAGCTACACTCCCCATATCAGATTTCCAAAAGCAGATCTTCCTTCATGTGTATCCTGGCAGGGACCCCTTTCTTCCTCACTTTATAATCTGGGTAGATTTGGGTGTGTGATTGGGTAAGAGGCCATCAGGATCCAGGTGACAATGAGATCAGTAATTAAAGGGCTGGGTCAGCGTATAATTACTACTAAAGTTGGACAGGTGCATGGTCTGTGTAAGCTCTTGAGAGCCTGCCTTTGATAGGGTAGTTTTCATATACAGTAGATTGGCCTTTTTATGGCTCAACAAAGCCGTCTTTCTTTCTGTCTGTCTGTCTGTCTGTCTTTCTTTCTTTCTTTCTTTTTTCTTTCTAATCTGTATGGGTGGGAAACAGCATGAGGTTATAGAAAAAGTATAGCAAAAGCAGTAGCAATGAGAAAGAATCCATAATGGGTGCACACACATTGCTGGAATATTTCCCAAGGATTTGGGGGGTGGCAGTGAGGCTTCTTTGGCGGAGGCAAAGTAGAACATGTGCTTTTCCATGTGTGAACACTGTGCTTTGAAAGGCCCTTTATGATTCACAAAAGCAGCTGCTTTTGAGCTGGTATAGCCACAGAGTTGGAAATTCACTTAAATAGGTGTATTGCAGACTCCTGACATCTGTTTTGGAGATTTGGTTAAGTGTTGGGAATTTGCTTACTCACTAGTGACATGGAACAAGTATTCCTCATTAGAGTGTTGGATCCTTTGTTCATTTCTTTAGGGTTTGTGGATCAAAGCTAACAAGAAAAGACTTAAAATTTTAAACAGTCATTTGCTATGTTACATACACACTTACATAAGTTTGCAATGATGGCTTTCTTCTTAATTATAAAACTATGGATGACAGTTTTACTTTGCCTAGCAAATCAACTTTCCTGAGTTACTTTCAGACATATTTTGTTGTATTATAAGGCCTTCTTGCTCAGTATTTGTAATCTTATTGTGCACTGTTTTTTGATGAGCTTTAGTTTTACCTAACAAATCCTGTGGCTCTGTCTTTTTGTACACTTCTGTTGCATTTCTGAATGTTAGTTTTTGTCTACTCTTTTATCATCATTAATAAGTTATTTTCACTTTTCCAAGAATTTCAAACCTAAATAATACCAGCAGTGTTGTTTCTTGTCAATTTCAACAAGAATCATTTGTGTCCAGTTCTTTAAACAAGATAAGTAACTAGGACGTGATTCTTTTACTTTTTGCTCATTAGTTTTCAATTTATTAGATACTGACATAGTGTGGCATTTTCACATTTTTTTAAAAAAAAGGTGAAAGCTTTGTTTTTAATGGGTTATAACTATTATTATGTTTCTAAATGACAAAGCAAAAAAAGATTACCACCAAATAAGATTAGTGTGGATATCCTGAACTAGAAATCATTTGAAATGTTTCACAGCTATACCTTGTGCTAAATATAAAAATAATTGTGTTTCCCATGTGTGAGCATTAAAAGACCCAGTTGGAAAGTCACATAGTATAGCAAGTAGGTCACTATTGATGGTAGGACATGAGACAGGAAATGTCACAGCTAAGATTAGAGGCCCAAGCAATATGTCTCGACATGCTTACTGCATTGTTCATCCTAAGAAGTGGAAGAACTCAACAGGGTATAACTAACTTTAGCCCAATTTGAAAGTATTAACAAGGATAGCCTTTTAATCTGTCATTCCCATTTGTTTCTAGATAACTCACTTTCCCAGTTGGGCAAAATAATTGAACTGCTTGGGTCTGCACATTAGCAGACCTCTGAATACCAATTAAAATGGTACCCTTCACATTCTAGAACTATAAATGGGAAGCGATAATCAGCTATATACAGTTATAGGTATAGATTTACCTGGTGGTTGAAATTCCTAACAAGGAATAAGCAGCCAGTTAAAAGTGAATTCTCTTAAAATAGCATTTATCCTAATATTTGAATGTGAAGTAGTATTATATATGGATATGGGAGAAAAGTACACTTTTAGGGAATCCAGTTGCTTTTTACTTTTATTTTTGGGGTAATATGAGGAAGATTTAATATTTGTATGTGGGAATTTTCACCACAGAAGATACCTAACTTTGCATACATTTGCATATTCTAATTTTAACAAAAGACTAGGGAAAAAAGCAGTGCTTTCCTGCATCTGCCCCATACCTTGTTTGGGGGAGCCAGACCAAGATGGAGCCTTGGATTCTGAGAGAAACCATCCCCTCACGCTAGATTAAGCAATTGAACGCCAGCACAGAGAGCCGGCGGTTATTTGGATGAGCAGATGGAGGCATGCCGAGATGACTGAATTTGAGTCCATCTTTAGAGCACCGAGGATTCATTCACTTCCAGCACAGAGTCCTTCACAGGAGCACCCTGGCTCATGGATTCCATGTACTCTGCATAGATAGTTTCACTGCTTGAATCTCAGAGGCCTTCCTAGGCTCACCTTTTCAAAGGTCATTAATGCAGATTAAAACACTCCACTTTGAACTAGCATTATTTCATGCAGGTTATAACTTTCAAGAGGTGAGCTGAGTGGTTTCGAGGCTCAATGAAAAGAAAGTATTTTGACAGTGTTTTTTAGTTTTTATTCCTTCTCCAGCTTAAACACAGAGCCTACATTTTTATTCCTGATCCAGATATGGTATGTTCGAAAAGGGTTAGAAGCACAGCTCTCACAGACATCCCTCTGGAATGAAAATTCTGGGAGTGGTTTCCATTTGGCAGGAAGAGGTCTGTTGGCTTCTGATTGAAGCAAACACAAGTGATGTGGCAGTTGGGTCTGGCTGCACCATTGTGTGTGCCGGGTTCTTGCCCACCATGAAGTAAGCTGGTTGTGAGCTATAAAGTTAGCTCATTTTCTAGGCCTCTGTCAGTTGACAGATGTTGGTGGGAACATCCCAGAAAATATTTAGGAGTGCCTGAAATAGATTCGTGCTTTGAAAATCCCTTTCTAGTTTCAAAAATGTATGAATAACTAATAAATATTTAAATCTTTATGTGCCTTGTAGAACTCCTTACCACCCTATGAAAATGGTTATCTAATTTTAGTTACTGCTATGAGATTTCTCTTTGATGTCAACGTAAGTGACCAGAAGGCCAGGTGCCCCATTCTTCTTTGACCCTAGTCAGAACCCTGAGCCTGGGTCTGGCTCTGCCTCTAACAAGAGGTGGATATGCAGTAAGTCCCCAGGCTCCTTTCTGAGCCTGATGTCTCTCTTCTAGAAAAGGAACCAAAAAAATGGACCATTTTTATGGACTTGTTCCAGTGTTAATACTCTATGATTATATTCATCTTTCAAGACCATTTATTTTTCCTTTCTGTAGGGAGAAAGATGTAAAATTTTCTGGTTGGCAACTTTTAATTGTAAGGGCAATGCTCACCAGTTACTGGTTGGCTGTTTGAGTTCCTATTTTGGCTGTTTCTTTTACCTGTGTTATATGGAAGAGCTCAAATACCATTTGTCTGATCACAAATTCCAAGCAAGATTAACCAGTAGGTTTCATACTTTAACGCAAGAAGGGCATAAACGGGGGGATGGGGGTGGGTATGGAGGGTCTAGGTTCACAGGAAAATAGAGGGAATCCAGTATACAAACATGTAACAGGAACCCAGTCAAGATTCACACAGTTAATAACCTCTGTCCCTTCATATAGGAAATACAGTACCAGTGCTTATAAACCTGTGTGCAAGGAAGTAGCACAAATAAAAGCTTCATTTATAAGAGCCATCTTGTCACTTTCTAAAAAGCCTACTGAAAAGCGTATTACATAATTTTAACTGAGATACATACAACCGTTTATTATCTTAGGCTTTCTGATGATAGTAGATAATGTTGGTGGAATCTCTAAAATATAGAAAACAACTTAGATAGGATTATTTTTCTTGTTGTCTTTCTTTTGTTAACAAAACTTTCTTTCTGAAGAAAGAAAGCCTTAATGTTACCTATAGTCTCTACACTATCCTGTCCTCAAATACAGACATAGCCAATCAAGGTTAATTTCCTAAGAGTGACTATCCTTAGCTTTCGTGAAAGACCCTGGTTGTGAGAGGAAAGGAATTAGAGGCTTTGTAATCTCCTTCTTGGGAGTTCTCAAAGAACAGAAGAGAAGCTAATTTTCATGGAGGAAATTTGACTGGACAAAATTCCAAAGACTGTCTTTTGGTCCTGTCTTTCTTTCTTTCTTTTTTCTGGCCACACCACACAGCATGCGGGATCTTAGTTCCCCGACCAGATATCAAACCCGTGTTCCCTGCACTGGAAGCGTGGATTCTTAACCACTGGACCACCAGGGAAGTCCCTGTCTTTCTTTATTTTGAAACCTACCTATGTTCTTGTAAGTTAGTCCCTTAAGAGTTAAGGGTAACCAGGTCTTGCCGCTGTACAAATAATTTCTCCTAGATGTTTATGTCTGTCCTTTCAGACTCTTGAAATAGGCTTTGGTCACTGAACTGGGTTGTCTGGCCCACTGCCTGGTAGATGACTGTTACCACTGGCCACCGAGAACACACTAGACTTCTGGAGCTCCTGCCCCTCAGCATGGCAAATGTAGAAAACCACATTCAAAGAAAATAATCCAGGTGCTAACAGATTCTAAAGTTAGAAAACTTAGCCCTTCCACATAATAGAATACAATTTGTTTCTCCTTCCCACACAAAATGGAGCTGTCCAGAACAACCATGAGAACACCTGACCCCATCACATACTTCCCACTTGCAGCTGTCAAGGCCTCCAAGTGAAATTTGTGTGTGCTGAATAATTTTGCCTGGAGACACATCACAATCACATGTTTTAATGTTTGTGGAGGCTAAAAACTGCCAGTCCATTTGAGGAGTATGTGAATGTAGGCTAATAGGGAGACAGACACTGGCCAACCTTACCTGGTTCTTCTGGATGAATTCAGCCAGGCTCTCTTCTAGGTGACAGCAGGAGAAGACTCACCCAGGTAACCTGCCTTCATTCCTCACTCAGTAGACTTGTAGATGGAGGGTTTTTCCAGAGCTACCAGGAAACATAAGTTTGGGGATTATCTAAGAGTTGTTTGAGCAGTCAATGAGAGTACCTTTCTAGCAGGATGTTCATTAATTTTTAATTTTTGAGTTGGAAATGGCACTGGAGATTATCTAGATCAGGGTTTAGAAAGTGAAATTTCCAAGATAAACCAATGGGGCATGGGAAAAAAGTACTAGAATGTCTGTTCATTTTTTATACTCCAAAAATAAGAAAAATTAAATTTTACTACTATATATGAATTTGTATTTGTACCCTCCCCTGTTCTTCAAGTCAGGAGGCGCTATATTCTGAGGGAGGAGTAAGTTTCCCTCAACATGCAAGGGTTGACAATGATCCCCTCACTTGTGTACAGCATGTTGCACTGTATTCGTATGTGTCCAATTAAGTTAATCTGCAGAATATTATTAGTTTCAATTAAACTAGCTTTCAACAATAACAATAACCACCCCCCCATAAAAAAAAAAAACAGGGCAAGTAGCTTAAAAAGATTCTGGTGAAAACAAAATATGGATTAAAGATATCACTAATTGTGAAAGCAATCACAAGGGAGCAATATGAGGATGGAAGAGCTGACACTTCATTCTAGGACAGGCTCTTTGTTAGCTGCGTTGTGAGTTAAAAACAACGGTACAATCAGTTCTGATCAGAAATCAGCCCTCAGATCTCAAAATTATCAAGACAAATAACTGAAATACAGACTTACATCTACTATCATTAAGAATGAATACTTTAGAAGGAGGTGTATACTTTGCCTTGAGAAATTTCCTAATGATAATATGAAGGTACCATGATTAGCAAAACATGGAGGATAACCTCTGCAACTTTTTTTTAACCAATGTTTAAATTCACCTACTAATCTTTATGAAATTTCATCAAACTAAAAGGTGGTTTGAACCTCTTTTGACGTTTTTTACTTGTACCCAAAAGTAAAAAAGCTACGTATCTTTAGGAAACGCTTGTTCTTCCTCCTAATATAAGACCAGATATGTTAAAAACAATCTATCTAAAATGAGTTTCTTTGTCAAAATGCTGCTGAAAGTATTATTGAAGATATTGCTGAAATCTTGAAGAAGCAAATACCGTATTAGAACAAGTTATGGGGAGCAGAAGACTTGTTCTACATTGGTAAGATGTTAGATCTAACCTATTGTATTTGTTCATTTCTCTTTTACCGATGAAATATACTAAGTGCTTCTTTTTGGTGAGCCACCACTAGATGAGATTTATTTATAATCTTAATGAAAATGTTTTATGAAAAAACCTAAGTAGCGTTTCCTCTTAAACAGCAGCTGTTCCTTAGAGAAGGATTGTAGGGTAAGGTTACAAGAGAGAAATTCATTCACTGTATCATTCATAAGCAAGCTAGTGCAGCCAAGTTGTTGAAGCCATAGGAACACAAAATTCTGCAGGATGCTACTTTGTAGTTAATGTTATAAAACAAACCTTTAATACACCATATAGCAGAAGCCATACGATATTTTGTATAAGGTTAAGAAGGGACCATGAAACCTCACAGAGGTTTGCTGGTTATCTTGTTGAAAAACACTTGAGATGTCAAACCTACCAATAAGTTATATTCATTTTTCTTTGTATGAAAAGGAAATGGTTTCATATTTTGTTGACCACTTCTCTGATAATAAGCAACTTCAGTAGTATGCTACTTAGAGGTCATTTTTTTAAAAAAGCATAATTAGGGCTTACCTGGTGGCACAGTGGTTAAGAATCCGCCTGCCAATGCAGGGGACACGGGTTCGATCCCTGGTCTGGGAAGATCCCACATGCTGCGGAACAACTAAGCCCGTGCGCCACAACTACCGAAGCTCACGCGCCTACAGCCCGTGCTCCACAACAAGAGAAGCCACCGCAATGAGAAGCCGGTGCACCGCAACAAAGAGTAGCCCCCGCGCATCACAACTAGAGAAAGCCCGTGCGCAGCAATGAAGACCCAACAGAGCCATAAATAAATAAATAAATTTTAAAAAATAAAAATTAAAAAATTAAAAACATAATTAATTTGTCCTCTCAAAATAAAGGTATCATTTTAAGACTAAGTAAGAAAATAACTGAATTTTAAAGAAACTCTTATTATAGAGAGAATATTGTAAAAACAGAGTTTGGAAATGTTTATGTTGTATGTGATTTTATTGCTTAAAATTATGACAGCCATTAAAACCCACCTATGTAAAATAAATTGAACTTAAAACTGACCTTCAAATTAACACATCACAAATAATTAAATCTAGATTTTCAACACGAAGTATGCTCAGTCACATTACTCTCGATAAAATCACGATTGTTCAGTAAGATGAAAAGGGTTTTTTACTCTTAGATGTAGTTAAAGAAAATAAATATTTAAAGTATTGCTTATTTCATATTTACCTTGTACATTTGTCATTTTGATGTTTGTTTTATAATGGACCTAATATAGTACATGGGTACATATCTAGTACATGAGCATGGTGTGCACGTTCAAAAGCTTTTTAGTGTTGGAATTCATGATTCAATAATTTTGGAAACTACTGCTCTAGGCTAAAGATTTTTAAACTTTTGGGGGCAGAGAACAGTCACAGAGTCTTTGAAACAATAAAAGATACATACCCTCTTCTCAGAAAAATGATACACATACTCTGCCAAATAAAATTTTGCCCAGAATTTCAGGGCAATCACATGCCCACTGATGGTTACTGTCATAGACTCCATTCAACCCCCTGGATAAGGACATGAATGACCTAAGGAGTTATGCGACTTACCCATGGTCACACAGTGACATAATCTGACCTTTCAATCAAGACTTCCTGAGCTTATGTCATTCTAGGCTTTGGTCTGGTTGCTGAGGATGCAAACATGAGGATGGAACTCTAGTTGGGCTCCCAAGGAATTCACAAGTTCACTGGTGACTCCAATATGCAACAAATAATCCAAATACAATTTATGTCTAGGAGAAACTTGTTTGGCATTAAAGGATGTGTGAGGGCATTATGCTGAACTCCATAGGAAACGCAGAGACGGGCAAGACAACCCTTGCGGAGAATCAAGTCCCAATTACTTGCTCCAGCTTCCAGTCCTTTTTCTAATGCACATTTTATACTGCTGAACCCAGTGATGCTCCTCATTGGGGTTTTGCAGCTTCGTGCTCTCAATGATGATGTACAAGTAGAGAGGTGAGGCAGCGGGTCACACGCCTTCCTATTTCTAAGCAACCGAAAGCTCTCTTTTTGGGTTTATGTGCACTAGGATGCACTTCTTTGCCTGTGCAATGGAGAAACGAACTCTTAGCTAAATTGGCAAATGGAAGAAAACAGGGAGTAATAAAGGAAGTATGGAAATTTATAAGCTTCATGATCTCCTTCCCCAAAGGCCTGAATCTATGTGATAAGGTAGTAGAACAAATTCCTGCCGAGTCTGAATTTATTCCTATAAAAAAGGGAATGATAGGAATAAAGTAGGTGTAATTTTTTTTCTGCCTGGGTCATTAGTTAGTACTATTCTTGAAGGTGATATATAGAGTTTTTCCTACAAACATTGTGCTCTGTGTAGGGACTAAAAATAAACAGAGCTGCACAGGGAAGTAGGCAAGCATTATTGATCGCTGTCAGGCCAATTCCACTTTCATGTTTGCAAAAGGCACATCCCAGTGTTGCAAACCTATTTATAGGGGGCAGTTCGTTCATTGCTGTATATGGATGATAGAAACAAGGTGAATTGTCAGCTAAATTTTGGTTTACATTGGGAAATTGAACTAGAAGGGATCTCCTTTGGAATTAGTGAAGAGGGATCATCCCCTGTGTTCCTGTGGAACAAAGGAAAGAACCGTGGAGTCCAGTGTCTGGAGCTCCCAACCTAAGTGGGGCCTCCAGTTGGAGTTCGCCCCCTGGCTGCACCCAGCCTCCCTCAGCCGCAGCCCCCCACCTCCCCATCCTGGGAGCAGGGGCTAAAAGCAAAGAGGGTGCCTCCTCCCAGACCCCTCCTGCCCTTCAGTCCTTCTAGCGAGTTCTATTCTCCACTGGTATTGACCATGCTTGTGTGCACATGTGTACGCACGTGTGTTTGTGTGCACTCATGCATACCTGTGTATGAATGGAATGTTTTGTGGGATCCTCTTTTGACATTTGGTTCGCCATTCATTTTTGGTAAATTTTTGTAATTTTTTTTCTCTCCACTCATTTCCTACCAGAGTTATTTACTCCTCTAATACCCCCCAAACCTTTATTTTTCCAGTTTCCTTCCACCCCACTCACCAAGCTTCAACCCTTGGGCTTCTTTTTTTCTTTTTTTTTTTTTTACAACTGTCAGTTCAATTCCACAAGCATTGAGTGAGTGCTGGGCATCTTTGAGGCTTGAGGCTAAAGAGACAAACAAGACAGCATCTTCATCCTCAAGCTGCTCAGTCCAGTAGGACATGTGGTCTATGCTCTGCCCTCTTCCCTCTGCTCTAGTTATTGATGGCACCCTCCAGGCAGAGTTTCCTGCCAGCATACTCCACTGTAGTAAGAGCAAAGCACTGGTTCAGTAAAAATGAATTCCGTCTTAAACCCCCAGTAACCTCTGATTTGTGAAAAGAACTGGGCTTGTAGCAAGGGGCTCAACTGCCTCAAAATGTGATATAAGAAGGGGTTGGATTCTGTGTGTTAAAAATGCCTAAGGGATGCTAATGAGCCTGACCACCTTCTAAACCTCTGCAGTGATGTTGTTTCACCTGAGGGCAAGGCTGTCCAGGCTCCGGGAAATGGCCTGGTGATAGTTTTCACTCTGATATGGTGGTCTTAGTGCTAATGCAACACTGGACTGCTAAAATAACTAACCATTTTAAAATCAGTACCAAAAACAGACAAGCAAACCAAGCTTGACTAAGCATGGTAACAGTTTACTCCAGTTTGAGGCTGGTAAAATTGCTTTCCATCATCTCTGTGTCCACCTCTTCCCTTTAGATCTTTTATAAGATCCTCTGCCCATCCAAATACAACATCAGTTTATTTTCCATGAAAGAGTCACCAAGAATAGTGACAGGCAGTACATCTTTCACAGTCACAAAACTATGCCAGTTGTATATAGGCCAGACTTCAAACAAACGGTAAGGAAGGAACTTGAAAACTAATAACCATTTTAAATATAACCCTCGTCTCTATTCCTCAGTCTTCTGATAATCACCAGACAAATGCTATCAGGGCTCAGATAATGTGAGCTCTTTACCCTTCAAGGCCTTACTGTGTGGCTGGAATTCTTAACTGGTTTCATCACTCATGACAGGGTTAACATCTTTCTGGTGGCTGGGTATTGTTCCCAGCTTCATTCTTGAAATCCTTTTGTGCCCTGTCACTCTTCACTAAATGTACTCAACTCTTCCTTGGTCTACCTCTGTTTCTCATTCCATACCCTCTGGAATATGTCACTATGTGTAGTGTCCATTCTGTACTGTCTCTGAGTGGCATGCATCCGCATGATTACAGCTGTCTTCCTGGAACCTTATATACAGTAATTCATTCTTGCCTTTTTCAAAGAGGAGTGATGCTTTGAGGTCACTGGCACTGCCAAATCCAAATTATTCCTCATCCTCCTGCATGTTAGATCACTGCCCAGCATTCCAGAGGAATAAAAGTTGCTGGGACCAAATTCACCACCATTTCCTTGCATGTTATGGGCACCCTGATAACTGGCTGTTGCGTGGCAAATAGATTGTACATGGACAAAAGGGGAAGCAAGGCAACCAATTAGGAGATTACCGTAGTAATTCAGATGGCTTGAGTAAGGTGACAGCATTGAGGCTGGAGAGAAGTGTATAATTTCAAGGTGGCAGAACACACAGGACTTGAAAATGAATTGAATATGTGGGATGAAGAATGGAGTGGAAGCATGACGCCTCCTAAGTTTTGGGGAGAAGGAAGTTAATGAGGGAGGTGTGCTAAGGGGGGTGGGAATAGAGATAGCCCGAAGTTGGTTAAATGATGTTAAGGATCTCTTTCAATTCACTAGTGAGAATTTGACCTAAGATCATTAATATTGAAATATATGTACTAGCCTCTTGGAATCTATAAAGTTTAGAATGACTCTAAGGCATTGTTATTATTTTGCTTTTGTTCCATAAGATGGCTTCCATGGAGTGGGCTGATTTCTACACAGTGTGGGGCATTAGGAATGGGTAAGTTCTTTGAGGGTGAGAGCAGTGCCTTATTTGTCATACCTTCTGCACTAACAGTCTTACAATCATATGTTTTTGGTATGTCTGTTGAAACAAATAAATTAGATTGCATATTTGATTTATAGAGAACTTCACTATCTGGAAACAAATAGCATGCCTTAAAAATACATCTCTTTGAGGGGGAGTGCTGCCCCCCGAAGCAGCCAGGTGCCAGAGGACCAGGGGCTGAATCAGCTGGGAGGCATTACTGCAAGGGGACTGGCTAGGCAGAAGCTGTACTGGGGTAAATTTATGCCTGGGCATAGAATAGTGAGAGTCAAATCTGCAAGTCAGTGACAGAGTAACCTTCAAGAACAAGGATTAAAGTTTGGAGCTGGGAGGCCCAGGATGTAGGTCAAGTCATCCAGGACTTTGCCCTGTAAATAGCCTCCCTGTCCCCAGGGTGCAGGTAGTCCAAGAGGTTGTTCTGGGCTGGCTGGTTCTAATGGGCTCACTGAAAGCTGGTCTGGGCATAATTGCCATTAAAATGGGCATTGTACCGCGGAGCGGCTAGGCCCATGAGCCATGGCCGCTGAGCCTGTGCGTCCAGAGCCTGTGCTCCACAACGGGAGAGGCCACAACAGTGAGAGGCCCGCGTACCACAAAAAAAAAAAAAAAAAAAAAAAAGGGCATTGTATAAGGAAAAAAATTCTGCCATCTGGAAAAAGGAAGAAAATGGACCCATTTTCTGCATCATCTACATTAGATAAAAACGTCATATCCCCATTGGCAATATTTTATGTGTTTGCCCCGACTGAGGCTTATAGCCCACAGACCTGCCAGTATTATAGGATCAATATAAAAATTCCTGTTGTTTTGCTGACGTAGGTATTCACTGAGGGATTATTTGGGAAACAGACCTGAAAAGCAATTATGTGGCAAGTTCAATATGCTAGTTCTCCTTGAGAGGGGTTGCTGAGAAAGAACCTTCTGGGAGCCTCTCTGGTTTCGTGGCATGTATGATTCCTCCTGATGTCTTGTGGCATGTGGTACTATTTCTCCCAGTTCTTAGTTGTTGTTGTTTTTTTACTTCAGTCCGTCACTTTGAGGCGTCTTTAGGTAACATCCACAAATATTTTGGAGCTTGTTCTTTTAACCACAAATCTTTATAGCTTTTCAATTTGTATTTTGTTTGTTTGTTTTTTAATTTTTATTGGAGTATAGTTGATTTACAATGTTGTGTTAGTTTCAGATGTACAGCAAAGTGAATCAGTTATACATATATTCACTCTTTTTAAAGATTCTTTTCTCATATAGGCCATTACAGAGTATTGAATAGAGTTCCCTGTGATATAGCTTTTCACTTTGTTTGGCATCTGGGGATTGGCACGGAGGGAGTGGTGCAGGGGAATATATGAGACTTTGTTTAAAAAAATGGCTACTCTCAGGTTGATAGCCTGATAGTTTGTTGTCCTCCTGGCATAGAGTTTGAAGCATTCATGAGGTTCCCTTCTCTCTACCCTGTTCTTGACCTCCCCCCACCTCATCTTCCCACCTGTTCTCCCCACTGTGAGAAAGTATATTTGTGGCCATCTCCACCTGATGGCTTTCGTGTGTGTGGCCTCGGCCGTGGAATGCTGAATGTTTGCACTGAGCTCGCAGAGAGCCAAGTCGAGAAAGAAGCATGTTGGTGTGAGGCCAAGTGCTCTTCTAGTGTGGCTGCTCCAGTTTCATCCCTGACCCAAGCTGGAGTACATTCTCCAAGTCGAGGAAGGCCAAAGAGCGGCTTGAAAAGGGAGCAGGAATTTTGTACTTTATTTTTAGCTACAAGAGCAGAATTCTGCTCCACCGTAAGT
The DNA here is from genome assembly GCF_964341445.2 of Mesoplodon mirus. NCBI lineage: Eukaryota > Metazoa > Chordata > Mammalia > Artiodactyla > Ziphiidae > Mesoplodon > Mesoplodon mirus. The sequence continues at coordinate 79,130,015 of NC_138980.1, forward strand.
CAGCATTTTTTGCTTTCTGATCCACTGCCGGACTAGGCTGATTCCTGGTTACCAGGCTCACTGGCTGCCACATGGGCCACTTGGAAGCTGCTGCTTTTGCACTTCCACGCTCCCTCCTTCCCCTGCACATGACATTTTCTAACTTCTTTTGGGACCTACACAAAATAAAAGAAAATAGCCCACCAAGACCCAAGATTTCCCATGTTGTGAGATATATTATTTCCTGCCATTCAAGAGATTGTTTTATTTTTTTTTTTATTTTTTTTTTTTTTATGCAGCATCTGTTCCTTCCTGTCAGCCAGCATGGATGATGAACTACCAAGGACGATACCATCTAATGGCTGCTGTTTTTTAGCCATATTTTTTAAATTGAAGTATAGTTAACTTACAATGTTTCAGGTGTACAGCAAATTGACGCAGTTATACATGTATATATGCACATATATATTCTTTTTCAGGTTCATTTCCACTATAGGTTATTACAAGATATTGAATATAGTTCCCTGTGCTATACAGTAGGTCTTTGTTGTTTATCTAGTTTATAGATAGTGGTGTGTATCTGTTAATCTCAAATTCCTATTTATCTCACCCCCACCACCCTGTTTCCCTTTGGTAACCATAAATTTGTTTTCTATGTCTGTGAGTCTATTTCTGTTTTGTAAATAAGTTCCCTTGTATCATTTTTATTAGATTCCACATATAAGTGATATATGATATTTGTCTTTCTCCATCTGACATACTTCACTTAGTATGATAATCTATAGGTCATCCATGTTGCTGCAAATGGCATTATTTCATTCTTTTTTATGGCTGAGTAATATTCCATTGTGTGTGTGTGTGTGTGTGTGTGTGTGTGTGTGTGTGTGTGTGTATACCACATCTTCTTAAGTCAATCATCTGCAGATGGGCACTTGGGTTGTTTTCACGTCTTGGCTATTGTAAATGGTGTTGCTATGAACATTGAGGTGTTCATGTATCTTTTTTTTTTTTTAATTTAATTTAATTTTATTTTTTTGCTTTATAACAAATTTAATCAGTTATACATATACATATGTTTCCATATCCCCTCCCTTTTGCGTCTCCCTCCCACCCTCCCTATCCCACCCCTCCAGGCAGTCACAAAGTATCGAGCTGATCTCCCTGTGCTATGCGGCTGCTTCCCACTAGCTATCTACCTCACGTTTGGTAGTGTATATATGTCCATGCCGCTCTTTCACTTTGTCACAGCTTACCCTTCCCCCTCCCCATATCCTCAAGTCCATTCTCTAGTAGGTCTGTGTCTTTATTCCTGTCTTACCCCTATGTTCTTCATGACATTTTTTTTTCTTAAATTCCATATATATGTGTTAGCATACAGTATTTGTCTTTCTCTTTCTGACTTACTTCACTCTGTATGACAGACTCTAGGTCTATCCACCTCATTACAAATAGCTCAATTTCATTTCTTTTTATGGCTGAGTAATATTCCATTGTATATATGTGCCACATCTTCTTTATCCATTCATCCGATGATGGACACTTAGGTTGTTTCCATCTCCGGGCTATTGTAAATAGGGCTGCTATGAACATTTTGGTACATGACTCTTTTTGAATTATGGTTTTCTCAGGGTATATGCCTAGTAGTGGGATTGCTGGGTCATATGGTAGTTCTATTTGTAGTTTTTTAAGGAACCTCCATACCGTTCTCCATAGCAGCTGTACCAATTCACATTCCCACCAGCAGTGCAAGAGTGTTCCCTTTTTTCCACACCCTCTCCAGCATTTATTGTTTCTAGATTTTTTGATGATGGCCATTCTGACTGGTGTGAGATGATATCTCATGGTAGTTTTGATTTGCATTTCTCTAATGAGTAAAGATGTTGAGCATCCTTTCATGTGTTTGTTGGCAGTCTGTATATCTTCTGTGGAGAAATGTCTATTTAGGTCTTCTGCCCATTTTTGGATTGGGTTGTTTGTTTTTTTGTTATTGAGCTGCATGAGCTGCTTATAAATTTTGGAGATTAATCCTTTGTCAGTTGCTTCATTTGCAAATATTTTCTCCCATTCTGAGGGTTGTCTTTTGGTCTTGTTTATGGTTTCCTTTGCTGTGCAAAAGCTTTGAAGTTTCATTAGGTCCCATGTGTTTATTTTTGTCTTTATTTCCATTTCTCTAGGAGGTGGGTCAAAAAGGATCTTGCTGTGATTTATGTCATAGAGTGTTCTGCCTATGTTTTCCTCTAAGAGTTTGATAGTGTCTGGCCTTACATTTAGGTCTTTAATCCATTTTGAGCTTATTTTTGTGTATGGTGTTAGGGAGTGATCTAATCTCATACTTTTACATGTCCCTATCCAGTTTTCCCAGCACCACTTATTGAAGAGACTGTCCTTTCTCCACTGTACATTCCTGCCTCCTTTATCAAAGATAAGGTGACCATATGTCCGTGGGTTTAACTCTGGGCTTTCTATCCTGTTCCATTGATCTATCTTTCTGTTTTTGTGCCAGTACCATACTGTCTTGATTACTGTAGCTTTGTAGTATAGTCTGAAGTCAGGGAGCCTGATTCCTCCAGCTCCATTTTTCGTTCTCAAGATTGCTTTGGCTATTCGGGGTCTTTTGTGTTTCCATACAAATTGTGAAATTTTTTGTTCTAGTTCTGTGAAAAATGCCAGTGGTAGTTTGATAGGGATTGCATTGAACCTGTAGATCGCTTTGGGTAGTAGAGTCATTTTCACAATGTTGATTCTTCCAATCCAAGAACATGGTACATCTCTCCATCTGTTTGTATCATCTTTAATTTCTTTCATCAGTGTCTTATAATTTTCTGCATACAGGTCTTTTGTCTCCTTAGGTAGGTTTATTCCTAGATATTTTATTCTTTTTGTTGCAATGGTAAATGGGAGTGTTTCCTTGATTTCACTTTCAGATTTTTCATCATCAGTATATAGGAATGCCAGAGATTTCTGTGCATTAATTTTGTATCCTGCAACTTTACCAAATTCATTGATTAACTCTAGTAGTTTTCTGGTAGCATCTTTAGGATTCTCTATGTATAGTATCATATCATCTGCAAACAGTGACAGCTTTACTTCTTCTTTTCCAATTTGGATTCCTTTTATTTCCTTTTCTTCTCTGATTGCTGTGGCTAAAACTTCCAAAACTAGGTTGAATAAGAGTGGTGAAAGTGGGCAACCTTGTCTTGTTCCTGATCTTAGTGGAAATGGTTTCAGTTTTTCACCATTGAGGACGATGCTGGCTGTGGGTTTGTCATATATGGCCTTTATTATGTTGAGGAAAGTTCCCTCTATGCCTACTTTCTGGAGGGTTTTTATCATAAATGGGTGTTGAATTTTGTCGAAAGCTTTCTCTGCATCTATTGAGATGATCATATGGTTTTTCTCCTTCAATTTGTTAATATGGTGTATCACGTTGATTGATTTGCGTATATTGAAGAATCCTTGCATTCCTGGAATAAACCCCACTTGATCATGGTGTATGATCCTTTTAATGTGCTGTTGGATTCTGTTTGCTAGTATTTTGTTGAGGATTTTTGCATCTATGTTCATCAGTGATATTGGCCTGTAGTTTTCTTTCTTTGTGACATCCTTGTCTGGTTTTGGTATCAAGGTGATGGTGGCCTCGTAGAATGAATTTGGGAGTGTTCCTCCCTCTGCTGTACTTTGGAAGAGTTTGAGAAGGATGGGTGTTAGCTCTTCTCTAAATGCTTGATAGAATTCGCCTGTGAAGCCATCTGGTCCTGGGCTTTTGTTTGTTGGAAGATTTTTTATCACAGTTTCAATTTCAGTGCTTGTGATTGGTCTGTTCATATTTTCTATTTCTTCCTGGTTCAGTCTCGGCAGGTTGTGCATTTCTAAGAATTTGTCCATTTCTTCCAGGTTGTCCATTTTATTGGCATAGAGTTGCTTATAGTAATCTCTTATGATCTTTTGTATTTCTGCAGTGTCAGTTGTTACTTCTCCTTTTTCATTTCTAATTCTATTGATTTGAGTCTTCTCCCTTTTTTTCTTGATGAGTCTGGCTAATGGTTTATCAATTTTGTTTATCTTCTCAAAGAACCAGCTTTTAGTTTTATTGATCTTTGCTATCGTTTCCTTCATTTCTTTTTCATTTATTTCTGATCTGATTTTTATGATTTCTTTCCTTCTGCTAACTTTGGGATGTTTTTGTTCTTCTTTCTCTAATTGCTTTAGGTGCAAGGTTAGGTTGTTTATTCGAGATGTTTCCTGTTTCTTAAGGTGGGATTGTATTGATATAAACTTCCCTCTTAGAACTGCTTTTGCTGCATCCCATAGGTTTTGGGTCGTCATGTCTCCATTGTCATTTGTTTCTAGGTATTTTTTAATTTCCTCTTTGATTTCTTCAGTGATCACTTCGTTATTAAGTAGTGTATTGTTTAGCCTCCATGTGTTTGTATTTTTTACAGCTCTTTTCCTGTAATTGATATCTAGTCTCATAGCATTGTGGTCGGAAAAGATACTTGATACAATTTCAATTTTCTTAAATTTACCAAGGCTTGATTTGTGACCCAAGATATGATCTATCCTGGAGAATGTTCCATGAGCACTTGAGAAAAATGTGTATTCTGTTGTTTTTGGATGGAATGTCCTATAAATATCATTTAAGTCCATCTTGTTTAATGTATCATTTAAAGCTTGTGTTTCCTTATTTATTTTCATTTTGGATGATCTGTCTATTGGTGAAAGTGGGGTGTTAAAGTCCCCTACTATGAGTGTGTTACTGTCGATTTCTCCTTTTATGGCTGTTAGTATTTGCCTTATGTATTGAGGTGCTCCTATGTTGGGTGCATAAATATTTACAATTGTTATATCTTCTTCTTGGATCGATCCCTTGATCATTATGTAGTGTCCTTCTTTATCTCTTCTAGTAGTCTTTATTTTAAAGTCTATTTTGTCTGATATGAGAATTGCTACTCCAGCTTTCTTTTGGTTTCCATTTGCATGGAATATCTTTTTCCATCCCCTTACTTTCAGTCTGTATGTGTCTCTAGGTCTGAAGTGGGTCTCTTGTAGACAGCATATATATGGGTCTTGTTTTTGTATCCATTCAGCCACTCTGTGTCTTTTGGTGGGAGCATTTAGTCCATTTACATTTAAGGTAATTATCGATATGTATGTTCCTATTCCCATTTTCTTAATTGTTTTGGGTTCGTTATTGTAGGTCTTTTATTTCTGTTGTGTTTCTTGCCTAGAGAAGTTCCTTTAGCATTTGTTGTAAAGCTGGTTTGGTGGTGCTGAACTCTCTCAGCTTTTGCTTGTCTGTAAACGTTTTAATTTCTCCATCAAATCTGAATGAGATCCTTGCTGGGTAGAGTAATCTTGGTTGCAGGTTTTTCTCCTTCATCACTTTAAGTATGTCCTGCCACTCCCTTCTGGCTTGTAGAGTTTCTGCTGAGAGATCAGCTGTTATCCTGATGGGGATTCCCTTGTGTGTTATTTGTTGTTTTTCCCTTGCTGCTTTTAATATGATTTCTTTGTGTTTAATTTTTGACAGTTTGATTAATATGTGTCTTGGCGTATTTCTCCTTGGATTTATTCTGTATGGGACTCTCTGTGCCTCGTGGACTTGATTAACTATTTCCTTTCCCATATTAGGGAAGTTTTCAACTATAATCTCTTCAAATATTTTCTCAGTCCCTTTCTTTTTCTCTTCTTCTTCTGGAACCCCTATAATTCGAATGTTGGTGCGTTTAATGTTGTCCCAGAGGTCTCTGATACTGTCCTCAGTTCTTTTCATTCTTTTTTCTTTATTCTGCTCTGCAGCAGTTATTTCCACTATTTTATCTTCCACCTCACTTATCCATTCTTCTGCCTCAGTTATTCTGCTATTGATCCCGTCTAGAGTATTTTTTATTTCATGTATTGTGTTTTTAATCGATGCTTGATTCATCTTTAGTTCTTCTAGGTCCTTGTTAACTGTTTCTTGCATTTTGTCTATTCTATTTCCAAGATTTTGGATCTGGGAAATAGAATCTTGGATCATCTTTACCATCATTATTCTGAATTCTTTTTCAGGTAGAGTGCCTATTACCTCTTCATTTGTTAGGTCTGGTGGGTTTTTATCTTGCTCCTTCTCCTGCTGTGTGTTTTTCTGTCTTCTCATTTTGCTTATGTTACTGTGTTTGGGGTCTCCTTTTTGCAGGCTGCAGGTTCGTAGTTCCTGTTGTTTTTGGTGTCTGTCCCCAGTGGCTAAGGTTGGTTTAGTGGGTTGTGTAGGCTTCCTGGTGGAGGGGACTAGTGCCTGTGTTCTGGTGGATGAGGCTGGATTTTGTCTTTCTGGTGGGCAGGTCCACGTCTGGTGGTGTGTTTTGGGGTGTCTGTGGACTTTTTATGATTTTAGGCCACCTCTCTGCTAATGGGTGGCGTTGTGTTCCTGTCTTGCTAGTTGTTTGGCTTAGGGTGTCCAGCACTGTAGCTTGCTGGTCGTTGAGTGAAGCTGGGTGCTGGTGTTGAGATGGAGATCTCTGGAAGATTTTCGCCGTTTGATATTATGTGGAGCTGGGAGGTCTCTTGTGGACCAGTGTCCTGAAGTTGGCTCTCCCAGCTCAGAGGCACAGCACTGACTCCGGGCTCCTCAATTTGGGATGATGTGTTGTCTATTCATGTATTCCACAGATGCAGGGTACATCAAGTTGATTGTGGAGCTTTAATCCGCTGCTTCTGAGGCTGCTGGGAGAGGTTTCCCTTTCTCTTCTTTGTTCTCACAGCTCCTGGGTCTCAGCTTTGGATCTGGCCCCGCCTCTGCGTGTAGGTCGCCGGAGGGCGTCTGTTCTTCGCTCAGACAGGACAGGGTTAAAGGAGCAGCCTCTTCGGGGACTCTGGCTCACTCAGGCCGGGAGGGAGGGAGGGGCACGGAGTGCGGGGCGAGCCTGCAGCGGCAAAGGTCGGCGTGACGTTGCACCAGCCCGAGGCGCGCCGTGCGTTCTCCCAGGGAAGCCGCCCCTGGATCCCGGGACCCCGGCAGTGGCGGGCTGCACAGGCTCCCGGAAGGGCGGTGTGGGCAGTGACCTGCGCTCGCACACAGGCTTCTTGGCGGCGGCAGCAGCAGCCCCAGCGTCCCACACCTGTCACTGGACTCCGCGCTTTCAGTCGCGACTCGCGCCCGTCTGTGGAGCCCCTTTAAGCAGCGCTCTTAATCCCCTCTCCTCGCGCACCAGGAAACCAAGAGGGAAGAAAAAGTCTCTTGCCTCTTCGGCAGCTCCAGAGTTTTCCCGGACTCCCTCCCGGCTAGCTGTGGCCCATTAGCCCCCTTCAGGCTGAGTTCTCGCCGCCAGCCCCAGTCCTCTCCCTGCGCTCTGACCGAAGCCCGCGCCTCAGCTCCCAGTGCCGACTGCCCCGGCGGGCGAGCAGACAAGCCTCTCGGGCTGGTGAGTGCCGCTCGGCACCGATCCTCTGTGTGGGGATCTCTCCGCTTTGCCCTACCCAGGTATGTGGGGAGTTTCTTGCCTTTTGGGAGGTCTGGGGTCTTCTGCCAGCGTTCAGTAGGTGTTCTGTAGGAGTTGTTCCACGTGTATTTCTGGTGTATCCGTGGGGAGGAAGGTGATCTCCGCGTCTTACTCTTCCGCCATCTTACCCCTCAAGAGATTGTTTTATAATGCCAGCCAGGAGAGTTTTTAGGAATAGGCTAATATTATTTTGTTTTTTCTCTTAATCTTTCCTCATTTCTTCTTAGATTGCCAAGAGCCTCCAATGGGTTTCTGTAATAAAAGTTCTTCAGTATTTTCTTTCTAGTGATAAACAATCAGCCGATTATTTATTATGGTCATTTTCTAAGGTAACTGGCAGTGTTTCTTTGCTATATTGGTACCATAGCACAAATGGTGAATTCCCTGACAATAGTAGCAGTTAAGCCTGGGTCGGTCAGATGTACTAAATGAACCCAGAGAATTATTGCTCATCTCACATAATTTCTCCAGAGAGGGAGAGGGAGGAAGTCTGAAAAAATGATAATCTTACCAAAAAATAAGGTATCCAGTCATCTTGGCTAAACTGGCATTTAGAAGAATAAACTGAATAGGTTATTCTACTGTTTCCATTAGAAAGAGAATCTGAATCCACAGGAAAGACTGTCCTGAGTCCCCTGGCCCTTCCTTTGGGGTACCAGTGATGGTGAGAAATCGTAAGACTGTTGATCAGGGCAGAGATCTTCCTCTTCCTACTCTGTCCCCACACTGGCAAAAAGAGGACAGTGTTTCTGGAGAAACTTCTTGGGATAGAGCACTAAGCAAATACATTGATAAAGAACAATCCTTTAAAGGGCAGGTTGGCTAGTCGAATATTATTCATATATGTGGCAAAGCTTTTTTACCTCTGACAAAGAAAAGGAGATGAGAATTTGTTTTAAAGTGCCTGTGTACATGCTGAAGCATGCATGTGTGTTGGGGGGTGGGCGGTGGGAGGGAATTCCTTGGTAGTGTTGTCTCCTTACTAAGTCTAGTTCATGGGACTTGGTCCAAGTAGCTTCAGTCTATAAAGTCTTTGATGGAAAGGTACTGCCATTGCGATTGAGAGGGGTTGGGATTTTCAGATCTTAGAATTCTTTCTTGCTTCCAGCGCGGATCAGATCCAAAACAGAAACAAGAAGGACAAATGCCTGTATGTCAAGTGAAGGGCTCACCATATTGTTTCCTTGTTTTCTCATTGCTGCCCTTTCCTTGCTTCTTCTGCTTCACCAATCCAAACCCTAATCCGTGCCTCCACCAGGAAGTCTTTTCTGCCTGGCTTTCCCACACATTCACATCATGTCTGTTGTGTTTCTCTGTCTTAACTTGATGCTGCACTCTGCTGTTGGCTGCTCAAGGATTGAGACAATGACATATCCAGTAACCACTTTTAAACCATTTAATAGTTATTGAAATGAACCTCTAGTCTCTGTATTGGCCCTCTAACAACAGTAGCCAGTGGTCTTCATATTAAATTGCAAGTCAGCCCAGGAACTATTGTAAGTATTGTTTAATACTTTATGTGATCATGATTATCATCATCTGCACAAGTAGTTAAAAATAAACTCAGTTATGAAGGGTATAAATTGAAAAGTAAATTTTTCTCTTTCTCCTACCCTCACTTTTCACTCTCCAGATGTAACCAATGTGAACAATTTTTATGTATCCTCCTAGAAGTTTGTGTGCGTATGCAAATATAAAAGGGAGTCCATTATACATACTCCTCTATACCCTGATTTTTAAATAACATGAGTAATTTATCCTAGAGATCTTCCCATCTCTTCACACTATTTTTTTTCTTACTGACTATAATATCCCATTATGTAAATAATCAATTATCGATTCAAGCAGTTCCCTGTTTTTTTTTTTTAAGTTTACTTAATTGTGAAGGGCCTGAGTATTTTTTTAAATTTATTTATTTTATTTATTTTATTTTTGGCTGTGTTGGGTCTTCATTGCTGCACTCAGGCTTCCTCTAGTTGCAGCAAGCAGGGGCTACTCTTCGTTGCGGTGCGTGGGCTTCTCATCGCGGTGGCTTCTCTTGTTGCGGAGCACAGGCTCTAGGCATGCGTGCTTCAGTAGTTGTGGCACGCGGGCTCAGTAGTTGTGGCACATGGGCTTAGTTGCTTGTGGGATCTTCACGGACCAGGGCTCGAACCCATGTCCCCTACATTGGCAGGTGGATTCTTAACCACTGTGCCACCAGGGAAGTCCTAAGCAGTTCCCTGTTGATGAACATTGAGATGATTTTCATTTTCTTATTAGTAATGACAATTCCACAATGAAGTTTCTCCTGCATTCATTATTAGTGTTTTTTGCTAACACCACTCCCCAGGGAGATTAAAGATCCTGGATCCATACCCCACTGGAGAGGAGCAAGTGCTCCACCCCATCTTAAAGCCTGCCACCAGTGTGCCCTCTTCTCCCTTTCCTATTCATTTTATTTTTATTTTTCTCTCGCCTCTTCATAACTTGGCACTCGGCCACAAGCAATCCACTTAAACGAGGGTCCCCGCTGAAATAAATGCCGTTTGAACAAGGACGGTAACTTAAGTACATGAAGCTGTAGTGTGTGAGAGAATAGGGTACTTTGGGGTTCACGGAGAAATGGAGAGCCCCAAGGCCTTGAGACATGGAAATTCCAAAAGAATTTTAAATAGTCATGGTTTTCAGGCTCCAGGATGCCAGCTGATGATAACCGGCTTAAACAAACGTGCACTCACAAGACCCTTTATGCAAAGTAGTTCCTCATCCTGGACTGCCTGCAGTCCCAATCTTCTTCATCCTTCAAGGGCCCAGCTTAAACTCCACCTTCCCAGATTGTTTCCCCACCCCCTTGCTGCTTTAGCACTATATTTCAGCCTCTGCTTATAACACATCACACTCTGCCTTCCATGGGAGGTTTTGAAGAGCTGATGTAGGCCGCCCAAAAGCCTGCATCTTTGAATTTCTCATTCTATCTGCCTTTAGCATTTATTTCCATATAGCAGATTTCTAATAAATGTTTTTACTGGGAGAAGGATAGAGAGGAAATAAAGCCTAGTTTCAAATCATAGCCATTCAAAATGGAGACAGTATATTACGGTCATGGCATCCAGAAGAAAATTAAACAAAATCCTTTGAATGTCAAGGACATAAATATTTTGGGGCCGAAAACAATTCTGTACAAGTAATCTATAAGAATATCACTGAATTAGGGAAGTCTCTTTTCTCTGTGTTATGTCTGGTCAGAATAATAAAGATTAATTTGTTTTATCATCGAAAACACAAACACAGGGAAGGCTTGAATTCTCAGTCTGAAATAACTTCTTGACTCCAATGATTGTCAAAGCAGTGACATCCAGGCAGTGAGAACTCTAGGCAAAGCAAGGTAGGAACATATGCAGCACCCTGTAAAATCAACAGCACCTTCATGTCAAAATGTCAGAAGCTCTCTCATGAAGTACAGGCTTGAAAACATCCTCCTAAATGAGTAACCCCAGACGCAGTGGCATGCTGGCACGCAGCTTTATTGATTTACATATTAGTGCTTTATTTAAACTATGTGTCCAAGAGTGACTGAGTGCCTGGCTTCTGAGCATCACCAGATCCGGCATGGGAGAAGGCCTCGAGATCTAAATGTAGGCGGGAAGTTAATCAGCTGTTTTGAAGGCTGCCTTTCTTAATCACTGAGCATTTTCTGCTGAGATTTTGTATTCAAGTTGGGTTTATTGAGGTATAATTTACATACAGTAAAATTCACTTTTTTTTTAGTGTACAGAACTATGCATTTTTAACAAATACGTACAGTCGTGTAACTACTACCATAATCAAGATATGGAACAGAGCCATCACCCCCCAAAATTCTCTCATGCCTTTTTTTTTTGGTGAGTACTTTTGGTAGTTGAGATTTTATTTCTCATGCCCTTTTATAGTCAACTCTCCCTTTCACTCCCAGCCCCTGGCCACTACTGACCTGTTTTCTGACTCTATAGTTTGGCCTTTTCCAGGATGTTACATACTTGGAATCAGATGGTATGTAGCCTTTTGAGTCTGGTTTCTTTCATGCAGCATAATATATTTGAGATCCGTCCATGTCGTTGTGTGGATCAGCAGTTAGTTCCTTTCTGTCCCTGAGTAGTATTCTATTGTATGGATATACTACAGGTTATCTCTTCACCAGTTGAGGGACGTCTGAGTTGTCTCCAGATTTGAGTCATTATGAATAAAGTCACTATAAACATTCACATATCATTTTTTTATGTGAACATATTTTCATTTCTCCTATGTAAATATTAATACCTAGGTGTGGGATTGCTGGGTTGAATGACAGGTGTGTGTTTAATTCTTATAAGAAACTGCCGAATCATTTTCCAAAGTGGCTGTTCTATTGTGCATTCCTATACTATTCACTAAGAAAGTTCTATAATTAAGGTTACATCTATACCATCTTAGGTCACTTCAGTAGGATTATATATTTCAGGTGCACTGAAAGTCTCTTAAAGGTGTCCACGAAGTTGTTCTGCTTCAGCTGTGGGTGAGTTGAGAGGAAGGAAGAGAAGTGGAAGAGGGATTTAGACCATATCTCAGTGGGTTAAGCTTTTTATTTATACAGAGAACTTTTTTTTCTTCTGCCTGAAAATGATTAAAGTGAGTGTTTGGCTGCTTGGCAAGACACTGACCTGATATTCAGGGGAGATTAGAGCAGCTTTGCAGATAAGCTCAGAAAATCTAATGGGCCACTAAGTCATTTCCCAGGCCTTTTGGGCAGTCACCAGTGTCGTGGTGTGATGATATCTGATAATATCGAATACTGGGAACCTGAAGATGGCACATCTTTTAAGGGTGATTTTCCAAGTTTTATTCAAATTATCAATTGCCTAATAACTGATTTAGCACCTCACCTAAACGCTTTCAGATTCTGACCACTGGAGATACTTTGCTCATAAGGCTTCTTATCATCTAGATTTCATATGGTTGGTATAAGGGGATTATGGATTTGGCCTCTACCACTGGCCTTGGAACCTCAGCCCGAATTCAGGAGAGCTGTATCTGTGTGCTCTCTGGCTCTTGCTGCCATCAGCACTACTGGACTCAACAGGAAGGTGAGTTCAAAGGCTGTTTCGGTTGGAGGCCTCATCCTCCTACAGCCTGTTGTGGGTCATGATGGTTTGCTTTAGAATCAGCTGGGCATCAAAAACGGGAAGGAAAAAAAATGAGTGACTTGTGGACATCTGATGCCTTTTTGTAACCTTTAAAGTTCTGTAGTAATCATATCAAGCACCCTGACCTGGAAATCCAACCAGTAACCTCCAGGAACCAGTTACTTGCAGCATTTAAGTAGGAATTAACGGAATGATCCCAACTAAGGAAAACTTTCAGCCAAGGGCACTAGACTCAGTGGGGTTTTTGTACAGCTTCTACTTGAATACAACATAAACGAGATGGAAAAGCAAATGGAAAATGATGATTTTCTGTCTGATTCTGCTTCAGGGGACTGTCCATTCAATGCTTACCCGTCAGCCTCAAAGCTACCAGCTCCCCTTCCTTCCCTGAGCTCACACGCTCGGAGGTGCTGTGGAAGGTTCTGCAGCATCAGTTGGTAGGTCTTGTGTTTGGGGCTGATGTGACATTCTCCTTAGCAATGCCAGTTTGGACAGAATATTAAGGACCAGTAAATATGATACCTGTGGTATCGAGAGGAAGCAGCTTGTTTTGTTTCCAGCTACAGATTTGACTGCCGGTGAACTTTTCGGAGCTGAGCTATCAGAATTCGAGAGCAGAAAAGAAGCTGGGGCAGTGTGGGGAGGCAATCACAGGTTTTGATTGTGCCACATACCCTGGGGCACCCAGCAGTTTTGTGACTGTTCACTCGGCATTAACTAAACCCACGGGGTGGCTTTCCCTTTTATTGTCCAGGAAATTGTTTCCCCAGAGCCGCCCACATTTGCAGCCCCAGTGAATTGCCCAACTTTGTATATTGCACGTGGCCTGAAGAAGACCCAGTTGGCAGGCCCTGCACAGCAATTCCGAAAGGCAGTGAAGTCAATGAAAACATCTTTGGGGACCTTTGCTTGCTAGGCATGTGGCGAGTTCACAAAACTAGACATTTTATCAGGCCAATGAATACATTTGCCAAGGAAAAGAATATAGTGCTAATGGATGTAGAGAGAAAAAACTCAGAGAAGAAGCCTGATGCTGCTAAATTTCATTCTTAATAAGGCATGTTGGCATCATTGCAGAAGACACTGAGGATGAGAGCATAACATCATAGGAAGCTGTTCATAATTATCATTGATGTGCTTTAAGTGTTATAATTAATATATTCATACTGGTGCTGTCAGTAAAACATTTCTCTCCTCTATGTGTATTACAATTTGTGGTTTGCTAGGTCACAGTAGAACTGAATAATCCACAAATCTCATTCCTCAGCCAAGAGATGGTGTCAGTGGACCAGCTTATGAAGCATTTGGTCCATTTTTACACTTAGATCTATGGTGGACTAGCACTCATACACTGACAAAATCCATGGCGTCCAGGGGAGAAGGAGGGCTACTAAAGTGTTTTTTAAAAACTTCTTTTGCTTTCTGACAAAGAGGACAGTTCAGAAATTTCCTAATTGTCCTGCTGTTTGAGCCTCTAAGTCTGCATTTGAAATTGTTTCCCTTTGGTCCTATTATTATAGGCTTTTTTCTTCTGCAGTGAAATGTGTTAGTGATGTCAGTGAGTGTCACCTACATAAAAAACAGCTCATTCAAGTCTGAAAGAAACTTCTTTTTCTCCTTTTAAGTTTTTATCAAAATGATACATGTATAAGTTAAAAAATAGAATAGCACAGAAATGCTTGTATTGAAGAGCCATGTCCCTCCCCAAGCCCCAACACAGAGAAGGGGCTAGGTTTTAGTTAGGAGTTTGGGGGTGGTGCTCCAAATGCCTGAGGGGAGGGCTTTTCTTTAGAGTGTTGGCACACACTCTATCCCTCCTACATCTTTCCAGACATTTTTTTAAGGCTCTATTTTGAACTAATTTTAGACTTAGAGAAAAGTTACAAAAATAATACAGAGTTTCTGTATATTCCTCACTCAGCTTCCCCTAATGCTAATGACTTACATATAGTACAATTTCCAGGCAGTCCTAAAATTTCTTTAGAGATAAAAGAGTCCTCTAATAGTTTGCCCACAGGTCAATTTTGGGTTTCTACCACAGTGCATGGACCTAAGGCTGGGGATGGGGAGAAGAGTGAGGGGTGCCTGCAGGCCCCCTGTACATCAGGTAGACTTAAATGAACCTCTCTGCTTTTCAACCCCCTTCAAAATCCCAGTCTCTGTTGCAGTTGCCCAGTGAGCCTGGGGTTTTACTGGTACATTGCCAGGCAGCTCACTCCCACCCTCCCACTTAACCAAAGTTTTCTCCTACATGTTCTAGGCTCTTACATTCTCACTCCATATGAGTCAGGGTTCTCCAGAGAAAAAGAACCAGGTGGATATAGATATTCATAGACAGAGAGATAGAGATAGAGGTTCATTTATGTTAAGGAATTGATACATGATTGTAGGGACTGGGAAGTCTAAAATCCATAGGTCAGGCAAACAGGCTAGAAATTCAGATGAGCTAATATTGCGGTCTTGAGTCCCAAATCCGTAGGGCTGGCCAGCAGCCTGGAAACTTGGGCAGGATTTCTATGTTACAGTGTTGATGCAGAGTTCCTTCTTCTCTGGGAAACCTCAGTTTTTGCTCTTAAAGCCTTCAACTCATTGGCCAGACCCTCTCTCCCACAGTCCACGCATTACAGAGGGTGATCTCCTTTACAGAAATTCACATGTTCATAAACATTAATCACATCTACAAAATACCTTCACAGCAACATCTAGACTAGTTTTTTCCCCAAACCACTGGGCGCCACAGCCTACCCAAGCTGACACATAAAATTAACCGTCATCTGCCCTGTTCTCTTTGCCATCCTTTCCTTGACCTCCAGAAATCTGTTGAAATCCTTCTCCTTTCCCTTATATTCTTTTCCCGGTTGCTCCACTGTTATGTCCCTCTTCCCCCTTTTAGTATCATTTTATTGGCGTCCAGGGAGACAAATGCTTGTATTTATTCCACCACCTTCTTTCTTCTAGTAGAAACCCAAGTTGCCTTGTCAAAGAGACCCTAACTGCTCACGGAAGTGCCTGTCCTATACATTGCCATGTCGGCAGAGATCAGCAGTCCTTTTGAGATTTAAAAAAAAAAAAAAGAAGAAGGCATCACATGATTCAGCTCAAATTTATTTGCTTTACATATTACTCCTGATGGATTTACTAATGTTGGTTCTTAGGCATCTATCGCATTGTACTTATTTAGAATTTTTCAAGTATTCATTTTATTTAATCTGACCCACCTCTTCTAAGAGAACCCCTCGCATCCTGTGCTTCTTCTGACTGGCCACCAGTGAAGGGTCTGGGAGGCGGAGGGGGCACAGTTGGAAAGGAAGCTGAGGGAACTGGCTCCCCGGCCACAGGAGCCTCAGCGGACGGATCCCAACATCATAAGTCACTTGGCAGTGAGGGAGGATTTGGGGCCCCGAGTAAACTGCCCTTCCAGTCCAAAGTTAGCTCCCCACGAGGTCTGCATTCTGAGCCTGCTGCGACTTCCCATAGCCCTTGCCAACATCCAGATGAGAGAATTCAAGCCCTGCCATATTCAGATCCCTGCCCTCAGTCAGAATTCTGAGCTGTCCCATGGCTGCTTATGATACTCGATCCCGAGCCAAGGAAGTGACCAGCCTGTGGCCTCACAGACTCACAGGAAAGCCTGGTCACGGGCAGAGGGCTAGTTCCTGTAGTCAGACAGCAACGGAGGTGCCACGGCCCTGCCAGGTCGCTTGCCCGCCCCTTCCCTCCCACCCCGAGGCCAGCTTTACAAAAGGGATCGTCTGTCCCTCCTTCGCTAAAAAAAAATAAGCAGCTCTCCTGGGAAGCCAGAGGCACCTGCCCTTTGGGGCGTGTGGGAGCGGCGGGGCAGTCCATGTGCCATCCAGCTCTGCGGTTCCGCCCGCGCTGTTTCTGAAGCCAGTGCTCCTCCTGCAGGAACGAGAGATTGAAGGCATGCACAGCCGACCCCGCAAGAAGGCTTTGCCAGGCTAAGACTTGTTAGTGAGACCTGGCGAAGTATTTTATTTTATTTTTATTTATTTGTTTATTTATTTATTTATTTACAGTTTAAGGTTTTATATAGCAGTAGTATTTAACTGGCAGAGAATACTGAATATTTAAAGATGTAGTCTAATAGAAACATTGTTTAACATGTAAACTAAGGGGCTAAGTTCACATTTACAAAGTTATACAATTTAGTAACTCTTGAAATAAAATTTTTACAACCTTTTTTTTTCTATTGGAAAAATTTGTTTAGTTAGATGTGTGTCACCCCATTGTCTGACTTCCAGAAGGAATGAAGATACGTCCACTTGTAAAACTTATCTATAAAAATTCCTCTTTTAGTGGATTGGGCCTGAACTCTTAGATCTTTACTCCTATTCTCTTTAAATGCTGCCAAAGATCAGTACTCTCCATTCAGGAACTTGCTGTTTAGCTTATCTGTAGTTTCCTGAAGACTGGAAGTGATGCAGACTGCTATTTAAAAATATATTTTTCTAAGTATGAAGAAGTTTAAGATGCTCTATTGGTCCTATATATATATATATATATATATATATATATATTTTTTATTTTATTTTATTTTTTTTTTTTTTTGCAGTACGCGGGCCTCTCACTGCTGTGGCCTCTCCCGTCGCAGAGCACAGGCTCCGGGCGCGCAGGCTCAGCGGCCATGGCTCACGGGCCCAGCCTCTCCACAGCATGTGGGATCTTCCTGGACCAGGGCACGAGCCCATGTCCCCTGTATCGGCAGGCAGACTCTCAACCACTGTGCCACCAGGGAAGCCCTAATTTTTACTTTAATGTGTTAATTATCTTCGAGCGCGTGAAGTATTTTAAAGCCCATCACTACCCTGTATCTCAGTTTAATCCATACGAAGAGCCTGCGGGAGGGGAGAAAAATGACGTGTTTAGTTGGCTGTGGAATAGGGTGTCAAGAACAACCTGAGCCATGTGTGTACAGCGCAAGTTTCCTCCCATCACAGAGCACAGTGAGTTCTCCTGACTTATAACCCAGTGTCCCTTCACACACCACCCTGCGGGCATGACCACTCCTCCCTGCACCGTCAGACACTAAACGGGCACAACATGCTGGGACTCAGCTCTGCACCTGTGTCAGGATTAGCTTAAGGGCCACGGTACCCTCAGCCAGCTGTCATTTTGCCTGTCAACAAAGGAGTCACCCTGATGTGGGTCTTTGTAGGAGACAAACAATGGTTCTTGGTTGGCATGGAGCCATATTAGCAGTGTGAAAAGGACAATTCAGAACCAAGGCATATAACCCTACTCCACCCCCCGACTTTCTGAGCACCTTCTATGTGCCAGGCACTCTACTTTGTACTTCATCTGATTTCATTCATACTCAGAACAGTTCCATGGAGAAGGTGTATTTAGCCCATGTTACAGGTGACAAAATCGAGCGTAGAGACAGGTATCACAGTTAACCTTTGGTAGACCAAGGTCGTAACCCAGGTCTTCTGACCCGAGAGCCCTTGCTTGTCCTAACACCATGCTACTGTGACAGTCTGTAAGATCCCAGAACTGCACATGATAGTCATCTGGAAACTTTGAAAATACGTAAGTCAGAACCTCTTCAGGTGGGGCCCAGGCTGCCTAGGGAAGAGCTGCCAAGCACCCGGCTTCCTCTTCTGCACTGAGAGGACAGCCTGCCTCACCGTCGCCCCAGGCCCGCCATAGGTCCGAGTAAAACCGCCAGCTCCCCTGCTCTTCCTTCCCCGTCTCTTCCCTCAAGACAAAGCCTTCAGGCCATGGTTTAAAAAGTCCACAAACAATAAATGCTGGAAAGGGTGTGGAGGAAAGGGAAGCTCCCCCTATACTGTTGGTGGGAATGTAAATTGGTGTAGCCGCTATGGAGAACAGTATGGAAGTTCCTCAAAAAACTAAAAACAGAGTTACGGGCTTCCCTGGTGGCGCAGTGGTTGAGAGTCCGCCTGCCGATGCAGGGGACACGGGTTCGTGCCCCGGTCCGGGAAGATCCCACATGCTGCGGAGCGGCTGGGCCCGTGAGCCATGGCTGCTGGGCCTGCGCATCCGGAGCCTGTGCTCCGCAATGGAAGAGGCCACAACAGTGAGAGGCCCGCGTACCGCAAAAAAAAAACAGAGTTACTATATGATCCAGCAATCCCACTCCTGGGCATATACCCAGACAAAACAATAATTCAAAAAGATACATGCACCCCTATGTTCACAGCAGCACTATTCACAATAGCCAAGACATGGAAACCCCTAAATGTCCATCGACAGATGGATGGATAAAGAAGATGTTGTACAGATATACAATGGAATATTACTCAGCCATAAAATAGAATGAAATAATGCCATTTGCGGCAACATGGATGCAACTAGAGATTATCATACTAAGTGAAGTAAGTCAGAAAGAGAACGACAAATATCACATGATATCACTTATATATGAAATATAAACTATGGCACAAATGAACTTATCTGCAAAACAGAAACAGACTCACAGACACAGAGAACAGACTTGTGGTTGCCAAGGTGGGGGGGAAGGAATGGATTGGGGGTTTGGGATTAGCAGATGCAAACTATTATATTGGAATGGATAAACAGCAAGGTCCTACGATATAGCACAGGGATCTATATTCAATATCCTGTGATAAACCATAATGGAAAAGAATATGAAAAAGAATGTGTATATGTACATATAATTGAATCACTTTGCTGTACACCAGAAGCTAACACAACATTGTAAATCAACTATACTTCAATTAAATTAAGAAAGAAAGAAAGAAGAAAGAAAGGAAGGAAGGAAGGAAGGAAGGAAGCCATTCATTGCAGTTCATTCAGCCTAGGGATCAGCCATGGTACAGGAAAGACTGGAGCAGGTGACTGCAGGCAGAGAGCCGAGCAGGGAGACTGTGACAGAGGTTGGGCCAGTGAGGGTCACTGAGGGCTCAGAGGCAGGCAGGCAGGAGAAGCTGTGGAGGTAGAAAGGGGAGAACCGGCGTCTAGCACAGGGATGGATGCGTTAGATTTGAATGAGGGAAAAATGACTAGGTTTTCAAGTTAGTGTGGCAGAAGGTTTTTCATTAACAAAGATAAGTAAATGCAGAGGAATATTATGTTTGGAGAGGGAAAATGCTGAGGTCGTGTTGTACACACTGAGTGTGAGGTGTTAGAAGAACTGGACCAGGAGATGGCTACTGGCAAGTGAACATTTGTTTTTTTTTTTTTTTTTTTTTTTTTTTTTTTTGCGGTATGCGGGCCTCTCACTGTTGTGGCCTCCCCCGTTGCGGAGCACAGGCTCCGGATGCGCAGGCCCAGCGGCCATGGCTCACGGGCCCAGCCGCTCCGCGGCATATGGGATCCTCCCAGACCGGGGCACGAACCCGTATCCCCTGCATCGGCAGGCGGACTCTCAACCACTGCGCCACCAGGGAGGCCCGCAAGTGAACATTTGTGATGAGAGACCACAGGACTTCTCGACTTCCTAAATGAATTGAGATGTGAGGTGAAGTCTCTGAAAAAGGTGAGAAAGTTAACAGCAGAACAGTGCCACCGAGGTGCTTTTGGAGCATTCAGACAATACTCTTGTGTGTGTGTATGACATGTGTATAGATCTCTTGAAAACATTATGCCAAGTGGAAAAAAAAAAAAGACACACAGGTCACATATTGTATGATACAATTTATATAAAATGTTCACAATAGGCGGATCCATAGAGACAGAAAGTAGGTTAGTGGTTTTCAGGGCTGGGGGCAGAGATGAGTAGAGACTGACTGCTGATGGGTGTGGAATTTCTTTTGGGGGTGATAAAAATGCTCTAAAATTGATTATGGTGATGGTTGCACTACTCTATGAATATACTAAAACCCACTTTAAATTGGTAAATTGTACAGCATGTGAATTATATATCAATAAAAATATAAGGGTATAGGGCTTCCCTGGTGGCGCAGTGGTTAAGAGTCCGCCTACTGATGCAGGGGACACGGGTTCATGCCCCAGTCTGGGAGGATCCCACATGCCACGGAGTGGCTGGGCCCGTGAGCCATGGCCGCTGAGCCTGCGCGTCCAGAGCCTGTGCTCCGCAACGGGAGAGGCCACAACAGTGAGAGGCCCGCGTACCGCAAAAAAAAAAAAAATTATATATATATATATATGGGTATATACATGTATCCTGTTCAGATTGTCATTATTTACTTGACTGAAAACAAAACCCAAACAAAAAACTAATTCCAAATTGTATCCAACCTTTAACTCAAGTACATATGGACACCTTGATTCCTTATGCAGAGAAATTTCACATCTTTATTTACCTCCCCTTCATATGTTACCTTAACTGTCAGCACAAGAAGCAAAAACCTGTGAATGAGGAGATGGGAAAGCAATTTAAGTAATAATTAGATTCTTTGTTTAAAGAACCACAGTTGTTTGCAGGAGAGAAGAGCCCATGATCCTTTGCTGCTTTGTTTGTTCCCTGGGAGAACCATTCTTACTTGGCCTCTATTTAACATATATGTTCTTACATATTTAGGAGTTGAAAAAGTGGGGTAAAAAAGGAAAGATTGAACAGATTCTTTCTTTGAGATTTGCACTAAAATATGAATTTGATCTTGGTCGACAATTTTTTTTTTTTTTCAGTACGCAGGCCTCTCACCGCTGTGGCCTCTCGCGCTGTGGAGCACAGGCTCCGGACGCGCAGGCTCAGCGGCCATGGCTCACGGGCCCAGCCACTCCGCGGCACGTGGGATCCTCCCGGACCGGGGCACGAACCCGTGTCCCTGCATCGGCAGGTGGACTCTCAACCACTGCGCCACCAGGGAAGCCCAAGTCCACAATTTTTAAACCTGAAAAGTGCAGATGTTTAGACAGTGGTACCAGGTTTCATGATCATTTGTTTGTCCTTATGGAAAAATATGGGTATGGAAAAATCTGAGTTAACCTGAAACTTAGGCACAATTTTTCAAGTTGACTTAAAGGGAAAGGAAAGTGTTAACAAAAGTGGAAAGTACTCTTTGGAAACAGCCTTGGATATTTCACAAAAAACCTTGGGAATACTCCAGTATAGGGATTCTAAATACCATAGTAGTCAAGTCATGTGTTCTCCTTGTAAAATTAAAACGAGCATGCCTGGCAGCCTGTGAAGAACTAAGCTTCACTCCAAACATAATATTTGATACTGTCCACACTTCAGTACTCTGTTACTGTTGGCTCAGGTATCTGATGTGATATTTTCTTTTGTTGCTATTCTAAGAAGAAAGGTTGGAAAATTCTCAATTTGCTGGTGTGATGAGAGGGAAGTTCTGTGTGTGCATAAACAGAGATCTCACTCCAAACTAAACACGTATACAACACCTTCAGTTTGAAGAGAACACTGTGTTCAGTATTACCAAAGCCTTGAAAAATACATTAGTATTCTGCTTCCATTTCACTAATGTATTTAAAAAGAAGAAGGCTGGAGGAAATTTTCTCCACATACAATTCTTAGATCTGGAGCAGGAACTAATGCTTAAAGGTCTCAAAAATCTCATCTTCTCCATTATGCTTTTGCATGGCTTCTTCCATCAAACCCTAGAGGCTATTACTGTCCAGAAGGCAGGGTGAGGGCCCCAGGTGCTCAAGTGCTGGAGTAATTGATCCCCGAATTGATCCAGATTTATTTGGCGTTGTGTACAGCCTTGTTTGACAGAGGACAAGGTGAAGTAGGGGCCCCCTGTTAGGAGAAGGTCCATTCTTCTGAGAAGCTGGTCTTCCTCAGTGGACACCAACTAGCCAGAGAAGTCTTGGGAAGAGTCATTTGTTCACTGCTGGAGGCTGATTTGTTGCCCCGCAGAAGCACACGCAATGCAAGAAGACATGCGGCGGGTTGTGGATTTTTCTGCAGATTCAGCAGAGTGCTGCATGCTAACAAGCAGCTTGACGAGTGCTCAAGTCATGTGGCAGTCCACACTGGGACAAGGCTTTGCAGCAGCGAGCTTGACTGGTAGCTTGAGGGAGGAAGCCACATACAACTTGATGTTCCATTTGGGGCCATGGATGGCTTCTTTCAAATCCACAGATAGTCTAAAATTTTTAGCCTCTCTTTTAACCACTTCCCTTACAAACCTTTCAGTAAAGTATCTAGGAAGCAGCAAAACTGAAAATATTCCTTTCACCTCCCCTCCATACACTTAATCTGCCTGACTGGACCAGAACATGATTCCGGATGTTCCCCAAACGGAAACGGAGTTTGCATACTGATGGCTCACAGGCCCACCCAGTCATAGATGATGTGTTTTATTTGGCCTATACTCTATTTTTTAAAAATGTTTGAATGAGTTGTCAACATCTAAAACTCAGGAAATTCCACATTAAATCTACTTTTCTGATTTCTCTTAAAATTCGGAAGATCTGAACATCCTGGGCCCACATTCTCAAGTGACAGTGATGTGGTGAGTCCAAGGGGCAGCTGTGCCCTTCACACTGGATGTGGCTGCCTGCTGGGCTGCCCCAGTTCTCACCCAGCCCACTTGAATCACCTCCATTCCCTACTAGTCCCTGTAGCCATTTGGGTTTGGAAGCCCCAACAAGAGAAGGAGCCCAGAAGAGGAAAGATTTTTTGACAAAGTCCCTGCCAGTATGAAATTTGATCTACTGATGAACAAAGTGATCATACACATGCCAGAGTCCTGTATTCAGAGACAGGTGAAATGAGTTCAATTTAGTATACAAGAGTCCACATTCATATCTAATAAGGAATAAAGACTATTTCGAACAAAGTTAGAGATGTATAAGGAAATGCCTACTACATGGAAGACAGGTAACCTGAGTTTTTGACTCAACTCCCCTCACCCCATGCTGATTAGAGGTCAGCTGCCTTACCTTTCATGACGGAAGCTTTCGTAACTGCCACCTTTATTCTCATTCAACATTCATTCAACATTTATCAAGTGCACTTGATATTGAGGGTTGAGTCTTGCAAACATGGATCAGCACGTAGGACTTCATTTTCCTCATCTATAAAATAAGGAACATAATATTAAACACCTCAGTGTTTGGCATACTCTGTATACTCAGTCACTGTGAGCTTTTTTTTTTTTATTATTAAGTACCAACTGAATGCCAAGCTTTGTGTTAGGCCTTGGAAATAAGAGATTTTTTTTTAGAAGAGTTCCATATCAGGCTTCTAAATCAGAAGCCCTTGACATTTAGGGGATCAGCCCATGGATATTTGAATCAGACTATGACCCCTTCCCTGGAAAGTTGTCCACACACAAGAGTTTGCATGACATTCCAGGGGTTTGGGAGCCCCTGAAGCCCATCCACAGGGCCTGCTTCATCTCTAGAACCTTCTCACTGGCTTGGTCACATAGGATGTGGAAGCAGTGGTTCCAGGAGAGGTGATTCTGGAAGAGACAGAGCTGCACATGAACAACAGTCAGACAGGGCTGTTGTGTGTGAGGCCAAGGGGCTGAGGTGCACAGAGGTGAAGTGGGCAGTGAAGGGAATTGTTAATGAAGATATCACTCTTTTTTTATTTTCAGATGAAGAAGATATTTCTATAAAAGCTAACGTAGTCAGAGCTAGCATTTTGTGCATCTGTAATGTAAATAATTGTGGCTATTCTGACATAAGTTAAGTTCTGAAATCATCTTCTCACCTGTGATCCTTTCACAGTTTTTTTCTGAATTGCTATATGTCATCCTGGGTATGAAAACTAATCTCAGTATTTATTAAGTCAGACCACCGCTTTTGCAGAAGGCTGGTTTGACTTATTGCACTTTCCCCCTTTTTTCAAGTCTCCTCTTAGTCATCAACCTGCCCTTCCCAATATGCACAGAACTGATTGCACATGGGATCTGGTTATCTGTTGATGACCCAGATGGTCACTCTCTGCCGTCTCTGCCCTTGACCCTCTCTGACCTTTAGGTTGGATGCAACCCTTTATCACATTCCCTCCAAAGCAAATCCAACTACAAACGTATTGGGAAACAGGTAGATTTTACTGAAGGTTTGGCAGGCAGAGTGAAAAGGAAATTTATAGCATTTCACACCAAAACTCCCAAAAGAAAACCCTCAGCTGCCAAAGCTTGTCTCTTTCAAAGGCCAGCCCCCTCCCTCGTCTCTCCTCTTTACCCTCCCCTCTCCTTACTCTATAGCGTGTGCTAATTCAGAGAATGTAGCTCCCTGAGCTTCTGCAAATGTTACTTCCTCATTCCTGTTATTTAATACTGCCTTGAGTATGAGAAAGCCTCTGTGCAGAGTATGACGGTTTTGTTTATACCAGGCAATCAGCAACAAGCCCCCCCTTAGTGTTCATGCTGTTTGTGGTGGGGTTGGGAGAAAGTTTAAATTAACAAATATAGCCTCCTCTTCCCCGTCACCACAAGCTTTTCTCTTTTTCACTTAATACATTAAAGGCATCCTTGGTGTTAAACATGTAAACCCATGTCTCACTTTTGAACAGCTGCACAGTGTGCCATCATATACGTGTAGCATGATGTATTCAGCCATTCCTGAACATTTACTTTACTTCCTTTTTTCTCTATTACAAACAATGCTACAGTCAGACAAATATTGCGCACTTGTGTATGTCTGTAGGATAAACTTCTGGATTAGGTATTTCTGTTTCATGAATATGTACGTTAAAACATTTAGTAGTTATGGCTGTCCAGAAAGTTATCTTCCAGCCAACTGTGTAAAAGAGACTATTTCAGGTTGCCATAAAATTACCTCATTTTGTATGTTTATTTATACGTGTCCCACCTTGATCCAGGAAGGGTTTAAGGTGGTTAGCAGGGGAATATAAATGAGAGGTGGATGGGAGGGAACATGAAAAACAAAGATAAAGACATAAAATGGACTGGTGAGTAAGGTTATGATACAAATTCATTCAACTTCATTGTATGCCCCAGGCAACCCTCAGGTTTGGCACTAAGCTTTCCAGCAGCCAATGTAAAGAGGGGACACTGATCAATTACAGACTCCACACCTGAAAGCAAAGCCATGGCTTGGCAGCTTCTTAGAAAGAACATTGTACTGTAAGACAGTGGCCTTAGCAGTGTGACCTCATGTGAACCCTACAGCACCCCTGTATCTGCCCATTTTTCTCAGACCCAAAACGTGTTGCCCAAGAGCAGAGCCCTATCTTGAGGTGCCCGTGTACTGATGATGTTGGGTGGGGAGCAGCCTGGCCGAGACTGATAAACCAAGCCCCTGCCTCTGAACGTGGCCAGATAGCAAGGCATTCAGAGCAGGCATCATCTCTCTAACACGCAGACCTTCCTTTCTCCTAAAAGCTTCTGGGAGTTGCCTTGGAGGATGAGACCAGAAGCAAATTTGGGTCAGTCAGTATGTGTAAGGCAAGTCAGGAGAACACTCCTGAGAGGACACCCCAGGCAGGACGCATGGGCTGCCTGCTGGGTGAGCGGGAGGAGTGCCGGATGGCTGTGCTCTCCATGCTGCCCGGGGCTAGGGGCAACGGTCCCTGGAGCCAACGAGGAGCCAGGGGCCACCTGTGCAAATGGTACGTGCGGAAGAGTGGGCTTCTGAAGGGGCCTGGGGAAATTCAGCTCCAGAGCTCAGACCTTGGATAGTGGAGATGGGAGGGAGCCGAGTGAGCTCAGCTGGGTGGGGAGACTGCCCTAATCAGCACCCTAGGTGTGCCACTGGTGGAGAGCCGATGGAGGATGGGAGGAGGCCTGGGCAGAGAGAGAAAGAAGATAAGCGTCACAGAAATCATCAAGGGCCTGAGTGCCCCTGCAGAGGGTCAGACAGCTCTGCAAGGAAGCTCCGACCCAAAGCAGAGGGAGAGAAACTAGATACCAAGCAGCAGGCTTGCTAAGAGAGAGCTGGATTTGGACCTGGATTTGAAAGCAGGGCAAACTAGCAAGAAAGGAGAGAGACTCCAAGGGTCAGGACTGACGAAACAGAAAACAAAACTGATTGAGTCACATAAGATTTTGTCCCCAAACCCCAGTGAGCTGTGGATAATTTTACCCTCAAGGTACCCTGCACTGTAGTGTGGCCACCCAGCCATGTCCTGTAGAGGACATGTCAGGAATGCATCACGAGCAGGAAAAAAGATTTAAAAACATGTGGTTCAGCCCCAAGAATGTAGAAAGGGAAATATCTTCCTTTGTCATTCCCTGGGTGACAAAGTAGAAAAAAGGAGGAGAAAGTTATCCAAGGAGAAAAAAAACAGTGAGAACCTGACTGAAGGAGCTTTTTTTGAGTGTTACTCTGGGGAGTCACAAAAGAGACATAGGGATGTAAGAACAGCAGGCACCTCCAAAGGGACCAAAAGAAACCAAAAGAGGTACTGGGACAGGCCTGTTGGGGATATGACATGGCACGGGGAGAAAAGGAGGTACATTTTCCTGTTAGAGGAGATCAATCTATTCGAGGGGCTTTAAATTTCCCTGATGCCTTTCAGGTGCATACACGCGAAAATTTGTGTTTCAAATCATCCTGAGTTTTAGCCAGTAGAGTTGTTCTGGGTTTTAGCTTCACCCACACAGACTCTGATCCACTATTTAAAAACCTACAGACCTTGGGGACTTCCCTGGCGGTCCAGTGGTTAAGACTTTGCCTTCCAGAGCAGGGTGTGTGGGTTCAACCCCTGGTCAGGGAGCTAAGATCCCATATGCCTCGTGGCCAAAAAGCAAAACATAAAACAGAAACAATATTGTATCAAATTCGATAAAGACTTTAAAAATGGTCCACATCAAAAAAAAAATCTTAAAAAAAATTAAAAAATAAAAACCTACCTCCCTTCACATCAGTTTGCTAACAGACTGCTTTTGCTATACCTGGGAAGAAGGCTTCCTCATTCCCATGTTCTGCATCCCTCTAGGCTGCTGATAAAGAGCTTCCTAGGATGTCTGGCTTACTGTATTGACAGAATGTGATTGATGAGGAAACATGACCCCAGCTTAGGTTCTGGTATAATTCTGGTATAAGTTTACCCAAATATTATGCAAGTGAAAATATAATTTGAACTTACACATGGGAAAACAAGAAAATGCAATAATAAAGTTTTAGTGTTAGAATACCATATTCTATTTTAAAATAGATTTAAGGATATGATAGCCAGGTGACTTCAACTGTCACGGGAAACTTAAATAGCTTTTCATTAAGACTTTTAAGTCATAGATAAAAATTAATTTGTTGGAATAAAGTAATACTCAGAACGTGACTGAATATGTAAAAACTTAATAGAGTGCAGCTTACAAAAAGATACCCATTTTCTGAATGTCTAAATAGACAGTTTCCATAAATTTAATGTGTTGATCTGAAATCTTGGTCAGGACTCCCTGAAATCCATTTTAAAATGAGTTCATCATATGAACACTGCTAGAAAGGTGCCACCTCTGATCCTTGTAATGCTTTTGATTTGAAAACCCCTAATTAAGGATCTTAATCATTTCCTTGGTAACAGAAAGTTTTGAACAAAATACAAGAACTAGAGTATTATAAAAAGGTTACTTATTTTTCCCTCCACCTCTGATTATCCGGAGAATAACAATGCCCAAATACGGAGGAAAGCGGCTCCTCTTTTGGTCAAAAGAACACAATTCAGAAGTAGAACATATTGGACTTCCCTGGTGGTGCAGTGGTTAAGAATCCACCTGCCAATGCAGAGGACACGGGTTTGAGCCCTGGTCCGGGAAGATTCCACATGCTGCAGAGCAACTAAGCCCCGTGCACCACAACTACTGAGCATGCGCTCTAGAGCCCGCGTGCCACAATTACTGAGCCTGCATGCCACAATTACTGAGCCTGCATGCCACAACTACTGAAGCCCACACGCCTAGAGCCCCTGCTCCACAACAAGAGAAGCCACCGCAATGAGAAACCTGCACACCACAAGGAAAAGTAGCCCCTGCTCGCTGCAGCTAGAGAAAGCCTACACGCAGCAACAAAGACCCAATGACGAAGACCCAATACAGCCAAAAATAAATAAATAGATAGATAGATAGATAGATAAATAACTAAATAAAAGAAGTAGAACATATTGACGAGACTTCTCCATCCTTGGGTGGTGGTCTCCAGGATTTTTTTTCTGCTCAGTTAGGTGTAGCTTTGACAGAGTAAAGTGGGAGCCAGGGGCCTGGACCATCATCCCCAGCAATCAGATCGTCTTGGTAGAAGGAGGGTTCCCTATCCATCTTTTCTTCATTCTAGGCCCCCATCTTGAAAAATAGCTTTTGCTTAGTATTATGGATATGAAGTATATATTCCTCTAAGACATCCTTTGGCCCCCAATTTATAATGTTTTTAACTAATGTTCTTTTCTGCCATCAACTTCAGCAGCTTTTGTATCGTGATTAACTACAAAGATGTATATATGTTCTCACTAACAGAGATCACTTCTTACTTTATAACTACAAGAGAAACAATAATCCACACCCAAACATTTCTTTTCTAGCACTACTGAACCGAGTGGAGTCATCACAATGCATTTTAGGCAAAAGAGATGTGAGAGTTGAGGACTGTTCCCCCAAACTCTCTCTGCTACTTTCTTTGCTCTGGGATTGCCTGCTTTAGCATCTAACTAGGTGAGATGCTCAGACGCCGCATGAATCAGGAGCTGTGTGACCTCCAGGCCGCCAGGTTTGCAGGTGCATCCCCTGCAGGGGGAAGCCTTACTTCCTCTGACTCACCCCACCTGGCAGGAGCCCCACAGAGATGGAATTCACTGGGATGCACTCACTCAGGCCTCCACAAACTGCAGGCTGCCACAGAATGTGTTTACTCAGTTACCATGACCCCGCCCGCAAACATGTGGACACAGAGTGGTCACAACTCCCACTGCAGCCTGAAGGAAGTATGCAGGTCAGGTTGTGAAATAGCACCCCTGGTAATTTAGAAGGACGTTTGGAATTCACTGGGAGGTTGGTTTTGTTTTAAACTCTGCTTATTGCACTGGTAGAAAACAATGAATGTTGATTACCCTTTATTCTCTCTAACATTAGTGATTCTCAGAGATGTTTGCCGTTTTATTCTCCAGGGAGACACGATGACATAGACTTAGGTCCTGTAACCAGGTATATGGCAAAAATAGCTAAATAAAGAGCCTGGGAAAACATACTGAAATTGTAAGTAAAAGTAAAGTGTGAAAATATGCGATTATGAACAAAGGTATCATTTGTATTCAAAGCAAAAAGAGAGAAACTATTTTAAAACTGACATGATGATCATGTGATGTAGAGAAATAGGTATATAATTTTTGCTGGGTACGGGGAGGGGGGGACATGCAGTGTATAAATTATGCAGGAAACAAATTTCCTCCATTGCCAGAGGGTATTTGGGATCCATATCTAAATCCTCCTAAATTTGCAAGTTTTATTTTCAGTGTTGTTTCTTACATCCTATCTCAACAACTAGGTCCTAGTCATTGGACCTCCTTTCCCCAGAATCTGGATACTTTTTTTTTTTTTTCCCTCATTTGAACAGGAGACCAGTAAGAATGAATTCCAGCATTCAGTAGTAAAAGCCTCTCTCTCTCCCTCCTCTCACATTTTAACAGCCGTCACAGAAGATGAAACCTGATGGGGATGTGAGTGGTTGGCAGTAAGGCGGTACCAGGTGGGAGGAATATGCTGATGGAGGAATCTGGCCCTCAATTAATGAATGATGTCAACGCCTTTCGTGTTGAATGGCACACCCGAGGGCTAGGTGAGACAAGCAGGAAAAAGAGAAAGATCCTACCTTGTTAATTGACCTAATCTCACCTCCTCCCCCAGAACTACAGATGACTTATAACACGGAACTTCCTTTAATTTTATCAAACCGTCTTACCCAGAAACGAGACACAGTAGTGATTATGAACAGTGATTACAAACAAGAAGATATTTTGCTACTATCTCTTGCCATTATTTCCTCTATGAACTAACTCTTTTAGGGAAAGCTGAAATGAAGCTCACTTGTTTTTTTAGGGTGGGGTGTTTTTTGTTGCGTATTTTAAAAAATCTTTTAATTTTAAGCGGCCACACCCTCTGTTCCAAACGGAGTGCAAATCCCATCCCTTGTATTCTTAACTTTGTATTATAAATGTTAGAGCATCAACAGTAATGGTGGAACTGGCATGGATAATAAAAGCTTTTGGTCTTGGAAAGGAAAAAATGAAAAGACCTGTTTAGAATTGCAGGGCCAGGGAGTCTGGCAGTTTTTCCTCATATTTCTAGGTGATAGACAAATTGTTAGTTACGACATGTATAATTTATTAGTAATTGCTCTAATTTGCCTCAAGTTTCTAAGTTGCCAGTTCAATGAGATCAACTTTTTTGTACCCATAAAATAGGAATCGTGGGATCATTTAATGTAGTAGCTAGTAAGTTTGGGTGATTTCTGTGCAAATGCACTTATTTGCCATTGTAATTTAGAAAGAGGAGAGGAATAACACAATCAAACTTCTTAGAAGCCTGGTGACTAATATCTCTCACTGGGATTAAAATGCTACACGTGTATGTTTCCCTCTCGTCGTTGTATGGATAACTGGCTTTCCTTTGGGTTGGGTTGCAGTCTATTTAAAATAAAAAGCTTCCTTCCTCCTTTTGGAAGGCTGCTATGGGGTGGATGCTGAATCCCTTCTGTGGGTGGTCTGGGAGACAGAGAGCTTGAGAGTCTGCAGATGAAACTTAGAGCAGAGCTGGGCCTGCGGCAGGGTTGTTGCAGACAGGGTTAGCATAGAACTTTTGTTTCTTCTTCTCAAAGCCACTGTCCCATTTCTCTCTCTCAAAAAATGATGAGCTGACTTCAGGCATTGCTATATGAACCTAAATGCAAAATGTCTTCTTGTGTCCAGCCTGTCGGATTTCTCTCTGTTCCTAGATCTCCTCAGTTTACCAACAGAAACGTTTTCTACTTACCTTCTCTACTGAATAGCCAAAGAAGCTGAGGTCTCATTCTGCCTCTGTGACATCAGCAAAACTGTAAACTCCCTTCTGCTTGCTGAACTCTGCCCTTGCTGATATGTAAGAGACGGGAACACAGCTTAATATTTGGTTCTCAGGTTTAAGCCTGTGGGTCCTAGAAATGACAGAAAGTAGGAAAATGAAGTTTTTAGCTGACCCTTGAGAAAATAGGAAGTATAGGTGACAGAATAAATGTGGATTGCTCAGGACGTTTTGGAAGCTCACTCTTTTGCCCAACTCAGCTAGCAAACATCCTGGGCCTGATAAAATTCCTTTGCAGTTCATCAGAATTTAACTTTGGCTCAATCTGTCAAAGTCACAACCACATTTCAAGAGAACCATTTGGCTGTAGGTCAAATCCATTATCACAAACACAGTGGATGTTCCTGAATAGCATTCCTAACCACAGCTAACATCCACATGCATCAAGCAAGTCAAATACCAAAAAATATCAGAAAAACAAAATAATTTAGATAATCCCTGCTAATTTTATTGAAATCAGGATACATTCCCAAGTGACCAAATAGTGTTTGGAAAAATGATCATATTCTTGGAACCTGAAATGAGACTGTCAGTGACTAAGAATTTAAAACAAACTTGGAAACTATACTCATGGCCTTGTGACTTCCTTAGTATACTATTAGCATGTTCCTGACCAAGGTGGAGCACCAGATGAGTCTCCTGGCCTAAAGCTTGCTTGCTCAAGGTTCAGTAAGCAACAGGGTGGGATGGGCAGCCCATTTATCCTCTGGTCTTAGGGCCAGAATCATCAGCATAATCTCCCAGCCTATTAGAAAGGCAAATTTATGGGCCCTACCCAGCCTATTGTACAGCATTTCTGGGGATGGGGCCCAGGAATCTGGGTTTTTACAAGCTCTCCTGGTGATTCTGATGTTCACTCAAGTTTGAGAACCACTGGCCTCAGGGTCTGGAACAAACTGTCAACTAACAATTGAAGGTTTGTGGATGTATCTGGATGTCTTTCTTTCTGCAGATGAAAAGTGTGGCCATCATGCTGTCCTCTTTTCGTTAGAAGCTAGGTCCCAGCTGCTAATTTTTGCTTTCTTTTCTCCCCAGCATTTCCCACTACATGGATCAGAACAAGGGGCACCATACATTGAAAGTGACTTAAGATGACAGTCTGTGTTTTTAAACTTGGAACTCTAAGGAGCGCCTCCTAAATATGTTTGGACCGTTTTAGTTTTGGGGTACTAAGAGGTAACCATACACCTAAACAGTAGTACACACTTTGCCTGAATCAGCTCTCTGAACATCTCAGCATTCTGCAATATAGCAAAAAACCAAAAAGTAGATTAGAAAGACCTCTCATCATTCAACTTATTAAGAAAACTGTGCACCAAAGTTCATACTTAAAAAAAAATTCTTGGAGGCTGCCAGAATCTGTTTACTCTTACTTTCCAAAACTAATCATATGAGAAGCTTTTTAAAAATTCAGATGCGTGAAACCTAAATGTAAGAGTTAAAGTATAAAACTCTTAGAAGGGGGGCTTCCCTGGTGGCGCAGTGGTTGAGAGTCTGCCTGCCGATGCAGGGGACACTGGTTCGTGCCCCGGTCTGGGAAGATCCCACATGCCGCGGAGCGGCTGGGCCCATGAGCCATGGCCGCTGAGCCTGTGCGTCCGGAGCCTGTGTTCCGCAACGGGAGAGGCCACAACAGTGAGAGGCCCGCGTACCGCAAAAAACAAACAAACAAACAAAACTCTTAGAAGAAACTTAGGTGTAAATCTTTGTGAGCTTGGATTAGGCAATGGTTTCTTAGATATGACACCTAAAGCACAGGCAAACTAAGAAAAATTAGATAATTAAGATTTAAAACTTTTATGCTTCAAAGGACACTATCAAGATAGTGAAAAGATAGCCCACAGAATAGAAAATATTTGCAAATCACACAACTGAAAAGAGTCCAGTACCTAGAATATATTTTTTTAAACTCTTAGAAATCAACAGTAAACAAAAAACAAATAACCCGATTTATAAATGGGCAAAAAATCTGAATAGATATTTCTCCAAAGAAGATATGCAAACGGCTGATAAGCACACAAAAAGATGCTCAGCATCATTCATCACCAGGGAATTGCAAATCAAAACCACAGTGAGATGCCACTTCACACTAGGAATGGTCAGAATCAAGAAGACAATAAATACTGGGAAGAATTTCGATATATTGGCAGCCTCATACATTGTTGGCGGGAATAAAATGGTGCAGCCACTTTGGAAACAGTCTAACAATTCTTCAGAAAGTTATAATAGAGTTATCATCTGACCCAGCAATTCCACTTCTAGGTGTATACCCAATAGGACTGAAGACAAAACAATTACATGAATGTTCACAGCAGCATTGTTCATAATAGCTAAAAACTGGAAGCAACCCACATGTCCATCAACTGATGAATGAATAAATAAAATGTGGTATACTAATTTTTTTCTTTATTATTGATTTTACTTAAAATAACAAATTATAAACATTGATACTTTTAAAAAACATAAAAATAAACATTTCTGCACTCTTTGTATTTGTTATGCTTTACAGTA
This sequence comes from Mesoplodon mirus, assembly GCF_964341445.2. Classification (NCBI taxonomy): domain Eukaryota; kingdom Metazoa; phylum Chordata; class Mammalia; order Artiodactyla; family Ziphiidae; genus Mesoplodon; species Mesoplodon mirus. The sequence continues at coordinate 79,164,020 of NC_138980.1, forward strand.
AACCTTTTGGGACTCATTTTGTATTTAATGGGAATATACAATTAGAGGGAGCTTTTTTTAAAATTTTTATTGGAGTATATGACATACAGTTTTGTGTTAGTTTCAGGTGTACAGCAAAGTGAGTCAGTTATACATATACATATGTCCACTTTTTTAGATTCTTTTCCCACATAATGGGTCATTACAGAGTATTGAGTAGAGTTCCCTGTGCTATACAGTAGGTCCTTATTAGTTATCTTTTTTATATACAGTAGTGTGTATATGTCAGTCCCAAACTTCCAACTTATCTCTACCACTCCCTTACCCCCAAAACGTAGTGTATTTATACAATGAGATATTATTCACCCATAAAAAGGAATGAAGTATTGATACATGCTACAACATGGATGAGCCTTATAAACATTAAGTGAAAAAACCAGACACAAAAAAGCCACATATTGTATGATTCCCTTTGTATGAAATGCCCAAAACAGGTAATGCCATAGAGGTAGAAAGTTGATTAATGGTTGTCAGGGCCTGAGGGAAGTGGAGAGTGAGTGATGGAGTATGGGGTTTCTTTGGGGCTGATGGTGATGCTGTGGAATTAGATAGTGGTGGTGATTGCGCAACTTGATAAACCATTAAACCACTGAATAAAAGGGTGTATTTTACTATGAGTGAATAATATCTCAATTTTTAAAAAACAGGCAGCAAGCTGGATTTGGCCTGTGGGACCATAGTTTGCCAATCCTAGTTCTAGTGTAAGAAGGTGGGGGGGGCGGGGAGCAGATACATGAAAAAGATTGACAGAATGCTAATAATTGTTGAACTGAATGATGTAGTAGTTCATTACACTATTTTTTTCTACTTTTGTGTTCAGACATGCACAAACGTATTTCCATAATAAAAAAATAATGTGTGATGCATCCTGGATTAGATATTAGAATCACCAAGGATGGGGCCTGCACATCTGTAGTTTTGACAAGTTTCCAGGTGATACGTTTGAAACCAATCAATTGCTGGTTTGAAAATCAATAGGCGGGAACCACTGCTCTATACGTATGTTCCTGATAATTTGATATCTTAGAAGTTAGAAGAGAGGAAAGCAACTCCTACAGAGAGACAAATAGGCAATAGCAAAAAGAAAAGATTGCTGACAGCCCAACAAGAGAAAAATAGGAAAGAATAAGATACAAGTACAAAAACTTAAAAAGCTCAGTACCCTGAGGCCATTTGGCATGGAAGCAAACAGTCCTATGTGCCATAACAAACTGAAATCATCACTGTATTACAGAATAGCACAACTTTTGATATTCATAATGATGACCTGGAGGCATTCAGAGAGGATTAAATTGTATTCAGTAAATGTTATTTAAGGCATATGGAGGTAACTATTCATTTTAGAAAATAGCATTTTAAGAATGTTCTGAGTGGTAAAACCTTATATAGAGAGGAAATCTGATTATCTGGGTAAGATTGTTTAAAAATTCTTAATCGCTGTATTTTAAAGTCTAATAATTTTTTTTCTCCTTGGCTTTTACAAACAAAATCTACCTTGCAACTAAGGAAAAATAACAGGATATAAACTTCCTGAAACAAGCATTGGTTACAGAAAACATTGTGGAGGAGACAAACTGAGATGGAGGAATTTTTGTTTTTTAATGCATATTCTCTTCTAAGCCAGTAGTCTTTTTTTTTTTAAAGTCAACTTTTGGAGGTATAGTTTACACATTTTAAGCATATCATCTGAATGCCTTTGACAAATGTATACACACTCATGTAAACACTGTCCCTTCAAAACTCAGAGCACTTCCACCTCTGCAGAATTCTGTGCCCCTTTGCAGTCAGTTCCCCACCCCAATACCTGCCTTGCCTCGGGAAACCACTGAATGTGATCTCTGTGACTGTTGATTAATTTTGCCTCTAGACTTATACTGTATATGTTCCAGTGTCCAGCTTCTTTCAGCATGGTAACTATGAGATACACGTATATTACTGCATGCGATTAGTTCATGTCATTTTACTGCTAAGTAGTATTCATTATATGAATATACCCAAAATTATTTATACATTCACCTGTAGTTTTCTATTTGGGGCTATTATGAATAAAAATATGTAAGTCTTTTTATGGACATATCCATGTGTTAAATATATGTTAAACTTTATAAGAAACTGCCAAACTCTTTTCCCAAGTAGTTTCACCATTTTATACTCCCACTGGCAATGCATGAGAGTGACAGTTAAAGCCCATAACCTTGGCTTATGAATTAGTAGAGAGAAAATTCCCTCTCTCTTTCAATGGTTTTCATCTCTCATTGGCTCATTAGTTTGTCTGCTGCTTTAGAAGTTTCACCTTTTACTTATGTAAACATTCTTCATACAGTTCCAAACCCTTTTTAGGCTTCAACCAGCATTAATATTGAAATACTGCTAATTAATCACATATGTAATTTATATATATATATACACATAAATAACAGTGTATATAATTAATATACTATTAATAAAACTAAAATTTTAAACACAACATATTTTTTCCCAGCACTGGTAGCTAAAAACTGTTTCTGAAACAGCATTTATTTATGCTCCTTTCTAATAAGTAGGCAATAACAATGAATGAATCCTTGACCGTTCAACATCTTGGCAATTTTTGTTGTTTACCCTTTTGAAAATCAACTTTCTGTGGAATTCAGGGCCTCTGTTCATGAAAGAAGAGTAGGACAGTTTAAAGATAAAGATAAAGAGCTCTGCCTTTAAGAGGTAGTCAGACCAGTGTGAGAATCTTGGCTTCTTTCCATGGGCACATTCTTTAACATATAGAGTCTTGGTTTCCTCATCTGCAATCTGGGGTGGGTCATAATTATACACATCTCATATGATTGTTCTGAGGACAGTGATCTCATGTATATAAAGTCTTTGGCAGTATTCCTAGTCCATATTTATTGCTCAACAAATGGAAGCTTTAAAAAAGATGTGTTCCAATATCATTGAAGAAAAAACTCATCACAGGAAACACAAGGTGTGTTCTAGAACGTGAATTCTCTCTCTTCCTTGCTTTGACCAGAATCATGCCCTTCCCTCTCTCCCCTTGGACATCAGGGAGACTCCCATTCCATTAGCTTCCCACCCAGCCTCCTCGAGGTCTTTCCCTCCCCACCTTCCACTCCTCCTGGGGCTGCCTAGTCTAAGGTGGGGTGGTGTGTGTGACCCTTCTCTCACCAGTTCCAGTCAAGCTCACCTGCTCAGAAGCCTGGACTCAAAACTAGCTTACCATGTTGCCCTCTGCCTAGCTGTTTCATCTAATCTCACACTGAAACAACCTGCTTCCCTCCAGAATTTAACCTTAATGAACATCCCACATGCTCAGGAGAATTACAAGACCTGTGAGCTGAGGGATTAAGATGCAGCTGCTGTGTGGACCCCAGCCTCAAACAACCATAATAGGACAATAGGAAAAAAAAAAACTCACTGGACTCACATCTTAAAAGTCCAGAAAATCATTTTTTTAAGTTTAATTTTTCAAAGACATGGACCATAAGAAAGGAAAACTCCCCTGTCTCAAGCTTTCAATTTAAAGACCATTTGGTAAACGTTTCTCTTCACATCTGTACATAGGGCCTTTATGGAGTAGCCAGTACTGCATCTTCCCTAGCTCCTGAATCTGGAGAAACTGAAATCTGTGAGGAGGTAAATGAATCATACCAAGAAGTAAGTTAATTAAGAACTGTAATGTGTTTATACATATCTAGCAAATAGAGCAACCAGGGAAACTCAGGTTGAACCAGCATTATGGCATCAACTACTATTTTGAACATCACATTGAGGCAAATCTTGTTTTCCCCGCCTTTGTGTGTGTTGTGCCCTTTGCCCTATGGTGTTAGTTCCACCTCATGCCAAGGACTGATGAGGCATAGCACAGAGGAAGAGGGACGGAAGCCAGAGGTTATGGTCTGGCAGTATTGGGATGAAGTCATGCTAACCTTAGGTCAAGATCTTTCTGTCAAATACCCTCCCTACAAAGCACCAGCTGAAGGATAGGCCTGCATCTCTGACCACTTGGTCCAAGCTACCATCTAGCTCACTCACTGAGTCTCCTCAACCAGAATTGGTGAAGGTGTGAGACAGTCAAATTTTGTACTAAATATTGAAAGGAGGCCCCAAAGTAGGAATGCTCTTTAGAGAGGCTTTTAGGCCTCTGATGTGCCCCTCAGGTCAGTTCTCTGTTACACAGAAAAGAGAGAACGACAGAAAATGTTGGTGAATTATTTTGATGAGCTTCAATAGTTTACAATCAATACCCTTGATATTTTGACATCCTAGTCTATTTTTCCTTGGTTTTCCTGACAGAAGAGTATATACCAGTTGAGGAAGAATCAGGATTCTCTGCTAGCTTTTCTTCAACTCCTCAGAAACTCACCAGATTTTTTCTTGAAAGATTTACTAATTTTAAAACTAAATTTTTTTGAGCTTCTAGTTCTAAAAATGTTTAGTGTCTTAGATCAAATTTATCTTATATTAGTTCTAACTAATAAGTCAGTCTCTGTAGCAAACATCTTTTACGCCATTTACTCAGGCAGAAAATGTGGGTGCTTGGTTTAATTTTCTTTTCATATGTAGCATTCCCCCCACCTCCCTTTTTTTCAGTTGTTAGCAATAACAGTCTAAGGATTTTTTTTTTCCTTGATAACTTTGACATGTTACCTAAGATCGGTGACATCTTCTATTTTGGTTTTATATGGGTATTACAGTTAATACTGTCTAGGTTTATTTACAAAATAGTAAAACCAATGTATAATTACCTTATCTTTTAAAGGAGGATCGCATTGTTTTCGGATCCCTTCTTTGTGTTGAAAAAATGTATTTCCAAAACTCAGATGCTTCTTCTCTAAATAACTGTAATTCATTAAAAAGTCTTTTGGGGGGCTTTCCTGGTGGCGCAGTGGTTGAGAGTCCGCCTGCTGATGCAGGGGACACGGGTTCATGCCCCGGTCCGCGAAGATCTCACATGCCGCGGAGCGGCTGGACCCGTGAGCCATGGCCGCTGAGCCTGCGCGTCCGGAGCCTGTGCTCCGCAACAGGAGAGGCCACAACAGTGAGAGGCCCGTGTACCGCAAAAAAAAAAAAAAAAAAAAAAAAAAAAAGTCTTTTTGTAACAATTCTTAAAAATAGTTTCCCTTCTAAGTGGACAATCATAAGTCTATTCATTCTTTGCTCACTTGTTTTATAAACCAAATAAAGAGGGCTAGAAAGGAATAGAAAGAAATGTATCAAGTACCTACTGTGGCCCCCACACTGGGCTGAACTTTATATACATTATCTGGGTAATGCTCACAACATGCTATAAACAACGATAGGTGCTATTATCAGCTTAATTTATATAAAAAGAAACGAAAACTTGGAGAACATTAACTTGCCCACAGTCACATGGACTGAAAGAAAATCTTTTGTTATTAAAAAATAATAAAATAGACTCAGTAACAAATTACAGAATCACAAGTTCATATTTAGCTTAATCATTGTTGCTACTGTTGAAAGCACATAGTTACCATATATATGCATAAACACTCACATATATATGATCACTATTGTATAACCTTACACTGGAAAGGAATTCCCATGGAACATCTAATGCCCTCATTTTCCAGAAGGAGAAATTAAGGTTCATGGAAGTGAAACGACTAGCCCCCAAGGACACAGCCAGCTATATGAATTCCAGACTCAATCAGCAGATGTATATTGCGTGCCTCCTGTGAACATGAGTTCCTCAAAGGCTGGTAGTTTGTCCAAAATTTCCTTCCTTCCCTGAGTTCTCACATTGCAAAACCACTGTGCTCATGGCATAGACCCATCCTTGTTTCTTCACATGATGCCACCTCCCTACCTCTGTGGACCAAGAAATATGCTGTATATTGCTGTTCAGTATTGCAGATGCCTGTTTGTTTACACTCTCAAAGAGTAACCATGGTAGTTTCAGTGTATTCACTATCGAGCCTGTCAATATAATTGGGTAGTAGTATCTCTGGAGTTGTGAAACAAACATTAATATCCATTCCTTGTGTTTATATTTAGCAGTGAGTGTTAATGGTGTGATTATAGGATGTAAACAAGCTCCACCCAGAGTGAGCCTGGATGACTAAATGATTGTCTGGGGGGACTCGGGTTACCCAGCGCATATTGCACTCTGAAATGAAAATATCCAGCACAGACAACTTTATTATGACTATAATTTTGGCTTCCTACTATTACCGTTTCAAGCCAAATTATATATGTTTGATGAGGCATAATTTCTTATTAGATCCAGAGAATACCAGAGCAGAATACATCATGATAGAATTATAATTTGAATTTTAATTAAGCTTTGTTCATTCTCCAATACTAGCTAATGAAATAAATTCAGTACTGTAGTTTATACAAATTAATAGGGGACAACATAGGACAAAAAAAATAACAAATTATATTGCTTACCATAAATATTTTTTATAACAATAAGCATAACTGTTGGCATTTTTTTCCTGACCTTTCCATGAACCCTCTTTCATCAGCCTTATGGTGGTCGCTTCTGAAAGACAGCTGTCTGACTCTGGGTTTTGCCATCTCTGATTAAGGATTTAACATGCTGTACTCAGCCCTTTAATGATTCTCTAAAATTTTATTTTGATAACCTCTATGCAAACCCTGCATGCAGATCAATGTTTCTCATTTCTGTCAAAGAGAATGTGTTGAAACCTTTCCAACAACATATCATTAGTGAAGTGGAGATGGAATTTATGTGGTGGACTTTGTGGTTTGCTCCATTCTGCTTGCTCTTTTCTCTTTTCTTCATCCAGCACACCCAGTATTCATTCATTTGGAGTAAGTGTTTGTAACAAGAGATGCCACTGAATGAATGAAGTCATAGCTAGAATTACCTCTAACACATCATCATATCGTCTGTACTAACCACACCATCAGCTCCATGAGAATCATGTAAATAACAGAAAATTCAGTTATCTATTCCATGAGCCATTTTCCCTTATTCCTGTCCACTTCTTATTTATTCTGGTGAGTATGTAACTTCTAACCAGAGTATTTATTACCTGGTCACTTTTCTAAATCACTATAACATATTTGAGTATACAAAAAATTAGAGTTTTGTAAAGGTTAAGGAGTCAGGTGGAATAAGCCAACAGACACAGGGGCCACACCGCCAGACACTTCTCTCTTTAATCACAAATAGTGGCAAAATATCATTGCTGTAAATGGCTTGGGGGCCTGGTAAAGTCTTGTTTTCCTAAAGGATTTAAGTCGTCAGAGAGGCAGCAGGAGGTCCGTGTCTCACAGTGTTGCTTAATAGCTAGAGGCAGATCAAGATGGTCTTAGATTTGGTTTCAAAACATTTTCACAAGGGCAAATATTAATAAAACATTAAAAGGGAAAGCTGTAGAGTTTGCATAAAACAAGCAGAAATAAGCTTTATGTTCTGCCTCTGTAAGGGTGTCGAATATCATTTCAACTTGTCAATATTGATACGACTGTCATTATTTTCACATCGTGACAATTTTGAGTTTTCTTCACTTGAAGCATTGTCCCAGGGGGCATTATGACTGTTAAACTAATCCTTATTCATGGTTTATGCAGCCTGAACTCAAATCTATGGAACAAAATTAATAAATCATGTGTTGATGGAGAGAATGGCAGAGACCATAGATAATTTGATGAACAATTTCTATGTGATCAGTACCACTTATGCCAACTTTTAGTTTATGTAAATTTTGTACTTAAGATATAAAAACCTTCTGGAAAGTGTAGAAATTCAGGACCACACCGATGTATTGTCATCTCACCCTTTAAAAGGTTAACTAGTGGGACTTCCCTGGTAGCACAGTGGTTAAGGATCCGCCTGCCAATGCAGGGGTCATGGGTTCAATCGGTAGTCCAGGAAGATCCCTCATGCTACAGAGCAACTAAGCCCATGCACCACAACTACTGAGCCTGTGCCCTAGAGCCCGCGAGCCACAAATACTGAGCCTGAATGCCACAACTACTGAAGCCCACGCTCCTAGAGCCCTCACTCCACAAGAGAAGCCACCACAATGAGAAGCCCGCACACCACAATGAAGAGTAGCCCCCGCTCGCCGCAACTAGAGAAAGCCTGCACACAGCAACAAAGACCCGACACAGCCAAAAATAAATAAATTAATTAATTAATTTAAAAAAATATTAATTAGCAAGGAATATCACATAACTTGAATTCATAGCATTCTAAAACTCTTAACTCAAAACCCTCCTGGTGCAATTTATGTCCATTTGTTCTTGCTATTTTCTCAAAGGAGCTCTTAGAGTATAACTGAGTAGCCTCTGTGGAACTATAACTAAGCAATAACCTAGGAGAAAAGGTACATTGGTAATTAGTCCAGGAAGTGATGCTGGTTGGAATACCAAGCAGGGCTAGCTGTCTGTTAGTTACTGAGTTGTTTTTCATGGTGGTATAATAATTGAAGGTTTAAGAACACCCAGAAATTATTGGATATTATTACTGAAGGTGTGATTTTTTTTAATAAACTTTTTTTAGAACAGTTTTGTATTTACAGAAAAATTGCAGAGATAGTACAGAGTTCCCATACACTTCACACCTGGTTTCCCCTATTATTAACATCTCATCAAATTGGACAACCTGAAAGATATGGATACGTCCTTAGAAACATACAACCTTCCAAGACTGCATCATGAAGAAATAGAGAATCTGAATAGATTGATTACTAGTAAGGAGACTGACCAGTAATCAACCCCCCCCCCCGCCCAGAAGCAAAATTCCAGGACCAGAGAGCTTCATCAGTGAATTCTACCAAACATTCAAAGAATCAATACCAATCCTTCACAATTCTTCCAAAAAATTGCAGAGGGGAGAATACTTACAAACTCATTTTACAAGGCCAGCATTACCCTGATAACAAAACCAGAGAAATACATCACACGCACACACAAAAAGTTGTAGGCCAATATCCCTGATGACCATAGATGCAAAAATCCTCAACAAAAGCCAACAAACTGAATTCAATGATATATTAAAATGACTATACACCATGATCAAGTGGGATTTATTCCAGGGATGCAAGGATGGAGTCAACATCTGCAAATCAACCAGTGTGATATACCACATTAACAAAATGAGGGATAAAAATCATATGATTATCTCAGTAGGTGCAGGGAAAGCATCTGGCAAAATTCAACATCGATTTATGAAAAAAACTCTCAACAAAGTGAGTATAGAGGGAACATACCTCAACATAATAAAAGTCATATATGACAAGCCCACAGCTAACATCATACTCAGTGGTAAAAGCTGAAAGCATTTCCTTTAAGATCAGAAACAAAACAAAAATGCTCACTCTTGCCACTTTTATTTAATGTAGTATTGGAAGGCTTAGCCATGGCAATTAGGCAACATAAATAAGAGGCATCCAAATTGGAAAGGAAAAAGTAAAACTGAGACCATTTGAGGATGACATAATTTTATATATAAAAAACCCCTAAAGACTCCACCAAAAAATGTTAGAACTGATAAACGAATTTAGTTGCAGGATACAAAATCAATATACAAAAATCTGTTGTGTTTCTGAACACTAAGAATAAACTATCAGAAAGATAAATTAAGAACATAATCCCATGTATGATTGCATCAAAAAGAGTAAAATACCTGGAAAGAAATTTAACCAAAGAGGTGAAATACCTGTACAGTGAAAACTGTAAGACATTGATGAAAGTAATTGAAGACACAAATAAATGGAGAGATACTCTATGCTCCTGGATTGGAAGAATTAATATTGTTAAAATATCCATACTACCCAAAGCAATCTACAGATTGAGTGCAATCCCTATCAAGATTCCAATTTGCCATTTTTCGCAAAAATAGAACAACCTTAAAATTTCTATGGAACTTCAAAAGACCCCTGAGTAGCCAAATAAATCTTGAGAAAGAAGGACAAAGCAGGAGGCATCATGCTCCCTGGTTTCAAACTACATTATAAAGCTATCATGATCAAAACAGTATGGTATTGGCATAAAAACACATAGATCAATGGAACAGAATAGAGAGTCCAAGAATAAACCCATGCATATATGGTCAATTAATTTATGACAAAGGAGCCAAGAATATATAATAGGGAAAGGCCAGTTTTTTCAATAAGTGGTGTTGAGAAAACTGGGCAGCCACATGCAAAAGAATGAAACTGGACCACTCTCTTACACCATACTCAAAAATTAACTTGAAATGGCTTAAAGACTTGGGTGTAAGACCTGAAACCGTAGAACTCCTAGAAGAAAACATAAGCAGTAATCTCCTTCACATCAGTCTTGGCAATGATTTTTGGATTTGACACCAAAAGTGAAGGTAATAAAAGCAAAAATAAACAAGTGAGACTTAATCAAACCAAAAAGCTTCTGCACAGCAAAAGAAACCATCAGCAAAATGAGAAGGCAAACTGTGGAATGGGAAAAAATATTTGCAAATCATATATCTTATAAGGGGCTAATACCCAAAATATATAAATACCTCATACGACTCAATAGCAAAATAACAATCTGGTTAAAAAATGGGCAGAGGATCTGAATAGACATTTTTCCAAGAAAGACATACAGGTGGCCAACAGGCACATGAAAAGATGCTCAACGTCTCTAATCATCAGAGAAATGCAAATCAAAACCACAATGAGATATCACCTCATACCTCTTAGAACGGCTGTTATCAAAAAGATAAGAAATAACAAGTGTTGGTAAGGATGGAGAAAAGGGAACCCTTGTGCACTGTTGGTAGGAATGAAAATTGGTGCAGCCACTATGGAAAACAGTGTGGAGATTCCTCAAAAAATTAAAAATAGAACTACCATATGATCCAGCAATTCTACTTCTGGGTATTTATCTAAAGAAAATGAAAGCACTAATTTGAAAAGATATATGCACCCTCATGTTCATTGTAGCAATATTTTATAATAGTCAAGATATGGAAACACTGTAAGTGTCCATTGATGGATGAATGGATAAAGAAGATATGATATCTATGTACTGGAATACTATTCAGCCATAAAAAAGAATGGACGCTTTCCATTTATGACAACACAGATAGACCCTGAGGGCATTATGCTACGTGAAATAAGGCAGACAGAGAAAGACAAATACTGTATGATTTCACTTATTTGTGGAATCTAAAACAACAAAATAAATAAACAAAAATAAACCAAGCCCATAGATACAGTGAACAGACTAGTGGTTGCCAGAGGGGAGAAAGGTGTAGTGGATGAAATGGGTAAAAGGGGCCAAAAGGTACAGTTATAAAATAAATAAGTCATGGGTTGTAAAGTACAGCATGGTGACTATGGTTAATAATACTGTATTGTGTATTTGAAAGTACCTAAGACAGTAAAAAAAAAATCTTACATTAGTTGGGTATATCTGTTACAACTATTAACCAATATTGATACATTATTATTAACTAAAGTCCATACTTCATTCAGATTCCTTTGTTTCTACCTAATATCCATTTTTTTCTGTTCCAGATTCCATCCAGGATCCCACATTACATTTAGTTGTCACATCTCCTTAGGCTCCTCTTGGTTGTGACAGTTTCTCAGACTTTTCCTTGTTTTTGACAACTTTGACAGTTTTAAAAAGCACTAGTTAGGTATTTTGTAGAATGTTTCTCAAGTGAGATTTTTCTGATATTTTTCTCATAAATGGACTGGAGTTATGAGTTTTGGAGAAGACCAAAATAAAGTGCTAGTGTCATCACATATGAAGGGTACATACTACCATGACTTGTTGTTGATGCTGATCTTGATCACCTGTCTGAAGTAGTATTTGTCAGATTTCTCCAGTGTAAAGTTACTCTTTCTTTTTCCCCCCTTTCCGTACTGTACACTCTGGAAGGAAGTTGCTATGCACAGCCCACACTTAAGGAATAGGGAGGTATGCTCCGTGTCCTGCAGGTCGGAGTGTCTACGTAAATTATTTGGATTTCTTCTTCACAGGAGATTTGCCTCTTCTCTTGCCCCCCTTCCATTATTTATTCAATCAATTATTTGTATCGGTATGGACTCTTATACTTTGGGTTATAATGCAGTACTACTTAATTTTGTTTCTCAGATTGTTCCACCTTTGGCCACTGGAGTTCTTAACACTTGGATCCTATATCTCTTTGACATAACCCCTCACCACTGTGGGTTTTTGTTTTTTGTGGGGTTTTAGTGATTATTTGTTTTCAAGTTAATTGTTTCTTGCACATAAAAATCAGCCAAATTGGTAGTTATCAACTTTTCTCCTGGATTTCAGTAATCAATAAACTTCTATTCAAGTGAACAAGTAGGATCTTTTTTTAAATGAGTCACATTTGATTATTAACTAGAAGATTATTCAGTACCCTCGATCTTTCTTCTCCTTGTATATACTACCCAGTCATGAGACCCTTTTTGGATTCAAAGATTAATTCTTTTAAAAGCAGTGATAAACAGATTAGATCAGAATAGGGACAAAGACTGGAATATGAAGAATTAGATAATGAAGACAAAAAAATACAGAATACAAAAGCAGTGCACTTTTAGAAATAAGAAAAAGGAGCTGTGTAAAAAAATAGGCTTAAAATTCAAGATAAGTACACTAGACCATTTATTAAACAAACATCCATCTTAATATGATCAAGAGTTCCTCAGCCAGAGAAACAACTTAGAGCATACTGAATGGCAAGCTGGAGGCACTGCATTAAAATCAGGAGTGAGAATTGCTTTTCACCATGATCATTCCATATTCTTCTGGAAGCTACAACCCCCCCAAGAAATAAAAGTCAGAGGAAAGGAGAAAAAAGATAATCATTATTTGTATGTTATATTCCTATTTACCTTGAAATGTAATAGAACCAACAAAAAGTAATAAATAAAAATTTATTAAAAAATTAAAATCTGTGTACAAAATAAACCAAAATCAATAGCTTTTCTGTGTATGGACAATAAGTAGCTACAAAATATAATGGGAAAGATCCCATTTACTAGAATATAAAATACTAAATAGTAATAAATAATATCTTGGAAATTTAAATACTGAGAGAAAAAAAGAAAATTAGCATAAATGCTGTGTTTCTAGATGGGAAGACTAAATCTCATCTTTAAATGGTGACTCAAAAGAAAAATAGGGAAGAATAAACAGAAATGATCAGTAAAATCTGGCAGACAATAATGTTGGACATCTTCCTCTACTAGTCATTAAAATGAATTATAAAGCTAAAATAACTTTAAAATGTGATGTTTTATAAGAATGGACAGATTAGTGAAGCAGAACCTAGGAAGAGATTCTAGTATGTGTAAGAACTTACTATCGATAAAGGTGATACATAAATGAAGAAGTTATCAATAAATAGGATTGAACCAAGTGACAAACAATTTGGAGAAAATGAAAGTTAGCTTTTGACATCACACCATACACCAAAGTAAATTATGAATGGATTGAAGAGTTTATGAAATCATAAAAGTCATAGAAAATCTAGGTTGAATATTTGCACTTGGAATGTGAGAAGACCCTTTTTAAATTAATTTTTAAATTAATTAATTTATTTGTTTTTATTTTTGGCTGTGTTGGGTCTTCGTTGCTGCGCGTGGGCTTTCTCTAGTTGCAGCGAGCGGGGGCTACTCTTCATTGCAGTACACAGGCTTCTCATTGTGGTGGCTTCTCTTGTTGCGGAGCACGGGCTCTAGGTGCGTGGGCTTCAGTAGTTGTGGTATGCGGGCTCAGTAGTTGTGACTCGTGGGCTCTAGAGCACAGGCTCAGTAGTTGTGGCACATGGGCTTAGCTGCTTTGTGGCATGTGGGATCTTCCTGGACCAAGGCTCGAACCTATGTCCCCTGCATTGGCAGGCGGATTCTTAACCACTGCACCACCAGGGAGTCCCGAGAAGACCCTTCTAAGTAGAGGAGTAATAGAGGAGACCACAGAGAAAATGATTGATAGGTTTAAATTCTAAAACCTCTGAGTCAAATAGACTATAAACGAGATTAGAAGCTAAATGACAGGATTTTTTTTTAAGTTAAACATATATGGCAAAGAGTTACTGTCTTTAACATATACATAGAATTTCTAAACACCACTAATAAAAAACCCCCAAACGACAACAACAACAACAAAACTAGGGGAAAGGCATGAATAGATAAATCAGAAAGACGGAACACTACGGGCCAAGAAAAACATGATAAAGTTTTTTGTTCGTTTTTACATATTTATTTATTTGACCACGCCGGGTCTTAGTTGCAGCATGTGGGATCTAGTTCCCTGACCAGGGATCGAACCCAGGCCCCCTACATTGGGAGTGTGGAGTCTTAACCGCTGGACCACCAGGGAAGTCTCCATGATAACGTTTTTAAGGAGTATTTATTTACTTGATATTTGTGTATTTAAATGTTTATTTATATCAAGAAACTAATAACGAAATACAGTCTTTAATCTGCCAATTTGAAGAGATGTTTTAAAACCATGAAAACCCAGTCTTGAGAAAGATTCAGTGAGATGAGTAGTTTCATTCACTAGCAGTGGAAGTAAAAATTTGACAGAAAATGGAAACTTGTAGGGGAGGGAGCATAAGTGGAAAGAGGCATGGAATGCAGGCTAAGAGCTACTCCAAGCTTTCTGTCTTGCAGTGTGAACCTGAACAGGAAGTGTAAGAACTCTGCATCTTTGTTTTTTCATCTGTGAACAAAGAGGTGGGTTTAAAAATATGGTCAGTTTAAGTGAAGACAAGAGAAGCCCTGAGACGGGGAGAAAGATGGGAAATTTAGGGACCAGAAGAGAACTGTTTTGAGAGAGAATCTGACTAAAATCTCAGATCTATTCATTGTAATAGCATAGAAACCCCAGAAACAATCTATGTGGGAATTTGGCAGAGGGTAAATTAAAGCATTAAAAATTAGTGGGAAGGGCTTTCCTAGTGGCACAGTGGTTGAGAGTCCGCCTGCTGATGCAGGGGACACGGGTTCGTGCCCCGGCCCGGGAAGATCCCACATGCCGCGGAACGGCTGGGCCCGTGAGCCATGGCCGCTGAGCCTGCGCATCCGGAGCCTGTGCTCCTCAATGGGAGAGGCCACAGCAGTGAGAGGCCCGCGTACGCAAAAAAAAAAAAAAAAAAAAAAAGAGATGCTGAGCCTTACTAACAATTAGGAGAAATGCTCACTAAAACGAAGAGATACCATTCCTCATCCATCAGAATGACAAAAGATAAAGTATGACTGTTCAAATCTTGGGCAGGATGAATGGGACAGAGCATTTTCCCAGCTTGCTAGGTATGCAGTCTGATATAAGTTTTTGGAAAGCAAGTTGGCAATACCTGGTAGAGTTGAAAATGTGGTCTATTAAGCAGCAATTTTACCCCTAGAAATATTCCCTAGAGAAGCACTTGCAACAGAAGCCCTGTACAAGGACATTCACCAAAGCATTCTTTGTCATGGAAAAACCTAATATCTGTTAATGGAGCAAAGATAAAATAAATTATGCTATGTTCATATTTTGTTTCCTTGGTGGCTGTGTCCCTAGCCACCAGAACAGTACCAGGAACACTGCTGGTGCGCATAAATATTTGTTGAATGAATGAATGAATATGGAGGACAACTTACGTCATTAAAAATGAATCAACTAGATCCATATGTATCAACATCAGTTGATTTCAGAAAGTGTTGGGTGAACAAAATGATTTTGGAATTTGTACACTATGGAGCAAATGTAATGCACAGGAAACAATACTACATATTGTTCATAGACACTCGTATATGTAGTAAAAATATTAAAACATAGTCTAGAAGAAAACACACGAAATTTTAATGGTAGTTGCCTCTGGGAGAGAAGGGAAGGATGGTAGGAAAGAGAAAGGGAGAAGAAGGAAAATGAGAGTAGAAGTTGGGAAACAAAAGGAGACTTCAGTTTACCTCTATGGTCTTATTTCTTCTAATAAGAAAAACTCATCTGAAGCACAAATGACAAAGTGTAAACTATCTAAAAATATCTGACTTGTAAATACATGTTTATTTTCTCTGATTATAAAACTTTTTAGGGACTTCCCTGGTGGCACAGTGGTTAAGAATCTGCCTGCCAATGCAGGGGACACAGGTTCGAGCCCTGGTCTGGGAAGATCCCACATGCCTCGGAGCAACTAAGCCTGTGAGCCACAACTACTGAGCCTGCGCTCTAGAGCCCATGCTCCGCAACAAGAGAAGCCACTGCAATGAGAAGCCCACGCACCGCAGCAAAGAGTAACCCCTGCTTGCTGCAACTAGAGAAAGCCCGCGCACAGCAACAAAGACCCAATGCGGCCCCAAAAAAAACTTTTTTTAAAAAAAGAATACTTTTTATTCATAAAATAAGAAAAGGTAACTATATAAATGGGAGTAAGGAATAAAAAACAGTGGATATTCAAAATATAGTGGATGATTTAATTCATTTACTGGATTTAAAATAAAGTCAGGTAAATGTCCTAGACCTTAGACCAAAAAGACAAGAAGATAGAATATTCAAGAGAAAATTTAATGGGCATGGACACTCAATCCTAGAAGTCAAACATCTGATTAATAAGAGCTCCAGAAATATACGTTTAGACATATGTTTAGATAACAGTATGTCTGAATTACAGCATGAAGAAAGCAACAGGAAATATTCAAGAAAAATGTGTATTTTCTGTATTGATTTGATTAATCAACTGTATGAAGTTAGTATTAAGCCAAAAAAATAAGCTGCTACTGTCAACAAGATAGAAACAAAACAATAACAAAGGCAATTGAAACCGTCAGGAAAAACAAAAAGCTTCACAAGAAATACATACATTGTCTAACTATGAAACAATGAAAACGTATTTTGATTTTCAGCAACTGGTGGAATATAATACAATTTTTAAAAGTTTTGACCTTAAGGCTTGGAGGATTCTCTTTCAAGCAACATGAGTTAAGCAGCCCAGTATCTCTTTCTGTCAGGGTCTGAAGTGAGTGATATCTATAGAATCATAATATTGAAATGCTCTTTCTTGGTTTTCATTTTTTGAAGGTTATTTCTAGAGACTTTGTGGAAGGCAATTGAGATTACAGACAATTTAAATTATAAACCCTAAAATTCAAAATACACGCTATGGCTGAGAGAATTTAGGTGATGGAAGAGAGGAGCAATGGAGGAAGATTAAATGGTGCCAGGTTCCTCATCTTACACAATTAAGAGATATGGTTTAAATTGATGGATTAAGAAATAAATGTTTAGGCATGTTATCTAAAGTTCTAAAGCTAACAAAGAACTTAGAAGTAAAAAATATAGCAAAATTTGGGGAAAGGAGGAAGGAGGGAAGAAAAGGTAGTGAGCTAAATTTCTAATTTTTTTAAAACAGAAAGTTAATTGATGCTGCTAAAATTTGATAGATCAAGAGAGGAGGCATAAGTACTGCAAGAAGAACTAAAACCAGAAATTCTAGCAAGTGGTTACTGGGACTAGGGGTAGTATATGATCTGGAGGTGTTATGCCTCCATTTATATCCTACTTTAGTGAGTGAATTTGTATTACTGTGAGAATTCATTACTTCTATAACAAATTTTAAAAAGGAGATAAAAAATCGTAAGCTTCCCTCTGCCTTGCTAATTCCTCCAACACCACTCCGTAAAAAGAGCTGAGCCAGAGAAAAGGGCGAGAGCTTTCTGTCAAAGTTCTTTGCGTTGTAATTTCTGTAGTCTTCTTAGAGAGTAAAGAGCCCAGATTACAGTTTGGCCAAAACTCAAAAACCTATAGAGCAAACACTGAACAACTGACAAAAATGTCCAAAGAAATCAAATGGAAATATTTAAGGTCAGTGCCTTACAGACAATGCTGTTAGTGTACATCTAATCTGCTACTCTTATCCAGATGAATCAAACATTACCCAAAATCAGCAGGAAAAAGATGTGTCTCATGAAGCCAGTCAGCAAACAAACGGATGGGCTCAAAATGATTCGAGGGAATATACAGAGATACAACAACAAAGGTGAGACTCTAGACTCAAATTCATTGTTCGCTCAAAGAAAGTCAAAGTATGACTCAAAAATATACCACAAAAAAATTCTGCAGGTAGTACATTTTGAACTCCATTAAAGATAATAATAAATAATAATAGCTAACATTTTACCAAATGCCTATTATATGCCAAGCACTGTGCTGAGTGCTTTATGTGTATTATTTCATTTAATCTTCAAGAGATTCCAGTGAGGTTAGTACTGTTACCGTCCCCAATCATAGATGAGGAAACTGAGTCACTGAGGGTTGAATAACTTGCTCAGAATTACATAGCCAGTAAGAAATGGTGCATAGGTCCCAAATCTGCCCAATTCCAAAACCTCTGAGTTTAGAAAATATGAATATATTTTTTAAGAAATAAATTAATACTATAGTCTCAACACCCTGTGATTTTTATGTACTTTAATGTTTCTCATCCTCCCAATGTACTTTCCACATGTGACGCATTTTCTATTTCTTACCAATTTGGGGATCATGAATCTCTGTCTATACTATATAGAGTGTACATGTGTATATGTATATATATACACACACAATATATTGCTTGATAATCAACTTTTTTCATTTAAGAATAATTGGATATTATTCCATATGATTCCATAGTCCTCTGCAATATCAACTTTAAAGTCTGCTTGGTATTTACTCATTCACTCGATCAATATTTATTGATGAGCGAGGCACTATTCTAGACACTTGTACTACACAAGTCAACAAGCACACAAAAATCCCTGAATTATGAATTTATGGAGTTTACATTTAAGTGTGGGGAAATGACAGTAACAGAGTAAGTGACGTGTATATTATGTTGGAAGCTGAAACATACAACATGGATTAAAAGATATAACAAGGTAAGAGGGATCAGGAGAGCTAGGAGGGTGGTAAGATGATTGAAGTTTTCACTGAGAAAATGACATTTGAGCAAAGCCTTGATGGAGGTAGAGGAGTAATCCAGGCAGATATCTGGTAAGAAAGCGCTTATAAAATTGAGATATACCTCATGTATGATAAAATTCAATCTCTTAAAATATATAGTTCATTGGTTTTTAGTATATTCACAAAGTTGTGCAACCATCATCCAATTCTGTAACATTATAATCACCCCCCAAAAAACCCTGTACCCATTAGCAGTCACTCACCATTGCCCCCTTCCCACAGTCCCTGGCATCCACTAAACAACTTTCTATCTCTATGGCTTTGCCTATTCTGGACATTTCATGTGAATGGAATCATACAATGGTGACCTCTTGCGTCTGGCTTCTTTCACGGAGCAAATGTCTCCAAAGTTCATCCAGGTCATAGCACGGATGAATTTTTTTTTATGGCTGACTAATATTTGATTGTGTAGATATACCATATTTTATTTACCCATTCATCACTTGATGGACATTTGGATTATTTCCACTTTTTGGCTATGATGAACAATGCTGCATTGAATATTCATATACAAGTTTTGGTGGGAACATGTATTTTCAGTTCTGCTGGATATACACCTAGGGGTGGAATTGCTGGATCACATGGTAACTGCCAGACTATTTTACAAAGTGGCTGGGCCAGCAAGAAAGTGTTTAAAGCAGAAGGAACAGCCAATGCAAAAGCATGTCTGTAGCACAGGAGGGAGGCCACTGTGGCTGGAGTGGAGTGAGTGAGCCAAAGATGGGGTCAGAGAGATAATGGGGGGAGGACTAGAACATACAGGACCCTTTAGGCCATTGTAAGGACTTTGGCTTTTATTCTGAGAGAGTTGGAGGGCTTTGAGCAGAGGGATGATGTGACCTGGCATCATTTTTACAAGAATTAATATGGCTGCCATGCAGAGAATAAACTATAGGGGAGAGAAGATTAAGAGGCCACTGTCATGATCCAAGCAAGAAATGACAGTGTCTCAGACCAGGGTTTAGGCAGTGGAGGCAGTGAAAGTGGTTAAATTCTGGATATGTTTTGAAAGTAGAGCCAACTAGATTTTCTGATGGATTTGGTGGCTATAGTAAAAAAAAAAAAAAAGAAAAGAAAAGAATAACTACAAGTCTTTTGGCAGCCTGAGCATCTGGGAGGATGGAGATGCCATTGACTGAGATGGAGATGACTACACATAGAATGGTTTTTGCTGGTGGTAGAGGATTAAGGAGTTCAGCTTTGGCATGTTAAATTTGAGAAGTCACTACTCAGCCACATGGAGATGTCAAATAGGCAGCTGGATATACAAGAATAGAGTAGAGGAGAGCAGTCTGGGCTGGAAATATAAATTTGGGGTTAACTATGTTACTGGTTGAGACTTATGAAGGGATTGAGTGTACATAGAGAGGAAAAGAGAACCACGGACTGAACCCTGGTGCTCACTAGCATAAGATGCTAGTGAGGAGGAGAGGAACTAATAAAGAGTGTCGATGAGGTAGGAAGAAAACCAATCAAGTTCAATGCCCTGGAAGCCAAGTGAAGAGAATGTATCAAGATGGAAGGAGAAAACAATTAGGTCACATGCTACAGAGAAGTCAAATAAGATGAGGACTGAAGATTGACTATTGGATTTAGCAATAAGGAGGTAACTTGATGAGCAGTTTCTTTGGAGTGGTGGTGGCCAAAGCCTGATTGGAGTGGGTGTAAGAGAAGGAAAGGTAGGAAAGGAAACTCTTGAGGATGATGCATAGGTTCCTTATCTTGATTCTGGTAATGGTCTCACAGTACATACATTGATTAAACTGTACACTTTAAATTTTTGCACTTTAGGGTACTTCAGTTATACCTTAATAAAGCTGAAAAATAGAGATAGTGGGAGGAAAGAAATGAATAAACCTCTTTTGAGGAGATTAACTGCAAGGGGATCAGAGAAGTAAGGTGATAGCTACAGAAGAAGAAGGTAAAAGGAATTTTTTGATGTGGGAGAAATAACCACATATGTGTATGCTGTTGGGAATGGTTCAGTAAGAGAGAAACTGATGCTGTTAAAGAGGGGAGGGTTGGGAGGGTGAATCCTGTAGAGTAGAGAGGCCTGCAGGGGGATGGGATCTAGTGCACAAATGAAGAAAGAGAAACACAGGTGGCTCACTTTTGGTGACAGAGAAGCCAAGTCTACGTGTACAGGTATCAGTAAGGGAGGAGATGGGGTGGTGAGTGTCTGTGGAAATTCTCTTTGGATCACTTCACTTTTCTCCATGAAGTGGGAAGCAAGGTCATGAACTGAGAATGAGGATAGGGAAGAAGGCACTGGAGGTTTGAGGAGAAAAAGGTCATAGTAAAATCATTGTCAAAGATGGCGGAAGAGTAAGACGCGGAGATCACCTTCCTCCCCACGGATACACCAGAAATACAGCTACACGTGGAACAACTCCTACAGAACACCTACTGAACGCTGGCAGAAGACCCCAGACCTCCCAAAAGGCAAGAAACCCCCCACATACCTGGGTAGGGCAAAGCGGAGAGATCCCCACACAGGATCAGTGCCGAGCGGCACTCACCAGCCCGAGAGGCTTGTCTGCTCGCCCGCTGGGGCGCGCAGCGCTGGAAGCTGAGGCTCGGGCTTCGGTCAGAGCGCAGGGAGAGGACTGGGGCTGGCGGCGAGAACTCAGCCTGAAGGGGGCTAATGTGCCACAGCTAGCCGGGAGGGAGTCCGGGAAAACTCTGGAGCTGCCGAAGAGGCAAGAGACTTTTTCTTCCCTCTTGGTTTCCTGGTGCGCGAGGAGAGGGGATTAAGAGCGCTGCTTAAAGGGGCTCCACAGACGGGCGCGAGTCGCGGCTGAAAGCGCGGAGCCCAGAGACGGGTGTGGGACGCTGGGGCTGCTGCTGCCGCCGCCAAGAAGCCTGTGTGCGAGCGCAGGTCACTGTCCACAACGCCCTTCCGGGAGCCTGTGCAGCCTGCCACTGCCGGGGTCCCGGGATCCAGGGGCGGCTTCCCTGGGAGAACGCACGGCGTGCCTCGGGCCGCTGCAACGTCACGCCGACCTCTGCCGCTGCAGGCTCGCCCCGCACTCTGTGCCCCTCCCTCCCGCCCGGCCTGAGTGAGCCAGAGTCCCCGAAGAGGCTGCTCCTTTTACCCTGTCCTGTCTGAGCGAAGAACAGATGCCCTCCGGCGACCTACACGCAGAGGCGGGGCCAAATCCAAAGCTGAGACCCAGGAGCTGTGAGAACAAAGAAGAGAAAGGGAAACCTCTCCCAGCAGCCTCAGAAGCAGCGGATTAAAGCTCCACAATCAACTTGATGTACCCTGCATCTGTGGAATACATGAATAGACAACACATCATCCCAAATTGAGGAGCCCGGAGTCAGTGCTGTGCCTCTGAGGTGGGAGAGCCAACTTCAGGACACGGGTCCACAAGAGACCTCCCAGCTCCACATAATATCAAACGGCGAAAATCTTATAGAGATCTCCATCTCAACACCAGCACCCAGCTTCACTCAACGACCAGCAAGCTACAGTGCTGGACACCCTATGCCAAACAACTAGCAAGACAGGAACACAACGCCACCCATTAGCAGAGAGGTGGCCTAAAATCCTAAAAAGTCCGCAGACACCCCAAAACACACCACCAGACGTGGACCTGCCCACCAGAAAGACAAGATCCAGCCTCATCCACCAGAACACAGGCACTAGTCCCCTCCACCAGGAAGCCTACACAACCCACTAAACCAACCTTAGCCACTGGGGACAGACACCAAAAACAACAGGAACTACGAACCTGCAGCCTGCAAAAAGGAGACCCCAAACACAGTAACATAAGCAAAATGAGAAGACAGAAAAACACACAGCAGGAGAAGGAGCAAGATAAAAACCCACCAGATCTAACAAATGAAGAGGTAATAGGCAGTCTACCTGAAAAAGAATTCAGAATAATGATGGTAAAGATGATCCAAGATTCTATTTCCCAGATCCAAAATCTTGGAAATAGAATAGACAAAATGCAAGAAACAGTTAACAAGGACCTAGAAGAACTAAAGATAAATCAAGCATCGATTAAAAACACAATACATGAAATAAAAAATACTCTAGATGGGATCAATAGCAGAATAACTGAGGCAGAAGAACGGATAAGTGAGGTGGAAGATAAAATAGTGGAAATAACTGCTGCAGGGCAAAATAAAGAAAAAAGAATGAAAAGAACAGAGGACAGTCTCAGAGACCTCTGGGACAACATTAAACGCACCAACATTCGAATTATAGGGGTTCCAGAAGAAGAAGAGAAAAAGAAAGGGACTGAGAAAATATTTGAAGAGATTATAGTTGAAAACTTCCCTAATATGGGAAAGGAAATAGTTAATCAAGTCCAGGAGACACAGAGAGTCCCATACAGAATAAATCCAAGGAGAAATACGCTAAGACACATATTAATCAAACTGTCAAAAATTAAACACAAAGAAATCATATTAAAAGCAGCAAGGCAAAAACAAATAACACACAAGGGAATCCCCATTAGGATAACAGCTGATCTCTCAGCAGAAACTCTACAAGCCAGAAGGGAGTGGCAGGACATAATTAAAGTGATGAAGGAGAAAAACCTGCAACCAAGATTACTCTACCCAGCAAGGATCTCATTCAGATTTGATGGAGAAATTAAAACGTTTACAGACAAGCAAAAGCTGAGAGAGTTCAGCACCACCAAACCAGCTTTACAACAAATGCTAA
The DNA here is from genome assembly GCF_964341445.2 of Mesoplodon mirus. Taxonomy (NCBI): domain Eukaryota; kingdom Metazoa; phylum Chordata; class Mammalia; order Artiodactyla; family Ziphiidae; genus Mesoplodon; species Mesoplodon mirus. The sequence goes on from NC_138980.1 coordinate 79,187,637, forward strand.
AGGAACTTCTCTAGGCAAGAAACACAACAGAAGTAAAAGACCTACAATAACGAACCCAAAACAATTAAGAAAATGGGAACAGGAACATACATATCAATAATTACCTTAAATGTAAATGGACTAAATGCTCCCACCAAAAGACACAGATTGGCTGAATGGATACAAAAACAAGACCCATATATATGCTGTCTACAAGAGACCCACTTCAGACCTAGAGACACATACAGACTGAAAGTAAGGGGATGGAAAAAGATATTCCATGCAAATGGAAACCAAAAGAAAGCTGGAGTAGCAATTCTCATATCAGACAAAATAGACTTTAAAGTAAAGACTACTAGAAGAGACAAAGAAGGACACTACATAATGATCAAGGGATCGATCCAAGAAGAAGATATAACAATTGTAAATATTTATGCACCAAACATAGGAGCACCTCAATACATAAGGCAAATACTAACAGCCATAAAAGGAGAAATCGACAGTAACACAATCATAGTAGGGGACTTTAACACCCCACTTTCACCAATGGACAGATCATCCAAAATGAAAATAAATAAGGAAACACAAGCTTTAAATGATACATTAAACAAGATGGACTTAATTGATATTTATAGGACATTCCATCCAAAAACAACAGAATACACATTTTTCTCAAGTGCTCATGGAACATTCTCCAGGATAGATCATATCTTGGGTCACAAATCAAGCCTTGGTAAATTGAAGAAAATTGAAATTGTATCAAGTATCTTTTCCGACCACAATGCTATGAGACTAGATATCAATTACAGGAAAAGATCTGTAAAAAATACAAACACATGGAGGCTAAACAATACACTACTTAATAATGAAGTGATCACTGAAGAAATCAAAGAGGAAATTAAAATATACCTAGAAACAAATGACAATGGAGACACGACGACCCAAAACCTATGGGATGCAGCAAAAGCAGTTCTAAGAGGGAAGTTTATAGCAATACAATCCCACCTTAAGAAACAGGAAACATCTCGAATAAACAACCTAACCTTGCACCTAAAGCAATTAGAGAAAGAAGAACAAAAACATCCCAAAGTTAGCAGAAGGAAAGAAATCATAAAAATCAGATCAGAAATAAATGAAAAAGAAATGAAGGAAACGATAGCAAAGATCAATAAAACTAAAAGCTGGTTCTTTGAGAAGATAAACAAAATTGATAAACCATTAGCCAGACTCATCAAGAAAAAAAGGGAGAAGACTCAAATCAATAGAATTAGAAATGAAAAAGGAGAAGTAACAACTGACACTGCAGAAATACAAAAGATCATGAGAGATTACTATAAGCAACTCTATGCCAATAAAATGGACAACCTGGAAGAAATGGACAAATTCTTAGAAATGCACAACCTGCCAAGACTGAATCAGGAAGAAATAGAAAATATGAACAGACCAATCACAAGCACTGAAATTGAGACTGTGATAAAAAATCTTCCAACAAACAAAAGCCCAGGACCAGATGGCTTCACAGGCGAATTCTATCAAGCATTTAGAGAAGAGCTAACACCTATCCTTCTGAAACTCTTCCAAAATATAGCAGAGGGAGGAACACTCCCAAACTCATTCTACGAGGCCACCATCACCTTGATACCAAAACCAGGCAAAGATGTCACAAAGAAAGAAAACTACAGGCCAATATCACTGATGAACATAGATGCAAAAATCCTCAACAAAATACTAGCAAACAGAATCCAACAGCACATTAAAAGGATCATACACCATGATCAAGTGGGGTTTATTCCAGGAATGCAAGGATTCTTCAATATACGCAAATCAATCAACGTGATACACCATATTAACAAATTGAAGGAGAAAAACCATATGATCATCTCAATAGATGCAGAGAAAGCTTTCGACAAAATTCAACACCCATTTATGATAAAAACCCTGCAGAAAGTAGGCATAGAGGGAACTTTCCTCAACATAATAAAGGCCATATATGACAAACCCACAGCCAGCATCGTCCTCAATGGTGAAAAACTGAAACCATTTCCACTAAGATCAGGAACAAGACAAGGCTGCCCACTCTCACCACTCTTATTCAACCTAGTTTTGGAAGTTTTAGCCACAGCAATCAGAGAAGAAAAGGAAATAAAAGGAATCCAAATCGGAAAAGAAGAAGTAAAGCTGTCACTGTTTGCAGATGACATGATACTATACATAGAGAATCCTAAAGATGCTACCAGAAAACTACTAGAGTTAATCAATGAATTTGGTCAAGTTGCAGGATACAAAATTAATGCACAGAAATCTCTGGCATTCCTATATACTAATGATGAAAAATCTGAAAGTGAAATCAAGGAAACACTCCCATTTACCATTGCAACAAAAAGAATAAAATATCTAGGAATAAACCTACCTAAGGAGACAAAAGACCTGTATGCAGAAAATTATAAGACACTGATGAAAGAAATTAAAGATGATACAAATAGATGGAGAGATGTACCATGTTCTTGGATTGGAAGAATCAACATTGTGAAAATGACTCTACTACCCAAAGCAATCTACAGATTCAATGCAATCCCTATCAAACTACCACTGGCATTTTTCACAGAACTAGAACAAAAAATTTCACAATTTGTATGGAAACACAAAAGACCCCGAATAGCCAAAGCAATCTTGAGAACGAAAAATGGAGCTGGAGGAATCAGGCTCCCTGACTTCAGACTATACTACAAAGCTACAGTAATCAAGACAGTATGGTACTGGCACAAAAACAGAAAGATAGATCAATGGAACAGGATAGAAAGCCCAGAGTTAAACCCACGGACATATGGTCACCTTATCTTTGATAAAGGAGGCAGGAATGTACAGTGGAGAAAGGACAGTCTCTTCAATAAGTGGTGCTGGGAAAACTGGATAGGGACATGTAAAAGTATGAGATTAGATCACTCCCTAACACCATACACAAAAATAAGCTCAAAATGGATTAAAGACCTAAATGTAAGGCCAGACACTATCAAACTCTTAGAGGAACACATAGGCAGAACACTCTATGACATTAATCACAGCAAGATCCTTTTTGACCCACCTCCTAGAGAAATGGAAATAAAGACAAAAATAAACACATGGGACCTAATGAAACTTAAAAGCTTTTGCACAGCAAAGGAAACCATAAACAAGACCAAAAGACAACCCTCAGAATGGGAGAAAATATTTGCAAATGAAGCAACTGACAAAGGATTAATCTCCAAAATTTATAAGCAGCTCATGCAGCTCAATAACAAAAAAACAAACAACCCAATCCAAAAATGGGCAGAAGACCTAAATAGACATTTCTCCACAGAAGATATACAGACTGCCAACAAACACATGAAAGGATGCTCAACATCTTTACTCATTAGAGAAATGCAAATCAAAACTACAATGAGATATCATCTCACACCAGTCAGAATGGCCATCATCAAAAAATCTAGAAACAATAAATGCTGGAGAGGGTGTGGAAAAAAGGGAACACTCTTGCACTGCTGGTGGGAATGTGAATTGGTACAGCCACTATGGAGAACGGTATGGAGGTTCCTTAAAAAACTACAAAGAGAACTACCATATGACCCAGCAATCCCACTACTGGGCATATACCCTGAGAAAACCATAATTCAAAAAGAGACATGTACCAAAATGTTCATAGCAGCCCTATTTACAATAGCCCAGAGATGGAAACAACCTAAGTATCCATCATCGGATGAATGGATAAAGAAGATGTGGCACATATATACAATGGAATATTACTCAGCCATAAAAAGAAATGAAATTGAGCTATTTGTAATGAGGTGGATGGACCTAGAGTCTGTCATACAGAGTGAAGTAAGTCAGAAAGAGAAAGACAAATACTGTATGCTAACACATATATATGGAATTTAAGAAAAAAAAATGTCATGAAGAACCTAGGGGTAAGACAGGAATAAAGACACAGACCTACTAGAGAATGGACTTGAGGATATGGGGAGGGGGAAGGGTAAGCTGTGACAAAGTGAAAGAGCGGCATGGACATATATACACTACCAAACGTAAGGTAGATAGCTAGTGGGAAGCAGCCGCATAGCACAGGGAGATCAGCTTGGTGCCTTGTGACCGCCTGGAGGGGTGGGATAGGGAGGCTGGGAGGGAGACGCAAAAGGGAGGGGATATGGAAACATATGTATATGTATAACTGATTAAATTTGTTATAAGGCAAAAAATTTTTTAAAAAAAGAAAAAAAAAAGAAACTAACACACCATTGTAAAGCAATTATACTCCAATAAAGATGTTAAAAAAAAAATCATTGTCAAGGGAATTGACAAGGAATAAAGGAATGGAGCAAGGAATGATTGCTGGGCAGCATTTAGGGCTTGATGAGTCTTGTGGTCGTGAATTTCCATTCAATGCAATTGTACATTTTCCTCCTGCCATGTTCAACAGCAAGGATGCAGGCATAGAGTTGGCAAAGAATTGGATCATGGTTTTGCCAAGAGAATAGACAAGCAAGAGAGGCCAAAGACTTGTGAGTGCGTGCAAGAGATTAGTTATAATGATGGACGATTTGTTTAAACTGGATCAGGAGGGAAGAAAGGACATCCAAGGGGAGAGGGAGGGTGAAAAGATGGTAGACTCAATGGATTGGAGGTCCTGGGGGAGTCAAAAGATTGTTGGGGTTGGGATACTGGAAGTAGGGAGCTGGAAAGGTAAGGGTGGTGGTTGGAGAGTATTCACATGGCACAGTGTTCCATTATATGTGTGTACAGAGCTTGTTTAGCCAGTTAGGACCCTTTTCTTAGGTAAGTCTATAGGATCATGAAAGCTGTCTTCTTTACTTCCGCCACCTCTTATTTCTTGGTCATTGCTGTTTCTCCCTGAGAGCCCAGGAATTTCTGCCATGTTCATTCCCATCGTTCTCAGATCACTTAACCCCAATCTAACTATTCTATTTAAGCACCTTTGCCTCTGTGATGTCAACTCTAACATCTGTCCTTGAATTATGCTGGGAATTCTGTGATTCCTTTGAGAACCAGAAGGAAAGCAAGGGGAAACCAGTCCACTTGCCGTATGCCTGTCCCTCCAGGGTGTCCTCGGGGGCAACCCACCTTGTCAAGAACTGAGTCTTGGATGAAGCATTAGAATGGACACAGGTGGAGTGTTTCCCTTTCACAGCTGAAATTCTAGCTCCCTGGTCCAGAACTGCAAAGAAAAGGGAGTTTAAGTTTTGCAGGGTATAGCTCCACCTTCCTACGTCTCTCGCTGAGTGGAGTGTGATCTGTCACTCTGCCCTAGACGATATTCTCTATTTCCTGTTCCATCGGAACCACTGTATTATTGGGAGATACTCCAATCGTTGTGGTGTCACCATATTTTTCTTGGTTTAAATGGCCTGTGTGTTATGATCTTTAACGGGAAATCAGTTTAACAGGAAAATTAAATAATTCTTTAGGGAGGATGACTTTGAAATTCTGTGTCATTTACTAGCTGGCTAGTGCCTTGTTTTAACATATGTACATGAAAGAGTTGGAATTTAGATTTGCGTGTATTGAAACCTGTGTTTGCCTCTTAAGCCTTGTCTTTTAAGGTATTTCCTCCACTGGGATTTCCTTTAATAAAGCTGAAGTTCACTTCAAAAGAAAGAATTCCTTTATGCTGGTATTATAAGGCTTGTTGATTGCCAAGGAAGATTTCCCTTCATGGTGGGAAAACTCCTCTCTGCCCTCTACATGCCCACATGGCCAGGTGTGGCTGCCTACCTCCACAGCTGCATACCAGCAAAGACACACCCCCACAGAACACGTACAACAGATGCTTTCAAACAAAGAAGTCTGCCCTCACCGTGACAACTTCCTCAGCCTGCCCCACCAAGCACACACAGATATTTAAGACCATGTCAGGACCGACTTAGGGAGGGTCCATCCACCTTTACTAGTTCTCTGTCATCTCAGTGTCCCCTCTACACACTAGAGTCTTTTCATCCATAAGTGTCACCAAGTTCCACGCTGCTGGCCTGTGTCACAGATAACATAGACATGATGCAATCTATGAGCACTTAAGGAATAACCCCCATTGAACCTGGCCCAAAGGTCATTATGCAGAATGCCACATAACAGAGAAACTCCAGTACCACAATTTTAGGCTACTTTCAACTCTCACATGTTGTTTCATTCAATGCATTGTTTCTCCAAGGAGCATGGAGATTATCAGGGACAACATTTTCTCTATGTCTTTGTGTGTTTCTGCACAAGCCCAGGCCTGCTGCACACAGTGGATGCTCAATTATTAACAGACAGGTGAGAAACTGGGCAGCCCCATTGAAGAGAGCCCACAAAGCCTTGCAGTGGCCACCCAGGGTTGGGGTGGGAGGGGCTCTCAGTGGTGTTTGGGAAACTCAAGTGGGCAGTTCCTGGCCTGGCATTGTTTTATTGTTGTAGGAACTATATATTGCTTTCTCCCTCCACCAAAAGATGATCTTGGTGAGTGAAAAGCAAGTAGGAAAATGCAGTTAAGCCAAGAAGTGGGTACCTGCAGATCACTGATGGAAATTTCTTCTCTGACCAAATACACAGTTGTCATGTTTAGGGTATCTGTTATCACATTGCCTGCACCCCACACCCACATACACCCTCCTAATCCCAGGTGAGAGGTGATCTCCTGATGGCTGTGATTTCAGTGACTGCCTGAACTGGACATGCGATTGCCTGCACGAAGGCAAAGATGTTCTTCTGTACTTTTGCTCCCTCACCTTCCTCAATGGAATCAAGGGTTTAAGAAGTTATTTTTAGCCACTCTTGTCAGAAGGGAAAGGAGGAAAAGGGAAAGTGAAGAAGCCCTGGTTCTGTGGCAACTTACTGTAAAGAATGGGCTTTAAAAAACATCATTGGTGAAGATTAATTCCTTTGTCAATAAAGGCCGGCAGCTAATCTAGCGCCAATTGCATATGCCTGGGGAATGAGCCCTGTGGAAACTCAAGGAAACTAAATCATCGTGTGGTTTAAAACAAGCGGCGCTTGTTTTTTCTCCCAAATGCTTACCAGGCATCTGCCATTACTTTCCATTTTTTAAATTGCAAAGGAAAAAGAAGTGCCAAGTGGTTCTTGCAGCTCCAAAGGGCAAATTGGATATGTTTTGACACTTGATGAAAATAAATTATCCTAAAACCTATTCACATACAGAATTATCTTTCCAAACTAAATGTCTGTTTCACCTCTCAGTTCCTTCGTGCACCAAGCCTTTGGGCAGCGATCTGCCTTGGATGGTTTTAGTGAGTTTGACTTAGTCAGGGCTGGGCTTAGTGACCACAGGGCAGTTGGAGGTCCTTAGTACCCCTTCCCCCCATTCACACACCCACCCCGACTTAGAAGAAACGCTTTCCCTACCCGGCCTTTGGCTTTTGGTCACTTTCATGGGCCACTAGACAGCAGAGAGACTAGAGCTAGGGTCCTCCCTGGCCCAAGGAACATTAATTCTTATTGGAAGCTAAAAAGCCTTGGAAACTCAGGGGAGTAAATTCCTGAGACATTCCAGCTCGGGAAGCAGGAGAAAACCAGGGTGGCCCTGCTTTTCTCATCCTGCCTCTCCAACCCCCAAAGCTCACAGGAAGTTTCCTGTGGAAGCCAGGGCTTTCTCACCTTTTAACTGTAACCCTCAGAAATAAATTTTACACAGCAACCCAGTACACACAAACAAAAAACTTACCTTGCAACGTACAATGGGCTCTGGTGCTTGCTTTTTTTTTTCTTTCTAATTCCACTTAATTCTATTTCTTTTTCCTTTCTTTTTCTTTTCGTGCTGCTCAAGGCTCACTAAAATGAGTTCACAACCCCCTAGTGGGTCACCATCCAGAGTATGAAAAACACTGTCCTAGACTAGCAGAAGAGCAGTATTTTAAAGGTGGAAAGAGGCTGCGGAGACAGCTCTTCTCCCAGAGAACGTGTGCATCTGCTCTGTGTTAGCTGCTCTGTGCTGGGACGCCTACCAAGAGGCTCTGAGGGGCCACGCCTTGTACTGAGCACGTGACCTGCAGCTTCACAAGCAACGCCAGGAGGTCTGAGCACTATAATTACTCTCACTCCCAGATGAGGCTCAGGTGGGTTTAGAAGCTTGCCTAAGGTCCCCCCACTGGTGGAGCCAGAAATCAAATGCCATGGCTCTGATTGAATCCCACACTCCTAACCTTGACCCTGCCTGCCCAAAGCCCACTGGTAGCCGCCCGTTGCCCTCGGGGTCAAGTTGAACCTCTTACCTCTCCAGCTTCGTTCTTGCTTCCCTCCCGCTTTGCACTGTAGCCTTAAGGAACTTCCATCAGCTGCTCTAACGTGCTGGGTCTTTGCACAAGTTGTTACTTCTCCCTCCCCTTTGCCTTCCTGGCTCCTCTCATTATTTAGGCCTCAGCTTAAACCTCATTTCCTCAGGACACCTTCTCTGAATGCCTCTGCCCACCCCAGCAGCAATGACAGTGCCTCGTTGTATGCTCCCAGACCACTCTTGTGCTTTCTCCATCCTAGCACCTGCGCCATTTTATTATTTTGCTTCTCTGTCCAGTGGTGTGCTGGTAAAAGTTCAACATCCAGCTCTCTGGGAAAAGGGGGAGGAAGGAGGGATTTCTAGCGTTTGCTAGTTTCCATAGTGAAAATACTTCCACTGTTGCCCATTTCAAGCCATCAGCATGGCTTCACTGAACATGGAGTTGGAAAGAAACTGGTGAGAACTGGTTGGAAAGAAACTGGCTCCAGAACACCACTGAATGTCTGTCTTGTCTTCTCTGACCTGGCAGAGGGAAGAGATCATCTTTGCTATGCTGACCACTGTATAACTCCTCAGTGGATAAAAAGGAGGAGAGAAAGGGGCAGGCAGGAAAAGGGACTGGTGTTCTGAGAAATACTAAGTCACAACGAGTAAAGAAGGAATGGGAGAGGAAAGAATAAAGGCTGTGTGTGATAAAAATAACAACCAACAATCACTCACCCCTTCCTTGTAGATTGTAAAATGCTTCCACATGCTTTGTGTCATTTGATCATTTTCACAGAAATGTTAAAAGGACAGTTGTTATTCAGTAGATGAAGAAACTGTCTCCCAGAGGTGAAGTGATCTACATGGGGGGTCACACAGTTCATACCTGAGCTAGAACCAAGGTCCCCTGAGTTCTAGCCTCACATTCCTTTATTATTCAGGGTGACTTCCCATATCAACATACCTGCTCACACTGTGAAAGCAGATATTTGGACACATGCACAGGTAGAATTGGGGAGGGTAATGGTGCAGGGAAGACTGCCTAGGTATGATGAATGTTTGTGTGTTTGCGTGCGCACGCACGGGGGCCAGCACACATGACACCATATCTTGGGAAAGGAATACCAAGGGAGTGACAGCTGTTAATGCAAAATCTCCTGGTATTGGGGGGTGGGATTGTGAGTGGTTAAGAGCAGAGGTTCAGGAATTTGGGTTCAAATCCTATTCCACCTCTTCGCTGTGTGACCTTGAGCCTGTAATATTTTTAATGCCATCATTTCCTACTACTAACAATTTTTTTGCATAGTCCTTCAGATAACTGATTGAGAATTAAATAAGATAATTCATGTTAAATGCTTAGAGCAGTGCTTGTCGTGGAGTGAACACTCAGTATTGTTTTTGTACCTTTTATTACTTTCTCTCTTTTTATCAGTGTTTTTTTATGACACTGAGGTGATTACGCATCTTTTTTTGATGTAACTCACAGGAAAAAAAGCCTTGCCAATAGTGCAAGTGCCATTAGTAAGGCTACAATGCCATCCAGCCTTTGAGCTCAGGAATATTTTACTGTTTTGTGGAAGTTCTAAAACATGTCAAAAAACTGTCTTGAGACAGTCACGGAGTTAAAGTGGAAGCCAGTGACCACTTGGACTTGTTTCGTAGACAGCTCTGATGATTTTCCTTCTCCATGTAAATTTACTGGTGGCTTTACAAAGCATAAGATAATACTTTGCAAAGTACCATCTTGAGTAAAACATACAGAGACATTAAACTCCATCTAATATAAATGACTTATCCTCTCCTGTTTTCTTTCCATGTCTGGTTATACTTATTTCTCTGTGTTTTGTTTTTATTTCTGTGTCCACAGTCATCACTTTAGATGGTAAACTCCATTCAGGCAGGGACTATGTTTGCTTTTTTGAACCAAGAGAACGGTCTTTACATTCTTAAATGGTTTTTAACAAAACAAAAACAAAGACTAATGCTTTATGACTTGGGAAAATTATATGAAATTCCAAATTCAGTGCCCATAAATAACACTTTATTTAAAGTTCTTTATAGCCATGCTTATTCGCCTAATATTGTCTGTGGCTGCTTTGATGTTACAATGGCAGAGTTGAAGAGTTGTGACAGAGATCAAATGGCCTGCAAAGCCTAAGATATTTACACTTTGGCCCTGTAAAGAAGAGATTTGTGCTGACTCCTGGCCTAGGATAGCTAGTAGATCCCCTTAAAAGTTGAGGTTTCATCAGTAAATACGACAATGGCCATATTGTCATTGTATTTTCAATGTCTTAAAATGGCTTTCAAGATTTTCATTGCTTCTTAAACAACATGGAGAATGGTAGAAACTGCGATGCGATGCCAGTTTTTTTAAAGCTACAGTGGGATTAAATAGCTCAAGATGCTCAAGAAGGCTTACTTTCGGACTCTAAGATAGCTATGAAGTTCATTTTAGGTAAGAGGCACAAGACAGGACGACTGCAACCTTGAGTCTCAAACAACACCAGTAATCTATAAACCAGCAATAATAACTGATATTGCACAGGGCTGTTTAGAAGATTAACTGGGATGATCTGTTTGTTGTTATTATAAGATACCCTCATTGCGTGCTTATACCTTATAGCACTTGACTTTCATTTCCTTCCTGGACGTCTTCCACAGGCGGAGTGCCTGGGAACCTGTCTGGGATGAAACAATGGTGGTGGTGTGGTCAGGGTGACTGTCGGCAGCTCCACCAACAGAAGGGCCCCCAGACACTTCCATGGCACTTCCTCCAATGAACCAACAAATGAACGAATGAATGTGCTTTCCTGGGGTCCTGACCCAAATGCAAACAGTGAGTCTGCCAGAATCTTACTTTAATGCTGCCCTAGACCTAGATGCAAGTCAGTCTTGCCTTATTCAGATTCTACTCCATGGGACACTGTTATCACATACCACACATGCTTTGGCTTAAGTTTTGAAAACCCAAGCACAAGTCTGAAACTGTTTCTAACAAGTGTGAATTTTCCCACCTGTTGTTTGTTTTTTTTTTCTATTTATTACACCTGCTTATTGGGTGGATGGTGTCAAAAACTTTCTCCACAGTTTAGAGAAGATGACAACTTTTTTAAAATAGGTTTGAACTTCTAATCTTATCTGGAGTGTTAGTTCCTGAAATGCAACTCAGGATAAAAGGGCTTGAGAAGACAGAAGCCTCATTTTCACATGTTCAGTTCAGAATCTCTCCCTTTCTAGAGCATTTAGGAATTGGTCATCATTCTTCTACCAAATTCTGAGCATACCATTTCCAAACCAGAATAAGTTATAATGCAGTATTGGTAGTTTTACCTGAATTATAAAAATTAACGTCTGTATCTTTTCAAATCAGAACTCAGACCCAACACTTTATCTTTTTCTATAACAGGGAATTGGAGGAAATTTTGTGAACTTGTAGTTTTATATTTTCTACCACTCACAGTAACGTTCATTAGTTTTTGAAAAATCAAAGCTTCTAACACTCATCTACTTGAAAAAATAAAACAAAAACAAGCAAGCAAATGAATAATATACAGTTGCACTAAAATTGTAATGGCCATCTAGCATAAAGATATTTCTCAGTGTTCAGCATGAGAGGTCACTTTAATTGAGACTATCAGTGCTTAGGAGAAAAGGAGATAAACAAAGCATGATCTGCTATTGGATAAAAGGCAGAATTTCTACATTTGATCCTTATTATTCGTGGATTCCATATTTGACAATTTACACCTACTTGCTGAAATTTATTGGTAACCCAAAATCAATAATTGTAGTGTTTTCACTGCAATATACAGACATGCACAGGGCAGTGAAAATTTTGAGTCACCCTATGCACACATTCCCAGCCGAGGTCAAACAAGGCAGCGCTCTGCTCTGCCTTCTTGTTTCAACTCTCATACTGTGAACAAGTGTCTTCTTCACATTCTACTTTTGTGTTTTTTGTTGCTAATTTTGCTCTTTAAAATGGCCCAAGCATAGCGCTGAAGTGCTGTCTACCTGTTCCTATGCACAAGAAGGCTGTGATGTGCCTTATGCAGAAAATGTAAGTTAGATAAATCTCATTCAGGCATGAGTTATAGTATTGTTAGCCCTGAGGTCAATGTTAATGAATCAACAATATATATTAAATAAGATATCTTTAAACAGAAACACACATGAAGCAAGGCTATGTATTGATCAATTGATGAAAATGTGACCAGAGGCTCACAGGAACCTGACCCTGTATTTCCCCTAGGAGCAAAGGTCCAGTGTTCCCTAATTCAGTGTTCTCGGCAATTTATAAAGCATAACTACCTCAAATAAAAAGAATCAACTGCATTTGGATTTCCTTTCTATTCAAGTCTTAGATTTGGGGCTTATGTACTGTTAGTCCAGAAGAGTCTCTGGCTGTTAAAATTACAACTGTGTTTTATAATTACAACGATTATTCTCAAAGTGCTAACAAGAATTTCTTCCAGTCCTTCCAAGAGAATTACAATTCTCTATTTTATTAATACTGTACCATGTTCAAAAAAGAACCATACTGAAGGCTGAACACCCAGCACAGATGATATAGGAAGGGGTCGGAGATAAGAAGGGAATGAAGAAATGGATGGCAGCCAGGGAAGTATTAGTAAGTGTTTTCCCATCCCAACCACTACTGAGACCTTTTGCTCACCCTGGCCAAAAAGTTTATACCACTAGGGAAGGCTTCCTTTCAGGAAAGGGCATGAAGGGTGGGGTTATGTGGATGAGATGTTGATCCAGCCTTTTCCTATAGGGAAAGTATAGCCAAGAGGATGGAGTTGTCAATGAATAAATAATACTAATGATATATAAGTTGGGGGTCACCTGTTAAAATCAACCGTAGCATAAGGTTATGCTTGTAGGTGGATGTTAACAGGAATTTGTACATGAGCTGTTATTACACAATATCCAAAAAGGGGGAAACCTCTGGCAATCTTTATAAAGTTTTTCTAAGAAAAAAAGCCATTTGCAACTTCAGTGACTGCTGTATCCACAGAATTCACTTTCATTCAATGGGAGAACAATCTTTGATTTCCAACCCCACTCCCAAAATACCTGATTTTAATAGCAAAGGAGATCAAGGTGGGTTTTTCTTGTTGTCTGTAAGAAATAAGAAAAGTTACTTATTTTGGCTTCTGTGAAACCAAGGAAATGTCACATTTTCTTCATTGTAATGCACATGTGACGTTATTTCCCTCAAACCGGATTCTAATTTTCTGTAATTCAGTAGGACAGCTCACAGAACTTTCTAGCCCACAGTTCTAAAGTGCTGTGGAGAAAATTAAATCATTGCAAAAGATGGGAAGTGGATGAATTGTGATGCTTATAAAAACGTGTGATGATTCACAGATAAGTTTCATCCACAGTGTGAGCCTTTGGGAATACTAAGGAAGGTGATTCGGCCTCAACGTTTTTAAAATTATTTTCTACTTTTGTGCTCTACTTGTTAAAAAAAAAAGTTGTATAGCATCAGATCAACAGACAATTATGAGAATTATGATCAACTGAGAATAATGTTCTACTCACATCTAAGTAAAATGTATACTGAAAAAAATCTGAGGTACACATCAATGTGATAGCCACTACCAGTGTATTTTGTAAGATTCAATCATGAAATCTTGCAACCATTACACACTGTCTTGCCCAACCATTAAATACCAAGAATTCTTCCTGTTTCCAAATTTTAGTCTAACCAAAAGAACATGTACTTTCCCTTTAAGCATTCAATCCTACTCAGTGTTATTAGGACACTCAGGAATTCTTTTGTAGAATATCAAAGATTTGTCATAACTGGAGAAATCACCTACTGTGTTAACCTTGACTTTGGGGAAAAGGGTTTTCACTTTTTTAATGTCCCTTTCCCTACTCCTCCTCCTCTCCCCCTCTCACCCCAGCCAGAATGACTAAGGGTACCTTGCATCATATATGCATTTGATCCGTATTAAATAATAATAGTGGTAACAAGGCACAGAAATTGGGGTCAGAGATGGAGTTATCAGATTCTTCCACTAGGGTGTGGAGAAAATCATAAAATCCCTTTGCTTTGGTTTCCTCATTTATGAAACAGAGGTGAAAATGCTCATCAATTCTCATAAGGCCACGTGGTTTAAATATACAATTGATGGCCAGGCAATTATAACAATTCCAAACAGGAATAGTAAATGATGCTTTAGAAAACCTTGGCTGGTTATTACAGCTTCTGTTTATACATTTGTCTTCTCTAGCAAGGATATGACTCACATTAAGTATGGGGTTTTAATCTAAATTGACATGTTTCTGGTTAAAAAAGAAAAGTCAACCAAATGTTAATTTAGGGCACATTGTATTTATATGGGGGAAAAAGAGTGAGAGAGCATCCTGTCTGGGTCATTTTGTCTCTCCACTGTTGACATCTGTGTCTGGCACCAGGGGAGTAGGAGGGGCCACCGGAGGATTCAGTCATGAACCTGGTGGTGGGGACCTTGATGACCGTTGGTCACACTGCTACAGTACTTTGCACTTGGGGGTATTTGTGAATTTACCACTTCATTTTACTCTGACAACCCCCGGTGTAGCTCATAGAGGTGGATTTAGTTCTCATGTACTCCTGATGAAAGAACCGAAGCTGAGGGAAAGTAAACAACACCCTGGTGGCCCCAGCCAGTCAGCAGCAAAGAGCCTGGGGCCTTTGGGACCCGACCCAGGGATCATCCCACTAAACTAGCCATTTCCTAGGGCAGGCTCCTGTGGATGGGGGTTGTCAAATTTCCTTACCTGGAGATCTGTAATGTCATGTCTGCACCTATGGAATAAAGGAAATCCTTTTGGCTGCTTTTTGGAATATTTATGATGAGGGCATGTGCTTTTTTTGAGTTTGGGTTTGGCTGGTTTGGTCTTTGTGTTTATTGTTTGTTTTCTCAGGAGGTGGTTTAATATGCTTCCCCTCTTGAGGGCTCTAAAATGTTATTTGCTCATCCTTTATTTCTAAATACAATAAAAATATTTTTTTTATTTTAGAAAATACGAAAAGCATAAACATTAAAAGTAAAATAAGAATCACTTACTACCCGGAGAGAACCACTGTTCATACATTGATATACCACCTTTCTGTCTTTGGTAGTTAAAATTATAGGTGTAAATACTTGTATAGTCTACTTTTTTTTTCCCCACATAGCCTTGTATTGTATTTTCAGTGCCATTAAATGTTGATTATAAAACTAATGTTGATGGTCCCACTAACAATACATTTTTGGAGGTACTCCATTTATTTAACCTTTCCCCAACTGTTGGACAGTTGTCTTGTGCCACTAAAAGGAATACTGCACTGTATAAAAGAGCACTGAAGGTTGTGCCTTAGTCCTTGTTTGCATTTCTGATTATGTCCCTAAAATAGATTCCCTAAGAAGAGGTTCAAACATTATGTCTTAAAAAGAGATTCCTAAAAGGAAAGGCACAACCATTTTAAGGCCATTGATACACACTTCCGAATTACTTTTCGGTGTGTGTGAGGGCTCCTCACATGCTGAGAAGAACCCGTGACTTTTCTGCCTGGCAGAACCCTGTCATCCACTCTTAGTGTGTGATCCGGGATCGTGCATTACTTTTTACAATAGCCTGAGCGTCAACAAGAAGGTAATTGGGAATTTGCTTAGATTTTACTTCATGGATTTTAAAGCCATATATACATGTATATACATATATATTTTTTAGGTTATCAGCTCTTTGGTGCTTCCTGCTATGTTAGTCAGTACTCTCCAGAGAAACAAAACCAATAGGATAGAAGGGAGATGATAGATTTGATAGATCGATAGATAGATAGGGATTTATTATAAGGAATTGGCTCACGCAATTATGGAGGCTGACAAATACCAAGATCTGCAGGGTGAGTTGGCAAGCTGGAGACCCAGGAGAGTGAATGGCATAAGCTCCCTTCCAGAGGCTGGCAGGTTTGAGACCTAAGTAGAGCCAGCGTTTTATTTCAAAGCTGAAGGTAGGAAAAAAAACAATATCCCAGCTCAAAGGCAGTTAGGCAGGAGGAATTCCCTCTTGTTTAGGGGAGAATCAACATTTAGTTTTATTCAGATCTTCCACTGGTTGGACAAGGCCCACCCACATTAGGGAAGGCAATCTGCTTTACTGAATCTATCAATTTAAATGTAAACTCATCCAAAAATACCCTCACAGAAACACCCAGAGTACTATTTGACCAAATATCTGGGCACCCTGTGGCCCAGTCAAGTTGACACATAAAATTAACCATCACACTTACACTCTTGTGCCACCTTTGCCTGCCTGTCTACCCAAACCAACAGCTTCAGGGGACTGAAATAACAACATTTTTTTTTCTTTAGGACAGGAGCTTTTTCTGGTGGTTTTGCTACTTCACATCATTCAGAAACAGAATGGGCAGGCTTCCCTTAACTTGCAAACATGGTATGTTGTGACATATAGAAACCTGATGATGTGATGGTTAGATTCCAACATCAGCTCTTAAGAGCCCAGTCACATAATAGTGTTTCTGAATGTGGAAGTAAGGGTACCATTTCAACTCTAACCAGCCATTTTATCCCCACTGGGAAAAATGTACCCTTGAGTCCCAAATCAGGATGCCAGAAACATGCAGCTTGCGCCATGCTTCTGCCTCATACAGCAAATCAGGAACCTGGGCCTGGGTAGACAGGATAAGATCTTTGACCCAAGAGCCTCCTTTTCTATACTTTCAAAATGTCCTGAATTGATAGGAAAATGGGAATTGCTTTACTTCTGAAGTATTATGTATCTTTGTCTACTCATACAGTCATTTATTCATTACATTCATTCATTTTTTACTTCCTTTTTCAACAGTATCCTCCATGCCAACTTAAGAAGCCTACATGCATAGGGACAAGTGAGGAAGGGAATTAGAAATTCTTTGTTTTAGAGATGCTTGCAAGTCATTTCCAAGTTAAGAGTTCAAATTCATGGTCTGCCGGTTACCATTCCTAAATGACCTGTAGATAGGAGTGCCTGGTTTCAAGTTTGGGAATGAACATAAGGATTATTCAAAATTCAAGAAAAAGATTAAAATATAGGTAACTATCAAATAGTAGAGGGGATACTAGACTGCTTAGAAGTTAAGCCAGATAGAGTATACTGTATTTCTAAAGTGGAGGTCTATATCAGCCCTGATTGTGTGACTTGATGACCTGGATGCAGAATTTGATATCAAGACAGTGAATTCATTTATTCATTGAATGAGTCAGCAAGTATTATGCCAGATACTTGTGAAAAAGAAGTGGGTCTTAATACTTTTTTTTTAAACATCTTTATTGGAGTATAATTGCTTTACAATGGTGTGTTAGTTTCTGCTGTATAACAAAGTGAATCAGCTATACATATACATATATCCCCATATCTCCTCCCTCTTGTGTCTCCCTCCCATCCTCCCTATCCCACCCCTCTAGGTGGTCACAAAGCACTGAGCTGATCTCCCTGTGCTATGCGACTGCTTCCCACTAGCTGTCTATTTTACATTTGGTAGTGTATATAAGTCCATGCCACCCTCTCAGTTCATCCCAGCTTACCCTTCCCCCTTCCCCATGCCCTCAAGTCCATTCTCTACGTCTGCATCTTTATTCCCATCCTGCCCCTACGTTCTTCAGAACCTTTTTTTTTTTTAGATTCCATATATATGTGTTAGCATACAGTATTTGTTTTTCTCTTTCTGACTTACTTTACTCTGTATGACAGTCTCTAGGTCCATCCACCTCACCACAAATAACTCAATTTCATTTCTTTTTATGGCTGAGTAATATTCCATTCTATATATGCACATCTTCTTTATCCATTCATCTGTTGAGGAACACTTAGGTTGCTTCCATGTCCTGGCTATTGTAAATAGTGCTGCAATGAACATTGTGGTACATGTCTCTTTTTGAATTATGGTTTTCTCAGGGTATATGCCCAGTAGTGGGATTGCTGGGTCATATAGTAGTTCTATTTTTAGTTTTTTAAGGAACTTCCATACTATTTGCCATAGTGGCTGTATCAATTTATATTCCCACCAGCAGTGCAAGAGGGTTCCCTTTTCTCCACACTGTCTCCAGCATTTATTGTTTGTAGATTTTTTGATGATGGCCATTCTGATAGGTGTGAGGTGATATCTCACTGTAGTTTTGATTTGCATTTCTCTAATGATTAAAGATGTTGAGCATCCTTTCACGTGTTTGTTGGTAATCTGTATATCTTCTTTGGAGATATGTCTATTTAGGTCTTCTGCCCATTTTTGGATTGGGTTGTTTGTTTTTTTCATATTGAGCTGCAATGAGCTGCCTGTATATTTTGGAGATTAATCCTTTGTCAGTTGCTTTGTTTGCAAATATTTTCTCCCATTCTGAGGGTTGTCTTTTCATCTCGTTTATGGTTTCCTTTGCTGTGCAAAAGGTTTTAAGTTTCATTAGGTCCCATTTGTTTATTTTTGTTTTTATTTCCATTTCTCTAGGAGGTGGGTCAAAAAGGATCTTGCTGTGATGTATGTCACAGAGTGTTCTGCCTATGTTTTCCTCTAAGAGTTTTATAGTGTCTGGCCTTACATTTAGGTTTTTAATCCATTTTGAGTTTATTTTTGTGTTAATATTCTTTTTAAAAAGAAAGTAGAGAGGTATAGAAGGTGGAGGGAGGATCTATAAAACATACCTTTTAATGCAGCCTTCCCAATCACTGCATTGCCATTAAAGAAGATTGCTCATGTAAAGAAACCACGTATGTTTTGTACTTTAAAAAATAATGCAGCTTACTGAAGCAGATTGGAGCTTTATTCCTTGAAACTAATAAAAGAGGCTTATGGGAGTTGGAAAAAAATAAAGAAAATGACTTTACAATCATTTGTAGATACACAACTATCTTTAAATGGCCTTTTTACTCTTTTTAATGAAAATATTCAAAAACCTCCACAGTAATGGGTAATTCACCTAGGAACTCATCTTCATTATTTGTGTAATTTTTAATTCCCCCAGCTTTTACTTTCATGTACATCAAAACCACTTAAGGACTCTAAAAAGATACTGAGAAGAATGCCATGTTTAGAGCAGAAAATTTTATTACTGAATTTACCATAGTGATCATCGTTTGTAAATCTAAGAAGAGAGTCCAATTTATGAACAGATGAAGCAGGAGAAATCAGCATGCCTCATTTGCATCCATACACACTGTCATCATGGATTACCTTTGGTTGCATTTTCTCCCCTAGCAGAGAGGACACATATTTTATGTCACCTTGAAAGTAGAACTTGTTAAAAATCATGACGCAGTTTATTCCAGCCTCTTTCAAGTGTGCAGATCCTTATGACCCAGATATCCAAAAAGCTGTAAATTTCTCTGTCCACATATCCCTGTTTTATTAAAAGAACATCCATTTCTCCCTAATGTACCTAGTAAACATCTAAGTGGGCCCTGTGCTGAGTACTGTGTAAACAAGATAAAGAGAGTGCCTGGTTCTAGGAATGTTGGCATCAACAGGTGGAAGTGGAATTACAAACTCAATTTGATTCTCCCTTTATTGTTAGGAAAGTGCAAAGACACATCGTCCCCAGTGCTAAATGCCTCAGAGTAGTTACCTCATTCTGGGGCCAAATGGTACCTAGCTCTTGAGTAAACCCAGGGAGGATAAAGGGAAAGTTCCAAGAGCTATAGTGGACCACCTGGCTCCCCAGAGCCTCATATATGCCCTCTAGACAGAGGGAGCTAATCTTCTATTCTGTATTATATTGATGCTGTGTTTTAAGATAATAGACTCTGCACACTTCACCTTCCAGTAGCACTTAATTTCTTTAGATTCCTGATGTGCCTGGGGATGTGTGTTCAGTCCCACCCAAAAGTTCCCCTGGCAAGTTCTGACCTGTCTGCCCCAGTCCAGGATCACACTATCTAGTGGCAGCACTCATGAGGCCCACCTCTGTCAGTCTCCAGAGCCTTATATAACATTCTAATAATAACGGGAGATACCACTGAGCGGGCCCCCCACTGGGCAGAGCATTTTACATTCCCTGTGGGCTAACTGCACAATAACTCTGTAAGGAAGTCAGCCAACCTTCACTTTTTCACACGTGGGCAACTTGACATGCAGAGAAGCAGCTTATCGAAGATTGAACCCTGGGAGCTGGTGGCAAGAGCCAGTATTCAGAGCCATGTGCCTGATTCCTTCCTAAGCTCATGTTTTCTTTCTGATCCTCCACTGTGCCTCTCAAAGTACTGTGTTGCTTCCCATATTAGTATCAGTATTGTGATAAATGTGATAAACGTCTGTGGCTTGAGCAGAAATATTGCAAACAATAGTTCACCCTAGAGACATCTGAAGTTGCTGTGGCCCTAGCACAGTACTGCAGGTAGCAGTGTTTGCTGTGTGCCAAGCTCTATGCTAGGCACTTTATATACATTATCCCATTGAATCCTCAAATGTGAGATGGGCACCATTTTACCCCACCATTTGAAAAGACAAAACTGACAGATGGAAAATCTGGAACTCAAACCAAAGGTGTCCAGTTCTACAGCTCACGTGCTGAATCACTGCAGAAAATAACCTTCCACAACTTTGTTTTTAAAAAAGAAAATTGGGGGACCTTCAAGATGGCAGAGGAGTAAGACATGGAGATCACCCTCCTTCCCACAAATACATGAAAAATACATCTACATGTGGTACAACTCCTACAGAACACCCACTGAACACTGGCAGAAGACCTCAGACTTCTCAAAAGGCAAGAAACTCCCCCAGGTACCTCAGTAGGGCAAAAGAAAAAAGAAAAAAGAAAAAACAGAGACAAAAGAATAGGGACGGGACCCTATTCTTCCCTCCTTCTGGGAGGGATCTGTGAAAGAGGAAAAGTTTCCACACACTAGGAAGCCCCTTCCCTGGTGGAGACGGGGGTGGTGGGGGGGAAGCTTCAGAGCCACAGAGGAGAACACAGCAACAGGGGTGCAGAGGGCAAAGCAGAGAGATTCCCACACAGAGGATCTGTGCCTTCCAGCACTCACCAGCCCCAGAGGTTTGTCTGCTCACCCGCCAGAGCGGGTGGGGGCTGGGAGATGAGGCTTGGGCTTCGGAGGTCAGATCCCAGGGAGAGGACTGGGGTTGGCTGCATGAACACAGCCTGAAGGGGGCTAATATGCCACAGCTAGCTGGGAGGGAGTCTGGGAAAATGTCTAGAACTGCCTAAGAGGCAAGAGAACATTGTTTCGGGGTGCACGAGGAGAGGGGATTGAGAGCACCACCTAAACAAGCTCCAGAGATGGGCGTGAACTGCAGCTATCAGCGTGGACACCAAAGACGGGCATGAGACGCTAAGGCTGCTGCTGCAGCCACCAAGAAGCCTGTGTGCAAGCACAGGTCACTATCCACACCTCCCCTCCGGGGAGCCTGTGCAGCCTACCACTGCCAGGGTCCCACGATCCAGGGACAACTTCCCCGGGAGAACACACGGTGCACCTCAGGCTGGTGCAACATCACGCTGGCCTCTGCTGCCACAGGCTCGCCCCGCATTCCATACCGCTCCCTCCCCCAGGCCTGAGTGAACCAGAGCCCCCTAATCAGCTGCTCCTTTAACCCGGTCCTGTCTGAGCGAAGAACAGATGCCCTCAGATGACCTACACACAGAGGCGGGGCCAAATCCAAAGGTGAACCCCGGGAGCTGTGCGAACAAAGAAGAGAAAGGGAACTCTCTCCCAGCAGCCTCAGGAGCAATAGATTAAATCTCCACAATCAACTTGATGTACCCTGCATCCGTGGAATACCTGAATAGACAACGAATCATCCCAAAATTGAGGCGATGGACTTTGGGAGCAACTGTAGACTTGGGGTTTGCTTTCTGCGTCTAATTTGTTTCTGGTTTTATGTTTATTTTAGTTTAGTATTTAGACCTTATTATCATTTGTAGATTTGTTTATTGATTTGGTTGCTCTCTTCCTTTTTTTAAAAAAAATATATATGTTTTCCTTTTTCTCTTTTTGTAAGTGTGTCTGTGTATGCTTCTTTGTGTGATTTCGTTTGTATAGCTCTGCTTTTACCATTTGTCCTAGGGTTCTGCCTATCCATTTTTTTTTTCTACAGTTTTTAGCGCTTCTTATCATTGGTGGATTTGTTTTTTGGTTTGGTTGTTCTTTCTTTCCTTTTTTTAACTACATTTTTTAAAATAACTTTACTTTATTTTACTTTACTTTATTCTGTCTTGCTTTCTTTTTTTTTCTCCCTTTTCTTCTGAGCAGAGTGGCTGACAGGGGCTTGGTGCTCCAGCCGGGTCTCAGGCCTGTGCCTCTGAGGTGGGAGAACCGAGTTCAGGACATTGGTCCACCAGAGACCTCCCAGCCCATGTAATATGAAAGGGCGAAAGCTCTCCCAGAGATCTCCATCTCAACCCTAAGACCCAGCTCCACTCAACAACCAGCAAGCTACAGTGCTGGACACCCTATGCCAAACAACTAGCAAGACAGGAACACAACCCCACCCATTAGCAGAGAGGCTGCCTAAAATCATAATAAGTACACAGACACCACAAAACAGACCACTGGACGTGGTCCTGCCCATAACAAAGACAAGATCCAGTCTCATCCACCAGAACACAGGCACCAGTCCCCTCCACCAGGAAGCCTACACAACCCACTGAACCAAACTTAGCCACTGGGGTGTAGACACCAAAAACAATGGGAACAATGAACCTGCAGCCTGCGAAAAGGAGACCCCAAACACAGTAAATTCAGCAAAATGAGAAGACAGAGAAATACACAGCAGATAAAGGAGCAAGGTAAAAACCCACCAGACCAAACAAATGAAGAGGAACTAGGCAGCCTACCTGAAAAAGAATTCAGGGTAATGATAGTAAAGATGATCCAAAATCCTGGAAATAGAAGGGAGAAAATGAAAGAAACGTGTAACAAAGACCTAGAAGAATGAAAGAGCAAACAAACAATGATGAACAACACAATAAATGAAATTAAAAATTCTCTGGAAGGAATCAATAGCAGAATAACTGAGGCAGAAAAACGGATAAGGGACCTGGAAGATAAAATATTGGAAATAACTACTACAAAGCAGAAGAAAGAAAAAGAATGAAAAGAATTGAGGACAGTCTCAGAGACCTCTGGGACAACATTAAACGCACCAGCATCCAAATTATAGGGGTCCTAGAAGAAGAAGAGAAAAAAAAAGGGACTGAGAAAATATTTGAAGAGATTATAGTTGAAAACTTCCCTCATATAGGAAAGAAAATAGTCAAGTCCAGGAAGCACAGAGAGTCCCATACAGGATAAAATCCAAGGAGAAACATGCCAAGACACATATTAATCAAACTATCAAAAATTAAATACAAAGGAAAAATATTAAAAGCACCGAGGGAAAAGCAACAAATAACATTCAAGGGAATCCCCATAAGGTTAACAGCTGATCTTTCAGCAGAAACTCTGTAACCCAAAAGGGAGTGGAGGACATATTTAAAGTGATGAAAGGGAAAAACCTACAACCAAGATTACTCTACCCAGCAAGGATCTCATTCAGATTCAAAGAGAAATGAAAACCTTTACAGACAAGCAAAAGCTAAGAGAATTCAGCACCACAAAACCAGCTTTACAACAAATGCTAAAGGAACTTCTCTAGGTAGGAAACACAGAGAAGGAAAAGACCTACAATAACAAACCCAAAACAAGAAAATAGGAACATACATATTGGTAACTACCTTAGATGGAAATGGATTCAATGCTCCAACCAAAAGACACAGACTAGCTGAATGGATACAAAAACAAGACTCATATAGATGCTGTCTACAAGAGACCCACTTCAGACCTGGGACACATATACACAGAAAGTGAGGAGATGGACAAAGATATCCCATGCATATGGAAATCAAAAGAAAGCTGGTGTAGCAATTCTCATATCAGACAAAATAGACATTAAAACAAAGATTATTACAAGAGATAAAGAAGGACAATACATAATGATCAAGGGATCAATTCAAGAAGAAGATATAACAATTGTTAATATTTATGCACCCACCATAGGAGCACCTCAATACATAAGGCAAATGCTAACAACCATGAAAGGGGAAACTGACAGTAACACAATCAAAGTAGGGGACTTTAACACCACACTTTTACCAATGGACAGATAATCCAAAATGAATATAAATAAGGAAACACAAGCTTTAAATGATACATTAAACAAGATGGATTTAATTGATATTTATAGGACATTCCATCCAAAAACAACAGAAGTGCTCATGGAACATTCTCCAGGATATATTCTCCAGTGCTCTCAAGTGCTCATGGAACATTCTCCAGGATATATAATATCTTGGGTCAAATCAAGCCTTTTTAAATTTAAGAAAATTGAAATTGTATCAAGTATCTTTTCTGACCACAACGCTATGAGACCATATATCAGTTACAGGAAAAAATCTGTAAAAAATACAAACACATGGAGGCTAAACAATATACTACTAAATAACCAAGAGATCACTGAAGAAATCAAACAGGAAATCAAAAAACACCTAGAAACAAATGACAATGAAAATACAACCACCCAATACCTATGGGATGCAGCAAAAGCAGTTCTAAGAGGGAAGGTTATAGCAATACAATCCTACCTCAAGAAACAAGAAACATCTCAAATAAACAACCTAACCTTACACCTAAAGCAATTAGAGAAAGAAGAACAAAAAACCCCAAAGTTAGCAGAAGGAAAGAAATCATAAAGATCAGATCAGAAATAAATGAAAAAGAAATGAAGGACACAATAGCAAAGATCAATAAAACTAAAAGCTGGTTCTTTGAGAAGATAAACAAAATTGATAAACCATTTGCCACACTCATCAAGAAAAAAAGGGGGAAGACTCAAATCAATAGAATTAGAAATGAAAAAGGAGAATTAACAACTGACACTGCAGAAACACAAAGGATCATGATAGATTACTACAAGCAACTATATGCCAATAAAATGGACAACCTGGAAGAAATGGACAAATTCTTAGAAACGCACAAACTTCCGAGACTGAACCAGGAAGAAATAGAAGATGTAAAGAGACCAATCACAGGCACTGAAATTGAGACTGTGATTAAAAATCTTCCAACAAACAGAAGCCCAGGACCAGATGGTTCACAAGCGAATTCTATCAAATATTTAGAGAAGAGCTAACACCTATCCATCTCAAACTCTTCCAAAATATAGCAGAGGGAGGCACACTCCCAAACTCATTCTATGAGACCACCATCACCCTGATATGAAAACCAGACAAAGATGTCACAAAGAAAGAAAACTACAGGCCAATACCACTGATGAACATAGATGCGAAAATCCTCAACAAAATACTAGCAAACAGAATCTAATAGCACATTAAAGGGATTACGCACCATGATCAAGTGGGATTTATCCCAGGATTGCAAGGATTCTTCAATATACGCACATCAGTCAATGTGATATACCATATTAACAAATTGAAGGAGACAAACCATATAATCATCTCAATAGATGCAGAGAAAGCTTTGGACAACATTCAACATCCATTTATGATAAAAAACCCTTCAGAAATTGGGCATAGAGGGAACCTACCTCAACATAATAAAGGCCATATATGAGAAACCCACAGCCAGCATCATTCTCAGTGGTGGAAAACTGAAACCATTTCCACTAAGATTAGGAGCAAGACAAGGTTGCCCACTCTCACCACTAGTATTCAACATAGTTTTGGAAGTTTTACCCACAGCAATCAGAGAAGAAAAAGAAATAAAAGGAATCCAAATCAGAAAAGAAGAAGGAAAACTGTCACTGTTTGCAGATGACATGATACTATACATAGAGAAGAATCCTAAAGACGCTACCAGAAGACTACTAGAGCTAATCAATGAATTTGGTAAAGTAGCAGGAAACAAAATTGATGCACAGAAATCTCTTGCATTCCTGTACACTACTGATGAAAAATCTGAAATAGAAATTAAAGAAACACTCCCATTTACCATTGCAACAAAAAGAATAAAATACCCAGGAATAAACCTACCTAAGGAGACAAAAGACCTGCATGCAGAAAACTGCAAGACACTGATGAAAGAAATTAAAGATTATAGAAACAGATGGAGAAATATACTGTGTTCTTGGATTAGAAGAATCAACATTGTGAAAATGACTCTACTACCCAAAGCAATCTATAGATTCAATGCAATCCCTATCAAACTACAACTGGCATTTTTCACAGAACTACAACAAATATTTCACAATTTGTATGGAAACACAAAAGACCCCGAATAGCAAAACCAATCTTGAGATAGGAAAATGGAGCTGGAGGAATCGGGCTCCCAGACTTCAGACTATACTACAAAGCTATAGTAATCAAGACAGTATGGTACTGGCACAAAATCAGAAATATAGATCAATGGAACAGGATAGAAAGCCCAGAGATAAACCCACACACATATAGTCATCTTATCTTTGATAAAAGAGGCAAGAATATACAATGGAGAAAAGACAGCCTCTTCAATAAATGGTGCTGGGAAAACTGGACAGCTACATGTAAAAGAATGATATTAGAACACTCCTTAACACCATACACAAAAAATAAACTCAAAATGGATTAAAGACCTAAATGTAAGGCCAGACACTATAAAACTCTTAGAGGAAAACATAGGCAGAACACTCTATGACATAAATCACAGCAAGACCCTTTTTGACCCACCTCCTAGAGAAATGGAAATAAAAACAAAAATAAACAAATGGGACCTAATGAAATTTAAAAGCTTTTGCAAAGCAAAGGAAACCATAACCAAGACGAAAAGACAACCCTCAGAATGGGAGAACATATTTGCAAATGAAGAAACTGACAAAGGATTAATCTCCAAAATTTACAAGCAGCTCATGCAGCGCAATATCAAAAACAAACAACCCAATCCAAAAATGGGCAGAAAACCTAAATAGACATTTCTCCAAAGAAGATATACAGATTGCCAACAAACACATGAAAGGATGCTCAACATCACTAATCATTAGAGAAATGCAAATCAAAATTACAATGAGGTGTCACCTCACACCCGTCAGAATGGGCATCATCAAAAAATCTACAAACAATAAATGCTGGAGACAGTGTGGAGAAAAGGGAACCCTCTTGCACTGTTGGTGGGAACATAAATTGATACAGCCACTATGGCGAATAGTATGGAGGTTCCTTAAAAAACTAAAAATAGAACTACCATATGACCCAGCAATCCGACTACTGGGCATATACCCTGAGAAAACCATAATTCAAAAAGAGTCATGTACCACAATGTTCATTGCAGCACTATTTACAATAGCCAGGACATGGAAGCAACCTAAGTGTCCATCAACAGATGAATGGATAAAGAAGATGTGCATATATAGAATGGAATATTACTCAGCCATAAAAAGAAATGAAATTGAGTTATTTGCAGTGAGGTGGATGGACCTAGAGACTGTCATACAGAGTGAAGTAAGTCAGAAAGAGAAAAAGGAATGGTAACACATATATACGGAATCTAAAAAAAAAATGGTTCTGAAGAACGTAGGGGCAGGACAGGAATAAAGATGCAGACATAGAGAATGGACTTAAGGACACGGGGAGGGGGAAGTGTAAGCTGGGACGAAATGAGAGAGTAACATTGACATATGTACACTGCCAAATGTAAAATAAAGCTAGTGCTAAGCAGGTGCATAGCACAGGGAGATCAGCTCGGTGCTTTGTGTCCCCCTAGAGGGGTGGGATAGGGAGGGTGGGAGGGAGACACAAGTCGGAGGGGATATGGGGATATATGTATACATATAGCTTATTCACTTTGTTATAAAGCAGAAACTAACACACCATTGTAAAGCAATTATACTACAGTAAAGATGTTAAAAAAATTTTTTAATTAAAAAATAAAATTGTAACACTTTTTACTGGTGAGGCTAGTGATTTCTGGCTTCTATCCTATTCAAGTTGACTGCTGCCACTGAATACAATGGCACCTATTTTCCTCCCACTGTGCACATATTAGAACTTTACAGTAGGGATTATACTTGAATAGTCTCTAGGCTCCATGGCTCAGTACAGAATGGTAAGATTTTATGGTGAATTGTCATCATAAGCATGGCATTCTATTATAATCATTAATTGAATAAATTAAAGTTTTATTTGTTTGAAAAAAAGATGGCGTTATACGGGGCACGTGTGTGTGTGTGTGTGTGTGTGTGTGTGTGTGTGTGTGTGTGTGTAGGATATGCTTTTACTTGCATTAGCCAAGAAGTCAGAACCTGAACATATGACTGGAGATTCAAATATCTGAGTAACAATATTACTTTCTGACAGAGAACTATTTACTAGAAGATTCTCAGTAGGAATTGAATTGCTTTTATTAGTTTATTTAAAGTGTGCATTTCCCTTTTTACCTCTGTTTCAAAAGGGAGTATTTACGCTATTTCAGAATGTGTGAACATCCTCCATTTATAGAGCCATGGAAGATGTTTTCTGCCAGTTCCCTGGCTCAGCAGCTCTCAGTGAGTTCCAGTTAAGCCAGAAAAAAACTGCTGCCATCCTGCTCATCATCTCTGGCGAGCATTTCCTAACCCATCCCCCTCCTGCGCAGAGCAGCGGATCCCCACGCTGGTGTCTGCAGGGCCATTTAGGAATCTCCTCTGATCCCATCCCTCTGTTATTCCTCTTCTCACTGCTTTGCTATGCTTTACTCAGTTTCCAACTTAATAGAAATGCAGATGGGCACATGAGCGTCTAGGTTTACCAAAATACACATTTTTCATGAGTGCTTCCCTCTTGGAATGTGTGGACAAAGTCAGCATATTATCTTCCCATTATCACTCTGTTTTTTTTGTTTTTTTTTTTTTTTTTTGCGGTATGCGGGCCTCTCACTGTTGTGGCCTCTCCCGTTGCGGAGCACAGGCTCCGGATGCGCAGGCCCAGCGGCCATGGCTCACGGGCCCAGCCGCTCCGCGGCATATGGGATCCTCCCAGACCGGGGCACGAACCCGTATCCCCTGCATCGGCAGGCGGACTCTCAACCACTGCGCCACCAGGGAGGCCCTATCACTCTGTTTTAATGTCTAACTGACAGATGCCTGTCAGTAAAACAAGGCAATAATGGGCAGAAAATATCTCTGCTCTTAGAGAGCAAAAAAGAAAGACCCTGGATTCCTGTAGTCACAGAGACACTTGTCAGCCCTTGTTAAGGAAGACTTATAAATGCCTCTGTGGCGAATACCTCTGAATGGCCTGAATGTTTTCACCCTTATTAGTGAGAAGGTGAAAAGGGAGCTGTTTCTCATACATGTGCAGGTTTCACCCACATGCAGTTTCTTTCTTCCCCTAGTGGAAGCTTGCCCATCGTGTTAATGTGCCACCATTGCAGCCTGGAGCTGGGTGTGGCCATGCCAGATGGCACCTGCAGGCTTCATTGGACAGGAGTGGTTTCCTGACGGGTCACAGACGAAGCCCAAAAATCTAATACAGACTTGATGACCTTAGCTAGTCAGTCTGAAGTGGTGTAGTTCTGCTGACTGGCTTCTACACTGGCAGCACCTTCAGATATATTCAGTGAATGATAAGACAGTGGAAATCCACAGGAGCAAGTGACACCAAGTCAGCTGTGCCGCAGTAAGCCGAAGAGGGTAGATTTTCAGATTGTTCTTGTTTTCCTAAGGGATCAGTAAATGCAGAAGACCTCTGTCTTCAGGGAGTGTTCAGCCTAGGGAAAGACTCTATCAACCCTAAAGACAAGAGTCATATACCAAAGTAGGCAAGGGAAACAGTGCCTGGCCTTCCAGTGAGAAGAGAGATACACAATGGCAGGGACTTGGGCTCAGACATATTTTGTGTCCTTTTTCACTACAAATCCAATTCTCTATACTCAAGCAGAAGGGTTAGTTATTGGGTGGTGATCTGATTTTTTTTTTAATTTCAATAAGGACAGATGGACCTTTAAGAATAACATAGAAAGCAACAAAAACAACTCAGTTACTGTAGGATGTACCTAAAGCATCAATTCCTTACTCTGAAAATTGGCAGTCAAAGGAAAGAATGAAGCAGTTATTATGCCTTCTCTGTGCAAATTGTATTTCAGAATGACCAGATTGCAAGTGTTGATGAAGGAAAATTCTTTTTCACATGAGAACTCTAGCCACTAAACATGGAAGGGAAGTTAGAATTGGAAAAGCATAATTCTGTAGCCCCCAAATGAAATCATTGATTCAAGCACCTGTCATAAATGGGATGCAATCATTAGACCATTAGGTATGTTATGGGGAACTCCACAATGGGGGAATCAGGCTGCCCTCACTTGAACCCACTAAAAGTGGTTCATTGTTATCTTAGGAGCCTCCCTGCTATGATGCAATAAGTAAGCACACAACATGAGCTATTGTTGCAGAAGAGTTGAACTTGAACTTAAACCAATTGGTAAGGTTCCAGAAAATACAGGGGATAGAAGAACAAGTTAAATGATGCTACAAGACAAATTAAGAACGTAGCTATTGGGATGGGGCTTAAGAGGAGCCCTGTGAGAGTTTCTTTAGCAAGACATTGGCAAGGGGGGAAAAGGGAGGTGGCTGTGTGCAAGTGAGAGGGACTTAGATGTATCCAAATGTTACACCTCGTCTGGATCACTTAAACAAAGCAACCATAAACGATTTTTCAAGACAGTTGGAGAAATTTGAATACAGTTTGGGTAACAGATGATACCAAGGAATTATTAAGTTTGTTAGGTATGATAATGGTTTTGTGGTTCTATAAGAAATGTTCATATTTTTAGAAATTCATACTTAAGTATGTAGGGGTAAAATGACAATTTCTGAGACTTGCATAAAAATCTTAATAGGGTGGAAGGAAGGAAGCAAGGGTGAAACAAGTGTAGCAAAATCTTAATTGCTAGATTGGGATGATGAAGAATATGTGGGGTTACTGTAGTTTTCTCCCTATTTGTTTGAAATTTTTCTTGATAAAAATATTTTTTTAAAAAGAGTAACAGCTCTCTCAGAAGGTGGTGGGGAATCCACTGGAGATGTGATTAGAAAAAGGTCATTATCTGATGATCAAAAATTTTGTTTTTTTCTTTTTTTTGAAGATACCCTTTATTTAAAAAAAAGAAAACTAGTTTTCTAAGATTTTGGGGGTAGGCACTGGAAACCAATTTCATTGCTTCATGTCAAGCAATTGGAGGAGAATTTGGGAGACAAATAGTCTCCAATGTGAAAGTGAATGCTGATCTTAGCTGGAATAACTTGCTTTCTTCAGCATCTGCAGTGGCTGGTCTTCAGGGACTTATCTGGCTACATGTGTTTTTCACATTTATTAGTGAAATTGGAGACTCAAGAGTAAAACACAGTCCTCGGGAACACTGTGTTAATTTGTGACACACTAGAGATTTTTTAGCCCATAAAGTAAATGAACGAGCTCCGTAGGGGTATAACTGTTATTTTCACCCTCGAAGGCAGTAAAGACCCACTGTATTTATTAAGTAATTAGAGAATAGAAAATGGATAGTGCTATGAAAATAGAAAAATAGACTCTCACTATTGCTATTAATAGTGTAATTTTTTTGTCTGTCCTGAAGGAAAACTACCATCAGATGAAAATTTTAAAGTAAAGGTAGACCTCTGGTTTAATATTTGGTTGTTTGGTCTTGGATAATAAGTTAATTCAGTGTCCATGTAGGTTGTTTTTGTTTCTGTCAAACAAGAGGGGTCACTTTAAGGAACCTCACTCATTATTTTTGCAAGGACGAATATACAAAGAAATGAACAGACCAGATATTTGATTTAGGACCTTCCTCCTGAGTGGTTGAGTGGCCTAAGGGAAGACAGCCCTCCACATAAGCTGACGCCCTGGAGCATTTCTAGCAGACTTTAAACACTCGGCTCCCGTGGAGGCTTGGGAAGAGAGTGGGCTGGTTCTCACACTAAAAAATGCCAGATGAAGCTGACACTCCAATGGGTGTGGGCTGTGTAAGATGCAGGGCCAATGCAACCACCAATGTCAAGATGCAGGTCAAGATGGGACAGATGGACAGAGGAGCAACTGCGGGAGGAGGCATGTGCTCTGCTTAGAAAACAGAAGGCCTAAGAGGCCCCTTTGAAGGGGTTTGGAAGTGCGTTGCATTGAGGTAAATAGGAAGTATCAATACGAATGAGGCCCTATTTGCCACCAATTTCACGGTCCACAAGAATCCAGAGGATACAACTGTCAAGAAATTAAGTGATAAAGTGATCTCAGATAACTTGGTCCTTGGCTAAGTATTAGCTTTTTCTTGTGCTTGTTTATATCTTGATGGTTTAAAAGACTGGACACATTCTAGGGAACCAATAAAAAGAAACTGTGGTTTTTGTGTGCATGTGTGAGTGTGTGGGTAGTGGAGGGAAAGGGGAGCAGTGTCCAAGAGCTGAGAAGAGTAATTCCAGGGAGCATTTCTGTGTTTGTTACCTATGTTATACAAGACTGTCAAAACAGAACTGTCAGCAGTTCTGCCCCCATAAGACGTTCGCTTGGGAAGATGGTAGGGTAGTAAGAATGACTACAGAGAGGTGGGCTAGGCAAGGGGATTAGAGGTAGGGTCTGGAAGGGACCTCTCTTCCCCACCCTGGTCCTCGGCTGATACGAGCTGACCCTGCTGCACTGCAATCTTAAGCACTGCCGGTTACCAAGTGACCACCACAGGCCAGGCACATACCTACCCCAGGTCCAGTGTGTCAGGGAGGAAACTGAGGCTTAGTGCCAAGTAAATTCTGAGTAGCAGTTCAAAGCCAGGCCTCCTTGATCCAAAACTAGGGCCCTGTCCCCTCCCCCACAAAGGCTCCCAGAGGTTCCCCTGAATCCAAAGCCAAGTACGTACAAAGGCAACACAGAAACACCCGGAGACTCTGACCACATAGGAAAGAACAAGTGGCGTTTGGGGGACTTTCAGTAATATGAAGCATATGATAGGGACCTCACCCATAATGCCAAAGACAGCTAAAGAGCAAAATCCAGAGTTTTGGTCTTTGCTCTGCACTTGCCTTACTATTTCTTGGCGAGCTGAGTAACTTCGGATATCCTCATGTGTAAATGGAGGTCCACCAGCCAAACGTCTCCTGGGGCTCCAGCAAACACTGCAGGGAGACCTGGGCCCCCGAGCCTGGCAGAATGCAGAGCTTGCACCCTACCCCGTGAGAGAGCAAGACTGCAACCTCCCCATGGTCTTGGTGAAATGCAGCTAGGGAAAGCCCCATGGAACCCTGGGGCTTAAAATAAGCCACAGCTGGCTTTATTCCAGGCTCTGGGAGGCTGGGGTCAAGATGGAGCACATCTTTGTAGCTAGTACGGAGTTGTTTGTATGGAGGAGGGTGAGATACGACTTGGAATGAACCCCAAATCAACTTCCTTTAATGGCGGGCATTCACTTGGAGGCTGGTGGAAGATGTGTATGAAGCTATCCACAAATCCAGAACTTGTAGTCCTTAGAGCGTGTTCAGCCCTCATTTGTAGCCAAAATATTTTCCTTCCATATCATCAGATATCCTGGTCAGTGTGCCGTACCCTCCATACCTTCCTTATGCTGAACAGGTAGCCATTTGGCACTGGGCACCCTGAATATCATTTGAAGCATACACTTTTCTCATCTT
Source organism: Mesoplodon mirus (assembly GCF_964341445.2). Lineage (NCBI taxonomy): Eukaryota > Metazoa > Chordata > Mammalia > Artiodactyla > Ziphiidae > Mesoplodon > Mesoplodon mirus. The sequence continues at coordinate 79,221,464 of NC_138980.1, forward strand.
TGAGTAATGTCCCGTGAACATCTCATTCTGCTTTGCCTGCTCCCCTCTATTTTTTAAACTTGACGTTTAAACTTTTCTGATGTGCCCTGATTGTTCCCGAGCCCCTGGAACTCAACCGGGCAGCTCTGTTTCCCCGTGGCTCCCCTAGCTCAGCAGGGCTCCTTGTGCAGGACCAGTTGTTATTTACAAGTGTGATTCAGCTGTCGCTGTGTCTCTGAACACACAGGGTTGTTGTGGGATTTTAATTGCCATTTTCCTTTATATAATTAAAATGAAGTGAAAAAAATGGGATAGCCTCCAAAATCTGAATTAATTTCATGAGTACTTCTTGAGGGGAAAAAATATGTATAAATATTATAATCATTACTTGATTTGCCTTCAGCAGAACTAGAGGATTTTACCTGGCTGAAAAAAAAATTTAGTAATTTTAAATGGAAGTAAAATTAGCCTGATACTTCTTGTGGCTGAGAATCAGAATTAATAACGTGGATGGGAAATGATAAATAACTCTGGATATAAGTTTCAAAAAGAACATTGGGAACAAGCTGTAACTCTCTCTGGATCCAACTTGCCTTATGCTGGTCTGGGTTTTTTTCTTCCCATGGTTCATCGTTGGTGTTTACACGTTTCTCAATAAAATGCCATAACCCCCAAATCAAAAATTCCTTCATGCTCGGAAACAGGCGTTTCACCTGCTTACTCTGCTCTGTAAGCGTGACAATGAGCACGTAGCAGGGAAGAATGAAACGACAAAAAGAGAAGTCGGTTTTTTGTTTGTTTGTTTTTTTAATTCACTGGGCTCCCAGTGTTTCACTCTGCAGACTCATCAAGCACCTGATGGACATGTTTATAAAGACTTGGATGGTCACTTTATTTGGAATGACAAACTCTCTGCTCTACATAATGAGGTCAGTGAAGCATCCAGAAAAGAAATGTATAATTTGGTAGCTTGGGTCTGTAGGCACAGCCCTGCTGCGGCTATTTAAGTTTAATGAAGCAGCTATTTTGCCGCTAACACACTCTTAGTGAATAGCCTCCTTGGTGCGTTTTCGAAAACTTAAGTGTTGCTGGTAATCATGTCCCAGCAATCTCCTTGGAGAGCCTTTGTGCCATGTTCTCAGAAGAAATATGCTGCTTTTACATGTTAATGGTTTTGAAATTAGTCATGTGCTCCATTTCCATTGGAAAGGAAGGTCAGTGTGTGATTTCCTGCCTGTCTTCATTTTTTCTGAACATTCAGGATACTCTTAACTCAGTTCATCAGCCATGCAGTGCACTGTCTGTTTATACCATGCCTGAAAAGCCAGGGAAATGTTCTATCAAAGAGCGATCCTATTCTCAGAGACTGTTCTTAGAATTCAAAGTCTAAAAATCCAACTCATAGGGGAAAGTTCCTGGACAGGCCATTATTGCTATTTTTTCCCCTTTCAATCACTGACCGACTTGTAGCATACATTCCTTGGCCTCATTAGAGGAGGCCTTGCTCCCTGAGTATGCAGCTCCTCGAAGGAGACTAAAGGACATTTTTGAGATCCTTTTTGAGGCAGATTTGCTCGTGTAAAACTAAGGGTCAGTTTTCTGAATCCTGGAACAGCATTAATGATGCACAGCTCTGTGGGAGCAGAAAGCCATCTAGCCATTCCATAGTTCTGCACTTTCATTCCCTCAAATTTAGGGCATTGGGTGGTATCCCCTGAATTGGCAAGGGCATGATTGCTAGGGGGAAGGTGCCATGTCCTCATGGCTCTGCAGCCCTGGAGAGGGTCTGGGGAACACTCCATACTGTTTGGTGGCCTGTGCTTTCCCTTGGGAAATGCAAAGCAGGACTTGAAATGGTTAGACCCTGCACCACCAGAAACTTCCTAGGAATACCTAGTAAGTTCTCAAAAAATGCTTGTTTGAATGGATAAGATAATGAACGAATCCTTTGATTTGCTTTGTTGGCCAACTCTGGCTTTGGAGGTCATACAGGGCCCTTCCAGGACATACTGAGCACCTGAGGAGCCTACTTTTTAAAATCTCTGGAATTAGGGCTTCCTTGGTGGCGCAGTGGTTGAGAGTCCGCCTGCCGATGCAGGGGACATGGGTTCGTGCCCCAGTCCATGAAAATCCCACATGCCGCGGAGTAGCTGGGCCCGTGAGCCATGACCACTGAGCCTGCGCGTCCGGAGCCTGTGCTCCTCAATGGGAGAGGCCACAACGGTGAGAGGCCCGCATACCGCAAAATAAAAAAATAAATAAATAAAATAAAATAAAATAAAATCTCTGGAATTAGCATTACGGTTGAATTTAGAGGTCCAGTCTGGCTCTAGACTGCCCCGCGGAGCTTGGGCCTGCCCAGGCAGCCCACACGACCAAATTAGCGCCAGGGCGCACACACCCTTATGCTCTTGTTTTCACCTTTAAATCCTGTGGGTAATTTTTATACCCAAATAGAGATGCCAATGCATCAGGCACCTCCCCAAAATAGCCTTCTTATCCTACATCTGAGAGATTAAAGTTGACTTGGCACTGAAAATACAGTTCTGATAGAAGCAGACTTAAAAAGGCAGCTGGGTGCGGCTTGTGTTTTCTTTTCCAGTGTATTTAGATTAGCTAAGATAATGGTAGCTGCTGGAACAAATAGACACGAATATCAAACATAATAGCAGTTTTTCATCAGGTATCTGTACTAAACATTTTCATGGAAAAGTGCAACCTGTGTTGGGGGACGTGAAGGTGACAGGTCTTGGGAGGGTGAGGAGACACAGGGTGTGAGCAAGACTCCCTTTGTGCTCCCTGTGGGGAGGGATGGAGTGGCACAAGGTCAGGGCTCAAGTGTGATCCAGAGGGAGCAGTGGGTACAAACTGACCAGCCATGGAGGAGAGCAGTTATACAAGACGGAAACGAGATGCAACCCAGGCCAGAAAAAGAGCAGGAAAGGTTAATATAGTAATAAAATACACATGTGCATGGCTCCCTGTGCACGGCTCATTCCAGCTCCCAGAGCACGTTCACATGTCTCATCTTATTTGAGGCCTCACAAACAACCAGATGAGGTGGCTCAGGAAGTATCAATACCCTAATTTCAAATGCAAGTAATCTCAGCAAAGTCGGAGAGACTGAATGGTGTGTGGTGAGCCAGGGTGCAAGCTTGGGTGTCCTGCCTCTAAGAACAGAGCCTTGCCCATAACTCTGTGGTCCTTATGGAGGTTCGGGGGCTGTGAGGCAAGAGGGCTGCACAGGTGAGCAGGGCTCTCTTCCCTGCCGTTCCCGCTCGTCCTCTGGACGCATCCTCGTGATGCCAGCCATGTTCCCATGGAAATCACTTACTGACAGCAGAAACGCAGCCACAATTAGCTGCAGCCTGGTTGGGTCCTTGCTTTTATGAAACTGTACTCTGTTCCTTAAAGGGGTCACAGTTTCACAGACAGGCCTTTTTATCTTCACAATTGTCTAATCAGGCTTTCATTTCTGTAGCCACTCCTTCCTTTTCTATTTGTTTCCCTCTCGTCCACCTATTCCCAGCCCTCCCACTGAGTGCAGCTGAATTTGGCCAATGCCAAATCATGCTTTATTCTCAGCCTGAGGAATTATATAAGGTGTGAAGCCTGGCCAACAAAGAACTCCTCCCATCAGTGTAATTTGAGGTTTCAAGTGTATATGGACACCGCTCCCAGAGAAATCCCAGAGAGCAGCACTCTTGGGTGGACTTCCTAGGAGCGGTATTGATAAGAAAGCGGTCAAATGGCACTTGAAATTTTGCGGAAAGATCAGTGGAAGACAATGCTAGGCTACAAACCCACAGCTCAGCTCTTTCTAGCATCCCCGGCAACAGCCTGCCTGCTGTTTTCCCAGGTGGCTCTGAAAGAGACAGGGAAATGCAGTGGGCCATTTGTCACTGCCTGAGGTGCAACATATGCATGCCAATTGGTGCCCGCAGCCTGCAAGGCCCACTCCTGCCCCACACCTTGATCTCAGCCCGTGGGCTTCTTCTTTTTTTTTTTTTTCCAGTCGCACCACGCAACATGTGGGGATCTTAGTTCCCTGACCAGGGATCAAACCTGTGCCCCCTGCATTGGAAGCACGGAGTCTTAACCACTGGATTGCCAGGGAAGTCCCCCTGGGCTTCTTTTTTTTTTTTTTTTTTTTTTTTTTTGAGGTACGCGGGCCTCTCACTGTTGTGGCCTCTCCCATTGCGGAGCACAGCCTCCGGACGCGCAGGCTCAGCAGCCATGGCTCACGGGCCCAGCCGCTCCGCGGCATGTGGGATCTTCCCGGACCGGGGCACGAACCTGTGTCCCCTGCATTGGCAGGCGGACTCTCAACCACTGCGCCACCAGGGAAGCCCACCCTGGGCTTCTTTTGACTGAGGTTGGGGAGGTGTGCTTCCTTGTCTCCTCCTCCACCTGATTTGATTCCCTCTCTGGGGCTGGAACCAACTCAGTGCTTCCCACCAGGATCGAGGTGCCCATCCCCTGTGTAGTCCCTCCCACCCCACTTTCAATTCAAGACATGGTCTTTGAGGAGTGTGCGGACTCACCCTGGCGTGCAGGACTTTAGTATCTCAGGGTTATTCTGATGTGTGCTGGTCAGTGGATGTGCTGGCGTGTTCTTCAGTGAGTGCTGGACTCGAGTATCATTTCAATCCTAAGTTGGGTTCAGGGTTCTGCAGAGATGGCACGAGGGAAACAGCCAGGGCTTGCTTGCAGAAGAAGGCAAGGTAGAGGAGCCTTTTATTTCTTTATGCCCAACGCACTCTCTGTGAATGGAATAAACTGATCAGATGGTGGGTAATATCCCTTTCACCCTTGAGAAGACAAGTGAAATGAAGAATATCATCCAGAAGTGAAACTACAGTTTTAAGGAAACTCTACTTCCAGAACTGTTTGAAGGGCATTTTATTGCAGATTTAGGTCAGACATTTAGAACTACTTCCTTTGGTGAGGACTTAATCTAGTCTAGTTATAAGTGAATGAACTTGGGAACCTTGTGTGTCTGAGTGGCATTCCCCTCACTAAGGGCAGCCTCACCGTTGACCAGCCTGGCCTCCTTTTCTCACTCTGCATCCCTTCTTTGCCTCCTTCCAGCTCCGTGGAGTGGAGGGAGAGAATGCTTGGCCCTCTGAGCTGGAGTTAATGCAAAACCCGAAAATAGACTCTCAGACTGCACCCGGACATAATGATTCCGTGTGGCAAGAAGGTCACTGTGTCTGCTTTTCCTGCCAACACACCCCTGGCTCTTAATCTGTGGCTGCCTTGTGAAGCAAGAGAGCTGTGCCAGGAAGTTACACTTTGTGACCGTGAGGCATTATGAGAATTTAAAATCATGTCAATGGGGATTTATAAGGGCAGGCCAGGGGACAGGGGTTAGACATAGATTTCGAAGCCGACCTTTGAACATCCTTTTTGTTCTGTGGCCCCAGCTACAAATCGACTCCACCCTGCCAACCCTGCCAAAAATTAAAAAGTTTACTGTGGTTATTCAAGTGGTGGGGTTTTGAGTGATTTTTATTTTCTTTGTGCTGTTCTGTACTTTCTGTAACGTATATTCTTGTTTTTGCAATGCGGAGAAAAAAAAAAGCAACAAATCCTAGTTAACAAGGAAAAGTATACTAGCTAATCGTCTCATTGTGTTTCTTGAATGCTTGGTACCTGGGGGTTGAGAAGCCCACCGGAGTCGTGACAGTGACATGGAAGGGGCAGCCCTGCCTCTGCCCCACATCAGGCCTAAGACCAGGGCTGGTGTCCACAGCCCTCGCCCCATTGCCAGGTTCCAAAGGGCTCCTGGAAGAGGCCAGACCGAAGACCCTGAGAGGACTAGAGGCAGCCTAGGAGAACAGGAAAGGGAGCCAGCCAGACACCTCGGCAGGAAGAAGGGGATTCCGTTCCCATCCAATGGTCAGGCCTGTGGGATATGTGCTTGTCAGCAGGGACAGTGTCAGCTCAAGTTCATCTGGAAACACTGCGTTCTCCTCCTGAGAACATCCAGTTGATGCACATTGTTCTGGAAGTTGGGCAGATCCTATTTTCCAAACCTGTAAGAGTCGAGTAAAATGTAACAAATATCTGGGAGAAAATAACCCTTTGAGGAATTCCAAACATGCTCTTAGGGTTGGGAAGCAAACTTATTTAGACTTGGGGCCTTGACCACTCAGACTGGTTATTGACAGGAACTCAGTCTATCCATCAAGCCTACCACTGTCCACTGAGTCCAGGCTGTCCCAGGCTCAGGAGCTCGAGGTGAGCAGACTGGGCAGAGATGGTCCGTACAGACCATGAAACTGTGTCCTCTCACCTTTAGACGTAAAGAATTCCTCCTGGGCTTCCCTGGTGGCGCAGTGATTGAGAGTCCGCCTGCCGATGCAGGGGACACGGGTTCGTGCCCCGGTCCGGGAGGATCCCACATGCCACGGAGCGGCTGGGCCCGTGAGCCATGGCCGCTGAGCCTGTGCGTCTGGAGCCTTGCTCTGCAACGGGAGAGGCCACAACAGTGAGAGGCCCGCGTACCGCAAAAAAAAAAAAAAGAATTCCTCCTGCAAGTTTCTCTTAAGTCCTCTATTTCTTATACATCACATGCAGCTCTATTATTGGATGCAGCGGTGTTCCTTACTCCACTGGATCTGAATGCTTTGAACTTGAGGTCAAGTTCAAGCCCACAGCACACAGATTGGGAACAGAATTTCTTGCACTCTATGTGGTAGACTATGTGTCAGTGAGGTAAGGCCCTATTAAGAATGGATTATTCTTAATAAGTGGTAGAGATCTCATTCATCAGTTTCTTGCATTTGCCTATGTGTTCCCCTATGATAAGGCAGTGTCCCTGGATTTTAAGTGGTACACAAATAACCAAAAACTTAGTACTAATGTATTTATTGTAATATCCTTTACAAATATATATAACAAGCTCATCAAACTTATCATTTCATGAATAACTTTAAGACAAGGCTAAAATAGGTTAACTTTTTAAAGGAAAGTAATTTTCAAGACACATTGAGCAGATAATTGTGTTATGGAACACAGATATGGGAAAAGTCAGAAAGGTGGTGCTTTTTTTTTTTTTTTTAATTTTGGCTGCGCCGGGTCTTAGTTGCAGCATGTGGGATCTAGTTCCCCGACCAGGTATCAAACCCAGGCCCTCTGCGTTGGAAGCGTGGAGTCTTAACCACTGGACCACCAGGGAAGTCCCCGCAAGCGGTTTTAATAATGGTTCTAGTAACTTTGAGAGAGTGTTAACAAAGACTTACTGCTTCTCTGGCCCAGAGTGGGAGAAGTGCTTATCTTCGCTTCAGATCTGGCTGCAGGGCCATCGTGCCCTCCCCTCTCTGATCCTCGATGTTTACGGACACCGACACGCTCGTGGTCCTGTTCATAACCACGTCCACTGTTTCTTGTGGGCTGAGTGTGCGCATGCGTTTTAAATGGTAGCAAGATAATGTACCGCGTCTAGGCCACCCCTGTTATTTCTATTAAATAATGACATGATGATGGTGGCCTGAAATTGTCCATTTTCTATTAACCACCCTGACCAAGTAAACTGTTTTCTGATCTCTCTTAGATGGAAATCCTGTATGAATGTGGAAGCCATTAGCAGAGTAATTGCTGTCCGTTACCATGACAACCAGCCGCTGCAGTCACCTGCCCGAAGTGCTGCCAGATTGCACCAGTTCAGCTGCACCCGTGGTGAAGACCGTGGAGGACTGTGGCAGCCTAGTGAATGGGCAGCCGCAGTATGTCATGCAAGTTTCAGCCAAGGACGGGCAGCTGCTGTCAACAGTAGTGCGGACCCTTGCCACCCAGAGGTAGTACCACAGTTAAAATCAATGAATCGGTAATCGATCCGGAGGGCTGTCAGATGGGAAATGCTAAAGGGAATGTAATTAGTGCTCAGGTCTTTGTGTCAGGTGAGAGGAGGTACTTAGAGAAAAAAAAAAAAAAAACTACACATGTTCTGTCATTGCCATTTCTATAGCAATGGGGTGAAAAGATAAAACTCACGTTGTGGACTTTTCCGCTTAAAGTCACACTTGCAGAGAGCCAGGCAGGGGAGGATCCCACAAGGCACAAGGTTGCTTGCTTAACATTTGTTATGTTGACCTTACTACAGTAATTACATTCTCATTGTCTCCAGGTGCTAACAAAGGTAGCCCTTTGTTAGAATAGAATGAAGGAGGCACCTGGTTTCAGATGACTGAGCCAAAGTGATTGGATATGTGGGCAAAACTTTTGAAGTGACATTCTGATGTGCACTCTAATCAGCATGCCGTGATGGGGGCTGTCCACAGCTACTTCCTGGGGCAGTCTCCTCTGGCACATCCCCACATGGGGGCCTCTTCTGCTGCTTCCTCCTTCACTCTCCCTGCATCCCAGCCACAATCCTTCATACTGCCCCGTGGAGTATTATTGTCTCCCCCAAGTGATAAACCAGAGCCAGAATGAAGGCTCTGAGCAGCCCAGAGACGGCTTATCCAGGCCCAGCACTTTGTCCCTGGAGGTCTCCTCTGGTGCTCTTGCTGCCCACTGGCAGGTTGAGAGCCACAGGCTGCCTGGCCACTAGGTACTCCTTGGCTTCTCCAGTAGTTTCAGAATGGGTAAGTGAGATTGTGACTTACGACTGTAAAATACTGGACTTGCCCATTGATTTCAGTGCTGACACTTCTGGCCCTGAAACTTTGGGTCAGTCACTCAGACCTCAACTGCTTACCTTGGTCTGAGCGATTCAGCCAACCCCTCCGGTGCAGATACAGGCCCACCTACGTGCCCCTGCAGCAGGACTCCTAGTGACACCACAACATTCTCTGTCCCCCCCTCCTAGCCCCGGACGTGGTGGCCACCAGACATGGACTCACACACTGCCACGTGTTGTAAACATTATCCATGTGCCATCTACTTTCAATCTTTGCGGCTATTGCAAAGGGAAGAAATAGGAAAAAAAAAAAAAAAAAAAAAGGTCAATATATATTTTTCCACCTCTGGGAAAACTTGTAACAATCGGTTAGGTAGAACTCAGTATACGATGAGGCAGTGAGCATCACTGCTCTGCTGTGAAGTGAGACAGATAGTGATCTGTCTGCATATGCCCCCATCACCCTGGAGCCATCAGTCACCTCATTTGATCAGGAAGAACAGTCTGCAGAGCTGAAACGACTGAGACCTGTGAGCCAATGTGAGTGTACGTGTGTGTTCTCCTACCACGTAGAAATGTAAACCAGAGCTTTTACAGTTTTACACGCATTTGGCTCAGTGTGAAGGACGGAGGCCAGTAATAATGAGAAAAAAGTCAGCTCTTTAAAATTTCTTTTGCCACCCCTGAGCATGAGAGGGTCTTTTGGCAAGTGGGAAGGAGATCCTTTCCTCTTTTAATCCCCTTTTAGCCTTCACTCATTCCCAGGATCATCCCCAGAAAGGCTTTTCCACAAAGATGGAGTCAAAGAGAGTGGTGGGCATAAGCCTGGAACACTGTCATCTTTGGGGGACAGGAAGAGGCGGGAGAGGGTGGGTAAAGAGTCTGGTCCTGTATCTGCCACGAGGGCGCATACAATGATGACATTTTAAAATCTAATACCCAGTAAGGACCTCTAGCAATATAAGAAGACATTCCTCAGAGAGGGATAGTCCTCCAGTATCCATTGAGAAGTGAGGCCATCTTGGTTTGAGCCTTCCATTGGCCTCTGACTTATGTGATGAGGGCCATGTTTTTTGATTTTCCCCAACCTGAGTTTTTCTACAAGTGAAAATAGTTACCATTAACTAGGCACTTACCACGTGCTGGTCCCTCTTCTAAGCTTGTAATCTGGACTATCTTTTCTCATCCTCAAAGTCACCATATGAGGAAGGCACCATGCTTTGTGCCCATTTTACAGATGAGGAAACTAAAGTCCAGAGCGATGATGTAACTCACCCAAAGTTAGCCAGCTCGTGAGCAACAGAGCTGGGGTTCGAGCCCAGGCAGCTGTACTCCAGAGCCTGCCTTACAAACCACTACCCTGTGTGTCCTCATAGAATGTGCAGGGGTGGTGTTTCCAAGTTAAAGGCCAAGCTCTGGACTGAGGCCACCTTGGTAGCACGTACCATTACTCACTTTCAGCTTACCGTCCTGAGTGTCCCAAAGTGCATCCTAGGAAAGCTCCAAGGACCAAGCTGCCACAGCGTCGTGCTCTGGCTCAGACTGCAGTTCTGTGTGGCAGCTTCAGGGTTGGCCGCCAGCCCGTTTCCCTCCTCTCACTCGCCCATCCCACTGAAAGAAGAAAGGAAAGGAACCTCTGGGCATTCAAAAGTGTCCCAGCCTGGTTCAAAAGATGCAGTTTGTCTAGAAACTACAATTGGTGTCGTTTCAAAACAACTTCTTAATAGCTAGGGATGATTTTTATTTTTTGATTGGTAGTTTGCCTGAACTACATCAATGTCTAAGGTAAAATTAACACATTGCTCCTTTTCACTCGCTTATGGCCCTGGGCCCACCTGCTCTGGTATTGGTCACCCCCTATTTCTTTGTATTGACAGAAGTAGACGCCCAAGGACCCCAGCTCCCACTACCGAGTGCCAGTATAGATCTCGGGTTGTGAACCAGGTGTCTGTTCTGAGCAGCTGCCTCGGGGGAGGGTCCGAAGGACACAGAGCCAGAGGACCACGGCATGGCGGTGGTTTCCAGCCCGTTACCAGCAGGTGCCCCTCCTTCTCTTGCAGCCCCTTCAATGACCGGCCGATGTGCAGGATCTGCCACGAGGGCAGCAGCCAAGAGGACTTGCTCTCTCCATGTGAATGTACAGGGACCCTGGGGACAATTCATCGGAGCTGCCTGGAGCACTGGCTGTCATCCTCAAATACCAGCTACTGTGAACTCTGCCACTTCAGGTTTGCAGTCGAGCGCAAACCCAGGCCGTTAGTGGAGGTCAGTAATTGGGGCACGTCTTGAAAACTTAACTCTAATGAGCAAATGATGTCTGCTTTTATGCCCAGATCATAAACCCTGTGCAGCTTCACTGAAGCACAGTAATAGCTCTGTGTGTGTGCGTGTGTGTGAGAGAGACAGACAGACAGAGCCAGCACTCAGGAGCCAACAGTAGAAAGGTGACCTCCACGAGGTGGAGACGAGAGAGTGGGCGAAATCAGTGTGAGGAGAAGGGACGTTTAGAGACTTGATCTCCATTTCCCATTCCTGTGACGTGGAGCAAACGGATCAAACACTGTTCTCTTTGCACACCTTCTGCTCACCTTGAAGCAACAGATAAATGGGCATTTGGGTTGCCTAGTCTGAGAAGTCTTTGTGAAAAAAAATAGCTGCATTGTATAATGCATATAGACTTAGACTTCTGGGTTTGAATAGTTCTACGACCTTAGGTAAGTGACTTCACCTATTGGAATTACTATGAGGGTTAAATGAGTTAATATTTACTATACACTTGTAATACCAGGTACATATTCAAGTGTTTGAATAAGAAAAGTCTCGGGGCTTCCCTGGTGGCGCAGTGGTTGAGAGTCCGCCTGCCGATGCAGGGGACACAGGTTCGTGCCCTGGTCTGGGAAGATCCCACATGCCACGGAGCGGCTGGGCCCGTGAGCCATGGCCGCTGAGCCTGCGCATCCGGAGCCTGTGCTCCGCAATGGGAGAGGCCACAACAGTGAGAGGCCTGCGTACTGCAAAAAAAAAAAAAAAAAAAAGAAAAGTCTCAGTCTCTCCTAGGAAATTACATGCAAGCTTTTTTCAGCTAATAACCTGAATCTCTTTTCCTGAAGAGATTCTTAGGATTGGAATCTCTTTTCTTAAAAGTGATGCTGTCAACTCAGCCATTAAAATGTCAGGACATTCCTTTTCCTATTTTAGGGGCCATATGATGCTTCTTTAGACCCAGGGTCTGGTCTTGTATTAACTGGGGGAATTGGAAAAAATTATTAGATTATTTTTGCCTTCTCTCCTACCCCCAACTTCTAGTCATTCAAAACTTGGATATTGGCAACAATAAATATTCTAATACATTATGAAGCATAGCTAGTTGAAAGGGACCAACACATTATGGCTATAATCCAGTCAGGCTGATAACCTCCTCCTTATTTCAGCAGCTGACCCAGTGGAACTTTGACATTAAACTAGAGCTAGAAATCAAGAAGCCCTTCTTGGAGGCTATTTAAAATGGTGTATTAGCACCCTGGCACTAAGACTCTATAGGGAGCTCTGCTTAAACATTCTTTTGGTTTTGACCTTGAAAATTTAATCAGGACCTGTAACTGGGGCCTGTTTTAACTATGACTTGCTTGCCAAATGGCACAAAATTTATTTGACTTGCCCCAATAAGCACTATGCTTCTTTTTAAGATTCTGGATCAAGTGACCTCTTAATTTAGGCATCTTGCTGCTTGACATCCACTTCCAGAAATTCGTTTTTTGTAGAGTGCTGTGAGGGATTTGGCCCAATGCCGCATTCATTGGGATTTGCATTTCAGAACTTCTCTGCAGAGGGGGAAATATAATTAAATAATAAACAAAGGAGGTGAAGACTTCCAAGCCCAGTGGCAAACGTTAAAAAGAAGCCTAGGGCTTCCCTGGTGGCGCAGTGGTTGAGAGTCCGCCTGCCAATGCAGGGGACACGGGTTCGTGCCCCGGTCCCGGAAGATCCCACATGCCGCGGAGCGTCTAGGCCCGTGAGCCATGGCCGCTGAGCCTGCGCGTCCGGAGCCTGTGCTCCGCAACGGGAGAGGCCACAACAGTGAGAGGCCCGCGTACCGCAAAAAAAAAAAAAAAAAAAAAAAAGAAGCCTATTTCTCCCTTCCAGAAACTTTTTGGAACCTTCCCAAGTTGATACTGCATCTTCTTCCAGGGAAGCCGACTTCCCAGAGTAAGGAAACCCTGCTTTGAATGGGCTGCGTCCAGTGGTCTTTTTTTTACCGGTCTCTCCCCAGTAAAGAAGACTTTTGCTTGGTAAAAAACCCAGTGTGTGTATGCATAATACAATAGATAACAAAGGAGGGGGTGTATGTGCGTGCGTGTCAGATAACACACACGTGTGAACCCTTTCAGTCTCAGAGAGGGACACGTACCCCAACACAGAGGTTTCTTCAGAGCTGCTGATGTCAGGCTATAGACGGACTCCAGCATCTTAGGCAACTGTCATTAAACAAGGAAATGAGGCAAATGACCTTGAGAATGTGTGAGGTGCTCTGCAAGATTTAGGGCCTCGCCTACAAAAACTTCACCCAAACGGTCACTGGTGGTGAAATTTTCATTGCACAAATGGAATGTGACATTTTTCAGAGTTAATGATGATTGAACAAGTTGAAAGTGAAAGGCAGACCTTCTCAAGCCGGGGAGGCTGGCCATTTGATCATCCCATGGCGAAATGAACTTGCTGTTTGACCACAAGCAATAAAAAGAAGTTGTCTTTGGTTTCTCAGCTGGAGGACAAATGAGAACCAGGTGCAGGCAGATTTTTAAACAAATGACATTACTAATTGACTTTTATCCTCTTACCAAAGGGCGGGTTTATTCACAGTGAGCATTGCTTCTCAATATGTTTACCTCTAGATGAACATGAATCTTTTTAGTAAATCAGCAAAACCTGCCTATTTGGGTTAAGCATTAGGAGTATTGTTACTTTATTACTCATTTTCACTCTTTTAATTGCTTTAATCATTACTTTATTTACCAGTTGGATCTGCCTTCTCATTAAAGCAAGAAAATTCCATAACATTTCACTTCAAAATCAATGGGGTAATAACAACTCCATTGCTAGAGGAAGTGGTTGAAAAAGTCATTTATAAATTTTATTTGTCAGCATCCAGACGTTACATCAGTCGGAATTTTTGTAACACCTCAGACTCCCATTCTTTAGTAAACTCTCAGTCCTTCATTCACCGTAAGCCTTCGTCTTCCTCAGTATTCCTGTTGGGAAGACACTTCCCCTTCCATCCTTTCCTACACTCTCTGCAGCCAGCGGTTGGATGTTCATTTTTAACATATCAGGAACCCAGAGCCATCTTCTACACAGGCTGCTACATAAAGTCTTTCCTCCCTTTCCCTGCAAAAGGGTGAGTTTCTACTCAAAATGGCCAAATCAATAGGCTGGTTACTATTAGCATCTCCAAATAGGGCATCACCTCTCCACTTACCACTGACCATCTGGGTGGCGTGGCTGTTTCTCTGAGCTGCAGTGTGGAGGATGAGCTACAGGCTCTCTGTGATCTCTTTGGCCTCTATAAGGCTCAAATTCTTGGGCAAAAAAATACATTCTACACTTAAAATGTGTACATTGTATGGTAAGTAAATTATACTTCAGTAAGTTGCTTGTGTGTGTCTACTTACCTACCCACCTACATGGCGGAACTAAATCTTTTAGTCTTTTAAGTCCGTTGCCAGTTTTATACCCTAAATATTTTCTTGGTGCTAAGTAAGCAAGTATAACAAGAGTTAGTTTCAACCCAAGAGAGCTACATTGCGATCATCCGGTTTATTCAATTGTGGATGAATTTCCTCTACTGTCCAGCTAAGGTAAATCTCCTAAGATCTGTGCCTACCTGGGCAAAGCTTGAAAGGAAAGCATTCGAACCGTCCATAGCAAAAAGGAAGAGCAGATATAACCCACATACATATCATACATACACGGCCAGCACTTCTCTCATGAAAGCTGCATAGTTTTTGTTGATGATGGAAAACGTACCCAGTGGCGATCTGTCAGATGAATTAGCTCCAAAATATTGACCTGGTATTGGCAGTAAATAGACATCCACTAACCATAAAAGGATTCATGGAATGACCAGCCTGGGTAGTTTTATGGTCTCCTCCCTGCTCATTTTCAGTTTTCCTCATTTCTCTCTGTAAGTTGAACTCTAATACCATTCTTTTATAAGGGTGAAATACAGCAAACCAATAAAAAGATCACAGTTTGTTCCCAAAAATGTGTGCCTTGACTTCAGCCTGTTGCCATGATTGCATATCTGATTGAGCAGTTTGCCAAGGAAGCCCAGTTTGCTATGTGCAAGTAGCGTGCTTGCAACATCAGCTTCTAGGGATGGGAATATCTGCCAGTGGGCTTTCCTAAGACGTGTATCAGTAACACCCACCCTTGACCGGGAAACTCATGAAGTAATAGGTCACCTCAACAACGTCGTGATTAAAGTGAAACAGCCAGGAAATGGTGGAAATCTGCAGGAAAGGCTTCCTAGGATCTGATCTTACTCCAATCAGGGAGACATGGTGATTTTTCACAGAAGGAGTGATTAGGTTTCCATATTCCTATTTCCTTTACCCAACCCCAGCTGACTGATAAGAATTGTATGAACAATTTAAAAGCTGTTCCCTGTGAGTCAGAGGTTGAGCTAAATTGAAACAGACTGTTTTCACACATATCAGTTACTCAGAATAATGGGATATAAAGGGAGCTGAGGATTAAGGATTTTTTTTCAAACTTTTTATTTATAATTTTTTTTAAGTCACTGAGGAAAATGGTTTTAAAGTGTGCCCTGGATTCACTGTCATCTCCAGCTATACAACAGGGAGCAGAGTTGAACTGCTGTGAAAAAAATGCCTTTGTACCTTGGCGCTTCACTATTTAATAGATTTGAGACTTCACTGAAACCCTCCTACTGTGTTTCTATCAGACTCAGGTGAGGACGTTGCTCGCTTCGTTGTAGTGGGTTTGGTTTGGTTTTGATTTCCTTTTAATATTTATTTATTTTATTTTATTTTTGGCTGCGTCACGTCTTAATCGCGGCACGTGGGATCTTCATTGCAGCGTGCGGGATCTTTCCTTGCGGCACACGGGCTTCTCTCTAGTTGTAGCACACGGTTTTCTCTCTAGTTGTGACATGTGGGTTTTCTCGTTCGTTGTGGCGCACGGGCTCCAGAGCGCATGGGCTCTGTAGTTTGCAGCACTCAGGCTCTCTAGTTGAGGCGTGCGGGCTTAGTTGCCCCACGGCATGTGGGATCTTAGTTCCCCGACTAGGGATCGAACCCATGTCCCCTGCCTTGGAAGGCAGATTCTTTACCACTGGACCACCAGGGAAGTCCCTGGTTTTGATTTTTAATGTATTCTTATAAGTAAAAACGTGAGCTTTGTGTTTCAGAGTATTCATTTTCATCAGCAAACCCTTGTAGCATTGGGATAATTAGGGAATGACACCAGAGGGGGTATAAACTGATTGAGAAAGCTTCCCAGGCATGAGGACCACCTACTTTCTCGAAGGGAGGCAGGCAAGCTCCCCTCTTCATTCCAACCCGCGAGCGAAGGGCAGGCCAGTGAGGAAGGTGGCTGGACCATAATCACAGCATGTGACAGGCAATCACGAAGCCTCTGTTCGTTGAATAAACAGATGAATGGAGAACCTTCCCTCCCCCAGTTGCAAACCCTGTATCGTATTTGGGGCCTGTGGTTGTAAATCAAAAAAAAAAATGACCCTTTGCCCTTACAGTTCAGGACAGACACAGTTGGACAAGGGCTTATATAACACAAACTAGCACCACTGCTTTGAGCCACACAACAAATGTGATGATTCTCACAAATCCTGGCTCCCCGTTCGGTCATCAGTCCTCCATTAGGTTTTCAAGAATGGCAGGTGGCAGGAGCCCTGTACCACTGGTAGCCAGTGGGGAGAAAACGTGTGCTTCAGGGCTTGGCAGGGAGACGCTGGCCCGAGTCAGAGGAGGGTTTTGGGGGATGGGGAGGACCAGGCCGTTTGGATAGATTCAGGCCCAGCTGGCGTTTGTCAAGCTTCTCTGAATCCAAACTCTGGGCAAGCAAAGGCTTCACCATAGTATTTGGGGGAAACGATCGACTTACCCATTTGGTAGATGAAGACACAGGTTTCCGGTGGTTATGTGAGGTGAAGATCCCAGTGAGGAGGAAGGAAGGTCTCAGGAGCCGCACTCAGGCCTCGCTCTCTCCTTCTGTGTGCTGGAGGGACGAATGGAAGATAAGCACCGCGGCAGCATTTGCGCAGTGGGATGGGGGAGGGATTTACCTGAACCCGCCAGGAGTTCCCACTTCCTACCTTCCCGTGCACTGAGCACAGGTCCTCAGCTCCCCTGGGGCTGATGAGGCCCCTCCTCTACGGCTCCATCTCGCAGAGGCAGCTCTTCCACCCGCTCCAGTCCAGGCTAAGGCCTCCCAAAGCAGAGTCAGGACTCGTAGCGTGAAGGACAAAGGAAAGATAATGTACCAGAAAGGGGAGCCTGTGGAGGGACTTTGTGTCTGTTTTCCGGACAACGCAGCAAAGACCCGCTGAGTGACATCTGTGCCGGTGACTTTTCCTAGCAGGGCTTAACATCCTGGCTGTGGCTACTGTTCTAGAACCGTGAGACAGCCAGCTGGCTGCCCACCACCTCAGTGAGAACCTGAACAAGTCATTTCTCCTCTTAGTGCATCAGCTTCCTCACCAGTGAAACAGAGCAGAACTAGCCACCTGGCGACCTCATTCACGCACACAGGTGTGCTTTATTGAATTAACACTTTTTTTTAGTGTGAATGCCTTCAGGTGAGGCATGCATGCGCTTTCCAGTTCCCCCAGGCCTTGCCTTGTGCTTACACCCACCCAGCCCTCTTCACCCTCTTGCATTATGTGCCTACTATTTACATTTGAGATTCCAGAATTGGGTGATGTCTTTCAAAGAGTTTAAAAGAGTTCGCTAATGCTATGTGATTTCTTTCTACCAACATCTTTCTTCCAGGGTAATACAGACTGAACTCAATGGTCTCCCTTCTATTGTCCCCACATGATTAGTGAGCCTCAATGGCTGGTTCAACATCACACGATAAATGAACCACCAAGAGACAGGGTACTGGCACCAACGGTGGTGAGAGGTACGTTGCACTGCAGCATCCCTTAGTGTTGGCCAAGCACTTCCTGGACCTCTGATAAGGTTGCTGAGCAAGCCACCAGCCTCCCCATCCTTTGTCCAGCAGCTGAGATGACCTGCCTGATGACCTAAGTCCAGCAATGCTTGATCCTGCAGTTGTTCAGTCTTGGATTTTTCTCTTGGTTCTGGTGATTAATTTGGCAGTTGCTTCGTTACTTAAAGCTTAGTTACAAAGAAGCTGTCTTAAGGTACCTATTAAGTTCGCAGCTTGCTTCATTAAAAATCACTTCATTAAAAAACTAAGTCAACTGAAGTGTTCACATGGCCACGCCAGATGGAAGGGAGCTAACTGCCTGGTGCCTGGGTTTTCAGCCCATCCACTGCTGGGGAAGGACTAATTTGGGGGGGAAATCCTGTTCCATGCACTAAAAGAATTACATGACCAATTCTAGTATTTTAAATTGTATTGATACTTACAGTAAGCTTGGGTTGAAATACAAATTAGAATTCATGTTTTCAAGAGGACCTTTCTTGGTCCTAGTAGCTGCCCTCAACCCCTCCCCATCTGAGGGTTTCCTGCAGCAAGGCGCAAAGATGCAAAACACCAAGAATTGTTTCACACAACTTTTTTTTTTTTTTTGCGTTACGCGGGCCTCTCACTGCTGTGGCCTCTCCCGTTGCGGAGCACAGGCTCCGGACGCGCAGGCTCAGCGGCCATGGCTCACGGGCCCAGCCGCTCCGCGGCATGTGGGATCTTCCCGGACCGGGGCACAAACCCACGTCCCCTGCATCGGCAGGAGGACTCTCAACCACTGCGCCACCAGGGAAGCCCCCCACACAACTTTTTAATTTTAATCATTCTGTGCTTTAACACATACAGAGGAGGGCAAAGAACACTATATAAACAGGTTTGTATCTACCACCTAGAATTAACGAATGTCACCATTTTGTGAGTGGCATACCTTTCAAAGAACAGCCTCTTGAGGGGGCAGGGAGAAAATGTCTGGAATCGTCACTAATTCATCCTCAGGTAGTCTCAAAGACAGGAGAAAATTCAGCCAGGTTCCCCTGAAGCACACCTGGGCCAAGAACAAGAAGTAAACAGAATGAGGGAGGTAATCCTGAAAGATTCCAGCCCCTTTGAGCTACCTCCAAATGTAAGAACAAATAGTAGAGGTAGTACTGGCCACCAAGGGGTCCATTTCTTGGAAAGGCAGACAATTCGAAGTTACTATATGGGAGTTCGGGGGGCAGCGGGTGGAGGGGAAAGTGTCCCTGGGCAGCTGGCGGGAGAGCTTTGTAAAGGCGAGTGTGATCCAGGAGCAGTGAAATGTCACTGAATGACTACATCCAGTAATCATCTCTCTCCTAAGTCCTGCCAAAATAACAAGGCACAATTAGCTCACAGGAGCTGCCCTGTGCAGGTAGAAGGCACCAGGTTGAACTGAAGTGAGGCATAAATTGCATAAGCCCTGGTGCAGACTTCAGGTGCAGAGTTACCAAATAAGCATGAAACTCCCCGCTGAGGGCTTGTGCCTGCCCTCCTCTTGCCTTTTCAGTTTTAAGTGCCAACACCTGACACTTTTAAATCCAGAGAAAGAATACACATTTTTAAACACATAATGGTGTGAAATATTGTGAGCAGTACATGATTATGGTTAAATGCTGCCTAATGGGCAATTATATTCGAATGAGCCAAGTGGAGAAGTATCCTCAGTTAGGCAGTGGGAGCTCAGTGGTCATTTATTCACTGCATAACACCCTGCTTTGCCCATTTATGCTAAGATCTTCGTTTTCTAGCACAGGCACAGATCTTGACATGACACTCCAATCCAGGGGCATTCATTCATTTCGCTGTGACTCCATCTATTTTTATCCTTAAGATGTTCACACTCCAGAGTTTTCTCTTCTTAAATTATTTAACCATTTCCTAGGCAGAGAGGAAATATTATGTGCTATACACTTTATATAGTCATCTTATCTCCACAGGGCTAGTAAGCAGAGAAGGCAGAAGGAGAATGCAGGTCCCTCTGGCTCCAGAGTCCACACACTTGCCACCATACCTGGCTTCCTCCTTCCTGGCTCAAGACTGCTTTCTTTCACTTGCTTATTGACACACACAGGTGCAAGCACACACAGAAGCGAGGGCTTCTTTGCCAACAGCCAGCCTTTTTAAGGGACTAAATGTCCCTTAAAAAGGGGAGAATGCAAAAAGTGATGATTAAAGCCCTGATTTCCTCTTGACGTTGGCTTCATCCGTGAAATCCAGAGCTGTTAGCGGGGAGGGAAGGATGAAAGGCAGAGCAGAGAGAATTTTTAGGGCAGTGTACACCACCGCAATGGTGGCTACCTGTCGTTATACATGTGTCCAAACCCACAGACTGTACACCGGGAGTGAACCCTAATGTAAACTGTGGACTTGGGGTGGTGATGACGTGGCAATCTAGGTCCATCGATTGTAACAAACGTACCAGTCTTGGGGGGAGGATGTTGATAATGGGGGAGGCTGTACATGTGGGGAGGCACTGGGTGTATTGGGCCTCTCTGTACCTTCCACTCAATTTTGCTGTGAATCTAAAACTACTTCTAAGAAATGAAGTGCATTACAACAACACAACCACAATGAGCTGTGCCAGACTCCTGTGTGCTGGGACAGTGGAATGGCAGTTCTTCTCTGTGCTCCTGATACCCTGGTCTCGGGGAAACAAAGCTCTTAGGTACACCACCCTGTTAGAAGCCAGAAAACTCATTCTTCATTTCCAAGGGACTTTACACACCCTGTCTTTTTCCCTTTCCATCTAGTTACTCTTTCTCGGCACTTGCGTCTTCATTTCCGTGAGTCACTATGTCACCCATTTCTTCTGAGATCTCTCCTAAGGGAGAGATGTTATTAGAAAGCTTGGTGAACTCAAAATGTTTGAGCCTTTTCCCTCCTTTCAGGAACAGGTTGTGAAGGTTAATCGCTCATAATATGGTTGTATACACACGCGAGGTAAATTTCTTTAAAGACTGTCATCTACGTAACTCGGATTGGTGACACTGGTCTTGCAGCTCATGAAGGAGAACCCTGGTTTTTCTCTTGAATTCTGTATGTAATTGCCTCAGTTCTTCGCTTCCCTTTCTTGACAGGTGCCGCAGATTTGGGGAAAGATAAGAAAGACCCTCCAGGTCTTGTTGCTTTGCTTTCCTCCTCCATATTGTTCACTAAACTTACATTCCTGTGCGGTGCCTCATGGCTGCCTGACTTCATTCGTGAAGAGACAGGGACCCCGTGAGATTGTCTGGGATAAAACTGTTTCTTTGCCATCCATTACTACAGAGCTAGAGGGATAGGTTTATGCTGTGATGGATACATGAGAGCAAAGTTATGTTTGTGTGAGTCTAACATGAAAGAGAAAAAAAAAGTCTTTTGAAGCTTTTAGTTTAGAATACTGAAAAGCAGGCTTAATTCTTCAGTGTGCCACCTATTAAAATGTGTAAAACATCTGTTTGTGAAGACTGAGGTCAGATTAAAAGAAGAAAATGAAATATTTTCTACTCATTATTTTATCATCACTTCACCTCCAGCGATCCTATTAGAGACAGAAAGTTGGCATAAATGGTGAAGTTCAAAATCTTTTAGGGCTCTGAGGGAAAATGGCTAGTGTAGTATACGTGAAATGCTGCTGGCAGGTAGGAATAGCAGGAAAGTTGTAAAATAGAGTTTATAGGCATTAAGGACATATCTGTGTAGAATCAATAAAAACAGAAATCAGCAGATGAAGAGAAAACATTCACCATCCTAGAAAATTATGCAGCCCCTCCTAACACTTTGCTT
Organism: Mesoplodon mirus; assembly: GCF_964341445.2. Lineage (NCBI taxonomy): Eukaryota > Metazoa > Chordata > Mammalia > Artiodactyla > Ziphiidae > Mesoplodon > Mesoplodon mirus. Next base: position 79,243,044 of record NC_138980.1, read on the forward strand.
ACTTCCAAAGGCTAGATCTTTGCAATAAAGCTGGCAGATGATGGGAGACAAGGCCTGAGAGATGAAAGTAAGAAAAAGGCTCTAATATTTTGCTAAACACTGGCTCATCTGCTTAAAAGCTATGAGTGTAATGTTGAAACCCAGAAGTCATTCGTTCATCAAAATATACACATTTTCGGCTGCTTGTAAGATGTACCTGACAGATGCATATGTCTGAAGAATGACCCTATTGGATGAAGCTATGGCAAGGCAGAAAGAAATATCTACAAAACAGGGTTCATGCAAGAGGTGGGGGTGGTCTGTAGGGGAATCTACAAGACACTTCAAGTCACTTTTACCAAGGCTGTTTTTCGGTCTCAGATTTTTTTTTTTTTTTCTTTTTGCGGTATGCGGGCCTCTCACTGTTGTGGCCTCTCCCGTTGCGGAGCACAGGCTCCGGATGCGCAGGCCCAGCGGCCATGGCTCACGGGCCCAGCCGCTCCGCGGCATATGGGATCCTCCCAGACCGGGGCACGAACCCGTATCCCCTGCATCGGCAGGCGGACTCTCAACCACTGCGCCACCAGGGAGGCCCGGTCTCAGATTTTTAAAACACGTTTATTCAGATACAATTCATTTACCACATAGTTCACGGATTTGAAGCATACAATTCAGTGACATTCAATGTATTCACAGAGTTCAGTAACCATCACCACAATCAATTTTTTTAATAAAAAATATTTTTTAATTTGTCTACAGAAATTTCACTCCTAGGTATATACTTACAGAAATGCATACCTATGTTCACCATGAAACATGTACGGCAATGTTCAGAGCAACACTACCTATACTTGCCAAAAACTGTATAAAATTCATGTGTCCATCTCCAGCAGACAGGGCTGGAACCAGAGTGAGGTAAGTGAAGCACTTACCTCAGGAGCAAAATTTAAATGGTGCCCAAAAATCTAATACTCAAGATAAATAATATTTTAATGCAATGGCTTTTTTCAATCAAAAGTAATGCAAAAACTCCATGATAAACAAAATATCAAATTTTTAAATAAAAGCAGGATCAGTATTGCTGATTTTTCCTCAGGCTCCAGGATGGCTTGGCACAGAAATGACAGTAGAATGGACAAATAAATCATGCTATACGCAGTGAGAATAAATGAACTACAACCACAACAATGGCATAGATGAATCTCACAGATATAATGTTAAGCAAAACAAGCCAGACACTAAAGTATATGCACTGGCGACTCAAAAACAGGCAAAGTTCTTGTTCAAAAGTAGGTGAGGGCCTCCCTGGTGGCGCAGTGGTTGAGAGTCCGCCTGCCGATGCAGGGGATACGGGTTCGTGCCCCGGTCTGGGAGGATCCCATATGCCGCGGAGCGGCTGGGCCCGAGAGCCATGGCCGCTGGGCCTGCGCGTCCGGAGCCTGTGCTCCGCAACGGGAGAGGCCACAGCAGTGAGAGGCCCGCATACCGCAAAAAAAAAAAAAAAAAAAAAAAGTAGGTGAAACTAATCTAGGATATTAAAAATCAGGATAGTAATTTCCCTTGGAAGGGGGCATGGGAGGGGGAGGAGGGTTCTGTAACTCTAGGAATATTCTATTTCTTGATCTGTATGTTCCATGGGTTTTAAACTTTGGGAGAATCCATCAACCAGCTTATTTATGATTTGTGTACTTTTTATATGTGCTAAAAAATTTTTAGGAGTTGTCTTACTCTAGACCTAGAGATTTTCACACTAAGTAAAGTAAGTCAAAGACAAATATCATATGACATCACTTATATGTGAAGTCTTAAAAAATGATACAAATGAACTTATTTACAAAACAGAAGCAGACTCACAGACATAGAAAACAAACTTAGGGTTACCAAAGGGTAAACAGGGGGAGAGATAAATTAGGAGTTTGAGATTAATTTATACACACTACTATATCTGGGATTAACAGACACATACTATTACAGATAAAATAGATTAAACAACGAGGACCGCCTATGTAGCACAGGGAACTGTATTCAATATCTTGTAATAACTGATAATGGAAAAGAATCTGAAAAATATAGATATACATAGATGTGTATATATATATATATCTCTATACACACTCATATATATGTATAACTGAATCACTTTGCTGTACACCTGAAACATTGTAAATCACCTACAGTCCAATTTTTTTTTTTTTTTTTTTATGGCTGCGTTGGATCTTCGCCAATGCGCAGGCCCTCTCTAGTTGCTGCGACCGGGGGCCGAGCAGGGGCCTCTCACTGCGGTGGCCTCTCCTGCTGCGGAGCACGGGCTCCAGGCACGCGGGCCCAGCAGCTGCAGCACACCGGCCTAGCTGCTCCACAGCACGTGGGATCCTCCCGGACCAGGGCTCGAACCCGCGGCCCCTGCATTGGCAGGAGGCTTCTTAACCACTGTGCCACCAGGGAGGTGTCTATAATTCAATTTTTTTTTTTTTTTTTTTTTTTTTGCTGTACGCGGGCCTCTCACTGTCGTGGCCTCTCCCGTTGCGGAGCACAGGCTCCGGACGCACAGGCCCAGCGGCCATGGCTCACGGGCCCAGCCGCTCCGCGGCATATGGGATCCTCCCAGACCGGGGCACGAACCCGTATCCCCTGCATCGGCAGGCGGACTCTCAACCACTGCGCCACCAGGGAGGCCCCTATAATTCAATTTTTAAAACGTGTGGGAAAAAGAAAAGTATTACAAAAATAAAAAATAAAATTGAAAAAGAATTCCCCTACTTAGAAGTGACAATATATACCAGCGACTTCAAGATGAGATGAGCCCCCGGAGGAGGAGACCACAGTCAATTTTAGAACATTTTCATCACCCTAAAAAGAAACCTCACACACTTCAGCCTTCACTCTCCAGTCCTCACATCCCCGCCCCCTCCCCCTCCCCCTCCCCCTCCCCCTCCCCCTCCTCCCAGCCCAATGCAACCAAGAATCTATTTTATATGTCTATGATTTGCCTATTCTGGACATTTCCTATAAATGGAAGCCTGCAGTGTGTGGTCCTTTGTGACTAGTTTCCTTCACGTTGCATAAGGTTTGCAAGGTTCAGTGTCAGATTTTATAGAAAACGTATCTTAACCTTCCTTGCTATCATTTTTATTTGACTCCTCAACATCCTATTTACCTTAATATACTACCATTTACTGAGTACTTACCCTGTGCCACCGTTCTAGGCACTTTCGTGTTCTACTATTTGTATGTACAACCTTCTCCGTTTTAGAAAGGAGAAAACTAGCACAGAGGTGTGGATGGTTTACTTCCCTTTTAAAGTTTTGTCTTTTCCCTATCACAATTTATGTGATGAAACCCTGTTCGCTTGTTTTACTCTTTTATTGTGTGGAAATCATCTGTGCATTGATTTTTTTATGTGGTCTGAAGTTTTGCCATCTTTGTCCAGTAAAAGTCCTTTTTTTCTTTAAGCCCTTTAATTTAATTTGGCTGCTTTCATGATTCTACTGCCCTACAACTGCACAATTAATTTTTTAAATATTATAGTTTGTGCCCTAGGTTGATTTTTTTCTTAAACCAAGGTCTAAGGAGAGATTATGGATTCTCAGAAGGCAGTCAAATCCCACTGCCCATATTCCTATATTCATCAAAGCTCAGAGAGTTGGATTAGACCAAAGAGTGTCTTAAGACAGTTTAGGAAGATACCCTGGAACAGTGCTTCTTCTCCGCAAATATGTTTGAGAATCAGATCAAAGCTTGAACTCTCTCCCCTGAAATGCACAGACACCCAGTGTTCAAATAAAGTCACAAAGGTTTTCTGAAGCCCTACGCCCAGGGTCAAAGACCCCTGACCTAGAAGGATAGTTATATAAGCTGCAAGGGAACATGTAGATTTTCCAAAAGTGTCTCTTGCACCCTTAAAATGTTTTAAGCATGAAAAGTAAGGGAAACTTATCAACCCTTCACTGTAAATTCCTTCTGCTGTGAGGAGGCCACATTATAATTCTGGGGTGCCACAACAGCGGATATGATTTGCTAGTCTTGATGGGAGGGCTGCTGATTCCGTTCTGCACATATACAGGACTGGGCTAGTTATTAACTTGGGTTCTTCCATGGTTGGCTTGGTTCTGCCATGAGGGCACATGTCTCAGGATCGCTCAAGCTAAAAATGCATGTGTGTCTCCCGATTGGAGTCGAGCTTTCCCACAAGCAGCAGCTGTGTTCATCCAGCCAGTCTCCTGCTTGCCCGTCTGTAAATGCCAGTCCCTGACATCATGACCCCTGTCATGGAGCCATTGCCTCTACCCATTAAGAATGTCTTCCCTGAAGGCAGCTCTGGGAGATTTGTAGCAAAATGGTCTACAAACATTGAACATAATCAAAAGAAGTAATGCCAGCAAAATGGAAACCATCACCCTCCCCTCACGTGACACTGCAGCGTATTTTTACCTGGTGGTCTGATATTCCAGGCCCCATACCTAATGGAGGGTATCTGAAGAGTCCAGGGGAGCAGTAAAAACAGGTGGCTGGGGGAGCCTGGACAGAGAGGGGGAGACTCTTTCACCTGGATGTGAGGAGGCTAAGGAAGGGCATGTCTGAAATCTTACAAATCATGAACAACTTAGATAACATGAGCATGACGTTCGTAGCACGATCCAAATTACACGAATGCTGGTGGGCTCCCCTTGAAATCTGAGGGCAGGAGTGTCGAACAAAACTAAAGAGGTTCCAGCAAATACTGCAATTCATGAACTTAAGCCATTGCCTCCAGTGGAGCCTTGAGAGATTCCAGATCCATTCGTTGCTAAGATGTGTCTAACGTCAGCAAGGTCAGACAGGCCCTAAATATTTGGGGAACTTTGGGGCAGCAAAACATTGGACTGTAAGCACTGTGAATGTAAAAGTTCCTCTGTTCTCACAGTTGTCCATCTAGCAGAAAGTTACTCTTTTCACAGTATTCCCATCCTTGCTGACTTTGGGAATATATGGCCCTGGTGAGACTGTCTCTTCTATCCTGTATTTTACACATGCATCATATTTTATTGAAATCCCTCCACCACACTCTGCTTGGGTAGCTTTCATACTCACATTCTCACTACATCTGAGGGACGCAGATTTTTTAATGTGGTCCCATTTTGAGGACCTGGTTGTGAATTTGATTTCTCCCTCTCTATTCCTTTAAATATCCCCAATTCTTAAAATAGGGATGTATTATCCTTATTCATGTTATTCATCATATTCTCATCTTCTGTACAGTGTTCCAACTGGGATTCTTACTTGGTACCCTGTCCTGGCATCTTTTACCCCATGATCTTGTCTTTCTGCTGGAAGTAATTATTCGAAGCTCCAGAAACCTGGGCTCCAACCACAGATGAGCAGGAAGAGTGTTAGATGCCAGCAGCTTTACCAGCTGGAGGGCCAGGGGCCCCATAAGAGCCAAAAGGAAGCAGAGCTCCAGGAACTGGGAGCTGCTGTATGTGTCCTGTTTATAGTAGACTACACGGTATGATTCCATTGGCTCCCAGAGTAATCATTCTTATTGCTGGATTTTATTGATGAATTTCTTCTGCAAATTTCTGTTTTCTTTCTCTTCATCCTGTCTTGGTTGTTTATCTCATCTTCTTATGTTTCCAGATTTACATGGATCACATATGCCACATAATTCTGCAGTACCTTCTCATATTTTGTTTTTGTTTTTTTAAGATTTTTTTTGATGTGGACCATTTTTAAAGTCTTTACTGAATTTGTTACAATACTGCTTCTGTTTTATGTTTTGTTTTTTTGGCCACGAGGCATGTGGGATCTTAGCTCCCCGACCAGAGATGGAACCCGCACCCCCTGCATTGGAAGGCGAAGTCTTAACCACTGGACCGCCAGGGAAGTCCCGCTTCTCATATTTTGGATAAGCAATCTCCATTTGGCTGTGATCACACAGTGATGATCTAAACTAATTAGAGCCAGATGATTCGCATTTTACTTATATCTGAAATTGCAAGTGAATATATAAAATTATTTTGCCATCTAATCCTGCTATGCTTCTAATCTTATCCTTGGAAAATTTCAAACCTTTGGTGTGAGTGTGTGTAGCATTTATTTAAATAATGCTGAAGCCAAATTATAATGTTCCAGACACAAATATAATACTTATGGAGCATTATAGCCCATTAACTGGCTTACCGGCCTGAGGACTTCAGGGAGCATCACAGATATCTAGGGTGTCCTTGAATATGATGTACACTTCAGCCACATCACAGCTGTGAAGGCCCAGAGCAACTGCTAAGCATGTGTCTGTGACAGAAATTACTTTACTGGATTTGATCAGAAGAGTCGGGGAAGTGATTTTATATATATATGTATACATTTCAGTTAAACCCATCTGATTTCTACTCAAAGCGATCCCCAGGTTAAGAAGCATTTGTGTATTTCTTCGGCTAGTATTTATCAAGCACAAACTAAATATTTTAGGAAATGGGGATATAACTGTGAATAGGCCAGAAGAACGCTGTGTACTAATAGAGTTTACCTGCTAGGAAGAAAGACAGAATAAGCAAGTAAATAAATAAAAAGATTATCTGTGATGGTGATACAAGTTATAAAGGAAGAAACAAGCTCTTGTGGTAAAGGATGACCAGAGAGAGAGAAGGTAGGGGTTTGTGAAGGCCTCTCTGAAGAGGTGACATGTGAACCCATGACCCATGAGAAGGAACCAGATGTGGGAAGAGTAGCAGGCAGAAGCAACAGCCACTGCAAAGGCTCTGAGCCAGGCCAGTTCGGTATTTCTGAAACAGGAAAAAACACTGCAAAGGAGCACTGTTTGAGGGGTTAAAGGAGCTAGATTTGGAGGTGCTTCAACTTTTCTGTCATGGACTCCTTGGCAGTCTGTTGAAGCCTACGGATGGATCTCTTCTCATAATCATGTTTTTCATTACATAAGACAAAAATACATAGGAATGCAAAGAAGACCAATTACATTATAATATAGCTATCAAAATATTTAAAAGACAAAGCTGTGACATAAAATATAAGTGCTGCTTTAACACATTTTGTAGTAGATCTAATAACTAACTATGAAATACAGTTTGTCTGAAACAGTTGTAATGTGATATGAAATGTCTGTGGTTTCTCTAGGTGACAAAGTCACAGGTACTGCTCATACCACTAAGATTTTCTGCATTACTCAGTGAAATACTAAATTTCAATTAGAAGCTGTGAAAATAAAGGTGTGATTTTTCCCCCCATTGTAAAATCACAGATCCCATGAATCCTCTCCTTGGACCCCCTGGGGTCTGTGGAGCCCTGGGTACAAACAGCGGGGCTACATCACGCAGGTTTCTTGGGCCACGGCAAGGCGTTAGACTAAGCGCTATGGGGAGCCGCTGGGGAAATCTAAGCAAGAGAAGTGGTGTGATATTGCTGCTTTATATATAGAACCTGGATTCTAGGATAACAGGAGTAGAACAGTGAGGCGACTACTACATGGTTCAGGTGAAAGACAAGGGTGGCTTGGAAAAGAGTAGTGGCCCTAGAGAGTGAGATGTGAACGTGTTCAAGATGTGTTCCAGAAGAACTGCCAGGACCTGCTGATGGATTGGGTAGAGGGGCCGGGGAATGAGGAAAGGCAGATAAGGATGGCACGGAGGTTGCTTACAAGAGCCTTTGGGTGTTGGTGTTGCCGTGCACTGGTGTGGAACCACCTGGGAGTGGAATTGGTTTGTAGGAGAGTTAGGGTGGTGGCTGTGAATCCAGTGTGGCATTGTGGACCTGGTGAAGTGTGAGATGTTTATTACACACATGGAGAGAGATCTAGTACACACAGCAGGATCCACAAGCCTGGGGCTCAGAAGAGAGTAGGGTCAAAAGATGACATATCCACTCTACAGTTGAACCTGACATTTTGAACAAAAGTGGGAAGTTAAGACAACTTGAGAGGGGCTTTCACTACTCCCCTCAAAGCTGCACCTTCCCACTCCTTTGAGGGAGACCCCCCCATTTTTCACTCCCCAAGAAAGGTGACGGAACTTGATAAAGGTCACACAGCATAAGGGGGAACCAAGAGGGGGCACCTGGAAGCAGTATCCTGTCTCCTGCTTCCAAGCACGTGTTTTATCTCTGCTCAGTGCTACTTCTCCAACCTTATCCATTGTGAAAGCAAACAAAAATTAGGATCAAGGTTTTATGTAGCACAAAAGCAAGCTCAAGGGAAGATGTGAAAGAACAGTAAGTAGGCTGCAGATTTCAAATACAGGCTCCTCCACCACATAACATTGAACAAGTCACTTAACCTCACTGAGGCTTAATACCCTAATTCAAAATGGGAATAACACCACCACCTGGTGTTACTAAATTCAGTAAAAATACCTGGCACATAATAGGCACTCAGTACATATTTTTGGTTGAACTCAAGTTGTATATATTTTTTTAATTTATTTATTTATTTATTTTTGGCTGCGTTGGGTCTTGGGACCAGGGAAGTCCCAAGTTGTATAATTTTTAAGTGGACACTTGGTATTCTCTTTTTCTCATATATTTCAAGGTAGTTTTTTTCTAGAAAAAAAAAGATAGTAATTGTGATGGAAACAGTACAAAGGACCTTGAATAATTTACTGGATTTCTCATGCTATTTCACGATCTATGGAAAAATAGATGGTATTCCACGGTTATTTACATCTTAGAAAAAAAAAGCTTGAACAGAAACTACAGGTTTTTCACCTTGTAGCAACAAAACACTATGTAGGGGCTTCCCCGGTGGTGCAGTGGTTAAGAATCCACCTGCCAATGCAGGGGACACGGGTTCGAGCCCTGGTCCGGGAAGATCCCACATGCCATGGAGCAACTAAGCCCGTGCACCACAACTACTGAGCCTGCGCTCTAGAGCCCACGAGCCACAACTACTGAAGCCCACGTGCCTATAGCCCGTGCTCTGCAACGAGAAGACACTGCAGTGAGAAGCCCACGCACCACATCAAAGAGTAGCCCCCGCTCGCTGCAACTAGAGAAAGCCCATGCGCAGCAATGAAGACCCAACACAGACAAAAATAGTAAATAAAATAAACAAATTTTTTAAATATTAAAAAAAAATACTATGTAGATATTTCTCTTGGGAACCTAAAAGGAGTGATACATAAGGAATGCTACCTCTAACCTAGAGGGCTAAAAGCAGTGAACTTCAGGACTTAATGTTTACCTGCCAACAAAGTTTCTCCTCACCAATTGATTTGATTAGTCTAACTAATATTGTAAGATCATTTCTGGTCAGGGCTACTGGCATCTCAGATGTTTATTCATTCATTTTCATGAAGCATCTACAATGTTCCAGCACTGTTCTTGGATCGAGGCATCCAAGAAGGAACAAAAATGAAGTTCTGCCATCATGGAGCTCTCACTGAAGTGGGGAGCAAAAAATAAACAAGCAATCAGGCAGATAGATAAGCAGCATCATTTCAGAGAGTGTCATGTGCTCTATAGAAAACATAGCCAGGTAAAAAGAAAAAAAAAAAAGAAAATGTAGCCAGGTAGTGCTCACAGGTGCAAAGAGCATTTTCAATAAGAAGGTGCCATTTGAGCTGAGACCTAAATGATGAGAAGGAGCCAACCGTGCAAGAACATGGGCAGAGCCCATTCCCCATGTGAGAACAGCCACGTGTAAAGTTGAAAATGAAGGGCGAGAGGTAATAGGAGAGACACAGAGGAAGGAAGGCAGAGGTGAGGTCAGGTTTTCTTGTAGTCCCAGGTAAACAGTTTGAACTATATTCTAACCACTGGAGAATTTTAAGCAAAGGAGCAACATGATCTGATTTATATATTTACAAGGTCACTGTGACTGCTGTTTTGGAACTGGCCTAGGAGGTGACCAGAGTGGAAGCAGGGAGGCTGTTGCCTCCCAAGTAGGAGGTGATGGTGGCCCCGGGATGGCAGCAGTGGACATGGAGAGAGGTGCACAGATTCCAGATGTATGTCGAAAGAGTGCCGACCAGACTTACAGAAGGGCTGGATGTGCAGGGTAAGACACACAAAGGAAACAGGATGACAAAGTGACTGGGTGGTTGGTGGTGTCATTTACTGATTCGGGTTGCAGAAAAGAAAGGTCGTGAGGTCTGTGCTAAATCAAGAGTTTGGTTGTGGACAGATTAAGTTTGAGTTCTCTATTAGTCATGTAAGTGGAGCTGTTGAGTGGGCTGCTGAATATGCACATCTGGAGCTTTGGAAAGAGGCTGAGGCTGGAGATTGGCATTTAGGGTCCTGAGCAAATCATCTGTGAAGTTTTCATTTGAAGTGCGTTGTTTCCAGTCGGGGTTGATGGATGTCTGGAGCGAGCATCTCCTTAGCTGCCCTGGAATCAGAATCACCTTCTGAGCAGCTTCAGCTGTCCTGGAAATTCACTGACAGACTGCGGAGTTGGGGGATTTAAAACACTGGCGGGAGTTTGTTTGGTTTTGTTCTCTGCTGTTTCAAGTTAACTGAAATGCATGATTTTCAGGTTTCATCTTCAGTTTTAAATTATGCAGAGGACTTGTCACATATCTTCTGATCCTCGCACTGCCCCTTTCACATTGCGGCTCTCCAGGAAAGCAAGACAACTCAGTGCAGGCTGTGTTGGACTTCAAGAATAAGCCCTGTCTAGGGCTTCCCTGGTGGCGCAGTGGTTGAGAGTCCACCTGCCGATGCAGGGGACACGGGTTCGTGCCCCGGTCTGGGAAGATCCCACATGCCGCGGAGCGGCTGGGCCCGTGAGCCATGGCCGCTGAGCCTGCGCGTCTGGAGCCTGTGCTCCACAACGGGAGAGGCCACATCAGTGAGAGGCCTGCGTACCGCAAAGAAAAAAAAAAAAAAGCCCTGTCCCAAGAAAGGCAAGCGCTTGGTAAATAACTCTGCCAAGTGTCAGATAAACAGGAGATGCTCAGGCAGGTAAACATTCTGAATAAACATTCTGAGATCATGCCTTTTTTTTTCTTTTTTTTTCTACTCCATAAATTTGTTATGGTTCTATCACCTTTACCCCTTCTATCAGTTTCTTTCATTCTCATGATGGCTTCTTATTAAGGAGATTCATGGGGAAGGTTGTAATCGATCAGAGCTATTAGCCACCAGAGTGTAATCTGGTTCCAGTACAAACTGACCTGCCTGATGTCCTGTCTGCTTTGGAGATTTAAGCCGATTAATTTAAGAGTCTGGGAGGCAGGATCTAATGTCCTGTAGCACTGCACCCTCTCACCCCTACCCGCCAGTAGGGATTTAACAAACTGACACTGTCATTAGAACTGAACCTACAGTTAACCCACCTTGAAAGTAACCACTAGTGCCTGGCTCACCTTGGATGTACATTTACAGCCAGTGAATGATGTTGTGTCCCTGGCAATGGAATGCTGCTTTAATTCCTTCTGCTATCTCAGGCCCTATACTGCTGATTACGGTGGAGGTTTCTGTTTTGTTTCATTGGTTGGTTGGTTGGTTGTTTTTGTACCTACTTCCAAGAGTAGATCAATCTCATGGTTCGGGAACAAGTCAGTGATTGGAATGAGGTCACCACAAAAAAGGGCAGCTCACTGCTAGGGCTTTCAGTTGCACAATCTCTGTCTGCTTTATGTTTTTGATGGAATCAGAGAACAAAAGGCAGGAAGGTGCCCTGGGCTGCCCACAGACCCCCTGGAAGCCATATGGGTGGACCTGCCAAGTGAAAGATGCCATGCAAATTAGCATTCTCGATCACAGACCTCTGCTCTTAAAATACAGCTAACCGGGCTTCCCTGGTGGCGCAGTGGTTGAGAGTCTGCCTGCCGATGCAGGGGACACGGGTTCGTGCCCCAGTCCGGGAAGATCCCACATGCCGCAGAGTGGCTGGGCCCGTGAGCCATGGCCACTGAGCCTGTGCGTCCGGAGCCTGTGCTCCGCAACGGGAGGGGCCACAACAGTGAGAGGCCCGCGTACCGCAAAAAAAAAAAAAAAAAAAAATACAGCTAACCACCAAGTACAAGCTGAGGACTAAGGTCAAACTAAAGACTCTTCAAGAATGATATTTTAGCTGCAAAAGCTGTCCACAAGCAGCAGGATAAATTAATGGGTATTTTGTACCAGGGGAACCATGATAAGTAAATGCTCCTTCTTGCACTGATAACACCAGTTAAGGTGCAATCCTCCCCCCCCCTTTTATTTATTGACAACGATTATATAATAGGAGCACAGTCCTTGGAGCTAGACCACACAGATCAAAGCCAAGGCCAAACTTCTACAAGTTTTTTAACTTCTCCGAGCCTCAGTTTCCCTATCTATAAAATGGTGATGATAATAATGGTACCTCTTTCAAAGATTATTGAAGAGTAGATCAGTTACTACATGTAGCAGATAAGATAGTGCTTGGCGTATTGTAAGGTCTGAGTAAACATGTAAACTTAAGCTACTGTCATTCATTCAACCTTGTGAACGTTGAATGTGCTACAGATGCCAGTGACATAAAGGTAAGGGCCTACCTCAGGTCAGTGGGAAGACGGACACACCAACAAACCTGCCATTCTGCCTCAGCAGGCTCTTTACTGAATGTGTGGGAGATGAAGATGCTACTACAGGATAGGTATAATACTCTCTATATAATAAGTATAACCGGTAAGAGAGGCAGAAGACATAGAAAAGCAAGAAATGTAATTGAACAATAATTGAGATCAACCTTTTGCCTATTAAGAATTAAGCTAGGGCTTCCCTGGTGGCGCAGTAGTTGAGAGTCCGCCTGCCAATGCAGGGGACACGGGTTCGAGCCCTGGTCTGGGTAGATCCCACATGCCACAGAGCAACTGGGCCCATGAGCCACAATTACTGAGCCTGCGCGTCTGGAGCCTGTGCTCCACAACAAGAGAGGCCGTGATAGTTAGAGGCCCGCGCACCGCGATGAAGAGTGGCCCCTGCTTGCCACAACTAGAGAAAGCCCTCACACAGAAACGAAGACCCAACACAGCCATAAATTAATTAATTAATTAATTTTTAAAAAGAATTAAGCTAAAATGCATGACAATGTAGCTGAGATTAAATGCCCAGAAATTGGACCTTTTTGTGGTTTAGTAAAAGAATTAACATAGAACAGAACAGCAGCCTAAAAATATTTTATAAAGTTACCATGATAACATCCTGGCCAGCCAACCATTCAGTTATCTGATGTACCGATAAAACAGCAGGACTTACCGTATTCCACCAAGCTGAAAATCTGCAAAACATCTAGTGTGTGTATGTGCAGGCGTATACACACACACACACACGTCCGCGCGCACACGCAAATGCCATTTGGTGCAGAAAGAAAACATAAATATGGAGAGCAAGGAACAGAAGTGAGGCTGGTTTCAATCTCACCTCTAATACCCACTTGCAATCTATCCTTAGGCGAGTTATTAAACTCTGCTCCCCAGTGTTTGCATCTGTAAAATGGGGATAATGTTAGCACCTGCCTCACAGGGTTATTGTGAAGACTCAACGAGACATTGCATAAGACACTCCAAATAGCTAGCAGTGGCTTGCCCCAGCCTTGGCTCTGTAATAGTTTATTTTATTGCTATAGTTTGCTGTGCACTAGACACCTCCCTCCCCTGACTCCCTCCTCTCTCCCTGTCTCTCTCCCTCCCTCCCTCTCTCCCTCTGGATGTATATATATATATATTTACACAAGTAATCCATGTTCATTTTAGAAAAACAAGAATATACATACAAAAAAAATTAAAGACCATTCTGATTCCACCACCAAGAGCAGCAACTATTTTGCTAGTATCCCTCTGGTCTTTGTCTACGTAAATTCACTAAATCTATTAAATGTCCATGTGTATGTAAATACCTCACTACATATACAGGATCATACTCCACATTCTGTCTAGTAGAATTCTTTTCCTATTCAGCAATATATCATGTCAGTAAATATAAAATATACATTACCATTTCAGATTACTTTATAGTAGTCTATTTTAAGTAAATTCCATATTGTAGTTAGACAATCCCCTATTGCTGGAAACTTGAGGCAAAATCCCATTTTCTCTGTTATAAACTCTGTTTGTGTAAATATCCTGTATCAGCCTATTTGGATACTTTGGCAGAGGTTCTTACCATGGCACAGGGTAAATTTTTCCTCAACAGATATTACCAGTGGTCTTATTCATGGGGCCTGCATTTGTGTAGGAGATAAATTATACTTAGGGTCCTGAAGAAGTCACAGATTTTAACATAGCAGTACCTGTTTGAAGAACCTCATACCTAAATGTGACCCAGCAGCAAACAATACAAAGAGTAAACTGAGCCAAGGAAGAACATGTATAGTGTTAATACAGTGCAGAATGCAGGTACTGGTGGTCATGAACATAAAAAGTGGCCTGGAAATTTTTCAGGAATATAGAAGATCAAAGAACAATTAGAAAATAGGAAACTGGAAACAAGCAATCGCAATTTCTAGTTTGCCTTTGCAATTTATTTTACATCAAACAGAGCTCAGTAGTCATCCACAATTACCTCCTTGCATTCCTGAGTCATTTCATTGAGCAATGTCAAGGGCCACATAAAGTGCTAAGTTAGTTGTAATAAAACGTACTCAGAATTCCCAAGGAACAGAAACTGGGGGGAGTCCTAGCCAATGAGGTAAGCTTGTCTGTGCACATCTGTCACGTAGTTATTGAGAACCTACTATGTTCCAACAAGTGGGGACACAGAGAAAAGTAGGCCAGGCTCCCAGATCTGCTTCCAGGGAAAATCTAAGCCGTCGGGGGTGAGGGGGAGGGCGTGGGGGGTCAGGCTGCTGCTAGGTCGGCACTGTTGTTAAAGAATCTGGACTTCTTAATGTCTTGCAATTTCAATTTTCAAATATTTTACTGACAGGACATCTGAATGAAAGTGGAGAGATTCTGATCCCCTTCTCAGTATCACCTGGAGCAGTCATTCTCCCTCACTGAGCCTCTGTAAAGTTGGGATAACAAGGCCTCATTTCTACTCTTCACTTCACAGAGAGAGTGCCAGTATTTAGATAAGAAAACGTTGATAACTAAGAGCTCTTTGAATTTCTTTGAAGCTGCCCAGATGTCTGAGGTAGCACGACAACACGTAGCAGGGTTAATACTGTTTGCACTTGATCATTTTGGTATTGTATTAAATTTGTATAATACTGCGTTTATATTCACAGACAAGTCAACTCCCCATAATCTATGTTTTAATATGTATTCAGCTCCATTTTTGAGCTGAGGTGACTTCTTTCAGCATCTCAGCCCATTTTTAAAGCGGATTGTCACTGGAAAGGGGTAATTTAGGCATTCGGGGTCATTTACTATTCTCCTCAGGCAAACATTCAAGGGAGGAAACGTTCCAGAAAACTGTCTTCTGTGCCTTTGACCTCCCATCTCTTGTGCTCACTCCTTGAGGTTTTTGTTGGCCCTTACACAGCTCTCTCCTCAACTTGCTCGCCCTCTTCACAGCTCGTCTGTCTCTTGTCTCTGCCCTGAGCTTGGCCTTCCCCCTCTCTCCAGTCACTTCCATCCACTCTTGTCTCCCCTGTCATGGTCCTTTCCCTCCCACCAATGGTCTTGTAGGAAATGCTCTGCTGGCCCCTTGGGGTGTCTGCTCAGCAGCTCACAGCACTGCTAGTCCCCGAGATGAGATGGAAGCCAGCCGGTGTCTCTCCCACCTCACCCTATCTTCTGTGTGTGACCTCACTCCTTCCCTGGACTCCTTGGCCTCTGTCATTACTACACGGGATAGTGAGACGGGAATGTCAAATTACTTGGGCACATTTCCATGCCAATCCAAAGGAAAGCCACCGGGCTTCATTACCACTATGCACTGACTCCAATATGTAAGCATGACATTTCCTAGAATGGATTATGGAAAACATCTCAGCAGGCATTTAGCAGTTCCCCAAGTGGGAGGACAACAACCCTATTTCCCGTCCTGCAGGAATGCTCATCTCTAGTCTTTCAACAAGCTGACGTTTTCCCCACCCTTTCTGGAGTTGGTTCAGTCAAGATGGTAGCACAATTAAGATGTCAGAGATGGTCCTACGTAGGAGGTTCAGGGTCCTAAAACATGAGGCAGGGGCATTACAAGACACATGGAGTCAGATGAGTCTCATTCCCCAAGACCACCCTCAGGCTCAGAGACTGACTAGAAGGACTCACAAAGCTCTTAGAAAAGCTCTTAGACTCATGGTTACAGTTAATTACAACAGAGGGATACCAGTTAAAATCAGCAAAGGGAGAAAGTGCATGGGGCAACGTCCAAGAGAAACAAGGCACAAGCTCCCAGATGTCCCCTCCAAGTAATATCACACAGATGTGCTTAATATTTCTAGCAACAATCTGTAACAACATATGCAAAGCATTATCTCTCAGGGATGCTCGCCCGAGCCTCCAGGGTGAGCATCCCTGAGATGCTCAGGGGTGTTCAGGGATGTGTCCAGGGTGTTTATTGGGGTCAGTCACAAAAGACATGCAGCACCTGCATGAAAGACCTCAAGCTACTCAGACTCCAGCCCCTACAGCAAAAATAGGTGTTCAGCATAAATCACACTGTTGGCATAAACTATCTGCTTACACTGGTACCATGTGGCCCAAGGCCTCAGGCATACAAAAACGCTCTTATGAGGCACATCATTACAAGGACTCAGAGTTCTTCTCTTAGGAGCCAGTCTTAAAAAACAGGTCTTTCGGGCTTCCCTGGTGGCGCAGTGGTTGGGAGTCCGCCTGCCGATGCGGGGGACACGGGTTCGTGCCCCGGTCCGGGAAGATCCCACATGCCGCGGAGCGGCTGGGCCCGTGAGCCATGGCCGCTGAGCCCGCGCGTCCGGAGCCTGTGCTCCGCAACGGGAGAGGCCACAACAGTGAGAGGCCCGCGTACCGCATAAAAACAAAACAAAACAAAACAAAAAACAGGGCTTTCTCAGGAATGTGCAGGATTTGAGTTAACTCAAATGGGGCCTGCTGAGTTAACCCTTTCCTGCACACATTCCCAGGGTCAAGACACAGGAACGCTCTGGCACATGACTGCAGCTCAGTTACCTTCCGAAAGTAAGGTCCTGTCTGCCTTCCACATGGGGTCACTGTGATTCATAATAAATAATCATTGGACTCTTTTCAAAACCAGCAGGACACCTACAGCAAGGATGCTTTTATTATTATTATTATTACTATTCCTATCGTCATAATCACTACTGTCATATTATACTCACATCATAATCACTACTGTTCATGGGCCAGGGCATGGGAATGAGCCCTTAATGCTACCGTGTGATCTCAGAACAGGTCAGAAGTGCCTTTTTCCAGATGCTGAAGGCAAGGACAACCTCAGAGTAGTGTGTCTTCACTCCTCCCTGGCGTTTAACCCTGTCCTTGCTTTTCTCTGTCTCCCTTCCCTTGGCAGTGGCTCAGAAATCCAGGCCCCCAGCACGAGAAGCGGACTCTGTTTGGAGACATGGTGTGCTTCTTGTTCATCACTCCTCTGGCCACCATCTCGGGCTGGCTCTGCCTACGGGGCGCCGTGGACCACCTGCACTTTAGCAGTCGGCTCGAAGCCGTCGGACTAATTGCACTCACTGTCGCACTCTTCACTATTTACCTCTTTTGGACACTAGTAAGTATGGCCCAGGGCCTGGGAGTTAGGTCGGTGGGAGCTGGCAGCCCCCCAGCTGGCACAGCCTCCCCTCTTGTCTGTAGCTCACCTCACCCACCCGGGAGCAGACAGACCGTCAAATGCTGGCGAGAGTGTGTGATTCGGTTTACTACTGCACGTGAATGTGTGTGTGTGTGTGTGTGTGTGTGCACTGCTGGGAAGAGCAGATGAAGTAAAGAAAAAGCCCCAGCTTCTGAGAGTTCCTCAAAGACATGCACCCCAGACATCCCTCTCCTCTCGTAGCCAAGGACTCCATCTGTTAGGAGGCCTGGCGTTCTCTTTCTCTCGTTTATGCTCCTCTCTCTTGCCGGGATTGTAATGTATGGTGAATGATGCACTTGGCCACTGTTGCTGTTGCTGCCTGCACAGATCATGAATCCTCCTGCTGGTTATTTTCTTTTTATGTCCTGACGCGGCCTAAAGTCCTTGTTGGACGTGGGGCTGCACTTCGCCTGATGATTATGCTGGGTTGGGATATTGACTCTGCTGCGCATAAAAACACTAATTCATCTAGCTGAGAAGCTGTCACTAAAGAAAAACCATTTCCCAATAAGTGTTCCTGCTGTATATGAGGGGAAAATCTTTAACCCTCTCTGGTTCTTTATTGTTTTAACCCCATGATTGCTCAGGTACCAGTTGGCAGAGCCCACAAAGCGCAGCATCTGCTGTCTCTTAATGCTTCCCTCTGGGACCTGCAGGGAAGAATGTCACGATCCTCTAGAAGGTTTTCAGAAACCGGGCCCCCTGCTTCCTGGCATGACTCTCCTGTGCCTGCTCATCTCTATCCGAGCACATTCCATTGTTATTCAATATGTATTTCCTGTCTAGACTGTCCCATTCCCATACCGGCAGCACAGTGTCGGCACGTAGAAGCTTCTAGTGCTCACACTTGCTCCCTTGCTCTGTCTCCCGAGTCCTGTGCCACCAGCTGCCATTCCTGCCACACTGACCAACCGCAACCCCCTGCTCATTGCGTTTCCCTCTTGTCCAGCTCTTTGCCTCCTCTCAGGGGGGAATTTCAGGCAATAATTGGGGGACACATTTCAGTCTCAGTGAGAGGGGCATGACATGAGCCTTGGTAAACAGGTAGTGTTCCGATGCTTGGAGCTTTATCAGAGTCCTCTGGTTAAGGTAGGCATTCTGTTCCCAGCCTAATGAAGCCCCCAAGCAAAACTATTATTGTCTCCTTTAAATGTCTGTGCTTCCAAAGTGTGTCCTGATTCATTGTGAATCAAGCAACCAGGCTGACTCAGAAGCCACAAGGACACAGTGATGGGAAGAGGCTTAAAAATAAGAAATTAGGGGGCTTCCCTGGTGGCACAGTGGTTGGGAGTCCGCCTGCCGATGCGGGGGATGAGGGTTCGTGCCCTGGTCCGGGAGGGTCCCACATGCCGCGGAGCGGCTGGGCCCGTGAGCCATGGCTGCTGGGCTAGCGCGTCCGGAGCCTGTGCTTCTCAATGGGAGGGGCCACAACAGTGAGAGGCCCGTGTACCGCAAAAAAAAAAAAAAAAAAGAAAAAGAAATTAGGGAATACCCTGGTGGTCCAGTGGTTAGGACTCAGAGCTTTCACTGCTGAGGGCCCACATTCAATCCCTGGTCGGGGAACTAAGATCCCACAAGCTGTGTGGTGTAGCCAACAAAAAAAAAAAGAAAAGAAAGAAATTGTCTGTCTACTACTGTCTAACTACTGAACCACCTTGGGAAGTCATTTCACTTCTCTGAGCCTCAGTATCCTCATCTGTAAAGTGGGGATGAGATTAATACCCATCCTGCCAACTTCCCCTGGTCTTACGAGATTGAAGTGAAAGTGTCCATGGGAAAGTGCTTTGGAAAATAATTAAGTGTAAGTTTTTACCATGTTTAGAGGTTTGCTAGTCTCTGATTTTTCTTATACAAGTGCCTAAGATGAAGGACGGATGAAGATATAGACTTAAATGATGGGCATTCAAACCAACTTAAGGCCTTTTTGAAAATCTGCTTTGTAAAGCACACACTTACCTAACAAGAAAGAAAAAAAAGAGGAGGGTGGGCAAAAGAGGGAAAGAAAAAAGATTACCTAGGATGTGGTCCTATTTCATCTCTCATCCCAGGTGAAAGGAAAATTTGGGAGGGAAAGGTCCCCGGAGTGGCTCTTTCAGGAGGCTGATAACATACGTCATTCCAGAAATGCTTCCAAAAGGCAGTGCTGTGTGGTAAAAAGCACGTCCCTTCGGAATCCCAAGGCTCTGTGTTTAAACCCAAGGTTTAGCATCCTGATAGCTGTGTAACTTCAAACAGGTCCCTAACCTTTCTGAGCATCCTTCTCCGAATGCAAAAACTTGGGGAAACGACTGCTAACCCCTGGGCCAATGTGCTATGGTGAGGATGAGATGGGATGACTTCGGGAACATCCATCAGAGCACCTGGCAGAGGATGGGTTTTCTTCCTCTGACTGCTGCGTTCCACCACATCCCGCACTGCCCCCGGCTTCCCTGTAAAATGCCGAGCAGCTGGAGGGAAAGAAAGCGCTTCTCCCCTTGGGTGTGAAAAACGCGCGGCCATAGCTCAGCAGCAGGTTATGGAATCTAGACTAACTCCTTCCCAGATAAATGCTGTACTGAGCGGCCCTAGCAAGAGCCGTAATTCAGAAGCTGACAGCACTTGGAAACTGCCCTCCAGCAGAAACGCACTGTAAACAAGCTGTCAACCTTAAGGAGAATATGCTGTGAAAATGTCTTAGATAAACAAACACAGTGTCAGTCCCAGCCTGGCTCCTCAGAGGAGCCCTCCTGGAAGGGCCTCGCCGGGCGCTGTCAGGAGAGACCTGCGCCCGTGCTGCTTCCCTGCGGGTGCCTTTGGAGCTCCTTGCCTCCACCAGGGCCCAGGCTTGACGCAGACTCGGGGAGTTCTGCCTTCTGGAACCTACTGTGTGGAAACACAGGTGTCTGGGACCCAGGAGGCCAAGACCTCTACCACCTCCTCCCTGAGAGCTGCGGGGAGAGGGAAAGGTGCCCCAGAAACATCACTGTGCATGTCACCAACCATTTGAAGCCCATGGACAGACACGAGAAGAGTAGGTGAGAACTGAGTCCACATGAAGCATTTGGAAAGTGTCCACATAGGATCTGCATTAGCCCAGTGTAGCGATGCCCACGTGCAGTGACCCCCAGGAGGTACCACCATCCACCACGTCGCTGATGCAACCAGTGCCCAGCCCAGAAACCAGTTAAATCACAGGATGAAATGAATGATGCTCCGGCTCCTCTGGCTGACTCCCAGTCCCACGGGTTAATCATTTAAAATCTCTTTACGAAGGGGGAAGGTCCCACAGAACACTGTCCCGGCAAGGCTCACTGTGGGGCGGGTCTAGACACACCCCGAGGGTGTCCAGCACGACCTGGTGTGGCTGATTCACACCCGCGCCGCCCTCTTCTCTTCCACGGTGCCATCACAGGTCAGTGAGCTGGGCCCAGTTCCGGGAAGGCAGCTTCCAAAGCCCTGGCCCCACCAATATGCTTCCGGCGCACCATAAACTCCCGAGAGGGCAGAATCAAAATTCGTAATGAGATTTCCCAAAGCCTGCTGTGACTTTACAGCAAAGCTGCAGTGCAGCCCATCACCTCCCTCAGGGAGAGGTGATGCTAATATGCTCCAGCCCTCTGTGTGCCATGCACATGACCGCAACTCTGTGCAGACCTTGCCCATGACAGGAGGTTAATAAATAGCCTTTGGATGAAGAAATGAAGACACTTCAAGAAACCCATCCCATAAAGAGTAGTGTTTTTGGAATAGTGGCCCTGTGCTCTTTCTTCACCCTCTTTCTTTAAAACCTCAGAAATGTAAGAAACATCTAAATGAAGTTCCCAGTGTTACTACTGCCATAGCTGCTTCTTCCTTCATGTTGTTTATTTTTTCCTCACTGCCTCTTTATTGCTGTAAATCAAACCTGCTTTATTCCGCTTCTGTTCCACAAGGGGAGGGAGTGTCTTGGCGCTCCTAGAGACCACAGCCAGGACTACCCAGGGCGACTGCAAACCCATGGTCCCTCTGCCCTGCACCTACCTTCCTTTTCCCCGATGCAGCGTCATCTTCATGATGCTTTCTTCTTATCGGTTGAATTTGCCTGCAGACGTGGTGGTGAACGGCAATCAAGATAGATTAATGCTTAATAAGATCTCGTTCGTCTGTCCGAACAAGCGGGCTGATTTTTCTACTTCCCGGCCAAGGAACCAGGAGACCTGCTAAGTCATGGACTCCCCACGTTGCCCTGTGCTTCACAGGCTTGAACTTACGTGCGAATCACCAGGGGATCTTGTTTATTAAATGTACGCTCTGATTCCTTAAGTCTGGGCGGAGCCCACAGGTGTCACGTTCTAACAAGCTCCCAGGTGGTACGGCCTCCACGGGCACACTGAGAGCAGGGCTTTCAAGGAAATAGCCCAGCCTCTCTTTTTCTTTTTGCCCCCAGTTTCCTGTATCCAAGAAGGAGTGTCACAAAGGTATCTTCTTTTCCAGATTTAACCCATCAGAGATCACAGGCCAAGAACACTAATGCGTGGCAGTGGCACTGTCTTAAGTGCTCTTTATGCATTATCTCTGATATCATTATCCACATTTTACAAACGAGGACACCGGGACTTGGAGGCAGCAAACAACCCTCCTGAAGTCGCGGAGACATCCGTAGAGGATGGGGCTTCGGCCCGGTGCGCCCGCCCGGAGCCCTCGGGCTGCTTGCTCCTGCGCACAGCTGCAGCCGCTTCTGCTGCTTACTGGAGACGCCAAGCGTGCGCAGATCTTTAACATCCCGGACGAAGGGGCTCTTGATTTCGAATCCAGCTTTCCTGTAATATTTCCAGGTTCCAGACTTCTTGTACCGCCTCAGCTCTTCATTAGTACTTGTCTGTTTCCTACACCGTCCCTGCCCTTGGCCCTGAGCAGCACGCTTTCCAGCCTGCCTCTTACATTCATGAGTAGCACCAAGCAGCAGCAGGACAGAACAGAACAGATTAAAGAGAATCAAGCTTAAGAAAAAAAAAAAGAAAAAAACCTCTGATCCACTTTGGCATGTTCAGAGCCTCTTGGAGAAAAGCACATCTGTGTGAGTTTAAAAGCTTTTATTTTCATACTCAAATCTCTCTGGCATTCAGCCTGTGGCATCTGCTTTCTAGCCTCAGAAATCTAAGTGAGTGGCCTTGGATTTCATGAGCCTGCCATGAAGACAGACAAGCCCTTGCTGATCAAGGGCCTGCATTCTCCTCTACTTCCAGAAACACCGAGCTCAAACCACGGGGTCAGCCCACTCTTTGACCAACGTAGACCCTGTACCAGGGTCAACATGACCCACACAACCCAGGTGGTTAAACAGCCCATACCTGGATAATTTGTCACTCTCAGGTCATGGGCACCTTCCTCCCCAGCACTACCTAGTTATCTGATATACTCAAACTAGAACCTACTTCCACTTTTTTTTTTTTTTTTTTTTTTTTTTTGCGGTACGCGGGCCTCTCACTGTTGTGGCCTCTCCCCTTGCGGAGCACAGGCTCCGGACACGCAGGCTCAGCGGCCATGGCTCACAGGCCCAGCCGCTCCACGGCACGCGGGATCTTCCCAGACCGGGACACGAACCCGTGTCCCCTGCATCGGCAGGCGGACTCTCAACCACTGCGCCACCAGGGAAGCCCTACTGCCGCTTTTAAAGGCAGTTTGTACATCTTCAGAAGAACAGATCATTTGAATTTCCTGGGCGGTTCATCAGTGCTTTGTGCCAGCCTTCTCCAAAGCACACCACAGATGTAAGCATCTCATTCCAGTATATTTACACAAGAAACAAGCACTTTGGGGGCAAGTTATGTCACAATTGATGATGCGTTTACTGCTCGTGCTGTCCTGTATCATGTAAGAGAGGCCTAAATCTAAAGCAGTGTTGCAATTAGAAGGTACAGGATACTTAGTCACTCAGTGAACTTAACTAAGCAGCTTCCTAAGCGCCAGACACTGTGATAGGTACACAGCATGCAAAGATGAATACAACACAAGACCTGCCCTCAACATGCTTCTAGTGCAGGGTGAGAGAGAAACAAGGGCCGTGGTGTACAGGGCACTGATGCCACGCTGAGGTGGGCACAGGCACTGGCTCAGGAAGAACTCATCAGTGGAGTTGGCGCCCAGGCCAAAGCTTCCCCACTGGATGCCATGGAAGGACTGAGCTGGAGGCAATGGGGATCACCCACAGGGGCCGCCAAGCACAGTTGTTCAGTTTGTCCACAGCACAGTACAAAGGGTGCCCTTCCTATCATACCGTGAATGGGGTCCTTCGAGTTGTGCAGTGTCCAACCTACAGAAGGGTGCGTGAAGCCCCAGCATCCCTCTCATTTAACAGAGAGAAACTTGACGACCAGAAAGGCACATTGCCTAGTCCCACAGCTGGGCAAGGGCTGGTGCCGTACCTACTCTGCCCACTGCCCCCAGCCAACTTTCTGCCCCACCGATACTCTGGGGCCCAGACCACTGTCCTGAAAATAAATCCAAACTCGGGAGGAACCTCATTTCCTATTAATACTCCGACTTTACCCAGTTTGAAGAGGCACGAGGGAGACCTGCCCTTTGTTCACACGTGGGTGCTCTGGGGCTGGGGCCAGTCTCCCAGCGCTCAGCTGCCTGCTACAGCAGTTTCCCCCCGGCTCTTGCCCCGCTGTACTGCTGTTTGGAGCTGTTTGAAATGGCATGTATGTTGTTTGGATTGATAATCAGCTTCCGCTTACCTGAAACCTTCCCTTATTTTTCCTCTCCTGACCCCAGGTGTCATTTAGGTACCACTGTCGATTGTACAATGAATGGCGTCGGACCAATCAGAGGGTGATTCTCCTCATTCCAAAGTCTGTCAACGTCCCTTCTAACCAGAAGTCCTTGCTGGGCCTCCACTCTGTCAAGAGGAACTCAAAGGAGACAATTGTTTGATGTTTGTGTGTTTGGTTGGCTGATTTGTTGTTTGGGGTTTGGAAGTTTCTGCACTGGGCCACCCCGAAACCCTTCCTCCAGCCCGTGGGTCGAAGAACGTCCAGAGCCATGTTATCACGTCGCCCTGAGCAACAGACTCCGCCTGAAGAAAGCAAATCGCTCTTTGACTTCACATCATGGATGCTGCAATCATATGATATTTGCTAAGCTGCCAAACATGTTTATTTAGCAGATACTGTATGGAATTTTCTGAACACCTCTTTAACATATGAGGAAGGTTGTCCTGCTAAGGATGCAATTCAACTCTTCCTTTTTTATTACTATTTCAAATATATATAGAGAGAGATATATATATATTAAACTTAGATGATAATCAAAGTTGAAAAGCCAATGTTAAAACTGATTTCATGGTTGGTTTGGATGGGTTTTGTTTGGGTTCATTGGTTTGTTTCCCAGTTTCTACTGTAGATTCTTTGGGGTAATTTGATAGCTTGAGTGTCTTTTCCATCTCTTCCATGCCCCTTACTCAAGGGGACAGCGTAACAGCTGCAGGACAAGTCATATCTGAAGGATGTTTTGTACTAAACTTCATTTAATTATTCAGTTTTTAAAGGAAAAACAAGCGTGGCAACTCTCCCCACAGTGAACTGTTTACTTAAATTTCATTAAGGAGAAAACAATTTATGGTGAGAAGCACGCTCCTTTCAACTTGTTTGGTAATGACAGCTGATAGAAGCTATTTTCTAATAATAAATATCCAGTGTGTGAAAGACAAACCCCCACTGATTGCAATACTATTTTTTTAAATCACAAAACCTGTGAAGTTTCCCAAAGTAGATTTGAAAAAGGAAAAAAGAAAAAGCAAAAGCAGAAAGGTTGGTGTTCCTATTCCCATTTCATTTAGCGCATGTCTTAATTCTTCATTCACATTGAACTGGAGGATCATTAGACATTTCTAGGAACCCTGGACCTATTTTGCGTATCAATTAGCATTCCCATTGCTCTGCCGAATTTCCGGCTTGACAGGTAGACGTGGCCAAAAAAGCCTGTCCGAGCAGTCTAAGACCCCTTTGTCTGATTTTCCAAAAAAAAACAAAGAAAAAGGCCCCACGCAGTGCCTTCCCCCAACCATGAGCCAATTCTGTCACAGGCTGAAATAGGCTTTTTCTAAGGGCTCCATGTCCCTCTTTTATCCATCGCAGTGTAAAGGGTCTAGGCTGCTCCCTGCCTTTGCGTGTCCACTGAAGCCAGGGAGCAGACATGCTGTCTGAGGTCAGCACTCTCTCAGATTGGCGCTCAGGCTCCCATCCGCCCACCTACCCACAGCCCCGAAGAGAAGGCGGAGCCCAGCTTTGGGGAATGCTTAAAATATGGATTTCTAGAACATGGCCCACACTGCAACTCTCACTCCAGCATCTGCCTCATGCTACAGGAAGTGCAAAGGAACAGGCAGTGAGGAGGGTAATGAGTTTTGTCTGCAGATTGATCAAGCTGATGCAGGTGTTGCCTTTGTCTGGCGAGCCCTCCGGTCACAGACCGCTCCCCGCGCTGCCTGGGGAGAGAAACAGCTGTACTGCTCTCCGCTGCAAAACTCAGATGTGCTTTATGGCCTGTGACAATAGGTTTTCCCCCAGCACGCTTCACTTCGACACTTCAATTCCAGTAATATACATCTCAGCCCTTCTGTTTACTCGGCCCTGCTCACCCCTCTGGGCTGTCATTAGCTGCACCACCATCAACCGTTTCTTAATTGACCTTTCTAAAATGCTGGACACCACTGGCTGCACGCAGCTGTCACACATTAAATTTCCAGAGCCAAGAGTCCAGCTTGGTAGCATATGAATTGCAGCCCTGTAATATAGTTGACAAACGATGTCCACCCAGCCTTGGTCCCTGAGCTGTCAGGTCAACCAGCCTCTCAACGGAGTGATGCAAACATTCATGAGAGAACCATGCCCCTTCTCCTCCCTGTTGTTTCCATGAATTAAGGAAGCAGTAGATTCCCGGGATCATTTCCTGCTGAGGTTGGCTGCAGAAAATTCCTGCTGTCTTGGTTCATGAGATGAGATGTAATGAAGCAAAATATCAAAAGCAGGCAGGTCCCTCC
Source organism: Mesoplodon mirus (assembly GCF_964341445.2). NCBI lineage: Eukaryota > Metazoa > Chordata > Mammalia > Artiodactyla > Ziphiidae > Mesoplodon > Mesoplodon mirus. The sequence goes on from NC_138980.1 coordinate 79,269,661, forward strand.
CCGGCAGCTCGCTGGGGCTTCCGGGCTGGGAAGTTAGGCACAGTAGTACTGTGCCTGGGTCACGCCTCTCTCCCCCCACTGCACACTCCCACCCTGGGAAATTAAGCAGAGTCCACGTGCAAGGAGTGGGTTGCATGTGGGGTGGTGGGCAGGACACCCTGGCAGCCAAAGGAGGCATCAATGCCTCCCTGCCCAGTGAGAGACTCTGATCTCCACAGCACCAGGGCCCATCTGGGATTCTGAAAGCTCTTGGAAGACACTTCATCCCCTCTTGGCCCTTTAATAACCCTGAGGTCATTCAAGGTGGGAGAGTCCGGGAACTGCAGCATAAGCACAAGACACCAGCCAAGAGGACAGAGGCAGCGGGAGCTTCGGTCCAGGCTCTGCGTATGTCAACAAGCCACGCAGCACCTGTCCGAAGGTGGGTGCATTTGCTAACCAGGGTGCTGCACGAGTTACCAGTGGTCTTGTTCTCTCTCGCTCTCTCTGCTTCTTTCTTTTTGAAAAATCCAGAATGAAACAGGAAAAGGAACGAGGAGGGGCAGGTAAATGATCCTACTGGTTCACTGCTTCCCTCCACCGACCCCTTTACACAGTCCTCTCCCCGCGTCCCTCGCCGTATCCTGTCTGGACCATTTTTCTTGAGAATATTAGATGGAGACAAACGTGTGTCACAGTGAAGCCAGAGAGGAAAGTAACAACAGAATCAAGTGCAGGGCACTCTCACTGGCCCCTGTGTGTACTCACGTGCCTGCCTGTTTCTCTTCTGGGGAAGGACAGGGACACAGAGCGTTCACACGAATTCTCCGGCTCCTCAGAGAACTGAGCAGAAGCTCAGACGGGCTGTGAAACCCAATTAAGGAAAAATAAATGGCATGACTTGGAAATTGCGTGTATTTGTCTTTCGTGTCCAGGTCTCCCTCCCTGTGCCCCGAGCACCCAGGGTGGCCACTTGCGTGCGGCTGGGCTGTAGCCACAGTCATTTTATTTTCAGTGAAAGTCACTCATCTGAGGACGTGGAGAAGCCAAAGGAGAAAATGGAAGTGAACCGGCAGCCTGGCTACCTGCACTGGGGCCCCAGCCGGCTGGAGGCTCCCTACCCCGGGGCCTCTCATTCCCCTCTTGGCACTGGCCTGGGCCCGGCCGGGGTCTGCCTCGCCCGGAAGCTTCACGCAGCTTACAGAGAGGCCTGGTGCGCACAAAACCTCTGTCCTCAACCTGCCCTCCCAGGGGGTGTCCTCAGGCCGAAAGACCCAGAGGAGGAAGCAACCTGGGGAAGGAATCGGCGGCACATGTTTCCTCTCCGCTTTCATCCAATGTCTTCCCAGAAGCTCCCTGCAGACCAGCCACAGAGCAGGCAGCCCTCGTGCTGGATCAGAATTACAGGTTGTGATTCTGAAGGCTTAAGTGGGATGGGAAGTGGGTCAGTGGGTGGGGACGGGGTTCGGGATTATTTTAGGTGGAGAGGTTGGGCCCAGGATGGACCTGGTTGGACGCCATCCCTCCCAGCCACGCACACGCAGGATCTTGCAGGCTGCCAGTCGGAGGCTTCTTGCCACGGAGGCTACAGTCATGAGAGATGGGCTCTAAATAGTGATGCCCAGGGAACTGCAGACCCTCTCCAAAATGTGTCAGTTCTGCAGAAATACACGGGCTATTAGGTTCCACAGTCCACCTTTTCTGACTTTACAAAAGTCTTAGTGTCTTGGAGTTGGCTTTGGGACATACTGCCTTCCCCTTGCTGTTGAGTTGCTCTGGGGTGAGTCTCGATCTTTGCTTCCCAGTGGGACAGAGTGGGAGAGGACCAGCTGTGAGTCAGGCTACCTGAGTTTGAATAGGGCTCTGCAGTATCCCAGTGGCGGTGTCCCACCTATGTAAGCCTCAGTTTCTGCCTCTGTAAAATGGGGACGATACCTACCTCAGACAGTCCCTGTAAGGTTTGTAAGGTGCCCAGTAAGCAGTTCATGCATGAACATCACCCTTCCCACCCCTTCCTTCCACTCGCCGTTGCTAACGTCTGGTCTATCACCTGGGTTTTGACAAACAACTTTGATCAATGATTTGAAGGACCATAAACGGTTTTAAATCCTTTTCAAAAAGAAGAGGGATTAATTTTAAATAATCAACACATATTTATTGAGCACACTGTGTTTGGGAGTAAAAAGAATTGTAAGAGATCCTTCTGGAGGTTGAAATGACTGACCTGATTGAGATCTTTGAATTACGCGTGGATTTCATTTATCCTTGCATTTCCTTATACTGGAGCCTATGGCTAATTGAGAATTCATCACGGATAAAAACTGTGCTCGTTCTGGCTCTAGCGCTACAGAGGAAAACAAATATAGTCCATCAGTTGTCTGTGTTCCCAGAAATGAGGGACTCGTGAGTCACTGAGCTCATATATCTAGTGCCTTCTTGGAGGCTCTGAATTCCGGGCACAAAGACAGCAGAAGAGATGGGCTCAGGGAGGCCTGCGTCGTTTTGAAAAACTTTTTTTTGGATAAACTTTTCACCTCCTGGGCCACAGTTACCCTATCAAGGAAATGAATAGATGGACCTATTGTAGGTTTTATTTTTATCTTATTTGTGGGCACCAGGTGCAAAGAATTGAGTTTCTCCTATACTTTAGCCCAGGACACAGTTTCTGGCACCGTCAGCCTCTACAGGTCCCTGTTCTATTTTATTCCACAAATGTGTACATAGAGCCAAGCACTTCCCACGAGCCATGCGCTATTCAGCACTTTGAAAACGGCCTCCTTTAATTCTTACAATTACTTCATCCATTGTCGCCTAACAGAACACCCCCAAATTTAGTGGTCTCAAACAACCATTCTATGGCACCTCACTGTTCCATGGGATGGCTAGGGCTCACCAGTCAGTCTGTGGGCAGTGCCTTTTCTGATTGCACTTATATGTCTCAGACAGTCAGACGGCCCAGGTGCTTCTCCTGTGGTTTCTCTCCACATGGCATCTCAGTTAAAGGGCCCCTCTTTCCACGGCCACTCAGGGCTCCAAGAGGGAAGAAGCTTCTCTCCTGCTTCCTGCCTGGGCTTGGAAGTCCCTGAGGATCACTTCCTCTGGTCCTATTGTTCAAAGCAGTCACAGGTCTCTCCTCTTGATGGGAGGAGCTGCCTGCACATACAGGGAGGGGCAGAATTGTTTGGGGCCATCTTTGGAGATTAGCTACCAGACCCTTATTACAGATGGAGAAGCTTAACCAAAGAGGGTAAATTATTTGCCCAAGGAAACAGAGCTAGTAAGGGGGAGAGCTGGAGTTCAGACCCAGGCTCTGGAGTCCCTGCTCTTAACCACTGTGATGCCTCTCAGCTTCTAGTTTTATAATAATTTCCTCTTCATTCCTAATCTCCACTTTAATCTCCTTCCTTCATTAGTTACTCATTCTAATACGTTTGACATATAAACTGACTATGGACATATCTTTGCAAAACATATTGTTTTGTGAGTATATGCCTTAATTTACATAAAAGTGATTATGCTGTAAATCTAGTTCTTCTCCCCCACCCCCCTCCCACCTTAGCACTATGTTTTTAAGATTTGTCTGCTGTACATCTAGTTTATTGCTTCCAATGACTGCTTGGAATTCCATTTCCTTTTCCATTCCCTTTATGTTAACCTCCAACTCCCTGCCACATCCAACAGTGCTGTGATGGACATCCTCTTACCTGTCTCCTTAAAGCCCTGTTGGAGGGTTCCTCTGCTCTGGTCGGTGGGCATGCTGGGCTATAGCATGTTGACATGTTTAATTACACTATTTTTGTATGGTTCTCCAGGACAACTATACCACTTTAGACGGCCCCCAGTAGTGGCTGAGTTTTCCCATTTCTCCACATCCTTTCCTGTACTAGCTATTATTTATTTATTCATTTTTAGCCAATCTGACAATATAAACCTAGGTCTTATTGCTTATATCTGTCCACATTTACACTTCTCTATGTTTCCTGTTGGGCTGACTACCTTTTCCTTTTTAGTCTCCCTCGTCAGTTTGATGTGCCGCAAATTCTCTCATTTGTTCAACTCTCTCTTAACTTTTCTACGGTATACTTTGTTGAATAGCAATCCTTAACTTTGACGCAGTCAAATCTAGTTTTTGTCATGTGTCTTGTACTGTGGGTCGTCTTATTTAAATTTTAGAAGTCCTTTCTCATTCCAAAATCACAAAGATAGTCTCCCACATTTTCTTCCTTTATGGTTTTATGTATCACCTTTAGGCCTTCAGACTATCTAGAGTTCACCTCTGTACCTGATATAAGGATCCAACTTTATCTCCCTAAGGTAGGCGGTTTGCCATCACCATCTACTAAACAGTCTCCCCTTTCTTCATTCACTTGTGGTGTCACCTGGATTGTGTACCCCGTTCCTTATAAACACGATCTGGTTTTGCATACTCAGTCTATGGCTTTAACCCATTTGTCCCTTCCTGAGTTAACCTCACTGTTTTTCTTAATATGGCTTCATAATGTGCCTCTTTATCTAGTGGAATGAGCAACTCCTCCCCAGTCCCCACCAACTTCGCTCTATTCTTCAAAATTGACTTAGTTATTTGTGGACAGGCTTTTTATCCCTGTGTATAAATTTTAGAAGAGTTTTGTTAAGTCATTTTAAAAGGCTTGATGGACCTTTGATTGGAATTGTGGTGAATTTACATATTAATTTCATGAAAATTACAATCTTTACAGATCTTCACAACTTTTAGCCAATCTCCTGTGACGATCATAGCATAGCACCATTTATTCAGTCATTCTTTGCATCCTGAAATAAGAGTTCTAAATGTTGTCAGTAAAATTCTTCTGCATGCTTTGTTAGTTTAATTTCTAGTTTATAGTTGTGTTGCTATGGTAAAATAAGTGATACCTTATTTTCTATTCTATTTTCTCGTTGGTTAGTGCTGGTGTAGAGGAACTCTCGTCATCGGGCACTCACACCTTTGCTGAGCTCTGTATTGGTTCTCGCAGTTTGTAGATACCCTTCTATGCCAGCTCTTTCCTGTCTTAGTGCAGTGGCCAGGCCCTCCAGGACTGGTCTGTTGCAATCGTGCCAGCAGGCTTATTTGCTGGTTCCCATCTTAAAGAGTGTTCAGTGTCCCCATCATTGATATTTGCTACACACTTTTCTTATATAATTTTGTTGAGTTATTGTGTTTCCCTTCAATTTCTAGTACTCGGTGAGTTTTTATATCATCATTTTAAATATCATAATTAATTAGTGATAGTAATTAAATATAATTAACAATATAATATTGAGAAATTTGTGTGACTTTCTACTTTATAATCTGTGTAGTAAGATACACTATTGTTGAATTATCCTTTCACTCGTAGATAAACCTTATGTAATATTTTCTGTTCTCTCTCTATATATATTAAAAATTAAGAGTTCACACCAACCAACACCACCATTTCCAATCCAATACCAGAGCTCAATCTTGTTTTTCCCATTTTCACATTTATAGCTCCCTTTCCAACCATGGGAAATCTGGCTTTCATTGTCTTTATTTATTTACTTATATTTAATTAACCTCTCTGCATGTAGCCAGTCTCTCGTCTCCACATCCATCCCCTCCCCCATGTAGATGGCCCCCTCACCATCTATCTCTGTCTCTGACACCCCATGCCAGGCCACCCGTCACATCCCAGCCAAACTCTGGTGCAGCCAGTGGACGTTCCTCACCTTCATTCAGTCTGTACTTATTTCCTTATTCATTGGTGTCTTATTTTCATCTTGTCTTTTATTCTTTTGTCTAGCCAATCTGCATTAATGGTTTATTTCATTAACCTTTTTGAAGAGTAAGTTCAAAACTTTCTTAATTTTCTCTTTTTCTCATCCTCTTTTGTCCTCTATTTCATTGATTTTTAGCCTTATCTTTCTTATTGCCTTACTTCTTGGGGGTTTTGTTTGCTTGTTTGTTTGTTTTAATTCATTCTTGTGGGAATTCCCTGGTTGTCCAGTGGTTAGGACTCTGAGCTTCCACTGCAGGGGGCCTGGGTTTGACCCCTGGTCAGGGAACTCTTAGTTCTGGTGCGGCATGGCCAGAAAAAAAAGAAAAAAATCACTCTTGTTTCAGTCTTCCTGTTTGTTTTTGGATAAATGACTTAAAGCTATAAATTTTCCTCTAAGTACTACTTTATCTCCCACAATTGTTGAAAATTTTAATGTTTAAATTTTAGTTCTAAGTACTTTAAATTTCCCTTATGTTTCTTTCTTTAACTCAAAAGTCATTTAGCAGTTTGCTGTACACCTAAAACTAACACAACATTATAAATCAACTATACTCCAGTAAAAAAATTTTTAAAAAAGTCATTTAGGAGTGAGTTATTTAGCTTTCAGCAAATGAGCAGGGGTGGGGAGTGTTATTCTTTTGTTTTGTATTTCAGTTATTACTACATTATGGTCAAAGGACTATGTCCTTGATGATTTGACTCTTTGAAATGCTGGCATGTTTTTGTGGCTTCATACATGGTTGAGGGACTTCCCTGGTGGCATAGTGGTTAAGAATCCGCCTGCCAATGCAGGGGACACGGGTTCGAGCCCTGGTACGGGAAGATCCCACATGCCGCAGAGCAACTAAGCCCGTGCACCACAACTACTGAGCCTGCACTCTAGAGCCCACGAGCCTCAATTACTGAGCCCGCGTGCCACAACTACTGAAGCCCGCACACCTAGAGCCTGTGCTCCGCAACAAGAGAAGCCACCACAATGAGAAGCCCGCGCACCGCAATGAAGAGTAGCCCTCGCTCACAACTAGAGAAAAGCCTGCATGCAGCAACAAAGACCCAACGCAGCCAAAAATAAATAAATAAAATAAATAAATAAATTTATTTTAAAAAAAGATACATGGTTGATTTTTACAAATATATATGAATAAATAAGCTACAGCTTATCAATTGTGTAGTTCACATCTTCCTATCTTTGCTTTTTTCCATGCTTGATCTGTCAGTTTCTGAGAGGGACATACACAATTTCTGATTACAATTGTTGATTTATTTTTCCCTCTAGCCCTGTTGGTAGCTGCTTTATGTATTTGAGGCAATATAAATAGATTTATCTTTATGATTATATCTTCTTGATATATTGCTCCTCTTCCCCAAATATAACATTCTAATATTCTGCTTGTCCATGCTGATGTTTTAAAAAGCTTTTCTGTCTGAATTAATATTAAACATTTCTGTATCCTTTTATGTCTCCTGTAGACAGCATACTGCTAAAATATTCTTTTTACAATTTAATCTGAAAATCTCTATCTTTGGATTGGTGACTTTAATCCATTTACATTTGTTTTACTATTATGTTGGGTCTTAATTCTACCATCTTATTTCATGTCTAGTTTTTTTTCTGTGATCGCATACTCGCCTGGGGATCTTGACTCCCTTGGCTAGTGATGTGTACCTACGACAGGGGAGCTAAACCCCTGGTGGGTCAGCAGAGAGGGTGGGAGATACTCTGTGCTGCCGTTTGGACTGAACCACTCTCCACTTGCCACACCCCAGCAAGTGACTCTGGCCCTCATATCTCTATCCCCATCACATTTTCTAAGTTTCATCTGCCTGGATTGCCATCAGCTTTCCTTTGAAGCATAGGGGGATAGTTGGGGGCCCGGAGGGGTTGGGGAATGGGGGGCGGGGGGGCACGTGTTAACTCCATATGGCTGGCAGATCTCCCTGTACGTATGCTATATGCACCTACCCCAGCATGGATGAATGCAGCCCTAATGTTACCCCACTGACCTGGTGGCACTGGGCTGGCACTGCTATCTTCTGTTTCCTGGGATGTGATGAAGCAGGTGATGATGCATCCAAAGGTACTATACAGGAGAGAGAAAAGGACATGACCACCTCCCCCCTCCCCCCCGTTTCCTGTTCCCAGGGTATGTCACCAAGCATCCATCCCTGCTCCTCACACATCTTCTGCAGCCCAAGTGTTCCTGGGGTTTTATTTTCTTTTCTCACTTCCAGGGTTGATCGCGGGGGGATGTGAGGGGAGCCAAGACTCAGGATAAGTTTGCCATAGTATCTGCCATGAGCACTTCTCAAAAAGTCCTTCTTGGAGCCCTGAGTTGCTGCGGGGAACAGGGCATGGAAAGAGCCCCCAAAACCTTGGCTCTGGTGCTCCAGCCACTTTACCTCTGCTTCATATACTGGGGATCTGGGCTAGATTTCACCCAAAGGAAAATAACAGTGCTAAAGTCTGTTAGGTCCTTTTTTATTCTAAAATTCTGGGTAACCTCATCTAGCTCCCTGGCTCTTGGGGACCCTGGGTCTGCCAAGGGCAATGGAGTGCTTGGCAGGAAAGGATTTGCACAGGCGTGGGCCCATCCTGACGGCCTGCTCCCCCGCCCTCCCCATCCCCTCCCTATTCACAGCAAGGAGGCATCTGTGACTTTTAACCCAGCTGCAAATAAGTAACACTTAGGAGACAAATGAACTGCATTTTGTTCTCAGATAAGGCTTAAAGGCTGCTGACGTTAGGATTTTTTAAAGTCAATCTGGAGATTTGTGGGAGAAAACGTCTGGGAGTGACCGGGAGGGCGACTGTGCAGAACATCCATCACAGACCTGCATGGAGACCCTTCGAGGCCTGGGAAGCAGTAGACAAGATTGCGATGAGCGTGTCCCCCACGAGGGGTGAGTTGGCATCACTTCCACAGTATAACAACTAGCATTGTTTTCCTGCCCCTTAGACAGGAAGCTCAGACTGGCTTTGGGGAAATTTGCAAATAACTTTGCTAATGTAAAAATGTACTCCTACAGAGCTTGAAATGTCACTGGCTTTTCTCCATCATTTACCTTCCTTCTCACCGTCCCCGCCTGGTAAACGTGGGGCCAGCCACATTTGATGCCTCCAACTCAGCAGCTGAGGGTACCGGGCAGCTTGGTGACATCCACAGGACACTGACTCAGAGCTCACCCTCTATGGGTTCTCTCAGCAGCAAGGGGCCACTGGCAACCTGGCCCCAGACCACGGAGACACATTAAGGGTGGGGGGGGTCTATGGGAAGTGATCTAAGACTACGTCATCTGAGCACCAGTGGATCTATTCTGCAGCCTGTGTGAGGGTACAGGACCCAAGCCTTGCAGGCAACATCTTACAACGAAATTAGCAATCCTGAGTTAGGAGGTCCCTGTGTGTGAGAACCTCCCTGAAGGCATGCACCATCTGGGAAGGCGTGGGCAATCCTGCTGATCTCACAGAGCAGGGCAGCTCTGTCTGAGCAACCTCTAGAGCGCAGAGAATCCTCGGCCCGAACCTCGCCTCTCAGAAGCCTGTGCTCACAGGAAGGGTGAGAGGAAAGAATCTAACGGTTATGGGTAAATTTACTTCATCCCAGGAGGAGGACTAGGAATCAGACTCAGGCAGGGTCTACAAAAGCACAGTCTATTTGAGGAGGTTCAGGTGGGATTTATTATGTTTAATGCACCTGGTGAAAAATGCAGTGGCCATCAATCACGCCCTTGTGTACCACCTGGGTCCCCTCTGTATATACAGATCTCTTACAGGCTCATTGCTATTTATGCAGAGTCTTCAAAAACTGCGCACACCTGGTTGTGGTTTCTAAATACCCTTTTCCTACTAAAAAGAATCAGGTATCCTCGGAGAAATGTCTGAGTCTAGGTCAGGGACAGGGAATGTGTGTAAGATGAATCTGGAGCAAGCACCTTGTCATATCAGAAAGCAAGGGGGACTCCTGTGGTCATGTCCAGAGGACACAGGATAAAACCCAAATAGGCTCCCACTGGCCTAAGGTAGACAATAGGGGCATCACAGAGAACAAGACTATGCTGAATTGTTACACATGACCTATGTTAAAATTCATGAGTTTATAATGGTACTAAAAAAAAAACCCTCACTGGCCACCTTTGGAGCATGCTAGAGAACCAAATCATTATTCCGATAATGGCTTTTTAAAAAGTGTCTTGTGTGCACTGTACCTTGGGGTATTAAAGGATGAAGGAAAGTTCTTTAGAGAAGACTTGCACCTAAAAAGTGTAGAAATAATGATAGAATCTAAATGAAGTCATGGATGTGCCTAATGATCATTAGCTAAAACCATTAGCTGATGGGGAACTTTATGATAGAAGTCAGACCCTCAGCACCCAAACCCACAGATCGATCTTAACCTCACAAGAAAGAGAAAATCTGACACTGGGTACCTCCTGATGTGATGCGGTAGGATGTGCACAGAAACACTGTGAGATATTCCTGCAAAAAACTGAATCTGCCTGTGATCAAGCACTGCTGTCTATTAGTTTACAGGAGTGAGAGAGATTGATCGTTTGTTAAATGACCAACATTTAACAGCACCAGTACTATTGACACTTTGGGGTGGATAATTCATTTAGAAGACTTTTTAAAATGTATCAACAAATATAACATATGGGCCTTGTTTGGACCCTGATTCAGAAAAACCAAATATTAAAAAAAAAAATTATGAGACTATCAGGGAACTTTGAGCACTGGATATTTGATCATATTAAGGAATTATGTTTCAGGTATGATAACAGAATGACGGCTATGTTTATAAAACGCCCTTGTCTCTTAGAGATACATTCTGAAGAATTTATGAAGAAGTTGTGCAATATCTCAGATTCCTCTGGACGGCAGAGTCGGGGAGTATGAAAGACACAAGACTGGCCGGATGTGGATCATGGTTGAAACGGGGTGATGGGTACACGGGGTTCATTATACTATTCTCTCCACTTTTATATAGGTTTAAACTTTTCCACTGTAAAACCTTATTAGAAAAAAAAAAAGTAGTAGGACACAACTGCCTGCCACAAACTCTAAACGGCTTCGGCAGGGAGCAGTGGGCTGGAGCTGTCGCCGTAGGAGTGAGCGGCTCCGCAAGAACAGGAGAGACCAAGGATGGGCCTGAATCAGAGGCTGTAGGGTCAAGGTTGGTCATTTTTCTTAGTGATGTTATACACGCCGAGGTCAACTACTTTGCTGTTTGCCACGCTGGAGTGAAACTCTGCCAGACGGCGCAGTGATACCCAGAGGAGGCGGCATGGGGGAGAAGCAGCCTCAGGTTCTGTGCCACGAACGACGCTTTCGGGCACAGATAGAAGGCCGACCGTCCTCGGCGCGTCTGTTTAAAAACCCCACGCTCAGCTGAGACTGGGAGGCACCGCTGAGCTGTCACCCATCAGCCAGGCCTACGGCTGCAGAGGCCTCCACACCCCGGAGACAGGACGCAAGCGCCCCGGAAGACTGGCACGCGCCCAGCTGGGTTTGGAGGCCGGGGGTGGGGTTCGTGGTGAGAGAGTGATTTTCACGCGCTGGTTCTCGGCGTTCTCTCCGCGTCCCCATGTCAAGGCAGGCAGTGCGGGGCGCTCCGAGGGCCCGAAGCAGGTGCAAGGGCGGGCGGGCGGGTCTGCCCCGACCCCTGCCAGGCTTCCCAGATGGACAGAAAAGCCCAGCCCCTGTGAGGGCACATCTTACTGATCCATCCCCACCGGGGACAAGGAGGATGTGTCTGGTGGGCCCCGGGGCATAAGAGACTTGCCATCCAAAGGACAAAATGAGGAGAAAGCTTTGTGAATCGAACGCCCTCTGTGGTCCAAAATGAGTTAACAGCATCTAGACAGAGGACCCAAACTGGGGTACTTCTCCTAGAGGAAAACTTAGCAGCTTAAGAAGTAATTGTGAACCAGAAAATACACTCCCACAGACACACACATGCGTGCACAGGTGCACATTAAAAACCCCTGTCACACAGAGGAAGACAAATATCATATGACATCACTTATATGTGGAATCTTTAGAGAATGGTACAAATGAACTTATTTACAAAACAGAAATAGAGTCACAGATGTAGAAAATAAACTTATGGTTACCAGGGGGGTAAAGGATGGGGGATGAATTGGGAGACTGGGATTGACATATACACACCACTATATGTAATACAGATAACTAATAAGAACCTACTGTACAGCACAAGGAACTCTACTCAGTACTCTGTAATGACCTATATGGGAAAAGAATCTAAACAAGATATATGGCTATATGTATATGTATAACTGATTCACTTTGCTGTACACCTGAAACTAACACAGCATTGTAAATCAGCTGTGCTCCGATAAAAATTTAAAAAAACAAAAAAACCCTGTCTCACACACACACACACACACACACACCATTAAGAGAATCCTGGGACAGGCCAACTCTTTCCGTTGTCAGTATCAGTGTGTCTCAAGGTGACATCCTCTGAAGCCCCCCCTCCCTCTCCGCCCCCCGCCCCACTCCTGAGTTCAACACCACTCAGGGAAGAAGTGCCTGGAACACAGTGATCTGAGGAGGAAAAAGAACAAGGCAGCAGCTCTGAGAAGCAAAAGTCGACCCTGGAAGACTCAGGAAAGCGGCCGTATGTCCGCCCAGGTCAGAGCATTAGAGAGGAGGGGAGGACACATCTGTCTCCACAACTTCCCGGTAGCTCTTCTGACATAGCAGGGGTCACAAGGCCCCAAATGGGGACAATTTCCGTGTGAGTCAATGAATGGGTAGTAAACACGTTCACATTTCTTGCTCCTCCCCTGTATTCTTGGAACTGAACGGAGCCTCTTCAAACAACAGCCTTCCGGAATCCTGTCCATTTCATTTCCCGCTGAGACAGTATGGGTGAGCGTTGACTCGTTTCCCAGTTATAACCACCCAGAGTCACTCACAGGTCAGCTCCTGCCTCCTGAGTCTGTTGATGAGAACACACTGAAAAAAACTTGCTGAAGAATTGCAAGGCAGCCTGTGATACACCATCACAAAGCTGAGCTCATAACTCTAACTTAGGATGCATGAGCCAAGGATGACAGAAGCACGCCGACTGCCTTCCTTTATTTCATTATTCAGTGTTTCCCAACCTTCATCATGCAGTTTGGGAAAGAGCTGCCAAAGACCCATAGTTACTTCTCCCAGCAAGCTGGGCGGGGATGTGGGGGAAGTCCCCCTGGCTGGTCACGTGCTGCTTTAGCAGCCAGAGGCCTTGCCCGGTGATGTAGCAACCCCTTTCCCAGCTGAAGGCTTGAATTATTTATTTAAATGAAAAGTCTGAAATCAACCTACAGACACCACATCAAGGACAAGCGAGATCCTGTCTCCTCAGTTCCGTGGATCAACCACAACAAGTCGGTGCGCAGCGTGCATTCGAGGGCAGCTGGGAGGACAGCTCGGCTTCGGCAGCGCGCAGGCCCTGCGCCAGGAGAGCACTCAGAGAAGGGCGGCCAACGGGCGCGAGCCAGAAGATTTTCTCAGCGTTCGGGTCTCGGTGGAGAACCGGGAAGTGATTGCAAACACGTTCCAGAAATCCTCTCCATTTCCCATGAGCCCGGAGCACAGGGGGCCCCTTGACAGTCACGGGCATCTTTGTCAATCTGTGACGGGTTGGCCACATGGGCACCTCCGCCCCTGTTGTTTAAAACCAGAGTTCCCAAGTGCCTCCTTCCTACCTCCTCTTATGCGAGACCAGTTGCTCCTGGTCTCTTACGGGAAACCTGCTGTGTGTGGTGCCTTCCTTCTAGAAGCGCACTTAACCACAGCTGTGGTTTCCCGCCTTTGTATGATGATTTAATTGAGGCCCACACTGAGCTGTAAGCTCCATCAGGGTCAGGACAAGATTTCCTTTTACACAGCATGGCACTTGGTAAGTGCTGAATAAATGTTTGTTGAAATTAGTATTTATTCATGAGATGAATAAAATGTGGCGCTTCCGGTATTCTCAATGGCTTCCTTGTTTAACCACTCAATTGACCAGAAGTGTTAGCTCTTCACTTGTAGACTTACGTACACTAAGAACAATGAACAACCTGCCACTTCAAAACCAAAGTCTCACCTTACTTCCCAATTCCCCTAATCAAAATATTTGAAGTAATCATTAGTTTTAAATTCCTATGTATTTTAGATTTACCATATTGGTATGATCTTTCTACATGCTCTAATATAATTCTCCCATCAACTCTCTAATAGGACTTTTTTTTTTCTTTTAGTCCTAATTTACAGACAAGGAAACTGAGAAACAGGAATGTTAGCTTTTTCAGGATCACACCATTAAGTGCCAGCAACTTAGTATCACTAATGCTGCTCCTATCAGGGGTTTTCCATTCACAGAGTTAGTTCAAAGGCAGAAACAATGCTGTTCTTTCTTCTATTTACAGCCTGTCTGTGGAGAAGGACCATCCAGGTGGGAAAAGTACAAATTTGGGACATAACCCATGACTACACTTGGCATGTTTTAAATGAGTTAATTCTCTATCATTAAAAAAAAATTTTTTTTACCTCCTCTGCAATCAGAGCTGAATCACAGTTCTAGTAATTCCTGTCATTCACAGCCCCTACTGCCCACTAGGATAAATGGGGTGTGCGTGCACACTCTCTGGGCCACTTTCAACAACTCCCAGATCTGTCACTAACATGTTGCTTCCCTGAGGCCCAGCCTGCTTTCAACTACTCGTTAAGCCCTGTACCACCCCTGCTTAGCTTACCTAACAGTGACCCCACAGGAGACTTTAAACCAGAACAATTAATCAGCTCCCTGATGTCAGGAAAAACACATCTTAAAACGTAGCCAGTTCAGGAAAGGGCAGTCCACCCAGGCTGTAACCTGCCGTTTCATCAGAGAGGGTAAATGCAGTGCCGAGTGAGGAAGACAGATGAGCACAAGCTTGAGCTCTGGAAAGAAAGCAGAATGCCCGGCCCACTCCTGACTAAGGCACATCAGCTAATCTACACAAAGGAATTTTCTAAACAGCAGCATGCAAGTAATATTTATTTACCTTGACATTCATTTGAAGAACATCAGAAACAACAGAGATTTAAAATAGGGATTTGGGAGTCACCTGACAGTTGGAATTGTTCCCATTCATTGTTGACAATGAGTAGTACCACTGTCAATGGTATACTAGCTATGTACATTATTTCCTAACAGCTGCCTGGGACAGTAGAATAGGCAGAGCTGTTGAAGTTGGTAGCCTGGGGAATCCCCTGGCCGTCCAGTGGTTAAGACTCAGCGCTTCCACTGCAGGGGGCTCGGGTTCGATCCCTAGTGGGGGAACTAGGATCCCACAAGCCGGGCAGACAAAAAAAAAAAAAAAGATGGTGGTGGCCTGGGCAATCAGACTGAGTTCCCAAGAAAACCACAGGATCTCTCCTCTTGGTATTCCAGCTGCTGGCTAGGCAATGCCTGGCAAAACTAAATCCCCCAGTGAACGGTCATTGAAGGAAGGAATGAATGAATGACTTAACCTCTGGGCAAGTTGCCCCATCTGCAAAACAAGGATAACACTACTTGCCCAGTGTGGTACTACGAGCTTCAAGTGAGTTAATGTTTGGGGGACGACCCTGTGCAGAGTGCCTGGCTGTGTGAACATTCAACAAACGTCTAATCCTTTCACTTTCTCCCTCCTTCCTCTTTATGGGTCTTTCCTCCTCCCGTATGAGATTGAAACTATTCCATGCATAAGCAAGAGACTATTGCTTACACATGAGAATACTAAACTATTCCATGTGATATTCTGTGCCCCCCACACAGCGCGAGAGCAGCACTGCACATCCAGGACCCTGCCCCTGCCCATTCCTCTTGGTTGGGTTCCCAAAGTTCCCCAGGTGCCCGACACAGCCAAAGGCCCTGCTTCAGGTTCCTACAGGAGCTTCTGGTATGAGGACCCTGAGTCATCCCCCCTCTGATGCCCAAACCCTTCCTTCTCCACAAAAGGATCCCGCCCAGATTTGTAAACATAAGCACTGAGTCCTGGTGACCCCATGGCCGCACCTCTCACAGTTCAGTCCAGGCTCACTATTTCTTTCATGACGTAGAATAATGAAAACTAGGCAACAGGCACTCAGTCAATGTTTTCAGCTCGTTTTTCCGAAGTTCAAACTTCCTAACAATTTTTCTCTTAGCAGGACAAAAACTTAAGAGAAATGGGCACCTGGGGAAATGGTTGAGAGGAAAATTCTGGCCCTAGAAAGAGCTTGGGTTCAGCCCTCTTGACACGGGTTGGAAGGCAGCATAACAAAGGAGTGGGGAGCTGGCAGCGAAGAGCAAGGCTGGGTCACGATCCCAGGCTTCAGAAGAGAACGGACCAGCTGCCAGGGCCTAAGTCAAAAAGCAGTGCTTGTTAAAGGCGGGGGTGGGCTGGGAGGCTCCCTGGCTCACAAATAGAGAATGGAGAGAATGAGAAGGACGAGGGGAACAAGTGAGCTGGGACTCAGAGTTTGGAAACCACAACAATGATCTAAGATCATTGTCTCTAAGACCGCTCTTGGCCACTAAGCTAGAAAGCCTGTTTCTGCCAGAGCGAGACGTGCTATCTGGAGACATGTCCCTCTGGTGTGCTCACACAATGGACACTTAGCTAACACTCGCGGCTAACTTACGTCATAGGACACAAGATTATATGGAGGGGGTTGTGGAAATACCCAAGCGTATTTAACAGGCCAAACCAGACAGTCTGAAAATAATTATCCACATTGAGTCACAAAGCACTGAAGAAAAACAAAGACTAGGGAAGGTACGCGCCCCCAACTATTACAGCTGTATGGGGAGGTCTGCCGTAAGCCAGATGCATGGAGAAAGTCAGAAGGCTGGCAGACCAGACAATAGTGGCAAAGGGCATTAGGGTACACAAGCTGCAGGCAAGAAGGCTTAAAAGGCAGGTGAGGATGATGTTTTAAACCACAGAAATCAACACCAATATCAAGAAAATGGTATACAAAATGCAGAGAAATCATTAAGGTACACAGACTGGGGCACTCACATAATAAATCCGCATGAATATGTGTTTTATTGTTATAAGTAATCAAGCTACTGAACAAGCTGTCTCCTTAAACTGAGAGGTGCATTTTGTCTCTTAAGAAACATCAGCAGAAGACAGGATTTACTGTGCTGTTAAAGTAAAGGAAAAATACGTATCATGAAAGCAAGGATAGGAGGTAGGGAGTGAGGTGATTCCCCGCTGTCGGGTGCATGTCTCCAGGGCAAACTGGCTCCCAGGGGACTTCTGTGATTGTCCTCGGCCCGCACTCTAACCTTCCAAAACAGCAAAGCCGCATCCACTCCCAGTCTTGTCTGCATTAATTCACTGTTCTTCCCATTCAACATGTTAATGTGAAGCTCCCTCTCCAACATGAACTGTGACCTCTGTGAGCTTTACATGTATTTTGCCTAAATATTTTCCTCATTCCCATCAACTTTGTTCTGAATGTCCCTTTAGTAAGGTAGACAAATGGCAGAAAAACCGAATCCTAAATACCACCTCTTTCAGTGCCTTTTTTGGTAGGAAGGGAAGGAGTCAGTCCCAATTTCAGAATTCTGGGTTTTGCCAGGTAAATATCATGGAAATTCCAGAACTTTGCTTCAGGGGCTCAAAAGTTTGAACCCTAAGAGTCATTCTCCTCTGGTGGTACCTCCTAAAATTCACATCCATGCCGCTACTTCATGCAGTGGAACTAAAAAGATCTGCATTTTGTTCAGAAGCCAATGATCCAGAAGGGTGGATCAAAGCGTCCCTTCAATTTCTCACTTTGTGTTAAACATGTGATTTGGCCAGGAAAAGAAGGGGCATTCAGATAAATTTCTTTGTAATTTAAGATTTGGTAAAAGGGATGATGATGGGTGAGAAACTGAAACCCAAAGGAACATGATTTAGCATAACTGTATCTCCTAAAACTACACACATATGGGGCTTCCCTGGTGGCGCAGTGGTTGAGAGTCCGCCTGCCGATGCAGGGGACACGGGTTCGTGCCCCGGACCGGGAAGATCCCACATGCCGCGGAGCAACTAGGCCCATGAGCCATGGCCGCTGAGCCTGCGCGTCCGGAGCCTGTGCTCTGCAACGGGAGAGGCCACAACAGTGAGAGGCCCGCGTACTGCAAAAAAGAAAAAAAAAAAAAAACAACTACACACATATGAAAATAAATGTGCATTTATTTGTATGTGTGTATGATGGTGGAATGAACTGGCCAAGATGACCCCTTCCTTCCACTATAAAATTGATAAACTAGAACTAATTTTTGTTTTAATCTAGGACTAAGCCTAAAAAAACAAGAAATGCCCAGGTGCCATAAGGGAACAAAGAACTCAAAGTCTTAAGGAGAAGCCTCGGGGGCTGGAGATGGGGACAGAAAACATGGCTTTAAGTCCATGCAAGGAAGAGGGCCCGGTGCACAAAGCACAGGACCACGCCATGCAGCCCACAGCCCAGGCAAGCAGAACATGGACCGCCTGCAGGCCCAGAGCAAAACCCAGCTCCTGCTGGGGCCGGGGGACTGCATATGGAAGTCACCTGCAAGAACCAGCAAACACTCAGCACAACTGTCCTAGTGGGCCTTCACCACCGCAAGGTGAGAAAACAGCAACAGAGGTCCAGACCACTATACCACCTCATCACTGGGGAGACAGCAAAGGAAACCTCCAAGTTACTCTGTAGCAAAACCCTGGGACAGGGACAACTCACAAAATAAACAGCCCTTACTGAAGATAAGTTCACAATCCTAAAAACCCCACGAGGAAGCAAACCACCAGTAATTTTTCTGTAGCTGAGAAAAAAAATGAGCATACTCAAGAACACAGACTAGAGACTATAAAATAAGTACGATGAAAATGACCTTTTTAAAAGATGAGAACTATAGTTAAAAAAAAGAAAAAAAGTTGAAAAGAGGACAGGCAAATTTTGAAAAAGAATCAAGCACAATTTCAGAAATGAAAAGTACCATTAACGAAACTAGAAACTACAACAAATGGGATAAACAGATTAGACAGGGCTGAGAAGATAATTAGTGAGATAAATACTAAGTTACCGAGAATACAGCACAAAGAAACCTAAAACATATGAAAGAGGATAGGTTCAATGTAAGGCTAAAAGAAATCCCAGAATAGAAGAACAGCGAACAGGGATGAGCTGATATTCAACAAAATACGAACATCCAGAATTCTCTTAGTCAAAAACCCTGAGGTGGGAGCTGAACAAGAGGAAAATAAATCTGTATCTAAACATAGTGGTGAAACTAGACCACTGCAGATGAAATAAGGGGGGAAATTTTCACGCTTGTTATGAAACAGTTCAATAATGCAGATATGCAGCCGCAGCCTCCACTGATGGGGAGAAGCACTTACTACAGAGAGGCAGCCTTTGAGCCTCTGCCTCCCAGATGCTCTGTGGGAACAGGTGTAAGTGCAGCTCACTTTCAGAAAACTTCTATTTAGTGTAAAGTCTGTCAGCTTAAATCGACTCAACAATCTCCTGCCACATATTCAGAGGCACCCAGCTATGTATTAACTGAGTCCTGGGTTCTTACTCTAAATTTCACTAGAGTATATAATATTCCTCTGTATTAAAACTGCCAAAGTTTCTTAATGCTTAACTAATTAAAGTGATTCCTATAACGCAATTTATCTGGCAATAAAGTACCTAGAATGAATTTTGATGGCAAGAATCCTATCTTGTGGCAACACTTTTTTCACAACCAAGTTGGGCCATACCCTGCACTGCCATTCTCATTCTGAAGATAAATCTGTGTGGAGAAGTTATCATTTTATCTGCTTCACCAGACAGAATTTCTAAGCCAGCATTTATCTTGTGTCTCCGACAGCACCAGTGAATGCAGTAAATCTGCAGAGCACAGTAATTCTGGGACTTTGTGAGTTATTTTCAAGTGTAAGTTGCTAGTCTGTGCAGCTTACTGCAGGAATATTTTAAGAGAAAAAGCAAACACTGGCTCTGGATTAGCTTCTGAATTGTTATCAACGGTTCATTCTAGGGATGGTTTGGATATTCTACTTCCTACAAGATGAACTAACTCACTTAGCTAAAGCAATCACAAGATAAACTCTCCAAATGCGTAAAAAATGACACCCTAGTTACCACCATACATAACTACCCCACACAGCACACACCTATTTTCTATCATTCATACTGTACTCCTCGTAATCAGTGTCTCTTCTGTGTTTTAAAAGACGGTAAAACTTGGGCTTCCCTGGTGGCGCAGTGATTGAGAGTCCGCCTGCCGATGCAGGGGACACGGGATCGTGCCCCGGTCCGGGAAGATCCCACATGCCACGGAGCGGCTGGGCCCGTGAGCCATGGCTGCTGAGCCTGCGCGTCCGGAGCCTGTGCTCCGCAACGGGAGAGGCCACAACAGTGAGAGGCCCGCGTACCGCAAAAAAAAAAAAAAAGACAGTAAAACTAGATTCTAGAAATATTATCTCCATTTTTTTCCTTTAAAAGGAGTGTCTTACCCAATTTCTCCCACTGTCCCTAATGTTCCTAAATGGCTTTCTTAAATGGATTTTGAAAGGTCTTATTGTTAATAAGCTAAAAAATATAAAGCACTGAGCATGGTGTCTGGCTCCAAAAAATTAGCTATTATTATGGCTTTTATTAGTACTATCATTAATGACAACAGAGTACTGAAAACAGGTGAGACCCCAAAATAGTTTGTGTGTTTATATTCCCCATTGTCAGAGCCTTAAAGAAAAATCTAGTTCAAACAAAAAGCCAAATTATTTTTATCAAAAGTAAAACTGAAACAACGCTTTTCTCCCCCAAAACAGTTCTAAAGTTAAAAGACAGCAGATTAATATTTAAAACAGCTTTTTATTTGTTAATGTCACATAAGAAATTTAAGCAAGTTACACTATCTTAAAAAACACAACTAATGCGTTTTAGGAGAAACCCTTCCCTCCCCCCTCCCTCCCTCCCCCCATTCCCCTTGTGAATTAAGAATCTAAGAGAAGAAGTAACCATAAAACAAAGTTTTGTGGAATCCTTCATCCAGAGTGCTTACATGATGATTAGGTTAATATTGCCTTCTTACAAAATTTCTCTTTTCTATTTAAAAAAAATTTTTGTAGCCTTGATTGTTTATTACAAAAAAATTCAGTACAAAAGTTCAATATATTGAAAAATGCTTTTCCCCTCCCTCACAGCACCGTTATATATAGCAGAGAATAATCAAGAGCAGATTGCTAATCTAGATGGAGCAATCTTCAAATTAAACCCAGACACACAGTGGTTTATTTACCCTCCCCTCCTCATAAGAACTTAAAAAAAAACCACACACATACAAAAAAAATGTCAAAAAATTTGAGGGACTCTTTTCAAACAGTACACAGTTCAGTGTCAATAATTCACATCTTGCAACAAAGTGTATGGATATGATTTCTTTTACAAAACGTTCAGTGTCAAAAAAGGAAATTAAGGCCATCAGATTCGCAGCTTAAAAATTCACATAAAGGAAATATAAAAATATTCTGTGCTTCTGAGAAGGCTCTGCACTGCATGTAGGTAAGGATTACCATACTTCTTTATTTTGAGGAAGACAGTTGATGTGAGAAGTTTACATAATTGCACAGCTTCTATTGGAACCTCTTGGGGCTCCCTGATGAGGAAAACAGAAAAAAAAATTAGTGCTAAGAAAATGGATCATGGTATTTTAAAATAAGGCAGAGATACTACAAATTCATTATTACCTAACTTCAAATGGACGTTTATTACTTCTCACTTATCCTTTTTAACCTTCTCGTATGGACTTCTCCCCTAGAATACTCCAACAAATTCCAGAACAGTGATTCTCAACTCTAGCTGCACATTGAGATCCTGAGGAGTTCTTAAAACAAAATTCTGATCTAGGTCCCTAGATCAATTAAATGAGAATTTCTCATTTCGGACTTCCCTTGTGCCACAGTGGTGAAGAATCCGTCGGCCAATGCAGGGGACACAGGTTCGAGCCCTGGTCCGGGAAGATCCCACATGCCACGGAGCAGCTAAGCCCGTGCGCCACAACTACTGAGCCTGTGCTCTAGAGCCCACAAGTCACAACTGCTGAGCCTGCATGACACAACTACTGAAGCCCTCGCACCTAGAGCCCATGCTCCGCAACAAGAGAAGCCACTGCATTGAGAAGCCTGCACACCGTGACAAAGAGTAGCCCCCGCTCGCTTTAACTAGAGAAAGCCCGCACGCAGCAACGAAGACCCAACGCAGCCAAAAATAAATAAATAAATTTTTAAAAATAAATGAGAATTTCTCATTTAACTGGGCGAGAGTATCTATTTATATGTAATTTTAAAGCTCCTTAAGAAATTCTAATAAGCAGCCGAATTTGAAAATTCCTATTCAATAACATCCTTTGGCAACTTAGGAAACAGGAGCTCAGTGGACGGCATTCTGAACAACCACATCAGGGAATATGGCTTGCTGGATGCTTAGCTTTCATATCCTGAAGCATTTGCATTGGGTTCATCTTCAAATGTGAAGTCAAAACGGCTCCCTCTATCCATTTCTTTATCAGTCACTAATTCCTTAAAATCTCACAACATGACTGTGAAACACCACTTGACTACTGAAATTGGTTTCTTGAAGGTCAACCAGAAAGACTTCTAATCAACTCGAAAGGCCACTGGATTCATTCTCTAATATGAAGTCAAAATAGCTGATCCATCCTTCCATCTTCCCTTTTTTGAACTTTTTTTTTTTTTTTTTTTTTGAGGTACACGGGCCTCTCACAGTTGTGGCCTCTCCCCTTGCGGAGCACAGGCTCCGGACGCGCAGGCTCAGCGGCCATGGCTCACGGGCCCAGCCGCTCCGCGACATGTGGGATCTTCCCGGACCGGGGCACGAACCCGTGTCCCCTGCATCGGCAGGCGGGCTCTCAACCACTGCACCACCAGGGAAGCCTCCTCTTTTGAACTTTGATATCATTATTTCTTCTGATCACAAAAGCTAAAAACCTCGCACATCTTTGATTTTTTTTCTCCTCCCCCTCAAGTTCGGTCACTATGCCTTAATAAATGAATCTCCATTTACATAGTCTCTCAGTGTGTCTGCAATCTCCCTTCTACAGTCATCCCTCTGATATTGTCTCAACTTCTCCTTGCTCCAAAGTGTGCAGAAGCTCCTTCCCTAGGCATTCCAGAGTATGCTGATTTAACACCAACCTCCCCACTTATCTCTCACTCACACCCTACAAACACAACTGGATGGACAGATATACTTGGTGCTCAAGTCTTGACATATACCCTGTGATGAATTAAAGATCATGATAAATTCTTTGCCACTCCTCCCATTATGAGGTGGAGACTATTTACCCTCCCCTGGAATTGAAGCTGGCCTATGACTTACTTTGACTAAGAGAATATGGGCCTTTAAGAAATCTAATGCTTTCCGTTTTCACTCTCTTGGAAGCCAGCTGCCATGTTGTAAAGAAGGTTGGGCTAAACCACCAAATGTTAAGAAACCACGTGGAAACAAACATGGAGAACATTCCAGCCCCAGCCAAGCTTCCAGCTGAATGCAACTGCATGACTGACTTCACTCTCCATTGTGTGGGAACAAATGAACTGCCCAGTGGAGCCCAGTCAAACCACAGAGTCATAGGAATTAAGAAATCAGTTTTAAGTCACTGAGTTTTAATTTAAGGTGGTCTCCTAATGTAGCAACAGATAATTCAAACAACCACAGAACACTACCGTCTGCCTTCTAATACTCAAATAATTGCCCATCCTTCAAAATACTGGACAAGCCTATTTTCCAGAGATCTTCTCAACTGTTCTGGTGGCCTAAACAGCCTTCTCCAGCATCTGAACTGCTACAACTCATGCTCTGAACCACTAGCCTGGCACCCTGAGATATCTCTTATATTGTTATTTTACTTCCAGTCATTATAATGTTTCAAGTAAGGACAGGAAATGGATCTTGTACCTGTTTCTTATTAAAGCCAAGTATAAAACACCTGTTCTTAAATATTCCTCCAAAATGTACGAAGAAGTATCCATGCCAAAAATTCATTCTACCATAACCCACCTCAAGTGGTTCTCAACTCTGGAGGCTGAACAATATGAGAATGTTTATTTGGAGTAGGATTGGGGCTAATTAAGCAAAACAAACAGATTTATAAATCTGGAGACATGGTGACGACGTCTTATAAGGATAAGGGTAGGAATTCTGATTAATGATCAGACATGAACAGCTTGAGAATATAAACTGAAGGCTCATTACTTATTAATAATTCCAATTTAATTAATTAAAGTCAAATTTGGAGTTTCTTTATTTCAAGGACTCTCAAAAGTCCAAGCAGCAGCTAAAATCTATCTTGCAATTAAATGATTAAAAACTTAAAGACAGCAAGAATTTTGCTTCACACTGAAGCTGAACATTACTTTTTTTTTTTAATCAGGTAATGATTTTTTTTAAATTTAATTTTATTTATTTATTTTTTGGCTGTGTTGGGTCTTTGTTGCTGTGCACGGGCTTTCTCTAGTTGCGGTGAGCAGGGGCTACTCTTGGTTGTGTTTCGCGGGCTCCTCATTGTGGTGGCTTCTCTTGTTGCGGAGCACGGGCTCTAGGCACGTGGGCTTCAGTAGTTGCGGCACGCGGGCTCAGTAGTTGTGACTGGCGGGCTCTAGAGCACAGGCTCAGTAGTTGTGGCTCACAGGCTTAGTTGCTCTGCAGCATGTGGGATCTTCCCCAACCAGGGCTCGAACCTGTGTCCCCAGCATTGGCAGGCGGATTCTTAACCACTGCGCCACCAGGGAAGCCCCTACTCTTTGTTTTTTTTAAGTTTATATGCAGATACCTACTCCAATTTAGTCATCTAAACTCAGTCAAAGAACCCTTCAATAAATAATTCTTAGCATGCATTCCAATCCATATATACTTATTTATGTGGCATACATGTCCTACCATAACATATTACATACATTATAAAACAAAAGACAAAACTGAAATTTGATATGAGAAATAATTTTTAAAAAAGAAGTGCAAACATTTTCTTCCAGTACCCAAATGTACTGTATCTTAAAGATCCCCTCAGGAAAAACAAACCCCACTTGGTAGATCACTGACTTAGTTCATCAAGTAATAGGGAAAAAACAAGCTCCACTATTGGTTTTGGTTTTCATGTAATTCTGTTAATAAAATTTAAAAGACATATATTAAAGTAATACCTGCTGGTGGAAAAGTTCTTCCTCGACAGCCACTTCAGCTGTTTCTTCCTCCTCCTCTTCCTCTTCAGGTATGGTTGTTTTGAAGACTGTACTTCTTTGAGCAACCTCCTAAACACAAGAGTTTGATTTAAGTTAAAACACTATACTTTGGGACTTCCCTGGTGGTGCAGTAGTTAAGAATCCGCCTGCCAATGCAGGGGGCACGGGTTTGATCCCTGTCCCAGAAGATCCCACATGCCGTGGAGCAACTAAGCCCGTGTGCCACAACAAGGGAAGCCACCACAATGAGAAGCCCGCGCACTACAACGAAGAGTAGCCCCCGCTCACCACAATTAGAGGAAGCCGGCGCACAGCAACAAAGACCAACGCAGCCAAAAATAAAAAATTAATTAATTAAAAAAAACCCCACTATACTTAAAAATCACAAAGACTGTGGGAGGACGACATCTTTTCGTTGCATAAATTTAAGAAACAGCATTCCTACATCAGGGACTTTTTTTTTTTTTTTTTTAAGTGGCTCATCAGTAGCTTCAGCTACTGAACAGGAATTTTTGCATAATTAGTAGCAGTTCTTAGATTTTCAATATTCCCTGCAGGGGAGCTACTGGTATCCAATTTGAAATACCTGCTGAGAAGTTTCCACTGCTTTTTATCCCATTCTGTTACTAAGAATTCTGTAAACGATTTGGCACACTAAATTCTTTATAACACTCAACATGAATTCAGCTTAAAGATCTTGGCTCTTAGCAAAGAGAAGGTGCTAAATAAATGCTGAATAAAATGAAGTCAGAGGCTAACTGCTGTGCTCTCAGGGACCTCGGTGGCAAGAGGACCACCTGATTGAGTGAGATGAAAAGGACAAGCTTTCATTCCTTCAGCAGCTAGTTCCTCTTGAATGAAACAGAATCAAGACACAGGAACACTATTTACTAATGACACACTAGTGAAGTTCCAGTGTACTCTGTACAAAAAAACAGATCTCCTATTATTCACTGGAGGCATAATAGAAAGTAACCATTTCCATTTTCTACTGAAAGGCGCAAATACAAATGACTTTCCTGTAGAGAATGCTGACTTGCACAAATGCAGCAGTGTTTCTGGTTAAGGCTAACCTGGTGATTTAGCAGCAAGTAAATGAGTGTGTCCTAGAGTGCTGCAGAGCGTCTAATTTTACTCTGTACCATGCATGTCCTAAGGTTACTCGAGAAAGATAACTCCAGATGAAGACACTAAAATCACGTCAGTAAAAGCTTACCTGAAATTTAACACAGACCAGCTAGTTTAAAATGGCAGAGGAAGAAAACCAGAGAACAGTGACAGAGAAATGAGAGTTCTATTTACATGTCCACATATATATTTTATAAATGAAGTAAGGTAGTACAGTAGTATTTTGTAGGGAATTTTGATTATTGTTGCACGGCTGAGGAAGATGGACCATTTTGAGTCTGAGTTAGCCAGAAACTTCAATTCTGTGAGATCAGTCTGTGTTTATACACACAAAGAGTCTTTTCACAAATAACACTTGCTTTAACCAAATTAGTACTAATAAAAAAGCATGTGAATCCTCAGATCAATTACAACTCTTTGAACTGATGATGGCATACAAAACAGAAAAAAGATTCCCAAAAAGTTTTCAGAGTACCTAGCTTCCCTCAACTCATCTTAAAATGAGGAAAGAGGAGTCAAATAAAATCTGTTATAGAATTCTCACATTTCAGCTTCTAGCAACTCATGACAGTGTATATACATCCCATATGGAAACACTGGCTCTTAGAGCTTGTGATGAAACACCAGACTATGAGCCTCAAATGAGAAGCTTAGAAAACAGCAACTTGCCCAACTTCATTAATTATGAATTACTTCAGCATAACTGCCTTTAATGTAAGCCTGCTGTTAAGCACTTTTCATTTGTCAACATTTAAAAATCAGTTAATTTAATGCAGAAAGCCTGTATGGAATATAAGTGAGCTAAATAAATGTCGACAAAACTAAATAGAAAAATAATAAAACAAATTTAGAACCAAAAGTTGCTGGAAGGTTTAGGCCCAGGAAATTATTAGTCAAGGTGCTAAAAGACAAACGTCTTTACCAAAAAAATTCCTCTCAGCAAGACACCCAACCCTATCAAGTGCCCTGAAAGGCACACATAAATGGTCTCTATCAACATGCCATGGGTCTGCCTGGGTAAAGCCCTGGGCACGTAAAGGTACACCCATCTCCCCAGCAGTGCAGCAGGGCCAGCTAGCGCCACCTCACGTGCTGCCTCTTCAACTCCGTGCTCAGTCACAGCGTGTGGGTATCCTGAAATCACCACAGTTCAGCAAATACTAAAAATCAAGGCAGTTTTTGTTGATGAAGGAGCTGACTGTTAAACTAGAATATCTCTGTATACATAAGTAATCATCTGCATATACAAAAATTTCAGTGATGCCTATATTCTAGAAGGTACAGAGAGACTGCTTTATTTTTTATTTCCCTCATTAAAAAAACATTTTATTTCTCCATGGTGACATTTGCTGTTTTTCATCCCTAGGACCACCCCTCCCCAGCCATTTCTCAGTAAAAGCCCCCACTTTTACCTGGGTACCCTCTCTCCCATGGAGATGTGACATGTGTGTCACAAGCTGAGTGTGATCTAGCCACGGAGAAGGCTCAAGCTCTAACTCTGTTCTCTTGACTCCAGGAACTGGCTCAGAGGTGGGCACGTGACCCAGGCTGGTACTACGAGAGCAAAGCCCTGACGAGGACCTGACTAGGCACAATGCTCTTGCCCACGAGAAGTAAACCTAGAATGATGCACCTGAGGGAGACACTCAGGAAACAGACAATAGAAAGATCCTTGGGGACACTGGGTGAGCCAATGGATCAAGTCCACTATCTCTGGATGGCTGGTTTTGTGAACTCATATATTCCCATTATTTTAAAGCCAGTTTAATTGGGTTTCCTGATATCTCCAATGTCTCAGCAAGAAAATATATGTAAAAAAATTACACTGACTTAAGCCGATTACCTACAATCTTACAGAAAAGTGGTCTTTATGGTGGTAATTATGAATTATTATAAATATGGTCTGGGACCTATTAATAAATATGGTCTCACAAAATTAAATGAATAAATGCCAAAAGTACTTGCCTGGCAATCACAGAAATAAGAACTGTATTCATAATACTTTCCTCATTTCTGACAGAGGTCACTTCATAGAGCCTAACAAGCAGAATGCAGAAGTTTATTAAAAGAACAGGAAAACAAACCAACCAAATAATCCATTAGAGTTCAGCAGTTTGAATTATGAAGGGAAACCTGAGCTTCATTCGGCTTAATTGAAACATCACTGGTAATACTACCTCCAGACATATCCTATGTCATGGCATCTACTTTTTCACTTGTCGTATCTATTTTGTGCGCTTTTAAACCCGCTGCATTCCAAATAGCCTCCTATAAGATCGTTTCTAACTTGGAACACATTTTCACACAGAAAAAGGTGGTGACTAGATTCCATGGTTCATGAAACCCTATTTCATCTACCATAGCCCCTTAAAACCATGCTTTTCAATCTGGGCAAATCGGCACTCGTAACACTGTTTTGAAAGAGACATGTATTCTGCCAATTTCAGATGTCAAAGGAGCTACCAGCATAGGAGCTGCAGTAATTTCAGCACTTGGGCAGCAGCACCAGTGACAACGGGGAAGAATTCCAAAGTGCCGAAGGCAAAAAGCAAGCAGGGCTCCACACAGAGAACAGGAGGAGATCCAGCTCCTCGAAGTTTGTGAATTCCGGAAGGCATCTGTAAACGCCCACACCCTGAGAACCTACCAAGTATTTGGAGGTGAACTGTACTGAAGTCTACAGTGGAAAACATCAGATGCCCTTTCATTTTCAGCCTCAGTCTGAGATAAAGGACATTCTTCATTCAGCAGACAGTGAAATCCTTACTAAGAGCAGTCTAAACACCAGCAGATGTTTACAGTGAGGGATGGCTGGAAAGATGGCTGGGCAGAGAACTTCTCGTATGCAAACACCTCAGACCCCCAGAATGAATGCTATTAATTACACTTTATTTCTCTGAACTTAAGTAAAGGTCCATGTTTGATTTTCCTAAAATTTTATCCAGTAATTTCTCACTAAGTGCCTATCATGTGCCAGGAAAAATCAGAACAGGTCCTTGCCCTTGATATGCTTATTACTCTAGTGAGAGAGGACAACGTGACAAGCTAGACAAGGTCTGTGCCTGGGCACTATGGGAGCAGAGAAGAAACCCCTAAGGGGATGCTGTACTTTGACCTGAAACCACGCCATCCTTTGAAGACACTTTCATCTCTTGGTATGTGTGCGTGGCTGGGGGAATTTGGGAGTGTCTTTATGTGACAGTGGGGGTAGGCAAGGTTCCTTGACAAGAGTTCTAGGACTGACGTGTTGAAAACATACACATCAAGCAAATGTACACTCCACAATCCTTAAACTCAGTTTCACGAGCATGTTGAAAGTCAGTAACAAGGTTAATAACCTAAGCATTTACCAGTGGCCAGATACTATTCTGACCATTTCCCAAGGATTGTCTCATTTATATTATTCTCATTATATTATCTTATTTATATTAGTTATCTTGTTATTATTATCTCCATTTTAAAATGATAAAACTAAGAGAGGTGAAGGAACTTACCCAAAGTCCAAAGTCACTGGGCAGTGAAGACAGAAACTAGACACAGACTGACTCTGGAACCTGTACTAACAATCAGAACTACAATACACTCATATTTCATTCTTAAAACCTGGAGTTAGCATCACTTTCATGGACTCAGCAGCCTTGGTCTGATTTAAGCAATCAGTTACTTCACATTTAAATTTGATTTTTGAAAAGAAATCACACTTGCATGATGAACTCTCAGGTGAAACTGACACTGTGGTACGAACATAGAGAAGAGTCTGGTGGTTGCTAAGGGGGCAGGGGTTGGGGGAGGGATGGGAGTGGGAGGTTGGGATGAGCAGATGCAAACTATTATCTATAAAATGGATAAACAACAAGGTCCTATTGCATAGCACAGGGAACTATATTCAATATCCTATGATAAACCATAATGGAAAAGTATTTTAAAAAAAGAATGTACACAGGAATTCCCTGGCAGGCCAGTGGTTAGGACTCCACGTTCTCACTGCCAGTGGCCGGGTTCAATCCCTGGTTAGGGAACTAAGATCCCACAGGCTGCGTGACGTGGCCCAAAAAAAAAAAATGTACATATATGTATAACTGAATCACTCTGCCGTACAGCAGTAATTAACACAACATTGTAAGTCAACTACACTTCAATGAAGAAAAAAAATTGACACTGTGGTGGTACCAATAAAATGACCATACCTCTCCCTGAGAATTTTTCAATATAACTTTCACATCTTCGCCAGTGCCCCAAGAGTTCTGGTTCTTCCAGATGAGGTCGGTGGGAGGACTGGCTGTGACACCGGCATTTGCAGCCCAGATCTAGAGAGAAAAAAGGAAATCATTCTACACAGAGCCCAGCTCTCCCACGTGCCAATAACAACATAATGATGAGACTTTAACACCTTGTAAGAGGACTGATTCTAAAAGTTCCAGAACTATGGCCTAGCTTTAGACTTGCTATATTAACTAGCTGTATATCCCATAGAGCTTAGCTAGGCCTCGTCTTCCCAGTCTGATAAATAAAAATGTTGACACACAGGACTCTGAAGTGAAGTTGCCTAGATTCACATCCTAGCTCGCCTACATGCCAGCTCACCTTGAGCAAGCTACCTTACTTACCCTCCAATGGGACAGAAATGGTACTGCTAATACACGGGACTGTTGTGAAGACAAATGATTACCCACATGGAGGAGATGGCTGACTCAATGAATATAAGCTCTCACTGTTAGCATTCTATTATTCCACGGGTCTCACGAGCCAGCCCTTCCGTGTTAGAGCCTTCTACCCCTTCCAGTGGTATCCGCCAGCTGCCTATAGCAGGAAGTGAGGAGATGACTAACTTCTCTCAAAATCTCTGCAGCAGACAGCCTATCTAGAATATTCTAATGGAAGGTGGTATATATCCAACCAGAGACAGTGTCATAATACCCCAGTGTCTGAGTCTGAATTCCAAAAAGAATTCAGGAAACAAACAAATAACCCATTATTCAACGGAAAATATGACTGCTACAGAAATAGGCAAAAGAAACAGAAAGATTTCCCTTTTCATAAGCAGGGAAATTCTGCAACATTTTTTATGTATTTACTGGCAGAAGAGCATTGGTAGAATAGAGAACACTTGAGAGTTAGAAAACTGGGTTTGTATCATGGACATAACACTACATCTCTACAAACCTCTATGTCCTCACCTGTAGGGACACTACTACCAGTCCTGATCTTTCTACAAGACCATATGAAAAGAGACAGCAAAGTTTTGTACTCCATAAATTGTCTTGCAATATAAAGGGCCATATGATGGCAGAATGAAGACTGGAGATAGTATAAGCAGGTACTGTTTTAAATGGGGAGAAAACCTTATCAATTACTAATTAGGAGAGACCCCTTCCTCTTAAAGTGTTCACTTGAAGCTTCCAGATCTTCCATCACCATTATAAATGGAAAGGGGCAAGGAGCATTACTAGGATAAAACTGAAAAGAGAACTGGACCTGGGCTGACTTTCAGGTTATGTGGAATGTTAATCTAACCTCAAGCTATACTTTTCACTAGTCCATATGGTATCATACAGTTGGTTTAGTGTTTAATAATAATCGTAACACGTCAGTAACCTTACTGGGTAATTTAACCTAAAACTACTATGTCCTAGAGCTGTGTCGTTCAATATGGTAGCCATATGTGGCTTGTGAGCACTTGAAACATGGCTAGTCCCAACTGAGGTGTGCTGTAAGGGTATCTCCAAGTGTCAAGATTTAGTATTTTTTTTAAAAAAAGGGGGACTTCCCTGGTGGTCCAGTGGTTTAGACTCCACACTCCCAAAGCAGGGGGCCCGGGTTCAATCCCTGGTCAGGGAACTACATCCCACATGCCGCAACTAAGATCCTGCATGCCACAACTAAAGATCCCACATGCTGCAACAAAGATCCTGTGGACCGCAACTAAGACCCAGTGCAGCCAAATAAATAAATAAATAGATATTTTTTAAAGTGATGTAATAACTTTTATATTCATCAGATGTTGAAATGATAATATTTTAGATATATTGGGTTAAATTTAAAACATAGTTCTAAAGTTAATTTCACATCTTTCTTTTTCACTTGTTTTTAATGTGGCTACAAGAAAATTTTAAATTACATAGTAGTTCACTTACTTCTGTTCTGGAGTTTTAAACTGATCTTTGCTATTGCCCTGCCTTGTACAATTTTACAGAAATATCACTTATGATTACCACATTCCAAAGAGCTTCTTAACACATTTATGCCAGCTACCAAAGGAAAAAAAAATGCCTTACATTTTTTATGTGAAAATTGAGCTCTCCACTAGACCTATAGAATATATATATCTATTTAGTCACTGAGGAACTGTATCCAGTGGAAAAAGCAGATGATTGGCATAGTGGTTTTATACTTTTAAAGAGATAAAGGGCACGCTCAAATCTGAATCTTCTGAATTAAAAATGTCAGATTCTTTCCATCACATTATGCAGCTTCCGTAAGACATATAATAGGACTGAGAAATTTTCTCTCACTACAATAATTACTAAAGAGAAGAAAAGATAGCGTGGTTAGGATATCTGTTCCAATTTTTACCTGTTATCACAAAATTAGCATCTGATATTTTCACAATGTGGTGGCAAGTTCTATGAATACACTTTTTAAAAGAGAAGTTCTAACCTGTTTGAGCCTTTGATCTTAAACACTTAGGAAGGTCTGTATCAATCATAAAATCTTAAACATGTATTTAATATTTTTAAAAAGGAATTGGTAAAAGGAGATAGTCACCTCAACTTCTTTAGGGATGAAGGGGGGGGTCAGCTGTTAATTTCTACTGGAGTAGAGAAA
The DNA here is from genome assembly GCF_964341445.2 of Mesoplodon mirus. NCBI lineage: Eukaryota > Metazoa > Chordata > Mammalia > Artiodactyla > Ziphiidae > Mesoplodon > Mesoplodon mirus. The sequence continues at coordinate 79,302,594 of NC_138980.1, forward strand.
ATAAAAATAATTCAAAGGTCAATTCTTTCACTTTTAATAGTCAATTACCACTCTCAATGACAAAGAATTTTAAAAATCTTTAATAGCACTTGTAATTTCCTAATAATGTCAAAAACATTTTGATGCCCATTTCTAAAATGCTTCTCTTTAAGCTAAAATGGTTTTAATTACTTTAACTATTGGTTAAGATAATGAAGTTAAATTAAATGATGACTAAATTAACTTACTGTAACAGTCTGGCCTGCCTTCAGCACATATCTTGAGGTATATTTGTAACTGACTGATGTGTCTCCAATTTTTCTGATCATCTCCCAGCCTCCCATTGGTTGATCCTATTGAAAGAACAAAATAAAACAAGGTCACTTAAAATATACAGAAAGCTATGGAATAATCAAATAAATCAATCCATAGGCAGTTAAACTAAGACAACTTTATGACTGTCTTCCCATGGTTCATATTTTCCTACTATGAAAAGAAAACATGGTTTTGTCATTCAGCAAAACAGAAACTTTGACAATGCTGCAGTTTTAATTATTAAGGTGTTTAATTTTAAAGAGGACAAAACTGCAAGAAAAGGGATGTGAACCAAATTAAATGGTGATGTTCAATGCTAGAACAGGTATATAATTTAAATTTACAACACTATCTAGCTTCATAACCACCATTATAAACATCTAATTTTTGATTGCTTTAAGCTTTTAAAATATACACACATAAAGCTTGGAAAGAGAAGGAAGAAAATATGTCCTTTTTCTTCTTCATCTGTACCACTTCTGCCCATATTTAACTCTTACATTAAAGCACTGACCCATCAAAAATGGGTCAATGACATAATGAGCCAGTCCCAAGCACTGGCTATCAATGCTAGCCTGCAGGCTGCCCAGAGCTGCCTGACTGTCCTGAGGAACAGTGCAGGGTATTAAGGCAATTAGCTGAATTAATTTATTTATATCCATCTCTAACTCAAAGACAGGAGTAAACAAGGCTGACAGCCAGCTCCAGAATAGCTCCACAAAGCACAGCAATGCCTTTTGAAAAACAGCCAAACTACTGCAATGGAGTAGCAGAGGCTACTCTGTTCTTTAGTTTCTAAAGTTGTGACTAAGAGGGCTTAGAACCTATGCTCTTCCATATCAGGACTGCTAAAGCTCCTTTGCCCATCCAAAGTATTTATTCAACCACATGCAAGATAGTTTCAATAGCTTTGGTGAGAAAAGGAGTGGTTTTACAAACATTTTACAAATCCTGAACGTGCTTCTGGAAGTGACATCCATCCCACTGCATCCCCACTACACCCCAGACCTGCCTTCCTCTGGCATCACCTGATACCCCTTCACGACCCCAGCTCAATGATGCCTAGCCAGGGTCTTCCCAAGACCTCCACTACTGAGCTCTCAAAAGCCCCAGCACAAAAGTTCAGAATTCCTTGCTATGAATATTTTATGTTTACTTTTAAACAAATAATTTCAAGATAGGGCTTCATACTAGTCTTGATATAAATTAAATCAGTACTATTCATTCATTTATTTAGAGAGAAAAACACTCCCTACACGTGTCCGAGTCTGGGCTCGTATTTCCTTCCTTCCATAAAATTAACAGCTGGGAAAGAATATTTAGCATCTATACCCATAATCTAACTTCTTCACAAATCTGGCTAGGTAGGACAGGGAATATTAATTCATCCTTAGGAAGGCCATGGTGACAAAATGACCAGATGTGAAAAAAAGCCCTGGCTCTCTAAAGAAGAGCTAAAGAATAAAATCTTTAAACTACTAAGCACACCATCCCTCTTCCTCCTCCTATTTAAATTTATACTACACTTCATGAATTTAGGTTAAAAAGGAGAGGGAAACTTTTATTCCACAAAGACTGAATCCAAATAAAGGCTGAGAAGTTATTACAATTGCAAGACACCAATCAGCAAAGCCACGCTGGACAAAAAGGGGTCTGTGTTTCCACCTGTTCGGAAGTGTTCTTCAAGCGGATAAATTTCCCATCAACATCTATCTCTTCAATGCAGACATTCCCAGTGGCTGAGGCAGAATGAGAGATGCTGACACTACTGCTGGCCTCAGATTCTTCCACGTCCACTCTCTTCCGCTTCCCTCTGGTCGTACGCACGCTGCGACTCGAGGATGCGCGTGATACTGTCACACGGGAAGAAGGGCTCGGAGAGAGCTTCAATCTACACGGAAGAATAAAACATTCCAATTATGAAACACAGATGCCCTTCCTACCTTAAAAAAAGGATATTAATATCCTGCACATGCATTACTAAAGCAAAACATTAATGACAATCTGTTAGACAAAGCCAACATACATTTTTTTTTTTTTTTTTTTTTTGCGGTACGCGGGCCTCTCACCATTGTGGCCTCTCCCGTTGTGGAGCACAGGCTCCGGATGCACAGGCTCAGCGGCCACGGCTCACGGACCCAGCCGCTCCGCGGCATGTGGGATCCTCCCGGACCGGAGCACGAACCCGTGTCCCCTGCATCGGCAGGTGGACTCCCAACCACTGTGCCACCAGGGAAGCCCCAACATACATCTTAACGAAGAGAAACTTATTTGTGCTACAATGCCCACTGTCATAATATTTTTTTTTCTTTTTAAAAAAGTATTATTTGAATGTTTTAGGTAGGAATAGACTATAACCATAATGCAGGAAGTTTGGAAAACCAGGGGGTGGGGAGATGAGGGGAGGACATTGGGGTGAGCATGTCATCTACCACCACCCTACCACAACCCCTGTTACATTTAGCATACTTTCCTTAAGTTTTTCATACCTGCATTTTCTTTTTATAAAATTACAATAACAATGTATACAATACTGAAAGTAAATGGCTTTTATTCTAAATCAGACACTTTCCCTTTGGAACTTTATTCTCAGAAAAGGTATAAAAGGATTAATACACTAACCAGATTTGAAAAATAAGTATAAAGTCTCTTTCAGCAAATCGGATATTTTGCAACATATTAAATTATCAAAACATTTTAAATCTCAAAGGAAAGACTCTATCCTGACACAGTTCAACTCTATTCTGACAGAGTTCAGCATTTAAAATAATAAGACTGCTTGAACATGTTCTATTGTTGAGATAAAAGTATGATCTATTATTACCTATCTCTACAGCTAGGTATTAAAAAAACAAGAAAATATTTAAAGTTGCCTTAATTGTTAAAAAAAAAAAACTATTTACTTTTCTTTAAATAGAAAGGGTGGGGGCAAAAAGCAGACTATGAGGTAGGGTGACAACTAAGTTACTCACCTCTCTTCTTCGCCTTCTAAGAGCTTCCTGTACGCACTGATTTCCATGTCCAGGGCTAACTTTACATCAAGAAGTTGTTCATAATCATTCAGCTGTTGCTGCATCTGATCCCGTATTTCCGCCATCTCTCTCTCTTTGTCAGACAGCATGCGGCGAGAGTTGTCTCTTTCTTTAGCAAGTAAGTCCTCCAACTCTTGAATCCTCTCCAAACATGCTCTAGACTTAAGATTCAAGGGAACACATTTACTTTCTAGGAACATTCCAACATTAGCACAAGGCAGCTATTCTAAACTATTTCCTGGACTGGAACAAATCCAATCTCTGACACCAGAATCCAAGAAAATTTTTATTTTAAGAAATTAAAAACCAAAATTTCTCCAATACAAAATACAGCCCTCGGGAAAGTTTTATCTTATAAAAAGGCTAGAAAAAGATATATTCATCAAATGTGTCATAAATGTACATACAATTTTTCTTTACTTGACCAAATAAAACAAAATTATAAGCTGTGGTTTTAGTAAAAGTCAAGTCTGGCTCCCCTGCAAACCATTTAGCTCAAAAGTATAAAGTAACAAAAGTAAAGAATTAAAAGATAGAAAACTCATTGACAAAAGGAACCTAGTATCTTTTGGAGAACTGCCGGAACTGTTCAGAAACTGAAGAAAAGCGATTCCGGTTACCACTTTAGAACTGTTGTTCCTTCCCACACTCAATCAGCATGCAAAGACTATATGATATATGGTAGTCTGCAAATATTATTGTAAACATAGAAACTTCATATTTGGTATTAAAAAAATGAAAAATCACACATCCTATACCAGAAGGTTCATCTTAGAAACCCTGTGGTTCACTAGGTAATTATTCATCTGTATTTCTCCAAGACAGAATTCATCTCCATAACCTCAGAAAATAACAAAGGTAATCAACTCAGAAAGACTGATGTATAGCTTAGGCCCTTAAATCACAAGTACCTGCACATCAAAGCAGGAGAGAAAGGGCACATACTGTGCAAAAGTTAAATCTAGAAGGCTAAAGATAAAAAGCAGCTCTATGTTATGCAGAAACACTACACTCCAGGTTAGTGAATTTATTTCTCACAGGGGTACAGATTAAAAAATTTGAAATTACTTTGCATGTATACTGGGGCTGGACAAGTAAGTAAACGGGATGGCAGAAACCAGGTTTCTTACTCTCAGAGAGCAGTTACAGGTAAGCAAGGAAGAAAGCCTAAAGTGAACCCAGTGGTACAGGGTTAGAGTCAGAGACATATGTATAAACTCTTGGTTACCTTAATATAAACACAAGTGGACAGAGATACAATTACAGATAAATGTGTAAACATGGGTTAGCATATACACATTTATTACCTAGCTCTGCCCATAAGCAGGCCTAGAAACAATGATACCCCAATACCACTGAGCATACTCAGTGCCCAGATCTTAATTTCTAGATGCCTCTCCAATAAAAAGAACCAGGGCTACTTGCAGAAATAGCTGATTCTAGTGCTGGGGCAGGGAAAATACAAGATGAGCCTAGAGCATCTTATAGAACCAGAAAGTAAAGAAGTGCTCAAAAAAAGGGGGAACATGGTAGCCAATCAGACAGAACTCCTTATAGCCAAAGCTAGAACAATCTGAGCCAATAAAACAATGTAGTATTCGATATTATATTAAAAAGCATTTTATAAAAACATTTCCATGAGTCCATACTGATATAAACAAATGAATGAATAAATAAATATACAAATAGAGGGGAAAAAAGATGAATCTTTACAAAAGAATTCCATTTAATAAAGGTAAATACTTTCTTCAGGATGTGGAGCTAAATTCCTGCCCTTTACCCTTGAGAGTGGGATGGACTTAGTGACTTGCTTCCCAAGAACAGAGTATGGAAAGGCAAAAATAGTAACTTAACAGTGGAGAAACCTGGCAAACACTGTCTTAATCAGTGATGATGGTTAACATCACCAGTGACGTTGTGTGTATGTCACGTAATCCCTGATATGATGTAACAATAACAAGAAGGGCACTTAAAATCCATAACCCCAGGCTGATCATGAGAAAAGCACCAGACAAACTTAGATTGGGGGACAGCCTACAGGACACCTGGACAGTTCTCAAGACTTCCAAGGTCATGAAAAACAAAGAAAGCCTAAGAAACTGTCATAGACCAGAGGAGACTTACAGAGACCTGTGGTATCCTAAAACACAAAAACTACAGTAATAGAAAATCTGGTAAAATCCAAACAGCCTAGAGTCTAGTTGATAGTAATGTACCAATGTCAGTGTCTTAGTTTTGACAAATGAACCACAGTCACCTAAGATGCTAACAATGGGGGAAAACTCAGGGAGGGAGATAAGGGAACTGTCTGTACCAGCTTTCTAACTTTTCTGTAAATCTACAATTATGCCAAATTAAAAAGGTTATTTAAAAAATAATCAACCAGGGACTTCCCTGGTGGCGCAGTGGTTAAAAATCCACCTGCCAATGCAGGGGACTTCGATCCCTGGTCGGGGAAGATCCCATATGCCACGGAGCAACTAAGCCCATGCACCACAACTACTGAGCCTGTGCTCTAGAGCCCACTCACCACAACTACTGAAGCCAGTGCACCCTAGAACCCACGTGCCGCAACTACTGAAGACAGCACGCTCTAGGGTCCTCATGCTGCAGCTACTGAAGCCCACGTGCCTAGAAACCATGCTCTGCAACATGAGAAGCCAGCACATTGGGAAGCCTGCACACTGCAACGAAGAGTAGCCGCCGCTCACTGCAACTAGAGAAAGCCCATGCGCAGCAACGAAGACCCAACACAGCCAAAAAAATTTTTTTAATTAAAAAAAAAATCAACCAATCAATTTATTAAAATCCAGAGACATTCTATATCAGATGCAGGCATTCATCTCAAGAGTGATACTAAACAAAATCCTGCCTCAGAGAACTTGCATTTAACTGCATTTGCAAAAAACCAGGCTATAAACTGAGAAATCCATTTTTTCTCCCTCTCAGGCTTATTATTTTTTTTGGAGGAAGAAAATATAAGAAGTGTAAAATGTGTCCTCTCTGGGAACTCCCTGGCGGTCCAGTGGTTAGGATTCCTCACTTCACTGCAGGGGGCACGGGTTCGATCCCTGGTCGGGGAACTAACATCCCGCAGGCCACGTGGTGTGGCCAAAAAATAAATAAAACGTCTCCTCTTCAATCAATCTCTTCACTTTTATCTCCCATGTGGGAGAAACAGATAGGCAACAAGGTAGAATCTAAAGGAACATAAACCACCCAAGATTCAGACTTAACTTCTGAGCCTCAATTTGTAAACACCAAAATGTCTCTATTTGTCCACCTTTGATGTTATAGAGTTCTTTAAGAGGGAAAAAATCACAATCTAGGTATAAATAAGTTTTAAAGTTACTGAGTCGTTTTGTATTTTAAATAGAAATAGTTAAATGTAGTTTAAATAGCTGCTCTACACCTGCTTTGTAGTGAAATATAAAGAACACAACATGAGAGACAGACCTAGATTCTTCTTCCTGATTCTGCCATTAACTGTAACATACCTCACTAAACTGGTATCCACGTTAGGAAAATGAAGAGGTCTAACTAAACTATCCGTTAAGATTCTGCCTGTAACTCTACAGGCAGATAGAGTTAATATTCTACTAACTGGTTTCTAATGGTCTTGGGTTTTCTTTGTTTTAAAGTATGTAACATAATTGTACCAGTTTATTATGATCTAGCTGCAACAGAAGTTTCCAGAGTTCGGGTGTTAGAAAAACAAAAAGTAGAGGTAATTTTAAAGTGCCACTGGAGACACTTTGGCCACTCAGTCTCTGACCAACCAATTAATTTGGCCAAAGTCAAATATCTAGATAGAAATGAAAGAAATGCTATAAGCAATATATGAAACTCCTAATTCCAAAACATAATAACACTATCATATATAAATCTTTAAAAATATTTTCTAAGTCAGCATTTTATTTATTTATTTATTTATTTGTGGTACGCGGGCCTCTCACTGTTGTGGCCTCTCCCGTTGCGGAGCACAGGCTCTGGACGCACAGGCTCAGTGGCCATGGCTCACGGGCCCAGCCACCCTGTGGCATGTGGGGGCCTCCCAGACCAGGGCACGAACCCGCGTCCCCTGCGTCGGCAGGCAGACTCTCAACCACTGTGCTACCAGGGAAGCCCCTCTAAGTCAGCATTTTAAAGGCTATGTCAGGAAGGTCTTCAAGATGGCAGAGGAGCAAGACGTGGAGATCACCTTCCTCCCCACAAATACATCAGAAATACATCTACATGTGGAACAACTCCTACAGAACACCTACTGAACACTGGCAGAAGACCTCAGACTTCCCAAAAGGCAAGAAACTCCCCACATACCTGGGTAGGGCAAAAGAAAAAAGAAAAAACAGAGACAAAAGAACATGGACAGGACCTACACCTCTGGGAGGGAGCTGTGAAGGAGGAAAAGTTTCCACACACTAGGAGGCCCCTTCACTGGGGGAGTGGGGGGGGGGTGGGTCAGGGGGGAAGCTTTGGAGCCACGGAAGAGAGCTCAGCAAAAGGGGTGCAGAGGGCAAAGCGGAGAGATTCCCATACAGAGGATCAGTGCTGACCAGCACTCACCAGCCTGAGAGGCTCGTCTGCTCACCGGCCAGGGCAGGCGGGGTCTGGGAGCTGAGGCTCGGACTTCAGAGGTCAGATCCCAAGGAGAGGACTGGGGTTGGCTGCGTGAACACAGCCTGAAGGGGGCTAGTGTGCCACAGCTAGCCGGGAGGGAGTCCGGGAAAAAGGCTGGACCTGCCTAAGAGGCAAGGGACTATTGTTTCAGGGTATGTGAGGAGAGGGGATTCAGGGCACCACCTGAACAAGCTCCAGAGATGGGCGCGAGCCACGGCTATCAGCGTGGACACCACAGACGGGCATGAAACGCTAAGGCTGCTGCTGTAGCCACCAAGAAGCCTGTGTGCAAGTGCAGGTCACTATCCACACCTCCCCTCCAGAGAGCCTGTGCAGCCCGCCACTGCCAGGGTCCCGAGATCCAGGGACAACTTCCCCAGGAGAACACACGGCGCGCCTCAGGCTGCTGCAATGTCATGCTGGCCTCTGCTGCCGCAGGCTCGCCCCGCATCCGTCGACCCCTCCCCCCTCCCGGCCTGAGTGACCCAGAGCCCCCTAATCAGCTACTACTTTAACCCTGTCCTGTCTGAGCAAAGAACAGACACCCTCAGGTGACCTACACGCAGAGGCGGGGGCAACTCCAAAGCTGAACCCCAGGAGCTATGCGAACAAAGAAGAGAAAGGGAAATTTCCCCCAGAAGCGTCATGAGCAGTGGATTGAATCTCCACAATCAACTTGTTGTACCCTGCATCTGTGGAATACCTGAATAGACAACAAATCATCCAAAACTGAGGTGGTGGACATCAGGAGCAACTGTAGACTTGGGGTTTGCTTTCTGCATCTCATTTGTTTCTGGTTTTACGTTTATCTAAGTTTACTAATTAGAGTTTATTATCTTTGGTAGATTTGTTTATTGATTTGGTTGCTTTCTTCCTTTTTTTTATATATAGATATATACAATTTTTTCCTTTTTCTCTTTTGCTGAATGTGTATGTGTATGCTTCTTTGTGAGATTTTGTACAGCTTTGCTTTTACCATTTGTCCTAGAGTTCTGTCTGTTTTTTCTGTTTTTTGTTTTTTTCATTAGTATAGTTTTTAACGCTTGTTATCATTGGTGGATTTGTTTTTTGGTTTGGTTGCTCTCTACTTTCTTTTTTTTAATTACTTTTTAATTTTATTTTATTTTTAATTTTTATTTTTTATTTTAATAACTATTTTATCTTTCTTTTTTTAGAATTTTTGAATTTTATTTATTTTTTTATAAAGCAGGTTCTTCTTAGCTATCCATTTTATACGTATTACTGTATATATGTCAATCCCAATCCCCCAGTTCATCACACCACCACCACCACCCCCTGCCACTTTCTCTTTCTTTCCTTTTTTCTCCCTTTTCCTCTGAGCCATGTGGCTGACAGGGTCCTGGTGTTCCAGCCAGGTGTCAGGCCTTTGCCTCTGAGGTGGGAGAGCCAAGTTCAGGACACTGGTCCACCAAAGACCTCCCGGCTCCACGTAATATCAAACAGCAAAAACTCTCCCAGAGATCACCAACTCAGCGCTAAGACCCAGCTCCACTCAACGACCAGCAAGCTCCAGTGATGGACACCCTATGCCAAACAACTAGCATGACAGGAACACAACCCCACCCATTAGCAGAGAGGCTGCCTAAAATCAAAATAAGTTCACAGACACACCAAAACACACCACTGGATGTGGTCCTGCCCACCAGAAAGACAAAATCCAGCCTCATCCACCAGAACACAGGCACTAATCCCCTCCACCAGGAAGCCTGCACAACCCACTGAACCAACTTTAGCCACTGGGGACAGACACCAAAAACAACGGGAACTACGAGCCTGCAGCCTGTAAAAAGGAGACCCCAAACACAGTAAGTTAAGCAAAATGAGAAGACAGAAATACACAGTAGATGAAGGAGCAAGATGAAAACCCACCAGACCCAACAAATGAAGAGGAAATAGGCAGTCTACCTGAAAAAGAATTCAGACGAATGATAGTAAAGATGATCCAAAATCTTAGAAATAGAATGGAGAAAACACAAAAAATGTTTAACAAAGACCTAGAAAAACTAAAGAGCAAAACAAAGAATGATGAACAACACAATAAATGAAATTAAAAATTCTCTAGAAGGAAATCAATAGAAGAATAACTGAGGCAGAAGAACGGATAATGGACCTGGAAGACAAAATAGTGGAAATAACTACCGCAGAGCAGAATAAAGTAAAAAGAATGAAAAGAATTGAGGACAGTCTTAGAGACCTCTGGTACAACATTAAACGCACCAACATTTGAATTACTGGGGTCCCAGAAAAAGAAGAGAAAAAGAAAGGGACTGAGAAAATATTTGAAGAGACTGTAGTTGAAAACTTCCCTAACATGGGAAAGGAAATAGTGAATCAAGTCCAGGAAGTGCAGAGAGTCCCATACAGAATAAATCCAAGGAGAAACACGCCAAGACACATATTAATCAAATTATCAAAAATTAAATACAAAGAAAAAATATTAAAAGCAGCAAGGGGACAGCAACAAATAACATACAAGGGAATCCCCATAAGGTTACAGCTGATCTTTCAGCAGAAACTCTGTAAGCCAGAAGGGAGTGGCAGGACATATTTAAAGAGATGAAAGGGAAAAACGTACAACCAAGATTACTCTACCCAGCAAGGATCTCATTCAGATTCGACAGAGAAATTAAAATCTTTACAGACAAGCAAAAGCTAAGAGAATTCAGCACCACCAAACCAGCTTTACCACAAATGCTAAAGGAACTACTCTAGGCAGGAAATACAAAAGAAGGAAAAGACCTACAATAACAAACCCAAAATAATTAAGAAAATGGTAATGGGAACATACATATCGATAATTACCTTAAATGCAAATGGATTAAATGCTCCAACCAGGGCTTCCCTGGTGGCGCAGTGGTTGAGAGTCTGCCTGCCGATGCAGGGGACACGGGTTCGTGCCCCGGTCCGGGAAGATCCCACGTGCCACGGAGCGGCTAGGCCCATGAGCCATGGCCGCTGAGCCTGCGCGACCAAAGCCTGTGCTCCGCAACGGGAGAGGCCACAACAGTGAGAGGCCCGTGTACCGCAAAAAAAAAAAAAAAGCTCCAACCAAAAGACATAGACTAGCTGAATGGATACAAAAACAAGACCCGTATATATGCTGTCTACAAGAAACCCACTTCAGACCTAGTAACACATGCAGACTGAAAGTGAGGGGATGGAAAAATACATTCCATGCAAATGGAAATCAAAAGAAAGCTGGAGTAGCAATTCCCGTATCAGACAAATTAGACTTTAAAAAGAGACAAAGGGGCTTCCCTGGTGGCGCAGTGGTTGAGAGTCCGCCTGCCGATGCAGGGGACACGGGTTCGTGCCCTGATCCCGGAAGATCCCACATGCCGCGGAGCGGCTGGGCCCGCGAGCCATGGCCGCGGAGCCTGTGTGTCTGGAGCCTGTGCTCCGCAACGGGAGAGGCCACAGCAGTGAGAGGCCCGCGTACAGCAAAAAAAAAAAAAAAATAAAATAAAATAAAAAAAATAAAAAATAAAAAGAGACAAAGAAGGACACTACATAATGATCAAGGGGATCAATCCAAGAAGAAGATATAACAATTGTAAATATTTATGCACTCAACATAGGAGCACCTCAGTACATAAGGCAAATGCTAACAGCCATAAAAGGGGAAATAGACAATAACACCATCATAGTAGGGGACTTCAACACCCCACTTTCACCAATGGACAGGTCATCCAAAATGAAAATAAATAAGGAAACACAAGCTTTAAATGATACATTAAACAAGATGGACTTAACTGATATTTATAGGACATGCCATACAAAAACAACAGAATATATTTTCTTCTCAAGTGCTCATGGAACATTCTCCAGGATAGATCACATCTTGGGTCACAAATCAAGCCTTGGTAAATTTAAGAAAACTGAAATCATATCAAGTATCTTTTCCGACCACAACGTTATGAGACTAGATATCAATTACAGGAAAAAATCTGTAAAAAATACAAACACATTTAGGCTAAACAATACACTACTACCTAAGCAAGAGATCACTGAAGAAATCAAAGAGGAAATGAAAAAATACCTAGAAACTAATGACAATGAAAACGCAATGACCCAAAACCTATGGGATGCAGCAAAAGCAGTTCTAAGAGGGAAGTTTATAGCAACAAAATCCTACTGCAAAAAACAACAAACATCTCAAATACACAACCTAACCTTACACCTAAAGCAATTAGAGAAAGAACAAAAACATCCCCAAGTTAGCAGAAGGAAAGAAATCATAAAGACCAGATCAGAAATAAATGAAAAAGAAATGAAGGACACAATAGAAAAGATCAATGAAACTAAAGGCTGGTTCTTTGAGAAGATAAACAAAATTGATAAACCATTAGCCAGACTCATGAAGAAAAAAAGGGAGAAGACTCAAATCAGTACAATTAGAAATGAAAAAGGTGAAGTAACAACTGACACTGCAGAAATACAAAGGATCATGAGAGATTACTACAAGCAACTATATGCCAATAAAATGGACAACCTGGAAGAAATGGACAAATTCTTAGAAAAGCACAACCTTCCGAGACTGAACCAGGAAGAAATAGAAAATTTTAAACAGACCAATCACAGGCACTGAAATTGAGACTGTGATTAAAAATCTTCCAACAAAGAAAAGCCCAGGACCAGACGGCTTCACAGGCAAATTCTATCATACATTTAGAGAAGAGCACCTATTCGTCTCAAACTCTTCCAAAATACAGCAGAGGGAGGAACACTCCTAAATTCATTCTACAAGGCAACCATCACCCTAATACCAAAACCAGACAAAGATGTCACAAAGAAAGAAAACTACAGGCCAATATCACTGATGAACATAGATGCAAAAATGCTCAACAAAATACTAGCAAACAGAATCCAACAGCACATTAAAAGGATCATACAGCATGATCAAGTGGGGTTTATTCCAGGAATGCAAGGATTCTTCAATATACGCAAATCAATGTGATAAACCTTATTAACAAACTGAAGGAGAAAAACCATAAGATCATCTCAATAGATGCAGAAAAAGCTTTTAACAAAATTCAACACCCATTTATGATAAAAACCCTCCAAAAAGTAGGCATAGAGGGAACTTACCGCAACATAATAAAGGCCATTTATGACAAACTCACAGCCAACATTGTTCTCAATGGTGAAAAAGTGAAACCATTTCCTCTAAGATCAGGAACAAGACAAGGTTGCCCACTCTCACCACTATTATTCAACATAGTTTTGGAACTTTTACCCACAACAATCAGAGAAGAAAAAGAAAAGGAATACAAATCGGAAAAGAAGTAAAGCTGTCACTGTTTGCAGATGACATGATACTATACATAGAGAAGAATCCTAAAGATGATACCAGAAAACTACTAGAGCTAATCAATGAATTTGGTAAAGTAGCAGGACACAAAATTAATGCACAGAAATCTCTTGCATTCCTATACACTAATGATGAAAAATCTGAAAGAGAAATTAAGGAAACACTCCCATTTACCACTGCAACAAAAAGAATAAAATACCTAGGAATTAACCTACCTAAGGAGACAAAAGACCTGTATGCAGAAAATTATAAGACACTGATGAAAGAAATTAAAGATGATACAAATAGATGGAGAGATATACCATGTCCTTGGATTGGAAGAATCAACATTGTGAAAATGACTATACTACGCAAAGCAATCTACAGATTCAATGCAATCCCTATCAAACTACCAATGGCATTTTTCACAGAACTAGGTCCAAAAATTTCGCAATTTGTTTGGAAACACAAAAGACCCCAAATAGCCAAAGCAATCTTCAGAAAGAAAAACAGAGCTGGAGGAATCAGGCTCCCGGACTTCAGACTATACTACAAAGCTACAGTAATCAAGACAGTATGGTACTGGCACAAAAACAGAAAGACAGATCAATGGAAAAGGATAGAAAGCCCAGAGATAAACCCACGCACATATGGTCACCGTATTTTTGATAAAGGAGGCAAGAATATACAATGGAGAAAAGACAGCCTCTTCAATAAGTGGTGCTGGGAAAACTGGACAGCTACATGTAAAAGAATGAAATTAGAACACTCCCTAACACCATATACAAAAATAAACTCAAAATGGATTAAAGACCTAAATGTAAGGCCAGAAACTATGAAACTCTTAGAGGAAAACATAGGCAGAACACTCTATGACATAAATCACAGCAAGATCCTTTTTGACCCACGTCCCAGAGAAATGGAAATAAAAACAAAAATAAACAAATGGGACCTAATGAAACTTCAAAGCTTTTGCACAGCAAAGGAAACCATAAAGAAGACCAACAGACAACCCTCAGAATGGGAGAAAATATTTGCAAATGAAGCAACTGACAAAGGATTAATCTCCAAAATTTATAAGCAGCTCATGCAGCTCAATAGCAAAAAAACAAACAACCCAATCCAAAAATGGGCAGAAGACCTAAATAGACATTTCTCCAAAGATATACAGACTGCCAACAAACACATGAAAGGATGCTCAACATCTTTACTCATTAGAGAAATGCAAATCAAAACTACAATGAGATATCATCTCACACCAGTCAGAATGGCCATCATCAAAAAATCTAGAAACAATAAATGCTGGAGAGGGTGTGGAGAAAAGGGAACACTCTTGCACTGCTGGTGGGAATGTGAATTGGTACAGCCACTATGGGGAACAGTATGGAGGTTCCTTAAAAAACTACAAATAGAACTACCATATGACCCAGCAATCCCACTACTGGGCATATACCCTGAGGAAACCATAATTCAAAAAGAGACATGTACCAAAATGTTCATTGCAGCTCTATTTACAATAGCCCGGAGATGGAAACAACCTAAGTGTCCATCATCGGATGAATGGATAAAGAAGATGTGGCACATATATACAATGGAATATTACTCAGCCATAAAAAGAAACGAAATTGAGCTATTTGTAATGAGGTGGATAGACCTAGAGTCTGTCATACAGAGTGAAGTAAGTCAGAAAGAGAAAGACAAATACCGTATGCTAACACATATATATGGAATTTACCTAGGGGTAAAACAGGAATAAAGCCACAGACCTACTTGAGAATGGACTTGAGGATATGGGGAGGGGTAAGGGTAAGCTGCCACAAAGCGAGAGAGAGGCATGGACATATATACACTACCAAACGTAAGGTAGATAGCTAGTGGGAAGCAGCCGCATAGCACAGGGAGATCAGCTCGGTGCTTTGTGACTGCCTGGAGGGGTGGGATAGGGAGGGTGGGAGGGAGGGAGACACAAGAGGGAAGGGATATGGGAACAGATGTATATGTATAACTGATTCACTTTGTTATAAAACAGAAACTAATTTAAAAAAAAAAAAAGAGTCATGTACCACAATGTTCATTGCAGCTCTATTTACAATAGCCAGGACATGGAAGCAACCTAAGTGTCCATTGACAGATGAATGGATAAAGGACATGTGGCACATATATACAATGGAATATTACTCAGCCACAAAAAGAAACAAAACTGAGTTATTTGTAGTGAGGTGGATGGACGTAGAGTCCGTCATACAGAGTGAAGTAAGTCAGAAAAAGAAAAACAAATACCGTATGCTAACACATATATGGAATCTAAAAAGAAAAGATAGTTCTGAAGAACCTAGGGGCATGACAGGAACAAAGAGGCAGACATAGCGAATGGACTTGAGGACAAGGGGAGGGGGAAGGGTAAGCTGGGACAAAGTGAGAGAGTGGCATGGACTTATATATACTACCAAATGTAAAATAGGTAACTAGTGGGAAGCGGCTGCATAGCACAGGGAGATCAGCTCAGTGCTTTGTGACCACCTAGAGAGGTGGGATAGGGAGGGTGGGAGGGAGAAGCAAGAGGGAGGAGATATGGGGATATATGTATATGTATAGCTTATTCACTTTGTTATAAAGCAGAAACTAACACACCATTGTAAAGCAATTATACTCCAATAAAGATGTTTAAAATAATTTTTAAATAAAAAATAAAGGCTATGTCAATTTTAAGTATAACTAAAGAAGTACTTCCCTAACATGAGTCACTTAAACAAAAAGGAAGTTCTATGGCCTAACATGCAGCATGAAGAAACTAAGACACCACAACAAATACAATTAAGATATACAGTACGAAAAATATGTGGTTTTTTTCTTTTTGGTGATCTTTTTAAGGTTAAAATTTATCAACCAAAGGAGATATCCCTCAAGATACATTATTTATCATAAAATCTGATACCAGTAATGAATAGATGAAAGGATCATTCCTCATCCCCCTGAAATTTAGATAGAAATTTAAAACTATTCTGGCTGAAGGAGGTGCTTCTCTCCTATTTCCTAAGGAGTGAACTCCTCAAAACCTCCAGGGCCCTGCCTAACATTTTTTAAAAACCACTAACCTGAAGTTAACCAAAAAACTTGCAAAGATGGGAACATAACTACCAGGGAAACAGCCCTGGACCTGAGTCAGAAGATGTAGCTACCAAATTTCAGAGCCTACCACTATTTAACCACAGGCAAGTCTTAGTCTCTTCATCTGTAAAACATCCATACCTAGCATAATCAAGTGGATTAAGCACCGGCCACATCCCCCCACCCCCCAAAAGACAGGGAATTATAAAATTGAGGAAGAGGGGATAATTAGAATATGATTTATTAGATGGATAAAAGTAGTAAATGTCAACTCAGAGTAAAAACAGACAGGACTATTTTTAGAAAGGTACCTATTAAATGGTGCAATGGAAAAGAGATTGTTAAATTATTTTCTTTTTTTCTAGAATGCACTTATTCTCACAGGCATTCTCTGAAAGGCCAAATTCTTTTTTTTTTAACATCTTTATTGGAGTATAATTGCTTTACAATGGTGTGTTAGTTTCTGCTTTATAACAAAGTGAATCAGCTATACACATACATATATCCCCATATCTCCTCCCTCTTGCGTCTCCCTCCCACCCTCCCTATCCCACCCCTCTAGGTGGTGAGATTGTTAAATTCTTAAAAGAAAATCTTTGAAGAGAGTGAGGTGTAAAGGGAAAAACTGGGAACTATGAAAGAAACCCATTTATCAGCCTACAGTCTCTGGGCCGGTCATTAAACTCACCCAGGTCTGTGGTCAGACTGAATGAACTCAAAGTTCCTTGTCCTTCCAGCTCTACTGTTACATGAAAACTTCAAAATACTATCAGAACAAAATAGGTCCAAAATAATTTTTAAATTTATGTTGTGAGTAATAAAGTACACATGATAGGCATTGTAAAAACTTCTATTTTTTAATTAACTTTTTTTACATCACCCTGTTTTACATAACTCATTGCTTTCTAAATTCCTACAATAAATGTCTTCAGTTTTACAATCAGAAAAGAATATTACTAAAAACAAAAGAAAAAGAAAGCTTAATCAAGAATAAAAAAGTTTACTCATGTGGAAAATTTAAAACAACAAAATTTCCTCCCTTAAGGAAAACAGAAGCTTAAGTTACTTCTCAAGTAATTAAGGTGAGCAGATTATCAAAACATTCTGCATTCTTATATGGTTGTATATGTATTTTGTGTGCACATCGACATCACCCTCAGACTAAAAACCAGATTTCAGGCAGTGTCCACGCCTGCTTACACTGCACTCAGAGTGCACCATCACATACTGACAGGCACCCATCAACACAACCAGTAACAGTCATGCAACAGGCGTGCCAATGAATCAATGAGTCACTAAATTCTTAACTAAGACGCAAATTGATGCTACTTCCCAAGATACTAACTATTGGGTATTCTAAGCACGGAAAGAATTTGTCTAGAAACACAAAGCATTTACCACCCACACAGAATTTCTACAGGTTTTTCTTCATTATGGTTTCTAAATGGGATGAAAAAGAGTACGTTGGAAAGAGCACTATGTGGAGATCAGGCTGCTGGATGGGTCAGAAAACCTGGGGTAAACCCAAGGAATAAGCCAGCAGGTTGCACCCTCAAGGGCAGCTCTGAGTAATCTATTAGGTCAGGAACAACAGTCTCTGCTCAGAGGATGCTTATGAAATGACGAACAGAAAAAAATCTGGACAGCACTCTGAAACCAGAATTCAGGAAAATACTATCCTCTCTGAAAAGTGATTTCAGGCAGAGCTGAGCAGGTAGACTACCGTGGTGGAAGTGGCCTTCAAGTACAACTCCCATGCTTACTTACCTCTTTCTGTAGATTAGAAAGCTGAGATGAGAGACTCTCAATTCTCATACGACTTTCCATCAGTTCTTCCCTGGCACTATTGACAGTAGATGTATTCATCTCTGACGACAGTCTGGCATTCTCAAGCTAAATAAGGAAGCAGACCATAGTCAGTTTTATCTAGTGAATTAGAACAAACAAATGAGGAACCATGATTCATCTCAAGGCTTCTCATTTCAAACCTAAACCCTGCCAGTAACTAGTTGATGAAACAGGAAAAGCATCATGAAGTTTGCTGATGTGTTATGAATTACCTTAAAAGTCTTTCTGCCTTTTCGGCTCAATTCCCAATATAGGAGCTTAACAATGCTGATATACCTGGGTCTTTACCCAAAATTTAGTGCTTCAATATTTCATCCATTATATCTCTAATGTCTCAGATAACACTGCTAATAAGGAGACTGAACAGGAGCAATTTAACTGTGGTGGCATTTGTAGGACAACAAGCATCATACACCCTAACCCACCAAATCTGATACAGAATATAAAGCAATAAGCAGAAAGTACTAATTAAGAGGTTATTTCAAACCAAACAGACACACTTCCTTTCAGAAGCAAAAAAAACAGCTCCTCTGGTAGAAACAATATCCCGCTCCTCCAAATGCCCACAGCATTCTGTTCTGCATGTGTCTCAGGCACATTTTTTATGTATGTCTCCTCCTTGGCTCCCTTTGAGGCCAGAGTCTCTTTGACCGACTGATCCTTACTTTAGCTCTGTCACTGCCCAGCACAATGCCAGCACTTGAGTAAGTGCGGAACAACTAAATGTAGGGATTAAAAGATCTCTCCCTCTCACCAGGCAATTACTACTTCATAACATGGATTTAAAGCAACATGAACAATTTGAGGCCATGCAATGGAAATTATTTTCAACACCTCTATGACCCTAATTTTCTAAGTCTTCCACTAATAACTCTTTTTAATCAAATCATGTAACATTTAACACATGGGGCTAAAATTATTTACTATGAAAGCCCATACTCAGTGATTTAATAAATTTTTGCATTGTCTCCTAATACAAGAGAGAAGTTTCTATAGTCTTTTTTTAATGAATAATTAGTGGCAGAGGAAACTGCAGACACTGTCCATTTGGCCTTTGTTCAAAAAAGCCCAAAGTGTGGTGGTCACAACCTATGTACAATGATGACATGGAAGTCAGAACTAGATGCAGTCCAACAAGATTAGTACTTGTTACTGAAGGAAAAGCTATTTTCAGATGGCTGGAGTTTAACTAATATGACTTGACATGAATGATCAGTTGGACAAACAGAAAAACCTTACCTTTGATAAAAGTGGAATAGCCCTACTTTCTTTGAATAATCTCTAATAACATTTACTTTATAAAAAACTGCTTTCTTAAAAAAAATCTATTTTTTATATTCATGGAGACTAAGGGAATTCATTTAAGAAAACTAGAACAAACCAAACATCAAGTCACGTTCTCAGGGAGACTATGAAACAAAGGCTTCAAGTGTGTAAAGCCATCCCTAGAAGAGTCTGCTCACTTTGGCGTGGTAAGTCTGCTCCAGCTCTTCCTTGTACAGCTTGACTTGGGCATCGTGTTGCTCTCTCATCTCATGAAGGGCTTGAGCCAGCTTGTACTCATACTCAACCTGACGCCCAGAATCCACCTCTACCAAGCGAGTTTCATGCTTCCTTCTGGTCTCATTAATCTCCTAGGGGGGAAAAATGACATAAAACCAAGTTACTTACCATAGCTGCACTGGTACAAGTCTGAGTGACATCAAGGCCATCTGAAGTATTACACACCAAGCTCCTCATGTTTTGTCCTAGGGCAAGTATGTGAATAGATACTTTTTTGCCTTCATTTTCAAGTGAGAAGATTTTTGAGCTGGAACTAATGACAGAAATGGTAGCATCTCAAGCCCTAGGAATTTTATGTTTTTTTCAGTAGCATACCTATTTATTTCTCTAAAGGCAAGGAATGGCTGGAAGACTTACTAAAGTACCATGCAATCGTGGATAACTAGGTACACTGAATAGCACATAATTATTTTTCTAAATTGTACTGATGATACTAAGGACAACTCTGAAAAAAATCTACAAGATAAGTTAGAAACTTATCAGCAAAACTTCAACTGGAAGATTTATACATAATAAAACTTTTCTTAGGCATACTAAGATGTAATAGACAGAGCAAGCTAATTTACATGACTTATCCTAACAGCTGGTAGTGTTAAGGTATCAACATCAATTGATACAGAATCTTATTGACAATATTACGTTGCTATCTCAAGTACATATGACAATTCACTATTAAAGAATAGAAATAATAGGCATAATCCTTCACATTATGTTTTAAGGAACTATCCAAACTTGAATGGCTAGGAACACAAGTCCAAGGATAAAATTTTCATTTTAGCTTCTAGCTCTGAAAATACAACAGATCTGTCTTTAATGGCAATAATTAAAGAGGCCACAAGAGGGGGATATAAGAAGAAGATGTTTCTGTATCATATTACAGCGTGCAGTTTTTCTTCCTCATTTTTCTCTTAACCAGAGGAAGATGCACTCGATAGAATCAGAAAACCAGGGTTCAAATTCCAGTTCTGCCATTAATCTCCCAAGGCTCACATCTATTTGATGACATGAATGATACTTAAATCATGAAAATATGCAAATGAAAGGTTTAGTTCAACAAATATTGAGTACCTACTAATCATTTTGCCCTTTCTCTGCCTCCTTTCCTCTTCTTCCTGTTTTTCTCCTTCCTCTTTCTTACCCCTAAACTGTTCATAATAAGGAATTTAGGTATACTTATTGCATAGAATTTTATTCTCCATGTTAAAAAAAAGAAATGAGGAATATTTTAAATTCATTCTCAAAAAGGCAAAACCCCAAAATTCAAACTTGCTACCCAAACATTCTAAAAATACTAAATTACTTTTTACTGACGCCGTTTTTCACTTAACATTTTATGTAAAATCAGTGACTTACAAAGAAAAAAACACTCAACTCCTGGTTTAAAGATGCAGGAGTACACACAGCGTCAAAAGTAAGAAATAATAGATCATGGACAATTTTAACAAAACAAAACAAAAATGTAGGTCAACTTAATATAAAGATACTTCAATTTATAAGCAGAACTGTAGTTAATAATTATATGACAGGGACTTCCCTGGTGGTGCTGTGGTTAACAATCCGCCTGCCAATGCAGGGGGACACGGGTTCAAGCCCTGGTCCAGGAAGATCCCACATGCCGCGGAGCAACTAAGCCTGTGCGCCACAACTACTGAAGCCCGAGTGCCTAGAGCCCGTGCTTGGCAACAAAAGAAGCCACTGCAATGAGAAGCCCGTGAACCACAACAAAGAGTAGCCCCCGCTCGCCGCAACTAGAGAAAGCTCACGTGCGGCAACGAAGACCCAATGCAGCCAAAAATAGATAATAAATAAATAGATTCATTGAAAATAATAATAATGATAATAATAATTATATGACAGCATTCACTGTAGTTTACAAGAAGCTATCACACACAATATTCCACTTTGATCCTCACCACACCTTGAAGAAAAAAGAGCAGGTGCTGATATTTCATTTTTAAATGGGAAACTGACTCAAGAACTGTCCAAAGTCTGGCTGCTTATCCAGTGAGTGCACTTTGCCCCCACAATACCTAGTTTAATACTATATTGTCATAAAAATGGTCAGATTTTTATTATATTATTTTTTCTCCAAATAAAAAAAAATTATTTAACTTCTACAATAAATTTCTATTTCAAAAGCATTGTTAGTCACCATTTTCAAAATTACATTACTTTTAAAAACATTATGTATTTAACTGCATGTTCTCTAACCTGGGTGAAATCCAACCCTCTTCAATTTTGAGAAAATATATATTCCCTTTTCTTCAACTGTATTACAGTACACTCCTCTTTTGGCAAATGTTGCTACCTTCACCCCTCAAGGCTTAACCAGAAGTTACGCCTTATAAATGACACTGTTAGATATACATATATAACTATAAGTGCTCTGGGTAACCAGCCCCCAGTGGTTGCTGCCTCCCGGTATTCACCCGCTGTGTGATCCCCCTTCCATAGTGCATCTTGGTTGGTCTGTGTGATGGGGAGTGAGGGTATATCACTTTGGGATTAGTTAATAGAAGTTAATGTGGCTTGTCTTGCTCTCTCTCTCTCATCACTCACTCAAAGAGTCCTATCATGAGCAGCCCTATAGAGAAGCCCATGCTGAACTGATACCTCTGGCCAACAACCTATGAATGAACTCCAAAGCGGTTCCTGCAGCCCAGGCTGAAAGCCTGACTACAACCTCATGAGAGACCCTGAATCAACCATCCAGTTAAGCAACTCTCAGATCCCTGACCTTCAGAAACTGTGAGATAATAAAAGTCTGTGGTTTAAGTTACTAAGTTTTTGAAGTAATCTGTTAATTTGAAGTAATTTGTTAGGCAAAACATATAACTAATACAAACGCAGAGGTTGATAGTAATTAACAGCTGTAGCCAAGCCTTTTTAAGTTAGATGGAAGTAAAAGCTTTTAAGTTTACCATAGCACCCTGAGTTCTTCCTCGCAGTCTTAGCAACAATGCCTTAAATAATTTGCCTACAAAATTCTTCCCATTATTCATACGTATAGCTTATAACAAAGCCTTTTGGGATCTTTCCATTCCTTAAAAAAAATAAAATTATATATAATTACCTCCTCGTACATGTTTTTACGAAACTCCAAGTCCTCAGTAAGGCTCTGACAGCGATTCTCCAAATCCACTTTAAGTAAAGTTTCATCTGCTAACTGTTTTTTCGCAGCAGCTAAAGAGGCTTCCAACTAATATAAGGAAAAAGAATTAATGAAAATTATACAGCAACCATTTAGCAATGAATTTAATAGATACCTATGGATTGAATCAAATCAAGTATTACAATTTCTATATATTTGTTAATGTATGAGAGTCCCTCATGATAACATTTATCACAGAACTGTGGGTTTAACTGCTGGTCCCACCCACAGAGTGTCACATCAAAACACCTCTCTAATTTGGTAAACGGCAACAGGGAATGAACAGAAACCTATGACTTACATTTCAAAACTCAAACTAACGATATTAGCTACCACTTTCATTTTTTCCTGTGTGCAGAGTACCATTATGACACCTTCTCTCTTCTTACCTCGCATTTTGGTACAATAATGAAATAGGCTGTGAGAGCAAGAAACAGAATGAGCATAAGCACAACAGAGAGGACGGAGAGCAGCAACAAGATCTGCATAATCCAGACACAAGGACTGAGAGGTGAGGGTGCTTTATATGTTAGCTAGCTCAAGGCTATCCTTGCAGGTGAACCACCCACCAAAATAACTTAATAAATTTTTTAAAGTAAAAAGCGTAAAATAAATTTTACAAAATCCATCAATCAAGACAGATGGGGCAATTAACCTGCCAAATACGACTCAAGAGCAGAGTTTACCTTACCTGGGCAACCTGATCCTTCAGATCCTCCAAATCGCTCTCTAAACTTTTCTTATCACCAAGTGCAGTAGCCAGAGCTGCATCTTTCGAATTCAGAGCTGCTTCATATTCTCGAAGCTTGATCTGGGCTCCATTAAGATCAGATTCTTTCTTAGCATAACTGCAAGACATTTGAAAAAGTGCAAGAAATCAAGTTATACCTCTGACTTGAAGCCTTCTCCCTCCCTGCTTAAGGGGGAAATAAAAGAAGAGGCAATTTAAATAAAGGCTGCCATAACCTACTAAAATTACAGGAGCAATTCAGGAGCACTATATCTAGAGTTTTTGGTGAATAATAACTTTCTCTTTCAATGATTTCCCTTCCCTGATTAGGAATGACTCTAGGTCTAAAATGTCCATAGGCCCAACATACCAGAATCCTGGTTGTCTCTGAGGGAGAACACAAGTCCTCCTTTTTCTATAAAGAGGCATTTATATGCTTCACTAAAACACTTTTGAAGAAATGGAAATTTACTATTTTTAAATACAATGAATATTATAAAACAAGATGTACAGAAGATATAAATCAAGATAAACGATGTGATTAAATAAGTGAAAATGAAATGTTACTTTAAAAAATAATTTTATGACTTGATGATATATAGAAACTCCTTTGACATTACCTCAGAATTAACTGACCCCAAGATTGCAAGTAGTTTCCATTTCTTACATAAGAGGTGATTTTAAAATTTCCTTAACTACAAATAAGGGGCTTCCTAGTATTTTGAAGAAAAGTTAATTTTTTCTGTGTATACTATTAACTACCCAAGAATGAAACTCAAATTAAGGTTTCTTCTACTTCTAAATATCACTTTTTATTAAATGGAATTCTACATTATAAAATTAAGGTTCCTTAGGGTATATTTTGTCAAATAATTATATTTTAAAGATCAGTATTTTTTAATCCAAATAAGTCCATTATCATTAATTAGTCATATGGGAAAAGCCTTAATAACATAAAAATTCTTAATAGCTGTTCTTAATTAAAACTGATATTACAGACAAGTATTTCTACTACTGATGTGTGAGAGTGGGCTTAACAGAGGAATCTTTAGTTAACAGAACTTTTAAAAAATATTGTAATATTATAATAAAATGAAGAAAAGAGCTATCCAAAGGATAACAAAGGTAGTTTGAAGAGAAGATTTAATAGTACTCATTTCTTACTCATTTTGGTATTATACAACAACTACATACACACATAAAACCTCAGCAGTCATATCACAATAACTTTTTCCTTAAATCCTGTATTTTTAAAAACCACAAGATGGCAGCCTTTCCCTGAAGACTTTGTTTAGGAAGGTAGGGTGGGGGGACGGACTGTTGGGAGAAAAAAATTCCATACAGTCACTACTTTGTAACAAAAATGCCTAGTTCATACAAGTGCTGGGTCTGAAAGCTAGGAAAACCATAGAAAAGAATCAGTCCTTGTGGAGGGAATATTACTTTACCTCACTATATAAATGACCAGAGCTGACAGGGAAAAATACCATAATAGAGAATTACACAATATTTACAAAAGCTACTTACTCAAAATTACTGACTTTACAGTTACAAAAATTCTACTGCACCACTGTCTAATATTTAAGTCTCTGATCATAATGTGGTGCTTCTGAACATGGTCACTCAAGGCAGGAGAGTGAACCTGTGCTTCCCAGAAACCAAAATGGCCCACCAAGAAGGATACTGAATTTAAAAAAAAAAAAAAATTCACACCAATTTTACTGGCTACTGCATGTTCTGTTTGATTTCATTGGCTTAATAGATAATAATACATGTCATGATTCCAAATTCAGAATGTTGTAGCACAAGTGAAATTACTGTGCAATGGTCTTGTGGAGTGTAGGAAATTTGAGAAGCCAAAAATTAGGACGGTACACCTAAATGGCTAGAATATGGTGATTTCTTCAACAAAAATAAAGACCAGGTAAGACAAGGAGTGGTGGACTAAGGGGATGAGTAGGATATGCTATTATCTTATTGTGATAGGTACCCTCCAGCCCTGCAATGGTACCAGCTGAAATCTGATGTCAAGTTCTTAGTCACTTATACCACTGTTACTCTGTAAAAGTATAAATTGTTCCATTATAAAGTCTTTCTTAAAGTTGTAACTTTTACATTACTGAACAAATTAAGCAAATATACATCAGAAGTTGGAAATGTGCTTAAAATTACAAATAAAAGCTAACCCCTTATACGCCCTGGCTTGAGAGAAGAGAGTCAAACACTGCTTCTGCACGTGGCACATATTTATATTACACTTACCATACTGATCCTATCTATTTGTGGATATACTTAGCTACCTTGAGAGACTGAGAACTCTTTGAGGGCAACGGCCAACTTATTATTCCTCTATCGTCTGTATAGACAACCTGTAGACAATGAGTGTTTTGATAACTGTTAAATGAAAATCCCCCATACACTCCCCCCAAAAACTCACTCTGCTTTTTTTTATGCGATGTAAAATATCACGTCTTTTCCTACAAGAAAAAATAACTGTGACACTTCTATAATCTCTAAAATTCACATTCCTAGATGTCCTCCCTATTACATTGCCAATTTCCGAAGCTAGATGGGTCATGAAAAAAATTTTTGCTTACACAAGTCTCCATCTGCTAAGAAGCCACAAATCAGTAAGTTTTATATGCCATATAAGCACAACAAAAACAAACATGGGCCAGGCAGCAAGTTAACATCTTGAACATAACTGATGTCATAGTTTTCTAGTTGTATTATTATTTTTCATTCATTAAAAATAATGCAGGTAGGGCTTCCCGGGTGGCGCAGTGGTTGAGAGTCTGCCTGCCGATGCAGGGGACACGGGTTCGTGACCCGGTCTGGGAGGATCCCACATGCTGCGGAGCGGCTGGGCCCGTGAGCCATGGCCGCTAAGCCTGCGCGTCTGGAGCCTGTGCTCCGCAATGGGAGAGGCCACAACAGTGAGAGGCCCGCGTACCGCAAAAATTAAAAAAAAAAAAAAAAAAAAAAAAAATATATATATATATATATATATATATATATATATGATGCAGGTAGATTGGTTCAAAATGGTGGAGTAGAAGGATGTGCTCTCACTCCCTCTTGCAAGAGCACCAGAATCACAACTAACTGCTGAAAAATCATCGACAGGAAGACACTGGAACTCACAAAAAATGATACCTCACATCCAAAGACAAAGGAGACACCACAATGAGACAGTAGGAGGGGTGCTATCACAATAAAATCAAATCCCACAACTGCTGGTGGGTGACTCACAAACTGGAGAACACTTATACCACAGAAGTCCACCCAATGGAGTGAAGGTTCTGAGCCCCACGTCAGGCTTCCCAACCTGGGGGTCCGGCAACAGGAGGAGGAATTCCTAGAGAATCAGACTTTGAAGGCTAGTGGGATTTGATTGCAGGACTTCGACAGGACTCAGGGAAACAGAGACTCCATTCTTGGAGGGCACACACATAGTGTGCACATCGGGACCCAGGGAAAGAGGCAGTGACCCCATAGGAGACAGAACCAGACCTACCTGCTACTGTTGGAGGGTCTCCTGGGGGGGGGGTGGCTGTGTCTCACCTTGAGGACAAGGACACTGGCAGTAGAAGTTCTGGGAAGTACTTCTTGGCGTGAGCCCTCCCAGAGTCTGCCACTAGCCCCACCAAAGAGCCCGAGGAGGCTCCAGTGTTGGGTACCCTCAGGCCAAACAACCAACAGGGAGGGAACCCAGCCCCACCCATCAGCAGACAAGCAGATTAAAGTTTTACTGAGCTCTGCCCACCAGAGCAAGAGCCAGCTCTACCCACCACCAGTCCCTCCCATCAGGAAATTTCCACAAGCCTCTTAGATAGCCTCATTCACCAGAGGGCAGACAGCAGAAGCAAGAACTACAATCCTGCAGCCTGTGGAACAAAAACCACATTCACAAAAAGACAGACAAGGTGAAAAGGCAGAGGGCTATGTACCAGATGAAGGAACAACATAAAACCCCAGAAAAACAACTAAATGAAGT
The DNA here is from genome assembly GCF_964341445.2 of Mesoplodon mirus. Classification (NCBI taxonomy): domain Eukaryota; kingdom Metazoa; phylum Chordata; class Mammalia; order Artiodactyla; family Ziphiidae; genus Mesoplodon; species Mesoplodon mirus. The sequence continues at coordinate 79,330,248 of NC_138980.1, forward strand.
GGAGATAGGCAACCTTCCAGAAAATGAATTCAGAATAATGATAGTGAAGATGATCCAGGACCTCGGAAAAAGAATGGAGGCAAAGATCGAGAAGATGCAAGAAATGTTTAACAAAGACCTAGAAGAATTAAAGAACAAACAAACAGATGAACAATACAATAACTGAAATGAAAACTACATTAGAAGGAATCAATAGCAGAATAACTGAGGCAGAAGAACGGATAAGTGACCTGGAAGACAGAATGGTGGAATTCACTGCTGCGGAACAGAATAAAGAAAAAAGAATGAAAAGAAATGAAGACAGCCTAAGAGACCTCTAGGACAACAATAAACACAACAACATTTGCATTATGGGGTCCCAGAAGGCGAAGAGAGAGAGAAAGGACCCAAGAAAATATTTGGAGATTATAGTTGAAAACTTCCCTAACATGGGAAAGGAAATAGCCACCCAAGTCCAGGAGGCACAGAGAGTCCCATGCAGGATAAACCCAAGGAGAAACACGCTGAGACACATAGTAATCAAGCTGGCAAAAATTAAAGACAAAGAAAAATTACTGAAAGCAGCAAGGGAAAAATGACAATTAACATACAAGGGAACTTCCATAAGGTTAATAGCTGATTTCTCAGCAGAAACTCTACAAGCCAGAAAGGAATGGCATTACATATTTAAAGTGATGAAAGGGAAGAACCTACAACCAAGATTACTCTACCTGGCAAGGATCTCATTCAGATTCGATGGAGAAATCAAAAGCTTTACAGACAAGCAAAAGCTAAGAGAATTCAGCACCACCAAACCAGCTCCACGACAAACGCTAAAGGAACTTCTCTAAGTGGGAAACACAAGAGAAGAAAAGGACTTACAAAAACAAACCCAAAACAATTAAGAAAATAATAGGAACATACATATCAATAATTACCTTAAACGTGAATGGATTAAATGCTCCAACCAAAAGACACAGGCTTGCTGAATGGATACAAAAACAAGACCCATATATATGCTGTCTATAAGAGACCCACTTCAGACCTAGGGACACATACAGACTGAAAGTGAGGGAATGGAAAAAGATATTCCATGCAAATGGAAATCAAAAGAAAGCTGGAGTAGCAATACTCATATCAGATAAAATAGACTTTAAAATAAAGAATGTTAAAAAGGACACTACAGGGCCTCCCTGGTGGCGCAGTGGTTGAGAGTCCGCCTGCCGATGCAGGGGATACGGGTTCGTGCCCCGGTCTGGGAGGATCCCACATGCCGCGGAGCGGCTGGGCCCGTGAGCCATGGCCGCGGAGCCTGCGCGTCCGGAGCCTGTGCTCCGCAACGGGGGAGGCCACAACAGTGAGAGGCCCGCATACCGCAAAAAAAAAAAAAAAAAAAAAAGGACACTACATAATGATCAAGGGATCAATCCAAGAAGATATAACAATTATAAATATATATGCACCCAACATAGGAGCACCTCAATACATAAGGCAACTGCCATCAACTATAAAAGAAGAAATCGACAGTAACACAATTAATAGTGGGGGACTTTAACACCTCACTTACACCAATGGACAGATCATCCAAACAGAAAATTAATAAGGAAACACAAGCTTTAAATGACACAAGAGACCAGATAGATTTAATTGAGATTAATAGGACATTCCACCCAAAAACAGCAGATTACCCTTTCTTCTCAAGTGTGCATGGAACATTCTCCAGGATAGATCACATCTTGGGTCACAAATCAAGCCTCAGTAAATTTAAGAAAATTGAAATCTTATCAAGCATCTTTTCTAACCACAGTGCTATGACATTAGAAATCAATTACAGGGAAAAAAATGTAAAAAACACAAACACATGGAGGCTAAACAATACATTACTAAATAACCAAGAGATCACTGAAGAAATCAAAGAGGAAATCAAAAAATACCTAAAGACAAATGACAATGAAAACACGATGATCCAAAACCTATGGGATGCAGCAAGAGCAGTTCTAAGAAGGAAGTTTATAGCAATACAATCCTACCTCAAGAAACAACAAACATCTCAAATAAACAACCTAACCTTACACCTAAAGGAACTAGAGAAAGAAGAACGAACAAAACCCCAAAGTTAGCAGAATGAAAGAAATCATAAAGATCAGAGCAGAAATAAATGAAATAGAAACAAAGAAAACAACAGCAAAGATCAATAAAACTAAAAGCTGGTTCCTTGAGAAGATAAACAAAATTGATAAACCATTAGCCAGACTCATCAAGAAAAAGAGGGAGAGGACTCAAATCAATAAAATTAGAAATGAAAAAGGAGAAGTTACAACAGACACTGCAGAAATACAAAGCATCCTAAGAGACTATTACAAGCAGTTCTATGCCAATAAAATGGACAACCTGGAAGAAATGGACAAATTCTTAGAAAAGTATAATCTTCCAAGACTGAACCAGGAAGAAATAGAAAATATGAACAGACCAATCACAAGTAATGAAATTGAAACAGTGATTAAATATCTTCCAACAGGGCTTCCCTGGTGGCGCAGTGGGCTTCCCTGGTGGCGCAGTGGTTGAGCGTCCGCCTGCCAATGCAGGGGACACGGCTTCGTGCCCCGGTCCGGGAAGATCCGACATGTCGCGGAGCGGCTGGGCCCGTGAGCCATGGCCGCTGAGCCTGCACGTCCGGAGCCTGTGCTCTGCAGCGGGAGAGGCCACAACAGTGAGAGGCCCGCATACCGCAAAAAAAAAAAAAACTTCCAACAAACAAAAGTCCAGGACCAGATGGCTTCACAGGTGAATTCTACCAAACATTTAGAGAAGAGCTAACACTAATCCTTCTCAAACTCTTCCAAAAAATTACAGAGGAAGAAACACTCCCAAACTCATTCTATAAGGCCACCATCACCCTGATACCAAAACCAGACAAAGATACTACAAATAAAGAAAACTACAGACCAATGTCACCGATCAACATACACGCAAAAATCCTCAAAAAATTACTAGCAAATAGAATCCAACAGCACATTAAAAGGATCATACACCATGATCAAGTGGGATTTATCACAGTGATGCAAGGATTGTTCAGTATATGCAAATCGATCAATGTGATACACCATATGAACAAATTGAAGAATAAAAAACATATGATCATCTCAATAGATGCAGAAAAAGCTTTTGACAAAATTCAACACCCATTTATGATAAAAACTCTCCAGAAAGTGGGCATAGGGGGAACCTACCTCAACATAATAAAGGCCATATATGACAAACCCACAGCAAACATCATTCTCAATGGTGAAAAAGTGAAACCATTTCCTCTAAGATCAGAAACAAGATAAGGATGTCCACTCTCACCACTATTATTCAACATAGTTCTGGAAGTCCTAGCCACAGCAATCAAAGAAGAAAAAGAAATAAAAGGAATACAAATTGGAAAAGAAGAAGTAAAACTCACTGTTTGCAGATGACACGATACTATACAGAAAGAATCCTAAAGATGCCACCAGAAAACTACTAGAGCTAATCAATGAATTTGGTAAAGCTGCAGGATACAAAATTAATGCACAGAAATCTCTTTCATTCCTATACACTAATGATGAAAAATCTGAAAGAGAAATTAAGGCAACACTCCCATTTACCATTGCAACATAAAGAATAAAATACCTAGGAAAAAACCTACCTAGGGAGATAAAAGACCTGTATGCAGAAAACTATAAGACACTGATGAAAGAAATTATAGATAATAGAAACAGATGGAGAGATATACCATGTTCTTGGATTGGAAGGATCAATATTGTGAAAATGACTATACTACCCAAAGCAATCTACAGATTCAATGCAATCCCTATCAAATTACCAATGGCATTTTTTACAGAACTAGAACAAAAAATCTTAAAATTTGTATGGAGACACCAAAGACCCCGAATAGCCAAAGCAGTCTTGAGGGGAAAAAACGGAGCTGGAGGAATCAGGCTCCTTGACTTCAGACTATACTACAAAGCTACAGTAATCAAGACAACGTGGTACTGGCACAAAAACAGAAATACAGATCAATGAAACAGGATAGAAAGCCCAGAGATAAACCCATGCATCTATGGTCAACGAATCTATGACAAAGGAAGCAAGGATATACAATGGAGGAAAGAGTCTCTTCAGTAAGTGGTGCTGGGAAAACTGGACAGCTACATGTAAAAGAATGAAATTAGAACACTCCCTAACACCACACACAAAAATAAACTCAAACTGGATTAGAGACCTAAATGTAAGACCGGACACTATAAAACTCTTCAAGAAAAACATAGGAAGAAGACTCTGACCTAAATCACAGCAAGACCTTTTTTGATCCATCTCCTAGAGTAATGGAAATAAAAACAAGACAAACAAATGGGACCTAATGAAACTTAAAAGCTTTTACACAGCAAAGGAAACTATGATGAAAAGACAACCCTCAGAATGGGAGAAAATATTTGCAAATAATCAACGGACAAACGATTAATCTCCAAAATATATAAACAGCTCATGGAGCTCAATATTAAAAAAACAAACAACCCAATCCAAAAATGGGCAGAAGACCTAAATAGACATTTTTTTTTTTTTTTCGGTATGCGGGCCTCTCACTGTTGTGGCCTCTCCCGTTGCGGAGCAGAGGCTCCGGATGCGCAGGCTCAGCGGCCATGGCTCACGGGCCCAGCCGCTCCGCGGCATATGGGATCCTCCCGGACAGGGGCACGAACCCGTATCCCCTGCATCGGCAGGCGGACTCTCAACCACTGCGCCACCAGGGAGGCCCCTAAATAGACATTTCTCCAAAGAAATGGAGATGGGCAAGAAGCACATGAAAAGCTGCTCAACATCACTAATTATTAGAGAAATGCAAATCAAAACTACAATGAGGTATCACCTCATACCAGTTAGAATGGGCATCATCAGAACATCTACAAACAACAAATGCTGGAGAGGGTGTGGAGAAAAGGGAACACTCTTGCACTGCTGGTAGGAATGTGAATTGATACAGCCACTATGGAGAACAGTATGGAGGTTCCTTAAAAAACTAAAAATAGAACTACCATATGAACCAGCAATCCCACTACTGGGCATATACCCTGAGAAAACCATAATTCAAAAAGACACATGCACCCCAATGTTCACTGCAGCACTATTTACAATAGCCAGGACACGGAAGCAACCTAAATGCCCACTGACCGACAAATGAATAAAGAAGATGTGGTACATGTATACAACGGAATATTACTCAGCCATAAAAAAGAACGAAATTGGGTCATTTGTAGAGACGTGGCTGGATCTAGAGACTGTCATACAGAGTAAAGTAAGTCAGAAAGAGAAAAACAAATATCATATATTAACGCATGTATGTGGTTAGGTTAGAAAAGTGGTATAGGTGAACCGGTTTGCAGGGCAGAAATTGAGACACAGATGTAGAGAACAAACGTATGGACACCAAGGAGGGAAAGTGGCAGGGCGGTGGTGGTGGTGCGATGAATTGGGAGATTGGGATTGCCATATGTATACTAATATGTGTAAAATGGATAACTAATAAGAACCTGCTGCATAAAAAAATAAATAAAATAAAATTCAAAAATAAATATACTTACAAAATAAATAAATAAATAAAAGCCTGCCCTGCTGAACTCCAGCGTAGCTATGGGCTCACTTGGCCAATGAAAAGTGGGCAGAAGTGACACTACGAACATAGTTTCCCATCTTTCTTTCCCTCTGTCTCAATGACAGGAAATGTTCCCAGGAGAGGCTGCTCCATCAGCTTGGCTTCAGTATGGAGATATGGAACAGAGTGGCAGCTGAGCCTTTATAGGACATAGGAGTGAGAAATAAACCCTTATCATAAAAAAAAAAAAAAGATGCAGGAGGGCTTTGCTGGTGGCGCAGTGGTTAAGAATCCGCCTGCCAATGCAGGGGACACGGGTTCAAGCCCTGGTCCGAGAAGATCCCACATGCCGTGGAGCAACTAAGCCCGTGCGCCACAACCACTGAGGCTGCACTCTAGAGCCCACAAGCCACAACTACTGAGCCCACGTGCCACAACTACTGAAGCCCGCGCGCCTAGAGCCCGTGCTCCACAAGAAGAGAAGCCACTGCAATGAGAAGCCCGCACACTGCAACGAAGAGTAGCCCCCGCTCGCCACAACTAGAGAAAGCCCACACAGAGCAACGAGGTCCCAATGTAGCCAAAAATAAATGAAAAAAATAAATTTATTTTTTTAAAAAATGATGCAGGAAGTCTTGAGCTAATTACCAGCGCACGGTCAAAGTGCAGAAACCTGCAAAACTGACATCATAAAACATTCGTACATGAACAGAAAAATACACATTACCTAAGCACAGAGTAACATCTGACAATGCTCCGCAACAAAGAGTAATTTAGACAGGAATCCAAAGTTATCAGAAAGTATCACTGAAGAGATTGGCATTTTTCTTTGACTATATTTCCTAACTGGATTTGTTCACTTACTGACCTGCCTATTCCTACCTCCAGATAAGGAGACGTTCTCATGTATGCACACTGCTGACTGTAAGTCAGAAAACATACCGATTTACTGTAGATGTTCACCTGAGAACCTAACCTTTAATTGCAGCTAGGAAAAAAGTTTTATAAAGGGCTTCCCTGGTGGCACAGTGGTTGAGAGTCCACCTACTGATGAGGGGGACACGGGTTCGTGCCCCGGTCCGGGAAGATCCCACGTTCCGCGGAGCGGCTGGGCCCATGACCCATGGCTGCTGAGCCTGTGCGTCCGGAGCCTGTACTCCGCAACGCAAGAGGCCACAGCAGTGAGAGGCCCGCGTACCGCAAAAAAAAAAAAAAAAAAAAAAAAGTTTTATAAAATGTAATTAACACTCTATTCTAATTAAGAATTTCCTTCCTTAATAAACAAAATTAGGGCTTCCCTGGTGGCGCAGTGGTTAAGAATCTGCCTGTCAATGCAGGGGACACGGATTCAAGCCCGGGTCCGGGAAGATCCCACATGCCACGGAGCAATTAAGCCCATGCGCCACAACTACTGAGCCTGCACTCTAGAGCCCGCGAGCCACAACTACTGAAGCCCACGTGCCTAGCGCCCATACTCCACAACAAGAGAAGCCACCGCAATGAGAAGCCCACACACCCCAATGAAGAGTAGCCCCCGCTCACCACAAATAGAGAAAGCCCGCGCGCAGCAACGAAGACCCAACGCAGCCAAAAATAAATAATAAAGTAAATATTTTAAAACACTTATCTATAAATAAAAATAAATAAAATTAGCTTTCATTTCAAGTAAGCTTGACTGTCAGTCATAGCAAGCAACCAGGTCTAATTGAATATCTGACCATTAAAAAAAATAATCAGCTGGAAAGGATACATTTACATTCCTGTTAACATTCTATAGCAGTGAGTCAAGAGTAACAGACATAGCCTCAGTGATGTACGTCTCCAACAGAACCTGGTTCTAATTAACAATCTGAGACTTGTCCTTATAATCTCCTGAGGCCTGTAGGACTAACCTAAATACAACTCGTTACTTGCTACTTTCTAAATTACTCCTGACCACCTCTGACTACCAGCAATGCCACTGTACTTCACACTGCTTTAATCATCTTGGTTTTTCAACTTACGAACTCTTTGAACTTGACTTGTTTTAGGATCAGCATTTCAACCCTGGCTTCTGCACTGAATTACCTGGCTCTGGAACTCAGTGTCTACTCGCTTAGGACTCTGTACTACCCTTTCTATTTGGATGACTCAGGTATCCCACTCCCTCAGGAATATCCTTCATTTGTCTAAGGGTACCCCATTCCAGACTACTCCCACCAATAAGGAAGTGGAGATTAGAAAATGCAACCGGAACTTCCCTGGTGGTCCAGTGGGTAGGACTTCGCACTCCTAATGCAGGGGGCCCGGGTTCAATCCCTGGTCGGGGAACTAGATCTCACATGCATGCCATAACTAAGAAGCCTGCATGCTGCAACTAAGAAGTCCACGTGCCACGACTAAAGATCCTGCATGGTGGAATGAAGATCCCACGTGCCGCAACTAAGACCCAGCACAGCCAAAATAAATAAATATTTTTTTAAAAAAAGAAAGAAAGAAAATGCAACCAATTACAGAAGTTCTGGAAAATGAATGAGGGTAAATGCAGCATTGCTAGGTAGTAATTGTAGAGCATTTAAATAAAGTCATATCACATATATATGACACAGAAAATAACTTAAAACCTAGTAAGTATATAATAACTACTTGAATCATATTATAATTTTAACACTTCAAAAATTAGACTGATCACTTAAACAGGGAACAAAGAATTAGTATGAAACAAAAACCAAGAAGCAGAACTGGAGGGACAAACACATACATAGGACATAATCTGAAACTCATTACAGAACAGTTTTTAAATTAAAAACTGTTAATTAAAAATTACAGTTTTAATTAATCAAGCATTGGCAAATTATTGCCTTTCTGTTAACATTTCACTGGTCAGTTTATACCATACAAGTCAGTATATATCACAGACGCTCAGCTGACTGAATTTTCTAGTTTGACTAGTAACACAGCCACAAAAGTCCCTGAATTCAGCTTCTCTAAAACACCTATTAGGTACCCATGAACAAAGAATCCATGTTCATTTTCAGTATGGGATCTATACACATGCTTGGGTTTGGATTCCGTCTTTTACAAGTGCCATTAATTTTCACTTTTTTCGCAAGTACTTTTGTTCTTGTTCATTGATTCTCATATACAGAAATATAAGAACAAAGTGTTACTTTAAGCAATTCAAAATGAGACCTCAATTATTAGATGGTCTCTTAGAGGCAGAATAATTACATACCTAGAAAAAGGTATACAAAATTAGTTTTTGGATATTAAATGGCATTTCCATGAAACTCACCAAAGATTATTACACTGCATATATACAAGAATAGATAAGGGCAAGAATTTGTGTTCACCAAATGCTTGCTAAATGCATAAAATCTGTTGGAGATGTGTATTCTTATGAAAAAATTCACCCAAAGTATAATATTGATAGACTTAAGAATACAGACTTTTAAAAGCTACACATCTGAAAAAAACAGACAAGAAATATTCATGTTTCTAAAGATAAAAAATAGAAATTCAAGCATCTGGATTTTTTAAATGACTGCCTTCACATGTCAGATAAAACAACAGCTTACGGAAACCAAAACTGATTCTGAAGTTAGTTTTAAATCCCATTCAGAATATTCTATAGCAAAATACTAGGCAACTCTCTGGTTGCTTAGATCACTTCTTAGCAATTTTGAGAAGCTATTATAGATTGTCAGGTTCATCTTATATAAGAGTAGCTGGGTTTCCCTGGTGGTGCAGTGGTTGAGGGTCCGCCTGCTGATGCAGGGACATGGGTTCATGTCCCGGTCTGGGAAGATCCCACATGCCGCGGAGCAGCTGGGCCCGTGTGCCATGGCCACTGAGCCTGCGTGTCCGGAGCCTGTGCTCCGCAATGGGAGAGGCCACAACAGTGAGAGGCCTGCGTACCGCCAAAAAAAAAAAAAAAAAAGAGTAGCTACTCAATAAACTCAGACTGATAATTCTTCCTAATTTATAATCTCCAAATGGAAATGAGACTACAAAGGAAGATGAAAGACCAACACGAAGAACTCATGCCAATGATTTCAAGGCCTGTGTCCAGCTACCTTTCTTACTCAGCACTCATCTCTGACATTCACCTCAGGACCATTCTTATTTAGAAAAACAAACAAATTACAGGGAATGAAAGGGAAAAGCCATTTAGTTTTTTACCTGCAATCAGATAACAGGAACCATTCTTAATAAAATTATTTCTAATCATATCCACAAAACAAAGATTTTTAAATCCTTCAAAACAGACCCACTCTACATGGAGAGCCAGGCCAATTAGGCCCAGCTGTTTGAGCTCTGTGTTAATATACAGCAAGGTTCTTCTGAACAGCTAGCTGTCTGGTGGCAATTAAACACCACTCAACACTAGTGCAGTTATTCAATTGACTATCAAATAATCCCATTTCTGAGGCTCTCTTCATACCTAGAGTTCAGAATCAACATGCCATTTTTATTATCTAGCCATGGTCCAGACTTTTAGAGGAAAAATAAACTTTATTTGGGCTCAAGGTAAAGGATATTAATATGCCCAAACAAAAACCTTCTGTCCTGAAACTAAGTAATCTCTCTCAAAATAATAGACTCAAACTGCATATTAAATGTGTTTGCCCTAACATTCATTTATCAGCTTCAATACTGTCCTCAAAGTATCTTCCCTTCCAAAGGGAGAAGAGATGTGATCCACAATATTTCTACTATGAAAAATCAATGAACTTCTCTACAATTAAGATAAATGTAATTTAATACACAAAATCTCCAGAAAGTCGTGTTAACACAATTCCATTAACAAGGGTCTCCTCTGACACAAGCAAAAGACTAAGATGCTTCTGAACAAACTCAAAAGCTGCAATGGATAATTTCTGATGGTAATAAAATTCTACTACTCATTCAATAAACTGAGCAGTCAACACATTAGCAACAACCCAATCAAAATCAGCCAATCCTGGGCTTCCCTGGTGGCGCAGTGGTTGAGAGTCCGCCTGCTGATGCAGGGGACACGGGTTCGTGCCCCAGTCCGGGAAGATCCCACATGCCACGGAGCGGCTGGGCCCATGAGCCATGGCCGCTGAGCCTGCCCGTCCAGAGCCTGTGCTCCGCAACGGGAGAGGCCACAACAGTGAGAGGCCCGCGTACCACAAAAAAAAAAAAAAAATCAGGCAATCCCTAATTGCAATCAGATTAAAATTAGGAAAAATATTCAGTAAGACCAACACTGGACCACAGAACCATTTCTCTGAACAAAAGAAATCCACTGACATAATAGACACAGGAATGGGAAGTGGACACATACAGTTTAAGTCCTAACAAAAAATGACTTATTGGGGAAAAAAAACAACCAACAATCACAACTTTGTTATATATGCCAGGCCACTGATCTGGGTGTGTGTAAATCAGCAACGAACAAAACATACCACCCCGGGGCTTCCCTGGTGGCGCAGTGGTTGACAGTCCTCCTGACGATGCAGGGAACACGGGTTCGTGCCGCGGTCCGGGAAGATCCCACGTGCCGCAGAGCGGCTAGGCCCCTGAGCCATGGCCCCTGAGCCATGGTCGCTGAGCTTGCACATCCGGAGCCTGTGCTCCGCAACGGGAGAGGCCACAACAGTGGGAGGCCCGCGTACCGCAAAAAAAAATAAATAAATAAATAAAAAATATATATATATATATATACCATCTGATCTTATGGAAGGTACCCTATACTGGGGAGAAACAAACAATAAACAAATACCTATACAGTAGGGGTAATCAGTATTTTGAAGAAAAATAAATCAGAATGAAGAGTTAGAGAGGGACTTCCCTGGTGGCGCAGTGGTTAAGAATCCACCTGCCAATGCAGGAGACACGGGTTCAACCCCTGGTCCACGGAGATCCCACAGGCTGAGGAGCAAGTAAGCCCATGCGCCACAGCTATTGAGCCTGCACTCTAGAGCCCACAAGCTACAACTACTGAGCCCACATGCCACAACTACTGAAGCCCACACACCTAGAGCCCGTGCTCTGCAACAGGAGAAGCCACCGCAATGAGAAGCCCGCACACCGCAATGAAGAGTAGCCCCACTTGCCGCAACTAGAGAAAGCCCACACACAGCAACGAAGACCCAAAACAGCCATAACTAAATAAATAGGTAGATAAATAAATAAATAAATAAATTTTATTTTTAAAAAAGAGAGAGAGAAGAGAGGAGGGTGATCATTTTATACAGTGTGGTCAGAAAGAGACTGATTTTATGCCAATAGCCATTTTTCACATCAGAAAATCACTTTTCAAACCCAGATTTTATCCAACAATACAGTTACTAGTATCATTAGTTATTTCACTGCTCCTCTATGAGTTATATGCAACCCAATCTTATAGGAAAATAGTCTCCTAAAAAAATGGTTATTACTAAGTCAATAATTATTTGGGGGGAGCCTAGAGAGTGCTAGGGAATGTGCTGATACAAGAAGAAGCAAAATCAGACACTAGCCCTGTCCACAGAGAGATTCCACTCTAATAAGGGAATCAATCAATCACAAGGGAATCAAAATTGTCTTAACAAATCAAACTTGTCAGTAACTTTCTTGTCTAAGACAAAAAAGTACACAGTGCTGCAAGAACACCTGATGTAACTTCTGGGTAAAAATGGCACATTAGACATTACTCCACTATTACCCCTTCCAGAAACACAACTAAACAACTGAGGAACAAATTCACAATGAAAACAACTGGTGAGGAAAGAACAAAATTTTAGAAGCTGAAATTAGATGAGTGAAAACAAGCTTAGTCCACCCAAGAGTGCTGAATCCCAAAGCCAGACACAGGGCTATGTGAGAAGTAACCTAATTTATACCGCAGATACCGTTGATAGCAAGAGATACCCTAGTACTCTGAAGTAGGACTAGATGAAAATCTATCTAAGAAGCAAAGCAGATCACACTCCTGGGCCAGTGGCCCCTCATTCACCAGGATAAAAGAGGAAAGGTTTACTCTCTAAGGAGTAAAACAGAATCTCAGACCTGGTGTCACCTGGTACAGCCAAAGGCAGCACTACCATACTGAAAAGGCAGGAGAATTCCAGTGGACTTTTACAGATGCTGATGTTGCCTCCCAATCTCCCTCAGCTTGAAGTACGCTGTGCAGCCAAAGCCCAAGAGAGAAGACCTGAAGACACTGATACTGGGTGTTCCCAATGAAATGATTCCACTGTTACACAATGAAGCTTAGTCAAGAAGCCCCACTCGCGCGTAGAACTTCCCATCAGATTTTTAGAGCCCTACTTCTGAATACAGAGGACATACAATAGTCATCAGACCTCTGAGAAAAACTCTGTGAATTGACTCACCCAATGGCCATACCACCCTCCCAGTTGTGCTTTCTTAAACTAGAAAACTAAAAACTACATTTGCCAGAATCTCTTGCAGCTAGGTTTCTGGATGCAAATTAGATACTCTAATACATCCATAAGCGATATGAAAGAAGGAAGTATCATGGGGCCACCATCCTGGTCTTTGTGGCAATTTTGCTGCTGACAAGCAGGGTCATTAAAACCTGAAATTCTTTTATCCTATATCAATACCACACACATCACTGTAGTAAACTTTGAAACCAAGAACTGACTCCTCCAATTTTTGAGATTGTTTTGGCTATTCTGGATACCATGCATTTCCATTTAAATTTTAGGCTCAGCTTCTCAATTTACAAACAGGGCAGCTGTGATTCTGATAGAAACTGCAATGAATCTGTGGGTCAGTTTGGGGAGAACTGCCATCTTAACAATATTAAGGTGTCTAGACACGGCTGTGGGCTCAGGAAGTCTTAGGGCAGCCTGTCTGCTGATGGGTGGGGCTGTGTTCCCACCTGGTTGGCGGCTTGGCCTGAGGCGTCCCAGCACTGGAGCCTACAGGCTGTTGGGTGGGGCCAGGTCTCAGTGCTGGTTACCTGGGCAAGATGTCCGCCTCGAGGAGAGTTCATGCAGATGGATACTCCCCAAAATGTCCGCCACCAGCTTTCATGGTCCCAGAAGAACCACAGCCAACCCCCACCTCCCCAGGAGACCCTCCAAGACCAGCAGCCCCAGATCCAAGATGTCCAGTCCCCTGAAGCAGGTTCTGGCTGTGATGGTCACCACCTTCCACAAGTACTCCAAGAGGGCAACAGGTTCAAGCTGACTAAGGGGGAGATGAAGGAATTCTGCACAAGGAGCTGCCCAACTTTGTGGCAGAGAAGGTGGATGAGGAGGGCCTGAAGAAGCTGATGGGTGATCTGGACGAGAACAGCAACCAGTAGGTGGACTTTCAGGAGTACACTGTTTTTCTACCCCTTATCACTACCTTGTGCAATGACTTCTTCCAGGGCTCCCCAGAGCAGCCCTGATGCAGAACTCTTGGCTCCCTGCCATGGGTCTCTTGGGCCCAGGAGGACTCTGTCTTTTTTAGTTTTATATTCAGTAGATGTTTTTACTTCTTGACACCCCCCCCCGCCAAATATATATATATATATATGCCAATATTAAGTCTTCTAATCCATCAATATAGGATGTCCTTCCACTTCTTTAATTTCTTTCAACAATGTTTTGTGATTCTCAGTATACATGTCTTGCACTTCTTCTGTTCAACTTATTCCTAAGTACTTCATCTCTTTGATGCTACGGAAAATGAAGTTTTCTTAATTTCATTTTTGGAGTGTTCACTGCTAGTTTACAGAAATACAGCTGACTTTTGTACATTGCTTTCATACCCTGAAACCTTGCTGAGCTTGTTTATTAGCTTTCAAGAGTTTTTAGTTTTTGTTTTTTACAGATTCCTTAGGATTTTCTTAGAATCATTTCATCTGCAAATAAAGACACAGGTGACCCTTGAACATCAAAGGTTTTAACTACAAGGGTCCACTTATGTGCAGATTTTTTTCAATAGTAAAAACTATAGTACTACATGATCTGCCGTTGTTTGGCTACAGAGGGCTGACTGTAAGTTATACATGGATTTTTGCCTTGCAAAAGTCGGCCCCCCCTTGGGCTTCCCTGGTGGCGCAGTGGTTGAGAATCTGCCTGCCGATGCAGGGGATACGGGTTCGGGCCCTGGTCCGGGAGGGTCCCACATGCCGCGGAGCAACTGGGCCCGTGGGCCACGGCTGCTGAGCCTGCGCGTCTGGAGCCTGTGCTCCGCAACAGGAGAGGCCACCGCAATGAGAAGCCCGCGCACCACAACGAGGAGTGGCCCCCGCTCACCGTAACTAGAGAGAGCCCGCATGCAGCAACAAAGGCCCAATGCGGCCAAAAATAAATAAGTAAATAAATTTATAAAAAAAAAAAAAAAGTCGGCCCCCCCAACCCCCATGCTGTTCAGGCGTCAACTGTGTAGTTGTTTTACTACTTCTTTTCTGATCTGAATGCCTTTTATTTCTTTTTCTTCCTTAACTGCCCTGGCTAGAACCTCCAATACAATGTTTTATATAAGTGGTAAGAGTGGGCAACCCTGTCTTATTCCTGACCTTAGGGAGAAAGCAGTCAGTCTTTACCATTAAATACGATGTTAGCTACAGGTTTTTCACAGATACCTTTTACCAAGTTAAGAAGTTCCCTTTTATCCCTCATTTGAATATTTTTATCATGAAGGACTGGTACATTTTGTCAAATGCTTTTTCTTCCTCTATTGGGATGATCACATGGTTTTGGTCCTTTGTTCTATTAATAAGGTATATTACACTGTTTACTTTCACAGACTGAACCAACCTCGCATTCCCAGGATAAATCCCACTTGGTGATGGTGTATAATCCTTTTACATGTTGGTGAGTTTGGTTTGCCAGTATTTTTGCACCTATATTCTTTTTTTTCTTTTCTTTTTTTTTTGCGGTACGAGGGCCTCTCACCATCGTGGTCTCTCCCGTTGCGGAGCACAGGCTCCGGACGCGCAGGCTCAGCGGCCATGGCTCACGGGCCCAGCCGCTCCGCGGCATGTGGGATCTTCCCGGACCGGGGCACGAACCCATGTCCCCTGCATCAGCAGGCGGACGCTCAACCACTGCGCCACAAGGGAAGCTCTTGCACCTATATTCATAAGGGATATTGGTCTGTAAAGTTCTTCTGAAATAATGTCCATTCTAAGTCCATTCTCCAGTTTGCTTGGTGTCATGAGGCAGTTGTTCTTACAGCAACAGCAGTGACAGCTTCCTAGTCCTGAGGTATAGCTATACACTGTTTTTTCAATTCAGTGGTTTCAGTAGTGACCTCAGACATAAAAGCTCCCAAAGAAGATCAGTTCTACAGTGTTTGAGGTATTGTTCCTGCTTCTCTGACCCTTCTAATAATTTTTTATAAGCATCTACTTTCCATATTGTTTTCCTTTCTGATTAAGATATCTATTGGTTTCCTGACAGATACAAAGACCTAAACAATTAGAAAAAGAAATTAACTTGGAACGGGAACTATGAAGGAAAACAGAGACTTCTGAAAAGAGAAACCACTGCATCCATGAAACTGAAATGAGATCAGTATGCAATAAAGAACCATTGAGAATAAAAAGAAGCTACTGGAAATTTCGAATATGACAGCAAAAGTTGGAAGATAAAATTGAGAACATCTAGCAGAGAAAAGAAGATTTTTTAAGATAAGAAAACTAAAGGATCAATTTAAGAGGTCCAACATTTGAATAACAGGAGTTTCCAAAAGTAATAAAAGGAAGAAATCATCAATAAAATAATTTAAGAATGTTTCCAAGAACTGAAGACATGAATTTCCAGACTGAAGAATTCTCACCAAATGACCAGCACAGTGGATGAAAAAAGATCCACACCAAGGAACATCCTTGTGAAATTTAAGAACTACACCACAAAGATGATACAAGCTTTTTAACTTCTCACTCATTAATACTTCTTAGCAACAACAGAAGCTAGAAAACTGTAGAGCCTGCCTTCAAAATCCTGAGGATATATTCTTTACAACTTAGAATTCTATATCAAAACTATCAATGTTTATGAAATGCAACTAGACTAGAAAAGAGCACAGACTCCAAATGATACTTCTTTAATAAGATAAAACTGGGACTTCCCTGGTGGTCCCATGGTTAAGGATCCACCTTCCAAAGCAGGGGATGCAGGTTGGATTCCTGGTCGGGGAGCTAAGATCCCATATGTCGCAGGGCACCTAAGCCCACACTCCGCAACTACTAAGCCCGCGTGCTCTGGAGCCTGCACGCCACAACTAGAGAGCCCATGTGCTACAACTAGAGAGCCCGCGTGCTGCAACTACTGAGCTCACGTGCCACAGCTAGAGAAAAGCCCATGCGCCACAATGAAAAACCCCACATGCCACAACGAAGATCCCATGCGCCACAACTAAGACCCAATGCAGCCAAATAAATAAATAAATATTTTCTTTTAAATAAGATAAAACTAATAGAAAGCCTCCTGATTCTGAATAACTTGGTGTTTTAACAACTGGTATCATCTTTCTTTATAGTTAGACAAAACTAAGTAAGTGGGAAAAATGCTATTTTCACAGGCAACCAAAAGGTGGTATAGGGAAGGGAAACTAAGTATAGTACACTGTTGAATTCTGCTGGGGATTATGTTCATAGAGTATAGGTATTTTTGCTATAACACAATATATGTGTTCCTGAAAACTCTTACATTCTGCACATATTAAAATTAACAGAGAATGGGAAAAATAAGGTTGGAACAAACCACTAAAAACCTATGCAACCTTGTAACCAGAGCACCAGCAGTAACATAATTAGTACCCCAGGGACTTCCCTGGTGGTGCAGTGGTTAAGAATCCACCTGCCAGTGCAGGGGACACATGTTCGAGCCCTGGTCCGGGAAGATCCCACATGCCGCGGAACAACTGAGCCTGTGTGCCACAACAATTGAGCCTACGCTCTAGAGCTCACGAGCCAGAACTACTGAGGCTGCATGCCACAACTACTGAGGCCCGAGCGCCTAGAGCCCATGCTCTGCAACAAGAGAAGCCACCAGTGAGAAGCCCGTGCACCACAACGAAGAGTAGCCTCCACTCACCATAACTAGAGAAAGCCCATGTGCAGCAACAAAGACCCAACGCAGGCAAAAACAAATTTAAAAAATAAAAACAAATTTTAAAAAATAATAATGATGATAATTAGTACTCCAGGAGATGACTTGGACAATGCAAGCAGTCAGTTTAGTGTGTCTAGAGCTGCCTCAAGAGATGCTCAGAGATGCACAACAACATCAGAGTGGCCATGCTGGCTTGCAGGAACTGAGACATTAGAGATAGAAATAGACTCTGAACACAACCCCGGCTACAAGAATAAAGGTGGTGTACACCTCTCTGGGGGAGGGGATCCTGGGTGCAGGCACTCCTTTAACTTTCTTAAAATAGAGTTGAAATCAGAGTTTTCTTTCCCTCTGAACTCTACTCTTGATATTCTGACTCTCCTTTACTAGGAAAAGTCATATATAAGTCAATACAACCTCTAATTACAATATCATTTCTCTATTTACCAGTCACATATGAACGAATTGGTGCTACAGACACATTTGCAGCAGAACACAGTGAAATAATACTTTATATACCAAAATTGATCTAAACTAATCTCAACTAAAATGTAATGTATGACTATTGGGAGGATAAGAGGAAGAAAAATTTGTTATGAAGAACAAAATGAAAAACTCAATTCCACATCTTCCATGGCACAAAGTCAATAATGCCATTTAGGTATCGAGATAAATATCAAAGGAGCAGTTAAAATAGTTGAAGGTAATTTTTTCATAAGAAGTCTTGGAGATCTCTGAATCCTTAAATTATGTACACACATACACATTTGTTGGATAGTCACAGGTTTTGGGTTTTTTTTTTCCAAGCTCACATTTACAAAACCGGATAGGGAAGATTTCCCTAAGAAATGAATTAGAGATCTGAGGTTTAAGGAGGAGTTAACCCAATGATGAGAGAAGTCCAGACAAAGGAAACTGCATATGCAAAGGCCCTATTAAGAGAGAGCATGGTAAACAGGACTGAATAAAAAATTTCATGGTTGGAGAGGAGAGAGCAAGACCAAGTATGGTGTGAGTTGAAGCCACAGTCATTCAGGAGCCAGCTCATGAAGAGAAGAACTTTTAGGTATGTCCAAGTTTGTCTAGGGTAATTTCCATTGATGCCAGTGTCCCAGCATAATTATCAATAGCTCCCTCTCTCACACCAAGAAGGAAATAACCCTGTTTGAATGCTAAATTATACGGTCACCCTAGTATTAGGTAATACTGAGGATTTTACTCTTCATCCTAGAAGCTATCCTGGAAGCCACTTAAAGTGTTTTAAGCAAAGGCGGTGAAGTAATCATTTTTTTAGTGCAGAATGTTAGAGGGATAAGTGTTCTGGTACCCTATCCAATGTTTTGTTATATAAACGTTGAGTAAGAATCTACTTTAAATCGACCTTTAAGAATGTCTTCTTCCTTGCACATCAAACACTCTTTATGACCTAAACTCATGACCTTTATTCCCCATTTCTTCCTTAATTATGGTCAGTGGCTTTGACCCTACTGCTCTTCTCTACCATTAGATGCTCCTCACAGTCAGCAATAAGTCCCCACGAACCAAAGTCAATGGATACTTTCTAGGCCTTATCACACCAAAACTGTACTACCCTTCCTTTGTAAATCTCCTTGCCTTTCAGGACAACGCCTCTACTAATGTTTTCCATTTAGAAGCCAAGCCTACTTATCTCTCAACACTGGGATTTCACTGCCTCCCCAATTCCTCTGGGATGTGTCTCAAAGCTTTACAAAGCTCCTACTCTGCCTTACATGGTGTGGAGAAAGAGGTAGCCCCTTTCTCCATAGCAAGATGTGGATACTGCTATCACAGCACTCATTACATTGTACTAGCATACTGCAGTTACAGTATCGCAATACTGTAGTGCTTTGTATGTCTTCCTCACTACACTGTAAGCAACTTAACAGGCACTAAGTGTCCCATCTCCCTGTTACCAGCATCTGATTCCAGGCCTGGCATGTAGTACTTGTAATAGGGAAGAACCTGACTCCATATTGATCTGTTTCTTCTACTTTAACCTTTGTATTCTGTTGCTTTTGCTATAAGTTAATCATTAAAGGGATGTTGCCTACAGCTTAAAGTATACATAATGAGCCATCTCCAGGAACCCTGTCTCCCAGTTAAGCTAAAATACCTTGGTTTAGTTCACTAGGAATACCCTAACCAGGCCTACCTGGGAATGGATGCAGGTAAGAAGAAATTAACACATCCCCTCCCCTTCTGGCCTGAGCCAGGAAATATTAGCAACAACGCATCACCATTTTTACTTTACCCCTCACCTCCCCCTCTTTGTTCTGAAAGAAACTAGCACCCAAACCCAGGCAAGATGGTTCTTTGGGACACTAGTCCACCATCTTCTTGGTGTGCTGGCCTTCCAAATAAAGTCACTATTCTTTGCCCCAACAACTCGTTTCTCGATTTACTGGCCTTCTGTGTGGGGAGCAGTACAAACCTGCACTTCATAACAGTACCTGTTCCACAAATGTGTGCTGAATAAAAAATGAAAACAATACTTCTGCCATGAGTATTCAAGACTTATTTAGAGATTTTAGTTTATTTTAAAGTTATTATTAAGGTATGGAGTAAAGTAGGAAAGTTTTTCAACAAGGAAGAAAAGACAAAAGAGGTCTCTTTCAGTAATTCATTTTTACCCTTTCCTTATTAGCAAATGAAGCCCTCAGTATTTCAAACAGCTGCCTCAGTTACTGCACCCTCCTGAAAAATCCAAGATTATCTCAAATATCACTGTGAAAAAATCACATCTAGTACCATTTCCAAAAGTAGCACCCAAACCTGAAAGTCAACTGTCTTATGTAAGACTTAAACTCTGAGGACAGATGACAGTGCTCCAGGAGCCTGCTTCAGGTCGGTATTAAATGGCATGATCCATGTGAAAACCCTGTAACAATGCTAGAAGACAGAGCTAGGATCTATTCTAGCTCTGCCATTTATCTGCTAAGTTATCCCAGGCAAAATACTTAACCTCTCTGAGCCTCAAGTTTCCTCACCCATCAAACAGGGTTATCATAACACTTAAAAGACAATGTCTGTAAAGCATCTAGAACAGTACCTGGCAAACACAATAAGCAGAAGATAAATGTTAGCTCTTTTTGTCCCACATCTTGCACCAGTATTCTAATCTCTCTAGGTCTCAATTTCTGAACCTACGCAGTGGGCTGGATAGATCAGATGATCCAAGTCCCCTTCTAGCTATAAAAGTGCTATAATCCTATGATCAACAAACACAAATGCAATAAAGGCAAAAAATTAAATTTAAAAAGGACCAAGTAAACATATTAGCTAGGGAAAGTCTCACTTATCATCTAGGTCTACAGCAAAGATATCAGCAGAAACCTAAGATTATGACCCAAATGTGGATCTTTTTACTCCTTTATGTTTGCAACATGAGCATAACAATAAAAATGATCGAGAACTAAAAAGAACCTGCAGAAATTAAAAATAAATTCCCCCAAATGGACACCCATATGCTGTTACTGGCATCAAAAACTGGCAAAGTTGTAATTACTTTATCCAATGGTTAACATTTCACCAGTAAATTAGTTTAACATTTAACCATTTTTATCAATATTTTAACCAGGAGAAAAAATTTGATATTCTCAGAAAGCGGGAAGAGGATAGGGCTTCCCTGGTGGCGCAGTGGTTGAGAGTCCGCCTGCCGATGCAGGGGACACGGGTTCGTACCCCGGTCCAGGAAGATCCCACATGCCGCGAAGCAGCTGGGCCCGTGAGCCATGGCCACTGAGCTTGCGCATCCGGAGCCTGTGCTCCGCAACAGGAGAGGCCACAACAGTGAGAGGCCCGCGTACCACAAAAAAAAAAAAAAAAAGAAAAAGAAAGAGGGAAGAGGATAATCATGGCCCTCTATGACCTCTGAGAAATTAGGTAATCACTGCAAAGCCGACATCTCTGGTCACAGTAAACTAATCCTACCTATTGAAGGCTGTTAACTTATCTTCAAAAATGACGATATAGCACATTTACTGACATGTAAAGAAGTTCACAAAGCAGTGTAGCGTGATAGAAGGTTACACATCAATATTTATCATAAACCCATTTTTCGTTAATAATACGGATATAAAAAGAAAAACTTCAGAGCTCTTATTTATGGAACTAAGGGTGACTTATTTTCTTCTTGGTGTTTATCTGTATTTTCTAATTTTCCATAATGAATATATAATTTTTGTGTAACAAAAAAATTAGTTTTTTTAAATTTCCCAAATATAACAGCCAAAACACAATCCCTTTTATCAGAGAGATATACTGGGGAAAAAAAAAAAAGTTAAAAACTCTGATTAGGAAACTTCCCTGGATCCCAGAAATAATTGGGAACTTCAGTTAGACAGGGTCTCGTTACCCAATTAACACTTAAGGCTCATTCTCACTGTTTGTGCATGAAATAGACCTACAGGGATGATGTAGAAGTCTAAAGATCTCTAACTCAGAGATACCTGAGGTGACATCATCTGGACAAATGAAAAGAACAAGCATAATGGAGTATATGGAGATTAAAAAAAAAACATTCAGCAGCATATTTTTACAGTGCTTTATCTTTCACTCTGTGTGTTTACTTCCTTGAGCCTGGGTACACCAAAAGATTACCTAGTCTAACCTCCTAGTTTAAATAAACAACTCCAAAAGATATGCTCTACCAAACATCCTTTGAAAGCATGGGAAGGAAGTATCATGATGGTTTCATTACTTAGGACCTGTCTCCTAGACTTTAACACCAATTCTAGGCGTCTATCCTTCCTGTTCTTCCCTTGAAAATTAAAGTAATATTTACCATGAAGTTTTATACCTCTCATATTAAGGCAAGGGTGTTACTGGCAACTTGCTTCTACCAGGGCAAAATAAGGACATAAACAAAAGACCAAGTAATATATGGGATCAAGATTTTTGTTTTTCAATTAATTATCCTACCTACAAAGGAAAGTCCCTAGAGCAGATCAGCATTTATTACTTTAGGTTTGAAAACTGAAAAATATGAATGTTAAAACAATCCTGCAGATACTGTTTAGCCCTGCACCTAAATTTCATTCTGTGTGACCAAAATATGTAGAAAGTCAACACAGTAAACATATATAATAAGTCCAAATATACAGTAAATCCCCAGCACCCCCTTCTCCCCAAAGAAAGAGAAAAAAAATAGTTTATCTGATTTACTTTCACTTCCACATACTTCCTAATTTCTTCAAATACCCAATTCTGATAAAAATCCATCCGTTATTATGAGACAAGTAAATGAGAGGCTAGAAAAAGATCTGGGTTTCTTAATTCTTCCTGAGATTCAGAAAACTACTAGTTATGGGGCTTCCCTGGTGGCGCAGTGGTTGAGAGTCCGCCTGCCGATGCAGGGGACGTGGGTTCGGTCCGGGAGGATCCCACATGCCACGGAGCGGCTGGGCCTGTGAGCCATGGCCGCTGAGCCTGTGCGTCCGGAGCCTGTGCTCCACAACGGGAGAGGCCACAACAGTGAGAGGCCCGTGTACCGCAAAAAAAAAAAACAACTACTAGTTATGCCTTATCCCAATTACACAGATGAGGCATGAAAGCTCAAAGAATTAAAGTATTAATACCTGCCCCAAGTCACAAAATGTAGGAAGGTGCAAATTCATGTAGTGCTCTTGCTTAACACTACTGTGTCTCAGGCTACTGTGCCTGACAAGTGTCCCAATTATACATGCGAGTAGCGTGTGAACATCTGTACACATTTTTTAATGAAAACACACAAATCCAAATTTCCCAACAGAAGTTTCCTTACTAACGTACTGACAAAGCAAAACCAGAGGAATGTCGTTTTCCCAAAGGAATATACTATGTAGGCTTGATCCCCTCAACCTCAAACCTATCCTATTCAAAACTTGCTTGGGGATGGAGGTAGGAAGCCTAAAAATCTTCAGGTGCATATATACTGTGAAAAAAATACAAGCAACATTACACTTTATTCTATTTTGAGAAAAACTTTTCTTTTCATAAAATTGTATTTAAAAAGAAGCACCATCTGTTTTGAAAAGATATGAAATTCTGCTTTAAATAACAAATTTTTTGTCCAGTATCTCAAAGACTAATTTGAAAACACTGGCTTTGAGGCCCAATACCTATAATACCCTAAACTATGTTTCTTGGGACATCCTTTTTATTTTTTTTTAAGATTTAGTTTTATATTTTTGGCTGCACTGGGTCTTTGTTGCTGCGTGCAGGCTTTCTCTAGTGGCAAGCGGAGGCTACTCTTTGTTGCAGTGCATGGGCTTCTCATTACATTGAGGTGGCTTCTCTTGTTGTGGAGCATGGGCTCCAGGCACAAGGGCTTCAGTAGTTGCAGCATGTGGGTTCAGTAGTTGTGGCACACAGGCTTAGCCGCTCCATGGCATATGGGATCCTCCCAGACCAGGGATCAAACCTGTGTCCCCTGCATTGGCAGGTGGATTCTTATCCACTATGCCACCAGGGAAGTCCTGGGACATCCTTTTAAAAAAATTTTTTTTAATGAAGGGACAGTAAATTGACTTGCTCAGCATCTCAAACAATGCTACAGCATCCATTTTATTAGTTATATTCCAGTGAGCCCCCATCTCCAGTTTCCTAATTAATTCATAATTCTCAAAAATGAGAAGATGACTTTAGAGTTAATTTTGCATCCTTTCAAGCTTGAATATCTACCGTGAACCAATCAATCAATCAAATTTATTTGTGTTTGAGGAATAAAGCACAACTTCTAGAACCTGATGAGTCAAGCAAAGTTACTAAGAAGTAGTCAATTAAAAAACATGAATCAGGGCTTCCCTGGTCGTGCAGTGGTTGGGGGTCCACCTGCTGACGTAGGGGACACGGGTTCGTGCCCCGGTCCGGGAAGATCCCACATGCTGTGGAGCGGCTGGGCCCATGAGCCATGGCCGTTGAGCCTGCGCGTCTGGAGCCTGTGCTCCGCGACGGGAGAGGCCCACGTACCGCAAAAAAAAAAAAAAAAAAAAAAAAAAACCATGAATCATTACTCTCTTATATGTAATCCCAGAGCTCTAAAGCTTAAATTTTCATTAATTCATTTGGTGACAAAACTTGACCTGAATGGACATGAGGCTATTTTCAGTTGTCTTTCTCCATTTACTGTGACTATTAATCTTTCCCTGCAGAAATACCTGTTCCACATAGAGTGCTACCCCAGACCCCACTGGGGTGTCATATACAGTATACGCATCATACTACCTTCTTAAAGTTGGAATTGCTTTTAATTCCAAACACTTGTGGCTATAAGGGTTTTACATAAAAGACTATGGACCTGTACCACTGAAGAAAAAAAAATGTATGCATCCACAAAATTAGTTACTGAACAACTGTTCAACATAACTTTCTCTTACATTTAGTTTTCCTGCAGAATTAGTTAATACTGAAATTCTCAATTAAGTCAGTTTTTCTTTGCTTTTTTGTTTAAAGTGTTGACTGATGGTATTCATCATCATTCTTGCCAAGTATTCCCCAAAAAAGCTTCCAATGAAATATAATTAGGCTTGGAATAAACTGGAGTAGCTATATCTTAGATCTGAGATCAGTTTCCCTGTAAGAGACCACCTGCACAGAAGCCATTGTCAAATTCTTTCTAGCAGAACAAGTGTCTCCGAGAATTCTTCTGTCTTTGAGGTATGTTGTATGCTAAAGAACCAAGAAGGGACTAAGTAATTTTGGAATCTATAATTCTCTCAAGACTTGCTTTCTTTTTTTTTTTAATGAAAGCTTATTTATTTATTTATTTGTTTGTTTATTTATTTATTTTTGGCTGTGCTGGGTCTTCGTTTCTGTGCGTGGGCTTTCTCTAGTGGCAGCGAGCAGGGGCCACTCTTCATTGCAGTGCGCGGGCCTCTCACTGTCGCGGCCTCTCGTTGCGGAGCACAAGCTCCAGATGTGCAGGCTCAGTAGTTGTGGTTCACGGGCCTAGTTGCTCCACGGCCAACTAGGCCCGTGAACCACACGGGAAGCCCCAAAACTTGCTTTCTTAATCTAAATCCACCTAAATAATAGACTAATTACAAAGACTCTAACTCCAAATAAGTCACAGAAAATTATTCTTAAATGAAAGAGCTCAATGGACCCAAACAGAAAATAAAACATTTCTTCCTTTTCATCTTACAAATTATACTTCAATTATTGTTCAAAATTAAAATATTTCCAAGATTTCCAAGGATTACTATGCACAGGCACTGACCTCCCACTAGACCCTAATAAAAAAGCAGTAGGGACTTCCCTGGTGGCGCAGTGGTTAAGAGTCCGCCTGCCAACACAGATGACACGGGTTCGATCCCTGGTCTGAGAAGATCCCACATGCCACAGAGCAACTAAGCCCGTGCATCACAACTGCTGAGCCTGCTCCCTAGAGCCCACGAGCCACAAATACTGAGCCCACATGCCGCAACTACTGAAGCCTGTGCGCCTAGAGCCCGTGCTCGGCAACAAGAGAAGCCACCGCAAATGAGAAGCCCACGCACCGCAATCAAGAGTAGCCCCTGCTCGCCGCAACTAGAGAGAGCCCGCACACAGGAATGGAGATCCAACGCAGCCCAAAATAAACAAATAAATATTAAGAAAAAAAGCAGTAAACAATGAATAAACCCATAGCAAGAAAGTGAACAGAAAAAGGATCATTAGCAAACATTTCAACAAATTTCTAGTAGATAAAATGTAGAGGACCTCCCTGGTGGCACAGTGGTTAAGAATCTGCTTGCCAATGCAGGGGACATGGGTTTGAGCCCCGGTCGGGGAAGATCCCACATGCTGCGGAGCAACTAAGCCCGTATGCCGCAACTACTGAAGCCCGCGCGCCTAGGGCCCACGCTCCGCAACAAGAGAAGCCACTGCAATGAGAAGCCTGCGCACTGCAACGAACAGTAGCCCCCACTTGCTGCAACTAGAGAAAGCCCATGTGCAGCAACAAAGACCCAACACAGCCAAAGATAAATAAATAAATAAATTTTAAAAAAATTAAAACTTAGTGGCTTAAAAAAAAATGTAGATAAAAGTACCTACCACAGAACGCGCACACGGGCTACAGGAGAAAGTGAGGCAGACTTAAAATGAGGGATTAACTCGTGAAACAGCTTTGCACCTCGCCATCCTGGGCACCCCTTAACATAACTGCAGGCTTTCCAACAAGTTGGCCAAGAATACATCCCATTCTTACATAAAGAGATCCTAATTTGCTCTTACACTCAGAAAAGTGGGAAGGAGCTACCTAAATAACCCGGCAGTAATATTCAAGCATTACCTAGTTCTTCATTTGAAAATGTAGACAACCAAGGATCAGCAATTGACAAAAATGAGTAGGAAGATAAAAAGCAAACCAAACAAAAAGAACAAGTGACCAGGGAGGGAAAAGAGATAATCCAATTAACAGAAGAGAATTTAAAAAGAAAACCCTAAGTATTACCCTCAGACAGATTAAAGAAAATAATGCATCCTTAAAAATAAACACAAGCTGAAAAAAAAGAGAAATACCTGTACAAAAAGATTTCTTGGAATTAAAAGTATGACTTGTGCCTTTAAAATGTCACTATTGAGTTGGAGAAGAGCAAAGTAATTTCCCAGGATGAAAAAAAGAATTATAAGAAAACAAGAAACCCAAGAGTTCAACATTCCAACAAGAGAGAACAAAGAAAATGGAGCACAGAAAACATACGGAATAAAGTAAATTTCCCAGAGCTAAACAAAGACCAAGACTTTAAATGGAAAGGACCTGCTTATAACAACTATAATGCATAAGAGAATACCCATACCTAGACCTATCACCATGCAATCCCAGTAAACCAGGAGAAAAGAAAATTCCAAAGCTTCCCGAGAGGCAAAGCAATTACCAAAGGAAAGTAACTGTGATTGGCATTAGGTAGACATGAACAACAACTGGCTACTAGAAGACAACGGGGCAATATGATACTTTCCAAGCTGTGAGGAAAAATGTTAAACCAGTATTCTACACCTAGCACAACTATTAATCAAGCATGAGACAAAAGTCAAAATTATTTTCAGATACATGAGACTTGGAAAGTCTACCTCCTGCCATCTTTTCTGAATAAGTAACTTAAGGATGTTCTCCAATAAAATGAAGGAAGAAACCAAGGAACCGAAAATATGTGATACAGGAGGAAACTGGGTCTAAATGAGGTAAATTCCTAGGACGTCAACTGCACATCATGTCTTAAGAGCAGAGAGCTTAAGGGAAGAAAGTAGCCTCATATAATAGATATTATGATTAGATATCTTTTAAAAGTTTGAAGATATGCTAAAGGCAAATTTTTCTTTAATCAGCAATAAAAATGGAAGGCTATTTAGGAACAAAACTGTACAAAGAAAGTCAGGATTGAAACATGAAAGTAAAATGTGGTATGTTTTGAGGAATTGATGGCACATCAGAAAATAAAATACATCTAATCCTAATAATAGATATATATATATATTCAGGTTCTCTATATATAGTTATATATAGATATCTATCTATCTATAAAATCCCAGTACACTACCTGACATCTCAAAGAAAATTGTTTTCAATTGTCAAGCCCTCAGACAGGCCTTCCTTAACTACACCATCCCTTCACCCTGATCTATTTTTATTCCCCTAGTATCTGTTATCCTAACATTATATCACATTCACTAATTTCATTGATTCTAACACATATATTCTTCACTTTTTAATCTTGATGAAACCAGCATGCATTTTACAATCCATGCAGAGCATTTTACAACTACAGTCAGCCAGGTGGCAGTCTTGTTACTGTGTGAAAAACCTTCAGTGGATACCTTCTGAAAAGATTATAAAAGCACCAGCGTCAAAATGTTTCAGATTAGATGAAATACAATTTTTACTCGCTTGCTGGGTATCTCCCCTATCATCAACATAAGGGCAGTAACTTATTTTTTTCAAATCTCTGTATCCTCCACATAAAACAGTGACTGGCAGGTAACAGATACTTAATCTGTGTCACACTTTAACATCTCTGAAAACAGGGTGGGTCCAACAGGATGGATCCTGCATAGTTGGCCCTGAAGTTTTTCTTCTTAGTGGTACACGTGATAATGGTGAATCATATAAGCAATGGCATCCAAGATATGAAGAAATTCAGTAATGAAAAGTTTGGAGGAAGATGGAGACAGCAGTGAGTGAACTGACCCATTTCAAAGACGACTCCAAAGATTAGAAAATCCAGGAAACAGAAACATAAGCTTATTATTATTTTTATTTTGTGGAATTAAATACTCAAAGAAATAAAAACAAAAGGGCTAAATGTGATTGTCTCCTGGAAGGAGGCAAGAGACATCGTTTTTCACTATAAGCCCGTCTATACCATTTTTTTTTGTTTGTTTACCAAGTGCACATATTCTTTATGAACCGTTTTTCAAGTATTTAACAAGATGGGGAAGTTGAGATTCACATACTGAAAATCACAGAAACCGATACAGGAACATTTACACGGAGACAGAAAGACATTCAGGGAAACAAAAAGTCAAAGTCAGAATCAGGTATCTCCAGAGATTTCAACTGGCAAGAGGGGATGAAGACCACCGGAATTCTGGAGGAAAACCGAGCAATATTCTAAAGCGTGACATCAACACTAGCTGCCTACTGAGAATAACTATGCATTTTGCTCATCAGAAAGGCAAGGTAGGATCGGCAAAGGCTTGCTGGTTTATCCGTGTGCCCTGGACTGAAAAATTCAGACCCTCTTATGTGAAAAAATTACAAGCTCTCCCTCGCCACAACTCTCCACATTTACACAACACCCTTTCACCTGCCCTGGCCTGTCAACACAATGACAGATGCGGGGACTGAGCTGGGTCTCCCCTACACCCGAAAAAGCAAGAGACTATGTCTGGGCGATACAAAAGCTAGGGGAGAGGACTGCTGCAGGAGGGCAGGCGGTTCGTCGATCCGAGAACGGTGGCCAAGACGTGAAAAAACCCAGCTTGCGGAGTCCGGTGCAGAGAAACACCCAAAGACCGGGGCCTGTCTCGGCAGAAAGAAAGGACACCTTTCCCCAGAGAAAGCTAACCAGCTTGAACACCCAACTTGCCCAGAGCCGACAGTGGCGCGCAGTTCAGACTCCGCCCCTCCCTCTTCGCCCAAGGCAGGCGCAGAAAGATCGCAAAATGTCACAGGGCCAAGACTGAGCGCGCCAAAGCGGGACCCACCCCCGGGAGACCAGGACGCCGGAGGCAGGTCCCTCCCCTTCCTCTCTCAGCCCGCGCAGAACTCATTCATTCTCCAGGCGGGCAGCCGGTCCTCCCCGGCCGGCCATTCCTGCACCGCAAACCCACCAGACGCTTTGTCTCGGGCCTGGCCGGAAACCGGGGCGCGCATTCGAGCGCGCGCCCAGACGCCACCTCCCCGCACCTGGCGCCCGCCCGATCTCCGCGCGTTTAAAGCCTTCTGGATCCCGGGGTCCGAGGCCCGAAGCCGGTTGCCTGTCGCTGGCGGCCCCAGGCGCGCACTTCGCCGAGTCCCACTGGGTATCCAGGATCGGGAAATGTGCATCCCGGTCCCACCATCACTACAGCTTGAGACCCCCGCGCGACCCCCGCCCCTGCTGAAAAACACTAGATTCTTTCTCCTTCTTGGAGACCGAGACCCTGCCCCTTCCGAAGGACTTGAGCACACCGGCCCTCGCCCTCCCGCCCGAGCTGCGCCCCCGGCACTCACTTGAGGAGCAGCTGGTCGTGCTCGGCCTTGAACTTGCCCAGCTCGATCTGCAGCTTGGCGCGCTCGCGGGCCGTGTCGTCGAGCGCGCGTCGCGCGTCGGCTAGCTCGGTCTCGTAGAGTGCCTTGAGGCCGGTGAGCTCGCGGCCGCGCACCTCCTCACGCTCCGTCACCTGCAGCTGCAGCGCGCTGTTCTCCGTCTCCAGGCTGCGCACCTTGTCGATGTACACGGCCAGCCGGTCGTTGAGCTCGCGCAGCTCCTCCTTCTCTTGCAGCCGCGACAGCCGCGTGGGGCTCAGTGGCGTGGCTGGGCCGCCGGCGCGGCTGCCCGTCCGCGGCGGCACGGGGGTCGCTGTCGCCATGGCGATCGGCGAGGAGAGCTGAGCGCGGAGGCCGCGGGCAGCGACGGAACACGGAGGGGGCGGCAGGCGGGGAAGCGTGAGGGAAGGCACGAACCGACGATCCGCGCTCGCGGAGAGGCCGACGTCGGGGGAAAGGACGAAGCACCTGGGATGGCGGGAGAGGGGTTACAGCACAAAGGGCAAAGGGGGAGGACTACGAATCAATTAAACGTAAAACGCCCTTTGTAAGAAAACATGCACACACTCACACACGCGCGCACACACGCTCGGGAAATACAGGGTGAGGGTGGCCGGGAGAGCCGAGTAGAGTCCGCGCGCCGCCGCCGCCGCCGCCGCCGCCGAGTCTCCCGCCCGCAGCACTTTGTTTCCTCTCAGGCGGCGCTGAGCCGCGGGCGGGGGGAGGAAGGCGGAGGGGCGGGCTGGCTGCGAGCCGCTGGGGGCGGAGGTGGCGCGGGCCGCGGCGCCGCGCTCCCCAAGATGGCCGGCGCGCTCCTGCGTCTCCACGTGACCGTCGCTGGCCAATGGGGGGCCGGCAACTCGGGGGCCGGGCCTGTAAATTCAAAATCTGGCCCTCAGGCAACCGTCGGCTCTGCGCGCCTGGCTGGGCGCGGCGGGGGGCGGAAGGACTGAGGGCTGTGGGGAGGGGTGCCGGAGACTGCTCGCGCGGCGGCTTTGGGCACCGCGGCGGCTTTGGGCCCCGCGCCGGCCGGGCCTTCCCACCAGCCCGCGTGGACCGCTTGTCGGGTCTGATCGGCTGATGGCGGGAAGGGGCCCAGAGGCTTCCGGGGCGGGTCCGCGCCGCCGCCCACACCCGGCGGTTCAGGGAAATTCAAATGTAAACGTCTCTAACTGACACACGCAAAACTCTTAGAGCCCGGGACGACCGCGGGCGTTGTAACCTTATCCCCGCCCCGCGGTGAGGGTTCGGAAAACTGCCTGGAGGCCCGGCCGCTGTGGAGTTACGTAATGAGCGCTGGTGTCCGAGGTTCAAGACCAACTGCGTGTGGGTTCCAAGTGCAAGCCTTTATTTTTCTCTCAGGTGGAAAACGGTGTAGCAAAACACCTCCTCCCATCAAATTGACGCACGCGTGTCTTGAAGCGGATGGATAAAGACCACAGAAAAGCCAGTGCTGATGGGCGGTCCCCGATCCGTTTATTTCTTAACAATTTAGGGCTTTATAAAATCAAAACCACCTCACAAGTGATATGATTAACATGTTACTAAGTACATAGCACAAGCTCTTCATGGTCATGCTTCACTAAAATCCCATGTATCAAAATCGAAACTTGTGAAAACTTAAGTAGAAATGCTTTTTGCTTTGAAAAGGGATTCCCCTGAAATGTAATTGACCACAGGTCTAACAGAATGTCCATCAATCCCTTTGAAAAGTTCTAAACTTTTAGACTTAACATTTATTGAAGTTTACTATGTGCCCTGCCCTGGGCTTTTCGTGGATTATCCATCCTCACATTCTGTGGTGTGGGAACCAGATTCCTTCCATTTGAAAATGTATCCACGTAATAGATGAATTTCCTTACAGCCGCCCGGCAGGCGACAGGACTGCCTTTGAACCCAGGAGGTTTCAATCGCCTCCAGAGCCTCACCCTCAACTATAACCTGGAAGGCCAACTCGTAACCCTTTAGGGACGCATCGGTAAAGTAATTACAGGTTAGTTACCTTAATAATGGCAGAAATGAAGACTAGAATGTTCTTTAAATATTTTTTTTAATTTTATTTTATTTATTTATTTATCTTTGATGTGTTGGGTCTTCGTTTCTGTGTGAGGGCTTTCTGTAGTTGCGGTGAGCAGGGGCCACTCTTCATCGCAGTGCGCTGGCCTCTCACTATCGCGGCCTCTTTTGTTGCGGAGCACAGGCTCCAGACGCGCAGGCTCAGTAGTTGTGGCTCACGGGCCCAGTTGCTCCGCGGCATGTGGGATCTTCCCAGACCAGGGCTCGAACCCGTGTCCCCTGCATTGGCAGGCAGATTCTCAACCACTGCACCACCAGGGAAGCCCTGTTCTTTAAATATTAATCATGCACATAAGAATTAGTGAAAGGCACCGGTTGAATATCATCCTCCTTGAATTTCCGGGCACTCTGTGAGTAATGATACTCTTCTTATTAACGGTTCTATTTCCTTCCCTGTTTGTTATCTAAAATACCTCCTTCCTTAACGTCCTTGACAATTAAAAAGTCGAAAAGGTTCTTTTTTGAAGTTGGTGTTAGGAGTTTATAAGTATTCAAGTAAAGTTTTAATAACTTAAAAGGACCTTGAAAATCTAAATTACTTATAAAGAAATGAGGCCTAAAGAAGGTGAGTGCTGTGTCCAAGGTGGTAGAATCCGGACTGCAATGTAATTCCAGTCTTCTTGAGGCCCTTTCCACTACACTGACAGCTTGGCTTTCACTCCATACCCTCCTTTTACCTCAGACGTTAAAAAAAATATTTGGAAATATTTGAAAATTATTTTCTCTCCATTTTGGAAGACTGTATGTGAAGTGATTTCAGGCATGATCTCTACTGCTCTCAACCCCACTAAGCTTTCTCTTGAAAGCTTGAGAATCCCTCAATCTCATTGTTTTAGGAAACTCAGATTATATCCTATTAGCTGAAACAACAAATACACTGGAGTCAGACAGTTGGGGATTTGCTGGTGATAGTAGTGTAACCTTATGGAAGTTACTCCTTGGTTTCCTCATAGGAAATGGGGATGATTCCTACCTTGCAGGGGTTTGCAATAATTAAAGTAATATGTGTAGTGTTTAAACATAATACGGGAAGGCTAAATAGTAATCCTTGCTAATAGTAATCCTGTGTCTCCTACCAAAAGCAATGAAAAAAGATGGAAAATCTCTTAGCCTTAGAATTAGGTACCTGTGCAAACATTTGGTCAGGCACTTTACTAAATGTAAACTTCTCTTATTCTCTTGGCTTTTCCCAAGCCTAACTCCGTACCTGGAATAAGGCCTATTTCATGCCTGCTCTTTCATACTAAATGTGCCCAGCCCTCTTCATTTAAAGAATTCCTGCAATCCCGTTACCACCACCGTTTTCCCCAATAAATGAGAAGTAGCAAATACTATATGAGTATGGGGACAACGCTCCTGCATTTACAAGGACAATCATGATTTCAAATATTCTGCCTGATTTTTTTTCTATAAACCTTCACTTACTTGTCAGTGCACATGTTCTGATTAGTGGTTAGGCCATGTATATTGCCACCAAACTTCAACTTCCCATGGCATCACTTACCTCTTTGAAACTCCTCCCAAAACACACAGCTGCCTCACTACATGCAGAGAATTTATTTGACATTTGCCCTACTTTCTGTATGTCTTATGGATCTGGAACAAAAAAACACAGGATACCTATCAGGTCTGGGCAGAAGGGACCCAGACTAGGATGGGGGTAGGTAGGAAGGGAGAAGAGAAGGAGAGACTGAAAGCTAGCAAGTAACCCAATTTTGTCCCAGGAGAGGGGAGAGACAGCTGGCAGTTAGCTGAGTATACAGTGTAAACAAATGGGGAAGCTAGGGATGCAGTACAAAATGAAGAAAAGTATTGCTAAGCAGTGTCTCTTTTTTTAACTGGTGTCTCTTCAGTATATGTTTTCTGAATATTTGAATGACGAAATAAATTAATACATGGTCTTCCACTAGACCAGATTGTTTCTATTTAATATACTTTGCAAAGTTAATACTTTTTCTAGGTATCATAAAAACATAAGAATAAATCATGTTTTAGAAGGTTGAGGAACTATCCAGAATCCACTCCAACTCTGATAAAATAATATTTGTGTTTTAAAAAGAACTTAAGAGTTTTAAAGGGTATTTATCACCTTCAATAGAGTTCTCTTAGCATAGCCCCATGAAATTTATACACTGCTCAAAATTGTTTTCCAAATTGCTTGTTAAAATCTGGATACATGGCAAGAGTAGGGTTGGCAGGATTATTTTAACTCAATGGTTCCATCTGACTGATCGCTTGTGATTTACTCAAAAAGAAAAACCAATTTGCACTTTTGTATTTTAGTTTTATTTTATGCCAAAATATGCTCATAAACCTCAACATTTTATTTAAATTATTTTTAAAAGATATCTTTCAAGCATTTGTTAAACTATACTATGCATCTGATTTTTAACAGCTTTTTTTTAGTCGTACAAAAGTATGCCCCTTCACCCTATATTCTGCATCTTTGCCTTTAGAATGGTAAAAATAACAAAAAAGACTGGAGTCTAAGTGTAGGGTTTACATGTAATTCAGCTGTTTCTGCTCTGGTTGGAACTGACCCCACTCAAAGAGTTTTTCATGAAAAAACAAAGTCTTTAGTCACTTTGTCTGGATGTATGGTTTATCCCTCCCAATAACACTTTAATTTATTCATTTAGTTCATAGATTATTGAGGTGAGACTTTCCTTGCCTAAAATATCTTCCCCACCAGTCTTCCTCTGTCGCTTTGCCTGAAATTTCCCCATAAATCTTAGTCTTTCAGGTCAATCTAGAAAAGTAACGGCACTGTTTCCAGACCCCACAGCTGAGTTCAGGAATGCAGAGGAAAAAGGAAGTTACAATACTTGCACAGTTGATATGGAAGAATGACGTTTCAACCAGCTGTCAGGATGTTCTTTTCTTCTTCCTCATTACCACAATTTTGGGGGCCATTCTTCCCAGAATGGCATGGTTAAACCAGAACTAAAGATAATCACACCATTCTCAGCTTTTAAGTTCAATAACTTTGACATTGGTATAAGAAAAGATTTGAAAAGAAGTGTAATCTGGTTAAACCAGTCCCCTCCACCCCATTTCCCATCCCTATCACCCCAACCCCAGTGAATGCCTCCTGGCTGAAAAAGGAAGGAGAGTTTGAAGCCAGATGCACTGTCATGGTCCCTTGTCCCATTCCTGAGCTGAGTTGAGGATAGGGGTGAAGGATCCAAGAGTAGAGATGGTTTGTGCCTCACAACAAAGTCTCTTGTTTCCTTCTGTCTTGAGGCAACGGAACAGAAGCCAAGAGCAGCCTTCCTTAGAATCACTGTAGACAGCAGCCTCAAAACAATGGCAACAAGGGGTATGAAGAGCAACAAGGGGAGTGCAGAATAGCCTAACCTTCTGTGATTGTTAATGTTATGTGTTAATTTAGCTGGACCACAGTGCCCAGATATGTGGTCAAGTATTATCTGGACATTTCTGTGAGGGTGTTTTAGATGAAAATAACATTTGAATCAGTGGACTTTGAGTAAAGCAGGTTGCCCTCCATGCTGTGGGTGGGCCTCATCCAATCAGTTGAAGGCCTGAAAGACTGATATCCCCAAGCAAGACAGAATTTTAACAGCAGACAGCTTTCAGACTTGAATTGCAACATTGGCTCCTCCTATATCTCCAGCCTTCCAGCCTATCCTGTAGATGTTGGACTTGCTAACCTCCCTAATCACACAATCCAATTCCTTAAAATAAATCTGTCTATATATACACCTCCTACCGGATCTGTTTCTTTGGAGAACCCTTACGTACACCTTTCCTATGCCCATCAGAAGGATGTGGAGGAGCTAAGGAAAGCCAACAGGTTGAATTGAGTGAATTGCACAGGGATGCTGCAGACTGAGCTGGGTGAACTGGCCACTCAAGGCATGGTGGAACTGCAGACAATTCAGCAGAAGCATTGAAGACAGACGTGACAGAGGCCAACGTACTCAGGAACTAAAAGAAGTCACAAATAGAAAAGGCCAGCACAGAATGGAGACAGAGCAAAACCAAGAGGCAGATGGCTCTCCCTACAGTTGGTAAGAATCTCCTTGGACTTAAAATCAATCTCAGGACAGAAAGGATGAGATGAAAACTCTTTGGAGTATTAAACTCGAATATAATTAATATATAAACCTCAACTGGTCCATGCCACTGGGAGATTGCAATCCCATCATCAGAATGGTCTCCTTCTAGATGTCTTCACACTGCTTT
The DNA here is from genome assembly GCF_964341445.2 of Mesoplodon mirus. Lineage (NCBI taxonomy): Eukaryota > Metazoa > Chordata > Mammalia > Artiodactyla > Ziphiidae > Mesoplodon > Mesoplodon mirus. Next base: position 79,366,867 of record NC_138980.1, read on the forward strand.
TCCTCCCAAGTAGGCTTTATTCTAACATGAGCTCTCTCCACAAGGTTGAAAACCTGGCTTCTAAACACTGAAGCCAAAGTTCTACTAAGTCACAATATAACAAATGTCAGGAAAACTGATTTGCCTCTTTGGGTCACATGCCCAGCCTTGAATGGACTGCTGTGTCCAGAGCTAGGATGTACTCTGGTTAACCAAGTCCAATCCCAAAATCACCTGTTTGACAGTCAGGGGTGGGAGAGAGTCAGGAGTCAAGGTTGGCCTCACCAGACCATGAAGGATGGGATTCCATCAGCAATGAAGAATTCATCCTAAACAGGAATGAAGGGATGCTGGACAAAAAAAACCCAGCATATATCTACCTCATGGAAGGAGAGTAAAAGAAATAACATAAATAGTGCTTTTCTGGCCTAAAATTCTCCATAAATTTGCATATTAAAAAAAACATTAAAGTAGAAACTCTTAAAGGTTCAGGATACCTAAAAAGTCATGCCCATTTGCTCACTCATTAACCCATGCATTTATTCATCAAACATTTGTGGAGGACTTACTTACTACATGCAGAGCAAGGATGACTGAAGTCCATGCATGATCCCTGCTTTGAGGAGCTTGCCAGTCCTGTGGTGGACAGGCAAACATTCATGTAAATAAATTCTGCCTCACGGTGCCCGGTACTAAAAATAAGGCATGAACAAGGTAGTGTAGGTTCAACAAGGACCAGACAGCCCTCTGAGTTGGGAGGAGGAAACCACTCACAGACAGATGATCCCTGAGCTGGGCTGGTAAGAATGTCAGTCTTCAGGGACTGGCAAATGGATCGGGTACTCAGTGGAGACCTGTAAATGGCAACCCACATCTCCAGCAACCCACATCTCCAGGGAGAATTAGAGGGAAACCCCAGATGGAATCCCTAACCTCCTTGTGGTGTGCTTTTTATTTCAAACCACACTGCGTAGGGGGTGCTTTAAACTAGGAATTAGTAAGGTGGTAAGGGAAGCAGATTTTAGTCAACAATCTTAACTTTTTTTGTTTGTTTTTATTTTTGTTATTTATTATTTTTTAAATTTATTTATTTATTTTTGGCTGTGTTGGGTCTTTGCTGCTGCATGCGGGCTTTCTCTAGTTGTGGTGAGCGGAACTACTCTTCATTGTGGTGCCCAGGCTTCTCATTGCAGTGGCTTCTCTTGTTGCAGAGCACTGGCTCTAGGCAGACTTCAGTAGGTGTGGCACACGGACTCAGTAGTTGTGGCTCATGGGCTCTAGAGCGCAGGCTCAGTAGTTGTGGTGCATGGGCTTAGTAGCTCCGCGGCACGTGGGATCTTCCCGGATCAGGGCTTGAACTCGCGTCCCCTGCATTGGCAGGCAGGTTCTTAACCACTGCACTACCAGGGAAGTCCCAACAATCTTAACTTTAAACGTGGCTTACATTAGTCAAGAAAATGGAAAATTGAGGAAATTACCATATAATTAAAACATTACTGAAGCTGAGTCGTAAAATGTTATGCCTTTTGCCTAAAGCAAAACAAAAATAGAAAACCAACTAAGCAGGAAATTTTATTGAGTAACTCCTGTGTGCAAAGCGCAGCACCACATGCTATCAAAAAAAATTTTTTAAGTATGAAATGTGGTTCATTTCCTCCATAAAGGTGTTGTATTGTGTGTGTGGAAATGAAATGTATACATGCGAATAAATAGGTTAGGAAACTAAGCCATGAGTGACAAAGACCCAAAGGAATGACATCGATGACAGGTGTCAAATCTCTGGGGCTGCTAAAATTTAGAGAATGAAGAAATTAGAGAATGAGAGGACAATGTGAAAAAAGAGGAGTTAACTAGACACTGAAGTAGAGAAAGTCTTATCCAGTAAGTGATTTGATTTATAAAAAATTATCTTTACAGGGACTTCCCCAGCAGTCCAGTGGTTAAACCTCCGCGCTTGCACTGCAGGGGGTGCGGATTCAATCCCTGGTCAGGCAACTAAGATCCCATGTGCCACATGCTGTGCCCCCCCCAATAAAAAATCTTTACACACAGTTTTTCAGGAATAGAACTATCCCATAAAGTGAAATGATTCTATATTTTTCATGAAATATTTGTATTTGTCTATGTTTAGTATGTATGTTAGAAACTGGGCAAGACTTATCCAGAATTTGGATACCCACGTGCTTGGGATTTAACAATATCAAAAATATTCTGTTAAAGTCACTGAAAAGAGATGACATTGAAAGCACTTAGCGACCTCTCTGATTTACATGTACAGTGCGTAAAGTAGGAACTGAAATTTTCATATATTGCTGATGGGAGTATGAAATAGTACAACCACTTCAGAAAACTGTTTAACTGCTCCTTATAAAGTTAAAAATGCTCCTACCCTGCATTCCAGCAGTTCTATTTCCAAGACAAATGAAAGCATATGTCTACTGAAAGACTTGCACAAGAAGTTCGTGGTAGCTTTATTCAAAATAGCCCAAACTGGAAACAATCCAAATGCCCATCAACAGAATAGACAAATAAATCATGGTATAAGTACTACTGAGCAATTAAAAGGAATGAGCTACAGTTACATGTAACAACATGGATGAATCACACAAGCAATACAAAGCACATTTTATGTGACTGGTTTATATGAAATTCAAGAACAGTAAGTGTAATCTATGTGAAAGAAGTCAGAACACTGGTCATCTACTGTAGTGAGGATTGATTGGAAGGGGACATTGAGGAACTTTCTGGAATGATAGGGTCACAGGTACATGGATAAATACAGTAATCAAATCTCATTAAATTGTACACTTCAGATCTGTGCATTTCACTATATGTACATTTTACCACGATGAAAACATAACCTGGTCTCTTACAGATTAGATTTAAAAATTCATAAGGTATACTTGGAAGCTTTTTTTCCTTTTTGTTTTTTTTTGGTAAGTGGATACCATTTCCACCTTATTTGTTGCTTGAATTCTAAATTTTCTGTGGACTCTTCATTTTTTATACCTATGCTATAAACCTGTGTGATTTCTCAGGAGTCAGAAATTGTATAAAACCTTTTTTTTTAAGCCTATGACTTAATCAGATTTAAAAGATGTATTTGAGGGGCTTCCCTGGTGGCACAGTGGTTAAGAATCCACCTGCCAATGCAGGGGACATGGGTTCGATCCCTGGTCCGGGAAGATCCCACATGCCGCGGAGCAGCTAAGCCTGTGCACCACAACTACTGAGACTGCACTCTAGAGCCCGTGAGCCACAACTACTGAGCCCGCAAGCCACAACTACTGAAGCCCGCACGCCTAGAGCCTGTGCTCTGCAGTGAGAAGCCCGTGCACCACAACAAAGAGCAGACCCCACTCACCACAACTAGAGAAAGCCCGTGCACAGCTACAAAGACCCAATGCAGCCAAAAATTTTTTTTAAATAAATAAATAAAAGATGTATTTGAGTAATGAAGCCAGGTGTTAAGGGTGAAACTGGTGACTTGAAGAGAGCTACTGCCATTTTTGTCTTGAAAAGGTTGGAATATGAATACTAAAAAACTGAGAACTTAATAAAGTTCTAAAGAAAGAAACCTAAACAGTAGTTTCTACCTATGAAATTCTGTTTTTCACTACTATGTTTGTTTTATAAGCTGACATATTTGGACACTGATCATTCTATTGATCAGATATAAATACTGATTTCTAGTAATCCAAGGACCTAAATTCTTTTATTAATGTAACAACTTTCTAAACAAAAAAGACATACCACAAGTTTAATTAAATAAGGATAGAGAAGAAATTTTCAAAGGGGATGAGGATAAGGAAGAAGGGAAGAAAAAAGGGAGTTATCAAAATCTAGGATAGCAAAAAAAATACCTATTGTTTTAATAAACATTTAAAAGTTTGACTAAATCTTCTTGGCCAGACAGGCTTTGTAAAAGCTGTGATTCTCAACTGAAGGTGGGGAAGGACAGAAGGCACCCTGTTTATAAGGGGCTTTCTCAGGTTTGCAGGGGCAGATGAGATTTTTATGCTTATCAGAAGAGATCGTGGGATGATAAAGTTATGAGACACTGCAGTGGAGAACGTAGAGGAAGTATAGCACATAGCTCCTGACGTTGGTCTCACTGGGGCTCTTGAGTTACATCCAGAACAATACAAGCCTGTATACCATTACATACCTGAAGTAACTAAGTCAGACAACCCACCATGACAACCATGACTGCAGAAAAGTTCCATCACTGTGACTTTCATTTGGAAAAGTCACCCTGTGGTAACTTGAATCAACTCCTTCACAAGGTTTTCAGAAATGTGTTGTCATTTAAAAGAAATTGGTTTCATTTCTCTAATCTTAACTTCTCAGTTCTTTTCATTTACTATATACTTCCTTTAAGGGATTTAAGTTGGGTTGATCTCAAAGTGAGGGATGTAGAAACAAGATCTCAACCGTCACAGGGAAAAGAGAAGTTACAGCGATGAGCCCAGCATCATTATTTTTAAAAGTAAAGTGAATCCAAAATGTCTGCTTCACCCTAAAATAATTAAAATGTCATTCCTCCTATGAACCCCCATGGCATGATCATCTATAGCAGTCACTCAGAACCAAGCATATTGCTTTTTGGTCCATTATTTTGACCAAATCATGATTCTTTAAGGTAGGAGAATTTCCCTGAGGGACAGTGCAAATGATGAAATGTTGTCACTTTTCTGTCCACAACTCCCAAATGGGAGTAGAACAATATACAACAATGGATAATCTAAGTGTCCTGGCCTTTCACCAATCTCTCATTTCTCATAATGAGCCTACCTCATCTAAGAGGAAATGAGCAAAGAACTCTAATAGGCATGAGTCAAGAGACACTCTTAAAACTTCCCAAAACAATTATTTAAAGACTTTGTAAGAATTCCATTTGGAAAACTTCTTATTTTCTATAACTTTTGCCTGAAAATAAGAGTCTGATCTATAATGTTTATTTCTGTGACTATCTATCTATTATTGATAAAATAGTACCAAATATAGTAAATAACCATATGTAATATAAGACTTTTTCTCCTTAAATATGAACAGCCTATTTCAGTTTCAGGTTTACTATGTCATCTCAAATGCTTCCAGCAAACTTCATCATGAAGAAATTGGAGGAAATCAACCACTTGACCACTTGATTTTTTTTTTTTTTTGGCCACACTGCACAACTTGTGGGATCTTAGTTCCCCAACCAGGAGTTGAACCTGGGCCCTCAGCAGTGAAAGCACGGAGTCCTAACCACTGGACAGTCAGGGAATTCCCTAAAATGCATACTTAAAAAATTGATGCTAAGCAATGAGAAAGAGAACCAAAGATGTATCATCTGCCCCAAATGGAATCTAGCTAACATCCAACACGTCGCTAGATCTAAAACATGTTCAGCCCATAGGATAAATATCAAATACAAGAATAAGATCCATGTGTCACATATTAGCAAGTACAAGGTGAATGTGAAGGTTGAAAATTTGGTAGAAGGGAATTGCAGAATTGTACATTGGGATCAAATTAATGCTCTGTTCTGGATTACCAGCAATATACTGTTTCACTTCCCATTTGTCTTTTAAAGCTCTAAAAATGATTTAGTGCGAGAGAGTTAAGCAGTTGAAGACCTGGATGCCAGATCTCTGTCTGCCATTGGGGTGGGGGAAAGAAAGAACGTGGAGACTACTTTAGAGGTAGAGTAGGCTGATTCAACCAATCACTGGACAAATAAAACTGAGGATATTGGGGGGACCAATGGAGATACTGGCGTTCAGGTAGAATAAAGACAGGACAGTAGAGTCAGGCATACCCAAGTGTGTATTCTGCTTAGTCACTATGTGACCTCTAGCGATTAACTTAACATCTGTGAACTTCCATTTCCTCATCTATAAAAAGCAGAGAAAGAACTACCATGTAGGGATGTTGAAAGAATTGAATATGTTAATGTATGTAAATTATATCTGTTACATAGTCAGTGCTTAGTAAATATTTATTCCTTTCCCTTCCTCAAAAACAGGTATCAGGGCTTCCCTGGTGGCGCAGTGGTTGAGAGTCCACCTGCCGATGCAGGGGACACGGGTTCGTGCCCCGGTCCGGGAGGATCCCACATGCCACGGAGCGGTTGGGCCCGTGAGCCATGGCCGCTGAGCCTGCGCGTCCGGAGCCTGTGCGCCGCAACGGGAGAGGCCACAACAGTGAGAGGCCCGCGTATCGCAAAAAAAAAATTAAAAAGTGCATGCTTTCTGCCTGACCACAGGGTTCAACCACTACTGCCTGCTGGACAAAAAAAAAGGGTGGTATTAAGGGTGCAGCCATCTGCTTGACACTGGCTCTGGGTGAGCCAAGGAAAGCTAATTAACACCTCTACCCTCCCTCCTCTCCTCCCCCCTACCCTTCTCTCCACGCCTCCACCATCTGGCTGACCTTCCCTTCCCTCTCACACCAGCTTCTTTCTGCATCCTATGGCTTGGGGAGGTTAGAGACATTTGCCAGTCCCAGAGACAAGAATGGACTTCAGCAGCATCCTGGGCCATGAATTTCTAAAATTTGAAAGGAAATTATGCAAATTACCTCCCCCACTCCCACCAAAGGTGCTCTCTTTCACTGATGAAATCTTACTTGAAACATCTTTTCTTCCCTGTTCAAGGAAATTGGTAGGTCTGGGATCTAATCCACTTTGTAATGAACAATAATCTGATAGGCAAGTACCTAATTCGTAAAGTGAGGCTCTCTCGTCAGTTTCTTTAGGGGCAGTTAGTTTTAGGGGCAGAGATGGAATATGAAATCACAAAGTAAATATAGTATCTTTCACCATAAAGCCACAGGAAATGATGAGAGGGTACATTCAATGTGAAAGGGCAGGGACAGCTCAAACGTCATTACTCATTAAAAAGATATCAGATAAATAGGACATCAATGAAGCAGACTAAGATTTTGAGACTTTAAAGAATAAATAGTCGGGGCTTCCCTGGTGGCGCAGTGGTTGAGAGTCCACCTGCCGATGCAAGGGACATGGGTTCGTGCCCCGGTCCGGGAAGATCCCACATGCCGCAGAGCGGCTGGGTCCGTGAGCCATGGCCGCTGAGCCTGCGCGTCCGGAGCCTGTGCTCTGCAATGGGAGAGGCCACAACAGTGAGAGGCCCGCGTACAGCAAAAAAAAAAAAAAAAAAAAAAAAAAGAATAAATAGTCTTTGAACTAGTAAACAAACACAGACTAGCTATTAACACACAAGAAATATGATTCTATTTATCTGAGAAATAATGCAATCTGGATAAACTGATGTTTCACTAACAAAAATCCTTGTTAACCTTGGATTTGGTTACAAAAATAACTATTTTTTTTCTGTACTTCACTCTTGTTCTGCCTTATTTTTTCTCTTTTTCTACCTTGTAGTAATGTACTACAAGCTATGTACTTTTTTTTTTTAAGAAAATCTAACTGTTCCAGTTTAAAAGAAGAAAGACAATAGAAAACAAACTCTGAAAATTACAAAACTGTAAATATTGGGTCAGAATAAGAACCTGATTAGAATCTTGAAGGTAAGCTATAGTTAAGTTTACTATAAAAAGACTTGCTCCATAGTTATATTTCAACACAATAATGTAAACTTGAAAAAGACAAAAATACTGTGAGGTTTTGATGTCAGAATTTTTACATTTCTAAAAGAACTTGCTAAAATAAATTGCCCAAGTGTATCTTTTTAAGAACAGAAAGGGAGGCCAACAAACCAGTTTAGAGTATTTTTCAAACACAGATAAAATTAAGCTGTGACTCAGATCTGTACAGAACACCAGATGCTTCCTACCTGTAGAGGACATCTGTAACTTTTTGGGTTGCTCACTCTGAACTGTCTTCCTATGTTTGGGGAATTCCTCACCATTTGAGTCTTAGCAAGAGACAGGGTCTGCCTCCCACTCTAGATGCTAAAAAATGCCAGCCAGCCAGCCATTTCTTTTTCAGGCCTAGGTTTAGCCAATCAGATGCAGCAGGTCCAGAATCTGACCCAAAGCAATGCAAGACTGGCGAATCCATTCTGGTATCGACCTTCAGTTTCCCAAAGGCACTGGGGACAGAGTGCCATCCTCCCTGCACGGTTTGTGGATAGCAGCTACAGAACCTACTCTTACTTGGAACACTAACGACCTTCCCAGACAAGTTCTGGGCCCCTGATATGAAGCCTCCTTTGACCTAGGACCTCTAGCCTTCCCACCGTTCTGTGAGTTACACAATATGTTTTCAGTACTTTCCTTTTCTGCTTAAGTCAGAATTAGCTTCTGTTGCTTATAGTCAAGAACCTTAAGGCACACAGAGCCTCTGGAATAGTGACATAGAATTTAAAAGAAAGGAACCAGGGGATGGATAACAATTTCTCATATAAGCTATATATGACTCATAAAAGAGTTGAAGGTAAGCTCATTAGTGATGAGATATGTGCATATTTTCCCTTATTGTAAGTCAGGAGTGTGTGTCCAGGATATATGGGGAAAGGCTGGTTTCAGTGATAGTCTAGAAACAAGGATGGGAAGGCTTACCCCTTTATCTAGGTCCAGGCCTAGATAACTTACACAGGTTAAAAATGCAGGAGTACAAAACTGTATACATTTTAAGAAAACATAAAACAAAATAATGTACATTAAACACATGAAAATGGTTGCCTATGGGAGTTGGAAATAGGAGTGGGGAGTGGAGATAAAAGGGAATGGTTGAATAAACTCATGCAAAATGCAGGGCTTCTATCTGAAAGCATCTGGCCCACATGCCTGGTGCCATTTCTTCTGCCTCTGAGATCTCCAGGAGAGAAAGAACCTCCAGCGGCCCATCCTTTGGGCTTGGAGAGGAGCCTGCAGGTATTGATGGGATTCACCACGAGGCTGGTGCTCCCAGCTCAGGTACCAACAGGAAGCAGGGGGTTGTAAGAACACCTGGGGTGGGGAACCATGGCAGAGGATGATGATATTAAACACCCTCTTTTATAAACAAAACTCTTTCAGTCTAGACCTAATTATACCATTGCAATATTGTGAGCAGTTTTGTTTAGGGTGATGAAAAAGTTTGGAATAGACTGTGGTTATGATTATACAACATCATGAATGTAATTAACCGCACTGAATTGTACACTTAAAATGGTGAATGTGGCAAATTTCTTTAGATTTACTTTAACACAATTTTAAAATATTAATAATGTAATATACCAAAAACCATTGAATTGTACACTTTAAATGGGTGAATTGTATCATATGTGACTTATATCTCAAAAAAAAGCAGTTAAAAAATTATTGTAAGTGTTTAGGGATCTTCACTTTTTTTGGTTGTTGTTTTGTTTTTTGTTTTTGTTTTTTTTGCAGTACGCGGGCCTCTCACTGTTGTGGCCTCTCCCGTTGTGGAGCGCAGGCTCCGGACGCGCAGGCTCAGCAGCCATGGCTCACGGGCCCAGCCGCTCCGCGGCATGTGGGATCTTCCCGGACCGGGGCACGAACCCGTGTCCCCTGCATCGGCAGGCGGACTCTCAACCACTGCGCCACCAGGGTAGCCCAAGATCTTCACTTTCAAACATTTGGCACTTGGTGCTGAACACTGCAACCTTTTGGGAACTGAGAAATTGTTCCTCCTGTCTAATGGATAACCAGTCATTTCCCTTTCACAGCACGTTAGAGGCATATATCTGGGACAATAGTAACACAAACATCCCAAGATTTGGAATACATCAGAGGTTTATCATTGAAAAGAAATAAAATATAACGAATCACAAGAATCTACCAGAGATGGACAGCTCACCTAGAAATTGGCAGCACTGCCAGAGGGAAGTTGAGAATATTCAAGTGAAAATGAAAACCACACTTGGCAGTAATTGGCTGCTTTTTTTTTTTTTTTAATTAAATCTATGAGGTTTAAAGGAGAAGCTGCTGACTCCAGGCCCACAAAATGTAACACAGCACACTTGAAAGCTCCCAGGACTGGATCAACCACAGCTGGAAGGGTCTGAGCTGTGGCGGGAGCCCAGGCCTGCCAAACATCGCAGCTGCTGAGTAGTTTCTTCATTTCCAGACCCATCCCTGTATCTGCCCTGGACATTCCTAAGTCTGTGCCATCACTCATGCTGTTCCCTACACCTGGAATGTCCTTTCCACTTATCTGCAGGCTTCCCAATCGTACTGATCACTCAAGGTTCAGCCAAAACAGCATTCTCTCCTTTCCTAGGGCCCAGCAGGAGGGATGCTGCTGAGAAAAACCAAATTGATTTCAAAGGGATGATTGCAGACACATCTCTCAGATATTTTTGACCAGGCAGGGGGTAGGGAATGGAGACCAGAAGTGTAACATGACTCTCATCGCTGGCAGTGGGGAGACCAGCAAAATTGTATTAAGAGAAAATACTATCCCTACTGCTCCCTACCATTCTACAAGTTTAGACTTCCTAGATCACCTGATGATCTTCTTTCAATATCAAAGAAGGCATTTTTTAAATAATTACTTATGTAACATAGCTAGTGGTTTTAACATCTTAATTCAAAGTAATGGCCTCTCTTTACAAATTATTCTTCTATAATTAAATATTATGGGAAAAACACCTTGTATGCACATTGTTTTCTCTCCTGGTTTGACGTTTAACTTTTGTTGAATTGCTATTAATTGCTACTTTTGGTGGCTTCCAAGGAAATGTTTGCATTACCTAGAACAGCTGCTTCCCAATCTTCTAAAAGTCACACCAATCAAAATAATTTTTTATTTAGGAATACAGAAGCAAAAGGCTGAGTCAACCATATCCCCAATCCCTCAGCACAGGGAGCATATTTATTTATTCATTCATTCATTCATCCATTCATCCATCCATCCCTCTATCCCTTTTTATCTCCATTCCCCACTCCTATTTCCAGTTCCCATAGGCAACCATTTTGACATGTTTAATGTATATTATTTTGTTTTCTGTTTTACTGTAAATGTAGGGTTATTTTGTACTCCTGCATTTTTAATTTATGTAAGTGATGTCAGGATGCAGATCTCATTCTGTTTCTTCCTTCATTTCCTCAGCACAGCTTTGGAGACCCACAGTGTTGCTGTGTGCGCATCTAGTCTGTTACTCAGGACTTCTTGGTGGGCATCTCTTACATTAGCACCCATCCCCAGAGACACACACCTTGATTGCACGGCTCCCTGTCTCTGAACACCTTATCATGGTAAATACTCTCGTACATGCCCCTTGAGAGGGAACTGACGGGTCATAGGGTACCTCGACATTTATCACAGTGACGTACCCTCTACTGCTCTCTAGACTGCCTACGCTCATCTAGAAGCTGCACATAAGGTTTCCTAGAGGCCTACAGAGCCACCCGCACTTGGCATGAAAATGTGAGTATTTGTACAGCACACTGGGGTGAAACAACGACGCTGCTCCGTGGAAGAAAACGGGTCCCTGGACTCTTGCAGCCTCATCCATGCAGCCTCCCTCAGGGCAGAAGCATCAATACTTCTGATATTGATCTATTTGCCTGTAACCCCTTTCAAAGCATTTCTCTGTGGCACAACACAAATGAAGAAATGCCAGAGCAGGAGGCCTTCCCTCCCCATCTCCCACTGTCTTCTTAAAAGTTAAGTCTCAGGAGTCTATGGAATGAGGAACAAGTGTTAAATTTCTCAGGGTGGCACTTACTGTACCCACACCCCCCCGGTGTGAAGGTGTCTACAGGGAGAACCCAGGGTTACCACTAGCAGCCACCATCACTTCCAGCATTCCTGCCCGGTGCCACTGACACTATTGCTTACCATCCTGCCACAGTCCTGGACCAAATATTGCTATTTCCAGTTTAAGGAAGAAGCGAATACTAAGGACAGGACAGTCAGAGCCTCACAGCAGGGGGTGTGAGGGGCAATTGGAATCCAGGCCTGCTTGACTGATAACCCCAGTTTCTTTGTAGGCCCTCCCGGAAAATACTGCAAGAACAAAGGGCAGAAATAAGGCCTGTGGGAGAAATTAACCTTGCTTCCCTGGGGAACCTGGGAGCCATACGTACAGAGCTAGAGACTCCAAGACTGAGCTTTCCCGTGAACACTGCAGATTCCAATGAGAGCATGAGTCACTTTCTTTTGCTTTGTTACCCCAGATTTCTGGGATTTCAGTCTGGCGGTTGAGGTACAAACATGTCAACTTTGTTTGGAAAAATCTGATGATCTAAGAATCATTGAATTTGCTTTGATAGATTTTTTTTTTTCTATTTGGTGTTTTGTTTTCCTTCAGAGGTGTAAATTGGGTGACTAATTGTTTTCACCGTCTGTGGGTTGAGGTTGACAGAGGAAATAAAATAGGTACCTTTTCTATTACTAAATAATGGAAGAAAAAGGAAAAAAACCCAAAGTTAATTTTTTTAGAGAACTATAAAAAAAAAATCCCAGCCAATGTGATGATGAGATAAATAGTTCAAGAAACGATATCTTCATTTATTTACGTGAAATATAGTGTTTGTTGCCGTCTGGAGTGAGGATTTCCAGGACTCCCATGTTTATTAAGTTCTGGAAGAGGGAGAAACATTTTCTTACATGTGTCTCTAGAAATGAAGACAACTTATTAACCAAGCAGGAAGCTATATGTGCATTCTTGGCCTCGTTCACAGTTTCTAACAGCACCAGGAACTAGGGATGGAGAGGGGCTGACACAATCTCGTTCCTAGTAATGAAGTGTTCAAATCTGGGGTCATTGCAGGCATGCTGAGCTGTTCTCTGGATTTCCAGAAAAACATTTTGACAGTCTTTTCACCTCAGGACTTGCATTAGATGTATCATGTCCAATGTATCATATAGCTGTGGGAAACAGACTTAGGACATTTGTGTGAGACAAATAAATAAATAAATAAATAAATGGATCTTTAAACAAGCACAGGCTACCAAACTAGTGACTCCAACAGCTACATTTACATGTACATAATATAGGCATTTTTTTTTTTTTTTTTTTTTTTTTTGCATTACGCGGGCCTCTCACTGTTGTGGCCTCTCCCCTTGCGGAGCGCAGGCTCCGGACGCACAGGCTCAGCGGCCATGGCTCACAGGCCTAGCCGCTCCACGGCACGTGGGAACCTCTCGGACCGGGGCACGAACCCGTGTCCCCTGCATCTGCAGGCGGACTCTCAACCACTGCGCCACCAGGGAAGCCCCTATAGGCATTTTTAATTATGGTTTTCCATCTGTATATTTAAAAAGACTGTAATAGCATAATTTTTTTGTGTTTTTTAAAATAAATTTTTATTTATTTATTTTTGCCTACGTTGGGTCTTCATTGCCGCACCCAGGCTTTCTCCAGTTGCAGCGAGCAGGGACTACTCCTTGCGGTGAGTGGGCTTCTCATTGCGGTGGCTTCTCTTGTTGCGGAGCATGGGTTCTAGGTGCGTGGGCTTCAGTAGTTGTGGCACGTGGGCTCAGTAGTTGTGGTTCGCGGGCTCTAGAGAGCAGGCTCAGTAGTTGTGGCGCACGGGCTTAGTTGGTCCGCGACATGTGGGATCTTCCCGGACCAGGGCCCGAACCTGTATCCCCTGAATTGGCAGGCAAATTCTTAACCTCTGCACCACCAGGGAAGCCCATAGCATAAGTTTTGGGTGTGACGAAGGACAGTGATGTTAAAATATATGTACATGTGTCTATATGTATATACACATATTCAAGAATAGAAGCCAATTAACATCTGTGGCATAGAACAATAATGATACATTTTAGACCTTTAAAAATTTTTTTAATTCTATTTTAAAAGCTAATTAGGGACTTCCCTGGTGGTCCAGTGGTTAAGAATCCGCCTTCCAATGCAGAGGACGCAGGCTCCATCCCTGGTCGGGGAAGATCCCACATGCCACGGGGCAACTAAGCTCACGCACCACAACTACTAAGCCCACGCACTCTAGAACCCCTGCACCACAACTAGAGAGAAGCCCACGCCACAGCTAGAGAAGCCCACGTGCCGCAATGAAGAGCCCACGCGGCGCAGTGAAAGATCCCACATCCCACAACGAAGATCCCATGTGCCACAACTAAGACCCAAAGCAGCCAAATAATAATACAATTTTTTTAAAGCTAATTAAATAAGAGATCTGTCTTTGATTGTATGTTTATAGTAATAACTGCAAGTTGTTTGCCTCTCACATATCTTCCACTGCATATCAAGATGCCAGACTCATCCTCTATTTTCCATTGGTCACGCCTCTGACTCACATCACTGAACTAAGCCTCAATTTTGTAAAGTCATGAAAATAGAGTATTAGGAGAGAACAGATCATTTAATGTGTTCATCCCTCTGCTATGGAAAATAAACAAAGCTTGCCTTTAATTGTAATACATGGTTATTGTATTAAACTCCATGTGTGGGGGGCAGTGGACTGCTCCCCACCCCTCCCTACCCCCCCGTCCCTGCCTCCCTCACTGCCATTCTACTTAAGAACTTCCCACTTGGGCTTCCCTCGTGGCACAGGGGTTAAGAATTCTCCTGCCAATGCAGGGGACATGGGTTCGAGCCCTGGTCTGGGAAGATCCCACATGCCACGGAACAACTAAGCCCATGCACCACAATTACTGAGCCTGCTCTCTAGAGCCCGTGAGCCACAACTACTGAAGCCCACACACCACAACTACTGAAGCCCACGCGCCACAACTACTGAAGCCTGCATGCCTAGAGCCTGTGCTCTGCAACAAGAGAAACCACCACAAAGAGAAACCCACGCACGGCAACGAAGAGTAGCCCCCGCTTGCTGCATGCAACTAGAGAAAGCCCACGCAAAGCAATGAAGACCCAACGCAGCCAAAATAAATAAATAAATAAAATAAACAATTAAAAAAAAAAAAAGAACTTCCCACTGTCCCCAGATGAGTGGGTTATCCTAAGTCTTGTTTCTGCTGTGTGGTTCTGTCCTACGAGAATAGTTGACCAGTCCAGAGCAGAACCCTGAGCAAAGAGGGACAATCAGCTTCTCTTCTCCAGGAAGTACATTTGGACCAAGGAGTGTTTGAAGCAGCAAGCCCTCTAAGGAGAAAGTCTCTGACTGTGTCTGGGTTCACCAAGGTCCCCAGAGATGCCCTGCTTATGCTGCTACCCACTCTTCCCTGCATTCAAGGCCATACTCGAGTATTCTCCCACAAGGGCCTCCACCCTTCAGGATTTTTTTGCTTAAGTTCTCTTTGTTTTTGCTCACTTGTAAACAGAGGAAATTCAATTTAACACAACACAACACACATACGTAATATGACATTATTTCAGTGCTAACCTGGAATTTATGGTTTATGGTAGAATGAAGATCATAGACTCATCTTCCATCTGACACTGACACTACCTGACACTGTCCTTTCTGAAGAACCCCAAATTATTTGAAGTAGGTTAAAGCAGTATGAGAGAAAATGATTTAAGGAATTTGTGGGGAAATGTGGGGCTTATTAACTTGAACACTGACTTTAAAAAAATAAAAAAGTCTGTTAGACTTCCTTTCAGAATCCCAGCATCACACAGAAGACTATTTGTGAACTATCACTAAAAGCCATTCAATTGCCTATAACCAAAGGAGGGTCTTCGTTTTGGCTTAAGCAGCAGATATAAATGTCCTTGCTCGCCTACTCAGGATTTAAAAGTCTTAAGTCATTATATGGCAGTGATGTTTCAAAAAATTTTTTTAAAGCAGGAAATAGAGCAGAACTCTTACCAACACATGCAGACTACAGGAGCAGCTACAAAATACATAGTATCCTGTTCTGCCACATTCACTGGGCTGGATTATATTGTTTCATAGGCCCAGTTAACTCTGGGGGAATTAATAGGTGCATATTGTTTAGTGTGGGTGTGGGCAGTGTAATTAAACCCAGAGTCTTCAATTCTTCTCAAGGTCAGATGAAAGAACCATTTTGGTTTTGTCTAACATTCAGGGTGTGTTTCCAGTTAAACAAAAATCAGAGCAAGCAGCTCTGGGTTCTTCTTCAGGATCTCTCTCATGAAAACTAATTGCATGGTTCTGCTCCTCCCAGGCCCACCCCTTTCTTCTGGAAGCAGCACTATCTTTCTGTACCTGAAAAATCTCCATTGAGGGCACAAGTAGGCATCATAAAATGTATCTGATCTCCTTTTTTGCCCAAAAATAAATAGCCTAAAACTGGGGGCAGTGTTTTTTTGTGTGTGTGGTACGTGGGCCTCTCACTGTTGTGGCCTCTCCCGTTGCGGAGCACAGGCTCCGGACGCGCAGGCTCAGCTTCCATGGCTCACGGGCCCAGCCGCTCCGCGGTATGTGGGATCTTCCCGGACCGGGGCACGAACCCGCGCCCCTTGCATCGGCAGGCGGACTCTCAACTACCGCGCCCCCAGGGAAGCCCTGGGGGCAGTGTTGGGTAAGATTAGACATGGTGATTTGAGTTAGAGTTTTAATCTGTCCCTAACTAGAACATCCTTTTATTGACCCTGACCCCCTCCCACCAGTTCATTAAGGTTCTTTATCACTCAAGTAATTGTTTATAAGAGAAGATATTAAAAGAATTCTTAGGCCTACATTTTTGTGAAGATGTCTTATAAGACCACACCTTCCCTGGTCTAAATGAGAAATTCAAACATGTCCTAGGGGTCCCCTGGTTAAGTTCAGGAGTGAACTTATTGTCAGCCCAAACTGCCAATTCTCATCATGCTGTGAATGAGTCCTTGAGTGCCATTCAATTCATCTTTGCATCCCTGGCATCTGCCATCATGTGGGCTATTAGGAAGGAAGCTCAATAAATATTTGTCAGATGAACATATCTTATTTATCTTTCCTATTAGAATTTAGTTCTCAAAGGGAGTAAGAACCATGTGGACCTATACTTTAGATTCCATGAAATACAGACAAATTTCATGCCCAGGGAAAGAACTTAAGACATATCACAACACATATTCATCAAATTAAAGAAAAACTAGGACTTCCCTGGTGGCGCAGTGGTTAAGAATCCACCTGCCAATGCAGGGGACATGGGTTCGATCCCTGGTCTGGGAAGATCCCACATGCTCAGAGCAACTAAGCCCGTGCATCACAACTACTGAGCCTGTGCTCTAGAGCCCACGAGCCACAACTACTGAGCCTGTGTGCCGCAACTACTGAAGCCCGCACGCCTAGAGCCCGTGCTCTGCAATGAGAGAAGTCACTGCAATGAGAAGCCCGCACACTGCAATGAAGAATAGCCCCCACTCGCCACAACGAGAGAAAGCCCGCATGCAGCAACAAAGACCCAACGCAGCCAAAATTAAATTAAAATTTAAAAAAAAAGAAAAAGTAGTAAGTTTGGCAAATACAAAGAGATTTCAAAAATAGAGTCTTCAGTCAAACTGCAGCAGCTGAACCAAGGTATATAAAAAGACCACTCAAAAACTCAGAGCTCTGCACTTGGAACGAGATGAATAGTCCCCAAAGAAGGGGTGGTGGGGCTGGAGATTGCGAGGAAAGCCTCAGGTGAGAGGTGGAACCCACTGGAACTGCAGTGACTGGATGAGAGTCAGACCACTCCCACCTCCACAGAGCTTCCTAAATAGTCACCACCCCACTCTCGTCTGTTGGATGAGTCAAACCAAAACTGTCATCAAAGCTGCTAAGATTTTTCCCTCCGTTCTTTTTGCACCTAAGGCATAACAGGGAGAATAAAAAGACAAAAAAACCCAACAACAACACACCCAAACCCTTCATAATAAAACAGTGCTGCTCGAAGGAGTGACATTTATTGTCTTTGGCAAGTGTCTACTGAAGGGTTTAACTCAGCGTCTCTCCCGCCCTGTAGTTTGTGTGAGAGGAGTGGGGGAGCAGGAGTACTGACTTCCTTCCTTCTCTACACAAGCTTTCACTCATCTGCCTCTGAAAATAACTCTATCTGAAGTTTAAGTGGGACCAGGTCTAATGGGATCTCACATGTGATTTTTTTTTTTTTTTTTTTTTTGCGGTACGAGGGCCTCTCACTGTTGTGGCCCCTCCCGTTGCGGAGCACAGGCTCCGGACGCGCAGGCTCAGCAGCCATGGCTCACGGGCCCAGCCGCTCCACAGCATGTGGGATCCTCCGGGACCGGGGCACGAACCCGTGTCCCTGTGTCGGCAGGCGGACCCTCAACCACTGCACCACCAGGGAAGCCCACATGTGATATTTTTTAAGTAAGAAAACAAGAAACAAAAACCTAATACAGCAAATGCCACTGAACTGTACACTTTAAAATAGTTAATAATCAAGTTTATGTTATGTGAATTTTACCCCAATTAAAAAAAAAAAAAGGTGTGTTGGGGGGTACTTCCCTGGCTCTCCAGTGGTTAAGATTCTGCACTTCCACTGCAGGGGGCACGGGTTCGATCCCTGGTCGGGGAAATAAGATCCCACACGTGGGGCAGTGTGGCCAAAAAATTTTTAAAAAGAGTGGAGCAACCTTAATTTGCTGTTAAAGTCTTTCCAGGGCCATGAAATATGTCCATCCTACTTTGTGTCTGTAAAGGGCTGGACAAGACCAAAAGGAATTTAGCACTGTAAGGAAGTCCTGGACTCGGAATCTTGAGTTTATAGTGCCAGCTGTGCTTCATCTTGGGGATCCTTTAACCTCTCTACGCCTTTGTAAAAAAAATAAAGCTCCAGGATTGGAATATCTGGTCACCTAGGTCTTTACAAGAAGTAAATTGTGTGATTTAAAAGCAAGAGGCATTTACATCTTTATTGTTATCTTTCAAAAGAGCTGCTTTCACATTTCACCATTCAGTAAGTCTAGAGGCCCAGTGACATGACACAAGCACTGAAAGCCAAGCAAATCACTTTTCCTGGGTCTCTCCCTACCTAAACACCCATTCATTGAAAAAAGCAACAAATTAACACATTCCAAGACACAAAAATAAATAAAACCCAATCCTGCCCCCAGGAAGTGAGCAGTCTACTGACCGTTATGCAACCATGTACAGAAGGACAAATGACAGCACAGGCCAGGCAGCGTGGAGAAGCAGAACGCCTTGAAAGCTAAGGAAGGTGGTGGACCCTGAGGGCGCAGCCGCGGGGGAAGGGCCGGCGGGACTGAGACCTAGGGGTGCAGGCTGGGCGGGGCAGAGAAGCAGGTGAGCTGCGGGAGCGGCCCCCTATGCACCCTTACGCTTCCCACCTGGCCCAAGAGGAGCTTGGGCTTGGCGGTTGAGACACGTAGGTCCCTACAATATGCTTCTTAATTACTAAGAGAAAAATTAGTTACCTTACAGTGGAGAAAACTGGCAAACAGCTTCTTATCCAGGGATAAAAGTTAAAATCATTAGATAGAGAACAAATTGACTTCATGTGCTTCCTGATATAGTACACTGAGAAATCTGTGGAATTTCTGCCCAAAGTACCTAGTCTGATTTTTTTTTTGAATTTTTAAAAATTTATTTCATTTTTACTTATTTTATTTTTGGCTGCGTTGGGTCTTCGCTGCTGTGCGCGGGCTGTCTTTAGTTGCCGCGAGCAGGGGCTACTCTTCGTTGCAGTGCACGGGCTTCTCATTGTGGTGGCTTCTCTTGGGAGCACGGGCTCTAGGCGCCTGGGCTTCAGTAGTTGTGGCACACGTGCTCAGTAGTTGTGGCTCACAGGCTGTAGGGCGCAGGATCAGTAGTTGTGGCGCACAGGCTTAGTTGCTCCACGGCATGTGGGATCTTCCCGGACCAGGGATTGAACCCGCGTCCCCTCCATTGGCAGGCGGATTCTTAACCACTGTGCCACCAGGGAAGCCCCCAGTCTGATTTTAATCTTAAGGAAACACTAGGCAAACCCAAACTGAAGGACAAAGTAAATGACTAAGGGCCCTTCAAAAATATTATCATGGGGCTTCCCTGTTGACTCAGTGATTAAGAATGGCCTGCCAATGCAGGGGACATGAGTTTGAGCCCTGGTCTGGTAAGATTCCACATACCACAGAGCAACTAAGCCTGTGTGCCACAACTACTGAGCCTGCACTCTAGAGCCCGCGAGCCACAGTTACTGAGCCCACGTGCTACAACTACTGAAGCCCGTGCGCCTAGAGCCCGTGCTCTGCAACAAGAGAAGCCACTGCGATGAGAAGCCCGCGCTCTGCAACGAAGAGTAGCCCCCGCTCGCCACAGCTAGAGAAAGCCCACGTGCAGCAACGAAGACCCAGGGCAGCCAAAAATAAATATATAAAATAAATAAATTTTTAAAATATATATTATCATGAAAGGAAAAAAAAAAGAGGAACTGTTCCTGATTAAAGAAGCCTAAATAGACAAAACAACTGAAAGCAATACATGATCTAGGATTTTCTCTTGCTATAAAAGCCATTATTCTGACAACTGGAAAAATCTGAATAAGATCTGTAGATCAGTTTTTTGTTTGTTTGTTTCTGTTTTTTTTGCCTACACGGGCCTCTCACTGTTGTGGCCTCTCCCGTTGCAGAGCACAGGCTCCGGACGCGCAGGCTCAGCGGCCATGGCTCACAGGCCCAGCCGCTCCATGGCATGAACCCGTGTCCCCTGCATCAGCAGGTGGACTCTCAACCACTGTGCCACCAGGGAAGCCCTGCAGATCAGTCTTATTCACATGTATCAACTACCTTTTGGAATCTCTTTTAGCTCTTCTTAACACAATAAAAGGTATTTTAAAGAAATCTATGTTTAATTTGTAATTTTTGTGTTAAGTAGTGTGATTTTTTTTATCTTACTTTTTAAAAGGTAAGGTCTGAGTTATTCACTCACAAAGAGCCTGACAGTGTTCATCAGAAACAGCTAAGAGCAAAGGCAGAGAATCCAAAAGAGCTGGGCAGGGCTGATCTGTTGAAACTTCTGGTCCTGCTGGTCTCAGGGTCAGGTTGGGGATGAGAACTTTTCACCCCCAGCTACAGTGTATGGATCCAGTCCCTCCAAGAGAGCACCATCCGGGGAGGTGTGTCTAAAATGAATTATCAGAGCGAGCAAGTGGCCCAAGACAGGAACCGGGAGAGGTGCAGAGCCAGGGAAGTCAGAAGCCAGAGAAGGTAAGGATAAGGAACGCGTCCAATACAGCAGAGGAATGAGAAACTTCTGGAGCAATTTCAGAGGCTTTAGTAATTGCCTAAAGCAGAGCTTTACATTCTACTAATAGAATGTTGCTTGGTCAGGCTGAATGCTTTGGAATGTTCCAGAATAGAACACATAGGAAGAATAAGAAAGTTTAAAAGAGGTTTTGAGGTCAATGTCACAAAACATAGGGTAGAATGGAGCAGAGGCAAGTGGCTCTGACAAACCAAAAAAGAATTAGATTCAATTATTTGAGAGAGCTGATTGAGTCAGTAACTTCTAATAAGTTTGGAAAAATAGTGTTTATATAAGTTTAAAGCTCTTGAACTCAGCTTGACAGCTAGTATACATAATTAAAGAGGGGCGTCTATTGGATATTTGTATTTGAAGTAAAATTTTTTTCTTAAAAATCTTTTAACATTGTCATCATCCTTGGTATTATGTGACAAAGTTTTAAGGAGGAACTGACTTCTATTTTGTAATAGTACATATCTATGTAAAATACTCTGTAAGAAGAGGTGTTGTCTTTGTTTTCTTAGTTTATGTTCCCAAAGCTTTCCATTCCCAAAAGGGAGTGCCTGCGACATGGTTCAGAAGACACCCATGATCATTTGGTAAATGTATAGAGAAGGCCTACAGCATTTTTAGGGCATGCCAAAACCTCCCCAGTATGTGTCAGACACTTTATTTTGGCAAATTAGAGCTTGTATATTTCCATGATAAATAATGTGATTCTGTTTGTTTCTCAACTACTTAAAGAAAGGTGAAATTGTCTACTCCCCAAAATCAAACAATATCCAATCTGCAGAAACAGATCTACAGGATTATTTTTTTATTATCTTAACAAAAGATAAATGTCATCAGAGAGCTGTATCAATTTGGTTGTGTTGAGGTGGGATTTACAGAAAATCCCTCAAACATAGCCACTTGTATAATCTGCTTGAGTCAAGAATTTGGACTTCCCCAGTGACACAATGGTTAAGAATCTGCCTGCTAACGCAGGGGACACGGGTTTGAGCCCTGGTCCGGGAAGATCCTACATGCCGCGGAGCAAATAAGTCCGTGCACCACAACTACTGAGCCTGTGTTCTAGAGCCCGTGAGCCACAACTACTGAAGCCCACGCACCTAGAGCCCGTGCTCTGCAATAAAGAGAAGCCACCGCAATGAGAAGCACACACACCACATCAAAGAGTAGCCCCCGCTCACTGCAACTAGAGGAAGCCCGCGCACAGCAACAAAAACCCAACGCAGCCATAAATAAATAAATACATTTATTAAAAAATAGAAATTGGACCGACTCTGCAAATATTGAGGGTCTACTATATGGATCATTACAGTTATGATATCCAATGAAAACTCTAGAAGAATATTGGCTAGATTTCACGTTTTAAATATTTGGAATCTTTCAGTTAATTAAATCCATTTAGAATCAAAACCTTAGGATATTTAAAGGAATAACCCAAAGGAAACATCAAAAGCAGACTAAAGTGTTGATTTAGTGGCAGTATCAATTCATCAAAATTTTTAAAAAACAGATTGATTCAAAACATGAGACATATTCTTTTCTTTTCTATGAATGTCCAGAATGCCCAGAAAGGGTTAGCAAATTACAGCTGGGATATATAAAAGTTTCAGTTACAGATTTTTTCAAAGGGCTCATATTTTAAAGCATCTACTTTTTAGATTCAGGTAGCCAAAGGATACTCATATTTGGAGGTTAAATAAATTTGCTTTTAGGAAAAAAACAAATGAATTTGCCAGAAGACCTAATTGTAAACAAGGCCAATTTTCAAAAATGCCAGAAACCCAAAGAAAACCACAACTGTGAAGGGAATCTTTCTAGTACTCCAATGGGAATGAATAGGTCTCCCTGAGCTTCCTTTTCACTGGAATGTATATCCCATTAGGAATGATGTCTCAGCGGAGTAAATGCTTAGCACCACTCAGGCTGGAATCTCACCAGCCATAAACATTTCAAAAATACACATCTAAGCCAGCCTCGGCTAGAAGCCAAGACAATACAGTAATCCACTTGGACAGCTGCGAGGGTGAAGTTGGGTCAGAGATAAGCAGCGCCAGCTGAATGTTTATAGTTCACCTTCCACCTGACAAGCCCAGATGCTGGGCTGTGAAGCGCAGGTGTCCTGGTTGTTCCTGTCTAAAGCTTCAAGACACCATGATCCAATCTCTGTTACTGTAACTACACTCACCCCTGATACTTAACATTTGCCGAAGTGAATATATTTCCTAAATTCATGCATGGATACTAAATTTAGCTGCAGTGTTTTTCATTTTTAATTGTTAAGTTTCTAATGGGTTCTATTTCATGTATTCAATAAATATTTATTGAGTGCTTCCTATGTGTTAGGGTTTCTTTTTGGTTAAGCCAAACAGAGGAAAGAGAGCTGCCAGGGTTTGCCCTGTTCAGTTTTCTTCCAAGTGAACAAACTCCCAAAGGAGTCCATGGTTTAGACTTGATGTTTTCTGTAGCAGCTGCCAGCTGCAGGGAAATAAAGTGTCATAGCTCACTGGTGACAGATGGAAGTAATGGCTTGGGTTCAAAAAAAATTGCAAGTTTATGGACCAACAATATACAAAAAGCAAGTTACCTTAGTTACACAATGCTTAAGGTATGAAGTAGCATAAAAGCATAATTTAAATAAGCCCTTTGGTGTTGCCAAAATGCTAGTAGATTTGAAAATTAAAATATTGTGATTATGAAATACGTTAACACCCTCCATACACTCCCTGCCTCTAGTGTACTAAGCAGAATGCTTTCCTTTGCAAGTGACAGAAACCCAATGTACAATTGTCTGAGCATAAGAGAGTTTACTGGTAATTTCTGGTATTACCAGTAAATAAAAAAACTTACTGGTAAGTTTACTGTAACTGGTAATTTCGGGTTATGGCTGGTTTCAGGATGACAGATCCAAGGTCTTGGATGAACTTGTCAGGTCTCTCAACTATGCTTTTTCACTGTTCTCGACCTATTCTCTTCTGTGCAGGTGGGCTTTTTCCCACATGGCAGGCAAATTATCAGACAAAGTCCCCCAGTTAACATCTGCCCCCACCTCCACAATGCGAAAAGCAAAGCACTTTCCCCTCCAACTCTAAATGTAAAATCCCAGAGGGATTTTCATTGGCCTGACTTGGGTTGCATGCCTTTGCCTACTAAAGCCAGGTAAGCAGGATATCAGGAATGTTCTGTGCCCACTGTGGAACAGGGTCCTGGTTTTAGCAGCCCCACCAAAATCACACGATTGCATTGCTGTGGGAGAGAATGAGTTCCACAAATGAAGAGCTTTTTACATAGACAAAACCAAAAGACATTCCTGAAGATTCCAAATTCAGATCTGCCCTTACCTTTTGGTTCAGCCATGTTCCATTGAACGTTTGACTGATATGGTTATATTTCTGGCTCATTGGTTCTTAAACTTTAACATGTATCAGAAACATCTGGAGAGCTTGTTAAAACACAGATTTCTGGGGACCACCCAGTGTTTCTGATTCAGCAGGTCTCTTTCTAAGTGATGTTGATGCTGCTGGTCTGAAGACCACACTGTGAGACCCCCTGTTTTGGAATTTATTTTTAAAATTTTAAAAGAGCTCCTTATCCAAGTAAATACCATTCCTGGATATATCTTGCAGGTAAAATCTTTCTAATTTTCAATGAACATGTCATCCTGATGTTGATTAACATTGTGGCCTTGGGCAAGTTACTAAATCACTCTCCCAGTTTTTCTTTGTGTAAAATGGAAATAACGGTACTTACTTCATATGTTTGTTGCAGAGATTAAATTAATTAATACATGTAACACACTTAGAAGTACATGGTATGTAATATGTAAGTGTTTGCAAGTATTTAAACTGTTCCAGAGGATAGAGAGGGAAATCATGCAAAGTGTTTTATAATGGAATCAAAATATGAATATCAAATCCTGAAAAGGTTTATGCACACCAACCTCACCTATGAATTAACCATGAAATCCTATGAAATATTAGCAAACAGAATCCAGCTGTACATTAAAAGAATACAATATCACAACTAAGTGGGTTTTATTCCAAAATTGGAAAGATAGTTCAGTGAAATCTATTAATATATTTACTATAGTAATAGGTCTGGAGCAAAAAAATCATATGGTCATTTCAAATGCTGGAAAGGTAATCAGTATTGAGTCCTGGTGAAATTTTTTAGTAAAGTCAGAATAGATGAGTGGTAGACACTTGTCATTTATATTTTTAGCTAACCAGCATCAGCTTCCTATTCTGGGGTATGGAGTTTGTGTGAATCTTAGTGGGACATGGGGTCCCAGTAGAAAAGCCAGACACTTGCTTTTCCTGACCCTGGGAGACACAGGGCAAGCACCAACCCAAACCTGGTCAACCAGAGACCCTCACCTGCTACTCTGAGTCAGAAGTGGGTAATGCAAAGAAGTCCAGGTGAATAGACTGTCTGATGGCAACAGAAGGGCAGTGTTCAGGGTCTGTAGGGGTGGCAGGAGGCAGTCTCAACCTGACTACTGTTGGGGCCTAATTTTGTCTGCAATCTGGCTTCCCAGCATTTTTTTTTCTTTTAGAACAGATATAATTTTACTTTACATTTAAAAGATCAGTAGTATTTTTTCTTTTGAAGGCGGGAAAAAAGCATTCTTTGTAGAGGGAACAGAATGCATTGGGTTTGTTCTGATAACCCAAGACATAAAACTAGTAACGATGGGTAAATGCTATAGGAAGTCAAAGAAAATTGGCAAGACCATTACTGGCTTTTAGACTAATTGATCTCCACTTGATAGGAATGTTGCAGTGAAGAGTCAAATAGCAGATGGATACTTGGACCAGATGAATTCATATTTGCAAACTGGAGATTTATTACTGGATGTTTCTCAGTCCAGAAATAAGCAAAACCCCAAATTTCAAAAGAACCCCCAATTTTATAATTCCTAATCTTTCTTGTTCTTATGAACCGAGTTTAGAACTTCAGCTTTCCCAGAGATTCCATGGGCTATCAAATAGGCTTCCAAAATTTTCTTCCCATAAGTTACCCAGATTCTGTTTGGGATTTTGAAACCAAGAATTTTGACTAGTCCAAGATGAATATCTTCTTGACCTGACTTAAAGAGTGTGTATCTCGGGCTTCCCTGGTGGCGCAGTGGTTGAGAGTCTGCCTGCCGATGCAGGGGACACGGGTTCGTGCTCCGGTCCGGGAAGATCCCACATGCCGCGGAGCAGCTAGGCCCATGAGCCATGGCCGCTGAGCCTGCACGTCTGGAGCCTCTGCGCCGCAGCAGGAGAGGCCACAACGGTGAGAGGCCCGCATACTGCAAAAAAAAAAAAAAAAAAAAAAAAAAGTGTATATCTCAAACCAAAAGTAAACATTATATTTAATGGTAAAACACCAGAAAACAATCCCATTAAGGCCAGCAATATGGCAAGGTGATCTCTGTGCTCATCTACCACAGGAGTCTCTAGATTGTTTTAGGGAGAAGGTGTCAGGGAACAGCTTTTATCTCACAAAAGTCTTGTGAACAGGACACGGGCAAGGCAAGCTGAGTGGCCAGTAGAAGGCCTGAATCAAGTCTAGGAGAGAGCACCACATACCAGGTCACAGGAGCTGCAGCAGGAGAACTTGATAATATATCTTATATCTTAAAAGGCTTAACAAATGTTCTTACCCTTGTCTCAGCAGTTTACTTCTGGGGATTTGGCCTAAGAAAATAAGCAGGGCTGAAAACAAAGACTTGTGTGTGTAAAGGGAAGAAATTAGACAAGAGAGAATAGACAATAGACCTGGCCCCAATAGACAACAAGTAGTCTGTCTTTTAAGTAGGAAACTACTTTCTCTTTCTTCTCCTTTTGCTCCCACTCCTCTTTTCTCCATCTTCCTCCTCCTTTTCCTCCTCTTTCTCATCCTCCTCTCCCCAGCTTGGAGAAAGAGGAAGAGCCAGTCCAGCCCCAGCTCTGGGCCCCACATGGCCCATCTACTTTCTCTCCCTCCTCCCAGCTCTATTCTGGCCACAGGGGGTTGTGTGCACCTGTGGGAACATGTCATCCTCATGTCCAAGCTCTATCCACATGCTTGCCCACCCCTCCGAGCTAAGAGCAAGCACACCAGTGGTGTGGCCCGTTCTTGGGAGAATGGACCGAAGATGGGGCCCAGTCAGTCAGGTCGCAAAAATGAGCTTCTTGAGGCAATTTGGCCAGGGAATTCCAGGGTACACAGAGCACACTTGAAGGGGGAATTGGGACAGGGAGGGACCTATCAGGAGAGGTCTGGTTCAACTACTGGATCAAATCCAAAAAGCTTTTCAAAGATGATCCATCTTAAGCTTTGTTTCCCCTGTGAGTTCAGCAGTCTTGTTATGGGTACAAGGATATCTGAGTACAGGTATACTAAAGATAAGTCTAAGGAAGAAGTACAGTCCAAAAGATGTTAGTAAGAAAAAGGAAATAACTAGATAATGTAGAAAATGACTCCCTAAATTACTAATGTAAGTTTTTAGCAGAGAGCCTTCTGTTCAAGTATTCTCAGGTTGTACTGGGAAACTTAGGATTCCCAGCACAGGGAATCTTCTCGAGAAGCATCTGGGATTTTTTTGTTTTGTTTTTAATTAATTAATTAACTTATTTTTGGCTGCACTGGGTCTTTGTTGCTGTGCGTGGGCTTTCTCTAGTTGCGGTGAGCCAGGGCTACTCTTCATTGTGGTGCGCGGGCTTCTCCTTGTGGTGGCTTCTCTTGTTGCGGAGCACGGGCTCTAGGCGCGTGGGCTTCAGGAGTTGTGGCACTTGGGCTCAATAGTTGTGGCTCGCAGGCTTAGTTGCTCTGTGGCATGTGGTATCTTCCCGGACCAGGGCTTGAACCCGTGTCTCCTGCATTGGCAGGCGGATTCTTAACCACTGCACCACCAGGGAAGTCCCGAAGAATCTGTTTTAAAGCTAAAATTTATTGAATTCTAATCTCTTAACCTTGTTTTTATCTGGATCATTTCATTTAATCTTCACAAGTGCCCAGTGAGGTAGATGCTGTTATCATCTCTAATACAAGGATGAGGAGGCAGAGGCTTTGAGGAGTAATGTGACCAGGCAGACCAGCCCCAGAACCCCCAGTCCTAACCACTAAGCGGCAATTTCCCAGTTGGCTAATAAATTCACAATAAACCTAACGAGTCATTTGGGTCAAAGTGGCTCCCATTCTCCTAACTTGGTTTGATAACATGATATGGGAATCCTTTCCCTTTTTAGCAGCACTCTTCATGGGGATGCATCAAGTCTTTCCACATTTCCTGATTAAATCTCTCCTGGCAGCCGAGTGTAACGTAAAGAGAATAAGTCTTGGGGACATATAGACCAGAACTTAGCTGGTGATTTGAGTCTAAAATGCTGTTCAATTGGGAGTTCAGGCTCTATAACTGACCAGGGTGAGTATTACTCATCCTTGCTCTGTTTTTTTTTTTAAAACATCTTTATTGGAGTATAATTGCTTTACAATGTTGTGTTAGTTTCTGCTGTATAACAAAGTGAATCTGTTATATGTATACATATATCCCCATATCCCCTCCCTCTTGCATCTCCCTCCCACCCTCTATATCCCACCTCCTTGCTCTTTAAAACACCTTTCAGAACTGCCAAGAGTGTGAGAAGGGTCTGTGTTAGTGAGCCACAGTTTCAGCCATGTTGCTTTGGACATGATTAGCAATGGCATGTGATGGCAACAGATGTAAGTAGAGAGCTCTTTGATTACCTAGGTTTCAACTGGGATACCACTTCCCTCTGGCTATGGCAATAGCAGCATGGAGGCTCCTTCTACTCTAGAGCAACTGTCTTCAGATGTGGAAGTCTCCAAGGCTCACAAGAGGGGAGTGGAGGGTGGGCATCTGAGTTTTGGCTCCAGCAGTGATACATGAGCAAGGAGGACTGCCCCTTGAAATGAAAAAGCACTGAAACCCTGCGTCAAGTCCGTTTCACCTGCTTTCACTAATCAAGGTCGTTTTAAGACTTGCGTGTCCTCCAAGCAGCACATAGCCTAAAGATGTTTGTCCGAGTTGTTTTCCAGGAATTTGGAGTCAGCTGTGTCTAGTTCCAGCTGAGCTGGGTAAGAGGGGCTAGGACTGCCGGTCCTCCAACTGAGCATGCACAGGTGTCCGCTCAGTGACCTTTTGACATCAGAGGGCCAAAACTCCACCCTCAGAGGGTGCTAAGTGCCTCCATTTTTAACATGCAGAGGCCTGGAGATGAGTTACCCCTGTTCAGAACGATGATTACACACCTTTTCCCAATCACCTTTTCTATACTCCTCTGCTTTTGCCTCAGACCACCCTGCTGCTGTATTTTTTGTCCCATAAGTACCCCAGCCCCTTGGCTTTGGAGAGGCAGATCTGAGACTTGTTTTCCCTTCTCCTTGTTTGGCTGCCTTGTGAATAAACCCTCTATTTGCTTCAAACTTTGGTGTCTCAGCATTTGGCTTGCTGGGCGCCAGGCAAAACAAACTCGTTTTGGTAACAGCACTTTGAGAGTTTCCCAAACATAATGGGGTTGGGGGCATGGGGGCTGAGGGATAGAAATTGAGCTTACAGTTGTACACCTGAAACTAACACAACATTGTAAATCAACTATACTCCAATAAAAATTTTTAAAAAAAGAAATTGACCTTGCTGATAATCTGAGGATATATGCAAGTGGGAAGCATTGCTTGCACCCCCAAATCACCATATGTAACCTCAGTTCCATTTTTTAAAATTAATTAATTTATTTTTTGGCTGCGTTGGGTCTTCGTTGCTGCGTGGGGCTTTCTCTAGTGGCGAGCGGGGGCTACTCTTCATTGTGGTGCACGGGCTTCTCATTGCAAAGGCTTCTCTAGTTGACGAGCACGGGCTCTAGGAGCACGGGCCTCAGTAGTCGTGGCTCGGGCTCTAGAGCACAGGCTCAGTAGTTGTGACGCATGGGCTTAGTTGCTTCACGACATGTGGGATCTTCCCAGACCAGGGATCAAACCCAAGTCCCCTGCATTGGCAGGTGGATTCCTAACCACTGTGCCACCAGGGAAGCCCCTTCAGTTACATTTTGAAGAGAACTGGGCATTTATACTGTTGTACTGAGGTCCTGGAATCTACACTTTGGACTTTGGTGATGACTTTAAGGATTGGCTTAAAAAAAAAAAAAAGATTGGCTTATTAACGACACACCCAGTATTTAAATCTTCTTGCCAGGAGTTGTCCAACCTATTTCAACAGAGCTCAAGACTGGGATTCACTCTTTTCTGAAGCACCTCATTCTACGTTTGGAAACATTAATAAAATAGTATCTTGAAGATTAAGCCTGAATTTGTCTCCGTGTAATGTTCACTCTTTGGTTCTACAACCTGAGGCAGTAAGGGCTAAGTCTAATGCATCCCCCACAAAATACCCGTCAAAAATTTAAAGGCAGTCAGCCTGATACATCACTTTTCAAAGCTAAACACGCTCAGGTTGTTTGTGCAACTGTTCCTTGTGTGGCATGTGGCAGGACCCTTTGTGCTCCTGATTCCTCTGAGAACTTTGCAGTTGTCTCTTTTCCTTATGAGACGTGACATCCAGAACTGAATGTCATGTTTCTGGGGTAGAGAGAGAGCAGCTGTCACCACTGCTTTTCTCTTAATGCAGACCAAGATCATAGTCGCTTTTTTGGTGGAAACCTCAAAATGGGTGTATACTGATATAAATGCTGCCTGCATTCCCTAAATCATTTTCACATGAGCTACTGCTAAACCCTGCTTTTGCTTTGCTTTGCTCAAGGCAGCTGCTGTACTCTTGTGAGACTCAAATGCCCTTAGGGGTAAGTTCTAGCAACAGAGGAAATAGTCCATCCAATATTATTAAATCTGTGTCTCCAGATTCAAAACAATCTAACGTTTTCAGTCACGAGTTGTATCCTTTCACAAAATGCCAGGGAGAATGGCAGTTTCTCTAATGTTTTAGCAATTATTATGCCTTGCTGTGCAAATGTGGAAACAGCATAAGAGTTATAGCCATTTTTTGGTTTTCACATAAAATTTAGGTTCAATTTATTTTTAAAAATATATTTATTTATTTATTCATTTATTATTTATTTTGGCTGCACCAGGTCTTAGTTGCAGCACATGGAATCTTCGTTGCAGCATGCAGGATCTTTAGTTGCGGCATGCATGTGGGATCTAGTTCCCCAACCAGGGATCAAACCCAGGCCCCCTGAATTGGGAGCATGGAGTCTTACCCACTGGACCACCAGGAAAATCCCCAATTTAGATTCAATTTAGAAATATCTTTACTATTTCAGTTCTGAAAACAATAGATTCTTAGGAGAATATAGTAAATATTTGTATTAAGCTTAAAGACTAATATTTGAGATCCTTTCAGGGAAATAGCTACTTTTCTGATTACAAAGTCTAACTCAAAATATAAAATTATAGTTCAGCTTTTAGGTTTTTTTTTTAATTAATTAATTTATTTATTTTTGGCTGCGTTGGGTCTTCGTTGCTGTGCACGGGCTTTCTCTAGTTGCAGAGAGCAGGGGCTACTCTTCATTGTGGTGCACGGGCTTCTCTTTGTGGTGGCTTCTATTGTGGAGCACCAACTCTGGACGTACAGTCTTCAGTGGTTGTGGCACGCGGGCTCAGTAGTTGTGGCTCGTGGGCTCTACAGTGCAGGCTCAGTAGTTGTGGCACACGGGCTTCATTGCTTTGCAGCTTGTAGGATCTTCCCAGACCAGGGCTCAAACCCGTGTCTCCTGCATTGAGAGGCAGATTCTTAGCCACTGCACCACCAGGGAAGCCCCCAGCTTTTAGTCTTTAAGGGATTGAAAAAGATTAAAATTAAAGTAAGAGTCAGCAATGTGTAAGAAACCTTATCGGATTTTTCAAAGCACTAAATTGTTGCCCTTTTAAGTTTAGCTTCGATAAGTGTTTAAAACCTCAGAAATCAATGTTACACGAGCAAAGTGTCAGTGCTGAGATTACGGTGCTCAGAACTGCCAGTGCTTGCATATCTGTCTAGCATAGGAAGTGGAATTTGTCAAGTTCTTACAAGTATGCGAGTTTCTAGGGTTTTTAAAAGCCTATTTGGGTCATTAAAAAAAAAATCTTACTAATAATTCAGCTGAAACTAGTTTATTAGTTCAAAACAAATTACTTCATACTTCATCATTCTTTGGTATTTTAAATCACATTTGGCCTCAAGCTAATCATAACCTTATCCATCATGTAATGCCATAAAGGGAAGATTACAGAATCGGGGGTGCCAACTTTGGTGTTTTTATACTTGAAATATTTCATTTTCCTCAAAGTAGAGAAAGGCAAAGGGTTTCATTTGAAAACTGCTTTTAAAAATACTGAATAATAGAACAAAACTATTGATGTTAAATTAGTCACCCTGCAAGAAGACAACTATTTTACTCACTGACATGCAGATAGACAGGGTACATCCAGGACTGGCCATTCCTCCCCACCTTACCTGGAGACCAGGGTCCTGGGTGGCATCTCTGGAGGTAGAGTTTGCAGAGTTAGCTGGTGGTGTTTGAAATGTGAGCTGAGAAGTAAATGCAGACCCCCTCCATCCTTCCCTGTCCTTAAGTTCTGCCCCCTCCAGATGGCCCAACCCCAGTTAGGGAGGAAATGGGGAGTGTTTCCCCAACACCCCACTCAGTTGGAGAAGGCTCCTCCCTTGTATCTGGTCCAGTCTTGCTCAGATGAGGGCTGTCAATGATGGGCACAGAAAGGCCAGCTGAACGCATGGAGCCCGTGGGGTGGGAGGTGGCAAAGCCTCTGTTGGGAAAGAGGCTGGTCATTGCTCACAGACAAGCAGTGTGTGGCACGCTGACTGCTCTGGGTGTCAGAGAGGGGAAGGAGAGTGACAAGACGAGGATAATTAACACGGCAACACAGCAGAGCAGTGAACCATCCTCACGTGTCTAGAGACTGGATGGCCTCTGGGAGCTGACCGGCCGCTGACACTGGGCCTCCTTGTTCAGGCTGAACACTGATGCCTTTCTCCACCCACCTCTTCCTGTGTGGTCTCTCCCCTCTTTCTCTTCTTTCCGCCAGTGGAATCTTAACTTGGTCAGAAGGTCAGAAGGGGTGCATGGGGAGAGGTGGGTAGGGAACTGTAAATGTGTATCTGGATTTTTCAGTCTTCACCTCAACCAGTGGCTTTATAACTTTAACGTGCCAATAATGGAACCCATGCCCCGAAGCAACAATGACTCACATCTAGCTGATGGGAGAGGCCCTCAAGGTACAGGTGAAGAATTTCAGTGAGAGCCCGTTGGGTGGGAAGGGATGGAGATTACACATTATTTATCCTTTGAAGTTTCCTACAACCAAATGATTTTAGAGAGAATGGCAATGGATAACCTGTAATTCATAATGAACTAAAAATATTTATATGGGTAGCTCCTCTAGGTTCTATACATAAATAAAATGAGGGAAAGCACATAAAAAAGATAAAACACATGCAATTCTTAGGAAAATTAATGTTGGCAAGTGTTATTAATATCTATTTTTTTAATTCCTGTTAGTGAATCTGTGTGTGTGTGTTTTTTGTTTGTTTGTTTGTTTTTGGTGACATTCAACACAGTTGACTGTACATTCTTTTTTTTTTTCTTTTGGCTGTGCTGGGTCTTTGTTGCTGCACCGCGGGTTTTCTCTAGTTTCCGCGATTTAATAGCGGATTTAATTCCACTACTCTTTGTTACCACGCATGGACTTCTCATTGCGGTGGCTTCTCTTGCTGTGGAGCATGGGCTCTAGGCGCACGGTCTTCAGTAATTGTGGCACTTGGGCTACAGTAGTTGTGGCTCGCAGGCTCTAGAGTGCAGGCCCAGTAGTTGTACCACCCGAGCTTAATGGCTCCACAGCATGTGAGATCTTCCCGGACCAGGGCTTGAACCCATGTCCCCTGCATCGGCAGGTAAATTCTTAACCACTGCACCACCAGGGAAGTCCCCATACATTCTTATTTTACAAAAAATTATATGTATACAGTGTAGAGTCAAATATTTTTATAAGGTTTATTATTTTAAAAATCCCAGCTATTCCCCACCCCCAACATGTCATCCCTGTAACATCCCACTTCTGTTTCCCATTTCCCAGAATAATGTTTTTTAACTATTTTTGCTCATTCTTTTTTTTTTTTTTTTTTTTTTTTTTTGCGGTATGTGGGCCTCTCACTGTTGTGGCCTTTCCCGTTGCGGAGCATAGGCTCCGGACGCACAGGCCCAACGGCCATGGCTCACGGGCCCAGCCGCTCCGCGGCATGTGGGATCTTCCCAGACCGGGGCACGAACCCGCATCCCCTGCATCGGCAGGCGGACTCTCAACCACTGCGCCACCAGGGAAGCCCTTTGCTCATTCTTTTGATAGTTAACCTCTGTGTCTGTAAATAATGTGCTTATAATATCACTTCTTGAATTCCCAATTTTAGGCATTATCTATTGATTTCACACCGTGGGGAGATAAGGGATTGACATCACTTCTAGTTCTGTCTCTGTATATCTATCTCTGTATCTCTCTCTCTCTCACAGATACACACACACACACACAATTTCTCATCCCCCTTGTCTCCAGAGTTATACTGTAAGATTGCTTATATAAATAATCAGAATTTCATTATAATGACTATGTAAACACTATTCATAGCTGAGCTAGGTGATATACAATGAATGAATGAATGTTCTCCTTTCCTGTATAGCATTCCTCCCTGCCCCACCTCCATTCCACTACCCTAGCTTTAATCATTACCTTTTTCCCCCATTTCCTTAATTTTCTCTGAATAGTACAATTGACCTTTGAACAATGCAGGCGTTAGGGGGTGCACGCCACCCTTCCCAGTCAAAAATCTACATGTACCTTATAGTCAGCCCTTTGTATCCGCCGTTCCTCCATACCCCTGGTTCCACATCCACAGGCTCTATTTCCACATTTAGACACATGGGGGTTAGAGCTTAAACATGAATTTTGGTGGGGTACAAACATTCGGTCCATAATAGGGAATATAAAGTAGTATCTCTGTGGATTTGATTTGCATTTCCCTAATACTAATGATACTGAGCATCTTTTCATGTGTTTATCTTCTTTGGGGAAATATCTGTTCAAATACTTTGTCCATTCTAAAATTGAGTTTTTGTCTTTTATTATTGCTTTGTAAGAGTCTTTACATAAATCACAGCAAGATCCTTTTTGACCCACCTCCGAGAGAAATGGAAGTAAAAACAAAAATAAACAAATGGGACCTAATGAAACTTCAAAGCTTTTGCACAGCAAAGGAAACCATAAACAAGACCAAAAGACAACCCTCAGAATGGGAGATAATATATTCTGGATACAATTCCTTTATCAGATACATTATTTGCAAAAGCATATATTTTCTTGAGTAACAATTTTAAATTATAAAGGCCACAAAGCCATGAACTTCTCCAAATATCAGATTATCAAAAAAGCAAAGAAAACAAATTACATCATGAAAGAATTTAAAACTTATAAAAAAAACAGAAAAAAGACAAATATGTCAGTCAATTTTTTTTAAATGTGCTTATTTATCTTTTAGCAATATGCAGACTTTCAGAGTAGAGCACAAGGCAAGAACCCAAACTTTATAGTATATAAAAGAAACACACCTAGAACAAAGGGATTCACAAGGTTGAAAATAAGAGGATGAGCAAAAGTAAACTAGGCAAATGCAAATAAAAAGAAAGCAGGGTTTGCGATCTTAATATCAGGCAATAGAAATTCATACCAAAAAACCATAAAATGAGACCAAATAGGGCTACTTATAATATGAACTTAGAAGATTTAAATGATAATGATGATATAACAGTTGTGATATACATGCAATTAAAGCATGGTAGCAATATTCAAAGAGCAGAAATTACAGGAGATAACAAGGGGAAATAGATACACTTACATTTGGAGACTTTCATTTGCATCTCTTGGTCCAAGGCAGATCACAGACATTTTAAAAATGATGTGAGGATATAGACAACATAAGCAACATGATAAGGTAGAGCTGGTCAATATATCACATTTCATTGAATGTAAGATGCAGTCAACTGTAAAACATGTCATTTTTAATAATCAGTTAAACTATGACACATGCCTATGGCCTGCAAAATGCATGAAGTCTCACTGTTCTCTGCTTGTTATGAAATTTATTTCATCTATTTTGAGAGATTTGGCAATTTCTCCTAAATTCAGTTGATTTACTTCGTGTGCAATAGGTATCCTCTTATGCTTGCCTCAGGAACAAAATGCCCCACAGATTCATCTACTCATAGTTATTGTCCTTTATTGTTTTAAGGTTCTGTATAGTCTTTGGTTGTTTTTTGCAAGAAAATGTGGAATTATAGTAATTTTCCCATCAATAATATTTGCTTTACTAATATCAAATTTTCACCTTTCCAAACCTTTCTGTGTACCCAATA
Source organism: Mesoplodon mirus (assembly GCF_964341445.2). Lineage (NCBI taxonomy): Eukaryota > Metazoa > Chordata > Mammalia > Artiodactyla > Ziphiidae > Mesoplodon > Mesoplodon mirus. The sequence goes on from NC_138980.1 coordinate 79,403,235, forward strand.
ACTTTTAGTTTCAATGCCAAAATACACTGTAATCTTTTCAACCACATTTTCAATGGTAATTAAACCCAACATGTATAGATCCAGCAATGTAAACATAACTCAGTTGAAGTGTCAATGATGTAAATAGCGGTGACCAAGTTTATGCCAGTGCCAGCAATAAGAAGTGCATTACAATTGCCATCTGGCCAAAAGTAATTATAAGGTGCCAAAATTGAAAGATGAATCTCAAGCAGGGATTTTAAAATGTAAAAGAAAGAAATTGTGACTAGATTCAACAAAACATGGTATACTGTGTTTCCTTAAGATAGATAATACACTTCGTTTTCAAGTGTCCATTGAAAATTGACCATACATTGGTCCACAAAAAAACCTGAACAAATTTTGAACAGTAATAATACAGGCCACATTCCCTAATCACAATATAGTAAAACTAGACTTATTAACATTATCACAAAATAAAGGCCCTTCTACACAAAAATAGAGAAAACAAATTTTCTCATGTAACTTAGATCAAGAGCCATATACTAAAATACTAGGCAACCAAAAGAAGTAAAGGTGAGAGTGGTGCTCTCAAAGTTAAAGTACACTGTAATTCTTGAATTGTTCAAGGAGAGAACAAAATCATCAATTTTTTACTTTGTCAAATAATATATTTAAATTTTAGGAATTACCAATGAGAAGAATAAATTGCATGTATATTTTCTAAACCAGTAGAAGAGAAAGGCGCAATATAAACCAGTGTCAAGGAACTTACCCCCGTGTTTGCTTCTAGGACTTTTATAGTTTCAAGTCTTATGTTCAAGTCTTTAATCCATTTTGAGTTGATTTCTGTGTATGGTATAAGATAGGGGTACAGTTTCATCTTTTGCACATAGCTGTCCAGTTTTCGCAACACTATTTATTAAAGAGACTATCCTTTCCCCATTGTATATTCTTGGCTCCTTTGTCATAAATTAATTTACCATATATGCATGAGTTTACTTCTAGGCCTTCTTTCTGCTCCACTGATCAATGTGTCTGTTTTTATGCCAGTACCATACTGTTTTGATCTCACTCAGATTGAATTAAGTCCCATGCTAAGGGCCTCATTCTAACTTAATCACCTCTGTAAAGGCTCTGTCTCCAAATACAGTCACATTCTGAGGGGAAATTTTAAGGGGACACAATTCAGCCTATAACATAATTTATAATAAACTATTATGCAATTTTTCACTATTTCAATAAGTGAACCATCGGGCATGGCTACACTCTCACAGTGCTTCTCAAACTTTAGTCATGCATACGATTGCCCTGGAGATCTTGTAAAAAAAAAACACAGATCCTGATTCAGTAGTTCTGGAAGGACCTGAGATTCTGCAATTCCAACAAGCTTCCAGGTGAGGCTGATGCTGCTCGTCCTTGGACTGTACTTTTGAGTAGTGGTGAAGCACTGAAAGACATGAAATAGTCAGATCCTTGCAACTCCTTGTCATCGATAGGACTGCATTTAAGAGAAGGAAGAGGATCAGAAGATATTCCATAAAAGAAAAGCCGAAAATGAAAGAGCAGGGGAACAAATGTGGTCTGTATTTGTAGATGATCAGAGAAGGAAATTTAAGGATCATGTGCCAAGACAACATACAATCTTAGTGGAGAAAATGAGGAGGTAGGTTACTCCCACAAATGGTATTAATATTCACACCCCGGGCTTCCCTGGTGGCTCAGTGGTTGAGAGTCCACCTGCCGATGCAGGGGACACGGGTTCGTGCCCCGGTCCGGGAAGATCCCTCATGCCGCGGAGCGGCTGGGTCCGTGAGCCATGGCCGCTGAGCCTGCGTGTCCGGAGCCTGTGCTCCACAACGGGAGAGGGCACAGCAGTGAGAGGCCCATGTACCGCAAAAAAAAAAAAAAAAAAAAATTCACACCCCACGAAGGCTATCAGACTTTTAAATCTACAGATTTGCTAACCAGTTTTTCATGCCATTACATAATTTCAACACTACTACAAGCGACACCTTGGGATGCCTACCGAGCTTTGAAAATGTCTTTGAAAAGGGAAACTATTCAGTCAGTACTAGTAGCTCCCTTTCCAGTTTAGTTACTGTCAATTCTGTTTAGAATTATAATCATGCATCATGTAGGAAGGAAGATCAGAGTTGGTAAATTATTCAGACTATGTCTTTCATCCGTTCATGTTTCCTTCTTCACACCACCTTCCCCTAAATCACAGGGTATTTTTTGTAACTTCTTGTAAAAGTAACAACAACAATAACAGCAACAAGCTCTTCATTATTAAAATCTACCAAATTACCATTGATTTATATTTGTAGTGGGTTTAGTCTGGTGGAACATTGGACAGTTGCGCAAAACAAGGATAATTCTTTGTTGTGGGAGATACTTCCACACTGCAGGTGGTTTAGCATTCCTGGTCCCCACTGTTTAAATGCTAGTGTTGCATCCTCCAATCATTGTGAGGGATAAAAATAGCCCCACAAATTTCCAAAACACACTTTAGGATAGGGGTTTAGACTTGTTAACCATCACTGTATAGATCATCCACTAGACTGGACTAAACTTTACCTCTTGAAGATTTCATACAATTTCCGGATGTCTGAATTAAAACCAGACATCTAATATACCAAAGCAAAAAATGCTTCATAACTGTCTTGTAATTCAAAAGTTTCATGCAGAAAGATCAGGCCCTAGAAAAACCTGACATATTCACTTGGGATTTACCACTAAAAACCTCAGGGAGTTGGATAGCCAGTGAGCTCTGAAAGTTCTTCCCTTACTAACTGGAAATACCCGAACAACAGCTTCTATTCTTCTTGTAACCTGTTTTACCCAAGTATGGGCCTCCTTCACTCTCTGTTCTAAGCACAACACCTGAAGACGCTTTGTTTAAATCCACCCCGTCTGCAGGATTTTGTAGCATTTTCTGTGGAAAACGGGACTATACTTCGTATCATAATTTTCATGCTTAATTACCTTGTTCTGAATGAGGTAACTTCTGGGGACCATCTGTTCAGAGAATAACTGGATGAACACCTCAGAGTAAATATATGAAAAGGGTAATTAACATGGTAAGCTAAACAACAGTGAGACATACAAGAACATATTTGGTTAATTCGGAAGGTCTCATCAGATGCTTCTTTTACTGAAGCATCTGTGTAAAATTATGTGATGTTCTATCAGGCCCCGTAATTTACAAAATTACAGTCTTGCCAACAAATTGGTAAACTCTGGCTTATCTGTCCATAAGGAAGAATATGATCTTGAGACCAAATTCTAGATAGATTAGTAACATCAATAAATGAACTCTTCCTAGCCTTAGTAAATTATGAAAAATATATTCTGACACTAAGTGCCTAGATTCACAAGATGCTCTTTTAGTATAAACTAAAGCCATGTATTTTTGCAAAGTCTGTCACCATCATTGTTCAATTTACACCAAACATTAAAGCAAATGGGCCACATTTTAATTGTTTGCTACATCTGATTTTCAGATATCTATCTATGTACTGTGATGACAAATTGATGTGATGTATAGAATAGAATCTGGAGGACTAGAGCACAAAATATTGTCAGTAGTTTTCTCTGGAAGCTGGGATTATATGTGATCTTTATTTTGCACTTTATATTTTTCTTTTTCTAAATCTTTTTCAATGAGTATGTTTTACTTTTAAAATTAGAAATGAATAAATAAAAGTTACTTAAAAAATATAATGCATTAGTAGCGGAATGTTGACCAAAGCTGCTTGTTTAAACATGTCTTACTGAATGGAAACAAATACCACCCCATAATAAGAAGTGCAGAAAAAATAATGCATTGGAAAGATTAATACCACAAACTATGCCAAGCATTATCTGGGAAAATAAAAGTTTTAGGTGTTGGACAAATAAAATATATAACAATAAAAGTCATAAATGGAGCCTTAAACAAAAACTTTACTATTAAATATTGTTTAAATTTCCAAAAGACTCTGTGTCATGAGAGCATGTTAAATCTCTGTTTTAAAACCTTTTAAAACTTCAGTTAGAATATTTTTTTAGGTAAGGTCTATAGACTGAATGTTTGTGTCCCCCAGCCCCAATGGATGTGCTAAATGTGGATTAACCAATGTGGAAGGTATTTGGCCGGGTGAGGGGGGGCAGGTTTGGGGAGGTGATTAGGCCTTGAGGGGGGAGCCCTCATGAGTGAGATTAGTGCCTTTATAAAAGAGACCCCAGAGAGCTCCCTACCCCTTTCCCAGTGTGAGGACACAGGGAAAAGACTTCTGACGTGAAATAGGAAGCAGGCTCTCATCAGACACCAAATCTGCAGGTGCCTTGATCTTGGACTTTGCAGGCTGCAGAACTGTGGGAAATAAATTTCTCTTGTTTCTAATTCACCCAATCAATGGAATTCTGTTAGACAAGACTGAACAGACTAAGAAGGCAAGGGTCAAATTTTTCTCTTTAGATCAGATTCTGAGGAACCGTTTCTGTGGTAGTTGTAAACGTTGTGGGTTGTAGTACTGGCCAGTCGCCTGAGGTCGCTGCGTCTCCATGCTTCTGAGTCAGGTGGGTGCACTCTCTCACTTTCACATGTGGGCAAGCTTTCCCAAATACACACACTTTATCTGGCAGCTGTTCTCAAAGTGGGATCCTGGGGCACCTGAGGCTCCCTAAGACCTCCTGGGGAGGATCTAGGAAGTCAAATCTATTTGCATAATAATAAGACGTTCTTTGACTTTTTCCTTCTCATTTTTGCACTAGTGTACCATGGAGTTTTCTGAAGGCTGCGTGTTAGGTGATGTGGCAACAGTGTCAATGCAGAAGTAGCTATGAGACTCCAGCTGCCTTCAATTAAACAAGACATTAACAAGATGTGCAGATTTGGTCCCTATCTCATATTTAAGAAAAATAGTTATTTTTCTTAAAAACATTATGTTAACATATGAGTTTATTATTATTTTATTAATTTTTCATTTTGGTTCCAATGTCTAACATAGTAAATATCAATAGATAAAACCCACATAAACAAAAACTCTTTTGAGGTCCTCAATAATTTTTAAGGGACTTCCCTGGTGGCGCAGTGGTTAAGAATCCACCTGCCAATGCAGGGGACACGGGTTCAATCCCTGGTCTGGGAAGATCCCACATGCCGCGGAGCAACTAAGCCCATGCGCCACAACTACTGAGCCTGCACTCTAGAGCACGCGAGCCACAGCTACTGATCCTGCGAGCCACAACTACTGAAGCCCATGTGCCTAGAGCCTGTGCTCAGCAACAAGAGAAGCCACTGCAATGAGAAGCCTGCACACCGCAATGAAGGGTAGCCCCCGCTCTCTGCAACTAGAGAAAGCCCGCGCGCAGCAACGAAGACCCAACGCAGCCAAAAGTAAAATAAATAAATTTAAAAAAAATTTTTTTTAAATAAATAAATCAGCGGTCCCCAACCTTTTTGGCACCAGGGACCAGTTTCATGGAAGGCAATTTTTCCACGGATGGGGGGTGGGGGGCAGATGGTTCAGGTGGTAATGCCAGTGATGGAGAGGGATGGGGAGTGGCAGATGAAGCTTTACTTGCTGGCCTGCCGCTCACCTCCTGCTGTGTGTGCAGCCCAGTGCCTAACAGGCTGTGGACTGGTACCGGTCCGCGGCCCGGGGGTTGGGGACCCCTGTTCTAAATGACTTTCTTTATGATTGTTAATTAAAAAATAATAATAACCAAAACCAGTAAACAATGTTTTATTGAACACAGCCACGCCTATTTGTTTATAAAGGAAACAAAACTTCAATCAGCTTACGGTTTACTGTTGGATTCATTGTCAGTGTGGGCTATGTGTCACTGACATGGTCATGGCCCAGTGCCCTGGAGTGTTTCTTGGCATTGCCAAACAGCCATTCCCCACTGGACTCACTTGGCCCTATTTCCTACTTCTGATACAAATCATCCCCAATTACTGCCTCAATTGAATGGAGTATTTGAGCTGTTCGAGACAATTTGACTATATCTAGAGCCAAAAGCAAAGAACCCAGTGTCTTTGACTCACCTCCAAATTTTGAAGTCCAATAATAAAAGATAACTCTGTGATTAAAGGGTTTATTATAGGTTAAGTTTAGTGCAATATATAACGCACTAAAGTTCTGTGCTCCCAGTTCTCCCAGGCTATAAAGAGCTGTTGCTGTACATTCTTTGAAGAGATTTATTTTAATACTATACAGAGAAGCAAGGACTACAAGAGCTAGAAAGGACCTTAGAGGTCATATTGTCCTCATTCACATTGCATTTTATTTGCATTTTACAGTTGATGAAACTGAGGCTCAGAGAGGTAAAGTTATATTTTCCAGACTCTATAACAGGCTGGTAGAGGAGCCAGAGCTGGAATCCAGTTCTTCTGACTCAGTGGTTTTAAACTTTACTATGTTTACTATAGGATAATTAAGTGATACTATTTAACAACATAACCTTCAAGTACAATAATTCATAAATTTCAGAAGAAATATACCAGAGAACCTGTATCAGAAGGGGCCTTCAGAAGCATCCAGTCCCACTTCATAGTATGTCAGGAATACCGTTAGAGTTCACAGGTAGAGGATATTAGAGTAATGCAGCTGCTGTAACAAAAGAACCCACAGTCATTTAACAATACACGTGTTCCTGATTGGTGGCAGCTTCCACATGGTGACTCAGGAATCCAGGCTCCTTTTATCTTGTGACCTCCTCTTGCCAGGGTTTTCATGCCCTTTGCATGCAGGAGGAGGAAGGGGAAAGAACAAATGGAGAAAGCTTCTTAATCTTGGTTTTGAGAGAATGCACCTCAATAGTTCTCAGTGAGAACTATTCGTATTTCCCCATCTAGTTGCAAGAGAAGCTGGGAAATGTAGTCATGGCTAGACAGATGTCTCTGTACACTGTGGGAAGAAGAGTCATCTCTGACTTAGGCACCTCCCTTCAGCCAAATGCAAGTCCCTAGGGCAGAGCACAGGTGTGAGCCATTAGCAGCCAATACTGGCACACCAGCCTGTAAAGGGGATTTAGGAAGGCACCAGTTGCATCTGCTACAGTCTACACTTTGTACCACTCAGAGCCACTTGTTTTTCATGGTAATGTCACTCCATCTGGTCGCAGGTCCTCCAACATTCTGGTTGGTGCACTTTCTGGTATTTATAAGAGAAGGGTTACTGGAACAAATTACAACTCTGACTGTTGCAGGTGGTCCTCAGGTTATGATAATATCACCATGAATTGTTTTTCTTTCCCAGCATGAAGGGTGTCTGATATAGCTAGCTGGTTTTCTCAAGAGGTTGGGCTGTCTGGGGGACTCGGCATTGCTCTTCATTACTGGTGGTTGGATATGCAGCAGCAGCAGTAGCTAGATCAGCTTTCTGGAGCGAGAGCCCATGCTGGTGAATTCATGCATAACCCACATCGATGGCTGTTCTGCTCATAAGCCAACTGTGAAAGGGCTGGTGGGGCTGAGGATAGAAGCTGGCTGACGTCTTCTGGGTGACTCTCCCTGTGCCTTGGTTGGCTAGTGCCTCACCTGCAGCCAACACTCCCTGGTGGACATTAACCAGTGCTTCTTGCCCACTCCCACTGATCCACTCACAAGCTCTCTCCAGACTTGCTCTATGATTTTCCAGTCTTGCTCTTTCCCAGCCACTGACTGAGCAGCCAGGCCATTTGCTAGTGCCCATGAATCTGTAAATAACTTTTCTGGGGGCCCGTTTTCTCTCCACACAAAGTAGATAACCAGGAGAACCATCTGAAACTCTACCTACTGAGATAATTTTCCTCCACCACCGTCTTTCAGCACGAGTGGGCTGTAGTGTACTAGTAGTCTAGTTTCAACGTGTATTCATATACCAAGAAGAAGATTTTTCCTCCTCTATCAGCTGGTCCTAGGAAAACTTTAAGAGGCTACAGCTATGAGCTGAAGGAAAAGTGCTTATGTAAGAGTAATGAAAGTAGTAGTTGTTCTGATCTACTTGTTTGCACAGCTTTATTATGCTTTGGGGATCTGCTTGAGCCCAGTTTCAGATATACTGTTTCCAGCTTATGATAGATGCTGCTGGTGTACCCAATCTTATGACTTGGTAGGTCTGACCAAACCCAGCTTGTGGCGAGCAACTCTAGTTTCATAGTCATTTGATGTCTCGTAATCAGATAGTCTCTTCCAGGTCCCAATAGTGTGTCAGAAGCTGTTTTGTGAATGGTGTCTAGTTCTCTCCTACAAGTAACAAGGTCTTGCCCAAGAACTCTAGAGATCTGCCCTGCAATTCTCATATTTGGGCTTCCCAAGTATTTCACACAGCACCTTTATCTACCAGAGATACATCGAGTACCCTAGAATCTTTGGGGTCATATGGCCCAAGAGGCAGTGTTTCTTATACCATAACCTAGATCCGCTACAGAGTCCTTTTCTACTCTGAGTCCCACTTAAACTGGTAAACTTCCTCATCACCCACTGAATAGCGTGGAGCAGTGTTCCCAAATGTCATAAATATTGTCTCCAAAATGCCTACCATGCTCTGTGCTTTTCTCTTGGTGGCAGGAGTCATAAGGTGCAGTGACTTGTCCTTTACCAGAGAGGAGATGTCCTAGGATGTACCAGAATACTGTGCCCTTAGAAACCTTGCCAATGTGGCAGTCTCCTTTATTTTTTTTAGGATTTTTTCCCCACCTTCTGAAGTGCACTTCAGCATCCCAGAGCGCTTGCCATTTCCTTCTTATCAGGTTCACTTAACATCATGCTATCAATAAAGTTGACCAATGTAAAATTCTGTGGAATGTCCACATGATCCAGATCCCTTTGGACTACATTATGACAGAGAGTAGGACAGTTAAAGTAGCCCTAAGGCAAAGTTGTGACTGTATATACTATTATCCATTCCTTGTGAATGCAAACTTTTATGGATTCACCTTTCTGATGGGTATAGAAAAGGATATAGATGTCAGTTAGGGCTTTACACCACATACCAAAGTCTATGTTAATCTGTTCTAATAAGGGTACCACATTCAATGAAGTGGCATCAATTGGGGTTATTTGGTTGAGTTTCAGGTAGTCCATATCATCTGCCACAATTAATTTGGTTTTTGAAGAGGTCAAGCTATTGAATCAAACGGGGGTATATGGGAACCTTTGTTTCTGTATCCCTGAAGTCCTTAATGATGGCACTAATGATTACCATTCCACCTAGGATATAATATTATTTTTACATTATTGCTGTTTGTTGGTTTTCATTTTTAACTTTTTTTTTTTTTTTTTTTTTTGAGGTACGCGGGCATCTCACTGTTGTGGCCTCTCCCGTTGTGGAGCATAGGCTCCGGATGCGCAGGCTCAGTGGCCACGGCTCACGGGCCCAGCCGCTCTGTGGCATGTGGGATCCTCCCAGACCAGGGCACGAACCCATGTCCCCTGCATTGGCAGGCAGACTCTCAACCACTGCGCCACCAGGGAAGCCCCCTAACTTTTTGTTTTGAAATAACTACAGACACCCAAGAAGTGGCAAAAATAGTCCAAGCATTCCTGCGTACCAAGCTTTCCCGTTTTCCTGATACATGTTAAATACCAGAGCCATTGCACAATTTAATGCAGCTTCTTCTACCTATATTTTGTCCTAGTTCTCTGCAGGTGAAAATCTTAGCAACTGCACCCCTACAGCAAGTCAAGCACTAACAATATTCACTCACTACCAATGACAGGGTTCTCATTGCCATCTAGTGGATGAGTTATCCAATGCCAAATCTAGATCCAGTTGGCTTCCTAGCACCACTTCTCTCACCAGCTGTCTTTCTTGTGAACAGAACCTAAGATAGGAATTCCTGCTTAAATGATCTTAAAGAGAAACTTATTAGGCGAAAAAAGTAGGGGACAGCAGGGGATGAAGTTTGGCAAAGATATGGTTTTAGGAGAAGTCTAGTCTCAGCCTGATCCCATGGGAAGCCCTGACTCGTGAATTGCACCACAGAAGTTGTGCCACCCAGAGGTGAGGAGGATGCTACATCCTTTCATCACTTAGCCTTTGTCCACCGCCCTCCCCTGGGTGGGAGAGGTAACTTACCGCCATTATCTCCGGGACCATGGCCAGGTGAGGAGGCTCCTGCCAGCCAAGAGCAATTCCCCGTAAAAGGACAAAGGCCTGAGTCATGAGCAGCCAACACCCACAGCATCTGGGGGATGAATGCACAGCCTGTGAAGAGGCCTATGGGCAGGGCCCCCAACAGCATCTGCTATCCCTCCCTGAGGAGAGGATACCGTTTAAAAACTGAAAGATGGGGCTTCCCTGGTGGCCCAGTGGTTAAGAATCCGCCTGCAAATGCAGGGGACACGGCTTCGAGCCCTGATCTGGGAAGATCCCACATGCCGCGGAGCAGCTAAACCCATGCGCCACAACTACTGAACCTGCGCTCTAGAGCCCGTGAGCCACAACTACTGAGCCTGCGAGCCACAACTACTGAGCCCACGCGCCTAGAGCCTGTGCTTCGCAACAAGAGAAGCCACCGCAATGAGAAGCCCATGCACCACAACGAAGAGTAGCCCCCGCTCGCCGCAACTAGGGAGAAGCTCACGCGCAGCCACAAAGACCCAACGCAGCCAAAAATAAATAAATAAATAAATAAAATTTATTTAAAAAAGAAACAACAAAACCTGAATGATGAGAAGGAGGCAGCCACGGGAAAATCTTGGGAGGAACACTGCAGGTAGTTCTGAGATGGGGACTAACTTAGCATGTTTGAAGTGCAGAAGGAAGGCCATTGCCAGGGGAATGGGTTGAAGGAGGAGAGGAAGGGAGAAACTGAGCTTGTGAATGTGACAGAGCAGCACGACACAGGCAGCAGCTGGCTTTTACTCTGACTGCCACTTCCTCAAGACACTGTACATCTTCAAAGCATGTTAATGTTGTTTTTGCACTGAGAAAATCTGAGTTGGTGGCATGATTAGAAATGTTATTCCTTACTACTTAGTCATAAAAAAGAATGAAATGCCATTTTCAGCAATATGGATGAACCTAGAGATTATCATACTAAGCAAAGTCAGGAAAAGAAAGACAAATACCATATGATATCACTTATATGTGGAATCTAAAGTATGACACAAATGAATTTATTTACAAAACAGAAACAGACTCACAGACATAGAGAACAGACTTGTGGTTGCCAAGGAGGAGGGGGGAGGGAGAGAGATGGATTGGGAGCTTGGGGTTAGCAGATGCAAACTATTGTATAGAGGATGGATAAACAAAAGGCCCTACTGTATAGCACAGGGAACTGTATTCAATATCCTGTGATAAACCATAATGGAAAAGAATATGAAAAAGGATGTGTATATAGGTATAACTGAATCACTTTGCTGTATAGCAGCAAAGTGTATAGCAGCAAAACATTGTAAATCAACTATACTTCAATAAAATAAAATTTTTAAAAAATGTCATTTCGGCTTTCGTTAAAAATATACAGCCCCACATCAGCTCATAGCTCATTCCGAATGTATCAGATCTCAGATATGAATGTATGAGCTCTTAGATATTACTGCTTTCTTGAATTTTTATAAGTTAACAAAGCAGGTCCAATCTTGACCTCGGGTGCCTTATTTATTCCTTCCTAATTAGGCTATACTGAAATGAACTATCTTTGAAAGGGAAAACAGATTAGTCACACTAAATGGCTTTCTTAAAATACTTCACCATAAAAAAAAAACACTGCACCTCTTGCTACTTCTATACCACACATTGATTTGGCCCCTCTGCATTATCATCTGTCTTTCTAGTAGAAAGTGTTTTATAACTTTTCTTGGAGGTTAAAATGGCTCTAATAGGGAATTCCCTGGCTGTCCAGTGGTTAGGACTCTGCGCTTTCACTGCCAAGGGCCGGGGTTCAATCCCTGGTCGGGGAACTAAGATCCCACAAGCAGCCTCAGCCAAAAAAAAAAAAAAAAAGGCTCTATAGTGCCTTACTGACCTCATTTATAAAGGTAACTTACCAAGTGCAACTAAACTCCTCTCCAGGATAGGTTGACCTTATTTCCATGTGCTCAAGCCTTGCTTGTGTGCTTCATTCACCCCAATATAAACTGTCTCGAGGGAGCCCCCTATTCCCCATCCACATATCTTTGATCCTAATCAGGGCTTCTCACCTGGGTTTATTTTCAAACAAGTTTATTCATCGCTTAATCTCCAATCCATCCTTTGAAGTGTTGCCAGATTAATTTTTCTCAAACTCTGTCATGATCATTAACATAACTCTCTATAGTAATCTATTTCGATCACTAATTTGGGGATTGAAAGTCCTCAATAAGCTGGATCCCTTTTCCTAAGATTACCTTCTTTTATTTCCCACCAGGAAACTTTTCTCTGCCCAGGATATTCTCACCATTCTGTAAATGCAGTGGCTTTTCCCTTCCTCATTTCCTCTATTTATGCTTTTCCCATGTGTAGAAAGTCCTTTCCAGTTCTCACTGGCTCACATCGTACCCGTCGCTCAGATCTGCATCCTCCTGGAAACCACCCTGACTTCGTTGACTCTCTAAAGCTTAGCTCTCTTCTGGAAGGTAGCATCAGTTGAGGACTGATCATCTAGTAATCACTTAGGATAAAATGCACCTGCGATTGCTTGAGAAAACTGTAATGCAAACATGACTTTTGTCTTCCAATACCTGGATGACAATGAACCTTGCTGTACCTGCAAAGTATTCTCTTAAATCTCCAGAAAGACCAAAGGATGAACAAGTTACTTTTCCTGATCAAATTAAAAACAAGAGTTGTCACAGCTCATTGTTGGGGGAATTAAGTCTGTCTGCCCTGTTTGACTCCACTGAAAGAGGACTCTTGGAAATTAGTGCTCTCTGTTCCTTGGACTTCACCCCATGTGCCTTTTTCCTTTGCTGATTTTGCTCTGTATCTGTAACTGAGCAGGACCCTAGGGGGCCCTCCCAGAACAGAACCCACCCACCCCAACATGTCCCCTGCCTGCCTCTTGTCTGTAGAAAAACTTTAGCCTCTTAGGCCTTCCCCAAATTCTAAAGAGTAAATTTAACCAGAGAAGTGAGAAAATGCAGAGAGAAAGGAAGAGTCAAGCAAGACAAAACAATAATATTTTAGCCATTAAACCAAGGTCAAGGGCTATAGGTAATATACTGAGCCATGTCCTTTAAGCTGTTTTGCAGAGCCTGAAACCTCCACCAGGTGGAAGAAATTAACTGTGTGCTGCCCACAAGCATGTAGACGCCAGACTTGTTGGAACCAGAATGTTGATGATGTTGACTCTCTGTTACCTCACCATGAAACAATCAGAAGAATGTCCGTGAGCTGATCACACACCCCACGACCCCGGCCCTCACCCTGTCTTTAAAAACCTTTCCCTGAAAGCCTTCAAGGAGTTTGGGACTTTTAAACACCAGCTGCCTGAACTCCTTGGTTGGCCTGCAGTAAACGCTGCACTTTCCTTCACCACGACCCAGTGTCAGTAGATTGGCCTGTCAGTAGATTGGCCAGCAAGTGGACCCAAGTTTGATCTGATAACATATCCATTTGTTGTAATAAATCAAAACCATGAGTATGACTACATGCTGAGTTTTGTGTGTCCTCCTAGTGAATTATTGAAACTGGAAGTGGTCTTGGGGACCTCTAACACACAAGGCAATGACCTTCAATGAGTGAATGAATAAACAAATTGTGGGGACTTCCCTGGTGGTGCAGTGGTTAAGAATCCACCTGCCAACGCAGGGGACACAGGTTCGATCCCTGGTCCAGGAAGATCCCACATGCTGTGCAGCAACTAAGCCTGTGTGTCACAACTATTGAACCTGCGCTCTAGAGCCTGTGAGCCACAACTACTGAGCCTGTGAGCCACAACTACTGAAGCCCACGTGCCTAGAGCCTGTGCTCCGCAACAAGAGAAGCCACCACAATGAGAAGCCCACTCACCTCAACCAAGAGTAGCCCCCGCTCGCCGCAACCAGAGAAAGCCCCTGCGCAGCAACGAAAACCCAATGCAGCCAATAAATAAATAAATAAATAAACAAATAAATTGTGGTACATTCATACAATGAAATACTATTCAGCAATAAAAAGGAACAGCCTGAGCCGATGAAATAGCAGCAGCACCAAAGTGGCTTATAGGTAGTGAAAACCATTTACCTGTGATCCAAATTCTTTAATCTGTATCAGCTACGTGGGCTGTGGCTTTGATCACCTTTGGACAAACTATAATGTTTAAGGAAGTTCTACATATGCTTCTTGCATAGCGGCACCTCTTAGACATGTTGACAGTACTTAGAGTGTGGTCCACACATAAGCCTCACCTGGAAGCTTGTTAAAAATGCAAATCTGGGGGCCCCATCTCAGAACCATAAGAAATGTGGTACAAGGAGGAGAGTAGCTCTTCAAGGGCAATGAAAGAGAGGACAGCTCTTAAAGATACTACCATCTGGGCTTCCCTGGTGGTGCAGTGGTTGAGAGTCCGCCTGCCGATGCAGGGGACATGGGTTCGTGCCCCGGTCTGGGAAGATCCCACGTGCCGCGGAGCGGCTGGGCCCGTGAGCCATGGGTGCTGAGCCTGCGCGTCCGGAGCCTGTGCTCCGCAACGGGAGAGGCCACAGCAGTGAGAGGCCCGCGTACCGCAAAAAAAAAAAAAAAAAAAAAAAAAAAGATACTACCATCTACCTACAAGGAACAGGTATGATTGAATGGCTTTGGCGGGGAGGGGAAAGGGGAGCAGACGGGATCTAATGTGATTTCTGAGACCCAGACAACCCAGAACATAGGACGTTATTAGGTGATGGTATTTACCAATGTTAGATAACTTGCAGAAGTAGTTAAGTCAGGAGAAAACAGTAGGCCTGAAAAGAAGAGTGGGGAAGATGAGGAGCTCATCTGATGAATGTGAGGCTCCTGGTGAGACAATTATTTGAAAGATGCAGTTTGGAATAGAAATTCTAGCCTAGCCCCTAAAAGAAATTAGAGATATGAATTTTTGGTTTTTTTCTTAGTGGTGGTATTTGAAGCAAAGATGGTTGATGAAAAGCATTCCTCTTCCCATGTGAGGGGATTTCCTATTTCCTGTTATTCCTGTATTCTTCCTCTCGGGAAAAAGCTACCTTGCAACTGAGTTAGCCATGGTATGGCTAAAATTTAACTCCCAACCCAATCCATATGTCTATCCACAGGCCTAATAAGAATCCAAACATCGTTATTTAGTGTCACGCTAAGCGCTTTCATGTTCCCTAACAGACTATTTACAACTCTATGAATGAGCTATCTGTAGCCTCATTTTCCAGATGACAAACTGAGAGAGAGGAATACAGTGCGTGGAGCTGCTTGAAGCCACACAGTTAGTAGTGAAGTCAGAATTCAAAGCCAGGTCAGCCTAACCGAAGCCCATGCTCTCGGAAGTGCTTTACTGATGGCTTTTAATTTGTCCCTAGAAAAGATATGTTTTCCTGTTTAACTGTGTTCTCCCTTGTTTTCTCTTTTTTTAGTTTTCAAATTTTTACATAACAGATGAAATTGCTCTGTGGCTCAGTAAAATACAAGGCACTGATGAGGGTACCCAAAGGGTTTAAGCTCCCCTTCATTGATAAAATGCTCTATTTGAAAATTTTGTTAGTTTCAGAGGCACTGAAGAATTTTTACCTTATTAAAAAAGTGCAAACCAACAAAACATTTTAAAAAAAAGAAAAAAACAAAAAGAAAGCTTCGACTTTTTTTGAGCAACACAGCAGAGACCTCTTCTGGTCAAGAAGGAGAAGTCTTAGGCAGAGAACCAACCTGGAAAAGGTTAAGGTGGAGAGAACTGGTACAGGAGAAAATAGGATATGAAATAGGTTTCATAGAAGAATTGACAGTTATGTTGGATATAAAACTCTGACAGCAGAACAGAGAGGAGTGCTTTCCACACATGCGGAGAAAAATACGTTTGCTGTAATATACAAAGATACAAGGATGTAAATAAGAATCATTTATAACTCCACCGTCCAAAACTAATATAGTACACATTTTGATGCACTGGCTTCCAGCATTGTTTTCTGGTCATATGCATTCTTTTTATTCACACTGGGTACACCTTGACTTTTCATCTAGTGTTCTATCACACACATTTTGCCACATTCTCCTTTTTTTCATTTTAACAGTTTTTAATGAAAGTTATATATAAGATTACTTTATTCTTGCATCTTCTCAATTGTTTCTTTCTTATGTCTGCCCTTTTCCTTTCCTACCTGGAGAGATTTGACTTTATGTTCAAGGATCTTTTTGTGGTCTTTGTCCCGTTTTAGCCTAGTGACAAGCACCTTGCTGGGGCGAATGCCCACATGGACAGTTGTGCCATTAGCCTCCTCTCGCTGCACTCAGTCAGTATAGGTGACATACTGCTTCCCGTAAGCCTGGGCAACATTGCCAATTTGCTGCCCTTTGCAGTGCCCTCGCATAATCTGAACTTCCTCATCCTTTTGGATACGCATGGATCGAATACTGTACTTATGTCTCAGCTCTTTGGAAAGAGGGGGAAGACATAATCTTCCTGTGAATGTGGGAAGGTACACTGACGTGCCTTTTCTGGTTCTTGCTTTGATCAGAAGCCACAAAGGGATTGAACTTCATTTTGGCTGCTGGTACTTCAGCAATGGTCACTGTTTTGGTCACATTCTTAAAAGAAGAAAGATGCTTTCTGACAGCAAGGCTTTTATTGGTAAATCACATAAAAGCCAGAGAAGTTTCAGTGAAGACTTTGTACTGGTCCGCACGTTGCTGGGGCCCCAGTTATGCACTGAGATGCACACAGCTTGGGGAGTGTAGCTTCTGGTTCCATTCTAGCCACTGCTCACCTTCTCTGCCAGACTCCCCTGTGTGGGGTACACCTATTCACCTGCTCTTCGTGGCCCCTCAGGCTGCTGGAAGCTAATCAGTAAAGGCCATATATGATCACCTATATTCTCAGTATGTGAAAAATATATCCACTGGCATTTTTGACCCTGGAAATCCCAGAGATTTCCCAGTCACTGGGACTAACCCACCTGGGCCAAGATGCAGCATCATAATCTGCTCTCTCGCAAGGAAATTTACAGTCTTAAACTAAACCACAGTGGAATGGGGAGTTTTGAAAGGAGGAAGCCAAAGGTACAAATTAGAATTTACATTTAAGAGAGTGACATTAGATGAGGAATAATCTGAAAGAGAATCACTTCCTGGGATGTAACTTAGGGGTCACACAAAATTAGAGAAAATTAAGTAGGACAGAATAATTGATACCATAGGGTGATGAGACTGTCACTGGGCCAGACCTCACAATTAGCACAATTGGATGAGAACAATATACTCAAGTGTTTTCATGAGGCAAGAACCAAGCACTGTACATTGCTCAGTGCAACTCTTTTGTTGAAGGGTTTTTTTCAGTTTATTCCTAGAGATGTACAAAGACCCTACTCAAATGAGCTTCTGCAGTTCTAGGCACCCCTTCATAGAGAGGTGAACCTCTTCAGGATGTCCTGCAGCATTCCTATTCCTCATTGCTGTGAAATTGAGCCTCAGGTGTCACCTTGGATTTTAAATTCTAGTTGAGTGGTATAAACACAGAGAAGTATCTCGAATTTTAACTTAAAGATCTTGCTGATAATTATCCCATCACCAGCCAAATTTTCTTTTGTTTTCAATGGAAGAGAAAACAATGGAGAAATACTTGACAGGAACATAGTCCTGTCAATGCTTACTCTTGAGAAGAAGTGGGTTAGTTGGCTCAGGTCTATTTTAGAGGCAAAGTAGGGAATTACAGGAAGCAAAAATCTTCAATTTATTCTAAATAGCTTTTAGAAATTCAGAACTGCTTTTTTTTTCTTTTTTTCTTAAATTAGATGTATAAATTGTCCTCCTGGCAATTTCTCAAGTTTGGACTGAAGTGTAGGTAGAATGACATAATTATATAAATTATATTTCACAGTTTTCTTCCTCACATACCTTTATTTAGGCTCTAGTACTTGTCAGTTGAGGAGACAGATATATTCTTTTTGTTTTGTTTTTGTTTTTGTTTTCCATTTATTTGCTTATTTATTTTTGGCTGTGTTGGGTCTTCGTTGCTGCCCGCGGGCTTTCTCTAGTTGCGGTGAGCAGGGGCTACTCTTCATTGTGGTGCACGGGCTTCTCATTGCGGTGGCTTCTTTTGTTGCAGAGCACGGGCTCTAGGTACGTGGACTTCAGTAGTTGTGGCATGCAGGCTCAGTAGTTATGGCTCAAGGGCTCTAGAGCACAAGCACAGTAGTTATGGCACACGGGCTTAGTTGCTCCATGGCATGTGGGATCTTCCCGGACCAGAGATCGAACCTGTGTCCCCTGCATTGGCAGGCGAATTCTTAAGCACTGTGCACCAGGGAAGTCCAAGACAGATATATTCTAGTATCTCTTCTAGTTCTTCGGACTGGGCTTTATGTTCTCTTGATCTAAAGGACCACGGGATTCCTTAGAACAATTTTTTAAAGGCTAGAGTTTTACTTCCAGCATGACAATGTGAGGAGCTCTTCAGACTCACTACCAAAAAAAATCAGTAATAATTATAAGAGGACAGCCATTTAAAGTCTCTGGACATGGTCCTGGGTGCATATAGCAAATGAAGAAATATTTAATGAAATCTCCTAAAGCTCAGTGAACCCTGAGGTGTTTGATCCAGGACCCACTTCTCCCCTCTCCCCTCCCAGCTCACCACAGTGGAAACTCTACTGCAGACTGGTGCAGCCAAGAGCACAGGGTTCCTCTCCCCACAGATCCCAGGTAGAGGGCTGTCTTCCCAGACAGGGCAGGATATCAGCATTTCTCATCCTGACCCCAGCTACTTGTTTCTGAAGCTAAGTTCTATGCAAGTGTGGCCAAAAGGTGGGGGACTCCCTTTTTCTGCTCAGTCCCAATTCATGGGTTGGGCACAGAGGCTCTGAGAATACTGGGGCCCTAATTCTCCTTGTCCCAGATCATAAGGTGGTGGTTCCACACTGGGAAACACAAGCTGAGAAGACCTGAAGCTGAAACCAAGCAGGACCCTGCGCTCGAGCCTTCCTAGGTACAAAAACCCCTCTGTGTCTCCCATTTCTTGTTTGTAGAAAAAGGCTTTAGTCTCCTAGGCCTTCCCGAAGTTCCAAAGAGCAGGCACAAGCAGTTATTCATTAGGGAAGTGAGGGAATGCAGAAACACAGGAAAAGCAGTCAAGAAACAATAGTTCAGCAGTAAAACGAGTCCTAGTTCCTCCTCAAGGGATATATACAACAATTTGACGCATATCTTTGAGTTGTTCTGCAGGGACAAAGACTCCCACCCAGGCTGAGGATGGTGACTACATGCTGACCACAAGCATAGAGACCCCATACTGGTTGGAACCAGGTTGGTGATTAAGATTCCTGAAACACCACCCTGTTAACAACCACCAACCAATCAGAAGAAAGTCATACCCACTGCAACCCTCACCCTGAATATTGCCTTTAAAAACCTTTCCCTGAAAGCCATCGGGGAGTTTGGTTCTTTTGAGCATGACCTGCCCATTCTCCTTGCTTGGTGCCTACAATAAACGCTGTATTTTCCTTCACCACAACCGAGTGTCAGTAAATTGTCAAGTGGACCCAACTTCAGTTCAGTATCACTTAAATTGTCTTCCTTAATAATTTACTTTATTTATGCTTTCTTTACTGATTTTTAAATTGATATTAGATGGACAGCTCTATCTTTTTTTTTTTTTTTTTTTTTTGTGGTACGCAGGCCTCTCACTGTTGTGGCTTCTCCCGTTGTGGAGCACAGGCTCCAAACACGCAGGCTCAGCGGCCATGGCTCACAGGCCCAGCCGCTCCACGGCATGTGGGATCTTCCCGGACCGGGGCACGAACCCGTGTCCCCTGCATCAGCAGGCGGACCTTCAACCACTACGCCACCAGGGAAGCCCTATCTTTTTTTGTAATAGTTTCCTTGGTGCTGTTATCAGATATGAACACTTGGCTGAATGAAGCATAGCTTAGACCCACTCTGGTCTTTTTAAAAAAAAAATTCTGCTAAAATATATATGACATAAAATTAATGATTTTTACCCTTTTTGAGTGTACAATTCAGTGGCATTAAATACATTCACCCTGTTGTGTAACCATCCATCTACAGAACTTTTCATGTCAAACTGAAACTCTGTACCCTTTAAATGATAACTCCCCATTCTCCCCTCCTCTGTAGCCCTTGGTAACTAACTGCCATTCTATTTTCTTTCTCTAAGAATTTGACTACTCTAGGTATCTCATATAAGTGAAATCACACAATATTTGTCTTTGTATGTCTTATTTATTCACTTAGCCTGTTGTCAAGGTTCCCCACGTTAGAACATGTAACAGAACTTCATTTCATTTTATGACTAATAATCCATTCCATTCCATTCATATACTATATTTTGTTTATCTGTAGGGAAACAAAATTTGCCACCCTAAAATGTCTCTGGCATGTGGATTATTTCAAGCTGAAAACAATCAAGGCCCAAAAGACTCAGGAAGAACTTTTGACCTTCCCCCTAAGTGCCTAAAGGAATTTAGAAAGAGGGCCTATTACAGGAATAGAGCTATCACCAGAGATGTCTGCAAAGAACATGAGCTAGATGTGGTGGGGGAAACTCTTAGAGATCACAGGCCACCCTGTGTCCCACTGTCTCTGCAGGCCCAGCAAACATTTACCAAACGTTTGCTTTTCCATCTCCATGTCAATTACCTTCCTCCCTTTGAAGTCCCAAATCACTCTTCCCAAATCCTCTTCTGTCTTTAGCTGAAGATGGTATTTAAAGTGAGGGTTTCAGGGACTTCCCTGATGGCTCAATGGTTGGGAATCCGCCTGCCAGTGCAGGGGAGACAGGTTCGAGCCCTGGTCCAGGAATATCCCACGTGCCGCAGAGCAACTAAGCCCATGCACCACAACTACTGAGCCTGCACTCTAGAGCCCACGAGCCACAACTACTGAGCCTGTGTGTCACAACTACTCAGCCCGTGCTCCTAGAGCCCTTGCTCCGCAATAAGAGAAGCTATTGCAACGAGAAGCCTGAGCACCGCAACAAAGAGTAGCCCCCGCTCACCACAACTAAAGAAAAGCCCGCGCACAGCAAGGAAGACCCAACGCAGCCATAAATAAATAAATAAAATTTAAAAACAAAGTGAGGGTTTCAGTCATTTGGGTGAGTTACTCAGTTTTCCTGGGCCTCTCCCATGTATACATGTTATTTAACTTTTGTTTGACTTTCTCCTGTTAATCTGTCTCATGTCAATTCAATTCTTAAGCCAGTCAGAAGAACCTAGAAGGGTAGAGGAAAATTTCTTCCTCCCCAACAATCTATTCATCTGTTGATGGACATTTGACTTGTTTCCACCTTTTGGATATTATAAATAATGCTGCTATGAACATTGGTGTACAAATATCTGTTCAAATCCCTGCTTTCAATTCTTCTGGGCATATACCTAGAAGTGAAATTGCTGGATCATAAGGTAATTCTGAGTGTAATTGTTTGAGAAACCACCATACTGTCTTCCACAGTGGTGCATCATTCTTGCATACAGTGATTATTATGTCTTAAGTTATGAGAATCAATCCTTCACTATAGGAAATTGATACTTGGATACACTGAACCAATATGGAAACATATGTCTCAGCTAAAACTCTATGATGTATCACAGAGTTGTCTACTAACACTGCTAATAACCATGCTGATTAGCTGCCGGTCTCTATAGCCTCAGGGGTGTGTGTTGGTGCAGTGGAGCAGAAGGAAGTGTGTTGGAGCAGTCAGAAAAGAAGCAAAAATAATTCCACATCCTGCAACTCTATTTCAGTTTGGCTTTCTTGACACTGAGTTTTGGAGGGGATGAATAATAAGGGTGGAATGAGAAGGAGAGAAAGGTAGAGGAGTGTGGTGAGGTTAGATGGTAGGACTGGATCCGTCTGCTGTTTCTTAACTACTTGGTGTGAAATTAATTTCAGTGAGACAGTTTTCCTTGTTACCCCACATCATCTCAGATATTCTCAGAGCCTATTTCCTTTCTAAGCTAGTATAATATAAAGAGTATGCAGTTGACTTATAGCCTTTGAACAAATTGAACCTATAGGCAAAATACAAATGGACAAGGACTTAAACATTATGGGAGAGAGAGAGGGAGAGACTGAAATACTTTATCATTTTATTCTTCTTTCATCAGACCAGTCGCCTCCTGAAGCCATGGGAAATCACAGTGCTTTGGTACCTGGAGAGAGGTGAATGCAGAGGCATATCTGCAATTTTTATTTCTGGTGGGCCTTTCTTCAAGACAACTTTATGATCTTCCCCATGGCAAAGCCTTTCACTGTGATTCAAAAACAGAGAGTCTTCCAAAGGGCCGGCATGGATCCCACAGGCTTCTGCATGCTAAAAGAAAAAAAAATCTGTTGTATATCACACCAAAAATCACTTTATTAGGGACTTTCCTGGTGGCACAGTGGTTAAGAATCCGCCTGCCAATGCAGGGGACACGGGTTCAATCCCTGGTCCAGGAAGATCCCACATGCCGCGGAGCAACTGGACCTGTGCACCACTACTACTGAGCGTGCGCTCTAGAGCCTGTGAGCCACAACTACTGAGCCCGCGTGCCACAACTGCTGAGGCCCGCGCGCTTAGAGCCCGTGCTCTGCAACAAGAGAAGCCACTGCAATGAGAAGCCTGCGCACTGCAGCTAAGAGTGGCCCCCATTCGCTTGCTGCAAATGGAGAGGGCCCTCGTGCGACGATGAGGACCCAACACAGAGAAAAATAAATTAATTAATTAATTTAAAAAAAAAACACTTTATCAGATTAAGATGGAAGTTGCCCAATAGTTTTTCTAACTGTTCCTATTGAGAAGGAAGGTCTAGTAGGCAGAGCAATATCCCTTTTTTAAAAGCAGTGCTCTCTCACTGGTGTCTTCCGACCAAGAGGAAGACCCGTGGTGTGGGCTGCAGACTATAAACTTGGAGTCAGATCACTGACTTTTAGCTTCACTACTTTTGTGTTCTTGTACAAGTCATTTACCTACCGTGAGACTCAGTTTCCTCAAACATAAAATGGGAAATTATTAAAGGATTCTTTGAGTGTTGAATAAAACATTCTATGTGAATGAAAAAACTTTCGCCAACTACTAAGTAAAACAGCTACACAGTATGCAGCTGCTGCTGCACCCTGCTGCTGGATAGATAACAGCTACTTAAGATTATCTTAGTTGTACATCTATTTCTGATTCTTTGATACTACTGAACAGCAGTCTGGCCTGGTCTTGGGGTGCCGCTCCCTCTCTCCTATGCTGTGTTCTCGTTTTTATGTTGTTAAAAGAGCTATATCATCAGGAAAAATGGTAAAAGAAAAGAAAGCATAGCTAGCATTTATTCAGTGCACATTCACTTCATTGTAATTCTCATTTAATTTTCACTTTTACTCTGTAAGGTAGAATATTCCATACACCAGTCGCTAATTATATTTTTTAAATTGTTAGGAACACTGTCAACTGAATTGGAGAAGTGAAACAACAATGAAAAAATTATGCTGACATAGCTCTAAAGAGTAAGGGCAAGACTAACAGAAATGTTTTGATACATTCAAAGCAGTTCTTCATTATTGACTTCAACTCAAAGTTTATACCCTATAGTTCTAGTAAATGAAAAATATAAAGTCAGTACTAATATTGTCACCATGCTAAAGCTACTTAGGACATTGAAAATGACTTGATAAGCCACTAAGTTACATGAAATACAGCCCAATATTAAGATATTAGAAAGTCTTAATAACCATAGAAATTTGATGTTTAAGTCTGGTATTTGAATCGTGATTTCCTTAGTTTTATATTTGTTTTCAAAATATCAGATAAAAATACATATAAAATAATCATCTCAAGGCAAATGGCAGCCTCATTTATTACATTGTATGTATTTTATAAGAAAATAATTGAGCCATATTTTTATATTTTGTATATAATATTCATATTTTGTAATATCTCTGTCTTCACAAAGTATATTCTTATTCAACATTAATTGCTTATCCTTTAGAAATTTGGAAATTAGTTATATAAACACATTTCTTCCTAGGAATCCTAACATGAAATCTCCTCTTATTGTCTGATTCTTACAAAATATTATTATCTCCTTTAAAGAAACAACTTACCTTTTCACAAGTGAATGGTCAATCAATCTGAATTTGGAAAATGTTTTGAAACTATTGACTACTGATTCAGAGCATTGCGTGGGCAAGGAATCTTATCTGTAAATCTAGCCAAACTGTTCCCATAGCTCTCAACCTGAGCGTGCAGTAAAACTGTAAAAATACACGCTCTGTAAAGAACAGACTTGTGGTTGCCAAGGGGGAGGGTGGATGGGGGAGAGCTGGATTGGGAGCTTGGGGTTAGCAGATACAAACTATTATATATAGAATTGATAAACACGGTCCTACCGTATAGCACAGGGAACTATATTCAATATCCTGTGATAAACCACAATGGAAAAGAATATAAAATATACATATATATAACTTAATCACTTTGCTGTCAGCAGAAATTAACACATTGTAAATCAACTATACTTCAATTAAAAAAAAATACATGCTCTGTACTGTAGCTTTAATGTTAATGGCACCTACTTCTTTTTTTCGCGGTACGCGGGCCTCTCACTGTTGTGGCCTCTCCCATTGCGGAGCACAGGCTCCGGACGCGCAGGCTCAGCAGCCATGGCTCACGGGCCCAGCCGCTCCGTGGCATGTGGGATCTTCCCCGACCGGGGCACGAACCCGTGTCCCCTGCATCGGCAGGAGGGCTCTCAACCACTGCGCCACCAGGGAAGCCCTGGTACCTATTTCTGATGAACTTCTTAACAGCTGTGAGTTGCCATTATGTATAGAAAAAGGTAGACACGTATTTATGAAATCTTTTGGTTTATCTATTTTAAGTTTGTAATTGGGTTATTTGAATAGATATTGCTATTTAACTTTTGTTTGCAAGTTTATGTGAAGGCGCATCAAATAGTTTTTGTCAGAACAGAATGGTGGTTGTCGGGGCCTGGGAGGAGGAAGAAACGAGACAAAGGGTACAAATTTTCAGTTTTAAGAATAAGTTCTAAGGGTCTAATGTTCAGCACAGTGACTATAGTTAATAATACGGTATTATATACTTGAAAGCTGCTGAGAGTAGATCTGAAGCATTCTCACTGCAAGAAAAAAAGAGTCAACAATGTAAAGTGATGAACGTGTTATCTTGATCTTGGTAATCACTCCACAATGTATATCAAAGCATCATGTTGTATACTTTAAAGGTACACAATCTTATTTGTCTATTATTCCTCAGTGAAGCTGAAAAAATGAAAAATAAATTTCAAAGCAGCTTTTGTAGAGTTATATATGTCTATTCACAGATATATTAAATAGTATAGGTTTTTTTATTATAAATACCTATAGGAAAATACCTTCAGATTCACATTCCTGAATTCCATGTTCTGTTTCCAAGGCATTACATAACGTCTTGGGATCATCCCTTGCTTTAATGAAAACCGTGGCAAATGAATCTCACCACACCTGAACATTAGAAGAAAGGGTATATTGTGAGCTAAATTCAATTATTTTAGCTTCATTTTACGGAATGGAAGCAGTTGTGTTGTGTCTGTGAGGTTTGGACCCTCGCAGCTGCAGAACACAGCTGTGTCACTGTTTGAGGCTCACCTAGTAGATAACCAACCCATTAAATCCCCGAGTATCACCAAGATCAAGAGTCTGGGCTGGGTATCTGTAGCTCTAACTGCACGCTGTCCTTTACAATTTGCTCATGATGTTCATCTTGGCCTGACTTTAAGGGGGAAGACAGCACACCATGATCTACCTCAAGCCTACTCATTACCTAAAGGAATCACTGGCCACTCACAAAAACCAGTAACTGATTTAGCTTCTGAATTTAGTACGTGCCCTACACTCAGGTCAGACTTGCTTTCTCTGCACACACATTGTTTTGTTCTGGAACATAAAGCTTTCTATATAGATGCCAAGGGGAAGCACAGAATTAGCGTCCTCATCTATGTAGCTCCCAGATTGAAGACGAAGAAACAAAAAACAAACCAACCAACCCACCCAAAAACCCAGAACCCTTAAGTCCTCACTTAATAGCAGGCTTATATGAATTCTCATCAGAACAGTTGTTGGTGAGTTTAGGTAAGATAAGACAAGTGTCTTTGCCTGAAGCCATCACTGCCAGTAGTGGCAGGAATTCTCATCTAGAACTTCACTAGTCTACTAGTCTAATTATGATGTCATTGCTGCCTCAGATCTAACAATGTTTTGCTAGTTTCATAGCAACCCATAGCAGTTACTTTAGCAGTTAATTAAGTGTGGCACTTAGAGCTATTTTTGGTGTTTTTAATACACCTTGAGTATATCATTATTCTTATCATGAACGTTTAAAAAATAAGGATGCTTGCAGATATATTACAAATTTGACAGATACTAGAAAATATACTGGACTAAAGAATTATTACTCACAAATAATCACTTCAAATTAACACTATTTACCCTTAGCTGATTTTCCTCTTTACATACTGCACGTGGTTGATGTGTCCCATTTGTTTCACCATTACTTAGACACACTTTAAGTTGTAAATCAAACTTGCCTACACCCAAACCAATCCAACCCATTTTATCTCCTAAGATTTGAGTTATATGGCAGAGTATTTTAGGTAACAAAACTCATTTTAATAAAGAAAGGTTATGAGTGAGGATGAGCACCTAAATTACTAGGCCAGAGACATGGAGGGTTATTACTGCTAATACTCCTAGCCAGAAGGAGGAAAAATGTTAGGCTGAGCAGGAACAATGACTGCAATGTACACTGCCTTGGTGAGAGTATTAACTGCATACATATCTGGCAACAGTCTGGAGAGAACTTCCTAGATCTGGATAGTCAGAAAGGTTTAGAGAAGAGTAATGTTAATACACAAAACTTTACAGAACCTTAAAAACTGAAGCACTGGTTTCTATATATAACATTAGGATGTACTACGATCCAGAAATCTGGTTTGCAAATGTTAAGGAAATAACAATTGAAAACAATCCGGGAAGGGGGGAATGAGGGAGGAGCAATCCACTGAAGATGAAGTAGCCTGAGGCATTAATGTCCCTCAAAAACTGTAACTTTCACTAGAAAAATTAGCAATATTTACATGAGTAAGTGGCATTTAAATTTCTGAATGTTGATTATCTTTCCTGATATACTATACCTTTAAAATCACCTTACATAAAATAATCTCAGGGACTGTGGTGATCTTTTTACAAGGCATAAAAATACTGAATCACTATGTTGTATACCGGAAACTACTGTAATATTGTAAATCAATTATACTTCAATTAAAAAAAATTCTTTAAATAAATAAATAAATGGTTAAAAAACCTCAGGGACAATGTTTAAATACTTACCTATTTAAAATGTTTCTTTCCTAGGTTATAGCAATTTTATGAAAGAACATTTGAGATTAAAAAATAAAATCACTTGAAACTCATTAAGGACTGCCAGAACTCCAATTTTATTTTTGTATTCTTTATGAATAAAAAGTAACCAATTACCATTTCCTTTTCTTTCCCTGCTTAGATACTTAGCTCCAACTTCAATGATCATGTATTTCAGAAACTACTGAAAGACTTCAAGTACACTGCTGCAAAGAATAGTTAATAATTGCTCCCTACATATTTTTGCTTGATCTGTTTTGTAAACTGTAGTCAACTCCTGGAACATCTTAAGTAAACTAACTTTATTTCTTTAAATAAAAATGAATAATTTTAAACATCATGCAGATGAAACATTTTTAATACCTAACTTCCTTAACGTAAGGTAAAACAGTCTTAGGCAGGCCGTCACTGGGAATTTTTTAAATGTCATGGTAATTATGCAGGTATGGATCATATTCAGTATCTAATATATGACCAAGGTAACTAATAAGAGGTCAAAAACAAAGTTAAAGTTAAGAACAGATACTTCTTTGAAAAGCTTCTGATGCTTATTTACTTCTGGACAAACAAGTGGCAAGAGCCATTAGTATAAACCTCTGTTTAGTCTCTATTATGAAAACTGCTTAAGAGTTCTTAGAACACAGAAAACCTAGATTTGAACGCATTTGTAATAGCTTAACAATTTATGTCTTAGGATCTTTTAATGGAATGTTTGAAACCAATCATGATTCACTGCAAAGATAAATCAGAAAAAGAAAACAAACTTTTGAATGGCATGTGATAATGACCTGGACAAAACTGATTATCAACTAGTAATGATTAGCACATGCAATAGATGGAGAAATTAAATCCTCTGCTATATACTTTTAAGTACTTTGTCAGACGTGAGAAAGTTTTAAATGTTCTTATTGCATTCATCTCCCACATATTCAATTTTATTTAAAACAAGACAACAGTTCTCTCCAGATTTTTGGGTTTATCAGTGCAAAGTAAAATAAAGCAATCTCAGTAGAAATGGTTTATTACAATGTTATCTTAGAAAGGCTTATTTCTCAAAATTCCTAAAAGATGTCCAAATCATGAGAATGATCAACCTCAATGGCTTCCTCTGCATCCAACTTTGTTTCTCCGTGTCCTTCCTGTGATTCATCAAGAGAGGCCAGAGCCTCATTTGTGTCACTTGCAAAAGTCTCTCGTGATGTATCATCATCTTCTAGAAAATTTAGGCTTTTAATAGCTTGTTTCATCTTTTTTCCCAACACTTGTGTTCTTCTCTTCCTAGCAGCTTTTTTATTTTCATATTCCTTTTGATTTTCAATGTAGAAAATGTCCTACAATAAAGGAACAACTTTAGTAAACAAGAACTACCATTTATTGAAAGCCTGTTATAAGGCAGACTCTTTACATTATCTCCATTTTCCACACAAAAAAATATTAGATTCATAATTGAACACAGAGTCCAAGATATTTAATAAATCCTCATTGCAAGTTGAGAGGATGAAGCTATGATTCAAACTCAGCCTAGTGTTAGGTCTAGGGTCCATGCTTATTCAACATATACATCAATCTATAAAGGTTTTCTAAATAGAAAATATACAGTAGGAAAATCATATTGTTTAGGATTTAAATAAAATATAATTTATCACAACAAAATAGAAGTCTTTGGTATAATAATTTACTAACTCTAAAATGTCATCATAACCACATGTTACATGCTAAGAAACTGGCCAGGCCCGAACTGTGTGACTAAGTATGATCATGTAACCTACACAACGCAAGAAAAATTCCAGCCCTTAAACACTGCTGTAATTAACATGTGAGACTGTAAGTCTATGCCAAAAACTTTTATCACAAGGCATAAAAATGATGTAGTCAGCACTTGGATTCCAGGGTGCCAGAAAAAGGATTTTATAGCATGAAAATATGAGAATCTTCTAGTACAGGGTTTTCCAAGTATGGCACTACTAAAACTGCAAGCCAAGGAATTCTTTGTGTAGCAGTCTGCTGTGTGCATTGCAGGATGTTCAGCAGCCTACCTGGCCTCTACCCACTAGCACACCCACCCCACCGCCAAACGGTGACAACCAAAAATACCTCTAGACATTGCCAAATATCCTCTGAGAGGCAAAACTGCCAGTGAATGAGAACGGTTCAAGTAGAAAATACATTTCCATTAAAACACTACATGGAAAACCAAAATAACTTCTGGGAACCTTGATACAGATAGATAAATATAATTTTAGAGGGTACAGAAAAAAAAGGTCAGGGATCTAAAGAGAAGGCAAAAATGATGATGCTAATATAAAAAAGATTCGAAGATTTCAAAGAGAAGCTAGTACAGGCAGGACACACTTTTGACATCCTATTATATTCTAGGAAGTGACTCTTAAAAGCTGTAGCCAAGCCAGTTCCTATTACATTCTTAAAGTGCATAAAATGCAAATCCCTTCTTGTTTATAAAAAACAATATGGAGGATGGTGAGATAAAGGGGGCCCTCTGCTTCGCTAAATAGTAAAAGCAGCACACAGAACTAGCAGAGGAAGAAGTAAGGAACCCTGAAATGAATGCAGTAAGGGAAAGCTTCAGAATATGAGAGCTTTGATGAAGAGAAGGAATAAAAGTATTTGCTAAAGAAATGAGGACGGGGGTGGAGAAGGAGGGAACATATGTGAGAAAAAAGTGCAGGAAGGACAAAAAGGGTGAATTCAGAGGAAAATGAGGCCAGCTACCAATTCCTGAATGAGCACTTTTATGTGCCAGGCATTACGCTGAGAACTTTACACAGGTGTGAACTCTTTTCATTCACACAAGAACCCTGTGAGGTGGGGATTATACTTGTTTTCAGATGAGGAAAGTGAGGCTCAAGATTAGAGCCAACAGGTAAAGGTATAAAGTCTAAACTCATAAATGATTTCTTCAAATCCATATTCTTAAACCTTAAACCTTCACAAGAGTGTGATAATTCACAATTGTTTCAAGAGTCTACTTACCTTCAAGTGGAGCAATAGTAGAAGTATTTTCATTTTATATGCAAGCACATCCAAACATCTTGATAAAAAACAGTTCTAACTAGTACAATGCTCGGCAGCACGAAATAAAATTATGAAGTTCCCCTTTTCCCTCCAAATATGGCAATCCTTATTAAAAAGGAATGTCATTCTCATGGGTTACGAATTTAAACAGAACTGGGATGACCCAAAGAAATGTCTCTGTAGCATATTATTAATGTTGTTACAATAAATGCAGACAACAGATAATCTGAGAGCAACTTATTTTCTCCCATCCATCTCTCTGTATAATTAACTCTGCAAGTTAAGAACCTGAAGTGCATACTATTTTTGGAGGGAGAACGTTATAGGTGGACTTAATCAACTTTTTTTTTTCTTTTAAACATAGTCAATTTTATTCTCCTTAAACCACAAAATAGAGTCTTTGGTTGTAAAAACACCACTAGCTACAGTCTTGCCAGGAGGTCCCGGCTGAGGAGGCGGCAGTTAGCTGGCAGCCAGAACTCCTAAGGGGGGGACCTCTTTAAAATTCTGACAGCCAGCTGGCAGGGCCCCCACACCAAGTCGGGGGAAGCACCCCGACCCTCTAGGAGGGCACCGGGCCAGGCCCTGGCGCCGCAGCCGCACGGCACAGCGGCTGCTGCACAGTGCCACCTCCTCAGGGTCCGCGGCGCCGGGAGAGGGCCTGCCCAGAAGCACCACGGCCACCTCTCCATCCTCCTCCAGAAGACCGGGGCTCAGAGATGGTTCCGAGGACCTCAGCTCCTCAGCAAAATCTGGGGACAAGCGTCCCGGAGAGGTGCTGGTCTGGGGGCCGAGGTCTTACCAGGGGGTCGGTGACGGGGTGGGCATGGGTGAGGGGGCCTTGGCCAGGCACCCCAGGGGCCCCCGCTTCACAAATTAACTTCTAACTATTCTTACTTTTTCTTTCTTCACAAACTTTGTATTCTCTAAAACTAATTATAAGGCCACATACCGAAACAAAATCAAATGAGAAAAAGTTGAAAACAAGCCCGCTCAGTTCAGTTCTGGCTTCCTAGTTCTACAGACTGTGATTGTTAGCAATATAGTGACTAAAAGAATAATTATAACACCATTATTTGGATGGCACATGAAATTACCTATAATAAAATCATATCTGCCTTAGGCTTTTCCCTCTAGTAACAAAGATAGTCAATCCATGCACATACAGAAAATTTGGCAAAAAAAAACCCAGAAAAATCTTAAAAGACAAAACATTTATAACCCCTCACAACAGACCAAATCATTGGTAACATTTTGGTGTTTTAACTGCCAGTCTATTGTCCCATGCCTCTTTTTCTTTATAAACTTGTACTTTGTCGTTTTAAAAAATTCAGTTATTATTGCATTTTCTAATTTTCTTAAAATTGCTTCACAAAAATAGAGGCTACAGGATAGTTGTTTTAAGAATGTCCCTATTAGTCAACATTCCCCTATTATTAGATACTACAAACGTTTCTACTGTTTATTATAATGCAATGTTTCTGGTTGTTTAAGATAAAAATCTACTAACATTAAATCCCCTTCTCCACAATGAGTTAGAAGAAATGAATTTCAAAGATAGGTGATTCAGTGAAAACAGCATGGGTTTGAAGTCAGAGTCCTTCCTGTGTGATCTCAGACCTATCCCTTTTATTGCTCTGCATTTGCATATCAGGGTAATACCCAATGATAGTGCCAGGCTGACGGTGAATAAATGTTATTTTCTTCTCTCCCGCTTCTGGAAACTGTCCAAGTTTAGTTGACAAACAGCTTTTCTAGACATCATTTTATTTAACCCTTTTATAGCAATATTAAATAGGCAGAGCACATATTAAAGTCCTCACTTTACAGATGAGAAAATCAAGGCTGAGGGAGAGTAAGCAATCTGCTCATAGTCATATAATCACTAAATGGCAAAATTAAGATTAAAACCTAGATTTTGAATCTTACGAGAATTCTTTTCATCACATCATGCTATATCTTTGAAAAGAGTGACATTTTGCTATCAAACAAAGACCCAAGAAGAATGTTCCTTCTAAGTACACACTCTGATCAGGGGTTATATTGGGGGAGGAGGGAGAACATCATTAAGGTATAAGCTCTGTTCTACCACTCAAAAGTTCTGTGTTCCCAAGGACATTCACATTGTTACAAATTTATTATCAAAATAATTGTTCCAATGAGAAAAAAAGTAGTTACAGAGTAGAGATTTCAAATGTGCAACAACAGTAACAGTTCCTGTAGGAATTTCAGTAACAGATTTTTTAAAAAATGACTAAAAGTGAATAGCCAGAAAAAAGAAAAAAAACATTGAGCAGATGCAAAATATGCTCACATGTAGCATCAGCTCAAGAGAAAAGGTTTTTATTTTTCTGTCATCATCAGCATTCCATTAGTATGGCTAAAGCACATTCCTATGACCTTTATCACCCACTGTTATAATAAAGAGAATACAAAATTTCTCAAATATTGTAGCTGTGTTGCATGTGTACCATCTCCTTCCTATGCAAGACAGTTCTCAATTTTGATCACATGTGCTAAATGCGAGTCATGTTCCTTAATTAATAATTAAAAGGTAACTAAATTCTGAGCTGTGAAAAAACCACAGTGTATAAGATTTCCCATATGACATTCTGGTAATACAAAAATGCTACTAAGATGCCCGGCTTCCAGTTTGTAAGAAATATAGGAGATAGAGGAATGAACAAAACAAATGTGTAAGCAGACAACAGAATGTGGTATATTCTGTAAGAGAGCCATATTGGACTCATCAAAAGGTCTAAATCATGGAGAAAAATGTAGGATTAAACAGATCAAAAGAGATATAACAAATGGGATGTGGAAATCTAGACAGGATCCTGATTTGGGGAGGAAAAAAGCTAGAAAATACATTCTTGGGACAATTCAGGAAATTGGAATAAGGGCTAGATAGATACTGGGATGATGCTATGAAACTGTTCTTATTTTTCTTAGGTGTGGCTGTGTAGGATATTGTCATTATTGGGAGATGCTTGTTGAAATAATTAGGGCTGAATGTCATGATGTTTGCTCCTTATTTCC
This sequence comes from Mesoplodon mirus, assembly GCF_964341445.2. Taxonomy (NCBI): domain Eukaryota; kingdom Metazoa; phylum Chordata; class Mammalia; order Artiodactyla; family Ziphiidae; genus Mesoplodon; species Mesoplodon mirus. Next base: position 79,436,729 of record NC_138980.1, read on the forward strand.
TAAGGGTACAGAAAAAAAAAATTATATAGGTAAAGTAAGAATGTCAAAATGTTAACCACCCCTGAACCTAGGTGAAGGATATATGGGTATTCATCCTGTTGTTTTTTCATCTATTCCACGTTTGAAAATTTTCATTAATAAAAAGTTGTAGGAGTAGAAAAAAATAATTACATGCTAAGAGACCAGGAAAAATTGCCATAAAAGAAATCTTGACCTTGGCTCTGAAATGGAAGAAAATGAGGAAGCAGAGCTTTACCAAAGGCACAAGGTTTACTTGAAAAGAGACAATGGTCAGTACAAGGCAGAGCAGGTAACAGAGATCAGTAGAAAATGAAGCTAGAGGCTGAGTGGGAGTTAAATTATGATGGATCTTAAAAGTCAAGGACATTATTGTTTCTACCTTAATTTGTTCCTCACTGATACTAGGAGTGTTCTTCAGGAGATTCAGGAAAACTCCACCTGGTGTTCTTCTTCGACTACCATTCTACAAAAAGGAACAGAAAAATTAGCCTGTGAACTCTTCCAGTGAATGGTCAAAGCAACTTTTAGAGACATTCCTAAGGAGATATTAAGGTCTACAGCACCACTCCAGTTTAACTGCAGTGTCCTTCTCTCCTCTCCAGACTTCCATTTGCTCTATTTCTTTTCCCACGGCATGTATCACTTCCTAGCATACTTGAAGATACTACACTTATTCTTTACAGACTGTTTCCCTCCCACCCCCTACTACAACATAAGCTTCCTGTGTCTAGAACAGTGCCTGGCACACAGCAATAAAGAACTGTACAAGGAAAGAATGCATGTACCAAAAGAAAGTGAATTTGGACTTGTATCTTCCCAACATTCAGTAGATTTCCATTAGCTCACTGGTTTTATTACTACAGTATTAAAATTTTGATATAGGGAATTCTCTGGCAGTCCAGTGGTTAGGACTTGGTGGTTTCACTGCAGGGGGCCTGGATTTGATCCTTGGTTGGCGAACTAGTATTCCACAAGCTGTGTGGCACAGCAAGAAATTTAAAAAAAATTTTTTTAAGTAAAATATTGATATAATCTATAACTTCATGCTCAACTGAATGAAAATCTAGGTACCTTAAACAGTGACACAAACAGGGATGCCAGTACATTCATGATTATTATAATTTGTTTTGTTGTTAACTTTTGGAACCTATGTTCACAGGCTGTTTCCTCACCCAGTGCTATCACTTCTAACTGGCTTCTTTTCTCTCCATTTCCACAGCATAATAATATTGATTTAGTCTCTTGTGATGTTATTATTCAAATTCATGAGGAACAAATAAGAAGGAAGCCATTCAATCTTCATCCTCACCCTGTGCTGAAAGCTCAATTAAATGAGATCTGCAAAACCATTCATTCTATGGGATAAACTGCTACTGCTGTGATCTGGCCCCAACCAGAGAAGTGCTCTTTATGCCATTCTGGAGCAATGAAGTATTTTTTAACTGTTTTTTCATTTTTGCTTCCTCAACCCCAGAAGCCCCTTTAGACATTTTGTTTCCTATTCACTCCTATCACCCATGAAATTTTAATACTCACAGATATACTTTATATTTATCTGTGCTTTTTACATAACAAGATTTTTGTTTTTTTTACCCCCAAGAACCAGTTTCCAAGAATGCATGAATTAAATGAACCAAAAGTAACATTTCTTTTTTTTTTTTTTTAATAAATTATTTATTTATTTATGGCTGCATTGGGTCTTCGTTGCTGCGCGCGGGCTTTCTCTAGTTGTGGCGAACAGAGGCTACTCTTTGTGGTGGTGAGCAGGCTTCTCATTGCGGTGGCTTCTCTTGTTGCAGAGCACGGGCTCCAGGGCACGTGGGCTTCAGTAGTTGTGGCACACGGGCTTAGTTGCTCTGCAGCATGTGGGATCTTCCCGGACCAGGGTTTGAATCCGTGTCCCCTGCATTAGCAGGCAGATTCTTAACCACTGTGCCACCAGGGAAGCCCTGAATTTTTAAATTATTAATGAAGGTTTTTTAAAGTCTGAAACACACTGTAATAATTTATAAATAAGAGAACCAACAATCAGAGACAAGGGCATTTTATTAAAAAATCACATGAAATAATACAAAACCAGAAAGAATGAAGCAGTTAGTCTTACCATTATAAAAAGGCCACCATTTTGTTCAACTTCAGCAGTTTCCATCAGAAGTTCAATTGCCTTTTTGTTCCCAATTATCCTCACTACTCGGGCTATCAAATCTTTCTTTGGTTCCTGCAACCTGATGAGGAACAAATGAAGTAATATTAAACTTTTTATTTGTTGCATAAAGTTGAGGAAATCTACCTTAGTCTCCAATTTAGTTCCTAGCTAGAAGTAGCTTCTCATTCTAATAACATTTGCTTTCCAAAATCCCCAATATTTAACCTTGGAATCACTGACATGGAAACATTCCTATCTTGGGTCACCCAAGGAGATCGTAACCTCCGGGTTCCACCTCAAGTCTCATAACTGGCATCTTCACTTTGCCTTATTGGATTATGGCATATTTCAAAAGAAACATGCACACATAGCAAGGGGAATGCAAGCCTAAAAGCAAAAGAAGATACAACCAGTCTACTCTCATCAAAACAAATAGCAAACATATACCATGCTTTCTAAAAGTTAGCTCTCCTAACTCTAGAGATGTCTAAGAGCTTTAAAATGGATTGGATTTTTCCCTCATGGGCTCCCTGTCTCAGAACAAAGAAAGAGCTAATATTTACCAAAGGCTTATTATGGGATAAGCACAATCCTAAGAACTATATATGCATTATATCTCAGTTAATTCTCTCAACAACCTTATGAAGCAGATATTATTATTTTCATTTTACCACTGAGAGGTAAAAACACAGGGAGCCTAAGTAGGTAGCACTTCTGATATCAGAGCCCATACTCCATAGAGATGAAGGAGCATTAATATTACAGAAGCCTTACCAGTTCCCTAACCAGCCATGGCTTCTTTTGTTTCTTCTCTGTTGTGGAAAGAGCAGTAGACTAGGAACAAAGCGGCTAGACTTTAGTTCCAGGTCTGCCACTTATTAAATTTGTGACTATGAGCAAGCCACACAACTACTGGGCCTCAGTTTCCTATTTGTAAAGTAAAGGCTTTGGTTTACAAAATCTCTAAGTTCCTTTCCAGCACTCAAATTCCAAACTCCCTCAGTATTTAAAAAAAATCCAGTATGAGTATTGACAGGCTTGCCTGGAAAGTAAATACTTGTTTTCCTACTAGCTATATTACTCTTGAACCTTACCTGTTTTCAGATTTGTGACACTGTTCACTAGTGATTTAGAGCTAATAAAAAAGTAAACAAAATTTCAACTTTTTATTTATTTATTGACCTCACCGGGCAGCTTGCAGGATCTTAGTTCGCCGACCAGGGATCAAACCCAGGCCCATGGCAATGAAAGTGCCAAGTCCTAACCACTGTACTGCCATGGAATTCCCAAAATTTTAACTTTTAGTATTTCTTGTTTAAAATGCATGAAATGTAAATTTACCATACATTAAGCAACTCTACTCCTATTTATCCAAAAGAAATGAAAATCTGTGTCCAAAAATGTGTACGTGAAAGTTCATAACAGCATTATTCATAATTTCCCAAAAGGGTAACAGCCAATATGGATGTGTGCGTGCATATGCGTGTGCATGTAAATAAACTGTTGACTCCTGCTACGACATGGACGAATCTGAAAAACACTGCAGTAAGTGAAAATAGCCAGGCACAAGAGACCACATATTGTGATTCCATTAACATGAAATTTCCAAAAATGCAAATTGATAGCAACAGAAAGTAGATTAGCAGTTACGTGGGAATAGGAACAGGAACTAACTTTAAATGCGCACATGGTATGAGGGATCTTATAGGGTGATGGAAATGTTTTTAAAGTGCTTTATGGTAATCGTTGTACAATTGATAAACTTACTAAAAAAATCAACACTTGAAATGGATGAATTTTACCACATGTATACCATGCCTCAATAAAATTATATATAAAAAAAAAATCATGAATGCTTGAAAGCACTCCAAATAACCTACGTGATTTAAAAGGATATGTTTTTACCTAAGAGTTCTATAGCACTAAATGGAAAAAGTTGCTCAAAAGTTCATAAAAATCTGCAAAATTATTCTATCAGGTCTGCCCAAATTTAAGAACACCCAGCCATACTCATATAACCACATAAGCCTAGAGTTCATGCCTTGAATTTAAAAATTTCAAAAAGGAACACCATCGTCAGTGTATTTGGAATCTGTGTTATTTCTCATAAATGGAAGATAGTTGGTCAAGTGCTCACTTGCAGACAAATTTAAATGCTCACCTGAAAGAAATTTCATCAGCCACTTTCTCTTGAGAATCGTCCTCTGTGATCTCATATCGGCCTTTATAATTCATTTCTAGTCTGTCTCCTAGTCTGTCTTTGACAGGTCGTTTCCTTTTGAGATGACCTTGCCCATTTTCCTCCTCCTTTGTTCCCATTTTTTTGCCACCATGCATATATTCATCTAGCTCTTTGTCTAATTCTTTTGTATTCTCTTGGGATTCCCTCTTAAGTTTCTTAGCAAGCAAATAATTGTACGTCTCGGATTGTCTGCTTCTGTCAATAGTGCCCTCCATTCCCAAGATACCAAGTTCAGTGGCCACTGCATCTTGACTCTGTTCCTGCAGCACAGCACCCCATATGTTGTTAACCTTCTTCCCTCCAGCAACAGGCGGTTTCTGGCTGCTCTGGCCAAACTGAAAAGGCTCCGGTTTGGGAGGAGTGTTAAAACATTTTTGTCGTTTGCGCTTCCAGAGAGAGCTATCATCATCTGAATCCGAAAAACTCTCCTCACTTGAATCCACACTTTTAACAGTCCGATAATGTGATACCGGAGCACACACTGTTGCAGTACTCTGGAAGGGCCTCACTGCACAGTCCCCACCTAGTGCTTTCTGCAAGTGAAAGAAAATACAATCAATTCCATAAAACACATTAACTCCACACACCATGTGCTTTTTTTTTTTTTTTTTTTTTTTTTTTTGCGGTACGCGGGCCTCTCCCTGTTGTGGCCTCTCCCGTTGCAGAGCACAGGCTCCGGACGCACAGGCTCAGCGGCCATGGCTCACGGACCCAGCCGCTCCGCGGCATGTGGGATCTTCCCGGACCGGGGCACAAACCCGTGTCCCCTGCATTGGCAGGCGGACTCTCAACCACGGCGCCATCAGGGAAGCCCCACCATGTGCTTTTTTTTTGCGGTACCCAGGCCTCTCACTGTTGTGGCCTCTCCCGTTGCGGAGCACAGGCTCCGGATGCGCAGGCTCAGCAGCCATGGCTCACGGGCCCAGCCGCTCCGTGGCATATGGGATCTTCCCGGACCGGGGCACGAACCCGTTTCCCCTGCATCGGTAGGCGGACTCTCAACCACTGCGCCACCAGGGAAGCCCCCACCATGTGCTTTTTAAAAAATTATTTAGGGATTCAGCGGGACCATTCTGAAGGAGAAATGATCTTCAAAGATCTCTGAAACCAACTGAGGCCCTGCATTTCTAAAGGTCTACATGGAATTTCCTTTTTTTTTGGCCGCGCCGTGCGTCTTACAGGATTCCTGCTCCCTGACCAGGGATCGAACCCGGGCGGGCAGTGAAAGTGCCAAATTCTAACCACTAGACCACCAGGGAACTCCCTGGAATTTCCATTTTAAAAGCCACAAATTCATATTTCTATATAGCTAATGCAGCACTTAGTTCTAAGACCCCTTTTAAAAAATTACCAAAGCTTTTAATTCTCACCTTTAGAAGATTTTCAATCTTTTCTGTTGTCAGAATGTTTGAAAATGACATACACGGTAATTGTTACTAGCAGTTAAAACAGAACTTGTTTTCTTCCTTTCCAAAGATGCCTGCCATGCATTTGATTACATCAACTGCCTTTATATGGTTTTGTGACTATATTTCTTTTAGACTAGACAGTAAACTCCTATGTGTAAAAATCTCCGACAAATTACTTTTAAAACTGCAGAGTCCGTGGCATTAAGCTTACCAAGTCATGGGTCAATCTATGTAAAACAAACTGAAAGAGACTGAAAAACAAAATATTTTGGTACCGATTTCCTAAGAAATTTCTATGCAAAAGGAACCACCTTTGCTTTTTCAACTAAACATTAAACAAAGTATTTCTGAAGTTCCTAATATGTGCTAGAAATGGGGGTGGGGTATTTTAAGTCTAGAAAGTAGGTCTTGCTATTTTGAAATAATAATGGCACTAACACTTGTCAGCCATTACTCAGGCTCCACTGAATCCTTACAGCCACCCTATTACTGTCGTACTATTATCATTCCTATTCTAAGATGAGGGCACCAGGCTAGATGCCCTGTCACAGGTCACACAGTGGCGGCGCCAGGATTCGAACGCGGGTAGACCGGCACTAAAGTCTTCTCAAAAGAGCTTGCTACTTAGTAGGGCGGCCAAGAAACCTGGGAAGCTAACACAAAACCCAGTGCCACATTATGGCATGACGAAGCTAGGTTCCAGGGGAATATGGAAGACCAGGCCTCTGAGCAAGTGATGAACTTCATCCCTGGTACTCACTCCCTTTCTGCTCAGCGTGCACATGAGCGCCACAGGCTGTTTGTGGGCTGAGGTCCCCAGGTTCTACATTTTCGGCAAACAAATGCCCTTCCGGGACAACCTAGCGTCGCCGAAGTGGGGAAGCCCGTAGGTTTAGAAAACGAGGAGCGGAGCACTGGAGGCGGGGAAGGGACAGCCGCAAGCCCGCCGCCGGAGGCAGCCCGCCTCGCGCGCTCCGCTTCGCAGCGAGACGCCGGGCTAGGTTCGTACGGCCTCCTATCCCCGCAACCTCCCTCGCTCCGCGCGCCGGGCCGAGGAACGCCCGCCCGCCCCTCACCCTCCCCGCCGCACCGGCTCGCGCGCCGGGCCCGGGGACGCCCACCCCTCATTGCAGCCCGGGCTCCGCGCTCCGCGCTCCCGGCCCAGAGTCACCGGCCCCCCCTCCGCACTCACCGGCACCTGCAGCGGCCTGTCGCTGGGTGCCACCGTCATGTCGGAATCCGAGTCAGAAAGCTGCCCATCTTCCATGTCGCCTGCCTCCTGCGCCATCTTCCCGCGGCGCGGTGCAGCGCGCCGAGAGGGCACTTCCGGCGGGGCGGCGGGCTGGTTTGGCTGGCTGTGACTGGTCGGGCGCCCCCGCGAGGGGGCTGCTCCCGCCCCGGCGGCCGGTGGAACCAGACGCCTGGGTCGAGGCTCGCAGATGTTGCGTCATCATTGCAACCCGCTCGCTTAACGCTACTCTGGGAGACTGAGTCCTCTGCTGCCCCAGCACTCTGGCGCGTTCCCTACCGACATGTTTCCGGCAAACCTAAAGATGCGCACGGATGGCAGCCATGAGGGATTCCTCCCTCGGCCTCACAACCCTCGCCTGGATGCTCTGGGCAGGCCTTTCTGCTTCCATTCTGCTCCTCTGCGATCCACCCTGCATGTAGCTTCCCGGGGAGCCTTCCAGACGGGACGTGAGGTCACCGCCCTGCTCAGACTTTCCAGGGCTTTCCTCCGCACGATAAGGCTTGAGTTCTCAGCACTGCCAGCAGGGCTGCGGGTGTGTGCCTGTCTGGTGTCCCCCTCCGGCTCTCCAGCCACGCTGGCGCTGCTCACGTTGTTCCTCAGGCACCCTTTGTCCTTTCCCGGCCCAAGGGCTTTGCAGTTGCTGTTCCCTCTTCTTGGCAGACTCTCCAACACCCCGACACCCCATTCTTGCACAGGTTATGCTGTCTCATGATTCAGGATTCTGATTAAATGCCACCTTCTCAGAGAGGTCTTCTTCAACCACCCTCACTAAAACAGCGTCTCCCCTGTCACTCTCAAACCCTTTTTTTCCCCTCATGGTATCAATAGTCATATGTGTATTTTAAAAATTTTTTGTCTGAGCTCCCCACTAAAATGTCAGTTTTATTCGCCGTTGTTTCTACCTGCGTACATACATGACTTCTTGTATGTAAAGATGGTCAAGAAATATTTGACTTTTTTTTTTTTTTTTTTTTTGCGTAAAGGGGATCTTGTTATTTGTACCTTTTCCTATTCTGCAATCTACTTTAAAAAAGAAACAATATTGGGGTCCAGTGGTTGGGACTCCGCGCTTCCACTGCTGGAGGCTGGGTTCGATCCCTGGTCTGGAGATAAAATCCTGCAAGCCGCGAGGCGCGGCCAAAAAAAATAAATAAATAAAGCAGTTTATCTGGATACCTTTCTATAGCAGAATATAAAGATCCAGGTCCTTTTTTTTTTTTTTTTTTTTTTTAAGGGATCAGTATTTATTTATTTTGGCTGTGTTGGGTCTTCGTTTCTGTGCGTGGGCTTTCTCTAGTTGCGGTGAGCGGGGGCCACTCTTCATCGCGGTGCACGGGCCTCTCACTGCCGCGGTCTCTCTTGTTGCGGAGCACAGATTCCAGACACGCAGGCTCAGTAGTTGTGGCTCACGGGCCTAGTTGCTCTGCGGCACGTGGGATCTCGGCCCGGGGCACGAACCCATGTCCCCTGCATCGGCAGGCAGACTCTGAACCACTGCGCCACCAGGGAAGCCCTAGCTCCTTCTTTTTAAGGACTCCCTAGTTTTCCATTGCATGAAGGTAGCCTCATTTTTTAGTCTCTGATGGTGTTTTGCAATGAACATGTCTTTTTACAAACTTGTTTTATTATTTCCTTAGGATATGTCTCTAGACTGTATGGAAAAAAATGAATTTAGATTTTTGAAATGTGAATTTAATACCTATAAAGGAATTTAGAAGTCACCTGGTCCAATTTATTTTGACAACTGAAGAGAGTTTACATAGCTAAGCTATTGAAGACCTGCGTCTTGATTCCAGGTCTCCTAATTCTTAGACAACTTTATTATTTTACCTTTTCTGCATAGAATTACAATCCCCCTACAATTGATTTTTGTGCGTGGTGTGAGGTAGGAGTACATTTTCATGTTATTATTAACATTTTACTATGTGGTATGGGAGGCAGCTAAATACCGTAGAATGCATAGAACAGCCCCTCACACTAAAGACTTTCTCCAGTGTTTTCCACCAGAAGAGTTTTAGTTCTTACCTTTAGGCCTATGGTCCATTTTGACTTAATTCTTATATCTAGCGTGAAGTAAAAGTCAAGGTTCCTTTTTTTCTGTGTGTGCCTGAATATCCAAATAATATAGCACTATTTGTTGAAAAGACTATTCTTTCTCCCTTGAATTTCTTTGACACCTTCATTGAAAATCGACTATATATATGAAGGTTTACTTTTGAGCACCCTATTCTGTTCCATTGATCTTTATGTCTATCTTTACACCAATGTGACACTTTCTTGGTTACTGTAGCTTTATAACAATTGTAAATTGTTACAATAATTGTTAAAATTAGGTAATGTAAATTTGTTCTTTTTTTTTCCAGAACTGTTTTGGCTATTCTAGATCCTTTGCCCTTTCATTTAAACTTTAGACTCTGCTTGCCAATTCTGGTATTTTGGTTGGGATTGCATTGAATCTACAGTTTAATTTGGACATTGGGGAGACTATCTTAGCCTGATACCATTGAATGCAGGAATCATATACTGCTAATCAATAACTCTTCTTCTTCTAAATTCTGGGCTCCTAAACCACTAGATAGGTAGTATATACCCTGGGAGAGAATGCAGTGATTAGAGGATGTGAATGGTTGGTCCTTTCTGAGAACAATTTTCCCCATTAAGTAATAAGCCAGCATTTTAGCTGGAGCATCATTTTTTGGTTAGCTTGATTAATATGAGCCTGCCCAGAGCAATAGTTAGTGTCATTCACTCATGCTCTGATAAATCAGATTCTGAGTTTACAATAATGAAATTTTATCCTTGGTGATTTCTCCAGTTTAGTGCTGCCTTGGGGGCAAGCATGCATTATCAGATCAAATCCCTCCGCCTTCCGGCCAGCTATTGTTGAAGAACAAAGACGGCTAGTATTCATGAAGACTTCCCAAACACAGGTCAGTTTGTACTTATGCGGTGACTCCAAAGTCTTTGTTATAACCACCCTATGATGCCTTTGATAAGTCATTTGAAAAGCAGAATTGGCCATTTGCTAACTTCCCCACTTTTCATAGAGAATTGGTTCAAGGTGTCCTGAGTTTAGTCAGTACATTTAAATTACTATAGGGCTTTGCAGTTTTTACATATACTTTCATGTACGATCCATTTAATTCTTTTTCAAGTGGGAAATATGCTTTCATATGATTCATTTAATTCTATCTCTTTGTGCTTTGCCCCATCAAAATTCATCGTTGGTGATTTTTCCTGACCTCCTATTGGCAGGCTAAGTGAGTTTTGAAAAAAGAAGGTAGAAGAGAGATGCAATCCCTATTTTCCGTATAGGCAGTTGCTGGTGTCTATCATCCCAGAACTGGTTTAGAGAGACAGCCATGAACCTCTCTTCTTAGTGAAGAGAAGGAAGTTAACATTCCTTGAGAGCATTGTGTGTTGCTTCTAAAATTTAGTGCATCTGTAAATGCCTTTTCTTTTTTCTTTTTTTTTTTTTTTTGCGGTATGCAGGCCTCTCACTGTTGTGGCCTCTCCCGTTGCAGAGCACAGGCTCCAGATGCGCAGGCTCAGCGGCCATGACTCACGGGCCCAGGCGCTCCACAGCATGTGGGATCTTCCCGGACCAGGGCACGAACCCGTGTCCCCTGCATTGGCAGGTGGACTCTCAACCACTGCGCCACCAGGGAAGTCCCCTTTTCATTTTTTGAATCAAATGGAGGGGAAGAGAATGGAAGGATGTGGTGTTGGGATACGTGTACAAAGAATCTTACTGGCAGCCCAGAAAGTGAGGAGAATTAAATTCTCCATTAAAATGTTTGGGAATTAAAATGAAGGAAATTAGTTCTTCAGTCCTAGGGGTGGATGGAAAATGGTAGCTGGGTTGTTGATAGAGATTACCAATGCTGGACAGGGTACCCTTGCTTTCTACCGCAGAGGTGTGTTTATAGTTTCATTTTTTTTTAATGCGGGCCTCTCATTGTTGTGGCCTCTCCCATTGCAGAGCACAGGCTCCGGACGCTCAGGCTCAGCGGCCATGGTTCACGGGCCCAGCCACTCCGCGGCATGTGGGATCTTCCCAGACCGGGGTATGAACCCGTGTCCCCTGAATCGGCAGGTGGACTCTCAACCACTGCGCCACCAGGGAAGCCCCTACAGTTTCATTTTTTCGTTGATGTAAATGTATGTGAGCCTGGTAGGATGCTGGGAATTGTGGAGCCATGCAAGGATGAGTCAGAGATGGTCCTTGCCTTAATGGGGAAATATATAACATTTTCAAGTGGAAGCATCATTCAGGTATCTCCAGCACTTAACTACAGTTTCTGATAGGTGCTTGATACATGCCGATTTCAACATGGTTTGTTGAAATCATTTGTGTCATAAGGATGGAACAGATAAAGCTCAAGCATGAATGCAGAGATGGAAGGAAGGGTTTTACAGGTAGAGAGAACAGCAAGGGCAAAGACACTGAGAGGAAAACACGGGCTTTGTATAGAAACATACAATGACTGTCTGGTTGCAGTGTGGAAGGACACAAGGCAAGTCCACTTGGAATCACTGAGACACCTTATTAATTCAATTGAATTGAGAGTGTGTGTATATTTTTAACTCATGCCCAAATCATGCTGACTGAGATGGTGCTATTTCCCTTATATAGAGTAAGCCCAGTTATTGTGGAATTAGATGGAAAATGGGATGGTGGAGGGGTGGGGTTGGGGTAGAAAGAATATTGCCGGAAGAGGTGGGATGAATTGGGAGATTGGGATTGACATATGTACACTAACATGTATAAAATGGATAGCTAATAAGAACCTGCTGTAAAAAAAAAAAAAAAAAAAAGTAACCCCCCCCCCAAAAATTGCAGGAAGATAGAAGAAATGGAGAATAAAGGAAATTGATCAAAACTGTCTTTGTTCTTCAAAAGCGAGAATATACCCAGGCAGGATATTTAAAGGGAAATGCCAATGTTTAATATTTTTCATTCTTTAGAAAACTCTAATTTATAATTTAACAAAGTGGCAAAAACAAAAAATCCTCTCTCCTCCACCAAAAACCCTCCTCCTTTGGCTACTCCAGGAAACAGCAGTCACTATCACTTTGGGAACTTATTAGAAATACTGACTCTCAACTTACCTCAACATAATAAAGGCCATATATGACAAACCCACAGCCAACATCGTTCTCAAAGGTGAAAAACTGAAACCATTTCCACTAAGATCAGGAACAAGACAAAGTTGCCCACTCTCACCACTATTATTCAACATACTTCTGGAAGTTTTAGCCACAGCAATCAGAGAAGAAAAAGAAATGAATCCAAATCGGAAAAGAAGAAGTAAAGCTGTCACTGTTTGCAGATGACATGATACTATACAGAGAGAATCCTAAAGACGCTACCAGAAAACTACAAGAGCTAATCAATGAATCTGGTAAAGTAGGAGAATACAAAATTAATGCACAGAAATCTCTTGCATTCCTATACACTACTGATGAAAAATCTGAAAGACAAATTAAAGAAACACTCCCATTTACCATTGCAACAAAAAGAATAAAATACCTGGGAATAAACCTACCTAAGGAGACAAAAGACCTGTATGCAGAAAACTATAAGACACTGATGGAAGAAATTAAAGATGATACAAACAGATGGAGAGATATACCATGGTCTTGGATTGGAAGAATCAACATTGTGAAAATGACTATAGTACCCAAAGAAATCTACAGATTCAGTGAAATCCCTATCAGACTACCAATGGCATTTTTCACAGAACTAGAACAAAAAAAAATTGACAATTTGTTTGGAAACACAAAAGACCCCAAATAGCCAAAGCAATCTTTTTTTTTTTTTTTTTTTTTTTTGCGGTACGCGGGCCTCTCACTGTTGTGGCCTCTCTTGTTGCAGAGCACAGGCTCCGGACATGCGCAAGCTCAGCGGCCATGGCTCACGGGCCTAGCCGCTCCGCGGCATGTGGGATCTTCCTGGACCAGGGCACGAACCCGTGTCCCCTGCATTGGCAGGCAGACTCTCAACCACTGTGCCACCAGGGAAGCCCAGCCAAAGCAATCTTGAGGAAGAAAAACGGAGCTGGAGGAATCAGGCTCCCAGACTTCAGACTATACTACAAAGCTACAGTAATCGAGACAGTATGGTACTGGTACGAGAACAGAAATATAGATCAATGGAACAGGATAGAGAGCCCAGAGATAAACCCACACACATATGGTCACCTTATTTTTGATAAAGGAGGCAAGAATATACAGTGGAAAAAAGACATCCTCTTCAATAAGTGGTGCTGGGAAAACTGGACAGCTACATGTAAAAGAATGAAATTAGGGGCTTCCCTGGTGGCGCAGTGGTTGAGAATCTGCCTGCCAATGCAGGGGACACGGGTTTGAGCCGTGGTCTGGGAAGATCCCACATGCCGTGGAGCAACTAGGCCCGTGAGCCACAACTACTGAGCCTGTGCATCTGGAGCCTGTGCTCCGCAACAAGAGAGGCCGCGACAGTGAGAGGCCTGCGCACCGTGATGAAGACTGGCCCTCGCTTGCTGCAACTAGAGAAAGCCCTTGCACAGAAACAAAGACCCAACACTGCCAAAAATAAATAAATAAATTTAAAAAATAAAAGTAAAAGGAATTCTCTTAAAAAAAAAGAAGAAGAATGAAATTAGAACACTTCCTAACACCATACACAAAAATAAACTCCAAATGGATTAAAGACCTAAATGTAAGGCCAGACACTATAAAACTCTTAGAGGAAAACATAGGCAGAACACTCTATGACATAAATCACAGCAGGGGGCGTCCCTGGTGGCGCAGTGGTTGAGAGTCCACCTGCCGATGCAGGGGACACGGGTTCGTGCCCCAGTCCAGGAAGATCCCATATGCCCTGGAGCAGCTAGGCCCGTGAGCCATGGCCGCTGAGCCTGCGCATCTGGAGCCTGTGCTCCGCAACGGGAGAGGCCACAATAGTGAGAGGCCCGTGTACCACAAAAAAAAAAAAAAAAAAAAAAATCACAGCAGGATTCTTCTTGACCCACCTCCTAGAGAAATGGAAATAAAAACAAAAATAAACAAATGGGGCCTAATGAAACTTAAAAGCTTTTTTTTTTTTTGGAGCAAATAATTTTTATTATCATTTTTTTCTTTTACAAATACACCAAAGAGCCATGCAATGCTGCCAGCTTTGGATACAATCCTGGGCCACAAGTCTGCACATTCCTTTGTAACTGGTCCTGTGATGGTAGAACCTTTCATCTCGCCTTTATTTATTTACCCCTGCATTATCTTCAAAATAAAGAAACACACCATCTTTTCTCCAGTACGACTTTCGTTGTCTAATTACCACTGCTGGATGTACTTTCTTTCTGAGCTCTGGTTTGCCTTTCTTGACTGTGGCCATCACCATGTCACCCACACCAGCAGCAGGAAGTCTATTCAGTCGTCCCTTGATCCCATTCACAGAGATGATATACAGATTTTTGGCTCCTGTGTGGTCATCACAGTTTATCACGGCTCCAACCGGAAGACCCAAGGAAATCCGGAATTTCGCACCAGAGGACCCACCACATCCTCGCGTCCTCGCTTCGACATCTTGAACGCCAGAAAGGGCCAAAAAGGAAGTAGGTATAAAGGACACTGAAATCTCAACTCCAACGCCCCGCCCAATCTGGTCACATTGAAACTTAAAAGCTTTTGCACAGCAAAGGAAACCATGAACAAGACGAAAAGACATCCCTCAGAATGGGAGAAAATATTTGCAAATGAAGCAACTGACAAAGGATTAACCTCCAAAATTTATAAGCAGCTCATGCAGCTCAATATAAAAAAAATAAACAACCCAATCCAAATATGGGCAGAAGACCTAAATAGACATTTCTCCAAAGAAGATATACAGATTGCCAACAAACACATGAAAGAATGCTCAACATCACTGATCATTAGAGAAATGCAAATCAAAACTACAATGAGTTATCACCTCACACCTGTCAGAATGGTCATCATCAAAAATCTACAAACAATAAATGCTGGAGAGAATATGGAGAAAAAGGAACCCTCTTGCACTGTTCTTGCGAATATAAATTGATACAGCCACTGTGGAGAACAGTATGGAGGTTCCTTTAAAAACTAAAAATAGAACTATCATATGACCCAGCAATCCTACTACTGGGCATATACCGTGAAAAAACCATAATTCAAAAAGAGTCATGTACCACAATGTTCACTGCAGCTCTATTTACAATAGCCAGGACATGGAAACAACCTAAATGTCCATGGACGGATGAATGGATAAAGAAGATGTGGCACATATATACAATGGAATATTACTCAGCCATAAAAAGAAACGAAATCGAGTTATTTGTAGTGAGGTGGATGGACCTAGGGTCTGTCATACAGAGTGAAGTAAGTCAGAAAGAGAAAAACAAATACCATATGCTAACACATATATATGGAATCTTAAAAAAAAAAAAAAGCTTCTGAAGAACCTAGGGGCAGGACAGGAATAAAGACACAGACTAGAGAATGGACTTGAGGACACGGGGAGGGGGAAGGGTAAGCTGGGACGAAGTGAGAGAGTGGCATGGACATATATACACTACCAAATACAAAACAGATAGCTAGTGGGACGCAGCCGCGTAGCACAGGGAGATCAGCTGGTGCTTTGTGACCACCTAGAGGGGTGGCATAGGGAGTGTGGGAGGGAGACGCAAGAGGGAGGAGATATGGGGATATATGTATATGTATAGCTGATTCAGTTTGTTATAAAGCAGAAACTAACACACCATTGTAAAGCAATTATACTCCAATAAAGATTAAAAAAAATACAGCAGAAAAAAAAATGAAATACCGACTCTCAGACCCCAGTCTGGACCCACCAGATCAAAATGTTCATTTAACACGATAGCCAGGTGATTACTCGCACATTTCAGACTGACAAGGCCTGCTCTAACTTACTGTATTGTAGAGCTAATATTTTGCGGAAAAAAAATTTCTAGCTGGTGCCGCTGTTCCCAGTCTCTTTCACCAGATGGCAGTAGCCCGTTCACTTCCTCCCAGCCCCACTGTTTCAGGCCGGGGTTAAGCTCCGGGTTACAGCTCCGGGCTCTTGCGGAAGATCCAAATAGGCAGGGAGATGCCGAGGGAGGGGGCGGGCCCTGTGGGCGGGACCGGGCCTGCCCAATGGGTTCCTCCGGGTGGGGGGCGGGGCCCTATTTCAGCTGCTCCTCGGAACGCAGGCGCAGTGCGCCTCCCTGGTTCAGTATGTGGCGCGTTCCCTATCGGCTCTGCGTGTACGTCGCAAGGAAGAGCAAGCTCACGGGACCTTTGAACAGGCCTGCCGCCTTCATGTCCACTCTGCTCATCAATCAGCCCCAGTATGCTTGGCTCAAGGAGCTGGGGCTCCGCGAGGAAAACGAAGGCGTGTATAATGGAAGCTGGGGAGGCCGGGGAGAGGTATGCGGGCGTCCCGGGCAATCTCTGCGGCCTCACTTCGCCCCGGGAGGCCGGACAGGCACGGACGCTGTCAGCGGTTGTACTGGGTGGGAAGTTTTGAAGTCCACAGTAAAAGTTTCCTCACGTAGAATGTCTTAAAAATGCCGTTAGATTTTAGGTCGCGTATGTTATGGAGAATCGAGTTCATTTTGAAGCTGGTTGGGGTTGAAGTTCCCACGCATACTTGAAACCGTGCCGGCAGAGTTCGAAATGCCAGAGTGAGAAATGCCACACGCTTAGCGGTGGAAATTATCGGAATTTTGTGCTTGACTGTGGCTCCTCACATGTGAGGTGCGCCACAGGTAATGTTTTACAGTATAATTTTTTGGGTTTTTTTTTTTTTTTGCGGTACGCGGGCCTCTCACTGTTGTGGCCTCCCGTTGCGGAGCACAGGCTCCGGACGCGCAGGCCCAGCGGCCACGGCTCACGGGCCCAGCCGCTCCGCGGCACGTGGGATCCTCCCGGACCGGGGCACGAACCCGAGTCCCCTGCATCGGCAGGTGGACCCGCAACCACTGCGCCACTAGGGAAGCCCTACAGTATAGTTTTATCTTGTCTTCTTTTCTGAAATCCTTTGGAATGCAAGCTCGGACTTGCTGAAATCCTATCATGTTTTCATTGGGCTCTGAGCTTCCTTGAGGGCTGGGTTTTCAGCGTTTCTCTATTTCCAGAGCCTGACACCGTGCTTGACACCCAGTTAATGTTCAATAAAATGTTTTATAGAGTAGGATGGAAAGGTTAGGTTATTATCATCTAGATTTTTTTGAGAGCTGCATACAAAAGAAAGCTTTTATAAGAAAATGTTATGTAACATTCTTATAGTTTGTTGAATGAACCTGCTTTGTTAGAGGAAACACAACTTTGTTACCTGTGACAGTAGGGGATGCAGGTGGTTTTAATTGTTCCCCAAATCCCCCCTCCCCCATTGGTGGTTTCAGCCTGTTTTCCCTGTGGTATCCAATCATTAGATTTATGGATAAATACCCTCTCCTGAAAGCCTTTTTTAAAGCTACACCTGGGTTTTTTCTTTATAATTGACCTCTCCCGTTTGTGTGGACACAGGCCTTTCCCATGGTTGTCTAGCTTTGGCCATTTCACCCCTTACCAGAGGGTGGGCAGAGTAAAGGAGAGAGGGAATAAGTTAAACTTGTAACTTTGGTCTGTTGTTAATGGGAAAAGAGGCAAAATAATGGATTACATTTAGGCTTTTGTTTAAATACCTAATATTTAGAATGGTGAAGGGGGTTTTGCAGAAAAGCTTGTTCTGAATGTTCGGGTCAAAATGAAAGAGCTCTGTAGAGTCGCTAATTTGTAACAAGTTAATGTGAAGGTTCTGAGTTTGAATATTGTGTCTTAGTCTTTTTTTTTCTTTCCCCATTTCATCTGCTCCCCCGGTTTGGGATTGCATTTTCTATTTATGGTGGTCATCTTTTTGTTTTAAGGTTATCACCACCTATTGTCCTGCTAACAATGAGCCGATAGCGAGAGTCCGACAGGTAAGTGGGTTTTTTTTTTTTTTTTAATGCAAAATGCCCACTGGGAGTTTGTGCCAGTGATGACGAGCAATACAACTTTACAAAGTCAAAGAATAATGGTTTTTTTTAATGTAACATTTAAGAATATCTGAGGGAGACTCTTGATGGGGGTGTGTGTGCCCCAGAAAAGGTGAACCCTAGAGAGGACTCGGGAGGGGGTCCATTGAAGGCCATGCTTCTGGATCACCTGGGGACTTTTGTTAGAATGAATATTTTGACCTCTTAAATCTGGGTTGGAGCCTGAGGTCCTGAATTTCTAATACACCTCAGGTATTGCTCACAGATGAGGCTCCTGGACCTCGCTTTGAGAAGCAAGGTTTTAAAAAGCACAGATTATAACTTACTGAATTCCAGCAAGTTTTTGGAAGTGTAGGCTGTGAAAATCATTTTAAACCACAAATCTTAGGGTCAACCAGAGATTTTTACAATTCTTTTCCAAAAATCTGTGTTCTTAGAAGATCATCACTGCCCTTTCCTTTACCCTTTATCTCCCTCCAAATCTTTATTTAGGCCAGCATGGCTGACTATGAAGAAACTGTAAAGGAAGCAAGAGAAGCATGGAGAATCTGGGCAGATGTAAGTATGGAGGCCATGGCACGATTACCTACTGTAATGACGGTGAGATAAGAGACATTTGATGAGCAGGCCAGTGTCCCCTTGCTGAAACAGGAGCTCCTGGGGGCTGCGACTGTCTCCTCTGCTGTAGTTCTAACGTAGTGCCTTTTCCACATTTGGCCTTCAGTAATTCAGTAATTTTAAAAGGAATAGAACTCTACTAATGTGGCATAAACTTGATCTGTGAACACTTTACTCTCCAACTGAAGTTACTTGAATTTATAATTAAGCAAAGAGAAAGGAATATCTATGCTAAAAATACCTGAATTCCCCTTCTCCCTCTCCCTGCCAGTTTTTTCGGGGGTGGTGGTTATCTTAGCAATAGGTCGACATTCCTGGTTCAAAGGGCAGTGGTGGCAGTGGCCCCTCTTACCGGGCCTAGGCTCCAGTTCCTCAACAGTCTGATGAGGCTTTGAGGCCAGTTCTGCCTTTGTCTGTCTCCACCAGGAGTTCTGTGAGCTGGTGTAGGGATTTTGACTGCAGCTGGGCTGGGCCACACTGAGCTATCACTAGATAAGGGCCTAGGTCTGGAGGAGGGGAGAGTAAAGAACTGGCCTAGCCTGGATCTCTCAGGCCTGCCTCACCTCCCCCACCCTGAATATCCCTTTTGGTCTTCAGCTGAAGGCCCGAAGCAGCAGGAATATCCGGTCGGTTAACCCAGCTCTGCCACTGGGTTTGTTACTTCACCTTAGTGTGCTTTGTCTTGTAAAAAGGGGAGACCAGGTGTGCTTACCTCTTGAGTTATTGTAAGGGTTAAATGAATTAATCATTTAAAATGCTTGCAGATGGGGGCAAACCTCTGTACCTGTGAGCTTGATTTCTGGAACCATGTCCTGCTGGGTTTGTGACTGCTGAGCCTCAGTGGTTTTTTGTTTTTCTCCTGAATCCGCGATTGCTGTGGGGAGTTGGGGAAGGGCAGACTCTCCAGGAGAGCCCTGGGTTGGATGCAGGGTTGTTGTCAGCCAACAGACCGCCTCTGTGCAAAGCAGGAAGAACATCTCTTTAATTCTGGCTGTAAGTTATGCTCAGGGTTCCATTATATCCAATCAAAAATATCCTTGAACAAAGAAAATACCACTTCCAAAAGTAAGCAGTGTGCTAAGTAAAGTTCACCTTAGCAGGATAGAGAATTGTGACCAAAGCTGTGTCAAATTATTTTAAGTCAGCCGGTTCCACCTATGTGGGTCTCACATCTGCAGATACTGAGTGCTGACTGTTCTCAGCCACTCTATGTAAGGGACTTGAGCATCCACAAGTTTTGGAATCCGTGGGGGTCCTGGAACCAATCTCCTGTGGATACTGAAGGACAATTGTATTTTTTTTTTTTAATTAATAGACTTTATATTTTAGAGCAGTTTTAGGGTGAAACTATAGGGGAGGAAAATTTTTTATTCTCTGCTAGGTTCTTTGGCTGTTCTAGTAATTAAATCAGCATACAGCAGATTGACAGGAGAAAAACAAATTTTAATTTTGTATGAGGGGGAGACACAAAGATATGAGACCCAAAGGCAGTCAGGCAGTTGAGGCTTATATACCATCCTGATCTAAGGGAAGGGGTGGGGGCCTGGGGCTTCAAAGAAGAGGAGGACAAATCTTAGGAACGTGAGAAGAGCAAGTGTTTGGTAACAAATGTTTTCCCTCATGCAGATAAGTCAGATATAAAAAGTTACCTCTGGCGGTAGCTCCTGGTATAGGTCCCCTTTCTAAGTTCTTGTAGGTGGTTAAGGAGAGTTGGAAATCTTTTCCGAGTCTGCTGTGATTTGATTGCCTTTAGCTCAAAATAATGCCAAAGAACATGCCAGACTGGCCCATTCTGGGGTGGCTTGAACCCCTTCAACAGAAGGATGATCAGGAAGTGTAGAGTTCCTTACTCTCCATCACTTCTGCAAGTTTCCTGTATTAATACCCTGCATTAGTGTGGTACGTGTTAATCGGTGAGCCAATATGGATACATTAGTATTAATAAGTCCATAATTTGCATTAGGATTCACTCTTTGCATGTGCTATTTTGAATGCTAGTGAAACTTTTGACCAGAAACTTCCATTATATGTGTGTCTTTACCCACAGTAAATACAGTCTTGTTTGAAAAAAGATTTGTGTGAATTCAGGGTCTTTTCTTTCCCTGAACTGGCTTTTAGGTTAGTCTTGGCTTTGCCCGAGGGGGTGGCAGCTGGAATTGTGATGTCTTTCTTTAATATTGTGCTGTACTTTGTTGTTGTTGCTACTTTTGAACTCAGGTTCTTACTTGGTGCCTGCTCTTTACTCAACTGGGCCGGCCTCTGCACCTAACATTCTTACTATTTCTGCTTTTACTTGTTAGACCTCTCAGTAGAGTCAGGGTGCTAAGTGGGAACAGGTGGCTTTCCTGGGTGATGGTAAAATCGGTCGGGAATCCCACTTGTTAGAATTTGAGTTAAGCAATTGAGTCCAAAGTTTAGGGAAGAAGCAGAGCCTTTCCTAACTGTGCCTCTGGACTCCTGCCAGCAGGGGTGCTGGTTCTCAAATAAGAACAGACCAAAGCTTGATCCCCTCCTGGTATATATACTTTTCCTCTTGGATGCTCACTCATGTGGGGCTACTTCTGCTTGGTCCTGACCTTTCTGGATGGCCTTGCCTGTGAGGACAAACCACGGTTTCATTTAGTTCATTTGTGTTAAACCTGGAATTTTTCAAAGGGAACTTTGTCTCCTTTTTCCTTAAAAAAAAAAAGTATGAAAATATGAAAAGGTAGTTATAAAAACATTTCTTTCTCTTAACTAAAACTAACCACAGGGAACCTGTTTGGGACTTCTCGCTCTGTTGCTTTCTTTCATGAGCTAGATTTAGTCTGAATGCCACCTGTTTCTGCCTCTCTCCATCCTCTGTGTGTGTCATCATTTTCTCTCTCCATTTCTGGTGAGGAAGTGCCAGAGATGACAGGAACTGTGAATGGGCCTTCTCTAGCTGAATAAAAGGATACCAGATACTTGGTAACTCTTTAACATGGGTGGGTGTCTTTGTAGTACTTCCCCAAGGGCTCAGCTGATACTTCCCTCAGTGCTCATAGTTCTCTCCTATGGCTGCCTTTGATGCTCATTCTAAATCTGACTTCACGGTGAGGTGTGTAGGGATAAGGACTCTCATTTCCCATCTCAGGAGGGTCTGAGGTTATTGATGCCCCGTCACGCTGGGACTGATTAAGCCCACACGGGAAATATGGCTGTATTCCTGGTTTCCCGCTCCCGCCTCACATACCTCACCTCATACCTAATCCTGCCTTTCTTCTCATCTCTTGCTGCTCCTACTAATCATCTTGGAAGCTGGAGGAAAAAGAAAAAGAAAAAAGCCAGGTTTGAGTGGTCTGGGATGGAATGTAGTTTAAACCGTGGGTGGTGGTTCTAATATGTAGCCAGGGTTGAGACTTGATCAATTACCAAGTCTTAAACACTTTGAATTATATTTCTCTCTCTTGCTATTTTTGTGGTCCAGACAGCCACCATCTCTTGTCTGGCCTCATTTCCTACCTGAGTCTTTTCTCCCTCCAATCCATTATTCTATACCACATTTAGAGTGGTAGTTTAAAAAGCACTGTGATTTTTCTCCCCACCATATAAAACCCTCTAGTGATTTCTCCACTGCTCTTTGGATCCTTTACATAGTCCTTTGCAGTGTGGCCCCTACTTTCCTCTCCTACCTCTTTGAAGTCTTTATAGTTTTCCAAAATCACCGTGTTCTCTTGTCTTTTAGCCTTTGTGTATGTTATGCTCCCTGTCCCCCATGCTTTCTCTACCTCTTCAGCTGGTAAACACCAGTCATGCTTTAGGTCTTAGGCCTCAACTCTCAACTTCTTTAAAAAGCCTCCTTCCTCCCCACCTCCTTGCCCCCAAGTAATGCTAGGTTAACACTCATAGGTCGTCCAGTTGTGCAGTCTAGCTCCATCACGGTGCTTACCACATGAAATTGTAATCTCCTGTTTTGTTTCTACCACCCTCACTCGACCATTGGCTCTAGGGGGCATGAATTGTAGCTGACTTGTTTCCCTAGTATCCCAGGGGTTAGCACAATATCTGGCACATAGAACGTGTGCAGTAAGTGGTGGTCGAAAGACTGATAGAATAAATGTGCTTAGAATAGCTATGTGTACTGAGTTGGCCATTCTGAGTTGAAATTAACCAATTTACTAAGTGTATAAATGTGTGGGCTAAGTTCAATCAAAACATTATTAAACCCATTCCATGCCTTAGAAAATACAAAGGATCTGTACTACTTCATTTAATGTTATAATTTTTGTTTACTGTTTCTGAAAGTGTGCAGGTATCGTAAAAATGGCAAATATCCACATACAAAATGTGGAGAATGAAAGTCTCTTATGATTCCATTTCCCAGAAATTACAACTGTTAATATCTTTTATATTCCTTCAAACTTAATGCATATGGTAAGTAAACTTTTGCTTATCTCGCTATTTTTATGGCTTTTAAAAGTTTTTCCTTATAAATCTATTCTTAGAGAGTGTCAAGCATTCCATTTTATGGCTATTCCATAATTACCCAGTCGTATACTGATGGACATTTAGATGGTTTCTGTTTTCTCTACTGGAAACAGCACTGCAGTAAATGCTGTTGTACCTCTACTTTTGCACACTTATGTATATACTCAATTTCCAGAAGTAGAACTGCCTATTCAAAGCAGGGAACATTTTAAATGTTAATAGAATACCAAGCTACCCTTCAGAAAAGCTATACTAAGACATTTGGGGTACATTTGGGAAGGAGAGAGAGCGAAGAAGAGCCCTGAACTCACGGTCAAGCTCTGGGAGGCCTCTCTGGGAGGAGGGCATGGGGGGACTGGCTGCAGCCTGGGGGTGTGGGAATGGTCCTGTTAGTTGCCTTTCGAGGGAGAGGTGGAATAAATTAGGAAGAGCTGGAAGGGAGAGAAAGGGTGACATCATAGGTGGCGAAAGTATGTCTCCATTCATGCATCACATCTCAAACTTAATATGGCCCAACCTGTACTCCACCTCCAAAAAAAAATCCTGATGCTTCTTCTGAGTTATCTTCATCCCTGTAATTCTACTTCCATTTACCTAGCTATTCAAGTCAGAGACCTGGGAGTCATCCATAGTGCTTTCATTTCCCATACCTGTTCCATTAGTGTGTTCTGTCCATTCTACTTCCAAAATAGATTCTGAATCCACTTTTTGTCTCCCTTGCTTCTATCTTAAGGCTCAGTCACCAGTATTTTTTTGCCTAGGCTAGTAGAACATGTTCTTAGTTGGTCTCCCTGCTTCTACTCTTTTCCCCTCCAATTTATTCTATACCCATCAGGCACTGATCTTAGAAAAGTTCAAGTGAATCATCTTATTCTGCCTCTTAAAAACCATTAAAGACTTCCCATTGCACCTGGAGTAAAATTCAGACGCCTAAAGCTCCTTCTAGCTGTAGGCGTAGTGTCCTTCTCAGTCAGCCCCTCGTATATGATCGGCTTTTATTTTCCGTGGGTCTCTTACACGTTTTTCTTTTCCTTGGGAAGAATATTCCTATGGTTGACTTTTCCCAACCTTAGGTTTCAGCTTAAATCTCACCTTGGAGATTTGGGCTGACAGCCTTTTAGGTAAAGTAATGTACCCATTTATCCTCCAAGCCTGCTGTTTTCTCTGTCTTAGAACCCTCTTTATTTCCTTGGTCTTTATAGCCCTTGTGGCCTTTCGTAATTATTTGTTGCCTCTCCCCGCCCGTTATTAAGCACGATGACTGCTGCTAGATAATAATAATTAGCTCCATGAGTGCCTCACTTATTTTAGCCCTGGTGCCTAGTACTACTGTTGTCACATAGTATGTAGGTGCTCGGAAAGTATTTGGTGAGCGAGTGGTACTATTTGAATGGATTATTGAGTACCAGCTTTGTAAGTAAGCTGAATTTAGGGTTTGGGCATGCAGTCAGTTTGACCCATATGAAAATACCTCTGGGAATCATAAAGGGTTACAGGTATGTAAGGCATTCTGAGCTTTCTGGAGCCATCCCAAAAAGTTGTGTTCAATCTGAATTTCTCTATGTACTTAGCACAGTCCTTGGCTCACCAAGAAGGTATCATCTGGATATTTTTTTGGTCTCTGGTATGGGTTTTGGGGCCTGCCATGTCACAGTCTTGATGGGATCAAAACAGTTGTCTTTGATGTGCTTGTACTTTGTTCTCTTATTGCACATTTATCTAATACTTACTGTGTTATAGACACAAGCTTACACTTTGAATCAGACACTAAAGTTCCATTATTTTCTTAGATTCCTGCTCCAAAGCGAGGAGAAGTAGTGAGACAGATTGGTGATGCCTTGCGGGAGAAGATCCAAGTACTAGGAAGCTTGGTAAAGTATTTTTGTAGTAAATGTACAATCCTTTGAGTGAGGAATAAGGCTATCTTGTCCTCCTGTGTATAAGGTTGTGATTTTTAAGAAGAGTAATTTATATATTTCAAAAATCTTTTCTTTAGAGGGAAGATTAACAAGATGGACAGGAAAAAGTGAAGACAATTCTTGGGTTTTAAAATTCTTCAGAAAAATAAGAACAGACTTTATGAAGTTTATGAGCATCACAAAACAAACAAAATATGTTTTGATTTCCCCACCATAAATTTAATCTTTAAAGTATGAATTCTATTGGAAAAATGCGGCTTGGTCTTTTGTATTTTTAGGTGTCTTTGGAGATGGGGAAGATCTTAGTGGAAGGTGTGGGAGAAGTTCAAGAGTACGTGGATATTTGTGATTATGCTGTTGGCTTATCTCGGATGATTGGGGGACCCATCCTGCCTTCTGAAAGTAAGCAATGAAGTCAGTTCAGTTAAGAGACTTTTTATTTTATTTTATTTATTTTTAAGAGTTTCATACTCTAATACAGAGAGCTCCAAAAATTTCTCTGGCTGTGAACAGTTTGCAAAAAAGGAATTTCAGGAAATACATAGATATGATAATAACTTTAATCTCTTTACTAAGAAAGGCAAATTAAAACAGATGAAGACATCAGATTAAAATGCTTAAACTTAAAAAAATTTTTTTTTAAATTGGCAAGTCCATGGGTGAGACAGACACTCTTTTATGGGGACTTTTGGCAATGTGGATCACCAGTCTGTCTGGGGAACAATTTGGAAAAATATCTATCCAAAGAGCCTTAATACTTAATACCAGTTTCCAGAATCTAATTGAAGTAAATAATCTGAAATACGACTGAGGTTCCTGTGTGAAGATGTTCATTGTCCTATTAAGAGGAAACATTAGAAATGACCTACATGTCAAGTCATATGACAAAAGTTGAGCAAATAATTTTGGCAGTCTATTAGCAGGCATTAAAAAAATCATGAAGTTTGCTTTCCCCAACCCCAAATTTTATAGGAAAGTTGTATTTACTTATTTTTGAATTATTTTAATTTTTTTGAAGAGGTAATATATTCATATCACAAAATTAAAAAGGAATAAAAGGGTAAAGGATGAAAAGTTTTTGTCCTCCCCACGGGATACTCCATAGTATCTCCATGGAAGTGTCGAATGTTTCTGGTTTCTTGTGTATCTTTTTAGAGCTTTTATTCACGTGCAGGCAAATATGTGTCTTTTAGGAACATAAACATTAGCAAACTGTATGTTCTGTTCTCTACTTTTTTTTACTACTTAATGTGTCTTAGAAATTGTTTCATATTATTCCAATAAGGTACTTCCTTCATCTTTTTTTATGGTTGTCTGTTGTAAGGATGGCCAGTTCCTAAAAGATGGATATTTAGGGTATTTTCAGTCTTTGGTTGTTAAACTGTGCTGCAAGGACCAACCTTGTACTTAATGATGAGGACAAGAAAAAGTACCAGGGTGGAAGTCTGCCAAAGTAGTAACTTTGTTACTTGGTTGTTTGTCACGGCAGAATTATTGATGTTGTTATTGTCTTCTTTATATTTTTCTATATTTTCCAAAGTTTCCACAATGGGAATTGTGTTACATTTATAATCAGGAAAAGAAATTTTTTTTAAAGTCGTATTTTCCGGGGCTTCCCTGGTGGTTGTGGCACAGTGGTTGAGAGTCCGCCTACTGATGCAAGGAACACGGGTTCGTGCCCCAGTCCGGGAAGATCCCACGTGCCGTAGAGCAGCTGGGCCCGTGAGCCATGGCTGCTGAGCCTGCGCGTCCGGAGCCTGCGCTCCACAACGGGAGAGGCCACAACAGTGAGAGGCCCGTGTACCGCAAAAAAAATAAAAATAAAAAAAATAAAAAATCGTATTTTCCTATTTTTTCTTAGAATATCGGGCAAATTCCCTGCTTGTAGGAAGTTAGGGGATTCTTTTCAAATGTACAGTTACTGTCTTTAATTAGATACATAATAGCGATTGCCTTTAGCCATTAGTAACTGTGTTAACTTCAGCAGTGCTGGAGGGCACAGTGAGGGGGAGAGATGGGTGGAGAGGGAACCTTGGGTAGGGACTTTTCATGGAGTTTGGACTTTACCATGAGGGCAGCTCCAGTACTGATCCAGACACCAAAGTGTGGCAAGCTACGGAGGGATGTTATAAGAGCTCCACTGGCCTACTTGGGGGGAGGATGAAGAAGGGAGGGGCAGAGAAGAGGAGGCAGGCCCTGCAGGAAGAGGCCCTGTGAGGCTGTACCAGCACCTCATCTCCAGGGAGATTAGGGTTCCTAGACTAAGGAAGGGCCTGGGAATGAGGTGCAGCAAGTGGTGGTTTCCCTGTTTTTGCTAGCAGTGTGAGCATGGCCAGAAAGGTGGATGGCTGGGAGCGTGACCTTCCTAGTGCTTTTAACCAGGTTTTGTGAACCTTCACACTCCTTGCTCTGGCTCTTCACTGCTCTAGCTGCCTTTGATTAAAATAAGGCCCTTGTGGGATTATGGTGTCTTTAAAGTTTGTCTATAAAATGCAAATGGTTCAATTTGTATTTTCAGTTTTCTTGTATGTATGAAAAGATTTGTGCAATTCATTCATTCAACATTTTTATAATTATTATAACTTTTTTCCCTGTATGGGAGCCACTTTGTTTTGAATTTAGAGAGGTTAGCTGAGGGCTTCATCAGAACGTCAAGAACACGGCCCTGAGAGTCATGACTCCTGTGTTGTGGCCGTGCCCTGCCCTTGGCAATCACATCACCTAGGACACGTCTCATCTGCTCTCTGAAGTTTCCTTGTCTCCCAGATGGGACTGAAACTGCCCTGATCTACACCGAGTTCCTATGAGCAGAGGCATAATGGATATCCTCATGGTTTATAAGATAATGTGGTAGTAATAACAGCTTTTGTTGTATGCTAATTAATGTCCCAACATCCCACAGCTGCGTAAAGTGATCCGCTACAAGGCATCTGGAGTCCCCACCTGGTCTGGTGCACCTTTGTTCTGAAAATGAAAGATTGCAGACTTTGTTCTTATTACCTTGACAGGCATGAAATTAATGTGCTTAAGCATGTTGCATGCTTTCCCTGTCCTCAGGACCTGGCCATGCGCTCATTGAACAGTGGAATCCTGTAGGCCTGGTTGGAATCATAACTGCGTTCAACTTCCCTGTGGCGGTGTATGGCTGGAACAATGCCATCGCCATGATCTGTGGGAATGCCTGCCTTTGGTAAGAAGGGCTCATTTTCTTATCCAGTAGTTAGATAGTAAAATTAGCTATTTTCAGGTACTACTGAAAGTATTGCAAATGTATTGCAATGTTTTCTACTATTTCAATTAACATAGCTAAGTCACACCTGGTAGTTGTGAAATGCTGATTTTTAATTATTACAAATTTTACCATTGGTAAAATTTATATTTTTTGACCTCCTTTTTTTTTTTTTGACACAGCCTCGTCCCCTGTTCCTTCCAGTTATTTCCACCCCAGGCAGGTGTACGGTAATTCAATTCTGAAACTATCCGGACTCAGTGTCAGACTCCACCTGTTTAAGGGCTCAGTCTTCCACAATACTGCCCCTACTTAAGATGCAAGCTGCAGATGTTCCCAGTCCCCAGGACATCTGTAGTTCTGACCAGCCATCTACAAATCTGGAGGTTCCTGTGAACCATTGGTTTCAGTAATTCATTAGAATGGCCTACAAAACTCAAGAAAGCGCAATATTTAATGATGGCAGTTTTATTTTAAAGGATACATATAGGGCATGGTCAAGAAGGGTCCCAGACGCAGAACTTCCCTGCCCTCTCCCTGTGAGGGGAGGACACGTCGCCTTCCCAACCAGGAGGCTCCACTGAGCTTGGTGTCCAGAATTTTTATGGGGGTTTTATTACGTTGGCATGATTGAGTAAATCATTGTACATGTGATTGAACTTAAGTCTTCATCCCTCCTCCCCTCCCCATGGTTGATCTTTCTGGTGACCAATGACCAGTACCCATCCGGACACTATCTTGGGAGCGGGCCCACTAGTCACCTCATTAGCATAACAAAGACTTCTATCACTCGGAAAATTCCAAGGGGTGTTGATACAGGGTGTGCCAGAAAACTGGGAGTGAAAACCAGATAGTCTTTATTATACTATACTAACAAACAGAAAACTAAGTGAACAAGTAGGAGGGAAAAAAAGTGATACTTGTGATACATCACAACCTTCTTTTAAAAATTCGATTCTTTTTTTTAACTCAGTAAAATTTGATAGTGAATTCCCAAGTGATTCTGAGGCACTTGGCCATATTACCATTGATGCATTAAATGTTACATCGCTATAAAATATGTGATAGTAAAAACTAGCTGGGACAATGTCAGTATTTATAGATGGCAAAACAGTTCCTTGTTTTTAGCTTTCATGTTCAATGGAGGAACTTAGATTGGGAAAACCAGGAGAATTGTCTTTGCCCCTTTTGTATCTGTCCCGCTAATATGTACTGATCTTAGTGTTGTATTCAGTTGAAGGTATTCAAAGACTGTATGAAAGCAAGGGCATAGTTGGGAGGATTAATGATCTGGCACCATGTTACCAAAGGCTAGTTGTATAGTTTTTCTCAGCCCTCTGAGCCTTCCAATGAAAGTTCATGTTGATTGATTTCTGTTTTACTCAGTTTCCATAATTGGCAGAGGTTAATGTAACAGTTCCTGTGATCTGTGCAGCAAGCAAGTTCAGAATTGCTTGGTGCCATTTTTCTATTTATAAAAGTTTTATAGTTCCTTAGGTCCCAGAGGCACCAAGCTGAAGGATAGAGTTCTCTTTCAGTTACTAGGCTAAGTTGCTTAATTGGAGAAGACTTTTTCTCACAAAGACTTCTGCTTGGAAATAAAAGGTATTAATGATTTCCACCAAATTAAACTGCCTTTTTTTTGTTTTGTTTTTTTACCCTTATAAGGAAAGGAGCTCCAACAACTTCTCTCATTAGTGTAGCTGTCACAAAGTAAGTATGTATGACTTTCTTCTTTCTGGGTATGGAAGAATCTTAAAAGGGTGATTGATAGGCACTGAATTTTTAATATGACATGAAAGTGTCATTTATTTTAGCATGGAGTTTGGATAAACTCTTTCTTCTTTGGTTGTAATAACATTTTTGTATCGTTAGGCTGTTTACAGAGTTTTTTCAGAGCCATACATTTAAGTCTTGGGAAACATGCCAGATACTGATATAAATGTTGAACTTGAACTCTTAAAACATTTTTTTTTGTCACTTGCAAAATAAAAACAAATCCAGTGGAAAGGAAATAGTTTTGCAATTTAGGGGCTTTATGCTATAACTATTCAGCATGTTAATGGTCTTGATTTCTACTCACCTGATACTTTTACTGCTTTTGTTTAATAGCAAAGCAGAAAGAAAGGGTTATTATATTATTGCACTGATTCTTCTGACACTATCTAAAATGTATTTGATCTTTCAGTTAAAAAAATTACTATTTTATTTAATCCTATTTGGAAACATGACAACTCTGATTAGGTCATAAAATCAGTGTTACTAATTTATCATTCCAGAATTTAGAGAATGTATAGAAGAGAGTGCCTTCCCATGTAGGGTGACAGTGGGCCCTTGATGTTCCATTGTTTGCGTGGTCTACATTCTCTGATTTAAAGAATTGTTGGTAGAGAGTTTGTGATGGATTCTATACATAAGAGGATCCTTAATGTTGGAAGGTCATTTTAGGAACACTGGCTTAGGAAGTGAAAGGTCGGCTAAAAAAAGAGTAGCGTGTATTAAGTGTTTACTTGAAAGGAATATGTGATATTGAGGAAACAATATCTTTCAAGGCAAAGTTGTTCAAATTAAATATTAAGAAGAACACTGACATATAAAGCACATAAAAATGATGAGATTCCCCAGGTAATTTTTTTTTTTTTTTTTTTTGCGGTACGCGGGCCTCTCACTGTTGTGGCCTCTCCTGTTGCGGAGCACAGGCTCCGGACGCTCAGGCTCAGCGGCCATGGCTCACGGGCCCAGCCGCTCCGCGGCATGTGGGATCTTCCTGGACCGGGGCACGAACCCGTTCGCCTGCATCGGCAGGCAGACTCCCAACCACTGTGCCACCAGGGAAGCCCCCCAGGCAATTTTTAAAAATAATCCTTAAAAAAAAAAAAAAAAAAGTTAATGTGGACATAGTGAACTGACTTGCCAATTGTTATTAATAGCTGGTTAAATTATTAATTTTGATATTAGTTCTAAGTTAACTGTTGCCTTGTGCTTTTAAATATTTGCTTTATTTATTTACTTTAAACCTTTGAAGGGTTTGAGGTGTTCATAGGAACATGGATGATTTTTTTTTAGGTAACTGAGAATATTATCTGATTTTGTAATGTAATACAATAAGTAAAATGATGCTAAATTGTGCTGGAATTAACCAAGGGTGCTGCAATGTCCACTGGGAGTTTTTAAAGTTCAGCTAATACTCAGACTCATAAAATGACCACATATTGTACCTCGATATGTTCAGAAGGATATAGGACAGGAACATAGTTTGCTAGGAGGATAGCATCAGGTATTCCTCTTGATTCAGTGTCTTTGTAGCAGTTTATTCAGTGCAAAGGAGATGAGATCTATACTGGACAGGTGTGGAGGTTGCCCTGGCTTAAAAGCCTAATGCCCCA
This sequence comes from Mesoplodon mirus, assembly GCF_964341445.2. Taxonomy (NCBI): domain Eukaryota; kingdom Metazoa; phylum Chordata; class Mammalia; order Artiodactyla; family Ziphiidae; genus Mesoplodon; species Mesoplodon mirus. The sequence goes on from NC_138980.1 coordinate 79,468,421, forward strand.
CATGTACGAAAATGTCTTGTAACAATTCTGTCCACATGGCTTTCAACCACCCACCAGGGACATACAGTTACAGGAGTCACTGCGCTCAGAGAAGGGCAAAAACATGAGGTTCCCAGTTGTAGTTCTCAGGTCGTTATTCCAGTTTAGATTGAGTTGACCAGTCAGGGGTCATTTTTACCATGAGCCATATTGTCTAGGTAGCATTGTTGGTACTCTGGCATTTATCAGGTAACTTGAGGAACAAAACTAAAGAGTTAACCCAAGGTCAGATTCTCATGCATTAGGGGAAGAGGGTTTGGTTTACCTTTACTCACAGGCCAAAGCAAAATAACAACCCTTCAGGAGCAGTCAGCTACTTGTACAGATAGTAGATACACCCTGAGTCCCTGGAGAGAATTGTACAGCCTGACACCTGGTCTCAGACATGAAACTGCAGTATGTGGTCCTTGATTGGGTGGAGGAAAGAAAACTGCTGTAAAGGATATTTTGGGGGACAATTGGAGAATTTACTTAGGTATGACAATGGTATCTTTTTTATGGAAGTGGGTATAGGATTTGGATCCTTTTGAAATTTAAGTTAAGCAAATTAGAAAGTAGCCAGTAGCCTGGGATGATTGATCGAAAGAACTTTTGCTCTATTTAGGCCCATGCTCCTCAGGAAGCTCAAAATCAATGAAAGAACCCTGTTTCAGAGAAATCAGAATTACTGGAGCCGTTTTTTACAACTTAAAATCAGATTTAAGTAGCATTGAACTGTGTTTCTCATTTTGACTCTTAACAGCCTACGTTGTAAGCAGACTAATTAAGAAAAAGCTGTGTTTGTCCACCTTACTTTAGCCTGGAGGGCACTATTCCCTAAGAGGTTGGTGGGAAGCCAGTGGAAACTAGTCCTGAACTTCTATGGGGTTCTGCAGGCAGGTCCAGTGCCTTCTGCTCTGTCTTCTCGGCATACTGTCTAGGTTTGGTGAGCCTCTTTCCCTTTTCATCCTTTACCACTTCTCTGGCTGGCTCTGCTTGGCAGAGATGCGTCAAAACCTCTAATTTGCTAATGGGAGCTATCTTTCATTTTCTTCAGCTTTGTGGGTTTTATTCCATGTTTCCCTTTTTATTTCTTTAACATCATTTTAGTGGATTTGTGGTGAGAAGCCAAAAAAGAAAAAAAAAAGCACTGCAATCAGTCTACCATCTTGAACCAGATATGTCTTCATAGTTTGGCAGAAAATACTTGAGAACAGTGATTACTTGAACTTCCTGACCAGTGCTTTAGGGGTTTTGTTTATTTCGCATGTCTCCTTAAGTTTCTTTTAGGAAAAAAAAAAGAGTCCTGCTTTTTAAGTGTTTGAAAACCTCATCTGTAGTATGTGAGGAGAAATCTAGGCCTGGATATTTGAGGGATGGGAGAGAAAGTTGAAAAAAGAAAGTAGTCACATAGTTGGAATTTATTGTTATTTTTCAAAAAATGGTAAGAAATTAAATCACTCCCTTCCTTAGTAATTGCTTTTTTTCCCCTAGGATAATAGCCAAGGTTCTGGAGGACAACAAGCTGCCTGGTGCGATTTGTTCCTTGACTTGTGGTGGAGCGGATATTGGGTAGGTCAATAATAGGCCCAGAGTGTCTTTCTGCTGAAGGGCTTGGGTTGATCAACTAGAATCAGCTTTACTAGAATTTCGAAACTCAGTATAGCTCAGAAGGTGAGAGTGGTTTTTTGGAATCATTATTACGGATCTCACTGGACTTTACTTCATTAATGTGTAGCATCTGTCGGAGGATGAGTGAGAACTATCTTTTTCATTGCCCAGAGCTACTATTGTAAGGTGTTTATATCCTAAAATAACACCCTGCTGTGCCACTGTGCAGCCCATGGCTTCCTAACGCTTGATTTATCAACGTGCTCACTTACAAAGCAAAGCTGTGGAATTGTGCTCTGGTTTCTCAATCCTCACCAAGGACCTAGCCTCTTCTCTGGGTTCTTCAGCTGACCAAAGAAGGGAACCCTGGAGACACAGCTTCTAATTTATTGTTTTTTAAAAATCGTCATGTAATTCACATACCATAAAGTTCTCTCTTTAAAAATGTACAATTCATTGGTTTTTAGAATAGTCGCAATGTTGTACAACCATCCCCATTACCTTATTCCAGACATTTTTGTTACCCCCAAAGGGACCTGGTACCCATTAGCAGTTATTTCCCCCTCCCCTTCCCCTGGCAGCCCCTCATCGACTTCATGCCTGTTGGTTCGCCTCTTCGGGGTGTTTCAGGTAAATGGAATCATGTGGCCTTTGTATCCAGCTGCTTTCACTTGGCAGAATGTCATAGCATCTTTTCAGCTGGAACGGACTGTACTGTCTCTGAACCATGGTGAAAGCTGGTTCTAGCAGCCTTGACTTTGATTAGATTGCGTTTCATAGGAGTCAGGTCTTAGAACGCTTACAGGTGTGATGAACGTGTTAGTCCCCCTCCAGCACTTTGACCGCACTATTGTACTTCATGGGCAGTCTCAAAAAGGTGTAACACATGACTCCTCTTTTTTAGATAAGTGAGAAAATTTTAGAAATTTTATTTAGAAAATACAACTCCCACATAAAGAGTGCATAGTGAAGTATTATCTAAATTGTCATTTAAAACAAATAGTCTATCCTTTGACCCGCTCTGTTCTTGTACTTTGGGCATGCAGTCCTTCATGTTGGCCTTGGAATAGCTCAGATAATGACAGTAATGTGTGCAGAAGGGCTTTACACAGCAACTCCCTTGAGTGTCGGTGCTCACATGTGCTGGGCTGACCTGGGAAGCCCACATGCACTGTCTGATCACACAGTTCCAGCCCTGCATTGGTCTGATGCTGTGGCTGCCTTGCTTGGCCCACACCAAGCCCTTTGAAGCACTGAACTATGAGCAAGAAGGTTCAGATCAGTAGTGTCTGGTCTACATTCCTTAGAAACTGGAAATAGTTTCTTTCTGAGTCAGCTTCCAAGAAGGATACTTAGGATATTTCCCTACAGTCTTTAAAATTTTCTTCTTTTTTTTTTTTTTTTTTTTTTGCATATTTTAAAAAAATTTGTTTTTTATTTTTGGCCACGTTGGGTCTTCGTCGCGGCATGCGGGCTGTTCTTCGCAGTACATGGATTCTCTCTAGTGGCATGCGGTGTTCTCTCTATTTGTAGCGTGTGGGCTCTGTAGTTGTGGCACATGGGCTCTCTTGTAGAAGCACACGAGCTTAGTAGTTGTGGCACGTGGGCTTAGTTGCCCCGTGGCATGTGGGATCTTAGTTCCCCAACCAGGGATTGAACCCACATACATCCCCTGAATTGGAAGGCGGCTTCTTTACCACTGGACCACCGGGGACTGAATTGGAAGGCGGCTTCTTTACCACTGGACCACCGGGGAAGTCCCTAAACTTTTAGTCCTTAAAGGAATCAGTTTTAAGAGACTGCAAAATAACTGGGATGCTCATCAAGGAACTGCTACGGTCGTATTGTCCAGTCACCCATCAGTACAAGAAGGAATGTCTTCCTTAACAACGTCCTTGTGGTGATTTCTGTTTACGGAGAGCTCCCAGAACGGGTTAGTCTGTTCTGCTGTATGGTTCTTCTTGTGAAAATCATTTTCATGAAGACCTTCCCTTGCTCCCTTGGGATAGATCCTTGTGTCTTTCACTGACTGTCTTTCCATGACAGGGGTTTCAGAGTTTTCTGACGTGGCACCGTCGAGTGCCACCATTGCTGGATTTCTCTGCTCGGGTGACCGTGTCTGTTCCCCTTGCAGCACAGCCATGGCCAAAGATGAGCGAATGAACCTGCTGTCCTTCACTGGGAGCACTCAGGTGGGAAAACAAGTGGCTCTTATGGTGCAGGAGAGGTTTGGTAAGTGTTGGCTTTATATCGAGCCTTTAATTCCCTCAGGTATGGATATGAAATAAAGGTTGGGTTTTTTTCCTTGACCCTTTCCATGGAGACACCAGCTGTGTTTATTTGAATGTCCAAGTAAAAGGAAGGGTACAGTTAATAGTGGCTTAATATTAGGGAGATAGCAGATTTAATAGCATAATTTGGAAAAGGATGTCATTCCCTCCCTAAATGACCATAGTAGAATCATATCAAATGTACTTACCAATTTCTATCAGACTGATTGGGCAAATAAAAAAGAAAACTGACATTTAAACAGGACCAGTGAGAGTACAGGACCTAGAGTGAATGTGGTGTAGAAGACTTACATCTGTTTTTCTCTCATTTCTGTTTCATGCATATATGACTGAAAAGGGCTGTAAGACATAGCTTTGTATGCTGTACTTTATGGCTCATTAAGGAGGTTTTCTAGGATAATATTGATGGTTAATTTTTGCCTATTTTGCCGATTTAGACTCTAACCCTAGCATAAGATGAGACTCGAATAGTTAATCTGTCAGCTATTTTGCTATATGGGCATTCTTTTAAAAAGGAATTTACAAACTATTAGAGCTAATAAACATGGTTGGCAAGGTTGCAGGATACAAAAATCAGTTGTATTTCTATACATTAACAATGAGCAATCTGAAAGTGAAATTCATAAAACTTTCATATACAGTAGCATCAGAAAGAATAAAATTCTTAGGAATAAATTTAACAAAAGAAGTATAAGTCTTTCACACAGAGTACCACAAAACATCATTGAAAGAAATTTTAAAAGACCTAAATAAATGTAAAGACCTCCTGTTTTCACTGTTTGGAAACAACTTAATATTATTACTGCCCAAGATCAGTACTGTCCAAGTGATTTGCAGATTGAATGCAATCCCTTTCAAAATGTCAGTTGGCTTCTTTGTAGAAATGACAAGCTGATTCTAAAGTCCATATGAAATGCAAGGGACCCCAAATAGCCAAAACAGTCTTGGAAAGAACAAAGTCAGAGGACTCACGCTTCCCAATTTTAGAATTTATTACAGAAGTATAGTAATCCAGACTATGTATACTGGCGTAAAGATAGAAAAATCAGTGGAATAGATTGAGAGCCCAGAAATGCACGCTTACACTTATGGTCAAGGGTGCCAAGACATTTCAATGAGGAAAATAGTCTTCAACAAATAGTGCAGGGACAACTAGATAACCATAACATATGTATGAAGTTGGACCCCAACCTACCCCTATACACAAAAATTAATTCAAAATATATCAAAGACCTAAAGGTGAGAGCTAGAACTATAAAATGCTTGAAGGAAACATAGGAATAGGTCTTTGTGACCTTGGATTAGGCAGTGGTTTCTTAGATATGACACCTAAAGCAGAAGCAACAGAAGAAAGAATAGATAAATTAGACTTCATCAGAATTAAAAACTTTTCTGTTTCAAAGGATCAGGACTTCGCTGGCGGTCCAGCAGTTGAGACTTCGCCTTCCAATGCAGGGGGCATGGGTTTGATCCCTGGTCGGGGAGCTGAGATCCCACATGTGTCGCAGCCAAAAAACCAAAACATAAAACAGAAGCAATATTGGAACAAAGTCAATAAAGACTTTAAAAATGGTCCACATTAAAAAAAAAAAAAAACTTAAAAAGGGCACACCATCAAAAAAGGGAAAAGAACAACCTATAGAATGGGAGAAAATATTTAGAAATCCTTTATCTGATAAGGGATTTATGTCTAGAATATATAAAGAATTCTTACAATTCAGTAATATAAAAGACAACCCAATTAAAAAATGGGCAAGCATTTGATTAGATTATTTCTTCAAAGATAAACAAATGTCCAGTAAGTATGTGCAGTGGTGCTTAAGATCGTTAATCCTGCTTCTCCCACTAGCAGATACTGTCCTCCTCCCTACGCCTCCTTTTAACTCAAAGCTGTAGTTTGTAGTTCTCTTATAAGTAGTACCATTAGTAGGATTACAATTTTTAAATGATGCATCTGCCTGTCTTAAGTTGTAGGTGCTTTTCCTGGAGGGGGTTGGTGGTTTTGAACATGGTTAGGGAGCACATAGAGAATTGGAAGGATATGGAAGGTACAGATGGAATTGTCAGATCTTATGGTAATACTATATTCTTGGGAAATTGTCATACAATTTTCCAAAGTGACTGCACCATTTTATACTAACTGTTTGGAGTTTTGGGGGATATAATTTTAAACTTAGAGAAATTCCAAGACTAACTCAAGGAATTCCCATATACCCTTTAATGAGTTTTACCAATTGTACCATTTTTAAAATCACTTTCTCTCTAGCAGCACACACACACACACACACATATATATTGTGAGAGCATATTTTTGAACCTTTTGAGAAAATTGAAGACATTGTATTCCTTTACCACTAAATGTGTTTTGTGTATTTCCTAAGAACAAGGATATTCTATCATATAACCATGATACAATTATTAAAATCAGGAAACTAGACATTGATGCGATGCTCATGCTTTTTTTTTCCCTTGAAAAATTTTTTAAATTGAGTTACAGTTTATTTATGTTCATGCGATGTTTTAAATCAGAGAATAAAACAATTGGGATAGGCTATGATTTGAGGCCGTGTAGCTGTGTGCATTAAACAATGAAATAAGAATTAATTTGTGTTTATATATTTTAAAGGGAGAAGTTTATTAGAACTTGGAGGAAACAATGCAATTATAGGTAAGGCTGTCTTTTCTTCTTTGCGTGATTTCTGTTTAGAATATCTTCAGTAGCCATCCTGAATGTATAGAACTTGTGTAAGAACTCATCCCTTTTATGTTGTGTGTGTGTCTAAGATCTAATTCCCATGCTTAGGAACTTTCCTTGTGAGACAGGACACATGGTTTGAAGGCAGAGATAACTAGGAGGGAAAGGTGTTCATGTTCGGAAAATGCTACCTGGGGCTTAGAATCTGTGTATGAGAGTTTCTAATGTGTCATTGTTTCTTGTTTTCCTTCTGTTTTTTGAAAACTGGCCACATGTTTCTCTAGAATAAATGAGTAAGTAACTCTATGTGACCTGCTGTTTCCAAAAACATTAGTTTGTCTTCAGTGGAGTATTGAGTGCTTTTACATTGGGAAGGAACACTTCCTTAAGGCATTTTATCATTTACCTATAGCCTTGGAGATTATTTAATTCTCTTTTTCACTTGTTTGACACAAAAGGAAATAGTCTACCAGCCTAACTTCTGGATAATGTAATGAACATCAGTTGGTTGAGACTTCATAAAATCATGAATTTTATGGTAAAAACTTGCTAATTGTATATTGCCATCATTATCATGTTTAAATGCTTATGTGTTTGTGGGGTACACCAGAAATATAAAAATTATATGGTGAAGGGTTTGTTGTGGATGAACTTCTGATTTCGTGAGAGTGTTGATTAGAAAATATAGTTAGCGTTTATTGATCAGTGGGTATGTGTCAGGCACTGTGCTCAGTTTTTTCATATGCAATATGTCATTTAATCCCCAAAGTAACCCCATGAGGCAGATACCTTTATTAATCTCATTTGAAGGTTACACCCTGAGGCTTAAAATGATTATGTGCCTGAAGTGACAGAGCCAGCATTTGTATCCTGGCAATCAGACCCCAGAGCATAGCTCTCTTCCTAAAACTCCTTACTATCGTCCATTAGTACCCCAGATAATATTATCCCATTTTATGGATGAGGAAACTGAGGCTTAAAAGGTTAAAATAACACAATGAAAAAGTGGTGGTGATGGATAAGAACTTTGGTCTGTTTGGTTGTGTAATCCACCTTCTTAACCATCATGCTAGTCTGAGAATGCTCTTAGACTGGACAGGGGAAAATTGAAGATGTAAGAGGGAATTGGGACTGTAAGTTTATGGAAGGGATAGAAAGGAAGGAATTATAAGTAATGCAATGGATCGATGGAAGGGTAACCTTGTAAAAACTATGCTAGTTTTTTCTTCGGAGGGCAGAAGAGGAGGAGGAAGGAATAGACAAAAGTAGAGAGCAATCTGAAAGTGATTTTGCACTGATCTCTTCAGAGATTCAGAGGAAGCAGGAAAGGGCCTTGTGTGTGATCACTTTGAGATTTTCCTCGAAGTAAAGGGTGAAGTCATCTGGAGCAGGACTAAAGGGCTGGAGGGGTTTGAGACATTTGAAAAAGCTTCTGTAACGGGGAGAACAAGAGGCATTTTAGGGAATGGACTGATGCAGATGAGGGTGCAGAGGTTGTTGGAGAGCTTGGTTTGATGGCGGTAATAAATCAGAAGGATCCCACTGACTTCTCTTTGGGCCCAGGGAAGCTGCCATTTAAATGGGTGGTGCGGTTGAGACTGAAGGCAAGTAAAACTGACAAAGACGGTGGTGCTCTTAGAGAAGAGACCACATGAAGGTGCAGAGAAGGCTCAGTCAGCATCAGAAACTTCAGAGAGGTGAAAGATGAAGAGGTCAGAGGAGGGGGAGCTCATTGCTCTATTCTCATATCATTTTCTTTGGGAGAAAAGTTGCCTCTGCAGTATGAACTTGCTTATTTTACAAGGATAGTTCTGGCGTTCTCTCACTGCGCTTTCATCTTATACCAGTTAGTAAAGTACCTTGTCTGCCTACCTCACGACACTGATGGGTGTGTTTCTGCTTCCCTAAGCTTTTGAGGATTCGGACCTCAGCTTAGTCGTTCCCTCAGCTCTCTTTGCAGCCGTGGGGACAGCCGGCCAGAGGTGTACCACTGCGAGGCGCCTGGTGAGTGTGTCTGCATGGGCACATGAGAGTGTCCTCCTCTTCCAGTGCTGCTTTTCAACACATTGTACTGTTAAGGAGGTGTCGTAGATACACTGCTAGAAACGTGTATTCCCTGGATGTGGTTGGCAAACATGTGGCCCTGCTGCTCTGTTCTGTGCTCCTGGCAGATGCTGCTGGTCAGTGAGGGACTCTGCCTTCCCTCCCCAAGCTGAACATGGTCCAGTCCTCATTGACTGGAGTTGGACGTGGGTGATGAGACCTGCTTTCAATCCTACACCTAGAACAATGTGGACAAAGTCCCATGTCACTTAGAGAATAAAACAAGATAAACATTTGAAAAATTCACAACTGTTTGCTAAAAGGTAGACAGTCTTAGCTGTCTTGTAAAAACATTTTAAGTAGTAAAATATTTTTAGAAATTAAAAATTTTTGGCTTATAGATCAAGTCTTAGATTTGACTTGATGTGACGTAGTTTATTGGAAAGTAAATATATGTGTGTTCTCTCTATATAAGTGTATAAGTCTGCATGCATATATATAGGACACATTAATATTAAGTGCATGTGAGGAGAGTGGTTTCGCTTCAGTGTTCGGGGTTTGGGAAGTTTAATCTCCACACTTAGATTTGAGCTGGATTTTAAAATGTTTTTGTATGAGGTACAACCTTAATTTTCATGACTCATGCTATTGAAAAACTGGGCCAAACAAATTTTGATTAGGTAGAAAATTTGGCTACAATTTCCTTTTTAAAAATTATTATTGTTGAGTTTTCCTCCTGTAATTTAAAAAACAAACAGTTTACAATTGAGTTATGGAGGAATTGGCTTTGGGTTTTTCCTCTTACCCACAATGAGTATGAACAAATTCTTTATAAGGTTGACATAATCTAAATTAATTAGAATAGATTAAAAATATAGGGAAATTAAGTCTTTACTTTTGCCATAACTTTTCATATTCACTTTTTCCTGTATTTTACAATGAATGAATATCTTTCCTTTGTTTTTATATTACTCAGTTGATGTGGTATGAACTGCAGTATGAACTTGCTTGTTTACAGGGATAGTTCTAGTGTTCTCTTACTGCACTTTCTTTTTTTTCTATTTATTTGTTTATTTAAATGTTGCTCTGTGGATTTAACAGGCAGAAACCCAGAGCCTGCACTTTCTAAAGGCATCATCTTATACCAGTTAATAAAGTACCTTGTCTGCCTACTACGATAGAATATCTAAACTATGATGTTTGTAAAGTATTTATAATTTATTGAATTTGTTCACCTTAAACATTTATTACCTTAAGGCTAAGAAGGAAACAGGGGTACTCCAAAAGATTATAATCTTAATTACATGGTAAACTATGAAATAACATTAAAGTCAAGCATTTCTTTATTTGGTCAACCTTTATTTTTCCTTTGTGTCGTGGAGCAAATATACATAGCCATGCTTTATATTTAGTGTCAAATATTGGAGGATACTGTTAGTCATAACCCAAATCAATTTTTGTAGGAACTGTAGTGGTATACAGAAAAATCCATTCCAGTACTATGGACCTCTCTGTGATTTATTGTTCGCCCTCTGTATCCATGGTTCTTCCAAATCTGCAGATCCAACCAATTGGGAACCATGTAGTCCTGTAGCATTTACTCTCGAAAAATATTCTTATACAGGTGGACCCGTGCAGTTCAAACCCATGTTGTTCAAGGGTCAAGTGTATAAATCAGTACTGTTAAGAAAAATTGAGGGAATTCCCTGGTGGTCCAGTGGTTAGGACTCCGCACTTTCACTGCTGAGGATGCGGGTTCAATCCCTGGTTGGGGAACTAAGACCTACAAGCTGTGCACCACGGCCAAAAAAAAAAGGCTGGGGAAAAAAATAAAAATTGTGCATTTTTAACAATTTCATACATTTATTTGTGCTATTTAATAGTCCATTTATATGTACTAATCCATTGAATGTTTCTTTTTTCATTTAGTTTTTACATGAAAGCATTCATGATGAAGTTGTTAATAGACTTAAAAAGGCCTATGCACAGATCCGTGTTGGGAACCCATGGGACTGTGAGTATCTGGTTGATTCCAAAGATGTTCCTTTTTGCCAGATGGTGTTATAAGAGTTTGTGATTTTCTACTTTTATTTTTTTCCCTTTCCTGAGAGGCCTGAGGGAATACAAAGCAGTTTATTTTGCATTTGGGGTGACAAATCTGCTCCTAGGTTAGGATCTCAGTGCTTGACGTGGGCTGGTGGGTGAGCTTGGGAGATGGTATTGAGATGGGATGAGTTTGAGAAGCTTTTCCCTCTTCACTTCCCTCCTCCCAGATACCACCATCCTCCCTCATGCAAGGTTACAAGAGTCACCTGCCTGACTTTTCTGCTTCCACTTCTGCCTTCCACCATAACCAAAGTAATTTTAAAAAATGTAATTAAATAATTCACTCTCTTGCTAAAAACACTCACTGCTGTTTGACTAAAACTTGGATGCCTTTTGAGACCTTTTTGCAAGCTCACAGTCTTTCGTGATCTGACCTTGGCTGCGTCCCTGCCCGCCTTCTGGACCAGCTGTGCGCCATTTGCCCTGTTGCTCCCTGAGCTCCAGCTTCTCCAACCTTCTTTCAGTGCTCTGGACATTCCAGGCTCTGCCCTGCTGGAACTGCTCTTTGCCCAGCCCTTCCCACCTCCTACTTATATCTTCCTTCTTACTCTGTCCCACGGTCACCTTTAATGCTCTGGTTTCTGGCAGCCATACAGAGGGAGCATCAGCCTCTTCCCCTTAAATTGTTCACCGACTGCTGGTTCTGTGAAGTTCTTAGAGAATGATCACCCTGTAATAAATAAGCAGAGCCTATATTTGTACTGCAGTACTCTGATGAATTGATAGCTCTTTCCCTAGATTTGGACCTCCATGTTTCTGTATAGAAAGCTTATGAGGACCCAACCATACCTTCTTTTTTGCATATCTTCTGTGGTTGCTTTTGCACTACATTGGCGGAATTGAGTAGTCGTGGCAGAGACCATATGTCATGCAAAGCATTAAATAGTTACTGTCCGGCTCTTTGCAGAGAAAGGTTGCTGACTCCTGCTCTAAACTGAGGGAATATATGAAGGGATTGGTCTGTTCATTGGGAAAGCTGTTTAATTATAAAATGATGCCAGTTAGGGTGAAATGAAGAGCATTCCTTTTTCTTTCCAGCTAATGTTCTCTATGGGCCACTCCACACCAAACAGGCAGTGAGCATGTTTCTTGGAGCAGTGGAGGAAGCAAAGAAAGAAGGTGGCACCGTGGTCTATGGTGGCAAGGTAATGACAACTTGAGATCAGGAGTGACAGGTTCTTTCTTTTCCTTTCGCACAAGCAGGGCTCTGGGTAAATTGATAAAGGGTGCCTGACTGCCACTTTTCTTTTCTCCATCCCCTTTATAACGGGGAAATACATATTTTAAAGAATGACAATGTAACATGAATGGAACATTTCTGGAAAGACACAGCTCAGAGCCAGGGTTGCCTTTGAATTGAGTCCCTGGGAATTTGTATGGAAGGGAGACCTCTTTTTCACGGTACGGAAGACTGTATTTAGTGCAATTGAAAATCCGCGTTTAGTAGTGATTATTAAGTCATTTAAGGCAGGGAATCAAAAAAAATACATACCAAAAGCATTTTTAACACATATTACTATTATCGATGAAAAATTAGTTGATTTAATAAAGAAATGGAAATTTTTATTTGAGCCAAATCAAGGATTATAACCTGGGAACAGCACCTCAGAAAGCTCCGAGAACCGTTCTACCTGTTAGAAGTCAAGACATTTATATAAGTTTTTTGGACAGAGGACTGTACATTGAATGACGTATCTTTGACAGTTTACACAATCTAGATCTAAGTGTCATCATGGCCCCTTACAAGATAAGGAATGTTACCTTTTAAGGAGTTGTCTTGGTAGTGCTAGGAGAATGTTGCTGTTTATGGTTGAGCAGGTATTTCTGCCGATGGGGAGGTTTGGTTGGTGCATGATACAGATACACAGTGCCCAGTTGAGGGGAGAGAGGAGACCATAGGGCAGAGAAAGTTTTTGATGTTTAAATTTTTCTTGTCTTGCCATAAAATATGAATTTCATTTCATACTATATTTGTTTGATTCTTGAGATGTAGATTCAAGGCGTTTTCTTCGTGTATGATAGGAATTTGTCTTCATCCTTGAATAAGCTATATATATAATTTATTATCTACAATTTATTTTCGCTTCTTTAAAAATCACTGAAAACTGAGTCTCTTGCAAAGCTCTCTGAGAAGCAGAATCCTTCTCCCTAGTTTCTCAACGTTGACATACCCACATCTCGTTGGATAGAGATGTGTATGTGTATTTGTACTTTTTGTTACTTACCTTGAGTTTTTTTAAGCATTTTAACTTAATTTTTAGAAGTAGCTCTTTTTTCCCCTTTGTGTAATATTTACTTAAGTTACATAATGCAATATGGTATTGTAATAACAAATACAGCTGCCACATACAGGGTTGGGAGTAAATACAGATGACTCTTGGTAAACGTACAGCTCAGAGGGTGAGAGCAGAATTACACAGTCACCTTGGAGAGCTGACCACCAGCCAAACAGCTTGCTGCAGGCATCAGAATATTTTATAGAAGTGGAGATGAACTAGTAATTTGGTTATGTGGAGGTTAGTTAGGAGAGTGTCTATAGTATACCCTTTTAGAGCTTTTGATTTCTGTGTTATTAATGTGTTAGTTTGCTAGGGCTGCCATAGCAAAATATCACAGACTGGGTGGCTTAAACAACAAATTTGTCTCACAGTTCTGGAAGCTGAGTCCCAAATCAAGGTGCTGGCCGGGTTGATCCTTCCTGGTGAGGCCTCTGTCCCTGGCTTGCAGACGGCCACCTTCTCTCCATGTCCTCACATGGCCTTTCCTCCCTGCCTGGAGAGAGGAGGTCCCTGGTGTCTCTTCCTCTTCTTATGAGGAATTATTTCTATCTGATTAGGGCCTCACCCACATGACCTCATTTAACTTTACCTCCTTAAAGGTCCTGTCTCCAAATTTATTCATAATGGGAGTGGGGTGGGTTTAAGGCTTCAACATAAGAATTTGGGGGTGTGGGTATGGGCACAATACAGTTTGTAACAGAACAGGTATAGATTACCACTTTTAAAATTATGTGAAGTTAAAAATAACCACCTGTAACAGCGTTTTTTCACTGTAACTTGCTCATGATGCATGACACAGCTCTCTATCCTTGACTCCTTTATTCTATTTCTTTTCTGACCAACTAAGTTAGAACCAATAAGAGGCAGAGAAAATTTTCATTCATGGTGGGAAGTTATTTTGGAGAAATAATTCACTTATAAATGGTGTTTATTATTTTTTTTTCAAAATTATAAACAAAGATGGTATCCTCTGACTCCAAGAACCAGAAAACAAAATGCTCTTGTTTTTATTTCCTTTCTCTACTGCAGGTTATGGATCGCCCTGGAAATTATGTAGAACCGACAATTGTGACAGGCCTTGACCACAACGCATCCATTGTACACACAGAGACTTTTGCCCCAATTCTTTATGTCTTTAAATTCAAGGTAAAAAAATAGATTCCTTCTCTCTCTTCTCTAGTTCAACGTTGAAACAAATGAGAAGACTAGGAGAAAATAAAGGCATATTAAATTTCAGTCAGCCTTTAGGGAGGTTTTAGAAAGTCACTCCGATTAGTAAAGATTTGAAGGTTAAGGACAAACTATGATGAGATGAACACTTTAAACAGTAGAGCATAAGCTAGCTGCCAGGGGAATTAAGACAAGTAGAGGGCCAACATTGAAATTTATGGAGAATGTGGCCCTCATCACCTGTATCAGCTGTGTTGATACAGTTGAGCTGTGTGGACTATGAAGTCAGCTTCTGCACAAAAGAGACCAGGTAGTTTGATAGTCTGAGTGCTAAGTATCAGTGGACAAAATGAGAAGATACACGGGCAATTTGTAGACATACAATTACAACTTGTATCAGAGGACAGGCTGTGGAGGGTTTAACAGATAAAGGTAACTAGAGGGTCTCCTTCCCAGCACGTGACAGGCTCTACCATGCCAGCAGATGTCTAGAGATTGAATCAAGGCTTGGCTGTGCCATGATTAACAGTTAAAGGATGATGAGACTTACACCTTGTTGCAATTATATGATTGCATTAATTAAAATCTTGCTTTAAGTTGTCTATGATTGTTTCACATAATGTGACTACAGAGTGTAATTTCATGTTTTGTCTTGTGTCTGTGTGTTTGACTGTGAGTTCCTGAGCAAATCATTTAGCCTCTCTTGCCTAATCTGTACATTAGGGATAATACAGAGCCTGTGTCATTGGGTGAGGATTAAATGTATAAATGCATGCTCAGTGCCTAGGTCAGTGTGTTGCACATAGTAAGAGCTCAGTAAATAACGGCTCTTATACGTAGTGGCTTGAATGGAACAATGTACTCATGTTTTCCTCAAAGTTCAGGTAAGGGGAAAATCCCACAAAGCACTGTACAAGATAAACAGAATTAGGAAGATGTTGACTCCTTAGTTTCCTTTTGTGCACTAAAATTATACTGGTAAATTTCACGAAATGAGTTTACTATTAGTCAGTTTAGACCAGAACAGTGTGTATCATCTAACAGCTTCCAATGTCTGTCCTTTTAGAATGAAGACGAGGTCTTTGCATGGAATAATGAAGTAAAACAGGGACTTTCAAGTAGCATCTTTACCAAGGATTTGGGCAGAATCTTTCGCTGGCTTGGGTATAACTTTGTCTATTTTGAAAACTTATGTAAGTCTGATTTGTGTGGTGATTGGACGATAAAAAAAGAAAATGAAACCATCATAGGTGAAAATATTTTTTTAAATAAATTTATTTATTTATATTTTAAAATTTTGGCTGCGTTGGGTCTTCGTTGCTGCACGCGGGCTTTCTCTGGTTGCAGCACACAGGGGCTACCCTTCATAGCAGTTGTGGTGCATGGGCTTCTCATTGCGGTGGCTTCTCTTGTTGCGGAGCATGGGCTCTAGGCGCACGTGGGCTCAGTAGTTGTGGCTCGCGGGCTCTAGAGCACAGGCTCAGTAGTTGTGGCGCATGGGCTTAGTTGCTCCGTGGCATGTGGGATCTTCCTGGATCAGGGATCGAACCCATGTCCCCTGCATTGGCAGGCGGATTCTTAACCACTGCGCCACCAGGGAAGTCCCTTATTTATTTTTATTATTTTTTTGTTTAGCATTGAGAGTCTTAGAGGTTTTGTCTGGATTATTTATTCATTTCTGTATATTTGTTTTGTGTGTGTGTGTGTGGTTTTTTTTGTTTGTTTTTTTTTTTACTTTCACATATTTTGCTTTCCTTTTGCCTCCCTTTTCACACACAGCCCAAAAGGATCAGACTGTGGCATTGTAAACATCAACATTCCAACGAGTGGGGCTGAGATTGGAGGTGCATTTGGTATGTAGAGAATCCTTTCTCCTTTTTCATGTTGGGCAGTTTATTAGTCTGCCGGGACTGCCATAACAAAATACCAGACTGGGTGGCTCAAACAATAGAAATGTGTTTTCTCACATTTCTGGAGGCTGGAAGTCCAAGATCAAGGTGTTGGCAGGTTTGCTTTTTCCTGAGGCCTCTCTTCTGGCTTGTAGATGGCTGTCTTCCTCCTGTGTCCTCTCATGGCCTGTTCTCTGTGCATGTATATCCCTGGTGTCTCTTTATCTTCTTATAAGGACATTAGTCCTATTGGCTTAAAACCCCACCTTTATGTCTTCATTTAACCTTAATTACCTCCTTAAGGGTCCTGTTGCCAAATACAGCCAGCCACGCTCTAAGGAATTGGAGGTTGGGGCTTCAACCTATGAAATTGGGGCAGGGGAACACAATTTAGTCCATAACAGGTGGCAAAGAAAAAGCACTAGTCTTTCAGAAAAGTTTGACCAAGACACTGAAATAATAATCTTATCTGGTCTGACATGCTCGAGAGAGCTTATGCTCTATATTCAGAGTTATTGTCCAAGGTCCTACATTTTATTCTCAGATGCAGCCTCATGTTAGAACAGGGGCCTTTCACCTGAATTATGTGAACCCCTGAAATGGCATCTGTTTTCTTGGGAGATGCTTGAAGACCCCAAAAAGATTAAGAACCTCTGCTCTAAAGCCAGAAAATTTCACATGAAAAATTCTGGTTTTTATTTGCAAAGTGGGCATAGTAAATATTATACATTATCTTTTTTTTTTTTTTTTTTTTTTAATTTCTTTTTGCGGTACGCAGGCCTCTCACTGCTGTGGCCTCTCCCGTTGCGGAGCACAGGCTCCGGATGCGCAGGCCCAGCGGCCATGGCTCACGGGCCCAGCCGCTCCGCGGCATATGGGATCCTCCCAGACCGGGGCACGAACCCGTATCCCCTGCATCGGCAGGCGGACTCTCAACCACTGCGCCACCAGGGAGGCCCTACATTATCTTTTATCTTAGATAAAATATTGAGTTGTTTCTTTTCATTGGGCCCAGCTCCTCTTTTCTCTTAATGAGCCTGGGGCTCTTGATGCTTAAACTTAGCACTAATAGTAAAAGTTTTTTTTTTTTTTTTTTAAAGGCCTTCCCAACAATCATGTATTAACTTATTAAAAATTATCCAAAATATAGTAAAAACAGATTGCATTATTTATATATATATACACACAGAGAGAGAGGTAAAACAAACATATATTAATACCTGTAAAATTTAAATAATTAGAAGCATTCTTTTTTTTTTTTGAAGCATTCTTCTATACATTTTAAAGCAGAGGGCAATTACTATTCAGCGTACAGACATTGATAAACGTTCCTGATTGCAGTTTAGCCGTTTATCTCTGTGCTCCACTATTAAGTGAGTGTCTGTTCCTTCTGTAGGCCCTCAATCCCTGTTTCCAGCCCATGCCTTCTCTCTCCAATTGACTCTTTTATTTCAGCCTTTACAGTTAATTTCTAAAGTTTTTAAAAGTCTCATAATGGAAAGAGCAGTTCTGCCCCATACTTTGCTTTTCCTCCTCCTTTCCCGGAGGCAGCTACTTTGAGATTCTTACTGAAGGAAAAAGGAAATTGACTTTTGAATTTACTTCAGTTTTTCTAAGTAATGTGCTTTAACTGCTCTTTCACAACTTTAGACATTATGTACTGACCCTTTGTTATCATAGATTAACTTTCTTAAACCCTCCCTCTCTTTTCCTGTGAGACATTATTGCACAGGGTGAGGTCTAGAGGAAACCAGATACTAAGTGTCTGGCTCCTAAGTCTTCTCCCAGTGTAGTCACAGAAGATGTGCTTAATTCTTCCTGCATCGGATTGTGACAACATATGTGAAACATTGTCTACCAGCAAAGCATAGAGACTCAGTACCCAAGGCTTTTATTGGGGGTCGGTCACACAGGCAACCTCTGCCTAAGCACCCAAATTCCAGACTCCCTGAAGGAAAGCAGGTATTTAACATAAACCACATCGTTTGCTCAGTGAGACAGTGTAGGGAACTGTTTAGCCTACAAGTTTCCAGATGCCAGCAACATTGTAAGCAGACCTGCTATGTCTTTTTTGCACAGATTGTAAGTTTTTCTCAGCCTTTGGAAGCTATAACTTATCTTCTGGTTTCCATTACTGTGGTTGAAAAGCCCAATCCACTTTGATTTCTGGTCTTTTTTTCCCCCATTTCAAAAAATTGGGGGTCTGTTATTTATGTCTGATGTTCTGAAATTCTTCAGTAATATGCCTCAATGGAGGTCTTGGTAAACATTTTTGTTGGACAGTCAATGGGCCAGTAATCGGCCTTATTAGCATTGGGACTCACAGTTTTTAGTTCTGGGAAGTTTTTGATAGTTTTATTTTGTTTTGATAGTGTTTCTTTGACAATTTTTTCCCTTTGATTTTTCTGTATTTTAATTTCTAGAACTCCTATTATTTGAATGTTATCTCTTGAGGAATTATCTAATTGTGTTATTTTTTCCCCTCTTATTTTCCATCTCGTTAGTCTTTTGGGGAGATTTCCTCAAACTTTTCTTCTAACACTTCTATTGTTTTTTTCTCCTGCTCTTACTAAAAATGATACTAAGTTTGCTTTGATGGCACGCTTTTAAACAGTACCCTTTTCTTGTTTTATGGAATCATTATCTTTTTGTAACCTTTAAAAATAATATGGCATTAAAAAATTTTTATTATAAAATAGTTTATGTATACTGTAGAAAATTATATACAGATAAGCATAAATGGGAAAATAAAATTACATTTCCACTATTTAGAGGTTTCCACTCTTAACACCTTGGTCTAATGGTAAGGTTTTTTTTAAGGTGCTTCCTGACATTTCTGTTTTTCTGGTTAATTCCTTTTACTTTATTTTCCAACTTAGTTCCCTTTTTCCCATTTGGTTTGGTCTCTGTCTTTTACTTATTTGTTTGCAGAGGGGATACTCTGGCTACCCATAAGGTAACTGGTCAGGTAGCTCTGGTCTCCTGGTGTCTTCTTTTCTGTGATCCTGAGTAGGAGCCCACACAGAGGCACTGCGCAAGATTCATGAGCTGCTTGTGTATTTCTCTAGGAGGAGAGAAGCACACTGGCGGTGGCAGGGAGTCTGGTAGTGATGCCTGGAAACAGTACATGAGAAGATCTACTTGGTAAGAAAAGGCTTTGGGAAAATGGTTTGGCTTTACAGCCTCTGGAATGTGCTTCTACAGTCTCCTACTGTCTGCTCTGTGTTCGTGCAGTTTCTCTTGATTTTATGTTTGTAACATTCCACAGCTCTCCCCTCCCAGAGCATCTCTTTGGTGCTATTATTTTCCTACCCATCTGTCCAGCTTCAGCTAGTGCCCAGCGCCTGACTGTGAAACCATCTCGGTAGTGGTTTCTGTCTAGAGACAGCACAGGAGCAGGACACTTGGGGTCAACCAGCAGGAGAAAGTTGAAGAGGCTGTCCTTTCAGTTTTTTTCCTTGGGTACAGTTACCACCCCTGCAGGCTGCCAGGGCAGTAGGACATGGAGGTGGGCAGGTGGGCAGGCAGGCTGCGGCCCTGGCTAATGAGCTGGGGGATACAGCTCTGGGAGTAGTTAGCACAAGCTTTGAAAGTGAATTAGCACGTTCATCCAGCACAAGGGTAGCTGGCAAGGGAAGCTGTTGCTGGGACGTTCTGGCTAGGAGCTGCTTTTTATTTTCTGTTTTCCCTCCCTCTTGGGTAGAAATCAGTTTATCCAAGAGCAGTAAAATAGTGTGTGGGGTCAGGCCCATGTTGTGTTAGGTTGTAGAAAGAGCACAGGGTAAGGAACCCAGGACACCGTCTGTCTCATTTACTGCTTCTCACTGGCTCTGGAACCTCTCGGGGAGGGGGATTTCCTACACCTTCGCTCATTGTCTCCTCAGCAACTGCATGTCTGTTAGGAATTTTTTTTCCCCTCCAGCTTTATTGAGGTATAATTGACAAATAAAATCGTAATATATTTAAAGTGTGCAACATGATGATTTGACATACACATACATTGTGAAAAGATTCCCACAATCAAGTTAGCACATCCTTTACCTCACAACAGTGTGTGTGTGTGTGTGTGTGTGTGTGTGTGTGTGAGTGTGAGAGAGAGAGAGAGAGAGAGCGCGAGCGAGCTTAAGATCTACTCTTAGCAAATTTCAAGTATATATCAGGAGTTCCTGAGTTGCTTTGGCTATGGCTTGTTTACTCTCAGACACATGCATGCTCTTTGCCTGATTCCCATTTGTTGAAGTCAGTTATGTTCCTTTTACTTTTCTTGTACTTGAGATCTAGGGGACCAAGCATGTAGCTGCAGCCTTTTTGGAACCCATCTGATGGAGACACTTCCTCTCAGGAGAAAAGCCAGATGGCTGACTAAGAGGGAATCTTTTATTTTCCAAATTATTATAGTTTTATTTTATTTCTATCAAAATGGGAATATCTGTATTTTTCCTCCTAATTCAGTACAAGTTATTGAGAGACATAAAGAAGATGAAGTTATAATCCCCTTATTCTTGTGCCCTGAAACCATTACTAACACATATGCTGTGTGTCTTTCCAGAATTTTGTGTTTCTCATTTTTTTCTTTTATAAAACTGGATCTATACTAACGTTGTCTTGTATCCTAATTTTTTTCTTCATTAGCTTATAACTTGAATATTTGACCTTGTTAATATATGCAGATCCGACACATTTTTTTAATGGCATAAAATTTCCTCTATTACGTGTATACTATCCATTTAATTTTGTTCATTTTTTTCCCCGCCCCTGCCTTAGTA
Organism: Mesoplodon mirus; assembly: GCF_964341445.2. NCBI lineage: Eukaryota > Metazoa > Chordata > Mammalia > Artiodactyla > Ziphiidae > Mesoplodon > Mesoplodon mirus. The sequence goes on from NC_138980.1 coordinate 79,489,289, forward strand.
CCATCAACTACAGTAAGGACCTGCCTCTGGCCCAAGGAATCAAGTTCCAGTAAAGTTGCTTTCAGCTGACATTTCAAGTGTTTCAGGCATTGTTGCATCTCTTTCTTCTGAAGAAGATGAAGAAAATTACTATTTGCCTTGAATAAATGGATCATTTTGAATTTGACAGTGGTTAATCCCTTATGCTTCTGAAGCCTAAGTCAAGAGACTTTTTTTAAAAATAAAAATTTTCATGTCATAACCTTAAGTAATAAAAGATAGATTAGATGGATTTTTATGTTAATAGTAGTTACTGATTTTTTTAAGCTTTAGCATTATTTTTATAATTTAGAAAAATATAGTGCATGCCATGGTAGGAATTTGAAAAGTACAGAACATAATAGGGAAGAAAATAGAAGTCTTGTCAGGAGGTGCAGGAACGTCTCCTGAGCAAGTAAAGAAATCGGTAGCAAGTATTGATTCATGTCACCCTCCTCAGCAGGTGTTGGAAAGGGTGTGATTGAAGGGAGTGTCCCTTGTTTATGGAGGACCATAGCACAGTATCCCTGTGGAACGACTTGCTGTTTAAGATGTCTGAGGGCATTCATCATTATCACAGCTTCTCTTGCTCAGGATGGCTTGTGTCACCACAGAAGAAATTTGGGGGGCGGATGGAGATTTTGCTCCTGCCCTACCTAGAACCTGCACCTGCAGAAGACTGTGTAGAATTCTATGCAGAGCACATCTGGATTTCTTATGCAACCTCAGACCATCTTCTTTAGCTGTTAGGCTTCTTTAGTTGCCCTTAGGTTTGTTCTCAGAATAACCAAGTGTGTAGCAGCATGTGTTCGCAGTGGACTCAGCATAGTTCACTTTTTCTTTCCTGGGAGTCCACTTCCTTCTCTTGAGAAGCTGTCCGGGAGCTACTAGAGTGATTCAGCCCAGGGCCTTGTCGAGCTCACGCTGGCTCCTGCAGTTCTGTCTTCCTGGCAGCCTTCACTCCCCCGTAGCAGCCACCACCCCGTCGACTCCTGCCAGACTGGACTGGGACAGAAGCCTTGCAAGAAGATGACATCTGTAGATGACCTGATGTGTCAAGATATATGGAGAGATTTAGACAACTGGCAAAGAATTTGGGGTTGAGTTATGGCAGAGAAGCAAGCAAATGAAAAAACCAGGCAATTATAAATTTATCAGGGAAGGAAAGGTATAACATGTTCCATGGCCCAGCTGGGACTAGTGTTCACCCAGGTATGCTACTGTCAACCTTGAATATTAAGCCAAACATGGATGATAGGCCTTCTGAGAGCATGTTGGCAGGAAAAGTTCAGGGTTTGAAGGTAGGTCAGAGAGGCAGGCAGTTTATGTTCTGTAGTGGAAAATCAATAATGCCTAAAATTACAGAAGCAAGAAATAGAAACATAGGCTTATAAAAGATAGGGAGCTAAATTCTGAAAATATCATTGCTTCAGGAGAGGGCAAATGGGGGGTGGGGCATGGAGACAGGAGGGATTATCTTCCATAACAAGTCTTGTAGAGCTATTTGACTCTAAATCAAGAGAATGTATAACTTTGATTAAAAATTCAAACCAACAAAAAAAATGATGTCAGAGAATCAGGTGCTTGGAATCATACGTTTTCTAATCCCCTTTCCACCACCTCTCTCCCCAGCACACACAAACTGCACACTTGTGAGCTTCCCGTTATTCAACTAGGGACTCTTTAAATATCTCATGAAAGGATTGTGCTGAAAGCCAAGTTTCCTTCCATGTGTTGAAGTACAAAATAGATAAAAAGTATATGTGTATCAATACAAGATTAATACAAGCAATTGCTTAAGAAAATTATGCAGTTTGGGCATTTAAAAAAAACCTTGCTGTGTTTTTTCTTTGTAAGTCACAATGTTAGGTATTGTAGCCCTGTCTTTACTGTCTATAATAATGTCTGAAGAAAATAGTAAAGCACTATTTAAAACGTTTTTAGAAACCATGTAGTAATAGGCTATTTTCATTTTGTGAAATCGAGATTAATTTCTATTGAAATACTTTTTTATATCCTGTTTCTTCCAAGCATATTACTTTTAAAAAAGTATTTCGAAACATGAGCTGTGTTGGTGTTTTTTCAATTTTTACATTTATAATTTCTCTTCAATCAGGTATTTATTCTCTCCAATGAGGAGGCTCTCCATCCTCCTGTGTATTAGCTAAAGCCATGCCATGGTGGCCAATATGGAATAATAATCTCTAGTACACTGGTGAGAGGGGGACCGGCAACTCTAATCTTAGGTATGGAAGTCAAGTTAAACTGATTCTGAAAGCTTTCTTTGAAACTGACTCACAAGTTTTCTACACGTTTCTAGGAACAAGGACTTTTTTTTTTTTTTTTTTTGCGGTACGTGGGCCTCTCACTGTTGTGGCCTCTCCCGTTGCGGAGCACAGGCTCCGGACGCACAGGCTCAGCAGCCATGGCTCACGGGCCCAGCTGCTCCGCGGCATGTGGGGTCTTCCCAGACCAGGGCACGAACCCGTGTCCCCTGCATTGGCAGGCGGACTCTCAGCCACTGCGCCACCAGGGAAGCCCAAGGACATTTTTTGTCATTGATGTTTATTAAAAAATTTTGGCCTTACATGTTCCTCTGTTTTTTACTGACTTAATGAAAGTTACTTATTAGTATTTTTAACCACAGAAGTTAAAATTTGCATTTGTGTGTGTTATTCCTGGCCATGTGATTTAGGTGCTGGGAGTCCTGTACTGCTGGTTACTGGTTACACTGAGCCCCTTGTGACTGTCTGCCCCTCCCTGCCTGCATCCGGTGTTATAGCCATACTGCCAGAGTTCCCAGCTCCCACAGTGGACCTGAGTGGCTGTGATTAGCGTTTCCAGTGTACGGGATGGTAATAACACCCATCCTAAACAACTGTAAAGATTAAAGGAAAAAATTACAAAAGTAACATAGTGCCTGGCAGTGGTAAGAGCTCAATAAGTGTTATTGGGGTATTTTGCACTTTTTTTTTTTTTTTTTTTTTTTGCGTTACGCGGGCCTCTCACTGTTGTGGCCTCTCCCCTTGCGGAGCGCAGGCTCCGGACGCACAGGCTCAGCGGCCATGGCTCACGGGCCTAGCCGCTCCGCGGCATGTGGGATTCTCCCGGACCGGGGCACGAACCCGTGTCCCCTGCACTGGCAGGCGGACTCTCAACCACTGCACCACCAGGGAAGCCCCTGCACTTTTAAATATTGTCTATTTTCCTAAGTGAAATTTAGAAGCATTTTTCAGGTTTCTGAAAAGTGAAGTTCTTGGAGATTTTTATCAGGATCACAGATTTATAAATAGGAAAGAACCAATTTACAATACTCAATGTTTTTTAAAATCTAGGTATATGGTATGTACATTGAATTCAAATACTTAAGATTCTTAGCAAAATTATTTTGTTTATTCCTATATGTTTTATAATTTTAGTCATTGTCAATTGGATTTCCCTCGTGTGAATTATCGCAGAGGCCATTTATTTTCCAAGGTAGATTAGGTATGAAAATAGGAACACAGATCCAATAATTCCTCAGTGTTTGCTGGTTGAAGGCTTTTTCACTGGCAATTCCAGGGTTCTAGAAAACTGGCCGGGAATCAGATACTATCAAATTGTCTTCATGGTGTTGACCTGTAGGTGGTGCTGTTGGCCAGAGCAAGCGCCTCAGTTGGGCAGGGCCGAGAGTTGTGTGGACTCTGCTCTCCAGGAAGTCACCGTGGAAAAGGTTTTGCGTTCAGCAGGCAGATGTGGTAAGCTCAGTGACCCACTTTTTTTTTTTTTTAACTGGGTGTCGTTTTTATTTTTCTTAAATTTATTTATTTTTGGCTCTGTTGGGTCTTCGTTGCTGCGTGCGGGCTTTCTCTAGTTGCGGCGAGCTGGGACTGCTCTTCGTTGCAGTGCACAGGTTTCTCATTGCAGTGGCTTCTCTTGTTGCGGAGCTCGGGCTCTAGGCGTGTGGGCTTCAGTAGTTGTGGCGTGCAGGCTCAGTAGTTGTGGCTCAAGGGCTCTAGAGCTCAGGCTCAGTAGTCGTACACAGACTTAGCTGCTCTGCGGCATGCGGGATCTTCCCGGACCAGGGCTCGAATCCATGTCCCCTGCATTGGCAGGTGGATTCTTAACCACTGCACCACCAGGGAAGCCCTAATGTCCCACTCTTCTGAGCTGCTTTCCATTCCAGCACTACGGGTTACCCGCCTTCCCTTCTCCCCTCTGATTACACGGATCATTTCTGCTGCAGTTGATTACTATGCTTAAGTAAAACATGAGCCCCGAAATATCAGAGAAAAAACAATGGCTGTAATCCGAGTAGTGTCTTTTAAATTTAAAATATTAAATAAGCTTTATTTTCCATCTACTCCCCCCCTCCCCACAGTAAGCAGATATGTGAGGTTACTCCATTTTTAACAACTCCAGGGGACATTGTGTTTTACTTATACCATGATCCAGGCACTTTTCATAGCACTTAAATATAAACCCATTTAATTCTCATAACAATTCTACAAAGTAGATATTATGATCCTCATTTTACTAATGAGACAGGTACAGAGAGGGTAAGCAACTTTCTCCAGGTCTTACCACTGATAAACGATGGGCGCTGAAATTGGCACCCAAGCAGTCTGGCTCCAGGTTAGTGCTCTGGTGATAGGAACTGCAGTCCCTGAAACTGTGGCGCTCTTACAATGCCCTCCTTCCCTGCCTGCCTGTTTCTCAATCGCTGATATTTCCTTTTTCCTTTTGTATTATTCTTTATTTTTGACATAATCACGAACTTAAAAATGGAAGTACAGCACAAGGAACTTTTCCCCCCTAAACTGAGAATATGTTGTTGACCTGATTCCGCATCAACTCCAAATACTTTAGTGTATATTTCCCACAAACTATATTTTCCTACATAACCATGTACAAGCATCAAAAGCAGGAAATTGGTGTTACTAACATTCTAATTCTTAGATCCATTCACCTGTCGTTTGAGCCAGTAGAGTCCTTTATAGCAAAAGGAGCCATGCTGTCATATCTCCTTAGTTTCCTTTAGTCTCTTCTTAACTTTTATGGCCTTGATACTTTGGAAGTTACAGACCACTGACTTGGTAGGATGACCCTCAGCTTGGTGTTTCCTCATGATTAGGTTCAGGTTGTGCGCCTTTAGCAGTACGATTGCAGAAATGGTGCCATGTTCCCCTAACTGAGTCCCATCAGGTGGTGCATGATTGCGTTTTGTCTGTTATTCATGTTACCATTGATATCTTGACTAGAGTGGTGTCCACCAGCTTTTTTCATTGTAAAGTGTTTCTCCTTTGTAAATTAATATGTCTTGTAGGGAGGCACTTTGAAACTATATGTTCAGTTCTCCCTCAAACTTTCCATTTATCCACTTATTTGTCTCTATTTTCCTGTTTTATCCAGTAAGTTATAATCCATTTATTTCATTCCTTATTTGGATGCTCAGAATGTACTTCGATGTCCCTGATTTGGCCAGCAGGATTCCCTTCAAGCTGGCTTCTGTGTTCTTTGGATGTGTCCCCATTCTTTGAGCGCTTTCTTTGCTATTTGAAACAAGATGTCTCAGGTGGTTCTTGTACTTTTCCTTCTCCAGCCCCGGAATCAGCCATCTCTCCCAGGAGCCCTGATTCCATTTAGTCAAGAACCGTATTTAGGAGCCAAGATCTGCTGTAGGTATGCCTATTGACATGAAGATGTCACTGCTCCTAGGTCCTCACAGAGGACAGAGCTGGGAAATACATGTGCAGTTGACTTTTTTTTTTTAATTTATTTTTAATTTTATTTATTTTTGGCTGGGGGCTACTCTTTGTTGTGGTGCGCGGGCTTCTTATTGCGGTGGCTTCTCTATTGTGGAACATGGGCTCTAGGCACTCGGGCTTCAGTAGTTGTGGTTCGTGGGCTCTAGAGTGCAGGCTCAGTAGTTGTGGTGCATGGGCTTAGTAGCTCCACGGCATGTGGGATGTTCCTGGACCAGGGCTCTAGCCCATGTCCCCTGCATTGGCAGGCAGATTCTTAACCCCTTTGCTACCAGGGAAGCCCCCCTACAGTTGACTCTTGAACAACAGAGGTTTGAACTGCACTGGGCCACTTACACTGGGATTGTTTTCAATGTCATTACTACAGTACTGCAAAATCCATGGTTGGTTGAACTTGCAGAATTGGAACCTTGTATACAGAGGGCCAACTATAAGTTTATGCGTGGATTTTCCACTCTGCAGAAGGTCAGCACCCCTAATGCCTGTGTTGTTCAAGGGTCAACTGTACACACAAGTATGTCTATATTTACTTCTGAATCTATCTGCTTATACTGAGAGCCAGGAGTTCACATCAAAACTTCCACATTCAACCCAACATTGCAGGGTTCATTTTGGTTTTTTCCTTTTCAGTATTTGCAGCTCTTATCTCTGATAGTAAGAAACTGCCTCTCATTACCCTTGATGTACTTTCTCATTGGAATAACCTGTTTCCCACCCTTCTGAGGACACCTCCCTCACCTTCTGGTTCTGAGGGTGCTGGTCTTATCTCCCACATGGATGTCCTCCTCACCCACCTAATGGCTTTAGGCCAGAACTGTTCTGGAAGAAATGAGGTAGAGAAAGAGGAACTGGCCTTTCCTTAAATGTAGAATTTTTAGTCAGAATTAAAATGTTACTTGACTCTCCCCTACCTCGCTTGTTTGTCCGGGAGCTGAGCTGCCCAGGGGTTCAGCCGGATAAATGGGTGGCACGGGTCTGGGAGGTGGAACACCTGAGTTCTAGGCACAGCTCTGCTTCTAAGGGGCTGGATGCTCTTAGAGGAGTAATCTGACCTCTCCGTGCCCTAGCTCTCTTGTCTGCAAAATGAATAGTCTGGACCAAATCTGAAGTAAAAAAACTGGTGTCCATGGGCCACAATTGGTTAAGTGGTTGAGTCATCCTTGGGAGTTAGCTTTCAGAAAAAATCAAATTTAAATTTCTTTAGATGGAGGCTGTGCACACCAGTTAGCTACAGGTGGGCCACAGCTCGGATGATCTTTTCCAGTTTCACACATCTCCTTCCAGCCCAAGGAGTCTATCTATGGCTTTATTCTTTAGGCTCTGATGAATCAGGCTTGCCCAACTCTAACCCCTCTTGGCTAAAGACAGTGTTTCTACCACGAAGAGTGAAACAGCCTATAGACTTCCAATAAGGGCCCTGCTATTATTTAGGATATGATTTTATCTCCTCTAACAGACTACAGAGAATGAAGGCTCAACAAGGTAGTTTGTCTCTCCTATTTAACAGTCCAGGTGTAAGTAGTCCAGGGTGGACTGGTGACCCCATGGTGTCTGGGCCTTAAGCTTCTTCTGGTTGCTGTTCTGCTTGGTGAAGATGGCTCATTGCTACCACCTACATAATTAGGGGAGGGCACTCTTCCACTTAAAGGTGTGACCCAGAAGTTGCATACCTCATTTCCACTCACATCACATTGGCAGAACTTAGTCACATAGCACATACTATATTGCCAAATGGGAGGTTGAGAAAAAAACCTTTATTTTTGGGAGCTGTGTACTCGGACAAAACTGGGGTGTTCTATTATGTTGAGAGAGGGAGAGAGGACAGAATGGATACTGGGGGAAAATTAGCAGCTTCTACCACAGTATTTGTTAAAAATATTCTCCTTACACTGTCTGGAATATCCTCTGTCGCATGTCATTTTACTTCCTTGTGCTATCTGATGATCAGCCAATTAAGAATTCATTTAGATCCTGCTATCATTTCCCAGGGCTATCCGTTATTCATCCCTTTGGTAAAAAAATAGAAGTAATCAGCTTCCAAAAGCAACCAGTCAGGGAAATTTCAAAATTAGGACAAAGTGGGAGGTGGAAGAGGTAAGTTTGGACAAATGAGACAGTTGGAGGAAGGGTTGGCAAAGATTGGCAATCCTGTAGGGAGCCAAGAGGCCAAATGGAAAGAGTGGGACCTAGAAAAAGTCAGTGCTGATAAAAGAGAAGTGGGAAATGGGAGAGGGGCTGGGTGGGAACCAGATGTGAGCTTCTTCTGCATTACCTCTTTGCTCCATTTTTGTACTCTGACTCATTGGATTCTTAATCTATCACATTGGGGCTGTCAGAAGAGCTGGATTCGATTCCCAACTCTGGACTAAGGCCCCCATCTTCCTCTGTAAAATGGGCATAATCTTCCTACCACACTTATTTTCCCAGAACTATTGTAAAATACAAATGCAATATCAATACAAGAACTTTCTGGGTAAAGTGTAATAGACACCTGGTATTATTGGTTGAAGTGATGGAGCTCCCTGTGTTCTGTGTGGAGCTGTTCTAGGCCTGGGCCAGCCCAAGGGCTCTGATTTAATTAAGAGAGGCTTAGTGGTCTGGACTGATGGGGGACCGATGGGGGTCACTCCTGATTCAGAGGTCATTCCTTTGGCAAATATGGTCTGGGGGAAATGACATAGTCTGGGGGGTTAGCCCCTATTTGGCAGGTCTGGGACCTGGGCTGTTAGAGTAGACACCTATCTGGAAAGGAGGGGGAGATGGGCATGTTTCAGGTGTATGGTCAGAGAAAAGCATGTTAGGCTGGGCTCCTGTAGCTGTGGTGGGATCTCCAGTGCTTTCTCTGATGAGCTGAGAGTCTCTTTAAGGAAGTCTTAGCCCAGGACTTTTGAGAGAAACGCAAGAACCATGACTGGAACTGGTCTGATCTTGGATTGCAGTGAGCCAAATACCATACCACTGAATTTCTCTCCTTTTGACCTGATTTGAGCTGGTGAACTCATATTCAAATTGTTCCGCTTTCAGCTGCGAAAATCTTCTGAGTGGAAAGAGGAGACATTTTCTCCAGTTTAGGGATCATTTAAGTATGCAATTAACATGAGGACATTCAGCTGTGAGCCAGGAAATGCGCTTCACTCATCTCAAATAGAGCCTGTGAGCCTCATGTTCCGTGAGAGAGGCTTTGCCCGTGTCCTTTTTTGGGGAGGAGATGACACATTGCCTTATCTTTTCTGGGGATAACATGAGGGCCCAGTGTCTTAGGGATTCATCTTGTCTTATTTCAAATTGCAACTTGGAGAATCAGATGTTAGTTTTATACTACTTCCCTCGGAATTAACAGCTTTCATTTTAAAAATACAACAAACTGTTAAGAATAACCAAGACAATTCATTGAAGGTTTTTCTTTCTTGCCTTGAAGTAATGATCTGCCCCAACTTAAAAAAAATTATGCATAATCATTGCAATATTTCCTCGTATTTTAAATCCAGACTCTGGCTACCCAAAACAGAGTGATCAAATGATTTTAACCTCTTGAAATGGAAAAGAACCTCTAAGGAAAAAGTACCAGGAACTTTCTACAGCTTCTGGACTGTAGACCCTGTGGGAATGACCCAGTGAATTTTTATTCCCGCAGTTTGCCCTGAGCAAGGAGTCAAAGAGAAGACGTCTTCTCACCTCTGCCTACCTCTGCCGTTGGCCTTAGTTGCCAAGTAAGTGGCAACTCATTCCGGTATCTCCTGTGAATACAGGTAAGCTGAGCCCGCATTCCCCATTTGTATTGTTTGACCTCTACACATTTACCAAGGACTTTCTCGTGACCACACTGCCTCCTTTTCTCCTTGAGGGATTTCATTTTATTCTTTCTCACAGAAGCCCAGAGCCACGCTGGCTGCGGCTGCTATGGCCTTCCCGGCAGCACTCTCCGCCGGGCCTCCCAGGGCTTCCCCACCACAGAGGGTCCCCACCCCATCAAGATGTCACAGCCTATGTGCTGCTCAGGCTAAGTGATTGGAGTCACGACATCCCCTCAGTCCTGGGTCTTTATAAAGAACCTAGTCAGTGTGTTGTCCTCTTTCTCCCCCAGCAGGATTCATCTCTGTAAAGTACATCCTCTGAAGAAGGGAAAAGCCCAATTGTTCCCTCTAAGTTGCCTAAATGACTTGAAGGGCTTGGATTTTTAGTAGCTTCCAGAAACAAAAAGGGCTTTTTAACTGGACAGACCATTTCCTCCAGTGAAATCTCCCTGGCTGGCCTTTGTTTACTATTAAGCAGCATAGGGCCACCGCTCTGTGGCTCATAGTCAAAGAATCACTACAGGAAATTTGCTTCAGGGTTATTATTGGACTTACAAGGTCTACTTCTGGTTTATTTCTTTTCCTCGTGTTCCTTAACAACAATAAGGAAGGTTACAGAAAAGTTTATATGATCATCCTCACCCCAGTGTGAAATTAACTGCTCCCTCTTTTTGCACCCCCATGGTTATGACGTACCTGTAATTTTTATTTATTTGTTTGTTTGTTTATTCTTTTGGCTGCATTAGGTCTTCGTTGCTGCATGTGGGCTTTCTCTAGTTGTGGCGAGTGGGGGCTACTCTTCATTGTGGAGCACGGTCTCTAGGCACACGGGCTTTAGTAGCTGTGGCACGTGGGCTCAGTGGTTGTGGCTCAAGGGCTTAGTTGCTCTGCAGCATGTGGAATCTTCCCGGACCAGGGCTCAAACTCGTGTCCCCTGCATTGGCAGGCGAATTCTCAACCACTGTGCCACCAGGGAAGTCCCTACATTCCATTTTAACCAAGGGCAATAAATTGTAGAGAAGTGACAAGATGAAGGAAAAGGGTTTGGGCTTCTAGGCGTAGTAAATTGTGGAATGTTAAGTATACGAGGGAAACATGGAAGACAAGGGTTATCTAGTAAGGTTTAGTTTATGCAGACTCATCTGGGTGCTGTCTCTACCTCTGGTGATAAAGGTTGTTCTTTCCTTCCGGGTATGAGAGAGGAGGACACCTTCACAAGTCAGGTTAAGCTTTTAGGCAGATGGGGGATGGACAGAGAGCTTTTCCTGTGTCTGCTTTTTCTCAACTGCCTTCAGCTCCAAAGAATCCTTCTGCCAAAGTGGCATATTTTGGGGTGGCATATTGTGATCCCTTTCATGTTTTCGGTAGAATTTGGATGTAGTAGAGACGGCTCATTTCCTAATCCAACATCCATCCTTTCCCTCTTGTAGTGGCACGATTGCCTAGAATAAAGACAGACAGCATCTTCTAGTCTCTTGCAACAAGGTGTGGCCATGTGTGAAAATAGCTTGGGTTCCTGAGGACTTTTAGGTGCAGCTCTGAACTGCCAACCCCTAGGCTCTTCTGAAACAGAGAGATAATCTTCTATCTTGTTTATGCTGTTGTAATTTTGGCGTTTTATTACTTGCAGCCACACCTAATTGTAACAGGTATGTTGGTTTAACATTTGCATTTCTGAGGGAAAGATTGGGAGTAGAAATCTAAATCTAGCTGGGATGATCATAGAAAACCATGCCAGTTAGAGGTGTTCTGAATCTTATGACAGCTTCAGCTGAGGTTATTTTCTTTGGTAATTTATTTCATATTTATCCACTTACCAATGTGGATTATGTCCCCTCTTTCCTTCTTAGCCTTTGGATTAGAAATATTAGTAACAAATTAGTACATTAAATGTGGACATATTGGTGTGTCCTATTAGGCTGAAAATAGCTGTGCACCTACAACTGTCAACAAAGCAAGAAGTCTGATATACCCATCTTGGTATTTTTCACTCTTACGCATAAGGAAAGAGCAAGCAATTACTTTTTTTTTTTTTTTTTAAGGTTTTCCCCTTTTATATTTATGTCATCAGAAGCAATTTCTGTTTCCTGGTGTCCTTAACAGGATTTGAATTTCTTTACTGCCTAGTCTAATTTAGCTCATATGAATAAGAACTTCTTGACAATGGTATGTTTCCTTATTTTGTGAACTAGTTGTTTCCTATATAGACTGGTTGTCTAAACTATGTTTCACTCACCTTAACCATAAAGGAACAAGGAAATTCTGTTTTTTTTCAAGGAGTGGTGGCTATGGTGACGAGCAGACAGTGTGGAGGGGGCAGTCTGTGAGCTATACCTCTAGATGAACAGGTTTGTGAGCCATGGCTCTATGAGAAAATGCTTTCCCTTCAGTTTTAAGTGAGTAATATGTTTTCCGTCCCCCCTGCAGGAATTCCCATTAAGCTCAGACAATCATGAAGTTGGGAACTTTCTCAATCTAATTGGAGTCATGGAACATTAAAATAAGAACGTTTACCTCTGCATGCCCCTGCCTCAAAAGCAGATTGGGTCATTAGGTTGGTCGTTTCGGGAATTGTTACTGTTTTTTGGTTTTTTTGCGGTACGCGGGCCGGTCGCTGTTGTGGCCTCTCCCGTTGTGGAGCACGGGCTCCAGACGCACAGGCTCAGCAACCATGGCTCACGGGCCTAGCCGCTCCTCGGCATGTGGGATCTTCCCGGACTGGGGCACGAACCCGTGTCCCCTGCATCGGCAGGCGGACTCTCAACCACTGCGCCACCAGGGAAGCCTGGGAATTATTATTGTTAATCTCTCTTTTGTCTGTTCAGTTCATAGGCCCCAGCTACAGAAGCTGAGGCGGTGGAGGAGCAGGCCCTCCTCCCCTCCAGCAGGAAGGAGGTTGGCACATGTGACAGACTTTCCAGGCGGAGGGAGGCGAGGCCAGTGTGGTTGGTCTGGAGTGAGGCAGGGGGTGTGGACTGGGACCCGTGGTGTACACTTTCATGGACTCAGAAGAGAGCTGGAATTCTGTCCCATGGGACATTAATTATATATGTAGTTTTAAAAGCAAAAATGGAATAATTCTGTACCCATAATCATTTGTGACTTATTCTTTGAAATTATCTATACCTGTGTTTTGGGTCCATAGTCTTTCTGATGCACGAGTGTCCTTACCTAGGTAGCCCTAGCCTGTTTCCTGCTCCCTTACTGCCTTTGTAAGAGAGAGAACTAGTCTAGCTTTTCCTACCAATATAAAACAAATTAGGAAAAAGAAAAGCTGCCACTTTCCTGTGTATGCATCTATGAAAGTAGTTCCCCTGGAACTGAGTAAAATCCCACAAATGGGCGTTTTCCTGATAGGAAAAGATTCTTTTTTGTTACTGGCCTGTCTCCTGCCTTCTTTGAAGCCCAGACAGAGGATAAAATTGAATTTGTACACAGTATATTTTTTTTAATTTTTATATTTGGCTACGTTGGGTCTTCATTGCTGCGCACTGGCTTTCTCTAGTTGTGGTGAGCGGGGGCTACTCCTCAGTAGTTGTGACTTGCAGGCTCAGTAGTTGTGGCTCGCGGGCTCTAGAGCGCAGACTCAGTAGTTGTGGTGCACGGGCTTAGTTGCTCTGTGCATGTGGGATCTTCCTGGACCAGGGCTGGAACCCGTGTCCCCTGAATTGGCAGGCGGATTCTTAACCACTGTGCCACCAGAGAAGTCCTGTACACAGTATTAACACCGTTAGTTAAATTGTAACACCTTAAAATAACATTATCTATCTACTCTTATTTTCTTCAGAATCTCACATAACTCGGTATTTAGTCAGAGTGATACTCTGATTTCTCTGAGAAATTAATATGTCCCTCTGCCCTTCAGCTGGTATATCCGTGGGGCATTTGGGGAGATAGTCTGTTTGCTTTGCATCTCTAGGCTCTTTTTTGTCATTGTCACTATTGTCAGTTGATAATCACCAAAAGGGACACAGGGATTATGGCATGTGCCAACCTGGGACATGAGTTGCTTTCAGAGTTTCAGCACTGAGAATCTCAATATCCAGTCCTGACTAGTCAAACTTCATAGGCTCAAGTGAAAAAGACAATGTTTTGAGAGGCAAGTACAGCCAAAATGATTGGCGTTTTTTAGGTGGTACTTGATGGTAGGTTTACCCAAGACAAAGCAAACAAACAAAATAAGCCAGGGATGTTTTTTAATAGGTGGGTGATTTCCCAGGGTTTACACAGGTGTCAGAGAAGAGAAATTCTTTTCAGGTTTGTTTGTGCATTGGAAAGCTTTGCTTGGTTGATAGTGAGAAAAAGACACCCCTGCATTCTCACACACACACAGTCTGAGGGGGAAAACCACTCACAATCCCCACCCAGCTAGAATTCCCTGCTTGATCCACTTTTTGGTGAAACCTAAGATCTGAGATGGGACAGCTGTTTCCAGCTGTAGTCTCATGAGCCCAGTACGTTCCGTGATTGGTGTGGATTTGTTGGGGCAGGCGGGGCGTGGCCACATACACTGCAAATTCAGACCAGGTTGAGATTTAGAGGATTTGGGAGCAGTATTTTTGGCAGGTATTTTCCTGAATTATCATAAGGAAAAAAACATCAAATTAATCCAAAGAGGTTTTTGCTTTTAGTGCATTTTCTTTATATAAAACCTAAGTTTCCTGGTTGTCTGTCCCATGTGGAAGGAGTAAGACATTTGAAATATATTTTATTAAAGCAATCTGAGGCCCAGAAAGAGGACAAGAAACCTGCCATTTGTAAGAGTCAGAATCTCGTGAAGCGGTAATTCCCAAATGGACGCTCTCGGGTGCAGAATCTGAATGGATGGATAGAAGCCAGAGTGTGGATTTTCTCCACTGAATGGCTTCCAAAAATGCAGGAGACTCTGCTTATTTGGGATAACTTAGAAGCAACGCCCAATAACAGGAAACTCACCATTAGAAAAATCCAGAGAGTTTTCACTTGAACACTCTAATGGATTCTTGAACAATTTAATGGATTTATACTCCCAGGAGACTCTAAAGAAATGGGAAGTTTGGGCCCCTGGAACTCCTGTGTGTGAGGCTGAAATGAGGAGCAGCTTTGGTTCCTTACGTCTTTGGTTCCAGGGCACTGGGTGCTGGCTGTGCAATCCCGGCCTCAGAGGGAATTAGATGAGGGTCCCTGTGCTGCTGCAGGAGCCAAGGGTGCCTGCCCTGACCTCCAGAGCTGGGGCCGGACAGCAAGTGGCAGGCGGACTCAGTTCAGCCCGAGATGAGATGGGCCCCGGGCAGCCCTTGTGCAGCTTTTGTTGCCAGCGCTTTCAATTCTGTAGTCCCTTCTCTGAAAAAGAAACCTCTTCTAGAAATGTTTACTTTTAGGAAGTAAACTTAGGGTGTTGAGACATGTTTCCAAGCCTACAAAGAAAAGCCTCATCCAGTGATACAGGACTATTTACCTGGTTTCTCATTCAGAGTTTGGTCTCATTTGGTCCTAGATAATGAAAACATATTTCAGATATTCTAAGATTTGAGGAACCTAATGAAATAGTAGAGTTTACTGATGTTTTTGTGCTCTTAAACAGCAATAGTGACCGACAGAGAACAGACTTGTGGTTGCCAAGGGGGAGAGAGGGTGGGATGGAAAAAAAAAAAAGAGAGTGATAATTTCAATTATCCCATATTATGGGCCCAAGAGTCATTCTGGATGTGTAATTTTTTAGATTGCTCTATCTAGGCTTGGTAAATAATCTCCTAATTTGGTCGTTTGTGAACATATTAACTGTGCTTTGCTGGACATCTGTTGAAACTATTACAACTTCTTTTCCTTGAATGCTGTTTTCCCAGTGAAGCATGTGCAGTTGTCTGTTAAAGACAATGTTGTGAACTTTGGACAGTTCCTGAAGGTGCAGAAAATGTGAGTTTAGACAGGAGACAGCCTAGCGTAGTGGTCAGCAGCATGGCTTCTGGAACCAGAGCGTCAAATCCCTGGTTCCTCTAACTAACTAGCCCTGACCTTTGAGAAGTTACTTAATTTCTCTGTGACTCAGTTTCACTACCTATCAAATGGGGTGGGGGACATGGTGGCCACTAGGAAGTGCTTTGCAAACCTCCAGCTGCAGAAAGCATAACTGACCAAGGGCCCCAGCCACTGTGCTCTGACATCCGTCACCGAGGTTCCCTGAGGCCAGGTGCCCACGGCTGCTCCTAGCCTACTGAGTGTGGCAGGGATATGGGGCAGACCCAATCCTGGGCCACATGGAGCTCCTTTGTTTGCCACTTTGAACTAAGGACTCTTTGACGGCTTTGCCTAACCCACCCTTTGTGATGGTTCCAGCCAACATTCTCTGTGTTTCCTCCCTGGGCTCAGACTTACATTGTAGTCTGAGGTCTCTCCTGGCCTGGTCTGGCTCCCAGCCTTCCTCCCAAAGTGAAGTGGGGACTGGTTGGCCTCCAAGCTATGTGCCAAGTTCAGGGCACCTCCCTGCTCTGGTGTTGGCACCCACAGGGCTGGTAGAAGCCTGGGTGATCCACTCAGAGAGGGGGACCCTCTCAGTGGGGCGCCTCTGCTCTCTTTTCTGCTGAGTGGACACTGCCTGGCTCCCTAGCACTCACTGTTTCCTCTCCAGCAGCAGCCGTTTCTCATTTCCTTTGCTCTTTTTGTCTAATCATCTTCTGTTTCCCCACTACTTTATGGCCTTTATATAGAGAGCCAGGCCTGGTCATCGGAAAACCAGAATGCTCTTTCTCTTCTGATAAACCTCCAAAAGTTGTATTTCTGGTTATTCTTTAGGCTGTTTCTCTCTCTCTCTCTCTCTCTCTCTCTCTTTTTTTTTTTGTATTTTGATATATATATATATTTAAAAATTTTTATTGAAATATAGTTGATTTACAGTGTTGTGTTTCAGGTGTACAGCAAAGTAATTCAGTTATACATATATATATTCTTTTTTGTGTGTGTGGTACGCAGGCCTCTTACTGTTGTGGCCTCTCCCGTTGCGGAGCACAGGCTCCGGACGCGGCAGGCTCAGCGGTCATGGCTCACAGGCCTAGCCGCTCCGCGGCATGTGGGATCTTCCCGGACCAGGGCACGAACCCGTGTCCCTTGCATCGGCAGGCGGACTCTCAACCACTGCGCCACCAGGGAAGCCCTACACAGTAATTTTAATCTTGAGAATCTTTTGGAATTAGTTTTTTTTTTTTCCTAGTGGTTATGAGATTTTTCAAAGCTTTACAGTCTGGGGTTTCCCTGGTGGCGCAGTGGTTAATAATCCACCTGCCAATGCAGGGGACACGGGTTCAACCCCCGGACTGGGAAGATCCCACATGCCACGGAGCAACTAAGCCCGTGCACTACAACTACTGATCATGCGCTCTAGAGCCCGCGAGCCACAACTACTGAAGCCCGCATGCTAGAGCCCGTGCTCTGCAACGAGAAGCCGCTGCAATGACAAGCCCGTGCACCGCAAGGAAGAGTAGCCCCCGCTCGCCGCAACTAGAGGAAAGCTGACGCTCAGCAACGGAGACCCAATGCAGCCAAAAGTATAAATAAATAAATAAATTTATTTTTTAAAAAGGCTTTACAGTCTGGATTTAGGATAAACTCATGAGACATGGCATATGGTAGAGGCAGAGGCTGGGATTTTGAATCAGAACACCTGGATTCAAGTGTGTTTCCCCGCCGTTTAGTCCCTTGGGAAAGTCATCTAGCTTCTCAGAATTTAGATTCCTCATCTGTAAAATTTTAATACTAATATGGGAATGAATTTTTTTGGCCAGATTTTTCTGTGGCTTGAAGGCATATTATATAAAAAAGAGCTTCGTGACAAGTTCCTGTTACTATTTGCGTGAGGAAGACAACGTTCATATAATTTGTCACTCATAAGGAGAAACCTCGGGTTTGTTTTTAATTACATTCAATTATGAGGTGCTTGGGGCTTCCCTGGTGGTGCAGTGGTTGAGAGTCCGCCTGCCAATGCAGGGGACACCGGTTCGTGCCCCGGTCCGGGAGGATCCCACATGCCGCGGAGCGGCTGGGCCCGTGAGCCATGGCCTCTGGGCCTGCGCATCCGGGGCCTGTGCTCCGCAACGGGAGAGGCTGCAGTGGTGAGAGGCCCGCGTACCGCAAAAAAAAAAAAAAAAAAAATTATGAGGTGCTCAATTCCAACAGAAGTGATCTTTTTTTGGGAGGGTAGGGCACATCATTCATTCTGCTCTTACAAGTGATCCTTAATCAAGGGGAAAAAAATCATAAAGGGGGACTTATGCATATTATATTCCTGGTAGGTGAGGCTCAGCCTCTCTTCCCATGATGCCATCAACAGCAGCAATGCCAAGCACTCAGTGACCCTGTTACTGAATCATTGTGCTCGTTATCTCACTGACTGCTGCCAACAAGCCTGCAGAATTGTGAGCCATTATCTCGACTGCAGGCAGTGTGACTAATGCCAAAAAGATAGGGAACTTTGCCAAACCTTATTATTAGTAAGTCACAGAAGAAAAATTTGAATGTAGAGATTTGAGTTCCAGAATCTATGCTCTTAACACTTGATAACTGCCTTTGAGATCACGAGTCACTGGGTTTAGGAATATTGTCGTCATGGGTATCTCTCTTTTCCAAGAACTCCTGGGAATATCAAGAAGATCAGTGCCCTTTGGCTGGACCAGTTCTGATCTAAAAATGCAAAATTCTTCTTGTTGTTGTTCTACTGGATGAATGGCATGAATTTCCGTGGACTTTACTTGACATTGTAGAGGAGGAAAAGCTTTTCCTCTATCCTCGTAGGTTTAGTCTATGAGACCTGCTAATTAAATTGATAAACAGCAGCTTCACAGGAGAAAAGCTATACAGATTTTACTGATGTAAATAATTTTACATGTATGAGGAACTTCACAGAAAAAAAGCGAAAACCCCAAAGAAGCAGTTAGACTTGGAGTCTTATATACCTAGCTTAGTAGGAGAAAGGGAGGGAGAGAAAAGGCATTCAGGGGAAAACAAATGAAGTTTTGGAAAGGTAAATGGCCCCTTAGGAGACTAGATGGAGATATGCTAGTCTTGCAACAATGTCTGTTTGGATGTGATTAGATTAGAGTTCTTCTCAGAGAGGGGATTTATGGCAATTTAATTCTTTTGGGAGGCTCTGCTTTTTGGTAGATAAGGGATTTCAGGGACTCAAAAGCCTCCAGTGCAAAATAATTTTTATGCCCAAATGGGATGGCATATTGTGAATCCTTTTAGTATGTTTGACTGAGAATGAAGTTCTTAAGTTACCTAATAAAGTGATATTTAGAGTTATTATCATTTGGTGCAATCTATGAAGACAATCTTATTCACTTTGTAGCTGGTAGGCAAATTCCTTGTAGGGGGGACTTCATCTTTGTGGAGGCAATGCATGAAGCACCCTTGGGGACAGAAGGTTGGCCTCCAGGCTGGAGAGGCAGGCTGGCTGGCTGGAGGGACTGCTGCCTGTGGTGTGTGCTTGGGAAGGTCACATGGTGTGAGCAAGAACCTTGGCAAAGGGCAGACTCTGAGAGATCAGGGGAGAGGAGGAAAACCTGTGCAATACCACAAGTCTGGATGTGGATGATGAATGCTTTCCCTGGGACCCCTCAAATTACCATATTTATATCAGTACATTTATTTGCCCAGAAACTTGTACTGGATCTTTTGAGGAAACCAATGAAGACAGTGGTATCCAGGTCACCAGCAACCACAATCAGAGAATTGGCAACACAGGTACCAAGAGGAAGTAAAAAATGGGGACAGTAAACCTGTCAAACAGAAAAATACATCCTTTTGAGCAAAAACTAAATATTAAAAAAAATAATAAACCACTCATGTGATAGTTCATTTTATGTGTCAGCTTGACTGGACTAAGGGATGCCCTGATACTTGCTAAAACGTTATTTCTGGGTGTGTCTGTGAGGTAGTCTTGGGAAGAGATTAGCATTTGAATCAGTAGACTGAGTGAAGTAGATCACCCTCACCAGTGTGGCTGGGCAGCCAATCCTTGGGGCCCAATAGAATAACAAGGCAGAGGAAAGGCAGATTTGCTCCTGTCTTTGAGCTGTGACATCCATCCTCTCCTGCCCTTGGACATTGGAGCCCTTGGTTCTCAGGCCTTTGGACTTAGACTGAATTATATCACTGGCTTTTCTGGTTCTCCTGTTTGCAGACAGCATATGATGGGATTTCTTAACCTCCATTACCACAAAGTAAATCTCTTATATCTGTATATATCGTATTGGTTCTGTTTCTCTGGAAAACTCCGACTGATAAAATGCAGTAGGCCATATAATATACCTTAATAGATTCCAAAAGGAACAGTATCATCCGGACTATGTTATCTGACCATAATTGTCAATAACTTAGAAATCAGTAACAGAAGAATAGCTTAAACATCTCGTATGTTGGAAACCAAATATTATTAAAGAAATCTTAGCTTTAAAAAGAACTCATAAATTTAAAAAGAAGCCCAACTTAAGAAATATTTGGAACTGAGTGACATGAGAGGTGAGGCAGTTACAAATAGGAACCCTCATGGGCTGAAGTCAGGTTGACCTAAACTTCTGAGGTGCAGGAAGGCCAGAGCTGTCATAGATGTTTGGACACTAGAATCAGCCTACTGTTAGAAAATTCCGAGGCCTTGTGTTCAGTATTTTACCACCAGTAATGCTGCAGAATCTCTACTGAGCAAGTGCACATCTACATGCTTGCAATACCCGTACTTTTCTTAAAGGATGTGTTCTTGAATTGTCACTTGAGTGACCATAAGTCCTGGATCTCCTGGGAGGGTTTCGGTTTACATCTGCTGTCCTAGTGAAGTTAATAATGGCACCACCTTTTACTCATGGTAGGGATGGTACATTATGCCATCACCCTCATGATCAGTCATCACTTAAGTTGGCCATGATTGGGAGGTGTTTATATTTTTGTATTAAATAACGTATTTGTAAAATTACTAGTAAGATTTTTCTTGGTAATTATTTTGTTTTTGTGTAATTGCTCTACTGCTACCATTTTGATTGATTTGCACCTCTCCTTTAATTCTTTGTTATCAAGCTTTTTTTTCCCATGGGACAGTTGGAATGATGAGATGAGCAAGCTGTCCCCCAAATGACGTGTGTTCAAAAAAGTTTGAGTCATATTTCTCTGAGGTTCACTCTGCATTGTGAAGCCAACTTCCTTTTTCAGTGCATTCTCATTTCTGAACAAGAAGAGAAGACATCTCAGGATTCTTAACATTTAAATTTCACTAGAAATTTATTTTCTTTGATGCAGATACAGTCTATTTAAATTTCACCACATGTGCAGAACAGAGAGGAATGCAAAGTAGAACAAACTGACCTGATTCATCATTTAGGGTATGAAAGCCTCCTTGTTCGGGGAGCCAACGATGGAGTGGTTTGAAGGACCTCTGCCTCTGATTTGGGAACACAAATATTTCCTTATCTCCAGAGATGCTCTTAGTTTATGGTCTGCTTTAGACATGCACTACTGAGTTTACATCAGTGAAATTTCTGGTTTGAAATGTGCTCTGGCATCCTTCAATGAACATTTTAATCATGCTCTGTATTGATGATAGTTTAGACCTATTCCTGCCATTAATAAATTGTGAATAGGCATAACAGTGTGTTGTGCAACTGTAAAGACAAGTCCTCGGTCACGTTCTCAGGGCTCAAAGAAATCTGGTATGGCCTAAAAGAATTCAGGGCCTGACCTGAGTTGCATGCAGTGTTAGCTGCTTCTTTCTATTTCTCATACCACATGCACTTGGACTTTGCTTGCAGTGAATGTTCCTTTACATTTGTAAAGGAACTCATTGTTCACAACCAGCACCCATTTGGATTTAACCATTTTACTCTGTTGTAAGTGAGAGGCGCCAGATTCCCAAACCCATCACCAGAGATTTTTTTAATTCAGGAGATCTGATGGGGGTCTCAGGATCCACCTCCCTGGGATTCTGAGGTTGGTGTTCCTTGAACTGCGGGAAGGCCAATGCCTTTAATCCCATTGTGAGTTAATCCCTGGAGAAGTGCAGAGTTGCTAACTAGAACAGCCCAATAATCAAGGAATTCCTCCTCAGACTGGGCCTGTGGGCACAGAATCAGACTGAGAAAGAGAAGCAGATAATAAGCACTTGTGTTGCAGCAGTCCTGTGCTTTTTCCAGGCCCAGAGTAAGTTAGAACAGTGTACCTGTGACAGCTTGAAGGTAGATGAAACTTAAATACCTAGGAAAATGAGCTGCTAAAGCTTCAAGTGTTTCGAACTTGGGCAGTGTTAGTGTCCTAGCTGTTTAAATTAGGGTCTTACCAGGGAATTACTGTGTCTAGGTATACTGTCTGGTGCTGAGTTCATTATTGGTGCCAAGTTCCAATAACTAAATAAAACTATCAAACATGACATAAAGTGTTTATGGGATCCTAAATGCTTAATGAAAATCAAATTCATGGAAGGAAAAACTAAGCTCCATGCTTGTTCATTTCCTCAAACCAGGGTCTAGATAGTACAGGTGTGTATGAATAAAAACATACACATGATGAGCTACCAGATTTGATAGGAAACTGATGGTCTAAAGCAAATCCCCTTGGTCAGTCCTAGCTGCTTGGCATCTAGAAAATTATTTAACCTCACTGTCTCAGGTAGTGTTTGTGAAGTTGGAAGCAGAGGATGAGAGTGACTTATTTTGTTTTTTATAAACACCATGGGTTGATTTATTAACATTTATTCAAATGTCAGGAAGTTTTCATATGTAAAAAGCCTGATGGTACTGGAACAAAAGACTATAAAAATGTTGATTTAGAAATAGATACACCTCCTCTTTTTCCAGGAAGACCATGTTCCTATTTCTATACATTCACCTCAGTAGCAGGTGTGATCATGTGGGAATATTTACTTGGAGCAGAACCAAACAGAAAGCTGGCGGCCTTTCACACAAATCTATTCAGGCCATTAAGGTTACTCATCTCAGAAAACGCAGCCCTGTAAGTGTCATCATCTTATTACAGTTTTACACCATTTTATAGCTTCAGGGGCTTTACAGGTGTCCTTATTTCATATTCATCACCACTTCCTCAAATGACGTTTAGCAAACTTTTTTACAATTGAAGTATAATTGACCTATACCACTGTGTTGGTTCCAGGTGCACAACACAGTGATTCGATATTTCTATACATTACAAAATGAAATGATCGATGTGATAAGTCTAGTTATCACCTGTCACTACACAAAGTTATTACAATATGACTGTATATCCTATGCTGTTCATTACCTCTCTATGACTCATTTATTTTGTAACTGGAAGTTTATACCTCACCTATTTCATTTTTTCCCCATCTGCCTCCCCTCTGGAAACCAACTGTTTGTTCTTGTGTCTATCTCTGTTTCTGTTTTGTTATGCTTATTCATTTGTTTTGTTTTTTAGATTTCACATATAAGTGAAATCATATGGTATTTGGCTTTCTCTGCCTGACTTATTTCACTTAGCATAATACCCTCTAGGTCCATTCATGTTGTCACAACTGGCAAGATTTTGTTCTTTTTTATGACTAATATTTCAGTGTGTGCGTGTGTGTGTGTATACCACGTCTTTATCCATTCGTCTATTGATGGGCACTCAGGTTGCTTCCGTATCTTGGCTGTTGTAAATAAAGCTGCAATGGGGTGCATATTTCTTTTATAGTGTTTTTGTTTTCTCTGGAGAAATACCCCGGAGTGGAATTGCTGGACTGTATGGTAGTTCTAATTTTAATTTTTTGTGGAACCTCCATATTGTTTTCCATAGTGCTGCACCAATTTACATTACCACTAACAGAGCACCACATCCTTACCAACATTTGTCATTTCTTGTCTTTTTGACAGTAGCCATTCTGACAGATGTGAGGTGGTATCTCATTGTGGTTTTGATTTGCATTCCCCTGAGATTAGTGATGTTGAGCATCTTTTCATGTGCCTGTTGGCCATCTGCATATCTTCTTTGGGAAAATGTCTATTCAGGTCCTCTGCCCATTTTTAAATTGTTTTTATTATGTTGAGTTGTATGAATTCTTTGTATATTTTGGGTATTAACCCATTGTCAGATATATTGTTTGCGAATAACTTCTCCCATTCAGTAGGCTGCCTTTTTGTTTTGTTGATAGTTCCTTCACTGTGCACAAGCTTTTTAGTTTGATGTAATCCCATTTGTTTATTTTTGTTTTTGTTTTTCTTGCCTGAGGAGCCATATCCAAAAAAATATTGCTAGGACTGATGTCGAAGAGCAAACTACCTATTTTCTTCTAGGAGTTTTATAGTTTCACGTCTTATATTTAAGCCCTTAATCCATTTTGAGTTTATTTTTGTATATGGTGTGAGAAAGTAGTCCAGTTTGATTCTTCCATGTGGCTGTTCAGTTTTCCCAACACCATTTATTGAAGAGACACTCTTTTCCCATTGTATATTCTTGCCTCCTTTGTTGTAGATTCATTGGCTGTATAAGTGTGGGTTCATTTCTGGGCTCTCTTTTGTTCCATTGATCTATGTGTCTGTTTTTTGTGCCAGTACCATACTGTTTTGATGAATATAGCTTTGTAGTATACTTTGAAATCAGGGCACATGATACCTCTAGATTTGTTCTTCTTTCTTAAGATTGTTTTGGGTATTTGGTGTCTTTTGTGTTTCCATTTTAGAATTTTTAGAATTATTTGTTCTCATTCTGTAAAAAAATGCCATTGGTACTTTGATAGGGATTGCATTGAATCTGTAGATTGCTTTGGGGATTATGGTCATTTTATCAATATTAATTCTTCCAATCCATGGACACAGTCTAACTTTTCATCTGTTTGTGTTATCTTCAATTTCTTTCATCAGTGTCTTATAGTTTTCCAAGTATAGGTCTTTTACCACTTTGGTTAGATTTATTCCTAGATATTTTATTCTTTTTGATGCAATTGTAAATGAAATTGTTTTCCTAATTTCTCTTTCTGTTAGTTTATTGTTAGTATATGAAAACACAATAGATTTATGTATATTAATTTTGAATCCTTCCACTTCACTGGATTCATATATTAGTTCTAATAGATTTTTTGTGGTGTCTTTAGGATTTTCTATACATAGTATCATGTCATCTGCAAACAGTGACAGTTTTACATCTTCCTTTCCCATTTGGATTCCTTTTATTTATTTTTCTTGTCTGATTTCTGTGGCTAGGACTTTCAATATTATGTTGAGTAAAAGTGGCAAGAGTGGGCATTCTTGTCTTGCTCCTGATCTTAGAGGAAATGCTTTCAGCTTTTCACTATTGAATATGATGTTAGCTGTGAGCTTATCCCATATGGCCTTTACTATGTTGAGGTATGTTCCCTCTATAACCACTTTGTGGAGAATTTTTATTTTAAATGGATGTTGACTCTGTAATGGCCTGTATGGGAAAAGAATCTTAAAAAAAAAAAAGTGGTTATATGTATATGTATAACCTATTCACTTTGCTGTACACATGAAACTAACACAACATTGTAAATCAACTATACTCGAATAAAAATTTTTAAAAAATGGATGTTGAGTTTTGTCAAAAGCTTTTCCTGGACTTCCCTGGTGGCGCAGTGATTAAGAATCCGCCTGCCAATGCAGGGGACATGGGTTTGAGCCCTGGTCTGGGAAGATCCCACATGCCATGGAGCAACTAAGCCCGTGTGCCACAACTACTGAGCCTGTGCTCTAGAGCCCGTGAGCCACAACTATTGAGCCCATGTGCTGCAACTGCTGAAGCCCGCATGCCTAGAGCTCATGCTCTGCAACAAGAGAAGCCATCGCAATGAGAAGCCCACACACCGCAATGAAGAGTAGCCCCAGCTCGCCACAACTAGAGAAAACCTGAGTGTAGCAACAAAGACCCAACACAGCCAAAGATAAATAAATAAAATGTTAAAAAATTTAAAAAAAGCTTTTCCTGCATCTATTGGGATAGTCATATGAATATTATTCTTCAATTTGTAAATGGGGTGTATCCCATTGATTGATTTATGGATATTGATCCATCCTTGCATCCCTGGAATGAATCCCACTTGATTATGGTGTATGATTCTTTTAATGTACTGTTGAATTTAGTTTTTAATATTTTGCTTAAGATTTTTGCATTTATGTTCATCAGTGATATTGGCCTGTAATTTTCTTTTTTTGTGGTGTCTTTGTCTGGTTTTGGTATCAGGGTGATGCTGGCCTCATACAATGAGTTCAGAAGCATTTCTTCTTCTTCATCTGTTTGGGATAGTTTGAGAAGGATAGGTGTTAACTCTTTTTTAAATGTTTGGTAGAATTCAACTGTGAAGCTGTCTGATTCTGGGCTTTGTTCCTTGGGAGTTTTAGTACTGATTTAATTTTGTTACTGATAATCAGTTTGTTCATATTTTCTATTTCGTCCTGATTTAGTCATGGGAGGTTGTAGATTTCTAGGAATTTATCCATTTCTTGTAGATTGTCCATTTTAATGTTGTGTAATTGTTCATAGTGATGTCTTATAATCCTTTGTATTTCTGTGGTGTTGGTTGTTCCTTCTCTTTCATTTCTGATTTTATTACTTGGGCCCTCTCTCTCTCTCTCTCTTTTTTAATGAGTCTGGATAAAGGTTTATCAATTTTGTTTATCTTTTCAAAGAATCAGCTCTGCATTTCATTAATCTTTTCTATTCTTTAGTCTCTTTCATTTATTTCTGCTCTGATCTTTATGATTTCTTTTCTTCTACTAACTTTGGGTTTTGTTTATCCTCCTTTTTCTAGTTCTTTTAGGTGTAAGGTTAGACTTTTTTTTTTTTTTTTTTTTTTTGCAGTACGCAGGCCTCTCACTGTTGTGGCCTCTCCCGTTGCGGAGCACAGGCTCCAGACATGCAGGCTCAGCAGCCATGGCTCACGGGCCCAGCTGCTCTGCAGCATGTGGGATCCTCCCGGACCGGGGCATGAACCCGTGTCCCCTGCATCGGCAGGCGGACTCTCAACCACTGTGCCACCAGGGAAGCCCAAGGTTAGATTTTTTATTTGAGATTTTTGTTGTTTCCTGAGGTAGGCTTGTATCACAATAAACTTCCCTCTTAGAATTGCTTTTGCTGCATCCCATATATTTTTGGATTGTGTGCTTCCATTTTCATTTGTTTCCAGATATTTTTTTGATTTCCTCTTTGTTTTCTTCAGTGACACATTGGTTGTTTAGTAGCATATTGCTTAGCTTCCACATGTTTGTGTTTTTTGCAGTCTTTTTCCTTGTAGTTCATTTCTAGTCTCATACTGTTGTCGTTGGAAACTATATTTGATATGATTTTAGTATTTTTAAATTTATTGAGACTTGTTTTGTTGCTTAGCATGCAACCTATCCTGGAGAATGTTTCATGTGCACTTGAAAAGAATGTATTCTGCTACTTTTGGATGGAATTTTCTATATATATCTATTAAGTCTTTTGGTCTAATGTGCCATTTAAGACCAGTGTTTCCTTATTGATTTTCTTTCTGGATGATTTGTCCATTGATGTAGGTGGGGTATTAAAGTCCCCTAAGATTATTGTCTTACTGTCACTTTCTCCCTTTATGTTGGTTAATATTTGCTTTATATATTTAGGTGCTCTTATGTTGTTGCCTATATATGTACAATTATTATATCTTCTTGTTGGATTGATCCTTTTGTCATTATATAATGTCCTTCTTTGTCTGTTGTTACAGTCTTTGTTTTAATATCTATTTTGTCTGATATAAGTATTGCTACCCAGGTTTCTTTTTGTTTTCATTTGCATGGAATCCCTTTTTCCATC
Organism: Mesoplodon mirus; assembly: GCF_964341445.2. NCBI lineage: Eukaryota > Metazoa > Chordata > Mammalia > Artiodactyla > Ziphiidae > Mesoplodon > Mesoplodon mirus. Next base: position 79,516,596 of record NC_138980.1, read on the forward strand.
CCCTCACTTTCAGTCTGTGTGTGTCTTTAGATATGAAGTGAGCCTCCTATAGGCAGCATATATATGGGTCTTGTTTTTGTAGCCATTCAGCCACTCTATGTCTTTTGATTGGAGAATTTAGTCCATTTACATTTAAAGTAATTATTGGTAGGTATGTATTTATTGCCATTTTGTTAATTGTTTTCTGATTGTTTTTCCTTTCTTCTTCTTTTGTTCTCTTTCCTAGTAATTTGATGACTATCTTTAGTGTTATGTTTGGATTCCTTTCTCTTTTTTGTGTGTGTTTCTATTACAGATGATTGGTTTTGGTTACCATGAGGCTTATGTATAGCAACATATACATATATATGTGATTATTTTAAGTTGATGATCTCTTTTTTTGTTGTTTATAGCAGCTTTATTCATGATTACAAAAAAATTGGGAACAACTAAGACATCCTTCAATAAGTGAATGGATAAACAGATTGTGGTACATCTATACAATGAAATACTATTCAGCAATAAAATGTAATGAGTTTTCAAGCCATGAAAAGACTTGGGGGAATCTTAAATACATATTGTTATATGAAAGAAACCAGTCTGAAAAAGCTACAATACTATATGATTCCAACCATATGACATTCTGGAAAAGGCAAAACTGGAGACAGTAAAAAGATCATTGGTAGCCAAGGGCTGGGAAGGGAGGGAGGGAGGGAGGAAAGGACAAATAGATGAAGCACAGGGATTTTTCAGGGCAGTAAAATTATTTTTTATGATATTATAATGGTGAATATACAACATTATACATTTTTCAAAGCTAATAGACTGTACAACACAAAGAATGAACTCTAATGTAAACTATGGACTTTAGTTAAAAATAATGTATCAATACTGGCTTATCAGTTGTAATAAGAAAAAAGGGATTGTGAAGCATTTTTTTTCTTTTTTTAAATTAAATTAAATTTATTTTTTATACAGCAGGTTCTTATTAGTTATCCATTTTATACATATTAGTGTATATATGTCAATCCCAATCTCCCAATTCTTCCCACCCACCCCCTGACTGTCCCCCCTTGGTGTCCATACGTTTGTTCTCTACATCTCTGTCTCTATTTCTGCCTTGCAAACCGGTTCATCTGTACTATTTTTCTAGATTCCACATATATGCGTTAATATATGATATTTGCTTTTCTGACTTACTTCACTCTGTATGACAGTCTCTAGGTCCATCCATGTCTCTACAAATGACCCAATTTCATGCCTTTTCATGGCTAATATTCCACTGTATATATGTGCCACATCTTCTTTATCCATTCATCTATTAATGGGCATTTAGGTTGCTTCCATGACCTGGCTATTGTAAATAGTGCTGCAATGAACACTGGGGTGCATGTGTCTTTGAATTATGGTTTTCTCTGGGTATATTCCCAGTAGTGGGATTGCTGGGTCATATGGTAAGTCTATTTTTAGTTTTTTAAGGAACCTCCATACTGTTCTCCATAGTGGCTGTATCAATTTACATTCCCACCAACAGTGCAAGAGGGTTCCCTTTTCTCCACACCCTCTCCAGCATTTGTTGTTTGTAGATTTTCTGATGATGGCCATTCTGACTGGTGTGAGGTGATACCTCATGGTAGTTTTGATTTGCATTTCTCTGATAATTAGTGATATTCATGTGCCTCTTGGCCATCTGTATGTCTTCTTTGGAGAAATGTCTATTTAGGTCTTCTGCCCATTTTTGGATTGGATTGTTTGTTTTTTTTAATATTGAGCTGCATGAGCTGTTTATATATTTTGGAGATTAATCTTTTGTCTGTTGATACATTTGCAAATATTTTCTCCCATTCTGAGGGCTGTCTTTTCGTCTTGTTTATAGTTTCCTTTGCTGTGCAAAAGCTATTAAGTTTCATTAGGTCCCATTTGTTTATTTTTGTTTTTATTTCCCTTACTCTAGGAGGTGGGTTAAAAAAGATCTTGTTGTGATTTATGTCAAAGAGTGTTCTTCTTGTGTTTTCCTCTAAGAGTTTTATAGTGTCCAGTTTTATATTTAGGTCTCTAATCCATTTTGAGTTTATTTTTGTGCATGGTGTTAGGGAGTGTTCTAATTTCATTCTTTTATATGTAGGTGTCCAGTTTTCCCAGCACCACTTATTGAAGAGGCTGTCTTTTCTCCATTGTATATCCTTGCCTCCTTTGTCATAGATTAGTTGATCATAGGTGCATGGGTTTATCTCTGGGCTTTCTATCCTGTTTCATTGATCTATATTTCTGTTGTTGTGCCAGTACCACATTTTCTTGATTACTGTAGCTTTGTAGTGCAGTCTTAAGTCTGGGAGTCTGATTCTTCCAGCTCCATTTTTTCCCCTCAAGATTGCTTTGGCTATTTGGAGTCTTTTGGGTCTCCATACAAATTTTAAGATTTTCTGTTCTAGTTCTGTAAAAAATGCCATTGGTAATTTGATAGGGATTGCACTGAATCTGTAGATTGCTTTGGGTAGTATAGTCATTTTGACAATATTGATTCTTCCAATCTAAGAACGTGGTATATCTCTCCATCTGTTTGTGTCACCTTTGATTTCCTCCATCAGTGTCTTATCATTTTCTGAGTACAGGTCTTTTACCTCCTTAGGTAGGTTTATTCCTAGGTTTTTATTTTGCAGTGGTGAATGGGATTGTTTCCCTAATTTCTCTTTCTGATCTTTTGTTGTTAGTGTATAGGAATGTGAGAGATTTCTGTGCATTAATTTTGTATCCTGCAACTTTATACCAAATTCATTGATTAGCTCTAGTAATTTCTGGTGGCATCTTTAGGATTTTCTATGTATAGTATCATGTCATCTGCAAACAGTGACAGTTTTACTTCTTCTTTTCCAATTTGTATTCCTTTTATTTCTTTTTCTTCTCTGCCGTGGCTAGGACTTCCAGAACTATGTTGAATAATAGTGGTGAGAGTGGACATCCTTGTCTTGTTCCTGATCTTAGAGGAAATGCTTTCAGTTTTTCACCATTGAGAATGATGTTTGCTGTGGGTTTGTTGCATATGGCCTTTATTATGTTGAGGTAGGTTCCCTCTATGCCTACTTTCTGGAGAGTTTTTATCCTAAATGGGTGTTGAATTTTGTCAAAAGCTTTTTCTGTATCTATTAAGATGATCATATGGTTTTTATTCTTCAGTTTGTTTATATGGTGTATCACATTGATTGATTTGCATATATTGAAGGATTCTTGCATCCCTGGGATAAATCCCACTTGATCATGGTGTATGATCCTTTTAATGTATTGTTGGATTCTGTTTGCTAGTATTTGCTGAGGATTTTTGCATCTACATTCATCAGTGATATTGGCCTGTAATTTTCTTTTTTTGTAGTATCTTTGTCTGGTTTTGGTATCAGGGTGCTGGTGGCCTCATAGAATGAGTTTGGGAGCATTCCTTCCTCTGCAATTTTTTGGAAGAGTTTGAGAAGGATTAGTGTTAGCTCTTCTCTAAATGTTTGATAGAATTCACCTGTGAAGCCATCTGGTCCTGGACTTTTGTTTGTTGGAAGTTTTTTAATCTTTTCTGACCACAGTGCTATGAGATTAGAAATAAATTACAGGGAAAAAAACATAAAAAACACAAACACATGGAGACTAAACAATACATTACTAAATAACCAAGAGATCACTGACGAAATCAAAGAGGAAATCAAAAAATACCTAGAGGGACTTCCCTGGTGGCTCAGTGGTTAAGAATCTGCCTTCCAATGCAGGGGACATGGGTTCAAGCCCTGGTCTGGGAAGATCTCACATGCTGTGGAGCAACTAAGCCCATGCACCACAGCTTCTGAGCCTGTGCTCTAGAGCCCGCAAGCCACAACTACTGAAGCCCGTGCTCCGCAACAAGAGAAGCCACTGCAGTGATATGTCCATGCGCCGCAATGAAGAGTAACCCCTGCTCGCCGCAACTAGAGAAAGCCAGAGTGTAGCAATGAAGACCCAATGCAACCATAAATAAATAAATAAATTTATAAAATAAAAAATACCTAGAGACAAATGACAATGAAAACATGATGATCCAAAACCTATGGGATGCAGCAAAAGCTGTTCTAAGTGAGAAGTTTATAGCAGTACAATCCTACCTCAAGAAACAAGAAAAATCTCAAATAAGCAATCTAAACTTACACCTAAAGGAACTAGAGAAAGAAGAAAAAACAAAACCCAAAGTTAGAAGAAGGAAAGAAATCATAAAGATCAGAGCAGAAATAAATGAAATAGAAACAAAGAAAGAAATAGTAAAGATCAATAAAACTAAAAGCTGGTTCTTTGAGAAGATAAACAAAATTAATAAACCTTTAGCCAGACTCATGGAAAAGAGGTTGAGGACTCAAATCAATAAAATTAGAAATGAAAAAGGAGACGTTACAACAGACACCACAGAAATACAAAGCATCCTAAGAGACTACTACAAGCAACTCTATGCCAATAAAATGGATAACCTGGAAGAAATGGACAAATTCTTAGAAAGGTATAACCTTCCAAGACTGAACCAGGAAGAAATAGAAAATATGAACAGACCAATCACAAGTAATGAAATGGAAACTGAGTTGATGATCTCTTAAGTTCAAACACATTCTAACAACATTGCAATTTTATCCATCTCCCATGCTTAATATTTTTGACATCATTCTTTACATCCTTTTGTTCTGTATATCTCTTAACTACTTACTGTGGATAGAGGTGATTTTACTACTTTTGTCTTTTAACCTTCCTACTTCCAGCTTTATAAGTGGTTGACCTACAGCCTTTACTGCATGTTTACCTTTATCAATGAGATTTTTCTTTTCATAATTTTCATATTTCTAGTTGTGGTCTTTTCTTTTCTACTTAGAGAACTCCCTTTAACATTTTTTTGTAAAGCTAACTTAGTGGTGCTGAACTCTTTTAGCTTTTGTTTGTCTATAAAACTCTATCACTCCTTAAAATCTGAGTAGATTGCCAGGTAGAGCATTCTTGGTTTTATGTTTTTTCTTCTCATCACTTTAAATGTATTGTGCCACTCCCTTCTGGCCTGCTAAGTTTCTGCTGAAAAGTCACCTGGTAGTCTTATGGGAGTTCCTTTATATGTAACTAGTTGCTTTTCCCTTGCTGCTTTTAAGATTCTTTACCTTTAATTTTTGCCATTTTAATTGCAGTGTATCTTGGTGTGGATATCTTTGAGTTCATCTTATTTGGGACTGTCTGTGCTTCCTGGACCTGGACTTCTGTTTCCTTTCCCAGGTTAGGGAAGTTTTCAACTGTTATTTGTTTAAATAACTTTTCTGCCCCTTTTTCTCTCTCTTTTTTTTTTTTTTTTTTTGCAGTACGCGGGCCTCTCACTGTTGTGGCCTCTCCTGTTGCGGAGCACAGGCTCCGGATGCGCAGGCTCAGCCACCATGGCTCACGGGCCCAGCCGCTCTGCGGCATGCGGGATCTTCCCGGACCGGACCACGAACCCGTGTCCCCTGCATTGGCAGGTGGACTCTCAACCACTGCACCACCAGGGAAGCCCCCTTTTTCTCTCTTTTTTCCTGCTGGGATCCCTATAATGCAAATGTCAGTACACTTGATGTTGTCCCAGAGGTCTCTTCAACTACCCTCATTTAAAAAAAAAAATTAATTAACTTATTTCTGGCTGCATTGGGTCTTCGTTGCTGTGTGCAGGCTTTTCTCTAGTTGTGGTGAGAGGGGGCTACTCTTTGTTGCCGTGTGCGGACTTCTCATTGTGGTGGCTTCTCTAGTTGCAGAGCATGGGGTCTAGGTACCCAGGCTTCAGTAGTTGTGGCTCGCGGGCTCTAGAGCACAGGCTCTGTAGTTGTGGCGCATGGGCTTAGTTGCTCCGCGGCATGTGGGATCTTCCCAGGCCAGGGCTCGAACCCATGTCCCCTGCATTGGCAGGCGGATTCTTTTTTTTTTTTTTTTTTTGTGGTACGTGGGCCTCTCACTGCTGCGGCCTCTCCCGCTGTGGAGAACAGGCTCCAGACGCGCAGGCTCAGCGGCCATGGCTCATGGGCTCAGCCGCCCCGTGGCATGTGGGATCCTCCCGGACCAGGGCACGAACCCACGTCCCCTGCGTCAGCAGGCGGACTCCCAACCACTGCGCCACCCGGGAAGCCCGGCAGGTGGATTCTTAACCACTATGCCACCAGGGAAGCCCTATCCTCGTTTTTAGAAATTATTTTTTCTTTTTTCTGTTCACCTTGAGTGATTCCACTACTCTGTCTTCCAGTTCACTGATCTGTTCCTCTGAATCATCCAATCTACTGAATCTGTTTTTCTTTCTGGTATATTTTTAATTTTAGTTACTGTATTCTTAAACTCTGTTTAGTTTTTTTTTTTTAGTTTCAAACTCTCTGTTAAACTTCTCACTGTATTCATTCATTCTTCTGAGTTTGTTGAACATCTTTATGATCATTACCTTGATCTCTTTATTGGGTAGATTACTTTGCTTAGTTCTTTTTCTGGGGCTTTTTCTTGTTCCTTTTTTTGGGAACACACTCCTCTGTCACCATTCATTCATTCATTCATTCATTCATTTATTTATTTATGGCTGCCTTGGGTCGTTGTTGCTGTGCATGGGCTTTCTCTAGTTGTGGCGAGCGGGGGCTACTCTTTGTTGATGTGCGTGGTTTTCTCATTTCAGTGCCTTCTCTTGTGGAGCACAGGCTTTAAGGCGTGTGGGCTTCAGTAGTTGTGGCTTGTGGGCTCTAGAGTGCAGGCTCAGTAGTTGTGGCGCACGGGCTTAGTTTCTCCGCAGCATGTGGGATCTAGTTCCCGGACCAGGGCTCTAACCCATGTCCCCTGCATTGGCAGGTGGATTCTTAACCACCGTGCCACCAGGGAAGCCCCTGTCGCCACAATTTGCCTATTTCTCTGTTTTTATTTCTGTGTGTTAGGTGGATCAGTTACATTTCCTGATCCTAGACCAGTGTCCTTATGTAGGAGACATCCTATGGGGCCCAGCAGCACACTCCCTTCAGGTCACCAGATTAATATGCTCTAGGGTTGCCCCCTATGTTGGCTGCATGGGCCCATCTGTTATGGTGTGGCTGACCAGTGTTAGTGCCCTGGGAGGCAGGGCTGGTGCCTGGTCTGGTTGGCTGCCACGCCCTGCCTCATACAAAAGCTGCTGGCCTGCTGGTGGGGCAGGGTCATGGCATTGCTGGCTGCATATCTCAGGGAGCCCTGGGGTTGGTGCTGGCCTGTTGGTGGACAGGGCTGGGTCCAGGGGCAAGTGGCTGTGCAGCCTAGGGTTTCCAGGACAGGTGCTGACCAGCTGGTGGGCAGATAAGCCCTGATGCTAATAGGCTGGAGAGGACTCCAAAATGGCACTTTCCAGGACCAGTGTCCTTGTCATAGAACAGGCTTCTCAGAATGGCTGCTGTCAGTATTTATGTCCCTAAGGGGAGTCCCATTTGCCTCCTGCTGCTCTAGGAGGCTCTCCAAGATGAGCAAGTGGGTCTGATCAGGCTCCTTTCAGATTACTGCCTCTGTGTTGGGTCTCTGAGCATGTGAGATTTTGCATGAGCCCTTTAAAAGTGGAGTTTGTTTCCTATAGCCCTCTGGCTCTCCCAAAAGTAAGCCCATCTGGCCTTCAAAGCCAGTGGTTCTAGGGACTTGTCTTCCTGGTGCAGGACCCTGGGCTGCGGAGCCCAATGCGGGAGCTCAAAACCCTCACTCTTTTGGGAAAACCTCTGCAGTTGTGATTGTCCTCCTGTTTGTGGATTGCCTATCTAGGGATGTGGACCTTGACTATACTGCATCTCCACCCCTCCTACCAATCTCATTGTGGTTCCTTCTTTATATCTTTGGTTGTGGAAAATCTCTTCTGCTAGTCTTCAGGTTGTTTTCATCAATAGTTGCTCTGTAAATAGTTGTAATTTTGGTGCACCCATGGGAGGAGGTGAGCTCAGGGGTCTTCCTACTCTTCCATTTCATCTGAAGCTAGCAAACTTTTAACCTTCATTTAGGCTCCATGCAGAAATGGAAGATCTAGTTCTGATTGGAGCCAGTCATGTTCTTTCCTTCCCTGGATAAATCCTTCTTCTGGAGTGTACAATTTGATATAGAGATTCTTCTTCTGGAGACTACAACTTGACATAGTTGGATTACCACCCAATTTAATACTCTGCCTCTCAAATGTAGAAATGAATCAATGGCTCAGAAAGGTTTACAGTTGCTTCATATGACTACCAGTCATACAATTGGCATGATTATATGATTACATGACAGTGAAAGAACTGGCAAAACTCAGAACTTACTGCTGCAGATTTTAAATGTTTGCAACCCCAAACCATAAAATTAAAGAGCATTGAAGATAATTAAATATATACCTTAAGTAGTACTAACAAGATAGAACCCATACCTATTTTTAACCAAAGGTTAAAAAAATTTATGGGGAGATGTAAGTAGAAATCACCCAGTATTTCACTTCTAGTGAATCCCTCTTCCTCCTTGTTATTTAGTTTTCTTTACTCCAGGGTGGCTTCTGGATTTACACAGCATTTTATTCTGTTCAGCAGCCACTCAGATTTGATTGTGCAGTCAGTACTCTGCCTTCATTTTTCTTCTGTCAGTAAACTACCTCTCTGGAGCAAACAAATTGGGTCACATATGCTTATCTGTAAAGCTGACAGCATATCACATCCTTCATGCAATGTTTCAGAGATAACCGTGTCAGAGCCCCAGCATCATCATGTGACTGCTCTTCTTATTTCTTCGTTTAGCAAGAAATGGCTTAATTTCCCCATGGGTGGCTTTAACCCTTGAATGGAAATTGCCGCAGCCTTAAAAAGGAGGGAATGTGCAGTGGAAGGATGCACATTGCTCACTCACCACTGTTCTCCCCTAAAGTGGTCAGCAGAACTATTCAGTGCCAAGCAATCTAGGAAATGTCTTCACACCCCCCTGACAGCTGACTGGCTTGGACTGACTTCCTAACTGGGCACCCACTTAATAAATAGCGTTTTAACAAGTCCAATGCTGATGGGGAGGCAGACCGGAAACTGTGAATATCTCTACTTTTTCAAAGGGCAACTCTTAAGAACTAGAGTCCTTGTTCAATCTAAAATAGCCCATTCAGATTTTAATCTTTAAATAGAGAATAAATATTATCATGAAGTTTTTTCTGGGTTCAACCCCACAAACTTCCCCTCACCAAGGATGCCCCAGCTGAGTGCCTAACCTGGCAACAGCCTTCCATAGTGTCATTCCTCTGTGGCGATGCACTTGGTGGCAAGACTATTGCTCGGGACCTCTTCCAGCATGGAGGGGAAAGATTTCTCTTTGGAATAGATATGCGTCCTAGATATTGATCTGCCTTCCTTGTCCATAATGTTTCTGCCTTACCATCATGGTGACTTCACTACACACCACATTGCTTCTGATCAAGAAGCTCATTTCACAGCACAAGAATTTCAGTAGAGGGCTAGTGCCCACAGAATTCACTGGTTTTTACCACATACGCCATTGGTTAGCAGCTGCTGGCTTAATAAGACAGTGACATGGCCTCATGAAGGCCCTGTTAGGCTACCAGTTAGGAGAGACACCCTGAAAGCATGGGGTTTTATTTTACAGGATGAAGAAACCAACATATGTGTGCCTCTCCTATAGGCATGGGTCCTATAGGAGTCGAGGTTGGAGTTAAGAGTAGCTCCTTATACTATTATGGCTAATAATCTACTTATGGGAGTCTTGCTTCCCATCCCTGCCATTTTGAGCTCTGCTGGTTTGCAGGTGTTGGTTCCTAATGGACAAATGTTTCGATTGAATTGGAAGCTAAGACTGCCAAATATCTCTTTTGGTTTATTAAAGCCATTGAACCAACATGCAACCACCACCACTACCACCACCACAAATAACAACAAAGGGGGTTGGGGAGGAAGAAGAGAGAGAGAGAAAGGCTCTGGGAATTCAGACCCTTCAGGAATAAAGATTTGGGTCACCTCACCAGGTAAAGAATTGTGACCAGCTGAGGTTCTTTCTGAGGGCAAAGAAAAGATGGAATGGGTAGTGGAAGATGGAAGAAGATTATAAATATATCTTTGCAATTAGTTACAGAAATGAAGACTAGAGCAGCTATGCATATTTTCTTCCTTTATTTGTGTGTGTATATATGTGTATGCATTTGTATGATATGTATTATAAATTTGTTTATAGTAACAATTTTCTCTTTTCCTTCCCTTTATTTTTTAAATATTTATTTATGGCTGTGTTGGGTCTTCATTGCTGTGCGCGGGCTTTCTCTAGTTGTGGCGAGCAGGCTTCCCACTGTGGTGGCTTCTCGTTGCGGAGCACGGTCTCTAGGTGCACAGGCTTCAGTAGTTGTGGCACGTGTGCTCAGTAGTTATGGCTCGTGGACTCTAGAGCGCAGGTTCAGTAGTTGTGGTACTCGGGCTTAGTTGCTCTGCGGAATGTGGGACCTTCCCGGACCAGGGCTTGAACCCGTGTCCCCTGCATTGGCAGGCGGACTCTCAACCACTGCGCAACCAGGGAAGTCCCTCCTTCCCTTTAATATTCTACTCAAGTTTTGTTGGAGGCTAACTTTACAATTTAGTCACTAGAGAATAGAATATTCAGATGGCACTGTGACCAAATTTGAGGAATAATTAAATAATTTTATTAATTTATTTTAATTATTATTTTATTTTTAATTAAAACTCTTTGGGGAGCTTTGAATTCATTATTTTTCCCATTCTTGGTCCAATTACATCTAGAAATGGCCCCTAGATTATAAGACCAGGAGACAGGGCCAGGCACCAGGGAGAGGAGAAGGAGGTGGCTGGCAGTGCTGGAGTCCTGGGGAAGGGGCCACTCCTTCTTCAGGCAGGAGTTAGGACAGGTACAGGTGCAGGATTGCCTCTGACACTTCAGCTAGTCGGCTGCCTTCCTCACACCCTCCCTGAAGCAGGATGTGCACCCCATCCCAGTAACCCTGCAGAGCTGCAGGGTAGGTGCTTGCCTTCTCCTCCCGCAGCCCTGGGTGATGAGCTCTGTAGCTTGGCTCAGAAAGGTGGTGGCGGGCCCTCCTTCCTTTTCCTCTCCCTGCCTTCCTGTTTCCCAAGGTTGCTGGTCCAGCCTTTAGGACTCTGCATCAATGCCAACTCACTTATGCAGGTAGGACTGAGGCCTGAGCCTTCTTCCTTGGAAAAGGGGTCCAAGAGGGCAAGTTCAGCCTTGGTGTGCAGGGCTCGGCAGGGGCACGGGACGCCTCCTTGGTGCTCCCACAGTTAAAGATGGCAGGTCTGGATGGTGAGGGCGTGGCGTGGGGGATGGTCCGTTGGCACGTCCAACACGTCGAGGCCCCTCCTCTCCACACCCCTCCTTTCTGTGGAGGAGGAGCTGGTGCAACCAGGACGCATCAGGGCCCCAGGGCCGGGGCTTATCGAGGGGGCGGTATGGGGATCAGAGAGGCTGGCAGGATGTGCAGGTCCCTGGACACTTCGGAGGACCGTGTCACCTCCCCACCCCCGAAGAACTCCTTGAGTTGGGGGCTGTCGAGCGCGGAGATGTGCACCGTGAAGCGAACCAAATCCTTAGCCCCCTTTCGAGGCTTCTTGATCACCGAAGCTTTGAACAGCCAAATACCTGTGCGCTGGGAGGGGCGGGACCCGGGGAAAGCAGGGAACTCGTGGAGGAAGCGGAAGAGGTTGGGTGGAGGTTGTAGGCCGTGTCTCCAAGCAGCTTGTGGAAGTTGCTGAATCGCAGAGATGGATACAACCAATGTTGGGACTTTGCATCTCATCATTTTCAGGTAAGGATGAGACTGTCTTCCTTTGTATGAAGTAGAGTGGTGTCTCGTTAGAAACAGTTGTGTTTCTTGTTGCGTGAGAGTTCAAATATGTATAGAAAGGGTGTGTATGGATGCTGCGTAGCCCACGGGGTGGCTAGTAGCCAGTATTAAGGGATTTTCTCTTAGCTTGAAGCCCTCCCTTGTGATGCTAAGGTTGCAACACTTCAAACCGTACTGATGTTCTGCCAGCTGTTCCCTGTTAGATTCCGCTAACAAGGGGCCCTAGAGAGAGACTGTGCACTGAACGGGAAGAAGGGATTGCTCCTTTCTGTTTACTCCCTCACAACTGCTAAACTTCTTCCTGTTACAGTGAGTGTCGCCTTATCCTCACTTCTTTGGCTTGGCACTGGCAGTTTCTTTCTGGAGCAGCAGCTGGATCCAGTTTGCAGTTTACCCAGCATTTGCAGAACCAAGCTCATTACGCCCCCTCTGAGACATTAGGGCCACCTGACGTGCCCCTTCTGCAGAGGGAAGCGTTTCAGCTCCATCCAGCCCCTCCCCAGCTTTTAAGCTTGGGTAGTTTCAGCCACTTGGCTCTTGTTCCCTCCAAACCTGAGTTTGCTACTTCCCTGCTACCTTTGTGTTCTGATTCCCTTTACTGTCACTGTTACTGAACCAAACTGCTTGCCCGCATGCAGTAAAGCCAGTCTACTGACACACCACACTGGATCGTGGTGAAGGAAAGTGCAGTGTTTATTGCAGGCCAAGCAAGGAGTCCAGGCAGCTAGTGCTTAAAAGGCCCAAACTCCTTGAAGGCTTTCAGGGAAAGGTTTTTAAAGACAGGGTGAGGGAGGGGGTCATGGGGTGCATGATCAGCTCATGGACATTCTTCTGATTGGCTGGTGGTGAGGTTAATTGGGAGTCAACATCATCAACCTTCTGTTGGGCAGCACACAGTTAACTTCTTCCACCTGGTGGGGGTTTCAGGCTCTGCAAAACAGCTCAAAGGACATGGCTCAGAATATTATCTATAGCCCTTGAGGAGGAACTAAAGGTCCTTGACTTTGTTTAAAGGCTGAACTATTATCGGCTTGCTTGACTGTTTTCCCTTATTTCTGCATTTTCTCACTTCTCTGATTAAAGTTACTCTTTGGAACTCAGGGAAGGCCTAGGAGGCTAAAGTTTTTCTACAGACAGGAGGCAGGCAGAGGACGTGGTGGGGGTGGGGGGTGGTGGAGGGGGTCTTTTATGGGAAGGCTCCATAGGGCCCTGTTCAGTTACAACACCAAGTTAACAGTTTTCTCTGTAATTGGAGTATAGTTGATTTACAATGTTGTGTTAATTTCTGCTGTACAGCAGAGAGATTGTTATACATATATATAATTCTTTTATGTTCTTTTCCATTATGGCTTATCATAGGATACTGAATATAGTTCTCTGCGCTATACAGTAGGGCCTTGTTGTCCATCCATTCCGTATATAATAGCTTTTATCTACTAACCCTAACCTCCCACTCCATCCCTCCCCCAACCCCCTCCCCCTTGACAACCGCAAGTCTGTTCTCTATGCCTGAGTCTGTTTGTTTCATAGATAGGTTTATTTGTGTCATAATTTAGGTTCCACATATAAGTGATACCATATGGTATTTGTCTTTTTATGACTTACTTCACTTAGTATGATAATCTCTAGTTGCATCCATGTTGCTGCAAATGGCATTATTTCATTCTTTTTTTAAAGGCTGAGTAGTATTCCATTGTATATATGTACCACGTCTTTATCCATCCATCATCTGTCGATGGACATTTAGGTTGTTTCCATGTCTTGGCTATTGTGAATAGTGCTGCTATGAACATTGGAGTGCATGTATCTTTTTTGGATTGTAGTTTTGTCTGGATATATGCCCAGGAGTGGGATTGCTGGATCATATCATAATTCTATTTTTAGTTTTCTGAGGAACCTTCATACTGTTTTCCATAGTAGCTATACCAACTTACATTCCCATCAACAGTGTAGGAGGTTTCCCTTTTCCACATCCTCTCTATATGCTTACCTTTTTAATGCTATTTTCTATGCCATTTTTTGACAATACCATTCTATTTTTTTTTTTTTTTTTTTTTTTTTGTGGTACGCGGGCCTCTCACTGTTGTGGCCTCTCCCGTTGCGGAGCACAGGCTCCGGACGCACAGGCTCAGCGGCCATGGCTCACCGGCCCAGCCGCTCCGCGGTATGTGGGATCTTCCCGGACCGGGGCACGAACCCGTGTCCCCTGCATCGGCAGGCAGACTTTCAACCACTTGCGCCACCAGGGAAGCCCGACAATACCATTCTAAATAGTGTCATAAGTTAGGTGCTCTGCTGTTGAATAGTCTCTAATATTTTGCTGTTAAGGCTTCAAAGAATATTCTTGTATATAAATCCTTGACTAGATCTCTGATTATTGCTCTGGTATAAATTGCTGGATAGCAGATTACTAATTCAGTGAAATTTGAACCATTTAAAGGCTCTTCACACAGTTGTAGAATTTCTCTCCAGAGGTGGCTGACCCACTCTTGAATCTCTAATGGGTTTTAACTATAGAGCATTGACATAGAACTTTTATAAAACCATAATGAATATGGTTCCTATTAAGAGGAGAGTATACAATTTGCCTCACATGGCGATGTGCTTTAGAAACTTTGTAACATTTAATTCTCACGATGACACTTTCCCCTGGTACTTTTATCCTCATCAATAAAATGGGGGAAAATGACCAAATATTTTGCTTACGGTCACATAACTCATAAAATGAGGACCCAGGAATCAAGCATTGGTTTTCTGATTTCATAGTTAATTTTTCTTTCCCCTATATCACTGCAACCCAAGAACTTAAATCAGTTTTTCAGAAGTGAATACTTGGGAGAAAAGAAGTATGGGTGAGTTGGAAGTAGTAGAGAGGAGGTGAGAAGCAGTTAAAAGCATATTGTCTCTGTTAAAAGAATTTACAAACTGACGAAATACAGCACTGGCAGGGCATTTTAACCAATGAGTATTTATTAAAAGCTAGGGGTGCACCAGGCACAATTCTTGTCCAGTAGGCTAACAAATACAAATGATGTAACCAATTCACTTATTAGCTTATCTGATTAAACAAAATACATTTCATAGAAATGATTATAAAATGCATCATAGATAAACAGAATATCTTTTATATTACAGATATTAGGGTACCTAAATAATTATGAATAAAAACCAGCCAACCCATATGGTAAATAGAAGTTAGCAAAACCACTAGTTAAATATTTTAGTCAGCAAAAGAGAAAAGCATGCTATCATCATGCTGAAATGGGTTTCAGCATTAATTACAGACATCCTATTTCAAAACACACACAGTCCACCTACAATCTTAAAAATGCAGTGTTTTTCATCCTGCATCAAATCACTATCATACTTTTTGGTTTAAAGATTAGTTTTGGTTTCAAAGTAAGTTAATTTAGTACTTTAGTCTCATGTCTCACAAATTCTTCTTGACCTGGGGTGGGTGAGAATCAGTCCTATTAGTAATTAGAGGAACAAAACATAAAATGAGATAGTTTAATCCACTTTGTCCAATACTCTTGCCGGTACTCAACTGAGAAGATATACAGGTGACTTAAACCAGAACATAACAGCAGAAAGGAAAAAACCAAAAACTAAAATGTTATTTGTTTGAAGCAAGTCTGTCCGTTAGGGCTTTTTTGTTTCTTTTTGTCTTTTGGGAGAGCCATGGCAAATTCTAAGGATCCTATCGAGTTTGTTGGCACACGATATATCCCTTAGTTTGAAGGTTGGTTAAGAGGGGTGTACAGGAGAGAAAAGGCAGGTGGGTAGGACTGAAAAGGCATGGAGTGGAGGAGTATGTCAGTACCGCTGACACAGTCACGATAACCCACTGAACCACAATCGTCCAAGTCCGCCAGGCCCTTCCTGAGACCTCCAGAGATGGGTCTGTTTTCTTCAGGCAGCAGCCCTGAAAACTTCCTCAGAGTCAAGGTCAAATTTTATTGCACAGGAGCCAAAATTATTCCCCTTCCCCCCTTTCCTGAGCTGGAGACCTCCAAGGGCAAGCATGGCTGGGGCTGCCCATCTGCTCGCTCCTCTGGCCAGCAGGGAGCGCTCCACCAGAATGCCGGGGGAGCACCTACTTCAAGGGAAGTGCGAGGTTTTGCATTGGTCCAAGCTTCTGGCTGGTCAGTCACCATTCTCAAGTAGCTTTTGTAAGTTGTTTTGTATCTTGAAATAAGAGAAAAGCTCCTGTTATTACATAGAATGGAGTATATTAAGTGCATATTTGCTGTGGTCTATATAATGCTTGAGCTTAACCTCTTCTATCTTGAATAAAAAGCTACACATGGGTTCAATTTAGATCAGGCAAATAAATGCATGATCGTGGCATAGAATTCTGTTTGACAAACCACTTTAAAATGAAAAAAGATAGGCTAAAAATTTTTGAAAGAGTGGCACAAAGATGAAAATGTCGGTAGAGACTAAGGGAAACAGAACAAAAGCCCTGGCAACACCAGGTGTGACCCAAATGCATTCAGAGACAATGCGAAACCAGGCTTGACAAAGCCCACGTGATGGTCTGAATCGGACAAACACCACAAATAATGTTTAACACTCCTATTAGATATAACATTTCCCACGGACCCTGCCTATGTGGATCTTAAGACCACAGTATAGTGTTGGGCATTGAAAATGTGCTTGGTAAATGTTTGTTGGGTAAATGAACTTTAAAGAATTCAGAGCAAGGAATTTTCAAGAGCCAATAAGTACTGTGAGGGAGTAGGGAACCCTGTGGAACAAAAGAAAGAGAACATAGTCTTCTTTTGGAAGAACATTCTGTGATGTCCTAGAGGCATACACAGGATAGGTGGAGAAGAAGAGATCTAATCAGTATGTGCCAGGAACTTCATGTGTGCTCACCTTGACCACACACCACCACACACACAGGCAGGTTTTATACACCAAGCTAAGGGCCAGAGATGCTACGTAACAAGACCAGTCACACGGTAAGTGGCAGAGTAGGGAAAAGAACAGACATCTGACTCCAAAGTTCATGCTCTTTCTTCTGCACTGCTCCACCATTAATGCCATTCCCAGTACTAAGAAAATAAGTATTTACTTCTTTACCTGTAAAGGGCATTGCCTTCATCCCCCAAATTCCTACTTCATGTCTTCCCTAGCTTCCCACAGGACCAAAGATGAATGGAAAAGCAGGAGTGGGAAGGTAGAGAAAGAAATGAAATAAAAGACTGATATCCAAAATATTTAAAACACCTACAAAGACAAAAACCCCAAAAGTAAAACAAAGGAGATAAAGGGGCAATTTACAGAAGGAATATTACAGAAGGAAATCCATATGGCCAATATATATATGAAAAGATGCTCAACCGCAATAGTAATTAGGAAAATGCAAATACAAACCATAATGAGATTGGACTTCATACTCTTAGACTAGGAGGTAGTAGGGGGTCAGAATGGCCTAATGGTGCCCATCTTAGAGAAATTGAGGAGACATTTGATGCTAATTAGTTGACAAAGTCCTGCGTAATCTATCAGTGGCAAGTGAAAAGGATGACTGAAAGGGCAGTGATGCCGTGAACAGAAATGGGGAAGTTACAAGAGGGCAGATCAGGAGGCTGAGACATGACCAGTCCCTGCAGGAGAGGAGAAGGAAGTTGCTGGTACTGAGTAGAAAGAGCTGAGACCTGGCTCTGACTTTCCCGCAGCACACAGCTGCTGTCCCCCGACCATGCGCTGCTGCGTTACTACCAGCTTCCCTTTGGCGGGTGGAGGCTTGGGGGTGCAGACCGAGCAACAGCACATGGGTGTGGCCTGGTGACTATTTTTATACTAAGATTCCTATGAGCAATGTGTGCAACTTATGCCTTTTTACAACTTCAACACATGCATTTTGACCCTGAATCCCCTCTTCCCTTCTGCTTTGGGACACAGGTTTCTGTTGGTACTGTAGGCCTCCTAGCCAAGTAGCTGGGCTCTGCACAAGACATGGCCAGCTGTCTGCCTGTTGTGGACGAGCTCTCCTGTTTTCCTGTCCCTCATTACAGAAAGTGGTGTCCCAGCTGGGCCCGGCAGGGGAGTGGGAAGAAATGCATGGCAGGGCAGCAGGGTTCCGTGTGCTTCCAGTCCAAAGAACACCACTGTGTGTGCCAGAGTGAACGAGAGAGAAAATTTCCACCTCATTCTCTAGGTCAGCATGGAAGTCAAACATTTCTAAGCATTTCATCAAAAAAATTTTATCTTCAATTCTTAGCAACTGACATTTTAGAAGGGAAAACAGTTCTGGTTGCTATCCCATACCTTCTCTAGCTTGACTGTGCATTTAAAAGAAAAAATTTCCAAGCTTGCCCATCGATACAATGATTCAGTGGGAATTATCTGTCATGCCTTGGTTTAGAACAGAAGTATGCAGACTCCTTTGCTCTCCATACTTCGGTGGTTAAATGCTAGATACCATTTAGTATTGCAAGACAAGCATAATTTGACTCATTTGTATTTCATGTTTCTTCCCAAGTGAGCATAACTGCACTACTGTGGAAAGCCACCAAATACTTGGCATTTGTGGCAGCAATTCAAATTGAACAACTCACTCTAAACCTTTCCTTTAAGGATAAGGGTCAAAATAAAGCATGGGACAGGGACAGACGTGCTGAAAGGAGAAATAAGAAATGTTAACTAGGTTTAACTCTGGGGATATTTCTGGGTGCCTACCTCCTCCTGTTCACCTTCCTACTCAGTGGTCTTATCCCCCAGGTCTAAGGTTGGATTCTGAGGAGCAGTAAAAGCAGAGGGCTTCGAAGCACAACTTTGGAGTCAGACCTGGTTCAAATTCCAGTCCTGCCAGCTTTCTGGGTGTGTCTCCTGGAGCAAGTTTACTTGAAACTTGGCTTCTTTTGTCAGATGGGAACAATGGCATGTATCATAGAGAGACTGAATGCAAATATTTTCTGTATGGCGACAACCAGCCTGGGTGGAGCTGGGGGCTGCCCTCTCTGGTTGGGGGCACTCCTGACCATGCCCCTCCCCGAGCCCTGTGTCAGCCGACACTTACCATAGGGCCCTATGGCACAGAGAATGATTTCTAACCAAGTGGGAAAACCACAAGGTCAACTGACAAGGAAGATGAGGTTGGAACCTATTTCTCAGTGGAAAATCCCCTGGCCGCGTATGGTCATTTAGGTGGCCTGTTGCACAGCCATGCGTGTGTAACCCCTGCCCTGTGGCAGTGGACAGGCACCACTGTGACGCCCCCAACCCAGGAAAGAGACCTGTCACCTTTTCTAGTCTCATTATGTTGGCTGTAAGCTCTCGGCACAGGACCTCCACATTTAACTGTACGTGTGACCCCGGGCTGGATGGTGCTGTCTGTCTGTAAGAACACAGAGAAGAATTACTGTGGGCAGGGATGGCAAAGAAAGAAGTGGAATGAACACATTTTAAATTTATCTGACCAGAAAACTAGGTTATAATAGGAGACAGCGTGCATTTACCTTGTTCACATCAGAAAGGCCCTGCAGTAATCCTCAACTTCAGACTAGATGTTTAGGGGACTAAGTCTTCAAAGCTTAGCTGGAAATCTCTTAAGCTATTTTTGTTTAAGTGGCTACATTGCGCCTCAGCTTCCAAACACAAATCAGACAATTATTCTCAAGCACGCAGTTTCTTAGACTACTTTTACTAACTCCCAATACCCTCTCTCTGCCCACAGCTGCACGCATTTGCAAGGCTTACTGCTCTTCTCAGTCATGTATGTACTGTTTATAGGAGAAGCAACCATTTACACTAGAACTTTCATAATGTTTAGGAATGTCTTTAATCAAATTTCTGTTGATGTGTGACTTTTGCAGTTCCTTCTTTGAGACCTGCCGTACAAACATAATTGCCCTTGTCTAGTAATATAACCGATGTATTCACTATTTATCACTTGACTGTTAAAGGCGTGGGCTCTTACTCTGAGGTCCACTGGGGTCCTATACCAGCTAAAACTAGGAAATTTAGAGATGTGTGTACATTTTCCCAGAGAGCTGCTCTAAAACCATTGATCAGATTTTCATGTTAAGGTTAAGAACCATGGTCTGTATCTCCTTTCTATTTCTTGGTTGTAATTTAATTTTAGATGTGAAGTTTTTAGATGGCATTGACTGGTCTAATTTATTTTACATAGGATCCATTTTTGAGACATAGGTACTTGGTAACTTATCAATGATTATCTAAATATTAAGAAAGCAATCAGACGTTTTTCATTGAGTAGTTCTGAAACAGTTTTTTGTTTGTCCTTTATCCATAGTATCAAAATCTTAGATCCCAAAAAGGAAACTGAATCTAAATCTTCTGATTTCTAAACAAGGTATCTGAGACCCAGAGTACTGATTTATCCACACGAAATTCTGACAATCCAGACCTTCCTGTCATGGGTATTCCCTGACCTCATATAATATGTGATCTTTGTGATTTTCCCTTTAAATGGTTGTTTTTCTTTTTTTTTTTTTTTTTTTTTGCGGTACATGGGCCTCTCACTGTTGTGGCCTCTCCCATTGCGGAGCACAGGCTCCGGACGCGCAGGCTCAGCGGCCATGGCCCACGAGCCCAGCCGCTCCGCGGCATGTGGGATCCTCCCAGACCGGGGCACGAACCCGTGTCCCCTGCATCGGCAGGCGGACTCTCAACCACTGCGCCACCAGGGAAGCCCATGGTTGTTTTTCAAATTGTATCTCCTCCTGGATTGATTATTTAAATAGTAGAATAAGTATTCCATTTGCCTTCCATTAGTGGAATTTCCCCCTCATCATCATCGTTAATTAAATGATAACAGGACATGAGGTACATTTTCCTAATAAAATCAACCCCTTATATGGTAGTGAACTAATAGTTTGCAATAATGTAGAGCTACCTCCTAGCTCTAAGTGTATTATTAACATTTTGAACAACACGTGAGAGAGTAAGGGCAGGGTATGAATTTATCCCAAACCATTCATTAGACTTATTACTGGTTCAAATGTATATTTATGGTTCAGAAATAATCTGTGTACCAGCATTGCATAAGCCAGAGAACAAGACTTTTAGGTGACTGTTAAGACTGTAAAGAAAGGGCCTAGAATTGTATGGCATAATAGTCCTCAAAGTGTAGACCCCAGGCCAGCACCAGAAATTTGGAGAACGGGCCCTGCAATCTGTTTTAACAAGCCATCCAGATGATTCTGATACACACTGAAAATATCCTGACTCACTTCTCTGCTGTTCCTTATAAGCAACCACTGGTTGACTAGGTTTTTGTAGTCATATAGACCTGAAACCTGATTCTGTTAAAATTATTTCTCTGAGTCTCAGTTTCTTCATCTGTAAAATGGGAATAATAGCTATCTTATAAGGTTATGGTGAAGTTATGAGAGGAAACTGTATCTGTGTGAAAGATCTACTGTAATAGATCTCTAGCACACAGTACTTACTCTGTAAAGAAATATCTCTACTTTTAAAACTTCAGGTAAAAGTATGCTTTAAACATGGAATACTTTATTTTACTCTTTAGAGAATGTGTCAAAATCCTCATGTAAATGGGTTTAAAGGAAAGACCACTATGGCAATAGATTTAATTAGGTTAGACATGTTAAAAATACTGTGGTAGAAAATCTTCACAGACACATTCAACTAATTACTAGTCACATGGATCTTTATAGTGGTCAAGAGTTTTGTAAATGAGTTCATACAAAGAGTTATATATGATGAAATGTGCTGAGTTACTTGAATTGCTTCTTTTCTATGAATGTCTTGACTCATTGCCATTGTACGAAGATAAACTTGACTATTTTAATAAATGGGCCAAGGTCACAACTGAGTCTTAGGATAAGAGAACAAGATACTGTAAAATTAGGCTTGTTTCTTGCCTTATCGCTGGCGACACTATAGCAACTCAAGAACATGAAGAGTCAGGTCATTTATTTCTAGGACCCTCCTATCATTACTTTCCATATATACACTTAACAAAATGTCTCATACAGAATGTATCCTCAATTAATGCTTGCTAAGAAGGATGCCAAGCTCAGGTCAAACATTATACTAATGTGAACAGCAAGCAGAAGACAGCACTGGAGGGGATTGTCTTACTCAGTCTGATGGGTGTCCACAATGGAGGTTAGTGACCCCAGCCGCTCCTCGAGAGAATTAATTCTGTATCTCATGTAGAAGGTCGAGATGATTAGTGCACAGACACTGGAAAGGGATAAAAGAGAAATTCCCAGTAGGTTAGTGGCCAGGACCTGATTGATGTTCATAAAACAGTAACCTCAGAGGCAACACTGTACATTTGAGGCAAGGTATTTTCCAAAATAACTTGGCTACAGAGACTTCAAAAGTCTTTTTTCAACAGACTGATGCTTGCACTAAACTTTAGAACTAGAAGGATATTGAAAATTCTCTATTTCCTCAATTTACAAATAATGGCATTTCAGTAGTCTCGCTCAAGGCCAGCCAACGTAGATTCCCGAGCTGGTGCTCATTCCTCCCACCAGGTACTGTCGAAGGCCCTGGCCGGCGAGTGTCTGGTCTTGTGACTCACATTCTCTGCTTTATCTGGAAACCAAACTGCAGATCCTCCTTGGTTCTGAGGAACAGCCTAGAACTGGGTCAGGTTATTTTCAGAAGAACAACTGGCTAGAAGCTACAGGCTAGTTACAGGCTAGAAGCTGAGGGGAACTTAAAAAAGCCAATGCCTAAGTTTTCAATAAAGGGGATGACATTTTCAAGTTGTTTTGGTCTCTATCCAGAGGACACGGGATAGATGGAATAATAAACATGAACAAAGATGCTTCATAATTCAGGAAACAATTTCCTAACTAAGAGTATCTACTTAGAACTTAGTCTTCTGCTGGATTTGGTATATTTTGCTTTTTCTTCCTTCCTTCTCACTATTTATTTAAATAAGAAGGGGATGAATATGAAAAGGTGACCTAAGTTTAAGAAAAAAGGTGTTGAAGTAGGAGACAAAAATTTCCCCCTAAAAGATTTGGGTCATATTAGAGGCAACTAAGATTCACAATGGCTCTTGGTAACGTGATGACATTATTCCTGTAGTGAAATGAATCATTAAGTCATTCATATTAAATACACTTACTTACACAATTGCATAGAATATAAGAATATGGTGGAGAGTCGGACATTTCTGAGACTTTACTCTGGGTATGATTCCAATGGTTTCTGACTGACCTGTTGGGTGGAAAACAAAAAGCTTCTGTTTAAAAATGATAACACATCTCCTTCGCGCAGCAGTATCCCTATAGGGAAGAAGTACTTGAGAGACAGAATTATTTCCAGGTAATAAAAATCAGAGGAAATACTAACCAAAGCCTTCGCTTCTCATTTTAACCAGTAGTTACAATTCCTTCCCACATGTTGCATTCAATACATATCTACTGAGAGCCTTCTCTGTGCCAAGCATTGCGATGGAGTGACTGGTGAACAATACAGACCCCATCCTTGATCTCCTACCAGTACAACTGGTAAGCAGTTATTATAATAATCAGTAAATAATAATAAAATAACGTGAGTTTTACTGGTAATTTTTGAATCACAACCTCAAAGTATTCAGAATAATGAAAGGTCTTCCACGAAGGCTGTTCACCTTTGTATGCCCCACAGTAAAGCATGGAACTGGGTACGGTTTGTTCAGTGTATAAATGAATTAACATGCTAAGACCTACAGCAGGAAGGGAGGGGGAGGGAATAGCAAAGGCAGTCATAAAGTGAAACATGAAGCCCTTTAAAAATTACAGGCAGATGCCCACCCCTGCCCCCCAAATAATCCATTCCTTACCATGCCCAGGGAGACTCTTGGCTTTTCCTTCAGGCACTCTGTTCACAAGGGCATCTGCCCGAGTTGGTTTTGCTTCTCCCTTGGAGACATTCAGAACTGTCTGGGATTCTGTCACATGGAAATCTACCAAGATGAAACAGGGCTGGGTAAGCTTTCTCCCCAGTGCGTTTAAACACATAGGATCAACCACAAAGCAAATCAATCCCTTAATATGCATAATGGCCAAAGAATATA
Organism: Mesoplodon mirus; assembly: GCF_964341445.2. Lineage (NCBI taxonomy): Eukaryota > Metazoa > Chordata > Mammalia > Artiodactyla > Ziphiidae > Mesoplodon > Mesoplodon mirus. The sequence continues at coordinate 79,540,400 of NC_138980.1, forward strand.
AATGGATCTTCTTACAAGCTGGTTGAGTGGTTTGGGGATGAAATCCAATGTTCAAGCAAATAAAAAATAAAATGATATAAGGGCAGTCTGTCCTTATCCCACTGACTCATGGGGACGATTCAGCTATAATAATTAATAATATTACTAAAGAAGAAGTAAGAAAATATTGCATGTTTCTGTCTTTCAACCACTCCATTATGTCTATTTAAGAGACCTTTTTTTGTTCTTTTTTGTCACACCATGTGGCTTGTGGGATTTTAGTTCACCGACCAGGGATTGAATCTGGGCCCTCGGCAGTGAGAGCGTGGAGCTCTAACCACTGGACCGCCAGGGAATTCCCAAAGAGACATTTGTTAAATGCGTATTACCACATAGGCAATTCCTTTTCCTTGAACTTTCAAACTACGCTTTGTTTAGAGTCCCTTCCTAATTGTTAGCTCAGAAGGTGTATTGTTTTTTGGTTGGTTTTGGTTTTGGTTTTGGTTGAGCTAAGGGTGTTTTGTGGAAAATTAAATTTCAGTAAAGATACAGAAATCTCCCAGACCTCGAGAGTTCTCAGATTCAGGAGTCTGGGATCCAGAACTGCTGTATCCTTCCATGTCTTGCCTTCTTTGCCGTACCACTCCATCCAGATCTGAGAATTCATCGTTGAAATCCTGAAGGGAAATAATGAAATGAAGAGAGAGGCCCATTTTCCTTTATTCAACAGACAGGACTTTGTAACCTCCAGGCCTTTCACTTAGGCCTGACCTATAAAAAATGGAAAAGAAGGAAGGATTACCCCATACTACTGGGTTTCCTCAACAGATCACAGAGTATCTGGTTACTGATTTTTCTGGGCAGTTAGAATTCTGTTAACAAACAGTGGCCAACTCGTTTGAAATAACAAATGTCTAGGAAAAAAACTGGGATGCTGATGTTTGAAAAGCTTCTAGGGTAAAGCTAGAGAAGTCTCATTAGCATTTTGTAATGAGAAAAGGTGACCAAAACAGACATATACAAGACAAAAAAGTAGCTAGAAAGTTCTAGATGCATGTTCTAAATGCAGAGAAAGATTTTCTCAAATTATAGTTTTAAAAAGCTATTGGAGGGCTTCCCTGGTGGCGCAGTGGTTGAGAGTCCGCCTGCCGATGCAGGGGACACGGGTTCGTGCCCCGATCCCGGAAGATCCCACATGCCGCGGAGCGGCTGGGCCCGCGAGCCATGGCCGCGGAGCCTGTGTGTCCGGAGCCTGTGCTCCACAACGGGAGAGGCCACAGCAGTGAGAGGCCCGCGTACAGCAAAAAAAAAAAAAAAAAAAAAAAATTAAAAAAAAAAAAAAGCTATTGGAAATAGAAAAGGGAAAATGGCTTTAGCAAATTAGACACTGAAAGGAAAGCTTTAGCTTTTTTCTTCCCTCAAACAAATCATAACAGGGTCAGTAACATTACTTCTAAATGACAAAAGGGTGAGAGAGGAGTGAGGAGTCTTGCAAAAAGCAGGATGTTTTTACTGTGTATACCACTTGTTCCCCAAAGTGCTTAGGAAATGAGACAAGACGCGTCACTAAAATGTCGCGGTGAAGGTACAATTCGGCAAGCTTTTCACAATTTATTTAGCTGCCAAGTGAAGAAGAGGAGATATATCTTGTAAGCAAATTACCAACCTTTCACCTTCAACTAGCTGTCTCTTGATTATTTCAATAGTCATTTCAATTTCACGCAAGAATTTATAGGGGAAGGAAAATTTAAAAATTCAAGTCTCCTCAATTTAATAATTATTAATTGAACACCCACTATGGATCAGGCAGTATGCAAAGCACCAAACACACGTGACTGCACTTGATCTTCACAGCCACGTCAGGAGCCTGGCATTTTACTGGATGAGGAAGCTGAGTCAGAGCAGTTAAACATAGCTCAGCTGGGTGGAACCCAGATTTGAAACCATGTTTGAGGGATTCCAAATCATAAGTGTTTCATTCTATTTTGTACTTTTTTTTTTTTTTTTTGCGGTACGTGGGCCTCTCACTGCTGTGGTCTCTCCCGTTGCGGAGCACAGGCTCTGGAGGCGCAGGCTCAGTGGCATGGCTCACGGACCTAGCCACTCCGCAACATGTGGGATCTTCCCGGACCGGGGCACGAACCCGTGTCCCCTGCATTGGCAGGCGGACTCTCAACCACTGCGCCACCAGGGAAGCCCTCTCACTATTTTTTAAGGTAGATTTTTTTTTAAAAATTGAGATAAAATTCACCAGTTTAAGTATACAATGTAGTGGTTTTTAGAATAATTACATTGTCGTACAACCATCACCACTGTCTTATTTCACAATATGTCCATCTCCCCCCAGAAAGAAGCCCTTTACCCATTAGCATTCACTCCCAATCCTGTTCCTTGGCAACCACTAATGCATTTTCTGCCCATATGGATTTGTCTATTCTGGACATTTAATATACATGGAATCATACAACATGTAGCCTTTTGTGTCTGCCTTCTTCCACTAAACATAATGTGTTCAAGGTTCGTCCATGTTGTATTATGTATCAGTAGTTCTTCATTTTTACGGTCAAATAATATTTCACTGTATGGATATATTACATTTTATTCATTTATCAGCTGATGGCTATCAGGGTTGCTTCCACTTTTTGGCTATGATGTATAATGCAGCTATGAACATTCTGGTTTAAGTTTTTGTGTGAACACGTTTTCAATCCCTGTACATTTTAACAGCTCTCAAAAAAAAAAAAAAAAAAAAGATTTGTAGGGCTTCCTTGGTGGTGCAGTGGTTAGGAATCCACCTGCCAATGCGGGGGACACGGGTTCGAGCCCTGGTCTGGGAAGATCCCACATGCCGTGGAGCAACTAAGCCCGTGCACCACAACTACTGAGCCTGCGCTCTAGAGCCCGTGCGCCACAACTACAGAAGCTTGCGCACCTAGAGCCCGTGCTCCGCAACAAGAGAAGCCACCACAATGAGAAGCCCACGCACCGCCACGAAGAGTAGCCCCCGCTCACCGCAACTAGACAAGGCCTGTGCGCAGCGACAGAGACCCAACGCAGCCAAAAATAAATAAATAAATAAATAAATAAATAAAGTTTAAAAAAATTGTAGACGTTGAAACTCTGGGCTCATACCGCTTCACCAAAGGTATTAAAACGTTTAACGATTATCAGTTTGGGAACAACCATTTGAACAACACGGCTAGGACTCTCTTGGGCTTGCATGATACCATCACAGGTACAAATCTTGTACAAATCGGGGGAGCTACTTCCCGTTCGAGATTTACTCTGTAGTCAGAAAGTCTAAGGGAATCAAAGAATCTCTACCTCTTGGGCATTACAGCTTTCTTCTTTTACAGTTATTTCTGGGTATCCCTCATCTTCTCTACTAAGCTGTAAAGACTTTGAAGGCAAGAACTAGTTTTGATTTTTCCTGGTGTCCTTATGGGTACACTAGCATGGTGCCTTGAACATAGAAGACATTCAACGACTTGTGGGATGAATCATGCCCTACCTAAATAGACTGGTGAATCCCTCTAAAACAACGCTGACAAACAAACCGAGCAAGATTTGCTGAATACCTCCATGGACCAGTAACTGGCTAAAACAGCGACTATCATGTTTCTTTTCTTTTGCAGGTTGACTCTTCAATTACCTGAAAAAGTTGATGACCTCCTATGGTCCCCTCTTCTTCGGGACAGAAATGCCCTGTTTCTTGAACTTTGCCTCCAATACTGTGGTCCTAAGTTCCTCCCGCACCCTGGTCATGGTGCAAGGAGAAGTGTGATTGTGGGACCTACTCACTATCTTTTGCATTTAGATAGTTATGTAGGCAACTCACCAGAGGCAGAGATGAAGGGCGGTCTGCCTGGAAACTGTTTTCAAGAGAAGATGGATTGGGACTGTTGCCAATGCTTGTATTCTGAAATTATCGAAACAAAATTATTTTTACAAAATGAAAAAACCAGATCAACTACAAAACCATAAGAAATACAGAAGAGAGACAGCAATTGAGGCTCAGAGATGTTGTACTCACTTCTAAGTGTCCACACACAGATTTTAGTAGTTTGTAAGTTGAATCTCTGGAGAGTAAGGAGACAAATATGTACTGAAAAACAAAATGATAATTATTTAATTATTAACAGACACTGCTCGACTAGAAGTGAGTGTTCAGAGTTAAAAAGTTTATCTGTATATTTTTTCATTTTCAAACACCATAGACTATATTCTATACCGAGTCTATATTCTCATTCCATTCAGCCACACATTCAGTTTTTATTCCATTCCTGGAAAAAAGTGAATATATTCTCCCACAATAGCAACAAAACTCTCAGACCCAACTTAAATGATACAGAAATGTAGAGCAAAATGAAAGCTCCGGTGCTCTGACATAGGTGCCCCAAACAAGCATGGACGGAAAAGATCTGGATAGTAAAGAAAGGCCAGTTGTATTCGCCAGGTCCTCTTTTATCCTCTCCCTCCCTTTCCCGCCCCCCTTTTAGAAGGTATTTAACAATTCCCAAGGGTCTGCTTTCTCTGCTCTGACCCAGATTTCCATTGAAAATGTCCCAGCCACTCTAAAAGGCTCATTCTTTTTCAAGCCACTTCCAGATTCCTTCTTGTACAAATATGGAGATTTTCTGGTGAATGCTTATAAATAAGTTATGGGAAAGAAGTCAAGTCAGAGCTAGACAAGTAATTTGGAGACAAATAACACAAGGAAAAAAGATTTTACCATAAACCGCACGTTGAGAAAAAAGTTCACACTTTTTCCATCTATTTGAGCCACAGCATCTTTTCACACCCCCTTTCCAAAGTTTGTGATTACCCTCTCTTGCATTCCCATGAGAGAACCTGATATACGTTCCGAGCAAATACTGTATTCCAAAGTAGTTAACATTACGGGTTCTGGCATTAGACAGACTGGGTTGCAAATTTTGGCTCTGTTACCTACCAAGTGGGTGACACTGGGCAAAGTCTTAGTTTCAGTTTCCTTAACAATCCCCATCCCTTATAGTACGGTAGTGTGGAATAAACATGTAAATATAAGGAAAGCATTTTGTGTACGCCTGGCAAGAAGCACCTGATGCTTGTTAGCCATTCGTATTAAAAAAAAAATCTAGAAACAGATATTAACATATTTCCTAGCTCATCAGAATAGCCTCTTTTAATCTTTCCTTCTTTTTCCTTCCCCCTTTAAGTTATTCAGTATGATTAGAAATGAAATGTAGCTTTTATGCTTTCATAAAAATAGTAGGTAAAATATTAAAAAAGAATTTCAAGTGAAACATGAGTAACCAAACCACTCTACTCTCTCCCTCTTGCCAAGGTGAAACACACATCGCTCTCCATACAAATATTTCAGGTTGCCCATGTCTGGGGTAGCCCAACAGTCAATGACAGCTCCGGAACTTCTGTATTGAAGAGGGGTAGTTAAGGCAACCTGGAGGCAAAGAGGGCCTAGGAACTGGTCCTCAAGCTGAACTTGAATAGCAAGCCCAAGTTTTACATCTTTAGGTTGGCTCTGGGGAGGCACCAATGGAGGTTATAGGGAGGCTGGCCAACCCCGCCCCAGGGACTCCTCATATCACCCTGCCTCACCCTGTGAATAAGGTGGTGGTGATGGTGGCGTTTTAAATAATAATAAAGAAGTGAAATATATCCCTGTAGCCTGACCTGACCTAATAGATGTTAGGGAAAAGGAAGTTGGGAAAGAATTTTACTTTCTTTGACTTTGGTCAAGTAAGTATAATGAAGTCAGCAGGAAATTCAAAATTGGCAACTATTACATTAGAATAAATCACCTTGTCAGGGCAAACAACACTACACAAATGTCTAAAGGCTGTGATTTCAAAAATTAGTCTTACAGAGTAACTCCTAATTCATGGTATTATGGTTCAGGGTCTTGGTCCTCCGCAAGAAGCCCCTAAGGCAATGAAACCCAGAGTAGGACAAAGCAGGGTGCCCGCACACGCTGCGTACTCACCCTGTCTGTGACTGTCGCTATAATCAGGGCATTTGGCACCAGAAGGGCAGTTTTGGTTTTCTTTATCAGGGTTACCGAGAAAGCCGGAATAGAGATCTGAAACAGAATCACTGAGTTAACATGGGTTCAGGCTTCACAGAGCAGCACTCCAAATCTTCATGTTTAAAGGAAAAATAAAAAAAAGATAAAATCAGCAGCAAGCTCTCCAGCCTCCACGAAGAAAAGTGAATCTTAGAAGAGTGTCACCGAGATCTCAACGTGGTATTTACAAAGCTGGAGGATAAATCTGGATCATCAAGTCTACAGAAGGGTTTGGTGGGAAACCTGGGACATGCGAATAGAGTGCAAAATGTACAGCCATTTTAAAGGTAATCCCAAGGCTCTAAAGGAGTTACATGCTTGTGGTCATCTACTCTGAGCTCATCTCCACACACCCTGCTCTTTTCTGTCCTTAGGGAAAAAGGCTGAAAAGCACTGGTATAGTAGACCCATTTTTGAACAGGAAGTCTGGGGCCTGAATTCTCAGTTCTATTACTATCCACATGACTTATTCAACCTTGTAAGCTATCCTTTCTTGGCCTTGGTTTCCTGACTTATAAAATAGAGACAGTCTTACCTATTTCCCAGGATTTTCTGTGGATTAAATGAGATAATAGATGAAAAATGCCTAGCACTCAATAAAAATGTCATTCATTTCCTCATCTGTCTCATAAAAAAGAGGATGGGTGAAATACAAGCACTCTTGAGTTCTTTTCTGGCTCAAACAATAAAGAATAACAACAATGACAATTACAGCAGCTACCGTTATCAATACCTATTTACCAGATGACAGTTATATTTAATTAAATATGACAGTCCTATAACGTAGCCATTCTAAGAGAGAAGGATGTTTGTTTAGAGAGGTATATGACTTTCTCAAGGTCATAAATAAGTTACAAAGATAGAATTTGAACCAATCTGATCCAAAATAGGGGTTCTTTTTCATACAAGGTACTGCAAGAATGTACCAGATGCTGCGAAGAACAGTAGATGTTCCTGTTATTTTTATGTTACAGCCCTTCAACCAGGTTTGATCTCAAAGGAAAATGGATCACATCACTTTGATCCCTGAAAAGAGAGTCACCCCCACTCCTGGTAAAAAGAAAAGGGCCTGAATCCCTCCACAGGTGCACACACTCACATGAACATACATTTTGTAAAAATGCTTCACATATTCTGAAAGAGATCAACAAGGTCAGTGGGGAAGAGGAGGGGCTTATGTTAGTACTGCCAGCTTGAAGGACCAAAACTAAGCTTTCGATTTTCTTACATTTTAATTTAGAACTTTTGCGTTCATATTTAGGTTTATGAGATGGAGTTGTTCTACTGCCCCTCCAAGTTCCTGATGGGAAGACTATGAAGAATGAGGGGCTAATCTAAATTAGACACTAAAGAAAAAAAACTATTTTGCCAAAGAACTCTACCCATGAAACTTTTGAAGTTGGGGAGATAATTCAGAAGTGATAAATTGGGATTACTTTGGAAAAAAGAATTTAAGATCTTCCAAGATAGATGATGATATAAAAATGAGCCTAATTGGGCTTCCCTGGTGGCGCAGTGGTTGAGAGTCCGCCTGCCGATGCAGGGGACACGGGTTCGTGCCCTGGTCCGGGAGGATCCCACATGCCACGGAGTGGCTGGGCCTGTGAGCCATGGCCACTGAGCCTGTGCGTCTGGAGCCTGTGCTCCGCAACGGGAGAGGCCACAACAGTAAGAGGCCCGCGTACCACACAAAAAAAAGCCTAATTTCGTTTCTCAGCAGCAACACAAACACACAGCGATAAGGGGCTATAAATTTGGATTTTTGCAGAATGTAAGGCACGGAACACCCTTAAGAAGGAGTTTCACTCAATTGCTTCATGAGTATAAGTGACAACTAGATAACATTTGAAAAATAAAGCATGAATCACTTCTCTGTTTGAGCCTAGATGCAATGTGATACATGCCTTTAATTTTACTAGCATCTAAAAATACACACAGGCTGAGGAAAAGGTTCTGATTAAGGTTACACTTTAGGGTGCTTAGAAAATTCCCCTTCCTAGAGCAGATTGCTTGTTTGCTTTTAGTTCACATTGGATCATGCTGGACCAAGGTCTGTTGGCAGTGAGCAAATTCTGCCGCAGAGCTGAAGCCCACATCTCCTTGACGCCATCCTCAGTGGGTAAGGAATGTGCAAGTCACTATCATGGTTCTTATCTTCCCACCCCCTCTTTTCTCTTAGATTAGATACAGCACATGCAAAAGCAATCCCACATGTCCTTGTCTTTAAAAAGCCAGGTCACTCCTTTTAGCTTTTTTTGGTCAGTTCCTTCTTAGGTAGAGATAGGATTTTGAAACCATTGCTAGAATCATATTAGCTTGAAGTTACTTACTGGCTTTGTGAATTCCCCATCCTTTAACAAAGGCTAATTTTTTTAAAAAATTATTTATTTATTTTTTGGCTGTGTTGGGTCTTCATTGCTGCGTGTGGGCTTTCTCTAGTTGCGGTGAGCGTGGGCTACTCTTCATTGCGGTGCACGGGCTTCTCATTGTCGTGGCTTCTCTTGTTGTGGAGCATGGGCTGTAGGCATGCGGGCTTCAGTAGTTGCAGCACACGGGCTCAGTAGATGTGGCTCGCGGGCTCTAGAGCTCAGGCTCAGTAGTTGTGGCGCACGGGCTTAGTTACTCCATGGCATGTGGGATCTTCCTGGTCCAGGGCTCGAACCCGTGTCCTCTGCATTGGCAGGCGGATTCTTAACCACTGTGCCACCAGGGAAGTCCAAGGCTAATTCTTTGTTCACTACTGTTTTCAACCCCTGCTGCTTTGGTCAGAGGTGTTGGCTCTCTCTATTCCTGAGAATTGTCTTTATTCCATGGAATTGGAGATCAGTACTACCCAGTTCCCTTCCCCACTCCATGAACAAGTGCTTATAATCCAGAAATCTAGAAATATGGTGCAATACTATTCAACATTGCTTTGCATTATACTGATTCAAATAATACTGTGAATCTAAACTATGTTTATCTGAACATAACTCTATACAATAAAAATTACATGTTTGATGTTAGTCTGCTGACTCAAAACCAAAATAAAGAATTTCCATTATATTTGTTAAGTGGTATTTATTTATAAGACTGCCAGTGGCTTTAGGGAGAATATTTAAATAAAACATATCTACCAGTCAAAACAAAAGGAGTTTTTTTTTTTTTTTTTTCGTACGCGGGCCTCTCACTGTTGTGGCCTCTCCCGTTGCGGAGCACAGGCTCCGGATGCGCAGGCTCAGCGGCCATGGCTCACGGGCCCAGCCGCTCCGCGGCATATGGGATCCTCCCAGACCGGGGCACGAACCCGTATCCCCTGCATCGGCAGGCGGACTCTCAACCACTGCGCCACCAGGGAGGCCCACAAAAGGAGTTTTTAATCAGCAACTTCAAGAGTATAGAAGCTGCTTATTCATAATCACGAATCAGAATGATTAAGAACTCACTGAGGGCTTCCCTGGTGGCGCAGTGGTTGAGAATCCGCCTGCCGATGCAGGGGACACGGGTTTGTGCCCCAGTCCGGGAAGATCCCACATGCTGTGGAGCGGCTGGGCCCACGAGCCATTTGTCCGGAGCCTATGCTCCGCAACGGGAGAGGCCACAACAGTGAGAGGCCTGTGTACCACAAAAAAAACAAAAAACTCACCGAGGTCATGCAAACCCCAGGTGTTTCTCTGACACTTTGTTCTGGTGGCCTGACTGAACTGTGTGATGTGACATCACAGCTCAAAGGGAAAGAATGTCAGTGAGATGGAATTAGTTTTTCCCTTCTCATGCCAAAGTCCCAAGGGCCTCGTTTTAGAAGGCGGTGCCCTGGGAAAACTGCCAACTTCTTCAGGCTATTCTCCTTAATGGTTCAGGTATCATGGGCCTCTGCTCCCCAAAATCTGTGTTTAGTGAGAAGGAAAAGATGTCCGTGTTCAACGGGGATTGTGGGTATGTGACTCCCCCAGAGGCCTAAAATGCTCCAAATCCTGCTCATTTTGTGCTGGTGACAAAGTGAGCTCTAATAAGTATCTTATTTATAGGCCTGTTTGCCTAGATATCTGATGGTAACTGTGTGAATATGGTGTAAAATTCAAATTTCTTTAAAGAATTGTTTTGGGTTTAATGTATGTCTTTGAAACAAATTATGACACATTCTCCATATGAAGAACTTTAAGAGTGTACTGGTGACATCTTGGTAAAAAGGATTTAAGGTAGGATTGTGGGAGATATATATATATATAAGGAAATGAATGAGAGAGTGCTGTTTAGGGAAAAAGGGAAGTTCGTGTTATCTAGAGGCATTTAGAACCTGTAGTATTTGGAACTATAGTAAAGGAAACTTGGTATAAAGGAATAATAATGACACAAATATTTATAGACATTGCTACATTTAAAACAATTAATAGTCACAATATATAAGAAAATGCAGGATTAGCTTTCTTTTTGAAAAATTATACCAACCTTAGTGTCTTTTCCAAAGACCTTGGAATGAAAACAAATCCAGTTTTCTGATACAAAGAGCTTCCCTTGGTATAATATTTCTTTCTGTAGAGCACAGGTAAAACCTGGGAAAATATATACAGGTATAACATTATTTAGAATTTCCATTTAAAATGAAAATTGTGTATGTATGTTGGTGACTCAGAGATGGGCAGAGGTAATACACTCACATGCTCAAAAGATCTCTCACCTCTTTTTCAGTCATCTTTAGTGAAATAAAGCTATGGAGATTAGAGTTTGTTTTTTAATTCCAAGTCTTACAAACTTCAGTATAAACATCAAAATGGAAAGGCAAGGGGCTTCCCTGGTGGCGCAGTGGTTGAGAGTCCGCCTGCCGATGCAGGGGACACGGGTTCGTGCCCCGGTCCGGGAAGATCCCACATGCCACGGAGCGGCTGGGCCCGTGAGCCATGGCCGCTGAGCCTGTGCTCCGCAACGGGAGAGGCCACAACAGTGAGAGGCCCGCGTACCGCAAAAAAAAAAAAAAGGAAAGGCAAGTCTATCGTTGCAGATGAGGGGTCAAGAATGATGTTGCAAAAATCTCCTCTTTGGGAAGGTGTGTCATCCTTGTGCTAATGTTGGCACTGCTGCCCTTTCTTCCCTGGGATGGTCACTAATGACTCCTTTTGAAATAGATGGTCTCATTGTGGGGAGAGCACATGACCCACACCTTCCTGTTTGGAGATGGTGGGAGGAAGCCAGCATGCTGCCTTAGCATTTGTGTACTGAGGGAAGCTGGAATGGAACCCTGGGCGCCAGATGCGCTCAGCGGAGCGGAGCAGGTGCTGAACGTCGTGCTGGGCCAGGTGTTTAGGTGTGACCACTGAGCCCTGCACAGCACAGGGGTTGACATGTCTGTCCACCTAGGTCTGTGTTGTCTTCTTCTAGTGGCCTCTCTTGCTCTGGTCTTGTTATCTTAAAACAAAGCACTATCCAATCACAACACATTTCAGCAGTGAGTATGCAAGGCGAGGACATTCTGGAATCCCCTTGGATGGTTCCATATCACGTGGAGGAGGTCACTTTCCCATTCTGCTCCCTTATCTTTCAAGGTGCTGGGTGAAAGCTGAGTGAGGTCGGTGTTATTGTTACATCATGAGTTTCAGAAAGCTATTCCCCTTGGTGATTCAGTCCCCAGACTCTTTCTCCCCCCAAACCAATTAGCATCTTTTCAAAGTCAACCAAGTCAGAACTTACTTTGCCTCAGGGGTTCCTCAGTGGGGACATCCAGAAACAGCTTGTGGAAGTGCATGTTTGCCTTGTCCTACAAGGATGACAAAACACAGGCATCACCGCTCTTGTTCTTCTTCTCAAACATCACGAATTTTAACTTCAATGTAAATTATGTAACAAATCTCCCCACCCTTAATAGAGAATCTTAAGAGTTCATTCTCCCTGATCTTATAGTCTCCAACACAACCCTTCAGTGAAAAACAGTGGAAGGCAGGGCACAAAGGTTTCATTTTCCAACAAGATTAGTGACTTGCTGACTGGACATATATATATATATCTATAATCGTGAAGTAGCTGGTGATCAGCCTTCTGCAGAAGTGGCTGGACAAAGATGCCCCTAATAATAAATGAGATAAACTTCTAAGAAATCTCACCAGGTAGTGGATCCCAGGGCACTAAAGGTCCCAGTGAGTACTCTCAGAAGAGGGTAGTGGTTAAAAGCCCTGTATCAGATTACCCTGAGTTTAAGTTTTAGCTGCACCTCTTCTGTGGCATGTGATCCTGGCCTAGTTACTTAACCTCTCTGGGCCAGTTTTCTCTTCTGTGCCAGTAGCTGCCTCAGAGGGATGCGTAAGGCTTAAATGGGGTAATACATCTCCAGGACTGGCTACCCGGTTTGTCACTGTGACTGTTACTGTTGTGAAGGCATTTCCTTAACCAGTGTCAGGGGGAGGTGACAAGTAGGATTTCACACAAAATACTTAACTCTCCAGGGCGGTAGAAGGCCCAAGAATCTGAAATGCTGCAAATCACTTCATTTTCATCTGTTTCCAGTTGTGACAACAATGTATAGACAGCAATTTACAGTTTGTAAAATGCTTTCACAAAACACCACTCCCAAAAAAAAAAAAAAAAAAAAACCACCACTCCCAGCCCCACAGTAACCTGGGAACTGATGTCAGTTCAGGACCCTGTGCCTCAGGGATTCTGAGTGACTTAACTGGCTCCACACAGCTACTAAGAGGTAGGACTGGGTCCTCCATCCACAGGACCACTTTTCTTCAAAAGCCTCCTAGCAGGCAGAGTCTTATGAGTGGAACAGAGAGATACCACAAGTTGGCCCTTGATGATGCATTATCCAAACTAGGAGTAGTCTCAATGGCAGCAATGGCCCTACTATTGCCATAAAGAAGAGCTTCGGACAGGTCATGCGTATGACAGATGGTCCCCTCAAGTCAACTCGTTTATAGATGAACACCTCACATAAAGTAGGTTAGCTCATGCTGCTTCCTTGGAGTACATCTTGCATCCAGAAAGTTTCCTTGATTAAAGCTAGGTGTTCTATCAGGGCTTTGCTGAGATCTTTTTAATGGCTACAGTGAGCATTGGTTGCATGCTTGATTTAAAAATATCCTGGGCCATGGAGTCTTCAAAAATGTGAAATTAATAAAAATAAAATTTTTAAAAAGGTAGGGACTGATCTAAATTAAAGGTGACATGACAGATAAATGCAATGCATGGTTCAACTGGATTCTAGAGAGGGGGGAGCAAAAAATCGTTATAAAGGACATTCACTACTGGGACAATTGTAGAAATCGAAAATGGATTTTATATTAGTAATATTTTTGTGTCTTTACTATTTAGTTGAATTTCTTGGGTGGGCCAACAGTTTCTTGTTCTAGTTCTTAGGAGATACATATTCAAGTATTTTAGGAGTGAAGTGTCAAAAAGCCCCAAACTGTTGGCCCCAGTAAGTATGTCATACTCTATGACACAGAACTGGGCTTTGTTACCCATCTGGGTGTATCTTGAAGCAGACCCCAAATTGCTTCCAAAGAAGAATCATGACGCTGTTCCCAGGTTTTCCTCCTCTGTGTGCAGTTGGGAAGCCTTCTATTCACACAGGTGCCTTATCACACTCTTTAATTGTAGTGCAAAGATGTCACACCTCTCCTGGTCTCCGCTAATTATTAGACAAGCACATGACTCTCAGTAGTCACTGCCCCTCTGCATGTGCTGCATGGTCAGCTGTGAAATATAATGTTGATGAAAGCTCGCCCGAGGGAACTGCAGCCGGTCCTTTCTTCCTGATTCTCTAAAATCTGTGCCTACCTTAGTCCTGACCCTTGGGTTCCCTCTTCCTATTGGCTTCAATGCTTCTGTCGACCTCTGAGACAATACACATTTCATTCCCAAATTACCTGGCTGGAAGACGAGAACTTTTTCCTTTCAATCTTAGGGTCATTCTTGCTTTCTGTTTTACAGTCGTTCTTCTCACTTGCTAAAGAGGCACCATCAAAACTGGATTTCGACCTGAGGAAAGAAAATCCAAGAAGTCTGTAAGATGAATTTTTTACGCTACCATTAATTGTATACAGTGTAATACATCTTGATTATTATACCAGCTCACAAGAAAGCCTGACATTGATTTTTCTCTTCTAGACATCGATAATCCCTCAGGACTCTAAGGACATGGTGTTGGGAGACGGGGTGATTCCAGCAGGCGGGATCCCAAACTGAAGAAACTGTACCTTATGGAAGGGAGAAGTATTCATTGAGCTGTGAAAGTAATTATATCATCTCAAAAGTATTTTAAGCAGTATAAAGAGGAGTACTGGAGGCTGATTATTGAAACTGCAGCTATAGTTCAATCCAGAATTCTGTGAATACTTAACAAGTGTTAATTGAGTGAGGCGTGATGTTAAATGCCTCAGGGCACACAAGACAGTCCTTATCCTTAAGGAGCCTGTGCGCATATCAAGCATCTTTTTATTTTTATTTATTTATTTTTTTACATCTTTATTGGAGTATAATTGCTTTACAATGGTGTGTTAGTTTCTGCTTTATAACAAAGTGAGTCAGTTATACATATACATATGTTCCCATATCTCCTCCCTCTTGCGTCTCCCTCCCTCCCACCCTCCCTATCAAACATCTTTTTTAAAAGGCAGTACATGATGTAGCATCAAAACAATACATATCATAGGCGTTAGGAGGCGGTATAGAGACAGTTAAGTCCAACAGGAGGTAAGAGAAGACACCAGCAGGTCAGTGAGGGTTTAATACACTGGGCCTAACAGGATGAGCAGGAATTGGGTATGGGGAAAAGAGAGACAGAACATCCCAGAGTGGGAAAATAGAAGTGAAATCAGGATAAAAAAAGAACACGTTTGGAAGTCCTTCCTTTGTTCTCATAAGGGCAGAGGTCAGAGCTCCCGGATTTCTTTCCCAAGGTGATTCTAGTCCTGGCTCTTCATTTGAGTAGAATTTGCATCTTCAACCGTACAGCGAAACCCAGCCATTTCAAAGTGGAATGCATGCATGATTTTTAGAGGTATATACATGAAAAAATTTTGTGATACAATTATGTAGATTTTTTTCTGTTTATTGGGGGAAAAAAATGGCACATGAAATTCATGATTCCACGATAGGATTCTTTAGAATGAGGCTCAGTTAAAATAATGTTTGGTTCAAAGTGAATTTAAGAAGACTCTTAAGCAATTTGGGTGGCATATGGTGTGACAGAGGGACAGAAATGAAGTTAGAGAGACTTTGGACTCTGGCTTTCTCAGCTGTGAAGAGACTATGTGATGTCCCAGGCCTCTGCTGCCCACAACCGTTTTGAGTCCACAGTGCTCAAACCAGAGGCAAAATATCTCTCATCAATTCAAGGCACAGAGATTTGGATTCAGTTACTGGCCATTGAACCAATTCACAGATATAAATTTCTTTAGAATTCTAGGAATTACTTAAAAAAAAAAACTATGAGTAGACATTTGTACTCTACTTGAAAATAAAATTGTTTTTACAAATGTGAAATTACCTATTATTTATACTAGCCACTAATTTGAATTTATCACCTCTACTGATTCAAATTAATAAATGTTAATGGTACTGTCAAGGCAATGATCAGACCTTTTGAAGAACTATGGACTATAAGCAAATGTGACAAAAGGGCAGCTGTACCCTTGATGATTTCAAGAGGCACAAGCAGAAGGTCTTGTCTGCACAGCATTGGCTCTGAGGTAGGGGTGGGAGGCATGCTTATTTACATGCATTATTTCTTTGTGTCTTTTCAACTGTGTTAGTCTCACTTCATACAGATGACTATGAGCAGGACCTGAAACCTAGTGCAAAACATTTTTATTCAAAAATTCAGAATTGCCAGACAGTGAGAGCAGAGCCTTCAACCAAGCGCAGGACTCTCTGCAGCTACGCAGATAACACATTTGAGCTGGTGAAGCTGAACCAGCATGCCCTCATGATGTGTGTTATTCTCATCTGAAGCCTGGGGCAAGTGGAGTTACATGTGCAGTGCATTCAGAGCGCCTGCAGTAGCCAGCCAATAGTGGTGAAAGATACAAGAAACAGCAGGCTTGGTGCCTTTGTTTGGTGAGTGAGGCAGGATGCCCTGACAGGAAACAGCTATAGAAAGGACGGTTAAAAGTGAGATGCATCAAAACAGTCATGCAGAAAAGATGGAGACAGAATTGGGAGTGATAGTCAGAACAGTAAAATCTGGGGGCACAGTGAAGACTTATGCTTGGTCCTGAGTGAGGTATAGATTTGCAGAGAAGCCGTGGGCTGGGTAGCCAGGAAGGAAGGGAAAAGCAGGAGTTATTTAATCATCCTGTAGCAGAGGACAAAAGACGTAGAAGGTAGCAGTTCTGACAGTTCTAATATGGGGAGGAGAGCTATTACTCCTCCACTTGGTGTGGATAAATGGCCACAGTTACCTGTAATTGATCACTGACTTAACCATTCTCTTTTAAGGGCAGAAAAGCAACTTGAAGTTCCTACTTCTTCCTTCCATGTGAAAGAAAGCACATAATTGGTGCCCCTGAGAGTGACGGGGACCAGAGCTCCACATCTCAAACCGCCTGTCCCCTCACAGCCCCACGACCAAACTGAGCCCGGCTTCCAGCACCGGCCCCAGGAAATGGGCAGCCCAGGGAGATGTGCACACCTCGCCCGGGGATCCCAGGCAGGCTTTCCCTCTACTCTTTTCCGTGGCTGCCAGGAAAGTCAGCAGGTGTGCACACCCACAGGCCGAGCGGACAATCCAACTTGGGCGGCCTCATCAGCAACCCTGGCAGCCTTTCCAGGTGCTTCTAACTCCATGCCAGAGAGGGGCCCACCCCGGCTTTATCATGTAGCAGAATCAGTGCTTTCAGAAATTCTGCAGAAGGCTGGAGTGGGAAGGAGAAGAGAGGCTGGTGGGAAGAGCTGAGAAAGGAAGGCAGGTGCCAGTGCCTGGATATCAAGGAAAAACACCCCACTTCTTTCTCAGGGGTGTCATCTGCTTGTAGGAGATCTTCACTCTTCACCACCACCGTAAAACTAGAAGCACCAGCTCCTCCCAGCAACCCCTCCTCCCCGAAAGGCCAAAAGAACAGAGAGAGTCAAGGTGAGGACTCACCGCAGGGAAATGATTCTCTTCTGGTCTGCGGACTCGGCCTCGGTGGACAGAGCAGGGGACAGGGCTGCTGGTGACCTGCAGACCTTCTTTTTCTCCTCCACACCATTCTCAGCCTCTGAGCTGGAGAAAACACTTCACCTTAGATATCCAGAGTGGGGAGGAGGGAAAAATGATGACGTGACCTCGCTTTCTGGAGAGTGCAATGATCTTCAATGCCCGGGACTGGCTGAAGTCAACAAGGACAGCGGTGCCCTTTCCATCCCTCCATTCTACCCCCTCGGCTGGTGCCCCAGCGGGTGGAGCTCCGGGTCATGGCTGCTTCAGATACACGTGCAGGTTTATGTGCAGGTAAATGTCCGACCTTGAAGGGACTCGCCGGCTCCCGGGTATGCGACCCGTGGGCCCTGCACTTCTTGGCTCTGCCCAGCCCAGCGTGGAGGTGGAAGATCACCCAGAGGCTGGGAGGGCCCCTGACCTGTGCACGAGCTCACGTGCAGCCTCCTGCCAGCTGTGAGCCTTTCTGCTGGGTACTCCCACCCCGTTTGTTTGCACTTACATCACTTATCATCTTTTGTTGTAGTTATATAGGTCCTGGTTTGGGTACTTGCTAATTTCACCAAGCGCTTTTCTCAGCAATTACACTCTCTAATCCACACCACCACCCAGGCTAGGTGGGAATTATGACTCCCATTTCACAGACTAGGAATCTGAGGCTCTCACATAGTGAATTTCTTGCCCGAGTTTGCAGAACTAGTACCTGTCTGAGTTGGGATTCAAACTCAGGTCTGTCCATCCGGGAGGCCTTTGTGTACATGCCCATTCTCATATTTTCTTTCTTCGCATCCATCCACCCCCCAGCCACGCATCTATCCTCCGAGCCCTCTTACTAGCTCTTCAGTGTGGGAGCCCCAGGCTGGGGAGAAGAATCTCATTGATTTTTATACTGACCACGAGGTCTAGGATAGTGCTGGTATATAATCACACTCAGTAGGCTTTTGGAAAACTAGGTCTGACCTTGGTGAAAAAGGGAGAGGGGACAGTAAGTCAGAGGGTCAGCACGCTGGACCATTAACAGATGGAGGATGGCCAGTGCGGGGGACACAGGTGAGCTCCCTCAGTCTCGGGATCAGGGGAAACCACTTCAACACGGGAGGAGAGGAAGGAATGTGGCCAGGGAGAACACAAGGTGGTAGCATGGATCAGACCTTCTTTGGTGTCAGCCTGCACAGCAGAGGACTCACAAAACATACTTCTAGACTGTGAGAGCTCCACGGTGGCTGAGTGTAAAGGAAGACAGCATTGCTGTGACAGTTTAGCTAATTTTAATCCTAACTTACCACCCATTTGGTATCTTCACCAGCAAAAAACCTCGCAGGCAGGAAATGTTATTGGTTACTTGAACCTTTGTGGTTGCTTGCTTACCACTTTTCACAGCGCATGGAAATTCCAGCCCACATTGGGAGTCCTATTGTCGTGTCAAAATCAAGACCAGGTATGTCTGACAAGGTATCCAAGTAATAATCTCTACGAGTGGTTGATACTCTCATTCTGCATTTCTCTTTTTCTTGGTAGGTTAACATCTGAGGACATAGGCCCAACCTTCTATTTCTTCAGTTCTTTTCAAAGTACTTAAAGCACTTATGTACATTAAAAGGACTCAGTCCATAACTGAATTGCATTATGTGATAAAAGGTACATGGAAAGCCTTGAAACATTAAAATGAAAACATTGCTTTGGTTTAAAATAGAAGATGTATTTTAATATCAAGTTTAATTTATGGACTCCAAGAATTTTAGAACTGTTAAGGGCCCTTTGAGCACATCCCTGCCTTTTCCCTCTATCCCCCAAGACACACACATGACTCCTATTCTTCAAAAGCATAAGAAATTCACTCAAGTGAACTTATTTACAAAACAGAAACAGACTCACAGACATAGAAAATAAACTTACAGTTACCAAAGGGGATAGCAGTGGGGGCAGAGGGGTGGGTGGTGGAGATAAATTAGGAGTTTGGGATTAACAGATTCACACTAGTATACATAAAATAAACAACACGCACCTACTGTACAGCACAGGAAACTATGTTCGGTATCTTGTAATAACCTATAATGGAAAAGAATCTGAAAAAGCACACATATATGTGTGTGTGTATTATATATATATATATATCTCTGAATCACTTTGCTGTACACCTGAATCTAACACACCACTGTAAATTAACTATATTTCAAGAAAAAAAAAGTTATAAAAAAAAGTAAATCAGAAAATCTCTTCAAAAAGTTTCCATAGGAGCCTTCATAGAAATGGGATACGGTGAGGACTGAGCTAATAATGGGAGTGTGCTTAGCTTTAATATGGATTGATTAGATTTAACAGTGTTAAGTGGCACAACCTTGTAAAAGTGATACTACAATTTGCATTTATTTCTCATGGGCCTCTGGCTAGACTTTGGGGTTGGCTGGGATCAGAGCCAGTTTGTTCTTAAGTTGAATTCATTCTGATGCTTGACAATCCTCCACCCCCTTGTCCATTGGAGCCCTACTTCTAAAGGTCAGTATACCATCTACTTGACACCCAACTAACACCTAACACCTGCCTAACACCATACACAAAAATAAACTCAAAATGGATTAAAGCCCTAAATGGAAGACCAGACACTATAAAACTCTTATTAGAGGAAAACATAGGAAAAAGTCTTTGACATAAACCACAGCAAGATCTTTTTTTACCCCCCCCCAGAGTAATGAAAATAAAAACAAAACAAACAAATGGGACCTAATTAAACTTAAAAGCTTTTGCACAGCAAAGGAAACGATAAACAAGACAAAAAGACAACCCTCAGAATGGGAGAAAATAATTGCAAAGGAAGCAACAAAGGATTAATCTCCAAAATATACAAACAGCTCATGGAGCTCAGTATCAAAAAAACAAACAACCCAATCAAAAAATGGGCAGAAGACCTAAATAGACATCTCTCCAAGGAGGACATACAGATGGCCAAGGGGCACATGAAAGGATGCTCAATGTCACTAATTATTAGAGGAATGCATATCAAAACTACAGTGAGTTATCACCTCACAGCAGTCAGAATGGCCATCATCAAAAATCTACAAACAGGGCCTCCCTGGTGGCGCAGTGGTTGAGAGTCCGCCTGCCGATGCAGGGGATACGGGTTCGTGCCCCGGTCTGGGAGGATCCCATATGCCGCGGAGCGGCTGGGCCCGTGAGCCATGGCCGCTGGGCCTGCGCATCCGGAGCCTGTGCTCCGCAATGGGAGAGGCCACAACAGTGAGAGGCCCGCATACCGCAAAAAAAAAAAAAAAAAAAAAAAAAAAAAATCTACAAACAACAAATGCTGGAGAGGGTGTGGAGAAAATGGAACCCTTCTACACTGTTGGTGGGAATGTAAACTGATACAGCCACTATACAGGACAGTATGGAGGTTCCTTAAAAAAACTAAAAATAGAACTACCATATGACACAGCAACGCCCCTACTGGGCATATACCCTGAGAAAACCATAACTCAGAAGGACACATGTATCCCAGTGTTCACTGCAGCACTATTTACAATAGCCAAGACATGGAAATAACTTAAATGTCCACAGACAGATGAATGGATAAAGAAGATGTGGCACATATATACAATGGAATATTAACCATAAAAAGGAACGAAATTGGGTCATTTGTAGAGATGTGGATGGACCTACAGTCTGTCATACAGAGTGAAATAAGCCAGAAAGAGAAAAACAAATATCGTATATTAACGTGTATATGTGGAATCTAGAAAAATGGCACAGATGAACCTACTTGCAGGGCAGGAATAGAGATGTAGATGTAGAGAATGGACATGGGGACACAGGGTGGGAAGGTGAGGGTGGGCCGAATTGGGAGATTAGGATTGACATATATACACTACCATGCATAAAATAGATAGCTAGTGGATACATGCTATAAAGCACAGGAAGCTCAGCTCGGTGCTCTGTGATGACCTAGATGGGTGGGATGCGGGGGGGGGAGGGGGGCGGGAGGGGATATAGGTATGCATGTAGTTGATTCACTTAATTGTACAGCAGAAACTAACACAACATTATAAAGCAATTATACTCCAATTAAAAAAAAGAAGCTCTAAAGGAAAAAACAGGCATGCTTTTACATAAGTTACTGTCCTTGGTAGATTAAGAAGGTTAAAGGAAAATGGATATAACTTTTCTTGAATAAATTTGGCTTATTAGATTTTGATATTAAAAAAAAAGAGTAGGCTCTAAGGGAAGATTGTCAATATTCTGAGTGGCAAGAAAAGCCATGGTCATTTTGTCTTTGCACTTTAGACGTCGAAATCTTCCTGTGGAACATAGCCACACCTAGATAAATATGAGCTTTTTCTTCTATTAAAATTATTTCCAATGTCTATCAAAATAATTTCTGCTACAGAATGTTTCTGACCCATAGTAGCCTGTAAAGCATGTATTTGGACTAATATTTGCAAAAGTAAATAGGTTTTTCAAAACAACAAAAAAAAGTTTCCACAAACCAGTCAAGTAAATTGAATACAATAAACCAAAAAAAAAGAAAAAGAAATCCACTCAAATGAACTTATTTACAAAACAGAAACAGACTCACAGACAGAAAATAAACTTATGGTTACCAAAGGGGATAGCAGTGGGGGCAGAGGGGTGGGTGGTGGAGATAAATTAGGAGTTTGGGATTAACAGATTCACACTATATATAAAATAGATAAACAACACGGACCTACTGTATAGCACAGGGAACTATATTCAATATCTTATAATAACCTATAACGGAAAAGAATCTGAAAAAGTACATATATATATCTGAATCACTTTGCTGTACACCTGAAACAACACTGTAAATTAACTACTTCAAGGGAAAAAAATGGTTAAAAAAAAGTAAATCAGAAAATCTCTTCAACAAGTTTCCACAAACTAGTCAAGTAAATTGAAATACAATAAACCACAAAAGAAAAAGAAAAAGAAATCCACTCGAGTCCCTCTTTAAGTAGGGAGATGAAGTGTGTATGGAACTTCAATAATCCACCTCAGCATTCATTCAAATATTTACGGAATTCTATGCTATGCAGGGTCAGATTCAGACTTAGAGGCAGCATGGTAACTGTCCTGCACAGCACCCGTGAAGACTCAGAAAGAGCCATGCCCGGCCAGAAGCACTCATAAAAAGGTGCTGTCTGTCCGGATGTAGCCCTACTGACACAGAACTTGGCAGAGAAATGGTGCCCCTTGCTCTGGGCAGAAAGAGCCCAGCACCAAGGAGCAGAGGAAGCGAAGTGGCTGGATTTCAGCCCCTCCTTGCCCCGCCCTTCCTGGCCAGGCACTTGTGTGCAGTGCTGGGCACTCAGCCCTCACCAAGTGGGTGGTCCTGACGCAGCGCCCCTAGCTTAGCACTGACAAGATTACAGAGCCTGCCTCTATCTAGGTCAACCCACCCACGCAATGTCTTTCAATGACAGAGCATTCAGGTATGTGCAGATTAAAATGACTTTTCTTTTTTTTTTTACATCTTTACTGGAGTATAATTGCTTTACAATGGTGTGTTAGTTTCTGCTTTATAACAAAGTGAATCAGTTATACACATACATATGTTCCCATATCTCTTACGTCTTGCGTCTCCCTCCCTCCCGCCTTCCCTATGGTGGTCACAAAGCACCGAGCTGATCTCCCTGTGCTATGCGGCTGCTTCCCCCTAGCTATCTATTTTACGTTTGGTAGTGTATATATGTCCATGCCTCTCTCTCACTTTGTCACAGCTTACCCTTCCCCCTCCCCATATCCTCAAGTCCATTCTCTAGTAGGTCTGCGTCTTAATTCCCATCTTGCTCCTAGGTTCTTCATGACATTTTTTTTTCTTAGATTCCATATATATGTGTTAGTATACGGTATTTGTCTTTCTCTTTCTGACTTACTTTACTCTGTATGACAGACTCTAGGTCCACCCACCTCACTACAAATAACTCAATTTCATTTCTTTTTATGGCTGAGTAATATTCCATTGTATATATGTGCCACATCTTCTTTATCCATTCATCCAATGAGGTACAGAGTCTCCACTCTTCTCTTCCCTAGACTGGCTCCTGGTCTCCAGCACTGGTTCTGCCCTGGAAAGCCCTCCCCAGCGGGCACAAGCTCCACAGAGCCTCCCATCCCATCACCTCAGCTCTGCTGCTGCTGGTTCTATAACTCACTAGGCCCCTCATCAATTAATGATCCAACTACGAGAAGGAGGGAACTTCTGTTTTTTCCACAGCACTCAGCTCAGCATTTTGCTTAGTGTGGTCATGTATCAGTGTTGACTGATGTGGGATTAATTCTGCAGCATCCAAAACAGAAGTGAAATTCATCAATGGGCCAATTCAACTTTAGATTCTTGTTTACTCAAAGATGCTACGGAACTCAAGCAACTTAATTCCCAACACAGGCGAGATGATTCCTACACCCCTACCACGGAGGTCTTGTTGGCAACAAACTGAAACTGCTAGAATCCGAAGAGCAGAGACTCACCTGTGTTTGAGTGAGGAGAGCATAGGAGAAGAAACAGACAACTTTTGCAAGGCCTCTCAGTAACTTTAAAGTTACTGGCAGTGAAGCTGAACTCTCATTGACAAGGGAGATGAAATAACAGATCTCACTTAAGTCATTAAAATAAATCAGCTTGGGGGCTTCCCTGGTGGCGCAGTGGTTAAGAAACCGCCTGCCAATGCAGGGGACACGGGTTTGAGCCTTGGTCCGGGAAGATCCCACATGCCAGGAGCAACTAAGCCCATGAGCCACAACTACTGAGCCTGCGCTCTAGAGCCTGCGAGCCACAGCTACTGAGCCCGTGAGCCACAACTACTGAGCCCACACGCCTAGAGCCCGTGCTCCACAACAAGAGAAGCCAACGCAATGAGAAGTCCGTGCACTGCAACGAAGAGTAACCCCTGCTCGCCGCAGCTAGAGACAGCCTGCTCACAGCAACAAAGACCCAACGCAGCCAAAAATAAATAAGTAAAATAAATAAGTTTATTTTAAAAAATGAGTGACAGTTTTAAGGAAGCACAGAAGCAGCAGAAGATGCTGGGAACACGGGATCCACCTTCACTTGGCTTTGGCAGGTTATTTCTTCTCCTATCTCCAACCCAATGTAAGCATCAGTTATGGGCCCTGAAAGCTTCTAAGTAGGAATTTCAGAGCAGTGAGATAGACACACTTATACCAACCAAGCCTGACTTTACCAACTAGGCAACAGCATTTTTATTACTAGCTAGGAAGTGCTGGTTTCAACAAGACACTGCCACACACTGTTGCACCACAATCTATAAATAAAAAACAGGTTGGACGATCCCTATCAACAGTCCAATACTCCTCACTTCCTAGACCTCATTAGTCTGATGATGACTTGATTCAGATTTCACAATTTTTCAGAATTAGAATTCTTACATGGGGTCAACTATCAGTCCTCCTGAAAAGAGTCTGAGTTAGAGTAAACTCAACACTCCTCTGTTCTGTCATATCCATCTCCCAGGCCCTTTGCCTCTCCTGCTGAAGATGTGTTGTACTCAGGCATCATCACATGTAAGTGATAATTAGGTTCTATCTCAGGTGAGTGAATAAGCTGTATTTCAGGTAAATGCAAACAAGTGCCTCACTGTGGTGCAGTCCAGGAAGCTGTGCTCCTTCCTAGTTACAGTGATAAACCTGTGCTTGTCTACCTTCAAGTTAAATTAGTCTAAGCTTAGGCATAAAAAAGGTCACTAAACTCCTTTATGGTAGTACCAGTGAGATAGTTTTACACCCACTATCATTTAAAAAACTCCCTGATTATCATTACTCAAAACCACAGTCTTGACCAACAAAGGTTAAGAAGTGACTTGAAGATAGGATATGTTTCACCAGAGGATCCCCAGAAGATAAAATCCTAGAAATGGGATGGAAACCCTGTACTGAAAACTAGGCTGCACCTGGACTCGCCAAGATCTGTAGCCTGAAAGACTCTTGTTTTTGGTGTGCTGCCCACTTGGTGGCTCCCTGGCTGGCAGGCAAGGGTGGCAATACTTGGGAAGCTGACAGATGGGCTATAGGGACAGAGGAGGACTCTGGGGGCTGCTGGGCAGCAGCCATAGTAGAAACAGAGACAACATAGTCACCAAAAGCAGGAAGCAGAATGGGGTGCAAAAGGTGCAGGAATTGGTGATAGAGACCAGGACCTCTCCAAGACCCCTAAGCCTCTCCAACTGCAAAGTCAACTCAGTCTCCCAACTAGATTTTTCTAAATCAGGAAGAACAGTCTTTCATTTACAATTCTGATATAAGTGTATCTTTGGAAACTTTACATTGTATTTATTGATCTACATATTTATTTCTGAATAGGTACTAGAAGCACAACAACACAATTCAAAAGTTACAAACGGAAAAACAAATCTCCCTTCTACCCACCCCTGTTTTATGCTGGCCCTGTTTCTCTCCAGAGGCACCTACTGTTCCCAGCTCCTGTGTGTACTTCCAGGGAGTCTGAATGCATATGAGTGTATTTTTTAAGCACAAGTGATAGCATGTTATTCTAGACACCCCCTGCCCCCTTTTTTGAAACTAACTTGGTGCTCTTTCCCTATTAGTATCCATAGAGCTTCCTCGTTCTTTTTAATGACTGCATAGAGTTCCACTGTAATGGCTTACATAATTTAACCAGTTCCTTATTGATCGGCATTTAGGTGATTTCAGTCTTATCACAAATATAGACAACACTGCAAAGAATGTCCTTATGTGACATATGTCCTTATGTTTTATTATGTGTGAATATATCCCTAGGATAACTTCCTGGAAATGGAACTGCTGTGTTAAAATGTACACAAATTAAAGAAAAATTTATAGTAATTGCCAAATTGCCTTTAGTAAAAGGTTTTGTGACCCACACCCATAATATGTAGCAGTGTTTACACATTCTTACTAAAGTGTTACACTTAAAAAACAATTCAGGGACTCCCCTGGTGGTCCAGTGGTAAAGAATCCACCTTCCAATGCAGGGGACATGGATTCGATCCCTGGTCGGGGAACTAAGATCCCACATCTTGTGGGGCAACTAAGCCCGCGCGCCACAACTACTGAGCTCGCGCACCTCAACTAGAGAGCCCATGCGCTCTGGAGCCTGTGCACCACAACTAGAAAGAGAAAACCCGCACGCCACAACTAGAGAGAAGCCCACGCACTGCAACTAAAGAGAAACCCGAGCAGACGGCGAGCCGTAATGAAAAAGATCCTGTGTGCGGCGACTAAGTCCCAGTGCAGCAAAAAATAAGTAAATAAATAAAAGGAAAAAGTAAATGAAATAAATATTTTTTAAAACCCCAAAAAACAATTCAGAGTGCTTAGCAGAGTACCTAGCACATAGAATAACAATTTAACCAATGATTAGTGTTAAACTTTTTGATCTCTACAAATCTAAGAGGTAAAAAAAAAGTCCCATTATAGTTTTGATTTACATCTCTCTCCTGATGAGTAAGGTTGAGTGTATTTTCATATATTTAAGAGTGTTTTTTATTTCCTGTTTTGTAAATTAGCTGTTTGTATGTACATTTTGCCAATTTTTCTAATGGGTTGCTGATTGAAACATTTAGGGAAAACAATTCTTATAACTGCATCACCAATTCTTGGCAATATCTTAGAATTGACTTTTTAAATAAACATTTAGAAAAGTTAAATGGATATTAGGGCCTAGCGTAATGTTAAAATAAAATGTTAATGACAAATTAAGTTTCTCTTTTTTCTTGATAGGCTTACTGGCAGATTTTTAAAAAAAGGAATGCCGAAAACACAGTATTCTTTGGTTTTGTCAAAACCTGTGATGAAAACCCAACAGGCTTCCCAGTCCAGGATGGAGAACAGGAGCACAGATGTTTGCCTCTCCTTTCCAAGGCCTGTTAAGATGAGGATTTATAAAAGAAGTAGTAATCCTGCTTACAATTATGGTGGGAAACCATCAACAGAAGAGTAATTTCCCCAAATTTCTGAAAAATGGAAAGTAGAAAGTAAAGTAAATATTAACTCATGCAGCAAAGCAGAGAAAGCTGTATTTCAGAATTTGGGTATAAGTGGAAGATAAAGAGAATACTGATCTGTTTGACAGAGTCCAATAAGGTGCTATAGGAGGAGGATGTAAGAAGTTGCTGAAAACATCAGACTAAATTAAAGGTGTGTGTGTGAGAAATTTCTGCCCACCTCTCACCTTGCCCACACCCCCATCCTCAAGACACAAATGGCAGACAGTCAGCTACTTAGCTTGTGAGGAAAACATATCAGAAGGGTTGTCAATTAAAAAACTGAATAAGTTAGCTGCAGAAAATCAGGGTACCTAAGAAGGGGGCTGGAACGCCAGAGTAAATCCCTTCTCTTCCTTCCATTTTGAATAAAGTGGTCCCAAGCTAAGTACCAACTCCCTATTCATATTCTTCCAAAACTACTCTAATCCCTTATTTTTTCCCTCTAGTCCCTCATTCTTAAATATGAAATGACAGCAAAGGATTGCCAGACCCCTTGAAGAAAATCTGAAGTCTTAAAGAAAAGACCAAGATAAGCTAACAAGAAAGTAAAACCCTTAGAAAATTGACTTCAGAAAACAGAAGAAAACAAACAAGCAAACAAGAAAAACAAAACCCCCAAACCTTCTAATTAATATCTTCAGAAAGAAGATAGAACTCCTAAAACAGATCACAATATTATGGAAAAGGAAACCTTCCTTGACTCCTCAGTTCTCTCAGAGTCCGAATCCCTAATAGCCTACAAGGCACTTCGTGACCTGCCCTGTCTGCCCCACCTCATCTCTCTGACCCCCTTTTCTCACTCCACGCTCCCACAAGAAAATCTGTGCACTGGCTATTCCCTCTGCCTGGAACGCTGTTGCCCCCATGAAGCCATGTGGCTCTCTCCCTCTTTTCCTTCAAGTCTTTACTTAAGTATTACCTTCTCAACGAGACCTATTTATTTAATCAAAGGGTTGGAAAATAGCATCAAGATACAGAAATTCAAAAGAGAGAAAAAGTAAGAGGGAAACACAAGACATGTTTACGCCAGGCACTTTTTTTTTTAAACATCTTTATTGGAGTATAATTGCTTTACAATGGTGTGTTGGTTTCTACTTTATAACAAAGTGAATCAGTTATACATATACATATGTTCCCATATCTCTTCCCTCTTGCATCTCCCTCCCTTCTACCCTCCCTATCCCACCCCTCTAGGTGGTCACAAACCACCATAAGCCAGGCACTTTTATATCAAATGAGTAGGAATTCTAAACAGGAAAAAAAGGAGAAGTTATTATTAAAGAAAACATAGGAGTGGTAAAAAGGTGAAAGAAGGGCAGAGGTTACTAATTTCTTATTCTAAAAAGTTGGGAGTCAAATTAACTTAACAAGAGATTTAGGTCAACGTGTTATTTAAAGAGGCAAATGTATGAAAATAGGAAGGAGAAAGAGTGATATGCCTATTTAAAATAGGGAGGAGGAAGAGAGGGAAGCAGGGCGTTAGTGTAAGTGAGTTGACTCTTATGTTCCATTAAAACAGGAAGTTGAGACAGAAAGTTTAGAATTAGCAAGAAAGAGCAGGATGCATACATTTTTATAGATAATGAAGTACCACTACAACTAAAATCAGGCATAGTTAAAAGCTATTGGGGACGGCAGGTGAAAAACCTAGCGTTTTGTTTTTTTTCTGGAGTAAAGCAGCAGAAAGAAGCAAATTAAATTGTTGTGAAGTTTGATTCCTAATGAGAAAGGGCTGCTTTTAGACTTCATTTGGTTGGCAGTAGGGATTAATTGAAGATTTTTAGACAGAAGGAATGAAATGATGAGGATGAGATATTATTCAGTGTCCACCTCTTCCTGTACCTACATCACGAGAGGCCTGATGAGATATGTGCTCCTGGAGGGTTACACTCGCATCAGTGTATAAGAATGGGGATGGGCTGGGATGGAGACTAGAGACAGAAAATGCAGAGGCAGATGTGGGAAGGAGTTTGAAGGCAAGAAGCAGACAGGGCACTGGAGAGATAATCCCGAGATAACACCAGAATGGGTGGGAGAGCAAGCATTGGAGAGCAACATCCAAGATAACCCAAAGGTTATCTGGGGAATGGAGATTAGCACCACCATGAATAGTTACAGGGAACACAAGAGGAAATGTAGTTTGTTGGGAGGGACTTTGCAAATCTAGTTTGAGATATAATAGACATATATTGTTAGCAGGTAAAAAACTGTATTTGAAAACCAAAAGAGCCCAAAGAATAACAACAAAAATATACTGTCCTTGCAGAGGAAGGGCTCTGCCAGTTGGAAACGATTTCTGTTGAGTCCCAAGACATTGCCATAGCAGAGAGCAGTGCCTAAATCTCAGCTGCAATACCAGGGCTGGAGGAATGGCTTAGCACAGCCATCAGTGGCCCCAATATTCCCCTTTAACCTGGTCCCACGAACAATCATGTGATTCATTTCTACCTTCTTTATATCAACTCCCAATTCTGTTTTCCTAAATCATTGTTTTTCCTTCAAAGCCTAAGGCAACTCACGTAACTCCAAAGAGTATTCAAATATCAGGATTCTGATTCTGAAGGGACAGAATCCCAACTCAAACTGGTTTATGTTTTTTTTTTCTTTTTCTTTCTTTCTTTTTTTTTTTTAATAAAAACCACCCACAAGGGCTTCTGTCACTGCTTTAAGATGAAGTCAACAGCAGAGAACAGCTGCAGCTGCAGACGTGTCCCCTCAACATCGGGAACATTCAGCAGTGGTCTCCAGGGTCTCCCTCTCCAAGTCCTCTGGGACAATCAATGCCCCAATTCATCCTCTTAAGACACTGCCTCCATTATGTCATGTCCCTGCTCCAGAACCAACAATGGCTTTCTATTGAGCATCACAGTGAGGTATCTGGTTATGAGTCAAGACCCTCCAGAGTTTTGCAGTCTCCCTCTACTTTCTAAAAAGAGTTCTCCATTCCAGCCATGTTGGTCTTCTCACCATAGCCTCACTTACATCGTGTTTCATTTTTCTGTGTGCCTTTTGGCCTCTCTAGCCTGGATTATCCTCTCTGTGCCTTTTTAAAAAAAAATTTATTTATGTATGTATGTATGTATGTATGTATGTTTGTTTGATTGATTGATTGATTTATGGCTGTGTTGGGTCTTCGTTTCTGTGCATGGGCCTTCTCTAGTTGCAGCAAGTGGGGGCCACTCTTCATTGTGGTGCGCGGGCCTCTCACTGTCGCGGCCTCTCTTGTTGTGGAGCACAAGCTCCAGACACGCAGGCTCAGTAGTTGTGGCTCACAGGTCTAGTTGCTCCGCGGCGTATGGGATCTTCCCAGACCAGGGCTCTAACCCGTGTCCCCTGCATTGGCAGGCAGATTCTCAACCACTGCGCCACCAGGGAAGCCCCTGTGCCTTCTTAACTACCCACAACTATCCATCGTTCCATGCCCAGGACATGTCCAGTTATACACCCTCTTGATACCAGCCCCCATCTCTTTACTTCCAATGTCTGGATATAAGAAATTATGCAATTAATACTTATTGACTGGACAATTTTGAGTATATATGGGGTTCAGAACAATAATCAGCATTTGAAAAAGGGCTTGGGCTAAAATTTTATCTCAAGACCTATGTAGTAAACTCCTTCCCAAGTGTGATTTACAAGTCCTATTGGAAGAGGGCCATGCTGAAGGTAGAAGAGGGGGGAAAGGTCGTCTTTCCACCTTCCCTTTCACTGAATCAGCACTGTGTGCATACTTATCTTTCAAACTGACCATTAGTTAGGTGAGTAATAATTTGAAACTATATGGAAACTTGAATAGACTGTCTTCATTGCTGGAAGAAACAACAGTCGTAAGCAAAATCGTAATCAAACTAAATAACTTCTC
The DNA here is from genome assembly GCF_964341445.2 of Mesoplodon mirus. Lineage (NCBI taxonomy): Eukaryota > Metazoa > Chordata > Mammalia > Artiodactyla > Ziphiidae > Mesoplodon > Mesoplodon mirus. The sequence goes on from NC_138980.1 coordinate 79,571,413, forward strand.
AGTAGTGGTATTTTGAGGCCAAGCACAATTGGAAAACAACAAAGGAAAATGACAAGAAAATGCATCAAGGAGACAGCAATGGACTTTTCCAATTTCCAGGAAAGGTAGATTGACACTGCTGATAGTTCCATTTTGTTATTTACACCCTCAGCATGTAAATAGGATTTTGTATAATGCATTGCTCAGTACGAACAAAGTTTCTAAAAATATATATCTCCTTCAAGCTAGTAATTTTCTCAGGGGCAAGGCCTTTAAATATTTTTTGTATTTCTATCTCTACACCTTTTTTGAAGGTGTTCTTCCACCAGCAACTGCTGAATGTCATAATAAGCCGCCTTTCATACCTAAGATACATTAGAGGAGATCTAATTCAGGCTTTTGGCCAAAAGGAAGTGTTTGGGAAAGACCTAGATTTTAAAAGTGTAACGAGGGACTTCCCTGGTGGTCCAGTGGGTAAGACTCTGCACTCCTGATGCAGGGGGACTGGGTTCGATCCCTGATTGGGGAACTAGATCCCATGTGCACACCGCAACTAAGATGCCTGCATGTCACAACTAAGAGCTGGTGCAGCCTAAATAAATAAATAAATAAATATTTTAAAAATAATAAAAATAAAAAAAGTGTAATGAGAAACTTACCAAAACAGAAAGATAAGAATGCAAAAGGCTGGGGCATGAAATCCAGGAAAAAAGTTTTTTAAGAGGAAGTACAATATTAACAATATCGTCAGCTATTATGGCAAATATTCAAAATACCATAAAACATCAAATAAGACTGAAAGGTACCTCGGGTACTATAGATTAAGCACACACATAAAAAACAAAACCCACTGTCAAAACAACCTCATTAAAACCCAGAATAAAAAAATGTTAGGACCTCTAATTTTGGGTTTTTCAGAAGTAAGTGGAATCCATCACCGAAATGATCAGTTTGGAGCCCCATTTTAAAGGAACAGAGGATCAAGAATAGCACAAAATTGGGAGGATGAGGATTTCAGGCAAAAGTCATAGAAAACTTTACAGTATGCAAAGGAGAAAAAAAAGAACAAGTAACTTGTATATCAGGATTGCCAATAAGAAGGTATTTGTAGTATAAGAACCTGGGAAGTGAGTAGGAATACAAGGAACTGAGTATCTGAGGTGCTGTCCTTACAGCTGGAGGGATGAGGGTGAGGCTGAGCAGAGAAGTTCTGAGTCCTGAAATGAGGCTCAGCTTTATGAAAATGCTACTCCTGAGAAAATTGTTGTGTATTTTCTTTTTTTCTTTATAAATTTATTTATTTATATTTTTTAATTTTTGGCTGCATTGGGTTGTCTTTGCTGCACGCAGGCTTTCTCTAGTTGTGGCGAGCGGGAGCTACTCTTTGTTGCAGTGCACGGGCTTCTCACTGCGGTGGCTTCTTGTTGCAGAGCACGGGCTATAGGCGCATGGACTTCAGCAGTTGTGGCACGAAGGCTTCAGTAGTTGTGGCTCGTGGGTTCTAGAGCGCAGGCTCAGTAGTTGTGGCGCACGGGCTTAGTTGCTCCATGGCAGGTGGGATCTTCCCGGACCAGGGCTTGAACCTGTATCCCCTGTATTGGCAGCGGATTCTTAACCACTCCGCCACCAGGGAAGTCTGTTGTGTATTTTCTGATAGAGGGGTACTGGAAGAGAGTCATGTCAGGGGGACCCAACTTAGAGGTACTCTTCCAGGAAAAAGAAGGAATGAGGACCCTTTTCCTTTTCCTTTTCCAGCAAAAGGAAAAGGAAGGAGGGAGAGACACCCCAAAGGGAGACAGTCCTAGTAAACTTCATGGACAGAACAGTCGTTTATCTTCATAGAAATTCCTCTTGAGTTAGACTTCCTTTCTCTTGTTACCATACCTACGATAATAACTTTTACTTGGAGAGAGAGACAGAATGTATCATGTCAGAAATAGATGTATTTAGCCAGAAGGGAATATTTTACCTATAAATAGCACAGTAATGTTTAAGGTTAAAGAAAACAGTAAAAATACCCAAGGCCATCAGAGCCGACTTGGGAAGAGAGAAATGTTTGCTTCTGTTTTGAGGAGCCCTGGTCCCCGTGGAGACGAGCTGCGCTACTTTGGCCCTTAGCTGTTGCAGGAGGCGTTTGGACTTGACGCACTGGAGATATGAGCTGTCTCCCACCACCCTGGCTGCCATCTGTGATGACTTAAGTGCTTTCTTTCCTCTATACCCTTCATTTCCTGGAACTCTGTCTTTGTGTTCCATGTGGGGGGAAAAAAAGATCAAATGCCAGAGAGACGAAAGACCGAGGTACGTAGGCACTGCAGCAGAGTTAAAAGTTTCCACAAGAGTCCAGAATAGCATCAGGGAGCCATCCAGAAACCCGTGTCTCCTTTGTTTTCCCCACACAAACTTGGCAGTACCATTTCCTGACTCTCCTGTACTCTGATCTCACGGCTCAGAATTGCATGTGTATGAGGACAGCTCAGGATGTGCTGTGTAGGAATTTCCCAGAGGTCAGCTTCACACCTTATGCCACATCATCCCCAGTGATCAAAATGGACATGGAATCTCACGGATGTTATTAGCACACATGAAAATTCTCTTTGCTTGAACGCTAAGAGTAATATTATTGAAACTCAGGATTTCCTTTCTAATGAAAAATTAATGGGACTCAATTTCTAAAGAAGAGAGATACTATCACTTTTTTTTAATGGGATAACTCTACATTAGAGAAAACAATTTTCTGTAAAAGGCTTTGGTTTAACCAAAACACTTCCAAACTAGATACACTTAAGGAAAGAACAGTTCATGCTACCCCATGGCAGAAAATAAAACAGTACATTTTTAGTTATTTCAATATGGAATTAATCCCATAATTATATCATATCATATACGATATAAATAATATATCATATATCAGAATATTATTTATATCATAAAAATCATACATGATATATCATTATATATAATTGCTATTATATATATGAAAATATGGAGTAATTGTAGAACTAAGAACTCTATTGAAAAGAAATGTTTATCCTAGTATTTTAATGACAGCTAACTTTCACAGGATAGAAGAATTATAATTAATGTAATTTATACATGATAATAGTACCTCTTTCAAGGAAATAAGCAGTAAATCTAATAAATCTTACATCTGATATCCTTATTTCCTGTCCTTTATTTCTCCCACTACAAATATGCATTTTCTCGACCTGTCCTAAAATATATATATAAAAATCTTTGGAAGACATCTATTCTTGGCCCCTTCCCTCTTCCTTGCCACTCCTTCCTACTGGATTTTCTAGATGACTTTACACTTACACTGCTGTTCTCAAGGAGGATTCACACCCATACAACGATATCATACTAGCCCTCATGCCAACCTTATGAAGCAGGTATGTAAGACAGGTGTTATCCATATTTCATAAATAAGGAAACTAAGATGAGAGCTTTGAGCGACCAAAGAATAATAAGCTAACTACTCTCATACTTTGACTCTCTGTCTCCTACCAAACCTAGTCAGACACCAAGACCTGTGGATTTCTACCTCCTTAACATTTTTCCAGTTACGCCCCTCCTGCTCTTTCGCAGTTCTGTTGCATTAGCTAGGGTCCTCAGTGTCTCCTGCCTGGACCCCTAAACCTCCCCACCTCATCTGAATGATATGCAACATTTCCTCTGTCCATCTCACACCTCCTTCCATCTATATGGAAGATCACTTTGCCCTGTGATCTTTGAAAAGCCCAAATATGATATGATATTCACATCATCTCCCCAACCCCACCCCATTTAAAACCCTTTTGGTTCTCCATAACCTACAGGATAAAGCTGAATTTGATTCTTTCTGCAATCTGGAACCTCCTCACTGGCATTTAACCTCTTGCCATGTTTTGCCCAGCCCTGTGCTTGGGCTGCCTGAGCCCTCTCTTGTGGCCTTGGTAAGCACTGGTCATCTCCCAGGATTTAGCTCTGGCTGGGGCCTTCTCCTATAGGAAGGCTTTTTCAACCCTCTTTGTGCCCTGAGGACTGACCCTCCTTTATCGAATGTTTCTCCCCAGTACCCTCAAAGGTATGACTGCCATGGAAACTGTATGCTTTAATATGGGGTTTGTTTAAGAATTATGAACGGGCTACAATTTGCTCATCTTTACTCTCCTTAGAGCATAAGCCCCGGAGGGCAGGGTCCGGGTCTTATCTCTGTTTGGGGTGTTGGGGGGAGGGGGAGGTGCTCTACTCATTTCCCTTAAGTATTTCATGTTCCTTCTACCAGAACCAGAGGCCAGGCATTCCGATTTCTAGCCCAGAGCCCTTTTTGACTACACCAGACCTTATAAATAGCAACAGGAAGGGATGTAGTTCACTGTAAATTCCTGGACTCAGGAAGACTGGCATGGGAAAGGCCAGAGAAGTTTTCTGCTGGGGGTTGGATCATGTTTTGGCAAACTTAAACTAGTCAGGGGCAGTTTCAGTGAGGCAATGGCCTGCCCTTCCAATCCTGCCAAAGATCTGACAAACTGATCCTGCAAATGTTGGGGGCAAAGAAGAAACACTTCCACTGAGGAAGAGTCACCATTTCACTCACTAAACGGGGTGAAAGGTAATGAAGTTTGCCTTAGGAAGGCCAAATGAGCTGTCATTATTGCTGGGAGGGGCCATTACACCTTAGCTGGCTTTACTGTAAGAGTTTAAAGGGCAACGCTTGGTTATTGCAGATTCCAAGAAACAGGAAGAAAACAGGATTGCTTTTCTTCATTTTATGCCTCTGAACTGGATAAGCCTCCGGGAGAAGAATCAATTCCATGACCTGTGGCTTTCTAAGAGTAGCCCAATGCACTGTTTCTGGGAGTGGCGTCTTCATCAGGGATATTTATCATATTTCAGTGTCTTAGTAAGAGCCTGGCTTTCTCTCCTCCACACCAGGTCCTTGCTCTCACAGCATGTGTTACAGAGCTGCACTGCACAGAGCTGCTCTCTGTCACATCAAACTTGATTTTAGAAAACACATTTTTTTTTTCATTAAAAAAACTGGGGTTAAAGGAGCTTAGAAAAATGTATGCATTTTCTATTTGACCAATGAAGCTAGGTGGCGTTGACAAGAGGAATAGTGGCAATGTTTGACGATCAGGCATATATTTCATCAGAAAAACTCAGACTGTCTACGTCTTGTGATTAATACTTAATTCACATCATAGCTGAGTAATCAAAGGTACCCACTTACTTTCATAAATGATTACAAAAATTTCCAGCCACCTACTATGAAAATGTTACGACACAGAGTAGGCAGAAGAATGATTATCTACTCATGGCCCATCCTGTTTCACCTGTATCTCTGCACACTCCTCCCACCCCATAATTACTTTAAAACAAATCCCATTACCTTCACATCTGTAATTATTGCAATATGTAGCTCTAAAAGATGAGGACTTTTTTAAAAAAGATAATCACAATACCAGTAAGAAACTCAAAAAGGATTAGCAATTATAATGAACTAAAAAACATGTGAAATCTAGCTGTTCTTTGGGGAAGGTTTTAGCATTACAAATTATTATTGAAGAATAGCGGGGCAATTCTAAGAGGTGCCAACTTGGTATATTGATTCTGAGCTGTAGGCACCTGAAGAACAGCAAATGCAGGGAGAGGCTTTCTCTGAATGTCACATATCTGCCTAAAGACAGATCCTCCTGAAGGAACTCAGCTGTCATAAATCCCCTCCCCAAGTTTCATCAACCAGGGAGGAATGACTCTGATCACAGAGAGGAGACTAGGAGCTCAAACCATACCTCGACACAAACTGTCAAAACTATCATACCTCCCTTGTATTCTATGTGCCCTTCATCTTTCCTAAAAATCATTTACTCTCCCCTGAGAGGCCTATATCTTCTCTCCTCTTTCTTTATTAAGATGGTATTTAATCCTAAATTCTATAGCCACCTGGAGTTACGCATTTTTCCCTGGGGAATCTCCCATGTATACATGAGCTATACATGTTAATAAACTTCTGTTTGCTTTTCTCTTGTTAATCTGTCTTGTATTAATTACAGGGGTCTCAGCTAAAAACTCAGAAGGGTAGAGGGGAAATTATTTTTCCTGCTGTTCAGTATTTAGGACTGCAGTGGACTAAATCATCTCTGAAACAGAGCTGAATATTGGAGCATCCAATACGGGATTTGGGAGAGTTCACACTCCCTGTATGAGTCCACATGGCTGTCGCCAGCTTGGCAACAGAAGGTAGCCACCTTGGTATCTCCACTTGCTGGGGGTGCCTTTTCTCTTGGGAGCCTAGCTGCCCTGGCTACTCTGGGGAGAGGCAGAAACAGACATGACGCTCCCTAATCTCGATACCTGGGCCAGATTGTTTTTTGGGGGGTGAAGGAAAACAGATTCGTAATTACGTGGGTCAACATGAAGCTAGTTGTAATTATGAGCAGAGCATATCCAACTGGATGAGCTACCATAACTCTAGGTGAGATGATGGAGCCACACCTGTATCCTGCCTGTGTCTCATGCAGCAGCTGCTCCTCTAAAACCTCCCCCGGCTCACATCCAAACGACAGTCTTGAGAGAAACCTGAGCGGAGCAGACACAGGTGGTGATGTGATAGGGAAACTGCCCATTTCCTCTGGCCCATCAATACCAGGTGTCAGCGAAGCCTCAGGCTGTGCCGGCACCCAAGACTGTCTGGGCTTTCCCACAGACATGCTCGTTTGCCTTTGAGAATCTGCAGGGTTAGGTCACATCTCCTGAGCACAGAAGAGTGTCAATTTTGTACCCATCTAAAAAGCAAGCAGTATGTGGGTTTGGAACAAAATCTGGAGTTCTAGGTGCAAAGATCAGTGCTCTCAAAAGTATTAGATTCTCAGAATTTGTCAATCATAAATATACACCACAAATGGTACCTGCCTCCCTGTCTTTACAAGAGGTTCTTGCCAATTCTTAGAACAAAAACCTATAGCATTTTGTTCAGGAAAAACAGCTCTTATGGAAAAATGATTCCTACCCTCTCCTTGAATGGCTTCAGGTACCAAACAGGCAGGTTACCTTAGAAAAGACACGGAGGAAACATCTTTTCAAAGCTGGAAAGACAGTTTGTCTTGAAGGCAGCTATCTGCGTAGTATGGTTTGCTCAATAGTGCGAGATCACGGGGAGTGTCCCCCTTTTGTAGTGTCCCTGAATCCCCTTACCACCACCCCGCGTGCCCCACATAAGCCAGGATTGAGGAGGGGGAAGATGTTGGAAGGCATCTCTAGCTTTTACTTTTATGCATGTAACCACACCGATACATGCTGTAACTAACGGCATCTTTCCATCACAGTCGAGAGAAAGCCGGTTTTACAGAAGGGAGACAGCAAGGTTACTGTGCAGGAAAGTCATCACCGTGTCAATACCACCACTGGGACAGCAGTAGGTGACTGGGTAAAGGATGTCGTTGGAGACTGAAGGGAAGAGAAATGTGAAAGAGGCTGTGGGAGGACTCTATGCCCTCACGGTTTTGCCTGGACCCTGTTTTCTTTTAACTGACAGCACCCTGGCTCAGAACACAAATACACAGGCTGAAACAACACGTACCAAAACCAGAACTGAGAATACAAATCAGGCTGAAGAACTTTTCTCACCTCCAGGATATGTCCTTTGTTTTTTTTTTTTTTTTTTTTTTTTTTGTGGTACGCGGGCCTCTCACTGTTGTGGCCTCCCCCATTGCGGAGCACAGGCTCCGGACGCACAGGCTCAGCGGCCATGGCTCACGGGCTCAGCTGCTCCGCGGCATGTGGGATCTTCCCAGACTGGGGCACGAACCCGTGACCCCTGCATTGGCAGGCGGACTCTCAACCACTGCACCACCAGGGAAGCCCTCAAAATTAGCCTTTTAAACTTCTAATCCCTAGATTCTGAGTGACGTCAAAGAGGGAAAAATTAGCCCTATGGTGGATTGGTCCTTTGCTGTCAGCAGGGCCCTCAGCAGTCTTTGGACATTGTCCTCTCCTATTCCCTCAACTTGCATGCCAAACACTCTCCATGCTCTCAAGCCCCTAACCAAACACTACTCATCCCTTTGGATGAAAGGGGTCACGTCACTATCTTGCTGAGACAATTGAAAAACGAAGTATTCAGACAAGCACGTCTTCACCTGACCTACAATAACCTACACTTGCATCTACTCCATCATACATTCCTCCAGTTTCAGAAGACAAGGTCTCTCTCTTATTGATGTTCAAGCCCACTTTCTGATACCTCTGGGCTTGTTCTATCAGTTATTCCATCTTTGTGCCACATCTTCATCTTTTCCTTCTTTGCTGGTTCTTTCTTCTAGTTTATGTACAGGCTCACAAAGCTCTCTGATCAAAAAACCAAAACCTTCCTTAGACTTCAATTCCTAGAGTTACCTTCCTGTGTTTCCTTCACTTCTCAGCCAAGGCTCTCGGAGCCATAGTCTACCCATGATGTGTCTGATTCCGCATTTCGCATTAACCCAGTCCACTATAGTCTGGCCTCCATTCCCACTGCTCCACTAATATTTCTCTGGCAAAGTTAACCAATGATCTCTATATTGCTAAATGGAAAGGGCATTTCAGGAGTTCTCTTAATGCTGCTATGGGTACTCCATATTGTTGACTCTCTCTTGAGATTTTTCTTCCCTTTTTTTTTAATGTTTCTATACCATATTGTTTGTTTGATTTTGCTTTTATTTTTTGCTGTGCTATTTATTCTCCATCAACCTTGTAGCATCTTCTTTGACCTTCATCTCAACATAGCATCGTTCCTAGGTTCTCTCTTTGGTCCTCTACTTTTCTCTCCACTGGAAAATTCGATCCAGTCTCATGATTTTAACTATCACCTATATGCTGACATTTCCCAAATCTGTCTCCCAACTCTGACCTTCTGGGGTGTTTTCTTTTCTTTTCTTTTAATATTTATTTGTTTGCACCAGGTCTTAGTTGCAGCACACAGGATCTTCGTTGCAGCATGCGGGATCTTTTTTTTTTTTTTTTTTTTTTTTAGTTGCGGCATGCAGGATCTAGTTCCCTGACCAGGGATTGAACCCGGCCCCCCTGCGTCGGGAGCGTGTGGAGTCTTAACCACTGGACCACCAGGGAGGTCCTTGGGGTGTTTTCTGACACCAACAACCAATTCTCTGATTCTCCAGATACCAACTGGGTATCCAACAATTCAATTCAATTCTGGCACTAACTATCCAAAGTTAGAGCCAACCTCATAGGTTAAGGGCTTAGTTCCACAAGATTGCCCCCACTTCAGATGTCAGCTGTAAGTCCCAGGCCAAGTGGCTATAAATCAGGGGTTCCCATCACTCCCCCCAATCCCCCATCAGGTTCGATAATTTGTTGAATGGCTCACAGAACTCAGAGAAATGCTTAACTTACATTTACTTCTTTATTATAAAAGACAAGTCAAGAACAGGCAGATGGAAGAGTTGCACAGGGCAGGGTATGCGGGCACGTAGAGCTTCCATGTCCTCTCTGGGTGCACTGCCCTCCTAGCACCTTGGTGTGTTCACCAATCTGGAAGCTCATCAAATCTTACTGTTCAAGAGTTTTTATAGTACTTAATTTCTTGGTGCCCTCCCCTCCCAGGAGGTTAGGGATGGGACCAAAAGCTCCCAAGCTCTAATCACTTGGGCTTTTTGGTGACCAGCCCCATCCTGAGGCTATCTAAGGGTTCTACCCTAAACCATCTCATTAGTATAAACTCAGGTGTGATCAAAAGGGGTCATTATGAATAACAAGAGACACTCCTTCTTAGCACTCAGGAAATTCCAATTCTAGGAACTCTGTGCCAGGAATTGGGGACAAAGACCAAATATATTTCTTATTACAGCACACACCTCCATCCCAATCTCAATTTTTATAAAAGAGAACCATCATTTTAGACCCTAAATCTCCTTTTCCTCCTATGTTCCATGGCTTAATTAATGGCATCACAATCCATGCAGCTTTCTCCTGGAGAGAGAAACTAAGAGTCATTCTACCTTCCTCTCTCTGTCAATCCAATCAATCACCTGGTTCTTCCAATTTTATCCCTTTGACATTTCTCAAACCTATTCTCCCATTTTTCCTAGTAAAACAATCTAATTTGGATTATTTCACAGACAGCTAATCCCTGCTTCCTATTTTGTTCTCCATCCAATCTATCTTAAACCTTGCTACTGGACTCATTTCTGAAAAAACTCAAACCTGACTTTATCACATCCCTTCAGTGACTCCCTATGTCTTATAGCTAAGACCAAGCTCCTTCCCATGGCATAAAAGGTCGTCCTCTGTACCTACCTCCAATGCATTGCACCTGCTCAGGTACTGCTACTCAATATATGACTTATGTTCTAGTAATATTAGTTCTCCATAACCACCAGGCTGTTTCACATCACTGTGTCTTCATTTAGGCTATTCTTTCTGGATAAAATGACCTCTTTTTTTTTTTTTTTTTGGCTAATTCCTATTCCTCCTTCAAAATGTAGGTATCATCATTTCTTCTAAGAAGGCTTTTACTCAATCCCCACCCTGGGCTGGATGCTTCTCCACTATTCTCTTAAAATGCCTGTACATATTCTTATTTATCACAATAGACTGAAATTCATATTTAATGTCATGGTAAGATATTGCTCAAGTTATAGTGAAATATGCTGTAATGTTCAAGATCCACGTCTAATACATCCTAATATCCCTGTAACATGCTACAGTGCTTAACAATAGTAGGTCCTCAAAAAATGTGTTAAATTCCAACCTTTGATATAAATAAAAGTACTTTAAAGAATATAAAGTGTTTTATAAATGCTATAATAATTATTAGGTTGAAGTGGTAAGCTAGTATCCCCGACTTCAAATCTGAGGAAAAGGGCTTTTTAACTTTATTTTTTTTAATTAATTTTTATTGGAGTATAGTTGCTTTACAATGTTGTGTTAGTTTCTGCTGTACAGCAAAGTGAATCAGTTACATGTATGCTTTTTAACTTTAAATTGTATTCAAATGGAATATGTTTATTTTCATACCTGAAGTATACAGGAGAAACCTGCAATTCCATTGGTAATGAATTTGCTCCCCATTTGTGTTACAGGTTTAAAATTGTTAGTTGTGTAGACCTTTTTACTATGAGTTGTCCAGAAGGCATTGTGGCCCTGTCACCTGCAGCCAAAGGGCAAAGCAAAGTTGTCCAAATGCAATGTGAATGCTGATATGTATCTATAAATATGTAAGAGGAGAGTTGAGGTATGTTCCACCGGCAGTCCTGCCTTAACCAGGTATAAGTTTACCAAGGGGAAGAAATAAAAGCAAAAATAATAATAATAATAAAAGAGGCCAAACCAAGTCAGAAAGCAAGGATTCTATTCATATTCAAAACACTTTCCTCAGTTTGTTCAGCCTGAAAGAATTCTTTACACAAAGGCTAAAGAAGAGCACAGAGAAATAGGGCAGTTTCTTCAAAGACTCATACTCTTCAGGTTGGAAGGGATCTAACAAATCAGGTCATTCAGCCCTCTCTCTTTACAGAGGAGGAAACTGAAGACCAGAGAGAACGACTTCCCTAAAGTTTCAAAGAATCAGTAGTAGAGTCAAAGCCGGAAGTGAAACAAAGAGAGCCAAGCAAGGAGAATTCTGAATGGGGGATCCAGGTCCTCCTGTGTTCTGCTCTCCTGTCCCAACCGGTCAACAGTCTAGCCACAGACCCCTAAGGATTCATCAAAAACACGAATTTGGACTTTCAAGTACCCTATCCTTTTCATCCCTCGCCTGGAATAATTTTTCCCTCCAGTTGAGGCCAAATTCTTTCTTACCCATCAACCTCACTTCAGATATCACCACTTAGCTCAGCTCACCTCAAAAAAAGCAGCCTGCTTGGGCTTCCCTGGTGGCGCAGTGGGTGAGAGTCCGCCTGCCGATGCAGGGGACACGGGTTCATGCCCCGGTCCGGGAAGATCCCACATGCCGCGGAGCGGCTGGGCCCGTGAGCCGTGGCCGCTGAGCCTGCGCGTCCGGAGCCTGTGCTCCGCGATGGGAGAGGCCACAACAGTGAGAGGCCCGCGTACCGGAAAAAAAAAAAAAAAAGCAGACTGCCTAGAAGGCAGGAGAAGAAGTGAGCCGGAACTCTCCTTACTATGGTGCCCCCAATTCAGTGACTAATCTGCGTCTGACACATGACCCTCAGTATCTCCCAGGGAGCTGCCTAGAAGTCATGCCCTACACCATTTCTATCAGCATTTGATAATTATTGTGGAATTTTTTATCACACAGTATTAGTTGTGTGTGTGTGTGTGTGTGTGTGTCCGTCCCCCGCTCTCCTCTCCCCAGTCGGGGAGCTCCTAAAGGGCATCGCCCACACCTCACTCAGCCATGTGTTCTCAGCATAGAGTAAGCGGTTAAGAAACGCTTGCTAGGGCTTCCCTGGTGGCGCAGTGGTTGAGAGTCCGCCTGCCGATGCAGGGGACACGGGTTCGTGCCCCGGTCCGGGAAGATCCCACATGCTGCAGAGCGGCTGGGCCCGTGAGCCATGGCCACTGAGCCTGCACGTCCAGAGCCTGTGCTCCGCAACGGGAGAGGCCACAACAGTGAGAGGCCCGCGTACAGCAAAAAAAAAAAAAAAAAAAAAAGAAACGCTTGCTGAATTACACTGGATTAGAGAAGAGTGGAGATATGTCACAGAGAAGTTACCAAACAATACAGGATTAAATTCAGAAATGAGATATGCTATGCTAATGAATGCATTCCGACCAAAAAGTCAAGAAAAGGGAACAGGAACATATGCTTGTCTTTAAGTAGGCTCCAGGACTGATCAGGTAGTAGACCAATCAGCTCACAGATATTAACTAGCAGGTAGGGGGAAAAAAAAGGAAAGCTTCATTAGCTTCATAGCTAATTGATTGCTATCATATGGGAAAGTCAGGAGTAGTGCCTTGCATATACCAGTGGAAAAGTCCATCTGGTATAAAACTAGGATATGGGGAGGGGACCTGAGAGAAATGTAATTTGTATACAAACTCCCATAGTGCATAATGAAATGGAACAGAGAACAAGATGATTGTGATAGCAGAACCTTCACTTACTTCACTGCTTAAACTCATGGAAATTTTTTTCAAAAATTGTTTTCTGCGACTTCCCTGGTGGTGCAGTGGTTAAGAATCCACCTGCCAGTGCAGGAGACTTGGGCTTGAGCCCTGATCCGGGAAGATCCCACATGCCGCGGAGCAACTAAGCCTGTGTGCCACAACTACTGAGCCAACTTGCCACAACTACTGAAGCCTGTGCACCTAGAGCCCGTGCCCTGCAACAAGAGAAGCCACTGCAATGAGAAGCCCGTGCACCGCAATGAAGTGTAGACCCTGCTCGCCGCAACTGGAGAAAGCCCACGCGCAGCAACGAAGACCCAACGCAGCCAAAAATAAATAAATATATTTTAAAAAATTGTTTTCCATAATATTACATAGGGCATATGCCTCAAAAAAAGTCATCACATGTTACATTTGTATCCTTAAAGTATTTTTTAATGCCATGACATGCCCAACACCTACTTGGGTATATTATAAACACTGAAAAATGATTTTAGAACAGCATAATAACTAGAACATTTCACTGTTTTCATAATCAGGTTACAAAGTAATAAACCTAAATTGGAAGTGTAGAAATTGGTTTGTAAGTATCATCAGAAACTCAGTCTTATTATTTTATAGTCACATCTTGCTTTTGCAACAGAAATGATCCTATCGGGCTTCCCTGGTGGTGCAGTGGTTGGGAGTCTGCCTGCCGATGCAGGGGACACGGGTTCGTGCCCCGGTCCAGGAGGAACCCACGTGCCGCGGAGCGGCTGGGCCCATGAGCCATGGCCACTAAGCCTGCACGTCCGGAGCCTGTGCTCCGCAACAGGAGAGGCCACAAGGTGAGAGGCCTGCGTACCGCAAAAAAAAAAAAAAAAAAAAAAAAAAAAAGATCCTATCCATAGAATGGTTTAAAGGTGTTTAAACTATTCGTATTCATCAAATTTGGCTTCAGGCTGTTTTCAAAAATTGAATTCATTGTCAAAGAAAGAGGATTTGCCAACCTTATGACTATTCAAAGAATGAGCTCCTCATCGGCCAACCCAGCTGACCACAGGGTCCATCAGGTTACCCCACAGGCACACTTTACTTCCTAAGGGCTGGCCAAGGCTCCCACAGAGGCGTTGTGTCAGTGAAGATGTACGACATCCTGTTGGGAAGGACAAAGAGTGATGCGGCTCCAGAGAGAGCTGGCTGCCATGGCCTCTGCCAAGCTTTGTCCTTGGGGCTTGCTGCAGAAACCTGAGCTATGGAAGATGCCACACCCCCGGGAAGGGTTGTGTGGGTGCTGAGGGACAATCGTGGTTCTCTAGGACCCTGCAGAAATTGGGTCTTGGGGTGGTCAGCAGCTGGCAGTCATGGATAATGCCTGCCTTCCCAGTTAATGTGGCCATGGGATCCCAAGTGTCTTGTTGCTTTGTGGCAGGATTTTTGTGTGACTTGTGTTTTTTTAAATGGAGACTCTTCCTGGGGTGCAGTAAACTTTCTGAAGCCTCAGCATTGTGTTCATATTAACCATGAGGAGGGTGTCCACCTCGAAATCCTTGTCTCTGCATGCTCCTTCTCCCTGTCATCTTTCAACTTTCTTGTCAAGTTGCCCAGCTTGGGGCTTCCCTGGTGGCGCAGTGGTTGGGAGTCCGCCTGCCAGTGCAGGGGACACGGGTTCGAGCCCTGGTCTGGGAAGATCCCACATGCCGCGGAGCAACTGGGCCCGTGAGCCACAACAACTGAGCCTGTGCGTCTGGAGCCTGTGCCCCACAACAAGAGAGGCCGCGATAGTGAGAGGCCCACGCACCGTGATGAAGAGCGGCCCCCACATGCCTCAACTAGAGAAAGTCCTCGCACAGAAACGAAGACCCAACACAGCAAAAATAAATAAACAAATAAACTCCTACCCCCAACATCTTCTTAAAAAAAAAAAAAAAAGTTGCCCAGCTTGGAGTTGCCTGTCGTGCACTAGTGTCCCATGGTTATAGTTAGAAGAGCAGGAATCTCCTGCTGATGCATAATACCTTGAGGAGAAGGTCTTTTTTCCTGCTAACCAGGTAAGCAGTCTGAGGAGAGCATGGGCATCGTTTCTGTATTTGTGGGTATCCTGGTCGGGGTAAGACTGGGACTTACATAAGATTCCTCTTGGGACATTCTTAATGTTTATTAGCTTCTAACTAGTGTTGTAAGCCCAATGGCAGAATTTGTGCAGATCTCAGTTCTTCTGTTCATGGCTTTTTATTCACTGTGACTAATAAGCTTCCTAATGAATCCTGGCCAGACTTAAAAAAAAAAAAAAGAATGAGCTCCAGGCTCTGAAAGTACCCTGCAAGAAGAATTTCAAGAAGATTTTGTACAACTGCAGCATTTTTGGAAAAGTTCTTGGGTCCCTTAGGTGACTACTTAAAAAAAAAAAATTCACATTTTTAAAAACAAAATCGGTCACATTACTTTACAGAAACACTCTGTACTTGTGCAAAGAAGAACCCAGCCATGGTTTTTAAAAATTGGAATCCATGAGTGACTGCCGTGCAAATCACCATGTAACGCTGCAATTGAAACAAAGTTCCCTATGGTCAGGTCTGAGCACAGAAAGTATCCAGAAAGGCACCTGTGTCTGACAGTACACAGAGAAAGCACCGGCGCCCAACTGGTAGCTAAAGGTGCTCTCTCTACTCTGTCCTCTATAGATCATTAGAAATCCTTTCAATGTTAGAACTGTAGAAAGAAATGAAACGAGTCTCGGTTTTATAGTTGAGAAAACAGACCTATAACAGTTAAGAGACCTATGCAGGGATGCATAGACACCTAATGGGAGCCACTTTGCCTTCTGCATCTTTGCTCTTCCCAAGTGAGGCTGTACCCCAAGTGAGGTTGTACAATTAATCATTTTAGGAGGCTGGTTCAGATTAGACTGCCTGCATTTGAATTCTGGCCCCAACACTTCAACAGCTGTTATAAACTTGGGCAAGTCACTGTGTCTGTTATGCACAAAACGTGACGATAATTGTACCTACCTCATTCCATGTATATATTTAAAAGCACTTTGAACAATGGTTGAGCATGTAACGATGATATTACCTCATCTCATCTAAATATATCAACTTCTATATTTGATATGTTTTCTGAAGCTACCTGGTTTGATATATTTTCTGGAGGTACCTAGTTTCTTCTTTGAAAGAAGATCAAACCTCTAAACAAAATATTCCTTTCCTCTGCTCTGTTTTTCTTATGGGCAAAGGCCTCACCTTCTCCTTGGTGACTGCCATGACACTCAGCATGGTGCCAATACACAGAACTACTTAGTAAATGTCAGCTGACACACGAGCCAATATCTCTGGTCCTTATCAACTGTTAAATATTGCCTTTCTCCCAGCTCATAAGCCATTTATTATTCTCTCATCTCAGGTTCCGAGGACAGGTGTGACATTTTGTGATTTCAGAATTTGAGTTTAGAAAACGTGTTGTGATTCTTTGTAAAAATTTCAGAAAAGGTTCTGATCAAATCAAGAACAAGTATAAGAAATCTACCAACTTCACATCAAAACTAGTCCAACTTTAGAAGAGAGGAAGGGAAAGAGGGAGGGAAAAAATATTCTTGACAGTTTGTATGGGCTCTCAGAGGACCACATTATTTGTTATACACAGCATTCAGCACAACATTTACGTTGTTAGGATCAAATGAACTATTTTCTAATGAATTATAGAACTAGTACCGTGATAATAAAAGTTGTCATGATGAATAGTTTTTCTTCACCGTTGACGTATGGCAACTCAACTCACAATACAGCTTTTACAGCACTACACACTAGGGGTTTCAAAATAATTTGTAGGATCACAAGATAACTGTTTTCAGATAATAATACTTAACAGTAAAAGACACAAAAATTGGGGCTTCCCTGGTGGTGCAGTGGTTGAGAGTCCACCTGCCGATGCAGGGGACTCGGGTTCGTACCCCAGTCCGGGAAGATCCCACATGCCGCGGAGCGGCTGGGCCCGTGAGCCATGGCCGCTGAGCCTGCGTGTCCGGAGCCTGTGCTCCGCAACGGGAGAGGCCACAACGGTGAGGGGCCCGCGTACCGCAAAAAAAAAAAAAAAATTTTCTTCTTTGTATTATTATCATTAAAAAAAAAAACAGTAACAAATGTTACATGCAAAATTTTAAGAGCTTGTAAAAATGGTACCCAAGTATGACAGTCTGAGTTATCTTTAACACTGCAGTTTGAGGGAGTTTTCAAAACCCTAAGTATGAATTTCACTCAGTCAACAATTCAACAGATATTTGTTATGTTCTAAAGTGTAAGGTACTGACCTATCTTTAAGGTGTTTACAATCTTATTTCCCTGCTATGTGAAAGCACTTTCTCTTAAAACTACACCACGGGCCCTCATGCTTTGCTGGTGAGCATGTAAAATGGTGTAGCTGCTTGGAAAACAGTTTGCCAGTTCCTCAAAAAGGTAAACATAGAATTACCATATGACCCAGCAATCCCATTTCTAGGTATATGCTCAAGAGAAATGAAAACATCTGCCCATACAAAGACTTGCACACAAATATTCACAGCAGCATTATTCATCATAATCAACAACCTAAATGTTCATGAACAAGTGAACAGACAGACAAAATGTGGTCTATCCGCGAAAAGACAACCCTCAGAATGGAAGAAAATATTTGCAAATGAAGCAACTGACAAAGGATTAATTTCCAAAATTTACAAGCAGCTCATGCAGCTCAATATCAAAAAAACAAACAACCCAATCCAAAAATGGGCAGAAGACCTAAATAGACATTTCTCCAAAGAAGATATACAGATTGCCAACAAACACATGAAAGAATGCTCAACATCATTAATCATTAGAGAAATGCAAATCAAAACTACAATGAGATATCATCTCACACCGGTCAGAATGGCCATCATCAAAAAATCTACAAACAATAAATGCTGGAGAGGGTGTGGAGAAAAGGGAACCCTCTTGCACTGTAGGTGGGAAGGTAAATTGATACAGCTATGGAGAACAGTATGGCGGTTCCTTAAATAACTAAAAATAGAACTACCATATAACCCAGCAATCCCACTACTGGGCATATACCCTGAGAAAACATAATTCAAAGAGTCATGTACCAAAATGTTCATTGCAGCTCTATTTACAATAGCCAGGACATGGAAGCAACCTAAGTGTCCATCAACAGATGAATGGATAAAGAAGATGTGGCACATATATACAATGGAATATTACTCAGCCATAAAAAGAAACGAAATTCAGTTATTTGTAGTGAGGTGGATGGACCTAGTGTCTGTTATACAGAGTGAAGTAAGTCAGAAAGAGAAAAACCAATACCGTATGCTAACACATATACATGGAATCTCAAAAAAAAAAAAAAAGGTCATGAAGAACCTACGGGCAAGATGGGAATAAAGACACAGACCTACTAGAGAATGGACTTGAGGATATGGGGAGGGGGAAAGGTAAGCTGTGACAAAGTGAGAGAGTGGCATGGACATATATACACTACCAAACGTAAAATAGATAGCTAGTGGGAAGCAGCTGCATAGCACAGGGAGATCAGCTCGGTGCTTTGTGACCACCTAGAGGAGTGGGATAGGGAGGGTGGGAGGGAGGGAGACACAAGAGGGAAGAGATATGGGGATATATGTATATATATAACTGATTCACTCTGTTATAAAGCAGAAACTAGCACACCATTGTAAAGCAATTATACTCCAATAAAGATGTTAAAAACATAAATAAATAAAAAATAAACCTATGGGAATCAAAAAAAAAGTGGTCTATCTGTATAGTGGAATACTATTCAGCAATGAAATGAATGAACCACTGGTATATGCTACTTCATGGATGAACCTCAAAAACATGATGGTAAGTGAAAGAAGACAGATACAAGAGACTGCATATTATATACAATTCCATTTATATGACATGCCCAGAAAAGAGAAATTTACAGAGATAGAAAATAGATTAGTGACTACCTGGGGCTGGGGTGGGGGGTGAATTTTGACTCTTTTGTTTAAGTACGTTTTGTGTCATACTAATGGGAATTAGTATAAACGGGCCCAAGGGATCTTAATGGAGAGAGGATGTGAAATGTTCTAAAATTGGGTATGGTGACGGTGCACCACTCAGTAATGTTACTCAAAGTCATTGAATTGTACACTTGAAATGGGTAGATTTTATGATATGTAAAATATGTCTCAATAAACCTGTTAAAAATAATCTGCCTCTTGGGACATCATGTCCCATCATGAATGTGGAAAACTCTGATACACGTGGAATGACCAACGAGAACTTATCAACTAGTTTACCTTAGGGAATGGAGTTTAAGTTGGTTCTGCTTCTCTCCTAAGGGTAAATGATCAAGTTTAAGAGCATGGATAAAAACACGCTCTTTTCTTTAAGAAGGAAGAACAGTCATTCAGGTGGCTGTGGAGGAGTCTGTCTCCAGGACCTGTGCTTTATGCCACTTGGAAATGTGTGAAATGCCTAAAGCTGGGCATTTAAAGAATTAGAAAGATGTTGAAGAGGAGGTCTAGTGAAGTTCAGCAAATGGAAACAACTCAGCAGTTTAAAGTTGAGGAGCCATGAAAGAAAAGCTCAGCGCCAGGATGCAGGAGGTAGAAATCAATGGATCAGAGATAAAAGCACTGGACAACAGATGTGAGAACACCAAATCAGGAAGCAACACTTAAATAAGCTGGTAGGTCACTAAAGAGTTATGGCATGAGATCCTTTCAGCATAAACTAAAAACCAAGATGCCATGTTGGATTCATGGAAATGCCCAGTGGCTGTCAAAGTGCCCTGTAGGTGTAGCTGATGGAACAGAGTCTCACTTAATAGGGCACTGGTGCGTGCGACTGTGAAGAGTTAGGTCTTTTGAATTTTGACTATTTTGTTTAATTACATTTTCTTTTTTTGTTGTTTTTTAAATTAATTTTTATTGGAGTCTGGTTGCTTTACAATGTTGCATTAGCCTCCACTGCACAACAAAATGAATTAGCCATACACATACAGATATCCCCTCCCTTCTGGACTTCCCTCCCATTCAGGTTACCACAGTCCCAGACCTTCAACAGTGAGGACCACCACAGCTATGGCTTATGGAGCGCTGACCATGTCAGGCACTAGGTGAAGTGAATTTCTGACATTTCGCATTTAAACTTCAAGGCAAGCCTAATCGAAACATCTGGCTTAATTAAATTTATTTATTTATTTATTTATTGGCTGCACTGCACAGCTTGCAGGATGTTAGTTCCACGACCAGGGACTGAACCTGCGCCCTCAGCAGAGAAAGCGTGGAGTCCCAACCACTGGATGGTCAGGGAGTTCCCACAGCTGACTTTATTATTCTTTACAGATAATGAAGCTTGGAGGTGCTAAGCAACTCACCAGGGTCAAACTTCTAGGAGATAGGAAAGTCAGACTTCAGACCCTAGTTTCCTAGAGCCTGCATTCTTAACCTCTTTCTGTACTGCCTTGACAAATCAGCAATTTCCAATGATATTAACATTGAGCCATGGAGCTGATTTGGTTCATTAAATTTCTTTTCAAAACATTTAAAACCAGAACACTATTTTTCTCCATCTTTTCAAACTCCTCAATTGATTGTTTTACCTTAATATAATTTTAATATTTTCTAATGCTGTAATTTTTCCTTCTTATCCCAAAGTTTATATTAAAAAGTATGCTGGTTGGGGGCTTCCCTGGTGGCGCAGTGGGTGAGAGTCCGCCTGCCGATGCAGGGGACACAGGTTCGTGCCCCGGTCTGGGAAGATCCCACGTGCCGCAGAGGGGCTGGGCCCGTGAGCCATGGCCTCTGAGCCTGCGCGTCTGGAGCCTGTGCTCCGCAACGGGAGAGGCCACAACAGTGAAAGGCCTGCGTACCGTAAATAAAAGAAAAAAAAGTATGCTGGGTAATCTGTCAGAGTTGGTGAGCTGGAAATTAGAATTAAAGAAGAAAAAATATATACAAACACACATATGGAAAGATATATAATATACAGATAACTTACAGAGATTTTCTTGCTAAATAGTCACTTTCAATGTTTGGACTTCAGCAAGCACTAAGAAGTCGAGCTATACTCAATAATTATTCATCTTTGCTCCTCTTGCTTCCAATGCAAGATCAGTCCCCAGCTGCAACTCTTATTCTGTTTGTCAAGTACCCACAATATGCACAAGACTAAGGTAATTCATTTTTGCTTGAATTCACTCTTTAAAGTCAAAATATGTGCCCCAAATCATTATTATTTCTTGATAATCCCAGAGAACTTCCTTTTAAGGTAAACTGCTTATATTGCATACATCCACCCTCTCTTTCTCCACACATATGAAATTGAACAAATTTCTAGAATTCTTACATCCCAAATTATTAAATTTTAAATGTTTACAATTCAAACTGCATTACAAGTATATGTGGCATGTGATGTAATTCATTATTTGAAATATGAATCAACTGCCCAGAAGTATATCAGTATTAGTTTTAGATACTTTTTGAAATTCATTAAAAGTAACGAGGCCATTACTAAATGAGATCCGCCAAAGACTTTAAGAAATAAAAGTGTATCTAACAAAATGTGTGTCAAAAAAGTTAGGCTATGTTTGAAATATCTAGGCAACGTGAACATAAAATTAAGAATGAAAAAGATAAAGTAGGGAAAAACTAGGATCTCGAAAGGAAATATGCAGCTAGAACTACCAATTCTTGGTAAAAAAAAAAGGGGGGGCTGTTATTTTTAAATTGAATATGTATTTTGGTGGTGAGTAAATGTGCAGTCTCACTTCCAGCACAAAAATGAATAAATAAGTCACAGTTCTTGGGCAAGTAAATGTACCTAAAAATTCTACTGCTACTTATACCACCATGAGTAAACTTTAAAGTAAACATCAAAGATTCTTGTGATACAATAAAAAAAAAAAATTCTACTGCTACTGACAGATAATTTGATTTGAGAGTATAACTTCCCCTGAGATTGTCAAACTGAAAGTCAGCTGTAAGCATATTATATACCTTATATATATAAGGGGATGGGATCCCAGCCTCCACAGCTCACCAACAGATAGTTATTGAAAGTGATTATTTGCTGAGTCCTTTGAGAAATTCAATAAGAAAAAACGTGATTGGAGTTTGCAATCTATTTGGGGACAGTTAACGAATGTACACTGGACTGCTGTGTGAATTAATATATGTTAATAACTTAGAGCAGTATTTCGTACACACTAAACATTACATAAACATTAACTGTTAATATATAGTAATAGCAGTAGCAGTGAACTGCTTTCTCTGGGCTGACCACATACATACAAGGTGAGCGCTGGTAAGAAAGAGGACAGTATGGCCAGTGATCAGGAGAGGCTTTAAATGAAGGAAAGCTCGAGTTGACTTACAGAAGTATCTTAAGAGAGAGAAGAGAGGGCAGTGCTTGAGCAAAGTAATAGAGCGCTGAGGAGGAGGGAAGAATGAGGGAACCTGATTCAGTACTACGTTTGGCACACACGTTCCTTATTCTTCTGCATTATCGCCTCTGAATTACAATGCAGCTAGTGCGGCTGGCTACAGAGGCTGCGCAAGCTGACCAGGATTAGGAAATGAGGTTGAAATGGTCTATGTGTGTCCAGATCATTAAGAGTCTTAGATTCTTGGCAGAGGAGGCTGTTTTGTCATGGAGGGCCGTCACAGATTCTAGAGTATAGGAGGAGGGATAAAGATTCAAGGTCAAGCTCTAGAGTTAGGAGTCCTGGACTTGAATTTGAGCTGTTCTCTTATTAACTGTCTCTGCCTGGCTAGTTACTTAACTTCTCAGAATTTCAGTGTTCTTACTTGTAAAATGGAGATAATGATAGTATCGAATGGATTCTGTATGACAACAAAAGAGTAAGTGTTGAGCATACAGCCTGTCACGTAGCAAGCATTTCCATAATTGGCAGCTATTATTAATTAAGAGGCTAAGGTAATAGGTGATGAGGCCCATGTGGGTGAAGTTACAGATGCAGAGAATGGGGAGGAGCAAGCCATTCTAACACTCTCGAAGAAAATGTCCCTTGGGACACCCAGTCTTCAACAACTTTGAGCTTAGTGATGATTAATCTAAGATGAAATTCAAAACAGACAAGTTAGACTGGGTTTCCAAGCATAAAAATTTTGCGACTCAACATGATTTCAAATATGGAATTATCACACCAATAGACCACTGTGAAAATGTATCTACCTGTGTCTTTAAATTACTTTTGTTCTGTTACCAAAGCAGGAGTTTAAGAGCTCAGAAAAAAAGAGGGTCTAAAATCTTAGATTGAATCAGAAGTGACTTTAGTAGGCCTGGGAATTACCACTTTACGGGGGAAAAACCAAAGACTCAATAAACCAAAGACTGCCAAATGGGTACATATCCTAACTGCGGAGAGGATTCAGTTATAGGCCAAACTTTTTATAATATCTTGTTTGTGTGTTTAATGTGGCAATGGCCACCATCGTCCCTTGAAGTACTGTAATATACATACATGGCTCCCCTCAACACTGCTCTTGGAGTTACAGAAAGACGGATACCAAATCACATTCATTCTTGTATTGCCCACCATTATTGAACAAATAGTAGGTATTCCCATTTGTAGAACTGAAATGAATTTGTGAAACTGAATGTTCCAAATGAAGGGCTGGCTGTTCGGGGCCTTGAGCTTCAAGGTGGTTGCGTATCTTCTACATAATTATTTTCTTAACATCTAAAGAATTTTAATTTAACAAAATTAGTCTAATGCTATAGCAGATGTTTTCAATCAATCAGAATGATCTCCTTGACTGAGTATCTTGAGGACTGGGAGGGAATGTGAAGATTTAAAACTTAACAGCTGTTGGGTGGACTTGAACCATTCTGCTTTGTGTAGCTGGAAAAAAATAGTGCCTTTGGATGAGTTCTGATCCAGGAGTTTAGAGTCCTGGGTTCCATTCCTGCCAGTGTCACTTACCACTCCTGACACCTCAAACATCTATGAAATGGTGACCTGACTAGCCACAACACCTCTTCTTCAGGGAGGTAAAGTTTATAAAAGAATGGTTAAGGAAATACATGTCATTTGCTGGTTCATCTTTTCCTTGGGCTTGAATTATTAGTATAAAGTAAGGATTTTATTTCTGGGTAAGGAAACAAGAACATTTTGTGAGAGTTATACCTAGAGCAATTTTTCCTCAATCATCTTTTTTCAGTCAGTAAAGCGGAAAGAACATCAGCTGAAGTTGACAATGCTGAGGTAGCCAAGGAAAGCAGACACTTGAAGAGAATATGACCAAAGCCTTTGAAACCACAATTCAAAGCAGCTAATAAAAGCTATTCTTTTTCTGAAAGGTCGGCCTGAACTTCAATAAATGGGTGGAATATGCTTTTACAAACACAAGTCTTTATGTGGAACCAGGCTGTGTTCTTAAAAATGAGTAAATGCTGAATAATGAATGATGAGGATTGAATTTTTTAATATTTTCTTTTTTTTGGATTGAATCTTTACTATTAAAAAAGTCTGTCATCTTTTTATACTAGTAGCAATAAAGCATTTTAGATACCCAACAGCTTGGTACCATAAAAATTAAAATTGGGCTTATTTAGATATTTACCTTAGTCTCAATGTTATAGTGATACAGAAAATGACCAAACACTTAAAGATTCTTTTCTTTTTTGAAAGAAAAGTTTGGGAATAACAATCACATAAATAACCATACTTCTGTATTTTAAAAAGTACGTAAGATAAATAAATTTTGTTACAGGAAGCTAATCCTTGTGATCAAATATTTGCATTTTCAGCTTCTTAAACCAGAAGAGTTTATAGGTCAAACAATGTGCAAATCCTATTACGCACATGAATCTTTTGAGAGGATAGTCACAACCCAATATCTGATGTTTTATTTTATGTTCATTGTGTTCCCTCACCCCACTCCCACACCCTCCCTCAAAAAAAAAAAAAAAAAAAGCGTATAACAAGTCTGTGTTAAGTACCCAACAAAGGCAGGCAGTCTTTGAGGGGTAAAGATAAAGCGTATTTCATATTTTCCACTACTTTTCCTCTCTCGTGAGGGGAAACAGTGAAGGGGATGGGGGAAAAAAACCACCCTCACGCTCCGAATCGAATGACAAAATACGCATCTTTGTGAAGCTAGTGGCCAGATGACATCTACGGGACAGCTGCATCTTCACACCAGTCATTAAGATGTAAGACAATTAGAATAAATGTTAAGCGCTGCTTCTTGATGTGGCTTGGAGCTCTGAAGAGTCGCCCCAGACCTCCCTTGGGATTTATAAAACACCGGTCGTGCTCTCGGCTCAAATAATTCCCATCCCCACCGGACTGCAAGCTGCAGTGCGTTTCTGAAACGCTGCCGTGCCTTTTCTCTACTACAGAATCGGGGGCAAAAAAGAGACCGGGCGCCACAGGAAGAGTTCAAGCCACAAGTCTGTCCACGTTAAAGTTCCAGAAAACCGTTTCCACTCCCAACTCTTCCCTGGCAGAGAAGTTTGGGCAGCGCGCGTTCTACCGCCGCGGCTGGGATCCAGCGGAGGATACTTACTGGGCTGAGCCAATTTTGCTCTCTCTCTTCCCGAGCACTTTGGCAGGCTTTGTGTCGTCCACATCTTGCTGTAGTTCAGTCATCAGGGCCGCGTCTGGAGGGCACCTTCAGACAGTCTCCTCCTCCCGCTTCCTCGACTCCCACTGTCCGGGGCGCAGGCCCAGCGAAACCGCCGCGCCCTCCCCTGCGCCCTGGGCCGCTCGGCGCATCCGGGCCGGCCGCGCCGGGGGCCGCCAACCTGGACACGTTCGAGCCGGCGCGATTGGTCCGAGCTGGCGGGGCAGAGCCGGGAGGGAGGGAAGGGGAGGGTCGAAGCGAAGTGACAACCTCTTTCTCCAACCCAGGAGGCGGAGGAAGAGAAAAAGGAAACCTGTTGAACTAGTCTTGCGGGAGGAGGAAGCTAATTGGCCAAGCAGGTGAAACATATACCTAACCCGGCGCCGTATAAGTAGCCTCCTGGTAAACTGGGCTTTTTTTCTACCCCGACTGTAAATAGGGGGTTTGAAAAATGGGCGGCCAGCTGTAGATAGATGGAGGAAACGACAGGACTGAGTGAGGCGCTCTCTCGCACAGATGCGCTTTGTGGGCTGGCCTGTGCCCCAGCCTAAATTATTCAAGTAGGGTGTAGTCTCTTTGAGGACTGCCTGTCAGAGCTTAAACAATAGGTCGGTTCTGTGACTGAGGCAATAAGAGGTAGTTGCCTGTTTGACCTTTCCTAGTTGGTAGGGGCGGAGGGGGGCGTGGAGAAGCAGCCATCAAAACCTCACCAGCAACTTGCTTACTATTCGCCCAACCAATAAAATGAAGCCTCTTCTTCCCGCCTTGCTGGTAGTGTCACGTTTTGTGTTTGAAGCATCCACGTACTCACTTAAGGAACTTTGAGACCTGCCATGCTCTAGCCATTATTCTAAACACCCATTTAGTAGAGTGGGGAAGGAGAAGAAACTTTCCTCTGCCCTTCTAGGTTCTTCTGGCTGGTCTAAGGGTTAACTTGACGTGAGATAGATCAATAGGAGAAAATCAAATTTAATTACCTGCGTCCAGGGGGCTCCCTAAGAAAATGAGGCCCAGGGACAAGTTAGGCAATCGAGGCTTATGTGCCACCTGAGAGAAGAGAATGGGGCAGGGGTTTGGGACTTCATAGCGTTGACTGAAAAGAAAAAACCTGCACAACCTAAAAAGTTGAGAATTATGTTTTATTTGGCGGACTTGCTGAGTACTTAAGTCCAGAAGACAGCCTCTTGGATAGCTCTGAGGGATTGCCCTGAAGAGGTAAGAGCGGAGCCAGGATATATACGAGTTTTGGCAACAAAAACCGGGTAGTCAAAAGATTACTGTTAATTAAAGAAAAACCAGACATCTCAAGTTAATGAATTTTGCACTCTTCTATGTATGGGGAGATGCAAGAGTCTGGGCTTATTGAAATCATTCCTTTGATATGCACCTTAACTGTCTGGGGCCAGTGTCCTGCTTTTTTCCATCCTGAACCCCCTCAGGGTGCACAGTTGTGGATGGCTCCATTGTTTGAGGGAATGAAGGCAATTCACAGGAAGATGAAAATGAGCAAATGGGTGGCAAAAAATGTTTGCTGTGTCATACAGAAACAATGGAACACAGAGAGGAATTTCAACAAGCTGACTTTGCTAGGTTCCTCCCTGTCTACACACCTAGTTCATATTATACTGTAGTAATCTATGGTGACAGCTCCCTTCCTGGAACGGTTCTTCTATCTAAATTTTTTTAGGCAGTTAGGAGAAAGTTCAAAGATTCTTCCCCAATCTTTTGGGCCTTGCTAGTTTTTAGCTTGAAATAATCTTCATGCCAAAGGGATGCATTTTGGGTTGGCAAACTTTGCTCCCCTGCAATAGCAAATAACGTATGTGTTGGTAGATTTGTAATTTGCTACAGAGTAGTTGAGAATAAGAATAACTAATATAAAACCTTATTGTTGGAGGCCTAACTTTATGGCTGGGAAAAAATTACTAACATTATGCTCTGGGGCTGCCTTCGGATTTTCTTCTAAAATTAATTTCAGATTTAAGAATAATTACAAAGAATATGCAACCATAGTGTTTATGTTGTGGAGGAAGAATGTTGCCTGCCAATAAGCCATCAGCCACTGGAGCCAGCCACAACAGCGCACCCTGAGGGGGTTCAGGATGCAGAAAAGCAGGACACTGGCCCTAGTTAAGGTGCATATTAAAGGAATGATTTCAATGAGCCCATCTTCCCATACATAGAAAAGCACTAAATTTATTAATTTGAGGTGTCTGGTTTTCTTTAATTAACAGTAATCTTTTAGTGTTCCAACTACCCTTTTTTTTTTTGCTGTTTTTGTGTTTTGTTGTTTCGCAAAAACTCCTATATATCCTGGCTCCTCCCTTACCTCTTTAGAACTGTCCCTCAGAGTGATCTGAGAAGCTGTCTCCCGGCCCACCGAATACAATATAATTCTCAGCTTTTAGGTTGTGCATTTTTTTTCAGTCGACAATGTATGTGTGTGTGTGTGTGTGTGTGTGTGTAAAAGAAAACACCTACTCTTCTAACTAACCTCAAACATTTTGGGGTTTCAAGTCCTTTCCAAAGTTTTCTTATTCCTTCTACGTTTACTAGCTTATATATTAGTCTGAGAGAAGAAAAGCATCTTTTTGTAACCTGCTTGCTCCAAAATGGACTCTCATGACACTTGAAAAATGAGTAAAAGAAAAAAGTTCACAGAAATTCCATTTGAGTTGGCTTGGTCAGTTCACTCTCTCTCTCTCTCCCTCTTTTTTCCTACCTGAGTACCACTGACCCCCTGGCTTCAGGAGCCCGGCAGGGTAGGGTGGGGAAGGCTTTGGGTGACCTGGAGGCTTGGAAGCCATCTCTTTAGCGTCCATAGCTGTCACTTCTTAGGGACATTACTGAGGCCTTCAGCTTCCAGATCCCTTCTCTAGCTCACCATCATACTCAGGGTGGGAGTGGGCTTAGAATGTCCCAAACTCTGGGTAGTGACTCTCACCTTAAAACTCAGGTGCCCTTCAAGCTACCCCCACTGCAGAACTTGGACCAGAACTGACTTTTTTGCCCTGTAAGTAATTTTCTTATTTCTGTAAAATATACATAATATTTATCATTTTAACCATTGGTAAGTGTACAATTTAGTGACATTAAATACGTTCACAATGTATGTAACCATCACCACTATCTATACCCGAAACTTAAAAAATCACCCCAACAGAAACCGTGTCTATTCGACAATAACTCCTCCTTCCCACCTTCTCCCAGGCCTTGGTGGCCTCTATTCTATTTTCTGTCTCTATGAATTTGTCTATTCTAGCGCCCTCATGTGAATGGCATCAGACAATATTTTTCCTTCTGCATCTGGCTTATTTCACTAAGCATAATGTTTTCAAGATCCATCCAAGTTGTAGCATTTATTAGTACTTCATTCATTTTTTTTGGCTGAATAATATTTGTCTGTATATTCCACACTTTTTTATTCATTCATCTCTTGGGTTGTTTCTACCTTTTGGCTATTGTGAATAATTCTCTTATGAATAATGATGTACAAATATTTGTTTGAGTCCCTGCTTTCAGTTCTTCTGGGTATATACCTAGGAGTGGAATTCTGGGTCTTTTGGTATTGCTATGTTTAACCTTTTCAGAAGCCATGGTCAGTCCTCTTTTGATGTGTGAGTAAGGGCAAGTGTTCATAGCTTCCCCGCATGGGCTTACAGCTCAGTTAAGGAGCACTCAGTTGCCCTGAAACTTGTTCTTCAGTGTATGTGATGAGGACTTCCAGTAGTGTGGTTTTAAGTGAGAAAGGGAGAAAACAGTGGGGGTGGGCTAGGGAGGGATTGGAGGAGCAGCAGGTGGGGAAAATAGTCAATAGCCCTTTCCTAGTGGGGAGGAATTAGAAAGGAGCTAGTATCCAACGTTATTTTACTTAGTGGCATTTGCTTGAGTTTAAAAGACATTGTCAAACAGCTTCCTAATTTGTTTATTCTTTGGGCTATTCTACAGTAAAATGGAATGCAGTATTTCAAAGGCAGCAGCAGTAAAATGATAGGGAAACTTCATTGTCGTGTGATAAAACAGAGACATAAGATTACGTCTAAAATACATTTTGGGGGACTCTTCGATTTGGCACCAATAAAAAATCCTACCCTCTATTTTTCTTCCTCCAAGCCTCTGGGAACATAATTTCTTGTTTCTGACATCAAAGAAAAGTTCTAGCCAATACTTCTTCCAGTTATCGAAGCAGTTCTAGTAGAAAATGCCTAACCCATAACCTTTCAGGAGGTAGGGGCTTCTATTCAACAGCTTAGAATATTGTGAACAGAGAATGTTGCCTGACATTCCAGTAAACAGAGTATGTTGCCTGCCATCCCTGTTCTGTAAGGATCAAGCCATTAGCCACTGCAGGTACCCACTTATGGTGTGCCCTATGGGGAATTCAGGATGGAGAAAACCAGGAAGCTTTCTGTGCTTTGGATACTGGCCCTAGATACTAGATAGTTAAGATGTGTATCTAAGGAATAATTTCAGTGAACCCCGAATCTTGTATCTCCCCATACATAGAAAAACACTAAAATCATTAACTTGAGATCTCTGTTCTTTGTGATTAGCAGTAATCTTTTGATGTTCGACTACATGTTGTTTTGGGTTTTTTTTTCCCCAGCAAAAAAACTTGTATATATCCTGGCTCCTCTGTTATCTCTTTGGAGCAGTTCCTCATTGTTATCTGAGAGACTGTCTCCTGGACCATAGTCCTTAGTAAGATCCTCGAATAAAACTCAACTTGAAACTTTTAGGTTGTGTAGTTTTTCTTCAGTCAACAATATTGATCAGATTGCGGTCTCTTTTTAACATTGATCAGAAACACTGTGCATCTGTCCATAGTTTGGGGGCAGAGTTCAAATATGAGTTTGGAGATTTGAGTGACTATTTGGTTGCAATGTATGGTCAAGAAGTTACCTAATTGATAACACAAGGTGGGGTATGTGTTTACTAGCCAATATAAGTACATGTAAAGTGTCATTACATGCCTGTAATTTTATGCATATTGTCTGATGACATATGTTTTAGAAAATGTTGATGCTCTTACCAAGATGAAACCTGGAAGTGCTGTAATAAGTTAACTACGCATAATATTTAATATACATCATAAGTCACAGAATCCAGGAACACCCTTCAGACCATTCCTGTTTTCAATTTAAGGTTACTATGCAGAGGAGAAAATGGGGGAAAAGTGAGAGAGTTCAGAAGAGAGCTATACATGGAACTTCCCTGGTGACCCAGTGGTTAAGAATCCACCTGCCAGTGTAGTGGACACGGATTCGAGCCCTGGTCCGGGAAGATCCCGCATGCTGCAGAGCAACTAAGTCCGTGCGCCACAACTACTGAGCCTGCGCTCTAGAGCCTGCAAGCCACAACTACTGAAGCCCATGCGCCTAGAGCCCAAGCTCCGCAAAAGAGAAGCTACTGCAATGAGAAGCCCGCACACTGCAACGAAGAGTAGCCCCTGCTCGCTGTAACTAGAGAAAGCCCGCACGCAGCAACGAATACCCAACGATGAAGATGCAATACAACCAAAAATAAATAAATAAATAAATTTATTTTTTATTTTTTATTTTTTTTTGCGGTATGTGATCCTCTCACTGTTGTGGCCTCTCCCATTGCGGAGCACAGGCTCCGGACACGCAGGCTCAGCGGCCATGGCTCACGGGCCCAGCCGCTCCGCGGCATGTGGGATCTTCCTGGACCGGGGCACGAACCCGTGTCCCCTGCATCGGCAGGCGGACTCTCAACCACTGCGCCACCAGGGAAGCCCAAATAAATTTATTTTAAAAAAGAAAAAAGAAAAAAAGAAGAAGAGAGCTGTTCAGTGACACTGAAGAACTTAATTATAAGACATTTTTTAAAAGTTGTAGAAATGAAAGTTGAGAAGCATTATATGCAGGGGACCTTTATTGAGTGATTTCTGTCAAATATGAGGGAAAATTTCCAAATGAATACAGCCATTAAACATTGGAATGGGAAACTCTAGTAGGCTATGGAATCTCCTACTATAGAGGCCTTTGAAAATAAAATCTTAAAAAATCAAATAGAATGGTTTTAAACCAGTATTTCCCAAGCCAAGTTATACTGCAGATGGGGAAATTTGAAATACTCTATTTCTCTCTCTAGGGATGAAGCAAGAACTAAGTTTAGCACCTGTGTTGAGAGGAAGAGGCAAGATCGTAAGGGCTTACTGCTCTAGGGGCAGATGGTAGTTGGGAAAAACTAGTATAAATCTGATTCTGTGAGAAAGCAGAAGCAATAAAAAACTCTTCCAGGTCAATACTCTGTTTTTAAATTAAAATAAATGACACCATATAAACAATAAATTAAAATCTACACTGAAGTTTTAAAATATATGTCTATTTTCTGTATGGTAGATGTTACAGATCACAACAATGTGAAGTGGGGAGGCCTCTGAGACCAGCCAGGATAATGGTTTTCACACCGGGTTCTGGGGTGACCAGTGAGGGGATGAGCCAGCATTTGAGCTTAGGTTTTCTGACTGCAGTCCCCACCTCTAACCACTACTCCAATACACAGCCTGTCCTGCTTCAGTCAGAATTCTTCCACTTGTATCTCTCTCATTTATTTCTGTTCTGTATTAGTTTCAGTTTGAGGGAAGGGGTTGTCTGCCACACATCCAACAAAATTAAAAATTAAAATATCAAATCCCTGCCACCATTTTTCTGAGCCCAAGCTTCAGAGAGTTTAGTGACTTGGCCAAAATTACAGTGGTCCCAGGAGGATGAAGACCTAGCTTTTCTGACTCCCAGTGGGTGCTTATAAAGGGTAGTAGGAAAGTGAACAGTGAAAACAAAGCTTATTAATGGCAGAGACATGTGCTTAGAGGAGAGTGTGTGTGAGGGGGACAAAGCCCAAGGATCCTTAGACATATGTAGTATTTGTGGAGAAAGAAATGTTTGAATCTAGAACTACCTTTGGTGGCTGCATTTTGCAGTTATCTATTGCTGCAAAACTAACCATCTCAAATCTTGGTGGCTTAAAACAATGATGTATTATTTTCTCTTATGGTACGGTGGATTGATGGGGCTCAGCTGGATAGTTCTCATTTGGGGGCTCTCATGCAGATGCAGTCAGGGGGCCCCCAAGGTTGGAGTCATTTGAATGCTCTTCTGAGCTGGATGTGCACCCTCATATCTGATGCTTCAGCTGAGATGGCTGGAACAGCTGGGGACTAGCTGAGCATTTTAGTCTCTCTGCATGGCCCCCCACATGGCTAGCTTGGGCTTCCTTACAGCATGGCAGTCCCAGTATAGTTGGACTTTTTAACTTGGTGATTGGCTTCCTCCAGAGCATATGTTCCATGATATCAAGATGGACTCTGAAAGGCTTCCTATGAGATAGCCTAGGACATCAGGCGTCTTCACCTCTGCTGCATTCTGTTGGTCACAGGTGAGCCACAGTGCCAGCTCAGGTTCAAGGCAAAAGAACTACCCAAGGTGTGAATACCAGGAGTGCAGCTCACCTTGGGCCATTTTTGGAGACCAGCTACCACAGTGCAGATAAGAGATTAGGTCCTCTGACTCCAGACACTTCGTCACTGGGCATGTGAGTAAGTGGGCATTTCTAATAGCACTGTTCTAAATGCGTGAGATATAGAAATGGACAAAACAAGCAACAACGCATACTGCGGTGGCTCTTACAGTCTACATTTTTATCAAAAATAAAAAAGTAACACATAAATAACACAGTTTCAACAGATAAGAGATATAAAGAAAATAAAATAGAACATCAGGGAGAGTGAGGGAGGTCTGTTTTACATAGGATGATCAGGGAAACCTATTTGACAGGTGACATCTCAGCCGAAACTTGAAGGAGGGGAAGGAGGAAGCCATGTGAAGTCTGGGAGGAAAGCTTGCCAGCCAGAGTGAAGGGCATGGGGAAAGACCTCCAGGCATGGCTGAGCTTGGCATATGCTAGGGAACAGCGAGAAGGCCACTGTTCTACACCGTGCCTGGCATATAAGGAGGGAAGAGAAGGTTGCAGGAAATGGTCTCAGAGAAACACTATCTCCTCTGCCCATTGATTTATTATCTGTCCTCTCCTACAAGAATGGAATCTTCTCAAAAATAAAGGACTTGTCTGTTGTGTTAGCCACTGTATCCACAGCGCCTGGTTCATGTTAGATGCTCAATAAATATGTGTTGAATGAATGAATGAATCGTTGGGTGATTGTTTCCAACCAGTGGTTCTCAACCATACTCATCTGGAACTCTAGCTGACCTGAGATGTTGATTTGAATAATTTTGGTCTTTTTTTTTTTTTTTTCAATTATCAGGGGGGAAAAAAGAGTGCATGAAAAAGAAATATAACTTAAATCTCTCCTGAGCCCTCCCTCCCAGTTTAGAAAGGAAAACCTTTGGCCTGTGCTCCTTCTCACTTGTCTGCTAGTTGAGTGCAAGTGCTTCAAACAGGTCAGAGAGGTCCCATGACTCCCAGATGGTCTAGCTCCAGAGCAAGTCCAAGAATTACTGTTTATAACCCACAGGCAACACTTTAAAGTTATGGAATCGCTCATATTTTCTTAGAGAAACATCCATACAGCTACTTCCTTTCCCTGTTTTGGGAACTAATGGCCATGCTGTCAATATGAGGACTGGCCTTTCTCTTTCCTTGCACCCTCGTTTGGCATATTCTGTTTTCCTCCCTATGAAATGTTTTGACAAGGCAGTCCATGCAGGGCAATCAGCACATTGTTTTGAAGCAGGTAGTATTTAATTATTGTTAAAGTAGTTTCTGCAAGTTACATTTTTCTTTATGTCACCAATATTGCATACTTTTAACTGCTTTTCATTCTTTTTTCACATACTTTCATATTTTCTGACAATTCCTACTAGCATTTTGTTATCTTCCAATCTGTTCTCTATGTAGCACCATTCATTTAAAAAATTTATCCAACAAATAACCTGGCAAAGAAGGAACATGGGAGAAGGAACCAACAAGTACTTCAGGCAAATAAGAAAGTTTTTCTATTTCTCTCAAATAGCTACATATTCACTTTGCTTTTATTTTGTGGCTGAACCTTATAAACAGACCCTACATTTGAGGCAAATTGTGCAGTCTGTCCTCCCTCCCTCCCTCCCTTCCTTCCTTCCTTTCCTCCAATCAGCACTTTTTTGATGCCTTTTATGTGCCAGGCTATATTCTGGGTTGTGGAGATATAAAAATAAATAAGCACCTGCTTGCTATAAGTGAGTTTGCAGTCCAATGGGAGAGTTCAATATATAGATATTTACAAAACATTCATACACAGAACCTTAGTCAAAAACTGCTACCTTCATATGTCACAACCAGACACTTGGACCAAGTAACATCATGCTGTAAAATGGTGGGAGGGGCGGGAGACGGCCCTTTGATTTTTCAGGTTCTACTGTTTTGGGTCACACACGAGCCACCCCCTCCCCCTTTTCAATAAGTTGTGCAGACATCTGCACAACTTATTGAAAAGGCCCTAGACTGGAAGTCAGGAGGACTGGGCTCTAGTCCAAGCACTTTGCTTGGTGCCAGAATATGAATCTATTCATGAAACACAGCATTGAAGTAACAGAAAGCTGGCCTCAAGGGAAGGACCCTAAACCTCATGGTTATAGCTACATCACTTTCTGCCTTACATAGACTAACTGTAAGAACTAGGGGGAAAACAAAACAAAACATCTTTTACACAGACATGTTGCATTTACCAATTGCAAAATGACAATTTTAAATAAATTCCATGAGGAGAGAGTAATTATGGAAATCTATTCCTTTGGGAACCTACGGCCTTGACCTCCTTCCTGTAGGGCTCTGTGCTTCTTTGCATTCGTTTCTACTTTTAAAAGCATACCAGATGAAAAAAGAATGTTTCCCTGTGTGTTAGGATCACAGGCTAATTAAAATCAGAATTTAATTTTTATTTTTAGTAGTAGTCAGCAAAATGAAAAGTTCATCCTTTCTCCATATCAAAAAATATATAAGTTCTTTAATAAGACACATAATAGAGGGAGATTCAGATGTTGGAAATGCTTGGTGCTATAGAGTCCCAATCCCCCAGATTTCAAAAAACTATTGTATAAATTTGTAGTAGACACTGCAAAGAAACAGGAGATGACAGCTGGTGGGAATGGTCTTGGTTCCTAGATTCTCAGTTGTCCACCACTCCATCCCCTGCACCAGGTGGTCCTAAAGTATTTGCTTTTCTGCTACTGGTGTCCAAGGGCTTTCCTGTGGTATCCTGTCAGTAAACAAATCCCCTTGTTTGAGCTAGCTGAGTGAGTTCATCTGGCAATTAAAGAGCCCTGGGAGGAGTGGAGGAGGAGTCCGGTTTCAGACTGATCTTGGAGTCCTAATATGTATCATACTACCTCAGAAGAATGACTTAACCTCCTCTAAGCCTCAATTTCCTCATCTGTGGGAAAAGAATGGGAATAGCAGTAGTATCTATCTTATAGGACCACTGGGGAGTCTAAAGAACAAATATATATAAAGGAATTAGTACACTATGCAGGTACATAGTAAGCACTCAAGTCATATAAACTACTAATTATCATTATTACATTATTACTGACCAGGATAATATTTTAACAAATTGAGGGTACTGCCCTCCCTTAGTTCATCAGCTCTCAGTATGTAAAGACAGTGTGTGGAGTATTATTACATGCTAGACAGATTTACAAAAGCTAGAGATGTAACTTCTCTTCCTCTGAGTCCTCAGCCCTCTTCAGGTTGATTTCCTTATGTCAGAAGCTGAGGCTACATCCTTATATCAGTGGCATTGATATGTTTAACTTGCTGGAACTCAGCTACAGTCTCTCATGTGTCCTTGGGTTTTTTTTTCTCTCTCAGATGTCTTTGCCACTGTAAAAGCTTTAGCTTAACCATTAAAGGAGACATTGGTATTGAGAGTTAATCAATATGAACTCTTATGGACTGGAGGCTTGTGATAGTTAAGGTGACTGACTGTTATGTCCTGGTTTGCTTGGGTCAGTCCTGATTTAGTCCTGCAGTTCTGGCGTAATTTTGATAGTGCCCCTTTCACTCTCAAAAGGTGTCTCTGTTTGGATAATTTATTGATAGCCAATGCATAGTACTGGCCAAAGTGAAATATCATGTTAGTTCAGTTGTTGGGCTAGGCATCTAATGAACCGGACTCTTGGATCTGATTGTCTTGCTGCTCAGTAGGGTACCCTCTGTCACTCATTGTACTTCCAAATTTATTAAATGACCTGAAAGTTACAGAACGCTGGGGTGAAAATCAATGTACGCAAGAATGTCAAATTACCACAGTTACTTGAAAAATAACTCAAAGCTCATGCTCCATTGGTGTCAAATCAGGGGCATGCGCAGAGTTGATAGCTTCATGACCCAACCAAGAGTTCAGATCTAAGTGACTCCCTGTTATTACTTATCTTGGCTTCACTAACCACAAGGCAGAATTTTTGCTTAGACCTAACTGAGTCAACACTTATGTTGATACTGAGGTTGTAAATAATCTGATTGAATTCTCCAGATGCTTTCTTTAATCAGTTTGCTCTAGAAGAAAGAAATGGGTCATATGACTCTTCTACAGTAAGAATGTGAAGGCTGCTGCTTCTCTTAAGCTGCAGGCTATGGTTTTCAGTTTACCACCTAATGAGCTAATTTCTTAGATCCTTGGGTACCTAATGGTTAGTAAACCGCCAATGTAAACTTTGTAAAGAAAAACTCTAGCACATACCAGAAAACAAAAAAAAGCAGGTTTAGGATTCCTTTACTTTTTCATTTATCATTTTCTATTTTTGTTACCTGCTTTATTTAAAATGTGGATAGTGGTTACCTTGCGGGTATGGACTAAGAAGGGGGTAGACGACTTTCAAGGGTGCTAGAAATGTTCTATATGTTGATCTGGGTAGTGGTTATGTGGGCGTATGCATATGTAAAAGTTCTTGAGTGTACGCATTTTAATGTATTTAAGTTAAACCTCAATTAAAAGAAGTAAAAAGAAAAGCCTCAAATCTTTTTAGCCAGAGCTGGTTAAAATAAATGTATTCTGGTTAATGAAATAACAGAAAGAAGAAACGAAACACCTACTTACCTAAAGTTTTTATCTCTTTTTTTTCTCTTGTATATCAATATGATCTTTGTCTCTTTACTTTTTTCTATGGATATATATCTTATTATCTCTGTCTTTGATAATTAAACTGCAAATTATGGCAAAAGAGTTTTTGGATAAGACTTTTTCTTCCTACTTCCATTCACATGTTTATTTCAGTATGTGACATTACAAAGTTTTAAACTCTTTTAACTATGCACTTTTTGCATAACCCATGAAATAGCTACCAAAAGCTTCTTGAGCAATATCAGTCACAGCTTATGAAGAGTATGTAGCTTCACCTCCTGATTTCCAGTTTATCATGTGACTGTTTAATAAGTTAGTTGAGTTATATAATCAAAAGGATCAAGAGAAGCAAATGGCATTTACTATAAAATAAATGCTCTGCAAATTAGCACAGATATTTTAGAAAATATTTGATACCCTCAAATATCGTCTTTTGTTTTGCTATCTACCCCGAAATGGTACTCTACTAATGTGTAGCCAGCACACAATGATCTAAGATTTAGGTCAGTTCAAGAACTGAGATTATATTCAGTTAAAGAAAAAGTAAAGGGGAAGGAGAAGCTGCAATTAATCGAGTGCCTCCTATGTGCCATACACTGTGCCTAGCATAGACTAGTTAATCTTTACAACCCCATGAGGATTTTCTTATTGCATCAATGAAGAAACTAAGATTCAGAAAAAGTAAACAACTCTACAAAGATCGCACAGCTAATAATTCAGTTGTGTTGATTTCTGAAGCTTGCTCTTTTTGTGCTATCTCTGGTGATGCCACAAGAGGCGAATTCTGAAATGATTAAAAGATTCAAAGGGCCTTTGAGATAATCTCATCAGTCCCACTTGTTTGGAGGTAAGAAACTGGGTCTAGGGAGGTTATATTGTGTCCATCTGTGCAACACACAGCTCAATTGCCATTTCCTCCTGGAAGCTCCTTTTACTTCTCACCTCCCCACCTCATCCTGCCCCATTAACCTACCATAGTCAGAATTAAAATCCTTTGTATATATTTTGTGGTATGCAAGGGTGAGTGGCTTCTGGAGCCTGGATTTAAATCCCTGATCTACTATTTATGAGCTGTGTGACCTTGAGTAAGTTACTCAACCTCTCTGAGCTTCAGTTTCCTCATAGTGAAAAAGAAGAGAATAATAGTGCCTGTCTCATAGAGTGGCTGTGATAATTAAATGAATTAGAACATGGATAGCCCTTCCCCCCATCAACCCATGTGGGACATTTTGCAGTGAGCAAGCAATTTTATTATAAGACATTGAAATTTTGTTGTTATTCATTGCCACAGTACAACCTAGCTCACATGCTTCAGGATACCTCTGGTCAGTCTCTATATACAAGATCTTTCTTCAAGACCATGCATACAGGGCTTCCCTGGTGGCGCAGTGGTTGAGAGTCCACCTGCCGATGCAGGGGACACGGGTTCGTGCCCCGGTCCGGGAGGATCCCACATGCCGCGGAGCGGCTGGGCCCGTGAGCCATGGCCGCTGAGCCTGCGTGTCCGGAGCCTGTGCTCTGCAATGGGAGAGGCCACAACGGTGAGAGGCCCGCGTACCGCAAAAAAAAAAAAAAAAAAAAAAAAAAAAAGACCATGCATACATTCACTAACAGTGGAAAAAAACAGGTAGATTGATATTTATGATATGCTTCATCTGCTTGATTTACAAGTGGAACAATTTATTGACATGTGATTAAAAGATTAATTGCATCAGATCATACTTTCCCTTTCTCTTTCCCTTTAGAAGACTACTAGTGATAGACATTATAGAAATTTAAGGGCCCTGGAGATACAGAATGAGTCTCTATCAGAAAAACAAACTAACAAACAAAAAAGCCATGGATAGCCCTTTAGAATGGGGTGTGGCATGTAATAAGTGTCTCATGAATGTTAGCGATTAGTTTTTGTTATTATGCTGCATAATACTTCTATCTTGATTTATTGTTACATGTGTACAGGCTCGTCTTTCCAGTGGGATTGAGATGGTGTCTGGCACATCTTGTTAATTCTCCCCTCAGGGCCAAGATCAGTGTTTAACAATTCTAGACATGGAACAAAGGCCCCTTGGATTGATTTCACTTACCTAGCTAATGACTTTGCAAATTTTCCACGTTTTCCAAATTTCACCAGTTAACGACTCCATCAAGTGCAGAATCCAAGCCTCCCAAACATTATTCTGCTACACTTGACAATCCTGATTATTGATTTCCCAGCTGGCATTTATCCCCAAGATTCCTCATTGCTTTTGGAAATCTAAAAGTACAGGGGTAGTTGCATATGCCCATGATTCAATTCAGGAATTAGTTATTTCTTTGTTGTTCCTTTAGGGGATTAACATCAAGCATGGACTGCCTTTCTAACCTTGCTATTATGTGGTTGATGCAAACTGGGCTAATGTAACAAGCAAGTAAATCCTAACGTGCTTTCTACCGGCAGCTTCCCATTTCCATTGCACTGTTTCTTCACCTCCCCCTTCGAGCTGCCAGGAGGAAAAGTAAGGCCTTTATCTCTTTTTGCTTCCCTTCACATTCCTCTCTCTGTCAAATATTCCCACCACAGAGAAGTCCAAGGCTTCCTTTCCTTGAGTTGTATCGAGACTGTGGAATCCTGAAATTTCCCGATTTCAGGGAAGGTCGCTATTGTTTTTTGATTTCCAGTTAGAAAATTTTACCTCGGCATTTCAGTAGCATGAGACTATTGTTTTCCAAAGTATGATATGTGGAATGTCGTGACAAGCTTTCTAAAAATGTGGACTGCCACAATCAGACATTAGCATTCCATTCTCTTCTGGCAGAGTAGTGGATGTTTTTTTTTTAATGACAAATTCAGCGCTATTGTTTTAAGATTCAAATATTGTCCAGTGTCTCTGAGTTTTGGAAAAATAATGCTGTTATTCCACTGTGAATTTCATAACTTGTTCCCTTCCAGATAGCCGCTTCCTTATTAGCAGAACCTGGGGGATGAATATATTTAGAAAGCCTCCCTGACCTTTGCGAAGGTTTGGAGACTTTTGAGTCATTCAATGTGAATCTTTTAGTGTGTCAAACTCGATATCAGGAAATATGAAGCTGCTTTTAAATAAGATAAAACTCATCATGCAAATGTTTTGATGTATAAAATTACAAGAGAAATGT
The DNA here is from genome assembly GCF_964341445.2 of Mesoplodon mirus. NCBI lineage: Eukaryota > Metazoa > Chordata > Mammalia > Artiodactyla > Ziphiidae > Mesoplodon > Mesoplodon mirus. The sequence continues at coordinate 79,612,248 of NC_138980.1, forward strand.
AACTTTATTGAATGTTAATTTTACATTAAGATGAGTTTACTTCTAGAAGAGAGAATAGGCAAAACATTCTCTGATGTAAATTGTACCAAGGTTTTCTTAGGTCAGTCTCCCAAGGCAATAGAAATAAAAACAAAAATAAACAGATGGGACCTAATCAGACTTACAAGTTTTTGCACTGCAAAGGAAACCATAGAAAAAAAAAAAATGAAAAGACAACTTACGGAATGGGAGGAAATATTTGCAAATGATGCAAGTGACAAGAGCTTAATCTCCAAAATATACAACAGCTCATACAACTTAACAACAACAAAAACAACCCCATCAAAAAATGGGCAGAAGGGCTTCCCTGGTGGCGCAGTGGTTGAGAGTCCGCCTGCTGATGCAGGGGACACGGGTTTGTGCCCCAGTCCGGGAGGATCCCACATGCCGTGGAGCGGCTGGGCCCGTGAGCCATGGCCGCTGAACCTGCGCGTCTGGAGTCTGTGCTCCGCAACGGGAGAGGCCACAACAGTGAGAGGCCCGTGTACTGCAAAAAAAAAAAAAAAAAAAAAAAAAAATGGGCAGAAGACCTTAATAGACATTTCTCCAAAGAAGGCATACAGATGGTCAGTAGGCACATGAAGAGATGCTCAACATCACTAATCATTAGAGAAATGCAAATCAGAACTACAGTGAGGTACCACCTCACACCAGACAGAATGGCCATCATCAAAAAGTCTACAAACGGGCTTCCCTGGTGGCGCAGTGGTTGAGAGTCCACCTGCCGATGCAGGGGACGTAGGTTTGTGCCCCGGTCCGGGAGGATCCCACATGCCGCGGAGCGGCTGGGCCCATGAGCCATGGCCGCTGAGCCTGTGCGTCCGGAGCCTGTGCTCCGCAATGGGAGAGGCCACAGCAGTGCGAGGCCCGTGTACCGCAAAAAAAAAAAAAAAAAAAAAAAAAGTCTACAAACAATAAATGCTGGAGAGGGTGTGGAGAAAGGGAACCCTCTTGCACTGCTGATGGGAATGTAAATTGGTGCAGCCACTGTGGAAAAGAGTATGAAGGTTCCTCAGAAAACTAAAAATAGAATTACCATATGCTCCAGCAATCCCACTCCTGGTCATATACCCGGACAAAACTGTAATTCAAAAAGATACATGTACCCCCTCTGTTCATAGCAGCACTATTTACAATAGCCAAAACATGGAAACAACCTAAATATCCATTGAAAGATGAATGGATAAAGTAGATTTGGTACATGTATACAATGGAATACTACTCAGCCATAAAAAAGAATGAAATAATGCCATTTGCAGCAACATGGATGCAACTAGAGATGATCATACTAACTGAAGTAAGTCAGAAAGAGAAAGACAAACACCATATGATATTACTTATATATAGCATTTAAAATATGGCACAAATGAACCTATCTATAAAATAGAAACAGAATCACAGACATAGAGATCAGACTTCTGGTTGCCAGGGGGGCATGGGGGGAGGGAGAGGGATGGACTGGGAGTCTGGGGTTGGTAGATGAAAACTATTACATTTAGAATGGATAAACAACAAGGTCCTACTATATAGCACAGGGAACTATATCCAATCTCCTGGGATAAACCATAATGGAAAAGAATATAAAAAAATGAATGTATGCATGTGTATTGCTGAGTCACTTTGCTGTACAGCACAGATTGGCACAATATTGTAAATCAACTCTACTTCAATTAAAAAAAAAAGATGAGTTTACTTTAGTCCGTATTGCATGTCTTTTCCTGCTGTCTCCCCACCTAGTGTCTAAACTGTGTGAAGACTGGTTCCCTGTCTCTTGTTGAGCCCTCTAGGCATTCCTAGTACCTATGATTAGTGCTCAGTAACTAGTTCTTGAACAATAAATGATGACAATTAGAAAAACACTACATATTACGGGGAACATCCGACGTAGAAATGCATTGTGCTCTAAGTGGCATTTTGCATTTCATTATTTGGGATGCAGAATATATTTTCTCATATTAAACAGTAATTTGAAAGAACTTAGGTCCCTAGATTCACTCTTAAAGTTGAGCTTATCCCATATTGTAAATTCTACTGTTTTAGCTATGCTAGGAGCAAACTTTTTTGGGGTTAGCTCAGGAATCAAGTCATCATTTTAAAACTTGTTTATATGATGATGGAACTTCTTATCCTACAGTGAACTCTGCACTGAATTCAAGAATAGGTTTCCCTCTCTGTAGTTTCCTTCCTGGGTGAATATTAGTCAAAGGTGTCTGGAGAGATGAGGAACTGGCTGTTAAGGGGTAAACATTGTCTTCTCCAGGGCTTTGGGGGAGACGCTACCCTAACTCCTGGCTCTACAGAGGTACTCTTTTTCCATTAAATTCCCCACTCAATTATGAGGACTTCTATTTCTATACGTGACCTTCTCCTTTTAGCCACACATCCTGTATAATTACTTCAGCCGCCTGAAGAAAATAGTAAAAAAACTCTGGAACTAATTTCGAAGCCACTACAGATCTACAGGCCTTTATCCAAAACCCATGAAGACAGGTGTACTTTGTAATTCAGAGAGATTTTTGAATTTTAGGAAGGCAATATGACACATAAGCTGCATGTTATATAATATCCCCAGCTTGTAATTCAACACAATAATATTTCTTCAGCTAAATGTGTGAACATTCCCACTAAGTGAGATAAATAGATATTGCTTATAGACTTACATCACTTCAATTCAGATTCTGCAGCAAAGTCATAAATTTTTTTTGGTTTTCAGAGCTCTTTCTAGCTCAGAACTGTTGGTAGGGGATTGTGGAGCTGTAATACCAGAGAAATTATGTCTCAAAAAAGAGGTTGTCCCCATCCCAGAATCCTGGACTGGGTTCTCAAGAAGCAGGGCTCCTACTCCGGGAAGATTAGGAGAATTATCTACTTTGAGAAGGCTGGCATAGCCCCTGGGATGGTATTTACCAATGCCTCCTAGCTCAGCCAACCCTTGGACTCATTAGCCATAGTTTGTTGCTAGTAGGCCCGTTGCTTATGAAGCCAGGCTTTCTGAGTTGGCTGAAAGAACTGTCACACTTAGAGAGAAGACTTCTTTCCACTTGGGGAAGGGCGACAGGAAGGCACAGGGATGGCCCTGGCCCCCAGTGGGGATGGTGGCAGAAACCCCACAGATACAGGTAAAGGGGGGAAGAATGCTACTGAAGGTGCTGAGGGAGGGCCAATACTGGGGCAGGGTGGGGCCTGAAACCTGACTACCCTGGGATCCCCACCTAGCTCTGGTTGTCCCTATGGCTGGTTCAGCAGTCACAAAATAGTGACCCTCAGCTAAATATGACCAACCAGTGTGTTTTGTCAGAATTCTGAAAGCCTAACAGCGAACTGGGAACTTTCCAATTCGCTGTTGGCCCAATGGTCCTTATTATCTTACTTCCACGATCTACACTTTTGTGCCATTTGCTGGGGTTAGCGTGTCTGACCTCGGCAAATGACAGTGGGGTCATATGGGTTACCTCAGTATTTAGTTTTCTGAGCTTAACCAGCAGCAGAGATATCTGGACTATTTCGAGTAGATATGGTCTACCCAAGACATGCCCTTAGAAAACTGTATAGTAAAGTATCATCGCTCTATTTGATAGTAAACTTTCCTGTTTAAGTACCAGTAAAGAAGATCTGAATCTGGAAGTTTCCATAAAACATTCCCTCTCATTCTAGAAACTGAATAGCAGGCTCTTTCCTGCTGTTTTTGACTTTTCAGTCCCTGACATTGTATTTTTTTTTCTTCTCTTTTAAACTTCTGGCATTCTAGCATTGATTAATACATGGTTTGCTAGTAGATTTTTGGGGGATTAGTCTTAGCAATAAAAAAAAAGCTTTAAAAAGAAAAAGAAATGAAATGAACCGAGCTTTTGTTGATGCCAGTGTATTTTCCATGAAGGCATGTTTGTGAGTTCTCTGTTGCCTGGAGCCTTGCTGAGAGGTTCAGTGAGTCTAACCTGGAATTTCCCCAGAACTTCTCTCCTCTGCATCCTGTCAAGCTAGGCAAACTCTAAGGGGCCTTTTAGCTACAACAGGTCATTTTTCCAAAACATCATGTGATCCAACTCTAAGATCATAGTTGTTAAATTCAGATCAAGATAAAGTAATCATATCTTGAAATGTGCTGATTAGGTAAGTAATTAGAAATGAACTTCAATAATTAAAATTAATAGGCAAGAATAGATTGTACTTAACCACCTTTGTTTATTACGGAATTTAATTCTGAGACTAAATATTAACCATTAAAAAAAATCCTTCTCTTCAATATATACCAGCCTGTGTTTCTTTCCTAATTACAAAATACTGTTATTCCATTTTTCCAAAGGAAAACTATTTTCTAACCATGAAAGATATATAACTCTATTATGAGAACTGTAACCAACAGCAAAAGGATGATTCTAAATAGCTCACTTTAGGAAAATGGACTTGAGGCTCCTTCATTAATGTACTTTGGAGACCCACAGTTATAACTCTAATGGCTTTATCCCAACAGTATCCCAAATATTCTTTATGCTAGCCTTAAGCTGTTTCATAGCTAAGGGTTATTAATCTGGCTGGCTCATTCTTGGTAAGAATAAAAACATATTTGGGGCTCTTCAAATGTAGAAAAAAAAACATGGGTTTTACTTCATAGAATCCGTTTCTTGAGATTAGGAAAAACTTCACAGGTCTTGTCTTGATGTATGTTTGAGTCCCCTCTGTACTTCTGACCTAATCACCCCACCAGACTCTAAGTGGGATGAGAGCAGGAACCATGGCTATTTCATTCACCTGTGTGTAGCTTATGTTGAGCTTTCAGAGTAATTATTTGATAAAAGGAATGCAGAATGTTGTATGAAACTATCAAAGACTTGAAAACCTCTGGGAACAAGGAACTCATTACTGTTCAAAGCAGCCCAGTTCATGCCTGGGCAAATCTGGTTGCTCAGAGTTATCTTTTGTAATGACTGGACTGTCATCTCTTCCCACACATTTGTTCCATTTTAGCCCTTCAGGCTGCACAAACTTGCTCTACCACGTGCCAAACCTTTAAATATCTGAATTGACCCTCATGCCCCACTCTCTCCAACTGGCCTCTGAACTTTGCTTCTGCAGGCTAATATCCCTAGTTCTTTCACAAGCCGCATAGATCTGAGTGTCCCCATGTGTTCTCAGATAATCCCCTCTGGGTATGCTCTAGATTATCGCCTTTAAGTAGGCAGGATGGTCAGAGAAGGCCTGACCTGCATAGGATGGTTACCTTCTGCATTCTAGAGTCTACTGATGATTTTTGATATCAAATTAACTTTTTAATTTTTTGGAGGAATCAATTTTTTCAGCTTTTCAGAGAGAACTTCTAATTCAGTCTTAGCAAACCCTATCTAAAAGGCAAGCAAATTAAATGGGAGATAATTATTATCTTGGAGGCAGGTTTAGCCTGCTAAGTGGTTCATCTGTTGTGTCTTGTTTCCAAGGTGACTTATTTGGATTCAAGATAATTTGGCTCTTTGTGAAGATTAGACGTAGAGAGTTAGATGGAGCATCTCTCCCTGGGTGATCTCTGCCAGGAATGTTTCCTCCATGGCAGCCAAGCCAATCATTGGGACTGCCAAGTCTGATTCTGGGAAACTAAGGTCTCCCCATGTGGTTGCCTGATAGTTAAGGCAGAACTGTGAAGATTTTGAAAGGCTGCTGCTAAAAAAGAATTTACTATATATTTTTCTCATAGGGCTAAAGGTACAATTTAGCAAAAAGAATTTATTGATTTTCATGAACTTTAGTACTGACTGAAGATAATTTTTAAATCAAACTATTAACGTGGAAGATGCAGATACACGTATATCAAATATGTAGGCATTTTTATTAGAAATAATCAATTGGTGAGATAATATGTTTACATTTGGGTAGAGAAAATTGTAAAAGAAAACAAAATTTTTTGAAGTCATTTGAATCCTCTGAAATTATAGTCCGTTTATAATTTTTGGGGAGGTAGGGATGATGGAAAGTGTGAGAAGAAAGAGGAGGAAGCTAATGGGCGAAGGCAGGGAAGGGGAAAGGAGAGGAGGGTGTAAAAGGGAAAGAGGACAGAGAAGGCAGAATGTTTAAGAATTTCCAAGTGGCCACAGAATTGTTACCTGTTTCCTTGTGTGCACTTTGAGTCTTGCACTATGATATATTTAGTAACTCACTGGTCAAAGTTAAATAATTCTTATGTAATAGAAATTTATTGTTCTGGGGAAAAAAATCCCTTCCACTTCCTGTTTTGAATGTATTCTAGTTGATTTATAGTGGTTATTGGTTCCAAAAAGAGCTGGGACAGCCAACAGATCCTTTCATGCTTCCATGAGATAGAAGATAATTCTTACTCAGTATTTGCAGGAAAGAAAAGGACTAAATTAGAGTCCTCCTGCTGAGGGTTTATTTCTCAAGGTTACATCTTTGGCCATCACATCTGGGCTAATGAGAACAGCTGGGCTGACAAGACACAGAAGCAACCTAAATGTTCATCAACAGAGTAATGGATAAAGAAGATGTGGCACATGTATGCAGTGGAATACTACTCAGCCATAAAAAGGAATGAAATTGTATCATTTGCAGAGATGTGGATGGACCTGGAGAGTGTCATACAGAGTGAAGTAAGTCAGAAAGAGAAAAACAACTATCGTATATTAACGCATATATGTGGAATCTAGAAAAATAGTATAGATGATCTTATTTGCAAAGCAGAAATAGAGACACAGACATAGAGAACAAATGTATGGATACCAAGGGGGAAAAGGGGTGGTGGGATGAATTGGGAGATTGGAATAGACATATGTACACTACTATGTATAAAATAGATAACTAATGAGAACCTACTATATAGCACAGGGAACTCTACTCGGTGCTCTGTAGTGACTGAAATGGAAGGAAATCCAAAAAAGAGGGGATATATATATGTATGGCTGATTCACTTTGCTGTACAGCAGAAACTGACACAGCAGTGTAAAGCCACTACACTCCAAAAAAAAAAAAAAAAACAACAGCTGGGCTGATAAATATTTCAAGGGTGTGTCATGAACTCTGTTCTTGGTGATAACAATTTCATCATCTGTTCACCTGGGAGGATTCTTCCTTGAATACCAGGGCCAAAAGGTAAGAGTCAAAGAGTTTGTAATTCATCTATCCTTCTTTCTACTGCTCCTCCAGAAGATATGCTGATGCCAGGAAAGGAACAAGGGTTTACTTGGAGGGCTGGAGAGTGGAAGGTCATAATAGTGGTAATAGACGGACTTAAGCTAGAAACTCTTGGGACCATTTCCAAGTGAGTAGGCCTAATTGGCCCTAAGACTATTGAATCAGTCCTCTTGCCAGGTTTGTGGGTGTCAGCAGACTTCTGACTTGAAAACCAAACCTTACAGTGTTCCCCTGGCTCTGAAACCCTGCTGAGTCTATTCCAGAGTCTCTTAGTACTCTTCCTCTTTCTCTTGAGGATCTGTTCTCATTGGATGGTGACTTTGAGATCTTCATTTTCCACCCCTGTGCACGGAAGAGGTAACACAGCAGGCCTGAGACTGGTCTTCTAAGGAAGACCTGTTGGCAAGGTTGGCTCTTAGCTGGCATTTTGGAATTTGGATTCTGGGGTGTTCCCACTGTTCCCCAACTAATAAAAGTGGCTCCATGAGCCTAGACTATGGAAATAATATGATTTATGCCCATCATCTGCTTTTCTTCTGGGAGTTTAAATTTGTAGTATGTACTGATACTAGGCAGAGGGTGCCTACATGACCAGTTGCCAATAAAAACCTTGGGTCCTGAGTCTCTAATGGGCTTCTCTGGGCACATCATACACATGTTGCTACATTTTGGTTGCTGGGGGGAGAAGTGCATTCCCTGTGACCCTCCATGGGAGGGAGAGAGCACGAGGAAGCCTGTATATGGATTCCTGACTCCACCTGCATCTTTTTCCCTTTTGGCCCAACTTACTATGTCACTGTAATAAATCTTAGCCATGTGTACAACCATACGCTGAGTTCTGTGAGTCTTTCTGTGAATCTCTGAGTGCGGGGTGGTCTTGGGGACCTCTGATGCAACTCCCTTTCCTACAGTACTCCTACATCCCTATCCTAACCCTACACAGTTCCGGTGAAAGGATAAAAGGGAAGCATTTTTTTAAAGTTAAATGGCAAATAAAGAAAATATTGATCTAGAAGATCTGGTTTAATAAAAACATGTCAATCCTTTTGAAAGTCAGGAAGCCATATTTATCAGCCATGGAAAACTTATTTACATACTTTGTACTTACAGAATATGAACTTTCAAAAACAGAAATGATTTCTTATGATCTCTCACTAGCATTTTATAAAATAACAGCTTAACTGACATATAATTCATATACCATAAAGTTCATTCTTTTGAAGTCTATATAATTCAGTGGTTTTAGTATCACTAGACAGAGTTGTGCAGCTGTCACCACTAATTCCAGAACATTTTCATCAGTACAAAATGAAACCCTATAACCATTAGGAGTCAATCCCCATTTTCCCTTCTCCCTAGCCCTTGGGAACCACTAACCTACTTTCTATCTCCATAGATTTGCCTCTTCTGGACATTTTGTATAAATGGAATGATGTGGTCTTTTGTGACTAGCTTCTTTCATCCATGTCATGGCATGTAACAGTACTTCATCCCTTTTTATGACCAAATAATATTCCATTCTGTGGATATACCATATTTACTCATCAATAGATGGACATTTGGGTTATTTCCCCTTTTTAGCTATTATGAATATCCATGTACAAGTTTTGGCCTGGACACATGTTTTCAGTTATCTTGGGTATATACTTAGGAATGGAATTGCTGGATCATATGAACTTTATGTTTAACTTTTAGATGAACTGTCAAACTGTTTTCCAAAGTGGTTGTACCATTTTACACTCCCAATAATGTATGAGGGTTCCAATTCCTCAAATGTGCTCACCAACACTTGTTATTTTCTTTTAGTATAGTTGTTCTACTAGATGTGAAGTGGTATCACATTGTGGTTTTAATTTGTATTTTCCTAGTGACTAATAATGTTGATCACCATGTTGCATCTTGTTGGCCATTTATATATCTTCTTTGGAGAAAAACTAGTCAAATCTTTTGCCCATTTAAAAATGAGTTGTCTTTTTATTATTGAGTTGTAAGAAATTCTTTATATATTCCAATACTAGACTTTTACCAGATACATGATTTGCAAATATTTTCTTTCATTCTGTGGATTGTTTTTCACTTTCTTGATGGTGTCTTTGGTATTTACTTTTGATGAGGTCCAATTTATTATTTCTTTTGTAACTTAGGCTTTTGGTGTCATATCTAACTCCCCACTTTTGGTAGGGGTTTTAATCACCCCACTTATTTTAGGATGTCTACATCCATTAGCCCAATTGCTTTACTCCCTGATGGAAGGAGATTAAAGTTGGGAGGGGTTGCAGTACAGTGAGGGAGAAAGAGCATGGGGTTTAGAGTCTTAAGATTGAGTCCAACTCATCTGTCATGGGATTTAAGTACTTGATTTTCCAAACTTCAGTTTTCTATCTGGAAAATGGGGTAATTACTATTTCATAAGGCTATTGTAAAATTTGAATTAGCTAATTTGCAAAAAGAGCTTAGCACTGTACCTGGCACGCAGGAGGCATCTAATAAATGTTAGGTTGTTATTTTTATTAAGAGAAGGTGGAACCGAGCCTGGACCTAATCGAGAATTACCCAACAGAAGTAAAGTTATCACTCTGTTCCTAACTGTGCATTTTGGAAAGGCTGCTAAAATCATATAGAACTTCAGATTTGCTTGTGGTTATACAGTTTTCTGGCACTATGGAAAAGCCTTATAGGCACACAGTAGGAGAATTTTATTTCTTTTGAATTCAGTAATAAACGAAGCTATTGTTCTTTGGGATCCAAGGAAGAGCCCTAGACCAAAAAACTATGGTGTCAGCATAATTGAACGTTTCATCACGATGTGTGTTTCTTATTATTTATCATTAATTAAGGGCTGTTTATATAACTACATGGAAACTAACAAAATTCCTTCCCTGTCACTTAGGTAGAGGACTTTAAGAAAGGTCACTTGATATTTTCATTAAATATTTATCATACTTTACAGCATTACCTTAGAACTTTCATATTAATAGCCCAATCATTTGGTATTGACATGAACAGAGTGGTTTAGGGCCACAATAAAATATACTCTGTTTTATTATGATAAACACAGATAACAGTCAACCTAAAATTTTGTTACTTTATTCATCATCCAAAGTTCAACTCTTGGTCAGTAATTGGCATAATTATATTTCCTAATGGGGACAATTTAGCAAATATTAAAAACTCTTCTGAAAAAACCCATAATAAGCCAATGCCATGAAACATTTAAGTCATGCTACACAGTTTTCTATTTTACTTGTTCCTATCTTAACTTGCAATCCAAAAAAAAACCATTTAGAGATTACTCTGTCCTTACTAACGACAGAAGACCAACCAATAACCTTAGTGGGATACATAGTCTTTTTTACTAAAAATTTGGCAATTCAGTAGGTGATCTAGAAGCAAGATGCTGTCATTAATGGGAGAATGATAGTAGGATACAATGAAAAATTTTCAATCATTACCAAAGTTGATAAAACAATTTGTGGGATGACAGCCCAAGTTAGAAATCAGCCAAAGGTGTATTAAATAACATTTATGTAGTGCTTATATATGCTAGGCAGTTTTCTAAGCACTTCTCAAGTCCAGTTGCTCATTTAATCCTTACAACAGCTCTGTGAGGTAGGAGCTATCACCCTCCCCACCTTTAATAGGAGGGGTAAATGAAGCACAGACATGCCAAGCCACTCAGACGAGATGGGCCCCCAGGCAATCTGGCTGAGGCGCTGGTGTTCTTAACTACCCTTCTATGCTACTTCTCAACTCAAAGAGGAATTATTATTAGTAGAGTAGTTTCCGGATTTCCGGAATCTCTACTTCTTCAACCCCCGCCAAATGTGGGATATAGTAATGCATATAAATAAAAGATCTGATAACTTTTTTCTCTCTTTTAAAGATGCTACCACCTTTATGTTTTATTCTAAAATTAAATTCTACATTAAATATATGTCACATACTCTAGTATGTATGGATTATATAACGTGGTCAGCTTGTATAATGACAATATGAACGTTCCCCCCAAATTATGTCTATGTAGGGGATAAGTTTCATTCCCATATTTTTCAGAAATTTTGGAAATACCTTTTCATACCATCACAATAGCTTCTTGTGTGGATTTGTTAAGCTGTTAGTAAATACTTTCCCATTTCCTGGTATGAAATATTGATGATAACATTTAGCAAATTAGTCTTGGTTGAAAAATGAAGCGTTATGTTAACAACAGCAACTGGGGCAGACTCAGTTTTGTACGGCGTAAAGCCTATACAATATGGTGGAATTCTTTCAGAAGAAAAAATACATAATTAGGTGCAAAGAGTGAGTATTGAATTAGAAGAGCTTCGTTCAAACGATAGGCCCTAAAGTTTCAGCAGGCCCTAAAGTTTCAGCTTTATTAGCTTCATGGTAAAACACCACTTCAGATAGTAACTAAAATAAAATTTTAAAAAATACCACAAAAATAAAATAATACCTGAAAAGAATTCTTCACTTTTTTCCCCCAGAAGGAGCTTGTAATTTTAAACTTATGTATATCACCTCATTTGATTTTTTTTTTCTCCTTTTAATTTCTCAGTTGTCTGGAAAAATCCTGATCTCTCCATTTTGTAAGATGAGGAAAAAGAGAGGGTCAGTGATTTGTTCCTGGTCACGGAAGTCTGTCAGGGCTGGGTCTGGGCTCTTTCCACTATTCTTTCAGCAGATGAATTTGGAGAGATAATATTTTTTATCACATATGAAGAAGCCTCTTCTCTTAGTGTCTTTATCGTTATTTTACTGGAGTAGAAGCTAAGGTCGGACAAATTTACAACAAAGCCAAAGCCTAAATTCTCGAATTCCTGAGTATAGAACATTGTTTCACCTTGTAATTGGTAGCACTGTTAGGAAAATGTTTCATTTTGATGTGAGACAGAACTTGACCATTTGAACTTGTCTTTTTTTTCTAGAGATAATTAATTTTTTTTTTTCCTAGAAGAACGGTAATTTTTTTTGTGTGTGTGGTACGCGGGCCTCTCACTGTTGTGGCCTCTCCCGTTGTGGTCGCGCAGGCTCAGCGGCCATGGCTCACGGGCCCAGCCGCTCCGCGGCATGTGGGATCTTCCTGGACCGGGGCACGAACCCACGTCCCCTGCATTGGCAGGTGGACTCTCAACCACTGCGCCACCAGGGAAGCCCAGAACTGTAATTTTGAGGAAACTACTTTGAGGAAACTACTGGTGGGTTTTTTCCCCCTACCTTATTTTCATATTTCTTTGAGATCATCATAACATAGACTTCAGTCATACAGGAGAAATGAAATCACTCAACTGCTGCTTGGCTCTTCAAGTTTGGATCTTAAAGTCCTCAAATTTCTCCATGTTTAAAATATATAAAAAAGTATTTTTTTTTAGCTTCATCTGCTTTTACCCCCCCACACCCCCACCCCCCCGTGTTTAACTCTCACTAAGTCATTTGTAAGTTATAAAGGAATGTATGGGGATAATAAAACAAACAGGAAAAGAAAAAAAAAAACCTTAAGGTTTGACACAGGGTTCAGTGGATTATGACTTCTGACTGTTTCTGTAGTAACACTTTGCCTACCTTGTAACTATAATAACAGCAATTCTTTAGTGTCCTACTTGCCAGCCACTGTATATTACGCATACCTAATCCTCAAAACAGTCCTAAGAGGCAGGTGTTATTTGCTCCATCTTACAAATGAGAAAACTGAAGTTTGGAAAGATTAGATAACTAGACCAAGGTGACGCAGTAAGTGTTGGAATTGTGATTCAAATACAGGTCTGAGTAACTCCAAGGCTACTGCCCTTTCATCATATAACATCTTTCAGATTAGAAATATGTGGTAGTTTTGGTGTCACCCACAGCTCTTGTGGTGGTCAGCCTCCAAGATGGCCCATGTGATCCCCTCCTCTTGATTTTCTCCCCCTTGTATGATCCCCATCCCCACTGAATACACAGGGCTGACCTGTGTAACCAAGGGGATATTGCAAAAATGCAAAATACTTGCTGGTTAAGTATTGCTTGAGGGAAATGTTATCCGAGGCAGAGAGAAAACAGGCACAGAGTCATGAAGATATGAAAATGTGAGGCATGTGTGAGGGATTATTTATTAAATTAAAAACCAATGTTTTACGAAATTATTTCTTTTATGTCTAATTTAATTCAATTTTATAGTAATTAGGTTTATTTTTAAACTTTAATTCAGTGTAGAATTAAGCTAAAATTAAACTTATATTTAAATTTATGGAAACAGGAGTTTCAGCCTATATTGCTCCTTGTAGCCTTTCAGTTGTGTAATTTTTCCCTCTCTTTTCCCAATGGCGAGGATGAAACACTTGGGACCACAGTGAGGCAAATACCAGTTGCGATCTAGTAATGAATCATTGTGGAAGAGTGAAAAGGTCCTGGACTCAGAGTCAGAAGATCTGAGAGGTCACCCGACTTTGCCATTAGCTGCTCTCCCTGAACTGAGCAGATTACCGACTTATGCGCCCTGACTGGTCTGCTGACCCTCAGCCTTCCTGGGGTGAGGTCAGCAGCGTCCCAGCAAGGGTCAGCCGTGCTTGCCAGCTCAGGGGAGCTCTTTATTCATCCATCACCCAGTACCATTTTTTTTTTTTGTGTGTGGTATGTGGGCCTCTCACTGTTGTGGCCTCTCCCGTTCTGGAGCACAGGCCCCGGAGGCGCAGGCCCAGCGGCCATGGCTCATGGGCCCAGCCGCTCCGCGGCATGTGGGATCTTCCCGGACCGGGGCACGAGCCCGCGGCCCCCGCATCGGCAGGAGGACCCCGAACCACTGCGCCACCAGGGAAGCCCCACCCAGCACCATTTATTCATCCATCTAACACTTATCGTTGTTTAGTTTGTGCCTGGAACTGTGCTGATTGGTTAGGAATAAGAGGCAGAGAGTAAGGAAGAAAGACAGATATAAAAACAAGCGAGGTTCAGTGTGTGATAAATGCTGTAATGGAAATAAACAAAAGGTACAATGTGAGCCCAGAGAAAGGGAGATAGGGTCAGGATAGGCTTTCTGAAGGCAGTGATACCTGGTCCAGCTTTGAAGGACAGCTCAGAATTGACTCTGCCCATGTGTTGTAGGCAGAAAAGAAGGTTCAAAGGTCCAGAACTAGCACTTGTAGCTGCAGTGTGATCTCCCTGGGGCACGAAGAGGGCAAGAGATGTGACGGGAAGCCGACCAGATCACAGAGTGTTCCCCTCACAGTCCAAAGGACAGTGCTCCGAGATAAATGAACACACTTGTATGACCTGACCATTCCTGCTGTCAGGTTTCTTTTCTTTTTCGCAGGAGCATGCTTGGAGTGAGGCTTGTTCGTGGCACACTGTTCTGCCCCTGTGGGTTTACTGGAGGGAATAAACTAGAAGTTTCTTTTTCTCCAGGATCATCCTGGCAGCTGTGAGTCTTTCACATTTGGCAAAGTTTATTTTGTCCCACTAAACATTTGAAATGTGCAGCTTATTTCCAGATCTAAGTATTGCAACATGGGGATTAAGAGGAAACATGCTGCGGGAAATTATATTGTGGAGAGTTAGGTTAATAATTTAATCTTCAAGGTACATGTGCCTTGCCTACCCTCTATGTTTGCCTGAGTGTGTGTCTGTCACCAACAGAGACTGGGGCCCCTGGAAGCAGAAGCTGGGTCTTTAGCCATTTCTTTACTCCACAAGAGTCTCTCCTCATTGTAGAGTTTCTTCTTTGTGCCAGGTGCTGGGGATACAGAGGCAAGGATGTATTCCTAGCCTCTAAGAGCTCTAGGTGATAAGTGAATATGACCATTATTCCTCTGTGGATCTCCCCAACTGCCTTATAATAATCACAGCTAGTGTCAGAACATTTGCTGTGTGCCAAGCGCTTTCTGTATTATCTCACTTAATACTCTCCACAATCCTATGATTATCCCCATTTTGCCGTTGAGGAAAGTGAGGCACAGAGAGATTGCACAGTTTAGAAAGTGATGAAACCAGATGTACACCAGGCAGTCCTTCCTAGACAGAGCATCCCTACAGAGATTATAGAAAGTATTCCATAAATTTCTGTTAAAAGAAATTACCCACCATAGTTGTTCTTTTATCACCACTCAAAAGTACATAGAGCAAATACCATTGTCTTTTTACAGATAAATTTAACTGAAACTCACAGGATCATATAACGACCCAGTATAGAAATCAGAATCCCAGAAAAGTCTTCAGTCTTTCAAACAGAGAATTATGCCTACTTCTGAAACACAGTGTCCCCTCTGGGGTTGTAAAAATCACCTTGGGTGCAATGAAGAAACTGAATGAAATGACCCTTGAAGGTGGATTTGATTTTCGGAAATAGCCCAAATAATTTGAGCCAAGCCAGGTGAAGAAATTGGTTAACGAGGTTGGATAATGCTATTTCAGTCATGTAACTGGCTGCGCGCATTCACTATCTGAACTAATGTCATCGGTTCAATTATGCCATCGGCAACAGCAGAAAACTTCTCTTCCTTTTCTGTTACTTGCTTTCCTCACCTAAGCAACATAGAGAGTAGCCATAATCCATCTACCACAGTGAAAAGCCACCAAAGTTTATAAGGTCACATCTGTAAAAAGTTCCCACAAGTAAGCCACTGTGCAAATAGGGGAGACTATTATTACTATTATTTTTACTGCTGGCTGATATAGAAACACTCATTCATCACTTGTGGACTTCTTGGCAGACCTTTCCATTTGTCCTCATCTAGGCCCATACAGATACACATGGAAGCCAACTGCTAGAACTTCCACTTCAATTACCCTTGGCTGGTTTTGTTTTGTTAAACGTGGAGGTGAGAGAGGGCGAGAGCAAGAGAAGGAGGGGGAGAGAGGGAGAGAGGGGGAGAGAGAGAGAGAGAGAGAGAGAGAGAGAGAGAGATGAAGGCATGTAAATGAACCTGATTTTTAAAAATCTGTTACAATAAAAAGCTTTTAATGAAAATGGGACTTTAAGCTGAACTCATCCATAATAGATTTCCACGAGGTTTTAAAACCAAAAGGCTCAGATCTTCTGGAGAACACAGACATAGAAGCAGTTAGAATCAGCAGCAGATCAATGTTTTGTGGGCCTAAAGCTTATGCAAATTTAGGGTCTTCTTTAAGAAAAATTATGAATAAAAAATTAGGCATGAAAGGGAGTATTTATTTAGAAAGAGAAAGGATATCAAGTTATTAGTTTGGAAATAGCTGACAAATTCCACCAATACCTCCAAATCCAGAAAACTAATGTAACACTCATAAATCAACTGCCTTACATACTCTATGCTATTTTCTTATTTTTAACTGATACTTGTTGATCTCTTCGTATGGCAAGAATTTTGTAATATTTTCAATAAAGAGATAATTTAGCCTTTTCTCTAGAAAAAGCTTAAGTTTTATCGATAGGTTAGACATTTTCTTTCAGATTCAAGCCTATTCTTGAAAATGTCATGCTAAGATGTACTATGTGACACATACAGAGACAACGGCTGCTTTTAGTATTACCTTGGGTTTGTGCCCCATAAACAAGGGATTCTGATAAATTGTGCAATAAGCATAAAGTTTGGTATACTTATATCAGCTGCGTCATCAAGTATCAAGTCCTAATAGGAGAGAATTTCTGCTGTGACTTGGCATTAGTGAGAACAGAATCCATACAATTTACACGTGTGGTGATGGGAAGAATTTGCCAGAGATCACCTTCTGGCTCTGTACATTTCCATCTTTGTTTCTCTTCCATTCCCTTCATACTTCTGATGCATGGCACTTGTGAGACATGTTTAGACAATGGTACCATCTCCGGCCCTGTACTTCTGTGTCACCAAGCAAGGTGAATTTGCTTATTGGAGTATTCCTGGAAGCCAGGACAACCAGCAATAACTTATATGCACATAGAAATGATGGCAAATCACATAAATACATTCCACTAATCTCAAATTAAATGTATCTCCAAACAACTTCCCCTTAGCTCACAGTGCCCCAAATGCCCCTGGCTACCTGACTGGAGAGGAATGTGACAGAGGGAAAATTGGAATGGAGAGAGAGAGCAATTATATTTGTAGTTAGAATATTATCTGAAAAGTTGACGGAAATGTACGACTACATGAACATCTTGCTAGGGGCATTCCCAGGGCCTTGGAAGGGGCCCAAATAAATGAGGGTAGAAGCTTAAGCTTCTTTGGTTTTATAATAAACACTCCCCTGATGGCAATACATTCTGGTAAGTGGTTAATATGGAATATGGTACCGACAAATAAGAAAAGGCTGCTAGTTCTGAGGGTGGAAGTAAGAGGGCAAAGGGGAGTCTCCTTTGATGTTATACTAGACCTTTCAGGAGGTGCATCTGGAAAGATGAATAGGAATTTTCAGACGTCCTGCATGAACAAAAGCCCGGTGACACGATCAAACATGTGTATTGAGAGAATACTGAGTGCTTTGTGTTAGCAGACTGTGGAGAAGTGCCTGGCACAGTTTGGGAACGAGACTGTCGGTCCCTTCTCTCCTGGCAGTGTTAGCACTGGGGAGTGCTATGCTCTCCTTCTTGGAAAATGCTAACTCTCCTATCAAAGAGGCCTATTCCTCTGTATGTCACCTCCTATTCTAACCTCCACAGCCCCGCTTCACTGCACCCTGGTAGCCCCAAGCCTTGGCAGATTTCACCGGTCCTGCCACCCTGACCTCACCCACTAAGAACAGATTTAGTCCGTTCACTGAAATACCTGCCTTGTGCTCAGGACACTATTATCTTTCCCCTTAAGACAGTCTTACTTTCTTTGATTGCTACCCCCTCATCCCTGCTCCTGGAGAGGGAAGCCCATTTCCTAGAACTCAGCCTCCCTTCAGCTTCTAAATATCACTCTTAACCCTACAATTCCTATGATGAACACGAGCTGAGGCCATGCGCTCAGCTAGTAAAAATGGGTCAAGATATGATGTCTATTGTGTTCCTGTTCTTCAGGTACCAAATAGTGCTTCTATCCTTTCCCTAAAAGCAGAAGTGGGATTGGCTGAGAAAAAGCAAGGCTCTTGCGGGGGTAGAGTGGAAGGGAGGAAGGGCCAGCATCTCCTCTTCTACTCACTGGTGACAACTGGATGAGTAGAGGAGTAGAAGCAGAATCTTTGCAGCCACTAAGAGGAGGCAGAGTGAATGTGATGCAAGGCTGTCTTGGACCTGCCAAGGTCACTGTCCACTGCAGCAGCCTGGAGTGGTCCCCAAACCATAGCACGGATGGCATGAGTAGGCCTGGGCTGGTCCCACCCTGGTTTCACATTCCAGCTTGGTACTGCCCCATATTTGCCCTCTTTGGTTGTCATCTTGGACCTTGTTTTTGCCTCCCAAAGCCCATGGCACCCCATTCAACACATTAGCTCCACCGGGCAACTTTCATCTTTACCTAAAACTGAAATAGACTGATACTCTAAAAATAAATATTTTGGAGAAACAAATTTATTAAAAGCAATAGCTCTAATGGTAATTTGCATAGTAAATCTCCAAAAACTAATTTTAAAAAATACCTGATTTTTATTTGCCGAATGACTAATTTATGGAACTGTTAATTCTCCAGAGGCTTTTCCAGTCTGTTTATAAAGCTTAAAGCAATTCATATTTTTCAAGGCTGTCCAGTGTTCTGTATTTTGGGAAATGATGACTTGTTGTGAACTTTGCATATTGAGGTACTGTGCACTTTATGAGTGCCAGAGATTTTCAAATGAGGATCATCTTAGTGGAGGCCAGGAAAGTACTCAATAGTTTCTGCAACCTTTTAGAAAACCTCAATAAGAAGGAAACTTTTTTAATCTGAGAAAGGCTGATAAAACCTGAAATGTTAAAAGCATTACCTTTTAAATTAGGAACAAAATGAGAACGCCTGGAATTACTATTTATAGTCAACATTATAATGGAATTCCTTGCTTGTATAATAAAATAAAAAAGATTTAAAAGGGCAAAGTTCAGAAAGGTAAAAAGAGTTTTAAATTTCAAATAATATTATTATTGTCTACAAAAACTCAGTCTACAGATTATTAAAGTTAATAAGAAGATTTAGTAAGAATGTGGAATATAAGATCAATTTAGAAATTTAATTACATTTCTGTACAACATCAACAAAATCAAATTAAAAATATATTTCCAAAAGCAACAAAGTTGTAAAGTATCTCGGAATAAATCTAACAAATGATGTGTAAGAGCTTTGTGTAGAATAATCTAAGCTTTATCAAAGGATATTAAAGAAGACCTAAATAAATGGAGGCCACACCATGTGTATGAATAGGTATATATAACACCATAAAATGTCAAATTTCCTCAAACTGAGCAATAGATTTGATGAATTTCAACTTTTAAAAAAAGTTTTTATGCGACAAGCCAAATTCTAAAATTCTAAAATTTAAATGGTAGAGCAAAGGGTCAAAAGTAGACAATCAGGGCTTCCCAGGTGGGGCACTGGTTAAGAATGTGCCTGCCAATGCAGGGGACACGGGTTTGAACCCTGACCCGGGAAGATCCCACATGCCGCGGAGCAACTAAGCCCGTGTGCCACAACTACTGAGCCCGTGCTCTACAGCCCACGAGCTGCAGCTACTGAAGCCTGCACGCCTAGAGCCCGTGCTCGGCAACAAGATAAACCACCGCAATGAGAATCCCATGCACCACAATGAAGAGTAGCCCCTACTCCCAGCAACTAGAGAAAGCCCAAGCCCGCGTGCAGCAACGAAGACCCAATGCAGCCAAAAATAAATAAATTAATTAATTTAAAAATTAAAAAAAAAAAGTAGACAATCACTTCTGAAGTGGGTAAGAAGTCTTGTCTCATCAGATAACAAAACTTTTATTATAAGGTGATAGTAATGAAGACAGTGATATACGACAGAGCTGGCATTGCAGATTAATGGGGAAAGGAAAGACTATTCAATAAATAATGTGGGAGAGTTCATTATCCATATAAAAGATTAGATGAGGCCCTAATTCACACCAGAAACAAAAATAAATTCCAAATACAGAACGGACCCTAGTTTTAAAAGAAAACATACTTTTAGAAGAAAATACATAAGAACATTCTTATAACCTCAGAGTGGGGAAGGAATTCTTAAGTCACAGAAAGCGCAAATCATTAAGAAAACAAGATATCACCTCACACCAGTCAGAATGGCTATTATCAAAAAGACAACAAAGAACTAGTGTTGGTGAGGGTGTGGAGAAAAGGGAACCCTCATGCACTGTTAGTGGGAATGTAACTTGGTACAGCCACTATGGAGAACAGTATGGAGTTACTTAAAAAACTTAAAAATAGAACTACCATATGATTCAGTATTTCCACTCTTGGGTATTTATACAAAGAAAACAAAAACACTAATTTGAAAAGATGTATGCACCACAATGTTCATAGCAGCATTATTTACAATAGTCAAGATATGGAAGCAACCTAAATGTCCATCAACAGATAAATGGATAAAGAAGGTGTTTTATATATACATATATATATATATATACACACACACACACACACACACACACACAACATTAACATAAGATTTACAGAAAAACACAAATGAAGCTTTTGGCCAACCCTATATATATACACATACATACATATACACACACAATTTTATACCATAAAAATATTGAAATTTTGTCATTTTTGACAACATGGATGGACCTGGAGGATATTATGCTTAGTGAAATAAGTCAAATAAATCAGAGAAAGACAAACACTGTACGATTTCACCTATATGTAGAATCTAAAAAATAAACAAATGAACAAATATAACAAAACAGATACAGATGCACAGATACAGAGAACAAACTAGTGATTACCAGAGGGGAGAGTGGTAGGGGCAGGGGAAAAATAGGTGAAGGGGATTAAAAAGTACAAATTACTAAGTGTAAAATAAGTTACAAGGATATAATGTATAGCACAGGGAATATAGTCAATATTTTATAGTAACTCTGTATGGAGTACAATCTATAAAAATATCAAATTACTATGTTGTACACCTGAGAATAATATAATGTTGTAAGTCAACTATACTTCAATGAAAAATAAAAGTAAACAAACTGATAAATTGAAAGTAAGAACTCAGACATAATGGAGAGCATGAACAGACAAGTCATATGCTGGAATAAAACATTTGCAACACACATAGCTAACAAAAGATCAGTATCTTGAGTATTTCAAAAACTATCTACAAATAAGGAAAAGATAGTACCCTCTCTCACCCCTTTTGCTTCCCCAAAGGTTCATAAATCCATGAGCAGGAATTTAACAGAAGAGGAAACGAAAATGACTAATAAACATGTTGAAAAGATGCTCCTTTTGTCTTAATAAGGGACAGGCACATTGAAACCATTTACACTGAGATGCCATTTCATATATTCCAGCTTAGAAAGAATTAAAAAGTCAAACAATGGCAATGTTGAGGAAGCGGAATAATGCTGGTAATAGCATAAATGGCACAGAACTTTGGAACAGAATTTGACATAATGAGTAAAGTTAATCATGTCCATATTATAGCCCCACAGTTCCTCTCCTAGATATATATACCTTAGAGGCACTCTTGTACAAGCACACTGGAGACACGGGCAAGACGGAGCATTGCTTGAATGAGCAACAAACTGGAAATAACCTACAGAGAGGCCAGAATACCCTTCTAAAGGGAACGTCACATCATGATACTCCCCTACTCTAAACCCTCCAGTGATTTCCCACCAAGATTAGAACAGAATTCTAAACCCCTTCATCCTCTACTTGTCTCTCTGATTTCATCAGGTGCCACCGCGCTGAGGTTTCTCAGGACTCAGCTCACTCCCCTCTTCAGGGCATCTTGCTCCTTCCCAATCATTTCATGCTTGGCTCTTTTTTCATCCTCGAAGTCAGCCTAAATATCACGTCCTTGGAGAGTCCCTGACTTGCCACTCAATCTAAATTAGTTTTTCCCACCTTATTCTCCATCTCCGCCCTGTAATTTTTTCCTATAAAAATATACATTAATATTTTGAATTATGTATGTATATATGTATTCATTCATAATTTTTTTTGCCTGTCTTTGACATTAAACTACTAACCTCCATAAGCACAGGGACTACATCTATCTCACTTATGATTATATTTGCTGTGCCTTCCACATAGCCTGGCATATAATAGTTATTCAACAAATCTTTGTTGAATTGAATGGTTGAATAAAAAGACTGCATAAATTGTATCTGTGCCTATCTGAGTGGTTTGCTGATCTGAGGGTACATATGATTTGCTGTAGCTCATGGGAAGGATAATGGGATGCCACAACAGCCACATAAATTCTTAATGTTAAGGTAAAGGGAAGTGCTTATCTTTTATTTTGTTTTTTTAAATTGAAGTATAGCTGATTTACAATGTTGTGTTAGTTTCAGGTGTACAGCAAAGTGAATCAGTTATATGTGTATATATACATATGTATATATATATTCTTTTTCAGATTCTTTTCCCTTATAGGTTATTACAAGACATTGAGTGTAGTTCCCTGTGCTATATAGTAGGCCCTTGTTGGTTTCTGTCTTTTTTTTTCTTTTCTTTTCTTTTTTTTTTTCACGGGCTCTTGGTGTGCAGGCTTCTGTAGTTCTGGCTCGCGGGCTCCAGAGAGCAGGCTCAGCAGTTGTGGCGCATGGGCTTTGTTGCTCCGCGGCATGTGGGATCTTCCCAGACCAGGGCTCGAACCTGTGTCCCCTGCATTGGCAGGCAGATTCTTAACCACTGCGCCCCCAGGGAAGTCCTGTGCATTTTAATTTGATTTTATTTTTCCTGGTTAGAGCTTGAGTTCCAAGAAGAGTTTGCATTATGGTCAATGTAAGAGGAGGATTAGGCAGACGAAGCAATTAAAGAAGCACTTGAAGTTCAGCAAAATATGGAAATAATGCAAAGTTTTACATTTTCAATCACTGGAATTGTGCTCTTGCTCAAATGACCATAATGCAAGTTATGTAGATTTATTTTAATGATGGATGGAAAAATTAAGCCAACTTAAATAGATGTATTAAGCAACATTTTGCATAAATTCAGACTCTTGATCTCTAAAACTTCTTTTTAAAAATTATTGAATTTGTTTTCCTCACTTGACAGTCTGATATGCGAATGCTATTAAATGAAGTGTGATTTCGTTGTTTTGTATTTAATTTTTAAAGGCTATGATGTTGAGCATTTTTTTGTGTAAATGATTTAAAATGATTAAAAAATAAATAAAATGATTGACTTTCTGGATATAATATGGAAATTTTAGGTGGTAAGCATGCTGTAAGGTACATAGAAGTAGAAATATAATGTTGTAAACATGAAACTGATATAATGATATAGACCAATGTCACCTCCATTAAAAAAAGTTTACACCAAAGTTGGATGAGATATAATCTATAAAAATTTGAATCATTATGTTGTATATCTGAAACTAATATAATGTTGTAAATCAACTAAACCTCAATTTTTAAAAAGTTGCATAAGGAACTTTTTCTTGTAATTGATTCCACTTGCACTTGATTTCTACATTTTATAAGTTGCTAGAGAATTATTATGAGATAAAATGAAAAATAGTAGATAAATGAATTTTCATTAAAAATATATAATTATCAGAGTGGTGTTCATGTAGATATTAATACTTACAGCTAAAGAAGATATGTTCTGAACCTAGTCAAAGCTGCTTTAAATCACTGTACAGTAAGTCGTTGGATCACAGCATAGCCAATACTATTTTAATATTTAATTTAGAAAGGTCCAAAGAAGAAAATTATTTTAATATTTTAATGATTACTATTTTGATAATAACACAGTAATTTTGACACCAAAGTAAGGTTTTTGGTTTAACCATTTGGCTTCACGGCCTATGACCCTGAGAGTGGGTCAGGAATTGAGTAACTGCATAGCTGACCAGTTTTCTAGTACGTACTAAAAAGTACTGAAGAAGGCATTAACAATTATTGTCCCTTAATGGTGGTAAGAGTTCTATTTGCTCAGCAGATCACGTCCTTTGCTATGTGCCCCCTTAAAATCCACCAGCCCAGGGGCCTGGGCTGTGCCTTCTCTTTCTCCCTGGCAGAATCCTCCCTCCGGGGATGAGGAAGGGGCTCTCCAAGCAACACCTCTTGGGTGGCTGAGGCCATCAGGGGGGCAGACGGGATGTACCCACCTGAGAAACACTGAGCCGGGGCTGTCAGGGATGCTGTTCCGGGCCTCCGCACCCACCCTGCTTGGGCTGTCTGGCATCTCAGACTGGAACACTGTGTCATTGGATGATGACAGCCTTTTCTTCACCATTGTGGACTTGTCAATCGCCAAGTCAAGAAATAAACTCAAGGGCTCATTTTTCAACCTCCCCAGTAATGTGAAAATCTCTGCGTTTCAGCCTCTCTCAGTTCCTGCATTGCAGGAAGCTACTTCTTCACATGACTCCTAATCTGGCTGAGGCAGTTTTTTTTTTTGAAGTCAGTTAATGAGTAACATGTAAGTATGACAAGAGTGGTTTTCATCCTACCCATTTGCTCTGAAGGAGAAATAAATGTGTTTGGTAAACTCAGCTTGCAGTTTACTAATAGGAACACCATATAACTCTGGATTTAGGCAGAAAAGTCTATGGAAAAGGAAAAACTTAAGACAACGAGATGCAGAGCCAGGCAAGATCTAAACATTAAAAGTAGGGGTGCTTTCTTTAACCCCCTGAGCCTGATCAACAGGGCAAGGAATGTGGATGTGCTTTATGCCTTTACCATACAGGAAATAACCAGCCCACATTTGGTAAGACATATAGAACCTTAAGGCTGTGCTGCTTGGTCTTTGGGACCAGAAGAGTTCTGGAGTTCTCATGGAAGTGATATGCACAAAGTTTGGGGAGTCTCAACATTCAGGTTGTGTATTTTGCTGGTTATAGGAGGCTGAGCCCTCTACCAAAATGGTGATGACAACAAAGACAAACAAATAAAAAAAACACTAGGAGGCAAGGGCTCAGGCTCCATCCATTGCTTCTGGCTGTCTAACCACAGGTGATCCCAACCCTGCTGAGCGTGGTATCAGCCATGTTGTCTCTCACAAGATTAGAATGAAATCATATAGCAGAATATTCTATGTATTATCATTATTGTTATTTATAACCCTACTAAAAGCAGGAAGGAAAATAAATTGCCTATGTGATGATCTTCAGCTTCTTCAATCACTTAATGTTTATTCACAAGAAAAACATCAGTTTTTCACCAGTGTTACTAGTGGCAGGGAAGGATTTGGTCTCATGTAGCTATGCTCTCTCTTCTCTTCTTTTTGTGATTAGTCAGTGACATTGGAGAATGACAGGCTTAAGTGAAGTACACAGATTCTGATAGTGGAAGAGAGCAAAGTTTCCTGGGAAATCAAACCTTTAGCCTTGCTCTTGTTAGCACTTTGCTCTAACCAGCTGATAACCAGCCGGGGCAGGTTTGTGTTGCTCCGTGCGTAGTACTGACTCTAAGCACACTTTTGAAATTAGATAAAGTGTATGTTTCAGTGGGATTTTACTGATGCCTAATAAGGTGACCAGTTTATCCCAGTTTGTCCAGGGTCCAGGATATTCTTTTTTTTTTTTTTTTTTGCGGTACGCGGTCCTCTCACTGCTGTGGCCTCTCCCATTGCGGAGCACAGGCTCCGGACGCACAGGTTCAGCGGCCATGGCTCACAGGCCCAGCTGCTCCGCGGCATGTGGGATCTTCCCGGACCGGGGCACGAACCCGCGTCCCCTGCATCGGCAGGCGGACTCTCAACCACTGAGCCACCAGGGAAGCCCCCAGGCTATTCTTAATTTTAGCACTGAATGCCTGACATTCTAGGAACCTCTTAGGGTTGGGCCAATCAAGGCAGGTGGTCACCCTGGTTCCACGTGTTTTCTTGCTGCAGTTGTGATGGTGCATTGCACCCAGCCTCCCTCCTTATCCTTTTCTGATAGTGCAGTATATGTATTTTTCTTTTTCCCCTTATGTTCCCCTTTTGTGTTGTAATTATGTTGGAAAGGTATTAGATAAGCTAAATTACACTAAAGTGTATTAATCGAACCCATTACAACCTAGAGATTATCATACCAAGTGAAGTAAGTCAGACAGAAGAAGACAAATATCATATGATATCACTTATATGTGGAATCTAAAAAAAAATGATACAAATGAATTTATTTACAAAACAAAGAGACAGACATAGAAAACAAGCTTATGGTTACCAATGGGAAAAGGTGGGGGAAGGATAAATTTAGAATTTGAGATTAACAGACATACATTACTATATGTAAAATAGGTAAGCAACCAGGACCTACTGTATAGCACAGGGAACTATATTCAATATCTTGTAATAACCTATAATGGAAGAGTATATCTATCTACCTATCATCTATCTATCTACAAAACTGAATCACTTTGCTGTATGCTCAAAACTAACACAACAGCTATACTTCAATCAAAAAAAAAAATCAGACCCATCACCATACCTCATATAATAGCAACAACCTATAAGGTAGTTTCTGCTCCTTATAAACAAAAAAGTCTAATCAGTACAGATATTATAACTAATGAAACATGTTATTGTTTCCTAGGCAGGTTTGGATTTTAACTGGGGGCAATGCTTAGCTCAGGAAAAAATGTCTCTGAAGGAGGAAATCCCAGGGTCAACAGCCAGTCTTTGGACATATTTTTCAATAGAGGAGCTTTCTTTTCAACAATATTTTATCAGTAAGGTTCCATGCTAGCTGCAGTGAGTGATACAAAAATATTTTAAGAAATGGGTCCTTGCTCCAATAATGGAGCTAGGAAGAGAAAATATATGGAATTGAAAAGTTAATTAACAGTAAAAGAGGGAAGGGCTTCCCTGGTGGTGCAGTGGTTGAAAGTCCGCCTGCCGATGCAGGGGACATGGGTTCGTGCCCCGGTCCAGGAGGATCCTGCATGCCGTGGAGTGGCTGGGCCCGTGAGCCGTGGCTGCTGGGCCTGCATGTCCAGAGCCTGTGCTCCGCAATGGGAGAGGCCACAGCAGTGAGAGGCCCGCGTACCGCAAAAAAAAAAAAAAAAAAAAAAAAAAGAGGGAAGAAGGCAGTAAATCAGGCTAATATTTCTTGAATCTCTGTACTACCTAACGTCTTTTGAGTCTATTGGCATCTCTGCTAGATAATTTTATAATCACATCTCATTTAATCCTTGCCAAAACCACATTTTTACAGATGATGAAAATATATCTTAAAAAGTTTAAGTAGTTTGGCCATAATTAAGTGGTCATAAGAATGTGGTCTTGCCAGAATTGATTGATTCATTCAAGAAAAGTTTATTAGGCGTTTATATTTAAAAGGAGGCAAGGTCATTTGAGACTGGGATGACTCAGAAAAGCCTAGTGGAAAAGGTGGAGTTTGAGTTGAGCTCTGAAGAATGAGGAGAAGCTGGAAAAGCAGAAAGGGAAGGGAGCAGGGCTTGTGAGCAAATGAACAGGCATGGACCAGACGTGGACCAGGCGTGTACGTGAGAGTGGAGAGTTTGTGCTGGAGCGGTAAGGGAAGAGCTTTGAACATTTAGATGGAGGCTGAATTATGAAGGGCCCTGAATGCCAGTGGGCAGTTCAAGCTTTATCTTGTAGGTACTGGGAATAAAGTGAGGAAAGACTAAGTTGATGGCCATGTGCATGATGCTTTAGAAGCACAAGGGGATGAGTGGACTCACTACTGCAATCACCTGGTGATACAGTTGTGCCATTTAGGCAGCAACTATGGGTCTAGGGGAGGTAGCTTCGAAGTAGTGGAAACAGTATTGACTGAACTCTTATGTAAGATGTTGAGTTCATTCCTTATCATAAGAAATTGTGCCAGAGATGAGATGTGCTGAAACTCTAGAGCATGGGTCACAAACTCAAATGCCTTCAAGAGCCAGAAGGTAAGGAAAACCATGAGGTGGGAAGGAGGCATAGAAGTCAGAAGAAAGTGGTAGAAAAAGAGGAGCGCTCATGCCTTCCCTAGAGCTTGTCAGTGTTAAACTACAGATGCTGATGGGAGGGTCTGAAGGCAGTTGTGGCTTTTCCACTGAATTTCACTTCATGATACAACATACCCATGAGCAATCTTTAAAAATTTGCTAGTAGTTACATCTGGACCTTATGTTCACACAGGAATAAGGTTCTGATGGCACGTGGCCACTAAAAGAAAATGTGACTGATTGCTTTATTTAAATGGATGGCAGTTGACTGCTGTGCATCAGTCTACACTTGCAGGCACAGAGCTGCCATTGTTTGACCCCTTTGACTGTTTAGATGTGGCCTCTGCGCAAAGCACTTCTAGCCTTTGCCACAGCTTTCATTTTTATGTGTGAAAATTTAAACAAAGACCAGGTGATCAAAGAGAAATAACTGGAGTAGGACATTTTTGTAAATATAGCTATAAAAGGAGCAGAGACACTGGCAAAAAAAAATGAATAATCTATGACAACAACCAGAATACAATGATAACAAAGGTAGCAGAGACCTTTTATAGCCTTCCATGGAAAGGGAGATTAATAAGCAAGACCAAACAAGACAAAAACTGACAACTAGCAGGCAGTTTTAAGTAAGACCAGCAATGATGGAAACACCTCATTTTTCTGATGCTCTCCAATAAGTCACAGTGCTGTGTCTTTATAAACAGAGACTGTAGAAGAGTCTGACATAGAAAAGAGAACAATCAATGTGGGCTCTCCCACGCGGTGAGTTCAGTTAACATCTCTGGACTTTTTCTCTTCTACTATGTGAAGAGAGAGTAGGCTAGATCTGGCCTGCTGACATGTTCTGTTTGGCCTCTACCATGTTTTGTAAGTAGAAATTTCCTATACATTTCATAGAAAACATGGTTATCTGGCCTTGCCTGGAAAATCAGACCTGACAAGAGTATGGCAATAGTTGGCTGGTACTAAGCTGTAGAGGTCCCTTGTGATGGGGCTGACCTCTGTAGTTTGCATCAGTCTCCAGCCTTCCTCAGTGCCTCACTCTGCTTGCTTTGTTTCACTTACTCTCATAACCTGCATTTGAGTTTGAAAGCCCCAGCCTAGATGATGTTGAAAGTCTTCTCTAGTTCTAGTTTTCTCTCCTTAAACCCAGCTCTTTAAAGTTTTCCTGTAAGATTTTTTTTTTTCTTCAATGAAACAAGGTCCATAGTTCCAAGGATTTCATCTTGTGCAATGCTGGTAAACTTTGGTTATGAGAAATGGAATATTTCCTGCCATATCAGTAAACAAAGGATGTCACAGTCATCAGCAATTGCAGCCACCACTGATGGTGAGCTGGTGAGCCCTGAGGAAACTCAGGATGTGAAAACACTGGATACTGGCTCCAGATAGCTGAGGTGCATATCAAAGAAATGATTTCAGTGTGCCCAGACTCTAGCACCTTCCCATACAGTGCTAAATTCCTTAACTTGGGATATCTGGTTTTCTTTAATTTACAATAATCTTCTGATGTTCAGACTACCTGCCTTTTGTTGCAAAACTTCTATATAACCTAGTTCCTCCCTTTGCCTCCTTGGCACAGTTCTCTCAGGGTTACTTGAGGTGCTGCCTTCCGGGCTTGAAGTCCTAAAAATCGCTGCCAAATAAAACTTAACTCTCAACTTTTAGGTTGTGTGTGTTTTTCTTTTTCAGTCGACAGTTATTACATCCAACCATTCTGAAGTCCACAAATAAGGAACAAATATGCCTACTGGTGTCAGGCTAGATAGGAGATGAGGATTCATGCCTGTATATTCTCCTCCTCCTAGAGCTGTGGGAATTGGATTTTGAGGCACAAGACCAAACTGAAACTACCAGATAAACAGAGCTTGAAAACCAGCTTTCCAAGGAATGGAATATAAATTTCCATTTATAAATAAACTAGATTTCCTCTACAATTAAGTAACATAAATATTTGTGCTTTAAGATTTATCTGACGGATTATGCTTTGTTCAGGCTAGTATTAAAAAAATTAGTTTGTATACTCTACACACACACTGCTGCCATTTGAGCAAAGGAACATGTGGCCTGGTGAAGTTACATGGAGATTCAGACTTCATATCGTGGAATAGCCATATATGGCAAACCAGTGTTGGGTGTAATGTGAATTTACCCACATTCCTGGAGTGGGCTGTGTAATGTTGTGGTTTAGGGTGTGGGCTTGGGGGTCAGGTTGCCTGGATCAGAAGGGTGGCTCCATTATTCCCTTGCTGTGTTACTTTGGAAAGGTACTTAACCTTTCCAAGCCTCCGTAAAAATGGTAATGAAAATAGTATCATTAAAAGACTATTGTGAGAACTTGATGATAATGTAAACTTCAAGCATGAAGCCTGTGCATAGTAAGCATTCAGAAAATGCTATTGATGATGAGGAGGGAAGATTATGATTTGAGCTGGTCATATTTTCTCTAAAGCTGAGTGGATTATTACAATATAATTGAAAGATGTGGTTTCCTTTTTGGAATGTCACATCAGCTGTGTGTCTGCATGTGGCTTGTGGAAGACTTAACCCCAGAGGGAGAGCAAGGGTTAACAATTCGGGTCCATGGAGTGTTGACATTGGTGCTAATGGCCCCAGTCTAACTAATGGATGAGGTCATATCTAAAGTCCCTTCCTCTTGCTTCAAGCTCCTTTATTCTGTGGTTTCTAAGATTGGAGAGGGGTTAGTTCCTCCCCTAAAGCTGTGAGCCCTTCTCTGAGAGGATATAGAGAGACTGACTGTGTTGCCCATGATAAAAAACTATTACTGTCTGCAGCAGTTGGTCATTTTAAAGAAAGTTTTGCTCCCGGAAAGATTAGAAAGTTGATTTTGCTGTTCCAGAAAGTTGATCTTGCTGTTCCAGTAAACATGGCCATATCAGACTTCAGGCAATCTTTCTTTTCATGCATTTGGTTTCTTTCATATTAGGGAAAGAAATTTGAAAACCCAAGTTCTCTGACTTGGAGCATCTGCCAACTTCCAGAGTGTAAATACTCCCACCATGGCTGATTTTAAGCTACGAATGTGATGCCACTGAACATGGCTTTAGGAAGAGGTGCTGACCACTAGCTCTTGTGAGCCAGTACAAGCTGACTCCCTCACTCCGCAGTAAACATTTAAATGTTCCAACTTCAGTGCGTGGTAAATGTATGAATCTGGCCCCAGAGTTACCATATTTAAAAAACTGTGTCCTTTGATTTAAATAGCATTATCATCTGACAAATTGCATAGGAGTTATAGTATATTCTGTCTTGTTTGATTTTACACAAATTGGTAATAATTTCCAGAGAAATTTTTTTTTTTTTTTTTTTTTTGTGGTACGTGGGCCTCTCACTGTTGTGGCCTCTCCCATTGCGGAGCACAGACTGCGGACGCGCAGGCTCAGCGGCCGTGGCTCACGGGCCGAGCCGCTCCGTGGCATGTGGGATCTTCCCGGACCGGGGCACGAACCCGTGTCCCCTGCATCGGCAGGCGGACTCTCAACCACTGCGCCACCAGGGAAGCCCTCCAGAGAAATATTGATGAACATCATACAATTTTTTAATGCCCCCATAAGGGATTTTTTGGTATTATTTTTAGTGTGGTTAAATAATGCGGTTAATGTGGTTCATAATGTTGTACCATAAGGTTTTGAAAACATACTTTTTAGGTTTATAAGACAAAATACACAAAATATAAGGAAGAAAATTTAAAAATCATCTGTAATCCTCAGTTCCCAGAGATAATCACAATGACTATTTCATCATCATCAAAATTATGTTTTACTCTAAAGGACTGTCAACTTGTTTGGTAATCCTGGAAATACATCCAACATTTACTAAACGGATTTTTATTTTTTATTTTTTATTTATTATTTTTTTTGTGGTACACGGGCCTCTCACTGTTGTGGCCTCTCCTGTTGCAGAGCACAGGCTCTGGACGCGCAGGCTCAGCGGCCATGGCTCACGGGCCTAGCCGCTCCGCGGCATGTGGGATCTTCCCGGACCAGGGCACGAACCTGCGTCCCCTGCATTGGCAGGCGGCCTCTCAACCACTGCGCCACAGGGAAGGCCGGATTTTTATTATTTTTAAGGGGCCTTGCATTCAAACTGAGGAACAGACACATCTTCTCAGTTCCCTCCCCACAGCTGGAGCACCAGGGGCCAGAGGAGTTGACATGGGCCAGAAAAGACATGTTTGGCGTAAGGTAGATAGCTAGTGGGAAGCAGCCGCATAGCACAAGGAGATTAGCTCGGTGCTTTGTGACCAACTGGAGGGGTGGGATAGGGAGGGTGGGAGGGAGGGAGACTCAAGAGGGAAGGGATATGGGAACAGATGTATATGTATAACTGATTCACTTTGTTATAAAGCAGAAACTAATACACCATTGTCAAGCAATTATACTCCAATAAAGTTGTAAAAAAAAAAAAAAAACAAGAAAAGACATGTTTGGAGAAGTCCATGAAACAGATTTGAGCAAGATTTGTCTGGGAGTAAACATAACACTGGCCAAAATGTTTCTGAGATTAGTCTAGAAACTAAATGGTAGATAATGAGATTCTGAAAGAAATAGGGACCTAAAGATATTTCATGTTATAGATGTATCATTTGTGTTCAGAAGGGTCAGATGACCCACCCAAGGTCACGTGAATAATTAGTGGCAGAGCTGAGGCTGCCCTTCTGGCTCTCTCTTCACTCCTGGCCTGGCAATCTGGCTCCTGTTTACATCGTGCATCTCTGTAGAATTCCTCCTCCTGTCACTCACGGGAGAATGAAAACATATCAGGGAGTCTCAGCAACAGCCCATCTGTGTCTACTATTGTCTTTATACAGGACAAGAGAGGAGCATGATCACATAATCTACAGCCTTTCCTTTCCACTGCTATTGTGTGAAGTAACAATTTATCTTTTACTCTTAGGTATTAACTTTTTTAGGCTTTGTCATTAATCATAATATTTAAAAATGTCCCCAATTCTCTGAATTTTAGGGATTTTCTCCCCATATTTTGCTATTGGATTGCAGGGCTAGAAAATATTTTATTTAAAAACACAGACTCTCTGTGTTTGAATTCTTATGAGGCAACTTAATAGCTTCAGTTTTCTAATCTGTAAAATGGGAAGAATAATAGTATTTGCCTAATAGGTTTGTTGGCAAAGTAAATTGGTTAATACTTGCAAAGACTTTGAATATTGTCTGGCACATAATAAGCACTCAGTAAGTTGCTATAATTATTACCAACATTTATAATTATTTTTACCAACATTTATAATAAAATCATAGGGCCTTATATAAAGTAACTATCTGTTTTTGAAGGTTTTAAAAACAGCCTCAGATACCATGTATGGAATGTAAAGTCCACCTGTTTAAAGTGTATAATTTAGTGGTTTTTAGTTTATTTACTGAGTTACACAACCACCACCATCATCTAATTTTAGAACATTTTCCGCACTCCAAAAAGAAACCTTGTACCCATTAGCAGTTACTCTCCATCCCCCCACCGCCTCCTTCCTCTGCCCTTGGCAACAGCTAATCTACTAATGTAATTGCTCTATATGAGACATTTCATATTTCAGCTATAGAGAGGGAAAGTACCTATTCTGGGTATTTTATATAAATGGGATCATACTGTATGTGATCTTTTGTGGCTGGCTTCTTTCACTTAGCATGCTGACAGGTTTTGTCCACATTGTAGCGTGTGTCAGTAATTCATTCCATTTTATGACCAAATGATATTTCATTGTGTGGATATACCACACTGTATTTATCCATTCTTCAGGTGGAGGATATTTGGGTTGTTTCCACTTTTTGGCTTTATGAATAATTCTGCTATGGAAACTTGTGTACAAGTTTCGTGTGGCCATATATTTTCAATTATCTTGGTTGTACACCCAGGAGTAAAACTACTATGTTTGACTGTTTGAGTAACTACCAAACTGTTTTCCAAAGTGGCTGCACCATTTTAACATTCCAACCAGCAATGGATGGGGGTTCTAATCCCTCCATATGCCTGACAACACTTACTATTTTTTTTTATTATTATAACCATTCTAGTGGATTCAAAATGGTATCTCATTATCCTTTTGATTTGCATGTTCCTAATGACAAATGATTTTGAGCATTTTTTCTGTGCATTTATATCTCTTATTTGGAGAATAATCTATTTAATCTTTTGCCCATTTTCAAGTTGGGTCATCTTTTTTATTATTGAGTTGTATCCTTCATATATCCCGGATATGAGTTCCTTTTCCAATATATGATTTGCAATACTTTCTCCCATTCTGTAGTTGTCTCTTCACTTTCTTGATGGTGTCCTTTGAAGCACAAAAGTTTTTAATTTTGATAACATCCAATTTATCAATCTTCCTTTATCATTTGTGCTTTTGGTGTTATACTTAAGAAATAATTGCCTAACCCAAGGTCTTCTAAGAGTTTCTTCTAAGAGTTTTAGCATTTACATTAGTGTAAGGTCTTTGATCCACTTTGAGTTAATTCTTTTTTTTTTAAGTTAATTAATTAATTAGTCTGCATTGGGTCTTAGTTGTGGCATGCGGGATCTTTGTTGTGGCATGTGGGCTCTTCGTTGTGGCGCGTGGGCTTCACTCTAGTTGTGGCATGCGGGCTCCAGAGCACATGGGCTCCATAGTTGTGGCGCGCGGGCTTAGTTGCCCTGTGGCATGTGGGATGTTCATTCCCCGACCAGGGATCAAACCTGCATCCCATGCATTGGAAGGCAGATTCTTAACCACTGGACCACCAGGGAAGTCCCTGAGTTAATTCTTGAGTGTATTATGAGGTAGTGGTCCAACTTCATTCTTTGCATGTTGTCCTAGCACTTAACTCTTTTGCCAGTTTTCCTGACACTATTGTTGAAAATGAACTGACCATAAATGTTAGGGTTTATTTCTGGCTAACTATTTAACAATATTATTAGAAACTTATTCACAATTGGTTAATTTGATCACCACTGTTACTTTTGAAGACATGTGTTTTTATATTTTTCATGTAGTCTACATAAGTCCGGGGCTAGGATATTTGGTATTTTCCCTTTATCCTTCTTGGTAATCCTTAAATCATGTTTTTTAGGTGGTTGTTTATTTCACCTGTTTGTAACAGTGGTATAACAAAGAATATTAATAATGATGATTCTCTACAAAATCTTCAGGCATTTAGAAGAGCATGAACTATCTCTTAAATATCGGCAAAGAGAAGGAGATTCATTTACTAATATGTTTCTATTTACTGTTGATTACTTCTCTTCAATTTAGCATTCATCTTGTAATTTTTTAAAAAACAGTGACGAATAGTGAGGCTGGGCCGAATTTTCAACAGCTGACTGTGATGGTACTGTCTGTGATAGTTTAGTATTAAAAATTTATTTCATGGTATCTTTTAAGATGTGAGTCAGGATATAAGCATGCAATTTATGGAAGAAGAAATGTTCATGGCTAATAAACAAGTGAAAAATATTCTCTACTAGTTATAAAAAAACTAGTGACCCAACTGGGTAACAAATTGGCAGAGTTTTTTATAAAGATCACCACATTTGTGATGATGGTTGGTAGGCTTTTTGTTTTGTTTTGTTTTGGCATTTTTAATAACTTAAACAAGACAGACCTAAAACTGCAGCTTCCGGAAGAACCATTTGTTCTTGACGGTCTTGTATCTCTCCTTAAACTTGACCTTGGCGTCTCACTGGGCCTTGTGTTTGAGAGCAGGGTCTCTGAAGACATCCTTGTTGACAACAGTTTTGTCCAAGGGGATATCCACAGACTACCTTGTGGGCACGAGGTGATTATAACTATAAACTTTCATAAAAGACTAGATCTTTGACCCCTTGGTGATTTTCATCTTGTTCATGGCAGTTGTCACTTTGCAGGGATAGCGGTTGATTCCAGCCACCAGAGCATGGCTCTAGGGTCGGTCTGAGGTACCATCATCAGTGTTCTTCACAATGACTTCTTTGCATCTGGAGTAGCATCCAGCCAGGATCAGAACCACATTCTTGGGTTTCATGAACTTGCCCATTTCAGCAGCACCACTTGGGACTACAGCCGGTGGTAGGCTTCTTAACATGCATGTGTGCAATGCTGGAAATGATTCCATAAAGGAGTTCTCATCCTCATTTTGCAGAGGAGGAGGCTGAAGCTCAGCAAGTTTCATGAAGTCATCTCATGTCTCACAGCTTGTACGTCACCAAGCTGAGACTCAAACCTAGGTATAGCTACTGACCAACCCCTCCATAGCCACAGGGAGAGTTTAGCCCAGACTGGTTAGAAGTCATTGTGAGATTTCTGGTAAACCAGAGTTTGCATTCTGCCTTATGCACCTGTGAAAACTCTGCAGAGTAAGGTGTGGTTTGGTGATTGGGCTGGGCCATCATGGGGGCTGAGGAAACAGACTGTTTCTCTGAGAAACTGTGTTCCAGTGTTTCTTATTAGGTTCTCAGGGAGGGAGGGTAAAGAGCAGAAGCGAACTTATTTGTTGTGTAATTTCTATATGCCTAGCACTTTATATATAGAAACTTATTTAATCTTCCTCTAATGCTAGAAAACAGGTATATTTCTCACCATTTTGGAGATAAGGAAACCAACCTGAAGAGAAACAGTTTCTTTTCCTAGCTCACACCTTCAGTTAAACAGCAGCAGAGCTGAAATTTAAATGCAGGCGTATAGAATCCAAAGCCACATGTCTTCACTATTATACACAGTCTCCCCTAAAGGAAAATAGAACACATGGTTCCTAGTCTCTTCAACCTACTTACATATTATATTACGTTTTCTGCATGACTCGTACAGTGTTTGCCTTCATGGTGTCTGTGTGTACCCACTGTGATGCCTTTAAACGTCATTCTGGAGACCTTTTATTTATTGCCCCAGGTCTGAGCTGAGCCTGATCACCTTCCCATAAAAGAATCTTTTGCAGATAGGATTCTTTGAGGGATGTTTAAGCAATTGTAGTTGGAATTGTAGAGGAATTTTTAAAAAATTCAATACCTCTCCATATACATGGTGCCCTGCTAGTAGTTTTACAAACTTTAAACTAGAAAACACAGTAAAAGCCAAAAAACCAAAAGCCTGATCTACAGTGTCTGTTTACAAAGAAGTCAAAGAAGGTAACCTAAAACCTAACCTATCTTTCTAGATTAAAAGGAACTTAAAACCAAAATTTGCGGAGTTGACACAGCAAGTGTGACAGTGCAATTATGTAATCATTCTCTTTTCCCTTAGCTGGAACATAGTGAGCGCTCCTGGACAAACTGAGTCCTAGATTGCAGCCATACTTCCAAGCCTTTTCTAGCATTGCTCATTGTCCCCCTCTATTAGAGTTTTCCCTCCTCAGCTTGAACAACATGAAAAACCTCAAGCTCTGCCAGTTCTTCATTGCAATCAACCTATAAGCAAAAGGCACTTGTGCCAGAGGTTCCTGAGCATGTGGGATCACTCTTGATTTGCTTAAGTCCTTGATGATAAACAAAGAAACTGCCCCCAATGGGCAATCACAGATCTCCATGTGGAGCCTTTCTGTCCTTGAGATACCCAAAAGACATTTCACATAGCAAAGAGGCAATACTCTACTCTCAACTACCTTTTCCAGGTCTGGGACCTGTCACTTACAGTTCTAGGTCTGGATCCATTGGCTTCACTGCTTTCTCCTGGAGCCTACTCTTCTAGGGCATGAGTTGTGCTCAGAATGTCTGCTGGATGCTCCTCTTTGCTGGCAGGGCCTGTTGTCTTTTCCACACCTTCCAGAGGCCAGCTAATCTTCAAGAAACTCTGAGGAGTGCCAGGAAGGAACTTTGAGTTTACTCCTGATCTGGTCAATAACAACCCTTTCAGCCAAGTGGCCTGTTCTTCCCTCACAAGTGGTATATCAGAAGGTTTCTCTTTCAGAGTACGGTCAGAGGGGCGGATCAGCCACACCTGAAACCTACATGTGAAGGTGAGCAATTGACCACAGAGACATTCTATGTGACTGCTAAGAAAATAATAACTTCTCACCTCAGGAGCTTCATCTTATCTTGAGGCTGGTGTGGGGTTACTTTCATTGACCCCTTATTCACAGTGATCTATGTCTTACTACAACCCTGATGTCTTTCCTCACTTTAGAAGACAGTGAGTATCTGCTACCTCAGAGGTTCCACCCTAATTCTCCCTAAATGGTCCTCAGTTTATGCCCAAAAGTTCATGACTGTACATTATTTAAATTAAATATGCCAAATATAACAACTTTCATATTCATTTGAATTAAACATACCCAACATAACAAATTGGATATTATCAAAATATTGATAAAATATCAATATCTTATCGCCCATGTCTCATCTGTGCTTTCTATAATCAGAATATACTTTTTTTAAAGAACATGTTTTATACATGTATTCATCATAGAAGTTGATCTTTTTTATTCTTCCTTCTTTTTAGCTGTTCCACCATGACACTAATGCAAACACTGAAGTTGTTCATTAACTAGGAGAATAATAAAATGACATTAAAATTTTTTTTTACTCTATTTCAAACAAAAGTCTAATTGGCTGAACTCAAATGTAAATATTTTAAAATATTTAATTCATTTTAATCTAAGACCATTGCAAAACAAATTGTATGTGGGGAGAAGATTTATTTGTATAGGAAATACTAAGATGAAGATTTACATAGAGAAGAAAGAGTGCAATTTGCTTGAGTTCAAGACTAGATACTAGAACTAGAGACTTCTATGCATGAGATTATTAAAAATGCACATAACTTTTATTCTCTATCCTCCTTTTCCTACTCTTTCAAGCAGAATGTGCTCTTCTGTCCTATATTAGATTGAAGGCATTGATGATCTCAATTAAATTAATGGCTTCTCTGTATCCATACTGTTTGTCTGATAACTTTGGAGTACCTGCCCCTCTAACTTGGGCTGCCTTTGTGGCTTGCTTTGGCCAGTACACTGTGATATTGTGACAGATCTGAGTCAAGAAGCCGTGCGTGCTTCTGCTTCCTCTTTGGCTTCTCTATGGTCACCATGACAACATGCCTGAATTAGGGGCATGCTCCAGGTGAGACCATGTAGAGCAGAGGTGAGTCATTCCAGCTTTCATAGACCACTCAGCTCCCAGTTGACCTGCCATCTGACACATGACTGAGCCCAGCCAAAATCTAATCGGTCTAGATCAGTAGAACTAATCACTAGATTAGTGATTAGTTAGATTAGATCACTAGAACTACCTGCTAAGCTGTGGATTCATAAATAGTAAGTAGTTGTTTTGAACCCATATATTTTGAGATGGTTTGTTATAGAGCAATAGCTAACCACTTCAGATTCTACATTCATATTATTAATGCGGTAAGATGGTAACAGCGCCTCCTAGGGGCAATTTTATTTTAACTGTTGTCAACTGCTTGAGCTACACGAAAGTCACTCTGAGAGGCTTTGGTTTCACTAAGTGAGCAGGGGGAACTTAGGTAGTGCAGTGGAATCTTCCTGGGATAACAGCTATGTTTCAGAAGCCTCTTATCATCAGAAATAAGGAAAGGTGGGTAGAGGACATCTTTTAAAGATCTTAAAATCGTACTTGGTAGACCTGCACACTGTTGCCACCACGTGCGCCTCCTCCCCAGCCTCCCCCTCAGTCCTCCTACTCCCCATGGAAAGCCTACAGCAGCACCAGCCGGCTACTCACTTTTGTCAGGTCTGTTCCAGACGTCCTTCCCACCTCTCCCTCGACCGCTCTCCAGGTTTTTGCACTGAGTCTAGCACGCCTTCTTCAGTGTAAGACGAAGCTGGCTTCCAATCCAGCTCATGCCTGACGTGTTATGGGCCCTCAGATACGCTAAGGTTTGATGTCTGTGTGCTCCAGTTTTCTTCTCTGCAAAACTGTAATGAGAAAGGGCCCTCGTCAAAGCTCTGTTCTTTGTTTCCGAGGCTTAACCTTACAGTTAGGGAAAGAAATTACGGAAAAACAGAAGCTATTGCTTTTTTTTTAAAGATTTTTTTTTTTTTTGCGATACACAGGCCTCTCACTGTTGTGGCCTCTCCCGTTGCAGAGCACAGGCTCCGGACCCGCGGGCCCAGCAGCCATG
This sequence comes from Mesoplodon mirus, assembly GCF_964341445.2. NCBI lineage: Eukaryota > Metazoa > Chordata > Mammalia > Artiodactyla > Ziphiidae > Mesoplodon > Mesoplodon mirus. The sequence continues at coordinate 79,652,384 of NC_138980.1, forward strand.
GCTCACGGGCCCAGCTGCTCCATGGCATGTGGGATCTTCCCGGACCAGGGCATGAACCCGCGTCCCCTGCATCGGCAGGCGAACTCTCAACCACTGCACCACCAGGGAAGCCCGCTATTGCTTTTTAAAAAGTTAGTTCAATGTACTTTTGGCCACTGGTAAAAGATACTTTCTACTGATTTAGAAACTTTGAGTTATGAGCCAAAGCTTTAGCAAATATTAACCCTCATTTTACTGTCGTTATTATTAACAGCCAGATAAATGAAAGTTCAGGAATTTTACATGAGGTGAAGGATCCAAAGTCACACACATGACTGCAGGTGAAGCCATAAATATAGTAACAATTTGATCATCTACTTGGTACTTAAAAAAAAAATCTACCCCCCACTCTGTATTATGGATATGAAACACAGTCATTCTTAGGCAACTTCTCAAAAACCACATGGGTGCTACTCAGACATATAAAGGAATTTGAGGCCTTCTATAGGCATCTCATCAACCTGAACGCTTACTATAGACACCTCATAAACTCAGCTTTTAGGAAAAGGACAGGAACAGGCTACTCAGAGGGGGAGGCTGGTGGGAAAGTTGGGGTGATGTTGGTAACAATAGCAGTATCTTAGCAATGGTATATTCTGTTATAATGAGTTCCAAGCTAGGAGACTTTATCCCCCTTGTCTTCAGATGTCTCATCTGTAAAATGTGGGCTTGGAGTAAATCAGGGCTTTCCTATGGACACTTTTGTTACCAAGTCCAAGCTCACTCTGCTCACCACACGACAGGCCAATAAATCGGGAGATGAGGTGTTGAGGCAAGGAATACAACTTTATTCAGAAAGCCGGGCGTCCATGAAGATGGCAGACTAATGTCTTAGAGTACCATCTTATCGGGGTCTGGATGCTAGTTTCTTTTATAGAACAGAGAGGGGGAGGAGGTGAGGAAGTAAAGTAAAAAGGTCATAAGTCTTGCAAAACAACTCATGGTTTGGCCAGCCTCAGGGAGGGGATGTGTTAAGTTCTTCTTTCTTGAAGGCATTCACAGGTGGGCAGGGTCGAAATATTTCCCTGTGAGCTGAACAAAGGCACTTTAGTTTAACATTTAGGTAGAGGGGAAGGGTTCCCCAAAGGAGGCCATTATGTATGCCCATAGCTATAGACAACATCATTTTAGTGATTATAGTAGCAAAAGTAACTGAGAGCAAAGATTAAAGAAAGAGATCCAACATGGTGTCAGATTTTGTTCTTCCCTGTTACACTTTCTCCAGCCTGTATGAAAGTTGGGAAATGCTGGGTACAAGTTCCGTTCCTTAGAGAGATTTGTGAGGACCTGCATTTAAGAAATCTGTTAAACTTTATTTTTTTTATTTATTACTTTTTAAGATTGAAGTATAGTTGATTTATTGTTTCAGGTGTGCATCAAAGTGATTCACTTATACATACATATATATCTATATCTTTTTTCAGATTATTTTCCATTATAGTTTACAAGATATTGATTATAGTTCCCTATGCTATACAATAGGTCCTTGTTGTAAGAAATTTGTTAAACTTTATTAACTCAGGCTTAACAGAGATCCAGGAAACCTGTGAATACCTTAGAAGAACCTCATTTTGGAGATGTGGAGACAGATGATCATTAAGATTTCCTTTGGCTGTAAAGACATCTGAGCTAATGGAAAGATTTTAGTTCTGTTGTAATTTACTGCAGAGTCCACTTTTACCAAGGAATGAAATAGGGAAGAAAAATCATATTTTATTGATTGTCTACTGTGTTGGGCACTTAGATATTTTATATATTCCTCAATTTATTCCTTGCAATAACCATAGGGAGTATTATTATTCTCAGCTTATCAATATTGTTCTCTAGGTGATATTCAGCCTTATGGCTCTAAATTCTGTTTGTATGCTGATGACTATCAAATCTTATAATCTCCTCCTAACTTTTCCCATATTAAATAAACATCTCAGACTTACTGTTACCAAACCAGAATCTTAAAGTCACAGCTCTCCTCTAAACCTTGCTTGTCCCATTTTACCCTAAGTAAGTAGCTTCCCCACCCATCTGGTTGATTAGACAGCAATTTAGGTGTTGTTGATTTCTCTCACCCCTTCACTCCCCACAAGCACTCCACCAGCAAGTCTGATTGGCCATACCTTCAGAGCACATCTAGAGTTTGACCACTTCTCTCCATTCCACTCTTATCTCTAAACCAGCTATCATCATCCCTTATCTAGACAACTGCAGCAGTATTGCAATTGTTCTCTCTGCTTCCACTGTGCTCCTCTACCAACAGGAACCAAGATGATCTTGAAAAAGAAAGAAAAAGAAACAGTACTGATTTCCTCCTTAAAACGTTCTGATGATTTCCCATTTTATATAAGGAAAAAAAAACCAATCTAAATTGCAATCTAGGGACTTTCCTGGTGGCGCAGTGGTTGAGAGTCCGCCTGCCGATGCAGGGGACAAAGGTTCGTGTCCCGGTCCGGGAGGATCCCGTGTGCCATGGAGCGGCTGGGCCCTGAGCCATGGCCGCTGAGCCTGCGCATCCGGAGCCTGTGCTCCGCAATGGGAGTGGCCGCAACGGGGAGAGGCCCGCGTACTGCAAAAAAAAAAAAAAAAAAAAGAAAGAAAAAGAAACAGTATTGATTTCCTCCTTAAAATGTTCTGATGATTTCCCATTTTATGTAAGGAAAAAAAAAACCAATCTAAATTGCAATCTAGGGACTTTCCTGATGGCCCAGTGGTTAAGACTTCACCTTCCAATGCAGGGGATGCGGGTTTGACCCCTGGTCAGCTAAGATTCCACATGCCTTGTGGCCAAAAAACCAGAACATAAAACAGAAGCAATATTGTAACAAATTCAATAAAGACTTTAAAAATGGTCCACATCAAACAAAACAAAACAAAACAACTTTAAATTGCAATCTATGGTCCTGATGGGGTCTTTGCTCACGTCTTCAACCTCATTTGTCTGACGCTTCCCTCAACTGTCTTTCTTCTTGATCTGCAACATAGCAGATGTTGTTCCTACCCCCAGACTTTGGCATTTGCTCTACCCTCTGCCTAGATAGCTGGATCTCCAGCTCTTCTTGTCATTCACTCCTGGTCCAAATGGCACCTCTTCAGGGATGCCTCCCCTAACCACCCTGTCAAAAATAATCCTACATTGTACAGAAACTGTCACATCACTCTGCTTTATTTTTAAAAAGATTTGCCACTCTCTCATTATTTTGTTGATTTACATGTTTCTCTCAAGTAGAATGCAAGTCCATGAGATTTCTATCTTGTCTGTTTTGGTCAACCCTGTATATCTATGCTAGTAGGTATCACAGTGTCCGCTATATATCATTACTCAGTAGGTATTTGCAGGATTAATAAAAGAAATACGTTGTCTTGGTCAGCTTTCCAGCTTTTTTTCTGTTCAGTACACATTTAAAAATACTTAAACACGTGTAAGGCTACATACATGTCCTCGAGCAGATTTCAAACAAATGTACTCTTCAGAAAAATTCTGAAATGAGATTATTGTCACACAGGATTTTTTAATGTGAAGAAACTCTGGAAATAAAAAAGGATAAACTGTTAAAGAAGTTAAATACTTTTGCATAGAGGCAGTGGGAGTTAGGACAGAATAAACTGATGATTCTGGTATATTTTTGAAGTCATGGTTTTTGGGAAAGGGCAGAGATAAAAGCTACAAATGGTTGAATACAGCTTTCAGGAATTTGTCACAAAATTCTTTCTTAGTCCATCACTCATTGCTGATGAACTTACTACTCACAGTGGATTTCCTTCTTGGAAACACTTGCACTCAGAAAGGAAGATGCTAAGGGAAAAACAAGCCCTAGATCTGCCTTCCCCAAGACCCACTCAGAGCAAGACTATTACAGCTAAAATAAATTCAAGAAGAAAGTGTCACACTGATGCTGAGTATTTATTTTGGTGTGTTATACCCTTCTTCTAAAAGTTGGGGAGATGTGGAGAGAGAGAAAAGGGAAAATGAATATACTGTTTACTCAAAGGGAAATATACATGGAAAGTTCCATCTTCAGAATCCTGGCACCATCTAGTGGTTAATGGATCCCGTTTTAGGGACCAGTCATTTTCTTAAATGGTAGTTCTCAGACTTCCCTTATGTCTCAGAATCATACAGTGAACTCACACAAATACTCCGCTCCTATAGATGCTGATTCTCTAGGTTCGATGTGGGTCTTGGGCATGAGAGTTTTTAAAAACAAGTTACCCAGGTGATTCTACTTTAGCTGATGGTTTTAAAACTACCTTTTTGGAAATAGCCTCTTGTTGTTTGTATGACTTTCCCTCTCCTTTCCTTTCTCTCTTGTAAGAAGTATTTATACAGGATATTTTACATGATAAGATCAAAGTGAATTTTGAGCAATACTGTTGTGAAATTTTGAGGATTTTGTGACATATTCAGATCAAACCAGAGTTGAGAAGTTGTGTGTGTATGGGGGTTGGGGTAGGGTGGCCCCAAACCAGTGTGGCTAATAATTGCTCTGGTCAGCCAATAGCCAACTAAATGGGACAGATGTCATTCGTAACCTATTTTCAAGGGTCCTCTTCAACTGTCCATCATATTCTGTACTATTGATTTTAATAATTAAAACTTTTTACCCTCTCATTTTGAAGGTTTAAATCATCTTAGATTTACAAAACATTTGCAAACATACCGAAAATTTTCATAATCTTTCATCCAGTTTCCCCAAGTGATAATACCTTACAAAAGCACACCACAATGATCAAAATCAGCAAACTAACATTGATACAATACTATCATCTGGCACATAGACTTTGTTTGAATTTTTCAATTGTTCCACTGATGCTCTTTTCTTTTTTCTTTTTTTTTTTTTTTTTGCGGTACGCGGGCCTCTCACTGTTGTGGCTTCTCCCGTTGCGGAGCACAGGCTCCGGACGCCCAGGCTCAGCGGCCATGGCTCACGGGCCCAGCCGCTCCGCAGCATGTGGGATCTTCCCGGACCGGGGCACAAACCCGTGTCCCCTACATCGGCAGGCGGACTCTCAACCACTGCGCCACCAGGGAAGCCCAGGCTCAGAATTTTATCCCACAGACAGAAGTGTTTAAACGAAACGTGATAGCAGGGAGAATTTTAATTTGGATCCTAGATACTTTGCTGGCAACACAGAGATTAGATTGGTATAGGAAGTAAATGCGGGCAGACACAGATACCAGGAGTCAATTAGAGTTGTCCTGATTAGAAATAAATTGGGCCTAAATTTGGCAGCAAAGTGCTGTAGAAATTTCAAGTTGCAGACATGATAGTAACCCCAAATACACCAGCCAGTTTCCTTACTCATTTGTTATGTTACATAACAAAACAAGAGGTAACTGAGACAGGCTGTGGGTACTAGTCTCAGTTATCTCTTGCTGCAAAACAACACTTCCTCAAAGTTAGTGGCTTAAATAAAAAACTTATTTGTTCAAAAATTTGGGCTGGGCTCAGCTAGTCAATTCTTTTGCTGCTCTTACCTGGGGTATATTCAAGAAGTCTTCTGAGGGCTTGTTAGTTAGTACAGATGACTTTTTAACAACTTGGATTTGAAGTATGGGGGTCCACTAATACGTGAATATTTTCCGTAGTAAATTCTATGGTACTACGTGTCCGAGGTTGGTTAAACCTAGGATGTGAAGGAAACTCGGCTGCAGAGGAACAGTGTATGTGGAGCACTGAGTTTAAATTATACGTGGATTTCCAAGTGCGTGGAGCCTTGGTACCCCTAACCCTTGCATCATTCAAGGATCAACTGTACGTTAGTCAGGATTCTCCAGATAAACAGAACCAATAGGATATATATAAACATATTGGAGGAGATTTACCACAGGAATTGGCTTACAGCTATGGAGGCCGAGAAGTCCCACAGAACCCGGCGTGCCAGTGGTATAATTCAATCTGAGTCTGAAGGCTGAGAATCTGGAGCTCTGATGACTGAGGGCAGGAGAAGATGGATGTCCTAGTTCAAAGAGAGAAAGAATTTGCCCTTCCTTTGCCTTTATGTTCCAACGGGTTGGAGGATGCCCGCCCGCGTTGGTGAGCTCAGATCTCTTCACTCAGTCTACTGAATCAAATGCTAATCTCTTCCAGAACTGCCCTCATAGACCCACCCAGAAATAATGTTTTACCAGCTCTCTGGGAATCTCTTACGCCAGTTGAGTTGACATGTACATTAATCATTCTCACCGAACCAGGTTTGTTTCGCCCGATGCACAGCACGCCAAAATGCTGAGACAGTGAGGTTTGCAGCAGGGAGTGGGTTTATTCAAAAGGCAGCCAAGTAAGGAGACCAAACAAATCTTAAACATGCCACCCCGAGGGTATTTATGTGATAAAGAAACGGGGTATTCACGGGCTGGATCTGAGACGTGCGGAGCGCTGATTGGAAAAACGTGCCGTAATTGCTATTCTGCGCAGGCGTAAGTCAGCTCCCGCCCTCTGCCCGTTCAAACGGGCACCGAGGAGACACCGGCGCAGGCTCAGTCGGAGGTTAGGCGGTCCTATCCAGTTTTAACCAGCTCAGCTCGAATTAGACACAGCTGACTCCACGTTCCTGGAGCGTGAGGCAAGCAAACTTCTTACTGCTTAGGTTATGTGCTACTTAAAGGACATGCTAGTTTTAAAATGACCTTGAGTAGTGAAGGCAGGAGAAATGGATTTTACTCAACCAGGATTTCCCCATCACAGTCAGGGACTTCAGACGAGAGGGCTTGTCCTTGCTCCACACGACATCCTCCTGCAGCAGGTGGGCTCAAGTGGAATCTCCCGTGGAATCAGCAGGTCCAGGAGGGTGAGAGCAATGTTGCAAGGCCTCTAGAAGCCTGAGCTCAGAGTCACAGTGTCACTTCTGCCTACTTCTATGGGTCAAAGCAGTCACAAGCTGACTCAGTCTCTCATCGTGAGGAAAGAGACTCCCATCTTTTGATGCAAAGAGCTAAAATAACTTAAAACCACTTTTAATTTAATCTAGCATATTTTAGTAGCCATTGAAATGAATTTGGGGTGTCATATCCTCTTATATGTGGATTTGGTTTTAAAACTAGAATTCATATTAGTCATGTTCTGGCACAAATCATTTCTACTTTTTTTTTTTTTTTTTTTTTTTTGCGCCACGCGGGCCTCTCACCGCTGCGGCCCCTCCCGTTGCGGAGCTCAGGCTCCGGGCGCGCAGGCTCGGCGGCCATGGCTCACGGGCCCAGCCGCTCCGTCCTCCCGGACTGGGGCACGAAACCGTGTCCCTGCACCGGCAGGCGGACTCTCAACCACTGCGCCACCAGGGAAGCCCACACAGGGTGCTTTTTAACTATTCTGCTTCTCTGCTCAGACAGCTGCTTCTTGACAGTTGACTTCAAGCTGTTTCAAAAGGTCATCTTAGGGCTTCTCTGGTGGCGCAGTGGTTGGGAGTCCTCCTGCTAATGCGGGGGATGCGGGCTAGTGCCCCGGTCTGGGGGAATCCCACATGCCGCAGGGCGGCTGGGCCCGTGAGCCATGGCCGCTGAGCCTGCGCGTCAGGAGCCTGTGCTCCGCAACGGGAGGGGCCGCAGCGGTGAGAGGCCCGCGTGGCGCAGAAAAAAAAAAAAAAGGTCATCTTAGTCACTGTTTACTCTTTTGACTAAAGCTCTTGTATTCTAACCCTGGGATCCATGTGTTTTCCTCAGAGCACTTGTTTGTTTAGATGCTCCTGAAACAATAACAAAAAAGGGGTAGTTCTCTATGGCAGTGACAGTGAACACACTGTTGCCACAAGTGAAAACAAAGATGAATCTCACCAGCGTAACTTGGAGTGAAAGAAACCGGACACAAAAGAGTACGCACTGTATGAATCCATTTACGTAAAATTAGAATATAGGCAAAGTTCATCTATAGTCTGACCAGAATAGGGGTTACATAGTGGGGCTTTTGGGGTGCCTCCCTAGGTACTGGTTACATTGGTGGGCTTGCTTTGTGAAAATTTATTGAGCCGTGCATTTATGATTTTTGCACTTTGCTATTTCTTTGTTACAGTTCTTTAAAAAATAGAACAATAAAGGAAAAATGGTTCTCATTGACTCTCAAGGGAAATCTGAGATTGGGTATCTCTAGTGGTTTGTCAAGGAAAGAATCGTTAAGTTGGCAACATTTATTTATTTTTTTCAGACCCACTTTATTGCAGTGTTGATTTTGATTTTATTGGGTTTTGGTCTCCATCTAAACCACACTTAGGAGGTCAAACATCCAGTAAATCAGTGGCAATCAGAAACAATGAAAACAATACAAAGCAAAGCAAAATACAACATGATTAGTATTGCAGTGCTGTAGGACTGTATTTTATTGAAAAAAGAATTGCCATGCTCCACTAAGCCAAGAAGCCCTAAGAGGAAACTGAAAACTAAACATTGATATCACTGAAGCCAATGTTATCTAGACAACTTCTCTTTTTTTCACCCCCTGAAAACATAATCTATGCCATTTGATATTTCTTGGTTGATTCTGTTCAGCAGAGAGTTGTATATTCTTTCTTGAAAGGGAAAGGGAAAAGGAAGTCATAGATACTGATAAAACTAATGAAATACTTCATACTTGCCAAAATTCACATTTAAATATTATTTATACGTTATTGTCAGACTTTTATTGTTTTCTAGAACAGTACTGACATCTCCCACAGTTGCTGCCTCTTCCAGGACATTTGTGGATTGTAATAGAATGTTGGACATAATGCCTGAATTCACCGTTCCCTCCTTCTAGTAGAAAGAGTGGAAATAACATCAATGACACCGTCCTTAAGACTCTACCCCCTGCATATCTGGGGTGTTACTTTCAAGCTGGAAATTGGAGGATGAAAAATAAATTAGCAATTTCAATTGCCGCTGTTGTATCAGGGATACAACTGTGATGGGTGGAAATACAGTTCATCCCTGGGATCCAGAATTTAAGCTAAAATGAATGCTTTATCCTATCTTGTAAGCCTGGTCCACAGGTTGAGGGATTGAATTTAGTTCAATAAACTTTTAGTGAGTGGCAGTTACTGTGTAAAACATTAAGGATAAAGCCAGAATTGTGGGAGAGATAAACATATACATAAAAAATTATAACACAATATAAGTGCCATTATATAGAAATTTAGAAATGGCTTCATTCACACAGAAAAAAGTGACTATCCTGGTGCCACAGATGCTATAGAGGACGATCTTAAGAGCACTGGGAATTTAACAGGTAGACAAGGTGGGGAGGACTTTATAAGTAGTAGGAAAAGAACAGAGGCTTGAATTTCCATGCAGTGAGCAGTAAATGATGAAAATTCTGTTATGTTAGGGGCGGGGGGAAATGGGAGGCTGGGAATGGAGCAGGAAACCTAGGCTAGAGACAGGTTTGGGGGCTTGGATGCCCTGGGAAGGAGTTTGGATTTTACCCGAAGAGCAGCAGAAGGATTGTAAGAAGAGGAGAAGCATGATCCTCCCTGTGTTTTAGGAAGATAAGGTCAGCAATATACGGATGGTGGGTTATAGAGGGGAAAGCAGACAAGCAGGTCAGTTAGGAACTGTTGGAATAATCAAAACTTTGAACTAGACTAAGGAAGCAACTTCTTGGAAGGCAGAATTCATCCTCTATTTAAATGTCATTGCACACAGTTGATGGAATACTATAAAAGCATGAAAACAACAATGTTGACTTATTAATATAGAAAGATGTCCAAAAGATATTGTTGAATAAAAAAGTTTACAAAAACATGAGCAATAAGATTCTGAATCTATCTATCTATGTATGTATCCATCCATCCTTCTACATAAAAACAAAACGAAAGATTATATAGAATATACTAAAATGTTACCAATACTCTTTACTTGCTAGTAGGCTTTCAAGTAATTTGGGAAAAAGCAACTCAGATGCCCAGTTAAGAATTTAGTATGTAAAAGCTTAGAAAAATGTTCTTATTTACTGAAGCTTAGTGGATGGTCTGTCATTTCAAGAGGAGCAGGAGATATGCAGAACCAAGAGGAGTATAAAGAAGTGTCAAAAGGTAACAAATAGGGGGTTTCCCCGGTGGCGCAGTGGTTGAGAGTCCGCCTGCCGATGCAGGGGACACGGGTTCATACCCCTCTCCGGGAAGATCCCACATGCCGCGGAGCGGCTGGGCTCGTGAGCCATGGCCGCTGAGCCTGCGCGTCCGGGGGCTGTGCTGCTCAACCTGAGAGGCCACAACAGTGAGAGGCCCGCGTACCGCAAAAAAAAAAAAAAAAAAAAAAAAGGACAAAATGTAGAAATGGGAACTGAGAAGAGAAGGCAGGGGAACAATTTTATCTAAAGTGTGTGTTAAAGTTTATCTCGGGATGTGTTTCAAATTGTTTCTTATTGCCAAGAGTCCAGGATGTTGCTCTTTGAAGATGGTGGTGGTGGTTTGAAAGGTTTCTTAGGGACCCTTCCAGCTCTATGATTCCTTGTATCATCTGGTTCCACTGTACCAGTGTATGAAGGGGACTAACAGTGTTGTTGTAAGTACTCTTTCCTGACTTTTTCACAGGACAGAATTTGCCACAGATGCAAGATTGAATTGATACTTTTGGATAATATAATTTACATGCAGTTGTTTGGGACCAAACTGGCTTTACTAATTCAGAATAAAACCTCACAGAAGGGTTGGGGTTTGAAGAGGTAGCCAAGGAAAGGAGGAGTTTAGAATTGAAACAGAAGAAAAGGAAAAGAATCACTGAGGTTACTTTGCAGGAGGATAAAGATATTTATGATGAAAGAGGTCAATAGTCATGGTACCGTTTGCTATTTCAGTGTTATAAGAAAATGAGGTTCAAAGGAAGAGACACCAATGTTAAGCCAATCAGCAAAGTCCCTCTTGGGTTTGTACTATGCCCTTGTGAGGATCACCTCTTGAAAGTGCTCATCCTCCTGGGTCTTAGGACCATCCAAGCTCACCTTCTTTTCTTCTTTACACCCAGGCATTGGTTGCTTGATTTACATATTGATTTCCACCACTCATTCTTTCAACAGTGCTTCTGTCTGGTTATTTAACTTCTTTTTACTTCTGTTCCTTCATTTTTAAAGGAATATAGTTACCCTGGATTGTTAAAAGATATTTAAAAATCATGGACCCCTTTGAGCAGATAAACTTAGAGATTTTCTGGCTGAAGTTAGGGTGGAAAGGCCGAGTTCCATCTGGCTCTTCTTACTCTCCCAGTGCTCTCTAAAGGGGCTCCACGGGGCCAAGTTTGAAAACCACTGACCTGACTCTGTACTTCCCAGAGTCAGGAGAGATTACTGTGGCCTGGAGTATCTTAAGGACAGTAAAGACCCTGTTGAGATGATATTTTGCTTTTCCCATAACATTTTCAGCTGGGTTTCTTAAAAAGAACAATTTGTGTTACTGTGGTCATCTAATGGTTGGGCCCCCAGGATCCGTTTTTGTGTTAGAGAAAATGCAATAGAGTTATCAGAATCAGGAAGACTGTTTCTGTATCTGCCACTGTCTTGCTGAATGGCCTTTTGAAAATTGCTCAGGATCGCCCTTTATTTCCCCCTCACTTTTCCATAAAGGTGCTGTGAAGACCTCCGACTGGGATGTACACCACTTTGAAATTCTCGGAGAAAAGAGGGAGCTGGTATATGTCTTTCAAAGTGGTATCTTTGTACCTGATTGAGTGGAGGAGATTTGAACTCTTCTGGACCTTGATGTCTCTGAGTGTCTCCTTGTCTGGTAGAAAACTCTTAGCTACTTCCCCTCTAAGGGCTTGAGTAAAGAGAATTGGTATTGCATCTTTTGTGGAAAGCATTCTCTGCTGCCATTTTGGTCCTCCCCTCTGAACATATTGAATGAAAGGAGTGTAGAAGTATCCTCCTTTAAGGAAGAAAAATCATCTCATTGTTCTGTTGCTATATCAGAGATGCAAGTCGTTTCCAACGGATGGCCCTTCCTTGACCCTCCAAGGCTGCTGGTTAGCACAGACTGCAGAGGTCTTGGAGGAACACTTTAAGGGATTGATTTGAGGCAGCAGAAACCTCTTATGTCTACAACCTAACTGACCTTTCTTGGGATTCACTCAAAAGCTGTATCTGGGAGTTCTGTTTTATAGCTTTTGAAGTAATATATCTTCATTAGAACTTAGAAGTAACTCTATTTTTTTGAAGTTCTAAGAAGGAAGCAATTTGTCCTGAACACAGTGGATTTGATCTTTAGAGAGGTGAACAGCTAACTTTTTCTCAGCAGAAGCTAAGGATGATGAATGAATTGTGCAGTGCTAAGAAGGCGTCTTCACAGCAGAGAGGGTTATCTTTGGAAGGTTTTTAAATCAACACACACATAGTTACCTGGCTAAGAAGCCCTTGCTTGTCTCTGAGTGGTGACTTTTTCATAGGAGAGTTCACAAGACAAAAACCCCAACGTTGTATATTGCAAACCTGAAAGAGTCAGTATCCAAATTGTCAAAGGAATATATCTTGCAAATTATAATTCCTTAGGGTCTTTGTCAAAAGGGTGAGCCCTCCTCACCAGTCTGGTACACTCTATATAAGATATATGAGTTTTTCCCTCTGGAGGTGTGCTGTTAAGGGAAGGCATGCACAATTATTGCCTTTTCCTTTATATGGGTCTTTTTATATTTAGACACTCCTGGTGTATATGGGCATTGCCATCTAGTGAGAGTGGGGTGTTGGTGGCAAGATTTGTTAAGATGAAGTTTTACTTACCGCCAGAAATAGAGGTTTGGTTAGTGTATTAGTATGGAATTTGTCATATTACTATTTTGATTAATTGCAAAGGTTTACATTTTTGTAATTAATTTTTGTTTCTGTAGAATTTTTCTGGTCTAGCCATTAGTCCATTTGATGCTAGTCTTTGTACAAATGAAAAACACATCCAATCCCTTACAACCCCCAAAACCAAGAAAAGTATACAGGTGTGTAGCACTTCTGTGGAGTGAGAAAGCATGATTCCTTTTAGAATGATCTGATTTGTAACCTGATTTCATGGAAATGTTAAAAGTGGCCTATATTTGTGGCTGCACACTTTTCTATGTACTTGATGTACATTATGTTATTTAATCCTTTAAACAACTCTACGTGACAGATACTATTATTACTTCGTTCTTCAGAAGAGGAAACTAAGGCAGGGAGAACACAAGTAATTTGCTCAAGATTGCCCAGTTAGTATGGCAGAGCTGGTGTTCAAACCCAGCCCTCAGAGTTCACTGGCCACACTCTGGACGGTGCTCTCTGCTGCTGCCTTAGCCACAAGGGAATCACAGCATGGCCTGTGATTATTGAACACCTACTACAGTGTGGATTGACAGGGGAACAGAGGCACAAAAATGTCCTATAAAGTTCCTAGTGCTAGGCTTGGGATAATATATCCATTTGGGAAGATGGCATACATACCCGTGTGACTTAAAGCCAGATAAGTACATGCTAAGTCTAAATTAATCATACTCCAGAGTGTGTAATTTAGAATCATTAAAATGTAAAAAAAATTGGAAGATTTCAGAGTTGAATAAAGACGAGTTAAAACTAGCTTTTTGGTACAGAAAGACCTAGGAAAAACACGTGGGTAAAGAAAACAATAGATACTCGCTGTGGAATCCACAGAATGATTTTTTTTTTTCTTTTTCTGTCTAGGGTAAAGATTCCCTCCTTCATGGAATTCATCAGACGTGGCTAGACCATTTGATATTTGGTTTGAGGAAACAACCATTGGCACAAGTTTGATGAACTTCCTGGAAACCCAGACGAAGTGAGTCGAAGTTTGTGGAAGTTCCTTCTTGCCAGCCCTGGGACAGCTGGGTACAGCCTTGGGGATACCTTCATGGCTGATGATGCAAGAACCAGGAGCACACCTCTCAAGGCCTTGGCTTTATATAATCTCTTCCAAACGTAGATACAACTAATGAAAAGGATGGAATTCCCAATTAATAACAACTGAATTTTTACCATCTTAGCAAAATGGGAGCTCAAAATGTAAGTCAAATTAGTATACCCATAATGTTGACACTGAGTTTTTGGTCCTAGCTAATGTTTTCACAAGGGATAATCTTTAACTCATGGAAATGAGGAATTCTTGATTTTTTTTTTTTTTAAAAGAGAGTGTCATTGATGAGTTTATGGATCGTCTCTGCAGAGATCCATGCTTTGGAGATGGAGTCTTCGAGCACCTGAGCCCATTGTGAAAAGGCAGACAAGACTAGAAACATGGATTATAGGAGAAAAATCAATTGAGGCCCACAAATCTAAGGGACCTATTCTGAGAATTTAATACGTGTCTGAGTTAAAAGTGCTCAGACTTACAAAGGAATAGGTTCAAATGTTCCTACATAAAACAAAGTACCTTTTTTAAAAATACCATTGATAGAAAAGCTGGAGCCTGCTATTAATCTTCTTTATCTGGGAAAGGGCTGAGTTCTCTCCTCTATACATGGCAGTTTTCTCTGGATTTGGGCAGGGATATGCATGCAAAAATAAAAATTTTCTTTTCCCCAGGCTAAGACTTTGGGAGCCACTTTTTATAAAGCTCTAGAAACTCAGATTTATTTCCTTATTAGCTTTACATAAAGAGAGTTTATGTATCAAGAATCACTTCAGGAGAAGGAGAAAATAAGGGGGTGGGTAGGTGTCAATATTATCACATCTGTTTACCTGCAGCATCTCTGGTCTCTGACATGACCTGCGGCTCTTGGGATTTCTCCTTTCTGGCTTCTACCTTGAAACCTTGCTGTGGTGGGATAGGGGTTGCCTTGGTTCCAGTCTCCTTGCGTATGCTTGACAAGTGCCTACCTCTCTTTCTTTCCAAATTTCCTGTTTCTTTGGGCCACTGACCTTAATGAGCAAGGATCCTCAGACTGTACTTATGTCTGGAACATACTTATTAACTTTTCTTTATTATACAGCAACATGTATTTATTATAGAAAAATACAAGTGAGAAAAAATAAGAATCAAAGAAAAAAGGGAGAAAATATAAAACTCATTATAATTCTATCATCTGGAGGCATCAATCATTTATTAGCCATTTTGTGTATCTCATTCCAGGATATGTTATCAAAAAGAGTCATACAGCATAAACTGTTTTAGAATCTGCTTTTCCTACTTAATATAGCAAACACATTTCCATATTATCACTAACCTTTATCAAACCAGTATAAAAGGCTGAATATTATTTTGTGTAACGGATGTATCATAATTAGCTTAATGTTTTCAACATTGTCAGACAGTTTATTTCTAAGAACTACCCTTTTGGCTACATCACCTGCACAGTCACAATTATCTCCTTAGGATAAATTTCTAGAATTGGGATTGCCAGGTCAAGGCATGTGCAGAATTTGAAGTCTCTTGGTAGATTTCCAAACTGCCGTGTGGAATGTGTGGCCCAATTTTGTCACCCACCGACAACATCTGAGAGCTTGGCACTTTGCCTTGGTTTTCTGACTTGCTTTCCTGGTTTTCTGTATGGCTCTCAGACACGATACAGATCCCCCGCAGGCCTTGTGTGGAGAAAACAGAACAATACAAAATAAAATAACAAGCAAACAACAAACAAACCTGCTAGGAAATGGTGTTTAGATTGAGGAGAGGTTGTCAGTCTGCGTGGCTTAACGCATTCTTTCATTGTCCTATGTGCAAAGCACAACTCTCACAGGCCACAGAGGTTGAAAGTGCCAAAGATTCTTACCCTGGGGCCAGCGGTGGGTCCTTGATCCTTCAGTCCTCTGAAAATACATACTCTTTGCTCTAGGGCACGTCAACCTTTTTTGTGTGTGTAGAGAGAGTTCATAACTTCCTTAACTTTCTAAGGGGCTTGTAGGACTGGCAAGAATGAGTGAGTCAATGTATTAGTTTCTTGACTCATTAAATGAAAAGAGAGTAAAAGAAGAAAAGAGAGATATGGTTTTCTCTTTATAATTAAAATATTGCTAATTTGTATCAGGGTGCTCTGAGAGTTGAGTTTTCTTTGAACTCATGATTGTTGGAATCCGGGATAAAAATGGCTACTCTGCAGTTGCCAGGAATTTGCTTCTGCGCCTCCTCTAAGAATGGAGATGGGGGAGATTTGCCCTTCATTTTGGGAGAGGTCACTTTGGGAGTTAGCCCTCAGGGTCAGACAGCCCAAGGCAAAACCTTCTTCTGGCCTTGGCCCTGCTCCTCCTAACGAGGGATTCCCTAGTCCAAATGTGAGACTTCAGCCAGATGTAACTGTGTAAGGGGAGGGCCAGCAAGTATAAAATGTGTGCAAAATTGTTGGTTTTTTTTTAAAGAATTGAGGACATTTATGAAACACTTGAAAATTAGAATACCTTCTGGATATTTGATGATATTAAGGAATTATTGTTACTTGTTAACTAGAAAATGGCATAATGGATATCTATCTTTCTATTTACACACACATACACAATTTTTTTATTGTGGTAAAATACATATTTTGTTTCAATTGCCAGGAGAAGGTGGTTTCCTCTGGCAGACTGAAAACAAAGTTGAGGATGAGTGGGTGATGGCGGGGGGATGGAAGAAAAGACTGATTCTCAGTTGGCTGGAGAGCAGTTTTTAAGCATTACAGTTGAGATCTGAATTTAGGCTATATTTCCAGAATACATGGAAGTGCAACTACTGGATTTTAAAAGAGATTCTTTGCTTATTATCTAGGCTGTTTCCTGAGCTAATATGCAGTACTGGGATTCCAGACATGAATCTTAACCGTCCAGAATTTCTCTTCCAAAATGCAATATTCATCATTACCAAGAGCCTACACACAAATAAGGTTAAAAATAAGCAAGGGGGTCTTCCCTGGTGGCGCAGTGGTTGAGAGTCTGCCTGCCGGTGCAGGGGACGTGGGTTCGTGCCCCGGTCCGGGAGGGTCCTGCATGCCGCGGAGCGGCTGGGCCCGTGGACCATGGCCGCTGGGCCTGTGCTTCCGGAGCCTGTGCTCCACAGTGGGAGAGACCGCGACAGTGAGAGGCCCGCGTACAGAAAAATAAATAAATAAATAAAATAAGCAAGGGCACTGCTTAAAACAAATTCATTAAAAATTTTTTCCTTAGGCAGTTTTATACCATTTAAACCCAAAGTTGTTGGTAACTGAACATTCCAAAAATTTAAGGCCTATTTCAGGTTAATGGCTAATCCATCATAACAATAAATTTCAAATAACAATAATTGATTAAAAATAAATTCTAAAGAAGTGTATCAGCTAAGAAGAGATCTAGAAGGCAAGAAGATTTATAAACATACCTCAATTTCAAGGTCTGAGCAGCTTTAATGATACAATGCTGCCACCTGGTGTTTATGCTCTTTTACTGCAGTAATTTATGTGGAGATGACACCTAGTACTGCTTCAGAGAAAGGTTAAATTTTCGAGACAGTAATTATTTGCAATTTTATCTGAGAATGAGTTGAATGTATTTCCCATAAAACACAAAGTTAATGAATCAAAAAAGACTTGAATTCCCTTTATAACATCACAAATGATAAAGGAGAGATGGGGCATCTGCCAGTTATCATTGACACATTATGATAACTTTTCTCTCTGTGCTGGTTATTAGAAACAAAGCCACCTTCACAATCAGAGCAGTGTCATGGCTTGATCTAACAATCGGTAGTTTAACTTAAATCCTGTTTGGAACCCAGAGGAGGAGCTTGGAAATAGACATTTAAACAGAGAACAATATGGGGGTGTGGAGAACATCAGAAAATTCTGAAGGGGGGGCACTTGAAGAGACAGTTTGAGAGCTCCAGGTGTTTAGCTATAACCTATCTGAAGCAAACTATGTCACACCCTGCCCACAGATGAGATTTGTTTAGCTCACAGAGATTTTGTTAAAAATTGCTTTAGACTCCAACAATAAAAAAAAGGATTTCTGAGGTCTTTTTGGAAATCAGCATCTCCAGATGATGGGCTAACATTCCCAGCTGTATGACTGGCTGGGGTGTATGTTGTTCAGTTTGCTCCAGGCCTCATCAGGCAAGTTTTACTCACCAGCCTGGACTGTGTCTACAGCTTCTAGATTTTAATGGGAGAAAAATTGAAATTAAGGCTTTTAGTGTTGATAAAGGGATGTGAAAGTATCTAGTCTACCCCCTTTCCTTCCAAGAAGTGAGAGAGAAAGCTGGCTTGCCCAAGGTTACATGCTTAGGGAGACCCAGAGCGAGAGTTCAGGACTTCCTGCAGCTTTGTGTATTTACCTGGGAAAGGTTTCAATTTTGGGTGACCTGATGCAAGTCATTTAGCCACAAGGTGCCTTACTTGTCATATTTATACAATGGGTTCAGAGTTCCTTTTAACTTTCCCAGAAAAATATTTAATTTGGCTTTTAACATCCTACATGCATGGCACACATGAGTGTGGCAGGACATAAAAGCCACATAGATTCCAAATAAATAGAACAAGGAATTTCTTGGAGATGATATATCTACTCTGTACTGTCTAATACTGTAGCTACTATCCACATTTGGATATTTAGATTTATATTTAAATTAATTGAAATTATCAATAAATACAATTCAGTTTCTCAGTCTTACTAGTCACATGTTAAGTGGTCAGTAGCCATGTATGGCCAATGGCTTCCATATTGGACAGCCCAGATATAGAATGCTTCCATCATAGAAAGTTGTTATGGGCAGCATTGATGTGGTTGAAAATGCCTATTTTTGAGACCTTTCCTGTAGCCTTATATTGCTTTTTCTTCATGATAAACAGAATTAATCAGAATTACTTAATGGGCGAGAGTGGAGAATTAAAGCCAGGGGATGTTCAGTCTGAAAGTTAGATATGGAAGTGAGAAATTTCTATGTTAAAGGAAGGAACAAAATGCACCAAATGCTGGTGTTGAAGCAGAATGTGTTTCGCCATAGAATGAAGCCTTGTGCTTTTAGGAACAGACCCTGATATGTCATTGCTCTAAGCTTCATGCCGTTGCTGCATGTACAAGTGCATCCATGTACAAGTGCGTCTACGTACAGCTGTGGTGGATGGCCACTGGTGACGCCTGCCCAGCCTCCAGTCTACCTTCCTTTGGTACCAGCTTTGGGGACCTTGCACTCCCCCACTCCGCGCAGTCTCCATGGGAATCTCAATCTGAGCAGAATGACATAATATCAAAAATAGTTGGATTTGACTCATCCTTCTGGTGATTCTGAGGAGACCGTCCATTATTTTCCCAGCCTTACCCTGGTTTTCATCCTTCCTGAGATCTGGCTGCTCATCTGCCCCTCCATTTGTTTTTTTTTTTTTTTTTTTTTTTTTTTTTTTTTTTTTTGCTGTACGCGGGCCTCTCACTGCTGTGGCCTCTCCCGCTGCGGAGCACAGGCTCCGGACACACAGGCTCCGCGGCCATGGCTCGCGGGCCCAGCCGCTCCGCGGCATGTGGGATCCTCCGGGACCGGGGCACGAACCCGTGTCCCCTGCATCGGCAGGCGGACTCTCAACCACTGCGCCACCAGGGAAGCCCTGCCCCTCCATTTGATGTACTACTTCATTTCCTTCAAAAAAAGTTTAAAATTTTTTTCTTTCCTAAAGTTAGCCAGAAACATTTTGTTGCATTCAACCAAATAATCCAAACCAATATGATGTTGTTACTTAGATGTCATGGGGGAGGAAATGAGTATGTAACATGGGAGGGCAAGAGGGATTCTTCCAGGTGCAAAACAACAACAATAACAAAAAGAATGAAGGAAACCATAACAGCACAATGACTTTGAGTAGGTCATACAAAATTTGTGCTTAGTGAGCTGTTGTGAGAGAGAAAAAGGCTTCATCTCAGTCCATTCATATTTGGTCTCAGGAACAGGGAGGCAAACAGGGGGAGTACAAACTGCCCTGTGGTTTGTACTCTGTGGCTATTATAGTCTCTGTACCACTGGGACTGTTCTCTCTCCATTTCTGTGGATCTCACTTTAGTTCAGGACCTTAAACCCTCATACCCAGAGGGGTCCTGCGATGGTCTGATTGCCTTCCCTTCAGTCTGTCCCTTCTGTAAGTTTATCTACATACATCTCCAACCTATCACTCTCCCAGCATGTAGTTATAATTTTAAACTATGTCCTTTTCTGTGTACTCTGGAAAGCTTAGTGTTATAAGGCACTTTGGAACATTAACTGAACCAGACAGTAACAAAGTAGATTACTACCTTTAGGGTTGAAGTAGTTGTATAAAAGTGTGGACTCTGGGACTGCATATATGCAACATGGGGAGCTCTTAATGAAGGCTCTGGGTCTACTAATGGCCACTCCTACTACTTGGCTGAGAGTGGTTTATTTATCTTCCTGAAGGTCTTCACTGTCTTTTCCTGATTCCTTAGGCACTCTAAGTTTTACTGTATTTCTGTTGACTGCCAGCATATTTTCTAATGAGGGCAGAGGGGGTCTGCAGCAGCCTTGGTTGTTCATTTCCAATAAGCAGTTAGTGGCTGTAGCAGATGTTTCTGCATTTACACCAAGTGCAATAGAGTTTCATATCAGTAGCACACAGAGAGGGGAAACCTTTAAATTCATAGCACACCAGGGCCAGAGAAGGACATTTATAGCATTTACTTGAAATGCTGTGCAATCAAACTGCTGTGAGTTTTAGAGGGCACTGACACGTATGAATGCATTCTTAAGGAATTTTTGTGGGTTAGAAATGTTGGGTTGTGTACTGGAATCTCATGCTTAGTGACCCTCCACTTTAATAATTCATAGCCTTTCCCCCCCCATCAATTACTAGCAGAAAAAAAATTGGAACAACATAAACCAAACAAAAATCCTGCAGATAAAGAAAGAGGCTCACCATTTGAACACCAATTTAAACAAGCCATATTGCTATGCTTTTGTTGCCATATTCCTATTAAATTGTTACTCTCTTACGCTTTACTAATTTCAAGGTCTAAACCAGTCATATGTGTTTTAACTTATGCTTTGTGAATTAACAGCCAAACTCAAATCAAGGTCATGAACATCAGTAAAAATGTAAACCAATAAAAATGGGAGGATTATTTACGCAGGACCATTTAAGATGAGGAGGAATTACTCATCATTATTTGAGATTTCCAAAATGAGAGAGTACCCGCAAATAATCAACATGGTAATATGTTATTTTGAAAGCCCAATATCAATATGTGTGATTCAGCTGTAATCACTACTTGAATAAAAGAGGAAACAAAAATGATAAACATAATTTAGGGCAGAAGCCCTTGATTCCATGATAGAGACCCACCCCTTAGGACAGTGTTGTTCATGTCATCAGATGAAGGCTATGGGCTTCCAACGCCCAAATCTTCACTTCTGGTAGGTTGTATTTCTCATGTGTCAAATCTGTGCCTCGAAGATGGCTGATCACAGACTGTGGTTATATGAATTTTTGGTGCTGAGAACATCTAATGGCATTGGACAAAGACAGCTGCAATATAATGTAATGTTCCTGTCCTCCATTTCATGCTCTACCTGATTTTTTTCTCTCTCCCTGTAACATTGATTGATTCGGTAACGTAGAATGTTTGCTTTCCAGCTGGCAGATCTAATTGTAAATAAACAGCTGCTAGCTGCATTTAGACAGTGGATGTTGTTGGCAGGTACAAGAGCAGGGTGTGCAGGATGATTTAAGGCCTGTGCAGTGGAGTGCGTGGGAGTCTGGGGAACGAGGCGCAGGCGGGAGGCCTTCAGGTACAAAGTCCTCTGTGGCTCAGAATAACCTCGAGGCTAAGTTTTTACATTTCAATGTAAAATAAGGACTGGTACATGGATTGTGAGGGCCTGTGATGGCCAAGGTTATGGACTAAATATGAGAAAAATTTAGGCCCTCTGTTTTCCAGGAGTCTTTTGTGTTTTTGAAGAATGAAATCAGATATTAGACTAATTATTGAGGATTGTTTCCCTGGACAAGGTAGATATAAAAATTTTGGGGCTTCCCTGGTGGCTCAGTGGTTGAGAGTCCACCTGCCGATGCAGGGGATACGGGCTCGTGCCCTGGTCCGGGAAGATCCCACATGCCGTGGAGCGGCTGGGCCCGTGAGCCATGGCTGCTGAGCCTGCGTGTCTGGAGCCTGTGCTCCGCAACCGGAGAGGCCACAACAGTGAGACCCGCGTACCGCAAAACAAAACAAAACAAAAAATTCTGAATGAAAACAGCAAGAAGATGAATATGTGGAGAGGAATTCTTTCTGGTCTATGAGATGATGTGAGAACAGTAACAGCAGCAATAACAAAAATGCCAGGACCTCAATGCACGTCATTGCCCTGGTTGTTGTCACGTCTTGGCCTAGATCAACCCCAGCATCCTCACGTATGGGACACTTAGCACAGGGCACCAGTGTCCTTCCCGAGACACTTAGTTTTTTGCAGTCTGGACAACAGCCCT
Source organism: Mesoplodon mirus (assembly GCF_964341445.2). Classification (NCBI taxonomy): domain Eukaryota; kingdom Metazoa; phylum Chordata; class Mammalia; order Artiodactyla; family Ziphiidae; genus Mesoplodon; species Mesoplodon mirus. The sequence continues at coordinate 79,674,708 of NC_138980.1, forward strand.
GTAAGCTTAGGAAGGAACATTTTGCAAGTATTAGCCGTTATCCTTTGTGTCAGCCAAAGCTGTAGCATCGCTGGTCACTGGAGCCTAAGATCTCTAGTGATTGTCCTTTAGTTTTCTCTCACATGAGGACCTCACTTGGCCAGTGGCTTCCTGTCACTGTTGTCATCAATCTGAGTCCCCTCCTTCTTGAGTGGATATGCCCCTTTCCATGGCTCAGAACAATCTTAAGCATGCCTCATTTTACCTGGAGGAGGAGTAGGGTCCTGGACTGTTAAAAGATGGATGTTGGTGTGGAAGGGGAATTCTCCGGGGCTAGCTAAGGAGGGACCAAGGAGTGACTGAATGGAGCCAGGTCAAGGTGTCCCTCTGACCCAGGACAGTGGTAGGCCACTCTTCCCCATTACAGAACTAAGGATGTAACATGTGCTTAAAACAAGGAAAAGTCTCAGCTGTCTGACTGGACCAGCAGTGGGAATGAGTGAATGAGTGGAGAGGTGGGTAGGCACAAAGTACCTGGTGGCATCAAAAAGTTACAGCATCTCCCAGTACCGACCTTCAGTTTCTTCCTAGCCCTGTGGAGTGAAGACAGGCTCTGGGCAGATGGGCAGCACAGTTGGACCCGGAGGCTGGGAGGTGACCTAGGAGTGCTCCTGTTTTCTTTCTGGTTTCTCCTCGGTTTTTGTCATAGACTCTCCCTCTTTCTTGCACTTTACATCAGAATATCCTGGTTGTTTTATGTTCTTTTTTTTCTTCCTTTCTCCCTCTACTGATTTTCCATTTGTTTATTTATTTTTATTTTTATTTTTTTTGCGGTATGTGGGCCTCTCACTGCTGTGGCCTCTCCCATTGCGGGGCACAGGCTCCGGATGCGCAGGCTCAGCGGCCATGGCTCACGGGCCCAGCCGCTCCGCGGCACGTGGGATCTTCCCAGACCGGGGCACGAACCCGTATTCCCTACATCGGCAGGCGGACTCGCAACCACTGCGCCACCAGGGAAGACCCGTTTGTTTATTTTTTGTTACAAACAATGTTTAGGTCTTTGCAAACTTTCCTCTAGTCTTTTTGTTCTTACCCGTCTCAACAGAGGCCCTGTCCTCCTTCAAGTCCGACTTCCTGTTCATATCTTCTCTCAAGCATTCACAAAGCATATTGACATGTTAAAAGTCAGCTGACAACTCTCCCTGGAGGGAAACGGTTTTCTTCCCTAAAACGCTTTATGCGCGGGAAGGGGAAGGTGAGGTAGCTCATTGGTTATCTCATTTAATCATCAAAGCCCCCAATGAGGCATTTACCTACCTTTACCTGCATTTAACAGCAGGGCAGTCTAGGCTGGGAGACTTAGTAACTTGCCAGTGGCTACAGAGCAAATAATGAAACAGCCTGGATTGATTTTAATCTGTTGGGCTCCAAAGGCCACATTCGCTCCACACACGTGGGGCGTGGTTCAGATGCTTTCCAGATGCAGAATGTCTTGCCACTTCCAGCCCTCTCAAGGTCCAGAGAAGCAGTATTCACAGGCATGGAGAAGGAGGACAGCTTAAACTATAAACGTGCATCATATCCTAGTTTATAAAAGGCTGTTGGCCTGGCCTCAATTTATTCTCCTTCTGAAACAGCCTGATGATCCGTGATGACGAGGATTTGAATCCATAATCTGAATTTACTTAACAAGATAATTAAATATTTAAAGTCAGTTCATTTAGACGCTAGAAGGGATTAGAGATAACACACACATAGATTTCCGTCCCTATGTTAGTATGCACAGCAGCACATTCTTAATTTTGGTTATAGCTGTTTTGCAGTTCTCATATCTGCATTTGCCATGGCAATTAGGACTGGAGGGAGCTTGTGGTGTCCTTGGAACTGAGAGAGAAGAGAAATTATGATACTAAATAATACAAAATGGGCCTAGTCCTCACTGCAGTAGAAACCACTCAGAAAAGTTAATTAAACTCAGGAAACAGGCTGCAAGATAATTAAGTTTTGGCCTAATTTTACACTGCAGGCGTTCTATATTGTTTTTGCAAGGGTCCAAAGGAACATGTGATAGAAAATCTCCAGGTTGTGGGCTTGATTCATAAAGGATCATTATCTGTAGTTAAATGGCCAGGTAAAATGGTAATGTGTGGGCAGCAAATTGTATTTTGTAAGGTAAAATTGATCATTGTGCTACACATAGAAGACGTTCATAATTTTTTTAAATTATCAGAAATGAGAGTTGTCAGTATATCTTGTGTAGGAAATGATAAAGGTATAAACCCCAAATCCAAGGCATATGACATTGTGTTTTCTAAACTAATGGCAAATAATCAACTTCTTATTGTATTGTGTGAGCTTGGGTATAGATATATTTTATTTTATTTTTTTTATAAATTTACTTATTTTTAAAATTTATTTTTGGCTGTATTGTGTCTTTGTTGCTGCGCGCGGGCTTTCTGTAGTTGCGGTGAGCAGAGTTGCAGTGCATGGGCTTCTCATTGCGGTGGCTTCTCCTGTTGAAGAGCACGGGCTCTAGGTGCATGGGCTCAATAGTTGTGGCTCACGGGCTTACTTGCTCTTCGGCATGCGGGATCTTCCCAGACCAGGGCTCGAACTCATGTCCCCTGCATTGGCAGGCGGATTCTTAACCACTGCGCTACCAGGGAAGTCCCACCGTGGGTATATTTTAAACCCAAAGGCTGGAGGCAGCCTTGATCACTACCTTATTACCTCGTGTATAACAGAATAAGAAAAAAACCTGTCACAAGTCAAGAGCCAATTCATCATCTCTCCTTGGTCTGTCCCCATGGGAGGAGAGGATGAGGGGATGTTTGCTTCCTGACTGAACTTGCTTTTCACAAAGTCCTGCTGGGAGTTAGTTACTCAGTATGCTGTGGCCTTCAAGGGCATTTCTAATTGATTACATTTTCAACTGTCCAGTATTTATTCTAGTTTTCTTATGCTGTTGTGAACTCAGCACTCCTTTTGGACAAAGTAGGGAATTTATTTAAAAATTGACCTGGGATTTACCCTGATCCTTTCATCTATATTTTTTTCTTTGCCTTAAAAAAAAGATTGTCCTGTAGGACAGGAGGAAAATAAACCGAAGTCTATCTGTTGGCTGCCACAATGAATCAAGTCAATTTTATTTCTCATTTACTCTTTCTGGGGTGTTCTGAGTTAAGACAACTGCCTTTGGTTAAATTAGATCAGTGGCAGTTCTTAACGTTCAGTGCTATGCTATTTCCCCTGCTGGCTGACCCCAAAAGGGACTTTCCAGGGTTCCTTCTTTCATTGTGTGTAGTTTTACTGACATTTTGATGATGACCTGGAATTTCCAAATGCATTGGAAGGTAAAGAAGTCAGTAGGGCTAGACATATCATGGTGATCACTTTGTAATGTTTAGAAATATCAAATCACTATGTTTTGTGCCTGGAACTAACATAGTATTGTAGGTCAAGTATACTTCAACTTAAAAATATGTAGACATTGGGAGGAAGTGCATCAAAATGCTAATGATGGTTATCTCTAGAGGGTGGGGATTATGGGTAATGTTATTTTTTACTTTATGCTTTTATGTATTTCTAGTTGTCTGTGTTGAACAGGTATTGCTTGTAAAGTTAGAAATAAAACAATAAATGTCATTAAAAATGAAAAAAAAGAAGTCACCAGGGCAAAACAGGAAGTCAAATGAGATATTTCCTACTATCTCATAATTTTGATTTAAAAACCCAAAGCCGAGGACAATTGGCAATGAAGTGGCCTCATCTTCTATAGTGGGTGACAGGGAATGATCAGACCTACACCCCTTTTAATATTTATTAAGAAGGGGATTTGCCTCTGCTGTCCAGTCAGGCTCTGGAAGTGAAGATCAGAGTTCATTGAAGGAGATCATCTATTTGCATCATTTACATCATGAGCTACCCCATCCATTCAAACCGCTGATCTGGATGAGGAGCAAAGAGAGAGTTAAAGGAACGGTTAAATTTCCCCATTCTTAGAAAACCATTTCAGATGGAATTAGAAAACTAGGAATTAGCATACCTAGTTTATTACGGTGGATAATTACACTACCTGAACCTACATACCTGCTGCCTGTTTAAATGAGATCCACAAGATGGGATCTAATAGCGTCTAATCCAAGAGACTTCAGGACATTGGCCCCTTAGAATGTCAGTGTGAGTTGGAAAGCTGGTCCCATGGAATGGCGGCTGGATTTTAAGAACCAAAATTAATTTAATGGTAGCTCATTGTACCTAATGCATTTATTAGGTAGGTAGTTTGTGCCAGGCACTGTTCCAAGCACTTTATATGTACAAACTTATTTAGTGCTCAGAAAGAATTCATGATTTAAGTATTATCCCCTCTTTAATTGAGAAAATGGTGACTCCATCAAGATTACACAGCTGGCAGGCAGCTGAGCTTCTAACCCGGACACCATTCTACCTCTTGTTGTGCTAAAAGCATTCTAATTGCCTCAGCTGCACAGTCTGCATCAGAGAGGTGGCTCAGTCACTGTGTGTTGGACCCCAACTGACAGGAGGCCTAATGCTTCCTGTCACTGATGATGCGGTGGCTTCAAGTTGACAGCTGTCTTGCCAAGGCCCTGAGGTGGGAGAAGGGGAGTGCCTTAACCCCAGGCTTGACTCCAGGTGATCTGACCCTTTCCCATCTTTTCTAGAACACTGGACCTCACACCCATGTTTGAATCCACTGGTCATGGGACAATATAGCACATTCTCCTTTGGAAAATTACTAAACATAGGTTTAGAAGCACCTGGAAAGGCCAGGAAAGCCTGACAAATTCTGAAGGAAATATAGAATATTTTTATTGGCAGGTTGGAGGGTAAGGTGATGAGGCCAGGAAAATAGGTACTTTTAATCCCCCAAGTGAGAAAAACAGAGCCATTAGTTTTCCTGACATAATTATCTTTTCAACTGTTCAAGTCATGGAGAATGGCAGCTACTGTGTCAGAATGGACCCAAGTAATTTAAAACAGTTGTGAGTGGCAGTACTAGAACTTACACTGCTTACCATTATTTAGGCAGTTATCTGGAGAGTACATGCAAAATAATATAGAGTCCTGGAGGCAATTGGAGAGACCCCTGATATCACTGAAGATCTGAAAGATGCCATGTAGGCAACTCTTTTGCTTTTCAACTTCTCCTTGTGGTCATTTTAAATGATTTTGAGAGACTAACTATAAATTGCTACTGATGTAATGAAATTGTTCCTACCATTGTTAACACAAGACTTGAGACTGTTTCAATTCTGGAAAAGATATCCAATATGCCCTGTAATATTAGTAACACGTTTGGCCTGTGCATTTATTTCTACATTTGTATGTAAAAAAATCACCAGTGGCAATTTACATCTACCTGCACAGGATAGTAATATATTTTCACTGTCTTGCCCCAAGGGTGTGTAAATTTTCTTGCTCTCTGTCACACTATTGATAAAAGGGATTTTAAATCACATGGAAACTTGAAAGCTTTGCTTTCACCTATTACAGAGATGATGTTTTAATTAGGGGAAACAGGGGAGCTGTTTTCTGTGCTTTCTCCTTCTTTATTGAGTTTATGACCTTCAGGGGATGGGTGAGTAAATATAAGGAAGCTCATGAACCCTTTTGCCCGTAGTCACCTCCTTGGGCATTCCACTATTTGTAGCTTAGAGAAAAACACCCCCTTAGACTAAAACCAAACTTCTCTGCCTTAAACCTCCCTCTTATAATTACAAATTACTGTACCTTTTATAACAAGACTTTTATTGTTAGCAGTGGGCTTGGAAAGGGGGAAACCAGTAGGATTTTCCTGTTTCCTTATTAGGAAGAGGCATTGCCCCCAGCCACTCATGCAGCAAAGTGATTTGCATACTGTATAGAAGTAGGGCATTCCCTCTTTGTTGATTTGTAGCTGTTTCTGCTTGTTTTATATTCTTTTGGTAATGCCTAAAAATGCCTGTTATTGTGTTAGTGGTGCTGGGGTGGGATCCAGGAAGAGGTGCCAGTTCCTGAGCTCCTGGTCACTAAGGGACAGAAGCTGACTGTAACAGCAGAGAAGCAGGCTTCCGTGTGGGTGGGTGCGAAATGATTCTTGTGGTCTTCAATACATTAGAAGTACAACTTTTGGAAAGGGAAAGAGTTGAGGAGGCTAGACCATGTTACGACTTGGGGCAGGCACATAAACCATCTGACTTGGTTTTGCAGAAAGGGGTGACCCCCAAATGCTGGAGGACTTGTGATAATCCAGTTGACTTGGGGCACATAATGGGTTTGGATTTTGAAAGGAAACTTAGATATTTTCCTTGTTCACCTTCTATATGTAGAAATGAAGGCCAAGGGAATTTAAAGTGATGGCCGAGTCAGGCTGGAAACAGCATCTCCTGATGGCTGGTCCAGTACATTTCTGGTGACTCCTTTTGAATATCATCTATAAAGTCTCTTAAGTAATATCACCGAAAACATCAATCTATGTTGATAATTATTGACTGTTACAAAGAGTGAATAATCACAACTGTGTCTTCTAACAAAAATGTTGCTATGATCACCCTTTAGTGGTGAGAGGTGGCATGGCATCAAGCCCAGACCTTCTGGGATAATACTCCAGCCCCACCCCTGACTACAGAGAGGTCTTAGCCTTCCTGGGTCTCAGTGACCTCCTCTGAAAGTGACATTCCCCTCTGCCAAGACAGTGTGTTATCAAACTCTAGGGTATTTGCCTATCTGATAAGTGAAAAGTGTTATCTCTATGTGGTTTTGACTTAACATTTCTTTTATCATGAATGAGATTGAACATGTAAAACAGTAGAGTGTCAAGCACAAGGCAAGTGACTATTGTTAGCCAATATCATTCTTTACTATCTTATTTTATTTTAATGAATAATACATTAACATGGATCAAAGATCCAAAGGTATAAAAGTATAGAGAGTGAAAAGTCAGCCTCCCCCTCTATCCACCAGCCGTCCAGTTTTTTTTTTTTAACATCTTTATTGGACTATAATTGCTTTACGGTGTTGTGTTAGTTTCTGCTTTATAACAAAGTGAATCAGCTATACATATACATATATCCCCATATCTCCTCCCTCTTGCGTCTCCCTCCCACCCTCCCTATTTCACCCCTCTAGGTGGTCACAAAGCACCTAGCTGATCTCCCTGTGCTATGTCAGCCATCCAGTTTTGCTCCCCACTGGCAGTTATTTTCATATAGCTCTTTCCAGGAATTTTATGTATGCTTAAACAAATGTGAATATATGTCTTCCCTCTTTCTTTATCCAAATGGTAGCTTACTATACACAGTGTTCTGCCCTTGCTTTTATTTTTTTCACTTAATATGTCTTTGAGCTTATATACATATATGTAAAGAGGTTCTTATTCACTTCAATAGCTGTATCATGTAGAATGGATTTACCATAATTTATTTTACTTGACACCTGTTAATGCACATTTAAGTTAATACCAATCTTTTGCTATTTTTAGTTATATTGCAACAAATAACCTTGGATGTATGTTATCTGTAGGATAAATTTCTAGAAGTGGAATTACTGAGTTGAAGGGTATGTGCATTTAAAATTTTGGTAGATTTTGCCAAATGGCCCTCCACAAGGGTTATATCTATTTACAAAAAGTATTTGCAAATGATATGACCGATAAGGCATTAATATCCAACATACATGAACAGCTCATATAACTCAGCATCAAACAAGCAAACGTCCCAATTAAAAAATGGGCAGAAGAACTGAATAGACATTCTTCCAAAGGGAAATTCAGATGGCCAACAGGCCTATGAAAAGATGCTCAACATCACTAATCATCACAGAAGTGCAAATCAAAACCACAATGAGATATCACCTCACACCTTTCAGAATGGCTATCGTCAGAAAGAACACAAATAGCAAATGTTGGAGAGGATGTGGAGACAAGAGAACACTTGTACTCTGTTGGTAGAATATAAGTTGGTGCAGCCACTGTGGAAAGCAGTATGGAGGTTCCTCAAAAAACTAAAAATAAAACTACTGTATGATCCAGCAATTCCACTTTGGGGTATATATCTGAAGAAAACAAAAACACTAGTTTGAAAAGATGCACCCCTAATGTTCATAGCAGCATTATTCACATGGCCAAGATACAGAAGCCTCCTAAGTGTCCATCAACAGACAAATGGATAAAGAAGATGTGGGGGAATACTACACGGCCATAAAAAAGAATGAAATTTTGCCGTTTGTAGCAACATGGATGGACCTGGAGGGTATTATGCTTAGTGAAATAAGTCAGACAGAGACATACAAATGCTGTATGATATCACTTATATGTGGAACTCTAAAAAATACAACAAACTAGTGAATATAACAGAAAAGAAGCAGACTCACAGGTATAGAGAATGAACTAGTGGTTTCAGTGGGAAGGGGGGAGGGGCAATACAGTGGTGGGCAGTGGGAAGTACAAACTACTGGGTGTAAGATAGGATCAAGGATATATTGTACAACATGGGGAACAGAGCCAATATTTTGTAATAACCGAAAGTGGAGTGTAACCTTTAAAAATTGTATAAAAATATATATGGAAGAAAAACAAGGAAATAAAAAAATACAAATTTTTGGTGTATAGTTTGTAATGCACATACTATATTAACCAAGTGTAGGGACTTCCCTGGTGGTCCAGTGGTTAAGACTCTGTGCTTCCACTGCAGGGGTCGTGGATTCAATCCCTGGTCAGGGAACTGAGATCCCTCATGCCGCACGGTGCCACCAAAAAAAACAACAACATTATATTAGTCAAGCGTATATGTATATAATTGGAAAATATACAGTTGACCCTTGAATAATGTGAAGGTTAGGGATGCCAAACCCCTGCACAGTCAAAAATCCATGTATAACTTTTGATTCCCCCCAAACTTTACTACGAACAGCCTACTGATGATCAGAAGCCTTACCAATACCATAAAAAATAAACACATATTTTGTATGTATTATATACTGTATTCTTACAATAAAGTAAGCTAGAGAAAAGAAAATGTTATTAAGAAAATTGTAAGGAAGAGAAAATACATTTAGAGTACTGTACTGTGTTTATCGATACCATAAGTTTATGTCATCTGTTTACAAGATGAATCATCTATCTGTACCTACATCAATATTGTCTTATATGATACAAAACACTGTAGATGTGTATTACTAACACTAGGCATCAAAAATGAAAAGGTAATATGAAAAAGAAATGCATATTTATTTACAGGTATAATGATTTGTACATTGATGATGAAGAAGCAGCAATGTGATTGTTTATGGGTAGCCCAGTGTGATAGAATTGCTTCATGGTGGCCTAGCCTATACACTAATGACTGAATTGTTAGACAGTTGTTACGGCATACAGTATTACATTAATATGCTTTTTAAAAAAATTTATTTATTTTTGGCTGCATTGGGTCTTTGTTGCTGCACATGGGCTTTCTCTAGTTGCGTTGAGTGGGGGCTACTCTTCGTTGTGGTGGGCGGGCTTCTCATTGCGGCGGCTTCTCTTGTTGTGGAGCATGGGCTCTAGACGTGTGGGTTTCAGTATTGTGGCATGCAGACTCAGTAGTTGTGGCTCGTGGGCTCTACAGTGCAGGCTCAGTAGTTGTGGCACTGAGCTTAGGTGTGGTACGGGGCTTAGTTGATCCACGGCATGTGGGATCTTCCTGGACCAGGGATCGAACCCGTGTCCCCTGCATTGGCAGGCGTATTCTTAACCACTGCACCACCAGGGAACTCCAACAGTAATATCCTTAATACAGGATTGGAAACATTGTTACATTAAAAAACCCTACTTATCTGTGATGATAGGGTGATACACAATTTCTCCAATTATGAGACAGAGAGGCATACTGCATGATAATGTAATTCTTTGAAAGCAAAGTTATAAAACAGTAAGAAAACTAACACATTATTAACTTATATTAAATATCACCCCTTATTTGAGGATAGACTACTATCTACATATATTTTATGCGCTCATGACATACCTTTTTGTTAACTTTTTCAATATATCTAGACTACATGGTTTGTGAGTTTTTTCTAATTGTTGCAAATCTCCCCAAAATTTCCAATACATTTATTGAAAAAGATTTGCATATTATAAGTGGACCTGTGCACTTCAAACCCATGTTGTTCAAGTGTTGACTATAATTCATATTTTTATATTAGAAGTGTGTATTAAATTTTTTTTTTTTTTTTTTTTACTGAAGGGGTGTGCTACAAAAAAGAAGTTTGGGGATACTAGTCACAGTTCATTGAACCAGCCTTTCATTAATAGATGTTTAACTTTTTTTCCTGTAACGATTTTAAAATAAGTATGCAAATTCTTTTTTTTTTTTGACATTCGTTTTTTCGAAAGGTGAAGCTTAATTTAGGTCCCCTTGAATGTGGGCCAGACTTGGTGATTCACCTCCAAAGAACAGACTAAGGTGGAAATGGCAGTGTGTGATTTCTGAGACTATGTCATACAAGACACTGTGGCTTCACCCCTCTCAGATTACTTTCTGTGCAGGACATCAGCTACCATGTTGCAAGGACACACAATCAGCCCTGGAGAGGAAGTGAATCTCTCATCAAAATCCAGCACCAATGCACCTGTCAAGTGAGGGAGCCATCTGGGATGTGGATCCTTCAGCTCTAGTGAAGCCCTCAGATAACTGCAGCCCCCGTATAACTTAACCACAGCCTAAAGAAAAAAGCTTGAGCTGAACCAGCCTGTTGAAGTTTCCACAAATTCCTGACCCACTGAAGCCATGTGAGATAATAAATATTTACTGTAGGTTTAACCAGCTAACTTTTTAGGTATTTTGCTGTGTAGCAATAGATACTTAATATGCTTCTTAGTTGGTTTTTTTTTGCGGTACGCGGGCCTCTCACTGTTGCGACCTCTCCCGTTGCGGAGCACAGGCTCCAGATGCGCAGGCTCAGTGGCCATGGCTCACGGGCCCAGCCGCTCCGCGGAATGTGGGATCTTCCTGGACCAGGGATCGAACCCGTGTCCCCTGCATCGGCAGGCGGACTCTCAACCACTGCACCACTGGGGAAGCCCCTGCTTCTTAGTTTTTAGTGTTATAAATATTGCTGTAAAGAAATCTGTGTGTGTGTTTGTGTGTATTTACATATTGGCACTCTCGTATGAATATATTTGTGGGATAAATTTCTGGATATAGAATTATTGCGTCAAGGGGTTTATATCCTAAACATTTTGATATACTTTGACACATTTTCTCCCCCAAAGTGAATAAATTTATGCCTCCTTTTGTGCACAACATTGCTAACACCTGGGAATTAAGTATTTTTAATTTTTGCCCAATTGATAGATATTTGTTTTAATTTTCATCTCTTTAGTTGGCAAGTTGAATATTTATATAATTATTTGCTCATTTGTAGATCATATGTTTTGCCCATTTATCATTCTGGTTCTTATCCCTTTTATTGTTGATTTGTAAGTGCTCTTTGTTGTCAGAAAATTTACTTTTTTATTATAGTGCTACAAGTCATTTTTTCAAGTTTTCTTTAATCTAAGTGTGTATTACTAAGTGTATGCTAACTAGTTTTCTGTATAAACCTATTTTTACCAAATAGGTGACCAAATTTATTTATTCTTTTATTTATGGCTTCTGTAGCTGTGACATGTTTGGAAAGGCCTTCTCTATTCCAGTACTGTATTAAATCCCTGGATTTGTCTGGTACTTCTATTTTTTTAAAAAGTATTTCAATGTGTGATCCATTCAGAATTAACTTGGAGTAAATAGTGAGGTACATGTCTAGCTTACAATTTTCTTTTCCCTTCTAAATGTTTAATAAATTGCCCTAACACATTTTCTGGTCTAGCATTTTTTAATGGAAATATCTCCTTTATCAGATGATAAATGAAAAATAGTATTTCCATTGACTGAAAACTTGACACCATGAATAAAGTAGAATATTTGCTGGGCTTCTGAAAATGTAGAACTTTATTTGAGCTAAATAAAAGAAAAAGAGCCTTTCTTTCTTTCTTCTTCCTTCCTCCCTTCCTTCCTTCCTTTTTTTTCTTTCTTTTCCAGGTGAAATAGGATTTGGAATTAGGTAAATCATGAAAAATTATACTACTTTAAAAATTAAGAATTGCAGAATTATATTTAAATTATAAATGTAATTATTTTCCTCTCTTAATGTATCTGTAAAATGTGTTATTTTATTACAAGTGCGGTACATTATTGTGTACAGCAAGCTCTCTTTAAGTCCCTACTTGGGCATTTGAGGTTGTTTCCAACTTTTTTCCCTAATATGGATAAAATGCTAAAATGAACAAGATGGTGCCTTTACTATTTTCTTTGGGAGAAATCTTCTTCATTTCTATACTCACTCAATGAGCATAACAGTCTCGGATGGGTCAGTACCCTGACATACGGCCAATGAAAACAATGAAAGAATGTGGTTTGATCTTTGTAAGTGGTTTCTTTTACACTTGGGGAGTCCCTCAAGTGATATAAATGTGCATATACTTACAAACCAAGGTTTTTCCTTCCCTTTTTAAAATTTTCTTAAAAATATATAATTTTTTTGGGAAAATAGGCTAGTTTCTGAGATGTTTTTATGGTCCTCATAAATCTATTCAGAAAACTAGAAACAACTGATTCCTATTAATTGATTATGAATGATAGGAGAACTAATAAAAATAAAACAATACCTTTTGTTCTTTGTTCTGTTATTTTGTTCTACGATTTTAGGTAGCTATATTCACCCTAGGAAATCTTTTTGATGCTTTTGCAATCTGAGATATATAATAAACCATTTATATCCCTCCCTGTTTCAGAACCCTGAAACCTATATTTGAAATTTGGAGTAAGCAATTTCTGCAACAGCAATGTTTCTTTTTTTTTTTTTCTTGGACTAGTAATATTGAAAGCTAACTTTTCTCTGTCCTCAGAAGTACTGCTACTAAACTTTATGAATTAAATTTAATACTACAAGCCAAAATATCTGTGTTTTTCCACTTTCTGCAACCATAAAAATATTGCTGGTAGAATTACTTTGTGAGTCAAGCCTTAGGCTCTGAATGTCACTGAGTTTCTCCAACCTGGAGATTTTTCATTTTCAATTAGACTGAAGAACAGATACAATACAGGTGGAGGAGCTTTTTCAAAAGTAAGAAATGTAAGTACAACCTTTCTCTTCAAGGTAGAAAACTGCTGAGCTCTTCTGTTAACATTGGTTTATACAAGAAATTGGAAGGGCTCTTCATTTTTCTGTTTTTTGAAAAAAATTAGTTTAAATTAAAATATGTCCTGTGTATTCTACAGGACATTGAAATCTCTGTGTACTATTATGGTGTCCAACATATCAAGACACTTAATGTGCAAAAGCCTTGAGCTTCCTTTTGCTTTTTGTCTTACTGCTACTGCACCTGTGATGCAGGAAGTGGAAATCCATTTTATTTCTCTTACAGTCAAATCTATTTTATAAAATGGGAAAATTCATCCCAGGGAAGAATGGTAATATTCATGGCTTGAAAGATCTTTGAATTCTTCTTATGTATGATGGTGCATATGTAGGAATAGTAATTATCATTTTCTGCATTTCATCATCAGGTAGTCTGACCTTGAAATTAAGAACTTTAGTAAGCTTAGTAAAAGTAAGTTTAGTAAGAAGGCTAGAATGTGAGGACACTGGTCAAGGTAGATTAAACAGTGGTTTAACATTTTAAGTTGCTCAGTCAGGAATGCTAATTGAGCCTCAGTATTGCTAATTGAGAGAGTTTGGACTGTATCAGGGAAGTTTTTTTTCTTCTTTTCTGTGGTTCTAAACTGAAATACAAATTCATTATATGTATTTTCTAAAAGGAAATTCATTATACATGTTTTTGAAAGGGGGGTGTACCAAAAGTCAATCTTGACTCATGATACTAATCAAGAGAATCATTTCAATTAACGATTGAAAGTGGAGAACTGTACTTTTCATGCATCTTAGCAGACATATTTAAGTGGATCACAACCATCAAAAGAAATTAAGTGGAACATATTGATAGCAGAGGTACACTTTGTGCCTAGGGCAGGGGTCCCCAAGGAACCGGGCCGCACAGCAGCAGGTGAGCGACAGGTGAACAAGAGTAGCTTCATCTGCCGCTCCACATCCCTCCCCATCACTTGCATTACTGCCTGAACCAACCCGCCCCCCCAACCCCTCGTCTGTGGAAAAACTGCCTTCCACGAAACCGGTCCCTGGTGCCAAAAGGGTTGGGGGCCAGCCTAGGGTACCTTGATATTCTTTAATATGGATGTTACAAATTATATTTTATCAAAAAATTGTGTAAAATATTTTCAACTATTCAAAATAAGAGGTTTGGTATGTGGACTAAATGTAATATTTTACTTTATTAAGAATTACTTTTCAATCATGACTGAAATTACTCATAACTGGATAGTATGCTCAGGACATGTAGAAATCACTTAAGGTGGATTGTCTATATATATTTGAAAGTTCTTTTTTTCTGACTTACATGTGGGAATATTCCTTTTTTTTCAGCATGACTTTTCCCTTTTTTTAAAAATTATTTTTATTTTAAATTTGAGTACTATTTTTTTTAAAACAAACTCTAAAAGTAATAAATATCTCCAGCCCCTTCTGAGCAAAATGAAAAGATTTAGCCGCCCTCTACAGGCCACTGGATGGCAATGCTATATGATTGTTGTAAAGAATTTAAGCTCTGGTTTCAAAAAACCACACAATATTGTTGCTGTTGTTATTTTTAAAATCAACACATTTAAATTTGCCAAAATGTTTTATCAGTTTCTTTGTTCATGTATTTATTTCCCACTTCTAATTGTAAGTTTCTTCTTGTCAGTAGTAGCACTGTCCACTGAAGGTCTGTAAATGGCCAGTTTTTTGAGCTCTTCTGAATCTGATGTGTTATTATTATTTTTTCTTTAACATCTTTATTAGAGTATAATTGCTTTACAATGGTGTGTTAGTTTGTGCTTTATAACAAGTGAATCAGTTATACATATACATATGTCCCCATATCTCTTCCCTCTTGTGTCTCTCTCCCTCCCACCCTCCCAATCCCACCCCTCTAGGTGGTCACACAAGCACTGAGCTGACCTCCCTGTGCTATGCGGCTGCTTCCCACTAGCTATCTATTTTACGTTTGGTAGTGTATATATGTCCATGCCACTCTCTTACTTTGTCCCCACTTACCCTTCCCCCTCCCTGTGTCCTCAAGTCCATTCTCTACGTCTTCGTCTTTATTCCTGTCCTGCCCCTAGGTTCTTCATGACCATTTTTTTTTTAAGATTCCATATATATGTGTTAGCATACGGTATTTGTTTTTCTCTTTCTGACTTACTTCACTCTGTATGACAGAGTCTAGGTCCATCCACCTCACTACAAATAACTCAATTTTGTTTCTTTTTCTGGCTGAGTAATATTCCATTGTGTATATGTGCCATATCTTCTTTATCCATTCATCTGTTGATGGACACGTAGGTTGCTTCCATGTCCTAGCTATTGTAAATAGAGCTGCGGTGAACATTGTGGTACATGCCTCTTTTTGAATTATGGTTTTCTCAGGGTATATGCCCAGTAGTGGGATTGCTGGGTCATATGGTAGTTCTATTTTTAGTTTTTTAAGGAACCTTCATACTGTTCTCCATAGTAGCTGTATCAATTTACATTCCCACCAGCAGTGCAAGAGTGTTCCCTTTTCTCCACACCCTCTCCAGCATTTATTGTTTGTAGATTTTTTGATGATGGCCATTCTGACCGGTGTGAGATGATATCTCATTGTAGTTTTGATTTGCATTTCTCTAATGATTAATGATGTTGAGCATTCTTTCATGTGTTTGTTGGCAATCTGTATATCTTCTTTGGAGAAATGTCTATTTAGGTCTTCTGCCCATTTTTGAATTGGGTTGTTTGTTTTTTTGATATGGAGCTGCATGAGCTGCTTGTAAATTTTGGAGATTAATCCTTTGTCAGTTGCTTCATTTGCAAATATTTTCTCCCATTCTGAGGGTTGTCTTTTGGTCTTGTTTATGGTTTCCTTTGTTGTGCAAAAGCTTTTAAGTTTCATTAGGTCCCATTTGTTTATTTTTGTTTTTATTTTCATTTCTCTAGGAGGTGGATCTTGCTGTGATTTGTGTCATAGAATGTTCTGCCTATGTTTTCCTATAAGAGTTTGATAGTGTCTGGCTTTGCATTTAGGTCTTTAATCCATTTTGAGTTTATTTTTGTGTATGGTGTAAGGGAGTGTTCTAATTTCATTCCTTTACATGTAGCTATCCAGTTTTCCCGGCACCACTTATTGAAGACACTGTCTTTTCTCCAGTGTATATTATTGCCTCCTTTATCAAAGATAAGGTGACCATATTTATCTCTGGGATTTCTATCTTGTTCCATTGATCTATAGTTCTGTTTTTGTGCCAGTACCATACTGTCTTGATTACTGTACCTTTGTAGTATAGTCTGAAGTCAGGGAGCCTGATCCTCCAGCTCTGTTTTTCTTTCTCAAGATTGCTTTGGCTATTTGGGGTCTTTTGTGTTTCCATACAAATTGTCAAATTTTTTGTTCTAGTTCTGTGAAAAATGCTAGTGGTAGTTTGATAGGGATTGCATTGAATCTGTAGATTGCTTTGGGTAGTAGAGTCATTTTCACAATGTTGATTCTTCCAATCCAAGGACATGGTACATCTCTCCATCTATTTGTATCATCTTTAATTTCTTTCATCAGTGTCTCATAAGTTTCTGCATACAGGTTTTTTGTCTCCTTAGGTAGGTTTATTCCTAGATATTTTATTCTTTTTGTTGCAATGGTAAATGAGAGTGTTTTCTTAATTTCACTTTTAGATTTTTCATCATTAGTGTATAGGAATGCAAGAAATTTCTGTGCATTAGTTTTGTATCTTGCTACTTTACCAAATTCATTGATTAGCTCTAGTAGTCTTCAGGTAGCATCTTTAGGATTCTCTACGTATAGTGTCATGTCATCTGGAAACAGTGACAGCTTTACTTCTTCTTTTCTGATTTGGATTCCTTTTATTTCTTTTTCTTCTCTGATCGCTGTGGCTAAAACTTCCAAAACTAGGTTGAATAACAGTGGTGAGAGTGGACAACCTTGTCTTGTTCCTGATCTTAGTGGAAATGGTTTCAGTTTTTCACCATTGAAGACGGTGTTGGTTGTGGGTTTGTCATATATGGCCTTTATTATGTTGAGGAAAGTTCCCTCTATGCCTACTTTCTGGAGGGTTTTTATCATAAATGGGTGTTGAATTTTGTCAAAAGCTTTCTCTGCATGTATTGAGATGATCATATGGTTTTTCTCCTTTAATTTGTTAATATGGTGTATCACATTGATTGATTTGCATATATTGAAGATTCCTTGCATTCCTGTGATAAACCCTGCTTGATCATGGTGTATGATCCTTTTAATATGCTTTTGGATTCTGTTTGCTAGTATTTTGTTGAGGATTTTTGCATCTATGTTCATCAGTGATATTGGTCTGTAGTTTTCTTTCTTTTTGACATCTTTGTCTGGTTTTGGTATCAGCGTGATGGCCTCATAGAATGAGTTTGGGAGTGTTCCTTCCTCTGCAAGTTTTTGGAAGAGTTTGAGAAGGATGGGTGTTAGCTCTTCTCTAAATGTTTGATAGAATCCACCCGTGAAGCCATCTGGTTCTGGACTTTTGTTTGCTGGAATAGTTTTAATCACAGTTTTAATTTCATTACTTGTGATTGGTCTGTTCATATTTTCTATTTCTTCCTGGTTCAGTCTTGGAAGGTTATACCTTTCTAAGAATTTGTCCATTTCTTCCAGGTTGTCCATTTTATTGGCATAGAGTTGCTTGTAGTAATCTCTCATGATCCTTTGTATTTCTGCAGTGTCCATTTTTACTTCTCCTTTTTCATTTCTAATTCTGTTGATTTGAGTCTTCTCCCTTTTTTTCTTGATGAGTCTGGCTAATGGTTTATCAATTTTGTTTATCTTCTCAAAGAACCAGCTTTTAGTTTTATTGATCTTTGCTATCGTTTCCTTTATTTCTTTTTCATTTATTTCTGATCTGACCTTTATGATTTCTTTCCTTCTGCTAACTTTGGCGTTCTTTTTGTCCTTCTTTCTCTAATTGTTTTAGGTGTAAGGTTAGGTTGTTTATTTGAGATGTTTCTTGTTTCTTAAGGTAGGATTGTATTGCTATAAACTTCCCTCTTAGAACTGCTTTTGCTGCATCCCATAGGTTTTTTTTTTTTTGGTGGTACGTGGGCCTCTCATTGTTGTGGCCTCTCCCGTTGCGGAGCACAAACTCCGGACACGCAGGCCCAGCAGCCATGGCTCACGGGTCCAGCTGCTCCGCGGCATGTGGGATCCTCCCGGACCGGGGCACGAACCCATGTCCCCTGCATCGGCAGGCGGACTCCCAACCACTGCGCCACTAGGGAAGCCCATCCCATAGGTTTTGGGTCATCATGTGTTCATTGTCATTTGTTTCTAGGTATTTTTTGATTTCCTCTTTGATTTCTTCAGTGATGTCTTGGTTATTAAGTAGTGTATTGTTTAGCCTCCATGTGTTTGTATTTTTTACAGATTTTTTCCTGTAATTGACATGTAGTCTTATAGCATTGTGGTCAGAAAAGATACTTGATGCTATTTCAATTTTCTTAAATTTACCAAGGCTTGATTTTTTTAAAAAAATTATTTATTTTATTTTATTTATTGTTTCTGGCTGCATTGGGTCTTCATTGCTGTACACGGGCTTTTCTCTGGTTGTGGTGAGTGGAGACTACCCTTCATTGCGGTGCATGGGCTTCTCATTGTGGTGGCTTCTCTTGTTGTGGACTACGGGCTTTAGGCACGTGGGCTTCAGTAGTTGTGGCACACGGGCTTAGTTGCTCTGTGGCATGTGGGAATCTTCCCAGACCAGGGCTTGAACCCGTACCCCCTGCTTTGGCAGGCAGATTCTTAACCACTGTGCCACCAGGGAAGCCCTACCAAGCCTTGATTTGTTACCCAAGATATGATCTACCCTGGAGAATGTTCCATGAGCACTTGAGAAGAAAGTGTATTCTGTTGTTTTTGGATGGAATGTCCTATAAATATCAATAAAGTCCATCTTGTTTAATGTATCATCTAAAGCTTGTGTTTCCTTATTTATTTTCATTGTGGATGATCTGTCCATTGGTGAAAGTGGGGTGTTAAAAGTCCCCTACTATGATTGTGTTACTGTCGATTTCCCCTTTTATGGCTGTTAGTATTTGCCTTAGGTATTGCGGTGCTCCTATGTTGGGTGCATAAATATTTAAAATCGTTATATCTTCTTCTAGGATTGATCCCTTGTTAATTATGTTGTGTCCTTCTTTGTCTCTTGTAATAGTCTTTATTTTAAAGTCTATTTTGTCTGATATGAGAATTGCTACTCCAGCTTTCTTTTGATTTCCATTTGCATGGAATATCTTTTTCCATCCCCTCACTTTCAGTCTGTATGTGTCCCTTGGTCTGAAGTGAGTCTCTTGTAGACAGCATATATATATGGGTCCTGTTTTTGTATGCATTCAGCCAGTCTATTCTTTTGTTTGGAGCATTTAATCCATTTACATTTAAGGAAATTATCAATATGTATGTTCCTATTACCATTTTCTTAATTCTTTTGGGTTTGTTATCGTAGGTCTTTTCCTTCTCTTGTGTTTCCTGCCTAGAGAAGTTCCTTTAGCATTTGTTGTAGAGCTGGTTTGTTGGTGCTGAATTCTCTTAGCTTTTGCTTGTCTGTAAAGGTTTTAATTTCTCCATCAAATCTGAATGAGATGCTTGCTGGGTAGAGTAATCTTGGTTGTAGGTTTTTCCCCTTCATCACTTTAAATATGTCCTGCCACTCCCTTCTGGCTTGGAGAGTTTCTGCTGAAAGATCAGCTGTTAACCTTATGGGGATTCCCTTGTATGTTATTTGTTGTTTATCCCTTGCTGCTTTTAATATTTTTTCTTTGTATTTAATTTTGGATAGTTTGATTAATTTGTGTCTTGCGTGTTTCTCCTTGGATTTATCCTGTATGGGAGTCTGTGCTTCCTGGACTTGATTAACTATTTCTGTTCCCATATTAGGGAAGTTTTCAACTATAATCTCTTCAAATATTTTCTCAGTCCCTTTCTTTTTCTCTTCTTCTTCTGACACCCCTATAATTCGAATGTTGGTGTGTTTAATGTTGTCCCAGAAGTCTCTGAGACTGTCCTCAATTCTTTTCATTTTTTTTCTTTATTCTGCTCTGCAGTAGTTATTTCCACTATTTTATCTTCCAGGTCACTTATCTGTTCTTCTGCCTCAGTTATTCTGCTATTGATCCCTTCTAGAGAATTTTAAATTTCATTTATTGTGTTGTTCATCACTGTTTGTTTGCTCTTTAGTGCTTCTAGTTCCTTGTTAAACATTTCTTGTATTTTCCCCATTCTATTTCCAAGATTTTGGGTCATGTTTACTCTCATTATTCTGAACTCTTTTTCAGGTAGACTGCCTATTTCCTCTTCATTCGTTAGGTCTGGTGGGTTTTTACCTTGCTCCTTCATCTGGTGTGTGTTTCTCTGTCTTCTCATTTTGCTTAACTTACTGTGTTTGGGGTCTCCTTTTTGCAGACTGCAAGTTCGTAGTTCCCGTTGTTTTTGGCGTCTGCTCCCAGTGGCTACGGTTGTTTCAGTGCGTTGTTTAGGCTTCCGGGTGGAGGGGACTAATGCCTGTGTTCTGGTGGATGAGCCTGGATCCTGTCTTTCTGGTGGGCAGGTCCACGTCTGGTTGTGTGTTTTGGGTTGTCTGTGGCCTTATTATGATTTTAGGCAGCCTCTCTGCTAATGTGTGGGGGTGTGTTCCTGTCTTGCTAGTTGTTTGGCATAGGGTGTCCAGCACTGGAGCTTGCTGGTTGTTGAGTGGAGCTGAGTCTTGGCGTTGAGATGGAGATCTCTGGGTGATTTTTGCCGTTTGATATTATGTGGAGCTGGGAGGTCTCTTGTGGACCAATGTCCTGAACTTGGCTCTCCCACCTCAGAGACACAGCCCTGACACCTGGCTGGAGCACCCAAGCCTGTCCTCCACACAGCTCAGAATAAAAGGGAGAAAAAAAGAAAGAAAGAAAGAAAGAAAGAAAGAAGATAAAGTAAAATAAAATTAAAAAGTTATTAAAATAAAAAGTAAAAAATAATTATTAAAAAAATAAAGAAAAAAATGAAAGAAAGAGGAGAGCAACCAAACCAAAAAACAAATCCACCAATGATAACAAGCACTAAAAACTATACTAAAAAAAAAAAAGAAAACCAAAAAAACCGGGCAGAGAGAACCCTAGGACAAATGGTAAAAGCAAAGCTATACAGACAAAATCACAGAAAGTCCACCACCTCAATTTTTGGATGACTCATTGTCAACTCAGTTATTCCAGAGATGCAGGGTACATCAAATTGATTGTGGAGATTTAATCCACTGCTCCTGAGACTGCTGGGAGAGATTTCCCTTTCTCTTCTTTGTTCTTACAGCTACTGGGGTTCAGCTTTGGATTTGGCCCCGTCTCTGTGTGTAGGTTGCCTGAGGGCCTCTGTTCTTCGCTCAGACAGGATGGGGTTAAAGTAGCAGCTGATTAGGGGGCTCTGGCTCACTCAGGGTTGGGGGAAGGAAGAGTACGGAATGTGAGGTGAGCCTGTGGCAGCAGAGGCCGGCGTGACATTGCAACAGCCTGAGGCGTGCCGTGTGTTCTCCCAGGGAAGTTGTCCCTGGATCACAGGACCCTGGCAGTGGCGGGCTGCACAGGCTCCCAGGAGGAGAGGTGTGGTGAGTGACCTGTGCTTGCACACAGGCTTCTTGGTGGCTGCAGCAGCAGCCTTAGCATCTCATGCCCGTCTCTGGGGTCCATGCTGATAGCCGCGGCTCGCGCCCACCTCTGGAGATTGTTTAGGCGGCGCTCTTAATCCCCTCTCCTCGTGCATCCCGAAACAATGGTCTCTTGCCTCTTAGGCAGGTCCAGAGATTTTCCTGGACTCCTTCCCGGCTAGCTGTGGTGCACTAGCCCCCTTCAGGCTGTGTTCATGTATCCAACCCCAGTCCTCTACCTGGGATCAGACCTCCGAAGCCAGAGCCTCAGCTCCCGGCCCCCACCCGCCCCAGTGGGTGTGCAGACAAGCCTCTCGGGCTGGTGAGTGCTGGTCGGCACCAATCCTCTGTGAGGGAATCTCTCTGCTTTACCCTCTGCACCTTTGTTGCTGCGCTCTCCTCCGTGGCTCCGAAGCTCCCCCCCGCCCCCACCCCACCCCACCCTCTGCCATCTCCGCCAGTGAAGGGGCTTCCTAGAGCGTGGAAAGTTTTCCTCCTTCACAGCTCCCTCCCAGAGGTGCAGGTTCTGTCCCTATTCTTTTGTCTCTGTTTTTTCTTTTTTCTTTTGCCCTACCCAGGTATGTGGGGAGTTTCTTGACTTTTGGGAAGTCTGAGGTCTTCTGCCAGCATTCAATAGGTGTTCTGTAGGAGTTGTTCCACATGCAGATGTATTTCTGATGTATTAGTGGGGAGGAAGGTGATCTCCACGTCTTAGTCCTCCGCCATCTTGAAGGTCTCTCGGCATGGATTTTTAATATAAATTTGTCCTGAGTGGCACTCAGCAGGCTTTTCAACCTGAGGTTTCATGTCTTTCTTTAATTTTGTATAATTCTCTGCAAGTATCTCATTGAATGCAGTTTTTCCATTATTCTCTTCTTGCAGCATTCTTACATGCATGTTGGGACTTCTATAGCTATCTTCTATATGTCCATATCTTATCCTTTATGTTGTGCTTTGGGAGATTTCCTCAATTTCATCTTCCATTTTAGCAATTTTCTCTTTGGCTGTGCCCAATATATGATATAGTCTACTTGTTGAATGTTTAAATTTCAATGATTACAGTGCTCATGTCTAGATTTCTCTTGATTCATGACTCTTGCTTTTTTTTTATGAACCATAATACTGCTTTTACATCTTTAAAATTCTTAAACACTTATTTTCAAGTTCTCAGCACATTGCCAACTATTAGAAGATTTTTGGTCAAATTTTTGTTTAAAGTATTGAAGCCTACTAACCCTTCCCATACAAATAGATGTAACAATTTTGTTGGTGTTAATTGCAGTAAGATTTATATACACTTTTACCAGAAATAAAATTTTAAATTATTGCAACAAAATAAACGTGTAGTGAGTTCAGAATTTCCATCCAGAAATACCTCTCTTGAAAAATAGTTGTTATTTAATTTTGATACTAGAGGACAGAGAGAGCCATGTTCACTGAACATGCTTCACACGAAGACACAGGTAGCACTGAATTTTCACTACCCTGGGATGGATTACAGAACCGGTTAGAACACTGCTCCAATTTGGAGCCACCTCTTGGTTGTGGGCAAAACCTTTTTGTCTATTCTCTAAATGTAAGTTAAATATAAGGGTCTGCTTCTACTTTATAATCTGAGGCAAAATACATCTCATAAACAAAGGACTAAACAAGGGGGTAATATCTGATTATTGCTTAAATATGGTTTGATAGAGAATAAAGGACAGCTGAAGTACATTTGGATTAGTGTTTTGGCTCCCTTGTATTCTAAAACTGCTGCCTCATCCTTTATTATTAATTTTTTTACTTTAAAAGAATCAAAATTAGTGCTAGGTCAACGAACGGAGCCACTTTGTGTTTTAGTAGATTCCTAAAATTCCTCTATCCGAGTCCTGTGGAATGTATCTTCTGTTGGTCACTCAGTGTGGGATCTTGCTTTGTGCTGCTGGAGTGAACATGATCTCTGTACTCCACCTGGGACAGGCCTGGGTTCTGTGTCCTGTAAAAGATTCTCCTTCATCCCCAGCCACACCTGTGCACAGGTGGGCAGAGGTATTTTGGATAAGCAGCTCCCACCTTTAATAGGAGAACCTGGTTTGAGCCACCTATCTTGTATGGAGTACATTTAAAAGCAATCCCATGAGACCACTGAGGCCCTACTCTCAGTATCCCAAACTAGATCCAAATTCCTTTGAGCCATGAGACTTAAGCATCTGTTACTGAGTTCCTTTTTCTAACCCATAGAGATTTTATTTTCTTGTCTTCAACTACAGATATATATGTTTACAGATCTATATCTATACCCGTTGTATTCAATCTATTATTTTAAGTCTTAGCTGCTGGAATGGGGAGATTTTAACATGCTCTCAGGAACATCTTGATCTGGATATTTAATCTTAATATTGGCAAAATGAGTTCCATTTTCCTGTAGTGCAGTTTACTCATTAGATTTATAAAAAGGCTTTCCCTGATATAGGAGAACTTCTTAGGAGGCATAGAATTTAAAATTTAGACAATAAATCCATTTGTCTCTAGAGAGAGTCCTGTATCACATATTCTTTTAGTGTTGAAATTTTACTTGGCCATAACTGCTGACTTCCAGTAACTATTAGCTGGCTGTTTTTGGGTTTGGTTTGAGAAACTGTAGTGGCCCCCAAGCTTCCCGACGTGCATGTGTGTATCACATAATACTCAATGGAAAGGGGAGAGCACTAGGACAGAGTATTTATATTTTTCATTAGAGGGTATTAATTCATTGAGAGTGGGACCAATTTACATTTTACCCAGTATGTAAAGAGTTTCATGTGGAAACCCAAGCTAATTGGCACTGTATTTCTGATGTCTTCCAGTGGTGTTTGAGGGCTCTTTCGAGTTTGGATCCCAAGCAGCTGCCCTGTGACCCATCTTTTAAATCTGCCTCTACTGTCTTCTTCTGGTTTTAAGTCATTTTGCTATGAAGCCTACAGTTTAATGAAAGGAAAATATCAGTAACTTTTGCCAAAATGGATGTGAAGAGTCTTTGAACTGCTCAACTGTCCTTCTAGTTTCATTTTTCTGGGTAGCAGTTGGTGTAATGCAGTCTTTTCTTTCTATTAATAGTATGTTATGCATGGTCACATCCCTGGTAATTAGACTTACAGTTTTCAATTAACAGCATTTTTTGATGATACATTATTATCCTTATTAGTGAGGTCGTAGACTATATTATAACAAAGACTGAAGACTCTATTGTCAGCATAATCTTGAAAGAACCATTTAACTTTATGAAATGTATCTGGTGAAGGAACTTCATACTTTATTTGATGTATAATTTAACCCCCATAAAGAACCAAATGATTCTCTTTTCCCTCCGCTTCTTAGAATAAAATGTCCAGCACTTCAGATGGTATGAATATTTCTCTCAGTTAAAATGAATAACATTGTCAGAAAATGGGATCTGAATTTTAAAAAATTGAGTAGATCAGCAGTCAGATATTCTTATTCAGCAATTTATCATGTCTTTGGATGAAATTTATAGTTCTATGTGAAACTGATTAACTCCATTAGATTTTAATTATTGTTCCAAGATCAATACTCTTACGAGCTTCAGGCAATTCCATTCACTCATCCGAATAAAGAGGTGGATGTGGGGTGGACATATTCTTTTAGTTGACATTAAAACACTAGTTTAGATTGTTGTAGTTCATTTTTTTTCCTGCTGTTCAAATATCAATACAAAGATGTTAAAAGCTATAGGGATCAGAGGAGATTTGTGATAGGTTTTAATCTAAACTGCCCAGCAGCTATGGAACGATTGATTTTATCTCCTTTTGTCTTTCCAACTCAGGAGGCAGGCTATAGTGTGATCTGTTGCTCCGGGAGATTTGCCAGTGGCCTCTGTGATGTGGTAGGGAGGACCAAGTCAGGTGTGGGTACTTCTCTCCAGTTCTGCTTGCTTCCTCCTTACTTAAATGAGACAGTCAAGTTTACAAAGAAGGATCAGGTGCACCATTGCTCTTCCAAGTTATTATGTTTCCCCAAATGTAACCACCATTCAGGCATCTATCACCACTTCTACTGGACTTCTGTAAATTTCATCTGTGTTTGAACTTTATAAAATTTTTTAACATCTTTATTGGAGTATAATTGCTTTACAATGGTGTGTTAGTTTCTGCTTTATAACAAAGTGAATCAGCTATACATATACATATATCCCCATATCTCCTCCCTCTTGCATCTCCCTCCCACCCTCCCTATCCCACCCCTAATCAAGACAGTATGGTACTAGCACAAAAACAGATATATTTAATTTTGATTTATATTCATATAATCAATATAATTTGAATCATAACATGCACTCTTTCGCGTCTGGCTTTTTTCCACCAGCATGATGTGTCTGAGGTTCGTCCTATTGTATAGTAGTAGTAGTAGTAGCTTATTCTTTTTCATTGCTGTACAGCAGAGGTTGACAAACTTTTTCTGTGAAGGTCCAGAGAGTAAACATTTTTAGCTTTGTACGCCATATGGTCTATGTTGCAACTCCTGAACTTGGCCGTTGCAGTGCAAATGCAGCTGTAGACTATTCTGTAAATGAGCATAGCTAGATTTGACCCACGGGCTGTAGTTTGCTGACCCCTGCTGTATTATTGAGAGACTATACCACAATTTATCCATTCTACTGTTGATGAGTGTTCGGGTTGTTTTTGGCTTTGGGAAATTATGCCTAAGGCCGCTGTGAATATCCTTATATGTCTTTTGTGCATATTTTAATGCTTTTTGTGTTGTGGAGTTGTTGGATAAAAAAGATACATATGTTCAGCTATGGCAGATATTGACAACATGTTTTCTGAAGTGGTTTTACTGGCTCATATTCCTACTGATAGTGTTCCAGATGATTTAAATTTTTACTAACACTAGGTATTGTCATTAAAAAATGTGATTATGTAGTGGTATCTCATTTTCCTTATGATGAATAATGCTAAACATCTTTTCATATGCTTATTAGGCAATTTGGATTTTTAAAAATATTCAGGATTTTTTGTCCAATTTTTGAATATTGGTTTGTTTTTTTCCTTATGGATTTGTAATATTTCTTTATATGTTCTGGAAATGAGCCATTTGTTGGAAATATATATTCAAATATCTTTTTCTATTTGGTGACTTACCTCTTCCTTATAATGATATCTTTTCATGTATAGAATTTAAATGTAATGAAATCTGATTTTTCAACGTTTTTCTTTAAGGTTAGCTCTTTTTGTGCCCTATATAAGAAATCTTTATTTACACTAAGATCATAAATATAGTCTCTTGTGTTAACTTCTAGAAAGTTTATTATTTGTCTTTCATATTCAGATCTGTGATCTAACTGGAACTGATTTTTTTGTGTATGTATATGGTATAAGGTAGGGGTCAACAGAACCTTTTTTTCCATATGGCTACCCAGTGATCCAACATCATTTATCAATAATCTCTTTTGCTCATTTTAGTATGCTATTAAATTCATCTAAGGAATTCTTAAATTCAGTTATCAATCAATAAATCAATTAATCAGTCATCTTCAGTGAGACTACTGCCAGTTCCAGGCCCTGCTCTCAGTTTGGCTCTTTTTTTGTGCAATGAGTCAGAAAATGGTATGAGTGGAAAAGAGGAGGCTGATGTCTAGAATACTTCCAATGCACATGCACATTTCCTTTTCTCTCCGGGGTTAATTCCTTCAAGTTCTGTTGACTTAGTTGATCTCTTCTGACTCCACATACCTGTTTTATGTGTTTTATCCATGTTTTATACTTGTTTTCTGTTGGAGGGTTAGTCTGATACAAATTACTTTGACATATAAACCATACAGTTTTAAAAACTTTTGTTTCAATTTTTAAACTGGATTTGGGCAATTCAATCAGTGGAATATAAACCAAATCCAATTTACCATATTTAAAAGAAATTTTCTTCTCCCCCCCCCACTCTGTTGTAGACATATACTACGGGAAGATTTTCAGGTGCATAAGATATTTTCGAGGTTTTGGCCTTGTCATTCCTGATTGAGAAGATGTCTGTTTTACAGTTGTTCAACTTTCTTTTCTTATTTTCTACCTATTTTATGAGTTTAAGTCCATACTTGAGAGTGACAATAACCGCTGTCATGCAGTGCTTATCAGTTACAAATCACATTCTAATCCATTATCTCATTTAGTCCTCACAACATGAATATCCTGTGAAGTAGGTGTTATTACCTCTCTGTAGCAGTTGCGCAAACTCAGTCTCACATAGGTTACGGACTTTGCTCTCAATCATGTTGTCAGTAGGTGGCAGATTAGGGGTGAAATCCCTGACTTCCACAGCATGCTTTCCCCATCCTGTTCTTACCCTAAGAATGACCTGGCAATTGGCTGGAAAACAAAGCTCCCAATACCATTAAAATAGTGTTTACTCTCAAGGAGTTCCCAGTTTAGTACATTATATTATGTTGCTTCTTAGGAAGTACTGTTGTTATTTTTTCAAAAAATGCCAAAAGCTAAAATGTCCTCAAGCTTTAGTAGAATCTGGAAAGTAAAGATATGAGTAGAATAGAAAAGAATATTAATCAAATTTGGAAAGTGCAGGGAAGGCAGAGCCAGTATTTTGCTCTCCTTACATTTTTATAGAGTAACAAAGCCTAGTTTGACTTCAGGGATATAGGACTAGTAATGCACATTTCACAGGAGAATCATTTTCTGCACAAATCTTAGAAATTTTGGGAAACCTCTGTCACCCTGACATTTTTCAGATTCTTTAATGCTTACGTGTCTTTTCCTTTAATTTATGTGTTTTGGGGAAAAAATGTATTTGAGAATTAGAGTCTCAGCGTTTGCATCAGGTGAGACGCATCCCAGAAAAGTACAGACAAGGTTAGAAACAGACCCAGGCTTTGACAACTAGAGACTCCCTCACGTGCATCTGCAGAGTGGCACAAGGATTGTCTGTCTCCCTGGGGAGACACTGTGTCCCTAGGTGTGTTTGGAAGCATGTGGGCCTGCTTTCAGCTGTTGCAGTGCCCTGGATGGGGCTACTACTGACATTTAGTTCCCCTGGGGCCTTGAAGTGGAGGGACGTAAATGCCATATTAGAGTTTTGTATTTGACTGTGCCAGCCACGGTGAGTAATTGGAGGCTGAAATTATTGTTGGGAAAAGATTAACCAGGTGGTGCTTTAGGGTGACTTTCAGAGATAGAGGCTGGAGGCCGGGCACCAGGTTAAAGGTTTTACAGACACTCACACAAGCAGAAACCAGGAGTTATATTAGAATATGGGAAAGGAGAGAGAGAGGGTTGGTTACATCTTCAAATCCATCTTACAGCATTTGTGAGGGGAATAAAAGGGATGTGTTCCATATGTGTTCCGTATTTGGGGGGCATGAAAGAGGGGAAGAGTGAGGCACTGGGGCAGAGGAGAAACAGTGCAAAGGGAGGAAGTCTTCACTTCAACCCCACCTGGTTTGTCTGATGCTCAGTAGGCTCTTGCTTTGACTATACATGGAATCCTAGGTGCTGCCTCTTGGTGAAGACACCAGTACTTCATTCACATATCTTACAAAAAATGACTGTTTCCAGGATTGACAACATTGTGCATCCTGTGTTCAGACCATGTCCTTTCCACCTTACTGGTTAAAATCCCTCTGTCATGATGCAGACCACACCAGTGCCTGGGCGCCTCACCACTAAACAGCTTCGCACAGAGGGCTCCAAAGTAAAATTCCGTAAACCACCCTGAGATGAGAAAACAGAGTCCTGACCAGGGTGCCAGCACAGGTCCAGGCTTAGGGGAGCCTGCAGGCTCTGCTTACCGTCAGTATTCCAATTCATCGACACTGATGGTTTCGGTGGGCATAGAGGGCAGGGGCTGGTGTAGCACATGTGTAAATCATTCTGTATTCCCTAGCATCTATCCTTGTGCTTTGCTCATAGTAGGTACTCAATAAACATTTATGGATTGGATTGATGGGATTTGGCAAATATATCCAGAAGCACATTGTGGGATATAATATGCTATTTATGAGCTAATATGTTTCCCATTCAGCACACAAATGTCTCTTAATTACATAAAATAATCTTTCATTTTAATCTGGATTTTTGTTGTTGGTTTAACAGCGCTTTTTTAAAACCTGTTGTTTTAACAGGTGTGTTTCAGTAGGGCACAGTTTCTAGCAATTTAAATTACTCCCATATTCAGTATTTGTGGCAAAGGAAGCCTCAACATTCTGACAAAGGCTGGGGCTCACAGTATTTGAATTTTAAAATCTTTCTTAGAGAAGTAGAATATGCACAAATGCCTTGCATGTGTTCCAACAGAGTGGGCAGAATTGGGATCATGGCCACGTGCAACAGAAGTCCTCCATTTGCATACTGATTAATTTCTAACTGTGAAGCTCTCCATTAGTTTAGTGTTAATGTACAGAGGTATATCTGGGTGTATGGTAAGACATGTTTGTGTTTGCACAGGTAGTCAACATGGCTTAATAATAATTTGGGGAATTCTTTAGTTCTATTATTGTTATTAGTTTACAATATTATCACCAGTTCCTGTGTTTTCAGTGTCTACAGTAGAAATTCTAAACACAAACTGAGTTTTAGTGCCTTACAAAAAGCACCATTTTGGCTTTCTGTCAATTTTCCTTCTTTGTGGTTTGCAGTTAAGGTCTGGAACAGGTGGTGCCTGGGGTGTAAACAATCAGGATGCAGTGGTGGTGGCTGAGGCTGGGGACTCAGGTCCTGTTCTGGGCTTGGTGTCATTGAGAGGTCAATGCACTCTGATAACACCTCTGAATGATTTTTGTCCCAAAGTGGTGGACTTGCTCCTGAAGTTTTGATTTTCAACAGTGTTACTAAAAGCAGAGCTCTGCTTTGACTTTGCTTGGGTCTGCATAATTTTAGAGCATTGATTATTCAGCTCCAGGGAAATGCATGTCTGAGAACATAGACTACAGAATTTAAATCTTGACTCCATCAGTGAGGAGTCTGTGATACTGAGCTAGTTAAATAACCTCTCTAAGCCTTGATTTTTCTCACCTGTAAACATGCGGTTAATAATAGTAGATGCCAGAAGGTCCAATGATAGATTAAATGCGTGGGCAGGTCTTAGCATCTGGCAGTTAGTAATTGCTCAATAAATGCTAGCTATTATTATTATTTCTAGTAAGTCTACTGGCTCTTAGGTCATTTATCTCCAATGGCAGAGATGTCAGATACTTTCATAGAGAGCATTTTCAAGAGATAAATTACACAGGGTTCGCTCAACCTTAGAAATGCTGTATAAGACTTGAGTGATCTCCCTTTTCAGTCAAAACCTAGTGCAAACAAAGCAGGTGACAGAGGAACACGTGGGGTGTGCAAAGCTGTATTTCTCAATTAGAATTTGAGGCCATTCTGAAGTGAGCAGAAAAGATAACCTGTGTGTGGATGAAGTGACACTGATTCAGCACAGATACGTGAACAGCTACTAAATGTAATCAGATATTATGCAAATCAAACCTCTGGTGTAGCATTCTAATGGCAACTCTCCTGTAAATAACACTCATTTCAGGATCCTACTTGTTCTCATTAAATAAGTCCAAGGTTGTCTGCATTCCTGAAAAAGGAAAACTGTCAGTAGGAACTCGGCCATGCTTCATACTACAGCTACACCTGTTTCTTTGATTTGATTGAATATATATATATTTAAGGAACCAAGGAGATTTTGACTTTCAAATACATGAGTTAAATGCCCCTCCTTAAAAATCACATTGGAATCACAGTTCAAACTCATATGTACAGAGAGCTTTAGAAAAGGTCAAGATGTTAGTGCTGATTTCTATGCAGAACCCAGATT
This sequence comes from Mesoplodon mirus, assembly GCF_964341445.2. NCBI lineage: Eukaryota > Metazoa > Chordata > Mammalia > Artiodactyla > Ziphiidae > Mesoplodon > Mesoplodon mirus. Next base: position 79,706,306 of record NC_138980.1, read on the forward strand.
TTCATTTGGGATTTTTTTTTTTACAATCTAAAGGAAAAATATGGCAAGAGAGTTGAAATCAAAATTTTGGTTTTGCTTTGGACATGTGGTGATGTAGTAATTTTCTTATGATTCTTGGAGAACTTTAAGACATAAAAGTTCTTTCTTTAAAAAAATTATTGAAGTATAGTTGATTTACAATATCATGTAAGTTTCAGGTGTACAGCATAGCGATTCAGTTATGCATACATGCACATATATATATATTTTTTTAACATCTTTATTAGAGTATAATTGCTTTTCAGTGGTGTGTTAGTTTCTGCTTTATAACAAAGTGAAACAGTTATATATATACATATGTTCCCACATCTCTTCCCTGTTGCGTTGCCCTCCCTCCCACCCTCCCTATCCCACCCCTCTAGGTGGTCACAAAGCACCGAGCTGATCTCCCTGTGCTATGTGTCTGCTTCCCACTAGCTATCTATTTTACGTTTGGTAGTGTATATATGTCCAAGCCACTCTCTCACTTTGTCACAGCTTACCCTTCCCCCTCCTCATATCCTCAAGTCCATTCCCTAGTAGGTCTGTGTCTTTATTCCCGTCTTGCCCCTAGGTTCTTCAGGACCTTTTTTTTTTTTTTCTTAGATTCCATATATATGTGTTAGCATACGGTATTTGTTTTTCTCTTTCTGACTTAACTTCACTCAGTATGACAGACTCTGGGTCCATCCACCTCACTACAAATAACTCAATTTCGTTTCTTTTTATGGCTGAGTAATACTCCACTGTATATATGTGCCACATCTTCTTTATCCATTCATCCGATGATGGACACTTAGGTTGCTTCCATCTCCTGGCTATTGTAAACAGAGCTGCAATGAACATTTTGGTACATGCCTCTTTTTGAATTATGGTTTTCTCAGGGTATATGCCCAGTAGTGGGATTGCTGGGTCATATGGTAGTTCTATTTGTAGTTTTTTAAGGAACCTCCATACTGTTCTCCATAGTGGCTGTATCAATTCACATTCCCACCAGCAGTGCAAGAGTGTTCCCTTTTCTCCACACCCTCTCCAGCATTTATTGTTTCTAGATTTTTTGATGATGGCCATTCTGACTGGTGTGAGATGATATCTCATTGTAGTTTTGATTTGCATTTCTCTAATGATTAATGATGTTGAGCATTCTTTCATGTGTTTGTTGGCAATCTGTATATCTTCTTTGGAGAAATGTCTATTTAGGTCTTCTGCCCATTTTTGAATTGGGTTGTTTGTTTTTTTGATATGGAGCTGCATGAGCTGCTTGTAAATTTTGGAGGTTAATCCTTTGTCAGTTGCTTCATTTGCAAATATTTTCTCCCATTCTGAGGGTTGTCTTTTCATCTTCTTTATGGTTTCCTTTGCTGTGCAAAAGCTTTTAAGTTTCATTAGGTCCCATTTGTTTGTTTTTGTTTTTATTTTCATTTCTCTAGAGGTGGGTCAAAAAGGATCTTGCTGTGATTTATATCATAGAATGTTCTGCCTATGTTTTTCTCTAAGAGTTTGATAGTGTCTGGCCTTACATTTAGGTCTTTAATCCATTTTGAGTTTATTTTTGTGTATGGTGTTAGGGAGTGTTCTAATTTCATACTTTTACATGTACCTGTCCAGTTTTCCCAGCACCACTTATTGAAGAAGAAGCTGTCTTTTCTCCACTGTATATTCTTGCCTCCTTTATCATAGATAAGGTGACCATATGTGCGTGGGTTTATCTCTGGGCTTTCTATCCTGTTCCATTGATCTATATTTCTGTTTTTGTGCCAGTACCATACTGTCTTGATTACTGTAGGTTTGTAGTATAGTCTGAAGTCAGGGAGCCTGATTCCTCTAGCTGCATTTTTCGTTCTCAAGATTGCTTTGGCTATTCAGGGTCTTTTGTGTTTCCATACAAATTGTGAAATTTTTTGTTCTAGTTCTGTGAAAAATGCCAGTGGTAGTTTGATAGGGATTGCATTGAATCTGTAGATTGCTTTGGGTAGTAGAGTCATTTTCACAATGTTGATTCTTCCAATCCAAGGACATGGTACATCTCTCCATCTATTTGTATCATCTTTAATTTCTTTCATCAGTGTCTTATAATTTTCTGCATACAGGTCTTTTGTCTCCTTCAGTAGGTTTATTCCTAGATATTTTATTCTTTTTGTTGCAATGGTAAATGAGAGTGTTTTCTTAATTTCACTTTCAGATTTTTCATCATTAGTGTATAGGAATGCAAATGATTTCTGTGCATTAATTTTGTATCTTGCTACTTTACCAAATTCATTGATTAGCTCTAGTAGTTTTCTTGTAGCATCTTTGGGATTCTCTATGTATAGTGTCATGTCATCTGCAAACAGTGACAGCTTTACTTCTTCTTTTCCGATTTGGATTCCTTTTATTTCTTTTTCTTCTCTGATTGCTGTGGGTAAAACTTCCAAAACTATTTTGAATAGTAGTGGTGAGAGTGGACAACCTTGTCTTGTTCCTGATCTTAGTGGAAATGGTTTCAGTTTTTCACCATTGAGGATGATGTTGGCTGTGGGTTTGTCATATATGGCCTTTATTATGTTGAGGAAAGTTCCCTCTATGCCTACTTTCTGGAGGGTTTTTATCATAAATGGGTGTTGAATTTTGTCGAAAGCTTTCTCTGCATCTATTGAGATGATCATATGGTTTTTCTCCTTCAATTTGTTAATATGGTGTATCACGTTGATTGATTTGCATATATTGAAGAATCCTTGCATTCCTGGAATACACCCCACTTGATCATGGTGTATGATCCTTTTATTGTGCTGTTTGATTCTGTTTGCTAGTACGTTGTTGAGAATGTTTGCATCTATGTTAATCAGAGATACTGGCCTGTAGTTTTCTTTCTTTGTGACATCTTTGTCTGGTTTTGGTATCAGGGTGATGGTGGCCTCGTAGAATGAGTTTGGGAGTGTTCCTCCCTCTGCTATATTTTGGAAGAGTTTGACAAGGATAGGTGTTAGCTCTTCTCTAAATGTTTGATAGAATTCGCCTGTGAAGCCATCTGGTCCTGGGCTTTTGTTTATTGGAAGATTTTTAATTATAGTCTCAATTTCCATGCATGTGATTGGTCTGTTCATATTTTCTATTTCTTCCTGATTCAGTCTTGGCAGGTTGTGCATTTCTAAGAATTTGTCCTTTTCTTCTAGGTTGTCCATTTTATTGGTATAGAGTTGCTTGTAGTAATCTCTCATGATCTTTTGTATTTCTGCAGTGTCAGTTGTTACTCCTTTTTCATTTCTAATTCTATTGATTTGAGTCTTCTCCCTTTTTTTTCCTTGATGAGTCTGGCTAAAGGTTTATCAATTTTGTTTATCTTCTGAAAGAACCAGCTTTTAGTTTTATTGACCTTTGCTATCATTTCCTTCATTTCTTTTTTCATTTATTTCTGATCTGATCTTTATGATTTCTTTCCTTCTGCTAACTTTGGGGTTTTTTTGTTCTTCTTTCTCTAATTGCTTTAGGTGCAAGGTTAGGTTCTTTATTTGAGATGTTTCCTATTTCTTAAAGTAGAATTGTATTGCTATAAACTTCCCTCTTAGAACTACTTTTGCTGCATCCCATAGGTTTTGGGTCATCGTGTCTCCATTGTCATTTGTTTCTAGGTATTTTTTGATTTCCTCTTTGATTTCTTCAGTGATCACTTCATTATTAAGTAGTGTATTGTTTAGCCTCCTTGTGTTTGTATTTTTTACAGATCTTTTCCTGTAATTGATATCTAGTCTCATAGCATTGTGGTCGGAAAAGATACTTGATACAATTTCAATTTTCTTAAATTTACCAAGGCTTGATTTGTGACCCAAGATATGATCTATCCTGGAGAATGTTCCATGAGCACTTGAGAAAAATGTGTATTCTGTTGTTTTTGGATGGAATGTACTATAAATATCAATTAAGTCCATCTTGTTTAATGTATCATTTACAGCTTGTGTTTCCTTATTTATTTTCATTTTGTATGACCTGTCCATTGGTGAAGGTGGGGTGTTAAAGTCCGCTACTATGAAAGTGTTACTGTCAATTTCCCCTTTTATGGCTGTTAGTATTTGCCTTATGTATTGAGGTCTCCTATGTTGGGTGCATAAATACTTATAATTGTTATATCTTCTTCTTGGATCGATCCCTTGATCATTATGTAGTGTCCTTCTTTGTCTCTTGTAATAGTTTTTATTTTAAAGTCTATTTTGTCTGATATGAGAATTGCTCCTCCAGCTTTCTTTTGATTTCCACTTGCATTCTTTTTCAGATTCTTTCCCCTATAGGTTATTACATAATATTGAGTATAGTTCCCTGTGCTATACAGTAGGTCTTTTTTGGTTGCCTATTCTATATGTAGTAGTGTGTATATGTAAATCCCAGCCTCCTAGTTTATCCCTCCCCCCCATAAAACGTAAAAGTTCTGATCTCTTTGTTTTATTTAGTAACCAGAAATTAGAATATATAGATGTAAATGTCTACATTTGAGGCAGGAAGTTTCAGAAGTTATTTATATTGTGTCTGTTTTACTCTCAACTCAAGCAGATTACCATCTCCTAAAAATGGAAATTTGAGTTGAAGTTTACACCAAGAGACATCAGGTACTGACTGCCCGTTGAGCTTCCTTGTGCAAACACACTCTTCCCTTGCATGGAAAATCTGTATTATCTTTGGCCACTTGAAATAAAGCCAGTTATTTTGATCCAGAATTCTGAGATCTAAAGATTTATGCCTTGAGCACTCTTTATGATATTCTCTTTAATAAACTTAAAAAAACTTAGTAAAATGTGAATTTTTCAGTGGAAGTAGATGAGTATTCTGATTCAGAAGCCATCATGCCCACTGCAGAAATAATGCATTTTAGTGAGAGAAAAATGAGTGACACTTTCCGTTTCTTGTGCGAGATTAACAAAGGGTATGTGAAAAATTGTTTCTGAGGAGATTTTCACGGGAGGCAGAACAACATAGTTTCTGAATATTCAAGGCGATATGCTGCAAAGGGAAAAAAAATCTACCCTTTCAGAAGAAATGTGTGTGAGGTCATTCTCTTAACCTTGGTGAACTCCAGCGTATCAGGAGCAATGTAATAATTAAAAACTCATTTCACAGCAGCTGATTAAGCTTTGATTCACAATTACATTGTCTTTCAAAAGTCTCCTCTATCCTAGCATTTTGAAAATATGATGGCTTCATTATTTGTTAAATTTCCAAAGTTAGAGCTTCAAAGGAGCTGCAAAAACTTTCTCAATCATCTCTAAAGTCATGAATAAAACATGCATACCCAGAATTTTAAATTAAAGTAATTAGACCACATTAGAATCTTAAAAAAAAGATTTAACTTCCATGTCATTGTGGAGAAAGATGCCCTTCATTAAATTACATCTTCCTGTACAAAGATGCTGCTACTTTTAATGTAACATTAGAAAAATAATTACTGTGATTAAGAGAATTTAAAAAAATGTTAGAAATTTCAGACCACAACATTTTCAGAGTATCATTCCAATAAAATTTTTTTCTATAAATTATTTGAAATCAACAAAGCAATATTCTAAAATGTATGCCGAAATAACAAGTGTAACCAGGAGGCCAGTACTTAACTGAAGACTGGATGGTTCTCCTATGGGCAGCAAGTAAGTATGATCTTCAAACTAGCACTTGTTAGATTGTGAGATAAAAACATCTAAGGATAGAGTGTTGAAACAGTATAGCTCTTTATTTATCTCCAGATAAAGGTGGTAAGCTAAATTTGAGACCTGGGAGTACTCATTCAAGAGACCTCCAAATTTAGGGAAAATGCTAGCAAACCAGGAAAGATCAAGTTGGGTTCAGTGAAAGAAAATGAAGATAGGTAGAGAGGAAATCCTGTGGCTTAAATATCACAGTCGTATTTCTATTTTAATTGTCTTCCAGATACATAGTCACTATATTAAATATTTCCTGCCCAAACTGTGCCTCTTGGGTCAGTCTCCCATGGACAAGACACAACTCTGTTGTATAATGGAAGTCAAAGGCAACACAGAAATATTTTTATCCTATAGCATAATTTTACCAGTTAACATAAAAACAAACTCTCAATGATGCTGGCCCAGGGACAGCAGTTTGAGAGTCACTGGGTTAGGACTATGCTTTTTAATCCTGGTTGCACATTAGATTCACCTGTGCCTTGCTCTGGACATTCTGATTTAACTGGTCTGGGGCAAGGTCAGGTCCACAGCAGGTTTAAAATCTCCACAGGTGATTTTAATGAGTAGACAAGATTGAGAACCACTGAGCCTGCCTGACCACATCATAATCAGGCCCAAGTGTACCATGCAGGGAAACCTATTCACTAGACTTGAAGCTCTAAGTAATTTCAGCTTTGTCTGCTTCTGCACAAGTTGGCTCTCTAGGATGCTTCTGGGCGATAGTCTGTTTCTCTGGAGCAGATAGTTTTGGATGACCAGTTTATACTAGGTGGCTGTTACTTGCACTTGTCTGGGTGTACAGAACTGTCAGCATTGGGTTTGTCAGTCTCTCTGGAGTAGTCAGTTTCCATAGGGGTTAGGCCTTCCCTTGATGTGTCTGAAGGGATTGGGTGACCTGGTCAGTTGAGGGCTTGGGTAAAATGTCATATTTCTCTAGTAGCATCTTATTGCAACCCTGCAAAGACCTGCATTTTGTTCTGTTTGTTTCTGTTGGGAGTGAGAGCAGAGGTATTTAGCTGGTATGCAGTTTCGCATCAAAGTCCTCAAAACTTGGCGACTAGGCCTCCAAGAGAGACCAGCTTAAGCTTAGGGGGAGGATGCTCCCCATTCTGGAGTTGAGAACAGGGCTAGAAGTAGGGGAGATTTCCTCCAGCTCATACCCCAGTCTGAACTTCCTTCCCTGTCTCTCAGCAGCGCACTCAGTCAGACCCGGTTCTGTCTATGACTAGAGCAAGGAGCTCCTGACTGCTGGACTAAGGCAGCTACCCCACCTCACTTCCGAGCCTTTGAGGATGAGGAATGGACTGAAAGTGTCCAAGAGAGAGCCCAGGTTCGGTAGGTAGAATGATCAGCCATCTTTCTGCTTAGGACTGCCCTGGTTTTAGCTCTGCAAGTTCGATGCCTCATGAAACCCCTCATGCCAGGCAAATCAGCACTGTTGCTCACCCCATAGGGAAGCCTAAGTATGAGTCCCACCTAGTGCTTAGCTCGTCATCATCTGTAAAATGGAGGTCGTAACATGGGTTGCTGCGATGATTAAATGACAACATGCAGAGAGCTAACAGCACAGTTAGAACCCAGCACAGTTCCTGCTTAATGAAGGGCATTTTTTCATTCCATATAACGGACAGCTGAAACGATTTAAAGCAAAGCTCATCATTTTATATAATAAAGTCAAATAAGAGACCTAGGAAACCTTGCTAAACATAAGGGAGGTTTAAGGGTGGAGGAGCTGATATCACTCTAAGAAGGTTATGGATGATGTAACATTTGGGAGGTGTCTTCAGAGATGAGTAGAATCATGACAGGGAAAGAACGGAGGAAAAGTGTTTCAGGCATAGTGAACAGTGAGACACGGTAGAGGCAGGGGAGCATGAATTGTGTCAAGGGACTGTAGAATTCAGGTGATTTGGCTGGAACACATAATGGTAGTAGCAGATAAAGTTAGAAGGATAAACTGAGAGGTTTAAAGCCAAGATGAAGGATTGATTAATTTAGTACACAGTTGAGAATTGTTGAAGGTTTTTTGTTGTTGTTGTTTTTGGTTTTAGCAGCAAAAGAATACAATAAGGAAAAAGAAAGAAAAAGAACACAGAAGGAATAACTCTAAAGAATTTATAAGCATTTTCCTTCAAGTTAATACTGATTCCAAGAATAGCTGCCAACTATTTTCCAAGTGATTTTCAAAGTAGAAATCAATGCCCTTGAGAAACTGTCTTGTTAAATATGTGCTTACAAATATGGGAATCAAGGACACTCTATTCTTCTCTCTTTAGTAATCACTAGAAGGGCTTACTCTCCTAAAATAGCTATCAACTTGTGAGATGTCAGTCAATCATTCAAGTGGTTTTCACGCCATTTCAGCTATTTGCCCAGCAGCACATCATGCAGTGAAGATAGAAAACAGTGTATAAAAGGCACATTTCCTGTCCACAAGTAACCTAGTCCAGTTGGGGAGGAAAGATTGACCCACATGTACAAATTTTCAAGTGGATCCCAGCAGAACAGTGTGTGAACAACCAAGTGATTCACTTTTAGATCTTACAAAACCAGGTAAATTCCAGTACAGAGGCCTGCTAGTACTCTGTTTTCTTCATTCCTCTACCTCAGTTGTATACCTAGCATTTGACTAAGCACATATAACGGAATGCAAATTGCTCCCGGAGTAAATACATCAGGCTGTTTTATTTTTGATCACAAATACATAAATCACAAGATGCCTCTTAAAGTTCATCTTGAGAAACAATATAACAGTCTGTGAGCAATTCAGAGTGATTTACAATCATCTCATTTAAAGGCAGATCTACTCTAAGGGAAGTAAAAAATAGCTTTTTCGGGAGGGATTGAAATGAGTTATTTGCTTTCTTAAAAATCACAAACTCAGGTGGTTAATTTGTACAGTTTTGAAAGCTGGCTTCTTGCCAGTCAACTTAAAAAAATTTAAACAGGGATATAAAATTCAGTTTATCTAAAACTAATCTAGGAGGGAATTTACCTTTCAACCTAATTTTTGAAATAATTTGATTCAGGGAAAGTTTTTAGAGCTTTTAAAAACATTTAAAACAAAAACCTTTAAGAAAACATTTCTAGCAGTTTCTGATATTAGGAAAGTAAGAGCATGTGCAAAGTGCTTCCAGCCAATTATTGATAAATTTCATAGGGTCAGCCAAAGTATATGAGCCTGTATCTGCCCTCGAGGAGTTTCCAATAAAGATGTGATGACTTATTTGCATAAAAATTGAATATTAGGCAGCCTCCAGAAAGTTGTCAATGATTGGAAAAGAAGTTAAACGTATTAGGAAGCTTGTTAGTGTGTGTCTTTTAAAATTATTGAATTCAAATGACACCTTAGATCTAACATATATGAGTCATAAGTTATCAAAGTTCCATTTTGGGTAGAGTTAACGAAGACTAGTAGAGAGCAAAGCCCTTCCATGGGTATAATGAATATTAGGAATTTTTATTGAAAGAACTTGGATGCATTGTGATTAGGAAAGTGTTTCACTGCAAATAGAGCTAAACTCCACTACAGCCACATGAACAGAGAAAGATGTTTTGTGTGTGTGCATAAGAAGAGGTCCAAAGACAGGGCCATGATATCTACAATATCACCAAGCACTCAGGCATCTTTATTGCCATCTTTTCTTATCCTTCATGGTTGAAAGACAGCCACTGGACCTCAAGCCATCATATTTGAATACAAGAAAGTAGAAAGGAGAAGGCTGAAGGGCCAAGGGCTGAAGAGGCATGCCAGTTTGCCTCTTTTAAGAAGCTTTCTCCAAAGCCCCACCCAGTAGCATTTGCTTACAGATCACTGGTGAGAACTGGGTCACAAGCCACCCATTGGTGCAGGGAGCAAGAGAAGGTGTTCTAACTTTCCAACTGTGAAGTTGAGAAGGGAGCTGTGAATGGCTTTTGTGTAGGCAGCACTCAATCTCTGCCCTACTGACTTTTTAATATCATTAAGTTTGAGAGAACATATACTTGTTTTCCTGAGACACACCTGTTTTATTCCTAACATCCTGGTGCCCCATCTAATTTAGCATTTATACAGTTTTTCTTTTTTCATTTAAAAGAGGAGATATTATTATTGTTATTTGCCTTAAAGTAAGCTGGGAAGTGTTAAGTAGACCTCCATTTTATGTTTCTAGATTCTTCCACGGTCTTGTCTGGAAGTGTGTGAGACCTACAAGCAGTGTGTTGGCAACATAACCAATATCTCACTTTCAAGACCTTTATGCAGGGTACTCAGTGATAAAAATTGTGTCCTTGGTCACTAATGACTAGGGACAGCTAACTCCTTCCAGTCTTGAGTAGTGGTAGGAGAAATATTTTGGGCTGTTGCCCCTCCAAGCCCCTTAGTTTACTAGCCAGCTGTGCAGTGGCCAGTGCTTCAGCCTGAAACACATGAAGCTGCTAGTCTGCATTTTGTGGGACCAGTGGGAAATTGTGGATTGGATCTTCCTGAAACAGTTACCAGAAATAGAAGAAGTGCACAGAGAGAATAGTCTGAATGTTCTTGCCTAGTGATTTTATCATTCATTTTATGGTATAGATCTACAAATGCCTTAGTTTTGGTTCTCTCAGAGGCAGACCTTAGACAAGGATTAGGGTAAATGTACTTTATTTGTGGAGTGTAGGTGACATCTGTAGGGTAGTGGGGAAGGAAATTAGGGCAGAAAGGAGGCCAATAAAAGGTGCACAATTAAGCCATTTACTGCAGCATGCTTAATCCTGTGGAGAAGCTCTGGAAAATGGTACAAAACACACATTTCAGAATTATTTCATTGAAGGAGCACAGTGTTGGGGGTATTTCTGCATCTATCCTGGAGAGTTGTTAGTTGGGGTTTCTCCTGGGGGGTTACTAATTGCTCAGCACTTCCGGATTTCTGTACAGACAGGGAGCATAGCTGTCCCCAATTCTGAGGGTGAGGTAGAGGAAAGGAGCCCTTTGGCACAGAGATGCAGATACTCATAGGAAGGTGGTTAGAGGACACTGATAAGATTGGAGGGATATTCTCAGGGTACTGACAATGTCTGCTATATTAATTTGTTAATACGTTAAGAAAAATTTCAGCAAACCTTTTAGTCAGCAATGAGCGCAAAGGACTGGAAGTATATGCATAATAAAAATTAAGTACTAAAATTTTTCCTAAGAAATTTGATAATGGGTAACATTTACTATCCACCATGGAGGCTGTGGTGGTACCACTGACCACCTAAAAACCAGAAGGCAGGGAAATGCAAATTAAAACAACCATGGGATACCACTACACACCTATTAGAAAGGCCAAAATCCAGAATATTGACAGCACCAAATGCTGGAATGGATGTGGAGCAACAGGAACTCTCATTCATTGCTGGTAGGAATGCAAGATGATACAGCCACTTTGGAAGGCAGTTTGGCAGTTTCTTATAATACTAATGTACTCTTACTATATGATCCAGCAATCATACTCCTTAGTATTTACCTAAAAGAGATGAAAATATATGTCCACACAAAAACCTGCACATAGCTGTTTACAGCAACTTTATTCATAATTTCCTAAACTTGGAAGCAACCAATATGTCCTTCAGTAAGTGAATGGGTAAATAAGCTGAGATACATATAGACAATGGAATATTATCCAGCACTAAAAAGAAATGAGCTATCAAGCCATGAAAAGACGTGGAGGAAAGTTGAATTCATATTACTAAGTAAAAGAAGCCAATCTTAAAAAGCTACATACTGTATGATTCTAACTATATGACATTCTGGAAAAGGTACAACTATGAAGACAGTAAAACGATCAGTGGTTGCCAAGGACTGGGTGTAGGAGAGGATGAAAAAATGGGGCACAGAGGATTTTTAGGGCAGTGAAAGTACTCTGTATGAAACTGTAATAGTGGATATGTCATTATACACTTTTCCAAACCTGTAGAATACACAACACCAAGAGTGAACCCTAATGTAAAACTATGGTCTTTCAGTGACAATGATGTGTCAATGGAGGTTCATTGATTTTGGCAAATATACCACTCTGGTGGAGGATGTTCATAGCAGCACTATTCCAGCCAAAGACTAGAAACTACCCAAATGCACATCAATGGTAGAATGAATAAACTTTAGTATATATACCCAATGGAATTCTGTACAGTAATGAGAACGAGCAAATGACAACTACAAGGTCAATATAAGGAGTCTTACAAGCATAACTGACATGTAAGAGTACATGTAGTTTGATTCCACTTACTGAAAGTTCAAAAACAGGTAAAGCTAGTCTAAGAGGTTAAAGTTAGGATAGTGGCTACCCTGGTCATGGGTGGAGGGAGGGGAAGAAGGAATGTAATTACTGGAAAAGTGTATGGGGTAGCTTCTGGGGTGCTGGTACCATTCTATTTTTAGATCCAGGTGCTGGTTAAAAGAATGTTTAGTTTGTGAAAATTCACTGAGCTGTGCATTCGCCATATGTGCACTTTTATGTGTATATGCTATATTTTAACAAAAGTTTACTTTAAAAACATTAGTGATCATGAAACAGAGTCCATGAACAAATGTCACGAAGGAAAAGATCTTAACTAGCAGGTGTATGAAGACATCAATCTCCAGTTTTTAAAATATACCCTTCTCAAGAAAAAAGCAATACTTCTGATGGGGCAATGTGCTTTAAATTATTTGGCAATATTCAACAAACACATGAAAAGATGCTCAACATCACTAATCATTAGAGAAATGCAAATCAAAACCACAATGTGGTATCACCTCACACTTGTCAGAATGGCCATCATTAAAATACCTAGAAACAATAAATGCTGGAGAGGGTGTGGAGAAAATTGAACCCTCCTGCACTGTTGGTGGGAATGTAAACTGATACAGCTACTATGGAGAACAGTATGGAGGTTCCTTAAAAACTAAAAATAGAACTACCATATGATCCAGCAATCCCACTACTGGGCATATACCCTGAGAAAACCATAATTCAAAAAGAGACATGTACCACAATGTTCATTGCAGCTCTATTTACAATAGCCAGGACATGGAAGCAACCTAAGTGTCCATCGACAGATGAATGGATAAAGAAGATGTGACACATATATACAATGGAATATTACTCAGCCATAAAAAGGAATGAAATTCATTTATTTGTAGAGAGGTGGATGGACCTAGAGTCCGTTATACAGAGTGAAATAAGTCAGAAAGAGAAAAACAACTACCATGTGCTAACGAACATATATGGAATCTAAAAAAACCCGGTACTGATGAACCTAGTGGCGGAGCAGGAATAAAGACGCAGACATAGAGAATGGACTTGAGGACACAGCGGGGGAAGGGGAAGCTGGGATGAAGTGAGGGAGTAGCATTGACATATATACACTACCAAATGTAAAATGGATGGCTAGTGGGAAGCTGCTGCATAGCACAGGGAGATCAGCTTGATGCTTTGTGTCTCCCTGGGGGGATGGGCTAGGGAGGGTGGGAGGGAGGCTCAAGTGGGAGGGGATATGGGGATATATGTATACATATAGCTGGTTTACTTTGTTGTACAGCAGAAAGTAACACAACATTGTAAAGCAATTATACTCCAATAAAGATATTTTTAAAATAAATAAATTATTTGGCAATGCTATTATTTTTATAATTGCAGGGAAAACTGATATCTTTTTTTGAATTTACAATTTCTAGAATAATTTCCTAAATAAAATAATGAATTTTTAAAAACTGTAGTTATCACATAGAGTTAGAAAATAACAAAAATTTTTGTAACAAAACTAACATACGCAAAACAAAACAAAACACCAGGCTGTCAAAAGCTGTTTCTCTTTTTGCTGCCCATCATCAGTCAGATGGTGGAACTGCCTTTGAACATTTACTTTTAAATCAACCTAGATGTCTGACAATGACATTAGGCATTTTTATAGATAAATACTCTAAATATTGTTGTATATTATTCAAAGTCAGTTAGAAATCTTTAACCAAAATTCAACAAACTTAACACCCAAACTTCAGCTTTTAAGCAAATTTCAATAACTGAAAACAACACTTACAAACAGAAAGATTTTGAAAGTTGTCCCTAAAAAGCAACAGAATAACTAAACAACTTAACCAAAGCTAGTGGCTTTAAATTTTATTTTGAAATTCTGTAAAAGCGATTGGCAGTATCTCAACTTCTTGGAAGAATCTTTTGAATGAACTCTGTTTTTAGTAGGATAAATTCGTATACAGGACTGCAATGAAAGGAGAAAGCCTAAGGTTTTGTTGCATTTAAAAGAATCAGAAACAGAAAGAGAAATAATTTGTACTTTGTATGGAGGTAAAAAGACAGTACCTATGAAAATATTTGGGCTCAAATATTTATGCAATACATTTCAATAGGACAAACTTAGAGTTTAGACTATCCTCCATTCAGAGTTTGCTCTGAGCTTAGCAGGTACTGCATCCTCTTTAGAGAGAATACAGTCTCAATTAAAAAATATTATGGTCTATATGGAAGAGTCAATTTAAGGTGTCAACAAGTTTATTAGCCATAAATGCAAATTTAACAGATTTGCAGACAATTTTATGAAAAATTAAAAACAATAAGCTTACTTTAAAAATACATTGTTTAGGAAAAAAGGTAAAATGATATTATAAACAGATATGGCCAAGAAATTGAACAAAGTGAATATGTACTAAATGCTTAAATCTATAGGCATAGCTTGGAGATATCGTGGGTTCAGTTCCAGACCACAGCAATAAAGTGAATATCGCAATAAAAGAAGTCACACAAATTTTTCAGTTTCCCATTGCATATGAAAAATCATACTTACACTACACTGTAGTCTATTAAGTGTCCGATAGCACTATGTCTATAAAAACAATGCAGATATCTTAATTAAAAATACTTTATTGTTAAAAAATGCTAATCATCACCTGCACCTTTAGTGAGTCAGTGGTAACATCAAAGATCACTGGTCACAGATCACCATAACAAATATAATAATGAAAAAGTTTGAAATATCGTTAGAATTACCAAAATGTGACACAGAGACATGAAGTGAGCAAATGCTGTTGAAAAATGGCACCATTAGACTTGCTCAACTCGGGTTGCCACAATCCTTCAATTTGTAAAAATTGTAATATCTGCAAAGTGCAGTAAAGTGAAGTGCAATAAAATACGTATGCCTGTATGTAGATATACATAAATTAAAACTTTTTAGAAATTATTTTTGAGAATAATTTTTGATAGCAATATTTTATAAGACCATTAACAGAATAAAGCCAATTTCTTTGACCAGTAAAGAACTATTCCAAAAATTATATAATTATTTTTAGTACCCTTTTTAGTCAACATTGTCCTAGTCTTGACAGTGTATGGTGTTGTCCAGTTAATTAAGCTTTTCCCTAAAAAGCCTACTGTTTGCAATACAGCTTCCTCATCCAGTCGTATCTTATCTTCTCTTTGTAGTGATCGGTAATGTGTTAAGACTATATACCATTCCATTATATTACTTCTTTAAATAAGCTGATTTGTTTTTCAGATAAAGCAGAAATAAGAAGTTCTATTTTCTATTATTTTGACAATTGTGTTAAAGTCCCTGACTCATAATTCAGACACCTGTGCCATCTCTGCATCTGGTTTTATTATTTTATCTCATGATGATGAGTCATATTTTCTTTTTATTTATTTATTTATTTTAATATTTTGAGTGTATAAGAACAGGAGAGACTGAGGTAAATAATGTTTATTTTCTTGAAAGAGCACACCTTCTATCAGGCCATTAATGTGGTAGGTTGGGCCAGTCTAGTCCCTGGTGAGCTGGGTTTGGGCTTGGTTGTTACTTTCATTACAATCTGTGCACCTCAGGCTTCAAAGTCCCCCAGCGGTGGAATATTGCTGCTTTCTACTCAGTGTGAGGCCTGGAGTCTCTGAGGGTGTCTTTTAACTCTCCTGCCCTCAGACCCCAACAGGCCCAGTGTGCCTGTGCCTCAGTGCTGAGTCTCTCTCAGCACTTCTGCCCCTCCCCTCAGTGGTAGGCTGCAGCTGTCTTGTACTCAGGCAGGATCCCAAGGGTTGGAAGGTTTCTCTTGATCACCTGTTTCACCTTCAGACTCAGGCAAGCCCTATATATCTGTGCCACAGAGGAGCTAGCTCTCTGTCCATTCTCCTGCTTTAACTCCAGTCTTTCTCATGACCACTTGGTTTAGGCCTGTGAAAAAGTTGGTGAGTAGGTGTAGACTCTCTGTGTCCTGGGGCTCCCAGGGACCCTGAACTGTACCAACCCATACTTTGCTTTCAGGAATTTATTAAATTTTCGGTGTTTTTTTCCTTACCCCTATCTATGGTGCATTTCTTCTCTTCCTGCTTCCCTGTCAGAAGTGAAATATTTAGTGGTTCTTGTCTCTACTTGGAGGAGTTTGTTACACTTTGGCTTTCAGTTTATTAGTTTTACCTAACAACCCTAGCTCTTTGGTGGGCTCAAAAAATTATTATTTGTGTATTAGTCAGCTTGTTCTCATTGTTTGGGTGAGAGTAACTTTCACTTGTGACTTTCTGCATGAGGTGTGGACAAACTTTGATTCATGGGCCAAATCCTGCCCATCACCTGTTTCTGTGAATACAGTTTTACTGGAACACAGCCATGCTCACGTTGCTTATATATTTTCTGTGGCTACACATTGAGTAGTCGTGGCAGAGACCATATGGCCTGTAAAGCAAAAATTATTTACTATCTAGCCTTTTACAGAAAAAGTTGGCCAACCCTTGTTCCACATATTAAACAGAAGCAGAAGTCCCCTTGATACTATTAAAATTTTGTTGCATCCTGGAAGGAAATTCCAAACTTTGAAGGAGACTTACTGTGTTTCTTGGTTAGAAGTGAGAATGACTATTCTCTGTATTCCACATTGCTGATTTTTTACCAGTGTACATGTCTTGTGTTGGATTACCAGACTTTCAGATCTGGATACTTGTTTGGAAAATGTTAGGTCTTGTTTTTAAAAATGTACGTTTGCTTATGAAAATGATACTATGGACTGAATTTTGAGTTGTTTTTCTAATGATGTTGCATGGCATGCATTAATCCATTTATCCTTATCCTCCTAGGTTCCAAGGACTTCCTTATAAGGCCTCTGGTAGAGGTTATTGGATTATTAAGATAAGTGTGATAAAGGAAAAAAATTTACATGCAGTTAATAATTTATATGCCCCTGCTACCTCTGGACTTCTTTAACTGGCTGTATTAGTCAGGTCTGTTAATAAGTGTGAATTTGTAACTATTTAGGTATCATTGCCAGGGAGATAAGAAATATAGTCATCAATATTTTCTTGAGTTTTAGTTTTTCTAATTATAAGCTTATTTGGAAATTAATCTACAGGGGAAATTACAAAAATAAGTTAATCATGGCCATGTTTTAACACTCAGTTTATTTTCATCTAGTCCTTTTTAAGAATATAATTAATTGAATTTTGTCAAATGTGTTTTTTTGCATCCATTGAGATGATCATATGATTTTCATCTTTCATTTTGTTAATGTGGTGTATCGCATTGATTGATTTGCAGATCCCTGTATCCATGGAATAAATCCCACTTGATCATGATGTATTATCCTTTTAATATGCTATTGAATTCACTTTGCTAATATTTTGTTGAGGATTTTTAAATCTATTGTCGTCGGGGATATCGGCTTGTACATTTCTGGTAGCATCCTTGTCTGGTTTTGGTATCAGGGTAATGCTGGCCTCGTCAAATGAATTTGGAAGTGTTCCCTCCTCTTCGATTTTTTGGAAGAGTTGAGAAGATTGATATTAATTCTTTTCTAAATTTTTGGTGGAATTCACCAGGGAAGCTATGTAGTCCTGGACTTTGTTGAGAGGTTTCTGATTACTGATTCAGTCTCCTTGCTAGTAATCAGTCTGTTCAGATTTTCTGTTTCTTCATACTTCATTCCCAGTAGGCTGTACGTTTCTAGAAATTTATCCATTTTTCCTAGGTTGTTCAATTTGTTGGCATATAATTGTTCATAGTGGTCTCTTATGATCCTTCATATTTCTGTGGCATCAGTTGTAATTTCTCCTCTTTCATTTCTGGTTTTATTTATTGGAGTCCTCTCTCCTTTTTTTCTTGGTGAGCCTAGCTAAAGCTTTGTCGATTTTGTTTATCTTTTCAAAGACTCAGCCTTTAGTTTCATTGATCTTTCCTGTTGTCTTTTTAGTCTCTATTTCATTTATTTCTGCTCTGATCTTTGTTATTTCCTTCCTTCTACTAATTTTGGGCTTTGTTTGTTCTTTTTCTAGTTCTAGGTGCAAAGTAGTGTTGTTTATTTGAGATCTTTCTTGTTTCTTGATGTAGGCATTTATCACTATGAACTTCCTACACTTATTCTTAAATTCAGTGAATATGTGAACATTGAGGCTGTGTGAAAATATGGGTGTTCCTTGTGCTTTGTATGTGGGATGCCCTGGGCTGAGGAAATTCCCAGGAGCTAAGTTGTTGCTTCGCTACCTTGGGGTCATAAGCATCTTCTGTTCCTGTCTCAGCATTAGCTGGAGAGCCTAACATTTATTGCTAGCACTCCCACCCTCACCTGCAACTCTCTCAGAGGGCTTGTGGCTGGCCCTATGGGAGATCAGATGTTTGTTTGACACCCTTGATGACAAAGAAACCACGATCTTGTTCTGTGGACTGTCCCTCTCTCCTCTTAAGTGTATGATCATATTTTCAAGCAATTGGTTTTACATTCAACCTCAAAACTTGCCCAATTCTCCATGAAGTTCCACTGCCAGCAGCTTGCAAGAGGCGAATGCTGATTTAGCTCATAGGATGCATTGAGCCACATTGCCATGGTAACCAGCAGACAAACCTGAGAGAAGCAAGGCTGCAGAGGAACTGTAGCCATCGCCAAACAACAAATCAAAGAGAAGTGTCTCAGGAGAGATTTCTAATTATCACACATTTGTCCTTGCAGCCAAACCAGAGAGTAAGGGAAATGGCTCCATCGGCACTGGCATCTTTAAGTCACAGAATCACAGAAACTTTCCTGTGCTCCTTTAGGAATTCTCTAGAGCCTCCTGCTGCCTTCAGGTATAAAGAAATAGATTCTTAGACTGACCTTTTCCTTAGAGTTATCACCAAGTCCTTAGCAGTGATACCTATAATGCCCTATAGCTTAAGATATTTTACGGGCAGCAAGGCAATTAAAAAAGTCTCACATCTGTAAGCCTGATAGCTAATAATATCTGAAATGGTTCTCTGACATCTTGAAGAGGTTGCCTCTGTTTCTTTCTTATTTCTTTTCTTTTCCTTTTCTGCATCCTCTTTAATATAAGCAAACTTATTTCAGTAAGCCTTAATGCAAGTGGAGTACAAACTGATATGTTTATAAACGATTATATGCAAATCGTGTTACAGTAAGACAGTCAGGGTTCCTAGAGTAACAATTGGTAACATCCATGTTTGCTCATGAAAAGAGTGCTCAAGGTTACAAAGCTGTCACTAAAGATTTATAATTTGCTGGGGCAATAGCTATAGAGATCCTTTTCCTACTTTTAAATATGCTGAGATCGAGGCTATCCAATCCTTGAGATGGGAGAGGTGATAAATGAAGACACAGCATCACATGAAAAAAATTCAGGTTGCCCTTGTTAAGAGAGCGACTTCAACCTTCTCCTTGCATTTTGCCCAATCTGCAAAGGTGTCTGCTTTAGTGGCCATCTTTAACATCTCTTCTGCATTAATTCATATTTCTGAGTGGCATATGCTGGAGGCTGGCTTGAATCACCTTTGTTTTATTAAAGGTACATTTAAGGTCAACTACCACTAACTGCATTGTTAAATATTGATTTAAGCCATTTGAATTAATGTAATTTTCAGTCCTTTCCCTTCTTAATGTACATCAGCACCCCTGTGACCCTGTCGAACAGAAGATCAATATGTGGACGCTCAGCTAGTATTGAAGCTGGATTGACTGCTTTCTGTGCTTGCTTGTTTTCCCGTGGAAGCCAAAGTGTTCAGGATAATGGGCCATTTGCTTATCGGCCAACAACCTGCAAAACTTCTGAATGCTTTCATCTCTTGCAGAATGTCTCTGACCTACTTAGCAGTCGGTGTTTCTCAGGGTTCTGAGTGATAGGTTTCCCTTGTTGAGGGAAGAACAGTATCCAGAAAGCAAAAAACCAAACCTGCAAGACTGTAACAGCAAGGTCAGCACTACATGGATTCATAACATTTTAGAACCCAAACAAGCTTTAGAATTACTTTACTCAGGACTCTTCTTTTATTTATTTATTTAATCGTGAGTTTAAATGACTTTTCAAACTGCTGGGGTCAGAACTAGAATCCTGGACTTTCAAATATTCTTCATCGTAGTTAATGACCTCTAGACCATATCATTTGTCTTTCTGCAAAGTGAGGCAAAGTAAAGGAATTTTGTGATTATATTCATTACAGATATCATCAAATATGGCCAAAGAGAGCTTGGTATTAAAATGAAATAGTAGATCTTGGCACAGACCAAATGACGACACTATCCCTAAAGAGGTACACAATGATATTGCCTCCTTTGGAAATTTTTAGCTTGGCTCTCGAACAACTAGACAGTACCAACTGGCTTCACTTATTCTAGTTTAACATAAAACTAGAAGAAAAACTTTGATATTGAGATCATAATCTGTAGTTGATGTATGTTCTTTTCCTCCCTAGGCTCCATTTAAGTTTAGAGGTTCCAGGGGGCCATGTTTGCCTCCGTATATTCTTTGCCTAAGAATATAGCAAAGCTTTGAGGAAACAGAGTCAAGAGTTGGAAAGAGAGAGACCAAATCCTGGTAACATGAAGTGTCTGGATCCAGCCATGCCTGAAGCTAATGATATCCCTGAAAATTTAGCTTATATAAATCAATTAATTTGCTTAAGATTTTTTTTTTAAACCACAGCCAGGAGTCTCGAATTCCTGGCAAATATCTAAGCTGAGGTGGGTATATGAGAAATACTTGAACCTTGATTAGTGTAGTGGCAAGCTTGCTTCTAAGTCATAAGATGGTTTCACGGTAAATTCTTATAGCATTTCTAAGTGTGTTATAAAATAAAAGCCCGGGGATGAGTCTCTATATCCAAGATCTCTCTCTCTCTCTTCAGTTTGCATCTAGACAAACACTTATCTGCAGCGTAAGCATTGTAAATTGACATTTTATTTTCAAAGCTCTTACATAATGTCATTGCTTTCTAGTGTTTAATAACATCTTAATGACTGTAGGATATCTCCTTCATGTAAAAGCCATAATTAACAAAGTTGGTTTTTTGCCCAAACTTTCACTTCAGAAAAGGCTGTTCTATTCCAAAACTGAAATTGATTCTCCATTAAGAAAGGAAATCACAGAGATTGAAATGATAGATGTTTAGAACTATAATTCTAAAGACTAACCTCAGAGATGGGTGCAGGACTCTCAATTTACAGGTAACACTGAGACTCAGAGGGTTAGGTGATGTGGCCTGTGAAGGTAACACTGGTACCCACTTCTCCAGCCATGCACTTTTTCCCGCTCTGACTTTCATAGTCTAATGGACTTAATAGTCTTCCTTCTCTTACTTGGCAGCATTCTGGGAGGTACTTTCTATTGCAGGGCTGTCTGGGGTCAAACAGTTCTCATGTTTAGATGATATAGGACCGTGGCACTATTTAAAGACAGCCTCAGAAGTAATTTAGTTTATGCCCACACTCTCTAAGTGCAAAGGTGTAGTAGCACTCCAGTCTCAGTGGAGATGAGGGAATGTAATTAGAAAATAGAAGTTTAAACCAGGCAAGAAGAATTAAATTAACTGGAACAAACACAATAAAGAGAATCAAATCTTTTGTCTCAGCACCTGGTTACACACTGAAGCACAGGGATCAATGACAAAGCCCACACAGCTTTTTGGTGGCATCTCTACCTGCTAAAGATGGCATTGGTAGCAGATGTGATCATTCCATTTCTTTGGGTGGTTTTTATTTTCATCACATAGACCTCCTTGCAAACACTCTGTAGTTATGTGCAATTAAATGAACTCACTCATTGACGTAAAGGAGGTTTGAAATATAAAAAAATATTAGATATTGATGACTTTGACTCTTTTTATGTGTTGGTTGATGTATACACAGAGCAAAAGTCTATAAGCCCTAAAGCATCAAAATTATAAAACATCTGGATGTGAAATTCATAAAGCTGAAACTACTTTTTTCTTAAACAAAGGCAGATGCTTTGTGTAGATGGATATCTCTTTTCTGTGTTCTAGGCATTTACTTTCATTTTTGAAAGGCTTTTAAGTGCTACATGAGGCACCTGGCCCTGGAGTGAAAAGAGATTAAAAACACCTTGGGGAATCTTAATTCCCTCTAAATCACTTTTTCCCCCTCAAAAAAAAAAAAAAAACAAAAAAAAAGCAGAGTTGGTCTCAAATGAAAGAAATATGGAACCTTACCTACCTTATGAATAATCTCCTCTCTTTTCTCCTCTCCTACTGCCCTAGAGTTCTAGGGCTTGCTGATAGATAGGTGGTGATTAAAAATTCTCATTGTGGCAATGTGCCTTGTGCCCTCTCTTTGTCGTTCTGCAGTTGGATATCAAAGCTGTAGTCTCTATGTTCTTTGAAGACTAAGCAGGTTGGACCTGCAATTTAGATGAAAAAACAATTACTCTGTGTTAGCTTGCTTTTGGCAAGAGTGTATTAAACCTCATCTCACTGATGGGAAATAAAAGCTACACTTCATCTTCATGAATTTCAAATGAGAGGGAGAGAAAAAGAAGGAAACAGTGACTTTTCTGGCAGGAGCTTTTCTGCATAACCTTTCCCTGATGAGTTGGTTCCTTTCTTGAGAGAATACCCTTAGCATTGGCTTGGATAATAATGCATTTCTCTCCCATGCACAGGTGGTACAAATGATCATGCGGTTCTACTGGTGGGGAGGTTTTGAAACACAAAAAGCTGAAGTACATGCTGTGGCTTTTTTTTTTTTTTGAACTTATGAAAGTAAGAGAATTAATGGACACAATGAACTGATACCTTTTGTTGTAAACGTGTTTGGTTACTTGTGAACCAGCTACGTTTTAAGTTAGATCGGGCCTTAAGAAACACCATGCTGTCTTGAAGGGCTCATCTTAAAACCCCTAGTTCAGAGAGTTTCATTGGATCATCAACTTCTGAGTAATGTGTAGCACATTGCTTGGGTTGTCAGAATGAGCTCTTGGCTTTGGTCATTGAAGGAGAGCCTGTGGACCCAAGTGGGCTGCTGCTGAGTGAGGACCAATCCAGCTCTTAGGAGGCCCATGCTTGCCAACAGTATTACTCAGTTAAAAAAACACTAAAGAAACCTCAAAGGCAGTATTGCATGGGAGTAAAATCACCTAAGCCTAGCAGACATCATGTGTTCTTAGAAGGCTCCATGTGTAGCTTCAAGCTCTGCTGTCACTCTCAAAATTTTTAGTCTTTTTTTTTTTTTTTTTGCGGTATGCAGGCCTCTCACTCTTGTGGCCTCTCCTGTTGCGGAGCACAGGCCCCGGACGTGCAGGCCCAGTGGCCATGGCTCACGGGCCCAGCTGCTCCGCGGCACGTAGGATCCTCCCAGACCGGGGCACAAACCCGTGTCCCCTGCATTGGCAGGCGGACTCTCAACCACTGCGCCACCAGGGAAGCCCAATTTTTAGTCATTTTTGAACAAAGAGCCTTGCATTTTCACTTTGCACTGGACCCTACATATTTTATATCTGGTTCTAAGGAGGAGAGAGACTTTATCATGGAGGGTGGAAAGTGGAGGGCTGTTTCTGGGTCGATGCTGTGGCTCCCCGCTGTCTGAATTTTCCAGCTGGGGTACAACTTTCCTAGTATAATCAGTGGAGCCAATTGCTCCTGAGGGGCAGGCCCAGGGAATGTTCCTCTTCTGGAGAAGTCTCTGAGCAAAAGGCAGCTGGCTTCAGGTGACTTATGTGTCTCTTCACATATTCACCTCAGCATGTCACATTCTTAAGAGTCAAAACCTGTACTGTATCTGAGGCTAAGACTGCCTGAGTGACTTCAAAATAAGATGTGATTAGTTGACTCATGGCTAATGTGGAAAAAAAACAAGAAAACAAGATCTAGGTTTCAGTTTAGGCTATGAACAGATTTTTATATCCGTATGGTGTTTTATTGTTTAAAATTAAATTGCAGTTTTTCCTTATAGCCTATTGTCAAATTCTAGTCCCTAAGCTGGCTAATGTTGGAGATTTGGTAAAATTCTACTGGATTTCTCAAATTTAAACCTATCATATAGGTGAAAAAGTGGCTAGGGACTTGATGAGATCTACCTTAGGATATTTTTGAGATCTTAGGGTATTTAGAGCCTAGAGTAAAGGCTTTGCAATGAGAGAGAACTGGGTTTGAGTTCTGGCTTTGCCATTAAGCTCTGAAGCTCTTAAGGAGCTGCTTTGCTTCTAGGAAAGTCATTTCATTGCATTAAGACTCAGTTTCTTCAAAAGTAAAATGGAGATAAGAATGTTACTTTGGGCTTCCCTGGTGGCGCAGTGGTTAAGAATCTGCCTGCTAATGCAAGGGACATGGGTTTGAGCCCTGGTCCGGGAAGATCCCACATGCTGGGGAGCAACTAAGCCCATGTGCCACAACTACTGAACCTGCGCTCTAGAGTCCATGAGCCACAACTACTGAGCCCACGTGCCACAACTACTGAAGCCCGCGTGCCTAGAGCCCATTCTCTGCAACAAGAGAAGCCACTGCAATGAGAAGCCCGCGCACCGCAACAAAGAGTAGCCCCTACTCGCTGTAACTAGAGAAAGCCCGCGTGCAGCAACGAAGACCCAACGCAGCCAAAAATAAACAAAAAATAAATAAATTTATTTAAAACAAAGAAATAGATAAAAAGATATTTAAAAACAAAAGAATGTTACCTTGCAGGGATATGTCAGTATTAAATGAAATATTAAGTGTAAAGTGATGAGAACAGTCCATAGTACTTGGAGGTTTTTTTTTTTTAAGTAACTCTACATTTAATTAGAGTAACTGGCTATAATTCTCTCTTCCTAATCTTAACCCTTTTATGTGGACTAAACACACTAGTCAAAACCCATATTCAAATGAGATTTCCTAAATGCATTTAGGAAAGAAACAAAAATAATCAAGAAAATTTGAACCAACTTAATTATGTAGGATGTTTCTTATTAAAATATTTATAATTTTCCTATATAATTTATGTGACTTCCTACCCAGCAGGCTTAGAGTTAGATCGATATAGAGTGAAGATCTAAGTTTTTCTCACTCTGATTCCCTTTAGATTATAATAGCCTCCCAAATGTCCACACAGATAGTGCCAACCCCTAGCACAAATAACAAGAATATGTTGTTATTTTAAAAGATCATAAGAAACTGTTCAAGTTGATATAAAACAACATAATAATATAAAACTAATTTCTACTTACTAAGCACTTTGTTCACTCTTAAATAGTAAGCCTGTCAGTCATACTCCACTGCCATGTGTCTCACTTGGAGGAGGTCCTGCTTCATGGTCAGTATCACAGCTGTGAAATTGAAACCTCTAGTTTCCATCCTATGAGTGAGATCCTCTGAGGTGTTTGGTGGGGGTTTTATAGTTACATACAGGGTGTTTATAAATTCCTTCTGCTATTTTAAAGTTTGATAACTTGTCCATCATAGAAGCAGACTATAAGCATCTCATGCGAACAGTACCCAATTCAAATATCTAGACTTCAGCACAAGCACCGTCTTTAGGGATGCATTGTTCATTTTCATTTTCCAAGTCATTGAAAACATTCTCCATTTGGTGAATGACTTCATGAACTGCCTCTATAAGCACAATCCTAAATTTATCCAAAGTATGCTGTTTTGATGAGGAGGCAGCTTTATATGTTCTGGAAAAAAATACTCTGAAACGAACAGGCGATAGAAGGTAGCTTTGTAATTCATTCAGGTCTGCTGATACATTTTCTTAAAAAGACATTGTGGATGAACCATTAACCATTTGAAATAAAATCATGCAGGAAGAAGATACAATGAAAAATAATGAAATTGTCATAATTAGGGGAAAATTTCATAACATCGCAAAGTAACACCACATAAACCATGTATATACTTTACAAGAAAGGGTCAATAACTCACTTTCCTGAAAGCAGATATTGAATAAAATGAACATTAATATTAAAAACTTTCCATTATTAAAATTTTAAATTATATATTTTATAAAATTACCTTATGAATGTATCTATATATCCTCTTTCTAAACATGTACCTTATGAATATATCTATTTATCCTCATCTCTCAAAACATCTCTCACAGTGCTGCATAGATCTACTAAATGTATTTTTCTGCCTTCCAAGGCATATGTTTTTTTTTTTTTTTTTTGCGGTACGCGGGCCTCTCACTGTTGTGGCCTCTCCCGTTGCAGAGCACAGTCTCCGGACGCGCAGGCTCAGTGGCCATGGCTCACGGGCCCAGCTGCTCCGCGACACGTGGGATCCTCCCGGACCGGGGCACGAACCCGCGTCCCCCGCATCAGCAGGCAGACTCCCAACCACTGCACCACCAGGGAAGCCTGGCATATGCATTTTTAAATGATAAATCATTTGAGTCAAGTGATTGGTATGCTGACTGTATTAATAGAAGAGAACTTCCATCACTTTTAGAAAATATATCACCTCTCTTTCATACAGTTTTCCTCTTCCTGGAAATTCCTGATTAAACTAAGAGAAAGGAATCTAAAATAAATGAAATTTTTACTGGAATAGTTGTAATTTTAACATGGTACTCAGTTATAGTGGTATGGGAGAGTCATTAGGATAATACTTTGCTTTCTGTTCCATAGTTCTTTGAAGTTATTTGTTTTTTTTAATGACTTTATGACCTTTGCCAGGAATTTTAGATTAGCTGTAATATAATTTCATCACACCTTTTTGTGGCTTTCGAAAGTGAAGATGTACACTCTATTGAGTGACTTGCATGAGGATGGCCACTGTTGATGAACCTTTGGGAGAAATACGATTTAGAATGAAGAGGTCAGATTCATGGCCATAAAGATCTAGGTTTGGGGACTGCCAACATTCCTTAGCATCATGTAGCTCTGGAGCAAGTGTTTAAAATTCTTTGCTGTAGTTTCTTAATCTGAAAACGTTGCTGTTCAGATTAGAAGCAAAGTGCAAAGTACCCAATATACTAGATGGAATGACTCAGTAGTTGGTAGTTGACAATATTAATTACAGACAGGTGTGTGCTGAACTGTCCAGACTTTATGCACACAGTTTGCATAAAGCCAGAGTACCCAAAAGCTTATGAATTGCACTTAACTCCTTTCTACAAAGGGGGTTTTGAAAATTTTCAGAAATATAAGTCCATAACTCACAGTATAAAGTTGTGTTCAATAGTAGTCTCTTGACCTTTCTTTGGTTTTGCTTATAACAGAAAATAATGGATTTTTTCCAGCTTTGGACTATAGCTTGATGCTAAAATTAGTAGTCATCTTTACCAATTGATGTGGATAGCCGTTTTAAAAGAAGACTATTGTCCACTTAATTTCTTATGCTATATATATGTGAAATGAGGTCATCTTTTGTTGCTTGAAAGACAGACTTTGTTTAGCTTACATGATTGAACAGGACGTGCAACACTGATGTTCTTAAATGTTATGGTTTCTTTTGTTTTTCTGGCCCTGCCACCCAGCTTGCAGGATGTTGGTTCCCTGACCAGGGATCAAACCCTGGCCCCTGGCAGTGATAGTGTCGCTGAGTCCTAACTACTGGACCGCCAAGGAATTTCCTATGGTCTCTTTCTCATAGAGAATTCACAGAATTTTTTTAGAATACAGTATGGTATTTTTTTCCTTAAAAGCTGTTCAGAGATCTATTTCTATTTTAGATTATCCCAAATTTCTATTTAAGAACTATGAATTGTAATAGAGATCAGACTTTTCTCTATGCATTATTTTGTTGGCTATAATTAAACAAAATGCCTGGAGTTTTCCAGCTGAACATATATGACAATGAATTGGTGATCAAACAGTTGTTGTCAAATGAAACAATACCAATAAGTGACATCTGCATTAGCTCAGAACCTCATATGGTTCTGGCATATAAGTACTTTTCTATAAATTTTTAGTATCAAAGAGGCTGAAAATTCTTTTTGTATTGATTTCTCCTGGTTGATTTTGTTTAATAAAACTAATGTGCAGCTGTTGAGAATGAACATATAAAGGGGCATTGGAAACATGTGGCATTTGTCTAATTTTCAGGACAATAGGCTAATGCCTCTGAAAAGAAAATTGATTCAGAATATGACATAGAACACATGCTATGGTAAGTCTTGGAGACTGAATTCATCTTGAGCATGAAATGTTAGAACCTCTGAGCGTATTCACTGGAAATCCAGAAACAGTGTCTGGTCCTGACATGTTCCTTCTTTCAATAAAAACCAGATCTGGGCTGGTGCTAGTGTTAAGCCCCAGGGTAGCTGCAATGAAGCTGACATCAGGTGAAATTCCACTATTTATCATATCAGCTATGTGGGTAGCTTAAATACCCCACCCCCCAACATTTTGACACAATGCAATTATTTTGCTTTTGACAGATGGCATTTGTTTGTTTGAAAAGGTTATTGTTAAAAGTACCATCTTCAGATAAATGTGCTCAGATTTGTATTTGAGATGTATTTCACAGCTACACTTTTATAAATAGGTTGGAAAATAGCTAGACACTGATTTATGCTTGACAGCTAGTTTTACTGGTATTCAGAATTTCTGCTAGGATACTTTGACTTGTTCCCTTGAGTCTTCACAGCTCATGAAAACTCCAAACAGCATTAAAGACAAGAGGAAAAAAAAATCTTTAACACAATATGTTCAAACCTCAGTGGATTATTTTGCTCCAGATTTTCCAAACTAGTTTCAGTTTGGAACAATTTTTTTTCAATTGTTTGAACAATTATTGCAGTTGGTTCAATGTGTTCAGTGAATTATAAAAGGCCTGCTCAGTGCTTAATTTAGACAGGAAAATTCTTAGGTTGAAGTGCTAAACCTGTTAGATAAATGTGCATTTCTATGTATCTCTTTTTCCTGTTGGTTAAGAACATGGATTCTGTAGTCTAACTGCTTCTTGTCTTCCAAATAAGTTCTGCAGGAGATGTTGCACAGTTACTAAACTTCTTTTGTTTCAGTTTCCCTGTCTGTGTAAATATGGACACTAATATGGATGAAAGTTATGAAGATTAAATCAGTTAATGCATTTAAAGAATTTAGAAATGCTTGGTTTATAGGGGATCTCTGGTAAGTATTAGCTTCTAGTACATATGTTTATATGTATATTTATAGAATATGTATGTGTATACATTATATGTGCATGTATGTATATATGTATGCATTTGTGAATAAATAATACATTGTAGAAATAATATTGATAAACCTAAAATATATTCAATATTCCTTCATATGTCTTATTCCTGTTCCTGTCATTGGTTACATGAAAAGTTGCTGTATTACCAAATATGTTTTGAGTATTTTATAAAATATTATCAAAGATAATGAAAAACATAATGAAAATATATAATATCAAAAATATAATGAATATATTTGTAGCCAAATGGTTTAAAAAATTGGATTACCCCTTCTGGCTCATTTTATCCTCAAATATCTTCAAATATGTTGTAGGTGTAGAGAGCATTTAAGTTTCTGGAATGATCCATCCAGAACCTTCCACATGTGTTTATATAATTGATGATGTGTGAACATTCCCAGGTGGCAGTTCCATATGGACATCAGGGTGAGCAAAAGACACAATAAGGCGACATCTTTGTTCCTACCTTTTATGGGGAAAGTGTTTTTTCTTCCACCTGATGACTTTTGCCTCTTCAGTGTTCCTTGGAGACTTCAATTAATGGTTGTTTTTCACCATTCCTTCACAGGCCAAGCGGTTTACCACAGTTTCCCTAAGATTCTCATTTTCCTATTAGTCAGCAGTTGTCTTGATGGTGTGGTTACACAGCCAAGTGGGTGAAGTGCACAGAGAAGAGGGGTACGGGAAAGTCCAGGAGCCCTTTCCTCCCAAAGATGAAAAATGTCCTGGGCTTCCCCCCAAAACCTTATGATTGACTTTTCTTGTTTGATACTGTTGTGTTTCACTCTCCTTTCCTCTGTGAGTGCCCAGCATGGAGCAGGATCTACTATTCCTGCTTTACCTTTTCCATTAAAAAATCCACATACCTTTTCCTGAATATTGCATTGGGCCTGTTGATGTAATAGTTCTCTTACCTTTAATTTCCATCATTATCTCTGCTTGAATTTGTGTCACACATGCACCTGGGCCAGGGAACATGTTTGAAGGACCGAACAGTCCCCTCTTACAGGAAAGGCTCATATCATCATTTGAGAGCTGAGTCTCAAATGCCTAACAAATGTTATTTCCTGATTGGTCAGTTTATTACTGAACAGTCCTGAGTCTTTTCTCTCTAGGTCCTTTCCTTTGTCACTCTCTAGGACTGCCAAAGCCAGTCAGGATTTTGCAATATGATCTATTTGATATACAACTGTCAAATCCCTGATAAATTTATAATTTCTTTTTCTTGGGGGTTCCACAGTGAGAACAAGTGTCAATTTTCCTAATGATGTTTAAAAGGATAAGATATGCTAGTAAAATAAAGCTATCATACCAATGATAATAATAACAGCTACCACTGTTGAGGGTCTGCTTTGTGCCAGATACCATTACAAGCATTTTATGTGTCAAGCATCTGTTGAACTACAAAATAGCACAACAGCCCTGTAAGGTAGGTGTTATTACTCCCACTTTACCACAGGCAGGCTCAGAGAGGGGAAGATTCTTGCTGAATATTGCATACCACTAAAGAGAGAAGGAAAGTCTTCTGGCAACTAAAGCCTCTTTTTTCCCTGCAGAGAAGCTTAGCTGCTAAGATGCTGCAGTGCGTTTTGAATGTTTGGTATGTTTTGTTCTGGGGAGGAAGTGCCTACTGATGAAGGTGCCAAATGCAGTGCTGACACACTGGGAGATAGGGTGAGACGTTCTGTCACTTAGCTGGCTTGAGTCATCTGTGAGTATGCTGTCCTGGGGAAAGACGTGAGGTGAGCTGCCAGGCAAGGCCAATGGGACTTCTTGCCTTCTCCACAGTCTGCTCCTCAGAGGGCCTGGCTTATTTTTTTTTCCAACTCGTAAAATATACAAAATAGTTATTTTAACCATTTGTAAGTATATAATTCTATGGCATTAAATACATTCACAATGTTTTGTAACCATCTGATACCCCAAACTTTTTCATCATCCTCAACAAAAAATGTGTACCCATTAAACAATAACTCCCCCTTTCTCCTCCCTCCAGCCCCTGGTAACTTGTATTTTACTTTCTGACTCTATGAATTTGCCTATTCTAGGTATCTCATATAAGTAGAATCATATAATATTTGTCCTTCTCTATCTGGCTCATCTTACTAAGTGTAATGTTTTTGAGGTCCATCCATATTCTAGCATGTATCAAAATTTAATTCTTTTTTATGGCTGAATAACATTCCATTATATGTATCTATCACATTTTGTTTATCCATTCATCTGTTGATGGACCCTGGGCTATTTTTTGGGGGGAGGTCATTGGATGATTTCCTTTCCCCCTGCCTCTGGGAAGCTCATGCCACACAAACCACACCAGGGTTTTGTTTTGGAGAACAGATTGTGGTTCCTGGTATCTTAGTCAGTTCAGGATGCTATAGCAAAATGCTATAGACTGGGTGGTATAAACAACAGAAATGTATTTCTCACAGCTCTGGAAACCAGAAATCTGAGGTTAGGGTGCCCACATGGTCTGGTTCTGGGGAGGGCCCTCTTCTGGGTTGCAGACTGCTTGCTTCTTGTATCCTTGTCTGGTGAAGAGAGGAGAGAGGGAAGCCAGCTCCCTTGTGTCTCTCTCTCTCTTTTTTTTTAAATTGGGGTATAGTTGTT
This sequence comes from Mesoplodon mirus, assembly GCF_964341445.2. NCBI lineage: Eukaryota > Metazoa > Chordata > Mammalia > Artiodactyla > Ziphiidae > Mesoplodon > Mesoplodon mirus. The sequence continues at coordinate 79,737,907 of NC_138980.1, forward strand.
TTACAATGTTGTGTTAGTTTCTAGTGTATAGAGAGGTGAAGTAGAGTTCCCTGTGCTATACAGCAGGTTCTCATTAATTATCTATTTTATACATAATAGTGTATATGTGTCAATCCCAATCTCCCAATTCATCCCGCCACCCTCTTTTCCCCCTTGGTGTCCATACGTTTGTTCTCTACATCTGTATCTCTATTTCTGCCTTGCAGACTGGTTCATCTGTACCATTTTTCTAGATTCCACATATATGCGTTAATATACGATATTTGTTTTTCTCTTTCTGACTTACTTCACTCTGTATGACAGCCTCTAGATCCACCCATGTCTCTACAAATGACCCAATTTCATTCCTTTTTATGGCTGAGTAATATTCCATTGTATATATGTACCACATCCTCTTTATCCATTCGTCTGTCGATGGGCATTTAGGTTGCTTCTATGACCTGGCTATTGTAAATAGTGCTGCAGTGAACATTGGTGTGCATGTGTCTTTTTGAATTATGGTTTTCTCTGGGTATATGCCCAGGAGTGGAATTGCTGGATCATATGGTAATTCTATTTTTAATCTTTGAGGATCCTCCATACTGTTCTCCATGGTGGCTGTATCAATTTACATTCCCTCTTGTGTCTCTTCTTATAAGGGCATTAATCCTACTCATGGTGGCTCCACCTTGATGACCTAGTTATGTCCCAAAGACCCACCCCCTAATACCATAACATTGGGGGTTAGGATTCAACATATGGATTTGGGAGGGGGAGGCACAATCCTTCAGTCCATAACAATGGGATCCTTTAGGGTGGAGCATATAAAATGGGCAGTTTAAAATCAGTTTCTATCAAGTATTTATTGAGCCCCAAGTAGATATCTGACCATAGAGGTTGTCCATAAGCAGGTAATGAGTACACTGTCTACATTCTGGGGAAATTCACCCAGGCCCACATGCATGCACACACTTACATTCCTTCCCACCCCCTACACCATCCTCACTGTATACACGTACAGTCTTCTACCCCTCCCCAGTCCCTCCCTGTTCCCTCCCCAAATAGACGAGTAACCATGAAACTGTGCATTCAAGTGAGTTATAGAGAAGACATCGAGGGAATTTTTGAGGAGGGCAAGATGTTGTTCTTTTGGGTGTTCAGGCATGCCTCTGAGAATAGATAGAATTGGAACCTGATCATAGAGAATAGCCATGATTTGTGTAGGCATAACAGGGTAAGGGGCAAGGGTACATCAGGACAAAGAAACTACTTGAGCAAAGTCTCAGAGTCCAGAATTGGACAGTGAGGGGGTGTGGTGGGATTCCTGGGGGGAAGGTTTGTGTTAGAGAAATGAGGAGGTGTGACAGGAAGGGATAGTGGAAAGCTTTTAATTGTAGGCTGAGGAGGTTGAACTTTACCCTGCAAGATGTGGTAGCTTTGGAAGAGATAAATGACACAATCAATCTGAAAAATCTGTAAGTCAATAACTTGCATTTATTAAGGGAATGCTATGTGCTAGGGGTGGTATTGGGTCGAGCACTGGGGACAGAAAGATGAAAGTATTACCCAGGATGGAACCTGGCACACACTAATGTTTTAGAGATAGGAGGAGAGAAGCTGGAAAAGAAAGCAGAAAATAGAGGTTTAAGGAAAAAGGATGAGTCAAGAGCATGATCTTAAAAGCTGACAGGAGGGAGTTCCCAGGAAAGCTTGGTTATCAGTGTTAAAAGTTGCACTAAGATCCCAAAGAGGAAGGATAGGATCTCTGCTACTGGTTTTGACAAGTGGAAGGATGTGGAAGGTTTTGGTAGGCAGAGCCTCAGTGGAGCAGGGGTGAGGGAGTAGAAGTGAGTATGCAATGGGTTGAAGAGTAAAAGGGAGTTGAGGACATAAAGAAGCTGAATGACAACCATGCTTTCCAAATATATGATGGTGAAGGGAAGGAAGTAAGTACAGTGGTAGCTGCAGAGGACAATATGCTTAAGAGAATAGACAGTTATTACGATTGTTGTTGTTATTAGAATAAAGGCATGTTTTCTATTAGTGGGAAAGAACTGGAGGAAATGAGCAGTTTAATTAAACAGCCAGGAGAATAATCAGTGGAACAAGTTGTTTTATAATGGATGGTTTAAGGAGATGGATCTGGCAATGGAATGCAGACTGGACTGAAGTTTGGAAGTGAACAGAGGGCAACAGACCATCTGGGGAGTTGTAGCAGCAGGGAGGATGTCAGGGAACTGTGGCTTGTACAGAAATGGAGTAAAGGGGTAAAGATAGTTACCAATGAGGCCTCAGGAAAAGAAAGAACAGGACGTAGTATTGGATTAAATACTGAGAGGTAAATAACATCCAGGGTATCCCCAAGTTTGGCTTGGATGATCTGTTGCATTTAACATACTGGGGCCATTTCTGCTGCACTCCCCAAAGCAGTTCAGGATGAGTGTGACTCTGCTTGTCCAGGGCCTCTGACAGTGACCCTGAAGAAACACCAGACTTTCAGTTTTTCTTCTAACTGTGTCCTTTTGTATTAGGATCAGTATTATGTGATATTCCAAAACTAATGGCTTTGATTACTGTGTATGTCCTCTGTCATCTTTCTTCTCATGAATGTGCAGTCACTGAAAATGGGCTGAGTCATTAGGAGAAGAAAGAGACACAAAGGCCACATCCACAGGGGCTAAATGACCTGTCAGGATAAGAGCCTTGAGCCACTGCACAAGGTACCTGTTTGCATCATCATTTTGTTGTCAAAGCTGCTTTTTTTGGCTCTCTTCCTCTTGCTCCTGCTTCAAGCTTATTTTTGGAGCATTCTAGTGACCTTGAACATGAAATGAAATGGTGATGCCACTTCTCAAGGGAAATGTGTTTAGGATGTGCTGGTTCATGAAAGAGAATCATCAGTCAGAGTTCCCCAAGGGCTTAACCTTCATCTGCTTTTCAAAGAGAAAAGCTGCTTCCTTCCACTCACACAGAGAGCTCTGCTCGCTTCCTCTCCCTGTCCTCTTCTGTTGCTTTCCCGAATCAGTAGATTTTTAATCTTTGGAGTCTTTTGGTGTGGATGCTCCATCTGTAGTTCAATACGTTGGCAACTTTCTCTTTCTTTTGTTTCATTTTTCTCTCTGTATTTTCCTGCCATCTCACTAATTTCTGTCATTGCATCGCCGTAATGAAGGGCAAAAGTACTGACACCGTGCACACAAAATGTGAATCCACCTGTTGCTTGTGAATTGGCTGCATGTTGGGAAATCTTAGTTTCTATAGCAGAATGTGAATATTGGATGTAGTTTGATGGCAGTAGTAATTTTTTTCTTTCTGAACGATTCTTTTGGTAAGTTGGAGAGGGGCTTTAAAGGAAAAGAATCACACAATTATGTTTTCTGACCACAGACCCATGCAAATCACCTCCCCTCACCTCCCTGTGTCCCTCCCCCGCCATCCATGGTTGCTATGATTGCAATCTCTTTTTTTTTAATATAGAGGTTGCGTTTATTTATTTATTTATTTTTTGCCACACCGTGCCAATAAATGAATGAATGATCTGCATGTGGGATCTTAGTTCCCCGAACAGGGATCAAGCCAGTACCCCTGCAGTGGAAGCGCAAAGTCTTAACTGCTGGACCGCTAGGGAAGTCCCCATGATTACAATCTTATTTTATGGATGTTTGAAGCTCTTCCTGAATAGTCATTCATGCTGTTATGAAAGGAAATGAGAGAAGAATACATTGGCGTGACCGGATAAGGAGAGTACAGATGGGAAGCTGGCGATGCGGGAGGAGAAGGGAGAAGGAAGCTGAACACCTGGGGCCCAGGGCTGGGATAACGACATGGTACCTAGTGGGCTGAGGCAGAGGCCACAGACAGGGATGGGCTCGCTTGAGTACCCAGGAGCTGAGCAGGGTCTAAAAAGACCTGTTTTAGTTGGTGGTCAGTCTTCACATGAGCAGGAACTTTGCGTTACTTGATCCGGCCCATCTCATTTACAGCCCGTCTAGAAGTAATTTAGGGACCTGACATTAGACACTCAATGAAGACGCTTCCCAGCCATGCAACGAGAAAAGCTGTTGGACCCCAGGTGAGCCCTGGATCCCTGGTGTGGTGGTGGAAAGAAACACCCATGTCTGTAGGTAGAGGGGGTTGATTATTTGAATCCATGTCTGTGGGGAATGAATACATTGCCATGTTGCAGAATACACATGCACAGTGTGGGATGCTACCTACCACTCAACCTACTCCCACAATTCATCCCTTTCATTTGGGGTGAATCTTACCCAGTAAAACTGAGCTATCTTTTCTGGTAGAATTGCTATTTCTTCCTGTCTGTTTCTACCTTTGCTTAGTCTCTCCTTATTCTATATTACACACACACACACACACACACACACACACACACACACACACACACTACCCCTCAATAAATTTTAAAGAAATTTTTTGACCACATTCTTGTTTGCTAAAGGAAATAGCCCAAACTTGTTTGCTAAATAGCCCAAACTACTTATCTCACTTAAAAAACACAGTTTTAGTGAATTGACACATGTAAATCTCACTCTTTTAGGTACTTATTTAATTGAATATTTTCTCACTGTGGAAGCAGTCACATGTGAAAGCCGAGGCACCCCAGGTGAGGGCCCCTTACTGTGTGTTCAGATATGCCACTGCCTACATTAATAATTCTGAGGATATTTGATTTCATGAAATAAATTAGTCTTGCTTCCGTATATTAAGACACACAATATGCTTCATCTTAAAATTGATGTAAAATTATTCTCTCCTAGTACATCTAATCTTAGTCTCAAATCTATGAGACTTGGATGTTTGGAGAACTATGGTAAGACAATGAAAGCAACTTTTATTGAGAGGATGGAATTCAATAATTTTTGAAAGATTTAAAAGAAGTTTGAAAAATATGTAGTTAGTTTTTCATGTTGACTTTAAGTGAAAGTTGAATTTACTTTTCTATTATAATTTTTTGAGTTGGGGACATTAGAAAAGAGTAAAGTTTTAGTACAGAGTTGATTCTTCAGAAAATTTCTTTTCCTTTTGAAATTCTAAGAAGCATTTCCAAAGCATTAAGTACTAGCTTCTTTTAGAATAGATTCTTTTCCCAACAGCAAGCTCCAATTGATTCAGCAAAAATTATGTTTTCAAGAATGTTATCGCAGGTGGATCTCACCATGAGAAAACCTGAGAAAGTGCCTCCTCCCACTTCTCCCTCTCCCTCCCACTCCCTCTCGCTCCCCTCTCTCTCTCTCCCCCATTTATATATGTATATCTCTCTCTCTCAAGAATAACTGATAAAAATAACACAAACTATCCAAAGAACACAAACTAAAAGAACACTAGCAAATGTGTTAATTTATTTTCTGTTGCCAGCATGAAGGTAAGGGGGCTGCTATGATCGACAGTTATTGTGTGATGTCAGTAAAATTCATTATCTGTGGGATGTTTCCCATATTTCAGCTAGATTGATTTTTTTTTTTTTTTTTTTTTTTTTTTTTGTGGTACACGGGCCTCTCACTGTTGCGGAGCACAGGCTCCGGACGCGTAGGCTCAGTGACCATGGCTCACGGGCCCAGCCGCTCTGCGGCATGTGGGATTTTCCCAGACCGGGGCACGAACCCATGTCCCCTGCATTGGCAGGTGGACTCTCAACCACTGCGCCACCAGGGAAGCTCCAGCTAGATTTAGTATGAGTTGATCCTGTATAGGCAGGCATGTGAGGAAAATGTAGCAGCAATTTAGAAAGGGAAACGGCCTGGGATGATAGCCCAGCTGGAAATAGGGAGGTTCCTGGGTTGAAGATCAGCACAGTTAAAAGGGTTTATGAGCCAGATTATCAAGGTAATAGTTGCAGGGCTTAATCAGTGGCCTCGATATTTCTTCTGCTGCAGTGATTTAAGTGGAAGGGATGATGTAACACTTATAGTCCCTTGAATAAAGTAGGTTCAAATTCCACAACTGCACAGAAAGACAATTCAAGACCAAGTGTTTAGGGTAGAAGTGCAGTGAGGTGTTCAGAGGTTTCAGGGGTCAGGGACTGTGCAGAGAGCACAGATAGTCATTATGGGAACATTTGCTTCTGTCAGCTGTGGGTCTTGTAGTTCTGGAATATTTCTCTGGGATGCTGAAGTTTTATTGCAGATTTCTAATCAACTTGAAATCTAAGAGTCTTAAAGTGTTAAAGACATTGCGTTTGCTAGACAGTTCTAACAGTATGTTGTTAGTCCTACTTATATTACAAATTAAAATTTTTTTTAACATATACACACTGCTATGTATAAAACAAATAAACAACAAGGACCTACTATATAGTGCAGGGAACTATATTCAGTATCTTGTAATAACCTATAATGAAAAAGAATCTGAAAAAGAATATATATATAAATATATATACATACATAAGAAGCCAAATCACTTTGCTGTACACATGAAACTAACACAGCATTGTAAATTAACAATACTTCAATAAAAGTGGTCAAAAAATTATTTTTTTGTAATCTCGAGGTGGCATGGTGGAAAGGAATGAACTTTGGGCTTGGAGTCAGATGATATAATTTCCAAACCTGGACTTGCCACTTCAGACTCTCTGGACTGGGGCAAATCATCTAGCCTCTGTATACCTTAGTTATTTTATCTGTAAATGGCAATATTGCCATGGCTCCTACCTCCCCCAGGGGAGGCTGTCAGAATCAAAAGTGTTGCTCTACTTGAGAGAGTTTTACAGTAGTAACAATAATAAACAAAAGGGTGATTTCCCTCTTCCCATTTTCCATCACTGTTTTGTTTCTGTCCTTTGTTCCTTGTTTTAATGATTTTGATGACATGTCGTTTGATGAAGATGTGTCATTGATCTAAGCCATCTTAATTCCTTTTTTGGTAGTATACATAATACATTTTTAAATGAGCTACTATTATTATCTGCCTCTCAGGAGTTCTACAGTGCGTAATTTTAGCTCCTAGAAATATTTGGAAGAAAATATTTCTCTAATTGGTGATTTAATAACATCGTTAAGTTTGATTTACATATTAGTTGCTTATAGTTTGCCCCTAAACTTTAAAAGTATTTAGAGTCTAATTTATGTACCCTACATATGCTATTATGGGGATAAGAAAAAAGTGACATCGCTCGTGGTTTGCTCAGGAATGGGGAACACATACATTTTGCTATTGCTTCCTTCTCTTGTATGCTACTGTGGTGGCTGGAGCACTAAGAATTTGATCTGGAGCACGTTAAGGTAAATTATAATTTCAAAGCTCTGGCTGGTACCTTTGCTGATAAGAATGGAAATCCAAGCTAGATGGCTGACTTATTTAGAAAAACATGACAATGGCATTTTTAGGTTATGAAACTGAGGTCCCCTGACCACCACCACTTTGCCCAGCTTCAAGAAGAGGCTTGATAGAAAAGGGTGAAACTGCTCTGTCATATTTTAGTGTTCTTCTTTTGAGGTATGTGTCCCCAGCCCATGTGGGGATCCTTGGAACTAAGGTACGTGGGGATCCCTGGGAGATGAGAGAAGAGAGGTGGGAAAAAGGCCATCAGTGAAGGTAGCAAGGAGGGGCCAGGAACATAGCAAGTGGATGAGATCTCCAGAGTAAAGCAGCCAGGGAGAGATTCCCATGAACACAGAGAGCCCAATAAACTTTAAGAATGCTAAGCTGTTATTTTATGCTGTGTTGTCATTTCCTCCTTATTCCCAAAGCCTTGGGAGGAATCTGTTAAATCCTACAGCCTTATGTTTGTGGTGATTTAGAGAGTGAAGAATGGGGGAATTGTCCATTATATTTGAAAGGGTGCAGGAGTTCCTATGGTTTAGGGGTCAGGGCTTGGATATTAAATTGGATATTACAGAAAAATGTAAACCCAGAGGAGTGGACTAGGGGACACCCAGATTATACTAGTTTTAGGACAAAAAAATTTTTTTTAATTCATTTATTTTTGGCTGCGTTGGGTCTTCGTTGCTGAGCACGGGCTTTCTCTAGTTGTGGTGAGTGGCAACTCTTCGTTGCGGTGTGCAGGCCTCTCACTGCAGTGGCCTCTCTTGTTGTGGAGCACGGGCTCTAGGTGCAGGGGCTTCAGTAGTTGTGGCATGCGGGCTCAGTAGCTGTGGCTCGTGGGCTCTAGAGCACAGGCTCAGTAGCTGTGGTGCAAAGGCTTAGTAGCTCCATTGCCTGTGGGATCTTCCCAGACCAGTGCTCGAAGCCGTGTCCCCTGCATTGACAGGCGGATTCTTAACCACTGCGCCACCAGGGAAGTCCCAAAACAAAATTTTTTAAAAAACAGTTGTAGATTTTTATTCCAAAGACTGAATTTGTAACAAAGCTTAGTTCTATTTTAAAGGCACATGTAGAACTATCTGTTTTGTGGGCAGATTCAAATGCAATTACTCCGACCAATTTTCATACTAAAAAATACTGTGAGCCTTTATTGAGCATTTGAAATTAAAGCTGAGAGGACAGCTATCTACTTTTTTCAGAAGATTCTTAGTATTTTATCAACAAAGTTAATTATGTACGTCCTATGCAATCTCTCTATTATATGATGAAGCAGTGTAGTGAGTCATTAAACTCTACCATAGTATATCTGGGTATCATGGAATATATTAGGTCAAGTCAGATCCTGAAAACCATGACTTTAAGGGGAATTCACGTGTGCCAGTGATTTAGAAGAACCGGCTAAGGGGAAGAAGTGGGTTGGTTGGTAGAGCGCTTGGTGACTGCCTGTAACCCAATGGGGGAGATGCCCTCAGACCAACTTGGCTGATTAAAAGCCTGTGAAATATTTAGAAATGGGCACAAAGATTCCTGGGTGATGTAGAAGTTTGACGTTCATAGTAAAGTGAACGGTCCCTGTTCAGTGACATGCAAATAAATTTTGTCAGGTGGTTGACAATGTAATTGATGCCCCCCAAGATGATTTCAAAAATTATATTTCATTGACCTTGAATATTGACCATTTTTGCATCTGTTAGCAAATGCATTTCAGCATTGCACATGTATGAGTCCTTTGAATAATCATTTGAAATTTTTTTGATATCTTGTTCTCTTATTAATTAATGAGTTAAATAAAATCTTGACACGTATTCAGTTTGGTTTTGTATGAGAATCATAAATTTACTCTTTAAAAAACCCTTTTGAAAAAAGTTTCCACAGTGCTGATATGATCACACTGATCCTTCAAATGACTAAATTACTGACCTCTTCGTTTTTTTTTAGTACCACATTTCTCTGCCTTGTGGGAGACATTGAATGATTTCTACCTCTAACCCTCACTCGTGAATTAGTGCTCATTGACTATATCCTCACTCTCTTGACCTCAGTCAGAAAGGCCAAAGGAATAAAGATTAGTCTCCCACAGTTCCCCTCTGAGAGGTGGCGTGCTCAGAAAAAAATGATTAGTGAAACCAAGTGTGGGACTAAACACAGATTTCGACTCCCTTACTCTATTTTAGGAAGTTATTTTATGTGGGCAATGATACAGACTGAGTTATTCAAATTATAAATGAATTAAACTGTAAAGTAGCTATTATGATCATAATTGGTATAAATTTCAATCAGTAATAAAATCAAGTGGTTAAAAGAGTAGAGGTTTCAGGAATATAGTGTGAAATTGACAGTTTTGTGGAACCATAGAGGTTTACTCTTGGATTCACAAAGAGTTTCCTATCAGGAATATTAAGTCCTTACCTACCTCCAACTGTTTGATTTAATGCTAAGTTATCCAGAGACAGAGGAATTTGGAACATGTAATTTCCTTCCAGAAGGAGGCGAGAGGTCAGATCTATGATTGGCGTTGCTCAGGAATGTTAATTTTTTGTTAAGATGAATGGATTCTAGTCTTTGCATGGCTAGGATAATAATACTTCCTGTCTTCCATTTGTGAATTGTAAAGAAATTGATTAATAAAATGCTCCTCAGAAAATGCTGGATTCCCCAGTTCGTATGTTTAACAATTTCACATTCACTATAAGACTTTTCTAGTATGATCTTTATTAATCCATACCTATTTCCCAGTCTTTTAATTTTCAGCCAGGCCTTCAGTTTTTCTCTTTTCAATTAAATTCATCATTAAAATATGTCTATTCTATGATTTCCATCTCTGATACTGTGTACTCTGGCTTGTTATTTTTATTTATTTATTTATATATTTTTAACATCTATATTGGAGTATAGTTGCTTTACAATGGTGTGTTAGTTTCTCCTGTATAACAAAGTGAATCAGCTATACATATACATATATCCCCATATCCCCTCCATCTTGCATCTCCCTCCCACCCTCCCTATCCCACTCCTCTAGGTGGTCACAAAACACCAAGCTGATCTCCCTGTGCTATGTGGCTGCTTCCCACTAGCTATCTATTTTATATTGGGTAGTTTATATATGTCCATGCCACTCTCTCACTTCGTCCCAGCTTACCCTTCCCCCTCCCCATGTCCTCAAGTCCATTCTGTATGTATGTTTCTTTATTCCTGTCCTGACCTTAGGTTCTTCAGAACCATTTTTTTTTTTTTAGATTCCATATATATGTGTTAGCATACGGTATTTGTTTTTCTCTTTCTGACTTAACTTCACTCAGTATGACAGACTCTGGGTCCATCCACCTCACTACAAATAACTCAGTTTTGTTTCTTTTTATGGCTGAGTAATAGTCCATTGTATATATGTGCCACATCTTCTTTATCCGTTCATCTGTCGATGGACGCTTAGGTTGCTTCCATGTCCTGGCTATTGTAAATAGAGCTGCAATGAACATTGTGGTACATGCCTCTTTTTGAATTATGGATTTCTCAGGGTATATGCCCAGTAGTGGGATTGCTGGATTGTATGGTAGTTCTATTTGTAGTTTTTTAAGGAACCTCCATACTGTTCTCCATAGTGGCTGTATCAATTTACATTCCCACCAACAGTGCAGGAGGATTCCCTTTTCTCCACACCCTCTCCAGCATTTATTGTTTGCAGATTTTTTGATGATGGCCATTCTGACTTGTGTGAGGTGATACCTCATTGTAGTTTTGATTTGCATTTCTCTAATGATTAGTGATGTTGAGCATCCTTTCATGTGTTTGTTGGCAATCTGTATATCTTCTTTGGAGAAATGTCTATTTAGGTCTTCTGCCCATTTTTGAATTGGGTTGTTTGTTTTTTTGATATTGAGCTGCGTGATCTGCTTGTAAATTTTGGAGATTAATCCTTTGTCAGTTGCTTCATTTGCAAATATTTTCTCCCATTCTGAGGGTTGTCTTTTCGTCTTGTTTATGGTTTCCTTTGCTGTGCAAAAGCTTTTAAGTTTCATTAGGTCTCATTTGTTTCTTTTTGTTTTTATTTCCATTTCTCTAGGAGGTGGGTCAAAAAGGATCTTGCTGTGATTTATGTCATAGAGTGTTCTGCCTATGTTTTTCTCTAAGAGTTTTATCGTGTCTGGCCTTACATTTAGGTCTTTAATCCATTTTGAGTTTATTTTTGTGTATGGTGGCTTGTTATTTTTATAACTAACTTTGTTCTTTTTTACCATCAAAACAGTATGTCAAAACCAATGCAAATCCCTGTGAAAAAGTAGAAACTATAGATAACAAAGAATTAATTCTCCCTCATGACCCCATCCCTCAAAAATAAAGACTATTAATGCCTCTGAAGTATCATTTCAGATATTTTTCTATGGATAAATGTGGGTATAATATATTTTATGCACATATGCATATTTAAAAATACATAATCTTGCTGTTTAAAAATCTTTTTTTCACCAAAAGTAATGAAATGAACTCCTCCCATGTTCATAATACATGTTCTGAACTGTGGGCTCTTGAGTTGGACTGTTCAAATCCTGGTTGTGTGACCTTGAGAAGTTACTTAACCTTACTAAGTCTTAATTATTTCATCTATAAAACGAATTTAATATTAACTACCTACATTATAGCTATGTTGTGATGATTAAATAAAATAATTCAAGTAAAGTATCCAACACATAATAGCATTACACATGTGTTAACAATTATAATTTCTCTGACATTAAATATGACTATTTTAAACTCAACCTGTAGTCTTAAAAATTGAACTGAGGTTGAGGTAATGGGGACAGGGGAGAGATTTATTGTTTTTCTTTCATTGACTTTAGAGATAATCAATGTATTTGATAATCTGATGTTATAACAAAAAAATTGTGAGGCGTTTTTCTGATACTGTTCTCCTCCCTTGGTGAGCTCTGATCCATTTATCTGCAGGGTTAAGAGCTGCACTCTCTGAGTGATTGTTTATAGCTGAAGGTGAACTACAATGTTCATTATTGAATCAGACTTTAGCTCTAGCATTCTGGAGACAACTGAACTTTTGTGGTTGGCAGCTGTGGAAATTTAATTTTGGTAGAATGGGGCCAATAATAACTAACAAAAGAACTATATGCTTGAGTTCATCTTGACAACTAAGCTCTTACTGGGTTTCTGGAGATGCAAAAGTCATGGCAAATTACCTCACACTTAATTCAAAGCAATATTTATTGCAAACTGGTCATACAATTGATTCTAAATCCCATGCTATTTTTTCTTTATTTCAGCAAGGAGATGTTTAAGAATGGCAGGTAGCACATTTCTGGAATTTGATAATTTTGGGTAGTAAAGCCAGTCCAGTACTTTGATTATGATGCCAGAGTGACTAAATAGCCCTTTTAAAATAAAGATTATTTTGTGCTAATACTTGGTTTTCTCGTTAAGCCTACATTTATGATAATTTTACAGTGATTTGAAAGTTGGAATTTGTTAAGGCACAAGAAGTTTTATTTTCTATCATAACTGAATCTGCCAGCTCAGTGTTTTGATTAAAGACAGGTAACTGCTCTTTTAAATATACAATTTTTGACCATGCCTGCTTACACCCCCACCTCTTTTGAAAGTAAAGATACTACTAATTTTAAAAAAAGTTATTTTAAAATGGTGAAATTATCCTGAACAGTATAAAACATAAGCGTTGGAAGAAAAATACAAATCGGAAAGACAAAGCTCAGGGCTACATGACTGCTGAAGTTCATATATCTGGGCAATGGTGGACCCCACCTTGGATCCCAGGGCTGCTAATGTCCAGGTTCCTGCATTTTCTAAGGCATCACATAGCTTCTCCTATAAATGTCCTATGAAATGAAAATAGAGTCATAAAAATTTTATTTGCATATGGCAGGGAAAACTTACTGTTCTTTTAGGCCTGTTCAAAATGAAGATGCTTGCTGTAATCAACATTAATTCAACATACTTTTCTTAAACTTTTTACAAATTAAGAATGAATTCTGAGGATAGTTTAGGTGGGTTGTACCTCTTAAGGGTTCTAGTAGGCTTGAACTAACACTTTATTTTTGTTGTAATTGAGCAACCTGTGGCACTGGTTGTTCCCTTCATGATTTGCCCAGGACAGAAACTGAGATTTCAAGGTTTGAGGAGAGCTTTAGTTGTGAGAGCTGGACACTTGCTGTCTCCTGATCCATGCTGTGTTTCTCTTTGTTCCTTTGCTCTGCTCTACTTCCTTGTTCTAGCCCCACCTCCTACCCACATTCCCCACTCAGATTAATGCCCTTTCTACTGTTCTCCATAGCTTCTGTTATGAATTATGAAGGTCTGGCCTGTGTAAATTTTGAACTAAGATAACATTATGCATAAAATGTAATAAAGTAAAATTATATTTTATTAGAATCCTTCAACTTTTGCTTGTTTATGGACTCCATTGATGATTCCACTGCATTTGTGCCTTGTCTGGAAAATGAGAAGCTCAGGTCATGGTGACTTCCAATGGGTTGAGATGCTTTCTTTTTTTCCCCTCCAACTTTCTTGAGAAATAATTGACGAATATAATTGTATGTATTTAAAGTGTGCAACGTGATGATTTGATATAGGTATATGTTGTAGAATGACTACTAAGATCAAAATAATTAACACATTGAAATACTGTCCCATAGTAAAAGATCAAATGACTTTTTTCAAGAGTAGCTATGTAAGAATTATTCTGATGCCTATGGAGTTGTTAAGAAGCTTAGCAATTTAACATTTTATTGTAATGTTATGAATTACTTATATTAATTACATATGAAAGAATCTTCCTTTACCACTTTTTATTTTTATGTCCACTATATATTTATTATAATACATAAATATATAATGTTTATACATTAATATAATACTAAATATGTTTATATATAGTATATTATAAATATTTATATATTATTTGGGGGAATCATGGCATAGCATCACCTTTTATGTTTCTATCAAATTTTCTGCTGCAAAACACCATAATAACCAAAAACCAGAATGTAGACCTTGAAAAAATGCTATGTTATAGATTCTGAATAAACTACAAATAAATGTACTGGTTGTAGGACCTAGAATTTGACTTTAAATATATTTAAAAATCAAGTTTAAAGGTAAGCTTTTTTACGTAATGTTGTTATCTGTAACACAGATGACAAATTAAATGTATAATTTAATTTACTGATGTCCCTGTATTATTTTATCTATTTCTGAAATGCCTTCCAACATGCAATACAATTTTGCTTGCCCAGAGAGCATGTTTTCCCCTGAAATTTGTTCTTGAATATTGCATTAATTTTACCAAAAACTACATGTGAATGGCACTGTAGTGTCAGAGTAGTCATATTCAATTTTGGCCTTTTATAAGTTCACATCAGCAAACATGTTACCTGACTTATTTGCGACTCAGTGTCCTCAGTGGTATAAATGGGGTATATGAGGATCAATGTATCCAGCACACATGGGGGATAGAGAAAATCTCAATGCATGCTCACTGTCCTTCCTTCCTTCTTGTCTATAAGCAAAATAAATGGAAGAGTAGAGCCTGTGATGGGTTGAATTGTCTCCAGAAAAAAGATGTGTTGAAGTCTTAACCCCTGGTACTTCAGAATATGACCTTATTTGGAAGTAGGGTTGTTGCAGGTATAATTAGTTACAATGAGGTCATACTGGAGTAGTGTGGACCCTTAATCCAACATGGCTGATGTCCTTATAAGAAGAGGGAAATGTGGGCACATGGACACGTAGGAAGGACAGAGGCAGAGATTGGAGTTAAGCTGCTGTAGACAGGGAGTGCCTGAGGCAAAAGCAGAAGCTAGCAGAGACAAGGGTCATACCCTAGAGGCTTAGAAGGAAGCATGGACCTGCTGACACCTTAATTTCAGACTTCTGGCCTCCAGATCTGTGAGAGACATATTTTTGTTGTTTTAAGCCTCCCAGTTTGTGGTACTTTGTCCTGGCAGCCCTAGGAAACTCATGAAGGTCCAGTCCAGTGGACCCACTTCTTCTGTCTTGTCCTTTGTCATCATGTACTTGTGGAATCTGGGACTGTGTGGGTCCACACAGCTTAAAATGGGTGTGAGCCATAACAATAGATTATACTGAAAATCTTAAAATTTTGGGTCATGAATCTAAATATTTGAAGCTCTTATGGGTGCTATTGATACCTTCCAAAGGAAAGGAAGTGCACACACAGACATACAGCATTTTTAATTGAATTTTATGGCATTTACTGTCTAGGGGGTTTATGATACAAGGTTAAGAATTCCTGCTCTAGAGTTTCACTCTCAGAGTGCTACTTGTGAAAGCAAAGAATAAACATAACTAAACAGACGTTGAGTGAGTGATTTAATCAAATTCACTTTCAGCAAAATAAAAGTTTTTAGAAGTTGGTAGTTGGAGAGGTCACCTTGGGACTTCTATATATGAAAACAGTTTTGACAATTACCTATTTATATATTTGCCTCATAGCATTGTGGGAAGTGAGTAGGAACTAATTATAATTACAGCCAGGATTTATTATGCTCTGGGTACTGTGGTAGGTACTTTAAGTTCATCATCTCTAAGTGCAGGCCTACCTTGGGGGTGGCATGGCAGGTGGGTCATTTAGCCCTGTTCTCCCTCTCATTCATAGGACCTCAAATTCAGAGTTTTGATGTTATCTCCAGATTAGGTTATACTTACAGGCACAGTGACTAAGAGAATCTAAGAATGTACTCATCACGCAATTTTAAATGTTTGGCCCATTAATAGGCCGTACTGCCTGTAGTGCAGTTTGAAGGGATTTTTAAAAAATGCATCCTATGGGCGTCCCTGGTGGCGCAGTGGTTGAGAGTCCGCCTGCTGATGCAGGGGACATGGGTTCATGCCCTGGTCCGGCAAGATCCTGCGTGCCGCGGAGCGGCTGGGCCCGTGAGCCACGGCCGCTGAGCCTGCTCTTCTGGAGCCTGTGCTCTGCAGCAGGAGAGGCCACAGCAGTGAGAGGCCCGCGTACCACAAAAAAAAAAAAAGCATCCTAAATTTTTTATACAAATATCACTATTATATAAATGTATTATGCACGTATGTATATATCCAAATATATACCTATGACAATATATACAAATATATATACATACATACATATTTTCAAGTATAAGCTTGATAAATATCTCATCATTTTTGAAATCTCTTTTTCACGTTTTCCTCTTTTTAGTGTACTTAGAACCTCAGAAACTAGCAGTGGTCTGGGCCTTTCTTGACCTTAGAGAGGCTCTCCAAACCACAGGTCTTTAAGGTGCCCTACTCCATTGACAAAGGAGGGGGGATTTCTCACCAGGTCAGCTCAGAGTCTGCTTCAGTGGGCCTGGATGGGGCCTGGGCAGACTGATATTTATAGCCTCTCAGGTGATCATGATGCATGTGGAAGTTTGAGAACCACTGGCTCAAGGAGAACAAAGAGAAGGCTTGAAGGCTCCACAGGGAAGGGTTTTTGATGTCCCCCATTGTCTAACCTCAGAGTCATTACCTCTGAGAGAGGCTGATGCATACAGTGGTGTCTTCCCTACAAAGGCTTCACATCTGGAGACTATCAGAGAAGAGAAAGTCGATTGGCTACAACGAGCACCTAAAGTACTTGACTGGTTTTGCGAGGCAGAGAGCTAGTGATGTTCAGATGACCAATTCTAAAATGGAAAATAGAATGTCGTTCCCAATTCTGCATCTCCTGCCTGAGCAAATTACTATGTGGCTCATGCTCATTTAGCAGTGAAAAGGGACTGTTCTTTCATTTTTCTAAGAGAAAGAAATGTATATCAAATGATCAAAAGAACCGAAGGCACTAGATTAGACAACACCTGAATTAAAGCAACAACAGTGTCCCTCACAATAGGGTAACTGAAACTAGAAAGAGAACTGAAGGTCCATGTTTAGGCAACCCAGGTCATCTCAACAAGGCAGGTAACAAGAGATTCTGGACTCCAGGCCGTTGTCATTTTTCCAATATAGCTGCCCTTCAAAAGTAACTGTAGCATCTTGATTGTTCTGGAGATCAAGCAGACTCAGGAAAATGCTTAGAGCAATGTCCCTGTCCCTAATTTAAAGGCAACAGTCAGTATCACAAGAAAGTTGGGCACAACAAAAGCTAATGTTTATTAAGTCTGACAGCTTCAGGTACACAAGAAATAGTCTAATAGTCAGAAATTAAAATTTTCTTTCCTTTAAAATAAGTTTTAAGTTTTTAGGAATGTTCTAGGTCTGTTGGTTTATGTTAGGCATACTCAGCCTTTTCTGTGACTTCACAGAGCAGTCCCATAATAAAGAGCGAGTTTTTTTGCAAACGTTTACTTGGAAACTGTACTAATTTGCTAACTGTGAACTGTTCTTTGTTTTTCTTTCTAGAGGTAACCCCCTTGCTTTCAACCTTTACTCTTGCATCATTATTCAACTCTTTGCTCTTTGCTTTCCTATTGAGATGCCTTACTAAAAATTCTGATGTATGTGAGTTTAAAAATATTACTTACATAATGATAAGGATAATCTTTCCTTTGAAATACTTTTCCATTTTCTACCCCAGTGAAGGTCTTGTAGCTGTAATTTTAGTCTTTGTCTTACATTTATCTATTTCCCTTTTCTCACTTTCCATCTTTATTTAAAGAGTACTGGTCCCATTTTTTCCTTTTAACACAGATAACATTAAAAAAATACATGTTCACTGTAGAAAGATTAAATTTATAGAAAATTTATGTAAGCTAAAAGAAGGAGGATAAAATGTATAATTTATATCACCTGGTGAGTGCTATTACATTTTTGGTATATTAATAAGCAAGTGTGTATACCACATATAAAATGCAAAATGGATTATACTAAACTCTTCTACCTGTTTTCATACAACTTTTTATGTTAAGAAATACACCTTCAATATCAGCTTTAATGCCTGAAGCACATTTCAGTGTATGGATAGCCTGTGATTTATTCAATCAATCCCTTACATTTGGATATCTAGTTTGTTTCCAGATTTTTTTTTTAAACAATGCTGAAACATCCCTACAGCTAACTTTTGCCATAAAGCAATCTCAGTTTTTGGATCCTTCATAAACTTCTACCACTTTTTTTTTTTTTTTTTTTTTTGCAGTACGCGGGCCTCTCACTGTTGTGGTCTCTCCCGTTGCGGAGCACAAGCTCCGGACACGCAGGCTCAGCGGCCATGGCGCACGGGCTTAGCTGCTCCGCGGCATGTGGGATCCTCCCAGACCGGGGCACAAACCCACGTCCCCTGCATCGGCAGGTGGACTCTCAACCACTGAGCCACCAGGGAAGCCCAACTTCTACCACTTTTATAGTATTATTCATTTTAAATTTGTTGATGTTTTCAAGTGGTTTGTAAATTTTGAGATTCAACTTATATTTTTTTCTATATGCAAGTGTTCTAGCTTTCCTTGCAAAGAGAACACTCAAGGCATACTTCCTCTTGATTAAACCCTGTGGGCTTGCTCCTGGGTATCCTGGACCTGAGTAGTAATACTTTATATAGTAGATATTCAAACACATGTGTTCTTTATTGCTTGCACTCACCAGTTCTAACTAATCACCCTCAGTGATGGTGTGGGAGGTTTTAGCACAACTCACGACACCTGTTTGTGCTGCAGGAGGAAAATGAGAGAGAAGGAGGGGCTGGTCAGTAGAGGGCTCCCCTGCTTCCAGCTTGAGAGACCCTAGCCCCTCATGGGTAGTAGCTCTTCAGTAACAGACAGTCAAGGCTCCTGTGACTCTCCCCAAGTGTCTGCCCCTTTCTGTTGTGATAAAGAAGCTTCTCTTATGAGAGCACGGGGGCTTTGGCTAATAGTTTATTAATTAGGAAAGACGTTCTTTTTTTTTTTTTTTTAACTTAATGCACGTATATTCAATGTATACAATACCAAGCCTTCAAAACTTTAAATCCTCCTCGCCTGTGTTGGGGGGAAAATCTTCCTTCTACCTTCTTAGGCTCTGTGTCTGAGCCTGAAAATTAAACTCACAGAAGACAGACTAACAGGAAAAATCATATACAAATACAAGAGTCATCCTAAGAAGTATGAAGACCTGAAGAAGCAGGTAGGACCAAGAACTTTTATATTTGTTTTCTGAAGCAATGAATTGATAAATTTGTGGAAAAATGACAAGACAAAATGATGGGGCAGTAAACTGTGGGATGGTGGCTTGGAAATACATAGGGGAAACCAAAGGAAGATAAGCATTATTTTAGTAGGTTGTTTGGATGGAACCGTTTTGGTATCAACTCTCAGTTTCAGATTAGAAGAATGTTCTCCTCCTTCTGGTACAGAGAGGACACCTTTCTCCCTGGAAATTTACTGACATGCTTTTAAGGAAAAAGGGGGAGGTTGGAGAGCCCTTCCTGCACCTGCTGTTTCTTAAGTGCCTTCAGCTCAAAACAATCAGTCGACAAAAATGGCACATTTTGGAGTTGCATGTTCTGAACCCCATTCACCTGTTTGCACTATTAATTATTGCCTTGCCTTCAAAAACATCATATGCTCTTAGAAGCCACTGAAAAAATACCCTAAAAATTCAATTTATGCCAATTGTCAATTTAACTTTTTCCAAAATAATTTGCTTACAATTTAGAGCCCTAATAAAAACACTTAAAACTAATCCCTTAGAGAATCCTTTTGCTAGGGAAAATATGGTCCTTTTAGTGTGATTTCCTATATAATCTGAGATTTCAAGGCAGTGTGCTTAAATTTTTCGAGTGGGTAACACAAACTGTTTTTTAATTTTTAATTTAATTTAATTTTGGTTGTGTTGGGTCTTCCTTGCTGCACGCGGGCTTTCTCTAGTTACAGCAAGCGGGGGCTACTCTTCGTTGTGGTACGTGGCCTTCTCACTGTGGCAGCTTCTCCTGTTGCAGAGCATGGGCTCTAGAGCGCAGGCTCAGTAGTTGTGGCACACGGGCTTAGTTGCTCTGTGGCATGTGGGATCTTCCCGGACCAGGAATCGAACCCGTGTTTCCTGCATTGGCAGGCGGATTCTTAACCACTGCACCACCAGGGAAGCCCCGACATACTTATTCTTAAAGACCTTAAGGTTTAGGGGAAGGTTATTGCTGGAGCACAAATAATTACAATACCAAGCAAATACAAAGGCTTAAGAGAGGTCAGAGAGTGAAAGATTCCATTCATTTAGGAAATCAGAAAAACTTTCCTGGAGGAGGCATTTGTAATGTACTCGGAAACAAAAATAAAACTTTACTAGACTGGAGTGAATTGGGAGAATGTAGGTATGGGCTTATGTGTGACCAAAGGCACAGAGGTAGGGGAGTACCACGTGTGTTTAGGAATCACTCAGTTTTTCCAGAGGGCAATGGCTTGATGACTTGAGGGTAAAGCTGAGGCTTTTGTATTTGGTTTTTGAGGCAATGGGAAGGAGGAATGATGTGGTTGGGCTATGTCTGAAGAAGGCAGTGGTGCCTACAATGGACTAGAGTGAGGAGGCAAGTCACAGTGGCCCAAGAGTTAAGTTTCTTTTTTTTTTTTAATTTAAAAAAATTTTTGGCTGCTTTGGGTCTTTATTGCTGTGCATGGGCTTTCTCTAGTGGTGATGAGCAGGGGCTACTCTTTGTTGCAGTGCATGGGCTTCTCATTGCGGTGGTTTCTCTGGTTGTGGAGCACAAGCTCTAGGTGCGCTGGATTCAGTAGTTGTGGCTCATGGGCTCTAGAGCACAGGCTCAGTAGTTGTGGCATACGGGCTTAGTTGCTCCGCGGCATGTGGGATCTTCCTGGACCAGGGCTCGAACCCGTGTCCCCTGCGTTGGCAGGCAGATTCTTAACCACTGAGACACGAGGGAAGCCACAGGAGTTAGTCTTAAGGGGAACCTGAATGCAAACTTTGGCGGTAGAACTCATCCCTGGAGAGAACCTATGGTATTGATTAAATGGTTATGGAGGAGGGACAGCTATCAAATGTGGGGACAGGAGAATGACAGTATCATTAATAGAGATAGAGAGGTCAGAAGGAAAGGCTGGAATGGGAAGAAAGGTGATCATCTTGAAGAAAGGCAAAAAAGGGAGATGGGAGGTAGAGGGGGAGAGCGAGAGTTGAGAAAGTGAGAGTTGGAAGAAAACAAGGGAAGGTGGGCAGGTCATCAACATCCATTGAAGGGAAGTTGAAGGGGATGAAGCTTGAAGTGGCCCCTGAATTTGTCCATTAGGAGAAGGCTATTGGCAAGCCTTGGGAGATTTGTTCCAGTAGAGCTGTAGGTGTAGAAGGAGAATGAAAAGAGTTGAGAAAAGAATGGGTAGAGACAGTAGGGAATAGCTCTTCAGAGAAGCGTGCTTGATAATGTGTTTGTGTTTTAATAAAGTTTTACTGATAAAGGATAAAAAGAGTGAAGAAAATTGAGGAGAGAGCAGGCCTCATTTATTCATTCAGTAATCTTTTCTCAGCCCACTGTGTGCTCTGCATGGCGCCAGGCAATGGGATAAAATAATCAGCAAAACAGACATAGTCTCTGCCTCATGAAGCCTGGAATAGGGAAGATAGGTTATTTATCAAATAATCCCAGATATTTAAATACAAACTCTGGACAAGTGCTATGAAGAAGTACACGAGGCTATGAGAGACTGAGAGAGAACTCATCTAGTCTGGGTTGTGGTGCCAAAGGCATTGGTGAAGAAATGAGCTGACAGCTGAAAAGAAAATAAGTGGGGCTGTGGAGAGAAGGCTGGAGGGAACAGCAGAACAGTGTGAGGAGCCCTGAATGGGGGCGTGGCAGGAAGTGGGGGTGTGGCTGGACACGCAGGGCCTATTGCAGGAGCCAAAAGAAGTAGAGATTGAAGGGGAGGCGTTCCTTGTTTGTGTCCTAGGGTAGATTAAAAAGGCAGATTGTGGGTGTGAATGGCAGGGAGCAGCCAGCGCATGCAGAAGGAAAGTTGAAAATTTCAGGAATGGTCTTGCTTTATGCCAGGTTAATAATATAATCCAGTGATTATTAACTGTAAAGGCTGTTTTCTTTTACTGAAGAGTTTGAAATATATGTTTCCTGGGGACTAATATTCAGACCTGCAGTTTTCAGTAGGTGTGCCTTGTTTTAGGGAGCAAATGTATTTCTGAAGAATTGTGGCTAATTCACATTTTTGTAAATTGACTAATTTTAAACACAGCAGGGAGTATGCTTTTTAAAAGAAACCTATGGTGCATCCTTTCATAAAGTACAGAATCTTTTTGGAAAACAAGTGTGTTTTGTAAATCTCTCCTTTAGTGGATGGGGTGAGGGCGCAGGTATGCTGAGAAACACGTATGTTCACATATACTTAGGATTTGACAATAAGCCAATAAGGTCTTTTGAAAACAAGAGCAGCATTTCTTCAAATTCTTTGGTCTGTATATATTTTAGTAGGAAGGTCCACCCTCTCTGTCATTGCTCTTATTTCTTGAAAGCTCGTTGATATAAACAATCTCTGGTTTCATTAAAAAAATTTTTTTATTGAAGTATATTTGAATTACAGTGTTGTGCTAATTACTGCTGTACAGCAAAGTGACTCAGTTATATATATATATATATACATTCTTTTTCTGGTTTCATTTTAATTGGACATCACAACTTCTTGAGAATTCTAGGGAGGTATTTTCAGAAGAATGGCGCAGGTGTCTGTATTTTTTAAGATATGCACTTTTCTTTTTTCATTTTCTTCCTGAGTCATTGCTCAGAAAAAAAAAAAGATCTCCTTGATTACTTATTCTCAGAGAGTTGATGTAATGGTGCTACCACAATTCGGTTCTGATGTTGTGGGATTGTGTTGTTGAGGATTTCAGGGTGACATTTTGTAGAGGTTACCCTGGAGATTGATTGTGCTGTTTTCTTCTTCTTTTAGTGTAGGTTTCTAGGTCTACTTGATATGGAATTTATCTAAAGAAGAGGAACTTTTTCCAGTTGCTTATCTTCCTCTGAGAATCACAGATTTCTAAGATCTTACGTCTAGTCTAGGGTTTGGTATGACAGATATTTATGTCTGATGCAGAATAAAACACAAAATATACTTAACCTTTATTCAGCCTGCATTATAAATGTATAATACATGCTTTCAGCCACAGTGAATTATATTAATAACCTGTTATTGTAAAAATGTCGAATATTCTCTGTCTCTTGCAATGATTATTTATCTGCTAAAACTATAGGGTTTATTTTAACACATTGGACAAGAAGAAATACCTTTTACTGAACTGTTACTTTTCAAGCAGTTTTTTTTTTTTTTTTTGGATATCTGTCCAAAAAAAAAATAACTATAGAGATGACACAGGAAAAGTGTCTAAATAGTACATATGATCTAGAATTGCCCCTCTCCCCATTTGGTTATAGAGAGAATATATAGACTATATTTACAGTTGCACTAATACATTGATTTCACTGTCTGTAAGCAGGTTTGCCCTTAAAAGAGAACAAATGAAATGCTCTATACATGTATGGAAAGAAAAATACCCCCTTAATTTCCTCTCCATGCATGTCCATCTTAGAATACATTCTACCTGAGAACAATATAGTAAAACACTAGATTAGAGATTCTGAGACATCTTAATTGATTCTTGACCTGGGCATGAATGCTGTGAAGAATTAATGTGAGAAGTTGCATTTATATTTGAGTTTACCATGCTGCAAACTTCTATGAGCCTCTGCTCATCATCCAGTGTTCTAGATAGAAGTAAGTATTCAGAATAATCTTTGATTTTTTTCTTATATATAGTTGAACATTGTACAGTTATTTATATTTAATATTTAAAAAATCACACCATTTATTCCTGCCATTAGGAAGCCAGGATTTGGATTACTACATCTCTCTGAGTCTGCTTTCTAATTTAGGCCAATTCCTTCACAATCTTTCCTGTTTATTGTTGCCAGATTCCTGTTTCTAAACAACAATTTTTGATTCTTTTCTGGAGAACTCACATTTGGTGTCCATTGCCTATAACTGTAGAGTATTCATTTCAATCCAGCTTTCATAGTTCCTGTGACCTCATTTTGTTTTGGTATTCCAAATGATCTCCATTTATTCAAGAAAGAATCCTCTTGATCAGTTTGGAAGTCTTGCTGATACGCTGGTGTCCTTCTGCCCATATACCCTTCATGCATTTCTAAGTTCTTATCTTTGCTCATTCTGTGCTTTTACTTTTCCCATAATGCTGGATGGCTCCTGTGTCCATCCACCTTCTCCTCCCAGTCAACACATACCTCCCTCTGGGTGTGCTTGAATGACTCTCCCCATGATGAAATCAGGGTGTTGGTTTCTTAGCTATCTTATCTCAAATGTTGTTGGATTGTATCAGAGTGTATTTATATCTAAAAACCAGGGCAATTATCTTTAAATCCAAATAGAAACATGAATGAAAGGGAAACCAAGGAGAAGAGCTTAAGTAAAATGAAGAAAGACAAGTGGGAGTTTTTTGAGATGGTTGCTCTGGGAAGAGGGGGATGGAAGCCAGGTATACACTTCTTCCCGATCGATCGTCAGGGCTGATCAAGGTCTATGGTTCCTTGTGACAAAGCATTCCCAGGGAAAGTTCACCTGAGGGTGGCAACAGAGAGGTGTAAGACATCTGTGGGTTTTTTTTTTTTTAACATCTTTATTGGAGTATAATTGCTTTACAATGGTGTGTTAGTTTCTGCTTTATAACAAAGTGAATCAGCTATACATATACATATCTCCCAGTATCTCCTCCCTCTTGCATCTGTGAGTGTTTATATTGGTCTTTAGTCATTCACCTTCCCATAGTACCTCCCTCCTCCCAACATCAGGGGCCCAGTCCTACCTGCTGTAATTACAGAGGGCTGAAATGTACAGATGTATTTAGAACTGCTGGCCGGATTATGTAAAAAGGGAAGTAGAGGGAGGTGGTGTGTTGAGGGGTCATTGAATCTAAGCTTTGATTCCAGCTTTTTCCATCCAGAAGCTTCATCCAACAAGATATCCAGAAGCAGATAGTTTTCCATCTACCAACTCACACTATCTAAACTCACAAGAGACTGGTGTATAAATCACAATGTCAGCTTCTTCATTGACAGTGATGGATATTCCTTTCTCGGGACCAGAATGCGTCTATCACTAGGTCCTCCAGAAGCCAGGAAATCTGAAGGAGGGACTAGGGTTGCCTTGTGAGCATGCGATCAGAACAAAGAGCAGTAGGCCATTTGAGGAGTACTTCCCTTTGTCCAGAGAAAAGTCTGTGAACTCTACCTACCCCACAAAAGAAATTAATAATGTTAATGTGAAGAGATGAATTGAAACATGTGCCTGCTCCTCCACAAGAATCAGAGAAAAGCAATTTGGCTTGTAGAATGCTGGATGATGAAACTTAGGGAAGGGGTCCAGGGGAGGTCATAATAAAGGCGTAAAGTATTACTTTGCAAAGAATGCAGTACAACTTATGTTATAGGAGTAATAGGAATTTCCAATGGAAACAGGTGGGCTTATGTTTTTAAAAGAATTTTTTTTGGTGTTGAAATGTTTTTGATTTTAGATCCTCTGGGAGAAGCAGCTGCAGCTTCTCCCCTCAGAGGAGACTGAGCTAGATATTCCCTACTTTCTGTAGAGTTTAGCTAACTCAATAAGGCAGCAAAAGTCACTGACATTGAAAGCCTGAAGTGGCAGAATTGCAAGACAGAAGAAGGCAGAGAAGGACACTGACCCAGAGAGAGCAGTTGTGGATGCTGAGAGGAGGAGTGGAGTGGACACTCCTGGTGATAGCATTGGGAGGGGGCGGGTGAAAAGTTGTGGGATGTAAAGAAGTAAGAGGAGGGGGCTTCCCTGGTGGCACAGTGGTTGAGAGTCTGCCTGCCGATGCAGGGGACATGGGTTCGTGCCCCGGTCCGGGAAGATCCCACATGCCACAGAGCGGCTGGGCCCGTGAGCCATGGCCGCTGAGCCTGTGCGTCCGGAGCCTGTGCTCCACAACGGGAGAGGCCACAACAGTGAGGGGCCCGCGTACTGCAAAAAAAAAAAAAAAAAGAAGTAAGAGGAGGGGTAGTGAATGAGGATGGCACAAGTGCCTTTGAATGATTCAGAGAGCATCTGTGTTGGATGGAAAAGCTGAGCCCCGGAGGTCTGCCCTGGTTGGTATTCAGAGGGGAGAGTTGCTGATACAGGCAAATGCCCCATTTCCCCTACAACCCTAGCCATCCCCCAGGGAACTTTGTATGACTTTGGAATAGTCACTGAAAGTCTTTCCTTTAAGAACCCTTTAAGCTTTCATTCAAGTCTGGACTGTGTTTGCTGTAGGGAAAATTTGGTAAGACTGTAACTAAACAGTTAGAAGATCTTTCTCAGATGGAAGCTCCTATTCAAACTGGCTTAAATAAAAAGGTAATGTATTGATTTATATAATAAAAATATCCATTGGCATCAAGTGAGACTTGAGGAAGGGCAAGTCTGTCACCAGGATCCAGTATCCTGCCCTCTTTTGGCTCTTCTTCCCCCTATGTTGTCCGAACAAGTGGCCCCTCAGGGGTCCAAGTTCACATTCACCCTATTTCAAATTCAGTGGAGAAAAATGTACTACTTCCTGATAGCCACACAGCAGATTCTGGGGTTCTGTCTATGGGATCATGCCTGGTCACTGTGCTTACCCCTAAATAATTACGTAGGTGATTAGGCTTTTGGATTGGACTTGCTTCACTGGTAACAAGTGGGCTGAGTATGGGGAAGGATGGCTTCCCAAGGGAAGGTCAGAATGAGGAGTGGATGCAGGGCAAGAGGAAACGTCAGTACTCACTACACTCCTCTCTAGAGACATGGGTGGTTAGCAGCCTCGCTCTCAGTGTGGATTACCTGGCACAAGACTCTTCTAGCTGTGGATTAGACAGAACTGGAGAGTCAGTAAAGTCTACTTCCCAAACTTCTTCCTCCCCACAAGATTTCTGGGGACAAATCCTGTGGGGCAGGAAAAAAGTCTACTACAAAGGTTACATAATGACCTTAGTTATTAGTTGAGCAACTACTTTGTGCCAGGTACTATATTAGCATTTTATATTATCTAACTTAATTCTTCAAATAACATTATGTTTTAGGGACTGTTATAGTACTCATTTTAGAGATAAGAAAAGTGAAGATAGGGCTTCCCTGGTGGCGCAGTGGTTGAGAATCTGCCTGCTAATGCAGGGGACACGGGTTCGAACCCTGGTCTGGGAGGATCCCACATGCTGCGGGGCAACTAGGCCCGTGAGCCACAACTACTGAGCCTGCGCGTCTGGAGCCTGTGCTCCGCAACAAGAGAGGCCGCGATAGTGAGAGGCCCGCGCACCGCGATGAAGAGTGGCCCCCGCTTGCCACAACTAGAGAAAGCCCTCACACAGAAATTAAGACCCAACACAGACATAAATAAATAAATAAATAAATAAAAAAGCCAAGCATTTGTAGCCCTTTAAAAAAAAAAAAAAAAAACACTCATTCTGAAAGCCCTGTTTAAAAAAAAAAAAAAGAAAGAAAGAAAAGTGAAGATAAAAGAGGCTAAAATGATCTACGATAATATAGCTGGTAAATGGCTTTATTTTTCTAGAGTGCACTATAAATGTATTTATTTGCTTGTGTACTATCTGTGTCCTTCACTAGATGTAAGATCCATGAAAGCAAGGACGTTGTCTATCTTCTTCACCACTGAGTTCCCAGTGCCCAGAAAATAATAGGTGCTTAATAAACACTTCTTAAATACTTGGAAAAATAATGACTTCTATGATATCTGAAAGCCTTATCAGAAAATAAGTGAAAACCAAATACATTAGTCATTTGTAGCTTTTATTGCCCATTTCACCAGTTTCAAAACATTCTTGAGCTTTACATTTTCTTTGACACTTACCCCAACTCTACCCAGTGCCCTGCAGTGCAGGCTGTCTGCTCAAGCCAAGCAAACTTGCACACTTGTTATTGGACATGTACATATGTGTCTCTGCCTGTCGGTGACTCACCTGGAAACTTCTGCCCACTGCTCTTATCCTTAATGATCTGACTATACCCTGATAAAAAAGTGATCATTGATAAATCTCTTAATATTGAAATAAGATCCTATTCCTTTAAAAACGTCCTTGAGACTGTCAAAGCTGGGCCATCCTTTGAAAAGCTCAGATAAGTTTTCTCTGTGTTGGTAACAGCAAAACTTTGAAGTATTCTTAACCAGTCTTTGTAGAGTTTTGATGGGGCAGATAACTGCGATCAGATATTTAAAGAGCTGAAATGAAGGCAAGAGAATAAGTATTTGTGTGATTCCAAAGTGCAGAACTGAAAACTATTGGGAAGCAATATACAAAACAACTTTGAAATAATTAGAACTTTGTAAATGGAACAGTCTGTGAGTATACTGAATTCATCATCACTGGAGGCATTTGAGCATGATACAGAGAGGATTCAGTCATCCGGTGAAGGACTGAACTAATGATCACATGCTCATAATCTGTGGGTCTACAGTTCCTCACTGTGACTGGCCATTCCTAGATTGTGGAGACTTTGGAAAGGGTTGGAAAGTGCTATCGTATGCAAAAATGTGATATTTATTTTATGTAATATTAAAGTTGAGAAGCTATTGTTAAGAGTAAGTATGGGCATGAGAGAGCATATAAAAGCCAGAGTGAGAAAGGGAGCATGGGAGAGGGAGTGGAGAGAGAGAGAGAGAGAGAGGGAGGGAGAGAGAGGTGCAGTCTGTATGCAAGAAACAGAAGAACACACACTTCAGCATTCAGCTTTTGGTCCTTATTTACAAAGGATGTATATATTTTGTATCCACTTTGGCACCATTATTGTGGCTATTGTGGGAAGATACTATTTTCCCTAAATATGGGAAGTAAAGCCTAATTTCTAGGGTTTTTCTTTTGCAATAAGTAACACCTGGGAGAGTGACATGATTTGTGACAGGAACAGTACGGAGCCCATGTCAGCCATGTAGGCCAGATTCTAGCTTGTGTTGTATCTTGTATACTGAGCTCCGGAGCACTTTGTAATCATTACCTGATCTTCATGGCATCCCTGACAGGTAAACAGTGCCATTCCCAATTTGAAGATGAAACAATGGAAGTGATTTAAGGCCCTAGGAGTGAGTTTCAGGGCTACCAACAAAAGCTTAACTGCTTTGGCTGTCAGTTTTATGCTTAAGTTCCTTGATTACACTTTTCAACCAGTGATTCTTGAACTGGCATTGGTCCACAGATGTGCTTTCTGCCAGCCTGGGTGGGTCTGACATTGCATTGGAACTATTGATACCATCCTGGCAGCTGGAGAACTCCCCAGCATCTTTGAAGGTCACAAGGATTGCCATCTCTTGCTTTGTTCAAATGTCAGTTGCTCGTTAAGAATGTTTAATCCTGTGGTTTCTGGTCCCTGATTCTTTTCCTTAGACTTCTTCTCTAAGCCTGAGTATGTTTGTGGGTATATGTGTGCTTATGTGTGTGTGTGTGTATATGTATGTCAGTGTGTTTGAGTGGGTGTGTGTATACATGCTTGTATATGTGTATGTATGTGTGTCTGCATATGTACCTGTATATATATATGTGTGTTTGACTATGCATGTGTGTATATGTGTGTATGTGTGTACGTCGTATGTGCCTGTATATGTGTGTGTGTATTATACTATCCTTGCTTTACCTCTACTTCTGCTTCATTGCTTTACTATTTGCAAAGACAGAGTGAACTTTTTTCATTATATCATTCTGCTAGCAACTTTCTGAATACTAATAAGAGAAACTTATTTTTTCCTGGGAAAAATATTGCTGTGTATCCTGACATTTTTGGCAAGTCGTTTTCTACTCATAATGGGAAGTTTTGATAAAGTGAATTATCTTTTGTGCAGAGTTGTTTTCCTTTGTATTTCTCTGTGCCTACCATTCTCAGTTTTCTATTAAATTATTATTTTCTCTGTATTACTTTACAAGTTGTAATTGCTTTGTTATCAGAAAGTGAGAGGTAGGTTCATTTTATCCTCTTATCACCTAGTGTCTTGGTGAATGAATTGTAGCACTCCTCATTACCATAGCTTTGTTCTGCTCAGTTTTTAATGATAATTGCCCTTGTCATTTCTTGTACTATAAGCTATAGAAATCTTCTAGTTAAAGAAGAGACAGATTAACAAGTCAGAATACATTTTTGAAATGAATTGATAAGGAAATTTTGTTTCATTTAAAAGCATTAATTAAGTGACCAGGAGCTCATGAAGTGAAATAAACAAAAGATGGACAAATTACACTCTCAGAGAAAGTCCAGGAAAGAAGCACATGGGCATGTGGTTAATTGAGGCAGAACACTATCTTTGTGGATCTGGCTGTTCATTCTACCACCCCCCAATTTATAATCCTTTCAAATTTTCTTTCAACTTTATTTTCTACTTGGGTGCTCCCTAGATGTCTCTCCTTTAAATGCCAGACTTCTTACTGATTTTTTACTTTTTGATGAGAAAACATGTATTTGTATATTTACATTTAGAGGTTACTCTGAGCCTTAACAGGGGCTGAACTTGTGCAACCCAAAAGGTCCACACTTGCCTCTTCTTTCAAATAGGGGTGTTGCCTGCCAAACCAATCATCAGCTAAGGTGAAATCTACAGGAGTACTTGGTGAAGTGTGAAACAGTTATGTAGCTGTGTGGTGGAGTTGCTCTGTAGAATGGATAAAGAGATCAAGGAGTAGTAGAGCAAGGATTTTCTTGCTCAGGATTATCATAGGGTGAATTTCAAACAAAATCTTGTACTTTGGAAGCAGAGTCCTACTTTATTCCTCTTTGATTTAAATCTTCTGTCTACCCAAGCTTTGCCACCCTTGCCAGATTCTGAGCTAATCCAATTCCAAGACCTTATTTTAGAGAAGAGGTAGGGACCCTCATCCTATGTTCCTTTTGCCATTTTGACCAAGGTCAGAACAATTTATACCTGCCAAGTTCAACCAAAATAAAGTAGTTAAAAAATTATTTTCCAAAAAGCCAAGAGAAAGCATCCTATCATTTACAAGAGCATACAGCTGAGTACATTTGTAATTTTTTGATCCATACTTCACTCTGTCTAGTTGCAGATGAGATTTGGCATTCCTGCTTCTAGCCTGAAGTAGATCTGTATTTTAACTACTTCCATATTCTAAATCCTATCCAAGGTGTCTTGCCACGACCAGTGTAGGTTGTTTTTTCACAATGGAAAGTTTTGATAAAGCGAATTCTCTTTTGTACATTTGTTTTCTTTGTATTTCTCTGTGCTCACCACTTTCTCAGTTTTGTATTATTATTTTCTGTGTATTACTTTACAAGTTGCAATTGCTTTGTTTGTAATTGCTTTCTACAATTGCTTTCTTCCTTGTTTTCTCCCAAGGTGTGGGTAAATAGATCTGCTTCTGGGTCAGAAAGATATTTTCATGTTGGTTTGTAAGGATTCTTCTCCTGAACGTTAGTTGGTCCTCCCTACCTGTAAAGAACTCTTGCATTCAAAACTGCATTTATACTGTTCTGAGTGTTAGTGCTATTATGGTGAATGACATTCACTCTTCCGTCTCTAACGCATAGCATGGAGCCTAATGCATATTAGGGTCTCAGTAAATATTTGTTGGATAAATTAATTGAAAACATACTTTCTATTTTCTAGGTATTTGGAGTCAGATGGAAGAGCTTACAGTTCAGAGCTGTGGGCCCCTGGAATTCCTGTCCTCACACTTGACCTTTTCCCTTAAACTTGCCTCAAGCTTACTCACTAGATGTTTCAGGCTTGTTTAACTTTTTGATGACACTCAGCAGTTCTAGCTAACATCTGGAGGTAGTTCATGGTAGGGGATGTGTGGGCCAAGACGATGCCAACTTTCCCTGTAGTCCAACTGTAATAAATTACTTCCTTGCAGTAACCAGAGGCAGACTCACACTTCAGTCTGTGCCTCATTCATTACATGTTTGTTTCTAGTTTGAGGGATCCCTGCAACTCTCTGCTCTTTTACTAAGCAGAGATGATTGTTCTGTCCCAGGCCCACTGGTTGGATAAGATGCACATTTTACTCTCCTAGGTCCCAGATCTTCTCTACTTTTTAGGTACCTTGGGAAAAGGATGATCCAAAATCACATTCTTACAGTTTTAAATCTTCAGAACTACCTTTTTCCCCCACCAATGTATATTGTGTCACAGTTCATGTTTGACATTTGAATTTAGATTTTCTGATCCCAAACTAGTGCCTTTTCCATGGTATAATACTTTTGAAGATTTAGTGACTTTCAGAAATATGTGATTGACTTAGTGATACTTACTATGGTACTTGATTATTTATCATTGTGCTAGTTAATTGTATTCTAAATCAAATTTCTCTCTTTCCTTTGTGGCCTAAAAACCTTGTAAGCATTGTCTATACATATTTTTGCCATTTCATTCTTCACCACTTCTTCCAGACTATTGCAGTCTGGCTTTTATGTCTATCACCTTTACTCAGGTTGTAATTGTCCTAGAAATTAACAAGCCCCATAGTTTTGAGTGCTCTCTTCCTAGGACTTTCTGTAGTACTGGGGGCTGATGCTCTATTTTCCCTTCTTGTGGCATCAAATACGTGGCACTCTTCAGATGATACTGTTATATCTTAGGTAATTCCTTCAAACATTTTTTTTAATTACAAAAAAATTTCAAATGTAA
Source organism: Mesoplodon mirus (assembly GCF_964341445.2). Lineage (NCBI taxonomy): Eukaryota > Metazoa > Chordata > Mammalia > Artiodactyla > Ziphiidae > Mesoplodon > Mesoplodon mirus. The sequence goes on from NC_138980.1 coordinate 79,770,757, forward strand.
AGAAGTGGAAAAAATAGTATAATAAATCCCTGTTTACCTATCAGCCAGTTTCAGTAATGGTTAATACTTTGCTATTCTGAATTTATATACTTCCCCATACTTTATCTTTCACAGGGTTAAAGCAGATCTCAGACTGCATATCATTTGAAATATAAATAATTCAGTATGTACTTCTAAAACATAAAGACTTTAAAAATAACCCTGATGGCATTAGCACACCTAAGCATTAATGATAATTCCTTAGCATCATTCAGGAATCAGTCTGAATTTAATTCCCATGTTTATGCCACTTATTCTGGAATATGAACCATTTGTCTGTTAGAATTTTCTTTACACTGGATCTGGCTGATTGAAAACTTGAGTGTCTTTAATATGTCCTCTCTCTTCCAATTTTTTTGAAAACTAGTAATTAGATCTAGAGCAGCACTGTCCAATAAGTATATAATGCAAGCCACATATGTAATTTAAAGTATTCTAGATACTGCTAAATTCCCCTCCATAGGGGTTGTACCATTTTGCCTTCTCTCCAGCAATGTATGAGAGTGCTCATTTCCTTAGAGCCTTCCTTAGAGCCTGTACTTTAGGACAGTACTCCTAAACTGTCAAGCATGAGGGTTATTGTCAATCTGATTTGTAAGAAATAGCATCGCAGTGTAGTTTTCTCTTATCAAGAGCCAGGTTAAACATCTTTTCATTTAAGGGCTATTCCCATTTCCTCTTTTGTAAACTGTCCATACCTTTTGCTCATTTTCTGTTGAACTGTTGATCCTTTTATTCTCAACTCTACAAATCCTTTATATATGAGGAGTATTAGATCTTTGAGTTTGATATAAATAAAAATTGCAATATTTTTCCTCAGGTCCTTTCTTAAACCTTTTCATCTGGCTTTCCCTTCTTCTTTATCCCACCTGTAGCACCACTCTGTGGTTCTGCCATCATACCTCTTATGGTTGCTCTTTCTACCCTTTTCCTGCTGAGCTCATCCATATCAAGAACTCAAAACACATATATCCAAACTGTAAGCTTTTCAAGGAAGGGACCCACGTTATATTAATTTTTGTACTTCTAGCGCCCAAAGTAGTGACTAGCTCATGTGAGATGTTCTTTGTTTTTGAACCTCTCTGTTGTGATACTCAAAATGTATATGTCTAACCTCTACTTGTACTATGCATCTTTGTTCATGTCATTCTTACCACCTGGAATTTCCTTCTTTTTTTGTTTTTCTAGATTTGAACCAATTAAAATTTTATCTACCTTTCAAGGCTCATCTGTGCCACTTCCTCTGTGAAAGCTTTCCTGTTTTCCTCAATGTTATTTCTCCTTTCTTTGAAATCTTTTACAATTTATGTCTTTCTTTTGGTCCTTACTATGTGTCCCTTCCCCTCACTTATATCCTTTGGGAAAGAGCCTAGTACACAGGCTGCAAAGAAAAGAATAGTTGTTGAATTAAACTGAATATGTGTTCTTTATCCATTTTGTGTATTTGTCTTATTTTTCCTATCTAAGTTCCCATTATAAGTTTCCTGAAGGCACATCAGATCAGACTCAAAGACTGGAAATATTTCAAGCATTCAATTAATATCTTATTAAATAAAAATTAACTTGGTTTAAAATAGACTGTAATCATTTTAGTGTTAGTTTCAGGACTAATGGGCATTATTTTAGAGATGAAAATCCATATGGTATAGCTGGAAGAGGAACAGTTTCTAGCCCAAGCTCAGTCATAATTAGCAGATAAATAACCTAGAGAAGTTAGTCACCTGGGTAAGTTACTTCAATGGTCTGAAGGTATTTCTTTTCTTTTTCTTTACTCCTTTCTTTGGGGAGTGGGTGTGGGAGCAGAATTCATTTGCAAAATACTGAGTTACTTAAACTACTCAATTTATAGAACATTATTTTCATTGAGCTGTGCAAGGCTCATTTAATTACTCTTTATAAAGAGTAAGTCCTGTCAGCACTTACTTGAATGTGTTTGATAGATATCTTCAGATATGCATCCTTATAAATTATATACAGTTGTTTTGTGTGACTTTGGGTTTGGCCATGTGGCTGTTTTTAACCAATAAAATGGGGGAGGAGTGCCAGTATACTAGATTCAAGTCTAGGATTTAAAGAGGACTTGAATGTTTCCATGTGCTTTCTTGTGCTGTTGCTGTCACCAAGAAAAGTAGCCTGGTAGTTTCAGGAGGAGATGATTACTATTTTCAGATTGTTGATTATAAAACTCTTTTCTTATTTCTGAAGATATTTTGCTTGTTGCCGTGATGTTGGACCTCAATGAATAAAAAATGACCTGGAAGCAGTGTAACATGGGATTTTGTGGAAATACCATCATGAAAATCATTTAGAGAATCTACTAAAAGTACAGATCCTTTGGCTCATCCAGAGATTCTGAATCAGAAATTCTATGATGGGGCACAGGAATATGTATTTTAAAAGATATAGCTAGTGATTCAGATGTGGGTGCTTCTTGGATCACATTTTGAGAAATGTTCTGTTCTCTTCTGTATGATATAATGTGATAAATATATGCCCATATGATGTTTATCTATCATCTCTCCATTACTAGTCTATTTATTCCACTTATATATCTCAAACATATTGACATATAGCCTCATGGAGATTTAAAAATGAGATTTGAACTGACACTTTATAAGAGACGGCCTGCTTAAAGATGCCAGTTCACCAGTGATCTCAACCATTCTCTCTACAAATTGGGTTTATCTGCTTCATATTTTTCTCTGTCAAGAAGTCTCTTCTCTGACCTTTCATTATGAATTCTTAGCCCATTTGAGTGGGCTAATTCTTGATTAGCCCACTCAAATGGACATTGCTGCTGTATGTGTCAGTAGAATAGAAAGCTGACAAGGTGATGTGACTCCACGGATGCTTAAAGCCCTTTTGACCTGAACTATCTGTCTTCATCTCAGTCAGAGGATCCAGAATTCCCACTAGCTCTCAGCACTGGAGGTTCCTGATAAAATACATTTATTGTTTGGGAAGAAGTAACATACTCTCCTTTTTTTTGGAAGAATATATATCAAATTCTTCACAGCTGTGGGGCAGAATGGAGAGATTATTGGAGAATAGTGGGGAAGGGTTTTTGTTTTTGTTTTTGTTTTGTTTTTGTTTTTGTTTTTTTGGTGCGCGGGCCTCTCACTGTTGTGGCCTCTCCCGTTGCGGAGCACAGGCTCCGGACGCGCAGGCTCAGCGGCCATGGCTCACGGGCCCAGCCGCTCCGCGGCATGTGGGACCCTCCCGGACCAGGGCACGAACCCGTGGTCCCTGCATCGGCAGGTGGACTCTCAACCACTGCGCCACCAGGGAAGCCCTATTTTAATATTTTGCTACGGTACTTTTATGATTTTATATAAAGGCATTTTATTTTTATTTTTTTAATTTAATTTTTATTTTATATTGGAGTGTAGTTTATTTACAATATTGTAACACACTCTCCTTTAGTGGTCATTGTTACTTTTGGTTGAAATAGTTTTGCAGATTTTTAGCCAGTCCCTTAATTAGGACTTAGATAATGGGCAGTTTTGATCACAAAATAGGGGACAAGAAATAGCAGGAATATGGATCATTTTGTAGGACAGGCCTAGCAGTATGTGTATCTGGACAAACTGGGAAAAGGCAGGATTGATAGGAAAGGGGACGGGGTGGTCCTTTAGACATACTTCTACTTTGCATTTTTTTCCTAGGAAAAGAAGCCTTCATTTATAATGATGCTCTTTCCTATTTCTTGTAATGAATGTTTGTGTTCAGCTAAATAGTGCTTATACAGTTTTTAAATGTGGAAAGCTTTTGGGCTAAGGAATAGTCTTTAGGTGACAAATATTATTTTAATGCTGAAATTAAATAAGGAACCAATAATTTTGCAGGGAAGTGTGCTTCATTTGCATGTTGATTAAAACATATCTGTGAAGATTGAGGCAGGAGTTGAATAAATAAACTTTGTATATGGATTGTATATATATTTTCTGGTTAGAAGTGGGAAATAATTCTTTGCCTAGGAAGGATCTGGAATGACTGGAGGGAGAATGGATCACTTATAAAGATCTCCTTAGCGAATTTCAAGCAACTTCCTTATCTATGCTGGTCTGCATGCTAGTGTGTACCCAGCTGTGAGTTTAGTGGGTAGGTGCATGAGCTTCTTTTTCTCTATAAAGCTGAAAAAACAAAGCAAAACAAAACACCCTTTCCCCAGAACTGTCTTTTATTGTTGTACAGCATTCATTTTTGTTGGAACTAAATTCTTGGTACACATGCCAAGGGTTATTATTGTCAGTCTCCTTCAATCTTGGATATACTGTGGTTTGTAAGGTATGGGGTTTTTTTCCCCTTTGCACTTGGGTGTTGGAATTATAATCATGCCATATCCAATAAGAACTGCCCAGGTCAATGCTAAGGATTTCTTTGTGTGGTTGGAAGATATCCTTTGTTATTATTCTTTTTTTTGATCATATGTCAAATGCTTTTCCTTGTCACTGTGATTTTTCATCCTTTTTGGCCATATCATCAATACTATTTACAGTTTTATTTAGGACCCTATTTTGCTCACAGCCGTCACAAATATGATTAGGATTTTGATGTGGAAGCTGATTTGATTCTTGAATCTTGCTTTTCTGCCAATTCATTAAAAAAAAATCTTAGAAGAATGTTCAGTTAGGCCCCAGGAGCACTAAGTTGCTTAATAAATATGATTTGATAGTGATTAAGGTGACATTTTTCGGCAAGCCATCAATGTCCTTGCCAAGTGCTAATCTTTATATTTATACGATGTTGCTTATTTGAAGTACTCAAAATGCTTTATGAGCCTTCTCTGAGAGCTTGGTGTCAGTGTCAACGGCTGTTGAGAGTTTGTTCCTTGACATTATTTTCAAAATGCAACAAAAGAAAATATAGTTGAAGCCACTGGAGATTTCATTTTGATGGAGAAATAGGAGATCAAATATGTTAGCTATCTAAAATGGACCCTTAGCAGGGATAGCTGATTTTATCAATATTTTCATTTCATTATTGTCTGTAAGATGGGCAGGAAAGAGAAATAGAATGGGTATGTTTTAGCTCTTATTTGACCAGGTCTTAGTCAAAAGGCATTTGAACATCAGGAATTACATATAGCAGCAACTGATAGGATAATATTTGATATTATAGTATTAGCACAAGTGATTAAGTTCTGGAGTATGTGCTCTCTCTTTTTTTTTTTTTTTTTTTTTGCAGTACGTGGCCCTCTCACTGTTGTGGCCTCCCCCGTCATGGAGCACAGGCTCCGGATGCGCAGGCTCTGCGGCCATGGCTCATGGGCCCAGCCGCTCCATGACATGTGGGATCCTCCCGGACCGGGGCACGAACCCGCGTCCCCTGCATCGGCAGGCAGACTCTCAACCACTGTGCCACCAGGGAAGCCCTGTGCTCTCTTTTTAATACTTGGAAAATGTCTTAATGTCCTTGATCCTTAGTTCAGGAGTGGGCAAACTACAGCCCATGGTCCAAATACTGCCCACAGCTTGTTTTGTAAATAAGTTTTATTGGAACACAGGCATGTCCATTCATTTGTGTATTTTCATTGTTAGCTTTCTTGCTGCAATGGCAGAGTTGAGTATCATCCACAAAGCCTAAAATATATACTGTCTGGCCCTTTAAGAAAAAGTCTGCCAACTCAAGCTTTGGTTGAATCACATGTCCTAGTGGTGCATCCTTGTTGGGGATTTGGTTATTTTGATAACTCAATTTGAGAAAGCCGATTAAAGATGTTTACCATTTGTTTCACATTATTTTTTTTGAACATACAGTTTATTTCTAGAATGAATCTCTTTTCATCCAAGGATTTATTATTTGAATCTGTGAAGAAGTAGTCATTACTTTGTGTTGTGAGTCAGTATCTGCAGAGGGACAGTCATACGTGCAAATTCTGTGGAGTGTATGTATGTGTGCGAGAGAGAAAAATACAAGATCTTTCTTTTGTTTGATTTCCTGTATGTTTCTTATGTGTTACTTACATTGGCTGTTTTACTCTTCAGTCCATTTCTTGCTAGATTAAAATCTGCTTTCCACACTTGGCTGTAGCCTTGACTTCAGTCAGCATTTGGAAAATGGAGAAGTTGGCATTTGCTTAATACTTACCTTTTGGTGAATTTGTTCTTATTTGTTTGTGTCCAAGTAATACATGCCCAAGGTAAGAAATCTGGAATACAGAGAGCACATGATGAGAAGTGAAACTCTCCTGCCCTACCCCTCACATTCCCAGGCTCATTTCCACCAGCATCTCTTTTCATCATTACAAAAATATTTCTGGTATTTACCTGGATAAAATTTGTCACCCACTATTTCTTGATTTAATGACCTTGGACAATTTCTACTTACTACTGTGAAAGATGAGGATTTGGCTCACTCCCCCTGCCCCCCACCTCCTTCTCCTAAACTTTGATAGTTACATCATTATTTTTAGTTTTACTTTTAGTTCTTTTCATAACTTTAGAAAATATATCAATAATTCTTTTTCTGGTTCCTTTCCCTTAGTCAGTTGACTTGATTTTGATCTAAAATGGAAATATTAGTGCCTGTACCCTTATCCTCTGCCTCTTCTTTATGTTTGTATTTTCCCACCTTCCTTCATTTTAATTTTTTGCTTTTCTATTGTCAAGATTGATTTACATTTACATTCTGCTCTGCAATTACAACCATACTTTCTCCATTTTCTGCCTATGTCTGTTGCCTTTGCGGCTAAAAATAATCAATCTTTTATATTACTATAAGTATGAAGTTATTTTTTACTGCTGAGACATGTTGTGTGCTATGATTCCTTTTCTTCTGAATTCTATTACATGTCCCCAGGCCACTCATCAAGGTAAAATGGAATCTTTTCCCTTATACCTCTGTTTTCCTTTTATAGGATTTCTATTAATCAGATGCTGGCCAACATGGATTGGTTTTATATGCCTCTTATATTTTTGCTCATATTTTCAACTTCATTCTCCTTTCTGCTCTACATTCTGAAAGCTGTCTCAACTTTATTTTCTATCCATTTTATTGCATTTAAAAATTTTGGCAATCGGTCCTCCTGCTCTTTTTGCTTGCTCTTTCTGGAAAATTCCACGAACTTCCTGCTTCAGCCCTCCCTTCTGATTGTAGTTTGAGTGATGGCTCCCTCTGCTTTCGTGTAAACATAGTACCATCTTATTCCCTACTCTGTCATCCAGAAATCTGCAAAAATATCTGGTCCATTGATGTCCCATATGTTCTCAGCACTTTTATGAATATACTTCCTCATGTCTTTTTTTAACTGCCATTTTAATGAGTTTCAAAGGAGAAGAGGCAAAGACATATGCAGAGTCTACCATCTTGAACTTTATTACTTTAAAATCATATCTTACTGTGATTTTTCTTTTTTTAAAGAAGCCCAGACTCTTTTACAGTTTATAATAAATAACCAACACATTTATCTAGTATATTTAAATTCAAGTCAACAAATTTTTCTCAAATATTTGGTTATAACTCAGGTTCTTATAAATGCAAAAAATGCACATTTTGATTTTTACTTTCTATAATTTCTCTTTCTTCCAGTCAGTTTTATTTTATATTTTTCAAACTCAAAGTTTTAAAGTTTAAGATCCCACTTGACATGATTTTTAACATTGCATTTATATTAAAATCAGTTTCCCACCATAAATCCATCATAGATTCCACATGCATTCAATTAGTTGTATAGTTTCTTATGAACACAATAGGCTCAAGTTCACTTTTTCTTTTCCCTGTTTGCCTCATTGTGATTTGCTTTTCTAATGAATTCCCCCCGACATGTTTTTATACTTACATATAATTTAAGTACAGTTTGGTTCTTTTCCTCAGAGAATCCTTAAGCACAAAGTTATATACTTTTTTCCTCCCCACTTCTTATCTTTAAGATATTTTGTGTGTGGGTAGAGATTGCCTTCTAGTTTTCCTTATTAGACAGCTTCCCAAATTCTTTTTTGGGGACTGAATTGTTTCCTCCCAGAATCCCTATGTTGAGGACCCAGCCCACAGTGTCACTGTATTTGGAGATAGAGCTTTTACAGATGTAATTAAGGTTCATTGAGGTCATAAGGCTTGGGTCCCTGATCCAATGGGAAGAGTGCCCATGTAAGGAGAGATACCTCTCCACCTTGTGAGCACACAGCAAGAAGGTGGCCATTTGCAAGTCAGGAAGTGAGTCTTTACTAGTAACTGAATTGGCTGGCACATTGATCTTGGACTTCCTAGTCTCCAGAATGGTGAGAAATAAATTTCTGTTATTTAAGCCATCCAGTCTATGGTATTTTGTTATGGCAGGCCAAGCTGACCAATACAAGTACCTACAAAGGTTTTGAATTGTTTTCCACTTCCTCTGTATAGCATTCTATTGCACAGATGCTGACTCAACTAGTTTATTGTTGGCCCTCCTTATCTATGGGTTCTGCATCTGTGGATTCAACACAGATCAAAATCTGTGGATTTTCTTTATTTGGAAAAAAAGAAACCAGCAAGTTCCAAAAAGCAAAACTTGAATTTGCTATACCCCAGCAACTATATTTGTATAGCATTTACAATGTATTAGGTATTATAAGTAATCCAGAGATGATTTAAAGTATATGGGCGGATGTATATAGGTTACATGTAAATACTATGCCATTTTATATAAGGGACTTGAGCACCTGTGGATTTTGGTATTTGCGACGGAGGTGGGGGGTTCTGGATTCAATCTGCAGTGGACACAGGGAGACCACTGTAATTGGTTTATTGAATGGGCTAAACTGGTTCAATCAGAAATGGCTCTCTTTTGGTCTCATCATACTGTTTTGAAGCAAGTTCTTTTGTTTTACTCTTTCTGGACCCTATCTTGGAAGAGTCTATAGGTTTCTGGCCTTTTTAAGCTATAAATTAGTCTAATTATAAAGTTGTTTTAAAAAACTAACCTAGTTCAATGTCACATCTTAAATTTTCATCCAGTTAAAGATTCTGACTACCTTTCCTGCTCAGGCTGTAGCTACCACTACAGAACCCAGAAGGGGAAGGGGATTTGGTCTCTTTCTTTGTATTCCTTGTTCTCCAAGCCTCCCCTATTGGCTCTGCTCCTGGCTCCCCAGGGTGAGTAATGTGGGGAGGGTGGATTTAGAGAAAAGTGGACATAGACTGATATGAGCAGTGCTCCTGCACTCTGGCCATTGATGCCACTGTCATAACAAGGGCTTAAACTGTGGCTCCCTCTCCCCTCTCCCTCCCTCTACTCTTCCCTCGAATGGGATAATGCACATTGTGACCCTTCCTCATATATCCCTGACCCCCAGCTGTGTATCCATAGATCCTTCCGGCTGGGAGCATTTTCCTACAGTCAGCTTCCTTAGCTGAGGCCCTTTGAGGCATTTCATGCCCTGCTCCTCTCCAAGGTATCGCTTGGCATAGAAACTTCAAACATATTATCACTGAGTTTAAGCAAATGTTGTGCTCCTTTCTTGCCATGTGATTATTGTTCCTGTCATTGTCATTTGCCTTAGATGGCCTGCTATCTTTATGCTTCTACAGGCATGAGGCTGCTCCTAATCTTTGCTTACTGAATCCTCCCCCCACCCCATCCATTCTAGGAATCTGTGTTAATTTCTCCCAAGAATTTTCTTGCACTCCACTTCAGCCCTAGCATAGGGCTGGCCTCTGATATACTCATCAAGGAGCCCTCTGCTAGTGAGAAGCCGTTCCCCTTCCTACCCAAACTGCCAGTATCTCTAATTGATTCTTTTTTTTTTTTTTCGGTACGTGGCCTCTCACTGTTGTAGCCTTTCCCGTTGCGGAGCACGGGCTCCGGACGCGCAGGCTCAGCGGCCATGGCTCACGGGCCCAGCCGCTCCGCGGCATGTGGGATCTTCTGGGACAGGGGCATGAACCCATGTCCCCTGCATTGGCAGGCGGACTCTCAACCACTGCACCACCAGGGAAGCCCCCCTAGCCTTCTTTTATGTCATGTGGATGGGAGGTGGGAGATGGTCACTGATAGGCTGGAATTCTAACAAGAACATCCTAATATTTCTCCTTAGAAAGAGGCGTTTCTCATCATCTGTTGTCCTCAGTTTTGATGATTGATGTAGCTGACATGCCACAGTTGCGGGAAAAGTCCCATTTGACACCTTGTTACACTGCTTTGGTAATTAATACTTATTTTCACCAGTCCTAGTCCTTCTTTCCCAGTCAGATGCAAGTATTGAATGGAAGGGGGAAAAGAGAGCTTCCCTTCTACAGAAATTCTAACTCAAAGTGAGTTATTTCATTTGTGTGGAGAGAAAATGAATATTTCCCTAGTGTCCTTGGTGCTCTCATCTGAACAAGGCTCTTGTCCTTGAGCAATCTGTTTCTTTGCGTTTCTTCCCTCCCAGCCAGTGGCCATGCTTGACTAACACCCATGTTCCCAGCACATAGCAGAGCATATAAATTATAACCGGAACTCTGTAAATGCTGATTGAACAATTGACTCTGAGCTGATTGGTTCTTTGTGAAAGGGAGATGGATAATAAAATGGCTATTTGAATCAGTTCCTAATGATCTGAATTGAAGACGAAGTTGTGGAGAGAGCAAAGTTGTACTGAATTCAGGTACTGTGAAGAGGAAGGTTCTGTCTGTAAGGGCAGAGAGGAACTGAAAAGGATAATCCTTCTCCCCCTGCCCCCAGTCAGCTCCCCTAAATATTCTAATTTTAGAGTAATTCTAAAGGCACTTGAATGATTGTGCTAATCCTGAAAGAAGCAGTTTACAGGCAGTGAGGGTCAGAAAAATATCTTTACTTACCTACTAAGATACTTTGGAGAATCACTTAACATCCTATTAAAGGCACAAATCCATCTGTGTTACATGCTTAAAAGACCTGAAATCATGTTCTTTAGCTGGGAAAACTTTTCCATTTAAGGGCTATGTGCATTCTGATGATGCAGAAATGGCAAGGTTGGCAGTCTCTTTTGATGAATGTGTAGCAGAATATTGTTTTCCATAGTAACAGATTTTTTCTAGCACCAGTATGGGGTTGACTCTGCCATGGGTTCAAGCAGAAGTACATGTTGACTCTCAGGAAATAAGCTGCTATCTAAATTCAAATGTTTGGACCAGGTACAAACCCAGCAGAGAAAATTGCCTTCTATATAGGACACTGGTGTATTCACTTTGCTCCAGCTGAAAAAGTCTCGACGTGGAAAAACCAAATTCAGTCTGATGGGAGAAAGGATCAGAGAAAGATCAAGTGGCGGGGGGAGGACACTGAGAGGGTCTCTGCCAGCAGGGCTTGTGGGGAGGGTGTTGGATAGAAGTGTCTCTGCTTGGGGACTTCCCAGGTGGCGCAGTGGTTAAGAATCCGCCTGCCGATGCAGGGGACATGGGTTCAAGCCCTGGTCCGGGAAGATCCCACATGCTGCGGAGCAACTAAGCCCGTGCACCACAACTACTGAAGCCTGCGCACCTAGAGCCCGTGCTTCGCAATGAGAGAAGCCACCGCAATGAGAAGCCTGTGCATCACAACGAAGAGTAGCCCCCGCTCGCCGCAACTAGAGAAAGCCCGCGTGCAGCAACGAAAACCCAACACTGCCAAAAATTAAAAAAAAAAAAAAACTAAAGAAGTGCCTCTGCTTTATAATGTTGAAGGAAACACATTATTTGGCGATTCCACCCCTTCCCTCACAGTCTCAAAAGGGCAGCAGCATAGCAATCTGCTGTTTATATAAATTAAAAAGTGTCAGTTGAGGAAAGTTGTGTACTCAGCATGCTCTTAAAACATCTGTCCTAGTAAAACTCTCGGAAATTATCATGAACCAACAGGAGAAAAACAGCTGTGTGTGAGTCGATAGGCTCCACCATACGCCTGCCTGGAATAGATGGACAATAAAATCTTCAGGAATGGGCCCCTGGGGTGTTTGGAGCAGTGGACAGACTATTGATTATGTGTAATTTCACTGTGAGCAGTTGTTATTTAGCTGTGTGGAAGGTGCTGGGCCTGGAGTCCAAGGGAAAGCTTCTACTCGTGGACCTGTTAGTTAAAGCCTTTTATACCAACGCTTTCAAGGCAGTATATAAGCAAAAATAACCCTCAAGGGAAGTTTTTGAAGCACTGAGAGATAACATGTCTGCAACTAAGCAGAGTCACGGAGGTGAGGTTGCAACCTAGTCCTTCCTTCCTTCCCTGTGCGTGAAATTGTATCCTAGGGTTTGATCCTGTTCTTCGTCCCTTGCTGTTATCAACTCCAATAGGATTGGACTTTCTTATTTGTAGAGGCAGAGTGGTTACCTGGGCTCTAAAGGCACAGCCCATGTGGATCTTAACGCTACTCTTTTCTCATCCTGTCCTGGGAAGGCTGTTGGAATAAAGCGTGTACAAATGTTTCTTTCCCCAGGCTGTAGGAAATGTAATATAAGGAAAGAATACACTCCGCCTGTTCTTTCCTCACTGTATCTTTTAAAATTTTGTTTCTGGGAATGCTCACTATTCAAATGAATTTGTTTCGAAATTAGTAACCCATTGTTTACACACATAATTGCAATCAACACTTTAAAAATCATTTGAAGTTAAACTGTATGTGGGTCAGCTCTCACCCTCCAGATGTTGGTGATTCCTGGCATAGTCTGGGAAACACCTTCTGTTTTTTCCCTCTTTGTGGCCAGTGGTGGTAAGCACTGATTTCCAGGGTTCTCTTGTAAGGTATGAAGCACTGCAGTACAGTATTCCATCTCGATGCTATTTTTCTTGTGTTGAAAGAGCATTCCAAAATTTATCAGCCTTTACTGGATCCAATCAGTCAGCCACTCTGCACTGCTTAAGGCAGAGTTGTGCTTTTCACCACTGATGTGTGGAAGAGCAATCAGGCGCTGAATTACATGGCTGGCTTTCTTTGTCTTCATCTGTTTAAAGTACTCACCGAGCCCCAGTGAAATAACAGTGCTGTGTGTAAAAGCCCTTGGAAAACCTCATTCATCATCAAGTTGGTAGGGAAACCTGAGCAAATAGCTGAAGGGCCGACTTCACAAAAGGCAAGAACAGACAGTGTTTTGATGTTTTCAGGGATCGTGCTGTGAACATGATTTTGTCTCCCCCACTCCCATCTTCCTGACTTTAAACATTTGGACCCTTAGACTTTAGTCTAAAGCAGACGGAGAGTGAACTACCCAAAGAGGGTCAGTGTGGCAGCTGTTAAAATCATAGCATTTCCAGACCTGATTATCTAATTTGAGAGCCCCAAATATATTATTAAAAGCAGTTTATGCATCTCTATATATCAAGGATGATGCCACCAGCACGGCCAGCTAAGATCATCTAGGTCAAGATGGAAGGGACACATGCTGGCTTAGAGCTGACCTCCCCTGCGGGGATTAACTGCTTTGTAGGTTATTGTTAGTGGTTTAAACTTTAAGTTTGGCTTTCTCTGGAGTACAGCATGATTCTAGCTTACACTCAAGAAATGTTAATATTTGCTGAAGCCAAATATAATTAATGCTGTAGTTTGGTTTCAGAAAGGTAATGCATTATAAAACCAAGGATGTGTCAGTTTCAGATTATTTATAGTTTGGATAACCCATACAGTGGATCCTCTATAGTACAGATAATTTGTAGTAATCTTAAGGTGAAGTGAACTGTCAGTTCAGCTTTGTTTTGGGAGAGGAGTCATTAAAATTGGATTTCTTAGAGAGATACAGCTAAACACCTTCTACTTAGGGAAAGGATAAAGTTTCTAGAGAGTGAGGATAAAGTATGTGGCAATCCATACATAGGCTCCCTGTTTTGGCTTTGCAAGCCACTTGATTTGGAGTGTGTGTATGTGTATGTGTGTGCACCCATGCACACTATGGTGGGGAGGGGAGCATTTTCTTCTTTTTAAAGTTAAAAAAATATTTTTAACATCTTTATTGGAGTATAATTGCTTTACAATAGGGTGTTAGTTTCTGCTTTATAACAAAGTGAATCAGCTATACATATACATGTATCCCCATATCTGAGGGGAGCACTTTCATGAAGTCTACATTTCTGAACAGTGGTGAATTTGATTTCAACTTGGATCTTAACAAGAAAATGTAGCTAGTTATCAATGAATGATTAGTATGAAAGACTTTTCTTTTTTTTTTTTTGAAAATTTGTTTAGTCTTTTTTTTTTTAATTTTTGGCTGTGTTGGGTCTTCGTTGCTGCGTGCTGGCTTTCTCTAGTTGTGGCGAGCTGGGGCTACTCTTCCTTGCGTTGCGTGGGCTTCTCATTGCGGTGGCTTCTCTTGTTGCAGAGCACGAGCTCTAGGCACGTGGGCTTCAGTAGTTGTGGCACGTGGGCTCAGTAGTTGTGGCTCGCGGGCTCTAGAGTGCAGGCTCAGTAGTTGTGGCACACAGGCTTAGTTGCTCTGCAGCTTGTGGGATCTTCCCGGACCAGGGATCGAACCTGTATCCCCTACATTGGCAGGCGGATTCTTAACCACTGCGCCACCAGGGAAGCCCCAACTTTCCACTTTTATATCATCTGGAAAACAAAAAATAAAAAAATGTATGTTATAGAGTAGTTAGAGCACAGAATGCTCAGGTTAGTGAAGCTATTCTAGTGAAGGCAGGTTGTGTATTAGCGTTAGGATTTTTTCAGAGTGTGTTGGACAGAAGCAAATCTCCTGAGGAATCCTGTTGGAATACCAGCATATTACAAAGAATTTCAGCACTTCGTGGGTTTAGAGAGGGACTGTTTATTTTACCAAAAAATGATGACTCTGATATATGAGGGCAACATGAAGCCAAGATAGCATGGGACAAAAATGCATTCACATACAGACAAACATCAGCAACACTGAGACAGTTCAAGAAGAAAAGGATTTCAAACTGATCCAAAAGACAGACTAAATATATGCTGTTGCAAAGCATGAAAAAAGTCAGAAGTTGACACTTGAACATGATGCAAAAAACTTCGCTATGCACTGTTGTGTTTAAGTTAATTGTATATGTAGATAGCTCTCATTCTATACCATGAGTTCAATTTTTTTCAACAAACCCTTTTGTTTTCTTCACGAAGTTCAAGGTTGAAGAAATATCCTAACTGTTATAGATCTCTATCTGTGATCTGGATTCCATTAAAATTCTGAGATCCAGAGCAGCAGTACCAGCTAAGTAGCACCTCTCAGAAGGATGCAGCTTTAATTAAGTATATTTACTCCAAGAAGTGTCATAGCATGAACTCACTCTCCATATCATCATTCGGGCCTTCATTACTTCTTTTTTTTTTTTTTTTTTTTTTGGTACGTGGGCCTTCATTCAGGCCTTTGAATGCTTGACCTTTTCCTGAATTCCTCATCGTGGTCTGTTTTCTCAATACTAATAAATTATCACATCACCAAATACAGATAGTTCAAATAACGAAGTAGAGTCCTAGAATGATGTTTCTTAGAACAAAACAAGACAAAATAAAAAACAAAAGCAATCTGTGACAAAAATAACACCCCAAACAATCAAGGCACTATCAGCATCCTGTGACGGAAAAGGCATTGGACTGAAAACTGAAAACCATTCTAGTTCTCTCTCTGCTCTATTAAATGGTTGCCCCTTGGTGAGTTCCTTCATCCTCCTAAATACTGGTTTCCTCATCCGCAAAATAGTGGGATTGAATAAGATTACTGCTCCCTTGTATCTGCTTGTAAGATTACAGGATTTTGACAGAAATCTGGGACAGTCGAGTAGAGAATTTCAAATGTATATACATTTCATGTATTATTTCATATGTATCATATGTGGTAACTTGGTTTCTCTAAGGTAATTCATTATAAAGCCAAGGATTTGGGTTATTTTTAACCCAAATTTGGGTTAATATTTGTTCTTTTTTTAGGTTATTTACAATTTGGATAACCCATTCATATATATATATATATATATATATATATATATGTATATATATATATATATGGAACTATATACTTCATCTTTCTGACTGATTTAGGTGGAAAAGTAACTTAATAAAATGAAATATTGGGTAGGTCACAGAATCAATAGGAGGGCTTAAAAACCAGTTTGGGGCTCTGCAGCCAGAACAAAGTGCCTAAGACGGTGTCAGAGAACAGCTCTGCTGGGGAAAACTGCCACTGCCACTTCTGAGTTAGGCCTGCAGCTTGTGCCACTGCCACTGTCCCCTCAGCCCCTCCCCCCATGAAGGTCCCCCAGAGTTCCTGCCTCTTTGCACACTGCCTTCTGCTTGAAAGGCTGGGGCCCAGGACATGTGCCCATACCCTAGCTACCGGAGAAGCCCCAGCGGTGAGTTTCTGGAATTTTTAGCATCTGTTTGGAATTCAGTCCTGTCACCCACTGAGACTTATAATGTGGGAAATTCCCCAAATATAAACATGCCTTCTGAAAAGTGACAAATGTCTGCTAAACCATCTTCATCCAGTTTAACTGACAAATAATCTGTTCTGTGATGGAGAATTTCTCTACTGAAGTGTTTGCATTCAGCCTATCCCAGGTGAAAGCTCTCTCAGAGGTATGTGTGGCTCTTCCTTATTAATATTGCCTTCCCTCTTCCCAAGTGATTGAAGCCATTTCTCTTTGCTCACCTCCAGTTTCTACCAAAACAGTCTCTTTCTCTCTCTTTTGTTCTTCTTTCTCTCCCTCCCTCTTTTCCTCCCTTCCTTCTTTGCTCTTCCTCATTATTCTTTGGAGTAAACAAGATGAGAAAGTTATTTCTCTTTGGCTATTAATTGACTTGTAACATTTAAGCTTAATTCTTAAAATGCTCTTTATACAGTATTTGAATAAGAAGGTACTCAGGCATCTGCAGTGGTTTAGGAAATTTTGTTTGTTTGTTCTGATCGCACCACCCAGCATGCGGGATCTTAGTTACCCGACCAGGAATCGAACCCGTGCCCCCTGCATTGGGAGCACAGAGTCTTAACCACTGGACTGCCAGGGAAGTCCCAGTGGCTTAGGAAATTTTTATTTTATTTTATTTTTTTTGCCGTACGCGGGCCTCTCACTGCTGTGGCCTCTCCCGTTGCGGAGCACAGGCTCCGGACACGCAGGCTCAGCGGCCATGGCTCATGGGCCCAGACGCTCTGTGGCATGTGGGATCTTCCCGGACCGGGGCACGAACCCGTGTCCCCTGCATCAGCAGGCGGACTCTCAACCACTGCGCCACCAGGGAAGCCCTAGGAAATTTTTATTGCTTCTTTTCATAAGAGGACAGCTTGGAGATTTGGAGGTGGAAATGGAATGTGGAGACAAGGAAATATTTGAAAAAATTGCCCAGATGTACACTGGGTAAGGTTGGGACATGTGATTGATAAAGGATTGATCAAGGAGACTAGGAGGTATGTTTGGGTAACCACCTGAGAGGAAGCTCTTTGAAAAAGAATGCAGATTCAGTTCTGTTCTCTAAGGCTCTGAGAATGTTGCTGTATTGTCCAGTAAGTGGTTGGGAAGACAATACTCCAATGTGATGTTGAGTCCTTTAATTCATGGAATCCATGGGAAGTTATTGTTATACTTTGTGTGAACTATTAGAGGGCTTATACAAAAAATGCAGCTTTCTGACTCAAACTGGAAAATGCTATGATGATGTAATAAACAAAAGTCACCCCACTGTAAGCCTGAAGAACAGTAATAAGTGAAAATGACTGCTAATAGCATACTGTCAGTGATATAATGTTGCTGCCCTTTGGATGTCAGAGCTGGACCTTTTCTGAATTTATTATCATGTTCACGGGGGAAATGCATGTTCATTACTAGTGCTTAGAGCAAATGGTAAGGTAACCTCTAATTCTGCTTAAATGCAAATCGACAAAGCAGATACATGTTATCCTGGTTCTTGAGAATTAGTCCCCTGGGATGGCTCTTCTGATTCAGCATTCCTGAATTATGTGTCATCCTCAGAACAAGGCTTGAACAGCAAATGACACTCAATGGCTCAATCTGTGTAAATAAATCTAAGCCATATGAATCTGACACAAATTGCTTCCTTCAATGAAATGAGTGTTTGCAAGGGACTGCCATGGTGTGAACACTGCTTTTTATATTGACTTCATAGATCTAAGTCCCCTGCCTGTATATTCAAAGGTAAAAGTTAGTAAAAGTTAATGGTTGGGCTTCTCTGGTGGCGCAGTGGTTGAGAGTCCGCCTGCCGATGCAGGGGACATGGGTTCGTGCCCCGGTCTGGGAAGATCCCACATACCGCGGAGTGGCTGGGCCCGTGAGCCATGGCCGCTGAGCCTGCGCGTTCGGAGCCTGTGCTCTGCAACGTGAGAGGCCCATGTACCGCAAAAAAAAAAAAAAAAAAAAAAAAAAAAAAAAGTTAATGGTTATCAGAAGTCCAGATTACATTTTGAATAGGTAATATTATCTGATTGGATTACAAACCTTGAGAGAATAAGAAGGCCTAAGAAGGAAAGAGTTCCTTCCTTTCAATCAATAGTTACTGTACAGGTGCACAATCCTGTGCTTTAGCATCTTGGGGAAGAGGGGTTATTTGTAAGAAATATTTCACATGTACAACAGCTAGACTCTGTTATGAAAATTGTTTTCTTTTTCCATCAACCAAGATATCAGGGAAACTTCATAAAAATAAACTAAATTATTTTACTTCTTTGTGTCATATTTCCTTCATCTATAGTAATTTCCATATAATACTGAAGGAATAACCTTGAGGTGGACCCAGTGTTAAAACTTATTCAGATTGCTGATGGCAAGCCAGCTGTGTTCAGGAGCTGAATTTTAAAGTAATTTAGCTGGAGGCGAGTCCCAGAACAGTTCTACCTTTGTTGAGCCCCAGGTACTTGTGAAACTCTCGATTTATCATTGTATAAGCTCTGGAGGAATATCTCAGTTACTAATGGCAAAAGTTATCAGGTAGATTGGGAGGAGATGAAGTAGAAAGAAGGAAAGAATGAAAATTGTTTTATGCCAATAACATGATAATGAAGAAAGGGATGAACGAAGAAGAGGCAAGTAGCAGTGGCTAAGTGGAATTACGGAGGGTTCAAATTGCAGTGTCACGAGCAATTCCACATATAATAAGCACAGAGAAGTTATGACCTTTAGCACCTGTGTGGAAAAGGAAGTAGAGGTATGATGTGGAGAGGTTCATCCATTCTTCCTGGTGGGGGCTTTTAGGCCATGGAGAGTTCAGATGATGGCTTGATATACTTCTGCTTCTGCTATTACTGTTGCCACTATCACCAGCTTTTATTTGTGGAGGATTTAGTCTTGTCAGATATCATGCTAAAGCACTGGTATATATTAGCTCATTTACCAGTTCCAAAGATTTCTTCAAAATATAGTGGGATGGTAAAAGTTGCAGGGTGTAAGGACCAGGAGACCTTTCTTGTACTTTAATACTGTGATCAGCCATCTACCAGGGGGAACTCATATAACTTTCTAACTGTGTGATGAAAATAACAAAACTTAGTTCATGGATTTGCTGTTAAGAAAAAGTGAAATAACTCCAATAGAGTGATTACCCTCATGTCTAGCACACTGTCACGTCAAGTGTCTTTTTTTCCCTTTCTAGTTAAACTAATTTCTTTACCTATGATAATTAAATTTTAAAAGTTTCTTTCAGCTGGAATATTTAATATAAATTTTGCATTTATCTTGAATTATATAATTTTGGAATTCTTCAACAGAAGTTGTGTTTGACTTATTGCTATATTGTTATTATTTATAGTGTCTAATGTAATACCTTGCACATAGTGAGTTCTCAGAACTTTTATTGGAGTAATGGTGGAATTATTTTTTTTTGGCTGCGTTGGGTCTTCATTGCTGTGCACGGGTGTTTGTTTGTTTGTTTGTTTTCTCTAGTTGCGGAGAGCGGGGGCTACTCTTCGTTGTGGTGTGTGGGCTTCTCATGGCGGTGGCTTCTCTTGTTGCGGAGGACGGGCTCTAGGCACGCGGGCTTCAGTAGTTGTGGCTCGTGGGCTCTAGAGCACAGGCTCAGTAGTTGTGGCTCATGGGCTTAGTTGGTCCGCGGCATGTGGGATCTTCCCGGGCCAGGGCTCGAACCCGTGTCCCCTACATTGGCAGGCGTATTCTTAACCACTGTGCCACCAGGGAAGCCCTGGTGGAATTTATTTATTTAATTTACTTAAATTTAATTCCTCATTGGAAATAAACCTTTCATATTGGAAAACCTTCAGTGAAACAAAATTATTATAGACAACAAAAACATTACAAATGGAATACTTCAAAGCCATAGCTTCTCTGGGGAACATATTGGCCCAGGAAATATATAGCTAAAGGCAGCATTACCAGGCATGTTCTCAAGTCTGATAAAAAGTTTCTTTTCTGGAGCAGAGAGGATCAGTTTGGTTTTTGCTCAGAACATCAAAAAGATTTCAGGGACAGTCTGTGGCAATACTTACTCTGAAAGAATTCAACTTATCTACTTATCCAGAGCAAATACATGCTCAACCTGTGCATTACCTTTCTAAGTTGGACAGAAACACACATGGACTGAAATGAACAAGCTCTTTTTTTCCCCTAAAGTAATACTTTCTTAGAAATAATGTTTTCAAATAATTCACAGCACAATTTTTCTGTTTCACCTTTTATATTTGGGTTCAGTAAGCCTGTAAGATTTCCAAAGAATAAGACGAAATCTGAGTGGACCAAGATATAAAGGAGATAGATTTTGAATCTTTGTGTCTTTAATATCTTTCACACTTTTGAGAGGAAGTCTGAAATCGATATTCCATTCTAGTAGATACTGCTGGTAATTGAAATCTAAGCTAGAGGTGGATAACTTGGAATACGACAGACCACTTCATTGAAGTTGTTCATTATTGTAAAAATGGGCTGCCATCACTAGTTCTAGATTATATTTGTACTAGTAGGTGAGAAAGGAAGAAAATTAAAGAAACAACAAAAACACCTAGTACTCTGGAGCTAGACGCATTAAGTTTGGATATGGTTTCTGTATTTACTACATATGGTCTTGTGTGAATTATTTCATCTCTGTTTCCTTGTCAATAAAATAGGGAGGATAATAGGAACTATCTTATTGGATTTTGTGAAGATTAACTGAATTAATATATGTAAAGCACGTGGAAGAGTGTCAGGACGATAGTTGACATAGTATTAGTGGTATTATTCCTGCATACTAATATTAAGTTTTGCTTTTAAATTTCTAGTCCTGTAACTTTCTTCTCCTTCATAATAATATCAGGACATGGGTTCAGAAACTGGGGAATTTATAAGTGTATGTGCATGCATGTATAATTTTTTTTTAGGAGTGAGCAGGTTGTTTTTTTCAAAGTTAAAGTCACTAACCTTGAAACGTCCTTCAGTAATACAGTTTGAAGAAAAGTCACAATAAAGAACCATATTCTTCATCGAATGGGAAAAAGTGCAGTGGGTATATATAATAAATTAACATATTATGGAGTAAGGATATAAAATTAAATGTGAATAGGTGGATAAGAAAGTTCAACCAAAAGGATAATGACTTGGAGTTCTAGAATTTTATAGAAGAGGTTTTTATGTCATTAACTACAATGTGGTAGCATTTTTCCTGCTGAAGTCTTCTTATATCTACAATATACTTTTGTTCAAAATCTGAATATTCCAAGAGTTGTTTTCAGAGCCACAATGGAATACTGGATAGAATTAAAAAATAAAATCCAATTCTCAATCTTGTTTTCTAGGGACAGAATGGCTCCTCATCAGCAATTTGTCAATGTAGAAAAAGTCCATCCCTGAGTAGATTGGTAGACTATAGGTGCAGTTGGGGCATAAAACTATTCCTCAAAGAGATACGGTGCTTTAAAGTTGGTCTCACTGAGATAAATCAAGTTTCTTTTCTTTTTCTTTCTTTTTTAAAAATTGATTTTTATTGGAATATAGTTGATTTACAATGTTGTGTTAGTTTATGCTGCACAGCAAAGTGAATCAGTTATACATATACCTATATCCACTCTTTTTTAGATTCTATTTCCATATAGGTCATTACAGAGTATTGAGTAGGCTTCCCTGTGCTATACAGTAGGTTCTTATTAGTTATCTATTTTATATATAGTAGTGTGTGTATGTTAATCCCAATCTCCCAATTTATTCCTCCCCCCCTTTCCCCATTGGTAACCATAAGTTTGTTTTCTACATCTGTGAGTCTATTTCTGTTTTGTAAATAAGTTCATTTGTACCATTTTTTAGATTCCACATATAAGTGATGTCATATGATATTTGTCTTTCTCTGTCTGACTTCACTCAGTATGACAATCTCTAGGTCCAATTCAAGTTTATTTTCTATATAAATTGATAATGTGGTACAATGTAATATTTGATCATTTATTTATTTTTCTCACTTACAAAATAACACGTGTTGCTTTCATGAAGACCTGGCTTTGGTTCATGACTCTGTCACTTAATAATAGTAGGGCTGTGGACAAGTAGCTTGATCTTGCTGAACCCCAATTTTGTTATCTGTTAAGTGGTGAGAATGCAAAAGCAAACTGCGTGGAGGAATGCAATATTAGAAGGTATCAATGCCTGGGAGGCATTCAACAAATGTTAGCCACTGTTATTGCAAGTCTGGCCACTCCCCAACAGACCTTCAGTCCTTTTCTCATTTCTACCTATTTTACATTTCAAAGCCTACAAAAATAAATTAAGCTCATCAAAAAATATGAAGTTAATATCAATGAATAACCTTTAAAAAATTTTAGCTGATTTACAATGTTGTGTTAGTTTCTGGTGTACAGCAAAGTGATTCAGATATATATATATATATATATATATATATATATATATATATATATATATATATACACACACACACACTTTTTCATTTTCTCTTCCATTATGGTTTATTACAGTATATTGAATATAGTTCCCTGTGCTATATAATAGGACCTTGTTGTTTATTTTATTTATAGTAGTTTGTATCTGCTAATCCCAAACTCCTAATTTATCCCTCCCCCACCTTCTTTCCCCTTTGGTAACCATAAGTTTGTTTTCTATGTCTGTGAGTCTGTTTCTGTTTCATAGACAAGTTCATTTGTGTGGTATTTTGGATTCCACATATAAGTGATATTATATGGTATTTGTCTTTCTCTTTCTGACTTACTTCACTTAGTATGATAATCTCTAGGCCCATCCACTTGCTGCAAATGGCATTATTTCATATAGTTTTATGGCTGAGTAATATTCCACTGTGTATATATACCACATCTTCTTTATCCATTCATCTGTTGATGGACATTTAAGTTGCTTCCATGTCCTGGTTATTGTAAATTGTTATCAATAAATAATCTTAATTTCTGATGATCTGTATCACTGTAAGGAACTGTAAGAGTGTGAAAAAGAGAAAGAATAAGATTATTTTTGAGATTTCCATACTCCCATACCTCTATATATTCTTTTTTTTTTTTTTTTTTGCGGTACGCGGGCCTCTCACTGTTGTGGCCTCTCCCGTTGCGGAGCCCAGGCTCCGGACGCGCAGGCTCAGCGGCCATGACTCACAGTCCCAGCCGCTCCGCGGCATGTGGGATCTTCCCGGATGGGGGCACGAACCCGTGTTCCCTACATCGGCAGGCGGACTCTCAACCACTGCGCCACCAGGGAAGCCCCTCTATATATTCTTGAATGTTTTTGACTATGGTATTCACCTAAAAGGTAAACAAACAGTAAAGAGGGGTATGCACTCCTTGGTACTTAGAAGATGGACGGTTAGCAGCAGGTATTTATTTATCCTCACTTATATTTATATATTCATCAGTTTCTTGATAACTCTATGCATTTTTTAAAAAAGGAACGTTTTAATTTGCTACAGATGTTTCTTGAAAACCATTATTAGAGTAAAGAGAAAATGCATTTGGAAGCAATTGTACAAAGGTTTAATTTTTATTTCTAAGGGAAAATGTGTGCGGGCAGTAAAAGTAATAAAGGAAAGCTGAATTTCCCTTGAGGTATCTGAGGCTGAATAAAATCTGCTACATTATCCCTCAATCAGCCACTTAAAAATTTTAATTGTGTAGACTCTTAATCACAAGGAAAGTAACCTTTTCATGAGCTTTCCTTTGAAGAAGGGAGAGGGGAGAGGGCTACCATCCTTTTTCATCTCCTTCTGAAGAATCCTAATTTCAACATTTCTGTACAGCTCCCGTGTTCCTCCAGGTTCCAGCATTGACTTTCAGGCTCATTATGCTGGATAGCATAGGAAAAAAGCACAGTAATGAACAGGCTTTAAAGAAGCAGGTACTTCGTTACTGTAAAATGCCTCCAAGCTAACCCCAAATCCCTGTGGTGTGTACAGACGGGACCCAGAACACTTGCTGTTCAATGGCCCCTGACTCAGCAAACCTAACTCTGTGCAGGTCCTTCTCTGTGGCACGTTCCTCTCACTCCTTCTTTTAGGTGTCGGAGTGACACAGCATATGCCATTTTGGAAATGCACTGCAAATTGGTATGAGATGTAGATCCCTGATTTTCTTTTAACACATTAGGTGGCAATCAAGGGAGCTATATAGTGTGATAACGTTAGGCAATCCTGATTTTATGACTCTTAAATTTTGACTTTCCTCATATCTCATGAAGGAACTTATACTTAATTGAGATTCATATGTTTTTCTGGGTTTGGAGTAAATTAGGAACCGAAAAGATGGTGAGACACAATGACGTCAAGCAGGGGACAAAGCAAATTACCCAGACAGAGCATCTCTCGGAACAATTTCATTTAGCATCGGTACTATTGCTCTATGCCATTAGGCTCTTCTTATAGCTCTGTGGGGTAAAGTTTGATACTGAGGTGCCGTGCCTTTAGTGTTTCTACCAATATTTCTTGGAGAGTCACCAGGCACCAGCCACATTAGAACAGGGTCATGTCTTTTGTCTGATGTTCTCCAAAGCCAAAGGGAAATAGAGCATAGTGTAGGAAACATTTCTTGGCAAATTTTTCTTATTTTTAAGAAACAGCTTTTTGAGGTAGAATAGGCATATAATAAACCATTTGCATTACACTACACAATTTGATGATTTGATATATCAATGTACCTGTGAAACTCCCACCATAATCAAGATAATGAACACACTGATCCTCTTCAAAATTTTTTTTTGTGTTCTTTGCAATCCTGCTCTCATTCACAAGCAACACCTGATCTGCTTTTGGTCAGTATACATTAGTCAACATTTCCTAGAATTTTGTATAAGTGGAATCACCCACTATGTACTCTTTTTTTGTTTGGCTTCTTCTATGCAGCATATTTAGTTTGAGATTGATCCATGTTGTTTGTAACTTTTTATTGCTGAGTAGCATTCCACAGTATGCATATACCACAGTATGATGATCATTCTCCTGTTGATAGACATTTGGATTGTTTCCAGCTTTTCACAACTGGAAGTAAAGCTGCTTTGAATATTTGTGTACATGTGTCTGTGTGGACATTTCTTTTGAGTAAATACTTAGGAGCGGCATGCTGGACCATAAGGTTAGGGATATGAGTAATTTTTAGTTGAGATTTATTTCATATACCATAAAATTCATCTTTAAAAAGTGTATAATTCACTCATTTTTAGCATATTCACAAGGTTGTGAAACCATCACCACTATCTAATTCTATAATGTTTTAATCAACTCTCCTCAAAAAACCCTTGTATCCATTAATAGTCACTTTCCATTTCCCCTCCCTCTAGCCCCTGGAAGCTACTAGTCTACTTTCTGTCTCTGTGGTTTTGCCTATTCTGTGCAGTTTATGTAAATATAATTATAAAATACATGGTCTTCTGTTTCTGGACCTTCTGCTTCTGAACCTGTTTTAAAGGTTCATCCATATTGTAGCATGTACCAGATCTCATTCCTTTTACGGCTGACTTATATTTCAGTGTGAGGATACACCATATTTTGTTTATCTGTTCATTGGTTGATGGGCCTTGGGGTTATTTCCACTTCTTAGCTATTATGAATAATGCTGCTATGAGCATTGTTATACGAGTCTTTGTGTGAATATATATATTTTAATTGTCAGGGGACTATAACCAGCAGTAGAATTACTGAGCCATATGATAACTCTATGTTTAACTTTTTGAGGAACTGCCAAACTATTTTTTATAGTAGCTACGCCATTTTGCATCCTGACCAGCAATGTATGGGGGGGGTGGTGTTCCACTTTCTCTGTATCCTTACCAAGACATGTTATATCTGTCTCTTTGATTATAGTCATCCTAGTGAGAGTGAAATGGTATCTTATTATGGTTTTGATTTGTATTTCCCTAATAAGTAATGATGTTGAGCACATTTTCAGGTGGCCATTTGTGTATTTTCTTTGGAGAAATATCCATTCATATTCATTACTCATCTTAAAATTGGTTTATTTCTCTTTTCATTTTTGAATTGGAAGAGTTCTTTATATACTCTAGAAACTAGACCCTTATCAGGTATATGATTTTTAAACATTTTCTCCAAACCCGGGGTTGTCTTTTTACTTTCTTGATAGTATGCTTTTGAAGAACAAAAGTTTTTTTTTATTTTGATGGAGTCCCATTTATCTATTTTTTCCCTTTGTTTGCTTGTGCTTTAGGTGTCAAATATAATGTTTAACATTTTAAGAAAATTGGTAAAATGTTTTCAAAAGTGGTTCTACCATTTTACATTCAGTGTATGAGGGTTTCAGTTTCTCCATATTCTCCACAACACTTGGTATGGTCAATCTTTAAATCTTAGATATATACTAAGAGGTATATTGTGGTATCACATTGTGATTTTAATTTGCTTTTCCTAATAATTAATGATGTTGAGCATCTTTTCATGTACTTTTTGGGCTAACTATTTGTTATCTTTAGTGAACTGTCTGTTGAAGCATTTTGCCTATTTAAGAAATGAATTGTTTTACCCAAATGTATGGGATTCAGCAAAAGCAGTTCTTAGAGGAAAATTTAGAGTGATAAACATCTACATTAAGAAAAAAGAAAGTTATCAGATATGATCTAACTTTATATCTCAAGGAACTATAAAAGTAACAGACTAAGCCTAAAGTTAATAAAATGAAGGAAATAACAAAAATCGAGTGGAAATAAATGAAATAGAGACAAGAAAGACAATAGAAAAGATCAACAAAACTAAGAGCTGGTTTTTTGAAAAGTAAACAAAATTGACAAATCTTTAGCTAGACTAAATAATAAAAAAAGAGAGGAGACAAATAAATAAAATTAGAAATGAAAAAGGAGAGGAGGTTGATCAAGATGGTGGAGTAAGAGGACATGGAGCTCACCTCCCCCCATGCACACATCAAAAATACATCTACGTGTGGAAAATTCTCACTGAAAACTAACTGGAAACTAGCAGAAGGACTTCTGTATAACCAAGGCTGTGAGAAAGATCCATACATAATTGGGTAGGAAGGGAAGAAAAGCAGTTGAGTCAGGACCTGTGCCCCTGGGAGGGGACTAAGAGAAAAAAGGAGAATATATGGGTATAGACCCACCCTGGAAGGTGAGTGGTGAGACCCACAGACTGGGCACCCCACTCTTGGGCTCCCACACAGGGGAGGCAAGCCCGTTTGGCTGGTTAGAGGGCCTCTGGGACTAACAGGAGGACTGTGGGAACCCTAGACTCTGCTCGTGAGGAGCATTCACCCACTGGCTTGCCCCTGAGGCAGCATGGAGAGGGTGGAGAGAGGTTTTCTCTAGCGGCTACTGGGTTTCCCACAACTGCTTTGGCATGCACCCCAGCTTGAACTGAGTCAATACTACAGCCCCTTTCACTCTGTGTCACAGTGTGGCACTGGATCTGGGGCAGCAACAACTGGGGAGAAGACTCAGCTGAGGGATGCAGAGGTGATTTAGTCTTGGTGTGGAGCCTGAGGCATAACACTTCTTGATTTCAAACTATATTACAATGGTATAGTCATGAAAACAGTATAGTACTGTCATAAACACAGACACAGGTCAGTGGAACAGAGTAGAGAGTCCAGAAATAAACTCATGCATATATGGTTGATTAATTTTTGCCAAAGGATTCAAGAATATACAAAGGGGGAAAGGATAGTCTCTTAAATAAATGGTGCTGGGAAAACTGGACCCCTATGTTATCATATATACAAACATCAACTCAAAATGTATTAAAGACTTGAATTTAAGACTGGAAACTGTAAAAGTCCTAGGAAAAAAACATAGCAGGTAAGTTCATTGACATTGTTCTTGACAATAATTTTGAGGATTTGGTCAGAAGCAAAGGCAACAAAAACAAAAGTAAATGGAACTGCATCAAACTAAAAAGATTCTGCACAGCAAAGGAACCCAAAATGAAAAGGCAATCTATAGAGTAGGAGAAAATATTTGAAAACTATATATATAATAAGGGGTTAATATCCAAAATATGTAATAAACTCAGATACCTCGGCAAAAACAAACAAAAATCCAAACCAAAACAAATAACCCAATTAAAAATTGGGAAAATGATCTGGAAAGACATCTTTCTAAAGAAGACATACAAATGACCAACAGGTGCATGAAAAGGTACTCAACACTACTTATTATCAGGGTAATGCAAATCAAAACCACAATGATATATCACTTTACATCTGTTAGGGTGGCTATTATAAAAAAGACAAGAGATAACAAATGCTAGCGAGGATGTGGAGAAAAGGACAGTATTCTACGCTGTTCTTGGGAATGTAAACTGGTACAGCCACTATGGAAAACAGTATGGAGGTTTCTCAAGAAGTTAAAAATGAGAAACCATATGATCCAGCAATCCCACTTCTGGGTAGATATCCAAAGCAAACAAAACCATTAGCTCAAAGAGATATCAGTACTCCCATGTTCCTTGCAGCATTATTCACAACGGTCAAGGTATGGAAACAATTTAAATATCTAATGATAGATGAGCGGATAAAGAAAATGTGATCATATATATGATATATACCTGATGAAATATTATTCAGCCTTTAAGAAGAAGGAAATCCTGATATTTGCAACACATGGATAAACCTGGAGTTCATTATGCTAAGTGAAATAAGCTAAACAGAGAAAGACGAATCCTGTACAGTATCACTTTCATGTGGAACATTAAAAAAAAAATTCAAACTCACAGAAACAGAGTAAAAATGTGGTATCCAGGGGTTGGGTGCCGATGGCTGGGGGAAGTAGGAAGAGGTTGATAAAAGGGTACAAACTTTCAGTTATAAGATAAATAGAGTCAGAATATAATAACATGGTAATAATAATATATAACATGGCAACTATAGTTTATGACACTGTATTGTATAATTGAAATTTGTTAAGGGAGTAGAAAAATATTTCTCACCAAAAAAAAAAAGTGTGAGTTTGATGGATGTGTTAATTAACTTGATGGGGGAAATCCTTTCACAATATATATGTATATCAAATCACCACAGTGTATGCTTTAAAATTGTAAAATATTACAATTTTATTTGTCAATTATACCTCAATAAAGCTAAAAAATTAAGTTAATTAAGAATAAGAAAAAAGAACTTGTCAAAGGATCCTTTCTATACTAAAGCCTTATGCAGTCAGAATCCTACTCAACACAGCAGGATAGGCAGCTACTACCTTTCTCTTGGTGGTGACTTCTGAGTTGAAATCTATTTGCCATTCTGCCCCAACTGTAGGGTCTATAATCTTATTAAATATGCAAACTTTTTTATTTGTGGGAGCTAATGAAATTGTGGACTTGTTCTCTCAATAATCATTTAGTAGTTACTTGCTATGTGTCAGGCTCATGTAAACTATTGGGGATCGAGAAATGGATAGGATGCATTCCCAGCCTCTAAGAGCCCCATAGGTCCCAGGGGGATATGCACAACTTCTCTGGGGATTGGCTTGTATTCATGGGGGTTCAATGTATTCATGGTTAGGTTAAGAGAAACATTGCAGTGATGATGAAATATTCTACTCTTGTAAATGTTGATTGAGACGGACGAACAAGAAGTCTGGTTACTAGGCACAGCAAACCACTTTCTGTGATATCTTAAAGAAACTGACTGCTTTTCTCTTTATGATCAATTTGAACTCTATACTGGTCCAGTGAATTGAGTAAAACCGAAGGTGGTCAATCCACTGCTATCCTGCTCCTTTTCCTTTTTTTCCTCCCATTTTGTCTTCTTGTCTCCTCCAAAACAACAATAGGTACACACTTCTGATGTCTGTCTTCTCCTTACCTGATTCCTGTTTTTGTAAAATAGGGAAAATAATTGTAGTTATTTCACAAGACTGCTGTGAGGACTAACTGGGATAATGCATAATGAAGTGCTTAGTAAAGTGCCTGGCTTAATAAATGTTAGTTTTTAAAACATTACTATCCTAATTGTTGCTGTTTACTTGTAACATTTACTTAGATTTTCCTCCATTTGCATTTGGCTTCTACTCACTCAGAAGAAAGTTGAACCTCTCAGAGCATGTTAACTCTCTGCGGCTGAAATGTGTGACTCACAGGCATCATTAAAGCTTGTGAACAGACACATTGGAAATGATGTTATCGTGAATCTGGGCAAGAATTATTGGCAAAATAATCCCCAAAGTCTGAATTTAGCAATTGATTTCATCAACTATGAGAAATGTTAGAATTATTTGGTCCTTGGTATCAACAAAAAACAAAGCAATTGTTAATAAATTGAGAGAGCACATCAACCTCTTTGCCAAGAGATGCCCAGCTGTGTTTAACAGGAGCCTTGGCAAGAGGAAGACTGATGGTTTGGGATGGCATACCATTCTTTGATAGTGTTCCCGCAGCTGGCAGTCAGGCCTATCATGAGCTTTGCTGACAAGGAGTAATATAATCTGGTATCCCATTTATTTATTTATTTTTTCTCTTCTCAACACAACTTCCCTTTGATTCAGCATTTTGACATTTGTAATCAGTACATCACATTCCATCTTGTTGACCTTTTTGGCCTTGGAATAATTAAGATTGTGAATCTTCACAATGAGTTTGACTATGGCATATTTGTCTATCTGATCATTATCTCAGTCAACAATTATTTGGTATCCTCTTACATCCACCTCCCAGGGGTCCCTTGAAGGTATTAACCTCTTGTATATATGTCAGAGTAACTGATACTTTGGTTGATTTCCCAGTATTTATGACAGCATTCACAAATTCTAAGGCCTTATTGGGAAGGAATAGAATGTGCCAAACGTCCCAGTGTTTTCTTGGCATCTAGTCTTTCTTTAAGTCCTGAGACAGAGAAAATATTCTGAACAAATAACCAGTGGACTCTTTTCATAAAAAAATTCTCCTTCTGACACATTTGTTTAGTCTCTGCCTTTTCCCCCTAGAAGGTAAACTCCATGAAGGCAATGACTCTGGCCCTTTCACTTACTATTGCAGCCCCAGTGCCTGGAACACTGTCTTCTAAGACCTCAACAAATATTTGTTGAATGAATAAATGAAATCACTCAGTAAATTCTTTGAGTATTGGCTAAGAAATAGCATTGTGCTTAGACTTAGAAATATTAACTAACTCCAAAGACTAGTTTGTTGTCTTGATGGAGCATATATACTAATTAGGGGATAAGATACAGTAAAAGAAAAATAATTACAGATTGGGATTATAGATGATTAACTGTTATGAAGGACTATTTGATTAAATGATGAAAGACTGCCTGGAGAGAATAAGAAAAACCAATCTGAGGAGATTTAAATGATGAGAATAAACTAGCCACATGAAAAGCTGGAGGTAGATCATTCCACATAGAGCAAAATTGGTATATCTGAAAAGCACAGAGGAGGACAATGTGGCTGAAAGGGAGCAAGGAGGGAGTATGATGAAGTTGGAGAGATAGAGCTGAACCACTTCATGAGACCCTGTTGACCATGGTAAGATGAAGTTTAATGGTAAGCCATTGGAGGGTTTTGAACAAGAGAGTGACACCTGATTTCTGGTTTCAAAATATCATTCAAAGCTACCTGCAAATTGTATCAGAAAGGACTAAGTGAAATCAGGGCAACCAGTTAGAATTTTGGGAGTCCAGTGACTTGACTAAAGTGGTGGCATTAGAGATGGAGAGAAGTTGACTGATTTGAAACACACAGGAAGGAAGTACTGAATCAATGTGATGAATTCAATACGTGGGAAAGGGTGAGTAACAGTTGAATGAAAAATCATTTTGAAGGTTCTGCAGGTATGTAGGTACACTTTTGTAATTGGTAGGGTCGTTCAGTGACTAAGTGGTGGTACCATTCACTGAGATGGGGATGACTTGAGGAGAGTTCTTCAGAGAAGCAGAGCTATGTATCTATGTCTTTCTATATAAATCTACCTATCTATTTATCTATATCTATCTATCTATCTAGACAGAGAGACTCAGACAGACAGATAGTTTGTAAGACTCATTCAACTATGAAGGCTGGGAAGTGCCAAGTTCTCCAGTCAGAAAGCTGGAGACCCAGGAGAGCCACGAGTGGTGTAAGTTCCACCCAAGTCTGAGGCCTGAGGACCAGGAGAGCTGATAGTGTAAGTTCCAGTCTGAGGGCAGGAGAAGACTGATGTCCCAGCTCAAGCATCAGGCAGGATGAGTTCCTTCTTACTCAGACTTTTTGTTCTATTCAGATCTTCAATTGATTGGACAAGGCCTACTCACACTAGGGAGGGCAATCTGCTTTATTCAGTCTACCAATTCAAATGTTAATCTCATCCAAAAATGCTCTCACAGACACACCCAGAATAATGTTTGACCAAATATCTGGGTACCCTATTGCCCAGTCTAGTTGACACGGAAAGTTAACCATCATGGAGGTACAGATTGCATGTAAGATCATAGCTTTCTTTTATACATATTTAGTTTGAGGTGTCTATGATCTACAAGTGTGGAGAGTTTAAAAAACATGTTTGATATGTGAGTCAAGAGATCAGAGAGGGGCTTCCCTGGTGACGCAGTGGTTGAGAATCTGCCTGCTAATGCAGGGGACACAGGTTCGAGCCCTGGTCTGGGAGGATGCCACATGCCGCGGAGCAACTAGGTCCGTGAGCCACAACTATTGAGCCTGCGCGTCTGGAGCCTGTGCTCCGCAACAAGAGAGGCCGCGATAGTGAGAGGCCCGCACACCGTGATGAAGAGTAGCCCCCGCTTGCCACAACTAGAGAAAGCCCTCGCACAGAAACGAAGATCCAACACAGCAAAAATAAATAAATAGAAAATAAAACCCACAACCTTCAAGTAACTCTAATTAAAAAAAAAAAGAGAGATCAGAGAGGAGGTATCAGCTGGAGACATAAATTTGAGAACATAACAGAGGTGGCTAGTTTGCCTACCTAATGCCAATCTTCCCTTCATCTTTACGAATATGATTCTCATTTGTTTTGGTAGTGGAAGTAGGTCCAGGTATAGAAATGCTATTCCTCAGCTTCCCTTGTACATAGGATGGTCACATGACACAGTTATGGCCAATAAAATGTATGTAGCAATTTTGAAATACTTTGGGAAAAACTAATTAAAAGAGTAGCATTGATCTTTTGTTGCTTGCCTTTTCTTTCGTCCTTCCTGATTGAAATACTGATGCAGCTAATTTCTGAAAATAAGGTGACAAGTACATGTTAAAGAAGGCTGAACAAAATGATAGAAGAAGCCTGGAATATAGTCATCCTGTATCAGCCAGGACTGTCCATCTCCAGATATCATATTTCATGAGAAAAGCCAGTCCTCTAATGTGTTTAAGCCACTGTCATTCAGGCTTCTGTTCCTTGCAGCTGACTGCAATTCTTAACTGATACAGGTTGTCATTAGTATAGAGATAGCATATTAGCCAGGGTGTTTTGATTGCAAGTAAGAGAAAAATCTGACTTAAAAAAATGATGTTTTAAATCTTGTATAACTGGAAACCCAGAGGAAGCACAAACTCCAGGACTAGTTTTTCTGGGGCTCAACAAGGATATCAATACTGATGTGCTTTCCCTATTTCTACTTTATCATCTGTGTTAGTTTCATCTCATTGACTTCCTATTCAAGTTTACACCAAAAATTTAACATAAATCCTTCTTCACTTTGATGGAAACAATTTAACAAATCCTTATCTTCATTTTGATGGAGACAATTTAGGTTGCATCCTTATCCCTGTATGAATCATTAATGTAAGAGGAATTTACTGATTGGCTTGACCCTGGGTTTTGAACTAATCACCAGCAAGGGAGAAGAGATTATCCTCATTCGTTGGGCAATTCAGGAACTATTAATGAAACAGCAGCAGTATTCAACCTCTATTGTTATTATAGGGAAAGTTTGGGATGGTTGTTGAGGACTTAACCAACTGTTGAATATAGTCTTCCCCTTTAACCATTCAATATCCAAACTTAGCTCCTTCTGAAATAAATATGCACCCTTAAAATGCTCACATCAGCATGAAATACATTTATTCTTCCCTCAAATGGGACAGCTCAGGGTCTTCACTGTTTTGATTCCAAGTCTCTGTTTGAGTTGCTTTTCCTACCATCACACCTAGATGTAGCTTTTCATTGTATTAAGTCTAATACACTGTTATTATTTGCTTTCAACATATTTAAAGTCATGGAGAAAGAACAGGATACACACAATGAAAATTCTATTTGGAAAAGGGCAGTGTACAGTTGCTCACTGGTACATAGTGTAAACCATAATCTGGTGGCTGGAAATAGTGAGGGTTTTCTGACCTGGTGGTGTAGTGACTTTTTGTGTTACATATGGCAGCATCTAATTCTGCTTTCCAGAATAAACTCACTTGTCATTCCTGCTCTATCACCCCATGTCCTGCCACCTATGATCACTTTTCTCCATTGTCTTTCAAATGAAACAGACATTGGATATTATGATGCCCTTTCTGGAGCTACACAGCTTTAGTAGCTCACTCCCTGTAGGTGTGTGTCAAAGGGATTTAAGATTTAAATCATACGTGGATGGATCTAGAGACTGTCATAGAGAGTGAAGTAAGCCAGAAAGAGAAAAATATCGTATATTAACGCATATATGTGGAACCTAGAAAAATTGTACAGATGAACTGGTTTTCAGGGCAGAAATAGAGACACAGATGTAGAGAACAAATGCATTGGGAGATTGGGATTGACATATATACACTAATATGTGTAAAATGGATAACTAATAACCTACTGTATAAAAAAACAAATAAAATAAAATTCAAGACTTCAAAAAAAAAAGATTTAAGTCATAGCTCTTTATGGTCAAGCTCAGTCCATATGTATTTGTAATTTTCACTGTGTGTTACCATACCAGGAGATTTTAATGTAGTCATGGCTTTTGAGTTTGGGACTTTGGTCTCCTAGGAACAAGTCTCTTTCCTAGAATCTTAGTTTAATGGCCTCGATCTATTTTGGCCTGTCCCTGGAAGAGATTTGAAGAAATAGCCATGGGTTGGTGGACATCAATATATTGTATCCTTTTTCAGGAAGAGAATACTTAATAGGACTTGACTGAATCTCATGTTTTTCTGGTACCTCAAACTTACATTCTTCCAAATCGTCTACTTTCCAATCTGTACCAGCATTAATATTTGCTAAGGTAGACAATTCAACTTTTCTAACATACAAAAGTCCATGATTTTGGATTAAAGAAATGGCCCTTCTTTTTTTTTTTTTTTTAAACAATTTTTTTTTAATTAATTAATTTATTTATGGCTGTGTTGGGTCTTCGTTTCTGTGTGAGGGCTTCCTCTAGTTGCGGCAAGTGGGGGCCACTCCTCATCACGGTGCGCGGGCCTCTCATTATCGCGGCCTCTCCCGTTGCGGAGCACAGGCTCCAGACGCGCAGGCTCAGTAATTGTGGCTCACGGGGCTAGCTGCTCCGCGGCATGTGGGATCTTCCCAGACCAGGGCTCGAACCCGTGTCCCCTGCATCGGCAGGCGGATTCTCAACCACTGCGCCACCAGGGAAGCCCTGGCCCTTCTTAATGAAGCTATGTTTCCCCCTCTGTGTTTACAGCAGGCCACATTCAGCCTGTTTGTCTCTTTTTTGTAAGACTTCATTAATGGCTTCAAGAAGGTCATTAGAAACACTCTAAGCAAAGAATCTGTGAAGGGAGGAACCAAGATGGCAGAGTAGAAGGACGTGCTCTCACTCCCTCTTGCAAGAACACTAGAATCACAACTAGCTGCTGGACAAGCATAGACAGAAATACACTGGAACTCACCAAAAAAGATACCCTACATCCAAAGACAAAGGAGAAGCCACAATGAGATGGTAGGACAGGTGCAATCACAATAAAATCAAATCCCATAATTGCTGGGTGGGTGACTCACAGACTAGAGAACACTTATACCACAGAAGTCCACCCACTGGAGTGAAGGTTCTGAGCCCCATATCAGGCTTCCCAACGTGGGGGTCTGGCAACAGGAGGAGGAATTCCTAGAGAATCAGATTTTGAAGCCTAGTGGGATTTGATTGCAAGACTTCGATGGGATTGGGGGAAACAGAGACTCCACTCTTGGAGGGCACACACAAAGTAGTGTGCATATTGGGACCCAGGGGAAGAATCAGTGACCCCAGGGGAGACTGAACCAGACCTATCTGCTAGTGTTGGAGGGTCTCCTGCAGAGGCAGGGGGTGGCTGTGGCTCACCGTGGGGACAAGGACACTGGCAGCAGAAGTTCTGGGAAGTACTCCTTGGTGTGAGCCCTCCCAGAGTCTCTCATTAGCCCCACCAAAGAGCACAGGTAGACTCCAGTGTTGGGTTGCCTCAGGCCAAACAACCAACAGGGAGGAAACCCAGCCCCACCCATCTACAGTCAAGTGGATTAAAGTTTTCTGAGCTCTGCCCACCAGAGCAACAGTCAGCTCTACCCCCTACCAGTCCCTCCCATCAGGAAACTTACACAAGCCTCTTAGATAGCCTCATCCACCAGAGGGCAGAGAGTAGAAGCAAGAAGAACTACAATCCTGTAGCCTGTGGAACAAAAACCACATTCACAGAAAGATAGACAAGATGAAAAGGCAGAGGGCTATGTACCAGATGAAGGAACAAGATAAAACCCCAGAAAAACAACTTAACGAAGTGGAGATAGGCAACTGTCCGGAAAAAGAATTCAGAATAATGATAGTGAAGATGATCCAGGACCTCGGAAAAAGAACAGAGGCAAAGATCGAGAAGATGCAAGAAATGTTTAACAAAGACCTAGAAGAATTAAAGAACAAACACCTAGAAGAATTAAGGAACAAACAAACAGAGATGAACAATACAATAACTGAAATGAAAACTACACTAGAAGGAATCAATAGCAGAATAACTGAGGCAGAACGGATAAGTGAGATGGAAGACAGAATGGAGGAATTCACTGCTGTGGAACAGAATAAAGAAAAAAGAATGAAAAGAAATGAAGACAGCCTAACAGACCTCTGGGACAACATTAAATGCAACAACATTCCCGTTATAGGGGTCCCAGAAGGGGAAGAGAGAGAGAAAGGACCAGAGAAAATATTTGAAGAGATTATAGTCAAAAACTTCCCTAACATGGGAAAGGAAATAGCCACCAAAGTCCAGGAAGCACAACGAGTCCCATACAGGATAAACCCAAGGAGAAGCACATCGAGACACATAGTAATCAAATTGGCAAAAATTAAAGAAAAAGAAAAATTATTGAAAGCAGCAAGGGAAAAATGACAAATCACATACAAGGGAACTCTCATAAGGTTAACAGCTGATTTCTCAGCAGAAACTCTACAAGCCAGAAGGGAGTGTCATGATATACTTAAAGTGATGAAAGGGAACAACCTACAACCAAGATTACTCTACCTGGCAAGGATCTCATTCAAATTCGATGGAGAAATCAAAAGCTTTACAGACAAGCAAAAGCTAAGAGAATTCAGCACCACCAAACCAGCTCTACAACAAATGCTAAAGGAACTTCTCTAAGTGGGAAACAAGAGAAGAAAAGGACCTACAAAAACAAACCCAAAACAATTAAGAAAATGGTCATAGGAACATACATATCGATAATTACCTTAAATGTGAATGGATTAAATGCTCCAACCAAGAGACACAGGCTTGCTGAATGGATACAAAAACAAGACCCATATATATGCTGTCTACAAGAGACTCACTTCAGACCTAGGGACACATACAGACTGAAAGTGAGGAGGTGGAAAAAGATATTCCATGCAAACGGAAATCAAAAGAAAGCTGGAGTAGCTATACCTAGAGACAGATGACAATGGAAACACGATGATCCAAAACCTATGGGATGCAGCAAAAGCAGTTCTAAGAGGGAAGTTTATAGCTATACAAGCCTACCTCAAGAAACAAGAAACATCTCAAATAAACAACCTAACCTTACACCTAAAACAATTAGAGAAAGAAGGACAAAAAACCCCCAAAGTTAGCAGAAGGAAAGAAATCATAAAGATCAGATCAGAAATAAATGAAAAAGAAATAAAGGAAACGATAGCAAAGATCAATAAAACTAAAAGCTGGTTCTTTGAGAAGATAAACAAAATTGATAAACCATTAGCCAGACTCATCAAGAAAAAGAGGGAGAGGACTCAAATCAATAAACTTAGATATGAAAAAGGAGAAGTTACAACAGACACCACAGGAATAAAAAGCATCCTAAGAGACTGCTACAAGCAACTCTATGCCAAGAAAATGGACAACCTGGAAGAAATGGACAAATTCTTAGAAAGGTATAACCTTCCAAGACTGAACCAGGAAGAAATAGAAAATATGAACAGACCAATCACAAGTAATGAAATTGAAACTGTGATTAAAACCCTTCCAGCAAACAAAAGTCCAGGACCAGATGGCTTCACAGGTGAATTCTATCAAACATTTAGAGAAGGGCTAACACCCATCCTTCTCAAACTCTTCCAAAAAGTTGCAGAGGAAGGAACACTCCCAAACTCATTCTACGAGGCCACCATCACCCTGATACCAAAACCAGACAAAGATACTACAAAAAAAGAAAATTACAGACCAATATCACTGATGATTATAGATACAAAAATCCTCAACAAAATACTAGCAAACAGAATCCAACAACACATTAAAAGGATCATACACCATGATCAAGTGGGATTTATCCCAGGAATGCAAGGATTCCTCAATATATGCAAATCTATTAATGTGATACACTGTAATAACAAATTGAATAAGAACCATATGATCATCTCAATAAATGCAGAAAAAGCTTTTGACAAAATTCAACACCCATTTATGGTAAAAACTCTCCAGAAAGTGGGCATACCTCAACATAGGAAAGGTCATATACGAGAAAACCATAGCAAACATCATTCTCAATGGTGAAAAACTGATAGCATTTCCACTAAGATCAGGAACAAGACAAGGATGTCCACTCTCACCACAATTATTCAACATAGTTTTGGAAGTCCTAGCCATGGCAATCAGAGAAGAAAAAGACATAAAAGAATACAAATCAGAAAAGAAGTAAAACTGTCACTGTTTGCAGATGACATGATACTACACATAGAGAATCCTAAAAATGCCACCAGAAAACTACTAGAGCAAAACAATGAATTTGGTAAAGTTGCAGGATACAAAATTAGTGCACAGAAATGCCTTGCATTCCTATGCACAAATGATGAAAAATCTAAAAGAGAAATTAAGGAAACACTCCCATTTACCATTGCAACAAAAAGAAAAAAATACCTAGGAATAAACCTACCTAGGGAGACAAAAGACCTGTATGCAGAAAGCTGTAAGACACTGATGAAAGAAATTAAAGATGATACCAACAGATGGAGAGATATACCACTTTCTTGGATTGGAAGAGTCAATATTGTGAACATGATTATACTACCCAAAGCAATCTACAGATTCAATGCAATCCCTATCAAATTACCAATGGCATTTTTTACAGAACTAGAACAAATAATCTTAAAATTTGTATGGAGACAAAAAAGACCCTGAATAGCCAAAACAGTCTTGAGGGAAAAAAATGGAGCTGGAGGAATCAGACTCCCTGACTTCAGACTATACTACAAAGCTACAGTAATCAAGACAATATGGTACTGGCACAAAAACAGAAACAGAGATCAATGGAACAAGATAGAAAGCCCAGAGATAAACCCACGCACCTAT
This sequence comes from Mesoplodon mirus, assembly GCF_964341445.2. Taxonomy (NCBI): domain Eukaryota; kingdom Metazoa; phylum Chordata; class Mammalia; order Artiodactyla; family Ziphiidae; genus Mesoplodon; species Mesoplodon mirus. Next base: position 79,810,710 of record NC_138980.1, read on the forward strand.
GGTCAACTAATCTATGACAAAGAAGGCAAAGATATACAATGGAGAAAAGACAGTCTCTTTAGTAAGTGGTGCTGGGAAAACTGGACAGCTACATGTAAAAGAGTGAAATTAGAACACTCCCTAACATCACACACAAAAATAAACTCAAAATGGATTAGAGACATAAATGTAAGACCGGACACTATAAAACTCTTAGAGGAAAACATAGGAAGAAAACTCTTTGACATAAATCACAGCAAGATCTTTTTTGATACATCTCCTAGAGTAATGGAAATAAAAACAAAAATAAACAAATGGGACCTAATGAAACTTCAAAGCTTTTGCACAGCAAAGAAAACCATAAACAAGATGAAAAGACAACCCTCAGCATGGGAGAAAATATTTGCAAAGGAATCAACGGACAAAGGATTAATCTCCAAAATATATAAACAGCTCATGCAGCTCAATATTAAAGAAACAAACAACCCAATCCAAAAATGGGCAGAAGGCCTAAATGGACATTTCTCTAAAGAAGACATACAGATTGCCAAGAAGCACATGAAAAGCTGCTCAACATCACTAATTATTAGAGAAATGCAAATCAAAACTACAATGAGATATCACCTCACACCAGTTAGAATGGGCATCATCAGAAAATCTATAAACAACAAATGCTAGAGAGGGTGTGGAGAAAAGGGAACCCTCTTGCACTGTTGGTGGGAATGTAAATTGATACAGCCACTATGGAGAACAGTATGGAGGTTCCTTAAAAAACTAAAAATAGAATTATCATATGATCCAGCAATCCCACTACTGGGCATATACCCAGAGAAAACCATAATTCAAAGAGACACATGCACCCCAATGTTCATTGCAGCACTATTTACAATAGCCATGTCATGGAAGCAACCTAAATGCCCATTGACAGATGAATGGATAAAGAAGTTGTGGTACATATATACAATGGAATATTACTCAACCATAAAAAGGAATGAAATTGAGTCATTTGTTGAGACGTGGATGGATGTAGAGACTTTCATACAGAGTGAAGTAAGTCAGAAAGAGAAAAACAAATATCGTATATTAATGCATGTATGTGGAACCTAGAAAAATGGTACAGATGAGCCGGTTTGCAGGGCAGAAGTTGAGACACAGATGTAGAGAACAAATGTATTGACACCAAGGGGGGAAAGTGGCGGGGGTTGGTGGTGGTGGTGGTGGTGTGCTAAACTGGGCAATTGGGATTGACATGTATACACTGATGTGTATAAAATTGATGACTAATAAGAACCTGCTGTATAAGCAAAACAAAAGAAAACAAAACAAAAGCTAATACTAAACTTTCTTTGGGTTTTTTGTATGGAAATATGTTAATATAAATGCTTCAGACATTACATGAAATTCCTAAATATCTTATATGTTCTGGTATAATGTTAGAAGTCATAATTCTAGTTATTTAAAATGTATATCTCAGAAATAACTAAATTTCCTTGTCAATTGCATTATTGTGAACTTTCATCAAATCTTTAACCATGGTCATTTTTAAGTCTTCTGTCTTTTACAGACAGTTCTGGGTGTACTCTGATGCTTTTGCAAATATGTTCCTATAAAAGGGTTTTATCTTCAAGGAATTCATGGAAAAGACTCTGACAAGTACAGGTTTCTGGTAACTGAGTATACTGCTGAACTGAATGAATAATCATTTTCAGAACTCTAATGGAAAACTGATGAATTCATAAAAGTGCTAACAAAAGATCAAGATAAAAAAAATTACATGGGACTGAGTGAACTGATGAGGATGATTATAATTTTTGTGACTTTCTGCTTGAATTTTAAAAAAAGGTTTTAAAAAAAAACACTCTAAGCACATTCTTATCAAGTCCCCAATTGCTATAGCCTTAGTAGGCACATTGAGTTTTAGCATAAAAGAAATGAATATTAAAAATCAAGTATAAGATTTCTAGAAAGAAATAGTAGAGGAAATAGTAGGGTCTTCTCTGTTCTGTATCCTTCATCTTCTATTAAACCTGTATGTTTTCTGCAGTGCCTCATTTCCTGATATCAAAATCTGTATTAGTTAAAATGTACTCATATGAAAATAACAGAAAATTTGTGGTGGGGGAGAAATTCACAATTCAGTCAGGGCTAAGTATGAGCTTTAGGCCTCAGTGATTCAGGGTTGTATGTGTCAGCAAAAATAATCCAGTAGGAGATCATCCTAGGAGATTATGATCCTGGAGCTATCAGGGGCCATACTGTGAAGCCAGAGAAAGAAGCCAACTCTGTGGAAAAGAGCCAAAGAGCTGGAAAGAAACCAAGTTCTGATGACATCATTGGATCTCTGAATCCAATCATGTATAGAGTCAGGATTATTTCTAGCTTTCTCAATTAAGTGAATCAATAATTTTTTTTTTCTTCTTAAGCTTGTTTGAACTGGAGTCTCTGTCCAATTCAACAGTTTAGGCTTCTGGGTTCATCTTAATAATTGGACTATGTGAAGTCACTCAAACTCATCTAATTAAATAATTTTAGAAATGAAGGGACATTTAAGATTATTTAATCCAGTTGCTTCATTTTTATGATGTGAACTCACATGTTTTGGCCATATCTAGCTACAAAGGGAATCTAATCCACCTTTCAGTCTGGCCATATTTTGGGGGCCCCCAACCTGATGGTTGCCAAGCTGAGTTCTCAGGACACAAAATGAGACTAACAAGAAGCCAATAGCTGTCCCTGGGATAGAAAGGATCAATAACCAATGGGTCTGGATTTGGAAAGAAAGGGACAGTGTGAAATTTTACCTTTCTCTCTCTCTTAGTGATCCAGGAGGGCTGACTCTGGTAAGAATCCTCACTCTTCACTGGCTTCTGCCAGTTTCTCTAGGATCTCATGGGTAGAGTCCTGAGCAAGTGGGGTTTAGAGTAGAGAGTGTAGTTCTAGTATCTACCAGAATTTGCCTAACTTTTTATTAATTTTAATTTTAGTTTCCCCTTGGCTGTTTATGAGAGTAACTGCTAACAGTTTACTGGGGAATCCTCCAGAGTTCCATCAACCCTGGGAGGGGACCTTATGAGGGTCCCCCTTTTTTGGTAGATATGGGGCATCTATAAGGCCACCAACTCAGGAGACTTTTGTTTATGGTCTTGTAGTCTCTTCACAGTGGAAAGGCAATTTAGGTAGTGGATTGGTAGACTGTGAGTACACAGGTAAAAGGGTAGAGGGGACAGTAGGAGTCACATCAGTCTTATAGTCTTTGGCTTTAGGTACAATACCTATTGTGTCATTAATTTTTTATTAGCCTTTTGCAATGAATCTTTCAGTGAAGCTATTTTGGAATCTGGAAGTCTTTTGGAGCCCTCTGCACACCAATTAAAATAGGTATGCCATTCTGTTTGTTTGATTTAGGAACACTTAGTTTCAAGTGAACTTCTTAAATAAATGATCTTGCCTAATTGGAACGTTTCCCATAATGGCTGCTGTAATTCTAGGTTGTCTTACTAAGATTTTGCAATTTTTTGTAGCTATCTATAGCTTCTGAAACCACAGTTCTCAGACATAAAATAAGATGTGCTGGGAGGTGGCATGCTCAAACTTGAGGATCTCATTTCTTTAGCTAAGCCTTGGGTCTCTTGGAGGGAAGAGGGAAGTGCTGCTGAATTCAGGATTTTGTGGTGTTTTATGGTGTACCTTGTTGCACAGAAATTTTCTTACGGTTAACTGGTGATGTAGTGTCAATCTAACCTTCTCTGTGACCAGCTTATCCTAGCACAGGAGTCTTAGAGTTAGGTGGTGAGCACTCTAATGGCTCTGAAGTACTCAATTCATGCCTACCAATTTTGAAGCTTTGGCTTCTAAGATTTTCATAAGCAATAAAGCTGTTATTCCATTCATGAGAAGAGTTCTTCATAGTGGATGATGCCCTAATGGCTTTTAATAGTTCCCCTTAGATTTTGATGTGCTGTTGGTCAAAAAAGTCCAAATTTTTTGTCTTAACATGTTTCCCTAAGTCCCCCAGCAGTTTGTTCTGTGGACTTAGCTCAAGGCTTTATGAGTCTTCTAATAGCTGCCATCCATCTTGCTTTCTAAGACTGAAGGGTACCCATTATTTTTCCTTGTTGAAATAGTCCTCCCTAACTCAATCAGACTTATTGTTTCTGGCTGCCAATGCACAGTTCCCGAGACCTGTCAGGACCCCCTGGAGGTGCTTACCTTGTAGATGAGGTGCCACAAGCCCAAATGCTGTGACCCACTAAGTCTCACCCAAAAAAATCTGGAGTCTCTCAGACCTCAATTTTCCACCTAGAAGGATTAGCTCAGACAAACTTGAAGAACTCATAATGCAAAATAAGTAGAGCTTGATTTGAGAGAAGCTTACTGGAGATCCCAGAGAGCAGCTGAAGAGGCAGCCAAACAAAAAGTCTCTGTGGGTGCCCTCACCTGTGTCTCAGAGCCATGCCAGGAATCTTCAGCCGTTGTCTTCAGGTCCTATGTGGCCTGCCAAAACTGTCAAATGACAAAATTAAAACAATTTAGTAACTAGTGTGATTTCCTTTATTCAAGGGAAAACAATCCATGGATGGGGGGAGTACAGTGCCTCACAGCAGTGGTACACTCTTCCTGAGGGATTTGGGGCAAGAGTGAGTTTTATGGAATGTTAGGAGAGACATCTAGAAACAGGGCATGATTGGCCAGGAGGTTGGGGTTTTCCTGACAGGGCTAGTGAGGTTCTATTTTCTAGGGTAAGGTAAGATGGCTAAAGATGAGTTGGAGGCCTGTGATTGGTGTATGTTAGGCATCCTTGTCAGATGTTTCTCATAAGTGGAGGCTGATTTAGGTTTGATTTGTGACATGGGCTGGGCCACTGGGGCAGCCTTCATTTTGTGGGTCTGGTTATATGAATTAACTTTATCACTCCTTACCTTTTCTGTTTTCCTCTTAGTTCTTTTAGTTTGTTGTTTTGCTTACTTTCATGAAGGAGGTTTCTTCCTATGTGTGTCACCTTTTGTTTTCCATGAATTCTTAATCTTGAGAGACTAAAAGTCCCATGGGTGTGGTTGGGTGTGTAGGGTGATGGGATGGCCAGCTGAGGACATTCAAATGTATTTTTCATAGTTCTTTCTCCAAGAGGATAAAATTTCTCCAGATAAGAATCCTTTAATGTCCAATCTTCTTATTAGGTTCTTTATTTTCTTCTATAGAACAATATTTTTAAAAAAGACGTAATAAATTTTTGGTCAGGTGTTATGCAAATCTCAGAGTCAGAGAGGCCCCAGATGACTGAAGGGCTTTATAAAAATTATTTTTAATGTAAAGTTCTTCTGAATATATCTTTAAAAATGAAAAATCCTTCAATAAAGATTCAGAATTAGAGCCTTTACAGATTTGAAAAGCCAAAAACCCCTTCCAAAAGGGTAAAACTCCCACACAGTGAGGATACTAAGTTCATCAATAAGCAAGAGTAAAATTGGGAAAATATTCTCATGTCATAAATTAATAGCAAACTTGAAAAAATCTTATCATTTTTTCCTAGCTTATATCTAAATATAAGGGAAGAAAAATAGTGTGAAACCAAAGTAAAAATGTTAACTAAACCTTAAAAGAGGTTATGTTAGTCTGTCTATAATTGTTTTTGAATGATTTCTGTAAGGTAGGAAGTTAGTAATCCCTGGTAGGGACTTGTTTATTTTGCACTACCCAGCAAAGCCCTAAATTGATTTATTGTGTTAGATCAGTTGATTGTTTGTCTGTTTTCTGTATAGTTGCCTGGGTCTGGCCCAGTACAGCATTAAACAATACTACAACTGTTTTCTACTACAACCTCTCTTTCTTTTTGCGTACTCTTATTGGATGGAAAATCAAGATATTGTAGCCATCACCTGTGTTATTTGAGTAAGTAAGGTCCAGACCAGTAAATAGAGAATTATACCTATTGCATATTTTTATTGATGTTTTAATGCCCCTTTAGTACTGAACTCAGCTATTATTTCCTTGGTGTATCACATAAGGTAAAGAGGCAGTAAATGTGCCATCTGTTTCTTTATTAGGCTAGCTGTTTGTTTCTCTGTGAACTGCTGTGTTAAATTGGGAAAAATAAGAGCTTGTGGAAGAAGACAGTTGCCTTTACTTAGCATAAAATATTTATGGTACTTTGGATTAGTTGTAGATTTCTTTAAATTTCAGTGACTTGAAAGAGCTTGGACTTCTAATCCAATTGCTTTCAGATTCAATGGAACTGTAAATAAACAATTTAGAGATATGTAAAAATATTTTCCTAATTAATTAATACATTTCATGATTACATGTATTATCCAGAATTCCAAATTGATTATACATGTTCCAGAAATTAAAGTTTGAGTATTTGGATTGACAACTTTATGTAAAAGTTGGGGACTGGATTATGTAAATGAACAAAATCAATTGTTACATGTTAATAAGTTGGAAAACACTGTGCAAAGTTTTCATAAAGTAAAGCAGAAATCAAGAAAATCCAATCAACTACTTATTTCAACTACTATGAGCCCACACATAAAGTAATTGCTCAACTTGGAAACTGTTTCTGCTTTTTCAAACCTCCAGCTTAAAAATCCCTGATGATCTTTATGTACTTCCTCAATCTGAAATTGTTTAAAAAGTAATATATTATTTTTAAAAATCTAAATATTAGTTTAAAAATTTACATTGGGCTTTTAAGTTCAACTCTAGGCATGCAATAAGTGCAGTTGCAATAATGAGTATTATGAAATCAATCAAACAAGAAGCAGGACCATTCAACTCTTGAAGCGGTTGCAGCAGGAACTGAGCTATGGTTCTTGCTTCTTGCCCATCTTCTGGCCATGAACAATGATAACAAAAAAGCAGCTGGCTGTGCAGAAGATAGTAACTCTGCAAGCTGGTAAAACTAGTATCTCACACAGATAGTAATAAATTCTCCCCCACCTCCCCAAATCATACCATCTAAGGTGAAGGAGCTAGGCCCATCTTTCCCCCAGTGTCCTTCAGAGTGTCTGCTCTGAAGTCCATTTTAATCTATTTGATAATGTATCATTATTGAGTGGAGAGAGAGACTACCATTTGCCCTAGACTTTCCACATTTCCTATTTCAATAGTTTTCAATATGTTATTGATGGAGCTCCTACATCAAAAGCAGTGGGAGTTTTGGTAAAAATACCTATTCTTCAATATTGTGAAAATGACTATACTAGCCAAAGCAATCTACAGATTCAATGCAATCACTATCAAATTACCAATGGCATTTTTTACAGAACTAGAACAAAAAATCTTAAAATTTGTATGGAAACACAAAAGACCCCCAACAGCCAAAGCAATCTTGAGGGAAAAAAATGGAGCTGGAGGAATCAGACTCCCTGACTTCAGACTATACTACAAAGCTACAGTAATTAAGACAATATAGTACTGGCATAAAAACAGAAATATAGATCAATGGAACAGGATAGAAAGCCCAGAGATAAACCCATGCACCTATGGTCAACTAATCTATGACAAAAGAAGCAAGGATATACAGTGGAGAAAAGACAGTCTCTTTAATAAGTGGTGCTGGGAAAACTGGGCAGCTACATGTAAATAATGAAACTAGAACACTCCCTAACACCATACACAAAAATAAACTCAAAATGGATTAAAGACCTAAATGTAAGAACCAGACACTATAAAACTCTTAGAGGAAACCTTAGGAAGAACACTCTTTGACATAAATCACAGCAAGAGCTTTTTTGACCCACCTGCTAGAGTAATGGAAGTAAAAACAAAAATAAACAAATGGAACCTAATGAAATTTAAAAGCTTTTGCACAGCAAAGGAAACTATAAACAAGATGGAAAAACAACCCTCAGAATGGGAGAAAATATTTGCAAACAAATCAACGGGCAAAGGATTAATCTCCAATATATATAAACAGATCATGCAGCTCAATATTAAAAAAACAAACAACCCAATCAAAAAAAGCTGACAGGGCTTCCCTGGTGGCGCAGTGGTTGCGAGTCCGCCTGCCGATGCAGGGGACACGGGTTCGTGCCCCAGTCCGGGAAGATCCCACATGCCGCGGAGCAGCTGGGCCCATGAGCCGTGGCCGCTGAGCCTGCGCGTCTGGAGCCTGTGCTCCGCAACGGGAGAGGCCACAACAGTGAGAGGCCCGCGTACCGCAAAAAAAAAAGGGGGGGTGACAGAAGACCTAAATAGACCTTTCTCCAAAGAAGACATACAGATGGCCAAGAGGCACATGAAAAGATGCTCAACATCACTAATTATTAGAGAAATGCAAATCAAAACTACAATAAGGTATCACCTCACACTGTTTAGAAAACCATCAGAAAATCTACAAACAACAAATGCTGGAAAGGGTGTGGAGAAAAGGGAACCCTCTTGCCCTGTTGGTGGGAGTATAAATTGATATAGCCATTATGGAGAACAGTATGGAGGTTCCTTAAAAAACTAAACATAGAATTACCATATGATCCAGCAATCCCACTACTTGGCATACTATAATTCAAAAAGACACATGCACCCCAGTGTTCATTGCAGCACTATTTACAATAGCCAGGTCATGGAAGCAACCTAAATGCCCATTGACAGATGAATGGATAAAGAAGTTGTGGTACATATATACAATGCAATATTACTCAGCCATAAAAAGGAACGAAATTGAGTCATTTGTAGAGACGTGGATGGATGTAGAGACTGTCATACAGAGTGAAGTAAGTCAGAAAGAGAAAAACAAATATCATATATTAACGCATATATGTGGAATCTAGAAAAACGGTACAGATGAACCAGTTTGCAAGGCAGAAATAGAGACACAGATGTAGAGAACAAACTTATAGACACCAAGGGGGGAAAGTGGGGGAGTGGTGGTGGTGGTTGTGGGATGAATTGGGAGATTGGGATTGACATGTATACACTAATATGTTTAAAATAGATAACTAATAAAAACCTGCTATATAAAAAATAAATAAAATTTAAAAAATGCAGATTCTTACATCACATCTCTAAATTACTGAATCAAAACTTCTGAGGGTGGCTTCTAGGTATCTGCATTTTAAACAGGCTTACCAAGTGATTGTGATGTACCCTTGAGTCTGAGAATCACTGTTCTATGTGTGACACTGCTTTCAGGTACTTATTAACTTACGTCATGTATATAACATAATTTATGGCCCTTGTCTACAATAAATTTATGATCTAGTGGAGACAATAATGAATATGGAGAAAAGTAATTTGGTTGAGGTAAGAGGAAGGGGCATAATGTACTGGAGAAGCAGAGCCTTGCATTCATTCATTCATTCATTCACTCCTTCACTCATTCTGCCAGTTATGTCACAGAAACTGTTGGATGCTTCATGAATATTTGGCCGCTACTTTGTTCTTCTACTGCTTCATATATAGATTCTAACTACTTTCTTTATGTCTAATATGTTTCACAAGGTACTTGCTTTTACACTTAGTTTCATTTAATCTTCCTTATTTGTCTTGTTCTCCATAGCAGAACTGAATATTCCTAAGTAATACAGCAAACACATATGGCAATATAGGAGGCATTCCTAAATAAAGTTAACATAGAAAAAAGATGAGTAATCAATAATCTCATTGTGTATGGGATTAGACTAGTGTACTAGATGGTCAAATCAGGGTTTCTTAAAGTGGGGTCTGCAGAATCTTAGGAACATATGAGTCTATGACCTTTGAAACTAAATACAAAATTGCTTGGATGGGTGCCTTTCTGGGATTCTATGGCTTTTATTAGAGTCTCTGGAAAACTTTAGAACTAATAGTCTGGATGCCATAAACGCAGTACCTACAACAGCCAGGCAAGTAGAATAAGTGTGTGGAACAGTACTCAGGATAAGAAGCTATCTGGTGAGTAGACGGTACACTCCTCATGTAAAGGGAGCAGCTCCCTCTGCCTCAGGACTATCATTGCTCTGTAAAAAATCAGCCTGATGGCCAGGTATTCTGATTTTTTGAGTGAAGCCAAATATATGATTTTTATTTTTATTTTGGTAAAACACCCAGTATATTTTCACTGGTTGTAGGATTCTGGGTTGGTAGATCTTTTAATTTCAGCACTTGAAAAATGTTGGCCACTTATTTCTAGCTTCTATTGTTTCTGCTTAGAAACACTTCAAGATTCAAAATGTCCCTCCTTTACAGGTAATGTATTGTTGCTCTTTGGCTGCTTTCAAATTTTTTAATCTATATTTTTAGTGCTTAGAACTCTGATTATGATATATCAGGGCATGCATTTCTTTGCGTTTATCCTTTTTATGATTGTTCCTCTTTTATTCTGTAGATTTATGTCCTTTGTCAAATCTGGGAATATTTCAGCCACTGTTTCTTCAAGTATTGTTTTAGCCCCGATCTCTTTCTTGTTCTCTTCTGGGACTTCAGTGACACAAATGATAGATCTTTTATCATTGCCCCACATATTTCTGAAGATCCTTGGCTATTTTTAATCTATTTTCTCTGTTGTTCAGGTTGGATAATTACTATTGATCTATCTTTATGTGTACTGTTTTTTTGTCCTCTGTTATCTCCATTCTGCTACTGAGCCAATCCAGGGAGTTTTAAATTTTCATTTACTTTATTTTTAATTTTAAAATTTTTATTTTAATTTTTTAAATATCTTCTATTTCTTTGCTTGGACTTTCTATATTTCCATTTATTTCAAGAGTGTTTGTAATTTCTTGTTGGAGCATTTTTATGACAACTGCTTTAAAATTCTAGTCAGGTAATTCTAACATTTGGATAAACTCAGTGTTGGCACTGTTGCTTACCTTTCCTCATTTGAATTGAGAGTTTACTGGTTCTTGGTACGACATATTCTAGATTGTGTTCTGGATTTTTTTAGTATTAGGTTTTGAGACTCTGGTTCCTATATAAATCTTCTGTTTCACTGGGCAATAGACCTGTTTAGGTTCAGAAAGCATGACCTAGTCCACTTTTGTATTTTGTAGGCTATAGTTCCAATGTCAATTTAGTTTTCAAACTTTTGCAACGTTATTCTGGTCTACTCTGCTTATTAATACTGAGGTCAGTTTGAAACCTGAGTGGTATTCTGTGCCATAGTTCAGTTTTCAACGTTTTTGCTATATTGATTCTAGTCAATTTCATACATAGGCTGTTGGGGTGTGCTTGTGGTTTTATGCCCAGCTATAAAGAATCTCTTTTTCCAGGTTCCTACTCTCCTTAGTCTAATCTCTTAATTTCCACAATTTAGTTGGAAGGGGGTGGAGTGCCTCCTCTTTGCTGATGTTCCCTTAGTGCAGGGCAGGGTTTGTAGATAGGGATCCTTCTACAGTCTTCATAGTGCCTGATGGGGAAGAAGGAGGGATGCTGTCTCTGTTTACATTCATATAGTGCATGATGGGCTTTTGGATGGGTTGGGGAAAGCACTCTGCCTCTGTAGCTATTGTAGAGTGAGGCTGGTGGACAGGATACTACCAATAGTATCTACAGCACCCAGGGAAGAGGGAAGGTGGAAGACACTGGAGCCTCTGCTCGGTTGGTGCAATGTGGGGATGTTTGACTTGGCTCATGTTCCATGGTTGCTGCAGTGCCTGGTGCAAAGGGAAAGATTTTTTTTTTGTGGTGTTTGCTTGGAGAGATATTGTCAAAGGGTTCCATCTTGCACGGCTGCCTTCTTCCCTGTGCTTTGGCTAGCAAGAGCAGTCTTTTGTTGTTGTTGTTTACTTCTCTTTATCCGTTTGTGTTTCAGGGTTATAGGCTGCTGTAGTGTAAAGGCCAAGACAGAGAGGGATAAAATCAAACCAAACCAAAAAACTCATCACCACATTGTTCCTTGAGTCCACGGGTCCTTAGCCAGTCTGTCTTTTTCTCTACCTGTCACAATCTTCTGATATATAGTTGTTCTATATATTTTGTTTAGGGTGTTTAGTTGTAATTAGTGAGATGAGTACCTTAGAATGTGTTTACTCCATCTTTCCTAGCTTTGGTTCCTTTCTGGTGGCAGTGTAATATCAAACTTTTTAAAGAATGAGTAGGACGTGAGGTTCTAATCTAACCATCTTCAGATGTTTGATGAATTTTAAATTAATCACAATAAGTGGAAGTGGCCTATATTCTCAAACCCTTTGTGAAATAAATTCATTGTAAATATAATGGTATATGTGCTGTTAATTTAGGGATATAATTTAAATAATCACACTCTACGGAGTTTGCCTCTTAGGTTTTTAATGCAATACTTTGGGCACCCAATAATATAAAGAAAGAGCAACGTTTCTCCTTTCCCTTCCCTTCTCTTCCCTCCCCTCCCCTCCCCTTCCCTCCCCTCTCTTCTCTTCTTTCCTTTTGAGGAATTATGTCTTCTCCCTCTGAGGGACTATCTAGCATGTCTTACCCTTCATATGCAAGAAGTGGGCGTGGGATTCAAGCTTGGCCAATTGTGTGCTGTCCCAGGATTCAATTCATGATCAACAGAACAAAAAGGATGGAATAGATTTGAAATGCATTTACTCTGGCAGCCATAGAGCCCTGTAGATAACTTTTATTTTAGCTTACATTTCCCTAACATAGTAGAGCCTAGTATAGGGCTTGTGGGCAGGTAATGTATCTTGGGAAGTAGTTCCAAGCAACAGTTGTAGAGGACAGGGAGGGTAAAACAGGAAAGGAGGGAGAGCCCAGTCTGAGCTGCACTGTTCAAGGCAAGCTGATCACTGTTGTAGGCAACTGAGGCTTAATCATGCTGGGAACTATATGCAGAATCACATAGAAGGCAGCACAAAATTATCCAGTTGGGGGATAAAAGAGGGTAACATTTTTCCAGCAGCTCATGTCCCATTGGTTGCTCCATGAATTGCTACCTCCTTCACATCTCCATATTTCTGTTTATGTGCCAGAATGGTTAGTGGGCTGTCACAAGCATCTTATGTGGCAGAGAAATCCCCATACAGAAGGGGCTGTCAAATTATACCTGTGTAGCTGCTTTCTGTAGCAACGATTGGAATAAAAAGTTGGCCCCAGAGGACGTGAGGTGGGGCTGAGCAGAATCCAATATATATTTCCCTCACTTCCCCTTTTCAAAGCTCCACAGATGCCTTGTTGTCCTTCCTCACCTTAATCCAGTGAGTAATTCCCAAATCAGTTTATAACAAATTCTCCCTTTTTTTTTGCATATGTTAGCCAGAATGAGTATCCATAGACTGCAACCAAAGAACCCTAACTGACACGTCCATTAATCTGTTTTCTTTCACTGGGAGACACTATCATCTGTGGTAAAAATCTATCTCCTTAGTTGAATCTTGGCATGTCTATCAAAATGCTTAAGCTGTGGTTCAAGGACCATATGGGTGTTGTTAAAATAGAATCTTCTGGCCCCAGATGCTGAAGTGTCCCAGTTAGCTTCTGATCCTTCACAGACAGGCCTAACTTATTTACATAGTATTTAATAACATGCGATGTTTCAGTTTTGAATAGATGTAAAGAAGCAAATTGAAAATGCAACTTAAAGAGATACAGGTGGATGTTATCACATAAATAGTATTTGGTTTTCTGAAATTACAATTATGACACTCCTGAATGATCTCTGATCCCACTGTATTATAATGTGACAGATGTATATTGCTGTGATTTCTCTAGTGATGCTTGCTGCTGCTTCCTTGCCATCTTTAATAACAAAGCTACTGGACAGATTAAATTGAAATGATTTATTCTCTGTGAATGCCATAGTCAAAGCACGCTGTCATAGTAACAGGTTAAAGCTTTTCCACTAGGAGGTTATTATGCACAATGTGGTGGTACAGCTAGCAACCTCATTACATTCCGTTGTATCAGTGATACAGTATATGCATTTCTAGCTAGGAATTGATGGAGAGGCGTTTTGTGATCACTAGCAACAAAATTTTTAAATGCAAATTATATTGAAGTACAACATATTAAAAAATGTCCATATCATCAGTATACCTGAAATTTCACAAAGTAAACATAGCAGCACAACTGGGACCCAGATCAAGATGCAGAACATCATCAGTACTGCAGAAGCTGCCTTACATCTCTGTCAAATCACAGTTCCATGCTTTGGGTAACCACTGTCTTGGGTTTTACCACTACATATTAATTTTGCATGATTTATTAATTTTTTGTGTATTCTCTTTAAAATTTGATTGAGGTATATGTACATTTAGTGAAATAACTCTTAAGTGGTACAGTTCAGTGAATGTTGAGAAATGTACACAGTCACATAACTAGTAACTCTATCAAAATATAGAACATTCCCATCACCCCAGATTTCCTTGTGCCCTTCCTCAGCTAATTCTCCTTCTCTGGAAAACAACCACTTTCTTGAAATCTTTTGCTATAGATTAGTTTTGCTTCTTGAAATTCACACAAATGGAACTGTATAGTACATACTTTATCAGGCTTTGCTTTGCTCATCTAAAGTTTTTGATATTTTTTAAATGTTGTGTGTGTAATTAATTTGGTTTTTCTATTTATGAGTAGCATTCCACAATATAGACTACAATTTGTTTATCCAGTCTTTTGTTGTGGAACATTGGACTAGTTTCTAGTTTCTGCCTGTAGTGAACATGTTTCTACAAACATTCTTGGACAAGTCTATTTGTAGACATAGGATTTTACTTCTCTTTGATGGAATTTTTGGATCATAGGTAGGTATATATTTAACTATATAAGAAATTTCCAAACCATTTTCTAAAGGGGTGTGTAATTTTGCACTCTCACTTGCAATGTATGAAAGTTTTCATTACTTGAAATTCTTGTCAGTATTTAGTGTTGTCGGTCTTTAAAATTTTTGCTATTCCTGCCAGTGTGTTGTGCTCTCTCATTGTGGTTTTGATTTGTAATGCCCTAATGATTTCTCATTGTCGATGAACTTCAATTTATCAATATTTTCTTTGAAGGTTAGTGCTTTCTGTGTTCTGTCTAAGAAATCTTTGCCTATCCCAGGGTCGTAAAGATATTCTTTTATGTTTTGTTTTAGAAGATTTGACTTTGATAGTTGGCCTTTAATCCACATTACGTTAACTTTTGTGTATGATTTAAGGAGTGGTATGTAAGAATTTCCAGTTGTTTCAGCTCCTTATGTTGAAAAGACTCTCTCTTTTCATTTGTTGATTTATTTGTCCATTGTTAAGTCAATACCACTATTTCTTGATTACTGTAGCTTTAGAATACATCTTTTTTTAATTAAAAAATTTTTTAATTAATTAATTAATTTTTGGCTGTGTTGGGTCTTCATTTCTGTGCGCGGGCTTTCTCTAGTGGCCGCCAGCGGGGGGCTACTCTTCATTGAGGTGCGTGGGCTTCTCATTGTGGTGGCTTCTCTTGTTGTGGAGCATGGGCTCTAGGGCGCGTGGGCTCAGTAGTCATGGCTCGCGGACTCTAGAGTGCAGGCTCAGTAGTTGTGGTGCACGGGCTTAGTTGCTCCGTGGCATGTGGGATCTTCCCGGACCAGGGCTCAAACCCGTGTCCCCTGCATTTGCAAGTGGATTCTTAACCACTGTGCCACCAGGGAATTCCCTAGAATAAACCTTGAAATCAGAAAGAGTGAGCTGTCCAAATTTTTCCTTCTTTTGCAGGACTATTTTGGCTACTCTAGATCTTTTTTATTGCAATAGATATTTTTAGCATCAGTGTGTCAACTTTTATAAAAAGTCTGCTGAGATTGTGGCTGAGATTACATGGGAGAGAATGGACAACTTAATAACTTTAAGTCTTTAGTTGAATGAACATGGTATATCTTTAGGTATATATTTAGGCATTTTTTAATATCTCTCAGTAATACTTTATAGTCTGTAATTGAGAAGTCTCATACATCTTTTGTTAAATTTACCTCTAAGTATTTAATGTTTTTTGAGGCTGTTGCAAATGATAATAATTTTTAGAAATTTTATTTTCAATTTTTTTCACTGGTAGTACATAGATATATGATAAGTATATATTGACCTTGAATCTCATGACTTTGATATATACAATATATGCTCTACCAGATTTTCATAGGTTCATAGGATTTTTCTGCATCCTCAATTGTGTTTCATGTGAATAAAGTATAGTTTTATTTCTTCTTTTTTAATCTTTATAACTTTCATTTAAGTTTCTTTCTTTAATAGTTGGCTAGGACCTCCAGTGCAATGCTACATAGACTTGTTAAAAGTCAACATCCTGACCTTATTCACAATATTAAGGGGGAAAGAATTTACTATTTCACCATTAAGTATGATGATAGCTGTAGATGTTTTTAAAAACTAGGTGCCCTTTATCAGATTATGGCAGTTCCCTTCTATTCCTAGATTGATAAAAGGCTTTCATTTTATCATGAATGGATGCTGTGTTTTGCCAAAAGCTTTCCTGCATATATTGATGTGCACATGTCATTTCCCTTTATAGTTAATATGGTGAATGACCTTGATTTATACAAGTGGTAAATTAATTTTGCATCCCTGGGATAAATCCCACTTGGTCATGCTATATTATCTTTTTAATATATTTCCAGATATGATTTGCTAATACTTCGTTGAGAGCTTTTGCATTTGTGTTCATGAGAGATAGTGGTCTGTTGTTAATTTTTTGTAATATCTTTGTCAGGTTTGGTGTCAGAGTTATGTTAACCTCAGAAAAAAGTTAGGAAGTGTTATATCCTCCTATATTTTTTTAAAGTGTGCATAAGAATGAATTATTTTTTCTCAAATGTTTGACAGAATTCACTAGAGAAACCATCTGGGTTATTTCTTTCTCCTTTAATATTTGACAGAATTCACAAATAAAGCAGTCTGAACCTGGGAAAGTTTTAAGTTAAGACTCAATTTTTAACAGATATATGGCTATTTAAAATTTCTTTTTCTACTTGCGTCAGTTTGGTAATTTGTTTATTTTGAAGATTTGTCCATTTTATCTTAGTTATCAGTTTTATTGATATAGAGGTACTTTTTAATATTTATAGAATATATAGTGATGTCCCCTTCTTTATTCCTGATGCTGGCAATTTGAGTTTTTATCTTATTTCTTGGTCAGTCTTGCTTGGTATTGTTTTATTAAAAGAACCAATATTTGGCTTTATTAAGTTTTTCTATATTGTCTTTTCTGGTCATTGATTTCCATTTGTTATCTTTGTTATTTTCTTCCTTCTTATTTTAAATTTAATTTACTCTTGTTTTTCTAATAAAATCAAAATGATTAATAAAGGTTTAAAGCAAGACTAATCAAGGAAAAAAATTTTAAAAAGGAGACCACACAAATTACCAACATCAGGAACCACAAAGGGGACATCAACACATATACATACTATAGATTTTAAAATGAAACAATAGGAATTTATGAACAACTATATGCCAATAAATTCTACAATTTGGATGAATGGGCAAGTTCCTTGAAATACATATTAACCAAAATTAACATAAAAATAAATAGAAAGTGTGAATAATGCCGTATTTACTGAAGAAGTTGAATTCTTGATGACTGATTCTGCCCTCTCTCCCAACAAACCTCTGTTTTTAATGTTTTTACCCAAGGGTTCTACTAACTATTTTAAAAAGGTAAAATTGCAATTCTATATAAACTCTTTCAGAAAAGCACAGTAGAGGGAAAACTTCATAACTCTTTTTATTGTTTTGTTTTTTTGAAACAATAAACTATAACTTTCAAAGATAAAATAATGTACACAGTATTACCTGGACAGACACAAGTTTGATTTCTATTACCAGTCCTGTCTCTGAAAGTAAGATAAAACATTCAGGCCAATAATTGGAGCCCGTTTAGCTGGTGAGAAATAGAGCATTTAAAATCATACGATTTATAATATACTGTATATTTTAGAATATTTAACATATTAAATATTTTTAAAATGTCTGATGGGATACAAGTGCCTCCCTGCACATTATGCATACTCAGAGAAAATGAGATGAAACTCCATCTTTAAAGACTTTCCATGCTTAAAGGATAACTGGAAATCTTGGGGATTATGCAGTCATTGTAACAGACATTCAAAAAGACTTGCTATTTTATTGCAGGGCTTTTTTTGTTGTATAAAATAGGGCATAGAGTCTTAGACTAGAGCTCTGATATCTGCTAATTAACCAAGGTACCCAAACAAGAGGCTTTCCTTCCTTGATCAGTGTTTCCTGGGTTCCTGCTCTGTGCCTGGTCCTGTGCTGGAAGTCGGGAGTATCACTGTAGGCAAAATAGTCTAGTGGGGATTATAATCAAACAATCATGTAAGCAGGTAATTTCAAACTATAAAAAGTACTATGAAGGATAGTTAAAGCAGCTCACCAGTGAAGTAAGAAAGCACCGCACTGAACAATTTTAGTTATTTTTAAAGATAATTTGGTGCTAATTCTTTATTTGTCCTCCTTCCCTCCCTCCCTCCTCCTTACTTCCTCCCTCCCTCCCTCCCTCTCTCTCTTTCCTTCTTTCCTTCCTTCCTTCCTTTCTCTCTCTCTCTTTCTTTCTTTCTTTCCTTCTTTCTCTCCCTCTCTCTCTCACCCCAGTTATGTTCCAGACACTGTGCTAGCAGCTGAAAAAAATGTAACCAAAATACTCATGGTGTCTTCATGGAATTTATGATTTACCTTTTTAAGTGATGAAATGTTTTAAAGTAAAGAAACAAAATTAAACATTGTGTTTCTCTTGCAAAATCACAAATAAAGAGAAAAAAGAAAGCCAGACAGATTACCTGCAGATCAAATTAAATCACACAGGTATTATTCGTGATGCAAATTATGCACTGACCTTTGTGACAACACATGAATAAACTTGCTGTTTATTGTCAGTGTATGGGAGGAGAAAAAAGAGACTCCATTGACATTATTAAATAATAACCTTGATTATTGAAAAAGGAGAAGATACAGAGAAGAACATCAACAGAATCTCCTGACTGCATTACAGTTTTCTAGCAGGCAGGAGACTGACTCTGACTAGAAGACTTATCCTTAGTCATCCATTTCTAAAAGTAATTCTATTTGTTTAAATATTCACAAAACATTTAATTTCTTACTTTCTCTCTAGTAAATAGAAATTATTGATAGATTTTAAAATAAGAGATCTTAAATTTAATAATATATTTTTATAAGTGATTATTTAAAATTCCATTTATTAATGTTTACTGTCTCTTCTATATGATGAGTCCATTGCATACCTTGTAAATGCTTCCAATAATCACATGAAATTTTTAATGAACACACAATAATGATCTTATTAATTTTAAATTAAATGTATGTGTTCACTTTTGAAAATAAATTGAAAGTTCCACTATAAATAACTCAAGAAAGTGAATTCATTTTTACATGAGAGAAACCATTACTTTGGATATTTATAACTGTAAATACTCTTGTTCTTCTCAAAGAATAAAAATAGAAATGAAGTTTTTCTGTGTGCCATGCACATATAGTGATTATTGGATGTACTTTACATGGATTATTTAACTTAATTTTTCTGCAAGAGTAAGGCAGGCCTGGTATTATGTTCAGTTTAGAGATGTAGAAAAAAGGTTTAGAGATATTATGTGTCAAGCTCAAAATCATGTCTTCTAAGAGTTGATAACAGGACTTAAATCTGAGCATCTAAAATCCCAGGGACTTAACCACTGTTTTAGTGGATTAACATCACCGACTTCATTTCTGATTTCTAATTAGATTACAGTTAATTACGTGGTTCATCAAAGCTGGCAGTTTTCTTGGTGAATATGTTGTTGAAAAAACTTTGGCTTCGTTGGTAACAATAGGCAAATTGATAGCAATGAATGCTGAATACTTTGGTCTGAAAAGGAGGAACATGTAGTGTGCTGGAGTGGCTTATGTTGGCCCATAGGGCTGGTTGTTAAACATTAACCAGCACAGACCAGAGGACAGACAGCAAAAGCAAGAAGAACTACTATCCTGAAGCCTGTGGAAAGAAAACCACATTCACAGAAAGAGAGACAAAATGAAAAGGCAGAGGACTATGTACCAGATAAAGGAACAAGATAAAACCCCAGAAAAACAATTAAACGAAGTGGAGATAGGCAACCTTCCAGAAAAAGAATTCAGAATGATAGTGAAGATGATCTGGACTTTGGAAAAAGAATGGAGGCAAAGATTGAGAAGATGCAAGAAATGTTTAACAAAGACCCAGAAGAATTAAAGAACAAACACCTAGAAGAATTAAAGAACAAACCAACAGAGATGAACAATACAATAACTGAAATGAAAACTACACTAGAAGGAATCAATAACAGAATAACTGAGACAGGAGAACTGATAAGTGAGATGGAAGACAGAATGGTGGAATTCACTGCTGTGGAACAGAATAAAGAAAAAAGAATGAAAAGAGATGAAAACAGCCTAATAGACCTCTGGGACAGCATTAAATGCAACAACATTCACATTATAGGGGTCCCAGAAGGAGAAGAGAGAGAGAGAAAAACTCGAGAAAATATTTGAAGAGATTAGAGGTGAAAACTTCCCTAACATGGGAAAGGAAATAGTCACAAGTCCAGGAAGTGCAGAGAGTCCCAGGAAGGATAAACCCAAGAAGAAACACACCGAGACACATAGTAATCAAACAGACAAAAATTAAAGACAAAGAAAAATTGTTAAAAGCAACAAGGGAAAAATGACAAGTAACATACAGGGGAACTCCCATAGGGTTAACAGCTTATTTCTCAGCAGCAACTCTACAAGCCAGAAGGGAGTGGCACAATATATTTAAAGTGATGAAAAGGAAGAACCTACAACCAAGATTACTCTACCCAGCAAGGATCTCATTCAGATTCGATGGAGAAATCAAAAGCTTTACAGACAAGCAAAAGCTAAGAGAATTCAGCACCACGAAACCAGCTCTACAGCAAATGCTAAAGGAACTTTTCTAAGTGGGAAACACAAGAGAAGAAAAGGCCTCCAAAAACAAACCCAAAATAATTAAGAAAATGGTCATAGGAACATACATATCGATAATTACCTTAAATGTGAATGGATTAAATACTCCAACCAAAAGACACAGGCTCGCTGAATGGATACAAAAACAAGACCCATCTATATACTGTATACAAGAGACCCTCTTCAGACTTAGGGACACATACAGACTGAAAGTCGGGATGGAAAAATATATTCTGTGCAAATGGAAATCAAAAGAAAGCTGGAGTAGCAATACTCATAGCAGATAAAATAGACTTTAAAATAGAGAATGTTACAAGAGACAAGGAAGGACACTACATAATGATCAAGGGATCAAACCAAGAAGAAGATATAACAATTATAAATATACATTCACCCAATATACGAGCACCTCAATACATAAGGCAAATGTTAATAGCTATAAAAGAGGACATCAACAGTAACACAATAATA
The DNA here is from genome assembly GCF_964341445.2 of Mesoplodon mirus. Classification (NCBI taxonomy): domain Eukaryota; kingdom Metazoa; phylum Chordata; class Mammalia; order Artiodactyla; family Ziphiidae; genus Mesoplodon; species Mesoplodon mirus. The sequence continues at coordinate 79,831,997 of NC_138980.1, forward strand.
GTGGGGGACTTTAACACCTCACTTACACCAAAGACAGATCAGCCAGACAGAAAATTAATAAGGAAACACAAGTTTTAAATGACACAATAGACCAGATAGATTTAATTAATAATTATAGGACATTCCATCTGAAAACAGCAGATTACACTTTCTTCTCAAGTGCTTATGGAACATTCTCCAGGATAGATCACGTCTTGGGTCACAAATCAAGCCTCAGTAAATTTAAGAAAATTGAAATCATATCAAGCATCTTTTCTGACCACATCTCTATGAGATTAGAAATCAATTACAGGGGAAAAAAATGTAAAAAACACAAACACATGGAGGCTAAAAAATACATTACTAAAGAACCAAGAGATCACTGAAGAAATCAAAGAGGAAATCAAAAAATACTTAGAAACAAACGACAGTGAAAACACAATGATCCAAAACCTATGGGATGCAGCAAAAGCAGTTCTAAGAGGGAAGTTTATAGCAATACAAGCCTACCTCAAGAAACAAGAAAAATCTCAAATAAACAATCTAACCTTACACCTAAAGGAACTAGATAAAGAAGAACAAACAAAACCCAAAGTTAGAAGAAGGAAAGAAATCATAAAGATTAGAGCAGAAATAAATGAAATAGAAACAAAGAAAACAAGCACATATCAATAAAACTAAAAGCTGGTTCTTTGAGAAGAACAAAATTGATAAACCTTTAGCCAGACTCATCAAGAAAAAGAGGGAGAGGACTCAAATCAATAAAATTAGAAATGAAAAAGGAGAAGTTACAACAGACACCGCAGAAATACAAAGCATCATAAGAGACTACTACAAGCAACTCTATACCAAGAAAATGGACAACCTGGAAGAAATGGATAAATTCTTAGAAAGATATAACCTTCCAAGACTGAACCAGGAAGAAATAGAAAATATGAACAGACCAATCACAACTAATGAAATTGAAACTTAAAAATCTAACAACAAACAGAAGCCCAGGACCAGATGGCTTCACAGGTGAATTCTATCAAACATTTAGAGAAGAGCTAACACCAGTCCTTCTCAAACTCTTCCAAAAAATTGCAGAGGAAGGAACACTCCTAAACTCATTCTACAAGGCTAACATCACCCTCATACCAAAACCAGGCAAAGATACCACAAAAAAAGAAAACTACAGACCAATATCACTGATGAATATAGATACAAAAATCCTCAACAAAGTACTAGCAGACAGAATCCAACAACACATTAAAAGGATCGTACACCATGATCAAGTTGGATTTATCCCAGGGATGCAAGGATTCTTCAATATATGCAAATCAGTCAATGTGATACACCATATTAACAAATTGAAGAATAAAAACCATATGATCATCTCAATAGATGCAGAAAAACCTTTTGACAAAATTCAACACCAATTTATGATAAAAACTCTCCAGAAAGTGAGCATAGAGGGAACGTACCTCAACATAATAAAGGCCATATACAACAAACCCACAGTAAACATCATTCTCAATGGCGGAAAAGAAAGCATTTCCTCTAAGATCAGGAAGAAGGCAAGAATGTCCACTCTTGCCACTGTTATTCAACGTAGTTTTGGAAGTCCTAACCATGGCAATCAGAGAAGGAAAAAGAAATGAAAAGAATACAAATTGGAAAAGAAGAAGTAAGACTGTCACTGTTTGCAGATGACAAGATACTATACATAGAAAATGCTAAAGTTGCCACCAGAAAACTACTAGAGCTAATCAATGAATTTGGTAAAGTTGCAGGATACAAAATTAATGTACAGAAATCTCTTTCATTCCTATACAGTAACAACGAAAGATCAGGAAGAGAAATTAAGGAAAGAATCCCATTCACCATGGCAACAAAAAGAATAAAATACCTAGGAATAAACCTAAATAAGGAGGTAAAATACCTGTACTCAGAAAATTATAAGACACTGATGAAAATATCAAAGATGACACAAACAGATGGAAAGATATACAATGTTCTTGGATTGGGAGAATCAAAATGACCATACTACCTAAAGCCATCTACAGATTCAGTGCAATCCCTATCAAATTACCAATGGCATTTTTTACAGAACTAGAACAAAAAATCTTAAAATTTGTCTGGTGACAAAAAAGACCCCAAATAGCCAAAACAATCTTGAGGGAAAAAAAGCAGAGCTGGAGGAATCAGACTCCCTGACTTCGGACTATACTACAAAGCTACAGTAATCAAGACAACATGGTACTGGCAAAAAAACCGAAATATAGATCAATGGAACAGGATAGAAAGCCCAGAGATAAACCCATGCACCTATGGTCAACTAAAATATGACAAAGGAGGCAAAGATATACAATGGAGAAAAGACCATCTCTTCAATAAGTGGTGCTGGGAAAGCTGGACAGCTACATGTAAAAGAATGAAATGCGAACACTCCCTAACACCATACACAAAAATAAACTCAAAATGGATTAAAGACCTAAATGTAAGACCAGACACTATACAACTCTTAGAGGAAACCATAGGAAGAACACTCTTTGACATAAATCAGAGCAAGATCTTTTTTGATCCACCTCCTAGAGTAATGGAAATAAAACCAAAAATAAACAAATGGACCTAACAACAGCAACAAAAATAACATTAACCAGCACACCAGTATAACTGTAAGGAACAAAGTCAAAAATCCAAGACGTATGTTAAGGAAGGTTTCTGATGTCCTATCTGCTTCATGTAATCATAATAGTTTTTGATTATTCACATATTAATGGAAATTTAACCCTTGAGAGAAATTTAAAAGCTCTTTCCACTTTTACATTCAGCATAATGGAAATCCATAAGCAAATGCCCTATCAAAACCCCCCTGTATTTCTACAATTATTTCATGTTTATATATGCATATATTTCATTTTCTTTTATACTTTATGCCATATGTCTAGCAGAGCATCATCTAAGATTTTTAATGCTGGTAAAAACCAACATAATTCATGTTTTATTTTACCTTCACTTATTCCTTCTTCAGTATTCTTCCTCACATTATATAGATCTGAGTTTCTGACCTATATTATTTTCCTTCTCTCTTAAGAACTTTATTTTTTTTTAACATTTCTTGCAAGACAGCTCTACTGGCAACAAATTCCCTCAGTTTCTGGTTGTCTCATAAAGTCTTTATTTCTCCTTCATTTTTGAAGGGTCATTTTGCAGGGTACAGAATTCTAGATTGGTGGTTTCTTTCTCTCAACACTTTAAATGTTTCACTTCACTCTCTGGCTTGCATGGTTTCTGAGGAGGAGTTGAATGTAATTCTTTGTTACCTTTGTTCCTCTGTAGGTAAGGTGCTTTTTCCCCTCTGCCTTCTGTCAATGTTTTTTCTTTATCTTTATTTTCTGTATTTTTGCATAAGTTTTAACAAAGTTGTCAGAAAAGATATATAAATATATATATATGTATATATAACTTAAATCAATTCTAAAATTCTCATATCCGATGTTTAGCAGTGAGACAGATAACTTTTTGGGATATTATTATTATAATTATTTCTGCTTATCCTTTTTCATTCTTCTTTTCCTCCTCTGACTTTTTCTTGTCTTCTGCCTCCTTTTTGTTTTTTCATACAACAATCTAACATGGTCAGTTCTTTAAGTGAGGCCAGATCAAAAGTTCATTGTTCTGTGTGGTGGACTGCCTTGTGTTTTATGGAATTGCCATGGCTGTAAGTACAATAACTAATTTTCAAATGAATAAATGGCACTATTTATTATTTAGAAAGATGGGTAGTTGAGTAGGAAAATCATATACGTGGTTTCTATAGGAAAAAAACCTTTTTTTTCCACATGCTTAAGTTGTTTTGATTAAAAAACTCAACTCTGGAAGGCAGAGTTTTATTATATGAAGCTACATCTTCTTGTGTGATCTGTTCATTGCTTGATTAAAGCCGTATCTAGGAACTGTTGTTTGAAAAGATTCTTTTCTGAAATTTGTGTGATTAAAAAACTCAGAACCACTGGTTGTGTTAATGTTGCTATTATATGAAACATTAGCCAAAACTGACCATTCAAAATACATTGTCAGAATGAGGACCGTTTTATAAACAGACTGCTTTTCAACTAACAAATACAACTCTGAACCTCAACCTAGTAAAGCTGAATATCATGACAGCTCATCTCAAATGAAATGTAGCCTTAGGCAGGGGTTTAGAATCACAGTCTGTGAGTGCTTGGTGCTTAATTCTTAGAGCAAATTGCCTTTTCCTTTGTAAACTCATTTTGTCTCTACAGCATCTTAAACTTCATTGATAGTCTCCTGTGGCTTTGCGGGGGGGCGTCAGAGAGAATCTCCCAGTGTTGAGTTCGTTTATTAACAATGCTGTTACTTAGATTTTGTAGTAGTAATTGATGGTCAATGCTATTTAAAATAATTTACATTGAAGAGATTTTTCTACCCTCTTGAAAGCCTGTTCCACTGTTTGGCATCATTTTTATTTTTTTTTAAGCGTTGGCCATGTCTTCTTTATTTTTTAATATTTATTTATTTATTACTTATTTGGTTGTGCTGGGTCTTATTTGCGGCAGGAGGGCTCCTTATTTGCGACAGGTGGGCTACTTTAGTTGTGGCTCCAGGGATCCTTAGGTGCGGCACGTGGGCTCCTTAGTCTGGCATGCAAACTCTTAGTTGCAGCATGTGTGTGGGATCTAGCTCCCTAACCAGGGATCGACCCCGGGCCCCCTGCATTGGGAGCATGGAGTCTTAACCACTGCACCACCAGAGAAGTCACTGTTTGGAATCATTCTTGCAGTGAAATGTTCCTTTGTTCACCAGTACAACAACAAAAACAAAAATGACTTGTCTTTCCTTAAATAATATCCTGTTATTTCCTTTCATTCTTTTTTTTTTTTCTATGAAGATGGGAAACTGGCTACTGACTTACACATCATGGGAACTTCCATAATTACAGAGAGGTTGCATATTAACTCCTCTCTTAGACTTATATAAATTTAACTTTATAAGACTAATTGTCTTACTTGGTTTACAGATTGGCGTGTTTTCCTTCTGTGTGTTGTAGATTTTAGTCCACCATGAGACTGAATTTTCAAAATTCTTTGATATATTCTGCTATGTTTGATCTTAAAGAAGATTTGAAAGTCAGTGGAGAAGTTCCTTCAAATTCTCTGTTTTATGTGCATGGAAATGAGATCCTCATCCTCAAAGTGACATAGGTGGTAGAACTCAAACTAGAACAGAAGTCTGTTCTAACCTACCTGAGTGTTATTTTCATCATTCCCTCGGATTTCCTTTTATTGTATATGTTTTGAGACATAAAGTGTTCTTTTATGTCCAATATGTAGCGTCCAAAAATTCAGCCAATTTCAACATACATCTGTTTGGTACTGAGTAAGCAGAAGGTATTGACCAGGTCCTGAGTTCCAAGTATAAATAAACCCTTGAGATTCTTATGGTAAATAAGAGAGTAGACCCAGAACTACAACAAATATAAGGCTGACTAATGGGTGCTTTAGGGGAGGTATTGATCATGAGAGTGTTTTGGCTCTGACATTGACCGCCTTATTGATTAGTAACATTGGTTCAGTTGACTTAGCAAGCTAGGTATGTATCCCTTTTCCTCTTCACCTCTCTGCCAGTGTATCTTTTTTTTTTAAAGATTTTTTGATGTGGACCATTTTTAAAGTCTTTATTGAATTTGTTATAATATTGCTTCTGTTTTATGTCTTGGTTTTTTGGCCACAAGGCATGTGGGATCTTAGCTCCCTGACCAGGGATCGAACCCACACCCCTGGCATTGGAAGGAGAAGTCTTAACACTGGACCACCAGGGAAGTCCCATCTGTTAGTGTATCTTTAGAATTTTATCACAGAGGACAAATTTTCCAGGTGGGAAAGGGCTGTTTATTAGCCAAAATATAATGTAATTATAAATAAACTATTGTGGGGGAAAGCCACAGGAAGGAGGTGTTATTTGGACAAGTCCTTGAAGGATGAGCACTGTTTCAACAGTGAAGGATGAAGGTAGGTGTAAGATATGCTGTGCACAAGGAACAGCATTGGATTGATGGTAACATACAAAGTGTGTTGGAGCAGGTAAAATGATTAAAGATGACAGGAGATAACAATGACAGTGAGGGTCAAAGGATAGGAATATCCTTCCCTTAAAAAGTGGGCTTAGAGTGTGTCAATTTAAAATCGATTTCAGAAAATTTGTCACCAAGAATTCAACTTGAGAGATTTTCAATTAATCACAAAGCTTGTGAGAAGCTTGAGGAAGTGTGGAAATTTTAAGGAAAAAAACCCCCAGAAAAAAAGCCTTGGAAGAATAAGAGATGAGAATAAGAATGTGCTCAGAATACTAAGAAAACTAAGAAAAATAAGTAGGAAACATCTTCTAGATAGTTGACCTTTACACAGTTGCCTGTGTGTCTGCCACTTGGAGAACTGAGTAAATCCTGTGACATAGCATTAGTTTATTCACTCCCTCAAGAACTGAGACTGTGCTACAAATCTTAAGATTTGTAAGTAGTGATATACCCTCATAAGTAGTGAATTTTAGGGCCGAAACAGCACTTTTGTCAGAGAGTAGAGAATCTCAGTTCCACAGTAGAATGAGACCATTCCTCCTCTTTTTAAAATCTTCAACTGAGAGTCCCAGGGAAAAGCACTTTCATTCCTGATAGCAGTGCATCACAGTTTGGTTGATGTTTAAGGGATGATATATTAAAATTAACCCAGAAAACTGTCCCCGTTTTAGAGTAATACTTGTGAAAATGAGTGGGCATTAGGCTTTATTTGGTACTGAGCAGCACATGCTCTTAAAACAGTGTTCTTCAAGAAACCATTTCAATTAGGAAGAAAAAAAATCTGTTTAAATCTGGATCTACTAATAATCGCTGTATTAAAAACACTGCCATGCAATCTTGCATTTTATTTCTCTGGGGCTCAGACTTTACTTGTGGTTAGTCATGTGCAAAACAGAATGAAAACTTCCACTGTCAATTTATGTTGATTCCCATCTGCCATGAATGGTAACCCATGATCTCTTTTCCATCAGGTATTTTTGTTGTGCTCTTGTTGCTATTTTACAAAGAATCTGCAATCACTATTCTATGCACCTTGCTCAGTTCTTGAAGAGAGACAACACTTGAAAACATAATGGCCAGATGATCTCAGGATGCAAGAATCCTTCAGATGTTTGCTGAGAACTATTGAAAGAGGCTTCAGTTTGACAAAAGCAGGAAATGTTAATTTTCAGCTCTTTTATAAATAGAGGGATGATCTGTAAAGGGAAAACTGTTGTCATAGCAAATGTACACTTGAGTGATTCAAACCTAATTAGTGGTTATATCATTCACTTTGAATATATTTACTGTAACAACTGGTAAACTGCTTTTCAAATTCAGCTGTTGAATAGATTCTTTTTTTTTTTTTAAAAACAGCTCTGAAAATTTATTTTCCTTTTTTCTTACCAAATTTATGCCTTCGTCCTTCATATATGTGCTATATATAACCAGTGATTAGCTACCTCCATCTTTTTTCTGTTCCCATTTTACACCCTCTTCAAAATTCCCAAAATATTTACTTGAGGAAAACATATTCACATTATACACTTGTTTTTAGCAGCAGAAGGATGTGAATATTATCTGTTAAAAGTGTATAGAGGGCTTCCCTGGTGGCGCAGTGGTTGAGAGTCCGCCTGCCAATGCAGGGGACATGGGTTCGTGCCCCGGTCTGGGAAGATCCCACATGCCGTGGAGCGGCTGAGCCCGTGAGCCATGGCCGCTGAGCCTGCGCGTCCGGAGTCTGTGCTCTGCAATGGGAGAGAACGCAACAGTGAGAGGCCCGCGTACCGCAAAAAAAAAAAAAAAAAAAAAAAAAAAAAGTGTATAGAAGTAGAGGGTTATTTAATTATGAAAAATAAAGTTGTATTCCTCAAAAGACTGTATTGAACAAGATGTTCAAAGCAATTGATGCATGGTACTTCTTTGCTATGCCTTTGCATTTTGGTAAATACTTGACTAGGTACGACCAAGAAAAGAGAAATTCAAGCAGAGTGATGATTTAGTGACTCTAACTGCAAGCAATTTGCAATATGTTTAATTAAAAGAAATCTTTATATAAAGCAGACATAATTTATATTTTGGATATACCACAAATTTATTTTGGAGGAGTCATTCTGAAAGCCAGATCCTCTATAACTGAGATAATGTATGCTTTAAAACATAATAGGAAAAAAAATCTTTCTACTCTACTTCATATGCTTTCAAAAAATCTGATTAAAAAATTAGCAAGTTTGTGGTAGATATTTTGGAAAATCTAGAAGCATATAAGGAAAAAGAAAAAAAGAAATGTAATTCCACTACTCACAATGTTTAGAAGTATTTTGTTTCCCAAATGTTTCCCAGCCTCTGCATGTGGAATTAAAAAGAAATATGGAGTCATATTACCTACACACTTTTGTAACTTCTTTGAGAAAAGTTCTTTTCCAAGTGCCTGCTTGGATTTCCACATGCCTCACTGGGCTCTTTGAAAACCTGATTCCTCCTTCCAGAGATAGACATGGATCCACAAAGAATGCAGCTGTATCATATATATGCCAACATGCATTTTCTTAGAAATGCAAGGCGCCTCCTGAAAATAGTAGCTTTCCCCAACTGATTTATGAAGGTTTAGATATTAGAAATGAACACTATTAAAAGTGAACACAAACTTTAACGCATATTTTAGGAGGGATAGTTGAGGGAAGGAGAGTTTCTAGAATGTCCATTAGATAGTAAGGGCAGAGTCCTTGAGAGATGGCTTAAAGCCACAGTCATCAAGGTAGTGAGGAGGACAAAATTAAGCTGACTGGAAGGATTTCACCTCTCCTTCTGTGTGGAGAAGAGTAGAATTGTTACTTTAGCAGGTGATCATGCTTAGGAACCACCAGAGTTAGTAGGCTCTCTCAGTTGGGTTTAAGTACAGTGTGAATAAGGGTAAGCTCTTGATTTTGGCATCCATTTGGGCCAGTTAGATTTATACAAATAAATGAAACAAAACACGCCCCCCTCACCCCACCTCCCACCACCACCCATGCTTTGGCTACAGATAATTCTGACCTGATGAGGTCAGTCACATCACTTCATTTTCCTTTTGAAATGCAGCTAAAGAAATGGAAAAAAGATCACACTGACAGCAAAGAGAAAATACTTTACATAGTGGGTGGATAATGGGCTGTGAGGTCAGATTCTTAAATACTGTGGTTGGAATCCTTTTTAAAAAAATTTTTTTTATAAGGCTGAATGATTTTATTACCACTAATAACCCTTGTGGCTCTGAAAGCTGAAATAATCTGGGTAATCAAAATCTATGCTTTAGGATGAAAGGTGATTATCTGCAGACGAGAGAAAGGAAATTCCTCTTTCCCCAATCCTCTCTGCCAACTACACTGTGAGTGAGTAGCTGTGTGGAGCTTTTGGCTCACATTCTCTGGTGGAGGTGGGAAGTCCCTTCTTTCAAAGATCACATTTTGGTGGCTGGAGGCTGTGAATGTGGCAAGTGAGTGAATCATCTGAGAATCTTTACTCAGAGAAAAAGGACCACTTGGAGATATTGCAAAGGAGGTGAAGGTTGATCTCAAGATGTTTGGCCTCCTCATAAGGAGTCCATTCTTAAAACTGTTGAATTTTATTTTGTAATAAGCTTATTTTAAGCTAAAAGAGCTCTTTATGATGGACGTCGTATTTGTTCCACTGTACAAAGGTCCTACCATTTTTGAGAATCTCCCTTCCCCATGTTCATCAATATGGCTGGTTTGGGATGTTTTAAATGAGGAGTTGGGAAGAATAGGATTAAAAATTTGCTGGTTTAATCTAAATTTGTAGAAGACAGAACTTTTCATTATCATGTAGTTATGAATGGATGATATTTGTGGATTTCTGCCAAATAGTTAAAGGAAAATTATTCAGAGCAGAGGTAACTGATTATGTGACTTTCCTCCATAATTTTGGTGGAAGAAACACAGGTTACTTATTTTTTCCTAAATCTGATTAAATCATGTATAGAGCCCCTACACATTGAAGGTGGTAAGAAACCTAAACTTATTCAATTACTGCCCATCCTTTCAAAAATGGACTTGTGTCTCAATGGTCTTACACAGTTTAGAATAGTAATCTCAAAAAAAGGTCTGTGCATATGGTATTCTATTAATATATTTATTATAAAACATACAAAAATAGAAATACAAAGAGACAAATAAACTATTTGAAAAGTATTTTAATTTTAACATTAATGGTATAGACCTTTGTCATTAATATTTATAATTATTAGTGAACAAAACTTGATTGAGTGTGCTTTATAGTTTTGAAAATCTTGGTTGTATCAGTGATTCAAATGTTGGATCATGAGTGCAGTATATTTTCACACTTGGTTTTAATGAAAACTAAGCTGAAAAGGATACCTAATAAAGATAAGTAGATTCAGATGGATGAAGTGCAAACTTGACCCCACTGGTGAAATTATAACCTTTTTTCATATTCAATAATAGAAAGGGCTTGTTGAAATTCATCTGGTACATTTCCATTTTTCCATGATGTCAGTGAGTTAGTGGTCTTACAGTTAACACACAAAGGTGTCCTTTGTTACATTTTTACTAAAGGGTTTGAATCCTGTGAAACTCTTCATGTAGATGATTTTAAAATAGCCTAGAAAATTATGTTTCTAAGTTTTTAAAGTGTAAGGTATGCAGTTTGTTTTTAATAGATAATATGCTTATTTTATAGATAATATGCTTACTTAATAGATAATATGCTTATTTAATTTTGGCAGCAGAGTTGCATGTTTCCATTTCCAAACATCTGTTTTCAGAATGCTCTCTCTATAGTTCAAAATTCTTTCAGAATGTAGTCATTTTTCCCCCATTTTTAAAATGTCACCTTTACCTTGAGGGAGCAAATAAGAATGTTTTTTTTTTTTTAATATCTTCTAGCTTAGTACTGATATTCACTTATCACAGGGAAGGTAAACAAATCTGAAATGCATGTCTTTTTGAGGAAGAAAAAAGTAACATGTTTAAATTTGACAGTCCTATTAAATACTTTGCCATTAGATAACATTAAATGAAAGATGGTCACACCCCATCTCATTCCACTACACTGGAAGATTCTTTACTGGAGATCATATAATCCCATAAATTTATGTATAGAAGTTGCAGTATATAGCAATACATGGGAAGCTGGTGAAAGCTTATGCAAGCGTCGTTTGCCTTCTGCATGGTAGACCCACAGCTTTGCCCTCAGGTCAGCGAATATTCTTCCCTGTGGAGCAGGGTCTGACAGATGGACTGTGTTTAAGTTCTTACTTTCAGTTTGTTTTGTTTTTTTTTTTAAATAAAATTGCACCTAAATACAAATTTAACCCTTAGATGTAACTATAAATTTATACCTCAGAAATGATGGGTGTACACTCTTTGGGGCATGCCCTCTGACCTCTGACCCACACTGACGCCAGGAAGAAATGTTAAGCCCTTGATGTTCTCCTGCTTCTGTGCCTGTGTAGAACCTGGGAATATTTTGTGAGGCTGGGGCTTGGTCCCCCAGCGTCCCGCCTCCATGCAGACAGCTACTCATGTTTGAGGTCCAGCTACGTCAGTGTGTTCTACAAGGAAATAGGATAACTGTTCTCTGGACCCATGAAAAGTTCCACTAGGGAGTTGTCTGTGTTTGCCACCCACTTGAAGTTCTTGATGCAATTCCAGGCGATTCATCATGAGGTTCTAAACCCCCAACTTCCTACTGACCAGGACTTTTTGATGTCTTGAGGATGTTCATTAAGTGTAGGTTCAGTGTTGGGCGGGTGCTGAGGAGGGGACAAGCCTGTGCAGTAGATTTAAAGATCCAAGGAAGGATCACCTGTCTCACAGTCATCTCCACCAGAAAGCCTGCTGTTTAAAGTCGGTCAGATTTGCGTTTGAATACTAGATCCACTGCTTGATAGATGAGTGACCTTAACAGAAGGATTAATCTGCTTGAAACTCAGTTTCCTCTTCCATAAAATAGGCATGAAAGTCTTATCTTTCAGAGCTGGTATGTGGATTAAAGGTAATTTATGTAAAGTGCTTAGCACACTACCTGGGTATTCAATAAAGTGTAGCTTTTAACTAATTTTCTCCTACTCCTCTTCCTTTTCTGTGTGGATTGGATCTGCTTCTAGGTGTTTAGAAAGGACAAGGAGAGTATTATAGACTAAATGTTTGTGTCCTTGAAATTCATATGCTGAAGGCTCAGTCCCCAGTGTGATGGTATTTAGAGGTGGGTCCTTTAGGAGGTGATCAGGGTTAGATTAGGTCATGAGGATGGGGCCCTCATGATGGAATTAATGCCCTTCTAAAAAGAAGAAGAGACACAAGATCTCTCTCCCCTCCCCAGTCTCTCTTCCTCTTCCTCTCTGTCTGTCTGTCTCTCTCAGTCTCTCTCTCTTTCCCTGCTTCTCCTTCCATGTGAGGATACAGCAAGAAGGTGGCAAAGAGTCTGCAAAACAGGAAGAGGGCTCTCATATTTGATAAGCAAAATATAATTAATAAGTAGGGCTTGGGACTCAGAATGTCTGGATTTGGATCCCAGCCCTGATACTTACTGACTGTGTATTATCTTGGAGAAATCATTTAACCTCTTGGGATGTATTTCCTCATAGACAAAGTGGGTTTAAGTAGTATCTTATAGAGTTATTGTGAAAATTGAATAATTCACATAAAGTAAGTTATTAACAATAATATCAGAGGTTGATGTTATTACTCAAGGGATTTTACATGATGTGGAAAAGATACTGTTCCTGCTCTTGAGGATTTTATGACCAGAAAGAGCTACCTCTTAGCTTAAGGAATGTTGCTAAAAGCAATGAGTGTCATCCTGGGGCTGTAGGGTCTGTACTTAGTGGCAAAATACATGTGTGTTTCTAAGCTTTTTATCACTGCCTCCTGTGTCAATGTCCTTCTATAGCTTATTTGCATTCAGCATACTTTTTCCAATATAAAATCTTTCTTGTATATTGCTTTTTAAAAAAAATTTATTGGACTATAGTTGATTTACAATGTTGTGTTAGTTTTATTGCTTTTTTTTTTCATTTGACAATCTTAAGTTTGCTATGTAGCAGCATGTCAAATAATTTGGAAATAGAATTTATTCTTGGGATTATCATACCCTACTTATTTCATTAAATAAAAATGAGAAATTCAAATACCAAGATAAACAATTATTTTAGGGTTTGTACCCCATAAAGTTCTTTTCAATCCATATTATTTTCAAAAATAATGAATAGAAAAAGAGATAGAGGAAAATACACTGGATTTTTTTTTTACTTAAATTTCTAGATCTTGGTTACAAAATACATTAATTAGTTACATTATTGACATGATGATGTAATATTTTCTGCTAATGATCTCAAAATAAATCACAGTGCTGAATTTATAATTCAAACATTTTAATATAGCTCTTTTATGTGTACATTTTCTTTAAGTGGGAAGGTTTATTCAGCTTGTTCTATCTGAGGGTATTTAATCCCTTATAAATATATACAGACTCCCTAGGAACTGACTCTGAACCCAGCAGCGTCAACTCAAATTTTAGATCATGGAAAAGTTATGTTAGCAATTACGAGATGTATTCCTTGTGGGTGGTGCACAAACACAAACACAAAATGTATAATTTGAAAAGACCTCCTCCTTTTTTCTCTTTTTTTTGTGTGTGTGGGGTCAAGGAGGAATAAAAAGTCTAGGATTCTATTGAGAATGGCAAAGAGACAGGATTATTTTACATAGTATGAGATCTATTGTTTCTGCATTGGTTATCATATTTTCTCCTTAAAAATCCGTGTAAAAGAAGCTTTAAAATTACATTTGTCTGTTAACGTTAAAGAGAAGAAATGGTTATAGTTGTAGTAAAAGAAAATGTCTTTAAGATTCTAAGAAGTTCCTAAACTGAAAGAAATGTATCCATTGAGAGGCAGACATTATGTTATTACTCAAGGGATTTTACAGGAATGGAAAATACATTGTTCTTTTTCTTAAGGAAATTATAACCTAAAGAGAAATTAAGAAAAGGTGTGACTGTCACTGAAACTCTAAACTTTATTTTCCTATAGTGTTTTCCCCTTTACACATTTCTGGACAGAGGAGCACTACATGAGAGTAAGAATTATTTTTAAAGTTCCTCTTTGAGGGAGAATTAGCATTAAGGAAAATATCAAAATATTGCTTCGGAGATGAGCAGTGAAGAACAGGACAAGGAAGAGTTCATGCCTAGTTTTTGGCAATGGGGAAAGAGTAGGTTACTGAAAATATACAGGAAGGCAGGTTCTTCTATGAATCATAGAGGGTTAATATTTGTTTCAGTATCAAGTCTCTTTGTACACTTTCCCTGAGTCAGAAACATTATCTTCACCCCAGGAGTGAGTCTTGATTATCCAGTGTCAATATTCCTCCCAAAGTGACCATTTCCTCCATCTCCAGGGTGTTATTTAATTGTTCATTAGCTCCTTTAAGGGAGAGCAAACTGTAGACATTTAAGGGCTAATAAATTTTATGTGTGTCTATTAGTAAGTTTGTCTAGATACTGCCTTTTTCATAGATAAACTAAAATTACAACAAAGAACTGAGGAGTAAAATAGAATCTGTCATATTAATCTTTTTCTTATCTTATTTTGAAATGATCCATGGATTAATTTTTTAAAATTGAATTGGTTGGATGAAAGTAAAAGTTTTAAAAGCATATATAGAAGTTAAAAAGTTGTATGACATAATAGAAGAAAAGAGTGGAAAATAGAAGAAAAGAGTATAAAACTCCTTGGGAAATATTTTAGAATCTTTTTTTTCCTGTGTGACCATATTTTAGTATCAGTGTAAATATAAATAAGATCCTTTAAATTCTTTCTTCACCAATATGTATAATTTCATATTTTAACTTAGTGCTCTATAATACTGATGTGGAAATGAATTTCAGTAAGGCTGGAATGGTATAAAGAGGGAGTGTTTGGGAAATCCTAGAATCATTGAATGCTAGGATTACTGTTTTTCTACTTTCTATTTAACGTTGGATTCAGAAAAGAAAGTGGCACAAGGGTGTTCTTTTTTTCTTCTTCAATCTTTATTGAGATATAATTGACATATAACATTGTGTAAACTTAAGGTGTACATACACTTATATATATTACAGTATGACTACCACTGTAACATTAGCTAACACCTCCATCACATCACATATCACCATTTCTGTTATTTGTTCTTTTAACAATTTTCAAGTATACAATAAATACTGTTAATTATAATCACAGTACTGTGCATTAAGCCCTCAGAACTTATTCATCTTCTAACTGCATGTTTGTATCCTTTGATCAGTATCTACCTTACCCCTCTCCCTTTCCCCTGCCCCACCCCGCCCCCTGGTAACCACCATTCTTCTCTTTATTCCTATGAGTTCACCATTTTTAGACTGCATATATAAGTGATATCACATAGTATCTGTCTTTCTCTGACTTGTTTCACTTAGCATCATGCCCTCAGGGTCCATCCATGTCACAAATGGCAGGATTCCCTTGTTTTTCATGGTTGTAATATTCCACTATATATGTATATATCTCATATCTTCTTTATCCATTTATCCATTGAGGGATACTTAGGTTTTTTCTCTATCTTGGCTGTTGTAAATAATGCTACAATGGACATCAGAGTGCATCTGTTTTGATTTTATTTCCTTTGGATATATACTCAGAAGTGGGATTGTTGGTCGTTCTATTTTTAATTTTTTGAGGAAACTCCATACTGTTTTCCATAGTGGCTGTACTAATTTACATTTCTACCAACAGTGCAGAAAGTTTGGCAAAGGGGTATTCTTGTCAGATGAACTCTTCTCCAATCTTGGATTAACTGTCTTCCAGGAATTTGTCTCATTTCCTGCCCTTGGCAGGACAATTGTAATGAAAATCTTAGGTCTCCTTTGCCTCTACCTTATGGGAATCTGAAACCTAGAACATCTCCTAAGTGGCCAGTTTTCTCCTTTTGCTCCTTCTAGACTGATCCCTCTAACTCTTCACTGTCAAAGGTAGCATTTAAGCGTTTGTGCGGCTGTGAAGCAGTGGTATTGGGAAGGGAGTCATTGACATGCCAGTGAGGAGACTGTAAGAGTGTCAATAAGAGACTGTAAAACAAAAAATATAGTTTTTCAGAGTCCAAAGTCTAACTGCACTGTGCTCCAACCATAGCTCCATTGTGCTTCATCATGCAGTTTTTTCATGGTCTGAGAAACTGTTCAAGTGTTTAGTGGAATGTCCCAATATAATGTGAATGTGAGGCATAGACTAATTATGTACATCTGGACTGATTACTGTTACTGAGCTTTTGTAGTTTTGATGTTACAACAGGAAGCATTATCATCTTCTATTTACCCATATTTTTATTTCCATTCTATAGAATGATGCCAGGATAATAGCAATTACAATGAACCTCACAAGGGATATTTTAATAATTAAAGTGAAAACATCCAAAGAAGTAATACAGATACAAAGCAAAGTGAGTAAATTAAGATGTATTTAATGAATAATTTAATACAGCAGATTCCATTGTCCTTGCAAAACAAAATTAATACGATGCAATGAACTTCAATTTATTACTTTTAAGTGTTTTCTCTTGAAAATCACCAGAGTATTATCTTCAACAAAATATATAAAAATTAGGTAGCATTCTTTGTCCCTAGAGCTATGATTCTCCATTTTGCTTTAGAAATCACAGAATTATGTTTCACTATAGAATTCAAATCATAGCCTAATTTTTAAAAGTAATGTTATTGAATAGGGAAGTTGTAACGCCATTTTGTGGGCAGAATTTTTTTTCCCGAGACTATTCCCTATTGAAAAAAAGCTCCATTTGTGAAGTAGGTTTTTTTCTTTCTGTTATGAATAAATGTCATTTCATGTGTACACAAGCACACTGTGTGCATGCATGTGTGTGTGTGTATGTATGTAGCATATAGGTGTGTTCTGCTCACATATTCCCCATAACTTCAGTGTGCTGAATCACTTTGTCCTTGGAACCTAAATAATTTTTTTTTTTTTGTGGTACGTGGGCCTCCCACTGCTGTGGCCTCTCCCGTTGCGGAGCACAGGCTCCGGACGCACAGGTTCAGTGGCCATGGCTCACAGGCCCAGCCGCTCTGCGGCATGTGGGGTCTTCCAGACTGGGGCACAAACCCATGTCCCCTGTATCGGCAGGTGGACTCTCAACCACTGCGCCACCAGGGAAGCCCCTAAATAATTTTTATTCAAACTCTTGTCTAAAAGGTGGAAGGGCCTCCCTGGTGGCGCAGTGGTTGAGAGTCCGCCTGCCGATGCAGGGGATACGGGTTCGTGCCCCGGTCTGGGAGGATCCCATATGCCGCGGAGCGGCTGGGCCCGTGAGCCATGGCCGCTGGGCCTGCGCATCCGGAGCCTGTGCTCCGCAACGGGAGAGGCCACAACAGTGAGAGGCCCACATACCGCAAAAAAAAAAAAAAAAAAAAAAAAAAAAAGGTGGAAGACCCAGCATCTGTAGGCATTTGGAGTGGAGACTCTCATCTTTGGCTGTGAGTCTTGCTTTTTCAGATGCAAGAGCTACACCACCTGATTGGCCTCTGTGCAGAGCCTGCTGGACATCTCTTCAATCCTTTCCTTCTACAATATGTCCCCAACTCAAGCCTATAGTGTAGCCAGACTTTACTGAAGATTTTCAGGATATATTAGTTAGGATATAGATTTGGATATGTATAAGAGAGACCCACAGTAACAGTGTCCTAAATATCATGAAAGTTCATTTCTCTTGCTCTGTAAAAATCTGGAGGCTGATGGCCTGAGTCTGGCATGTTGGCTCCACTTCAAAAGATCATCCAGGGACCCAACTTCGTTCTATCTCATGACTCCACCATCTATAATGTGTTAGCCTTGTTGTTGTAGTCCAGTATAACTTACTATTACATCCACACCCTGGGCATCAGGATAGAGGGAAAGTAGGAGGATAAAATACTTTCCTTCCCTTTCAAGTTATATCCCCAAAGTTACACATTTTACTTTCCCTCAAATTCTACTGGCTCGAACCTAGGCCCATGGCCATACCTAGCTGCAAGTAAAACTGGGAAATATTTCTTCTGGGTGACCAGGTACTAAGTTTAAAACTATGAGTTCCATTTCATCCAGCAGCAGCAGAATACACATTTATCTCAAGCACATGCAGAACATTTGCCAGAATAGACTATATGTTAGGTCACAAAACAAGGCTTAACAAATTTAAGAAGTTTGAAATCACACCAATTTTCCAATCACAGGGGTATGAATCTAGAGCTCAACAACAGGAGAAAAACTGAAAAATTCACAAATATGTAGAAATTATACTACATACTCCTGAAGAACAAATGGGTCAAAGAAGAAATCCAAAGGAAAATTTAAAATACCTTTAAACAAAAGAAAATGGAAACACAACATACCAAAACTTATGGGATACAGCAAAAGCTGTTCAAACAGGGAAGTTTGTAGGGATAAATGTCTACATTTAAAAAAAAGATCTCGGACTTCCCTGGTGGCTCAGTGATTAAGAATCCGCCTGCCGGAGGTGCTTCAAGATGGCGGAAGAGTAAGACGTGGAAATCACCTCCTCCCCACAAATACATCAGAAATACATCTACATGTGGAACAACTCCTACAGAACACCTACTGAATGCTGGCAGAAGACCTCAGATGTCGCAAAAGGCAAGAAACTCCCCATGTACCTATGTAGGGCAAAAGAAAAAAAAAAACAGAAAAAAGAATAGGGACAGGACCTGCACCAGTGGGAGGGAGCTGTGAAGGAGGAAAAGTTTCCACACACTAGGCAGGCCCTTCGTGGGCGGAGACTGCAGGTGGTGGAGGGGGGAAGCTTCAGAGACACGGAGGAGAGCGCAGCAACAGGGGTGCGGAGGGCAAAGAAGAGAGATTCCCACACAGAGGATCAGTGCTGACCAGCACTCACAAGCCCGAGAGCTTGTCTGCTCACCCACCAGCATGGGTGGGGACTGGGAGCTGAGGCTCGGGCTTTGGAGCTTGGATCCCATGGAGAAGACCGGGGTTGGCTGTGTGAACACAGCCTGAAGGGGGCTAGTGCTCCACCGCTAGCTGGGAGGGAGTCCAGGAAAAAGTCTGGAGCTGCCTAAGAGGCTAGAGACTTATTCTTTCCTCTTTGTTTCCTGATGCGCGAGGAGAAGGGATTAAGAGCACTGCTTAAAGGAGCTCCAGAGATGGGCGTGAGCCGCTTCTATCAGTGCGGACCCCAGAGATGGGCATGAGACACTAAGCCTGCTGCTGCAACCACCAAGAGCCTGTGTGCAAGCACAGGTCACTATCCACACTTCCCCTCCTGGGAGCCTGTGCAGCCCGCCACTGCCAGGGTCCCGTGATCCAGGGACAACTTCCCTGGGAAAACACATGGCGTGCCTCAGGCTAGTGCAACGTATGCCAGCCTCTGCCATCACAGGCTCACCCCACACTCTGTACCCCTCCCTCCCCCTGGCCTGAGTGAGCCAGAGCCCCCTAATCAGCGGCTCCTTTAACCCCGTCCTGTCTGAGTGAAGAACAGACACCCTCAGGCGACCTACATGCAGAGGTGGGGCCAAATCCAAAGCTGAACACCGGGAGCTGTGTGAACAAAGAAGAGAAAGGGAAATCTCTCCCAGCAGCCTCAGGAGCAGCAGATTAAATCTCCACAATCAACTTGATGTACCCTGCATCTGTGGAATACCTGAATAGACAATGAATCATCCCAAAATTGAGGCAGTGGACTTTGGTAGAAATGATATATATATATATTTTTTTTTCCCTTTTTCTCTTTTTGTGAGTGTGTATATGTATACTTCTGTGTGTGATTTTGTCTGTATAGCTTTGCTTTTACCATTTGTCCTAGGGTTCTGTCTGTCTGTTTTTTGCTTTTGTTTTTGTTTTGTTTTTTTAGTACAGTTTTCAATGCTTGTTATCATTGGTGAATTTGTTTTTTGTTTGGTTGTTCTCTTCTTTTTTATTACTTAAAAAATTTTTTATACTTATTTTTTTGTTTTTTATTTTAATAACTTTTTATCTCTTTCTTTCTTTCTTTCTTTCTTTCTTTCTTTCTTTCTTTCTTTCTTTTTCTCCCTTTTATTCTAAGCCATGTGGATGACAGGGTCTTGGTGCTACAGCCAGGTGTCAGGGCTATGCCTCTGAGGTGGGAGAGCCAAGTTCAGGACACAGGTCCACAAGAGACCTCCCAGCTCCACATACTATCAAATGGCAAAAATCTCCCAGATAACTCCATCTCAACACCAAGACCCAGCTCCACTCAGCAAGCTCCAGTGCTGGACACCCTATGACAAACAACTAGCAAAACAGGAACACAACCCCACCCATTAGCAGACAGGCTGCCTAAAATCATAATAAGG
The DNA here is from genome assembly GCF_964341445.2 of Mesoplodon mirus. Lineage (NCBI taxonomy): Eukaryota > Metazoa > Chordata > Mammalia > Artiodactyla > Ziphiidae > Mesoplodon > Mesoplodon mirus. The sequence goes on from NC_138980.1 coordinate 79,852,410, forward strand.
CCACAGACACCCCAAAACACACAACCAGTTGTGGACCTGCCCACCAGAAAGACAAGATCCAGCCTCATCCACCAGAACACAGGCACTAGTCCCCTCCACCAGGAAGCCTACACAACCCACTGAACCAACCTTAACCACTAGGAGCAGACACCAAAAACAATGGGAACTACGAACCTGCAGTCTGCGAAAAGGAGACACCAAACACAGTAAGTTAAGCAAAATGAGAATACAGAAAAACACACACCAGATGAAGGAGCAAGGTCTGGTCCACCAGACCTAACAAATGAAGAGGAAATAGCCAGTCAACCTGAAAAAGAGTTCAGAATAATAATAGTAAAGATGATCCAAAATCTTGGAAATAGAATGGAAAAAATACAAGAAACATTTAACAAGGACGTAGAAGAACTAAAGAGCAAACAAACATTGTGAACAACACAATAAATGAAATTAAAAATTCTCCAGAAGAGATCAATAGCAGAATAACTGAGGCAGAAGAACGGATAAGTGACATGGAAGATAAAATAGTGGAAATAACGACTGCAGAGCAGAATAAAGAAAAGAAAATGAAAAGAACTGAGGACAGTCTCAGAGACCTCTGGGATAAAATTAAACGCACCAACATTCAAATTATAGGGGTCTGAGAAGAAGAAGGGAAAAAGAAAGGGACTGAGAAAATATTTGAAGAGATTATAGTTGAAAACTTCCCTAATATGGGAAAGGAAATAGTTAATCAAGTCCAGGAAGCACAGAGGGTCCGATACAGGATAAATCCAAGGAGAAACACACCAAGACACATATGAATCAAACTATCCAAAATTAAATACAAAGAAAAAATATTCAAAGCAGCAAGGAAGAAAAAACAACAAATAACATACAAGAGAATCCCCATAAGGTTAACAGCTGATCTTTCAGCAGAAACTCTCCAAGCCAGAAGGGAGTGGCAGGACATATTTAAAGTGATGAAGGGGAAAAACCTACAACCAAGATTACTCTACCCAGCAAGCATCTCATTCAGATGTGACGGATAAATTAAAATCTTTACAGACAAGCCAAAGCTAAAAGAATTCAGTACCACCAAACCAGCTTTACAACAAATGCTAAAGGAACTTCTCTAGGCAGGAAACACAAGACAAGGAAAAGACTGACAATAACAAACCCAAAACAATTAAGAAAATGGTAATAGGAACATACATATCGATAGTAACCTTAAATGTAAATGATTCAATGCTCTAACCAAAAGACATAGACTGGCTGAATGGATACAAAAACAAGACCGGTATATATGCTGTCTACAAGAGACCCACTTCAGATCTAGGGACACATACAGACTGAAAGTGAGGGGATGGAAAAAGATATTCCATGCAAATGGAAATCAAAACTAAGCTGGAGTAGCGATTCTCATATCAGACAAAATGGACTTTAAAACAAAGACTATTACAAGAGACAAAGAAGGACACTACATAATGATCAAGGGATCAATCCAAGAAGAAGATATAAAAATTGAAAATATTTATGCACCCAACATAGGAGCACCTCAATACATAAGGCCAATACTAACAGCCATAAAAGGGGAAATCAACAGTAACACAATCGTAGTAGGGGACTTTAGCACCCTACTCTCTCAAATGGACAGATCATCCAAAATGAAAATAAATAAGGACACACAAGCTTTAAATGATACATTAAACAAGATGACTTAATTCATATTTATAGGACATTCCATCTGAAAACAACAGAATACACTTTCTTCACAAGTGCTCATAGAATATTCTCCAGGATAGAACATATCTTGGGTCACAAATCAAGCCTTGGTAAATTTTAGAAAATTGAAATTGTATCAAGTATTTTTTCTGACCACAATGCTATGAGACTAGATGTCAATTACAGGAAAAAAAATCTGTAAAAAATACAAACACATAGAGATGAAACAATATACTAGTTAATAACCAAGAGACCACTGAAGAAATCCAAGATTAAATAAAAAAATACCTAGAAACAAATGACAATGAAAACATGATGATGCAAAACCTATGGGATGCAGCAAAAGCAGTTCTAAGAAGGAAGTTTATAGAATACAATCCTACATTAAGAAACAAGTAACATCTCAAATGAACAACCTAACATTACACCTAAAGCAATTAGAGAAAGAAGAACAAAAAATCCCCCAAAGTTAGCAGAAGGAAAGAAATCATAAAGATCAGATCAGAAATAAATGAAAAAGAAATGAAGGAAACGATAGCAAAGATCAATAAAACTAAAAGCTGGTTCTTTGAGAAGATTAAAAAAAAATTGATAAACCATTAGCCAGACTCATCAAGAAAAAAAGGGGGAAGACTCAAATCAGTAGAATTAGAAATGAAAAAAGAGAAGTAACAACTGACACTGCAGAAATACAAAAGATCATGAGAGATTACTACAAGCAACTATATGCCAATAAAATGCACAACCTGGAAGAAATGGGCACATTCTTAGAAAAGCACAACCTTCAGAGATTGAACCAGGAAGAAGTAGAAAAATATAAACAGACCAATCACGAGCACTGAAATTGAGATTGTGATTAAGAATCTTCCAACAAAGAAAAACCCAGGACCAGATGGCTTCACAGTCAAATTCTATCAAACATTCAGAGAAGAGCTAACTCCTATCCTTCTCAAACTGTTCCAAAATATAGCAGAGGGAGGAACACTCCCAAACTCACTCTACGAGGCCACCCTGTTACCAAAACCATACAAAGATGTCACAAAGAAAGAAAGAAAACTACAGGCCAATATCTCTGATGAACATAAATGCAAAAATCCTCAACAAAATACTAGCAAACAGAATCCAAAAGCACATTAAAAAGATCATACACCATGATCAAGTGGGGTTTATCCCAGGAATGCAAGGAATCTTCAATATATGCAAATCAATCAATGTGATGCACCATATTAACAAATTGAAGGAGAAAAACCATATGATCATCTTAATAGCTGCAGAGAAAGCTTTTGACAAAATTCAATACCCATTTATCATAAAAACCCTCGAGAAAGTAGAGGGAACTTACCTCAACATAATAAAGGCCATATATGATAAACCCACAGCCAACATGGTCCTCAATGGTGAAAAACTGAAACCATTTCCACTAAGATCAGGAAAAATACAAGGTTGCCCACTCTCACCACTCTTATTCAACATAGTTTTGGAAGTTTTAGCCACAGCAATCAGAGAGGAAAAAGAAATAATAGGAATCCAAATCGGAAAAGAAGAAGTAAAGCTGTCACTGTTTGCAGATGACATGATACTATACATAGAGAATCCTAAAGATACTACAAGAAAACTACTAGAGCTAATCAATGAATCTGGTAAAGGAGCAGGATGCAAAATTAATGCACAGAAATCTCTTGCATTCCTATACACTAATGATGAAAAATCTGAAAGTGAAATTAAGAAAACACTCCCATTTACCAATGCAACAAAAAGAATAAAATACATAGGAATAAACCTACCTAAGGAGACAAAAGACCTGTATGCAGAAAATTATAAGACACTGATGAAAGAAATTAAAGATGATACAAATAGATGGACAGATATACCATGGTCTTGGATTGGAAGAAACAACATTGTGAAAATGACTCTACTACCCAAAGCAATCTACAGATTCAGTGCAATCCCTATCAAACTACCACTGGCATTTTTTACAGAACTAGAACAAAAAAATCTCACAATTTGTATGGAAACACAAAAGACCCCAAATAGCCAAAGCAATCTTGAGAAAGAACAATGGAGCTAGAGGAATCAGGCTCCCTGACTTCAGACTCTACTACAAAGCTACAGTAATCAAGACAGTATGGTACTGGCACAAAATCAGACATATAGATCAATGGAACAGGATAGAAAGCCCAGAGATAAACCCACACACATATGGTCACCTTATCTTTGATAAAGGAGGCAAGAATACACAGTGAAGAAAAGACAGCCTCTTCAATAAGTGGTGCTGGGAAAACTGGACAGCTATATGTAAAATAATGAAATTAGAACACTCCCTAACTTCATACACAAAAATAAACTATCGGATTAAAGACCTAAATGTAAGACCAGGCACTGTTAAACTCTTAGAGGAAAACATAGGCAGAACACTCCATGACATAAATCAAAGCAAGATCCTTTTTGACCCACCTCCTAGAGAAATGGAAAAAAAAAATTGGGACCTCATGAAGCTTAAAAGCTTTTGCACAGCAAAGGAAACCATAAAGAAGATGAAAAGACAACCCTCAGAATGGGAGAAAATATTTGCAAATGAAGCAACTGACAAAGGATTAATCTCCAAAATTTATAAGCAGCTCATGCAGCTCCATATCAAAAAAACAAACAACCCAATTCAAAAATGGGCAGAAGACCTAAATAGACATTTCTCCAAAGAAGATATACAGATTGCCAACAAACACATGAAAGAATGCTCAACATCATTAATCATCAGAGAAATGCAAATCAAAACTACAATGAGATATCATCTCACACCAGTCAGAATGGCCATCATCAAAAAATCTAGAAACAATAAATGCTGGAGAGGGTGTGGAGAAAAGGGAATCCTCCTGCACTGTTGGTGGGAATGTAAATTGATACAGCCACAATGGAGAACAGTATGGAGGTTCCTTAAAAAATTTTAAAAAGAACTACCATATGACCCAGCAATCCCACTACTGGGCATATAGCCTGGGAAAAAGCATAATTCAAAAAGAGTCATGTACCACAATGTTCATTGCAGCTCTATTTGCAATAGGCAGGACATGGAAGCAACCTAAGTGTCCATCAACACACGAATGGATAAAGAAAATGTGGCACATATATACAATGGAATATTACTCAGCCAGAAAAAGAAACAAAATTGAGTTATTTGTAGTGAGGTGGATGGACCTAGAGTCTGTCATACAGAGTGAAGTAAGTCAGAAAGAGAAAAACAAATACCGTATGCTAACACATATATATGGAATCTAAGAAAAAAAAAAGGTCATGAAAAACCTAGGGGCAAGTTGGGAATAAAGATGCAGACTTACTAGAGAATGGACTTGAGGATATGGGGAGGGGAAGGGGTAAGCTGGGACGAAGTGAGAGAGTGGCATGTACATATATACATCACCAAATGTAAAATAGATAGCTAGTGGGAAGCAGCTGCATAGCACAGCGAGATGAGCTCGGTGCTTTGTGACCCCCTAGAGGGGTGAGATAGGGAGGGTTGGAGGGAGGGAGATGCAAGAGGGAAGAGATATGGCAATATATGTATATGTATGACTGATTCACTTTGTTATAAAGCAGGAAGTAACACACCATTTTAAAGCAATTATACTCCAATAAAGATGTTAGAAAAAAAAAGAATGAAATTATTTAGCATCTCCTGAAAAAACAAATCCACCTGCCAACTCAGGGGACACAGGTTCAAGCACTGGTTCAGGAAGATCCCACATGCCACGGAGCAACTAAGCCCTTGCACCACAACTACTGAAGCCCGCACGCCTAGATCCTGTGCTCCACAACAAGAGAAGCCACTGCAATGAGAAGCCCGTGCTCTGCAACCAAGAGTAGCTCCTGCTTGCTGCAACTAGAGAAAGGCTGCATGCAGCAACGAAGACCCAATGCATGCAAAATAAATAAATTAATTAATTTAAGAGGAAACCTTTAAAAAAAAATCTCAAATAGACAACCCAAGTTTACAAAGAATTAGAAAAAGAAGAAATAATGAAGACCAAAGTTATCAGAAAGAAGGTGATAACAAAGATCAGAGTGGAAATAAATGAAATAGAGAATAAAAATAATAGAAAAGATCAATAAAACTGAGTTGGTTTTTTGAACAGATAAATAAAATTGACAAACAGTTAGACTTACTGAGAAAAAAGGAAAGAGGACTTAAATAAATAAAATTATAAATGAAAGAGGAGATGCCACAACTGATACCACAGAAATACAAAGGATTATGAGACTACTATGAACAATTATACACCAACAAATTGGACAACCTAGAAAAAAATGGATAAATTCCTAGAAACCCACACCTGACCCAGATGGAATCATGAAGAAATAGAAAATCTGAACAGACCAATAATGCGTTAAGTATTGAATCAATAATCAAAACCCTCCCAAATAAGAAAATCCCAGGAACAGATGGCTTCCCAAATAAAATCTATTAAACATTTAAAGGAGAATTAACACTAATCCTTCTGAGGCTGTTGTGTACTGTTGGTGGGGATATAAGTTGGTGCAGCCACTATGGAAAACATTGTGGAGGTTCCTCAAAAAATTTAAAAAAGAACTACCGTATGATCCAGCAATTCCACTTCTGGGTATATGTCCAAAGAAAATGAAATAAGGATCATGAAGAGATCTCTCTTCCCTTGCCTCCCCAGTTTATTGTAGCGTTATTCACAATAGCCAAGATATGAAAACAACCTATGTGTTTATGGATGGATAAATGGATAAAGCAGTGGTATATATACAATGGAATATTATTGCACCATGAAAAAAAAGGGAATCCTATTTGCGACAACAGAGATGGACCTTGAGGGCATTATGCTAAGTGAAATGAGTCAGACAGGAAATGACAAATTATGATCTCCCTTATATGTGGAATCTGAAGATTCCAAAGTCATAGCAGCAATTATAGTAGTTGCCAGGGACTAGGGGATGGTAGAAATGGGGAAAAGTTGCTAAGAGAGTAGATCTTAAATGCTCTTACCATACCCCATAACACCAACAATAACAAAATGGTAAATATGTGAGATGAAGGATGTGTTAATTGACCTTCTTGTGGTAAAGTGTTCACAGTATATGTGTATATAAAATCATCACACTGTACACCTTAAGCTTACATAAGGTTACGTGTCAATTGTATCTTAATAAAGCTGGAAAGGAATTCCCCACCCTCACCCCCCAAAAAGTCCCCTAAGAGTTCTTTTTAATGTTGGGGTAAACAATTTGGGTAACAACCAGCAGTGCCCTTTATAGGTGCCGTATTTGGCACAGGCTTATATCACATCACAGCATAGCACACCAGATAAAGCAATGGGAAAATTAACATTAGTAATGCCTGGTATTGAAAATCGTTATGGTATTCCATCCAGCAGGGAATTTTCTCTGGTCTTCTATTCCAGCTTTACTGTCTGACTATATTTCAAGAACCTCTAACATCCCTCTTCTTCTCTCCTCCTTAGCTCTAAGTCCTTATCTTCCAAGCTGCAAAGTTTTTTTTTTTCAATATAATTGGGAGAACATTTATCTATCTTTTCACCCAATGCTAGAACATCAGCTTCAAACTCAACTGGTACAGAGACAAATCAATAATCTAAATAAGTGAAGTGGGCCAGGTGTGAGGTAGAAGGAAGAAGAGACTGTGGCAGATTAGAGGGTTTGTACCTCATCCAAGGGGAAAATAGCTTACTCACCTCTGGGAACAGTGACATTTCAGAACACAGGCCAGGTGGCCACATTTCCTAGCTTTTACAGGGGAGCCGAAAGTTTATATTCTTAGGTTAACTTTCCTTAAGAGAAAGCGATTCACATTTTTTCAAAACAATATGATAGCAAACAAGGTACTTTTGTTGGCTGCCCCTGGGGCAGCTCTTTTGCTTGTCTAAAGTTGGCTTTAGAACACCCAGGAATTGCCCATGGGGACTCAGCTTCAAAACTTTTCAATTTGGACATTCTATTAATGGAGGCTTTTTTCTTTCTCACTGATTGTTGCCATCCACTTCCCAGAGATATGGTAATGCCCTGATTCTGCAGTGTACTTGATAGTTTCCTAAGAGCTTTTGTACATATTTTCTTATTAACCTTTAATAATAACTCCTGATATTTGGCAGAGCTAACATTGTCTTTACTTTAAAGATGAGGAAACTGAGGTTCAGAAGGTTTAAATTTCTCTCCTCAATGTTATAATAAAATTGAGGTGGAGGTGAATTAAGGATTCCTATCTTCTGATACTTTGCTCAGGGCACTTCCTATTCACTTCAGTCTTTTGAGAACTGTGAATTGTTTAAATATATAATACATGGTGAAATCTCAACACTTAAGCCCTCAAGAAGTACTTGAAAATCATTAAAAACTAATTTCAGTTTCTTGAGAAGTAAACATTATTGTGCTCTTTTACAAAAAGAAGAAAGAGATTCAGGCTCAATCACCGTGGGAATGTTGTCAGTTCTAAATTGTATTTCTTGTCTTTGTATTTCCCAGTTTGATACTCCACTGACTAGAATTTTATATGTTCATTGTTATTCTCTGCTATGATTCTAGATGTAGCATCTTTCTTGACATGAGAAATCATTTTAAGCACATAGTGAGTGACTAGTGCATAGTAGCAATTGTCAATGAACCAGAGAAGAAAAATTAAAAATCTTCACATGTGATAACTATGAGAGGAATGCATGATCTACAACAAGTAATGTGAATATTCATAAGAATTTTAAAATAAAATTAATGAGTGCATATGGTAAAAAGCAAACAAAAACCAAGGGATGTAGAAGAGATGTCTTAGTCTGTGTTTACCTTGTCGGTCGGTTCTGAGATAAGGGCCTCTGGGAAGGTAGTTTATTTGGGAGGTGATTGTGCAGAGAAGAGAGAGAGTGGGAAAAATTAAAAAGGAAAGAAGAAAAGTTATTGCTAAGGGGTGTTATTGAGTTTGTCCCAATCATGGGCAACTGCAGCTCGATCACACAAAGATCTTGAGTCTGTAGAATGCTTCTCAGGATGATCTGTGCAAGGATGGCCTGGAGAAGCATTTGACCATTGAATTCCAAACTCTGCAGGATGCACGCTGATGCATGGGAGGGCTTTCCACTGGTATGGTGTTCTGCAGCAGCATCATAAGATGCCCTGGAGTATAGAGAGAAAGCCATTGGAGGTGGTGTGCACTTGGTTAAGGAACCATCAGTGTGAAAATGAGTTGAGGTCTGTACAAAATAATCACTATGGCCATGTCTGGAAACAAAGGTAAGGCCAAGAATCTGTTAGGCTATGCACAAGAGGGGGCTGATGCAGTAGCTTAAAAATAAGAGCAACAGTGTCCCATTTGTCTATTTTGGTCTTCAAAACTCTTTCTTAGTTTGTCACCTTTATGCACTATTTCCACTCCTTACTCTAAGTTGTTATTATTTTCAATTATTTTATTGATTATGCTGTAGTTTTAAATAATATACTCAAAAGCATGGTTTCTTATTTTATTACATTTCAATAGTTTATTTTGACTTCTTAGTAAGTTGAGATTTTTTTTCCTCTACTATTGCCTTCATCTATCTCATCCAATTTGCCTCTAGCAGTTGACAGCTATACCTTTTATTTTTTATAGTATCAAGGATGATGGCCTTTAAATTCTGTGTCTTAAGTTGTCTATGCTTTCTCTATAGTTTGATTCTGAAAGTTGATAATAAATGGCATTTAACTATTTTCCTATATAAATGTTATTCTATGTAATACTGAGTGATATGCTAGGATTATATTTTTCTCAATTGATCCAAAATCATGACCCTTGTACAACTTGAAAAATATTGTTCCTAGCCTTACGGTGCAAATGAGTTACCTTTCTTACACACCATGAGAACCTGAAAATCATGCCATGTATTCTTCACTATATGTGTGTGTGTTTGCACATGCTCCCATGTGGATTTCCCTGAAGTTTCTAATTGCCTTTCATTTCTTCTTGTTGAAAGAAAAATAATACCTATTCACCATATCACTTCTAGTCTCTTACTCATTCTATCTACAGAATAGTATTTATCCCAAGAGTTTTCTTTTTTTTTTTTTTTTGTGGTACACGGGCCTCTCACTGCTGTGGGCTCTCCTGTTGCGGAGCACAGTCTCCAGACTCGCAGGCTCAGCGGCCATGGCTCACGGACCCAGCCACTCCGCGGCATGTGGGATCTTCCCGGACCGGGTCACGAACCTGTGTCCCCTGCATCGGCAGGCAGACTCTCAACCACTGCGCCACCAGGGAAGCCCCAAGAGTTTTCTTTTTGAAGATTTTTTTTGGTGCTATTTTCTTGATATAATTTTGACCAGTTGTGTTTTGTACTTTTATTCCACTTTGAAGATTGTGAGATTATATTCACTCCACTTCTACATAAGTTCTAGCATTCCTTGGATCTCACATTTTCTCTTTCTTGATTTTGACTGAGTTTGCTTGTTTCAATATGTTTTCAGGTAACTCAGAAACAGTCTTGGCAAGAACACTTACGAGTCTTTATACATCTAAAAATGCCTTTGCAATCATATTTGATTGATAGTATAACTGGTCTGGAAATCTAGTTCAAAATAATTTTCCTCGGTTCTTTGAAAGTACTGACCCATTGTCTTCTTGCATAAAGTTTTCTAAATAAGAAGTCTAACACCACCCCAGTTCTTGGTTTGTTTGATTTGTTTTGTATGCAATCTCTTCTCCCAGATTCTACCCTGGAAACTTTTAGGATCTTCTATTTCTTTACCCTTGAACTTCTGACAATTAAAACAAAACCTCTTCTAATTCATGGCCTAAGAGCCACTTTTCATAATAAGGTACTTGTTCATGAAACTATTTTTTGATTTTTGCTTGAAAACTCACTTTTATATGAGCTAGAATCCATCATGGCCTGCAGCCTATGTTCTCCTGATTTAAATCCCATCTTACAAATGACACAGAGCCAAGGGAATTTCTGGACTTGGTTGGTGCTGTGAAGCCATTGTAGTCCTTATGTCAGGATATTTGATGCTTACTGTTGGAATGGCTTTGTCAGTTGAAGACTGGATAACTTTTATCCTAGAATTAGTTTTTTTTTTTTTTGGATACTTTCACTCAACATATGAATACTACAGTGCTACACTGGAGAAGGCAAGCACGGCATTATGCTGTGAATGTGCAGAATGAACCTCCAACATAGCCCAGGCTGCAGGAGCCAGAACCAGTGGCTATCCATTATTATGTGGCTAGCCAGGCCTCAAATGTATCACAATTTTATTTATTCTTCTCAAACCTGGAACAAATTTTAGTTTTTAATCTAAAAGCAAAAGGTGTGTGTCTGTCTTCATTGAAACTGCTTGGTACTCAGAAGGCCCCTTTCGTCTAACATTTATGACTTTCAAGGGTTCTGGGACATTTTCTTTCTCTTTTTTCATAAAAATAAGAGCCAACACTCACACGGAAAGTCTTCACTTTCTCTAGTTGATTTAGTCCACCTGTTTAGAGAGGATTTCTCTGATATATTTGCTTAGATTGAAAATTACCACCATGGTTGCTGTTGCTCTGTATGTGGGGAGGAAAGGAAAATGGTGTAGGCTCTTCCTCTTTAGCCTACCTCTCTTAATACCTGCCTCTGAGCTTGGGGACCCTAGGGAAAATCAAGGGAACTACATGCTACTCATTGCAGCCTCCAACCTAGCCACATTCCTAACTCCCTTTGCTCTCTTCTCAGCAGTTAACATGTTTCCCTCAATTTCTATCTTCCAGAAATTTGTTGAACCCTCTAGAATGTTATGGTCTACTTCCCCAAGCTAATCTTCACTTGCTTGGTTTAATTCCCTCTTATATTCCTTTGAGGTTAATTTTATGGCCTCTCCTGAGGAAGCGTCAGTGATGTCTATTTTTATTTTTGTCTAAATTTTTTAATACAAAGCTAATCCCTTTTTCCCCTGTACTTAACTTTATCCTGGAAAACACTGATTTCACAGGAGTTTTCACCATAGTCTTGATAATAGAGATATTGGTATTCACTCCTGAGAGAGAAATAGATGTGATGCTTATGAAAATAACCAGTACCTAATTGTTCCTTTTTTTTCATGCAAATAGTAGCAAAATACTTTTCATACCTCCTTCAAAAGATTTGATGTCCTTTTAGTGCATGGAAAAATTTTTGATTTATGAGCTCAGCGTACAAGGAGAGAAAAATGTAAAATTAAACGGTAATGTTTTACAAAAGTTATTGTTATGTGCTAAGCCTGTTTTTCTGTCAGCTGGGAGTCTTGTGTAGATAATAAATCCCCATCAGCGATTTAACATGTATAAAACACATCAATCCTTTTTATTATATTTTTTGAGCCTTGACATTTATGATAATTTCCCACATCTACTTAAAACTCTTTCTCTTATGATTGCATTATTAAAGTGGATAATATTTTAATATTATTTTTAAAATAATAAAAAAATATTTTTTTATTATTAGTGGATATTTTTTGCCCTTGTTGGCTTATCTCATTAGCATGCGTTTGTCATATATTTTCACGGTAATCACCATTTTGGAGTATGCACGCAACATTAAATGGATTTCCTAGTTTTAAAAGGTGTGAAGATAAAGGCAGTAGCTTTCACCCCTCCCATCTCTAATCCTTATCCCCTTGAAAGACTACAAAAGACATTTTGATTTCTTGTCCCCTGGGTCAACTGAATAATGGCAAGGATAATATGCCTCCCTACCGTGTGTCCACAGTTGGTCCTAGAAGGAAGAACAAATGATGGGAACACATTTTTACAGGATCCTCACTTTCAGTGCCTCTGTTTGTTGTCCATCAAACTGTGTCCTGATTTCTGGACTTAAGAAAGCACAGTATCCTAACTGATATTTGTACTTAAGAGGAAAATCTCATGTTTTACCATCCTCTCTTAGAATGACAGTTTAATGTGAAAGAATAATTTAAGAAGGGATCATTTTTGAGTTTCTAATTATTAAGTAAAATGATAAGGTAGACTCCTATTTGGTTAGTGTCCAAGTAATTAAAATGGCTCCCTCCTTCTCCATTCATAAACTCATATATATGAAGCAGCAGCAAATGCTCTTGCTGTCATTAAAGATGAACACGAGGGGCCTCCCTGGTGGCGCAGTGGTTGAGAGTCCGCCTGCCGATGCAGGGGATACGGGTTCGTGCCCCGGTCTGGGAGGATCCCATATGCCGCGGAGCGGCTGGGCCCGTGAGCCATGGCCGCTGGGCCTGCGCGTCCGGAGCCTGTGCTCCGCAACGGGGGAGGCCACAACAGTGAGAGGCCCGCATACCGCAAAAAGAAAAAAAAAAAAAAAAAGATGAACACGAATCACCGGAAGATGTTGACATGCCTTCTGAATTGTCAAAAAAAACTGCTAATGAATACCTATGTGATTTTACCATTGTATTTGTATTGTGCAGCACTACATTATTTGCTGTCCATTATCAATTTTCAGTATGCTCGGCATTTATCAGTTCACCCAAATGTAATGAATCAGAGCTAAATTTTAATGCATTGTCTTTGTTTCTTCCGTACAGTGTTTTTGTTGTTAGTGGTTTCTGTTGTTGTTCCATTGGAAATCTTGAATTAGTTTTAAGTTACACAAATTATAGAGAATAATTTCATCATGTTACATAGATTTGAACTATAATTCTATTAGAGTATTGAAGAATTGGATTTAAAAATAATGATCTATATGTTACATAAGGATGAGAATAACTCCAATTTAAGATATTAGCCTTGTTGGTTTGATAATATTTAATAATTATGTTCATCATGATATTTCTCATTCTTGCAAAAGTCCACAGCATATGTAAAACTTTCTAATTTACTAATCTGAAAAGCAAGCTGGGAAAAGTGAGAGAGGCAGACTAAGTAGTCATTGAACAAATTTCTCTTGAAGGCCTATTCTGTTCTAGGCACTCTGTTAGGTACAGGAAATATAATGGCAAAAACTGTGTCTTGCGTCCAAAAACTTACAGTTCAGTGGAGCAGACAAATGAAATAAAAGTAGGAAAATAAATAAGAATAATCACAAAATTGTAAATGAAATAAAGAAAGCAAACAAGGGTTAATAGTTACTAAAGTAGTGATGGTGCAAACTGATTTAAGTAGAGTGGTCTGGGAAAAGCTGTCTAAAGAAATTAAATTTAAGCTGAGAAATGAAGACTGAGAAGGAGTTAGCCATGCCAGAGGCATATGCAAAGGCTGGGAGGCAGGGCTGAGTTTGAAATTTTAGTGGACTTACAGAAGATGTTTTGGCCAGTACCTATGAGCAAAGGAGGAGAGGAGGGCATAACACCATAACAGAGGGCAGGGAATTCATGAAGAAGCTGAATATACAATGGCCAGATCATAGTTAAAAATAAAACTTTGACCTCACAACCTGCAGCAATCTGCCCAGAAAACCAAACCCTTATCTATAATAAACAATCCAGGAAGCCAACCTGGTATAAATCAGACTAGCAGGAAGCCAGATTGCTATCTCCGGTGACAGTCCAGAAGCTAAATGATAACTCCTGAAATAATCAGCCCCAAATGGCCAGGACTTGATTAATAACTGACAGCTTTTTTTTTTAATTCCCTGTTCCAGTCAAGCACCAACCAGAGAAAGCCAAATATGCACCCCTAACCAATTGCATAGGATGCTTCTCTTTTAGTAAGACTGCCTGTAGCTTTCCCATGCTCACAGCCTTCAACAAGGTGTCGAAGCCTTCCCTTGTTCTGCTATGAAACTTTCCCACTCCTCTGCCCATTTGAGTCTCTGCCAAAATGCAAGTGATGGTGCCTGACTCCCTTGCTATAGCAGGCTCAGAATAAATAGCCTTATTTGTCTCATTTGGCTGGTCTTTGTTTATTTCCACACTTAGAGGTGAGAGTAGGGAGTGGGAAGTTTGTTCTAAGTGCAGTGGGAAGCCCTGGAAAGACTTTAAGCAGGAAAGTGACATGATCTGAATGACATCCTTGAGAGCATTTGTGCAGATATGTTCAGAACAGATTGTATTGGGGCAGTAGAAGGAATGGAGATGATTGTAGTGGTTTGGGTAAGAGGAGATGTGGTGAAGACTGATGGTAGCAGTAGAAATGGAGAAAATTACATGGGTATGAAATAGGTATATTTGAGGGAAAATCATCTTTTTATGGGAATAGAAAGTAAACCTTCTCTAGAGGTCTAACTGTGTTCAAGACTATCTACTTAAGCTAGTTACAGTTAGAAAGTACAGGGGAGTTAGCATTCATGAATCATGTGGCATCTAAAATAATCCTATATCAACTCATGTGTGGAATTTTAGGAAGCTCAGATTTCCAGATTTAATCATATGTTTACTCTCCATTCATGTTCCTTGTTGTGGTTCCAGGCTTGACTCCACTTCTATTTTTGACCTTGTCTCTAGTCCTGTTGTGCTCCTAAACCCTGGATAGTCCATGTAATCTAGAGCTCTCCATGGAAGCGGTCTTAATTTAGTACTTGAACACAGAAACCTGTCCACTAGACCCTCTTTTGTGGAGCCATTAATACAGGCCTCTGTTTTAAAGTGGTCTTGATAAATAAGAAAGCACTAATGAAGAGGTAAACTCTCAAGCCTGCAGGGAGTTAAAAAAAAAAATCTACCTTGAAACCTGAAAGCCAGAAATGTTTATTTGCCCAGTTGATGTGGGAAGGAAGATTCAGAATGGGAATAAGAGTGTAAAGAAGCAACAGGAAATGCCCAGGGAAATATCAGATAATATTTTATAGGTTAAAGAATTCATTCAACAAGTATTGTGTTAATCCTATGCGTCAAGCACTGATCTTGGCATCATGGTGGTAAATAAGATAGGCTAAATTCCTAATCTTATGGCATTTACATACCAATAAATATATAAGCAACAAAAACAAGTTAGATATGAGATAATTTAAGATGACACAGAGTAACTGTTCTGGAGTAAGATACTGGGGAGAAATTAAGTAGGGTGGGCAGGAAAGACCTAGCTGAGAAGGACCTAGCTAAGAAGGTGAATATAGTATATCCACGACATAGAATAAACTCAGTTACTGAAAAGACATTTATAGAACACTAAAAGAGGTTTATCATTATTCTTCAGTGAAATACAAATCAAAACTATAATGAGATACCATTTCACATGCAAAAGAATGGATAAAACACAAAATACTGAAAATACCTAATGTTGGTGAGGACCTGAGAATAAGTGGAGCTATCACACTCTGTTGGTGGGGATGTAAAATGATATAACCACTTTGGAAAACTGTCAGATTCCTATAAAGGTAAATATATTTCTACTCAGTGACCCAGAAATGAAAACATATGTCCACAATATGCCTTGTACAAGAATGTTCATATAGCATCCTTAAAAACTGGAAACTATCACACGTTCATCAACAGAAGAAAGTATAAATTAACTGTAGTATATTCATACAATGGAATACTACTCATTAATGAAAAGGAACAAACTACCATATCCAACACCATGGATGAATCTAAAAAACATTAGGTTGAACTAAAGAAGGCAGGCACAAAAGAATACATGCTGTATGATTCCATTTATACGAAATCCAAGTCCAGGCAGGAGCATTCTATGGTAATAAAAATCAGCAAGTTGATACCTCTGAGGTGGTGGTGGTGATAATTGATTAGAAAGAGGGATGAGGGAAATTTCTGGGAACAATGATGGTTATGTTTTGTATTTTGATTTAAGCTTTTGGTATATTGGTGTATAAAAATGGCAAAAGTCATTGAGTTGTGCATTTTTATTGTATATGAAATAGTCTATTATAATAATAGGACACTAAACTGAAAGTAGATTTGGAAAAGAAAAGATGATTTTTATATTGGAAAATGCTTGCTATATACTGTCAAATAAGAGAGCTACAAATTGGAATATACAGTATGACCTATCCTAGTCCATGTAAAATGGATGGAAGGAACAGGACTAGAGGAAATGTGCTGTGATGTTAATTGTGATTAACATTGTTGCTGGTAGGATTATGGATGATATTTAGCAAACATGATTATTTTAGGTAGCTGATCAGTTAATTTAAAGCAGAGAATCAAAAGAAAAATACATACTCTAAATATTATATTTTATTTAAACTTTCAACCAGTAAATGTTTATTTATTTATTTCCTGGATTTTTCTTGAAAGGTACAGGCTTTTTTTTTTTTTAAGTTCTGCTAATTGGAGTTCCTTTTTTTTTTTTTCCTTATAAAATCTATTTTGTTTTGACTTCTTTAATAAGGATTTAAGAGGTTTGGAAGCAATCTGAATGCAGATTATTATGATTTAAAAAGTTATTATATCCACACTTAATTCAACAGCAAATTTTAATTACTTATCTTTATCAAATCTTTCCAAAGAATTCAAATTATTTTTACAGACTCAGGAGCTCTCCTTTCATACTCATATTTTCTTGGTTTATGCGACATTTAATTACACTCCATAAACACACTAATAGGTACAACTTGCATAAACAAGTTTGTGAATAAATAACCTTATTCTGGTGAGCATACAATCAACCAGTGAGAGGAGACATTGCAAATATGTCAGAGAAAGACTCGCCAGCCACAGGCAAACTCAGTGTCCCCCAGGCTTCCATCAGAATACAGAGAAAATGGAGAGTGTTGATTAATCTAGCAAGTCTATTAAGTGGATATCCGTTAAGAAAACTTATTCTATTCCAATTTCCTGCAATGATCATATAATTTTCTAATCAGGAAAAGCAGGCAGTTACCTTATTTAAAGCTAATATTATTAGCAACAAAGTTAATAATACAAGTAAAAACCATTTAAAAAATGATTATTTGAATGAAGTTTGTAAATTTTGAAACTTTGTGAGATCACTGCATGTTCTTAGGACTCACTTGATATATGTTTGCCTCTGAATTTTGGGAAAGAGAGACACATAAAGAAGAATGTTGGTAAATTCTTTAGAACCTGAGTTGAGATTCTTAAAGGACAGGATGTTGGGGATCTGCAGTAAAGACAGCTTTGAGATGATGGCTTTTAGGAAATATGAAAACATATCCTTAGCCCAGGGATAGTGTGTGAACATGTACCTGGCTTGGACCACAGCAGAAGGACGTGTTAGGAAATGAGTAATAATCCATGGCAGAAAGTGGATGGGCTTTGGGACCCGCCAGCTGGGGCTTGGCCTCCAACTCTTCTACTTTGCTTTGTCATGGACTTTGAGAACTTCACTTTATGAGCCTAAATCCTGACCTGTAAATTTCAAGTATAATTATCCAACTTAGAGTTGCTGTTGTAAGGCTAAAATGAGGTAATTTATCTAAAAGTTTAGAAAAGTGTTCAATGCGCTGGAAATGTTTAAAAAAGAAAACATTCTCATCCCCAAATCCTACTCCATCCTAAATGTCCCTCAAAAGTGTTGAAGCAAATGGGTGGCCTTAAGTATTTTATTTGTACCTCTTACGTGAGGCTATCCTCCATGTGTTCTTGAGAAATACAGGTGAATTTTCTCATTGCTTTAACTTTTGAAAACAGGAATTTTTGAGGCGGTGAGAGAAACCAGACAGCGTGCACATCTGTTTCCTTTCTCTCCTCTTGTTTACTCATCAGCTCAGTGTGCTACTGAGGTTTCTGCCTCCCCCAAGCCCTAAAACTCTCCATTGCCCAAGTAGCATTTAATGGCTTCCTATTACTAGCTCCTGTGGGCACTTTTAGTGCTTATCTTATTTTCCTCTAAGGACATTTGAGACTTTTGATTACCCTTATCTTCTTGACACTTTCTGTTCTTTGGCTTCCATAACAACTCTTCTGCTTTACTTCCTGCTCTCTCGTGGCTAAATTTTAATCTCCATTTATTGACAATACTTTCTTGACCCATTTCATTAATACTGTTATTTGCCAAGCTTCTTTTCTAACTCTGACATGTTCTTTTCCTGAATGAGTTTACCTGTTCCCATGGCTTTAGCAACCACATGATTTCTGATAGCACCAAAAGCTTGGTGTGAACTAGAGATTAACTTTAGAATTTAAGATCCTTATATCTTCCTGCCTACTGAAATTCATAACATAGATGTTTCATTAAATAAATTAAAACGCATTCTCATTTCTCAGCTCCATCTCTGTCTACCCACTTTATGAAAATAGTACTTCTTCTTGTATTGTTTTGTGAATGACAAATGACTATCCAAGACAAAAATCAGAGAGTCCTTAACAAATGATCAAAAGATGAAATTGATTTACTTCTTTTTTACCTACCTTCGTTCACTCTTTCAGGTGTCACCTCAATATAACTCAGCAGTATATTCTGATTGGCATAAACCAATCACTTCCTCATCCCCAAATCTATACCTCTTCATTTTAATTTCCTATTTGAGTAAGAGCATTCAAGGGCTCTAAGCCTTCCTGTTAAATGCATTGGTATTTTTTTTTCTATAGTAGAATTAACAGGATTCATTTTTCAAGGAACTTAGTACTGTTATTTGTGCTGTTTACCCTGTGATTTTCTCTATGAGAGTTTACTATAAATTTTAATGCTATAGTTGGTCTCTAGATGCTATCCTGTCTACATTTCAAGTTGATAGTTGTTTGTTGTATAGATAAGTCTTATAATTGTGTAGCTAAACCCAGCAATGTTCTTAAAGGTCCTCTATTGATAAAAATAATTTCTAAAATAATAATAATAATAATTTCTAATTGTGATGGAACGCTTGTGAATTCTGGTAGAGTTACAGTGTGATGATTTTGTCTGCAGAGTATGAATTTATATACATACATGAGTTCATATACATGTTACTTTGGTAGTTTAGAGCCTACTTGGCCAAATCATACTTTATTTGGTTAGAACAAGAACTAGTTTGCAAAACAAACACAGCTATGTCAAAGACTATGAATATACGTGAGGGGTTCTTCTCTAGAATAAAGAGCTTGGCAACTAGCTCTGTGATATCCAAATACAGTTCAAGCTAACTAAAATTTTTCTAGGCTTGAATGGTGTGACCAAAGGCTGAATCAGAGACAGGAAAGTATTTAAATTGTTGAAATGAAGGCTCATATTACAGACAAAAGATGAAAATATGAAAAGAATATATATATATATATATATATTTTTTTTTTTTTACGGTACGCGGGCCTCTCACTGTTGTGGCCTCTCCCGTGGCGTAGGCTCTGGACACACAGGCTCAGCGGCCATGGCTCACGGGCCCAGCCGCTCCGCGGCACGTGGGATCTTCCCGGACCAGGGCACGAACCTGTGTGCCCTGCATCGGCAGGCGGACTCTCAACCGCTGCGCCACCAGGGAAGCCCTGAAAAGAATATTTGTCTTCCATTTTAATTGTTTTTGACATGGGAAGCAAAGTCTGTCTGTATCTCATTGTTAACCATTCAGGATTTAAAGAGAGCCTTAGAAAAATAAGAAAAAAATTAAGCATTTATTTCTGGAAAAATTAAAATATAACTTTTTTCTCAAGTTATTCATTTGCTTTTCATATCACAAAAATGGTATTGTTTTGAAGATTATTTTTATTTTTTTTTGTTGTTGTTGTACGCGGGCCTCTCACTGTTGTGGCCTCTCCCTCTGCGGAGCACAGGCTCCGGACGCGCAGGCTCAGCGGCCATGGCTCATGGGCCCAGCCGCTCCGCGGCATGTGGGATCTTCCCAGACCGGTGCACGAACTCGTGTCCCCTGCATCGGCAGGTGGACTCTCAACCACTGCGCCACCAGGGAAGCCCTGAAGATTATTTTTAACCAATATTAAAAATATCTCAACAAAGAATGCCACATCTGATTTTCCATTTTAAAGAGGATGTCAGTGTTAGCTGTTTAGAAAAAAAGGTGTAATTATCTTCAAGCATCAGGCTGGCACTTCATTGTTGTTTTTGCTTTGTTCATCATCAGATAACCTGTCCTGAGTCCACACATAGGTTAATTATGTGGCACATTTCACCCATGTTACATGCGCAGTTATTTAAAGGGGGTGATATTCATCATTACTATGTGTGGACACATAGTAATGTCTCCTTGGCTTGCAGATGGCTGTCTTCATTTAGTGTGTTCATACGGTCTTCCCTCTGTGTGTATCTGTGTCCTAATCTCCTCTTCTTATAAGGAAACCAGTCACTTGGATTAGGGCCCACCCATGTGACCTCATTTTACTTTAATTACTTCTTTATAGACTCTATCTCCAAATACAATTACATTCTGAGGTACTGGGTGTTGGAACTTCAATATATGAATTTGTGGGGGGGACAAAATTCAGCCCATAGCAGTCATGGTTCTGTGTATTCTGGAAATGGGATGCAGAGTACACATTTATCAATGGTTCAGAGCATATTTAGCACCAGGTAATAGTACATTCTAAATTTACAAGATGCTGTCTTCTAGCTTCTGGGTAATGTTGTACACGGAAGGATCAGTAAACCTCATCAGTATCTGCTGACTATTTTTTCCAGTATAAAATGGGTACATGGTTCCTTATTCAAAAGAAAATGGTTTCTGAAATACCATTTAGTAAGTTCATGAATGCTGCTGTTATTCACAGTACAGAACAAGCAACACTCCCAACAGGGAAAATTGATCCCTCTCCACAAGGAAAGGGTCCAATATAATCAACTGGCTCTCTGGGTCCCCTGATAGCATAGCCTCCTGTGGCTCAGGGTTGTTCTCTGTTAGTGGCATATGAGACAAAACTTAGCCAGGTCAAGATTTGTGAGTGAAAGTCCAAGTGCTAAACCTATGAGTGATCTCTGACTTAGCATCTTGGCTACTTTGTTTTGAACACATCTGTATAGCTGTATAGAGACCAACTTATATCTGCCTGTTTATCAGGAGCATCTTCTTTAGTGAGGGTCTTGTGATGAGTGATCAACACATGAGAATCAATATTCTCACACTCCAGGCCCTTTCACATACTTCTCCAAATATCCTTTAATCCATTTTCTATCTTTTTTTTTTTAACAAGTCTCTGGGTATTTATATGCAAACTATTAGCCACTATATATTAGCCAATATATATCCATGCATTGCTACAGATCTCTGCCTCAGGCTACATCTTCTTTCAGGCAAAGTAGACCAAAGGTTCTACTGTTCAAAGATCAGTCCACTCATTTCTCACTACGTTAAACATACACTTACAATACGGCCCAACAATTCCACTCCTAAATATTTACCCAAATATATGGAAGCGCATGCCACTAAAATGATTTGTACATGAGTATTCTGAGTAATTTTATTCATAACAGCCCCAAATTGGGAACACCCCAATGTCCATTAATAGACAAAGGATGATATATACATACCTTGAAATACTGCTGAGTAATACAAATGAACTGCTGATTCATGCACCAACATGGACACCAACATGGATGAACCAAATGGACACTATGTTGAGCAAAATACACTAGACAGAAAAGAGTATATTTGATGATTTCATTTATATGAATTACCAGAACAGACAAAAACTAAAGTAATAGGAGTCACATTGTTGATTCTCTGTGGTAGGGAGTGGGTATGGGGAAGTAGACTGCAAAGAAGTACAAAGAACTTTTTGGGGGGATAGACATCTTAAGTATCTTGATTGGGATGTTGGTTACATAGACATATACATTTGTCAAAACTCATCAACCTGTACACTTAAAATCTGTGGAATTTATTGTACGTGGAATTTAACAAGGTTGATTAAAAATAAATTCTGCCCACTGGGTTGTCTCCCTTTTTCATCATCATTCAAGGCCAGCAATGAGTGGGGTGCATTTCCAGTTGATGCCATCATTTAATAAAGCCTTATCTGCAAATAAGGCTTGAATGATTTTCTTCCCAGTCATAGACAGTTTCCTCCAGGGCCCTATGTATGGATTTAGGGAAAGATAGCTGTGTGTCATGCACAATGGGAAATGGGTCCATCTGCTCATGCAAAATATTTGTGCCTTCATGACCTTCTCAAGCCCTGTGTTGCATATAATACTTCTACTTGGTAATAAGAAATTGTCAGGCATTTAAAGTTTAGTGGGTTGATGAGTCAGATAATACCACGTTTATGATGAGTAGAACAGATCATAAGCTGCCACTTGCTCATGTCCTATGCACACGGTTCAGTCTCTAATAGGACTCTTAGCAGCCAGCCATATTTTTAAAAGGTTTGCCGAAAAAAGCCTACCTGTTTCAAAACCCAGGTGTCACTGCTGTGATTCCTCTATCCAGTTTTGCAACAGGCTCCATCCAGTATCCCAATTTTCCTCAGAGACTTTCAGCATGATTAGAGCTTCATGGTCATAAGGAGCAATTAGGAAAGCTATTTGTACTAGAAAATTTCTCTTGCTCTAGGATACTCTCCATGTTAACAGCCCTTTAGGTTACTCAGAAAATAGTCTCAAAGACCACAGTTGTTTCTAAAATCCAAATAAGCCCTTACATTTCTGTGCCACTTAGAAGCAGACAGTAAAATGTATCACTTCTGGATACAAAGGAACTTCAATATGATAGCAGGTCTTGAATTTTCTTCATAATTATTTTCTGAATCTAGAGCACAAATGTCAATACAAGATATCTAGAGTAGTTTCTGCCTTCTGCTCCCCAAGCCCTAGCAATGTGATGCCATTAAGACAGTGGAGCAATATAATATCCTATGAGAAATGAGATGATTGAAGTTTTTGAAAACTGAATTATGACATAGAGCCAGAGAACTGATTGATCTTGACACCAGATCATAAGTATGTTCCGTTGTCCCTCTATATATTTTCTCCTCTAGAGCCATAGCTGTATACCATGTTCCAGGGCATGTGCTCATTTGTCCCAGTAAAGAGACCTCATCTTGATTTTTAGCTGATAAAGTTTATACGATGATCCTCTGTAAGTTTCCTCACTTTGTTTTGTTCACAGTGGCCATGTGTGGGTTTAACACTTGGGCTTTCCTGCGTATGTGCCCCTAGGCCGACAGCAGAGGCTAACCCTGAGACTCAGGAGGCCGGCCGGTGACTAGAGTGGCCATTCACCAACATTGTACCAGTGACTAGTGTATGTTCTGTATCGCCATATCCAGAACACATAGAAACACAATCCAAGTGGTATGAGTATAAGCAGTAGCCTTCATGGACAAGTGAAACTTGAACTTCGATGAGTGAATGGAGTCAGGTTTGAAGCAGATGAACAGGATGAAAATGAGCAAGGAGTTTGGGGAGATGCTGACAAGTTTATATAATGTGCCGGGACCAGTGTATCTCTAGGAATATTGGAGCAGAGGATTGAAAAATAAAAATGGAAAAGCAAATTGGGTTTGTATTACAGAGGGCTCTGAAAGCAGATTAAAGAGTACATACATAGTTTCTAATTCTTGGCAACACTATAGTGTTCTAAACAGAGCAAGGGTAAGATGGAAAGTTACTTCAGTAAGATTCATTGACTCCGATGTGTTGTTTGGTTGCGTGAAGATGGGGTGGGGTGTTCTCTCTTATAAGAGTGCCCCAGTAGATCAGGTATGGATGGAGAAGGCTATGAGTTTCAGAAATAGGCTGGAAATGAAAAGAGATGTTTTCCAAATAAAGAACTGGCAGGCCTTGCTCACTGCCCCTTATTTGGGGGGAAAAGTAGGTACTGGAGTCATTGATACCTCTAGGATTTTGAGCCTCCTTGGCTGTGGGAGAGAGAAGACTGGAGGGAAGCCAATTTTAAGGAGAATATTAGGAGCTCAGCTTTAGTTTGAAGTGGGCATACATTATCTGAGAAGAAACATCAAGAAATAAATTAAGGATGTAGTGCTGGAGATGTGTAGGATGTGTGAAAACAATAACTCCATCATTAGGTGAAATGGGAATAGTTATTCTGAACAAAAGGCTGGACTAGGAGTGTAGGCAACTCTCTAACTCTCTTCATAAGCTCCTGCGCCCAGGGACAGGAACTTAAAAGATGATGATGTCTGTGCACAGCAGGGAAGAAGAAAATTACATTTAGAGGTAAAAGAGGCAGGATCCTGAAGGCAATTAGCGTCGAGAAAGAAGATGGCAAGCTGGTGCTGTCCATCATTCCTTTTCTAGCCTCCTCACTCGACCGACCGCACTTGAATGATGGTGGTATCTTAACTGAGGAGCAATGCTGCTCTGCCTGAGATACTGATCAGAGAAGAGCCGTAGAAGAAAAGCTGTCTTCCCAGCCTCACTCACTCTGGCTTTGGCGAGTGCTTTGCTAAGAGACTTTGAATAAAGCATGAACATCATCCACTCACACCACCTCCTCCCCTGATGGGTACTTTCAACACATATATCACAAACTAGGGACTACTTTTGCTGCAGAAAAATGCCGCAGAAACAATTCTTGATCATCCCAGTCCAAAACTGATGAGAGAAACATTTATGGTAAAATCTACAATCACTTAATCCTTTATTCTTAAACCAAAAAGAACCTAAAAACCAAACTTCAGGGTAGAAATTATACTGTTTGATAATGAATAGGCACCCTAGTCCCCACCAGTGGTGTTATACATATCTGATAGTTGTACTATATTATATTTTGAAAATGCCCCTGAAACACTTCTATCTTTGAGGATTTTGGAAGAGGAATTGTGGTCTTATACTTTGTAGGTTTCACTGTATCATCACAATTCATTAGTGTTTTAAGGGGGAAATAGACATATAATCTGTCATTTTCAAAAGGCCAATACAATTATTTATTTTCATTCCTCCTGTTGAGCTCTCCCTTTGGTTTGGCCTCACTGAGAGGGGGGAGTTCGGCAAACCCGTTCCGGAATTCCATTCTTTTAGCTCCTTGTGAAGCCTGTTAGCTTCAGAGGTGCTCATAATGCATAGCATTCAACCAGAGAACAAGCTACTGGGTTTGCAAAAGGGAATTTGGGATCATAGAGGATCCATGAGATGCACATTTCTCTACCTTTACTTCTTCTATCTTTATAAGTACTCTCTACTTAGGTGTTTCCTTTCTTCCCCAAAGCTGGCGTCCTCTGTGCAGTGCGTTATATATAGCCTTTGTGCACCCTCCTTCTCACCTGCTCTCAAGGATAGAATTTTATCAACCTGTATATATGGTTGAAAATGACTGATAAAGCTTAACTGATATTTATTTTGAAATTTACGTACCATCAGGAAATAAACATTAGACAAAGCAGTTAATTATTAATTGTGGCATTTCAGGAATCAGTCAGCTTGCTGGAGGAATTTTGTAAGGGGCGTGGTGAGCACTTGCTCTATGTCCTGAAATCACAACATTATTAGGACCCTCCTGTTCATAAGATCAGATCAGAGGAAAATGAGTACTGCTATGAATAACAATTTAAAAAATGGATGGAATCTTTGTGGGTCAAGAAGTAAGTTAGGCATAGTTCAGGGTTCTGATTATAAAGCAATAGCAAGAATAATTTTAATGTTTCTCTTTCTCTCTCTCTCTCCATATATTTATTTAGTCTTTTTTTGTGTTCTATTTTCTCTCAAAAGCATCTCTAGAGAGCATGTGTGATGTCTGGGTACTTGCCAAAACCAGAAGCAGCAAGTGAGTATAAAGCAGAACTTATCTTTCGAGTTCTCATTTTCCGTAACTCTCTATGGGACTGAAAGTGCACACATGCTAGTCTGTCAGATGTGAGCAATCCACACCTCTCTCCTTTCAGCAGCACTGCAAGACAACCCTGCAAATCCTGCCATTACACCAGAATAACCAAAATGTGGCTGCTCCAGCTTTCTGCACCTGGGGCAGTTTGGAGTAATGAGTTGAAATATCTGAGAAAAATATGCCCCGTATTGAACAAAGGTTTGGGCTTCACAGAAGACCAAGTGAACATTCGCCCTAGATCACTGACCGTTCCACACACATGTGAGCAGCACAACACCCTGCTTCCTAGACCACTCCCACCAGGAATTGTAGACCACACGTTATGAAATTAATTTAGTGGATGTGTTAGCAGCATGCTGTCCACCCGTCAGTAGTAAGGAGTGTGGCATGCTAGGTGTCCTGTGGCTCCATGCAGGCACTGTGCATCGCATCATCTGCCCCTATTCTGCTGGATATTACAGCACATTTCATAAGCACTGTAACACTTACATAGCAGACCTGAATGATGACTTTTTATTGTCCCTTTTACCTGAAGTCTAAATTTACGCCTTTGCAGCTTTATGAAATACATTGTTGGCTTCATCTCTGGCATGTGCCTTCCTTAACATTCAAGGTGATGTATTATCACCAATTACTGTGAGTCATAAGTTATCTGACATCCTGATAGAAAAGGCTTTCTTATCCATTTGTTTACTTGAGCCAGCGGAGTCTAGAGAAGGGTTTGGGTCCGGGGTGAGGGGAAGAGAAGGATTCTGTCAAGGATTTGATTAAACAATGCCTTAGTATAATGGTTTCTGTTGGTCAAAAAAGTGTTCCTTTTTATTCTCTAGTTTCATAATTAGTTACATTGTGCACTGATGAGTGAATGAAATTCTTATGGTTATTTTATTTGACCATGAAATGAAAAAATGCAAAAAAAAAGTGTTAGACTTAAAATGATGTTATGGTTGAAATATCAAAATGGATCTTGTTCAGAGAAACTTCCTATTGTTTTTTACCTTCTCTCTCCCTTTTTTTGGTCTAAATGGACTAATTATTTGAAATAGAAACACATTTTAAATGAAAGAGAATCATTAATGTTTAATTTAGTTTCAGGTATACAACTAGCCTATAAAGTTTTGGGGGCCATACCATTAAAATCTAATGCAAAGAGAATTCTAAACTATTTTTCCTAACAAATGTTAGGGCCTTCTGAATCTGAGCACTGCTGCTTCTATAAATCCTTAAAAATGTTGATGAATGAGTGTGGCTTTGTGATTGATAAGTTTCTTAGTTCACTTTACAGGCAGTTTAATTGTTTAGCACTTTTATGTGGAAAACATATAAAAGGGAATATGCCACTCTGATTTAATAGTTTCTTGAGGAACTGCTGTTTATATCTCTTATAATTGCTGTTATAAGTATTTCATATAATCCAAATAGTTAGGGCAGTGTGAGGCACCAGAAATTGAGGAAAAAGCATCAAGTGCCTGTGAATTGGTCCTTCTTCATAGCATCTTATTGTATTGTAAGAAGATGCATTCTAATGTTTGATTTCTTCAGCTATTTCTTACTTATGGGCATAAGATTTTAGACTTGTTCTATCCTGGTCTTACATGATGTCAAACAACCAATTTAATTAATTTAACAAAACTGACAGATTGATCTAATTTAATTGGCCTACAAATTAACTGATTTAATTGGCAAACCGGGGATCTTTTAGGAGTGAAGGGTAAATGGACAGTGCAGCAAGGGGTGGGCATTTTTCCAGGACTTGAAGAATCATAAACTTTATAAGGTATTCAAAAGAAGATACACATCAAAACATGAAAGGACACACTAGAGACTTTTTATTTGGCAAACAGTGTGACTGAGTTGAATTTGGGCCAACTAACTGTCCCTAAAGATCCCTGAGAGAAATGTATCTATAAATCAAAGTGAGGAAGTCAGGGCTTAGTGAAGGATGAAGGCTGAATGGAAGTTGCTGTGTAATTTGTACTTTCTTAAATTTATACTGGGCCTTGTTTTGAAAGAAGGGGACGACATTATTCTTTTTCCTTTCCTTTTTTTTTTTTTTGAGTTTGTATGGTTCTGATAGGGGAGTTTGAACAGAGTTTAATGAGTTTTATCCAGAAGAAGAGTACAGAGTCAGATCTTTGGAGAAAGCACTGAATTTTCAGACCAATAGAATGACAATGTACTAAGAAATGCTCCTTTCCTTCTGACAGGATCATGTCTTATAATTACAGCGTTAAGAATGAAGATAGAACACTGAATCACAAGATTTCTATCACAAGTTCTATAGCTCCTACAACCTAGAGTAGATATTCTTTGCCTCTTCCCCTCTTAACCATTGCCTTTTGTTTTATTCCACTGGGTTATTTATTTTGAGTAATTTAATTTTTCTTTTACACCATGAAGTCTGAATTCTCTCTTTAAAAAAAAAATAAATTTATTTATTTGTTTTTATTTTTGGCTGTGTTGGGTCTTCGTTGCTGCGCCCAGGCTTTCTCTAGTTGCAGTGAGCGGGAGCTACTCTTCGTTGCGGTGCGTGGCCTCTCATTGTCGTGGCTTCTCTTGTTGAAGAGCATGGGCTCTAGGCGCACAGGCTCAGTACTTGTGGTGCATGGGCTTAGTTGCTCCGCGACATGTGGGATCTTCCCAGGCCAGGGATCGAACCCATGTCCCCTGCATCGGCAGGCAGACTCTCAACCACTGCGCCACCAGGGAAGCCCAAACATACTGTCTTGCTTTGATGTTGAAGACACCAGCTCTAGGAAACTTAGATTCTAGAGCTGCCTCTGCAACTTACTGTCTTTGCAACTTCTAGCACATTGCCTAACCTTTAGAGGTTGTTCCGCTATCAGAAAAATGGGTATAAAAACCCCAATTATCCATTACTCAGAGAAGTTGTGGGATTGGAAGATGAGTGTATATATGTAAAAATGACTTACAGATAAGGATAAGTTGGTTGTGTTTTTAGTTTCGTATAGCTGAGGAACTGTGGGCTTGGGGGAATTTAAGAGACTTGTGCAAAGTCCCAGAGTAGTCAGTAAATGAGATAGTGACTAACCCCATATCTTTATCTCCAATCCAATATTTTTATTTAATTTGAAAAATTAATTGACTCATTCATCTATTTTAAAGTTAAAAGTTTTAGGTGAACATTTTCTCAAAGCATAACATACCTATAAAGTATTTATACTTTTTATGTATTTGTACATTTTTTATCTTTTATACATATATTTATTTTTACCTTCAAGCAAAGTATAATGTACATATAGAAAAATGCACAAATTATAACTGTACAGCTTGATGAAATTTCAAAGTGATACAGATCTCAGAAACAGAATGTTACCAGCACCGCAGAAGCCCACTTCCTGCCTCCCTCCAGACATAATCCCCTCCATCCCCAACCCAAGGATAACCACTATCCTGACTTCTAATACCATAGATTAGTTTTACCTGTTCTGACATCATATGCTGCAGAGGGAGAAGTAGAGCTGGGGTGTAGATTTGCCAGCCTCAGCCTCCTCCTCCATGAGCTCTGAAACTAACATGGCTGGTCAGTTATCCCACATTGGGCCCAAATTGCCAGGCCTTTATATATCCTCACCTCCATCAATTATTGAATGTGGGTGAGGCAGTTCTCTGAAGCTGAGGTGCTTCCTGAAGGTTTTGACAGCTATCTTCTACTACATTCCCAGAAAATTCCATTAGGGGCATCTGGGTGGTGCATCTCTGTGTCTACCCTGTTATAAAAAAGGAACTATACGGTATTTACTCTGTTGTTTGATCTCTTTTGCTCAACCTTATGTTCGTGAGATTTATCTGTCTGTGTGTGTAGCTGTAGTTTGATCATTCTTATCGTTGTGTAGTATTTCATTATGTGAATATACTACCAATTATGTTTCTATTATATTGCTGATGAATATTAAGGAATTTTCTCAGTTTGCGGCTATTAAAAGTAGTGTTTTGGGCTTCCCTGGTGGCACAGTGGTTGAGAGTCCGCCTGCCGATGCAGGGGACACGGGTTCGTGCCCCGGTCCAGGAAGACCCCACATGCCGCGGAGCGGCTGGGCCCGTGAGCCATGGCCGCTGAGCCTGAGCGTCCGGAGCCTGTGCTCCGCAATGGGAGAGGCCACGACAGTGAGAGGCCCGCGTACCGCAAAAAAAAAAAAAAAAAAAAAGTAGTGTTTTTATGAAAGTTATACATGTCTTTGGTGGTGAGTATTTGCATGCATTTCTTTTGGTAACTGAATATTGGGACTTGGGGTGAGGCATATGTACCCAAGAGGAAGAATTAATACTGTATTTATATGTTCCACTTCAGTGGATACGCCAAACAATTTTCCAAGTTGTATGAGAGTTCCAGTTGTTCCACACTCTTCTTACCAACACTTGACATTGGCTATCTTTTCCATTTTAGTCATTTTGGTGCATATGTAGAGATCTTGCATTGAAGTTTTAATTTGCATTTCTCAAATGACTAATATGCTGAACTTTTTCTTATGTTTATTAGCCATTGGAATATCCTATTTTATGTAGTGTCTTTTCAAGTAGGCTAAAACTTTTTGACAGAAAAATTCATATGAAAGTAATTCTGAAAATAATGATGTTATTAGGTGCTGTTAAACATCTATATTCAACATCTATGTTGAATCGGTAAATTTTGTTAATTGTGGTTAATGTTAATTCACATATCCTTATGAATTGTTTTTTTTGTTTGCCTATTCTATCAGCTATTACAAGAATTGTGTTAATGTCTTCATGCAAGTGTGAATGTGTCTACTGCTCCCCACAGTGTTCTGTCAGTTTTTTCTTTATATATTTTGAAGATGTTTTATTGTGAACATAGATATTTAGAGTTGTTATATCTTACTGTTGTGCTTGCCACTTTATCATGATGAAATGTTTCTGTTTCTTTAGTTATTCTTCTTGCTAAAGTCTACTCTGTCTGATAGTAGTATGGGTGATCCAGAGCTCAACATCTTGAGTTTTCCTCTTGTACAAAATTTTAGCCCTCTAGGGACTTCCCTGGTGGTCCAGTGGTTAAGACTTCACCTTTCAATGCAGGGGGTGCAGGTTCTATCCCTGGTTGGGGAGCTAAGATCTCACATGCTTCGTGGCAAAAAAAAAGAAAAACCCAAAACATAAAACGGAAGCAATATTGTACAAATTCAGTGAAGACTGTGGGAAAAAATGGTCCACATCAAAAAAAAAATCTTAAAAAAAATTTTTAGCCCTCTAATTCTCATTGCTTCCATGGCTATCTGAGGGGTCATTTAACAGATCTGTAGATATAGATCTATAGATATATCCAGCTTTATTAGTTGTTTTTGTGGAGTGCTTTTCTATTGGAAACTACTCCATCTTCTCTCAGCCTTTTCACTTAGACCAAAATAATATCTCCAGGTTATGATTTATTTGTATATCAAAGAATTACATGATTATTGTAGAAAAATTAGAAAATGCAAGAAAAAAGAGGAAAAGACCCTTTAACTACACTGTTTTAGCTGTCTATAGTTGTATAAAAAACTAGCTCAAAAACCATTTTATTTTTACTCACAATTTTGTGGATCTGATAATGTTTGTTTGGATAGTTTGTCTCTGATTTATCAGGTGTCATTTCCAGAGGATCCATTTTCAAGATAACATCCTCAGTCACATAGCTGGTGCTTTGGTGAAGCCACGAAATTGCTTGGTGCAACACAATTAATTAGACTACAGTTTTTTACTGGGGTTTTACCACTTTTCACATGTGTTCATTTTTTCTCATGGCTTTGTGTATAGTTCTATGATATTTTATCATGTATGGATTCATGTAACTATCATGAGCATCAAGATACAGAACTATTCCTTTGTCACAAAGGAGCTCCTTGTGCTACTTCTTTATAGGCATACACACTCTTTTCTCACCACCTAGTGTCTCATCTAGGCCCTCTCTCCAGGTAGCCTAGGCTTCTCACAGTTCAACAATTTAAGGATAGTTGCCCTTCTTACTGTGTGACTCAGGGCTCCATGAGACTACAAAAGAGGCTGCCAGTCCTCTTAAAGCCTGGCCTCAGAACCAGTATGGTATCACTTTCATCATATTTTGTTGGTCAAAATAGCTATAGGCTAGCCCCAATTCAGCAAGAGGGGAAATATACTCTCCCTCTCATTGGGAAGAGTGTCAGTTTGCAACCTTTAATCTTTCTCTGCCATATGCCTTCGGAGAATCATTTACAGTATCTTGGCAAAATAGTGTAATAACAGCTAACTTTCACTGAGCATTCCTTATATCATATATTCAATATTATTTTATTTATTCATTATCATAATGCTGAGATAGGACCTATGTATATATGAAATATTTTCTTTAAAATTTAATACATTTATTTAATTATAGAAGTAAACATGAACACATGTTTATTAGAGAAAAAGCTGCAAAGATACAGGAATATATGGAGTAAAAATGAAATTTCTTCTACGATCCCTCCTTCAGTTTCTTTATTTTCTGAGATAACTATGGTTAGCAATATAGTGTGTATCTTCCTAGGACTTTCATATGAATTTTCATGCCCGTATATTTGCTACCATATCATACTTGACCCTGATAATATTTGGTGCATGTATGATGCACTCATGCAGAAAATATTGTTCAAAGCTATGGTCCAAACAAATGAAAATAAGAAAGCTTCCTCTCCCCTAATTATTCAAGTTTATTTTCTTTCCTCTTGTCAGTAAAATATTGGTAGCTGTTTTCCAGTACTTTGATGACTTTCAAATGTTTCAAGTAAAAGCTTCTGTTCCCTGGAGACTATTTTGTTTCATCACCAGTCATTGGTCTATAATGCATGTCAGAAATGTAGGTGACCAATGTATTTCGAATAAGGCTAATGTCAACAAGCTTGGTTTCACATGTAAGTGCAATTTATCATCACTTAATTATTGAGCAAGTCTTAGTGTTAAATATCTCTTTTAGAAAAGACTGATTCTTAGCTTTGTAAGACTTTAGTACATAACCTATGAATTTTTAGTGTGACTTACATATAAAATGAGTTTTACTTTAAAATTCTTATGTAAGTAAGTATTTAAAAATTTCAGACTAACAAAGCATCTAGAGGAAAGCAAAATTATTCATAGCATTTAGTTTTAGGCTTATAAGTCAGTACAGGTTCAACAAGCCTGTGTCATTATGGGCTATGGGGAATTACCTTCACCAGACTCATAAATGAGAATTATATGCCTTCAAGTGAAGCATCATTATAATGGTCAGTTTCAGTTTTGATTCATTAAATCTAGGCTTGTATTATTTTGTAAAATATGTTATAAATCATAAAGCCCAATAGCAATCATTCATAATATGATGCTTTACAAATTTAAAATATTTGTCTCTCTGATTTGGTCACATTTAGTCACATGTTCATATGTTCAAAGTATAGAAATAGACTTGGTTTCTAGGAGACTTAAGTTTTTATCTGAGCAGTTGACCTCATCTCCTTTGCCCTTTTTTTGGCATGTCCTCTGCCATTTATTTTCTCCTTTTCTTGAATATGCAAACACTTCCCCTCCCTACAGGACTCCTCATTTTTAAGTATTCAGTATTTCTCTCTCCTAAAACAAGTTGACTCTCTTCCCTTCATCTCTACTTAGTTTGTTGTATGGCTTTTTCTTTCTCCTGTCTGTTAAATTTCTTGGAAGAGTTCACTTGCTTCTTCCATTTCTTCTTGTCCTTCTATTTCTAGTTCAGTGTTCATTTTCAGCACCAGACTACCTGTTCCTCCCCCTTTAGCGGTTGCTGCTGTTGATCACCACGTGTGTGTGTGTGTGTGTGTGTGTGTGTGTGTGTGAAAATCTATTCCTTTGGCTTTCATACTCACACTCTCCTCCGAGGTTCCTCTGTGACATTTTTGCTGGCTGTGTGTACTGACTTCCTAGGAGTTTATTCTCAGAACTGTTTGCTTTATAAATGCTTCTCTCCTGGGCTAGACTCATCTACTCTTAGTGTTCCCACTTCTAACTAACACATTTTTAAAAAGGTCTTATTTTGAAATAATTATAGACTCACAAGAAGTTGCAAAAATAGAGAGTGTCCATGTACCCATCAGCCAGCTTTCCCAATGTGTCATATTACATGCAATTAGGGGAGAGTGTCTCAATTTTGCACTATTGGCATTTTGGGCTGAATAGTTCTTTGTTGTGGAGGCTGTCCAGGGATTGTAGGATGTTTAGCAA
The DNA here is from genome assembly GCF_964341445.2 of Mesoplodon mirus. Taxonomy (NCBI): domain Eukaryota; kingdom Metazoa; phylum Chordata; class Mammalia; order Artiodactyla; family Ziphiidae; genus Mesoplodon; species Mesoplodon mirus. Next base: position 79,886,810 of record NC_138980.1, read on the forward strand.
AATTCCTAGACTCTACACATTAGATACTAGTAGAAACCTACCACCCTCAGTTGTGGCAACCAATAAGACTCCTCTCCTCAAGCTGTGACAACCAAAGTTTCACCAGACGTTGGCAACTATCCCTGGGGAGCAAAATTTTTGCCCTACACCTCTCCTTCTCCCCACATTTGAGAACTACTGAATTAGAGAGTCAGTAAGCATTTATCAAATTCCTATGAGTGTGAGGCTCTAAGCTAGTGCATGTGAAGTCTTGCTTTTTTATATTTTTCTACACCTAGTCCTTTTTCAATGGCTGAAGAAACAAGGTAAAGTGGCTTTTCTCTGAGAGTTTCTTATCCGTGAGATAAAAAAAGAGTTTTATCCTTTGATAGAAATGGCCACTCTCCTAGATATTTGGTTCTCAATTGAATAGCTATTTGATCTTTTAAATGCAAAATAATAAAATTTTCTAAGGAAAAACTCACCACCATATTGTTGAAAATAATTATTTTACTTGACAAGATATATCAAATTTGTGTGCCCAGCTTTGAGAAGAATAGATCCAGTTGTCATCTCTTTGGGGATCTCAAAATATGACCCTTGTAATGTGAAGCTTAAAACACTTCTCTGAACATTATAAAAATTATTTTCATATATTCATGCAAGTATGGAACATGCCTTCTTGTCTTGCTTTGGAAACATTCATTCCAAGACTCTGATAGAGTTGTACCTTTGATTCTAAATTATGTCAGAATGTATAGGTTTCGGACCTCCAAGTTAAGTTACTAATTTGGAAAAGTACATTTCTTTGTTGAATTCGGAAGAAATGTAATTGTTACTTCCTTATTTATGATTTCCTGCTATACATAGTATCTTACATTTCTAAAGCAATATGTGGTTTTCTAAATTGCTTCATATATATCATTTGAGATGATTTTAGGAAGTGTATGGAACATGGGAGTTGCTTAGTAAGTATTAATTACCCAGGCTACCTTATTTAAATCATCAAGGAAAACAACCTAAATTTTTCTATTTTAAGGGAAGTAAACTCTCAATTACAATCTTATTTATCTTTATTTTCCTGTCACTAGTTGTTATTTTCAACTCATTACATGTTCATCACAAATTTTAGCACATATTTTGCCAATTCTCTTTTCATTTTATTGAAAACACTAATGGTCAACTGTCAATTCCCCCTCGCACCAAAAAACCTGAAGAGAGAGGCATTATCCTACATAATGAGTTTAAATTGACTAACGGCAAGAGGAAACAGAGAAAACAGAAAAACCTTCAGTCATCTGCACCATAGGATTTGTATCCTTCAAAATAACTTAATTCTGATTTCATTTGATTTGATATAGGTCCAAGAATACAGGATCATACCATCTGCCTTAGTTTTGATAGTCTTTGTTGTGTTTGCCTTTTAGCCTCTTAAAAAAATACAACTGAAATGATAGTTTATAAACAATATGAAATAGATCCAACCCTGATTTTTCAGGAAGGCATATTGTCACCAATTTTTATGAGCCAAATGAAATAGGAGTGTCTTATTTCCCTTTGGTTCAAACAGAATAGAACTTGCGTAGCCTGAATTCTGTACTTTACCTGCACAGCCATAATTCCAGGCAATCAAATGAAGACCCTCAAATGTATGTAAATGCAGTAACAACACAAAACAGCAGTAAACAGAGAGGGTGCTAGACGGTCTTGGCTTCAGGATGTTGGGTATACTAGGGACATTACTTTCCACTGGCTATTTTTATTTTTATTAGAAGACTTCTTGAACGATGCAATTTTTGTTGTAAATGATGAATTAATTAGAAATAATTTTAGATAGGTTAGAATGATTAATCTGAGATACTAATAAAAATTAGGTATTAGTTCAAATTCAGACTTCAGAATCTTTTTTTCCTATTTAGTAAACAAACAACAAAATCCAACCTTGTACATAAGCCATTCATTATGACATCTATAATGAATATGAGTTCATAGTAATCTAGAGGAACTATTTTATCCCCAAAGGAGACTTGTCCCACCCCAAGCTATACTATACATGCTTTTCAAAATAAAGGCCAACCAGTTCCACTCTTGAGAGATACATTTCATGTGAAAATTACTGTTTGAAAACTAGAACACTGGTTTTACATTTCAAATTAATAATAAAATACACCCCCAAAGGTACTGATTTGTTTCATCTATTGTAAACCAGAAGTCTTATTAAAAACGAAGACTTCTTTGATAACATGCTCCATTAAACTGCATTTTCAAATGTGTGGTTAATTCTCGTGAGTGTTAGATAAATGGTATCATGTTTTTTTTCTTTTTTTAAAAAAAATACTTGAGCCATTCCAAAATGCCTTCTGAAGTAACTGGCAGTGCAGCATCTGTGAAAGCAAATAGACCTGCCTGTATGTTCTTAGCAATACCCAGAGGCAGCCTTATCCATTAGAGCTAGTTTTATTGAAGGGAGATGTACTGGCTAAGGCATCAGCTTGTTTCTAACTCTTTCGAAAAGGCATTACAGAATCTTTATCATCCACCTTGACCATCTCTAGAGAGCAGACCCTTGGTTTTCCTAATACCATCTGCAAAAACTGGACTTGTTAAATTTCCATGAGATTAGATGTCCTTTTTCATCAGAGTTACCAGCCTTTTTTTTCAGCTTTGTTAATGAAGGAAAGTCTCCATGCTTTGAATACGCTCATTACATACAAATTATAGTTAAAACAGTGGCTTCCCAACCCCAAGAATGTAAGTGCTAATGAACAGAAAAAGGGTCGCCAATGAAAAATAGCTCAGGCAAGCTACATCACCGCACCACTGTTTGCAGCACTTGGGAAAAGGTTCTAATATTAATGCTTCTTGTCAGAGAACCCTTACAACCTCTATTAAATTATCTTCTCTATCGAAGGTGCTGTAGTTATAAATAGGCTCACAATGAATTCTGAATTCTCTACATGTAAATCATGCCACATACCATTATCTGATATCCTTGAATTAGGTATGTGTGGCCTTGGGGGCAGTAAGGGATAGGTCCACGCAGCCAGCTGTCTCTTTTCGTAATAACTGCTGCACGTTAAAGACTAACCGCCAGACAATAAATAACATTTTCAAATCTGCATCTAGACTTTGAGTGGGAGAGAAATGAATAATGATTTCCTTGTGTTAGATTGGACGTAAGCAAAAGGTCAAACCTTTCAGCAAAAGGAACAACAGCCTTACAATCCAGTTAATCATAGACAAAAGTCTGTGTGTGTAAACCTGTAAGCAGGATAATTAACGGGTCTCCTTGCTTTTATTGTATACCATTGTGCCATTTTATTCTTGAAAACCCCATTTTCTCTCACGTCTATTGCTCATTCTGACTCTCTTTAAAGGAAGGTGAGAGGTTAACAGATTAAATCCAGTTAAGAACAAGAAGCTGGGAGTAATTGATATTATATTTGAGCATTGTATTTAAATAAGTCAGGTGCAACTATTCAATACCAGTAAGGTCTATCTGTATGGATTACACTGAGTTAGAATTATGTATTTTCTAAGTATGGTAAAATATCAGAGCCCATTTGCATATCTTCTGTGAGAACATAAATAGTTCTGTTATTGACTGAGTTTAGCAGGTAAGCAATACGCAAGAAGAAGCAACGATCTTATATTTAAACAACAACAAAAAAAACGGGGATAAATTAGTTCTATGAAAAACCTGCTTGAGACTTTAATTTTCTTCCTCCATACAGCTCTGGAAAGATCACCTACATCAAAAGATTGAAGTCATATTAATGTTTCTTTTATGAGAAGAAAGATCTGATGGACTGGTTTATTTGGAAATAATTTTTATTTTATTATTTTGTTTGTGTGATTGTGTGTGTGTGTCCAAATTGTGCTTTAACTAGCTATGGTATGGAAGCTCAGCTACTAAAATGTATTCTGTTTAACTGCAAATAATAAACTTCAGACTCTTAACTGTTTACTTCCTTAACCTCCTCTATCCCTGTGTTTCTGCATGAATGACACAAGAAAACCCTTGCTTACACCCCGCCTTTCAGGAGGCAGTTTTTCAGGAGTGATACAAATATTGTTGTTTTTGCTGGCAAGTAATTCACCAGTGGCTCATTTCCATCAGCTTTTATTTCACAGCAATTGTAAAATAAACCACTGGTAACACATGCTGTTAATATCTGGTCCCTGGGGTGTAACTGATGTTCGTGGTATGGGTCATGTGCTAGCTAAAGTGTGCACTAAAAAGGGAGAAATTAATAGTACTACCACTGTTCAAGCTAAATGGTATTCAATGGACAATGTCGTCCCTTTTATAGTGTCATAGTATATCATTTTGTTGGTTTCTTTTAGAGTCTGATTTTAATGCAAAAATAAGCAGAAAAAAGTCAGAACATACTAATGTAATGAATTCTTCAGAGGCACAGCTAATCATATGCTGAAGTTTCATTTATACATTATATCCTTTTCGTTTTGCTTTTGACCTTCACTTTCTATTTGATGAGACAGTGAAACTAGTGGTGCAATCACTAGATTCTGTGTTTCTGCATAACTTGATATAAATAATGCTACTCTTGTGTGCTTGACTATTTGTATATTCCAGTTATGTATTCTAAAAGTAAAAAAAGTAACCTTTTTTCCTTTAACTTTATGTTCCTCTTAGGGATGTAAGTTACATAATTGATTTTGAAGATGGAATTTATATAACGTGTTATGTACTAATTTTCATTGAACACTACTTTACTGTATTTTACTTGGCAATAACTAACAAGTTCATCATAATACAATTCTTTTAAAAACAGTCTTAACACTTTCTAGATATTGTCACTTTCATGCTGACAACATTCCCTCAAGATTGATAGATGACATGCTGTTCATTCTCCAGATAGAGACGTTGTCATCCTGAAGAGGTTATTTGAGCATACAAAACGCATGTTTTAACTGCTTGTCAGTATCCAGTTCTGGCCTAGTTGCTTTCCTGTTCATACAGAACTGATGTTATTCAAGCATCACACCACCACGAGGTATGGTCCCTGCATATGCAGTACCAGCATAATTTAAACGGCAACTCCCTCTCTTTTCCAAATTGGTACCCTTGCCTCTATTCAAACGTGGATAAAGTTCCTCTCAAACAACCCTTGTATGCAGCAGACTATTAAATACAGTCTATCCTTATTTGCAGTAGTTATGTTGTAGACAGTCACTGTGAGCACTGAATTAGCAAATACTGAATTATTGCTGCTAGTGGAAATATAGGGTGAGGTTCCAGCAAGCCTGTAGTCACATTTTCACCAACTCATCAGTACACAACTTGATGTGCGTTTCTGTTTAAAGGCACATTATTTCATATACATTTTGATTCATTAACATTGAACTCATGGCCCACAGCCACGCCTGAAGGAAGCTTATCTACCACGTGTATTTTCTCTGTAAGACACATCACAGCCTTCCTGTGCTCAGGAACATGAGACAGTGCTTCAGACGATGCTTGGGGGCCACATTTATTTATTTATTTATTTTTAAGATTTCACCACACTCACAGGTAGAAGCACCTTGAAATGCCAACCTTTTGAAAAGGAGCGATTCAGGAACAGTGAGCTCCTACATGGAGATGAAACTGCAAGTGTTTTCTTTCCGGCCTGCACATGCTTTCCCATCACTCAGGTGTCCCACAGTTCTGCTCCAGCATGGAGTAAGTGCGCTGCACTGTCCTTCCCCGTCCATACCCATGTAGAGCAGACACCATGGCCTCCCCAAAGGCAAAAGGACCTTGAGGGTCATTTTAAACAGTGGATTCACAAGCGAAAAAGCACAAAAATGAGAAAACAGGGCACTAAATAGACGACCAAAGGGACACTTGTTTACCACATGAGAGCTGAAACAGGAAGGCAGAGCATTCTCTTATTCAACCTGAGCTGGGAATGTGTACTTTGTTTAACTCAAATTTCTCACTGCTCTTCACATGTCTGCAGATGACTGTGAAAATGACTCTATGACTGATTTTGAGGTTACAAAGATACGTTAGCAAGTAAGTTATTGGCAAATACAGAATCTGCAAGATCAGCTGTATTCAGTGATATGGAAAATAAAATAGAGCAATGAAAACCACTTAAATTAGATTTATCCATTCCTATTTTTTTATATATTACACTGTATTAATTTTAGGTGATGATGATTTGATATATGTGTATATTATAAAACGGTCGCTATGATAAATTTAGTTAGCCTCTATCACCACATAATATTATAGAAATTTTTTTCTTGTGATGAGAATTTTTAGGATCTACTCTCTTAGTAACATTCAAATATACAGTACTGTATTGTTAACTATAGTCAATATGCTGTACCTTACATCCCCAGGACTTATAACTGGAAGTTTACATCTTTTGACCCCCTTCACCTATATCTATAACTACTTAAAAATATTGTATTAGCTATTTCATCACTTGTCAAATCATCGCTCTTCCCTTTTCCAAATTTCCTGCTCCAACATTCCTTCCTAGACTTCGCCTCTTTCCCCTGCATCAGTTCCATTTTCTCTTTTTCCACCTTTTATTGGACAAATTGAAATTCTTCAACAATTCCCTCTGGCTGTAACCTGTCTTGGATTCCTGGCCTCTATTTTGTATCCTGATATACAGAGTAATAGTTACTATTGCTATTCTTTACTGCAAAAGCATTGTTGTAGAATGCTATGGGAGTTTGTGCCAGTATCTTCCAGTGCCTTTCAATTGTCTACACTTGCACTTCCTTGGAACATGAGGCTCTAGCTCTCAGTCCAGGCAGCTAGAACATTCTACCCACACTGTCTTTGGTATTTCAGAAATGCTGAAAAAAATAAATCAATCAAACTTCAGCTTTGAATTTCAAAACAAACTTTCGGTGCCATTGTTGGAAACAGCTTTGTGAGAGAAGGTAATTCATTTGTTTTTTGATTCATAGGAGACTAGTTTTGGGTAGCTTCCATATTTTGAGATCCATAGCAGCATTATTAGGGTTCCCAAACTGGACACAACCCAAACTGTGTTATGTTTGTTCACTAGACTCCTATGCAGCCTGGAAAATGATCAAATTACATGTAAAAATATGTAAAAAAACCCCACAACTCGTAATCATACTATAGAATGGAAGAACCCAGACACAATAGCATACATACTGATGGTTTCCTTTATATAATTTTTTTAAAAAGCAAAACCATGACATTAGAAGTCGGATAGTAAACACTGGGCAGGGGAGACTAGTGACTGTGAGGGGCAAGGAGCTTCTAGGGTGCTGCTTCTATTTTATTTATTTTTGTCTGGGTGGAGGTTATTAAACAAGTGTGTTCACTGTGAGAAAATGCATTAAGCTACATACATTTATAATTGGACTCTTTTCTGAATATATATTCAATAAACTAGGTCTAAATTCACCATGAATGGTATGAGCCTATTTATATATAAAATGTATGATGTGGTGCATGAATAGATAAAAAATGGTTTTAGATCTACATCTGCTGATTTGTAAGGATATCCAAATTACGTTGTTAAGTGAAGGAAGTAAGTTGCAAGATATGTATATACTATTCTTCTATTCTGGTAAAACAAACAAATGAATAAATTACATACATATGTGTATATGTTTATATGTGTGTGAGCCAGGGGAAGGGGCGAATAATGCCCACCAGATGTTAATGTTTGTTACCCCAGTGGGAGTGGGATTAGAGGTTTGGAGCCTGTGCAGGGGGTGATGTGCATTGCCTTTTTACATCTTTCATTGTATTATTTGACTTGTTACAATAAGCATGTATTAATCTTACAATTTCAAAAACATCAAGAAATGGAAATATTTTATAAAGAAAAAAAATAGATCCACCAGAGGGAAATATTCCCACCTAGCAAAAATACATGAAAATCTCAAGAGCTGTGAAGAAGAAATAGAAGTCAAAGAGGAAGAAAGAAAGTTGAGTCCAGGGTATGAAGAAGTTGACAGATTACATGTAGTTCAACATCATTGGTCATGTCACAATGTACCTCAGTGTCATCAGTCTCACCAGCATAAAACCAAAAGCCACATTGACATAAATAACTCTTGTTCTTATCACTTACCGTTAATTCAACTTTTATGTCCCTTGCAAATACACTCAACTATTTCTGGGGACCCCACTGTTGGGTCATAGGAGCTCACAAACCCGTTGGCACTCAGTCCCCACAAAACACTCTCATAGGAAAAACTCCTTCAGCCCTGCCCCTGCCTTTTCTCTCCACCAAATACAACACAAGTGAAGGCCCACAGTGCGCTCCCTCTCTGTGTGTCCTCTCCATGGTCCTCATGTCAGGCCTCATGCCTCAGGAATAGGACAAAGTAAACATAAAAGAATTTTTTAAGAAAGTCCTCATATGGGGCAACACATGTAAATAAATGCCCCTAAGTGATCACCAATCATACCTCATGTATCAGCTAAGCTCTGCATGCAGGCCTGGGCTGGGGCAGGTTGCACTTCTGCAGAGATGTGAACAGATGTTGCCGGTGGGAACCCCAAAGCCACTGGATAAAGTTGTTAATCTTCATCCTTACAATTTAGCCTGTGCCTGATTAAAGCTATGTGTAGATTCTTTTCACCTTTACATTTTTCTAGTAATCATGCTTGCAGGCCACAGTGGCAGGCTAATTTAGAGTTTCCCTACCTATCTTACCACTACATCATGAAGTCTGTGCATCTTCCTGGTCTTCTTTTATAAGTCCTTTAGAAACTGTGTCCTCAGCTTAATCTCTAGGCAATGCTGCTTCTTAATTTTTCTTATTCCCAGGCTGTCACATTTTAATATTTTTGTTTATTAATTTATTTGTTTATGAGGTAAACTGTTCAAATGTTCCATTAGTTCTTATATTTCTGCTTTCCCCGTTTGGGCTAGTATCGTCATAACACAGAGACAAATAAAAGGTTCTTTTTTAACCCACCTCGGTCATTGTGTCCACTTACAATTAGCCCAGGAGAGGTAAGGAAGAAAGGACAACATGGGTGCCCCTGTGGCCTGTGCAACCCTTACGCTGTGTGAGAACATTAGAAGTCAATTTCCACAGTGATTTTGCAATTGCCCATCAGCTCAGATCTGCCCTCTCTGGATTGTGAGCTCTCTGAAGGCAGGGTTTGTGTGGGTGTCAGCAATTTTGAACCTACAGTACCAGAGCAATGTGTGAAACAGTGGGCACACTAGATATAGGATTAACTCCTTAAGTACCACTATGTCTTAAACGTTGTGCAGAATTTTGAGGAAAGATGAATAAAACAGTAAGTAATCGTAAGATGCTCACAGTCTAGTAAGGAAAAAAGACAAGTAAACAGTTATAACTGAATGGGGAAAGTGCTATAATACAGACATATATAATTGCTAGGGGAGCAAATATGAGGGAATGATTAGCCAGAGACGCTTTTAAATGCTTATAATACTGAATATTCACTATGTAACACTGAATCTTGGCCTCTTGTCTCTAGATTAACACTCCTGCAAAGCTCTCAGTCCCTCTTTGAAAGAGGGCTGTATTTTGTCACAAATCTGTAGAACTGATTGCCTGCCACAAACCTTACTGTTAAATAAATTGGTGTCTGTATGTGCCTCTCTTCAGTCTCTAGTTTGGCATATAGGCTTTGAATTATTCACTTGGTTCATGCTACAACTTGATTTATTTCATTCTGCATATGCTTTGCAGAGGAAAACAAATGACATGGGGATCAGTGTACACTTAAGAGCGGTCCCATTTTCACATCTGATCTCATTCAAGCTCATTCTTTCTGCCCTTTGTTTCTACTAAAATTATCTGGAAGAACAGCTCTTTATAATCTTGCCATCCCAACTAATGAGGTAAAAAATAAGGGTAGAAACCAGAGCTTGAGCTTCACAGAATGTTCTATTAATGGTTTACAAAGCTTTGTTACCTCTTAGAAGAATTTAGCTATCCCATAACATGTGAAAAGAGTAACCACTAAGCATACATCTATTAGAAAGTGATATTGCTTGAAAGGAGGGTAAATGTTCATAATCCTTTTACTCTCTAAGTAGGAAGAGACATCTTTTCCATTCCTGACTATGCCAGTTCCTAAAGTGTAAGGGAAAAAAAAAAAAACCCACAATAAATTGCCAACTTTATCAATTATTAAGGCAGATTAACCCTGCATCACACAATGTTGTCAAAAAACCCAGATGTGTCATATTTGGGTTACATTTTCATTATGTGTACATACTTGGCTTTGAGCAGAACTGCATGAGTTGGATTAATTTTTTACATGGCCCTCCAGCTGCTTTAAACAGAACTTTCATTCTCTTTAACTATCTTCAGGATTTATTCTGTTCAGAGAGAAGAGCCACAAAATATTATGACCTCTAAGTGCTGGGCTATGAGACAGGGTCTCTCTCCAAAGCCAGCCCAAGGCTGTGCATTGATTGCACGTGTCCGTGGCCTGGTGTAGGCTGTGTGCGGGGCTGGTCACGCTCTGTTCTCTTTCATCTCACTGGGAGGATACTTATGGCGTGGTTTGATTTTCTCTTGTGGTCTATAAGGAAGTGGACACATTCAGTTTTCAGCCCTGTTATTGTGGTGATTTTTGCTAAGCTTGAAATTCACTTTTCAACGAGCATGGATTTTTATGCTGGAAATGGGTCTTAGGAGATTTTCTGAGATTTAATGTCAATGATAACCCTTTTTAGTAATATCAAGGCTTCCCTGTAAAGATTTCAGACACATCGGTGTGATTATTGCTCTTCAGGGGAGGGAAGTGGCAAATATCAATGACTTTCTATTTATAATGAAGGAGCTCAAGACTGGCAAGGTGGTAGAGTGCCGGCCAGCCTTTGAACTTATGAGTTCTTCCTACTCAGAATCTTTCTCCCTTCATTGTCTGGCCCATCTGGTTTCCTTCATTTCTCTGGGCAGAGAAAACACTGAAAGAAACAATACAAAAGTTATCCCTCTGTGTGCATTGTAAGTACGTGCACTGTGATGGAAACCTGCATTCAGAGCATCACAGAGGTCAATTATCAGTTAACACAAGACTTTGAAATAACCTGGCACTAGTGGCATTTTATATTAGATAGAAGCAGAATTTGTGTCAAGTGAATGGAATTTTAATTCCAATCAACATTCAGTTGTTTGAAAAATTGTATTATGAGTAAATGAATCCTTAAAATATAGTTGCCACTTAAAGTGCCTTATGGAAGGTAAGTGAATTCCATCAAAAGACAGCTTCCCTCATAATGAAGTAAAAGTACTATATGACTTAGTATTTTTATTTCACATCCCTGTTCAGCATATTAAGTGGCAGATACTTCATAAAATACATTTAATCCCTTGATGGAATTTGAGGACAGGCTAGAAAGTTCTTTTCAGTTTTTTTGATAAGTCCATATCTTGCCCAGATTTAACATTTACTCATCCCTGAGATGATGGCATCTCATCCCTTGCCTTCCTATTTAAATGCCAGAGGTTAACATTTCTTATGGAAATTCTACTTAACAGAAAGCTTTATTTGCATAATTACAATCTGCCTCAACCTCAATTCATCTAACATCTATTATAACGTTTAAAGATCTCAGAAATACCTCTGAGATGTTTTTTCCTCTTTTTTAACAAATGGAACGATTTTCATAAGTAGTATGGCCAAGTTAGTTTTCTCTCTCTCTCTTTCCCTCTCTCATTTTCTTGCTCTCTCTCTTTCTGTCTCTGTTCATAATGACGGTGGGCAACTCTCCTCTTATTAGCTAGGTTCTCACCTATGATTTCCCTTCAGCCCTGACATGACCTAAGCCTCTTTCAAACTTACGGCCACAGTCCGGCACTTTACTCAGAGCCCTTGGGCTGAAACCTGCATGTATTTCACGATCTACAATGTAGTAATTTATTAGTAGTAATTCTACTTCTTGTCCCTATCCATTAAACAGCATGATGTCTAGTCACACAAATCAGTTAAATGAAAATTTCAACATTTATATAGTTACAGTTTATAGCAAAGGTAATGTAACTGACATGTTTTAAATTATGGTTCTGGATGACTATGTCTTTTTTGTAATGTAGTTGCTCACTACCAGAGTAATCTTAGAAACTGGAAATATGAGAATGTCAATTAAAATGGAAAATAATAAAGAGTCAAGCAATTCTTTTTTCTCATATTTAGGTATTCAGGATAAATAATTTGATTAAACATAAATAATGTTAAGTTGTCTGAACTCAAGAATTATCTTGAAAGTTGCCACATCACTGAGATATGTTTGACACAAATAATTAAGTTGTTAGGGATTGTGATTTCTTTTATTAAAACATTTTATTTCCATTCCAACTTCTCTAAGGAAAAAATACTGCTCTCAGGAATTAAAAAAAAATCATTGCTATCCCATCAGTAACACAATTGGTGCCTAAGAACATCAAATGGTAAATCCAGGCATATTAATTACATCATTAAAGTAGCATTTGGTGCACTGCTGAGATACATTACAATAACAATAACCTTTCTGTTAATAGGATTCACTACCAGCATGTAATGCAGAAGTTGCATACAATGAAGATATCATTCCACCACCTCATGGCATAAATCAATATAGTCAGAGCAACATAGAGTATTTCCATAAAAATGACATTAAACTATTTGTGTGTGTGTGCATGCATATGTGTGTGTGTGTCTGTGTGGAATGGCACAATTTGAAGCCAGATAAACTGCTCTAGAGAGAGAAAGCAGAGTTGCTTGGTTACATCTGCTGAAAACAATCTGTGCTGTGCGTGAGAGCTCATGTCAGCCCCGTAATTACCACAACTGAGATAAAGCCTTGGCTAAATGTCACCTGCTGCTGACACGCACAGGAAGCCAAGCACCGCTAAATGAGTCAGTTACTCTGAGAGTGCTTTGCTCTGCTTGTGGGCTAAATGCATTTGTTGTGCATATAAAAGGAAATATAGATATGTTAAAGGAAAAAAGTTGGTGACACAGATAATGAAAACCTCACCCCAAATCCTCACTGCCCACTCAGAAGTACATTAAGTAAGAAGGTTAAGAGATGCAATCAGGTTGAAGGAGAAAGATTAAAGCATTAATGAGCATTTCTGTGAGATGGGCAGAGCCTTCCACCTTCTACCACAAATTGGTCATTAGTCAGTGCAATGCAATTTCCCACAGTCTACAATGAGTCCCTAGAGACAGCTGAAGTTCATAATGACAACAGCCAGCCAATAACACACTGGGACAGTTTGCCTGTGTCTGTGTATAAAGCCCATGGACAAAATGTGTATTTTTAAAAAACCTTGAGTAGCAGGGGGTTTACTGGTGTTTTAATAAATATTTCTGACAAAAGCAGAATTAATAATGTTGGTACAAAGAAAATGCCCTCTGTTTCCTCTGTTTATTTTCTTTTGTCACTTCTTTAAAATATCATCCTTTCCAGTTATAGTATTAATTTAGCTCCTTTGTAATGTGATGCGATTACTAAAAAACTGTCCTTCCTGATCACCTAACACTTAAATGGAAACCTCAGTACCCAGGCAGAGGAACAGGAATGTGGTAAGCACCAACACCCAGAGGGAAGAGTATAGCTAGAACAGCTATTCAGCACCCACATGGATCTGATGATATCAGGATGATGATATAAACTTTGGAGGGGAACTTCATGACTGTCTCTCATTACCCTGGTGAATTTACCAAGTTTCAGGGTCTGACCCTTGGTTTTTAGCCTCAGAAATCTTATTTTTAGAATACCACAAGTGGATTTAACTTTGGGGATACACTCTCATGAATTCAGCTTACAATCAACTGCAAAAGTGAATAATACATTAGTACTATGGAGCCTGAGATGATCTGAAAATAGATTACATGAGCAGCCTAATTGTTGTTGAAAGTTGTTTCCTGATGAGTATAGAACCAGAATCAGGGGAGTTAGATGAATTGAATGTTTAATTGCATCCTTCTCACCATTGGGGTGGTCTTGCCAACAAGATGGAAATATTAGAAATCTGCTTACTGTAGCTACCAGCGTCTATTTTCACATTAAGGATGAGCTTGCCCATGGAACCAGAGACTTCGAGCCTATTATTAATATGTCATTTATTGAACTCTTATTCTGTACCAGGCACCTGTCCTAAATGATTTCGATGCTCTGTCTTATTTATTCATCAAAAAGTTCTGCTGGGGGGATATACTGTAATTATCCTAATTTTATAAATAAACTTACCCAAGGTCACACAGTTCAAGCAGCATTTATTTTCATGTTTTACTAACCACTTGTTAATTGGCCCACCAATAACCACTAATTTTAGACAAGTCGAAAAATTATTATCATAGTGTAATAAATGGAATTAAATCGTAGTTTAAATATTAGTAACCATTTTCTATAATTCAGAATAAGAGTGAGCAAACTGTGGCCCAAGGCCAAATACAACCTGTAGCCTGCTTTTGTAAGACCTGTGAGTGAAGAATGGCTTTTACATTTTTAAATAGTTGCAAAAAAAATAAAAAGAATACGACTTCATGATACATGAAATTTATTGGAAATTCAAATTTCAGTGTCTATAAATAATGTTTTATTGAAACACAGCCACATACATGAATTTAGTTGTTGTACATGCTGCTTTTGTGCTACTATGACAGAATTGGGTAGGTGCGATAGAAACCACAAAACCTCAGTCATAAAATACTTTTTGACCCACAATTTAGAGGGACAAAATATTCTAAAACTTTGATCAGAGTTTGTCTATTGGGCCTGATGACAGTGAGCTTAAACTCTAGGTCACATTCCATATTTAGGATAATTTGTTTATTTTTTATTTCTACTAAATCAAGAAAGCCTAATTTGTAGGAGGTTGTTGAGATGGTAGCAAGTGTTTGAAAGTTAGAACAGATGGTTATGGATATTTGTATCAAATATGGACCCAGGAATGGTAGAGTGAGTTCTTCCTGAATAGTACCTCCTGAACTTTTTCAGATGCTCCCAGAAGGAGCATGGACAAGAGTTGGAAGGTCGAATATTTCTCTCTGGGCATCCAGTGGGTGGACACCTACTCTCAGGTTTGGTTGCATTCAGTTCTGAAATGTATTTCATTACATTCTGTGTTATTATTTGGTTCTGGTTTTAAAACTGGCCCAAAATTCTTCATAATTTTGTTTCTCCAATGAATGAAAAAATAATCAAATGGGAAAAGTCAGGATCTTGGGGATGAAGCCATTTGCAGCCCCGTTTGGTCTTGATAAAAAAAATCCTGACATCTTATCAAAATTCAAAATTATGCATTTTTTTAGTCCTGAAATGTAGGTTCAGCCCCCACAAGATACTTAACAGATTGCTGAGATCTGCTACTTGAGTAAGCTGCTTAACATAATAGAAATGGTCTTTACTGACTTTATCAATTACATGAAGAAATGTTATCACGTCCATTATTTCAAAAATTCATGTGAATCTTTCCCTTACCTTTCAGGGAAAGTTAGCTCAATTTCATTGGGAAAGACAGTCTTGTATACATGACTCATTTCTTTACACATCTAAAAGCATATGTACTTGATGACTGTACTGTCATTGTATTAGTAAATTTTGTTGTTTCCTTTAACAATTAACAGGCAAATTGTTTCAAAATTTAATATAATTTTTTTTTTTTTTTTCTTTTTGCGGTATGCGGGCCTCTCACTGTTGTGGCCTCTCCCGCTGCGGAGCACAGGCTCCGGACGCGCAGGCCCAGCGGCCATGGCTCACGGGCCCAGCCGCTCCGCGGCATATGGGATCCCCCCAGACCGGGGCACGAACCCGTATCCCCTGCATCGGCAGGCGGACTCTCAACCACTGCGCCACCAGGGAGGCCCTAATATAATTTTTAATTATATAGGTAATAGATGAATATGTTATCATTTCAAAAATATCAAAACACAAGAAATAAATTTAATATACCCCTTAACTACTGTATACAGTTCCATTCTCCTCTCTAGAAACAATCATTTTATCAACTCAACGTATAGTTTTCTCAACTTCTTATATGAATTAACATATAGAATTTTTGTGTGTGTTAGGTATGATTTTAGCACAAGTATTGTAATCTATGTATTCCTTTGTAGCTTGCCTTTTTCACTCAATAGCTTATCTCTTACTATTTAATGCTGTCAAACAAGTCTTATAATACAGTATTTAGTCATTCTCCTATTGAAAAAACATTGAGATTGCTTTCTTTTTTTGCTATTACAAACATTGCTGTAATAAATATCCTTGTTTATATCCCTCTTGCATATGAAGCAGTGTTTAACTAGAGCTGATACCAAAAAGCAGATTTTCTGGAGGTTCGCACATTTTAAATTTTAATAAATACTATCAAATTGGCCTTCAAAATTTTGTACACATTTATAGTATTTGTAAGAATAATGTGATTCTTACACAATAAGCCCAAAATCTTTGACCACATTTTAATTTTTGCCAAGTAGTAGGTGAAAAATTGTATCCTGTTCCTGTCTTATTTTGTTTTTAAGGATATTAAGCATAAAATGCTTTAGTAATATTTGAATTTTTTCTCTTCTCTGAATTGCCTGCTCCTTTATTTTTCCCACTGTCTGTTGGGCTCATTGTTCTTTACTTATGCACTTTATATATTTTCAATATTTTAAATTGAAAATATTGGTTTTCCAGGCAGCACTTCCCTTAACATGAGTAGTGTGTCTCATGTCAAACAGCAGTTTCAATTTTGTTATCAAATGTATCATTCTTTTCACATTTGTTTTTGCTCCACTCCTTGTTTAAGAACTTCCTTCAACATGTAAAAATATATTTTATTTTCCTGTATGATTTTTACATATTAATCTAACTCGATTTTATTTTTGTAAATGATAGAGATCTAACAATTTTTTCCAAATTGTTAGCAGATTGCTCCAATAAAATTTATCTAGTATTTATCCTTTCCTACTGATTTGAAGCAATACTCTTATTAGACCTTAAATTTCCATATACACATAAGAATTTCAAAACCTGTACTCTGTTCCATTCATTTTCTTGCTATTGATATTTTTGGTTAATACAACACCATTTTTATTTCTATACCTTTATAGTTATTTTTAGAGTTTGATAGTGTGAGTCCCTTGCCATTATTTTATTTTTCAAAATAGCCTAGACTTGCTGTTCTTGCACACTCCCTCGATATAATTATAAAATCAGCTAACTAAAGTCAGTGGAAAGAACTGAAAGTTTTATTGTGATTTACTTGGATTTAATCATAAAATTTAATAAGAGTTTAAGTATTTTTATACCAGTGATTTTCCCTTCTAAGAACATGGTATATCTCTGAACATTTATTCAGATCTTATTTTGTGTCATTCAGTAAAATTTTGTAGTTTTCCTCATACAAAATCTGTCATTTTATATTTACTCAAACATATTTTAGTTTTTTAACATATACAGAATAAGTTATTTTCTACTATATTTTTTTTCTGCTTATTTCTCGTGTAAGTACAAATTTGGCTTTGCATGTTAAGACAATGTCCATATACCTTTGTATCTAAGGGCTGATCAGTTTCAGCCTTAGCAGGAGACATGGGCATAGGCTTGTCTACTTGCTTGTTTTTACCCAGGACTTTGACTCTTAAGGCAATGATCCAGTCATTTAAGGAAAGTCCAGGGGTTTGTAAGGCACCAGGTTCAAGCAACTATGGTGCTGCGTGTCAAGTGGGGTTCTGCTGAAACCCTTGGTGCGATTACTCTGTATGTTATCTTGGCTGTGTTCCCCCATCTAGCCGCCCTTAGACACTACACTGCCTGCCATTTAAGCCTGTATTTCTCAGGCATCTCACTGATCCCATGAGCCACCTGTTATCCTTAAAACAAATTCCTTTCCTGTTTAAATTTACCATAGTTTATTCTCTTTCTTGCAATCAAGAACACTGGATAGATAGATTTTGGCACAAAGGAATGGGTTTTAGGTGAAAGTCCCTCAGGAAAATGAGGCTATAGAGGATCTGGGATTGGTCTTCTGTTCTGGGTTGGGTCAGGGTCATGAAAACCCCATTAACATCCTGTGATGATACTGTGGAAGCCCTTCTTAGTAGTGGCCAGGAAGTTAATTAAATTATCTAAAAACAGCGACCTTGAGTGAAGTGCTTATTGAGGTTAAGGTTTGGAGTGACCATGTTGCTGTTGCTATATAACACTATAAAAAGTATTAACTCCTTCTAATAATGCCACACAGCTTAAAGGAGAATAACCAAACTCAAATCCATAAATTCTTGTCACAGGGATGCACTGAAAACAAGAGACTTCCCATGACTCTGTCAACAGGAACTTCCTATCTTTTAGTTACAGGGCTAAGGTGACTAAACTAAATCAAACTAAAATTATGATGCAGCATATTGCTGAAACACATTGTTATTTGAATTACAGCCTTACCAGGTCATTTTTGCGAATGTTAAGGGTATTGATTAGGTAAGAATAGCCTTCCACAGTTTAGATGGGGATCAATTAGAGTAATTGAAGGACTCTCATCCCCCACTGGGCCTTTATTGATCATTTAAGCATATTTTCCCTTATTTGATGAGGATATCCTCCCTTGCCTGAAGATATTATATCTCCCTCATCTATGAGAGTTACATTGCAAAATGGGTACAATTCCCCAGATGCCTATTTCCCTCCAAACAACCAATCATATAGATGGAGTCAAATCCCAACAGGACCCAGGGGGCCAGCTGTAAAATAAAATCTGGGAAGAAGTGAGAAACTAACAAAAGAAAAGAATTGTACGACTTTGGTAATTTATAGGAAAAACATCTAAGGACTATAATGTGGGAACTTTTTTTAAAGTTTCACATCCAAGAAGAGAGAAACATTTTCCATCGGGCTGAATTTAACTACCTACATACACATACTAGAGTACTGATTCACGGAGCCCTCTGCTCTGCTGGCTGATAGAACACTGGACGCAATGGTGCCCCACACTAAAGGGAATTATCAGAAATTAATTTTTGTAAAAAAAAATTAAAAACTATGGATCATTTTATTTAGGCATGGTGAAAATTCTAATTGAAGTCTTTGACTATACACTTCAAGGATACTGAATGAAAAACATTTAGTGAAGTTATTGTCATGAGTGCTTTTGAGAAAGGAAAAGCTATTAGTTTTAGAGAAATTTAGAGATTATTTACCAAACACTCATTAAAAATTTAAATTAAATCCACACATTATTTTTCTAGTCATCATGAAGATGAATCTCTATACTTGTTTACTAAAAGGAGCAAAATAACTTTTCTATAATATTTGGAAGTTGGTTTAATGGTTACTTTCCAAGGACTGCTAACTTACTAATTTATAAATAACTTATATTTCTTATAAAAACTACATATCTTAAAATTTATGTCATAAAGAATTATGTGTTTTCACTCCTCTATCAGAATAGATTAAATTTGCTCATTACCTTTGTAAAAATTAACCCACTAAATATGACCTCCCTGATCTGTGGTAACTAATTGAACTAGTATATACTAATAATGCATTCTTTATTCTTGAAAATAAAGTTGATACAAGACTAATAGTTTATAACACCACACAGAATTTTGTTCTTCTATTTTGATGTATTACTGAAGAGAGAATTACTGGTGTGGGTTTATCATGTACCACCTGCTCACCACTGAGTAGATCTTGCAGCATTTCCTCCACCCAAGCCTATCTTGATAAGTACAGAGATGGTGACAGCAAAGAGCTGTGTTGGCTCCTCTCTCTACTGTATTAATGCTGATGGGAACACTGCAATTTAAATGGGCTCCATGACTTTCATGGAAAGGGAATACCCAGAGGATGGCAAAGGCCGAGAAGCAGTTTAGTTAATAGCTAAGTTAATTAAAAGCAAAGAGGACCAGTTACCATAATAGACAGCAAAACCAGTCTGGTAAACTGAATAATCTAAACCACATGAATCTTTAGTAGTACTTAATTGTTTATGGGAAACCTAGATGAAAACAAGCAAGCAATAAAATAGCCACCATGGCCTAAAATCAGACTTTCAGATATTCTGAGACAGATTTTTGGCCTGAGACTACCACTAGTAGATCCAGCTGGACCCCAGACCCATCTTGTGGGTATTTCTCTAGTTTCTGAATTTGGAGCTGGAATCGTTTCTGATGCTTTTGGTGCCTTATGTTACTTTCCCTTGGTCCATCTTCTATTTCTTAAAATGCTATATTTTTTTCTTCTTTCTGTCTTTTCTCCTCCTAGGAGAATGGGTGAGATCTATTGTGACTGGTCAGTGGATGAGATATAGTGGTAATTGAAGAAGCTGGCCTTTTCTACAGCTTGTACAGTTAAAAAGAGAGGTAGGAGGGTATTTGGACACAAATGCAGGGGGCAGAATAATGTGATGGAGGTGTCTTGTGGAAATTTACTTCTGATTGCTTCTCTTCTTTCACTGAAACAGGAAGCAAGTTGATGAGCTGAGAGGGAGGATGAGGGAGGAGAATTTAAAAATTTGAGTATAGGGGAGACTACATGGAATTATCTAGGTGAGTGGGAGAGTGAATTATCTGGGGGAATAGAGTAAAACTGCCAGGCAGCATTGTGAGACCATTTAAAGTGATCAGAAATTAAAGTAAGTAAAGTCAGCATGGTTACAATAGTGATGTGTGTGTGCGTACTCTGCATGTATGTGTGTATCTGTTTGTTTTCAATCTCATTCAACTACCTGGGTACAAGTGTGAAGTAGGAAGAAAATTTAAACTTTCCTAAGGTTTTGGTTTAGCCAAGGGAGTAAGATGAGAGAAACTAAAGAACTGAAGGTTTAGGCAATAGAAGGGTTTTAATGACTGGTTAGGGTAAACTGCTTGTGTTGAGAAATGAGGACATGCAGGAGTGAGGGAAAAGGAAAAGGTCACAGAAACAATGAATGGTAAGTAAGGATGGGGGGAAAGAATTGTTGGGGTTAGGGTAATAATGTGTGTGACTTGAAAAGATAGGAAATTTCAGAGAGTGGGAAGACTGAAATTAAGGTTTTGGAAGAGGGGATTTCATGTTTGATTTAGGGTAGGTTCATAGGAATGAATAATCAGGGTGGGCTGTAGGGCAATATCTTTAGATGAGAGGAGATAAGGGATTAGGAGGTCAGAGATCTAAAGGATCATTTGTTTGCCTGATGCAGACACCAGTAATTATGATCAAGGTGACTATACAATTTATTGACCAAATGGGAAGGAACACTTTTGAGAGTAAAATGTGGATCTATTCAAAATTACCACAGGACAAAAAGTGACGTAGAAACCACAGTTATATATGAAGTAGTGCCCGTGAGCCGTAGATAAAATCTTCATGTGATAAGAAGAGTGACCTTGGGATTATCAGAAGAATGAAGGACAGTGGATAGTCTGATGGATGGGTTTTAAACTGGTGGGTTTTAGTTACTGACATGAACAGTGATAAAGTGATGAGTATAATGGTGGAAAGGATTTGTTATGAAGTATGGAAGGGGTCTGGTCGGAACCTGGTGAATTGTGAGGCTCCTACTTGACTTTTGATCATGAAAGTGTGGAATTTGAGAAGATGTGGGGCACAATCTCTACCCTCTTGCCCTGTTGAGGGTATCTCTGGAGGACCTCCATTATCATCTTTTCCTAGACTACATGCTTCAAAGACTCACTGGAAGCATATGTCCAAACATAAGGAGAAAGAGACAGGAAGAGGAGTTATCTACACAGAGACCTCACAGAAAGGAAATAAGAGTAATCTTTCTTGGGTCAAGGACCTGTCCTGAGGTTCTAACCTGTTATGGCTTAAGGGTTTTTATAAATTTCTTCATAGTTCAGAGGTATTTCAAAAAAGATTAAAAGATACTCATTTAACTGCCTGAGTGGATTTTCAGGTAAGAATTAGAGAAAATATTGGAAATTCTTTTTTTTTTTTTTTTTTTAAATTTTTGGCTGCATCCGGTCTTAGTTGTGGCATGTGGGCTGTTTGTTGCAGCATGCAGGCTTCTCTCTAGTTGCGGCACGTGGGCTCCAGAGCGTGTGGGCTCTGTAGTTGCAGCATGCAGCCTATCTAGTTGAGGCACGCAGGCTCAGTAGTTGTGGGCTTAGTTGCCCCACGGCAAGTGGGATCTTAGTTCCCTGACCAGGATCGAACCTGTGTACCCTGCATTGGAAGGTGGATTCTTAACCACTGGACCACCAGGGAAGTCCCTGGAAAATTCACTGAAAATGTGGTTTGTTAATAGTCCATCTTCAAGACTCAAATGAAGACATGAAAATGGGCAAAAATAATAGACAAAGACATAGCTCACCAAGTTGGTTTTATTTAACTTGTTATAATAACCAGCTTTCAGGAACACAAAATAACACATAGGGGCTTCCTTTGTCTCCTCCACCATGAACCAAGTACTGGGCCAGGTAAAATTTCCAGTTGTACTGTGGGAAGTACCTTTCTGTCTTGAACACCAGCTTGGCTGATGTTATTGTTTGATGCAGAAGGAGACCTCATTTTTGGGGGAGAAAAAATAAAAAGAAATTAGTGCTGTTAATGTACCAGAAATTCTGAAGCAAAACTCTTTTTACTATGTAAATAAATGAAAATCATTTGCTCTTTGACACCCTATTTCTCTCCGTCTTTCATTTCACCCCATGAGGTTTCAGACATACATTTAGCTACAGAAATAACTTGAGCTACAAATAAGTGTACTTGAAAAAAACCTCTACATCTGTGAAAACCAGCTACAAATAGAATATTAATACATTTATTTAAATTTAAAATCCATTTCAGGTTCTGAAAAGCCTCTGGTTTAGTCACTTTTTGTTCTTTGACAGTGTCTTCATGTTCCAGTCAAATGAAGGAATTGTTCACTTTGGTCTCTTTGTTTTGAAGAGTAAAACAGGTAAAGAAATGAGGTTTGAGAAATGATGTGTAAGACATTTTTTGGAACATATTTAACTGCTTAGTAAGTGGTATGATAAATACACATCAAAGGTCATTTTGAAACAGCACTGTCCCCGCTTTGCCTGGATAACTCCTAATTATTCTTCAAATCTCAGGTAGTTGTCATTTCTTCCAGAAGTCCTCTGGAAGTCCCAGGAATAGATGCTTTTCCTGTCACAGTCCTTCTTTTTTTCCTCTCTCACCACACTCATCATCACATTATATTAAAGTTAAGGTTTTTTACATACTCAATGCCATCAATTATATGTGGCCTATGAGGAATGCTCGATAAATGTTGGTTTAATTAAAATGTAGGGAAGGGTCCTTTCACTACTTCTTCTATTGTCTGCATGTAAGTCCTCTGTCTTATAGAAGCAGATATATACTGCAATGGCATTTTTGTGTCTGAAAATCTCAAGGAGTCTTCCAGAAGTGTTCTGCTTATAATCAGAAGGCAATTTAAGTGTGAAGAAAACAAAAAGAGTCCACAATATGCTTGTGCTAACATCCAAAGGCAGAGAATTTTAAAAACCTTTTCTTTCAGCCTCAGAATCCTCTCCAGCAGTGCATCCTTCTCCATCCTAAAGAACCATTACGTCCATGTTGCTACCTAGCTTCTTTAGGAAAGTTATACTTCCAGAATGCACTTCTCTTCCTCTTCCAACAAAACTTGTTTCTACTGACAGAACGTTTGGAAGAGATGTAATAGAAAATTCTGTCTAAATTTACTGGGAATTCCCTGGCAGTCCAGTGGTTAGGACTCTGCACTTTCACTGCTGAGGGCACAGGTTCAGTCTCTGCTCAGGGAACAAAGATCCCGCAAGCCGTGCAGCAAAGCCAAAAAAAAAAAAAAAAAAGTCACTCACTGATAACAGGTATGAGATATGGGTCATCTGTCTTCTCATTAAGGCTCTTAATAAAACTCTAGCCTTGGATGAACCACACAGTCATCTTTTTCTGTGTCTATACTTGAACAAGAAGGTGTGACTTGGGAATCACCAAAATAAAGCAGGTAGTTTTCTATTCTACATTCATCACCCCCAGCCTCAAATGGGTCTTCAGTTGGCCTGGTGGGTTTATTCAGGTTCTCCACAGCACAGAGCTTGAGGCAAGGATGAGTATGCTGTTCTTGACGAGGACGAAGGTGAAGGTATGGAAAATGGGAAGTGAGGCCTGAAAAAATGTGACCCACCACCATGTGATGCTGCCTCCCTACGTCCTGCGGGCTGTCAAATGACATAGTGGGTCACTTAGCAGGCATGTTCTCCCATCAGGCAGGGAGAATTTGTATAGGTGGTCTTTAAGGATGATGTGTATTTCAGAGTAGCCCATGGAAGGGTGAAAAGAGGGGAGTGTAACATCTACTTGTCTCCCATTTCTCATGTTTTTCGGGTGCATTTTCTTGCTCTTTGGTGGATGTGCAGGAAGCTCTATGGTATAGCATTTTACTCAGGGCCAGAGTGGAAAGGTGGCTTGGTATGGATAGGCTCAGTATGTGGGATGGGGAGCCCTATGGGCGCAGCACTCTAACTCAGAATCCACCCTGGGAAGCTTGCCAAAGACAACAGTGGTGGCTTTGGCATGATACAGGAGGGAGGCAGTCTTTTCTAAAAAAAGTAACAATCAAGGGAATTTAAGGAAGGTACGGTGGCATTGTAATGTGTTAACGTGGCTAGGTTGAATACGTTTCCCAGATTTCTTCTTCCTGTACATTTCCCTGTAGGTGGGCCACCAAGGACATTTTTACATGAGATATAAAAGACAAAAGTGAAATACCAGCTGTTTGATTTTTGACCTTCAGAAGGTTGAGGCAGGAGCTTTTATAGCTCACATGTATTGGTGCTCATCTGCTGGCTTAACTCATTGAATGAAAATGTCCTACTTTCCTATGGATTTTCCTTCACTTTCATTCCTGGGCTAAATGTGTGTTTAGTTCCATGATGACAGGTGCCAGCTTCCTCTCAAGGATACTTACTCCATCAAGGTTGAATTTTAGTTTGTCCTCATGGGTTTTAGTTTCTTATTGCTCTTCTCATTTTGCATCTATCTTCCTTCTCTCCCGCCTGCCCTCAAGTTCCAACGTCAGACAAGAAGACACCAGTGACTGTTGCACCACTGTCCACAACTACATAAGATCAAATACTACCTAGAAGTTATTTCTTTGTGAAACCCTGACTGATGCAGAGGGGAACAAGGTTTTTGTACACTATGGTCTACCACTTATACCTTCACGAGCCTCTTATGTCCTGCATTATATCCAGGTCCCTTAAATTTTTTGTGTATGAGACTGGAGATGCCCTTGCTCCTCTCTGAAGAGTCCAGTCAGCCACAGAGACCCTTTCAAGGCAGTGTTTAGTCTTTACCTCCTGGAGGACTAAGCAAAGAGTGTTAGTGAAACAAAGCTGTAGTTCTCACAATTGGCAAGAAGGGATGGTGGGTCCATGCTTTGAAAGAACATGCCTCATCATGCAAGGCACCTGCTTCAGGTTAGTTCATTGTTTAGTTTCCAGGAAAGGAGCTGCTCTTTTAACAAAGATGGTTCAGTATTATTTGGGCTTTCAAGGCTATTGTGTTCACCCACCAAAATATTTCCATCCAGATCTCAGTGTCCCACCTTCTTTCTCACTGCCTTAACTATAACATAAGACATCTTAAAGCTGCACAGTTAGCCTCCACTGAGGTTCTGTCACCCAAATAACTAGATCCTGGGCTTGATTTCCAGTGTAGTCTACTGCAGGTACAGAAGATTAGGGGCTCCTTTAAACCTGTCTCAGATACTTTGGCTTTTAAAACATGCTCTTTTTTTTTGGTTGGGAGTGATTGTACTGCACCTGCTGTTTTCTTCTTGCATGGTCTCTAGAGTTGTCTTAAGAAGCCATCTTAATGCACATTTTTACATTAACATATTTTTTTATACTAAGTGCCACAGCCACTGATTTCCCAGTGCCTTGCTTTCTACATACGCTTCATTCCTATTAATCATAGGGGGGAGCTTAAGTAACATCCCAATTGCCACTAATAGGGTCTCTGCTGGCTTTACACAACTGAGCAATTCAACACCAAGCTCCTATCCAGAGCATCTATTTTCTTGAACCACCTCCTGCACCAATTGTTTCAGTCCAGGTCTTATAAAAAGCTGAAGCTAAGTAAAGGTAAAGGTGCAATATTTTTACTTTTGTGCTACTCAAGTCAAGGTGGGAATGGTGAGTAAAAAGGAAAGCCAGAAAAGGAAGTACACACAGAGCAATAAAATGCGATGTATCATTGCACTGACTACTGCTTCACGGTAAGTTTTTGCGGGCCTCTCACTGTTGTGGCCTCTCCCGTTGCGGAGCACAGGCTCCGGACGCACAGGCTCAGCGGCCATGGCTCACGGGCCCAGCCGCTCCGCGGCATATGGGATCCTCCCAGACCGGGGCACGAACCCGTATCCCCTGCATCGGCAGGCGGACTCTCAACCACTGCGCCACCAGGGAGGCCCGCTTCACGGTAAGTTTTGAAGAGACACGTCAGGACAGTTGGCAGGTATGTTTGCCTGATTTGTGCTACATGTAAGAACTACACGTTGAGAGGTAGATGAAAGAGGGAAAGAAAGGGGCCATTTGTCTTGGCCCATCCCATCTCTTGTTTCCCAGTGGTCAAGTTTCACTCCACAGCATATACTTATCATGAACTTTTTGGCTTATCCACCTGGCTCCTTGGTGGATGCTTTGGGAAACAGATCCTACCCCTGCAGTACATTATTTCACCCAAATCCAGAGTAGGAGGGGCAGCTGTGTGGATGACAGTGTGTGACGTATACCAGCTATGGAGTTGATCTTGGGTTCCATTGTAGACTACAGCTGGCTTGCATGTCTCAGAAATGGTGACAGTGCCAGTAGAGCAGTGGTCTTGGAAGTGAGTGGTAAGTTCTGAAAGAAGAAAACAGTTGATGTAACCTGAGGAGGTGCCTTTGTGTCTAGTACATTGGTCACACTAATATGCTTCTCTGGCCAACTCAGTCTTCTATCCTCTACAACCATTATTTCAAACTTTATCTAGTCAACCTGGCAGCTATTTTATTCCCTCATACCCAACAGAAAATGTTGGCTTCTTATTTATAGAGAATATAGGAGTAATGAGAAAGATACTTTCTCATGTTGTAAACATCAAGGTGCCAGCTCACCTCTGTCTGTATCCCTTCTGTATTTGTTTCCTCTTGTTTACAATAGAAGAGCTATCTTTTTTTTTTTTTTTTTTTTACTGAAGATCAGTTCTTCAGTTTGTATATTGTGTCCCATCCCCTCTTACCATCTCAGGAACCTGAAAACACTGGGTGACTTTTCCTTTTCTTTCTCTTACATTCAGACTTTCCCTCTTAGCTGATTATGTAGCAGGCTTTATCTATAGACTCATGTGTGTGTGGTATAATACACATATTATTTGTTGTTTATACACATGTCTATGACTTTAATAGAATTTTACTTATTAAAGTGGGACATGTTCCTTGTTACAGGTTAAATATTATATATAGAAATATGCATAATCTTTATCTTCCTACCTCTCTATTACTTCTGCTCAAGAGCAACTATATTAACAATCTGATGTGTTCATGCTAAGCTATACATATTGTGGAAGAGATTGTTAGCGCTTACTGAGTATCCCTTGCACTTCCCAGCCCTGCTTCCTTGCTGATAGTTTGGGTTCCTGTGATGAGTGCTGACCAATGACCAACGAAGTTTGAGTTGAGGTGAAATGTGTCACTTTGGTACTGAGGCCCTGCTGTGGCAAACTTAGAGGTTCTAAGTTCCAGGTGGCATAACTTCCAGATGGAGGTCACCTCCAGCTTTGTGTGAGGAAGATATAGTCCTTTATTGTGTTAATATACAAGCAGCTTGTGATATATTTATATTTATATATATTTCATTTAGACAATGGAAACAAACTAGATGTATTATTCTGCTAATTTTTTTGTTCATTTAGCAATATTACTAGGACTTACCCATCCTTTCTGAAAGGTGAATTGTATTCTATAGTATGACTATCCTATAACCTATTTCACCATCTTCCTATTGTTGAATTTTCAGATTGCTTATGACTTTTGCTTTGGTACAGTTTGCCTCTACAAGACATGTTGCCATAAATACCTTTACAACACAGACAGCTTTGCACACTGACACTTTTATTTTCGTAGTGCAATTTTCCCAAAATGGTATGCGTGGGTCAAAGGAGTTATGTGTGTTTATTTAAGTACAGATTTCCAGACTATTTTATAAAAATATTTTAAGGCTTTCATATAAACATCAGAAATATATGAATGCCTGTGTTTCTTTAATCTTAACAACACTGGATATTGCTTTTTACAGCTTTTGCTAATGTAATATGATCTGATCTGATCTAATCTAATATAATGTAGCAACATATAATAAAATCGATTATATCTTAAATCTGTTACATCTTAACTATTTTAAACTTGAGCATGTTTATATGTTTATTTGTTTATACATGTTTATTGGTGATTTAAATTTCAACTTCTATAATATTTTCTGTCATATTTTATTACTATTTTTGTTTCTGCTTTTCATGTCTTTTTCTTATTGATACATAGGAGCTCTGTTTATTGCATACAGAGATTCTGTCTTATATGTTGGTAATATTTTCTCAGCTTATCATTTGGAATTTTAAGATTTAAATTTAGATTTTTAAAAAATTGCTTATATATTCAATGATTCAAGATTTAAAAAGTAAAGAAATGCCTTCAGTAAGCAATCACTCTCTCATTCCTGTCATTGGCCATTCAAAGTCTCCTACCAAAGGTAGTTCATGTTATTAATTTCTTATGTATATATAAGATTTTGCATAACCATGGAAATATATTGTGTGTATTTCATGAATATACAAGCAATATGTGTATACATGTAAGTGTATATATGTCTCTATATATTATTTACCTTTCCCACTATTTTATATGCTCTTGTGTTTTTTGCTTGGAGTATTTTGGAGATTATTCTATATCAGCAGATAAAATGCCTTCTCATCCTTTCTTATGATTATATAGTGTTCCACTGTATGGCTTACTATAATTTACCATATTTAATTGGTATTCCTTTAGATTGAAATTTAGGTACTTCCCAATCTTTTGCTTCATTAATTAAGCAACTGCAATTAATAACATTATTTATGTCATTTCACACATGTGCGAGAGCATCTGTAGAATAAAATTCCTAGAAGTTGACCTTCTGACTTAAAGGGTCTGTGCATTTGTGATTTTCATAGATATTACTAGATGGTCTTCCATGGAGGTTACTCCAAACTCCACCATCAAAGTAGGAGAGTACCTGTTTCCTCAGACCCTCTGTCTACAAAGTTTATTGTTAAACTTGCCAATCTTTTCAGAATGTGTTATTCAAACTGGATTGATAAAAATGGTAATATGTATCTTTTATTATATCAATAAATGAGATTGTTAATTTTAAAAAGTCATTTACATTTCCTTTTCTGTTGATTGTGTTCACTTTTTTGCTTGCCTTTTGCCTTTCTAAGTTGGATTGTTGGTCTTTTTTTCATTGATATTAAGAGACTGAATACACAAAGAGATAATGACCAGACTGTATATTATAGCCAGACTCTCAGTCACAACCTGCAGCAACCAGTCCAGGAAGCCAAACAATAACCCCTGTAACAATCAGCCACAAATGGCCAGGACTTGATTAATAACTGACAGCTTCCCTTATTTTTGCCCCTGCTTCCAATATAGGACCAAATGGAGAAAGTCAAAACATACCCCTAGGGGCTTCCCTGGTGGCACAGTGCTTGAGAGTCCGCCTGCAGATGCAGGGGACGTGGGTTGGTGCCCCGGTCCGGGAAGATCCCACATGCCGCAGAGCGGCTGGGCCCGTGAGCCATGGCCGCTGAGCCTGCGCGTCCGGAGCCTGTGCTCTGCAACGGGAGAGGCCACAACAGTGAGAGGCCCATGTACTGCAAAAAAAAAAAAAAAAAGTACCCCTAAACAACAACATAGGCTACCCCACATCTAGTTAGCTTGCTTACAGCTTCCCCTTGCAACAGCGTCTAGTCTGGGCATACCAGAAACCTTCCCTTTTTTTCCCCACTCTAATAAAGCTTTCCCACTCCTGCAGGTCTTGAGTCTCTGCCAGAACACAGATGATGGTGGCTGACTCCCTTACTGAAGCAGACTCTGAATAAGCCTTTGCTTGTTCTCATTTGGGTGGTCTTGGTTTGTTAATATAATATTTTGCAGTTCTTCTATATTGGGGACATTAGCCCTTATATATGATTTGATGTACAAGCATATTAGAGGTTTTTTTTTTACTTATTTATTTTTTTAACATCTTTATTGGAGTATAATTGCTTTACAATGGTGTGTTAGTTTCTGCTTTATAACAAAGTGAATCAGTTATACATATACATATGTTCCCATATCTCTTCCCTCTTGCATCTCCCTCCCTCCCACCCTCCCTATCCCACCCCTCTAGGTGGTCACAAACCACCTAGCTGATCTCCCTTACAGTATTTTTAAACATACATTTTCATCTGATGTATAAATTGCAAACAGAGAAGTGTACAAATCATGATTATATCCCTCAATGACTTTTCACAAAATAAGCACTCACATTTAACATGACCTAGGAATACAATTACCAAAACCCCATGAGTTCCTTTGTGCCCCCTTGCAATTACTAGCCAGCCCCACAAACCTCACCTCTCTCCTCTCAAGTGTAACTACGATCTTAACCTCCAAAACTGTAGCATAATTTGCTGCTCTTGAACTATAAACAAAATCACACAGTATGTACTCCTTTGTTTCTGGCTTCTTGTATTCAGCTTTCTGTGGATGAGATTTATTCATGTTGTTGTATGTAGCTGAAGTTAATTTCTTCCCATTGCCTTAGTATAATATGTGATTATACTACAATGTATTTACCCAGTTTACTCCTAAACTAGAACTTAAGTTACAGGAGGAGATTGTCTTTTTCCTGTTGATATTTCCCTCTTTCTTTTCTTCTTCAGTTCCACAAAATATTTAACACAGTTTTGAGCAAAGTAGTTGTTTAATAAATGTTGAATGAATTATCTGTATTAGCAGTGCTGAGTGGTCACATGAATGATTAAGAAATTACTCAGTGAATAGCTTTCTCACACTTAAACACATCCAAAAACATCAGAATGATATTGATCCTGTTATTGTTCATCCTGGTTCTTACTCATTTCAAAACCTATTTGAAGAGCAGAGCAAATTCTCCTGAAACTGGAAGGAAATGAGGAGAGGGGTTGATATGGGTTGTTTGGATTTCTGTGGTGAGAGGTTGCTGGAGGGAGTGTTTTCCCAAAGACTGGTTGAGAATCAGCATGTAGCTGTAAACTGATCATGGGGCCATGCGCTTCTGCACATTATATTTTATATACAGTGCACCTCAGAGATTGTCGAACTTTGGTGAGATATTTCAGTATTGTGCTATGGGGAACACATAAGTGGGATAACTTCCTATAATACAGAGAAAACAGCTAGGATGCAGTATTATTTTTTGCCTCTCTTGTTCAACATTTTAAAATAGTATGATTTAATATGTGGCTTAGAGCAGTGGTTTCAAACTAGCATGTTATCCCCATCACTTGGAGGGCAGGTTAAAACACAGATTACTGGGCCCCACAAGAATTTGCATTTCTAATAAGTTGCAATTTCATGTTGATAGCTGTTCCCAGAACTTACTTGGAGAACTGGCCTAGACAATAAAACAAATAATACAAGTAAAGCAAAGCTTAATAATGAGATTAGGAAGCTTATCTCTGAATTTATCCCCCTGTGTGGGGCGTTCATGAGTTCTTTTTTTTTTTTTTCCCCCCTAGGGGCCATTTTCTGGTACATTAGGAAACTCCTGTGCATTATTTGCTGGAAAAAGCTTAAGAGTAATAGGGTTAGAGTTCTATTAAAGAAAATCATGGCTTTAAAGAAGTATCTTAATACATAAAATTGATAAAACATAGTAACAGACTCTTTTAGTAGACATGGAATGCAGAGACATTGGGGGAATTTAGAATGTGCCTCTCTTTTATCTCTATGTACCCAATTTAGCACACAAGCATTTTCAATCAACTTTCAATTATATTGTACAGACTGTATCAATATTTTATTAGGTCTACTCATTTGCCCTTTAAAATAATTAAAATAATATCATAAGCTTCCTTTTGGGAACTAGTTCTTACCTGTTTCCTTTTTTTTTCTTTAATAAATTTACTTATTTATTTATTAATGGCTGCATTGGGTCTTTGTTGCTCTGTGTGGGCTTTCTCTAGTTGCAGCGGGCAGGGGCTACTCTTCATTGCAGTGCGTGGGCTTCTCATTGTGGTGGTTTGTCTTTGTTGCAGAGCACAGGCTCTAGGTGCGTGGGCTTCAGTAGTTGTGGCATGCGGGCTCAGTAGCTGTGGCTCGCAGGCTCTACAGCACAGGGTGAGTAGTTGTGGCACATGGGCTTAGTTGCTCTGGGGCATGTGGGATCTTCCTAGACCAGGGCTCGAACCCGTGCCCCCTGCATTGGCAGGCAGATTCTTAACCCACTGCACCACCAGGGAAGTCCCTTACTTGTTTCCTTGCCACAAAACATTTAATATATACATTAACATAAGTGAAGCATTCATGGTTTTCCCAAGATTCTCGTGAGAAAGGTTTTGGGAATACAAATTAAATAAAGTAACATTATTATAGGAGTAACTTTGATTATACTCTATTTTTAAAAAGTAAGCCAGTTTCAAGTTCTAAATCTATAATATATAATTATTATTAAACTAATTTATAATAGTTATATAACAATATAGTTTTATTATGATATATAATACCTTTAATACAATGATTAACAATTAACCACAATTATTACTTTACCAAAAAACTTGTGCCAAGAAACTTGTTATAATCCTCATATATTTATAATACAGCAAATTTTATACCCTAAGGTGAGAATTATTACTTTGGGAGATGTTTTGTGTTTGAACAGTGAATAGCCCAACCTACAGGTATTCCCTGGGTCTGTTATTGATGTTAATTCCATATGCCTCCCTCACAATACACATAGACATAATTTCAAATGTATGGTAGCTTTCTGGCATTCTTTTCCTTATATTGCTTCCTTTCTTTCCTTCATATTAGATTCAAGTTTATTTTTTAACCTATTAATCCATCTGAAATTTAATATGTTTGTCTGATGGAAAAGAAATCAATAGCTTTCCTACTAGGCCTTTATACAGTGATCAGATTGTACTTTATACACTGTACATTTCACCTTTCCTCATCGTTTTTACAGGCAGATTATTTTTATGGCCTAATGGTTCTTTAATAGGCCATAAATACCTTATACATTTTCAAGTTCCCTGATAACAAAGCAAAAAGAGTCTGTCAGTTCTAAAAGCCTCAAAACCAGACCTTTGGTTAAAGTTTTCAATATAACAAACCAGTAAGTCATTTAAAAAAGTAGGGTTAAATTTTGTTGCTGTCACATTGAAATGTTATTTTTGGCTAATGTTTAAATGAAGATATAAGGGGTTTCTTTGATAATCACTGTGTGAAAACAAGACTTACTGGAAATTTTACCCAAATGGACCAGTGGGACTTTGCACACATTTTTAGGACAAAATACTGCGTAGAGTTCTCTTTTCCTTCCTCTGGCTGACCACTGACTATGTCTTAAGAAGCATCATCTTTATGGGACATTTTATCACATGATTGATTTTACCTATAGTTACCAGATCACCTTTTATACTTGCAAGGGACCTCTGATTCCATTTCTTTATTTTAAATAGTAAAACATGAACCAGCTGCAAAGAATGCTGAGGTTGAATTTCTCATAGTCCATTTAGAACCTCAGTTAATTCCCTGTTGTGTGTGGCAATATTAACAGTAGGTGCTTTAGAAATAGAATAAGATATGGGAGATACTGCTTACAACATCTTATTATTTGTTAGTGAGTTTTGGCATCATTCTATTAGGAATTTGTTGGTTTACAATGTGCGTGTGTGTGTGTGAAACAAATCTATAAACTTCTTGGATTGTGGGGGTAGATGAGAGGTTGGTGGTTTAAATATCTTTGTGAAATAAATGCCATGTTTTTCTTTCTCTCAAGGTGAAAATTGTAGGAGTGTGTTGTGTTGACTTGCAGCAGAATTTTTGGATGAACTGGTTCCACATTAATCTTATTTTACTGGAACATGTAAAGCATTTGTAGAGGACTAGTAGCAACTACACCTGTTCTGAAGTCCTACAAACCTGAATTTCTCCTGGAAGAATTAGAGCAGAAGCTTAGCATGCAGGCAGATTCCATGTTGTGATGAGTGCCTCTTTCCTGGGCAGCCAGCAGCCTGCTCCATGGTTGTCTGCTGGGGCTCCAGCCAACTGGAACACAGAAACATAGATCTGCTTGCTCTTCTGGCCAGTAGACCCAAAGCACCCACTTATCCCTTCTAAAAACATCATCGTATAAAGCAATATAATACTTGCTCAATGTTCTCTGTCTCTCTCTCTCACTCTGTCCCTTCCTGTAAATGACAAGTACGTTCCAAAATGATGTTGCTTCATTGAATGCTCTGGAAACATACTTTCATGGATTAGAACTAACTCGACATTTAAATTTTGTCCTGTTCTGTTGTTTAGCATTCAGTCAGCTGCAGGGACCTTGCAGAACGCACATATGGAGCATTCATATGTGCTGCTTGATTCTGTATGCCACCCTGATATTTTGAGATTTGTCCATACAAGTCAGCTTGAATTTGATAATATCCTGTCAATTAAACTAAACCTTGTTTTCAAAGTGAAATAGCGCAAGTACCCCGGGCACCTGCAAAAAAAGCCAGGCACACAGGCTCAAGTGGATAGTTAGGTGTGCAATTACTTGATTTATACACATGTGTGTTTCTGAAATTACAGCTGCAGGGTTTTGTGGTCTCTGTGGGGATGTGAACAGTTTTGCTGGCAAGTCTGGTGTGCCTTACTTTGGCAATTTGGCTCCCCACATGAATTCCCCTCCCATCACTTATGGAGAACAAAGTCTATTTGTCACTTTTCCATTTGCCTTGCACAGTGATTCAGAAAGAAAGCAGTTTTATTTTGCTGCTCTAATTGGGAATTGCTGATTCATCTCACAAGCGCAATCATCTTTGCTGTTCGTTATACAAACACCAGCTTATGGTACAGTGGATGTGGTAGAAGTTGGCAAGGGGAGGGCTTTCCAATCCCATTACTGACCCCAATACTTGTAAATTTGCTTGAGGAAACAGTTCTTTACACAAAACTCTACTACGTCAACTTAAGGTTTTGAAACTAAGCCATTCATTCAAAAGAAGTTTCTGTTATTCTTTTGGTTTTGCAGCTCTTTAAAAACAACGCTTGCCTTGAAGTTCTACGTATAATTTTAACCTTTTGGCTTCGCTGTAGAAAAGCTTATTACTGCAAGCAGACTCAATCACTCATGATAGTACAACACTCTGGAGACCTTATCCTTGCACCGTCTAGTTGAGTAATTAAATGTAGGGTAGATTTACAGTTCAGTGGGCTCACTCATGGTAGGATGGCAGTTATGTTCTCTCTCCCTTTTGAATTTTTCAACTTCACACTGCAGCTTTGTATCAGGATGACTGAAATCAAACGTGAAATCAAATATTAAGTAGCAAATATATACTATAAAAGGCGTGGCACATTGGGAAAAGAGAGATAAGGAGACTGAAAGATCTTGCTGTCCAAGCAAAGGAAAATTATTCTAACTTGTGTAACTTTGCAGCTTTGTTAATATTAGAAGATGTAGCTATTATTAGATTGCCTGTTTTATTAGGAAATTAAACAAGGTCATTTCAGTAAGGGAGAGCTCACACTTTCTGCAAAACCCCTATTTCCTCAAGGGGCTAATAGGAACTCAACATGGATAGAAAAACCACTGATTTCATCTCTTTTCAGCATAGTTACCTAGAATCATAATGGCTGGAGATTGAAAAGCCCTATTCAGCTCTGGGCTGCAGCCTCCAGGAATCTGGGCAGCATTTTTCCTCATACTATAGTACATTTTCCACTGTTTCATATGGTTTTATTTTAATCGCCTCAAAGCCTTCTCCACTTCTATGGAAAACTTGTTCCAGAGGCTAGCCAATCTCATCATGAAAATTACTTTCTTACCAGAAATTAAAAGATATCTCAATTTTAGAGGGTAAAAACTTATATAAGGCAAATAATGTCCATAGGGATATTTAACGTCTTGACTAAACATTTTAGAATTAGCGATAACTTCTGTTTTTAATTCAAAGTGATAACAGTAAAGATTTTAAAAGGACTTTTTTATAATATGCAAATTTCAATACTGTATTTGGTGTATGTGGAATTGTGTTTTGAGCCAGTAAAACTGGAAACAAGCATAGGTATATCAAAGAAGAGAGTAAAGGCTCATTTGATGTCTTCACTCTTTTTTTTTTTTTTTCTTTGCGGTACGCGGGCCTCTCACTGTTGTGGCCTCTCCTGTTGGGGAGCACAGGCTCCAGACGTGCAGGCTCAACGGCCATGGCTCACGGGCCCAGCCGCTCCGCGGCATGTGGGATCTTCCCGGACCAGGGCACGAACCTGTGTCCCCTGCAGCGAAAGGCGGACTCTCAACTCTGCACCACCAGGGAAGCCCTGATGTCTTCACTCTTGAAATCAAAAAATCCTCTCGGTTTCTATTAACTAAAATATACCCCAACTTTAGCACTGCCCACTTGTATGTTTTTTAAATATATTAAAAAATCAAACAAATTACTGGTCAGTTATTGCTTGAAGAAAGCCTTAGTAGTCTGTTCCTTCTCCCCTTTTTTGGAAGGTTTACTCATATTTTATGAAAGGAATTAGCATTTTTTTTCCCTTCATAAGAGACAGACAGAATACTCTGCACTCAGTTTATAAATAGCAGTACTATAAACATGTCAGCTACCTCATATCACTTTTTGGAAACAGGCAAGTTATAAATACTACAGATGAATAAATATGTGTGTGGAATATTTGTCGTGGCTTGTTAACATGTTTGATTTGTCATTGCTATATAAACAATTATTTTTATCTTCTGAAAAATTTTCTAAATTTAAATATTGATTTCACTCATTTATTTATTCATTCATTCAAATAAAACTTGTTGAATACCTCCTAAGTGTCAAACACTGTTGTAAGCACTGGGGATTTAATGATGAATAAAACAAAGTTGCATCCTTGTGGAACTTATATTCTAATCGTGGGATATGAAATGTAAAAAAACAAGTAAATACTTAGTCTGTCAAATGGTGATATATGCTATGGAAAAAAGTCAAGTAGGATAAAGAAGATAGGATCTCGCTTATGAGTCTGTGTATGCACACATGTGTGGATTCATGTGCCTGTGTGTGTGTGTGTGTGTGTGTGTGTGTTTATGTTGGAGGGAGATGGTTGTTTCATACAGGTGGTCAGAATGACAAGGCGACCATAAGAGAAGAGGACACAAACAAAGAATGAGTCCAAACTCCAGGTTGGGGAGATTGCTAAATAGAAAAGTATAAAATGCTGCTGTTATGGTTAAGTAATATGACAGTGGACTATTGGACTCAGCAAAAAAGAGATCACTGGTGAGCTGGATAAGAACATTTTAGCTGAAGTGGTAGGTGCAGAAGTCTAAGGATTCTGAGGAAGATAAGGAAGAGAGAAATTGGAGATATTATATCAAATACCAGTCCTGAGAGTTTTCTCAAAGGAGAAAGAATGAAATAGAACATTAGCTGGAAGGATTACAGGGTTATAGGATTTTCCTTTTTTCTTTTAACAGTGGAAGAAATAATAGGATGTTTGTACACTGTTGGGAAAAATTGATGTGTGTATGTGAGAGAGGGAGAGAGGGAAAGAGAAAAAAGAAAGGAAGGAAGGGAGGAAGGGAGGAAAGGAGGAAAAAGGGAGAGAGGAAGGGAGGAAGGGAGGAAGGGAGGGAGAAAATGAATGATGGGGAGGGAGAGGCAAATTCCCAGAACAATGTCCTCATGTAGGGGAGCAGAAAAACAGGATGGAATCTGGAGGATAATGTGCAGTTGAGAGATTTTAGAATGCCTGTATGCTGATAGTAGTGATCTAGTAGAGTGGGCAAAATCATGACAGAGAAGGAGAAAGGACAATGAAGGAGCAATGTGCAATGTCTTAGAGTAGCTAGCGGGATTGGGATCCAGTGCATGAACAGAGAGACCAGCTTTAATTTGGACAGAGAGTGTCTATCTGTAGCGACAAGAAGGAAGGTCAAAGGTATGGGTACAGATATGTGTTAATGGGAGGTGGGGTTGCAGAGTCTGTGAAAGTTATCTTCTGATTTTTTCCTTTCCTCAGTGAAATGGGCAGAAGCTGAGGATAAGGATGAAGGAGGAAGAGTTGGAATTTGGAGAATAGAGGCTCCACCAGGAGACAATAGTCTAGAAGAATGGGAGGGGGAATAGACTAGGGGAAGTGGAATAGGCTGTAGTTAGTAGTCATGATTATAAAATTAGTCCAGTCATTGTGGTTTTGCTGTTCATATATTCAGCTCACGGGTGCAAGAGAAGCGTATGTGGATAGTTCAATTTAATTAGGCTTGGGATTTTTCCAGGGCCATATGATGAAATGGGTGGGGAGGTGGTGCATAGGAATGATTATGTTGATTGACCATGGAATTTAAGCTGGGTTAAAGAGGGATGTGAGGACATGATGGTATTGAGGAAAAGCTAAAAAAATGTTTGGATCCATGTCCCAGTCAGGTAAAAAATTGTAAGAATTAAAGTCATGAGGGAGTGAGGTGGCTACGTAGGAGCAGTTGGTCAGAGATGGGGAACCTTGAAACATCATTCCAGTTGAAGGACATTCTTAGAAGAAAAACTTGGTTTGTAAGAACAGATATTAATCGCTCAACCTCTTGCCTCGTGATATGACATTTCCTTCTTTATGCCTCTCCTCTGGTGAAATAAACATCCTAGGTAGACCTTGAGATTTAGTTTCCCCTTCCATGTCCCCCATATAATTATGACAGCTAGAATATTTATATTGGGCTCTAAGGTTAACATTTTTTTTTTGCATACAGTTTTTTATTTAGTTCTCACGAAAATGCTGTACAGCCACATTTTACAGAAAGAGGAAATTAAATCTTAGAGAAGCTTAGAAACTTTGCAAAGCTCAGAGGGTTATATACTCCAACTCCAAATGCATAGTTGATCCCACAGATAATTTAGTCATGATAAACACACACACACACACACACACACACACCCCACATTTTCAGAAAAGAAAATTAGAAAATTTAAGCCTTCCTTTGCAACTGATTTTGGCATTTAATAACATTTCACTTGTCTCTCTGTGTCTACTCATCCCCTTCCCTGATCAATCCATTCTCCTCACTGCAGTCAGAATAATCTTTAGGACAAGCAAAGGTAACCATTTAGCCTGCCCATGCCAAAGCTTTTAATAGCTCCCCTGTACTTCTGGGATTAGTAAAATTCCATAATCCGCCCTATCATACTCTGTATGGTTTTGTCTTAAACTAACTTTCATTTACCCAATATTGTATCCCTAGCAGCTAGCCCTGGAACCTGGTAGTAACAGCTGACACTTAGCACACAGGCCAGTCTTTGTTCTAGGCACTGTATATCTGTAGGTGCCTTGTAATCTATTGTTCTTGTTCTCTCTCTCTCACTCTATCATCATTTAATCCTCACATCAACCCAGGAAGTAGGTACGGTTATCATCCTTCACAAACCAAGGAACTTAGGTACAGGATAATCAAGCAACTTGCTTAGAGTTTCA
The DNA here is from genome assembly GCF_964341445.2 of Mesoplodon mirus. Lineage (NCBI taxonomy): Eukaryota > Metazoa > Chordata > Mammalia > Artiodactyla > Ziphiidae > Mesoplodon > Mesoplodon mirus. Next base: position 79,926,425 of record NC_138980.1, read on the forward strand.
TACCTCTCCTATGTCAGAAGTAGGAGTTGGACCCACACAGGCAGGCTCCAGTGCCATGCCCTTCACCATTATGTATAGAGTCATTCACATAGTACATGGATAAATAAGTTAACAGATGAATGAAAGTATTGTCTTTCTTATGTCCATTCTACATGGATTATGCTGCAATTTCTCTTCTATTTTTCAGTGAGGGATACCTCATCCCTTGCTGCTCAAACTCATATTATTGAAGACGTTTACTAAAAGACATCTCCCCTTGTCTTTGCAAACCGGAAACCTCTTCTCCTGACCATTTTCTAATAAGCAGTCAGTGCTGATAATAGAAACAAGAATTCAGCCTTTCACTATTGTGAAAGAGAAACACACAAGTACTTAGCACCCTACTTGTAGTAGAGAGGGGTAAATCAGGGCTAAAAAATAAACAAAATTATGGGCAAAATTACCTTATATTATTAAGGTTGTCAACTAAAAGAAAATTGACCAGAGCATGAAGTGTTAAATTCAGTAGAAACCACCACTTGCCTGCATACACAATCACCAACAGACCATTAAAAGTTTCTTTTTTTTCAAAGCGTCAATATTTTTATTGTAAAAAGAGAACTTGAGACATTTTGAGTCCCCAGGGGCCATAGATGTCCTGTTCTAAAACGACTCATTCTTTGTAGGAGTTCCTCCTTGCATCATGAGATCTCCTCTGCTTGAACATCCTTTGTCATAAATGCTAACTATTTTGAGCAAAATAAGACTCTAAGACTTTCATAATTTTCCGTGTTGAATCAAAGTGCTATTGAGAAGTATTTTCTTTTAGACATTAATATTTTAGCTATCTCTGTATCATTGATTTATAATTGTATTGTTTTATAGATAAAGGCTGTACAATATTGATTATTAGGAATTTATTGAGACATTGTGGCCTTCTACAAGGTTAATTTCCTAATTTTGCTTGAAGCAAATTCAGAGTCTCTGTTGATATAAAGTTTATTACTTAGAGCTTTTTTGTAATCTATAAGAAATATATTTGCTTTTTTTTTGGTCTGTTTGATTTATTGGCAGTTTTTAGTTAATAATCTCCAATTACAATTGTTGATTTTTCCATGTTCCCTTATAGTTCTGTGAGAAGTTATTATGTAGTATTTTCAGCTGTACTGTTGTATGGAGATAGATTCATGATTATTATATATATCCAATATATATAGTATCTCTTTTTTCTCATGGTAATTTTTATTTTAAATTATTTTGTTTGATTCTGGCTTTCTCTTTGTCCCCATATGTGTGCAGTTACTTTTTTCTGTCCCTCAGCTTTCAGACTTCATGTGTTTTCCTGTTTAATATTTCTGACTCTTAAAAAAACTAATCCATCAGAGAGTCTTTTGATTAGTGGTAACAGACATTTACATTTCTTTTAATTATTATTATACTGGATTTACTTCTGACAATGTATTCTGTTTTTTCAATTTATTCAAAGTTTTTTTTTCTATTTTCTTAATATCCACTGAGTATAATGAATTTTCTTCTACTGATTTGAAAAATGGTTATCCTTTACTAAAACTTATGCTCAAGTCTTCTTTTAATCAGTTTTTTAAACTTATAAATATTCATAAATTCGATTTCAGTAGGTTAAACACTAACAAGCCCTCCATATGTACATCACCTAGAATTTTAATTCTTGAGTGTTTGGAATATTTTCTTCCATTTTAGATTTTTTTCTTATGGTCATTGCTGTTTTAGATAATAAGATATTTCCCTAAGTTATTTACTCACCCTTAGTTCCCATGTATTTGCAGCATCCTCTTGAGGGTAGTTCTTTACTTGCTGGGGAACATGTCAAAGGGGTTTTTGTGTGATAAACTTTTTGAAGCCCTTTGTGCCAATAATATTTTTATTTCACACTCACATTTAGAGAAAATATTTAACTGGATGTACAATTTTGGTATAAGGTACTTCTCTTTCAACACTTTGAAGTTATAACTTCATTGTCTTCTTGACTATAATGTTGTCATTGAGATTTTCAATGTCATTCTGATTCTAACTCATTTATGAGTGATTAGATTTTCCTCTCCAGAACCTAAAGAACCTTTTATTTTTACCTGATGTTCTTAATTTTCACTATAACATGTCTCAGTGTGGATTTGTTCTAATTTATCCAGTGTGCCATATATGTTCTTTCGATCAGAGGTCTTACATTTTTCTTAATTCATTATTTAAGTCATTATTTTCTTCTCAAATACCTTGTACTGTCTTTATTTTTCCTTGTAAATTCATATATTAACTTATGTTGACATTTCTATCTCTTTCTCAATATTTTTTATAACTTATCTTTCATTCTTCCCATTTCTGTCTCTTCTGGATATTTTGGGGGACCTTTTTACAACCAGATTATGATAGATACTGTTGGTGGCCTACACAATAGCCATTTCCATTTCTTTCTTGTTCACTTTATTTGTATGACAGTGTACTCAGACCCAGGGAATGCATAATTATTGCTTTAAGGCAATCAAGAAAGTCCAGTTGACAGTGAGCATACAGGAGGGATCTGATGACTCTAGGAATGAGCACCATGCTTAAGGCTTAGGGTGCTCTGCCATTTTCCTGGGACCAAAGAAAGCAAGGGAGAAGGAACCAACCTGACTGATAGTGACTTTTTGCCAACACTGGCAAATGGAGTCTTGGCGTTTAGATTAGATATTTTTAGGAAAATTAAGAAATATAGTATTTTAGTATTGTGTTTGTCATTGAGCACTTCATTCTCACTCTTAGCATATTTGAGTGCATTATTTTCTTTACCTAATTCTGGCTAATGAGCTATGAGGAAATATATGTTGGGTACATTGGGAAATTTTTTCTTTACTACTACTGCTGATGATAATACTAATAATTGCTACTATTCACTGTTACTATTATTACTGATGATTAGTATTGATATTTTAAAGGAATGCAAAGGAAAAACTCTTGGCCCTAGGGCTCAGCTCTTTCATTGTCTCTTCTCCTATTCTGGTCTCTCATTTACGTTGCTGGAACACTTCATGATTCATCAGCCCCGGCACTAGATGTCACTAGCTGATCCAGGAGAACCCCTTAGATATAAATACTGTCATTAGCCTGATGCCAAGTTTCACCACTGCCCACTGATTACTATTGAGATAACCCACCCTACTGAACTGGATTACTTGATTAGTCAATATTTTGGGGTATTAGCCCAGCCACTCTCTTGATATTGGCTATTTTTTGTCTTAACATCCCTTCTTTGTCATCCTGTTATTGTCATCCTAGGTGTTCCAAAGTTGAGACTGCATGAACTAGAAATTCGTGAACTAGAATATGTGCATGTATGAACTAGAAATAGTGCATGTCCTCCAGAATATAATAATCTGGGGTAGAGACAGACAACTAAACAGATAATTACAATATAATCTCAAATATACTATAGTAATGACATTAAAATACTATAGAAGTGAGGAGAGTAAGAGATTTCTTTACTTAGAGAAGTTGGGAATTAATTAATAAAAATGTTGACATATGAACTGAGCCTTGAAAATTCAGCATTTTCATTCCAGAAGAAAAAATGTTATTTACAGATATGGAAATGGGATCATGAAAGAGCATGGTGTAATTGAAGGACTTAGATAGCACTTCATCTGCATGCTTTTTGAAAACTTGTGTTACGGGTATAACAAGGTGAGATATTGAGAATTCAAAAGTGTGGATGTACCAAACAACCCTGTTATTTATTTTCTGCTCCCTATTAAAAAATGGGCTTCATCCTTGTGGGGAGAGGGGACTGGTAGGTTGAGGGTCTGGAGTCTGACTTCAGGTATCATTCAGTGCTGCTATATACCATTACACTCAATTGTTAAAGGAAGCAACCAAGAGAGAAATATTGGTTCTTTTATCCAGTAGAAAGAGAGAACAGCTTGGGGCAATAACAAAATAATTCTCAATACAGAAGAAAGGAGGGGAACAATCAAATAATGTTGCAGGTTTTTTGGTGAGGTAGGGAATGAAAACTCACTTGGATGTAACACCTTAAAGTAAGACATTTTTGAGTGGTAGAAACTGGCCACTAAGTTCGTTGTTCCCTGGGTCTCAACAAAGATCAGAGGAAGGGTAATAAAGAGTGGGGACCCAGCTCTGAGAGGAAGGGCTTCATTGGCATAGTGCCACACAATGAACTATGACATCAAGAATGACCACCATGCTCTAGGGCTCAAGGTAAACTGCTGTTTTCCTGGGACCAAATAAAGAGAGGGAGAGAGGAGACAATATGGCTGCTAATGTCCTTCTTGCCAAGAGTAGCAAATAAAGTTTTGGAGTCCAGTTAGATTTGATTTCAGAAAATGAAAAAATATAATTTTTTTGCATCTTGTGTTTCACTGAGCACTTTGTCCCCATTATCAACATATACGAGTGCATTATTTAATTTCACTTTATTTTTCTTTACAAAGTTTTGCCACCTTGAGAATCATCATTGAATCTTAACTGCCTTTATAACTTCAGCAGCTCACATTATGCTGCATATAGAGCATGTTACCAGCAAATAAGTGCTGACTGAACATATGAAATAAGTATTAGGAATTCAGAGAGGTTGATATCACTGTCTACTGTAGATCTTACCAGAGTAATTAGGTAACTGTAACTTTCAGACCCACTTTTCACAGGACTGAAGATCTTTGTGCCTCAGATTCATTATGATTTAGACCATCCTAAGTGATGAAATAATGCACACTTAATTGTAATAACAATTTTCTTTAGTTTCTCTGATGCCAGGGTTACTGTCAACATAGAGAAAATAGCATGGCCTTATTAAGAACATTAACATCATATACAATACACAGGGGAGGACTGTATTCCTTTATTGAAGCACCATCATCATAAGTATAAGGAATACTTGTTACTAGACATCTGTCGCTGTGTAAGTTTAAAGACTATGATCCCTGACCCTTGAAAAAGTTATTTTCCCCCCTTTAACATTTCATCTCCTAATATTACTTCTAGATATGGCAGGGTTTTTTAGTTCACATTTTTCATATGTGTAGGTCATCAACATTTTATTATTGAATGTCACATGAAAGGTGCACATCATCCATTAATCATGTAACCTCAAACTATCATCCCTGGGGAGCAATTACATGTTAGTATTCTAAATGCTTTTTAAGAATTGAAGCAATGTCTTTGGCAAGGTGAAATTGTAAGTAGAAAACAAAACAAAACAACAGCAACTGTGCTGCTTTTAGAGGTGTGGAAATCAAAATCAGTTGAGCAGGATTTAAGAACTGGTTGTACTTCTCACTAACTGGTTGACTCTGGACAAATTATCTGTTTCCTCATTTTTGACATGGACATGATAACTGTGCTTATTTTACTGGGTTATTATTGGGTTAAAATGAAATAATATATGTGAAAGCACTTATTATTATTATTATAAAAATCTATCTGCCCCTCTTTCATCTATTACTGGAAATATGTTGATTTAAGTAATTCAATTTGTATGTGTGTGAGGGGGTCAATAAAGGTATGGTCCATTCTAAAATACAACTTTCTTATGGTTTTCAGAGATTGGTTAGGTATAATAGCAATTTTTTTACAGTTTCTAAGGTATATAGCAACTGTATTGCATTTACGTTCACATGTTGCCTAAAGGACCTCATACCATGGCCAAACAAGCAAGTTGCTTTCAATTAAGTATATCAGCTCAGCGCTTGTTGTTTACACATGACTATTCATGTATGGGTTGGGGGTTCATACTTTCAAAATGGGTATTAGACATAAGCAGCTTGATATTACATCAGATTTAGCCCTCTAAACTAATAAAAATACTGTGACTATATGACAGTATTGTAGATTTCTTTTAGTTAATTTTCTATTACTCATAATGTATGGATATTCCTAATGATTCCATTAGAGTTTAAATAACAGAATTCAGCACAAATGTATTTTTACTGAGTGGAAGAAACATAATTTCTCTGGAACTGCAGCTGCTGTAGTTGAAGATGGGGCTCTTCCTCTCCCTTAGGGAGATTACTGTCTCTGCCAGCTGACTTAGTTTTTATACAGCCAGCGATTTATTAGATTGCTTTGCTCTTAAGTGTGATAATAGGCCTTATGCTTAGCAAGGTTTAGAGACTTCCAGTGCATTAATATTTTATGGCAATGACAGGCAAGACACATTTTGTTTACCTAACAAGACAAGCCAAGCCAGAGCTGCTGTGTATTGGAGATTAGCACTTTCAACTCAGAGGAACCCTGCCAGTTATATATTTAGGGCTTTGCAATGGCTCTTATAATTGTAATCTAATCAGTAGCTTATTTGGTACATTGCTATTATGTGCAAAGAAATCATCATAGCTTTACAGTCTGGTCTTAATAGGAAGTAACCTCACTATTAAGTGACTAATGTTAACCGTGTAACGACAGTGAATTTTCTAGTGACTTCTAGTAACAGATTTTATTTCATTTGGAAATCACTCAGCCATGAGCCAAAGCTTAGGTAAATAAACATATAACCAATTTTATTTAGAAGGGCCACTCAATTGATTTGATTCACCTACTAAGGAAAGGTATGTTGTGTAACCCTTGATTTCTGAAATTTTGTTGTCATTGTTGCCTTCTTATTTTACAAGCTATGTAAGATAATGTAATTCTTGGGCCTCCTGCAGAATAGAAGTACAAATAACAATCACAAGATGAAATAGACCAAGCAAGTTACTACAGTACCATTTAAATTTTGTTACTTTTCTTTATAAAGGAAAGTTAAGAGTTGCATCAGTTTCCTTACTGGACAAACATCATTAGCCTCAATGAGTAGTAAATGTTGGAATATTGATTCTCTCTAGTTTCAAATCCTCTTAGTATACCTAGCTCATATGTATATTTTAAACATAAAATTATATGTGCAACTTTTCTTCAGTGTTCTTAAAGACTGTGACTATTCCAACCAAATTATTAGGTACTTGTTACTTGTATCACTAAGCTGCATTTTATAGGTTAATTAATATACCTTTAGTTTAGATCCAAGATATTATAACTATAATTTAAATATACAGTGGAATTTGAAATTTCTCAGTTTGTTGACATCACCTCAATGTAACCCTAACCCTAGGCGTCATCTGCCCTGAGAAGACAGGGACGTTTAGACAGGGACTGGAAATCTTCTATGAAATTGGCTAGAGTATACTTTGTGGGAGAGAGAAGAGGGGAAGAACAGACACAGGGTAGGAGTATGGGGATTGGACAATTGAAAGGGAAAGAAGCCTGAACATGTTGAAAAGTGAGTCAATGTGTGTTCAAAGCCAAAAAATGTCAAATACATGTAGATTTAGAAGACTCACTCATACCCACAGTGTTCCAATGAGTCATAAACACAAACCACGTCGTGCCCTGCAGGGTCCCTCTGTGTGTTCATTACTCTTAATGCCATTCTGTGTAAGCCTCAGAGGAACACAGCCAACTCCCACATCTTGGAGTTAGTGTATTCTTGCTGCGGCTGGCACTTTGCCTGTGCTTGACTAAGTCTGCTGATGTTTATGAGAGAGTGCAAAAAATGGAAAACATTTGGTTTGAGTTGACAGATTGCTTTCTTGTTTAAAGTGGGGGGTGGGTGGTTGAGGGGGGTGGGAATGAGTGTTATCACCTGGGCTAAATTCTTGATAATTACAAATAAGCGATAAGATGAAATTGATCCTTTGTGCAAATCATCAGGGTTTTTGTTGTTTTTTGGATGTGGGGACTTCATGTGAAACCAGTGACAATTCTGAAGAATGCTCGACCACTAGGGTGCTGAAGTTGTGATTCCTTGTTCAGGGCCTTTCTTCTTTCCCTGCAATTGCCTAAAGAGTGTTTATTGAAATGCTAGTTAATCAAATTTCAGTAAGGACCAATGCAGTCAGATTTATCTCGGTCTCTTCATCTTCTGTTTCTAATTTAGCTTTTAAGGAGTACTTTTTGATTGCAGACCCCACAGAAGAAAAATCAGAGAGCTATGAGAGGAAGGCATAGAGATTATGTTAAGCTTCATCAACTGGGAAATAAAGTGAAAGTAAATTTTTCAAGTACTGGAAAGGAGTAGAGACACATAGGCGTGCACTCTGTATCAAGCATGATAGTTTAACTCTGTTCCCCACTTTATCATGGGTTCAAGTCACATTTTTTTCTCTGCCTCCCTCCCCTTCTAAGGGCAACATGGTTATCAAACTGGAGAGAAGCTCAAAATGCAACACTGTTGGGAAAGCACTGATTCTGGCTTTCTTCAGGGAATTTAGAGGTCCCATGACTTGGAGCAAATCACATGGCTGGTGATTAGCTTTGTCTCTGTTTTTACAAGTGATTAAAAAGAAAACCACTTCAATAATCCTCAGACCTCTGCTCTCTGCTGGGATCTCTTCCAACCAGCCCTGCTCAGCGGAACCCCTGGGAGGTGGAAAGCACACAAGCTCCAGGCCAAAAAATTAGGAAAAGCAACAAAGACACTGGAACAAAAAGTTCAGTGTGAGCCAGAATTCAAGGGCATATTAACCTTTTTTTTCCTGGTTTGAGTCTCACTCCCATTTGTTTTTCAGATCACCTTCTCTCAGCTTTCAGGGGCTTCGCAAAACTTTACATGATTATTTTATATGTGTTTGCTTTGAACACGTAGACAGTTTGGCTCTGAGTTGCCACAGGATGACAACGAGATAATTTAAGTAGTCTACGATTTTCAAGAGCCATAATCTTGAGTTCTTGGGGAAGTGGACGTGCCTCTTTCCTGGGTGAGCACTCTGAGATGAAGGAATTTCAAAACAGATTTCCCAAGTGGATGAGTTTCTTAGTCCTCAAACAAATAATAAATAAAACCTACATTCATTTAGTATTCTCTATGTTGACTTTATATTATTTTTTAATTAAAATACCCACATAAGCTTAAAAAAAAAAATCTAAATCAATTGCCTGACCAGTGGGGAAGGCAGTGTGTTCCAGGTTCTGAAGTCTGAATGTCGAGGTTGGAATCCTAGCTCCACCACCTATTTTTTCTAAGATCTTAGGTGAACCACTGGCCTTTCTGGCCCCTCTTTCCTCATTTGTAAAATAGACATAATAATAAGGAAGGTGTCCTCCGGGGTTGCTTGGAGCCATAAGGAAATAATATATATCACATATTTTACACAGTACTTAATAAAAATGACTATATTATCTTTGGGACAGGAAGCTTGCCTTATGCTTTTCTGTCTTCCCATATTATTGAGCTTTTTAGAGAAGACTGAATAAAGGATGATAGCTGTGGAATATATTGATTTATAGTCACTATAGATTTTCTTGAACTCCTTTTTCACTTACAGGTAGATGATAAAATTACTGAGTCTCTTTTTTTATAAGGTGGTATTGGGAGAATATTTCTTTTAGACAATTATAGTGTGTCTTCCCTTCTGTAAATCCCTAAAGTACCACACAATTGTCCATCCTGGAATCACAGTGGGTTTAATGTGCTTGAGAAGTTGAATATTTTCTTGTACTTATGGTCATATAAATGCAAACAAAGATGGACTAAGGCTATATAAAGTAACATCTGTACTTAGAATTACATTCATTTAATAACAATGTGTTATATCACTTTAAAAATACATTGAATTGCCATTTTTGTTTCACCCAGAAATATCCTGATGAAAAGAAAATCCAGGAATAATTATATGAATTCTGCACATAAGACTTTCTATTTTGTTTTATGCTGTTAGCTATTTAATACTACAAGTATTTGTACAATGGTCAAAACATTAGAAATAATTAGCCTAAATGTGTTTAAACCTCAACAGAAAACACTTGTGCTCTAAAAGATCTAAATATTTAATGAGATTTCTAAAAACCACAATTACAGCTTTTTATAGAAAAAGAACTTTACCTCTGAGACCTGAAAAGGATTGTTTATTATATATAGAAAGAGACTTTTATATTTTTAACATATACTTAATAAGAATTGTACCATTCCAATCTTAAAATCTACAGCTTGAGAAGAAAAACAGAAAAGTCATGTCAGAAAAATATTTTAGAAGGGTAGCACCTATGTATTTTTTAGGAAAATGTCCGAAGTATACAGAAGGCAGAAATCTTACTCAGACTGTTTTAGCTTATTGAATTTTCTGTGCCTCGAAAATCATAGCACAATTCTCTGGAGACACTTCTAAGGATGTATTACATCATAAAGTACACCAAGGATAGTAACCCATGTTATTAAACTGTCAACATATATTATACTACAATTTGTCCTCAATCCAATTCAACTAAAAAGCCACATTGTTGGCAGGAAGTTTAAAACATAAGACTGTTCTCTAATCATCTAAAGCCTAAGGTACTTTGGGGGGAAAATGCCATAATAATCACTCTACTACTCTATAGCAGCATGTGTGAATTTCATTGGTTTTGTACAGCAAATGTTCAGCTATTACAAGAAAGGATTCACAAGCATTACCACTTAAAGGCTTTGACTAGTGATGCTGTAGATGTCTCATTTCACAGCATATTAATAGTGGTTTTTTATAATAGTAGTAGGGAGACATAAATCTTAGAAACTAGAATTTAAATCATGTTTAATTTTCACACAAATGTTTAACATAAGATCTGACAATGTAAGACTGCTGATACCATCTAACCTCACAATTATAGAAAGTCAGAGTATCCTTTTAGACTCTGAAATTTAGTAATCCACAAAAATGGGGACAAACTAGGTGCTGGTCAATATTTTTCACAAAACTTTATTTGTGAAATAGACAAGGTATTCACAAAAAGGGGAATTTGCCAATGGAGATGAAATTTCCTGTTCACAGATGGTTGGTGGTTCACTTTCAGGTGACATCCTGTGTTATGTCATGACCTTTTTCAGATGCTTACTTGCTAGGAGGATTTCAAAGTTAAGGGGAAAAAAGACATAAACCAAGTGGCACAAAATAATTTTTATTAAGATTTCATCTTGGGAATAAGCAGAAAGGATGGGAAAGCAGTGGAATGGGGGACTTATTTTCTTTAACCTAAAGCATACCCACCAAAGAGATTGTAGGCATATCCCTGTGTACATGTAGTGTTCAATATATATGGAAATATCAACATCATTTATTTTACTAGAAGCTATGTGTATAGTGTTGTGCTGTCTAATAGCATCAGGAAAATTTATGGCATGTGAAATTCAGTTCTGTTTTGTTTCTGTTAATAAGTTCTTTGTTTTCCCTTGCATAATTCAGTTGAGTTGGCTTGAAAACTGGGAAAACCTGTTAGGGTGAAGGCAATAGCTTCCCATGTGTCTTCCCTACATCCATTCCAGTCTTTGCCTCCTCCACCTGGGTGATTTTGGTAAAAAACAAATCCAGTGAAGTAAGTCTCTGCCCATTGCTTTCAATGTAAAAATGGAAATACCTAAGTGGCTTATAAGGCTTTGCGTGATCAGCCTTCTGTCAGATAATATAATTTCATTCGATTTAACATCACTGTATGTCTTATTTGCTATGTTCCAGTCATAGTCCAGAATTTGTCACTCACTCTGACAAATTCTTGCATTTTCATGTTGAAACCAACCACCTCAAGAAGTTCTTCCCTGACTTCCAGAGTACTGTGTTCTCATAGTTCTGTGTATTTTCTTTTCTATGACTTCTGTTGGTTTGCTTTCTATATTTATGGGAATATTTGTTCAACTGTCTCCTCATTTAGGATATCAGTTCCATGAAGGGAAAGGTATTATTTTGGAGCTTTTGTTTGTTTTTAAATGTTATCTCTCTAGGACCAAGCACTGTCTGGCTCATAGTTGACACTGGATAAACAGTTTTTAAATAAATGAAATGGTGAATAATTGCAGTGAGTTTAACTAAACATATGAATCAATTTTTCTAGCAGTAACTGGAAAGCAATTGTCAACTCTAACATATGCTAGCATTTCTTCTGTAAAATTTGTGATAACTTGGTGTCCTGGAAACGTATAATGAAGACAGATTGATATTATGGTGGAATCTGAAGATTTTTTATATTTGCAGCATCATGGGAGTTCTGTTATGGATGAATGCTTCCTTCCTCAGAGGAATACATTTTGATTGCTATTTCACTGTTACAGTAAGTCCCCTACATACAAACCTTCAAGGTGCGAACTTTCAAAGATGGGAATGTGCGTTTGTATGTCCAATCACATAAATTAGTTCATGTGCCTGGTGTACATTGCCACATGCATACATCCTCTACAAGTGGTTGTGCTTTTGTGTACTTTACTGTACAGTACTGTATATTGTACAGTAGTACAGTATCTTTGTTTCAAGCCTAGGTTATCTGGAAGCAAGCACAGAAAGCAGTGGTGATGTAGCTGGTACTACTAAGAAGCACCAAGCGATAACGATGGAAACAAAAGCGAAAATAATTGACAGAGTGGAGTGAAGCGAAAAGATAGTAGATTTCACTTGTTCTTAAAACATGAATCGTTTAACCATTGGCACGATTCTAAAGAACAAGGACAAGATCATGGAATATGTGAATTCTGCTGTGCCAATCATATCGACAATAATATCGAAGAAATGTGGGAAAGTGATGGAGGAGATGGAGAAACTTCTCAGTGTGTGGATGCAGGATCAGCATCAGCATCGAGTTCCACTCAGCTTAATGCTGATTCGAGAGAAAGCTAAAAGCCTTTGTGAAGACTTGAAGAAGAAACACAGTGAAGAATCAGAGGGCGCATCTTTTAATGCTAGCCATGGCTGGTTTCATTGGTTCAAGGCTAGAGCCAACCTTCACAATGTAAAAGTAAGTGGCGAGGCAGCAAGTGAAGATATGTAGCTGCCCAGGAATTTCCTGAAACACTTCAAGAAATTATTGATGAAGGTGCGTATTTACCCGAGCAGACTTTTAATGTGGATTAGACAGGACTGAACTAGAAGAGGGTGCCAGGAAAAGTTGATGCCAGGCTATAAAACAGCAAAGGATAGGCTAAATGTTGTTTGGTGGCAATGCTTCTGGTGATATGAAGCTGAAGCCTCTCTTAGTTTATCATTCAGAGAACCCAAGAGCCCTTAAAAACATAGCCAAGTGCTCTCTTCCTGTTGTGTGGAAGAGTAACCCCAAAGCTTGTGTTACACAGGCCATTTTCAAGAACTGATTTTTCCACCACTTTATCTTGGAGGTAGAGAAATATTGCTTGGAGAAGGACTTCCCATTCAACATTCTTTTGCTGCTCTACAATGCTCCCGGCCACCCCCCATTTGTGGACAACTTTCATCCTAATGTCAAAGTAGTACATCTGCCACCGAATACTAAGTCACTCATCCAACCTATGGACCAGGGAGTAACAGCGACTTTTAAGAAATATTATTTACGTCACACTTTTTGTCAGGCAGTAAAGGCAAGTGACGAATCAGGAACAACCTTGCGACAACTTTGGAAAGACTGTAACATTTACAAGGCTATAAAAAACATTAACTTTGCTTGGCGTGAGGTTATGGCCGTCCCTATGAATGGGGTTTGGAAGAACCTTTGCCGGAGTTTGTTCACGATTTTCATGGATTTGAGAAGGTGGATTTGAGAAGGTGGATGAGGAGTCCAAAGAGGTTTTCAGCAACTTAGTGTCCCTCAGGGAGAAGATGGAGCTAGATCTGCAAGAGGATGACTTCATTGAACTCCTTGCTATGCAACATGAGGAGCTTACTAATGAAGACCTGATGGAATTGGAGGCCCACAGAAAGGACAAAGAGACAAGAGGAAGAAGTATCTAAAGAACTGAAGAGATTCGCAATGCAGGAAATGGCAAGGGGATTTTCTTTGTTTGAGGAGGCACTGTTAGTTTTTGAGACACAGGACTGGAACGTAGAACGGTGCACGAAGATTGCAGCAGCCGTTCAGAATGCAATCCAGTGCTAGCATGTCATCTATGATGAGAAGAAAAGAGCTACTACCCAGACATCACTGGATTGTTTTTTCAAGAATGTAGATAGAATTGAATCCAGCAAGGAACAAGAACCTGTGCCATCAATGTCAGGCATGAGTGAAATTGCTGCTTGCCTTCCATCTCCTATTACTGACGATCCTTCAGCTCTACCACCTCCCACCTCCTCTCCCTCCTCCAGTCAGTAACTCTTCTTGCCTGTTCACTTGATGCCAGTCCCTGTATGCCAGCTGTTGTACTGTACCACTGTACTTTTCAAGGTACTGTAGGATTAAAAATGTTTTATTTTTTATGTTTTTTTATGTATTATTTGTATGAAAATTATCATAAACCTATTACAGTACAGTACTATATAGCCAATTGTGTTATCTGGGTACCCAGGCTAACTTTGTTGGACTTACGAACGAATTGGACTTATGAATGTGCTCTCGGAACAGAACTGGTTCGTATGTAGCGGACTTACTGTATTTCTCAACTTCAGGATCTATCTGTCACCATGACACCACTGGGGAAAGAGTCAGCCTACCACTGTGATCTTTGTTTCTAATTTAGAGATGTTCATCTTCAGAGATCTCTAGTCCCTTGTGGAAGAAATCTCCTGCCCCATCAGCATTAAAGTATCATGGCTTAACTCTACACCTTTGACAATGACAGTACCAATTGGGTCTCATAAATGTGCAGTCATATATCTGAATTACTCAGATTCTACAAAACAGTTAAGGTCATGGTGAAATGTTTTATGACAAAAGGATACATAATGACCAGTAACACAGTATATTTCTAAGGAATATAGGATGACAAATACAGACTAGACAGTACATTGCCTAATCCTTGAGAACAAGCAAGGAGAAATAGTGATGACAGCAGCTTCATCTTTAGACCTTTGCTGCCACGTTAGTAGAGAATCCAGAAAAATATCCCTCTTTCTGTTAAAGCCATCCTCCATTCGATTTAGTTGAGCTTTAAATTCTTATGGGTTAAAATGCAAACATCACCAGATAGAGTAGATGATTCCTTAAGGGTATTATAGAATATCTTTCAGGTATATTGACATATTTATAGCATAATTTATCTAACATTTAAAAATCTATCAGAATTCCTTTTGATCTATAAGAATGGTGTTTAACATTTGTCCTTTTGTGTGTGCTATATGTAATTTTACCATTTTTTTTTCCTGGAATGTTCCATTGACTACAGAACTGTGATCTTCCCAAACTCTTCTTTAAGTTATTGTGTATGGAGGTTCCCACACTAGAATTTTCTAGTGATTCCACTTTTAGACTATCTCAGAACCTAGATGAAGGAGTTTCCTGAAGTTAGGTGTTTAAGTACTCATGATTTGAATTTTCCTGATAAGTTGAAAGTTTCTGTGGAAGAGACAGCTAGCTGTCTGCCAGAGATTCATGTGCTTCTTCCATGGTGTAGAATTGTTGAGTCCCTGAATTACCTCTGGCAGAGAGACACCCTTGAACAAGAAAAGTGTTTGTAATTTACAGGAGCAAAAAATAAACTTGTGTTCAGCCACTTAACACTTTGTGTTAAGCTACTGAGATTTTAGGGTTTATCTGTTGTAGTAGCTATTGTAACTTCACTAATATAATTCTTAACAATAAAAGTAATTGAGCTCAGCTGTAATACACAAATTTTTAAAATCAGAATGACTTCCTTAGCTGAAAAGTCGTAACTAGACTGTTTCTGACCACCCCTGGCTAATAATCCACTTCACACAGAAAAACACTGACCTACACTTATTTTCCTCTTAAATCTATCTCCAACTTCATAAAATATGTTTTCAGGGTCAAAATTTTTTAGCTGAATGTACAGTTTTCATATGTTTTTCCTATGAGTAATTTTTACTGAAAATAGGGGAAATTCATAATAAGCAAATGTGTATTTTTCTGATTCAGCCAGTGTCTTGCAGCATCCCATAATCTCTCTGTGATTCTGTAATTAAAGATATAAGACAGAGGAGTAAAAAAGATGAAAAGAATTCATGAGACAATTACATCTTAAAATATTCAAAGTGAGTAACTGCATGATCCACAAACAGCCTAAGTCTGTAACTCTTGCACAATGTTTTTTTTTTTGTATGTTTGTTTTCCATCTGGTAGCTATGAATGTCAGACAATCAAATTAACATAGGATTGTGGACTCATGGTCTAAAAGAAATTAGGTTACTTCCTAAATTTTAGCTGCTGCCACAGTTTGTCAATTCAAATGAATGTGTGTGTGTGTATGTGTATTAACACTCTTGTTTCCTTGACTTTTTTTTCAGTGTAGGGTTAGAGAAGATTATTTATAGACTAAGGTTTTAAAACCTGTATTACCAACTCTTATATGTAACCCACTGTGTTTCATTGTTAGACTCAATATTAGATGCTATATCTTCATTCCTATATTTACAACCATTCAACATATTAATAAATTTTGTACATTACTTGATTTCACAGAACTTTTTAATATGTTTGCCCTTTTTTTGCAGTAAGCATCCTCTCTTTTCCCTATACAGACACATGAATGTGTTTACAGTGTCATATTTATACACAGATTGGAGGATACTCAACTTTCATGCTCTGTGACCTGGGAATAAGAACCAGGACAAAATTTACAAATTTGTTTACCCAGATCATGTGTGAAGTAACATTTCCAGATGTGAATTTGAAAAGCAAAGAAGTAAGATGCTATGTAGGTGGAGCGACCAATAACAGCTGGCTTCCCTTTAGTGTAGGGTGAGGCTGCTTTGATTGAGTTAAGCAAGTCATAGTAGTCACTAGTAAGTTAGATTTCATTTTAATTTTCTCTCTTTCAAATAAGAGGGTTATACTGGGTATACATCTTTGTGTTTGTGATAACTGGTATTAATAATTACTTTTTTAAAATTTATTTTATTCAAGTATAGTTGATTTACAATGTTGTGTTAATTTCTGCTATACAGCAAATTGATTCAGTTATACATACATATATAAACTCTTTTTCATTTTCTTTTCCATTATGATTTATCATGGAATATTGAATATAGTTCCCTGTGCTATACAGTAGGACCTTGTTGTCTATCTATTCTATGTATACTAGTTTGCATCTGCGAAGCCCAAACTCCCAATCCATTCCTCCCCCCATACCCCACCCCCTTGATGACCATAAGTCTGTTCTCTATGTCTGTGAGACTCTGTTTCTGTTTTGTAGATAAGTTCATTTGTGTCATACTTTAGATTCCTTATGTAAGTGATATCGTATGGTATTTGTCTTTCTCTTATGGACTTACTTCACTTAGTATGATAATCTCTAGGTCCATCTATGTTGCTGCCAATGGCATTATTTCATTCTCCTTTATGGCTGAGTAGTATTCCATTGTATATATGTACCACATCTTCTTTATCCATTCATCTGTCGATGGATATTTAGGTTGCTTCCATGTCTTGATTATTGTGAATACACAATAATTCATTTTAAATTATATTATCTTTGTTAAGGCTTGATTTTTTTTGGGGGGGGAAATAGATACACTTTAGCATGAGTTCATTTTCATACCTGCCTGCAGGCCATTTACTAAGAATTAGTGAAACATATCAATTCATTATTTTGTCTACATGATTATCTTATCATGATGCCAAGAGGCTTTCTTAACAAATGCTTCTGGCAGCTTGATTGACTGGCTGAAGTATATTTTGGGAGAGGGCAGAAATAGCCACAGAGTAGCTACAACTGAGGTTTTGTTGTTTCTTAGTTTGTAACATTTGAAAAATCTTTTAAAAGTTGTAAAATACAACCCACTTATATAAAAGTTTATAAAATGTAAACACATAGCAAGGTGAGTAATTATAAAATGCAAACCCTTGTAAGCACTACTGAATCCAAGAAACAGAATATTGCTTATGGTCTTTATATGGCAATACATTTATGTATTTTTTCATAGATTCATATTAGGTTTTAGCTATCCTGTATTATGATCATTCACAGTTATGTGCACTTTTGAAAATAAATTATGAACGTTTTACCAGTTATAGAGCAGAATTGTCTCTCTTTCTCAGATAAAACAGACGAGTTTTCAGTTCACTTTTGGCATCAAAGATATGTCAGTGATAAGTTTGTTGATTTTCTTATCCTTTTTCATTTCTAAGTATCTCATCTAAGTATTTCTAAAGTTAGGTAATATACAAATCAAAAAAATAACAAGACATTCTACTCTACTCTAATTCAGGATTTAGATCACTATAGGAGATTGATGCTGTCTGTTCTCCTCTTTCATTTTTTTTAACATCTTTATTGGAGTATAATTGCTTTACAATGGTGTGTTAATTTCTGCTTTATAAAAAACTGAATCAGCTATACATACACATATATCCCCGTATCTCCTCCCTTTTGTGTCTCCCTCCCACCCTCCCTGTCCCACGCCTCTAGATGGTTACAAAGCACCGAGCTGATCTCCCTGTGCTATGTGGCTGCTTCCCCCTAGCTATCTATTTTACACTTGATAGTGTATATATGTCCATGCCACTCTCTCACTTCATTCCAGCTTACCCTTCCCCCTCCCCATGTCCTCAAGTCCATTCTCTACATCTATGTCTTTATTCCTGTCCTGTTCTTAGGTTCTTCAGAACGTTTTTGTTTTTTTTTCTTAGATTCCATATACATGTGTTAGCATACAGCGTTTTTCTCTTTCTGACAAACTTCACTTTGTGTGACAGTCTCTAGGTCCATACACCTCACTACAAATAACTCAATTTCGTTTTTTTATGGCTGAGTAATATTCCATTGTATATATGTGCCACATCTTCTTTATCTGTTGATGGATACTTAGGTTACTTCCGTGTCCTGGCTATTGTAAATAGAGCTGCAATGAACATTGTGGTACATGACTCTTTTTGAATTATGGTTTTCTTAGGGTATATGCCCAGTAGTGGGATTGATGGGTCATATGGTAGTTCTATTTTTAGTTTTTTAAGGAACCTCCATACTGTTTTCCATAGTGGCTGTATCAATTTACATTCCCACCAACAGTGCAAGAGGATTCCCTTTTCTCCACATCCTGTCCAGCATTTATTGTTTGTAGAGTTTTTGATGATGGCCATTCTTACTGGAGTGAGGTGGTACTTCATTGCAGTTTTGATTTGCATTTCTCTAATGATTAGTGATGTTGAGCATCCTTTCATGTGTTTGTTGGCAATCTGTATATCTTCTTTGGAGAAATGTGTATTTAGGTCTTCAGCCCATTTTTGGATTGGGTTGTTTGTTTTTTTGATATTGAGCTGCATGAGCTGCTTGTATATTTTGGAAATTAATCCTTTGTCAGTTGTCTCATTTGCAAATATTTTCTCCCATTCTGAGGCTTGTCTTTTTGTCTTATTTACGGTTTCCTTTGCTGTGCAAAAGCTTTTAAGTTTCATTAGGTCCCATTTGTTCATTTTTGTTTTTATTTCCATTTCTCTAGGAAGTGGGTCAAAAAGGATCTTGCTGTGATTTATGTCATAGAGTGTTCTGCCTGTGTTTCCCTCTAAGAGTTTGATAGTTTCTGGCCTTACATTTAGGTCTTTAATCCATTTTGAGTATATTTTTGTGTATGGTGTTAGGGAGTGTTCTAATTTCATTCTTTTACATGTAGCTGTCCAGTTTTCCCAGCACCACTTATTGAAGAGGCTGTCTTTTCTCCATTGTATATTTTTGCCTCCTTTATCAAAAATAAGGTGACCATATGTGTGTGGGTTTATCTCGGCTTTCTATCCTGTTCCATTGATTTATTTTTCTGTTTTTGTGCCAGTACCATACTGTCTTGATTACTGTAGCTTTGTAGTATAGTCTGAAGTCAGGGAGCCTGATTCCTCCAGCTCCATTTTTCTTTCCCAAGATAGGTTTGGCTATTCGGGGTCTTTTTTGTTTCCATACAGATTGTGAAATTTTTTGTTCTAGTTCTGTGAAAAATGCCATTGGTAGTTTGATAGGGATTGCATTGTATCTGTAGATTGCTTTGGGTAGTATAGTCATTTTTATAGTGCTGATTCTTCCAATCCAAGAACATGGTATATCACTCCATCTGTTTGTATCATCCTTAATTTCTTTCATCAGTGTCTTATTGTTTTCTGCATACAGGTCTTTTGTCTCCTTAGGTAGATTTATTCCTAGGTATTTTATTCTTCTTGTTGCAGTGGTAAATGAGAGTGTTTCCTTAATTTCTCTTTCAGAATTTCATCATTTTTTCATTAGGGTATAGGAATACAAGAGATTTCTGTGCATTAATTTTGTATCCTGCTACTTCACCAAATTCATTGGTTAACTTTAGCATTTTTCTGGTAACATCTTTAGGGTTCTCTATGTATAGTATCATGTCATCTGCAAACAGTGACAGTTTTACTTCTTCTTTTCCAATTTGGATTCCTTTTATTTCTTTTTCTTCTCTGACCGCTGTGGCTAAAACTTCCAAAACTATGTTGAAGAATAGTGGTGAGAGTGAGCAAACTTGTCTTGTTCCTGATCTTAGTGGAAATGGTTTCAGTTTATCACCATTGAGGATGATGTTGGCTGTGGGTTTGTCATATATGGCCTTTGTTATGTTGAGGTAAGTTCCCTCTATGCCCACTTTCTGGAGGGTTTTTCTCATAAATTGGTGTTGAATTTTGTTGAAAGCTTTCTCTGCATCTACTGAGATGATCATATGGTTTTTATCCTTCCATTTGTTTATATGGTTTATAACATTGATTGACTTGTGTATATTGAAGAATCCTTGCATTCTTGGGATAAACCCCACTTGGTTATGGTGTCTGATCCTTTTAATGTGCTGCTGGATTCAGTTTGCTAGTATTTTTTTGAGGAATTTTGAATCTATGCTCATCCGTGATATTGGCCTGTAGTTTTCTTTTTTGTGACATCTTTCTTTGGTTTCGGTATGAGGGTGATGTTGGCCTTGTAGAATGACTTTGCGATTGTTCCAACCTCTGCTATAGTTTGGAAGAATTTGAGAAGGATAGGTGTTACTTTGTCTCTAAATGTTTGATAGAACTCTCCCATGAAGCCATCTGGTCCTGGGCTTTGTTTGTTGGAAGATTTTTAATCACAGTTTCAATTTCAGTGCTTGGATTGGTCTGTTTATATTTTCTATTTCTTTCTGGTTCAGTCTCAGAAGGTTGTGCTTTGCTAAGAATGTGTCCATTTCTTCCAGGTTGTCCATTTTATTGGCATAGAGTTGCTTGTAGTAATCTCTCATGAACCTTTGTATTTCTGCTGTGTCCGTTGTTACTTCTCCTTTTTTATTTCTAATTCTGTTGCTTTGAGTCTTCTCCCTTTTTTACTTGAAGAGTCTGGCTAATGGTTTATCAATTTTGTTTATCTTCTCAAATAACCAGCTTTTAGTTTTATTGATCTTTGCTATGATTTCCTTTATTTCTTTTTCATTTATTTCTGATCTGATCTTTATGATTTCTTTCCTTCTGCTAACTTTGGGTTTTTTTGTCCTTCTTTCTCTAATTGCTTTAGGTGTAAGGTTAGGTTGTTTATTTGAATTGTTTCTTGTTTCTTGAAGTAGGATTGTATTGCTATAAACTTCTGTCTTAGAACTGCTTTTGCTGCATCCCATAGGTTTTGGGTCATCATGTTTTCATTGTCATTTGTTTCTAGGTATTTTTTGGTTTCCTCAGAGATCTCTTGGTTATTTAGTAGTGTACTGTTTAGCCTCCATGAGTTTGTAGTTTTTACAGATTTTTTTCCTGTAATTGATATCTAGTCTCATAGTGTTGTGGTCAGAAAAGATACTTGATATGATTTCAGTTTTCTTAAATTTACCAAGGCTTGATTTCTGGCCCAAGATATGATGTATCCTGAGAATGTTCCATGAACACTTGAGAAGAAAGTGTATTCTGTTGTTTTTGGATGGAATGTTCTGTAAATATCAGTTAAGTCCATCTTGTTTAGTGTATCATTTAAAGCTTGTGTTTCCTTATTTATTTTCATTTTGGATGATCTGTCCATTGGTGAAAGTGAGGTGTTAAAGTCCCCTACTATGATTGTGTTACTGTCAATTTTCCCTTTTATGGCTCCTAGCATTTGCCTCATGTATTGAGGTTCTCCATGTTGGGTGCATAAATATTTACAATTGTTATATCTTCTTGGATTGATCCCTTGATCACTATGTGGTGTCCTTCTTTGTCTCTTGTAATAGTCTTTATTTTAAAGTATATTTTTTCTGATATGAGAATTGTTACTCCAGCTTTCTTCTTTTTCTCTTTGTGGTATGCGGGCCTCTCACTGTTGTGGCCTCTCCCGTTGCGGAGCACAGGCTCCGGATGCGCGGGCTCAGCGGCCATGGCTCACAGGCCCAGCTGCTCCGTGGCATGTGGGATCTTCCCAGACCAGGGCACGAACCCGTGTCCCCTGCATCGGCAGGTGGACTCTCAACCTCTGCGCCACCAGGGAAGCCCTCCAGCTTTCTTTTGATTTCCATTTGCGTGGAATATCTTTTTCCATCCCCTCACTTTCAGTGTGTATGTGTCCCTAGGTCTGAAGTGGGTATCTTGTAGACAGCATATTTATGGGTCTTGTTTTATGTCCATTCAGCCAGTCTATGTCTTTTGGTTGGAGCATTTAATCCATTTACATTTAAGGTAATTATCGATATGTATGTTCCTATTACCATTTTCTTAATTGTTTTGGGTTTGTTATTGTCAGTCTTTTCCTTCTCTTGTGTTTCCTGCCTAGAGAAGTTCCTTTATCATTTGTTGTAAAGCTGGTTTGGTGGTGCTGAATTCTTTTAGCTTTGGCTTGTCTGTAAAGTTTTTAATTTCTCTGTCAAATCTGAATGAGATCATTGCTGGGTAGAGTAATCTTGGTTGTAGGTTTTTCCCTTTTATCACTTTAAATATGTCCTGCCACACCCTTCTGGCTTGGAGAGTTTCTGCTGAGAGATCAGCTGTTAACCTTATGGGGATTCCCTTGTATATTATTTGTTGCTTTTCCCTTGATGCTTTTACTGTTTTTTCTTTGTATTTAATATTTGATAGTTTAATTAATATCTTTCTTGGCATGTTTCTCCTTGGATTTATTCTCTATGGGACTCTCTGTGCTTCCTGGACATGATTGACTATTTCCTTTCCCATATTAAGGAAGTTGTCAACCATAATCTCTTCAAATATTTTCTCAGTCCCTTTCTTTTTCTCTTCTTCTTCTGGGACCCCTATAATTTGAATGTTGGTGCCTTTAATGTTGTCCAAGTGGTCTCTGAGACTGTCCTCAATTCTTTTCATTGTTTTTTCTTTATTCTGCTCTGTGGTAGTTATTTCCACTATTTTATTTTCCAGGTCACTTATCCATTCTTCTGCCTCAGTTATTCTGCTATTGATTGCTTCTGAAGAATTTTTAATTTCATTTATAGTGTTGTTCATCATTGTTTGTTTGCTCTTTAGTTCTTCCAGGTCCTTGTTAAACATTTCTTATATTTTCTCCATTCTATTTCCAAGATTTTGGATCATCTTTTCTATCATTACTCTGAATTCCTTTTCAGGTAGACTGCCTATTTCCTCTTCATTTGTTTGGTCTGGTGGGTTTTTAATTTGCTCCTTTCATCTGCTGTGTATTTCTCTGTCTTGTCATTTTGCTTAACTTACTGCATTTGAGGTCTCCTTTTCGCAGGCTTCAGGCTCGTAGTTCCCGTTGTTTTTGGTGTCAGTTCAGTGGGTTGTGTAGGCTTCCTGGTGGAGGGGTCAGGTGCCTGTGGGTGAGGTTGGTTCAGTGGGTTTTATAGGCTTCTGATGGAGAGGACTGGTGCCTGTGTTCTGGTGGATGAGGCTGGATCTTGTTTTTCTGGTGGGCAGGACCGTATCCGGTGGTGTGTTTTGGGGTGTCTGTGAGCTTATTATGATTTTAGGCAGCCTCTCTGCTAATTGGTGGGTTGTGTTCCTGTTTTGCTAGTTGTTTGGCATGGGGTGTCCAGCTCTGTAGCTTGCTCGTCATTGAGTGGAGCTGGGTCTTAGCGTTGAGATGGAGATCTCTGGGAGAGCTTTCGTCCTTTGATATTACATGGGGTCTGGAGGTCTCTGGTGGGCCAATATCCTGAACTCAGCTCTCCCAACTCAAAGGCTCAAGCCTGAGACCTGGCTGGAGGACCAAGACCCTGTCAGCCACACAATTCAGAAGAAAAGGGAGGAAAAAAAAGAACGAAAGAAAGAAAAAAAATAGAGTTATTAAAATAAACAATATTATTAAAAATATAAATAAGTAATAAAAGAAAAAGAAAGAAATACAAGAACAACCAAACTAATAAACAGATCCACCAGTGATAACAAGTGCTAAAAACTATACTAAAAATAAAAAAACCAAAAACAAACAAAATAACAGACAGAACCCTAGGACAAATGGTAAAGGCAAAGCTATACAGGCAAAATCACACAAAGAATCATACACATACACAGTGACAAAAAGGGAAAAATGAAAAAATATATATATATAAAAAACAAAAAGGAAGAGAGCAACCAAATCAATAGACAAATCTACCAATGATAATAAGCTCTAAGTACTAAACTAAGATAAACATAAAACCAGAAACAAATTACATGCAGAAAGCAAACCCCAAGTCAGTCTACAGTTGCTCCCCAAGCCCGCCTCCTCAATTTTGGGATGATTTGTTGTCTATTCAGTTATTCCACATTTGCGGGGTACATCACGTTGATTGTGGAGATTAATCCGCTGCTCCTGAGGCTGCTTGGAGAGAGTTCCCTTTCTCTTCTTTGTTCCCACAGCTCCTGGAGTTCAGCTTTGGACTTGGCCCCGCCTCTGCATGTAGGTCACCTGAGGGTGTCTGTTCCCGCCCAGACTGGACGGGGTTAAAGGAGCCGCTGATTAGGGGGCTCTGGCTCACTCAGGCCGGGAGGAGGGAGGGGTACAGAATGCGGGGCGAGCCTGCAGTGGCAGAGGCCGGCGTGACATTCCAACAGCCTGAGGTGCGCCGTGTGTTCTCCTCGGGAAGTTGTCCCTGGATCACGGGACCCTTGCAGTGGCGGACTGCACAGGCTCCGGGGAGGGGAGGTGTGGATAGTGACCTGTGCTTGCACACAGGCTTCTTGGTGGCTGCAGCAGCAGCCTTAGCGTTTCATGCCCGTCTCTGGTGTCCATGCTGATAGCCGTGGCTCATGCCCGTCTCTGTAATTCATTTAAGCCATGCTCTGAATCCCCTCTCCTCTCGTACCCTGAAACAATGGTCTCTTGCCACTTAGGCATCTCCAGACTTTTTCCTGGACTCCCTCCCAGCTAGCTGTGGTGCCCTAGCCCCCTTCAGGCTGTGTTCATGCAGCCAACACCAGTCCTCTCCCTGGGATCTGACCTCCAAAGCCTGAGCCTCAGCTCCCAGCCTCCACTCTCCCTGGTGGGTGAGCAGACAATCCTCTCAGGCTGGTGAGTGCTGGTCGGCGGTGATCCTCTGTGCGGGAATCTCTCTGCTTTGCCCTCTGCACCCCTCTTGCTGCGCTCTCCTCTGTGATTCTGAAGCTTCCCCCCATGCCCATCCCCCATGTCCACCAGTGAAGGGGATTCCTAGTGTGTGGAAACCTTTCCTCCTTCACAGCTCCCTCCCACTGGTGCAGGTCCCGTCCCTATTCTTTTGCCTCTGTTTTTCCTTTTTTCTTTTGCCCTACCCAGTTTTGTGGGAAGTTTCTTGCCTTTTGGGAAGTCTGAGGTCTTCTGCCAGCCATCAGTAGTTGTTCTGTAGGAGTTGTTCCACATGTATGTATTTTTGATGTATTTCTGGGGAGGAAGGTGATCTCCATGTCTTACTCCTCTGCCATCAGTATTCACAGCTGCTTAGAAGATGTTCCAATCTAATTGTTTTTACTGCTTATTATGAACATGTTGCTTCTTTTCTCAAGGAACTATTCTTGTTACCTGTTAGCATGAGGATTTGATTTAAGCTGTTCATTTTTTATTCTCAAAATGAACTACTCAGTTGGCATTATTTAATCTCTTGCTGCCCTTAGAAGGGAATAAGAAGTTCTCGTTTGTTAATTATTCACATCACACTTTACTACAACATTTCCTAACCATTGTCTTTTTGTTGTGCTATTTGGACTTTGCAAATGTGCTGCACAACTGTTTCTCAGTGGGCTTTTTCTCAACAGAGGGTAGAGTTGATTTCAGTTAAGCATGTTGCATCAGTCATTAGAAAGTAGATTTCATTTTATTTTCTCTGTTTCAAATACAAGGGTTATATTGGTTGTACAATTTGTGATAAACTGGTGTTTGTATGTACATTTTCAGTTATATTTTCCTTGTCAAATATTGATTTTTAGTAGATAGGTAAAGTTTTAGATGAGTTCATCTTCATACTTACATCCTGGACACTTACTAAGAGTTAGTGAAATATATAAATTCATTATTTTATTTCACCTTTGCCATTATGTGGGCTTTTATAGGAAATGTGCACAAACTAAGAACTACACAGAAAAAGTAAGCAAAAGCTCTACTGCATTTAAGTGCAAAGTGGATGTGTTTGGTTTTGATATACGGTTTGAGATTTATAGCACAGAGGAAAAAATTAGTTTGGAGCTCAGGATAAGGTTGGGACTAGAAATCCATGTTTACGATTTGCCTATAAAAAATGAAAAGATGCTCAACATTGCTAATTATTAGAGAAATGCAAATCAGAACAGCAATGAGGTATCACCTCACACTGGTCAGAATGACCATCATCAAAAAGTCTACAAATAATAAATGCTGGGGAAGGTGTGGAGAAAAGGGAAACCCCCTACACTGTTGGTAGGAATGTAAATTGATGCAGCCACTGTAGGAAACAGTATGGAGGTTCCTAAAAAATCTAAAAATAATTACCATATGATCCAGCAATCCCACTCCTGGGCGTATATCTGGAAAAGATGAAAGGTCTAATTTGAAAAGATACACACACCCCAATGTTCATAGCAGCACTATTTATAATAGCCAGGATATGGAAGCAACCTAAGTGTCCATCAACAGATGAATGGATAAAGAAGATGTGACACACACACACACACACACACACACACACACACTGGAATATTACTCAGCCATAAAGAATGAAATAATGCCATTTTGCAGCAACACGGATGGACCTAGAGATTATCATACTAAGTGAAGTAAGTCAGACAAAGACAAATGTCATATGATATCACTTATATGTGGAACTTAAAAAATTATACAAATGAACTTATTTATAAAATAGAAATAGACTCACGGACATAGAAAACAAACTTATGATTACCGAAGTGGAAAGGGGGATGGGAAGGAGGGATAAATTAGGAGTTTGTGATTAACAGATACACATTACTATATATAAGATAAATAAACAACAAGGACCTACTGTATAGCACAGGGAGGTATATTCAATATCTTGCAATAACTTATAGTGGAAAAGAATCTGAAAAAGAACATATATGTGTATGTAAATATATATATATTTGAATCACTTTGCTGTATACATGAAATTAACACAACCGTGTAAATCAACTGTAATTCAATAAAAAAATAGGATAATAATCAAAACCATGATTTTGAGTAATGTTTGTATCATGTTCATAGGTACAGAGCTTACCTTAGCCTCCAACCCCCAACAAATTGTTCTAGGCATTAAAAATAAGAGGTGAAGTTCTAACAAAATAATAGATTTAATGTTATATTCCTATTGTCATAAGTCCTTGCTTTGGCCATAGCTGAAGGAATGAAATTGAATTATTTGGGACTTACTACAGTCAGGTGGCCCATGAAGTTTATCCTTGTTTCAGTTTATGGTAGTCATAAAGATGTGACTTTGCTTAGTTTACAACATTCCACTCAGGTTTATACTATGTTGATTATTTAGAAATACATCTGTTGGATTCAGAATTCCAGAGAGCCGAAAGCACATAATGATCTTTGAAATATATATATTTTTTCCTTCTATTCATCATCTTATTATTGTGATTTGAAAAACATCTGAGTTTTCTTATTTTATGTTTACAAATGCCGTGGGAGTGAAGTATTGTAGAATATATATTATTAAGCACTTTTGATGTATGCAGAAATAGACACTCAGAAACATAAAATGACATGGCAAGATGACCCAGTTTATAAGTGACAGAGTCAGAGCTTGAATTCAGGGATTCTGTGCTCAGGATTTATATTTATGCAAACAAGGGTTTATTATACATCATACTGAGAGATGTAGTCAGTTGTATTAGTTGACAATTGAAGGTTTTCATTAATATATATTTTTAAAAACATGTATTTCAAGATATCAATCTGTTTTATAGCTGAGAAAGTTATGGCAGAAAAAGTGTCTGAGTAGCTCAGGGTCAATGTATTCAGAGGGAGTAGTTGTTGGCACACTAAAATTTTTACTTTTAGCCCACAGAGAATGATGGAGATTGTATTTTTGAAACTAGAAATACGCTATACATTGTAGTTCATTATAAAATGGATGTTAGCCCAAGTCGAAAGGGAAATTTATGTATGGAAGCATTCTTTTTATTTTTAAAAATGCTTATCAATCTTTTAATAAAACATAATAAGTAAAATTGTAATAGTGCAATTAGCTCTATTTTTATATCTTAAATGTTGCAAAAATAAAAATATCAAGTGAGTTAGGTTATCAAACATAACCTTTTAAAAACATGTAATGTAATCCAAAGTCCCAAAGAGACTTTAAATTGGGGTTCATAGTAAAGTGTGCCATAAGGTTATAGAGAAATTAAACAAAGAAATCAATTGTCATTATTAGTGCAGGGCTAACTCTAAATTAATGGTGTATGCTGTTAATGAACTATTGCTGCAAAACTAATAGAGCTGGAGAAGGAAGTGCTATTTCCAGCACTGTACACATTCTCCTAACATAATCAAGTAGTCCAGTACCCAACTATGAAAGTTGTATTGATTTGGGCAGTTTTTAAAAACAGTTAGTAAAAAAGGCAGTGTCTTCCATAGGGGAAAATGATGTGATTAACAAAAGTCATTTTATTTTCAATTTTCAAAATATATATCTCAGCCTGCAGAGAGTGTGAAAAATACATCTTAACATAATTGGCTCAGGAAAGCAGCCAAGGAAATCTTTATATGCAGGTAGCAAAATAAACATGGTAATTATTTGTTCTGTAGAATACATTCTTCAAAACTTCACTGGGATTTTAAAACTCTCAATTACCTTTATCTAATTTTGGTAAATGGCACACATTTGTCACTGAAATTGTTTTCAATATTTAATATTTAATTATAAATGAAGATCATTCATTTTTTTAAAAAACAATACTCCCTTTTGAACCAATGGCATGCATTTCAAGGGATAATATTCAGGAGAATGTTCTAGTATAAGTAGAAGCTGTGGCTTCCCTCATTTAATTAATAGTGGTTTTATCTACATCTTTTCTTTTTATGTTGGTAGGTAAAGCAGAGAGACCTTGTCTTTTCTCAAGTATGTTTATACTTGGTTGTGGTGTTGGCAGTGGTGGTGGAGAGGGTCCTGGGTTTTTGACCCACGTGGAGGAGCTTGACGCTGCCTAAAGTAGGTAACCAAGTATAGCTTTTATGACTTTTGAAGTTGATCCAAGGTATCATCCTCTCTTCTTCCCCTGAAAAAAACCCCAACATCAAACCTTCCAGTCAGGAACATGACAAGCTGTATTCACGCTGTTTTAACACAGCGGGAGTAACCATAAATAATTTTCCAGGAAGGATTGAATTTTTAAAGTATCTATTCATACCGACTCTAAAACTAAATTTTTCAGAAAGGAAAAAAATTGGAATTTCTGAGGGAAATTAACCCAGTGGTTCTTGATCTTACCAGACACAACACTCTGTTAAAAAAAAAAAATTGAGGAATGCCTTTTTACTATCCTGCAGTGAAAAGCATACATAATATAAGCTACCCACACACCCCCCATTAAAATATTGATAAAACATCTTAATTACAATAGAAAGGAGAAATTGTGGAAAACAATTTATAGTCAAATATTTTAATATATATGTAAATGCATATGTATCTATATACCCGAAGATCTGTTGAAGTAGTGGGATCCTCACACCCACGTGTAGAATCACTATGACTATGGCAGCTGTGCACGTGGACTGCTATGACAACACCAGTACCACAACACAATTTTCTGAACTGGTGGGCCGTTCTTGGTAAACTTGCAGACAGAACAAAGTACAGTTGTCCTTTACTTTACATGGGAGCTGTAGTTTTGGGAAAATCATTGCATACTAAAACTCTGCACAAATAATTTGCTTTTATATGTAAAACACGACTGGTATCCAGGTTCAGAAAATTATAAACAAGGTTTTTACGTATGTGACATTTCAAACTTGTATGGGGACATGGGACAAGACTTGATTTTGCAATATTCTCCATAATGTTGCAGGATGTCAAGCTTCCCCAGCCCCTGGCTTCCAAAAAATTCTGGTACCATCCGCCATCATGGAGCAAACAAAAAGTGCCCTTACATGTTTGCTCAATTTGAGGGAACATTTTCTTTTTTTTTAAATTGTAAATTCTGATATGCCTTTTTCTATTAGTTATTAAGACATTGTTGTTGCTGGAACATTCATGGTATTTTGATCCAGACTTTACATGTAAGGAAAATTAAGGCCAGAGGGAGTAATTATGCATTTTCAAAATATTAAAACAGAACATTTAGCAAAATGATATCAAAGCACCAACCACATATCTACCAAAATAGCTATCTGGCAGAGTAAGTGAAGAATTATGAAGAAACAGATCAGGCAACACAACACTCCAGCAATAATTTTCACTTTTCAACCATGTGTTTTGGCAACATATGTTGGCCTAGTAATACGCCCAAAGCAGCACTGGGCTGGGTCCAGTCCCAGCTCTGTCATAGATTAGTTATGGTACTTGGATAAGTCACTTACCCCCTGTCTGTGTACTTTTCTCCTCTACAAAATGGAATAATGCTCACTCCATCTACCTCACTATTAGGACACAGTAGTACCTCATGTGAAAATATAATATTTAGTACTGACAGTCCAGAATGCATCTTGTTAAGTCTCCATTTAGTATGTGATCTATTTAGCTTTATTGCCATTCTGGTTTACAATATGTATTGCAGGCTTTATACAGCTGAAAGAAATGAAACAGTGAAGGATGTTTGAACTTATGCTATAAAATGATCTACCTACAGGTTAGTAAGTAGTTAACCTGAGAAGTCTATATACAGTATGTGGATATATGTAAATATATTGGACACACAAAGTTTTTCAGCTCCTTGGTTTTCAAAGTACAGTTCGGGCACTCCTCTGGGTCCTTGTCACTCTTTCAAGATGTCTGCAGGGTCTAACGTTTCTCATAATAGTACTAAGTCCTGGTTTGCCTTTTCGCTCCTTCTCTGGGAGTGGACAATAGCATTTTCCAGACGCCTAATGACATTGTAGGGGTTTGGATGTAGAAGCAGATGGGAGGATCTACCTGTCTTCTGTTCAGCACCATGAGCTGCAAAGTGTAATGTCACTCTTCTCACTAAATTTATACATATATCTGAAAAAAATCTTACTTTAAATTTCTAATGCAATAAACATCAGTAAGTACAACCCCACATTCTTGAAGCCTTTTATCCTCTTAATTTTTAAGAGGTGAGGTGTTCCTGAGACTCAAAAGTTTGAGAACCACTAATTTAGATTATACTCAAATTCTCTCCTCATGAAAGAACTGACAGAACTGGATTTTCTATGGGAAGTGTCTATTTCCTGGTCCTGTTTGAAGGTTCATCATCATAGTCCTCATTCTGTAATCTCTTTAGGTTCTTTGTGAATCATTTTGATCTGTGTGGGAACAGTTGCTTTTTTATAACACAATTGTTATAGCAAGTGCAAAAATACTTCAGCCCTCTATCTGTAAATGCTATCTTCTCAGGTGGCAATCTGCATTCCTCTGGTCTACATAATCTGCAAAATGCCCAAACTTGCCTCCTCTTCATCCACACTGATGTAACACACAGCTCATGCTGCCTCAAGAGTTACAGTGAAGCAATGGATGGACTTTATCATCATTGACTTTTTGGCAGAAAAAAAAATCACATCTATGAACTGCAGTAATAGCGCCACTCTGCAGAAATAATTGAGTTTGTGGGCTTCTTGTATGTGGGTCCCTGCCACATTCCTGGTTGCTGCAAACCAGCAACTGAGCATTTCACTCTGTGACCACGTTGCACAGTCTATAAAGTCTAGTATGAAATGTGTAAAGCACCTGATGAATACAAAGATAGATTACAAATCAGGTTTCTTTTATTTTTCCTTTTTATTCAAATATTTTTCTTTTCTTTAAACAGGGTTAGTCTTGAAAGGTAGATTGCTTTGTTATGTTTTAATCAAGTCCCTAGGTAGCTGCTATATATTTGCGATAAATTAATATGTACCTACTGCACAGCTGATAGTATTCTCTGCAATGGATCTAATCCTACTTTTAAGCAAGCAGAACTGTATTGGCCAGATTATCTAGTAGTTTTTTCCCGCATAATTTTTTTTTTTTGTACCGTCACGTTAGGAGGTGCTGAAATATTTTTATAAATTATTTTGCCCAATAAAGGAGGATCTTGTCAGTTCCCAATTTATGAATGGTTTACATACACAAAGAGATAGCAGAGACCCCAAATGGAAGACCCGAGCCAGGTCTCTGTGGAGGGGGCTCCTCGTGCCCCCGCTACTGCCAGCTGAGGTTGCTTAAACAAGGAATAACCAGAACATTTCCTACTTGCTGTTTCAGAGAGACCTAGGGCCCTGTAGAGCCCTGATCAGAGGTTCTGAAATCTCATAAGTCAAGGGAACCCTGCACACTATGGTCCCCACTTAGAGATTCACAGAGGATGTCCCACATTAAAAATCCTAAAAATCCCGGAGGACAGAACCCTGCTTCACTATGTTTAATCCAACACTTCTTCAACTTCATTAGCTACAAAAAGCTTTTATGAAAGAACGTGTTTAAACAAATTCTAGGATACTTCTGTATGGCAGGACATCATTTGGAAAATAAGGACTAAGAGGAAATCCAACTCTTAAGTAGTTATGGAGAATTACCATATTTTTGTTGCCCATAAGTGTCCACCTTGCCTTCTTCTTCCTACCGGACTTGTTCCAGATACCACCAAGCAGAGATTGATCTTGTAGCCATAGCCAGAGGACAGGGTGGATTTTCTCACAGGAGCTATGATATCCACATGTGTATGCCTGGCTGAACTAGTTAGCAGAGTACTATACGGCAAATATGTGATGCATTTTATGGACTGCTACAGAAGAGCTTGTTCTGAATTGTAAATATCTACTTAATATTAAATGATTAAAACATAACTAGTTAGCAAATTGGGAACTGGTGGTATTAAACTTTTACCTTAATGTTTGGAGAGTCAACATAACTTCAATGTGTTATTTAAGAGCAAAGGAAGTATTTTAGCAAAAGAAAGGGGCAATTTAGGATGAGAAGAAAAATGAAGCTTTTTAGTCCAATGCACTATTAAATTTGGGTCACAAATGGCAAGCTTCCTTATATGTGTCCTGCAGAGGGGCCAATCATCATCCACAAATATTTCTTAAAAAAATAACTGGCTATGTAACACTAAATTCGTTTTTCAGAGGCAAGACTGTATGATGGAATATATCCATGTGACCATGTTGTACATAGCTTGTAGGACCTAGGAAAATATACATTCATCCATTGTTAGTTTTCTCTTCCAAATCTCCCACTACCAGAATTGTAACTTTAGAGCAATTAAATGCCAAGAGAATAGATCTGTGAAAATGCTGACTCAATATAAAACTGATATTACATCTTAAATATATCTAAGCTGCCAAGCCTCCCCTGGAATTTAGCTAACATGTTAACTGAAAGAAAGGGTACTGCAAAATTAACTTCTAAAATATACTTAAAAAATCTTTTGGAGGCTTGTCTATCCAAGCAGCTCCAGGGAATTAACTTATCCCAAATTATTCAGCTATCTTAGTGATCTCTTCTTGAGCAGTCTTATCAATTATGTGAAACTGTAGTGTAATTTCTATATAATTTTTATATAAAACCAATTTCACAATTTTTCAAAGTTTGTTATCATTGGACAAAAGTTCTAAGTATCTAAGGTCCCTGGGAGAGGAAAAAAAAACAACCTCAGTATAGTGAATTAAAAATATGAACCACCTAGTCCTCATATTAGGGCAGGAAATTTAGCAGTTTGGAGTAGTTGAGATTGGTTACTTCTCTCCCTGGATGGGATTGGTGCTTTCCCTCTGTGTGCTCAACTTTAAAAGGGACATCCTAATTTTATTTTAGCCAATTGGAAAATAATTAAGAAAAAACTGAATCACTTAGCAAAAAACAAAAAAGGTAGTATTTTATACTTTTTAATCTGCTTTTTTTCTCTCTTTCTTTTTCCATTCTTTTCTTTCTTTTCCTTAGTGGTAGGTTTAAAGATATTTACTCTGGGAATTCTGATAGCATTAATTTTCAGCACCATATAACCAACTGATTTATAATAAATATTTGCTAATGATAACATTTTAAAGTACTTTCTTTATTGAGAAAATTAGTACTGCCAGTACTAGGGAACTACTTTTAGCATACATTTTCACAGTTGTTCATTTGTTTAATTTCTTTCACAAGTTGTAGTTCTCTGTTAATTGGATATAAGCACTTAATGGACATATAACCAGATTACCTGAACCAAATTCCTATAATCCAGTATTACCCAGGGAGCATCATAGAAATGCTGTTCGTGGCTCTGCAGTCTCAGCACCTCAGAAATTCCATACATAAATGGTCTCCTGCTCTAAAGCTTGATATAGGATAGGTTTGCAGTGAGCCTGTCTTAATGCTTATTTCACTTATATTTTCATTTTCAGAGGCACTACAAGGCTTAAATTCATTTATAATGGCTTAATCAGCTTCTTTTCAGGGAAAAATCCCCTTTTAGATATGGAGTACCTGCATGAGTCCCACTGTTTTTTTTTAGTAGGAACTCATTAGATATTTGGAAAGATGACTGCAAGAAAACAAGTAACTTTACTTCATGGAAACATCTTGAAATACTTTACTATGCTTTTGGGTCATGAAAACTCCAACCATATTCTGTCAAACACTCGTTCTTCAACTTTGAAACCGATGTGGATAGCCAGGGAAAAACAATCTGTATGTTTCTAATTAATTTACACTTAACTCATCAAAATGTTGTTTTCTAAGAGCTATTTGATGTGTAAGACCTCTTATGAGCCTTTCAAATATGGCTTCTAAGCATTTTTCCTTTGAACCAGAAAGTCACTTTTTTTTTCGCCTGAAGCAAATGGAATTCAATTCTCAAAAGGCTTAGTTTGGTTCAAAAAATTGTCAGACTCACACAATCTGACAAAACATGTTCTCTCCCTTAAATGGATTAACTCATGCAGTAGGCACTAGGAATTAAAGGGCACTTCATATTAGGCAAAGATTCACTTAAAATGACCACAGTGTTAATGAAATTTTTGTTTATTTAGCATTCCCTCAGATAAAATAACATTAAATACACTCATGTGAATGGGCTTAGATACTGCTGCAGGAAAATGCAAAGGAATTAAACATTTTTATCTTAAAAGTTCACACTGGTCTTTACAGCATATGTGCAAAGGGTTTTAGGTATTATCTCCCTGGTTTCTCCCCTAAACTCAATGTTGTACACAGGAGGCTCATAGATTGGCATCATCCAATATTACTTCTCTCACCTTTTATATCAGGATCCTAAAAGCAGTGATTACTACAGTAAAATACAATGACAGATCTGGAGCACAACCCTTGACAAATGTCCCAGGTGTGTCACGTTTCATTATGTTTGCGTAGTCCAAGTGTGTATGAGTATTATATTTTCATCTAAATTCCTTCCTTGATATTAGTCTTACAAGTACATTTTTGCTTTCTATCTAATAGCCACTTAGTTTGAAATATCCACATTGATTTTCAAATTCATTGTGTCATAATTGCCTGACTTAGTTTTCACCCATTCATTGTAATAAAATTTTGTTAAGAGACCTCCTGTCAACCTACATATTACAGAAAAAACTCTTGGAGTTTCCTTTAACTATTTTCTCTGTCTCCAACATTGAAAAACCCTTAGATATACCCTTGTGATTTCTTCTACTGTTTATACCCAAATTTCTCCTTCAATTCAGTCACACACTAATTCATCATCCCTTTCTAACTTCTGGTTAATGATTACTTACTTAGATTTTTTAGGTTCTTGAAGGACAATTTTAGTTTGCAGATAAGAATTCATAGAGGACTTTGCATTATCACCACTGAATTTCTTGGGTAGAAATAATGATACTATAATTTTTGTGTGTGTGTGGTATGCAGGCCTCTCACTGTTGTGGCCTCTCCCGTTGCGGAGCACAGGCTGCGGACGCACAGGCTCAGTGGCCATGGCTCCCAGCCGCTCCGCGGCATGTGGGATCTTCCTGAACCAGGGCACAAACCCGTGTCCCCTGCATCGGCAGGCGGGCTGTCAACCACTGTGCCACCAGGGAAGCCCCTTGGGTACTCTTATGATACTATAGCCAAACAGTTGATCCTATTGAGTGCCTATAAACCATCTAAATACTACATATTTGTATTGTCAGGCAGCTTTCTTTTAGTTTTCTTCCAGAACTATTTTGGTTGGAAATAACATGAAAACCAAGGCAGTTTGAACATAATATAAAGACAAATTCAAATCTCATAGAATTGAAATGCTTTGGTATAGAAGCAGGTATTGTATAACTTCTGAAGGTTTTCAATATACTAGTTATAAGAGAACTTATTTCATAAGCTAAATTCCAAAGTATTTTCATAGAGGTAATATCTCTGATTTCAGTATACAGACAGATATTTTAAAATGAAAAATCCACTGAGTTCATGATCGTCATTATCACTGAAGCACTGGATGCTTGTTGCATCCATGTATTTCTCTGTGGACAGATTCAGAGAGTTTGGGCAGTACATGTGCCCTGATTTCAGTGAGTTTATAACTGGGTTATAACCCATTCTCCAGAATTGCTGTAAAGGGCTATCAGGACATATTTTTCAATTTTACCTTTTACTGTTCATTGCTTGGCCTCTGAAATGAAGTTTAAAAAGTCATTGCAAAACCCCTCAAAATAAGTCTACTTCTTTGAGTTAAGGGTGACCTTAACATATCTCTCACTGAAAGAGCTCATTCCAAGAGAGAGGACTTTTAAAGACATTATGACCAGCCCCACCCCCTACTCCTGCCCCCTAGACTTTCATCTTTTGTTTTTAGGCAGCATCAACCGTGTAAGATGAAGTGGCTCTGGAAGTTTTTGTAACAAGTCAGAAGGACATTTAAAAAGAGTACTACATGTATGTTTTGTAGCCTTATTCTCTGATAAGCCATGACAAACTTAAAGCATACTTTGCATCGGTGGCAAATTGCTATTGGGAACCACTCTAGTTCACTTGTGGCTTTAAAACACAGCAGTTGAATCAATTCGCATATAGGCTAAGATTCAAATGATTGTCAAAGAACAAGGAGGTACTAAGTGATTACTTTCCAGTAGATCCAGTGTGATTGCAGTTAGAATTCAGATGAATAGGATCTTTGGGAGGGCGGGGAGAAAGATAGAGGGAGGGGAAGGGAGAAGAGAGGAGGGGAAGGAAGGGAAGGGAAGGGGGGAAAAGGCAACCTCACAGCACTTGATAGTGAAGAGAAAACAATTTTTTTTTTTTTTTAGCTTTCAAAGTGGTTTCATAGATGTCTACCTATTTATTTGAGTTGGAATTATGGTTAAATGGGGTGAGAAAACTACCAAAGTAAGATTTAAATTATTCATCCCTGATACAAATATCAACAGTCTCTTGTCTCTTAGTAACTACATTTAAACATACCAGAAATTGAATTATTTACTATGGTATTAGAATCTCTTTCAGCTGGTTAATAATCTTGCTTGTTGATAGAAGTAATTAATCCAGACCAGAATTATATATTCTAATTTTGCTGTAGGGATTATAAGTAAGATTTCACAAGAACAAAACAATCACAAAAACCGATCTGAATAGTTTGAGGGCTGTGTTTGCCAAATATACATTTAGTGTAGCAGGTATCAGGCTTCTGCTATGTTGTCCTTTCTTTGAACTCAAGCGTAGGCTAGGGGAATGTTATTGGAACCGCATGCTTTCATTCAGGTCAGCAGTGTTCTTCAGAAGACATAGTAAGGTCTATATGATTTTTCTCAGGTTGCAAGACAGCTGTCCTATTGTGAAGAATCATACATATGTTTCAGTGAGTTTATGCTTAAAAACCCTCTCAAGATATTCATTGGTCATTGGTTTAGGTGTAAAAGCGTGATATCCCCAAACACAATTATGCTAAAGTTGACTTTACAATGGAAATGTTTTCAAATACAACTAGGTTATTGAATTTTCAGAGCATAATGCTTTTCATTGTTTTCATGGAAAAGGACAAATATTTAAAATATTCTGGTGTTTGTTTTTACCAAAGGAAAACTACTCTAAAAGTGAGAGGGCAGTTTGATGTCTAAAATTGAAAGGGTAAATTGCTGCTGTATCGCATAAGTGGCTTTTGTAGGTTGGAAGTGAAAAATATTTTTAATTTAAAAGTGAATTTGGAGATCTGAGCATGCTCACTGTACAGCACTTTAAAATTATTAAAGTAGTTTGATTTAATAGAGTGAATCTTCTCAGGCTGAGGAGTACTTCATTTTGCACTGCATAAGCTCAGATGTTAGAACCCGATCACTTCCCAGCTGAAGAGCTTATAAAAAATGTGAAGTACTCTAATAATTTTAAATTACTCTATATTGCACATTTTCAGGTCTCTGATCACCTCCAAATTCAAGTGCTTATAAAACTGCTCCCATAATTTTAAATTGCTATGTGCACAGTGATTTAAAATTGTGAGAGTGCTTCAAAGTTTTTTAATAAGTGCTTTAATTTAGAAGTGAGTTGAGCAATACTCCAGTAAAAGTTCAAGAAATTATTAAACTGATATAAAAATTTATCCTCTGGAAAGAAAATTACATTATGTCTAAAAGGGTGAGGCTGCAAATGAATATATATATAAGGATGAAGGTATCATCCTTATATGCTTAGGATCCTTAAATGCTCAGGAACAATCAGTAAATGAAATGAGGTAATCAGGTCCTGGGTAGGGGTTTGTTTGGATAATTTTGCTCACTGCTTGCCTGAAGCTGCAGTTCTTGAAAATCTAACAAGTATTTCAATTCCTTTAAGGTGAAAAATTGCATATAGAGGATTTCACTTTCGATTCTCAGCATTTTCAAAGATGTCAGGAAATTTCTCCTGAAACTATGGGAAAATGGTATTGTTAGATGAAAGGAGTATATATTAGAAAAAAGGGGAGCAGAAGAGAGAGAAAAAACAAGGGAGAGAGAGGAAGGGAAGAGAGGAAGAGAGAGGCTGGTGGGAGAGAGTTTATTGTTGAAGAGGTCTTTCCCCACTCGCTAGTAAGGTAGCTTCTGGACATTCCTGACTCTTTAATTTCTCATTTTTCAAAGGTAAACATGGCATGTTTTAAATTGGACTCATGGGTGAATGAAATTGTTTTCATGAAGAACAGAATTCTTTTCTTAAACCAATGGTTCTGTTCACCCTAGAGAAGCACATAGATTTTGTTTTCTGACCACCATACCCCATTATTGTTACAATGTACCAGGTAATTTGACATTAAACAGGCTACCATCCTACACAGATCTAGCGTTGTCCCACATATTTGGGGGATAAAATATCTTGATATGTGCCAGCTGCCAACAGCTTGTTTTCTATGTCTTCTCCAGCTTATTTTTGATGCTGTTCAGGGCAACATGGTGGTACATCTTGACTTAGTCACTTGGTTTGTCTGACTGAACTACCCGATGTATCTGAAATATCAAACGGTTTCACGGGAACACAAGGCCTTGCTTGTATTTAACTAGAATTTTACAAAGTCTTTGATTAATAACACTGAACTGAAACACATAAAAGATGAGGATGTTCTTTTGTCAAATTGTTGAAGTTTTGTGATTTATATTATACATGTATTGTGATTTTTTTGTACTTTTCCAAATTTTGTGAAACCCTCACAGACTTCTAAGGAAAAAGAATTTATATTTTACTAAGTTGAAGATGAAATAAAGGTAAACTGCATGTTTCAGCAGTTCATGTTTCAGTATGGGAAATTGTATATATCACTGGGTTCTAAAGTGTAATAAATGGGTGAATGTTAGTTATTTCTCACATTGCTATAAATATTACTGTGCATCAAAACATTTGAAATTGTCTTCCTCATCTTCTTTTTTTCACTGATGTAAATAGTCTTGAAAATAACTGTATCTTCCTATATTTTTTAAAGATAGAAGATTAATCTCTATAACTGCAGGGGAACAAGACTTTTTGAAATGTAATACTATATACACATACAAAGTAAAGGACAGTAAGACTGTATGTGAGATCTTACAAAGAGATTGACTTTTTTTTAGGACTATTTATCATTTGTCATGTATCACCATTTTCTAGAACTTTTCTAGCATTGTTAACATAAATTTCATTCTGTGTCCCCAGTAGAACCCTTATTAGTGGCCTGGAAATAAGGGTTACACTGATCATCAGGCCTCAGAGAAAAGAGTTGTCTGGTTCCAAGAAAGTCATTGGTTTGCTTTCACTGCCAGAGTCTGATATTTCAGTGTAGAATTACCTCATTGTTTTCTGCCTGACATGTTTTGTTTCAACTTCTCAAATCTCCGCAGACACTCATTTAAAAAACCCTCCACGGAAGGGATGTGGGAATAGATGTATATGTATGACTGATTCACTTTGTTATAAAGCAGAAACTAATAAAAAAATAAAAATAAATAAAATAAAATAAAAAACCCTCCACAATGGTTTGTTCTCAGAAGGATTTTCTTTCTTTTTCTGAGTCAATTCTGAGCAGTGAATAAGATGTGTTTTTCTTACAGTTGTCAATGAAAGACTATCCCTTTAACTGCCCAGCTTATTTGTCATATGCATTGCCTTAAGATATTGCCCCAAAGATCAATATCCTGATATCCTTTCCATCTGCCTAGACCAAGATAATTAGGCTCTTTACTTTGTTTTGTGTGTAATGAAAGAGGCAACTATTGCTCGTAGGGAAAAAAGGCTACATCTCTGTGGTA
This sequence comes from Mesoplodon mirus, assembly GCF_964341445.2. Classification (NCBI taxonomy): domain Eukaryota; kingdom Metazoa; phylum Chordata; class Mammalia; order Artiodactyla; family Ziphiidae; genus Mesoplodon; species Mesoplodon mirus. The sequence goes on from NC_138980.1 coordinate 79,967,397, forward strand.
AACGTATTGACATTTACAGACACTGGCAGAGCACAACATGGGGAGAGTAATGAGAAATTTGACTGCTTTCCCCTCTCTCTCTCTGCTTCCTGTTTTAGAGCTGCTACATCCCACAGTGAATTACTAGCTACAAAGAGAAGGGACTGCTTAGGGACTGACAATTGAGAGCATTTACAATTAGCTGAATTGATTAACCTTTACAAATGCTGTTACTTTATGAGGTGTGTTTCTCAGCCCTGGTTGAACAGTATGCGTTATTGATTCAACATACTCCTTTATGGAAGCCCTGATTGGTCTGTGACGCCACCCGTCATAATGCCTGCCTTGGTAATAGTTTCTACATGTTCTTGGGAAAACTTGACATGGAAGACTGACTGGCATTACGTAAATGGGGTCCACGTCTCCCTCTCGGAAGGCTGTACAGCCGGCGGAATCCAGGGCATTGAACTGCATCCCTATCGCCAGGCGCATACACAAAGGACGCCAGCCTCCGTGCCAGCCTCTCACTGCAGCCCAGTTCACAGCCTCACTCCCCAAAAGCAGCCTGCAGGAGGCAAAGAGCCCCAGACACTCCTCTGATATTTCCAAGTCCTCTGTATTCCCTGATTTTTTACGTGTGTGTGTGTGTGTGTGTGTGTGTGTGTGTAAGGGAAAGGGGTGGTGGGAAATTATCCAAAAAATTGAATTGTATTTAGCTTAATTTTTTTTTTTTAAGATTGTGGACTGACTTTGAGTGCCACTTCGGCTGGTGATTCCAAAATCTATAGTGGAAGGCATTTTCCTTTAATCAGTTTCATTCAAAGAAGCTCGGTGCTTAGAAATAATAAATAATACCTAGGAATGGCTGCCTTCCATCCCTCATGCCCCACAGAACTATATGAATACAAAAAAAAATACTATTTGCTTTTCCCTCCCTTCTTGCCTCCCTCTCTCTCCACTTTCTTCCTTTTATCCTTCCTTTCTTTTTCATTTCAAGGTGTACATATTTGTGACTGTAAAGATAAAAGGACTAAAAGCTTGAAATACATACTAAAGAGTAAATCCATCAGCTGTTCCATCAGCATTCCTAAAATGCATGCTGCATCTAAGACCAGTTATATGATTTGTGGGGTGTAGTGCAAAATGAAGATGCAGGGCCCCTTGTTCATAAATTATTAAAAATTTCTAAACAGCAACAGCAGAGTATTAAACCCAACTCAGCTCTTCTAAGTATGAGACTTAAGTGACTGCACAGGTCACATGCCCAGGATGTAGGCTCTGCCTTCATCTTTGACACTGTTATTTGTGAAAAGATTGAGGGAGTCACGGGCCTGGGATGGTGGTATTTGTTTTCTTTCCCAACTCAAACTTAAACTTCCCTATTGTGAGACTGTGTATTCCAGATCATGCTGAATTGCATATGCTTGTTTACCACTTGAACTGCTGCTTAGCTGGGTGTGAACTGAGAGCACACCCTTATGCCCATCTTCTGCATAGTGGATCCCAGCGACCTGAAGCACTTTTATCCATGCCAGAATTCTGAGATTGGAGCGTTTGTCACTTTGTGCATCCAGTAATGGCTGAAAAAAGTTTGTTTTGCCTTACGTGATTAAACTGAATACTTGGCTTGATGCACATGCAAACACATGTGCATTTATTCTAATATAATACATACATATATTCAAATGCACGGGATTTTTCATACATGAATGTGCATAACAGAATTGAGTTTATGGCATTCCAAGAAACAGATGAACAATGATGGAAGACAGCCATTTTTTTTAAATGAAGAATTGATGCATTTTTAAAGAAAAAAACTCAGGAAGCTGCTCTAACAAAGTCTGCAGCATTCACAGCATGACAAACAAATTAGAAAACAGCAGATGCAGCACAAATTAAGATGTATTTAGCACAGCAGCCCATCAGATGTGTGAACGTCTTTTGTAACTCAGCTCTGCAAGGTTGATGTATTGCACTTTAGACAGCTGATAATGAACCCTCCTAGCAATTAGAAGTGGAAATACCAAGGAGTCAAAATTGTGCTGTTCCCAGTGGGCCAAAAAAGGAAAAAAAAAAAAAAACCTGTGTGAAATTTACTTCTTTATGTGCTTGCAAAACAAAGAGAATGTTTCAATTTATATACTGGTGTGTTTGAATTCTCTTGCCTTTTAACAATTCCTACTTCATTTTAATTACCATCTGATTCTAAAGTGTCATTAAATAAGTATGAATTCTGTTGCAGTCAAACACGTTTTATGGCCAACACAATGTCTCTCCTTTATGGGATGCATTATTTAGTAATCTTACATTAAGACAATAACTTCAATCATTGTGCCTTCAAATGGCAATAAGCATGGTAATAGCTTTGCTGAGCTGCTTCCTGACTTTTCTATCATTGTGTTTTCCCTTTAATATTAGAGCATTGGGCTTCCCTGGTGGTGCAGTGGTTGAGAGTCCACCTGCCGATGCAGGGGATACGGGTTCGTGCCCCGATCCGGGAAGATCCCACATGCCGCAGAGTAGCTGGGCCCATGATCCATGGCCGCTGAGCCTGCGCGTCTGGAGCCTGTGCTCCACAACGGGAGAGGCCACAACAGTGAGAGGCCCGCGTACCGAAAAAAAAAAAAAAAATTAGAGCATTGTTTTTATTTTTATGCAGAGAGTGTGTTTTCCCCAATTTCTGTTTTCTGAGAGTGGAGGCACTTTTGCAGTAGGGAACAAAGCATCAAAGTCATTTAATAAGCCAAATTCTATCCCAATCCAGTGTCAGGCTAAACATGCACTGCTAATGTTTGCTTTTTTCCCCCATCAATATTTGATTTAAGCAAGCATATCATTTCCTAGGAGGAAGAGGTGCCTGGTAGTCACTCTTTAGTGCTAGCAACAAATAGTCCAGCATTTTGTCAAGTATGGATTTTGACAACCCTAGCTTGAAAGAAATCACTGGGAAATAAACCAAACAACACAAAGGTAACAAATAAGAAAAGGAAACCTAATTGGTGTACTCTGCCTAGGAAAGAGAGGTCTGATAGGTGATTTAAAACGTTACCCTCTTATGTGAATAACCTCAGATGATTCTGATGTTCATGATCTTAGCTAAATTAGCATCACAGTTACAATTTCCTTTTGAGTGTGTTTGCTGCTATTATGTTGTTGAAATCTGTATTCTTAATCTCTGTCCTCCAAAGAGCAAACTCCCAGGGTCTATTCTAAGTTAAATTTAGAGGAATGTAAGGCTCAGCTGAAACATACACTCACATTTCTGTAAGGCTAATACAAATGTCCAAGTGCATATGTGCTGATCGGTGATATTGTGAACACAAAGGATGGAATTTAGTTCTCAAGGTGGCAGCCTTTCTTAGCTACCCAGAGACGGGTCCAAATGGCATTGCCCTGAGTTCTGGTCATAACAGGGAAACATGCACAACGTCCAGAGCCCTTCATGTCCCGCGGATAAAGGAGGAGGCTGTCCTCACAGTCCCTGCAGCAGGAACCCATTTGGGTGGCACCAATCCTGACTTCCAAATGGAACAGTTCATTTACAAAAGGAAAAGTGATAGCATCTACATCATAAAGCTTCAGAGGACCTGGGAGAAGCTCTTGCTGCAGGCTGGTGCCATTACTGCTATTGAAAACCTGGCTGGTGTCATGCCATATCCTCCAGGAATTCAGCTGTGTGCTGCCTCTGGAGCTGCTCCTATTGCTGGCCCTCCACTCCCAGAACCTTCACTAACCAGCTCCAGGCAGCCTCCCAGGAGCCCCGACCAACTTCCGGTGGTTACTGATCCCAGGGCCGACCACCAGCCTTTCACAGGTTATGTTAACCTGCCTACCATCACTCTGGGTAAAGCAGACTCTCCTCTGCGCGGCGTGAACATTGCCGTCCCGCGCATGGGAAGGGACGTCCCTCAGTGGGTGTGACGTGCTGGAGGATGGCCGGGAAGTTCGACGCCTGCGCGGCTCCATCTCCCGTGAGCACTTGCGGGAGGTCGCAGCTGTTCTACGTCAGCAGAGACCCTGAGGAGATGGAAAAGGATGAGCAGGTCGCTCCTGAAAAGGTGTTGGCCCTGGAGGAAATTCAGGGCATATGAACTGCTCCCACTCTCGAATTTACGGCTCCTCAACCCGCGGTGGCAGACCGGCCTGAAGGCACAGGTGCCCTCGCAGCCTATTCATCAGTTCCTGCTGAACAGGAGCCCAGCCCGCCTCGGAGAGGACTTGTGCAGTGGCTCCCACCGCTCAAGCTACTGAATGGGTAGGAATGACCACTGAGTGGTCATAAGCTGTTCTTCCTTAGGCTCTTAAACAGAAAATGAAGCAGAGACTATTAGAAATCATGTGACAGAGTCCAGAGGGCATGAACTAGCAGGGTGGAGAAGGGAATAGGCCTGCAGCTATTTGATTTGTTTGAGGATTTTTTTCCCGTGTTTAAAAGTTAATGCAACAATTTTAAAATCAACAAATTTTCATGCAGAAATTTGGATTTTAGCTTTTTGTTACTTCAGCTAGCAAAGGGCTTGTATTCCCACATAGTCACAGTTGGGGACCCTCTGCCTTCAGATGGGCTGGCACTCTCCAAGTTTCTAGTCCCCCACCTCCACTGCCTCTTCCACTGAGCCTGTGTGTTAGCTACTATTCATCATGCTGCTTGCGCTGTTGTTTTCTCAGGCCCCAAAACTTTTCTTACTTTTTTCTGATTTATGTTACCTGTTCAACCCTTATAGACATTTATGTTTATGGCCCCAACTGTTCTTAGTATCCTCATTTATGAAATCAGAGGGATGAATTAGGAGATATATTTTTCAAATCTAACATCCTGTGATTTTGTTTTCTATTAATATTTATACAAAACTTGAGGGGAAAATAGATTCATTAGAATAAGGAGACATTTAGGGTAGTCGTGAGAAAGAAGTGCTAGAAGAAAATGTGAAAGAAACTATTTTTTTCCTGCTGGAGATTTTGAACTCTCTTTATCCTTAAAGAATGATAATCCCTTACATCTGTGCAATGCCATAGTACTTGTGAAAGTGCTGTCATATAAAAGAACCTCTTTGAGCTCATTTTATGAGGTTCTTTTTTAGAAACGACATGGATGAAAGGTGATAGATAATCCTATCTAGGATGAACTCCTTTCTGGGTGTGAGGGGTAAATTAATTACTTTATCATGGTTTCTTCTGGCTGTGTAATTCCATTTTTCATCAAGGCTATGACCTTTCCTAAAAGAGAAGTTATTACACTGAGGAGTGAAGCTATTAGAACCTGTTTGCTCCTTACGAAGATGGTTTAACCCAGGTTTCCCCTTTTATACTGATTTATGAGGCAGGTGGTAGTAAGCAGTCTCCAAGCTTATTACAACTATTTTCATTTCAGTATTGTGAATCTAAAACAAACAACGATGTTTAGAAATAGCTGGAGACACTTGGGTAATTTCTAAGTCAGTCTTCATTTATGCACTGTCATGTGTGTTGAAGTCATCGGCAGATTTCTCTTTTCTCCATTTCCACCTTAGCTGGGATTTGCATGGAGAACAATGTGGGGATGAGTATCCAAACCTGTAAGGATAATGTGGTGCCTGAAAAAGACCTCTGGCCACAGATTTCAGCAGCCTGGGTCCTGGGCTTGCCACTTACCCTTTGTGTGAACTTGACTCATCTATGAAAGAGGAGTGTTACTTCAGCAAAGCCTGGCTTCCCCTCTGAGCCAGACACATGGACCCCTGAATAGCTTCCATTGCCCCTCCCACAACCTCCCACTACTCATTCTCAAAACTGGTGAAGACAATAAGTGTTGTAAAGCTCCCCTGAGGGAGAAGTGTTTTTGCTCACAATTACTGAAAACTTTTTCAGAGACAATATTTAATCATATTTGAGCTTCAGGAAGTTGCTTATATCAAATGGTGATGGGTACAGTTAGATTCGAGGGTAATCTGAACACAGCAGTGAGGTAGTATATTTTCAGCTCCCTTTCCCTCTTCGCATCTTCCCCTCCAGTAGTGCTCATATCTGTAATAGTCCAAAGTTCTTTGATCACCCAGATCTCACAACTATGCCTATTGAACTAGAATCTTCTCCTCCAGATCCTAGCCCATTTGCTCATTCCACCAAAATTGGGATGTCCTGGTTTAGTGAAGCCTGGGTCCCTAAACCGATACAGCAGTTTACATGTAGTTGTTAAGGCAAACAGTGACTTAAGATCGTGTCCTTCTGTTCCCTTTGCATTCTAATCAGGGACATTCACAACCACAATCCACAAACACATTATTGTTATTAAGGGGAGAGTTACAAATACCAAATGGTTGATTAGGGGGCAGAGTCAGCAGTCTTTCCAACAATCAGCAAAAGGCTGATGAAAGGGTAAGACTATAGGATAGCCCAGAACACTGTAGTATTAATGACATTCAAAAATTATCTTCTCACAGGTGCAATCTTCTGGAGAGGGACTTTTTCATAGGACAACTCTAGGTTTCTTCTTTGATTGTGTGTGCATAATACCAGCATTAGAAAATTTTATTATTAGTAAAAGTTTTGACCTCTTTTGGAAAATTCTCTGCCTGATTTTTGGGGATGAAGGAGAAGGCAGTCATTGCAGGATTGACTTTATAATGATAGACTTTAATGTACTGAGCCTCATGATGTTGAATGTTAGAAAAGAAACTCAGTGATTGATGCTGAAATTCAGCCTCTGTACACGGCTTCTAAATTGAATCTCGGAGACAGAGTTATGCGTGGCGTAGAAGAGAATAGCTTTACTCTTTATTCTACTGTGGTAAAGGGGGCCACAGAAGGCTAATGCCCTCAGAACTGTGTCCTGACCTGGAGGGGGTAGTGAGTTTTATTGTAATGGTTCAAAGAGGAGGGCATGATCAGCTCATGGACATTCTTCTGATTGCTTGGTGGTGAGGTAATTGGGAGTCAGCATCATCAACCTTCTGGTTCCAACCAGTCTGGGGTCTGTGTACTTGTGGGTGACATACAGTTAATTTCTTTCACCTGGTGAGGGTTTTAGTATCTGCAAAACAGTTCAAAGATATTGTTATGTATATTCATTGAGGGGGAGCCAGGACCCTGCCCTAAGGCTGCACTATTGTTTCTTGACTGCTCTTCCTTTGTCTCTGCATCCCCTTCCTTCCCTGATTAGCAACTGTTTGAACTGGCCCTTTGGAACTCAGGGAAGGTCATGGAGGCTGAATGAAGCCTATTTCCTACGAACAAGAAACGGGACAAAGAAAAGCTTTGTGCCCAGGAGCCCCACAGGGTCCTGCTCGGTTCCATGATGATGACAGGACAGTCACCATTACTAAACACTGGAAAAGAAAGTATGGCTAGTTGTGTGGTTTAGGAGCACATTTTTAGAGTAAATTATCGTAAGATGAGCAAAATTTGCCCTGTTAAGAGCTAGTTATATTCTGAACCTTATTTAACATCCAAACTCTAGTATTTGACCTTCATTTTCACGATGTGTAATATTAGTAGTTATTAACAGTTATCATTTGATATGATAGTTCTAAAATTAGACCAGATAGCCCACCAAAGTTCTCATCACCTATAATAGGAAATGAGGAGGATTCTCTGGGCAACGAGGTACATTCTTAGGTCCCTAAAAAGGGAATTAATCCAATTGTTTTGTTGTTGCTTTGCTGTTGTTGTTTTGCTTAATTTTAGGTGTTTCCTTTCTACCCCCATCACCTCTTTGACTTATTGTCTACCAGTATGTAATGTCCAATAAAAGGAAACATAAAATACTGTTTCATTTTATTTAAGGAAAAAGACCCTTTAGACATGAAATCTTTTCCAGATAAAGGCCAAATATTACTGTTTCTTTGTCGAACTAGATTGTTTTCTGTTTCACATTCAGTTCATTCTGCACTTATATCTTTGTGTTCTCTACAACCTCTTAGCTAACACAGGTTTTGATATGTATTGTGTAAATATAAATGTTCACTGCCAAGTTGAATAGACAAACTGATAACCAAACAATGGCATTGATAGAGCAGGCTTGCTGGTAACAATGCTGTAGCATGCCTGCTCTTAGAAAGGCTAGGTTAATTAAACATGGGGGTTTAGGACTTTATTTAGTCTTTTTGCATTATGTCCATTTAAAAAAAATGATTTTTTTCTTGCATGTCTAAAGATGGATCGATTATAATAATAATTTCTAACATTTGCATACGTTTTTAAAGTTTATAACATTTTTACATAAATTATTTCTTTTAGTCATCACCACAGTCCTATAAGTTGAATATTATTGTCTCCATTTTGTAGATGAAAATCTGAGACTCAGGAATATTATGTCATTTTATTAACATCAAATATCCAGTAACTGATGAATCTAATACTTGAACATTGTCTTCTAACTCCTAGCTTGCATACTGGGAGACTAATTTCTTGTAGTTCTTTCCATTACATGTCTGTTAGTGCTATTTTTCTTCTGTTGAAACCTTGGTTTTCTTATATTTTCTTCTCTATTGCCTGAAAAGAATCCTGGAATATTGTGTATTCTTTTTTTCCCATTTCCTCTTCCAAAATTGCTCTTTCTGTGCTTGGCAAAAGAGACATAATTCCTATCCATCCTGAATCTTACTACTCTCTCTTGCCATGGGGTGCAAGCCTTCCACCAGCCCCTAACAGATACTTCATAAATGCATTCTTTTGAGAAAAATATTTATAACAGCAAAACAAAGAGATATCCTAATGGACTGTTGAAGGGGGTGGGACCTTATTTCATCCATATAATAAACTCAAGTCCGAGAACTATTCCTGACTGTATACCCTCTGAGGAAACATGTGGAAGAATTTCCATGTCGAGAATTTTTTCACATTGAAATGGGAAATTTGGGATGCCTGTTCTCTGATATTTATCCCTTCCTGATTGAAAGGTGCTATTGAGGGCCTTAAATCCCAGGTACCACAGGCTGCTCAGCCCAGGCCTGAGCAAGCTCCCATGGCAGTGAATGAGGCTTCCAGGCAGAGAATTTCAGAGACACACTGCTTCAGGGCAGAAGCTGTCTGTGTGCTGGGAGCTGTCTGATGTTTCTCCAGGTAAACTCGGAGGTGGGCTGAAGCGATGTGTAGTAGTGTATGTGTGCACATGTGAGTGTGTGTGTTCATTCAGATTTGAGTGAGATTTTGATGGATGATGTTATATATTAAGATGACATTATGGAATAGAGACCAGATTCAGAAATTCCAAGATTCTGCCTTGGCCAATTTACCCTCATCACAGAGTTTCCTGAAAGAGGTATAAACATAAAGGAGAGCTATAAATGATGCATATAGTATTGCTTTATTATTAGATGAAAGTCTATTACCTCAGTGCAGAACTCTCTGTGGAAAATTGGGCTGGAGCTTATGACTTTAGCTTAAATTCTAAGTGGGGCCTCTTTCTTACCTTATACCAAAGTTCTACTACTTTATGGTTATAGGATTTGAAAGGATGATTATGTATAATTGAGGATAATTATAGTACATATATATATATACATAAATTCATTGCAAGGAGTAGGTTTACATGATTAGGGGCTGCAATCATGTAAACCTACTCCCTGCAATAAATTTTTTTCTTATGTTCTGAGAAGAAAGTATTAGTGAAAGCCATATAGTTACACTTGACTTTTATTTGTACTCTAAGCCTATCCAACTGTAAGTGTAGTTCTATTGGTGGCATGGAATTGACCTGGTTAGACTGGTATTATTTGCTTTATGAAAGAACTGAGTTGTGGTGTACAATTCTGATACCAATTCTGACTTGTGTGGTGGTTTTACTTCCTCACCAGCGAGCAATTCTCAGACACTATCTACCTGGAGATAGTGTCAAATCTTATAGGTTAAGGGTTCAGTCGTACAAGAGTGCCTCTCCCTGCGACTTCAGGTGCCAATTGCAAGTACAGGTTGCTCCTGTGCTTCTGACCTACTGGCTATTGATTGGAGCCTCCAACAACCCCCTCCTTGGGTTCGATTAATCTGCTGGAGTAACTCACAAAAATCAGAGAAACATTTTACTTACCAGATTACTGGTTTACTATAAAAGGATATAACTCAGGAATAGCCAGATAGAAGAGATTCAGAGGACAAGATGAGGCGAAAGGATGAGGAGCTTCCATGATGTCTGAGTTTGCCACTCTTCCAGCATATCCATGTGTTCACCAGGCAGCTCTGCAATCCCCATCCTTTTGGATTTTTATGGAGGTTTCATTACATAGGCATGACTGATATAACTCATTGGCCATCGGGTATTGATTCAACTTCTAGCCCCCTTCCCTCCCTGGAGGTCAGAGGTGGTGGCACTGAAAGTTCCATCCCTCAAGTCACATGTTTGGTTCTCCTGGGAACCAGCCCCCATCCTTAAATGCATCCTTAGGTGCATTTCAAAAGTCACTTTATTAATGAAAGATGCTTTATCTCTCTAATCATTTAGGATATTCCAAGGGTTTTAGGAGCTTTGTGCCAGGAGCTTGGACTAGGATGAAGATTCAATATATATTACTTATTACAAATTACAATATCACAGGTGGTTAGAAGAGTGTTTCCCTACTTGCCTTCCCCAGGGCTGTGTGTGTGAATGTATGTATGTTTGTGTGTGTGTGTGTGTGTGTGTGTGTATTTTAAGCAGTTAGGCTGAGAAGTCAAACCCATTGGAAACTAGATATATATCTGGTCCCTCCTCTTCACAGTAGGGTATCAGAAAGTCCTTCATCTCCCTCTATGTAATTGCTTCTCAAGGTACATAGTTCTTACACGATTGTCTGGGATCAGTGATGAGCTGGGCAGTTCTGGCTTGCAAAGAATGTTTGTCTGCTATTGTACAATAAAATCTCTAATGGGTCATATTAAGACATCCATTAAGTTAACTGCAAAATTACATTAAATTTTGATTATTTTCTTTCTTTTTATTCTGCTTTACACCTAACTGTGTTGTCTAACCTACCGTATTCAAACAGGTTATACGATGAACAATTCACAATTCTGCATTCCTCACTAATTGCATCAATTCAAAAAGGGCCCCAAATTTAAACAAGATGAGTATATTTTCTATTAATAATTTTTCATAAAAATATTAAAGCCCACAAATTATATCATTCATCTTGTAGAAATGAAGTGTTTAGTACAGTTCAAGTCTGAAAATATTCCCTACCAATAGAGGACACTCATACGTGTGCCTAATTCATGACTCAATTCCTTCTTCAGCAGTTGTGTCCTGAGCTGTCCTCCCTCCACTGGATCTAGTATAGATATTTCATGATCTCCAAAATTGGATTCATCCATCATTGAGTCCATAGTTTCTAAATTTTCAGAATCTAGGAAGATACATAATATCTTATTACTAGCCTAACATTCCAAAAGTTTACAACACACAGATCCTGACCCATCATAGCAGTTATGTCAGATAAAGAATGATATTCTAAAACTCAGTGTGTTTTATAGACCCTCATTGTAATTTCCAACCATAAGCAACGCATGAGTCTAAGGGGTATTGTGAAAAAGAGGAACTCTCTCATCAGGCATTTATGGAGAAACTGTGTTTCTCTGTTCCTGGTGGAGTGGGGGGTGGGGGAGGGGAGGGGGATGCTCATCCATAAATACTATCTCTGCTTTTCTCAGAAAATAGTATTGAAAACACACTTCTCTACTTTTGGGTTTTTCCTGAGGATCTTTTCTACTCTTTAGTTGTCAACATTTTGAAAACCTCTTAAGAATTTTTTTTCCTGAGTTCTTGGAACTTCAATCAAAAAGTACAAGGAGAGACTAGGGAAAAGGACTCAGTGCCAAAAAGTGGTAGAACAATAAAAAAGAATTATAAAACTTGCAAGACTGACATAAGAGAGTAATTACTAAGAAGAAAACCAGACTTTTTGAAATTAAAAACAAATGAATAAATAATCCATAGGTCAAATAGGGAATCATAATGGAAATAAAAAAATACATAAACCTGAATGACAATTAAATATCAAAAGTGGTATTTGAGAACAGTTTATATTCTTAATTGTTTATATTGGGAAAAAAAGGCTAAAAATTAATGAGGTTAGTACTTCAGAGGTCAGAAAATAAAAAAGAATGAATTTAGAGAAAATAGAAGAGATAAGATAATGAACAAAAATCAAATATCAATAAAATAGAAAACAAAATTACAATAAAGAGGATAAAAAAACTGTAAGTGACTTCTTGAAGAACCCATTAAAGTGATAAATCTCTGATAGTGTTGATCAACTTAAGGGGAAAAAATGAATGAATGAATGGATGGAATGAAAAAAAAGAAAAAAAACTATATATTTGAATGGATAGTAAAAATGTAGAGAATTCTACAAACGATTCTACTCCAAATAATTTGAAACAAACAGTAAAACCCTAGAAGAATACTACATCAAGATTGACTTGAGAAATAGCAAGAATAAACCTATAACTATTAGGGAAATTTAATCTGAAGGGCAAAGTCATAAAAATATAAAAGCAAGCTTTTTGGGTGCCTTCTACCAAACATTCAAGAGACATGATTAGCAATATTACTGAAAATCTTCTAGAGTACAGATACAGAAAAAATAATCTTTAACTCATGCTATGAAGCCAGTAATACTGTGATCAAACTAAGAATACCTATTTGAGAAAAGAAATTAAAAGCCAAATTTAGTGATGAAGGTAGATGTAAATATCTGATAAAAGGAATAAATGTAACCAAATTGGTGAAATATTTGCACACTAAAAATTAGAAAACTTTGATGTAGGAATTTTAAAAGGACACAGATAAATGGAAAGACCTCCTGTGTTCATAGATTGGAAGAATTATGAATGTTAAAAAGCTCATACTGGGCTTCCCTGGTGGCGCAGTGGTTGAGAGTCCGCCTGCCGATGCAGGGGACACGGGTTTGTGCCCCGGTCCGGGAGGATCCCACATGCTGTGGAGCAGCTGGGCCCGTGAGCCATGGCCGCTGAGCCTGCACGTCCGGAGCCTGTGCCCCACAACGGGAGAGGCCACAACAGTGAGAGGCCCGCGTACCGCAAAAAAAAAAAAAAAAAAAATCTCATACTACCCAATGAGATCTACAGATTCATTGTAACCTCTAACCTCTTTTTTTTCTAGAGGTAGAATGTTACAACGTTCTACCTCTAGAAAAAAAATCCTAAAATTCAAATGGAACTGCAAAATGCCCCAAATAGTCAAGGCAATCTTGAACAAGAAGAACAAAATTGGAGGCATCACACTTGCTGATTTCAAACTACACTTCTACAGTAATCAAAACAGTATGGCATTGACATAAAACCAGACATATAAATCAGTGGAACAGAATAGAGAGCCCATAAATAATAAATGTGTGATCAACTGACCTTTGACAACAGTGCCACAATAGGTCCAAAAAAATGGTGTTGGGAAAACTGGATATCCACATGAAGAAGAATGACATTGGATCCTATCTCATACTGTATTGAAAAATCAATTTAAAATGGATTAAAGACTTAAACATGAGATAGAAACTGTAAAACTCCTAGAAGAAAACATAGGAAAAAGCTTCTTGACATCGGTCTGGACAGAGATTTTTTTTTTTAATATGATCACAAAATCACAAGCAACAAAAGTAAAAATAGACACACGGGATTGCATCAAACTAAAAATCTTCTGAAACAAACAACTGCAGAAGAAACAATAGAGTGAACAAGCAACCTATGGAGTAGGAGAAAATATTTGCAAACCATGTATCTGATAAAAGGTTAATTATCCAACATATATATGGAACTCATAAACTCAATAGAAAAAAAAAAACCAACAAAACCCTGATGAAAAAGTAGACAAAAGACCTGAATACACGTTTCTCAAAAGAAGACATACAAAAATCAACAGATATATGAAAAGGTAATCAACATCGCTAATTATCAGGGGTATGCAAATCAAAGCTACAATGAGATATAATCTCAAATCTGGTAGAGTGACTGTTACCAAAAGACAAACGGTAACAAGTATTGATGAGGCTGTGTAGAAAAAGGAATCCTGATGCACTAATGGGGGATTGTAAATTGGTATAGCTATCACAGAAAAAAGTATGGAGGTTCCTCAAAAAGTTAAAAATAGAACTACCATATGATCCAGCAATCCCACTTCCAAAGAAAATGAAAACAGGATATCAGAAAGATATCTGGACTCCCATGTTCACTGCAACATTATTTACAATAGCAAAGATGTGAAAACAACCTTAATATCTATTGATAGATGAGTGGATCAAGAAAATGTGATACACACACACACACACACGCACATACACACAATGGAATATTATTCATCAGAACAAAATTCTGCTGTTTGTGGCAACATGCATGATCCTGGAGGACATTATGCTAGGTGAAATAAGCCAGACACAGAAAGTTAAGTAATACATGACCTCACTTATATGTGGAGTCACAGAAGTGCTTTCATAGACACACAGAGTAGGTTGCCAAGGGTTGAGGGGAAGGGAAAATGAGGAGATATTGACCAAAGACTACAAAGTTTCAGTTATGTAAGATGAATAAGTTCTGGAGATCTAAAGTATAGCATGGTGACTATAGGTAACAATACTGTATTGTGTACTTGAAATTTGATAAGAGGGTAGATCCTAAGTATTTGCCCCCCGCCCAAGCTGCCCCACATAAATGGTAACTATGTGACATGATGAATATATTAATTAGCTTGATTATGGTGATCATTTCACAATGTATACTTACATCAAAACATCAAGTTGTATACCTTAAATATATACAATTTCTCTTTGTCAATTATATCTCATAAAGCTGAAAAGAAAAAAAATTGTGTACATAATTTGGGCTATACTCTTCTAGGAAGTTCTTATATATTATTACATAATATTATGTCTATGTATGTTTACTCCACTAATCTGTGAGTGAACTTGTTGTTGACAAAGAATATAAACTACTCATCTTTGTATGAGTAAATTACTGCAGCATGTAGACGCTCAATAAACGTTTGGTTGAATTCATGTATGAATGCTGGGGTAAATTTGAGATTGCCAAGTATGATTATTTTTAAAATTCCTAGACTATATAAATCACACATCCAAACTTTTATCATAAAAAGGCCAGTAAGTTTACTCGGGGTTTCCATTTCCTAGCTACTGAAATGAAAAAGAATTTGCTCCTTGGAGAATAATAATGCATTGTCCAATTAGTGTAACTAATGAATGTTGTATTGAAAAGTTAAGTTACAGAACAAAGCACTTAATGAGAATTTAGGTATTGGAACTAAGGAAAAGGAGAATTAGGCATAGTCAGTAAGAAAGAAATCATAAATCTCTTAGGATGAAACATGATAATTTATTATTTATGAGCCATTCACTTGGGAAACAGGAACTAATAAGTAGTATGTAATAAAGTGATTAGCATGCTGCTAGCTATGCCACTAGCAGACAGTAACTCATCAGTAATATGCATGTTATAAAGTGATTAGAATGCTGCTAGCTATGCCATTAGCAAGCAGCTTAGCATTGTGCCAATTATTTAATCTCTTTGGACCTTAGGTTCCACCTCTGAGCATTAAATATGTTGGCCCTACAATGGCTTAGGTCCCACCTGTTATTATATGCCATGGTTACTTTTGATATATTCTTTTCCCACATATTAGAAAAACAGGTAGTCTACTCAGTTTCAATGACCCAGTAATCCAGAAAAACATCAGTTTTATATATATATTGGAAGTGACATCTTCAAATAGAATACACCCCAATAATTTAGATATAAATTTATGGAGATGAGATGTCTTTAAGGGTAATGATATTTAATCATAATTCCAGACAGTTTCGTGACAAGGACATTGAAACACAAATAATGTGAATGCAGTACTTCCGACAGGAATTGCTTGTTTCCTGAATGTGCATTCCAGCACATGGAGAGATAAGGCAGAGGAGCACACTGGAGTTCAAATAATTTTATTTTTTTATTTTTTATTTTTTTTATTCATTATAGGCTTAAAAATTTTTTTTCTGTTTTCTTTAAAAAATTTTTATTTTATATTGGAATATAGTTGATCAACAATATTGTGCTAGTTTCAGGTGCACAGCAAAGTGACTCAGCGATACATATACGTACATTTAAATTTCAGGTTTTGTGAAGATTATCTAAAGCTATCTATAAATCAGAAGGGCTCCCCCTAGGGCAGTGTGGTACAGTAGACAGGTCTGAGTTCAGAATCAAATGGAAATGGGATTAAAACTCATCTCTGCCATCAGCAGCTAAATTTATAGAATTTACTTAATTTCCCTGTATCTTAATTTCTTCATCTATAAAATGGGGATCATGATACCTACATTACATGGTTTTATTATAATAAATAAAACACCTTAAGTAAAGTGTTTGGTGCATAGTACGTACTTTAAAAGGGTGTTTCGGCTTCAGTTTTATTTTTTTTCATTGACCTTAAAATCTACCTTGAAATCCACAGCACTGACAAGTGAAAACACATGAAATAACTCAAGAAGTATTTACTCAGTCCTTTTTGCATCAGATAATTTTTTTTGAATTTTATTTTATTTTTTATACAGCAGGTTCTTATTAGGTATCTATTTTATACATATTAGTGTGTATATGTCAGTCCCAATCTCCCAATTCATCACCCCCCCCCACTTTCCCTCCTTGGTGTCCATATGTTTGTTCTCTACATCTGTGTCTCTATTTCTGCCTTGCAAACCAGATGATTTTTTTAAGTGCTAGAGATACAATGGCATCTCTAGACAAACATGATTCTTTCCTTCATGGAGTTTATTCTAGTAGGGGAGAAAGACAAAAAAAAAAAAAGAACAAAATATCATTAGAAGTTATGATAACTGCTCTGAAGGAAACAAATAGGAATTATGGGAAAATAGTGAAATATTGGGTAGTAGGGATCAGAAGAGAAAGCTACTGTATTAAAAAAGGAAAATGTATCAGTTTAAGTTAAAAGTAATAAATTATTACACTAAATTCAGGAGGATATGCACAGGTCAGCAAGATATTGTAGAGAAGCAGAATAACAGAGTAATGTTTTCATTTAGTGTGCTTGCTTATCACCAGTGGTCTGCCCTGTAGCGCACGTGTGTTCTTCTATGATCACCACAACTTGAATTTGTCTTACTCTATTGTGCTCTTTGATTGCCAAAGCCTTTCTGCTCCTTCTTTTCTCAGCTCATATTCATTGTCATGTAGTATATTATAGTACATGTGGTCATTCCTTTAGTGTCATATCAGCATTTCTTCTCCTGTTTCTCGGAGTTATTTATTATGGTGCCATTTTGTTCACTTCTTAAAATCTCTGATCATGTAAATAAATGCTCACATGTGCATCGTGTTTCTAGGTTAATATAAGCTCTCAGAATCATGTAGAATAGAGTTACATCTTTTGCTCACTACATACGTGCACTCAAAAGGAGAGTTGCTTACTTTATGGGAGACACTCAAGAACTGAGGCCACTGAGGAAACAGCAGAGTAATGTTTTCTATCCAATGTTCACGCCTGAGTATGTGTCAATGAGTAGAATGGTTGGGAATCAAACACACTATTTAATTGTCTTTCCTGTTTCTCTCTGTCTCATTAATTTGTGTTTCTGTCCTCCCCATCTCCTGGATGCATAAAAAATGCACATATAATGTCTAAAAAGGGTGATTTACTGAAACAAAATTATGAATTATTTTATGCATTGAGTTAATTGTAACACAGCTAGATTTTAACTGTGAGATATAGAAATTTCAAGCTCATGTTTATATGGATGAAATGATAAAGCTCAGAGACACTGTAATTCTCAGTCATCTCTGCCTGTCAGCATTTATACATGAGTGTGTATACTTTTCATGTAATTTTCAGGGTTCTGACATTCACTATTTGATGTGATCATGTAGAAATGACTTCCAAATGAGTCTTGGAAAAACATAGATGATTTTTTTTTCCTGTAGGAGTGTGTAGAATTGATGTTATTTCGTTTTAAATATTTTGTAGAATTTGCCAGTAAAACAATATGGACCTGAAAATTTCTTTTCTTTTTTTTTGGGGGGGGGGAGTTTTTTTAAACTTTATTGACTTTTTCTTTTGGTAAGAACAATTAACATGAGATCTACATTCTTAATAAAGTTTAAGGATATGATACAGTATTGTTGACTATAGGTACAAAGTTGTAGAGTAGATCTCCAGAGCTTATTCATCTTGCTTAACTGAAACTTTATGTCAATTAGTTAGTAACTCCCATTCCTCCCTCTCCCCATCCCCTGGAAACGACCATTCCACTCTTTGATTCTATTAATCTGACTGTTTTCGATACCTCATATATGTGGAATCACGCAGTTTTGTTTTTCTTTGACTGGTTTACTTTCTTTTGTTTTTTTAACATCTTTATAGGAGTATAATTGCTTTAAAATGTTGTGTTAGTTGCTGCTGTATAACAAAGTGAATCTGCTATACATATACATATATTTCCATATCCCCTCTCTGTTGCATCTCCCTTCTGCCCACCCTATCCCACCCCTCTAGGGGGACACAAAGCACAGAGCTGATCTCCCTGTGCAATGCTATCTATTTTACGTTTGTTAGTGTATATATGTCGTGCTACTCTCTCACTTTGCCCTGGCTTACCCTTCCCCTCCCCGTGTCCTCAAGTTCATTCTCTATGTCTGTGTCATTATTCCTGTCCTGCCCCTAGGTTCAGCAGAACCTTTTTTTTTTTTTTAGATTCCATATATATGTGTTAGCATACAGTATTTGTTTTACTCTTTCTGACTTACTTCACTTTGTATGACACACACTAGATCTGTCCATCTCACTACAAATAACTCAATTTCCTTTCTTTTTATGGCGGAGTAATATTCCATTGTATATATCTGCCACATCTTCTTTATCCATTCATCTGTCGATGAACACTTAGGTTGCTTCCATGTCCTGGCTATTGTAAATAGTGCTGCAATAAACATTGTGGTACATGTCTCTTTTTGAATTATGGCTTCATCAGGGTATATGCCCAGTAGTGGGATTGCTGGGTCATATGGTAGTTCTATTTTTAGTTTTTTAAGGAACCGCCATACTGTTCTCCATAGTAGCTGTATCAATTTACATTCCATCAACAATGCAAGAGTGTTCCCTTTTCTCCACACCTTCTCCAGCATATATTGTTTATAGATTTTTTTTTTTTTTTTTTTGGTGGTACACGGGCCTCTCACTGTTGTGGCCTCTCCCATTGCAGAGCACAGGCTCTGGACACGCAGGCTCAGTGGCCATGGCTCACGGGCCCAGCCGCTCCGCGGCATGTGGGATCCTCCCGGACCGGGGCACGAACCCGTGTCCCCTGCATCGGCAGGTGGACTCTCAACCACTGCACCACCAGGGAAGCCCTGTTTATAGATTTTTTTGATGATGGCCATTCTTACTGGTGTGAAGTAATACCTCATTGTAGTTCTGATTTGCATTTTTGTAATGATTAGTGTTCTTGAGCATCCTTTCATGTGTTTGTTGGCGATCTGTATATCTTCTTTGGAGAAATGTCTGTTTAGGTCTTCTGCCCTTTTTTGGATTGGATTGTTTGTTTTTTTGATGTTGTGGTGCATGAGCTGCTTGCATATTTTGGAGGTTAATTCTTTGTCAGTTTCTTCATTTGAAAACATTTTCTCCCATTTTGAGGGTGGTCTTATCCTCTTGTTTATGGTTTCCTTTGCTGTGCAGAAGCTTTTAAGTTTCATTAGGTCCCATTTGTTTATTTTTTATTTTAATCTCCGTTACTCTAGAAGGTGGGTCAAAAAAAAGGTCTTGCTGTGATTTATGTCAAAGAGTGTTCTTCCTATGTTTTCCTCTAAGAGTTTTACAGTGTCTGGTCTTACATTTAGGTCTTTAATGAATTTTGAATTTATTTTAGTGTATGTTGTACGGGAGTGTTCTAAATTCATTCTTTTACATGTAGCTGTCCAGTATTCCCAGCACCACTTATTGAAGTGACTATCTTTTCTTCATTATATATTCTTGCCTCCTTTATCAAAAATAAGTTGACCATAGGTGTGTGGGTTTATCTGTGGGCTTTCTATCCTGTTCCATTGATCTATATTTGTGTTTTTCAGCCCATACCATACTCTCTTGATTACTGTAGCTTTGTAGTATAGTCTGAAGTCAGGGAACCTGATCCCTCCAGCTCTGTTTTTCTTTCCCAAGATTGCTTTGGCTATTCGGGGTCTTTTTTGTTTCCATGCAAATTGTGAAATTTTTTGTTCTACTTCTGTGAAAATGCCAGTGGTAGTTTGATACGGATTGCACTGTATCTGTAGATTGCTTTGGGTAGCATAGTCATTTTCACAGTGTTGAATCTTCCAATCCAAAAACATGGTATATCTCTCCATCTGTTTGTATCATCTTTAATTTCTTTCGTCAGTGTCTTATAGTTTTATGCATACAGGTCTTTTGTCTTCTTAGGTAGATTTATCCCTAGGTATTTGACTCTTTATGTTGCAGTGGTAAATGGGAGTGTTTCCTTAATTTCTTTTTCAGATTTTTCATCATTAGTGTATAGGAATGCAGAAGATTTCTGTGCATTAATTTTGTATCCTGCTACTTTACCAAATTCATTGATTAGCTCTAGTAGTTTTCTGGTAGTATCTTTAGGAATCTCTATGTATAGTATCATGTCATCTGCTAACAGTGACAGTTTTACTTCTTGCTTTCCAGTTTGGATTCCTTTTATTTCTTTTTCTTCTCTGATTGATGTGTCTAAAACTTCCAAAACTATGTTGAATAATAGTGGTGAGATTGGGCAACCTTATCTTGTTCCTGATCTTAGAGGAAATGCTTTCAGTTTTTCACGATTGAGAACAATGTTGGCTGTGGGTTTGTCATATATGCCCTTTATTATGTTGAGGTAGGTTCCCTGTATGCCCACTTTCTGGAAGGTTTTTTATCATAAATGGGTGTTGAATTTTGTCAAAAGCTTTTCCTGTATCTATTGAGATTATCATAGGGTTTTTATCCTTCAATTTGTTAATATGGTATATGACATTGATTGATTTGCGTATATTGAAGAATCCTTGCATTCCTGGGTTAAACCCCACTTGATCATGGTGTATGATATTTTTAATGTGCTGTTGGATTCTGTTTGCTAGTATTTTGTTGAGCATTTTTGCATCTATGTTCATCAGTGTTAATGGCCTGTAGTTTTCTTTTTTGGGGACATTTTTTTCTGGTTTTGGTATCAGGGTGATGGTGGCCTCATAGAATGAGTTTGGGTGTGTTCCCACCTCTGATAGATTTTGGAAGAGTTTGGGAAGGATAGGAGTTAGCTCTTCTAAATGTTTGATAGAATTTGCCTATGAAGCCATCTGGTCCTGGACTTTTGTTTGTTGGAAGATTTTAAATCACAGTTTCAATTTCAGTGCTTGTGATTAGTCTCTTTATATTTTCTATTTCTTCCTGGTTCAGTCTCAGAAGGTTGTACTTTTCTAAGAATGTGTCCATTTCTTCCTGGCTGTCCATTTTTTGGCATATAGTTGCCTGTAGTAATCTCATGATCCTTTGTATTTCTGCAGCGTCAGTTGTTTCTTCTCCTTTTTCATTTCTAATTCTGTTGATTTGAGTCTTCTCCCTTTTTTTCTTGATGAGTCTGGCTAATGGTTTATCAATTTTGTTTATCTTCTCAAAGAACCACGTTTTAGTTTTTTGATCTTTGATATTGTTTCCTTCATTTCTATTTCATTTATTTCTGGTCTGATCTTTATGATATCTTTCCTTATGCTTACTTTGGGTATTTTTTGTTCCTCTTTCTCTAATTGCTTTAGATGTAAGGTTAGGTTGGTTATTTGAGAGATTTTTCTTGTTTTTCTGAGGTAGGATTGTATTGCTCTAAAATTCCCTCTTTGAACGGCTTTTGATGCATCCCATAGGTTTTGGGTTGTCACGTTTTCACTGTCATTTGTCTCTAGGTATTTTGTGATTTCCTCTTTGATTTCTTCAGTGATCTCTTGGTTATTTAGTAGTGTATAGTTTACCCTCCATGTGTTTGTATTTTTTACAGATTTTTTCCATAATTGATATCTAGTCTTATAGTGTTGAGCTTGGAAAAGATACTTGATACGATTTCAATTTCCTTAAATTTACCAGGGCTTGATTTGTGACCCAAGATATGATGTATCCTGGAGAATGTTCCATGAGCACTTGAGAAGAAAGTGTATTCTGTTGTTTTTGGATGGAATGTCCTATAAATATCAATTAAGTCCATCTTGTTTAATGTGTCATTTAAAGCTTGTGTTTCCTTATTTATTTTCATTTTGGATGATCTGTCCATTGGTGAAAGTGGGGTGTTAAAGTCCCCTACTATGATTGTATTACTGTCGCTTTCCTCTTTTATGACTGTTAGTATTTGCCTTATGTATTGAGGTGCTCCTATGTTGGGTGCATAAATAATTACAACGTTACCTCTTCTTCTTGGTTTGATTCCTTTATTGTTATGTAGTATCCTTCTTGTCTCTTGTAATAGTCTTTATTTTAAAGTCTATTTTGTCTGATATGAGAATTGCTACTCCAGCTTTCTTTTGATTTCCATTTGCATGGAATATCTTTTTCTGTCCCCTCACTTTCAGTCTATATGTTTCCCCAGGTCTGAAGTGGGTGTCTTGTAGACAGCATATATATGGGTCTTGTTTTTGTATCCATTCAGCTAGTCGATGTCTTTTGGTTGGAGCATTTAATCCATTTACATTTAAGGTAATTATCGATATGTATGTTCCTATTACCATTTTCTTAATTGTTTTGGGATTGTTGTTGTAGGTCTTTTCCTTCTCTTGTGTTTCCTGCCTAAAGTAGTTCCTTTAGTATTTGTTGTAAAGCTGGTTTGGTGGTGCTGAATTCTCTTAACTTGTGTTTGTCTGTAAAGGTTTTAATTTCTCCATTGAATCTGAATGAGATCCTTGCTGGGTAGAGTAATCTTGGTTGTAGGTTTTTCCCTTTCATCACTTTAAATATGTCCTGCCACACCCTTCTGGCTTGGAGAGTTTCTGTTGAAAGATCAGCTGTTCACCTCATGAGGATTCCCTTGTATGTTATTTGTTGCTTTCCCCTTGCTGCTTTTAATATTTTTTCTTGTTTTTAATATTTTTTAGTTTGAATAATATGTGTCTTGGCTTGTTTCTCCTTGGGTTTATCTTGTATGGGACTCTCTGTGCTTCCTGGACTTGATTGACTATTTCTTTTCCCATGTTAGGGAAGTTTTCAACTGTAATCTCTTCAAATATTTTCTCAGTCCCTTTCTTCTTCTCTTCTTCTTCTGGGACCCCTATAATTCAAATGTTGGTGTGTTTAATGTTGTCCCTGAGGTCTCTGAGACTGTCCTCAATTCTTTTCATTCTTTTTTGTTTATTCTGCTCTGCAGTCGTTATTTCCACTATTTTATCTTCCAGGTCACTTATCCGTTGTTCTGCCTCAGTTGGTCTGCTATTGATTCCTTCTAGAGTATTTTAAATTTCATTTATTTGTGTGGTTCATCATTGTTTGTTTGCTCTTTAGTTCTTCTAGGTCCTTGTTAGATGTTTCTTGTATTTTCTCCATTCTATTTCCAAGATTTTGGATCATCTTTACTAACATTACTCTGAATTTTTTTTCAGGTAGACTGCCTATTCCCTCTTCATTTCTTTGGTCTGGTGGGTTTTTACCTTGCTCCTTTATCTGCTACATATTTCTCTGTCTTCTTATTTTGTTTAACTTACTCTGTTTGGGGTCTCCTTTTCGCAGGCTGCAGGTTCGTAGTTCCCTTTGTTTTTGGTGTCTGCCCCCAGTGGGGTTAGGTTGGTTCAGTGGCTTGTGTAGGCTTCCTGATGGAGGGGACTGGTGCCTGTGTTCTGGTGGGTGGGGCTGGATCTTGTCTTTCTGGCGGGCAGGTCTTTGTCTGGTGGTGTGTTTTGGGGCATCAGTGAATTTAGTATGATTTAGGCAGCCTCTCTGCTAATGGGTGGGGTTGTGTTCCTGTTTTGCTACTTGTTTGGCATGGGGTGTCCAGCACTGGAGCTTGCTTGCCGTTGGGTGGAGCTGGGTCTTAGCATTGAGATGGAGATCTCTGGGAGAGCTCTTGCCGATTGATATTACGTGGAGCCGGGAGGTCTGTGGTGGTTCAGTGTCCTGAACTTGGCTTTCCCTCCTCAGAAGCTCATGTCTGACAACAGACCGGAGCACAAAGGCTGTGTCAGCCAGATGACTCAGAAAAAAAGGGAGAAAAAAGATAGACAAAACAATAATAAGAAATAAAAAAATAAAAAAAAACAATAGGAGAGCAACCAAACCAATAAACAAATCCACCAATGATAACAAGCACTAAAAACTATACTAAGATAAACGTAAAAATCCGAAACAAATCAGTCGCTGACAGCAAACCCTGAGTCTGCTGTTGCTCCCAGAGTTCAGTGCCTCAATTTTGAGATGATTCGTTGTTTATTCAGTTATTCCACAGATGCAGGCTACATCAAGTTGATTGTAGGGATTTAATCCGCTGCTCCTGCGGCTGCTAGGAGAAATTTCCCTTTCTCTTTGTTGTTTGCACAGCTCCTGGTGTTCAGCTTTGGATTTGCCCCCACCTCTGCATGTAGGTTGCTCTCAGGCATCTGCTCCCACCCAGAGAGGACAGGGTTAAAGCAGCAGCTGATTAGGGGGCTCTTGCTCATTCAGGACGTGGGGAGGGAGACGTACAGTTGTCATAATTGGAATGTGGGGGAAGCCTGCAGCGGCAGAGTCCGGCATGACGTTGCAACAGCCTGAAGCATGCTGTGTGTTCTTCCGGGGAACTTGTCCCTGGATCATGGGACCCTGGCAGTGGTGTGCTGTACCGGCTACCGGAGGGGTGTGGATTGTGGACCGTGCTTGCACACAGAATTCTTTGTGTCTTCAGCAGCAGTGTTAGCGTTTCATGTCCGTCTCTGGGGTCTGAGCTGATAGATGTGTCTTATGCCCATCTCTGGAGCTTTTATAGGTGTTGCTCTGTCTTCTGTGGGCATCAAGGAAGGAATCCCCTCTCCTCACATACCCCAAAACAATGGTCTTTTGCCTCCTAGGCAGGTCCAGACTTTTTCCGTACTCCCTCCTGGCTACCTGTGGTGCACTAGCCCTCTTCAGGCTGTGTTCACACCACCAACCCCAGTCCTCTCCCTGGGATCTGACTTCCAAAGCCCGAGCCTCAGCCCCCATCCTCCACCCGCCCCGGCAGGTGAGCAGAGAAGCCTCTCAGGATGGTGAGTGCTTGTCCACACTGATCCTTTGTGCAGGAATCTCTCTGCTTTGCCTTCTGTACCCCTGTTGTTGCACTCTTCTCCTTGTCTCTGAAGATTTCCCCCTGTCCACCCCCCGTCTCCTCCAGTGAAGGGGCTCCCTAATGTGTGAAAACTTTTTCTCCTTCACAGCTCCCTCCCAGAGGTGCAGGTCCTGTCCCTATTCTTTTATCTCTGTTTTTTCTTTTGCCTTACCCAGATATGTGGCCATTTTCTTGCTTTTTGGGAAGTCTGAGGTCTTCTGCCAGCGTTCAGTAGGTGTTCTGTAGGAGCTGTTCCACATGTAGATGTGTTTTTGATGCATTTGTGGGGAGGAAGGTGATCTCCATGTCTTACTCCTCTGCCATCTTGAAGGTCCCTGAAAAATTTTTTTGGAAGGTTTTAAACTATGAATTCAATTTCTTTAATAGTTATTATAGGACTGCTTAGGTTATCTAGTTCATCATGGGTGAATTTGAATAGTTTGTGGGTTTTGAAGAATTGGACCATTATACAAGTTGTCAGATTTATGTGCCTAGGGTTAGTTGTTCATAGTATTCAGTTATTATCTTCTTAATGTCTGTGAGGTTTTCAATGATATTCCCTATTTTATTTCTGATATTATTAATTTTTGCCATCTCTCTCCTGTTCTTTGTCTTGCTAGAGGTTTATCAATTTTATTGTTCTTTTTAAAGAACCAATTTTTGGTTTCACTGACTTTCACTATTGTTTTTATGTTTCCAAATCATTGATTGCTGCTCTTATTTTTATTATTTCTTCTCTTCTGCTTGATTTGTGTTTATTTTGTTCTTGTTTTTCTAGTTTCTCAAAGCAGGAGTCTAGATTATGAGTTGAGACCTTTCTTCTACTCTAATATTAGTATTAAATGTTATAAACTGTCTACAAACACTGCTTTTATTGTGTTTCACAAATTTTGATATGTTGTATTTTTATTTTCCCACAGTTCAAAATATTTTCTAATTTACCTTAAGGCTTGTTCTTTGACCATGTTTGAGTATTTTCTCTTGTTTTTCTATTATTGATTTCTAGCTTAACTCCATTTCAGTTAGAGAACATACTTTGCATGATTGCAATTCTTTTAAATTGGTAACGTTTGTTTCAAGACAACATGCCAGATGTTTGTTTCATGATTTATCTGGATAAATTTTCAATGTGCACTTGAAAAAAATATATGTTTTGCTTTGGTTGGGTGCAGTATTCTATAGATGGCTATTAGATGTAGTTGTTAGATAGTATTTTCTTAGTTCATCTATATGTTTATTGATTTATTTTTCACTTGTTATATCTATTATTGAGAGTATTGATGCCTACAACTATGCTTGTGGGTTTAGCTATTTCTCCCTTCAGTTCTGTCAGATTTTGCTTCTTATTTTTTGAAATGCTTTTGTTAAATGCATGAACATCTGTTTTTGAGAAATAGGATTTGCGTTATATGAACAAGACTATTAGAAAAAGAGGATAAGATGTAAGGGATTTGTATTTTATTTCCGGACAATATATCATATATAGGACTTACTAGAGATGAAAAGCTTACAGTTTTTGGAAATACAGTTACAGAAATAACCAAATTGTAATTTGTGAAACAATTCAAATCTGAGCAAAGTGTGATCTCTTTCTAGTATATCATAATGAGGATTCATATAACATTCCCAAGAGTTATAAAGAAACAGACAACTGATTTTTCCACCTGGAGAAGATAATTACAGTTTTAAAAAATGATTTTTTGCAAACTAAGTTGTAAATGAGAATGTCATGAACTTAGCACCAAGTAGCTTGCTTTGCAAGACTGTTCAAAGTAGAAGACATGTCTTTTTCCATTAAAAAATGAATATTCTGGGTGAACTCCTGTTCTGTGTGTGAGGAGCTTAGTAGTCAACACTCCATCCAAATAACACGTGAAAAGGTGAGTGGACTGAAAAATCAACTCTTCTTGGATCTGAAAGAGAGGGGAGGACACAGAGTAACCAGCTGCCCTCAAGACTGGAGAGATAAGCAAGTGAATACAGGGAGTCACACCATACTGGAGAGGAGACACATGAGTGGAAACCAGTGCCACGGTAGGAAAAACTGAATTGTAATTGGTAAATTGCTGGAGCTCAATGAGGACAACTGTGAGCGTTGTAAACTCCAGAGGGACCCAGTCATGCGCAGTGGGGGGCTGGGGGTGTGCGCTTCAACATATTGTAGGACTTACCTCCGTGAGCTCAACCAGTTTCCTACAATAAATATCAGAGGAGAATCTCCTCTTGCTTCTGGCAAGGGGAGGGGAAATGGAACCATTCTGAAATCCTCCAGAGCTCTGTTCTTAACAAGGCTTGCCTTCAGGAGAAACTAGTTAACCAGAGTCTAACCTACTGGGATATTATCGTATCCCAGCTGGCCTGGGGCAAGGGAAGTAGCCATCTCCAGCCCACAATAACCATCCAGTCCCATTTAATGGGGGAGGAAAAAATGCTGAGAAACACTTGTGAAGTTCACAGTCCAGAAGCCTAGACTCACTAAAATACTGAGACCTATCATAGGGCTATAGAACATTTCCTCTCCCCCCACAGCTCACCACCACATTACTGAAGTCCTATTTACAGCATTTCCCTTTATTCGAGACATTATATTTGGTTATCAAAAGTTATAAGGCACACCAAAAGGTGAAAAAAAAAACAATTTTAAGAGACAGAGCAAGCATCAGAACTAGATAGGGCAGGGATGTTGGAATTATCATACTGGGAATCTTAAACAATGGTAATTAATATACTAAGAGTTCTAGTGGATAAAGTAGACACATGAAAAAACAGATGGGCAATGTAAACAGAGACGTGAAAATCCTAAGAAAGAACCAAAAAGAAATGATAGATATCTAAAGAATTATAACAGAAATGAAGATTACCTTTGATTGGCTTATTGGTAGATTGAACATGGCTGAGGAAAGAATCTGTGAGCAACAGGATATATCAACAGAATCTTCAAAAACTGAAAAGCAAAGAGAAAAATACTAAAAACCAGAGCAGAATATACAAAGACTGTGGGACAATTACAAAATTAAAAACACACATGTAATGGATAACCAGAGGGAAAGGAAAGGGAGCAAGGAACAGAAGGAATATTTGAAACAATACTGACTGAATTTTCTTAAATTAATGTCAGACACCAAACCACAGATCCAGGAAACTCAGAGAATAAGCAGGATAAATGCCAAACAAACAAACAAACAAACCCCCCCACAAAAACTACACATAGGCATATCATTTTCACAATACAGAAAATCAAATATAAAGAAAAAACCCTGAAAGAAGCCAGAGGATGAAAATACCTTACTTGTAGAGGAAAAAGATAAGAATTACAGCTGACTTCTCAGAAACCATACAGCAAGAAAACAGTGGATTGAATATTTAAAGTGCTGGTAGAAACCCCCACCAACCTAGAATTCTGTACCTTGCAAAATTTTCTTTCAAAACTGAAAGGAGAAATAGACTTTGTCAGACAAACATTGAGGGAATTTTTTATCAGAAGCCCTCCTTTGAAAGAAGTGTGAAAAGAAATTAGAGAGAAGGAAAATAATATAGGTCAGAAAACTCAGATCTACATAAACTAAGGAAGAGCATAAAAGAAAAAATAAATGAAGGTAAAAAAAAAACCTTTTATTTTTCTTATTCTTTGACCTAACAGATTAACAGTTTGTTCAAAATAATAATACAACATATTTGATTATGTACGTGTATATATATCAAATGTGTATGTATTTAAATATATGCTTATGTATCCTTGTATATGAGTAAAAGCAATGATAACAATAATAAAGGGATGTAAGGAACTAAAAATATTTTGGTATTATAAGGTACTCACACTACCCATGAATTGGTATACTGTTGTTAGAAAGTGGACTTAGGTTAGCTGAAAATGTATATTGAAAACTCTAGGGCAACTACTGAAAAAAAGTGAAAAGAAGAGTATAACTGATATGCTAAGAAAGGGGAGAAAATGGAATTGCATAAAATGATCAATTAAAATCACATAGGCAAAAAAAGAGTGAAAAACAAAAACAGGAACAAATATCAGGACAACAAATAGAAAACAAAAATGAATATTGTAGATACTAATCCAACTATATTAATCACTTAGAAAGTCAATGGTCTAAATGCACCAATTAAAACAGAGAGATTGTCTGTGTTTTAGAGTGGATCTAACACAAGACCCAACTATATATTGTCTACAAGAAATCCAATTTAAATATAAAGACTCATCAAGAAAAGAAGGGAGAAGACGCCAATCAACAGAATTAGAAATGAAAAAGGAGAAGAAACAACTGACACTGCAGAAATACAAAGGATCATGAGAGATTACTACAGGCAACTATATGCCAATAAAATGGACAACCTGGAAAAAGTGGACACATTCTTAGAAAAGCACAACCTTCCGAGACTGAACCAGGAAGAAATAGAAAATATAAAGAGACCAATCACAAGCACTGAAATTGAAACTGTGATTAAAAATCTTCCAACAAACAAAAGCCCAGGACCAGATGGCTTCACAGGCAAATTCTATCAAACATTTAGAGAAGAGCTAACTCCTATCCTTCTCAAACTCTTCCAAAATGTAGCAGAGGGAGGAACACTCTCAAACTCATTCTATGAGGCCACCATCACCATGGTACCAAAACCAGACAAAGATGTCACAAAAAAAGAAAACTACAGGCCCTTAACACTGATGAACATAGATGCAAAAATGCTCAACAAAATACTAGCAAACAGAATCCAACAGCACATTAAAAGGATCATACACTATGATCAAGTGGGGTTTATCCCAGGAATGCAAGGATTCTTCAATATATGCAAATCAATCAATGTGATATACCATATTAACACATTGAAGGATAAAAACTATATGATCATCTCAATAGATGCAGAAAAAGCTTTTGACAAAATTCAACACCCATTTTTGATAAAAACCCTCCAGAAAGTGGGCATAGAGGGAACCTACCTCAACATAATAATATGTGGGCCACGCATGAAAAACCCACAGCCAACATTGCTCTCAGTGGTGAAACACTAAAGCCATTTCCTCTACGGAACAAGACAAGGGTGCTCACTCTCACCATTATTATTCAACATAGTTTTGGAAATTTTAGACACAGCAATCAGAGAAGAAAAAGAAGAGGAATCCAAATTGGAAAAGAAGATGTAAAGCTGTCACTGTTTGCAGATGACATGGTTCTATACACAGAGAATCCTAAAGATGCTACCAGTTATCTACTAGAGCTAATCAATGAATTTGGTAAAGTAGAAAAATACAAAATTAACGCACAGAAATTTCTTGCATTCCTATACACTAATGATGAGAAATCTGAAAGACAAATTAAGGAAGCACTCCCATTTACCACTGCAACAAAAAGAATCAAATACCTAAGAATAAACCTACCTAAGGAGGAAAAAGACCTGTATGCAGAAAATTATAAGACACTGATGAAAGAAATTAAAGATGATACAAACAGATGGAGAGATATACCATGTTTTTAGATTGGAAGGATCAACATTGTGAAAATGACTATACTACCCAAAGCAATCTACAGATTCAATGCAATCACTATCAAACTACAAATGGCATTTTTCACAGAACTAGAAGAAAAAATTTCACAATTTGTATGGAAACACAAAAGACCCCAAATAGCCAAAGCAATCTTGGGAAAGAAAAACTGAGCTGGAGGAATCAGGCTCCCTGACTTCAGACTATGCTATAAAGCTACAGTAATCAAGACAGTATGGGACTGGCACAAAAACAGAAATACAGATCAATGGAACAGGATAGAAAGCCCAGAGATAAAGCCCTGCACATATGGTCACCTTATCTTTGATAAAGGAAGCAAGAATATACAGTGGAGAAAAGACAGCCTCTTCAAAAAGTGGTGTTGGGAAAACTGGACAGCTACATGTAGAAGAATGAAATTAGAACACTCCCTAACACCATACACAAAAATAAACTCAAAATGGATTAAAGACCTATAAAACTCAGCTATATACATACATATATCCCCATATCCCCTATAAAACTCTTAGAGGGAAACATAGGCAGAACACTCTATGACATAAATCACAGCAAGATCCTTTTTGACCCACCTCCTAGAGAAATGGAAATAAAAACAAAAATAAACAAATGGGAGCTAATGAATCGTAAAAGTTTTTTCACAGCAAAGGAAACCATAAACAAGATGAAAAGACAACCCTTAGAATGGGAAAAAATATTTGTAAACGAACCAACCGACAAAGGATTAACCTCCAAAATATACAAGCAGCTCAATATCAAAAAAACAAACAACCCAATCCAAAAATGGGCAGAAGATCTAAATAGACATTTCTCCAAAAACGATATACAGATTGCCAAGAAACACATGAAAGGATGTTCAACATCACTAATCATTAGAGAAATGCAAATCATAACTACAATGAGGTATCACCTCTCACCAGTCAGAATGGCCATCATCAAAAAAATCTACAAACTAACAGTGCTGGAGAGGGTGTGGAGAAAAGGCAACCCTGTTGCACTGTTGGTGGGAATGTAAATTGATACAGCCACTATTGAGAACAGTATGGAGGTTCCTTAGAAAACTAAGAATAGAACTTCCATATGACCCAGCAATTCCACTACTGAGCATATACCCTGATAAAACCATAATTCAAAACAGGTCATGTACCACCGTGTTCATTGCAGCTCTATTTACAGTAGGCAGGACATGGAAGCAACGTAAGTGTCCATTGACAGATGAATGGATAAAGAAGATACGGCACATATATACAATGGAATATTACTCAGCCATAAAAGGAAATGAAATTGAGTTATTTGTAGTGAAGTGGATGGACCTAGAGACTGTCATACAGAATGAAGCAAGTCAGAAAAACAAATACCATATGCCAACACATATATACGGAATAAAAAAAAAAGTGGTTCTGACAAACCTAGGGGCAGGACAGGAATAAAAACGCACATGTAGAGAGTGGACTTGAGGACTTGGGGAGGGAGAAGGGTAAGCCAGGACGATGTGAGAGAGTAGCATTGACATATATACACTACCAAATGTAAAATAGATAGCTAGTGGGAAGCAGCCGCATAGCACAGGGAGATCAGCTCGGTGCTTTGTGACCACCTAGAGGGGTGGGATAGGGAGGGTCAGAGTGAGATGCAAGAGGGAGGGGATATGGGGATATATGGGTATGTATAGCTGATTCACTTTGTTACACAGCAGAAACTAACACAACATTGTAAAGCAACTCTACTCCAGTAAAGATGTTAAAAAAAAATCTGGCTAGCACTTATTGTCTTTATTTTCATTTTGCTGTATACTTTTCTTTTAACCATAAAATTTAACTTAATGATAATTTGTGTTGACATTGTCCAGATGTCCAAACTTGGTAAAGTTTTAGTTTTGTTTTCTAACTGTTAAGTAGTGAATAGTTTTGCTGCTGTAGATTTGAATAATTCCTTCTGTATATCAAGACTAATTATGTGGATTTAGGATTTAGATATCTCTTTTACTTATGATGTGTACATGGAGGTGCATAAGACACTTATCAATCAATATTGAATTTATAAAAAAAAGTTTGCCGATTTTCTTTAGAAATGTAATAGTGGAGCATAAATGCTGTATTTAACATTCTGTGGTGATTATAAATAAAAATTAGCATTTCTGAAATGCCACAACCTTATACATCTTTCAAAGCTCAGCACAAATCAGCTTGCTATGAAATTTCTCTGATCTGCTATTATGGGTAGCAGTTAAAGCAAACAGAACACTCATGCACACACTCAGGGAAATAAGTAAAAAAATAAACCAAGTAATCCAATACTAAAAGTGTGTAATAAAGGAATAAAATAGTCACTTATTTTTACAAAACTATCTGGTACAATCCTACACTAAATTGCTCTCAGTTATTGGAATTACATTAAAAAACCAGGCGGAAAGAGAAACACGAAAAAAACTCACCAAATCATAGCATACATAATACTCTTCAAAGCACTAATTGTTCTACCCTTTTCTTTTTTTATTATTATTATTATTTTTAACATCTTTATTGGAGTATAATTGCTTTACAATGGTGTGTTAGTTTCTGCTTTATAACAAAGTGAATCAGCTATACATATACATATATCTTCATATCTCCTCCTTCTTGCATCTCCCTCCCACCCTCCCTGTCCCACCCCTCTAGGAGATCACAAAGCACCGAGCTGATCTCCCTGTGCTCTGTGGCTGCTTCCCACTTCTTAACTCCATTAGATTTCATTTGGAAATTATATAACGGCTTGCATAATAATTTTTCTTCTCATTTGGGTATAAATTAGTTCCCGAACATACTATTTCCTTTTTTTTTTTTTTTTGCGGTACACGGGTCTCTCACTGCTGTGGCCTCTCCCGTTGCGGAGCACAGGCTCTGGACACGCAGGCTCAGCGGCCATGGCTCACGGGCCTAGCCGCTCCGTGGCATGTGGGATCTTCCTGGACTGGGGCACGAACCTGTGTCCCCTGCATCGGCAGGCAGACTCTCAACCACTGTGCCACCAGGGAAGCCCACTATTTATTTTTTAATCACAGTATTATTTCTAAATCTTTTTGGTATTTTCCAGAGTGTATTAGTGCTCTGTGTAATAACAAATACTGTTTTTAGTTAAGTAGAGAATAATTAGTTTTCTCAATAATTTCTTCAGAAGCCTAAAAATAAAGTGACATGACATTTAAGATAATGTTTACTTGAGATATTGAGAGAGAACATGAGGTTAAACATCAGACTTTTAGGGAATATATATTTGGTAAGATAAAATATATTTTTTAGATAAGTTGATCAACTTTTCTAAGAGTTTGGATATAGGGATATATTAATACAAATTAAAGCATGAAATTAAATTTTTAATCAAATCTCCACAAATATCTTGACAGCTAAAATAATCTTGAAATACCACCTGTTTCACTTAACATGAATAAATACTTTTTGTTATGAAATTTGTCTAAGAGGTTGAAATCAGTTAATCAGATTAAAGAATTCCTCTGGTCTTCTAATACTTTTATTAAGGCATTAATTTAATGACTTTTTTCTGAAAGTTTTCATAATATACATTACTAGTGTACATTATGATACATTACTAATATACATAGTATACATTAATACCATTTATCACTGTGCAAAATTAAGCTAGCTTAGTCTTTTCATTGAGAAAAAAGCTAAATATGTTGTTATTTTGTTTTATATTTTCATCCACATATCCAGCATATATATCAACTCTGATTGTATCCATATATTTAATCCTAGAAAAATAAAATTGGCCAAAAGTTGAATCATAGGTTATTGGCTTATTCAGTGTTATTTCTGGGTTTTTGCTTGGTCACCATCATTGAGTATACAGAAATGCAAAAACTCAGTTTGAGAATCACTCTGATGCAAGTTAAATAAAAATAGCAAACTTCTGACCAATTTGTCAGTGATAAGCTGCTTTTCTTTGTCTTAAAACATAGATTTTTAAAACTAAAATTTATCATTGTACTTTAGTTAATTGATTTCTTTAATATATGTGCTGAAGTCAGATCACAAAACTTTAGAATTATATGACAATTTCAAAATTTATAGAAAAAAGTTTTCAGTAGGTTTAAAGGGTTATTATTATTTGGACAAACCTCATTTACAGTTTGAAAACTAGTGTCTCAGTATGTGAATAGAGGATATGCTATGTGTGTCACAAATAGATATAGCATAAATTTTATATATTTACTGATGAACTATTTATTTTTATGCAAAGATAATAAATGTATTTTCTGCCACCTAATTTATAGAAAAAATCATACTATGACAGAAACAGATCTTCCCAAAGATAGTGATATTTATGTTAAATTTCATAAACTTATGTAAACATTATTCTTACCTTGCTTCCTCAAAGAGAAGTGTATCTACACAATGTCCAAATATCTAGATAAAGATAAATAAATTCAATTCATTATAAATTCACTCTAGCCATGGAGATGGCAGACATCTGGATATGACAATAACTAAAAGTTTAACACTAAGACCTTTCCCATTGCTCGTATGGTTGTTTCAATAAAGATAAATCCCAAAAGAATCAGTTAGGAAATGTGCTTAAGAGAGAGGGAGGGGGAAAGAGAGAGAGAGAGAGCAAAGTTAGAAAAATAAACCCAAATATTCATGAATAGTGGTCCATGTCAGTGAAATCTGAAAGAACAAGCAAGAATTGGAATACTTCTCACATGTTGTGAAAGAGATCATGATGTTAGCTGTTAACGCCAGTTTAACAGTACTAAATGGTGAGCAGTAGGTGATTATCCCTTTCCTGAATTGAAGGCTGGATCAATATTGTAGAAAGTCTGTGTATTTCTATTTTCAATTCAGAAAAATCAGTTTTTTTTTTGGAGGGAGAGTGGTTATACCCCCACTGGTTACTGAGATGGCTAATATAATCTAGATTTCCTTTATTAGTTTTGGTCCTACCTGGCAGGTAAGGGAGGAAGTAGCCTTTAATTTGGAGCCAATTTTGCTTTTCATTACAAACTCTTGACTCTTATCTTCTTCCAAATTCTGGGTTCCCAAACATTAGCATTGCCTTTTTGGTCTTGATTTTTTTCCTTTTCTTAATTTGCTTTCAGAAAGTTTGCAAAGTTCTAGGACCTTTGGGAAAGTGTGGCATTAAGATTGCTTTAAAATACACACACACAGAAAGAAGTAGATGGAAGTGTGATTTATACTCGAAGCTTTATAAACCAGTGTTGGACAGAAGGCAGTAGCTAAGATAATTCAATGATTGTGTAGTTAAAAGCGTGGACTATATAGTGAGGCCCCTCAGGTGGGATGGATAAAGTAACTCAAGGGTGCCCAAACATAAAAACTTGGAAAGAGAGGGAGAGTAAAAGCCTTATGAAGGAGGAATAAACAGAATACTGTGTAGAGACCACCATTTAAGCAAATTGAGCTCCCATCCCTGTTATGAAATCTGTGTGCATCTAGCAAGCCGGGATTCATGGGGTGCAACAGGAAAGTCCGCCTGCAACACTTGTGGTGCAAGAACTTCTTGAAGTTGGCAGAGATGGCAGTACATTGAGGTGGTTTGGGGCAGTTTGCTTGCTTGCTCTGGTATTTGGTGTCTATAAGGGCTGATTCTACAGAAAATTAAATTTCCCATTTTAGATGCTTTTAGCATGAAGTTTAGATAAAGCCAAAGTCTCCACCTTCAGTGGCATTATCCGGGTGCTTGGAGTCAAGCCCCTATAACAGTGCTAAATGGTGAACATCAGCTGATCAGCCATTTCCTGAACTGAAGGCTGGATCACCATCATAGAAGTCTGTATATTTCTTAGATCGTTATGTTGCATGCACTTCAAGTTTCCCATATATGGAGGAGAAGAAGGAAAAATTCTGGGGCAAGGTGAAGAAAATTTGATTGCCCAAGAATTTTTAGTATATCTATATGTATAATACTTGATAAACTATATTCTAAGATACACATTTGTTTCACATTTTAACCTTTGGAATTGTAATGTGTCGTATTATTAACGTGCATCTTTAATGTAGTGGTGTTTTTGTTTTTCTCAGAAAAACTGTTATCTTGGAATCACACAGGTAGAGTGTGCATGACAGACATAGGGAAGTGCATTCCTACTCCCATCCCTTTGTTGCTGAAGGTGAACAAAAAGAAACTTCTGCTGTTTCTCATAATGTCTAGTGTGTAGATTTTGCTAAACTCAGGCAGTGAATGATTGCTCTTCTTGTACTCTTTCTTAGAAAAAAATATACTTCTTTGAGATTACAGGAAAAGGCAGAGAAGTTAGGGGAGAAAGAGAGATTGGTTCCTGGAGTCAGGTGATTGATTCTCATTAGAAGGACAGTCCTGCTCCTAACTGGGTCCTTCATTACCCTTAATTATGTTATTGTAGACTGATTTCCTCTGATTTGGGTATGAACTACTTGGGACCACTGTATGTTGTAGATTACTGGGGTTGGTTTCTTGCAGGGGAAAGGAAGGGACTTCCATGGATAGGGAGTTATGAATGGGCGTTGGTCCCTAGGTGGAGTTGTGGCTTGTGCAATTGATGTTTGAAGGAGGAACTGTTGAGATGGGAATAAGAACAAGGACAAGGAAACTAGTCTAGGACTGTATTCATCCTTAAGGGAACCCCTGTGAAGGATTTAACATTTTAATGCTTTCTTCTCTATTTATGGAGATAATTTTTTAATTTGCTACATTTATATTTCACTTTAATTGCATCTTTTCAGCAAAGTCTCACACATGTACTGTAGTGTTAGGAAGAATCAAAAAACAATGTAGGGCAGGCAGATGTGTCCTGTCCCACGTTTACCAAACCTTTCAACATTGAGTCTGGAATTGCAATAGCAAAGCCCTATGTAGCCTACTTTAGGACCCCAAGTTAGTGACTAACAGTGAAGTTGACGTTGGCCCACAGTGAATTTGAGAACCTTCAAAAGATGAGATTTCAGGAAGGAGAATGAAGAGACCAGTTTCAGACAGAGGCATCAGCCAGTCCTATCTGGAAGTCCACTGATAAATATCATTTTGGCTTAGGCCCTTTACAGCTGTTTTCTTCTTCCTTTCAGAACCCAGAGATTTTTATGAAAACTCCAAATGGTTTCAATAAAGACTTCTGTAGTGCTGCCAACTTTGGATTCAGGGGTGGGAGATGGAGATCAGGGAACAGCAGGAGAAAGAGGGAAAGGGGAAAGCAGCAAGGTGGTTTGTGGTTGGAGTGATTCTCATGGAAGACCATATTAGGCCCTCCTAGCCAGAAGGGTCTTCAGAAAATAGCACTTCACTGACAGGTTAGGCAAATGAGGTTCAAAGAAATTGAGACATACTTGAAAGTATCACTGTTTAGTGAAGTACTCAAGTTTCTGACTCTTAGAAACTTTGGTGTTTTGTTGGCTATTCTCTCATTGCCAATATTTAGCCTGGTCTATTCCTCTATCAGGTTTGATAGATTTCCTCATGTACCTGATATTTTAAAATATTACTTAAAATCCCTCAAACTTGGTTATCTCCATTTAGGTTTATGTGTTATTCTACTAATAATGCCAAAAGACATAGTCTATCAAATTCCATACCAATCTGGAGACTCAAGATGTCAAAACTCTATTAAGTATATGGAATCTCACCCCTGGCCAATTTAATTAAACCCCCCCCAAATCCTAGTATGAGATTCATGTATCTGTTATGAAAAATCTTCCTACATGGTTCTGATGCACAATCAAGGAAGAGAATGGTTGATTTACTAAATTATGTTGAACAAATTAAAGACATTCTAACCAAAAGACAAGTTACCTCTCAACAGTTAGACTACACAATATTTTACACTAACACTTTATATTAGAGAAAAACATATCTACTTAGAAAAAGAAAAATGTCCTGATATTTTGGTCCTTTAGATCATTATAATCTGAGAAGTTTAAAGTGTTTAATCTTCACAGTTCTATGTGTAGGAAAGATATAATCAGAAAGACAGGTCAAGTCAATTACTTGAAATCTCTGTGAGCCACAGGCTTGAAGGTTTTCTGCTTCCAAAT
Organism: Mesoplodon mirus; assembly: GCF_964341445.2. Classification (NCBI taxonomy): domain Eukaryota; kingdom Metazoa; phylum Chordata; class Mammalia; order Artiodactyla; family Ziphiidae; genus Mesoplodon; species Mesoplodon mirus. Next base: position 80,006,147 of record NC_138980.1, read on the forward strand.
TCAGTGCTTTGTCTAGTACTTGTTTTTGATGATGTTGTTACTGGTGTGTGTGTGTGTGTGTGTGTGTGTGTATGTGTGTGTGTGTGGTTCATCTGCTGTTAGTTTATTTGGAATGACTTAAAATCATTCAACTTCTAGGAAATTCTGAGCTCTCTTAAAATTTTAAAACCATAGGTTGCAGAACAGAGAGACTCATAGACCAAATTAACACACTTGAATCAAATAGTTTATTTAATCAATTTCCAAAATGTTGCAAGTAGTAAAGGCAAAGTATTTGTGTAGGTTAACACACTTCCAATAGTAGGATGCATCTGGAGTAGAGGGAAAACAGAACCTGAAGCCTGAGTTATGCAGTGTTCAATGCCCATCTCTCTCTCTGCCCATCTCTCTCTCTCTCTCTCTCTCTCTCTCTCTCTCTCTCTCTCTCTCTCTCTCTCCCCCCACCTCCCTCCCTCCCTCCCTCCCTCCCTCCCCCCCCCCCTCAGCCTCATCTGCCTTCTCTGCTGACAGCTGTAGTTAAAAGAACCAGAGCTGAGGTTTAGAAAGGGTTTTCAGCAGATATAAGGTCCTCTGACCCATCACTTGCTTGTTCGATTAGAGAGACACAGGGGCAAGCATGCCTGGCCAATAGCTGTAGATCACTGATGACTTGCTGAGCAGCTATGGATTTTATCTGCATGTCTCTGTCAGAGGTCACATGGGACCAAAATGGGTGTCATCAGTGGGTGACAGTGTCACAATAGTGATCACATTACTGACAACTGGGAATAATATGATCCATGATTTATGAATATTTAAGATTTAATTGGTCCTTCCATCCTTGTATATCTACAAGTTAGCTCTCATTTGTTCCATCATTTTTTATGTGTTCAGATAAAAAATGTATTTATTCTATGTCTAACATATCTTACAGGTTAGCAATCTAGTGCTTATGGTTAGTAGACCTTATACATTTCATCCATGTCATTTGTTTATCTTGTTCTCCTTAGAAGAGTTGATTTTCTTTAAATAATAAACACACTTGATAGCCTGCCTATGGTCTTGTGTTATATTTTCAGGATTTAGAAACATTGTGTCTTTATTTCTAGAAAAAGCAACCAAAAAGGGAGAGACAAAGCAGTCTGCTGTTTTCAACAATTATTTTAGAATAAAAACATGGGTGGATGTTTGGAGAAGGCTAACAAAAAAAAGCAAAACAAAAACAAACTATCTAGACATGATCTGTGTGTAATTACCTTCCTTTCTCCTTCTCTCCCTTCCTCCCTCTCTCCTTCCTACCCTCCTGCCCTTCCTCCTTCCCTTTCTTCCTTCTTTCCTTGCAATATGTTCAATAATGATTTATTTATGATGTGTTAAATTATACAATTTATACTTGCTTTAGAATCCAGAATATGGTCTTTTCAGGTGAATTTACCATCTATACTAAAAATGAAGGTGTATTCTGAAGTAAATGGGAATAGTGTTCTCCAAATGGCAATTAGGTCAAGTGGTTGATAGTATTTTTTTCAGGTAATCTATGTCTTTACTGATCTTTTGATCTGATAAAAGGGTGTTAGGATGTAATTGTGATTTTTTTTTTTTTTTTTTTTTTTTTTGTGGTATACGGGCCTCTCACCGCTGTGGCCTCTCCCGTTGTGGAGCACAGGCTCCGGATGTACAGGCCCAGTGGCCATGGCTCACAGGCCCAGCCTCTCCGCGGCATGTGGGATCCTCCCAGACTGGGGCACGAACCCGTGTCCCCTGCATCAGCAGGCGGACTCTCAACCACTGCGTCACCAGGGAAGCCCTGTAATTGTGATTTTATCTCTCCTTTTCATTCTTTCTCTTCAGCTCTGAAGTTCTGTTTTAAGGTGCAGTTATATTTATGATTGTTATATTATTCCTGCTGTACTGATATTTTATTACTTTTAAATTTCCCTTATTATCTCTAGTAATACATTTTTTCCCTTGAGGTCTATTTTAGCTGATATTAAAATAGCTACTCCAGGCTTCTTATGCTGACTCTCTATGGAAAATGTTATTTTCATCTATTTACTTTCAATTTATCTGTGTCTTTATATTTAAAGGTCAAACTTTTTTGAAGGAATGTAGCTTGGTTTTGTTCTCTTATTCATTCTGACAAACTTTTGTCCTTTAATTGAAGTGTTTAATACATTAATACATTTATTACATTGACATTTAACAAAATTACTGATATGATTGAATGAGTCTACTTTGTCTGTTTTTGATTTGTTACCTCTGTTTTATTTTGTTTTTGTTTGTTGTGTTGTCGTCATTCCTCTGTTCTTCCTTTCTTGCCTTTATTTGAATTATTTAAATATTTCTGTGATATATATCTTACTTTACCTATTGGATTTTTACCTTTACCTATTTGCATTAGTGTTTTAGTGGTTACTCTAGCAATTAGAATATAAATCTTTAACTTTTCTTTCTATTTAAAGTTACTGTTCTACCACTTCATATAAAATATAGAAACTTGCATTTGTAGTGAGGTGGATGGACCTAGAGTCTGTCATACAGAGTGAAGTAAGTCAGAAAGAGAAAAACAAATATCATATGGTAACACATATATATGGAATCTAAAAAAAAAAAAGGTTCTGAAGAACCTAGGGGCAGGACAGGAATAAAGACGCAGATGTAGAGAATGGACTTGAGGACATGGGGAGGGGGAAGGGTAAGCTGAGATGAAGTGAGAGAGTGGCATCGACATATATATACTACCAAATGTAAAATAGATAGCTAGTGGGAAGCAGCCGCATAGCACAGGGAGACCAGCTTGGTGCTTTGTGACCACATAGAGGGGTGGGATAGGGAGAGTGGGAGGGAGATGCAAGAGGGAGGGGATATGGGGATATATGTATACGTATAGCTGATTCACTTCCTTATACAGCAGCAACTAACACAACAATGTAAAGCAATTATACTCCAATAAAGATGTTAAAAATAAAACTACAACACTACAGAGATTTTAGGAAATGTCAATAAATGTACAGAGTCTATTAGAAAAAGGGGGGGCAAAAATTTTAGTTGGAACCTAAAACTAATGTCATCTCACTTTGTCAAGTCCTCCCATAGATGTTATGACCTCATGCGTTGATGTTTTACCAATCCAATTTTATGACAGGGTATACAAGGAAGAATTCTTAAGTTTATTCATTGTTGCTTTAAGAATATAAAATACGTCAATTTCTCAAAAAAAATGTAGAAACTTTCATCCATATAGTTCCCTTTACTCCCTATTCTTATTCTACAGAAGTTATATACATCCGCGTACATATAAAACCCACAAGACAGTGCTATAGTTTTTGCTTTAAGCATTCATGTGCATTTTTTTAATTAAGAGGAAAAAGAATGTTTTCTATTTAGTTGAATATTTTTTGTTTCTGATGCTGTTCATCCCTTCCTTATGATTGGAGTTTCCTTCTGGTATAGTTTTACTTTCACTTGAATAACTTTCTTTAGTGTTTCACATAGTATAAATCTTCTGACAAACAAGCTCAGTTTTTTAAATTCTGAAATGTCTTTATTTGTTCTTCATTCTTGAAGAATTATTTCACTTGAAATAGAAATCTGGAATGATAGTTCTGTCTTTTGGCATTTTGTAGGTATTTTCCCACTGTCATATGGCCTCATTTTTTTTTTTTTTGATGAGTTCAGTGGTTTTGAATCATTGTTGTTCCCTGTAGGTAATGTGTTGTTTTCCTATGAATGATTACCAGATTTTGCCTTTATCTTTGGTTTTAGCAGTTTGACTGTGATGCACCTAGACATGGTTTTCTTTGTGTTTATTCTGCTTGGAGTTTGCTGAGCTTCTTGCATTTATATATGTATCTTTCTCCAAATTGGGGGATAAATTAGCCAAACTGTTTTTTAAAGGCTTTTTTTTTTTTTTTCCTCTCGTCTTCTCTTGTGACTCCAGTTACATTTATGATCAACTTCTGAAATTGTCCTACAGGTTCTTGAAGTTCTTCTTATTTTTTAACACCTTTTCCTTCTCTGTTCTTCAGACTAGATAATTTCTACTGATTTATAATTAAGTTGAGTGACTCTTCGCTGTGTTATTGTATTTTTCAGTTACATAATTTCCATTTAGATGTTACTATAGTTTCTATATCTCTGCTGTGATTTCATGACTTTTCATTAATTGCAAACATATTTTCTTTTACAGTTATTGAGCATAGTTATAAATAGCTGGTTTCAATCCTTGTCTGCCTCTTCCAATATCTCAGTCATCTTTGGATGGGTTTTAATTGATTGTCCTTTTATTAAGAATTGGTCCTCTGTTCTTTTTTGGTATATTTTTATCCTGGACATTTAAAATTTTATGCTGTGGAGATTCAACATTCTTTTGTATCCCTCTGAAGAATGTTGGATTTTAGTTAGTTTGTCTTAGCAGGCAATTTTCTTGGTCAAACAAAAACTGTAAATTGTTTCTCTTGAGCTGTAACTAAAATTTTAGTTGAGTTATTTTATCTTTAGCTACATGACGTTGTATCTGCCACAAGCCTGTGTAGATCATGAATCAGTCAGAGATTTGGGCAGTTTATACAAAAAAAAAAAAAATTAAGGCTCCCCTTCTCTGGCTCCCTTTTCCTATGAGATCCTTTCTCCTCATATTCCAGAGACTGTAGTTGCCTCACATTCTATTCTCTGAAAGACTGCATGTTTTCTGTTGGCATTTTATCTACCAAAAAAGGTATATTGCCATCAGGGTAAAAGTCTTAAAAACAGGAAACTCACACCATGCTTTACTTTTTTCCAAGTTTTGACTTCCTTCTAGATTTGTCTGCCTTTTTTCAGTCTCTAATGCCTTCAGGTAGGTGTTTATTGATGTTTTCTAGAATTTAAATTGGTTATCTCTGTGAGAGTAAGTTTGATAGAATCTTACTGAGACATACTTGAAGTAATATTTGAGATTTTACACTTTGTTCTTATGAATAGTTTCTCAAGGAAAATAACTACTGAAAACTCATATATTTTTGTTAATTATAGATTCTAAAGTATAAAGCTATAAATGTTATAAATATATTATTCTTTCATGATTACTGAATGAAAGCAAGTATATTCAAATATGTATCTATTAAAGTAATGATACAATCAATATAAATTTTGAAATAGAATGGGAGGTGTAAAGATACGGAGGTTCTGTAGAAATATAATATTTTCATATTATAAAAATAAACAGTTACAAAGGGGTATTCAATCAGTCTAAAGAAGAAATCAAAAATATATCTACATATAGAACAATTCTCATAGAAATCTAACTAAAAACTGGCAGAACTACTCCTATGCAACCAAGGCTGCAAGAAAGATTCCCATGTAACTGCGTAGGATGGGAGAAGAAAAGTATTGGGTCAGGACCTGTGGCCCTGGGTGGGATCTAAGAGGAAAAGAAAGTCTACATGGGCAGACCCTAACCCTAGAGAGTGAGCAGGCTGAGGCACAGACCGGTTATTGCTGGCCTGGGGTCCTCTGCAGAGGAGACAAGGCCCCTTGGCTGCTGGGAGAACTACTAGGACAGATAGAAGGGCTGGAGAAGCCTAGACTCCATTCATGAGGAGTGCATGGTTACTGGCTTGCCAACACACAGGGCCGAGAGAACTCTGCACTGGTGACTGTTGCCTTGTTGTACATTCCAATCAGGACTGTGCAAGCACCCCAGCCTGGCTCACTGCATACCACAGTTTGGCATGGGATCTAGGCCAGCCAGGTCTTGGGAGAACACTTGATATAGGGACACAGGAGTGGCCTGGAGGCCTGGGGTATGATCTGGGCGGGGTGGCAGTTGAATTGTTGGCACTTGCTCAGGCAGTGCCACAGAAGCAGTACAGATCTTTGATGGCAGCGCAGCCACTTGAACCACCATGACCAACACACTGAGATCTCTACTTCCAGCCTAGCAAACACTCCAGTTCCACCCACTCCATGCCACAGCTTGTCACTGGATCTGGGGCAAACAGGTCCTGGTAGAAGGTTCGATCTAGGGATGGAGGCTCTGGGGCCTGGAGTGTGGTCAGATGAGGCAGCAGCATCCAGTGTTGGTGCTTTGCTCAAACGGCAAGTCAGAGAGGCCCAGACCTCTGACGCCAGTGCAGCTGCTGCAGTTCCTGCAACCACAACATCCCAAATGCCCGTCCCAGCCTAGCAAATGCTCCAGCCTCACCCACTCCATGCTACAACCTTGTACTAGATCTGGGACAACCACAACAGGGAAAAGGAGGTGCACATGGGCTATATCTGAGTGGAGCTGCAGTTGCCTACACAGGCAGTGCATCAGACCTCAGTGAGCACACTAGCTTCACTTACTTCTGCCCTTCCCTCCTTTGGGGCAAAGTCTCCAGTGATGGGGGGAAGGAAAAGCACACACTTAAGGGGAACAGAGCCTGCTCAAGCCCAACACTAAGGGCTTCTGCTCCAGCATCTGGGGAGCAGACCCCACCTCTGACAGGGCAGCAACATCCACAGAGCAGAAAGGAAATCCCACCTCAAACCCTGTGCAAACTTTAGCTCCTCCAACCCCAGCCACACCCCCTGTCAAGGTGATAGTGGCCAGCACACCCTGAGGAAAGATGTGGCTGGCATCCACATCAAATCCAGCCCTCGCACCAAAGCCGCTGGCCACAGACAGTCTACACAGGGACACTCCCACATAAAAACACCCCTTCAAGACTACAATAGATAACTGTTTCTTCTAAATTTGTAGAGACAGGAAGTTAAGTAAAATGAAAAGGAAAGGGAACTACTCCCAATTGAAAAAGCAAGAGAAAACCCTTGAAAAAAAAATAATGAAACAGTTAATTAGTTTACTAGATACTGAGTTCAAAAGTTGGCAATAGAAATGCAAGCTGAATTAAGAAAGATTATAAATGTAAACACAGATAATTTTAAAAAGGAACTAGAAACTATAAAGATGACCCACTCAAAAATAGATAACTCAATTTCTGAGATAAAAAGTAATCTAGGGCCTCCCTGGTGGCGCAGTGGTTGAGAGTCCGCCTGCCGATGCAGGGGATACGGGTTCGTGCCCCGGTCTGGGAGGATCCCATATGCCGCGGAGCGGCTGGGCCCGTGAGCCATGGCCGCTGAGCCTGTGCGTCCGGAGCCTGTGCTCCGCAACGGGAGAGGCCACAACAGTGAGAGGCCCGCGTACAGCAAAAAAAAAAAAAAAAAAAAGTAATCTAGAAGCAACAAATGGCCAACTAAATGACACAGAAGAATGCATAAGTGATCTGGAAGATAGAATAATGGAAATCATCCAATCAGAACAGCAGACAGAATAACAAATGAAGGAAAATGAAAGCAACATATGAGATCTATGGGTGAATATAAAATGTTCCAATGTAGTCATGATAGGGATTCCAAAAGGAGAAGAGAGAGAGAAGGGGATTAAAAATGTATTTGAAGAAATTATGGCTGCAAATTTCCCAAAGCTAAAGAAGGAAACAGATACCAGGTACAGAGGGTTCCAAACAAGATGAAGCCAAGCAGACCCACACCAAGACATACAATGAAAATGGCAAAAGTTAAAAATAAAGAAATAGGGCTTCCCTGGTGGCGCAGTGGTTGGGAGTCCGCCTGCCGATGCAGGGGATGCGGGTTCGTGCCCCGGTCCGGGAAGATACCACATGCTGTGGATTGGCTGGGCCCATGAGCCATGGCCGCTGAGCCTGCGTGTCCGGAGCCTGTGCTCTGCAGCGGGAGAGGCCACAGCAGTGAGAGGCCCGCGTACCGCAAAAAAAAAAAAAAAAAAAAAGAAATAGTTATAAAGGCAGCAAGGGAAAAAACAAAGTCATATACAGAGGAACCTCCATAGGGCTATCAGCTGATTTCTCTGCTGGAACTTTGCAGGCCAGAAGGGAGTGGCATGATATATTCAAAATCCTGAAAGGGGAATACCTATGACCTAGAATACACTACCCAGCAAGATTATCATGTAGAATAGAAGGAGACATAAAGAATTTCTCATACAAGCAAAAACTAAAAGAATTCATTAATACCAAACTTACCCTAAAAGAAATGTTAAAGGGTCTTTTTTAAATAGAAAAGAAGCAAAAACCAATAGGAAAGGCAAATATATAGTAAGAACTGAAGATTAAGCCAGTATATTGATTAAAAACAACAAAATTGTAGAAGCAATGATAACTGTAATAAATGGAAAAGGGATAAACATGAAGATGTAAATATCACATCAAAAACACAAAATATAGGGGAGGGGAATAAAAAAATGTAGATCTCTTGAAATGTGTGTGAACTGAAATTATTATCAGTTTAAAGCAGGTAGATATAATTCTGGGTCAACATATATGAGTCCCACTGAAACTACAAATCAGAACCCTACAAGAGATAAACAAATACCAAAAAGAAAGGAGCTCAAGAATACTACAAAAGAAAATCATCAAACCACAATGGGAAAAAAAAAAGTGAACAAAGAAGAACTACAAAAACAACTGTAAAACAAGGAAATAATGGTAATAAGTATATACCTATCAATAATTACTTTAAATGTCATTGGACTAAATGCTCCAATCAAAAGACATAGGATAGCTAATTGGATTAAAAAGCAAGATCAAGGCTTCCCTGGTGGCGCAGTGGTTGAGAGTCCACCTGCCGATGCAGGGGCCACGGGTTCGTGCCCCGGTCTGGGAGGATCCCGCATGCTGCGGAGCAGCTGGGCCCGTGAGCCATGGCTGCTGAGCCTGCGCATCCGGAGCCTGTGCTCCGCAACGGGAGAGGCCGCAACAGTGAGAAGCCCACAAAAAGCAAGATCATTCACTATACTGCCTACAAGAGACTCAGTTCAGGGCAAAGATAGATTGAAAGTGAGGGGTGCAATAACATGTTTTGTTCAAATGAAAATGCCAAGAAAGCAGGGTTAGCAATAGTCGTATCTGATAAAATAGACATTAAAACAGACTGTAATGAAAGACAAAGAAGAGCATTACATAATGAGAAAGAGATCAATACAAGAAGAGGATATTAAATTCATTAACATATACACACCCAATACAGGAGTACTGAAATATATAAAGCAAATACTAACAGACATAAAGAGAGAAATTGATAATAATACAATAACAGTGGGAGACTTAATACCCCACTGATATCAATGGACAGGTCATGGCAGACAGAGAATCAATAAGCCAACAGAGGTACTAAATGACACAACTGACCAGTTGAACTTAATTGATATCTACAGGACACTGCATTCAAAAAACGGAGAATACACATCCTTTTTAGGTGCACATGGATTGTTCTCCAGGGTAGACCACATACTAGGTTACAACACAAGCCTCAACAAATTTAAGAGTATAGAAATTATGTCACACATCTTTTCTGCACACAGTGGTATGAAACTAGAAATCAACTACAGAAAGAAAATGGGAAAAGAACAAACAAGTGGAGACTAAACAACATGCTACTAAAAAAACCTCAGGGCTTCCCTGGTGGCGCAGTGGTTGAGAGTCCGCCTGCCGATGCAGGGGACATGGGTTTGTGCCCCGGTCTGGGAAGATCCCACATGCCATGGAGCGGCTGAGCCTGTGAGCCATTGGCCATTGAGCCTGCACGTCCGGAACCTGTGCTCCTCAACGGGAGAGACCACAACAGTGAGAAGCCTGCGTACCAAACAAACAAACAAACAAAAAAAACCCAGTGGGTCAATGAAGAAGTTAGATGAAATCAGAAAATACCTTGAGACAAATGAAAATGAAACCACAACTTTACAAAATTTATGGGATGCAGCAAAGCAGTTCTAAGACAGAAGTTCATAGTGATACATGAACTCTTCCTCAAGAAAAGAGAAAAATTTCAAATAACGTAACCTACCACCTAAAAAAAATGGAAAAATAGGAACAACTAAAACCCAAAGTTAGCAGAAGGAAAGAAATAATAAAGATCAGAGAGGAAATAGATAAAATAGAGATTAAAAAAAACAATTGAAGAGATCATTCAAAGCAAGACCTGTTTTTTTCGAAAGATAAACAAAACTGCTAAACTTTTCAACATGCTCACCAAGAAGAAAAGAGAGGGAACCCAAATAAAATAACAAATGAAAGAGGAGAAATAATAACCAATATCACAGAGATACAAAAAACTCATAAGAGAATGCTATGAACAGTTATATCCAACAAATTGTGTAACCTAGAAGAAATGAACAAATTTCTGGAAACACACAGCCTGCCAAGACTGAGTCAAGAAGAAATGGACAATTTGAACAGACTGATCACTAGTTGTGAAGTATAATCTCCCTTCAAACAAAAGTCCAGGACTGGATGGCTTCACTGGGGAATTCTACCAAACATAAAAAGAAGAACTAACATCTGTACTTCCCAAACTACTGTAAAAAATTGAAGAGGAGAACACTTCCAGATTCATTCTATGAGGATACTGTTACCTGATACTAAAACCAGACAGAGACACTAAAAAAAAAAAAAAAAAGAGGAAAAGAAAAGGAAAAGACGATGGAATGAGGAAGAGAAAAGGAGAGGTGGAAGGCAAGATAATGTTTGTAGCTTCATATAATATCATGAGGATTAGGAGATAGAGAACTTTCAAAAGTTGATGTAATGTTAAACTGGGATTAATATATTTATATTCCCAAAATAATCACTAGAAGGACAAAATAATAACTCATAAAAATTGGGAAGAAGAAACATGGAATTTGATAATCTAATACTCATCTTTCAAAACAGAGATTTAGTATATAATTTCTCAAATACATATGTTAGATAATATCATAGCAATACTTTTTAGAGTCATAAATTTATCCAGTAGCACCTAAAAATCTGAAAATGGTAAAAGTAGTGATTTTCAGAAACTGGGGCAATGAAGGGTAATGCTTGGTTTTGCTCCTTTACATTATGAGGACTTAAGTTTTATTTTTTAAAAATCTGTTAAGGAATCATGTGATTTAAAACTATGTAAGGAAATGGTAATGTAAACATGACTGCATATACCCCTCTTAGTTTGCAGTAGTTGACAAAGACCTGCCACAGAGTTCCCCATGTAACTACCATGTCTTTTTTTTCCCCAGAAAGCTTCTAGCACAAATCCTGTATAGATACTGCTTTCGGGATAATCATAACTCAGGAAGTACCAAAAGGGGATTTAAATCACATAACCTAAAACTTTTTCTTTTCTCCTTGTGCTTAGTGTCTGTTAATTATATTTCCATACCTAGTAAAAGTTAGTGGGGTTTTGGAATCCGGCAAACCTGTTTTGTATTCTTGGTTCAACCAATTATTAGTTGTGTTTTTTAGAAAAATTTTCTGATTCTCAATATTCCCATTTATCAAAAGGGACCTCTATTATGAACTTCATATAAGTTTTATCAATATTAACTAAAATAACATAAGCAAAGTGTTTGGCAGAGTATAGATCCACATATAATTTTGCCCTTTATCCTATACCTCTCTAATTCTTTTCTTCTAAACATTTTTTCTAAGAAGCACAGATTAGTTTTATTTAACACAATGGTCTCGTCATAGAAAATAGTCTAATATTGCTGAAATTTCTAGGCTTAGTTAAAGTCAATTCACATTTCTGACCTAAAAGTAGATGATTTAAAAAAATGAATTATCCAAAGCAAGGCAAATCATTATGTCAAGTTATACTTTAGCTTCTTCCGGTGTCAGTTACTAATTTGTGCTTTAATGAGATTACTTTGTCTTTATGCTTTAGTCATCCTCAGTAATTAAGTTTTGTTTTTAATAAAATAATTTTGTATTTGGCAGCAAGTGAAATAATAAAACAGTTTTATGCTTAAATATAAGCATAAAAATTATAAGAAAAATATGTTGGAATTTCTACCATGGTATTTTATTGTGTCTTTTCTGATCTAGTGAGTTTTTAAAGGGATTCTTCTAAATATTATTTCTAATTTCCTCAGTAATATTAGTAGTTGGGGTAACACAGCTATTTTACTAACAGTAAGGATTTTTTAAAGAACTTGGTTCACTTGATCCGGTTTCCTTTTTTCTGATTTTCATTTCTCTTGTAAACCACCTTAGGGTAAGCGTGACAACATGTCAAGTTCTTTGATCTCAGATTTGGTTTGGGCCGGCTGAAGAAAAATATTTTCTACTCAGCTCTCCCAAGAAGCTCTACACCTCTTGTCCAGTTAGAAGGCACACAAAGAATAGGGGACTGTTAGATCCAATGCAGAGATTTATCTTTTAAAGTTAACCATGTATTGGCTTATTATTTAACTATAATAAGACCATTGGTGGCCATATATATTAATAATTAAAAACATTACCTAGTATCATGAAACTCCATCTTGAATCATGTAGAAAGAAAGAAAAAGAAAAATAAATATCTCATTTATATTGGTAATAGGTAACTGTGCTTCATAAAATAATAAAAATGTAAACACGCAATCCAAACTTTGTTTATAATTTCTTTCCTCTTTGGGAGCCTGACAGCCTTTTGATTAAATGGATACTTGTCTAGTCAAGGTAGGATAAATCCTAGTCACTAAAATTGTGGTGAATCAGAGGCAGCTAGCAAACTCAAGGCTTAAAGTGACATTGATCTCTGCTCACTCTTTTGTCTATTTGACCATGAAATTGGAAGTGGTCAACTCTTTTAGCTATGAGGCTTGGCATAGAAACACTTTTTTTTTTTTTTTTAAGAACTAAGGAGCAATTTAAATCTTATATTTCCAGTTCAAGTCAAGGAACTATTTCCCTTGTGGGATCACTCATAACTGTAAAATAACACAAACAGAGTTGAAAGCAATCTGGGAAAACTCAATTTTCACTAGATTAATCTGAATTTTCAGTTATGATGAAAATTATCTTTGGAAAAAAATATACACATAATCAAATCTTGACCTTTGTGTGTGTTATATAACACACACTTGTAGCCTGATTAAACCATTTCCATAAAGCTAATGATAGTCCCAAAACATGCATACTTTGAATAAAATAATATTATGTGTTCTAAAGCAATAAAGGAAAGATTCTGTTGAACAACAGCAAAGTAATTGTAAACAATTTTTAGTAATTTAACGTTGAGTTGAATTCACTAGCTCGCTATTCCTAGAGAAGTTCACTACTAGTTCCTTGTTGCATTAATTCACAGAAGGAAAATAAAGATTGCTGGGAGATAAGGAATTCTCTCTGGAGAATTTGAAAAGTAGAGGCTTGGGGCTTGGAGATGTTAGGAGTGGCAGGAAGTATGAGTCAGGTACAGGAATAGGGAGGAGGATTAACTGCAAGTTCTATATGTAGAACCACCGCACTCCAGCAACCCCATTTCTGCCTCACGCATGGACAGCACCAGCACCATTCTATCTATTGAGCAAGGTATTGGAAATTTTTCCTCTTAAAAAAACCCGAAAACAAACAAATAAACAAAAAAAAACAGAAAACATCTCTTTGTATTGATATTTTGGGGTCTGAAAATAAAAGTATGTAACTTCTACCTACTTATTTTAAAGGTTAAAAATATAAATTGGGTAGAAGGAAACCTGGAAAATACAAACACAAAAAACACAGAATGATGCATATTAATATCAGCTAAAGTATATTTTAAAATTAAAAGCATTAAATAAGATAAATATAGTCTGTGATATTCATAAATCTGTGTGTAACAACTAACAAAGCAATTAAACACGTAAAACTTCAGCCTCCCCCTCCCCCCCAAAGTATTGCCAGCAGCATTGCATCTAGTGAGTAAACTGTATTTTCCACTTTCCCTTGAAGGCATTGGTAATATGTAAGCAGAAATAGTCAGGTGGAGTTTCAGGGAAAATTCTTTGAAGTGGGCCTACTCAGTTTGTTTGTACCTTATAAATTCATCTTCTTAATCCTTCCTTCTGACTAGAATGTGGGTGAGATGGCTAGAAATCCAGCAGTTGTCTTGTGAAAATTGAGGTGACTCTGAGGTGACCCTGACATGACAAGATGACTGTGACTGTGTTCTGACTCAAGATGAAAGCCAACTCCTAAAGATCGCATACTAGAAAGATTGAGGGTACCATGTTTCCCACTGACACATGGAACTGCTGTGCTTGTCTTAGATTGCAGGGGTCTGAGAAAAAATAAATCACTGTCTTGTTCAAGACTGTTACTTTAGTTATTTGTTATTAGAAGCTTCCTGTAATTTCAACTGATAAGGAAAACTTGTTAAAAATACAACTATAGTGGAAGGTTTTAAAAGCTCTCCCAAATATGAACAGGTGGAGTTCAAACACAAAATTAAATAATTATATAGAGATTTTGAATACAATTAATTTCATTTGGTATATATATATATACTTATGTTTCTGAATATATATAGTGTACAGTAAATGTGTATGTATTGTCAATGAATAGAGCTTGAGCAACAGGGTTTTATTTTTAATTACACTCTTAAATTATGAAACTTATTTGACACTATGCCATTTTGAAATATTTGTGTATATAGGCCATATGACCTATATGGAAGACTCAAACAAGATTTTTTATTTTAATTTAAATTTATAGGACACTGTGTGTTGTTTGCTTGCTAGTAAAAGTTTTACTAAGTCTAACTTATAACTGGTCCTGACTTTACAGTTGTAGGTCATGATATCTTTCAAGTGGCATTATATCAACCATTTCCAGTAAAACACAGTACCCCCCAAATCACATCTCAAACTGTCATAGTTTATGTTTAAGCAACTTCTCTTGGGTTTCAGTAATGGTAATAGTATTCGAGAGGCTTTTGTGTGATATATCTGAAGACTGTTATATTATGTGCTGTTAGGTAGAGGACATCTGCAAAAAAGGTGGTACATAAGTTAGTTTTAGCATTTATGATCTTAGGTGAACTACACAGAAGATGCATTTTTTTCCTTGTCCTCTTGGTTTTTCTTTTTAATCTGATTTTCATATAGATTTGTGTCTCATTGTATTCTAAATATAATGTAATTCAAAAGATGTCTAGTGGTTCATACCCAGGCATACATTAAAAGATGGGAAGTGTTAAGCAGTGTGAATGTACATATTCATAATAGCTGTCTAACTAATATTTTTTTCCCTTCAGTAGACTGTCATACTGTATATTTTCCATCCAACCGAAATATTATAAATCACTTTTTAATATCATTTTATCTGAGCAAGAAAAAAATCATTTGTATTACAGACATGTAAATTTAACTTAAAACTACAAAACCTAGTTTGAGGCTTGATACTGTGGCCATAAATCATATACAATAACATTGTAAATGAGATAACTGTAACATTATATTCTCTGGACAAGGTTAATAGATTCAGTTCAAGTCTAGCAAGAAATTGTAGCTGACATTTTCCTATTTCTTTCAGAAAAGCCTTTATAAATCCTCAACTTCTAAATTAGACTGGATTAGGTCCCAGTGGAGAAAATCCTAGATTTAGTGTTTTTAATTTCCTAAGTTACTGAGTGGGAACCAACTTTATAACTGTAGTCAAATATGGCTTGGGGACTTTAACAGTCAGGTTATTTTTGTTATTCCCATCTAATTCCAATAATAAAATTAATCACATTAATAATAACAAAGGAAAAATGGTGATATAAAGTAATAGTAGTCTAAATTTTTAAAACGCCTGTCAATTTGGTTAACCCAGGTCAACGGTGGAAAGAAATAGAAATAAGAGTTTTATTCAAGCCTTCCCTGGTTGACTAAACAAAACACAGCAGGTCTGCTGCTTTCATTTTCAACTCACAGCTCTTCGCCCTGGTAACAGAATATTTACATTCTACTATGCCCTGTTTCTTGCTGCTGTCAAACTCTCCTCTAGGAACTGGCACAATGGGTGGTCTTAATCTCTTCCTACTGTGGGGAAGAAGAGTGTCTGCACCATGATACCCAGGGGCCCAGAAAACTCAGCTGCCTAATCTAGCCTGTGCAGGGAGAATTTTTCCAAATGCCATGCTGACATTGGGCATCAGTTGTAAGGTCTTCAAGACACTGCTTACTGATAGAGGTAGAAACTGAATGATCTGCAAGGTGGGGAGATTGTTTTGTAGGAGAATTCCCCAAAATGTGGCATGTCCTCTCCTTTCCATTTGTCAGAACCCTGATTCTCATCCCCACATATCAAGATTAATTAAATGGTCTCTTTCCTGCTAAAAGTTTCTGTGGATTACATTTTACCCTGTATATCCTTACTAGATTATTCTTCTGGGAATTCCATTTCATTGCTTCATTCTGATGCCCAAGTCCTATCAGGCATCCTCGTCCTTCTGGGATAGAAGCATGCTTTTCTCACTGTCCTTTTAGGTCTTCTCACAGTGGGCCCAATATATCTATCTGAATTTTTGCTTTCTTTCTGGTTTATGTTTATACTTGACTCATTTCCTGTCTTTATGCCTGCTGTTCTCCTTAACTTGGATATCCACCAAATCCAGGTAAAACTACCTGCTATGCCATGGGGAGGACATATGATTAACACACGGCTCAAAATCCAGGTGAAAAGTCATCTAATTCCCTGAAACTTGCCGTGGCTAATTCCACTCTACATTGACTTTCTTTTATTTAAATTTCCTATAGACTTACTACAATACTATATATCACATTTAATTTCCTTTAAGTAGCATTAAGGATATTCCTTGAGGATTATTCATATTTCCTCAACTAGACCCCAAGTTACTTCAGGTCAAGAATAATACCTTTTACCTCTTTTACATTCCTCATACATTCAGTGAAGTTCTAGGTGTATAGTAAGTGATAGTTGAATTTAAGTTAATTTTTTAGCAGGTTATAAGCCTTTTTCTTAAGGGCTTGGCCGTCCTGAACATATTTCAACTAGAATGTTTTCTCCTTGTCTGCTGTAACCAGGTTGCGTGTTAATATAATAAATCTTTCACTTGTTATTTCACTGATTGAATTACTATTAAAACTGCTTAAAACACTATTATATTACTCTTTCAGGGTGATTTGGGAATCAGAGTTGTGCTATCTTTGAACATCTTGCCTCCTTAACAAGCAATAATCATCTCTCTGAAATGTACTTCCAGTTCTTCTTAAGGAATATGCATTCTCTAAGTCTTTTGTATTGTTTATAGTATTGTTTTTTCTGTTTGACAGCTCAAATACTTCCTGGTTTAAATTCACAACTCCTAAAGGGTAGAGATTATTTAGTCATTACTTTTTCTATCTTAGCAATGCAAACAACACATATAATAAATGTGGATATTTAATGTTTAAATCTCTGATGCAGGGATTCCTATATTGTAATTAGGTGCAACATGATGCCCTGAGGCTCTTGGCTCTTACTTTCATAAAAAGATTGGCTAAGAATGAAGGATGATATTAGCATCTGCCTTATGGAATAAAATATTATCATCCATCTTTCAAATATCAGCCTCATAAAGTAAGGAGGAAAAATATCTCTGGTAACACAAATTACATCTCAGTCTTGAGAATTATAACTGTTTTTGGCTTATAATTTCTCAATTCTTATCATAGATACAATGACTTGTCAAATGATAAGCATATCCTATGTGATTGGCAGAAACATCTCCTAGGTTCTGTTTTTCAGTTTCATTGTTTGTTAAAATTAGTTCCAAGAAAGGGTAGGCTTTCTATAAATCTTTGGTGACTGTGTCTATATGGCATCAAGTCACTGGTCAGTCATTTTAAAAGCTTCAATTAGTAACTTTCATTATGATTTCAAATGAATAAAAGATTATTTATGTGATCATTTGCAATAATTTGTTGTCATTAACATGAATTTAATCCCTCTATTAATAGCTACTCATTTTTGATTCTGTGTAAAATGCTTTTCTGGATGCTTTGTGGAGTACAAAGTATAACACACAGTCCTATCAGCATATTGAAAATACAGAGTATGCACACATGCATGCACACACACAAACACATACATACACACAAGTGAAAGGCTAAATAACGAGAGAAGAGATTAACATGTACTTCTATGAAACAATATTACTGAATGAGTAGTATGAGTAAATAAGCAATATGAGTAAATGTTATGCATTGAAAGAAGATTACTATTGGGTACGAGTTGTCAGGAGAAAAATTTTCAAATGAGAGCTCTACTATATAGTATACCCTTGAAGTTCATTATTTTATCATTTTCAGTTTCTACCCTTTTCAGATAAGTCCCCAAAGGTCCACTTTATGTGGATTTGTACTTTTGCTGAGGGAAGATTCTGTATTATTTAGCTTATGAAGTTGATGTAGGGAGTGAGAGTAGCTGAAATGCCCCTAGCATCCGTCTTCATTTAATTTTAGCTTTCTGTTTCTGTATGGTGGTACGTATTTGTCAATTTGGGATTCAAGAAGATCTTGGATGAGTTATTACAGTTGAATAGTAAATCTTCTCTATTGTATGCCTCTTGATTGACTATGCTTTACATATTCTCACAACCTGTCACCTGCAACGACTAGTGGTACTCAGTCAGGTACTCAGTATTACACTGAATGAATCTGTGGATGATGGATAGATGCATGTGGCTCAGTATGGCAGTGAGAAATGGCAGAGGAAAGTAAAGTTGAAAAATGAAGGAGGTCATAATGGAGAGGGCCTTGGGTTCTGAAAACAGCTTGTTCCCCCTCTATGCTATAGGCACTTATTTTATTTTACGTGTTTTTCCCCAGGTTTATTAAGATACAATTGACATACAGCACTGTATAAGTTTATGGTGTACAGCATAATAATTTGACTTACAAACTTTGTGAAATGATTATCTCAAGTTTAGTGAGCATCCATCATCTCATATAGATACAAAATTAGAGAAGTAGATAAAATTTTTTTCCTTGAGATGGGAACTCTTAGGATTTATTCTCAACAACTTTCATACAACAGTGTTAATTATCATACAGCAGTGTTAATTGTCATGTCATACATTATATCTCGAGTACTTGTTTATCTTATAACTGGAATTTTTTACCTTTTGACTGCCTTCATCCAATTCCCTGTTTCCCCAACCCCCTCTCTTGTAACCACAAATCTTAACTCTTTTTCTATGAGTTTGTTTGTTGTTAAAGTATAACTAACCTACAAGACTATGTTAGTTCCTGTTATGCAACACAGTGATTCAATATTTCTATATATTTCAAAATTTTCACCACAGTAAATCTGGTTATGATATGTCACCATACAAAGATATCACATAGTTATTCGTTATATTCCCCACGCCCATACGTTTCATACCAGTGACTCATTTATTTTGCAACCAGAAGTTTGTACCTCTTAATCTAACTCACCTATTTCTTTCCTCCCTCACTACCCTCCCCTCTGGCAACCATCGGTTTGGTTCTCTATATTAATACCGCTGTTTCGGTTTTGTTATTTGTTCATTTGTTTTGTTTTTTTATATTCCACATACTGTAAGTGAAATCATACAGTACTTGTCTTCCTCTGCCTGAATTACTTCACTTAGCATAATACTCTCTAGATTCATCCATGTTGTTGCAAATGGCAAGATTTCACTCTTTTTTATAGGTGAGTATTATTCTATTGCATATATATATATATATATATATATATATATATATATATCATATCCTCTTTATTCATTCTTCTATAGATGAGCACTTAGGTTTCTTCCATGTCTTGGCTATTGTAAATAATGCTGCAATGAACATAAAGGTGCATATCTGTTCTAATTAGTCTTCTTCAGAAAAATACTCAGGAGTGGAATTGCTGGATTGTAAGTAGTTCTATTTTTTATATTTTTGAGGAATCTTCACAGTGTTTTCCATAGTGGCTGCACCATTTTCAGTTCCCACCAACAGTGCATGAGGGTTCCCTTTTCCCCACATCCTTGCCAAAACTTGTTATTTGTTGTCTTTTTGATAATAGCCAATTTGACAGGTATGAGGTTATAGCTTACTGTGGTTTTGATTTGCATTTCCCTGATGATGAGTAATGTTGAGCATATTTTCATGTGCCTGTTGATCATCTGTATGTCTTTGACAAAATGTCTATTCAGATCATCTGCCCATTTTTTTTTTTTTTTTCAGTACTCGGGCCCCTCACTGTTGTGGCCTCTCCCATTGCGGAACACAGGCTCTGGATACGCAGGCCCAGCGGCCATGGCTCACGGGCCCAGCCGCTGTGCGGCACGTGGGATCTTCCCAGACGGGCACGAACCCGTGTCCCCTGCATCGGCAGGCGGACTCTCAACCACTGCGCCACCAGGGAAGCCCCATCTGCCCATTTTTTAATCAGGTAGTTTGCTTTTTGATGTTGAGTTGTATAAGTTCTTAGTATATTTTGGATATTAGCCCTTTATCAGATGTATTGTTTGTAAATATCTTCTTCCATTCAGTAAATGACCTTTTCATTTCATTGATAATTTTCTTTGCTGTGCAAAAGCTTCTTAGTTTGATGTAGTCCCATTTGTTTATTTTTGCTTTTATTTCTCTTGCCTGAGGAGACATGTCTATAAAAGTATTTCCGATACTGATGTCAAAGAGCTTACTGCCTGAGTTTTCTTCTGCAAGTTTTATGGTTTTAGGTCTTACATTTAAATCTTTAATCTATTTTGAATTTATTTTTGTGTATCATGTGAAAGAGAAGTCCAGTTTGATTCTTCTGCATGTTGCTGTCTGGTTTTCCAACACCATTTATTGAAGAGACTGTCTTTTCCTCATTGTGTATACTTGTCTCCTTTGTCATAGATTAATTGCCCATATAAGTATGGGTTCATTTCTGGGCTCTCGATTCTGTTGCATTGTTCTATGTGTCTGTTTTTGTGCCAGTGTCATACTGTTTTGATGACCATAGCTTTGTAGTATAGTTTGAAATGAGAGCGTGTGATACCTCCAACTTTGTTCTTTTTTCTCAGTATTGTTTTGGCTCTTCAGGGTCTTTTGTGTTTCCATACAATTTTAAAATTATTTGTTCTGTTTCTGTGAAAAATACTGTTAGTGTTTTGATAGGGATTGTGTTGAATCTGTAGATTGCCTTAGGGAGTATGGTGATTTTAACAATATTAATTCTTCCAGTCCATAAACACAGTATATCTTTCCATCTGTTTGGGTTGTCTTGAACTTCTTTCATCAGCGTCTTATAGTTTTTTGAGTACATGTGTTTTACCTCCGTGTATTTATCTCAGGTATTTTATACTTTTTAATAATATATTTGAATATTTGATATGATAAATGGGAATGTTTTCTTAATTTCTCTTTCTGATAGTTCATTGTTAGTGTATAGAAATGCTACAGACTTCTGTATATTGGTTTTGTATCTTGCAACTTTACCAAATTTCCTGATGAGTTCTAGTAGCTTTCTGGTGGCATCCTTAGAATTTTCTATGTATAATATCATGTCATCTGCACACAGTAAGTTTTATTTCTTCATTTCCCATTTGGGGTTCTTTATTTCTTTTTCTTGTCTAAATTGCTGTGGCTAGGACTTCCAATACTATGTTGAATAAAAGTGGTGATATTGAGCATACTTGTTTTGTTCCTAATCTTAGAGAAAATGCTTTCAGCTTTTCACCATTAAGTATAATGTCAGCTATGGGCTTGTCATACATGCCCTTTATTATTCTGAGGTATGTTCCTTCTATACCGACTTTGTTGAGAGTTTTTATAATAAGTGGAGGTTGAATTTTCTCAAAAGCTTTTTCTGCATCTGTCGAGATGATCATAAGATTTTTACTTGTCAATTTGTTAGTGTGGTGTATCATATTGATCAATTTGTAGATACTGAACCATCCTTGAATCCCTGGGATAAATCCCACTTGATCATGGTGTGTGATCCTTTGTACATTGTTGAATTAAGTTTGCTATATTTTGTTGAGGATTTTTGCATCTATATTCATCAGTGATAATGGCCCGTAATTTTCTTTTCTTGTTATATTTTTGTCTGGTTGGTATCAGGGAGATGCTGGCCTCATAGGAAGGACTTTTTCTTCAATTTTTTGGAATAGTTGGAGAAGAATAGATGTTAACTCTTCTCTAGATGAGAAGAGTTAACACCTATTCATAGGTGAGAAGAGTTAATACCTATTCACCTATTGGTAGAATTCACCTGTGAAGCCATCTGGTCCTGAAATTTTGTTGGGAGTTTTCTTTATTACTGATTCAATTTCAAATTGTTCTGTTCATATTTTCTATTTCTTCCTGGTTTAGTCTTGGGAGGTTGTATATTTCTAGGAATTTGTACATTTCTTCTAGGTTGTCCATTTTATTGATGTACAGCTATTCATGGTAATCTCATACGGTCCTTTGCATTTCTGTGCTGTAGGTTGTAACTTTCCCTTTTTCACTTCTGATTTTATTGATTTGAGCTCTCTTTCTTTTTTTCTTGATAAGTCTGGATAAAGGTTTATCAATCTTCTTTTTTTTTTTTTTTCACGGGCCTCTCACTGTTGTGGCCTCTCCTGTTGTGGAGCACAGGCTCCAGACACGCAGGCTCAGCAGCCATGGCTCACGGGCCCAGCTGCTCCGCGGCATGTGGGATCTTCCCAGACCGGGGCACGAACCCGTGTCCCCTGCATTGGCAGGCGGACTCTCAGCCACTGCGCCACCAGGGAAACCCTATCAATCTTCTTTATCTCTTCAAAAAAATTCAGCTCTTAGGTTCATTGATTTTTTTTTCTATTGATTTTGTTAATCTATTTATTTTTGCTCCGATCTTTATGATTTATTTCCTTCTACTAACTTAAGGTTTTGTTTGTTTTTCTTTTTCCTAGTTCTTTTAGGTATACTGTTAGGTTGTAGGGTACTGTCACTATAAACATCCCTCTTAGAACTATTTTTGCTTTGTTTCACAGATTTTGGATCATTGTGTAGTTTTCCATTTCTTCTTTGATTTTTTTCAGTGATCCATTGGTTGTTTAGTAGCATATATTTTTAAATAAATAAATAAATTTATTTATTTATTTATTTATTTATTTATTTGTGGCTGTGTTGGGTCTTCATGCTGTGTGCATGCTTTCTCTAGCTGCGGCAAGTGGGGGCTACTCTTCGTTGTGGTGCACGGCCTTCTCATTGTGATGGCTTCTCTTGTTGTGGAGCATGGGCTCTAGGCATGCAGGCTTGCTTCAGTAGTTGTGGCTCGTGGGCCCTAGAGTGCAGGCACAGTAGTTGTGGTGCATGGGCTTAGTTGCTCCGTGTCATGTGGGATCTTCCCGGATTAGGGCCCGATCCTGTGTCACCTGCATTGGCAGGCAGATTCTTAACCGCTGCGTCACCAGGAAAGCCTGTAACATATTCTTTAGCCTCGATTTGTTTGTGTTTGCTGTTTTTCTTGTAGTTGATTTCTAGTCTCATAGCATTGTGGTTGGAAAAGATGCTTGGTATTATTACTGAGACTTTTTTGAGGCCTAGCATGTTATCTATCTTGGAGAATATTTCATGTTCCCTTGAAGAGAATGTGTTGCTTTTGGATGGAATGTTCTATATAACTATATATCTCTATCACTATCTCTATCTCTATATCTATATCCAAAGGCCACCTGGTCTGATGTGTCATTTAAGGCCAGTATTTCCTTATCGATTTCCTGTCTGAATGATGTATCTATTGATGTAAGTGGGGTGTTAAATTCCCCTATTATTGTTGTGTTATTCTCAGTCTCTCCCTTTATGTCTGTTAATATTTGCTTTATGTATTTTGGTACTCCATATATATTTACAGTTGTTATATCTTTTTGTTGAATTCATTCCTAGATCACTGTCTTATTTATCCCTAGTTACAATCTTTGTTTTAAAGTCTATTTTGTCTGATATAAGTATCACTACCCTAGCTTTCTTTTAATTTTCCATTTGCATGGAATACTATTTCTACCCCCTCACCTTCAGTCTGTGTGTGCCTGTAGATATGAAGTGAGTTTCCTGTGGACATTATATACATGGGTCTGGTTTTTGTATCTATTCAGCCACTCCATGTCTTTTGATTGGAGCGTCATTCCATTTATATATATATATGTTTTTAACATCTTTATTGGAGTATAATTGCTTTACAATGCTGTGTTAGTTTCTTCTTTATAACAAAGTGAATCAGTTATACATATACATATGTTCCCATATCTCTTCCCTCTTGCGTCTCCCTCCCTCCAACCCTCCCTATCCCACCCCTCTAGGTGGTCACAAAGCATCGAGCTGATCTCCCTGTGCTATGTGGCTGCTTCCCACTAGCTATCTATTTTACGTTTGGTAGTGTATATATGTCCATGCCACTCTCTCACTTGGTCACAGCTTACCCTTCCCCCTCCCCATATCCTCAAGTCCATTCTCTAGTAGGTTTGTGTCTTTATTCCCGTCTTACCCGTAGGTTCTTCATGACATTTTTGTTTTTTTTCATAGATTGCATATATATATGTTAACATACGGTATTTGTCTTTCTCTTTCTGACTTACTTCACTCTGTATGACGGACTCTAGGTCCACACATCTCACTACAAATAACTCAATTTTGTTTCTTTTTATGGCTGAGTAATATTCCATTGTATATATGTGTCACATCTTCTTTATCCATTCATCTGATGATGGACACTTAGGTGGCTTCCATCTCCTGGCTATTGTAAATAGAGCTGCAATGAATATTGTGGTACATGCCTCTTTTTGAATTATGGTTTTCTCAGGGCATCTGCCCAGTAGTGGGATTGCTGGGTCATATGGTAGTTCTATTTTTAGTTTTTTAAGGAACCTCCATACTGTTCTTGATAGTGGCTGTACCAATTCAAATTCCCACCAGCAGTGCAAGAGTGTTCCCTTTTCTCCACACCCCCTCCGGCATTTATTGCTTCTAGATTTTTTGATGATGGCCATTCTGACCAGTGTGAGATGATATCTCATTGTAGTATTGATTTGCATTTCTCTAATGATTAATGATGTTGAGCATTCTTTCATGTGTTTGTTGGCAATCTGTATATCTTCTTTAGAGAAATGTCTATTTAGGTCTTCTGCCCATTTTTGGATTGGGTTGTTTGTTTTTTTTGTTATTGAGCTGCATGAGCTGCTTGTAAATTTTTGAGATTAAGCCTTTGTCAGTTGCTTCAGTTGAAAATATTTTCTCCCATTCTGAGGGTTGTCTTTTGGTCTTCTTTATGACTTCATTTGCTGTGCAAAAGCTTTGAAGTTTCATTAGGTCCCATTTGTTTATTTTCGTTTTTATTTCCATTTCTCTAGGAGGTAGGTCAAAAAGAATCTTGCTGTGATTTATGTCATAGAGTGTTCTGCCTATGTTTTCCTCTAAGAGTTTGATAGTTTCTGGCCTTACATTTAGGTCTTTAATCCATTTGGAGCTTATTTTTGTGTATGGTGTTAGGGAGTGTTCTAATCTCATACTTTTATGTGCACCTGTCCAATTTTCCGAGCACCACTTATTGAAGAGACTGTCCTTTCTCCACTGTACATTCCTGCCTCCTTTATCAAAGATAAGGTGACCATATGTGCGTGGGTTTATCTCTGGGCTTTCTGTCCTGTTCCAATGATCTATATTTCTGTTTTTGTGCCAGTATGATACTGTCTTGATTAATGTAGCTTTGTAGTATAGTCTGAAGTCAGGGAGCCTGATTCCTCCAGCTCCGTTTTTCTCAAGATTGCTTTGGCTGTTAGGGAACTTTTGTGTTTCCATACAAATTGTGAAATTTTTTGTTCTAGTTCTGTGAAAAATGCCAGTGGTAGTTTGATAGGGATTGCACTGAATCTGTAGATTGCTTTGGGTAGTAGAGTCATTTTCACAATGTTGATTCTTCCAATCCAAGAACATGGTACATCTCTCCATCTATTTGTGTCATCTTTAATTTCTTTGATCAGTGTCTTATAATTTTCTGCATACAGGTCTTTTGTCTCCTTAGGTAGGTTTATTTCTAGATATTTTATTCTTTTCATTGCAGTGGTAAATAGGAGTGTTTTCTTAATTTCACTTTCAGATTTTTCATCATTAGTGTATAGGAATGCCAGAGATTTCTGTGCATTAATTTTATATCCTGCTACTTTACCAAATTCATTGATTAGCTCTAGTAGTTTTCTGGTAGCATCTTTAGGATTCTCTATGTATAGTATCACGTCATCTGCAAACAGTGACAGCTTTACTTCTTCTTTTCCGATTTGGATTCCTTTTATTTCCTTTTCTTCTCTGATTGCTGTGGCTAAAACTTCCAAAACTATGTTGAATAAGAGTGGTGAGAGTGGGCAACCTTGTCTTGTTCCTGATCTTAGTGGAAATGGTTTCAGTTTTTCACCATTGAGGACGATGCTGGCTGTGGGTTTGTCATATATGGCCTTTATTATGTTGAGGAAAGTTCCCTCTATGCCTACTTTCTGCAGGGTTTTTATCATAAATGGGTGTTGAATTTTGTTGAAAGCTTTCTCTGCATCTACTGAGATGATCATATGGTTTTTCTCCTTCAATTTGTTAATATGGTGTATCACGTTGATTGATTTGCGTATATTGAAGAACCCTTGCATTCCTGGAATAAACCCCACTTGATCATGGTGTATGATCCTTTTAATGTGCTGTTGGATTTTGTTTGCTAGTATTTTGTTGAGGATTTTTGCATCTATGTTCATCAGTGATATTGGCCTGTAATTTTCTTTCTTTGTGACATTTTTGTCTGGTATTGGTATCAGGGTGATGGTGGCCTTGAAGAATGAGTTTGGGAGTGTTCCTCCCTCTGCTATATTTTGGAAGATTTTGAGAAGGATAGGTGTTAGCTCTTCTCTAAATGTTTGATAGAATTCGCCTGTGAAGCCATCTGATCCTGGGCTTTTGTTTGTTTAAAGCTTTTTAATCACAGTTTCAATTTCAGTGCTTGTGATTGGTCTGTTCATATTTTCGATTTCTTCCTGATTCATTCTTGGCAGGTTGTACCTTTGTAAGAATTTGTCCATTTCTTCCATGTTGTCCATTTTATTGGCATAGAGTTGCTTGTAGTAATCTCTCATGATGTTTTGTATTTCTGCAGTGTCAGTTGTTACTTCTCCTTTTTCATTTCTAATTCTATTGATTTGAGTCTTCTCCCTTTTTTTCTTGATGAGTCTGGCTAATGGTTTATCAATTTTGTTTATCTTCTCAAAGAACCAGCTTTTAGTTTTATTGATCTTTGCTATCATTTCCTTCATTTCTTTTTTATTTATTTCTGATCTGATCTTAATGATTTCTTTCCTTCTGCTAACTTTGGGGTTTTTTTGTCCTTCTTTCTCTAATTGCTTTAGGTGCAAGGTTAGGTTGTTTGTTCAAGATGTTTCCTGTTTCTTAAGGTAGGATTGTCTTGCTATAAAATTCCCTCTTAGAACTGCTTTTGCTGCATCCCATAGATTTTGGGTCATCGTGTCTCCATTGTCATTTGTTTCTAGGTATTTTTTGATTTCCACTTTGATTTCTTCAGTGATCACTTCGTTATTAAGTAGTGTATTGTTTAGCCTCCATGTGTTTTTATTTTTTACAGATCTTTTCCTGTAAGTGATATCTAGTCTCATAGCGTTGTGGTCGGAAAAGATACTTGATACAATTTCAATTTTCTTCAATTTACCAAGGGTTGATTTGTGACCCAAGATATGATCTACCCTGGAGAATGTTCCATGAGCACTTGAGCAAAATGTGTATTCTGTTGTTTTTGGATGGAATGTCCTATAAATATCAATTAAGTCTATATTGTTTAATGTATCATTTAAAGCTTGTGTTTCCTTATTTATTTTCATTTTGAATGATCTGTCCATTGGTGAAAGTGGGGTGTTAAAGTCCCTTACTATGAATGTGTTACTGTCGATTTCCTCTTTTATGGCTATTAGTATTTGCCTTATGTATTGAGGTGCTCCTATGTTGGGTGCATAAATGTTTACAATTGTTATATATTGTTCTTGGATTGATCCCTTGATCATTATGTAGTGTCCTTTGTCTCTTGTAATAGTCTTTATTTTAAAGTCTATTTTGTCTGATATGGGAGTTGCTACTCCAGCTTTCTTTTGATTTCCATTTGCATGGAATATCTTTTTCCATCACCTCACTTTCAGTCTGTATGTGTCCCTAGGTCTGAAGTGGGTGTCTTGTAGACAGCATATATATGGGTCTTGTTTTTGTATCCATTCAGCCAGTCTGTGTCTTTTGGTGGGAGCATTTAATCCTTTTATGTTTAAGGTAATTATTGATATGTATGTTCCTATTCCCATTTTCTTAATTGCCTTGGATTTGTTATTGTAGGTCTTTTCCTTCTCTTGTGTTTCTTGCCTAGAGAAGTTCCTTTAGCATTTGTTGTAAAGCTGGTTTGGTGGTGCTGAAGTCTCTCAGCTTTTGCTTTTCTGTAAAGGTTTTAATTTCTCCATGAAATCTGAATGAGATCCTTGCTGGGTAGAGTAATCTTGGTTGTAGATTTTTCTCCATCACTTGAAATATGTCCTGCCACTCCCTTCTGTCTTGCAGAGTTTCTGCTGAAAGATCAGCTGTTAACCTTATGGGGATTCCCTTGTGTGTTATTTGTTGCTTTTCCCTT
The DNA here is from genome assembly GCF_964341445.2 of Mesoplodon mirus. Lineage (NCBI taxonomy): Eukaryota > Metazoa > Chordata > Mammalia > Artiodactyla > Ziphiidae > Mesoplodon > Mesoplodon mirus. The sequence continues at coordinate 80,034,505 of NC_138980.1, forward strand.
GCTGCTTTTAATATGTTTTCTTTGTATTTAATTTTTGATAGTTTGAATTAATATGTGTCTTGGTGTGTTTCTCCTTGGATTTATCCTGTATGGGACTCTCTGTACTTCCTGGACTTGATTGACTATTTCCTTTCCCATATTAGGGAAGTTTTCAACTATAATCTCTTCAAATATTTTCTCAGTCCCTTTATTTTTCTCTTCTTCTTCTGGGACCCCTATAATTCGAATGTTGGTGCGTTTAGTGTTGTCCCAGAAGTCTCTGAGACTGTCCTCAGTTCTTTCCATTCTTTTTTCTTTATTGTGCTCTGTAGTAGTTATTTCCACTATTTTATCCTCCAGGTCACTTATCCATTCTTCTGCCTCAGTTATCCTGGTATTGATCCATTCTAGAGTATTTTTAATTTCATTTATTGTGTTGTTTATCGTTGCTTGTTTCCTGTTTAGTTCTTCTAGGTCCTTGTTAAATGTTTCTTGCATTTTCTCTATTCTATTTCCAAGATTTTGGATCATTTTTACTGTCATTATTCTGAATTCTTTTTCAGGTAGACTGCCTATTTCCTCTAAATTTGTTAGGTCTGGTGGGTTTTTATTTGCTCCTTCATCTGCTGTGTGTTTTTCTGTCTTCTCATTTTGCTTATCTTACTGTGTTTGGGTCTCCTTTTTGCAGGCTGCAGGTTCGTAGTTCCCATTGTTTTTGGTGTCTGTCCCCAGTGGCTAATGTTGGTTCAGTGGGTTGTGTAGGCTTCCAGGTGGAGGGGACTAGTGCCTGTGTTCTGGTGGATGAGGCTGGATCCTGTCTTTCTGGTGGGCAGGTCCACGTCTGCTGGTGTGTTTTGGGGTGTCTGTGGCCTTATTATGATTTTAGGCAGCCTGTCTGCTAATGGGTGGGGTCGTGTTCCTGTCTTGTTAGTTGTTTGGCATAGGTGTCCAGCACTGTAGTTTGCTGGTCATTGAGTGAAGCTGGGTATTGGTGTTGAGATGGAGATCTCTTGGAGATTTTCACCGTTTGATATTATGTGGAGGTGGGAGGTCTCTTGTGGACCAGTGTCCTGAAGTTGGCTCTCCCACGTCAGAGGCACAGCACTGACTCCTGGCTGCAGCACCAAGAGCCTTTCATCCACATGGCTCAGAATAAAAGGGAGAAAAAGTAGAAAGAAAGAAAGAAAGAAAGAGGATAAAATAAAATAAAATAAAGTAAGATAAAATTATTAAAATAAATAATAATTATTAAGAAAAAAAAATTTTTAAGTAAAAACAAACAAACAAACAAACAAAATGGACGGACAGAACCCTAGGGCAAACGGTGAAAGCAAAGCTATACAAAATCTCACACAGAAGCATACACATACACACTCATAAAAAGAGGAAAAGGGGAAAAAATAATATATCATGCTCTCAAAGTCCACCTCCTCAATTTGGGATGATTCGTTGTCTGTTCACGTATTCCACAGATGCAGGGTACATCAAGTTGATTGTGGAGATTTAATCTGCTGCTCCTGAGGCTGCTGGGAGAAATTTCCCTTTCTCTTCTTTGTTTGCACAGCTCCTGGGGTTCAGCTTTGGATTTGGCCCCGCCTCTGCGTGTAGGTCACCAGAGGGCGTCTGTTCTTCGCTCAGACAGGACGGGGTTAAAGGAGCAGCTGATTGGGGACTCTGGCTCACTCAGGCCGGGGGGGAGGGAGGGGTGCAGATGTGGGGTGAGCCTGCGGCAGCAGAGACCGGCATGACATTGCACCAGCCTGAGGCGTGCCGTGCGTTCTCCCGGGGAAGTTGTCCCTGGGTCACGGGACCCTGGCAGTGGTGGGCTGCACAGGCTCCCCGGAGGGGAGGTGTGGATAGTGACCTGTGTTCGCACACAGTCTTCTTGGTGGCGGTGGCAGCGGCCTTAGCGTCTCATGCCCGTCTCTGGGGTCCGCGCTGATAGCCGCGGTTCGCGCCAGTCTCTGGAGCTCCTTTAAGCAACGCTCTCAATCCCCTCTCCTCGTTCACCAGGAAACAAAGAGGCAAGAAAAAGTCTCTTGCCTCTTTGGCAGGTCCAGAGTTTTTCTCGGACTCCCTCATGGCTAGCTGTGGTGCACTAACCCCTTCAGGCTGTGTTCACGCCGCCAGTCCTCTCCCTGCGATCCGATGGAAGCCGGAACCTCAGCTCCCAGCCCCCGCCCGCCCTGGCGGGTGAGCAGACAAGCCTCTTGGGCTGGTGAGTGCCGGTCGGCACCGATCCTCTGTTCGGGAATCTGTCCACTTTGCCCTCCGCACCCCTGTTGCTGTGCTCTCCTTCGCGGCTCCGAAGCTTCCCCCCTCCGCCACCCGCAGTCTCCGCGCGTGAAGGGGCTTCTAATGTGTGGAAACCTTTCCTCCTTCACAGCTCCCTCCCACTGGTGCCGGTCTCATCCCTATTCTTTTGTCTCTGTTTATTCTTTTTTCTTTTGCCCTACCCAGGTATGTAGTGAGTGTCTTGCCTTTTGGGAGGTCTGAGGTCTTCTGTCAGCGTTCAGTGGGTGTTCTGTAGGAGTTGTTCCAAGTGTAGATATATTTCTGATGTATCTGTGGGGAGGAAGGTGATCTCCGCGTCTTACTCTTCCGCCATCTTCCCCCTCTCTCTCCATTAATGTTTAAAGTAATTATTGATAGGTTTGTACTTAGTGCCATTTTGTCAGTTGTTTCTGGGTTGGTTTTTAGTTCTTTTTTTGTTCCTTTCTTCTTCTTTTGCTTACTTCCCTTGTGATTTTATGACTATATTTAGTGTTATGTTTAGATTCTCTTCTCTTTTTTGTGTTTGTATCATCTATTGTAGATTTTTGGTTTGTAACTATAGTGATATATATATATATATATATATGTATATATATATGTGTATATATATATATATATATACACCATCTAAATATATATACATGATTATTTTAACTTGTTGATCTCTTAAGTTCAAATGCATTTTAACAATTCTGCATTTTACCCCTCTTCCCCACTTACTGTTTTTGAATCATGTTTTACATCTTTTTGTGTTGTGTATCCCTTAACTACTTTTGTGGATATAGATAATTTTACGACTTTTGTCTTTTAACCTTTCTACTAGCTTTATACATGGCTTATTTACTACCATTACTGTATATTTGACTTTGCCAATGAGATTTTTCCTTTTATACTTTTCATATTTCCTGTTGTGGTTTTTTCTTTTCTGTTTAGAGAGGTCCCTTTAACATTTTTTTGTAAAGCTGGTTTGGTGGTGCTTAACTCTTTTAGCTTTTACTTGTCTATAAAACTTTTGATCTCTATTTCCCACAATCCTCTGGTTCCCCTGAAAGTAAGCCAGGCTGGCCTTCAAAACCAAACATTCTGGGGGTTCATCTTCCTGGTACAGGACCCCTGGGCTGGGGGGCCCAATGTGGTGCTTGGAGCCCTCACTACTTGGGGAGAACTTCTGTGATTATAATTATTCTCTTGTTTGTGAGTCACCCACCTAGGGGTATGGGTCTTGACTATACTGCATCTCTGCCCCTCTTACTCATCTCATTGTGTTTCCTTCTTTATAACTCCATTGTAGAAGGTCTTTTCTGCTAGTCTTCCATTCTTTCTCATCAATAGATGCTCTGTAACTAGCTGTAATTTTGGGGTGGCCTTGGGAGGAGGTAAACTCAGGGCCTTCTTACTCCACTATCTTGGCCACTCCCATAGGCAATTATTTTAAATGAAGCATTCATAATAAAAAATCATCATAAGGGAGTAATCTACATTATTTTATAACCAGTTATATGAGGGAATTTTCAAAACAGGAAATTAATATTACATTGATTGTCTTAAAAGGTATAGTCGCTTTACATGAAAATACAGAAAACAGGAAACACATTATAGCAAGGATATGGGATGGTCATAACGGGAGATATCTTGCTAACTTTGTTTATTAGGCAAAGTAAATAAAAGTAGTATTGAGACATTTTTGAAAAATAATACTGAAGGGGCTTCCCTGGTGGCGCAGTGGTTGAGAGTCCGCCTGCCGATGCAGAAGACACGGGTTCGTGCCCCGGTCTGGGAAGATCCCACATGCCGCGGAGAGGCTGGGCCCGTGAGCCATGGCCGCTGAGACTGCGCGTCCGGAGCCTGTGCTCCGCAACGGGAGAGGCCACAGCAGTGAGAGGCCCGCATATGGCAAAAAAAAAAAAAAAAAAAAATAATAATAATACTGAAGAGCTTATGTTGATAAAATACCAGTGCCCATCCCTTCTACCCTCTACCTGTATTCTCACTCCTCAGAAAAAGTTTCTGTTTACTGCTTGTTTTTAGTTCTTTTTATGTTACCTTCATAATTTTATATATGTTTATAGATTTATTGATTATTTTATCAATAATAGATAATGTCTTTTGACTGCATGCTGTTACAAAGAGTATATTTTACTTACATGATGACTCTCCCAATTTTATATATGTATTTTGTTAATTTTTCTGTTGTTTACTTCTATTATTATAAATGTCTAAAATTTTAATTCTTGACTTCCTCCTATTAACACCTCTGTTTTTCTCTCAACTTCTCTCTGTCTACTTTATTCCATCCAACATTATCAAAGCTGAAATCATTGAATTTTGCTCTTTAATCAAATTTAGGTCTCTCATCGAATATTACATGCAGTCTAAAGCTTAAAACAAACATGTAAAATTTAAATTATTACTATGCAAATATCACCACTGATGAAGTTGTTATGTTTGGTTTGTTCTGTTTCTTGATCTGTGGGTTTATTATTTACCAAATTTGGAAAAATTTTAGTCATTATTTTTCTAGTTGCACGTATATTAGAACCCCTGATGTTATCTCAAAGCTTATTATACTCTGTCCATTGTTTTCATTCTTTTTTCTCTGTGTTTTATTTTGGATGCTTCTTGTTGTTCTATGTTCGAGATCACTAATCTTTTCTTTTGCAATGATTAATCTGCTGTTAATCCCATTCAGTGACATCTCAGGTATTTTTAAAGGTATCATGCATGTCTCTTCTTAACATGCTAATGCTTTTCTCTATTTTCTTTATCATAGGAAATATATTTGTAATAGTTGTTTATAATCCTAACTCTATTATATCTGTCATTTCTGAGTCTCTACTGAATGATTTTCTCCTAGTTATGAGTGGCATTTTCATGCTTCTTTGCATGCCTGGTATTTTTTATTTGATAAAATCATTGTTTTTTGAAGTTGATGCTGGCTGTTTTTGTATTTCTTGATATATATGTTTGTGCTTTGTTCAGAGATGCAGTGTAATTACTTGGAAACATTTTGATTTTTTAAAAATATTACCTTTAGGGCTTCCCTGGTAGCGCAGTGGTTGAGAGTCCGCCTGCCGATGCAGGGGACGCGGGTTCGTGCCCCGGTCTGGGAGGATCACACATGCCGCAGAGCGGCTGGGCCCGTGAGCCATGGCCACTGAGCCTGCGCGTCCGGAGCCTGTGCTCCGCAACAGGAGAGGCCACAACAGTGGGAGGCCCGCGTACAGCAAAAAAAAAAAAAAAAAAAAAAAAATTACCTTTAAGCTTTGTTAGGTAGAACTAGAGCAACATTTTTTTAGGGGTAATTTGACTCCACTACTGAGGAATACCTTCTGAGTTCTCAGTCCTATATATTACAAAGTTTCTCCACTCTGGCTGCTGGGAACATTAACTCTTTTCAGTCCCACATAATTTCCAGAAATTGTACTGCTTCTTCATTGCTGGTGCTTCTTTTCTTGGTTACAACATACTACAGTCTGTGTATAGCTTAATACATATTATGTTACATTATATTAATGTTATTGCTAGTATTATATATTTTTATATTATACTATACTAATTTATATTGTGTTATGCTAATTTTATTTATATAATCGTATTATACTCATTCATTACTTTATTTATTCTCCTCTAAAATGAGCTGTATGTATACAGGGACTTTGTGTCTTTATTCATTGCTATATCCTCATGCCTATAGCAGTACCTAGTCAATAGTAGGCACTCAAATATGTACTTTCTGAGTCATTTAATGAGGGTCCTAAACTAATTTTTGATACTTTGAATTTGTGCTTCTCAAATAAAAGTGTGTTAGAAGTTGTTCTAGAAGATAAAAGGATTTCAGCTGGAAGATATTATGGAAAGAGATACAGTGATAGAATTTAAGGGGATGAGCACATTTTTATTTGGTGGATAAAATAGATTTCTCTAAGAAGACAGAATTTAAACTTAAAGCTAAAGGAAGAAATAGGAACCCATGCAATTGTTGAAAACTAGACTTATGTGTGTGTGCATGTAGGACTGTGTGTCTGCAGACAATGCAATATACCTAGTCAGTTCAGAGACAAATTATTTATGCTGCTCTTATGCAGCATTAATGAATAAATGAGTGATTTTACTTTATCTAGTTGTAGTGTTATGTAATTACAATCTATGTGTTCATTTTTAGTGTATTCATATAGCTTATGTGGCATACTGGCTTACTATGAGGAAATGTCACGATAATATCCTCATCTTAGAAAGTTGGATTAAAAAATAGCTGATCTCTTTCTTACCAGGATGTTGTAATGATTGATGTATTCATCTCTATAGTATTTGAGCGTCACTAAAAATTTTATTGTATGATGTTTGTATAGGATTATGAAGAGAAAGTACCTGGATTTGAATCCCAGCTTTCCCCTTAAATAGGAGGCAAATTGGGCAAATCACATAATGTATTTTCTCTAAGATTAGTAACAATATCAAATCTTACCATTGTTGCAAGAATTAAGTGAGATAATGTTATCAGATTGAAAACTTTTCTACTTTTTTTTTTTTTTGCGGTACGCGGGCCTCTCACTGCCGTGGCCTCTCCGCTCTGGATGCGCAGGCTCAGCAGCCATGGCCCACGGGCCCAGCCGCTCCACGGCATGTGGGATCGTGCAGGCGGACTCCCAACCACTGCGCCACCAGGGAAGCCCCTACTTTTCTACTTTTTATTCCTCTTTCCTACAATTTTATTCTTATTCACCTACATTTTATTTCCTTTCTTTTGAAAATAATTGTTCTTCTACTGTCTGAGGCTAGTTTCTCTACTTACACTTTAAATATTTCTTCAGAATCACTTAGCATTGACTATTCTTCAATTTTCAAATGATTTTGATTTCACCTCTCTAATAAGTGAATTTCTTCTTATCAGCACATAAACATTATCAAATCTTCCTCATTCTAAAATCTATATTGCCCTACAGTTTATTCTCTCCCCCTTTTTTTCATCTCTTTGCATCCCAGCTTCTTGAAATAGATAAAGAATTTACTTCATACTCGCTCTTTGAAATAGTGTTATTATTTATTATCTCCTGACTCTACACTACAATTGTTCAGATACTCATGTGGTTTATAATTTTTAGAGGATACTCTTCAGTGAAGGATGTTTTCAGTATAAGTGCACTGAGTTATAGAAGTATCTTTAGAGGATAGATTTACCTTTGCCTCTCCTGGGAACCTATGAGCTGAGAAACATCACCTGCTTTCACACTGATTCCTCACTTTGGGTTTCAGGAATTATCGCATAGTTTATATGTGGAGTTCTCACTTGCATACACTGCAGGTTTGGGATTATAATTATTTATGAGTCAGTTTTAAGAAATTCACTGACTAGTAAAGTTTTACTGCTCCTGGCTTTTGCGATGGGTGGTAATGGATTTACGCAGAAAGTTCTGTACATAATTAATAACTTCATTTTGCCTGGGCCTAAAGCCTTCTCTCATATTCTCCAGCAGGCATTAAAGTGCCGGGCTGTAATTTGCATCTTGGTCTCTAATATCTCTTGGACCACTTGCATTTAGTTCCCACTCTTCTCTCTGCCTTTGAGTTTCCTCTTCAATCTTGGCATATAAATTTTTTCTTCATGAAAATTTAGCTATACATTTAAATTTCTTATTGTAGAGGAGGAAAAATAATTACTCCTTTTACCTTTCTGAGTTTTTAGGTGAGAACTCCTGTGATAAAAGACATGTTACCAAGAGAAAAACAGATAGAGAAGTTTATTAACATGTGTGCCTCATGAATACATGGAAGATACCCATGGAAATATGAGTAACTCTCCAGGTAGCTTAAAATTCAGGCTTAAATACTACCTTAATAGGGAAAGGGAAAGAGGGATATAGGCTTCTTAGGGGAAAGTAAGTGTTCTCAGGAAAGATGAATGAGCCCTTAGAAGAACAGATGGGAAGTATGATGGTTTGTGGGAAAGTTTGGGAGTGATGTCAACTTCTCCCCTCCCCTCCTGTGATAAGAATCAATCTTCCCTGTTTGATGAAACTTCTGTGGAGGGGATTTATGACAATTGAGTTCCTTTTGGAGGATCTGTCTTTAGGTAGATAAGGGGAGTTCAGAGAAAGCCTCTCCCTGCATTTGCTGCTTTCCAAGTACCCACATCTCAAAATAATCAATATGCCAAAGTGGTATATTTTGGGGTGGCATGTTCTGAACTCCTATAGTTATAGTTTGGAGTGGCATATTTTGCTACTCTTCAGTATTCAATTATTTTATTCTGTATTGTTATTTATTTCAAACAGGAAGAAGAAATTTCTGTATTAGCTCTATATGACATACTGAATTTTCAAGTCCCTGCAGTATTGTGGTAATCAGAACCCCTCCATGAATTCTGTTTATATTAAAGTCATGGAATATACCTAAAGACCAAGAGCAGATGCCTTATTTTCCCAGAGTTGGTAGCTAACTCCTTTTTGGCTTCTCATATATTAGTTCTTACTGACTTTCTACAATTAGGTGCATTTTCCTGTTCAATCTCATCACTGACCCCTCCCTCCTAAGACTACCAATTAATTTTCCAATGTCTGTCCTTTACTATCATTTCTGCTGTCTATATGTAATTCCATAGCTCAGGCTGTAATCTGATGATTTAAAAATCTATGTTACCAGAGATTTCTCTCCTAAGTTTCAGAATGAGTTTATCTAACATCTGGATGTCTACTAGGTATCTCCACTTAAACTAACATGTTAAAAATCAAATTTATCACCTTGTCTACATGGACGCTCCCTGAAAACCCCTGCTGCCCACTCCTTCCCCAATATCTACACACGATTCTCCTTGACTTTTTAATTCCAGTGAATGGCAAGCCACTCATCTACTTACTCAAGCCACTTCTTTGGGAATCCTCCTCCTCATTTCTTTCCCTCTCTGCCAGCACATTCAAGAAATAATGCATCATGTCAATTTTCCCCCTTGAAGTTCTGTAATTCATCCATTTCTTCTCTTGTCCATTTCATACTACTTAAGAACAGGCCATCTTCCTTCTCACCTTGGTTTATGGTAAGATATTTATTACCTCTCTCCAGACCTCCAATTTTGCTACTTCACAATAAAATAAACTACTTTTTTTTTTTTAAATAAAGGGAATATCTTCTCCTTAAAGGTTTTTATGCATCCTACTGCCTCAGCCTGGGATGTCTTTTCTGTCCCTGCCTCTTTAGCTGAAGAACTCCCATTTTTACCATTCATTACTTCTATTACTAGTCATCCAGGAGGCCTTCTCAGACTTCCAATGCTGATTGTTCTTCCTTGTGCACGTTCTTGTCACAGCACTTACCATATCATGTTTTACGTGCAGATAGCCTAACTAGGTAGAAAGCTCTTTGAAAGCATGCCTATATATCCAGTGCTCTGTACAGGGTCTTGCACATAGTAGCCACTTAGTAAATATTTGTTATATTTTTAAAGAAGAGTAATATTCTCAGTGTCTATGTCATTGTATCCAAAGCCAATGAAATGTTGTTTTGGCAAATAATATCCCCCATCCCAAATACTGTTAAAAACAGAATAGATTCTCTTTTAATATTGATTGTAGTTTAGCACAGCTGTATCTTGAAAGTAGTAATGAAAGCTACATTAAATATTTTATTTGATATTTGCTATGGAGTTTATTATAGTTTCTATTCAAGGGCTTGACCAGTTGGTTGATTATCTGGAAACAAAATCTGCTAAATGGTCTTTATGTATTTAAAATTTTTACCAAAATAGTCACTGTGCTGAGTTTGTTATTAAATACTAATATTTAAAGTTATATGCTTTACTATGTAATGCTCCTACATAATTGAAGGAATTATTATGAATTTGAATGTAAAAATGCCATTAACTTTTATTTCTGACCATTTTAGGAGTGTATATTAGATTTTATTTTCATGAATACTGTAACTGATTTCAGAGAGTAATGCTTCAACAGAGGAAAATATTTAAAATGATCTTCAGAAAGGGTAGCATTGACATATGTATACTACCAAATGTAAAATAGATAGCTAGTGGAAAGCAGCTGCACAGCACAGGGAGATCAGCTCGGTGCTTTGTGATCACATAGAGGGGTGGGATAGGGAGGGTGGGAGGGAGGCGCAAGAGGGAGGGGATATGGGGATATATGTGTACATATAGCTGATTCACTTTGTTACATGGCAGAGGCTAACACAACATTGTAAGGCGATTATACTCCAATAAAGATGTTAAAAAAATAAAAAATAATAAAAAATAAAAATAAAAGCAGCATTATCAACCGCCCCCCCCCACAAAAATGATCTTCAGAGATATTTCACATGGAAAGGATAATTATTTACATATATCACTATGGCAACCATGTATCAAAGTTTGATAAGTATGGACTGTACAATTCTTTCCTTTAGATTCCCAAATCAATGTACTGATCAAGTGTTTGAAGGCAGCTTCATATCAAGAACACCAGAACAAAAGTGAGCAAAATATTTTGCTTAAGCTCTGTTAAAATATTTTCCTTAAAAATTTATTCTGTAAGGCATTGTAATAGCTATACTGGATATATTAATACTAGGAGAAATAGATTTTGAGACAAGAAATATTACGTGAAACAAAGAAAGTCATTTCATAATGATAAGAGGGTCAACATATTAGGAAGATATAACAATTGTAAATGTGTACTGTATAAACCTAGAACCAGAGCCCCACAATACATGAAGCAAAAAGTGAAAGAATTGAAAGGAGAAATAGACTGTTCAACAGCATTAGAGATTTCGATACCTATTCTCAGTCGTGGAAAGAACAGCTAGACAGAAAATCAGCAGGGATATAGAAGTCTTGAATAACACTATCAACCAACTTGACCTATTTGACATCTACAGACTGGTTCACTCCAACAACAGCAGAATACATATCTGCTGTTGTGCACACAAAACATTCTCTTGACTACACTATGCCAGAATATAAGCCTCAACAGCTTTAAAAAGATTGAAACAAATAAAACATCTTCCAAGACACAACAATAAAAACCAAAAGAAGAACAACAAAACAAAAGTTCCCTCTCAAAATGAATCTGTAAGTCAGAATTCCAAAATCTATCAAATCATGTAATGCTAAGAAAGAAAGAAAGAAAGAAATAACAATTAGGGCATAAGTTCACTCTAGGTGAAGTTATTGATAAAGAAGAGTCAGACCAAGATCTAAAATATTTTTATTTAGAATATTCAAAGGTTAAACGAAGTAATAACAGTATTCAAAAATAAAAACATAGAGCAAAAATTCTAGAACAAGTGGAAATAAAAAAATAAATGGTGTAAAGTATTGAAGAAAAATTATAACCATTGAAATATAAAATAAGATATTGTTAAAGGGAATTGATAAATAGTAATGAGTAATTCACCTAAAACAGTTATGTTTTCCTTTGCCGTTCATTCTTCTGTGTTGATTGAGAGTGTCCAGAAATATTGCCAGGTTTGTTTTGCTTCTTGCTCATTCATTCATCCTCTCACTCAAAAGATATTGATAAGCGTCTCCTGTGGCAGTGTTTTAGATGCTCTCATGGAGCTTACATTCTAGTAGGAAGAGACACGTTAGTTAAAAATTAAGATAATTTCATTGTGTAATAAATGATGTTAAAGAAATAGCATTTCCCTCTCTGAATTTAGTATGGCTTATGACTACAGAGAAAGCATTCTTAGAAGCTTATTTAGGTCAGCAAGTCAGGATTTGTCTAAAGTTATTCAGCAGGTTAAATAGCCCCTGATAGTGAGTGTAGTCCAAGGTGCTGGCTAAGGGGTGAATCATTATGGTAGTTAAAATGTCATTTCACCAATAAGTGTTTCAACTTTAGAAGTAATTAACTAGACTTACAGACATCAAAACCAGTAAAAGAAATATAAAAAAATAGGACCTAACAGCTGTTTAACACTGTATCAATAAAATATTTCCTTAATACCAAGGGCAGATGGAGAATTAATTGAGGAGGCAAGAAAACCCAAAGAGGAGGCATGGAAGCAGAACGGAGAGAATAGTTGATTAGGTTGCTTTTCTTTTCTCTTTATTTTCCTCATCTTATTTAAACAGGTAATCTAAGGTCATAGATTTCAAGATTGACTGTCCTATGTCCAAGTTTAATGTACTATTTTATATATGAATAACTATTTTCTTATTTTGTACTATGACTAATTCATAAGCCACACATTCCAACAAGGCTGTTATTGCCCTTGTAAGCCATAAAGTTTACTCACCTTTTATTTCTTAAAATTCATTAGCTGTATTTCCAACCAAGCTGCACAAAATGATGATTTTAAAAGGTTATTTAAAATGGCTTGTATCCCAATTTTCTAGCCCAAATTTATTTGTCTAAATTAAATTTAAAACTTCCCAAGATTCAGGTCTAAGTCCAACCCGAAGTAAATATTATTGTCTAACTTAATCCTGGAAGCAGTGAATTATCCACATTTGCTATAGAACATGTTAATTATCTCAATAAATACAGTAATAGTAGACAGTTATAGACATTTTAGAAGAATAGAATCATTGAGGAAAAATCACCCCATCTGCTCAGTGGTTGAGCCTTTCATACCACCCCCAAGTGACAAATCAGGAGAATATTTTTTCCTTTGAGAGAAGTTTGATTGGCCTTGGGAGGAGCCAGGGAAAACACCTAAACACAATAACTAATGCTTAATGCAGAGCCCAGTTAGGTTTATTCAATGGTCTTTATTGGTCTCTTAGGGAAACTGATTTTGTTGAAAATCATTGCAAGGAAATAATTCCCCAGAAAGGACATCATTCAAATGGCTTCCATCTTACAAATCTTATAAATACGGGAGTAGGAGAATATAGCTTAATGGTCAAAGTCAGAAACTTAAAGGAATGACACTAATTTTAGTCCTATATGGAAAGGCTGCATTTCAAGCTCAGAGCAACACACTGGGAAAGAGAAGAGGGAGCAGAGAGAAAGTGTAGGTCTATATACTTTGTCGATTGTTCATATGATATTATTGGAAGGAATCTAATTCAGCTACTTACATATCATCCAATGAGAAAACACGAAATTAGAGTTAAAAGACTTAAGTTCTTTGTATGATTCTATTATTGTGTGACTTCAGAGATGTACTTAACATCTCGGCTCCAGCGTACCAAACAGAGTAAATTGGAGGCTATAGCACCTTCCCTTCTGAAATTACATTGCTAGAAGATAAAGCAATGGGGATAAAAACCCATGATAAAATTAAAACTTCTACAGAAATGTAATCAACTACCCAAACAGGTGAGCTCAGTAAGGTTTTACAGAAATCAGTAAAGAATCTTTCCCAAGATTCTTTATTGATTTACTATCTGTAAATGCATAATGTTTGCAAGTCTCTTTCCTGTTACATCTTTAGCAATCAGTATAGCTCTAAGAAAGAATTGTCTCAAATAAAAAGTAAATTAGCCCATCTCAGGGAAAAGAACAGCTATTAGTACATACAAACTTTGAGTGATATCTACTCTAGCATAAGAAATTCAGCACATAGAGATGTGGGTGAGTTCCTGCCATGAATTCATCCTATTCTCAAGATCTTTCAAATGGGGACTGCATACCTGAAAGTCCTTAGTGGTGCCATCTCCAGATCCCATCCCAAGCTGCTCCCACCCCTGCTAACCTGTGTGCCCCAGGTGTGCCGGCTCTCTTCTTTAATAGGAAAGAATCACGAATAAGCTCTTGCCAGTTTGTCAGGTAGAAGAGGTGACAATGGAATCATTTTAAGGAAACAGTCAGGGTCTGCAGGGCCTAGCACTTGGCCAAGCGTCTTAATTTTCAAGTCTGTCTTTTCCCCCTCATCTTCCATTCTGAACTTTCAACCTCCAGTAATGAATTCCTACAAGAATGATAAGTTCATGGAAGGTGCACTTGATGAGTTAGATCCCTGAGTCTTCTTCCAAAATTACGAACAAGTTATTAGCACAGGAGAATCTTTTGCCAGGAAACTCTTTTGTGTGTAGTTTTTTTTGGCTAGGTAATATTTCAATAATAGATTAGAAATTAAGGTTACTCATTTTAAAGACTACTCTGTAAAAAGCATCAATGATACTCTCTGAGAATGGTTTACTTATTCTTAAGAGAAACTGCTTCCAAGTCAGGAGAAAAAATACAAACTTTAATTTTAATCCACACGCAAGCAGAAGGAGAACATACTTTCTTAAGTCTTAGCCATGCTATTTTTATTTTCCTCAGTTAAAAAAAGTTGCATTGATCTCTATTCATATCCTTGCTTGGAGATCAAGCAATTCTCCTGCCCAATAACCTGCTACCCTACCAGTGCCTTGTGCAGTAAGGTTCAAACTGTTAGAGTAAATACGTAAGTACCTCTTGATTTAGCCCAAGCTATTTTCCTGGCCTTAGACTTCCTGTTCTCCATCCCTCCTCTGCCTTCCACAGCACACCACACTGAGTTACTCCTAATTTCATGAAAATACTCCTACTTCAAGATATCCAACTATAGATTTGCTCACATATTTTTATCTGATGTATTCTCCATTCTTGCCACTTATTAAAATCCTCCACCTGCTCAAAGCTCAGCTGGAGGTGATCTGATCTCTGAAACCTATTCCAGCTTCCATAGTTAAAATTTAATCTCACCTTCCTCTCTGCTCTCATGTTTTTGCGTACTTCGTCCATGTCCCCGCTTTGTTTTTGGATATTTACGTACCCGACGGTCCAGCCCAGTAGGTTGCATGATCCTTAAAGCAAGACAGCCTGATTTGTTCATCTCTGTTTCACTGATACACCTAACAGAGACTTGAATATTTATACACAGAAATTGCCAAGAGGAGACCTTTTCATAGATAAAGAATGAGTTTAAGAGAGAATTCGCAAAAGAGAGAATACCAAGAATGATCCTTCTGGGATTATCTGATGACCAACAGAACAGTTTGCTCTGTCTCATCCATGCACACGCCCACTTTCTGGTTAACTAATAGTAGTAAAGTAAGAAAACCTGTGAAGCACCGCCAGCCAGAGAAGTATATGTGGTCAAAGATGACTCTAAGTAACTTTTTGGCTAGAGTTATTGGAGGTTATTTGTTCACGAATGTATCCTCAAGGTCATTGTCTCCTACTAGATGGCATTTTTTGTGCATCTCTGCAATTGGTTGCCTTTGGTAGTTTCAGCCTACAGTTCTCTTGCCTTTATTCTCCTGTTTGTAAACTGGTACTTGAAGTTCAGCTCAGAACAAAAATCTGAGAGCACACAAAGTGAACTATGGTCAGAACGACTGAGCAAGGATATTTCTACCAAGATCACCTCTGTCACCTGTGCTTTAAGGTTAATATTGAGTGATTACCTCTCAGCAGTGGAGCTGCTTTCACTTCTAAGATACTTTAAGGAGATGCTTGGGGAAAACAGTGAGAAGCCATCAGAAAAAGAACAGATGGGGAGGGCTCCACAGGAATTTCTTTCCACTATTTCTTTCTCTTTGCTCCATCAGAGGAATGCAAGCCTAAACAGGGAGAATAGTTTGAGATTATTAATACAGTTTGTTTGCATCTTGTTTTTGTGCACATAACATTCTCCCTGTCAGCCAGAGTTATTGATTAATCTTGATCGATAACTTGAAGGTAGGGTGGAAGTGGTAGATTAGGTTTGTTACAGGTGAAACACAGAGAGAAAGAAAGATAATATTTTGCTTCAGACATTCAGAATAAGATTTACAGGACAGTAATAGTCTGGTAAGCCAGGCTTTTCAGAAAGTTTTCCCCTTAAATCCCTGTATCTCTTCCATTAGCATGTCAGTTACCATGCCAGGCAAACAGTAAGTTGTATGTAAGGTAGGTCCTGATCAGGCTGGAAAAAAAAAGAGTGGAAATCTCATGCTTTGGTCCTGAGTTACTTGGGTAATGTTGGGAGATGGAAGCAGAAGATGAAGAGTACGTGTTACATGTGTACCATCTGCCCAGTCAGAGATGGGAATATTGGAGGGAATGCCTAGAGAAGGAGGGTTTGTTTCATGGTTAGGAATATGGAAGGAACACTCTCTCAGGCTGACTCTCACCTTTGCCTATCTGGGAAGTGACACTGTCAAGTGTAGTCAGTGGCATAGAATGGTAGCATGGCAGAAGGAGGGCCAGAGTTTAGTGTTCTGTGTAGCCCTTAGATCCTGTGCATCGTGGCAAGGACTCAGGGACTTCCTGTTAAATCTTCTAGTGCAGCTGGAAGTAAGCCACATTGTAGACTACTTGGTGAGAGGAGAGCTGATCTGACAGCAGAGCTAGGAGTGGATCCCCAGGGCTTGAGCTCCATGGAAGACATGTTACCTGTAAGAGCCAGGATGATGCCAAGTTAACCAGAGAGTACTCCCTGGCCAAAGAGAGAGAGAGAGAGAGAGAGAAGAAGATGAAGATGAAGATGAGGAGGAGGGAGAGTAGGGAGGAGGGAAGGGGGAAAGGAAGTTACATCATGTTTAAATGCCAGCAGGTCAAGCAGCAACTAGGTGGACAAGGGTCATTGTCACAGAGTATAGGAACCCATGGCAGTACAGGGATGCCATTTGTATAAGGATCTCCTCCTGACACTACCATAAAGTCACACTAGACCTCACCCAATCCTGACGGCCACATAACATCCAGAAAGGAAACATGTGAGTGATATAAATCTTAAATATTGACTTTTTAAAAACCTAAACTAACTGAATATTATTTGTAATGACTAAATTATTGTATTGGATAAGGATTATTTTAGCACTATAATATTTAAATTACAGATTTCTACTAAAAGCTTCTATCTAGAGGATGGGGATTCATCACGATAATTGTTATTGAAGAGATTATAAAGAGTTTGCATTTTCTGGACTCATCTGAAAGTAGTCTGGGTAAATCTGATATCCCTGCACATGGAGAAGTACCCCAGCTTTGGCACGTATTGTTCTACTGCTTATTAGGATTGACTGGTCTGAATGGCTAGATGGGTGCCCCAATTTTCTGATATCTCCAATACCCTGAAGCTGGGCAATGGGTCAAAGAAGACAGAATTCTCAGACCACATGAAGCTGTTCATCTATGCACAGGATGCTTTTCTTCTGGAACTCTGAGTGAATTTCTAAGAATTATTAGTAGGAGAGTATTGGGTAATTTCTCTGAACGGAAAGAAAACTCTACCCTGTTTATTAAAATTTACACGCCTTTTAAAAAATTTCTCTCTTTTATCATTTATTTTCTCCTTTTACTATATCTGTCATGGTTCTTTCCTCTTTCCTTGGAGAAATTTTATGCTATTACAGCTTTCATTTCAAAAGTCTGCTATTCAGTAATAAACTTTCAAAAAGCAGTACTTTTAAAAAAAATCACCAATGCTGTACTTCCTGCAATATTTTCACATGTGAAAACAAAGACACATACAAAATCAGAATCTGTATGATGCAAATAGAATTTAAATATGTAATTTACTTGCACCTGAGAATAGTCATTTCACTGAGATATTAACTCATGCAATAATAGCATTTCTAATAAAGCTTCATAAATGCATTTGTCCTATGTAGTTACTGGCTAAAGTTCTTTTAAATCTAAGCTACCTTAAGAAGGCTTCATTTTTTAAAGTTTAAATATTGGGGGAAAAACCCCTGTAATTTATGGGAAAATGTTAACAGATGACTGAAATAAAACATAATGTTCATTTTGTCATGTATGATTTATCATGTGCAACTATGACTTTGGCTTATAGACCTTTAAGACAGGCCCTCCAGAAGCACATTTGATCTGTAGCACGTTCTATGTGTATGAAAAGTATCTGGGCTGTCAGCGAAGTAGCTGTAGCTGTCATCTGAGCTTGATTGAACATTATAGAAGTAAAAGTCCCAACAGGCCAAATGTTTTCTCTCTTTTCTTCTGGAATCTTTTCAAATGACGTTTTGTCTGGAAGTGGTCCCAATACTTTTCTCTTCCTTTCTCCCTTCCCTTCCTTTCTCTTCTCCATTTCTTCATCTGTAAAACGGGCATGATATCTCTTTCATTAAATTTTTGTGAGAGTTAAGGGAAACAATCTATATAAATTGTGTAGCCTAGTACATGCCTCTGAGTTAGCAAATGTGATTGAAAACAGTCTATTTCTTATAACTTTCTTATTATACAAATGTAGTAAATTTTTTCTGTCTCCCTTTGTGCACCACTTTTATTTCTTTTTCTAAGATGCCATCCAAGATAGGATCCAGGCCTAGAATATCTTATGCACTTTTGTAGTAGTTGTTCCTGGGGCCACTTATACATCCACACCCTCCTCCACAATTGCCCTTGGTTGACAGGGCTACTTTGAGATGGCTGAGAGGTTATTCAGGCCTTCTTCCCCAAGAACAGACCATGGAAAACCCTTGAATTATGTGAGACATGAGTACCACTTGCCTTGACCCTGGTGAGACAACCTCAGTGCTAAAATTTATACTCCAAAGCTCCCCATGGAAATAAGCTAAGGATAGAGTTCTCTTGAAACCACAGCTTTGCCTACCTTTTTCCTTGCCCTGTTCTGCTTCTCTCATCCCCCTATAAAATTCTCCTGAGTGTACATCTCTCATTTCAGGCTCTTCCTTCACTCAAACGGATCCTGAAATTGCATCTTCTCTTCTCCAACTGATTGTCATCATTAGTTTTATTCAAAACAAGTAATTATTTAGTAGCTCACTATGCCCTAGACTTCATTTCAAATTTTAGCATTCCTAAAAATCAGGAAATTCCATTCCTGCTCTGAGAATCATGTGGTTTACGATCATGACAACTGCCTTCCTTATTTTTAATGTCAGAACAAATCCATGCTTTTCTCTTGCTCATTAAAAACTCCTGGCTTATAAAAAAAATGCAAATTCTTGTTTCCTTATTATTCTAAAATTAGGTAATATATATAGGGCCAGGTTAACCATCAGACAGCTCAATTCCGGAGTGACTCTGGCTTGGGCTACTTGTTGTAGGGTTTGCTCAGACAAATTTTATTCACTAGAATAGATGCCAAATTATTCTTAGTTTTAGTGGCCTCTGAAAAGTTAAAATAAAAAGCCGTTTTTTTGCTACTAACAAATGCAAATCTTCCTTATCATGGAATGTAGGACTTATTAACATCTTCTGAAATAATTCTCAAGGTAGGATATTCAAACATTAAAGGGAAGAATACTGAAACACTTCTTTTCTAAATGTGCTTTGTGTCTACTCTGTTGAGTATTGCCAGGCAAAGTTATAGGATGTGGTGAAAATGACATACTACAAATTCGCTCATTCGTTCAGCAATATGTTTGTTGAGTATATATTATGTATTAAATATGAATATAGGTGTTTATAAGAGGAATCTTAATTTTATTTGGGGATAAATTAGATATATCCCTATTCAACTTCCCCTTAGCCAGATTCCAATACTGTCAGAGCCACTGCAAAGGCATCCAACATAAGGGAAAGTATGGGGGAGAGGAGAGTGGAAAAAGCCAGGTGTCTTATCCCTTGGAGAGGCCTGGGCAGGTAAGAGGTCTTGAAGCTTAAGCCCGTTTGTGTTGTGGTCAGTGCACCACTGGTCTCACTCCTGTGAGAGGAGTTGTCTCTCAGCAAGTTGAAGTTGTGTTTTAGGTCCTGCAGTGCTCCTGGGTTTTACTAGGGGCCTCAACATTTCAGCTGCCACAAACTGGCCAAAGGACAACTTTCAGGGCCAGGCATTTGAACCCTGGATTGAGAATCCTTTGTTTCCGTTGCTTCCCCTCAATATATTTCCAGATATACTCCAACTCTCCCTTGAGGAACACATCCTCAAAATCCTCATTTTTCTACTTTCATATGACCTATTACACAGAATTTTTATGACTCATCAGAAACAGCCTCTGAGTTTTTGCAACACTTTTTTACCCTTCCTTGAGAAGAACGAAGGTCTAGTGATTAAAAACTCTCCATTGGGAAAAAACAAATATTTCACTCTTGTTTGCTGCATTACCTTCTCTCAGAATAGCGGAGTTTCTGGCCAAAGCAGCCATAAATAAATAAATGAATGAGTAGATAAATAAATAAATAGATAAATACATAAGAAAGAAATGTTAGGAAATGAGACAAGTAGTCTGTCTTGGCTGATCACTTCACCAGCCCTGTCTTTGGTGGGATACCCAATGACAGCAAGAATGATTCTTTATATGTACACAGGATATTAGCTTTCATCCCAGTTCAACAACTCTGTTAGATCTGTATAAAATAAAAATTTTTGTCAATGAGGCACAGGTACATTAAAGCAATCATCTAAACCCACACAGCTAGTAAGACAAGCAAGACTCTCCATCAAAAACTCTGTCTTTGGGCTCTTGGCCTAGTGCTTTGTGTAGGACACCTGCACCACCTGTGGTATCAGCTTTCCTCTGTATGAACTCATATACTTCTTTGTGCCTCTCATGCTAATACTCTCAAATCAGTAAACAGTAGTAAGGTTTATCTTGCTTTCCTATTAAAGTGCATGTTCCTTAACTCCTCAGAGAAAGGACTGCATTATCATTTTTTTAAAAAATTGTCTATAATACATAAGGCAGAACTTAATTGTTTGCTGAGCATTTTGAATGAATAAACCCCAGGTGATCTGGACTGCATTTATTTATTTTAGAACATATCCTGCACTGGGATGTGTTCTGACTAGCTTAGTTGTCTGATATAGGAATCTTAAACCCTAAGTTGGACTAGGTATCATTTTGACCTAGGTTCTCTCTCCTTCAACATATTTATTCCAATTAGCTGATAAACTCACAGAGGTCAGGTTTAGAGCACAGCTAGTCTGTTCACTGAAGAAACTAGAAATGTTCATAGTAAGTTCTTACTAAATTCTTCTTGTTGGTAATGATTATATAGAGTTTATCATTTACAGGTAACTTCTTGCAAGATGAGTTGTCTCATTAGGACAAAGCTTGCAATAATATTAGGGACTAGTGCTTCCTGTCTCCACTAATCACTATGATGACTAGATACAAGGCTATGACAGTGGCTTGCAGGCAGAAATTAGCATGAGAACAGTCCTTTTGTGAACATGCAGAGAGGTCAATAAGTACATGATTATAAATTAGCTTGGTGGACTGGTATGGTCATTAGCTCGGTCGAATGTTCCTCTTTCATATAATTGTTTGCTGCACCTGAATTAATTTGAGTGTTTAAATCCTGCATATTAATTCTGTGCTGCAGGATGTAAAGCTTTGGACTAATCCCTATAATACTCTTTAGTATAAACACCTTAATCAAGCAACAGCTTTATAATTAGTTCTACTTACAAGCTGGATATAATTTACTAGTTTTACAGCTCATAAGTTACTGCAACTTTTTAATCATAGTAATTATGCTTTAGAATGTAAGCATAAATGGACTTTTCTAGTTTATTCCAAGAATGAAACCAAGACAGTCAAAATCAGGAGATTAATAAAATCCAATATATGGATACACTTTGTATTTTTATGGCAGCTCAAGATCACTCATCCTTGGAATTTAATCACCAGATTACAGTAGGCTATTGAGCTGAGAAGGTGATTTTTTTTCTTTAAAAAGAAGTACAATTCTCTATTTATTACATATTTCTTTTGTTGGTTGTGAAAAATGCTGACGTGATTTAATTTTATCACAGCAGTGAACGCTTTGACAATATCCCTCTCGTGTACTAAACCTAGTAAGTAAATAATGGTTTAGCTACTAAGCATGTGTTGGTCCAGTTTTCTTTTTATCTGTTTTTTCCCTAAGGGTTTTAAAGTACAAATCATTTCTGGCTTTGAGAACATTTGTATGGTCAGGCTACACAGTTTCGAGAACAGCACTTTAAATTAAGGCTTAAATAGGCATTTAAATTAATTTTATTTATTTATTTGTTAATATTTATTAAGAGAGTTATTTATATTAATTAAAAGTATTTAAAACACTTCACTGCGGCTTAGGAATATTATAAAAGATAAGGATCTCTTACATTATTGCTAAACTTCAGTGAATATACCTTATTGGTTGAGTCACTTTAAGTGTATAATCACTGTCTTCATATATCTTGCTGAAATGTTTATTTGAGATTTTGATACAAGTTCAATATATAGATAATTTTTCTGAGAAAACTTTATGAAAATAGTTAAAAACTTTAGGGTTTCAATCCTAAAATCTGTAATTACACAAAATAATATTTATATATGTATAGTTATACATACAATTTTGTGAAAATGTATATGTTTATATATATGTAAATGTAAACAGGCTTTGTTATAATATAATGAAATATAGACAGTGGTTAAATACTTTATTTTGGTCATTCTAAAAAACTGTGTTGATTACCTTGTCATTAATTTGGTCATAGTAAATTGTATTGATTATAAAGATAGTCAAAATAATTGACAGTGTTGTAGGCCAGGTCAGAGGATACATATAAACATGGTTAATTTGAGGGTGCTTTAAGACTATTTACAGTGATCGAATAAAGTATATCTTGCTTAGAATAACGATGTTTTCAGATAGTTTGTAATTGATTGGTATTATGGACAGTGGTTTACTAAACAATTATTCTGTTGTAACTCAGAACTCTTTCAGTTGGATACAGATATTTGAGGAAATTTTCAGAAATGAAGACAAATCCCTTAGGACAGGGAACAGACTGAAAGGTCACCAAATTCTAGAATAAGCCTCCTGGACAGAGACAAGCTGAAGCTAGCTGGAATCTTAGATACTTCAGAAGGAAGATGTGACTTGTAAGAACAGAGACATATCCAACTCGTCAAAGGAACTTTAGATGAACAGTCCCTGGCTATGGGAAGTGGGATCTCCGAAGAATCCTTAAAGTCACCCATGAAAGCCTTAAACTTGTGACAGGCTCAGAAAGCACTCAGCCAGCATACTAACCCTGGAGGTATCAATCTAATTGTTATCCAATGGGATAAGTAGTAAGCTAGAAAGAGGAAAACACCATGCCCTTTGCCTTACCATTTTCACCCTATGGCAGGCCATAGTCAGGGGATGGTGACAAACCTCACCTTTGAATGAAGATTGAAAAAGTGATTATCATATGGATCATAAAATAAAATACATGCAGCACTTCTCTAAGTGAGGTCTGCAGACTCCTGGGGGTCCCTGGGGAGACCCTTCCAGGGGATTTGAGAGATCAAAGTTTTTTTTCATAATAATACTAAACCATTATTTATCTTTTTCACTACGTTGACATTTGCAGTAATGTTACAAAGGTAACAGTGGATAAACTGCTGACTCATTAGCCTGAATCAAGGCAGTAGTGCCAAACTGTACTAGTAGTCATTGTATTCTTCATCATCACCCACTGGCACCTAATCAAAAAAATGCTAGTGCCATGTCATCTTTCCTCCCATTGCTATTATAGCTAGTATATTTCTTACAGTCAGATTTAGCGTTTCTTTATTCTTGTCTTTCAATACTTCTTTTCTCTTCTTCCCCATGACCTAGGCTGTCTCTATTACAAACGTTCCTTGCTGTTGCTCTAGCCGTTCCTGTGACTTCCCTCTTGCTTCCAGTTGCCCTCTATCTCTTCCTGAGAGATTTTACGAAGTCTTGACTTGACCTCGTAGGACACATGTCTTGGACTTTGGGCCACTCTCCTGCTCCTCTCAAATTAACCTTCTCTAATTAACAACCAGTTGCTTCTGGATGCTGTTTCCTGATTTCTGAAGTGACAGCTAAGTATTTTGATAAGATTATCCTTAAAATAGTAGAGGTTGCAAAATATTTCTATGATTCCCTTCCCCCTACCACATGTCCCCTTCCTTATTAGATGGAAGGCACCTCAGTTCCTCAAAGAATTCTTAGGGCAGGATGTGGCTAAATTACATTTTCATGGGTTTTGAGGCATTATGGGTAAAAGAATGATATCCAGGATAAAAGTGGTTATGGGCCTGATGCATTCTGCTCTTCACAGACAACATCCAGGGCTTCAAAATGGAGAATCATCTAAAATTATATTATCAGGGAAACAGAGGTGCTTAGCCCAGCAAAAGAAGACACAGTGAGGTTCTGTTAGCTGAGTGCAGAGTTGAAGGGCAGTCTTTTGATGCCTGGCCTCTAGTGGGTGCTCAAATAATGCTTCAATAGTTGGGTGGGCAAATACCACACATGCCTGCATATCTATACACAATGACTGACCATACCCGCCACTGAGTGGGTGAAGTTTCTCTCTTCCCACTGACTGCTCAGATCTGAGGTTTTCAATTGGAGTATTCAATCCTATTTTAACACAAAATGCTAAATCTATAAATATTTTTGTATTTAGCAGGTTGGAATGGAATCCTAAAACTAAAGAAATGTAACATGAATTTATTGTGGGCTTTGTTAGAATCTAAGGCGAGGAGTAAAGTAAGGGAAGCTTGTTTAACTTAGTATAACCCTTAGTTTTAATACACAAACTTCATCCTTTTGTACATTTTGTAAATTAAACTTTTGAATGTTACATTTTTCTGCTATTGTCTCTTTTTGTTCCCAACTGTGTATGAACTATGAATGGGAAATGAAGTAAAAGGGAAAAACTTCTAAAATTCCACTTTTATCTCTTTTGATTTCCTTATTGGCAAAGCATTATCTAGTCAAGAAAGACATCCTCCAGCAGCCTTTTGGGTGGTGTTCTTTGTTACAGGAAATCTTTTATTTCATTCCAGCAAAGAAATGAACCAATTTGATATGATCCTTTTATCCCAGAGAAAGGGCACAACTTCTTTATTTTCAAGGTTGTGCATTTTTTTCAACTGTAAAACATACTCCACAATTGAAGCCATAATTGTATGCACTTGTCAATCAATCTTAACCTACTACACTATGGTTATGGCATTTTATCTAAAAAGAGAAGGATTAAAGGCTTTGCATGAAGTGAAAGGTACACACAGTCAGGGAAGTATAATGCATGTCATTAGCTATCTGGGAAGAGAGAAATGGACAGAGACAGATTACCAATATTTGATTTCTTGTAGGCATTAAAGTAGTATTTAAGGCTACCTACAAAATAATGTTAGGGAATTTGACACTTTGATTCCTATTTTGTTCTCTTGGCAGTTATTTAAAAGAGCTTCTTCATTCAGCAGCTACATAAATCAAATTTGAGAAGGATAACATTTTAACGGGAGATTAAGAAAGGAAAAAAAAAATCCTATTTTAACTTAAGTGCCACAACTTCAGGGGAAGACTTTAAATGTTATTTTCTTCAAACATACTTTATTTCTTTGGATACAGTTTTTGTGGTGGGTAGGGTATCTGGAATAATTTTAAAATACATTTGCTGCCCTTTGAGTCTCTGAGAGGCACCGTAGCAGTTGGGAAAGAAAAGCATCTTATGGAAAGACAGCAGAAAGGAAGCCAAGACTGAAGTGGTGAACTTATTTTCTCAGAAAGATTGGTATGATGAGAAGTGCCAGCTATGTTATTCATAAAGAATATTGGGAAAACATTAGTCACAAGGACTCAGGAAGCAAAACTGTATCTGATGACCTCAAGGATTGCTTTTTTGAAGTGAGCCTTGCTGATCTGCAGAAGAATGGAACTGCATTTAGAAAACTGAAAATTATTAATAAAAATGTTCTGAGCAAACCATTGCCTGTGTAATTCCCATGAAATGAATTTTGTTGTTGAAAGAAAATATTCCAGATTGAAAAAGAATTGAAGCCCATACTTGAAGCTTCTATTGTCAAAACTACTCATGGTTACTTGGTTTGTCTCTTCTGTGTGGGCTTTTAGTCAAAAACTTTAACAACCCGATCCAGAAACTAGTTATGCTCGGCTCCAAGAGTTCTGCAAAATCCAGAAAAAGATGATAGAAATCATGACCTGAAAAGGCAGACAAATGACTTGAAGAAGTGGTCAATAAGCTGATTTCAAACAGCACTGGGGACAGCATAGAAAAGGCTGGTAATCTATTTACCTGCTCCATGACGTGTTGATTAGAAAAGTAAACTGTGAAATGGTAAAACTTGAGAAACTTCATGATGAAGGTCTTAATTTTGTTACTGACTCAGGTTCCTGGACTCTTAATGAATAGAAATTGATAAGAAGCCAGACAAGGAATTCAGGCAAGGCTTTACTGGGACTTGTGCTGCAGTAAGATGGAGTGAAACAAATAACAGTTTCCCTTGCTCACTCCCTGCTCCCAGAGGAGAGAGCAGGGTGGTTCCTTAAAAGGGGTGAGGGTAGGGGCATATTGGTATGTTGGCTGGAGGAGTGGCTTAGATGGTCTGTCCACCCACTTGGTGGTGCTGCGTATGGGGTTCATGCACAGTACCCTGCTTTTGTTCCTAGCACCTCAGAAGTTGTCCTTATTATCTTATTGTTCATAATTTACCCCAACTGTGCATTCATGCAGGTATTTTTTAGTCCCTTATAGTTTCTATGTATTCTGTTGCTTGAAGAGATGTTTGTCCAGGTGCAAGCACTACAGTAAAAGGCTTCCGGGTCCCAGGTCTCAGCCTGTCTCAGTTTTGGAAAACCTTTGTGGATAAGACAAATGCTCACGTTGAGTCCTGTGGATATTTGTGGATAAGACAAATGCTCACATTGAGTCCTGTGGATATAAGTCCCAGAATGTATTTAAAAGTTAGAACTTTTAGATTAGGAACCAAGATGGTGGAGTAGAAGGACGTGCTCTCACTCCCTCTTGGGAGAACACCAGAATCACAACTAGCTACTGGACAATCATCGGCAGGAAGACACTGGAACTTACCAAAAAAGATACCTCACATCCAAAGACAAAGGAGAAACCACAGTGAGACGGTAGGAGGGAAGCAATCACAGTAAAATCAAATCCCATAACTGGTGGGTGGGTGACTCACAGACTGGAGAACACTTATACCACAGAAGTCCACCCACTGGAGTGAAGGTTCTGAGCCCCATGTCAGGCTTCCCAACCTAGGGGTCCGGCAACAGGAGGAGGAATTCCTAGGGAATCAGACTTTGAAGTCTAGTGGGATTTGATTGCAGGACTTTGACAGGACTGGGGTAAACAGAGACTCCACTCTTGGAGGGCACACACAAGGTAGTGTGTGAATCGGGACCCAGGGGAAGGAGCAGTGACCCCAGGGGAGACTGAACCAGACCTACCTGCTAGTGTTTGAGGGTCTCCTGCAGAGGCGGGGGGTGGCTGTGGCTCACCGTGGGGAAAAGGACACTGGCAGCAGAAGTTTTGGGAAGTACTCCTTGGTGTGAGCCCTCCCAGAGTCCACCATTAGCCCCACAAAAGAGTCCAGGTAGGCTCCACTGTTGGGTTTGCCTCAGGTCAAACAACCAACAGGGAGGGAACCCAGCCCCATCAACAGTCAAGCGGATTAAAGTTTTACTGAGCTGTGCCCACCAGAGCAACAGTCAGCTCTACCCACCACTAGTCCCTCCCATCAGGGAACTTGCACAAGCCTCTTAGATAGCCTCATCCACCAGAGGGCAGACAGCAGAAGCAAGGAGAACTGCAATCCTGCAGTCTGTGGAACAAAAACCACATTCACAGAAAGATAGACAAGATGAAAAGGCAGAGGGCTATGTACCAGATGAAGGAACAAGATAAAACCCCAGAAAAACAACTAAATGAAGTGGAGATAGGCAACCTTCCAGAAAAAGAGTTCAGAATAATGATAGTGAAGATGATCCAGGACCTCGGAAAAAGAATGTAGGCAAAGATCGAGAAGATGCAAGAAATGTTTAACAAAGACCTAGAAGAATTAAAGAACAAACACCTAGAAGAATTAAAGAACAAACAAACAGAGATGAACAATACAAAAACTGAAATGAAAGCTACACTAGAAGGAATCAATAGCAGAATAACTGAGACAGAAGAATGGATAAGTGACCTGGAAGACAGAATGGTGGAATTCACTGCTGAGGAACAGAATAAAGAATGAAAAGAAATGAAGACAGCCTAAGAGACTTCTGGGACAACATTAAACGCAACAACATTCACATTATAGGGGTCCCAGTAGGAGAAGAGAGAGAGAAAGGACCAGAGAAAATATTTGAAGAGATTATAGTTGAAAACTTCCCTAACATGGGAGAGGAAAGAGCCACCCAAGTCCAGGAAGTGCAGAGAGTCACATACAGGATAAACCGAAGGAGAAACACACTGAGACACATAGTAATCAAATTGGCAAAAATTAAAGACAAAAATTATTGAAAGCAGCAAGGGAAAAATGACAAATAACATACAAGGGAACTCCCATAAGGTTAACAGCTGATCTCTCAGCAGAAACTCTACAAGTCAGAAGGGAGTGTCATGATATACTTAAAGTGATGAAAGGGAACAACCTACAACCAAGATTACTCTACCTGGCAAGGATCTCATTCAGATTCAATGGAGAAATCAAAAGCTTTACAGACAAGCAAAAGCTAAGAGAATTCAGCACCACCAAACCAGCTCTACAACAAATGCTAAAGGAACGTCTCTAAGTGGGAAACACAAGAGAAGAAAAGGACCTACAAAAACAAATGCAAAAAGAATTAAGAAAATGATCATAGGAACATACATATCAATAATTACCTTAAACGTGAATAGATTAAATGCTCCAACCAAAAGGCACAGGCTTGCTAAATGGATACAAAAACAAGACCCATCTATATGCTGTCTACAAGAGACTCACTTCAGATCTAGGGACACATAAAGATTGAAAGTGAGGAGATGGAAAAAGATATTCCATGCAAATGGAAATCAAAAGAAAGCTGGAGTAGCAATACTCATATCACATAAAATACACTTTAAAATAAAGAATGTTACAAGAGACAAGGAAGGACACTACATAATGATCAAGGGATCAATACAAGAAGAAGATATAACAATTATAAATATATATGCACCCAGTATAGGAGCACCTCAATACGTAAGGCTACTGCTAACAGCTATAAAAGAGGAAATTGACAGTAACACAATAATAGTGGGGAACTTTAACACCTCACACCAATGGACAGATCATCCAAAATGAAAATAAATAAGGAAATAGAAGCTTTAAATGACACAACAGATCAGATAGATTTAATTGATATTTATAGAACATTCCATCCAAAAACAGCAGATTACACTTTGTTCTCAAGTGCACACGGAACATTCTCCAGGATAGATCACATCTTGGGTCACAAATCAAGCCTCAGTAAATTTAAGAAAATTGAAATCATAACAAGCATCTTTTCTGACCACAGTGCTTTGAGATTAGAAATGAATTACAGGGAAAAAAACGTAAAAGCACAAACACATGGAGGCTAAACAATACGTTACTAAATAACCAAGAGATCACTGAAGAAATCAAAGAGGAAATCAGAAAATACTGAGAGACAAATGACAATGAAAACACGATGATCCAAAACCTATGGGATGCAGCAGAAGCAATTCTAAGAGGGAAGTTTATATCTATACAAGCCTACCTCAAGAAACAAGAAAAATCTCAAGTAAACAATCTAACCTTACACCTAAAGGAACTAGATAAAGAAAAACAAACAACACCCAAAGTTAGCAGAAGGAAAGAAATCATAAAGATCAGAGCAGAAATAAATGAAATAGAAACAAAGAAAACAATAGCAAAGATCAATAAAACTAAAAGCTGGTTCTTTGAGAAGATAAACAAAATTGATAAACCATTAGCCAGACTCATCAAGAAAAAGAGGGAGAGGACTCAAATTAATAAAATTTGAAATGAAAAAGGAGAAGTTACAACAGACACCACAGAAATACAAAGCATCCTAAGAGACTACTACAAGCAACTCTATGCCAATAAAATGGACAACCTGGAAGAAATGGACAAATTCTTAGAAAGGTATAACCTTCCAAGACTGAACCAGGAAGAAATAGAAAATATGAACAGACCAATCACAAGTAATGAAATTGAAACTGTGATTAAAAATCTTCCAACAAACAGAAGTCCAGGACCAGATGGCTTCACAGGTGAATTCTATCAAGCATTTACAGAAGAGCTAACACCCATCTGTCTTAAACTCTTCCAAAAAGTTGCAGAGGAAGGAACACTCCCAAACTCATTCTATGAGGCCACCATCACCCTGATACCAAAACCAGACAAAGATACTACAAAAAAAGAAAATTACAGACCAATATCACTGATGAATATAGATGCAAAATTCCTCAAGAAAATACTAGCAAACAGAATCCAACAACACATTAAAAGGATCATATGCCATGATCAAGTGGGATTTATCCCAGGGATGCAAGGAATGTTCAATATACGTAAATCAATCAATGTGATAAACCATATTAACAAATTGAAGAATAAAAGCCGTATGATCATCTCAATATATGCAGAAAAAGCTTTTGACAAAATTCAACACCCATTTATGATAAAAACTCTCCAGAAAGTGGGCATAGAGGAAACCTACCTCAACATAATAAAGGCCATATACAACAAACCCACAGCAAACATCATTCTCAATGGTGAAAAACTGAAACCATTTCCTCTAAGATCAGAAAAAAGACAAGGATGTCCACTCTCACCACTATAATTCAACATAGATTTTGTAAGTCCAAGCCATGGCAATCAGAGAAGAAAAAGAAATAAAAGGAATACAAATTGGAAAAGAAGAAGTAAAGCTGTCACTGTTTGCAGATGACATGATACTTAACATACATAGAGAATCCTAAAGATGCCACCAGAAAACTACAAGAGCTAATCAATGAACTTGGTAAAGTTGCAGGATACAAAATTAATGCACAGAAATCTCTGCATTCTTATACACTAATGATGAAAAATCTGAAAGAGAAAGTAAGGAAACACTCCCATTTACCATTGCAACAGAAGGAAGAAAATACCTAGGAATAAACCTACCTAGGGAGACAAAAGACCTGTATGCAGAAAACTATAAGACACTGATGAAAGAAATTAAAGATGATACCAACAAATGGAGAGATGTACCATGTTTTTGGATTGGAAGAATCAATATTGTGAAAATGACTATACTACCCAAAGCAATCTAGAGATTCAATGCAATCCCTGTCAAATTACCAATGGCATTTTTTACGGAACTAGAACAAAAAATCTTAAAATTGGTATGGAGACACGAAAGACCCCGAATAGCCAAAGCAATCTTTAGGGAAAAAAACGGATCTGGAGGAATCAGACTCCCTGACTTCAGAGTATACTACAAAGCTACAGTAATCAGGATAATATGGTACTGGCACAAAAACAGAAGCAGAGATCAATGGAATAAGATAGAAAGCCCAGAGATAAACCCACACATCTATGGTCAACTAATCTATGACAAAGGAGGCAAGGACATACAATGGAGAAAAGACAGTCTCTTCAATAAGTGATGCTGGGAAAACTGGACAGCTACATGTAAAAGAATGTAATTAGAACACTCCCTAACACCATACTCAAAAATAAACTCAAAATGGATTAGAGACCTAAATATAAGACTGGACACTATAAAACTCTTAGAGGAAAACAAAGGCAGAACACTCTTTGACATAAATCACATCAAGGTCTTTTTTGATCCACCTCTTAGAGTAATGGAAACAAAAACAAACAAACAAAAAAAACAAATGGGACCTAGTGAAACTTCAAAGCTTTTGCACAGCAAAGGAAACCATAAACAAGACAAAAATACAACCCTCAGAATGGGAGAAAATATTTGCAAAGGAATCAACGGACAAAGGATTAATCTCCAAAATATATAAACAGCTCATGCAGCTCAATATTAAAGAAACAAACAACCCAATCCAAAAATGGGCAGAAGACCTAGATAGACATTTCTCCAAAGAAGACATACAGATGGCCAAGCAGCACATGAAAAGCTGCTCAACCTCACTAATTATTAGAGAAATGCAAATCAAAACTACAATGAGGCATCACCTCACACCAGTTAGAATGGGCATCATCAGAAAATCTACAAACAACAAATGCTGGAGAGGGTGTGGAGAAAAGGGAACCCTCTTGCACTGTTGGTGGGAATGTAAATGGATACAGCCACTATGGAGAACAGTTTGAAGGTTACTTAAAAACCTAAAAATAGAATTACCATATGATCCAGCAATCCCACTACTGGGCTTATGCCCAGAGAAAAACATAATTCAAAAAGACACATGCACCCCAGTGTTCATTGCAGCACTATTTACAATAGCCAGGTCATGGAAGCAACCTAAATGCCCATCAACACACGAATGGATAAAGAAGATATGGTACATATATACAATGGAATATTACTCAGCCATAAAAAAGAATGAAATTGGGTCATTTGTTGAGACATGGATGGATGTAGAGACTGTCGTACAGAGTGAAGTAAGTCAGAAATTGAAAAACAAATATTGTGTATTAACGCATATATGTGGAACCTAGAAAAATGGTACAGATGAACTGGTTTGCAGGGCAGAAATTGAGACAGAGATGTAGAGAACAAACGTATGGACACCAAGGGGGGAAAGCGGCGGGGGATGGGGGTGGTGGTGGTGGTATGAATTGGGCGATTGGGATTGACATGTATACACTGATGTGTATAAAATTGATGACTAATAAGGACCTGCTGTGTAAAAAAAATTGAAAAATTCAAAAATGAATAAATAAAATTAGAACTTTTAAATGACAAAAAAATTCTTATGAGTTAAAATGATACAGTAATAATCAGTAGGCTGGCTCCTATGCAAATATCCTGCTAGAATTTTGATTGGAATTGAATTTAATCTGTAGATCAGTTTGAGGAGACATCTTGACAATATTGACTCTTCCGACCAAATAGTTAGTAAATTTCTCCATTTTTTACCTCTTCTTTAATCCTTCTTACTAATTTTCTGCAGTTTTCAATGAAAAGCCTTTATATATTTTTGGTTAAATTGATTCCTAAAGAGTTTATAATTTCAGTGCTATCATGAATAGAATTTAAAAATTTTCATTTTCCAATTATTTGCTTATAGTATGTAAAAATGTATGTAAAAATGCTTTTAGTTTGTAAAAATATAAAGAAAAGGGTTTTATATCCCTTTACCTCCTATGACATTACTAATTTCTCATGAGTTTGTATAGTTGCTTTTTATATACCTTAGGTTTTTTTACTTAACCATCAAATCACCTTTAAATAAAAACTTTTTTTTCTCTATCCTTTCCGACCTTTAAGGATTTTGTTATTTACCTTATTTCAATGGTTAGAACCATTAATAACTGTTGAATAGTAGTGGTGAGAGTGGGCATTCTTGCCTGGTTACTTATCATTAGAGGAAAATATTCAACATTTCTCCATTCGGTTTAATGCTAGCCATAGGTTGTAGTAGGTGCCTTTTATCTATTTCTAGTTTGCAGAGGGTTTTCTTTTTTAAACCATAAATGAATGCTGAATTCTGCCAAATGCTTTTTCTGCATTTTCTCCACGTAGCATGTAAACTCTTTATATAAATATTTTAACAGGTTGCCAATTTGTATAAAAAATTCTGTTGAAATTTTTATTGTGATTGCACTTGATGAATAAGTTAATTTGTAGAGAATGACATCTTAACAATATTAAGTGTTCCACTTTATGAATATATTATATATTTCCATGGCAGGAGGAGCTTCCTTAATTCTTTTCTCTAATGTTATGTAATACATATATATTTGCTAAAACTTATCAAATTAGAATTGGTTAATTTTATGTGTGTAAATTATACCTGTATTTAAATAATGAAAAAATATTATTTTATTTATTTTTGGTTAGAAAATGGAAGCTCAAGAGAATGATAAACCTAATATCTAACTCAAAGGGTTTTTTTTAAAATTATAGTTCCCAAGACAAGCTAAAATACAGTTAAGTCATATAGCTCCAATTAATAGTTACATACTTTCTAGTACTGTCTCAGTTATTTCTGAATGTTATATATACTGGCATAATAAGCATGGTGTAAGGTAATCATCAAACATTTTGAAAATAAACACAAACATGTGGGATGATGACAGACAGCTCAGGGATTTTTCCAAGATGAAAAAAAAATCACTTTCCAAATTCTTATTCTCTTTATTGTAATTTTTGTAGGGCTTTTAGAAATATGTTAATCAATACTTAGTGCATATCCTTATCCCATTAGCAAACTAATCATACAGTATTTTTAAAGTAGCATGTTAATTTTATCATAGTGATATTAGAGCATGTTATAGGAACAATAGAACATAAACATA
This sequence comes from Mesoplodon mirus, assembly GCF_964341445.2. NCBI lineage: Eukaryota > Metazoa > Chordata > Mammalia > Artiodactyla > Ziphiidae > Mesoplodon > Mesoplodon mirus. Next base: position 80,068,793 of record NC_138980.1, read on the forward strand.
AACAATTTGAAAACTAAACTCTGATTTATGGGTACTGGCAATGTTTTGATGAATATTATACCTTAGAGAAATCTGTAAATGTTTGTTGAATGAAATAAATCTAATAGAAGAATTAAAATACTTTCATTTTAACCACAATTTTATGTATCATCTGGGGTTAAAAATTGGGAAGCAGCAACAAGAATATTGTATCTAAGATATTAACTTTAGCTTTGTAAAGGGGTAAATATTAGCTATACATATATTTTGTAAAGAAATCATATCCAGAACATAAAAGGAACTTGTATGACTTACTAATAAGCAAAAATTTAAAAATTGGCAAAAAATTTGAGCATATCCTTCACAAAAGTAGATATACAAATGGCCAATTCACAGAAGATGTTCAAATCAGTCACCAGGAAAAAACAAATTAAAATCACAATTAGATATCAGTATACACCCACTAGAATGGTTAAAATTTTAAAAACTGACCATATCAAGCAAGTATTTGTGAAGATGTGGTGCAACTAGAACTCTTATACATTACTAATAGGAGTAAAAATGCTACAGTCATTTTATAAAACTGTTTTGCAACTTCTTAATAAGTTAACATACACCTAGCACAGGTCCCAGTCTTTTAGCCCTTAGGTATTTACTAAATTCCACAGAAACACTTGTGCACATATGTTTATAACACCTTTAGTTATGGAAGCCTCAAACTTGAAACAATTCAAATATCCATCAACAGGTTAACCAAAATGTGGCATATTCATATGACAGAATACTACTCAGTAATAAAAAGAAATGAACTACTGATGCATTTAATAACGTAGATTTATCTCAAAATCAGTATGCTGAGTGACCCCAGTTTGGTCCTTGTAAATTACTTTTCATCTTACAAACATATAAATATATATATGTTTGTAAGATGAAAAAAATATATATATATGAAATAATACATCATTTCTACCTAGAGATTCACCAATTTTGTTATGTTTTCAAATCACCAACTTTTCACTTTGTTGATTTTCCTGTATTTTTGTTATGTTTTGTATTCTATTGATTCTGAATTTTAAAAAATTGTTTTTTTATTATATTGCTTGTTATTTTCTTACTTTTCTTTCGCTGGCTTCTTATGAAGGTAGCTTTATTGTTTTGTTTTGTTTTGTTTTGTTTGTGGTACGTGAGCCTCTCACTGTTGTGGCCTCTCCCATTGCGGAGCACAGGCTCCGGATGTGCAGGCTCAGTGGCCATGGCTCACGGGCCCAGCCGCTCCACGGCATGTGGGATCCTCTGGACCGGGGCACGAACCCGTGTCCCCTGCATTGGCAGGCGGACTCCCAACCACTGTGCCACCAGGGAAGCCCTATTGTTTTTTAATACAAGCATTTAAAGATATAAATTTCCGGGCCTCCCTGGTGGCGCAGTGGTTGAGAGTCCGCCTGCCGATGCAGGGGATACGGGTTCGTGCCCCGGTCTGGGAGGATCCCATATGCCGCGGAGCAGCTGGGCCCGTGAGCCATGGCCGCTGGGCCTGCGCATCCGGAGCCTGTGCTCCGCAACGGGAGAGGCCACAACAGTGAGAGGCCCGCATACCGCAAAAAGAAAAAAAAAAAAAAAAAAAAAAAAAAAAGATATAAATTTCCTTCTTATAACTGCTTTCACAACATTCCCTGAAATTTGAAAAATGATGTTTCATTAACGTTTGCTTAGAAATATTACATAACTTTCTTTTAACTTGTTGCTTTACTGATGGGTTTCCAAATATTTGGGGATTATCTAGTTATCTAATTGTTGATTCATAACTGAATTCCATTATGGTAAGAGAATATCCTCTGTGTAATTGCAATCCTTTGAAACTTGTTTTACAGCCCAGTGCATAGTCTCTCTTGGTGGATGTTACATGTGTGCTTGTAAAAAAAATGTGAATTAAGAAATTTTTGTATGAGTGTTCTGTAAATGTAATTTAGTTCAAGTTTATCGATAGTCTTCTTCAAATCTTTGCTATTTCAGCTTAATTTTTTCTCACTTGTTCTATCAGTCACTGGATAGAAGGATGTTGAAATCTCCTACAATGATTGTGGGCTTCTCTATTTCCATTTAGTATTGTTATTATTTTCCTGATAAATTGACAAGTTAATATTATAAAGTAAACCTTTTTATCTGTGGTAATACTCTTTGTGTTGAAGTGTACTTTTGTGAGATTAATAGAACCATGAGTTTACTTATGTTTACTGTTTGCATGATATATCTTTTCCCACACTTTACTTTCAATCTATGTGCTTCTATTAAAAGTCATCTTTTGAAAACAATATTTAGTTGGCTAATGATTAATTTTTAAATCAATTTTGCCTTTTAATTGGAGTGTTTATTCCATTCATATAAATAAACATTTTATATAATTGGCTTTATCCATAATCTTAGTATTTGTTTTCTATTTGTGCCCTCATCCCTTGCTCTTCTTTCTTTTCTCTTGCCATCTTATACGTAAATACACACATATATTTATACACACACACATTTTAGTATTTCATTCTTTCTTCTCTAAGGGCTTTTTAAACTGTAGCTCTTCGTATTCTCTTTTATGTTTGCTGTAGTAATTATAATTTATCTTTAATTTTTTAGTCTTTGAATTAATGTTTTACCTCTTCACATATGATGTAAGGATATTAAAATAGAATAGTTTCATTTACTTCCACTTGTCCCTTGAGATATTGTTGTCATGTATTTTATTTACACATACGCTGTGAACTCTATAATATACTGTTATTGTTGTTTAGTCAATAATCTTTAAAAAATAAGAAAAGGAAGAAAAGTAGTCTTTTAAGTTTACCCATGTATCTACTGTTTCCTGTGCTTTTCATTCCTTCTTGTTGAGATGAATTATCATCTGATATTATTTCCCTTCAACATGACACATTTTCTTTAGCATCTCTTATGAGTCTGCTGGTGACTTATCTTAGCTTTCTGTTATCTGAAATGGACTTTGCTTTTTTTGTTGTTGTTGTTAAAGATATTTTCACTGGATGCTGAATTCCTGTTGACAGTTTTATTTTTCTTTCAGCATTGAAAAGATGTCATTCTGTTTTTCACTGGTTTCTGTTGTTTCTGATGATATCCATCATCATTCTTACTGTATTTCTCTGGAACACAGTGTTTCTCTTTTCTAGGGCTTTTGTTTTTGTTCTTCTTTTTTTTTTTCTTCAGTTTAAGCAGTTTGACTGTGAAGAGCTTAGTTGTGCATTTCTTTGTGTTTATATTTTTTGGTTTTGCTGAGCTCCTCCAAATTTGTGAGCTGCTGTTTTGATCATACATGGAAATATCTTGGCCAATATTTCTTCAAAATTTTTTTTCTGTTTCATTCTCTTTTTACTCTTTCTAAGACTTCAGTTACACATATGTTAGATCATTCAATACTATCCCTAAGTCTTTGGTGCCAGTTTATTTCTTTTCAATTCTTTTTCTTCTCTCTGCTTCAGTTTGTATAACTTCTATTATCCTATCTTTAGATTCATTGATTCTTTTCCCTTTATATCCAATCTACTGTTGATCACATCTAGCAATCTGGCAAATTTATTTCACAAGTTATATTTTTTGGTTCAAGGATTTCCATCAAATTGTCTTTTCCTTACATTTTTAATAGATGTCCTAAATTTTCTATCTCTTTATTCATTATATCTAAATAGTTCTATGCCTTCTTTAGCATATGTATCATAGTTGTTTTAACATTCTTGCCTATTAATTTCAAAATATGGGTTATCTTTAGATCTTTTTCCATTAGATATTTTTTCTTTAACTATTGGCAATATTTTCTTGTTTCTTTGCATGTCCAGTAATAGTTGATTAATAGACATTGTAGATAATGCATTGTACAGACCAGTTACTTTTCTTTTTCTCTGAAGAACATTGCATTTTATGTTGGTAGGAAGTTATATTACTGGGAGATCACATGATCAAAAAGAGACGGTTTTAGGCTTTCTTGTATGGGTTTATTTCAGTTTTGCCCTTAGTACTAGGATATATCCCTTAGTTCTGGGATGTGATCTTTACTCCTAAGTTGTGGTCTTAATAGGATTTCAATGTATAACTCAACATATTTATCAAGTCTCTATCACTCTGGCTGATTGGATTCCTAACTCTGTGTCCCAAGTGGCAGGCAGCTTCTGAAATCACCGATCAGCTTCTTTAAATTTACACCTCTTATTTTCCCTGAACCTTTTAGATTTCTCTATAGGCCGATGCATTTCAAGAGTCAGCTAAGTACTCAGATTTTGGATCTTCTTATTTGTGGGTCCCTTCTTTATAGGATTTCCCCTTTAATTTCATACTGTTCCAGAAATCTTCAATTCCAACCTCTGACCACTCATCCCAACAAAACTACTGTGTTCTATGAAGCTCTATCATCTAGCTCAGCAGATCTAGAGACTCCCCTCCAGGGTAAAAGAAAAAAACAACAACCATAAAACAAATGGATCTCATTCTACATGGTTACTTTTTTTCAAGTGTCCTAACTCTGCTAGATACTACCTAGTCTCCAGCAAATAGTGGTTTTATAATATTCTTCTAGCATTTTAAATTGTTATTGGTAGGAGAGTTTTCTGATATAAGTTACTTCACCATTACCTGAAACCAAAATAATTTTAATATTTTTATTACAGAGTTTTGAATGGACTTTTTGCGTTGTCTCAGAATTGTGGTTAACGTCTGAGGACAGAATGTGTTAAATAATCTCCATTTGTTCACTGGACCCTAAGCAGAACTCCTAAATCAAGGAAGAAAATTTCAAGAGAACCACTCAGAGACTGGAAATGACTATAAGCAGGAAAAACTGGTAAGTCATTTCTTGGTTGGATATCTTCTTAAGAGATACAATTGCTGATATACCTCTGAGCTGTTTACATGTAAAAAGGAATAGGATTGAGAAAGTAGTGATTGAATTAAAATATAACAATTCCAAATTTGTGTCCTGCTGAGTTCAGACTATTTAATGTATTGGGTGCATCATATTCATTGAATCATGAGGATCTAAGATAATATACATGAAAATGAATATGCAGTGGTCTCAGACAGGAGTGAGCTTTGTTGAAACACAATTCTAGAATGGGTACCACTATCACTTTACTGCTACTCTGAGCCTATTGGATTGAAATGTTACTCTTTTAACAGTTGATTTTTATAGACAGTGTTGCTTCCTTCCAAATTTCTCTCAAAATAATAGCTGCCTACTCAATATAGAATAATCTAATTCTTTGACTCTTTTCTTCCCTTTGGTCTTTTCTTTACTCACCCCTTATAGGGAGGGAGTCTTTCAATCTAATCACACACCTAAAGTTATGCTGAAACAGGGATCAGTATAAGCAAAAGAGCAGTGCTACATTCTAAAAAATCCCGTGAGAACACTGGGAAAACAATTTTCTTGTCTTTAATTACAAGGGCATCATGAAGCTCTCCAGCTCTCAAAACAATGAGTAGTAGCAGATTAAACCAAGGCCCTGGCCTTGAATAGGAAGACTAGAAGGCAGCCAAAATTGAAACACTTTGGGGACACTGACCTTGGATAGACTTTGTACAAACTGAAAGGTGAATGAACAGAACAATAAAAACATATTAAATGCAATATCTGAATTCAAGTAAGTTAGTGAATAACAAAGGGGTCTCTTCAGGAATTGACTGAACATCTTTCTAGACTCTGGGGCATAATAATTATTCACATGAAGAGCATCACAGTCAAATTCAGAGACTTTATATCAGGTAGTATTGTGTTCAAATTTAAGCTCTGTCATGGACTAGCTATGTGAAATTAGAAATTCATTCTAAATTTTTTCACATCTGTGAATGGAATTTATCACTGTATTTGGGTCATAAAGATGTTATCAAGAGTAAATTAGATAAAACATGTAAAAATTTTAGCACAATGCATAATTGAGTAGCAAATGGTCAATAACTGAGATCTTTAGTTATCATCACTGTTATAATCCACATGACTTTCTCCCTCACTTTTTTCATGTCTTCATTTAAATATATTTATTCAAATGAGACCTTCTTCTACCTGCCTATTTAAAACTCTAATACTTCTTAGTCTTTTGTTTCCCTTCCTTGCTTGTTTTATTCATAATATTTAACATTATTTTACTACATTTCACTTATATTGCTTAATTTTTGTCTCCTATCAAAAGGGTATAAGCTCTATTAGGGCAGGGATTATTTTGCCTATTTTACTTTTTGCCTATTTATTATTTTGCCTATTTTATACATTGCTGTATCCCCAGAGACTGTAATGTGGTACAGAATAGGCACTCAGGTGCTCACTAAGTATTTTTATATGAATAACAAAATTTGGTGTGTGATGAGATGATGTAGCTCTCACTCTCTCTAACCTGAACATATTCTTTGTTCTCATTGGCATCTGAGTTCTCTTCAGTTTTCTTGTATTATGACAGTTGGAGAGGAGCTTTAATTTCCTTTTAACAGCAAATTCCTTACATTATATTGGGATAATATTTTTGAAATAATAACTAGTGGCTTTTCCTTTTGTATTTCCTGTAAACCTGACCTATTTCGCATTTGGTCAGGAGTCAGAACTGCCACATACATGCCTTAGGAAAAGATTGTTACAATGAAAAGCAGAGTAATGGTTTAGGTTTCAAAATCATAAGACCCAAGGGAACTCAAGCTATGAAAACATGTGGCAATTCAAAGCAAAGCTTCCTTTCCCTGTAACTAGAAAAGATTCCCCGAACTGTGGGAAGTTGGAGAGTCAGAGGTGGAATCAACAATGAATGGTGAAAAGCATTCTTGAAAAGGAAGCCCTGTGTTCAGACATTTATCCAGGTTCTGTCTTGGCATTGGAGTTAACAGAAATTCCGGACAGATCTGGTGATTCAAGTACAGAGAGTACTTTGTTCTCTGGGTAGTGATTGAGGAAGCAGAAAGGCTCTAGAGTAGAAATGGCCACATGGTAGACCTAAGAAGATGAAACTGAAACAACCTGACCCATTTTACCTGCCAATAAACCCAATGATACTTTGAAGATAGGCTGGAGGCATAGACTGATAGATAATTCTCTGTTGTGGATGGGTTTTAACAGTGCATACCATGACTTTGATCTTGGCAAACTTTGTTCTCCACCTCCCATACACTCTCAGTGGCTGCTTTCAGGATGCCACCACTATACTTTGGCATGAGCAAGCTTTCCTGGGCTGCTGCTGTTTTGTGGGCTGCTGCTCTTGCTGACTCATGGCTGCCTGGAGATGGCCCCTCTCTCTATGGGAAAGGAAAATGGCCCTAATGTCCTTAAATGTACAAATCACAATCATTGACACCAAAACTTATTTCTTGAAGGCACTTCCATTTTATGAAACTCTCACTAAAGTCCATTCAGTCTTTACCTTTTACTCCTGTTCACTTGTTCCTTCTTAACAAGAAAAGTAGAGAGCAGCATTTAAACATAGTTGGGATTTTTACTCTACCATACTCACTAGTCCTGAGCTTTTGTGCAAGTCCCCACCTTCTGACACACCATAGGTAGTATGAACTGGTGAATTTTCTGTATGTATTTCACATTCCACCTTCTGGGAACTTACTTTCAACCAGAACTCTTTGGAGTGAAAATCAACTCTTTGGAGTGAAAATCTTTTTTTTTTTCTTTCTTGCACTGTTAAAACCTGTCCTCAACAGAGAATTGTCTGGCAGTCTGTGCCCCTAGCCTATCTCCAAAGCTTCATTGGGTTTATTGGCAGGCAAAATGAGTTGCAGAAGACTTCCCTGGTGGTGCAGTGGATAAGAATCTGCCTGCCAATGCAGGGGACACGGGTTCGATCCCTGGTCCGGGAAGATCCCATATGCCGTGGAGCAACTAAGCCCATGCACCACAACTACTGAGCCTGCGCTCTAGAGCCTGCGAGCCACAACTACTGAAGCCCACATGCCTAGAGCCCATGCTCTGCAACAAGAGAAGCCACCGTAATGAGAAGCCCGCACACCACAATGAAGAGTAGCCCCCGCTCGCTGCAACTAGAGAAAGCCCGCACGCTACAACGAAGACCCAACGCAGCAAAAAAAAAAAAAATAATAATAATAATTAATTAAAAATTAAAAAAAAAATGGGTTGCAGATCTTAGGATATGGAAGAAGTGGCTGATTTCTCTGTCAGCTGTGTCAACGTATCCTTTCTTCATTTTCTGGTTCATTGCCAGCTCCTTACCTTGTTGCCTTCCAGCTGGGCTCAGGAGTATCAAGATAACCAGTTATTTCAGTGGTTTACTATGATTGGATATGCCACATTTCTACCAAAATGCTGTATACCATCTATGTTTCTTGCCATCACATCTCTGGTTGGGGGTTGATTTCCACTACTTGACTAACTGGGCTTACTGAGAAGCACAAAATGTTTCACGTTCAAACTTCCCTGAGCGGTAATGTTAAAACTTCCCAGCTGCCGAAATGGCTGCATCAAAGGAACCAGGCTCAAAACATCTGCTTCACAATAATCTGATTCCATGGCAATAACCCAGACAGATGTGAATCAAAGATTTCCGAAAAACAATGGCAGTGTGAATTGAGTAGGGAGCACGTAAATACAAAGAATATTAGAAGATAAAATCAAAAGGATTTTATCAAAATGTTGAGATATGAAATTGAGTTAAAAATGGTTTTGTATTTACTATTTTAGCCTCAGTAATGAGGTGTAAATTAGTGTTATTATCAAAGAAATGGAATGCAAGGATTGAATAGGTATGTGTCAAGCCAGAGAAAAATGCAGTATTTTTGTTCTGGACCATAGTCATGTGTACATGGCAGTAATAGTCAAATTAGAATGCTTCTGTATCCATAGGTTATCTAAATAACTGATTAGAATTATTACTGAGAGCATAGATGTTTGGAAATTGTTTTAAATGTACCTGAAAACAGATTAATTGACTCAGCAATGGTGGGGTCAGGTGTCACATATAAGCACACGTGTTGTGACATTTTATTAGGCAGAGTAATTTAGATATAGTTGAACTGGCCTTTAAACATCCCTGGTGCTCTCTCAGCCTTTACACTATCAATGTAATATGAAGAAGATTAACAGCTTTAAAAAAGTCTCCTTGCCATGAACATATGAAATCAGTAGACCAAGACAAGTGAATAGTTTCTTCTTTGATTTGGGCTTTAAGTTCACATTTCCTCTTTTGAAATTCTATAGAACTGCTTAACTAGATCCCTGCACAAAGAACTACATTTTTAAATTATCAAGACATCCAAAGTATCCACCTTCCTTGGGCAAAATTTTCAGTGACCTTTTAGATGTTAACATTTGTTTATGTGCCAGAGTGACATGGTTGTGCCTATGTCTGCTTACCTTTCTATCAATCTCTCTTTACAGATCCTTTTACCTATTGGTAATTATGTATTTATTTGTGTCCATTCATTATGATTCATATGTGAAGAAAGATTAACATATCAGCAAGTCAGACAAAGTCGATTAGAGGAGTAGTGAGCATTCTCTTAACCCTGATGCTTTTGTGCAACTTCCATAAATATCAGAAAAGTCAGAAGCCTCCTTTAAAACTTCCCCCTCCAGTCTCTAAAAATATTAAAAGAAGGCTCTTATCAATTTTGCATTATTGAATTTTAAAATTCAAATGGGAAACTAAATGATGTGATGTGACAAAACCATAAAATTCTGTGTCATTTAATAATAGAAGTAAAAGACAGGGCAGAAGTCAGCCAGTAGAATACCTTCAACTCAATTACTCAACAAATATTTATAGAGCAGCTACTCTCTGCAAGCACTATTCTAATTGTTTGGGATAGCTTAGTGAAAAAAACATACAAAGATCTCTGACCTCATGGAGTTTACGTTCTAGTGAAGGGCACCTATAGTAAAACATGAACATAAATGCCAAGTTAGAGAATAGTCTGCAAGACCGCCCTCACCTCTGATAACAATTGCAAGTTTGGGGACCCAAGACACTCTTCGATTTGATAATTCAGTAGAAAGACTCACAGAACTCACTGAGAGCTGTTATACTCACAGTTATGGTTCACTGCAGTACAAGGATACAGATTAAAATCAGCAAAGGAAAGAGGAGGATGAGGCAGAATCCAGGAGGGTTCTAAACGTGGACCTTCCAGCTGTCCATTCCTGCTGGAGTCAGGGACATGGTTAACTCCTCCCGGCAATGATGTGTCTGTCATAATAAGCACAGAGTACTGCCAAGTAGCAAAGCTCATTTGAGACTTAATGTCCAGAATCTTTATTGGGGTTCAGTCACATAGATGGAAGGGGTCAACAGCCCATATGGCTCACCTCAGTCTCCAGCTTCTGTGGGGTTGAGTTGATACTGTGTGACTCAAAGTCCCCACCATAAATCACATTGTTAGAGTTCCCTGCATGGCTCAGAGCCCCCAGGTAAACAAAGACACTTTCCTTGGTCAGAGTATGCCAAGGGTTTAGAGATTACCTCTCAGGAACTGAGGGTAAAGACCAGATCTGTTTGAGCAAGGATAAATTCTTTTTTTTTTTTTTTTGATGTGGACCATTCTTAAAGTCTTTATTGGATTTGTTACAATATTGCTTTAGTTTTATGTTTTGGTTTCTTGGCCCCGATGCATGTGGGATCTTAACTCCCTGACCAGGGATCAAACCTGCACCCTCTGCATTGGAAGTTGAAGTCTTAACCACCAGACTGTCAGGGAAGTCCCAAGGATAAATTCTTTACTACACAATAATATATACATAAGTAAATTATATGGCATATTGAGTGTTAGAAGATTATAAGTGCTAGGGAAATTTTTTGTAAAAAAACAGAGTAGGATAAAGCGAATTGGGGCTGTGTGTGTGGGTGATGGGGAGAAAGGGCAATTTGCCTTACTGAATGCAGTGTTCAGGATAAGTCTGTGTAAAAGGTGACATTTGAGCAAAGAGTTGAAGCAGATGATTTTTAAGTAATGAAACCAAAGTACAGAAAGGGAAGTGACTTGTCCAAGGCCAACTGAGATCCGGTGCCTGTTACATGGAGCTGAGCAAAGGCATTGTCTAGCAGAGTGCTATACCACTTTCCAGTTTGTATGGTAATGGGTTGATTTTTATCTAATCAAGATCGTTTTGCCATAGTAGGATCACGCAGATATCAATAATGAAATTTGTCAAAGAGAGTCAGAAGCTAGTACAGGAGAAATTAAAGTTCTGAAAGCTAGAGGAAAGCAAGGCAAGAAGCAGAAGGAGCAGGTAAGTGTCAAACACAGAAGTACAACCTGGGCTAGTTCAAAAAATTTCAGACAATGTTGTGCCATTTGTGTTGGGATGTGTCCACATACCTAGTTAGTCTCCTATGGCTACCTATGTGAGGATAACCCTAAACGTCGTTAACCCTTTTCCTAGAATGTTCTACTTTACCCCTTTCTTTTGGCGTTTACCCTTTTCCTAGAATGTTCTACTTTACCCCTTTCTTTTGGTAAATTCGCATTTCTCTAACAAGACCCATTTCACATATCTTCTCTGATTATTCCCTCTTTCATTCTTCCTCAGCTCCTTGAACTCACTTCTGTAGCGCTTAAACCATTGAATTATGGTTTTTCAGGCGTTCCAATGGCTAAACTGTGAGATTATAATCAGTAAGAACCGTATTTTATTCATATTTGTGTCCCTAGCACCTGTTACTCAGGAAGTGTTCAGTAAGTATGTGTATGGAGTAAGTAAATAAATGAATTCTTGAGTCCATGAAAGACCTCAAAGTGATTGTTATTTGTTATATACTTCAGATATAATCTCAGAAAACAAAATTCAGTGATATGAACAGTGCTTGGTGTATGAGAATATGTAATCAGAATGGAAATGACATAAACCTGGCAAGAAAAGAGTAGAGATGGATAAACCTGGCAAGCTGGCAAGCACTGTGGTCACTATTCTGTGGTTACTTTCTTATTAACAGTTCTAGAACTAATTTTGGATTGGATTTTTTCTAAGTCCTCCTTTTCAGTCTTCTAAATGAAGTAGTTATTTTTTGATGCAGTAATTCATCTATTCATATAGGTATTCTTTTCTGTAAATCAAGCATTCTGTTAGGTGCTGGGGATGCAAAAATGAACAAGACACAATACAAGTTATTTTAAAGAGCATAACAATTTAGTCATAGATTTTAAGGGGGCAATTGACATGAAGTCAGTCACAATGTAGTTTCATATGTACAAAATGAGGCAGGACCACAGCAGTAAATAAGTGTAATTTCACTCTCTTTTTACAGTAATGCCTATTGAACAGTCACATCCAGTCTCATATAAAAATAATGGCTCTGAGAACATAAAGAAAAATTATTCTAACTTTTCTAATCTGGCTCTTTTCATCTAATTAAACTCAACTAAACTGAATTTTAGCTTCTCTGTACAGGTCCTGTGATTGTGAACAAGTGTTTTGAGCCTTGGCTTCCCCATTTATGAAATAAAGATAGTAATGTCTACTTTAGAAAACTTCGGGAAGAGTAATTTTGAAAACATATATGTAAAGCTCCTAGAGTATATCTAACAGATTCCAAACTAGGTTATGTTTATTTTATTTCACATTATCTTTAATATCAGAATGTTAAAATTTAGAAATTGTAGACCACAGATGATTATAAAAAATGTATTTCATTTTTATAATGCCCAAATCTTTCAAATTTCTACTGTACAAGAAAAGTTGACATTCTTTAACTAGGAAGATTAGGGTTTTGTGTTGAAAGTAAATGCAGTTCTGTAATCCTATGCCTGGCAGAATCCCTTTCTATTAGTGTATGCCGTGGTTCTGACAATATGGAAAATATCATTTTGGCTTTTCTATCATCAGAGTACATTGTACAAGAAGATCTTACTAGTAATGTTCTATACATTTCAGAAGTCAGATCTCTTTACGGATTTGTCATATTTTACATGTTCTTTCAGTTAGGGTACACAGGCCTTGCTGTATAACTGAATTTATTTTAAAAAGTGGTCCTGTTTCATTCATGAACTAAAAGAAAACAGATACGTAGGACATAATAAAAAGTCAATTTTCTAGAGGTCAGGGAGAAAGAAAAATGTCACATTAATGATAGTTCAGGGAAAATGTATTTTTAACCCTCCATGTCATGCATTTTAGTGCTGGTATAATTTATTCAAGTAATGTATCCTTAAAGGGAGCTGAATCATACATCCTATGTTAAAACATTCAACAAGGCTGGTTTTATGAAAAGCTTCTGTCACTGGCTTTAACCCAGTAAAATCCCAACAGTATTAGTTTTTCCAAGCCTAAGTTCACTATGTTTGAACAATTGTTATATACTTATCCATATTTATATATCCTTTTTTATGAGTAGATAATATAATTTATATTTCAAATCAAATTAAAAGACTGCCTTAAAAGATATTGCATTCTCTGTATAAAAGCCAAAAATAAAACATTGAATTTCTGTTTCAGGCATCGTTCAAGCATTGTTTCAGGACAAGATATAGTTATTTGGAAACTTTTCATATAAACTTAATATTTTTGTTAAAACGCTTCAGCTGTACTTTTTATGAGTGGTAGACATACCTTTCTGATGTTCAGTGGGCTTAGCGGCACATGTTGTGACTAGTACTGTTGTTCAATGTCTGTTGCATTACAAAAAGCTCCAGTTGATCCTTGTGTGCAATGTAGTTTGTCTCTTTTGAGCTCCCAGGCAACAATAACCTCTCATCATGATTACAGAGGCTTTTGCAGAAAGATGGGCCTAATCCTGGTGCTCCATCAACTCAGTAATCTATTCCAATCAGTATTTGATGGATTTGACAGGCCATCTCTAGCCAAGTGAGACAGACTCAGGCAGGTCAAGCAACTTAGGTCTGCTGCAAAATACTGGGGAAAATCTTTGTGCTACATCAAAAATTACATACACTAAAATTGCTTCTGGTCTTTTCTCTTTTGACAGAGAATGGATATAAAAAATTTCCAATCCACAGTTCAAAATACCCTCATTATTTTAGTCATTGGACACATTCATTCATCATTAAAAATTAAAGATAAATAACCTGGTATTGTATTTAAACAACAGCAACAATTCAAGGTTATTACAAAAGCTAATTGTTTCAATGCATGAAGTTTGCTTAATATTTTTATTTGTCCTATGTAGACATGAACAAACCCCTGACTTCTGAAAGTCATGAATCAACTCTCACAATTCAGTTTTGAAAGGCATAAATCAATAAATAAATATTTTTAAAGATACAATTAATCTAAGGTAGTAAGTGTCATCTCCCTTTATATATTAAATGTAGTGACAAGAAAGGGAGTCGTTTAGAAAAGAAACTGTGGTATACTTCAAATCTAGCTCTTTCACTAAGTCTTTTCCAATTCTGAAGGCTGGGAAACATGGGAAGAAGCCCTTCTATGTTACATGTCACACTTGAGCATTACATTTTAACTAGGGAAGATTAGTTTCTCTTATGTGTTTTCTCCTTTTTATATTAGCACTTACAAGACAGGAATAGAATTTAGAACCTGTAATTTCTCAGTACACATTTATTGCTATAGCTGCTGCTGCTGCTGATAATAATAATAAAGTGCTAATTTTCTTCTAGAAGAGACAAAATCAAAACTTAAAATCCACAGGTAATAAACAGTGTTTCATGTTTTCACCCTAGGGACAAAAGTGAGCCATGAATTTAAAGTGTTTCTTAAGATAAAATAGAAGCAATGTATAAAAGATACTACTTACCCTGTTTCAGAAGTCTCTATTTTTAAAATAAATAAACACCTAGCCAACTTATATTAAGTATGTTTGACTCAACTGCCATTCGAAAGAGTTCTATATATTCCGAATAGTAGAATGAAAACAACTTACTAATGTATTCCACTTTTAATGTCTGATAAAAGCAGGTTTAGGTAAATTTATGAAGGGATATCAATTTAAAATGATTACTTCTCTTGCTCCCAAGAGCTCAGCTGGCTCCCATGATTTAACAGTGAGATTTAAACAAAAAAGAAATTCTGATCTTTCCGTCCTTCTTTGCCTTAGGGCTAGACTGTACACAGTAGCTGTTAATCTAAAAGTTTTATGGAAGATTTCAAAAAGCAGCTTCACATGTGATGTAAAAATAGCATAACCCCAAAGCACTAAAAGGGATTTCCATTTTCTCTATGAGAATGTAACTTGCAGAAGTAGAATTCTTATATAAATATATCTTGAGTCTTCAGTGGCCACATAAGTGTAAATGCCTGCATCTTAACACAAGCCTCTGTTCCTTTTCCTCACACGGGCACCGAGGTGGCCGGTGGTGGTGGGGGGCTTGCCTGAAGTAGCTGGAGGGTGGTGAGAGGGTGTTTGGTTAAAAATACATTGGAAGCAAACTTTTGTAGTAGTACTGAAATAGACCTTTGTTTGTGCTATACCTTCATAATCTTTTCATATGCTAAAGTCCTTTATTATTGGAGTTCTGCCCAGGAATCATTCTCAACCAGTGGTGGTTGGAGACTATTCTTTGGGTTGGATGGGATTTGGCAATTTAGTCACTGGCATGAATAACCAAATTCCCTACTGCTCATAATAAAGGAGGTAACTGGCTTTAAATAAAAGGACCCTTCATATGGTGAAGGTAAAACTTAGGAAGACACAGTAATAGGTCTAGTTTGGTAAACAAGAAATAGATTTCTTCTATGATTGGGAAAGTAAGAATATGTTATCCCAGAAAAGAAGAGAAACGGCTTAAAAAATCTTTTGGTTTTTTTTTAAACGAACTGACAGAAAAACATAAGCAATTTCTTCCCTGGACATTTTACCTATCATTCTTGTGTTCATTAATTTTCATCACGTTTCACAGATGCAAGTTGTAGAATGGTTATTGGAGCACTTACATTGGGCTAAGGTTAGATATAGCTCCTTACATAAAATTAACCACTTAACAGATTACTTCCACTAAAAGACTGAGAAGACACCATAGGAGGACAACAGCAACACAGAAGCTGGCTAAGTTCTCTGAGCTGTGTAATTCTGCCCTTGACCACTCAGGTCATTGCATCCCCACAGAATGGTGAACTGTGCCTGCCAGGAATCTGCATTAAGGTGCTGTGCTGGCTTCCACTGCTTTTCAAAAGGCTCTGCGGGGGAGCAAAATTGAGATTAATATGCGTTGAAAAATAAAATGCCCTTACCACATTTTTGTCTGACCTTTGCACAGTTAAGTGAAAATATTTCCTCACTGGGAGTTTTTGGCTTCAAGTCAGGTTTGTAGAGGAGAAAAAAAAAAAATGTCCTTGCAGCATAAGGAGGAAGGGATGCTCATAAGTGAACCTTGACAGATATTAGTAAAGAGGTGATACCAGGCAGACTTCTTTCCCCTTCCTCTCCTCTGGACTTGGTATTCTACCCTGGGGCAGAATAACTGATAGAAAATTACATCTACAGGAGAGTTGCCAATGGGACAAGCTTGGGAGCAGACAACAGAGGCTTTATTTCATTTCATTTTATTTTGCTTTGGAATGCTTTATATGCCAAAACTCGGTGGCAGAGCAGAGTGAGTGGGAGGAAACCAGACTTGTAAAAAGTTAACCTTGAACAAAGAAACACCAAAAGCTTCATGTTCTCTGCTACACTGAAAGCTTTTTCAGGAACAAAACTGAATCAATTGCCATGAAGCCTGTGGATAACACAAATGCAAAAGACTTTCCTCACTTCCTCCCCTCCACAGAGGTTCTTCATAGTCTTTCTTCTTTTTTTTTTTTTTTTGCCAAAGTGCTCGAGGGAAGCAACGCCTGCTAGTAGCAAGAGACTTGCATTCCCTTTGCCCTGTGAATACTGCACTGGCTTGAAGGGCTAAGCTGCATCTACTCCAGCGGCCTTTTCTACTGTCTGATCTTTCACTTGTGGAACTTGGGGGGACTGTATTGTCACTTTCTTCTGAGGGTGGGTTTAGAAAAGAGTAAGCAATGAATGAAGGTCACCGTGTGTGGAAACCTTGAGGAGGGGGTTAAGATAAAAAAAAAATTTTAAATCCTAGAAATAAATTATGTTGATCTGAGAGAATATAGCCCTGAGAAGGGCAAGATAGGATGGGCTGAAGTTGAATAAAGCAATAGGGAATCCCATTGTGTGACTGGGGTAGGAGTTTAGCTTCTGTCCAGCCTGCTGGCCTAACCTTGGATTTGTGTATGTCAAAATGCCTGAGCATAGCAAGCAGAAGCTGGGAGGTTGCCCACAGTCAGTGCCCTATAAAGAGCTGGGGAAATAAAAGAGCAAGAAGTCCCTCTGTGTTAGGAGCAAAAGCAATCTCATTTTGAATAGAAAAGCTTTCAACTTGTTTTGGCTGTTAGAAGAAAGCCAAATGAGGAAAATAAATTTTAGTTCAGCTTTCTCTCTGTTTCTTTCCTGTCTTTTTTTTTTTAAGTAATAGAACAAGGTAGAGAGGAAAGTTGAATATATTTGACCCTCAGAAGTCTAGCTCATTGTTCAGTTCTAATGGGAACTTATTTTTTAAAAACATGGACGTTTTGTTGATCTAATTTAGTTGGTTTTTTGATGTTTATATGTGTGTGTGTGTCTTCGTCTCCCCAATCAGAGTCATCACAAGATGTTTCAGTTTTCAATGAAATTTTCATTTCAATTTTCAATGAAAATTGCTTTCTGTTGTAAAACAACTCTGGGTCCATTTGGTGAGACCTCAGAAATAAAAGGTAATGTGATGAGATAAGCACTTCCCTGGCAGTGACTTACATAAACAGTTGAATTTGCTATCCTACCAGGAGAAAAATGGAAGTGTAACCACAAAACATTATTGCAGCAGCAAACTGAAGTGTCCTTTGATATATTAAGATTGTTAATAATAAGATGTCCAGTGTGGTTGTTTGGGTTGTTAGGTAATGTGAGGATTATTTGATGTGATAAAACCTGTTTGCTGTGGATGGTTGTTTACTAAATTAAAAATGGCTTGCTTTGTGAAAGTATTCCTCATCATCATTAAAATAATTCACATTGCCAACAAACCGTTAAAAGATTAAATTGAACATACTTTGGGCTAATTATTAAGGAGGAATTACTTCATAGACTAGAAAGAAAGATTCTGCTATTTTCTCTTCAAACCTGAGTATCTTCTGGAAAGGAATGATTCTGCCAGCTTGGGTCAGCATGCTCTCCTTATTTTTTCCCCACGAGGAAACATTAGTCAGATTCTGATTACTGTCTTCAGCTTGTCAGGAGGTGAATGGAAATTTCAAGAAAAGTCTAAGGGAATTTGTAATCTCTAGCTCAGGGAATTGAGTAAACACATAAATGTGGAAAGTTAGTCACCAGGGTAATTGGTTAGAAAGGGCATTTAACTACATCCTGCTAAAAATAACGCTTTTTTTAGGAGCTGAAAGACACATGGTAGTGCTTTACCCAAACTATCTACATTTCTCTTTTCCTTAAAAATCTGGGCTTTTAGTGTATATGGGGACTATCAGCTTTACATAAAGTTCAGAGAAAAACAAAGGTTTATGTAATAAAATACAATCTTTAAAAGTAATAAATTATTAAGAGGGATGAAATTGTCTGCAGACTTTCACTGCTATATCTATTTCTGCTCTGTGATGTATAGCTTGAGTCAGTCCCAAATCCAGATGTTGTTTTTTTCTTAAGTTATTTCTCTTATGTTAGAAAATTATAATTCATTGTTATAGGTCTTTGAGAATGTCAGCAAATGCATCATGACTCTGTAAGGTGGTTCTGCATATTTTCAGATTAAACATTAACCTGAAATTATGGAGAGATTTCTCACGGAAGATACGAAGTCAATGCACATACCACATGAAAAACATGGAAGGATAAAATGTTACTAACTTGAGAAGTAGAAGCAAATGGATCCTCAATTTACTCCTCAGTTATAGGCAACTTAGAAGTATATTCCTTTATGTGCTGAAGTAGTTTGTATATTGCCCTAAACTGTTGTTGATTTCTTTTACTAATAAGTATAGAAAATCACTAATATCAGGAGTCAGACCCTAGATGATTGAAGCATTTGCATCGCAACTCAATTTTCTTTAGAAATCTTATTCTATTACATATCAAATTAAAAGTTTTCCTATTTTAGCCCTTAAATTATAAGTTGAAATTATTTAAGATATTGCTGTATTGCTGAGTCATACCACCTGAGCAAGCCAACTGAATTATGGAAATGTTACTAGAATGATCACCATCATGAATAAATATTTTCATCATTTGTTACTTATTTCACAAACTCTTGAGTGTACCATTCTGCTTAGCTGCCTCATATTTCAGGGTTGATTCACCATCTATGTTGTTATTTGTTGTTTTGCACAGTCCCTAAAAAGTATATATTAAATGGCTTTGGTTTTATCCTCTTCTTAATTTTACCATTTGTTGAATACTAAACTAATATCAGAAGGCATATGTTGTTGACTAAAACAGCATAGCAGCATAAGGATTGACATTCTGACATAATCCTTTATTATTCATTGGACAACACCTGGCTTTGTTAACACACAACTGATCTATCAGTATTGATTTCAGTGCACATTTCATAGTCTGTATCATGACTCATAATACAGTTGCTAGCTTAAAAAAAAAACAAAAATCTTCTTCCATAGTATGGGCTTTTAGAAGTATCTAAAAGATGTTTGTCAAGTACTTCTTCCCCATGTGTTCCACATCTATACCAAGAGCTATTGTATAATATTAACATTAGTGGTTCTATCCAAGTGTAAAGTTAGATATCTAGTAGTATGATTTTCAACATTCAAAAACAGTGATATGATATGACATTCCACAATCATCTAACATAGGAGTCTTGCCAATATTCCAATCTGCTTTCTCTCAGAGGAGAATATTTTTCATTTAATTAGTGGATGGCTTTGCTTTTTCATATTCTTATGAACAGCACAACTTTGGATGATGCCCTATAGTTTTGATTTTTTTCTCTGCCTCTAGTGACAAAAGTCATAAATTTCACATTAGAAAGCTATATTTAGGATTTGTTATGTAAAAAATGAGTTGTTTGCTAGAAATTTCACTGTGTTCTGCTGGGAAAATTTGGAAGAAAGCCTACATGATTTCATTCTTTCAAATGGGTCTTAAGATGCTAAGCACTAATAGCTTATAAGATCAGTGAGTGATATAGATATGGTCCCTGTCCTTGAAGAAGATATATATAATACTGCATCTTTAGTAATGAACCCCTTTGCTGAAAATTAAAATAATCGGGAGTTGCAGGCCTTGTTACCATTTCCCTTTGCAGCTACCCGCACACTGCAGTTTTCTTAGGTTCTTCTGAGTAAGACTATTTACAGTAACATGACCTAGTTTTTCCCAGAATGATTGAGGGGAGTTTCCCAAGTCTCTGTTTTAATTAAAATGAAACAGCAGTATTTCTGTTCTAACTTGGCCCTGAAGGAGTTCAGAACATGCCACTTCAAAATATGCCACTCTGACATACTGACTATATTGAGATAAAGGCACTTGAAAAACAGCCAATAAAATAAAAATACTCTGACTTTCCTTTTTTTTTTCTTAAAAGCATGAGATGAAATTCCTGTATGAAAGATGTCTTCTTTATACCAGAAAGCATGTAACAATCTTATCATCAAGGATGAGAAAATGAGAGAATTCTATACAAACAGATTTTGTTAAAATAATTCTCATCTTTCTTTAGCTTCTCCACAAAGTGTTTTGTCACTTTTTCACAATTGCCTCTCTTTGTTCAGTCTAATATCAAAGCAAGCAGGTTTTGTCATTTATGTGGGTCTTCATTCTTATG
Source organism: Mesoplodon mirus (assembly GCF_964341445.2). Lineage (NCBI taxonomy): Eukaryota > Metazoa > Chordata > Mammalia > Artiodactyla > Ziphiidae > Mesoplodon > Mesoplodon mirus. The sequence continues at coordinate 80,089,493 of NC_138980.1, forward strand.
AAGACTCCTATGTCAAGTAGAACCTGTATTAAATAAATTTGCATGCTTTTCTCCTTTTGATCTGTCTTAGGTCAATTTACTTCTCAGACAAAAAAGACCCTGAGAGAGTAAAGGTAGAAGTTTGCCTTCCCTGCAGCCCCAACTCTATTGGGGGAAGGTTGAGTACAAAAATGTCATAAGCCTGGATTGAGTACCTTAGTTAGTTCAAAACGTAGTTTGATCACTTACCAGCTGTGAACTTTGTCTTTAGAATTAGTATAATCAGGGAATTCCCTGGTAGTCCAGTGGATAGGACTCTGCACTTTCACTGCCGAGGGCAGGGGTTCGATCCCTGGTCAAGGAACTAAGATACCACAAGCCGTGCCAAACAACAACAACAACAAATAGAATTAGTTCAGTCATACTTACCTTGGAGGGTAGTTGTAAGTATCAACTACTGAAAAGTATAAATTTCACCCCATTCCAGCCATACATGTAATCCAAGAGGTTTGACTTGCTGAAAGAGCTAAACTGATAGGAATTGTAATTCATCCTGTGAATATATTTGTTTGTCTTTATTTTACAGAATTCCATGAGAAAGCTGCAAAAATAAATATCGCATGACATTTAATTTAGGTTTGTGACACTAATGTTACCAATGAAAAAATGTGATTGTTTAAATAAATGGAAGTTAGAGTAAAAACAAAACTGTCAGCTGACAGGAATATTGATTTAAGAAGGCGGCATGTTTTTAGCTGGGTAAGACATTTAGAAAGAATTCACAAATAAGGACCCTGAGGCCAGAGATGTTTATTGACTCAAAGTCTCTCTTGGGGGCCAGTTTAACTCGGTGTTCTCCAGTCATAGCTATTAGTGAAGGCCTGTCTAGGGAAAAAGTTAAAAAGATGTTGTAATTTGTACTCTATTCAAAATATTAGAGAACTCAAAATTGCCAAGTGAACTCCTGAAAAACACTTCTGAATGTAGTAAAACATTTATTAGGTTTCATTTAGTTATCGCTTTTGGGGGAGAGACATTTAGTCCTTATCACATATCCACGTGCTGCCCCACACTTTCCAGCCCTCTTGCAGATGGGAAGGACCAAATGATTCATTTGGCCAATGGATTAAGAGTAGAAGGGACATGTATCTCCTCTAGGTTGAGGCAGTAAAAGCCACAGAGGGCCCTCCGGCTTACTTCCCCTTGATGGAGATCTAGAAGGCACATGTGACTTCATGCTGTAAACAGACTCTTATCACTGCTTGGCACGTGCTTCCCCGGAGAGCCACCTGCAGAAGTGAGAATTAAGCCAGTGAGATTTCAGGGTTTGAATATTACTGCTACAATCCCTAGCCTAACCTGACCTATGTAATTTTATTTTTTTCTTATTATGAAAGTTGTATTAATCCACTGAAGGAAAATCCAGGAATAAACAAAGTAACTGTCCACACCTCATCACTAAGAAACCATCATTTGAAAAATTTTGATGACTGTTTGGTCAGAAACATATATTTAATATAATATATACATATTATATGCATATAATATAAAACAGATAATATAAAATGTGACATGAAATATGCATCTTACATAATAAGAATTATGATAATAATTAACATTTATTGAACATTTACTATATTCATGCATTGTGCTAAAAGCCTATGTGATTGTCTCATTGAAATCTTAGCAAAAGCCTTGCAAATTTGGAAGTTTCTTAAGCCCATTTTATAGTGAACTGAGTTTCAGGAAGGTTAAAGTAACATTCTAAGGGTTACACAAACAGTAAATGATACAGCCCAAACTGGAGTTCATTTATCCGACTCTAAACTGGGGTTTTAGCTACAAAACTATATTGCCTCCAAATTGGGGTCATATTATACATACAATTTCAGTCTTCTTCTTTATTAAGTGTACTAAGTAGCATAAATGTTTCCAATGGCATTATTTATTCTCCTACAACATATTTTAATGTCTGTAATGCTATACTATTAAATAACTAATTGAGCGATATTCTATTATTGGATTCTTGGGTTGTTTCATATTTTTATGTCATCATGAACAGTAAAGCTAAGATTATATTTGAAGCTAAATCTTTCATACATACATGATTTTTTTTCTTAGGATAAATGCTGATATGTTAGATTTCTGAATCAAAAGGAATACATGTGTGTTATTTTCTTTAAATTATTGTCAAATTGGCCTGCACAGAGGTTCTTACTAATTTGAAATTTCATCAGTCCTTTTTATAGGAGTGCATGTCTCTCCAAAACCTTACTAACATATTGGCACTTTTATTTAAATTTACATTTCTTTTTTTAGTATGTGAAGTTAAACATTTTTCTAATGCTAATAAGTTATTTGTATCCCTTTTTTATTAATTGCTTATATATATTCTTTATCCACTTTTTATTTTATAGATTAAGATATATTTTGAAAATAATTATTCAGATATCGTACTGCTATGGCAAGCTCTTCTAGGAAAAAGTAGATTTTGAAACTATAGTAGGGATCAAGTTTTTTATGGTTATATAAGCCATTTAGTTTTTGAGTTTGTAGAATTATGATCTTTTATATTTGTGGAAACTGAAAAGGTATTGTTTTATAGGGCTTGTGCTGTGGAACACTCTCTAGCCATATGACTTTGATAAAAAAAATGGGTCTGTTCTAATTCACCATTTTCTCCAATTATAAAACTACAGGTGATGTCTTTGTGAAGTACCTGGAAGGGCTATTTAGAGCTACACTAGAGATAGTACCTCTAAAAGCAGTTTTACAGTTTTAAATTACTGTAAATTTTAAGCTATTCTTCCCATGTAGTATATTTCTCTTAATTATGAAAAAGCCTAAATGATTTAGTGCAATTGGGCAATTTGGGGTGGATGAAGGATAAAAACAAACATCAAACTTTTGGGGGGATATTGGGTAGCCAGGTAAGAAATATTCATGCAGTATTTACCTTTCCATCAATTGTATTATCATTCTTATTGCAGTCCTCCATGTTATGCATGTCTGTATATTTCCACACACGTACACACACGAAGAACACCTGTAATTAATTTAATAGTACCACGAATGACCTCTCTTTATTTGGCAAAATGAAAAACTTTTTTTTTTTTGCTATGATTGTGCTAAAGGACTAGAACTCTAAAATTAAATATGTCATTAAAATTCACTGTACATATTTACACTGTAAATATGTAAAGAATGTAGGCAGCTAGACATAATTTTGGAAATGATGATAGCTTACACTGATTAACTATAGACCTCAGGTATTGACATGGCCTCACATAAAGAACAAGATGTGTATTTGGCTTTTAGAACACATTCATCTGAACAAAATGCATGCTATTTTAATATCTCAAGGGAAAGTTCCATTCTCTTTTATTCAGCTTTTTTGAGATAGAATTGACACATAACATTGTGTAAGTTCAAGGTGTACAAGGTGATGATTTGAGACACTTATATATTGTGAAATGATTACTATGCTAGGGTTAGGTAACCCCTTCATCCCCTCACATAATTACCATTTCTTATGTGAAGTGAGAAAATGTAAGATCTACTCTTAGCAACTTTCAAGTATTGAATGTAGTATTGTTAACCATAGTCACTATGTTGTAGATTTGATCCCTAGACTTATTAGTCTTATAACTGGAAGTTTGTACCCTTTGACCAGCACCTCTCCATTTCCTTCCTTCTCTGTTTCTATCAGTTCAGCATTTTTTTAGATCCCACACTTATGTGATGTTATAGAGTATTTTTCTTTCTAAGACTGACTTAGCATGATACCTTTGAGGTCCATCCATGTTGTTGCAAATGGCATGATTTTATTCTTTCTAATGACTGAATAATATTCCACCGTGTGTGTGTGTGTGAGTGTGTGCATACCATTCTTCTTTATCCATTTATCTGTAGGTGGACACCAAGGCTATTTCCATATCTTGGCTATAGTGAATAATGCTGCAGTGAACGTGGGAGTACAGATGTCTCTTTGAGATCCTGATTTCATTTCCTTTGGGTATATAACAAGAAATGGAATTACTGGATCATATGCAGGTCTACCTTTAAGTTTTTGAGGAACCACTATTGTGTTTTCAATAGTGTCTATTGAAAACCACCAACAATGTAAAAGGGTTCCCTTTTTTCCAAATCCTCACCAACACTTATTATTTCCTGTCTTTTTCATCATAGCCATTCCAGCAGATGTGCGGTGATATCTTACTGTAGTTTTTGATTTGCATTTCTCTAATAAGTGATATTAAACATCTCTTTTTGAACCTGTTAACCATTTCTATATCTTCTTTGGAAAAAAAAGCTCATTCAATTTCTCTGCCCATTTTTAAATTGGATTGTTTGTTTCTTTGCTGTAGGGTTGTATGAATTCCTTATATATGTATTTCAAATATTAACCCCTTATTAGATATGTAATATATAAAATTTTCTCCCATTCCATAGGTTGCCTTTTCATTGTACTGATATTTCTTTTGTTGTTTAGAAGTTTTTCATTTGATGTAGTACCACTTAGTTATTTTTGCTTTTGTTGCTTGTGCTTTTGGTGTCGTATCTAAAAAAAAATTTGCCAAGATCAATGTCCAGGAGATTTACCCTAGGTTTTCTTCTAGGAGTTTTATGGTTTCAGGTCTTATGTTTAAGTTTTTAATCTACTTCAAGTAAATTTTTGTGAATGGTGTAAGACAAGGATCCAGTTTCATTCTTTGGTATGTAATTATTCAGTTTTCCCAGCACTGTTCATTGAAGAGACTATCCTTTCCCCACAGTGTATTCTAGACTCCCTTGTCAAATATTTGTTGACTGCATACATGATAGTTTATTTTTGGGGCTCTTGATTCTGTTCTGTTCATCTATGTATCTATTTTTATGCCAGTACTATTCTGTTTTTATTAATATTTATACCTTTGTAGTATGTTTCGAAATAAGGAAATGTGATACCTCTGGCTATGTTCTTTCTCAGGATTGCTTTGGATATTTGGGCTCTTTTGTGGTTCTATACAGATTTTAGGATAGTATTTTCTATTTCTGTGAAAAATGACAGTGGAATTTTGATAGGGATTGCATAGAATCTATAGATGGCTTTGAATAGTATGGACATTTTAACAATATTAAGTCTTCCAATCCATGAACACAGTGTCTCTCCATTTATGTGTGTCTTCTTCCATTTCTTTCATCCAAGTCTTGTAGTTTTCAGAGTACATATCCTTCACTTCTTGGTTAAATTTATTCCTAAGTAGTAGCAGCCACCTCCTCCAGTATTTACTAATTGACTTTGGGAGAGACATACATTTCATGAGTCTTGCTAGGGATACTGAGGCTTTCTCAGATCTTTTATGCCTGCTCCACACTTCCTACTCCCTTCTGTGGTAGAATTCTTAAGATTGTATGCCTACTCTCAGTTCTGCAACATACCAGGCTGGGTGCTGAGAGCCTCCTTTTTGCTTTTCCAAGGGTAGAGCTAAAGCCCAAGTTTGTGGTCTCTCCCTGGCTCACATGTTTGGTCCAGCTTTCTGTATGTATCCACTAGCCATCTACCTGCTAAAGACTGCTTTTGCTGCCATCAGGAGTGCACACAGTGAGCCAGCCACAGGGTTGGGGTGTTTGTGCCTGAGATATGCAGATGCTTGGGTGCCCATGGACCAATTTGGGGGATCTGCATGCACGGTGTCCACAGTGACTTGTGAGTGGGCTTCTTAAAGGAGTCCTCAATACAGTTAGTAGGATCTGCGTTCCTTCAAGAGCCCTATCTGCAGCTTTCCCAGGCTTTTCCTGCTCCCCAATCATGCAGCTCATGACTCAGTACTCTGGATGGGTGAGAGAGAAATAGGTCTCTTTGGCAATGTCCTGCCCAGCCAGAGAAGCTAGGCACTCACTCACGTGTTCTCACTTTCCCCCATGGGAGAAATCACAGGCTGAGAAAATCTCTCTTGGCACTGAACTATGTTGTCTTGAGCGGGGCTGACATCTCCAATGCATCCAAATTTACATTCTTTTACTCCAATTTTGTGCTGGAACTTCTCCATTGGAAACTTGGACTTCCCTAAATCTTCACTTGTCTGTGGGTGATTGTTTAAAATGGTGTTCTCCAGGGGCTCCCAGACCATTGCCAAAAGGGGCTGGAGCTAGTTCATAGGTTACTGCAGTGTCAGTCACCAGGAAAAAGGTCTGTATGCCTACTCTCCTACACATGGGTGAGTAAGACACGAGGCCTTTTGATGTATGGTGCTGTATCCTGTAGCTCCCACAAATGCACTTTTGTTTGTGGATGGATGCCAAATTATTATTGTTGAGCGGTGGATACAAATGAGGGATTTGTTATTCAGTCATGTTGCTGAGGTCACTCTGAAAAGTTGTTCTTGATTACAATCTCAGTTGAATCTCAGTGGTCCTGAATTTAATTTTATAAGGAAAAAATATTTCAGTGTCAGTTTATAAAGCTCAAAATTCAGTTTGGTTGAACACATCACTGGTGTGTTTGCAACAATATTTGGAATTTCTCCTGGTATATTTTAAACTTCATCAACTTAAAGACCCTCTGATTAATTTTGATTCCAAAGGAAAAAAAATGGTGATCTTTTGAGATTATAATTTACAAAAACTTTGAAATTATACTAGTCATCTAGTATATGAATTTATAAATGTTATTTATTATCATTGCCCTAAAGCAATGTCCTTTTTAAAGACAAAAACACAAAAAATAATTTCTATACACAGGAAAAGGCTTTTATGATACCCCAGTCTATGTCTACGTTAAATTTGTAACTGTTAGTTCCATGTTTTGTGGTATATTTTCACTGAGAATTAACCTTGTTTGTCAGTATGAGGAATACTTTTTAAATGGTTCTGGCTAGCAGCAAACACTCTTCTTTCTAAATAGTTACCATAGATTTAGATATAACCTCTCAAAGGGAAAGAAATAATAAGAATGTTAGGCCTTAGTTACATCTCGTGCTTTAAGAGAAATCAATGCTGTAATTTCCCGACAATATATCAATTCAGTGTAACATGTCATAGGGCATTTAAATTAGTAACTTCTTCAGAGACATGTAGTGAGCTGTATTTGAGATGAATGCTATCTCCAAGACAACCAGGTTGTGCTACTGATGTACTGATGTTTTGAATAGCTAAGAGCCTGTAATTAGTAACACTAGGGTTCAGTAAGGAATGTCAAAATCAGAACTCACAGAAAGGAGAAGTAGAGATTTCCATAATGCATATATTTAGGTAAATTACCTATTGGAAAAACCTGAAAAACAAGGATAGGAAAGAAATATAGGAAAAGCAAAGATGGAGAGAAGAGTCCAGTATACACATCTCAACAAGATGATTCAGTGAAGATGCTAAGAGGGAATGAGGGTGAAGATCAAGGAACATGAACCAAGCTGACTGTTTAGAAGCTATTTTGATGACTTTTTATAGAGTGCTGAATATGCATTAGGTGAGGGGACCTGTGCAGCAGATAGTGTATCACATGTTTTCTTCTTAGAGAATCTCATAATCTAGTGAGTAAGACAAATAAATAAAATTCAGAGCAGTAAGAGCTATGGTAGAAAGTTTATCCTGAAGGTAGTAGAAAGACTTGGAATGATTTAAGAGAATGATGTGATCTGATTTATACTTTAGAATAAACACTTTTGTGGCAGTGTAGGAAGTAGACTGAGAAGAGAGGAAAGGAAGACAAGGAGAAGGAAAGATAAATAGGGAATCCAGGTAAGAAAAGATGAGGGTTTAACATAGGGCAGGGATAGCAGAGAAGGAAAATACACTGTTAAGTATATCAAAGGTAGATTTGACAAAATGTTGAATTGGAGTGAATGTAGGAGAACGTGAGAAATCTAAAATGACATTTAAACCTCTTGAGAAAATGGCAATATGATGGGGTAAGTCTCCAAGATAGAGAATTAAGATTTGTAAGTTATGGGGGAGGGTCATATAATGTTGTTCTGGCCAAGTTATGTTTGACATGCTGTCCAAGTAGTCTTTAGGGGGTGATTATATGGGCCAACAGCTTGAATAAAATGCTGAGCTGGAGACAGAGGATTATCATGGGTATGTGTCAGACCAAGTGTGCTTCTATTGAATGAAAGAAAACTGAAGGTAGAATAATTACTATGAAGAAGCAGGCAGATGGAAGGGACCTTATGGATTTCGCTGAGTACCTGGAGGGGTAGGAGGAGAATGAGAGGTGATGCTGTTAGACACTTAGAGAGGAGAATTCCAGGAGAGGATGTTCAACATTTTTAAATGTTGCAAATAAATCTGAAAAGTGTTTATTGGTCTTTACAAATAAGAGGTCATTGCTGACCAGGGGAAGAACAATTTTAATGGAGAGGTGCGGTCAGTAACAAGATTTTGTACTTAGTAAAAGAATAAGAGTGAGAAAATAGGAACAGCAGGGTGATTACATTCAAGACTCTTGGATGTGAATGGAGGAGACCAGAGGAAGCCTTGGGGTTGAAGGAGGATTTTTTTTTTTCTTGAGATAATATACACTGAAACATGTTTATAGATTGATGGGGATAAAAGGCAATCTAGAGAAAGAAAAAATGAAGGGGAAAAGATAAAAGAAGGCATGAGATAATTATATAAATGGGATAAAGTGGGATTCATAGAGAGTCTGTGAAAGTAACTGTGGACCAGCAGGAGGGAGATACCTCTTCTCTGATGTGGGCAAGAATGAATTTGAATGCAATTATCTTAATACTCCCAGTTATGGCGCTAGGGGAAATGATAGGCGGCTGAAGTAGTTCTCTGTTCAGGTGATTGATAAAATACAGTTTCAAGTTGTGGTCAAAGAGAAGCTTTGTCAAGGGCAGAAAAAGACACTATTTCTGAATGAGGAGATGAAAAAGAGAGGAACTTAACCTAGTCCTTAGAAATAGAGAGAACGAATGGGAATACTTTCCCCCAAGTTTGGAGACTAGAGGCTGGCCTGAAAATTCAAAATGGAAGTAACCAAGAAAATAAATATAATAGATGCCACTTATGGAGCACTTCTATGTGTCAGCCAATTGATTAAATAATTTTTTAAAAATGGGTTTTGTTTTAATCCTCTTAACAACCCTAGTTAATTGGTATTATTATCTATGTTTTCCTGATGAGAAAATTGAGGCCTCATTAAAGTTAAATGACTTGTCCAAATTCACACATCTAGAAAGTATCACAATCAATATTCTGAACAGCATGTCTCTAAAGCATACACTTCTGAACAGTATTCTGTTTTACATGCAAAGGACTGCCAAGTACTTTAAACTTTAGCTGAGCTAATTGGGTAACATGATAGGATCTATTTTAAGTTGAAATTCATATAATTCTATTTTCTATGAATTTTTCATACTTCAGTAATCTTTACCTCTGACCTTGAATATGATAAACTGATTGAAGGAATAGGATTCAATGAGGAAAAAAGAATGTGAGAGAAAGTCACAAATCCAAGAATCCACACTTTAATAGAGAAACCTCTCCTTTTTTAAAAGCTGAGGAAAGTCAGTGGAATAAATGCTGAGCCCAGATGGCTTTCTGTGTAGCCATTGCCCTTGCAGTTGGCTCCAGTTTCTTGATGGATCTCTTTACTTGGAAATATCACAATTCTGAGTTCTTTTCCCAGAAATCTTCTCCTTATAATCCCCAAATTCCTTCATTTAATTCAACATGTAGCTATAATTTTTCCATTCTGATTTTCTTTGCAAGTTTTAAACTTTTGAACAAAATGGGTATTTGACAATAATTCCCCTTAAGAAATTTAGCCTCAAGAATAAAACTCAACCACAAATTATTTTTAAAGGTAAAACACATTAGATGGTTGAATCAATATCAGAACATACAGAGCCTGTAATTTTTCTCCCTTTTTATGACACAACAGCAAGTAGGGTCATGTCCCAGTATCTTACCTTCCAATCCAGAAGCTTCGCAGACAACACAGTTATTCTAATCATGGTTTTAAGAACCACAATCAAAATGACAAATCCTCATATTATTTGACCATGTTTGCAAGTGATTCAGACATTCTTTGTTAATGGAATGGGAGGCCGCCATGTGTTCTGGACACTGTTTGTGAATCTGTCCACCTGATTAGTTTGTGTTCTCTCTAATAACCCTGATAACACTGAACATATGTTGTGGGCAAAAGCTGTCAAGCAAAAAAATAGAGTTAATCCCATCTATCTCTGTCACACTTAATACACACTCTTATTCAGTTGCTGAATTAAGGCAGTGAAAGATTTGGGTTATTATACTTTTAGTATTTTCACATGTAATAAAAATAGTCTGATGAATTTGAAATGACTAGAAGGAAATCATAAAAAATGACCACTCATTTTACTCAATTTAAATTCATAGCCTTGAACACTATGGCTAATAATTAGCTGTAGCTAATGAAACAAGGCATATGTAATTGACAAGGGTGTACCAGAGAGGCACACTTTATCATTTTCAGATACAGTACAATGTGTATGCCAGAATTTTATAAAAAGGAGAAAGCTTGAACAAAGCAGGATCTACACAAGGAAAGGTAAAAATTTTTCTTTCTTTTTAGAAACACACAGTAGCTTTATAAATTCTTTATATGATTTTTAAAAGTGCCTGACATTTTTATTAATGTGTTTTAATAAATGTTTACCTAAGCAAGATCATTCTCCAGTCCTTTGTGCTGAAAGTTCCCCATTAACCACATGTTTCATCTTTGGATTTAACAATCTGACAGTAAAAAATTCCAGAATAGTGTGTTTTGCACACAGGTTTATTCAAGCACAACTGTTAGAATCACCTGGGGCTGCTGAGTTCTCAGTACAGCTGGTTTACCGTAAGTCAATTATAGTCATTTCCTAAGGATTGTGAATCACACTTGAAGAATGTGCTCTTATGTGTCTTAATTTGACTTTGGTAAACCTCTGCTGGATTATAGAGACAATGTAGGGTTTTCTTATGATCCTGAGATGCACCTTATTAAAGGGATAGGATATTTATTATTCATGTCACATCCACACTTCATGAGAAGCTGTATTATGAATAACTTACTCATCGTCAACACTGATTTTATAACAGTTGAAACCAAACATCAGTACCAAGCACAATATGGAAGAACTAAATTTGTTAATTCTTAGGTCACCCTGCAGAAACAAAACTATGTGAGAAGTAGCTAAATTATTTAAAAAGTGAGCTTGGATAATAATGCTACAACACTCACCCTCCCCAAATATAACGCTATATTAATCATGTTGATTTCCTTAAAAATGTATTTTAAAATACCAAAGGTGTCTTGGATATGGTACACTAAGAAAGTATTAGGATGTTGATAAACTGTGGCTCTTAATATTTTGCAAAGTACGAAAATGATAACACAGATATTTTCCCCCCAACCTATAATGTAACACTGTAAGAGAGAAAATGACAAACTAAAAATGAATAGATTGCAAAGAAGTACTGGCACAGTATTCAGTATGTACAAAAGAACATAGAAACTTATGTTTAGAGCAACCCTGGAGAACCTATTGATTTTACAACCTGACAAGGCTGTAAGAGGCAGAGTATTGAACAAGGAAATTACAAAGTACTCAGGGTGAGTAGTCATATGCTTCACAGAGTTAAGCACCAATATTTACAAAGAATCTTTGTTCCCCTTCTTTTCTTTCATCCATTGCCTTTTTGTAGCATGGAATATCTGAAAAGGATGCTGGCAAAAGCAAATGGAATGCTCTTCTAGCTAGCATTCTTGACCTGAATTTCTTATCAAACCATCTTTATAAAGATGTTGTTACTGTTTAGCGGTAATTTTAATTGCACATTTTATTCCAGTGCAAGATACAGGTAAAATAATTCTTTTGGGCTTTATCAGGATGCCTTTAATTTAATTTATTAATTTATTTTTTATTAATTGATTTATTTTTGGCTGCATTGGGTCTTCATTGCTGCTCATGGGCTTTCTCCAGTTGCGTCGAGTGGGGGCTACTCTTTGTTGTGGTGTGTGGGCTTCTCTTTGCTGTGGCTTCTCTTGTTGTGGAGCACGGGCTCTAGGCCCATGGGCCTCAGTAGTTGTGGCACATAGGCTTAGTAGTTGTGGCTCGTGGGCTCTAGAGTGCAGGCTCAGTAGTTGTGGTGCACGGGCTTAGTAGCTCCGTGGCATATGCCCGGAATAGGGCTCGAACCCGTGTCCCCTGCATTAGCAGGAAGATTCTTAACCGTTTCGCCACCATGGAAGTCCTAGGATGCCTTTTAAAAATAACTGCAGAAATGGGTTATTTACTATAGACTTAATGTTTACAGTTAATGAACATCACCACATACCAAGAGAATTTTATAGGTCAACACATCGAAGGAGTCATTTTGACATTATTACATTTATAAACATAAAAATAAATGCTCTGCAATTAGATTTTTATTCTAAGCATGAAAATAATATATATAAGTCCGATGTTGCATTTTAAATGACTTTAAAGCATTTTTAAAATTATAGACTCTGTAGATACATTTATGTTCTCTTTTATCTAAGCTAAACTCTGTTTGTATTCTGAATATATTTTAAACTTAACAATGAACAAGTAATAATGACCTCAAGAGTCTGTTTAATTTCCTTTGACCCAAGGATAAAGGGCTTGAGAAACTTCAATTCATGATTTTTTATGATCCATGGGAAGCCAAGGATAGCAGTTGAGCAGTTTCATCATCTTTAAAAGGAAGATATATCCATGGAAGCTATTCTCTAAGAGTAATTTAGGAACTTTTGTTAGGTCCATTTATTCTTTTGGGTTATTAAGAAATCAATTGGTAAGTAGCCATTGTAGTATAATAAAATTTTCTTTTACAGCATTTTGTTAAATGTCAACATTTATATTAGTGTTTATCATCATGATCTTTCTCTTTCAGTATAAAACTGTCAGAGAATTAATTATCGTAGAGCTCCATTTCATTCTTGGACCATAAATTCAAGAAAATAGTGACACAGTGACAACAGGAATATTTAAAAATAGGATATTTTCTAGGTGTTTTAGTAACACTATTTAAATCTTGGCCCCAAATCTTTAGTGTTCTACGGTCTTATATATTAAAGACTGAAATAAACTTATACTAAATATCGAGGGATTACATGGAATATTATGAGGAAATTTTATCTTTTCACAATCAAGATTAAATTTGTGCATATGGAATTAGAGCTATTAATGTATGTAGATTTGATAAACTATTGAATTTGTGTTTACTGTTACCTATAATTCCTCGACTGGGAGTAATGCCCTGTAGTTAGCATCAGGACATAAATCTTTCCATAACTCTTGATTCCTCATCCCCAGATCCACAATTCTTTTCCCCTTCATAAGAGCAGTAACTTCTATTTCTGGATTTTAGTCTTCAATTATATTTTAATATTTATTGCTGATTTTTTTCTTTTATGATTTTCTTTGTTGACTTTATAAATCATGCTCATTGTTTTTAGGCCATTATTTCATCACTTTAGATCAGAACTTGTCTTAAGTTGTCTGTCTAGTTTGGCCTGCTCTTTGTTTTATTTTTGTTATCTGTGAAGATAACACCATCTAACTCCACCAAGCTCTTTTGTTTGCTTGTTGTTCTATGTGTGTTTTTGTTCTGCTTCTTGTTCTTTGTAAGTCTGGGTGCTTTTCTTTGTCATTTTTTCTTCAAGTATTGCACTTGGGTGCTGAGCTACTGAGGCTTCACCTCTGTTTTGCATTTCAGTTTACTTGTAGAACCAAATGCATAAAAAAATCAGTAATAAACCTTATTAGCATGCAGAAAGGAAAGATATATGAGCTGCAAAGGCCCTCTTCAAACAAAATACATGGCTTAAAATGCATTCATTCAATAATATTTATCATTAAATATTTTTAACCATGTCTCCGTAAATTACCATGTGATTTAAAAAAATATTTTGAAATATGATGAACACAGGAAAAATGTAAAGAGCCATTTGCATCATAGTTATCAGTTTCAGAAACAGTGTTTCTGAGGAATGAGTTTTAGGCATACTGAAAAAGATGTCTACTTAGGGATATTTTTCATGCGCTTATATTTACTGTACTGCGTATTTATGGCAAAATTGATGGGGATATCTTGAGTCTGTTCCATTACTGTTCATGTAAAGCAGAGCTGGAGTTTTTCCTTCTCCAAAATATGTACTTCATTGATTTTTTTTAAAATTGGAGTATAGTTGTTTTGCATTGTTGTGTTAGTTTCTACTGTACAGAAGAATAGAGTCCCCTGTGCTATACAACAGGTTCTCATTAGTTATCTATTTTATACATATTACTTAGTGTATATATGTCAATCCCAATCTCCCAATTCATCCCATCCCCCCTTTCCCCCCTTGGTGTCCGTACGTTTGTTCTCTATCTGTGTATCTATTTCTGCCTTGCAGACAGGTTCATCTGTACCATTTTTCTGGATTCCACATATATGCGTTAATATATGATACTTTTTTTTGCTTTCTGACTTACTTCACTTTGTACGACAGTCTCTAGGTCCATTCACATCTCTACAAATGACCCAATTTTGTTCCTTTTGATGGCTGAGTAATATTCCATTGTGTATATGTACCATATCTTCTTTATCTATTCATCTATCAATGGGCATTTAGATTGCTTCCATGACCTGGCTATTGTAAACAGTGCTGCAATGAACATTGGGGATGCATGTGTCTTTTTGAGTTATGGTTTTCTCTGGGTATATGACCAGTAGTGGGATTGCTTGGTCATATGGTAATTCTATTTTTAGTTTTTTAAGGAACCTCCATACTGTTCTCCATAGTGGCTGTATCAATTTACATTCCCACCAACAGTACAAGAGGGTTCCCTTTTCTCCACACCCTCTCCAGCACTTATTGTTTGTAGATTTTTTGATGATGGCCGTTCTGACCAGTGTGAGGTGATACCTCATGTGGTTTTGATTTGCATTTCTCTAATAATTAGTGATGCTGAGCATCTTTTCATGTGCCTCTTGGCCATCTGTAAGTCTTATTTTTAAAAATGTCTATTTAGGTCTTCTGTCCATTTTTGGATTGGTTTTTTTTTTTTGATATTGAGCTGCATGAGCTGTTTGTATATTTTGGAGATTAATCCTTTGTCCGTTGATTCGTTTGCAATTATTTTCTCCCATTCTGAGGGTTGTCTTTTCGTCTTGTTTAAGGTTTCCTGTGCTGTGCAGAAGCTTTTAAGTTTCATTAGGTCCCATTTGTTTATTTTTGTTTTTATCTCCTTTACTCTAGAAGGTGGGTCAAAAAAGGTCTTGCTGTGATTTATGTCATAGAGTGTTCTGCCTATGTTTTCCTCTAAGAGTTTTACAGTGTCTGGTCTTTAATCCGTTTTGAGTTTATTTTTGTGTATGGTGTTAGGGAGTGTTCTAATTTCATTCTTTTACATGTAGCTGTCCAGTTTTCCCAGTACCACTTAATGAAGAGACTCTCTTTTCTCCATTGTATATTCTTGCCTCCTTTGTCATAGGTTAGTTGACCATAGGTGCATGGGTTTACCTCTGGGTTTTCTATCCTGTTCCATTGATCTATATTTCTGTTTTTGTGCCAGTACCATACTGTCTTGATTAATGTAGCTTTGTAGTATAGTCTGAAGTCAGGGAGCCTGATTCCTCCACCTCCATTTTTTTTTCTCAAGATTGCTTTGGCTATTTGGGGTCTTTTGGGTCTCCATAAAAATTTTAAGATTTTTTTGTTCTAGTTCTGTGAAAAATGCCACTGGTAATTTGATAGGAATTGCATTGAATCTGCAGATTGCCTTAGGTAGTATAGTCATTTTTGCAATGTTGATTCTTCCAGGCTAAGAACATGGTATGTCTCTCCATCTATTTGTATCATCTTTAATTTCTTTCATCAGTGTCCTATAATCTTCTGAGTACAGGTCTTTTTACCTCCTTAGGTAGGTTTATTCCTAGGTATTTTATTGTTTTTGTTGCAATGACTAATGGGATTGTTTCCTTAATTTCTCTTTCTGATCTTTCACTGTTAGTGTATAGGAGTGCAAGAGATTTCTGTGCATTAATTTTGTATCCTGCAATTTTACCAAATTCATTGATTAGCTCTAGTAGTTTTCTGGTGGCATCTTTAGGATTCTCTATGTATAGTATCATGTCATCTGCAAACAGTGACAGTTTTACTTCTTTTTTTCCAATATGTATTCCTTTCATTTCTTCTCTGAGTGCCATGGCTAGGAGTTCCAAAACTATGTTGAATAATAGTGGTGAGAGTGGACATCCTTGTCTTGTTCCTGATGTTAGAGGAAATGCTTTCAGTTTTTCACACTGAGAATGATGTTAGCAGTGGGTTTGTCATAAATTGCCTTTTTTATATTGAGATATGTTCCTTCCTTACCTACTTTAATGAGAATTGTTATCATGAATGGATGTTGCATTTTGTCAAGAGCTTTTTCTATGTCTATTGAAATAATCATGTAATTCTTATCCTTCCTTAATGTGGCATGTCACATTGACTGATTTGTGAATATTGAAGCATCCTTGTGTTCCTGCAATAAATCACTTTTGACCATGGTGTGTGATCCTTTTCATATATTGTTGGATTTGGTTTCCTAATATTTTGTTGAGGATTTTTGTATCTATATCCATCAAATATATTGGCCTGTATTTTCTTATTTTGTATTGTGTTTTTCTGGTTTTGGTATTAGGGTAATGGTGGCCTCAGAGAATCAGTTTGGGAGTGTTACATCCTCTTTTGCTTTTAGGAATAGTTTGAGAATGGCAAGTGTTATTTCTTCTTTATATGTTTGGTAGAATTCTGTTGTGAAGCCATCGGTCATGGACTGTTGTTTGCTGGGAGTTTTTTAATTCAATTTCACTACTAGTGATTTGTCTATTCCAATTGTCTGTTTCTTCTTGTATCAGCCTTGTCAGGTTGTATGTTTTTAGAAATTTCTCCATCTCTTTCTAGGTTGTACAGTTTGTTGGCTTATAACTCTTTGTAGTATTCTCAGGATTTTTTGTACATCTGTGCTATCGGTTGTTACTTCTCCTCTTTCATTTCTCATCTTGTTTAATTGGGTCCTCTCTCTTTTCTTCTTGGTGAGCCTGGCTGAAGGTTTATCAATTTTGTTTATCTGTTCAAAAAAGCAGCTCTTGGTTTCATAGCTCTTTTCTATTCCTTTTTTTTTTCTTTTTTTGGTGGTATGTGGGCCTCTCACTGCTGTGCCCTCTCCCGTTGTGGAGCACAGGCTCTGGCCACGTAGGCTCAATGGCCATGGCTCATGGGCCCAGCTGCTCCGTGGCGCGTGGGATCCTCCCGGACCGGGGCACGAACCCGCGTCCCCTGCATCGGCAGGCGGACTCTCAACCACTGCGCCACCAGGGAAGCCCCTGATTTCTTCTTTATTTCTAAATTGACTCATTGGTTTTTTAGTAGCATGCTGTTTAGTCTCCAAGTGTTTGTTTCTTTTCCCATTTTTCTTTCTGTAATTGATTTTTAGTTTCATACTGTTGTGGTCAGCTAAAACACTTGATATAATTTCTGTACTCTTAAATTTGTTGAGACTTGTTGGCCTAGCATGTGATCTTTCATAGAAAATGTTCTATGTGTACTTAAAAAGAATGTGTATTCTGCTGTTTTGGATGGAAAGTCCTGTAGTTACCAAATAAATCCACCTGGTCTATTGTGTCATTTAAGACTACTATTGCCTTACTGATTTTCTGTCTGGATGATCTGTCCATTGATGTAAGTGGAGTTTTAAAGTTTCCTAGTATAATTGTATTATGGTCAATTTCTCCTTTTATGTCTGTTAGTATTTGTTTTATATATTTATGTGTACCCATATTGGGTGCATATATGTTAATGAGAGTAACATCCTCTTCTGTATTGATCTCTTTATCATTATATAATGGCTTTCTATATCTTTTGTTATAGTTGTTGTTTTAAAGTCTATTTTGCTAGCCCTGCTTTCTTGTTATTTCTATTTGCATGCATTTTCCTTGCCTTTACTTTCAGTCTGTGTGTGTCTTTAGCTATGAAGTGAGTCTCTTGTAGGCAGCATAGAGGAGGGTTTTGTTTTCTTATCCAGCCATTCTATCTTTTGATTAGAGCACTTAGTCCACTGACATTTAAAGTAATTATTGATATATTGTACTTATTGCTATTTTATTACTTGTTTTCTGGTTGTTTTTGTACTTCTTTTCTGTTCATTTCTTCTTTTTTGTTTCTTCCCTTATGGTGTGATGATTTTCTTTAGTAGTATCCTTGTGTTCCTTTCTTTTTAGTTTTTATGTATCCTTTGTAATTTATGGTTACCTTGGGGTTCATATATTTTGGCCTGTTACTATATCTACTTGTTTTAAACTATTAATCATTTAGGTTCAAACACATTCTAAAAGATCTGCCTTTTTTTTCACTCCCCTTCCCCACATTTTGTGTTTTTGATGTCATATTTTACATCTTCATGTTTATCCCTTAACTATTTATTATACATGTAGTTGCTTTTACAATTTTTCATCTTTTAATCTTTGTACTGCCTTATTTAAGTGGTTGATCATTAGCCCTTTCTATATATTTGCCTCCCCTAGTGAGATATTCCCTTTTCTATAGATTCTTACTTGTTTTCCACTTAGAGAAGGTCCTTCAGCATTTCTTTTAGGGTTAGTATTGATGACTTCTTTTGGTTTTTGCTTGTCTGAGAAGTTCTTTATTTCTCCTTTATTCTAGATAATACTCTTGCTGGGTGGGTTACCCTAGGTTGCAGTCTTTTCCCTTTCAGCGCTTTGAATATATCATGCCACTCCCTTCTGGCCTGTAAAGTTTCTGCAGAGAAATCAGCTGGTAGCCTTATGGGGATTCCCTTGTGTATGGCTCTTTTTGTTTGTTTGTGTGTTTTTCTTGCTGCCTTTAAAATTCTCTCTTTATCTTTAACTTTTGCCATTTTAATTATAATATGTCTTGGTGTGGGTCTATTTGGGTTTATCTTGCTTGGGACCCTCTGTGCTTCCTGTACCTGGATATCTACTTCCTTCTTCAGATTTGAGAAGTTTTCAGCCATAATTTCCTCAAATACATTTTTTTTTTTTTTTTTTTTTTTTTTTTTGCGGTACGCGGGCCTCTCACTCTTGTGGCCTCTCCCATTGCAGAGCACAGGCTCCGGACATGCAGGCTTAGCAGCCATGGCTCACGGGCCCAGCCACTCCATGGCATGTGGGATCTTCCCAGACCGGGGCACGAACCCGTGTCCCCTGCATCGGCAGGCGGACCCCCAACCACTGCGCCACCAGGGAAGCTCTCAGATACATTTTTGATCCCCTTTCTCTCTCTTCTCCTTCTGGGACCCTGTTGATGCAAATATTGATATGTTTAATGTTATCCCAGAAAAATCTTAATTTTTTTAATATTTAAAAATTTGTTTTTCTTTTGACTATTATGATTCAGTGATTTCCATTATTCTATCTTCCAAATCACTTATGTATTCTTCTGTATCAGTCTCCTATTCATTCCTTTAGTGTATTTTTTATGTCATCTGTTGAATTCTTCATTTTTGATTAGGTGCTTTTTATATTTTCTTGTTCTGTGTTAAAAGTTTCACTGTGTACGTGAATTCTTTTCCCTAATATAGTTAACGTTTTTTTATTACCAGTGCTTTGAATCTTTACCTGGTAAATTTTTAATTTCTGTTTTATTATTTATTTTTTCAGTGGTTTCTCTTGCTTTTTTGTTGAGTGTAGTTCCTGTGCCTTTTCGTTTTGCTTAACTTTCTCTGCCTCTATGAGTTTAGGTGAATCAGTTACCTATTATGGTCTTGGAGGGGTGTTCTTATGTGGGAGCATCCCTATACAGACTGTGTGCCCAATGCCTTTGGTGGGAGAGCTGGATTTGAGATGGATGTAACTCATATCTTCCCTCAGGGTACAGTGGCAGCTATCACCTTCATAGGATGTGGGGCTGGAGATGAAGGGGCTAGAGCTGGAATTGGGTGTGAAGTGGGACTTCCCTCTGCTCCGTGGCCATCACCCCCTGTTGGGGTTGGGGCCTGATCCCAGGTTACTGGAGCAGGAACCCTGAGGGCCATGCCCCAGCTGGATCTATTCCCTTTAAGTGTGTGTTTTCATCTCTCCCCACACTGGGATTTTTGCCCCAGAGTGGGGTAGTGCTGAAGCAAAGGGGTCCCTGTGGGCTTTCAGCTGATATCAGCTACAGGTAGAGGTCAAAGATGTCTCTGGTGTGCTGCCTGTGCAGTGCCTGCACTTGTTTCCCTCACTGCACTGAGACACAGCCTTGGGTGCATGGCCCTTTTGTTCCTCACAGCTGATCACTGTGAGGAACAAAAGGATCCTTCAGCCCCCCACTGAACCTTGTTGTTGAGCCACACCACAGAGCTGTGGGACCTGTGTGGACTCTTGGCATGTGTTGAGGGATGAGTTTTGGTGGAGCAACCTCTGTCAAAGATCTATGCTGCTTCTGAGACACCACTTGAGTAAGAACCAACAATGGCCACCCCCCCCTCCACGCTCTGCCCAGGAACTGGGTCATCTCTGTGTTCCATGGTCGCGTCTTCTCCCTCACTGGCTGGCCCAGATCCAGTGCCATGCTGTGACATGGACTGAGTGAGGCTGGAGCATTTGCTTGGCTTGGCTGGGACATGCAGTGAGGCAGTTGTGAGAAATCTGGTAGCAGCTAGAGCAGGTCTCTCTTTGTCTTGCCTCAGTTGCAAGCCAGCACTTGTGCATACATGCTCCTCATGAGCAGGGTCCACGCTTTGCACTGACATTCTTTTTGTCTCAGCAGCCCTCCAACAAGCCAGTGGGCTTATCTCCCCCATGAGTGACCCCATGGCTGGGGTATCCAGTTGGTGGCTTGACCTCAGGCCTGCTGTCTACTGCATAATCTCTCTTTACCTCTGAGTCCCGTTCCAGGGGCATAGGTCGCAGCCTGATTGTTTTTCTTCCCTTCCTACCTGATTACATTTGTATCTTTCTTACAGACTTGGTTGTACAGGAGTCCTTTTGCCAGTTTCTAGTTTATTTTCAGTAAGAATTGTTTTACATGTAAATGTATTTTTGATGTGTTCATGGGAGGAGCTGAGCTCCATGTCATCTTACTCTGCCATCTTGATCGATCCTCCTAATTCATTTTCAGTTGCAGAAATATCTCACTAACGAATGCATTTGACTGCAAATAAGAAAAAGAATATCTCAATGTAGCTTAACCACATATGGGTATATCTATCTCATACATTAAAAATGTTAGAGATAGAATGGCTGGCCATTGCCTTAGGATCTAGGCTCCATCTGTTTTCCTATCCTACTATCCTCATTCTGTAGCTTTTATGCTTTGCCACCAGTCTTTATGTCTGCATTCCAGGGCTGGGGGAAAGGGAAAAATATCCAATTGAATCTCACTGGCCAAAATTGTTTCACATGGTGAATTCTACCTACAAAGGAAGCAAGAAAATCAAGTTTTTATATCTCTTAGTAGGGGCAATATGTATGTTGACTTCAATATCTTCCTCTAGTTATTTTCTCATAGGGTAAAAGGATGATAAAATGTCCATGTTTATGCCTGAACATGTCTGAATTTTGCCCTTTCTCTTGAATTAAATTTTTTTTTTGGTTATGGATTTCTGGGTTCCAAGTAACTTCTCCTCAGCACTTAGACGATATTGGTCAATTATATTTAAGCGTCTTATGATGAAAAGTCTGATCCTGATCTGATTCTAAGTTTCTGTGGCAAACCTATAGTGGCTGTGACTGTTTATTTTTCTCATCTAAAATGTATAGTTTTATAATCCCTCGTATTTTAAGTTTCACTATATTTGGTCTGGTTTGGGGGTTTTCATTGCCATTTGTTGGTGTTCTTTTTTTTTTAACATCTTTATTGGAGTATAATTGCTTTAAAATGTTGTGTTTCTGCTGTATAACAAAGTGAATCAGTTATACGTATACATGTATTCCCATATCTCTTCCCTCTTGCATCTCCCTCCCACCTTCCCTATCCCAACCCTCTAGATGGTCACAAAGCACGGAACTGATCTCCCTGTGCTATGTGGCTGCTTCCCACTAGCTATCTATTTTACATTTAGTAGTGTATATATGTCCATGCTACTCTCTCCTATGTTGGGTGCATAAATATTTACAATTGTTGTATCTTCTTCTTGGATTGATCCCTTGATCATTATGTAGTTTCCTTCTTTGTCTCTTGTGATAGTCTTTATTTTAAGGTCAATTTGTCTGACATGAGAATTGCTACTCCAGCTTTTTTTTTTTTGATTTTCATTTGCATGGAATATCTTTTTCCATCCCCTCACTTTCAGTCTGTATGTTTCCCTAGGTCTGAAGTGGGTCTCTTATAGACAGCGTATATATGTGTCTTGTTTTTCTATCCATTCAACCAGTCTAGGTCTTTTGGTTGGACCATTTAATCATTTTACTTTTAAGGTAAGTATTGGTATGTGTGTTCCTATTACCATTTTCTTAATTACTTTGGGTTTGTTATTGTAGGTCTTTTCCTTCTCTTGTGTTTCCTGCCTAGAGAAGTTCCTTTAGCATTTGATGTAAAGCTGGTTTGGAGGTGCTGAATTCTCTTCACTTTTGCTTGTCTGTAAAGGTTTTAATTTCTCTGTCGAATCTGAATGATATCCTTGCTGGGTGGAGTAATCTTGGTTGTAGGTTTTTTCCCTTTATCACTTTAAATGTGTCCTGCCACTCCCTTCTAGCTTGCAGAGTTTCTGCTGAAATATCAGCTGTTAACCTTATGGGGATTCCCTTGTATGTTATTTGTTGCTTTTCCCTTGCTGCTTTCAATATTTTTTCTTTGTATGTAACTTTTGATAGTTTAAATAATATGTGTCTTGGTGTGTTTCTCTTTGGATTTATGTTGTATGAGACTCTCTGTGCTTCCTGGACTTGATTGACTATTTTTTTTTCTCATATTAGGGAAGTTTTCAACTATAATGTCTTCAAATATTTTCTCAGTCCCTTTCTTTTTGTCTTCTTCTGGGACCGCTATAATTCGAATGTTTGTGCATTTAATGTTGTCCTGGAAGTCTCTGAGACTGTCCTCAACTCTTTTAATTCTTTTTTCTTTATTATGCTGTGTGGTAGTTATTTCCACTATTTTATCTTCCAGGTCACTTATCCATTCTTCTGCTTCAGTTATTCTGCTATTGATTCCTTCTAGAGAATTTTAAATTTCATTTATTGTGTTGTTCATCATTGTTTTTTTGCTCTTTAGTTCTTCTTGGTACCTGTTAAATGCTTCTTGTATTTTCTCCATTGTATTTCCAAGATTTTGGATCATCTTTACTATCATTTCTCTTAATTTTTTTTCAGGTAGACTCCCTATTTCCTCTTCATTTGTTTGGTCTGGTGGGTTTTTACTTTGCTCTTTCATCTGCTGCATATTTCTGTTTTTTCATTTTGCTTAACTTACTGTGTTTTGGGTCTGATTTTTGTAGGCTGCAGGTTCGTAGTTTCCATTGTTTTTGGTGTCTGCCCCAATTGGGTAAGGTTGGTTCAGTGGGTTATGTAGGCTTCCTGGTGGAGGAGGGGTCTGGTGCCTGTGTTGTGGTGGATGAGGCTGCATCTTGTATTTCTAGTGGGCAGCACCGCGTCTGCTGGTGTATTTTGGGGTGTCTGTGACCTTATTATGATTTTAGGCAGCCTCTCTGCTAATGGGTGAGGTTGTGTTCCTGTCTTGCTAGTTGTTTGGCATGGGGTGTTCAGCACTGTAGCTTGTTGCTCATTGAGTGGAGCTCAGTCTTAGCATTGAGATGGAGATCTCTAGGAGAGCTCTCACTGATTGATATTACATGGGGCCAGGAGGCCTCTGGTGGTCCACTGTCCTGAACTCGGCTCTCCCCGCTGAGAAGCTCAGGCCTGGCACCCGGTTGGAGCACCAAGACCCTGTCAACCACATGGCTTACACGTAAATGGGTTAAAATTTCCAATCCAAAGGCACAGGGTGGCTGGCCTTCTGCGCTCTGCTCTGTTCTCTAGCCAGATGTTGTCCTCTGGGCCTGGTCGATATGGAGAGCCTGCTTTGGATCCAGGTCCAGCTGCATTCCCTAGCATCTAGAAGAAGCAGCCACTGCCCCCATCCTCCCCTATCCCCACTGCAACTTGTCACCATCCTGGAGTGCCCGAGGCTCCGCCCCTCATGCTCTAATTGGTGTTTTTATTCCTAATACTGTCACTTCTAATTGTTTTATTGAGATATGATGTACATACATAAAGTTCATCTGTTAAAAGTATACAATGCAATTACTTTTAGTATATTTACAGAGATGTACAACAATCATCATAATGTAATTTTAGAATATTTTCATCATTCCTTATACCTATTAGCAGTCACTCTTCATCCACAACATGCCCTGGCCCTAGCCCTAGGCAACCAATAATCTACTTTGTATTTCCATAGATTTGCCTATCCTGCACATATCATAAAAGAGATCATACAATATGTAGTCTTTTTGTAGCCAGCTTCTTTCATTTATCATCATGTTTTTGAGATTCATCCATGTTGTAGCATGTGTTAGTACTTTATTGCTGTATAATATTCTGTTGTATGGATATACCATATTTTGTTTACCTTTTTATCAATGGATAGGCATTTTGGTTGTTTCCATGTTTTGACTAGAGGAATAATACTACTATGAACATGTGTGAATAAAGTTTGCAATATATATATGTTTTCACTTCTCTCCAGTATTTATCCAGGATTACATTGCTGCATCATATGGCATCTGTATGTTTAACTTTTTGAGGAACTGCAAACTGTTTTCTAACAAGGATCCACCATTTTATATATCTCTAGCAATGTACAAAGGTTCATCTTTTTCCACATCCTTGCCAACACTGGTTATTATCTGTCTTTTTGATTATAGCCATTCTAGTTAGTGTGGACTGGTACTTTATGTGGTTTTGCTTTTCATTTCCTTAATTACTAATGATGTTGAGTATCTTTTTTTGTGTTTAATAATCATTTATATATCTTCTTGGAGAAATGTCTGTTCAAATCCTTTGCCCATTTTTTATTGGATTATTTGTGTTATTATTATTGAATTATTTATTATTGAGTTATAAGAACTCTTTATAAATTGTAGAGTCAAGTCCCTCACCAGATATATGATTTGCAAATATTTTCTCCCATTCTGTGGGTTGTCTTTTCATTTTCTTAATGATGTTCTTTGACAAAAATTTTTTATTTTGATGAAGTCCAATTTTTCAGTCTTCTTTTTTGTCACTTGTGCTTTTCGTGTTGTATCTAAGAAATTATCATGTAACTGAAGGTCACAAAAATTCACTCCTATTTTGTATCTAAAAGTTTTACAGTTTTTTTTGTGGTAAAATGCACATAATGTAAAATTGACCATTTTAATCATTTTAAAGTGTGTAATTCAGTGGCATTAATTACATTCACAATGTTGTACTACTGTCACCACTAACTCATTCATTCTAGAAGTATTTCATCATCCCAAATGAGAACCCCATACACATTAGATAGTAACTCCCCTATTTCCTTCTCCCCCCGCAAACCACAAGTACACTTTCCTTCTCTGTGGTTTGTCAGTCTGGATACTTATATAATTGGAATCATGCTATATGAAGCATTTGTGTCTAGTTTCTTTCACATAGAATGATGTTTTTAAGATTCAGCCATGTTGAGGCATATATCATTACCTCATTCCTTTTTTTTTTTTTTTTTTTTTTTTTTCTTTTTGCGGTATGCGGGCCTCTCACTGTTGTGGCCTCTCCCGTTGCGGAGCACAGGCTCCGGACGTGCAGGCCCAGCGGCCATGGCTCACGGGCCCAGCCGCTCCGCGGCATATGGGATCCTCCCAGACCGGGGCACGAACCCGCATCCCCTGCATCGGCAGGCGGACTCTCAACCACTGCGCCACCAGGGAGGCCCACCTCATTCCTTTTTATGGGTGAATAATATTCCATGGTATGGTGTTAATGTAAATATGTAAACATATCCTCTAGGAAATGGCCCCTAGGTTTTTTATTTCTTTATTGCAGGCTGAGATCTGGTAGCTCAGAAGATCTGGTAGCCTGCCAGAACCAAACTCAATTTTTTACACATGTAATCACTTTAAAAATAGCCCAAACAAGCAGATTTTTAGCCATATAGAGCCTGCTTTTTTGCATACTCCACAAAACCTCACTGAAAGCTGTTACTCACTGATAAGATAGCACCTTATAGTTATAAGACCCCAAGCTGCTACCCACTTCATGGTTCTCTGACCCAGAGACTTCTTATTGCTCCTGAGTGATATCACCTGCATAGGTAGGTCCTCTATCTAATCCCTCTCTCCTTTGGGAGTTTCCTTGCCTTCCCCCCCTTATCAATAGCTACCCACATACTGTAGCCTCTGGACAGACTTCTGCTGTCAGGGACTTCTCCCACATGCAAAGCTGTCAAAACATCACCCAGTAAAGCTTGTGTGTGCTACTGCCAACTTGTGGTCAGGTCTTTTTGCTATATCAGCCCCCAGCTTGAACACTTATACCTAGATATTACCACGTTTTGTTTATCAATTCATTCATTATTGTACATTTGGTTTATTTCTACTTTAGGCTATTGTGAATAGTGCTGCTGTGACATTTGTGTGAAAGATTTTGTTTGAACATCTGTTTCCAGTTCTTTTTGGTATATATCTAGAAGTGGGATTAGTGGGTCATGTGGTAATTGTATGTTTAATTTTTTTGAGGACACATCAAAATGATTTCCACAGTGGCTTTATCATTTTACATTCCTACCAGCAGTGTATGAGGGTTCCAATCTCCAAATTCTTAACAACACTTGTTATTTTCCAGTTTTTAAAAAATTATTAAGTCCATTTTAGTGAATGTGAAATATCTCACTGTGGTTTTGATTTTCCTGTGCTTATTGGCCATTTGCATATCTTATTTATAGAAAGGTCTATTCAAGCCCTTTGACCATTTTTGGTTGGTTGGTTGGTTGGGTTTTGCTGTTGTTGTTATTTTTGTTGAGATAGTCTGTAGTTTTAACTCTTATTTTTAGGTTTGTGATCCACATTGAATTAATTTTTCTATATTGTGTGAGGTGGGAGTAGATATTCATTCTTTTGCATGTAGATATCTAGCACCATTTGTTCAAAAGACTATTCTTTCCCCCATTGAATTATTTTGGCATCCTACTTGAAAATCAGTGATCATACATATTAAGGTTTATTTCTGCAATTTTAGTTATCTTCCATTGAGCTATATGTCTATTCATATGCCACTACCACACTGTCTTGATTACTATAGTTTTGCAGTTACATTTTGAAACCAGGAAGAGTGAACACACAAACTTTCTTTTTCTTTTTCAAAATTATCCTGAGTCCCTTGCATTTCCAAATGAATTTTAAGATCAGTCTGTAAATTTATTTAACCATGAAATTCTCTACTATTTTATTTTATTATTTCTTTCACTTTGTTTCTCTTTCTAGAACTTCTGTTAAGTAGATTCTGAATTCCCAACTCATTAGGGTTAGATGGGTCTACCCTCCACATCTATTGACTTTTCCCCCTTGTACTGTTTATTCCTTTGCCTTTTTTGTGTGTTCTGAGAGAATCTCTCCTCTTATTATTCCAGGTATATTATTCACCCTTCAGCTATTTTTAATATACTATTAAATACTATTTTAAAAATACTGCTGTAAATTTTTAATTTCCCAAATTTATGATGGGCTCTCTTGCCTCTCACATATAGATTTCATATCCTCTCCTATTTGTGTCTTCACCTGGGAATTCCTTCATTAGTTTAACTTAGTGCCTTTATTTCATGGTGTTTTTTTAAATGTTTTCTCTGAAACTTTGGTGATTCTTGTTTAGGGGGTGTGTGTGGGAAAGCTCATGTTTTCAGAACTCCTATACTATTCTTTTGAGGACAGGATCTACCCTCTATTAATTTTGGTGGAAAAGTACATTGGTTGTACGTGACATTGTTTTCATCTTGGTTTTTGTTGTCTCATATATCCTATATCAATAACTCCATGGGGAAATGCTCAACCAGTCAAGGTTTCCTAGCTTGCGTAGTTAGCCTCTTGGTAATTAACATTGTGGTCTACTCCACAGCTCAAGTAGAACAGGGGAGGCGAGAACAATCCAGTGGCTCTGCTATGGGTTCTCTATCAGTTGTTCATTATTTTCCTCAGTAACCATTTCCATTTATTTTATTCATTACCTATGATCTTGGATTGTTTTCCTTGCTGTAGCACCCTTTTGTAGTCACACCAATTTGATGGTGTCTACTTTCTAGTTTTTAGGAATTTCTCATCATTTTATCATTTGTGTCTGTTTTTTCTTTTGTCTGCTCCTTTATGTCTTAACTCTCTTAAAAGGCTTTTATTAGGTTATAGTTGGAGAGTTATTTAATAGGATGTATATCTTCTCAGTTCACTATTTTGATACAAATTTGCCTCATAAGCACTTTTAAACACCTTAGAGCTTAATTGTTTTCTAATAGGAAACTATTATATATATATCTATGGACTTGTATGAAGATTTTATTTTCTCTGTATATAAATCCCTTTATCCTACTATGGGAATGTATATTGTATGTGTGCTTAAATGTGTATTTATGTGTTTATGCCTCTGTGTGTGTGTGTGTGTGTGTGTGTGGTGTGTGTGTGTGTGAGAGAGAGAGAGTGAGCGAGTTCATTATATACTTTGATTGTCATGATTAACCTATCATCCCCCACTGTAACTATTTATTTAGGATAGTTATATTTAAATATCTTAATTCAAAGTATTTATATTTAAGCACTTTAAAATAAGAAAAACAACAAAATTAAAGGAAAAAATAAGAGCAAAAAGGAATCTTCCCAAGATACATGTACTCTTTATAATAGAAAAGAAGAGGTTAAGCTAATGAAAAAATTATAGAAGTACTGCTTCCTGGCTCCCATCCATTTCAGACACTATACAGGTTAAATATGAATCTCTGTTTGGTTATGACAATGTTTTCATATTTTTCATGTGTGCAAATGATTCCCTTGCTGTCTATCTCTATGTGACTGTATAAATTTGTACTTTT
The DNA here is from genome assembly GCF_964341445.2 of Mesoplodon mirus. Lineage (NCBI taxonomy): Eukaryota > Metazoa > Chordata > Mammalia > Artiodactyla > Ziphiidae > Mesoplodon > Mesoplodon mirus. The sequence goes on from NC_138980.1 coordinate 80,118,465, forward strand.
TGTTACGTGTTTTCAATTCAAGTTATAAATTTTAAAAACCTGTGTTCTGTTTCTCAGAATTATGTTCATCTTCAATTTTCTGGAGCCCTTTCCATGGAAAGATAACCCTGTCTAATAAAGTTGTTTTATTCTTGTATGATAAATAATGTATAATTATATTTTAAAAACTAATATTGAAGTTTGTTTAAAATATCTTTAAAATATTGAAGGAGAAAGAATTTTTTAAGACATCTTTTGTAGAAGACGTAGTTACAAACAAAAACTTCTGTAAGGCTCATCCCAGCAAGGTTATTCCTATCTAAATAATATAGTGATTGAAGGAGAAAATATAAGGTAGAGTGAAATGATATTAAGTACAGTTGCCACAAGAATCATTTTTTTATTGGATAGATATTATTGTTGGACTTGATAAAAATTTCATTGATCACCCTCTGGCACATTTTGTCCTTTATTTCCCATGAAAGGAAGAACAAATGAGAAAAACTAAAGAGCATTTCAGAAGTAAGTCGCACAATTCTTGGAAATCCACATATCAAGAACGTCAGTTTATTCCCTGGAGACAAATGGTTAGAAGGTTCAGCAACAACTGTGAGCTACATCAACAGAGTTCTCCAGAGATAAGCCCTGATTTTATAAATATAAGACTAAAAATCAACATTTTTATTCTACTGTACAGGCTCTAAGAATCCAGAATATACCATGGATCTATGGTTTAAGAAGCAGGAACAGAGCTGGACTCTGAAGCTTAAAGGATAGAAATCTAAAGAGCTCACACCATAACAAAATATAGATAGACTAAAATAAGTAAAGCTTAATGTGAATTTATTATTATAATTATATAGATCTTTACATTTATTTTACTCTTGCTCTGTATTTTAGCGCATACATTATATCTATTGATTGAGATTAATTGAAGTTTATACCATTCACATTTAGTAAGTGTTACTATAATAAGCAGGTACTGTAATAAATGTGGAGAACAGGCATTGTTACTGCATTTATCAAATAACGATCCATAGGGACCAGGCTATTAAACAATCTGTTAAAAATTAGGCTAATAAGTGTGACAGTATGGAAAGCACAGGTACTATATGAATAGATAACAGGGGTGCCTCACTGAGTCTGGGAGTGGGTTGAGGTTTAAGGAAAAATTTCTTAGAGGAAATGTTAGTGGGTAAGTGAATGAAGATAAAGACCTAGATAGAAAAGTCAGGAGAGGTAGAAAGAGAAGGAACAGTATTTCAAATAAAGGAAACAGACTGTGCAGAGTCTGTAAAAGAAAGTATTACACATTCAAAAGGTGGAAAGGAGTTAGCTATGGCTGGATGAAAGGGTGCGAGGCCAGAAAGAACGGGAGCAAAAGCTTTGCTGTTCAAGGCCAGATAATGAAGGGATTCATGACTGTCCTAAGGTATTTACGCAATCTTAAGGGAACTACAAAGCCACTGAGCAGTCTTAATTAGAAGACTTTCTTCACTGGGTTTGCATTTCAGAAAGATCACACTGATTGCTACATGGAAAATGTGCTTTGAAGAAGTAAACTGCAGGAAATGAGAGCAGTTAACAAGCTTTCGTTGTAATCCATGTAAGATATGATGATATGATGGTGTCTGAGACTGGCATGGTAGCAATATGGGTGGAATTATTTGGACAGATTGGGAGACAGAATGTAAAACTTCAGTGGATTTGATAATTAACTGTATAAGGGAGAGCCAAACAAAGAAAAATCAGTGAGTCTTGGCAACTAGATTCTTAACTAGGACCACTAGGGAAATGATGGTACATTCCACTAAGTTTGGACCCATTAAGTACTATCAGATCAACTTTACAGTTCAGAGTTATCATAGATTGGTTTATTCCCTTTATTCCAGAAAGAAAGACACTGAGCCTTAGAGAGTTTGGATGACTTATATGATATCCCTAGTTACTTAGTGGCATGTTAAACCTCACTCAATTTAATGTTCGGGTGTTTAGTAGTTATGACTTTTTACTTTCCATTATTTGGATCTCAAATTATCCTAATTATTTCATTCAATTTTCAATATTTATTCAGTTGCATTTAAAATGGATAAACATTGAGAATTAAAGTCAACAAGTTGTAGTTCCTGTCCTTAAGGAGCTTGCAGTCTACATTCCTGATTTGCAGCAAGTAGTGACTAGGGAGAAATACACTAGTTGAGACTTGCCTTACAACTACATTCATATGAATACATTCACATGGCAAATAATGCATTGTCTGAGAAGCAGTGTTAAATTTCACAGTCTTGACATGTTTTTTACTTTTCCATTTTATTGGGAATTTTTTTCTAAAAAAGGAAAAATTGGTACTGTAGTCGAATGAGTTTGTTGCCTTTCACTATCCATTCTTCTCCCCACCGGAATGCCAATATTTAGCTAGGCGAATTGACACACTTTTTTTTTTTTTTGGCCACACAGCACAGCTTGTGTGATCTTAGTTCCCTGGCCAGGGTTTGAACCCAGGGCCTTGGCAGTGAAAGCATGGAGTCCTAACCATTGGACCGCCAGGGAATTCCCAACACACCATTTTAAAAGTACATTTCCTAGCCCAACTTGCACCTAGGTACAGTCATGTGATAACTCTAAACAATGAGAAACAATGAGACCTATCCTGTGGGACTCCTAAGATGTTCCCTTAAAGAGAGGATGTATACATTTCTCCACTTTTTCCTATCCTGCTGTCTGGAGTGCAGATATAGCAGCTAGAGCTCAAGCAGCCATTTTGGATTGTGTAGATAAGGGTGACATGCCAGTGGTGGCAAAGTAGTAAACTGAAGGCACCTTGAGGCATGATGACATCACAGAGCCCTCATAGAAGTCTGGGATCAGAAACATCAGACTTCTTTTGTGTGAAAAAGAAATATATTTGGTTTAATCATGTATAATTTTTTATAAGTAGCCAAACCTATTCCTAATTTATACTTCCTCAAGCAACAAACCAGAGTCTGCAATTGTTTGGTCAGGAACTCTTTTTGGCTCAACTAAACCCCAGCTAAAGGATTGTCCCTGCACTTATTAAAGGAACAAGCACAGAAAATTATATTTTTGTTATGCAAGTGGAGAACCAGGAGCAGGAAATTACTTCCCCATCAAAATATTCACAGACCGTGGGGAAAGATTGCATGATTTTGTCTCCCACTATACTTAGAGATGGACACTAAATCGCAGGATACACATATGAAAGAAAAACATAATCTTCTTCACAGGTCTCTTCCTTTCGGTTAAAGATAACATCTCTCTTAGTCCAAGGCTAGGCATAGATCACCTAACTTCACTAACCCAATTATTGATTTGTATGCCTTGTCCTACCTCTCCCTTTATCAACTGATCTCCATAGGATGAATTAGTAAATTTGCCATATAAGTATTTTTGGTCTTGGTTTGTCATCTTGAGTACTATTGTGTTCAGAACCCATCTCTCTTTCTTCATAAGAAAAGTGTATCTAAGGGAAAGCCTTAATAATTATTTCAAAAGGTTAATAATTATTAATTTTAATAAGGTTGATTCAAAGTTTCAAAAGTGCTATGACTTTATTTAAACAAAACTTCTGTCCTATACAGAATGAGAGAAAAAACAGAAGCATAGTCTTTTCACCAAATCCTGCCATATTTTAATATACCAAATTCAGTAACAAAACATGGCAATATATCTATATTTTTATACAGAAAATATATAACAAATAATGTTTTCTGCTCCATTATACATCTTAGAAGACGAGTGAGTACAAAAATTGATTTATGATTATTATCATAAATCACTTGTCAATTATGATCTTATATATGGCATAAGAATTAACTTTATTACTGAGGAGACAAGAAATTGTTGATAAAACAGGTAATCAGTCAATACTCAGGATATCCAACAGATAATTGATCTGCACCTATATCTTCTTCATTCTTATAAGATAATTGTCCAGAAGTGACAAACGTTGCCAACCATTTTTTTCCTAGACAATATAATTGTCAAATAGCCAATTAGACTTGGAGTTTCAGATCAATATTTTGATAGCTCTTCAAGATAAAGCATTCTTTTGATAGTGTCCAAAATTAAAGGCTACATTAAGAGGAATATTTTCAATAAGTGACTTAGCACTGCGTCTGGCATATTATAATTAATGATATGTCTATAACATTGCCAGAGCATTAAGTGAAAATTACTAACAAATGCTGTTGCATTTTCACTTCTGCTTTGATGATTTGTTTTACATTAAAGTAAATGAGGTAAAATTAACGCCAGCTCATAATATAGCAGCCCATTTAATTTGGTTGAATAGTTTTCTACCTCTTTCAAGTACATATTTCATTTCAATGATAAAAAAATGAGACCATTTATTGTTTTAAATTTTAGAACAAATAATTTTGTGTATACTTTTAAGTTTCTTATCGATGCCTGCCAGTCTCTCAGACTCAAGACAAAATGTCTTAAAATACTATAAAAATCAGGTGTTAGTCAGAACTTTTTTCGTATACAATAAGAGAAAGAAATCCTGAGGAAAATACCATTTATTTTCTGGAAATAAAAAGTGCCCCATTTCCATTTTAACTAAGAATATTTCATTGTATTTATCATTATGCATTTCTATTTGCTTTTCATCAGAAAAGTATTTTTTGTTCATTTTCCCTTTCGTGTGCTTACTGAGAGAAGAATATATTTACTTTAAATGGAACCAGTTACTAAACATTAGGAGTCACTTGAAAGGAAAAAAAAAATCTTTCTAAAAGCTTCTTACTTTGAGAGGGTTAGCACAAAATATAAAACCAAAATGAAAACAAACCCCAAGATCTCTGAGGTAGCTATTTTAAAACAATGTAATACAAAGTAGAAAACATATAGCTAAAATGATAAGCAAAAAAGAATATGTGATATTATCATTTAAAGGAATGATAAGTATGGGTAAAGATAGGCGAAGTTCTGAGGAAGAGGTGTACATGGCAAAGATGAACACGTGTTCTGATCCTAGTCACAGCAGGAGGTAAAGGGTCATAGCAGGACGAAAAGCTCGTGGCAGATCATTCCTGTGCTAAATTGTCAATGTGTTTTTAAATTAAAAAAAAAAAAGTCCATATGTTGCATTTCTTTTGGGGAGGTAGAATTGGGCAGTTTGAAACAATGAGACGTGAAAGTGTAGGGGAGTATACTCTTTTTTGTCTACACTATTTGCATTTCTACAGCACCTGATGTCTAAATAGTAAAAATGAATGCACATTGATTTTGACCCACAACTTTGGAAAGAAGTAGGAAGGGAATATCATCAGTACCTGGCTGAGGGGGGAGGCAGGCAATCTCCTTGGAGGCACCTATTTGCAATGCTCCATTTTTCTGGTATAAGGACCAGGTGAAGGTAAAAAATTCTTTGTGTTTGGGTTGAAGGTATGCCTTAAACAACAAAGAACTAAGCAGGCTGACATCCTGTCAGGATGGGAGGAGAATGTGTGACATGGATAACAGGCATATTCCAAGTGGAGTTTACACTCTGCTCTCTTAGCTTATGAATTTGCCGCTTGGAGGCATTCTGAGCTCATTCCTTGTGCTGTGTCGACAGGTGTGTGCACTGTGCCCTTCTTTTGTTGACTTTTAAGGGAGAAGCAAGGGCAGTCTCAGAGGAGAGGAACAGAAACTGACTGGGAGGGGACCTCTTTGTTTTTCTTTGATTTGACTCTGGAGCCTATAACGTTTGGCTGCAGCTCTAAGGCTGATCTAACCCTGCCTTCACCATGTTGGGTTGCTGGCAATGAGGCACTTTGCTTTACTTAATCCACAAACAGTATTTATGGTTCCAGTGTTCTCAACTGTGTGTAATCTTGAAGATGTGTTGTAATACTTTTAACAGTTCCCTGTGGAATGTTGGGATCCATATTTTGAATTTTTGTTTGGTTGCCTTAAATGGAAGGATTAAACCACTTTTCATAGATGGAAATTTAGAACTTTCCAGCTGAACCCTCTTACATGTGGAGGCGATTACATACAAGATAATTTAAAAATCCCTTGCTGTTTTTCAAAGCCATAGTAGCAAAACAAACAAACAAACAAAAATAAACAAAACCATAATTGCTTCTTGATATAAAAGTTGTCATGGATTAAAAAAGTATAACACATTTCTCACAAAAGGGTTTAACTGCTTCTCTCTATTATTCATTATTTCTATGACCATTAAGAGAATATTATTATACACATGGAAACTGCCTGGCAGGTGAGCAACTCCTGGCCCCCTGAATGCTGCCTAGTCTCTGGGCTTCACATTTGTCTTTTACCCTCTCTGGGACAGTGACCCAGCTGATGCTCCAAAGCTTCTATTCTTATTTCAGGGAGTGAGGTAAACAGCTGACATTATATAATCATGTTGGTGTTAGGATGATAAGGACATAATCTGTGGTACTGTGGGTAGAAATGAAGGGAGGATTTAAAAGTCTTTTCCATAAAAAAGGAAACTGACAAACCCTGATAATCCTCTGTGCCGGGAGAGGATGACTCAAATCTTTCAAGCATGGTTCCCTTAGAAAAAAATAACTGGTAACATTAAGGAAGTCAAAGGGGAGCCGGTTAGAAGACGAAAATAATGAGTTTTTCATGTTTGTTTGTTTTTAACATGGTCAAAGTTGTGTTGAAATAGAAAAGTCAGCATTTCTTGAAGATAGTTGGGGTTGTGGCTTAAGTTAGGAGCTATAGAAAAATTATCTGGGAAGTGGCTACAAGGGCACCAATGTGAATGCCATGAGAATTCACTGAGGATAGAGATGGGGAGACAAAAGCAGGAGTCTGGAATCTGACCCTTGGGAAGTGTACACATTTGCAGGGCAAGGAGAGGAATTGCAGAAGGTGGTGAAAGAGCAAGAGTCATGTGAGAGACGGAGAGAGAGTCACCTGATTTCCCCTTGTCCCCTGAAAGACGGTGACAAATTAAAGTGTAAGCATAAAAGGTATCCTTTTTTCCCTGGATTTTCATGTCTTATCTATAAGACGTGTTTTTATGAATGTTGTTTCTCTTCAGAATGTAACTCAGCATGACTTCGTCATGCTGAGGAGGAAAATTTATTTGATTGAAATGATTTTTTATGAGTTTATCATATGCTACTGTGTCCATATATTGTGGCAGCCATGGAAATATGCTCCTCAAATCTCCAAGAGAAACTACTTCGAGGAGCAGATTGACTGATAGTCCCAGCTGTCACTTCTGGATCCACCACTGCTTTAGAACAGTCTTCCTCGGGCTGTTCCTAGTCAGTGACAAGTACAGTGTGGGTAATATTGCATACCGTTCCTGCCCAACGCTCTCTGCTAGGCAACTTTGGCTTGGCCTGGTGGAGCTTTTCACAGAACTGCACTGCTGTCTGAGACTCTTCCCACTCCATCCCTCCATCCTGTTCCTTTTTTTTTTTTTGCGGTACGCGGGCCTCTCACTGTTGTGGCCTCTCCCGTTGCAGAGCACGGGCTCCGGACGTGCAGGCTCAGCGGCTATGGCTCACAGGCCCAGCCGCGCCGTGGCACGTGGGATCCTCCCAGACCGGGGCACGAACCCGTGTCCCCTGCATCAGCAGGCGGACTCTCAACCACTGCGCCACCAGGGAAGCCCCCTCATTGTAGTTTTGATTTGCATTTTTCTAATAATTAGTGATGTTGAACATCTTTTCATATGCCTATTGGCCATCTGTATATCTTCTTTGGAGAAATGTCTGTTTAGGTTTTCTGCCCATTTTTGGATTAGGTTATTTGTTTTTTGTTGTTGAGTTTTCATTTCTCATTTTATTTATTTGAGCCTTCTCTCTGTTTTTCTTAATATGTCTACCTAAAAGTTTTCAATTTTGTTTATCTTTTTCAAAGAACCAGCTCTCAGTTTCTTTAATCTTTTCTATTTTCTTTTAGTCTCTATTTCATTAATTTCTGCTCTGATTTTTACTGTTTCCTTCCTTTTACTTATGTTGGGATTTGTTTGTTTTTCTTGTTCCTTTAGGTATTAGGTTAGATTGTTTATTTGAGATTTTTCTTGTTTCTTGAGCTAGGTCTGTATTGCTATAAAATCCCCCCGTAATACTGCTTTTTCTTCATCTTACTGATTTTGATACGTCATTTTTATTTTCATTTGTCTTCAGGTATTTTAAAATTCTTCCTTTTAGTTTTTCATTGATGAAATAGTTGTTCAGTAGCATGTTATTTAGTCTCTGCATATTTATGATTTTTCCAGCCTTCTTCCTGTAGTTGATTTCTAACTTCATACCACTGTGGTCAGAAAAGATGCTTGATGGGATTTCAGTCTTCTTAAATTTATTGTTTAGTGCCAAATATACGGTTGATCCTTGAGAATGTTCCATTTGCACCAAGGATAATGTGTATTCTGCTGCTTTTGTATGGGGTGTTCTGTGTATATCTGCTATCCATCTGATCTAATGTTTCATTTAAGGCTATTGTTTCCTTGTTGGTCTGGATGGTTGGTCTGTCCATTGATGTAAGTGAAGTGTTAAAGTCCCCTACTGTTATTGTGTTGCTTGGCACTTTAGCGCAAGTTTTTTTGCTTCTCTTACCTGAGCTGCTTTTAACTATATTTGAGAATTGACACTTTCTACCCTCCACTGCCTCTTCCAGAAGTGTCACTTGTTCCCCTGTTGTTGTTGCTTGTGCCTGTGGTGTCACGGGTGCCTTGCTGCTACCAGTATTGCTACTGTTGCTGGATTCGTTACTGGGGGCACCAGGAGAGTGGCGTCTCCACTGTGCCTGGGTCACCTGGGTCATGAGCACTGCTGCCATGGTGATGGAAAGGGGGATAGTTGGAGGAAAGCTGGGCTTGAGGGTGCCTTTGCCATGTCTAGGGTTGTTAGCTTTGCAGGTGCAGGGGGCTCAGAGTTGTGGGTTCCGCTGCAGCTAGAGGGACTGGGGTGGCAGGTTCCATCTCTGCTGCTGCTTGATTCCCCATGGACTGTGAGTACTGCTGCAGCTGGGAGGCCAAAATTGTTTGTGCTGCCTTTGCTGCTGATACTGGGTTCTCTGTGACTGCAGGCTCAGTTGCCATGGTCAAGATTATAGATACCACCTGCACTTTTTCCCCAGTTCTACCTGCAATATGTGATCTAATCCACTCACCTTCAGATGGACAGATGTGTGGATGTCTCCAGCATCCTGGTATGTTGGGTAGAAGAACTTTTGTTGAGTTATGGGTGTTTTACTAGTTGGTGATTGAAGGGAAGAGAGAAAGGGAGCATCTTAACACCACCATAATGCTGACATCACTCCAAGAATTCATTTTTTAACTGAATTTGTAGCAGTAGTTCTGAAGAACCACTGATGTTTTTCAAATGATTAATACATGGAAAACTTTATATCATTAAGAGATACTTATAAAATTTAACAAAAAAGTAAGTTAACAATGTCTTAAATTATGAAAAGTATAGGGGTATTTCACATGACTGATTAACGAAACTGAATTACTCAAAGCGAATATGTTCTTAAGGAGTAACTAGCTTCTGGGAATGGGCTAGGCAATTTAAAGTTGTTTTATCAGATAGTTTTTCAAATGCATGAATAGATGAATGAATTAGTTATGCAAAATTGAAAGAAAAGCTTTATAGTCAGCAAATAGTTTTGGCATAAAGATAAAGATTTCCAAATAAATTGCCATCTCAGAATGTTAAATCACAACATAACTATGTGAGTTTATGCAAGTTGTCAATATATATCACATACTTTATGTGAAAGGGCTAATTAGTTAGAATTTAGGAAATCAGGCTTTAACTCCCAGCTGGTTAGGTAACATTGGACTTCCTTTAACCTCTCTGTTCCTCAGATTTCTCAGCTGATATTTGAGTCCCTCAGCATTTTAAAATCTATAATTTTATTCAGTTTATTTACAGGATATTATACACTAAAAAAACTGGCTCTATTTTTGTAACAGTTTGATGGATGAAAATTCATCATTAAATGGATACAAAAGCAATACTGCAATGGCTGCAAATTGTATACACCTACCTATATGTAATTTCAAATCCGTTTCTCATCTGCTTCGCTCATAATATGGAATTCCTTTGAAGACAATGGTCCTTTCGTGCTAGTATTTTATTTCCTATAATGCATAGTATAGTAGATGTTAAATAAACATTGTAGGATTGGATTGAATATTTTGTATCAGTAGAAGGATTGTTAGGGGTTTCATGTCATGGTTGCTTGTGAAATACTTTTATAGCAGATATTAAATATTCAAATATTTGGGTAGTTGGATTGAATATTCTTTATCACTAGAAGGATTATGATAGATTTCAAGGCATGGTTGCTTGTGAAAACACTTATTGAAGGTAGGATTTCTGTGGTTCTAGAGGTATATGAACTCAGTATTGTAAAAATCATAAGTTATTTTCACTCTCTAAAGCAGTTATGAAACATGAAAAATTCATTTGAGTATATGTTTCAATAATAAATCACAATAAAACAATATCACATATAACTTCCCAACAGTTATTTCCAACAGTGATTTAAATGATATTCTTAGTTTATGAAGAAAGGAGAAAAATGACAGTGGTATTTAATTTTGTCTATTATGTATCTGACACTTTATTAAGAACTTTATAACATCATTTCATTTACTTCTCACAATGGTACTGTGTTTTATCCACTTCAGTTTCCATTGAGGAAACTCAGAGGAGTTAAATTGCCCAAATCATACTGATGTTAATAAGCAGAATCAGGATTTAATTCAGTGGATCTATCTCCAAATCTCAAAGGTTTTCTACCAAAATAGAGAACCATATGCTTATGGTAGCTTAAAAGTCACTGGGTAAATCCCCAAATGTGGTCTCTTCCATTCTCCATTTAGTGAGAGACTCTGTCCTTGGTGCTGGATTGTAAAAGTTAAGAAAGACAAGGTCCCTGTTCTCACGAAGCTTATTGTCAAATAGGGTGGGTGGGTGAGGAGAGTCAATAAATAAATGAGATAATTTCAGATCCTTTCTTTTATTTCACACAAACAAACAAAAACCCCCAAGTGATATCTGGATTATTTCCTTGGCTCCCAGTAACTAAAAATAGAAAGCACATTTCTGTTAACTTAATGAAATTGATACCATAAAAGTCTACAGAAAACATCACATATAATGTAAAATATTGAAAGGATTTCCATTGAATATTAGAAAAAGACAAATATGAAAGAAGACCTGAATAAATAAAAACACACATTATATTTTTAGTTAGGAAAAATATATTGTAAAGATGCCAGTCATCTATAATTTAATCCATACGTTTTATGGACAGTGAAAACCCTAATGAAAGGTTATGAAAGTTGGCATCCAAAAAAATAAAAAACATAAAGAATAACTAATTAAATGTTGAAAAACAAAAAATTATATTTGACAGGTCTTGCCATACCAGATATGGGCATACCTCATTTTATTGTGCTTCACTTTACTGCATTTCTCAGATATTGCTTTTTTTTTTTTTTTTTTTTTTTTACAAATTGAAGGTTTGTGGCAACCCAGTATCAAGCAAGCCTGTCACATCATTTTTCCAACAGTGTTTGCTCACTTTGTATTTCTTTGTCATATTTTGGTAATTCTCATGATATTTCAAACTTTTTCATTATTATAGTATTGTTATGTGATCTATGATCAGTGATCTTTGATGTTACTATTGCAAAAAGATTACAACTTATTGAAGGCTCAGATTATGATTAGCATTTTTTAGCAATAAAGTATTTTTAAATTAAGTATGTAATTTTTTAGACATAAAGCTATTGCACACTTAATAGACTAAAGTATAGTGTAAACATAACTTTTTATATCCTCAGGGAAACCAAAAAATTTGTGTGATTCATTTCATTGCAGTATTTGCTTTATTGTGGTCTGGAATTAAACCTGCAATATCTCCAATGTATGCCTGCATAAAATAAACTACAAAACTATAGAACTTAAAAAAATGTAATATTGTTGGAAAAGTTGGTTATTGGAACAGAAGAAAAACCCAAGAAAATAGGGCCATATGTGAGCAGCAATTACATTTGCAATAAAGATGGCATCTACAATCAATGAAGCATGATACATCTGCTTAAACAGATGATATTGGGACAATTGAAAATGTAGTAGGAGAAAAATAGGTTAGATATAGATTTTATCCCATGTACACACACACATACACACAAACACAAACTTCAGATTGTTTTAAGAACTAAACAAGCATATACATTTATAAAGATTATATAAGGAAATATGAGGGAGCAGTTTAATAATCTTGCTGTTTTATAATCTTAACCTGAAATGTGTATGCATGTATGTGTGTGTACATAGGATGAAATCTATATTCTAACTGTTATAGTGAGAGACCTAGAGGTTTGACTATGGAGAAATTTAAATCTTTCACAGGACAGAAAATAAAATCACCATCAGTACAATTAAAAGACTTAGAACTGACAAATATGATATATTTGCATCTTCTATATGAAGCAAAGTTAAGCTTTTAAAAAATATGCAAATCAACTTTTTAAATGATAAGCCTTTGGGAAAAAGAGCAAAAGCCATGAAGAAATGATTCACAGGAATAAAAGAAGTTATAAAAATATATTCAATGTTGCTAGTTGTTAAGGAAACATAAATCAAAATGAAATGCTTCTTTTTGGTCACACAGTAATAAAAGATTTTAAAATTCATAATCTAAGATTTTGGCATAGGAGAAAGAAAATATATTCTCATAAACTTCATAAGAGTGTAATTTGGTGAAGACTTTTTGTTGGGATACTTGTTAATATCTATCAAAACTTAAAATATTCCTACTATTAGAGTTAATTATTCTACTTAAATTAGTTTATACTGTAAACATTTCTGGGTCCTTTCATGGTCAATGCAGTTAAGTGTTGTTATTCAATTTGCCTGTAAGGCACTAGGAGTAAGCCTTTGTAATATTTCCTAAATAGGAACTCCCAAACCAGGAAGACCAGCCTTGGGTTAATCCCAGAGGATCTCACTTATCTGATAATAATTATCTAATAAATATCCACTTTAACTTAACCCATTTTAAATGGAGACCAAATTTCATAGAAATACAATATAATAAGAATTTTTGAGAAATAAAGTATTATACAAAGAAATTTATGTGGTAAAGTTTAGATTATAATTGCTTCTGTGGGGTATTTCTTAGCACAAAATGCAGATCAAGATTTGACATTTTTGGTGTAACATTTCTAATAACATTTTATAATAGCATGATATTGAATCCCCTTTTACGACTTTTACAACAAAACCACTTGCAGAACCTCAGTTATTCCAAAAGCTTCTTTTTTTACTTTAATAATGAAATAATTATCTTGAAACATCTATCATATAACTGTAGGTGACAGTTTCTTCTTCTGCTTATGTTAACTGGTTTAACTATGCCATATCTCCATTGTAATCATTTTTGTGATTTTAGCATTTCTCCAGTTTCACTGCATGAAACACATTTCCGTGTGTGAAATTTGTGATATCATGTTAAAAATCAGTTTGCATTAATATTGTATACTATTCCAAAACAACAGATTCAAATGCAGCATTCAGTAATGAGCAAGAGACAGATGATGAAGAACGGGGTGGAAGGGAAAGATGCCAATACTTCACAGTGAGGAAAATCTGAGAGAGGACTACTTTTAGGAGTATTATTTCATTACTTAATATTTTTGTATCTCAACTGCAACTTCTAGACACAATAAAATTGCAGAATTGTAGATATTAAAATTATTCTTTCATACATGTGCATTACTATATAGATTGTAATAGTGCAAAATTTTGATCTATCTCAATGTCCCTTGATAAAGAAAGGATTAAATACATTATGGTATATGGCATTGAATATTCTTCATTTGCTAATTTATTCATACATTTGGCAAGCATTTATTGAGTTCTTATTAGGTACCATACCCAAAAGAGACTAATTCCCAGAATCATCAATCAACTGGGTCTAGCTGACATTTACAGAATAATTCAATCAGCAAGAGCAAAATGCACATTTTACTCAAGCTCACGTGGAGCATTCACCAAGACAGACTACATTCTGCTCCACAAAATATACATCAACAAACTTAAAAGAATAGAAATCATGCACAGTATGTTCTCAGACCACAGTAAAATTGGAAATCGTTAACAGAAAAATAATTGGAAATTTTCAAAATATTTGGAGATTAAATAACACACTTCTAAAACCACATGCCTCTAAGAACAAGTCTGAAGAGAAAGTAAAAATATTTTTAACTAAATGAAAACAAGAATACAACTTAACAAAATTTGTGGAATGCATTGAAAGCAGTGTTGAGAGAGAATTTTATAGCACTGAATATGTATATTGGAAAATAAGAAAGATCTAAAATCAGTCTTCTAAGTTTCCACCTTAGTAAACCAGAAAAAGATAAGCAAATTAAATGCAAAGTAAGCTGAAGAAAATAAGTAATAATAAGAATTAGAGCAGAAGTCAGTGAAGTTGAACACAGGAAATGAAACCAAAAGCTAGTTATTTGAAAAGAACAATAAAACCAATAAATCTCTAGTAAGGCAATCCAAGAAAAAAAGAAGAGACAGATTATTAATATTAGAAATAAAAGAGGAAACATCACTACTGATTCCATGGACATTAAAAAAAATAAGGAACAATGAATAACTCTGTGCCCATAAATTTGATAACTTAAGTGCAATGGACCAATTTCTCTGAAAAACACAAGGTACTAAAACTCACACAAGTATAAACAAATAACATGAATAGGTCCATATCTATTAAAGAAATTCAATTAATAATTGATAACCTTCCAAAATAAAAAGCACCAGGTACAGATTATTTCGCTAATGAATTGTCCCAAACATTTAAAGAAGACATGATACCAATTGTCTACTATATGTTCCAAGGAAGAGAAGCAGAGAGAATACTATCTAAACTCATTCTATTAGACCAGCATTACTCTAGTCCCCAAACCAGAAAAAGTCATGAGAAGAAAGGAAAACTATAGACCATGGACATAGATACAAAAATCCTCAACAAAATATTAGTGTATCACATCTAAGAATATATAGAGATAATTGTACACCACGACCAAGTGGGATTTATCACAGGTATGCAAAGCTAGGCTGGGTCAACATTTGAAAATCAACTAATGTAATCCATCTCTTGATCAAGAGGCTGAAGTAGAAAAATCATATGATCATATCAATAAATGTAGAAAAATAATTTGGTAAACTCCATCACCCACTCATGATTTAAAACTGTCAGCAAATTAGGAATAGAGGGGAACATTCTCAATCTGATAAAGAACATCTACAGAAAACCTGCAGTTAATATCAGACTTAATGGTAAAAAACTAGATGCTTTACCCCTAAGGTCAGAAACAAGGCAAGGATTTCCCCTCTCCTGACTCCTGTTCAACATCATACTTGAAGTCCTAGCTAATGCAATAAGAAAAGAAAAAGAAATAACAGATATACAGATTGAGAAGGAAAAAACAAAACTCTATTTATTCACTAACAGATGACATGATTGTCCTTATAGAAAAAATCAAAAACAACAAAAAAATCCTGGAGCTAATAGATTATATCAAGGTTACAGGATACCAATTTAATATAAAAAGTCAATTGTTTTCCTGTACACCATAAATGAACTATTGGAATTTAAAATTAGAGACATAATATTGTTTATATTAGCACCAAAAAAGTGACATACTTAGGCCTAAATCTAAAAAAAAAATTGTACAAGATCTATATGAGAAAAACTGTAAAACTCTTTTTAAAAAAATCAAAGTTGATCTAAATAATTGTACAACTATTTCATGTTCATGGATAGGAAAACTCAATTATTTATTAAGATGTCAATTCCTTCCTACTTGATCATATATTCAATGTAAAGTCAATCAAAATCCCAGCAAGTTATTTATTTTTTGGATATCAACAAACCAATTTTAAAGTTTATGTGGAAAAGCAAAGAAACCCAGTTAGATAATACTGAATAACATGATACCAAAGAGGAAAATCAAAGTCAGAAGACTGATATTAGCTGACTTCAAGAATTGCTCTAAACTGCAATAATCAAGATGGTATGGTACTGACAAAATAATAGGTGAATAGATCAATGGAACAGAATAGAATGCCCTGAAAAAGACCCACAAAAGTATAGTCAATTTATCTTGGACAAAAGAGCAAAGGAAATTCCTTGGAGAAAGGATAGTCTTCAATAAATGGTTCTGGAACAAATGAATAACCATATGAAATAAAAAATAATAATGTAGACAGTGACTTTACACTGTTCACAAAAATTAACTCAAAATGGGCCATGAAGCTAAATGGACCTAAATGGACCATAGACCTAAATGTAAAATGCAACATCAATATTGATTCATCCAACTGTAAGAAATGTACTACACTAACTCGAGTTGTTAATAGTAGGGGCAACTATTCTGGAAAGGATAGGGTATATGGAAGGTCTCTGTATTGTCTGCTCAATTTTCTGTAAACCTAAAACTGCTCTAAAATAATAAAGTGTATTAATAAAAAATAAACACAAATAAAAATCCATAAAACAAATGCATACCTTAATGAAATATTATAAGCGAAACATCCTTGAAGCAATCACCCAGACTGAGGAGTGGAACTTTGTCAACCACCATAGAAGCCCTGCCATGTATACATCCCATTCCACAAAAGTAATCACTATCTTTTGTTTTTCTTAAAGCTTTTATTTATTTATTTATTTTGGCCTCACTGCAGGGCATGAGAGATCTTAGTGTCCCATTCCCCACCCCCCGAACCCCCGCCCCGACCCACCCCCACCCCAGGGATTGAACCTGTGCCCCCTGCAGTGGAAACACGGAGTCTTAACCACTGGACCGCCAGGGAAGTCCCAGTAATCACTATCTTGACTTTAATAGTAATCACATTCTTGTGTTTTTTATGGCTTCTCATAAGCATCATAGTTTAGTTTTTCCAGTCTAAAAATTTGATATATTTAAGTTTACAAAAATGTATAGCTGGCAATATTTTTAAAATATCACTATGTCTGGTGGAAAATAGATTATTTGCAGTGCAAAGATGGAAACAGGAGGAATCAGTAGGAGACCATTTTAAAATGGCAACTTGGACAAGAGTGACAGAGAGGACAGATAGAAGGGATCCGTTTACATTTAGAAGATGGAGCCCAAAAGATTTGGTGATGCAGATGGAGTATAAGAGAAAGAGATAATTGAAAATGACTGGTAGAAAAAGTTGCCATTTACAGAAAGGGGGAAAGGCTGGAACAATTATTATTCTTTTAAAAATTCATAGGCAGATTCATATTGGTTTTGAGGATATATGTTATATTGTTAATTTAAACAGCCAATTTTTTTATTGAAGTATAATGACATATTGAATAATATGAGAGTGTGGTCTCTTTTTTATCTTACAAAAATATATGTATATTTGTTTTACATGTTTTTATAATAGGAAAAATATGGAAAATAATACAAAAAATATACATAATTGATTACATGAGAAAAGGTGCTTTGCAGTGAGATGTGAGAGACTGTAAATTTTATTTTAGAACCTTCTGTATTCTTTGGTTGTTAATATGAATT
Organism: Mesoplodon mirus; assembly: GCF_964341445.2. NCBI lineage: Eukaryota > Metazoa > Chordata > Mammalia > Artiodactyla > Ziphiidae > Mesoplodon > Mesoplodon mirus. The sequence continues at coordinate 80,136,010 of NC_138980.1, forward strand.
AATTATTTCTGTAATTCAAGTAACTGAAATTATGCATATGTGTATGTGCATGTGGATATAGATTTAGTTTTGAACATACCAGCCTTTCCTCATAATTAGCACATGGTTTGTAAATTTTTGATTATAAAATAGTTTTTAATATCATGACTTTAAATTGTAGGCAGTCAAGTGTGAAAAAATGATTCAGTAGGGGCCTAAGCACAGCCTCATGAAGTCCAAGTGAGGATGGGATCTTTGTGCAAGAGAGAGTTCTACAGTCCCAAACTTTCTACTTCTGTAGAAAGAATGTGTAAGTGCTCAGAGGAATGGTGGGTTGCTTGGAGTAGGACAAAGAGGATGACTGGTGACACTAGCCACTATAGAACAGGGCAGGACTGTAGACCTCTGTCATTATTGCTGGCTTATCACAAAGAGGCCCAGATAGGATGAAATATGTCATAGGGAAACTAGGATAAACTGGATCTCTCCTCCCAAAATAGCAATAATGGCAAGCCCTTCAAATCTTAATAGATCTACTCCAGGAATAATGGCCAAAGAGATAGGGGTAGGGGATGAGATAATTTGGAATTGATTCATTTTAAATCCAGAATTAAACACATGTAGATCAGGAAGGGTTTTGGAAAAAGAACGTGTACACACATGTATACATACACACACATAAACACACACAGCGTGACAGGGAATGAGAAAGAGGCAGAGACAAAAACAGAGAGAGTGAGAAAGAGAGGGAGACACTCTGGGTGATGGCAAAAAATAATTTTTGTGTGAGCATTTAAGTGACCATTAAACAATAGCAATTAGGATTCCTTTATTGCAAATACATATTTAAGAGTTTCATATTTACAGTTTGATATTAATTTTTTGCACTTTCAATATGATTATATTCCAAAGGATTATATCAATTTTATTTGGGTAAATAAATAAATAAGAATTCACTGTGATTTCAAAGGAATTAATGTTACATGAAATGTCCTGGTTAACTGAAAACTATTATTGATTTTAAGCTCATTAAATTGTGATATGTTTATATTTCAGTGTAAAAGCAGTCTGCTTAAAATACACATGAAGAAAATCTCACATATCTCTTTTCTTTGTATATATCAAAACACCAATGGTATTCTTCAATGTTTTCTGGTTACTGGGTATTATACAGACAAAGGCACTCCTATAATGAAAAAAAGCCGTTTGTTATATAAACAACGGGATAAACTCAAAGGGAAATGATGAAAATACATTGAAAAACGTGCTCTAAGCTATGTTTGCTTTGCAGTCTTTGCAGATTGACATTTCAAATTGTGACTAGAGAAAATAGGAAATAATTGCATTCAGCCTTTTACAGCTATATGTGCTGGTGTTCCATAGAATGACAGGTTGGACGATACATTAGTATGGATCCATTTGGATGGATTCTTCTTTCCCTTTTTAATGGCATCTGTCAGTGGCAATTTCAGATCTATTGTCTACAGCCCAAGCCCAGGGCAAGATCCTACTGTGGCGGAATGACCTTTTTTATTCCTTTCCTTACATTTCCATTAGTCTTTTAAATTGGTCTAATGTGACAAGTTTATGTCAGCTAGCATTGTCTTAAACTAACATTGCTTTGCCAGAATTTTCCAAACAGTTTAGCAATTTGCCAGCTGTTGCTTTTCATAAAAAATAAAAGGTTATATGTATTATTCAGTTGACTGTAGTTCAGGGGGAAAAAAAGAAAAATATGCAATGGAGATTGTAACTTTCTGGTACCCTAGTAATTTTAACCTTGCCTACATTTTCAGATGCTGATATAGGGTGAACTAATTAAAGTGAAACTGGAGAGCTAGAAATTGGTACTTTGGGAGTATTTCCTGAGGTTATTTAGCAATCGTTTTCCTTTTGGAATACTTTATATTCTATTACTTGAAATCAGTTTCTTTTATGTGAGAAATTAATTCCTGTACACTTGTCACTCATAAACATAATATACATACATGCATGTGTGTGCACACACACATTTGCCCCAATTGAAGCTTTTCTTCTTTCCTTGTTCTCTGCAGATCCCAAATGCTCATACTCTCCCAAGTACAGGATTAGGAACAATTCAGTTATCATGGTGTTTCGTGGTAATTAATAGCTGTGCTGAATAATGAGAATAATATATTTATGCAAACAACGACTGACCCTATATTGGCTAATTCTGATGGAGTCACACAATTATATTCTAATAGAATATAGGATAGATAAGATGACGCCCCAAATTCTACAAGCTTAATTTACACGGAGGTAGAATGTTACTATCTATACAACTATTTAGATGTGTGTTTTGGGGAAAAGTAGCAAAATGTCTATCTTGAATAGACAGCTACTTTTCATCAATTTGAAGCTTTTGTGGCCAACACATATTGTACTGTCATCACTAGACAGATGCTAAATGTTCACATAAAGAGAGTATCTGTTCTGAGAAACAATATGGTCAATCTGTATTCATATATGGAAAGCCAAGATGGAACACTTATAAGATACTAAGAACTGAAGTTCAAATAGGAATCTATCAGATAAATGCAAGGTTCAAAATCTCTTGAAAGGCAAAGGGATAGATGTACAGATGGAGAAAGGAGATTATACATTTTTATCAAGTTGTAAGTAGAATCTTGTTTATAGATTACTAAATCAGTAAAGTAGTATTGGGTTGGCCAAAAAGTTCATTCAGGTTCTTATGGAAAAACCTGAACAAAATTTTTGGCCAACCCAGTACTTCATAGAGGTCTATGAAAATTAGAGTTTTATTATCACTGAGTCGAAAGAAAAAAAGTAAATTTGGAGGATTTTCAAAAGGAAAGGTGATAGGATAGATCTTTGACATTCTACAAATTTATTCATGAAAGAATATAGTTTTTTTTAAATTTCTAATCTTGAACTCTCCATTTTAGCTATGTTGATCCAATGATTGACTCTATTGTCCCTAGGATTTATACATGTCACAGCAGGAAAGGAATGAGAAGGTTCACTGTCTGATACAGCAGTTTCTTTGCTTTCAAAGTTTTCTTGTTTCTGACTCCTTGTGCCTGGACTTCTGACTCCCATCCTTGCTCGGGCTTAGGAATTCTGCTATTTCAGCGTCCTCATTACTGATGTGGTTTCTCACACCAGGCTACATTTGTGTACTTTCTGCATGCTTCCTGGGTTTTATTTACTTCCTTACCCTTTCTCCCAGTCTCAGCCTCACCTGATCTTGGCATTCTTTTTGTCTGAATGACTTGGAGAAATATTTTTAAAAGTAAAAATATTAGAATGATAATGAATTGGGGGAAGGAGACATCTTGTTCTTAGATGTTTACAGACAGCTAAAATGATTGTGTGATATTTAGAGTAATGACCCATGAGTATACCCTTATCTTAATCGTTGGAACCTCTGGCACCTGTGAATGTGTTCTTTTATGGCAAAGGGACTTTATAGATATGGTTAAGTATCTTGAGATGGCAGAATTATCCTGTGGACCCTAAATGTAATCACAAGTATTCTTGTAAGAATGATACATAGAGAGATTTGACTATAGTAAAGGAGAAGGCATTTGTAAATAAGGAGCAGAGAGATTGGAGTTATATGACTAGGAGCCAAAGAATGCTGTTATCCTCTCTAAGTGGAAGAAGCAAGGAATAGATTCTCTCCTGAAGCCTCCAGAAGGAACCAGCCTCTGGTTTTTTGTTTGTTTGTTTGTTTTGCGGTATGCAGGCCTCTCACTGTTGTGGCCTCTCCCATTGCGGAGCAACAGGCTCCGGACGCTCAGGTTCAGCGGCAGCCTCTGGTTTTTGCCCCATAAGACTAATTTTGGACTTCTGACCTGCAGAACTGTAAGAGAATAAAATTCTATTGTTTTAAGCCACTAATCTTGTGGTAATTTGTCACAGTAGCAACAGGAAACTAATATAGGTTTTGGTACCTAAAAGTAAGATGCTGCTGTAACAAATACCTAAACATGTGAAAGTGACTTTGGAATAGGGTATTGCATATAGAGCATGCAAGAATTATAAGGAAAATTATAGGGAAAAAAACCTAGGTTTCCTTGAACAGACTGTTAGTGGAAATATGGCATTTAAAAACACTGCCAGAGCAGAAGAACGAATAAGTGAGGTGGAAGATAAAATGGTGGAAATAAGTGATGCAGAGCAATATAAAGAAAAAAGAATGAAAAGAACAGAGGACAGTCTCAGAGACCTCTGGGACAACATTAAACACACCAACATTCGAATTATAGGGGTTCCAGAAGAGGAAGAGAAAAAGAAAGGGACTGAGAAAATATTTGAAGAGATTATAGTTGAAAACTTCCCTAATATGGGAAAGGAAATAGTTAATCAAGTCCAGGAGGCACAGAGAGTCCCATACAGAATAAATCCAAGGAGAAATACGCCAAGACACATATTAATCAAACTGTCAAAAATTAAACACAAAGAAATCATATTAAAAGCAGCAAGGGAAAAGCAACAAATAACACACAAGGGAATCCCCATCAGGTTAACAGCTGATCTCTCAGCAGAAACTCTACAAGCCAGAAGGGAGTGGCAGGACATAATTAAAGTGATGAAGGAGAGAAACCTGCAACCAAGATTACTCTACCCAGCAAGGATCTCATTCAGATTTGATGGAGAAATTAAAACCTTTACAGACAAGCAAAAGCTGAGAGAGTTCAGCACCACCAAACCAGCTTTACAACAAATGCTAAAGGAACTTCTCTAGGCAAGAAACACAACAGAAGGAATATACCTACAATAACGAACCCAAAGCAATTAAGGAAATGGGAATAGGAACATACATATCAATAATTACCTTAAATGTAAATGGACTAAATGCTCCCACCAAAAGACACAGAGTGGCTGAATGGATACAAAAACAAGACCCATATATATGCTGTCTACAAGAGACCCACTTCAAACCTAGAGACACATACAGATTGAAAGTAAGAGGATGGAAAAAGATATTCCATGCAAATGGAAATCAAAACTAAGCTGGAGTAGCAATTCTTATATCAGACAAAATAGGCTTTAAAATAAAGACTATTAGAAGAGACAAAGAAGGACACTACATAATGATCAAGGGATCGATCCAAGAAGAAGATATAACAATTGTAAATATTTATGCACCCAACATAGGAGCACCTCAATACATAAGGCAAATACTAACAGCCATAAAAGGGGAAATCGACAGTAACACAATCATAGTAGGGGACTTTAACACCCCACTTTCACCAATGGACAGATCATCCAAAATGAAAATAAATAAGGAAACACAAGCTTTAAATGATACATTAAACAAGTTGGACTTAGTTGATATTTATAGGACATTCCATCCAAAAACAACAGAATACACATTTTTCTCAAGTTCTCATGGAACATTCTCTAGGATAGATCATATCTTGGGTCACAAATCAAGCCTTGGTAAATTTAAGAAAATTGAAATTGTATCAAGTATCTTTTCCGACCACAATGCTATGAGACTAGACATCAATTACAGGAAAAGATCTGTAAAAAATACAAACACATGGAGGCTAAACAATACACTACTCAATAACGAAGTGATCACTGAAGAAATCAAAGAGGAAATTAAAAAATACCTAGAAACAAATGACAATGGAGACACGATGACCCAAAACCTATGGGACACAGCAAAAGCAGTTCTAAGGGGGAAGTTTATAGCAATACAATCCCACCTTAAGAAACAGGAAACATCTCGAGTAAACAACCTGACCCTGCACCTAAAGCAATTAGAGAAAGAAGAACAAAAACCCCCTAAAGTTAGCAGAAGGAAAGAAATCATAAAGATCAGATCAGAAATAAATGAAAAAGAAATGAAGGAAACGATAGCAAAGATCAACCAAACTAAAAGCTGGTTCTTTGAGAAGATAAACAAAATTGACAAACCATTAGCCAGACTCATCAAGAAAAGAAGGGAGAAGACTCAGATCAATAGAATTAGAAATGAAAAAGGAGAAGTAACAACTGACACTGCAGAAATACAAAAGATCATGAGAGATTACTATAAGCAACTCTATGCCAATAAAATGGACAACCTGGAAGAAATGGACAAGTTCTTAGAAATGCACAACCTGCCAAGACTGAATCAGGAAGAAATAGAAAACATGAATAGACCAATCACAAGCACTGAAATTGAAACTGTGATGAAAAATCTTCCAACAAACAAAAGCCCAGGACCAGATGGATTCACAGGCGAATTCTATCAAACATTTAGAGAAGATCTAACACCCATCCTTCTCAAACTCTTCTAAACAATATCAGAGGAAGGAACACTCCCAAACTCATTCTACGAGGCCACCATCACCTTGATACCAAAACCAGGCAAGGATGTCACAAAGAAAGAAAACTACAGGCCAATATCACTGATGAACATAGATGCAAAAATCCTCAACAAAATACTAGCAAACAGAATCCAACAGCACATTAAAAGGATCATACACCATGATCAAGCGGGGTTTATTCCAGGAATGCAAGGATTCTTCAATATACGCAAATCAATCAATGTGATACACCATATTAACAAGTTGAAGGAGAAAAACCATATGATCATCTCAATAGATGCAGAGAAAGCTTTCGACAAAATTCAACACCCATTTATGATAAAAACCCTGCAGAAAGTAGGCATAGAGGGAACTTTCCTCAACATAATAAAGGCCATATATGACAAACCCACAGCCAACATCGTCCTCAATGGTGAAAAACTGAAACCATTTCCACTAAGATCAGGAACAAGACAAGGCTGCCCACTCTCACCACTCTTATTCAACCTAGTTTTGGAAGTTTTAGCCACAGCAATCAGAGAAGAAAAGGAAATAAAAGGAATCCAAATTGGAAAAGAAGAAGTAAAGCTGTCACTGTTTGCAGATGACATGATACTATACATAGAAAATCCTGAAGATGCTACCAGAAAACTTCTAGAGCTAATCAATGAATTTGGTAAAGTAGCAGGATACAAAATTAATGCACAGAAATCTCTGGCATTCCTGTACACTAATGATGAAAAATCTGAAAATGAAATCAAGAAAACACTCCCATTTACCAGTGCAACAAAAAGAATAAAATATCTAGGAATAAACCTACCTAAGGAGACAAAAGACCTGTATGCAGAAAATTATAAGACACTGATGAAAGAAATTAAAGATGATACAAATAGATGGAGAGATATACCATGCTCCTGGATTGGAAGAATCAATATTGTGAAAATGACTCTACTACCCAAAGCAATCTACAGATTCAGTGCAATCCCTATCAAACTACCACTGGCATTTTTCACAGAACTAGAACAAAAAATTTCAAAATTTGTTTGGAAAAACAAAAGACCCCGAATAGCCAAAGCAATCTTGAGAACGAAAAACGGAGCTGGAGGAATCAGGCTCCCTGACTTCAGACTACACTACAAAGCTACAGTAATCAAGACAGTGGTACTGGCATAAAAACAGAAAGATAGATCAATGGAACAGGATAGAAAGCCCAGAGATAAACCCACGCACATATGGTCAACTTATCTTTGATAAAGGAGGCAGGAATGTACAGTGGAGAAAGGACAGCCTCTTCAATAAGTGGTGCTGGGAAAACTGGACAGGGACATGTAAAAGTATGAGATTAGATCATTCCCTAACACCATACACAAAAAGAAGCTCCAAATGGATTAAAGACCTAAATGTAAGGCCAGAAACTATCAAACTCTTAGAGGAAAACATAGGCAGAACACTCTATGACATAAATCACAGCAAGATCCTTTTGGTCCCACCTCCTAGAGAAATGGAAATAAAAACAAAGATAAACAAATGGGACCTAATGAAACTTCAAAGCTTTTGCACAGCAAAGGAAACCTTAAACAAGACCAAAAGACAACCCTCAGAATGGGAGAAAATACTTGCAAATGAAGCAACTGACAAAGGATTAATCTCCAAAATTTATAAACAGCTCATGCAGCTCAATAGCAAAAAAACAAACAACCCAATCCAAAAATAGGCAGAAGACTTAAATAGGCATTTCTCCAAAGAAGATATACAGACTGCCAACAAACACATGAAAGAATGCTCAACATCATTAATCATTAGAGAAATGCAAATCAAAACTACAATGAGATATCATCTCACACCAGTCAGAATGGCCATCATCAAAAAATCTAGAAACAATAAATGCTGGAGAGGGTGTGGAGAAAAGGGAACACTCTTGCACTGCTGGTGGGAATGTGAATTGGTACAGCCACTATGGAGAACAGTATGGAGGTTCCTTAAAAAACTAAAAATAGAACTACCATATGACCCAGCAATCCCACTACTAGGCATATACCCTGAGAAAACCATAATTCAAAAAGAGACTTGTACCAAAATGTTCATTGCAGCTCTATTCACAATAGCCCGGAGCTGGAAACAACCTAAGTGTCCATCATCGGATGAATGGATAAAGAAGATGTGGCACATATATACAATGGAATATTACTCAGCCATAAAAAGAAACGAAACTGAGCTATTTGTAATGAGGTGGATAGACCTAGAGTCTGTCATACAGAGTGAAGTAAGTCAGAAAGAGAAAGACAAATACCGTATGCTAACACATATATATGGAATTTTTAAAAAATGTCATGAAGAACCTAGGGGTAAAACGGGAATAAAGACACAGACCTACTTGAGAATGGACTTGAGGATATGGGGAGGGGGAAGGGTAAGCTGTGACAAAGCGAAAGAGAGGCATGGACATATATACACTACCAAACGTAAGGTAGATAGATAGTGGGAAGCAGCCGCAGAGCACAGGGAGATCAGCTCGGTGCTTTGTGACCGCCTGGAGGGGTGGGATGGGGAGGGTGGGAGGGAGGGAGATGCATGAGGGAAGGGATGTGGGAACAGATGTATATGTATGACTGATTCACTTTGTTATAAAGCAGAAACTAATAAAAATTAAAAAAAAACAAGAAAAAAAATAAAAATAAATGTATACTAATATCGAATGTATAAAAAAAAAACAAAAAAAAAACAAACAAAAAAAACACTGCCAGAGAGGGCTCAGAAGAAATGATAAACATGTTAGAAACTGGAGGAAAGGGGAACCTTGTTATATAGGGAAAGAAAGCTTAGCTGAATTGGTTACATTGGTTATATTGAAAGCAGAACTTGTAAGTAATGAATTTGGATATTTAGCTGAGGATAATTCTAAGCAAAGTGTTGAGGGTGCTGATTTCTTTCTTCTTGCTGTTCATAGTAAAACATGAGAGCAAGAGATAAATTGAGGGAAGAACTGTTAAGCAAATGGGACCTAAGACTTGACAATTAGGGGAATTTTTAGTCTATTTATATTGTGAAAGATGCTAAAATTAGAAGATTCGCTGTCAGGAATGTATGCTCTGGAGAGAAGACCAAGCGTGTGGTTGGACAACTTTTTGCTGAAAGGATTAGGTGCATGGCTTATTGATCCCCTTAGCATCGACTCAGCAGAAACCAGTAATAGAGATGAGATTATCCAGGAAAGATCTGTGGAGGAGCCTCTTGTCTAATGGAGTGACTCTCTCAGATATATACAGGAGACCCACAAGTGTTTTGAGAATGTTTTATCTGCAGAAATACTACCCACTTTGACTAAAAGGAGCAGAGACAGGGCAAAATGAAAGAAAACGGTTAGACTAACAAAATTCTATAGGCATTGAAACAGGCTGATAAACTACTCAGCTGAGAACAGGTACTACTCTATAAGGGAAAGGAAGAATGACTCCAAGGGCAGAGCTTTGGTAAGATGAAAGAGCCTTGAACCACAGATTATTCCCAGGCCTGGAAACCTGTTGGAGTTTGCCCAGATGGATTTTGAAATTGTTTGGGACCAGTGACTCCTTTCTTCCTTCTGTTTTCTCCATCTTGGAATGAAATTATCTATAATCATTACCCTATGCCTGCCTCACCATGATATTTGGGGACAAGATCATTTGTTGTCTAGTTTCACAGGTCCACATATGGAGTAGAATTTTCCCCAGGAATCTATCATAATGCAAGTCTCAACCATACTTGATTTAGATGATGAGATCTGGGAGATTTGAGATGGTGATATTTGGATAGTTTAGGTGATTTGGGCCTTGAGTTGATACAAAGGACCTTATAAGAGGGAGACAGAGATTTGCCTACAATAGAGGAGAAGATGATGTGACCTTGGAAGGAGAGCTGGGAGTGATGTAACCAGGAGCCTAGGAATGTGAACACACAGCATCTAAAAGTAGAAAAGGCAAGGAACATATTTTCCTCTGGATCCTTCAGAAGGAACCAGTCTGCTGACTCCTTGATTTTCATCCCTTAAGACTCATTTTGGACTTATGATGTGTAGACCTGTAAGAGAATAAATTTCTATTGTTTTAAGCCATTAAGTTTGTGGTAATTTTAGTGGCAACAGGAGACTAATAAACTTGGTCTATATAAGCATTCAGGAAGTATATGAGTGAATAAACGATGAGTGAAAAAAATATTTGCCTTTATAAGCCTATGTAAATTCCAGAGTTATAGGATTTGAAATGGGAGGCTAGTTTTATTAGAAAAAATTATACATTAATAAAAATCTATTTTGGTAAAGAAAATTCATTCACAAAATTGATGTAAAAATAGACGATGTTGGAAACTTAACTAGAATATTTTGGCATCTTTAACACTAATTTTCATTGATATGACTGTTAGTTACTTATTACCACATTTTCCCTCAATTAATTATGATGCTTAGTTTTTAATCTTACCAATCAGCTTTGGTGTTATAGAATTTAATTTTGATATTTTGTATAAATGTAGACTTCCAACAGATGCAATGAATAGCTATAATTTAACCACAGATAGTAGGGGACTCCTGTCCTCACTGCTGAATGGGGGGTAGTAAGAATTAAATCTTAGCAATGCCTTGTTATTTGTTCTTTGGGCTTTCGTAGTATGAAACCCCTATGTGTCAATGCCAGTAAAATTAAAAAGATACACATCTGAACATGGTTCTAGTGGACATTCTAGGACCAACCATAGAATTTTGAAAATCAGAAACGATGCTAATTTCTTATGACTCTATCAGCAGTCTTCTTCAAGATCTTTAATATGGACTGAATAATGAAGAAGCTGTCAGAAGAAAGAAAATAACATCAAAGGAGTAGGGTTTTTCTTAGCAGGATACATACTGTCTTGCTCCCTACTATTATGCTAGCAAAATTGGGCTAATCCTAGTTTCTTTAAAATGACTTATGGCTTTAAATCTTATTTTTATTTTTGCGCATATAACCCAGAAATTCTTACCACTAGGCCTAAATAGATAACTTCAAGCAGTTGGGAAGAAATTTCACTCACTAAAGGGTGCTGAACCTTTCTGTAATACCTATTATTTTATAAACCTGTTATAAACCTTTATCATGTTATTTGGACATGGTACTTTTCTAAAATTGTTGCTATGGCTATAGTAACTTATTGTGTATGAAGATATGAGCAGTAATTAAATCTTGAAAACCTTTTAAGAAAGTTATCTGCCTTTGGACTTCTCTGCTCAAGGCAGAAATTGTGAGATCATGATGATATTAAATCACAATTCTTCTACTAACTTAGAAAGAGAGTCTTGGTCTTTACAAAATGTAAAAAGCAAGTGATCATGAGTTCTAAAGGGAAAGAGATTTAAAAGTAAATGTTTTGCAGATGTAATGTTGTATTAACTTTTATTGAGGGAGTGCAAAATTCCTGGCACAACTTGCTATAGAATATTGGTCATGGCTTATTAAAAACTTCTGTTTCTGTGAGAACAATGTATTGTTATAACATGGGACCTAAGTCTCAGGCTTCCCCCACAAATAGTTTTTGTCCAAGAGTCTCCGATAACAGCCTGCAAATAGGACCACACACACACACACACACACACACACACACACACACACACACACACACACACACACACACACACAATTAAACTACTTTCAGACTTTACCTCTATTACCAGAAAGTCAAGGCAGAGGAAATGCAAGGATAAGGCAAGGAAGGGAAAGAAGTATATTTTTTATAGTGGTAGCAGTGTTGATTAGTTAATTTACTTTTTTTTTTCCTCCATTTACCTCATGGTCATTTATACTCACAAAGTAATGCAGATTTCTTATGGACTTATAGATAAAAACACGAGTTGGACACGGTAAACTCTTACTTGTAAATGAGAAATATATGCATGTTGATTTCAAAATGTTCTAATGTCAGTTTGAAGGATTCTAAATATTCCAGAGGAAGAGACTGATCCTAGTGAACAACCATAACCAAGGCACACAATACAAGGAGTGTATGTATGAACATTATTTCTCTATATTGTCCATAATTATTTCTAGATTAGTCTTTTTTGATTCCTCAGTTTAGATAGAAAATGTTTTCTCTTTTGGTGGTGCCATGAAACTCCTCAAGCAGAGGTTTAATTAATGGTGCATCTTTGTAAATTAATGAAATATTTATTTTAAAAGGTTTGATGATAATTTTCACATTTTTCTATACCTTCATTTCTTTGAATTCCTGCCTTTGCCCAAGCTATTATTACTTGCCCTAATTCTTACCTCCTGAGATTATTTTTACAAATGACTGCTAGGCTTATGTGTAAACAGAATCTTTCTCATTTGGTTTGAGTTCTGTCATTTAAAGCTGTCATTACAAGTTTTATTTGGCAGAGATTTTATTTCATAGCTACAGGCTAAAAACTAGCCTCAGTTAGCATTTTACAAATGATTAAGTGGCGAATGAGCAAAAATTCATAGAAATTCCTACCAATATTGGAAAAAATGATAGCTCCTATTGTTAGAGCATCTATTATGGGCCAGGTACTGTCGTAGGCATCTTACATATACTATATATTCTTTTCCAGGTAGAGATTACTCATATTTTATACGTCAGCCTCAGAGAGGTTAGGTCATTTTCTTAAAGATGTACATATGTTCAGTAGGCAAGCCTCCAAATCCTGTGATTTTTTTTTTTTTGGCCACACCCTGTGACTTGTGGGATCTTAGTTTCCTGACCAGGGATTGAACCTGTGCCCTCTGCAGTGGAAGTGTGGAGTCCTAACCACTGGACTGCCAGGGAATTTCCAATCCTATGATCTTTATATCAAACCAAGCTGCCAAAAAAAAAAAAAAAAACAAGCTGCAAATATCAATGCTCATAGAACAATATTGTTGAATCATCATCAGAATTTTCATATGTGAGATTGTACATGCTGCAGATATATGTTTAAATAAATGGTTGTTGAATAAATAAATAACAAAATTATTGAAATAGTGTAAATGTAGCTTTGATCCCTAGTCTTTTACCCTTCAGAACCAGTCCTGAAATGAAAGGGGGCGAAATAATAGTGAATGATTGGTTCAGTATATGTTTATGTTGTATTTTATATGTGAAAAGTGGATAAATTAGTAAAACGAGGGTATGGTCCTTGTTCTTAACACAAGGCATAAGGACACGAAACAAATATATAATGATACAAGCCGTAGTTTTATGTCAAAATAAGTGATAAATATAAATGCACAGAAGAGTGGACAAAGTAAAAACAAAGTGGACTGAAACCATTAGGAAAAGATTTATGGAATTGCTTGATTTGAGTTGATTCTTGAGAGGTGGGAGAATTTGGCAATAAAGGGATTAGCAAATCCATTCCAAACAACTGGAAAGACATAAAGACGTACTGAAATACTGATTGATTATGGCTGTGATATATTTTATGTTTGTTGGGAAATATTCCTCTTCCTTCATCTTGTGGTAGAGTTATATTTCTCTGCCCTGCTGATGTTAGGCTTGGCTGTAATTTATTTTGGCCAATGGAATATGACATAAGTGATATTAGTCCCACCTGAGCAAAATTTTTGAATGTGACTGCTTTAGTTCAACTTCTGGCTCTTCTTTGAAAGAATAAGTAAGTTGCATATCTGACCCCTGGCCTAGAGCGAAGTCACAGTCAAGCTGCAGTTTATATGGAACTCAAGGAAGAAATAAACATTTGTTGTTTTAAGTTAGTGAGATTTTGCAGTGATTCCTTACGCAGCATAGCCTCTTGAAAGCTGACAAATACAATGGCACTTGAGAGTGGTCTATGAGGACTAATGACTGGAGAAGGTTTATACTAGATTCTAAAGTAAGATAATGAAGTCATAAGTTAATGATTTGTCCTTTATTTTGTAGAACCTAGAATTGGTTGTCAATCTTAGTATCTACTGTTGTGATTTAAAAAGAAGTGTTGGTTCCATGTGATAGTATTAATATTTGTCAACAGGAGTCATTATTTTTTCTCTTACAGTGATCAAAAGTGAATGCTTCTCAAATAGTTTTGTTATGGCTAGAAATTAATGGTTTAGTGAAGAGATCCTTTGACTTTACTTTTACTTTCTTTCACAACATCTACCCTCCCTCATTAACAACTTCTTATGTGGGCTGTCACTGTGGATTGCATGGGATCCAGAATTCTCCTTTAAGGTAAGAGTGAATTGGACTGGCATGTTATTAGGCTGGGATCTTCCTGGTTTTTGTATGCTTCCCTATTAAATGACAGCCAACAATTGCAAGACATTTAATTTTTAGGATTTCTCTTTTTGATCTAGATATTGTTTCTTTCAAAAGCTCTTCACAGTCTTTAGGTAGCATACTGAACGAATGACAAAAATCTATATAAAATCTTGTTAATTAACTTAATGTACCCCTATAATAATGAGGTGAGCATGTGATTTTGTTGTCCAAATAGGGACGCTTTTGAGAATAAAATGGAACACTACTAATAATTGTGTTGAGACAGCAGACACTAACTGAAACTATTTGGGAAAACCTAGATCAATGATTATCCAGTATATGAAAGAGCCGAGCTATCACATTCATCACTGTTCTGTCTCTATTTCCTGGAAACAATAAAAGGAAGAAGGACGTTACCAGTGACACTGCCCCTTTTCTATCTATCAATCATCTATGGTGCACACAGGTGCCGTCTCTTTGTCTTCCTCACTTCCCACTCATTCAGTCAGCCCTTAAAAGAAGTGAGAGAAGGGTCAGCTACTTCTGCACTCTGAATCAAGTAGTTAAAAACTCCTATCAGAGCAGAACTTCAGTGAACACATTAAAATCTTAAATTTCTTCACTATGAAAAGAAGAATGATGATGAATTTTCATTGCATCTGTTTTCTAGAAAGCATGGTTTTCTAGAAAGCAGGTTTTTGATTTTAAAGAATTTGTTTTTTTGGCCAATATTTTCTCCCCACTCTCTAATGTGAAATGTAACCAAAGCAATGTTGTTAGCAGTGCTAAGAAAACTGTCATTGTAAAATATTTTAACTGCCTTTAGTTTGTCATATGCCTTAAAATGGGATATCTGCAATTGAGTTAAAATTAATTCAGAAATTCTACTTGATATGAACTTTTCAAGGTCAGTGGCCATGTTAACTTTTTATCTTGTCATCCCCAAGTCTTAGCATAATTCTGAGCACAGATTAAAGGTTCAAAAGTATTTGTTAAATCAGTGAAGAAATTAAAGAATAAATCTAACTCTGTGTGAAATATATCAATATAGATTGAAAATCAAGACTAACTTGAGGTCTATACAGAGAAATAATGGAAACCTTTCTGGTAATAGAGATACGGCCATGACTTTGAAAATTTGGAACAATGTTAATACATATAGAAAGTTGAAAAAGGTGTGGAAATAGTGACTAAATACTGAGAAGTGAAAAAAGAACATTTCACTGCACACTGAAGACGTTATTTAGGGTAAATTATTTTTCAGGAATGGTAATTTTGGAAATTCCATAAATGTAATTATCCACGTCATAAAAAGAAAAATAGTTATAATTGTATATTCTTGAGTTCAAATTATTGTCAGTAATTTCTACTTAAATACTTTTGGAATCTACTTAAATTATACAATTCCTTTTTTCATAAAAAAAAGAATTATATTTGCTTAGTCTAGGAGAAGATGTCAGACTCATGAAAAAATACTGATTCTAGTTTTATCTTTTAAAGAACAAAAATATACAAAGATACCATAGGAAAATAGTGTCATATAGCATAGACTGTTTTTGAATCCAATAAAAAGAGAAGTATATGAGTATATATATGTTGGCAGTTCTAAGATCAAAACTACTTTCTATATCAATTAAATGTAAATGAGCTAAATACCTCTATTAAAAGAAAAATTGGTTGAAAAACTAAGATATACTTACATGTATACAGATACATACATATATACACATGCGCACAAATAAGTGACTCATCTCAAACAAAGTAACTCAGAAATATAAAAGTAAAAATATGTACAAAGATATCCTAGGAATATTTACATTAAAAAAACTGGAATCAAGTTCAAAATAGACAACAAATTTGAAAAGTTAGAGCAGGGCTTCCCTGGTGGTGCAGTGGTTGAGAGTCCGCCTGCCGATGCAGGGGACACGGGTTCATGCCCCAGACCGGGGAGATCCCACATGCTGCAGAGCAGCTGGGTCGGGAGCCATGGCCGCTGAACCTGCACGTCCAGAACCTGTGCTCCACAACGGGAGAGGCCACAACAGTGAGAGGCCTGCATACCGCAAAAAAAAAAAAAAAAGAAAAGTTAGAGCAAATAACATTAAACTAGAAGAAGGAGACTATAATAATAATAAAAGGAAAGACAAAGTAAGGCTTTTTTCACTTATAAATATCTTTGCACCAAATAACAGTTCATGAAAATTTGTAAATTGAAAGCAACAAAAATAGAAACCCATAATGAGTAGCCTATTTTAATTTATCCCTTTTAATCCAATAAACTAAGTGGATTAAAAGTTATGTAAACATAGGAAAAAACCTTAATAATATGATGAATATAGTATATCTAACTGACATGCACTGAACCCTGAATCTTAAAAATATTCTTTTCAAATGTTCATAAAACATTTTTAAAATGACTGTTTTGTTCTGTGCATTTATCAAGAAACAAAACAGCAGTAAATTTCCATAAGTAGACAATACAGGGAGCATCTGTTAATTAAAATGAAATAAAACAGTAAATTGAAAATTGTATTAGTTATATATTGCCACATAACAATATTCCCAGTAACTGACTTACTTAAAGAGCACATATTTATTATCTTATAGTTTCAACTGAATCCTCTGCTGTGTTGGAATATCAGCCAAGGTTCAGTCAGAGAAACAATGATTTCTAAGCTTCTATTGATTGTTGGAGGAATTCAGTTCCTTATGACATGTTGCTACACATCAACACCTGAAGCAATTCTGTGGAGTTTTTTATTTTGGGCATTAATAAACAATATAGCAAAGTGGCTGGCTACAAGATAGATATACAAAACCCAATATTTACTTTTTATTTTTATAATTAGTCAACAGAAATATTAATTTTAAATGTTTTATATGTAGTAATATTATGTTATGCAATTATGATGAATTTGATAAGAGGATCATGGGGCCTTTATGATTAAAACTATGACGTGTGTTGAAGAACATAAAACAAGATCTGAACAAATGAAAATTCATAACCCATTTTTTGATGGAAAGACACAATGTAAGATTTAACTCCCCCAAAATTAACATGTAAATTTAAAGTAATTCTTACTAGCATTTCAGATTTTTCTAACTATATACAATTATAATATATATTTGAAATAATGTATACCCAAGAAAAGCCAAATGTTTGAAAACAACGGGAAGGACTTGTGTTACTAGGAATTAGAATATGGTTTAAGGTCCCTGATATTAACTAACATAAATCTGATATAGAAAAATGAATAGATAGATAATTCAGCTAAACAAAATTGACAATTAAGGCATAGATCCCAATATAAGTGAATTAATGTAGTACAAAGTTGTAATAAAATTGTTTTAGTATGTAAGAATATATGAACTCACATGTTCATGCCACCATTATTTATAAAGGTAAAAATCTGGAAATGAAGTAAATCTTCAACAGTAGAGGAATGATTGAATGACTTATATCTTATGTAGCTAATGAAAAATATAAATTAAAGCTAAGCCAATTATCTTAGAGTTATAGTTATGTATGAAAAGAAAAACATTGACAGGAAAAATAAGATGATTACACTTTTGTAAAATAAAAATGATTAAAAAATATATATATGTAGGCACATGTTTAGGTGTGTATATTCTGTATAAGATTATATGAGGATGATGAAGAATAAGAAAGGATATATAACTGGTTGGCAGGGCCTCTTTGAGGCTGAGGTGGGCCTGGCTCATATAAGTGAAGGGTAAAAGAAGTGGATGCTGGAAGCAATATATATATGTTTTCTATATTGAAAAGAAAAAATGAAATTTGAGTTAAAACTAAAAAGATACTTTTTTTACCTTTTAGATTAACAAAGGTGAGGTTATTTGAAAATATATCTGTTAGCGTTTTGGGGAAATAAGCATTCACATATGCTAATATTGTGTGCGAGTCAAATTTGACATATCTATAGTTCTATGGAAAGCATTTCACAATATCTATAAAAATTTGTAATGAATATACTCTTTTATCCAGTAGTTTCACTTGTAGGAGTTTATTTTACAAATTTACTCATACGTGTGTGAAACATAAAAGAATATTAATGTCGAAAATGATAATACTAGCAAATGATTAGAAATAATCTACATGAACAACAATGGAGGACTAACTATATGAGTCATGACACACTCACGCAATACAATACTTTGCAGCTGTTCAGCAGAATAAGGTACTTCCGTTTGTTCTGGAGTAATTGTCAAAATGTATTACTGAATAGAAAATGTAAGGTACAGAAAAATGTATATAGACTTCTACTATTTATGTTTTAAAGAAAGTGTAAGAGTGTGTGTGTGTGTGTGTGTGTGTGTGTGTGTAGTTTATATACACAGATCACCTCTGGATACTCTATGAGACATTGGGGGTAGTGGGTTGTCTCTAAGTAGGGATATCGAATGGCTGAGAGGTTGAGTTGAACTGATTCCCTTTTGTTTGTTTTGAATTTTGTACCTTGTGCCTGAATTATTTATTTAAAACTAAAATACTTTAAAATTATTCTTATTGATTTACTCAGAAAGAACAAATATAATGTAATCAAACACCCTAGCTACGGATCAGAGAGGCTCTATTACACTAGTTATAAAATTTACATGACTTTCTAATATTCCCAAGTAATTTATATTTATAAAACTTATTCTTCACTGCAAAACTTGGAACATTTTATGAAAAAATGTTCCTTTATTTCAAAAAATATCTTGGAAACCATTTGAAGTTAAAAGCATTCTTTGAGTTAGAACTGAAACAGAAAATACTACCAGTATATTGAAATGATTAAAAGAAGTGTGATAATGGATTTCCTGGAGTTCACAGGAGTATGTGCTTGGTTTGACGATTTTAGCTGAGACTGAAGTAAGAACGATATAATTCTAAAAGGTGATGTTCATTCTCAGCTTTCTCTCACCAAGCCAGAAAACCCATGGAATTAACCCCTTGATATCCCCAAATAGGGAAAGGCAAAACAAACTTATATTTGGTAAAGATTTTAGTTAAAAAAATTCTCAATTGTTTTCTAGAATGTAAAGATTTTTATTATAAAATTCTGAATTGCTTTCTAAAGTGCAACTTGGTGTCTAAAATTTCATACATTCTCTAATTAGTACTCTCTGTTTTATTTTTCTTTAGGTTGTGTTTAGATTCAAGACAGCTATAGTTTCTATATGTTCATTTTCTGATAAGATGATAAATATGCCAATTTAATACTACATACTAGAATAAATGATATGAAAATAAAATTAGCTCTCAGGACTATTTATATTATTTTTATTTATTAATGTGATATTTAATCAATGCATCACCAAAAATCCTTTGAAATGCCAATTAAATGGAAAGGTTTTTCATTTCTAAATTAAAACTACATTAATACTTCCAAAGTAAATACACTATATTATTCTTAAAACATTACTATGCTTCATAAACTTATTAGAAAATATAGTTTAAAATAGAAGACATATCTGATTTTAAAATGACTTCTTCTCTTGAAAGTTACCCAGTAGCAACAAGGGGTGCACAAAACAGAAACCTGAACTCCATTTTCAGTGAGGTTAGATATCTGAGTAACCCCAAACCACAACATATGATAAAGAGTCATCAAATGCAGTAAGGATTAAATACAGGTTAGTGGGCATACTAAACCAAGATATCCACTCTTTGCTGTAGAATTTAGACAAAACCTATAGTAAGTGGCACTATGGTGAGAAGTCACTCTTCCTTTATTTAAACCAGTGGGGGTGTTTGTATGGTCTGATGGTTGAAGTTTTTTCCAACCCGGTTTGTCACAAAATCCTTAGAAACAGAGAAAGAGATAGTAAAGGGAGAAATACAATTGCATCCATATTTACAGAAGTAAACTGTCATTGAAGGAGTGCAGAGACAGAAGAGAAGGCAATTTTCTATTCAAAACAAGACTTCAAGGCACAAAAACAACATTCAAGAATGAAAATGGGAAGACAATGAAAAGAAATGAAATCCAAGTTTATAGAAACCAGATTTTTAAAATGGAAGAAAAAAATGCAGACATGAAGGCTGCATTTTGAAAGTTGCTGAAAGGAGGTGGACTACTGAGATCAGATGGAGGCTTTGGGGACAGTGTAGAAAAAATGTAAGGAAAAAAATTTTTAAAGATCAAATGGTTTTTACATAGTCACAAGTCATGTCACTTCTCTTATTCCTGATATTGGTAGTGTCTTCTCTTCTTTTTTTTTTCTAAGAGATTTATCAGTTTGTTTTCTCAATGGATCAACTTTGGGTTTCACTGATTTTTTTCTAATTGTATTTTTGTTTTCTATTTCATTGATCTGATCTTTATTTTATTTCTTCTACTTATTTTGAGGCTCATTTGCTTTTTTTAAGTTTTTTAATGTTGAAACTGAGGTCATTGATATGAAAACTTTCTCTTTATCCTAATGTAGACAGTTAGGGCTGTACATTTACCCCTAAGTGTTACTTTAGCACCATCCCACAGATTTTGATATTTTGTATTATTATATTTATTTCCTTATATTTATTCACTTCAAAATATTTCTTTATTTCCCTATTGATTCCTTCTTTGACCCATGGAGGAAGAATGGTAGTGATGAGGATGAATTCCAAATTTGGGGGAATTTTCCAGAGATATTTATGTTACTGATTTTTAATTTAATTCAATATAGTCAGAGAACATAGATTGTATGACTTGAATCATTTTAAGTTTATTGAGACTCGCTTTCTGGTCCATAGTATGATCCATCTTAGTAAGTGTTATGATGCATTTGAACAGAACGTACATTTGGCTGTTGTTGGATGGAGCGCTCTGTAAATGTCAGTCAGGTCAAATTGGTGGATTTTATGTCTTCTCGATCAGAAAATCTTACTGATTTTCTGTCTACTTGTTTCATCAGTTATTGAAAGATGAGTACTTAGGGGCTTCTCTGGTGGCGCAGTGGTTGAGAGTCTGCCTGCCGATGCAGGGGACACAGGTTCGTGCCCCGGTCCAGGAAGATCCCACATGCCGCGGAGCGGCTGGGCCCGTGAGCCATGGCCGCTAAGCCTGCGCGTCCGGAGCCTGTGTTCCGCAGCAGGAGAGGCCACAACAGTGGGAGGCCCGCGTACCGCAGAAAAAAAAAAAAAAGAAAGATGAGTACTTAAATCTCCAACTATTATTATGGATTTGTCTATTGCAAAATTCATTCTCGTAGGAAAAAATGGTTGAAAGACAAGGTAATGTTGATGGCATCAGTAATGTATATAAAATAATATCCATAATTATTTCTTTATAAATCCACTTTGTCTTCTCTAAATCTATATATATATTTATATATTTTACTTTTTATCCTTGTAGTTTTACAGATGACATTTCAAAGGAATGTGTCAGTTCCTATTTTCGCACTGAGGTAAAAATACATTTAATTCAAATTGGCTAAAAAATATCCAACAGTCTATGAATCCATATCAGTTACACTTGGCAACCTGGTTGCCATGCAAACCATTTGTTTTATCTGGTCAAGAGGCAGTATGAAAGCTGGTTGACATGGTGATAATATTTCTGTTATACAATTGACATGTCTAAAAATAGAATTGCAATGAATAAAGCTCTTTTAAATCATCTTTCTAATACTCTTTTCACTGAAAAATCACTTATATAGTTGCGTCTGCCTATTTCACATTCTATTTAGTAATATTAGTATTGAACAAATCAATAGAGCCTTTTGTCTCTTCCAGATAAAGATACTCTGTTTATATGATTACCGTTCTAACCATTGAGGTGCTATGTTGCTGACCAAAATACTCTCTTTTTTCATTAAAGTAACATGGTTTTATTTGTTAAATAAAATATTTATACATGAAAACAAAGAAGTAGATTTATAAATGAAGATGAGATATGCTTTTAACCTGTGATGCTGCTAAAGACTTGTAAAGATTAACTGTAGATACTCAGGTCAAAAGAGCAGAGATTTACCGAAGAACTTTTGGCAGAAGCAATGATACACAGAGTTAGACTTGAACTTTCTAAATTATAATTACCAGCAAGGGGATTATATTGCAACTATGAAACATAGATTTTCAATAAATGAAGTTAAAAGTAAAATAACTTCTTCTTACCTATAAATTTATGTGACAGTCTTCATAACAGTTACATATAGTAAGTAATGAAATGATAGATTATACAATAGTCTTTAGTTAAAAGAACTTTTGTATTTTTATTTTGATATAAATAAGTAAAATAAATCACTATGTGTGGGAATAAAACTCTAAAGTAAAATATCTAAAACTCCAGAAGAAAAGATTTTTTAAAAGCCTTCCATGGAGATAAATTTATTCTCAGTTCATTTTATGGGGTTATAGAGATTTATTTGGCTAAAGTTTAGCATATGTTAGTATAACAAACATTTTGGATAAAGCCCTATTTTATGGCCATACTGTGGAAAGATAGTAGGAACAAAAATGACCAAATGTTTCCATTTGCTACACATCAATATTGGAGTGGGATAGCCACCTCACAGTGGAGTTCTTCATCCATCTAGAAGCATAGGGTGTGGAGATATTTTACATAAACAGTGTGTCTTATCCATGCAGTGTTCCTACATGTCAAGTTTCCAATATTCTGTGGAATTTCTCCCAAAACCACACATGCATTGCTGCTTTCCTGAACTCAATGTGGTCATTTAGAAGTTCATTCTCAATACCTGACTTTGTATTCACAAAATCTCTGTAAATATTCCAGCAAACAAATCTGATAAAAGGAAACTAAAAGTATAATTAATTTTACCAAATTACATAATTAATATGAAATTTACCAAATTATGTAATGAATTTTACCAAAGAATTACTTTAAAAAATGGTGTGCAACCTTATTACACTTTAAATATTAGGTAAGTCAAATCACAAAGTCTAAATTTAACTAACTTTGCTAGAAATGTACTTATTACTTAAACAAGATGCAGTTCATAATGATCATCACATGCTTCTAAAGTGAATCTTGAAATAAAATGAACAGATGTTTGTTTGGATCTCTGGGTACCAGTGTTCCTCTGTAGGGCCTTGAACATTTGAAGAAATAAAGCAAAGGTATGCCATGGGGCCAAAATATTGCTCATATCACTGGGAGTGGCACAGTGGAGGACATGGCTCTAAGTTAGCCACGTGGGGTTATCAGCAATGCTCTTCAGAGTTGGGCCATCTAACCCACACAGTCACACCAGCTCTGAACTGGGACATGTGTTTCCACCACTAGCACTGCCCAACCGCTGCCTATCAGCAGAGGCCCAGAAAAAGCAGAAACTTGCACTCGCTCTGACAACTCTCAAGAGGAAGAAAAAAAGTTGAGCCAATCCTGCAAAAGTTTTATTCCCCAATACACCAATCAGATAAGGCATTCCACCCCTAAAATGGGAGTGTGCTGAGAGGAAATCGTTCCTTGTGGAAATTAGGAGTGCACCCTGTAAGGATATTATTTTTAAACTTTCTGAAAGGACATAAGAGCAGATAAGTAATATGTACAAAAGAGCTGTCCAACAGGAGGCTGATAAAAGTTATTTCTTCTTATCTTCTGGTGGGTAGCTTTACAGATTAAATGACCAAGTTTCTTCAATATACACATGTAAAAAAAAAGCAACGGATTGAGGATAAAACTATACATTAAAAAACTTAAATTATATCAACTAAAAAGAAGAAATGGGCAGAATTAAACTTTAGTATTTGAGGTGCACACTTGGATGATACAATTATAAAGAAAAGCAAGGACATGATTACTGTTCCTTTTGGTAAGTGGTTTTGCTTTTGTGGATAGAGATGTGTTTTTGACTGTACTGTATATATGGCAGTTCTTCTGAGATGGCTGGAAAAGCTCTTTCTTTCACTCCTTACAAAGCTGAGTCCTTATCATCTTTTAAGTTCAGCCTGTCACATCCTCAGGGAGATCCACCACAACCATCCTATTTAAAATAGGTATTTGTTGTTAATTTCTATCTCAGCCCTTTGTTTTCATCATAACACCCTTTATAACTGACAGTTCTTTTTTTACATCTGTCTATTTTGTTTTTAATTTTTTGTCACTCTCATTCTCTACAGTGTATGCTCCATGATGACAAAGATTTTTACTGTATCACTAATGTCTGTCACAGAATTGGATTTATAACTGAAACTTGGTAATTATTGATTGAATGAGTGATTGACACTCAGAACACTATGACTCTGAAATCGCTTTTAACCACTATATTGTATCTTCAGCCTCATCTATTTTCGCTTCTTGTCTCACTCCCTGGACTCATAATTCTAACATACATACCTTTCTATTTTTATTGATCTGTTTGCTTTTCTTTTCTTTATATCCTCATATTATCTCCTTCTTTCAATTGGCAAGCCCTAATCATTGTTCAAGATTCAGCTCAGGTGTAATTTTATCCAGAAAATCTTCCTCGATATTTCCTCTTTCTCCATGCTAGATTAGGTAGTACCTGTCTTTAATGTTCTCAGAATATCCTGGGCATAATTTCTGTCACTGCACTTGTCACAATTTCATGTGTTTACCTCTCTCACTATTCACTGAGTAAATGTTTGCAGAATGTACGTATGGAGAAATATTGCTCAGGACCAACCTATTAATAGAGTTATATGAAATTATCCTAATACTTGAAATCATTTCAGAGATAAAAACAGGTTTCTTAAAAATATTTAACTATGGATCAAGTATATAAATCAGGACTACTATCATTTCTCTGAGCTAAAGTGGGTTCAGTTATTTATAATTAGGTTCAGTAGCCATTTTAATTCCATGATCATACAGTTACAGACTATAGTCTCCTCACATCAAAGAATAAATGAAAATATGAAAAATAATTAATCTTCAATTAATTTCTAATCGTGACTGATAGCATCAGTTAGGATACTTTTTGGCTGCAACATAGAAAGAACTGCATCTCAAAATGGCTTAAAATTGGATATTTGTCTTAAATAAAATAACCCAAAGGTAAGGTGATCTCCAGGCTTATCTGAAGACAATTTCACAACGTAATCAAGTTCTTTCATCTCTCAGCTCTGCATCCTTTCCAAGTCAGCTAGTCTGACTTCCCCCAGGGTGTGAAGATGGCTCTAGAAGTTCCTGAATAACTAGATAAAATTTAGAGAAGGAAGAATGGCTTTCTTTCTTCTGAGTCTTGTTTTTAAGAAGAAAGATTCTTTTTCCAAAAACCCCTAAGAGACTTCCTCTTATGTATCATTGACCAGAACTGGGTGACTTGCCTATTTCTAAACTACTCACTGACAAGGGTAATAGGATACCAACATTTGGGCTACACTAATTTTTAGGGATGAAAAGAATTAGAAGAATTAAACACTATGCTCAGTATATGCCTAAAAACCTTGTTGTGTTGAAAGAATTAGGAAACAGTAAATAAGTAAAATAAATCAAAATGTAGTTGCTGGCTATTTTGCATGTTGTAAAATCCATAAAAGTCAAAGTTGAGAAGAGAGGTGTGACTATTGCCAACACCACTGTACTTCTTAGATTTCACAAATATTAAACATACCTGCAGATAAAAGTAAGGATCAAAATGAGGAAAGTATATTGAGTATATATACAGCTCCCTGGTCCTAGGTCACTGTACATCCCCCAAATGTAATTAGCTCACTTTCCTATTAATTAGTTTTCATTTATTTTCCCTATTAACCTCAATTCTAGAGCATTTGTATAGCCAAGATGAAAAATAAAGTCTCTCTATGCTTATAAGGTTTTTCATTTAAGACTGTGGGTGAAAGATACATTATGGATAGTATTGATTTTTT
The DNA here is from genome assembly GCF_964341445.2 of Mesoplodon mirus. NCBI lineage: Eukaryota > Metazoa > Chordata > Mammalia > Artiodactyla > Ziphiidae > Mesoplodon > Mesoplodon mirus. Next base: position 80,162,266 of record NC_138980.1, read on the forward strand.
TGACCTCAGTCAAGTGACATGAAAGCTTAAGATTCATCTTCTCCTCACATTTGTCATAAATCTCTGACATGTCAATATTCTATATTTGAATGCTTTGTGCACATTAGCAATATTGTAAAATCATATTGTATTGTGACAAGGCACTAAATTTATTTCAGAGAAGGTCCATTTTAACACTCTATGCACTATGAATAATAAAGCAGTATTGATTCTAATGACAGATTATTACGACATTAATAATTTAATTGAAGCAAGACCTTTTTTCATTTGAAATTGGAGGGAGTTGCTAAAGAAAAAAAAGGCAGCACCCCAGTTAGTTTTCCTTGTATTATAATAATGTTGTTCATCATAATTATATGGTGTCAGTACATATATATACATATATATATTTATATATATATGTCATATTGAGTTCAGAAATATAGGGATACAGTCTGTACTTTAGTCATGGCTATTTGGATTTTTAATTCTCCTTAATGATAATAGGAGCAAAGCTTATAAATTGTCTCTCTATGCTCATATAAAAATGGTTATGTATTCCTTCTCACCCCTGGCAAGACTTTCTATCAAAAATGATAACAATGATATCACAGTAAAAACAAAATCAGGAGAATTGTCTAAAGACTTAGATTTATTTAAATAGAATAGAAATGTAGTTTAAGGCAGCTGCTTATCCTTAATTGAATTTATTTGAAGTCCTAAGTAGCTGTGAAATTTTTGGCTGTAGGACAGCATATGAGTAGCTGAGTCACTAAATGAATTTTGGAGTATTAGAATATAATATATGGCATATATCCCTGTTTAGAATTGAACTGAAATTCCATACATTAAAGAATTAGTCTATTCTCCATGTTGAGCTGTTTGTCATTATTTTTTCAAATTAGACCAAGATTTGTCTTCAAACTCAAACACACAATGCCCCTTTTAAAATTTACAACGTGATATATCTGTAAGTACCTTGATGAATACGCCCACTACCAGAGAGAAAGATGACTTCCATTTTTGCTCTCAATGTAGTAGGTCCCAGTTAAGAAAATAAAGGTCCCAGGGCTTTCAATATAAGATGGGGGTAAAATTATCTTTGATCCAATCACCCTTATTTCTGAAGCCAAGCCCAATTATAAGTAATTGAAAAATAGAAAAGGTCAATCAATCTCCCAGGTAAGTAAGAAACACCTATAACCCAAACAACAATATATGAAGAGAATGCTTTAGCAGTGGAAAATGGAGTAGTGGAAATCATTGACCCTGAAAAGAGAAAAGAATAAAAAGAAATGAGGACAGTTTAAGAGACCTTTGGGAAAACATCAAGCATACTAACATTCGCATTTATAGAGGTCTCTGAAGGAAAAGTGAGAAAGAGACAGAGAACATATTTGAAGACGTAATAGCTGAAACTTCCCTAACCTGGGAAAAGAAACAGACATCCAAGTCCAAGAAGCACAAAGTCCCAAACAGGATCAACCCAAAGAGGACCACACCAAGTCACATTGTAATGAAAATGGCATAAATTAAAGATAGAGAGAGAAAATTAAAAGCAGTAAGGGAAAAGCAACAAGTTATATATAAGGAACCTCCCATAAGTCTATCAGCTGACTTTTCAGCAGGAACACCATGACCAAGTGGGATTTATTCCCTGGATGCAGGGATGGTTCAATATTCACAAATCAATCAAGTTGATACACCACATTAACAAACTGAAGAATAAAAGCCATATGTTTATCTCAATAGATGCCGAAAAAGCTTTGGACAAAATTAAACATCCATTTATGATTTAAAAAAACCTCCAGAAAATAGGTATAGAGGGAATATACCTCACCATAATAAAGGCCATATACGATAAGCTGAAAAATAGCATTATACTCAATGGTGAAAAGCTGTAAGCATTTCCTCTAAAATCAGAAACAAAACAAGGTTTCCCACTCTGTTTAGAAACCTTAAAAAATCAATAGACAAGTTCAAGTAATTTGTATTATAGACGTCATTGAATGTGCTAATTTCCTTAAAATAAGAATAAGAACTAACCAAGTCATTTAAAAGTTGACAAAGGATATAAAAGGGCAATTTATAGGAAAAAACGTATTCTTTTTAAGTATATGAAAAAGCATTTGCTTTTACTGATAATTACATAAAAATTTAAAACAAAGTAATATTTTTTAACCTGTCAAATTTGCAAAAATCAAAATGTTTGATGATGGTCTTCCCTCACTTTGAATATGCTGTCCTACAAAGTCCTCTCTGATTGACTACTGTCTGCCTCTGGGAAACAGTTTCTTCTACCCTCTGCTCCCCTCTTCTGCTCTAGACTGGCTGGTATTCCTGCTCCACCTTGAACACATCCGGCAAGGAACCTCCAGACCTTTCTACTTGTTTTCCCTCTTTTAGCTGGCCCCTCTGAATCTTTGTGTCTCCTCATCTCATTTAGCCTCAGCTCCAGTGTCAGCTTCTCCAAAGGTCTTCCTTGACCACCCTCTTAGGTTCTCCTACCCCATTGCTCTATCCTCTTTGTCAACTTTATTTTTATTGTACTTTTTACTATGAAAATATTTTATCAATGTAATTGTTGACTTGTTTTTTTCATGTAATATGAAGAATGTATAAACTCCAGAGTATCAGGGACATCGTCTCTATCATTCCTCTTAATAGCTCCAGCACCTGGCACAGAGCAGGTGCTCTATATCCCTGAATAAATTCATAATAGCAGCACAGCTTTGGAGAACAGGTTACAAACTGGTCGTCTCGTTCACTGTTGGAAGGAGTATAAACTGGTGCAACCTAATTAGATAGTAAACTGTTAATATGTGCCTCAAATTCCCTCATCAGTATGGAGATTTTCAATTTTTGTAAAAATAAGTAATGTCCATAAACTTTTGATGCTGCAGTTCCACATCTAGGATGGAACTTATTTCTATGTGTGGATTTGACATAGTTACTTGGATTTATTGCAGTAACTGTTTATAAGAACAACACATTGAAAACAACTTAAATGCCTGTCAGCAGAAGACTGGCTAAATAGTGGTACACTCCCAGAGGGGATATTATTCAGCTATTAAAAAATGATGTGTTTGTGTGTGTGTGTGTGTCTGCATGCACATATGTGCAGTCTACTCTAGAACAATCTCCTGGATATAATGTTCAGTAAAAAAATAAAAGTCTAAAAAGCTGCTTATTATTTTTTAACTTGGAAAAGATACACAAGCACATGTTTAATTATATACATAACATATATTTATAAACATAAAAACAACTCATTAGACTAGCTAATTGTAGTGAGAAAGACAGGGTACCTAAGGGTCAGGGTGCCTGTGGGAAAGAGACTTAACTCTTGCTGTAAGCCCTTTTGTGCTGTACTTTTTTTTTTTTCTATATTGATATAACTTATTTGGTGAATTCTAAAAATTACGTTAATAAAAGACATCACTTTGCCTCTTTCTTACATATGTTAAATGAATTTTTAATGTTTTTCTTGTATGCCCAAATGCAATTTTGGCTTCTTTAACTGTATTTTTCTTATAAATTTTCCCTATTATTAAAGTGGAAGAAGCAATGTTGAAAAAAAACCATGTACCTTAACATAATATAATGCATTTTCCTTTCTATACAGTAAAATCATGTAGAAACAGTGTAAAATGGCTTTACACTTATCGCATTGATGATAATGGAAACGGATGCTTTTTAAACCGTGTAACAGTCTTTACAGTGCTTTGAAATAGCCAATTAACTTACACTCCATTTTGGCTTAAGTGATTTGATAAAACATAGAATCACTCCATCAATCCTTAGTCATGAACCCTTGCTCCCTAAAGGTTAATGCTCCATCCTACTTCATTGAATTGAATGTTTCATCTGTTTATATATTAAAGCAAGTATATATTTTAACAAGCATTTTATTTAGCTCTCATTTATGTAAAATGCAATGAGAACAAGGTTGTTATGAAAATAAAATGATGTAATAAATAGTTTCATTATGGGATTATTCTGCCCTTTCTCCCTAAAATGATAAGACAGTATTCTATGAAGGGAAATTGCAGATATAAAATACAGCATTCTGTTTCCATTACTTTATTCCTAATGTTCAGCAAGATTTAATATGCAATATTTTTAAGCTCTCAGCCCAAGCTTTGTAAGTTACAAAACACCACAGGGAAGAGATGTCATGAGCGTTATTTTTTTTCTTTTGGCTATTGTAATGGAGCTCTTATATGGCAACAGAATCTCTTCCTTATTTTTTAATGTTATTTCAATATGGATTAGAATTTCCCCCTTTAGTATGTTTAGCAGAATTAGTTTTTCAATGAGTAGAAGTAATAGTCTTAGAGAGAGATTTTATGCTCATGAATTCCATCTATAAAGCCTGTCCTGCTCAGCCACTGCTGTTCACATGGTGATTGGACAAGTGCCCAAGGGCATAGGCACCATGCAGGGATGCTTTCACCATGACAGTTTACTCAACACAGCCACTGTCATCTCATTAGCAGGCATAAGCATTTTTGCCACACACTGATTAATACAGTTGTACCTGGCTCTCACCATGTCATCCTAAGGATTGGAGTTAGCCTTATTTTATATTCCTCCAGGCTTCTGGCCATTTAATCCATGACATAATTTGACAACAAAGTCTTCTCAAGAGGTCACCTGGTTCAGGCTCCTGCTTCCAGGCATATCAATAGTTAACGATTGAAGATGAATGGATTTCTGTTACATTTAAAAATAGCTATCGGGGTGGTGGTTCCACAGTGTGTAGCTAGCTTCAGTATTTAGTGGAGTAAGATAACTGTTAAAGAAAAAAAAAAAAAATATATATATATATATATATTTCTAGGACTTGCTAGTCTTGTCTACTCCATCCTTAGATACAACCACAGACAGCCTTAGAGGACCTCCCAGTACCAAGAAGAGTAAGTTGAATGGTCCCTTTACTTGTATAAATATAAGGCACCAACTGTCCTGGAGCCTTTACACCTATTGCCCAGGATCTTGGGAGGGAATGAGAAAATGTGTGTAACGAGTCTAGAAGCCACCCATTGAAAGGAAGCCACATGCTGCCTCACTTTACTTTTTTTTGTAGTGATTGGAAATTCATGATGAATTCAAATCTTCCCAAGTGAGATCAGATGGTAGAAATAACCGGCCCTTTCACACCACAAAGTACTTACCATGGACAGAAAGGGAGCCTATTATGGGCTGAGTTGTGCCCCTCCCCCTCAATTCATATCTTGAAGTCCTAATCCCTAGTACTTCAGAGTGTAACCATATTTGAGATAGGGTCTTTAAAGAGGTAATCAAGTTAGAATGAGGTCATTAGGTTAGGTCCTAATGCAAAATGACTGGTGTCCTTATAGGAAGAAGAAATTTGGATATAGACTGGTACAGAGAGAAGACCATGTGAACACGCCATCACCTTATTCTTGGACTTCTAACCCCCAGAACTGTGAGAAAATACATTTCTGCTGTTTAAGCCCCCCAGTCTGTGGCACTGTATTATGGCAGCCCTAGCAAATGAATAGTTTGCTAGCAGTCTGGAGTCAGTGCGACTAGCCTGACTTGATTCTGGGGTGTTTAAAGACACATCATGTGGCTGACGTTGGAGGGCTCCTTGGACTCAGTCATGCCAGCACAGTGGGTGCTTTGGAAGGACTCACTGTACTTGAGAATGAAGATAGGGTCTACATTGGCCTTAGGTAGCTGTAACTGAGCATGGTATTGGGGAGAGGAGTCCTCTCCCTCTCCTACATTATCAAGAGAAACTATTCTAGACCAACAATAGAGGTGTAGCTCTGCCTCTGAGGGAGGGCATTAGCTTGGGCAGGACTCCCTGCCTTGACAGGGGCATGAAGGTGAAGGCAACAGGGCATTCTTCAGTCTTCCTCCACCTAAAGAACTAACATTCAGTGAATACTTACTTCCTGCCAACACGGATCTAAGCACCATGTGTACATTTCATGTTCATAAAGTAAAATAGGAAATAAAAACTGTTTCTCTATGAAGAAATTAGGCACAGAGAGCACACTCAAATTGGGATAATTTGAGTTTGTTGTTGTTATTCATTCTTTCCTTTTATTTTAAATACAAAATATTTACAAAGGTGTGAAAGGAGAGTTGGGGAGGCACCAAGGATAGGGCAGTAACCTAATGCTGAAATAACTGAGGAGGAGCTATTACCAAACAAAGAAACAGAGAGAAGGTGTCTTGAGAATAATTTCATGATTTCAGTAGGGACAGCCAGCTAAGACAACAAGTACTGTAGTGATGGGAGGTAGAAGGAGAATAAATACCCTGACTCTACTCTCTGCCTACCCTCTGCAGTCCTCCTGAGGTGCTCCATTGGCTGAACCCAGTGCCAAAGTCCAAGCACACATCGTGCAGAAAGTTAAGTTTCTTAGGGGAAAGGAGAATGGGGAGAAGGGTAAAGAGTGGAAAAAGAGTGGAATTGGGGGGGTCAAAGAGAATGGTTAAGACAGTTGCCCAGGGTCACACAGCTAATGAGAGGAAGAGGTGGAACTTGAACCCAGCAGTGAGGCTGTGAAGCCCATGTCCTGATTTTGCCACCAGTTGCTGAGAACCAAGAGTGGCCATCCTCCTGCAGACAGTATGGTACTCTGGCTGCAACACAATCAGCTCTTGGGGTCTATGAGGAACCCTGATTTTCAGGCTTTTGACTGGAACTCCAGCTGTAATCAGGTCTTCCTCATACCGTAAATGGTCTGTTTGGAACTCTGTATTGTAGAATAGGAGATCCTAGAAGAGAAGAGAAAATCACATATCATGATAGGCTCAATGGATAGAATCTGCTTCATATCTGTACATAATTTGTAATTATATTTATATGAAGTTTAATAATAGGCAAAATAATCTATGGTACTAGAAATGATTACCTTTGGGGGGACTGTCTAGCAAAAGGCATGAGGGAAACTTCTGTGAAAAGGGGTTTCTTTTGTCGTTAGCCAGGCTCTCACTTCCTGCTGTTCAAGCCAGTTTTGCCTTGACAGGTGCTCTGAAGAGAACAGCACCTGCCACTTAATAAAGGTTCTGTGTCTGAAGTCACTCACTAAGCCATTACATAGCTGACTTTCCCCTGGATATTCAACTTCACCTCCTCTGAATGTTTTCAGTATTTAAGCATGCTGGTTTCCTTCTCTGGACTCTCCAGGTTTTCCAAATCCTTTTAGACATAGATAAATTAAATCCTGATGTAATCAATTAATCCTGAGCCATGAGCTGTAAATTAGTGTAAGTTGCTACTTACCAGTTGTAAGATTTTTATTTCTGTTAACATCACCCAATATCATTAAATATAATATGTAACTTCCTTTTGTTTACTTTTACTTTTCAATTGACTTCAAATATCAGGGTCTCCTGTCACATTTGCCTAATAATTAATTTTACTTTGTGTATAATCCTAATATTTATTTCCTGACAACTTGTTTAACCTAAGGACTGTAAAGTAACAATATTTACACTTTAGTGTATTATAGTACTCAATTATTTTCTTATCAGGAACTTACGATTGAAGACTGTGCTAGGTGCTCAAGAAACAACTAAATAGGAATAGCAACTGTACTGTCAACACATGTAACTAATTTGAACACTAAAATGACAAAAACAGTAATCATCTTCAGGCAAACCATTCATTATTTTCTCTTCCATGTATATGGCATTGTTCTGAGAGAGGGATATGGTTCTGGCCCTCTCAGCTTTATTCCATATCTATGAAAGAAAGGACTTTAATGAAAGGAAGGCCAGTTTTACCTACTACTGACCTAAGGAGACTGTGGTAGAGAAGATGCATCCATTTTAAAATCCTTGCACAACAACTTTCTAACAATGTAACTTTGGGCGATATCCTCAGCTTCTCTGAAACTCTGTTTATTCAGTAGTAAAATGTAAATACTCATTCCTGTTTGCATGACTGTTATGAGAATTGAGAAGATATATATATGTCAGGTGCTTGCATGTGTTGTGCCCCCAAATGGGCAGTTATTACCCAGAGATTCCATCTCTGAACAAATGTTAGTGTTATATATTTTAAATCATTAATGATTCTAAATAGAAAGTTAGGTTCTGAACTCTTAAGTCAAAAATGCTATTTTATGAGTTTTTTATACCATGGGTTACTCTTCCCTTTGCACCATTTGCAGCTTTCTTCCACCTAAGCTAAAGAAAGAAGGAATGGTACATATCTGTCATCAGATAATGTAAAATAGTGGCTCAAGATTTTCCACACTGGGAACTAAAGAATGCAAGAGAGATTTCTTACTCAGACGCTCACATATCAATAGTTTTCTCCAAGGAGACCAATATACCTTTCCAAATACGATTTTAGAAAACAGAAAAAGAAGGGTTATTGAAGATAATTCTACTTAACTCTGTGAGATACACCTGAGATAATTAAAGCCATATTTAGAAGATAAAGAAAATGCAGCCAGCACCCTTTATATTGTATCCCCCTTGTTAAAAGGGAAACTAAAATCCAAAGCAATTTTCATTCCATAAGCATTGAACAACTAGAGTGTATTAGGCAGTGTGACTACTTGATAAACAATATAAAAAAATCCAGTTTAAACAGTGCTCTCATGAATTTGACATGGGTATCAGCTATGTGATGTAAGATGTTAAGTAACTGTCAGAACTCTTAACAGCAAGCAACAGAATCCAACTTTTAAACAGAAAAAATCTTCTTAAAAGGTATTATGGAACCATAGAAATCTTGATGGGACTGAAGAACCAGAATGGAAGTTAAATATCTGGAAACAATGCCCTGAACACCACAGAAGTGCCTGTAGTGTGAGTCAGCGCCCTGAAACAGGATTGGATGCTTCACTTAATAGGTCGTCCTGTGACCCAGGAACCCCTCACTGTGACACTGTTGCAGGTACCACTACCAGAGAGAGGTAGCCCTGTGGGAGCTTCCAGGTCCAAGTATGTGCCTCTCGTGACTGGATCCTGGGCTACTTGTCAGAACTGCACAGGAGGCTGGGAAGGTGGGTTTCCAAAATTTTGGGTTCTCTATGGGTGGCAGTCACCACCAAGTTTCATAAGAAAAGGAATTCCTCAGACATTGAAATGAATAGATGAGTTCATAATCCAGAAATTTGTCTAAATATCTAGATAATTGTCTAAAATAATGACAAATATCCACTACACTATGTAAAAAAAAAACAAAACATAGTAAAATGTAAAAGGTTTGTGAAGGGTACCTGGGGGCCACACTGAGGTGGTTCCTATAAACTTAAGGTTTTAGCTTAAATTTCCTCCAAGAGGGTTTTGTGACCACTCTCCCTAGAGAGCATCTATCCTCATTCTTTATACCAGCACCCTGTTTATTTTCTCCATACCATAGATTACAACCTAGTATCTACTTTTGTGAGTTTATGTTTTCATGTGTCTTCTCCCTTAGAATACTTAATCCATGAGTACAATGACTTGCCTGCCTTGAATTCCCAGCACAATTCCTCCCACATAGCAATTTGCCTAGTGAGATTTCCATTATAAATCCCCACAGAACACATGAAATCAAAGATGAGCAAAATCACTGTAAAATGAATCATCTCCTGACCTATAAAATGCTGGTAATGTTAGCAAACCACAGAAAGAAAATATGAATTACAAGTATTCCAGGAATCACAGAAAAAAGGCATACTTTAGAAATTAGGTGCTTTTGATGGCAAGAAACAGAAATCTCAATTTGAAAGATCAGTTTCCTCGGGAGCCTAGGAAGGCCCACATGTAGATTGACCTCAGCCTGGATTATTGAATTTATCACTGAAGAGGGAGATGGCAGGACTACCATCCTGGTGTGGGGCAGGGCCCAGACCCCCAAACAAAATCAGGAAAGAGAAAAGGAAAAATAAATGCTAGTGGAAAGCCAACAGTGTTTCCTGTATTGACAGCTATTGCACTCTTTGAAACACTGGGTGAAGGAAAAGATAGCGTACTCCAAGGATTTCACTTGATTGGTCCCACCAGCAAGTATGTCTTTTGAACATATACAGTGAGCATGATAATTTGATGCCTTAAACTCTGGAATCCTGTTTCTTATTTCACTTGTTATGTGTTCAAGCTCACTGTACAATTTAGTGATTATGATTAGGCTTTCCAAGTGGCGTGATTACTCAAAGAGAATGTGCTCGCCAGAGGACAAAAGTTTTTGATTCTGTCAGCAGTTTTAGTTATTAGTGTAATTTATGAATGATCATTTTTGGCTTTATACATCAGTCTCTTGTATTGCTTTTTTAAAATGTGAGTCAGCATCTCTGAGTCTGAATACATAAAGACTCTGAGCCTGAAGCAATAAGAACTGTATCAGTTTGCTAGGACTGCCATAACAAAATACCACAAACTGGATGGTTTAAAAAAATAGAAATTTATTGTCTTACAATTTTAGATGCTAGATGTTTAAAACAAGGTGTTACAAAAATAAACTCAAAATGGATTAAAGACCTAAATGTAACGCCAGACACTATAAAACTCTTAGAGGAAAACATAGGCAGAACACTCTATGGCATAAATCACAGCAAGACCCTTTTTGATCCACCTCCTAGAGAAATGGAAATAAAAACAAAAATAAACAAATGGGACCTAATGAAACTTAAAAGCTTTGCACAACAAAGGAAAACATAAACAAGATGAAAAGACAACCCTCAGAATGGGAGAAAATATTTGCAAATGAAGCAACTGACAAAGGATTAATCTCCAAAATTTATAAGCAGCTCATGCAGCTCCATATCAAAAAAACAAACAACCCAATCCAAAAATGGGCAGAAGACCTAAATAGACATTTCTCCCAAGAAGATATACAGATTGCCAACAAACACATGAAAGAATGCTCAACATCACTAATCATTAGAGAAATGCAAATCAAAACTACAATGAGATATCATCTCACACCGGTCAGAATGGCCATCATCAAAAAATCTAGAAACAATAAATGCTGGAGAGGGTGTGGAGAAAAGGGAACACTCTTGCACTGCTGGTGGGAATGTAAATTGATACAGCCACTATGGAGAACAGTATGGAGGTTCTTTAAAAAACTAAAAATAGAACTGCCATACAACCCAGCGATCCCACTACTGGGTATATACCCTGAGAAAACCATAATTCAAAAAGAGTCATGTACCACAATGTTCATTGCAGCTCTATTTACAATAGCCAGGACATGGAAGCAACCCTAAGTGTCCATCGACAGATGAATGGATAAAGAAGATGTGGCACATATATACAATGGAATATTACTCAGCCATAAAAAGAAGTGAAATTGAGTTATTTGTAATGAGGTGGATGGACCTAGAGTCTGTCATACAGAGTGAAGTAAGTCAGAAAGAGAAAAACAAATACTGTATGCTAACACATATATATAGAATCTACAAAAAAAAAAAAAAGAAATGGTTCTGAAGAACCTAGGGGCAGGACAGGAATAAAGATGCAGACATAGAGAGTGGACTTGAGGACATGGGGAGTGGGAAGGGTAAGCTGGGACAAAGTGAGAGAGTGGCATGGACATATATACACTACCAAATGTAAAATAGATAGCTAGTGGGAAGCAGCCTCATAGCACAGGGAGATCAGCTCGGTGCTTTGTGACCACCTAGAGGGGTGGGATAGGGAGGGTGGGATGGAGATGCAAGAGGGAGGGGATATGGGGATATATGTGTATGTATAGCTGATTCACTTTGTTACACAGCAGAAACTAACACAACATTGTAAAGCAACTATAGTCCAATAAAGATGTTTAAAAAATAAAAAAAAGCAAAGCTGATGCAAAAAACCAAAAAACAAGGTGTTAGCCAGGTTGGTTCCTTCTAAGGGGTATATAAGAAGAATCTGTTCCAGGACTCTCTCCTTGACCTGTAGATAACTGTCTTTTCCTTGTGTTTTTCACGTCATCTGTCTGTCTCTGTGTCCAAATTCTTCCTTTTTATAAAGACACCAGTCATAATGGATTTGGACCCACTCTAATGACCTCAGCTTAACTAAATTATATCTGCAAAGATCCTATTTCCAAATAAGGTTACATTCTGAGCAACTGGAGGTAAGAACTTCAAAATATGAATGGGAGTGGGCACAGCTCAACCCATAATAAAGACTCAGCCCTAGATGTGGGCAGCCTATCAGGGAGGCTCTTTTCAGGCAATTAGCCTGAGGGGGCTTCCATTCAACTCCCCACAAGTTCCAGAAGAGAAGTAAAGGGTTTCTGAGGGCATGCAAGAGAACAACTGGTTACTTCTATGTAGAAGGAAACCTTTGGGACGGAGGTAGTATCTGTGTTTGACCTGCAAGGTAGGTCAGATTTAGCTACCTAAAGATGATGGAGGTATTTAGGAAATGACTGTTAGAAGAGAGAAGTGAAGCAGAGGAAGCAAGGAGCTGCTGAAGTAGCTGTGTAAGACTGTGATAAGTTCTGGTTGAGAGGGGTTGTCATGGCATGGAAAGAAAAGGATGCTTTGAGAGAGCCTCTGCCATGGAGATGCACAGGGCCTGGCCATGTATGATTAAGGAGTGAAATGGGGAATGTGGTGAGGCATTTGGGAAGAGATTCTCTCCTGTCAGAGTTCCCCTTCACCTCCCACCCTCAAATATGCATAATATTATGGACTGCTCCATCACTGTTTCAGGGACACTGTGGGAATATTCGTTAATAATATGGATCATTATATGGGCAAAGGAGATAAAGTAGGACGTTCTCTCTAGTGATTAGAACACATGTACGTTAAGAAAACATAGTTAGGGCCTCCCTGGTGGCACAGTGGTTGAGAGTCCGCCTGCCGATGCAGGGGATACGGGTTCGTGCCCCGGTCTGGGAGGATCCCATATGCTGCGGAGCGGCTGGGCCCGTGAGCCATGGCCGCTGGGCCTGCGCATCCGGAGCCTGTGCTCCGCAACGGGAGAGGCCACAACAGTGAGAGGCCCGCATACCGCAAAAGGAAAAGAAAAAAAAAAAGAAAACATAGTTATGTCTGAAATATTTAAGCTAGACAGCTAGGTCATTAGTTAAGTGTGTGTGAGTTTTAAATATACTTTGGAGACTGAGATGGTACCCAGAGACAATCCAAGGCAAGGAAATCAAAGAAAAGAGAAAACAGGTGGGAGGGAGCTCAATAGATATATATGGAATAAGACCTCCAGCCTGGGCAGAGAGAGGCTGACATCTGGGACCAATAGTGTAAGATTCTGGTCATCTTGCCCCATGAACCTCCTAATTAAATAAATAAATGCTTTATGTGAAATCCTCTTTGAATTGTGAGTCCAACATTTCTTGGACATGCCCCTCCTTCTGCAAAGGACTCATTCCTTGACAAGCATCAAGTAAGCACCAAGAGAACCAGAAACTATCATTTTGTTTCTTGAATACACTTACTATTTTCATATCTGGTTCTGAGGGATGGAAAGAGGAGAGAGGAAACAATATCTCATAGCCATCCACCATACATCGTCTTTAGTTACTCTTTGTTTAATCCATATCTTACCCTTAGAATAAAAATAAACTGCTAAGAAATGTTAGGAAACTTTGATTAGTGAATTGAAGTTTAGGCTCTAAGCTTGTGTCCCTGGAAGAATAATTTCAATGCTACTAAGAAAAATGTGGATACTTGCTCTTATATGGAAGGAAGAGTTGAAGAGATGCTGTGGTATAGATAAAGGATGATTGAATCCAGTGTGTGAGAATGGGATTGTATCATGACTGCAGCTTACTGTCACCGGGAATTTGGAGACACCACCTCACCTCTAGCATCAGTTTATGTGTCTGTGACATGAAAAGCAGGGCTAGGTTGATGGTTTTTAAACTCTTTTCTAAAACAGGAAGCCAATTTATCAAATATAGTCCAACACAAATTTGAATATATATTTAAATATACTATTCAGTTTAAGTGGAGTAGGGAAATCAAGGACTTTTAGCCCCCTTAATTTTGACTTCTTATTCCCCAAAGCAGTCCTTCGTTGGAACCCAGTTATATTATTTTTAAGATGCTATCTAGTTCTATAATTACATGATAGTCCTAGTAAGACTTTTGAATCACTAGTTCTCTTTGGAAAGCACTTTGAGAATTTTGGTGGTGGTGGTGGTAGTGTTGGCAATTATTCATGGTAGTGACGGAAATGATTGCACAATGTTTTATTATTTTTATTTTTTGTATTTATTTGTTTGTTTGTTTGTTTATTTATAGCTGCACTGGGTCTTCGTTGCTGTGCATGGGCTTCCTCTAGTTGCAGCGAGCAGGTGCTAATCTTCGTTGTAGCTCCCGGACTTCTCATTGCGGTGGCTTGTTGAGGAACACGGGCTTCAGCAGTTGTGGCATGTAGGCTCAGTACTTGTGGCTCGCGGGCTCTAGAGCACAGGCTCAGTAGTTGTGGCACATGGGCTTAGTTGCTCTGCGGCATGTGGGATCTTCCTGGACCAGGACCCAAACCCGTGTCCCCTGCATTGATAGGCAGATTCTTAACCACTGCACCACCAAGGCAGTCCTTGCACAATGTTTTAAAATGTAACATATAGATACATGGCAATGTACCTATTAATATACATAATGCAAGCAAATCTTGACTAGAACCCTTTGATGATCTGAAGACCCAACAGCTCCACTGACTCACCCTTTCCTCTCCTCCCTTGCTCCAAGAGAAGGAACTGCGTGGCACTCTTATTGCTTTCCTAGCCAGGTTTCCTCATGAGGAATTTTGCTGAATTAAATTCATTCCCTTTGAACACTGTTCACTTCTGACCATTCGTCCTTATGATTAATACATTATTTTATTCAATAAGTCGCTGTCGTTATTAAAGTTATACTCAAGTGTATCTTTAGGGTGACTCTGATTATCTCCTCTCTGATTTATTCTTGATAGTGTATAATATAACTGTCAGAGGGCAGACTTATTTAATTCTTAAAATAACATTCATTTATTTTTTCAACTATTTTGTGATAGACACATTGCATACACCATGTCAATTTTTACAACCTGGTGGCAAATATAGGTAAGTATCTCAATTTTCCTTAAGTGTGAAGAAACAGTTCTGGGAAGTTAGTTAACTTGCCAAAGGAGGCAGGACTGGGGATTCTACCATATCCTGTATCCTCTGCATTCTTGAGGGCCAGGAGTGAGTGGGTCTGGGGTGGCTACAGAGCAGTGAAGAGGACCCCTCAGTGTGTCTCTTCACTGAGCTCCATGTTATTATTAAAATGTCAGGTGTATTCTATGTCAGTCCTCACCAAATTCAGTATTTCTCTCTTTACAGAGTATAGATTTTAGTTATATGAAGACAGGTAAACAAGATTACATATTTTTTCCCTCCAGTTCAGATTTTACGATCTCTTTGACTGAAGCTATTTGTAAGATGCAGGTATTATGTAGCTATCATTTGCAAACAGAGTTGATGGTTTTTTAGTACATGTATCTCCATGCTATTCCTCAAGAATCTAGCTTGCTTGGGCTTAGAGAACAAGGGCAAGGAGACAGTGACATTGATTACAGAAAAAAAAACAAAAACAAAAACCAGCCAAGTTCTCCATTTACCCTGGCATGGTAAAAGCATGTTCTTATTGCCATCTAAATACATAATTTTTAACTAAAATTGTGGACACAGCACCTCATTGTAGCTACTTCTCATGTACTTGACTCTGCAGTTTTTCAAAATCCTGTGAAATGATTTCTTTCATATGTGTTTAATCAAATACAAAGTAGTACCTGTATACCCATATGTTATGTCCAGACAACAAATGATTTTGTCCGTTTCCTCTTAAAGGAGATGTTTAAAATTCAACATGGAAGGAAACTTTTTTTAACCTAGAGTTCCAATCGCCTTTTGAAATTAAGATAAATGACTTTAAAGAGACCATAAGTCTTCTGGCATGTCAAGATTTTTGTTTACAAAGCACTGTCCTAATAAGGTTAACATAAATGAATTTGGAGCAAATGGACTGAATAGCTTTGAAATACACAACTTAAAACATAATGGAAAAAGTGTTTGGTAAAATATGTTTTGGATTTCACTGAATCCCAAATATTTAGATCATAATGGTGAATATCCAACACCAGTTTCACATACACTCTTTCACTCTAAATCGAAATTATTGATACAACATGTATAATGAGTGTGCCTTTTAGTGTTCTGAAAATATGTTATAATATTCTCTGTTATATTCTATGACCAAGCTTATTTAAAGTTAAAAAAAAAGACTTAAATAAATAAAATGTATCTTAATTCTCTCAGCATGTATAATGTGAACCTCATTGTTCCATTGAGAACCCACACTATTTATAGTGAGCTTGGTGCTTGGGTTTGACAGGCAGCCATCTGGGGCACTGCAAGAGGCCATTTTGAAAATTCAAACCTTCAATAAGATCAAAGTGTGTACAGAAGTATTAAATTATACCGAGATAGAAAAATATGTGTCCTCAGTCTTTTATGTGAAATTTAGCATTGATACATGCTCTGTGAGTTGTCTTCCATGCATACACATGAAATTCATGCCACTGAAATGCTGAGAGATGGCTGGGGAAAAAAAAAGAATCTAAACTGGGATCACATGTCCTTTCTGGCCTCTAACTGTGGCATTCATCTGACATAATAGGGACTCAGAAACACAGTGCGCCTTCACTCTGCGGGGGTTACAAAGCTGTTCAGTGTAGGAAATCAGCACGTGAATATCTCTTCCCCTAGCTAGAAAATGAAAAACACCTGACACTTGAGAACTGTTAGTACATGATTTGAATGCCATTAGGGGCTGCTCCTACACATTTCGTGTTACAGCTGTGGAGTGTGTAACCCATGAATAGCACTTGTGTTATGTTTGCTTTAGAAAACTGTGTTGATCCCTCCAGGCGCTCTATTTGCAAGTACTCCCACGTGAAGCATAGAGCAGGGGGGAGCTGAAGCAAACAGATCTGTCTTACAGAGAGACTGTTCTATAAGGAAGTATTTTTAGAGGCTGGAGAAATGGGTAACATACCTCCCAGTCTGGTTGTAACTTTGAAAGACGATGGCCAAGGAGATCTTTTATTGACATGACAAAAATGCTTTGTTCAATGTGCAGAGCTTAAGTTCTATGCAACCATCTCCTTGTGGCTCAGAGTTTTAATAAAATTTGACCCAGCCTCCTTAGATTTAGTTTGTGGAAGGAGGGTTATAACATGAAAGTTTTTCTTTGGAAAAAGTTGATCTTTAGTGTCTTTTGAACTACTTCTCAAGCTGTGAAAATCAGATCAAGGATGATCTTTTGATACATTATGAGGTTTATATTTCTCTTGAATTCCTTTCAGGATAGGCTTGTTTTAGCACTTCAGGATTGGAATGAAATCTCTTAATTTCTTTTCTCCATATACAATTCAGTCTGGAGCAAAGTGGTATATTTTAGGAATATGTAAGCTGATGACTAAACTTGCTTTTGAATAAATGCGTGCATCATGAAAATGATAGCTTGATTTCAGCTGTAATTTTCTGTTCACATCGCAAATTATACATCTTAGTTCTATTGATAAATTTTGCTTATTTTAGGAATTTTTTGTTTTTGTTTTTAGGTGACTATCAGGATTGCACAGGTATCTGTAAAGGAACTGTGCTTGGAGTATGGTTGAATGTGAAAGAAATCTGTCAGTTACTGAGCAAAAGCTATTTGATGGTGATTTACATACTTGACTCCATTTAACACACATAACCTCACAGACACTCCACAGGTAGATATTATTATATCCATTTTTACAGATGTGGACACTTTGTCAAATTACAGAGGTAGTACATTGCAGAGATAAAACTCAAAGTTAAGTTGTTCTAATTCCAGAGTTCATGCTCTTAAACATTATCCTTTATTGCTTCTACAAATCGCTGTGAAAATTCCTCAGCATTCCCCTCTTTAAAAGATCTTTTCAAGTCTTGACATGACTCTTGCTTACTGAATAGCCCTGTCTTCTTCTTTGCCTTCCTAACAAATACCTAAAGAATGGTCTAGTAAACTTGACAGAGTTCCATGCCTGTGTATAGTGGTTTGCAAACTTGAATATCTTTAGCATCACCTGGAAAGATGTTAAAAAATACCAGTGGCTGATCCTACATTATACCATTTATGTCAGAATCTCTGGAGGTTGAGCCAGGACATGGCCATTTTAAAAGATTTCCTGATGATTCTAATATGTAGCCAGGGTTCAAAACTTGTGCTGTATATTGACATAAATGCATAAATTTTAGTTCTCCACATTTTCTTCTCAGCTATCCTAAAAATTCTAAAGATTTTCTGTCTTCTTGAAAAAGCAAAGCGATGGCATCTTTATATATTTCCACATGGGCTGATCAGCATACCATTCTTCCTAATTGGTATGCTCTGAGGATGTGTCAGATCTGTCTGCATCTATTTCCCCTGTTAAGCAACATAGAAGGCAATTGGGGATAAAAGAAAGCAAGGTTAATACCACTTGGTCTTAAAATTTTCTGTCTTTCCTTGCCAACAGTTTGAAGGACTTGTCTTTCATTCAAAGGACTTCACCTAACTGCCCCTAGCATTTGTAACCACTTTTTACTGGGGGAGGGGTTAAGGTATGTAAATCTGTGCAAAGAATCTTTGATATTTATTCATTTCTGCAGCAACATCCTGGCACTGAATCCCTTCCAACCACTGTTAACCTCTATGTACTCTTGAGTTAGTTTTTGACTGACTAGGCTCCCCAGCTTGGCTTATGCCTTTAAGCCTACTGGACCAGTTCATCAAGTCAAATCTACGCAGATCCAGCTTTTCTGTTGGGTGTTGACAAACTTCTTTTCCTCCGTTATTGGCAAAGATGAGGAATCAATGGCACATTTGCCTTTCTTTAGTAATATTTATTGGCAAAACATCACTCCCTATCACTAAAAATGGCAACATCATCAAGTGTCAAATGAACCTAGAAAACTGAGGTTTGTCTCAAGAAGCAGTGCTGTAAAATCAAGGTTGATGATACCTGAAAGGACATGTTGTTCTCAAGAAATATATTTTGGAGACCAATGTGACATCAAATTTTCACACCAAGTGAATGACTGACACTGAGCTTTGGGAACTGGACAGCAGGTGAAGGGAATACTCTGTCTTTTGTTAATTGAGGTACAGCTAAGATTTTCAAGCTGTGCATATCACCTGGTTGCCCCTCCTGCTCTACTTTCTACCATTTTCCCACCCTATATTTTGCCCTGAAAGGCTGAGCTACATAGACTGTCTCTGCAGGCTCCCTTGTATTCTGGCTATAAAGTAGGCTGTATGATTATTGGCTGGTGATTGGTTTGTGGGATGAGGATAAAGTAAGGGTATTTATCCTGATTCCTCCTTGCTGAGTCACTGGAAGTTGGCAGCATTCCTTAACTAAAGGCCATGGCTTTCATAAGGGGGCCTCCCTTTAGGGTAGTCATCCCAGGTCTGTTTATCTGTTCCCTCCTCTTTTTTTATTGAAGTATAGTTGATTTACAGTGTGGTGTTAGTTTCAGGTGTATTGCATAGTGATTCAATATTTTTGCAGGTTAGACTTCATTGTAAGTTATTATAAGATAAAGGGTATAATTCCCTGTGCTATGCAGTATATCCTTGCTGCTTATCTATTTTACATATTGTAATTTGTATCTGTTAATCCCATACCTTTAATTTATCCCTCCCTCCATCCCTTTCGCCTTTGGTAACCACAAGTTTGTTTTCAATGTCTGTGAGTCTGTTTCTCTTTTGAATATACATTCACTTGCATTATTTTTTAGATTCCACATATGAGTGATATCACACAGTATTTGCCTTTCTTTCTTTGATTTATTTCACTAAGCATAACATTCTCTAGGTCCATCCATGTTGCTGCAAACGGCAGTATTTCATTCTTTTTCTTGCTGAGTAATATTCCATTATACGTATATCTTCTTTTCCAGTTGTCTGTTGATGGGAACTTGGGTTGCTTCCATGTCTTGGCTACTTTAAGTTGTGCTGCTGTGAACATTGTGGTGCATGTATCTTTTCAAATTAGTGTTTTCATTTTTTCTGGATATATACCCGAGTGGAATTGCTGGGTCATATGGTAGTTCTATTTTTAGTTTTTTTTTTTTTTTCTTCGCGGGCCTCTCACTGCTGTGGCCCCTCCCGTTACGGCGCACAGGCTCTGGACGCGCAGGCTCAGCGGCCATGGCTCACGGGCCCAGCTGCTCCGCGGCATGTGGGATCCTCCCGGACCGGGGCACGAACCCACGTCCCCCCGCATCGGCAGGCGGACTCTCAACCACTGCGCCACCAGGGAAGCCCTATTTTTAGTTTTTTGAGGAACGTCCATACTCTTTTCCACAGTGGGTACACCAATTTACATTCCCACAAATAATGTACGAGGGTTCTCTTTTTTCCACATCCTTGCCACATTTGTTATTTGTAGACATTTTGATGATAGTCATTCCGACAGGTGTGAGGTGATATCACATTGTGGTTAGCTGTTCCCTCTTTTTGTCCATTCATGCCTAGGGGAGTTAAATGATGTCCCACTATTGCAGGCCTCAGGGTTCTGCATTATTCTTTATTTTCTCCTAAACCTGCCTATATCTTTGTTAATAGTTCCTTTATTAAACTATCTGAAACTATCCAGTTTGAGTGTGCCATCTCCAAGAGATAATCTTAGAAAGAACATGGAGCTCTAATTTCCTGAGAAGCAATCCTAAATATCATGGCATCATTAAATTTGGTTGTCTCTGATAATTTTCTTGGGAAGCAGTCATCTTAAAATCTAGGTAGGAATGTTGGTTATTTTTTGAGGCTCTTTTCCTGGCTTAGTATTTCTTCTTCCTTCCTTCCCTCCCTGCCTTCCTACCTTCCTTCCTTCCTTCCTTCATTTCATCTTTCTTTCTCTCATTTTCTCTATCCTTCCCTCCATCTCTTGCCTTCTTTCTTTCTATCATTTTTTATCTTTTTCTCCCTCCTTCCCTTCTTCCCTCCTTCTCTCCTTCCTTCCTTTCTTCTACCTGCCTGCTTTTATTTGATATTTTGCTCAGAAAATTTTGATATTCACAGTTAGTTTTGGTCTAGGAGCATAAATTTAGGAAAGGGAAAATTATAGAGCATTTTCAGGATCATAACAATATTGATAAATCCCTTTTTTTAAGATAATGGTTACAAGAGATTTACTATACCAGTTAAATATTGAAGTTTGATCTTATACTAATTGTTAATTTTGATTGCCGAGTGTTTTAATTTATCTACTTTCCAGGTACATAGTAATATTGTACTTTTGGACTCCCATATGTTTGAACGTGGTCATGTGACTATTTCTGGTCAATAATTTGTGAGTGGAAGTGATGATGTCACTTTTGGGCTGGATCATTTAATGCCAATACAGGACCCTTCAGAGTTCTTACAGTTTACAACAATGGTCAGAAATGTTGCAGACAGTGCCTGTTGCATCAATTCAGGTCTCAGTAAAGATTACCTGGAATGGAGTTTTAAACAACTTTGATTTCACATAGTTGGAGTGAGAAATTTTTTGTTTTAAGCTAGCCTATCTGATACATACTGTATTAGTCAGCTCAGGTTGCTGTAATAATATACTCTAGACTGGATGGCTTACACAACAAGACCGTTATTTCTCACAGTTCTAGAGGCTGGAAGTCAAAATCGAGGTACTGGCTTATTCACTTCCTGGTGAGAGCTCTTTCCTGGCCTCCAGATGGCTGTCTTCTTACTATGTCCTCACATGTTGGGGAGAGAGTGAACTCTCTCTCTTCCTCTTCTTATGAGGTCCACCCTCATGGCTCATCTAAACCTAACTACCTCCCAAAGGCCCCACCTCCAAATACCATCACATTGGGGATTAGGGCTTCAATATGTGAATTTTGAGGGGAAGGTACGCAAACATTCAGCCCAAAACACATGCTAAGAAATACTACCTTGTATAGTTAGATTATCCCTAATCATGAATTTGCTCTTATTTATTTGTATTTTCACATACTTTATTGAGTAGAACAAAAAGGGGTAAAATTATGGCTAGTGAGCTAAAGGAATTACGTGTGGGAATATGTTTTGCAAAATAGATGCCAAATTGGTAACAGGAAGGATTACCGAGAGTGACTCTTAGAAAATGAGGATACTTCGTGCCTAAGTACATACTAAGTTCTGGTATTGGGAGAGGAAGGGGGTTGGGTACCTAATGTATGTTGAACTGTGGCAAGAATTTTAACAACATTTAATAGTCACAACAATCCTGCAAAATAATCACTCTAAAAACACCTACTGTCTGCTGGGTATTATGCTACATGCTGGGGATATGGCAGTAAGTAGAATAAACAAGGTCCCTGCACTCAGAGAACACACTTAGGAGCGTACAGGAAAGACAACAGGAAATTACGATAAAGAGTGGTGGGTTCTGAGGGAAGAGGAAGGAGCAGATGCCCTGGGAGCAGGTAGAAGGGGTGTCTAATCCTGATTAGGGACACCAATGAAGGATTCCTGGAAGAGGGTATGTCTAGGCTGAGACATGGGAATAAATAAAAGTTAGCCAAGTAAAGAGAAGTTTTCTAGACATAAGGAGAAATGTATATGATGGTCCATAAGTAGGAGAGGGCCTGGCATTTCTTAGGAACCAGAAAAAGTGTAACATGGCTCTTTCTGACATTCTACAGACACAAAATCTGGCTTTCTATAGACTGCATAAAGGTTTGGGTAACAGACTCAGTAGTGTAGGGGAGTTAATTGCACGGAGAACAATGGGAGACTGGAAAGAATAGAGATACGGACTGATATATTTCTTCTCTGTTCCTCTCTCTAAAATAAATAATGGTGATGGTGGTGATGATGAAAATGATAATGAAACATGAAACATTTACTGAGAGCTTAGTATATATCAGGTACCATTCAAAGCACTTTAACCTTATTACTTTTAATCCTCAAAACACCTCAAAATCCTAATGTACACAAGAGAATTTGAGTAACTTGCAAATTGTGGCACTTTTATTATGTGGCAGAGCCAGGCTTTGAACTAAGGTCTGCTGAGCTGACACTATTCAGTCAGGTGGAGGCTGGGCTGACTGCTAGAAAGAGATAGTCTAAATGGGTTGGTGACTACCTGATAAACATAGCACTTAAGAAAAGCAGATGGAAATTGCCAAGCACTATTAAAATTTGTAACTAGGTGATAGATTTGGTCTTGTGTGATTTTTTTCCCTACATTCTTGAGTACAGGGTTACAGTTTCAATGGTGCCTTAAAGTGTATGCAGTAAAACACAGTTGGTAACTGACTTTAACTATAATTATTGGCCTCTTACCAGTATTTAAAGATGCATTGCATGGATCAGTGCTTTGAACTTTGCTTTTTAGTTTTTATCAACAGTGTACCATTACTTTCCTAAAGACCTTTTCTTCACCTTTATTTAGATCTTGCACTGGTCTATAATTACATGAAACTGAAAATTCTTTATGGATTGATTTCCATAAATTACAAATATGTCATGTGTTATGTTACTAGCCAAAAGGTCAGCAAACCAATTTGTTACAGCAGTAGCACATTTACCAGAGCTTGGACAGTGATCCATTTGTTGAAAGCCTTCTGGTTTTAACTCTTTAGCCGGGATTTCAACCGAAACAAAAATTGTATATAAAATGGAATGTAAATCACTCTTACCCATAATAGTTAGAAAATAGCATACTTTTGGGTATGGGTACTTTTGTGAATTGGTCTTTGCTTGCAACACATCTATTTTTAGTTCAATTTTCTGTGATAAAGAATAAATATATGGTATTTTATAACTAAATGTATCAATTTCAAATTAATCCTACTGTCAATATAAAAACTAATGTCAATATATTACAATATAAGTTTAGTAAAAGGAATACTAATAGCTTAGTGTTAACAATAATGAAATATTACACATTATACAACTAGAAAATTAAGCCAAATTCTCCCAGTGCCTTGAGTGGTCCTTAGTAATCAATTAAAAATGAATTCGATATAAAAGGATTTAAATGGCACAAATGAACTAATTAAGTTTCAAAGGGAAACCTATATTCTGTCTGGAAGCAGCTTGTTTGGAACAATATTCATCAAATGATTTTGATATTTTTCTATTCTGCAAATGTAAACTCAAACTTTTGGTCCTTCCCTTAAAAATTTCTTTTTCTGTTTTGAAACCTGCAATAACCCTTATATCTACAAATAGCATCACATTTTTCAATTATCCTATAGTTGAAATATTGTAGCTATCATTGACTTCACTTCTCCCTTGTTCTGTCACCCTATGATATGATGTCAAGTTCTGCTTTTCTGGTCATAGTGCTCCTATCTTTGTCCTCTTGTTTTGTGCTGGTCACCAAGATCAGAGATGCATTTTCTCTCATTTTGATTATTAACTGTTTTTTCCTGCCTTCAGTCTGTCTATAATACACATTGATATTAGATAGTATTTCTGGGACATAGGACTCTTCATGTCATGCCTTTCCTCAAAACATTCTATTGCCCACAGGCTGGAGTCCCAGGCACCCCGGCACAAAATTCAGGGCATATTACATTCTCATCCCAGGCTACTCTATCAAATTTCTGTTTTAATTGTTGATTCTTAAATTTCTTAGATTACTCATCACCCTCAAGTTATGCATTGTTCATTTGTGTTTTTGCTTATTTTTGAAATTATCAGCTCCCAGTTTTGCCCATCAAAATCTTTCCTTTACTTTATAACTCAATTAGAAATTTTATCCCATGTTTCTACATAATAGTTATGATATTACTTATAATCTACCAGTTATTTGGGTATGTTTATTATTATTATATGTCCATTGTCTCATTCTCCACATTATCTCCATTGCATATATTTTATGTGCCCTACTTTAAATAGATGAGAGACTGATGTTGACAGTTTAAAAAGCTTCCCAAGTTCCCATGGCCAGCACTAAGAGAGCACATCAAAGTTGGATCAAGTGACTCTAAAGCCATAGGACCCTTATATTCTATGGCTTTCCATAGCTACTTCCATTACATATATACATTGCCCAATACATACGTCTGCATACACATGCATATACTACTACTGCAGTAATATAGATGGTAGATATAATTATTGTAATGTTAATTTAGATCACTGTGGTTTGTCTTAGATTTTTCAGAAATATTCTGACCCCTAGTCTACCAATTAATGGTACATTTAACAACTAATATATTTTATATATTTCTTGAGTGCCTTCTTGATGAAAGATGCCTGCCATGCCTCACCCTACATATGAAGGAATGAATGCCTCTGAAACTTGAGAGTGTTATCGCCAACCTGAGTGTTTATTTTTCGAATTCTTGATGGATTCTGCCTTTTGTGGTTGGATTTATAATCTGCAGTAGGTTTCTCAGAGTAAATTAAAGAGGCTGACATTGGCATTGAAACAGAGCTGCTCTGGTTCTTTAAGAGCCTTGGCTTTACTTTGAGTGACAACTAGGAATAATGTTGGGTAGTGCCCTGACCACCTCGTGCTGGTGTAGGGGTAAAGGAGAGCAGTGCATTAAGTCACAGAGAGTCCAGGATGGAGGGAAATCATGGGTGTAACATTCAAGCTGTGAGGCAGATTTGGTTTGTTTCTCTTCCAATTGAGAGTCTTCTGTGTGTTTTTTTTTTTTCAGTCATTTTCCTCTCTACACTCTACTTTGCTAATTAAAATTCTAATCACTCTGACAGCTAGAGGTAGGGAAAAAAAAATCATTCTTCCATGCTGGAGAATGTAATTTCAAGGTGTTTTAGCTGCCAAAGAAACGAACGGAAATTAGACAAAGAAGCTAGTTGTCATAGGAGGACAAATGAATTTTGTTTTCCCATTTTGCCTAAAAATAAATGAAACTTTAGCAAAGACAATGCACTTCTTTTTGGCATTATAATAATTCTAAACACATGAAGTTTAAACAATATGCTTTATTTTTCTTAAAGGTTTTCTGATAAAAATAGGCTTTTATACGTTTGTTCATGTCAAAAATAATTTACTGTTCTTGGGGTGAAATGAAGTACAACATCAAAAGTTTGACTTGGTCTCTGTGATATGTTGTTTCTGAAAGTGTTTCCTTTTAATATTTGATTTTCAGATCTTCATTAAACATTTAACAGACTAGAAGTCCATATTTAGAACAAAGAGAGATTTGTGGTATTATTTCTATTTTTCCTGATTAAAAAAAATTTCTAATTTCTTTAATAAAATTGGTATGTTAAACGTTTAATGCCAACTAGTCCAGAAGGGTTAAATATAATTGCATCCAAAATGTACTTCAAAATGAGTTTTCTGGAAAGGTAGATTTCCTGAGAAACTTTCTAACTAAATGAGTAATTAGACTGTATTTCAGATGTGTCTACCAGAGATCCAGAAATAGTGTAGGGTTGGGAGAAGTTACCAGATAAGCTACTGTGTGAATTGACTGACATTTAACTGATTGCTTAATTTTACTAAATTGACTGGACATTTGTTAAAATACAGTGAATTGGTGGCCTGATCCAATGTTATATAAATCTAATTGAATATATGTTTAAAAAAAGATGCTGCTAATCAACAAGCATCATTGAGTGCCCCATACTACACATCCAGACACACACATAGGTCTACACACAACACAAGGCCTCTAGGATTTTGTAATGTAATAAGATCATTTATAGTGTGAAATAATTTTCAAAAAGAAGGTACTGGGGGCAATTTAGTTTTCAAATTTTTATAACCTCTAGCCAAATGAGGATTTATTTATAATTTATTTATTTTTATTCATTCACTCATTAATTTCATGACCCAAAATTAGTGAGGATAAAAGTATACTGATTAAGTAAAACTTATATTCAATGACAGTTGCAACCAGTCTTTTAAGTCCAATTTCATTATTTTTATTTTATATACACGTATGTTTTAGAATCAGATATCTAGTATGATTCTTTATTAAAGTAAATCTTCAGGTGTTATTTTATTAATGAGCCAAACTATGGTTTTTGTTGCTATTGTTGTTGAACTGTTGATTCACTAAGTATATCATTCAGTACGTAAGGATTTAACAACACACAGATAACAAAGAATTCATAAGAACTCAGTGCTTTGTGTGTATGAACTCAAGAGGTTTATATTCACAGAAATATATGGGGAGAGTCCTATAGGACTTGTATGTTGGTATGAAATATTAAAATCAACAAATTGTCTTTTTTTAATTTGTGAAGTTTCACACAATCATGAATGTATGATTTACTGTTGTTTCATTCTAAATGTTTTTTGAAGACACAGTACTTTGAAGAAGACAGCCTAAGAGAAATTTCATGGGTAGGGACAGTACAGATACTGAAGCCGGTGGGTTGACAGAATATGAAATTAATCATCAGATTTCCCAAAACAGAAAAAAAAAAGTCATATCTATGAATATCCCAATATCTATTGGCAGTGAATTAGATAACAATTTAACTTTACAACAGAGTATTTGGGGATCATATCTCAGATCTGTCAGTAAATACCTGGGTTGTCATGAAAAAAATCATATTTCTCTGAGCCTCAGTTACCTCATCTATAAAATGAAATCAATAATACCATCTCCCAAACAGTAGCTACGAGCTACTTATTTTTCTGTCACAGTTATGTATGAATACAAAGGAATAAGGCACACACTAGCTATTTTGACTAAAAACCTGGACCACTTACAGATTTTTACTAATAACTGCGACAAGCTTTTGTACTGTTACAGAATACAAACTTTAATGCAAAGTATTGAGAGAGACAAAGGTGAACAAGGTAGCATCAGTGACCTCAAGAATCATTTACTAGTACAGACAGCTATGCACATGAATAATTTAATAAATGAGAGAGGTACAGAGTAACAGTTGAGTAGGAAACAACATAACTTTTATATTCTAAATGCAAATAATTGTGTTACTGTGTTATTGTTTGCCTGTTTTCACTCCTATCCCAGTAGTTAATTTTAATATTATCTGGGAGTCCAACATGGTCATGCACCTTAAGTCATATTGAGCTTGCCTACTCAACCTATAACCCCAGTCAATTAGAATACTTGCAGATGCTCCAACGTGACTTCTGGCCAACAAGGGGTAAGGTAAACATAATTTTCTTTTAAACCAGGAGCTGCCAAGATTTCCCTAAACCAGAACACTTGGAGAGCAAAAGGGGAACCATTAATAATCATACTGGAAAAACAGCCAAAAAATATAAAAACAGAATTTATAGTTACCTTACTCAGCACTTACTTACTCAGAGCTCATCTTTTGGAAATAATGATGGTGACTTTCAATCTAGTTTCTGCCCATCTCCTAGTTCAGCCCTAACTCCTATTTCTGGCATTTCTCCTGCCCTTTGGATTTGGACTTTGTGTTTGGTCAACCTAGACTCTACCTCAAAGGGCTTGCCTCTCCTAATTCCTGTGCTTCTTGAAGCACCATACTTTCTTGGGGAAGGCATTGTGCTTCATTCCAGTTTCTTGGCCCTGATCCCTAGCACCAACGTGTTTGGCCACTAAGGACAGCCAAGTCCACAATGCTATCCAGTAAAGCATCATTTGAATATCAGATACAGGGCTGAAGAAAAGGCTGCACGCTCTGATTCATTAAGAGTGGGAAGTTAGTTTACTTAAGCATACAAAAATCTAATGATAAAGATTGATGTATGTTAAGACCAAGCGTCCAATTTTGGGCTATATTATTATTATTCACAGATGTCTTTCTATTGATAAATTTTATCATAAAAAAGTACTTATGTTATTTTAAAAAATTCCCTTGGTACCTGAAATATTTATATTTTACTATCACCTGTTTATAGCATTGTCCTGAGTACATAGTAAAAATGATTTAATTTGATGCATACTGTGATATGGCACACAGAGAAAGACAAGAGCTTTAATCTGAACTCTACTATCTATTTCCTGTATAACCTTGAATAAGTTGTTTAACATATTTGAAGCATAGGGGTAGTGATAATATCTGCTAGTATCTTTGCGGATATAAGTGCTAAAAAAATTGAGTTTATCTCCCTCCTTTCTTTTGCCATTTTTAATTCTATCTGATTGACTGTGTTTCTATCTCATATGTCTATCTCTCAGTCGACTAATTGATTGATTGATCTGCTTATCCATCTGTTGATCCATTGAGGGGGAAACACCCTCATGTAGTTGACCATTATTTATATTCTGTGTTTTTCCCCATATCTTCTCTCCCAACAGTCATGGATCAGTGACAGTTTTCTCTACACACAGTCCTCAGAAAAAAGACTGGTGTAGTTGAAAACGAATCATTCATTGCTCTAGCTCAGCTTTGAATTTCAGGAGAGTCTTTTTTTCCCCCTGGTTTTAGTGTATCAGGGTAGACAAACAAAAATAGTCTTGCAATCCATACTTTTCAGTCATAAGATTCAAGAATTTGAGATAAATTTTCTACATTCCAAAAATAAGACATCAAAATCATCTTTGATATCAAAAACCAAAGTCTGCTGATCATAAGCCATAGAACTTATGAAAATTAAACACATATGTAGTAGTAAAGAAGCAGGGTGTGACATGAGAGCACTTTTTTTTTTTTTCCTTCTTAGAATGAGGTAAGAATTAGATGACATGTTAAGAGGAAAAGTAAGAGAGGAGAGCATCAGGATCAGACAGAGCTGAGAGTCTTTGAGAGGTCCCAACTCTACCTTTCCTTGGAGTTGATATCCTAGCAGGCGGTGGGCAAAGGAGTGATTTGAGGAAATGTGGTTAACCCCATGATGTTTGGGACTCTGAGGCAGAAAGGACTCAAGATCTGTTTCCTGACTGTAACCCTAGGAGGACTCAAACTTGTTTGGCATCCAGCAGCACTGTGGGAGTCTTTAGAAGAAGGCAAATGGACTCCAGAACAACAGAGCCTGAGATGACCACTAAGTTTTCCTTTGATTCAGCAGAGTTAAGAGGAAATAAGAAAGGGAGCAAAAGGCGCCTCCAGAACAATTGTCAGAATAATTATTTAAATGTCATTAAGGTATTGGGGAAAACCAGTCCCAGCCCATATCTCCAACGGTATCTCTGCAGTTTTCACGTGTCACGGTGCCTGCCACAGCTTTCCATGGCTTACAGCCTGAGATGCAGCCTACCCTGTCATTCCTATCTGAGTTCTGAGTCAAACAATATGGAAATCAGTCTCTCAGATAGCCCAAAGAAAGGCCAGAATGTTGCAGCCAAGTTCCACTTTATTCCTTCTAGCCCAAGGGAAGGAACTTGAAATTGAGCAGTTTTCCCCAGACCATGTCATGCCACTCTGGGGAGGGAGTGAAGTAGGGGCAAGCAGAAACACCATGAAATTTTCTACCACTTTGGTGTGGCTTTTTCTTGATTGGCTGTTTGCTTGGTTGCTGCAGATCTTTGACTAGTTTCCAGAGCTTCTCCAAAGCAGTTTTAGTCAGTGTGTTGTTGTTTACATGCTTCCATGGTGGAATGAGAGCCTGGAGCTTCTTAGTCTACCTTCTTGTTATCACCCCACTAAAGGTATTCTTGATCCATACTTTATATGTTGTCTAATAGACACTTACTTGTGAGATTAAAATGAAGTCCCTTTTGGGCATCCAGAGACTCAGTAAGTTTACGAGTCACAATCTCTTCTTGATAAATACTGCAATAGAATTTTAATAATAAAAATAATAATAGGGCTTCCCTGGTGGCGCAGTGGTTGGGAGTCCACCTGCCGATGTAGGGGGATGGGTTCGTGCCCCGGTCCGGGAGGATCCCACGTGCCGCGGAGCGGCTGGGCCCGTGCGCCATGGCCGCTGGGCCTGCGTGTCCGGAGCCTGTGCTCTGCAACGGGAGAGGCCGCGGCAGTGAGAGGCCCACGTACCACACACACACACACACAAAAATAATAATAATAATAATTCAGGGAAGAGAAATCAAAGAACAGTGTTAAAAAACACAGAAAACATATGAATATGTTTTTTAAATATTGATAAATAATGAGAAACATAATAACAATTTAGAATAAAAATCCAAGATAACTCTAGAACAGTGGTTGATTGCAGAGAAGACTGGAGCAACATAGAGAAGTGATGGCTTGCTGTATTCTTGTGTTGTTCAGGATGGAGGTTGTAATTTATCCTAAGTAATGATAGCAAAATGGGATCTTATATATCTGGCAGAAATAATATGGCTGAGATTAAATGCAGTGATCCTTAGTAAAGTCCTATAAACCACAACCAGTAGAATATTAAATTATAATATGCAGTGTTGGAGAAGTATAGTGAAATAGATGACCTTATACATTGTTAGTAGAAGTGAAATAGCTAGAGCTTTTCTAGAGAACAATTTTGCAGTATTTGTCAAATTTTTAAATATGTAAACTTCTGCCTAGCAATTCTACTTTTGGAAAAAATACTGGTATTTTATCTAAAGAGACGTATAAATCTATTATTAAAGTATGCTTCCTAATATGAAAAATAAAAGGAAACATGTTCATTAGATGAATTATTGTGGATTTTAGTGAATATGTATTATGATATGCTATTTATCAGTTCAGCAGAATGAGATACGTCTACATAGAAACCGCTCCATGTCACATTATTAAATTAGAAAGCAAGTAGTAGGAGAAGCTACACATTATGATTGTATTATATAAATAGCAAGGCAACACCACATACGTGTATTTGTGTTTGCAAATGCATGGGGAAATCTAAGCTATACTAAGAGTTAGTGATGGTAATGGGATTGGGATAGTCTTGGTGAACCAGGAGACTTACTTTTTACTATATGTGCTTTTGTATTTGAATGCATTGTCTAATGTTTTGGAGTAAAAGAAATCATGTTAAATCAAATAACGAGTTTGGAAAAATATGACCACCTACCCACAAAGGTAATTTATGTTTGTCACTAACATGGCTGAAAGGACCTAGCTACTGTTTTTTAATCTAAACATTTCTTCTTATAGGTTTTGGCACAAACACAAAGTAACCTGGTCCCTAGGGTCAGTCATGGTATTCATTTAGGATTAGCAAATACATAGAAATAAATTTGTGTCTGGTATGGGAAGAAAAAGAATGCAATAACTAAGTGGCAGGCTAAATCAACAAATAGAAATGTGCATACAATTAAAATTCCTTAGATCAACAAATTCCAAAATAAGGCTATCTCCAAAAATAAGTACAGTATTTGATACAGTATTATCTTTAATACAGTATTATCTTTAATTGATACAGTATTATCTTTAATTGTTCATGTGTGTTTTTGTTAGCTCATAATTATAGCATAAGGGATTCTATGGAAAAAAATGATACACACAGTCTTTTGGGAGGACAGGAGCAGAGTTTTGGCATCATGGCATTCTCAGCTTTGGAACACTCCTTCCTCCATTTCTTTTAGCAGTCAGCAAAATAGGCTGACACAAAGGAATGCCTGCCAAGGAACTTTAGAAGGAGGCAGTTTTCAATTAACAGGGGCCAGAGAAGGCGATAACCCCAAAGGGTAGTGAAGAGAAATTAACATGGAAAAGCAGTTCCATGCTTCTGTGGGTCCCAAAAGGCCAGCCATATTAGTGGTGTCTGTTCTGATTGAACTTTTGCTGTGTCTTTTTATTGATTCACTTGTCAGAATCTGACAAAAGGACCGCTGTCCATCACTTGCTTGCTCAGAGTAGAAGGCTGTGGTTAGAAACTTCTTCCTTGTACAGCTGATTGCAGAGTGAGAACCATCGTTTTTGTTATCATTTTACAGAAATGATTAATGTTATTGGGCGTTATGTAAGAATTAGGTGTGTGTACACACACATAGCCCCGCAGGCTTACTTACCCTGAATTGTTGAGCCTCTTTATTCTCTTACTTCTCTTTGCCTGTTTTTTCAGAAAACTCCTTTAATTATTAAAATATTTTAAAATGCAATTTCAGGGCTGATAATTACACTGACAGTTGCAGACACTTTTTTTTTTTTTCTGCCATTTACCAAATCCTTGGCTTAGGAAACATTTTAAAAGAATAATGTCTGGTGAATAAATATTTCGAGTTTCTCTCGCAAGGATGAAAATGAATAGTAAGTAAATAAAGCATGTAAAGAGCCTGTGAAATCAGTTCATGTAGTGAAGAGGAGAAGGTGGAGGGATTTTCTTTTCTTTAACTGCCTAAGAGGGTGCATTGAGCTGGCAAGCCTAGGGTGGGCCCCATGAGACCTTTTGTACTTTTAACCCAGTGGGAACAGAAACATTCTTTAAAATATTTTAAGAACATTTTAAATACTGTGTGGATCTTTTTGCCTCTATGAGAACCAAGCTTACGCTAGAATTCTGTATAAGTTTACCAATTTCAAAATATGTGTTTTCTAAAGCAAGGGCAGACTTCCCACACTTCTTTTAAAGATGTAATGATAATTATTTTTTCTAAATTCAAATAGTATTATTATTTAGTTACTTGAAACATAGTATTTATTAAGAACACTTAATAAGAAAATAGTAAGGTCATCAGGAACCTGGTCATGATACATTCCATAGGGTTTTTTTTCTTTTTCCTTTTTCTTTTTTTTAAAGTTTTGAACCCATTTATAAAGAAATGACTCACCCAGAGTTACATATCATGCACATCCAAAGTTAATGAGCATCTAGATCTGTGTGTCTAAATTAGCAGCCATTAGCCATACTTAGCAATTTAGCACTTGAGGAATGGCTAGTCTAAATAGAGATGTGCTGTAAATGTGAAATACAAAGTGGATTCTGTAGATGTATTATAAAAAAACAGAATCTAAAATATCTCATTAATAACTTTTTATTTTGATTACATGTTGATATAAGAATTTCTTTGATATATTGGGTTAAATATATTATTAAAATTAATTTCACCTTTTATAAAACTTTTAAAGTATAGCTTCTAGAAAATTTAAAATTACATATGTGTCTCATATTATCTTTCTGTTGTACAGTATTATTCTAGGCAATAGTAAAAGTTACTATTTATTAGTCATTTACTTTATGACACATGCTGTATCTGGCACTTGATATGCATTATCTCATTTAATCTCACAATTACCATTGAGATAGATGTTATTTTTACTTCTGTATAGACAAGAAAATTAGGCAAAAAGAGTATAGACAAGAAAATTAGGCAAAAAGAGTAAGTTACTCACATAAGAGTTTGCAACTATGTAAACTATTTCACTTTTCCTTCAATAATTAATTATTTTTGACTGTCTACATATATTACACATAAGACATGATACTGTGCATGGACAATGCACTATAATTAATTACTCTATCATGTGGACTAGTACAACTCTAGATGGATTTAGAAGGATTGAAGATTGCCAAATTAATTTTTGCAAGCTCTATTTAATTAGATGTATTAAGTTAAAGCATTAAAGTGCTCATGGAAATCCCTATGTGCCATGGTAGGAAATGGTTTAAAGGCATCTGTATTTGTAAAACTACAGAGGAGACATTACATGAAAGAGATTGACAAGTAGCGTTGAATTTAGAACAAACTCTGATTTCAAATGTAAGTTCAAATGTAAGGTTTAAGACCTATGTGTCTTTGGTATGGGGAGAATCAGACAGCGGTTGTAGATCTAGACAGTTCATATTTTCTGCAGAGCTGGAAGTACTTTGTGGAGCACAGTATACTTCTCAGCCATGTCAAGTTAAGAGAAGAATCAGAAGCCGGGAAAGGAGGAGGAAGAGAGAATGAGAGAGACAGAGAGAATGAAAAAAATGAGAAATAGGTGAATAAAGAGTAGTTGTTAAATATTTGTCTTATACCACCTATGGGAAATCACGACTCTTCTTTTAACAATAAAAAGTATTAGAAAAGACTGCATACTCGTGGTCAGAGAAGTTTCTTGGTCAAAGATGTAAAGGTAGAGGATGTGAAGGAATAGATGGAAAATGCTTTTTCTTTTTTAATTGACTTTCTGCAGACTATAAGGCATGAACACAAAATAAGGGAGATAACATAAGAAACTATTCTGAGATATGTGAACATTCTTGAAATTTAAGGCCTAGTTTCTTATATATGATCTCATGAGCATCTGGACAATAGGAGAAATTTTCAAGAGGATGAAACAATCAGATTCATTTTACATATTGTAAAGAATTTCACATATGGGAAAATGGTTCCATTTTCATACTATATTCTGCAGAAGACAGCTGTTGTGAAATTACTTATTTTTTGTGCATTTTTATTTTCTGTGCATATTTATATAATTCATTCAGGAAAAAATATGCTTTTTTCTTAATTAGGTGACCAAAATAATTTTCTTTAAAATAAATTATTGATATTTAGAGGGTATTAAAATTACATAATTTTTTAAAGTTACATTCAATATATTGTTCACTTTTTAATTGAAGGTTTTTAAAAATACCAATAGAATTATTACTGTTTAACTTCTTCTTATACATAAGGCAGTCATATGACTATGTCATTTGATTTCACAGTAACGATGGCAGGAATCATTTCCTCATTTTAAAAACTGCTGAAGAAATGGAGCTCAGTCATGTTAAGTAATATTTCAAAGTATTAAGGCCATTAATGGGTGAGCAGGGATTTAAAGAAAAATTCAAATGAACCTTACATTCACTTTTTTCCCTCCGTGCTCATCAATGAAAATTATAACGAGTTAACTTTGAAACCCTAAAATATAGGGTTTGTTTGCAGTTTGCATTGATTCTCATCTTGTGTCTCCCCAGATCTATTAAACACCTTAATATCTAACCAGGCTCACAAAGAAAAAAAACCTCAACATCGTTTTCTATGACTTCCTACATGAATTCTTTCTAGTCTGCTCTTTTCCACATCCCCAACTTTGCCGTCTCCTGTTCTTACTAACTGCCCTTACTTAAAGTCAAATTCTTTGCAAATTGCTTATAGTGTCCTACATGGTGCCTGTTTCCAGAATCTTCCCTATTTAATCCATCATCCATACTGCCACCATGGCTATTTTTCTAAAATATACATTAGATTGTATTATTTCCTTTTTAAAAAATCTACTTTGCCTCCTTAGATTTTAAGTTCAGACTCCTTGGGAAGGTATTCAGTGCCTCAACCTATCTTTCCAGCCTAAGCTCCCACTTTGGCTTGCATAAGCCAACTATTTCCAGGCATACTGAAACTATGCAATGGCTTCTCCATGAGCCATTGGGAATTAAATGTCTGAATCCTGTCAGTGGAGTACCATTTCACCACATGTGTGTGGTCACAGCCAAAGATGAATTCATACCAGATCCCCCTGAGGCCTGAAGGCTTTGTACACTCTGGTTGTTATTTGATAATTCCAGTCCACACTGCCAGACCTTTGTAAACCCTGAGTTTTACCTGATAGATTCCAGAAAAAATGCCTAAAGGAACTTAGGCCTTTTCCATCTCCAAATAAAATATGAAACCACTTCCTGCTGAAAAATGTGAAACCTGGTCCTGATGTTTTTTATTTCTCTATTGTCATCATGTAGGTCAAGACAATATATGTTGAGAAAACATTTATTATTCCTGAAAACAAATCCTAGAAAAAGTATTGACAGATGATATTTTAATTGGTTTTACCTCTCAAGTGATTAAATAATCATGAAATTTCTGTTTAACAATGGCTTGAGGTACTTTGTATTCTTGCCTCAAAATGGAGCAGTTTCTAGCTGGTAATGCTGTGATTGATTTTTCCATATCAAATACAATGTTACGGTCTATTGTTTCCATAGCAAACATATAGCATCTGTCTTCAAATTTACACTGTGATCCTGCACTAGCCAGAAATACTTCACATGACCACATCCTTCCATTACAAGTATGAGTGGACTAATATTGATTTTGTTCCCCCTTGTCCAAGACTGAAGGTCTGTCTTTACAACAATAATTCACACAGCTGGCATATAAGGATATGCTTACTCCTCCTTACTTTCATGGTAAAGATTATTGCTTTGTCTGAAATCAGTTTCTGCTATTTTTAACCCATAAATAGTTTGAAAAGGGTAATATGCTTTGCAACTCTAGCCATTTATGCTGCCATATGTTTCTAATAACATATTGCAGCTTTCAGAAAACTTTGAGTTTTTATTATGTATGAAACTTTAGAAAAACCACACGAAGCTGGCAAAAACATGTATCACCATAACTTGAATACAATATGATTCAGCTAAACACCAGAAATTCTACTGTGAGTGTCATCTATTTTATAACATTAAATTCTGTTACCTTTAAGCCAGAAATTTCCAACAGAATCTCTCACTTTGTCCAATTATAATCCACAAAATTTCCCTCCACCAGAGCCCCAATGTACATCCATCCCTATCCTTTGCACTTTTGCCCAAGGACATTTCCTTGCCTTGAATGGCCTCACTCTCCTTTCTTGCTGTATTAAACTTTACCCACACTTCAAAACTCAAATCAATTTTTACCTTCTCCTTGAAGCTTATTGAAATTATTCTGTTTCCTGATGATTTTCTTTTTATAATCTTCTAACAGAAAAGTAAGCACTATGAATATTAACTTGTAATTACATTATTCCTTGAATTTACCTAATTTGGCCTTGTAGAGCACTCAGGATATAGTAAGCTCCTAAATAATATATACGTGAGAAAGTCAAGCCACAGGGCCTGACAAACATTAGTTATATCTGAATTTGTACTATGTTTTATCATTCTTTAGTATCTCAACTAGTACTTACTGTTAGGCTAGGCCAGAGTTAATAGTAGCTGTAAATGTCCAGCAGGGATGGAATTCCTTGTTCTGATGCTAGCGAAGTTGAAAGAACGACTGAACAAGGAATTAACAAATCGAACCAGTTCCAGCTCTGACTCTACTACTATCAGATTACATGACCTTGAGCAAGTTAATTACCATTGTGGGATTCAAATTCTTTGCTCCAAAATAATGTGACTGTGCCTGCTTAAACCACAGAGAATTTTTTTTCTTTTATACTCTCAATGAAAAAATCCACAGGAAGTGGTCTGCACTGAAATGTGTACCATGACTCTGCCTCCTACTTCACTGGCAGTTGGAGTACAAGAATATTCCTGACCCAAGCTGAGCCAATCAAATTCTTGCTGTAAGGGGGAGTTTTTCTTTTTTGGTTTGTAGATGTATTTTACTGGAGTATAGTTTTCAGTAACTTCCTGAGAAAGAATTTCTTGTATGTTTAAATGCATCTTTATTCTACCTTCATACTTGATTGAAAATTTGATTAGATGTAGAATTGTAGAATGAAAAGAATTTTCTCTTATAATTTTGAAACCATAGTTCTACCATCTTTTAGCTTTTGTGATGCTGTTGAAAATCTGATTCACATTTCTTTGTGGGGTTTTTTTGTCTGCTATTTTACAAATGCATTTTTTCTTCAGATTCTCTAAGGATATTCATTGTAGTTTTTTTAGAAAATTAAAGTTGTTTTTGAGATTTTTAGATTCTGGGAATATGTTTATATCCATGTCTTTACCAAGCTTGGGAAGTTTTCGTCTATTATTTCTTCAGATAAGGTCTCTACCACTTTGTGACTCTCTTCTCCTTCTGGGAATCCCACAGTGCATACATTAGTCTATTTGATAGTGTCTTACAGGTCCCTTAGGCTCTGTTCACTTTTCTTCAAACTTTTTTCTGTTCTTCAGACTCAATGATTTCAGTTGTTCTGTCTTCAGATTCACTGATTCTGCTGCTTGCTCAAATCTGCCTTTGAATTTTTCTCAGTTTTCGTGTTTTTTTAGTTCTAGAATTTCTTTATGGTTTCTTTTTAGGTTGTCTCTTTATTGATGTTTCTATTTTGTTCATACATTGTCTTTTCCACATGATATATCCTTGCTTCCTTTGTCATGTATTAACTGACCATAAGTGCATGGGTTTATTTCTGGGCTCTCTATTTTGTTTCATTGATCTATGTGTCTGGTTTTTTGTGCCAGTACCATGCTGTTTTGATGACTATAGCTTTGTTATATAGTCTGAAGCCAGGGAGCCTGATGCCTCCAGCTTTGTTCTTTTTTCTCAAGATAGCTTTGACAGTTCAGGATCTTTTAGGTTCCATATAAATTTTAGGATTATTTGTTGTAGTTCTGTGAAAAATGTCAT
The DNA here is from genome assembly GCF_964341445.2 of Mesoplodon mirus. NCBI lineage: Eukaryota > Metazoa > Chordata > Mammalia > Artiodactyla > Ziphiidae > Mesoplodon > Mesoplodon mirus. Next base: position 80,201,192 of record NC_138980.1, read on the forward strand.
GAGTATTTTGATAGAGGTTGCATTTAATTTGTAGCTTGTTTTGGGTTGAATGGACATTTTAATGATATTAATTCTTCCAATCCTTGAATACAGGTTATATTTCCATTTATTTATATCATCTTCAAGTGCCTTCATCAGAGTTCTATAGTTTTCAGAGTATAGGTCTTTCACCTTCTTGGTTAAGTTTTTTCCTAGTTATTTTATTATTTTTGATGTGATTGTAAATGGGATTGTTTTCTTGTTGTCTCTTTCTGATAGCTCATTATTAGTGTATAGAAATGCAACAGATTTCTGTATATTAATATTATCTCCTACAACTTCACTGAATTCATTTTTCTAATAGTTTTTTGGTGGAAACTTTAGGGTTTTCTATATATAGTATGTTGTTTGCAGATAGTGACAGTTTTACTTCTTCCTTTCCAATTTTGATGGTTTTATTTCTTTTTCTTGTCTGATTGCTGTGGCTAGGACTTCCACTACTATGTTAAATGGAAGTGTTGAGAGTGGGCATCCTTGTCCTATTCCCAATTTTAGAGAAAAAAGCCTTCAGCTTTTCACTATTGAGTATGATGTTAGCTGTGAATTTGTCATAGATGGTCTTTGCTCCTCTTCGGTTTTGGGGAATAGTTTGAGAAGAATAGGTATTAGCCCTTCTTTATCTGTTATGTAGAATTCCTGTGTGAAGCCATTCAATCCTGGACTTTTGTTAGTTGGGAGGTTTTTTTTTTTATTAAAAATTTAATTTTACTACTAGAGATTGGTCTGCTCAGATTGTCTGTTTTTTCCTGATTCAGTATTGGAAGGTTGTGCATTTCTAGAAATTTGTCCATTTTTTCTTGGTTGTCCATTTTGTTGGCATATAACTGTTTGTAGTATTCTCTTATGATTTTTTTGTGTCTCTGTGGTATTGATTGTTATTTCACCTCTTTCATTTCTTATTTTGTTTTTTTGGGTCCTCTCTTTTTTTCACTGATCTTTTCTATTATTTTTTGTCTCTGTTTTATTTATTTCCTCTCTGGTTTTTATCATTTTCTTCTTCTCCTACCTTTGGGTTTTGTTTGTTCTTCTTTTTCTAATTCCTTCAGATGGTAGATTAGGTTGTTTATTTGAGGTTTTTTTTTCTGACATAAGCCTACATCACTATAAATTTCCCACTTAGAATTAGTTTTGCTGAGTTCCATAGATGTTAGAAAGTTGTGTTTCCATTTTCATTTGTCTTGTGGTATTTTGTGATTCCCTCATTGACCCTTTTTTTAGTAGTATGTTGTTTAGTCTTCACGTGTTTGTCTTTTTCCCATTTTTCTTTCTGTAGTTAATTTCTAGTTTCATACCATTGTGGTCAGAAGAAATTCTTGATCTAATTTCTATCCCTTAAATTCGTTGAGACTTGTTTTGTGGCCTAGCATGTGATCTATCCTGGAGACTGTTCCACGTGCACTTGAAAAGAATGTGTATTCTTCTGTTTTGAGATGGATTGTCCTATAGGTAGCTATTAAATCCAACTGGTCTACCATGTCTTTTAAGGACACTGTTTCCTTATTGATTTTTTGTCTGGATAATCTGTCCATTGATGTAAATGGGGTGTTAAAGTCTCCAACAATTATTGTATTATTGTCAGTTTCTCCCGGTACGTCTGTTAATATTTGATTTATATAATTAAGTGCTCTAGTGTTAAGCCCATATATTAACAAGTGTTATATCCTCTTCTTGTATTGATCCTTTTATCATTATATAATGCCCCTTTCTGTCTTTTCTTTCAGACTTTGTTTTAAAGTCACTTTTTTCTAATATGAATATTTCTACCCCTGCTTTCTTATCATTTCCATTTGCACATAATATCTTTTTCCATCTTCTCAGTTTCAGTCCATGTGCATCTTTAGTGCTGAAGTGAACAGGGTTTGCTGCGTGTTTTTTGTTTTTTTTTAAATTTGGTTGTTTTAGGCTATTTCCATTCCAAGGATCAGACTGAGGTGTAAACTTAAGGTCTTTCTGGTCCTTTCTGAGTCTGTGCCTTTCCCTGGTTATGCACAGTTAAGTTCTTATTTCCCCTGTATATGCAGTTACTTTTGAATATCCCAGCCTTTAATGTCTGGCTCACAAAGGGAGGAATAGGGAAAAAGAAGCAGGGAGGGGAGTGGGGAAGAAAGGTACTGCCCCTTTAAATATCCTAGAAGTTGCCTTAGCCCAAGAAGAAGGGGCTTACAGTAAAGGAGATAGTGGTACAACAATGGTTACCTATCTCTGTGCCTGCACTTCCATGATCAGAAGCAGCACTCAGTGATCAGAATGCAGATCCCAGATATTTGAAAGATAGGGTCCTTGTCTCCCACAAGATGTGTGCCAGCTGCTGCAGGAATATGTGCAAGGTTGCTGCTACAGGGTTGGGGTGGGAAGTGGGTAGCCACTGCTGAGCTAAGACTGTAATTGCCTGAAACTAACTGCAATTTGTTCTCTAAGCTTTCCCCCTGGAAGTTGCAAGTCTTCAAAAGACTACCGAGTTCTAAAGTAATTACATCAGATAGATTCTGACAGTGCACATGCTGTCTAGGTGAGGAGAAAGATTCCTGGTACTTCCTATTTCACTGTCTTCTCAGAATCCTCTCAATAAAATAATACACAGACATTTATGTAATCCTTATTTTCAGCCACATGCCAAAGCCTCTTTGTAAGATGCCTGATGTTCTTGAATTTTGAACCTCCTATTTGCAGGTTCTCCAGTCTAAATTTCCTATCCAAGCAGAGCATGTGGGGTTGGGAGAAAAAGACTTAGTCATTTATCTATGTGCAAATGGAGTGGGGGCCTGGGTTTTTCACCTGCTTGGAATGTAGGTTTTCAAATATTCTCTATTTTCTGCTTCAGCCTGATGTTCAAAGTACTAAACTTCTCAGACTTTTTTTAGGGCAAATTAGCTCATTTATGGTCAGTGTTCCCCTTTTCCTGGCACTAAAATGTTAAAATTTTCCACTGTGCTAAGATAGTTATCATTCATCATTTGATTCCCATCTTCCAAAAATTTTTTGAAATAAATTCATCTTCCTTTTTTCTATTGTTTTGCTGTCCTTGTGGGCTAATAATGTAACAATGACTTTTGTATTATTATAATACACTTTTATTGGGTTTTGTGAAGGAGAAAGATGTGCTTCCTTTACAACATTTGATGCCTCTGCAACATGTGATCCTTTCACAACATTTAACTAGAAGTGGGACTCAGGAATATGGATAATTGACCAGCATCCTAGGTGATTCCACTTCACATTTATTTGAGAAACTTGCCTCAGAGGAGAAACAGACATGAACTGGGAAATATTCATTCAAAGAAAAAGACAGATACGAAAATGGAAAATTTCATTTCCTGAAATAAGTTCTTTTATAGAGGTGTATGGTTTCTATGGGAGGAAATGAAGTTAGGGGGAAACTAGGTAAGATTTTGGAAAGAATATTACCACAGGAGGTAATATCTGAAGGGCAAGTGCAATTTAATTAAGGAAGAAGTTCAGGGAGTAGATTGAAGAGAGGTAGTAGTATGTTACAGGTATAAGGTTGAAGGTATACAACTCATTAGATGAATTTAATAGTGTTTGGTATGCAGAAAACATGGATTTGGGGGTGGTAGTGAAGAGACTGTAGTGACAGTGGTGGTAACAAATGAGGCCAAAATATAGGAGAGTCATGGAAATATTTTAAGAGGAATCATTAGCTACAATGTATAAGTAGTGATAGAAGGAGTAAGGAAAATGAAAAATGTAAACCTGGAGGTATGGGAGATCAATCAAGAGCCACTAGATATAATCAACATAAGAGATGATGGTGTCATAAACTAAGATGGTAAAAAGGTAAAAGTGGATAAATTCTACGAATATTTGGGAAGAAGAATCAAGAAGAATCAAGATTTAGTAACTATGTAAAGAAATGTAAAAGGGAACACTAAAGATGATTTGCAGGTTTTGATTTAGAACCAGATGACTGTGACCCCCTCCATTCTGAAGGAGAAACAGATTTTTCAGAGGAGTGTCAGAGAGCTAACTGAGATTAAATTTGGATGTTGGTTTTGATAACCATGAGATATCTAGTAGAAATGTCCAACAGTCAGCTTAGAATAAAAGTTTAGGAGAGAGTTTGGGCTGGAAATAAAAGAGGGGGTGGTCATTCGTTTACATGTCATAGTTGGAGAGTAGAAGTTTCCCAAGAGAGATTATAAAATCGGAGTAGTAACAGCTACCAGCTATTAAACATTTATTATGTGGCATTCATAGTTGTAAGTATTTAATGCTAACAACAACATAGAGGAAAACCAAAGGAATATGGCATCATGGAATTTAACAGAAGAAAGAAATTCAAGGAGGAAATGGTTAACAGTGGCAAACACCACAGGAAGTTCAAGTAAGGGAACAGAAAATTTTCTATTGGATTTATCCACAAAGAGGTCTTTGCTGACTTTGGTGAGAGCAAAGACTGGTGTGCTAGATGCTGAAGCAGATCACTGTGGAGTGATAAATAAAAGATCAGTGAGGACATAGAAACAATTCAAGCTGTCAGGCTATGAAGATGAGGTGAGATGAAGGGCACTTGTTACGTGAAGCATATAGTAGAGGGATGACATGAGAGAGACTAGATCATGTCTAGATGCTAATTGGAGTAAACATCCAATAGTGAATTTATAAAGAAAGGGTGTAATTGATAAATTAATGTTGCTGAGGGAGCCCACCATAGCTTTGGATTAGCATTTTATCCTTAGACTTTCAAAATTTTAAAAAATTTTTTTCTGATTGGAAATGTAATTTTGCCTCCTTTCGAAAATTTGAATACAAACATATATAAATTAGAAACTAAAAGCAATCCTGTAAGTTCAAACTTAACACAGGATAACTGTTTTTGAAAATGGTTTATTCTTTCAAGCTTTTAAAAATGAATTTATAAATATATATATATTATTTGAAATGGAATTATAATGTAAATCTTAGTATATGAACAGATTTTTTCGCTTTTAAATAAAATATTATGGATAGACATCTCTCAATCTCAGTAACAGAAAGCAACTTCAGCCTTTTAAACTCTTCCTAATATGTATAGTCCCCACAGTATTCATAGTATTCCAGTGTAGGATATTGCCTTAGTCCATTTGGACTGTTATAACAAAACTATCATAGACTACCCAGGCTTAAAGAACAGAAATACATTGGGTTGGCCAAAAAGTTTGTTCTGGTTTTTCCATAAGATGTAACAGAAAAACCCGAACGAACTTTTCTGGCCAACCCAATATTTCTCACAGTTCTGGAAGCTAGAAGTCCAAGAACAAGACACCAGCATTCTGGTGACTATCCACTTCCTGGTTTATAGATGGCTGTCTTCTCACATGGCAGAAGGGCCAAGGGAGCTCTCTGAGGTCTCTTTTATAAGGGCAGTAATTTCCTTCATGAGGACTCCACATTTAGGATAAAATTACCTCCCAAAGTCCCCACCTTTTAATACCATCACACTGGGAATTAGTTTCAACATGAATTTTGAAGTGGGGACACAAATATTTAGTCTACAGTAGATGTATATGACCAGTTCCTTATTAATGAACAGGCAGAAAGCTTACAATATTTGCTATTAAAAAACACAATAACTATATCATATTATCATCCCTTTTTTTGGGAATACATTTCTAAAAATACAATGGCTGGGCCAAAGAACAGGAGATTTAAACTGCTAACAGATTGCCGAATAGCTCTAATTCCTATTCCTACCATCAGCCCTTGGTTGGGGAGGATTTCCTCCAAGGGATGGGTGGATAGGAATGAAAGGAGATTTTGAATGAAGACATGATTTTATAAATTGGGCAAAGAAAGCTAAGGGACTGTCTTGTCCATTTCCCATGCTCTCCTCATCCTCCACCATATTTTCTAATTTCTCTGAGAAGTAGAGGTAAAGTTTCCTATGTAGAGTGAAGATGGAGGAGATGGTAGAGGGACTTGAGGAGGATGGAGCCACTCTGAGGAGAGGAAGAGAGTTGACTATGGAAACTGTGGAGGAAATTGGTAGCATTTCCGCCCCATTTGATGTCAAAGGCCATGAAATTGTGCTCATGTTAACCTACCTGATCATGAGATCTTTCTTCCAGTAACCTTTGTGTAGGAGCAGAGAATGTAGCCAAAAAAATTCATCCAGTTGAGATTTTGTTATGTAAGCATAGCCAAGGGGCAGGGAGCTAGGGGATGGTAGAGCTGTGGGACTATAGTATTCAGCCTAGAAAAAAGCAAGGGAAGACTCTCAGAAGGGAGCAAATAGATTTAGAAAGATTAGAGCATTAACTGGCTGACATTGTTCCAACACTATATTTATACTGTTTTCACTAGAAATGTCTTTAGTATATTATTTGTGTATTGTTTACATACTTGCCTTTATTTATAAAGCTGTGCTTTTAGAAACATCCATACCAAATTGCCAATAATCAATTTACTAAATGACTTTTGGATCACTTGGCAAATCAGTACTTGAATTGCCCCTTTGTCCAGGTATGTTTCCATTTCTAGCCATTTGTCCGTGATATGCAAACCTACTGATGTGTGTAGGTACAGCAAAATTGCAGTTGAAGATTGGCAAACTTATGAGAAAAATACTTGTTATAGCCATACCACCTAATTAATTTTATTATAGAATTTAAATAATGAAGATTTTATTGCTCTAATAAATTTATATGACCAGGTTTGTATAAACATCTGTGAGGGTCATCAGCAAGCACTCTTTATAAATAGCCATAATAGAAGTTTCTTCTGATCAAATGTAGTTCATAATATCCAGTGTCCCATGAGGTCCTTGAATTTTGCCACGTGTAGCAAAATGATTTGAGGCTACACACTATTTTGCTTAAATGGAGTACAATTTATAAGAGCTATTTTTGTCCAAGGTCTCCTTGATGACTTTTTTTAAAAATTAAAAACTAGTAAGACTTAACAATATAACCCATTATGACATACCTAAGCTTGAATTCTTGCTTGAACGTGGCATCAGCTCACACTTTTGCAAATTATCCAGCTAAATATGTAATCAGGAAGGTGAGATTAAATTCATTTTTTTCTCTCTTAAGAAATAAATTCTTTTATAGCCAGTTCTTTACTCACTCCTTTGTGATAAAACCGTATTGCTCTAACTCATATATCTGAGAACTTAAGAGAAAGTCACTAATATTTTATTCATTCTTGGAAAATAATGTCTAAAAGATTTAGTGAGTTTGTCTCTGGAGGTGATGTATAGTTCATTGAGAAGGGTGTGAAATATACTTTTAAATATCCTTGAAGAGAGATTTGTTTTCAAAATGCCTTCCTTTTTTAAAAAAATAAAAGTAAATATTAATCAATCGAATATCTATATACTGCCTAGAGCTCTGCAAGGCTTGGGGAGCACAGTGGTTTCCATGACAGACCTGATCACTTTCTTACCTGTGGTTATAGTCTAGGAGGGACAAGATGATATTAGGTGGGATTGCATGTTGCTAAATCACATACTCTGTGAGCTCTTGGATGGTTCTGTCAGTTGAGGTACAGTGAGTAGAGAGAAGGGAAACTCATACCAGGGGTATGTATTTATCCTTGGCCTGTCCCAGGTGGAATGCATTTGTTCTAAACAGTTTGCCATCAAGTGGCTAGTTGTTCTCAAGGGATGGAACCATACCAAGGACTCATTGTTGGACTCTATTGAGGACACATGAGACATTCAGCAGTGGCAGCAGCTAGATCAGCATAGAGGAGAGGTGCCCGTGATTCTGGGCATACGCATAGCCTCCATCCCTGCCATTATGATTATCCTTTTCAAGATCTCCCTGTGCCAACACTGAGGTGGCCGAGGTCAGAGGCTGGCTGATATCCACTGGATAAGTCATCTGTTGTACAGAAGTGTCTTTTAGTAGATGTTCCCTGATGGGAATTGACATGACACACAAATATCGGCAAACTTACATTCCAGTCCCATAGATCCACCCATATTCTTCTTCCCTGTATTCCTTGTCTTTAACTTTTCAGTCTTGTTCCTCTCAGGCCTCCTAACCAAGCCATTTGCCACTGCCTTTGAGTCTATGTATATCTTTATCTCAGATATTTCTCCCTCCACACCAAGTCAGTGAACAGGTATACTGCTAAAAGCTCTGTCCACTGGGAAGATTTACTCTCTTCTTTTTCAGGGACTGCCCTGAGTGGGGCTGTAGTATCTATTTTTAGGTTGCATAAACATGTTAACTGACCAATGCATAAACAGTGCTGATTTTTCTTCTTCCTCCATCAGTGAGTGAAACTTTAAATCTTTGAGGGTGGCAATAATTTCTCCCATCCGCTTCAAATGCGGTATTGCTTTTCTGATTTACTTATCTTAGCCATGTAGAAGCAGGGGCAGTTTCATAATACCTCTTAACTCAGAGTTTAGGAAATCAGTGTGAAGATTCTTCCAGCTTCCAGATATATCTATTGCGGTTTTGCACTCAGGATAGATCTGTAGACCCTCTGTACTCACTTGAGTTGGAGTTGCACTAGGACTCCATTTTAATAGGAAGATCATAATGTGATTTGGAGTCTCCTAATACCAGTATCAGCTCAGACTCTGTGTCCAATAGCCCTCAAAAGATCTGGGTATTCCCCTTTTACCCAATGTACACTTGCTCTGGTAAATGGCCACAATCCCTATCTGGAAGGATGGGTACAGGAACTAAATATGCTTGATATTATTGCGTGTGTTTCTTTTCCTTTAGAGTACCTGGTTTCCATTTCAACTGATGGGATCTGGGTTTGAGAACTTAATGTGATTTTTCCATTGTGGTCACTGAGATGAGCCTTCTGCTTGCCCTTTCTTGATGTTTTTGGACGTGTAAGTAAAGCAGTACTCTTGTTAGATTCCCATTTCTCTTCATTCTGGAGGCACGATGGTGTATTAGCCATTGCCACAGATCCCTTGCAGGTCAGGACCTTCTAGTTGACATTTTGACTTTGCTGAAATATTATTATGATGTTAATAATTATAATTATTACACAAATAATACGGCTAAATACCACCAGTTGTCTTATGCCATCTCAGAATCCTTTTACATTTTATATTACAGTTAGGCACCTAATGTTAATATGGGCATATATCCTGAAAAGACAAGCATTATATTACAAAGCATTTGAATCAGGTGAGAGCTTTGCAAAATCTCCAAGCAATGGGGGACACATCTCCTCTATCAAGGGAGAAGGGACCATCTTTACCAGCACAGAGGGTTTGGGGAATCAAAAGATTCCATGTTCTTAAATGCATCCACTTATGTTTCCAGCTCCAGTCTCAGAATCTCAGTCCTTTCCTATTGGGGTCCTATCTTTATGCAGAAGCTGTGATATAAGCACACTTTTTAATTCCACAACTCTCAAAATCAAATCTGATTTCTGATTTTCAGCAGAACCTGCTCTCTGTTTGCAGTAAATAAAGGTCTCCTTAAAGCTGTCACAGACAACTTTTAGCTTTTACACTGTAACCTGAGTCCATAGTTGGCTGATTTGTGTCTTCTTTATTCTTCCATTAGAGTGTCTGTGTCCATTAATAAAAGCCAGCTAACTCCACAGTGCCAGAGATCAGGCTGTAGAGCTTCTGAATAAGTCAGTGCAGCCCCGATTTATACCTTATTCCACACCACCACAGAGATTATGATGCTTATAGGATAGCAGGATATCTTTCATTCCACTTAACATTAGCTTTGCCCTGGATTGCAATTAGTCCAACTCTAAGTTAGGATCCCCCTGAAACTGACCTTGAGCCAAGGACTTGAGGGCAAGTGGTTTATCTGGGAGGAGATCTTAGATGCCAACAGTAGGAGGATAGAATAGTGAGACAAGGAAGCCAATCAGAGAGTTACTGAGCATGCTATCACTGTGGCCAATTGAGGCTCAGTTATCCCACCCTAGGGGTGAGGGAAATGGGATATTTATGCACCAACTCATGAAGTCACTGGATAAAGGCTGCTATTAGGAATGATAACTCCAACTCCCCAGCACTGTCTTCCTACTCACATGCAGGTTAAGCAATCTCTTGCAGCCAGAAAAACCCATCAGGCAGAGTCCCTGGTGCTTCCCATGAGACTTAATTGATTTGATGGGAACAGTAATGGCACTGGTATAGACATAGGACACTGACAGTGTGTGCTCCAAGCAAGGATACTAGTGAAGCAAGAATCCTGAGGAGGTGAAGGAGGAAGGTCTTTCAGAACACAGATACATGCACTGACTATACATGGGATCATCATTCTTAACATTGTTAACAAGAGTTAAATAGGACAGTCTTTATGCAAATGCAAATATATTTATAGGTTTGATATTAGGTCATCAACTGATGTCTCTGTTTTCTACTTGAAATAAGTATTTTTACAATATGCTGAGGGCATGTGAAGTTAGAATGTATAAGATTTTCAGAGATTGGAATATTTTTTTTTTTTTTTTTCCTTTTTGCGGTATGCGGGCCTCTCACTGTTGTGGCCTCTCCCGTTGCGGAGCACAGGCTCCGGATGCGCAGGCCCAGCGGCCATGGCTCACGGGCCCAGCCGCTCCGCGGCATATGGGATTCTCCCAGACCGGGGCACGAACCCGTATCCCCTGCATCGGCAGGCGGACTCTCAACCACTGCGCCACCAGGGAGGCCCTGGAATATTTTTTAACGGTGCTACAGAGAAGGGAAAGAGCTGACAAAGTAATAGAAACAAAACTGAATTTCTGGGCAGTTTCACAGGACAAATTGAGAACAGTCACCATCATTATGGTTTTTCTCTAGAAGCATTAATACAGCAGGCTGGTCCAGGCTTTGAATACAGACATGCTGTCTGGGCCTTTTATACGTGAGTGGATGAAGGGACACAGAAACAAGGATGTTGCTAAAGGAATGGATTTTAATCCAATATAATCTAAATTCAGCCAAAAATGTAGGAACACCTGCATGGAGCCTAATAGAATGAAGATAAAAGTTTTCAGTGCAGCCATGTATCTGGTATGTTGGGCACACCTGAGCCCCTACTGCGTCACAAATGACATTAAAATTATGTTATTGTGATTCCCATGAATAGGAATTTTGGCAGGAACAAATGTGAACAATTCAAAAACAAGATGAAACATATTCTTTAGGGATTACTAAAAATCACTTAAGGATTCAGTATAGCACAGTAAAAAATATAAACCAAAATGAATTGTATATCTCAAATATGATAATTTATATATACATATATATTTCTCAAAAATTTAACGCATTCATCAGTTATGTATGAGTGGACAGATGGGACAGATGAGAGGTTTTCATTATGCTTATGTTGTACATGTACTACTTAGGCAGTACCTGGGTCAAAAAGACTGAGGCACAACTAGAAAGAGTAAATAGAATCTGAAAGTGTGGCTATAGAAATACATAAAAGCATCTTAAAATTGGTAACTGAGCAAGGCTTGAGATGAGAAGCCAAAGAAATTATCATAAATAAGCTATCGTATAGTATCAGAGTGCTGTGTCAGAGACGCAGTCAAGAATCAGGGGACTCAACAGTGATGATTCAAGTCAAGGCATTAATCCAGGGAGGCCAACATACAGGTTGTAGGGGATACTGAGAGAAGGGAACAGTAAAATCTTGGAAAAAGGCCAGATGGGAAATATGAAAATAAGACAAGCCCAGGAAGTGAAGGGTAAAAGAAAAACAGTCATATAAATGGAAAGATGGATGCCAAGAACATTGTCGAGGCCTTCCCATAAACCTTGACTGTGAAGCCAAGATCTGCTTCAGCTGGAGACTTTAGACATAATTCTTGCTGGAGTAGGAGTTTGTCCAAGTCACAGGAGGCTCATTGCATGCTGGTGAGAGCAGGGGACTGAGTGTACATGGAAGGATATCGGAATGGGAAGACAGAGAAAAGAACAGATCTTTACAGGTGAGATATGATGAGTGAACATGGAGCTTTCTGAGTTTAAGGTGTATCAATAAGAATTGACTTCAAACTTCAAACAGTCCAGATCTGAAAACAAAGAGAAGAAGCAGAGGCTCAGTTTAAGGGATTTCAGTCAGAAGCTCTATATCCGCACCAAAGGCAATATTAAATTCTGGGAGTCTTCGATAACAACTTAAAGATCAATGCCAGATCCAAGAGAATAACCTCTGTGCAATATTGTAGAATAAACGGGGACTCAGAGAGAAGAGCAACTTATCACTGTATTCCCCAGGAAAGATACAGTCTGGAAACTAGAGATCAAATTATAAATGAACAACTAAGATTAAGCAAAGTGACCAGACATTATAATAAGGGAAGTTTCATTGAAATGAAGTCTCTAAAGCCAAAGTTCTTAGCCCAGAGTCCACAGTCCTTCAAGGTGTTTGTAGAGGGAATTCAGGTGGTCAATGAATTTGACCTAACTTTTACTAATTTTCTGACTGGAGTTTTAGTATTTCCTTCAATCATGAATATAGGCAATAAGCAATAGTAATAACATCAGTACCTATAGCCAGTAGAAATCACAAATATTTTTATATCACATTAAATTTGTTGCAGATCTCAAAATATCATTTATATTCATCCATACTTCAAAATTGCAGTGGTTTTCTTTGATCCACTACTAGATCAAATATAGAAATCAATATAGAAATACATGTGACCACATCAGAAAGATTTTTTTGTACAAAATTTGATAATAATATTTTAATATGTCTGTTTTACCTTGTTATTGTACATAAATTATTTTATGCATTTAAAAATATTTTGAGAAGTCCAGAGGCTTCACAGACTTCCGGTATTAGTTTGCTAGGACTGATGTAACAAAGTATTACAAACTGAGTAGCTTAAACAACAGAAGTTTATTGTCTCACAGTTCTGGAGGCTAGACATCTGAGACCAAGGTATCATCACTGTTGGTTTCTTCTGAGGGCTATAAGGGAGAATCTGCTCCATGCCTCTCTCTTAGTCTCTAGTGGTTTTCTGGCAATATTTGGCATTCCTTGGCTTCTAGATAAATCATTCTATCTCTGCCTTCATCCTCACATGTCTTCTCCCTGTGTGCATGTCTGTTTCCATATTTCCCCTTTTTATAGGGACTCCAGTTATATTGGACTAAGGCTCACCCTAATGACCTCATCGTAACTTGATTACCTCTGTAAAGACTCTATGTCCAAATAAGGTCACATTCTGACATACTGGGGTTAGGACTTCAACATATATTTTGGGGGGAACATAATTCAGCCCATAACACTTACAAAGGGTCCGTGGCACACAAAAAGGTAAGAATACACTCTAAACCTAGGTGGGCTTGGAGGAGCCTGATAAGTCTTCAGGTTTAGATGGGCTGGCCACATAGAGACTATGCCCTAAAGTTTACTTAGCCCTTTTAGAGTTTGTTTGCTTGTATTTCCTCCTGCAGACCAACTACTTGTGTACTTTAAAATGGCAGACTTCCAAGGAATCTAGAAAAATGGTACAGACAAACCGGTCTGCAAGGCAGAAATAGAGACACAGACATAGAGAAAAAAACATATGGACACCAAGGGGGGAAAGCAGGGGTGGGGGGGGGTGGGATGAATTGGGAGATTGGGATTGACATATATACACTGATACATATAAAATAGATAACTAATAAAAAAAATGGCTGACTTCCTAGTGAACCCTGAGGGAGAAGTGTGATACCACCAGAGAAGAGAAAGGGAAAAGACTGTAAATTCCAGGGGCCCAGTGTCAGGAGGGGAAATCCCTTCTAATCTCCCCAGGTGGTGGCAGCTGAGTAAATTACCTAGCAAGCAGCTGTAACACATTATGTTGCAATTATCCCCCAAGAGTTCTAAGGGCTTGTAAGCAACTAAAGATAAAAGGCAGCCCTGCTAGAGGAAGAGCTGCTTCCTTTGCAATTTTACAGTGTTTGAGGAAATATACCTCATAGGACAGCCATCCCTTTCAGTAAGCCTTAAAGTACAAATAATCCCCTAGTTATGCAAGGATCTTTTGCCTGAATATACTGCCTACGCTTATAAGACTTGCAAAGGAATTGCACAGGGAAAAATAATATAATGAATCTTATTAAATAAATTCTTATAAAATAAAGTACATTAAACATCTACTTCTGGAATGAAATCTGCCAAGGATTTCCACAGTAAATATTATGATTGTCTACTTAAATCTTGACAGCAAAATATATAAATAGCAAACATTTATTAAGTGCCAGGCACTGTTCTGTACTTTTTACACGAGATCATCTCTTTTTACAAGGTCATCTCCACAAAGATCCTGAAACGTAGGTACCATTATTGACCTTTTTTTTTTTTTTATTTAATTTTGTTTAATTCAGTCTTACACTTACTTGACAAACCTATATTCAGCTGATGGGACTGTATTTTGTGAAAGGCCAATCGGAGAAATGCTGAGATGGAGCATAGGCTATTTCTGTGTTGGGACAGGCATGTGATTATTTTTCTTATAATTCTCAGTTTTTTGTTTTTATTTTTTACTATTACTATTATTTTTCTAAACATCTTTATTGGAGTATAATTGCTTTACAGTGGTGTGTTAGTTTCTCCTTTATAACAAAGTGAATCAGTTATACATACATATATATATATCCCCATATCTCTTCCCTCTTGCATCTCCCTCCCTCCCCCACTCCCTATCCCACCCCTCTAGGTGGTCACAAAACACCTAGCTGATCTCCCTGTGCTATGCGGCTGCTTCCCACTAGCTATCTATTTTACATTTGGTAGTGTATATATGTCCATGCCACTCTCTCACTTCGTCCCAGCTTATCCTTCCCCCTCCCCGTATCCTCAAGTCCATTCTCTAGCAGGTCTGTGTCTTTATTCCCGTCTTGCCCCTAGGTTCTTCATGACCATTTTTGTTTGTTTGTTTTTTAGATTCCATATATATGTGTTAGCATACGGTATTTGTTTTTCTCTTTCTGCCTTACTTCACTCTGTATGACAGACTCTGGGTCCATCCACCTCACTACAAATATCTCAATTTCACTTCTTTTTATGGCTGAGTAATATTCCATTGTATATATCTGCCACATCTTCTTTATTTGTTCATCTGTCAATGGACGCTTGCTTAGGTTGCTTCCATGTCCTGGCTATTGTAAATAGAGCTGCAATGAACATTGTGGTACATGACTCTTTTTGAATTATGGTTTTCTCAGGGTATATGCCCAGTAGTGGGATTGCTGGGTCATATGGTAGTTCTATTTTTAGTTTTTTAAGGAACCTCCATACTGTTTTCCATAGTGGCTGTATCAATTTACGTTCCCACCAACAGTGCAAGAGGATTCCCTTTTCTCCACATCCTATCCAGCAGTTATTGTCTGTAGATTTTTTGATGATGGCCATTCTTACTGGAGTGAGGTGGTACTTCATTGTAGTTTTGATTTGCATTTCTCTAATGCTTAGTGATGTTGAGCACCCTTTCATGTGTTTGTTGGCAATCTGTATATCTTCTTTGGAGAAATGTCTATTTAGGTCTTCTGCCCATTTTTGGATTGGGTTGTTTGTTTTTTTGATATTGAGCTGCATGAGCTGCTTGTATATTTTGGAGATTAATCCTTTGTCCATTGCTTCATTTGCAAATATTTTCTCCCATTCTGAGGCTTGTCTTTTCATCTTGTTTATGGTTTCCTTTGCTGTGCAAAAGCTTTTAAGTTTCCTTAGGTCTCATTTGTTTATTTTTGTTTTTATTTCCATTTCTTTACGAGGTGGGTCAAAAAGGATCTTGCTGTGATTTATGTCATAGAGTGTTCTGCCTATGTTTTCCTCTAAGAGTTTGATAGTGTCTGGCCTTACATTTAGGTCTTTAATCCATTTTGGTTTATTTTTGTGTATGGTGTTAGAGAGTGTTCTAATTTCCTTCTTTTACCTGTAGCTATCAAGTTTTTCGAGCACCACTTATTGAAGAGGCTGTCTTTTCTCCATTGTATATTCTTGCCTCCTTTATCAAAGATAAGGTGACCATATGTGTGTGGGTTTATCTCTGGGCTTTCTATCCTGTTCCATTGATCTATATTTCTGTTTTTGTGCCAGTACCATACTGTCTTGATTACTGTAGCTTTGTAGTATAGTCTGAAGTCAGGGAGCCTGATTCCTCCAGCTCCGTTTTTCTTTCTCAAGGTTGCTTTAGCTATTCGGTATTGACCTTATTTTACAGATGGGGAAGATGAGGATCAGTAATCCAACAACAGTGTACACTTGGACTTTAGCTTCCAGTCCAGAATAAAATTTTTCCCATGTAACATGTACAAACCAGGTGTCTATTAAGCCTATTCCCTTTCCTTCCAGGGACATCTTTCTCTAATTACAGGGTCTAACAGAAATTTACTGTTGCATGCATTTCCCCTCAGCATTTTATCATTCCTGGCTACCTTCTCTAGTCCAAGTGTCATCAGCTGGAAAGGATGAAATAGAGCAGGTAGTGATGTACCTGTAAATGATTGGCAACTGGCTTTCTGGGGGATAAAAGATAAGATTTGTAGTGATTACCTTTTTTGTGGTGTGCGTACTCTCACAGTGTCCAGTTTCAATCTACCAACATGATGTTACTGAATTCTGAGCTTAGAAGATACATGCAGTAGCACACAATTATACTGTGCTTCTACCATACAGATTTCAAAGATAGAAATGGCCTTAAGATCATAGATAATATTACAGTGTAGTCACTTTTCCTGCATGGATTTAGTTCTGGACTTTCTATTCTGTTCCATTGATCTATATGTCTGTTCTTGTGCCATTACCATGTTGTTTTGATTACCATAGCTTTGTTGTATAGTCTGAAGTCTGGGAGGGTTATACCTCCAGCTTTGTTTTTTTTCCTCAGGATTGCTATGTCAACTCAGGGTCTTTTGGTGATTCCATATAAATTTTAGGATTATGTGTTGTAGTTCTGTGAAAAATGTCATGGATACACTGATAAGGATTGCATTAAATCTAGATTCCTTTGGATTGTGTAGACATTTTAACAATATTTATTCTTCCAATCCAAAAGCATGGGATATCAATCAATTTATTTTAATCATCTTCAATTTCCTTTATTACTGTTTTATAGTTTTCAGTGCACAGATTTTTCACCTCCTTTGTTAAGTCTATTCTTAGGTATTTTTTTAGCAAGATTTTAAATGGGGTTTTTTTTTTTTTACATTCTCTTTCTGATATTTCATTGTTAGTGTAGAGAAATGCAACAGATTTCTGTATATTAATCTTTTATCCTACTACCTTGCTGAATTCTTTTATTCTAAAAGTTTTTGGGTGGAGACTTTAGGGCTGTCTGTATAGAGTATCATGTCTTCTACAAATAGTAAGTGTTTTACCTCTTCCCTTCCAATTAGACATCTTTTATTTATTTTTCTTGTCTGATTGCTGTGGATAGGACTTCCAATACTATGTTGAATAGAAGTGTTGAAAATGGGCATCCTTGTCTTGTTCCTTAATTTAGAGGAAAGGCTGTCTTTCATCTTTTCATCATTGAGTATTATGTTGGCTCTGTGTTTGTCATAAATTGCTTTTATTATGTTGAGATATGTTCCCTCTATACCACTTTGGTAAGAGTTCTTATTATGAATATGTTCAGTTTTGTCAAATGTTTTTTTCTGTGACTATTGAGATAATCATGAGGTTTTTGTCCTTCCTTTTGTTAATGGGGTGTATCACATTGATTGATTTGTGTATGTTGAACCATCCTTGTGAACCTAGAATGAATCCAACTTGATAATGTTGTGTGTTCCTTTTTATGTATTGTTGCATTTGGTTTACTAATATATTGTTGAGGATTTTTAAATCTTTATTTATCAAAGATACTGGCCTGTAATTTTCTTTTTTTGTAGTGTTTTTATTCAGTTTTAGTGTCAGGTTTATGGTGGGCTCATAGAATAAATCTGGAAGTTTCCCTGTCTCTTAAATTTTTTGGAATGGTTTGAGGAATATATGGATTAGTCCTTCTTTACATGTTTGGTAGAATTCCACAGTAAAGCCACGTTGTCTTAAACTTTTATTTGCAGGGAGTATTTTTATTACACATTCTATTTCACTTCTAGTGATTGGTCTGTTCAAATTATCTTTTTGTTTTTGACTAAGTCTTCACAGGTTGTATGTTTCTAGAAACTTGTCCATTTCTTCTAGGCTGTCCAATATGTTGACATATAACTGTTCATAGTATTCTCTTATGATTTTTTAATATTTCTGTGGTATCGGTTGTTATTTCTTCTCTTTCATTTCTTATTTTGTTTATATGGGTCCTCTCTTTTCTTCTAAGTGAGCTTGGCTAAGGGTTTGTAGATTTTGTTTATCTTTCAAAAACCAGCTCTTGGTTTTATTGATCATTTCTATTGTTCTTTTGATCTCTATTTTATTTATTTCCTCTCTGATCTTCATTATTTTCTTCCTTCTGCTGACTTTGTGTGCTATTTTCTCTTCTAATTCTTTTATGGGGTAGGTTAGGTTGTTTATTTGAGATTTTTCTTGTTTCTTAAGGAAGGCCTGTATTGGTATGAACTTCCTTCTTAGAACTGCATTTGCTGCATCTCATACATTTTGTAAGGTTGTGTTTCATTGCCATTTGTCTTGAGGTATTTTCTGATCTCTTCTTTGATTTCATCATTGACTCATTGGTTTTTCAGTAGCATTTTGTATAGTCCATGTGTTCATTCTTTTCCTACTTTTATTTCTGTAGTTGATTTCTAATTTCATACCAGTGTGCTCAGAAAAGATGCTTGAAATAATTTCTATCATCTTAAATCTGTTGAGGCTTGTTTTGTGACCTAGTATGTCATCTATCCTAAAGAATGTTCCAATTGTGCTTGAAAAGACTGTGTATTCTCTTATTTCAGTGTAGTTTCCTATAGATAGAAAGTAAGTCCAATTGGTCTGTAGTGGCATTTAGGATCTCTGTTGCCTTACTGAGTGTCTGTCTGGATGATCTGTCCATTGATGTCAGTGGGGTGTTAAAGTCTCCTAATATTATTGTATTATGGTCAACTTCTCCCTTTATTGTCTGTTGGTATTTGTTTTATATATTTATGTGCCCCTATATTGGGTGTGTTATATCCTCTTCTGGTATTGATCTTTTTATCAGTATATGATTCCCTTCTTTGTCTTTCCTTATGGTCTTTGTTTTAAAGTCCATTTTGTCTGATATGAGTTTTGCTACCCCTGCTTTCTTGTCATTTCCATTTGCATGAAATATCATTTTCCATCTCCCCACTTCAGTCTCTGTCTGTATTTCACCATGAAGTGAGTTTCTTGTAGACAGCATATTGTATGTGCTTGTTTTTTATCTTAATCCAATCTGACACTTTATGTCTTTTGATCAGAGCATTTTGTCCATCGACATTTAAAGTAATTATTGATAGGTATGCACTTATTGCCATTTTAATCCTTATTTTTCAGTTGTTTTTATAGTTCTTCTTTGTTCATTTCTTTTGAATTAAATTAAATTAATCCTTTTTAATTAAATGCAATTAAAACCACAATAAGATACCACCTCATATCTGTCATATAGCTATCATCAAAAAGTCTACAAATAACACACATTGGCAAGGATATGGAGAAACAGGAACCCTTGTGCACTGAAGGTAGGATTGTAAATTGGTGTAGCCATTATAAAAAACAGTATGGAGGGTCCTCAAAAAATTAAAAATAGAACTATCGTATGATTCAGCAATTCCACTTCTGGGTATTTATCTGAAGAAAATGACAACAGTAACTCAAAAAGATATGTTGATCTCCACAGTCAATGCAACATTATTTATAATAGCCAACTTAGGGAGACAACCTAAGTGTCCATTGACAGATAAACAGATAAAGAAGGTGTGGTATATATACAAGCGAATATTATTCAGCTATAAAAAAGAGTAAAATTTTATCATTTGTGACAATATGTATGGACCTTGAGAGCATTATGTTAAATTAAATAAGTTAGATAGAGAGAGAAAAATACTGTATGAGCTCATAGGTACAGAGAACAGATTGGCAGTTTCCAGAAGTAGAGGGAGTGATGGGCAAAATGAGTGAAGGGAGTCAAAAGGTACAAACTTCTAGTTATAAAATAAGTAAGTCATGGGGATATAATGCACAGCATGGTGACCACAGTTAATAATACTGTATTGCATATTTGAAAGTTGCTATAAGAATGAATATTAAGAGTCTCATCACAAGAAAAATGTTTCTGTAATTATGTATGGTGATGGAAGTTAACTAGACTTATTGTGGTGACCATTTTGAAATATATGCAAATATTGAGTAAAAATACAGTTTATTAAAGCTGAAAATTTTTTGTTACATTTTATGTATCTTTCCAGTTTTATTGTAATGTTTAGTATAGTGATTAGTGATTGCTTTTTAAATAGATTAAATAAAATTTGTCTATTTCAACAGTGCTTTTTAAGTAGATTGCTTTTTAAATAGAATCTTTATTCATATTAGATGTTATTTTCATTTTGATAATAGAAAAGGAATAGATCACAAAAAAATATATTTTACATATACATATAGAAAGATAATTGATAAACATTTATCAATAAACACTATTTGATAAGTACCTGATAAAATTGGTAAAATACTTGATAATGCACTGCTTAATTCTGTTAGTATTTATTTATTTATAAATTAGATTAGTTCATAGTTTTGTTATATGTGCTTTCCCAAATTTTGATATCAAGACTATGGTAGAGTGACTTGTTATCTCTCCATCTGATAGTGTTTTTTTGAATAATTAATGCAGTTTTAGAATTTGTCAATCTCCTGAAAATTACAGAAATTCAGCCACAGTTTTATGTCAACATTTCTAGAGGTTTAAAATTATTTTTACTTTTTCATAGCTATTTATTTGTTCAGATATTCTTTTTGTGTTAATTTTGGAGGTGCTTCTTTTCTTGAAAATCATTTATTTAAAAATTTCCACATTTGTTAGAATAGGATTATACTATGTATTATCTTAGCTTTTTTTTCTTTTTATCCAATCTCTAGATTTGTGACTTACACACTCCTATTTTTCTATTCTGTCATTTTCTTCTTTGATTACAATAAACATTTTATTGTGAAAAAATATAGTAAAAAATAAGAAAATGATGAGTTTTGAGTATTTATTACCTTTGCTTTTAATGTATTTACATTTATATAATTTATTTTTATAACAGTTTTATTAAGATATAATTTATATTGCATAAAATTCAGTGTACAACTCAGTGCTTTTAGTATATTCATGGAGTTTGCAATCACCACTCTTCACTCATTTTAGAATGTTTCATTTCATCACCCTCACAGAAATTCTGTGCTCATTAAGAGTTACTCCCATTTCCTCTCCCAGCCCCTGGCAACTAGTAATCATTCAGTATCAAATGGATTTGCCTATTCAAGACAATCATTTAAATGCAGTCATACAATATACATTCCTATTATTGAATTGTAAAATACGTTTTACACATACGTGTGTGTGTGTGTGTGTGTATACAAACACATTTCCAGTAATGTGCCTTTTTTCTCTGGTTCTTGCCTTATTGCACTGATTTAAAACCTCTAGTTTACTGTCAAACAGAAATAGCAAGAATGTTAATCTTTTCCTTCTATCTGATATTAGAGGTAAAGCATTCAATCTTTTACCATTAGGTATGAAGTTAATTGTAGGTTTTTATTTTCAGTCTGTTAGTATGGTACATTGCATTGCTTGATTTTCAAATGTTAAACCAACATAGCATTCTGTGATAAAAATCACAGTAATGATATATTCCCTTATTTATATATTGTTGAATTTTATGTGCTAAAATTTTGTTTGGATTATTTTATCTGTGTTCATGGGAACATTGATCTGAAGTTTTCTTATAAGATTGGTTTTTATTTGCATATTAGGATAATTGTGATTTCATAGGCTGAGTTGGGAAGTATTTCCTTCTGTTTTATTTTCTGGAAGAGTTTGAAGACTTGGTATTACTTATTCACTAAATGTTTATAGAATTCAGTATCTAATTTTTCTGATTTCTTTGTGGAAATGTTCTTAGCTACAAATTTAATTTCTTTAAAAGATATGAGGCTTTCCTGTTTATTTCTTCTTGAGTGAGCTTTAATAGCTTGTTGTTTTCCTTTGAAGATTATATCCATTTTACATAAATTGTCAAATTTAGTGTCATAAAGATCTTTATCATGTTTCTTTATTTTTAGTTTAATGCCTGTTGAATATTTAGTTGGATCTTGCTTTTTTAACCGATCTGACAACTTTTACTTTTTCACTAGTGAACTTAGACCATTTATATTTAATGTGATCATTGTAATGGTTGTTTTTCAATCTATCATCTTGCTATATATATTCTGTTTGCCTCAGGTCTTCTTTGTTCTGCTAGTCTACTTTTTCTGCTTGCTTTTGAATTGTGTATTTTTTTCTGATTCTATTTTCTCTCCCTTATTGACTTATTAACTATAACTCTTTGCTGTGTGTGTGGGGAGGGGAGGTGTTTTTATGTGCTTGCTTTGGGTTTTATGGTATATATATTTAAGTTATCACATATATTCAATTAATATTACACCCCTTTGTGTAATGTATAAGAATATTACAACAGTGTATCTCTTTCCCTTCTCCTAGACTTTATGTTCTTGTTGGCATGCATTTCACTTCTACATATGTTAAAAACTCTACAATACATTTTTATAATTTTTACTTTAAATAGTTAGCTGTTTTTAAAGGATATTTTGAAACCAAGAAAAATGTTTTATACCCACTCATTTACTGTTTCTCATTCTCTCCATCCTTATGTAAATTCAACTTTCCAACTAGTTGTCATTGTTCCTTCTGCCTAATGGAATTCCTTCAATATTTATTGTAATGTAAGTCTGTGTGTAATCAATTTTGTCAGCTTTTTTATGTCTGATAAAGTTTTTATTTCACCTTTGTTTTAAAGGTATTATCACCAGATATAGAATATTGCCACCAATTTTTTCTTTCAGTCCTTTAATGGATGTTGCTCTAGAGTTTTTTGATTTGTTTTGTTCTTGATGAGGAGTCTGCTGTCATTCTTACTTTTGTTTCTATGTAACTATTGTGTTCCTTGGCTGCTTTTAAGATTTTACCTTTATCACTGGTTTAAACATTTTGATTATCCTTTTCATTGGTATAGTTGTCTTCATATATCTTGCACTTATTCTTCATTGAGTTTCCTGGATTGGTTGGTTTATAGTTTTCATCAAATTTGGAAAATTTCAGTCATTACTGCAAATATTTTATTGTCTCAATTTTTTTCTCTTTTCAAGGGCTCAAATTACACAAGTAAGGGCCTCCCTGGTGGCGCAGTGGTTGAGAGTCCGCCTGCCGATGCAGGGGATACGGGTTCGTGCCCCGGTCTGGGAGGATCCCATATGCCGCGGAGCGGCTGGGCCCGTGAGCCATGGCCGCTGGGCCTGCGCGTCCGGAGCCTGTGCTCCGCAACGGGGGAGGCCACAACAGTGAGAGGCCCGCATACCGCAAAAAAAAAAAAAAAAAAAAAAAATTACACAAGTAATAGGCTGCCTGAACTTGTCCCAGAGCTCACTGATGTTATAATCATTTTTTACAATCTTTTTTTCTCTTTGTGTTGAATTTATGATAATTTCTATGTCTTTAAATTCACTAATCTAGTCTTCTGCAGTGTCTAATTTTCTGTTAATCCTATATATTACTTATCTCTGGAAGTTTGATTTTAAAAATTTATAGTTTCTTTTTTTATAATATGATCTTTTATTATGATCTCCTTAACATGTACATTCTTTCTGACTCTGTATTTTTTAACATATAGATATATTTGTAATAACAGTTTTAATATCCTTGTCTGCTAATTATATCATTTGTGTCATTTCTGTGTGTATTGATTTATTTTTATCTTTTTTCTTTCTTTTTTGCATGCTCAGTCATTTTTTATTTGATGCCAAGTTTTAAAATTTTTACTGTATCAGCTGTTGAATATTTTTTAACTTCTTTAAGTATTCCTGAACTTTATTCTGGGATGCAGTTAAGGTACTGGGAAACGTTTTGGTTTGTTTAGGGTTGCTTTTAAGCTATGTTAGGTGGCTTTTATGCAAGGGCTAATTTTCCCCAGCACTGAGACTATAATCTACTGGGTTCTCTCCCTGAAGTCCCAAGTATTACCAAGGACTTCTACTGTAGGATCATGGACTATTCCTGGCCGTGTTTGATCTGTGAGGCTTTTTTACCTACTTTTCTCTAGTAATTCTTTCCCTGGCCTTAGGTAATTTCCTTGTATTAATGCAGTTATCAGTCCTCAGTAAAGGACTTGAGGTAAAATTTTTACAAGTTTTTGTAGCTTGTTTTGCAGTTCTTTTGACTCTGCTACTCTGTTCTGCAAATTCTAGCCACCATGTATTCCCAAGATATTCAACTCTGTTTTTTTCTACTCATGAAGACCACAGCACTCTGTTTGGATTATATCTCCTTTCACCATTGCTGAGACACTTTTTTCAGTCAATAAGCTGGAGCAACTGTAGGGATGACCTTTTGTTTCCCTTTTCTCAAAGATCTCTGTACTGTGCATCCTAGGACGCAGTATATGAAATCTACTGGTTTATATATTTAGTCTATTATTTTAGTTGTTTATGTGAGAAGATAAATTTGGCCTTTGTCATTCTATCATACCTGGAACATACATGATATTTTAGCCATAGATGAAGTGACCCAGATTCAAACTGGAGATTATTACTGTCACATTTATGTAGTTCTTTTCATTTGAAAATACTTCATGGTCACTTCTGAAACTTCTGGTATATTCTTCACAACTTATTGCAGATTTTTTGTGCACAATCTACAAATTTGATCTTCTTGGATAAAGTACAGATGGCATAATACTTCTAGGCAGATCACTTATAATTTCTGACCTAGCTCCACATGAAAGAAGAACTTGGAGGTGGGGGCTGTAAAACGGTTCTTTATGGTTGTCAAGGGGGGTTAATGTGAGCAGGACATAGCCATCAAGAGTCCAGAAAGTCTCTGGCACTGGGCAAAGCAGTGTGCCTGGTGCCTCTTAAGCAAGTGAGCACAAGAGGTGAGAGGTTATCATGTTTCCTGCCTGTGTTGGTTGTGCATAGATTTTGCTCTGTTTCCAGTACTTGCAGCAGACTTGCAGTAGATTGAGTACAGAATACACTCCATCTCCCCATTCATGCACACAGTGCCATTGGTTTTTAAGGAGCAGAGCATAGGTACACTAGCTCAAATTAAAATTGGGTTTATAGAACAGAAGACTATAAAGGATCCAAGAATTAGAAATATATGTAGACCCCATAGAAACTGATAAGTCATAGTGGAAAAAGAGGGCAACTTCATTTATTTATTTATTTATTTATTTATTTATCAATATTTAAAGGTTACTTTCCATTTACAGTCATTACAAAATATTGGCTGTTTTCCTCGTGTTATACAGTATATACTTGAGGCTGTCTTACACCCAAATAGTTTATACCTCCCACTCTCCCACCCCTATGTTTCTCCTCCCCCCCCACCACTGGTAACCACTAATTTGTTCTCTATATCTATGAGTCTGCTTCTTTTTTGCTTTATTCACTAGTTTGTTGCATTTTTAGATTCCATATATAAGTGGTATCATACAGTATTTGTCTTTCCCTGTCTGACTTATTTCACTTAGCATAATGTTGTCCATGTCCATCTATGTTGTTACAAATGGCAAAATTTCATTTTTTTAAATGGCTGAGTAGTATTCCATTATATATATATTATAATATATATGTGTAATATGTATATTCCATTCCATTCCATACTGTTTTGATGACTGTAGCTTTGTAGTATTGTCTGAAGTCAGGGAGCATGATTCCTTCAGCTCTATTCTTCTTTCTCAAGATTGTTTTGGCTATGCAGAGTGTTTTGTGTTTCCATACAAATTTTAAAATTATTTGTTCTGATTCTGTGAAAAATGCCCTTGGTATTTTCATAGGGATTGCATTGAACCTGTAGATTGACTTGGGTAGTATGGTCATTTTAACAATATTGATTCTTCCAATCCGAGAAGATGGTATATCTTTCCATCTATTTGTGTTGTCTTCATTTTCTTTCATCAGTGTCTTACAGTTTTTGGAATACAAGTCTTTTGCCTCCTTAGGTAGGTTTATTCTTAGATATTTTATTCTTTTTGATGCAGCAGCTACTTTCTTTAACTCTCTCTATGACTTCATATTTTTCTACCTCTGCTTCTCTCTATAACTCCATTCCATGTTTCCTCCCCTATGGACTGACCTCCTCAGCTCATAGTCATTGTTGTCTCCACAAAATAATACCCTCAGTCCTTGGTCTTCATGATCTTTCAGCTCACCTTTATATATTTAACATTTAACTGGCACAGCATTTCAGGGAGAGGAATTTGGCCCAACCTAGGCTGGATGTGTCTACTGGATGTTACTGTGGCCAGGATGAGGGGGAGGAGTCATTTGGTATAGGTATAGACACCCAGGCACGTGCATGAAAAAGAGAATTGAGCTAGACATGGTCCTCTAATGACATTTATCGTAGTCAGTTCAAGTATTTAGATCATCAGACACCAAGGGCAGAATAAATAAGAAGGAAAGAGGGAAATGACAGCCCAACTTAGTCTTCTATAGAGTTCTGAACTTTAAACTGACTCTACTAGCCCACTATGGTCTTCATCATAATATGACTAAGTAATGAAATTGTCATCTCATTCCTGATTGTTCTCAAGTCTTATATGGGGATCTTGCTCATTTTTAAGAAGATAGATCCTGTGTTTGTCCCAAGTAGGAAGAAGTACCATTCTAGAAGAAATTCTCTGCTTCTGAGAAGTTCTCCTAGAGCCAGCTCTAGTGTCTGGTTCTGGAAGACCAGGAAATCACCAGCTGCAGATTTAGCATAATTGGAGTCAATGATAGGTTTGCTTGAATAGCAGTTTTAGCCTCCAGCCTCCTAAAATGAGTATTCGGGCACAAACCTGAAACGTTTAAGGAATGAAGAAGCAGTATTTCCTACAACTGGCATATAGGTTTTCCTCAGGGCACAGTTATGCCCCTCTTCCTCCATCTAGCTAGGGAAGCTATCTACTATGCATGCATTTTCTTTTTGTTACAATAAAGGAACCCTTAATGCTTTAAAAAAAAAAATCTGTTTCAGTTTTGAAAACAAAAGTCCTATAAGCCATAGAACCCACTATGTCCAGCAAATAATTCTGCCCTAATTGAGTCACTATAAAATATGAAACAGATTCTAAATTATTCCACCAGTAGTGATAATTCTTCCTATACTACTGTCAATTCTACTTTTTTAAAAAGTATGGAATGTTCAGTTAAAAGTCACTAAATATAAGTGAATTTGCCTACTCTTGACGACCTACTGTCCCTGAGGAAAACACAATGTGTGCTCACAATTACTGGCTCTTTGTGTTCCCTCTCTTTGGCTGCTTGTTCTCTAACAAATTCCTACAAAGAGGTGATGTGACTATCTGTGCTTTGCAAATCAAGCTGTTTTTAGAGTGGAGAGAATTTCCCTAGAACTGCTTCTCTCTCCCTTCCCTGACCCCTTCGCCCTTGCATTCATTAAAGCTGAGTTCCTGGCTCAAGTTAAGGGAAGATTTTAGTTATTATCCTTGGCAAAGGAACTCTCCATTGTGGCTTTGATTTGAACTTCAGCTCTTCTGAGTGCAAGGGTCACATGTGAATTTGTTATGCTTCCTGGCAAGCATTTCAGAATAAATGAAGCTGATGAAATTCTCATGAAGTATTTGTTTTTTAGTGTTTCTCTAATACACAATAAATTGTAATTTATGAGGCATAATTGAAGAAAATTCTGGAGGAAGTTGTGTATAAGATTAGGGGGATTATTAAATCAACTTTATTGTGTTTTCAAAACTTAAAAATGTTTTACAGCTATAATAAATTGTTTGAGAGTGCTATCAGCCCATAAATTTTAATAATTTAATAAACATTCTCCAATTAAGTTGGGCTCATGGCCAAATCCCAAGGCTGCATTTGTGTTGTGGATATAGTAATGTGTGTTTTAGTTTACCTGACTGATAAAAGAATGAACTGTTCTCATGTATGATAAGCATCAGTCACTCATTAATTTTAATGAACAAAAACTGGGACTTCAGATTTGAAGTCCGGAGGGTGTACTAGGTTTCTCTGCCCCTCCTCAATCAGTTTTACTAATCACTGTTGCTATTTAGTATCCTCAAAGTTAGAGGCGCACATCATTTCCCCTAGCCCTTTAACCTCAAAAATCAGTTATAAAAGTAATAACTCACTCACCTCCTCTTAGTGAGCTGTTAACTGCATAGTTAAAGTGTATTTAAAGTAATAAATTCAAAGTATTCATAATAAGTTGCACATAGAGAGTTCCCAATATACATTGACTGATTAAAATAAATCAAATCTATATTAATATAATAAAGCAGATAAAATATGTGGTATTTTTGCTATCTCTTCTCTTGTGAAACTTGGTGGTCAAATTCTACATAACTCACTGAGAAGAGTGGGGACTATGTAGAGAGTCTGCGTTGGCTTCAAATGTGCGCCTTAATGAAATGTGCTAATTAAGTGAGCATTGTGTAAAACATTATTCATATGTTTGTTTAGATGTGACTGTGCCTAGACTTGAACCAAGTTAATTAGTGCATGTTTAATGAAATATTATTTCGCTCTTTTTTCCCTTTATTCTACTCAAATGAATTAATCTTATCTTAAAACTAAAGTGACTGCTTTAATTAGACTTTGTGTTCAATTGTTCTTCACCTGCTTTTTATGATAATCACAAAAATAGTCACCAGTATACTAAAGGATACTTACATAAGATTTAAATTATTGACTTTAGACTACACATTCTGTGTTTTTAAAGAGAAATTTTGTGACCATGGTAAAAGATGTGTGGTGAATGTTAACAATACAAGAGTCTTTTCCTCTGATTATTTCTCTTTCTCATCTTATTGATATGACTGAAAAAGATATCATATTTGATGATTTCTACCACCAAAAGAATGTCCCTTGGTAACTAGATGTAGGTATGTATTTATTCATCCACACAAGACAGGCACATGCTAATATATGCACTTGCCATGCCTACTTTTCACTTAATGAAGAGCTTAATAAAAATCAGCATTCATAGCCCCTGCATAGTCAGATAAATTAGTTAATGCACAATAAGCAGCTCTTATGTATAATGCAAAAGATTAGTCTTATCATTTGCATAATGTGCTACAAACGGCCCACTGTTTCAAGCAGTAGAATCTCCTCCACTAACTGTGAGTTGAAAGCTGAATGATGTCAATAAAGTAATTATGCTTCATTTGGCATATCTCATTCATTCTCTGGAGTTCAAGACCCTATCTGAGCTCTGTTGACAGCACTGCTGAAAGGCATTGGTAATGGTTCAAAAACAAAGCAGTGGGAGTCTGGAAAGAAGCCTGGTGTGCTCAAGTCTCCACTGTATGACTTGTTCCCCAGTAGAAACTCATTTTACACTCTAGCCTAGGCACATATTTATGTATAAATGTGTGCAACTAGGAACTTGTTCATACTGAGAGTAAAAGAATTTTCAGGCCAATAAATTACCTATATCAGTGACTTCCAGTCTTATCAGAATTCCCAATGGAGAGAAGAGATTGCCAAGGAAGCATTTCTGTCTTCCTCAGAGACACATTTATGCACACCCTGCTTCTGCCAATAGGAAACACAGAATTCACTGTCGCAGTGTTGCTTCCCTCCCTCTTACCTTATCCCCTAGAGAACATTTCCATATCTGTGAGAAATTAAAAGGCATTTTTTGAAAATTAATCTAGTTCTTTATAAATGCATGTGCACACACGTGTGCATGCACACATACGCATTTTACTTACATGAAAATTAAGACCCAAAGAAATTACACAGTTTACCTAAGACCCAGCTCTGAGTTTAGAATACAAGTGTCTCGACTCTTATTCTTATGACTCATATTTTTCCGTTTTGTGTAATTATTTTAAAAATTTCTTTTTACATTTGTTTTCAGTCTCAAGGATAGGGTGACAAATCATTTTCTATTTGTCATGGTCAGCTGGCAAATATTTTTGCAAAGGTTTATATTAAAACCATAAAAGTGGTGTCTATGGAAGTGCCTCTGAAAGACGATGCATTCGCAGGCTCAGACTCTCGCTCTAACTCATTGCTCAAAAGCAGACTGTGGCCGATCTTTTATTAGGATCTCCTGCAACAACCGCATTTGGACAAAAATGGTAAAATTATGACTTTCTTCTTAAAATGGCATTTTACTGAAATCCTTGCTCTTAGATTGATTAAGTCTTCTTTCTTGCATATAGAAAAATAATTTGTTTGCCAGAAAATGTTTTGAAATCATGTATTCTATATTATACTGTTCATTATATTCCATAACAATAATTTAAAATAACACAGTCAAACAGACTTACTAGTACATAGACAACCTAATCATTTTCTACAGTTAACCTCATTTATGTGTTTATGTGACTCTTTATATGCAATAGTTCTGTCTTGGCAAAGTCAACTATGCAGTTTAGGGCTAGAAATAGACTAAAATACTGTCATAATATTTATGATTTCTTGCTCCTGCTTAGGAAGTAATAAGATATGGATTTTAAAACATAGATGTTGTTAAGACATGGATGAACACATTTATATTCAGAAGTCCAAAAAAAAAGTAGAGAATTTGACATTTTAGCTGAAGAAAGCAATCAGGGAAGGAAAAAAAGAGAAAGTCTTAAATATTTCTTATACTATAATTATGATAAGAAACTGAAGAAACATTTAAGCAGAAATTATTGCATTTCAGTTTGATAATTTTACTCATTTACAAAAACAAATACTTTATTTATTGAGGTAAATTTAAATCAGACCACTCATCTTTCACTGTTAGTTAAGCAATAGTACAAATAATAGACAAATTACCTAAAATACTTACAAATGCTAATTTGGATAGCTGTCAGTTGCTACAGAATCATATCTGAAACATAGAATGTCCTTCCTACATAATACCAGTGTCACTAAACAAAAAGTGAGATATCAGCTAAACAGAAATGTGTCTCCAAATGACCAGTCTGAAAACATTTCTTTGAGTGGCTACACAACTATAGCTTTGACCACTTTGATATGGATTTTTACTAATTATCATCTTGGCTTCTAGTAGTTTGTGTGTTTGTGTGGCTATTTTCCATGAACCCCTTCTCTTCAGTAGGTTCAGATGAGATGGATTGCAAAAATCCAACAATGAGAGAAATAATTGTTGTAGCAGCAGCAGTGCAGCCTCTTACTCACACAATGAGCTCCTGGAGCAGTCAGTCTCCTGAACTGCCTCTATGTAAAGAAGAAGTAAGAGGTACAAACCTAACCTAACCCACCAATCACAGAGAAAGTACAGCTAAAACAGCTCAGTTTCTATGGTCATTTCCCAAATTTGAATGGTGTAAAGGGATTTGTACAGATGCCTTGAATAAAATTGTTCCCAAAGTTTGGTATGTAATGTTCATAATGCAAACTGATTTCAAATAAGGGTGTACTTTCATGTTGTATCATGTTGGCAATAGAGGGTTTTTATTAGGCACTAGCAAATCGCCTTTGTGACTATTGCTATGACAGTCATGTTATATCTTAATTAGTAGTATTATTTCTAGTTCAACTAAAATAGCTAAAGGGTCCTCCTGGGATCTATTCTGGGATATGATTTTGTTTAATCTTATTATTAATGATAATAAATTTTTACTTCATTGGAATATCATCTGTATGCCAATGATTCTATTATTTAAACAAATAATTATCCTACATTACAATTTCTTTTTGAACATGACAATAACAAATCATAGTTATAGCTTATTCAAAGTAAATTAGGTCTAAAACATTAATAAAATTAATTGCAAGATGTTTGACTGGAAACCAGAGCCAGTTAAAACAGGAGCTCTCTCTTATGGTCTTTGATAATGCATTACTCTCTAGAATAAAGCTACCAGCAGAAAATATCTCAGTGCTTGTTAGCAAACAAAGAGTAATTGAAACTTGGTTGCTAGGAGACATTGTTTCTGCTTGTTGACAATCCTGATTTTCTTTGATTACTGGCACTATTGTTGTTCATTACACAAACTGAATGTTTTTATATAACACTGAAGAAACATATTTTGGAACCCAGTTGTTGTGTGAATACCACCATGTGCTACCAAAGAGATGTTTATTCACAGGTTCAACAGGTTAACTATCTCTAGTGAGCATTTTGTTCCAAAGGCTTACTACATATTTTTGGATTTCTTGTAAAATATAAATTTTACTGGAAAGAAAATTTTAGGTTTTACACAACAAAGATTTTGAATAATCCATGAACTCAGATTTCCTAAAAACAGAAAAATAACATTATCTTTGTAAATTCAGCTTCTTTACTGTAGCGATTTCTATATTCAAGATTATTTCATTTGCATGAGGGAAAACAATATTTGAAATACAAGAAAATGTTTATTTTAAATGAGGTTGGGTTTTAAAAATCCTAGATAAGAAAATAAGAAGTTTTAGAATGATTTTAATACAATGAACACTTTGATATCTAGTTTTCTCTCTTAAAGAATATTCAAGTATCTTTATTCACAAGGCAAAACTTAATATCATACTTGGCAAATCTTCAGGTAGACAGTTATGCAGAATGTGTCTCAAAAATCTTTACTCCAAATGGAATTCCAATTATTTTTATGCTATTTAACCTCAGGTTAGATAACACTCGAATCTGTCTGCAGGTTCCTATCGTCACAGCTGTGATAACTACTCTGACGCTCTTTGTATACCATCCTCACTCTTAACATTTCTGCTTTAGGAATAGATAGACAACAGCATACGAGAAGTCTATAAGCTTTCTCTCTCATCACACTATCTTTCGTCTTTACTTATTCTCTTCTACCATAGAATAAAGCAGTGTTTCCCATCTGAAACCCCCTCTTCTGCTTCTATTCTCTTCTTTTGGAAATCTTGGCTCTCAATTACCCTCTCTTTCCCTTCACTTATCAATATTTCTTTTTTCTTTGCCTAGTTACATATTCAAGCTAAGCTAACAGTCCCTTTTTGTTTCTTTGTTTTTTGCTTTCTAGACTATTAAAAAAATCCTATGTTTATAGATTGTCACATTTTCTAACTCTGTGCAATTTTACTTCCTCAAAAATCTACCTGAAATTTCTCTCATATGCACAAATGGCCTCTAAGTCTACAAATCAAGGATTTTTTTCTTCTTTATTTGCATTCTTTTGACTTCACATTACTGCTGATGACCTTTTCTTCTTTTAACTTCTTTTTAAAAATTTCCTTGAAAATTACTATCCTGGATATCTTCCCAGCTTCTTAATAATTTCTCACAAGTCTTCTCAGTCTGCTCTTTCTGTTCTTGTGTGTATCCTAAAGTCATCATTTCCCAAGTTTGTCTTCTTACATTCTCTCTGTTAAATATCTCATCCCAGCAAACAACTTCAGCTGTCATCTCTGTTCACATCTCTAGGTAAAATTATAT
The DNA here is from genome assembly GCF_964341445.2 of Mesoplodon mirus. Classification (NCBI taxonomy): domain Eukaryota; kingdom Metazoa; phylum Chordata; class Mammalia; order Artiodactyla; family Ziphiidae; genus Mesoplodon; species Mesoplodon mirus. The sequence continues at coordinate 80,234,633 of NC_138980.1, forward strand.
ACAAAATCCCAACTTTCACCCAAATTCAGTCCTACATATTTAACTGCTGCCTAAGCAATATTCATATAGATGCCTCATTGGCACCTTAAGCTCATCAAATCTCATGGTTCCCGTGGTCAGTTTTCTATGAAAATTTCATTCTTCCTAATTACTCCAGTGTATATTAAGGTACTATCATTTTGAAGCCATTTTTGTTCTTATTTCTCTCATCAAATCAATTGCTTGATCCTTTAGATTTTTGTCCTATTTTCTTTGCCATCTCAGTTCAGCTTTCCATTGACTTTCCTCTGGATTACTGAAGCCTCTAATTTATCTCTCTAAGTCATCTGATGCATTTATCAGTCTTATATTTTAAGCAAGATTCTAATTGTACTGTTTATGTGATTAAATTATTAGTAGCTACTCCAAAGGCAACTCAGTGATCCCTTCTAGACTTCTCTCCCAGTTGTCCTCCTTTATTTGAAATACCACAGCATTTTGTACCTCTCATTGAGCACATTATGAATACTGAATTACAGCATTTTAAAAATCATATCTTTTTTCATTCATTAGAGGGTATAAATTATTTGAAGGCAGGGTTTATATTTGATTTATCTTTGTATCTTCCACAATATCTTGGTCACATTTAATACACATATATAAATAAATGAAAAATAAGTTTTTGTTCAGAAATATAAGTAAAGATTATTTTTCAGTGTAAAAAATATGTGATGAGTTACTATGTAGTCTTAAATAATGTGCCTTTTCAACATATTTTTCTTCCTTTTTCTTCCTTTTGAAGACATGGGCTATTATATACTGATAGATATAAAGACTGTTTTGAAAAGAGATTCTATATCTTTGCAAACATAAGTGTTCTTGACTTGTATTGCATATGCTAATTGCATGACTCTATGTAGCACAGAAGAAGGGAAGGGGAAAGTATAATGTTATAAGGCTCTTACATAGCACCTGAATTAGTATATTACTGGAAAGTATACTGATGTTAAAGGTGCATTTTGTAAACCTTTGAACAGATACTTATTAAATCAAATATAGAGATACAGCTAATAAGCCATAGTATAGAGAAAATAGAAAAAGAAGAACTCAAAACCTAAAACAAAACAGAAAAAGAAGAATAAAAGGATTAAGAACTAATAGAGAAAATAGTTTTAATAAATAACAAAATGGTCAACACAAGAACAAGCTTATCAATAACTACATTAAACCTACATGCCTAAAAACTCCAATTAAAAGGAATTGATAATCAGACTAAATCTAAAAGCAACTATTATAAGGTCCAGAAAGTCACTACAATAATATGGTCAATTAATTTTTTATACAGCTACCAAAGTAATTCAAATGAAAAAGGATGATCTTTTCAACAATTTTGCAAAGCAATTTGATTTCCATATGGAAAAAAATGAAACTCAAATAGATTTTAGAGTTAACCTCAAAAGCCAAAGCTATAAAAATTCTAGAGAAGATCCTAGGACAAAATCTTTGTCAGAAGATACCATTAAAGAAGTATATAGGGGCTTCCCTGGTGGCGCAGTGGTTGAGAGTCCGCCTGCCGATGCAGGGGACACAGGTTCGTGCCCCAGTCCGGTAAGATCCCACATGCCATGGAGCGGCTAGGCCCATGAGCCATGGCCGCTGAACCTGCGCATCTGGAGCCTGTGCTCCGCAACGGGAGAGGCCACAACAGTGAGAGGCCCGCGTACCGCGAAAAAAAAAAGTATATAGACAAGCCATAGAATGGGTGAATATATTCTTTTTTTTTTTTTTTTTTTTTGCGGTACACGGGCCTCTCACTGTTGTGGCCTCTCCCGTTGCGGAGCACAGGCTCCGGACGTGCAGGCTCAGCGGCCGTGACTCACGGGCCTAGTGCTCTGCGGCATGTGGGATCTTCCTGGACCGGGGCACGAACCCGTGTCCCCTGCATCTGCAGGCGGACTCTCAACCACTGTGCCACCAGGGAGGCCCTATTCTTAAAGCTTATATCTAACAAAGAACTTATATCCAGAATATATTTTTAAGCTATTACAATATATCATAAGAAGATAATCTAATTTTTAAATGGGCAGATGATTTAAGCAGATAATTCACAAAATAATATATAAGGATGGCTAATGATCACAGAAGAAGATGTTTGACATTATTAGCCATCAAGGAAATGGAAATCAAAACCAAAGTTAAACATTACTATAAATCCACTAGAATGCCTAAAATTAAAAAGATCAACAATACTAAATGTTTGAGACATTGTGTAGCAGCTGGAACTGTCATACACCACTGTTGGTATAAAAATACTCTGGAAAATAGTTTACTAGTTATTTTTTTAAAAAATTTAATGTATGACCCCAAATTTTTACTCCTAGGTATTTACCCAAGAGAAATGTTTGTAGTAACTTTATTCAGAATAGTGAAAACACTAAACAACCCAAATATCCATTAACAAATGGATAGATAAATGTACTGTGGCATATTCGTACAGTAGAATACTACTCAGCAATAAAAAAGAATGAACTATTGGTATAAGGAGCAAAGTAGATGAATCTCAAAAATGCAATGAGTGAAAGGAGTTAGACACAAATAATATATGCCACATGAATCCATTTAATGAAATTCTAGAATAGCATAATGAAAGTATAGTGACAGAACTCAGATCAGTCATTGCCTAGGACCAGGTGCCGGGGATTGGGGGTGAGGAAGGATTAGCAGGGATGAGGCAAAAGGAAAGTTTTGGGACTAAGGGAAGTGTTCAGTTTCTAGATTGTGGTGGTAGTTACTTTGAGTATCAAAGCTTATCAAACTATACAATGTAAATAGGTACATTATGTTTTATGCAAATATATATCAAGAAAATTGTAAAAAAGGATACAATAAAGATCTGTGAATGGGTTTGACCTCGTTTCCTCATTTCTTAGTACTTAAATTTTCATAAAATTTGTAATGAGTCACTCACTGTTAAAAAAGAGGAGTGATTCTGGAAAGCATCCAACATACAGTATCCATGGATGCTATGCAAGGCTCTCTTGTGCCTCATGTGAATTTATGAATGACCTTTTAATATGAGAATAACTCAAATTTAGAACCACATGGATTCACTCTAATACCTCTAGTGAAACTTTTGCTGAAGAGTCCACTCACTGAATATTTTGGCAGGAATGAAGTGATGGTGGTATTATCATGCAAATGATATCTATATTTAATTATTGTAATTTTTTACTATTCTTGCTATTTTGCCTAATATCTCTAAATATACTTGAGATAAGATAGCATGATGGGTTAAAATAAATACATTTAGCTTATAGAAAGTTAAATCATAGTTATTTGGAAAGTAAAGGAAATCTGAAGCAACAAATCGTACATTTTTAAAAAAACAGACTTTATATTTTATAGTAATTTTAGGTTCACTGCAAAATTGAGTGAAAGGTACAGAGATTTCCCACGTACTCCCTACTACCACACAAGCATAGCCTCCCCATTATCAACATTCCTCTCCTGAGTGGTACATTTGTTGTAATCAATGAGCCTACATTGTCATATTATTATCACCCAGAGTCCATAGGTTCATGAAGTTTCATTAGTGATGTTGTACATTTAATGCTTTTAGGCAAATTATAATGACTTGTATCCAGTATTATAGTATCATACAGAATAGTTTCACTGACCTAAAAATCCTCTGTGTTGTGCTTATTCATTCTGTCCTACTGCATCCCCCCAACCCCTGGCAACCACTGATCTTTTTCGTTCTCCATAGTTTCCCCTTTTTCAGAATGTTGTATAGTTGGAATCACATAGTACGTAGCTTTTTCAAACTGCCTTCTTTCACTTAGTAATGTGCATTTAAGTTTTGTACATCTCTTTCATGGCTTGATAGCTCAGTTCTTTTTCCATTGCCTGGATGTCCCATGGTTTATTAATCCATTCACCTACTGAAGGACATCTTGGTTGCTTCCAACTTTTGACAATTATGACTGAAGGTGCTATAAACATCAGTGAGCACGTTTTTGTGTAAACTCAAGTTTTCAACCTCTTTGGGTAAATACCAAGGAGCGTAATTGTTGGATTGTATGGTAAGAGTATAAATAGTTTACCAAATTGTTTTTCCAAAGTAGTTGTACCATTTTCATTCTCATCACCAATAAATGAGTGTTCCTGATGCTCCACATCCTTGACAGCATTTGATGTTGTCAGTGTTCTGCATTTTGGTCATTCTAATAGGTAGCAGTATCTCATTATTGTTTTAATTTGTGTTTCTCTGCTGACATATGACGTGGAGCATCTTTCCATATGCTTATTTACCATCTGTATATCTTCTTTGGTGAGGTGTTTGCTAGGGACTTTGACACATTCTTTAATCAGGTTGTTCATTTTCTTATTGTTGAGTTTTAAGAGTTCTTTGTGTATTTTGGAAAACTGCCCTTTAGGAGAAATATTTCTTGATATATTTTCTCACAGTCTGTGGTTTTTCTTTTCATTTTCTTGACAGTATCTTTCATAGAACAGAATTTTTTATTTTAATGAGGTCTAGTTTATCAATTATTTTTTCATGGACTATATGCCTTTGATGTTTTGTCTAAAATGTTATTGCCAAACCCAAGGTCATCTAGATTTTCTTCTATGTTATCCTCTAGGAGTTTTATGGTTTTGCATTTAAGTCTATGATCCATTTTGAGTTCATTTTTCTGAAGTGTATAAGAGCTGTGTCTAGATTCATTTTTTTGCATGTGAATGTCTACTTGTTCCAGCACCATTTGTAAAAAAAAAAAAAAGACTATCTTTGCTCTATAGTATAGCCTTAAATTATTTTTAAAAAATAAATGATGTTAAATTGTTTCTTTTTGCACTCTGTCAATCACCATTGCAAAAAATTTTATTAGCTGGTGCTTTTACTCCTCACTGAATAAATGCCTCCAGTGTGAGGTCAAGGATGACTAGTTCCCCAGCTGTCAATATTCAGGCAGACAATTGATCTTCTCATTTCATTTAATCTTAGTGGCCATTTCCTTTCCCCCAGCTCCAACACTACTTAGAGAAGCTAAATATGTCCACTGTCATCAGTGCTTAGTGTAAGTGTAATATGACATGAATCAAATACGCTTCAGGCCAAAGTAGAGACTGGTAATTTATTACTGAAGAACAGAGGCTTTTCTGAAATTTTCTTTAGTTCAGGCAGATCACTATGAATTAACTAAGCAAGAGGGCAGCAGGTGCTCTCATTAAATTTACAGTCACTGGCAACAGATAGGAAAGTAGTTTTAAAGGAGTATGCAGCTGTGTGGACACCTGTAATGCAGCCATGCACTCCCAAATATGATGCAGTGGGGGTAGGTGGGCCAGCACTCCCTCACTTCAAGCAGCTCTGGTTGGAAGCGTCCAAGCAAGTGATTTCTAAACAGAGTGTGGGGAAGTGTTTTCCCTGAAATGACAAATGACCTTTTGAAAACTCAAGATTACATGACACCTTCCTGAGTTGTGTAGGAAATCAGTGCTATTTGTGGCCACTTCCCATGAAATGGAAGAGTCTTCCCTGGTCTGTCTCTTCTAGCCTCTTCTTTGTGCCCTTTTTAAAAACTGAGTTTAAAAGTGAGCATCATTTCTCTAGGTTAGTTTTGGTAATATATGTCAGTCTTATGATAATGGCCTTCACAGAGACATAATACTTCGTTAAAGTGGAATTTGTTCATTGTACATATTTTCTCAGAAAGGACCCACCATTCCAGTCAACAAGAGCAGAAAGAGTCCCTTGTCTTAGTTCTAAAATCTTTCTTAGACATCCATCTTTCTGGGTCTTTGTCTGTTTCTTCCCCTGACTATCTTTATCTTTCCTCACATTAATGGAAAGTTATAACATTTCCTAAGCTCTTGGACAGTTTGCAGTAATTTTGGTGAGGTGTCTTTCTTTTCTTCCTTCTTTCCTCCCTCCCTCTTTCTTTCTCTTTCTCTCTCTCTCTCTTTCCTTCCTTCCTTTCTTCCTTCCTTCCTTCCTTTCTTTCTTTCTTTCTTTGTCTTTCCTTCCTTCCTTCCTTCTCTCTCCCTTTCTTTCTTTCTTTCCTTCTCTCTCTCTTTCTTTCTTTTTCTTTTTCTTTCCTTCCTTCCTCCCTGCCTCTTTCTTTTTCTTCTTTCTTTTCTTCTTTCATTCTTTCTTTCTTCCCTTCCTTCCGTCCTTTCTTTTCCACTAGATTTCTTTTTCTCATTTATTTATTTATTTTCAAATCAGTCCACAGTTGATCTGTGGCTTACAGTTAGACTGCATTTAATAACATAACATAAAATATAAGTGATAATTTTAAAACAGAACTAAGAAAAGTAACTAAAACTATAGAGTCAAAATTAGAGGAACTATTAAGTAGGATAATAGTTAAGTAGGATAAATGAGCATGAGATATTGCTCTACTTGAAACTTGTATCTGCCCGAATCATTTTGGATAAAGAGTCTTGATGGATTTGTGGCAGAACAAATGATCTGTCAATAAACATTGCATTTTTCCTCTTTTGTACACAGTAAGTTACTTTAATCAGGAAAGCCACTGAAAATTTTTATTGTGATATTGTTTTGTTGGTGATACATTGCTAGTGAGATAGTAAATACAGTTACTCTATAGGCTACTAATTTTTCTCTATTCAGTGAGGATAGATTATGCCTCCAACTCTAGCCAACCACCTCATAAATCTAAACTAGAATAAGAGTAGAATTTTAGACCTGGAAAGGAGCTTAGGGTCCAACTCATCTGACAGTGGCTTTGCCACTAGTTATAGGAAATGAAGCTCAGTTGGATAAATCTGGCCAATCTGTCAGCACTAGTGAGGAAGGAAAAAAAGAAAACATGGCAAAGCTTGTGGTGACCGATGCTTCATATATACAGGAGAGCAGGTTTATTTGTTAATTACATTTCTAAAGCACAGTAATTGTAGCCTCCCTCCTGCCCCTACTATAGAGACAAAAATAACTTTTTAAATACAGAAATATTTGTTGAAATAATATTTTCTTTAATAGGAATTTACTTGTAATAAAGAAGAGCATATTCACTCTTAAACTTTATGAAATATTTTTAAAAACTTAAAAAAATGTGGTACTCTCTTTGTGTTATATCTTTATGTTGTAGCTGCAGATTGGCTTACCTTACATATAAGCATCCATTCACACAAGCATATTAAAATATCTCAAAATATGTCATGTGTACATATGACATTTTATGCAATGAATATAAAACATGTGAGAATTGTGTGTCAAAGGCCACTTAGTGGATAGCTATATAATCAGTGTAAATAAAATTTAGTAAAGGACTGTTTGCTTTGTTACTAGACTAACATAGCCTGTGGGAAGAGCAGAATGTCAAAAAAGAAATATGGGCTTGTGAAATTTTTGTGCTTGTCTTCAAGATAGCCATATGTTTGTAATGGGCATGGAAATAAAATTCAGTTCACAATATATATTAAAAATTAATATCTCAAGAAGATTTCAAATTACTAGTAGACAAACATAAGACTGATGCCCCCCTTTTTTGTAATGGAGTACTTATATGTAAAAGCAACTTAAATGTCTGACTGTTTATTTTGTGAAATATATGCTGGAACAGAAATGTAGCAGAATTGGCTATAAATCATTTAAAAATATGCCAATGGCAAGTGCCTTTATTTACTAAGATACTCTAGCAAATGCCTCTGTTGCCCCATGTCACATCACATCCCCTCTTGAGCCTCTTATTTTAAGCCAGAGCTACACTGGACTCCTCAGTGCCCTGACAGAGCCCCACCAAATATTTATCATCTGTTCTTCTGATTTCTGAGTATGGCCTTCTCTGTAGCAGCTCTAGGTGTAAGGGAGTTAGTGCCTCCACGGCAACCCTCTGCCAAGGGGAAGCTCAGCTGAGGCCAGAGTCTTCAGTCCCCTACACTTTAAGCTGACAATTCTGGAACGTATGTGGTCCACTTCCAGGGAAGAACTGCTAGAACTGAGCCCTTGTTGCCCACAAGGTTAATCTCTGAAGTGCACGCTAATGGTGACCTCTCCTCCTTTCTCTACCCTTCCCCCTCCCTTACTCCTGCTTCCAGGATAAACTAACTATCCCAGGCTCTGCATTCTGGGGAACCCAAACCAAGGCAGTTACCAACAGTATGGTTTTCTTCATTAACATGTACAGTGACAATTTGTGAGATTGAAGTGTATTCATATATAGCATCTGGTCAATTTGGGAGCTTAGGAAACCGGGGCTATACTCCTCACTGTTTCCCTGGCTATAGGTATGACCTTATCTGGGCTACAATTTCTTTAGCTATAATATGATAGAAATAGCCTCACAGCTCTTAAGGAACCATGGGCACAAGTATAGACCATGAAATAGTTTAATACACTCATATCTGTTGCATAGTATTTGACTTATTTTCTTTTGAGATGTGAAACATCCCTTAACCAGGGAGTGAAAGTCAGAATTAGTGGAGTTTATATTTATTGTTTTGTTATTTAATCAAAATATATATGCAGCACATGACAGAAACCAAATTATATGAAAGGACCATGAATGAAAGATAGCAATTTCTGTCCTGCCATTTCCCAGCTCTAGTCTATTTCCCATAAACAATCTTAACCATTTCTGTTTGTAATGTTTCAGCTCACTTCCATAATTTGAAATAAAATGCAAAATGTAATTTCTTAGTTTAAAAAATTACATTCCAGAAAGGAGTGGGAGAATTTCATCCCCTTAAAGTACTCCATGTCTCCACCCTGCCTACTTTCATAAGTACATTTTTTGATGATCCCATTTGTACCCTTATGGTCAATTTACTCTAACTCAATGTACAAATTCCAGGTCTGTACTAGCGAACATTACATGTATACTTGAAAAGAATGTGTATTCTACTGTTTTTTGGATGGAATGTCTTGTAGATAATCAGTAAAGTGCAACCCATCTATTGTGTCATTTAAGACAACTATTGCCTTACTGATTTTCTGTCTGGATGATCTTCTTATTGATGTAAGTGGAGTGTTAAAGTCCCTTACTATTATTGTATTGTTGTTGATTTCTCCTTTTACATCTGTTAGTATTTGCCTTATATATTTAGGTGTTTCCTTATTGGGTGCATGTATGTTAATGTGTGTAATATCCCCTTCTTGTACTGATCCCTTTATCATTATATAAGCCCTTCTTAGTTTTTTGCTATGAATTTTGTGTTAAAGTCTATTATGGCTGATATAAATGTTGCCATCCCTGCTTACTTATCATTTCCATTTGCATGAAATATCTTTTTCTGTCTTTTCACTTTCAGTCTGTGTGTGTCTTTAGCTATGAAATTTGTCTCTTTTAGGCAGCATATAGAAGGGTCTTGTTTTTTGATCCAGTGAGCTACCCTATGTCTTTTTTTATTTTTTCTGGTACGCAGGCCTCTCACTGTTGTGGCCTCTCCCGTTGTGGAGCACAGGCTCCGGACACACAGGCTCAGCGGCCATGGCTCACAGGCCCAGCCGCTCCGCGGCATATGGGATCTTCCTGGACCAGGGCATGAACCCGTGTCCCCTGCATCGGCAGGCAGACTCTCTCAACCACTGTGCCACCGGGGAAGCCCAACCCTATGTCTTTTGATTGGAACATTTAGTCCATTGACATTTAAAGTAATTATTGATAGTTATGTACTAATTGCCATTTTATTACTTGTTTTCTGGTTGCTTGTGTAGTTCTTCTCTGTTCATTCCTTCCTTTTGTTTCTTCCCTTTGTAGTTTGATGATTATCTCTAGTAGTATGCTTGTGTTCCTTTTTTTTTTAGTTTTTGTGCACCCATTGTAGGTTTTTGATTTGTGGTTACCATAGGGTTCATATATGTTGGCCTATTACTATATCTACTTGTTTTAAACTGGTAGTCATTTAAGTCCAAAGACATTCTAAAATATCTACAGTTTTTCCTCTCCTTTCTCACATTTTATGTTTTTCATGTCCTTTTTTACATCTTCATGCTTGTCCTTCAACTATTTTTTATAGTTGCTTTTACAAGTTTTTGTCTTTTAATCTTTGTACAGACTTATTTAATTTGTTGATCCTAAGTCCTTACTATATATTTTTCTTTCTTAGTGGGATTTTCTCTTTCCTGTAGATTCTTACTTTTTTTTCCACTTAGAGAAGATCCTTTAACATTTCTTTTAGGATAGGCTTGGTATTGATGAACTCTTTTAGTTATTGCTTGTCTGAGGAGTTCTTTATCTCTCCTTCAATTCTAAATGATAGTCTTCCTGGGTAGACTATCCTAGGTTGCAGGTTTCTCCCTTTCAGCTCTTCAAATATACCATGTTGTTCCCTTCTGGCCTTCACAGTTTCTGCAGAGAAATCATCTCATAGCCTCATGGGGGTTACCTTCTATATTACTTTATTTTTCTCTTACTATCTTTAGAATTCTCTCTTTAACTTTTGCTATTTTAATTATGATATATCTTGGTGTGGGTCTGTTTGGCTGCCTCTTTTTGGGGAACCTTTTTGCTTCCTGTACCTGGGTATCTGTTTCTTTCTTCAGGTTTGAGAAGTTTTTAGCCATAGTTTCCTCAAACACATTTTTGATCCCTTTCTCCCTCTCTTCTCCTTATAGACCCCTATAACGTGAATGTTGGTATGCTTAGTGTTATCTCAGTGATTTCTTAAATTGTTTTCATTTTTAAAAACTTTTTATTTTTCCTGTTCTGATTGGGTGATTTCCATTATTCTGTCTTCCAGAACACCTATGCATTCTTTTGTATCATTTAGTCTGCTATTCATTCCTTCTAGTGTGGTTTTTATTTCAATTATTGAATTCTTCATTTCTGATTGGGCGCTTTTTATATTTTCTAGTGCCTTGTTAAAATTTTCACTGTGTGCATCAATTCTTTTCCCTAATCCAATTAACATTTTTATTATCAATGCTTTGAATTCTTTACATGGTAAATTGTTTATTTCTGTTTCCTTATTTTTTTCAGGGGTTTTCTTGCTCTTTCGATTGAGAGTAGCCTCTCTGTCTTTTCTTTTTGCTTAACTTTCTCTGCCTCTGTGAATTTTGGTGAAATAGTTGCCTATTGCAGCCTTGAAGAGGTGTTCTTATATGGGAGGTTTCCTATGTAGACTGGGTGCCTAATGCCTTTGATGGAAAAGGAGGATTTGATATGGATGCAAATCATGTCTCTCCTCAGGGTGTGCTGGCAGCTATCACCTTGGTAGGGATTGGGGCTGGAGATGGAGGGGCTAGAGCTGGTGCTGAGTGTGAGGCAGGAATTTCCTTCTGCTCAGTGGCTGTCACTGATCTAGTAGGGACAAGATCTTATCCTAAGCGGCTAGGGCAGAAGCCCTGAAGGTCAGGCTCGAGCTGGCTCTTTTCCCTTTAAGTGTGTGTTTTTTTCTCCTTTAGCACAAGGAACCTTGCCTCAGAGTGGGAGGAGTGCTGAAGTAAGTGGGGTCCATGCAGGCTCTTGGCTTATGTCGGCTGTGGACCAGCGGTTCAGTGCACTACCTGTGCAGGCACTGCCTTGTGTGCAAGTCCCCTTTGTCCCTCACAGCTGATCACTGCCCCCAGCCTCCGCTGCCCCTGTCCTGTTGTGGAACCACTCAGTAGGGCTGGCAGGACATGTGTGGACTCTGGACATATGTCAGGGTGAGCTGTGGTGGAGTGGCCGCCATCAGTGATCTGGGCTGCTTCTGAGTTGCTGCTTGAGTAAGCACTATAATGGACACCACTGCTCCACCCAGACTCCACCCCAGGACTGGGTCACTTCTGTGTCCCATGGTCACATCTTTTCACTGGTCGTGACTGCCCCAGATCCATTGCCACACTGTGATGTGGAGTGAGCAGGGCCAGAGCATTTGCTTGATTAGGGCTGGGGCATGTGGTGAGGGAGTTGCAGAAGACCCGCCATCCACTAGAGCAGACCTCTGTCCACCCTCTCCACCCTGCCTTGGGGACAAGCTCACTCATATGTGCTCCTCATGAACAGAGTCCTGGCTTCCCACAGCCCTTCTATTAGACCTAGCTCTCTTCCAACCAGCCAAGGGGGCTAATCTCTTTTGCATAGGACCCCAGGACTGTAGCTCAAACTGCTCACTCTCCAGGGCAAGTGTCCATAGGTGTAATCTCCCTTTTTCTCTGAATCCCCTCCCAGGGGCACAGCTCCCAACCTGAGTGCTTTTCTTTCCTTCCTACCCAGTAAAGTGTGTAACTTTGTTATAGCCTTGGTTATACAGGAGTCCTTCTGCTAGCTTCCAGTTAGTTTTCAGTGAGAATTGTTCCACATTTAGATATATTTTTGATGTGTCCGTGGAGGAAGGTGAGCTCCACATCCTCTTTGCCACCTTGATCCAAACCTCAAAACCTCTGTGTAGCTTATTTTTATTTATGTCTCTTAACCAGTAGACTGAGAGAAGGGACCATGTCTGGTTTTGCTCATCATTGTATTTACAATACTGAGATGAGTGCTTGCCATATAGTAGGTATTTAATCAATATTTTTACATAAATGGATTCCTTCTTAATAGTCCTGTGTCTCATTCAATACACCTCATACTGAACTAGTGACCTCTATTTTCATGATCTCAAAGAGGAAGTACCTATAAGATTATTTTGGCAATTCAGAATGTGCTGAAAAAGACAAGGTTTAATTTTGGCATACACCTCATTTTACATTTTCACCACAACATGGACATTTTTGGAATCACCATAAGTAAGAAGTTTTGTGTTCATTGGCAGCTCTTAAATCTCTAGGTCAACACAGGCCAAGTTATGCTGCAATAACGTATTGACACCAGAATGTCAATGGCCTAAAGCTAAAAAGTTCATTTTTCACTCGTGCTGTATTTCTAATGCTGTTTGATGGAGGAGGCTCTGCTCCACATAGTTAGTAAGGAATTCAGACTGACTGAGACTCTGCCGTCTGGAACCTTTCCTCTGGCTATAGCAGAAGAGAGTACATGGAGCTATTGTACCTGCTCTTCCATGCTTTGACTTAGAAATGACACTCATCAATTCTGCTCATAGTTTATTGGCTGAAACTGGTCACATGAGTCCATACAACTGCTGGAGATTTAGGGAGTCTTAAGGAGCACATGGATATTTGTTGAGTCAAAAATGTCTCTGCCATAGTAGTCTTTCTTAAAGTAAATTATTCACTAATCCTTTACATTTAGATATTTCAAGTAAATATTGAGCAAAATATAACCAAATGCATGCATGAATTTGTGTGCACATCTGCTCTGTATCTGTGTGTGTAATGTCCCAGACTAATTCTCTACTTATTCATTTACCTTCCAGAGCAAGTTACTAAAGCATAGATAAAACTAAGTCCCAAACTTAAGTCTCTTAGATTTTCTGAGATTTTCCAAGGGATGTGTCAGAGTGATCATAATGTTATCTATTGTTTGATATCTTGTTACATTTCCCTGAATTTTAAAATTGAGGCATTCTTGAAAATTCCATAGATTTTTCTTATTTATACTTTCTTAGTCATGAGTTTTCTATTGTTTTGAGACTTTACTGCTATTTTAGCTTTTCATTTTGTATACATTTTTGTTTAGTTTTGTTTAATTTTGCTTTTCATTCTGGAGGTACTGTGCTAGGAGTTGTGGTGTGTTGTAAGGCAAAGCAAAAATTTTGGGTAGTTAGACAGTGACCTGTTTTGTCCTCTGAATTGTTTTCATAATATGGCTTTATTATTTTAGCTAAGTGACCTGAAAAATTTCTTAACTTATCTCTGATTCTCAGTTTCCTTTAATGTAAAATGAAGTTTATAATAATGTAGGAGAGAAAAACTTGCCACCCCAAAATGTCTCATTGACATGTGGATTATTTTGAGCTGAGAACAATCAAGGCCCAAAAGACACAGGAAGAAACTTTCATCTTCTCCCTAACTGCCTAAATGAATTAAGATAGAGGACCTGTTCCAGCAAGAGAACTATTACCATAGATTACTATAGTATGAGGTGTGAACTAGGTCTGCAGACAGGGAGGCACTTAGCAAAGTCTGTTTGTTAAAATTCCTCTCTGTGTCTCATTGTCTTTGCATGGCCTAACACACATTTGTTTACCAAACATTTGCTTTTCCATCTCCATGTGAATTGCCTTGCTCCTTTTTGAAGTCCCAAATCCCGATCCCAACACCCTTCTTTGTCATTAGCTGGAGATAATGTTTAAGGTGAGTGTTTCAGCTGTTTTGGGAAGTTACACAGCTTTCCTGGTGTCTCCCACGTATACATGTTATTAAACTTTCGTTTGATTTTTTCCTGTTCATCTGTCTCATGTCAATCTAATTCTTAGACCAACCAAAAGAAACTAGAATAGTAGAGAAAATTTTCTTTCTCCTTGACAATAACTTCCGCAAGGGTTTTTGTTTTGTTTTTTTAACAGATACAAACACTCTGTGTAAAATATATAACACAAAGCTTAGTACATAATAGACACCAAATGACTGTCAATTCCCTAATAATCAGATTGGTAATCAGAGGTGGTGGTAGGGTAGTAAGAGTCCTCAAGAGCTAGGCTGAAATCCATGTATCATCACTTCATAAGTGGATAAAAATGGCCAGTTATTTGCTCTTTCTAGGTGTTATCTTTACTCTGAAGTTGGACCAGAAATGACTAACTGATCATACTGTCATAAAAGAGTCAGTGGAGCACAGGTATGGAAAGTGTGGTCCTGGAGTCACACAAGGGAAACACATCCGAGTGTGCCCTTCAACTTGTTGATGACTTTGAATTTTTAGGTACCAGGCAAAGGCAAGAATGATTCCATTTGCGGGGCAAAGTTGAACGTTCTGTCCTTTAAATGAGCAATTAAGTGGACATTTCAGAACACCAAAACTTTATTTGCCACCTAAAAAAATATAATGCAACATTTGGATATTTCTACTGTAGTTTCAGCCCTGAGCTTATGAGGAGTCATCTAACTTTTATATGTGCCACCAACCTTTTAGGGACTGAAGATGTGAAGAATTTTATAGCAGTTTATATGGTTCATGTATTTAAATAATATTTTATAGTTTAGGTACAGTTAATGCATTTTGTTAAAAGAGGGAAACTTTGCTTTCATACTTCTATTACCAGGACTTCAAGATATTAGATTTTATCCCCATCCCAGATTTAAGAGAGTAAATGAACTTACACAGTTATTTATATCTCACATAAATTAATAGCCCTGGATTTCTTGAATCTTAGAGCACTCTTCTATATGTTACAGATTAGTGTCCAAGTTCTTATTCCTGTTGATAAGATATAGATATTATATCTTATCTATATAGATATAGATGTTTATCTTCCTCAGTGACACACCAGAAGGAAGCTATTAAACAAGTTGTAACACCAATGAAATATTTACTTTTTTTTCTAAATTAAGATTACATAAGCTAAGAGTAATACCAATATTGGAAACAAGGTTTTAAATAAATTTCATTTATTCTGCTTTTTACTAGAGGGGGGAAAGTAGGTGTTGTCATATGGTTTCATTATAGGTAAACCATATTTATGGTGAGGTTTATTTATTTATGAATCATTCAGGTAAGATATTTTCCATTCATAGTTGTCACTATTGCAGAAATTGTATTTGAAAGTAGATATCAAAAAATATCTAGAGTTTTTTTTTTTTTTTTTTTTTTTTTGCGGTACACAGGCCTCTCACTGTTGTGGTCTCTCCCGTTGCGGAGCACAGGCTCCGACGCGCAGGCTCAGCGGCCATGGCTCATGGGCCTAGCCGCTCTGCGGCATGTGAGACCCTCCCGGACCAGGGCACGAACCTGTGTCCCCTGCATCAGCAGGCGGACTTCAACCACTGCGCCACCAGGGAAGCCCCCTAGAGATTTATTTTTAACCGAGATTAAAATGAACTAAATATATAAAATACCAACAACAAATTATTTAAAACCAAGCACATCTAACTTAGGTATTTTATTCATTTGTTTTCTATAAGAAACCATCACAGCTTGACATAACACAGTATTGCAATATCTGACCTTTAAGAGATATACTCAGGGTTGGGGGCTCTGTGGAGTGGGAGAAGATATCACTATTTCACATCATTCTGTCCATGTGCAGACTCTCTTTCAGGATTACAAATCACTAAAGAGAGAGTCATCTGTATACTCTTTGAGGAGGACATTTCCTCTCTTCTGTTTCCTATTTACAATACACTGGGCTCATAAAATGGTCAGATGCTACAGAGCCATGAAAGAACTACAGAGCTTTTAATAGAGCCATTCATCTGCTCCTTTTGAAGGTTAGTACTCTCCCTCGAGGGAGGGTTCTCAGATAATAAGAGGAAAATGAATGCCAGTTGAGCACCTGTAATCAAATTACTCTTAATTCCCTCAACTCTTGTCAGATATTGAGCTCCTCATGTCGTTTCATAGGTGGGCATTTTACAGAACCCCGTGCTGTAGTACAGTTAGTTTCTAGCTTCCCCTTCTCTTTCCTATGCTCTAGCTACTATCCATCATGATTGGGTAAATCCTGTCAGATGGAAAGTCCCAGCCATTCAAACAGTCATACACTACGCCAGCCTGGTCTACTCATGCACCTGTCAACTTCCCGGCATTCAGCTTGTGAGGAAGTGGGCCAAGAGAACATTTATGAAATGGATGCAGGCAATGTGCCCAGTATGTCAACAGGCACAGTGTGGCCTCTGCCTGGGTCCTGGTAGGATGATACTGCTCGTGAAAAGATTCACAGTCTGCCCACCCCCACCGCCCAAGGAAGAATTGATCTATGTAAATGCTTGCTGTTGCAAACCTAGAGCTAACCATAATTTAGTCCAGACTCTCACAGACCCAATGTGTCACATGTAACAAAACAAGCACAGTACAAAGCACTGAGCTTCTGACTCTTTCAGCTGGTCCATAACTCATCCTGCTGTAAAGGCTGCAGAGGGAATTTGTAGAATGGGGTGAAGTGTTCCATTTCATTTGTACTGTATCACTTGGGATCTGAGATGGATTCAGGATGCAGCCACAGACATGCTTGGAATTTCATTGATTTTATTATGTTGGTTGGAACTTACATATGCTTTATGGTTTTTTTAATCTCAACTTTTATTGAATGTAATCCAGGCATAACACATGGAAAATAATGGTAGTATACAATGACTGAGGAAAGTAGAACATTGAAGGTATTGTTTTTTTGATTCTATGTCAAATAACTTTACTTAAAAAAAAAGAAACTTGAGTCAGGGATATATGCAAAGATATAAATCTAAGAATTGTGCCCTTGTAATAAAAATAGTGCTTAAACTTTATTCTGAAACTGTTTGAAATCAGATAACTCATTATCAGTTACGGCAAAATGAATGTTAGTCTTGAAAATGTCTACCTCATCAGTTTGTTGTAAGGGCAAGTTAAAACATTTCCTATCAGAAATATGCTTGTTAAGTCAGTTGTAAAAAACCAGGTATGCTTCCTGGTTTTTGATAGATAGACTCAGAGGTCTATCTATCTATCTATCTATCTATCTCCACTGTATTAAGCTCTGGATTAAAATAGTGAATGAAACAGATAACATCTCTGTGCTTCTTGAGCCTATGGTCTCATATTTTCTAAGTATTTACCAACAATGAAAGTGGTTATACATATAAAAATCATTACTTAGAAGGATTCTTTAACCACCAAGTTTATACGGACTCTAAAAATGTATAGAACATGACTGAACCAGACTCTGCCATGAGAATAATACATATATTTTATTACTCTTCCTTTCAAAAAGACCCCCCACACATGCATTCTGATACTAATATGCAGTTTATTCTCCCTGTGGACCTGGTGATAAACCCTTAGCAGAACATGTATGGCAATAATATCTCTGCTGTTTGGATCGTATGTGTCCACACCTTTTATCCCATCACATTTTGTTAGGATGGTCACTTCTTGCTCCAAGGCCTTCTTTGTATTTGTTTTAAAAACTAAGACTTTGTCATTTGATTGCAAAGAAACATTAACTCTTCAAATACACGAAAAAAAAAAAACCGGTTAAGTGATTACCGACAGATGAATACTGGCTGCTCTGGGTCTCTAATCTAGTGTTTTTCAATATTTTATGATCCATGAAGCTTTTGAAAGCATAAATATTTCTCACACTCTGTGAAAGACACAAGTTGTCATCTAACCAGTAGCTATTTCCCCCTTATTCCTCACTTTCAAAATGCTGACTTTGTTCATCATTAAAGAGTATCCAAGTACTTTTGGAAAAGCAGCTGAGGGAGAATCTTGATTGGTCCTAGACACTTAGTAGCTTCATTTCCCATTGTAGTTAATTGGTTAGGTTGTGATCACGTGACATAATTCTGGCCAATGAGATGTTCGAGCAATTCTGGAAGGATTTTCCTCACTTGTAAAAGAGACAAATGAAGAGATATTTCGTTTTCTTCATCTTGGCGTTGTTTCAGTGTGTGATTCTGGGAACTGAGATAGCCATCTGAGGACCCTGAAGAGAAGAAACTTAAAGCAACAAGTCAAAACTCTGGGGAAGTATATAAGACATAGAAAGAATCTGTCTTTGAAGACATGTTTGCTTACCCAGCCCTGGAGTTACCCTCCTTCCATGCATTTGTTATGTGAGATAATACATATACATACTGTTTACTTTGCTTGCTATGTTTTCTGTGGCGTGTTGCCAAAATATATTCTAATTCACCTATCTTTCTTTAAATATATTTAAGTTTTCAAAATATAATGAATGTCACGACTAAGATTAAATCAACCCAATTTTGAACTCGAAAGAAATTAATTTTTACTTGATCATTTGGTGTCAGTGTAAGAACTGAGATTACTTGCTTATCCTAAGCTTTTACTTCCTAGGTTGTGTGGAAGGTAAACGACAAGATAGATTATTTTCAATATCATACCTGTGCTTTGTTTTGTTTCCAGCTACACATGTACCACTTTCTAGACTCTTACAATTCCTGTCCTCTTAAAGAATTATAGCCCTAATATCATATATCCAGTTCTGTTGTTTGGTGATGAGATGGATGTTTCAACTCCTGTGATAGGCAATCACATCCTGCTGGGAATAGAACTAAAAATATGACCCCCATGTTCATTTCACAAACACTCAGCACATGTACCTCTTAACTGAACCTGTGTAAGCTGATATCTTGTGGTGGCCATCTTCCCCACTTTATGGGGAGTACCTAAGAATGAAGCTAAATCAGAGAAAAGTGTTACCAGGATGGAGAGTCACAGAGTCCTGTGGGTATTTTGAGCTAATAGATTCAGCTCTCCCTAAAACTTAATCTACTCACTAGACATTTTCCGTCCCACAGTTGTAGTTACAATGACCATGGTAGGCAGAATAATGGCCCCTCAAAAATGCCGATGTGGCAAAAGGGACTTTGCAGGTGTAATTAAGAGAACAGATCTTAAAATAGGAAGATATTCTGAATTTTATGTGTGGATCTAATGTAATCACATGAGCCCTTGAAAGCCAAGTACCTTCTCTGGCTAGGGTTCAAAGATTCATGCAACAGGAGGGGGAAGTTGGAGACATTCCAAAAGCAAGAAGAATTCAGTTGCTAATGTAGGGGCCCACATGCAAGAACTAGTGAGGCTGCTGGGAATTAAGGATGGCTCCTAGCTGAGAGCTAACAAAAAAATTAAGGACCTCAATCATATAACCACAAGGAATATTCTGTTAACAGTCTGACTCAGCTTTGAAGTGCCTTCCAGTGACAGTTAGGCTGCTTGACACCTTGATTTTGGCCTTGTGAGACCTAGAGCAGAGATACTAGTCAAGACAATCCAGCCTTTTGACCTACATAAATGTGAGACAATAAATATGTGTTGCTTTAAGCTGCTAAGTTCATGGTAACTAGCTATAGCAGCAATAGAAAACTAATATAGCTACTAAGGAGAATTTGGGGTTTTTCTAAACAAAAGTGTCTTGATGAATATAATACTGGTTTTATACCCAAATATATTGCAATATTGGAAAAAACATGTTGGATTTTCTTTTGAGTATAAAGTAGCCATAGTCTTGGGGAAAAAAACCACAAAATTTATTCTGAAATATATTTGAGGTCTTAGAATGTTGTGGTGAGTTTTTGTTTGTTTGTTTCCTTATGATAGAAAAGCAGATATCTTGAGAACAAACACTGTGCACCGGTTGATAATACGTGAATTATATAGGGGGTAGAAATGAAAAGAAAAGAACACATTTGAAGTACTGGTTTGACAATGGAACTTGCTTCAGGGATGACTGAGCATATTAACAGGTCAGAGTCAAGTTAATCAGGAAAGACTCATGGGCTTGCACACAATGCCTGGGCAGGTGAAAGGCTCAAGGGAAAAGAAGGTTGATGAAGAGGGACTGGGCAGAACCAAAGGAAAATGAGACCTCTCAAACTGATTAGGGGACATTGGGGCAAAAATTTTAAACATAAAATTAAGGGAGGAAAATAAAAATCTAGGAAATTAGATTTATAATTCCAAAGCTGAAGGTGATAAAGGAGATGCTTGGAGAAAATTCAAGTTATGTCAAGTTAGATGTTCAATCTGTGTTAAAATGTAGCAAAACAAAACGTTGCCAACCAAGGATATTCCCCTGAAATGCTTGCCTTTGTGTTCAGGATTTTTACTGGACGTCAGTCACACAGGATTGACTGACCTCAGCTACTCAAGACTCCAGCCCCTCACAGCAAAGGCAGGCATTCACCGTAAATCCCATTGTTAGCATAAACTATCAAACCAGTCGGTAAATTGTGGCCCAAGTCTAAGGCATACAAAAAGACTATTACAAGGCAGAATATTCCAAGGCTCAGAGCTCATCTCCCAGAAGCTGGCCAAGAGCTGATCCCGAAAACAGGTCAGTCTTGGGAATGTACAGGGTTTGAACAACCCAAGCCTGTTAACTCTTCCTGCACAAGAAGATTTGTATCAGAGCCCTTGGGTTATAAAGCCCATGAGGTTATATTAAGAGTGATGGAATGCCTTTTACAAGCAAGTTCACAACATGCCATGACCACATCAGGAAACACTGTAGCAAGAATTCTCTTCACTGGAGCCACATACCCAACAGAGGAAGTCTGTGCTGAGAAGGAGAAGCAGAGGGAAGTATTTTCTCTGGGGCCATTGCCTCCACCCAGGCTGGAGTCTGCAGCCTTTTATCATGAACCAGGAGCCCATTTCTCAAATGCCACAGATTCCTATCAATACCCATGTAGCAGCTTCAAAGCTTGTGGGAACTTCCTCACTTTTCAGTGCTTCTTGTCCTTTCTCATGTCATAACTCATGTAGAATATGACACACTGAACCTAAAAGGCCACTCTTAGCCAGAGGACACCAGTTCAAGTGTCCTACTGATGCCAAAATACTGGCTTTCTGCGCACCGATGCTGAACAGAAATATGGAGACAGAATCTTGGAGGAAAGAGAGAGTAGCTTTATTCTTTGCCAGGCAAAGAGGGAACACAGCAGGCTAGTGCCTCAAGAACTATGACTGCCCCCCCCCCTTCCCTGGGGAGTAGGGAAAAGTTTTTATAGCCAGAGCTTGTGGTCTGGGGTAGGTGATAAAGCTCAAAGTAATGAAAGTCTTGCATTTATTTTTCTTCTGTAAATTCACAGCCAAAGCTGGCATCAGGTGGCTCAGCAACTGGGTCTGGTGTCCCTGAAGTTATCGGCCCATGACCTTCTTTCTGAAATGAAGAGTGCTACAAGGGAGTGTAGGGAGAGAAGAATGCCAACTGCAGAGTATAAGTCATATGGAGTCAGAGAGTAATTAGCTTTGTGAAGGACAGGTCTAGCTACAAGTGTTTGTTAGTAGTAACAGCTAAAGTGTAACCAAGATTGCTTAACTCTTTCAGGCCTGTTCATGCTGTTTCCCCAACCTGTTCATTGTTTCCTTATTTTCCTTGTTTATCAGAAAAGTCTCATTTCTATTTTTGCTGCAACAGATTCCCCGCTGCTAGTTCATTCCCTCCATTTCAATGGAGGAAGGGAAAGGGGTATCGTTCTTGTCTGGCTGAGGACAAAACTTCAGTTTTGCTTCATTTGAAAAACACCAGCTGTCTGGCCCAGGGGCCCACCTATCTCCTACTTCACTACCCAGGCATCCAAGGGCTGAGAGGGTTATAAGTTGCACATCTGCCAAATATTAGCCGCTTAACAAGTTTGGGAGCTCTTGCTTCATATTCTTTGGTATGGTAACTCCAACCCTGTGAGGAAAAACTGCTCATTCACTCTCAGAACTATGCCCTTTCTTAGCCAAACCATTTTACCTTGTTCACACAAGGAAGTAGAGGTGTGAATTTGATTTTTCCCCATTGGAAAACAATATTTTTCTGTTACTATACTGATTAAAGTAGTAGATTCCATTGTGGGAATACCCAGTGCCCTGGAAAAATTACACAGAGAGAATGAAATAGAGAGAGAGAGAGATTAAGAGAGAGAGGCTGACTGACTTTGGAGGAATCATGAAGGGTAATGAGGAGTCATTTATTTGTGTGCATGGTTCCAGGGGCTGGTTTAGTACTGGGGCTACAGCAATGAAAGAACCTGCTTCTACCTCTATCTTCAAGGAGTTCATATTCCATTGGAGGTGGGGGATAAACAGAGACAGTTAAAATGAAGTTTAAGTGGTGTTACTATAGTAGTAAGCACAAAACTATTGCATGGGAGAAAAGACATCTTATTTCCTTTGTCTAAAATAATATACAGTCTTCCTTGGTATCTGTGGGGTATTAGTTCCAGGACCCCTGTGGATACCAAAATCCAGGTATACCCAAGGCCTTAAAATGGCATAGTACGCCCAGCCCTCCGCATCCCTGAGTTCACCATTCAACCAATGGAAATTAGATCCGTGGTTTGTTGAATGCGTGGATGCATAACCCACAGGTACTGCGGACAAACCGCGTTACCTTGCATACTTTAAAAAGTTACTTTGGGTTCTCTTTCTCATCATGGACTTTGGGGACCTGAAAGCTTAAAAAAGAGAAGACTGGGCACCTTTGAAGATGTTTACTGTCTGTGTGCAGTGAAGAGCCCCTTGAGTACAGCAACCCAGGACCTCAGCTAGTTGAGGAGACTACAACTGGGACCATGATTCATATGCCTCAGTCAACAGTTCCCCACTGCAGCAGTGTCACCACGAGATCTATTCTCAGATAACCTGCTCTAAGTCTGACATGTGTTAGAGAACTCACATAGTGTGACAAGAGGGGAAAAGTGAAGGGAGGATTTTAGATATATTATCTCTGGGTTGGCATGAATTTCCAGTCACAAACATAAGTGTAAAATTGTACCTTTTAAAATTTCTCTAATTTAATTTAGCTCTGAGGTCGTTTCAGCTAATGGTGGAGAACATAATTTTGTTCAATTTGGAGTAAGCTTAAACTCATTCAAATTTATTTAAACACACATTTAAACGCAGTCAATTCAGAATTTTAAAAGCTTTTCTGGGCTTATATTTAGCAACAACATAATTCTTCCCCCTCCCTTCCTTCTGTCTGTGGTGGCCTCTGAGTTCAGAAGGGAGAGTAGAAGGTGCATGTGTATCGCCGCCTCCAGGTGAGGGGCTGCTCCTAGTCACCCTCTGGAGACCTGGACATCATTGAGATATAACTCACCTCTTCTGGTCCTCATTTTCATGCTGTAATTCCCAGTTCTCAAGTCTCAGGTCCACACATTCTGCATTTTCCTGATAAATATCTCAAGATAATATCCTATTAAAAAGCAATATAGACATAAATTTACTTACCATTGTGAGGACCCTTTGTCTTACAGGATCCCTCTCACTCCTTTATGAGCTCTAGACACCTTGAGAGACATCACCCAGGAGGATGATGGGTGATGTCTTGCCTTACCTTGTGCTCTTTTATTAGAAACTTCTTTTTTCTCCCATGTAGCCGGATGTTCATTGTATTGAAACTCAACAAATTACTTAGTGCATAGGAGAGAACTAATGTGGCTACCATTAAGAGAGTCATAGAAAGTGTGGGAAATTAATAGTGTGGTGAGAGTATAGTAATTGTGTGCTAATCTCACTGCAAGTTATAATTATTTATTCAGCATATATATGTAACAACCAAACCAAAAGGAATGGGACATGCATTTAAAGGAATTACTCTGTAGCACAAGCATTCATAAATTTAAGCTGTATTACAAGAAATGTGTGCCTAGGCCTTTTAGTGACTGCTCTGGGTATTACCCTGCTTTGCTACTGGTAGTGGCTGCTGGACAGATAGAATCTGCTTTCAAGTGTGTTTTCCTTCCCCTAGATTAAGGGTTTACAAACTTGTTTTGTAAAAGGCCAGACAGTAAATATTTTAGGCTTTGTAAAACATGCTGTCTCTGTCACATCAATTCAGCTCTGCCTTTGTAACATAAAAGCAGCCCTAGACAATACATAAAAAATTGAACATGACTCTGTTTCAATAAAACTTTATTTCCAAAAACAGGGGGCTGGCTTTGGCCCAGTGATCATCATTTACAGACCTTTCCCTAGTTTTGAAAGCAGTCCTTTCCCAATTTTTGTCCTGATGGAACGAAATGATTAAGAAAGGTGTCGTTGAGGAAAATATACCCATTAACAACACCTCTCAATTCTCAAGGCCAGACTGCATCTCTCTTGTTCCTGTAACCCACATGTCTGTCATGATGTTCAGTACATAGGACGCATTTCAGTTCCTTAAAAAAAAGATGAACTTTTTTCTCCTACTTGACAAATGAGGACACATTTCCTGCCTCTTCTTGGCAAGTGTCTCTAGTCCAGGGCAAATCTGAGACATATGGACTACTTCTCAGTAAAGAAGTAACAGACACTACTATTGACAGCAAGAACATTCTCTTTGAAACAGACCAGATTCTAAACGTGACACATTCAAATGCTGAACTTGAGTCTTTTCTAAGGTTGACATTTTTCAAATATGTGTTCTTTACAGATAATTTAAAATATTTAGCACCTAAGAATTGTTCTGAATAGTATTGTTCTGAATAGTAATGTTGCTTGCTAATTGTATGTTGCCATTTGGCTACTTCTTTTGAGGGGGACTAAATGATGTCAACTATTGTTTCATTAACCCTAAAGGATGGAGCGCCTCTAAATTATACTTCCCAGCCTTTGTTCCTCCAAATTACCATTGTTCTTATTAGCACGTTAGAGAGCATGCAAAAAATATATTTCTGGTACATGTATTCATCCTAAAGATATACCTATTTGTAGATGAAATTGCAAACAATTGGTTTGTTGTCATAGTTTTCAGTGGCACTCACAGAGCTAGAAGATTGCAAGAGATTTCAATGCCAGCATTTTATTCATGACACACACTGACATTTTCCACTTGGGGCAAGATGAAAAGTCCCTTATTTTCTTCATTGTGATCCAAATTAAAGCAAAGTTTAATTAAAGTTTCATTACAGAAAGATCTTTTGTAGTTCTGGGAAGCATCTTTTTCTTTGAGCCAAATATGTTTTAGAATGACATGCTTTCATCTCAAGTTTTTAATGTTTTGCTGAGGGAAGAAAGGGAATAGATACACCATTAATGAGGTGCGATGTGGCTTAGCCAAGAGTATAAAGCACCAGGTGTTCTAACAGTTCTGGTATAGGCTGAGTATACTGCAGAGCAGCACTTATAAGCTTTCCTGACTGGCAGTCTCTTCACATGTTGCCACCTGAGTAACCTCTAATAGGGTGCTACTCCCCTAATCAGGCTTCCCATTGCATTCTCATCACTTTAAATATTGTTCTTTCACATAAACCTTTCTGATGCCAAATTTCTTCCCCTCTTCTTTTTATTTCCTTCACTGTCTGCCTAGAAATCCCTCCTTCATCATCTGCAAACAAATACACCCTGCTAGTTATTCTCCTTGGAAACGTTATATAACTCTTATTTTCAGTATTTTACAGATGCATTAATTTATTATTCTATTTGGCCTTTGATATTATTACTTGCAAATGAATTTCAGCATTTTTGCCTATAATTTGGGTGGGTTGTATGAAAGGGGTACACAATGGGACATGAGGGTACAAATAAAATGTACACGTTTCCTTAGCTCACATTTCCCTGGAAAATAGACTCTGAGACAAAAAAAGTGCTTGCAGGAAGATTATTGGAGAATGTCCTAGAGAACAGCACCTATGAGAGCATAAGGGAGCCAGGATTGGGCAGAAGGAGAAGTTAAACTGCAATGCAACTTCAGCTGAGAATTGAGACAATCCACAGAGAGCTCAGGCACTATGCTGACCCCTTACGGGTATACCTTACTTAACCAGCCATCAAATGCAGGAGGGCATTCCTTTGGGCACGGGAGTTGTCTTTGGGTGAGAGAAAGTCCTAGTACTCTCCTCCTTACTTGAGGACCTTACCAACCTCAGAATCTGTCCCTTTACTACCTCTTGGCCAATAGGTTTATAACTTGGGTTGAGTCACTGCATAATCCAGCAATGGTCACATGAGTCTAGTAAGGAAAGAAGGGGACAATTCTCCAAAGGAGCTGTAAGAAGTAGTTGGCATGGATTGGAAAGGACCAAAGTCTGAGAGTTCTTGGCTAAGGAGAGCATACTATAAGAGTGGAAAGAGAAGAGTTTATATTGGAACACTTTCCTGAGATACACAGGATTGAAATATCCTGGGAAAGATCCCAGGAGATGGGTGAAATAATGACTAGGATGGTTCCTGAAAGCATGGAGAAATGATGGCCCACAGTAAGTGCCATTGAAATGTCAGAATTGTCTTGACATATGGTAGAGAAAGAAATGGGAAGACTCAAGATGGTGGGCATACTAGAGTATATGTGGTACATAAAGCTAGAGGACCCACCAGGTGGTTGCGTCCCATGGAAAGGCTATAAGGAATGTACTTGTGAGAGAAGCACAAGCATCAGTAGAAAGCTGAATGGTGGCTCTCTTCTGTTAACCAGGACTGATGGTAGGAAAAGGCATTACGGAACAGATAGGTACTACAGAACCCTGAAACAATAAGGGCCGAATGGCAATTCTTAGATGCAGGAAACCACATGGATACAATTATCTTAATGAGTTGCAGGGTTGGAGTGATAGACAAGAGGGCCTGACTCGTAGAGAATTATGTAGATGTAATAAAGTATTCCTAGAGGCAAAATATTTGTGTAGCCAACATGGGTACTACTCACCCTGAGCCATCAGAAGAAAGCAAAGATGGATGTTGCAGAGGCTGAGTGCTCTTGCCCTAATAAAGAATCATGATCCTGCCTCCAGTTTCTGAATCAAACTGGTTTTCAGACAGGAAACCTGAGAAAGGATGCTGCAACATTACAGAAAGTATACACTGTGGTGATCCCTTTAATCCTTTCTTAAAAGAATCTACATTAATTTATCCAAGCTTGTCTAGGAGTGTTGGACTTAGGGTCCAAGTTGACATTAATACCCTCAGAAGCAAAGTGTCGTCATGACTCCCCACTTATAGTGGAGCCCATTTAGGGACCAAGTAATAAAAGGAGTCTTGACCAACATTTTGCTTACAGTGGGTCCACTGGGTCAGCTAACCAACTCAGTGGTCAATTCCCTGGTTTGAATGTTCAGTTGGGTTGATGCATGTCATAATTGGCTTAACCCCCAAATTGAGTCTTTGGCCTGTGGCTTATGAGCTTTCATTCTGGGGAAGTCCAAATAGAAGCCTCTGAAACTACATCCCCTCCTCCTGTCAAAATAGTAAATCAAACAAGCATCCCAGAGTGGGGGAGTAGATGAAAATAGTGCTATCCGTAAGGATCTAAAGCAGTGCTGTCTGATAGAGCTTTCTGTAATGATGGAAATGGTTACAAAGCACTTAAAATATGGCTGGTGTGACTGAGGAGATGGATGTGTAATTTTATTTAACTTTTATTGAATAAATAAATATTTAAATCTAAATAGCTGCATGTACCTAGTGGCTACCTTAGTAGATAACATAGATCTAAAGGGTGGAGGTCCCCATCTTGTTTCCATTTAACTCACTGGTTTGGCCTCTGCAGAAACCTGTTGAATGCTAAAAGATGGTAGCAGGCTACTAAAAACTCAACTAAGTAGTATCCTTAATTGCAGCTTCTGTTCTGGATGTATTTTTCTAGGGCCATTAACATGGCCTCAGGTCCAAAGTCTGAGGCTGATAACTGGTGAATACTTTTATCTATTCTAATCAGAATGTAGGATTAGGGCTTCCCTGGTGGCGCAGTGGTTGAGAGTCCGCCTGCCGATGCAGGGGACACGGGTTCGTGCCCCGATCCCGGAAGATCCCACATGCCGCGGAGCGGCTGGGCCCGCGAGCCATGGCCGCGGAGCCTGTGTGTCCGGAGCCTGTGCTCCGCAACGGGAGAGGCCACAGCAGTGAGAGGCCTGCGTACAGCAAAAAAAAAAAAAAAAAAAAAAAAAAGAATGTAGGATTAGAATTTCTGTTCACATGGAAGAGACAACAATTTGCTCCAGTGCTGTGTTAACTCTCCTGCTCTCTCCCATAACATAATCCAAAGAGATTGGGACCATCTGGATATCCTGCAGAACACATTGATCTAATACATCGATGGTATACATGATAAATCTGCCTCCAGTGAATCCTTCCTAAGAGTTGCTATCAGAGAGTCTAAAAAAAATGCTGTTGTCTTTTTTCTAGTAAATGTTTACATGAATGCCACATTTGGTCTAAGACTTCATTTCCTTGTATTTCTCTACTTGGCATCAGGGTTCTAGGAGAAGAGGTCTGTAGCATTTACTTATCTCTTGCGACTGAAGAATTCAGTATCTGCCGAAATGTGAACAAACTGGCTTTGGTCAGTTCTCAACAATCTGATTATATGTAGGCTGGTTGGGTGTGCTACTTCAATGAGAAATTGTATCTCCACTTCTGGAATATTTTTTTATAAAAACCAAGACTGGTAATTTAGAATCGGAGCACTCTTTCTTTGGATATTGATTAATTTGTACTATTCAGTGCTTTTTTAGGTTTACCCATTTGACATCAGAACCTTTTTTTGGTTATTAACATAATTACTTTATACTTTATTATAAGCTCTAAATATAAAGATTATACGTTTAACATTTAGTGATTCTATAATCATATTTTCTAATATGAATAAATCTTCCCTTCCAGCGTATTTCAGAATCTTCCCTTCTTTGGTGACATCCTTGGACATTTCCTTGGGTGACACATCTCATTCACTTAGTGTAATATTGAGATCCCAACCAATAGAGTCTATATGCGTATCTTCAATGTTCTTTACATTCCCAATCTTTAGTCCTTAGGTCAGTAGTGATTCCACTTGCTAGTTCATGGTTTGTGTGTTAAATTTAGTATTTGATTGAACTGTAAGTTAAGGTTACTTTTTCATGCTTCATCTGCATTCAATCTGTGTAAAACCTTAGTAGTATCTCTTGGTTTTGTTATACTCAAAATCCCTTAAAACTTTGTATTTTTAGGACTGTTTATACTAACCAGTTTCTCTAAAATGACCTTGTGAAGCCCATTGCTATGTAGGCATTCTGTGACTAAGATTCCATTACAGAATGGGGCTGCTTGATGGCTGAAGTTTGAGCAGACTCAGCTGGTTGTTACAGCTGTGGGTCGCAGCATGCTACATCAGACCAAATGTTCAGTTTGTAGACACTGCTGAAATCTTTCACTGACAGAAGTCCCATTGACTTTGAACAAAACATATCCAAGTGTCTCTTCAATGAGCATACTAGAGAGATGAACAAAAACTCAGCACCCGACATTTCTATGCTTGTAGAAAGTGGAGTTATAACTAAAGTTTAAATTGGAAGGTTAAAGCTTGTGCACAAATGTAGTGGTCATATCAGATAAGACTACAATCTTTCTTTTCATATGCTTCAGGCTACTCAATATCTGTGTAGAATAGAATGGGGATTTAATCAGCCAGAATGAAATATTATTGCTGTATAGTTTCAAACAAGCTTGTCTGAACTCCCCAAACCAAATATTGTTCAAATGATGCAGCAATTGTCTCTTCTCAGTACATGAATTCGAAGGTTTTTTAATAACCATTTTAATAAATGTACTTGAAAAAGACACCTGTAAAGAGAAATTTTACGTATCAAGTCCAATTTTACTGATTCTTTCTAAGTATAAAGTTAGAGAATGATTCTGAAAGCAGTCTTCTAGAATTGTAGGATTAAAAGTGAAGGGGCAGGCGGTAATACAAACAAGGCAATGGTAGTCTTTTTACTTCTCTTTCATTCTTTAACTGTTATTCTTTTGAGTATCACAGTGTCTTTTTCATTGCATCTATTTTGTTACCACCATCAAAAAGAGGAGAAAATGTGAACTGAGAGATCTTAGAAATAGTATCAGGATGGGTAGAGTAGCTTACATTTTTCCAGATGGAAATGTTAAAGGAAACAAACATCTTTCTACCATTCTCTTTATCTGTGCTGTTATTGGGAACCTATTGTCATAGTTTCATAGTCAACCTACATGTTTGTGATTCTCAAGTCAATATCTTAGCCATGTTTTTGCTATTAATTGATACCCCTTCACAATCTCATTTTCAAGTACCCACTGTCTCATGAACATGCTCCATATTTCTTTCACTCTCTCTCTTTCTCTGGTACCCTAACTCTAACAATCCTTCTCCCTTGCCAGTCCTGACAACCCATGATCCTATCACCTTTCCATCTCCCATGCCTATCTCATTTTCTATCTTTCCTATGTAGCCAACTTGAATTCAGTCATTTTAACTACTTCCTTGCAAACATCCACAATTCCATTTTCTATATTTTGTTTCATCATAATCTCTTAGCAAACATCAACCCTAAGTAAATAAACTGTACTTGTACACCTAAGCATGACTGAAGAACCATGTTGCCTGGTTTCACTTTAAATCCATGATCATTAACTCAAAAGTTAATCCTTAATAATGCCCAGCAGTCATATTTTCCATAGTCCATTCACTCACCTACTATCCTAGACAAATAATTCTTAAAATTTCCTCTCGCCTCAAATCTCTAATTCTTCCCCCTCTATTCTTATTCACAGTTGAGGATCTCATTTTCTATTTCATTAAGAAGGAATCAGTTGAAAGAGAACATTCATAAATTCTATCCTCACATCTACACTTTCCTACCAGAATCTGCATCTACCTGTTCTACCTTTCCTCATACTACTGTAGACTGAATAGCTTTTCTCTGACCTAATGCCAGGCACTCCACTTGGATTCACATTCACCTCTTTCTCTTTCTTCTTTCTCTGTCTCTCTACACCCATCATTCTTTCCACATATGAGCAAACCAGTATTTCTCTCATCTTTAAAATCTTTTCTTGACCTCACTTGAGCAAGTAGAATTCACTTAAGGGTGGAACTCCTCCCACCCCCACTTCATCTATCACTCCATTTCTCTGCTTCCCTTTACAAAAATTAAAAAATTAATTTAAAAAACTCATTGAAACAGTTCTCTATGCTAAGCCTCTTTAATTCTCCTTTTCCATTGATCTCTTAAATCCAGTCTGGTCTGGCTTTTCCCCACATCTGTTGAATAGAAATGCTCTTGCATTTAATAAAGTTTATCACTCTGTCCTCCTTGACAGACTTTCTTTTGGATTCTAGGTAACCATGCTCTTGGATTTCCTTGCCCCCCACTAGCCCCTTTCTCCTGGTATCATTTTGAACTTTCTGTGTTGCACACTGAATGCCTTTTCTCTCTTCACAAATGTGCTCTACCTGGTCAATTCCAACTCAGTAAATTGCCAGTCCTTCCTTTTGGTTGCTCAGGCCAAAAATCATTCTTGAATCCTATCTTGCTTTTACTCTCCACATGTATTTCCTTAGCAAATCCTACCTATCACTTCTGACTTCAGAATATACCCATAATCTATCTTCCTATTGATCTGAACCATCATCACCTCTTGCCTGTATTATTACAACAGCCTCCTGATTTCATCCTGCTCTCCATCCTGTCGTTTTTCAACACAGTGACCAGTATGTCTTTTAACGTGAAAGTTAATCATTTTTCTGCTCAAAACCATCCAGACTAAACCAAAACTCCCTACATGATCTGCATCTCCTAGTTTTGTTCCACTTTTCTGCAGCTACATTATCCTTCTTACTGTTCCTTGAATATACTAGATACCTTCCTGCTCCAGGACCTTTGCACTGACTGTTTCCCCTGGCTACCTCTCCATGTACCTATGTAGCTTTCCCCTTCAACTCTTTAAGTCTTTGCTCAGAAGTCATCTTCTCAGTGAGACTACCCAGACCACTCCCTCTTTTATACCTCAAACTTCTTCCACCACCCAACATTGGTAACCTTGACCAACTTTTCTTTCTTCTGAATGTGTGTATGATCTGCTATTTTACTTATTTATTATGTCAGTTTTCTATCTCCACCTATTAATAGGTAAGTTCCATGAAAGCAAGGATTTTTGTCTGCTTAGATCTTTAGCATCTAGATTGTTGCCTAGAGCATGGTACACACTCAGCAAATAATTGTTAAATGAATTAATGAATGAGATCCAGAGTCTTTCCCCCAAATATCTATTGATCAAGTGTAGTTATCTTGCCAGGTCCCTTATCTACACATAACTGTGCAAAACTCCTGTCTACTCAGTAATCCAAGAGAGTAGCCCTTTCCCTCATTGAGTTTAAAATACCTGCAAAGTAATATACATCATAAAATGTTTACTTAGAGACAAAGTGAGAGAGTGGCATGGACACACATACACTACCAAACGTAAGGTAGGTAGCTAGTGGGAAGCAGCCGCATAGCACAGGGAGATCAGCTTGGTGCTTTGTGACCACCTAGCGGGGTGGGAGGGAGACCCAAGAGGGAGGAGATATGGGAACATATGTATATGTATAACCGATGCAGTTTGTTATAAAGCAGAAACTAACACACCATCGTAAAGCAATTATACTCCAATAAAGATGTAAAAAAAAAAAGTTTACTTACAACAAATGTTTTGCAGACATCTGATATAGCACTTATTACTTTAAACTCTAATTATGTATATTTAATTTTTGAATTATTTAACCCAAAAATGTTATGACAGATTCTCATGTATTCTTCCCACAGGTTTAAGAGATGTTATCATTTTGACATTTTTGTTTCATAAAATGGTAGTCTCATCTATATTTCTACATTCCCATTTCTATCCCCTCTCTCCCCAGTGATAACTACTGTCCTAAATTTAGAGAGTTTTATACTCAAACAGGTTTCTATACTCCATATATGTAGACATAAAAATATATAGTATTTGTTTACAGTTACAATTTTTCTTAAATACTATCATACTGTATATAGTCTTTGATGAATTAACTCTGTTATTTTGGTGTTGTGTTTTGGGTTTATCCATATTGATATGTTTTAATTACGTTAAGGTATTCCCCTTGATGAATCAGCAGTAGTTTATTCACTCATTCCTCTGTCAGTAACAACTGTGTTCTTTCCAATTTTCACTTAAACATGTGATAAAATGATCATCCTTACACTTGATTCATTGTGTACTTTTGCTGGATTTTCCATATTGAATATATCTACAAGTGGAATTGCTGAGTACTGTGGATTGTACATCTTTACTTCAGTAGGTATTGTCAAATTTCTCTCAGATGTAGCTGTACCTTCTAGTTAGCAATCAGCACATTCAGTTTTGCCAATTGGATCAATATGAAATGGTATTTCCTTGTTTTAATTTGTACTGAGAATCAGTAAGGATGAGCAACTCTTCATGTGGTTATTGGCATATCCAGGTTTCTTCTATAAATTACCTTTTCATATAATTCCCACTTTTCTATTGGATTCTTTATGGTGATGTATAGGATTTGTTTATGTATTCTGTATGCTAGCTCTAAGTCAATTAGGTTGAAAATAACTTTTCCCAGTCTATCACTTATCTTTATACTTGGTTCATAGTGTCTTTTGTCATGAAGAGTTTTTTAATTTTAATTTTTTGTGTCAAATGATAGTCTTTTCTATGAATTTGTGCTTTGTATGTCTTGTTTAAGAAATCTTTTTCTTTACTGATATAAGAAATATAGTTTTCTCTAAAAGTTTTGCTTGCTAGCATTAAGCTTTTAACCCCTCTGATATTTTTGTGTATGTATTTGTAGAGTGAGATATGGTTATGGCTTTATATTATTCCAGCATCACTTACTTAATTGTCCATTCTTTCCAAAGTGACTTGTGATACCACTTCCTTCGTATATCACTTTTGATGCATGATACATGTGTGTCTTTTTCTTGGCTCTTAATTCAGTTCCATCTCAATTTTCCATATCCCAGTGAGTTGACTGGTATAGATTTATGATTTTAACTATGAGGAGTGGTCCTCCATGCTTTTCCTTCTTAAAAATTATCTTCGCCATTCCATTTACTCTTTGATTCACTCTGATCTGACTTCTTTGGCTATCATTTTATTTAACATGTTTTTAAAGCAATCATCAAGAAACCCCTAATAGGAAATGTGGATGCTTTATACATTTTTAAAATTGCATTCCTAAGCAACATTGAATGTAAGTTAACTTCTATCTTCTTTTTAAAAAACTCTTGGCAGGTGTTCAAGGCCCTCTACCATTGGTGTCCAAACTTCCGGTCTGTCTTCATCTCCTGCCTTCTCTGGCACCCCACTCACATTGCAGCCCTAATACTGTTGTCACAACATACTTTTGTGCATTTGTTCCTTTGTGATCTTTTTCTTTGTCTGAAACGGAGTTCCCCATCCAGCCTAGGGAAAACACATTTTCAAAATGGGCACAGTGAATGCTTCCCAAAGAGTCTTCAAAATGAATTTTAAAGTAAAAACAAAAATAAATAACAAAATTGTATCATAGCTAGTTACAAAAGCATTCATTTCTTTCCTTGGGAGGTTGTGAACAACTTGAGAGCAAGAACCACATATTTTTGCTTTGATTTTCTTAACCTAATACACAGTACATGCAAGTATTCTTTCATTTATTTATTCATACAACAATTGCTTACTGAGATCTTCTGTGTACCAAATATTTTTCTATGCACTTGAGATACATCAATGTACAAAATAGACAAAATTCTGGTTCACAATCGGGAAAAGCTGAATTATATAATCTATACCATATGCATAATGTATTTTTCCTATCTTCTTTACACATGAAGAGTGGTGTCTATAGTTACAAAGCAATTATCACTGAAAATGTTTTAAGAGCTTTTCACACCAGCAGTAGTTCTGAAGTTAAATTTAGAAAAATTCAGCCTCAAAAGAAGTAGATAAACACAAGAGTTAATAGAGAGATTGTAAGGGCATTGAGAAACTCAGTTGAGTGCAAACTTGCTTCCTGTAGCAAGTACATGTGTATTTTGAATTTGCCCTTCTTGTGTCTACTTTTATGGCCCACTGATCAGCCTAATAATATTCAAATGAAAAATGCGTGAAACCAAAGTCATCAGATATGTGTTTATATTTGTAAGCTCAAAAAGGAATATGCTTTAAACAATGATAGGGCTATGGCCTAAAAGTGCTAAAATTGCTTTTCTTTGTCCTAAACTTAACTTTCAAACTAACTTTGGACAAAAAAAAATCAAACTGTACTTTATAAAAATTTTGTTTGTTTGTTTGTTTATGAAAACTAACAATTGTTTGGTCAAGCAATGTCTGAAAATATCTTTATCTCTTCCATTCAGTAATTGCTGGACCAGGAAAGACCTTCACACAGGTCACATTATTGCTTAATTAATTTAGCATTAAAGCATGACAGGGTGTGTTTTAGTGTCTATTAATGCTCGCCTTGGGTGCCTTCAACTGCTTGAGTCATGTATTAATAACCCAGTAAAGCATGCCCTAGAGTCACCTAGTGTCATTATAAAATGGTTATTTAATTTGGAATTTTATTTTTAAACCTTATTTGCCAATGAATTTATATTCTCTGTTCTTCTTCTGTATGAAATAGTTTCTTCCCAGTTAGAATTTTCAAAGTAATTTGCCATATGAGGGGTGAAAAGTCAGCAGGACAATTTAGCTTCCCTATTGTGAATGTGTTATATAATTATAAACTTGCTACATAAATACAAACAGAACAATAAAGGAGGGCTTTGTCTACTACATATGTGTTTTTAGAAAACTTGTCTGACGTGTAGAGGAATCATTTTCCATTCAGTAGAACTGGATTTTCTGTCACCTATAAATAACATTTGGTGACTCTTTGTTATCCCTCACCTCAATGATATACGTGTAAATGATCAGTTGGCTAGCTCTTCCCTTCTTCTCTCTACAGTGTTACTTTTGATTGATTAATGAACTATGGTATAACCTAAATAATGAAATGAAACCATATGAGGGGGTATTGGATATCTCAAAATACCCCAAGGCCCCCATATCCTAATTATCATCCCTTGTTAGAAGCAGCAGCAACCTCTTGCCCTCCACCCCTCCTCCACATTGCTTAGGCTGTCTTTTCTGTGCCTGAAGCCCTTGGATTGACCTTACCCCGGGTTATCACCTTTGAAGAGGAAACCAATACTTCTCAGTATTTGTCCTCATTGCCACCAGTCCTCATTGCTTCCAGACCTATATCAAAAGTCAGATCACACAGAATGCTCAAAAGAGATTGTAATTATAATGCCAATTACAAGGTCAAGCTTGGGAGAAGATGGCTTGCACATCAAAACAGTTGTGAGATTTCTTTTCTGCATATCAGTAAAAATTTGGAAAAAGTATGTGAGAAGTGTTGCTGAAGGGGTCAGGTGAGGGAAGGAGGAACATGATTTCTATGTCTGAAGTTTTTGGAAAGTACACATAAAATAGATTATGGAATCAGTGGCCTGGCTTGAGTGTGTGGAATTGGTTTGCATGGAAGATGCCTGAGTGAAGATTTCTATCACAACCCCTTTTAACTCATGTGGTGGACATATACAGAGGACATGTGGGTCTGGAACAAGGACAGTGATTATTGTGGGTTTAATTAAGTAACATCTTCCATTGCAGCTGTTATTGCATATATGTGCAAATCAGCTCAGGTATCGGCAACTGTTAGGCAGCTATTGAGCTGACAAATGCTTTTTTGTTTTCTTTATTATGTCAATAAGCAAAGAGCATCAGAAGCCATTTGCTTTTACCTGACAGACAGCTACTTACCTTCATCAGCTTGCATCTAGGCTGCAACAAACATACTGATATGTTTATAAGACCTAGAGAGTAGTGAGTATTCTAGAAGTCATAAAACATGACTGCCAGAGACCAGAAAATAAATTCTATTAAAATATAGAGTTCTGGAACCTCAGTGATGTTTCTGGACTCTACTCATGTCAAAATAGCCTTTTCAAACTGAAAGTTAGTTGCTATATCTTACACCACCTACCTGTAAAACAAACACACAAAAGAATGCTTGGTAGACCTCTTTGATGTTTGGGAACAGCTTAAACTTGATAGATGATCAGAGTTTGAAAAGACTTCCTGCTGGTCAGGGCTGCAAGGTAGCAACAAGGGCACCATCTCCTCTGAACCAGGGTACTCGGTGCAGCAGTGTTGGTAGCAGATTAGGAAACTGTCTGAACTGGTGGAAAGACACAACAGTAGAATTAGGAAGACCCTAGGCTTTTGTAGCAAAGCCATGCCTCTTCACCTAATAGCTCTTTTCCTTTTGAGAAAGGTTCCTGGTTTTACCCTGGACACACATATATAATGAATACCTGGTCATCAGGCAACAGCTGACCATGTAACCTGAGGTGTCCATTTTGAACTTCTCAAGAAGCTATAAAATCAGAAGGCTGGCATCACTTTATTATTAATTATAGGTGATAAATATATAGAGCTGGATAGATAGGTAGGTAGGTAGATAGATAGATAGCTAGCTAGATAGTTAGTTAGTTATAGAAAGCACAAATAGGTAATGTGAGCACTCCCACTAGACACAGTTCTCTCATATTACCATTCCTGCTCCAATCAACACCTATGGCTTCACGGGCAGTTTCACTGACCTGAAGGGGATGTCATTTAAACCTGGATAACAGAATGTGTTGTAATATATGCTGACATCAGCCAGAGGTAGGTTTCTGTGACCTTTGTAGCTCTGGAGTTCTGAAGAACACTGGATAGTGTCCACTCTCTTTGGACATAATTCCAAATGGCACATCTCACTGTCTACTTTGTTTGGCAAAGAGATGTCTAAAGCTGTCAATCTCCACTGATACAGAGGCAGCAGCTAATTGTGTAATTGTGGAAGGAATAAGATTTTAGGTGAGGGAGATGCTGACGTTTTGTGACAAAGAAGATTCAGTAAGAGTTGTTTGGATGAACTTCTGAGAGTTTGAAAATATGTTTTCCATATGAGTGGCCATAATGAGGCTCTGGTGTGGAACAGACTTTCAACACTCAGGTAGATAATATGACCTACTGTGTGGATGTCAGTCAGCCTCCTTCCCTGTCATGGAAGCCAC
Source organism: Mesoplodon mirus (assembly GCF_964341445.2). Classification (NCBI taxonomy): domain Eukaryota; kingdom Metazoa; phylum Chordata; class Mammalia; order Artiodactyla; family Ziphiidae; genus Mesoplodon; species Mesoplodon mirus. The sequence continues at coordinate 80,272,899 of NC_138980.1, forward strand.
CTCAATACTTTTCCATAGGGGTCATGAGCAATGTAGTCATTGAATGAGGAATAAAATTTTGCATGAGCTTTCCAATAGATATTTACTGTCACCAAGGCTAACCTAATTACCGTCACTCATAGGGAACCAGGTTTCTAGCAGCAGAGACAAATCTGGGATATGGTTCCATATCTTACTGAGTCAGCAACCCTATAATGAGAGTTCAAATATATCCTTCTTATTCTGTAATAGATGACTATCTGTATTTAGATTCCCTCTCCTTGTCTACCATGATTTTCTGCCAAGGACCCCACCTGTGGATTTATTAAATGCCTTGTTCATCATCATATATGAAGTATCCGGCATTATGAAAAGATGATAGGTCTATTGAAGCCTTAACTTCTGCGATTGCTGGAGGTCATTGTGAGATTGGGATATGTCCTATAGAATTGGGTATAGAACAAGCCAGTGGCTACTATTTTGTGTTCATTCTCCCATGGCCAAAAACATGGGTCTGGGCAATAAGGAGACAGAAGTGAGAATGGCTTCTTCACTTTTGCAGCCCGTGATCAACTTCCCCAGTTTTTGCTCCACGTGAAGTTTTCCCTAAACTCTATGAATTTAGAGGTATTAGGACTCAGTGTATTAATGCTTTTACCAGGGGGGACATAAAAATTGTTCCATTGAATTAGAAGCTGAAGCTGCTCTTGGCCATTATAGGTACCTCATGTTCCTGAATAAATCAGCAAAAAAGAGGGTCCTTATGCTTACTGGGGTTATTTTTCCTAGTTATTAAGAGAAATAGGATTGCTGCTAAGCAATGGTTAACAGAGAGGAATATCCCCTTGGGACAGGGACTGCCTCTGTTTTTTAAAAAATTTTAATTAATTAATTATTTTAATATAACATGTTATTAGTTATCTATTTTATACATATTATGTATATACGTCAATCCCAATCTCCCAATTCATCCCACCCCACCCCTGGCTTTGCCCCCTTGGTGTTCATACATTTGTTCTCTACATCTGTGTCTCAACTTCTGCCCTGCAAACCAGTTCATCTGTACCATTTTTCTAGGTTCCACATACATGCGTTAATATATGATATTTGTTTTTCTCTTTCTGACTTACTTCACTCTGTATGACAGCCTCTAGATCCATCCATGTCTCTACAAATGACCCAATTTCGTTCCTTTTTATGGCTGAGTAACATTCCATTGTATATATGTACCACAACTTCTTTATCCATTCATCTGTCAGTGGGCATTTAGGTTGCTTCCGTGACCTGGCTATTGTAAATAGTGCTGCAATAAACATTGGGGTGCATGTGTCTTTTTGAATTATGGTTTTCCCTGGGTATATGCCCAGTAGTGGGATTGCTGGATCATATGGTAGTTCTATTTTTAGTTTTTTAAGGAACCTCCATACTGTTCTCCATAATGGCTGTATCAATTTACATTCCCACCAACAGTGCAAGAGGGTTCCCTTTTCTCCACACCCTCTCCAGCATTTGTTGTTTGTAGATTTTCTGGTGATGCCCATGGGACTGCCTCTTCTAGAGAAGATTATATAATATCTACTCAGGCATACTGCTTTTGAGTGAAGTTTTGCAAAGAACCAGGCAAAGAACCCTGAATCAGCTGAGGTGCTACTGAAGGAAGACAAATGGAGTATAGACTGGATAGTGGAAGAAGGAACTTATTAGTGCCAGGTATAAGCTCATAACAATTTCAGAAACAAAGATTGTTTTCTTTACTGATGTGTTCCCTTGCTCTTATGTAGGGTATATTAGAGATGATTAATATCACAGTTTAGCTCTCAACTTACAGTCCATCATTATATAGTGATAGAACTAGAGGAAGAATGTTGGATACATTAACTGATAAGATTTTTGATTGTTCCTCTATGGGGAAAGGAAGAGTATATTTGTGTTAAGCAGTAGCATGTTGTTGTTATTGGGATTTTTAAGACTAGAAGAGGGAATATATGAATGTTGACAAAGCCAAAGCATGGACTATATAGTTGCTCAGAACCATCTGACTACACTTCCTATGTTTGGTACCCTTCCTGCCCTATAAGTACCACCTGCCAAAGTGTGAAGCTTGAGAACTCTCTTTCCCAGCTTCCTTGGGTACTGTAACCAAAGCCCTATCTAGCCTTACTGTTAACTACTAATTAGCTATTATTAACTATTAACTGTTAAATTAACTATTTTTAACACTTAATATTTAATATATGGTACTGGAGATTTCTAACATGGCTCAACTGTGCTAAGAAAAGTCAAACAAATGGTTGGCTTTTATCTGAGCCTTAGGGAAGAGCAGACTTCCTAAGGGTGAGTAAGGTGGGAAGCCCCAAGGGGAACTTAAAACTCACAGGGAGGAAAGACATGGTCACATCACCTGGGTCCTTCTTGGCTACAGAGGTTCTTTTCACGGCTCACACATGGCAGAACCTGAACTGTAAAAGAGGGTTGTTCAGTTATGCTTTCTCTTAAAAATAAGACAAAACTTCTCTGTCAGATGCTTTTCGCAAAATAAAACTTCTATTTTAGATGTAAGACTATACTGTTATTAATAGACACAGACATCTCCAAGTTGATCTAAGTCCTATAGCTAGAATTAAATTGAGGAATTTTTCCTCTCAAAGATATTTTGCTTGCAGAAGCGTTTCCAAAGCTGCTCTTTTTATATCTGGAGGAGACCAAGGAGTGTGAATAAGTAAGTGCTCATTTTTGAGTTATGCCAAGAACTGATCTAGCATTTTAGATTCCTGTGCAAAATAATTTCACACGCTCTTGAATGTGACATGAACATGAATGCGACAAATCCCTTTATTATTACTCTTTCTTCACTTGCTTGACATGGTTTTTCAAATTGTTTAGGAAACAAATGCAAAAATATTCCAGAATACTGTAAGAGTTTTGCGCTCTCTTTAAGGTTGATGCCACTTTATTCATTTTGAAAACTCTGTTTGCAATGGTTAATATTCAAATATTTGTTATTATCTTGGATTTACATTAGAATATATGCATTTTTCCAGGAAAAAACGTGATTTTGGCATTATTCACTTAACAGTCTAAAATGCCATCCTGCTATAGAATTTTGCCACGTAAGTCATTTCTCAGAGGTTCCTAATTTCAGAGTTGAAGGTGAGCCAAATATTTTTTCCATGCAAAAAGGCTTTTCAGGGTTAATCACAGAGAAGATAATAACAATACCAATAGACTATCAGAGTGAAAATTGGACTTGGTCTGTCTTTGGACATTAAGAGGGCAGTGTGAGTATGCTGGGTCCTTGGTGGTTTGGGAAGAGTCATGTGAATGAGAGGATACCAAAATAAATTGTAAGTAAATCTGCTATTTTTACCGAGCATGTGGGAAATGCAAAAAGTGAAATTTATGTCTTCATTCTTGTTAGATTAAACCTGTTTTTCTTAAAGGAGGTTTCTCTCTCTCTCTCTCTCTTTCCCTCTCCCTCTTCCTTTCCCTCTCTCGGTCTCTCTCTCTCCTCTCCCTGTTTCTGGGTCTTTCTAACTCCTCTGGAAAACTCAAGTTTGAAGTTAGGTTTGAACTGAGCCTGAGAAATTTCTGGCTTCGAATCATTTGGCTTAGAAAGAATATTCCCATTCAGCCCTTGGATCATAGAAATCCTGCTGGACCAAAACAAACACCACTGCCTCCTACACACTTATGTTCCCCTGTTAGGGGCCTGACTTTCTAGTTCACAAAGGTCAAGAGCAAGCATCATTAAAATGGGCGTGCTGGGAAGGGGTAAACATCCATTTTGCAGTAACTTATGATTTAATCTAGCAGGGTAAGTGCAAGTAGCTTGGCCTTACTTTACCTCCTTTTGTTATGAATAGCACCCCTTGATAAACACAAATTTTCTTTTTACTTAATCACAGCCCATTATAAGTCCATATGGGAGTCTTTTCAATGCTACATGCTAGTAATGTTGGTTTAAATGCCTGTAAAGTTTCCCTAGCTAATTACACTTCTATTATGTCATCACATAGACTGCCTGGGAAGAATGTTTAGAGAACTGAAACGGGGGGAAGGGTAGGCAAGTTCTCAAGAGCATTTCATCACGAATATAACTCTCTATAACAGACTAAATATTGAGGATAATATGGGAACTAACACACACATCTTTGCAATAAATTATTTGTTTTTTTCTCTCTGGTATGTTTTTGGTAACTTCTTCTGTGTCTGTTCAAGCATCCGTTCCCCATATGTCGGAGGTGTCTCCATGTTTATTAGTCAGACTGGGTCAGCTGCGATTTGCAGTGTTTACTTTCACAATAGCTATGTGCACTATATATTTCTTGAAGGGGAACTAGCTCAATGCTTCCCCTTTGCCTTCAATCACTAGCAGATGCAGAACCGTCAGATCATTTCCTTTTAACTGGCCTAAGGGACTAAAGGAATTCAGAGGAATTCTAAACCAAGTGGTTCCTCTGTGTTGCCTGATTTCACTTCTTGAACCTAAGGCTAAGAGTCTGGGTAACATGATCTGACTTCCTTCTGAAGTATTCATTTCCTTTCCTTTGTTTTTCTTTTGAGCGTCAAACTTCGTAAACTCATTTACCTTTAGACATTCATGCTATGTGTGAGTTGGTGTTGGAAGAAGTGCAGCATTGAAAACTAATCTTGAGCTTTCTATTAATGCTTCTTCTGACGTTTTTTGAAAAGACTGTAGCATCACTTAGACAGGTCCTTGGAGTCAAGAGGCCTGGGATCAGCTTCTGACTTTGAAATTAGCCCCCGGATTACTTGAGGCCAGTCAGACCCTCTAGGTCTCTCATCAATAGACTATGCCTCTTAGACACCATAACTATGACCTCCCTATCCCTGGTTACCTCAAACTTCTGCCATTTGAAGTTATCTTAATTGCAAACCTGTATTTATGTGTATAAATGTACACATGCTTACATATATCCATTAGGTCCCCAAATGAATCTGGGAATCTAGAAAGGGAGAAGATTCAAAGGAGAATTTGAAGAAGAACGTGATGAAACAAAAATTAATGAAATTGGAGAGGCTTTAGGCATGATGTTGAACTTGGAAATTTGGGAAAATAGGAAAAAGAAGAAAAGCAAGGGATAGCCTAGAAAAATCAAAAGATAATGTTACGAAGAAAAGGAAGAAAATCCCAAACCTCATTTGCCTCCATTTATTTCTCTCTAACAAGGAAATTCTAATGAACAGATTTTTATTGAATTATCTCTGGTTTGGCCCCTGAGCTCTAAGTTTTGGCCAAGAAAGAAAATTCCCTGCTGAGAATAGATACTGCATTTTTTGTGGCCAGCAGTAAATGGTTAAACACAGAATGTGTTGGGGCCTGTGAGACTTAGATCTTTCAATGAGTATATTTTCCAAAAGCCACTCTACAGTAAGGTAAGCATTGAATTAGAATTATTCTCTGAGTCCCACAATTATCAGAAAACAGGCTTTTGTGATTTAGGGTGCTGGTGTGGACCAAATCTTATTTTGCCAAACAAATTGACCCTTCTTTTAAAAGCTTTCCATGTTGTTAAAAGGACTACTTTTATAAGTTTATAATATATCATCATGTATTTCCCATGTATTTGCTCTTACCTTCTTATATGATTTTTTGGTAAATACTGTTTGAAGTCCAGAAATATTTCAGATGGTTTCATAAATCCTGGTTCAAGAAATAAGAAATTGTCCTGTAGTTTGGACAGTAGTTGTACAATCAGTATGGATTCTGAGTCTAAATTTATAAAGTTCTTTTTAAAAGAGAATAATTCCAAATGTCTAAAGTGCTACATTATTTCTAAGCAATATTATGATGGTCGTCCAGAAAACTCTTCCACAAAACCAGATATTTACCAACGCAATGAAATATTTTCTTCAATGTGCTTATTTCCATTTTGCAAAAAACCCCTCAATTTAAAAACATTTAGTTTTGAACAGCAGTCATGCGGTTTGCTGAATGAAGCTTTCTTTTATTTCTGATTAGTTGTTAAGGAAGGTAAACGTTACCCAGCACACCGAACACCTAAACTTCAAAGATGTCACAGTTGCTTCAAAATGTCCCTCTTCGTTGTTGTTTCATTTATAGCTAATTACATATGATGATGTGGAGAATGCCCAAGTGTTAAAACTAGGACTGTGGGTATATTTATCAGTTTATATGTCCATGCTGTTCGCTATGTGTAAACTCTTGGCTGAGATTGTCATACAGCTCCTGTTTGTCTCACAGTGAGGGTATGTGTGGCAGTCTTGTTTTGCCCCACCACACACACAGATTAAAGAGAAACAAAATCACTTCATAAAACAGATACATTCTACTTTTCGTTTTCTTGCCCTGCCCTTTCTGCCCAGAGCCAGATTTTTTTCTTTGCTGGTATTATTTGGGGTTAAATTTTTTTTGAGTGACATAGAGCAATTTATTAAAATTACAATCTGTCCAAATAAATATTTTACTGAAATAACTTATCCCTTATTATGAATTCATACATGTAAGGTACTCAGAACGGGGCCTGACACACAATACGCTCTCAAAATATGTGAGTTACTCTTGTTATTTTCTCCCCCTCCCCAACCCCTGCTCATACTTAAGAGGAAAGCTAGTTGGCAATCAGTCTGCCTAACCTTTAAGGGAGAGAAGAAAGGAGGGTATGTGTTGCAGAGAGTGAGGTTAGGTTCATGGGGCATTCTTAATAATAGCTAACATTTTTTGAGCACTTATATGCGCTTTCCATGAATTTTATGATAGACTTCTCACAAGAGCTCCAGGAAGTAGGTGTTGCTGTTATTTTAAAGATGAGGAAGCTGAGGTTGAGAGAGGTTCAACTGTCCATGGTTGCAAACTAAGTGAAAGAGCTGGAACCCAGGTTAAAAATGTTTTTAAAGCTTATGCTCTTAGCCACTTTCTGGTCTGCCTCCGTGTTCTAATCACCGGGCATGTTCTCAATTCTCTAGTTAAAGTAGCATTGTGCCTGGGACAGAGTAAGCCCTCAATGAATTTGTGTTGAGTTTTTTTGGTCCCTCTAATGTATGTGGGTGTGTATTTATTATTTTGTGAGTCACAATGAGTTGAAACCATAGCTCTGTTTTATACAGAGCTAGGATGGACCTAGGGCCATTACATCATGCTGCCCAATAGGGTTGGCCTTTGTTATTAAGGACCTTTAGATGTCAAAGATCTTATCGCTTTTATATACCCAGTGAATAAGACAGTGCTTGGCACCTGTAGTATCTTAATAAACATTCATTCACTCCTTCACTTCAAGTATTTTCTCCCATGTTCATGTTCCTGTTTTTTTCTATAGCATTCTCTACTCTCATCCCCATCTCCTGCTTGGCATGTCTTTTTCATTATCCTTAAATATCTAGCCCTTTCCTTTTCCAGGTTTAAACCCATAACTTTGCAGCTAGCTAAGTTTCCAGAGCCACCCCAATTCCAAACAATGCTTCCCTCCTCTGAAGTTTGAGAGCCCTTATTCTCTGCACCACTCACATGGCACTTACTGCTAAATGTTGCTGGCGATTTTCCAAATTTTTTAATACTTTTTGCCCCCATCTCACTAGTTATAAGCTCCTCCAGGGCCAGAACTGTTTTATACAAATATGTGTTTAACACAGTCACCAAATTAGTGCTTTTTTACATAGTGAGTTTCAGTTTACTACAAAGACAGCTTTATTACCTGCTACATTTCTGTGTGGAGGAAAAACAATTGCTCCATGTGGCTGTTCAGTTAACTCAGGTGCAAAATGAAATTTCCATCTTGAAGAAGAATACTTTCAGTCAAAGTAGTCTGTGTGTGTGTGTGTGTGTGTGTGTAAATATTCTGAGCACGTGTATTTAGGTTAAGAAAACCTAAAAATGTAGATTTTTTTAAAGGTGCTTGTAATGAATGTCACATCATCAGGTAAAATTAGTACTTAGTAATTTAGGGAAGGGTGATAACAACCCCTGTGATGTGAAACTAGGGTCTAGGTGCTAGCATTTACTATGCCAGCAATTGCAATGGAGAATTCACTACTAAATATAGTGAGAATGTGCTAAAAAGTGACTTGTTAATCTAAAGGGGAATTTCTGATTGAGAATGGGCAAAGAATTGGCTCATATCCTGTTACACGTTGCTGTAGAGTTTCTTTTTAAACCCTAAGAGTAGCCTCAAGTCACGGTTAGTGCAAAGGACATTAAATTAAAAGATGCATAAATGAGTCATCTTGATTATTGCCCAACTTCTACACCATTATTCTTTATGTATTATTTTCTAGCGTTGATGCCATTTACTTTGATTCATCTATTCAGTTTCTCTAGGGATCCTGCTCCGAACCAAAAGGGAGAACATGCTTCAGAGATGTCAACATTCATGCATTCTGCTAGTCACTCTGCAGCGGAGTCCTACTACATCATTTTTCCTTTTTTTTTATTTTTTAACTTCTGCTCTTATCACAAGGTCCTCCTGCTAGAAAGCACTGATTGTGCTCACCTCCACCTTTAGAGGTGGTTGAAGATTATTTGTTTTGGTTTTGTTTAATGGAGAGACTTTATAGTGTATCAAAATCTATAATATAAAAGTGGATTAAACTTTTTTACATACTGAAAAGCACAATTAATTCAGTATGAAGATAATTTCTTTGAAGTACAATAAATCAGCCATGCTTGAATATCAATGAAAAGCAAATGCTGACTTAGAAGGAAGAACAGTCAATTCCAGGTTTTAAAACATCACATTTTAAAAATGCCCCTTGCAATATATCATCATGTACATAGATTTCATTGATTCATCTGCTTCCTTCATTTAAATGAAAAATGATTGCCCACAACTGTTATTGTCTTACTTCCCCAAACTTCCACCAACACCAAAAGAGTGGGATGTGATTGCCCCATGATTTATGGTTTATGCTCAGAATTTTCCAAAAGGTGGTAGATCTGACCAGTCTGCCTTCGCCTTGTCCTACACTTTTCCTAGTCTCTGTACAGTTGACTTTTGAATAACTCAGGGGTTAATCTGCATATAATTTATAGTTGGCCCTCTGTATCTACAGCTCCTCCACATCTGTGAGTTCATCCAACCATGCACCGTGCAGTACTTGAGTATTTACTATTGAAAAATATCTGCATGCAAGTGGACCCACACAGTTCAAACCCACATTATTCAAGGGTCAACTGTATTTCATGTTGCTTTGGGTCTGGAAAACTGCTCTGATTTCAGGCTTATATAGTAGGATAGGGTATATTTCTTTGGGCTTTCCAAAGTGTTTATTTCTCAGAGAACTTCTGGGACCTTCATATTTCTGTTGGGAAGGAAGACATTTTTTCCCACCCTTCTAGGTTCTTCTGACTGATATAAGAATTAAATTGACATTAGACAGATTAATAGGAGCAAATCAAACCAACGTTTAATAGCATGTATACACGGAAGAGACCCAGGAAAACTGAGTAACTCGCCAAAATGGCCTAAGCCTTCACCTTAAATACTGTCTTCAGGTAAAGAAAAAAAAGGATGTTAGGGATAGTGGTTTGGGACTGAGGGGGGTAGGGGAGAAGGCAATTGACATGGAGATGGAAAAGCAAATGTTTGGTAAATAAATGTTTGCTGCATCATGCACAGACAATAGGACACACGGTAAACTCTTATCTCCAGGCACTACGTAGAGCTTTCCCCACCACATCTAGCCCATGTTCTTTGCAGATACCTCGGGTGATAGGTCTATTCTGGGAATAGGCCCTCTATCTAAATTCTTCAGGTAGCTAAGGGAAAGGTTGAAGTTTCTTCCTGTGTCTTTTGGCTCTTGATTGTTTTCAGCTTGAAATAATCCTCATGCCAAATAGACATTTTGTGGTGGCAAGTTTTGTTCCCCTACCCTTCAAAGACCTTAGAACCAGTGAAGTACATTTGCATTGCGATTCTGCAACAGTAAAATGGCTGTATGTTGTGCATTTTGAAAACACCAGAAATGCATGGATCTTTCTGATCTACTTTCCTTCTTCATAAATCTAGTACCATTGGAAGGGAAATGAGAAGAAAGGTTGGAAAGACTCTAACTTATCTTTTACTGAAAGCATAGAACAATTAATAGAGAAAGAGCGTACCCTCCAGTTAGCTTTCTCCTATTTTCTCTCTGTAAATTCCCCCAAATTACACTTATAATGAAACATCACAAAGCTATCATGTTAAGCAGTCAGATAGAAGCTATTATTCCCCTCTGCACTGTGAAACCTCCGGTAAATTTACATTTCCTAAACATGGGAATCTTTCCTACATTTTTCAGCTGTAGAAGAAAAGGTAAAGAGTACCACACACACAAAAAGATATTTTAAGTCTTTGTCAGACTGGGGAATCATTTCTCAGTAGAAAGTACAGTTGTGGCCAATGGACTTGACTAAGGTAAAGCAAATGATACAAAAAGACATTTCTGTTGTGTCTGAATCAAGGACCAGTACCTGGAAGAGTTAACTACTGCTCCACCCTTCCTTCAAACTGCATTCCACTGATCTGGAGCTCAACCTTGCTCAACACAGCTCATTGTTTTTGCTTTGCCAGTGTCTCCTGAAATATATCAGTTTTGGACAAAATCAAGATTACACAAAGCTAAAGGGAGATGTGGGAAATATGAATCCTAAAGTGACAGTGTCTTCTTTGGAGATGTTAATAGTCAACACATTCAGAAATATCACAGGGAAGGAACCAGATCCCTTGCCAAGGCATGTCTTTATATCCGGCCCAGTGATACACGTGTGTGTGTGTGTGTGTGTGTGTGTGTGTGTGTTTCTTTCCCTTTTGTCCAGTGGGATTTTTTTCAATGGACTGGCAAAAAAGAGCCATATGATTTTAGCAGTGTAAGGGGAAAATCCTTTGTGACTGCTTTGTGCTGAATTGCATTCCCTGAACTTGTTGTATATGCTACTGTGCATGAAAGGGGACATATTTTATCCCACAAAATTGAAGAAATGGTGTGCCGAGGGTATATTTTAGATTTGAGACAAAAGTGAGTGTGCCCTATTTTAAAAAAATATGAGGCAAATAAGCCTACTGATGGAATATTTTTAAAAAGAAAAGAAACCTCAATTGAATCACATCAGAAAATATACTCACAATAGCCCAGCTAAAATCTAACAGTGTGGAGTGCATTAAGCTACTGGGAAGCTTTGTCTTACAGCTCTGAGAGCATATTCTTGATACAGAGGGGCAAGGTTTGCACTAGAAACTCACACCGCACACCACATCACAGCTGCCCCAGGCTTCCTCTCATCTTTTCACTCTGTTCTCCTTGACTCAGAAATGAGAGGAAGAAACAAGAAAACCTGTCCCCATAAGGCTGGTGTGAGGTGGGAGTGGGGAGAGGGGGCTGGAGGGGAGGAAGGAGGTTATGGCGCTGTCACTCAGCACCAGAAAATGCCATTTATGTGGCTCCAGTGCTCACTAAGGAAGTAGAAATAAAGCACTCTGATGTGGCGCCGCCCCTCCCCGATGCACTCTCGCTCATTACAGCTCTTTCTTCAAACTGCTGGGTAGACAGCTGGCAGCCAGCTCCTCAGAGGAGGCTGGAGTAAGGAAGCATATAAATTACTGTTGCATTTTACAGCTAAGATAAACTCAAACTGCTGGGTTATAGCCTAAAATGACATGAAGAAAAGGCTCCAGCAGGCCTCGCAAAAGAACAAGGAATCGAAAATGGATAGAAAGAGTTACTCAGGGAATACGGGATCATGGAGAAGGAAAAAAAAAAAACTAAACAAGTTGTGTAAAATCCGATGCTTTAGTGGGTCTTAAAGAGCTTATGTCAGCTTAATTCTGTGTGGTAGCATAATGTAAATCTATGGGAAATGGGGCTTTAGGCATCTCTGCTCTATTCCATTTCTGCAGATTGCCAAGCATGGCAATAAATGTCAAGTGATTATTTATTTGATCATTAGAAACTTCATTAGATTTTGATTTGATGCTCTTCAATCTCCCCATTCCCCATGACTACCACCAAAAAGAAAGCTCAGTTTTGAAATTCAATCCAGCTAGTTTGATTGGGGGAAAAAAATGTTATGAAATAAAATCTAGTAAATACCAGCATCTAGATGACAACATTCTGCATAAATATAGGATCTCCTCTCCAGGGAGTTTATAGCACTTTGCTAACACGATGAAAGATACATTTTGGCTCCAATGGTGACATTTTTGGAAGCTTCTTTAGTATTTTGTTAGATGGAAGGATGTTTCTGAGGTGAGATCAAACCCCTCTGGCTACAGACAGAGTCTGATTGTATGTTCTTGGCTTAACAGCCTTAGCTCATAATGTATTTAAACTTTCACTCAGCCTTCTTGGATGTGATCTAATTGCAGATTATATTACCTGAGAAAGAGAGTTGGTGGGCCTTTAGTTGGCCTAGGTAGTTTGGGACTCGTCTGGTTGGTGCCTGAATGTTTGTTTCACCCCTGCTCAAAGCATAGGACCCGAACCTTATTATCTTCATAAAACAGGGTTTTTTAACTGTAGTCAGCAGTGTCAGATATACTGTTTACAGCTGGCTTTTTCATTGCAGTTTCAGTTTCTCCTGTGCCTTTCACGCTACAATTTTCCTGAGAATCATGTATAATATGGGAAACAAAGAAAGGATGAGAGAGACACTGTGCTGCATCAGGGAACAGTACTTGCATGTCAAAAACCCCACCAAATAGGAATCAGAGTGACTTTCATAAAACCAGGGATTCGAGCACAGTGTGGGGTGTGTATTGTTGCCACAGAGCACACGCTGCATAGAAGCATAAAGAGACAGGCTTTATCTCTCTGCCCGCAACCCTTTTGGAACCTTCTGGGAGAGCACATTTTAAATCAAGAATCAAAACGTTTTCCCAGCACAACTGCAAATTGAAAATAGGCATTGGAACAACACAGGCAGAGATATAGGAGAAGAATGACTTTGAAATGCCTACAACCCACCCCAAGCCACCCCAGGTCTGTCTGTAGACATAAGTGGTATTCATCTCTGGTAAAGGGTATATAGCACTTGGTAGAAACAAATGACAGATGACAGAAAGATCCATTAGATGCCTGAACTTGCCCCTTGCCAGTGCAAAGTATTTTTCTTTTCTTTTTTTTTCCATCATAAAGAAAGGGCAGATATTTTTATTTCAAGAAGCAGTCTATAGCCATAGATTTTTTTTTTCCTGTAGCACTTTCTAGTATTGTACATCGCAATTGAAACAAGCACGGAAATGATGAATTTCTTTCATTAGTCTAGGTGGTGTGAAACATGGAGGGAAACAAGCTTAGGGATATATTATTATGCTGCATGTTTAACGACAACAATAACAACAACAACTTGGTGGTCAAGAAGTCCATCTTCTTTTTGTGGGAGAAGTTGCTATCACAACAACAAAGCAAAATCTTAATTGCTGCATATTGATCAGTGACATTTATTGAGTGTGTTCCTGATGACGAACTCTGCACTAGGCCCAGCTGGGATGATGAAAAAGCATAAGCCTGCAAGGGTCTGGGTCCAGTTAGGAAAACAGACAGCCCAGGCAAGGAAGGTGAGTCCTTCCTGAATGAAGTCTTTGCTAAAAAAAAGAGAGATGGAAGCTAAAGGAAGTGTGTGAGGCCCAAAGCCCTCTGGAGCAGAGAATGAGAGGTTACGTGATTGGTTTCTTCTTTATGCAGGGATGTTTGGAGGAGCTGCAAGACTATTGGTCGAGAAGAGGAGAGAGGGAATAGAATGTGCTGTGGCCCAGCGGAAGGGGAATGTTCTGGATGAGGAGCAGGGAGTGGTCTAGTTTCAGTTGATCATAGATTCTCTGTGAGAGAAGTGCTACCAGCTAAGAGACAGGCAGGAGTTTGGGCAGAAGCTCTCCATAACCAAGTTGAGCAGTATCAATCTGATATCCTAGGCAACAGGAGGCGATTATGATTCAGCCCGCAAGGGTGGCCTGTCTATCGAGAGTGTGCTGTAGGAGTGTGGGTGGCAGAGATTGTGAATTTTTGAATCAGGCTTTTTAGGACATAGATTAGCTGCTGTATGTATGCATTTTATTCTAGGTGATTTGTCGATGAACAGGTCATGACCCCTACATCCAATCTTGTGGAGGTGAGAGATATGGACTTAACTAACACAAGAAGGTGACAGAGGGCAGGGAAAAGAGCAGAGGGAGGGTGAAGCTGCAAGGAATAGCATTCACAGTTACTCAGTACAGCCCTGGGGCTCTGATGTGGGCCGAAGCACAACTTCTCAGTTCCAGGTCCTGACAGCAGCTTGGGTAGAGAGGGGAGGAGAGCAGCATGATGGAAGAGGTTAGGAGTTTTAAGTGTAAGATAAATCCATGGATACGGAAAGATACTAAAGCTATGTGATCAATCAGACAAAAATGAAAACATACCTGGGTGTTTTGCCAGAGGTGAGATTTTTGTTTGTGTGTTTGTGTATTTGTGTGTGCGTGTGTGTGTGTGTTTCCTTTAACTAGAGAGGTCACTATCTGATTCTAGGTGATACGAAGACAGAGAATACCTTAAGATAAACATTCCTTGTTCTGTGAAAGGCCACTAGGGTACTTATTTATTAAGTATAGAGCAAGTATTTATATAAATATTTGCATTTTTATATTTATAATATTCATAAGGTTTATTTATATGCATATTTAAATAGTTATGTAAATATAGAGCAAGTTGTCCTGGGTAAGTAGCCTAACAAGACATATGTATTTTGAGTGACTTTTCTAGAAACTGCTTTATTGATTATAATTGTGGAAGCTAGATAATAGGTATGCATATATTTGGGGAATTTACATTAAATATGTTATTATTAAATATTAAATATATTTAATATATAAAATAAAAATTAAAATGTATTAAATATTAAATGTTACATATTAAACATACATTTATTTAATGTAAATTTCCAAAATGGGGGAATTAGCCATAATGGGGGAATTAATGACTAGAAAACAAAGGGAGCCTGTAACGGATCCTGGAGCAAGTCATGATTTGGGATGCTCCCTGGCTCGAGGCCATATATTAAAATGACAGAACTGTAACACTGGGGCAAGATACTAGAACACAACACAGAGGGATTTCCTCCTCTCGGGACACCATCAGAGAAGGGCTCACTGTCACATGGATCCTGAGCCAAAGCACCATGTCAGACTGAGGGAGCTGTGGGTCCAGCCTTCCCGAGTCAGCTGGAGCATCATGGCCCTTCCCTGTAGCGTGAATCCTCCCCAGACAGACTCAGCCTCTGCCCAGTTCCTGGTCACCTCGTGCTCAAGCAGCACGTGGAACACTTATAGCAACTCAGCTCTTCCCTGCCCCATACCCTTTGTATGACTCACACCAAAATTATTCCATCTCTACCATCAAGTATATCAGCCTGGTTGACAAGGAAGTGTCTGGGAGAAGGAATTAAAAGAGACTCCTCCTGAAGGGCTGCAGAGAGCTGGCTGCATCAGGGACCCATGGAATTGGCCAGAGCAGAGGACATAGCTCCTCCTCAGTGCTCTGTGCACAACATTCACCAGTATCTTTGCTGGCTCATAACATCATTCCATCCCCAAACTATGTAGAGTGGTGTTCACATTACCTAAGTAAAGGGAGTCAGATTCAGTTGTGGGGATTTATGACCAAGGAAGACTTGAAGAAAGATGCCTGAATGGGGAAAGGAGGAGTCCTGCATACATTAGTTTCAAGACTAATGAAGCTCAAAATCTCCCTTTGCTGAAGCCTTTATCACCTGAGCTAGAAATAAATTTTTCTTTGTCTTAACTCTCCTTTATTGGCATAAATATTTCATTTTAAATTGTAATATATGTTGCAATCTCCTAGCCACCCTACCTCCCCCATAGTGATTTTAAGTTCCTGATTGCGTAAGGGTTGGTTAAACAACTTTGTAAGTGCTGTGGTTCATAAATAATGTGTAGTGAGTTCTTATGATGGGCCAGACACAGTGCTAAATACTTTTACATGCATGAACTCCCTTAATATTCACAAAATCCTAAGAAGTATAGGTGATATTATTATCTCCATTTTATAGATGAGGAAATTGATGTACTGAGAGTTTAATAAACTGTCCAAAATCACAGGATTTGAACCCAGGTAGTCTGTTTTTAGAGTCCAAACACTTAACGGTTATCTTTTCTGCCCTGCTCACAACATGTGCATACAGCATGGGCTCAGTAAGTATTGATGAATAACTAAATGGAAGTGGGATTAGTCATGGCCTAGGGTCTGAACAAGGCTCTGAGGTGGGACTGTGGTGGTAGACATGGATAAAGGAGTGCCTTTTTTGTGATGAGAACTGTGTAGGAGTCAGAGGTAATATGAAGATGAACTAATTTAAGTACACTTCAACTTGTGAATTAGAGGTTAAGGGGGATGAGAATGGTTTCTAAGACAGAAGCAGTAGGCAAGCAGTAGACAATAGAATTTAATAACAACAATTGATAGGGAAATGGATGAAAACTTGGAGGCACAATGTTTTAAGGACTTTAGGTTGGACTTCTCTGGCAAACTATGTGCCAGAGAAAAATAAGAAAAGAATGTGGCCAGACAGTGAGAAAAGTCTTACTAACCAGGGAAACCAATGGTGTATCAGTTAGGGATATACTTGGTTGCAAGCAAAAATATGCTAACAAAAAATAGCTTAAACAATGCAATTTATTTTTTTCTTGAATGACAAGATATCCAGAGTTTCACTGTTAGTAGTGTTGGTTTATTTTCAATTAGGATCTTTCTTTCTCCTTGGACATCTCAGAATGTTGATTTTCATCTCCAATGTTATCTCACAGTCACAAGATGTCTGCTGCAGATCCAGCCATTGTGTCTGCTTGGGAGACAGAAAGAAGCAGTGAAGAATAAAACCTTCCTCATCTATCCTCTTTTACAAAGAAAGCTTTCTATGGTGCTATCTTTCTCAGCTAAGTTCTGTTCAGATCTCATTGGCTAAACAGGTCACAGGGTCACCCCTAATTGCCATGAATAGCTTATACATCACCAGGGCTAGGCAATTTGCTGCTCTGAACAAAATCATAATTCTTTTAGGAAGGAATAGAGATTGTTTCCATCTGAAAAACAGATGGGAAACATATATATTTCCCAGTTAAAATAGGAAACACATATCTACTTCATTTTGTCTTAAACCTGTTGTGTGGTTGCCTATCAAATAAGTTCTATAATTACAACGTTTCATGCTCATAAATGTCCCAATGTCATTCTTGGCCAACATTTGTTATTTTGCTATGATACACCTCATGGCATTGCTGTTGTTTTGGTTTGCCAGTTTGAGTAACATATCATTAAGTAGTTTTAAGACACTTCTTTACAGAGCTTTAAGAGTTTTAAAAGATAATATTTATTTTGGCAACTTCTCAGTGTGGTAATTTCTAGTCAGAGTCCTGTTGGGGCTGGAATGAAACCCAGATTCTCCAGCCTGAACTAGAACTGAACGCACAGTTCTATGGGAAACAACCCACAGTTTCCTTCTGTGGGAGGAATTGTAGCAAATCCTCTTGCTCTGTGTGTGTGTGTGTGTGTGTGTGTGTGTGTGTGTGTGTGTGTATAAGTGATAGAGATAGGGAGAGAAGGAATAGGCCACATATAATATGTCTTAATAAGGTTTATCTGTTGAGTTTTAGTGTCAAATCCACTGTTCTTTCCTCCCTTCCTATCCTCCAATCACTGTTGGTGTTTCATGGGTTCATACCTGTGATTTTTGTATAATTGCCATATTTACCATTGTGTTTAATTCTAGTATCAATTTTAATTAGACATTTCCAAAGTTAGTTTAATCCAAAATCATTCTAGCATTGTTTATTTTCCTGGTTTTGACAACTCTCAGATTCACAAAGTTGATATGCAGTGATCCAAATAAGAACAGAAGCAAAAAAGTTTTAAATCTATAATCCTGCAAAATTAGGTTTTCCATTCTACGATGATTGCTGGTTAGTTCCATCTCTTTACATTAAACATTTTCTTTCTTGTAAAAAGCTGACACATTTGTAAGTGACCCCTCAGTCCCTTCCTATTTTAGTACAAAAGAGAGATGACCGTATTTAGAAAATATTACAGAATTGCTTTAACAACTTACAACATTATGTGTGTTTATTTATCATAATTGCATACTGTTCTGTCTTCCCCACTGAAGCATTGGCTTCTTGTTGGCAAGCACTTCACCAAAAAGGTTTCCCACAAGCCTTCTGTTTCCCACAAGCCTCGATTTGCACTTATACAAGCAAGGGGACAGACTGGCAGACCCTGGGGGGATAAAATAGGCTTCTGTCCTTAAATGGCTTTTCTCTCACGCTGGGACCTATGATAGACAAACATCTTTGATAGGCAAACAATGTTCTCATTGTTCTTGTCCATTTCTTCCATTCTCAGAAAAGAGGAACCCACAATTTTAGATGCTTCCATTTCTTAAATCCTTTATTTCAAACTCTCCTGTCCCCTCTGAGCTCCTGAATTGTTAGTTATACCATCTCTTTACTGTCTCAATCTCTTCCTCCCCACTTAATGCTTTTCTCTCAGAGTACAAATGTTCTCAAATCTTTCTCATCCTAAAAATCCTTCCTCTCAATGTATCCTTCACTCCCTTTCCCATCACTGCCAACTTCTTTCTCCACATTTACATGTTTTGATCACTCCTCACCCCCATTATAATCTGGCTTTCACTGGATTAACAAGTCTTAACAAGAAGCTTGGATGGAAGAACTAGACCTGGCACAGACTCCATGTGGGTAAATCTGTTCTAAAGAAACAGAAGGAAGTCAGTTCTGCTGGGCTGTGTGGCAAGACCAGAAACATTTACCAGGATAGACACAGGTTCAGCCTCTAGCTCCACATTGTGTGGAGTACGGTTGCTAATGATCTTGTCTGTGGATGAGGGAGCATCATATTAGAGCTGTTGGAAGCATAACTGAACCCCCAAATCCAACATCAGGTAGCCTAACCTGAATCACCCCCGTGTGCACCCCAGGTGTATTTAATCAAGATCAGTTTTTCACAGGTATAGTGTGAATGCTAGAGAATGAAGTATACTTGTACTCCAACAGTTATTCAATGGACACTCAAAAAATAAAACACATATATTTGCACACAAAACTCACAGGGTGAACTTAAAGAGGCTAAATCTGAAATCGTTACAGCCACCCTGGATTCTTTTATAAAAGCCCCATGGACTGTAACATAAATGTGCAGACATGTTTTGCTAGAGAATGAGGAAACCTAGGAGAATATCAAACTCTTTGGGAAGTAGGTATGTATCATGAAAAGATGGCTGTCAATTCATACAGCAGATTTAGAGGAGGATCTTTTGGAATGGATGACAAGCAAAGTTAGGATCTGGGGTGCAGTCATGGGAACACACATCATGAAAGATTTAGGTTCTAGACTGCTTTTCACTTGACTGAGAAGAGGTTCACAATCTTTTCTTCACATATTATGATCTTGTTATATTGGGGAACAATTCAGTAAAGCCTGATATGCACGTGTGACTTGTATAATTGATAAGTGGGAAGACATCTGGAGGAGCCCAAGAGAGTTTGAGGACTCTGCATTGTCTGTGGGCCAAATCTGTGCCCTCTCTCTTTCCAGATACACTCGCTGGAGGTGAAACTTAACGAGGGGAACAAAATGAATACATGTCTCATTAGCATTGCCTTGGTTTTTGTGTCCCACTCTCTCCTCTGCCAGCGTGTGCTTCTAGGTGGTCTGTTTTGTCGCATGCATATGAGAGATCACCACCATCATGCTGACTCCCAGATCCTTACATTCCATTCAGAGTATGTATCCAATCCAAGCTCAGCTTGATCTGGACATCTCCTGAACACACCCTCTCAGTCTGCTCCTGGCCAAGTGCTTTACCTTCTCTCCACCACTCCACCACCTTCCTCCCTATAAACATTGATGTTTGCACAGTAACTCAAGATAAACACAAGCTTTTTTTTGTATGTGTTTGCATGTCTACAAGTTCTTTCCATTTCATCTCTATATTTACCAATTTCATTTCTTCCTCTGCATTTTGCTCTCATACTGCCCTTACTGCCTCTCACTCAATTGATTCTTCCTGCCTCTGTTAACACCTCCTCAAGCCACTTTTCATCAACATTATATTTCTAACTCACAGGTCAACTTAAATACAGTAGAAAATAAAATATATAATAAAGATTGAAATTTCTATGTAGCACATTTTTATCTGCCCTTCCTCCCTGACTGCAGTAATAAGCCCTATATTCCAATACTATGATAGACAAGCTATTCTTCTAACGTAACATATTCTTTATTTTTTGCTGCATGATTTTGTACACACTATTCCTTCTAACCAAAATACCTCTTCCTTCCCCCTTTTCTCCAAATGTCAAACACATCATCGTCCCACAAAATCAAATTCATATGTGATGTCCTCAAGAAACAGTGCCTCTTACCATCAGACCTCCTCAGAAATGCCCTCCTTTTCTCCCAAGCACTCTGTATGCAACTTTATGATAACATTTCTTTTTAACTCAGCATTTTATTTTATTTTATTATTTTTTGGCAATGCCACGTGGCATGCGGGATCTTAGTTCCCCAAAGAGGGATCAAACCCATGCCTCCTGCAGTGGAAGCACGGAGTCTTAACCACCGGACCACCAGGAAAGTCCCTATGATAACACTTTTGTGGGAGGATGTCTAAATATTTTTTTTTGACTGAGCTTTTTTGAGCTCACATTGTCATTTAAATTTATATTTCTATAACATAGTACAGTACTTTGTACATAATAGCTTCCTAATAAGTGTTGAGTAACCAAAGAGGGAGCAAATCTGGGGCAAAGTCATACTATACAGTCACTAAGAGTGGAATTCAAACCACCACTGGACACATTTGCTGTTGAACAGAGAAAAATTGCCACCTAATTCAACTGGCAAGCGTAACGCACGTAGTGTGTATGTGCTCTCTCCCTTACGTAGTTTTTCACTAGCCCATTAGGATAGAAACCTAGGAAGTTTTCTCAACACATATTGCTAATTTTATTTAGGATCAATGTGCATTTTTTACTCACACAAGAACAGGATTTTCCCCTAAGGTTGCTATTGTAGGCTTCAATGATATATTCATGACACTTAACCTTCAGCAAGTAATGATTCATCTCCCTGGATCTCACTCTGAGTCTGTAGTAGATATGGTGAATTTTCTGAAGTTTCTTTTATGTCCAGCATGACTGGCTGAGACTGGACATGAAAGCTGTCTAAATACTCTAATCCATTCCCAACCCACAGAAATGCAGGCTTCACACTCTCTCTGTTTGCTGTCATGAATCATGATGCTGACAAGGAAGTCAGATTCATAGCATTAAACACAAGCTGATAGGAGGAACTTCATCCTGCATCCATTGGAAAAGGGCAAGGGTGTTCTTCTGTAGATCTGAGCTGCTTCTGCCAATGCAAATGTAAAGCTAGAATAGAGACCCAAAGATGACCAGTTTTTATTTCATTTTCACTGGGATAAACAAGATTCATTTTTTTGTCATGAGAGGTCCCAATCCTGTTTTCTTTAAAGCTGCTTGCTGCCTTCTGTAAATTCCATTGTGTCATTTTGCTGAAGTCGATTCATATTCTATTATTGGGTTGTTATTATCCTGGCCTTTATTGTAATGAATAATAATAGTCTGCAGCTACATGACATCTTTCTTCTTGGATCATCCTGCTTAACCTCATAAAAGAAATTAATCAAGTTATACCTTTAAGGGAAAGCATTAAGCTACTTCACTGTAAGGCAAATTGTCTTTGTTTGCTCTGATTGCAATTGTGTACAGTTTTCTAAAGAGGCATGTTAAAATATCAGGGGGAATCTCAAATTGACCATTACTTAAAATGATTGACTAGTCTCCCCAAAATTAAAAAAATAGTGTTTTGAAATGCTAAGTATGTGAGAAAAACAGATATATGTTCCTGAAGCACAACAAAGAGATCAGTGCATATATCAAGTATATAAATACAAAGTTAGTCTTTTAAAGTGCAGTACACATTTTTAAATGTTTGTAAAGAAGAATACCTGGTAATATTGAGCTGGCTGTAATTCTCTTGTTCTCCCTGCTCAGAATACAGAAGTCTATGCAGAAGCCACAGACAGGAAATGTTTCTGACAATATCTCAGTGTGACTCTTCATCACCTCCATCCCCTCCCCCCAACCTGGATAACTGTTACAGTTCCATTCCCTGCAGAGGGAAATAAGAAGGATGGTGATTATCACATTTAATTTTTGTATGAAGAAATTTCTAATAATACCTAATTGTTGGCTTAGACTTGAATTTAGTTTTTTATTTCATTAGAGGTTTGTTAAGTATTTGACATACTACCCCATCTCTCAAACTTATCTTTCAAATTCTCTACCTTTGATAGAACAAAATGGTAAGGAGATAAACGGGGAATTTCCATCTTAAGCTATCTTTAGCGCCATCCACCTGCCATCTGTAATTATGGCTTTGCAGGTTCAGCGCCACCTGAGTCCACATCAATGCAGTCAGGTCTGGTAATAGATTATTTTTGCATTGGAAGCGTTCCATGTACAGCCAGGCCTTTTGGCTGTGTAGCTTTTGATTTAGCGTCTGTGTGTGACTAGAAGCAAGTAAAAATAGTCTATTGAAAATTACAGCCATAATCAAGAAGTATATACAAGCTAAGAAGAGCTCAAAGCAATTTTTTCTGAATAAAGCAGAGAGATAGTATTGATTTAGTCTTATTTCAGAAAAAAATTTATAATTCATATGTGAAAAAGTTTGAGAGAGTGAAATGAAGAGTCATGATAGTCACTTCTAATTCCCATATACAATTCAGGTACTTCTCTTTCATATTAACTGTGACTGACTCTGGCAGGGTGAATAATGGTTCCCCAAAGATGTCCCTGTCCTAGTCTCCAAGACCTGTGAATGTGTTGCCTAACATGGTACAAGGGACTTTTCAGGTGGGGGTTAAATTAAATATTTTGTGATGGGGAAGTTATCCTGGATTCTGTGGGTGGGGCCCATGTAATTAAAAGAGTCCTCCCTCTTATAAGTGAGACAGCAGAATCAGAGTGATAAACAGCAGGTGATGTGATGACTGAAACAGAGAGAAAGACTTTTGAGATGGGACCCTGCTGGCTTTGAAGATGGAGGAAGGGGCCAGGAGCCAAAGAATGCAGATGACCATCAGAAGCTGGAAAAGGCAAGGAAACAACTTCTCCCCCAGAAACGCTAGAAGAAACACAGCCTTGTCAACATTTGATTTTAGCCAGTGAAAGCCTTTTTGGACTTCTGATCTCTAGCACTATAAAATTATAAATCTGTGTTGTTTAAGCCTCCAAATTTGTGGGTAATTTATTACAGTAGCAATGGGAGACTAATACATTCATTAATGATGATTAAAGGAAGTGCAGAGGTTAGGATCACATACTCTGGATCTGGCTTGTCTGGGTTTGAGTCTTGGCTCAGCTGTTTATCAGTTCTGTAACCCTGAGCAAATTATTTACACTCTCTGTGACTAAGTTACCTTATCTTTAAAATAGGTGTACATATGTAGCACTGAGTGTTATAAAGATTAAATTAATTAGTTCATATAAAGAGCTGAGAATAGTGCCTGCTACAGTATAAGTGGTCAATAAATGTTAGTCATTTGAGGAAAAAAAATAGCAAGAGTTAACTAGTGTATGAATTAGGGGAACTTTGACTCATGTAATGTTTAGTGATAGGAATTTAAAGTTAATCTAATTGATCTCTATCTCTTCACATGAAGGATGTAGTAGATGCTACATTAGTATATCTCTCAATTTCCTATCAATTTTGATTCTCTGTCCATAATTGTGCTAAGATTACTATCTACTTCTGCTTAGTTCTTTAGCTATGTATAGGAGTTGCTTGGCTTCTGAGCTCTAACTTACTAAATGAAATAAGATATCCATCCAGGGATTCTGTAGAGTTTATTAATACTTAACATTTATTGGGTTTTAATTCATTTTACTGAATCCTTTTGTCTTAGACAAAGTATCACTAAAAAATAATCCTAGGCCTTAATGCCATTTATCAGTTTACGGAGGGAAAGAGCAAAAGTATTAGAGACAATGAGGGCAGAAGAATTTGGTTAGCTTCAAGTGCCTCTTTGGAAAGTTCATTGACAGAAAATGTGTGGTTTCTTAGCATGTTATCAGATGTTCTTATGGTGTGGACTTCAGAAGGATGGATACTAAGTAAAACTGAAGTTTATTCTAGTCATGTTTTGAAGAAAACTTTCAGAGTCCTGAGTTGGAGATGCAATAATGGCAACCAATCATCTGAACAAATCCACTTTACAGTTACTTTATGAATCTCAAAAATGGAGAAATGATAAAAAAAATAATCAGATGAGCACAAGGTGATTCTTTGTTTCCAGGATAATATATCATCCTGGTGAGAGAAACAAAAAACAGAGAGAAAGAATGGCATCATTCTTTTTCTCCTAAAACTTTCAAAGATACTTTAATTTCGAACAAATCACCCCTATCTTCCTGCATAGTGAATATCTCTTTATCACTACCAACCCTCCAAAACAGTCAAGAGGTAATATTCAACTAGGAAAGACTCAAGGAAGAATGTTGGTATGAAACCAGCCAGAGAATCAAAGTACTGGGGAACTGAAAACCCAGAGAGGTGCAGACCTTTTCTGTGAAGGGCCAGTGAGTTCCAAATTGCTCTAGAAAATAAGAAGCATTTCTCTGAACATATTACAGAAAATATCTGGACAGGAGGGACTTGACTTAGTTCCTTATAATTTGTTTTCTTCATGATTTCTTTGAAAGGATTTTTTGATCAGAAGGATCACTGAAATAATTTCATACCACAACATTCCAGTATTACATAGAATCACTCTATAACTGATTTTGAAGTAAACAATTATTTTCTCTGGTTTATTCCCCAAAGTCATACTCAGTTTTTTGTATTGTCACAAGGAATTTCAAAGAAAGAAAAAAGACATAAAGAATTCTTTATTCACTGAAAATTTATTGTGCAGTATGTCGTGATAGGCACTGGGCTGGCCACTGGAATGTGTTAAAATAATCCCTTTTAATAATGGATGGATGAGTTAAAAATATTACTATAGTTAAATAATTTGTTTACTACTTGGGAATGTAGCAAAACAACTATATGGAAAGGCTAAGATAAGACAAGAGCTAGCTTCCAAGCTGAGGACAAAAACAGACAGTAAAACAATAAGGAAGGTTTTAGCCAGGCACCTAGTGCAGCTCAAAGATCATGAATAAGTCTTTTTAGTTCTGAAGTCATAATATCCCACAAAATTGTATAGATACCATGAGCTGCTGAATTTCATGAGTCTTTTCTAAAAAGATTAAATTAAAATTTTTCCTCTTTATGTATTTTCTTCCTATTGAATAATTGTCTTAGGCATCAACAATTTTGACAGCTTTGACATATTTGTACTAGTATTCTTCTAGGAGAAATAGTCATTTAGAAAGTATTCTAACTGTTACAAAATGGATTTGGAAGAAAAATACCCACTGAGATCCCTAAACCTTTGTGTCAGATAAGAAAGAGCCATCAGTGTGTTTGCTGCTCCTCTTGTGGGGCTAATCAGTCCACTTAGCCTTACAGAATGGTCAGAGTAGTTAATTAAGAGCCAGGGGAACTGAGTTCTATAGAGCGGAGAGCAGTTTACAGTGAATACAGGGTGCAGTAGCTTATGGCCAGTGTTAACACATTAATCCCAAATCAGTTAACCAGTAGAGTTTAAAGAACAACAACATCTAAATTGGGCTTTGAATAATTGATGACAGCAGCTGAACTATTAAAGGAAAATGTCTCTTTCCTCTAGGAAGCCTATATGCCTGTAATTGCTAAGCTTATTTTCTCTCTGATTGGATATAGATTCTCCCAGGAATAGTTTCTTTCCTCAGAAACATGAAGAGGAACTCCAGTGACATATTTTTGATGGAAATGATAAAAAATTATATACTTTTAAAAGGCTGCCAAATTAACTAAACTGACTTCAAAAAATCACACCCTTAATTTTGCTCTTCATGCATGTACACAACAGGAGAGTCAGAAATTGAAAATTCCCTTTTTGCTCAGGGTTTTTGGGAGTGAGGGTGGGATTGTGAGGGTGTCCACCACAACACAGGCTTTGAGAAAAAAAGGAAATACTTTTAAAATCAAATCAAAAAACAGGTTTTTAAAATATGGTGACTACAAAGAATCTTACAAAAGAATTGAGTATATTTTGTTACAAACTTGTGAATCATTTCCTCTGATACAACAGTGATCTTTCTAACCTAATTCTGTCCAGTCTTCAGAAAGAGTGTTATTTGTAGAATCAGTTCTTGCAGAGCTATGAAACAGTACATAATGCAAGTGACACTAATTTGTTCCATTACCTCTTTTTCATGTATATTATAGATGTTACATCTCTAATAGTTTCCATAGAAACAGTTAATGTTGGACTTTTGAAACTAGTAGTAACGGGTAGAAGAGCAAAGAAGATAGCTTGGGAATGAATGACCAGCAAATCTGTTAAAATAAAGTTAAGGATGTGTGACATTTAATTGCTAAGTGAAAAGCACAAATATTTTATAGGTGCCATATAAGGTTTTATAAACTTGATGAGTATAGATTATACTATACATGATAAGGTTGCAAGTCAAAAGTCTGGGCGTTACATTCTGATCTTAAAAATGTATGCAGGGCTTCCCTGGTGGCGCAGTGGTTGGGAGTCCGCCTGCCGATGCAGGGGACGCGGGTTCGTGCCCCGGTCCGGGAGGATCCCGCATGCCGCGGAGCGGCTGGGCCTGTGAGCCATGGCCGCTGAGCCTGCGCGTCCGGAGCCTGTGCTCCGCAGCGGGAGAGGCCACAGCAGTGAGAGGCCCGCATACCACACACACACACAAAAAAATGTATGCAACTATTTACATGTGTGTTTACAGTGTCTTAGGATTCTATGGTAATCTTGTAGCCTTACTCGTTTACATAAAAAGCACAATTAAAAATTATGATGCATTTTTTCATTCAATAAACATGTAAAATGCCCATTGTATGCCAGGTTCTCATCAAGGCATTTGGGATACATTAGTCAATAAAGCAGAAAAGATCCCTTTGCAAAGCTTACACTGGGTGGGAGATGCAGATAATGAGTGGAATAAAAATGTTATAAATTATTATGTTCTCTCTCAAAAGAAAAGGAAAACCTGGGGGTAAGAGAGAGCTGGGGTAAGAGAGCTGGGGGGGGCAGTTGGTTGTAATTTTGATGAGAGTGGTCATGCCTTATTGAGAGCATGATTCAGACTTGAAGGAATTGAGGAGGTATACCACTGAAATATCTGGGGGAGATCTCTGCAGACAGAAGGGACAGCACTAAGGCAGAAGACTGCCTGCTTATTTCTGCTACAGCAAGGAGGCCAGTGTGGCTGGAGTGGGGAAAGCAGGTTGGAGGGTTGTAGGTCAAAAACGTAGCTGTCAGCCAGATCATTTAAGTTTTTATGCCATTATAAGGATTTTGGCTTTTATTCTGAGTAAAATAGGAAGCTAGTAGGTCATTGGTTCTCAAAGTATAGTCCCCAGACCAGCAGCACCAGCATCATCTGGGAAATTGTAAGAAATACAAATTCTCAGGCCTCACCCCAGCCCAAAATTTCTGGGGATGGAGACCAGCAAACTTTGTTTTAGTAAGTGCTCCAAGTGATTCGGATGCACGTTCAAGTTGGAGAAGCACTATACTAGATGATTCTAAGCCAAAGGATGTCATGATCTAACTTGGTCATTTATCTTAAGACTTCTATAGATTAACCATAAATAGAATGGCCACATGATATTCTAAATTTGAGCATTTTTGAGACTAAAAGGGGGGCTAAAATAATTAACAGTTATAATTTATCTACAACAGTTTGTAATTTGGGATTTTCTGGGACAAACCAGGACATATGAGGCCATAAGCCACTCATTTGTCCTGTAAGATATTATAGGCTCTTCTTATAAAAAAGAGATCTAAAAAAAAAAAAAAGAGATATAGTCACCAAGGCAGACTTTTATAGATTGAAAAGAAGAGGAAGAGGAAAAGCACTCAAAGTGTAGCTTCCCAGTCTGGGCCTTTCACTCTCATAAGCAACACTCAGCCTGAAGTTCAGAGGAAGAATATCTCACTTGAAAATATAGACAACTTACCATACGTAATCTGAAATGATTTAAAATGAAGCTGGAACTAGAATGGGATTTTTATGGAAGCCTGACCTTTGGTCTTGCTCATTTCATTGTCAAGTATTTTACTGCTGACATTTAGTCTGGGCCAAAGTTTGTCCCTATGCATTTTGGAGTCATGACATTTCATCATGTGGTATTTTGCTTTTGATTAAGGTGCTATGACATTAGTTGCCTTATAAATTTAATAGTATTTAAATATTTTATATGAACATGCTCTTTTTAAAAAATGTGCCTATGTAGAGTACTATCTAATTTGATGTGAAATATTTAAATGAGGAATCTCTCAAGAATGAAATGTTGCTATTATCAAGGGTGGGCTGAAATGCATTCTAAACACACTCCACCATAGACATAAAATGGGAGAGCATGAAGTGCAGAGCCTGTGATCAGTGTCTGTGCCTCTTGTACTCTTGTTTCCTCCCTATTACACTGTGAAATGCTTCATACTTCAGGGGAGCTTATTTCAAAATGGTGGAACCACAGAACGTGAGGATGACACCCTTCACTATTAAAATCGTTGCCTAAGGAAAATGTAAACTAGCTAAAAATAGAAAGAAACACATAATTTAAGCTTGAAAAGAGGTTAAGAATTGAATCAGATGCTTCTGAAAGGCAGTCCACAGACCACCTGCATAAAGGTCACATGGGGAGTACATGAAATGTACAGATAATCAAGGCTGCCTGCCAGACCTGCTGGATCAGAATCTCTGGGCAGGAGACTTAGAAATCTGCATTTTTAATAAGTACCCTAGATGATTTTTATACACACTAAAATTTGTGAAGCTTTATGATGTGGACAGTATCCAAAAAATTTATTCAGGGCCACAAAAGGTAAAGAGAAAAGAACACTTATAATGGTAAGATAATTTTCAATGGTTAGACTGTTTTTGGTTTGAATGACTGTACATTAAGGAGAAAGAGGGAAGAAAGAGATATACCAAAACCCAAAGGACTCACTGCAGTAAGTCGGAGGAAATGTTAAAAGCTTGAGAAGCAGCCAAATAATTTCTGGGGGTAGGAGGTTGGTGGAGCCTGCTTGGAGATTTCTTGGGACTAACTTCACATTGCTAATTTACAGTCATATGCTGCATCTGTCACTTTTACAAATCAATGAGAATGCCCACCCTTTAGAGCATGAGGTTACTTGCAGTGGTCACCAGTGTGGGCCATCCAGACAAGACCTTTCAGGATGTCAGGAAAGAACCTTGGTGATGCACATTAACACACACATGCTCTTTTATGTCACTTCCAATTTACTTTGTCTTAAATTGTCAGCAAGAAGAACTCACACCCATATTAATAACTAGAGGTTTGTATTTAAGCCAAGAAAAATAAACCCTGCTGATAGCTCTGCAGACAGCTGGTTTGCTCTAAGTAGAGCCAAAAAAAAAAAAAAAAATGGCTCTTTGTATTTGTGGAAATTTTATAATATTTAGGAAAAGGAACTGGTGGAAGAATGGTTTCGAGGTCTTTATTTAGGAAAGGTATTTTGAGAAAATAATTGAGCTTATAATTAAACATGATTTTTATAAACAGAAAAAAATACAAACACTATTAAGAAAAAGTCATGATAAGTTTAAACCATCTGGGAATCTAATTGTGCTGAAGAAAGTGGATCTAAGATATTCTTTTTACTTTTCTAAAGACTAATGAAGAAATTAAGATGCTGCTCTGATAATCTAATGCTGATCAAAAAGCAAGAAATTGTTCATGAAAAGTGCTTAAGTGGAAATAAGTGCTGGCCATAACCAGACATGGGACTAAGATATTTAAAAAGTAGACTTCAGAAGTACTTAAAGGAAAAAATCAGGTTTTCCTTCTGTATGAGCCTTAAAAGGGAATGTTGCTCAAGGGGCATGGTAGAAAAATGAACTTCAGTTTATACAGTATCCTTTCGAACAAGTGAGAAAATATTTCTAAGGGAACTAAATTAGCTGCACAAGAAGCTTTATCAAGAACTGGGAATATAAAAGAACATGTAGAAGAGGTGGAAGGAGGGGCATAGGGCAGGGAATGAAAACGAAAGAGCTGCCTAGACTTGGAAGAACAGTGTCAGAAAGGTTCCAGGCCAGAGTTACTGAGGCTTGTGGAACTGCTAAAGACAAGGAAAGGCTTGGCAAGCTATGTTCAAAGACAGACTGTGAACAAAGAAGGGATAGGATCACTGCTGGCGGAAAATGGTACACTGTTAACAGATGACCAGAATGTTTACCAGATTATCAATTTATTGTCCTTTATATGCCATAGGTCTAGCACAGTGCCTGTCACCTTTCAAGTATACCACACATGTGGAGGGAATAGATGGATGAGGAGTTCAGGTAGTGAGAGTGATTTCAAAAATAGAAAAGTAGCAGAATAAATATGATTTTTATAGGAGACATTTCAACACTAAGATAAAACATGGAGTTAATAAAGGGACTTGGTTGTTTTAAAATTACATCTCTCTTCAGACTAAGAATTGACATCCCAAGAGGCAAGAATCTGAAAATTTGATGTGAGAAGTGTCATTAACAGTGTTCAGGATCAAAGTGTAGAAGTTTCAAAGATGCAATCAGAGTACTAATCCACAATTTCAAAAGGGGAAGGAAGATGGATTGGGGATATTTCAGAAGAGTGAAGTGACTGTTTCTGCTATAATCTATATTATCTTATGAAGCGGAGAATTTGGAATGATTTAGATTTTAAAAAAGGTATTTAGATTCTACTAAAAAAGAAAGGTGTAATCACAAGTAGTAGAATTTATTTTTTGTGGGATTACCTGGTCTATTTATGAGACAATGCTATCATCATTGTGATTTCAGTAGGGCATCCTGCAAAATATTTTTTATATGTAGAGAAAAAATGGAGAAGGGTTAACTTGGTGATGATACAAACAAATGGATTCATACTTCTCAAACATAGTGCAATAAGATCAAAATGGAATGAGACAGTCCCAAGCTGTGCTATATGACTCTGTGTTTGGCCTTGTCTTATTCAATATTTTGAACAGTGATTTCAATTAAATACAAACAAACAGAACAGGTACTTGTAAATTTTGAATTTGACACAAAGCTAGAGACAAAAATAATATTTTACTGCCAGTCCAAGCAATATGGCATATACTCGTTGTCTTAGTTCAGGCTGCTATCACAAAGTACCACAGACTGGGTGGTTTATAAACAATAGAAATTTATTTCTCACAGTTCTAGAGGGTGGAAGTATGAGGTCTGGTGAGGACCCTCTTCCAGGTTGCAGACTGCCATCTTCTCACCGTGTCCTCACATGCTGAAGAGGTTAGGAATCCTCTCTGGGGTGTCTTTTATAGGGGCACTAATCCCATTCATGAAGGCAAAGCCCTCATAATCTAATTACCTTCCAAAGTCCTCAGCTCCTAGTATTATCACATTGGAAGTTAGGATTTCAGCATATGCCTTTGGGAGGGACACAAACATGTAGCCTTAAGACTCATCTCTTCCTTCTTCTCTCCACTAAGTGTAACTACATACCCTAAAAGCAATATAAGACAACCAGAGGAGGACTCTGAAAGGTGGTGTGGTGGGTTGAATAATGTCCCCCACAGATGTCTACGTTCTAACGCCCAGAATAAGTATGGGCATTAACATAACAAATATGTTACCATACCTGGTAAAAGGGACTTTGCAGATGTGATTAAATTAAGGATCTGGAAATGAGGAGATTATCCTCAATTATCTAAGAGGGCCCAGTGTGATCACAAGGGTTCTTATAAGAGTGAGGCAGGTTTGTAGTATAGTCTGAAGTCAGGGAGCATGATTCTTCCAGCTCTGTTCTTTTTCAAAATTGCTGTGGCTATCCA
The DNA here is from genome assembly GCF_964341445.2 of Mesoplodon mirus. NCBI lineage: Eukaryota > Metazoa > Chordata > Mammalia > Artiodactyla > Ziphiidae > Mesoplodon > Mesoplodon mirus. Next base: position 80,304,844 of record NC_138980.1, read on the forward strand.
GGGTCTTTTGTGTTCCCATACAAATTTAATTTTTTTAAATTCTAGTTCTGTGCAAACTGCTGTTGGTAATTTGATAGGCATTGCACTGAATCTGTAGACTGCCTTGGGTAGTAAGGTCATTTTAACAATTTTGATTTTTCCAATCCAAGAACATGGTATCTGTGTTTGTTTCCATCTGTTTGATCATCTTCAGTTTCTTTCATCAGCATCTTACAGTTTTCCAAGTATAGGGTTTTTTTTACCTCCTTAGGTAGGTTTATTCCTAGGTATTCTATTTTTTTTGATGGGATTGTTTCCTTAATTTTTCTTTCTGATAGTTCATTGTTAGTGTTTAGAAATGCAACAGATTTCTGTATGTTAATTTTGTATCCTGTGAATTTACCAAATTCATTGATGAACTCTAGTAGTTTTCTGGTGGCGTCTTTAAGATCTTCTACGTATAGGATCATGTCATCTGCAAATGGTGATGGTTTTACTTCTTCCTTTCCAATTTGTATTCTTTTTAGGTCTTTTTCTTCTCTGATTGCTGTGGCTAGGACTTCCAAAACTATGTTGAATAAAAGTGACGACAGTGGGAATCCTTGTCTCGTTTCTGATCTTAGAGGAGAGGCTTTCAGCTTTTCACCATTGAGTATGATCTTAGCTGTGGGTTTGTCATACATGGCCTTTATTATGTTGAGGTATGTTCCCTCTCAGCCTGCTTTCTGAAGAGTTTTCATCATGAATGGATGTTGAATTTTATCAAAAGCTGTTTCTGCATCTATTGAGATGATCAATGCGACCAGCAAGGGATTAATATCCAAAATATATAAACAGCTTATACAGCTCAATATCAACAGGCACATGTAAAGATGCTCATCATTGCTAATTATTAGAGAAATGCAAATCAAAACTGTAATGAGATATCACCTCACACCAGTCAGAAAGGCCATCATCAAAAAGTCTACAAATAATACATGCTGGAGAGGGTGTGGAAAAAGGGAACCCTCCTTCACTGTTGTTAGGAATGTAAATTGGTAATTAATTTTGGAAAACAGTTTAACACTTTCCTTTAATACTGTACATGTAACTCTCATATGATGCCACAATTGATCTCTTGGGCCTTTATCACAGAGAAGTGAAATCCATGATCAAACAGAAACCCATATATAAATAATCCATAACAGCTTCATTCAAAATAGCCCCAACTGGAAACAACCCAGATGTCTTTCAATAGGTGACTGGTTAAATTATCAGTGATACATCTATGGCATGGAATATTACTCAATAATAAAAAAAGTATAAACTTTTGATACATGGAACAATTTGTATGGATTTTGAGATAATTATGCTGTTACAAAAGCCAATCTTGAAAATTATTTTGATCCCCTTTATATAACATTCTTAAAGAGGCAAAATTATAGAAATGAGAATAGGTTAATTGTTGTCAGGGGTTGGGGATGGTGAGAGGAGTGATTATGAAATGTCATTATAAGACATCCTTTTGGAGATGGAACTGTCTTATATTGACTATATCAATGTCTGTATCTTGCTTGTAGTATAGTTTTGCAAGATGTTACCACTAGAGGAGACTTCTAAAGGGTTCACAGGATATCTCTGTATTATTTCTTATAGCTACATGTGAATCTGTCTCAAAATAAAGAGTTTAATTTTTAAAAAAGAACTTCATGGAAAACAAACCAAAAATAAATTTCACAGGTGATAGAGTTCAGCAGCACTCCTAATAATGAATTTCCTCAGCTGTTATTTGTCATAAAAAGTTTTTATTTGTCCTTTGTTTTTAATAGATATTTTCACTGGGAATAGAATACTAGGATGACTTCTAAAATTTCTTCCCTGCCTTAAAGATGTTACTCTACTGTCTCCTGGCTTGTATAGTTTCTGGTGAAAAACATTGTTCATTTGTATGTAAAGTTTCTTTTTTCTCTCTGACTTCCTTTAGGACTTTCTCTTTCTCTTTGATTTTCAGCTGCTTGAATATGATGCATCAAGGTCTAGTTCTTTTGTTATTTTTTTCTGCTTGAGGTTTTCTGCACCATTTCAGCAATCTTGAAAACATGAGCTAAAATCAAATTTTGGGAATAAGTCCTTCACTTAGTTGTAGGAAAGCATTTCTAAATGGCAGATTAAGAACCTCTGAAAATCCTAGGGGCTTCCCTGGTGGCGCAGTGGTTGAGAGTCCGCCTGCCGATGCAGGGGACGCGGGTTCGTGCCCCGGTCTGGGAGGATCCCACATGCCGCGGAGCGGCTGGGCCCGTGAGCCGTGGCCGCTGACCCTGAGCGTCTGGAGCCTGTGCTCCGCAACGGGAGAGGCCACAACAGTGAGAGGCCTGCGTACTGCAAAAAAAAAAAAAAAAGAACCTCTGAAAATCCTTTTCTCCATAAAAGTACCAAGAACAGTGCAAAATGGTCAAAATCAACATTTTCCTGAACTCTTCGAATTAACCCAAATCTTACAAGAGTCAAGGAACATTTATTCAAGAAAAATGGCCGAATCTCAGTATGAACAGCAGATAATGCTAGATGAACTTGCCTTATAGCCATGTCCTTCTTCCCAGCTTGATGGAATCCTTGAAAATAATTAGCCTCACAGCCATGATAGCTGTGAAAACCAGAGTCTAGCAACCACTTTAGGGACAAAATCTCTCTGAAGCTGCCCTAAAATCCATATCACTAAAGAATTGTCACTCGAGTTGCATGACAGCTCTCTGTAAAAGCTCATTTTAAAGGATTTGTCTTTATTTGACTTGACTCAAAACTCACTCGGTGGGAAAGGCCCTACCCACAGAATGTTTGTTGAAAATAGTATAAAAAGTTTAGAAAAATTTGTTGAACAGAAGGTGTTGAAGGAGAAGAAGGACAGGAAGAAGCAGAAAAAGAAGGAGAAAGATCATCTTGACTGCTGCAATGAAAATACAATTTACCAGTGGAAAGAGAACAGAGATACATCAAATAATAAGAGGACTGAGAAGGGATTGTTGTAGTTAGTGATATGGATATTATTGTGTATCTCAACAAGAGCAGTTTTAATGAAGTGGGAAGGGCAAAAGCCTGATTGAAGAGAGGTTAAAGGAGAATGAGAAAGGAATTACAAACAAGTATAATCTTAGAATCATGATATTTTGGTGTTTCCAGAACTTTAGTTAGCCACTTCATTTTGTAGGTATGGAATGGAAACCCCAAGAAACTGACCACAAAACACATAGCTTTTTAGTGGCAAATCAGGAGCTAGTGCCCACATTTTCTCACTCCCATTTTAAATATCCTCCCGTCACACAAGATTGCCACCTTCTGAAAAAAAAAAGGTAAATTACTTTTGTTTATTATTAGCTACAAACAGAGATTCTGGACTTTAGAAATAAAATATTTTCGCTTTGTTCAAGAAGAAGCCAGCCATTACTTTGGTTATGACATTCTGAAAAAGGTGAAAATACAGGAATTGTTTCCCAATTCCCTTTTTTTATTTGTGCTCTGCTTTTCAGAGGCATAGCAGATGATTTCTGCCTAAGTCTCCATTATACAGATACCATATTCAGCTACTCTTTGAACTATGAGTGTTAGCAGCAAAAAGACAATTTCATTTTTGTATTTTGGTCACTTTTTTTCATGGACTTAAGCCTGCAAAAATATATTATCTCTGGTTCTTAAATCTTTTTGCGCAGAGTGAGTTGTATTTTGTTTTAGAATAATAAGAATTGAATTTCTCTTTTTACTCAAAATCAAAGCCTTCTAAAGGTCTTTCTGCACCTCCTCCCAACCTCTTACCCAGTTTTGATGTTCTCCACAGAATGTAGGCGGGTGAATAATATCAAGTTTTGTCTATATATCACCCAGCTCAGCATGATTTCATAGAAGAAAATGGAAAGAATAATCCACTGTGGTCAAGCAACTAAAGACTAAACTTGATCCATAATTAAACAATATATTCACATGGCCAAGCAAAGAGCTCACAGCTCCTGCTAATCTCTGATGTTCTTTTACAAGGCTTATCTCCATTTGAAAGCTTTCTTTTAAAGCATTTCTTTGGTAATAGTCTAAATTATTCCCTGCTTCCAATATTAATTTTCATTATATATTTCTAGTGCATTCTATACAATGGGATAGAAATATTTTATGCAGATTTTTAATTAAGATTAGTCAAAGCCACCATGCTAATAATAATAACAAATAGATACATAACACACATATACACTGTGTAGTTCTGGCTCATTAGATAGACTATGTGGCAAACAGCAATCAAAGCATCATTTCTTTGAACATTTACTTTAATTATGATACTATATACTACATATAATATTTATTCTAGGGGTGTGTAAAGGATTTTAAGATGAAAAAGCATAATTATGATAATTATGATTTGAGGGCCTTCTTTCTTGAATACTTCCTTTGGAGGTGCCATGAAGAAATATTAAGTAGAAAAAGGCTCTGGGCATGAACAAGCACTTCGTTTTTTAATAATCCTCAGCATATTCAGTGCTGCTAGCCTATTAGCATATTGTCATTTCTGCTTTTTCCTTTTTCTTAAAAAATCCATTTACATAATTATGTAGAGTGCAATCTCTCTTTCAGATTCTTCTTGGGTATGGAGTACTTAGCATTGCATATTACTACAGGAGATAAGCTTCTGTAGATACACATGACTTCGGATCTGAAAAGAAAATAAATTTATGTTTTCTATCTTATTTCTGACTTCTTTGTGAAGAGGAAAGCTTTGTCACATTAGAACAATGAATGTTAAATTGTCTTTCCAAAATTTCATATATATGATTTAAAAGTATATACATATACACAGGTGTTAAGTTTTGTTGTGATGAGGAATAGTTATGTGAAATCCTGACCTCTACATTTATTTCTCAATTTCTATTCAGTTACATAAATGAGGTATGAATACATAATAAAGGTAGAAAAACATTTTGTCAAATAGTGGGCTAGTTTCCAGTGATCCTTAAATAACACACATACAAACACATTTATATACATATAAATGTACCCTCCCATGTGATGAATTGCCTACACAGGGAAAAATATTTCTTAAATGTGCGATAAATACTTTGAATGGAACTGTTCATTTATACTAGTTTTTAGTAAATCATTTTATTGCCTTTATAAAAAACGCCTATTCATATATATAAAAAGAAGAAAAAGCAAAACAAGATGGACATTTCCAGAAAACGAAACAAAAATTTACTACGAATCTTACCACCCATCACCTAACATTTAGTTTTAGTGACCATCAACCCAGTCTCCCTTTATTCACACACAAGCCGTCTAAAAGATAGGAATAGTTTAGACAATTTAATGGTATCATGCAGAGTGTTTTAAACTTAAAATTAAGCTTAACTGTATTTAACTTTAATTGAAGAAAAAGAAACAAGTGAGACAAAGAATTACTGAAGTTTATGTGTATATGTGTGTGCAGCACATGTACATGTATGCAAGACACACCTGTTAAAGATAGCTTTTAAATTGAGAATAACAAAATTTAGTGTCTTCTTCCTTTAGCATAATTTCCAGTTTAGTAAAAGGCATTGTGTAGCTTACAGAATAGTTGGAAGAGAGCTGGGGACCAGGTTCATGACTAATATTCAATGAAGAATATGCAGAACCATATCAAAGATCAAATATGACTAAGAAGACACTACCACCACTTCTACCATTCACATCTGAGATACTAGAAATGCTATTCGCCAAGTGTTACTAAAATCTGAACATATTTGGCTATCTATTCCAGAAAACAAACAAACATAGAAATAACAAAACTAAACACAGCTGGGTTTGTTAACATTTTTTGTGTCCATTTTTTTGGAATTGAAGACTCCTGTGAAAGCTTCTGTCTAGTAGATCCTAGGCCATTTGCCTGTACTCTAGCTCCGTGGCAACTAGAGAAGCAAGGGTTCTGGATTGTACCTAGGGGAAGATGGGACTCATAAAATGGGAGTTTATCATTTTGTTGGAATTTTGAAGTATAGGATGGTCACAGTGACAGTTATCCATTACATATCTTGTTTCCTGATCTTTTTTATTTACTTCCTCCTTTTCAGGGAGTACACTCAATAATACTTACTGAGAAATTGTACATGGGAGGTAATAATATTTTGAGCACATGTCTGAAAAGAGTTATTTTTAACTATACATTTCAAGCTTGAAAAATATTTGACTCCCTGATAAGAAATATGAGAAAAATACCACTCATACTTCCTCCCACATTTGATCTTTTAGCTTTCATTTTTAATTATATTATCATTTTAACATTTCCAAGAAGTATAACATTCATATTAGATTATGTAACTGTAATTACTTTAGTTCTTTAATCTTCAGTGTTCACATAAGTGGATTCAACTCTCACTAACCATGCTTTTCTACAGTTTCTGTTTTCCTAAGCTTTTTATTTTGTGTTATCTCTTGTTTGGCTAAATATCATTATGCAAGAGTGAGAAGTTCTATCTTTTACTTTAAATATAAAAGACATCTACTACGTACAAACTTGGGGTAACACTTTTTCTTAGAAATGTATAAGTATTTCTACACTTTTTCTGGAACTAAGTATTTCATTGGAGACCTCTAAAGACCACCTGACATTCCACTTTGAATGTGACTTGCTCTTTCATTCATTCACGAATCCCCATATGATTCTTTTTTATCCTTAAAGGCTGAGGAATTTGCCAGAATATATGTGTGTACTTATATCAATCTCTCTGTATCTGTTTTTCCTGGAACACTGAGACTCAATCAGTAGATTCAAGCCTAACACATTTCAGGACAGGTTAACTGTGTACTTGAATTTTGTGATACTTGTTCTGTTTTTATGAAAACAAGTTATGTATAGTTCAGTATCCTTTGTGGTAGCCATAATTTTCTTCATAGTCATGTTCATGTTTTGTTTTGTTTTCTACTATTTTATTTATGAGATTTACTTTAGCCTATCACATGATACTTTTTTTAAAAATTGAAGTATAGTTGATTTACAATATTGTGTTAGTTTCAGGGGTACAGCATAGTGATTTTTTTTTTTTGCAGAATATATTCCATTATAGGTTATTACAAGATATTGGATTTAATCCCCTGTGCTATACAGTAAATCCTTGTTGCTTATTTATTTTATATGTAATAGTTTGTATCTTTTAATACCATACTCCTGATTTGTCCCTCCCCCACCTCCCCTTTGGTAACCATAAGTTTGTTTTCTATGTTTGTGAGTTTGTTTCTGTTTTATATATAGATTCATTTGTATTATTTTTTTAGATTCCACACATAAGTGTTATCATATGATATTTGTCTTTGTCTGACTTATTTCACTAAGCATTCATGTTGCTGCGAAGGCCAATATTTCATTCTTTTTATGGCTGAGTAATATTCAATTGTATATATACATCACATCTTCTTAAGCTAATCATCAGTTGATGGGCACTTGGATGATTTCCATGTGTTGGCTATTGTAAATAGTGCTGCTATGCACATTGAGGGTGCATGTATCTTTTCAAAGTAGAGTTTTCATTTTTTCTGGATATATACCCAGGAGTGAGATTGCTGGATCACATGGTAGCTCTATTTTTAGTTTTTTAAGGAACTTCCATATAGCCTTCCATAGTGGCTACACCAATTTACATTCCCACCCAGTGTAGGAGGGTTCCCTTTTCTCCACACCCTCTCCAGCTCTTATTATTTGTAGACCTTTTAATGATAGCCATTCTTACAGGTGTGAGGTGATACCTCATTGTGGTTTGGATTTGCATTTCTCTAATAAATAACAATGAGAAGCATCTTTTCATGTGCCTGTTGGCCATCTGTATGTCTTCTTTGGAGACATGTCTATTTAGGTCTTCTACCCATTTTTTGATTGGGTTGTTTGTTTTGTCAATATTGAGTTGTATGACCTTCTGCATATTTTGGATATTAACTCCTTGTTGATTGCATCATTTGTAAATATTTTCTCCCATTCTGTGGGTTGTCTTTTCATTTTGTTGATGGTTTCCTTTGATGTGCAAAAGCTTTTAAGTTTGATTAGGTCCCATTTGTTTACTTTTGCTTTTATATCTATTGCCTTGGGAGAGTGATCTAAGAAAATGTTGGTACAATTTATGTCAAATGGTATTTTGCTTATGTTCTCTTCTAGGAGTTTTATGGTGTCATGTATTAAATTTAGGTCTTTAAACCATTTTGAGTTTATTTTTTTACATGGTGTGAAGGAGTGTTCTAATTTCATTGATTTACATGTAGCTGTCCAACACCACTTGCTGAAGAGACTGTCTTTTCTCCATCATGTATTCTTACCACCTTTGTCATAAATCAATTGACCATAAATGTGTGCATTTATTTCTGGGCTCTCTATTCTGTTCCGTTGATCTCTGTTTTTAATGCCAATCCATGCTCTTTGGATTACTGTAGCTTTGTAGCATAGGCTGAAGTCTGGAAAGGCTGTACCTCCAGTTTTGTTCTTTTTCCTCAAGATTTTTTGGCAATTCTGGATCATTTGTGGTTCCATATAAATTTTAGGATTATTTGTTCTAGTTTTGTGACAAATGTTGTAGGTATTTTGATAGAGATTGCATTAAATCTGCAGATTGCTTTGTGTAGTATGGCCTTTTTAAGAATATTAATTCTTCCAATCCGAGAGCATGGGATATCTTTCCATTTCTTTGATCATCTTCTGTTCCTTTATCCATGTTTTATAGTTTTCAGCTTAACTCTTTGGTTAAGTTTATTCCTAGGTATTTTTTTTTTTTTGGATGTGATTTTAAACAGGATTATCTTTTTACTTTCTCTTTTTGATAGTTCATTATTAGTATAAAGAAATGCAACAGGTTTTTGTATATTAATCTTATATCCTTCCACCTTGCTGAATTCATTTATTAGTTCTAGTAATTTTTGTGTGGAGGCTTTAGTGTTTTCTATTTAGAGTATTATGTTATCTGCAAATAGTGACAGTTTTACCTCTTTCATTCCAAGTAGGATACCTTTGTTTCTTTTTCTTGTTTGAATGCTGTGGCTAAGACTTTAGTATTATGTTGAAAAGAAGTAGTGAGTGTGAGCATCCTTGTCTTGTTTCTGAGTTTAGTAGGAAGCTTTTCAGCTTTTCACCACTGAGTATTATGTTGTCTTTGGGTTTGTCATAAATGGCCTTTATTATGTTGAGATATGTTCTCTCTATATTCACTTTGGTGAGAGATTTATCATGACCAGATCTTGAATGTTATCAAATGTTTTTTCTGTGCCTTTTGTTAATGAGATGTATCACACTGATTGATTTGCATATGTTGAACCATCCTTACAACCCTGGAATGACTCCAACTTGGTCATGGTGTATGATTCTTTTTATGTATTGTTAGATTCAGTTTGCTAATATTTTGTTGAGGATTTTGCATCTTTATGCGTCAAAGATACTGGCCTGTAATTTTCTTTCTTTCTTTCTTTTTTTGTAGTGTTTTTGTCTTGGTTTTGGTGTCAAGGTGATGGTGGCCTCACAGAATGAATTTGGGAGTATTCCCTCCTCTTCAGGCTCTTGGAATAGTTTGAGAAGAAATAGGTATAATTTCTTCTTTGTATGTTTGGTAGAATTCCCCAGTGAAGCCATCCAGTCCTAGACTTTTGTTAGTAGGTCATTTTTTAAAATTACAGGTTCTGTTTCACTTGTAGTGATCATTCTATTCAAATTATCTGTTTCTTCTTGACTCTGTTTGGGCAGGCTGTATGTTTCTAGAAACTTGTCCATTTCTTCTGATTGTCCAATTTGTTGGCACATAGCCGTTCTTAGTATTTTCTTGAGGTATTGGTTGTTATTTCTCTTCTTTCATTTCTTATTTTGTTTATTTGGGATTCCTCTCTTTTCTTCTTGTTGAGCCTGGCTGGTGGTTTGCCAATTTTGTTTATATTTTCAAAAAACGATCTTGGTTTTATTGATTTTTGCCACTGTTTTTTTTAATCTCTATTTTATTTATTTCTTCTCTGATCTTTATTATTTCCTTCCTTCTGCTGAAAACTTAAACCTAAATAAGGAAAACAGATATCCAAGTACAAGAAGCACAGAGGGTCCCAAACTAGATGAACTCAAAACAGACCACATCAAGACATAGCATAGTTAAAATAACAAAAGTTAAACATAAAGAGAGGATTCTAAAGGCAGCAAGAGAAAAACAAAGAATTATTTACAAGGGAATCTCCATTAAGCTGTTAGCTGATTTCTTTACAGAGACTTTGCAGGCTAGAAGCGAGTGGCATGATATGTTAAAAGTCCTGAAAGGGAAATATCTGCAACCTAGATTACTCTACCCAGCAAGATCATCATTTAGAATAGAAGGAAAGATAAAGAATTTCTCAGACAAGCAAAAACTGGAAGAATTCAGCAGTAGAAAACTTACCCTAAAGGAAACACTGAAAGGTTTTATCTAAATAGAAAGGAAGAAAGAATATGTAGGAAAGAAAAAAAATCACAACAGGAAAGACATATACAGTAAGGATTGAAGATCACTTAAATAAGCCAGTACACAAATTAAGAAACAATCAAAAAGATGTAATAACGATTATAACTACAATAAACAGTAAAAGGATAAGCGTGAAGACATCATGAGGACATCAAAATCACAAAATGTGGGGGAGAGAAGTATAAAAATGTAGATATTTTAGAATGTGTTTGAACTTGAATGACTATCAGTTTAAAGTCATTTAGGTATCAGTATAGTTGTGGGTCAACATACTTGAACTTCATTGTAACAACAAATCAAAAACAGACAGTAGATTCACAAAGACCAAAAAGAAAGGAACTCAAGCATACTACAGAAGAATATCATCAAACCACAAAAGGAAAAACAAAAAGAAGAAATAAACAAAGAAGAACTACAAAAACAACTGGAAAACAAGGATTAAAATGGCAATAAGTACATACCTATTATTAAAGTAATAATTATTACTTTAAATGTCATTGGACTAAATGCTCTGATCAAAAGACATAGAGTGACAGATTTGATTTTGAAAAAAGAACCTATAGTATGCTGCCTACATGAGACACACTTGAGGATGAAAGATATGCAGGGACTAGAAGTGAGGAGATGGAAAAAGATATTTCATGCAAAATGGTAACAAGAAGGCAGAGGTAGCAATAGTCAGATGAAACAGGCTTTAAAAGAAAGGCCATAAAGAAAGACAAAGAGGTATTATGATAAAAGAGTCAGTACAAGAAGAGGCTATTACACTCACTAACATATATACACCCAGTATAGGAGTACCTAAATATATAAAGTATATATTAACAGACATAAAGGGAGAAGTTGACAATAATGCAGTAATAGTAGGAGACTTTAACACCCCACTGACATTAATGGACAGATCATCCAGACAGAAAATCAGTAAGGTAACAGAGGTCTTAAGTGATATAATAGACCAGTTAGACTTGCTATCTACTGGACACTAAACCCAAAAATCCCAGAATATACATTATTTTCAAGCATGTATGGAAAGTTCTCTAGGATAGACCACATACTAGGTCACAAAATAAGCCTCAACAAATTTAAAGCATCTTTTCTGACTACAACAGTATGAAACCAGAAATCAACTGCAGAAAGAAAAGCAGGAAAAGAACAAACACATGGAGACTAAACAACATGCTACTAAAAACCAATGGGTCAATGATGAAATCAAAGAAGAAATCACAAAATACCTTGAGACAAACAAAAATGAAAACACAACTTTTCAAAATCTATGGGATGCATCAAAAGCAATTCTAAGAAGGAAGTTCACAGCCATACAGGCCTTCCTTGAGAAACAAGAAAAATCTCAAATAATCCACCTAACCTACCACCTAAAAGAATTAGAAAAAAGAATAATATCTACTGTACTTTTGACTTTGTTTTCAGTGATGTTCATTTTTATGTGATGTTTTTAATGTGACTTTCAGAACCATTATATTTTTATTGTTCACTTGCATTTCTTTTCTAAGATCTATAAGCTCAATTTTCAATCCTGTCTCCCTTTTAGAGTCCTTCATATGAATACTTGTGACTCTTTTCCCAATTTTAAAATTTAAGGTAATTATGCTACCCATGATTTCTTTCTGTTTTTTTCTTTTTTGACAGTACCTGTGTTTCTTTGAATAATTCATTTTATGATATCTTTTCTTTATTAGTTTCTTTAAGCACATTTAATCTTATTTTAAAAGCATACTTTATTTAAGGTGTGGTTTATTATATTAGAGCTTTTATGGTTACTTGAGAGACACATCTGGATTGCCCTGGGGTCCTTCCCCCTTTTAAGAGCTGATTTGACAGCTGGTTCAGTGGACTGGACTGGGCTGCAGAGAGACAAGGTCTTTAGCTCTGGTCAGCATTCTTGGCATGCAGTCTGTTTCCAGGGCTTTTCATTTGCACATCTTGAGCTTTGAAATGCATATTCCCTGGCTTTGTCCCAGAGCCCAGAGATCACTTGATATATTTCTTGTTGCTTAGTTTAGAGATCAGCAAACACTATAACCGAAAGATTAAATCCAGCTGGCTGTTTTTGAATGGAATATGAGCTAAGAATAGGTTTTACATTTTTATGCAGTTGAAAAAAATCCAAAAAAGAATAATAATTCATGAAGCATGAAAGTTATATGAAATTCAAATTTTAGTGTCCCTAAATAAAGCTTTATTAAAAAACAGTCCAGCTCATTTATTCATGTACTGTCTATGCTGCTTTCATAGTGCCACAGTGGAGTAGAGTAGCTGCAACAGAGAACATATGGCCCACAGAAGCTATTTCTGCATAAAATACATGCTATTTGGCCCTTTACAGAAAAAGTTTGTCTACTCCTAATTTAGAGAAACTAGGTGTTCCCAGATCCAATGCTAAGCTTACCCATAAATATGTAGCATGGTGTTAGGTGCACGCTCACTCATGGAGTACTCAGTTGTATGTGCAACATGTTAACCTAGCCAAACCCTCCCTCCTATGACTTTGACTTTGATGCATAAAGACATCTATGTCCATCCCAGGTTATAGAAAAATGAAAGTATGGGGGTATCGGGTCTATATTCACTGTACTAGTTCTCTGCTTGTAAAATTTCCATAAATAAATTCTTTGTTATATTGGGACTCTATGATGGTAGTGATGTGTGCATGATATTATTGATCTTTAAATGTTAATTGCTGCTAGTAGAAAGTCATGTTGGGTCAAACTGGGCATGTGGTGGCTGGAAGACCTAGAAGAATCTGAAGAAATTCACACCCTCTATTTTGTTTTTGATGTTTTTTGTACACACTTTTTTTTCCTTTTGGTCTTTCATCTCTTTCTTCCCCATCATTCTGAGATATCAAACTGCATCTTCACTGGGACATTTTTTTCATCTTTCTAGACAACCCTAGAGCTCATAGTTAATCAGGATCATTTGGTATGCCATCTTAACTATGGGAAAATCTGTATATAGTCCCTGATCCCTCATTTTGATTATCATTTAACAGTATTTGGCAAGTGATCTTAAAAAAATTGTTCTTTGAGTCATGACAGTTTTCTTGCTGCCCTTGTGATGGAATATTTTCTTCTATCATTTGTTGTTTTTTCTTGGTGGTGAGATTTTAAGAAGCAGAGGGAAGGAAAATTTTCTTCTGCCATTTTAACTAGAAATTCCAGGCTGTTTTATATCCTTACAATTTCTCAGAATCCTGTATAACTCATCTTGCTCTATGCCCCTGAATTTAATTTGTCCTGACATTAAACTATTAAGAATTTTAGCTGTGCAAGAAAAATCACTAAGACTTATTTAAACTTTGTAATTTGACATTCCTAGGACTATCCTTTCAATTGGATATACTAGGCTTATACTAATAAGAGTGGTCACTTAAGTCCTTTGTAAATATTAATATAACACCCACTATTCCTTCCACTAGAAAAAAATAATGTTGACTCCCAAAGAAATTTGAGTGATAATTATAAAATACTTCCCTCAGTTCCCCAACATCAGCTGCCAAGAGTGGTTTCATTTATTCTTTAAACCAATTAACTTATTCATTCTATTTTTTGTAGGCTGCAGTACTTTTAAGACATATTGTATATACCTCCCAGAATACTCCTTAGAAATTGCATGTGTGAAATTTTCATATGAAATATTTCTGATTGAACTTTATTGTGAATTCCAGTTAGACAAGGGTATCAGGATTTTCTTTTCTTTCTTTCTTCTTATTTTTAAAATGATATTTTTTTATAAAATGTTTTAGGGGATAGTTAGCCAAGACCAAAGGAATAAAATGCCTTGGAATGTCAGTTGTTTATGGGATAATAATATGAATAACATACCAAGAGAGTTTTTGAAAGGAAAACTGCCTTAAGAACAATGAACCACAAGATATGAAGAAGTGTAGACCCAAGATCTAGTAGCGTATTTGGCAGAGAAAACAAATATGATCTTTAGAGATTTATTTTCTCTTGAGTACAGGGAAAAGTCAAAATATTTACAGAAGGATGTGAGCCATGCTTGAAATTTTTTAAAAATTGTTAACTTTTGTTTAGAATTCCTTGATGTCTAATAAATATCCTTTTTAAGAAAAGATAATATTTAAATTTTAACTATGATGAATCAAAACTTCTGATTAGCTCTTTTTTAAATTCCTCCATTTCCCCAGTTGAGTAGAATTTGTGGGTATAAAGGAGAAATTATTCAAAGATGGCACAGCACAAATTGGGAAAAGACTCTCATGATTAAGACAATAGAAAAAGAAAAAACAAACATGTTTATTGGATTTTTTCCCCAATACTTTAATGAATGAGGATGTTGACAGCAATTGCTTTCTTCCCTGCCCTAGTAGTAGAGAATCATTAAACTGAGATAAAAAATAATGCACACTGCAAAGATTTACAAAAATTCCACATTTCTACTGATCTTAATTCATAGCTAAGTGCTGGAATATTTTTACAATGCCAGTTCTCTTTATATAGTTTGTCTTTTGTTATTTATAGCATTATAACTTACAATCCATTATTAACAGCCACAGTAAACAAGTTATTTAAAAGGATTTTTTTCCTTATTTAAAGCTCAGATTTTTAGTATTTATATATAGCTAAAGAAATTTTATGTTGACTCTTTCATATAATTATTTAATTAAAAATCAGTTTACCTCATAATATGGGATTATGGTTGTTGGGATATATTGCTTAAATGAATATCCTACATCACATATTTGTTCAATAAATAATATAATATGACATAAATACTATGACATTTCTCAACCTAGAAGTTTTATTATCTTCCTTTTTATTGCCTTCTTCTATGTCATGAACTTACGTATCATTATGAATACCCATAGATGATGTTTTCTATTTAGGAATCAGTCTCTCTACGGGAAAGAAAATGGGAAAGTGGAAATGGACAAGAGCTATTGCATCCATGAAATGGTAACATGTAAGTACTATGAATAAACTATTATATCCCCATTGTAGGAAGGAATATTGAAACAGTTGTGTTGTTAATTATATAGAACTATATAACTGAAAGGAAAAAATTGAGAAGAAAATGGTATCTGAATACTTCCAAGTTCCAATAAATACTGTAATCCTATTTATGCAAAAGTAAGCTCTTCCAAGTCCCCAGACTTCCTTTCCCTCACAGATATTCGTGTAAGGCACTTGAAAATGTGCTTTTGATTCTAATTAGTAGCAATAAATAGAAAAATATTTCTTTGGATTTATCAAAAAAATATTAAACTCCTGCAGCGAACCTCTTTCATTTCCAGGTATGATGAATTACCGTTCTATAGACCAAGGCTCCTTCTTAGAGTAAATGTACAAGTTAAATAAAACATAAAAACCTTCTGTTTGAAGCCTTTAGAGAAATTCCAAGGCAATAAGGTATTAAAGAGCCAGATTTCTAGATGGAAGTGAATTAGAGAGTGGGAAGTTGACATTGTGCAAGCCACTTTTCTCATAGTGGCATCTGCTGATACTCGGCTGAGAATATGGAAATAGGTCACAGATAAGAATCAGAGCAGCTAAAAATGCTTCTGGCAATTTTCCAAGGCTAGAGAGACAAAAATTGGAATCTAAAGCCCAGGACTTCCAAGATAGTTAGGACTTAAGGAACTAAGATCCAGAGTGAAGGAGATGTGCAGAACTGAGCCTTATACTTATGTTTTCCCTCAAAATGCATTTCCAAATATATAAACTTCAAGGGAAAAATGCTAAGAAGATAAGCAGAGAACTTTTGAAAAGCAGAGTCAAGTTTTCAATTGTGTCACTATGCTGAAGAGCAAAAATTGAGGATTAGAATCTTCCAAAGAAGATAGACCCTAGTAAACAATCAGTTGAAACCCTAGAAGAGTTATACAGTAGAAGAGGGTGTGAACCAAGAATAGACAGAGTCTTTATGAAAAATATAATCTAGTCTGGTACCAGCACATTCTCTGGTTTGATTGAGGTAAACTGTCTTCACTTTCTGTCTATTACAAATTGAGGTGAAGTATCTCTGGAGGAAGATGTTATCAAGATTCTCAGCAATTTTTCATACACAGTGTCTCATATTCAATTCAAACTTACCAGGCATGCAAAAAATACATCAAGAGGAAAAATGGAACGTATGATAGAAAAAGATATACAGGTGATTCTTTGCTGGCCAGCATAACATTGATATTTAAATCTTACAAGATGTTACCGAAAACAAAATTAGAGAGCATCCAAGTTTCAAAAATCCTAAACAAAATATCTTTTGACAAAGTTGGCCAGTTTAATAATGTAAGGTTTATTTAAGCATCAAAATCTCATTGATCTTATTAATCACATAAAATGATGCAAAAAAAAATTTGATGACATTCACTATCCAGTCAAGATAGAAACTCATAGAAAACTTGAAATGCAAGGAAACATCTTTAATTTGATTTCTTTTAATTTACAGTAAACATCACACTTTACTGTGAAAAATTGAAAGTGTTCCTCATAAGACCAGGAACAAGACAAGAATGCCTGATAGCTTAATTTCTCTTCAACATTTTAGTGGAAGTTTTAGCCAGTGCAATAAGACATGAATAAAGGAGACAAAAGAAAGAAGGAAGGAAGGAAGGAAGGAAAGAAAGAAATAAAAGAGAAAGAAAGAGAAAGAAAGAAAGAAAGGGAGTGAAGGAAGGAAGGAAAGATATCATTATTCATAGATGACATTACCTGCTTGGGGACAATTCCACACAGTGGCAGAGCAACATGAAATTCAAGCCTAGCATAGAAAAAAAAAAAAGTCTTAATGAGTCACCATTTAGGAAATCTCAGAAAACAAATGTTAACTATAAAAATCAAAACAGTAACAAATGGAAATACTAGAACCTAAAAGTATAATAATAAATAAAAACATCCATAGTGTGGTCCTAATAGCAGAGTGTAGATGACAGTGTTAGTGAACTTGAGGGCAAATAAATAGATCTCTAATCTGAATAACATAAAGATAAAGATTTTTTAAATTAACAGAGAGTCAGGAATCTGGATAAAGTGATATAAAATATGTGAAGTTTGGGTCACAGAAATATGACAGTAAGAACTGGCCAAAATATTTGAAGTAATAGTGGCTAAAAAATTATCAAATTTGATTTAAACAATTACTTACGGATCCAAGAAGTTCAGTATACCTAAGCAGTATACGTACAAAGAAAATCACACCTAAGTGCATTATAATCAAACTACTGAAAATAAGAATTAAAGAGAAAATCTGGAAAGTTACCAGAAAAGGGAAAGGCACATTAGATGTAGGGGAACAATTTACATCATTGCTTCCCTACGTTTAATTGACATCTCACCATAAAAAATCAAGGCCAGAATGCAAATCCTTTAAGAGCATGGTGGAAATAAAGGCATTTTCAGATAAATGGAAGCTGAGAGTTTATCTCTAGCAGATCTGCACTGTGAGAAACAAAAAGAATATTTTTTACATTGAAGGAAAATGATATCAAATGGGAACACTCATATCTAACAGGAAAGATTGAGGAACACTAAAGAAATAAAAAGGTAAATAGGTGGAAAAGTTAAAACTTTATTCTTTCTTCCTGCAATTTACTTAAAACACAACTAATGGATTAAAGGAAAAATAATATGTTGTAAAGTAGAGTTTATGAGGTAAGTAGAAGCAAATGACATGACAACAATAGCATAGAGGGCAACAGGGATCATGAATAAAATTATGCCATTTTAATGTAACTGTGCTTGTGAAATGGCAGGTGAGAAATGTGAAGTATGGAGTATGAGGTGTCAGATGTAATGTGTAAAGTGGCAAAAGTGTGAAATGGTGAAATATTGACCAAGGTACACATTGATAAATTAAGAATGCATAGTTTAGCTTAAGAGCAACCATTACAAAAATAATAAGAGGTAAAGAAGTCAATAGAGAAAATAAAATATAACTTTAAAAAATGATTTACTCAAAAGAAAGAATGAAAGAAGCAATAAAGGAACAAAGAAAAATCATAAGGTACAATGAAAAATACATAGTAAGATGTGGGACTGAATCCTAATCATATAAAAATTACATTAAATTTAATGAAACTAACTAAACACTCTACATAATAGTGTCAGAAGTACTTTTTAAAAAAGGACCCAATTATATATTTCCTATAAGAGATGCCCTTTAAACATAATACACAAGTAAGTTGAAACTAAAAGATTGGAAAACCATATAACTTGCCAACAGAAAGCATAAGAATGTAGCTCTATCAATATCAAACCAAGTAGACTTCCAGATTAGGAGTACTACAAGAGAGAAAGAGGAAAACTTCATAATGATAAAAAGGACAACTCATCAGGTGGATATAACACTCCTTAAAATCTATGCACCTAACAAGAAAACTTCAGAATTCATGAAGAAAAATTGACAGAACTAAGGGGAGAAATAGACAAATTCACAAACATGTCTGTCTCAGTAATAATAGGTTAAGTAGATTAAAAAAACTAAAAAGAGCACAGAAAATCTGAACACACTATCAACCAGCTTAATTGAATGAAATTTCCTCAGCCTGATAAAAGGTATATACAAAATATGCTACAGTTAACATCATTCTTAAGTATGAATGTTCTTAAGTATGAATTCTTAAGACTGAATGTTTTTTCTTATATTTGAGAAAAGGGAAAGGATATTTATTCTTGCCACTTCTATTCAAAATTGTACTCAAGGTCCTAAACCGTGCCATAAAGGGAAAAAAAGGTAAAAAACATTTTGAAAGGAAGAAATGAAGCTTTCTCCATCCCCAAATGATATGATTGTGTTCAGGTAAAATCCTAACGAAACAACCAAAAAAAAATTCCTACTAGAATTAAAAAGTAAATTTAATAAAAATCACAGAACAAATACCAGTGTGGAAAAAATTAATTGTATTTATATGAATTAACAACAAATAATTATGATGAAGTTATGATTTAAAATTTAAAAAGCAATATTGTTTCTAGTGGCACCAAAAATCCAAAATATTTTGAAATAAATTTAACAAAAATTTTCAGAGCTTTTATACTGAAAACTAAAAACATTTCTAAGAGAATTTAATAAGACAAATAAATGGAGATATACTTTGTTCAAGGATTGGTTGAAAGAGTCAATATTAAGTTGTTCATTCTCCCACAGTTAATCTATAGATTCAACACAGTCTCAATCAAAATGACAGCAGGCATTTTTGTAGACTTTGACAAACTTATTTTAAAATTTATTTGGAAAATCAAAGGGCATAGAATAGCCAAAATTTTATGAAAGATGGAAACAAAGGTAAAGGTATTACACTACCTAATTTGAAGACTTAAATAAAGCTAATATAATCTAGATAAGTGGTATTAGTGGATAGGTAGGTATACAGTATCAGTGGAATAGGATGGAGTCCAGAAATAAATCCACAAATATATGATCAATTAATTTTTAACAAAGCACCAATGTATGTTAATGAGGAAATGTATTCTTTTCCATAACTGATGCAGGACAATCTGGATAGACGTGTGAAAAAAGTAGAACTTCCACCCTTATCTCACACCATACACAAATATTAATTTGAAATGGGTCATGAACCTAAAAATAAAGGTAAAAATGTAAAAGTTCTAGAAGAAAACAGGAGAATATCTTCATACATTGGAGTTAGCAAAGATTTTTTTAGATAAGAAAAACAAAGCACCAAGCATAAAAGAGTATACAAATTGGACTTCCTCAAAATTAAAGTTCTCTGCTTCTTTAAAATTTTCTAAAGAAAGTGAAAAAGCAGTCTGCAAATTGAGAGGATATATTTACTCTGTGCATGCATATGTCAGACAAGGACTTCCATACAGACTATTTTAAGATCTCTTACAACTCAATAATATAAAGGCAAAAGATCCAATAAAAAGTGGACCAAAGACTTGAAAGGATACCTCACAAAAGGAGATGTACAAATCACTAATGAATACATTTTTTAAATGATCACTATTATTAATTATGGGGAAATGCAAATTAAAACCACAATGAAATACCAACTTGCTCAATGGCTGGAATGACTAACATTAAAGGACTGATGATATCAAGTGCAGGAAAGGATGTGAAATTCTTGGGACTCATATATTGTTGGCAGGTGTCTAAATGGTATAATCACTTTGGAAAAAACACTAGAATCTTCTTACAAAATTAAATATACACTTGTCATATGATACACTTAGTGAAGATGACCATGTAGTGACTTGGGTATGAACAGCAGCTTTATTGAGTATGAACTTGGCAGCTTTATTCTTAGCACACTAAAACTGGAAACAACTTAGATGCTCATCACAAGGTGAATGATAAATAAATTATGGCATAAATCTGTATAATGGGATAATACTCAGTAATAAAAATAAATGAATTACTGATACAAATAAAAACATAGATTGACTAAAAAATTTTTTTTAATAAAAGAAACTGACACAAAACAGTACGTACTGTATGATTGCATTCATACGAAGTCCAACATCAAGTGACACTACTGATAGAAATCAGGTAGTATTTGCTTGGGACTGGTGGTGAGGAGACTGGCTGAAAGGGGGCACAATTGAACTTTCTGGGAGTGATGGAAATATTCTCTATTTTGATTGAGATGGCAATTTTATACTTGTATAAATTTATCCAATGATATAATTTTAAATGGATGCTATTTATTGCATCCAAATTATACCTCATTAAGACTGAATATTAAATGAAAAAAATGACAGTAATCTAGCAGACACACAACATATTAGCTAAAGTTTTTGAAAGTGATGTTATCTAGTGTTGGTGAACGTGTGGAGCAATTTGAACTATTTTACATTGGTGTTAATATGTTGGTAAAATCACTCTGGAAAAGAATTCGACAGCATCTACTTTAGACAACCTTTTGTATACCTTAAGACGCAGTGATTTCATTCCGGAGTGAACACCTGAAAGAAATGTACACAGATGTTTATAGCAACACTTTGTAAAAGCCCATTGTGTGAACAATCCGAATGATCACAGACAGATAAATATATTACAACTAATGTTACACAGCACTGAAAATAAACAAACCACTATTACACATACAATAGAAGAATCTCAAAAATTAATGTTGAGTGGAAGAAGATGAACACAAACAAGAATATACTAGATGATGCCCTTATGTAAATCTAATGCATTAGAAGTCAGGATAGTGGTTTACTTGGTGGGAATCGTGGTAGTGACATGTATGGATTTGTGCTGATAATATTGTCATTTTGGGTGTTGGTTACCTGGTATGCCAATGTTATAAAAATTAACTGAGCTTTACACTTATACTTATGTACTTACCTCTTTATACTTCCATACAAAGTTTATTTAAAAAGTGAAACAACTGGATAAGAAATAAAATGTTCAATCACCTAACTCTTTCCTATATAATTCTGCAAATTCTATGATGTCTAAGAGAGAGTCAGAAGCCCAAGGACCCTCAGGAAGTCATAGCTTTCATGGTGTTCCTTTTTGTACCCAGTGCTACACCATCTTCTGGGGGAAAAAATTAAAACAAAGAAACCTGCACAAACTGACTTTATCCCAAAGGTGGTAATAATTTTTTTTGAGGTACAGAACAAAAAATGATGTGAATATCTTAAACACAATTATCAATAGTGTGCAAAAAGGCAGAGAAAAGCAATGATATATTTGAATGGGGTTAAGTGTACTTCCAAAGGAGCAAATAATGATAGCCAACATGATTTCAACATTGTGTCTTAGAAAATGGCATCAAAGTACTTGGTAGTATTACCTGTAACATCATGAAAAGTTAGGAGCAAGCTCAATAAAAACACTGAGACCTCTGTTTAGTCCTTGAAGCACAGAATTATTCTATCACATACACACATGATACACACAAATGTAAATAACACATGGGTTCCTTAGGGTCAAAAAAATACAATAACAATTTTTAAACAGGCAGAATAATACGAACATCCTGTTTCGTTCACTGAGTTGTTGAAAGGATTTTCTGATATAACTTGACTAAAAATATGAATAATTCCTTCTACATGTTCATTATTATCATTAAATTTAGCCTCCACAGTAGCCAAAATCCAGCATAACTCAAATGCTAACTTTGATGTAAATATGCTTTTCAATAAAGCTTTATGATACTAGTAATTAAAAATATGTTCAGCTAACATCTACTTTATGGACTGGATAATAATGAAAAATCAGATGTTGCTGTTTGTTTATTAAGCTGATACTTGCAGAAACACTCCTTGAGTCACTCAAAAGACCAACTTCAAAGGTTTATAGATCTAATTTATACCCACCACACCTCCAAAGGGATCTGATGCAGCTACAAACTTTAGTAGGTTATAAATTAGGAAAATCTTTAGACCAGCATTTTACAGAATATATTCTGCATAATATTAGCTCCATGGAAGGTTAAAAATGTAGCAAAGGGGAAAATATAAGTTGTGTAGCTAAATAAATTGAAAACTGATTAGTAGGTTTAATTAGCAACATTGATTTCTTCACCGTAGATGGGTCTTCAGGAAGAAACGTACATTGTGAATCCACAATGGGGGCATGATATGTGTCTAAGAAAATTTCTCCATTTCTCTTTTATTCACATACTCAATGTGTGGGTTTTTCCCCAACACCAAGCAGCTCTCTTCAATGCCAGCTGGGTGTCCTGCAATTCAATTAAGCTCTGACACTAACTGGAGTTAGTGCAGAGCCCGTAGATTAAGATCTTTATCCCACAAGACTGCTCCCCACTACAGACACCAATCGCGAGTAAGAGGTCCCCAGGTTATCCACAACTTCTGTCCAACTTGGCCACAAATTGGAAGTTCCTATAACCTCACACCTTGGATATTCTTGCTAGAAAGTCTCACTCAACTCAGAGAAACACTTACATTTGCCAATTTATATAATAAAGAATACAGATGAACAGCTGGATGAAGATACAGAAGGTGAGGTCTAGAAGGGTACCAAGTACAGGAGCTTCTATCTTCATGGAGTTGGGGTGGGCCACCCTCCCGGCACATGGATGGGATGTGTTCAGCTCCCCTAACTCCTTACTTTTGGGATTTTATGGAGGCTTCATCATATAGGCATGATCAATTATTATCTCCATTTCCAGCTCCTCTGTGGAGAATAGGGGATGGGGCTAAAAGTTTCAAGCTTCTAATCATGTCTTGGTCTTTCTGGTGACCAGTCCACATCCACCAAGAATCAACTCATTAGAACACAAGACATTCCTATCACCTAGGAAATTCCAAGGATTTTAGGATATCAGTGTCATACGCTCTTATCATTCAGGAAATTACAAAAGTTTTAGAATCTCTGTGTTGGCAACCGGGGTCAAAGACTAAATATTAGAACAAAAGATTCTCTTAGCCCCCTATTTGTGAGGGTTTTAGGAGCTCTGTGTCAGGAGCGGGGGCAGAGACCAATATAGATATAATTCTTATGATTTCACAACGTGTTTTGTTTCTCAAATACATTTGACCACTGTAAACAACTTCCTTTTTGACACTTCACTTAGGAATATGTTCTGCTATATGCTTTTTGGGAATATGTTCTGCTATATGTTACTTTAAACCACTTCTAAATTTATATTCTGCTACTCCTGGATTCTTCCTGATGACTGATAAGGACTACAGGCAAAACTAGGGCTGGACTAGCAGAGCTGTTTCAGGAGATCTACAACTGTGTAGTGGTATGACAGAGGAGGAAAAAATGTAACATTTGGAACTTTCTGCCCTTGTTGTACACAACTTTTCTCTTCCAGTACCTCTGCCACCACCGTACAGTTCTTTGGCAAGATCCCAGTGCCCAGAACATGAAGTTCCACCTTCTTTTTTTTTAAATAATAGTTCTTATATTTATTTATTTATCTATTTTTGGCTGCGTCGGGTCTTAGTCGTGGCACGCAGGCTCTCCAGTTGAGGCGCGCAAGCTCAGTAGTTGTGGCGTGCCGTCCCAGCTATCCCGCGGCATGCGGGATCTTAGTTCGCTGACCAGGGACTGAACCCGCATTCCCTGCACTGTAAGGTAGACTCTTTACCACTGGACCATCAGGGAGGTCCCTCAACCTTCTATCATTAGTCTCTGGTAGGCTTGCATTTTAATCCTTAGCCTTACTGTCTTCTTTTTCTCAAGGCATTGTGGCTGTCTGATTTAGTGGGTGTCAGAGGACAAACATATCTGGAAGAGGCCATGGTATGTAAATGATAGCAAAAGTACTAGCAAAGAGCATTAAAGCAATTACCTTGGATATGAAATTAGAAGTGTTAAGGCACTTTGAGGTCAGTGGAAATCTCCATTATATTTCAAAGTCTTTGGGGCTTACTATTGCTCTGTGGGAGTACTGTGATAATAAAAGCAAAATATAAGCCTAAGGACCTTTAAATGCTATTAATTAGATTCACCATAAAAGAATTTTGAAATTTGAATTGTTGTGCTCTCAACTATGATTTAATTGCATTAAGATGACAAAATTTTGTTTTACAATGATGGTTCAAGACAGTGAATAGAAAATCATGCTCCAAATATAGAAAACTGTTTTATACTAAACTGTCAGAAAAGTATGACATACTGTTTGAAGGTATGGCTATACCATAATGATTATGATTACATGAGCTATACATACACAATCTTATACACAGACAAGAACATTTCTTTTGGCATGTGAAAGGATACTGGAAATTGGGTTGTTATTCTTTTTCTAAGAAATATTTTCATGTGATTAAATATGTAAAGGGAAAGTGATATCTTTTTAACGCCATTTATTATACCTATAGACATCTATAAACATTTATTATAAAAGCAAGAGATAGAAATTATAACTCTCTGTGATTACCTTATAAAACTTAAAAAGAATATTTCCAATGTTGGCTTCTGTTCAGAAAATTTTTGATTGCTTAAAAATTATCACAACTTTAAAAATGCTCTGTGACTTCTGCTTTGGTAATCATTGGTGCTATACTTGTCAGCTTTAGTTAGAAATAATAGAGGGAACTAAGGTATTATGTTAGAGAATTAGCATAAAGGCAGCCACTAGAATGATACAAACCCTCCTAAGTATCAGAAGAAATACTCAACTGCTGAAAGAAAGAAGGAGAATGAAAGGAGGGAGGGAGGGAGGGAAGGAAGAAAGGAAGGAAGTGAGGGAGGAAAGAAGGAAGAAAGGAAGGAAGCCAGGCAGGCAGAAAAATCAAGGGAAACAGACCACATAATGAGAAATTAGGTGTTTGTGTGTATCTGTGTGTGAGGGGAGGAGTGAGTATATGACGGTAAGGCTGCATATGTGTGTGTACACATGTGTATAGAAAATAACCTCATAATGACATCAATGTTCTGTAAGTTAATCTATAAATTTAACATTATCTCAAAAAAGATCAATAGATCTTTTGATTTAAATGTCCATATTGAAAAATAATCAAGAATATCCAGTAAAACTGTGATAAAAAAGAGCAATACCCATGTAGAGGGAGAGTAAAGTTTACCCCCCTAATAGTAAACATATTATAAAACCATTATAGTCAAAACAGGTTGGAATTGGCTGATTAATAGACAAGCAGAAAATCTAGAAAAAGACATTTGTTTATGAAAATTTAGTATACGATAAAAGGTTGCATATTCAGTCAACCGAAGAAAGATGGAGTTTTAAATGGGAGATTTTGAGACATTGCATAGCCATCTGGAAAGAGATAAGAATGACTGTGTTCCTCATGTCTTGTACCATATTAACTTAGGAAGAGATAAAGAACTAAATATTGAAAATGAAATCACAAAAACTAGAGGAACACATGAGTGAAAATACTTATAGTCTGGAAGAGAGGGAAACTTTTCTTTCTAGAACACAAAATCTAGAGGCAAAAGGAAGGAAGTATAGAACATTTGACTACATAAATACTATTTTTAAAAATAGTCTTTTGTGTGGCAAAAATAAATAAGCAAAGTAAAAGGTAAATTATACTTGAAAATATTTTCAACATGTATGAGAGACAAAGGACTAATGTCTCAATAAACAAAGCACTCTTATAAATTGTTAAGAGGAAAGCCAAGAAACTGGTTTAGATAAAAGGGCAAATGTTATGAATAGATGGTTCATAGGAGAATAAGTAAAAATAGCTGTTAAGCATATGGGAATATTCTCAACCTAACTCATAATAAGAAAAAATAAAACTTTATCTTAATGCCAATTCTTATCTATCACATTAGCAGATATCTAAGAATTTGACAATATACTTTGCAGAAAGATGGCAGAATGACACACATTCTCATGAATTTCTGGTCAGGATGCAAAATGTTGCAACTCCTCTAGGAATTTGGCAATATCTAGAAAAATTGCTTACTTCTTTATTCTTCAATCCAGAAATTCTACTTATATGACTACATCTTAAAAATACACCAGGAAAATTACCAAGGAACTTATACACATGGTTATTATTTGCAACATTGTTTGCCATAGTAAAGGAAAGATCAGGACTAACCCCAGGGTACCCCAGGGTACCATTTGAATAAGCCAGGATATGTACTTACAGTGGAATACTGTGTAACCATAAAGGCAAGTGAGGAAACTCTCTGTATAATTTCTGTCCAGAACATATTGTTAAGTGAGGGGAGCAAGAGACAGAAAGGAGGAAGAATACAAATATGCATATGTATGTATGTACCTATTGTCCTATCACCACAGTGAATGTGATAACCACACATTATTGTCTTCCTCACATGATATGCTATGAAGAACATAGAGCTCCCTATGAAATATTCTCACCCAATATGAACCTGAGTTCAATAAAGTCTTTAGTGCTAATGTTCAGTGCATGTGAAATAGCAGGAATACAGACCTATGAAACTATTGACTGAGTGTCTTGAATAAATGATATCAACACAATTAATAAGAAGAGAAAATACTGTTATAGATTACACCAGGGAAGATACCTGTGATATCCCCCTCCTCTTCTGTATCCTCCACTAGGGTTGCATCTCCTGATCAGATCGCTTCTCCTCCCTTCCTACCAGACTCCATTTGGATTTTCTTTACAGCCTTGGTTGTAGAAGAACTGTTCTGCTAGTCCCCAGGTCAATTTCAGAAAGAGTCGCTCTATTTGGAGTTGCAGTTTTGATGTGTTAGTGGGGGGAGGTGAGCCCTGTGTCCTCCTATTCTGCCATCTTGATCTCTCTTAAAGAATTAACAATTTTAATATTGAACTTTTCTTAACTGTCTTAGATAATGTAAAGTAAGCTATAGTTATATAAGAAAATGTCTCTAAGTTTAGAGATGCATGCTAAAGAATGAAGGAGTGAAATGACATGATGACTGAGAAGTGCATTAAAATACTTCACCCCAGGGCTTCCCTGGTGGCGCAGTGGTTGAGAGTCCGCCTGCCGATGCAGGGGACGCGGGTTCGTGCCCCGGTCTGGGAAGATCCCACATGCCCTGGAGCGGCTGGGCCCGTGCGCCATGGCCGCTGAGCCTGCGCGACTCGAGCCTGTGCTCCGCAATGGGAGAGGCCACAACAGTGAGAGGCCCGCGTACCGCAAAAAAAAAAAAAAAAAAGAGGAGGAGAGACATAGACGCTGAAGGGACACAGGCAGAGATCGAAGTACTGCAGCTGCAGACTAAGAAATGACAAGTATTACCAGCCAACCACCAGAAGCTAGACAGAGGAAAGGAAGCCTTCTTCCCTACAGATTTCAGAGAGAATGTGGCCTTGCCAACAATTTGATTTTGGACTTCTAGCCTCCAATCTGTGAGACAGTAGATGTCTGTTATTCTCAGCTATCCAGTTAGTGGCACTTTCTTATGGCAGCCCCCAGATACTAATATATAATACAACAATGACAACAACAACAAAATGGCCACAGCCAAAGAACTATACAAATGGCAAAAATACATGTAAAAAGATGATAAAAATCATTAGTCATTGGGGAAATGAAATTAAACCACCTTGAGAAACCACCATATGCTCACTAGAGTAATAAAAATTTAAGCATCATCAAAGATGTGGCATAATAGAATTCCACACCTAGCTGGTTAGAATGCCAAATTTTATAGTCACTCCGAGAAACAATGTGACAGCGTCTTATAAGAGTAAATATACATATATGATGTAACTCAGCAGTACTAGTCTTTTGTATTTACCAACATGAAGAATTCACACACACAGAAAGTCTTCTCAAATGCAGCTTTATTTGTAATAAACCCAAACTGAAAAAAAAACTGCAACAGCTGAAAACATCCTGTCCATCAACTGCTGTATGGATGTATAGAGGTGTGGCACATGTATACTATGGAACAATATCGAGCAATAAAAAGGAATGAATTACTCACACAACAACATAGGTGATAATCACATGCATTATGCCAAGTGAAAGACTCAGATAGAAAGCCAACATGCTGCATGATTTCTTTTACATGAATTTCTATTAAAGGCAAAGCTATAGCAGCAGAAAAAGATTCGTGGTGGCCAGTGGATAGAACTGATAGCGAAGGCGCATGAGAGAACTTTTTCAGGGCAAAAAACCATAATCAATATTATGACCGTGGTGGTGGTTGCACCATTCTATATATTTACCAAAGCACATAAAATTGAACAAAGTAGCAAATTTTGTTTTATATAAATTACATCTTGATAAGAATTATAAAAATGAGCACAGTCTTATTTTTATATAATTATGTACACCTTCCTAGACCTTCCTACCTAGGATTTCATGTTTAGATGCATAGAAATGACTGAAAAAAGATTACTCAGGGTTAATAGTCACTTCTGGCTGGCATAGTTTGAGGATTTATTTTTTTAATTGTATGTATTTTGCTGCATTGTTTGAATTCTTGATAATGTTTCATTAAAAACAAGTCATTATTTTTGAATAAATGTAAGAAGAATAACTATATTTTTATATACTGTAGTAAAATGTGCCTTTAAAATTTTTGAATTGAGCCTCCAAATACCAGGAAATTGGACAAGAGAGCACATGATACATGATAGTCAATCTATATATTAATGATTTAGGAAGGATTTACTTTCAAACTTGTTGGTAAGATCTTATCTCTGTTATGTGAATTATTTCATTTTAGCATATATTGATAATATTATCTGATGTTATCAAAATAGAAATATTTTTAAGCATTACTCACAGAAATAAATTTATCTCTCAGACCATTATTTTGCTCTCAGTTTTAAAGCAGAGGTGGATCATAATCTCATCGTCTTCATTAGTATTCTAGCAACACTATGTTTTTAAAGAAATTCTGTGGTCAAATGCGTTTGAGTAACCCTTTCTTAGGAAAATGGAACCTATCTCCTAATATATATTGTACAATATCATTAAGTTGTCAGACATTTTAGGGTTACTCAGTTTTCTAAAGGGTAGCCTATAAAATTGGAAATAATTGCATCTGAAACCTTCCCTCTTAGATCCTGAGATACATCAGATATCCATGTTTCAGTTGCGAAGAATTCTAGGCTTGTTTTCAGGGTTTAGGGGTTCCAAACTTATCTTCAACCTTTTTTGGCATCTTGCCCCATTTTAGTGTCCTTGTCTCTAATGAAGTGGTAAATTCCTACCTTGGAAGAACATTATCTGAATGTAGAGCTGACATAATTTTAGGTCCCAGAACTATTATATTTGTATTTTAAAGAGAAAGCAGGGTTTAATGCTAAATCTACAAACGAGTATTTTTGTGGCACTACAGACTCTGACACCTATGCAGAGATTTTGTGTTACTGTTAGGGAGAGCTTTCAGTAAGCCATCCAAGTACACTACCAGCCTCTTACCTTTGACCCCTGCTGACTGGAAATCCTGACCAAGTTAAATGTTTGCATTTGTAAAATGTGGAAACATAGCAAGCTTTTGCTTTATTGAAAGGAGAAAAATAAAATCTCTAGCTATATACTCATACATGGTGGAAGGATAGATACCATCTTCTCTCCCAGGATATCATGTAAAATATATTCATGAATCCATGTCCATACAAACTATGAAAGATTATTTTTTTCCCAATAGAAGCAAATGACACCAGCATAAAGCATTCCACATACCAAGCATGAAAGAATTTCACTGAATATGCAAAAAGGCAAATGATAAAACTGGAAAGTGAGATATGCAAGTTAAGCTAGTATGTCTTTGGAGCTGGCTGCATATGTAAAGCTTTCAACAGAATAATATTACACTTTACTGACAGTGAAATGTCCATTACATAGAAGAATAATCATTATCATTAAGTGAATATCCTGCTGAGTACATTTTTCACTGTGAGCAGGCTCATCTCTTGGGACATTAGCAAGGTAGTTTCTGTAAAATTGTTTAGATCAGAGAAAGTAAGAGCACTGGTTGTTTGATTTAGTTGTCAAATGAGAAAATAACTTGAGAAATTTTAAAGCAAGCCAGAGAGGTAGATTTTTTTCTGCCCCTTTAGGGCAAAATTATATACTTTTTAAAAATATATTTTCATCAAAGTAATTTAAAGGAGAAGAGCAAAGATATTGAAATTCTACTTGAAATAAACACATCCCTTTACAAATGGTTATTCACAGACATCTATATAGCAAAGCAACTGCCCCAGAAAACACATTGGTCAAAGGGAAATTAGAAAAATCTGTTGTGAAGTACACATTTATTCTAAGACTTAAGATATGAATAAAAGCCAATTTTTTAAATTTAGTAATGGAATTTATAGGTATTTGATAGTTTATTTCACATCTTTTTGTTTGTTTCTGTCCTTCATGAGACTTTCATAAATACTTCACATAAAGTCCTATTGAAATACTTTTATCTCATGCTCTAATTTTTAAACGTTCCTTTCGCATTTAGCAATGTTAATAAATTACAGGAACGAAAAGTGTTCAGATTTTACTTCTTCCCCAGCTCTCCTTTCCCTTGATAAGAATCTAGTTGATAGAGTAAGAGAACCATAAGAGAATATTATGGATTCTTGACCTCATCACATTCCAAACAAACATTTTTTAAAGAAAAAGTATAATAATAATAAAAATGTCTTAACATTTTATGAGTGGTTATTATGTACAAAGCAGTATTGTGATTGTTTGATTGACTTATTTTATTTAACCCTCACAACCACCCTGAAAGGTACTCTTGCTGTCTCTGTTCAAAAAAAAAAAAAAAAAACAGCTAGGAATTCCCTGGCAGTCCAGTGGTTAGGAGTCCACACTTTCACTGCTGAGGGCGCAGGTTTGATCCCTGGTCGGGGAACTAAGATCCCACAAGCTGCCAGGCATGGCCAAAAATTTTAAAAATTAATTAATTAGTTTAAAAAACAGAAATAGAAGCTCAGAAGAATTAGGTGATTTTCTGATAAACAAAGAAGCTAGGGTTCAAATCCAGTGTGATTGCAGAGCCCATACCTTAGCCTTCTATACTCTACTGCCTTACTGCACGTAAGCAAGGAGCAGCTATCCAAATGTTCATTGTGCAAAAAGGGAGAAGTGCTTGCTGAGTGTGTATAGTTGCACTGATTGGATATGTTGGCAAAATTCTTTGATCTTGACCTATATTGGCTTTTCTTATTTGTATCCCACAAAGGAGTTGGAAGGAAAGTAGATGTAAACAAGCCAGACAGGTTTCCTGAAATAGTTTTCTAGCCTCTAACCAGAAAGGCCCCTAAAATCAGATTTTCTGTTTTTAAATCCAAAGCTTTGTTTTGTTACATAACTTTCTCTTTCTTAAAGGAAAGTATTAGTGATAATAGCTAATAATGATTGTTCTTAGTTGGTGACAGCTGATGACCTAAGTGCTTCACATTCACTCACTCACTTCACATCTGTGTTTGTTGCGCAGAACTCCAAAGCCCATCCCATCCATATTTCCACATAGTATGCCATAGTTTCTTATAAGGTGAGCATGTTTTCTGAGAATCAGGATGGTATCTATAAGACCAACTATTCTATTATATACATGTGGTGAAAGTGGAGGATTAGAGTGCAAAATACTCTGTAACTAATGCATATCCCAGCCAATTTGGCTAAAAGATGATTACAATGGCCAGCTCAGGAAACACTTCTATTATTTCAATCAACAGTTGAATTAGATCTATTCAGCAATTACCTAATCAATTTCTCAGCAGTAGATGACATAATAGCTAAATTCTGTTGGCCATTTGGTTTGAGTTATATTGATAGGCATTATTTTAATAACATTATTAGCTCTTTTTCCAGAATGTAAACTGTGCTTTTTTTGTATCTAAAATATATGTATGCTAATATCCAAGAAATGAATTTGTGATTTAATAACTTTCATGTCCTATTTGCAAAAATAAGATCAGTGTATTTGTAATTTTTTATTTTAATCAACTCTCAATTTTGGTACACTCAGCTGAGTTTGTTATTAAACTTTACATTTGATTATCTATTACTCTGTCTTCACTCATGAAAATGGCTATGTTTCTGTTTTCCTACCAAGTTTTATTATCTTTTGTATTTCCATTATATCTTGGCCTCAGAATTTGAGTTTCATGAATATCACTAAAATTTGTATTCAGGCAGTGGAAGAATTCAGTGCACTAAAAAGTCTATTCCTAAAACTAAAACAAAATAGACAGACTATAACTCTTTGCAGTTAAAGTGAAGACCTTGAATCCCAGCAGATCATTAGTTGCATCCCTGTCTTTATACATGCAGATTTTTAATAGAGAAATGCTCATAGGACATTTAATCTCTGCTCTGTCAGAAACATTTCACACACTCAAAAAGAACCAGATCAGAAAGATAGCTATTCATAGATCATTGACATGGAAAGATTCTCAAGAGGTTATCTAATCCATAGCCTTACAGTTTAAACCTGAATAGAAAAATAACAGTATTCTAATTTTTCCTCAGCTTGTTCTTTATTATCACCAAGAACAGAATTATTTGGTAGCACATAGTACAACAATCACCTTTATATTCAGAATGCTCCTCACAGTTCTCATGAATCTCAATATTTAAATTCACTATTCAAATTGACCTCAGTAGAGACCTAAAATGTCATCTTCTACCAAATCCTCACTGTCTAACCAATACTTCTGAGACAATCACCCCCTCTCCACAATCTGATTGCCATCAAACTCCTTTTTCAGACTTCTCTCATGTCTACTATTACTCTGAATGATACCCAGGCTACTATACTCTTATATAGTCCCTGGGACTAGAAGACCTTCCATCTTAGCTTAGTGTGCTAAAATCTAGCCCGGTCTGTCACTCCTACATAAAGACTTCTTTCATCATGCCATCCAAAAGTGGTAGACTCTTTCTGCCTCTCTCTGGCACTATGCATCTCCAGCTTTTTAATCTAAATGTCAAGGGTGTGTGATTTGCTGGGCTGTGAAATTGGTCCATGAGAAGGTAATGATATGTGCTGGACTTCCTAAATATCTCTGAGAGTTATACTTCCTGTTGACATGGAAAAAGGATAAGAGAGATATGTTCTTTGGATAGTCTTTCCTTTAGATAGTCTTTCTGCTCATTTCTTAATAATATTATTTCCTTTTCTTTTTTTATCCTGTCTGAGATATTTTATCTAATTCTGTATTTTAGCAATACTGACTGTAACTGGTGTGTGTTTGTGAGAGAGAGACAGAGAGAGAGAGAGAGAGAGAAGAGAGAGAGAATAAGAAACTATATAGTGCCCACAATCCTAATGGTATTAGACTTGAGTATTTTCAAGTAGAAAACTGGACTTATATTCTCACTTAGATACTATGCAAATGAGTCAAAATTGCATAGCTCTTCACCTCTAAAATAAAAAAGGAAGTAGTAAGACCTCATTACACAGGCAGAAAGTGAAATGAAAGTAGTTCCTAAAAATGTCAGAGTAAAATTTTATTACCTGATGATTTACAGTTCATTCTATGGTTTTAGTGTGTAAAGGATAAGCATATCTAATAGAAATGGATGAATTAGGTCAAGTAAAATTGGAACCCATTAAAATTTCAGCCTAAAACTTTGAGGTATAGAGAAGCTTGGCCACCCAAGTGATATATTATATAGCCCATTATTTGCTTCTGGGTTTCCTCTTTCATCTGACCAAGAAAATGGAGGGCTCAACAATCCTCCCCTCAATCCAAATTCCTTTTGGAATCCAAGTTGGAATAGTTAAGAAGAAATGCAAAATCACTGAGTAATGTTTTGCCCACTTAAAGTTTAAAAAAATCCTAATACAAAAAATTTTGAATAACTCAGGTTCTTATATTTATCTTGAAACTCACTTTGTCACATGATGCCTAAACTCTAAAGGCATGTTTCCGTTGAAGGTCATGATTTTGACATTAAGACAAAGGCACCAAAACAAGCCTACATTTCCTATCCATTCAAAGAGGGAAATCTGCATGCTTCTCACTTGTTTAGAACAACTTGTTTCAAACGATGCAGTATATTTATATGCATAAAGCAGTATCCCCCTAATTATAATTTCTTTCTGACTATTCAAGAAAAACACAACAGATGTATTTCTACCAACTCTTGGACTGTCACATGGCAAAAGAACAATTGAATAAATGCTTCTAATAAATGTTCAAGCACTTCGACTTGAATAATTTTTAGCATATCCTTGTTGCCATATTATAGCATTTAACCCTAATGCTGTCTTTGTTGGGAATGCAGATGATGAACAAGGTGGTTTGCATTTTACTCAGATCACTTTCCTCTGTGATCAGTAAGCATCAGAAACAGAATCTACAGATCGCAGAGCAATTGCATTTTAAATGTCACATAGCTGCTTTATTATTCCAGCTGGCTTATGGAAAGAAAGGTCCCTCTGTTAATGAGACTAACACTGCCAGTCCCTTTATAATAGATTTAAGCAAATAAATAACATGTTTGCCATTTCTTCTCTTGTTTTTCAAGCACTATTTTTGTCACTGATCTCGTTGCTACAGACATTTGAGTGGAATAACTATAATTGTTGCAAAACTTAGGAACTGAAAATTACCCATGGAGTCTCTATTTATTTTAGACAATTCAGCATGTTAATCCAGCTTGTCCCCAAGGCCTGTCCTCCTCATGGTTCTTGCCCGAATTTGCCACTAATGCTAACATGATAAAAAGATACAGTGGGTTAGGTTGAGTGGGTCACTAATGCATGGTGGTACCTATTGCACACGTGACAAGAGAGGAATAATAACCATGTAACTTCAAAAGGAACAAAGTCTCCTGTAAGCTAAACAAAGGAATAATACAAGTTCTGTCTAAATTATTGCCAACTTTGAAAATAGAGACCACAGCTCTCTGGTCTTATGTATCAGTGAAATTAAAAATCCACTGGAAAAATTCCTATCTGTATTAAGAAGGCATAAATATCATTTTTATGGAAAAGGTGTTTTTTTAGTTGCCCACAGTAAATTAGCATGTTTAGATACTGACTCTGTCAATGAGCAAGTTGTACTATATAACCCATACTTTCTCATTCCTTTTCGATTTAGAGTTCTCATGTAGACACTACATGGATCACATAAAAGTTCTTTAATTTATTGAGCTTTTCACTATCCACAGGCTCTCTCTGGGTCACCTAACGAGTAGTATGTCTCTTTTTTTTTTTTTTTTAACATCTTTATTGGAGTATAATTGCTTTACAATGGTGTGTTAGTTTCTGCTTTATAACAAAGTGAATCAGCTATACATATACATATATCCCCATATCTCCTCCCTCTTGTGTCTCCCTCCCACCCTCCCTATCCCACCCCTCTAGGTGGTCACAAAGCACTGAGCTGGTCTCCCTGTGCTATATGGCTACTTCCCACTAGCTATCTGTTTTACATTTGGTAGTGTATATATGTCCATGCCACTCTCACTTTGTCCCAGGAATAGCATGTCTTAAACACCACCTTATACCAATGACCCCCAAATGTAGAGTTCCAGTCCTACCTGTCCCTAACTCCAAATGCATATATCCAACCGCTTAGTTGACTTTGCTACCTGAATGCTTAAAAGATATCTCAGATGAGTGTAGCCAAAACAGAACTCTTTATCTACAGTCTTCTAGAACTTTTCTTTCCTCATCCTTCCCATTCAGTACATCACATCACTATCCACTTGCTTACTCAAGGCAAAAATCTCAGACTAATCTTAGACTTCTCTATTTCTTTTCTTCATGCCCTCCCAACACACACAAACATCAGTAAAACACATCTATTTATTCTGCCTCCAATATCCCTCTGTTCCTATCCCTCTGTTCACCTCTCTTTTCTCCACTACTAAGACTGTGGTGCCAACTGCTGTGTTCTTTTACCCAGACTACTTCAATAGCTTCTTTGTCCTTCATACCTCCTCCCTCCCCTCCCCACTCCTCTCCACCCCTTATTCTCCTCTCCTTTATTTCTAGGATAAACAGTCTCTGTATATCGTTTTACAGTGAATGGAGTCAAGAGTTTTCTAAACTGCTTTCAAACAGAAAATAAGAATAGTGGAAATGTCATATTAATATTTTTATCTTACAGAGATTTTCAAGCTCAGAGAATAGTTTTACATACTGATCGATTTAAATGCAGACAGGGAATACACCAATAGGTTTCTTTTTTTTAAGGTTTATTTATTATTTATATATTTTATTTATTTTTTGGCTATGTTGGGTCTTAGTTGCAGCACGTGGGATCTTCGTTGAGGCATGTGGCATCTTTTTGTCGTTGCACCCGGGCTCTTCGTTGTGCTGTGTGGGCTTTTCCCTAGTTGTGGTGCGTGGGCTCTGTAGTTTGCAGCACGCGATCTCAGTAGTTGTGGTGCGAGGGCTTAGTTGCCATGCGGCACGTGGGATCTTAGTTCCCTGACTAAGGATGGAACCCGCGTCCCCTGCACTGGAAGGTGAATTCTTTACTACTGGACCACCAGGGAAGTCCCTCCCCATCAACACGTTTCTTGATGTGTAGTTCAGTGATTCTGGAAACCCTTCCATGTAACATAATCTCTAGAATAAACTGTTCATTCTAATTATTTTTAAGTCTGTTGTGTTATAACAATTCAATAGCTAATTATAACATTTATATTGCTAAATTATGTATCATTTTATATTGGTTTACTGCAGATATAAGCCCTAAATTGTTCTAAATATTTAGGTACTTTTGGAGTTACACATCAAGTTAAGACTGAGAAGTACAATGTCCTCTCAATTATCTTTATTGTTCAATAATTTAGGAATAATGAAACTTAGAATAACTTAATTTTAAAAAGGAGGCTCATATTATTTCACCTACCTGGGATCAAGCAAATGTCAAATAGGTTTACAAAGCAAAAGTAAACAGGCGGAGGAGGTGATTTTGTAATGCAAACATAAAGTTCTTTCTAAATGTATCAGCTATTTTATTGTGTTGTTGTTGTTGTTTTGATGTATTTGTTCTGGGGCCTTTGAAGGGAGAGAGGAGAGAGATCCAGAAATAGTGACATCTGTGTATATTCCAAAGCTGAGAAGTAAAATCAATGCTACTCAAGAAGCAACTCTGAGCATGTCTATCTTAGTATATTTTCTTTTAAGCTTCTGTAGTGAACATCTAAAATTGTTGTAGTATACACAGATAATAATCAGTGAGGTTTTTCACATTGCTTCTGGAAAAACTGCTTTGTGTTCCAGTTTTAATTAGTGTATTATTATCCATTGCTAATTTGAGGGATTTAGTCTAGAATTAGCACACAGCTGCAGAGAATGCAAGCGCATGAATTGCTGAATTAGTTGGAGTCCATACAAAGGGGAAGGAGTAAATGAGGGAGATGCAACAAACCGTATCCTCCAAATAGCTCCTAAAATTTACCAGCTATTACCTATAATTTAAAAGTGGATTCCTTGATGAGAAGGAAACTGTCTTTCTATATTTGGTTTGTTTTATAATACAATAATAAAATATAGAATTACCTTCTTTTCTTTTTTAAAAAAAGATTTAATACACTCAGAAAACTAAAGAGAATAATTTAACCTACCACCCAAATTTAACAAATATCATAGTGTTGCCATGTTTGCTGTAGATTTTTCTGAAGGCAATACAACTTTGCAGAGGCAGTTTTAGTTGTCTTTCTAGTCCTTCTCATACCCTCCCTCATTCTTTGCTCACCCTCCCAAGATGTAGGCAAAATTCTGAAGTTAGTAAGGCCACTATCTTGGCTTTTATGCTTTTGCCAGGTGTTTGTAAATTTACAACATAACCAGTATTTTTTTTTCATGTTTGAAGCTTTTTTTTTTTTTTTCTTTTTTTTTTCTTTTTTCTTTTTATTAGTTTCTGCTTTATAACAAAGTGAATCAGTCATACATATACATCTGTTCCCACATCCCTTCCCTCATGCATCTCCCTCCCTCCCACCCTCCCCATCCCACCCCTCCAGGCGGTCACAAAGCACCGAGCTGATCTCCCTGTGCTCTGCGGTTGCTTCCCACTATCTATCTACCTTACGTTTGGTAGTGTATATATGTCCATGCCTCTCTTTCGCTTTGTCACAGCTTACCCTTCCCCCTCCCCATATCCACAAGTCCATTCTCAAGTAGGTCTGTGTCTTTATTCCCGTTTTACCCCTAGGTCCTTCATGACGTTTTTTTTTTTTTTTTTAAATTCCGTATATATGTGTTAGCATACGGTATTTGTCTTTCTCTTTCTGACTTACTTCACTCTGTATGACAGACTCTAGGTCTATCCACCTCATTACAAATAGCTCAGTTTCGTTTCTTTTTATGGCTGAGTAATATTCCATTGTATATATGTGCCACATCTTCTTTATCCATTCATCTGATGATGGACACTTAGGTTGTTTCCAGCTCCGGGCTATTGTAAATAGAGCTGCAATGAACATTTTGGTACATGTCTCTTTTGGGATTATGGTTTTCTCAGGGTATATGCCTAGTAGTGGGATTGCTGGGTCATATGGTAGTTCTATTTGTAGTTTTTTAAGGAACCTCCATACTGTTCTCCATAGTGGCTGTACCAATTCACATTCCCACCAGCAGTGCAAGAGTGTTCCCTTTTCTCCACACCCTCTCCAGCATTTATTGTTTCTAGATTTCTTGATGATGGCCATTCTGACTGGTGTGAGATGATATCTCATTGTAGTTTTGATTTGCATTTCTCTAATGATTAATGATGTTGAGCATTCTTTCACGTGTTTGTTGGCAGTCTGTATATCTTCTTTGGAGAAATGCCTATTTAAGTCTTCTGCCCATTTTTGGATTGGGTTGTATGTTTTTTTGCTATTGAGCTGCATGAGCTGCTTATAAATTTTGGAGATTAATCCTTTGTCAGTTGCTTCATTTGCAAATATTTTCTCCCATTCTGAGGGTTGTCTTTTGGTCTTGTTTATGGTTTCCTTTGCTGTGCAAAAGCTTTGAAGTTTCATTAGGTCCCATTTGTTTATCTTTGTTTTTATTTCCATTTCTCTAGGAGGTGGGTCCAAAAGGATCTTGCTGTGATTTATGTCATAGAGTGTTCTACCTATGTTTTCCTCTAAGAGTTTGATAGTTTCTGGCCTTACATTTAAGTCTTTAATCCATTTTGAGCTTATTTTTGTGTATGGTGTTAGGGAATGATCTAATCTCAAACTTTTACATGTCCCTGTCCAGTTTTCCCAGCACCACTTATTGAAGAGGCTGTCCTTTCTCCACTGTACATTCCTGCCTCCTTTATCAAAGATAAGTTGGCCATATGTGCGTGGGTTTATCTCTGGGCTTTCTATCCTGATCCACTGATCTATCTTTCTGTTTTTATGCCAGTACCACACTGTCTTGATTACTGTAGCTCTGTAGTATAGTCTGAAGTCAGGGAGCCTGATTCCTCCAGCTCCGTTTTTCGTTCTCAAGATTGCTTTGGCTATTCGGGGTCTTTTGTTTTTCCAAACAAATTTTGAAATTTTTTGTTCTAGTTCTGTGAAAAATGCCAGTGGTAGTCTGATAGGGATTGCATTGAATCTGTAGATTGCTTTGGGTAGTAGAGTCATTTTCACAATATTGATTCTTCCAATCCAGGAGCATGGTATATCTCTCCATCTATTTGTATCATCTTTAATTTCTTTCATCAGTGTCTTATAATTTTCTGCATACAGGTCTTTTGTCTCCTTAGGTAGGTTTATTCCTAGATATTTTATTCTTTTTGTTGCAATGGTAAATGGGAGTGTTTTCTTGATTTCATTTTCAGATTTTTCATCATTAGTGTACAGGAATGCCAGAGATTTCTGTACATTAATTTTGTATCCTGCTACTTTACCAAATTCATTGATTAGCTCTAGTAGTTTTTTGGTAGCATCTTTAGGATTCTCTATGTATAGTATCATGTCATCTGCAAACAGTGACAGCTTTACTTCTTCTTTTCCAATTTGGATTCCTTTTATTTCCTTTTCTCCTCTGATTGCTGTGGCTAAAACTTCCAAAACTAGGTTGAATAAGAGTGGTGAGAGTGGGCAGCCTTGTCTTGTTCCTGATCTTAGTGGAAATGGTTTCAGTTTTTCACCATTGAGGACAATGTTGGCTGTGGGTTTGTCATATATGGCCTTTATTATGTTGAGGAAAGTTCCCTCTATGCCTACTTTCTGCAGGGTTTTTATCATAAATGGGTGTTGAATTTTGTCGAAAGCTTTCTCTGCATCTATTGAGATGATCATATGGTTTTTCTCTTTCAACTTGTTAATATGGTGTATCACATTGATTGATTTGCGTATATTGAAGAATCCTTGCATGCCTGGAATAAACCCCACTTGATCATGGTGTATGATCCTTTTAATGTCCTGTTGGATTCTGTTTGCTAGTATTTTGTTGAGGAGTTTTGCATCTATGTTCATCAGTGATATTGGCCTGTAGTTTTCTTTCTTTGTGACATCCTTGCCTGGTTTTGGTATCAAGGTGATGGTGGCCTCGTAGAATGAGTTTGGGAGTGTTCCTTCCTCTGATATTGTTTGGAAGAGTTTGAGAAGGATGGGTGTTAGCTCTTCCCTAAATGTTTGATAGAATTCGCCTGTGAAGCCATCTGGTCCTGGGCTTTTGTTTGATGGAAGATTTTTAATCACAGTTTCAATTTCAGTGCTTGTGATTGGTCTATTCATATTTTCTATTTCTTCCTGAGTCAGTCTTGGCAGGTTGTGCATTTCTAAGAATTTGTCCATCTCTTCCAGGTTGTCCATTTTATGGGCATAGAGTTGCTTATAGTAATCTCTCATGATCTTTTGTATTTCTGCAGTGTCAGTTGTTACTTCTCCTTTTTCATTTCTAATTCTATTGATTTGAGTCTTCTCCCTTCTTTTCTTGATGAGTCTGGCTAATGGTTTATCAATTTTGTTTATCTTCTCAAAGAACCAGCTTTTAGTTTTATTGATCTTTGCTACAGTTTCCTTCATTTCTTTTTCATTTATTTCTGATCTGATTTTTATGATTTCTTTCCTTCTGCTAACTTTAGGATGTTTTTGTTCTTCTTTCTCTAATTGCTTTAGGTGCAAGGTTAGGTTGTTTATTCGAGATGTTTCCTGTTTCTTAAGGTGGGATTGTATTGCTATAAACTTCCCTCTTAGAACTGCTTTTGCTGCATCCCATAGGTTTTGGGTCGTCGTGTCTCCATTGTCATTTGTTTCTAGGTATTTTTTAATTTCCTCTTTGATTTCTTCAGTGATCACTTCGTTATTAAGTAGTGTATTGTTTAGCCTCCATGTGTTTGTATTTTTTACAGCTCTTTTCCTGTAATTGATATCTAGTCTCATAGCATTGTGGTCAGAAAAGATACTTGATACAATTTCAATTTTCTTAAATTTACCAAGGCTTGATTTGTGACCCAAGATATGATCTATCCTGGAGAATGTTCCATGAGCACTTGAGAAAAATGTGTATTCTGTTGTTTTTGGATGGAATGTCCTATAAATATCAATTAAGTCCATCTTGTTTAATGTATCATTTAAAGCTTGTGTTTCCTTATTTATTTTCATTTTGGAAGATCTGTCCATTGGTGAAAGTGGGGTGTTAAAGTCCCCTACTATGATTGTGTTACTGTCGATTTCTCCTTTTATGGCTGTTAGTATTTGCCTTATGTATTGAGGTGCTCCTATGTTTGGTGCATAAATATTTACAATTGTTATATCTTCTTCTTGGATCGATCTCTTGATCATTATGTAGTGTCCTTCTTTGTCTCTTCTAGTAGTCTTTATTTTAAAGTCTATTTTGTCTGATATGAGAATTGCTACTCCAGCTTTCTTTTGGTTTCCATTTGCATGGAATATCTTTTTCCATCCCCTTACTTTCATTCTGTATGTGTCTCTAGGTCTGAAGTGGGTCTCTTGTAGACAGCATATATCTGGGTCTTGTTTTTGTATCCATTCAGCCAATCTGTGTCTTTCGGTGGGAGCATTTAGTCCATTTACATTTAAGGTAATTATCGATATGTATGTTCCTATTCCCATTTTCTTAATTGTTTTGGGTTCGTTATTGTAGGTGTTTTCCTTCTGTTGTGTTTCTTGCCTAGAGAAGTTCCTTTAGCATTTGTTGTAAAGCTGGTTTGGTGGTGCTGAACTCTCTCAGCTTTTGCTTGTCTGTAAACGTTTTAATTTCTCCATCAAATCTGAATGAGATCCTTGCTGGGTAGAGTAATCTTGGTTGCAGGTTTTTCTCCTTCATCACTTTAATTATGTCCTGCCACTCCCTTCTGGCTTGTAGAGTTTCTGCTGAGAGATCAGCTGTTATCCTGATGGGGATTCCCTTGTGTGTTATTTGTTGTTTTTGCCTTGCTGCTTTTAATATGATTTCTTTGTGTTTAATTTTTGACAGTTTGATTAATATGTGTCTTGGCGTATTTCTCCTTGGATTTATTCTGTATGGGACTCTCTGTGCCTCCTGGACTTGATTAACTATTTCCTTTCCCATATTAGGGAAGTTTTCAACTATAATCTCTTCAAATATTTTCTCAGTCCCTTTCTTTTTCTCTTCTTCTTCTGGAACCCCTATAATTCGAATGTTGGTGCGTTTAGTGTTGTCCCAGAGGTCTCTGAGACTGTCCTCTGTTCTTTTCATTCTTTTTTCTTTATTTTGCTCTGCAGCAGTTATTTCCACTATTTTATCTTCCACCTCACTTATCCGTTCTTCTGCCTCAGTTATTCTGCTATTGATCCCATCTAGAGTATTTTTTATTTCATTTATTGTGTTTTTAATCGATGCTTGATTCATCTTTAGTTCTTCTAGGTCCTTGTTAACTGTTTCTTGCATTTTGTCTATTCTATTTCCAAGATTTTGGATCTGGGAAATAGAATCTTGGATCATCTTTACCATCATTATTCTGAATTCTTTTTCAGGTAGACTGCCTATTATCTCTTCATTTGTTAGGTCTGGTGGGTTTTTATCTTGCTCCTTCTCCTGCTGTGTGTTTTTCTGTCTTCTCATTTTGCTTATGTTACTGTGTTTGGGGTCTCCTTTTTGCAGGCTGCAGGTTCGTAGTTCCCGTTGTTTTTGGTGTCTGTCCCCAGTGGCTAAGGTTGGTTTAGTGGGTTGTGTAGGCTTCCTGGTGGAGGGTACTAGTGCCTGTGTTCTGGTGGATGAGGCTGGATCTTGTCTTTCTGGTGGGCAGGTCCACGTCTGGTGGTGTGTTTTGGGGTGTCTGCGGACTTTTTATGATTTTAGGCCACCTCTCTGCTAATGGGTGGCGTTGTGTTCCTGTCTTGCTAGTTGTTTGGCATAGGGTGTCCAGCACTGTAGCTTGCTGGTCGTTGAGTGAAGCTGGGTGCTGGTGTTGAGATGGAGATCTCTGGAAGATTTTCGCCGTTTGATATTATGTGGAGCTGGGAGGTCTCTTGTGGACCAGTGTCCTGAAGTTGGCTCTCCCACCTCAGAGGCACAGCACTGACTCCTGGCTCCTCAATTTGGGATGATGTGTTGTCTATTCATGTATTCCACAGATGCAGGGTACATCAAGTTGATTGTGGAGCTTTAATCCGCTGCTTCTGAGGCTGCTGGGAGAGGTTTCCCTTTCTCTTCTTTGTTCTCACAGCTCCTGGGTCTCAGCTTTGAATTTGACCCCGCCTCTGCGTGTAGGTCGCCGGAGGGCGTCTGTTCTTCGCTCAGACAGGACAGGGTTAAAGGAGCAGCCTCTTCGGGGACTCTGGCTCACTCAGGCCGGGCGGGAGGGAGGGGCACGGAGTGCGGGACGAGCCTGCAGCGGCAGAGTTCGGCGTGACGTTGCACCAGCCCGAGGCGCGCCGTGCGTTCTCCCAGGGAAGCCGCCCCTGGATCCCGGGACCCCGGCAGTGGCGGGCTGCACAGGCTCCCGGAAGGGCGGTGTGGACAGTGACCTGCGCTCGCACACAGGCTTCTTGGCGGCGGCAGCAGCAGCCCCAGCGTCCCGCGCCCGTCACCGGGCTCCGCGCTTTCAGTCGTGACTCGCGCCCGTCTGTGGAGCCCCTTTAAGCAGCGCTCTTAATCCCCTCTCCTCGCGCACCAGG
Organism: Mesoplodon mirus; assembly: GCF_964341445.2. Lineage (NCBI taxonomy): Eukaryota > Metazoa > Chordata > Mammalia > Artiodactyla > Ziphiidae > Mesoplodon > Mesoplodon mirus. Next base: position 80,349,585 of record NC_138980.1, read on the forward strand.
AAACCAAGAGGGCAGAAAAAGTCTCTTGCCTCTTCGGCAGCTCCAGAGTTTTCCCGGACTCCCTGCCGGCTAGCTGTGGCACATTAGCCCCCTTCAGGCTGAGTTCTCGCCGCCAGCCCCAGTCCTCTCCCTGCGCTCTGACCGAAGCCCGAGCCTCAGCTTCCAGCGCCGCCCCGCCCTGGCGGGCGAGCAGACAAGCCTCTCGGGCTGGTGAGTGCCGCTCGGCACCGATCCTCTGTGCGGGAATCTCTCCGCTTTGCCCTACCCAGGTATGTGGGGAGTTTCTTGCCTTTTGGGAGGTCTGGGGTCTTCTGCCAGCGTTCAGTAGGTGTTCTGTAGGAGTTGTTCCACGTGTAGCTGTATTTCTGGTGTATCCGTCTGAAGCTTTTATAAATGATAACACACTATACATATTATGCTGCTGCAACTTAGTTTTCTTCACTCAACACTATGTTTGGCTGACTGCTCCACTGTGATACATAAACAGTTCAGTTTGTTCATCTTAACGGCTGCAATAAAAGTCTTGTCCATGCTTCCTAGTGCATGTGTGCTGGGATAGGAATTCTTCATAGCCGAAGTTTTCAAGTGGGCATGATGCTACTCCCGAGGGCACTTGGAAATTCAGGGGAGCTTTCTTTCTATCACAGTATAATCCATTTCTAGGTCTTCCGTAATAAAGTGCCACAAACTGGATAACTCAAACAACAGAAAGTTATCTTCTCACAGTGTGGAAACCCAAGATCAAGGTGTTGGCAGGGCTGGTTTCTTCTGAGGCTTCTCTCCTTGGCTTGTAGATGGTTATCTCTCTGTGTCTTCATAGGTCTTCCCTCGATAACATGACTGTATCCAAATTTTCTCTTCTTAAAGCAACACTAGTCATATTGGATTAGAGTTCCCCCAGATGATTTTATTGTAACTTAATTATCTCTCTAAAGACCTTATCTCCAAACACAGTCATATTCTGAGGTTGAAGGTGTATATAAAGGTGTATACACATGATTCAAGTTACCTACTCTGTGAATTGTTTCTCATAATATTTACTCATTTTTCTAATTATTCTTTATATATTCTGGATACTATTCTCTTATTATTTCTATATTTTTCAAATGTCTTCTCTCAGCATGTAACTTGACTTTAACTTTGTTTCTAGCATCACACTGAAGAATAGTTTAATATAGTCAAATTTATCAGTATCTTCCTTTGTGTAAGTGGTATTTGAGTCATCTTTAAGCCTTCCTTACCCGAAGGTCATAAAGATAGTCTCTTTCATATCTTTTAAAAGATGTAAAGTTTTGCATTTCAAATTTAGGTCTTTATCTAAATTTTTTTGTTATAATGCAAGGTAGGAGTTTGTTTAATTTTTCAAGATGAATAGCCAGTTGGCCCATCACCATTTAATGAGTGTGTAATCATTTTTCTACTTCTTTCAAATAATAACTTTCCCGTTCAGTGCGGTTCTCTTTCTGGGTCCTCTACTTTGACCAATTTGTCTTTGTGCCTATGCTACCAGTTAGAAAGTCATAAATGCTATAATTTTTTGCAAAGTCTTGATATCTCCTAGGGAAATTGCTCCTTATTGTTTTTCAAAATTACCTTATTTTTCTTGGCCTTCACTTTTCCATAGGAATTAGCTTGCCATGTTAATGAAAAAGAGAAATTAGTGAATTTTCTTTGAAAATTAGTTAAACTAATAGATGAATTTTGGAAAAAATATTCATCTTTCAATGTTAAGGCTTTCTATCATGAGCATATTATATCATTAATTCAGGCTTTCAAAAAAAATTGTCTTTTAGAAATTATAATTTATTTGCATATTATGCATTTTAATTAGCTTTTTCTATATCTTAAAATGTTTATTGATATTATGAATTGTATCTTTTCATTCTCACGTTACTAGATTGAGTAATTTTTAAATTTTGAATATTATTATTTAAAAAAATTTATTTTATATTGGAGTAGAGTTGATTAACAATGTTGTGTTAGTTTCAGGTGTACAGCAAAGTGATTCAGTTATACAAATACATGTATCTATTCTTTTTCAAATTCTTTTCCCATTTAGGTTATTAGGGGTTACTAAAAGGATGATTTTGATTTTTGAACATTGATCTTAGATTCCAGCAAAGTTACTCTAAATTTTCACTTTAGTTCTAACAGTTTATCTCTGGAGCTTCTTGGATTTCATATGTAATTTAATGTTATCAACCACAATGATCATATTATTTTTTTAATAAAATCTTATACCTCTTTTTTTGTTTTTTTTTTTTGCATTGGCTAGACCTTAATAAAAATGTTAAATAGTATCAATTGGCATATATAACTTTTTGTCTTCTTTTAATGAGAATGCTTTTCAAGTTTAACCATTAAGTGTGATGTGTATTGTAGGTTTTTTATAGATACTTTTTGACAACCACCAGCTCCTAGTTTGTAAATATTTTTCAAAGATTACTCTGTTTTGATTTTTACCAAAATTTTTCTGTGTACCTTGAAATTATCACTTGGTTCATCTCATTTAGTGACTTAATGTGGTGCATTTCATTCATAGTAGTTGAATTCCTGGGACTAATCTTGGTCAAGCTGTATTATTTATTGTTCTTTATGCCATGACAGACTTGCTTTTCTTATACTTTATTTACATGAATGTTTATCAGCATAATGTTTCTGTAATTTTCTTCTTTTTACTCTCCTGTCCAGTTTTGGTTTTGCATCAAAGTTACACTAGTTTCAGCAATCATTTGATTAGTGCAGCAGAGACATCTACTTACCTCCTAAAACTCCCTCAATCTCTATTTTCCCTTTCTTCTCTGACAAGAGATATCTTGTGATATTCTGGAATATTTCCTGTTCACTTTTTTCTAGATTGTGACCATGCAATAAATTTTAGTATGAATGTCATATTACTATGTAAAATGTTTCTCCTGGAATTATGCACAATATTGGAATCTTATATGATGGCTCTCTATGTGGGGAGATATAAACAGAAGTGTTGCATGAGATTTTTCAGGAAGTTTTCTGAAAAGGGAAGGTATGCACTCTTATTCTTCTGCTTTCCTTCTTCTATCGGGCACATTGGACATGATTGCTAGAGCTCTGTCAGCCATACTGAATCATAACATGACCTTGAGAATGGAAGCCCACATACCGAAAATGGTGGTTGAGATTAGAACCTGGATTCTTGAAGATGCCATAGAGTTGTCCTGGCATGTCAGCCATGAAAAGAGTGTGTGTGTGTGTGTGTGTGTGTAAGTTCTCTCTTGTTTAAGCTCCTATTATTTTAAGGTTTTCAATAATACCTAATGCTTATTTATTTATTTTTTTAAGATGTTGGAGGTAGGAGTTTTTTATTAATTAATTAATTTATTTTTGCTGTGTTGGGTGTTCGTTTCTGTGCAAGGGCTTTCTCTAGTTGTGGCAAGCGGGGGCCACTCTTCATCGTGGTGCGCAGGCCTCTCACTATTGCGGCCTCTCTTGTTGTGGAGCACAGGCTCCAGACGTGCAAGCTCAGTAGTTGTGGCTCATGGGCCTATTTGCTCCGCGGCATGTGAGATCCTCCCAGACCAGGGCTCGAACCTGTGTCCCCTGCATTAGCAGGCAGATTCTCGACCACTGCACCACCAGGGAAGCCCCCCTAATGCTTATTTGCACTCCTAATATTTTTCTTACTTTTATTTTAGTCACTGAAATAATTTGTTTATGATAAGGATTATCTATCCCTTAAAGTCTTGTTAACAATGTCCTGTAAATACTCTGGACTTAAGTTTGTAGTTTGTCTCACTAACTCCTGCACCTGAGTTTTCTTCTCAGGAAAGGAGGCTGCTGGTAATCATGTAGTTGCTATGCTCCCAACATCCATGAAGTAGGTCTGCATGGTCCAGGGATGGACTGTGATACTCAAGGAAGTATACTGCTCATACCTTCCTTCAAAAGAAGCTGCCAGGGAAGACAGAGGAGACAGACCAACATCATATGCTGAAGGCATTCCCTACTTATTCTTTTTTTTCCCTTCTTTATTCCTTCACAAGATTTCCCTCAATAACTTTCTTCCATGTTTAATTTCTTTAGGGATATACTTCTCAGAGAACTTGTCCTAGCACAGAGTTAAGGCATTAAAAATGAGAAAGAGAGGCACTGTCATCTAAGCAAAGAAATGATCCACTTGGAAGATTACCTAGATAATTAGTAATAAAGTCAGAAGGTCTCAAATTACAAAGAAACAAAAGAATTGTAAAGAAATCTGAGAAATACAAAGCCATAGTAGTAGGACTATGGCTCCTGTGTCTGCAGTTGGCCTCGAGTCCACTAACCACCTTGGGCTTATCCTACCTGATCAGCATGACGTCACTGAGGAAATAGCTTCACGTGCTGCTCTGCGGGGTATCCATTAGAGAACTCCCACACTGGGCAGAAATAGCCCTCCTCTAGTACTTCTGCCAGGCTCCTGCATTGTCTGGGAGCAGTTCAGGGTATACATGGCCTTAGCAAGAATCCCAGGAGGGATCTGAGAATGCAGGTCAGCTGCAGGCTCTTAGTCAGTTATCTCTCCCCTTGACCTGGCAGCCAGTCCTCTCGAAGGGAAATCTGGGAGGCATAACTCCCTGACTGCCATAGACCCTAAATTTCATTTTGTCTGATATTAATGGTAGAAAATCTATCCACATAGAATATTACACATGCTGTATTTGATATTACACTTGATATAACTGCTATTTCTACTACTACTTATTAGGTTATTGATTATCTAGATTACTTAATGAATTGTTATTTGGTTAAATGTATGCCATTTTCCTTATTATTTCTTTTTGTCTTATATTCTATTTTTTATGTTATTAATATTGCTATACCATGTGCAATATCAGTTTCCTGGAATTTTATAAATGTAGCATCTATTCTCTTCCTCACAAGTAAATACTAGACTTTTTCTCATTTTCGAGGATGTAGAAATAAATAAAAAAATAAGCATTCAAATAGCAGAGCTCTTACAATTATGCATATTCAATCTGAATCTCATAATGGAAAAGGAAGTCTCAAATGGAAAAGTAATTCTCAGCAAATAATTGCAATTATGAAAGATATTGGGGGGAGAGGAGGAATCATAGTGAAAATAAAATATCCATTATCTCCCATTGTCTTTCAGGGACAGCAGACAAAAAATAATTCCAGTCCATATGTGTAGAAATTGTGGGGACTAATGAGATAAGAGCTAATAAGGGCCTCTGTTTACTTCCACCAAAACCAATTCTGGTTGGAAATAAAATACACACCAAATCTGAAAACCTTGAGACATTCCCTTGGAGACTGAAGTCTGTTTGTGAACTGATTTATATGTATTGATTACGTATATGGAGACAGGATATGATAGAGCAGCCTGGGGTAGAAGTCAACTAGAAGTAGGAGGAGATCTGTCAGAGTTGAAAGGTTTTAAGTCCTGCTCTTACCTCTTTTCCACATTGCCTTGGAACAGTCTTTGGCTGTCTCACCTCCATGCAAATCAGGCTAGCTCTGCTTGCATTAGAGAGATATTAACAGGACAGCACAAAAGTCTACTGGGTAAAGAACTTATGGAAAGAAGTAGTTCAGATCCACCACCTTCAGCTCTCTCCAAAGTTCTGAATCCTTTCATTTACGTTAAATACATAATATATAGATTAAAAAAATTATGCCTCTGCTAATGCTATAATCGAGTCCCTTTGAGTTTTTTCCCCTTGTCTCTCATTTTTCTTAGTTTTCATTCAAGTTGAATTATTCCTTTATGGGTGTAGTTACTTTTTACTGAATATCAGAAACTTTGAAGGAAACTTCCTCAACCAGATAAAGAGCATTGATCTAAAACAAAACAAAACTATCTGCAGCTAACATCATACTTAATGGTGAGAAACAATGCTTTTCTCTTAAGATTGGTAGCATGGCCAAAATGACTACTCTTAACCATTTCTGTTCACTTGAGGTCCCAGCTAGTACAATAAGAAAAAGAAATAAAAGGCATCTAAATTGGAAAGAAAGAAATAAAACTGTCTCTATTCACAAATAACATGATGATCTGCATTACAAATGAGAAAATCTATTAAACAGCTACTAGAACGAATGGATGAATTTAAAAAGATCATTGGGGACAATATCAATATATGAAAATCAATTGTTTCCATTATACTAGCAATGAAGAATTAGAAACTAAATTTAAATAACACAATGCATTTTACAATAACACCAAAATATGAAATAGTTTGTGATAAATCTAACAAAATATGTGCAAGGTTTATATGTTGAGAACTATAAAACAATGCTCATAGATTGGAGGAGTTAATATTGTTAAGAAGTTAATTCTCAAAAGTGTTCTTTAGATTTGGTATAATCCCAATTAAAATACCAGCAAACTTTTTTGTGTGAAAATCAAATAGCTGATTATAAAGCTTACATGGAAAAAGCAAAGAAGCTGGAATGGCACCCCAAAAGCTGAAAGAAATAAAAATAGGAAGACTCAGGGTACCTAAGACCTATAGTGAGGTAAGTAATCAAGACAGTGAGGTAAAGAGAAAGGACAATCACATAGATCAATGGAACAGACTAAACAGTCCTGAAACAGCCAAGGCATGGAAGCAACCTAAGTGTCCATCCACAGATGAATGGATAAAGATGTGATACATACACACACACACATGCACATGCACACACACACACACACACACAGAGGAATATTACTTAGCCACAAAAAAGAACAAAATAATGCCATTTGCAGCAACATGGATGGACCTACAGATTATCTTATCAAGTGAAGTGAGTCAGACAGAGAAAGACAAATATCATATGATATCACTTATATGTGGAATCTAAAAAAATGATACAAATGAACTTATTTACAAAACAGAAACAGACTCACAGACATAGAAAACAAACTTATGGTTACCAAAGGGGATAGTGGTGGGGGGTGGGGATTACATTAGGAGTTTGGGATTAATATATACATACTACTATATATAAAATAGATAAACAACAAGGACCTCCTGTATAGCATAGGGAACTATACTTAGTATCTTGTAGTAACCTATAATAGAAAAGAATCTGAAAAAGTATATATATATATATATATATGTATGTATAAAAGTATATATATAAGTATATATGTATATATAAAACTGAATCACTTTGCTGTATACCTGAAACTAACACAACAGTGTAAATTAACTATACTTTGATAAAATGGTTAAAAAAAATTTTAAAAACAGTCCTGAAATAGACCCATACATATATAGCCAATTGATTATCAACAAAGTTTCCAAGGCAATTTAATGGAAAAATTAGTATTTTCAATAGCTGTCATTGGAACAATGGAGCCACATGCAAATAGATGAATGTCAACTCATACTTTAAGCAAAAGTTAACTTGAATTGTAGAATCATAAACCTTAATGTAAAACTTAAGATTATAATACTTCTTAAAAAAAACATGGGAGAAATCTTAGTGACCTTAGGTTAGGGGAAGATTTCTTAAGGCAAAACACAAACCGTAAAAGAGGAAAGTGACAGATAGGACTTCAAAATTACCTCATCAAAATTAAAAATGTCTATTCTTTAAAAGACACTGAAAAGACACACCACAGAATAAGATAAAAATAGTTGCAAAATACATATCTGATAAAGGACTTGTATCCAGAATATATGAAGAATTCTCACAACTGAAGAGAAAAACAAAAATACCCATTAAAAATATGGAAAAAAGATTTGAACATCAAAGAAGATAAACTGATAGAAAATAAGCATATGAAAAAAAATTCGACATCATTATTCATGGGGAAATTGAAAATTAAAACCACAAAAAAGATACCAATACACATTTATAATGGTTAACTTTTTTTAAATTAAAGAAACAACAACAACAACTTGACCATATCAAATGCTATCATGTATATGAAGCAACTGGAACTCTCTGGAACCCTCATACATTGTTGGAGGGAATGTAAAATGGTACAACCATTTTGGAAGTCTAATGAGCAGTTTCTTTAAAAGTTAAATATATACTTATCATGTGAAATCCCACTCCTAGGAATTTATCCAGGAGAAAATATATATCCACACAAAAACTTGTGTGTGTGTGTGTGTGTGTGTATACACACATTCAAAATGTCAAAATGCTTTATTCAAAAATACCAAAAATTAGAAACTATTTAAATGCCCATGAACCAATGAATGATAAACTATGGTACATTCATACAGTGGAATACTACTTAGTAATAAAGTGGGAAAAGATGATGGATTTATGTAAACATAGAGATGAATTTCAAATGCATTATGCTAAGTGAAAATATCCAGATTCAAAAGGCAACATTCTGCATGATTTCATTTATATGATGTTTTAGAAAAGACTAAACCACACTGGCAAAAATCAAATCAGTAGTTGCCATGGCAAAGGGTGGGGAAGGGAATTGATCACAAAGGGACTTGACGGAACTTTGGGGGATGATAGATTTTATATCTTTACCATGGAGGCAGTTACATGAGTGTATGTGTTTGTCAAAGTTCATAGAACTGTACACTAAAAAGAGGGAATTTAACTGAATGTAAATAGACTTCAGTAAACTTAACTTGGAAAAAATCAATTAAGGATGAATATGATGTCATTTTTACATTAGTTTTTTAGTAGACAACTGGCAATCTGGGATCATTTTAATCACTAAAATTGAATTAAAGTGACTTGAGGCTGGTATCAGTCTCTGCAACAGCTGGTCTATAACCAAATAAACCTTATTCACAGAGTAAGAAAGTAGCCTTGAGAGTCCTAGCATTAGTGCATAGGTCTCCTAACCCTTGGTGGTTCCTATAGCTTTGCAGTTTGGTCACAAATTTTGCTGACTTCTTAGCTTCTCACTTGCCTATTCCAGAATTGGCAGCTATCCTTAGGAGAAACTGTCCCCAAATGCTGGGCTTATTTCTCTAAATTTCTTGTCTTTTTATTAATTTTATTCCCCTGGTTATTTGCTCTTTGATGGTTATCTGGTATCTTTAAGCAGTTTTAATAATAATAATAAGAAGAATATAAGAGTAATTATCCAAATTTTCTACTCATTCTCATTGTGAGTGTTGGTTTAATCTACCTATTCCATCATTGTGCAGGGGAGCTCTGCCATTTTCAACATTCATCTTCCAATGCTGCCTTATTCCTATTTCTAATCAACAGGAAAAGTGTGGATGTTTAGAGCAAAAGCTTTTGGGTTTGTTTTATTTCTTTTTGACCATTGAATTCTATGCTTACATTCCATTGAGAAAACTTTAGTCTTGATCACACATCTCTAAGGGAGTCTGAGAAATGTAGCTGTAGATGCACAGCCCAGGAAGAATGAGAGACCAACCACCTTTGCAACATCAGGCCACAAATAATATTCTAAATTAATTCTTTGGTTCTTGTAGCTCATTGACTCAGAGATCTGCTCTTCATTTGAATCTTTAGGATGATAAATATTTTTTCTTGTTATGCAGTATTGTTTCATATGCTTCATGACGAATTTTTAAAAACTTATCCTATAATAAAGATATATTTATCTGGGCTCACCCTTTGTATACTCTCATGGCTTCTGGCCTGTTCCTCCCCCTAGAGAGAAGATCATGCTCAACTCCTAGTCTAATTCCCAGAGTTTAGCAGGCTTTTGGCCACTACCGTCCTGCTGACCGGAGGTGAATTCTTTGCTTGGTCCTCACTTGCATTTGTGTTTTAATTCCTGAACATGCAACACCACCTCCCAAAGCAACCCACTGACTCTCTGCCTGAATTTCTGTGAGTTTCAGTGGACCACCTCTTTCTGTTCAAAGTTAGAAATCATAGCTAGTGTGAAGGGAAGGAGGAGACAGCATTGTGCTGCCCCAGAATGTAGCACCCTGGGCCCCTAAAGCAGCTGTCTGGCATTGTCTTCAGTATAGACAATTTTCTGAGTCAGGGTTGAAGCAGTAGGAAAGAAATAGGGGACTTTAAATCACTTTTGGTGGACTGGATTTCCACTGTTTCTAATTGTACAAAATCTGGAAGTGGTTTTATTTTTTGTTCCTTTAATTCTTAGATAATTGGAAACTTCTAGATTCTGGTATTAGTTAACTTCAGATCCAGGTTTGGTGACAACATATGAGTATTCATCCATTCTGATTTTTAAAGAAAATATTTTAGTGGGAAAATTGGGATAAGTTGGGTAAATGAATGCTTTCCACATACCATTTTAAATCAGAATATTGTATTTGGCTTATTTTACATGTTATATTTTTTCACCACTTAATCTTGAATTATCTTTAGAAAAATTTCCAAATTCTTCAGCCTCCTTCTTCAGGTTTAGGGACACTAAATTTAAGCCTCCCTAATGTCTGCAGTACTTGGAAAAACAAGATAAATAAAATCAAGGGCGTAGCATTGCAACTGTGAATTGCATTATGTATTGAGAATGATTCACTATTTGGCAAGTCATATGAATAATAAGGAAGCATTAGAAATATTTGCTACTCATATCTGCACAAATTCAAAAAACCGTATCACACAGACCAGAGACCACATTTTGTGTCAGTGACTGTTAAGCTCTAGATGCAAATTTTTAAGCATAAAAAGGGAACAGAGACAGAATCATATAACTATGAAACTTGCTTTTGTGACGTTGTCTTGTTTTGTTTTTAAACCCAGTGAATCAATTTAATATGTTTTATTTGTGATAAAAGGAGGGAAAAAAAGAGGTTAACCACTTAATGCATTCCAAAAAGAGGGTGAAAATGAAGGGCAGATTTTCAACTTTCATGGTTATTATTTGTGGGGCTATAATTATATCCTCTAGAATAATCATTATAATTCATATATTACATATACTTAACTCTCATCCTTTTGTGGCATAAAACATAATGATCCTTTCCACATCTACATAATAAACCTCCCCACCCTGTATCTTTACAAATCACTGTGACGTAGCTCCCACACTAGACACTCCATTAAATTGATGAGTAAATAAATTAAAGGGAGTAGCCCTCCTTCCTAATTTATGTGCTACTTAAAGGTGTTATAAAACATAACTTTCTTTTAATATTTCCAAGCACTCCACTCATCTAAATTAAATAAAATCCACATATTTGATGACTAGAATATGCTATTTATATTTATGTATCAGTGACTGCTCCCTTTACAAGCCGCTAACCCATCCTCAAGTAAAGCAAACACAGTGCATGATTATTCCACATTTTCGGAAAACCTACGGATGCACGTTGCTTCTACACACACTGGCAGAATGCATTCCTTATGTCTTGGAATAGGAAATTCACGTACAGCCAGAGAGGAGGAGATAGTTCACATTTTCTTATTTAGGTATAGTCTGTGTTGCTGTTTCCGCCATGTTTTTGCTTTTTATTCGGATTTTGTTTGTTTGCTCCTCTGTGTGCTGGACGTTGTGTTTTTCTTTTTAATACTAATGGGATGTTCTTAAAAGGCTATCCTGCCAACGAAAATACTTAAGCTCTTGTTTTTACCTTTTCAGAACAATATCCCACTTCATTTTCCTAAAGTCACTAGGCCTTTGTGGTTTTTTCCCACGTGTTCCTTGAGAAGCTTGGCAGATCTGGAATTTTACGAGGGGAACTGCACTCCGGGTTTCTTTTTTCAAATCATGCTTGCGGAGAAGTTTTTTTTCCGCCGCTCTCCAGGTTCAGGTCACAAGCTCTCCTTGCAGCGTGTGGGGAGCCAATTAGAGTGCGTGCTGGGGCCGCAATGCCCTCTTCTTTCGGACGCTGCTGCTCTTTCTGAATATGCTGGGCTTTTAAGGCGTTGTTGAAATCGGCTCCTGCTTGACTCCTACAGCTGGTTTTGATCAGGCCCCTCTAAAGAGGAAGTTTCAATTAGCACAGCTCCAAATGTGCTCTGGAGGTATATTTTTATGACTACTCAACTAATAGCACTCTTTGTTCCTAGTGGTGTGTGACTCCTTAACAGACTCAGCCATTTGTGTGAGTCACCAAGTGACTTTACAGCAAGGCTAGGCTTTGCCAAAACCAGAAGAATGAAGCAGGCCAAATTGAATTAGTTGTTGAAACGCATTAATTTATGCTAGATAAATGTTATTGTGGTCCCGTGGGCAAGTCCTCCGGTCATAGGCTTTATGAACTATTTGCAGCAAGAGGGCTTGTGGCAGTCATCAGCTCCAGCAGCAGGACTTTACAAAGGATGTAGAACCACTGACTCTTACTCCCTTAAATTTCTTCCGCCTTTCCCCCCACATCACTGTCTTCCATGGAGATAGCTCACCATTTTGTACATGGTTTTGTGATATTTAACGTATAAGCAGTTGGATTAATGATTTGTGTTGGCTTTGCCTGACTCCGGTGGAGACGTGGCCATCTATTATGCCTGTGGCCCTCGCCACAGGCAGCTGTGTGTTTATCATTCCAGACTGCAGATCTCAGTGGGTACAGAACTCTGGCTTAGCACCAGCTTCCGGAGTCTGTGCAGCTGTGCAGTGAATGGAAACCTCGACGCCTCAAACACAGTACACACCACCAAGTCCTGACAGGGCTGTTTCTCTTCTGGGGAAGAATTAGATCCACTTAAGGCTGGATTATTTCTAGAGTAAGAAAAGTAGAAATAAGTGTTTTCTGGCTGCAAATTGTGGCAAGTGAGAGATGACGCCAAGAAAGAATTACGCATAAATGATAGTGTTTAAACTTGTTTTCATGTGTTTAGATGTGTCTCTTCCAAAAAACTGACAAGGCCTCTTTGTTGGCATTTTTTCAGGGAGACCACTCACACACTGAACATTGTCTTTGTAAAGAAATAATTGCAAATCACTGGTGTCTAGGCAGGTGATAACCAGTTTACCTTAAACATGATCTCTTGCAAAATCTAGGGCGAACAACTGGCTGGGCAAAGAGTAATGAATCACTGCCACCCCACTTCACAACCACCAAAAATGCCTGTGCATCAGTCAAGGCCCCTGCATATTTAACGCAATGGATAAGGGCATGGGCTTTGGGGTAGGTTTAAATAGTGATTCTGCCTGTCATCGGATTTGCAAGCTTGAGCAAATTGCTACTCTCTGTCTTCACATGTAAAATAGAGATAAGAGTAATACCTACTTTTGCGGAATGTTAAGATTAACGAAGTTCATAAATGTAAACCATTAATTAAGTAAATGGGGTACAAGGTAAACTCTCAACAAATGATAGTTTCTATTAATTATTGTTGTTGTTATTATTATTGCTGCTGATCTAAAAGAAGAAAGTCTGTTTCTATTTCAGTTCCCCAGTGGCTTTTGGAAGAGGCTGCTGGTACAGGAGATGTTGCCTTTTTCCTGCCGTAATCTATATACACCTGAAGAATATTCAAGCTATCATATTCTGTTCAGCCCCTTGACCTTGACCTGTCTAACTTTGGTCCTCCTCCACTCCGCCATGTTTGTTTTTTATACTTGAAGACAGCTGCTGTGGCACTCATCTTAATGTGAGAGCACAACAGGTGCTCATCACATTTCTGGTGAATTCAATTTCATGTTGACAGATGCCCATGTGTGTATGCTTACATGTCTAGACTTCTCCAGGGTGAAATTTTCTCTAAAATTCAGCATAAATTCCCAAGATGAGACAAGATATCTTTTTTAGATTAAAAAAGAAAAAAAAATTGCTGTTGCCCCTTTTGCACTGGAAAAGAAAAAAGAAATAATGCAATCTACTCCCCAGGCCTTTAAGCTTTCTGAATTAATTCAGTCCTATGAATGTTGCTGTTAGCTGAGTTCCCAACTAAAGCTCATTCAGCTGTTTGAATTTAATCTATTGTTTGCTCTGCAGTCATTATCTAGTTACCTGATTTAAAAGACAAAAACATAAATTTAGTCAAAACTTTCTAACCTATCTGTGTGGGTAAGAAATTTTTATTTGTCCTACTTTCCATTTTCAGTTGGACTTCCACTTTAATTGGACCAGATCCTATGTCTTCTCAAATTCAAAAACTGTCAAGTATCTTTTTTCAATATGTACCTTCTGAATATTACATAAAATGATATACACAGCTTATTTTCTCATGGCCAATCTAACTTCCTAAGTCATCAAACAGAATTTTTCATCCTATGGGCTTTTTACTGAGTTCCTAAGGAACGTTACAGTAGTCTCCACTTATCTGCAGGGGATATGTTCCAAGACCACCACCCCGCCATGAATGCCTGAAAGCGTGGATTGTACGGCACCCTATATACACTCGGTTTTTTTTCAATACATACATACCTAATTAAATTAAGTTTAATTTATAAATTAGGCAGAGTAAGAGATGAACAAAAATAACTAATAATAAAATAGAACAGATATAGCAATGTACTGTAATAAAAATTATGTGAATGTGGTCTCTCTGTCAAATAACTGTACAAATTTAATGCCTCTTCTGTCTTAACGAAGCACTTATCAAGCACTGTAGCCATAACTTTTGTAGCTGGAAGTGTGACAGCAAAATTAGCACAGATTTCTTTTTGCTTCTTCACCATTTCACAGATAGAAAATTTATTCTTACATAGATCTTAATAACTTCAGCATACAGCTTTTTTTTCCTTTCCTTATTAAGACAATAGCTTTCACCTTTTCACTTAAAGGAAGCAGTTTATGGCTTCTCGTTAGCAGATCGGAATCGCCAGCATCACTACTGTTGGGCTTTGGGGCCATTAGTAAGTAAAATAAGGGTTACTTGAACAGAAGCTCTGTGATACCACTTGTTGATCTGATAACACAAGCCTGATACGAACAAGGTACGCTGGACGAGGGGATGATTCACGTCCTGAGCAGGACAGTGGGAGACTGTGTGAGATTTCATTGTGCTACTCAGAATGTCGCACGATTTAAAAACTTAAGAATTGTTTATTTCTGGAATTTTCGGATCATGGTTGACCTCGGGTAACTGAAATCAAAACTGCAGAAAGTGAAACCGTGGATAAGGGGGACTCATGTGAGTATAATCTAATGCAGAAATCATTGATGGGCTATTTCAAATACCTGAGCTTTTCAAAAATCTGCTATCCTTCATACTGAAAGCTCCACAGGAGCAGGGATACTGACTGTCTTCTCACTCCCTAGTTCAGTCTCAGTGCCTGGAACGGTTCTCTGACACACAAGCCCTGAGGTATTTGTTCACGTAATTATCTAGTTAGTGAGAAGCGGTTGAACAATAAACTGACTTATTTCTTCTCCATATTTCTGACTTTTCCATCGTCATGTTTTATTGTTTTCTTCATTCAGATAAAACTTTTTATTTTTTGCTTCTTTAACCATATATTTTTTACTACTGAAACCACCTCCTCAAGGATCAGTTTCTATGAATAAAAAACAAATTGGAACTGATAGTATTGTTTTATAGTAAACATACCGTGAAATTTGCATAAGAATTGGTCTCGGGCTTCCCTGGTGGTGCAGGGGTTGGGGAGTCCGCCTGCCGATGCGGGGGATGCGGGTTCGTGCCCCGGTCTGGGAAGATCACACTTGCCGCGGAGCGGCTGGGCCTGTGGGCCGTGTCCGCTGGGCCTGCACGTCCGGAGCCTGTGCTCCGCAACGGGAGAGGCCATGGCAGTGAGAGGCCCGCGTACCGCCAAAAAAAAAAAAAAAAAAAAAAAACTGGTCTCATCCCAAGGATGCTGAGTTTTAAACTACAACCAATAAATGTGGTTTCTCGTGACAATTTCTGAGTGGCTCAAACTGCTAAGACAAGTCCTTGGTATGTTAACAGGCTGTAGTCCAGTGGGTAAAGTCACCAAGAGCATTTGTCTGGGGCCAGGAGTCATGGGGGTTCTTAAGCTTCCCTTGGAGATGGTTAATCAATAAAAGTTCTGTGCTTGGGATTTTGTACATTTTGTTAATTAGGCCAAAGCAATAGGCTTTTGTGGCAATTATTCAGACGGTGATGTAAAAAGATAGCCAGAAAAACAAACCTCGGTAATCCACTTACGTCTCACAGAAGCCAAAGGGTTGGAAAAGCCTATTAACAAGCTCCCTGCCTGTCTGTTTGGAGACGTTGTTAAATCGAGACTCTCAGCACCTGAGGCGGTCTGTTAATAAAGATCGTTTGTAGCAGATTTCTGTTCCACTAAGAATGGACATAAAACGGCATAATTTAAAACATGTCAATAACTCAAGGCAAAAATGCCAAACATAGTCTGTTCTGTCTTCGTAAAATGGAGCCAAGTATACATAAGAAAAGTGCCAGGAAGACTTCTGCTGACTGAGTTTAGAGATTGTTCATGATGAATAACGTCATCCTTCAAGTTAAAACGACGTCATGGGTGGGTATCTCTGTGTCTTTTCTGCACTAAACTCAAGGGATCTTTTCTATTTTAGGACCAGTGAGATTCCTAACCTCCAATCCCAGAAGATGCCTGGAAACCTGTGCCCTTTGCCAGCCTCGTGAATTCATAATAGCTTGTGAGTGCTTAATTTTTGTCTTTTTGTCTTTCTCCTGAGTGGCATTTACGGGTTGTTTGGGAACAGATCTTTATGGACACTGAGCTAGGGTTGGAATGTCTTAGGAAGATTCGCTAAAAAATCTAAAACCATGGAACACCATGTCACCCCTTGTTTTACACATTTGATTAAATATGCCAGTCATTTCAATGACTGTGTTGTATTTTCAACACAACAACAAGGGCCAGCAAGTCAGTATTTCTCCAGCACTTACTGTATTACAGTGGTGAAGGCTGACTGAAGGCATTCTCAGTGAGTGCTTTGGAAGGAGAAGAGGATATAGAATGGATGACGGTGCATTACTGCAGGTGTGGACTAAATCCTGCCCCGCTTAACAGGCCGCCTTAGATTAAAATTTAACATGCTGTGTCTCCCACATCAGGTTTGGGTAGATGGTTGAGTCTGAGTGATATTGTCTGCTCTATTAGAAGGCCTCTCATGAAGTGAGTGGTGGTTTTAATTAAATCCAATAGGTTGAGAAGAGTGGTTTGGCAGTTTCAGTTGATTTATTGTGTTTGTGACATCTGGTCCTGATTTATCATATTGACTTGAAGAATTGTTTTTGGACACTCACCCTACATATTTTCATTCTGGTTTAGGAACTCACCTGGTTAGGAACTTCTGGAAGGAAGTTTAGGAACTTCTGGTTTAGCCTATTAATTTGTAGCATTTTAAGTCTACTGTAATTTTATATTCTCTTTGTATTTTTCTTATTTTGGTAGGATAGTGAACTATTGAATCCATCTTGTTAAAAATGTGACTGTTTGAAAGCATGAGGTTTTGTGGGTCTGTGTGTATGACAGGGCTGCTTAAAAGTAGGACTGGGTTGAATTCATTATCATCATCCCACCTAAATTTGTGGGAGGAGAGAGTGAGAGATTGACAGTTTTTTCCTTTAATTTAGTCTATAAATTGATCAACTGTTTGCTCTGTGTTATTATGGCTTTCTAAATTTTAAAGTTTGGATTTTAGATATAAATGTGAACCCTAAGTCATAGAAAGTTTGTTTTTCATTCTGAAAATAGTGAGCATGTCCAGCTGGACATTACAGCCAACTGTCCCCTAACCTACATGTTACTATAGGCAAGTCAGTCTTAGAAAGTCTCCATTTCAAACTCCACAAAGCATGTGTAAGAAAGGATGGGAAAGAAGGGAGGGGAGAGAAGAGTCAAACTGTAATTTCTGCCAAAGGAGGAGGGCAGAGAAGCAAGCAGGTCCCAATCAGCTTGAATGCTTTGCTAGTGTATGAATGAGTGGTTGCACATCCCGGATTACAGACACCGTAATGATGTGCATGGCTCCCAGCATTATAGCTCTCTATTTCCTACAGCTGAGGCCACTTAGCCCCTACCTGAACCCCCAGCCCAGCCAACGTTCTGGAACAAATCAGGGAATGTAAGGAAGTCTAGGTAACTCTCTCAAGCAGATCAACTTCAGGTCAGCCTGTGGCTTAGCTCCCTTTGAGCTTCTGCCTCAGCGTTAGAGGCTGGACACTGCCATTGTTCTTTGTAGTCAGCCTGTAAGGGAAGTTTAGTCCACTTAGAATGGCTTCCTATTTTTCATTCTTGAACCCACATCTCTATCTCTGTAGACTATCCTGTTTGTCTTCATAGATTCTTTTCCAAAATACGCAGAGTACTGATTTGAGACCAAAGCTGGGACATGTCTTATACTAACCACCTATTGCCTGCTGCCGATTCCACTGTTGACCACATATTGTCCAGATGTTTCTCTGTGGGCTACAGACTACTCATTGTAGTCTGTCCCAATAAACTAGGCTCACTCTTATATTGGTGATTATACCTCTTAATGCATAGCCTGATCTTTAGTCTTTCTTTTAAAACCCTGATTTTTTTTCATTTCCTCTTGTGAGGTTATCGGTTTAAATAGAAAATGATTGCTCATAGCTATGTAGGGTTGATTTGAAAACTTTTACTTTATTCTCCATGGTACCTGAGTTGCTTCAGATAACTCATGAACTTATTTGGTTTTCTGGTAGCTGTTTAGTATAATTGTCCAAACTGGATGAGATAAGATGTGTTAAAGGAAACTCAGTCATAGGAGGCACTTACTGATCATCCACCTATATTTCAAACATAAACAGGCATGGATTTTCAGCCCAGCATAAAATCTACAGGGAAAAACCTCATCCATATTAAACCTAAGTAGGAATAGGAAATAATGCCAAATTTCTTTTTTTTAAACAGCTTTGCTGAGATATAATTTACATACCATTAAATTCACCATTTAAGTGTACAATTCAATGATTTTTAATAAAATTTTACAAAATTGTGCAGGCTTCACCAAAATCCAAATTCAGAACATTTTATCACCTCAAAATAGCCTCATCTCAAAGAGATAATTAGTTAAGATTTTATGTGCGATTTATCTTAAGTTAATCATAGAATGATATTTTGTAAGTTAGGAAGAAAATATAAAGAATATTATATGTTTAAAAACAGCATATTGGAGTGCTCTCATGGTTGGTTACTTCAGATGACCTCGTTGCCTTGATCCAGGGATATAGGCTCTGCAGTGCTGCCTGTCCTTCACAGAAAAAAAAAATCTGAAAGAATTTTGAAAATAATTCGTTCTAAAGTCAAATAAATCTATATTGGGCAAAAGTATATCATGTATTAGAGAGATGGAAAGAACTGTGGCTTCTGTGGTTAAGTTCAGATGAGGAAACACATCCTCATTATTAAACCATCAATCTGAGTTACCTGTGCACTGGGCTCCCTGATCCTATACCTGTAAGCTCCTGCACCTGCAAGGTAAACACCAAGATTTCTGGAGCCACATTTCCTAATGACTGCAAAGAGCTGGCCTTGGAAGTACAGCATGAAGAGAAGCTGGAAGGAGCATTCTCAGCAGTGGTAAGTGTACATTTCTTCACTGTCAAAGATAATGACCCTAATGGTGTTTATCAACTGTGATGGTCATACTCAGTAGACTAGAGTGCATACTAGCAGGATTTCAGACGTTTAAAAAATTTGGTGCATGAGCTTGGTGTGAACTTAATGAAGCATCCCTAATGAGAAACTCAAAAATTCATTTGAATTATTCAAAATAAAAGGCTGACTGTTTGCTTTTACTTGCACTTAAAGATAATATGACACCAAAGAAACAGCAGTGATTGGAATGAAGAGTTTGGTTTGGCAGGTTCTCCAATGTAGTTTACAAGTGTTTTTCAAGCAATTTTCTTTTTATGAACAAGACTGTATTAGACCATAGAAAGAAGTGCATAAGCAGATGTTCAACCTTAAAGAGTTTATAATCTTAAAGTTGAAGAAGTGGACAAATTATCAGAGTCAGTTCTTACTGCAGGAAGTACCTTACTTTAAATAACTGTGATAGTGATTGGATATAAAGGAAATTTGCCAAGATGGATACTTGGTGATGTCTGATAAATATGGTCATAAACAAAAGCTACCTAGATCCACCATCCCTTTCCTTTCTACCTCTTTATCTAAGGAAACAGAAAGTTTCCTGTTACTGAATTGATCAGATAAGTAGTAATTTCTTATTTTTACTGGATTAACAATGGATTTTCAGAGTAGAAAAGAAGAAACAAAGGAGTTGAACAAGGCGACGACCGAATTCCTCTGAAACAACTCTCCATTTTTCCTACAAAACATTCTTCATTCCATGTTTGTATTTTCTCTGCAACAATCTGCCAAGTAGTTTTCCCTGGCATGTAGCAAGTATTGGAACCCAGCAACTCCTGGGATCACTCTTTCTAAATATTTATGGATAGATCAGATTTCTAGGAAGAGCTTCCTTGGGGTGCAATGAAATCTGTCTCCTATAGCTTCTACCAATAGATCCTACTTTTGTACTTAGTGGATCATGAGGAATATGAGCCTTTAAACCATTATTGGGAAGAATTGTGCTAGAACCAGACTTCCTTTCTAGCCCCAAATCCCTTTCTTCACCATCTAATGTCCTCACCGTTTCAGACCCTCCTTCTAAAGCTAACCCTCCTTCCTGGCCCTTCATCTCGGCTGTACCCCAATTAGTAAAGGAGCTTGATCCAATTATTAGTTCTTTTCTCACTTGAATCCCTAATTACCTTCCCTCTACTTTCATCACTCCCTTTATGAATTTGCTCAGGTCTACCTTGGACCACATAAAATAAAATAAATAAAGCCTCGTCTTAGCCCTGCTACTTCCCAAACAACCACAAAATCTTGTGCCTTTCTTTTTCTGTCAAGGTGTTTTATTAGATTTGTATAAACAGTCTGTTTTACATTAATTTTTATAGGCTGCAAAAGTGCTATTCAGCAAACTGCTTAATGGATTTGAAATAAACCTAGTAGTTGACAGAGTTCCAAAAGTAGGCAGTGTTTAAGTTTTGATAGGAACTAGTTTATCAGATTTAAACAAACAAGTTGATAGTGTCTAATGGATGCATGCATATCTCTAGTCTAATCTCTTTGTATTTATGAATAATCTTCTAGGAAGATTTTTGTGTGTATTTCATATTTAAATAACATAACTCTCCTTCCCAAATTCAACCATGCAAAGTGGGAGTGGAGTAATATACTATTGAAAGATGTTGTAATCTATTAATTTTTTGTGATGAGTAGAACACATTAATAATGTAGTATGTTATTATATATAATATAATGCATTACATATATTGTATGTAATAATATAACATTATTACATTGTAATAACATATTACATTATAACATAACTGTAATTTAAAAGGAAAATCCCAATTACTACAGACTTATTGTATCGCTCAATATGCGTGTGGCAGAATGGATTATCTGATGCCCTTTGCACACTTATTTTCCTTCCCCCTCTCACCCTTGAGAAATGGGAGTCTTTGGTAAGACACATTAAAAAACAGAGACTGTTACCATGAAAGCATCAAGATTTTCTATGAAAATATTTAATAGTCAGTATTTTTAAAATAAGGGTTTATTTGTTGTATGGATATGTTACTCTGAATAATCTAAAAATATAAACTCAATCCAAGGACTATTGTAAAAAGCTCCTGGTCCTCCCTGACAAAGGAGAAAATGAAAAAGAGAGCAGGGGCATTAGAAAAGACCTGGGAAAATATGAAGATAAACCCCACTCTCCAAAAACAAATGCCAAAGAGAGCAAATTTTTGAAAAAATAAAGATAATTATTCATAATATAAAAATAATTCTTCATTATACAGAATTTCTAACAGGGTTCTCTTGAATAAAGAAGTCCACTGGCACTTCCATAAATGATTCATTCTCTGATGATTCAATTCTTGCGATATAAATTGCAATTCTTGCAAATAAAATTCACTTGTATTTATGTACATTAAAATCTTATGAAATAATCCAAACTCTAACATTCTCATATTTCAATAGATTTCTGTAACACACAGTAATATTCTAAAGTTCCGTAAATTCTGAGCATCATTTATAAAATCAAATTTGATTAAATTGGTTTCCTTCGATGGAAGAGAACATTACTTAAACCTTTGTGATTTGTGACCTATGATTGCTCTCTCTTAAATGTGATTCGAAGGTCTAACTTAATGCCATGGAACATGGCACAAATTCATTAGCTGTAGTGGCACAGCTAAGATCCCATGAACATCTGTACCTCTGACCCAGAACTGTGAAGGAAATCCATCTCTCTGATGTTGCAAAATCATTCTGTCCTGCATTAATGAGATCGCAGAGGCCCTTAAGGAAATAAAGGTTTACAGTATTCACCAAAACATCTATGGAAATACACTACTGCTGTCCTAAAGTGCAAATGCAGATCACACAAAAAGGAAAAGTACCATGTATTTCTTACCAGCAAATGAAGTCACTAATGGATGTCTTAACTCTATGAACTAGGTAGCTTACAAAAGCAAATGAGAAAAGTAGCTAACAAGCAGAATTCATTATGTAAGTTCATGAAGTTTCTCAACTGGAAAAGATTTTGAAGTTAATTCAGCATAGTCCCTTGTTTCAAAATTAAGATGACCAAAGACCAGAACATTTAAATTACACAAGATTGTACAGCTTGTTAGAGGCAGAGCCAAGGTAAGAGCTCCGGACTCCTGACTTCAGTCTAGAATATTTTACCAACAATTGGTTGCTAAGACAACTTTTTATTCATAAGATGTCTTTAGGTATGGAAAGTCAACTACAAGAAGCATATATTTCCCTAGACTATGCATTTTCAACAAGGGCTATGTCATCCACAAAGTGGGTGAACATTAGTTTCTGGGGATCAAAAAATTCTTAGCTGTTAGATATTACAATGGTTTGCAGCCTTCCTAAGGACCAGAGTATATAATCAGATATAGAGTATGTCTGTGTCTTCATCATTGTATACTAGAGGACAAACAGGAAGAGGTTACACTGTGTGCTCAGTTCTATGAAAAAGGTACATGTAGGGAGCATTGGAATCCAGAAAAAATAGGCTTAATGGAAAGAAAAATACAAAGAAAGTTCTCAGGATCTGAGTCTCACTTCTGTCATGTATTAACATTTACAGTATTTGAAAATTTTTCTGTTGAGGTTCTCCAAGTCTCAGTTTTCTTACCTATAAATTACCTATCTGACATGATTTGGGAAGAAATAAAAGAAATAACATATAGAAAGCAATAAACCGAGAACATGGCATACACCAAATAAGTAATAATCTGTATCGTTATTACTATTACCTGTTAATACTTCAGAAGCCGTGAAACCTACACTGGTTCTTCATCAGTTTACTCAGTTGGCAATTTGTTCTTGGAGACTTTCTCATCTCCTTTTGCAAAAAAGTCTCCCACTTTGTCTTTGCCCCCCACAACCTCATTTCATTCTCTTCCACTCTTTGACACTCCCTACCCCTGCCTTGGGCTCCCTGGTGATCTGTTTGCGCCCAGTTCTGCCTGCACAGGGATACCTGAGCCAATGGAACTATTGGGATTCAGCACAAGCATCACCTTTACCATATATTTCTGCCCTCCCATCCCCAAGATGCTAGAGGAAGATATATCATTGATTTATGTTTCCCCATAAGACCTTTAACTCCTTGAGGGCATAGGTTCATTTATTCAACAATTATGGGTCATTTACTCTATGCCAGGCACTGTTCTAAGTGAAACCATTCCAAGTATTGTTCTCCAGTTGTGAAGAAAACAAACAAAACGACTGCCCTCGTGGAATCTGTATTCCCACAGGATAGAAAGACAGTACTGTAAACAAGTGAACCATAGCGTTTGTTAAAGGTAAATGTCTAAGAGGTAAATCAAGTAATAAAGGGGGATAATAAGTATAGCAAGGAGTATAATTTTAGAAAAGTGGCCACATGAAGTCACACACACGTGTGCGTGCGCGCGCGCGCACACACACACACACACACACACAGCCATTTAAGAATAAGATTTAGAAGAAATGAGTAAATGGGCCATATTTAGGGGAAGAATCTTATATCCTGAGAGCAGAGAGGTACATTTTTATGGCTGCCACAGGGCCAGATGTGTAGGCCACGTAGATCTTTTTTTAGGATGTTGGCTTTTTACTCTGAATGATATGGAATCATGTCTTATGCTTCTTAATACCACAGGGACTGAGTCCAATGCCTAAAATATATTAGGCATTGAATAAATGATTGTTGAACAAACCAGTTCAGTCAACAGTACATGTACATGCACACAACCAATTAAATGGCATGCAAAGACTGGCTCTGTGATGTCCTATTTAGACAGGTACACATAGA
This sequence comes from Mesoplodon mirus, assembly GCF_964341445.2. Classification (NCBI taxonomy): domain Eukaryota; kingdom Metazoa; phylum Chordata; class Mammalia; order Artiodactyla; family Ziphiidae; genus Mesoplodon; species Mesoplodon mirus. Next base: position 80,373,707 of record NC_138980.1, read on the forward strand.
CTATGTATTCTATTCAGATAAACATAGAATCCATTGCAGACAATATCATTTAAAGAAATCATAGCAACATATATGGATTTATATCTGTCAGTTGTATGTTAATAGACAATAATTACAGATTCGATTAAGAAGTTGGGGAGAGGTGTAGGCAGAATGAAGCGGTAGGGGGAGTCTCAGACAGCTGGACGGCAGCTAGAATTGTTAGATTTAGCCAATAAATAAATACATAAACAAACTAAGCAGCTCTGGATGCCAAGTTAGGTTTGTATTTCAGGTAAATAAGTAATTTTTAGTATAAGTATGTCCCATCAGTATGTAACTGGGTGTTCAGTGTTTTACATGGCAAGCCTACCTCCAACAGACAAGAGTTAAATGGAACCTTGGTGTCAAAATTGAATTCTTAGCAGGGCCTGGCTACTGTGAGCTCTCACCTAAGCAGTCTGGTTGAGATGATTCATGGAATGAGTCAAAATAATCAAACTTTTACCTACATAACTTTTTATCCCATCATTTTATATTTATCTTGTTGTATATATTGTATAATGTATATAAGTAGTATAATAGCACAAGAATGTGTATAATTTACATATAATTTATATATAAACAATTTTTGGAACTGAGTAGTCAAACCTTTATTCCTGATAAGGAAGAGGAATAAAAAAATTTGGAGACTACTGTTCTATTCAATAGATAAGCAGCATTGAGACAAAGAACATCTATTCCTTTTCCCTTAAAAGAAAAAAAAAGATACTCATATCAAGAAAAACTTTTATTTGCTTGGTAAAATTGTCACTAAGCTATTTAGTTTGGAGAATTTGTTAAACTGACCAGATGTGCTGAGATATACTTTCTTGTCACAGATTAGCTGATAATCCACTAGGATAAATCACTGCGGGGTAATGACTTTCAAACAATTCATTTGATGCATTCTTTACCTTACTTAGGAAAACAAAAAGTTTGTTTGGACTTGATCCTTACACTTCACATGGTCAGTCATATTTGGTATTTTTGTTCCAACAGTTGCCTGTCCATAATTCAAATTTGAAAAGATAATCATGTGGAAAGAAAACAAGTCACAAACCACTTCCACTGTGCAGAGTGACAGCACTGTAATACCACAGAATTTAGAGACAGATGGCAGCTTATAGCGGACATCAATCTCCAATGAGAGTAAATTTAGGATAATGCCCCTCTTTGGTAATGGACATATCTTTGCAAAGTTATTGCTGACAGCATCCTCTAACATGCTGATTTGCTAAGACAAGGTTTTTATTGCATCTAATCTTGTCGTAAGGCATGAAAAAAGTAGTTGGGTACATGTTTTTCATGTATAGTTTTTACAAGAATTGCTTGCATTAGAGAGTGGCTAAATTGTTTTCCATATTTTATGGCACATTTTTAATGTTCCACCACACACAACATCGATCACTCAGTCCGTTAGCTTATTATGATATCCTGAAAGGAGACACTTCCTTTGGGAAAAGCTATTGTTTGAAATGAGATGAAGGCTCAGACGACATAGGACAAAACTGGATGGGATTTTTTGAGCAGCTGCTTAATTTCATCAAGGGGAGTAGCCAGGAAAAGAAAAAATATATGTAAATGTATATATTTTTTCAAAATGTCTGACCTATCCCAATATGCTTTGTTTTCTGAGTATCTTCTAAGTGTCTTCTGAATTGGACTCTTTCCAACAGCTCAAAGTATCCCCAGTAAGGACAGAAACAGCTTTTATGATACAAAATTTTTTCATAGTTGTATACATTAGGAAATATTCATAGTATTATCAGGGTTCTAATAGGAAAATAGAAACAAATAGAAGGACTTTAACAGTTTGTAGAAGAGCTGCAGAGACACACAGGGGCTTTGGAACATCCCAGAGATTAACACCAGTAGAAAGTGCCAGCACCACCAGGTGGTATTTCCAGATTGGGGCCATCTAGCTGGAGCTAGATCCAGCCTGGTGCTGTCTTTGGGAGCTGGGACCATGAAAGGAAGGGTTTTCCAATAGGCCTGGAATCACTGTGGAGATATAGCCCCCTGGAGGAGACTCCACTGAAGGGAAATGAGAAAGTACTTGATTCTCCCCTCTTCCTAACCTCCAGTTTCCAACAGTTCTTCCCTTTGGCAAGGACGCCTTGTAAATGCAGTTCCCAGTAATGCAGAACCAAAAGGAAGGTCAAGGAATGAAGCTAGGAGCCAAAAGATAAACAGATCACTTAAACACATTAAAATACCTTCTTTTCTTCCACACTTTTTAAAATATGCTTCTGAGCATTGTAAACTCTTTTCTACACATAAAGATACAATTTTTCCCAACCAGTAAAGTTTGAAATCGTTACCAGCAAGGGTAAGGGTCAAGGTGGAGGTTGGGGACGTAGAGGAGTAGGTTTCCTCAGAATGTATTTTGATAAAATGTTCTGAGATGGCTTTTCAGGCTCCTAATGCACTTGTGCTTTAAGAAATGTAACCGAGTGGGAAAATAATGGATGCCCCACTATATTCCACACCTACTATATCTTAGAAGCAATGCAAGGTGCTTCTCCACATGTCACTTCCTCTTCAGAGGGGCCTAAAAGGGGAATTCATGTCTCTGTAGGGATATAAGCTGTGATATCTTTATCTCCCTCTGAAATTCCCAGTTCTCTGTAGGGGGTCCTTTGTATCTGCTGTTGAGATAGGTTGACAATACCAAGTTCTTCTTTGACAAGAAGCACAAACAACTCCAATTATGTAAAACCTCCCATCTAGGAACTTAATAACACTTGAGTTACTGTACCGTATCCGGCCTTGGGTCCAGTCAATTATTTTGTCTCTGACAGTAACACAGATGATTTAAGGACTGTCATGTTTGTTCTCAAATAAAATTCTTAAATACTTTTAAGGTTGGGCTCCAACTAATAACAGCTAGCACTTATTGAGTGCTTACTAGATGACGGGCACTGCTGTAAGCATTCTACTTTTATTAATTAGTTTAATCCTTGCTATAAACCTGTGAATTGGTTTTATTATTATCTTCATTTTACAAATGAGGAAATAGAGGCAAAGAACGTTTATACAATTTGTCTAAATGTATTGAGCTAGTGATGGGCAGAGTTGGATTTGAATCTTGTGTCCTAAGAGTCCTAAATAACAAGACTTTCCAGTATACCATGATGACTTGTGGCTCATGGATTTTATGGATTTGTGGCTCATAATTGTATCTAATTCTTTGTATAAGAAATTTCCTAATGAATAGTTGTGATTATTTCTCTTGAGGAAAGGCAAAGTTACAGTCATACTAAATATGTGCATGTTGAAATATTGAATAGGTTTGGTTATCACTGTGCTCTTTTGAGTAAAGAATTAGATACATCTTTTTACTGGATCACAACATCTGACTATAAATATTTTTTGCATCCCAGTATTAAAGTAAGTAAAATTTTCTTTAAGCCAAGATAAAAGAGTAGGAATAATAATATTAGGATTTTTGTTTCTTGGAATATAAAACCCCAGGGGAAGGGACTGGTACAGATCTGTTCTGATGCAGGGACTGGGCGCTGTGATAACCCTGAAGCCTAGTCAAGTTATGGAACCACAAAAGTACCCACCTGTTTTCTCAGATTACATTTGAGGCCTGATTCGGTATCTTTGTCTTTTATTAAGCGAGCAATTGGTGATATGGGCCTAGCACTAGACAAATTAGAGAATAACAGAGAGCACAAACACAATCTAATGCCAGCCACCTCCACCATGAAGAATGCTAGGACAATGAGCCTATCCTGTCTTAGGGCCAGGGGTGGAGAATAAGTGAGTTTTTATCATTTTTCGTCATCTCCTTCTCTGTCCACTGCAACCAGTATATGGTTACTGCTCTTTTTATAAATAAAACTTCATGAACAGGTCAGGATGGTTCTTAGCTCTTATCTTAATTCCTCTTGCTAACTTAGAAATTCATTGCAACACTCACCTTTTAATTTACTTATCTGTGCAAATTTTGCTACCTCCAGGAAATCCATATTTTTCTACTACTCACTGCAGAGGGAGGCCTTGGTATTTGCCTGAAACTGTCAGGAGCAAATGTCACTTCTCCTCGTAGTCTTTGTCTTTGCTCATTTTATCACCTTTCATGATTTTTTTAATAGATCACTATCTTATCTCCTAGCATAAATGCTACAGATTTAATAGATTTATCTAATAGACTTAATACATTTAACCTTTAATCCAGAGACCTGTAAGTTTTGTTTTTGATAAGCAGCCCCATTTTCCCCATTGTGATGATATAGTCACACTAAGGGGTCACATGAGCTTATTTGCCACGTTCATCTGCATTCCATCCCTACTTGATCCTACTTAGGATTCACCAGACCAGCGTCCATGGTAACAGACATCAGGCTTCTTTTGTACAGTTGGCAAACTGTCATTTTCCTGGCCAGGCCTCCAAGCTCTGAATGCTTGCCGTGTCCCTTCCCTTCTGAAGGCAGAGCCTAACACTGCTGCTTCCTCCAGCATGCTTTGTCCTTGGGCAACTGTCCCCCTGCTCATGTTCGAGCTGGATTGGCTTCTGAGGAGTAGCCCGGCTGTAGAACTTGGTTAATAGATAGATCCTTTTCTGGAGAGGGAAGAACTGACCCAATCCGATCTTCTTGTGGAATGTTTGAGTGTGAAACACAGAGAAGGAAGGACTGATAATAGAGCAGCATAGAAGATGAGAGCAGAGAGAACGTAGTAAGCACAAAACATGAGAAAATAGAAACACCTAGAGTGTAAACACATGAAGTGGAGAGCAAATTTGTAGCCACAAGCACAATTAGGATCAGGGTCGAAAAACCCAAGAGGCAGAGACCAGGGGAGCTGGCTCATGGGAATATCTGTTTGACTGTTGTTGGGACTTGGGAGCTGGAGTATCTGAACTCATGTTCCAGGGCTCCCCCAAAACCTGTTGCACACCAGATGAGTCCATTTTCTGTGCCTCCTTACTTCAGGGTATTTCCTTAAAATAAACTCATGTCACCATGGTAACAAAGACCCTATCTCAGGTGCTGCTTTTGATCTAAGAGAGGCCACACAGGCATAGTAATCATAGATTTAGGGTACCTATACACATTCTTCATCTTTTCAACAATTTAATGCAACCTTTTCTTGCTTTTGAGCCTAAACTTCTAGTGGGTAAAAATATGCATTTGTATACCAAAGGCCAAATTCTTTGGTGCTGATCTAGCTGTAAAAATAATGAACACTCATTAATCATAGAGAAATGTATCCCTAAGGTACTAAAAACATAGGTTTTCTTTTGTTGTATAATCTGGTGTTCTTCTCTGACCTTTTGCATTTCTGTTGTAAACTTTTGTTAGGACAACAGAATGGATGTCAGTTACTACTTTAGGCTCTGTAGGGGAGGACGGTTTTCCTCAGCCCTCTCAGGGTCCCTGGCTGGGTCTGAAACGTAAACTGACAAAGACAGATTAACGGGAGAAAAGTATACAAATTTATTTAATGTAAGTTTTATGTGACACAGAGGCTTTCATAAGGAAATGAAGACCCAAAGAAACAAGCCTGTGTATTTTTATGCTAGGTTTGAGGAAGAGTGGAGAGTTGTGGAGGAATATAACAGGTTAAGGAGCATGAGGTAATTGTAGTAAACTGGGGGACACTTAGCAAGGCCTGCCTGTTAGGATTCTTCTTGGTACCCTTTGTCTTTGGAGATAAGAATTCTCCTTCCCTCTGGGTATGGAGAGGGCGCCTCTCACATGAAGAGTTTATAACTTGCTTCAGGGAAGAGCAGTAAGTGGGGGAGGAGGTCTGAATGACCTGTCTGCTTCTGCAGGAAACTCTTTCAGCTTAAAATATTTTCCTAAGGTATTCCAGAGAATAATAGCTCTGAGCAATGTAAACAGTTGTTATTAAGAACCTGTGATCAACTGGGTGTGAAAAAGCTGTGGAAGTGGGAGATTTAATAAGATGATTTTCCCAACTTGTTTGTCCATATATTTTTCTTGAAAGGTATCTGTGGAACCTACCTGGAGAAATACTACTTTATGGCATCCTTGGTAGAGTCCAGCATTTTATTGTTTATATAAACTTTTTAATGAACTATAATAAGCTCAAAGAAAGCTGCAGAATTATGAGTATACAGCACAAGAGATTTTCTTAAAGTGACATTCTTGTACAACCACCACTCAGATCACAAAAAACAAAGCAGAGCAAAACAAAAACACCAGTATTATACCAGAAGCTCCATATTACCCCACCCTCTGAGCACTATCCCCGTACAGGTAACAGCCATCCTAATTTCTAACACAGACATTAGTTTCAACTGTTTCTCAGCTTTGTATAAATGGAATCATTTAGTGTGTGCTCTCTATTTTAGCTTCTATGTTCTGTGTTATGTTTGTGAAATTTCTCAGTATTGTTACATGTAGCAGAAGCTTCTTCCTTTATATGTTTGCATACTATTCCATTGTATAACTATACCATAATTTATTTATCCATTCTGTTGATGGACATTTGCATTGTTTTCAGTTGGGAGATAATACAAATAATGCTACTCTGAAGCTTATTGTACAGGTTTTCATTGTATATATGTACTTCTTTTTGTTGGGTGTATACCATGGAATAGAGTCATGTGATATGAATAAGTTCAGATAAGATTCTAAAGAACATTTATGACAATGCAAATTGCTCCACATTCTTGTCAGTACTTGGCACTGCCAGTCTTTTAAACTGTATCTATCCTAATGGATGCATTCACCGGATAGCTAACGTTTATTGACCGTGGAAAGATCTATTTGTGTGTGTGTGAACTGTCTGTTTGGGTCTCCTTGTCCACTCTTTAACTTCATTTTCTGCCTTTTACATATTGATTACTAGGAGTCATTTATGTGTTCTGGATATGAGTCCTTTGTCAATTACACTTACTGCAAATATATTTTCCCATTTTTTAATATTGGCTTTTCACTTTGTTAATGGTGTCTTTTCTTAAACAGAAGCTCTTAATGAAGTAAAGTTTATGAATTAGTCCAGTATCCTTTGACCTGATTATGGACCATGTCATATTGCTCTGATGTCTTTATGAAATAGTCTTTAATAAATCATTCCTTTACTAGGTTTAATTAATAATTTGTAGCCTTTTGTCTCATTTATAAAATTTAGGATGTTTCACCATAGATGACTTTCCTCATCCTTGCCCACTTCAAAGCCCTAATGCCTTTTATTTAGATCCCTCTCATAACGTTACCATAATTTGTCTTGTATGATAAAATGATTCACTACCCAGATGGTTCTATCAAAAATGTGAGTTTCCCTGGACATTCCTTCTTTCATGACAGGTACAAATATCATAAATGTAATTTACCCTGGCACCACTCCTTGTGGGACCATAGTTTTCCTCTTCTTCATTCAAAATGGTTCATGCATTTGCTTATTCAACAAACACTAATGGAGTGACTGATGTAAGTTAAGCACTCTATAAGACACAGTTATATAATAGTAAACAATATTGAGCACAGCACTTACCTTCATGCATTTTAGAGTCTAGAGGGAGAGAGAGACATTACATCAATTATTATAGATATTTATGTAAAGTAATTGTGGCAAGTGCTATAAAGGAAAAGTGCCATTGTCAGGGGATGGCCATTTTTCCAGGCAAGTGTATCAAGGGCTTTGTTTTTCCTTGTGGATCAGACACAGGAATGTTAAGAAAATAATGATTCATGATTCCCAGGAGTTTGGGTATGAGGAATTACTCCAGCTCAGTGACTGCACCAGTTGAGAGCATGATATGTGGCTTGTGATCTGCTTAAGTGAGGAAACATGGTGGCAATAGCCAGACCAAGAAAATCAGTGGGTGTTAACTTTGGCAACTTGTGATATAATATTTCAATCTTCATTCTGTAAATATTTGTTTTGAAAGAATTCCTGTCCTAAAACATTTATTATAATTTCTTCCAATTGATTGGGTAAAAAGTGTTCATGAATGTTCCAAGAGGTATTTTTCCTATACAGGAAATACTGACTGACAGAAAGCCTGTGGTGTCTGTTTTTTTTTTTTTTTTTAATTTTTCTCATTCTACCCACCTTTCCTAAAAACGTGGGATTTTTTTAATTAATTTTTTTAACTTGTGAAAACATTTCCAGCAGTAGAGATTTTGTAACTTTCTATTATTATTTTTATGTCTTCTTCGAAGCTAATAGTTCTTTAGTCTACTTAATCTAAGAGAAGCCACCTAATTATTTGCATCCAGGAATGTCTATAGGGAAAAAAATCTGCTCATATCTTCAATTCTTTTTCTTTTTCCTTTTCCTTTTGATTTTTTTATCTGCATTTGCAGTGGACACATAATCCAGCATTGTCCAATGGATTGCAGAGCAAGCTTCATTTTCCATATAGTTATTGGATTTCCTTTTATCTGATATTTTAATTGCCTGATGTCATATAGGTATGCTATTAGTTTATTTCAAATGACTGATTTTGGCATTCTGTTTTTTATAGCATGGTAGAATGAGCTATAGTACCAGCAACACATTCTAAAATAATAGTTTATTTTTTCCCTTTGTTATTAAAAAGTAACATAGACTTCTTTTAGGGAAGAGTGATTAAAAAAATGAAAATTTAAACATTATCTTTTAGAATCTTGATATATGTTCTTATAGTCATTTATTTTGCTATAGCTTATATTTATTTATAGAAATGGTATCATACTTTGTATGCTGCCCTTTAATTTGCTTTTGTCATTTTACACTAGGTAATGAACATCTTTCTGTTATTACATAGCCAAAAATTAACATAATTAATGACTACTGCATATTTGATCATTTAATGTTTCATGATGTATTTAACCTTAGTTTCTTGGTCTAATTCAACCACACAATAATATTTAAAAGTACAGTGTGTGACTGGAAGACCAAAGGAGCATGCAATACAAATTTAGATAAAAGAAGATAGCAAAAAATGACCACACAAATGAATCAGTAAATGTTTTTCATAAATAGTAGATGAAAAATAGAGAATATGAGCCATGTTTACTTTACCAGAAACAAAAATTAACCAAATATTTTAAATCTGTGCTGAAATCATAGTAAAAATTGGATTTATATCAAAAGATCATCAAATTTATAGCATAGGTCAAGAAAGTTGAAAAATGCGGTTTTTGTGTCAATGCACAGATTGAACAGCATATACTTTGCTTGAATTATCACATGGTTTACTGGTAGTCTCTAATATGGTGCATCCTTTTTTTAGGTGAAACTCAACCATTCGCTATCATTTCTACATCCATTCATTCAGCAATTATTCGTTGAGGACGTAGTGTCTGCCAATGTCTTTCACGACCTAAGGGTCCAGTAGTGAACCAGATAATACAGCCTTTCCTTTCAAGAACTCACAAACTAATGAAAAGGGCAGAATTTAAATATACCATTACACATCTAAGGGTAGTGGCCTAACTTTTACCCTTCATACTCTTTTGCTCTTCAGATCTGGCACAAATAAAACCAAGGACACATAGGGAGGCCAAAGGGAATGAATCTTGCTGGGATTCGAGGTTCTTACTGTCTTGAAATCACATCACATTGAGGCTAAACCACCGGGTGGTTATTCTTCCTTCTCTTGCCTCACAGTGGAATCCAAAGCTCAGCTTCTCTTTCCTATCCCCCATCAGCTGTGTAGCTGAGTCCAAGAACGCCAGAGTCCACAGGGAAAGGGATGTAAAGAAGCTGCAAAGCCAGGAGGTTTCCCTCTTGCTTGGAAAGACACTCTGGATTTATGTGTCAATGTATCTATGTTCTTGGATGTTTAAATTTGGGAACATAAATACCCATGCATGTTTAAAAGCTTTTAGCACAACTTGTTCTACTTTTCTCCCATTTACTTACAGAGGTATGTTGAGGGACACGAGAATCAACTCTTTAAGAAATCTTGAGGACTTCTGGTACAATATGACCAAAGAATCAGCTAATGCAATTGTGCATCTGGCTCTATGAATATATTCCCAATATATAGCTGCATGTTCAAATGTCTGTGTGTGTGTGTATTTTATAATCCTCTTGCTTGTGCCCTGCTATATCTAAGACCCTGGAATAATGTTTCTTGGCTGCACTCACTTTAGAATCAGCTGGATAGTTTAAAAAAATTTTGACTCCTGGGTTCCACCTCCAGAGAACCTGATTTGATTGGTCTGGAATGTGGTCTGTGCACATTCCAGACCAGTGTGCTGTAACTATAAGTGTTATACTTGGAACTTAAACTCTAAATATTAATTACTGTTTTCTCTTGTTTTTCTATTTTGCCCCAATACAAATGTCTGAGATAGAGCTGCCCCAAGACTCTCTCTGAATTCTACCCCTCCACTCACCAATTTTTGCTTATCATATGCATCCCAACTTCATGTGGCCTATGTGGGGAACTTCAAATACCTCTGAGAAACTCTTCCCTGCTTACAGCTTTATACCACAGGAGGAATGGAAATAAGTGTCATTAAGATAACAATTCTATTATCACATATACTGCTTTCTACTGCATTTATATTCTCAGAACTATGCTTCTTATGGTGAATATGTATAAATCTTACTTCAGAATATAGATGAAATTACACCTAGAGCACATATTTAAATAATGTAGAGCTACATGACTTAAGGTGAGGAAATAAACGTTTTCCATTTACTCTGTGGCATTTTTACACAAAAAATAGAAAATTGTTAAGCTTCAAATAATACATTTGGTTTCTCTTCTCTAATAAAGATTTCCTTGAGGTGGGGATGAGAGCTTTAAACTGAACATGGGATATATGATTTCAATTTCAATCTGAGCATACCCTAACTTAATCATTCATTAAATTAAAATGTGAGTTACTATGAGTGTTAGATAATTTCATGTGTCAATTAGATTTTTCTTTAAAATGCTCACCACATTTAAATTGGACATTGATACTTAAATATTTACATTTCCAAATGGTCTACTTTCTGAAACTTGGAACACAAGCATCAAGTTCAATTTGTTCACTTTCAATTTTTTTAAACAAGTACTTATTGAGTGCCTACTATATGCTAGACAATGCTCAGCATTGTTATACTAAATTGATATTGGATTGTCTTATGGAACTCATAGTGTAGTGAGGGATACAGGTAATTAAAAACATATGCTAATAAATACAAAATTATAAATTGAGATAACTACAATGAAGTAAATGGAAAATGTTCTCTAATGGAAAATAAAGGATGAAGAATAAGAGATTTTAGACTCTTGCAAATTAAAAAGCCCAGGATGGATGGGGTATAGGTATAGAAACAGTATGTACTAAAAGCTACCAGATATAAGAGAACTTGAAGTGTTCAAATTCATGTGGCTGGAGTTTATTGACCTGCTGGTGAGTAAGATATCAGATGGCCTTGAAAGATAAGTATGACTTTGCAGAATAAGGTAGCTTTATATTTTATTTAAATGGGATGGGAAGCCATTAAAAATTTTTAAGCATGACCCAATTCATATTTTAAAAATGTCATATCAGTCTAGAAAATTACATTTAAGGCAAGTATAAAATAAGAAAGATGAATTAATAGTTTATGGCAGGAGTCAATATGAGAGATGATGGTAGCCTAGATTGTGAAGGGGGCAAAGGAGGTTGATTTGGAATGGACTGGATGAGAAGGCTTGGAAGAGGGAAGACTCAAAACTTACTGTAGGTTTCTCAGTTGAGGAACTGGGTATATGCTGCAAGAATTACTGAGATGGAAAGACCAGTAGAAAACAGGTTTTATTGCTCTTGTTATTATTATTTTAGTGGGACTTGTGGAATTTGAGTTGGGTTTTGTATACATGAAGTCTGAGATGCCTATAAAACAATTATACTTTGATATCTTGGTATAATTATATGTAGCTCCATGTGCAGAGGAGGGGCAGGACTAATCTAGATTCAGTCAGCATCAGCATATGGATTTTTAAAAATGTTTTTATTATAGATTAAAACGTACACAGAAGTAGAGACTAGAACAATGAACCCCCATGTGCCCTTCACCCAACTTCAACAGCCATCAACTCATGGCCAATCTCGTTTCAACTATATCCATCCATTCTACCACCCCCACTGCTCCCCTCCTTCCACCACCACCACTAACACTACTGGATTATTTTGAAGCAAATCCCAGGTGGAATATAATTTCCATCATTAATTATTCAGTACGGATTTCTAAAATTGAGGACTCTTTATAGAAATATAATCACAATATCATTATCACAACTAAAATAACAGTAATTTCTTTATATTATCTATTCAATCAGTGTTCCAATTTCCTTGACTATCCATAAATTATTTGTTACAGATTGTTTTTTAATCAAAATCTGAATAAGTTTTATACATGATAATTTGTTGCTTTTTCTTTTAAGTTTCTTTTTCTTTTCTCCCTCTTTTTTCACTTGCAATTTATTTGTTGATAAACTAAAGTTATACTCTTATAGAGATTCTCACAATCTGTATTTTCTGGGTTGCATCCCCATGTTGTCATTTCCCGCATTATTCTCTCTTTCTCCCTTATTTCTTGTAAATTGGTAGTTAGATCTATAGTTTTTTACTTGACACAGATTTGACTTTTTTTTTGTCAAAAATATTTCATAGATGGTGCTATGTACTTCCGTCATGAGGCACACAATATCTGGTTGTCTTGCTTTTTCTGATGTTAGCAGCCACTGATGACCATTGCCCAGATCCATTATTTCCTTTAATGTTGCAAAAAGTCTCTTCAATTTTGTTTCTGGGCAATTTGGACACATTTCCTACTTTATACTTGGATTCAACCGTTTCTCTCAGGAACTCGAGTTCCTTTTAGTTGAAAACGGTATTTCAAGAACACTGTCTGGGTATTCATTGTTACTGGCTTGCTCATTTTGGATACAGCTAGGAGACGTATCACACATTCATACTGATATTTTTCTATTAAAATCAGAATTACTAGGTTTTTACTTAGCTGCTTCAGTCTAGAATAGTGATTGTTTCTAATGTCATCAGAAAAGAGTGTGGAGAGGGCCCCAAACTGGAGTCCTATGAAGATAGACATTTAGGGATAGAAAAGAGGAAAAAGACCTGACGAAGCTGGTGGAGAGGAGCAAGTGGGTGTGCTGCCCTGAAAGCAAGGATGAGGTAATGTTATAAGAAGGAGAAGACAACTGTATTGGATGATCCTGAGAAGTTAAATAATACAATGTGAAAATGTGTGAATTTGTATTTGGCAAAAACGAAGCAATTTCTTGCAGTGGAATGACAGGTGTAGAAACCAGTCAGAGTGAGTTGGTAAGTAGCTGGGAGATGAGAAAATGTAGACAGTGTGAATAGGGGTATATCCTGATTCTGAAAAATGGAAATAAAGTGGCCATTTATATCTGTTTTGCCTGAAGTATTTCTTAATTGATAAAACCTAGGTCTCAGTCAGGGCAAGTTTCTTCTTGAAGAAATCTGAGAGAGTAAGACATCCATGCTTACAAAATATAAATTATTGGGGAATAAATAGATTTCTACACAGTCTCCTTTTACATTACTAGATTCCTTAGTGTACTAAATGATTCAATATATGAAAATGTATTTACACACAATTCTTTTGACAAGTCTGTCATGAACCAAGAAAATTTCCACCTTCACTGAGCAGTAGAGGTCTATAGAAACTGTAAATTACTGATGTCTTATCACTGGTCACATCACTCACATTTCATTTTCTTACATTAGCCCTAGATTCCTCTTTCTTTCAGCCATTTCATTGTTCAGACTGTAAGAAGATTCAGAAGGTAAAGAAGAAAATCCAAACTTTCTGTCGTTTGCATGTGTTGTAGTAGATTCACCTAAAGTGATTACCTAAACTATGTATTCTCAGCCTCACTGGCTTGGCCAGATGGCGTGTTCCTTTCCTCTACAGCCCGTTAGTTTATTTTAGCAAACCCTTGAGACTGCTTTAACCTCCCATAAATGGAGTCGATGAAGGCCAGGTTCTTTCTAGGTTAATGATTTTGAGATCAGTATTTTTGAAAGCTAAGCACTGTTTCAGCAAAGAAAAAAAATCAACAGATGGGAGAGAGGGTCGCTATCTATCGGTGATTATGATGGCAATAAAACAGCTTACAAAAGGAAAAGAACAGACTGTGTAGCTGAGTTTAGTCCTTCCCCGTAGTTAAGTGGTAATAGATACAAAAGTGAATCAGGCCTGCCTGTTGCTTCAGAGAGTCTTGAGGAGTAAAGGTAGATGGTAAAATGACAGTAATTATTTTCATGCTATTCAGTTTGGAAGTATTTCACTTCTTACTAAGTGTTATTTTTCCAGGATTACAAGGCCTACCTTTGAAATGAAGAGGGTAATGTTATTTGAGTAACTTTTATTTTGTAACATACAGTCAGTAGCAAGTAATTTTAAATGTTTTTGAAGAATAGCAATCTTGTGAATCATAGGAAGGCTCCATTTAAGTGGACCCAGTGTGACTATTCAAATTCAGCAAATTATTTCTCTGGAGGGAAAATTCTTTTTAATAACTATGATTAAAAACAGCTTATCTAAAACAGTACTGGCAAAGACATGGGGGTTTTTCTTACAAAGAAGTTCTGGAAAGGGAATGAGGGTGAGTTTTAAAGAAAAAAAATATGAAGGATTAATAGTGTACTCTGCACTGCATTTCTTTTCTTTGCACAGGTGTGGGGACGATAAGGACCCACTCTGGTTTCGGGTTTGCCCTCTCTCGCTTTTATCTTGATTGTGCTATCACCAGAGAACTTTATCTTTCTAGCATCATGTAGAACAAAGATCAAATTAAAACACCCTAGGCAGAAGGGGTTGGAGGATGGGTACAAGAGGTGGAGTTGAGTATGGTTAAGGATCACTAATAGCTATAATTTTGTGAGGGAAAAGAATTTTTGAACTTAACATCCCAGCACCTAAGCTATATTTGCTGATTCATATATAATGGTCTGAAAGAAATATTGTACTGAAGATACCAGGAATATAGATTGAATGTCATGAAGAATGGCCTTCAAAAATTGCACCACATAATTATAAATGCCTCTCTTAATTGGTTAGAATCTTGAGGCATGTGTAGACCAGAAGTTAAGCTGATTTTCAGAAATTTTGGACCTCAAAAATGACTGACAATGCCAGCTTCACTTCTACTCTAAGGTAGATAGAATCAGTATGGGGGGAGTAGACCATTCCCTTCCTAAGTATGAGGTCATGGATACAAACCAATATTTCTTTACTGATGAGTTTTTTATTATTTTATGTAAGTTACAGGTATACAGCATTATAGTTCATCATCTGTATACAGAGTGATCACCAGCTATTATCCATTACCATAAAGTTGGCCTCCTGCACCCATTTCACCCACCCCACAACCCCCTACCCTCTGGTAACCACTAATTGGTTTTCTGTATCTTTGAGTTTGTTTTTGTTTGATTTTGTTTGTTTGTTTTTATTATTTCCAGATTCCATATAAATGAAATCATATGGTTTTTGTCTTTCTCCAACTGACTTATTTCACTTAGCACAATACCCTCAAGGTCCATCCATGTTGTCAAAAATGGCAATATTTCATTATTTCTTTATGTCTGAGTAGTATCTCATTGTATATATATACATACCACATCTTCTTCCATTTCATCCATCAATGAACACTTTAGGTTGTTTCCATATCTTGCCTATTGTAAATAATGCTGCAATAAACAAAGGGGTGCATATATCTTTTCAAATTAGTGTTATCGCATTTTGTCATATAGCAATTCTGTTCCTTTTTTTTTTTTTTTTTTTTGGTTTTTGTGGGGTTTTTTTGCGGTATGCGGGCCTCTCACTGTTGTGGTCTCTCCCGTTGCGGAGCACAGGCTCCGGACGCGCAGGCTCAGCGGCCATGGCTCACGGGCCCAGCCGCTCCGCGGCATGTGGGATCCTCCCGGACCGGGGCACGAACCCACGTCCCCTGCATCAGCAGGCGGACTCTCAACCACTGCGCCACCAGGGAAGCCCTTTTTTTTTTTTTTGAGGAATCTCCATACTGCTTTCCATTGTGGCTGCACCAATTCACAGTCCCATCAACAGTCCATGAGGGTTCCCTTTTCTCCACATCCTCTTCAATATTTGGTATTCCTTGTCTTTTCAATAATAGACCAGTGTGAGGTGATATTGTGGTTTGCATTTCCCTGATAATTAATAATACTGAGTATCTTTCATGTGCCTTTTGGCCATCTGTATGTCTTCCTTGGAAAAATGTCTGTTTAGATCCTCTGCCCATTTTTTAACTGAGTTGTTTTTTTTGTTGTTAGTTGTATGAGTTCTTCATATATTTTGGATATTACCCCCTTATCAAATATATGATTTACAAATATCTTTTCCCATTCATTAGGTTGCCTTTTCCTTCTGATGATGGTTTCCTTTATTATGTGGAAGACTTAGTTTTAGGTAGTCCCATTTGTTTACTTTTGTTTTTGTTTCCTTGTTTTTGGAGTCAGAACCACAAAAATATATCTAAGACTGATGTCAGTTAGGTTACCAACTGTGTTTTCTTCTAGGAATTTTATGCTTTCAGGTGTTACATTCAAGTCTTTAATCCACCTTTAATCCATTGTGAGTTAATTTTTGTGTATGGTGTAAGATAGTGGTCTAGTTTCATTCTTTTACATGTGACCGTCAACTCTTTCAAGCAGTACTTATTGAAACAGTGTCCTTTCTCCACTGTATGGTCTTTGCTCCTTTGTCATAAATTAATCATCCATATATGTGCAGTTTTATTTCTTGGCTCTCAATTCTGTTCCATTGATCTGTCTATTTTTGTGCCAATACCATGCTGTTTTGATTCCTATACCTTTGTAGTATACTTTGAAATCAGGAAGCATGGTACTTCCAGCTTTGGTCTTCTTTCTCGAGATTGTTTGGCTCTTCAGGGTCTTTTGTAGTTCCATGCAAATTTTAGATTTGTTCTAGTTCTGTGAAATATGCCATTGGCATTTTGATAAGCATTCTACTGAATTTGTAGATTGTTTTCAGTGGTATGGACATTTTAATAACATTAATAACTCTTCTAATCCATGATCATGGAAAATCTTTCCAATTTTTTTGTATTTTCTTCAATTTCTTTCTTTAGTGTCTTATAGTTTTCAGTGTACAGGTCTTTCAGCTCCTTGGTTAAATTTATTCCTAGGTATTTTATTATTTTTGATGCAGTTGTAAATGGAATTGTTTTATTAATATTTCTTTCTGATAGTTTATAATTAATGTATATAAATGCCACAAATTTCTATATATTGATTTTGTATCCTGTGACTTTACTGAATTTATTTATTAACTCTAAGTTTTTTGTGGAATCTTCAGGGCTTTCTATCAGCAAATAGTAGAAGTTTTATTGATACTTCTTCCTTTCCAATGTAGATGCCTTTTATATCTTTCCCTTACCTAATTGCTGTGGCTAGGACTTCCATTACTATGTTTAATAACAGTGGCAAGAATGGGCATCCTTGTCATGTTCCTGATATTAGAGGAAAAGTTTTTGGCTTTTCATCATTGAATATGATGTTAGCTATGGCTTTATCATATATGGCCTTTATTATGTTGAGGTATGTTCCCTCTATACCCACTTTGTTGAGAGTATTTATCACAGATGGATGTTGAATTTTGTCAAATGATTTTTCTGCATCTGTTGAGATTATCATATAATTTTTACCCTTCATTTTGTTAATGTGATGTATCATGGTGAATGATTTGCAGATGTTGAACCATTCTTGCATCCCTGGAATAAATCCCACTTGATATTGGTGTGTAACCCTTTTAATGTATTTTGGATTTGGATTGCTAATGTTTTCTTGAGGATTTTTCATCTATGTCCATCAGAGATATTGGCCTGTAATTTTCTTAGTTTTGATGTCCTTGTCTCTTTGCTCAGGGTAAGGCTGGCTTTGTAAAATGTGTTTGGAAGGTATCCCTTCTCTTTAATTTTTTGGAACAGTTTCAGAAGGATAGTTATTGAATTTTCTTTAAATGTTTTATAGAATTTTCCAGTGCAGCTGTCAGGTCCTGGGATTTTGTTTGTTGGAAGTTTTTGTTTACTGTTTCAGTCACCTTATTAGTAATTGATCTATTTAGATTTTCTATTTCTTCATCATTCAGTCTTAGAAGATTTATGCTTCTGGAGATTTATCCATTTCTTCTAGATTGTCCAATTTGTTGGTGTATAATTGTTTGTAGTAGTCTCTTTTGATCCTTTGTATTTCTGTGGAATTAGGTGTAACATCTCCCCTCTCATTTCTGACTTTATGCATTTGAGCCCTCTTTTTTTTCTTTGTTAGTTTAGCTAATGGCTTGTCAATTTTGTTTATCTTTTCAAAGAACCAGCTCTTAGTTTTACTGATCTTCTTTATTGTTTTTTGTTTGTTTGTTTGTTTTTGTTTTTTTTGGGGGGGCAGTACACAGGCCTCTCACTGTTGTGGCCTCTCCCGTTGCGGAGCGCAGGCTCGGGACACGCAGGCTCAGTGGCCATGGCTCACAGGCCCAGCCGCTCCGCGGCATGCGGGATCCTCCCGGACCGGGGCACGAACCCGTGTCCCCTGCATTGGCAGGCGGACTCTCAACCACTGCACCACCAGGGAAGCCCCTATTGTTTTATTTTTTAAGTCTCTATTTCACTTATTTTCTTTCCTTCTACCAATTTTGGGCTTTGGGTTTCTTTAAGTGTAAAATTGGAATGTTTGGGGGGATTTTTCTTGTTTCTTGATGTAGGCCTGTATTGCTATGAATGTCCCTCTCCAAACTTCTTTTCCTGCATTCCATAGATTTCGGTATGTCATATTTTTCATTTCTTCTCATTTGTGTTTAGGTATTTGATTTCTCCTTTGATTTATTTGATGACCCATTGGTTATTCAGTAGCATATTGTTTAATCTTCATGTTTTTGTGTTTTTTTCCATTTTTTTCTTATTATTGATTTCTAGTTTCATACCATTATGGTTACAAATGCTTGATGTGATTTCAGTCTTTTTGAATTTACTGAGATTTTTTTGTGACCTACATGTGATCTATCCTAGAGAATGTGCTATGTGCATCTGAGAAGAATATGTATTCTGCTGCTTTAGATGGAACGTTTTATATATATATATCTGTTAAGTTGTTCTGGACTAATGTGTTTTTTAAGTCCAATGTTTCCTTATTAATTTCGTCTGGATGATCTATCCATTGATGTAAATGGGGTATTAAATTTCCTACTATTATTGTATTGCTTTTCATTTTTCTCTTTAAGTTCATGAATATTTGCTTTATATAATATATATTGGTGCACCTATGTTGGGTGCATATGCATTTATAAATATTTTACCTTCTTATTGGATCAACCCCTTTTTCATTATGTAATGTCCTTCTTTGTCACTTATTACAGTCTTTGCTTGAAAATCTATTTTGTCTGCTCTGATTATAGCTACTCCAGCTTTCTTTTCATCTCCATTTTCATGGAATATCTTTATCTATCTCTTCAGTTTCATTCTGTGTGTTTTCTTCTGAAGTGAGTCTCTTGTAGGCAGCGTATAAATGGGTGTTGTTTTTTTATCCATTCTGCCACTTCATGTCTTTTGATTGGCACATTTAGTCCATTTACATTTAAGGTAATTATTGATAGGTATGTACTTATTGCCTTTCATTAATTGTTTTCTGGCTGTTTTTGTTTCTTCTATGTTTATTTCTTTTTCTCTTTCTCTCTTTCATTGTGTTTTGGTGGTACTATTTGGTGTTGTGTTTAAATTTCTTTATTTTCTTTTGTGTATTTGCTATAAGTTTTTTCCTTGTGGTTACCATGAGGTACACATATACTATCATATGTAAATAGCAGTCTGCTTTAAGTTGGCAGTGACTTAAATTTGAACACATCCCGAAGGTTTATCATTTTGCTCCCCATCCCACATTTCATACACTTCACAGCACACTCTACATTTTAAAATTGTATTATGATTTTATTTAATTTTACTACTTTTGTCTTTTAACCTTCATGCTTGATTTATAAGTGATTGAGCCACTACCTTTATTATATATTTACTTTTCCAGTGGGATTTTTACTTTCATATGTCTTCTTATTATTAATTAGTACAATTTCTTTTCAGCTTAAAGAAGTCCCTTTAACATTTCTTGTAGGGTCCGTTTAGTGGTGCTGAACTCCTTTAGCTTTTGATTATCTGGGGTATTCTAAGTATCTCCTTCAATTCTGAATGATAACCTTGATGGGTAAAAGAATTCTTGTTTGGAAGTTTTTTCCTTTCAGTGCTTTGAATAGGTCATGCCACTCTCTTCCGGCCTATAAATTTTCTGCTGAAAAATCTACTGTTGGCCTTATGGGGTTTCCCTTGTACATAACAACTTGCTTTTCTCTTGCTGCTTTTAGGATTCTCTCTTTATCCTTAACTTTTACCATTGTCTTGGTGTGTGTCTCTTTGGGTTCATCTTATTTGGGACATTCTGGGCTTCCTAGACCTGGATGTTTGTTTCCTTCTCAGATTAGGGAAGTTTTCAGCCACAATTTCTTCACATACTTTTTCTGGCCCTTTCTCTTTCTTCTCCTTCTGGGACCCCTATAATGCTAATGTTATTCTGCTTGATATTGTCCCAAAGGTCCCTTAAGGTATCTTCACTTTTTAAAATTCACTTTTCATTTTGCTGCTCTGTTTGTGCGTGTTTTGTTGCTTTGTCTTCCAGCCCACTGATTAACTCTTCTCCCTCATTCAATCTGCTCTTGAATCTCTCTAGTGTATTTTTCAGTTTAGTTATATCTGTTTGGTATTTTCTTATATTTTCTGTCTCTTTGTTAAGGTTCTCACTGTGTTCCTCCATTTTTGCTGAGTTCAGTGAACATCTTTATAACCTTTACTTTGAAACTCTTTATCAGGTAGATTGCTTATCTCTGTTTTGTTTAATTCTTCTTCTGAGGTTTTCTCTTGTTCTTTTGCTTGAAACATGTTCCTCTGCTCCTCATTTTGCCTCCTTCTCTGTGTTTGTTTCTATGTATTAGGTAAATCAGCTACCTATTTCAGTTTTGAGGAAGTGACTTTGTGAAGGGGATGCCCTATGGGGCTCAGAAGCACAATCCTGCCTGGCCAAAGTGTCCCTTATGTGGGTTGCATGTGCCTATTGTGGTCAGGCCATGCAGCTGCCAGACACTGGTGGGCACAGTTATCACTAAGCTGGCTATGAGGCCTGGCTAAAGTGCAGGAGTGGGTAGTGATCTTGATGGGGCACACCTACTAGCACTAATAGATTAGATGGTGTTTTGAAGAACGGCGCCCACCAGTGCTGGTAGCAAAGTAGCCTGAGATCACAAAAAGGGTGCCTGCCAGTGTCTCAGTCCCCAGGGATCGTCTCAACTGCTTCCTTCCTCTCCGACAGATACTTCAAGATTAGTAAGTAGGCCTCTTCATCAAGATCCATGTGCTTTTCAGTCTGGTGGGGTTGTTTTTGCTGGGTTTTAGGTCAAGTGAGTCTGTGCAAGAGCCCTTTAAGAGGCGGTATTCCATTCCCTGTGGTTCTATAGTTTTCCTGGACATATTCCTCATGGTTTTCTAAAGCCAGGTGTTTTGGGTGCTTGTTTCTCCTGTGCAGGATCTAAGTGTTGGAGTACCTGATATAAAACTCAAATCCCTTACTCCTCAGGGAAAATAATCATACCTTTGTAATCCTTCCTGGTTGTGGATTACTGTGACTGGGGTGTAGTTTTCTTCTTGGTGTGCCTGTGTCCTCGTTTCTGCTACTTGTCTTGTTGCTGTCCTTTTGCCATTTGTTGTAGAGACTCTGCTCATCCAATTTTCAGGTCCCTTTCAGATGGAATTATTCCATATATGATTGTAGATTTCTTGTGCCCATGAGAGAAGGTGGCTTCAGGATCTTTCTTTGTCACCATCTTGAACCCTCTCCTCTCAATTCTCCCACTGATAAATTTTCAATTACCTATACAAGCTTCATATTAAAACAGAATGATTTGGCACAAAAGATGCCGTAAATTTGAAAATACCTAAGTTGTACAGATTGGGCTGTAGCTCTGAGTAGTTCAACATTTTTTTTTTCAGAAATGATCTTATCCACTTGGAAAATATGCCTTCTCACTGATTTCCATTCATTTATTTAAATATTTAAACCTAAAAAGCACTTAGCTCCCATTTACCAAAATGGTTCATATCCTGACACAATCAAAATTGCCCATGTAGATGAAAGTAAGTTATGGGTCTGGGAAGAATAAGGGAGTAATACTTCACACTTTATCTTATTTTGAAATTTTTCTTGTATAAAAATTGTAGGAGGGGAGCCCCCTGTGTCCTTTATCTGTCAGATCATGCACATGTCAAAGTCCAGCTATCTACCACATAAAAATTAAAACCCTTCTAAATCCACAATGAGGAGCTGAAAGCATACAAGAATCAGTGGGCAACAGCCAATATTCTGGGTGTCTTCCTGTCTATCTCTATGTAACTTCAGTATATTCTATTTCAAATGCATTGTCTTTCAGTCCATTTCTAATTGTCCCAAGGAAAACAATTTCAAAGTCTCCTTTAAGCATACAAGTCAAATAGTTTTTTATGTATCATCGTAAGAACAAAACATTGCCAATTTTTACATTTGAATCAATTTCCATCATTTGAAAAAATAATTATAGTGAAAAGTTCTGCCTTTGCTTTCTGAAATGAATTTAGGAATGCTTTTATCTTCCATTTGCAAAGAAGTCCTCCATTTTTCCTGTGGAGTCACTTTCTAATCACGTTCCCTTGCATTCGGGAAATCCCATCTGTTTATGTTAGCAATGAACAGGCTAAGCAGAAAATGGAGAAAAAAATCAGAGGTGGGAAATAGAGTCTTGAAAACATGTGAGAAATGCTCAGAAAATACACACATACATACATATATTTTACCAGTTTCCTGGAAACAATGGAAATCCCTTCTCTTCTTAAAAAATCTCCCTTCCTCCCTCTGCTCTCTAATTCCCATCCAAAACCCAGTGTTTTAACAGCAGTAATGTTCCCAGAATGAAACAAAGTGTGTTTCAGAGGAAGCATGGGAGACTGAGAGCTGTGAACATATGTGCAGTGTAATGTGGTACTAAAATATAAGCCTTTTTAATTAGATCCTAAAACTGCTTTTTTAACACTATTTTTTTGAAGTTAAAGAATTGTATGGTTTTCTGTCATATAGATTCATGCTACTACCAAGCTTTCTTTTTAATTAATACGCAAATAAAGGATACATAAAGGGTTGCTCAGAGATGGCACATTTATCCTCACTAATGAGGACAGTGTGTGAGGATGCTCACTTCTTGCCTAAGGCTACGCTGTTTTCAGTTCTTCATCCTGTAATTGCGGAATTAAATAGTTTACACTGGCTTTGTGATTAGGAAAAGGAGAAACACATTTTAAGAGGTTAAAAGTCCACTTGGATATGGCATAGTTACAATTTCTGTTAACACCAAGCCTTTAAAATTTTCTGGATGCATGATTCCTATCTTGCCAGCATCCACCCCCAACTCCAATTCCCAGAACAAAAATATTTGGTTGGGAAGAATTAAATGGTAAGAGTTCAAGCCCCTCTAACTGACCAATGAGAAATACTGAGCCAGATGCCTGAAAAGGAGTTGAGAGAAAGTGAGCAACAATGGCAAACAAATGTCTGGATAGGGCAAATACTAGCTCATCAGGCCTTGAGCAATAGCTTAAAGATGGGGCTTTTGTTGAAGCTTCTCTGTTAGATATTTTGCTAGGTACAACAATGAGTGAAAATAAAACCATGCCATCAGGCGCTGGACCATCAAGTGAATGAGATGAAACAGATGTAAATAACTGAAATATAAGGTAGGTCAAGTTTAGCTGTGAGAGTGTCAGTCTGTTAATGATGGGCAAAACTTCTTAGAAGCAGTGGGAAATCCAACCAGTGAAAAGGCTTAGCAAGACATGTGTTTCAAAATTGGGCTCTTTGCATTAAAGAGAGAGTTTTAATTTATTATTGAGGTTGTTGTTTAACATCTTTTTCCCAGTCTCCTGTCCTTATGTGCCTGGTACCATATAGACCAGGGAAAGAAAGGGCTCAGTGAGATGCAGGGAAGGGCAAGACTCAGGGATTCAGTAAGGTCAATGACAAATTGACATTTGAAAATAGAAGCTTAGTGCAGAGATATAGTGCTTTGCAAAAAAGAAGAAAATGAACATCTCACTTTCTAATATTCCTCACTTTATGACCCTTAGGGTAGGGATATCCTACAGTCCTTTCATTCTTCACACACACAGAAATTTCAGTTGGGACCAAAATAAAACAAATAAAAAATCTGTTTGCCATTGATATATAAAATATTAAATTGTCCTATTTCTGGATGGAAACATACATGACATAAATTACTTACTGACATGAGTTTATAAATTCTAATGATGAGGGAGTTCATATTAATAATTAGCCTGAATTTGTATTAATACATATCTTGTTTTGTTTTTTAAATGATGATAACATATGTGGGTTACATAGAGGAAAGTCCATTCTTATTTTTTTAAATTAATTTTTATTGGAGTGTAGTTGCTTTACAATGTTATTTTAGTTTCTACTGTACAGCAAAATGAATCAGCTATATGTATACATATATCCCCTCTTTTTTGGATTTCCTTCCCATTTAGGTCACCACAGAGCACTGAGTAGAGTTCCCTGTGCTGTACAGTAGGTTCTCATTAGTTATCTATTTTATACATAGTATCAATAGTGTATATATGTCAATCCCAATCTCCCAATTCCTCCCACCCTCCTGCTTTTCCCCTTGGTATCCATACATTTGTTCTCTACATCTGTGTCTCTATTTCTGCTTTGCAAATAAGATCATATATACCATTTTTCTAGATTCAACATATACGCATTGATGTACGATATTTGTTTTTCTCTTTCTGACTTACTTCACTCTATATGCCAGTCTCTAGGTCCATCCACATCTCCACAAATGACCCAATTTTTTCCTTTTTTACAGTTGAGTAATGTTCCATTGTATATATGTACCACATCTTCTTTATCCATGAGGAAAGTCCATTCTTATAAAAAGATTGTATCTAAATTGATTTGTGCAATATCTAGCTAATATCTATCAATACCATATACAGACAAGAACACTTTATTAGAAGGGAAAAAAAATCTATGTTCCAGTACAGGTTATGCTCATTAGAAACACCATGTCCTTAGAGAAAGTACCAAAACTTTTATCTGAAAAATTAAGCATAATATTCATAACTCCTTTTTGTAGCAATTTTTGAGGATTGATAGAGATGTTTTACATGGAGGCGCCTTAAACATTTACACATTAATATTCAACTAAATAGAATCTTGTGAATAGATGCTTTGAAATGTTAAATTAATAACAACCTGAAATAAGCCTCTTACAACTCAGCAGTGTAATCCTTTTATAAAGTAAAAGACCTGATGTTCAAGAATTTCAAGGTAACAGTGTTTTTACGTACCTTTGTTTCTTGCTGGAGTTAGTTCATCAGTAAATCTAGTGCAGACAAAATAACTGGAGTTTCCAACAAACTCATCTATATTGAAGCCATACAGGTTAAACATGATCCTTTTGAAAGTTTCTGTGGAATTGAATTATTTCAAACGGATTTATGGGCCAAATATAGTTGAGTGTAGTTGATCATTTGATTTAGAAACAATGGAATGATGAACTATTCAAATGTTGCTGCTAATTGCCTTGCATCCTAAACACATAAATCTAGTCACTTTCATCTCTACCTCATCTGTCTGTTTTCTAATCAGCATTGTTTTATCTTGGAACTGAATTTCCAGAGGTTCTTTCTAGAAGTTGGGCAATGGAACATTTGCTTATTCTGAAGTAATTCAAACATTCTTTAAATGAGAAAAGCTCAGATAATGCAGTAATTTTTAGTTAAATTTTCTTTAATCTACTCTTAAAAATCAATTAAATTACTTTTTAAAGTACCTATAAAAATTTCATTTTGATGCTATGTTTCCATTAAAGTTTCTTACATATTGTGTTATTCCAGGATTGTATGTCAGAATCTTACTGAAAGTGTTTGTAGTAGTGTCTTGTTTGTAAATAGGTGGAATTAAAAATATATAGTTCTGTTTCAGTAGTATGTGGGTTCAAGTAATTTTCAGGAAATCTTTTTTTACCTTTTTTTAATGTTTGTTTAGGCAGCTTACCAGAAAAAGAGGTGGGGTGGATGGGAGGGAAATAATGGGAAAAGTATCTCACAAAATCAAATGTAGGGAAAGCAGCTAGGCTTCAGAGAAACCAAAGCAAGAACAGGAGAGCCTGCCGGAGCCAAGAATCCCCTCTTCGTCTCATTTTGGGCTTTCATCGGTTTGTAGCTTTGCCTCTCTCTTCACTTCTTTTCCTTTTCTAAATAAATTGCTTTATTGATGTATAAAGGTCATAAGTGTACAGTTCAATGAATTTTTACAAAATGAACTCATCAATGAAATCATCACCCAGATTTATAACTAGAACAGTATCCATAGCCAGAAGACCTCTTTTGCCTCTCCTACTTATTAGCTCTCTCCTTCCCAAAGGTGAATTTCTGCTATCATAAATTAGTTCTATCTGCTTTTGAACTTCATATAACTGGAACTATACAATATGTAGTCTTTTATGCCTGGCCTCTGTCACCCAGTATAATTTTTTTTTTTTTTTTTTTTTTTTGCGGTACGCGGGCCTCTCACTGTTGTGGCCTCTCCCGTTGCGGAGCACAGGCTCCGGACGTGCAGGCTCAGCGGCCATGGCCCACGGGCCCAGCCACTCCGCAGCATGTGGGATCTTCCCGGACCGGGGCACGAACCCGTGTCCCCTGCATCGGCAGGTGGACTCTCAACCACTGTGCCACCAGGGAAGCTCCACCCAGTATAATTTTTGTAGGAGTCATCTGTAATGTTTCATTTCTGGTTTCATTTGTTTTCATTGCTACGTAGTACTCCTTTGTGGAAATATGCTACAATTTATTCATTCTACTATGGTTGGAAGTGTGGTTTGTTTTTCACTTTTGGCTATTTTTAAAAAGTGCTTCTAGGCAACAAAATAAAAAAATAAGTAAATGGGACTACATCAAACTGAAAAAACCTTTGTACAGAAAGGGACACCATCAACAAAACAAAAAGGCAACCTACTGAATAGGAGAAGATATTTGCAAATGATATGTCTGATAAGGAGTTAATATTCAAAATATATGAAGAATCCACACAACTCAATATCAAAATAACAACACAATAAAAGAAAATGGGCAGAGGATCTGAATAGACATTTTTCCAAAGAAGACATACAGATGGCTAACAGACACATGAAAAGATGCTCAACATCACTAATCATTAGGGAAATGCAAATCCAAGCCACAATGAGATATCGCCTCACATCTACCAGAATGGGTATTATCAAAAAGACAACTAAGAACAAGTGTTGGTGAAGATGTAGTGAAAGGAGAACCCTCATGCCCTGTTGATGGGAGTGCAAATTGGTGCAGCCACTATGGAAAACAATATGGAGGCTCTTCAAAAATTGAACTGCCATGCAATTGAATAATTCCACTTCTGGGTATTTATCTGAAGAACATGAAAATGCTCATGCGGAAAGATATATGCACCCCTATGTTCATTGCAGCATTGATTACAATAGCCAAGATATGGAAGCAACCTAAGTGTCCATCTATAGATGAATGGATAAAGAAGATGTATATATATAATAAAAAATGCTCAACCATAAAAAAAATAATCTTGACATTTGTAACAACATGGATGGACCTTGAGGGTATTAGGTTAAGTGAAATTAGTCAGACAGGGAAAGACAGATACCATATGATTTCACTTATATGTGGAATATAGAAAACAAAACAGACAAACCAAGAAAACAGAAACAGACCCATAGATACAGAGAACAAGCTGGTAGTTCCCAGAGGGGAGTGGGATGGAGCATTGGGTGAAATAGGTGAAGAGGATTAAGAGGTACAGACTACCAATAATAAAATAAAAGTCATGGGAATGTAATAAAAAGCACAGGGAAAATAGTCAGTAATATTATACTAACTCTGTACTGTGACAGATGGTTACTAGACTTATTGTGGTGATCAATTCATAAGGTATATAAATGTCAAATCATTATGTTGTATACCTGAAATTAATATATTGTATGTCAACTGTATTTCAATTTAAAAAGAAAAAGAAAAAAATGTACTCTGTGCACATACTTTAACTTGTCTCTGGTGCACATATTTGTGCTTTTCTGTTGGATGTATACCTGGGAGTAGAAATCCTTGATCTTAGGTTACAAGCATATTCAGGTTTAGTAGATACTGATAGACAAATTTCCAAAGTGGACATAGCAACAACATATGGCTTCTCCAGTTGCTCTACACTCACAATACAGTAAAGTAAATGTAAATTAAAACCACTATAGGATGTTAAGATAATATAAAATTAAATTATACTGTAGTAGTACATATCCAGGATGAAATTAAGAGTACATTAATTATAGCATTTTTCAGATCTAGAATTTTCTTTTAGAAAATTTAGAATTTCTTTTATCTAGATTCCTTTACTCAGCAGAACATCTCCCTCTTGTTGTCTATTTTTTGAGCATATAAGTCACAGTTGTATTAAAATCCATGTCATATAACTCCATTGTCTAGATCATCAATGCAACTCTTTCTATTGTCTGCTTTTCCTCTTGGCCCTGTCTCTTGGTATGCCTTATATATTTTGATTGAAGGGAGGATGTTTTAAGAAAAGTTGAGAAGCTTTGGAAATGTGGCCTTCCTCCAAGACTGGATTTTATTTAGGTTCTTGCAGGTTGTTAGAGTAGGACTAAGCCAACCTTATCCAGTCTCACCCTGAATTGATTTGGGACTGAATTTTAGCCTTTTTAAGGATTGATTTATCTTGTTCAGATGTCTCAGCAGAAGGCTGGACTGTTTACTAAGGTCTTTTGACATTGGTAGGCTCTTAGCTCCAATTTTTATCTCCGAGCACAGTGAGACTACTGATAACTATACTTAGGTTTTCAGCCTTTTAGCAACTGTTTTCTGCTTGGTTCTCCAGACTCTCAGTCTGTTTCATTTATGAATGACAAATGCTTCTGGGGAAGGCCGCTCAGACTGCCAGGTTTCCTTCTCTGTACTTCCCTTCTCTTCAAAATATTATTCCCTCATACTTGAGCTGCCTTGCTAGCCCTGAACATCAAAATTTTTCTCCCCAGGTCCATGAGACTCCTGAAGGCTATTTTCAGCTTCTGTACCCCTTAGTCAACTCTTTCTACTTAGTTTATTATTGTGTCAGGCAACACTGCTTATGAATCAGCCAATGGATTGAGGCAAAAAGCAGTATGAAATGTCATGTTTACCTCAATGAATTTCTCTTCTCCCAGAGATGTTGACCCATTAAGCACTGGGTGTTTTAATAGCTCAATAATATTTCAAACAGATTACTCTTGTATTCTGCCCAGTTTTTGCAGTTGTTTTTATTATGAAGATTGGTGTGCTTCAAGTTAATTCACCATAACTAGAAGAAACAGAATTCTTCTCTTTATCTCTTCCAGTGTATGCTGACATTATTTTGCTTTTTCTCAATTTAGGCTTTTTCTCAAAGGCCTCTCTGGAGCCTCATGACTTCCAGGTCCACTACTCAATAGATATTGAAGGAAGTTTTGTGTGTCAGTTCCAAATTTTCAAGGTGAAATCTAGTTGTTTGAGCATTATAACTGACATTTGGGGGGGTATCATTTGGCCTATTATCTAAATCACAGGGAATCTGAGAAAAACTTCTCTAAGAAGCAGTAGTGGGATTTGAAGAAGGGAAAAGCAAGAATAATAGTACTCAAAAAGAAGCAGAATCAAACAGAGAAGAAAGGCAGATAGATATAACAAACATATGACCTGAAGTCTCAAGTTGCAATCTCCAAGGCTCTGTTTCCTGAGAGCTGTTTTTTTTCTTTTTTCTTTTTTTAAAGTTGGAAGCTTCCATGGAGTCTTTCCAAATTACAGTAGTCAAAAAAAAAAAAAAACCTGTATGTGCTTAGTCTAGTTTTTTGTTGTATTTCTGTGACACATTCAAAACATCCTGACTAATAAATAAAACTCAGCCTCTAGGATGAAAAAATTATCTGACATAATACAGGTTACAAAATACTAGATAGACAATTTAAACTCCTTTCACCCTTGTATTGCTCAATTCTGTTGATCCTCTTCAGTAGGTCCTTGATCTTAGCACACAGCTATGCAGTGGTTTGTAGTATTTTGATTCTCTTTGCATTTCCTGCTGCAAGAAGCCCTATGAAGAAGACCAACAATCATCGAGAAACTGAGAGGCCTGCTGCCAATAGCTACGCTAGTTGGTCTTCCAGTCCCAGTCAAGCCTTAGAAGTAACTACAACCCCAGTGAGCATCTTAGTTACAGCACCATTAGACTTCTCCAGCCAGAACCACCCAGAGAAGCCACCTCAAATTTCTGATTTCTGAATAAACAATAAATGTTTATTGTTATGTCACTCTTGGGGGGTGATTTACTATGCAGCAATAGATAACTAATATGCTTCCAGGAAGACCAGGGCCAGTGCAGTTGAAACATTGTGAGTAAAACAGAGAATGATAAAAGATTAACTTAGAGAGAGGTTTGGGGGTAGATTATTATACAGGGAACCACAGAGTATGATAAGGAACTTAATTTTATTCCAAGTTCAATTGAATGTCGTCAAAGAGTTTTAAGTATAGAATTAACATACTGCGGAGAAAGAGAAACCGAATTTGTTCATTCATTCACTTAGCAAATATTTGTTAAATGCATGTTTATAGCAGTTATTGAGCTAGGTACATGTGATACAATGATGAACAAGATACATAAAATGCCTCCTTTATAGAATTTTCATTTCAGTGTTCATGGCAATAACAAGTAGACAAGCTAAAAGTAAAACATAAATTTAGATTGTGGCAGACTGTGAAGGGTGAGTGGTAGTAGAAGGAATAGCGTGAAAGGACAGGGTTGAATGAAAGAAACTACTTTGGGGTCAGGAAAGACCTCATGAAGATGATAAGGTCCAAGTCCATGCCTTTAGGGAAAGAAGGCAGTAGGCATGGAGAAGTAGACGATAACTATCTTCAGGCATGTTGGAAAGGTCTTGAAGTGGGAAAGAATTTGAAAAAATAGAATAGAAAAGAAATTAGTGTTGTCAGAGCAGTTCAAGCAAAGAGGGGGTAGGATGAGATGTGCTTTCAGAACCAGACAGGAGTTAGATCATTTAAGGCCTCATGGACCATAGAACGGCATTTGGACATTAATCTAAATGCAGGGAATAACCACTGGAACTTTTTGAGCAGATGAGTATTAAGATCTGATTTATATTGTAAGAATCATTTGATGCTATGTAAAGAAGAGTTTTTAAAATATTTTATATAAAATATAAATAATTTATAAGAAATATATGAAGTACTCAAGTTTATATTGTAAAGGGAGCAGGAGAAAAAGCAGGAAGACTAGTTAGTGGCTTTTGCATCAAGTCTGGCTAGAGAAAATCTATCCTGGATTAGCCTGTGGCAAGCTGTATAAAGAGAAGTAGATGGATCCCATGGATACAGGATGTATTTTGGAAATACCTGTTGGCATTGCTGCTTGATGAGGGTGGGAGGATGGGTTAGTGAATGCTAGGGAGGATCTCTTTGCCTTTACAATTTAATGGCATGATTGTTTTCCTGTCTAAGGAATTATACGCAAGTATTTTAAACAATTTTAAAACTGAAAGCAAGTGTAAATTAATTTTGTTTCCAATTGCTAAAAAAATTTATAATACCTCTTGAAATCATTAACAAAATAAGGAATTACTGAATTAGTAGGTAATGCTAGTTCTTTGACCTTTCCTAGGGTATCTGAGAAAACAAGGAGAAAGTATATTTGATAAGGTGTAATA
Source organism: Mesoplodon mirus (assembly GCF_964341445.2). Taxonomy (NCBI): domain Eukaryota; kingdom Metazoa; phylum Chordata; class Mammalia; order Artiodactyla; family Ziphiidae; genus Mesoplodon; species Mesoplodon mirus. The sequence goes on from NC_138980.1 coordinate 80,405,579, forward strand.
ATAAATCCTGCAGATAGAAAATGCCAGCAAGGTCTGATGGGGCAAATATAATGAGAATGATTTTCTGATGTGGACCTCCCTTTACTTAGAAATTAGATGTAAAAGATCCTTTTTTGCACACACGTGCATTTATTTATTATGTATGTAGATACTTCATATGCATTATAGGTGCTTGTATTTTTACTGTGATCAGAAAGTCTCATTGCTTTCCTGTCTACCCCTCATACAATTTTAATGTTGTATTTTATATTATCCTCAGTATGTTATTTTCACTTCAGCTCCCCCCTCCCATTTTTTAAGGAAAAAAAATCAGTCAGTTTAGGAGATTTTTATTATATTTCTTAACCCGTTATAATATTTCCTCCAAGAATAATACCTATGCTGTCAATTGAATTACCTAGTGACTGCTGATAAATATCTGGAATATTAGATTACGCTTCTTTCTAGGCATCTAAGATCAAGCATTCTTATTTCTTGACAATTGTTCAAGTTGATTTCCACAACTCTGCCATGTGTTTGCCCTTGAAATTTCTCATCCTTTTAGTTGAAGCATTGTATGTTAAGCCATATTGTGTTTAAGGAAGCATAGAGTCTGTAAAGGTGTGTGCCCAGTTAAAAAACAGTTGCCTTGTGGTAATACTTTTCTCCCAAGGCCATTCTTTACAGATTTTGTAAAGCGGGACATGAGGGAAAATCTCTGCTTGGAAGTCTGGAAGCAACCTGAAACACGTTGTGAAATCACAACCACTCTATTCTCACTTCAATAAAAATCTGTTCTGTATATTTTTTTCTCCCTAAAGTGATGTTAGTTTCATTGATTATGTGATTCCTTTCTTCTCTTACATTTTATTCCCCACCTATTCTTGTTCACCTATACATATCTTTTTACTGTCTAACTCATAGACTGCATCTCTTCATGAACTCGGCTACCATCTCCACACTCTGCCCTAATCTCATTTTACTCTATTCTTTTTTTGTTCTTCCTGATTTTCATACCTATATCCAATATGTGTGTATACATTTTTATATATGTACATGTGCAAAGGTATACAGGTGTAAGAATTTGTACACACCAGTGAGGCTGTAAACAAATTGATTTCTCACACTTTCTTCTATCCCCCTACCTAAGCACTGCCTTCCTCGTTTTCATTTTTAATCTCTCCTGGAATGAGGCCATGCACCCAGCTTTAATACTCTTGTTTCTGAATAACAGGTTTTTAAGGGTGAGAACTCTACAGTCAGAATCATGGAGCTTCCAGCCCCAGAGATTTTTATTACCACCTGGGAATAGCAGAAGTTACTAGAGATGGATGAGAGGAGCAGGCTTTCTAGCAGCTCTCAGAGGAAATTGGGGAAGTACAAAATCATGCTGGGGGCTGGAATATGTTCTCTGTAGATAAGAGCTGTTTGATTGGAGTTCCTTTTCTTTTTTTCATTATGGTAAATGCACATTCAGGAGAATGTGACTGATATATATATGTGACATACTTATTTTTCTTCAAATTTCTATGTATATAAATATAATAAATGTATTAGATGTATAACCACAATCCAATTTAAGAAATAGAATACTGTCTGTTTCTTAAAAAAACCCTTTGTGCCCTATCTCGACACATCCTACCTTCCCCTCTAGGGTAACCAATAGCCTAAATTTTGTATTTATAATCTCCTTACTTTTCTGTAAAGTTTTATTACCTATAAATTGGCAAATGCTCTAAAGGGAAAAGCAGTGCAAAATGCCATGTTCACCTTCATGAGTTTTCCTTCTCTTCAGGGTATTTACCCTGCAAGTCTTTTTTGTTTGGTTGGTTTTTATGTAGCTCTTCTAGTAATTGTTGATAGGACAGTTGGCTTAATAGGAGCTAGTCCATCAATTCTAGGTGCAGAATTACTTCCATATTTAACTAATAGTATGAAAAGTGCAGTGTGACATGAAGAAACCTGAACTCAGGCTGGGAGGCTTCTTGTATGAGAGAACATGGTAGATGTTTAGAGGTTTGCTGGGGAGGAAGGAGGAAGGGCATTTTAGGAAGATGAAATCAGGCAAAGCAGAGGGGATGCGGAATGACTTGACATCGCTGGGAAATGGCAAAGTGTCTCCCTTTCCTCCACCCCTCTTTCTTTTGACGCTGAGGCTTGCCAGTTCCAAGTTGTCCTGAAAACTTGAGTAATATCCCTTTCTTTAAGAGATGGAGAATCAAATATGAATTAAAGAAGGCCAAGATAAATAGCATGTCAGTATGAGTTTCACTACCAGGCTCTCTTTTAAAAACTCCTCCCTTGCTGTCTTTCTCAAGTGGACTTTCAGTGTTGTATGTTATGCTTCTGAAACAGTTGCCATAGCTACATGCCTGACCTTACTCTACCAGGGCCTTGCTAGCTTACTAAGGATCTGCTGTGTACCCATCACTCTTGCCTGAAGGAGCTCATTATCTAGTTAGGGAGCCAAGATCTAAATACACAAAAAAGTCAGTTCACTTTAACCATGACTCATTAACACCTGCTATGTCTGGGATGGCACTCATCCCTGTGCTACAACATGAATAGGAGGTGTACATGTATGCCTGGAAATGTGTGCAAGAATTATCTGGATGTAATAACAAAAAAGTAGAAACAGTAAAAGTTTTTGTCAATGGAAAATGAATAAACTATGATATAAACATTCAATGGAATGTTACAAACAAGACAAAATTAATTCATTCTCTTTGAATGTATCTACATGGGTACATAAACATAATGTTGACTGAGAAAAAAAGCATTGTTCCCTTTTACATAAACCTTGACCACACACATATATACAAACATTTGTACTAATAATAATGATAGCCAATATTTATACAGAGCTTAACATGGGCCCTTAAAAACACTTGCATACATTTTATTCTCACAATAATCATATGTTAGACTCTATTATCTTCCCCATTTTTTCAGATGAGAAAACCAAGGAGTTTAATAACTTGCCCAAAGTCACACAGGTACAAAGTGGCAGAGCTGCCTCCAGAATCTGTGCTCTTCAATGTCATGCTGTGCTGACTCATGAAAGCCTGATACTCTTGATGGGTGGAATAGTCACCAACTTCATAATAATAGTTATCTCTCAGGGGGAGGATGGAGGATAGGATAAATGGTAGGACTTTTATTCTATGAATAGTATATTATTTCTTAAGAAGAAAGGAGACTTATAGGAAATTTGGCATGATATTAAAATTTCCTTTATCTCAAGTTTCTCATGCTAATGTTTCCCTACTTTTCAGTTTATTTACAATGTGCAATTAATTGATTTTTTTAAAAAGATGAGTCAGAAAGGGACTTCATGTCTGGTAAGAGAAGGAACCATGAAAATAAAAACTATCTTGGTACAATATTACTGCTATAATTAGCATAGTGATTAGAGCACTTGAATGTGTATAAAGCATTATTACCTCATACATACACAGCCCTGGGTAGTGGGTAAGACAAGCACGTAATAATTTTACACATACGCAAACTGAGGCCGAAAGAGGGTACATAACCTGCTGAGTCTGTGTAGCGACTGGTCATTGATAAGCTAGTTTTTGTTGCCTTATCAAATGAAGATGGCATAACAACAGCACTCCTCTCATTAAGAATAGTCTAGAAACACATCAGGCGTGGGAAAGTGCTTAGAAGAAAGAAATCCAATCAATAAGACACTAACTCACTCATTCCTTTTTGTGGCAAAAAGAATGCTTCCTTGTCTCTTATTCATCAGAAATGGTGAATTAAACTTGGGGAAGAGCTCTGGGATCTTTCCTTTCACATCTCCCCACCATGACTACCACCATGACAAAATGAGAAGAGGCATAGATGAGGCGATCTAGTCTTCATGCTTTTTTTTTTCATTTTCCCAAGATTAAATGATTATTAAAAAAGCACGCCACACTGTATAGAAATCAACTAGCGTGGGCTGTTCACAGGCTTAACTCCAAGACTGTGTTCAGAGGTCCTTGGAACTGTGGTCCATGGTAAAGTTTTACAGCATTACCAGGAGTGTGACAAGGCTGAGGAGTCAGGATCTGGAAATGTACAGAAAGAAGTTTCATCTTCCTTTGACCAAGTTATCAAGGAGACAAGAGATGATGGCTCATTCTGCTGCTACTCTCATCACACATCCCTTCCACATGATCACTCTGAGAGCTATGGTACAATTCATTGGCAGAGAATCCAAGTACTGTGGACTTTATGACTCCATAGCAACTATCTATCAGGAAGCGAGCATCCTAGGATTTTCTATGGGTCTTATTCCTCACCTTGTAGGTGACATCATTTCTTTGTGGCTCTGTAACTCACCGGCCTACATCATTTGTGCTTTCTTCTAGACCTGTGCTGTTCACATGTGGCTACTGAGAACTGAAAATGTGGCTGGTGTGACTGAGGAATTGAATTATAAATTCTACCTAATTTAAATTTAAAAACTGAAGCAGTATAAAATATATTGTTCATAAAATGCAACTTTATTATTTTTAAGACATGTCACTTTAACATTTGCTTCATGTGAGATACTATTGTTGCCTTATCATGCCCATGTCAGACTTGTTTTACAGATACACATATCACCATCGGAGTCAGATTTAGTCAGATCTAGTCAGTGTCAGTGGATTGATTCAATTTGAATGGCTTTTTTTAATGACCAGGTGTACCACTGTAATATGTTTATTTAAATATTTTATGCAAACAGCACAAGTTACAATGATATCTACAATTCACAATTTACTTATTTCAACATTAATATGAAACTTTAATCTACCTACTGTATTACAGTTTTGTAAATTTACCTTCATAATCATGTGCTTCATAGAATTGTTTGCAAGTGATCACGTCATATGCCTTAAATACTTAATTCTTTTTTCAGAATACTGTCATCCTCTCAAAAAATTTTACTTTAAAAGCCTAATGTAAAAAGCATTTAGGGGCTTATCAAAGTGAGAAAATCAAAAAAGACCCAATCCCAAGACCTGGCTTAACAGTCTCTCCCCTGTTCCTTGAACACAACTATAGATGGTAGGTGGGGTTACATGGACATAATAGGGCCAGAGATTCCCCACTCAGACTCTAGAAGGGTAGGAGACCAAGTAGCTTTGCATATCACAGAAGTGAAAACTGGAAGTTTAGGGGTAACTAAGCATGAGTTCAGAAAGGTGGGAAGAATTCATGACCCTGAATCTTTGTCGGGGGGAATAGCTGCTCCTTCCCTTCCTAATGAATCTGGGAGATGGGCCCTATTCCCCACCTCTTAGCTTAGCCTTAATGAAATTATATATGGCTGTTCACCACTATGCCTGTCTTCCACCCTTGTACATACTTTAAAGTAGTAGGAAGCTTGCAGTTCCCAGAGCTGTGTGTGTAGTTGGGGGGTGGGGGGGAGGTACTCTCAGAAAGGTTTCTATGGGCCTGTTTATCTCCCACCCAAATGAAAATGACTCATGCTCAATGGCCCTAATCACAGACTGTCTCAACACCCTTCTGTCTCAACGCTAGAGAGCATGCAGACAGCTCTGTGTGAGTGGTATGTGTGTGTGAATATGTGTGTAGTAACTGTGACTATCTACTGGACACTATGGACCCAGGGTGGGAGTGATGGTAAGAGAATGCCTCTTCTCTGCTTTTCTTTCCTCAAGTGGGGAAGACCTAAGGGAAGAAGGAGCAGAGGAAAGGTTTTAGCAAAGATAGGAGGGGAAGGGGAACATGGTATTTACAGGCTTGGACTACATCTTGGAGTAGTATGCAGGTCATTCTCCAGCCACTAGATGGGAACTGGATTCAAACCTAGGGCCATGATAATTGATTCCTGGCTGAGGCCAGCTCTCTCATTCCATGACAGCCCAGCTCTGAAGGGGATCATGGATAGGAACTTTCTCCTGAAAACAGTGATTTGTTTTTTTAATAGTTATAATAATAGTAGCCAGTGGCCAGTGAACATAGAATAGAGCAGGCATTGGTTGGGTGTACATGTGTTGGAGATGGAAGGGGTATTGCTGTGAAGTGCAGGAGACAAGAGCCTGGGAACAGGGTAGATAGTGCTCAGAGATCTGTTGTGTCAGTCTTTCTGGGAAGTAACTATACAAGACGATGGTTTATGCCCATTGGGTGGGTACCTTGGGGATGGGAAGCCTCTCCACAGTCTATCTTCACTGGGCCTGCCTTGATGACATAATTGCAGAGCACAGGATTCTCTTAGCCATCAACAGTGCTTGGGGAAAAAATAGGGCAAATAACAAGGAAGAAGCCAGGTGTAGTGTGAGTAGGAAAAGAAGCAGAAGAGTAAAAAGAGGAAAGAATGGACCAGGTTGTGGGAAGGAATAGAAATGTTCCCATCATCTGTTATTATCCCTCTTCCCCATACAGACACACACTCAAACCCCGATTCAGGCCCCATCCCATTACGTCTGATCAGGGCACTGTAGAGCACACTGGTGCCATCTTGGCAAAAGCATTCATGGACTTTTCTTCGAGCACAAAGAAAACAACTGCATGGATGTCCTCAGACATGGCATTACCCTCTCTAGTGAAGGAGACCACAGTGACTTCTGTCAGCCATGCTTGATTGTGACATGCAGATTTTATCCTTGATGCAGTTTAACCATCAGAATGGGGTACCACATGGTCATGTTCATTGACTTGGCAGAGCCTTGGATACCTCCTCCAGGGACACCTGCAGTTGAGGCCCCACAGGTGGGTCCTGAACCCTGTGCCAAAGATTCAGCCCCTACTCAGCCCATTGAAGCCTAAGTAGCCAAAGTCACCATCTTCAACGGTTCCATGGCATCTGGATCAAAGCAGTTGAAGCAGGTGAAGGACCAAGTGGAGCAGCTGCAGACAAAGAATAGTTTGAAGAGGTTGACAGAAGGAGGCAAATGAGTGAAGGGGTCCCCATGAAAGATGTAGTGAAAGCAGACACCAAAGCCACCTGATAAACTACCACTGACTAGGCTGTAGGCCAAAAAGGGTGGAGAGAGCGGGGCAGTGCAGTTCGCCCTGGCTCCATTCTACTTTCTTCATCCTGCCCTAGATCTCATATCACTGACCCTGAAAAGCAAACTTTAGCTCCTAGAGAGGACGTATATCCTATAGCTCCAGAAGCTGATTTTTCTGCTCTTAATAACATACTTAATAATATTGTACATCCATCATTTTATTTGGCTCTCTCAACTTAAACTTCAGAGAAGCTGATTTACTCCATAAATGGAAAATCCAGGACTCGAGAACTCAGGGGATGTGCTTTTCCATGATCCCATGGACCAAAGCTAAGTCACCAAGGGAGAGATCTGAGTGACTGGCCTTCAGTCACACAGCAAGTCATATCTGGTTCCTAGATCTTCTCTTATCTTGAGAGACACATGGGTTGAGGCAATCAGGATGTGCACACGCACAAGGGGGCTAGAAATGTGACATGTCCAAAATGAAGTGGGAGCACAGTTCAGGGAGGATCCCCCACCCTTACTCTGCCTCTTGCACTGTTTCCCCTTCCCTGACCCATGATCACAGAGAAAACCCCCAAAAGCAGGAGACTTCTTTCCCTCCTATCTTGAAAATTTCATCAAATGTTTTGTGTAACACCAGTGGTGCATGACTCCAGAGGGCATCATTTATTCACATTACAGAATTGTGCCCCAGGAGGTAACGTAAAATAACGATAAAGATTCTTGGAGTCATATAATCTCAGGTCCTAAACATCTAATGTTAGGACAGCTAAGATGCCTGAATGGTCTGGCACCTTGCAAATGGAGTGAACACAAAGTCCTTAGAGCTTAGCTGCTGAGATCACAGATTTCTCTCTTGAGGCCTATCCTAAGGGGATTCTCAGCGGAAACCTCAATGCTGAGAGTTTCCATTAAGAACTGAAATAAGCTTTCCAAGGCTTAGAAAAGAGACCTAGGAGACTTTGCATCTATTTGTGGGCCCAGTAGGATAACCCTTGGGAACATGTGGTAATTAAATATTTAAATTAATTATAATAAAATAAAGTAAAAAATTCAGTTCCTGGGCTTCCCTGGTGGCGCAGTGGTTGAGAGTCCGCCTGCCGATGCAGGGGACATGGGTTCGTGCCCTGGTCTGGGAAGATCCCACATGCCATGGAGCCGCTAGGCCCGTGAGCCATGGCCGCTGAGCCTGTGCGTCTGGAGCCTGTGCGTCTGGAGCCTGTGCTCCACAACGGGAGAGGCCACAGCAGTGAGAGGCCCGTGTACCACAAAAAAAAAAAAAAAAAAAAAAAATTCAGTTCCTGTTAGACTACCCACATTTCCCTTGCTCAATAGCCACATATGCTTAGTGGCTATCATATTAGGTAATGCAAACATAGAGCATTTTCTCCCTCAAAGAAAATTCTGTTGGACAAAAACTTCTATTAGTCCTGGAATCCAGAATCTAATTTAACCTCTTCTTTTCCTGTGATCATCAGGACAGCTTTGGGTTTCATCAGGAAGGCCAGGTGCGTAGTAGGTAGGGAGGAGCAAGTCCTTGCAGATACCTGCCCTACAGAGAAGGCTGAAATGATCAGCATTGAGCAGTCAGTGGCTGAGACATTAGGACAGAAGAGGGGGTGGTTCTGGAGATCAGCTGTATGAGCAGCATTCGTGAGCAGGTGGTGACAAGTTCCCTAAGTTACAGGGTCCTCTGTGGAAATAGCTTCTCTAACAGGTCTTCTGCCTTGGATTGTTGCTGGAGAAAATGTCCAGTTGGGTGAAAAGAATCTTTTGATTATCTAGTGAGCACAAAAAAGATGAGCTTATCTGAGGGCAAAATTGTGTAGATTGTCAAAATGTCATTCCCATCCACAAAGGATATGCTAGGGAAGATACCTATCACCTGTTCTGTATGTCAAGAAGAAGAGAATATAGCCACATGAACTGTATATGCAGTCCATAAATTCAAAGCACTTGACATTTTCTATAACACATCCCCATGATATGAATCATCCACTGTCCAGCAAATGGGTTATGCTGAACATTTGCATTCATTAGATGAGCTGTCATAAAGACAGAGTGTTGGAATTGTTACTTCTAGTCCTCATTCTGTGCATTAGACACTTGGGGATCAGGCCGACGTTGCCCACGTAGCCCATGGCAGTTCTCTGCATGTGAGCCGCCATCAGCATCTTTCTTCTCTCTCGCTGGGCTTTTCAGTGAGTGCTAAACAATTGCTTTAGGAGCTGGAGGAAGCTGTCAGATCCCCTGTGAGATTAGATGAACAAGCTTAACAGAACAGAAAGGCAAAAGGAGACGTGCTCATGCAGGGGCATACTTGCTTTGGCTCACAGCTGTCAGGAAAAGAGGGAGCTCCAGTGCCAGCAGTAAAAATAAGCTCCTCCTTCAGTCCTTAATATTATGGTTTTCTTAGAAAAGTACAGTTTTCTTGGGCATGCCCATTTCGACACTTTGGAGAGAACACTTTGCCAAAGGGAATTTGCTGTCTTCAAAATGCTTCTGATAATTTGCAAACCCTCCCACACAATTAAATGCTTTCCAGGAACTCTTCCCTCCTTACAGCAGTTACTCTTGGAGCCAACCTACAGATGTGTATATCTCCTTTGAGATATGATTGCCTCCCATGCACTATGCAAACCAAGACCTCTGCCTTCAAACTCACCCCTAAGTCCCAAAATACGCTTTCCTGCTCAGGCCCAGCAGAGGCTCTGAAAGATGGTGACAACATATGATTTTCTTGTGAATAATCAGATTCGCTTTGATGACATAGCACACCTTTAAAACCATGCATCCCTCACAGACACCTACTTCTCATTCTCCTTTGCTGGTCCCTCCTCATCTGCTATCTCTTAATGTCTGAGTGCTCCAGAAACCAATTCTTGATCTCATCCGACCCCCTGACTTTAAGTCCCATGTATATGCTGCTGACACCCAAATTCAAAGCCCCTTCTCCTTAAACATCCAAAATTTAACTCCACATGTCCCCCTCATAAATGTGGTACATGCAAAGCATTCTCCATCTTCGTTGATAGCAACTCCCTCCTTCCAATTGCTCAGGCCAAAAGTGTTAGTGTAACCTTTGAAATCATCTGGTTAAGGCACTGGTAAATGTTCCACAGTCAAGTCTCTAGGAAAAAAAGAATCATTTGTTGAGTTTGCCAATTTCCATGGTGCAAAAGTTCTCACCATGGATAGAAGCCATCGATGTGAGTTCACTTGGGCCAAGATAAGAAGCAATGGCACAATCAACTCTCCTCTCTAGAGCTGCAGCACATCACTAGGCTCTTGTCTCTTTCCCTCACATCTCACCTTCAATTCAGAAGTAAACACAACTGGCTCTACCTGCAAACCACATTCATACTCCAGCTCTTTGTTCAGCCCCTGCTCTGTGCCATTCATGTTCCAGTCACCATCATCTCTCACCTCAGGTTTTGCAGTAGCCTCTTAACTAATCTCCTTTGCCTCATATAGTCTATTCTGAGCCAGAGGAACCTTCTTAAAAGATAAATCATGTCATTCCTCTGTTTGGAACCTTCTAGTAGCTTCTATCTCACCAAGCAATGTAAAAGCCATCAAATAGTAGTGCGTTCCTACTTTATTTTCCTGTATTTATCTTATCATTTTCTAATATAATAGTTTACTGTTTTATCATTTATTTGTCTGCTTTCCCATTCTAAAATGCAAGCTCCATAATGCTACAGATTTTTGTCCCTTGTGTCTGAAGCCCCAGCTCCTCGAAGAGTAAATAGACATACAGTAAGCATTCAATAAATAATTGTTGAATGAATGAATGAATGAATAAATGAACCTTACCTCTTCTCTGCTTTGACCTGGTTGCTCCTCATCTTGCTATCCTCCTGATTCCTGGGCCTTACCTGCTCCTAACCATAATGTATCCTGCCTCACTCCCGACCTGGATCCCTGTCCTTCACTGCTTTAGACCTCACACTTGATGGGTCAGGCCCTGACAATTCCCTAGTTCTTACCCACTTCCAGCACTGCCTGTTTGATCTGCCTCGTCGCCGGCCACTACCTGGTATAACACATGAATATTCCTTTTCGACTTCCTCCCAGCATCTTCACATTTTTAGAAACCTGCCCAAAGTGAATAATTATATAACCCATGTGCTCTCCTGCATCTGGCACTATGACAGTCACTGAAAACTAATAATTTAGGTGAATGATTATCCCTCTGTATTAAGCAAATACCCATCATCACTAGTGCAACTACATAAAAAGGCAATTAGTAGGTGAGTAAATAATCGAGTCATGACCATTAATATTTATGGAACTCTTACTGTATGTTGGGCACTCTGTATGCTTTATCTCTTTTCACATTTTTCGTATCCACTTTTGTCAACTTAGATCAAGAGTTTGAATTTCTGAAGTAGCCTTTCAATCATAATCCATGTTTTTACCTTTTTCCCTTGCAATACTATTGTTCACACTATAATCTCCCTGATTTTTAAAAATATATTAACACTCTCCTGAGCCCTCTCACCATAATTAATAAAATCCAGACTATCAGTGTCCAGCGATAATACTTAGCATCAGCAGGTGCTTACTATTTCAAGTCTTGCTTGAATGCTTTATGTGCAATTATCATATTTAATGCCCTCAACAATCCAATGAGGTAGAAAAAGAGGCATGAAGAGGTTAAATGGTTTTGTTCAGTGTCATGCGTTTAATAAGTGGTGAAGCTGGGATTTGAACCCAGTCACTTATCATTCTGCCATCCTGTTCCCCAAATGAGTGAACTGCCCCCTCAACTGCATTTCCTACCTACCAAGGTGTACAACAGACATACAGGCTTCTTTTCCGCTCCTGGAACACATGAAACTGAAAGGCCTTTGTCAGCAGGGCTCTCCTGAACCACTCAATCTAAAGTGCAATGCTCTCTCACAACCTCCACTTGTCTGCTCTCACAGAGGTGGTCACACCTTAAAGATTTATTTACATATTCATCCACTTTGCCCACCACATCTATGTTTTATTCAAAACAGCCTATACCAAGAACTTTTCCATTTCTTAACAAACATCTGTTGAATCCACTCATGAACTTAGTGTTATTGAATCTTCACTACAGACCCTGAGGAAGTGCCACTCTTCATTGACAGAGATAGTAACTGGCCCAAGGTCAAAGAACCTATAAGTGGTGAAACCTGGACTGGAACCCCAGCCTTTCTGGTTGCAGAGTACCAGCAAGCTCTACTTCTCCCCTAGGTGCTCAGGATTTGAGGACCCTAAACAAGGAGATTACTGAAGCAGCTGGCAGATGGGCTTAATAATCTCCTCTGTAATTATCTGCAAATATGTAAACCTTGAAGTGAAAAATAAATCCTCCCTCCTCAGGTTTCTTTTTAGAGTGATGACTGAATGACCGAATGGAACCTCATCTTGGAGGCTTGCACTGAGCAAATCACAGTGCAAGGAGGCAGCTAATTGCCAAACTTGATTGCAACTGCTAATCACAGTCATAGGGAAAAAAAGTGTTGGGAATTAATTAGGCAAGGACCTTCTGAACAGCAGCAGGAAGCCTCTGAGTGACCTTTATTTACAGTCAGTTAAACAGAAGTGTGACTAAAAATGCCAGGGAGCAAATCAGATTATTAATATTGATTGCTTAAAGAAAATGAATAATTTAGAGACCTAGTCAGAATAAGTAACCAGTGACAGAGATGAAAGAGCACAGCATACCACATTTCTAACATTCATCCGTCATGCGGCAGTGTCCCCTGCTCGGAAATTGAGAATTTTCACCCTCACAAAGCACAATTAGATTCATGACCCAGCACGATTGCCGCTAGGAACTGTTCTCATTCAGCCAAGCATGGGGAAAATCCAGGGTGTTGAACTAAAGCTTTTGTCAACACTTTGCATGGTAAACTAATTACAAGTTCATGGAAGGTTACTTTCCGGTTTTTATCAATAAAGCATCAACCAGAAGAAGTTGGATTGCATTTTCTGTGCTTACTGAGTAAAGCTCACAGGTTTCCGTTTTTGATGACTGTATACCTTTTATGGTACATATACGACAGAAGTTTTCACCAGGAAAGGCAATCGTTTCAGATTGCTTGTAAGTAAAGATTTTCAGAGGTCATCTCCAGCTTCTAATAAAAGTTGCCTTTCATCTGCTGGAGTCAGTTTTCTACCCTACTTCCCCAGCAACATGCCTCTGTCCTAACTCCATTTGATGATAAGACAGACATAGAATATTTATTTATAGCAAGATCTTGAACAGGTACCTTTGAATTACATGTTTTCTTGAAGCAGTGATTTTTGAGATTTTTATGGTGTATGGAAGGGTTTAAGTTATACTTAACGTTATGCTCTCCTCTACCCAGAAATACTAATTAAATTTCCTGGTGGGGAGTTGTTGCAATAATTATGTTTTAGGGCCATAGATATTCATAGTTTTGCTGAAGTGGAAACATTTCAGAACTACCATAGTGGCAGAGAATCCAGGCATATTCACTTTGGATAGGACTCAGAGAAATTAAGCTCTGTTGCTATCAGATTAATGGAGCAAATTAACTAGCCGTGTTCAAGGCAGCCACAATTTCTATATGACAGTAAACATAATTTGTAAACCAATCAATAAAGCAAGTCAAATCATTCATTTTCTCTCTCCAGTATAGGCATTAGTATTCATTTATGCCTATACTAATTTATGTCATTCATATCATGTATCGAGTATAGATATTAGCATTATCTAATAGACATATATGAGAAATAGATACTGAGATGAAATGTTTTCCAGTTCTTTACAGTGAAGAGAGTTGAATTTTTTCCCTCTTTTAAACACAGTTGTTTGAAGTACATCCCCTTAGTACCCAGCCGTAGGATGTCAAAATATATCTCTGGGTAATCTCCCCAGGTGTTCCATTGCCCTACAGTTGGAAAGGAACCAAATGCAAGTCTCAGTGAGGCTGAAGTAATTTCCTGTGTGGATTATTGACTTTCATTGGTCTTATTCTGTTGCCTGTTAGACTTTAGCAAATACTGCCCAACTATTGGTCTGACTGACCCTAGGTGAGACCCGTGACCAGCACACTTATGTTCTTGTGGTCCAAAAAAAATGGGTACTAAAGGTTGGGAGTTGGCACCAAGTATGGCTGACATCTTCCAATGTGGCTGTTATTGTTTTAAGAATTGATGGGGTATTTTGTCAAACATGAATTGTCACTTTTCTGTTACAGAAAGGAACTGGTTGTTTGATTATTTCCCAGTAGTAGGAATTGCTGCTTTTGAACTGTCCTAGGGAGCAATAAGAAGGTCATCCAATTATTCATCTATCTTGTTATATGGACTTTTTTTCATGAGAATTTGAATTAATGTAACACTCCTTTTGGAGGGAGAAAAGGTCATGTGAAAATCAGATTCCTCAGTCCCCTGTGGTCTAGCACCTGTATGTCAGCACTGCAGGCTGATAATCTTCTGATGGCAATATTTTCCTGCACTTGGTATGTTGCAGGGAGATTTTTCTTTGCCCTGAAAATTTGGAAAATATCATTATTTATAGGCTATTTTATACTATTTCTAGTAGCTCTTCCTGGATGTTTTAAATTAGCTTGTTTTTTTAAAAACATGCAAAACTGATATTCAAAGGAAATGCATCAACAACAAAATGCAGAGAACTTTAATTAAATGCCAGCATAAACCCTTAATCACATCTGATGTTAAAGTAATACAGTTTTTATTGAGGTGTGCTAAGTGATTCAGGTAGCTGGCAGGTTGGTTACCACAAGTCATTAGACTTTGAGGGGATTTTATGGGCTCTTGTTTGCATCTAGATACTAGCACACTGACTGTGGCAACCTTTCTTCTCCAAAGCAATTTTCATTTTCAAAAAAAAACAGAATTATGTCCTTTCCTTTAGATTCCAGAAGCCTACCTAGAATGGGACTAGACAGTGAGTACAAAGTGGAGTTCACCTTTTCTGATTATTTTCTTATTTCCAGACAACAAAATGAGTCCAGTCCTTTGGAAAGGCAATACTGTGCAAATGTGCCCCTTTTAATACATAAAAGCTAACATTAAATAAATGACCGTATGACATTCTTAGATTTCTTGCTTTTGCTACTAGAGTGTGGTGATTTTCATGTTAATTTTATGTCATTTGTAATGGGGAGGCCTGGCTTTATGTGCAGATGTGCCCTATTCCTTTCCATTATGGGAAGCAAGTAATATGATTGCAATAATTCCTGGTATCAGATTATAAAAGCAGCATCTTTAGAATCTGTAAATGTGCTGTTTAATTTTATCCCTTTGTTTATACACAGATTAAAACACGATCCCCCATGGCCACAGCTTGTAATTGAATAAAGTGTTCTTAAGCTGCCACAGAGCAAGGGAGCAGTGCTTGAGTGACTTTGAAATAGAGTCAACACCTGAGGAATAAATTTTCTCCTTTGTCTTTCCCATGGCCTTAAATGTTTTGATAATGTTGAAAAGACACAATAAAAATGTTATTATTTAATGAGCAAAGAAATGTAGCTAGTCACTACACTGCCTGCTGCAAGAAAGGAAGAGTTTTCAATATTACTTGAAGGATTTCGGGGTTGGGGTGGATATTTTCCATATAATTAATTTCATCTTAATTTGCTTAGCTTTCTGTAGAAGATCATCAGACTGAAATTGCAATATGTTTCTTTGTCTTTTTTATCCCCCTGAAGTCTCAGCATAATTTAGAACCAGGGAAAAGCGACTCTTTTGTACTTTACATGCAAGTCACAGTTTCCTTATTGGGTTCCAAAGGATCCCTGGTCTCCAAGCTCCAGTACACAGCTGCCACTGCATATGTTACTGCTGAAAACTAAAACTTGCTGAAATAATCATTCCCTATGTTTTTAAGAGGCTGTGTTTAAAGTACTGCTTGACACATCTCATTTCTTCAGGGAACTTGAGTTCATATTGCAAAACAGCAGAGCCAATGAAAACCTAAGATTTATTCTTTTTCTATTTAATATTGGATATTATGAAAAATCTTTAGAATCACTAATAATCAAAATTCTTTTGAGCCTGAGGCGTTGTATGTACTTTAGATTCTAGCGTACAAAACAAAGGTAAATCAACGCCAAGTAGTGAATATAAAATTTGAATACTTTTCCATGCACGTGATTTAAAAATATAAATTTTTTGTAGACACACAAAACTAGTACCACTTATGTTTATAACCATTAGAGGCAGGCTTCCCTGGTGGCACAGTGGTTGAGAGTCCGCCTGCCGATGCAGGGGACATGGGTTCGTGCCCTGGTCCAGGAAGATCCCACGTGCCGCGGAGCAGCTGGGCCCGTGAGCCATGGCCACTCAGCCTGCGCGTCCGGAGCCTGTGCTCCGCAACAGGAGAGGCCACAACAGTGAGAGGCCCGCGTACTGCAAAAAAAAAAAAAAAAAAAAAAAAGTAAGTTAATGGAAGGTAGTCTGGGCAGAATTCGCTGACAGCCTGAAGAGCAAATTAACATTTAGGGTTTCCTACCATTTTCTTTAAAAAATATTCTTAACAAATAAGAATAACAAGGCAATTTTCTCAAAATCCCCAAGCATGTTTTGTTTCGTTTTGTTTCATTTTGTTTTGCCCATCTTTTTTTTCCCCCATTCTGGACTTCTGGACTGTCAAACAGAAATAGGAAACATTTCTAAATGAAAAATTGTTCTAAGTGTGGTTTTAATCCAATAATCATTACCAGATTGAATTTCAAAGAATTCTAAAGATCTTTGTTTTTATGTTTGAGAGAAAGGAAAAATAAGTTGCATTTGAGTAATATTTCAGTGGTTTTGTAAATAATATTTATGCTTAAATTTAAATGCAAAGTGTGGATAATTTAAGGTAGAAAGGAATTCAGTAATTACAGAGTTCCCTTTTAGCAAAGTCTTAATCAGTGTGGAAGAAGATCTCTTTTTGTGGCTTCATTGCATTCAGATGATGTCGGCAGATTCTGAGACAGGAAAGTAGATATGTGTTCCTTTGATGTTTTTCTTGGGAAAGTTGGAAGTGCATCCCACAGGGAAGGTACATTTCTCCTTGCCTACTTAATAGCCCCCAGAGACACAGGAAGCCACCAGAATAGCTATATTTGATTATTATATAACCATTCAATTTCTGAATAATTCAGTGATTAATTTTTCTTAATTAGAAAGGTTATAAGTATGGCCAGTATAAAATAATTTGTAAAAATCCCAGTCATTAACTACTTAAAGGTGAAAAAAGCTATTTTTGACTTGAACCATTTAGCTCTTTTTAAATAAAACTTACACTGATCAGGTAGATACTCTGCTATCAAGGTAGCCCTAATAATTCATGCAGACCATGTTTATCATGTCATAGTCCATTTTATGTCCATGCTTGATTCTCAGTAAATTCGTCTTCCTTTACCAAACCCACTGAAAATTAAAATGATTTCCATTACGACGGTTACTGTGTTTGGCTGTATGGACGAATTTTCATAGAATACATTTTTAAATCTTTTGTTCAACTATTTAATAGAAAGTTCTAGTAGATAGTGTGAAATCCAGAGAAGAACATGTTTAGAATACCACATATGGCAAACTAGCACTATCTGGAATTAAATTTATGTGAACTTACTCATCCTGGATGAAGATTACAGCTCAAAATACCTACACTCTCAAAAAAAAAATTTACACATCAGGAACATTATTCATCATTATTCAGTACATCTAAGAAAAATACTTCCTATGATATGTTTAACCCCGATGAGGTCGTGACAGAACTCTTTGTAACTCTACAAATATCTTAACTTGAGAAAAAAAAATATGTTTTAAGAATATAAAGCCAGTTGACTGATTGATTTCTTATGTGGAACTTTGTTTGCATAAGAAGTAACAGAGAATGGGGTATTAGTCCTGTCCATAAAAGAAGGGAATACTATGATGTGTGGACCCTGAGGGGATACAACCCACTAAACTTGACTGATCACTTGTGAGAAGCAAGAGACCAGAAGCCAAGAGTGACTTTAGACTTGCCAGACTTTAGATTTGAGTAGCCAAACGGAAAATGGTTGTATGAACAGAAAGAGGGGAAACAGGAATTTCTGGATACTATAATGAGTTCATTTTAGAATCTTTTGAGTTTAGCCAAACCTCCAGGACAAGGGATCTAGATGAGAGATGGAAACAACTGATGGCTTAAATGTCGAGGCTGGGGAAACAGATGTGGGAGTCGTCTATACACATATCTGTGTATTTACTGATTGAAAATAATAAATGAACATAGGATAAAAGAACGATTACCTATAACCCTGCTATCCAGAAATAAATAATATTATTACAGTATAATATATAATGCATTCCCCAGTCTTTCCACTACACACATACACATACATGAATGTGCTTTTCATCCACTCACTTGCATGCATAACTATTCTGTTTTGAAAACTTGTAAGTAGACAGCTAAGGTATCTTAGCATAACATTGTTTCAAAGGTCTGCAGTTGACTTGTCACCTTGTGACCAAATTGCAGTAAATAGTAGCTAGGAGGAAAAATAATAGACTCGGAGAATACCTGGCAAATTCTCATATATTAAGTGCTAGTAAATAAGTCTTTTTTAGCATACCTTGTTTAAAAGAGGATTTGAGTCCAAAGAAAAACCTGTTCAAAAATACCTTTGTATTTTAAGTTAATACATCAAATCAAAATTGTCTCACTGATTCCTTTCCTCCTTCCTCATGCTTGCTCCTCTTCAGTCTGAGACATGATTTCAGCCAAGGTAATTAGGATGATCAAATAACTGTTTGGCAAATCTTTTCTTGCATTAAGGGAAAGAGAGCTTGCTCTAGGTTGGTCCACATCACAATTATGGCAGTCCTGTTTGGACCTGTGATAATGGTTTTAGACATTATAGCCTCACACTGCTGAGTTTCAGAAACTCCAACCAGAATTGCAATTCCCTGAATTGTCTTAGCGCAAGCACACAAGAAGTGAAAGAAAAAAAATCTACTCAGGGAAGAAAATTGTATGTAAGTAGAAGGTATGAAAAAACTTGCCATAATCTGTACTCAGATAACATAGTCTAAAAATATAAAGAACATTGGGTGTGTGCCTCTTAAGTCTCTAGTGAGAAAAATATCCAAAAGTTCACAGAGCTCAATTGTTTTTCCAAAATGCCCAATTAGGAAAATCAATTAACTAGGCATAATGGGCCCTGTGGAGAAATCACTTCATTTCATTGGACTAGGAAGAGAAACTGTGAAAAACCTATTTTTTTCTATTGCTGTACCCTTCCACAAAGCTGTGAAAAAGAGAGAGAAAGAGAATATATAGGAAGATGCCTTATGGTGTCTCTACCTAGCTAAGTCTCAGCTATCAGTTGTGACATCCCAACCTCTTTCTCACAGAATTTGGGTTTTTATGTAAAATCTGGGCAGATTTTTACTCTTTAAGGCTACCACTGTGTCTTAGGGTCCTGGTCTCCCAAGACTAGCTTTTAAATAGGATCTAGTCTCTCCAAGTTATCCTTCCTATAGAGATCTGGAAAATAAATAGACTTAGACCTTTCTTTTTTCAGTTTCATTTTTCATACTAATAGTGGGTGAAGGGGCAAGCAACAACAATGGCCAAAACAAACACAAATTATAGTTTCCAGAAAGTTTCCAGCTACGTCTTGGTGATTATCCCAGATACTCAGAGAGTCTTGCTGATATCTTTTGCTCCAGAGTATGAAGTTAATCAAATTTTGCTTTTCTTCAATCCCTGGATCTTCTCTAGATGATAAAGAGTACTTTGTTATTTCAGATTGATTCAGCATAAAGGTCTGACAGAACCCACTGGTGTGAGAATAGATGTGCATCCATGGGACATTTATATAAGCCTGATCTTATGAGGGTGATTTGCGTTTCTAGTGATTATGACCCTGACTCTCATCGGTTAAGTGCCTTCTATTCTCTAAGTCCAAGGTCATAGTAGGGCATTTTCTCACCATGAAAGTTCTGAACTATCTAAACAGAAACTGCAGTCTGGACGTCTGTGATACTGCTTGGATCCCCATCCTCTCTCGATCAGATTACTGCATGAGTGAGCTAATCTCTCTCTGCCTTTAGGTCTCATCTATAAAGGAGAGATCATATTACCTGCCTCATAGGGATGCTGTGAGAATTCAATATGTTTATAAGGTAAAACGGCCCACGACTGTGCCTTTCACATTGCAAGCATTGTGTAATTACTATCATTGCCAGGATTTATTTTGCAATGAAGTTGGGTTTGGCCTACACTGGTATTATGGATGGAATTGTGTTCCCCACAAAATTCATATATTGAAGTTCTAACCCTCAGAACCTCAGTGCCTGTATTTGGAGATAGGGTCTTTGAGAAAGAGATGATTAAGCTAAAATGAGGTCATTAGGGTGGACCTTAATCCAATATGACTGGTGTCCTTCAAGAAGAGGAGATTAGAACACAGACACCGAAGGAAGACCATGTGAGGACATAAGGAGAAGATGAACATCTACAAGACAGGGAGAGAGGCCTCAGAAGAAACCAACCCTGCCAGCACTTTGATCTCCAACTTCTAGCTTTCAAAATCGTGAGAAAATAAATTTCTGTTGTTTAGAACACCAAACAAAATCGGTGGTACTTTGTCAGCCCTAGCAAACTAATACATATGGACTTTAAAAATTGAAATTTTCTAATAAAAGTTCTTGTTTGGGGGCTCTCTTGAAAGTCAAGAGATTTGACAAGGGTGGACTCCCTCAGCTACATGGAAACAAAAGATGGCAGTTGAATGATAAATATTGTTCTTCTTAGAGAGAAAATGGATTATCCAGTTGACCACAAGGCCACCATTTCCCGTTTTCTCACATCCAATCCACTGGCCCATTGGTATCAAGGCATCTGATCTAAAGGTCTTGTTCAGTTTTGGTGATTATTTATATTGGTTCTATTTTTCCAAATTTAGCTAGACAATCCCTGGTGTAAAAAAAGACTTTCTCCTGTCCTGACACCCAGGGAAAATCTTCACAGGCATGATAGCATACTCTTGGTGGGTTTGGGGTTTGTTCACAAGTAGTTACCTCTGTAGTTCTGTTTCTTTCTCGCCTACCCAGTATGGGCAGTAAAATACACATTTTGTATTATGGGGTGTGTGTGTGTGTGTGTGTGTGTTGTGACTCAATGTTTGAGAATTACTTTCAACAGGACAGAAAACATTTCAGTTTTAAAACAAATTTGGATATCATAAAGCCATAGCTTTCATTTCCCTGATTTTGGCTGGAAACTCATCCACTTTTCCACATGTAGTGCATTGCCATGTCATTCTGAAAAGCACTATGATCTCTAAGATACCAGTGGAAGGCCCAGGGTGGCGTGGCCAGCCAGCGAGGCTCTGCTGTAACCCCACACTGAACACCCTGTAATGAGGACGACTCCTGCTTGGAGGTGTTCCATTTCATGGGTTGCCATTACCTCTAGAAGTACGGTTCATGTCTGCTGCTGGCTGGTCAAAGAAATAGTGTCAGTTTTTTAATAACAAGCTGTAAGCACTTGCAAGTCAAAGGGAGGGAGGGAGAAAGAGAACCGTGCCCAACGTTATTTCAATAGGCAAGCTCCAAAGTCTTCTAAGGTTAACATTGCCTAATTAATGACAGCACCAAATGGAGCCAAAAGCGTGAAGTCTGCAAATGGCTAATAATGAGGACTAGATAGATATACCCCGCTTTCCATGTATTTTCATAGGGCTGGCTGCAAAATGTAATTGAGGTAAATGGGGTTTTCTGCTTATTTCTTATTCTTTAATGCTGAGAGAGTGTTTGCTATTCTTTTTTCTTACCTCAAAGAACCTCAGTTAATTGTAGCAAATTTTATACCTGGTGGTGTCACCGCTCAAATCGTTGACACAGAAACCCTTGAAGGGCATTTCCAGAAGGAGGGGGAGACACAGTCCTATGCTATGTTCAGCGCCCATTATCTCTTTGCAGTTATAGCTGATGGACCCTAACTGTCATGTTGGGTAGCAGGAGGGGGATTGTTTCCAACTCTTCATGCTTGTGAAAACGAGGCTTTCCATTCTTTCTTTTAAATGCTTAAATTCAAATCATTTTTAAAGTACCATGACCCTTTAATGAAAACAGCCAATAAAATAGGATCTGAAAAAGAAAGACAGATTTTAGGAACATGAGATTTTTTTTTCTGTGGGCTTTGTTTTCCCAATCTTGAATTAATCACAGCTGTCTTACACCCGCAAAGGTTATTTTTATCTAGCATGCTTTAAATTAAAAAAAACAACAACAAAGGGAGCAATCTGATGTTCTTCAAACTCCCATAACCTTCCACAGAAAAGAGGGATGCATTAGCTCTATGCAGCTAAGAATCCACCTTTTAATTATATCTTCCTTGTGTTTACATGAACTAAAGTTTGCATTTCAGAAGCCTTATGGAAGGATTCCTGTGGCTGACCCAGGAGTAGTAGGGAATTTCTCCATCAAGTGAGTATTGATGAGCTGCAAAGTTCAGTGAACAGGAAAATTCTGCTCCTTTTATTGCCAATGTGACAGGTTACTTTATTACCATGCCTTTCACAGCAATTTAACAGTTACCCTGGTAACGGATTCACTGAGGTAATGGGATCACAGGCATTAGAGCCGAGGCAGGCTGGCCGCTCGGAGCAGCCATCTGCTGGCTGCTGTTGCGAAGGCTGTCTTCCTGAAGGAGCCCTGACAATCACGGGGCCTGCCTGGCAATGAGGCAGGTGAAACTG
The DNA here is from genome assembly GCF_964341445.2 of Mesoplodon mirus. Lineage (NCBI taxonomy): Eukaryota > Metazoa > Chordata > Mammalia > Artiodactyla > Ziphiidae > Mesoplodon > Mesoplodon mirus. Next base: position 80,428,227 of record NC_138980.1, read on the forward strand.
CAGGCCTGCCCTATTTAGCTGTACTCTGGTGATTTGTCTTTCTAATTCTATTGAAATCATAATCAGGATTTGTTTCTGATTAATTAACTAACCTTTTGGTAAAAAGATTAGATAACGAAATTGCTGCCTATTCAGAGATAATGAGATTTTTATTACTCTGTCAAAAGAAAAAAGTACGTTTATGTGTCACCAGCCGCTGTGTCAAGAGAAGGGAAAAAAAAAAAAAGATCTAAGTCTTTGTCGGATGCGTGTATTCCTCAACAGACTAAGGGTGTACTTCATTTTTCAGGAACTCCCCGGTCTTATTTAAAGCCTATAGGAAAAGCTTTCAAAACAGCAAACAAAGTAATAAACACATTTAGGCCAATAGGCTTTTGGGGGAGGGTGCTAATTTGTTTTAAAATGTCTCCTAATGGGAGAGAACCACTTAGGAGTCTCAGGAACTTGCTTGTACTGTGTGAGTGTATTTATGTAAGTGTGAGAGTGTGAAGAAAGCAGTAAAATCTCCTTGCGAGGCTTTAAAATGACATCTGTAGACAGGCTGCTTTTCCCCTGCACTACAGGTATGTCTCTGGTTTGCAGTACATTTGCCTTCTGGCAGGAGTTGTACTTGGGCAATGGGAAGGGGAAATCATCCGAGCTTAGCAGGCTGGGAGGTCACCTGTGACTGTCACAGGTAGGCTGTGTTAGGAAATGAATTATTCTAACTGGCTGACTAAAAAGGGAAGCTTCTCCCTGCTTCACTCCAAGACACACAGCCGGTTGATTTAACCTTTTAAGAAGTCACAGCTCAATCCTTTGTTAGGGAAGACTTTCATTTTCTCACTCCTCTGTGGCTTCTTCAATGTTGTGATATGAAAACAAAAACAAAAACTAACCCAGGAAAAGTGCTTCCCTGGATAAAGAGATGCCAAATGAGCCAATCAGGCTGCATGCAGCAGTCAGCGTCACAGGGAACAAAGCACAGTGTATTTCCAAACAGAATTTCACAGAGCTTCAATATTGTTTTAATTACTAAAACCTGAGGAGGAAACAGAGTGCCTGTCTCTTCCTGTGATGCAGTAAAACCGAGGAGCAGGAAGGAGGGCCAAGCAGTGGGCTGGGACCCAGCTGAGCATTTTGTTAAAGTGTATTTGTCACTGCCTTTTCACATTCAATGAGACACTTATGTTTCCTGTGACATCCTGTGGCCCTGGCCCTGGCTGCCTCAGTTTGTGTGTGTATGAACAGGAAAAGATTTCAAGTTCTAAAAATGGAAGTTTCTGTTCTGAATTTCATATGGTTCACAGACAAGTTGAAACAGACCAAAAAAAAAAAAAAAGTGAAGGGGATCAGATGTGCACATTCCAGAGCCTACATCCCTGTCCTGGGGTTCCCACTCTCCATCCCTTCCTTTATTCTCAGCCCCTCCTGCACCTCCAACTGCCAGCTAACGGGCTCCATTTCGGATAAAAGATGCTTGACAAAGAAAGAGAAATAAGACATTAGAAAGGAGAAGGCTGCTGCTGGGTGGGGATTTCTGCTAGTTCATTGCCAATAGCTTTTTACAGGAACTTGATCTTGTTGGCGCTGTACCAACTGAAGGGAAAGAACGGGGCGGGGGCGGGAAGCCTTTGTCTTCAAACTCCCAGTGAAATATAGGGTTAATATTAGCAATTATTATTAAAATTAGCCAAATGTTATTAAATGATCTTTGTATAGAAGAATAAGTATAGTTTTCCCTTTGGCAGACAATGACATCTGCAGCTCTACATTTTCATGAAATGACTATACTTAAAAACATTGCTTCATTTTCATGGTATTTCTTTTGTGCCTAGGAGCAACCCTGTAATTGTTCACTTCAATTACAACATTACTATTTTAAACTGAAACCCATTTTATCTGCATGCCAGCTTTTTATTTGTTTTACCAACTATATCTATTTCCATTACTGCAAGGCTGATGGTTTGTCTCAAGAGGAAATCAAATCCATTAATTCAGAAATTTCAAGCCCGACTAGCTCTGCCATAAGCAGCATTTCTTATGCTAATAGCAAATGTGCTGAGACTGAAAGGAACTGACATGGCCCTGTTTTTTATCATAACTTAAGCATTTATGTAAGAAGGCAAATCTAATAGTACTAGGAAACTGTAAGTGTTATTATATATAATTCACTTTCCTGAGATCTGGACAGGGCTCTGGTTTGTGTAGCCATGGTTTAAATCAGGCTGCCACGAGACTTTAACTCACCTGACTTTTCCTATTTAACCAACATATGGCTTCACAACAGCTACATCTAGCATGAAACTAGATTCATGTGTGCGTGGTTTTTTTGTTTTGTTTTGTTTATTCTCAAATTTTTCTTTCCTCCTTGAAAGAGAGACTTTTGTCAATGTGGGAGAAAAATAATGATTTTGTATTCACGTGATGTCTGAAACTTATCCCTGTAGCAGCACTAGCCTGAGACAAACCTGGCCCCATCCTGCTTCATTTTTAATTCACACTGTTTGGGTCCTATCACACGGTTTGTGTTCAGTTAGATAGCTTGACTCGATAAAATCTGACTGTGACCCAGAAAAAAAAAGAGACAGAGATTGCTCCTGACTCCTGCATAAGTAAGCTTCTGCAGGCTCTGTGACCTGTTTATGTCAATGGTAAAGTGTAAGAGATTACTATCACAGAACCACATCATCTTCTGGGATCTAAAAAATACAGAAAGCTCTTGAGGACCCTGGCCTGGCTTTGTCACCACAAAGCCCTTTAGTGCTGTAAATCAGTCCTCATTGGGAGCTCTTATACACCAGCCGTCACCGATAAGCTTGGGAGAAGAAGACAAGGCTTTTAGGAACTGTTGAACCATGAAGTTGACCTGCTTAGGGTTTTGCTGTAGGCTATTAAATCCAGCATGGCTGTTTGAAGACGATTCCGCTTTCTTCTTCCTTTGGCCTGGTTAAGCAACTCTACCCCAAGCTCAATTTGGCTGATTAAAAAAATAAGAGGAAGAATGGAACAACCTGCTCTTTGAGAATACCACCTTCACACATCAATTTTAATGAGTGACTTATGCTGACGTAGTTTATGAGCTCAAGCAACCTGACACTCATTTTGCAGCTAAGAAAAGATTTACTAACTATACATACTGCTCTGCTTTTGTTGGCATGGGTACCACGATTCTTTTCTCCAAAAACAAACCCAAAATCTTTTGTAAACATGCATTATTTGGTTAACATATTGTAAATGGATCCCAGTTGTACAGCACAAGCCTCTTCACTATTGTGTAAACAATTATCCACTGAAAGGCTTGCTTTAAATTGTAAATGAATATATTTCAGCTGTAATGTTGCTTTCAGACCTGCCCAGTGATATAAATCTGGTCATTCGTTTTTTGCACTCTGCGTATTACTAACCAGTTAGAAATGTGCTGATTATTTGCACAAGCCTTTCACACTGCAAGCACAGTTAAATTGCTGTTTTATTTTTCCTGTGTCTGGTGAGTGTTAACAAGAGCGCCATTTTAGGAAACTCAAACCAAATACAGCTCTTAATTGGGGCTGGGCGTGTTTGGGAAAAGCCACCTGGTGAGTAATTCTACTGTTTAATGTTTAGAAGTTCACCCACCCCACCATAGCACTTATGGCAAGATTAATTAAAGGGGGTTGACAAAAATTCAATGCCTTGCTCAAGCAACACAAATAGCTTGAAGTATGGTACATCCAGTTATGGGGGATAGATTACTTAGTGCAGTGTCTAATTCCCAACTCTCTGTTTTCAATGCCTGCATCGCCAGGCAGCTCCATGTTTGGGTTAGGTGAGTTTGTATTCTATAACCCCCAAAGAAAACATAATTTGGAGAGAAAATGATGTGGTGCTTTCATTGGGCACATGACTTGCCTTTGAAGCATCTGCCCAGGGACTGATGAAAGTTCCAGCTGACTCAGAGAGCTTTGTCTTCTTTTTTTTTTTTTTTCTAAACATTCAATGATTCATTTTTTTTTTTTTTTTTTTTTTTTTTTTCAATGATTCATTTTTAAAGTTCCCCCCACCCCTTGCAGTTTAATGGCATTCCAGTAATGTGCTGATCTGCAAAGCTCTGGAGACAAACATACGATGACCTCAGATGGTCTCCTTGGTGTAACTTTATCTAGCTCCATTTGTTGCAGGAAGAGGGGACTTCTTCCAGGGCCTGAGAGTGGGCTCTTGCCTAACACTCGGAAATGAATTGTCTGAGGAGACACACGTGCTGACAAAGCAAAAGACTTTATTGGAAAGGGGCACCTGGGTGGAGAGCAGTGGGGTAAGGGAACCCAGGAGAACTGCTTTGCCATGTGGCTCGCAGTCTCAGCCTTTATGGTAATGGGGTTCGTTTCTGGCCAGTCATCTTGCTTGTGCCCATATTTTGTCTGACTCAGGGTCCTTCCTGGTGGCGTGTGCATCTCTCAGCCAAGGTGGATTCCAGCAGGAAGGTTTCTGGGAAGTTAGCAGGACATGTTATGGGCTGGTGTCTCCTCCCTCCTTGCTTGTGCCCATATTTTGTCTGACTCAGGGTCCTTCCTGGTGGCGTGTGCATCTCTCAGCCAAGGTGGATTCCAGCAGGAAGGTTTCTGGGAAGTTGGCAGGACATGTTATGGGCTGGTGTCTCCTCCCTCCTTTTGGCCCCTCCCGAATTCTTCCAGCTGCTAGTAGCTTGTTAGTTCCATGTTCCTTATCGGGACCACCTGCTGTGAGATAACTCATGCAAGTGGTCATTATCCTGCCTGGCCAGGGTGGATGGTTTCAGACAGTGGTTCCTTAACATGTTGATAGAACTACAAAACTATCCTGGCACTGCCTTAGATAGTGCTGACCTTAGATCAAGCCTAGGATAATGGAAAATGCCCCAGTTTTAGCCCTGGATTGGTCCCTAACTAGCTCAGTGACTTTGGACACTCATTTTAACCACTGTGAGCCTTATCTGTGACATGACAGGGTAGGGCAGCATAATCATTATTGTTCTTCCAAAACTAAAATTCTAGGAGGTCTGGGGTGCATAATTCTAACTGCTTTTTAGCATCCATAATTAAATATGAGGGAGACTCAATAGTAAAAATATATGGTATTTATTAGATAAAAGTATGAGGCTCTGTTTTCATATTGAACATTAAAAAGGAAATCTGTGGTTTCCTGTTACTGCAAATTCTGTAGAGTTAACATAGAAGAAGTACACTTTCTGTAGCATGCATTCTTTGAAGCCATTAATGCCTATACTATCTATGAGTAAACCACATGAGTCATACATTTTAGATCTAAAATAGTTTGTACTTGTATTATTTCCAATTTCTTTAATAAAATTTCTCCTATTGTGATCAGGATTCAAGCTACCTTTTTCTTCCTGACATACTATTTATTCAGATATTCTGTTTTACATGTTAAATTCAATTTAGATGAAAGAATGTAAGTAATGTGCACAGCAATATATACCTGTGAAAATAAAGATAGGAGGCTCCCCTATCTGAAACATTCTCTTTAGATATTGATTCAAGTTATTACTCATGGCAAATTGGAACCATAAGACTTGAGTACAAAAAACCCATTTAAGAACCATTATTATCAGCTTTATTATAATGGCAAATACAGGATTTATTCCAATCTTTTGCTGTGCTAAACACAGTTTTCTAAATAAGAAATAGACATGCTCCTGTAGCATTTCTCTTACCCCCTCTATGTGTTCTATGGGCATTTCACAAAGGAAATGGAATTATTTTTGAATGACATATGTTTTAGTTAGAAAAATGCTTTGAATAATTTTTTTAAATGTGTAGTTTTTAGCTAGTCCTGAATCCTGATACTTGGTTCATTTTAAAATTTACATGTTAGACCAAATTCAAGTAGTAGCAATGCCTCCTTTTTATCAACTTTCCCATCTGCTGTGACTTTTATTCAGTGCTTCCTAGAAAAATAGATATTTCATTACTCAGTGCTTTGCTGTTTTCTTTGCCTACTTTTGACCCTGTCCAGGCAGACAACTGGCTGTCATGATTTTACTTTTCAACTCTTCACTTTATAACCCGGTGTCGAGGAATACCCCATTTAAAAGAGGAAACCACTTATTTCAGGCCAAATGTGTAGAGTATTGATAAAGTCAGCTTGGAGCTGAAATGTTTATAGAACAGCTCACCATGACCATCTTAACGTATTGAGGAGGGAAAGGTGTTTCTATTGAGGTCTTAGCTATTTAGACAAAGACAGTCTTGTTCTGACTAATTCTTTGCTATCAAATAAATGTTCATGGTTGTTGCAGTAGTGATCACCTAAATACCCAAAAGAGTTCAAGTAAGTTTTTCCATCATTATACTGAATGAGTTCAAAAAATTCAAATATTCTAATATACAGTCAGCTATAATATACAGTCAGCTATGCCTGAGTTGAGACTTTCCTGCTATTGTCAAGTAACCAACATAATCTAATTGGATATTATTCTGTACCGTATTTGTGAGCAGACAGAATCCCCTTGCCATGACCTGGATCTCAGAGGATGTCCAGCTACTTAAAAATTGTTTAAGAAAAAGGTCACACAGGCTTGATTGATATATTCCTCTTCAATTACTTAACCTCTAATCACTTTGAAGGTAGGGGATTTACCTTCCTTGTCTTTCTAATCCAAGATGTAGCACAGTGCCTCACATTTAGTTCATATTCAGAAAATGTTTATTGACCTAAATAATTATGGCATCCTGAGCATTCATTCTTCCCTATAAGGTGGTAAATACAAGTCAAGTAATCATCAACATATATAATAAGTTACATGTGTAGGAAATGTTCGTTTCTACTTACAGAATGTCCTGTTTGTGAATTTACTTGAGCCTAGACAATTTCAGAAGCTAAAATGTTATTCATATTGCAAAAATGAAGACTTCTCGAAAATACAATTAAGATAATACACCTATTTGAGTTAAACCAATATGACAGGGGAGGAGGGAAGATTATAAACCACAAGGAAAGAAATTAATCTCGGCATTTAGGAGAGTTCTAGTCTTGAAAATGTCTTTTTGTTATTACGTATCTAGAATGTGATTTTCTGCATAAACTTGTACAAGAGTCTTTAGCTACACTTTCTGCTTTTAGACCTTGTGCGAGGACTTATAATTTAAAGATCACTCATTTAAATAGCATCAGGAAGAGAACAATTTAGTAGCCATTATCCTATATTATTTCACTCTTCTTAAACATGCATGTATCATTTTTTTGTAAAAATAGTAAAGCTCCTTTGAAAAAGGAAACTGAATGTGCCATTTTTTTCAAATGCAGTATGACATCAAGCCCAGACAAAAGGAATCAGCAGAGGCTACCCTGCAGATCACTGCTACAGCTCTGCTGAGTCCTGAAGGATAAGGGAATTTAGCCTGGAGAAAGGAAGCAAGATTCATTTCAGGCAGAGGGAAGAACATATGTTGTTCCATAGCTTTGAGTTTAAATCATACCACATTAGAAATGCCTTTCTTGACTACAGTCCAAATGTTATTTATATTTTACAGAAACTTAATTTTAAAGAATTATCTACCTTCTCTTTCAAAAAAGTATTTACCTTTTTTAAATGGAAATTTGAGATTTATAATAAAACAAATAATAAACCAGTTATCAAATAGCTTGATTTGACCTCATTAATTTTAACTTCCAAATATATTGAATCTTGTTTATTTGCTCGTCTATTCAGTAATATTTTATTGAATCTATGGAAACCTCTAAGAACTATGATAGCTACTGGAGACACGGGTAAAAAAAACCCAACTGTGGCCTCATGCTCTCATGGTGCTTATAGATCTTTGAAGCCATCTCCTCAATCATCATGAAAAGTTAATGGCTCTAGATGAAAATCTCCAGGAAGTGGATACTCAATTATTACTTTTTTTTTTTACATAACAAATTACCACAAAACTTTGTCTCTTAAAACAACAATAACCATTTATTATCTCACAATTTCTTTGTGTCAGGAATTTTAGAGCAGCTTTGCTGGGCTGTTCTGTTTCAGGGTTTCTCACAGATTCTAGTCAGATGTCAGCTGAGCTGCAGTCTTCTGAAAGTTAAAGAAGGCTATAAGATCTGCTTCCGAGTTCTCTTAGACACATGGTTGTTGGTGGGAGGCCTCAGCTCCGGACACTGGGATTCTCCACAGAGCTGCTTGAATGACCTCATGACACAGTACTGGTTTTCCCCAGAGCAAATGATCCAAACAGGTTGGGTTAGAAGCTATAATTCCTTTTATAACCTGGCCTCAGAAAACACACATGATCTCATCTGCAGTATTCTACTGACAAGCTTTGATTCATTGTGGGAAGGGACCACACCAGGGCATGAATAGCAGGAGGTAAAAACCACTGGGGGCCACCTTGGAGGCTGGCTACCACAATTACTAAACCTCTGTTTAGAAAATCTCCACATCTCTGAATCTAGTTTGTGATATAGTCATCATTTTGAAAACTCTCATTTAGTTCACTAATTAAGTTCAAGTTAACAGCTCTTTTACTTAGAATCTGATAAGTTTAAGGAATAAATTTTCAGGGAGTATTGGGCTTTCTGTTTGTTTCTTTTCAATTAAATAATCATTCCCAGTACTTTGAAGCAATTATTCTGTATCAGAAAGCCATAATCTGGAATGAGCTTTCTCTCTGTTCTTTGTGAGGCATAAGGGCTCCTATAAAGTGCTGGCACAATTATATGAACCATGGTATATTCTTCCCAAGTATTGAAAATTCTAACTCATCCAGGAATCATTTCAGCTCTTTCATCTGTGTTCTATACCGAAATTCTGAGTAAGATTTAAATTTTTCAGAATTTCTGTTGCAAAAAAAAGTTCAAAGCACTGATCTAACTCAGAATCTACCAAATGCAAGAATTCTTTTCACAACCTCCCTTACAGATGGTCGATGGGTAGCTGGACTACTTTACATGACAGGAGGCTCATTTCCTCATGGGAAACAGTAAATTCATATTCAGTAGAAAGCCAAAATCAGCTCATTGAAACTTCAACCCATGAATTTTAACTCTGCCTTCTGGAGTAATGTAAAACAAGTTGGCCTCCTTTACTGCATGACAACCCTTCATGTAGATAGCTGTCATTTCTTGCCCTTATAAACAAGTAATAAATTAACTATAAATTGATATTCTAACTATACATCATTATTATTTAAATACCCTGAGGCCACATTCTGTCTACCTAGTTTCAGGGCCTCATCATTTCTTTAAAGATATTGTTTAATTCAAAATTTATAGCCTTTTTCCTTAGTCCAAATTAGTGAGATTTTACTAAATGCAAAAGCAAATACTTGTTAGAGTTCTTAGAGATTGTTAATTTAATTTAATGACCCTCTGGAAATCTGAAGCTTAACTGAAGCAAATTCCTTTTCTGCCTTCACATCTATTTCCCCACAGAAGGTTTTAAAAATCAGATTGTAAATCCTGTTACTGCCCTCTGTCTGGTTGACAGGTATTCTTTGGGTTTACTTGGAGTCAGAGGAGATTACCTAATCCCAAGAGTTCTATTTTCCCCCTTGCCTAAGGCCTTCCTGGTGTTAATTAGGTGTAAGGAGAGGCTCAGAATTAACTCTTTCCTCTTTCAGGAACATTTACCTTCCTGTCATTAATTGCACTGCAGCAATAATGATGTAATAACACCCTTCACTGTTGAGATTGCCATATTTTGAAGGAATTCTCAAGTGTACCAGAGAGAGTTCGTAGATCTAATTCTCATCCAGAGAGCTGCCAGGGAAGGATCTGAGATTTTTTGACTGTTTGCTCAGTATCATTATTCTTGGGGACTACTTTTGAAAGATTGCCTTGTTGGTTGTGGCTGGCTGGTTTGTTGTCTTTTCTCTGACCTTCCTAAATGGTGAAAATGCCTGTCTTTTGATAGCCATATTTCCCTCTGGCTCTGTGCTCCTTTGCACTGATGCCACATGGAAAGATTTTTCTCTTTCTCTGTATTCCTCAACAATAAAGCTGTTTAATTTGGGCTTTCTGAAGAGTTTTATCAATGCCAGTAGCTTACCCAGTCATTGTACACAATGGTAGCAATTGCTACATTTTTTAAAGTGCACTGTTACATAGAAGTCCTCAAAATCATGTTGCAAAAGTAACATCTTTATTTATATAATACAAATAGCGTTTCCGAACTACTAAAACCAGTGATTTATGCAGGGTCGAGAACAAGGCAAACATGCTTCATCTCTACATATTTATTCCCTGTGAACTTTTCTCCTAGAATTTTTCAGGATAAGACAAAGCTAGAGGAATTGTACTCTTTAAGAGGAAAAGAGATGGCCCTGCCAAAGACAGAGCCATGTGAAATCAACTCTCACCTCAAATGTGAGTGTTCTGGGTTTAAGAAGTAATTAAAAAGTCTTGTTAAACAAGCTGTCCATTAAATGTAGAGAGTCATGTGATTTTGGTAGGTGGAAAGCTAGGCTGTAAGAATTTTGACAACTAATTTAGGCTTTTGGGATTAGTCATGGTAGGGGGATGAAAACTAAAATCTGACTCTCACTGCTACTTTTATTACATTTTTCTTTAAGGTCATTAACTTAAAAGTCATTAATGAAGAAGGTATATTTCATCATAATAAGAACACATTGAGTAACACAAACCATTCATTTCCAGGAAAATTAGAGAAATTTCTGTGGATGTCTTTTGTTTGCAGCTAAACTTTAAGCAGTTTGGGGCATATTTCCATGTTAGGAAATATGGACTTCAAGAGTGTAAAGTGGTCTTTTTTTTTTAAGGCAGCCCTCTTCTTTTTTTTTTTTATTAATTAATTTATTTATTTTTGGCTGCTTTGGGTCTTCGTTGTTGCACATGGGCTTTCTCTAGTTGCGGTGAGCAGGGGCTACTCTTCCTTGCAGTGTGCATGCTTCTCATTGTGGTGGCTTCTCTTGTTGTGGAGCACAGGCTCTAGGCATGTGGGCTTCCGTAGTTGTGGCACATGGGTTCAGTCGTTGTGGCACACGGACTTAGTTGCTTCGCGGCATGTGGGATCTTCCCAGACCAGGGATCGAGCCTGTGTCCCCTGCACTGGCAGGTGGATTCTTAAGCACTGAGCCACCAAGGAAGTCCCTAAAGAGGTCTTTTTTTTTTTTTTTTTTTTGGTACGCGGGCCTCTCACTGCTGCGGCCCCTCCCGTCGCGAGCACAGGCTCTGGACGCGCAGGCCCAGCAGCCATGGCTCACGGGCCCAGCCGCCCCGCGGATCGCGGGATCTTCCCGGACCGGGGCACGAACCCGCGTCCCCCGCATCGGCAGGCGGACTCCCAACCACTGCGCCACCAGGGAAGCCCCCTAAAGTGGTCTTTTTAACTTTTCTCTAGGTTGTACCTGAAGAAGGATATCTAAAAAATAATAGGAATGAAATAATGCCACATGATTTCTCCTACTGTTAAAATAAACTAAGCTCAAAACTTAGTTTTAAAGATAATGTATACTCAAAGACCATATTATGTCATTGCTTCAAAACTTTATGGTCTTGGTGAATCTACACACACAGTGGTCAAAGAGAATAAAAGACAATGCTAAATACTCTTATAATGTTTAGATTATCCATAAGAATGTATTTAGAATGTTTAAAGCATTATAATATGTAAAATGGTCCCATGTCATATTATCCAAGTCTTAGAGGAACATTATGAAGTTACTAAAATTGTGTGTTATCTCTAACTTACAGATGACTGAACTAAAACAGAAACTTAATGACCATAATGGATCTAGATTACAGGGCAATTAATGACTCATTTTGTGTACCTACCATTTTCCTCTCTGAATCCCCCAGGATTCTGTAGCACACTATTATGAAGAAGCGTAAAACTCTCTGGCTGCAATCTCTGTAGTTATATTTCCATTTATTATACATACAGTAATAAATCATAGTAAGGTTAATACATGAATAGTATGAATTTGTCAACCAAACCAGGGCAATTTTGAGGGTGAAAGGTGATGCTACTGATAACTATGCTGGGACCTTATGTGTTCACTCTAAGGAAAGTAGAGATTAGAAAACTGTTGAACACAAAAAAATTTGTGTATATATTTTTTTCAGTTTTGTTTGTTTTGTTTTGCCACAAGAGTGAGAATCTTTCTTATATGTGTGAGGATGTTTGTTTGTTTTCTTCCAGGATAAGTGATGATTAAGGAGGATAGTTTTGCTCTTAACCAGGATGGGATATTTGTTCCCTCTTCATTTCTTAATATCTCTGAGAGTATTATGCAGGGTAGTCAGCCATATTTAGGTAAATGTTACAAAATAACAATTATAGGGGGAAGGTTTTATCTTCAGAAGTTTTCTAGGATATGTATGTGTGCTTGTGTATACATATATGTATTTGACCGTACATTTTTTCTTGTCTTAAAAAGATAGATGGGAGTAATAGAAATGACAAATATTGAGTACTTTTTTAAACACAAATGTTGCATAAATATTTTTCAGTGCTCACTAAAATTTAATTTTGGATTACTAAGAGTTACAATCTCAGACAAAATAATCCAGTGCTTACATTTTAAGTTTTATTTCTCAATAGCAATTACTCATTCTGAAATTAGTTATCTTTTAATAAGGGATTTTAATGTATTATATTAAAATTATTCTCACTAAAGTATTTGTATTTATTTCTACTACTTCTGTTGTATTTTTCTCCTGTTCTATTTTCTGTTTCTTATTATTTTGTAGGTTAACTTTTTCCTTTCTTGATTATTTTTTGGTTGGTCACAGTTTTTTGGGTTCTTATTTTTTTCAAATAGGTAATTCTAACTCTATTACTATTTCACTAATAAGTGCCATATATTTGTAAAAAAAGGATTTTGAGATAAATTTGCCTGAAAACATCAAAATGAATCAGTTAACTGTAATAGTCAGCCTTGCTTTGATGACATATAACCTCCAAACCTCAGTGGTTTACCACAAAAACTCATTTGTCTCTTATCTTTCATGTTATCTGTGAAGGTTGCAGGCTGACTGTGCTTTACTGCATTTATCTTGTTAATTCCAGAATCTAGACTGAAGGAGCAATCCCTTTTTAGGACCTGCCATCCTTCTGGTGAACGGAATAAATGCATACATACATACATACATAAAAAGAGCTGAGGCACTCAAGACTTTCAAAACTTCAGATTAGATATAGTGTATTTCATGTCTGCTCACCTCCCATTGGCCAAGGCATGTCACATGTCCCTGATGTCAAGGGGGTTGGGATGTATGCTTCTCCCATAAGATGGTGCTTCAAGCCACATGGCAACAGAGAGGGTAGAAAACAATTGAAAATGATGGCACAATTTACTACAGTAACTCTAGTCTGTTTGCTCTGATAAGATAAGATTAACATGTACTGAACCCACCAGGTGCTGGGGATTCTGTAAGGAACAGAACTATCCTTGAATAAATGGAACCTATGTTCAGGTTGTGATTTTCCTACCCCACTACTCTTCTGGTTTTGTATTGAAATTATAGGTAATTTGCAGTAAATTTTCACAAGCTCTGCCTACGCTTTTTGCAAAGTAGCCTGTTCTTATTCTATGAATTTGGTATCCTGTCAAGTCTCTCTGGGAATAGAAACACTTATTTTAAAGTTTTCTTCTATTTCTGTTGTTAACTTTACTTTCTTATGTGAGAATTTATCCTTTTACATGGTTCAGGTATATCTTTATTCTGTGTTGGCTTTTCTCCTCTTTCTATGATTGATCTATATTGAAGACTACAGATGTCTTTCTCAGTTCAAGTGACTATCACGGTTTCCCAGGCAAGGAATGTGAATTCTGTCCACAGGCCATTTAGCTATAGCAAGTAATCAGTAGCACATAACCAGGAAAGGGCCTGGTATGTGGGACCAGTGAACATATTGTTTATTTGGTTTTATTTTAAGGTACATGGGGAGCTTATGTTTTGCATACAGGTAATTCTTATTGTGAAAGTTATTTAGACACCTGCTCTGTTTTTATGCTGTAACCTCAAAGCCTACTCTGTAAGTTCCCCATGGAAAAGTTGCCATATAATTTAAAGAACTTTATCGTGAGAACAAACACCAGAGTCTGTGTATTATGTGTTGGGTCTAGCCCAGTGATTCACAATCCTTTAAATAATATTCAGAAATTTTCTTAGAGCCCCCTTCTGCTGCCTCTGATCTGAAGGCTACTCAGGGTACACCTGAGACTAAGGGGAGGTATGCAGGGTGAGTGAGGATTTGCAGTAGATACAAAGTTCAAGTAGGTGCTAAAACATTCAGTAATAATGATAAATAATATTTTAGGCACTATTTTGAAAGAATCAAAATAATGCAGAAATCTAAGATGGGTAGAATATCAAACTTAAATAAAGACAGGATCACTAATAGTGCGATGCTGAGCCACATTGGAGCATGAGGCAAAAGGAAAAAAGAGTCATACTGATATTTTTTTAACAATGGAATTTGGGCATTAATTTGGATTTTTAAAAACACTCTTTTAATTACTGAGTTTTTTGGCACCCCCTCAAATTTTGCATTCAAGACAAGTTCCTCACTTGTCTCATTTACCTCGCCCTAGTCAAGATTCTGACTCAGAGCCATTCTGGGAAAACACCCCATTTCAGTGGTTCTGTGCTACATTTGTATTATGTGAGCAGTTCTTTGGCTTTGTTGGGTTAAGTAAAAAAATCTCATCTATCAGCTTTAGAGCTTTTACAACTTTCCCAATATTATTGTCCACTGATGGAATTTTTTTCCCTGCGCTGCTATAGATTTACTCTTATTTTTTGTTTTGGGGGTTTTTGCTTTCCAGTAGAATTTTAGGAGAGAGTAAAGGTAAACTCATGTGTGTATATATACTCAGCCATCTTGAAGTAGAAGCTGGCAACAGTTATAAATGCAAGAGAAAAATAACGGTAAAATCCTGTGGCAAGGGAGAGATAGGTAAAAGAGATGCTGTAATTTAAAACTCATAATTATTTTTTAAATGGCCACTGTTTCTCCTTCAAAAATAATGGATGAATTTGATTTGGGCATATTTTAGAATTTGGAAATGAAAGGTTTGAGTAGAAAGGAAAGAGATAAATTGAGTCTTTTCAATCAAGCCATAAAGAAATAATCTAGAAAAGTAGGGAGACAGACAACTCAGTTTCCATGTTCTGTGAATTCTCCAAAGTATCATAAAGATAGATTCATTGGAATAGAGACACATAACTGAGCAAATAAGGAAAATTTCAAATCATTGCATTAAAAAAAAATCTCTAAATTCAGGTAAAACAGTCAAAACCATCCTGTGTTGTGTTGTGATGGAGACCTAGACCAGCCATTGCTGGTCTAGCAAAACCTTCCCCTTTGTTTCACTGGCAGTTCATGTCAGAACACCAAATGACTATTTTGTGTCTCAAACACTGAGGTGTTTAAAATATAGCATCTACCATTTATCAATTGCTTAATGTGTGTCAGAGACTAAGATGCTTTCTCAGGTCATCTTCACAACACAAGAAAAATGTGTGTGTAGGAATTAAAACCTCCCTTATCTTATAAATAAGGAAACTGAGGCTGAAGAAGTCAAGTAACTTGACCAAGGTCATACATTTAACATTTGCTGAGCTTGGGGTCATTCCCAGGCCTCTCTGGTCCCAAGCCTATGCTCTCAAACACTGTATCACAGTTTTAGCACAGAAGGGGAATCTTTCTTCTATCTTAGTGATCAGGTTAATACCACAGTAAACTTGGACCAGTTAGTAGAGGACCCCAATTGTCTCTCTTCAGTCGTTTCATTAAAACCTGTTCATTGTGAGTGTGTAACTTATCTTTACACTTCAGTTTTCTTATGTATAAAATAAAACAAGGGCTTCCCTGGTGGCGCAGTGGTTGAGAGTCCGCCTGCCGATGCAGGGGACGCGGGTTTGTGCCCCGGTCTGGGAGGATCCCGCATGCCGCGGAGCAGCTGGGCCTGTGGGCCATGGCCGCTGGGCCTGCGCGTCCGGAGCCTGTGCTCCGCAAGGGGAGAGGCCACAACAGTGAGAGGCCCGCGTACCGCAAAAAAATAAATAAATAAATAAATAAATAAATAAAACAATGCCTAAGATTCCTACCAACTCCATGATTCTGTGATTATTATCAACAAGCCATTTACTCTAAGTAGGTCATAATTGGAGGCCCTGGTGACATAAGTGGTAAACTAAGAAACTAAGATTCAAACAGGTGATTTCTAAGGAAACAGAGGTAATCCCCTTAATTTCCTGCAGCTCTTTTTATTCTTATTCTCTCCTTTTAATTCTGAATCACTCAGTTTTTTTATGTACCAACTTTGTTTTTCTTTCATCTTATAGTAATAGAACCAATACAATTCACTTGGCCTTGCTCTCTCTACCCAGCTTTTTCCCACCATTGAAAACCAAGCCACCTTTAGATTAATAAGACACGTGAGCCCCACCTCAGAAAATTTCACACATTTCCCTAGGGGGCCATGCCTTCTTCACCCATCACTTGAGAATCTCAGAGACAGCCTATTGAGTTACTCTGCTATTCAAAATGGTTGTTGAGCTTTACTTGCTGGAGTTTTTTATTAAAATTATGTGTTGTCAGGGAACTTCAAATTAAAAGAACGAGACCTCATTTCACAAGCATCAGACTAAAATTTTGGAAGTACTGGAGAGGATGTCAATCAACAGACACTGTCATAAATTGCTTTGTGGAGGGGAGGGAAACTTGTACAACCATTTTAGAGAGCAGTTTATCAGTATATCAGAAATTTTAAAATATGCATGCCTGAGGACTTGAAAATTTCACCATCATACATGTGCACCCAGATAAATTCTAAAAATGTTCACTGTTGCATAGCTAATGATATGGAAAAACTAAATAACTTACATGTTCATCAGCAGAAGAACAGATACATGAACTGTGAGTTTTGCAAATAATGGGAATACTATTCATCAATCAAAATGAATGAATCAAAGCTATGCGTAACAATATGAAAAAATCTAAAAGCCTAATAATGAGGGCAATAAAAAGTTGCAGAATGCTACATACTATATGAAATCAATTAAATAGTTTTAAAACATGTGAAACAATAGAATATTTTGTTTATGACTATATAGTTCAAAACTTAAAAGGGCTTGCAGGTGACAGATAAGATGAGGACAACTGCTAATTCTGGGAAAAAAGTGACTGGGTTCATGGGGCAGAGAGTTTCAATTATATTTGTTGTCCCTAATTCTTAAATGGGTAATGTATACATGGCTATTTGTTTTATTAGTTTTATATTTTTTTGCATGACTTAAAGATTGTACAATAGTAAAAGTAAATATATTTTTTATTTTCTAAATATGAAATTTTAGAGGACCCGCCATGGTTACCAAATTCCACAAATGCTCAAGTCCCTTATATGAAATGGATCCTCAGATATGGAGGGCTGACTGTTATGAGATTCAGTGTTTTTTCAAACATTACACACTTTTCTCCATAGACACCAATATGTCCCCCATGAGAACGAGAATCATTGCTTTAACCAATCCACACTTACATTAATTTAATCATGTGACAAAGTTCCAACTATGAGTTTAACCAAGCGCTACTTCATGTTGCTGATCACATTCTCCACTCACCCCCTCTATGGGAGCCCAAACTTTCTGGGAAATGGTAGAAGCCAGGGGCCAAGAGAGCAATCTCATTAGCTTGTTGCTAGATTAGTCCAAGCCCAACAAACTTACCCTGGCTCAGAGCCACTGCTGAGGGGAACCACAGTGACTTACTCAAAATCAATGGAAAAGCTTGGTCAGCAGCCCCCAAAATTCTCAAGTACACAGGCTTGAGATAAACCTTGACTATATCATTCAGATTCTTTCTGTCGATGAAAATAATCAATAAATAATCAATTGTAAGAATAGAAAAGAGTTTTATTGGAGCCAAACTGAGGACTATAGCCCAGAAGCCAGCTTCCCAGATTACTCTGAGAAACTGCTCTGGAGAAGTATGGTTTTCAGCACAGTTTAATATCTTGTCAGAACAAAGAACATTAAACAAGTTTGGGATACATTTCTTCAAGGTTTCAAAAAAACTAGACTAACACATACACATATAGCATGTACAGTTTGGCCTTGACTCCTGGGAAGGGAATCTCATCATCAAAGTAGTACTGGCATTGGCATCCCAGGAAGAGGGGCATTTAATCTTTATTTTTAACATGGACATTCTTCTGGTCTGTGTGCCCTTTTCTTTAATACTTAAAGCAGATGTACAATGTAAGTTTGATAAGCCACAAACAGGCTGTTTTAGTTAGCATAGAAATCAAGTTAACTCATATAGAAGCCAGAATAACTTCCCTATACCTCAACATGTGAAAATTTCTTTTATCATTTCGCTTCCTGACATCATTCTTTGCATCAAACTGCTTTGTAAGCCACCACCCAAAGCAAATCTTGGGAGGCAATATGTGGTTTGGCCTCCAGTGACTCTTTACTCATTTGCTTGTGAGTTTCCTTCGGATAAGGTCACTAAAATAAGGTTTGGTTTCCACTACCAAGATAACAAGAATCACTTTATACACAGTTTGGCCTCCATTGAGATCTTGAACTCCATTTCCTCAAAGAACTGCAATATCCTTGGCTCCCTCACTCTTCTAGTTGAATAATGTCCATCATTCTACATTTTTTGGCAAGTATTTGCAGCTCAGGAACTCATAGTTTTTTTTCTTCTTGAATTTATTTACTTAACTCCACTAATCAACCTCTCCTTACCTCAATAGTTTCCCACTCCAACTCACCCCAGCTACACATTTCATTACCACATCCTAGAGCTCCGTCTTCAGATGAACCGTCTCTTTATTAGCTTAACCCATTTTTCCTCTTTTACCCAGGTACTATCTTGTGCAACCATTCTTGGGCAAGAGCTCCAATTCATTAACTTTAACACCACTGCTTGTTCACTGCTGATAACCCTCTTGTCCTTTCTCTTCCCTGGATGGGATTTCAGGGGCAAGGACTGAAACCCTTCCTTTGCAAATGCCCTCAAATCCCTGGCCTCTCTCCCTCCATTGCACTCACTTAGCAAATACTGGCTCTGGTTAAACCCACATATCTATTTCTCTACGGCTGAACCCAAGCAACTAAATACTGTTGGAGAAAAATCACAGTTTGTTGATTGATGTCACTTTAAATACAATGCAGAAATCTCAAACAAAATTCAACAGTAACCCTGGTTCTATTGTATTTTCCTGCTAACTTTTCTTTTTCACTTTCCAAGGTGACTATTTCATAATTTTTCCCTGATGTTTTAAAATTTTCACCTGTTTCACCTCCATTAAGTATTACTCATAACTTAATATCTTATCTCATACTTAATTGAAAGAAAAAAAACAGTAAAATTTAAATTTCCTAATGATCCAGCAAACATATCTACAAAGTCTTGTGTATGTGCTCTATTTTATCTCCTGAAAAAAAGGATAGACCATTCCAGTCTCTATTAATAGCCTATGTACACACTTGTGCTAAGTATAATTTCATATTTTGTCTTCTCAAGGACTTTGCTCCTGGGGTATATTAGTATCCATTGTTGCACAACAAACTCCTCCAAAACACAGCAGCTAAAACCAATGAACATGTATTATCTCATAGTTTCTGAGGATCAAGAATCCAAGAGTGGCTTAACTGGGTGAATCTGGGCCAACGTCTCTCACAAGTTTTCAGTCAAGCTGTCTGGGACCACAGTCATCACACTATTTCATTAGGGCTGGAGGATCTACTTTGAAGCTCATTCTCATGGCCATTGGTCAGTTTCTCACTGACTATTACCTGGAGGCTTCAGTTCCCCACCACTTGGGCCCCTCCATGGGGTTGCTCAAAATTTGGCAGCCTGTTCCCCCAGAGCAAATGATAAGAGACAGAGACAGTGAGAGACAGAAAGACTAATATAGCCTATTACGAAATAGCCTATTGTAAAATAATTTTGGAAGAGACTACCACATATAGCATTTTGTTGGACGCTCTTGGTCACTGTGGCATAATAGAAAATATATATTTTCATCACTGCCTGGTTCTTGGCACAGAGATCTTAAAATCCTTGTAATTTCCTAAGTGATAAGAGCACTAGGAACATCTTTTGTTCTAATGTTTGGTCTTTGACCCTGGCTCCTGACACAAAGTTCCTAAATCCCTTAGAATTTCTTGGGTGATACCAGTGTCTTTTGTTCTAAATGAGGTGACTCTTGGTGGTCTCCTACATGGCAGCTGGTCACCAGAAAGACCAGGCCATTATTAGAAGTCTGGAATTTAACCCAACCTCCCATTCTCTAGAGAGGGGAGAGGAATTAGAAATGAAGATAATGATTGATCATGCCTATGTGATGAGCCTTTGTAAAAATCCCCAGAGTATGGGGTTTGGAGAGCTTCCAGGTTGGTGATCACATGGAGGTGCTGAGAGAGTGTCACTCCTGGAATGATCATGGAAGCTCTGAGCTTCTTTCCACATTTTACCCTACACATCTCTTCCATTTGGATGTTCATCTGTATCTTTTATCATATCATTTTATAATAAACTGGTAAACAGTACATAAACTATTTCCTGAGTTTTTTGAGCCACTCTAGCAAATTAGTTGAACCCAAGGAGAGAATCATGGGAACCTCCAATTTATATAACCTATCAGTCAGAAGCACAGGTGACAACCTGGACTTGTAATTGGCATCTGAAGTGGGAGGAGGGGGTGGACAGTCTTGTGGGACTAAGCCCTCAACCTCCAGGTAGATAGTGTCAGAATTTAATTAAATTGTAGGACACCCATCTAGTATCTCAGATAATTGCTTGGTATAGGAAAAAACCCCACATATCTGGTGTCAGAAGTGTTATGAGTATGGTAGTAGTGTGAGAGGAAAGAAGAAACACAAGGAGGAGTACTGAGGTTTGTCATTCTCCATCACATATCCCAACCCTGATACTATTGGAACGGGTCTACCCAAGTGTGTGAATAATGAGAGGTGGGCTCACTGGGAGCCATCTTGGAGGATGGCTCCCATGTGCAGTTACTCCTGTACAGCTTAGATTGTAATTATCTCTCTTCCTATTGGAGCATTCCCACCAGCATACAAAGTTGCTTCTATCAAAAAAGAAAACTCCCATGGCCTCACATTTCCATCCATCTGCCACCTAATCTATTTGCCAAACCTCACTGCCAAATTTCATAGGACTTGTCGATAACCGCTGTCACCATGCTACAGCACTTTTCATTCATTCTCTAATCCCCTCCTCTATTTTCTGGCCATGCCACTTATCTGAAATAATTCTTGTAAAAATCAGCAACGATTTTATGTTGCCAACTCTAATGAACCCTGATCTACCTTCATCATGCTATAGCTTCTAGCAGCATTTAAAAATATTGTTTCTCTTTTGTTTTGCATGCAGAGGTGAATTTAGGGTTTGTGAGACTTGAAGCTTATGCAGTTTTGGACACTCTATTTAAAAATAAAAATTCAGAGTTCTAATATTAGATATGAAAGTACATAGTTATTTAGAATTAAAAATAAATCACAAAAATGCAAATATTAAAAACTAAAAAATGCCACCAATGTAAAAAACAGAACTCTATTTTTTTCTTACAAATTTGGCTGCATACTGTTTTATTACCTATTCATATACTAATGATCTTGATATATTATTTTCTATTATGAGACTAGAAAGGTAATTTAGCTTTTCTCTAGAATGGTTGATCAAAAATCTTTTAAAATCATTTTTAGTTTAGATAATTTACTTTCAGCTTAATGACTCATCAATGATTGTTAGCATTGTTGTCAAATTTGAGAATTTTTCTCTCAGCTTGTTTTTTTTTTTTCGTTACATGGGCCTCTCACTGCTGTGGCCTCTCCCATTGCGGAGCACAGGCTCCAGATGCTCAGGCTCAGCAGCCATGGCTCACGGGCCCAGCCGCTCCACGGCATGTGGGATCCTCCCGGACCAGGACACGAACCCGTGTCGCCTGCATCGGCAGGTGGACTCTCAACCACTGCACCACTAGGGAAGCCCTCTCAGCTTGTATTTTTATTGCAAATACAAGCTACACGACTTTGATGAACTTTCCACAGTTCACATGGAACTCCATACATTCAAACCTTATTTCTCCTCCATTCCTGGTGCCAGACATCATGATAAGTCTTCTAATCCTTTCATTTATAGTCACACTGCCAAGTGAGTTAGCATAGTGGGCATCCAGGACATTCATGGAGGCCATTCCTACACTGGAATGGCTAGCAAAATTTAACAATACACAGCAGTAGGTTGTGAACTACATTAAGTTGACAAAATCTAAAATAAATGAATACATAAATGTGTTATATTCCAGTATACAGATGTATATAATGTTTGTAGATTACTTTTCTATTGCTACTTAACAAATGAGTACAACCTTAGCAGCTTAAAACAATACATACTGTTATCTCACAGTTTCTATAGGTAAGAAGTCTGGACACAGTCTAGCTGGGTTCTCTGCTCAGGGTCTCAAAAGGCTGTGCTCAGTGTCAGCCAGGACTGGGTTCTCATCAGAGGCTCAGCTGGGGAAAAATCTACTTCTAAGCACCTACAGTTCCCTTGCAGCTGTAGGATTCATGGCAGCCAGCTTCTTCAAACAAGCAACAGAAAAAGAGTCTAGCAAGATAGATACTACAGTCTAATGTAATCGTGTACATGTAATCACTCATTCCATCACCTTTGTTGTATTCCACTGGTTAGATGCAAGTCCCATGTCCTGCCCTTAGTGAAGGGGAGGGGATTACACGAAGGCATGAACACCAGGAGGTGGGGATGAGAGGGCCATCTTAAAATCTGTCCACCACAGTCTGTCTTAAAGAACAGATACAGGACTTCCCTGGTGGCGCAGTGGTTAAGAATCCGTCTGCCAATGCAAGGGATACGAGTTCGAGCCCTGGTCTGGGAAGATCCCACATGCCACGGAGCAACTAAGCCTGTGCGCCACAACTACTGAGCCTGCGCTCAGAGCCCTTGAGCCACAACTACGGAAGCCCACCTGCCTAGAGCCCATGCTCTGCAGCAAGAGAAGCCACGGCAATGAGAAGCCTGCGCACTGCAACAAAGAGTAGCCCCTGCTTGCCACACTAGAGAAAGTTCATGCACAGGAACAAAGACCCAACACAGCCAAAAAAAAAAAAAAAAAAGAAAGAAAAAGAAAAATACATATAAATAAATAAATTTATTAGAAAAAAGGATACAGAAAAAGTACAAAATAATACTTGCCATATAGATAAACTTATTTTAATGAGTTCAAAATAATTTACATACAGCACTGTCTCAGTGGCTCTGTGAGGTAATATGTGTCTGCTTTCTACATGAGCAAATAAAATTTTTACCTTTTTTAGCTTCCAAAGCCAGGTACTTGAGCTAGAACTTGGACTTCTCACATTTCAACATACAGTTGATCCCTCAATGACAGTAGCTTCCTCTAGAAACACTATAAAGTTGAAACTTTTATTCTTTAAAATAGCTTTTAAGTACCAGAACCACTCAATACACATTTTTTAAGCATAAACTAATTACTGAGAATTAATTAAGCCCTTAGTTACTATTTGCATACAATTAAAATACACTTTCATTTGAACATATCTTGATGTAACACCCAGTTTTCAGACTTATAAACTTAAAGATTTTGTGGACTTTGCTTCAGTTTTCTTTTGCAGATATTTGAGACTATTCTCATCATCTAGTACTCATTTTCGTTTTCTAAAGACTCACCTGGAGATGTTCATCTCTATCCTTAATTTATCCTAAAAACAAGAGCAAGAATACTTCTCAATGATCTTAAAAGTTTACATTGACAGTAGTGGTTAAGGTATAGCTTGTTTAATTTCAGTAGCCCTGTGTGTTTTTTTCTTAGCTCTCATTCCTCACTGCATACCATATATAGAAACATTCCTTGTTATTACAGTCTTTATCCTCCACACAGATATGCCCAATTAAAAGGCCATGTTCTAAAGGCAGGGAAAACGCAGATGTTTTCACTTGCCCATTACTCCACATAGCAATGATATTAGCTTTTTAGCAGTCTACAAATTAGCAATGTGAGTGTTTTTTGAACCAAAGCTGAAATTTGTAGTGCCTCTAACGTGTAATGAAGTTGCATATTTTTTACCATGCATTCACTCAAGCATATGGGTTTTATAATTGAACTCAAGAGATTGTATTTTGTATTCACTTCTCCTCTAATAAAAATGTACGTATACCAATGCTTCTGTCCCTATTTGGAGACACAATTTGATACAGTTTGGTCATCTGTTATAGAGTGTAGATATGCTTTCATTCCTCTGTTGAAAGAATAAAGTCATGATAACTTAATTATGCAAAATAAATTACTAAATAGCAAACTATATTATTTCTGCACATCATCATTGTAAAAGAATTACATGATGATATGAACTATCAGTGTCAAGAACAAATATCATTACAACACATATGCTCAGTATTTTTGAGGAAACATGCAATTTTAAAGCATAAGCTTAGCTCTACTGTTATTACTCTTAACCAACCAAGCTTTCAAATAAATGTTCACATTTATATGAATGTTTAAATTGTGGATTTTAGGAATGCTCAGATTATACTCAGAAGCAAGTATTTCCAGATTTTGCTTAAAATATTACTTTTAAAGCTTTTTTTATTGCAGTTGAATATAGTGGATTCACATCTGACGAAAACGTAGAAGTAATTGGAAAATTCATTAACTCCTTTTAGACAGCCTTTAATGATTTGAATTAAAGTTAGACCTCTGGTGAGGTTCATACTTAATTGTTGTCATCTGTGTGCAGTGTAATTTCAAGGGCTGTGATAAGTTAAATTTAAGTGGTTTAAAATTTTTCTTTTGCATTTACTCTTCTGCCTGTATGTGCAGATGTTTATGCATATTTTTCTCCCATGCAATCAAACCATTAATTGGGGTAGTCCTTATTATAGTCTTCTAATCAATGAAATGAACACTAAAATGATCAAAACCATCAAATGGACATTTTCACTTTAAAATTATTTTTTTAGGAAATTGTTTTATTAGGAAGGAATATATATTATTTCAAAACGAAAACAAATCACTAAAATTTATTAAGCATTTACTTCTTTAAATGTTTATTTCTATGTAGTAATTTCCTTCTCTGTGTGTTTTATTAAATCATCACAAAAAATTATAGAGAAGTATTATTTCCCTAATTTCACAAAAGAGGAAACTGAGGCACAAAAGGCTAAATGACTAGTAAGAGGTAAAGCTGAGATTCCAACAAGGAAGTCTGGGTGTTAATGACTAACTTATGCCATCTTTAAGAAGTTTAGCATCAACTCGAAACACTCTTTAAATGAGAACTTATTCATTGCCCTTTGAAGACAATATTTCTTTTAATTAAGAGTGTAAAATTCGTGTTTTGTCTTATCTGCTATTGAATTGTATTAAAAAAAAATAAGAAATGTCCAGAGTCTATTTTGTTTTTATAACACTCCTGCATAAACTCAAAATTATTATATTGGTTCTTTCACTTTAATATAATTTCCTTATAGTACCACCAGTGTTGAAAATGTGTTTCTTCTTTTCTCTTCCATGTTCAACACCATTTTCCTGCCCCACATCCACTAAATAATGACAGCAGATATTCTTTAACTGCTCAGCCAACTATTTTGCACAATTATATTTATTTAAAAAACAGATTGATTTTCTGTCTATAAAAAAAGAGATTTTGAAAATATTATGCTTCTCGGTCAAAGCTTATGTCAATAAAATACTCAGTAAAGTGGAGATTTGGAAATCATCCAATTAATTTGATCAATAGAGAGAGAAACTCAATATATTAAATCCTAAAGGTTTTTTCCTCTTCTAAATTGCTGTCTGCAGACTACACTGATACAATTAGCCAGATAATCACCACATCTTACTGCAACATGTGTTCACTCCTCAGTATTGTAAACAATTGGTAGACACCATGGGTTTTCTCAAATTCTGACTCTTCTCTACAGTTAGTAAACAGTTTGTGAAGTACAACAATACAATAAACTTCAAAAAAATGTGTATATTAACTGAATTATAACTAATTATTCTAATGAACTACCTGACTTTGATTATAAGATTACGCCAACTGGGACTTCCCACGTGGCTCATTGGGTAAGAATATGCCACCAGTGCAGGGAAGACGGTTTCAATCCCTGGTCCTGGAAGATCCCACATGCCAGGGAGCCACTAAGGCCATGCTCCACAACTACTGAGCCTGCGCTCTAGAGCCCATGAGCCACAACTACTGAAGTCCACACACCTAGAGCCCATGCTCCGCAACAAGAGAAGCCACTGCAGTGAGAAGCCCGCACACCACAATGAACAGTAGCCCCCGCTCGCCACAACTAGAGAAAGCCCACGTGCAGCAATGACGACCCAATACAGCCAAAAATAAATAAAATTAAATCCTTTTTTACAAAAAAGAATATGCCGACTAGTATGAAAGTTCTAGATCACTTTAATATTGATAAACAATTCTGACTTTAACATTTCCACCAAATGCAGAGATTTGCATGGGAATTTTTGACAACATCTATTTCACATGTTTTGAAACTTCACCTTGTTCAGATTTTAATTTTATTTATTTATTTATTTATGGCTGTGTTGGCTCTTCGTTTCTGTGTGAGGGCTTTCTCTAGTTGCGGCAAGTGGGGGCCACTCCTCATCGTGGTGCGCGGGCCTCTCACTATCGCAGCCTCTCTTGTTGCAGCACACAGGCTCCAGACGCACAGGCTCAGTAACTGTGGCTCACGGGGCTAGTTGCTCCACGGCATGTGGGATCTTCCCAGACCATGGCTCAAACCCATGTCCCCTGCATTGGCAGGCAGATTCTCAACCACTGCGCCACCAGGGAAGCCCCCTTGTTCAGATTTTAATCAGGAATTCAAAGAAATGAATGTCAAATCATTTTAAAATGTTATCCTGAGTTTAGGGCTACAGCAGTAGCTGTTATTTGCTCCGTTTCCCTCTCAGGGGTTTTGAAATACTGATGATGTCGAAGAAGTCTCCCATATCTTGTTCCTTCTATTTCATAATAATATCAGAAATCACTTGAGGTCATGTTTTGTACTGTAAGCAAGTACAAATTACGTGTAATGAAGAATCTACTGTTGTTCTATTATTAGCTACCTTTTCCTAGAGGAAATTTTTTCATTCAAATTAGAAAAAATGTCAACTCACTTGATTTAAGTCACAAGCGTTTGTTACATTCAGTGTCAGAAAAAAGATTTGGTGATTACTGCAACATTTTAGACTTTCTGGGGCTCAAATAAAAAAATCAGTTAAAGGTGGGGTTAATCACCTATCTATGAACATCAATTTATGAAAAATACTAAATGGCATAGAATGATTATACTCAGAGCAGTCTAAAAAGGAGAAGTAAAAAAGCGAGGCAGGTGCTTTTTTGCATGGATTCATGACACTGTATGATTATTTTACACATTAAGCTAATTTGTAACTGTTAAAATAGCTGACCCATTTCGAGAAAATGAGAGTAACTAGCAAATATAAGGAAATCCAATATGAACTTTCTGGACCTATTAATGTGCTGACTAGCTTTGGATGCCTTCCTAATTACTTCTTAATGTTTTGCACAAGTCATCAAAACCTGCTAATACATCTGTTGAGCCCATTATTTCATATGTGTGTGTGTGTGTGTGTGTGTGTGTGTGTTAGGATACAGAGGGAATACATAGATTATATGGTACTATGTATCCTTTATTTATTTACCTGTAGAACTACTGGAATTTGTGAAGTAAGCATGATTTTTCAAAAACATTTTGGTCCAATTTTTGATCTGTTTTCTATTTCTCTATTTCTGCTTTGTGCTACAATTATGTTCAAAAATGTCATGTGAATCTTCCATCTGTTCTCATTTAAACTTAGAGCAATTTTTCTTAATGGTACTTAGACCACATTAAGTCATATAGATATCTTGTTTTCTTACTTTTAAAATACCTGCCTCAGAAGACCTAAATGGACATTTCTCCAAAGAAGACATACAGATGGCCAAGAGGCACATGAAAAGCTGTTCAACATCACTAATTATTAGAGAAATGCAAATCAAAACTACAATGAGGTATCACCTCACACCGGTTAGAAATGGCATCATCAGGAAATCTACAAACAACAAATGCTGGAGAGGGTGTGGAGAAAAGGGAACCCTCTTGCACTGTTGGTGGGAATGTAAGTTGATACAGCCACTATGGAGAACAATATGGAGGTTCCTTGAAAAACTAAAAATAGAATTACCATATGACCCAGCAATCCCACTACTGGGCATATACCCAGAGAAAACCATAATTGAAAAAGACACATGCACCCCAGTGTTCATTGCAGCACTATTTACAATAGCCAGGTCATGGAGGCAACCTAAATGTCCATCAGCAGATGAATGGATAAAGAAGATGTGGTATATATATACAATGGAATACTACTCAGCCATAAAAAGGAACAAAATTGGGTCATTTGTAGAGATGTGGATGGACCTAGAGACTGTCATATAGAGTGAAGTAAGTCAGAAAGAGAAAAACAAATATCGTATATTAACGCATATATGTGGAATCTAGAAAAATGGTACAGATGAACCGGTTTGCAAGGCAGAAATAGAGACACAGATGTAGAGAACAAACATATGGACATGAAGGGGAGAAAGCGGGGGGAGGGGAGACGAATTAGGAGATTGGGACTGACATATATATACTAATATGTATAAAATAGGTAACAAATAAGAACCTGCTATATTAAATTAATTAATTAATTAATTTAAAAAATACCTGCCTCATACATGTGTATAAGTGAGTGTGTAGTTGGTCTAGCTGGTAGATACTAAACAGAGAGCTTTTTAAACCATGATCTAAGAAAGGAATAGCTATTTTCTAAGTTATCTTACCCTGAGATAAGATTCAAAATTAACTCGATAATTAGGAAAATATTTTTTAATAACAAATGTTTTACATTTTAATTTTTGGCCTGATTATAGTGCTAAAAAATGCTATCCAGAATAAATATAATATAGGGAGAAAAGGAAAGAACAGGTTTTTATGATTTTTAAATTTTTCATTACATTAAAAATAATGAACAAAAGGGTCCTGTTTCTCAACATATTACCCAAGATAATGAAGGGAAAAGTACAAAAGAAAATTAGATTTATAATTCAATATAAAATAACTTTTACTACTAACATTTGTAAGAGTCACTGTAGAAGTATAGGTCAGAGACCAAGCAGAAAGACAGACACCATACTAGGTATTGTAAACAGAGGACATTTCATTGAGAGAATTAGTTACTTAGGTGTTGAAAGTCTGAAAGAGCAAAGAGCGAAAACTGATATGAAGAGATCATAATGTAGAAAACAGCATCTTTTGGACTGGGAGAACTAAATGGAATTGATGATGCCATACAGCAGAAGAGTGAAGTAGAAGCCCTGTGGATTGCAGCTTGTGCCCATAGCTCAGATGTGGACCTTTGACAGAGAATGCTTCACCAGGGATGCTCAGTCTTATGGTACAGCACGTGAGGGCACAGGAGGTGTTTGGAAGGTGGGGAGTAGGGTGATTGAGAGAAAGAACAGCTGTTTTTTTTGGTCACTGAGAAGCATGACACAGTTGATACTCACACCACTGAAGGCATGTCAGATAGTGCTGAAAGCACCAAAACAAACTGGAAGCTGCTGCCTTCATTGTCTTCTGCTCCTGGAGGCATATAGAACCAAGTGGAGGATGGATATGGGCCCATTGTCTTTTCCACCTTCCTTTAAATAACCTTCCAGCTCCAATTACTCCTTTCTGTCAGCCACTGGCAACCATTGATCTACTTTCTATTTCTACAGATTTGCCTAGTCTGGATTTTCCATAAAAATGTAATCAATGATATGTGGCCTTCTATTATGCCTTCTTTTACTTGGCATAAAGTTTGGAAGATTTGTCTATAATATAGCTTGTATTGGTACTTTGTTTTTATAAATAATAATATTCCATTGTATGGTTATACCATATATTGTTTATCCATTCATTAGTTGATGGGCATTTAGGTTATTCCCACCTTTTGGATTTTATGAATAATATTTCTATGAACATTCATATACAAGTTTTTGGGTGAACACAAGTTTTCAATTCTCTTGGCTATATATCTAGTAGAATTGCTGGATCTTATGGTAGCACTATCTTTAACTTTTTAAAGAACAGCCAAAATGTTTTACAAAGTAGCTTCACTATTTTACATTTCCAACAGCAGTGTATGAGGGTTTCAATTTTTCCACATCCTCGCCAGCACCTGTTATTGTCCATCTTTTTTATTATAGCCTTCCTAGTGTGTGTGTTGTCTTACTGTGGGTTTGACTTGTATTTATCTAATGACTAATGATTTTGAACACTTTTTCATGTGCTTATTGATCACTTGTATATTTTTTGGATAAATGTCCATGCAAATTCTTTGTTCATTTTTATTTGCATTGTCTTTTTATTGTTGAATTGGAATTTTTAATGTATTCTATGTATTCTGAAAAAGGATACTAGACCTTTATCAGATATATGATTTGCAAATATTTTTTTTCCCATTATGTGAGTTGTCTTTTCACTTTCTTAATTGTCTTTTTTTTTTTTTTTTGCTGTACGCGGGCCTCTCACTGTTGTGGCCTCTCCCGTTGCGGAGCACAAGCTCCGGACGCACAGGCTCAGCGGCCATGGCTCACGGGCCCAGCCGCTCCGCGGCATGTGGGATGTTCCCGGACCGGGGCATGAACCCGTGTCCCCTGCATCGGCAGGCGGATTCTCAACCACTGCACCACCAGGGAAGCCCTTAATTGTATCTTTTGAAGAACAGAAGTTTTCTTGGGATGAAGTCCAATTTATCTATTTTCTCTTTGGTTGCTTTTGCTTTAGGTGTTGTATCTTAGAAACCATTACCTAATCTAAGGTTACAAATTTTTCTTCTAATATTTACATAATTTTACTATACTTGGATCTTTGACCCATTTTGAGTAAATTTTTGTATATGGTGTTAGGCAGGGAGCCAGCTTCATTCTTTTGCATATGGGTATTCAGTTGTCTGGCACCATTTATTGAAAAGACTATTCCCTCTCTTCCAGTTCATGTCTTGGCACCTTTTTCAAAATCATTTAACAATAGATGTATGCAGGATTCTTTTTTCTGAGCTCCCAATTTTATTCCATTGATCTATCTATCCTTATGCCAGTGCTATCCTGTCTTTTTAGTTATATTTTTTAAAGTCTTCGTCTTTTATAACTCTACACTAAAGTTTATAGAGATAAAATGATATGACATCTAGGATTTATTTTAAAATAATTCAAAGATGAAAGTGAGAGGGATGCGTAGGTGTACAAGTTGAATAAGATTGGCCATATGTTGGTAATTGTTAAAACTGGGTGATATTACGCACAGAGGTTCTTTACACATTCTAACTTTTATAGGTTTTATATTTTTGACAAAAATATAAATAATGGCAAATATATAATAAAAATATACAAATAACAAAGGTGACAAAAAGTGAACAAATTATCCACCACCACCACCATATTACAACTCTGGAAGAAGTAAGGGAATAACTTGGATATATTTTTCTCATGTGTAAATGCTTTCCCAGCATATTTCAGGAAATGTATTTTTTTCCTATTCCTGAATCCTGAGAAAAAAATAGTCAAAAAAATCAGGAATACAGAGGAAAAGCATAACAATTCTCCTGTAAGAGCTTAACAAACAACATAGAGACATTACTGGTTAGAAGACATCACTGATGTCAAGTTGAAAACATGGAAGAGAAAGGTTAAGGTTGACCTTTCCAGGAACCAGGACAGGAGCACATTGGAGAGAAGTTATTCTTATCTAGTTTGTCTTATAGTTAAACTATAAGACAACCTAACTATAACTACTTATATTTATCATCATGTTGTGTGTTCCTGAACCTGATTGCTAACAATGAGTCATTTTTGCAAATATATAAATATTAATGAGATTATTTACATAGCATACTTTATACAAGTCCTATAAACGATGTTCTAAGAAATAAGTTTTGGAACCAAAATACATCCTTCAGTTAGTAATTTTGACATGACATTCTGCATATTGCTGTCAATCTTGCTGGGGTATCTGAATGTAAGGTTATTCAAATGCTGCTCAATAATGTTTCCTGGTATTTCCCAAGGATTGGATATGTGCTGTGGTACAGTTCTTTTTAAATATATGAACAAAATAAATGCAAATAGAGATGGTATTGTGAAATATTCCAATAAGAATTAAGAAACTGATCTAAAATCTGTTTTAACAAGAGAAATATTGATTTCAATGACAAAATCCAAATCAAGGCAAGAAAACAAAATATTTTCATTAAAAAGAAAATGAGATTTATGGAGCAGTAGGTATTCTAATGCTTAATTTAAGCTTGTAGACATATTTGTAACAATTTGATCAACATTGTTGAAAAATAAATAACGTTTTCTGGGCTAGAATATTTGTCATAAAAAAGATCAAGGTTGGGCTTCCCTGGTGGCGCAGTGGTTGAGAGTCCGCCTGCCGATGCAGGGGACACGGGTTCATGCCCCGGTCTGGGAAGATCCCACATGCTGCTGAGCGGCTGGGCCCGTGAGCCATGGCTGCTGAGCCTGCGCATCTGGAGCCTGTGCTCCACAACGGGAGAGGCCACAACAGTGAGAGGCCCGCGTACCGCAAAAAAAAAAAAAAAAAAAAATCAAGGTTATGTAATAAGGCAATTAATGCTTTGTGAGTTTTAAAATTTCATGTTAAGAAAGATCATGTCTATTAAATATGTGTGGCATTATTTTTCAATTATTTAAATGACTTTTATTTGTCATTTATTTTATGTGAGTGTTATTTTCTTTAATATTTTCTATCATAGTGTGCCCGTATCAGTTAGAGATCAGTTCACCATGCTGTTGAAATGTACAATGCTGTTAAAACTATACTTTTATTATTATATCATTTTTTACATACTATCTCTGAAAGTATAGTATAAAAGTGGTTTACAGTTTACTCTTATCACAAAAAAATGTGAAAAACAGAGGGAAGTTTATGATTCCAGGACTACCTGAGAATTTCTAGGAATTCTGGTTTCATATTTCAGAATCCTGAAATTGATATCTGTCAGGAATTTGGAAATACTACCTGAATTCTGTTTTGAAGGTGAAGAGCGGTAGCATGAAGCTCTAGCAGCATGGGGGTGTTGGCTTATTGTGTGTCCAGAGGGACAGTGGCCTAAAGCTAGGAAGATTTTAAAAATGACAAGTGATCATCACTCAGACTGAGTTCACAGAACCATTCCTCAGAGAGATCCAGAAACTCAGTGTCTGACTTCTGTATTTCACAGAATGGGAGCTTCAAGTTGTATTTGGTCATTTTAAGGAAGGTGACGCCTTAAGACTAGAATAGTTGGGGACATCCGAGATTTGGAAACAATTTAAATTCTACAACTAAGAATCAAGTGAAACTTAGAAGTTCAGCCTACGAGAGAGAGTAACTCCATTACTGTTATATAGGGAGTGTCCTAAACAGCTGTTCTTGACCACCATGGAAAATCTGATAGAAGGAAATGGAAGTGGTTTCAAATGTACATAAGAAATCACTGTTTAAGTACCAGGATAATAAACTGCTAGTTAATTGTAGAATCTCCAGTTCTAGAGATGTTTATGAAAAGGTTGAAAATTACTTATTCTGAGAAGTGAAATACATCTGTCTGAAATAGGAAGGTTGAGCTCTTTGTGTTCTTCCAAGCTTATTATTCTATGTATCTTTCTAAGATTCAGAATTTGAGGTTTTATTTACTTTAGGCTACAGGCCTTAATGAGCTCAAGATCTTTTCACTGTTCTATGATCAAATACGAAATACATCCATAGTTAAAAATAAATTATCTTGAAATTTAAATCACAAGAAATATTGAACTTAGTTAAGAGTTTATTCTATTCTTTCTCTTAGGCATTAGTGGTGAAGGGTTGGGGGAGGGATTGTGTGTGTGTGTGTGTGTGTGTGTGTGTGTGTGTGTGTGAGTGAAGGCAAGGTAGAATGCAGGGAAGAGGTGATGTTATATGTTTATGTCACCAGCCCACTATTAGATAAATTCTTGCTGAGAAACATGAAGTGGTGCTTTGGAAGCACAAAAGATTTAATGTACCTTCCAAGAGAGCAGTTCTTTGCCTATTAGCCAAGATGATGGAACTCAATGATGATTTCATAGATACAGCTGACATTTCACAAATGGAAAACAAGTACAGACAAGCTTTTTATTTTCAAATGATTTTCACAGTCAAAAGAGAATACTGTACCCACAAATATGCTTACTTGAAGGAGAAAAACATTTCCATTCATTTTTCACATGAAAAGTTTTGACAGTTGAATTGAGGTGAATTGACTTTGGCAATTTTTCTGTTTGGCTTTTAATACTTCCTGCTCTTTCACAGAGAAACTTAAAGATCAATTAAGTATATTATACTGTGTTGAAATTATATAGCATTTAACTAAAAACCTAAAAGCAATAATGCTTTTCAAGAATGGAAAAGAGTCCATATAATAGTCCATTAGAAGTGGATTATTTGTATCATTAAGGAGAATCATTATGTGCTTTTGAATGAGAAAACACACTGAAGAAACAGAATTCGATGGTGAATGAACATTTGGTTAATAGTTATGCAGCATACATTCAAGAAGAAATAAAGATATGTGTATGTGAATAATAGACAAAAGAATTTGCAACACAAGTTGCATATACCATTAAAAAACAATTATTCCTGGAAAACCCATAAGAAGATTTTGCATCAGTTCATATCATCATGTTAATACACGTTTTTCAAAGATACCAATTTTGAAATATAATAAGCCATTTCCTCTCCTATTAAAAAGTTGAATTGCTGCCACTGAAGGATTTATACACCTGCCAGATGCTGCTCAATTCTTCAGTCAAAATACAAGTATCTCAATTACAACCCATATGTACTCCTTCTGTATTATGAACTGCGATTTCATCTCCATTCTCAACCAACCATGAGACTTGAAACATAGCCTGCCAATTATGTGGAAATGTACAAAATTGTATGGGGTTGGAGACCGCTGGCAGAGTTAGGTGCGGGTGTATGTAACACATCCTTTCAGACATATACACATAAACACTACTTGCTCTCTTCTTTTATTTTTTCCCCTTAATTATTGAACTAGGCAATAACCAAAATACTCAAGAACTAGTCTTAAATGAGGAATAACAGGAAGGCATAGAGGAAGAACTACATATAGGTGAAAACATTCCATAAAAATGAGACTGCAGGTAGTTTTTTTCCCTAGATTGTAAAATTAACACATCATTTATGCCAAAACTCTCAGTGAGAACTTATTAGGATCAGAGAAGAATATTTTCCTTTTGATAGTCTCCAAAATAAAATAAATTAGCTTAGTATCAGTCTTTTTCAGGGTTGTCTTAGAAGCCCTGAGGGAGAGCCTCACACACACACATGCCCCTGTACACAAATGAACGAGATGAGCTGAACAGCACAGATCTGCATTGTAAAATAAACAACTTTGTGATTTTTATTTGTACCCTGGATTTGAAGGTTACCAAGAGACCATCTTTTCCAGATTACTTACATTTTTACTTAGCAGGTTCCAAATTTTATCATGTTGTAGTATTTCACAACATCTGAACACTAAGCCTCTAGAAACCCTTTTTCAGCCTCTAATTTGTGGCTTTTAATCTGCTGCAATTTGGGAAATCATAAAATGCATCTTGGTTTAATTGTATCCAATATCAGATAAAAGGGAATAAATCTGGAGGAGGGCCTACAGGCCTCTGCAGTAACGTTCTCACAGTTCCTTGTGTGGCCCTGAATGATCATCTAAACTCTGAATTTCATTGTTCTCTTCCTGTAAAATACAAGGTTGGACTTCATGGGCTTCTAAGCTCCTTGATAGATCTGAGACTTGTTTTGGTTCTCCAAGGCAGTTTTGTTACTTTCCGATTCCCATTTTTTTTCTTAGTTTGCTGAGTAAGTGATCTCCTTTCGAAGTGGTACTATACTTATTATCTTGATTATTTAGTGGCAAGATATTTCCTAAGAATTCAAGTAGAAAATGAAGCTTAACAAATAGATCATACAAGCCACCCTTTTGTGGCATTTAAAAACATCCCATAGGTGTAGACACAAAGATTTATAACAACATGTATTTTTATCACCCCAGCAAGTCATATTAAGTAACCAATAAACGTTTGACACTTGGATGAGGGAATGAACATGGAGCTGAGTAGGTCAGATAGTATCATGTACCAATCAGGGAATAGGATTTACATTTTAACAACTTTTCTGTCATTCTTCATTTGCTTTTATTTTGTTTATTTAGTTTACAAACAAAAGAGTACATTGTCCCTTCTTTCCAAACTTAAATGTAAATAGCTTTCCATTCTATATGGACAGAGAATAATTATTTTGATAGGAGCTATTCTGTGTTAATTTATTTGTTATTTGGCTTTTCCTGAATCTCCCATAACTAATACTGTAACTGAGATATAGCCATTCTGTTACATATCTATCTGTCATATATCTTTATATAGATATGGGAATACATATATATGTATATAATAGGGGATATATATGTGTGTGTATGTATATGAATGAGGAAATGACTAACAATGATTAGTGGTTTATTAAAAGGATTATTTTTTATTAAGTTACTGTGTGTAGTGAACTTAATTTCTTTCTTTTTACAACTTCCCCTTCTATTACAGGCTGTTAAATAAGCTCAGAGCCTAGATCAGCTAAGCAGCAGACTCAGTAACAGTAAATGAAGTGCTGTGAGCTTACATCAGACTAATTAGTCTAAAGGATAAAAAAAAAAAAAAAAAAAAAGAATAGGGGAAGGGTTTGGGAGGACTTTTCAGGTTGCTTTGTGTAAGGCAGTTTGCTTAATTAAGCCAACCACTAATTGTTAAATATTTTTCAGGCATTAACAGAGCTACTCTGAGTGTAATTAAATTTTGATTTTAGTGGTATTTGCAGGGATTAAAGTCACAATCTGCTGAGGCACTGGGGTTAGTTAATATTCACTTCGCTGCCACAGCTGTCCTCCATTATAATACAAAGGACAGGAAAAGAGACAGCAGAATGGGGTGAAGTAATGAGAAAGCTATTCATTCATCTGAACCAGCTCCTCACTCCACAGCCTTGTACAAATGAGTCTGAGCTGGATGACACACAACCAGGCATTAAATCCGATTTAATTTGATACAATAAAGGGATGTCTAAGCCCTGTGCATTCTTACTTTTATACATGAGACTATGGAATGGATTTTAGAAAAAGATAATCATATTATTATCATACGTTTCCATCCAAGTGGTGTTTCTGGACTTATTAGCTCTACAGGAGTCCACCAGGATTGTAAACCAATTCCTGCTAAGCCATTATTTGTCCCAACTGATCTTGAATGAACCCTGTGGAAGGTGGTAGTGACTTTAAAGCCCTAGTAAAATTTAAACTGGCAGGATCAATGTTTTGAGGGTTTTTTTTTTTCCCCAACTGAGACTGCCCCTGACCCCTCTCCCCCAAGCAAAAAAAAAAAAAAAAAAAAAAGCCCTGAAGGGTTACATGCACTTGAAATGAATGAAGCTTAGCATCCCATGACTGACAAGGAACATTCCTACTGCTGACTCATAACATTGCTGGGGTTTTATGTGTTGTTTTGTTCTTTTAATCCAATAACTTTATGCAATGTCTTCCAGTTATATACTCTGAAGAGGACAGGCATGCATAGAAAGAAATCATCTTGTGCTCCCTTCCAACACCAGCCCCCAAAATAGGAGTCTAACCTAGAATCTCCTCTCATTTGTGTCCAATCTTTATATTGGCTATTGACAGTAGTTTTCAGGGTGATCCACAATCCAGGGTCCCTGCATCAGTGGTACTAGGCTCTCAGTGTGTGCAAAGCAGCAGCCTTGGAACTAGCTTCTCAATACAAGCTAGTGGTAGAGGTATTCAAATGAGGAATGTGGCCACTTGTATCCTGTGTTGGCAAAAACCATTTTTAAAAAAGAACCAAAATCTGGAGTACCCCTGGTGTTTACCATGACACTTGACATTAGAATAAAAGAAAGAGAGAGGGAGAGAAAGAGGGAAAGAAAGAAAGAAGAAAAGGGAAGGGAATTGGGGGGTGGGGAAGGGAAGGGAAAGAAAGGGAAGAGAAGGGAAAGGAAGGGGATCAATCTAGCAAAATTCCATCTCAAGGGAACTTGACTGCAATATTTCTATTCATGACAAGACAAGTTCAGGGACTAAGTGATTTATATTAGTCATGAGATCTCTTCTGTAATCTAGTTGAATTACTATATAGTGAATCCTACATTTGAGTTTGTTCTGTAACAAAAGTTCCTGTCTGGCTGCTTCTGCTGGCAAAGATAAGTAGAGATATGATGAGTGGATTATATAGGGCAATCACCTTGAATTTCAATTAATATTAACATAATTTAATTCTAGTGTTAAGATGACCTTGGCCCAAAGGACTAGGTTCCTTTTCTAAGAGGCTTCGATTTTTCACTTCACATGAAGCCTCACCCAGCAACTGGGAAGCAATTTCTATTGGGTAAGTCATTGTTTCCTATTTAAAAGAGCACAATGCAGTACTTTGGGAAGACATTTGAGAGCAACAAGCATTAACCATACAGTCCAAATATGTTATGTGTCTCCTGCTGTCCCAATATCTTGAGTGTTTTGTTACTTCTAAGTGACTAGAGGTAATAGGGAACATTCTTGTCCTGTGCAGTTATACCCCTTGGCTACTCTCTGCTGTGTGACCCTTTTTCTTCCTGCACTCAGGCTTCTGATAACTCCTGCTTGCTGACGTTCCCTTCGTTTCTTAGATAGCAGCAGTATTTCCTTTCAAACTTTCATCTTAGCAAAGGAATATAGCTCTTTCTTTATCCTACATAGTGGCTATTTTAGTAAATAAATAAATAAACAAAATGCCCAGGCAGAGCATTTTTCTCTTTGGCATTTCTTTTGTTATTAATGACATGTACTAGTTACCATACGCATCTCAGATGAAACTGTTATTTTCTCCATCATTTCGGCTGCAGGCCATGAAACCCTTCTCTCTACTATCTTTGCCTGAGGTGGAGAGAGTACATATCCTTCTTTGCTTTAGTGTAACTTACCCTCAATATATTATCCAAATAAGGATATAAAA
Organism: Mesoplodon mirus; assembly: GCF_964341445.2. Taxonomy (NCBI): domain Eukaryota; kingdom Metazoa; phylum Chordata; class Mammalia; order Artiodactyla; family Ziphiidae; genus Mesoplodon; species Mesoplodon mirus. The sequence goes on from NC_138980.1 coordinate 80,467,368, forward strand.
TTAAGAAACAGAATCTCCAGTGATTTCCATGCATAATACTAATAATTTTTACTGACACTCTCTCGTAGGTAAAAAAAAAAAAAAAATTATAATCCACCATCACTTAGGACATAGTGCTTTGGTCTCAAGGTACAGAGCCTAGATGTCCCACACCCTAGGCTAGAGAATTAGCCCACAATTCTCTTTCTTAATTCCTTGCAAAGAACAACTGTGGACAATTTTAGAATGGTTGTTTAGGAATGGGATATCCCGTTACTTTGAAAAACACCATGCAAGCTAGCTACCCACACAGCACAGATAGGAGCCATCTATATGTCTGATAAAGAATCATGCTTCAATTAAACTGAGCTACTGGAGACTTCCCTGGTGGTCCAGTTGTTAAGAATCTGCCTTCCAATGCAGGGGACGTGGGTTCAATCCCTGGTCAGGGAACTAAGATCCCACATGCCATGGGGCAACTAAGCCCGCGCACTGCAACTACTGAGCATGTGGGTCACAACTAGAGAGAAGCCCATGTGCTGCAACAAGGAGCCTGCCACAGCCAAAACTTAAATAAATAAATAAATAAATAAATATTAAAAAATGAAAACAAAACTGAGCTACCTATTCATAGACAGGATTGAAATGACTCTGGTCCACAGCGTTCCAATTCATGAAAGAAAATTTCCATTTTGCCTATGGAAACACAAGCCTATCTAACCTGTAATTTGCGGTTACTGTCATGTTACAAGTAAGCTATTAAATTTGCCAAGTAGAGTTTGTTTGATATTTCCAAAGCTGTTCCAACCAGATTGGTACAATAGCAGTTTACATCAGCGAGCAAGGCAGTCACCAGCCAACACCCACTTTCCAGTTCTTTTCAATCAGAATTGATTTGGACACTAAAACCTTCACAAGATATTTCTCCCCACATTAAAAACATGATAAATGGGGGACCTTCAAGATGGCAGAGGAGTAAGATGTGGAGATCAACTTCCTCCCCACAAATACATCAAAAATACATCTACATGTGGAACAGCTCCTACAGAACACCTACTGAACGCTGGCAGAAGACCTCAGACTTCCCAAAAGGCAAGAAAATGCCCAAGTACCTGGATAGGGCAAAAGAAAAAAGAAAAAACAGAGACAAAAGAATAGGGATGGGACCTGCACCTCAGGGAGGGAACTGCAAAGGAGGAAAGGTTTCCACACACTAGGAAGACCCTTCAGTGGCGGAGACGGGGGGTGGGCGGTGGGGAAGCTTCAGAGCCATGGAGGAGAGTGCAGCAACAGGGGTGCAGAGAGCAAAGCAGAGAGATTCCCACACAGAGGATCAGTGCCAACCAGCACTCACCAGCCCGAGAGGCTTGTCTGCTCACCCACCAGGGCGGGTGGGGGCTGGGAGCTGAGGCTCAGGCTTTGGAGGTCAGATCACAGGGAGAGGACTGCGGTTGGCTGTGTGAACACAGCCTGAGGGGCCTAGTGTGCCACAGGTAGCCAGGAGGGAGTCCAGGAAAAGGTCTGGACCTGCCTAAGAGGCAACAGACCATTGTTTTGGGGTGCACGAGGAGAGGGGATTCCTTCCTCATCTGCCCACAGAAGGCAGAGCACCGCCTAAATGAGCTCCAGAGACAATCAGCTCGGACCCCAGAGATGGGCATGAAATACTAACGCTGCTGCTGCAGCCACCAAGAACCCTGTGTGCAAGCGCAGGTCACTATCCACACACACAGTGCCCCCCCACCCCGGGAGCCAGTGCAGCCTGCCACTGCCCATGATCCAGGGACAACTTCCCTGGGAGAACAGTGCACCTCAGGCTGTTGCAACGTCTTGCTGGTCTCTGCTGCCGCAGGCTCGCCCTGCATTCCAGTTATAACTACCATACCCCTCCCTCCCCCTGGCATGAGTGAACAAGAGCCCCCTAATCAGCCGCTGCTTTAACCCCCTCCTGTCTGGGCAGGAACAGATGCCCTCAGGTGACCTACACACAGAGGTGGGGCTAAAACCAAAGCTGAACCCCAGGAACTGTGTGAACAAAGAAGAGCAAGGGAAATCTCTCCCAGCAGCCTCAGGAGCAGCAGATTAAATCCCCACAATCAACCTGATATACCCTGCATCTGTGGAATACCTGAAGAGACAACAAATCACCCCAAAATTGAGGTGGTGGACTTTCGAAGCAACTGTAGACTTGGGGTTTGCTGTCTGCGAGTGATTTGTTTCTGATTTTTATGTTTATCTTAATATAGTTTTTAGCGCTTGTTATCACTGGTGGATTTGTTTATTGGTTTGGTTGCTCTTTTATTATTATTATTTTTTTATTTTAATAGTTTTTTAAAATTATGAAAAAAGCTTTTTTTTCTTTCGTTTTTTTCTCCTTTTTTTTTTTTTAAAGAAGATGTTGGGGGTAGGAGTTTATTAACTTATTTATTTATTTTTGCTGTGTTGGGTCTTCGTTTCTATGCCAGGGCTTTCTCTAGTTGTGGCAAGTGGGGACCACTCTTCATCGCGGTGCGTGGGCCTCTCACTATCGCGGCCTCTCTTGTTGCGGAGCACAGGCTCCAGATGCACAGTCTCAGTAGTTGTGGCTCATGGGCCTAGTTGCTCCTCAGCATGTGGGATCCTCCCAGACCAGGGCTCGAACCCGTGTCCCCTGCATTAGCAGGCAGATTCTCAACCACTGTGCCACCAGGGAAGCCCCTTTTTCTCCCTTTTCTTCTGAGCTGTGTGGCTGACAGGGTCGTGGTGCTCCAGCATGGTGTCAGGCCTGAGCCTCCAATGTGGGAGAGCTGACTACATTGCACAACCAGAAATCTCCCGGCCCCACATAATATCAGTCAGCAAGAGCTCTCCCAGAGATCTCTGTCTCAACAATAAGACCCAGCTCCACCCAACAGCCAGCAAGCTCCAGTGCTGGACACCCCATGCCAAACAACTAGCAAGACAGGAACACAACCCCATCCATTAGCAGACAGGCTGTCTAAAACCATACTAAGTTCACAGACACACCAAAACACACCACCAGATGCAGCCCTGCACACCAGAAAGACAAGATCCAGCCTCATCCACCAGAACACAGGCACCAGTCCCCTCCACCAGGAAGCCTACACAAGCCACTGAACCAACCTCACCCACTGGGGGCAGACATCAAAAACAATGGGAACTATGAACCTGCAGCCTGTGAAAAGGAGACCCCAAACACAATAAGTTAAACAAAATGAGAAGACAGAGAAATATGCAGCAGATGAAGGAGCAAGGTAAAAACCCACCAGACCAAACAAATGAAGAGGAAATAGGCAGTCAACCTGAAAAACAATTCAGAGTAATGATAGTAAAGATGATCCAAAATCTTGGAAATAGAATGGAGAAAATACAAGAAACGTTTAACAAGTACCTAGAAGAACTAAAGAGCAAACACACAATGAGGAACAACACAATAAATGAAATTTAAAATTCTCTAGAAGGAATCAATAGCAGAATAACTGAGGCAAAAGAACAGATAAATGACCTGGAAGATAAAATAGTGGAAATAACTACTCCAGAGCAGAATAAAGAAAAGAGAATGAAAAAATTGAGAACAGTCTCAGAGACCTCTGGGACAACATTAACATACCAACATTCGAATTATAGGGGTCCCAGAAGAACAGAGAAAGAAAGGGTCTGAGAAATTATGTGAAGAGATTATAGTTGAAAACTTCCCTAACATAGGAAACAGAATAGCCAAGCAAGTCCAGAAAGCGAAGAGTCCCATACAGGATAAATCCAAGGAGAAACATGCCAAGACACATACTAATCAAACTATCAAAAACTAAATACAAAGAAAAATATTAAAAGCATTGAGGGAAAAGCAACAAATAACATACAAGGGAATCCCCATAAGGTTAACAGCTGATCTTTCAGCAGAAACTCTGCAAGCCAGAAGGGACTGGCAGGACATATTTAAAATGATGAAAGGGAAAAACCTAAAAGCAAGATTACTCTACCCAGCAAGGATCTTATTCAGGTTTGACAGAGAAATAAAAACTTTTACAGACAAGCAAAAGTTAAGAGAATTCAGCACCACCAAATCACTTTACAACAAATGCTAAAGGAACTTCTCTACTCAAGAAACACAAGGAAGGAAAAGACCTACAAAAACAAACACAACACAAATAAGAAAATGGTAATAGGAACATACATATCGATAATTACCTTAAATGTAAATGGATTCAATCCTCCACAAAAAGACATAGACTGGCTGAATGGATACAAAAACAAGACCTGTATATATGCTGCTACAAAAGACCCACTTCAAACCTAGGAACACATACAGACTGAAAGTGAGGGGATGGAAAAAGATATTCCATGCAAATGGAAATCAAAACAAAGTTGGAGTAGTGATTCTCATATCAGACAAAGTAGACTTTAAAATAAAGACTATTACAACAGACAAAGAAGGACACTACATAATGATCAAGGGATCAATCCAAGAAGAAGATATAACAATTGTAAATATTTATACACCCAGCATAGGAACACCTCAATACATAAGGCAAATTCTAACAGCCATAAAATGGGAAATTGACAGTAACACAATTACAGTAGGGGACTTCATCACCCCACTAGCACCAATGGACAGATCGTCCACAATGAAAATAAATAAGGAAACACAAGCTTTAAATGACACATTAAAGAAGATGGACTTAACTGATATTTATAGGACATTCCATCCAAAAACAACAGAATACACTTTCTTCTCAAGTGCTCATGGAACATTTTGCGGGACAGATCATATCATGAGTCACAAATCAAGCCTTGATAAACTTAAGAAAATTGAAATCGTATCAAGTATCTTTTCCAACCACAGTGCTATGAGACTAGATATCAATTCAATTAGAGGAAAAAAACTGTAAAAAATACAAGCACACAGAGGCTAAACAATACATTACTAAGTAGCCAAGAGATGACTGAAGAAATCAAAGAGGAAATCAAAAAATACCTAGAAACAAATGACAGTGAATACACCATGACCCAAAACCTATGGGATGCAGCAAAAGCAGTTCTAAGAGGGAAGTTTATAGCAATACAATCCTACCCCAAGAAACAAGAAAAATCTCAAATAAACAACCTAACCTTATACCTAAAGCAATTAGAGAAAGAAGAAAGAAAAAAACCGAAAGTTAGCAGAAGGAAATCATAAAGATCAGATCAGAAATAAGTGAAAAAGAAGTGAAGAAAACAAATACAAAGATCAATAAAACTAAAAACTGGTTCTTTGAGAAGATAAACAATTGATAAACCACTAGCCAGACTCATCAAGAAAAAAAAGGGAGAAGACTCAAATCAACAGAATTAGAAATGAAAAAGGAGAAGTAACAACTGACACTGCAGAAATACAAAAGGTCATGAGAGATTACTACAAGCAACTCTATGCCAATAAAATGGACAACCTGGAAGAAATGGACACATTCTTAGAAATGCACAACCTTCTGAGACTGAACCAGGAAGAAATAAAAAATATAAGCAGACCAATAACAAGCATTGAAATTGAAACTGTGATTAAAAATCTTCCAACAAACAAAAGCCCAGGATTAAATGGCTTCACAGATGTATTCTACCAAACATTTAGAGGAGAGCTAACACCTATCCTTCTCAAACTCTTCCAAAATATAGCAGAGGGAGGAATACTCCCAAACATATTCTACGAGGCCACCATCACCCTGATACCACAACCAAAGATGTCACAAAAAAAGAAAACTACAGGCCAATATCACTGATGAACATAGATGCAGAAATCCTCAACAAAATACTAGCAAACAGAATCCAACAGCACATTAAAAGGATCATACACCATGATCAAGTGGGGTTTATCCCAGGAATGCAATGATTCTTCAATACACACAAATCAGTCAGCGTGATACACCATGTTAACAAATTGAAGGATAAAAACCATATGATAATCTCAATAAATGAAATCAAAGCTTTTGACAAAATTCAACACACATTTATGATAAAAACTCTCCAGAAAGTAGGCACAGATGGAACCTACCTCAACATGACAAAGGCCATATATGACAAACCCACAACCAACATCGTTCTCAATGGTGAAAAACTGAAGCCATTTCCTCTAAGATTAGGAACAAGACAGGGTTGCCCACTCTCACCACTATTATTCAACATAGTTTTGGAAGTTTTAGCCACAGCAATCAGAGAAGAAAAAGAAATAAAAGGAATTCAAATCAGAAAGGAAGAAATAAAACCTTCACTGTTTGCAGATGACATGATACTATACATAGAGAATCCTAAAGATGCTACCAGAAAACTACTAGAGCTAATCAATGAATTTGGTAAAGTAGCAGGATACAAAATTATTGCACAGAAATCTCTTGCATTCCTATACACTAATGATGAAAAATCTGAAAGAGCAATTAAGGAAACACTCCCACTTACCATTGCAACAAAAAGAATAAAATGCCTAGGAATAAACCTACCTAAGGAGACAAAAAACCTGTATGCACAAAACTATATGACACTAATGAAAGAAATTAAAGACAATACAAATAGATGGAGAGATATATCGTGTTCTTGGATTGGAGGAATCAATATTGTGAAAATGACTCTACTACCCAAAGCAATCTACAGATTCAATGCAATCCCTATCAAACTACCAATGGCATTTTTCACAGAACTAGAACAAAAAATTTCACAATTTGTATGGAAACACAAAAGACCCCGAATAGCCAAAGCAATCTTGAGAAAGAAAAATGGAGCTGGCGGACTCAGGCTCCCTGACTTCGGACTATACTACAAAACAACAGTAATTAAGATAGTATGATACTGGCGCAAAAACAGAAATATAGATCAATGGAACAGGATAGAAAGCCCAGAGATAAACCCATGCACATATGGTCACCTTATCTTTGATAAAGGAGGCAAGAATATACAATGGAGAAAAGACAGCCTCTTCAATAAGTGGTGCTGGGAAAATTGGACAGCTGCATGTAAAAGATTGATATTAGAACACTCCCTAACACTATACACAAAAATAAACTCAAAATGGATTACAGACCTAAATGTAAGGCCAGACACTGTAAAACTCTTAGAGGAAAACATAGGCAGAACACTCTATGACATAAATCACAGCAAGATCCTTTTTGACCCACCTCCTAGAGAAATGGAAATAAAAACAAAAATAAACAAATGAGACCTAATGAAACTTCAAAGCTTTTGCACAGCAAAGGAAACCATAAAGAAGATGAAAAGAGAACCCTCAGAATGGGAGAAAATATTTGCAAACGAAGCAAATCACAAAGGATTAATCTCCAAAATATACAAGCAGCTCATGCAGCTCAATATCTAAAAAACAACCTAATCCAAAAATGGGCAGAAGACCTAAATAGACATTTTTCCAAAGAAGATATGCAGATTGCCAACAAACACATGAAAGTATGCTCAAAATCACTAATCATTAGAGAAATGCAAATCTAAACTACAACGCGGTATCACCTCACACCAGTCAGAATGGCCATCATCAAAAATTCTACATACAGTAAATGCTTGAGAGGGTGTGGAGATAACCCTGTTGCACTGTTGGTGGGAATGTGAATTGATACAGCCACTATGGAGAACAGTATGGAGGTTCCTTAAAAAACTAAAAATAGAACTACCATACGACTCAGCAATCCCACTACTGGGCATATACCCTGAGAAAACCATAATTCAAAAAGAGTCATGTACCACAATGTTCATTGCAGCTCTATTTACAATAGCCAGGACATGGAAGCAACCTAAGTGTCCATCGACAGATGAATGGATAAAGAAGATGTGGCACATACATACAATGGAAAATTACTCAGCCATAAAAGGAAACGAAATTGAGTTATTTGTAGTGAGGTAGATGGACCTAGAGTCTGTCATACAGAGTGAAGTAAGTCAGAAAGAGAAAAACAAATACCGTATGCTAACACATATATATGGAACGTAAAAAAAGAAAAATAAGAAAAGAAAAAATGGTTCTGATGAACCTAGGGGCAGGACAGGAATAAAGACGCAGATGTAAAGAATGGACTTGAGGATACAGGGAGGGGGAAGGGTAAGCTGGGCCGAAGTGAGAGAGTAGCATTGACATATATACACTACCAAATGTAAAATAGATAGCTAGTGGGAAGCAGCTGCATGGCACAGGGAGATCAGCTTAGTGCTTTGTGACCACCTGGAGGAGTGGGATAGGGAGGGTAGGTTGGAGACACAAGAGGGAGGGGATATGGGGATATATGTATACATAGAGTTGATTCACTTTGTTATACAGCAGAAACTAACTCAACATTGTAAAGCAATTATACTCCATAAAGATGTTAAAAAAAATGATAAACAACTTTTCTGTCTTCCCCACATACACACCCAAATTCTAAAATAAAATAGTGTATCATGTATTATTTTTGTTATAGTAGTTTGTTGAAGAAATAAAATTTACTTTAGGATAAACCAAGCTCTAAAACAAACTCAAGTAATCCAAAGGATTGATTCATCTTTTAATGTCTTACTCTTTCATAGAGCTTACTTCTTAAAAGCTTCCCCTTTTTCTTCAGCATCATCAGTCATTCTTAATAGGTTTAAGAACACCTCCAGCAAAGTTTGGATTACTGTTATGTTTCTTTTCAAATTGTTTTGTTCATACCCAGAGTACAAAATTGTTAGTATCTTTGTAAATTTACTTTTGATTGATTCTTAAAGTTCTCTGACACAGTCAACTTGGAGCTAGGAAATATTATTCTGTTGACATGTGTGATTTGTTAGATGATCTAAAAATGCTTTGAAGGCATTTGCAAAGTTTTAGTTACAGGTTTTTATAAATGTATAATGTACTAAAATTTAGGCCAAATCATGCAAGGAATTCTTAAGAGAGTCTGAAGCTGAAAATGAATCAAAATTTTCTAAGCCAGTTATCCATTCTTACCAAGATTTTTCTTTGTGTACTCTGACAGGAAAATAATTCCTTCTTTGTGATGGTGACAAATAATACATGTTACTTCTTGTTTTGCATCTAGAGTGGGTGTGAGGGTGGCCAAAGGCATGTAATGACCTGTGTCTCCATGTTGTATATTCCCTCTATTATTTGTGTGATACAAATATTTATACCATGCAAAGACCTTGCCTTCCTAACTCAGAATTCTGTGCTTAGAAGACCATAGCCATTAAATGACTGTAAACAGCCCCATTTGAGTCTTGTGGCCACCGTGGAAGAACAAGTTGAAAGAATTTAGGCTGCGAGAAAGCAAATGCTTGTTTAAACACATGTATGATATAATTAAGGGAAGACGCTAGGGAAATTATCCAAAGCACATAAGAATCAAATAGACTCACTTTAACAAGTATGAAAACTCTATTCAAATAGAAGCTTTTGGTGGCTTTCTAAGAGATCATACTTGAAAAAAGGGGGGTAGGGGTGGGGATAAAGATTATAATTCGTTCTAGAACTATACAGCATAAGTAAATGAACAATAAAAATGATAAATTGGGCAGTAAAAATGATTACAGATATAATGCTCTCACATACTGGGCATTCATTAAATTGACTTCTCAATGTAATTACTTTAACATTTCTATTTCTGATTCAGTACAGATTTTTGGATCATTAAATTAGATAGTAAATATTATACATATTTCAGGAAGGTAATTTATGGTCTAACAAATTCCCCCACAGAGAGTAAGTGTCTGATAACCAGACCAGCATTTTCTGTAGTAAATTTTTGGACTTAAAATCATTGTTTAAAACCACTTCAACAAATATGTATTTTGCACCTGTTACACTAGGCATTATATAGTAAACTAGCACATAACTGTCACACAGCAATTATTTCATATACCTCTGTATTCCCATAAATTTTTGTGAATACTCTCTACTTTATATATTATATAATATATACTTTATACATCATTTAATAACTACTTTGGGCATGAGTTTTTTTCCCACCTAAATTCAATGGCACTGTCACTGCATGCAAGGAACTTACAACTTAGGAAGAAAAGCACTTATACCTCTAAATAAGTATCAGTAAAGCACTATAAGAGAACAGATGAAGATTCAGTTAATTCTTCCTGGGGTAGGTAGAAAGAAAAATTTTAAGAAATGGTATTTGATCTAGGTCTTCAGAGTATAGGAATTCACTAGACAGGTAAGGGAAGAACATCCCAGGCAGGAGAAAAGAATAGGGCACATACACTCTTGGTGGGAAGGTGAATTGGTTCAGCCACTGTGGAGAATAGTATGGAGGTTCCTTAAAAAAATAAAAATAGAGTTACCATATGATCTAGCAATCCCACTCCTGGGCATATATCTGGAAAAGATGAAAACTCTACTTCAAAAAGATACATGTACCCCAGTGTTCATAGCAGCACTATACAATAACCAAGAAATTGGAGCAACCTAAATGTCCATTGACAGATGAATGGATAAAGAAGACATGGTATATATATATATATATATATGTATGTATACATATATACATATACACACAATGGAATATTACTCAGCCATAAAAAAGACTGAAATAATGCCATGTGTAGCAGCATGGATGGACCTAGAGATCACCATACTAAGTGAAACAAGTCAGACAAAGAAAGACAAATATCACATGATATCACTTATGTGTGGAATCTAAAAAAAATCACACAAATGAACTTATTTACAAAACAGAAATAAACTCACAGACATAAAAAAACAACTTATGGTTACCAAAGGGGGAAAGGGGAGAGGGATAAATTGGGAATTTGTGATTAACAGATACACACTACTATATATAAAATAGATAACCAACAAGGACCTACTGTATAGCACAGGGAACTATATTTAATATCTTGTAATAACCTATAATGGAAAAGAATCTGAAAAAGTATATATATATATATATATATATATATATATATATATATATATATATATATATATATACATACACACACACACACACACAAACATATATGTATAAATGAATCACTTTGTTGTACAGCTGAAACATTGTAACTCAACTATACTTCAATAAAAAATTAAATTACATTTAGTTTTTAAAGCAATACTAAAAAGAAATACGGCACAGACATGTGGAAGTACATGGCATATACACTCAATAATGGAGACTTGCTACCCCAAGAGAGATTTGACCACCTGGGAGCTTGCTAGAAATGCAGAATCTCAAGCTCCATCCATGAACTTCAGAATCAGAATCTATATTTTAACAGTATCCCCGGGTTATTTTGTTAAAGGCTGAAACACACTAGCTAGGAAGGCTTGCATTGTTGGAGTGTTGAACGTCCACACTACTGGAACAGGTGGAGGAAACTAGACAGGGACACAACTGGACTGCAGCATCCAGGAGCCTGCGATCCATCCTGTGGGCATCCTGAAGTCCTCCCATGATTTTCTGAAGAGCAGAATAACAGTACTAAACCAAAGTTTTAGGATCCTAATGCTTGTGGAAAATACTAAAGAAAGAAACTAGTTAGGATATTTTTCTGGTAGTTTAGGTAAAAGAAAATCACCACAAATTGCCTCAAAAGAGATTGCCATGATTTAATCACAGCAAAAGAGGCCATATTTAGAGAGGAGAGATTGAGAAAAGGAGTTGCTCTAGGACGTGGTTAGTTTCAAGATGAATGCTGTAAAATATTGTTGGAGTCAAATATAGATGAAAGTGGTTAGAAGTATAAAGGTAAAGAAACTTTAAAAGTGGGATGCTAGGGCTTCCCTGGTGGCGCAGTGGTTGAGAGTCCGCCTGCCGAGGCAGGGGACACGGGTTCGTGCCCCGGTCCGGGAAGATCCCACATGCCGCGGAGCGGCTGGGCCCGTGAGCCATGGCCGCTGAGCCTGCGTGTCCGGAGCCTGTGCTCTGCAACGGGAGAGGCCACAACAGTGAGAGGCCCGCGTACCGCAAAAAAAAAAAAAAAAAAAAAAAAGTGGGATGCTAGGGTGGTCAACATTAACACAGGCCATTTACCCTCTCAGTCATTCATTTATTCAACAATGTTTGTCAAATATCTGATACCTATTTGTATATGCCAGTTACTTATGAGCACTGAGGAAACTGAGTCTGCCCACAGGAACTCATGTTCTAGAAGAGACAAAAAGCAAACAGGTAGATGAAAGACTGTGTAATGTAATTTCAGGTGGAGATTAGTGTTAGTGTCATCAAAAAAAAAATAGGACAGGCTCAACCTTAAGTCAGAGGTCAGAGAAGGACTCTCTATGAACCTGGTCTTCATGACAAAAGGAAAAAGGTGAAGTATCTAAAACTGTCTTGGAGAATTCAACTACCTTTAAGAAGACATTCACTTTGTTTCATTGTTTTGCAGAAGAAATTGAGTCATTATCATTTTAAGGACAACTAAGATAAGACCTTGGATTGTTTTACACTTTCACTTATGTCACTTTGATCCATATAATCCAATCTGAAGGGGCGAGGAAAAGGTTTTACAGATTAAAAGTTAAAGTTTCAAACAGGTGGGGTGACATCTAAAAATGATGAGATCTCTGATTTTTTGACTTATAGATGACTTAACTACTAAGTAGTAAATTATGCATTAAAGTTTGTTAAGCACATAAAAGAGTTTCAGGCTACAGATCTAAAAAATATAAACCTCATGGTGGTACATTAAAGATGGCTGCAAATTCTTTGCTACTCGTCCCATTGAGAAGTGGAACCTAATTCTCCTCGCCTTGGATCTGGGTAGGTGAAATGACTTATTTACCACTGCATGTGGGGAAGGTGATGTGATGCTACATGACTTTTGAAGCTAAGTCTACCAAAGTCTAGAAGTTTCTGCCTTTTCCCATTACATCACTTACTCCGAGGGGAAGTCAGCTACCAAGCAAAAAGTCAAAGTATTCCGAGAACACCATGCTGTAAAGAAGACCAAACAGGCCATGTGGAGAAGCTGCATGCACCTCTTCCAACCCCATGCAAGACCTATGAGCAAAGAAGCTTCAGGTGACTCCAGATCCAGCTGCTGTTAGACGGCAACCCCATGAGAAATCCCCAGGGAGAACTGCCCAACTGAATCCAGTCAACTGACAAACTGTGAGAGATTTTTAATAAATTATTATTTGAAGCCATCAAGTTTTGTGGAACCTTCTTACACATCAATAAACAGCCAGAACACTTATTCTTTTCAAGAGGCATGTGATGGAACAAAAAATATTATAAATAAATGGATACTGACTAAACTCAAGACTTTGAAAGTAATGTGTCCTTTCATAGGTATCTCATTCTATAATATCCACATAGATTTCCACATGATTCAAAGGACTTTTTAAAATAAAATTAATGCCTTTTATTTTGGATTTAGAATGTGTTTTAAATGTAGTGCTCTGAGAAAACAGTATAGCATCAAAGAGTGCTAAAACTGGGAAGTCCCTTCCTTAGAGACCATTAGTCCAATCCTCTTAATTTGCACATGAGAATGGAGAGGGAGGAAAAGCATGAGAGATTCCACAATTTTCAGAAATTCATATAAACTTAGTGATAAAAGTTGGAAACCCCACATTTCTAGACTCATTTTTTTTTTCTTTTCTCAGAAATTTTTTTTTAATTAGTGTTTCAGTGATGAAACCGGCATGGTATTATTTGACTGCTAGATTACATTTCATATCATCAGATGAATCCAAGTGTTATATAAATTAGACCTAACACTTCAATTTCAAAAGCAGTGCTATTTGTCTTTATGATATACTGTATTATACTATGGTGATTGGCAATTTAAAAGCCAGTATGTTCACAAGAAAACTAGTCTATGGAGATAAAAATCAGAAGAGCAGTTACCTGGGATGGGGTAGGGGGGGTAGGGGGTGGTAAGGCGTTGACTGGAAAAAGGCACATGAGAACTTTCTAGGGTGATGGAAATTATCTATAACTTGATTGAAGTTTGGTTACATAAGATGAGTATATATTTATTAAAACTCAGTACTGTATTCTTAAGATATGAGCATTTCACTATATGTAAATTACTTCTTAATGAAGAAAAATAATAAGAACAAAAAGAGGAGAGATTTTGTTGCTTCACATAAGTAAATGACTTGTCAACAGTTGTCTAGCCAATAGTGGAGATGGTTTGGGCTTATTTAAGTACCCTCTCTGTCTTTTTCAATTTTGAAATGGATGGGTGAGGTCAAGGGTATGTACATCTGTGTTCATGAAACAAAGTAAAACTAATGAAGCTACTCATAGGCTAAACATATGTGACCACAAAACATTAGTATTAGAAAGGGTCTGGTAAATCATCTAATCCAACTTTTTTTCATTCTACAGATAACCTTGATCTTGCTAACAAATCCAGTAAATAGCTGGGCTTTCTTAAAACCTGATGGGAAATGAATATGTTGAGCCATTGTTTGTAGAGTAGAAGCCCATTTGTCCAATGAAATCAGGTCAGTAAATAAAAATAGGGTAAAGATGATATTCAAAAAGAAAGAAGGCTTCCCTGGTGGCGCAGTGGTTGAGAGTCCGCCTGCCAATCCAGGGGACACGGGTTCGTGCCCCGGTCTGGGAAGATCCCACATGCCGCGGAGCGGCTGGGCCCATGAGCCATGGCTGCTGAGCCTGAGCGTCCAGAGCCTGTGCTCTGCAACGGGAGAGACCACAGCAGTGTGAGGCCCGCGTACCGCCAAAAAAAAAAAAAAAAAGAAAAGAAAAAGAAAGCCAAATAATGTAAGCATTTTAGCTCACCTAAAACATGAATTAAGTTGAAATATTCTTTCTTCAGTCTTTTGGTGAAGGACTACAGCCTTTTGCTTCTTTCCCCCTGCTAGTAGATGTGCCATTTGGAGAGTTGCATAGACTCTCATGGATAAAGAGAGGTAGGGTAACACAGTGGAAGGAGAATGGAATCTGGCAGAAGCTGCCTGGGTTCCGAGTCTCAGCTCTGCTCCTTGCTAGCTGTGCAATGATGGCATAGGCTCTCTGTGCCTTAGTTGCCTCATATGTCAAATGGGATAATATTACTTACAACACAGAGTAGTTAGGAGATTTAAGTGATTTAATATTTTTAAAACACTTAGAACAGTGCTTGGCTCATTGGAAGTACCACGGAAGTGCATATTTAAGAAATAAAAATAAACAGATTCCATGATGCATCCGCTTTGAATTCTAGGTTAGTTTCTTTAGAGGGTGAAAAATTAAAGAGAACTTCTTTCTTCTTCTTCTTTTTTTTTAATGGTTGTCTAGCCCATCTAATTTGATATCAACTTTTTGGGTTGTTATTTTAACGAATCAATTTTGTCAAGTCTTTCTTCAGCATTACATTTCTTTCCATAGAAACTCAATACTCTTTTATTCATATTCATATTTGGCCACTTGGTATAATATTTATTAAATAGTACCAATAGGAAGTAAAACATGTGTGCTATAAACACAATAAATGCTTGGTAGGCACCAATTCAACAAGTGAGGCAAAGGAACAGACCCACTTGAGAACAACCCACTAGCCAGTAGCTTGAAGAATACTATAGGCATTGTTATTGTGCTAAGACAGAGAGAATGAGAACTTTGGCTAATCCAGAGGTTAAAAGAGTTGCTGCTGTCCTATGAAACTGCCATCTTAAGACACTTGGAGGCTTTGTGCTGTTTCAAACTTTAACTTGAGAGATCTATGTTTATAGTTTTTTTTTTTTTTTCTGCGGTATGCGGGCCTCTCACTGTTGTGGCCTCTCCCGTTGCGGAGCACAGGTTCCGGACGCGCAGGCTCAGCGGCCATGGCTCACGGGCCCAGCCGCTCCGCGGCATGTGGGATCTTCCCGGACCGGGGCACAAACCCGTGTCCCCTGCATCGGCAGGCAGACTCTCAACCACTGCACCACCAGGGAAGCCTTATGTTTATAGTTTTATACTTAGAACATATATACATAATATATAACATAATATATATTATATGCATAATATATATAAATACAAAAACAGAGAGCCAATGAATCTCTATTTTTCCAGAGTTATCATTAATACTAAGTAGGTTAGGGAAAAAGTTGCAGAACCATTGTCAATAATTCTTTAATACAGAGATTACACTTTATAGTGTCAGATGAATCCAAGTATTATGTAAATTACATATAAGACCTCAATGCTCAAAGCAGTACTATTTGTTTTTCTCAGGTACTGTATGACACTCTATTGCTTGGGGATAGAAATCAGAAGTGTGGTGACCTGTGGGATGGAGAGGGGCTGACTGGAAAAGGGACACAAGAGAACTCTCCTGGGTGGTGAAAGCAATCTATCTCTAGATTGGGGTGGCCATTATACAGGGAGTTGGATGTGACCTAGACAGCCACTCTGCCGTCCCCATGCCTTCTCCAGTGCCCATGGACTTTTCAGTTCATCCCGTTCTTGCTACTTGTTCCCAACCCTGCCCCCAACACACCAGGAACTGTTGTTCACTAGTTAACATGTCAGCAGAAGCGAAATAACTTCCCCACATGCATATCTGGCTAGAACAGGACAGGAACTAAATCCCTGATAAAAACGTGTTTTAGAAATTGACACTGACATGAGCTGGGACTGTATTTGTGTTTTAAAAGCATCTGTTGGACTGCTTCATACTGACTGAGGTTTGACAGGTCACATTCCATTTCTTCCATTCTATTAAAGAAAGTGGTGGGCCACATAAGGACATGGCAATAACACATCACTTGAGTACATGAGCTAAGCATGCATTCCAAAGATAAGTACAAAAATCTCCAACCCGTGCTGAAAAGCATGCATTTTCATCTTAGGCTGATTACAGCCTCAGCAGCAGGCCTGAATGTTGATCCCCATTCAGTAACGCTTTGGATGCCTTTATTCCAGCATTTCCCAGCAGTGAAAACATAATGGAAAAGAAACTGCCAAATGACAGCTCATTGCTGCTGCTCCTTTTTTTTAAATATAAGAAAAATAAAATGAAGGAAGACAATAAAGTGAGCAGGAACATAAAAGAAGATAGAGGCAAATGTATAAAACAAATTTAGATCATCTGAAGTAGAAGAAGCTTTTGCGGATATTTTACAGTTTACCTTACTTTTAAGAAAATGTACAATAAAACTAAACAAGAAAAAAAATGTTCATCATGGCAACTGCCTTTAAGTGTGAAATGAACTTCTCAGCCTAAGCTTTACTTCCCAATGGTA
Organism: Mesoplodon mirus; assembly: GCF_964341445.2. Taxonomy (NCBI): domain Eukaryota; kingdom Metazoa; phylum Chordata; class Mammalia; order Artiodactyla; family Ziphiidae; genus Mesoplodon; species Mesoplodon mirus. The sequence continues at coordinate 80,484,469 of NC_138980.1, forward strand.
GCATGAGCAGTTCTTATGGAATATCAGTGAGAAAAGAGATGTACTTATGGAGAATACATACCAGCTACCCTCGAGACTGCCTAATAATACAGCTGCACTTTTAGGATAGTAGAGACATATCCTACCCCATTTCAAAACAATAATCCTACAAGGAGAAAAACATGTGAGTCCTTATAAATCAACAAGCAGAAAGACCAAGTGGGATCCAGCATAGCTAGTAATGCCATTGCATCTGCTACCGCCATTTCTCATATTAGGGACTGGATGCTTTTTTTTAAGGCCCTTCCTCTCTGTTTACTTCCTTTACATCATAGCCCTTGTTGTCATGCATGTAAAAGTGACATGCACACTAAACGAATTCACTGTGGCCACCCCTGAATTCCAGATGAGAATAGCTTGAAAATATATTTTTTTCAAGACAAGTCAACACATTACAAACAAGAAGCCCCTATTTTAATTTAGAGAGCAGACTGAAACCCACAGCAGAGAGGAGATCTGACTCCCCAGTGCTGTGAGCATTGGCGGTGGAACTGTCACAGCAAGGAGGCTCTCGGAAAGAGAGGGGAGATTCAAAGCCAACACCAGTTCCCCTGGGGTCTGTTGTAATCAGGAGACAAATGGTCTGTACTCAGTAACATGTATTCATTGTGTTGCAAGAGGCTGCCAACGCTAGCTTTCCTATGCTTTTGTGGAAATACAGTACGAGTCTTTTTTCCCTTTCAGTTGCTTTAGAACAAGAAGAATAAAAAAGCCCACTGCTGACAAACACTGCTTCGGGCATTTGACACTGGTCTTTGATCTAGTTACTCAGACAGTTCAAAATGAACAAATTAGGTGTTTACAACAAAAGACATTCCATTTCAGCCTGTTCAAGTGCCAAGCAGGGTGGACAGTATTCTCAAACAGAGTTGGGAAATATCTCCCTGCCAGGCCACAGAACGGGCACTGGGAGATGATTCCCCCACAGAACTTAATATATTAGGATACTGCTTTCATGAATTTAAAAAGAGAAAGAAAACAAGGGGTTCAGGGGTCAATGAAATAAAATCTAAACCATGCGGATCACTCAAGCTAGAGGCCCACAGGGGTATCTCTTAGTTCTTCCTGGGGTGGTTTCATTATGGGACCAACAGAGCAAAAACATTCATTCTCATTTCTGCCTGAAGACCGTGGCACCCATCTAGTCTACACACCATGTAGAACAGGGCAAGCAAGTTATTATGTAAAGTCAGTTATTAAAAGTATTCTAGGGCTTCCCTGGTGGCGCAGTGGTTGAGAGTCCGCCTGCCGGTGCAGGGGACACGGGTTCGTGCCCCGGTCCGGGAGGATCCCGCGTGCCGCAGGGTGGCTGGACCCGTGAGCCATGGCCGCTGGGCCTGTGCGTCCGGAGCCTGTGCTCTGCAACGGGAGAGGCCGCAGCGGTGGGAGGCCCGCGTACCGCAAAAAAAAAAAAAAAAAAAGTATTCTAACATCATTCTCAAGGAGAGGAGGAAAATTGGGTGTCTCTGTGTCATTTCTCTTCATGAAAGAGAATGGTTTTGTTCCCTGGACTTAAGTGTCTGTTTTGTTTCTACTGAAAACAGTACGGCTGAGAAAAGGACTCTGCCTCTGTTTCCTCTTTGTGAAATGAAGAGTTTATCCTATGAGATGATTTGTTAAAGGCTTTGGCAGTTTAGGACCAATGAAGACTGCCTATAAATAGAATATGTAATTTGTACCATGTTTTTCTATTAGGCAACAACCTGGCCTTTTTAAAATAATATTTTACAATGTTTAAAAAAGCAGGTGCCATCTCAGCCACTGTTCCAGCAGCAGTGGGCTTTGAGGTGTGCTATGTGATTCAGGGGTACATACAGAACATGCTGAAAAGTGGCACCTTAAAATCACAGTCATTTTCAGCAAGCAGTGGGGAGTGGGAAAAGGGAAGTAAGTGGAGAAAAGGAAAGAAATCTGTTAGTCCAGATCCCAACATCCCCTAGAATGGAAATGTCAGACTTGAAAATACCAAGTGAACCAGCTTGTCTAATATGTTACCATCCTGGCTTATAATTACCAGAAAGAAGTTATTTGTCTGTTGTGTTCAGCTCCCCTGTCAGCACTCCTGTGTTTAATTATCAGACTTCACTGAAAGTTCAGCTTCCTCGGTTCCCTCCTCTTCTTGCAAAAACATAAATCGGAACTTCTTCCTGGTTTCTGTTAACTGTTTTGGCATGCCGCCGCATCCAGCCAAAGAGGTGGCTCCTCTCCCAACTGCTAAAGGAAGCAGCTGTTCGGTGCAGTTTCAGCTCGCACAAGCATGACTGTTTAATATATCGTAGTTCGCAGCCTCTTGTCCATCAGCTGGGTGAAAAAGAGAAGCCTCTGAGGAGGTTGTTTGCTAGCTTCACCTCCACGCAGCACAAGGGCTTCAAACATCTGCCCGCTGTGGTGCAGCTGAGCCAGGAAATTCAAAACTGCTCCAAATAAGGGACCCAGCAAGTAAAACAAACAGTTGTTACCCTGCCCTCCCTGCTTAGCCTCCCAGGCCACAGATCCTTCCAGTGCCAGTGAAAAGGATCTTGTTCTGGGTGTGATTCTTTCATGCAAGCTGTTGGTCAAAATAGAGTCTTGATTGTCAGAGACAAGAGCTGGGTAAGGCAGAGAACTTTGGAATCTGGGCATCCCTAACTTGAAAGAAAACAGCTAGAAGTTAGTTAGATGCTGCATTTCCCCACTCTCTCACCAGTGTTCCATGACTGAATCCAGCCCTGAGGAGAAAAACGGAGACTTAGGAAAAGCTATGATTTCAAAGTGTGCTGAGAATCTGGACTCACCCCACAGAAATTGTCCTAGACAGAAGAGAATAAATCAGATGGTAGTGATGTTTGTTGAGGTTTATTTGTAGCTGGGCTCGACAGCAGTTCAGAGCTTCTCCAGTTGGTTGGTCATCCTCTGAGGTATGATTCTCCCCATCAGCCAAGGTTGATGACAGCTAGTAGGACAGACTTTGAACCACAGCTCTGCCACTTATCACCTCTGGGACTTTGGGTGACCTAGCTCTTGTCAGTGCCCCAGTGGTCTCCATACGGCGGAATAATAAAAGTTCCAACGTCGTGGGAATATTAGATATTAAAGTAGATCACGGTATTCTATGCCAAGTGCTTGGAGCGGTGCCTGACACGTAGTGAGTGCCAAGAATGTGCTAGGCACTGCTGCTGTTGTCGTTATTACTACTACTACTATTCCATTGTCTTCACTGTTCCTTCTTCCCCCATAGCTCCTGGCATATTGATTCGATTTACTCAGAGTAAGCTTCCAATAAATACACACTGATAAACAATGTGCAGTACAATGTGACAGGCTTTTGAGTAGAACTAGCTCATTGACAAATACTTTGGCCAAATATTCTGGTAAATTCGACATCTAACAAGGTGACTGTGAACACTAATCTACATGCAGTAGAGCTGCTCTGCTTACACGTGAGTGTCGAAGATGGACAGAATTCTGTATATTTCACACAGTTTTAGAATCTAAGGGTTTGTTGTCTGTATTAGTTTCCTGCAGCTGCCGTAACAAATTACCACAGCCTTGGCTTAAAACAACAGAAATTTATCTTCTCATAGTTCTGGAGGCCACAGCTCTGAAATCAAGGTTTCAGCGGGGCCACACTCCCTCCAGGAGCACTCGAGGAGCATCTATTCCTTGCCTCCTGCAGCTTCTGCTGGCTCCAGGGGTTCCTTGGCTTGTGGCTGCAGCACTCCAGTCTGTCTCCAAGGTCCCACCACCTCTTCCTCTTGTCTTCTCCCTTGTGCGACTGTCAGTTTCCCTCTACCTCACTCTCATAAGAACACTTGTCATTGGATTTAGAGCCTACCTGGATAATCCAGATTAAAATCCTCCCGGCAAAATCTTTAACTTAAGCACGTCTTTTGCCTTACAAGGTGATATTCACAGGTTCTAGAGACTGGATATGGACACGTCTTTTTGAGGGACACTATTCAGCCCACTCTGATATCTATTACCAAAATATGCTGAGAGAGATTATAAAAGTTATCATTTATTTTGATCAAGTGCAAATGTTTATACCTTTTCTAGGAATATTTGTGCTGGTCAAATAATTAGACACATACACATATGCCTACACCCTAGCTGTTCTCCATTAGAACGAGAGAGAGTTTTTGTTTTGTCATTGGCAGAAAACGTGTTTCACTGGGTGAGGTGCCAAGGTAAAGGAGAAGGGAAGAAAAGAAGGAAAGGGGATGCCAGGATTCCTTTATCACCTCCTGTGAACTGGTTTTCATTCTCCTTGTAGGAGGAGATGGTACAAAGCACAGGGCTATGAAGGTTCATGAGATTCCTCAGTGAAAGTAGAAAGGATCTTGTGAGAAACTCTAGCACAGGGAGAGCTGCTTTGGAGCCCAGTGACCATCAGTGGGACATTCTCTCTGTCTCTGTGCAGAACCGGCATAGCTCCTGCTTCCTAGGATTCAAAGCTTTGGAAGCATCCTGCAGCACTGCTCTTACTTTGGATGAGTCATCTCATGATGTGCTGGGGCATCAGCAAAGCAATGGAAATGGACAAGTGGAGCCAGAGAGACAGAGGCCACCATTGTGAGGACATAAGAGATCCATTCCACTGGAGACTTCCAGAAAGATCTGAAGGGCACTTTACTTGGATGGATGAAGCCCTGTTAGTGTGTGGGTGGAAGTTATCCTGCAAGTTGACGTTTGCATAAACACCTCCCTATTTAGAGAAGGAAATGAGGATGTAGTGTACCACTAAACTCTAAGAGATTGAGAAAGGGTGGGAGAAGCATTTTGACACACTGGTTGTAATAGTTTTCTATGGCTGCTGTAAAAAATTACCAAAAAACTTAGTGGCTTAAACCAACACCCATTTATTATTCCAGTTTCCATGATTTGGCTGTGTTCTGAAATCAAGGTGATGTGAAAATTGTATTCCTTTCTGGGGGCTCTGGGGAAAAATCCACTTCCAGGCTCATTCAGGTTGTTGGCCGAATTTAGTTCCATGCAGTCATGGCTCTGAGGTCACCATTTCCTTGCTGGCTGTTGGCTGAGGCTTCTAGTGGCTGCCCACATTACCTGCTCATGACCCTTCCATCTCCAAGCCATTGGTGGCACATCTGATCCTTCTTGGGCTTCTGATCTCTCTGACCTCTCTTCTCCTTTTAAGGGCTCATGTAATTATACTGGGCACAACTGGATAATCCAGAGCAATGTCCCTATGTTATTATCACATGATTAGTAAATTTACATTTGGAAAGTTCCTTTTCCCATGTAAGAAAAGATACAGTTATAATACCAGAGTGTTAAGGTCATGGGGGCCAAAATTCTGCCTACCACACTGGTAAATCTTACAGCAAAGCACCCTCTCCCAACTCCCACAAAAAGACCCCTGGGCTAGCAATCAGAAGACCATTTTCCAGTGTCACCTCTGCTGCCAGCTCATTTGTTGATGAACATGGGTGTCCACTGCCCTGCTTGGGGACTGGTTTCTTGTAACTAAAGTGAAGGGATCTGACTAGATGCCATGTAAACTCTCTCATTGCTCCAGAATTATATAACTCTGTTTCTCAAGTAGTGAACGATTACAACCCATTATCGAATCTACAGTACAAAAGGTATCTTGTGGTTTTTCAACCAATTGCTGAACTATTGCCAGTGCCATTGCTAGGGTCAGAACAGTGGACTGCTGCCACCCTATATATAAACTGTGATTTTACAACAGATAATACAAAGCATACGACATAAGCACACCAAATAGTTTCCTTTAGGAAATCGCTGACCATGCATGCAACTGAGTCATTCAAAATAAAGGTTTGAGCTATTTGAGTTTAGGCTTTACAACAGACATCACTTTTCAACAAATCATTTCATACGGAGTTTAAATGTAACTAAGTATTCAAAGTGAAAGACACAGAGGGCCTCTAGCTTCCAGCACACCTCAAGGGCAATGAGCTCCTTCTATTCATAGCATTCAACTTCTTCCATCAATCTCTCCCAGATGCCCAGGATCAGATAGTGTTTTCCAAAAGAATTGCAGTTTGGCAAACCTTGTCAGAGCCTGAAGTCTAAAGCATTACCTCAAATCTACAGACTTCCAGATAAGGCCTAAAGGTCTAAATATCTAATCCTGTCATTCACTTGGGTCATCCTAAGATTTCAGTGCATCTTGATATGCAAATGGATCAATATAACGTTCACATTTTAAATTGTTGAAAACAACAAGGACCCCATCTTTCAGGTCTGTCTTTCTCAGTTGTTGTCTCTCCGTTGCTATGTCACTAAATCCATCTCCAGATCATCTTTTGTTCTACTTCTATATCAGTAACATTCTTCAAGACTAAAGAAATGAATATTTTCATAAATTTTCTTAAAAGGTTATTGAAATAGAAAGGAAATTGAAAGAAGTAGTTATTGAAATTGAGCCACTCAACGTTACATAGCACTAAACAGAGATGCTTTCTAAAATTCACATCTTAGGTCTAGAACTAAATTAAATTTTATTCATTCAGCAAATATTTACTGACTACCTACTGTATGCCATATCTAACTTCTAAGGATAAAATGATGAACAGAATAGTCCTTGATCTCAGAGAATTTACATTCCGTAGAAGACAGACAATAAACAAATAAATCAAAGCACTGTGAAAGAGAGGTGAGTGGGTAGGGAACAGAGTGTGACTGGGGTGGAGTATTTTTAGAAAAGGTAGTTTCTGTCAGGGTGACAAATTAAACAAGAATGAACATCGATTGAATATGTCAGGAAAGAGCCTTCCAGGCAGAAGGCCTGGAGGGCAAGTGCAAAGGCCTTGGAATAAGATGTGTTTGGCATATTCAAGACACATAAAGAAGCCAGTGTATCTTCCGTGTTGTGAGCAAGTGGTATAGTGGTCATCATGGAAAGAACAGCCCAGTCAAATCATATGGGGCTGTGGTAATGACTTTGGATTTTATTCTAAGTGTGATGGAAGCCAAGGGAGAGGTGAAAACAGAGGAGTGACCTGATTTGATTTGTAATTTCAAGTTATCACTTTGGCTGCAGTTGGAGAATAGAGGTCAAGAGTGAAAGTCAGAAGGCAATTGAGAAAAGTTATTATATAGCAAATATAAGCTCAGGCAAGAGATAGACTAGGGTGGTAGTAGTAAAAAAGTGATCAGGTTTAGGATGTATTTTGAAGGTTTTGCTGACATGTCTTGCTAATAGATTGGATACAGAAAATTAGGAAAAGAGAGAAGGGTGAAAGCCCATTACTGACCAGGATAAAGTAACTGTCAATTACATCCTCAAGCATAAATTGAACCTTCTCTTTAAGGAGAAGGGATTGATAGTTTTCTTCACTGTCTGTTCCCTTGGGAGGACTTACTAATGTCTAGACGTGAGGAGATAATGATGGATAACTGGAGAGACAGTGACTACTCCTGTGTTGTCCAAGCCGAAGGCATACCAGCAATGCGCATCACGACCCATTCCATGCAGGTGGAGGCTGCACTGGAGGAGAGAGGCCAACATAGAAGTATACATTCTGCCCTTTTCATAGCAGTACTGTAAGGCAGCCACAGTCAGGGAGAACGGACAATCCTTTTACTTTAAACTTTAGGGTATAACTATGTCAGCTCGTAACCAGAATGGTATTTGGCAAAGTAGAATGAAGTAACTTTCAGTAAAGTTTTCAGGTATATTACAAATACACGTTTACCAGAAGGTAAAACATTTTTCCCCCAAGATTCCTTTCAGAATGAGTTGAAGGTTTTGCACCCCCCTCCCCTTAATCTTCACACCTGCTCAAATTTTGGTACCAAATATATACTAAATAAGTCCACTGAATATGTTGTGTATTGTAATTCAGGAATACTCAGCTATATAAAGTCCTTTAAGTTTTTTTTATTTTCAGATTCATACTAAGGCCCAGTATCAGGTATTTTATTTAGATCCTGGCTTCACCCTGCTCTTGGCCACAGACAGAGCCTTCAGCCCTGGCTGACCATGAGGCAGATGGATCATCAAAGAGGCAGACCACACAGTGGAAACGTATCTGTGTCCCTCATTAATTAGAGTTTATTGTAAAATATTTTTTATTTAAATAAAATCAGGTATTTTATTTATTTTTATTAGATCCAATTAATTTAATAAATCAGTATTTATTTATTGAGGTCTTACTACAGACTTGACTACAGGTCAATCTACACTACACTCTGTGTAGATTCTGAGAATACAGATGTGATCACTATATGGTCTCATCCTAGTAGGAAAGAAAGAAACATAAATAAATACCTATATTAGCATATGATGTCAAAATAAATAAATGAGTGAAGTGCTATAGGATATTAATCAGCTGTAGTTAGCATTTGGGTGAGGATCTCATGTGAAGTGACTGAGAGAGCTGATATTTGAGTTTGACCATGAATGCTTAGAATCATGACAAAAAGGAAAAATGGAAGGAGAAAGCATACATTGATCTGGGTACTTGTCGTTGCTGATGGTGGTAGTTCCAGATCAATGGTGACAGGGAGCAGGGTGGCATCATGGTCAAGAATACGATCTCTGCAACTGCAGCCTCAGCATAAATCCCAGTTCTACCACTTGTAATGTGTCACTTGGCAATCTAATTAATCTCTGCATGCCTCGCTTTCCCCATGTGTAGTACTGGAATAACAGCTATTTCTTAGAGCTGTTTGAGGATTAACTAATTTAACTTTCAGTGCTTTTGAGTAAAGCTTTAATACCTAGTAACAGGTGTACAACACTGTGATTATAGCAATTAAAAAAGCAGGTTAACAGTTTCTTATTTGAACCATGTTAATAAAGAGCACAGGGCAAATTTTATGGAGTAATTTAAGCTTTAAAAAATGATTATTTTTCATCTCTCTTGATTTCAAAAGTTAAGACTGAACTTACCAGGATGGAAACTTTACTTTCTAATGACTGTGTTTACATTTAGTTATTTCTAATCAGGATGCAGTGATAGGTTTAGTGCCCAAATGGGTCAAGTGGCTTCACCCTGCTCATGGCCACAGACAGAGCCTTCAGCCCTAGCTGACCATAAGGCAGATGGATCATCAAAGAGGCAAACCACACAGTGGAAACGTATCTGCGTTCCTCATTAATTAGCCACTAGAAAAAGAATTCAAAGTCATGTCCTAATGGCACTGAGGCAGTGATATCATTTTAATCAGTGAATTTAGTGCTTTAAATTTATAAATTGAACAACATTCTTACGCCTGCAGAAAAGACCATATTTGGATTGGATTGTAAGAACTGAATTTTGGGTGAGATTCTGGCTTGCTTACTGCATGATAATCTGTCATATTTGGAGGCTGAGTTATATTTTACAATAAACTCTTCCATTGGCCTTATCATCTTCTAATTTCCAAAATTAAAAAAGAATCTTGAGTAAGACATAATGTGGTCACAGTGCAAGGATGCCGTGGAGAAAATCAGTGAAACTTCTATGGGCAGGGAAGAGACAAATTACCAGCTCTTTGCCAGGGTAAAGCCCAGCTTGATGATGAGGCAGTGAGAATGAAAAACAAAGGAAAAGCAACTTACAATACCCGATCATAGAACGACTTCTTTATCTACTTTTTTTCCTTCCACTTTGCCTGGCAACTGCTAAACATTCTCCATTTGCCAAAGCACATACACAGCCAAGGGCTGTGGTGCCAGAAACGCATTTAAATGACAATGCAACACTTGTGGTTAAGGAAGAATGCCCTGTGAACTGGAGATGCCTTGCCTACAACTGCTTTGCTGTGTTTAAACTGTCCTTTGTGCATCGTTTATTCTGAATACATTTGAGGGCAGCTGGAAAAGAACTGATGAGTGAGTCTGAATGTTGAGAGAGGTGAAGGAATGACATTTTAAAGGCAAACATTGAGACTTCTCAGCCGGAAGAAGCAGCAGCTGCTACAGATGCTGATGTAACAGATGACATTGAGGGCAGAGAGCGGGGTGGAATGTCAGTTCAGTGGGAGAGAGGCTGCCCTACAGAGAAAGCAATCCACTAACCACAAATGCTGCAGCACCCAGACCATGCAGAGCAGCCTGGGTTGGGGTCTTCTCTCAGCAAGATGGCTGGCTGAAAGATAATAGGGGAGAGAGAGTGGGAGAGAGATTTAGAATACATCTGCCTCTGTGGCAGGAGACATTGTCAGTAGCATTTCAAACCTGAAGAGTGTAGCCTGCACACTTCTTTCTTCAGAGCAAGCTGTGCACACCTCCTTTGGAAGCTGAAAGATTGTGCTTTATGTTCAGTGACCTTAAAGAAACTCTACTTTGGTACCTTTGATTCAAGAATTCTTTGCCAGCCACTCTGGTTTGAATTGTTACTGATGATTGGGACAAGTGCCAAAATATTTGACTAGTTGTCCAAAGCATTGGAGAGTATAAAAATACAGTCTTGTTGCTTGAAAAATGCCATTTAGACGTCAGTTAACCTTGAGGCCTTTTTGACCTATGTCCTCTAGAAGAGTTCATGAAAATAGAAACAAAGAAAATCAAAATGTACCGAACTTAGTATCTGCAAACCCCATGAAACAGCATATCAAAGGATTGGTTCCAAGTCAGTCTGACATCTGAAGAACAGCAGGGCTTACAGCAGGTGAGATATCAAAGAAAACAAAAGAGGAAGTGAGGCAGTCACAGCCTTACCTGGTCTTTGCTGGGGAAGAAAGCCTGCAAAATCTGAGGCATCCGTTTCTCAATATGTTCAATAGCAAGTCAAAGGCTTTCATTCATGCAGAGAAGTTAACAGAAGCCCAATATCCATTTGGTCATTAAAGAACCATTTACTGAGGCACTGCTATGTACCAAACATAGGGCACTGAGAAGCAATTACAAAAGACATCGCACCTGATAAAAGATTTTATATACACATATAAAAAATATATAAATATATATATATATATATATATATATATAATCAATCCATGATTTTAAAAGAGTGCAAAGAATATTCCAAAAAAGGATACAGGGCTTTTAGAGTGATTTTTATAAAATCACATAAAGAGGGAGGCATCTAGTAAATAATAATAGCAATAGTATGGGAAGGTACCCAAGTTTTTATAAATAACAAGAAATAGGTTGTGCCATTAATTGAGAGAGTGTGTAAAAGGAGCAGTAGATTTAAAAGGGAACATGGTAAATTCTGCTTTATATATGTCTCTCAGGTTTGCATAGGTGACCCCAAAATAATAAGATGGCCTGAACTGAATTTTATTTTCTTTTCTGCCACCATCACTGCCAGCAGCATTATAACACATGAATAGCAAAATGAATAGAAAAGGAACAGAAAGGAAGAAGTGATTTGCCTATATCAAGAAAAAGCATTAGGACACCTGAGGGTCCTAGGCAATTGTGTCCAACACTCAGACTTTTCCCATCTTTTTTTTTTCTCACATTTTCTATAATTTGATTGCTAACAATGTGAACCCAGAATCTGAGTAGGTTCAAATTCTACTACTTCCTGGCTGACTGTCCCTGACAACTTACTATGTCTTACTAAGACTGCTTCCTCCTTTGTGAAATGGGGATAACAGTACCTAAATCATACAGTTGATGAGAGGATTGATGGATTCTACACATTTTAAAAGCTTAAAACAATGCCTGGGTCATAGCCAGTGCTCAGTATGTGTCAGCTACTTTCTTTCCTCCGTCTTGTTTTTCTCCACTTCCTTGTGCTTTTAATTTCCACTCCTGCCCTCAACCCTTTCTCACCGTCCTGTGGGGAAAAAAAAGCTTTGGACTGAGAAGATCTAGGTTTCAGTCCTGATGCTGTCACTTATTGCCTGTGTGTTCTTGGAAAAGTTCTTTGACCTTCTGAACCTAAATTTCCTTATCATAAATTGCAGATGTTAGTTCTGTATTTCTTATTAGGATGTGGTGAAGGGTGAAGAAGAGTTTATGTGTGTTGGATATTCTCCATTTGCCCCTCCAAATCCACTGTCCCATTTTCTATACACTTCTGCGCTCTATGTACGTACTGTTGTTTATCAACTAAATCAATGGGCAGACTTGCCCTCTGCCTCCTGGTTTGGCTTGGTGAATAGAAGACACCAGAAGAAATTTGAGAAGACAGGAGAGTGAGGTCAGGATGTTTATTTCCCAAGTTCTCTCCCTGCTCAGTCCCTGTGAATGAATTGCATCAATCCATTGAAGGTCGCAGTTCTGGTTTAAGTAGCCCCCTCTGTCTGTGGGTCCTGCTTGGTACTCCCTCCCGTGATGCTTTAAGCCTAGGTATGGAACAGGCTCCCCACTGTTGCCAGCCCTGATGCACCGCAACATTCCGTGCTCATTTCCCTAAAATAACCCTACAGGCATCTTTGTACATATCCCTTTATTAAATTCTCCTCAATTATCCCTGTTTGAGTATGCCATCTGTTTCTTTCTATGATCCTGATTGCTACACCATGTAAGGTCCCTGGCACTGTGCCTGGCTCCTAATAAGTGAGAGTTTCTCCCTAAAAACAATGTCTGCCCATGACTTCCTCAGGCATTGCCTCATCATAGGTTGGTGTTCACAGGAAAAGAGAAGAGTCCTGACCTTGACATCATGAATCTGGACACCAATATAGAATTTCTTTTTTTGTTTTTCCTTTGGAAAACCCGTGGTTATTTAATTCAATCCAGTAACAAGATTTGTCTAACTAATGGACAAAAACATCTCTGATTGAAAATAAAATTATAAGATACAGCTATTATTAGCAAATAAATCCAAGGGCAAAAAATATAAAGTTTACTATAAAATGATTGTAAGTTTAAATATCTCAGTAGTGGATTTAACATAGTAAATAGCTGAAAAGTTTGTTTTCCCAGTGCTTGGCATATATTAGGCATTCAAGTTTCATTGAACATTCTTTTTTTTTTAACATCTTTATTGGAGTATACTTGCTTTACAATGTTGTGTTAGTTTCTGCTGTATAACAAAGTGAAATCAGTTATATGTATACATATATCCCCATATCCCCTCCCTCTTGCATCTCCCTCCCACCCTCCCTATCCCACCCCTCTAGGTGGTCACAAAGCACAGAGCTGATCTCCCTGCACTATGCGGCTGCTTCCCACTAGCTATCTATTTTACATTTGGTAGTGTATATATGTCCATGCCACTCTCTCACTTCATCCCAGCTTACTCTTCCCCCTCCCCGTGTCCTCAAGTCCATTCTCTACATCTGCGTATTTATTCGTGCCCTGCCCCTAGTTTCATCAGAACCTTTTTCCTTTTTTTTTAGATTCCATATATATGTGCTAGCATACGGTATTTGTTTTTCTCTTTCTGACTTACTTCACTCTGTATGACAGACTCTAGGTCCATCTACCTCACTACAAATAACTCAATTTCGTTTCTTTTTATGGCTGAGTAATATTCCATTGTATATATGTGCCACATCTTCTTTATCCATTCATCTGTCAATGGACACTTAGGTTGCTTCCATGTTGGACAACAATATAGAATTTCTGAAAAAGTGGGGAAATAATATTGCCCAAAGTAGAAGAACCTATAGCCATACCTTCCTTGGATATTCAGACCCCAAAACAAATCCCTAAAAAGTGAGGTTTACATTTATTGTTCCTATATGTTGCCACCCCTGGATGCTGCCAGGTGCAATGGTGCCCTGTTCATCATTCTGTCTTTTGGAAAATGCCAGGGTCCTCTAACACATGAGAAAGAAGAACACAGTTTGTTTTCTTTCACAGATCGGTCACTTATGCCTCTCCTAAGGAGTTTCTCCCATAGTTGCTGGTTAAAGGCTTGGGTGGAATTAGCACAAGAACAATGGAAGGTGATCAAATCTTTTAAAAATAGTATAAAAAATTTCAGTACAGTTTTACATGAAGAAAAAATATCTAAACTTATTTTCCAATTTATAACTACTCTACCAGCATCTCCTTTAGTTCTAAGTCAAAATATTCATATTTTGGTCTACAAAATAATAAATAAAGGGATGTCAATTATGCAGCTGACAAATAATACAGAAGTTAGTATATTTATGTGGCACACTTCTCCTATTTTGTTTTATTTTTCTTGAGTGCTGGCTTTTTTACACTTCCATTGGTTTCATTTTGGTGTTCATTCTTTGTATTCAAACATGCTTTTCCTAAGCTTCATGCTAAATTAGCCTCATCCTAAATACCAAATATTTTTAATTCAGATCCTAAATGTATGCAGGGTATTAAATTCATGGTGCTGTTTCCATAACCCTTGACACTGAATATTTAACAGGAGCTTTAAAAATTCTAGTAATTTTTTCTGGTTGTGAGAAAATATGCGGTCATAGGACAGCCACTTAAAGTGTAAGTAGTATTTTAAATCATTAGCGCTAACATGCTTCAGTGTGATATTTCTTTTATATGTTAATATTAGCAATCTATTTGAGTGTTTTGTGTCTGCTTCACAAATGTTTTGCTTGCATATTTTAAGAATTGGAAATCTCACTGATGCACAGATAATAAATACTGATGTCTCTATTTTGTTTAAAGTGTGTAAACTCTGACTTTTCTTTCTCTTCTGTCAAATCCCTTGTGGCTGAGGACCTTAATCTTCCCAGTGCCTCGTGTGAACCAAGATGGTTTGTGTTCCTTCATAACAAAACTGACCCACGATAATAATTACAGGGCAGCCTTCTTTCCCCTAAAGAGTTAAAAGCACATAATTTGGGCCTCCCTGGTGGCGCAGTGGTTGAGAGTCCGCCTGCCGATGCAGGGGATACGGGTTCGTGCCCCGGTCTGGGAGGATCCCATATGCCGCGGAGCGGCTGGGCCCGTGAGCCATGGCCGCTGGGCCTGCGCATCCGGAGCCTGTGCTCCGCAACGGGAGAGGCCACAACAGTGAGAGGCCCGCATACCGCAAAAAGAAAAAAAAAATAAAAATAAAAAAAAAATAAAAGCACATAATTTGTCCCTAGGAACCTATAGCTTGCTTCTACGAGGCTCTTCAGATTTGTCGGTTTACTAAGAAGCAATAAATGGGATGCTAACAGATGAGGTAGGGCTCTGAGGAAAGATCTCTTTCAATTGGGGCTTCACGTTTTCTTTTTCTCCTTTTCTTATTTTAACTTCCTTTAATGCTGATAGGGCTGAATCAAGGTGACAGACGTCTGGCAGCATGCAGCCGCCACAGCCTCATCCTGCATACCTCCCTGTCTAGCACCACCAGCACTGATGGGGCCTCAAATGTTTGGCCTTGGAGCAGACATAATAGGTTTTCAACTAAGTGCAGTCAGGGGGTTTCTCTAGGGGGCTGGACCAGTTCAGAGACGACCCCAATCTGTAAGCTTTGCAACATCATGACTGATGCACTTGGAAGAATCATTAAAAAGATGATGAACAAAACAATATCTTAGAATCAAAAGGTAAAGATACTCTAAGGATAGTACACCTCACTGCAAGACTATAAAAAATTAGACTCTTAATCCAGCAAGTTACTTATTTGGGTAAAGTGTTTTGTGTATACTTAAGATATGCGTTCTGTTATTTATAAGAACATGTTATTTATTGCTTGGAATGGTGGCCAATGCCTAAAGGAGACAGAATCTGAGTGCCACCGTGTTTAGTGAACTGTTTAGTTGTCCGTTGCCATTCTCTATAGAGAAGAGGAGGGAAATTGCAATTTCAAGATCACCTATCATTTTTCACAACAAAAACTGATATACAGACTTATTAAATGGAAGTTCTGGTGGTTGTAGACCCCATTCCCTATCCAAGGGGAAAAAACCTCAAAACAAAAAATACCTGTTTATTTTGCTGGGGAACAGTTTTTATCAGTAGAAAATGTAGGATTATAACGCAAATAGATGGGCCCACAAATTAGAGGCATAAAGAGGTGAATCTAAAGAACAGCTTTGGAGGACATGACATCCTCAATTTCTTCTTATATAAATAAGATTTGAGGGGGTTGTATTAATTCAGTGGAAAGAGTGTACAGCTTCTTCTGTAAGAAGGTGGTGCAAATTCTGACGCAGCTTCTTATCAGCAAGTCACTGAAATTGAGTCAGCTTCCTTATCAGTGAAATAGATAATAATACAGATGAGGATTAGCAAGATGCACGCAGAGCCAGTGTGGAGACTGGCACGTAGGGTTGCCCAATAAATGATTTTCCTGACAAACTATGTTTTGTTTAGTATTTGCCACAGTGTGGTATGAAAAAGAAAAGTGAAAAATTTTGAACATAAACATACAAAATCTGCTTATCCAGCAATGACCTCCTCTATCCTTCAGTCTTGTCCCCAACTTTTTCTGAACTCCAGTCTGCCAGTTTCTTCTTCTTCGTTTATAAGAGGGAAGAGCTTAATTTTCTACACCGATTTATTACCTCCATGGTGACTAAGAACATAGGGAAGACTGCATCATTCCCCACAGCAATACTTGTCCTTGTATTCTCAGCCTCCTAGCTAAAAAACATCTGCATCTGAGAGAGAGAACTTGGTGATCTTCTTTTTCTTCTGATTAACCAACCTCACTCAATATTCTTCACTCTTGATTAGCAGTTGATTTTATTTTCCAATTTAAATAAATCTGTAATGAAAGACTAGCTGTCCCCTTCCACATAAATCATTCAGTTAAGGTCTCAGACTTTGCAGCCAACCTGCCCAGGTCTCTTGGGTTCCCTGTTTGTTGGCTGTGTGACTGTGGGCAGGTTATTAATTTCTTTCTTCCTCAGTTGCCTCAACTTGAAAATGAAGTATAAAAATAATACCTACCATTTAGAGTTGTGGTGAAGATTATATTAGTTAATATTTGCAAAAGAGCATAGAACATATAGTAAATGCCATATAAGTGTTGGCTCTAGTTTCCCAAGGGTCTCCATTTAGCTTATTTCATAGTTAACTTTCATACAAAGAAAAAATATATATGTGTGTGTGTATATCTATCTATCTATCTATCTATCTATCTATCTATCTATCTATATATATGTATAGTCAACTATTAACATGAGTAGTAAAGCTGACTGACTTAACTAGTCAATGGAGTTTAATCCCTCATCTCACTCATGTCTAGCCTGGTCCCACTGAGTGAACATGCTTGGAGAGGAGATCATTCTTCAACTTGCTTTGTCCATCAGGCTGGTTGCCTTGGGGGCTTTACCCCCAAGTCTCTCTTCACCTTCAAAGCCCAAAATGACGTCTTTGTAATAAAATTAAAACCATATTTATTTTCTTTCTCATATTTATTTTCTTTATTTTCTTATTATTGCGATATAATTGACATTTAACACTGTGTTCGTTTAAGGTTTACAATGTGATGATTGGATATATGTATATATTGTGAAGTGATTACCACAGTAAGGTTACTTTACACTTGCATCACCCCAGTTAGTTACAATTTGTGTGGCAGGGGGGCGAGAACTTTTAAGATACACTCTCTTAGCCACTTTCAAATATACAAATACGATGTACAATACAGTATTATTAACTATAGAACTTATTTATCTTATAACTGGAAGTTTGTACCCTTTAACCACCTTCACCAATTTCCCCTATACTACCTCCACCACTGGAAACCACCAATCTACTCTCTGTTTCTAGGAGTTCAGTTTTTTTAGATTCCGTATATACATGAGAATGTACAATATTTGTCTTTGTCTGACTTATTTCACTGAGCATGATTCCCTCAAAGCCTGTCCATATTGTTGTCAATGACAGGATTTTCTTCTTTTCATGGCTGAATAATGTTCCATCTGTCCATGGACACTTGGGTTGTTTCCATGTCTTGGCTATTATAAATAAACCTGCAAAGAACATGGGGGTGCGGTTATCTCTTCAATACAGTGGTTTCATTGCCTTTGCATATATACCCACAAGTGGGATTGCTGGATCATATGTAGTTCTATTTTTAATTTTGTGGGGAACCTCTATACTGTTTCCGTAGTGACTGCACCAATTTATATTCCTATCAACAGTGTGCAAGCATTCCCTTTTCTCCACATCCTCATCAGCACTTATTATCTCTCATTTATTTGATAACAGTCATTCTAACAGGTGTGAGAGAGCCACATCTCATTGTGGTTTTGATTTGCATTTCCCTGATGATGATTAGTGATGTTGAGCACCTTTTCATGTTCCTGTTGGTCATTTGAATGTCTTCTTTGGAAAAATGTCTATTCAGGACCTTTGCTCATTTTTAATTGGATTATTTGTGGGTTTTGCTACTGAGTTATATGAGTTCCTTATATATTTTGGAAATTAATCACTTATCAGGTATGTGTTTGGCAAATATTTCTGCCATTCCATAGGTTGCCTTTAAATTTTGTTGATTGTATCTTTTGCTATGCAGAAGTGTTTTAGTTTGATGTAGTCTCGCTTGTTTATCGTTGCTTTTGTCATTTGTGCTTTTAGTGTCATTTCCAAAAAAATCATTGCCAAGATCAAGGTGAAGGGGCTTTTTCCTTGAGTTCTTCTAGGAATTTTATGGTTTCAGGTCTTACATTTAAGTCTTTAATCCATTTTTAATTAATTTTTGTGAGGTGTGTAAGATACAGATCCATGTTCATTTGTTGCCATGTGAATATCCAGTGTTTTCATCATCATTTACTGAAGAGACTATGTTTTTCCAATTAAGTATCTGGGATCCCTTGTCAAAAATTGACTGACTATGGGCTTCCCTGGTGGCGCAGTGGTTGAGAGTCCACATGCCGATGCAGGGGACACGGGTTCGTGCCCTGGTCCGGGAGGATCCCACATGCCGCGGAGAGGCTGGGCCTGTGAGCCATGGCCGCTGAGCCTGCGCGTCCAGAGCCTGTGCTCCGCAATGGGAGAGGCCACAACAGTGAGAGGCCCGCGTACCCCAAAAAAAAAAAAAAAATTGGTTGACTATACATATTTATTTCTGGAATCTAGATTCTGTTCCACTCATCTATGTGTCTGTTTTTGTGCCAATACAATACTGTTTTGATTATTATTTGTAACATAGTTTGAAATTAAGAAGCATGATGCCTCCACCTTTGTCCTTCTTTCTCAGGATTGCTCTGGCTATTTGGCGTCTTTGTGATTCCATATGAATTTTAGGATTGTTTTTTCTAGTTTTGTAAAAAATAACGTTGGAATCCTGGTAGGGAGGGATTGCATTGAATCTATATATGGCTTCCATTAGTATGGACAGCTTAACAATATTAATTCTTCCAGTCCATGAACATGGATATCTTTCCATTTATCATCCTCAGTTTCTTTCATCAATGTCTTACAGTTTTCAGGGTACAGATCTTTCACCTCTTTGGTTAAATTTATTCCTAAGTATTTTACTGTTTTTGATGCTATTGTAAGTGAGATTGTTTTTCTTCATTTCCTTTTCAGAAAGTTTGTTTTTAGTGTATAGAAATGCAACTGATTTTTGTATGTTGGTTTTGTATCCTGTAACTTTCCTGGATTGACAGGACTGTAGGCTATACTCAGCAGTTGGGCAGGACTTTGAATTTTCTTCCCTGCCTGGGAAAGAGAGTAGAATGAGCTCCACAGCAGGTACTCTTTGATTGGGGACCCAATCAGACAGAACTGCCAACAAATCTCCTTGGCCAGATGGGACCACCAGCTTAGCTCTGAAGATGGGCAGAGTCACTGGCTGGGATCTCTCTTTGGGGCCACTGCAAGCAGGAATGCTATCCACCAGGATCAGAGTGCTGGTGCTATAAGTCTTGCCCCCTACTCTGTCTCAGTCTGATTCCTGGCAGTCAAGCTCCACAGATCCCTCTAGTGATTTTCATGAAGTAAGGCCTGAGTAGCCTCTAGGGAAGTGTCTCACAATGCTGGGGAAGCTGGATGTCCACTTTGGGCTCTCTTTTCCCACTGGAGAAGTCATAGGCCCAGGGTGGCCTTCTCAGAGTGGCACTGTGATGGCCTGGGGAAGGCGATGAAGTCAGAGTATAGCTGCTCCTCTTACCCTTCTAATTTTCTGTTGTCCAGAGGGGGGTTTAACCTCACCCATGAGTTCTGGGAATTTTACAGTGGTGTCTCATCTATGGATCATTGCTAGTTGATCTTCTTTTGAGAGGGACTGGAGTGGGAATGTCCTACGTCACCATCTTGATGATATCCCTTCAATTCATATCTCTAACACAACATTCTGAAGATCACTATCCAGGAAGGGTTCAAACCCAGCACATCCTCCTCCCACTTCACTTCCAGGAAGAAGCAAAGAGCCATCAGATCAGAGCCACATGCTGAGGAGCAGAGGTTTGGAAAAGATGAGAGAACTAGCCAGAAGTGCTTGATTTCCAACACCCTTTAGACTCCATCTTTTGATATTGTTTCTTCTTTCCTTTCCCAGAAGTTATGTATCTCCTGCTTGTTAGGGGCTTCCCCGTTCTTGAAAGGCTTACATGTCATTGGCTTACCAACCTCTTCTGTTCTCCAGGTCTTAGGGGTGAGCTAGCAAATTGACTATAGGTGAGCCAGACATATTCTATGGTTTTCACAGAACTGTTAACATTTGAATTAATTGCCCACATTTAAAACTAGGGAGATTTCATGTAAAGTTTGATTTGGGGCATCTCTTGAAAAATTGGACTATCTGGCAAAATTGGACCAACTTTATTTACTTCATTGAAGTAACTGCCTGGAGCCAAATGTGGCTATACCACATCAACAGGGCGGGCATAAACCAGAATCTCTTTGCTCTGTTGTCTCAGACAGCCTACACACTGCACTCAGTTACACATTCTACCAAGGCCCTTAGGTGTACTCAATTGTTTTACCCCTGACTTAGGAAGAACCATTCTTTCCTTTGATACACTTCTCCTTTTCCCCCTCCCTCCCCCTTCTTTCCTCTCCCTCTTCTCCTCCTCCTTGTCCTCCTTGTCATCCTCCTTCTCCCTTCCTCCTCCACATCCTCCTCCTCCTCCTACTTCATCTTCTCTTTCTTCTTCTCCTCCTCCTCCTCCTCCTTCTCCTCCTCCTTCTTCTCCTTCTCCTTCTCTTTGGATCACTGAATAACCTGAAGAGCCATGACAAGAAATGGCCCTAAGGAAAAGCTGCAAGTAAGATTGATTTTAATTCAAACATTGTGGTGCAGTTGATCCAAGCTAAAAGAATCCTCAGCCATACCAGCTGTCCAACATGAGGTGGGTCACATAGGGTCCAAAATGAGGTGGGCCACAAGGACCATCTATTGTGTCTTTTATCATCAAATGCTCCATCCTGTCTAATTTCCTATTTTCCACTACAAGAAAAATGGTGGCAACAGTGCTATTACAGACGATGCCTTGCTCTTCTGAACTTTTTTGTATTGAAAAAATGTAGACCTCGTTGCTTCTATAATTCCCTAATACTCTTTATTTACTATTGTTTCCATCACTTCTCATGACATTACATCACCCATCCTGCTGCCTGTGAATACAGGTTTCCAATGCCCATTTCAAAGGTTGTTACTCAGCTTCATTGATGAAGACCACAAGTGCATGTGCACCCAGAATATGCAGGAAAATGTGAACAACACTTTGTTTTATGGTCATGTTAAATTTACCATATAGAATTTTACAGTGTAAAAACATAGGATAATACATCTCCCAACAATGTCTCTATAGGCTGTAATCACAGCATTTTTATAATGTGACTTCTTTCAACGTTGACTGCTCCCTTGACTTTCTATACCAAAACCAACAGGGACAGTAGGCAAAAGACCCAGTGATGGAGTGAAAAGGACAGTTCCTTTGTCACAAGGGACATCTCTCCCTTGTTTGGCACAGCTTAAGACAAAGTAAAACATTCCCACATCAATCAGAAGAAAGAGAAGATGTCGATCAAATGGCCTGTTGGCAATAAGCTTGCTCCCCCAGGACTGCCTGGTAAGGGGTGGAGGGACTACCCTGGAAGTCACCAGCAGGGATGCTCACAGAGTAAATCACACCCATAGAGCTCCCTTGCCACCCTGGGATTCTGTAGACTGGAAATGGCATAGTGATATGGTGGGAACTCAGAGCCAACACAATGGCCCTCACATGCATTTCAAGCCCAAGAGTTGATGGTAGATGTTTTGTAGCCCAGAGATCTGAAATCATCCTGTGTCTCATGTAAATGAGTTATATCAGCATGTCAGCCCCATTCTTCAGTCCCAATTTTACATGATCCCACAAAGAAATTCCTGGCTGGCCAGTAGGACAAATCTGCTTTCCAGGCCACCATCTATGAACTGGGCCCTGACCACAGAGGCCTGGGATGTCCCATAGGTGAGGATCATGAAGCTCCTTGGAACACCTGATCAACCATTGTTAAAGGTAAGGTAGGGGCATAAATGGTTGGAGAATAGCTTGCTATTCTGGCCTAGGCTCAGGGTATCCCCCTCCCCAACAGAACTGTTGTCCAGTTCAGTGTCAGGCACCAACGAGACCCCTCTTACCTGGGTCTAAGGGCAGAACCAGCCAACAGGCACCCCCTCTGGAGGCATTTCTGAGGCTCTCTGGAAGAAGGTTAATATGTCCCACAACTTTGTTCTATGGTTGTTGGTCACCTAGCAAGCCAGCAACTTGTCCCATTCTTCCTGGCTGGCTGTTGGTATCAGATAAAATGTTTCTCTTCTCTGTTAATACTGGTGATTTTATAGTCAATCCACTTTGTATTTAAGCTGTAAAACATTCCTCCCTTAAAATCCCTACCCATAATCTAAGATGAGGCTATGGAGTTTAATAAAACTTCACTAATGGATTGAGAATAGAGATGCTACTTACAGCAAGAAAAAGAAAGGAAGGAAGGGAGGGAGGGCGGGCAGATGGAAGGAAAGGAGAAGGAAGGAAGGAAAGAAAGAAAAGGAAGGAAGGAAGGAAAGAAAGAAAGAAAGAAAAGAAAAGGAAGAAAGAAAGGAGAGAGAGAAAGGGAGAAGGAGGGAGGAATGGAGGGAGGGAAGGAGGGAAGTTAGTGTAAGGATTCCTGCTCTTACAGTCCCTAGCCCCAGGGATTCTTTAATGACAGTTTACCCCATTGGATGACACCAGCACAGTGTATGTGCCCAATGAATGAATATTAGTTAAATGAATAAATGAAAAGTTTCAGGATTCAGGCCATCTCCCATGCAGGGGGAGGGTTTCTGACTGTATTCTTCTTACCCTGGAGTTATTGCTCCAAAAGTCTTGACTTACCCCAAAAGTTTTGATTCCCATAAAGAGACTGATGGGCTATGCCACCCAGGGTGTGTAATTATCCCCACTGGCTCAAATCTACCCACAGTGAAGATAACCTCTTGTGTTATTATTCACAGACTTTTAACTCTCAGTTTCCATTCCAGAATTAGATCTAGGCTTTATCTTTATATAAACAAAATCCCATCAGAGGCCTTTTTTTTTCCAGTGCTTATTTTAAAAATAAGCATCTTACTATGCAGAATACAAATTTCTTCCTTCAGTAATATAAATTTTGAAATTGCAGCTTCCTCCCTATCTCTACCTCCACAGCCTCCCAGTGTTTCAATCATCAGGCAGGGTTCAAGTTCAAGGTTCTGGACTTCTCTGCCCTCCAGTAGCCTTTGCAAGTGGCAGCATTTCCTAAACAAATTAACTATTTGGGGCAGGGGATGGGGAGTCCATCTGACTTCTTTTGGTATTGCCTCTCCTTTTTTAAGGAGTGAGCATTCTGCCTGGCTTTGCTCACTGTGCTTAGAGCGCACTCATTTAAGCCTAGCAAGGGTGGCTGGTCAAGGATTCTGGTCATCCCTACGTATTTTTCCACCTTGGAGACAAAACTAACAATCACCAACATGCATTATAAGTTAGCTGTTGAAAGCTTGAATTGTTTGTTTAAATATCTAGTAAGAAGGGAACTTTCATTTTCTAAAAATTGTAACTGTTTAGAACTCACAGCCTTATATTCAGGCTCTGATAATTTCTAGGGTAATAAAGCTTCGTCAGGATCAGGTTTTAAATTTAATTTACTTTTAATCGACATATAGTCTTAGTTAACAAAAGCTACTTGTAATTTCAAAACTTTGAGAAAATTAAATATTAACATTTTCCCTGATTCTACTATCATTTAGCCTCTTTTCAAAAATATGTTTATTTTTTTTTTCTTTAATGACCTTTGCATTCTGGTAGTTAATTGCTAAAATAATTACTAAAATTATCATCCTACCTAAGTCCCCTTAAAAGAAATCCAGTTGTATAAAGTAAGAATAAATTACTTCGTTTAACAATAAATTGACAACTAATACTAGAAGTTGCTTAATTTAGGATGGGCTTTTCAAAGTTACTTTTGGATAATTTTAAGGAAGACCACAAAGTCTAGAAATATAATGGTTCAGGTTATCTGCAGTTCTACATCATTAAAGAAATCCTGCAATTGCTTTATATTTATTTAAAGAAAAACAAAATATTGACCTTCCCATCTATTTTATGGACTAGTGTTAACCTTGCCTGAAAAAAGATGGTGATTTTTAGAGTTATGATTGTTAATGGCCTTTGAATGCATCCTGCTCAGGCCTTTAACTCCCCAGTGTAAGTAAGGTTCAGCTCTTTCCAGATGGGAAAATGATAAGGACACTAGGAAGATAGCAGGTGATTCTTGGGCAGCTGCCAGAAACTTGCAGCAAAATGAATTATGTAGGGCCCCAGTGCTTTAGCCAGCATTTTTTCCATTTTAATTTATCAAGCCAAAGCTTGTTGACATGAAAGTGAATGAAATTGTTATACAGTGGGCTCTAAAAAGCCAACTCAAGGGTTTAGTGCAGAAGAGCTCTGACTATAAATAACAATGAAAATACAGGAAATGTTCTTTCTACTAACACCTGCTCTGTTATTTGAGATGCACTGGCAATTAACTCAAATCCCAATATCAGTATCAACTGGAAAAAGGCCAATTCTTTGAAATATTACAGAGGCTGCCTAACCTGTTGTAGATGATTATCAAAAGGCTAATCCTCAAAATAGTCATTTTGGTTTTTGATATGTGGAGCTGTATTTATTTGTTTATCAAATGTAATATAATAACTGGCAGAAATGACAAAGTAGTATTGATACTGCTAGGAGAGAGACTTTGCAATCAAAAAAGGTTAATACCATCTTGCTTGAAAAAAATTATTTTGCAGTGACTTGTCCGAAAAGGAAAACAATGATATAAATCACTGAGCATTCACAAATGAAATCTCTGCATTTAGCTGAAGAATATAAATCGGGTTTTATAGTAAAAGCAAGATAGCTACAATTTCCACTGTGAATGAAAGAAAAAAATTAACTGATTAGAGTAGGATTTAACGCGTGTACGTTAAGGGGAAAAATCTTCCTTGATGAAAGAACATTTAATATTTCAAACCTCTAGTCAATGTTTTGTACATAGTGGCTCCTGATTAAGTATCTTTCTTCTATTAAAGAATATTACATGTATTAGGGAAAGATGAAGTAAGATACTGTCTCTTGTCATCTGAGGATGGGATAATACAAAGTTTCCATTGCATCTGCTTGGACCCTGTGGAATCTGGAAAAATATATTGTCTATGAGTCTATTTATTTCTTGATGGTACAGTTTATTTATTCATGCCTTTCTTCAAAGGATATTTATTGAGTGCCTACTTTGGGTATTGCACTTAAGGAGGTTGTCAGCTGCCCAAATTGACCATGTAGATGAATCAACTGAGCATTACCTTTTCTCTCGAGGAAGTTAGAACATATAAATAAATACCTATGATACAAATATGAAGTGGTAAATATTTTTATTAATGTTTATAATCAATATAAAACAAGACTTCCCACTATCATCACTCTTTTTCTATTTTATGAATTAACTTGTATCTTGCCAGGAATACAAAATGAAGTGCCATTTAGTTTCACAATAATTTGTTGCCTTTATTTAAAACAATAGAATTGCATGTTATAGTGCTGGTAAATCTAGACTCTGTGCTTACTATACTATAATCTATATACTACAAATAGACCATTAGGCCATTCCACACAACATCACTGGAAGTCATTTAAAATGACTGTTAGTATTATTAAATGATGATAATAAAATACTAGACTATTCAGTTAACTTTGAGGAAAAATAAAACAATGATTAACATTTGGGGGAGTGTATCATATTCTAGGTATGTTGCTAATTGCTTTACACACATTACCAGTTTGATCTTTATGTTACCCCTGTGTGATAAGTACAGTTGACCCTTGAACAACATGAACTGCATGGGTCCATTTTCACGTGGATTTTTTTCAATAGTAAATACTGCAACACTACACGATCTGCAGTTGGTTGAATCCTCAGATGCAGAACCACAATAAGGGGGTTATATAGAGATTTTTTACTTCAGGGTGGGTGGGTACTCCTAACCCCCGTGTTGTTCAAGGGTCAACTATATTACTATTCTTGCATTTTACAGATGAGGAAACTGAAGATTTGAACATTCAGTTAACTTGACAGTGTTTGACAGTGTTTGAATTTGAACCCTGGTGAGCAATACCATTAGCAATTGCACTAATCTGAAACAGACTATCAATTTTTGAAAAGAAAAGGTAAAATATTATTATTACTTGCAGAAAATATGATTCCATATTTAAAAAGAGAATGAACGGGAAAGCGATTACAAATGAAGACACATATTTACATAGTTAATAAATACATAGTTAATAAATGTAAATTCTTATATATAAATGTAAATTCTTATGTATAAATTATAACCAATTAAAAATATAATGGAAGAAAATATCTCAATCATAGTCCCGAACAGAACGATCATTGCAAAACCAACTTTATAAAGAATCTGTAGGTGATTACAAGGTGCAAATTTTTCAGTATCTTTTGAAAGACATAGTAAAATCCTTCAATAAAATGCAATCTATCCTGTTTTTATAAATAAAGACTCAATATTGTTAAAATATTAAGTTAAAAAAAGCCCTCTAAAATTTATGAAATGAAATCATGTTATTACATTAGTCTGGAAAATAAATCCATAAAACTGGCTAGAAATATTCTAAAGAAGAAGAGTAAAGAATCATACCAGGGCTTCCCTGGTGGCGCAGTGGTTGAGAGTCCGCCTGCCGATGCAGGGGACACGGGTTCGTGCCCCGGTCCGGGAAGATCCCACATGCTGCGGAGCGGCTGGGCCCGTGAGCCATGGCCGCTGAGCCTGCGCGTCCGGAGCCTGTGCTCCGCAACGTGAGAGGCCACAACGGTGAGAGGCCCGCATACCGCAAAAAAAAAAAAAAAGAATCAAACCAGATAATAAAACATATGCTAAAGCTCTAATTCATATAACTTTAATAATGGCCCAGGAATACACAGAAATATCAACGGAAGAGAGTGAGTTCAGAACTAGACCCAAATACATATGAGAAGTAGCACAAAAAGCATCTCAAACCAGTGGGGATAAAGGTGAATTTTTCAATAAATCTTTTGCAACTATATAGTCATTTGGAAAAAGTAAAGCCACATTTTCAAAACACTGCTTACATAAAAATAAACTCCACATGGATCAAAGAGTTAAAGTAAACAGTGAAGCCATAAAAATATTGGATGAAAACATGACTGAATTAATTTATAACCTTAGGATGGAGATGATCTTTTTAAGCAGACACAAAACTCAGAAACCATAAATCTGATAACTTAGACAACACTTAAAAACCTTTCAGCAAAGTCTAAAACATTATGAGCAGAGGACATTTAACAAAGAAGAAACACATGACAAAAAAAAATTAACATCCTTAATTTTGAAAAATATCTTACAAATTGAGTTTTAAATAGAGGATAATTTAATACAACTATAATGCTGTGTAGTTACATTAAAATGCGATAATAATCTAAAAACTGGGATCAACTTAAATATCATTCAGTAGGAGATTCATTAAATAAATTATGGTATATCTAAATAATGTAAAAATGTGCAACCTAATAAATTAAAAAATTGGAGTAGATCCAAATAATATAAAAATGTGTATCACTTCTTTAAATATTTAAATAATTTTAAAAAGTGACAGCCATAAAGCTTAAAAAGGTGCGTTTATATATAGGAAACATTATTTCTAGCTATAGATATTCAGAAAAGGTGAGCCTTAAAAAGTAAAGAGAATTTAAAGATAAGGAGAAAGAAAAGAGGAAGATTGCATTTCAAGCTAAGAAATAACATGCTGAAGACTGAGAGTTAGAAAAGGTTTAGAAGACAGATGAAGTTTAAGATAAATGAAGAGAAAAAGCATGATGGGGTCATATCACTGAAGGCTTTAATTATCTTATTGAAAAGGACTCAGGTGATGAGGAAATAACAGTTGGCTGTGAACTAACCCATCAGGCACAAGCAGAATCTTTCCTGAAATATCTCATTTAAACCTCTCAGCATACCTAAGAATTACATATGATTATTCTCATTTTAAAAGTAAGGAACTGAGGGCTTCCCTGGTGGCGCAGTGGTTGAGAGCCCGCCTGCCGATGCAGGGGACATGGGTTCATGCCCCGGTCTGGGAAGATCCCACATGCCGCAGAGCGGCTGGGCCTGTGAGCCATGGCCGTTGAGCCTGCGCGTCCAGAGCCTGTGCTCCGCAACGAGAGAGGCCACAACAGCGCGAGGCCCACATACCACAAAAAAAAAAAAAAAAAAAAAAGTAAGGAACTGAGACTTGAAAACTTAAATAACTCACCTAAGTTCTCACAGTAAGTAACAGAATTGACATTTAAACTAGGTAATCATATAATTTATTATATAACTTGGGACACTTTTGAGAGTGAAAGGAACAGCAGGCTCAAATAAGCACTGTTGCGGCCAACAAAGGAGAATGGTCACCATTGGTAGGTTTGAACCCAAGCCTGTCTCCAAAAACCTACTCCCTGACATCACTTACCTTTCACAGGTTGGCCCACACCAAGCATTTTCTTTTAAAATCTTCTCATGACCTCACCACATGCTCTGTCAAACATTGTCTCACATCAGAATTAGGGATGAATTAGCCCTGTTAGCTCACCTGGCTGACATCTCTATCCACAGAAGGGGCTGTACAACTTATGGGACAGTGTTTTTCCCAGGCACCTGTTAAATGACCCAGACCTCAACGTTTCCAGTCTTGTCCTGGAATATTGTTCTTCAGAATAATAGAGCCTACAACTTCAGAATTTGAATTCCATAACGTTTCTTTTCTAGAAAAATATATGTTACCACTGCTCATTCTAAGCCTGATCTTTTCTAGCTAACAATTCTTGCTTGATTTATAATCAACATTATAAACAATATAAATGACATTATTTAGGAGTTCTTTTCCTTCTGCAAGCTAAGAATTCATTGTTAGCTTAGAATAGTTATTTAGAACTGTGGGTGTTTTCAAAATACTTCTCATCAAAAATTTCTTTGTCAATCGACCATATTGGATGCCTATTATTTCACTCCCTTCGTATGTTAAGCCTGTCATCTTTATCCTTGTCTTCTTCTACCAATTTTTTCCTCCCAGGCCCTGTTCATATTTTCTTGTCATTAGGTACAGACTCACTGTATGCACATTCTAAAATGTGCCAGTATTAAAATGAAAAGTGCGAGTAATTTCTATACCTCGTTTCAAGGATGATTGTTTATATATTAGTAGTATTTAAGTATTTATAATCAAGATTATCTACTTCCCTTATACTTACAAGGTTTTAATGAATATACTCTATATGGAATATAAAATAGGGAATATATTTCATTATCTATCTATAGATAGATACACACATATATATGTATGTAACAGCAAGTTTATAATAAAAATTGTTATTTTGTACTTTTAAATGTGTTATAAATTTTTGAAGGCTTATATATACTTGGCATTTTCCTTTACCTCCTTCTTGCCAGATATTTTGTCTTGCTATTGTAAAGCAAACTAATTTGTGCCACTCAAACACCAGATGAATACAGCTGATGTTTCAAGAAACACTGTCAGACCCAAATATTTTCATAGAATCCATAAATAGCAGTTCCAATTAATTTTCTTTCATTCCTCTTTCCTTCCTTCCCTCCCTACCTTACTCCCTCCCTTCCTTCCTTCCTCTGTTCTTTCTTTCTGCCAACAAATTGACCAACGCTTTGTGACAGAAACAGTTCCTGGTGAAATGAATACAGAAGTAAACAAGACAAGGCTTCTGACCTCATAAAACTTACCTTCTAGTGGGAGGAAATGTGAGCAAATTAAATGTGTTGACAGTGCAGAGTACTCTGAAGAAAACTTTTTAAAAAAGTGATGTAAAATAGTCATAAAGATAAACAAAAGCCCAAAGAATCTGTTGCTTGTAGATCTGCCTGTAAGAAATGCTGAAGTTTGTTTTTAGGATAAAGGGAAATAATACCAAATGAAAGAAAAGGGTGAAGAACTCTGGAAGTGGTAACTATGTGGATAAATGTAAGAGAATATATATATTTTTTCTGCTTATAATTTCCTTAAAAGGCAACAACAAAGTAATCACTCAGTTCTGTTAGAAAATTTCAGCAAACTGTAGGTAGATAATTTCCTCAATCTAAAATGTATCTGTAAAAAACTACAGATAAAATCATACTTGTGTTCAGTGAAAAACTGAACATTTCGCTCAGTCAGGAACAAGGCAAGGATTTGTGCTGTGACCACGTTTAGTGGATATTGTATTTCAAGTCCTATCTTACAACAGGGAGAAACATTAATGGAGGGTATAGAGACTAGGAAGAAAGAGGTAAAACTTTTATTTGCAGATGGCTTGATTATTTACATTAAAAATTCTAACAAATCTATAAAACAAACTACTAGCACTAATAAGTGAATTTAGCAAGGTCACAGGATACATGGTCAATATATTACAAAATCAATGTTATTTCTATATACTAGCAAAAACAACTGGAAAATAAAACTTAATAACAATATTGTGTTTTACTATCTATTGCTGCATAACAAATTGCCATAGGTGTAGTGACTTAAAACTACAATAAACATTTATTATCTCACACAGTTTCTATGGGTGAGGGATTTGGGAAAAACCTAGCTGAGTGATTCTGGCACGGGGTCCCTCAAGAGCTGGCAGTCAAGATGTCAGGCAGAGCAGCAGTACTCTGAAGGCTGGACGGGAATATCTACTCTCAAGAAAGCTCACTCACATGGCTGGCAAGTTGATGCTGGGTATTGGCAAGAGGTCTCAGTTCCCTACCACATGTGCCTCTCCTAGAGCTTCGTGGGTGTCCTCATGATGTGGCAGTAGCTTCCTCCAAAGTGAATGATGATCCAGAAGAGATCAAGGCAGAAGCCACAGTTTCTTTTATGACTGAGCCTTAGAAGTCCCAGTCAGTCATCCCCACGATGTCCTCTTGGTCACTCAGGTCAGCTTTATTCAGTGGGGATGCATACGCAAGGGTGAACATACAGAGAAGTGGAAATCTTTGGGAACTTTCTTGAATGCTTATCACCCCAAATACTATTTATTATAGCACCAGAAATGTATTTTTTAAGTGTAGAAATAAACATAAAGTATGTGTAAGACAGTGTGCCAAAAACTACAAAGCATTGCCCAGGGAAATTGAAGAATTTCTAAATATATGGAAAATTATGCTATGTTAATGGATTGGAAGTCTCGATGATGTAAAAGTGTCAATTCTCCCCCAAATTGATGTATGATACAAGGCCAATTAAAACCTAATCAGGCTTTTATGTAGAAATTGACAAGCTGATTCTAAAATTTGTAAGGAAATGCAAAAAAACTAAAATATCCTTGAAGATAATTGGAGGACATGCACTATCTGTTTGCAAGACTTATTACAAAACTACAGTATACTATCAAGAAAGTGATAGACAATAAGGAGAGCAAAAGAGTTCAATGACACATAGTAGAGGACCCCAAAATATTCATGTTTGTAAACAGGTCTCTTTGTTATTCAACAAAGAAGCAAGGCAATTTAATGTGGAAAAGTCTTTTTAGCAAATAGTGTTGGAACAACTGGATAAATGTATGAAAGAATAAATGAATCCTGACCTCTCATTTCAAATTATACACAAAATAATTAAATTAAGATGCATCATAGACTTATATGTAGAAGCTAAAACCTTAAAACTTTTAGAGGAAAACAACAGGATATCCTGAGGGCCTTGGAATAGACAATAATTTCTTAGAGAGAACATAGTAAACACTAAGCACAAAAGAAAAAATATAAAATTTGACTTCATCAAAATTAAAACCTAACAACAGCTTTAAGAAAATAAAAATATAAGCCTCAGGCTGGAAGAAATTATATATGTATATATAATCATAGAGAGAGAGAGACTTGCATTTAGAATATATAAAGAACTACTAAAACTCATTTTAAAAACAACAAATCGATAAGAAATGGACAAAAACTTGAACAGACCCTTCATAGAAGAAAATATATGAACAGCCAAAAAGCACATGAAAATCTCAAAGTCACTCATTGTCGGGGAAATGAAAATTAAAACTGTAGTGAGATAACTAGAAAACTATTGCACACCCTCTAGAATGGCTGAATTAAAATACTGGCAATATCAATGTTTTCAAGATTGTGGAGCTACTTGAAGTCTCAAATTTTGGTGGTGGGAGTATAAAGTAATGTAACCAATTCAGAATATAGTTTAGCATTTTCTCATAGCTAACATGCATTTACCAATCAATCAGTTCCACTCCTAGGAATTGACTCAAGAGAAATGAAAACATATGTCCAACAAAAAGACTTGTGCTTGAAAGTGTATAACAGCTTTTCATAGTAACAAAAAACTGGAAATAGTCCAGATGTCTATCAACAGGGAAATGGGGAAACATATTGTAGTATATCCACAAAATGGAATGCTAATCAGAAATTAATAAGAGAATAAACTAATGATACACAACAACATGGATGAACCTCAAAAACATCATGAAGAGCGAAAAAAGTTACACATGAAAGAATATATACTGTATGATTCTATTCATACGAAGTTTAATAAGAGGCAAAACAAATCCATGGTGTTAGAAAGTGAAGTGGTCATTGCCTATGAAAGGTGGAGTTTGACTAGATTGAATGGACATGAGGGGGTTTTCTGTGGTTAATGGAAAAGTCCTATACTTGATTAAAGTGTTGTTTACATAGGCGCATACATTCATCAGAACTCACTTAAGATCTGTGAATTTCATTGTATGTAAAATTTACCTCAATTTTTTAAATGAGAAAAAAATTAAAAGAGTAAAACCAGTTAGGAGGTTGCTGCAAAAATTCAAGTGAGAGATGATAGTGGGACCAGCAGAGATGGTGAAAGTAGTTGGATGGGAGACATGTTTTGGAGTGTGCAGATAACACTCACTTATACAATGTGAGAAATGAGGAAAAGAAAGGAATCAAGGGTTACAAAGGTGAGAGGCGTCTACTTCCTTGGGAAATTTTCTCAAAGTATAGCTCTTTATTTCATGACTCATCAGGCATCCATAAACCTTTCTACATTTTCCTCTGTTTGCCTTTGTTAGAAGGGTTCAGCATTTCCTGATTTGGAAAGTTAAATCCAGTCTTTGACCGATTTGCCCTTAAATCTCTTCCTTACCCTTCTCCTGGTCTCTCCTCTGTCACGAGGAGGTGGCTTCCCGCCAAGCTGTGTCTCAGGCTACCTTGTCAGATGGCTTCTGGTTGGGTTTGGCCAATGGAAGAAATGTAGGGAGATTAAAACATAGGAGGAAGTGAGAAATCAGAATAGTTCTCCTCCTCTCTCTTCATGAGTGCATGTCTCCAACAATGGCTCTGTCTCCTTTGTGTCTCCAGCTTCCATGAGATGATTCCCACCCCCAGGCTCCCCTACCACTGAATCGCCACTTTGGTCCTCCAGCCTAGTAATGGCTACTATTGTGGGTAATACTTATGTTGCCTGGCAATCTCCTGTTGGCTTTTCAGCATTTACCTCACTTGTGTGCCTGATTTCCTGTATTAACTTCCCTCCATTTAAAACTCATAATTTGATTTCTGTTTCCCGAGTTTAACACAGGCTATTAGTGAGGAAAGGAACAGAGTAACACTGGGCCCTGCAAACTCTTAAGACTGGGTCCAGTTTGCCTATGATCTTACTTATTGTGCGTTGGTGCACATATGCACAAAAGACTCAACTGTTATATTTTTGTAAGAAAGGTCAACTTAATAATAACATCCACTTTACCTTGGGGAATGTTTTAAGCAACGTTTTGTTGTCAAAGTTTTCTCCTTAACATGTATATAAATTAACTTAGGGCTTCACTTAGAATAAATGTTCCATAAATGTTAGCTATTATCACCTGTAAAGCTTCTTGTACTACTATTCCTCAGTAAAGTATTCTTTGGAATTCTGTAGTCCTGAAGAAAACACATTTATAATTAACCTTAGGCCTCGGGGGTTCATGTATAAACAGTTAAGTTAAGAATATGATTTAATGAATATCACATAAGGAAGAAAAAGAGAAGTTCCCTAATAGACTAAAAATGTAGTTGCTTAAAAATATGTCTAAAAGTTTGGAATGATGAAAAAGTTCTGGAAATGTATAATGTTGATGGTTGTACAACACTGTAAATGTAATTAATGCCACTGAACCTCATACTTAAAAATGGTTAAGATGGCAAATTATATGGTATGTATATTTCACTACAAAAAAAAAGTAAAAAATAAAATAGTCTAAAGAAAGCAGAAAATACAGAATAGGGGGATATCTGACAATTGTCTTTTTAAAGATTAGGATTTTAAAATATGTGTGTATAACTGTGTTAGTCTGATGTTCTTAATTTCAGAGCATAATAACAAAGAAAATGTAAAGGAAAATGAGGCATAGTTTATTTCTTTTCCACTTCTACCATCTGTTCACATTAGCCACAAAGAAACACCCTCATAAAATTCATTAAACTACTGAGTTATAATTCAATGTGGTAATAAGTCTTCAACACTGTACACAATCGACAAATGACTATGGCAATGACATCATTGTAATGGTCATAATTACATGACAATTCAGATATTTGATCATTCAAAACATCAGTAAAATAACTATTCTTCTTTTTTGTCAGCCTCTAAATACCTCTATTCATTCTTTATTCAAGAATCTGTGGCTTTCAGGGAAAAGATAGAACCCAGTACAGCGATGATGGAGACAAAGCTGGGAGGGGGGAGGAGAATGGGGTTTTGAGGGACAGCAGGAAAAAACACTGCACCATGCACCCTGAGAGTAGAGAGAGGGAGATGAATGTGCATGAAGCCAGCCTAATTATTGCAGAGTGAAAGGTCATCAAAATCAATTTACAGCACGATGTACAAAGGTCATTATCAGCCTCAGATTTCCTCTGCCCGTTTAAAACACAATAAAAATAAAGTGAGTGCTTTAATAACTATGATTAGCAAAGAAAAAAGCATATCATTGAGCCATCTGTTTAAATATTTGTGCTACCTTAGTTTTACTCAAAACAGAATGAAAGATGAGCAGTGAGGCGATTTTTTTTTTTTTCCTGTTTGTTTGCTTTTAAAATCCTGACATTTTCTCCACTGGTTGCTGAGATTTATAACACAGATGAAAGAGCTCCTCTAAAATTACTGCCCTTTGCAATCAATAGCACAGTATTTGTAACGACTTCCTTTTTATTAGAGAGCACTTCATTATTATTTTTATTATAATTTTATGGGACAGTCTGGAGCAGAATTCATCATTCACTTATTTGAAGTATCTCACTTATTCAATGGCACAGATGGCCTGATCTGAGGAGATTTAATCACCCTATGGTAGGGCTGCCTTGATGCTATATAAATGCAAACCATGAGAGAGGCAGGAAGCAACGGGAAACAATAACGTTATCTTAGGCATCGTTAGAGATTCTATGGAAGCTAATGCATTTGGGAACTTTGGAAGTTATAGTTATAAAGCTGCATCTTTTTGCTTTTCATCTAAAAATTAATATAATAGTACCATATGGGGCAGGGCTTTTGAAGTTTTTTTAACTATCTCTATCAGTAAAAATTACATTTTACATTATGACTCAACACACACACACACACACACAAATATTCACACATATACTGAAACAAACATTTTAAGAAGCTGTATTTGTCGTTATTATATGTGATTCACAAAGCTTTTTTTCTAATCTTATTTATTGTTTTTTAGAAAAATGCCAGTCATAATCTACTAAACTGTTCTAATAGATGGGTCTGTATCCTCATATGAAAAACAGATTTAGGTTCTTTTGTGTTTTCAATGAAATAATATATGTGAGTCCTCAGTGTATATCTGGCACATGGTAAACATTTGATATTTATAGCAGTTATTATGAGAAATGTCTTGAATAGATCTTGCAACGTACCACAGTTTAAAGCAACCAGGAAATGACCTGCCTATAGAAGTGGCTTTTCTGAAAATTTTTTTTTCTGTTCATTGTCCTATCCTTGTCCAATTATCTGGTTTTGAAAAATTATCCAGTTGATCTTATATAACAGAAGACCCTGATTGTAGACAGGAAAAACATAAACGTGAAAGAGAAAGATCACTGAAAGACTATCATTCCCTTTCTATTCTCGGCTTCCTGGTTCACTTACTTGTTAGTTCTTGTCTGTATCATATGATGTAGGCAGAAGGGAAGAAGTTTAAGTTCCATAAAGTTGCATCTTTATAGAAGAGTTTAAAAAATCTGTAGTCTATGACCACAAAGAAAGAAAAAAAAGAAAGAAAAGGATAAAGTAGATACACAAATAGGAAAAAATGAGGAATTCTCTGACTTTCGACTATATATTATATTTTTCACTCACTTTCCATAAAACTGGAAGGAGACTTTTGAAATCTTTTAGCTAACTGAAGTATTTTCATCCTTATTTTATTCATTTAATAAATATATATTTATTAAGAACCTATATTTCTAACATAAGAGAGTCTAATATTTGTACATACTTAATTATTTTTAGTTGAGAAAAATTATCCTTTCTAAAATGTTAAATTTTCTCCCTCACCCGTGATAAATTAACCACAGACCAAGAAATATGTAAACACACTGTTCATGAATTTTCCTGAAACTTGTTCTTTTAGTTGAGAGTGAGAATTTGAAAATCACAATAGCATGAAATATGAGCTAGACTGAGACAACATTAGTCTGGATTACCACTACTAAGAACAAAGTGCAAAGTGTATTTTTAGGGAGATAAATTACCAAATATCAAGAAGAGATGATAAAAGTCAATGGGAAAGGCAAGAAAGAGTGCTTCCTTTTCTACGAAGACCAATGCCATTTCCATCCAGAGGAGGAAAAGATGAGAATTTTTCATTGCCCCTTTGTTATGGACTGAACATTTATGTTCCCCTAAAATTCATATCTCAAAGCCCTAATCCCCAGTGCGATGGTGTTTGGAGATGGAACCTTTGCGAGGTAATTAGGCTTAGATGAGGTCATGAGTGCGGGGCCCCCATGACACATGGGATTAATGTCCTTATAAGAAGAGGGAGAGACAGCAGGGCTCTGTCTTTCTCCATCATGTAAGGACACAGTGAGAAGGTTGCTGTCTGAAATCCAGGAAGAGGAACTCTTACTGGGAACCAAATCTGCCAGCACCTTGATCTTTGACTTCTCAGCCTCCATAACTGTAAGAAATAAGTGTCTTTTGTTTGAGCCACCTAAGCTATGGTATTTTGTTGTAGCAACCCGAGCTGACTTATACATCTTTAATATCCAGTATTTGGTAAGAGCTGATGAAATTTTACCTGTTTAGCTTTACTACAGCCATTGACATACAAGATATGTACTTTACACTGACCTCTGTAATGACAAGAAGGTAATAACAGAAATTATGGGTGGGCTATAAAGGTGATGAGCCAGGGAGAAGCATGCTGCGGGTGATGGAGGAATGGGAGTTCTTTATGCAGGAATGCAGTCTTAGCAGTAGCACATAGATATAGGTAGGAAGGAGAAATGTCAAGCATTTTTCTAATTATTGGCTTTTATTTTTACAGTCACATTTTTGCCAAAAATGGCCATTCTGAAACCTCAAGTTCTCATTTTTAAGGTTCACATTAATGGGAATTTCAACATAAGCTGGAGTTTATAATGTACTGCTTAATGAGCATGGGGTTGGTTAAATTAAGTACTATTTCCATGGAAGCTTTAAACACTGAAGCCAGCTACAGAGATGAAATGATCAGAAGAGGAAAAACATCATAGATTACCCCATCTTCCTTCCCCACTTAGCTGAACTGAACCAGGATTTCTCATGGTGACTCTCATTAATAAGAAATCTGAAGTAGAAACAATCCATAGATGAAAGTGATCTCTTCTCAGACTAATTCTAGCCACCCGACTGTGCTAGCCACCCCCCATGGCTAGTCACTCAGTCACAAAATGTAGGTGTCATATTAAGCAGAAGAGTCTGAATTTAGCACGGACATTCACTGTAGTGTGATTTGATATAGGCACCCAGGCTCTGGATTGAAACTGCCTGGGTTCAAATCCTAACTCTGTTCATTATAGTTGTATATGACAACTAAGTCTTGACTTACTCATCTGAAAAATGGCAATAAAATATCTCACAAGGTTGTTGGAAAACTTAAATGAGATCATCCTTGTAAGCCCTAGAATCAGGCCAATCTTTTCTGCTTCTTGGACCTAGAATTCCCCACTTCAAAAACATTCTTCAGAGAAGGGATCATGAAATCAAGAATTAAAAGGAGAGTGAGCAGCCATCTAGTCCAAGATAAAAAAAAACAAGTCCCAGAAGCATTAAAATCCTGCCTAAGATTATACCATTGTTGGTAAAAGTCAAAGGCCAAAACTCAACTCTTCTGATTTTCATTCCTCCTCATGGTCTCCAATGATGAGAAATGCTTCTACCATGCAAATGAGACAGGGCAGTCATCCTCCACAGATATTCATCTGTGTGTAGCAGCCTCTTTCCTTCTGGCTTGTCCACATCTTGCCTACATCACTATTCTTAACACATTTTTTTTTTTATTGTCAGCAGTTTCATATTTTTCTAGCACATTGGTGTAAGCTTTGACTGTGCCTGAAGCAAATGAAGTTTGAAGTCAGCAGTTGCCTGACCATAATTAGGCATTTAATTAATATTGTTGTAAAATGTGCTTTTTTGTTTGAATAGAGACTAAGCATGTCAGTATCCTTGCTGCAAAAGGGTGGTGTACAGCAGTGCCTTTCTCTATGTCTGACCTTTGAGATGAGGCCATCATGTTACTTCCTAAATATGTTTTCTAGTCCTTCTCCATTTCTGATACTGACTTCTTGGTGAACCTGTCCTATGAGACCATAATCTAGTATACTTTATGGGAGAAAATGGGAAGGTTTAGGAACTCTGTCATATTTCTTGATTTTTCTTTGTTAGTACCTGGATTTTAAATGTCACAAGTTGCTTCAGAAACAGTACCTGCGTAGCTCTTACTTCCTCCCAGCCCTATTCTTCTTGCTTTGCTGAATAGCTTGAGGATAAAGGACGGGTTTCACTAGAAAACAGTTTTTTTGGCACAATAATTTGTGCTTTATGTCATATTATAGTGGTGAGTGTAAATTTGTCTTTGAACCAATGTTTTATTAACTTTTCCCCCATAGAGTTACATCAAAAGAGTCTATAAATAAATGATGTGCTCAGCCTGCTAGTTCTTACATGCATACCAATTACTTCTATTGGTTTCAAAACACGTAGTCAGTACTTTAAACAACAATGATAATATCACAAACTAAAATATTCAACATCTCCTTCTCAGTATGCTGTCACCATGCAGACAACGATTAGAATTGGTAATCAGTTTTACTGCTGGTAAGTTGAGTGGCACAATGCATTTTATATCCATGCTATGTCAAACTCAGGTAACATTCTAACACATTATATTTCAAAGACACTCACCTAATCTCAGAGAACAATGCATTTATTTATTTCGTGTTAAAAGCTCTTACACTTTATGAAGGGTTCTTGAAGCAAAGATATTTATTGTCACAATAATACTTAAGTTGGAGCTTCTGAAGAAGTGCAAAAAAATACACTTAGTTTAAAATTCCTACTCTAAGTGATGCATGTCATTACTGTGGAAGAAGAAAAGAACTTCACAAGCTATAAATTTTCAGAATTTTAAAATCATATAAAGATCCTATTTCCTTACAAATAACACATTTCAAATAAGCCTGAGGTATGTGATTTTTTTTGTATACCCCTCAAAAGTACACTTGAAATGAAATTGTGTAAGAGTAATAGTTTAGGTTATATATATAGCTATATATATATATAACCTACAATATATATATATATAAATATATATATATATTTACCTACTTGTTTATTTATATGCCAGAGTGTCATCTCCAATCACTAATGCATAAACAATTACAGAATAGGATTCATATATGAAATAAAACTATACAATGTTCTATATATACACATACATACATACATATATACACACATATATATTTATGTGTGTGTGTGCGTATTATGCCTTGCTTTCTCCATTAACATTTTAACAGTACATAATAAGCTACTCAGTGTCAGATTAATTACTTATTCAGAATAATAATGGTTAAATAATTAAAAAGTTAAAGTCAGGAGGTTTTCAGGGAAAACCACCAGATGTAACTAGTATACTGATCTGAAGTTTATATCAAGTATCAACTGTTAAGACAGTGGAAGGGCTTTGCCAACATGATGGCAGAACATCTGGATAAAAAAATGAATGGTGCTGTCAAATTATCCATCTGTTTTGCCTACACAGTATGAACAGTCATACACTCAGAAACACTTGCTGGTTAGCACAGTACAGACAAAACATCCCAAATTTAAAGTTATTTCAGAATTAACATCTGGATAGTGGAACATTTTTTGTCTTTACATCTGTATGTTTGCAAGTTGCACAGACATAGCTCTGATATACAAGATTACCATTGCATTTCTTTTTAAATTTTTGCCATTTATAGTTCATTTGATATTATCTTCTTTTAATCATATCTGCTGAAACCACAGAGTGGAAACATATATCAGTGAAAAGCCAGAGAGGTGAAAATTAAAACTTTTTGTATTTCACAATAAATTTTATTGAACATTGTTAGAAAGGAAATGAAAAAACAACAATGAGTGTAAGGATAACATTTTGCTTCAAACTTGTTTCCCTAGTTGAGTCAGTGTTTTGAACCTGGCAATGACAGCCAGAACTCTGTTTGGGGGAAGTAAATGTTTTAATGCTGTTTGGGTGTGTGTAGAAAGAACGTTTTTAGAAAATGTGGAAGACAGAGTTCTTTGCATTTCCATTATTTCCTCAAGTTCTTGATGACCTGTGGACATTTACTTTATCATCCTTTAGGAACCAGCCTGAAGTATCTAAGCTTGCAAAGTAGGAGAATATAATGTAATTAGTGACAGTAGGTTGATAATATGATGACCCAGAGGGAAAAAGAAACTCTTTGCCATGATTTCTCATGCAGTTTTTAATTTTTTTTACTACAAAGTAGGGCTACATTAAAATAGATTATTTTCTGAAGATTCATTGCTAGACAAGAGAAATTTCAGTCTACTTTTTTGTGTGCCTTAAACAAATGTTACCTCTGTAGAAAAATTATATTTAAAATTTAATACCAGGAAAAAAAAATCTTTGTAATCCACTACTCTTCCTCAGGAGAAAAAAAAAAAATCTTTTTTATTTCTTGTTCAGTAGTGACATTTCCGAAGAAAGCATTTGTTTCAGCCAATTTATTTTTGTAGCAAGCTTGATTTTATGTAGCATCACATGGCTCAGATCAATTGACATCTTTTTTGGTGTGAGCAGGCACATCTCCAGAACAAAGCTAAGGTCCAACTTGGGAACTAAATGCAGATGTCTTCAAATGTGCATTTAAAATGAAGAAGATCCAAGACACACTGCTCAAAATATTACCATGAATCCAATATAAAACCAAACCTGTTCACTTGGCAGAAAAGTAGTAAAACCCTGTGCTGAGCCCACTCTAGCAAAAGATTTTATTGATGCAATTGCTTGGAGTACATTGGGCCACTATATCCGTAAAAATAATAATTAGGCTCTGGGATGTATTACATTCCACAGCTTAGCACCTGAACTATGCCGAGAGCATTGATTAATATTTCTATTTATATGTCTGTTTTCAGTTGTCAAATAAGGTACCTACAGGCCATCCATCATCTTTCATTTCCATATTACTTTTATCACTACCTTTATTAAAAGGGAATCAAGAAAGCAATGGAGTTTCCTTTCTAATAAAACAATAGAAAGGCCTAACTCCTGAATGTGTTTTTCAGATTGAAGTTTCTAGGTTTAGTTGCATTTTCATTTGAAAGTGATGAGTTGTAGTCATGCTGACTGATTGCACGTACAGCATGATGGAAGGGGATGTGAATAACACACCATCTACAGTTTGGTTTCTAAGCAGTGCTCACAACTCAACCTCCCATGGATCCAGGGAATCCCTCACTCTAACAGTACCAAAGGCAATTTCCCACAGGCACGAAGATCCCTAGATCTGGAAGCTGTCCTTCCCAGACAACTCCGGTAAACAGCGATGATGTAAACCCAGACTGCCTGGCACCCTCACGCTGTGCTTGCACCCCCATTAACACTGTCACTCTCATGCCTACCCTGTAAGAATGGAGAACGAAAATCCATTCTAGTCTAGCAGATTACCCAGACTGTCTAGAGCTCTTGATGAAGTGCCGAGAGGTAGGAAACTACAGACTTTATCTTCTTCATGATCCTTGCTTGAAAAATTTCCTCAATCATCCATACAATGTAACCTGGTGGAATTTTTTTCCAAATTCTGCTACATGACAGGTAGCGATTATAAAGAAAGCCACCTTACTTGGTACGTAGTGGTTTGCATTCCTTTTGAAGGTGAGGGTGTGGGTCTCCAAGCCAGACCCAGTGAAGATATAAGGCAGGAGGGAGCAGTAGGGAAGCTTCCTTGTCACATTTGAAGGCTGAGAGTTTCAGCCAAAATCTAGGCTGGCTCATCTGCATTGTTGTCTGGTGCTTGTTTAAAAAGAAGTGGGGGGGGGGCGGCTAGAAGTTGCCAGCAGGAGCCTCCAAGGGAGTTGGGGAGAATCACAGAAGTCAAATAGTTAACTCGGGTGAGTGCTTGGGATAGTAAGTCTACAGTAACTAAACAGGATGATTAGGAAATGAGAACCAGATAGCAAGACTGTATAGGATCAAGAAATGGTGGATCATCCAGGAAGCCAGACCTAATAACAACAGATCCTTAAAAACAACAGAAACAAACAAACAGACAAAACAAAGTGTAAATAGCCAGAGAGAGAACTTGTCAAGGTCTTGGGAGAAAGGCAAGCATCACTGGCAATCTATTGGCTGTTTGATGTAAAAACAATAATGAAATTTTCTGATCCCTGACATCTACTATCTAAAATGGTTTGCTCATTATCATTGAGAAAGCCCCAGTGGGTGGGGGGAACGGAAGAGACCTTTCAAAGTAGGTTATCGTATGTCCCAGTTTGTGTGCGACAATCTGAGATTTTGACTTTGTCCTGGTATATCAATAGCACCTCCCTTCACTCTAAAAAAAGAATCCTGGTTTCAATGACAGACATTATGGTGATCTTATTTAGAGGGCTCCAATTGGGAGAAAAGGGGGAAGGAAATAAGGAGACAATTATCATCCATTTATTCAACAAATATATATCGATCATTTACTCTGCCAGGCTCTGGTGATACTGCTGTAAATTAGATAACTCTATCTGCTCCTCTCACAGAGCCAGCTACATAAACAAGGAAGAAAAAAAGGGAAAGGGAAAGTAAACACCAGACATAGTCTGATTAAAACTAATTTAATAAAGGCTAACCAGGTGGCAATTAGAGACTGCTATCAGAAAATGATATAAATATTCCAAAAGCATGAAACCTAAAAAGTCAAAAGCTATAGAAAATAAGATGTATTATTGACCTTCTAGCCCTTGTAGTGAACTGGACAGCATATCCCCTTTTTGCACTTCACCCCAACTTGATAGGTATGAGTTGGTAAAATTTCCCTTTAATAGATATAGGATTGATTGAATCTGTCAGTCTGTCCATCTACAAATATTTATTCGTTCCTACAGTGCTCAGAACAGTTTGCCAGTTGGGTATACAATGGTGAACCCACGGGTAGACCTTAACCTCACAAGGCTGAATAAGTTGAGTTCTGAATAGTCAGAATTATCCTAAATACTTAGAGATTAGCATTATTGAACACCTAAAAGTCAAACCAAGCACATGCATTTCTTGAAAGTAGTTTCTATTTTGTATTTTTTAAAAGGAACTGATGTAGTTATCATGAAAAAATATATATTACTTTTCTAGGCATCCTTTACTAGTTACATATTACTCTTATCTTTATGTTTAAGAACATATGGTATGTCAGAGTGTGGAAGGGCAAGTATTTAGTTTTGTGCTTAAGAACTGGAAGTATCTTTATGCAGCCCCAGGTCTGACATGTGGCCCCAGACTTCCTTCATTGAGATTTCCTGCCTCTCTGTTTTTCCATTCCCTTTGGCCTCCTGCTGCCTATGACAGCACCCACTGCACCCTTACCTTCCCGCCCACTTGCTGTTCTTTAAGAGATCAGGGAAGGGTTGGTGGAGCACTTATGACTCTCCTCACACCATTGCTGCCCCTCCATCACATCCACCACACTGGTCTCATTAATAGCATGTCAGTCTATCTCCTCACCAATCTCTGCCTGCACACCACACACCTTCCCTCCTGTCACAACATCCAAGATAGCGAGGGTCAAGAGGATCTCCTGAAATTGAGTTAAAGTTTATGTCATCCCACACTACGAGTACTAAATGCTGTCATTAAAAACAAAACAAAACAAAACAAAACTATGTGTAACTATATTTTTTCCAAAAAGGGGGAATTA
Organism: Mesoplodon mirus; assembly: GCF_964341445.2. Taxonomy (NCBI): domain Eukaryota; kingdom Metazoa; phylum Chordata; class Mammalia; order Artiodactyla; family Ziphiidae; genus Mesoplodon; species Mesoplodon mirus. The sequence continues at coordinate 80,529,162 of NC_138980.1, forward strand.
TTATTTAGATTAACCTGAATACATAACTATATAATAAACTCCAGTTGGTATAAGATAAAAAATTACATACACCTAAAGAGAGAGAGAGAGAGTTTCAAATCAAACAACTGATTGACTTCTAAAAAACATCTCTTGGAACCAAACTCTTAAAACCATTCAGTTCCTTTTGTTTTGATTCATTAATCACCAAGCAGCCTTCTGATCTTAATTTACTTTTCCCAATGGGAGGAGTACCCTAATGGGTTGACTCAAGTATTCCAAACCATTTAATAGCTAGAATTCCCAGTTTAAATTAATAATATCACTGTGGCCTACTGAGAGTTCCCTAGGATGATAACCACTGTGACTCTGCACTCTGGGAACTGATGACAAATCCCTGGAGCCAGCTAATCATTGGATGAAGTACAGAAGTTACCTTGCTTCCAGAGTACCCACAACTCATTTAGGGACTCACAAAGCTGCCATATCATTCACAGCCAAAGAACACTAGTGGTTGATTAAACTGACTCATCTCAAAACCATAGCTGTTACCTATGTGAAAGTGAAAATTAGTTGAAATCAAAGGAGAAAAAGAAAAATAATCAAGTTTTTAAAGGGTAAGGACCAGCTTGTTTTTATCTCTGCAACCCTACCCTCTAGCATAATTTTTCCAAACTAGAGTAATTTATTCTCCAACTATAGGAATTTTGTCATATTTCCCACCTCTACTATAAACTTAGGTTTGTTTAAAACAAACATTAAATTAAATTACTTTTTTAAACTTAGCCAAATTCTATGAATTCTTCCAGAATTTTATGTGCTAAGTTATATATTTATATATACATATATAATGTATAGATACATATCTATGCAATCATTATAATAAAATCATCACATATATGATCTGTGAAACACAATTATACTTCAAAAAAGTATGATTCATTTATTCATTTATCTCAGCACCTGGAAAATGGAAAGTAGAGGCTGACAGATGAAAGGATGATGCAATAGCCAGCCTCTTACCTCCAAGACCACCCAGCCAACCCTGCCCTCTTTTCCAATGAACCTGGACTCACCCCAAACTCCCTCTGAGACCATTACTCCAGATAACTGCTTTGAATAATCAGAATGGCCAAGAGGGAAAACCTGCTTACCATCCTGACTTTACCAATTCTCTAATAGAAAATAGCACTCAAAATTTTCAAGGTTTTTGCCAAGTGCTTTATGTGACAGTGACACTCTTGACCAGTTAACAGTAGTCTGAGGCTATTCAGAAGATTGTCAAGAGCAGTGGTGTATTTCACTGGTCAGTATCGCCTGTGCCTGAAGAATGCATTTACAAGACAACTGGCTCAGGTTAGAGATGTTAGCAAGTGACCATGCCCAGAGATTTTTCTCCATCAGATCTGGAAACCTAGACAGGAAGAGACACCGAACACATTGATTGGAAACCAGGTGGTATTTGTTTCATGTGTTTGTGTGTGTGTTTGTTTGGATTAAAAAACTAAAAAAATTTTCTTCTTGCAAAAGCCTGCTCTTAATTTTATCAACCAACACTGCAAATATCCATGACACTGGTGTTAGGTAGATTGGGTAGGACAGGGTAGAGCTATAGTTACCCGTCATCAAGTTCTCAGTGCTGTTTGTTATCTCATGCCTATCAGGTCCAACAATGCCATTCTCTATGTGATGGCCAGGTTATTTGAAGGATTTTCCAAGTTTACTAAGAGACTCTCAATTTGTCATCTCATGATGATGATGGTTGGCTGATAATGCCACAAAAGAACATTAAAAATCCTTTTTGTACTTCAGTACTTTATCCAAGTTGTCTTATAACGAAACATTTTCAAAAACGCCAATTCTGACTCTTCAATAATTCAAGCATTTGCTTTAAATGGGAATTCTCAAGCTGCAAAGTGAGCAGTAAGAGGTAGAATTGAGCTAAACATGGACATGAAAAGGTGCAATATTCAGTGTGTATATCAGATTTAATTTTGCTTAAGAAATGAATTTCTTCAGCTTATATTTTAATTAGCTTAAGCAACTGAATTCAGGAGCCAATAACACAGACTTACGGGAACTGAATTACCGGAAGGGTTCTGAGCCCAGGCTCTAAATCACAGGCCTTGAGCTGATCTCATAATTAACACAGAGCTGAAGCACTCCATCAAATGCAGCAGAAAACACTGCCAAAGAGCGGATGGGGAACACAGCAATCATTAGACTCAGGCAGTAGCATCTCAGGGACTACAAAGCTTTGCTGAACGTTGGGAAGTCAGTTATATCAACGTGCTAAGCAGTTAATGTCCTGTCGGGCACATCTGTGTTTACTACCATCAGATACTCCCAGCTGTTCACATTGCCTCTGTTTGATGGTCATTCTGGGACCTGCCTGATGTTGAGAAGTGTGTTATTAGGGAAGTAAATTCCTTACTGAAGATTGATCAAGGAGGGATGTAAACTCCAGGATGCTGAAGTTCGTTCGTAAAGTCGAGGACAGAGATGTGTACTGGCAATTACAGAAGGTGAATTTATTTAGGACTCTTGGTCAGAGCTTTTAGGGGTCTGTTATTGCTTTGGTTTAAATTATGCTTTGAAATCTTTCCTGTAGTTGGGTTCTTATGGGGCACCTCAAATAGATATAAACCATTCCTTTCCTGTGGGGACTGGAAGCAGGCAGGTGCCTTGCTACTATATAGATAAGGAAAAAGAGCCGTTGAAATGCCAAGAGCAGCCTCTTAATCAAACAGCTGGTTACTGATGGCAGGTGCAGTGGATTTAAAAGAGAAAGGGAAGTGTGTCCGCGCTGAGGATCCTTAGTTTGCCCCACCCAGATCCCCGCCCAGCCCTCCTCAGTCACACTCTGTGCTCAGGGGGCTTCTCAGGACTCCTGAGCCCTCTGGCTTCCCCTTGAGCTCAGCCCATGGGTGAGCCTGGCAGGAGAGGCAAGGAAGGTAAGAGAGCATTCTCTCCCTCTTTCTGGCATGCCCTCCCCCAACTGGCTCTATGAAGGGTCGCAGAAGAGAAGCACTAGGACTCTCTTTTTCTGGCGTTCTTTGAGCTTAGGGTGGTATCTGCCGGTCTGTTACTCCCAGGGTACTGTATTTTCCCCTGTGGTCTCCTGACACCCTGCCCACCTTTCTTCCACTATTAAACCCTCCTTGAACTATCCTAGTCTGAGTATGCCAGCCTGTTAGGACCCTGACTGGCATAATATCCTTGCCCCAAATAAGCTTACAGGCTCTCTGGTGGAGAAAACTAATTATACCACATAAACAGTAAGGAAACAGATCAAGACCTGAGTTGTTTTGCAAGTGAGTAGCACACCTGAACCAATACAGATCTTGATGCTTCACCAGGGGAACGTGGTCATTAAGTCTATGCTGTTTTCTCCTAATTCTCTCTCTCTTCCTAGTAAACTTACAGGATAGGGGAAAAGGGAAGAAAACCTGGCAAGTCAGCATCACTCTGAAGAGTTGGACATGGTCTTACACAAACTTTTATCATCAATCCCAGGGGCTTTCCATCCCAATTTCATTCTTGCTGTCTGTGTTCTCTTTCCCCAGCCAGCCTAACATGCCAGAAAGAGGGAGATGCCAAAGAACACTTTGGCATCCTCTGGATGAGAGACACAATCTGATATGAGCCAAAATATTCTGGTTCATGCAGAAACTATACACCCATTTTAGAATTAAACTCTGGAATATTCCAGCTTGCTTGAACTCTCCTGCTACTACTAAAAACTGTAGTTGGTAATTTTGGTGCACTCAAGCAATGGTTAGAAGAGTCGGTTAAAACAACTTAACATAAACGCAGAGATAACACCCAAAGCAAAGGCAACAAAACAGCTTCCTACTTTACTTACTTACTGTAGTTATTTTCTACTCATGCAGTTATATCTGGTGGCTAGTTATCAGGGGACAGGCTTTGGTTTCAATCGCTAACCAAAGTGAAATTTAAAGATGGGTATGAAGAGGGAAGTGCTTTGTGGTGGTGGTGGTGGTGATTGTTGCCTTCCTGATAAACCTTTCATTGCTCTCAAATGCAGGATTTGTATCTTTCCTGGAGTGACCCAGCAAAGCCAAATGGCTCAATCCTCAGGAAGCTCCCACTGGTTAGAAGAAGAACTTCTAGCTGCTCTGCACTGCCTTTATTATTGGCCATGGACCACCTTCGTGGAACTACTCAAGGTTTCCACAGGTACAGCAATTTCTTTTTTTGGCAACTTTATTGTCAGACAACCTGCCTTCTGTGTATATTGTTATCACTGTAGTCAACTGATGTTTCTGACATTGTTCTTGGCAAGCTCGGTTTCCCAGGGCCCCGCTCAGGAAGAAAGCATGAAAAGCCTGGCACTGTTGTATGCCCTTTTCCTTCTTGTGTGTTATATGTCACGAGAATCGAGGTGGGGAAATTATACTTTTAAAAAACATGGCACCGCCGAATAAAGAAAAGGAGTGACATCCATCTACAAAAATCTGTCATTGCCAGACTTTCTCAGGAGAGCCTTGAGGTGTGTGGAGTTTTAGCAGACGGTTTGAAATTGTTTAGTTCACTTTTCTCTTCATCGTATATAGTAGATTCATCAAATTTAACTCATATCAAAACTCAGGTAGGCAAAGAAAACATGAATATTTTGTCTTAAACTAATCTGAGCTTCCAGCCCTGTCACTATCCATTCCCCCCACTCCTGACCCCGGCCAACTCCCCATCTCCCACCTAATAGGAAAAAAATCGCTCAGTGTTCAATCCTGTTTCAAGTGTAATCCATTCTGGTAATTTAAACAGCCTATTAATGGTGTTTCGTCTTTTGAGTAAGCATGTTTTTCTCTGAGGTAGCTCCCATCCCCTATTTCTTTTCTTGTGATGTTGTCTGGGCATATTGGTTGTAAGAGGTGGCTTATAAAACTTTCCAGGAGCGGAGAAGAGTTAGGGCCCTCCTCCCCAAACTTTTCGGCCTTTTATTCGTGTATGTGCAGCTTACTCTGAAAGGGTTCTCAGCTAAAGTCTGCAGCTGGGGTAACTTGCGATCTTGATTGAGTTCGATTGAAGCCTATTGGTATTCTCAGGTGGTTTTGCCCTCATTTGGGTTTGTGCTCTTTGTCCAGACTTCTGTGAGATGTGGCTTTGACTTCCATTTGGCCCCAGCTTGGTTATCCCCTCGACCGCTCGTGCCAGAGACACAGCTTCCCTTCCATCAGCAATCCTCTAGCCTCTTCTTCAGTTAGACTCTACTACTACATGCGCTGTCTACACCTGTCAGGAACCAGGGATGCTTTGGAAAGCTAAATATCAGGGCTCTCCTCTGCCTGGACATGGTGCCCCACCAGGTTAACATGATCTATCTTTTATCAGGATAAGAAAATCTCCTCTCAGAGTCACAAATGAAGATAAGGGCAAGAAATGATACCCTCAACAGTTCTTTTGATGTATTTAACAGGACTCCTGTTCTCCAAGATGATACCTAGAGAGAAAAATTAAAGAGACATATATATGGCCATATAACTCTCCTTTCTACTCCCCTCTAGGTATCCTCACACAAATTTCCTGGGATCAGAAAAAAAGCTTTTTTTTAAAATGCTTACTTATATCTTTCTTAACTCCTGCTAAGCCCCAGTATTGTCAGAAATATTTTGTCTGTATGTATTGTCAGGTAAAGTAATGTTAACTATTGTGACAACAACCCCAAATCTTGCTCACATAATACAGTCCAGATTTATTCGTGGTCCCACCACAGTCCAATATGGACCAGTGGGTTGTTGGAGATCAAGATTCTCTGATGCATGGAGTTACTCAGGACCCTGGGACCCTTCCAGCTTCTGGCTGTAGCATCTTCTAGGGTATCTGAGTTCTCCACAGGGTCCTCTGCATTTGGCTGCAGCTCAGGAAAAAGAGTATGTGGAGGAGTGTACGAGTTTGGGAACTAGGCTTAAAAGTGTAAACATCACTCCATCCTCACACTATTAGCCACTTAACTGCAAGAGAGCCCGGGAAACACCATCTTCCTGGGTGTCCAGGAGCAGTAGGAGACAGGTGTGATGAGCATATGGCTGTGTCCCTGTCACAATCTAGTGATACAGTCATTAACTGAGCCCACCAAGATTGATAGCTGATACTGTAATGGTGGGGTAAAGAATGGGAGGAGGAGCTTAAAGGAATTTGAAATGCCTCCTCTCAAGCTATGAGCTTCCATTTTAGAAGCTGAATATCTTTCACTTCAGATTCCTTTCTAAAACAAATACTAATCTCCCTTGGGAATATGGGTATCTACTATGAGCTAGAGTGAAGGTCTGGTATGTAGGCAGGGGGAAAATATTTTTTAATAATTTAAATATTACCCCACTACAATATAATTTGAACAGATTTAATGATGCTTTCCCAAGGCAAATAAGAATATGAGAATGAACTAGAGCATAGACAAGGGTCATTGAGAAAAGATAAACACTGGTTTAGAAAACATTTAGTACAAGGGTTTTCAAGGTAAATCTTGGTCTACACACAAGGCCAGCTTTACAGACATGCAACCTATGCAGTCATTCAAAAGGGCCTCATGCTTGGTTCTGCTGTTGTCATCTTGAAATTCTCAATAATTTTTTTAACATGGGGCCCTGCATTTCCATTTAGCACTGGGCCTCACAAACTGGTAGCATTTCTGCCCACCTGTGATCATGTCCAAAGGTGAGGGGATATATCTAGATGCTAAATGCCTTCAAACCACATTCTGAGAAGCCCTTAGAATTTAGTAGCAGTCCCTCAGAGGTCTCTGCATGATGGAAATAGAGGGGAATCAGCAGATGTTCTGCTGCCCACTTTTATTCATTGTGTGCATCAGGTTTATGCATGATAATTAATTTGAGGAATGAAGTCAATGCTAAAACAAAGTTGAAAACCATTGGAATACAAATTTCCTCTCTGTTTTGATACTGTAACAAAAAGTCAACTACAGTGAGGTGAAAAGAGATCTCAAACTTGGTTTCAGAGCAGCTGGGTTTATTTCCTAATTCTGTCATTTATTCACTTTGGGACCTTATGCAAGACATAACTTCTCTCAGTGTCTGTTTATTTTGTTAAATTGAGATAATAATAAACTTGGTATGATTATTGTTTTTATTGTTAAAGTGTATGACTACTTCAGAAATAATAAACCCATATATAAATAAAAGGTATTACAACAGTATATAAATATATTTTAAATAGGTTTCTTTATTGAAAATTTAAATGAAATGAAATTTAATGAAAATTAATACAAAATTGATATTAACAGTAAGGGTGTGGAAAAGAAACAATAGAGCATATTTTAGTCTACTTTTCTTGGCTGCTTGCTGATTCTATACATGACAGTTATTATTAATAGCATTGTGTTGTCAACTCAGTAGAAATACTAAAATTAAATGAACAAGATATCAGTTAAATGTAGTTTTCCAAAGAGTGCATAATTAAATGGCATTTAATACTTAAAATGTTGAGAAACATCACTTCTGTTCCCCAGTGCTCCAGAGTATATTAACAGAATTAGCATCCTGGAACTCTGCATCAGCTGGCTACCACACCCAGATATTTCTAAAGAATAAATGAATCTACTGTCAGCCAGTATACTCTTAGTGAATTCTAGAGCTTCTGGACGCCCTGTGGCCTTCCACCTTGGTGACTAAAGGAAGACAGATCCCATTTAGTTTCTTTTCCTTGATTTTGCTCCTTGAGCTGTAACAACACAGTAAAGTGAAAACCCTATACAAGGAAAAAAGACTTTCTAGAGCAGAGCTTCCCTTATTTTGTTTTTTTCCCCCCAGTGGATCCCATTCCAGTTTTTCAAGACCTCCCCATTTCAGAAGGCTCTTCCCAAACAATAGACAACTTTAAATCTCTCACCAGTAACTTGGGAGAGAAGAAGGAGGGACAAAGTAATATAAAGGAATTTGAAGAAAAAAGGGAAGATATTCCAAAGAGAAAATAAATCCCAAAGGAAACCAATCTAAAGTGTACTCCACTGGCAGGAAGAGCCCTTAACTGCTTTTCTTTGCCCTCTGTCCTGTAGGATAGTGGTCCTATTGTCCTCATCCTTGATGTACACAGCAGAGGTCCCTCTGGTTGGGGGTAGAATGAAATACCGATAGGAGAGACAGAGCCTTGATTTCTCCATAGAAGTAAAAGTTTACAATCAACATAAATTTCTGATTTCATGTTGACATATCATTCTTCTCCTGTCTTTCTCCTGTCTATGTGATGATTCCTAGGCAACCAATTGGTAAACCTGGGATCTCATATGACTTAGAAGAAATTGCCATATTAACTTAATATTAAAGGAGTGTCAGAGGGGTTATTAGTGAGAAAACTAAAATGATGATGATTATATATCTAACATTTTTGAGCATGTCTAATGACTAAGAACTGTTACATTAATTATCTTATTTCACCTTAATTAGGTATTATAATAATACCTAAATCAAAGAATTTAGGTATTATTATTTTCCAGATCTCCCACTGAGAAAACAGCAGCTCAGAAAGGTTAAATGGCTTGTCCAAAGTTGAACAATTTTTACATGAAAAGGACTTATGCCCAGGATTCCTGGGAACCAGAGTCCATGCCCTTAGCCCTCTCTTTACTGCCATTTTCAGGGCATAAAAATAGCATGGCTACAGGAACCATCAAAAGATTAAAAAAAAAAAAAAAGACCACTAGACTTGGTAACCACAACTTTAAATTTATATCTAGGACTACAAAAAGGCAAATGTACTTCGGCAATTTTCTGGTGAATTCGATCTGTGACTAGAGTCAGAGGAAATTAATCAGTCCTACCCGCTGGCTTGTTGATTACTAATTTCTTACTTCCTTTGAACAATGTCTCAAAGCTATGTTAGCCAGAGAAGACATTACTCCCAGTGGGGAGGAGGTGTTTTTCCTAATTCTTCTTCATCCTTCAAACTGGAAAACACAATTTGAATTTATATCCTGGCCCTGCAAATCCACCGGAGGTCTCTTTAGCTCAAAGCTTCTGTATTCACAATAAAACCCATTCATCCCATTCATGCCATCACAAGATGGTGTGTAGCTTGAGCATTCAATATAAATCATACTTAATCATACTTTGTTGATGTTTCTATTAACATTTATGAGTTTGTCTTTCTAAAAGTTAATAAGAAAATCTACTCCTTTTACCTTTTGGTGTCCTTGATTCAAATATGAACAGATAATTCTAGACAATTATAACCCTCAGAGTATAACACACATTTTAAGATAAAAATACTAGTTATCGACCAGAATCTGTGGCAAATAAAACCCATCAAACTTCCAAACAAAAAATTTCCTACTAGACTGTCCATGAAGGCGGGGATGATGGCGGCCCAGTTCACCACTTAATGCTCCCAGCCTAGTGCAGAACACAGCATGTGGCAGATAATCACCAAAGAGTTTGGAAGAATAGCTACAGAGCTACAAATCCTCTTTATAGCCCCTTTCTCACATTCTGGGGCTGGCATTGTAGGAAGAAATTACCAGTGGTAGCACATTTTACTTTATAAAATCTTCTCACAAGGCCTTTTTTATAAATTGAAATTTCAGTTCAGTCAAATCGCTCTGTCACCCAGTATCATTGCTCAGTGATTATAGTCAAGGCATTGTGCCAAGTTACACATGGTTCTTACCTGAAGGTAAGGGACGACCTCCTCTATAGGGATTTGTTGTTATTTTTGGCCTCCCCTGGATTTTGACCTGCTTCTAACAACCACCGGCCTTAATACACTCTCTATCTAAATACACTGGCTTAATAGAAATAAGTTTTAGCAAATTTGGGATTGATAGGATGTTACCAAGGGAAATAGTGTCAAGCTACTTGCATCCATAATGTTTCTCCTTTAAGTCTTTATTAATTTCTTCTACGTCATCATGTGGCACAAAAGCTCCAAACTCCCAGTCCTCCCTTGCCAAGCAGATGCTGAAAAATGGGTAGCATACGTAACGGAGAAGAAAGAGGTCACAGAGATGACATTTTTTTTCTCTTTAGTTCCTCGTATAGGCCTGTTCTGATTTCTCTTAGGCCTTAGGCCTATTTTCAAGGCTGCTTTCAGCTTTAAGTAATTCTAATGGTTCCTTCTTTACTTCAGCTCCACATTACACATTGTTAATGACAAATAAATGTTTCCGCCATTCTTGTCACCATTGCTTTATTACTGGGTTTGTGTGCATTACGAAGTCCAATGGCAGAGTCTCATCTCTTTGAAGAGCTTTGCAATTTCATGCACCTACCATAAAAACAAGCAAATTGACACCCTGCCAGGAGTAGCCAGAGGAGATCTTAGAAGAGAGTTCATAATGACACTGTTGCCATATTGCATGCCTGTAAATAATTCATTAAGTCAACCACCCTTTTGTTTTAATCAAACACAGGCAGATGCCACTTTAAATTGGATTCAGACAACAGTCTTCAGAAAAACATTATTGTAATATGACACTTACAAAGAATAACATATTTGCTTTATTGATTTTTGCAATAGTGATACACAGTGATTACTTCTGTCATCCATTTTGCCTGACTCATGGGCTTTGTCTTTCACTCATTATTTTATACTTGTGTGAATATGTGTGAAATTTCATTGCTAACAGCAAGAGTGTGGAAAGGTGATGAGATCAATTCATATCAATCAAGTAAACCCAGGTGATTTACCTGGTCAACACTCTCAGCCCAAAGAGTTATAATGTTAGCCCCAGAGGCAGAACTCTGCTGACTTCTTGTTTTAGAGGAATATATGTAACCAGATCATTAAGGGAAATGGAACAGTTTCCAAAAGAAGCATCTCTCTCATATTTAAAGGATTGATGAGTTACTGTCTTTTAGATAAACCAATGTATATATAACTGTCAAGTGAAGTTTGGGACCAAAAATTAGGTTTATATTTTCTAAAAGGTAAGATTTGTCTGTGCTGACAGGACAATTTACTTCTTGAATTTATGTATTTATTTATAATATCCCATGTTCCAGGAAATATTTTGTCTGATTCACTCCTTAAAGTGGCCATTTTAAAAATCAGTGTTCAATAAACTGACATATTGATTATTATAGTAGTTTATAATCTTAGTTATAAGTCTGAATCACATGTGAGAGCTTTTATAAAATACATATGCCTTGTGCCAAGGAGTTGGGTTTAATTGGTTTCAGTGGGCCCTGGGCAATAGATTCTATAAAAGGTCCCCAGATATTTCTTATGTGCAGCCATGTTGAAAACTATAACAATTGTCTATTGACTAGATATTCTCATTTATTTAGGATGATCATCATACCTGGGAAATTTTTAACACATTGGAACCTAGTTATTAGTAGAATGTGGGTTATAATTATCATCATAAAGATATGTACACAGTTATAGGATGCTAGATCTGGAAGCAAATTTGGAGATAGGGCTTCTCCATGGTGTAAATGAATAGAAATTCTAGAAGATCACAATGCTAGTTAGTGTTAAATCCAAATTGGAATCTTAAAATATGCCTCAGAATTCTCGCCCAGTTGTTATTCTATGATACATAGAATTTGGATTGGCCAAAGTGGAGATAAATGTAAAACCACTGGGTCCAATCTAGCGAGGTCAAGAGGTGTAGAGAAGAGGAAGCAATCAAGGGGCTCTAGGGAAACAAGAGCTCAGGTCTGGAAAGTCAGGGAGCAGAGAGAAGAAACATTGAGGAGATTGAAGAGTCAAAGTTCAGCTACTAAAGTGGGTGCTGACCAATACGACAGCAGGAACCCAAGATGGAGTCTGGACTAAAAGTAGTCAGAGTTTAGGCAAAAAGTTTGGGAACAGGCACAAAATTATAGCAACAATAACAGAGGTTGAGGTGCTTCTTAGAATCTGTGAGTGGTTGGCATGCTTCCTATGTAAGCTCAGATTAGATTCAGAATGTGGGTTGGCCTGGGCTGTAGCCAGGGGCAATGTGGTGTGAGGGGTAAGCAGAGATAGGGTGAGGGAAGCTGTTGCTGACGGTCACCACAGCTCAGTCAGAACCTGGATACAATACCTAATACAATCCTTGGGGGACACCCTTGCAAAGGGAAACCCTAACCAGATGTTCTGATTATCACCATTAGTGAATAGATTAGAATATTAGTACTGGGTTTATTGGTTCCTACAAGGCTCTCATGGTGATTAAAATGAGTGCAAATGTTCCTTCTGATCTATATAGCTAAGGAAACATTGCCCAGTGCCTCTTTTCTGTTATCATCTATAAGAAATATAGTAAAACTAAAATTTTGAAATGATCTTCTATTCTTGTCACTTCAAATGTTGGTATGATATTCACTTCAGTAAGATTATTATTTTTGTCATTCTGTAGATTATATGCATTGTGCATGCACTTAACTTTCCTGATGTGAACCTAATTAAACAACTTTATCTCTTTTTCTTTGTAATACTCTATAGTGTACATTTTCCTTCCTGAGAAACATAGAAGTCTTAGAGTGAAATATTGTAGGCGAACTGATAGGGCTGAAGTAGAAGAATAAGTAGATTTCTTTTTAAAACTAGATGGAATAAATATATATTCTCTATATGCATTCTTTAAAAGTCATTCTCTAAGAAGAATCATTCTATAACATATATGCAAGATTTTTAATTGTGTTCATTTAGTAATGTGTTTTCAGAAAAGAAAATTTTAGGTTACATCATAATAACTTTGACCTAAAACTACCTGAGTTAGAAGGAATATTTATTCTCACTCCTATCCAACCCCACCCCTGCAGCTTAGAATCACTTGTAATTAGTTGTTTCCAATGCCTTTGAAGAATTGACTCAATAGCATCGTCATTTTTGTGTAGTCTTCTAGAAGTGAAAGCTTCAAGTGTTCAGGTAGCCATGAGAAACTGTCTTTCTATTCCAGAAAATTTTGTTTCAATGTATTTGGTTAAAAAACATTTACCTCACACCAGTTAGAATGGGTATCATCAGAAAATCTACAAACAATAAATGCTGGAGAGGGTGTGGAGAAAAGGGAACCCTCTTGCACTGTTGGTGGGAATGTAAATTGATACAGCCACTATGGAGAACAGTATGGAGGTTCCTTAAAAATCTGAAAATAGAACTACCATATGACTCAGCAGTCCCACTACTGGGCATATACCCAGAGAAAGCCATAATTCAAAAAGACACATGCACCCTAATGTTCATTGCAGCACTATTTACAATAGCCAGGTCACAGAAGCAATCTAAATGTCCATCGACAGATAAATGGATAAAGAAGATGTGGTACATATATACAGTGGAATATTACTCAGCCATAAAAAAAGAACGAAATTGGGTAGCTTGTAGAGATGTGGATGGACCTAGAGACTGTCATACAGAGTGAAGTAAGTCAGAAAGAGAAAAACAAATATCGTATATTAACACATATATGTGGAATCTAGAAAAATGGTACCAATGAACCTGTTTGGAAGGCAGAAATAGAGACACAGATGTAGAGAACAAAGGTATGGACACGAAGAGGGGAAAGTGGGGGAGGGGTGATGAATTGGGAGGTTGGGACTGACATATATACACTATTATGTAAAAAATAGATAACTAATAAGAACCTGCTGTATAGTACAGGGAACTCCACTTCGCTGTACAGTAGAAACACAACATTGTAAAACTATACCCCAATTTAAAAAAAGAAAAGAAAAACATTCAAGAATTTCACAATTCATTTGAGCTCTGGGCATTAATAATAGTCTAATCTTGATAGAGTTTGAAATTGTGTCACATGGTATCTATGATACACTGATTTTTTTTTCTTTTAAACAAGAAGAACAAGCACTGAAATCTCTTTTGGAGAGATTTACAGCATTAATAACCCCAGGCTATTTTAAGTCCCAGTCAATCTTTATGGAAGAAGTACAGAGATTATACAGCAATTCTTTTATATTTTTCCTCCTAGAATTGCAAATAGGTATTTCACATATAAGTTATTTGAAGTAAACAGTGCATTCACACTTCAGAATATGCCTAAGGTCATTACTTCCCTTTTTTAATATTTCCATCTGTGGTCTAATGTCAATGAAAAAAAAGAGCACTACACTAAATTTATCAAGTCCGAGCAGAGTCTGAAATTTAAACGTATTTGGTGGTCAGAAGTACATAATAGTCCTCCACATAATCCCCGGACTATCAGTTTTGTAGGGAGAGATTGAGACTGCCTGTGGATGAGTTGCAGGGTCTAAAGAGCAGTATAGGAATGTTCACAGCAATGTAACTCACAGTAGTAAAAAATTAGAACCAGCCCTAGAGTCCATAAATAGGAGAATTAATAAACAAATTGTGCTATAATCATAACAGAAATCCCTCTGCAATAAAAAAGAGCAAACTGGTGATAAGCCCAACAATATGCTGATTGAAAGAAGCCTTACATAGTAGTACATACTATGTGATTCCATTTATAGAGAAAAATCTATGAAGGGAACAAAAAGAAGAGCAGTGGTTGTTTCTGGAGTGCTGAGGACAAGGTTTGACTTGCCCTTTCTGGAGCAAGGTTTGACTTGCCCTTTCTTGGAACTTTCTGGAGCGATGATCATGTTTGATATCTTTGTAACATAGTTGCATGCATTTTTCAAAACCTGGAATGCACATTTAAGTTGTGTTCTTTTCATTGTATGTCTATTTGCATCAAAAGAATAAAACTATAAGCAAACATTGAACTCCAGCTAATGATATGCATGGTAAAGTATTTAGGGGAAAATGTAGTGGTGTCTGCACTGCATTTAGAAATGCATCAAAAAACAGATGCATTGATTGACTGTCTAGAGGGATGGATAGACAGATGGATAGATGGTAAAGCAAGTACAGTAAAATGTTAATTGTAGAATACAGGTAATGAGTATATAGATGTTCACTGTAATATTCTTTTAACTTGGCTGCTTATGTGAAGTTTTTCATAACATAACATTGAAAAATGGGAGGGAAGAATCAGTCTTGAGAAAAAATATCTATAAATCTATAGGTGATTTTCTCAAGAAGTCTTAGTCTGTTGACATACTGTTTCATGTAATAAACTACATGAAGATGTCACAAAATAGTGTTGAAGTATCAACATTAGCCTGAGGGTGATTTAGTTCCTTAACATGCAAGTCTGAATTGTGAACCTTACTAAGTTCAAACACCAGAATGTCTTTTTTTTCTACATAATACACACATATTCTTTGACTTTTTACTTCAAGTATATCCCAGTAACTGATTTTTTTAAATTAGAAACCAAAGAGAAATGAAAACATTCTTAGTTCTAGAAATCCCCTAAAAGCTCCTAATAGGTGTGTTGTTTGGTTTTTAGCCAAGATTAGTGTTTGGCTTCTTTGGTGGGGGGGAGAAAAAGCCTTTTTATTCACTCTCTCTTTGGGAACAACCATCCAGAAATCTTACAGGTTCTCTCTGCTGTTCAAAAAATCTGGTCATGGGACTTTTCAACAGTAAGTAAAAATACTTACACTGATTTATCTGGAGGCTGGTTTGTCTCAATATGATTCCTTCAAACACCTCATTACTAAGTTGCTGTTTAGTTTCCCGAAGGCTGTTGCCATCTGCAATTTTCATAGCTTTTAGAAAATGAAGGACAGTCCATATGTGGGCTGTGGGATGATTGATAGTAGAGTCACATTTTTGCAGTTTGTGACAAGAATGACAAGTCTCTCAAGACACTGTTCATTGTGAGCCAGTTCAGCATATCCTTCTAAATGTTTCTTCTGACCTAGATTTATCTGTTGCTGGATAAATGATCTTTCCATATTGCCTTACATAATGTCAGATCTTTGTGCAGTGTTGTCTCTGACCTTTAAATCTCCTTGGCTGTTCCATTGCTGCAACTCTAGTCTGCAAGGTCAAGGACAGAGCTGTTTTAGCAGCAACTGGAATCTGTGCCTTCAGTTTGTGCTGGTTTTTATTGATGGGGAATAAACAATGTGCAGTTGCTTTGCCATAAATTTCTCAAGATTGATCCTAGCAACATTTGGCTACACACACATTAGAAGCTAGGAAATTTGGTACAAATTTACTGCTAATACTATGAATAAAATAATAGTAATAAAAATAATAGTAATAAATGCCATTTCATCTTTCACTGTCCATTATGATCCAGGCATTTTTATTATTAACTATTCTATTATCTTTTCCTCTCCTCACTGTATGTATATCTTAAAGAGAATAGGAATTGATTTTGTATTTGCTATCCTTTTACCCCTTTTCCTCCAAATTTTCTGTGCCAGAGAGAGAGGGCTGTTGGGACCAAGAAAAAAAAAGTCTCATCAAGCAGGAGAAGTAGACCGTAATGTGTTATTTATGTGATATGATTTTGTTTATGAGAAGACACTCAGGATGCCAAAGATGGATAGTCTCAACATATGCTCCACTTAATCTCTTTGATTGTTAGAAGTCAAACTGTTAAAAGAAAATAAAAGAGCCTGTTTCAGGGCTTCCCTGTTGGCGCAGTGGTTGAGAGTCCTCCTGCTGATTCAGGGGACACGGGTTCGTGCCCCGGTCCGGGAGGATCCCACATGCTGCGGAGCGGCTGGGCCCGTGAGCCATGGCCGCTAGGCCTGCGCGGCAGGAGCCTGTGTTCCGCAACGGGAGAGGCTGCAGCAGTGAGAGGCCTGCGTACCGCAAAAAAAAAAAAAAAAAAAAAAAAAGAGCTTGTTTCAGTAGGAAGAGTAGGAGCTTCTATACAAATTAGCTGAAATAGTATTCAGTCTCTACAAATAGCTTGTAATACATCCAAGAAGAAAAAAAATTTCCTTTTATCTGTCATTTTCATTGAAGCCATGAACCTTGAGTATATAAATGAGTTATATGTGCTCCTTTCTCTTTATTCTATCCTTTATTCTTTTTTCCTTGTTTACAAGTAGAAGTTTTTACATTAGAAAAAGCTGCATGATATTTCTGATTTATTTCATACCAAGTTTATGTCTATCCCCGTCATTTTCACGTGCATTCGCACAAATCCTCTATTCAATTAACCATCTGGAGTAAAGTGCCTTTCTTGTCTACAATATTTTGTATACTGGGGATTTCAGTTTTGTCTAATTGTTTCATTGTAATCTGAATTTTTTTCCTTGTCCAAAGTATATGTTACATTTTTTCTTGACTCCATACCCCCCATAAAAGTCTGTTTTCAGGTCATAACATTTTAAAACTAGAAGGGACCTTTGAAACACCTCATGAAAAGCTCTTCTAGTTACAAAGAATGAGTCCCAGAGCCCTGAAGCCACACCTGGAACCCGCATACCCTGACTACCAGTCTAGCTCTCTTCTCTTTGCAGGGCTGTATATGAGCTTAAACGATTCTTATTCCACAACAGCTTGCTTTAGTCCATAAGTAAGGCAACTATTAATTTTCTGTAGATAACAGAGTTGAGTTATGTACACTAGGATTTTAAAGAATGTCCTGAGGGTTTATTTTTCTCATGGAGTCCAAGAGCATCATTTGGAATCTAAACCTCTTAAAGTGATTTGAAAGGCACTGTATCATGCCATCTCTCTCCCTTACTTTCTCTTCCTCTCTCTCTCTCTCTCTCTCTCTCTCTCTCTCTCTCTCTCTCTCTCACACACACACACACACACACACACACACACACATCTCTCTCTCTTTCCTTCTTTTTCTACCTCTTCCTCTTTCTCTCTCCCACTTGCCCGGGTACTATAAGAGACACTAAAAATAGAATGATAGATGACGCATAGACCCTACTTTGAGGAACACATGATTCTGAAGAAAGACAGAGAAGTAAAGTCATGCGATGTTTGAACTCAGCAGTGGAGCAAGCACTGCATTCAGCAAAGGAGAAGGGAGACTTAGGAGAATGATCTGGGAATGCTTCCTCCACGAGGTCACACTGAATATCCAAGGATGAGGAGGGATTAGCATGTAAAGGACAGAAGAGAGGTCTTGGTAAATATCATTTGCAAAAACCAGGTGCCTAGCCAGTAACTTTCCTTTTTGTATCCAATTGAATAGTATCAAAAGGTATTAATTGCCACCCTTACTATCACAAATATATTGACTATATTTACCTTGTTCTCATCAAATACATGTAAGTAGCAGTTGTTGTTGGAAAAGATGGGAGGTAGGGGGCACAAAGTGGAGAAAATGGAGAGATTACTAATTATGGAGTCTGTAGTTCTAGAACCCTCAATCAGCTCCATCCCTCAAATCTTGAAAATAGTGTTTAAGTTCTTTGAACTTTAGTCTGCTCAACCTTTACTAGAGAAAAAATATCTTTACTTCCTCACAACCTAATGGTGAATATCAAATGAGAAATAAGGAAGTACTGCAGAAAGTATATAGCATTATACAGATATAGGTATTGTTATCTACATATAATGTGCCTATAACAGCCCTCTACATGTACCAATAGCTCTAATGTTTATCTATACATCCACGGAATGGAGGAAGCCTGTGCTATATCCCACACTGATAAACACATGTCTATTTGTACTTTTCCTTTACAGTCCTTTTCACACTTGTAATACTTAATGTTTTCTTTTTCTGTTGGATCTGAGATTGTCTTATCCACCTCCATCTTCCCTGCACCTAGTAGATTGCCTAGGAATATGCTGAAGGGGGAGACACCAACCTAATCCTCAGTAAATATTTTCTGAGTAAAGAATGGAATTTTAAAACCTGAATTATATAACTAGCTGATCAACTTTTCCCTAGCTCTATAGACATAATTTTCATTTATTGTACATGAAACAATATTTAATTGCAGAAGTTAATTTCCAGTGGGTTTTTTTCTATGGTCCTTTTGGCCAACTGTGTTCCTTTCTGGGTTTTTTTGGTTTGTTTTTCAGTTGTTTTTTTATTTTTGCTTAATATTTTCTTTTAATTTTATTATTTATTTATTTTTACATTTTTATTGGAGTATAGTTGCTTTACAATGTTGTGTTAGTTTCTGCTGTACAGCAAGGTGAATCAGTTATATATATATATATATGTATATATATATATATATATGTATATATATATATATATATATATATATATATACATACACACACACACTCTTTTTTTAGATTTCCTTCCCATTTGGGTCACCACAGAGTATTGAATAGAGCTCCCTGTGCTATATAGTAGGTTCTCATTAGTTATCTGTTTTATACATAGTAGTGTATATATGTCACTCTCAGTCTCCCAATTCATCTCACCCCTCCTTCCCCCCTTGGTAGCCATAAGTTTGTTTTCTACAGCTGTGACTCTATTTCTGCTTTGCAAATAAGTTCATTTGTACCATTTTCTAGAGCCTACATATAAGTGATATCATATATTTGTCTTCCTCTTTCTGACTTACTTCACTCTGTATGACAATCTCTCAGTCCATCCACGTTGCTGCAAGTGGCATTATTCCCCGCGCAGCCAGTAGGACAAAAGAAAGAACTGTGATCCTTTTTGAACATGCATAGGAGTATTCTTAGCCACATTCCATTTCTTCAGTCTATATTTGCTAAGTGCCTACAATAATAGTCTTATGTATGTCCTGTGCAGAGAAACAAGAAGTATCTAATAGGAGTCTCTTATCCTATATAAAGTTAGCAACACATGTCTAAGTGTGCAATGAGGGATTCAGGCCAAAACAATACAGTAATTTAAAGGAAGGAGAGATGTGGGGTGGTCAGAGAATGATTTCATAGAGTGTTATAATAGTAGCTCAGATTTACTGAATGCTTGCCAAGTGCCAGGCATTGTTCTAAGATTTTACATATATTAACTCATTGAATGCTTACAACAACACTTGAATTAGGTCCCATTGTATTCTCATTTTAAATACAAGAAAATTGTAGCTGAGTGAAGTTAAATAACTTAATGACAGAGCTGAGTCTGAACCTCCACGACTCCAGTGCCTACATTCATAATTACTATCCTTTGCCTTTTCCAATAGAATGTTCAGAGCCAAGTCAGATGTGGTCTCTCAGAGGAAAAGTACGTTAATGAAGGATGGGGGAAGAGTGAGTAAGAGCAAAGGCAGCAAGGTGGGATAAGAGCAGCCCAGTCAGAATGCCGGGTTCCCACTGAAGAATAGAGGAAGTCTCACCTGGAAAGTTCTGACGAGCCCATCTGTGAAGCCTTGAGCGATAAGCTGAACAATTAGATAGTGTCATTTGGGCAGTGAAGACTGGTTATCACATTTTCAGTCAAGCTTGAAAACATTAATACTTTGGTGTGCAGAGGTTTGCAGTAGGATCTGTACCTTCTGGCCTTTGAGGCAACCTTTATTTTTCCAGAAAGGAGTGTGTGCCTATCTCTGAAAATGCTGCTATTTTCACCAGTCTCATACTGCACTCCATTTGGGTATCCATGAGTTTCCTAGGTTAAGGCAATCAGTGACTTGGAATCCTCTAACAAGAGAGACAGTCAAATTTGCATTAGTCTTAGGACTTTACCTTGAGGTCTTTAGACAAAGGCTGGAGCAGGGTGTGGGTAGGAGCGAGCCTGAAAATGTGTCCAACACACAGGGTAGAGCACGATGAAGATAATAATAAATAGAACTCGAGTCCTCATGGTAGCACTGACCTCTGAATCCTATATGCCTGAAGCCCACCCAACTTCTGGACTTTTCAGATGTGTGAACCACTACATTCTCTTTGTTATTTAACCTAGTTTGAGTAGGCATTCTATTCATTGCAATAAAAATCACCCTAACTAATCCATTGCCCAATGCTTAGGATTTCCCCTTGATTTTAGGACATACAAAAGCTCTACCTGAGCTTGGTGACACAGCTCATAACATTGTCTCCCCTTTTTTATGACCCCCCTCTTTGTGACCTCTTCACCAGGACAAATCCCAGTGATTTTTTCATAGTTCAGCTCTGAAGCCTCAAATCCCAAGGCAGTAACTTCTTTCCCAGGACTGCTAAAGTCCCTGCAATCTGGAGCTTGTAAAGCTCTGGGTGACCAAAGAACGGCTGTATATCACACCCAGAGCTTTCACATCAAAGTACCCAGTGGAGGCCTCATCCTGTTCAAAATGACAAAACGAATCCCAGAGCTTTATTCTTGAAAAACATAAGACATGTTTTCTTCTTGAACATTTCATCGCACTGTCTTCAGAATCAAGCTCTCTAAAGAATATTATTGTACCTTGAGCTTCTTGACACGTTTCCTAATAATTTGAAGCTTCTGACATTTATACAATAAAAGATTGCACTTCTGGAAAAAAAAATCAATGAATCTTTTTGGCAATCATCCTAAATCTGTAGAGATTAAATTCACTTCCCAGACATTGCTATTTCATATCAAATACAGAGTCCCGGAGTATAATTAAGATAGTTGCAACACCATGTATTTCATGCCCTAGCTGTCTGCTTTAAACTAGCTTGGGGAGTTCAGAAATAATAAGTAAGCTACATCTTAACCAGAGCAATTACATTTGCTAAGCAGAATGGGATGAGCAAGAGCTATGTAAAGGAATAAAATAAATCCACCAGAAAACCAAGAATTTCTCTATTCATTCTGATATATAAACCTTGCTGATTAAAAAAAAAAAAAAAGAAAAAGAAAAAGGCTCACCTCCAGTTACAACTCCCAGGAGAATAGCAGCTATTATCCCCTATTGAGTTAGTACGTACCATATAGAGCCTGAACAATTCATACAGAAAAATAAACCGTAACATTCCTGTTTATTATTACTTTAGCTGAGAGGTGGTGACATTAAACAGTTCTGCACTGCTGCTATCAATCAGCAGGCCGGGGATGTTCTCAGCATGGGACTAAGACTCCTTGGAAACCATGCTCATCAAAGCAACCAGCTGTCAGAATTCTTCAAATTAAACTGTTATTACAGTAGTATTCATTAGTCAGTTACTGACTATGAAGATATTTTTATATAGGCACCATTGACATTGGATGTTGCTTTTTAATATGCACGTTATATATAAACATGATTCAGTGGCTCGGGTGAGGATGACAGACTCTATTAGAGCTTGGTGTCCTCTGTCTAAAGGCTGCAGCAAAGGGCTCCTGTCTTATCCACACACACTGGAATTTCTCTGGGAAGTTGGATGTTTGTTCTGGTGGCTGGAGAAGGGAGAAGGGTAGTAATAATATATTTCAACACTAGTACTTGCCCAGCAAAGTGATAGCTCAACATCAGAAATTATAACTCTGAAAGCTGTTACTGAGCCCCGATGACAGTGGTTTATGCTTCACCAGCTTGATGGTTTGGATTTCCTTTTTGTCTGAGTTGCTGGGCACATGTTTAACTTTTGCTTGAAATCCAGAATCAAACAAAGCATGTCAAATGGGGTGTGTGGAGAAGTAAAGAGGAAAATCACTATACAAGCTCTGATAGGAGAAAAAATGTGAAAAGACATTAAGACTTGGGTTCTTATTAACTTAAATAGTATCCTTGGCATTTGGAAAAGTTCTTAAATTTTAGTTTCTAGGCAAATTTAACCTAAATCATTTTACTTCAACTAGAAAAAAAAAGTGTGTTAAATACTCAGTAGCTCAGAGAAAGTGATATATTACTTACATGCATAGCACAAACTTATTCATACATAGAAGCCACAGAGCTTCTAGTTTTCCCCTCCCCTCATGTTAATACCCATACAACATTTAGAATACTAGTCTGTTTTGTTGGAATGGAGAATATTTTGTCCAAATTGTTTATGTTGTAGATGAAGAAAGCGAGATTCAATGCATTAGGTAACTGGTGTCAGCCTTAACTTTGTTTTCCTTTCTCTCTATTTTCAAAAACATCTTGGAGCTCCCATTCCACCTAGAAGCCAAGCCATTTCCTGGTCCTCACATGCACGAAGATGCCACGGGACAATATATAAACCACCTTTGCCTCTGCTGTGAGAAAGTGTGGGATTAGTCCTTTTCCCTGACCCAGAATCTGAGACCCTCAGGGTTCAACACTTGGGTAGGGTTTGATTTGCTGTGTGAGAGTTAGCATGAACCATTGACATCATGTTAATAGCTCATGAAAGTATTAACTTTTCAGGAGTTTTGCCAGCCATTGACATCATGTTAGTAGCTTGAAATGGGCTATGGTTGGATGGACTATTTACACCACAGAAATTGACAAACACTGCAAGTCAAGCAGTGTTGGTGGTTGTTTCTTTCGGAGGTTGGTTTGTTCTCCACGTATTAACTGTTTTGCTTCTGAGTCTTCTTTGCTGCGTTCAGAGCCCGGGAGCGAGTACTCTGCTGACAAGCATTGTCACAACCACCCGTCACAAATTCATTCAGTAAACAGTTACTGAGGGACTACCATATGTCAGGCACTTTGACCACCTTCTACCATTGTGCAGAACAAGTAAAAACTAAAATTCAACCCACCATCTGCTTGTACACCTCATTTAAGACCAGCATCTGCCTGGAAGAAGGAACACACTTTTCTAAATCTCTCAAAGGGACTCATAGAGCTATGGGTGTGTGGGGTGGGATCTGCAGCCCTGTGTCTGTCAAGAGGGCTACTTTTTCTTAATTTCCTAGAGAGCCCTGTGGGCTGACAGTGGTGCTCGGCATTTGCTGAAGACACGGCAGTGAGCAAGTCAAAGTTGGGATTTATGGCTCATCTTCAAGGAAGGGGACAAAATGAACGTGATATTTGAGAAAGTGACGACGCCATGAAGCAAAGCACCAAGGAGATGTGAGAGAAATGGAACGTGGTGGGAGGGGAGCTGCTTTGGGTCAGGAGTTCAGGACAGGCCTCTCTGTGGTCTTGGGAAAGAGCACTCCAAACGGAGAGAACAACAGCAAATGCCCAGAGCCAAGAGTGAGCTTGTGTTACTCAACAACAGAAGACACCCAGGGTGACTGGAGGAGAGTAAGATACACAAGATGGGAATAGTGAGGGCAGCCGGGGCCTTTGGAACAGAATTTGGGTTTTATTCTTTGTGTAGTGAGAAGCTACTGGAATGTTTTAAACAGAGAAGTGATTTGCATTTTTTAAGAGATCATTCAGGCTTTTGTATGGAAATTAGATTGTAAGAAAACAAAAGTACACACAAGAGACCAGTTACAAGACTGAATTCTGCTCTCCTATGCCTGAGTTCAAGCTTCCCAAGACAGGGCGTCTTTGTGTTTTAATTTTTATTTATTTTAGAATCTTACTTCTGAGGCCCAGCCCAAACCTCCTGACTCAATTACCACTCACCAGCTCAAAGACCCAACTTCCATCTCTGTAAGCATTTGGTTTTCCTTGAATTGTTTCTAAATTACTTTTTATAAACACTATATCATGGTGTGTTTACTGAAATGATTTAAAAGATAATTTAAGGAGCACAGGACAATAGAAACAGAGCAACAAGACAAGAGGAAAATATGCCTGTTACATGCCAAAATTGATTTCAGTTTGAGACCTCACACTAGAGTTACTAAGAAATAATAACTCCTGCAGGACTGAGGGTATCTTTTCTAAAAAAGCGGTTGTCCATTCTGGAAGCACGTTGGTGTCACCTGAAGGATTTTAAAAAATACCTATGCCCAGGTGTAACCCAAGAGTTTCTGATTTCATTGGTCTATGGAGGAATCAAGACATTGGAGTGTTTTAAAAGCTACCCAGATAATTCTAATGGATAACCGTGGTTGAATATTACACTTCTAAATGCCTGGGCTTTTGGCCGGGAGGAAAGGAAAAATAGCGAAGGATTCCATATAGCACGAAAGAAGCATCACCTATCATCCTTGAGCCTGGAATGATGAGTAGCAGCACTGTTTTTCTCCCATGAAGAATGGACAGTGCATTTTACAATTTAGGCCTCAAAACGGACGGATGTCATCCATCCCAAAAAAGAGATGTACGCCATCTCAAATACTAGATTTCTAGAAGGGGATGTTTGCCAAATAGAGACTGACTCTACTTCACTCTTATCCGGAGTCAAATACAAATCTGAAGTGGAATGATGGGCGAGTCCTCTGCTGCAATCCCAACTGCCACTCAGATACTCACATCTTGGAAGGAGTTGTGCACCCAAATAAATGTCAAAAGAGCTCCCTCTCCCTTTCTAACCACCTGCTCCCAATATCTCCACCTTCTGGAAAATAAACGTTCATCAGGGAATGATGCAAAAAACCAGAGTTGAAGAATTCCAGGAAAGGGGAAGGAAATACCATGCATTGCTTTCCTAATTTCCGTCAAGCATTGTGAGACTCTTCCCAAATTATCTTCCTTATCATCAAAATAACCCATTATTAATATCACCTCCATTTTGCAGTTGTTGAAACTGAGGCTTCCAGTGTTAAGTGATTTTTTTTTTTTCAAGATCCCACATCTAGAAAACAGCAGAGAAGGGATCAAATTCCAAATCCCTTCCTCAGACAAAATACGGTGGGGCAAAGGAGCTTAGAAACTGGGAAAACTGAAAAACAGATAATAGAAAATCTGGAAAATTAAGAGATTGAAGAGAGACAAATACCAAAAATATTTTTCTTTCCCATTCTTTCTGGAGGAGAGGTACTATATCAGGGCTTCAAAGGAGGAATTTCACATGGAATGTGGAGGGATCCCCAAATAAGAATGCCTTCATGGAACAAACCAGCAATGACATGGACTGCACAATGTAGGATAGAAGAAGAGCGAGGGATCTTAGATTAGAAGCACATAACACCAAGTGTCAGCAAATTGCCTTGCGCATTAGAAGACAACACTTTCCTCCTCCTCATCTCCCCCATAAAGGCGTTGCAGAGAGACTGACTTTCAAATGGCTTTTTTTTTTTTTCACTTTTCCCTTGTCAAACTATGATATTCAGGAAAAATTCCTGTCTGCTTCTATGTTTACTTTATATAAGAGCTCATTCATCATCGTGATACAGAAGAAAAAGGCTTTGGAACATTTGAGTTTTTGTTTTTTTAATTTGCAAAGGGATTTTGAGAGTTCTGCAGAGTAGACCTGTTTTCTTCCCATGGAGTAAACATTTGCTGAAATGGACCAAGGAAACGGAAGCTGGTATTTTCTACCTGCTGCAACCCTTTTAGCCTGTTTTTGAGCACTTAGACACCTTGCTTCTAGTTAAATGACAATTTCTTACAGAACTCCACTTTTCATTATGAAATCATTGTCATTGTTTGAAGGACAAAATACTTTCAACGAATAAAAATCTTGATTTTAGCCATTTACTCCAATTAGTAACTAAACTCGTCAAACGAAAAGAAATGGAATGGCACACAGATTTTCATAAACGTTTATAAATGCTTTCCAACCTGCTTTTTGTTTCTAAAACTCTCACAATTATTCTCTTTAAGCTTCTATCAAATTCCTTTTCTAGGTCTTTGTGAGATCCAAGTCATTATGAAGAGACTGTGTATTTATAAATGGCTAATGGGCATCTGTATTCTGCCCATCCATTCAGTGTATATGGGCCTTTCTCTTTGTTTTATTTTGAGTTCTGAAGAGCAAAACAAACACAAAGTTGAACACAAAGCAGTCACTCTTTGAGGAAGGTTGGGATGATATCAGAGGCTGCAGGTTATCTGTTAGGGAGGCTATTTGAATCCTGCCGCCTCATTGGTTTCCTGTTGAAAAGGTTGCTGTGGCCTTTTCACACACTTGGAGAAAATCTTATTCATTGCGTTGTCACATCTGTGAAATAGAGCTCTTTGATGACAACACTGCTGTGAAATAGAAGGTAACCTTTGCTTCACTATCAGGCAGCTGGGGAAGTGCAGTCATATCTCAGGACTAACAGTGATGTCATTGAAAGGCGAGGCTGTTAAAAGAGAAACACAAAACAGTGGACTCCCACTGCATTCTCCCTAATAGGAAGACATTCCATCCGGGAGTATATGTCATGGCTGGGTAGGATTACCCCTGGAGTTACAGTGACACACTGGAACAAAAGGTGTTGATAGCTGCCAGGAAACCAAACTGTGACATAAAAGCAAGTATGTCATGAAGTAGTTGTGTTTCCTCTCTTTTTGTTCTGTTGCCCTAAGCAAGAGAACTTTATCCCTGTAAATAAAACACCAGGGCAGAGGACAAAACAGATAAAAGGTGATGTTGGAGACTTTAGTTTAATTTTCCAAATTAGTAACCATTCTAAACCATACTTCTAGCTCAGAGTTTGAGTTGGTACTTGGCTTTCTCTTACTTTAAACTAAAATGGAAGCAATTCTTCTTTTGGGGAATGCCTAGGTGTCCATAAAAAGTGTCCATAAAAATTCTCTTTATATGCTGCTCTATTCTGAAATGATAACTTTTCTTAACTGTGTGCTATATTCTTTTTTTTTTTAATCTACTTATTTATTTATTTATTTATTTTGGCTGTGTTGCGTCTTTGTTGCTGCTCGTGGGCTCTCTCTAGTTGCGGTGAGCAGGGGCTACTCTTCATTGCGGTGAACGGGCTTCTCATTGTGGTGGCTTCTCTTGTTGTGGAGCATGGGCTCTAGGCACGCAGGCTCAGTATTTGTGGCACTCGGGCTTCAGTAGTTGTGGCTCGCAGGCTCTACAGCGCAGGCTCACTAGTTGTGGCGCACGGGCTTAGTTGCTCTGCGGCATGTGGGATCTTCCCGGCCCAGGGCTTGAACTCATGTCCCCTGCACTGGCAGGCAGATTCTTAACCACTGCGCCACCAGGGAAGTCCATGTGCTATATTCTTAAGCTCAGTATTAAAGAAATTTTGAACTGTTGCTCTTGCCAGCAATGTGAACATGTACTATTTACCATCTTTTCAGCTGCCATTTCCATTATCTGAGTGTCCATTTTTCTTCTGATTCTAGGCAACTTTGGCATCTTCAGTGATTTATTATTCACTTTGTGAATTTTTTGGACCCTTTCTTCGTTTTCTTTCTCTCTCCCGCTGCATTAGCTTTACCTCACTATTCACTCTTATCTTTGCCAAATGGAAGTCAAGGATATAGGACTGCAACCAGGCAGCATGGCTCCTTGGAAACAGGTTTGGCAGAGGACTTGATGGGTGAGGATGTACTGGGAATTCTTGGCTGAAATGTGGTATTAGAATTTTCCATGGATTTTTTGTTTTCTCTGTTCTCACTCTTTCCCATCCAAACTTATAATTAAAATATAACTGTTTTATGTGTCTGCATCTGGATATAATGCAGTCTATTTGTGCACTATGACTGTAAAGATGCTTGGAGTGGTAGAACATCTGGTGGAAAAGAGGAGTTTTGATACTTGTCTAAACTTTGGATGTTGTCATTTTTATTTTTCTATCCACTGTTTCTAAAAGGGTAAGATTTTCCACATTGTTGAGAGAAATTGCATATTGAAATCATATGGAGATTTTTTTTCAAAACACACATATGCCACGTCCAAGCCTGGAGATTCTAATTCAGTAGTCTGTGGTGGGGATCAGGCATGTGTGCTTTTTGAAACTTTCTAGGTGATTCTGAACTGGGCCTCTAGCTGAGAACCTATAAAGAGAAATTTATTTTTTACATGTTTTCTTTAATGGTATTACTTTGAATTTTTTTTTTAATTGTAACTACTTCTCTATCTGCTATCCATCTTTAAAAGAATCCTCTGGAGGTTGTTTGAATGATTTTCATTTACATATATATTTCCACGGGTGAAATTTTTAAAAGATCCACTCCATTAAGTTGCACGCTGAGATTCTGATTGCTGTATTCATTTTAGTTGGCAAAATTAGATT
Organism: Mesoplodon mirus; assembly: GCF_964341445.2. Taxonomy (NCBI): domain Eukaryota; kingdom Metazoa; phylum Chordata; class Mammalia; order Artiodactyla; family Ziphiidae; genus Mesoplodon; species Mesoplodon mirus. Next base: position 80,557,690 of record NC_138980.1, read on the forward strand.
TCTCAGTCTCACCAATTAGAGAACAGACATAGAAACACCTGTGGTCAGATGCTTAACTTTAAAAGGACACACTATATAGTAAACCAAAGATTGGATTATGAGTCAGAAATGTGGGTTCTGATCAAATCTGTGCTCTTTACTCTAGGTCTCAGTATCTGCATTTGTTAAATGTGAGGTTGGTTTAGGTGAGCCCCGGGGTCCCCTTTGGCTTCAGCATTATGTGATCACATTTACACTCTAGTCTTGTGTGAAATGGACTAGCAGTCATTAACAGAAACAACAAATGCATGAGAGATTGCCTTTGCTGCTTTCCAGAGAACCGCTGTAGCTATGGAGTCAGGCGCACCCAGGAGCTACCCTTCCTCTGTGACATCTGCCCTAGTCAGGAATGGCTTGGTTCACACAACCTGTTATCTAGGTAGCAGGCCTTGGACTGTCAGCTTGCTGTCAATTTCAGTTCCCTTAGATTCATGACCCAAAAAGGTATTAGTTGCCTGATTGACTGACTGATGATGACTGACGCGTATACACAATTAACTCTTTAGGTTCACTAGCCCTAAAATGAGACCCATATGTTCCTAATCTACACATGTGTGTTAGTCTCTCCTCCCACAGTGAAATCACAATCAGGCGCTTCCAACGAGATGTAGACCAGTGATTTTTAAGCACTTTGGCAGTCATGCAGAATTTCCACTCCATTGACTGATCTATACCACGCTTAGTAATGCCTCTCTTTTACATGTGATTTTACAACCATCCACAAGAGACTGGGCATAGAGAAGTACACTTTTTATATGTTTTTGCCAAATCATACTTAAACTACCGGTGATTAAGAGTTTTTCTCTATTTTTTGCCTCTGGGCATTTTGGTTACAAACAACTTTTCTACTAAAAAGATTCTTTAAAAAGTATCCTGTACAGGTAGTAACAGTACATAGTTAAATTTTAACACATTGTACATACTAATATGTCAATATATGATTCACAGGAATAGTTGCTTATTTGTGTATGTATGGTATAAAGTAGATACCCACTGAATTCCTGCCTTTGATTTTGGAATGCCCCTAAGTTCTTGAATATGGTGCTGAGTGAGGCTTATAGGGGTAGATTGTAGACCTAACAGCACCGTCTCCATTTAAATACACGCCACCTACTTTTGCTCTTAGAATCCTTCAAAGCTGTTTACTTTTTTTTCTTTTTTTTTTATTAGTTTCTGCTTTATAACAAAGTGAATCAGTCATACATATACATCTGTTCCCACATCCCTTCCCTCTTGCGTCTCCCTCCCTCCCACCCTCCCTATCCCACCCCTCCAGGCGGTCACAAAGCACTGAGCTGATCTCCCTGTGCTATGCGGCTGCTTCCCACTAGCTATCTACCTTACGTTTGGTACTGTATATATGTCCATGCCTCTCTTTCGCTTTGTCACAGCTTACCCTTCCCCCTCCCCATATCCTCAAGTCCATTCTCAAGTAGGTCTGTGTCTTTATTCCTGTTTTACCCCTAGGTTCTTCATGACATTTTTTTTTCTTAAATTCCATATATGTGTGTTAGCATACGGTATTTGTCTTTCTCTTTCTGACTTACTTCACTCTGTATGACAGACTCTAGGTCTATCCACCTCATTACAAATAAAAGCTGTTTACTTTTAAAGGAGGAAGAAATAATCTATTTTCCATATCATACTCATTTCCTGAGGGTTGTAAACCATTGAGGAAAGGAACAAGATCTATTCTTTGTTCGTACCCCAAAATAACAGTTCTCAGCACTTCACATGTGTCAGTACCCTAGACTATCATACACTTTTCTCAGCTGCCCAAACATCTGCCTACTGTTCCTTCATGGGTTCAACAAACATCCAATGAGTATCTACTGTGGATAAACCCTCCACAAGGCAATAAGGGAGATAGCAATAGAAAAGGAAACGCTGTCCCAGTGGAGCAAGGAAGGCCAATGAATAAGTAAATAAATGAGTAAAGAAGCTACTCTCAGTATATTAAGTACTACGAAGGAAAAAAATGGGTGATAGAGGCTGGGGGATTACTTTAAATTAGGAAGTGAGAGAAGGCTGTGCTGAGGAGGTGGCAATGTAAGTTGGACCTTAATTAGAAAACGGAAGCCAGAAGGTGATGTAGAAGAAGAGAATCCAAGCAGAGGGAAGAGCAAGAGCTGAGACACCAAGACAGCCACAAATGTGGTGCATTTGAAGGAAGAAAGGTCAGTGGTGTGAGCAAGATGGAGAATGGAGAGGAAGGTCTGAGAGAAATGTGATTCACAGCAGAAAGCTTGGATTTTATTCTAAGTGCAGAGGTGAGCCATGAGAGGATTAATCTCCATGCGATGTGGAGTCCTGAGAGGTAGTACCTGACTTGCATTTTAAAAATTAGCTACTGCTTGGAAGTTGGATTATGGGGAGCATCAGTAGAAGGATATCAGTTAAGAGGCTATTGTCTTCCTTATGGAATAGTTGTAAGCACATAAAGGAGTCTTATATATTTTAAGTATTCAATAAATGTTAGACATCATTGAGATTTGTCTATTTTCTTCTTTCTTCCTCTTTATTCTTCTTTTGGTGATGATGAATATCATTCTAATTGTCATTATTCCATAGTCTATCTGGGAGGTGATGGTGGCTCAAACTAGGGTGTTAGGGCTGGAGATGAAGGGAAGTGGGTGGATTTGGGAAATAGTTCGGGGTTCCTACACATCTTTTGAGGCTCAGATTTAGTCCCAGTTCCTCATGACATTTCTCTGTAACAATCACTTTCTCCTTAGTCAGTTAGATATTATATCATCGTCAGTTTTGTGTCTAAAACTCAATGGAAAAAAAAAAAGGATTTGTGAAATATGTTAAGACTTCTGAATCCCAGGCTCAACCCTAAATACTTTATTCAGAAGAAGGAAGAAAATCTGTATTTCAAAACAAATGCTTCAAGTGATTCAGATTATGGTGGCTTGTTTACCCCACCTGGAGAAATACCAGTCCAAAGTTTGGAAAAGAGAATAAGTCTGGAGATAAGAGATCTGGGAGTATATGTATAGGTAGCAATGAAAACCATGAACATGGATGCAACTGCCTAGGGAGAATATGTAGAGGGAAGAAAGTAGACTTAGAACTGAGCCTTGGGGCAGCCTCTGAAAGAGAATGAGGAGAAAGAAAGCTGAAAGCTGCATCAGTGAAGCCTAAGAGCAGAATGCAAATAAATGTGGTCATACATTCATTCCTAGAAAATGTTATTAGAAGGCCTTCTCTGTACTAAATACTGGAACACAGCAGGGAACAAGACAGACAAACATCCCTGCTCCTGTAGAATGTACAGTCTAGTATCAAATGGAACAGAATGGTCTGAAAACCCCAAAATAGAAAAGAGAGTTTTTTTTTTTTTTTTTTTTTTTTTTTTTTTTTTTTTTATAAATCACCGGGGGAGCCTTTTTTTTTTTTTTTTTAATTTATTTATTTATTTTGCGCTGTCCTGGGTCTTCGTTTCTGTGCGAGGGCTTTCTCTAGTTGTGGCAAGCGGGGGCCACTCTTCATCGTGATGCGCAGGCCTCTCACTATCGTGGCCTCTCCTGTTGTGGAGCACAGGCTCCAGATGCGCAGGCTCAGAAGTTGTGGCTCACGGGCTCTAGAGCTCAGGCTCAGTAGTTGTGGCTCACGGGCCTAGATGCTCCGTGGCATGTGGGATCTTCCCAGACCAGGGCTCGAACCCGTGTCCCCTGCATTAGCAGGCAGATTCTCAACCACTGCGCCACCAGGGAAGCCCCGAAAAGAGAGTTTTAAGGAGTGTTAGGTTGATGCCCAAATTGCAGTGGGTTGAGGAATGAGTAGGAGATGAGAATGTGGAAACAGGAAATGTGATTTATACTTTCTAAATGGTCCTAAAGGGGAGAAGGAACAAAGCTCTGTATGGCCTCTCCCTGCCACTCGCAGCAGAGTTGCATGACCTCAGTGACAATACACTAAGAAGTGAAAACTTAATTTTGAACTCTAGCAAACAAAATTATAGATGTTGAAAGAACTAAAATATCTTCAAGTCCCTGGAATCAGGAAGAACAAAAATAGAACCCTTTGCAGAATGCTCCAAAAAACTAGCAGATGACAATGACAATTCGTTAGCTTCTAGAAGAGAGAAATTTTTTTGCAGGATGTTTCCGGACTAAAAAAAATAAATAACAAAAATGAATTAGTCAATTAATAATAGTCAAACATGAAAATTATGAGATTGCTATTCTGTGAAGCCTTTTAACCATATAAAAATAGAGGCAGAAATGAATTTAAGACTGACTCAAATATAAAAATGTATGACTCACACTCACTTCCTCCATTCCTGATTCACTTCTTTCTGCTCATTTCCCCACAAACTGAAAAGTGCACCTTAGGTCAGAGAAATCAGTTGAAAGTCCAGAAATACATTCCTTGTTAAAACTTAATACTAGCTAAGGGTGTAGATGTGTCATTTGTTCTGAACTCAGAAGACCTAAATGCTGTTTCCCATTGGCAAAATTAGATGCTCATTTATTGGGGTACAATTTTTAATCAAGAAAATTGATTATCTCCAAGTATACATTAAAAATTATTCATCTCAATTTTTTCATGATTAACCTGAGGCCAATCAAAATTCCAAATATTTTTGGAGTGTGTGGTAGTTTATTCAGCATAATAATACTAAGTTAGAAACCAGCCTGGAAAACAAATTTATGAAAACTATCAGGAAATTTCAGAAAGAAATGAAAATACATTCCTTCCTTACACTAAGTAAGTTTCAGGTGAACCAGTGATTCAAAGACAAACAATGGACACACACAAAATCAAAAAGGAAGACTGGGAAATTTTCTAATTATGAAATAAAAATACTTTGTTTCCTACATAATATAAAACCTAAACATCATAGGGGACTCTGACTAGATAAAAATTTTAAATATCATGTAATAAAACAATTACCATAAGTTAAGTGACAAAAACAGAAGAAACACTTGCAATCATTATGACAAAGAGCTAACTTTCTTAACTTCCAGAAAGTGCATACAATACATTAAGAAAAAGAGAAATAATCCAATGGGATGATGGGAAAATATGAATAGGGACTTCATAGTGTAAAAAATGTTAATTGTCAATAAAATAGATGTAACAATGTATTCATTCACTTATAATTAAACTATCACAACTGCATGAGCTGAGGGTACTGTTATTACTCTCATTTTTAGAAAAATAGCTGATTGTTCTACCTCCATTTGCTTAAAAATCCCTCTATTTTCCACTGATTGGTAATGCTACAGCTATTATACAGTAGATTGCCCCATATCAATTGGATTGTTTCTGCATTCTCAGTTCCATTGTTGTATTTATTTCTGAAAAAATGCCACAATGTCTTCATTACTATTGCTTCATGATGTCTTGATATCTGATAAAAATGTGCCTCCATGATAGTGTTCTGCAGAAATTTTCAACTATTTAGGGGTTTTTGCACTTTTATTAGCTTCAGAAAATCAGTATTTTTTTTCTGTTCCACAAAACAAAACATCTAACAGGAATAGGAAATTATTAATATGTTTGTGGAAAAAACATCTTCAAAAGTGAATCTTCCTCTCCATGAACATGGTATAACAATGCATTTATTTAGGTCTTCTATAATTTTCTTCAATAGTGTTTTACAATTTTCTCTGTAACCTCCTAAGATATCCTTTGTTAGAATTATTACAGTTACATCAGACTTTCTAATTACCTTTTTCTCATGTAGAAAAAGTTAAACAACTCTTAAAAAAAAAAAAGTTAAACAACTTTTTGGATAAGGTTGTAGGGAAAAAAACCACACACTCAAAATTTTTAAGAACTGGATTATGGGAAGGCAAGGAGAGTGCTCACCAGACAGTCTAAACATATCAAAATGACAGCCTTTCTTTATATATCTGAGTATATCTAAGACCTGCCACCCATCTGTCAACCTCACTTCCAAGAATTGCTTAGTGATCCACTGAAAGAGAGTTTACTTATTTACCCACAAGTAAATAAATTTTTAAAGAGTAAACTGGCAATATCCACTTAGAAAGAGGTCAAATGTACATTTGAAAGGAAAGGGAATCAAATTATTCAAAGGAGATTATGGCATTAATGATCTAATAAAGAGTAATGATAATTGGTCAAGTGAGTAAAATGTCAAAAAAATTTTTTTTGCTATAGAACCACATGACATAATCTGTTGATTAAAGAAAATTATTTCCTCTTCAGTAGCCCTTAAATATCATGAACAATTATCCCTATTCATTTCTTTGTAAAAATATTCATATTCCAAATTTGCAAATGATGATCCAGTGAACAGTGAAAGGAGGAGTCTAAGAAGAAATACATTTTTAAAAAAAAAATAATTAAACAACATAACTTCTTTTTGACCCATTAAATTATACTCGTTACTGCTTTATTATATGCTGTATCTCTTCTTCCTAGCCATTGTCACATTTTTGTACTGCTCATATCAATTGAGATATTTCATGAAATGCCTACTCCATAGCACTGTGCTAAAGACATATAAAATAATATAAGATAAAATAAAGCCCCACAAAGGAAATTAAAATATTTTTGTGGAAGAGATACAAATATGGAATAGTTAGAGAATAAGTATGCATAGCATAGGTAACAGGTTCCAAAACATTCACTTGTTTGCTAGAAAGCAAAACAAAAGAAAGAAAAACTTAGAGCTTCCAAAGAGTTCTACGAAATATAAACTGAAGAAAAATAGAAAGGAGAATATATTCCCATTTTCATAAAGTCCAGTGCTTATAATACTGGATTCTCTGCTCTATCCCAGTTTCTTTTAGGTCCAGAGCACCTGCTCCAGAGAGCTAGGGAATAAATGGGAAAGATTCAGCAGAACATTATAATCTTTTTACCCCTCCTTCAGTGAGAGGGAATGACCTATTCAAAAATTTTGTTTAGTTTTCATTTGCAAGAAAGAAAATGATTGTTCTCCGTTGTTTGTGTGGTTTCTATGGCATGCCTAAGCTTCTGCATGTTATTCATTGCTTGCATGTGCCCAAGTTAAGCAAAGATGTTCTTCCAATGGAGTTAAATCAGATTCTCCAAAGGTTACCCTAGACATAAGAAAGTAAGTCCAGCACGGTAGAGGTCTTTGTTTTGTTCAGTTAATAATGCTTTGTACATAGTTGGCACTCATTAAATGTTGAATAAACATTTGTTTATTTAGACCTGTTATGGGAAGTAATACTCAACACATCATATTAGGGGAAGGCCATATGAAAGGGAAGATAATAACAGCGAACAAATGGTTAGGCTTCATGAATCATGATCCTCTGAGGCAAAGTCAGTAGGTGATGCTTTTGTTTTCTTTTGTTATATGTGTCTTTGGATTTTTGACAAAATTTTCCGTGATTTGTCAGTTTTTTTTAAAGCAGAGTAGAAACGTTTCAAGAGAAGATATTTCGAGTAGATAAATACAGTAATTTCTCCATGTAATTATTCAATGTTGAGGGAAAATATTTTAAAATAGAACAAACTTGAACATTTACAAATAAATAGTACCATTTCACAGGTGAGGATGAGCAGTGAGTTTGATAATGTTGAGATCAACTAATTTATTTCTTAAGTAAGACAAAAGATAACCTCCCCTTCCGTGCTGCAACATGGAAGTAGTTTGTGTGGTGGAGAGTCAAATTTCAATTTGACGGATAATCTCTGTTATACTAACATACACTATCAATCTTGACCTTCAAACTTGTCTGATATAGAAGCTGATTTCAACTTCAGCCTTTGTTCAGACTTAATGACCATAATATTTAAGTAGCAAAAGTTACTTTAACATTGCAATTGTTAGAATTTAGGGATGTCCATGAATCAAGGGAAAGGTGGATGTTTCTATGAAGAGAGATTTACCCTAACACATCCCTGGCCCCTCCCTGTTTTTTAATCACTCTGCCCCACAAAACGTGGCATGACCCACCTGATTGGTGAGTTTTCAAGCACTACCTGGCACAAATGACTCTCTCAGCTCTTCTTCCTCTTGAGAACCTTCATCCTCAGCACATCCAGAGGCTGTCTACCAGAGATGAGTGGGGGGGGGCATATTAGTTTCCTGAGGCTGTTATGACAAATTACTTCAAATTTAGTACCTAAAAACAACAGAAATGTACTCTCTCACAGTTCTGGAGGCCAGAATTCCAAATTTAGTTTCACTGGGCCAAGATCAAGGTGTCAGCAGGACTGTACTCCCTCAGAGGCTCTAGGAGAGGGAATATTCCTTGCTTCTTCCAGCTTCTTTGGCCGCTGGCATTCCTTGGCTTGTGGCTGCATCACTCCCACCTCTGCCTTTGTAGTCACATTGCCTTCTCCTCCTCAGCCTGTCTTATATCCCTCTGCCTCTCTCTTACAAGGACACTTCTCATGGCATTTAAGGCCCACTTTGATAACCAGGAAAATCTCTCCATCTCAACATCCTTAATATAATCACATCTGCAAAAACGTTACCAGTTAACATTCATAGGTGCCAGGAATTCGGACCTGATATTTTTGATGGCTATTATTCAACCCACTACAGAGGCGAAGCCTGCACTGTCCACTCTGATCAGGACAGACCAGGAATCTCCCAAATTCTAGTCTATTTTTCCCACAGACTAAGTTATATTCTCCAACTTAACTTTGTCCATAATAAAGCTAGTATTTAGTCTCCTAACCTTTCTCTTCTTGGCATATTTAGAACATAGACGTGGAAGATGGATGCTATTTATTGGGGGTGTCTTAAAACTTAGTGGGAGAAATTAGATAAAAATAATGGTATAGATGATCACAGGCAGACTACTTGAGAAACCCCCTTTTACCATGTACCACGGTGAAGAGGTAGAGAAGCAAAAACAAAATAAGGTGAGGGAAGGGGAGGCAGAGCATGGAGATGTAGACTTAATTCAACCACTGTGTGCGCGTTCATTATGCACAATGGGGTATCTACATATGGCACCTGAAAAATATCACTGAATTAATAATTTAGATCATGATTATGCCTCTAATTTCCTACCATATTCTACTAAATAGACATTGTAATGAAAAGCATATTTTATTTACAATTATAGTTTATGAACCCAAATGTAAACTGACAGTAATGAGAAGATGGTGTCACTAAATCCATTTTAATGTAAATTGCCACATTTAAAATATTCTGAAAGCAGGAAGGGCAGTTAATGAACCTAGTACTGATATCCTTGTCAGAAATGCCTGGCTTAAACCCTCATCTTCTGTTACAGAGTGCTTGATGATCACCTCCTCATCGTTTAAGTGTTTATTGTTTCTCTTCGTGGTACTCTAATTATAACAGTTTTTCTTCCCTCCCTTGCACCCCTCCCAGCTATCAGCAAACCTGGTTTGAATTAAAAAGGAACAACTCTGGCTATAAACACAAATCTGTCTCCCAAGCAAGAGCTCACTTGCTGTGTATAAAGCAGAGAAAGCAATGAGGTAACAAGGGTAATTATAACCTGAGCTGGCTGGTGTCACTGCGGAGAGGGCTTGTCAACATTTCACTGTGCATAATAATACCACTGCCTCTGCTGATATGAAACACCAGGTGTTAGGTTCTTGGACAGCTTTACGTCTAGCAGTGCAACTTTTAATTGAAGACTCTGCTACAAAATGCTGTGCTTAGTGCACAATCTTTTTTCCCCCTGGTGGGGACCACTCTAGAATTGGGAGCTACTTAAAGCTAAGGCATTAGAAAGGAGCCATGAGAGGAATGATTCAGACTCAAGGTGAGAAAGTGAAAAAAGCAAGTTTATTCAACAGTTCTTTCTTCTTTTTTATTTCTTCCCTCAAAAACGTGTTATCTTGCTGGTATTTTAGCTTGTGTTACCCAGAGACCTACAACAATTTTATGAAATTTTCATAGAAACTAGAGAAAATAATGAAGAGGTCAAGGCTCACCTTTAAATTTGTAAGAAAAATGAATGATTTGGGGGAAAATAGTTGCAGTTCCTGTCACATTTGAAGTCCTCATCTTCTGAATATATGAAGAACCTTTAGAACTTGAATAGATAAATATGAACAACCCAGTAGAAAAGTGAGCAACAAACATGAATAGACACTCAGTACAAATAAACATCAATGTAAAGATGCTCAGCTTTATTGGTACAAAGAGAAATGCAAATTAAAATCACACTTAGATACCCTGATGAGAGTACAAAGTGGTTCAAACCCTGTAGAGGGTGTATATTCATTTTTTGTTGCCGCTATAACAAATAACCATACCTTTAGAGGCTTAAAACAAGACAGATTTATCATCTTATAGTTCTGTAGATTTAGACATCCCACAGAGGTCTCACAGGGCTAAAATCAGTGTGATGGCAGGGCTGTGTTCCCTACTGGACATGCCAGAGGAAAATCCATTTCTTTGAGGTTCTAGAACTGAGGTCCCTATTTTCTTGCTCGTTCAAGGTGTTGGCAAAATTTGGTTTCTTGTGGCTGTCAGCTGAGGGTCATTCCCTTCATTCTTTGACTCATGACTCTCTTCTTCCATCTTCAAAGATAGCAATGTCAGGTCAAACCCTTCTCATATCACATCTCTCCCACGAGCTTATCTGCCTTTTTCCTCTTCCACTTTTAAAGACTCATGTGATTATATTGGGCCAAGATAATCCAAGATAACTTCCCCATCTTAAGATCCTGAACCTTAATCACATCTTCTAATTATCTTTTGCTGTGATAGGGGAATATATTAACAGGTTCCAAGGATTAGGCTATGGACTTTTTTCTTCTTCTCTTTTTCAGCTTTATTGAGGCATAACTGACAAAATTGTAAAATATTTAAAGTGTACAACATGATGATTTGATATACTTGTACATTGTGAAAGGATTCCCCTAGGATATGGACATCTTTGAGGGACCATTATTCTGCTTACCACAATTTTCAGCATCTACTTCATTACAAGTATATTTATCCTTGACTCAATAATCCCACTTCTGGAAATGTATTTTACATATATAACCATGCACAAACAAAAATAGTTTCTGTGCTAACTTATTCTTTGTAGTACAGTTTAATCATATCAAAAAAAAAAAAGATCCCAAATGTTTACCACTAGGAGACTGATTAAACTATGATATGTCCTCTTACTGCAGCTATAAAAATGGTATAAATAAACTTTGTATTGTTGTAGAAAGATCTCCAGAATATATTACTAAAAAGCAAGTTTATATTAATATATGTGTGTATACATATAATATGCTACCTTCAGTTCAGGAACCTAATATTGACATTTTTGTAAGACATGCTTAGCTTAAACATTCATATGTATGTATATATATATATATATATATATATATATATATATATACTGTCTTTATAGTTTATCAATAATATATAGTCTATATACATATAGACTGTTTTTATAGTTATTTATTAATAAACAAAGGAACATGGCATAAGAAAATAATAGAGGTGAGATTACCTATAGGGCATAGATGGGCAGAAAAAGTTAAGACCAGGACAACGGTGCAAATATGATTTCTCAATAGACCACTTCTTAATATAACTTTGACATTTGAACACTTTGATTGATTACAGTAAGTCCCCTACATACAAATGAGTTCCGTTCCGCGAGTGCGTTCGTAAGTCCAATTTGTTCTTAAGTCCAACAAAGTTAGCCTAGGTGTACCTGACTAACACAACTGGCTATATAGTACTGTACTGTAATAGGTTTATAGTACTTTTGACACAAAAGTAAAGTACACAAAAGCACAACCACTTGTAGAGGATGCATGCACGTGACAACGTACGCCAGACATGTGGACTAACTTATGTGATTGGACATGCAAACAAACGTTTACATCTTTTTTGCAACTTGAAGGTTCATATGTAGGGGACTAACTGTACTTATACAGAAATATAGCGTTAAAGTAAAAAATAAGTTTAAAAAACTGTCAAAAAAGCCACTGGAATTAGGGAAATGGAACATTGTTTTGCATCAGAGTAGCTTTATTTTTGTTAATTTATGCATTAAGATGCATCTTACATAAGTTAATAGGGGACAGGAATGCTAGTTGACATGGAAGTTTGTTTAATATTAAAGTTAGGGGAAAATGGTCAAATATAGAATAATCAATAGGAATTTTTGTACCCTTGGGAATAATGTGAGTTTAAAATAAAATGTTTTTCCACAGTAAATGTTTAAGTGGTTGAATGTCCACTGATAGTTTTTCTCCCTTTCTAATATTTCCTGTGCTTTTCAGTTCCTGTAAATCCCATTCTTTTCAAGAAGGTAAATGTCATTAATTACACATTTCAGCCTGGCATGAGCTTTTCAGTTTCTGCAAAGCATAAGAAAAGCAGGTGAGCCAAAGAACAGTGGTTCTGTACCCAGATCCACTACTGGGGTCAGTACCCTAAATATCTCCAGTTTTGTCAGTGTCTACCCTCAGAAATGAACCAATGTAAGGGTACATACTGGTAAAAACCTCTTACTTCAGTGGTGTAGTCTGAAACTACTTATAAGGGGTACAGGATTTTTATATCACCTTGGTTTCCTACAAGCCTTCAAAGGACAGAACCTACAGGAAAAACATACAGGTTCTTTGTCATTTTTTGCCTCTCAATGATGTAGTAAAACTCCAAAATGCATCACAATCTTAACACAGTTGAGAGTATTGCCTCACGGTGTAGGAATTACATGATTTATATTTTCTTCTTTGAAGGTATATTTTCCAAATAAATATATATTACTTTCTGATCAGGAAGAGGAATATATGATATTTAAATATTCATTGTAAATATCTCACTCTAGCTTTGTATGACTCTTTCATACCCTACAATAATAATTAAAAAACTATCCAGTGTTTGTCCAACAATCATGCCTATCAAGTTTATGAAATTTAGCTTCATTACCTGATTCCATTCCTTCTCATTACCCTCATCAGCCTGCTGCCTGTGATGCTTTGCTCTCCATCATACTCAAGAATGTCTTAAAAGTGAAATCAAGAAAGGCTCTGTGTGTGTGTGTGTGTGTGTGTGTGTGTGTGTGTAAAACAGTGAGGGAGAATGCCTAGTTTCCTGTGAAAAACACACCCTACAAAACCAACATATCTCCCACAGGTGAAAGAAGGAAAGAGAAAATCACATGATCAATTGTTGTTTGTTAATAGAATGTCTCATGGTTTGTAATATACCATCATTTATGTGTACTTCTTTATTGATTGATTACAAAACCAGCCCTCTGGGCATAAGGAACACAGGTTCCTGCCAAGGATTCAGCTTAGCATCAGCCTGGTTGCTCAGACACCTCTTTCATTTTTAAGTCACAAAAGCATCCCCTCCACATAACATTTTCTTTAGTTGTATTAAAAATATAATTTAATGCAGGTTGTTTGAAGCATCTGTCTTCATAGGATAACATTAGAACACTGCTTCTGAGGAGGATTTGGGCATTCACAGGGTGGCTGTACTTATATTAAGACAAGTGGGAATTTCTCTAAGAGCTTAAATAGGGCCCGTATATAATCTACCTATGATTTAGAATTTAAAAAGTCCTATATACCATATACACATTTGTACACATAAATACCTTTTTTGTATAGGCCTGTGATGACCTGGTTTATAAAAATAAATCACCAGTTTGCAGTTTTATCATTCTGCTTAGACTCAAGTTTATGAAATTTATTGGGATTCCAGGTTAGACATCCGTGTGAAGATATTGTTCACAAAGTATCCTAATGGAAAAAAATGGTCAAGATGTGTTCAGTATATTGACCTTACCCTCACTATAGCAAAGAGAACTAGACATTGAAATTGGGATGGATAGGGGGAAATAGACAAGCTTTATTAGATGTGAAAAATCCTTTTCCCCTCGATTTTATCCTTTAAGGAAACAAATAGAAAAACCTCATTAAGTCAATATGAGTCTAGTCACAATGGTTCACCATTCTAAGTAGCTCTAAATCCCTAGCCAAATAGATACTAATCCTGTTGTTTAATTAAAACATCAAATAACCCATTCTGGTCCAGATATTGGTGATCCATGCTTTTCAAATTAGTGAGGTTTTCCCAGTTGCCTGAGATTTTAAATAGTGAAAACAGAATACCAAACAGTATAATCCCTATCTGCTCAGAATGTCCATCAGTTTACATACATGTGCTCAAGCATATATACACACACAGGCGCCTACACAAACATATACAAACATTGAAATTACTTGAGATTGCTTCCCAAGTCAGTTAGATAATCAATTGCTGAAGCTCAAAATGTCAGACTTAAGTGAAGAAAGTCAAGCAGATGGAAGTCTGTTGCCATTGTGGCAGTCAGGAAGCCACAGAGAAATAACAGACTTTTATGCAGTTTGTAAAAATGGGAAAGAGAAATTTCTTTTTTACTAAAAAGTCAAAAGTTACAAAACATGTAACCCCCAACTTAATTCTGGATCAATCATCTGATAATTCCACTTTTATGATCCTCTTTGAGATAGACTTCACATTGTAAATCACACGAGAGTCTGCCCTACCAAAGACTTCACATTGTAAATCACACGAGAATCTGCTCTACCAAACTGCCCGGTACTCGCTCTCTGGCTTACTGCTGGAAATTAGCATAAAGCCTTTCTGTTACATCACTGAATCTACTTGGATCAAAACCTTTGTGAACTCAGGAAGTTCAAAAAGAAACAAGAAGTATAACAAAGGAAAGCTTACGTGAACTTTCCTGAACTTCAGAGGTACTTCAATTTGGTTTATAATTACCTTTGAGAAAGAGGATCAAATAAATTTTTTATTTTACCACTCCATCAAGACTACAAGTAGATCTTCACAGCACAAAGCAAACTACACGTGCTCTGATTCAGACACAGTTTGCTTGTGCCTATGACTAGCCCCGTGCCTAGACCATAGCAGGCATCCGTAAAGGTGCTGGATGCAGTACAACTTTTGCCCCAGTTACACACAGTTCTATGTCATTTTCTGCCTTTAATTGGCTGCATAGAATTGGTTTCAATATCAAATAAGCCTGAAAATCCAGAGTATTCTTCTGCTGTCATTCCTTTCTTTTATTCTGTTCTGTTTTATAAAGCAGCAAATGTTTGAGGACTAGTGCCAGGCATTAGCTTATATGTTGGAGTTACAGGGTGTGTAAGATGAGTTCCTGACCTTAAGAATTGACATGTACACACTGCTGTATTTAAAATGGATAACCAACAAGGACCTACTGTATAGCACAGGGAACTCTGCTCAATATTCTATAACAACCTAAATGGAAAAAGAATTTGAATAAGAATACATACATGTATATGTTTAACTGAATCACTTTGCTGTACACCTGAAACTATCACAGCATTGTTAATCAACTATACTCCAATATAAAATAAAAAGTTAAAAATAAAAGAAAGAAATGTACCAACTATTGGGTGGGGAGCAGTCACAAGGCTCTTTTGCAAGTGCTAAATTAGTAGTGAGACCAGTTTTGGGAAACTTTGGTGGGACACTTCACACAGATGTCACTTCTCCCCAGGACACCCATTGGTGAACCCCTGAAGAATCTGATTCACTGTCGCTCTCATGTATACAGCTTTAATGCATTGATTTTATGGCAAAATAACAGAAAACTGCCAAACACATTATTTGGTGAATATAAGAAATGAGTATATTATACTACTGCAAGAGAGGCACTGGATAGGACTCTGCACTGAGTTACTTTTTAACCTTTTTAAAAAAAATTTGGTTTTCAAGTCAGTAGAAGAGTCACTTCTCTATCAGGAAGAAAAAAGACTATTTAGTTGCAACTACAACTAAATGTTTCTGATTCAGTGGTTGTACTTTTCCCTGAGGCTAATTTGAGATAACTCACGGTTACCTACTGCAAAATTACAGTGAGTTTAGAGCACAGAGAAAACATCTGTAGTTGGTAATGGAAGTGGAAAGTTTTTACAAAATATTAATAAGTTAAATTTATATATAAATATTTGCAATGTTGGAATAAAATGAATAAATAGTATTTTGCATGTTCATTTTTTTTTTTTTGCGGTACATGGGCCTCTCACTGCTGTGGCCTCTCCCGTTGTGGAGCACAGGCTCCAGACGTGCAGGCTCAGCGGCCATGGCTCACGGGCCCAGTCGCTCCGCGGCATGTGGGATCTTCCCAGACCGGGGCACGAACCCGTGTCCCCTGCCTTGGCAAGCGGACTCTCAACCACTGCACCACCAGGGAAGCCCTGCATGTTCATTTTATGTGATGCCCCAATTAAGAATGAATTTCTTCAAGTATGAGATATTAAATTACTGAGATTTCTTATTTTTCACTACCAAGGCCATTGTTACATTGGTGGGGGGTTTTGTTGTTGTTTGGCTGTTGAATTATTTGACTCTATGTGCTGTTTGCTGAGGCAGATAATAGGATGTGTATAATATTACTAAAAAAAAACCATATTCTTGTATATAAATGCATGTTAAGTTTACAAAGTTGAGGATTTTTGTTTGTTAATACTTTTTTCATATAGTAAATGCTAGGAACAAGCCTAGAATTTCAAAGTACCATAGAGATCTGTTGTTACTGGTGCTTTGTGTAAACTATCATGTGTCCTGAATCAGGAAAAATAAGTGTAGATCGGTCTGTTATTAGATTTATCACATGCTTTCTCTTCCTGCGTCAACCACCCATTATCTTCAAGGGATGTATTGCAAGCTGAGGGAGGAAACCCAGCAACGGGAGTGTTAGGCTCTCTTTTAACACTTTCTAGAATTCAAATGTCAGCATGCATTTGAAGTCCTGATCTTGAGAAACCAAGTGATTTTTTTCTCTGATATTTAAGAATCACTTTTGTACTGGCTTTCACTACCGTATGCTTGCTGATGTATAATTACAATAATTAAAACCTATTGAATGTTTACTAGCTGCCAGGCCCGAGACCAAGTTTATTACAGGCATTTATTTTTATTGTAGACATTCGTTACATTTAACCTTCACAACTCAGCAAGGTAGGTACTATTACTCACCTCATTTTACAGATGAAGAAAGTGGAGTTTAAAGAGGTTAAGTAACTTGCCACAAAATCATGCAACCAGTAAGTGGCACAGCATTTATTGGAAGCCTGAGCTTACTGATTTGGAGCCTTTGTTCTTCACCTCAATAATACTCTGCTTAAGAAAATAATTCCTTGCTGATAAAACGAGGGGAAAAAGACTATACCTGCCCACAAGAAATAGTTAAAGTTAAGTTCACAGTTTAAGTGAACTTTAGGAAGAAAAAGCAGCTAGTGTTCTCATATAATTTACCAATACTCTGTCTTTTGCCACTGGTTTGATAAGTGTCAAAAAATGGGGGGAGGGGAACACTGTAGGTATTGGGTGTTAGGGATAATCATGAATTTGAAAATCTGTTCATTTCTACCTAAATTAAATCTTGAATTTTAATGTATTTTGAATGGTAGGACTAAATTTGCCTATGAATTTTCAAATGCAAAGTACATATTTACATGTATGTCAGCAAAATAAGGCCTTAACTTTTAGACTTATATAGTCAAAGCTGTTTGCATGTATACGTTGCTAGCCAGGTATCTTTAATGTTTTTTATTATGTAACATTTGATACCTATAAAGGAATGTGTATAACCAATATATATACTACAAAGCATATAATTAAAAGAAACACCAGTGATGCCACCAGCAAACCTAAGACCTACAGCCTTGCTAACCTCACCGATGGCAAGGGTACCTAGCTCTGTGCCCCTTTTCCATGCTTTTTCCAAATCCCTTCCCCAAACGCATCACTACCATCCTGAATTTGGTTTTATCATTTCCATCTCCCTGCTTTTTTTAAATTGAGGTATAATTGACATAGAACATTATTTTAGTTTCAGGTATACAACATAATGATTCAATACTTGTACATATTGCAAAATGATCACTATAATAAATCTGGTTAATATCCATCACCATGCATAGTTACAAATTTTTTTTCTTGTGATGAGAACTTATAAGATTTACTCTCTTAGCATCTTTGAAATATGCAAGACAATGTTATTAACTATGGTCACTGCTGTACATTATTTATTTTATAATTGGAAGTTTGTACCTTTTGACCACCTTCATCCATTTCACCCACCCCCAACCTCCAGCTCTGGCAACCACTAATCCATTCTGTTTATCTGTGAACTTGGTTTTTTGGTTTTGGGGTTTTTTAGATTCTACATGTAAGTGAGATCATATAGTGTTTGTCCTTATCTGTCTGACTTATTTCATTTAGCATAATGCCCTCAAGGTCCATCCAAGTTATCACAAATAGCAAGATTTCCTTCTCTTTTATGGCTGAATAATATTCCAGTGTGTGTGTGTGTGTGTATATGTATTTTGCATGTTCTTTATCCATTCATCCATTCATGGACACTTAGGTTGCTTCCATGTCTTGGCTATTGTAAATAATGCTGCAATGAATATAGGGGTGCATATATTTTTTGAAGTTATTATTTTCTTTTTCTTTTTATAAATACCCAGAGATGGAATTGTTGGATCACATGGTAGTTCTATTTTTAAGTTTTTAAGGAACCTCCATACTGTTTTCCACAGTGGCTGCATCAATTTATATTCCCACCAACAGTACATGAGGGTTCCCTTCTACGTTCTCACCAACACTTGTTATTCCTTACCTTCTTGAAAATAGCCATTCTAATGCTATAAGGTGGTATCTCATTGTGGTTTTGATTTGTATTTCCCTAATGATAGTAACATTGAGCACGTTTTCATGTATGTGTTGGCCATGTGTATGTCTTCTGTGGAAAAATATCTATGAGATCTTCTCTTCATTTTTTAATCACATTGTTTTTTTGCTATTGAGTTGCATGAGTTCTTTATATATTTTGGATATTAACCCCTTATCAGTTATATGATTTGAAAATATTTTCTCCCATTCCGTAGGTTGCGTTTCATTTTATTGATGATTTCCTTTGCTGTTCAGAAGCATTTTAGTTTGATATAGTCCCACTTGTTTATTTTTGCCTTAGTTGCCTTTGCTTTTTCCCTTGCTTTTATTTTATTTTATTTTTATTTTATTTTTTTTTGCGGTACACGGGCCTCTCACTGCTGTGGCCTCTCCCGTTGCGGAGCACAGGCTCCGGACACGCAGGCTCAGTGGCCATGGCTCACAGGCGAGGCCGCTCCACGGCATGTGGGATCTTCCCGGACCGGGGCACGAACCCGCATCCCCTGCATCGGCAGGCGGACTCCCAACCACTGCGCCACCAGGGAAGCCCTTCCCTTGCTTTTAAAAAAGAATTTCAGCATCCGTGTATGAATTCCCAAATAACATATTGCTTAGTTTTGCTAACCTTTGAATTTTCTAGAAATGGCATTTTACTGCATACATAGGCAATGTGAACTTGTTTATTCATTCACCATTGTTTTATAGATTTATTCTTATTGTTGAAAGTAATTGTGTTTTGTTGTTCATGGCAATATAACCTTCCCTTTTATGAATATAAGAGAATATCAATTATCTTAGTGATAGGCATTTGTTTCTTGTAGTTTGCTTTTATAAATGGTGGTCCTATGAACATAATTGTACATGTTTTCTGTTTGAGTCCGTCTGGGCTGTTAAAGCAAAATACCATAGATTGGGTGACTTACAAACAACAGAAATTTATTTCGTACCATTCTGGAAACTAGAATTCCAAGATAAGTGCACTAGCATGGTTGGGTTCTGGTGAGGACCTTGTTCTGGGTTGCAAACTGCCAATTTCTTGCTGTGTCCTCAAATGATAGAAAAAGCAAGGACGATCTCTGGGGTCCCTTTTATAAAGGCACTAATCCCATTGATGAGGGCTCTGCCTTCATGACCTAATTGCCTCTCAAGGGCCCCACCTTCAAATACCATCGCAATGGGGATTAGATTTCAACCTATGAATTTGGGGGTTGTGGGGGGGCATTCGTCCTATAGTGTCTTCTAAACATGACTTACCTCTATATTTAGAACATCTCTTTCTAGAGCAACATTTAGAAGCTATTAATGAAAATCCAGTTCCCAAGCTAAGCTTGTTTTTTTATTATAGCAAATGCTTGCAAAGTTGCATTGAAAAGTGAAACTGTTGTTAAGTGTACATTCTGTTTAGTGTATTTTATAGTCATGAATATTTGCCAAGGAATGATTTAAATATACATACATATATATCTATAACAGAATTGAAAAAATGTCAGTAAAATTATTTGAACTTTTGTAGGTTTTTTGACAAAATAAGAAAGCTAAAGCATTTCATTTGTTTAAAAGGCTATTAAAAGTGTTAAACTCATTCTCGCTTAATAGGAGTCTGTTGTTACTCTCACTCTAGCAAAAGGAATAAAATTGACATTTTAAATATATACATATATATAGATAATGGAAATACCATACAAAGCTGAAAAAGACGATAAAAAACCACTGGTAATGCCAAGTGCATTGCTACAGCTATAGTCTCATCTCCTCCTTTGCAGTTCATTGTTACTGGGATTGGGTTCGAGATCCAGCTATCATTAGGAGAGGAAGAACTTTAGTACCTAATTCAGTGCTCGTTAAGACTGTGAAACTTCAGTTAAGTATGTTTTTAAATGAAACATTGATCTAAATTATTATATTGTACATCAGAATGCTTTTCATTGCAAGCGACAGAAAACTAAGCTAAATCCAGTTAGGCAAAAAGGCAAGTTATTGGGTTATGTTATTAAGAAGTCCTAGGTAAATCTAGCTTCATCTGTGGCTGAATTCAAGATCTCAAACAATGCCAAAAGACCTGATCCTTCTCCCAATCTTGGCTCAGCTCTTATCCTCACTGGCTTTCAGAGCTGTGCTATCCCAGATTCAGGTCAACAGGAAAATGGACACACATTTCTGTCATCAATCCCTGCCAAATATCCTGCATTCCACTGGCTGACTGAGTCACATAAGCCATCCCCAAATCAGTTTCTATAGCCAAGAGAATACAAGACTCTGATTGGTCAAGCCCTGCTTACCTGCCCACTTCTGGCAGGGAAGAAGTCAAACTTAACCAAAACATTAAGCTGAGCCTGATGGAGAATGTGATTCTCCAGGGAAATATGGGGGTATGCATCCCAGAAGAGCATTGAAGAGATACTGAGTGGCTGACTTTCACTCCAATTAAAAAAATTTTTCTGGTCCTACAGAATTTTATTCCAAATTCTAAATCTCATTCCTCATTACCTGTCTCTTTCTTGTTGCTTTTGGTGCAGTTATTTTATGGTCTTGTAGTGGAGGGGGCTTGATTTGGGTGCTCAGCGTCACCCTCCACACTGTCATTACCAATAAGTATATTCAGATAAGTATATTCTTTCATTCAGCATCACCCACTACAGCAGTCTGCATCTGTAGCGAGGAATCTGACATTCTTGTACTCTCCCTCCAGCAAGTCTGAAGGGAATAGTTATGTCATTCAGTAGATTCAGAATGTCCCAAAGCAAGTTGTAAGCATTTTGCACTCAAGATTGCTCTTAAGTTAGCTTATAATTATCACAGCTCTAGTTTCAATTTTCTTTCATCCTCACAAAATTCTGTTATCATTTCAGGCCAGAGGAGATCTACCCTCTTCACACCCAAACAGTTTAAAATTTGACAGTATACTGTGGCTAAAATGACTCCCTTCAAAAACAGTCCTCATGCACTGATACTTCCACTGGCTCATTCCTGTGAAACACATATGAAATATATGCTCATTAGTTACAGGAACCAATTTAAATGATAGTGTTTTCAAATGGCCAACATCAAGTAAACTTAGGGAGTAAACATCATTGCAGTATGGTAAACAAGCTCTGGAGTACAGCTGAGTGTGAAGGTGATTATCAAGGGACAGAGCTGGTGGGTACAGGGTAAGAAACCAATATACTGCCAGATAATAATATAAATTTCTCATACAGTGCGCTCCATTACTTCTCTTTTAGTTCTTCTGCCACTGTCCCCTGCAGGTTAAAAAAAAATTCTTGTGCTCTTGCTGGTATGTTCAATGTCCATTAAAAGCAGGGAAAGTTATCTTACATGGGGGAGGATGGACATGAGGATTTGGTGTGTAGCTGGATAGCTCTGTAAGGTATAAATAGGGACATGAGTATTGTTCTATTATTGCTATTAAGTATATTCAAATTCAGAATATCACAGATTCATTAAACAAACTAAAGCTAGCTGCTTTTATAAACTTCATCAATAGAAGTTCATTTTAAAAAACTCATCCTTTATCTCCTAGTACTAAGCATATTTTAAAATAGTGCCATAATACTTATAACACTTGAGGAGAAAAATCAATGCCAAGTAACATTTGATAGGCACTGAATATACCAAGGGCACAACAGACTTTGCATATTTGAGTTGGTATGAAATGGTAAGAGGGGAGTTTGTCACTTCCCTGGTGGCGCAGTGGCTAAGAATCTGCCTCTCAATGAAGGGGACACGGGTTCAAGCCCTGGTCTGGGAAGGTCCCACATGGTGCGGAGCAAATAAGCCCATGTGCCACAACTACTGAGCCTGCGTGCTGCAACTACTGAAGCCCGCGCACCTAGAGCCCGTGCTCCACAACAAGAGAAGCCACCACGAGAAGCCCACACACCACAACAAAGAGTAGCCCCCTCTCGCCTCAACTAGAGAAAAGCCTGTGCTCAGCAACGAAGACCCAACACAGCCAAAAATAAAATAAATACAATAAAATAAATTAATTTTAAAAAATTTTAAATTGACAAAGGGGAAGGAAAAGATTTCCAGCAGAAAGCATTATGTGCAGAGAAATGAAAATATGGTCCATTTTTAAAGTGACAAGTTAAGGAGTGGGAGAAGGGGAAGGAGTAGGAAGAAATGGAGCTAAAAAGACAACGTAGGCCTTCTTTGCTTTAGATTTTAAATAGCAAGTATTACAAAATTTTAAATAGAGAAAAGTAGGACGAAGAAACCAAATAATGGATCATAATCTCAATATCAAATTAACCTTGTTGACAACTTTCTAAATAAAATCACAAATATATATAGGTTATTAAAATCATGAATTTATTGGGGAGACTAAAATACCCTGTTTTCAGATTGCTAAAGATACATAAAGATAAAAGAAGAAAGTAAAAGCACGCACTTTATCATCTCTGAAGTCTTTCCCCAAAAGGAATTACTATTAATAGTTAATCTTGAGTTTCCTTTAAAAAGAGTGTTTTGAATAATTTGAATTTGTACATAAAAGAAATCATATTCTACATGTTGTTCTGCATCTTGCTGGTTTTTTGGGTGGATTATGACATATTTCTGGGATCTTCCCATGGCAACATATATGGACCTAACCCAGTAATCTTAGCAACTGAATAGTGTTTCATTGTAGGGTTGAAACAATTTAACTGATTTGATTGATGAATGTTTGGGTAGTTTCTGGAAGTTTTGTGTTAATTACAATGTTATTTACATAAATGTCTTGGTATATAAATATCTTGGCCAAATGGCTCTCCAGAATCTTTCCAACAACATATCCTTCCATCAACAGTTTATCAAACATTTTCTTCTCATAGACCTGGTAGCCTTGGGTATCATCAAACCTTTTAAATTTACTAATGTAATAGGTGAAATTTTTGTGTCTTGATTATTTTATTTTTATTTCTTTTAAGAAGAGTATGATTAACCATCTTTTCATAATATGTCTAGCCATTTTTGGACATAGGTTTTGAAGAAATTTTTTATACTATACTAAGAGCTTTAAACGTTTTCCTGGGACTGAAAGTTTTTGTGTCATTAAAAGTTAAGTCTTGGTAAAACCTGGATGATACAAATATATACATGTATATATATGGCTGACCAAAAAGTTCATTTGGGTTTTTCTGTAACATCTTACAGAAAAACCTGAATGAGCTTTTTGGCCAACCCAAGAGAAGAAAAAATGACTGAACTATATTTTATTATTCTTGTCATTTTGTTTTATTATGTTTTGACCTATATTCTTAATTACTATATTAAGTTTGCTCTTGAAGCATATAGAATAACAATTATTTGGATGGGCAGTCAGTCCTTCAAGATTTAGTATTAACCTACCCAAGAAAATTAAGAGGGTAAGTATGGAAGCTCTCATGCATGGAGTACCAATGGTGGGAAGGGTGCTACCATATATTTAGCCACATAAATTCACTGAAATCTGTATGCTTATTAATGATTTCTCAACAAATGTTTATTTCTCATTAAATCACCCCATTATTTGAACTACTTACTAAAAAAGGGGGTTTGGTTAAGAACAATAGATAACTTTTATGTTGTTCATATATTCAAATATTTATCACACCCTGATTCTATAGCAACAATATGGGTCCTTTGTCATCACTGTATTGAGTGGCAATAGAAACTCAGAAAAATTAAACAGTATTTCCAGAGGGACACAGGAGTCCTCACTGCATGTATTTGGGTAGGTCCTGCTGCACCAGGCATAACAGAACCCACAGCAGGCTCTGGCCCTTGTATGTCACTCTGTAGTGATGCACTGTGACTTCATTGTAACACCAGGTCTTAGAGGCAGGCTGTACTTCAGCATTTCTTAAGAAGCATTGGCTATATTCTGTTAACATCCTATCTCACTGACCCCCATACCACCATTAAAACATGCATTTATGTTGAAAAATGAGTACCCTGTTTGCATATATGATATATGACTACTAGAAACAAATCTGCATTCTCAGTCACAGTATTGTTTTGGGAAGTGTCAACATAGGATATCGACAATTTGCAATTTTCAGAGAATAGATCAATCAGGAGCAGAAAAGAATTATTCCTTCCAGAGACACCATTTCCTTTTGTAAATCTCTGCTTTTGCAGACAGGCAGGAAGAGTCTGCTCAGGGACCACATGCTTGCCTTCAGTTTACTCTCTGTTTAATTCAAAGATTGCTCCTCTTTTTGAGGTAAATAACCACAACTTAAACTGGACTTTAAGGGAATATTTTCATACCACATTGTCTAGTCAGACTCATGAATTTTGATTTTTGGTTCTGTTCTGTTTTGTTTTTCCATAATGAGCCACATTCAACATGACTGGCATTCACAAAATAACAATGAATTGTACAACTTCTGCCCTGATAGTTATCCTGATAAGGTTATTTGGATAGAAAATCCAGCTATGTTAAATGTTAATAATGTTGATATCTCTCTCCATGGCCTCCAACTCAATAGTCTATTAAAGTCTTATTTGTGGACTTAAACCTCATGAATTTACTGAAGAGACTAAAATACTCTGTTTTCAGATTGCTAAGCAAGAATTCTCCTTTTTCTCTTTGCTTTCTTTTTCTCTAGATTTGTAGTCCAAAAATCAGAGAAGCCAAAACCTCATCACTATGGAGATATTCACATGCCTTGTTCTTTTTCTCTGGCTCTGGAAAAGAAGTCTGTGCAGTGAACACAACAGTGTAATTGACTCTATGGTGCAGCTGCCATTGGGTCTTTCCTATAAGAAATCATATTAGCCTTCCTTTTAAGTGTGTTCAGGGTAATAAGTCATCCTTGACATTCACCATTCATACAACAAAATGTCTGTGTTACTAAATCAGCCCCAAGCTTATCAAATAATTAATACCAGATTTGTAAGTGACACAGATGATGTCAGGTTTTTGTATTAAGTAGGACCTTGATCCCCAGCATTTACTGGTTGCAATCCTTTTACTAACAGATAACATCTGCCAGTGAGTAATACTTGGTTTCAGGGAAGAACAGCTTTTAGTGATTTTATTCCTATGAAGTTTACTAGGTTGATAACGCTTTAAGCCAAATGCTTTTGTTTAACCACCATAAAGAAATAGCTGTGCAAACTCTATCACACTTTTTTAAGCCTTGAGGGAATCACATTTAAGGATAAGACTCCTATTCAGTCCTTGGCATGGACTCACTTCAGAAATCACCAATGAGCTCATTGTCTTTATATTTTGGGTAATATCATCCTGTAGAGTAGGAAGTAGAGAGACATTCTACACCAGGGTCAGATAGGAAAGACTTTGAGTTATGAACTGTCATCTATATCACAAAAGAGGGGATGAAAATGCTCCCAAATAGCCAAGTTTCTTACTGTTGGAGTAGGAGGTCACAGATGAGCAAGGGGGGAATCTACTATGATCTGTGACTATTAGATTTGGAGAACTCACTATCAATTCATGTTTAGCTAAATACAGACACAGATAGTTATATACAGAAATATTTATAAATATGTGGCTGAATTCAAGATCTCAAACAATGACAGTATACACACAATGTATTTCCTTGCTCTGTCAGCTGAGAGGACATAGAAGAAATGATACCCTAGTAGTAACCAACATTCTAGCACCCAGATCTTTTTTTCTAATTCCATTCTCCAATAAAAAGAACCAGGCTCTACCAAACGTAAGGTAGATAGCTAGTGGGAAGCAGCCGCATAGCACAGGGAGATCAGCTCGGTGCTTTGTGACCGCCTGGAGGGGTGGGATAGGGAGGGTGGGAGGGAGACGCAAAAGGGAGGGGATATGGGAACATATGTATATGTATAACTGATTAAATTTGTTATAAAGCAGAAAAATAAAAAATAATAAAAATAAATAAAAAGAACCAGGCTCCTTGGAGAAACTGCTGATTCCAGGTTTTTTTTTTTTTTTGGAGTATAGTTGATTTACAATGTTGTGTTAGTTTCAGGTGTACAGCAAAGTGATTCAGTTATACATATACATATATTCTTTTTTAGATTCTTTTCTCATATAGGTGATCCCAGAATGTTGAGTAGAGTTCCCTGTGCTATAGAGTAGGTCCTTATTGATTATCTATTTTATATACAGTAGTGTGTATATGTTAATCCCAACCTCCTAATTTATCCCTCCCCCCACCTTTCCCCTTTGGTGACTATAAGTTTGTTTTCTAAGTCTGTGAGTCATTTCTGTTTTGTAAATAAGTTCATTTGTATCTTTTTTTTTTTAAGATCCCACATAGAAGTGATATCATATGATATTTGTCTTTGTCTGTCTGACTTACTTCACTTAGTATGATAACTTCCAGGTCCATTCATGTTGCTGCAAATTGATTCTAAGATTTGAATAGAAAATATAAAAGATGAGGTTGGAGCACCTTGCAGTGCCAGAAAGTTAGAAAGTGCTAAAAACAAAAACAAAAACTTCAGAATGATGAGGTCATGTCAAAGGGACATAGAGGCCAACTGAAAAAAGTTCCAGATGGCCAAAATTGTAACAATTTGAGAAATGAAATAAAATAGTATTGGATTATAACCCAAAATATAAACATCCATGAATCCATATTGATATAAATAAATGATTGAACAAATAAATGGGGAGAATAGACAAATCTCCTAGGAAGAAGAATTCCAAGTAATTCAGGCAGATAATTCATCCTCAAGGAGGTGAAGCATAACTCCCCACTTCCTAACTGTAGGCTGCATGTAGTAACCTCTTTCCAAAGAATACAGTATAGAAAGGGTCGGGGGGGAGCGTAACCTGGCAAACACTACCTCAGCAAGGTAATGAAGGTTAACATCAACAGTGATGAGTCATGTTGATAGCATGTTTTCTTGATATAATGAGATAAGAATGGAACTTGTCCTCTGTGGTCTTTGAAAAACCTAGTCTAATCATGAGAAAAGCATCACACAAGTCCTAATTCAGAGATGTTTTACAAAACACTCCTCAAAACTGTCAAGGTCATTGAAAATAAAGGAAGTCTAAGAAACTGATAGGCACTGAGGAGCCTAAGGATACAAGACACCTAAATATTATGTGATATCCTGGATGGAAATCCTGGAACAGAAAAAATGGATAGTGGGTAAAAAAGGAAATATGAATAAAATGTGGGCTTTAATTCATAATGTATTAATATTGATTCATCCATTATGACAAATGAATGTACCACAGTAATATAAAATGTTAATAATTGAGGAAACCGGGCCTATAGCCTATAGGAGCTACATACTATCTTCATAGTTTTTCTGCAAAAATCTAATTTAATTATAAATTTTTAAAGTTTCCTAAAAATTTTTTTAAAACACTCCCTAATTTACTCTTTTTATTATTCATATGGACTTTAGTTAGATGTCAATATTTTTATGACATCCAAGCTAAATTATTATTCTCTGATGCCCCATAGATTTGTGAGGTGGTTCTTCTAAGTGCTTTAATCAAAGCTTTAATTTTACCCTGAGAATGGTCTTTCCAGTTAGGGAAATAGTTTCTAAGCTGTTCATATGCTGTCATTTTGGTTATTACACCATCTCTGATAAAAGACCACTATAGCTTGACTCTCAGTTTTATTAAAACTCTATTATGATTATCCTTCTAAAAACACTCTAAACTCTGGTCAGCCTCACTCAGAGTGGTAATGAGGGTGGAATGTATCATTGCGAGTCTAATTTTGCCCATTATATTCCTGCCTCTCCATTTATGCTAGACTGAAAGTGTTATTTGAGCTAGAAGATCATTCTGTAACCTTCAGATTACTGCTGGGTGGCTTTGGCAGAAAAGGAATTACCAATGCATTAAATTTGGATTAGCTCTGAGAAATCATGCAGATGTATGCATGGAACATTATAGCAGTACTGTCTCCCAGGCACAGCAGAATTGCTTTCATGCAGTTTTAAAGAATCACTTGAGCAACCCTTAAATTGCACACATGATGAAGCTGAGCCAGCATCTTCTGCTTTAAAAAAAAAAAAAAAACCTGCAGCCTAAATCTAGCCTTTCAGGGAATTGTCTTTCAGAGAAACCTGATCACACTGGGACTGCTGCTGAGTGGACTGTTTGGGTTTCAGCCCCGGCATATTAGAGTGCCCTGACAGAGTGACTGCAGAAGTGTCACTTAGACTAATGATTATGAATTATGCAGAGGGTCATATCCTCTTAGTTACAAGTCATTTACACGGTCTCCCTCTAGACTGCCTAGCCTGGTTCATTTTTTTTTTCTTCCTACTAGGAAATAACTCATTGAATAGATGTTCAAAGTTGAATTTATTGACGTTCTATTTTTCTTCCATAATGCCAAGCTTGCAAAACAACCAAATGAAAAAAACAAGACACTTACCCTCAGTGAAATTATAGCAGTAACAAGTCTCAGTTTATTTTTTCCTTAGTCTGTCAGGGTGCTTCCCATTTTGAAGGTCTGACAGTTCTAATATCTCCCCCTCTGCCTCACTCTTCTATCGTTAGTGAAATTGAAAAGGTGGTGTAAAAAAGTGTGCAGGGAAAAAAGGGAGAACACAGTTGATACTGAAATCCACACATCTCAATCTGTAAGATACACACTGTTTCAGTGAACTACTTGGAAGAGGGTACAACAGGAAAACCAGATAATCTCCTTCTTGAAATTAAAGAAGTCTATCAGATTTAACTGTTTTCTATAAATCTGCGGCCTTGAGCCTGCACTTAAGATGAGAGAGACAGGTCATAGACAATTCTGTATGTTAAAAGCGGCTTATTAAGCATGACTGCAGAGATGGGTGGAACACTCAGCTGAAATACAGGGATCTCCTTTTGTGTTGCTGGCTGAACTTAGATTGCAGTGGAAGATCTGAGGAGTATTGACCTGTCCCAGAAAGTGAACCATCCATGATTAACTTCAAAGTCATAGGCTATTTTTCACAGTAAAGCCAGCCTGGAGCAGGACAAAGAGTTTTTTCCACATTGATTGAGCAGATTTTGTATCCAAGAGAGCTAATCAAGGCAGAACCTCTCAAGACTCCACAACCAACCTCAGGGCCAACAAGCCTTGTTATTGTTGGTATGGCACATGGTCATTCAGCCACACAAAGTGCCATTCAACACATACCTCCATCCAGGGCAGCTACCCTAACAGCTAGATTTGAAAGAAGGTCCTTGCTACCAGAAATGACAAGGGCCAAGTAAAGATAACAGGTGGAGAGTGCTCTGGAATGCTGTTCATTCACACTTCCAACAAGATACTTGACGTAGGTGGTAGAATGATACAGTGATGGCTTCCAGCCGCCACATTTGCTGTTCCTGAGGGACCTATAGGTTCTACAGAGATTTTTCAGGAGCACAAATGTCTTCCCGGTAGTAGAGCAAGAAGTTAACTGTCAAACTGCACCAGGTAGATCTCCTTCCTATTATCCCTGCGTGCCCCAAAAATAAACCCAGAAAAGTTCCCAAAGGACAACTTGTGCCAGAGCAGTGGAGTTAAATGTCACTTAAAAACCTTCCTTGGCAGGATAATTCATTGAGATAACAGCCAGAGGGACTTTTAACACAGAACTCCGCTGCTCCAACACGAAAAATGTTCTCAGCCCTCTGAGAGAAAGTGGAGGCGCGAGAACGACCTTCGCGCGGATGGCTCTGCTCCTCCCCAGCTCTCCGCCCTCCTCTCCCTTCCCTCCACTTCAGGGCCACACTGTCTTCTTGCCCTTCCTCAGACAAACTCGGCTTGCTCCAGCCCGGGGCCTCTGCTTACTAAGCTCTTCCCTCAGGTGACCACCCACAAGGCTTCTTTCCTCACTCCCTTCAGGGCTCAGCTCAGAGGTCATCACTGACGCGTTCTGTGACCTCCCTGTAACAAATAAAAAACCCCACCCAGACATAAACTGTCCCTTGAACTGCTTTATTTTTTCTAGATAATGCTCTTCCCCCACCACTGCACAGTGCATTTTACTTATTTGTTCATTCTTAACTCCTTTGACAAAATGTGAAATACACAAGTGGCAGGGACTTTGTCTGATTCATTGCTTTATTCCTAGAATCTAGAAAGTGCCTGACATAGAGTGGGTGCTCAGCAACATTTATTGAATTAAAAGACTAAGTTTTAATGTGTGTTTTCTGTATGTATTTGCCCCTTCTCAGCCTAACATCCCTCCACCCCCCATCCCCTCCACACACACACACACACACGCACGCACGCACATACACATACTCAGCTCAATGAGCCTTGCTGTTGATAGAGGTCAGCAAAATGCTGTTGTCAGATAGATCACAGACACAGAGTTATCAGATGCAAAAGACAGAAGTGCTTCTTCCTATTGAAGATGAACAAAAAAAAACTCTTGAGCTCTGAAGTAAGAAGCAGATGTCCACTACCCTCGGCCTGTGGCACACAGCATTGTGGAGCACACGTATATGGGCCCTGTCCCACGAGCGCTCCCTTGGGCACGTAACCGCAGTTCCATATGGGGAGAGAACCAAAGGATGACAGCAGAATCCATCACATGTTTTTTGTATTTTGTAATATAGAGAGCTATACAATAAATGGTAAAGACTTCCTATTATAGGGTATATGTTCAGTTATTCTCCAAATATAATTTCATCATCTTTTAAAAATATTTCCAAAGTACAGAATTTTCTTGTTTGTAAATGCAGATGCTCAGATCAGGTAGACCTTTAAGTGCCCAGAGATGGTGCACTTAGGTGAGCAGCTTGTTCATTCAGAGTTCTGTCTGGATGTGCTTTGTGCTAATTCACCATGCACATTATTTTGATTAACAGACCTTTCCATGTAAATTCACATACCTGGAAATTATGCCCTAAACCAAGGGTGGAAAGTTGACCTCATCTTACATGACAACTTCAGTTCATCAGTAGGGCTATGTGGAGGGTTATTTTGAGAAGAATCAGATACTATGTCTGAGCACAACAGAAAAGAAAGTGACATGGCCCATGTCTGCTGAGGATAAAAAAGGGGAAAATGACAAGCATATTGTGCCTTCATTTGCCATCCCTGCTTTAGTTTCCAGTAGCGATTCCAAGCTTGGGGATATACTAACTAGGAGAGTGTTTCAGAATTGGTGAGGGATGAGCACATGTCTGGTGTAACAAGACATATTCAAAAATCACCATTGTATAGATACTTTTATTGGTATATCATTTACTTTGAATTTCCAAATAACATCTGAAAAAGTGACAATTTTAATGTGTGGCAGAAAAAAGTTATGTGTTTTTAAATGCTGAGAAACATTGCTCTAGTTTTGATTCATAAATAACTTTCTTCTTGCATCTTGGCAATGAATATAGTTTAGTCTAACAAGCATTAATTGAACACCTATGAGTACGCCACTATGCTGCACACTCTGGTCAGTTCCTACAATCAAAGAGCTTATAATTGCTGAATCAAGTGCACATTCATGTATTTTTCTTTTATCTTGCGGTACTGAAACTCTATACCCATTGAACAGCTCCTATTTTCTCCCTCCTCCCATCCCCTGACAAAACACTATTCTATTTTCTGTTTTTAAGAGTTTGAATACTTTGGACACTTCACATAAGTAGAATCATTTACTATTTGTCTTTTTGTGACTGACTTATTTCATATAGTATAATGTCTTCAAGGTTTACGCATGTTGTAAAATATGACAGTTTCCTCTTTTTTAAGGCTGAATAATGTTTCATTGTATAATATATATATATATATATATATATCATATTTTCTTTATCCATTCATCATTGATGCACATTTAGGTTGCTCTCACTTCTTGGCTGTTGTGAATAATGATGCAATGAACATGTGTGCAACTATCTCTTCAAGATTCTGTTTTCAATTCTTCTGAATATATACCCAGGAATGAGATTGATGGATCATATAGTAATTCTATTTTTAATTTTTTGAGGAACCTACATACAGCTTTCCATAGAGACTGTATGAAGTTACATTCCCACCAACAGTGCACATGGGTTCCAATTTCTCCACACCCTCTCCAACACTTGTTATTTTCTGGTTTTTTTGATAGTGGCCATCTTAATGGGTGTGAGGTGATACCTCATTCTAGTTTTGATTTGCGTTTCCTTGTTGATTAGTGAAATAAGCATTTTTTTCATATATCTATTGCCTATTTGCATATCTTCTTTTGAGAAATGTCTGTCAAGTCCTTGGACCATTTTATAATTAAGTTTTAAGGGATTTTTTGTTATGGATTTGTAGGAGTTCCTTATGTATTTTAGAGATTAATCCTTTATCAAATATATGGCTTGCAATATATAGATTTTCTCCCATTCTGTAGGTTGCCTTTTCAGTCTTCTGATTGTTTCCTTTGCTGTACAAAAGCTTTTTAATTTGATGTAGTCCCACTTATTTGTGGGTTTTTTGTTTGTTTTTGTTGCCTATGCTTTTGCGGTCATATCTATAAGGTTAACGCCAAGACCAATGTCATGAAGCCTTTTCCCTATGTTTTCTTCTAGAAAATTTACAGTTTCAAGTCTTAAATTTAAATTTTTAATCCATTTTAAGTTGATTTTTGTGCATGGTATAAGATTCCAGTTTTGTTCTCTTGCTTGTGGATACCCAGTTTTCCCAGCACCATTTATTGAAGAGACTTTCCCTTCCTGCATTGTATATTCTCAGCTTCCTTGTCAAAGACTAGTTGACCATATATGCATGGATTTATTTCTGGGCTCTCTATTCTGTCCCATTGGTTTTTGTGTCTGTTTTTCTGCTAATACTATGCTGTTTTGACTACTGAATTTTTTTTTTTTTTTTTTTGCTGTACGCGGGCCTCTCACTGTTGTGGCCTCTCCCATTGCGGAGCACAGGCTCCGGACGCACAGGCTCAGCAGCCATGGCTCACGGGCCCAGCCGCTCCGCGGCATGTGGGATCTTCCCAGACCGGGTCACGAACCCGTGTCCCCCTGCATCGGCAGGCGGACTCTCAACCACTGCGCCACCAGGGAAGCCCTACTGAATTTTTTTAAATTAATTTTTATTGTAGTATGGTTGCTTTACAA
Source organism: Mesoplodon mirus (assembly GCF_964341445.2). Lineage (NCBI taxonomy): Eukaryota > Metazoa > Chordata > Mammalia > Artiodactyla > Ziphiidae > Mesoplodon > Mesoplodon mirus. The sequence goes on from NC_138980.1 coordinate 80,591,313, forward strand.
TGTTGTGTTAGCCTCCACTGAACAACAAAATGAATCATCCATATACATACAGATATGAAGCTTTGTAGTATACATTGAAATCAGCTTTCTTGCCTCCAGCTTTGTTCTTTTTTCTCGGGATCTATTGGTCTCTTTGTGGTCTTTTGTAGTTCAATATGAATTATAGAATTGTTCTTTTCTATTTCAGAAAATAATGTCATTGGGATTTTGATAGGGATTGCATTGAATCTTTAAATTGCTTTTGGAAATATGGGCATTTTAACAATAAGTCTTCCAATCCATGTTCATGGGATGTCTTTCCAGTTGTTTGTATCTTAATTTCTTTCATCAACATTTCATAGTTTTCAGTATACAAGTCTTTCACACTCCTTGGTTAAGTTTATTCATAAGTGTTTTATTCTTTTTGATGCTATTGTAAATGGGTTTGTTTTCTTCATTTTCTTTTCAGATAGTTTTTTAGTTAGTGTATAGGAACAACTGATTTTTGTATATTGATTTTGTATCCTGCAACTTTACTGAATTTATTAGTTCAAACAGTTTTTTGATGGTGTCTGTAGGGTTTTCTATATATAAGACCTGTAAACAGGAAAGATTTTTCTTCTTACTTTTTTTTTTCATGTCACATTATTTTCTTTTATTTTTTTCTTTTATTTATTCTTGTATACAGCAGGTTCTTATTAGTCATCCATTTTATACACATCAGTGTATACATGTCAATCCCAATCTCCCAAATTCATCACTCCACCGCCCCCACTTCCCGCCGCTTTCCCCCATTGGTGTCCATACGTTTGTTCCTACATCTGTGTCTCAATTTCTGCCCTGCAAACCAGTTCATCTGTACCATATTTCTAGGTTCTACATATATGCCTTAATATATGATATTTGTTTTTCTCTTTCTGACTTACTTCACTCTGTATGACAGCTTCTTGATCCATCCACATCTCCACAAATGACCCAGTTTCGTTCCTTTTTATGGCTGAGTAATATTCCATTGTATATATGTACCACATCTTCTTTATTCATTCATCTGTTGATGGGCATTTAGGTTGCTTCCATGACCTGGCTATTGTAAATAGTGCTGCGATGAACAGTGGGATACATGTGTCTTTATGAATTATGGTTTTCTCTGGGTATATGCCCATTACTGGAATTACTGGGTCATATGATAGTTCTATTTTTAGTTTTTTAAGGAACCTCCATACTGTTCTCCATAGTGGCTGTATCAATTTACCTTCCCACCAACAATGCAAAAGGGTTCCCTTTTCTCCATACCCTCTCCAGCATTTGTTGCTTGTAGATTTTCTGATAATGCTCATTCTAACTGGTGTGAGGTGATACCTCATTGTAGCTTTGATTTGCATTTCTCTAATAATTAGTGATGTTGAGCAGCTTTTCATGTGCTTCTTGGCCATCTGTATGTCTTCTTTGGAGAAATGGCTATTTAGGTTTTCTGCCCATGTTTGGATTAGGTTGTTTGTTTTTTTAATATTGAGCTGCATGAGCTGTTTATATATTTTGGAGATTAATCCTTTGTCCATTGATTCCTTTGCAAATATTTTCTCCCATTCTGAGGGTTGTCTTTTCGTCTTGTTTATGCTTTCCTTTGCTGTGCAAAATCTTTGAAGTTTCATTAGGTCCCATTTGTTTATTTTTGTTTTTATTTCCATTTCCCTAGGAGGTGGATCAAAAAGGATCTTGCTGTGATTTATGTCAAAGAGTGTTCTGCCTATGTTTTCCTCTAAGAGTTATATATCGTCTGGTCTTGCATTTAGGTATAATCCATTTGGAGTTTATTTTTGTGTATGGTGTTAGGGAGTGTTCTAATTTCCTTCTTTTACATGTAGCTGTCCAGTTTTCCCAGCAACACTTATTGAAGAGACTGTCTTTTCTCCATTGTATATCCTTGCCTCCTTTGTCATAGATTAGTTGACCATAGGTGCGTGGGTTTATCTCTGGGCTTTCTATCTTGTTCCATTGATCTGTATTTCTGTTTTTGTGCCAGTACCATATTGTCTTGATTACTGTAGGTTTGCAGTATAGTCTGAGGTCAGGGAGTCTGATTCCTCCAGCTCCATTTATTCCCCTCAAGACTGCTTTGGCTATTCGGGGTCTTTTGTGTCTCCATAAGCTTTTTTGTTCTAGTTCTGTAAAAAAATGCCATTGGTAATTTGATAAGGATTGCATTGAATCTGTAGATTGCTTTGGGTAGATAGTCATTTTCACTATATTGATTCTTCCAATCCAAGAACACCGTATATCTCTCCATCTGTTGCTATCATCTTTAATTGCTTTCATCAGTGTCTTATAGTTTTCTGCATAAGGTCTTTTGTCCCCCTGGGTAGGTTGATTCCTAGGTATTTTATACTTTTTGATGCAGTGGTAAATGGGAGTGTTTCCTTAATTTCTCTTTCAGATTTTTCATCATTAGTGTAGAGGAATACAAGAGATTTCTGTGCATTAATTTTGTATCCTGCGACTTTACCAAATTCATTGATTGGCTCTAGTTTTCTGGTGGCATCTTTACGATTCTCTATGTATAGTATCATGTCATCTGCAAACAGTGACAGTTTTACTTCTTCTTTTCCAATTTGTATTCCTTTTATTTGTTTTTCTTCTCTGATTGCCATGGCTAGGACTTCCAAAACTATGTTGAATAATAGTGGTGAGAGTGGACATCCTTGTCTTGTTCCTGATCTTAGAGGGAATGCTTTCAGTTTTTCACCATTGAGAATGATGTTTGCTGTGGGTTTGTCATATATGGCCTTCATTATGTTGAAGTAGGTTCCCTCTATAACCACTTTCTGGAGAGTTTTTATCATAAATGGGTGATGAGTTTTGTCAAAAGCTTTTTCTGGGGCTTCCCTGGTGGCGCAGTGGTTGGGAGTCCGCCTACCAATGCAGGGGACACGGGTTCGTGCCCCGGTCCGGGAAGATCCCACATGCCAAGGAGCGGCTGGGCCCATGGGCCATGGCCACTGGGCCTGTGCATCTGGAGCCTGTGCTCCGCAGCGGGAGAGGCCACAGTAGTGAGAGGCCAGCGTACCGCAAAAAAAAAAAAAAAAAAAAAAAAACTTTTTCTGCATCTATTGAGATGATCATATGGTTTTTATTTTATTCTTTAATTTGTTAATATGGTGTATCACATTGATTGATTTGCATATATTGAAGAATCCTTGCATCCCTGAGATAAATCCCACTTGATCATGGTGTGTGATCCTTTTAATGTGTTGTTGGATTCTGTTTGCTAGTATTTTGTTGAGGATTTTTGCATCTATATTCATCAGTGATATTGGTCTGTAATTTGCTTTTTTTGTAGTATCTTTGTCTGGTTTTGCTATCAGGGTGATGGTGGCCTCATAGAATGAGTTTGTAGTGTTCCTTCCTCTGCAATTTTCAGAAGACTTTGAGAAGTATGGGTGTTAGCTCTTCTCTAAATGTTTGATAGAATTCACCTGTGAAGCCATCTTGTCCTGGACTTTTGTTTGTTGGAACATTTTTAATCACAGTTTCAATTTCATTACTTGTGATTGGTCTGTTCATATTTTCCATTTCTTCCTGGTTCAGTCTTGGAAAGTTATACCTCTCTAAGAATTTTTCCATTTCTTCTAGGTTGTACATTTTATTGGCATAGAGTTGCTTGTAACAGTCTCTTAGGATGATTTGTATTTCTGTGGTGTCTGTTGTAACTTCTCCTTTTTCATTTCAATTTTATTGATTTGAGTCCTCTCCCTCTTTTTCTTGATGAGTCTGGCTAATGGTTTATCAATTTTGTTTATCTTTTCAAAGAACCAGCTTTTAGTTTTATTCATCTTTGCTATTGTTTGTTTCTATTTCATTTATTTATGCTCTGATCTTTATGATTTCTTTCCTTCTGCTAACTTTGGGTTTTGTTTGTTCTTGTTTCTCTGGTTCCTTTGGTGTAAGGTTAGATTGTTTTTTTGACATTTTTCTTTTTTCTTGATGTAGGCTTGTATAGCTATAAACTTCCCTCTTAGAACTGCTTTTACTGCATCACATAGGTTTTGGATCATCGTGTTTTCATTGTCATTTGTCTCTAGGTATTTTTTGATTTCCTCTTTGATTTCTTCAGTGATCTCTTGGTTATTTAGTAACATATTGTTTAGCCTCCCTGTGTTTCTGTATTTTACGTTTTTTTCCCTGTAATGATTTCTAGTCTCATAGTGTTGTGGTCAGAAAAGATGCTTGATGTGATTTCAATTTTCTTAAATTTACTGAGGCTTGATTTGTGACCCAAGATGTGATCTATCCTGGAAAATGTTCCATGCGCACTTGAGGAAAAAGTATAATCTGCTGTTTTTGGATGGAATGTCCTATAAATATCAGTTAAATCTCTCTGGTCTGTTGTGTCATTTAAAGCTTGTGTTTCCTTATTAATTTTCTGTTTGGATGATCTGTCCATTGGTGTAAGTGAGGTGTTAAAGTCCCCCATTATTATTGTGTTACTGTCAGTTTCCTCTTTTATAGCTGTTAGCAGTTGCCTTATGTATTGAGGTGCTCCTGTGTTAGGTGTATCTATATTTATAATTGTTATATATTCTTCTTGGACTGATCCCTTGATCATTATGTAGTGTCCTTCCTTGTCTCTTGTAACATTCTTTATTTTAAAGTCTATTTTATCTGATATGAGTATTGCTACTCCAGCTTTCTTTTTTTGCTTGTTTGTTTGTTTGTTTTTTGTGGTACGCGGGCCTCTCACTATTGTGGCCTCTCCCGTTGCAGAGCACAGGCTCCGGACGTGCAGGCTCAGCAGCCATGGCTCACGGGCCCAGCCGCTCTGCGGCATGTGGGATCTTCCCGGACCAGGGCACGAGCCCGTGTCCCCTGCATTGGCAGGCAGACTCTCAACCACTGCACCACCAGGGAAGCCCTCCAGCTTTCTTTTGATTTCCATTTGCATGGAATATCTTTTTCCATCCCCTCACTTTCAGTCTGTATGTGTCCCTAGGTCTGAAGTGGGTTTCTTGTAGACAGCATGTATATGGGTCTTGTTTTTGTATCCATTCAGCAAGCCTGTGCCTTTTGGTTGGAGCATTTAATCCATTCACATTTAAGGTAATTATCGATATGTATGTTCCTATTACCATTTTCTTAATTGTTTTGGGTTTGTTTTTGTAGGTCCTTTTCTTCTCTTGTGTTTCCCACTGAGAGAAGTTCCTTTAGCATTTGTTGTAGAGGTGGTTTGGTGGTGCTGAATTCTCTTAGCTTTTGCTTGTCTGTAAATCTTTTGATTTCTCCATCGAATCTGAATGAGATCCTTGCCAGGTAGAGTAATCTTGGTTATAGTTTCTTCCCTTTCATCCCTTTAAGTATATTGTGCCACTCCCTTCTGACTTGTAGAGTTTCTGCTGAGAAATCAGCTGTTAACCTTATGGGAGTTCCCTTGTATATTATTTGTCATTTTTCCCTTGCTGCTTTCAGTAATTTTTATTTGTCTTTAATTTTTGCCAGTTTGATTACTATGTGTCTCAGCGTGTTTCTCCTTGGGTTTATCCTGCCAGGGACTCTCTGCACTTCCTGGACTTGGGTGGCTATTTCATTTCCCATGTTAGGGAAGTTTTCAACTAGAATCTCTTCAAATATTTTCTTGGGTTCTTTCTCTCTCTTCTTCTTCTCTGGGACCCCTATAATGAGAATGTTGTTGCATTTAATGTTCCAGAGGGTGTCTGTCTTAGGCTGTCTTCATTTTTCATTCATTTTTCTTTATTCTGTTCCGCAACAGTGAATTCCACAATTCTGTCTTCCAGGTCACTTATCCATTCTTTTGCCTCAGTTATTCTGCTATTGATTCCTTCTATTGTATTTTTCATTTCAGTTATTGTATTGTTCATCTCTGTTTGTTTGTTCTTTCATTCTTCTAGATCTTTGTTAAACATTTCTTGCATCTTCTCAGTCTTTGCCTACATTCTTTTTCTGAGTTCCTGGATCATCTTCACTATCATTATTGTGAATTCTTTTTCTGGAAGGTTGCCTACCTCCACTTCATTTAGTTGATTTTCTGGGGTTTTATCTTGTTCCTTCATCTGGTACATAGCCCTCTGCCTTTTCATCTTGTCTATCTTTCTGTGAGTGTCTTTTTTTCCCACAGGCTGTAGGATTGCAGTTCTCCTTGATTCTGCTGTCTGCCCTCTGGTGGATGAGGCTATCTAAGAGGCTTGTGCAAGTTTCCTAATGGGAGGGACTGGTGGTGGGTAGAGCTGGCTGTTGCTCTGGTGGGCAGAGCTCAATAAAACTTTAATCCTCTTGTCTGCTGATGGGTGGGGCTGGGTTCCCTCCCTGTTGGTTGTTTGACCTGAGGCAACCCAACACTGGATCCTACCTGGGCTCTTTGGTGGGGCTAATGGCGGACTCTGGGAGGGCTCACACCAATGAGTACTTCCCAGAACTTCTGCTGCCAGTGTCCTTGTCCTCATGGTGTGACAGAGCCAGCCCCGCCTCGGCAGGAGACCCTCCAACACTAGCAGGTAGGTCTGGTTCAGTCTCCTATGGGGTCACTGCTCCTTCCCCTAGGTCCCAGTGCACACACTACTTTGTGTGTGCCCTCCAAGAGTGGAGTCTCTGTTTCCCCCAGTCTTGTCAAAGTCCTGCAATCAAATCCCACTAGCCTTCAAAGTCTGATTCTCTAGGAATTCGTCCTCCCATTGCCAGACCCCCAAGGTTGGGAAGCCTGACGTGGGGCTCAGAACCTTCACTCCAGTGGGTGGACTTCTGTGGTATAAGTGTTCTCCAGTTTGTGAGTCACCCACCCAGCAGTTATGGGATTTGATTTTATTGTGATTGTGCCCCTCCTTCCATCTCATTGTGGCTTCTCCTTTGTCTTTGGATGTGGGGTATCTTTTTTGGTGAGTTCCAGTGTCTTCCTGTCGATGTTTGTTCAGCAGTTAGTTGTGATTCTGGTGTTCTCGCAAGAGGGAGTGAGAGCACGTCCTTCTACTCCGCCACCTTGAACCAAATCTCTGCTTCTTCCTTTCTTATGTGGATGCCTTTTATTTCTTTTTTCTTACCTAATTGCTCTGTCTAGAACTTCAAGTACTATGTTGAACAGAAGTGATGAGAGTGGGCATCCTTGCCTTGTTCCTGATGTTAGAGAAAAAGCTCTGTTTTTCACCATTGAGTATGATGTTAGCTGTAACTTTTTATATTTGGCCTTTGTTATATTGAGATACTTTCCTTCTCTTTTTAATTTGTTGAGAGTTTTTATCATAAAAGGGTTTTGAATTTTGTCAAACCCTTTTTTTGCATCAGTTGAGATGATCATGTGATTTTATCTTGTATTCTGTAAATGTAGTGTATCATGGTATATGATCTGTTTGATGTGCTGTGGGATTCAGTTTGCAAGTATTTTGTTGAGGATTTTTGCATTTATATTTAAAAGGGATATTGACCTGTAGGTTTCTTTTCCTTGTGGTACCTTTGTCTGGCTTTGGTATGAAGGTAAGACTGGCTTCAGAAAATGAGTTTGGAAGTATTCCCTCCTCTTCAATTCTTTGGGAAGAATTTGAGAAAGATTGGCATTAATTCTTCTTTAAATGTTTAGTAGAATTCACCAGCAAAGCCATCTGGTCCTGAGCTTTTCTTTGTTAGGAGGTTTTCAATTACTGCTTCAATCTTCATACTAGTTATAGATCTGTTCAGATTTTCTATTTCTTCATGATTTAGTCTTGGTAGGTTATATGTTCCTAAGAATTTGCCCAATTCTTCTTTGTCATACAGGTTTTTGGTGTGTGATTGTTCATAGTAGTCTCTTGTGATCCTTTTTATTTCTGTGGCATCATTTGTAATCTCTTCTTTCATTTCTTATTTTATCAATTTGGGTGTTCTTTCCTTTTTTCTTAGTCTAGCCAAGGGTTTGTCAATTTTGTTTATCTTTTAAAAACTCTTAATTTTGTTGATTTTTTCTATTTTTTATTTCATTTATTTCTGCGCTTATCATTATTTCCTTTCTTCTGCTAACTTTGGGCTTAGCTTGTTCTTCTTTTTCTAGCTCCTTGAGGGGAAAATTAGGTTGCTGATTTGAGATCTTTCTTCATTTTTTTTTTTTCTGCGGTACGCGGGCCTCTCACTGTTCTGGCCTCTCCCGTTGCGGAGCACAGGCTCCGGATGCACAGGCCCAGCGGCCATGGCTCACGGGCCTAGCTGCTCTGCGGCATGTGGGATCTTCCCAGACCGGGGCACGAACCCGTGTCCCCTGCATCGGCAGGCGGATTCTCAACCACTGTGCCACCAGGGAAGCCCTTTCTTCATTTTTTAATGTAGGTATTTCTCACTATGAACTTCTCTCTTAGTACTGCTTTTGCTATTTGCCATATATTTTGGTATGTTCTGTTTTTATTTTAATTTTATCAAGATATTTTCTAATTTCTGTTATGATTTCTTCTTTGACTAACTTGGTTGTTCAAGAGAGTGGCATTTAATTTCCAGTTCATATTTTTTAAATGCTCTGTTAGAGCCAGCTATTACAAAGAGACCTGAAGGAAAAAAAACAGACAAAGACTTTTGATGTTCTCCAAATAACATGGAAATGCAGGTCCCTTGTGTACAAATGAATTTAGTATACCTCTCTTCAGAAATTTATGGTAAGAACTATATATCTGACCTGAAGAAGCCTTCACCCTAATATCATTCCTCTTTAATGTTTGCAAAATACCTAAGACAAACAAGCCCAGCTTCATCCTTTTCTGTCCAGTTCTAACTGGTTCCAGCATTCAGAGTCTAGTCTCGTCCTTACCCCTGAGCCAACACTTTCTTACCCTGCCCAGATTCTTTGCTAACCATTACTAATTAAAGACCTTTGGTCTCTGGCTACAGCGTGCTTTTCAAGAGCTAGAGCTTAATCAGGCAAATGGGGTTTATAGTTTTCTATTTCTATATTGATGAATATGAGACATATAATTACCAGTGTCTGGAGTCTAAAAGGAGGAATAAGATATATAAATTGTAGTATCTACCTCTAGGTAATATTAACTCATAGACAGATTATATATTTTGAACAATACCCAATTTTAGCCATCAAATAAAATTCCAAGTGATTCATAGAGAGAAGCAAAATTTTTCTTTACAATGAGCATAATGATACCATTTGCATTTATTATTTCCATTTATTAGTTCACTGGATTTTTATAAAATTTTAGTAAGAGAGGCAGGGTTTTATCTTAGAATAAATGCTCAGCATATGTAGATTTAATATGTGTAGTGTTAACTTTTGAAAGAAGGCCTACATTCCATGACATCAAATAACTAGCAATTTTGCTGAGAAATAAATTTCAACAGCATGCCCTATAAGCCTTTTTTGTTGGAATGAGTAGGGCATGCTAGAATGAGCCAGTGAGTGTAAGGGATCCTAACTGAGACTAAATATCCAAAGACAAATGAACTCAGTTATAACCTCACCTCGTGCCCCCCGCCTCCGACTACAGTGGAATTCACAAACCTTGAAAAAGCATGATAATATCAGGAGGAATTTCTCATGAATATAGAGATGTAGACATGAAGATTCAAAGAGATAAACAAGAACATGAGGGTTCAAAGAGAGAAATGATTTCCTAAACCTTGTCAGGTTGGATTATAGTAAAACTTGGACCAGAATCCTAATACTATAATTCTAGACTAAAACATTTTCTTCTACTTCATACTGCAGTCAGCAGATATGAGCTAGTATCACTGAAAAAAAGAAGGAAGCTCTCTTTCCAAATCAGTGGACTGAATCAAACACCATTCTGGCTCTGGGTAGATTAATTAAATCCAAATTGCATGTTAGAACAGAGAACTGACTACCACCCAAGATACATACCCTGGGGAGAGCTACCTCTGTGGAATGGTATGAAGAAATGATGGTCAGAAGGAGATCAGAAACTTACACAGTGTAGCAGGAAATTTTAGCAAAACTTAGGGTTTTAGAGAAACCATGAATTCCTAATTTGGCTGTAAGTTTGAAAAGTGACAGGTTAAGGGATATTTACCAGATGCAAAAGATGTATACACAGAAAGTTAGAGACATTCTGTAGGTAGAAACTCACAGAGAATCATCTCTGAGATAGGATCTGAGTAAATGAAAAACTCTATCAATTGGACCTTATTTCTCCAGTGCTGTGGGGGTAGAAAGAAATATCTCTAGTTCATACCAGGGTTAAAGTGAGCTTTAAAAAATGGAAAGTAAACTGAAAATCACTTGGAAAAGCCTCATCTGCACCTGGTTATTTCATAGAACAGAATGTCTGAATTTCAGTTGATTTCCATGTAGGTAACATCCCTAGACTCCCTCAGACTTGTAAAGTTTTGGTACATTTTAAAGTGCTTGCTCTGCCTTGTACTAGAGAAGGCATGGAAGGAAGTTAGGGAAAAATATAAAAGAGAAATTAAAAGGGCAGAGATATATAGACTATGGGGAAGACTCGTGTTTTTCCATATGCTTAACTTAACTATTGAGCATTTCTACCTAAATGGAACATCCAGAACCTCAAATTCAACATGTCACATATTTAATGAAACCGGCTTTTGCTACATATGCTTTTTCTTTTGTATTCCTGTCTTAGTGAGAGGAACTAGCATCCATCAGGCTCCCAAGTTTAACAAAAACAAAAGCTAAACTTATCTCTCTCCCTAACCCCACATCCAATGAATCACCCATTCCTTTAGATTCTTTACCATGAGTCTAGCTTAAGCCCTCATCCCTTAGATTACTGCAGTAGTCACCCTACTGGTCTTAGTTCCTCTAGTCCAGCCCCATAAATTCATTCACCAGACTACTGACATAACAATCTTTTTAAACAAAAATTTGATCCTGACAATTAACTATTTAAAATCTTCAGGAACAGCCCAACTTTTAAAAGATATGTTTTAGAGACTTTACCCTGTTGTAGCTGGGGTAAAGTCTCTAATGATGACTTACATGACCATGGTTAAGTGCATGGTCTAAAGTGGGCTGTTTAATTCAAATCCAAATTGCACCAAGTTGTGTAACTTTGGGAAAATTATTTTTTTTGTTCTCTCTCATCTATAATTGAAATTACCAAGCATAGTGAATATGTTTGGAGAAGTTTTTTTTTAAAGGATATAGAAAGAAGTGAATATCAAGCAAAAGATTATGATGAATTACAAAACAGATTTTGAGAATAACCAGATAGAATATAAATTGTAAAATTCAGAAATCTATAAAATAAATGCTTTAAGTTATAAATGCAAAAAAAATTATGTATACAATACTACCAAGCAAAATCCAGCAATATATAAAAATATAACACAACATGGCAGAGTGAGATTTGTAACTAGAGGTACTTGAAGATTGATTTCCTAACTGGTGTTAGGAAAATGATTAATTACTTTAATTATGAATCATATGATCACTCTGATAGAAGCAGGAAAAATAGTTGATACAATTTACTTCTAATCATAATTTAAAAAAAATAAAGCTCTTAGCAGACCAGGAATAGTAGAAAATTCTTTAATTTGATAAAGAGCATCTAGAAAAAAATCTGCAAACATCCTATTTAATGATGAAACACAACAATCACTCCATTTACTTTCAAAAAAAAAAAAGACAGCTATGCCCCAAATTACCATTTCTATTCATAATTTTAAAGTAAGCAAAATGCTAGATTCAAAAAGCCATAAACAAGAATTAACTGCATTTCTACATATCAGAAACAAATGTATTGGCTGACCAAAAAGTTCATTCGGGTTTTCGTAAGATGGTAAAGAAAACTGAACAAACTTTTTGACCAACCCAATAAAAATTATGTATATCATTTTTAATGGGTAAAATTTAAAATATCATCTAAGAAATCTATAAAATGTCTAAGACAAATGTAACAAACAATGTATATGACCTTTAGAAGAAATTTTTACAATTTCAATGAAGGAAATGAAAGAAGACGTATCAGTGGAGGCAGGGGTCCCCAACCAGGCCGCACAGCAGGTGAGCGGCAGGCAAGCGAGCGAAGCTTCATCTGCTACTCCCCATCGCTAATGTTACCACCTGAACCATCCCTCCACCACCCTGTCCGTGGAAAAACTGTCTTCCACAAAACCAGTACATGGTGCCAAAAAGGTTGGGGACTGCTGAGTGGAGGAATATAGCATGTTCATTGAGTAGAAGACTATATATTATAAAGAAATCAGTTCTGCTACAATTTATCAATAATTCCCTACAATTATAATCAAAATTCTGACAAGTTTTGAGTATGTACATATGGGTGTATGTAAGGAACTTGGGAAGGTGATTCTAAAGTGATATGGAAGAAACCAAGAATATCAAAGAAACTCATCAAGAAAAAAAAGATGGGAGGTCCTTATCTTACCAGATATTCTGACTTACTAGAATGCTAATTAGCTTTTAAAGGATAGTATTGGAACAAGAATAGACAAATAACCAATGGAACAGAATTGGACGGAGTAGAGAAACAGATTAAGTACTGAAACCTTCTACCTCCATACTCAGCCCAGAAAATGAGAACATAATCACACCTTATTACCATTACTAACATGAATCTGCTTTCCAGTTTCTTCATAGCATTTCCTTATTCTTCCAGGACCCTCCTGCCCAAGTGAATGGTTTGATTGTTTGTTACAGGAACTTCCCCAATGACCCAACAACTCTTAGATGGAAAGCATCAACAGTTTACACCCTAAGCCTCTTTGAAACCCTTGCCTCAAAATCCTCCTCTTTGTTTTTCTCCAATTCTGGACTATCATGATATTTACCCAATTGTAGTCAAGTCTTCACAGTGAAAGAGCAGCCTTAAACCAAACGTCCAGTTCTCAGTAACTTCTGGCTTTACTTTGTTCACTTGAAAATGGTGCCGAAGCTTTGTGAGGTGGTGTTCTCGCATACCACAGTAAGCAATAAACTCAGATTTTTCCTTCTTTGGGTGATATTTGGGGTGCCCAATTTCAGCAATAGCTGTGTTTGTACAGAAACTTGCCCTATGTCAGAGCTGGCATGGCAGATCAGTGAGGAAATAGATTATTGACTTTCAATACAGTGCTGAAATAAGTGATTTTATCCTTATAGAAAACTAAAAAGTTGGACCATTTTGTACTATACACAACAATCTGTTTAAAAGGATATTAAAGACCTACATGTATGACGCAAAACTATAAAAATGTTAGAAGACAATATAGAAGAATATCTTTATGATCTCAGGGTAGATACAGTAAACCCAAAATACAAAAGACAAGATTGATTAACTTAACTTTATTAATATTAAGAATCCTAGTTTATCAAAATTCATCATAAAGAAAGTGAAAAGGCAAGCCACAAATTCAGATAAGGAAGCTAGCAACACATGTAACACATAAAGATTTAGAATCGAGGGTACAGAAAGAATTCCTACTCATCAATAAGAGAAAAAGACTCAATTAAAAAAATAACAGGCACATAATAGGAGAAGAAAATAAACATGAAAAAATGATTAACCTCATTTACAATGAGAAAAATAAAAACAATATTAGGACACCATTTTGCACACAACAGATTGGCAAAAATCTTTAAATCATACATTATCAAATGTTAACAAGAATGTAGAACAGGAGTCTTATACTATACAACTGGGCTTGTAAATACATTTGTAAATAGAACCACTTTGGAAGATAATTTGGCATTATCTGACATATAACACACATCCTATTCCTGAACAAATTTTAAACTATTTTCTTATTATTCTTTTTTCAAGCATTTTAGTTATTTGCTCTATGATTGTTTCTGAAAAGCAGAAGAAGCAAACATTAAAATTTTTTTTAAGTCTTCTTAGACTTTAAATCGTCCAGTTCTTCACTTTAGCATGAATTCTCCAACCAGCCTCTAGTTCCTCAACAAGAGGCTGGGATATCAAGAAGGCAAAGGAACAGGAAAGAGAAATTGCTATTTTCCATACAAGGTTCTACATCCTAACTTGAAAGTGCCTGGAGATTTTATTTCTCCTCTAGATCTTACAGCCCTGAATTGGGTACCAACTGGAGAAGTTAAACATTGAAAGGAGAAGAGCAGTGATTTATCAGTGCCTTGGTCTGCAGCAATTCTAGTAACTATACAGTCTGTATCCTTGATGCTATTTGGGCAGGTGGCTATAGGCATACTGTCCAGTCAGCGGGTCAGGTTTCCTTCTTTAAACCAGTAGAAGAAAAATCCAAGACAAAATCTTTACCCTTCATATTTGAATAAGAAATTATTATTTTGGCTGAGTGAAGACCCAGTAAAAGGCTATTTCTCCATTATTTCTGCCTCTGCTCTGAATTCCCACAGCTCTTTGTACCAGTAAGACACTTATTGGAGTTAGAGGGATACCACAGATTTCTATCCTGCCAAATTGTAGACCTTTTTAGGACATCTTCACATCCCTTAACACATGCCTTGCAAGTAGTTTGCACCAAATTGATGCTCTCTGAGTTGAAGCCATTCAGCAATATCATAGCTCCAAGTGGCATACCTAGGTTATAGTACCCAATTTCTGTCTTCTTGCTAGGGAAGAAGAGACTGGTAGCAAGGGTTTCTGAGTCATGTTGTTTATCTCCTAATGCAGATATCCGAAGGTAAAGAATAGCACCAAAGATCCTCACATGAATCTGAATCAATCCTAATGTGAATTTAACTTCACAGTTTTCCCAACTTGTGATATATCTCCCATCTAGTGGATGATATATGAAAGGAAATTAAATACCCGTTGTAAATAACAGCATGATGATGTTTGTAAAAAGAAAAAACACCTGGAAAAAAGTCATCAGCATATCTATGGAGACTCTATAAATTATTGACACTGTTTCTTCTAAATAGCATTCCTGCTTTTCAAGCTGAAGCCATGAGTTTACCAAGGAAAATAGAGTACACGGCTGTCACTTTGGAATAAAATTAAATAAATGGTGTCCTAATGGCCTAAAAGAATTAATGTACCTCCAACACATGAGCCATTTCCTTCAGGGAAATAAGGTCCTTATTAATCTGGACAAAAGATTCATGAAAAAGGCAGGTATAGGGAATGTGATCCCCATTTTGGGGATACAGCAAGCAAGACAGAGGAAACTGAAGTGACTGACCTTTGTCATAAAGGGAGACGTGTGTCAGAGCTAATTACATAGACCATCTTGGCTTCCTATTTTAAATTGTCACACTTCACCAATTAGAAATCACTTGTGTTCTCAGTGTTATATTAATTTGTACTTATATTCACAGACTCAGAGACTATCATGTATGGACTAGCCTTAGAGGCCAGCCTGTTCACTGTTCAGATGAGAAAACTGATACCCAGAGATGTGATAAAACTTTTCCAAAGTCACACACACACTTAAAAATCAAAGTCTGACACTAAGTTCAATATTCTTTCCTTTAGTGATGCTATATTTTGGATAAAAGATATTCCTTTTAATTTCTTTTAAAATTATTTCCCATAATAAGTATGTACTATATACGTGTGAATTTTTAAAGTAAGTTGTAAATTTTTTAAATGTGCTCTCCTCATACATCATTATTTCCAGGAACCCTTTCCTGATATTAGCATGTATACCCAAATACATACATAAACACACACTGCCACTGAAGGATACCGTCTCCTTAGGGTATCTGTAATACCCAGGGCATGCTTGATCATTGCATTAGACACATTTATAAAAATCTATTCATATGCCTGTCACCCCTACAATACTGTTAGTTCACCGAGTGTAGAGACTGGGTCTCACTCAGCTTTGTACCCCAAAATCTTAACACAAAGTAAACATTGTTGAAAGATTAAATTATTTATAATTTACCCTTTGCATGACAACAGTCTATAAATGATCCATGACTGTATCTGAAACTCATTAGCATTTTAGGTAATTTAACAAACAACACATCTTGGGTCTTCTGGAAGAAAGATCTCCTAAAAGAGTTAAATAGCAGCAGCTCCTCTTTCAGTCTCAAAGAAAGAAGCATCCTATGGCTTGTCAAATCCAACTCTTCCATCTGGGTATAGAATCTTATTTTGTTGTCTGAGCATTATTTCATTAGGCTCTCCTGGACCCTCAGTCTCTCCACTCATGTATTGCCCTCAGACCAACTACAGACAAAGAGACTTAAAACCTTTGCCTTGACCCTATAGCCCCCTCCAACTACTACTGTATTGCTCTCTCTTTCACCCCTAAACCCATAGTGATCTGTACTCCTTATCTCTACTTATTGAGTATTAATTTTTCTTTTCTCCATTTTATATTCAACACATAAAATGAATGAATGAATGAATGAATGAATGAATGAATATGAGACCTTCAAAGCCTAAGCTTGTCCAGTTGAGCCACCAGGCCCAGTTGCCTCAACCTGTCTCAGTTGTTTCCTGGACACTTCCAGGTCTCCTCAGTTCCTCTAGATTCACATCAGTCTGTAGCCTCTTTGTTTCCCAGAAATGAAGACTGGTTCTCGTTCTTGGCTTTAGTCCTGCTTTTGAGTCATATTTAATTGGGAGGCATGGTGAGGGATGGTTTTAACCACTGTGGTAGAAACTTAACCTTATACAACCCACCATCCAGATACCCAAACCAAGGCATGGGTCTTTGCAGGCTTCTTTGAACAGTTGGTCCCAGCATCACTGCAAAGGAGATAAGAAATAAAACCTCATCAAGGTAAAAGAAGAAAAAAAGTTAAGGGAGGGCTTCCCTGGTGGCGCAGTGGTTGGGAGTCCGCCTGCCGATGCAGGGGACACAGGTTCGTGCCCCGGTCCGGGAAGATCCCACATGCCGCGGAGCAGCTGGGCCCGTGAGCCATGGCCGCTGAGCCTGCGCGTCCAGAGCCTGTGCTCCGCAACGGGAGAGGCCACAACAGTGAGAGGCCCACGTACCGCCAAAAAAAAAAAAAAAAAAAAGGGATAGAATTCATGAAATTGATTCTTTAATTTAGGATATCATTTGACACAGAAAGCTCTCTCATTACCCTCTCTACCCCAGGTCAAACTAAAAGGTTCTAAAGCTGTTCTGTAGTGCCCAGGTACTTCTGGGGAAGAGATGCTCCTGGAGATGGGAAGCTGCTCCCACAACTCCCCTTCCAGCTGCTTTTGAGTCTTTCTCTCCTCCTTTCAACCCTCAGCCCAAAGCACCCTCTGCTCCGGCCACACCAGCCCTTCTGAGATTCCAGATTACGGAGCTGTCCGTTTTATCTTGTGAGATGCTCTCTCAGGTCTTATGGATCCCAGCACAGCCACAGGGATGGCCACATCAGTTACCCTGTATGGAAATACCAACAGTAGCTGTTGCCTGTGTACCAGGAAGAGCACAGAATACTTAAATCCCAGCTGAGAAACCTCATCAACAGTGTGAACTTGGTGAATGTCCTTAACTTTAATGAGCCTTAGTGTCCTCAGCAGAAAAACTAGATGTAGTAATACCTACATTGGGTATTGTAGTAAGTAGGAATTTTTTTATTAAAGTGCCAGCAAATGATATAAGCTAAAGAAATAGTTGTTGTTTTAGTTTATATGATTTCCAATTTATTAATATTATAGCAGTGCTTTATTGCAAGTGGAGATATTTTCATATCTTCTGTGTCTTTTATCACAGTTTCTGACTGCAGTAAAGATGCCTCACACATGTGTAAACCTTGTGAAACCATATGTCAAATTTTCTCTCTATTAGCAATTTCATTCACTGAAATTGAATTAAGTTATATAAATTTAACTCTATATAAGATTCATTCCTTAAGTTAAGAAATAATTATTATGTGCAAGGTGTTATGCTGGCCACTGGAGATAGTCATACAAGGTAAACAGTATCATTGCCTTCATGAAGTTTAGAAGCCTGTGGAAGGGTTAACGGCTTCTAAAGGTGGACGTGAGGACAGGGCTAGTATTTGCCAAAGCAAACTGCAGATGAGAGGGCCTATGTGTCAGAAGGATTTTTCTCTGCAGGTGACCCTGGTTTCCCTGATAGCACAAAAGGCGCAGCTGCAGTCTTGGCTACCAGTTGGCTAGATATGTTAAAAGTGCTGAGTCACCTTTGAAATCTAAGAAAGTGAAACAGAACTCTTTGAGGTACTAGCAATTCTAACACTGGCTTTATTCTCATATGGTGGTAGCCATTTATGGTGGGATAGTAACAGGTGGCACCAAGACTGTCCACTTCTCAAAAGACTCAATTAGGAAAGCCAGGCTGTACAGCCTCATGCTTATTCAAATTTCCTGGCTCCCTCCCTCTAACAGGCAAAGAATCTGGCCTAAGTACCAAGAGTGTCGTAAAATTCATGATTTTTGCTTCTTCTTTCTGTATTGAATGAACCCCAAATGATTTTCATGAAGCTAATTCTGCATAAGCCCCTTTTCATACCTTAGAGGTAGAGGGGTATTGGTGTTGTGTGGGGCAGCTCAAGGATTTGGACTTTAAGCACAAAGGCAAGCATGCATGTTCAGCTTCACCTTCAAACTCTCTGACCTGCTCTAGAGGGTGAAGGGGCACAGTGCATTCGAGGAAGAAAGAAGCCCGTATGGGTGGCAAAAAAAAAAGGAGTATGAGAGGGAAAGTGGCAAGAGATAAAACTGATGAGATAAAGGGAGATGAGATTATGTAAAACATAGGCCATGTTAAAAAAAATTTGAGTCTGATTACAAAAGGCAATGGGAAATATACTGCCTTCTTTAAAGGTTCAGAAAAGCAAATGAACTCAAAGTGTAAAAGAAATCTCAGAATGACATAAACATTCTGCTGGAAAAAACAATTCGATATAGTAATTTGATTGCTGTGACTTCTCTTTGAAACTGAAGGAGACACAGGAAATCATCGGGTTCTTATGTTTAAACCATTCACTTGGGGAGCAGGATTCATTGGTTCCACAGTGATAGATTTGGATTAGGCCTGGGAAGATCATACAGCTCCGCTCCCTGCCAACAGGCGCATGAGTCAGGCAGTCAGGACAGAGAGAAGAGATGGCTTTAACAGTGTCAAAGAAAATGTGTGTCTGTATGAATATATACATATATACACAAAGACATTCACAAACGTGTGTGTATATATATGTCCTGTATACATATATATGTCTTATGTATGTCATATATATATTTATATAATTAATACTATCCTACTGTCTTCTAAAGAAATTCACTCTTAGTGACCATGGGGATATTTGGGAAGCATTCTGGGGAAGCATCAATGGTAGGAGACCCAATGACTGGCTACTGAAGAGAAACTCTAGTGAAAAAAAAAATGTGTTCATTCAACAAAAATGTATTGTGTGACTTCTATTTTCTAAACAAGATTTTAAGTAATGAAAGCTACAGCTGGAAATAGAACAGACAAAATTTCCACACTCATGGACCTGTCTAAAGGAGAGAGGCAGATAATAAACCTGTGAACAAGGAAATCTAGAGGACAAGTAAAATGGAGGAAAATTAAATAGGGAAGGGAGACAGAGAGTGCTGTGGTCAAAGAAGGCCTCACGGGTAAGACTGGGTTTGGACAGAGACCTGAAGGGAGGAGGGAGCTCCCCATGTGGACACCCAGGGAAGATACTCAGCAGTAGGTGTGATGAAGGCAGGGCCGCAAAGCAGAGTGCGCTGGGGCAGAGGACAGGGGAGGTCAAAAAAGGAGCAGAGCTGGCTTGTCTTCAGAGTTTTATTAAGTTGTTTGCTACATGGTGGGCAATATTGACCTCCATTTCCTCATACGGTACTTCAGTAAAATCCTCACAAGTGGCTCTTGGAAGTGATTTGGATGCAGTAAATGACTCGTTTTTAGTTTTTTGTTGTTGTTTTGTTTTTATTGGTCTTAGACTGTCACTTCAGGTTATGCAAGAAGGGCCCCAAGTACCTGGATTAAAGTAAGAATATGATTAAAGGAAGACATATATTGGAAGATTATATCTTTAAAATATTTACAAGTTCCAAGAACAAAAATTTGTCTTAAGGGAGTAAACCCATGGACTACGAAAAGACCTTGAATCTCAGCCCTGTCCTTTGACTAGGGAAGAGTCCCTCCCCTTCCCCAGATTCAGGGGCAAACCCTGACTGACTCAAGCCAGTCCATTTTTTAATGCTGATGGTCATAATGCTCAGGGATGGCACATGACCTAAGCAATTTCCATCAAAGTGACTGTTGGAATTTTGCTAGAAACTCTGGGTATCCTTGGTGCAGCTACTGTATTAACATACCACAGATTGGGTGACTTAAACCACGGAAATTTATTTTCTCATAGTTCTAAAGGCTAGAAGTCTGAGACCAAGGTATTGGCAGGTTTGTTTTCTCTTGAAGCTTCTCTCTTTGGCTTATAGATGGTCGTCTCCTCTCTGTCTCCACATGATCTTCCCTCTGTGTGATTCTGTCTCCTAATTTTCTCTTCTTACGAGGACACCAGTCATATTGGATTAGGGCTCTCCCTAAACGACCTAATTTTAACTTAATTACCTCTTCAAAGACCTATCTCCAAATACAGTCACATACTGAGTTACTAGGGGTTAGGACTTCAACATAGGGAATTTGGGAGGACACAGTTCAGCCCATAACACTGCCACAGAGACTAATTTTCCTGGGAGCCATCCTAAGAGGTGACTCTTTCCCTTTCACTGGAAATAGTGATATGGAGATTTGAGGTCTTCAAAGGAAGCAGCAATTCTGTGATATAGAGGGGCAATGGAAGGTCCTTTGTGACAACTTTGAATTGCTGTATCAAACCTCACCTACAGAAACAAATGAGACTTTTCAGTTACACAGATCAATAAATTACTTTTGTACTTACACCCATTTTGCCTGGTTTTCTATCCACTGAAATTAAATTATTCCTTATAGATAAAGCCTAGAGTGAGTTCATTGATTTAAACAATTCATAATATATGGGATTTATATTCAGAGTTCAAATCACTTTTTCCCTACACCATCAACTGAAGTCTCTCAAAAACTCAAAGAAGTCAAGATCCCCAGATAGCAATAGGACAAACAGATAAAAGATAAAGGTAGCACAAATGGAAATGCATTTTTTTCTTCTAAAAAAAGCATCAAAATAGTATTCTAAACTAAAAGATTAAGCAGACAGTTGAGAACAAGAATTTCTAAACTCTACCATCATTTACTCTGATAGTTTTTATCTTTGAATAAACATAGGCTGTACTCGGTACATCTGCTTAGTTGTTGTCTTCCCTTTGAAGTAAACAAAAGTACCTCCTCTGCTGTACACACAGTTTTTCTGCACCAGAAACTTGATCCCTGGAGGGAGATGAGTATCATAAGCTTGGGTTCATCATGACTATATATAGTAGATCTTTTTAGCAAAGCAATCAGAATTAGGAAGTAACAACTATTCATCTTTAATGACAAAGGCCAACTCCAGAGATTCATGTCATGGTATTTAAGTAATCATTATTTCAGGTTTTATGTATATTACAGTTTTCTTCCAGCTCTCTGTGCTAAATGCTGAAGTCACCTAGAAATTTTTTAAAAACAAGATTTTCTGAATGAGTTCCAATGTTTCTTCCTCCTTGGAAAAAATGGAAAATAATATTCTTATAAAATTCTTAGTTTTCTTATAAAGTTCTGGAATTCTTTTCTTGATTCCTTACACCAAAACAAAACAAAAAACAGTATTAAGGAAGTTTCATCATGGAAAGAGTGACTGAGCTGCCAAAATAGCTGATCTGAAGAGTCAAAATTCAAAGCTACTATATCATCTTGTCCTGAAACATTTTCTATTTCCCTGTTTTTTTTGGTTTTTTTTTTTTTTGCTGTACGCGGGCCTCTCACTGTTGTGGCCTCTCCCGTTGCGGAGCACAGGCTCCGGACGCGCAGGCTCAGCGGCCATGGCTCACGGGCCCAGCCGTTCCGCGGCATGTGGGATCTTCCCGAACCGGGGCATGAACCCATGTCCCCTGCATTGGCAGGCGGACCCTCAACCACTGTGCCACCAGGGAAGCCCTATTTCCCTGTTTAAAGCATGAGAAGAATTATAGATAGGAACAGTTTATGATAAATCTAAATGTTGTTGAATTTATGGTTTGTTAACATTACATATTCAACACGTGAGGAGGTAACATTCGAAATACTGTCAAACATGTCAAACATGAAAACAACTTAAGAGGACAAGAAACTTTGAAGGAGGATGCAACTCACAAACTTTATGCGTTAAAATGAACCGAGATCTTAGTCACCTGATGGAAGCTATATGGTCTAACTAAGTCTTGAGTCTCATGTTGCAGAGGATTAAGTGGCAATGAAGTTGAGTTTCCTTGCCCTTAGCGGTAAAGAATAAGGTTGCCTCCTCTGTAGGACTTTTATTTATTCACTTCTCATCCTTACAAGCGTCTCTCTCTTCTTTCACCTCAGGTCAGGAACGTTTGATGCCAGATCTTGCCTTGTTCCCGTTTTAGCTTTTGTCAATGGCCCTGAAATTGTCTCATCTCTCTTTTATCCTAAGCAAAAGTTAGGGTCAAATTTTCAAAACTTACTTTCAAGAAGCAATTATATACCATCCCCAGTAGTCTAACACATCAGGTCATAGTATTTTCAAGCACACAACAGGACAGAAGGGGGATATACATATTTCCCCCCACAGCCCACAAGAAGGGTATTGGCCAGGCATCATTCTCCAGACAGAAGAGCCAGTTGTAGAGAAAAATTACAGACTACCTCTGCTTCTCAGCACAATTGAATTACATTGTTCAGTCACAGATCTATCTGGCCATTTACCACAAACTCAGATTCATACCTGGGCTTCCTTACTTGCCCTGTTTGTTGAAATGTCTCTGTAAAGCCAGCTGTGGAAGATTTTCCTCTAAAAGTTAATTCAAAAGCAAAACAACTTGTAACTGCTTTTCAACTTTTAAGGGTAATTCCTCTTAATGCTTTCTAGTAGACCAAGAAACCCCACTTGCCCCGAATATTTTACATGTTGAAAATACTGTCTCTAGTTATATTAGGGAGGATCTTTAAATAAATAACCAACATTGGAGAAGTAAGGCATTACAAGAAAAAAATATATATATCATGACCTCTTTATTGATAATGCAATTTGCCAGGGTTTTTTTCTTTCCTCTTTTTTAACTAGAGAGAAAACAGCACTGTCCAATAAAAATATAACATAAGCCATATATGTCATTTTAAATTTTTTAGTTGCCATATTTTTAAAAAGTGTAAAGAAATTGTTTAAATTAATTTTAATAGTATATTATATATTACCTTTATATATATTAATTATATCCAAGTATTATATTATCTACTGATAGTATATTATATCCCAAATACTACATTTCAGCATATAATCATATAGAAATTATTAATTAGATACTTTGCATTCTTTTTTTCATACTAAGTCATTGAATCTGGTATATATTTTACACTTATGTCATATCTCAATTCAGGCAAAGCACATATCAAATGCTCAATCGCCACATATGTCTAATGGCTGCCATATTGAGCAGAACAGCATGGAAATATGTTTTGTGTGCTCTCTGACTTACATGGGTATCATTATATGTCACTACTTATGTAAACCTTTGACCTTGGTATGCTTGTAAGGAAAAGCCCTTCGCAAGAGAGAGAAAGCATTATAGTTACCTCTCTGAATAACTGATCATCCTGAATAATCAGATTTATAAACCCACACTTCAAAGAATTGCTTTAGGGTTGTCAAATGCTGGCTCCCCACATATCAGCAGCATAAGCTTTTGAGAAGATAAAGCTGAGGTGCTGACCACAGTAATGGACGATACCACCTTACCTTTGGTAGCATCTTGGAGATGGAAGGCCAAGTCAGGATTTATTGAGAATGGAAAGTTTGGTATAAAGTGGATCTTCCAATGCAGGGACTTGACTAGGATTGGGTAAGGATCATGATATAAAATTTAGAATTGGTAGAAATAGCCAGTAAGGATTTTTGAGGAAAGGGATTCAAACTATCTGTAGGTAAAATGTTCTGTTGATGCTTTCTGTTGAAGGGTTGTTGTGTGTTCAGAAATTTCCTATGATGAACAGTCAAGTTATTTGCCTGGGCAAGACTCTCCTGGCATAGTAAAGTTATGCTAATGAAGAAAAGGAATACTTCATGTAGTCATGTCAATGTAGACAGTAAGTTGTGTGTGGGGGGGTAGGTCATTTTGCTTTCCAAGGGGGGTGTGTGTGTGTGCGCGCGCACGCACGCTAATTGCAATACAAACAGATGTCCATCAGAGAGAAATCCCTCCTTTTTCACACATCTGACAAGTCTGGGAAATATTTACACAAATCAGCTCTATCTTTACAAGGCCACTTCCATGTAACCAAATACAGAAATCAAGTAATAATAGGATAAATTGGTAAAATGTTTAAAAAACATCGAGAAATCTACTCTTGAACCCAAATGACCTAGATCACATGCTTAAGGTTGTCTTTATTTATCCGTGAATAAGCCACAGAAAGCACCTGCCCTCAGGAAGCTTACTTTAGAGTCTAGGGAATTTGGGTAATTTTTAAAAGGAAACAAACAAGAAAGCAATAAAATAAGGAACTGGCATAGGTATGCAATTGTTAGAAATAAGAAGACACTATAATACTGGGGGTGGAGAGGTGCTGCAAAGGACTTTTCTAAGGATTTGACCTTAATTTGTTGCTTCATAAAGGTAGAGTGGGAGCCAGCCCAGGAAGCATGAACACTGCAATTAACTGTGGCAGAGTGTTCCCTGGCTTGGAATAGCCAAGTGCAAATGTTCTGAGCAGGAGAGAGTTTAGTATGGTCAGGAAGCAGAAACAAGGCCAATGTGGCTAAAGTTCAGCAGGTAAGGAAGGGATTGGTACAAAATGAGGCAAGCTTCCTGTGCTTAAAAGGGCTCTGGGCTAGCTTGTATCTCTGCTGTTGTTGCCTTGAAAACTCTTAATAATTTTTAAACAACAAGCTCCTCTGTTCAAAAATTATTTGTGCTGAATCCCACAAACTATGTAGCAGGTACTACTGGTAAACCATAGTAAGGATTTCAATTCACACATAGTGTGAATGGTTTCTTTTTCCCCTTTGCACGTACAGGAAACCTGGAAATAATTAGTCCAGGGCTGATGTAGTCTCTGTGGTATCAGAGCCTCTAATGCCTTATACCTTGTTGCTCTGCTATACAGGGATTTTAATCCCAGGAGGACCCTGGACTCCAAAATGACTGCTAGCACTCTAGCCACTACAGCTTCTTCCTAGCCATGATCAAGGTCACCTCTTGAATTACCATACCATTTCTACCTAACTCCCATTGACTGATCTAGCAAGTGGTCATATCTAGCTGCAAGGCAAGCTGGGAAATACAGTCTTTATTCCAGAAAGCCAAGTGCCCAGCTAAAAACTAGAATTTCTTTTCCTACATAGAAAGAAGAAACCCGTATTGTCAGCTCTGCAGTATGCTCTCACTTCTTTCTTTGACCTGAACTATACATTCATCTATACTTTCATTCATTCAACGTTTATTTACTCAATTTTATTGACAGTCTATTTGTGCCAGGCTGATAGCAACTGTGGAGAGGAAAATAATTAACAGTTGGACCTTAGAAAATAGCATGGGGGGCAGGGGAGGAAGACCACAGGTAACTGCTCCAAAGAATTAGAATAAACTGTCTAAAGAGATAAGGTCGTGAATAACTAACTGCAGGTGTTGAGGAAACTACCCAGAGGATATGAGGTGAGAGGTAAGCTAGGTTTTACAAGGATAGATAACAGACAAAGAAGGGAAATGTATTTCCAGGTTATACCTTATACCGTGAAGTGTGATTTTGAAATAATATGTGGAATTTCTGCAGTTCTGTTATAATTATTAGTCAGACTTGATAGATAAAACATGGCCCAGCCAATTGTTTGGTGAAACCACTTAGTGATCGTATAGGTCCCCACACAGGTGTTTTGGCTGCAGCCATCAGAGCCGATGATAAAGAGATGCCGATATGAACGGACTGGCTATGTTACAACTCAGTTCACCAGCAGACATAACCTCAAAGGCAAAGAAATATACCAGCTGACAGAAGAATTAGACACTGCCTTTATGTTTCAAACCTCTAGCTCCACAGCCATCCAACTGAAAAATCCCCCATCTGTTCTCAACCTCTCTCCTAGACCAATCATATTGCATCAGAGACCCTCCAAGCCAACAGCTTCCCAAACTACCCTGGGATTATAGGAGGACATCTTGCTCATGACACCCCACCCAACTTTGAGAAAAGATTCCCATATCTAGTACTGCCTTTCTCATCTTCTCCCAGAAAATTTGTTTTAAAAAATAGAGCAAGATTTGGGGGAATAATGTTGAGCTTTAGAGAACAAACAAAAGGATTTCTCAATTTGGAAAATAAGATATATTCAGAATTTTCAGACTTTTCAGATCCACCGTCTGAAGTTACAGTCATACCCCTACTACGAGGATGGCTGTCACCTTCACAGTGCTGACCCTCCTGTGCAGCTCTTTTCTTCTGAAACAAACAAAAAGAGCTCTGTGATAAATCACATCTGCAAGATGTGTTTCTTGTCAAGCACACATTGCTTCTAAATCAAATGCTGATACATGACTTATTCTGTCAAAAGTAAGCAGAATGCTGTAATTTATAATCATCCTGAAGCACACTGTAGGGAAAATGAAAGCAGACCATTAAATTTTAATGCCTGTTCGGTTCTCTGAAAAGAGTGTTTCTGGCCATGTTTGAAGCAAGGCAGTGTTCCCCACACCATTGTGCACACCCCCCAAAAACAGTTTGTGTTTGCCAACATTTGTGGAAACTAATTGCACAAATGATTTAGCTGTCAAAAGCTGCCATCCGTAGGGAAGTTCTCCTGAGTGCAGAAGGTGATGGCAGAGAAGCGAGTCCTGTCCAGTGCTCCCCTCCCTTGGCTTTTTAACAATTGTCTGTTGTTGTGCAAGCCAGCTCCCCGCAGCAGGGCTGGGAGCAAATATTCATTGAGGTGTCATCTCCGCTCAGGCTCTCGTCCTGCACACCTATTCATCTGTGTTAAGTGAAAAGCAGCATCAGCTCAAATTAAGCTGGCTTGAAAACAGCCACTGTTAATAATTTCTGCTGTGATTCAACTTAGCTTTGGCTAACAGGTGAAGATGTTTCATAACAGAGGCAATTACAGCTCTGAGAGCGCTTTCCCACTGCCTGTTTTAATCAGAAGAATGGAACACTAGCTCCTCGCACACGGGGAAGGGCCAGCGCAGCCACCATCGGGCTGCATTCGTTATCTGCTACATTGAACAAGCTGCCTGCCGGGGACAGATGCTTAGTGCAGTGATTAGAATATAAAGCAATTGTAAAGGCTGAGGGGATTGGAGTCAGTCTCCTTTATCTCAACTTACTACAGGCTTTCTGGTCAGATAGCAAGTCTTCCAAACCAGTCTTTGTAGATGAGAAATCATATGTATATCAATGCATGAAGACTCATGCATATTCATTCATCTGTGCCCTGTACGAATTTTCCATTTAGAGTAAGAACTCTTTTCTTTTTTAAAGGAGGGGGGTTCTTCAATTCCATGCAAGTTCAGTTCCTTTTATAAGCAAATTTTTATGACAACGAATATAGAGAGGCACTAACTGTTAAACCAGTACAATAAAAATGCTTGCCAATTTTCCTTTATTATTTTCTGAGATTGAGAAGTCCAATGGTTTTACTCATTTCCAAACAACTTTCATATTTGGTCTTTTTTAAAAAAGGAACATGGGTGAAAACTTCAAAATATATAACCCTAGGTTTTCACTTACGTTAATAAGCAAAGAAAACTGAAATTATGTGTATGTTTTGCTACTTTTTACATTATAGAGATAGCATATTTCCATGTAGAGGGAAATCTATTATTCCAGCACAAAATAATTTTTCACGTCAACTCTGCATAACTTTAAATTATAGCAAAAACATAGCTGTGTACTTCCTAATTGTGGGGATTTTCAAATAGTTCTTTTCCAGCCAAACATTTTTCCTCTTCTGCTAAAAGAAAATCAAGCAGTCTAAATTGAATTTTTATTCATTACAATTTCCTGAAATGTAGTTCTTAATGGTTTCTGATGCGCCTGAAGGCATGAATGTTAAACTACTTCCACCACACCCCCCTCAACTAAAGAACTAGGGAAATGAAAAGGACCCCTTTTTTTTTTTTTTTTACTGGTATTAAATTTCCATTGTATACATTAATCTGCTTTCAGAGTATTTTCCTTCAGTATATTTTCCATCAAAGGCCTTTAATAAAATCCTTCTTAGATTATGCTTACCGAGCAATTGATTACAGAGTTGCGTATCCCTGAACTGATCATGTTTTCTACAAACAGCAAAATAGCCAAGATGGATGGGGAAGGGTGGTGAGAGGTTAGCCATATGCTTACTTTTATTTTTAAAATATTTTAAGGGCTTGGGAATGATTCTGATTTCATAACACCAAGGTTATACTTAGAGCAACCAATTTCCATCTAGGTTTTTAATGGAGATTGTAGTCTTCATCAATTATTTAGTAGTCTTCGAGTGTGTGTGTGTGTGTGTGTGTGTGTGTGCGCGCACGCGCGCGCGCGCTTAAGTTTTGGGATACAGGAATAAACAGGAAAAACAGAGTGGTAGAGTTTGCATCACTAAACATATGGTTCAACACTGTGTTTAAAATACCTGCTTAACAAGATAGCAACTTGCCTTTTTTAAGAGGTATTTCTTTCTCCCCTCATTCTTTAGAACTATCCATCTAGCCTCATCTTGGAATATTCTCGGCAAGAATCCACTGCCCACTGAGTTTCCCCCTGACAATTACTGTTGCTCCTTACCCTTGAAGCTTTGGAAGCCTGTGTAACATTAGCCTATCTAGCCCAGTGAAAATGTCTTTACAGATTAGTGTAATGTTAATACTGCTGGCTCCTTGCTTTTGACCTGAAGTGGAATATATTGCGCTGCTGGAGCAGATGGAATCAGAGTTTCACTGGGCTACAGAGATTGGTTGGCTGCCTGCCAAAAATTCAGTGCTCGTGGCACGGAGGCTCAGGCTCAGAAAAGCAGGCATGAATCTATTCTCTGCTCTTGGAGAGAGAAAACAAAAGTGTCACATAAGTTTGTGTGGAATCAAAATACATTTGTTAAGATCATTCATCTGCAGATGTTTACCCAGCATTCGAGAAGTAATTGAATCTTTTGGTGTAAAATGGAGACATCTTTATTCAGTTTTGCTGAAAGACAGGAGACAAAAGCCAGAGCAAAGAATAAAAAAAAATTATCTGAACTCCATTTAACCTTCCAGTTGAATGCCGATCTCACCCTAAGAATACAAATGTGTACATGTGGAGTGTTTAAAGTCTGTCTCCTTTTTTATGAGTGCAAATAGATCTTAGTCTGAAATAATAACCCAAATTCATAAATGAAAAAAAAAAGAGCTGTGTTATGGAACCAAAGTAAAACAATTATGCAAATAGTTCCAAACCAGGATCGAAAACTCTGGGTGGGGGGGTGAGGGTGGGAGATCGAGAGATGTATGTCCTAAATTATTCACACTGGCTCTCTTCTTGACTGCATCATTCAGACAACTGTTCAAGACCCCTGCTGGCTTTGTGTGCACAGAAAGAGCCTGGAATGGTATTCTTCCAGAATAGATATGCCTGTTGATGGTTTCCTTTTCACCCGGTACACTGGGAGCATTGGTTTAAAACTTTAATAACAGCAACACAAGACTGTGGTGGTCATATTGAGCAAATAAACATACAGGACACCCATTTAAATTTGAATTTCAGATAAGCAGATGTCAAATAAATATTCAGATAGAATTCATGATATTTAGCATGAGTGTCTGCCAAATATTGCATGAGACATGGGACAAGCAGTATTTGGGATATACTTACACTAAATGTTTATGCATTACTCATCTGAAATTTGATTTAACTGGGCATACTGCATTTTATCTGGCAACCCCACAATGTACTTTTCATTGTCTCACTTTTGAAACATGGTAAGTTCTGCCCTGCACACACCTGCGCGGGCACACGCACACCTAACTTCCATTTAGCACACTTTTTTGTATTTATCCGTAAAGTTATTTCTGAGTTTATTTTAATCATATTTTCCTCTCAAGTACTGCCTTTCCACAGCAGTAAAACATATGCTGTTTGCTGCCTAAGTAGATGGGTAATGTAAGCTGTGATGTGGAGAGGATTCTTCTCTTATCCGTTCTCTCTGAGGGTGTCGTTACAGAAACATATATATGTGCTTTTATCTGTGATAAGAGCTACCATCTGCTAGCTGCAATGTGCACAGCTTACCGTCTGAAGTGCTTATACATATTATGAAAACACACAGCTTTTGTGTATGTTGAGAATACATATAGACAGTGTTCTAATAAACCAGAATATTAGCTATTTGAATATGTCAAATGGTTGCAAGATAGAACCGCAATTATGGACAAGAGCAATTAGAATGGGCCCGTCACCCACCATGCATGTATTTACGCCAGTAACATTTTTGTGACCTTTTAATATTGCATTATTTGCAACCTCTTCCCATGAGATAATTATTTTAAATCAATGGAACCTTTCCAATGAGAAAAGGCCTTTGCTTCATTCAAAGAGTAGAAGCTTCATGCCAGGGTTCCCCAATCCCTGAGATGTGTGCTGCCTATATGTGAGCAAAGGGAGAGACTGAGACAGGGCGACAGAACGTATAAATTTGAGTTACTTTGACCTTTAATCCAGGAGAACACGAAGAGAAATGCACTAGGAAGGTTGGTTTGTAGCTGTCTTCAGACTGATAAGCTGTAATAAAGGTGCACTCAGTTGCAATTCATCTAAAGCTTCCATTGCTATCATCCTCCTTTTTCGATTTTTGTTACCTCAAGTACTTATCTAAATCCCTTTCAATGCCAGCTTGAATGCACTCTGTGTTCTCTCCAACTGTGACTAGGGCTGTCTGTGTGCGTCAGTGTCTGCGGCACACACTCTCTCCCTTGTTTGACAAGAACCAATGCCAACACCTAATTAAGGATAAGCCACAGAGCTCTCGGCTTTATCTTTGTCAACTGCTCCATTCCTAGCTTTCTGCCTAGTTGAGTTTTTAATGACATGAGCAACAGTTCGGTTCAGCATTCCTCAGGCCCACGGTTCCCATCTCAGTCACTAACTATGGCAAAGCCGGGACAGCAGGAAGATGGCGGCCATTGTACAAACAGCACAGGGAAACATGGCCACACTGCTGTCTGGGTGTCACCTGCCTCACCCCATGCGCACAATGGGGATGTGCAGATGTGTGGAGGGAATATTCAGGAGTCCTTCCAAAAAGTGTTCAGATTTTCCAAGGACCTAATTTATAAAGAAAAGGTCCATCCGGTTCAATCTCATATTACATTGTATTAAACATTCTAACTCAATTTTGCAAATGTAAGAGTTCATCATTACCGAAAACTCTGGCAAAACCCAATTTAAGTGTGTGATACTGACTTTCAGATAGCCAGTAAACTGTGAATTTAAAATTAAAAGTATGACATCTTTACATATATATAGACATATATACACACATATACATATGTATGTATATATACATGTGTGTTCAGAGAGTGAGCATGCCTTGTGTTTTTCTGCCTGTACTTCTGTATTATACTCAAAGAGGTACGATATTTTCCTAGAGGTAGATTTTACTGTTAATATTAAATCTGTGCCTTTGCTTTTCTCTTTGTTCTCTGGCTACTGGGTAGAGCTTAATGTTTTATATGATCAGGGAAATGTCACAAGGCATCGAGCTGTCCCGAGACAGTATGATTCACTGAAAAACCATTGATGTGATTTTTTTGACTGTGTCAAAGGCACCTACATTCATTGGAGAAGAAATGGATTATTTGTCCCATTTTCCATTGCTATTTCATTTGAACTTTATGGTTTCTTTAAAATGACTCAACATCTTTTGTTGGCTCTTTTTTCAATTTACTTCAGTGTTTTTTTTTTGTTTGTTTGTTTGTTTTCTTTTTGCGGTATGCGGGCCTCTCACTGTTGTGGCCTCTCCCGTTGCGGAGCACAGGCTCCGGATGCGCAGGCCCAGCGGCCATGGCTCACGGGCCCAGCCGCTCCGCGGCATATGGGATCCTCCCAGACCGGGGCATGAACCCGTATCCCCTGCATCGGCAGGCGGACTCTCAACCACTGCGCCACCAGGGAGGCCCTACTTCAGTGTTTTGACTCCACTCAAACTTTTCTTTTGTTTTTAACTGGTAATTCTATGTAACAGAAAAGAAAAACACAGCATTTTATCTGCAGACAAGAAGGAGTTAACATATTCTGTAACAAAAGAAGACAGCATTAGTAAAGGAGGCTATTCAATAATTTTATTTCACAGCCATTCCTAGACTGGTCCCTATGTGCTCTGTAAAATGCATAAGAAATGGGTAAAAAACATGGTGTAGAATGGATAAGAAACATGATAATCCCTAAATGACAGGAGTTTAGAGTACAGTTTAAGAGATAAGATATCTTACATCTAATATCTTCCTACATGACCTTTGGAAATAGTAGTAAATCTCTGCAAATATTGTAAAAAGAGTCTCAAATAGGATATACTTGTTCCCCTTTTTTCTGAGTTGACTATCCCATCCCTATCAACAAAAACAAGGAATTGAGTCTCTTAGGAACTTAATTTAAACCAAACATTTGCTTTTGCGCACACTTTCTGAATACTTTAGATAAAACTTTTGCTCACCCAAGTTACTCAGGCCTCAGTGTTTTCTGCCTGCCAGTAGAGAAAGCCTCCCTTCCAGATACCACCCTAGCATGCCATCATCAGCAGAACTGTCTGCTCCTGCCACCTCTCCTCCAGGATGTCGAGCTGATGCTTTTGATGTCTCCCCTGATTAACAGTGTTTTTCTGAGTGGTGGTGATGGGTCTGTACTGGACCATCTGTACTCTGTTATAAGGCACCCTGAGAGACCAAAGGCACTCTTAGCAGGATGACTATGGAGAGATTTGTGTGCATCCTCTGACCACAAAACTGAGTATTTCTCTTCCCTGTGTTAATTGGACCACATTGAAATCATTGAAACCTGCTTTCTCTCTGATTAATTGGTCCAGCTCCTCAAAGCTAGAATTCTAAAATATTGTTTAGCTCAGAAGGTGGCAAATGCAGATTTCTCAACAGGCTAGTTCATGTGAGAGCCTGACAAATTGGAAAGGGTAGGTCTACCTCTTCCATAATAAGCCGATTCCTGAACCAGTGCTTTTGTAGCTGGGTGGATTAAATCAGAAATGTCATGTGATCGAGATCTCCTAACTCTGTGAAGAATTTCTCAGTTGTTAGATGGATCTCCCACTGAAGAACTATACTACCTAAATTCTACAGTAAGAACAATTCTGTTCAGAAATATATGATTACAACCCATTTAAGGGTATCATATTGATCCTAGAATGTCTGCATTTCATAAGACAGTGAAAAAGCAGCAGTCTTTCATAGTCAAAATTGAAAGTACAATGGTCCTAAACATAAGTTGACCAAAAGTGGACAACAACAACAAAATTTGTCTGGACTTTGCAAATAAATGAATTTTTTTTTCTGTAGGCAGACGTAGTCGACATTGTTTCCCTGTCAAACTTTCAAATTATAATAATAATTATTTGTTTTTTTTTTAAAACAAATAAAACCTGAGGGCCTATTGCATCAGTGGTTGATAGAGAATAGCTTTGTGTTCTAGACATGAGAGTCTTATTTAAAGTATTCTTATGGTTTACTCTGGTCATGTTCATTTTAATTAGGAAACAAAAGTAAGCATAGTATTGAAAATGCAAAAGCATAATATGTGTATTTGGGAATTGCTTTGAACAAATTACTTGTGCGTTTTTGTTAATCATGTGCCAAGTATGAACAATATATTTTTCATTTTCTAATATCTCTGTGCATACACTGGTGTCTCTAGTTAAGCCAAGCTTCTCTGCAGATGGACCGATGGATTGTCACATTAGCACATTTTTCTGTATGCTCAGGCTTGGTGTTTTAAGTAAAAGAGAATGCTTGTTCCAGGTAACATTTATTTACATACATGTTCCATTGAATTCCCTACCAAAAACTATCAACTATACCAGAGTTCAGTGCGCATAAAACATTTCTGTCTTCTAAGAATAAACATACTGTTATTGCTAGGGGGCTTCCAGAAATATTTATTTTACATAAACTAAGAAATTCAAATTTATATTAAAAATAGATTTACTAGTTAATAGGCCACATTCAATCTGATTAAATGCATGCGAGAGTAATCCATCTATTAATAAGACCTGTCCAGAAACCATTGTTTTAATAAATAAGGTGACCTATTTGTTTTGCTAGACAAAAGTCTGTGTGCCATGGGTCGATAATTAACCTCCTCAATGTATATCTTTCCTAAGTCAGTACCTTAAGCTGCTTATACTTAAAAGTAAATGAACTGCATAGTGAGATAAATTGCTGTGACTAAAACGTAGCATCATGTGTTGCTCATCCATGGTTTGGAAGAAATCAGTGCAGATCTTTTATAAGAGGAACACCAACGTGGAGATGTAGGTTAGTTTCACCTCTGGCTGAATCTGATGTCAGTGTGGTAATTACCAGGCCCAGTCAATAATACCTCTCCTCAGTATAATTGCAAATCCAGTACAACCATGACCAGAACTAAATTGCTTCAAAACAATCAATAGGAATCTTCTGATTGTGTTCCCGGGTGTATGCATCAAATATAAAGAGGAAAACTGTCCATTTAAGCAAAAGGTCAATTTTATAAATAAAAAATACTGTATAAAAGTCATGTTACAGTTTATGTTCTTTCCTGGTAGAAGAAACCAGGTATATTGGTTAGTTGTCCATGGAAAGAAAGTGTGTGGAAAGGAATTCATCATCAGACAGATAGCAATGCAAGAATATTTTTGAGTGAGAGATATCTGTGACTGAGGATGAGCTAGCCAGTTCAGCAAACACCTTCCTTCTATTTTGAAATAGAGCTTTGAACTTAAAGGTAAAATCCTCATACCCTTTGGTAAGCTTCAGTCATTAAAGGGGCGAGTTAATTAATGAGTCCCGTAAGGTGCCAGTTACATTAGAAAATAAGATTAGAGCTATTAATTTCCTATCAGAGGCATATAATAATACAGGTTACATGAAAAGGTCAGTGTCCCATCTGTTGAGATCCGTGCTCCTTAAACTGGTGAACAGAATTTTCGGGTAGATGAGAAGATTACAATCATAGAGCTACAGAACTAAGCAAAAAGTAAAAATAGATATTTGGTGATGAGGAACTTAGGCTATGTTCTGTTGTCGTACATCCGACCAAATAAGAACATCTTTGGGTCTAAGAAAATCAGAATTGGGTTCCAAAAAGTTGGTGATGATGATGCCACAATGAGGTTAAGTAAAAGGGATAGGGGAGTGGGCAGCATAAAAGGGAAGAGAGAGACAGAAAAATACATGAGGATGCTCATGAGATTATGGCATAAAAAAGAAATTTAAAACCAAATGTTTAGAGCTTTTATAATAATTGTCATAAGACATTCTGCTTCCCTTTCCTTAAGGTATTCTTTGGTCTTATCAAAGAAGTTGGAGAATAGTTGCTAAATCATATTTGCCCAACTCTTCTAATCCCTTCTTCCATTTCTCATATTTCTGGAGTGGGAAATTTGAGTTGCGTAAAACAATATGCCCTGATACCCTCTGCTCCACTGTGCTCGATGACTTTCCATTAGCTAGCAAGAAGTTTCAAGCCTCTCGTTATCCCATTCCAGGCCTTTCATAATCCACCCTTAATCCACCTTCCAGTAGGCCTTTCAGTCTTCTCCCCAGGACACCACTCATCTACTATGTGTCTTAGGCTCCCAACAACTCTGCACAATATTCTACACACACACGTTAGCTTTCACCATGACTTTGCTCTTGAGGTGATTAGAATGTTCTTCCCTCATCCCTACCCACTGACATCCTACCCGTTCCTCCAGTCCCAGGGCAATGCCAGCAACCTTCCCTGGGTCTTCTATTGTAAACGATCTCTGCTTCTTCAGTGCTTCTCCTTCACTCAGATTCTACTTAGCCATGTACATATGGAATTGAGTAATAATGGAATAAGAGAGCAATCAACAAAGGCTAATCACCACCAAGAGTAATTATAGTAATAATATGCTACTACTGAAAAATAATATAAAAGTTGACTAAAATATTGGCTGCATAATGAAGTTGAATTGTATACAATTTAGAATTAACCATACTGAGAGCTGGCCCTACCCACCAATGGGGCCCTTAGGAAACTGTGAGGGAAAACTGAGACTCCTAATTTCAAAGGTTCTCTAAATGGAGAAAACCATTTTGAAATAAAAACACTACTTTATATCATTTCTTGAAATGTTGCTGATATACCATATACAATAAAACAGAATAAAAGTGTATAAAAATTCTCACTAGCCTATACTGACAACTCTTTACTGTCAATGTAAATTACACTGGATCTGAGGTCTTCTTGCATGACCAAATATTTTTAGCAAATGCTAAATGAAGAGAGAGAGAAATTAATTTAAATGCTGTAGTAATTTCCAAAGATTCTAAAGGAAAGCCTGTCTTATGAGAGCACACCTTGTATATATCACCTTGTCTAAGCTCCTTTTTACTACTCCACCCCCACTAGCAAACAGGGATTCTACAGCTGGCATTTTTGCATTAAGGTATAAATGAAAATGTTGCAGTCAAAACACCCTAAAAGGCTGTTAAATAGCTGATAATTTCATCAAGTCAAAAATGAATGTAGCTGTATTAGAGGCATAATGCTATAAGCATTTTCAGTTATCTCGCTTAACCCTCGTAGGAAGCTAATGTTCTTGGTGAGGCCGTGGACTAAGGAGCATAATAGCGGCCCTCCGTCCCCCTCCCTCGCTCTGCCCTGGCGTCCACTGTAAGGGGACTGTGTGGACTGTTGCCCACATCAGTTTTAAATTGCTCCAGCAATTGTTTCTTGTAGATTAATTTGTAATTCTAAATTTCTAGGGGAATGAAATGTGAGCCGGTCCCTCCCTCAGGCCATTTACTGAACTATGGCTTTCCTGTAATCTGAGGCTGAGTGTTAACACATGAAAACAAACGGAGAGAGGGGACCTAGCAGGGAGAAGGAGAGAATGGGGGTGGAGTGGGGACCACGCGCAGACGTCTAGAGAGAGAGAGAGCGCCTATAGGAAGAGTGGGTGAGATAGGAAGGCTAGTGCGAGGAAGGCGGAGACCAGTACTAGGATCCTTATTCCCCACCCTCTCATCCTCAGCAGCGTTTCCTGCATCCTTACACGATTGGCAGTTTTACACAACAGCATTGTCCTTGCATGTGATTCCTCATCTCACAAAAAAAAAAAAAAAGCAAATAAACAAACAATAATTTTGAAACAAGGTTTTTGTAATACTGGGAGACACATGTCTACAGTATTCACAGTGAAGTTGTATTCATCGGTTTCATAATGAACTAGTTAGTCCTCTCCCTTATCTAGGACTGCCGTTTGCTTTGAGGCTGAATTACCTCTCATATTGTGGCACAGTTTGGGTTCCTGAGAGGAAATGCATTCTCTAGGAGCAGAGCATTGAGGAATTGCTCCTAGGCAGTGGTTTCACTCAGTCAACAATCGTTGAACAGCCGTTTCTCAAAGCAAACTATATGAGACCATGTATTTCTTTAAACAAAATACTTCCCCACAGTCCACAGTTTACTGCAGTGATATTTAACCTTTCTTTGGGACATGGACCCCTTCAGGAGTTTGATTTTGTAAAAATATGAATCCTCTTCCAAAAGGCACATAAGCCCAGCTACCAAACTGTGCATTGGTCCTGACTTTCCTTCACCAAGGCAAAATAGAAAAGCAATCTTTATGCAAATTTGTATTTTGCACAACCCACTTTTCCTATTTCATGCAAATATTTATGGCTACTTCCTAAATATAACTGAAATCAATCCAAAATTTACCCAATCACGTCAATTTAAATTTTACTCAAAAGTAAGTTTCAATAAGAAGTCTGCCAAAGTTTGCCTTTAAGCAGACATTGAAAATGTGGAATGGTCTTTGACATAGTCATGTGCATGCCACTTTTGAGCTGCTGACTTGAGCTCTTTTTTTTTAAAGTCAAGTCTTAAAAACCCTGACTCACAGTGATATGTAGATGCCAGGAAACAGAAGCAGAGTTTCCATAGCTCTGTTTGCCTGACAAAGGGAGACTTACATTAAAGAATTCTAGTATGTTCCATGTTGCATTATTTCCCTCATCTGCTTAGCTTATAAGACCATTTTTGGCAAGCTCTGAATCACCAGCCTTGTCAATGTTACAACATCATTATTGTTTTAGGGAAAATGGAATAAAAGATCTATGAGGTCAGAGAGTGTGTCTGAATCATTTTCTGCTGGACCTTTTACCATGGTGGTACAGGAGGCAGTGTCACGAGAGCTTGGGGAAATTCCTTCTCCACCAGAGGATTAGTGTCTCACATGCAGACAAATTATGAGTTGCTCCATCTGTGCACATATACCCAGAATTTTCTTCTAGTAGAAGTTTCACGTGACCAGGCATCAAGCACAGTACCTAGAACACAGGAAGCATTCAATTGATATATGTTGAAAAATTTGTAAAAGGCAAAACAGAATTCTAGTTGTTAGACTGTCTCCATATTTTGTTAGTTTCTAATTTTAAATAATTTATTGGGCATTAAACTACCAGTGAAGTAAAAATGAATGCCACACTTTGAGAGAGAAATTATTAAAATTTTGGAAATTCTGTGCACTAAACTGTAGATGACTGAATGGTGAGATACATAAAAGTTTGCAGAATATGAGGGGCTGTTTAAAATAGCTTCACAGTTTTCAAAGCTCACTGACTCTGCAGAATTTCCTTTTGTCCTGGAAAATGTAAATTGACCCATACCCACACCTATTTCCCAGGTCTCTTTGTGCCTCCCTTGCCCCTGGACACACATGTAGATATCTTCT
This sequence comes from Mesoplodon mirus, assembly GCF_964341445.2. Classification (NCBI taxonomy): domain Eukaryota; kingdom Metazoa; phylum Chordata; class Mammalia; order Artiodactyla; family Ziphiidae; genus Mesoplodon; species Mesoplodon mirus. Next base: position 80,630,152 of record NC_138980.1, read on the forward strand.
TAGTTGGCCTCTTTATTTTTTTTATTGAAGTATAAAAGTCTTGACTTACAATGCTGTGTTAATTTCTGCTGTACAGCAAAGTGACTCAGTTGTACAGATATATACATTCTTTTTTTTAATATTCTTTTCCATATGGTTTATCGTAAGATACTGAATATAGTTCTCTGGCCTTTACAGTAGGACCTTGTTGTTTATCCGTTCCATATATAATAGCTTACATCTGCTAATCAAAACCTCCTACTCCTCTCCCCCAACCCCCTCCCAATTGGCAACCACAAGTCTGTCCTCTATGTCTGTGAATCTGTTTCATAGATAGGTTCATTTGTGTCATACGTTAGATTCCACATATACGTGATATCATATGGTATTTGTCTTTCTCTTTCTGACTTACTTCACTTAGTATGATAATTTCTAGTTGCATTCTTTTTGTTACAAATGGCATTATTTCATTCTTTTTTACAGCTGAGTTGTATTCCATTGTATATATGGACCACATCTTCTTTATCCATTCATGTGTCAATGGACATTGAGGTTGTTTCCATGTCTTGGCTATTGTAAATAATGCTGTTATGAACATAAGGGTGCATGTGTCTTTTTGGATTAGAGTTTCATCTGGATATATGCCCAGGAGTGGGATTGCTGGATCATATGGTAATTCTATTTTTAGTTTCTGAGGAACTTCCATACTATTTTCCATAGTGGCTATACCAACTTACAATCCCATCTAACAGTGTAGGAGGGTTTCCTTTTCTTCACATCCTCTCCAGCATTTGTTATTTGTAGAGTTTTTAATGATGGCCATTCTGACCACTGTGAGATGATACCTCATTGCAGTTTTGATTTACATTTCTCTTACAATTAGTGATATTGAGCATCTTTTCATGTGCCTACTGGCCATTTGTATTTCTTCTTTGGAGAAGTGTCTATTTAGGTCTTCTGCCCATTTTTCAATTGGGTTATTTGTTTGTTGTTGTTGAGCTGTATGAGCTGTTGGTCTATTTTGGAAATTAAGCCTTTGAGTGACGCATTGTTTGCCAATATTTTCTCCCATTCCATAGGTTGTCTTTTCATTTTTTTTATGGTTTCCTTTGCTGTGCAAAAGATTGTAAGTTTGATTAGGTCCCATTTGTTTATTTTTGGTTTTATTCCTATTGCCCTGGGAGACTGACCTAAGAAAATATTTGTATGATTCATGTCAGAGAATGTTTTGTCTATGACCTCTTCTAGGAGTTTTATGGTGTCATGTCTTATGATTAAGTCTTTAAGCCATTTTGAATTTATGTTTGTGTAAGATGGGAGGGTGTGGTCTAACTTCATCAATTTACATGAGGCTGTCCATTAGTTGGCCTCTTTATTTATTTTTTTAATAGATCTTTATTGGAGTATAATTGCTTCACAATACTGTGTTAGTTTCTGTTGCACAACAAAGTGAATCAGCCACATGCATACACGTGTCCCCATATCCCCTCCCTCTTGAGCCTCCCTCCCATCCTCCCTAACCCACTGCTCTAGGTCATCGCAAAGTACCAAGCCAGTTTCCCTGTGCTATGCTTCTGCTTCCCACCAGCCAACTGTTTTACATTCGGTAGTGTATATATATCGATGCTACTCTCACTTCGCCCCAGCCTCCCCCTCCCACCCCATGGCCTCAAGTCCATTCTCTATGTCTACCTCTTTATTCCTGCCCTGCAACTAAGTTCATCAGTACCATTTTTTAAAATCTTCCATACATATGCATTAACATATGGTATTTGTTTTTCTCTTTCTGACTTACTTCACTCTGTATGACAGACTCTAGGTCCATCCACCTCACTACAAATAACTCAATTTCATTTCTTTTTATGGCTGAGCAATATTCCATCATATATATGTGCCACATCTTCTTTATCCATTCATCTGTCGATGGACATTTAGGTTGGTTCCATGTCCTGGCTATAGTAAATAGTGCTGCAGTAAACATTCTGGTACGTGTCTCTTTTTGAATTATGGTTTTCTCTGGATATATGCCCAGTAGTGGTATTGCTGGGTCGTATGGTAGTTCTATTTTTAGTTTTTTAAGGAACCTCCATACTGTTTTCCATGGTGGCTGTATCAATTTACATTCCCACCAACAGTGCAGGAGGGTTCCCTTTTCATCACACCCTTTCCAGCATTTATTGTTTCTAGATTTTTTGATAATGGCCATTCTGACTGCCATGAGGCGATACCTCATTGTAGTTTTGATTTACATTTCTCTAATAATAAGTGATGTTGAGCATCTTTTCATGTGCCTCTTGGCCATCTGTATGTCTTCCTTGGTGAAATGTCTATTTAGGTCTTCCGCCCATTTTTTAACTGGATTGTTTGTTTTGTTGATATTGAGCTGCATGAGCTGCTTGTATATTTTGGAGATTAATCCTTTGTTGTTTCATTTGAAAATATTTTTTCCCATTCTGGGGTTTGTCTTTTTGTCTTGTTTATTGTTTCCTTTGCTGTGCAAAAGCTTTTAACTTAAATTAAGTCCCATTTGCTTAATTTTGTTTTTATTTCCATTACTCTAGGAGGTGGATGAAGAAAGATCTTGCTGTGGTTTATGTCAAAGACTGTTTTTCCTGTGTTTTCCTCTTAGAGTTTTATAGTGTCTGGTCTTAAATTTAAGTCTTTAATCTATTTGGAGTTTATTTTTGTGGATGGTGTTAGGTAGTGTTCTAATTTCATTCTTTTACATGTAGCTGTCCAGTTTTCCCAGCACCACTTACTAAAGAGGCTGTCTTTTCTCCATTGTATGTTCTTAACTCCTTTGTTGTAAGTTCGGTGCCCATATGTATGTGGGTTTATCTCTGTGCATTCTGTCCTGTACCATTGGTCTGTATTTCTGTTTTTGTGCCAGTACCATACTGTCTTGATTACTGTAGCTTTGTGGTATAGTTTGAAGTCGGGGAGCCTGATTCCTCCAACTCCATTTTTCTTGCTCAAGATTGCTTTGGCTATTCAGGGTCTTCTGTGTTGCCATACGAATTGTAAAATTTTTTGTTCTAGTTCTGTGAAGAATGCCATTGGTAGCTTGATAGGGATTGCATTGAATCTGTAGATTGCTTTGGGTAGTATAGTCATTTTCACAATATTGATTCTCCCAATTCAAGAACATGGTATATTTCTCCATCTGTTTATGTCATCTTTGATTTCTTTCATCAGTGTTTTATAGTTTTCTGAGTACAAGTCTTTCACCTCCTTAGGCAGGTTTATTTCTAGGTATTTTATTCTTTTTGTTGCAGTGGTAAATGGGAGTATTTCCTTAATTTCTCTTTCTGATTTTTTGTTGTTGGTGTATAGGAAAGCAGAGATTTCTGTGCATTAATTTCATATCCTGCAACCTTACCAAATTCACTGATTAGTTCTTGTAGTTTTCTGGTGACATCTTTAGGATTTTCTATGTATAGTATCATGTCATCAGCAAACAGTGACAGTTTTACTTCTTTTTTTCCAATTTGTATTCCTTTTATTTCTTTTTCTTCTCTGATTGCTGTGGCTGGGACTTCCAAAACTATGTTGAATAAGACTGGTAAAAGTGGACATCCTTGTCTTGTTCCTGATCATAGTGGAAATGCTTTGAGTTTTTCACCATTGAGTGTGATGCTTGCTGTGGGTTTGTCATATATGACCTTTATTATATTGAGGTAGTTTCCCTCTATGTGCATTTCCTGGAGAGTTTTTATCCTAAATGGGTGTTGAATTTTGGCAAAAGCTTTTTCCGCATCTATTGAGATGATCATATGGTTTTTTATTACTTAATTTGTTAATGTAGTGTATCACATTGATTGATTTGTGTATACTGAAGAATCCTTTCATCCCTGGGATAAATCCCACTTGATCATGGTGTATGATCCTTTTAATGTGCTGTTGGATTCTGTTTGCTAGTATTTTGTTCAGGATTTTTGCATCTATGTTCATCAGTGATATTGGTCTATAATTTTCTTTTTTTGTGGTATCTTTTCTGGTTTTGGTATCAGGGTGATGGTGTCTTCATGGAATGAATTTGGGAGTGTTTCTCCCTCTGCAGTTTTTTGGAAGAGTTTGAGAAGGACTGCTGTTAGCTCTTCTCTAAATGTTTGATAGAATTAGCCTGTCAAGCCATCTGATCCTGGACTTTTGTTTTTTGGAAGAATTTTAATTACAGTTTCAATTCATTACTTGTGATAGGTCTGATTATATTTTCTAATTCTTCCTGATTCAGTCTTAGAAAACTGTACCTTTCCAGGAATTTGACCATTTCTTCATGGTTGTCCATTTTATTGGCATATAGTTGTTTGTACTAGTCTCTTATACTCCTTTGTATTTCTGCAGTGTCAGCTGTGATTTCTCCTTTTTCATTTCTAATTTTATTGATTTGCGTCCTCTCCCTTTTTTTCTTGATGAGTCTGGCTAAGGGTTTATCAATTTCATTTATCTTCTCAAAGAACCAGCTTTTAGTTTTATTGATGTTTGCTGTTGTTTTCTTCATTTCTATTTCATTTATTTCTGCTCTGATCTTTATGATTTCTTTCCTTCTACTGACTTTGAGTTTTCTTTGTTCCTCTTTCTCTAGTTGTTTTAAGTGTAGTTAGATTGTGTGAGATTTTTCTTGTTTCTTGAGGTGAGATTGAATTGCTGTAAACTTCTCTCTTAGAACTGCTTTCGCTGCATCCCATAGGTTTTGGGTCATCGTGTTTTCATTGTTATTTGTTTCTGTGTATTTTTCTATTTCGTCTTTGATTTCTTCAGTGATCTCTTGGTTATTAAGTAGCACACTGTTTAGCCTCCATGTATTTGTGTTTTTTACAGTTGTTTTTCCTGTAATTGATTTCCAGTCACATAGTTTTGTGGTCAGAAAAGATGCTTGATACGATTTCAATTTTGTTAAATTTTCTGAGGCTTGATTTGTGACCCAAGATGTGATCTATCCTACAGAATCTTCCATGTGCACTTGAGAAGAAAGTGTATTCTGTTGTTTTCGGATGGAACGTCTATAAATATCAATTAAATCTATCTGGTCTATTGTGTCATTTAAACCTTGCGTTTCCTTTTTTATTTTCTGTTTGGATGATCTCTCCATTGGTGTAAGTGGGGTGTTAAAGTCCCCTACTATTATTGTGTTACTGTCAATTTCTCCTTTCATGGTTGTTAGCATTTGCCTTATGTATTGAGTTGCTCCTATGTTGGCTGCATAAACATTTATAATTGTTATATCTTCTTCTTGGATTTATCCTTTGATCATTATGTAGTGTCCCTTCTAATCTCTTGTAACAGTCTTTATTTTAAAGTCTATTTTGTCTGATATGAGAATTGCTACTCCAGCTTTCTTTTGATTTCCATTTGCATGGAATATCTTTTTCCATCCCTTCACTTTCAGTCCGTACGTGTCCCTAGGTCTGAAGTGGGTCTCTTGTAGACAGCATACATATGGGTCTTGTTTTTGTATCCATTCAGCCAGTCTGTGTCTTTTGGCTGGGGCATTTAATCCATTTACATTCAAGGTTTTTATCAATATGTATGTTCCTATTACCATTTTCTTAATTGTTTTGGGTTTGCTTTTGTGGATATTTTTCTTCTCTTGTGTTTCCTGCCTAGAGAAGTTTCTTTAGCATTTGTTGTAAAGCTAGATTGGTGGTGCTGAATTCTGTTAGCTTTTGCTTGTCTGAAAAGCTTTTGACTTCCCCACTGAATCTGAATGAGATCCTTGCTGGGTAGAGTAATCTTGGTTCTAGGTTTTTCTCTTTCATTACTTTAAGTATATCATGCTACTCCCTTCTGGCCTGCAGAGTTTCTGCTGAAAAATCAGCTGATAACCTTATGGGGGTTCCTTTGTATGCTATTTTTTGTTTTTCCCTTGCTGAATATTTTTTCTTTTAATTTAATTTTTGTTAGTTTGATTAATATGTGTCTTGGTGTGTTTTTCCTAGGGTTTATCCTGTATAGGACTCTCTGTGCTTCCTGGACTTGGGAGACTATTTCCTTTCCCATGTTAGGGAAGTTTTCCCCTATAATCTCTTCAAATATTTTCTCAGCCCCTTTCTTTTTCTCTTGTTCTTTTGGAACGCCTATATTCAAATGCTGATGTGTTTAGTGTTGTCCCAGAGGTCTCTGAGATTGTCTTCAATTCTTTTCATTCTTTTTTCTTTATTCTGCTCCTCATCAGTTATTTCCACCATTTTTTCTTCAAGCTCACTTATTCGTTCTTCTGCCTCAGTTATTCTGTTATTGATTCCTTCTAGAGTATTTTTCATTTCAGTTATTTTGTTGTTCATCTCTGTTTGTTCTTTAGTTCTTCTAGATCTTTGTTAAACATTTCTTGTATTTTGTTAATCCTTGCCTCCGTTCTAATTCTGAGATTCTGGATCATCTTTACTGTCATTACTCTGAATTCTTTTTCAGGTAGATTGCCTATATCTTCTTCATTTATTTGGTCTTGTAGGTTTTTACCTTGCTCCTTCATCTGTGACATATTTTTTTGCTATCTCTTTTTTTTTTTTTTTTTTAATGAGTGGGATTGTGTTCCTGTCTTCCTGGTTGGTTGGCTTGAGACTTCCAACACTGAAGTTTGTAGTCTGTTGGCTAGAGCTGGGTCTTGGTGCTGAGATGAGGAACTCCATGAGACCTCACTCCTATGAATACTCCCTGGGGTCTGAGGTTCTCTTTTAGTCCAGTGGCTCACACTCAGAGCTCCCATCACAGGAGCTTTGGCCCGAACCCCAGCTTATGAACCAAGATCCCGCAGGCTGCATGGGGTGGCAAAAAAAAAAAAAAACAGTAACAAAGTAAAAAATAAAATTAGACTAGGAAACTAACATATGTTAGAAAGAATATAAAAATAAAAATATAGATGAATCAACAACCAGAAGGTACATCAGTACCACAGTAGTAAAAAAAAGAGGAGGGAAAAGAAAAAAAAAAAGTGGGGTGAAAGGCCTTGGCTGTGGAGGGCGGGGCCTAAGCAAGGGTGAGGTTTGGGCAGTGGGAGGGACCAATGCTCAGGACCTACAGGGCTGGAAAAGGCCCTGGGGGCTGTGGAGGGTGGGGCTTAGGCTCAAGGAACAGAAGGGGCCCAGGCATGCACCCCCACTCCTGGTCTCAGAGGGCAGGGGACCTCACCTGGGAATTCAACAGGCTCCCAGGGCCTGAGTGGGTGGGGCAATTACCCTTGGCTCCTCTCTGGTCCTCCTGGATGGCCCCTCCCACCTGCCTGTCCTGATCTCAGTGGCCTCCCTCCTATGCCCACAGGACCCATGCAGCCTGGATGGGGCTTTAACACTCTTCCTGGAGAGTCCCTCTGCCTGCCTCTCCTGACCTCCCCAGCCTCAGGGGCACCGATTGTGTCTGGCCTCCACTTCTCCTCCTCCCTCAGTCCCCCTACATCCTACTGGTTCACTTTGGGGCTCCTCCCATCTCCTTGAGCATCAGAGTCCCCCACCAGCGGCCGGCAAGCACCCTAGTTGTGGGGAGACACTAACTCCACATCTTCCCACACCACCATCTTGACTCTGCCTCTAGTTGGCCTCTTTAAATCGTACATTATTGAAGCTCTCTCAGCTCAGAATACAGCTTTCCTTTCTTTTTGATATACAGAGAAACTAGTGAGAACAGAAGTAACATTTTCTCCAAACAAATAAACCATGTTTCTGCAAAGACATGGATGGTGCCAGACCCTGGGATGACAACCTTGAATGGACTGCTTGCACTTGCGTGTGCCAGGCTTAAATGATGATGGCTCTAGACTCCTAGTCTAGGAAAGCCTTTTAGGAATATTCCAACTATGCCAGGAAGCATCTGATAGACACATGTAAACATGATCATAAATTCCAAACTGGGACTGGAAGTCTTAGGAAAATATAAGTCTTATTGTAAGATGACTACTTAATTGGATGCAGCCCTATCCCTGTTATTCTTCAATCCTAGATGTAGCTAGACTGAAGTCCTAGATGAGGGTCTTTCTTCTGTAATTGCAAAAAATAGTCCAAAAAAATTGCTGTCAGAAAACACTTATCCCAGGACTTCCCTGGTGGCGCAATGGATAAGACTCAGCACTCCCAATGCAGGGCGCCTGGGTTCGATCCCTGGTCAGGGAACTAGATCCCACATGCCTGCCGCAACTAAGAGTTCACATGCCACAACTCAGGAGTCCATGTACTGCAACTAAGGAGCCCACCTGCCTCAACTAAGACCCCATGCAACCAAATAAATAAATAAATAATTCTAAAAAAAAAAAAAAGAAGAAAACAATTAGCCCATCATCTTTCCCCAGAAACTACCCCTACTGAGCAGTGTCCTTGTACCATGCCAAGGCTCACTTGTCAGGTGCCCTTAGTAGAGGTGCCAGTCTCTTGTCCAATTAACTGAAGCCAAGTGGTAAAAAGCCGGACTGCAGTAGGGAAACAGTTGATGGTCCATTGAAACTCTCAAAGTAGCACCTTGCACGAATTACCCAGGATGTTAAATATTATGATCTTAATTTCATCTAAAATATAAAAAATATTTTCTTTTTCAATGAGAGAGCATGGCAGGTAGTTTTTAACATGTCTCCAAAAAATAATAGGGTGAAATGATATCATTGAGATACTTCTAGAAGAATATAGAGACAGCTCCCCATTCTGTTCTGATATTTCTTTTGTAACCAACTCTGTACCATGTTAGTGATTTGCATATAATAGCCCCCGGCACAAATTAAATAGAACAAGGTCCCATTGCAGCTAATAAACACACTGTAACAACTCCCTCAACTTTGCCTGGTCACAGTGCTCAGCAGAATCACCATATGTGGAACTGGATTGCAAGATGAAAATAGCATTGTTTTGTGCTTTCAAACCCATACAACTCTATATTGCCTCTTAGGAAATAGATTTTGTTTAATAGTCAGTAATTAGCTCCTCTCTGGCTTGTTATAATACCAATTTTGGGTGTGTTTGTATGTTTTTTTAAATCACTAGTGTTATCTGTACTTTGGAAGAAGAGTTACAATTAAACATATTTTGAACAGAAGAGGAAAAGGCAGCAGAGCTCTTTTGGCATCAGTTCACACAGACTATCATTCCAAAACATTGCTGGTTTTACACTGATATCATCAACCAATGTCAGCACAGCTGAGGTGACTGTGCTAATTAACTGTCCTGCCCAACCAGCTGAGAAAGGTTGTATAAACTCCATGGGAATATGAGCTGTTAGAACGAAACTCTATCCAGTGGAGCTAGGGACTGAACCCAAATATAGAATCAAAATATGGAACAGTCGCCCTTAACCATCAGGTGATAATATCATCAGCTCAAGATGTTAGAGAGTTAGCAGAGTTGAATACAAGGCTGGTATGACAGAATAAAAATTAATCACATGTGAAGAGTTCAAGACCTCCTCCTGTCTGCTGTTTACAACAGAGATTTGGGAATAGCCAGCCAGCATAGCATCTCCGAAGACAGAAAGCCCTTCCACTCCAAAGGTCCATTCTCAAGAGAAAACCAGTCCAACATAAGAAAGGTTATAATCTCCAAGGGACTGTTTGAGGTGTGTACAACCAGGTGGGAGTGGGGACAGTTGTCCTGGGAATGTGATGAAACTGGAAGTGTCATTCGGTCTAGACAGTAAGGGTCAAAGGCTCAAGAGGGTGTGTGTAATATGGCACATGGATAAAAAAGATTTTGTTTTGATTTAGGCTGATGAGAGACTACAAGGAACTTCAGGATATTAAGGGATAGGAGAGAGAGTTTTATAAAGTTTCTATGGACTATGTACCCCTACCACCAACACTAAAAAAAAAAATCTGACAGAATGGGTAAAGGGGATATAAATTAATTTTTTAAAGTTTTAAAAAGACAGAATTATGTATTATGAAGCAATCTGCAGATGCTTCCATTTAGGCCAAACAGGTCAGAAGTGTTAGAGGAGAAACCAAGAGTTTTTTAAGCCATCGCACTTGTAAGGTCATTATTTGGGTTCAAGAATTCAAATATAAAGAAAGAGGGTACATTGTTTATTGAAAACTGAAAGTCAGTTTTCATGTCATGGGGAAAATATTGATTACCTCCTATAACCATGTCATTAATGAAGATAGAGAGAGAGATGGGGGGAGGGACTATTGGAAGATATCATCTGAAAGCACAGGTTTAAGGTAAAAACTTCTTGAAATGAAGCGGGCTGGTTTCAGATCAACCTGAAATTAAGAGAGTTAAAATCCTACCCCATCTTTACTGTCTCCATCACAAAGAGAACCAATGTTACACCAACAGAGAGTTGCCCCAGAAAAAGACTTACATGCTGTACTTCATAGAAGAGTGGTTCCAGCAGACTCTTGCATCTAGTTAATAGTAGATTGGATACCTGGATGTGGGAGGTTTACAACCAATTCAAGACAGATAAGTCATTATCTTATTAATTAGCTCAGTCTAATTTACATTTCCTTTAAGGACAGACCCATAATCATCAAAACTTTTCAATACAGTATGGATATCAGGACTCAGTGAGAAAAGGGCTAGACTGTTGTTTCCCCTAAGGGCCTCTTGTTTCTTTGTGTGTTTATAAGTATTTCTGTATGGGAATGGGTACCTTGGGACCCATGCATAATGGAATGTTCACTCATTAGGCATGCTTTATTTTAGAAGTGGTAGAACCTGGCTAACACTGAGGCTACCAAATAATAATAAAAAGCATATGTAATAAAAAATAAGACTCTTGTTTGGGCTGGGCTGTCTAGATACAACATTAAGGACATCTTGGGCACTGTGGAGTTGCAGATTGGTAGGCCTCTATCGGGACTGTGGAGGATCTGATATTTTACCCTGCTTGCAAGTGAACAAGTTAACCTGGCAGAACACAAGACTCACGGGACAAGACAAAGGACTTTATTACACACAGCAGGCAAACAGCGTGAGCTTCGTGTTCACATCAGTTCCCTTCCCCCCACCCACATCCCATGGGCTGATGCAAAGTGGCTCAGGTGGAAGCTGAGTACACTGTTGGTTTGTCTCACAGCTGGGGAACCTCAAGCATAGGGAATCTGCATCTTTTATAATGGGCTGCAAGCAAACCTGCCTGAGCCTTGCCCCAGAAGGATGCATATCTTCATTATACTGGACAAGAAACAAACCATTACCTCTGCTCCATAGGAAGACACTATCCCTGTCTTCCAAGGCTGTTTACCATGCAGACATCCTTGAAAAGACAGTGCTTCTGCTCAGAAGATGTGCAGAAATGTCAGGGACCAATGGAGATTTGTCTCCTGACAGCCTTACAGTAACAGATGCTGCTGATAGTATAAGTCATGCTCTCCACTGCTTACTCACCACCAGCCACAGAGGAAACTCCAGGGTGGCAGCCAGTAAACATAATGAGGCTGTGTAATTTCTACCCTGTTCTTGAGGTTGTGCAGATCTGGGAGTGTCTTCCTGGCTCTAGATCATGTGCAGGTATAAGAGACACCATTCATTTGACCTCAAATCACATAAAAGGAAAGCCTGGTCCATACTGAATCATTATGTGAATTGCCTTCATATTGAGGAAAATGAATATAAATCTCACCAGTCCTCCTTTTTCTGCCTTTGTCTTTATTTCTTCCAATTCCTGGAATTTCTTAGGAGGCAATAATCTCCCAAATCCTTAGGCTCTTGAAGAGAGAAGGGTTACACACTCTTATAGATAGCTCAAAATGTCTGCTAGCTTGACTAATCAAACCCTTTGGGCTATAGAGCTGGAGAAAACAACTTGGAACATCTAGTTCCTTCTTAAATGATGCTATGTGAGGTGACATTGCATCCAGATTATCCTAAGGAAACAGGAAGTCAGAAGTTAACTACTCTATTCGAATTTCCATGGCATGAGTGCTTTAGTGAAAAAACATGGGCCTGGAATCAGAGAGACTCAAATACAACACTATCACTGTATTCATGACCATATGCCCTTTAATAGGTCTAATTTAGGTCTCAATTTAGTCATCTGTAAATTGGGGCTAGAAATACCTACATCCTAGTGTTGTTAGGGGGATTAAATGAAGAAAATTTTGGTAACACACTTTGCACAGGGCCCGGCTCTCTGAATAATTATTGTTATTATTGGTTTATCCTATCACTCTTGGGAAGCCATAAAATGCAATGTGGTAAGTGTCCTTAATTTACTGCCAGGCCTGAGAGCCATTCTTACAGTTGCCAATAAATCAGGAGTCAGCTCCCAGTACTCCCACCATCATGGAAGTGTGTCCTGTTGTTTGATATGAATTTGACTTGGCTTCTTTGATGGTAGGCTCCACCTTTGTTCACCTAAATAACAGAGTTCCAAGATGCATGCCTGTGGACAATGATGAGCTGCCAGGAAACCTGGTTTCTGTAGAGCTTAATCACCTATGAATATCTTATCTAGATCCTAGTGCAGGAGTCTCTTATAAAAATCTTTTTAAAAATCTTTGTCCTAAGGATTAATCTCCAAAATTTACAAGCAGCTCATGCAGTTCAATATCAAAAATACAAACAACCCAATCCAAAAATGGGCAGAAGACCTAAATAGACATTTCTCCAAAGAAGACATAGAGATTGCCAACAAACACATGAAAGGATGCTTAACATCACTAATCATTAGAGAAATGAAAATCAAAACTACAATGAGATATCACCTCACACCAGTCAGAATGGCCATCATCAAAAAATCTACAATCAATCAATGCTGGAGGAGGGTGTGGAGAAAAGGGAACCCTCTTGCACTGTTGGTGGGAATGTAAATTGATACAGCCACTATGGAAAACAATATGGAGGTTCCTTAAAAAACTAAAAATAAAATTACCATACGACCCAGCAACCCCATTACTGGGCAGATACCCTGAGAAAACCATAATTCAAAAAGAGTCATGCACCACAATGTTCATTGCAGCTCTATTTACAATAGCCAGGACATGGAAGCAACCTAAGTGTCCATTGACAGATGAATGGATAAAGAAGATGTAGCTCATATATACAATGGAATATTACTCAGCCATAAAAAAAACGAAATTGAGTTATTTGTAGTGAGGTGGATGGACCTAGAGTCTGTCATATACAGTGAAGTAAGTCAGAAAGAGAAAAACAAATACCGTATGCTAACACATATATATGGAATCTAAAAAAAAAAAAAATTGGTTCTGAAGAACCTAGGGGCAGGACAGGAATAAAGACAGACATAGAGAATGGACTTGAGGACACAGGGAGGGGGAAGGGTAAGCTGGGACGAAGTGAGAGAGTGGCATGGACATATATACACTACCAAATGTAAAAGAGATAGCTAGTGGGAAGCAGCTACATAGCACAGGGAGATCAGCTTGGTGCTCTGTGACCACCTATAGGGGTGGGATAGGGAGGGGGGGAGGGAGACACAAGAGGGAGGAGCTGTGGGGATGTATGTATATGTATAGCTGATTCACTTTGTTATACAGCAGAAACTAACACTTTATTGGAGTATAATTATAAAGCAATTATACTCCAATAAAGATGTTTTTAAAAAATAAAATAAAATGTTTTATTCAAAAAACATCATTGTCCTTTTTCAAAGTCAGATAACATATAGTATGATTGTATTTTAAATTAAGGTACTTGAGTTCTGGAAAACTGCAGTTTATATAGGGTAAAACTAGTTAGTAGTATTAATGTCTGTAATATCACCATGCTCTTTACCCCAATTTTTACATCATCAAAGCAGTTAAAACAGTAAACCCCTGGAAGTTGAAGAAACTGGACTCAGAAGAAGTATTAAGTTGTTCGGTGCCTTTCCCATTCAGTAAATTATCTCACCTCTGTAGCTGAGTCATTAACTCACTAGGCTGATATTTATTGAGATTCCATCCATGAGCAAATTACTATCCTGGCCCCTGATTATTCCTACATGATTCAGGTCTGGTGACCACAGTCAGAGAACTTACTGCTTAAAAGGAGAAGAAGCAGCTTTAATATTGCATCTGCCAGGGTCCATGCACAATGTTAGGTGTTCCTAAATACATATAAAGTAGGATTCTTTTGCTTTCATGTAACAGAAAAAGTCAACTCACCTTGTTTAAAATCTAGAGTAAAAGACATCATGTTCAGCAGTTCGATAATACCATCAAGAAACCAGATTTTTTAGGTAGTTAATACAGATAAAGTGCTTTTTAAAAATATCTGGCATCTAGTAAACACTCATTAAATTTCATCAATTATAATTGCCTAGTACATTTCCCCCAGACTCTTAGGATTTATATATAAAATAAATAAAAGCAGAGTGGATTTTATACAGGGAATAGATAGATTTTACAGAGAAAATATTTAAGCTGGTTCTTGAGCTTAAGGAGATGATTGCCAACTAGACAAGGAAAGTCTTTTAAGGCAGAGGAAGCAACATGTGCAAGGCAAGGAAGTTTGAAGGGCAGAGTGAGTAGTTAAAGAAATGAGGTTCATCTGTACAGTGGGATAATAAGCAGCCATTGAACAGAATAAGATAGAATCTATGTGTTAAATAATATGCTTATTAATGGAAAATTAAGGTTATACAATAGTATGCACAGTAGGCTCTCATTCAGTTTTTAGTTATTGTATTATTTGAGTAATTTACAATCACATTATCAATTTTTTTTAAATAGATGAGAAATTATATTGTAGAATCAGGAATTAGCAAATTGTTTATTTTTACTGGAGGAATGGAGGATGATGAAATAGAAGTAGAATTTGGTATTAGACTATATGCTATACTAGAGAATTTGGACCTTATGCTCCAGACTAGATCAGAAGTTGGCAATCTTGGCCCGCCACTTATTTTTGTAAATGAAGTTTTGTTGGAACACAGCCACTTGCATTCGTTTACATGTGGTCTATGGTTGCTTTGGCACTGCAGCAGCAGAGTTGAATAGTTGTGAGAGAGACTGTATGGCCCACAAAGCCTGGAGTATTTATTACCTAAACCTTTACAGAAAAAAATTGCTGACCCCTCCTATAAATATGAAAAAACATCAAAGTAGGGGGCGGCATCATCAAATCTGTTTATTAGCAAGATAATACCAACAGAGCCTGGGAAACAGATATAAGAATGTTAATTGCTGGGCCTCCCTGGTGGCGCAGTGGTTGAGAGTCCGCCTGCCGATGCAGGGGATACGGGTTCGTGCCCCGGTCTGGGAGGATCCCATATGCCGCAGAGCGGCTGGGCCCGTGAGCCATGGCCGCTGGGCCTGCGCATCCGGAGCCTGTGCTCCGCAACGGGAGAGGCCACAACAGTGAGAGGCCCGCATACCGCAAAAAGAAAAAAAAAAAAAAAAAAAAAAAAAAAAGAATGTTAATTGCAATAATTCTGACGAACATTCTGCCTTATAGAAATTTCTTAGTAATTCTCATACCGTCCTAAAAGTAAATATAACAATTTTTGTATCCTTTTTGTGTGTCTCCAAATAGAACATAAGTTCCAGGAAGAACAGGACTTTGTCTTGTTCACACTTCTGTCTCCAGCACCAAGGACAGAGTCTGACACATGCTCAGGCATCTAAATAAATATTTACGGACCAAATGCAAGAAGGAATCAATGAACAAATAAATGAATGAGTGGGAAATTCATAGGGGAGTGGAGGCAGCCTCTCAAAGTCACCCTGCAGAATCAGCAATCCAACTTTATCGTCTTTCCAGTGCTTCCGGCGGTGACTTACTCGACATCTTCCATATTGTTTTAGGAGCTAGGAGCCAAAAAAACCTACCCAGGATCTACAGATTCTCTCTTAGCTCAAGGCTTTCTCACTCTTCTCTATTCTACCCGAAAAGAGTTGTCTCTTCATTTATCTGATTTGTTTTTGCTGTGTAGCACGCCCTATTTTCTTCCAATTTCTCACATCCGGTTCATGTCTACCCTTTAACTTTAAGCAGTTCTGGGGGTCCTTCCCATTGCTAAAGGGATTCCTCACCCCTCAGCAGGTTACCATCCATTACCCGTCCAGTAGACAGCGCTGAGTGTTGTCAAACACTGGTGTTGCACAGTTTCTGTCTAGTTCTTGGTCTTTCATCTGCACCAGCCCTTGAAAGCTGACAGGAGGAATTGCTTGCTTTCCAGGCCTTATGTTTATCTCCCTTCAGATCTCACCATCTGCTGTGATTTGGAAGCTCAGGTAAAGTGCATTTTTCCCACTTCTTTAGGTTGCTCAGCCTCCTGCAGGTATTGCTATGTCTCTGTCCTCTCTCCCTTCATACGTCATTTCCTTGGAACTGATGGGGTTTATGTTGAAATTGATGGATGTGCCTGGTGCTTTTCTTCTTCTATGTTGTCTGTCATTCTTTGCATTGCACATATTCTATCTGTCCACTGAGGCCTTCATGTAAAGCAGGCAAAAGCATCTTGTGAAATCACAAGATTGTGAAATCACAATCAGCTGTGTCCTTTCTTCATTCCACTCTTAACTGTTACTTCACAATACTACTTTCCTTCGTGTCTATGCCAGAGATGGCTTATCCTGAAAGTGACTCAGAACTTGGAAATTTGATTTTAAAAATGGAAGCCTGTCTTCCTTTCCAGATTTGAAAGAAGTGGTACCCTGGGGCTTGTGTTTTTCTTTGGCAAAAACAGGCAGGAGTGGGTTCTCAGCTACATTCTTTTGATGCTGTTCACACTCTGAAGATTTCCCCAGTTTCACTGCTTCTCCAATCTATCTTTATATCTAATCAGCATAAAGTGTTTATCATTGCTCTTTATGTTTAGACTTTATAGTTTGAGCTTTTTCAAACTCTGGTGTAAAGCCAAGTTTCCAAAATCCTTTTAGAGAAGGGTCAATCAACTTTTTCTCTAAAGTGCCAGAGAGTAAATACTCTAGGCTTTGAGGACCATATGGTCTCTGTTTCAGTTACTCAACTCAGCCATTGCAGAATGAAGACAGCCATAGACAAAACCGAACAAATGAATATGGCTGTGTTTCAATAAAACTTTATGCACAAAACAAGAGCTGGCCCATTTGGCCATAGTTTTCTGACCCCTATTTTAGAACATCACCTCTGATTTTGAAACAGCTACAGTGCATCACTTAATATTATCCATTCATTAAGGAATACTCAAACTATATTGAATTATTACAGCAACTGGTACAATCTACTTCCATGCTGATTAAATGAGTTTGTGTATATGAATGTGTATTAACATGTAGTCTTCGCAGCTCCAATTAAATGATTTTAGAGAGGCCTGAATTTGTTTTCTAGATTTTAAACATTTATGGCTTTTATGAAGCCTAATAAAATATTATATATGCACTACTAGATCCTGAAAACGTTGTTTACACAAGTAAATAATAGACCCTAATGAGACCAGTGCTGAAATTATTCCCTGGTTCTAACACGGTTCCTTTGGGAGCTACATTATCTGCTTTAAGTCACCGTGGAGCCATTTAGCATACTATAACAGAAGACACAGTCACTTAGTACCCTCCCAGAAACCATGTCCCCTGAGACTGTCATGGCCCTGGGGAAATATTTGTCTCATATTTGTCTCATCTCTCTCATATTTGTTTAGCACTCTACATTGGTTACAGTCAGTACAGTAAAAACCCAACTAATCTTCCTGGAGATGTTCCTTGATGAACTACTAAGTGCCAGTGCCGGGCATTTTATTTATATATATATATATATATATATATATATATATATATATTAGGGTTTGTGAGAATTAGAGACTATGTAAATATGTGTGTGCATATATATACACACATATATAGTCATATTATAGTAATTATGTGTAATCATTCTATGTATAATCTAATTCTTAGAACACCTAACTTTACAGATGAGCAAACTGAGACTTAGATGTTAAATGGCTGGTCCACGTTACAGAAGTTCAGTGTCTCTGCCTCTGAAGCACATGCTTAATCACGATGTAATGGTTCCCCTTAATATGTTTTCTATATGTTTATTCCCTCCACAAACACTAAAAAGAACGATTTCACTTAGTACTTGATGCAAGCTTTAGGATCAATAAATCTTTCCTGAATAATGAAAACTTTTCTCTTGCCAAAATTTGCCCCTCTTCTCAGGGATCCTGTCTTAGTTTAAAAGCATCATTATTTACTCAAATATCCAAGCTAAAGGCAATGCCACCCACCCCTTATTTTCCTCACCCTTAGTTCTCCATCCAGTTGGTCACTGTGATGGTTAATTTTCTGTGTCAGCTCAGCTGGGCCAGGGTGCCTAGATATTAGTCAAACATTATTCCGGATGTTTCTACTGAGGTTTTTTTGGTTTTTGGTGTTTCTTTTAGATGAGATTGATGTTTAAATTGGTAAACTTTGAGTAAAGCACGATGTCCTCAATATTGTGAGTGGGCCTCATCCAGTTAGTTAAATGCCTTTAATGCGTGACCTCTGCCCCACTCCTCACCCCTGAGCAAGAAGGAATTCTACCAGCAATGGCCTTCAGACCTGAACTGCAACATTGGCTCTTCCCTGGGTCTCCTGTTTATTCTGTCTCTCTGGAGAACTCTGACTAATATAGTCGCTAAGAATAAATTCTTTCTCTGAAATATTATTCTTTACCATTCTCCATGCTCTACATTGGCTCAGGTCCCAATCTTTTGACTTCTAGTTAGTCTTTCTGCTTCTAGTTTCTCTAATTCCAATCTGGAATTAGGTCGGTGGCTCCCAGATGCCTGCGAGGCAAATTTAGGCCCCTCGGCATGACATTCAAGGTCCATCACAATTTGGGGCCAGCCCCTGACCAGTCCCTACCCAGCTTCCCCACATCAATCAGCATTTCATGAACTTGTCCTGCTTTCACTCCTCTGGCTCTTAAAACTGTTTTTGCCTCGCTTTTTGTGTTGGGAGAAGTTCTTCTGGACATCTGAGCAAGAGTTCCAATTACCAGGTATACAATCAAGTAGAAGTTGAAGATTTGGGTTCCATTGTCTTAGGTGGCCTTACCAGTGACTTTGGATCATGAGTTAAAAGCAAGAAAAGAGCTCAACCTTCCCTAAGAATCCTTTCCTTAACCTCTGTAGATCATATAAACCCATATATGCCCTTTAGACTCTGTTCACACAGTGAAAGAACAACCAGTTGAAACAATAAATCAGTAAGCACTTTGACAAGCCCTGTTTTGACTGCTTTTTTGTTCACCTGATGTTTTTCACTTAACTTACATAATATCCCAGTTATGTTTTCATGGGTAGCAACACCTTCAGCAAAGAGATGATGTGAGGGGCTTCCCTGGTGGTGCAGTGGTTGAGAGTCCGCCTGCCGATGCAGCAGACACGGGTTCGTGCCCCGGTCCAGGAAGATCCCACATGCCGTGGAGCGGCTGGGCCCGTGAGCCATGGCCGCTGAGCCTGCGCATCCGGAGCCTGTGCTCCGCGGCAGGAGAGGCCACAACAGTGAGAGGCCCGCGTACCGCAAAAAAAAAAAAAAAGAGAGATGATGTGAGGCAGGGGCCTATAAAACTTCCAGGATAATTTGAAGTCTTTTGTTTCATGTTGTATTGAATTTCATCAGCCTGATTTCTGACTACCTGTCATGAATGTTTCTTTTGTTCATTAGAATGTAAGATTAGGGTTGCTTTAAAATTCCCTTTGGTGAATTGTTAAGAGCTGTGAAATGTTATCGAAAGGTCACTGAAATACATGCGCCAGTAGCTATTAAAGTTAATAGACAGCATGGCCAATTCTATATCTGGAAAATGGCCCAGTCAAGAATGCAGATACAATATCACCAATTCATTCAGCAAAGGAGATTGAGTTCCTCTCCACTGTGCTAAATCTAGGAATATAAAAATAAATGCAGTATACTCTCTACCCTTAAGGAGCTTAATAGACAAAGGAAGAAAACAGCCAGATTAACAAACCACAGCTTTCTGTATTGTAAATAATGCTTATAAACCTAGAAGGTTATGCATCAACTTAGGAAGTAGCCAAGAGAGGCCCCACCAAGAAAGGAAACAAAAGCAATTTTGAGCTGAGTCAAAGGATTTCAAGTAGTTGAAAATCTGTTTTCCTTTAGAGAACTGATTCTCAAAGCGAAGTCCTCATACCAACATCATCAGCATCATCTGGGAACTTGTGAGAAATGCAAACTTGGGCCCCCATCCAGACCTCCTGAATCAGATGCTCTGGGAGTGAGACCCAGCAATCTATGTTTTAGCATGCCCTCTAGATGATTCTGATACACGCTTAAGTTTGAGAGTCACTGATTTAAAGAAGAACGCACAGCCTAGTGCACCTGGTATCTGAGGAGTGGCCGTGGGTGAGGGGGTTGAGGAGGGCCACAAAGAATGAGGACTGTAGACCGAGGACAGATTGTAAGGAATCCTAAATAACTTCTTAGAAAATTAAGACTTTATTCTCTAGGTTATGGGGAGATATTAGAATGTTCTAACCAGGAAACTATGATATTTAGCTGTGTGATTTTAGAAAAATAACTGTGGTAGCAGTTCAGAAGATGAAGTCAAGATATGAAGGCAGTAGGTGAAACAAGAGGCCACTGTAAGAGTTTAAGCCAGTGACTTGAGCCTGAATTAAATACCCAGTAGCGTTGAGAGTGGAGAAGAAGAGATAGATTTAAGAGTCTTGTAGGATATGAAATTGCCATCACTGTTTTTTGACTAAATATCTAGATTCATCTGTTTCTGTGTTGACATTTTATCTTTCACAACTGAATGTTCAAACCAATTTTAAATGGGTTGAGGAAAAGCAGAAACTTTGCAAGTTGGTAGGTGAGGTGAGAGATGAGAGAGCACTTGGGAGAGAGGTATATTTTAAGGTTTGAGTCTTGGTGCCTTGTGGTGTCTGGTAGAATACCTATAGCAGAGGTCAAGTGGAATATTTATGTTCATATTTCCATTGCTTTTTTTAAGTCTTGCTTTCTTGCTATTTCTTACTTGATTTTTGGAGTACCCTAATAAAAGAAGAGGTTACATATTCTATATGAATTTCAACTCACAATAAAAATTCCAGATAAGGATTTGGCTGTCTGCATTATCATCTTCACTTGATGGATTTCTTTACGAATGACTACAGTAAATGGCAACTCTACTCTCCAAATTTGTACCATAATTTTGCTTAGCTGAGAACTGTGTAGACAGGAAGTTTTCTAGCATAACTACTTGGAACTTCCTTAAATACTTTTGTGTGGTAGTTGATTCTGAAGACTTTTAAAACATAATTCTGTGTAGGTTACTAATATATCCAATTACAGTCAAATGGGGAGAATATTTTTTTAGCATCAGCCCTATTTATCTTTATCTGATTCAAGGGAGAAAATTTTTTTGTCCACATTTATGTTGTCCAGATGAGCACAGTTCAGCAGGTGACATAGAAGGGGGAGCCAATCATTTCAACCACCTTCAAAGTCCTTCTGGAAGCTCATGATGGCAGATTGACTGTGGTACTCCATTCTTGTCTCATGCATGGATGCGAATTTTCTCTCTCCTCTATCCACCTCCAAAATTTACCCACTGGAAGAGGGTGCCAAAACCAAGTCCCCTAAAATCTGAGTCCCTGCTCTTACAGTCAGCAGAATATGAAAGGACCTCAAGGATCATATTCACCTCAGAGCAGCACTGCACTAGAAACTGCTTACGTTTAGAATTAATGATGACCCCATGACCACACGGGAAAGAGGAGTCCTGTGTCTTCTCTGATTTGAACTGCAATGCAGCATGGAAGTCAAGGTTATTGAGTGGGCCCAGAGTTAGCTCTGTTAGATATTAGCTGCATGAACTTGGGGCAGTTACTTAGCCTGTTTTTAATGGGGAAAAAAAGTCCTCCACTGATCATGGGAATAAAAGGAGCTAAAGTAGGTATTTTGTATTATGGCTTCATATATTATTATGCTTAGAGTAGTCATTATTCTTGTCTTTTTTTTTTCTTTTTTTTTTTTTTTTTTGTGGTACGCGGGCCTCTCACCATTGTGGCCTCTCCCATTGTGGAGCACAGGCTCTGGACGCGCAGGCTCAGCGGCCATGGCTCACAGGCCCAGCCGCTCTGCGGCATGTGGGATCTTCCTGGACCGGGGCACGAAACCGTGTCCCCTGCATCAGCAGGCAGATTCTCAACCACTGAGCCACCAGGGAAGCCCCTATTCTTGTCCTTCTTATTCTGGACACTCCAAGGCTCCAGAATCCTGGCATTGCTTGCTGGACAGGGACCCATATCCTGGGTTTAGAGTCTATTCTAAAGAATTATTTCTTAGAAGAGGCATAGAGGATTATATCATCCTGTATATTTTAGCATTGTCTTTGTTTATTAGTTCTACCATAATATTTCTCAGTCACTTGAATTTTGAGATTCAACGTTATCTCCTGCAATGTTTGTGTTTGTTAGTAATTCACCTCATTTTAAGAGCAGATTTGTAGAATATCTACACAATAGGATAGAAAATTACAAACAGATTGTTTTAAATGCTTAATATCCTTTGAAAGCACAGGCAGGCATACCTTGGAGATGTTGTAGGTTTGGTTCCAGACCATTGCAATAAAGCAAATATCACAATAAAGTGAGTCACACAAATTTTTTGGTTTCCTAGTATACTCTAAACGTTACGTTTACACTATACTGTAGTCTATTAAGTTTGCACTAGCATTATATCTAAAAAAATTTACATACATTAATTTAAAAATACTTTATTGCTAAAAAAAAAATGTTAACCATCATCTGACAATGCAGGGTTGCCACAAACCTTCAGTTTTTAAAAAACAGTATCTTTGAAGTGCAACAAAATGAGGTTTGCCTGTATGGGTATATTAAGCATTTACTTATGCTTAGCACTGATTAATTTTTCCTAATATTTGTATAAGTGTTTGTGGTACTGTCTCATCAAATATAATCACTTGACTCTCACCGCACTCTGGTAGAAAAATTACTCAGGAACTTTTTTTCCTTTATTAGAGATTGAAAAATCCTGTATTTATTACTTTTAGATTTCAGTCAGTTGAGTTCAGCTCATGACTACAAACTGTCCCAATTATTTAAAGTTTTAATCCATATTACAAAGGCTTGCCCAATTCATTGTAGGTAGCAACTGAATGAATCAAACTAATAGTCTGTCCAAATACGAATGTCTGAAAGATGTCTGTGTCTCATTTGAATATGAAGCTTTTGTTAATCATTGTCCTCTCATTGTGTTGTGAAATGTGCCTCCTCCTTAAAATTATCTAGAAGATAGTTATAAAATTTCCTTGAGCTTGACCTACTGAACATTTGCCAGAGTTTCTGTGGAGTAAGCGTGTAGGAATCCATTTTGTTTTTAATCCCCAATTATTCTACTATAAAGATGATTGCATGGACCCAGAACATAACCTGTAGTTTTCTCCATTTTATTTCTAGTCAAAGCCAGTTCCTTGCTCTGCAGCTGTAGTCAACCTGTTTCTGACTTTTCTTACAATTAACCTACTTCTCCTTAAAGAGAACCCCCTTTAATATGTCTGTTAGAAAGGAACCCTCAAGCATATACCCTTATGTAATAGTAAGCTCTAAATTGCTATTTCTCATTTCCTAAATATGAATATCATTATATCAAAAGCTTTAAAACAATATATTAAACCATGTCCTTTTTTCATAGTAACTATTCTCTTATTTTTACATTGGAATTTTAGACCTCAGATATTATTTTTAAGGAGAAAATTCTTAAATGGAACTTTGTTACCACTTCAAGATAGATGTATTTTTTTGTTCTCATATGATCCATTTAAACTCACCATCAAAGTGAACTATGGACTCATTTTGGGAAGAAAATATATCCCATGACCATAATTCCCCAAGACCTTTATTTATCTGATTTCTGCTCCCTGGGATCACGGCCTCATGACATGCAATTCTCAGTTCTGTGAGCCTCCCAGGAAACAGCATTCATAAAAATCATTTCACAGCAGACTTCAATGCCAACCCAATAATAAAATATTCCAGCACATTCTCACACTGAAGGCAGCCACGGACAGCCACTGCTCTTTTATTTTTATGTTGAAAAGACATCTTTTGGTAAAGACATCAAAGATATCTGCAGAGCAGACTGCATAGCAACCTCCTTTTAATAGAGGTGTCCTCCATTAATGTCAAACTCCAATATAATCTAATTGGCACCTTAATAATTCCAGCTACTAGAGATTTAAAGATACTGTCAACACACAAATCCCTGTAATTCCTTTTTTTCAAATGAGGAAGTAATTTTGAATATAAAACTGGAGGGAATTCACACATAAAATGTAAGTGGATCTTTAAAGCACCTGGTTCTTCACTTCTCTCAAAGCTAACCATGAAATCATCCCTCTTGTTGTCCTAGGGGGAGAAATAATCCTCTGCTTCACTTGGTCCCTGTTGAGTCTCTTTCCACCATGGATTCTCTATACCTTAAAGCCCTTTAATTCCTTCCTCTCCCACAATCCCACCTTATTCTCCTTAGCTTTGAGTGTGGTGTCATCCATTGGGTGCCATCAAATTTCACTTTCTTTGGGACAAGGAGGGAAAAGCTGTTCTGATTCAGAGAAGAGCCTCTACAATATATTGAGATTCTTGCAAATAGACTTCTTTTTGACATATCTCCTGTGCTTTACAATATGAATTACAAACAAATAAGCAAAAAACCAGGGTCCCTTTCTCTGACTTCATAATGTTAAGTAAGTTTGTTACGCTACGTTTAAGTGAGATGCAAGGGGCAGGATATTTAAGAACACATTTGTCAAATTGTTTGCACATATAACCTGAATTTACTGTATAACTTCTAGTAAATTGCTCAACTTATTCATTCTGTGTTTATCAACACAGTGGTAGTCACAAATAGAAAACTACTAAACATTTTGCTGTGTTTGCAGGAATTGATAGGAAAGCTAATCTGACAAATTAAGGTAAATGAGGGCTTTGTCAAATATGTAACTTTGAGCTATGCTAAGCAGCTTCAGCACAGTGGAAAGACACATGTACTATGCATTACAGTTTCTGCTCTTTTACACTAATCGTTTGGTACATTTGGACACAGGGCAAAGCCTTTCTAGGCAGTGGTTTCCTTATCTGCAAAATGAGCAGATTTGAGTAATAGTTTCCATGATGCTTATAGATTCAAGATTCTGATTTGAAACTCAAAAAATAATTTGTCCTGATGACTTCTCTTAATACTTCCTTTTTAACTCGAAAGTTAATCAAGTTTTCATTCCTCTCTGATTGTTCACATATGACCCAAATCTTAAAATAGTAATAAATCAAATTTAAACTCAATTCCAGAGGTTTGATATCATCCATACCTGCCTAGAATCTGGTGATTGATTTTTATGATCTTTCATCTCTCTAAGCATTTTTGCAAAAGACTGAGTAAATTGGATGTACATCCATTCAATCATTTAAGAACATTTATTGACTCCTGGTATCTTTTATTTCTATTTCTTTTCCCTAAAACATTTAAAAGCAAGTTGCAATCAACGTGACACTTCACTTCAGAATATATCAGTGGATATCACCTAAAAATAACACCTTCTGGTATAACAACAACACTATGGTCACACCTAAGAAAAAGCAACAATAATTCAAAAGTATCTTCTAATACATGTACTACATTTACATTTCTCCTGTTATTCCCAAAATGACTTTTATAGTTGGGTTGTTTTTCATTCTGTGATCCAATCAAGATTCACAAATTGCATTTGACTGTTATGTTTCTTCATTTTCTTTAAATCTAGAACAGTGGTTATCAAATTATAATCCATGGGACACTCCTGCAGGGTTTGTCCTTGTATCTCAATCTAAGGAGGATTTTCACATTTTTGAAGAGTTGTAAAACCAAACAACAAACAAACAAAAAACAGAGAAGAATACCAGAGAGCTTATATGACCTACAGAACATGAAACATTTGCTATCTGCCCTTTACAGAAAATGTTTCCTGACTCCTTTCTTATCTAAAACTGCTGATTCCACGAATAATGTACAGTTTTGTACACAAAAGTTACTTAAATGTATCATTCTTTATGTAGTTATATAATAACTTGATTTAGTTAAGCCAGTTTCTTACTGATTATAATCAATTAAAGGACTTTAATTTTTTCATCCATTTTCATCAAATTTAATTTTTGAATATTTAAAACATTTATGTGATTCAAAAGACAAACAATATGAAAAATTTATTCTCAAATAAATTTCCATTGGTATCACTGTATCCCCAGTGCACCCTTAGATAAACATATTCATTTGTTTCTGATTTATCTTTATATATTTCTTTTTGCAAAAAAAAAAAAAAAAGACCATCACACTATATACCCTTTTGCATCTTGCTTTTTTAACTTATCTATGCATCCTGTAAATCAATTAGTATCATAAGGAACTTTTTTAGTTTTGTTTGTTGGTTTAAGGACTACATGGTGTTATGTTGTATGGATACAACATAGATTATTCATCAGTCTCCTTTGAACGTTACTTATTTATTTATTTTTTGCATGTGAATGTCTAGTTTTTCCAACACCATTTCTTGAAATGTTGAAAAGATTATCTTTGTTCCATTATACTGCCTTTTTTCCTTGGTCAAAGATCAGTTGACTATATTGATATGGGTCTATTCCAGGGCTCATTATTCTGTTCCACTCACCTATTTTTCTTTTGTTTTGCCAATTCAACATTGTAGCTTTATACTAAGTCCTGAGGTCAGGTGGTGTTAGTTCTCTGACTGTTCTCCTTCAATATTGAGCTGGCTATTCTGGAACTTTTGCCTCTCCATATAAACTTTAGAATCAATTTGTCTCTACCCACAAAGTAACTAGTTGAGATTTTGATTGAGGTTGCCTTGAATCTATAGATCAAATTGGAAAGAACTAATATGTTGACAATATTGAGTGTCCCTATCCATGAACATGAGCTATCTCTCCATTTATTTAGTTTTTCTTTTATAACTTTCATCAGAGTTTTGTAGTTTTTCTCATATAGATCTTGCAGGTATTTTGTTAAATTCATACCTAAGTATGTTACTTTGGGGGGTGCTAATGTAAGTGGTATTGTTTTTAATTACAAATTCTGCTTCTCCACTGCTGGCGTATAAGAAAGCAGTTGCCTTTTGTATGTTAACCTTGAATCCTGAAACCTTGCTATAATCACTGATTAGTTCCAGAATTTGTCCATTCTTTCAGATTTTCTACAAAGGTGATTATGTCACCTGCAAACAAAAACAGTTTTATGTCTTCTGTCTCAATATCCATACCTTTTATTTCTGTTTCTTGTCTAATTGCATTAGCTAGGAGTTCCAGTTTGATATTAAATAGCAGTGATGAAAGGGACATCCTTGTCTTCTTCCTGATCTTAGCAGGAAAGCTTCAAGTTTCTTACAATTAAGTATGTAGGGTTTTGTGAATGTATTAGATTAAGATGAGGAAGTTGCCCTCCATTCCTAGTTTGCCAAGAGTTTTTATCATGAATGGGTGTTGGATTTTGTCAAATGTGTTTTCTGCACCTATTGAGATAATTATATTTTTATTTAACCTGTTGATGTGATGGATTACATCAGTTGATGTTTGAATGTTGAATCAGCCTCACATGTCTGGGATAAATCCTACTTGGTCATGGTGTATAATGCTTTTTACATCTTGTTGGATTTGATTTACTAAAATCTTGTTAAGGATTTTTGCATCTGTGTTCATAAGAGATATTGGTCTGTAGTTTTCTTGTAATGGCTTTGTCTGGCTTTGTTATTAGGGTAATGCTAACTCAGAGGATGAGTTAGGGAGTATGCCCTCTGCATCTATCTTCTGGAAGAGATTGTAGAGAATTCGTATAATTTCTTCCTTAAGTATTTGGTAGAATTCACAAGTAAACTCATCTGGGTCTGTTGCTTTCTATTTTAGAAAGTTATTTGTTATTAATTCAATTTAATTAATAGCTGTGGGCCTATTCAGATTGTATGTTTCTCCTTGCATGAGTGTTGGCAGGTTGTGTCTTTCAAGGTATTGATCCATTTCATCTAGGTTATCAAATTTGTGGTCATAAAGTTGTTCATCATATTAATTTATTATCGTTTTAATGTCCATGGAAACTATAGTGATGTCCCCTCTTTAATTTATAATATTAATAATTTGTGTTTTCTCTCTTTTTTTTTTCTTAGCCTAGCTAAAACCTTACCAATTTTATTGATCTTTTCAAAGAACGAGTTTTTGGCTTCATTGACTTTTCCCTATGATTTACTCTTTGCAATGTCATTGATTTCTGCTCTAATCTTAATATTTTTTTCTTTCTGCTTACTTTGATTTAATTTGTGCCTCTTTTACTAAGATAGAGACTTAAATTATTGATTTTAGATCTTTCTTCTTTTCTAATACAATACTATAAATTTCCTTCCAAGTAGTGCTTTTGCTGCATCTCAAAAATTTTTTAAAGTTGTGTTTTCATTTTCATTTAGTTCAAAATATTTTTAATTTTTCTGGAGATTTTTTTCTTAGACCCATGTGTTATTCAGAAATATACTGCTTTATCTCTTTGTATTGGGGGATTTTCTACCTATCTTTTTAAAGTTGTTAATTTCTAGTTTAATTCCACTGTGGTCTGAGAGCAGATGTATGATTTCTATTCTGTTAAACTTGTTAAGGTATGTTTTATGGCTCAGAATGTGGTCTGTCTTGGTGACTGTACCATGTGAGTTTGAGAAGAATGTGTAATCTGCTGTAGGATAAAGTAGTCAATGGATGTCAATTATACCCAGTTGTTTGAAAGTGCTGTTGAGTTCAACTCTGTCCTTACTTTCTGCCTGCTGAATCTATCCCTTTCTGATAGAGAGGTATTAAAGTCTCCAACTATAATAGTGAATTCATCTATTTCTCCCTGCAACTTTATCAGTTTTTACCCCACATATTGTAATGCTTAGCTGCCTCCTGGGTCTTATTGGACAACCAACTTTAGACAAATACCTGCAAAAAGAGACTTTAGCATTGACCCATGGTGATAGGGGAAAGGTAGAGGGAGGGAGATAAATGCTTTCAATGCTTGATATTGCCAACATTGTGATCTACCTGGAGGCAACCCTGCTGCTACCATTTCTTGTGTCCCTGGTTCCTCTGATCTGGTCGTCCGTGCTTCCTGTCATACCTGTCCTAGATCTAAGCTGCTATGAGCACATAAGAGCAGAGACTCTGTACCTATTGCTACACCAAATCCATTGATAAATAGAGAATGACTCCCTTTTGCCCATGCCTCCCAACTCTTATTATTCAGTGGGGCAGAAATGGAGAGAATCTTCTCTCTTTCAATCTTCTATTCATATACCTTACTGTTGTAGGGTGAAGTCTGAGATCAGCCCTTCTACAGTCCATGTTTCTTCATTTTAAGCTGGGTGCATCAATAATGTGTTCTTAAGAAGTAGGAAGTGTGTCTCTATAGTTAAACTTGTGCCTAAAGCCAGGTTTTCATTGCCATATGCTCTATGTATTGACTTCATCTGGGTTTTTCAAAACAAGGGATGAACAACTGAAGTAGATTTTAAAATGAGGGATGTATGACTGTTCTTCTCAATTTAATTTTGACTCAGTTTTTTGAATTAAAGTGACTGAGCCAAATGATATCCTAGCTAAGGAAAGATCCAGAGTACTCTGAGCTCCAGCCAAGATGAATGATTTACAGATCCCAAGAACAGCCACTTCTCTGCCTTTGTTCACCTTCTGTTGTATCTAAAATATCCTTCTCCTGTCTTCTTGAAGTACAAGGAAAAGATGCAAGCCTTCCAACCCCCACCATTTTTTCCAGGGTGAGAGAACTTACACATCACTTTTTTCCTATACCATTTTCATGAAACTTTTGGCTTCCCTTCAATTACATAAGTGCAGTTCTTATTTTCACCGCTAGATTACTAAACCCAGAACTCACAGTATTGAGCTCTGAAACCTACTATTTAGATGACAATAAATAGTCTATGTAAATCCTCAATATGTACACAAATACACACATGCACATAAACTTTACCTACATTCCAGTCCTTTCCATAGGTTCAACAATAATGTTTCTACTTAAGACTTTTAGGAAATAAATCTAAAATGTAAATAAAACTCCAAAGGGTAGGGAAAAAGATGAATGAATGGAATTGATTGTATGACTTGTTGGGGAAGTAAAACAGTAAAATTTATGCTTAACTAGGAAAAAACATACCAATAACCAACTTTCAAATATAGTTTTATTTATTTTGCAATATCAAACTCATTTACTTTTTTTCATTCAAATGTCTTATCAGAACACATATATTTGTGGTCTCTGTTTAAACTGCCAAAGCAAATCAGGTATAAGAAGTGTCCAAAGAATTTGAGGCCAAAAATAATGCCAAGTTCCTGGGAAGTTTTGAAATTCTCTGCATCACTATGAATATTTAGATGAAATCTCTCCTATAGTCAAGAACCTATAAAAGGGCAAATGGTGTCCTAAGGGAATTCAGGCACCACAGACAGCTGATTATTGGTTCTAGTTTAGTAAACATGATGTGTACATATACTATCTGCCCTTTCTAGTACTAAAGATGGGGGTTATAAATATAATAAAACCCAGTCTCAGCCCTGGGGAGTTCACAGTATGATCGGTTATAAAGGCATGTCCTTCCCCAAATGATGGTATGTTGTGCTAAGTCTGCAGAGGAAGTCTGATCAATGCATTTGCAGAAAACAGAGGAAAGAAAGCTTAGTCCTAAAAGAAGAAGGAAGGGGCTATTTTCAGAGAGGAAAAGACATTTGGAACATAAGCAGGACATTTTTGCCCATCAGAGAACAAAGAGAGGAGAATTCACGGCAAAGATTGCAGCATAGGCAAAGGCAAGAAGGCATGGGATTGCATGGCATGTTCTATAAACTGCTAGAAGTTCAGTGTGGTAAGGACCCACACTTCCCAGGTAGGAAAAACAAGAATCAAAAGGAAGCATTCAGTCTGATTGTAAATACTCATGATTTTCATGGTGAGGAGTGTGGACTTGATTCTGAGGCAGTAAATATTTGTTCGTGGGGATACTTGGAGAGTGTAAACACAAAGTGTCTCTTTGAGACACTGGTTCTGGTTCACATATGAGACTCAGAACGAATCCAGCACTCAGGAGTCCAAATGATACAAAGACGACTCTTAAGATGGCTTCTAGAAGCAAGAGTCCTTAGGTGAATCTCACTATAACTCTAACACTCTGCAGGGAAATAGAGCACCCTCCCCTACCCCCAGCTGGTCTTGCTCCAGTCCCTCCTTCAGTCCTCTGCTCTCAAGTGCTCTCTTCCAGAATGGCTCTCCTAAGGAACCTGATCCAGCTGAATATCCCTTGATAGCCATCCTGTAGTCACTTACTGACTCTGTTTGCTTCATCTTTGTTCCTTTGTCATTTTCATGTGTTTCTGTCCTGTCTCCCAACTGGGCCATAAGTGTTTCTGAATTTTACCTCGACTGTTTCTGTTCACACAGTAAGCATTCAATAAATTCTCTTCACTGTCCGTTTGATGGGCAGACTATCTTAGAAGAGAGACCTAAGAAATAGACAAGTCTAGGGATTTCAGAGAATGTATCATAAAAAAGGAAGCTCCATTAGCCAACAATTGGAAAAATTGAGCCCTGCTAGCTAAAAAATATTATGGCAACAGAGGGAAGACTAGAAAAGAAACTAGAGTATTAGAGAGTAGTCTGAGAAAGGAAGGAGAATTAATAAAGGCTCACTCTCTGAGAGATTGATCACATTGTGGCTATAGGGCTAGGAATCTAATTAATTGCTTTGGGGAATGTTGGACCACAACTTTCCAAACAATTACCTTGGAAGACACGTTTTATCACCAAGTAATTGTCCTTGATTTTTAAAATATTGTAAAAGTCCTTAATATGCCTTATAAACATTACCAGAATATTTTCAATAAAATCCCATTTTACCAAGCCATAAACTCCTTTCAGCCCCATAACTTACATCAGCACAGCCTGAATTCAGGAAGCCCCACCAAGACTTTGGTGACAGGTTTCCATCACTTCAAAACAGAGGACCAGCTTGGAAAAGAGGCGAGTACCAATTCATTCCAAGAGAAAACTTGAAAGCTGAGACATGACAAGCTTGGCACACATCCTGGACTCTGGTTGCCTTGTGAGCAAACACAGCCTGGCATTCACCTGCATGGGAGGATAAGGAAGGTTACAGAAAGTGTTTTCGAATGTCCAGCAATGGGAGAAAATGGTCTCAAGTCCAAACAGCACTGAGATTTTTTTTTTAAACACCATTACTTACCTGCTGTTATATATTGAAGAAATTTGACTACAATGTTTATTTACAAGCATAACAGTGTGTTTATAACCCAGAATAAATGATACAAATAGAAAAAGTGGAAAATGGACACAAGTGGAAAAATAAGGACTGTCTTACCCTAATATGTTGCATGTCTTGGTCAGAGAAGTTGGACTAAGTTGTTGCTTTGGCAACATGAGAATTAAGTGTAAGTAATACCTCTCGATAAACTATCCTCCTTCTCAGTAACCAGTTATCTTCCGGCAGGGAGCTTTGCTTTCTCTTAGGCATTTATCTTGGGGAGGAGGTTAGAATAAGATCAATAATTTAATTTCCATGCATAGCAAGAGAAATAATAGGAGGGAGAAGATAAATGAGGAAGGACCCTCACAGTAAGGAAGGAGGGGCTGGGAGAATTAAAGTCATCTACTTAGTTATTTGGTCTCAGGGAATGCCTATGTCACAAAAAGAGGGAGAAGAAAGCAAATCCAGAGAAAGATAGATTCAAGGGCTTAGAGACAGACCACAAGAGAGTATGGCACCAAAACTCTTCGTGGGGGGAGTTTTTTTTTGTTTTTGTGTTATTGTTGTTTTTAAGGAGAATTATGGACAAATAAACTCTGTTTAGGTAGCTCTTTCATAAACACTCTCTTTTACAGTATCCTGTTTGTTTCCTTCATAGAAGTTATTGCAAGTAGCAAATAAACTATCCATTCTCTAGTTTACTTCTCTGTTTCCTGTTTTCTCACATGAATGTATCACTGAGAAGTGAGACCCTATCTTTTGTAGCATCTCTAGGATTCATCAAATAATATTGTTGAATGATTGAAAAAGTTAAAGAATAAATGATTATTAGATGCTGCAGAGAGGCTGACAAGAATGAACTGGGGAAATGCTGTTGAGTAGGGTGGCATTTAGGGGGACCTGATATAGGAGAGCAGTTTCAGTACAGTTGTATACAACCTAAACTTGCAAGAAGAGTTCTTAAACTGGTTCTCAAAGCTGGCTTTGGATCACACATACCATGGAGTCTTTTGAAACATGTGCCGAGCCCATGCCAGCTCAGTACACAATTCCAGGGAAGCATCATTCACTCATCCACCATATTAGATCCCCACACATGCTGCTAAATCAGAAACTTTAAGAGTGAATCTTGTGTTATGGATCTGTGTTAAAATGAACATTTACCATTTGGTCTACGGAGAACAACTCCCCTTCTTCTGGAAATATTTCTTCAAAGCCATGCTTCTAGTGGGGTAGTGGAGAGGGGTGACTGGGAGTGTGTGATGCAATCCTAACCACAGGAGCAGAACAACATCTAGATGGACCAATCATAGGGCTTACCCCCCTTCTCACCCCTCCATCCCCCACCTGAGGTGATAGTGGCTGCTCTAAACATGGTCACATGATCAAAACCAAAAATCAGAGTCCTTTCTCAACATTTTTCAAACTCTTCCTAGAGAAAAAGAATGCTTGCCTCTCGGATTACATTTCTGTAAGGATGTGATCCAGAGGGTGCCCATGGCCCTGGCCTTGACTGCATGGATAATAATGAATAAGCTAAAAAAATGAAGCCATAACTCAGAAAGAAGCAGAAATAGGAGAGATTCCCAGGGCATTTGGGTCCCTGGCTTAGAGCACTACTGCCCTGGTTTAGGTCACTACCGCCCCTCCCTAGTCTTGGTTATTGAGTTTTCCCCTTGAGTCTCTGCTGCTCCAATATTCTTCCCCCAAATCCTGTGTTTTGCTTAAATTAGTTCAAAATGAATTTTGTCACTTGTACCCAAGAGAACCCTAATACAAATGGTTACGCTACCTTTAAATTTCAAAATAAAACTAGAGAATACCTTGGGTAATTATTTTCTCCAGCCTTGCATAGGCAGTTAAGAGAATTTAAATGTCAACTCAGAGGCTGCACTGAGAATAAGAGTGTTTTTACCCTACATTAGCTTTCTATACTTACTTTTGTTCTAACTCAGAACAAGCAGAGTTCCAAACTCCCATAAAAAATAAGAGGAGTGAGAAGATTAACAGCTGAACGTACTCATTTTCTCCATTTCGATATTTATTCATTTAAATAACTGGCTAGATTCTGCAGCAGAATTATACTTTTTTGACTGTAACCCTTCACCCGCTGTGCTCCAGAATTTCATTCTGAGGAAATAATTCACTACTGGTAGGCCAAAACACAAAGCAGTGTATTTATTATACAAGAGAAGAGTAAGTGAAAATATGTTCCAATTTAGTCTTTGTCCTTTTCCTTCTCTTTTTAATTTTTCTCCCCACTTCTAGACCTCCACTGTTTTCTCTTTTACATATGTAGAAAGGTGTGTTTCATAGTGTTAGTTGTACTCAGGGGGAAATCATGTAACAAAATGTGCTATTTTAAAACACAGGAAATGAGGTATCAATATGTAATACTTGAGAACATTTTAGCAGACTTCTTGGAGCCTAAATACCCTAAGATAGGATTTATCTCCTCTGTAGATAGGGCTTAAACCTTGAACAGCGTGATTAGGTGTGGCCAATAGCTGTCCCTTCCTCCCACCCACAATCCTGTTTCATTGTTCCTTGCTAACAGAACTCTTTGGTCAAGCAATGGTATGCAGAAGCCCAGCCTAATCATGGTTGGCCTAAGCCAGCCATGATGAGCTCTTGCCTTTTTGCCAGTAATTGGTCTAAGGATGACCATGTGGCCCAGTTCTAGGCTAGATAAGACCTAAGGGGAAGACTGTCTAGGGCTTCCAAGAAAGACTCCCCTGATGAAAGGTGGCAGCCACACAGCAGGGAGAAGCTTTTTGTTCCTGTCCCTTCCCTTCCTTCCCTTCCCTTCCTGGAATTCGTGTTAAGTAAACAACTATCTTTATAGTGGTTATCTGTTATTACTTATCTGCAGCTGAATGCATCTTAGCTGCTACATTATGAAAAAGAATTGAAAGCACATTTACATTCATCAGTTCTCATTGTGATAGCAAGGGGGTTGGGAATAATTAACAAATATTTTAAACATGGAAAAGCTAAGTTTTTCAGTAGAACGTCATAAACTCTTTGTAGAGGAATTGTGTTGTAAGTCAAGACTATACAACTATAGGACAATAACACTTAAAGGCAGAACAAATTCCATGTATATGCATTAGCATATGGTATTTTTTTTCTCTTTCTGACTTCACTCTGTATGACAGACTCTAGGTCCATCCACCTCACTACAAATAACTCAATTTCGTTTCTTTTTATGGCTGAGTAATACTCCATTGTATATATGTGCCACGTATATATGGAATCTTAAAAAATAAAAATGGTACTGATGAACCTAGTGACAGGGCAGAAATAAAGACGTAGGCATAGAGAATGGACTTGAGGACATGGGGTGGGGAGGGGGAAGCTGGGGCGAAGTGAGAGTAGCATCGACATATATACACTACCAGATATAAGATAGTTACCTAGCGGGGAGCAGCTACATAGCACAGGGAGATCAGCTCAGTGCTTTGTGTCCACTTAGAGGGGTGGGATAGGGAGGGTGGGAGGAAGGCTCAAGAGGGAGGGGATATGGGGACATATGTATGCATATGGCTGATTCACTTTGGTGTACAACAGAAACTAACACAGTATCGTGAAGCAGTTATACTCCAATAAAGATCTATTTTAAAAAATAATAAAAAATAAAGGTAGAACAAAGTAAGAATGTAACTGTACATATGCTAAAATACACGTGGTCTGGTTTTATTTTACGCACCATTTCTCTCATGTACAACTTTAGCATTTACAGATATGATTAAAAACAGATTAACTGAACAGAATGGGTAATGGTTTTCAGCTGAGTATCAGAAAATTAAAACAGATTTGAGAACTCTCGTGCAACACTCACGATTCAAATACATTGAATATGTCAGCAATTTTGTACTCTCACAGCAAGAGATAAAAGAAGCAAAGATAAAGGGATGCACAAAATAGAAAAGTCTTTGGGGATAGCAAGGCAATTAAGAGCAATATGGAAATAATCAAAACTTGGTCGACAGACAAAATAAGACCTTATGAAATAAAAATATGGGCCAACATTTGCAAAATGTTGCATGCCTTCAGATTACACATGTCTACAAAAGAAATCAAGGGTTAGATTCAATGAGCAGATATGAAACGTTAGCAATGGATGAAATGCAAAAGATTTCCTAGGGTTGAACATAGACAGGCAGTTTAAAGACACCAGCTGAGTTCTGAGGATTGAAGCAATGTTTCTCAATCTTTCATCATGAGAGACATAGCAATATGTGAGTAGAAAACATGCAAAAGTCAAACAAACAGAGAGCTTGTTTTATTTATTGTGAGCAATTCTGTTTCAAATCAGTCTTGAGATATTCAGGAAGTAGGTTTATGTTTTTATTTTGTCAGATTATTTTTTCCTGAGTTAATAAGTGTTAAAAGGTATACATAATGAATGCACCCAATATCCTAGCATGAAATATATAGAACTGCCTGAATGTGGGCACCAACTGTGGATTAATAAAACCAAGACACTCACATCAGGGGATCCTGTGCTTCTCTGGAGACTTCCCTGGGAGAAAAATAAGAACCACAGACATAGATAAACATGGGGTTTAAACTATCAGTCAATGAAGATCTCATGAAGATGAGAATGCAGCCAACAGATGTGACCCAAACCGCACCAGACAGAGGGAAATCATAAC
The DNA here is from genome assembly GCF_964341445.2 of Mesoplodon mirus. Classification (NCBI taxonomy): domain Eukaryota; kingdom Metazoa; phylum Chordata; class Mammalia; order Artiodactyla; family Ziphiidae; genus Mesoplodon; species Mesoplodon mirus. The sequence goes on from NC_138980.1 coordinate 80,666,936, forward strand.
GAGGCAGACAAAATGCTATGTCTCTGTCTGGATTATATGTGATGGGTTGGAAACTGACATATTACAATCCCGATTTCAATGCAGCAGCTGTCATCTTGCTGATCCACTTGTGTATTTCTCTCAGTTCATTCAGCCTCCTTTTGTGGTTCTTTAAATGTGGCAGTGTCCTAAAAAGATTATTTTAATCATATCAAAGACTTTTGAACTTTAAATAGTAATGCCACAAAGGAGAGGCAGAGCCAGTACATCTATTGCTAATTTATTTCATTGCTTTTACATTTGCTGCCTTCCTACACCCAGGCATACCTCCTCTGTTTGCTGCTTTGATTAAGGGATGTCTAAATGCTTTATGTGCTCCCTGCCCCCATATTATAAATCCCACCTTTTTTCTTTGGTTAGAAATTTTGAGGCCAGATACAGACAGTGATTTCTAGCAAAAACAAGTTCCTGCTAGTCTATTTAGAGAGGTGTTTCCTTAGAGTCCTCTCAACAAATGTGAAAATCCCATTTGGAGCCTGGTAACTATGCCTGATCTTTTTTGCACGTCGAGCGTAGCCACCAGATAGAGGATCTGCTAATTAGCCACTTCTAGAGTCTACCCATAAGTTGGCAGACAAAACATCTGGAACTTTCAGGGTCATATGAATAAATCACCATTCTCATTAGTGTTCACAAATGGAAGGGAAAAGGTCTCCAAGTAAAGCAATGTTTCAAACCCAAGGAAACTTCCACAACCACAGAGTACTGTTCCAGAAGAAAATTAGCAACAAAGACCTTTTTGGCTTTCAAAGATTTCAAAACATACTGGACATGAAGTTGGAAAGCATCTGATGAGGTTACAATCCAGCTGAGAAACAGGAGAAGTAGAGATGTCATCCCTTTTCCTATTTCCAGAAACTGTGAATGGAATAGACAAGAATGCTGTGAATGGCAAAGATACCCAAGGTGCCATGGTTGGTGGAAACTCTTCTTGTCTATTCACTGCATAGGCGTGAAAGGAAGGATTAAGAGTGTGACAAAAAGAAGCCAGACTCAAGGGACCTCTTCTGTCGCAGCTTTGGTTATTCACTAGCCACCATCAGGACAGGTCACTTGAGAGCTTCATCTCTAAAATAAGAGATTGGGTCAAATGGCCTTTAAAGTCCTGTCCTCTGACAAGCATACACGTGCCCAATATCTACCTCTGAAAGGGAAACAAACGGATACTGAGAACAGAAAAGAACATCAACTCTGTAACATTCTCCCTTTGGTTAAGGGCTTCTCATCTTTGCTTTCCTACATCTAAACCTTGAAAGCTCAGGATGCACATTTCAAGGGTGAGAATTAGGAATAGGAAACCCTTTCATAAGGCTAGGCACTTGAGCGAAGTAAACAGATAAGAAAACAGTAACCATAGAGTCATGTGAAGGACTGGAATCCATTGTGGATAAAGTGCCTTTAGGGAAATGGGAATTTATACTGTCATATTCTTAGGAACAATTAATACTTTCTTCAGAAACATGAGTCATCCTCTTCTCATCCACATTAACCCCAAATCTGGGAAGTGAGCTGCTGTGGGCCAACAGGGTTGGGAGAGCAACTGGGTTCCTGGGAAATGTGGGAATCGAGTTTCCTAAAAGGGCTGGATACAGTGCAGACTGGCACACTAAAAAAATAGTTAATATTTAGCAAGTACTTGCATAGCAATTCCTTTGTGCTAGGTACTAATATATACACTTGATATATATTGACTAGTTTAATCCTCTCAACAGTACCATAAAGTAGGTGCTATTATTACCATCTTACACATGTGGACACTGCCCAAGGTCACACAGCTTGTTGTGGTTACCTAATGTTACATAACAAATCGCCTACAACTTAATGACTGAAAACAACAATAATAATTTATTTATGTATTTCACAGTTTCTGTGGTTCAAGTGTTCAAGGACTATTGGGGTGATTCTGAGTCAGGGTCTTTCATAAGATGTCAGATAGCACCTGGAGCTGTGGTCATCTGAATGTTTGATGGGGACTTTAGGATCCACTTTCAAAGTGACTTATTCTTATGACTTGCAAGTTGGTGCTGGCTCTTAGAGAGAGAGGTGTCAGTTCCTCCTCACATGGGCTCTCCACAAGATGCATAAATGTTCTCATGTCACCCCGCTGGCTTCCACAAAAGGAAGTGATTCAAGAAGGCAAGGCAGAAGTTGCAGTGCCCTGATGTAGCCTCAGATGTCACATGCTATCCCTTTTGCCATATTCCACTGGTCATACAAGTCAACCTTTCTTCATTTTGGAAGGAGGCCATATACGGGCCTGAATACCAGCCGAGTGAGTATCAGTATGTGCCATCTTGGAAGCTGCCTACTGCACAGCTAGTAAGTGATACAGGTGGTGTTCCAACCCAGACATCTGGCCTGGCAGTCCATGTTCCTTCCCACTATGCAAGGCTGCTCTTGGTTGGAGAGCATGCACTTCTCAGTGAGGATGAGGAAAAGAGGAGGAGGCACAAGGGAGGCCATACTAGGAACTTAGTTAAGCCCTGGATGAAAAGTTTAAATTTTATTTTTCCCCGTTGGACACAGAAAAAAAGTCCTATTCAAGGGGCTTCCCAGGTGGTGCAGTGGTTAAGAATCTGCCTGCCAATACAGGACACACGGGTTCGATCCCTGGCCTGGGAAGATCCCACATGCCACAGAGTAACTAAGCCCGTGTGCCACAACTACTGAGCCCACGTACCACAACTACTGAAGCCCGCGTGCCTAGAGCCGGTGCTCTGCAACAAGAGAAGCCACCACAATGAGAAGCCCGTGCACCGCAAAGAAGAGTAGCCCCTGCTCGCCGCAACTAGAGAAAGCCCGTGCACAGCAATGAAGGCCCAGTGCAGCCATAAACAAACAAACAAATAAATAATCCTATTCAAGATTTAGTTTTATGTGTATAATTCCCTTTAATTTCCTTCCATGAAGTCACTTTTGTAGTAGCTACAAAATCCCACTGGGAGAATTTAGACCTGGAGTTCTGAAAGCTGAACAGCCCTGAAGCAGTAGAGATCCCACGTGGAGCTGCTCAGCAGGGGAGGCTCGGTACCAGGTGGCAAGGAGGAGCAGTGGAAGTAGCCTGGGCTGGCTTCTTTCCCACAACGTGCTGGTAATAACAGGAGGAAGGACAGGAGAGATTTTGCTTATAGTATTTGTGTTAGGGTTATTCCGTGGCAGACATAGGTTACAATTTAGGAGAGCCTGCACTTATGGAGTACTGTGTCCTACTACAAATAAGAAACTGGGCACTGAATTCTTCAAATTTGCATGTGAATATGCAAAAATGCCCCCCAAAGAGGCAAAGCCAAAGAAAAAGTGGTGATTCTGATAAGCAACCTTGGATATTAACAGGTAATTAATTTCAATATTGAGAAATTAACAAAGCTGAAAGTTAATCGTATTAGTATTCAGTCCTCTTACAATTTGGCTATGGGTTTCTCAGGGATTTTTATGTAGAAATCTGGCAAGGCTTTCTTAGACACTGACAATTCCTGGTTAAACGGCAATTCATAGAAGAAAAAACACAAATAGCTAATAAATACATGAAAATTTTGCTCACACTTGATAATAATCAGATAAATACAAATTGAAACATAATACCCCATTTTCCACTTATCACATCTGCGAAATTTTTAGATTTTAATAATATCCAATAGTGGCAAAGTTCTAGGGAATAGGCACACTAATACACTGTTAGTGGACATGTAAATTAGGGCGGCATTTGGGATGAGAATTTGATAGTATTTCTCACAATTCTACTCCAAAGTTTAATCCTAGAGAAATACTTCCACTTGTTCCTAAAGAGGTACATACGAGGAAGTGCATTACAAAACAGTGCAAAAGAGTGAACAATCGGAAACCCAATTTGTCATCTGTAAAGGCTTGGTTAAAAATCGTTATACTACATCCATAGTATAGAATATTACCCAGTAGCTTAAAGGAGCTTGGAAGATCCATGTAAACTGACATGAAAAGTTGTCCAGGCCATACTGTTAAATGAAAAAAGCAAGTAAAGAACAATACGTACAGAATCCTATTTATGCAAAAATAATAACAAAACATAATATATTGTATAGGTGTATATCTACAAATAAATCCATAGGAAAAGTTGTCTCCCCTGAAGAATGGAGTAAGATTGGTTGGGGATGAGAGAGAATATAAGGCAGAGAGAGCAGGCTATGAAAAGGAAAACTACAATTTTTTTTCATCAGGAGTTTATTCGTGTATTACTTGTGTAAAAAATAGTGTTTTAATCATGAAGGCATTCTAGACCAAGTACTCAGTGCACAGAAACATTCTATATGTATAAACAGTAACACTCTTGTTGCACCCACATTCTCAGAAAATCAAGCCTCATTTGTCTGCAACTCTAAACAATAGTGGACCAGGTGTCTGAAAGAAGAAGAGAAATGAACCCATTTATCTTTGTTGTCTGTTGTTAGTTTTTAGCCTGACCTTCTTATGGTTTCCATCCTTTTTATGATCATTGTTTCTTTCTCAACTCATATAAAAGGTCAAAAACATAAACCATCAGTTGAACTGGAAAATTGGATATGAAAAGATGGCTTCACGAAAAGGCAGGTTCTACATTTGAGGCACACTGACGTTTCCAGGTGAATATTGCAAATAAAAATAGATCAACAATTCATGGATTTTTGCAGCCTGAGAAATAGATATCATACCACCCAAAGCTCAATGGATACTCTTAACCTTCTCTCCAGATCTGTCTATATAACTACAGTGTAAGTTATCTACTATATGTAAATGGTACCCATAGTTTCATTATTCCTCACACCTTGTCCCCTGTAGCAAGATGCTTTCATCCCTACTTTTTGTTATCAGGACTTCCGTCCTAGCCGTCTTCTCCGCTAGACAGCAAATAGCTTGAGGGTTAGTGTGTCTGGTTCTCTTTGCAACTGCCATGGTACAGTGTCTTAGCTCAGCGATCAGCCAATAGATGGTTCTTAAAAATTACTGCTCATTGGGTTATTCAACTGATAAATAAATGCTATGTATTAAATCTATAAGAGGAATTTCTATTCTTGTTGATTATTACATGTTATGAAAGAAAGCATGTAAAACACCGCAATACAATTCCAAATATGATAACTTTGGAGCAGAATTTGGAAGAACTGTAGAATAGAGTCTGAGAGGTATAGTGGAAACATTTGGGCACTGTAGCTCTTCCGGGCCAGAACTGTCTCTTCCGTCTCTGTGTTTCTTACACCCAACACAGTGCCTGGTGACCTAGTACCTAGTGGGTTCTCAATACATATTGCTGAATAATGATTAAAGCAGGAAGCAGGCCTGGGCTTTGGAGGCAGACAATCCTGTAGTTGAATCCTGGCCTGATAAGTTTCACCCGTGACCTTAAATATTCTTTATACCCTCCTTTCAAACTTGAAATTAAAAATTCCATAATCATCAGGTTGCCTTGAAGATTCAATAGGTAAAATATCCATGGTAGTACCTGGTTCTTGAGAAATAGTATTTACTGCCTGCTCTCAACTACTAAGATAGAGGCCGAGTTTCACTTTTCTGACAGTCTAGGGGAAAAAAAAAAAAAAAAGATGTTAGAGTCAATCAAAGAATTTTAGAATTTGGCCAGTTTGAGCTTTGGCCACCACAAGCCATTTTCCGTCATTTTAAGTGATATTAGTATGAGGTAGATAAGATAACACGTAATCGTTTTGAAGTCTTCACAGTCTTTTTCTCTGTACTCTCCTCTCCACCTCCCCAACCCTCCACCAGCTAAACAGACACTTCCTTTGTTCACTTGGCCTCACCCCTGTCTTCCAAGAGAGAAGCTGAATCTGTGAACTCAGGTTCTGCAGCTTGGGGTAGAGACTCAGGAGAGAAAGCAAAAACTGGAGGAGCAAAGGAAGGAGTCAAGGTTGGTTCCTGGGAGACAAGGAACACCATGGGTAAAAGCAAAGAGTGGAAGGAGGAAACATACAAGTCTTTTCAGCTCACTTGGGAGGAGAGGTTTTAGTAGAGAAATGCTGGGGGGTGTTGGATAGAGAGAGTGCTTGCAGGCTCTTCTGGGTGCCTTAAAAGTATGAAAGATTGGGAGTTAGAGGAAAGAAGAAGGAAAGAGATTTTTTTAAACTGTTGCAGTGAGTTATGAGGCCCATATCTTTAAATGTTTTTGGACAGATTTAGTAAAGATTACAATTAAGTTTAGTCACTTTGAGATGCTGGTCTATGCTTCTTTATGCACAGTACCGTGCAAAAATGGGGTCTCCTGTTGCCCCAGGCTTTATTCAAATTATAAAAAGAGTTCCTGGAAGACCATATTAGAATTGCTCTTAATACAGAAATGAATAATGAAAAAGTCTACAACTAACACATAAAAGGTTACATGTGGTTAATTGTTTAAAGCACATCACACAGAATAAGTAGAGATTAGGATAAGGTGGTTCCATGTCCAAGGAAGAACCCAGTGTGGCACCTGCCGACAGGTCTGGGTGGACAGGACTGGAATTTTCTTCCCAAAAGGATAGAGGATGCAGACGCTCAGGGAGAAACTCACAGTCTTCCCTGTTTTAAGCAGGTAAAATACCTAAAAGAGATCAAGTTACATTGATCTTTACATCACTGTCAACCACTTGCTAAATGCAGGGTACACTTTTAATGCAAATTTTATTAAACTATAGCAAATATACAGAAAAGCATATGAAATCATTTCCTAGGGCTGTTTTAACAAATTACCACAAACTTGGTGACTTAGAACAGAATTCTCTCAGAGTGCTGGAGGCTAAAAGTTCTGGATCTAGGTGTTGGAATAGCTACACTCCCTCAAGAGGCTCCGGGGGAGAATCCATTCCAAGCCTTTCTTAGGATTCTTTTTTTTTTTAACATCTTTATTGGAGTATAATTGCTTTACAATGGTGTGTTAGTTTCTGCTTTATAACAAAGTGAATCAACTTCTGGTGGTTCCCAGCACTCCTTGGCTTACGGCCACATCGCTGCAATCTCTGTCTCCATCTCCACATTGCCTTCTCCTCTGTGAATCTGGGTTGTCGCTGACCACTCCACTCTGCCTCTGTCATCACATTGCCTCCTCTTCTCCTGTCTCTCCTCTTTGTGTCTCTTAGAAAGACCCTTGTCATTAACTTTAGGGCCCACCTACATAATCCACAATGATTTCTTCATCTCAAGATCTTTAACTTAATTACATCTGTAAAGACCCTTTTTCCAAATAAGTTAATATTTACAGATTCTAGGATTTGATGTGGACATATATTTTGAAGGGCCAATGTTCAATACACTGAAGTGTACATATCATAAGTATACAGCTTGATGAATTTTCCTAAAGTGAAATCACCATTCCCCAAATCAATAAATTAGCTGCATCCCAGCAGCCCTCTCCTGCCCCTTACCATCGTTACTACCTGCCCCAAGGATATGCTAGATTTGCCTGTTTCAGAACTTTAGATTTAAAAAAAGCATCAGGGGCTTCCCTGGTGGCACAGTGGTTAGGAATCCACCTGCCAATACAGGGGACACAGGTTCAATCCCTGGTCCGGGAAGATCCCACATGCTGCAGAGCAACTAAGCCCGTGCACCACAACTACTGAGCCCACGTGCCTAGAGCCTGTGCTCCACAAGAGAAGCCACCGCAATGAGAAGCCCAGGTACCACAACGAAGAGTAGCCCCTGCTCGCCACAACTAGAGAAAGCCCACATGAAGCAATGAAGAACCAAAGAAAAGCATCACTATGCACCCTCTTTTACTTTGTTGTGACATCACATGGTGAGATGTTCATCATTGTGAAATTCATGTAGTTGCAGCTCATTCAGTGTCACTGCTATGTGGCATCCCATTGCATAACAATACCACAGTTCATTTTTTTATCTATCATAAATGGACATTTGGGTTGTTTCTACTTTTTGGCTATTAATAATAATGCTGCTATAGTTGTACATGTCTTTTGGTGAATATATGTATGCATTTCTGTTGAGTATATACTCAAAAGTGAAATTGCTGGGTCGTAGAGTATGTGTATGGTTTGCTTTAGTAGACACCACCCACCAGTTTTCCAGAGTGGTTGTACTAGGGCAGCCTTTGAACTTAAATTTTCAGAATGATTAATGAATCTCTACCAAAGTCTCCAAAAAGGAGATTCTACAGACTCCTTAGGAAACTCCTTTGAGGTTGAGCTAATCTGGAAGTTTCCAGTCTTTTCCTCAGAATTAGTGGAACTCACTTTTGCAGAAATGGTTTGTTAAGTAAATAAATAGTCTATACAAGATGCTAGAGAGAATGCTTCACCCACTTAAAAAAATAATTGGGAAACCTTTTAACATCATTTATATACATATGCAGCCCGAGAGGGAGCAGTGCCCCCTGAATAGCACAGCGCCATTTACACAGCCTTCATCACTCCAAGGTCTGTGCAGGGCCAGTGAGCTTGCTCAAAAGATATGCTGCAAGTTCCACAGCTGTGCTTTCTAGCCTCTTCTTCAGTGGATACTTTTTTCTAATGCTCTATATTAAACTAAGGAGGAAACACAGTCTCTTCCTTGGATTACAAAAGAACTCATTTCATGAGTTTTAATCAACTTTACTGAAGATTTAGTGGAGCCACAGGAAGGAGAACATTATGGAGGACATGGTTTTCCATTACTCATGCACTACTTCTGCCCCGATGAATCATGAAGTCCAGTGCCTCTCCTTCTTGTATGTAAAGTAATTCAGTGCTCCCCAGCTTGTACCCACAAAACTGGATATCCAAACCTGTAACAGTATTCAGTAGAACAGGACCTTCTATATACCTGGATCTAGACTCCATGGAGACACTTGGGATTATGAATATGGAAACTAGGTATAGGACCTGGCCACAGAGAAGAAGAGCAGATGCAATATATATCAGTGCAGCATCCCTTGGTCCTGTGAAATTTCTTATATAGTATGCGCATCTGCCATTAGCACTGGCTAATACCAGTTAGGGTTGTGAGAGATTTGAGAACTTTCTGTAAATGGGACCAGCATTACCATTCAGAAGGCTTTTATACATTCTCTGCAATGAATGCTTCCATTTAAGAGGGTGTTTACAAATATTGGGCTCTCCTGGCTGCTGAACCTGATTCAGCAATGGCAAGGTCAGGTCATAGCATCATTTCCTGTAGAAAAAAAAGCAGAGTCAGTGCCCAGAAGTCCCAGAGCTTGCACAATCTGGAAGACCTTTCACAGTGGAATTACTGTGTCAAATACAAGTCAGTTTCAGAATACATTCAATTTTGTCCAGTTTAGGAGTAGTTCGAAAGGAAGGGTATACTGTGGGGGAAACCAGTACTGTAAAATCAGTTCTCTTGGTTTGGCTTCTGATTGTAAACCTCTAAATTAATTTCTAGAGCACCTCTACATTAATTTCTAGATATAAAAGAATCAAATAAAACGTTTTTAAAGTACAGTAATCTTCTAGAACATGGCAGATGTTGCCTGATACCCTCCCCAGGAATTTTTTTTTCTCCACTTTCCCCAACAATAATTTAAATTTCCCAACCATATCATTTGGATGGGTTTAGCTTAGTGTTGTGCCATAAATGTTTAATAACGGGCTCACTGAGGTCAGAAAAAAGCCCTGATTTCTAGTGCTTGACTATTTCTATGGTATAAATATTCCCACAGTGACCAATTTGAAGCTACCGAAGTGAAATCACTGAATGCAGAGTTGGTATGAGATGTGTAGTGGTACACCATTATAGAGTATTTCTACCACACAGATTCAATAGATATAAATAACCTCAAGAGCATAGATTATAATAAAATGATTAGGAAATGATGAGTTCAGATTTTATTACCTGTTTTTAATGTAATTTAATTATAAGTTATACAATTGAATTCTTATTGATAACTGTGCTTAACAAACGCATTGCAAATTTCCTGAAAATATACTGATTGGCTCTAGCAAATACGTACTAACTAGCTCCAGCACATCCCTGGATTAACCCCGCTTTTAGCCAAAGGGGCAGGGGGTCTGATTTCCTTGATCCAGTCAACATTTCCTATTCCCCTAGCCCCAGTTTTAGAATGGGATAGTGATTCAGTCTAGGACAGTGACACACAAAGAAGCATTGGTTGGGGGTCCCACAGAAGAAAACTATCCTCTCTTTCCTGCGAAGAAGGCCAATGGTGTGGTTTAAAGATGTGAGTTCTAGAACTGTTGTACCGTGAGAAATTCAACCTGAGGAGAAAGATGGCATATGATAGAGAACAGACTAGCCAGAATTGTAGAGAAATAGAGTCGGAGGTCTAAGAACATCATAACCATGCCTAAGTCAAATAATGATGGAAGTTCTTCCTCCAGTTATTTTAATTTCAGGAGCCAATATATTATTCTCTTTTTTGTTTATGCCATTTGAGTTGGGTTTCGTGTTACTGACAAAGAGTTCCAAGAGTTCCAAGAGATACATGGAAGATCTGATATATAAAAATAAAAATGCATCAATCCTTGTTACAGATATTTGTGGGTAGCACCCAAATAAATATAACAGATTGTGTTTCAGTGTGACAAAAGGAGTTATTCCTCAGCTAAACTCTAAATTTCGGCCTTACGTGCACGCTCAGAGAGTAAGCCTAATTAAAAGTAAGTTAAAAGTATTTTCTAGAAATTATTTTTTTATAATATTTTAGGTGTAAATATAAATGGTATTTTTTTTTTTTTTTTTTTTTTTTTTGCTGTACGTGGGCCTCTCACTGTTGTGGCCTCTCCCGTTGCGGAGCACAGGCTCCGGACGCACAGGCTCAGCGGCCATGGCTCACGGGCCCAGCCGCTCCGCGGCATATGGGATCCTCCCAGACCGGGGCACGAACCCGTATCCCCTGCATCAGCAGGCGGACTCTCAACCACTGCGCCACCAGGGAGGCCCATAAATGGTATTTTTAATTGAACTTTTTATTTGATACAATTGCAGATTTACACAAAGTTATAAGAAATAATACAGAGAGATTCTAGGTACCTTTTCCCTAGTTTCCCCCAATATTAATATGTTGCAAAATAATAATACAATAGCACAACTAAGATACTGGTATTAACTCAATCCAGATGAAGAACAGTCCCATCACCACAAGATTCCCTTGTGGTTTCCTTTTGTAGCTACATGTACACTCTCCTCTCCTCTCTCACTCCCTGACTCCTGGCAACCACTAATCTCTTCTCTGTTTAAATAAATTTGTAATTTCAAGAATGTTATGCAAATGTAGTCCTACAGTATGTAGCCTTTTGAGATTCGCTTTTCTCCTGCAGCATAACTGGAGATTTGTTTAAATTGTTGAGTGTATCAGTAGTTCATTTCCTTTTTATTGCTTAGTTGTATCCCATGGTATCAACTACCAGAGTTTGTTTAACTTTTCACCTGAAGGACCACCGGGTTGCTTACAAATTTTGCTATTACAAATAAAGCTTCTAGGAACATCATGTCCATATTTTTGTGTGAACATAAATTTTCATTTTCCTGAGGAAAATTCTCAGGAGTGTAATTGCTGTGTTTCATGATAGTTGTAGATTTTGTTTTACAAGAAACTAGCAAACCGTGTCTCAGAGTGGCTACACCATTTTACATTCCAACCAGCAATGTATTTATGATCTTGTTTCTTCACATTCTTGACAGTATTTGGTGTTCTCACTATTTTTTTTTTGTTGTAGCCATTCTGATTGGTGAGCTTAAATTTGTTTCCCTAATGGCTAATTACATTGAAAATCTTTTCATGTGCTTATTTGCTATCTATTTATTCTCTTAAGTCAAATGTTGGTTCACGTCTTTTGCCCATTTTCTAATTGGACTTTTTTGGGGGTTTTGCCATTGAGTTTTGAGAGTTTTTTTAATATTTCCTAGATACCAATCTTCTGTCAGGCGTGTGGTTTGCAAATATTTCCCCCCAGTCAGTAGCTTGTCTTTACATCTTCCTGAAAGGGACTTTTGCAGGGCAAAATTTTTAATCTTGATGAGGTCCAATTTATCACTTTTTCCTTTTATGGATTGTGATTTGGCTGTCAAGTCTAAGAGCTCTTTGCCTAGCCCTAGAGTCTGAAGATTTTCTCTCTTTTTATTTTTAAAGTTTTAAGGTTTTACTTTTCACATTTCAGTTTATGGTCCATTTTGAGTTAAATTTTTACAAAATGTGAGATTTAGTCAATGTTTATTGTTTTGCCCATGAATGTCTACTTGCTTCAGCACCATTTGTTGAAAAGGCTATGTCGTATTTTTTAAAGGAATCATCTCTACTGATCCTAGTACAAAATCTGGAAGTTTGCTCCTTTTCTACTAAGACCACATATAGTTAAATTGGTTGTGATTTGTTACTTTTCCTAAAAATGGAAAGCAATAAAAGTAATTTACTTTATTAAATTAATTTTAAATATTAAAATTAATTTCTATGCAGGCATCAAAAAATAATTAAGAGCCTATCATTAGACATCTAAATATTAAACCTGGATAAATCTTTTTATTTCTTTGTAAAATATGACTAGAGTAGCTGTCACTGGTATGGTCTATCACAGTAATAGGACTGAGGTTTTTGTTAGTTTTTAATGTAACCTAGAGGAAAAAGTCTTATTCCTTCATGGTTACAGCACATACTTTCTTTAGCACACTACCTTGCCCAATATATGAAAACAATCTGCTAAGGGTAAGAGCCCAGGTGATTTCCCCCTCTGTTAGTACACTTATTTCCCTTCATGTTTTCCTAGATCCTTGTCAGTTTCCCCCACTAGGCCGTACACTCCTTGTAATATCATTGTCTCGCAGAGTACCACACACGCAATGAGCACTCGATAATATTTGCTGCGTGAATGAAATGTTGAACCATTCAGCAGTCCCCCAGGAGCTTATAATCTATGATGAGGGCATACTGCAAGAATACAAACACTAGTGAAATATGAGAAAGGTTTCAGCTTTGGCAGGAACAGAGGCAGCAAGACCAAGACTTTTTGCCTAAGGATATAAGACTCTCCTACATGGTCCAGCCTATCTTTCAACTTTCACTCTGTCCTTTGGGGCCGAAGCCCTGCTCATAAGTGTTGTATAGCTTGCTCTTCTTTCTTTTCTTTTTAAACATGTCCACTGGGTCTTAAGGGGCCATATTTGTGACTATGTTTGGACAAGATTCTGGTGTTTGTGGTATCTAAATGCCATCTTAATAGTATCCCAGTCTTTCCAGGTTCACTGTCTCAGAGAATGATGCTCACCAAGCACAAGGTTGCCCGGCTTAGACACCCAAGAATCATCCTGATTCTAGCTCAGCCTGTTCCCCTTATCCATTCACTTAGCACTGACCAATGCCTCAGATCTCTTCATGTCTCTGTGTTCCCACTGCTATACCCTAATCCAGTTCATCATTATTTCTCACTTGGGAAATAAATAGCCTCAGCTTTTTAGTAGGCCTTGTATCCAGTTCTTCCTAACCTACCACCTACCTAAATGTGTCTAAACCCCAAAACTGATTCAAACTGATTATTCCCCTACTAAAAGTCCCTCTAATCCTTTCCATTGCCCTTAGGATGACATCCAGATTTCTCAGTATGGCCCTTAACATCTTCTCCCCGGCTCTCTCTCCAGACTCATTTTGCCTTGTCCCATCCCCCAGACACTTGAGCTCTAGGCTCTGGCCAAATGGAATTTCTTTTATACATGTCCCCTCATTTCTGGTCCTTTTCGCAAACAATTCTCCTGCCAAGAATATACAATACTTTCTACCTAAATCCTCTACATCCTTTAGTGTTTATGTTTAAAAATCACTGCCTGTAGAAAGTGTTCCCTGGCCTCCCTGACTAGATTAGATGGCTCTGCTGGGTTCACCCAGCTCCCTGTACTTCTGCCATCATAACTCTTGCCATACTCTTTTAATCTTTTAGCATTCAGTCTGTTCCTCTTAAAGGACTGCAGGGTCTCTAAGGAGAAGCTCTTTGTCACTTTCTCAATGGGATTGCCAACATCTAGCCCAGCACAGGGCACCCTGTTGGCACTCAGTAAATGCTGTTTGAATAAATGAATAGACAATCGTTACGTGAGGTGGACTATAATAGGAAAAAAAAGAAATGTAGAAACCAGTCGGTAGACCTTTGCAATCATCAAAGAGAAAAAGCAATACAAGTCTGGAATAAATTTTGGCAGTGAGAAGACGGAGAAGGCTGTGGCCCTGGCAGACACTATGGAAGCAGAAGGTTACAGTGATTGGAGAGAGGGAAAGGGAGGCCTAGAGTAGTCAACTTTAGAGTGCTGGCATACTTACAAAGAAAACAAGCACACACATGCACAGTCTCAATGAAAAACAGGAGAATCAGGCTGCTTATTTTTAGAATATATCAGGGTGAAATTTTGAAATAATTGCCACCGTGTTTCTTTTTGGCATTTTTCTCCTTTTCTGGCTTCTTGTTTTTTGAGCTTGCAGTAGAGGCAGTGGCCTCGAGTATCAGAGACCAAACTTACTAAGATACTTTTTATCTCAACACGTGGCTTTGCACATCAAGATTAGGCACCTTAGGGACTCAGCACAGAGTTCAGGCTATAACTAACCTGAAGGAATGTGAGACAACATAAGGAGAGTTTTCTAACCCAAAAGGATATAAACATTCAGCACTCCGTGAAGGGGAGAATCAGAAGGACATGCCCAGAGGTCAGAAGCTGGAGAGCCCAGAGCTCTGCTGCTTCCTCCCCAAACTGGAGCCCCAGGGCAGAGGGTTTGATAAAGAACCCAAAGAAGTTTGTGTTTGGCCACCAGAGAATGGACTTGTGTCTTGCTCCTTCTTGGGTGAGGCTTAAGATGGTAGTGAGACTCACATAAAGCCTTCATTTCAGCAATCATGCTGGCCTTAATAGAGTAGCTTGTGGATGTTTCCAACAACACAAAATATGAAAGTAATAGAGCAGGGCTTCCCTAGTGGCACAGTGGTTAAGAATCCGCCTGCCAACGTAGGGGACACAGGTTCGAGCCCTGGTCCGGGAAGATCCCACATGCCGCGGAGCAACTAAGCCCGTGTGCCACAACTACTGAGCCTGCGCTGCAGAGCCTGCAAGCTACAACTGCTGAGCCCACATGCCACAGCCACTGAAGCCCGCGTGCCTAGAGCCCCTGTTCCGCAACAAGAGAAGCCACTGCAATGAGAAGCCCACGCACGGCAACGGAAAGTAGCCCCCACTCACTGCAACTAGAGGAAGCCCGTGCACAGCAACGAAGACCCAACACAGCCAAAAATAAAAATAAATAAAATAAATAAATTATTTTAAAAAAGAAGGTAATAGAGCGGATACCATATATAGATGCAGATACAGGGGTAGACATAGAGATATCAGCAAGAAAGAAACAGAGAAGGACTATGATAGCCACTCAGCCTGAGTTGTTCACCCACATAGTGGAAGTGGAAGAGTGTCTCATCTTTTCCTCTGTCCCCAATAGGGACAAGGAAGTAGGTGAGTAGTTGGTAGACTCTGGAATCAGAAAAAAATTATAGTTAAGACAAGGAAGACACCAAAGGAATTGTGTGACTGAAGAAAAATGGTAGCCCGGAACAGATCAGCTGTAGATGCCACAGAGATAAATGCCAATAACCTAAGAGCAAAGGAATATTTATATATCATTGGAAACTACTGGGATTGGATCCTAATGACTGGAACCACATATCTCTTCCATGGTGCAATATAGCCATCCTGGGCCTAAAGAGAAGGGAAGGAAAGGTGTAAGTGAGAGTATCTTGAATTGACTAGCATTTACCCAAAGGAACTAACAAAAATCTGAAAGTGGCATACTACACCTTGGTTTACTTATGTTTTTATTGGTGCCTGTGGGGCCAAAAGCTAATTTAAGTGCAACTATAGTGAAAATTTTCTACTACATTTTTGCATGCCTAAGTCACACAAGTTATGAAATTTGTCTATAATAGCAACAAAGATGGAGGATATGCAGGTGTGTATACTTCTAGAGAGAAAAAAATTGGTGATCTCACTTCTTATCATCTTAACAGATAACTTTTAATTTTAAATAATTGCCCATGTCCATATTTATGTATTTAAATATGCCATGTGAAAATTTGAACAGTATTATTTTTATTTTTCCCCCAAATTAGAAATATTATGAGGAATCAATTATTTCTTGCAAAAGTACCATTTAAAGAGCTGTAATTTTCAACTAACTCCACCATGATAATGACCAGATACTCATTATAGGTAAATCAGAGTATGTAATTGGTGTGATATTAAATTATTATAAAAGTATATATGTGGTCATTATGTTACATATGTGTCACTGCATTACGTGCTTATTAGGTTACATGTATAATCTCATTGTTCAATGGATATACATCATTATGTTTCATGTGGCATGGAATTAAATGGCCCTAGTATTTTAAACTTGGAATGCCTTTAGAGATGATCCAGCCCAATGCCATCATTATACAAATGAGGGAATTGAAGCCAAGAGAAGTTAAATAATTTACTTAGTCACACTGTCCATTAACATTGCAGCTAAAATGAGACCCCCCGGCATAGCACTACTCTGATAATTTTAATTAATTTCAAGGATAATATGCTCCATAAATTGGTTTATCAGTAGAGACACCTTCAGCAGCAAATAACTGAAATAGAATTGAAAATGGTTTAAACAATAAGGAAAATGTATTATCTTGAATAATGTGGAACAGGAAGGTACAGTAATTCCAAGGTTAGTTAATTCTGTGATCAAAGGCCTGGATTTCTTCCCATCCCTCCATTCTCCCATCCCTACTGTATCAGATTGTCTTCAGGCTGGCTCCCCTTGTGGTCCTGAGGACAGTTGTAGCAGTACCAGGCAACACACAGATACCTCAAGATACAGTGCCACTATATCTTTTCCTAGAAGTGCCCCCAGAAAACTGACCTGCATTTCTCCTTGACAAGAACTGCATTCTGTGCTCATGGAATAGGACCACCTTAAGGGGCTTAGATTAATCAGGACACTACGGGAAAATAAATGTGTCCAGCTTTCCCTAATGCCCTTCTTAGGAAGGTGGCTTCCTGGAGGAATCAGGAGTCAAGTATAAAGGGAAAGGAGGAGGAATAATTGGAAGGCGACCAGTAGTGTCTGTCATAACTGGCACATGTTTCTGGGTGTAAATCAAAGTTGGCTATTGAAAATCCTTGATAGAGCAAAGAGGTATTTTATGAATATAAATTAATAATCTTAATTATTAAGAAGGTGGTAAATAATAGTAAGCAATTTGGCCATAGCGTGATCTGGTTGCTCTGGCCTCACTTTAGGGCATGGAATTGAGAGGTGCGGAGGATCAAGTTCTTTCATGAACCAGACCCTGAATCTCCATTTACAAAAGGCTTTCTTTTGATAATTTTACGTTCAAATGATCCAATGCAGAATTAGATGAAGGAGATGAATCATGAGATCGCTGTGGGTTACTTGAATAGATATTTTTATAATGATTACAGGCGCTCACAACACCACATTCTTGAAATTATATTGCCTTATGTTACAAAGAGCTTGTTCTTCCCATAATGGCATCTTGATAGAATGTGGGTGGGCTAAATAGCTCCCAGGGCATTAGCAAAGCAGTGACATAAAATCATTGTTTTATTTTTTGTAGCTCCTCTAGATAGCTTGAGGGAAATTACGTGACTACTCTATAAATGATGGGTAACTATGAATTCCAGAGAGATGAGGCAGGGGATTGCATGACATCATAAACTAAGAAAGGACAGAGTCTGGATCCTGTTTTATGCAATCAGGGCCTTGCAGTCTATTTTCCTTGTATTTTGCAGATGCTTCCTCTGTGAGCTATGTAATTATTTTTTACCAAAGGAAGAAGCATGCATCTTCCTTCCTTTTCACTTTTTTCATTTTCACACTACAACTGTGAGAAGTAAAAAGTCTTTTTAAATAGTTATTTCATGGAAATAATAACAAAACAGCAAATTGAGAGCTTAGGTATATACATACGCAAACCATTTAGGATTTCATTTCATTGCATGTTTTTTGCTTATTTAAAAACACCAAACTCATGTCTGCTCAGAGTGATTAACCACAACCTGGGCTTGACGGTTCCACATTCACTGTCAAGTGACCCTGACTTAACAGCATCACCTCCCTAAACCTCAGTCTCCTGATCTGTAACATGGGTATAATCATACAACCTGATAGGAATATTTAAGGTTTGAAAAAATATTTGTAAGTCACTTACCCAGTAACTTGTGTATTACTGTTATTTTCTCATCCCTCATTATCATTATCATGGTAAAGATAATTTGAAAATTAACAAATGACATGAATTTTTAAATATTTTATACAAATGTTTTTCTGAGAAGTTCTATAGCTTTCATAAAATTCTCAGAAGCGTCTTTGACTTTTAACAAAAATGTTAAGTGTTAGAGCAAACATTGCGTATTAATCACCATATCCCCAAGAACCAGTAACCGATGTTAAATATGTTAAACAACTAAACTGGCTTACCTGAAACTACTTGCTTTTGAGGAAATATATGAGAATACTTCTCTTTTACATCTTACTCAAATGAATGTAGAATCACAGGTTTTCTTTATAGTTGTAGACATAGGTATATTTCTTTCAGCCAAATGTTTTGTAAGTAAAGTATGTTAAATGCTTTTTATAAACTGTAGTATTTTTCAACATTTTCTGTTTTATGAAGTCCTGAAATGGAAAACTGCCAAGATAACATTGAAATTACAAGTGCACTGTTACCCGGCACACTGGCTGACTCTGGGCGTGCCTTCTGTGCCCAGATCTAGACAGCTGGTTGTTTAGAACCGGACAAAGATTGCAGGGTCTACTTCACATCATTAGTTACCTCTCCACCCCAATTGGCAAATTCACCTCACCTTTCACCCAGGAACAAATGAATGAGGTGGCAAGGTCTGAGTGACTCCATGGCCACAGCAGAAATGATGATGCCAAGCGTTGGTATTTTTTACAGTCACTCAAGAATCTTACCTTTGTGCCGTTCAGGACTGGACATTTGGAAAAAAGAAAACAACAGGCAGTTTGCTTTCCTCAGGGTGACTGGAGGGAAATAATAGGCATACTTTATAAACTGTGAATTCTCAAGAACTGTGCCAAGGGTTAGTTTCCAGGTGACATGATTCTGTGAAGTCATTGTTATTACAGGATGAACATTAATCACCTTAATGTTTATCCTAAGCTCATGGTGAGCTTACCTGTGATAGAAAAGCTAAGGTTCTTTTGTACTTTTTCTAGACATTTATTGGAATTCATTTGAATGAATTAAGTAAATTCAACAAGATTGGTATGATTAATTTTAGGTGTCAACTTGACTGTGTCACAAGATGCCCAGATATTTGGTTATACATTATTCTGGGTGTGTCTGGGAGGGTATTTCTGGAAGAGATTAGGATTTGAATCAGTAGACTGAGTAAGGATCCCCCTCACCAGTGTGGGTGGGCATCTTCCAACCCATCGAGAGCCAGAATAGAGCAAAAAGGTGGAGGAAGGGAGAATTCACTCTCTGCCTGGCTGTTTAAGCTGGGACTTCAGTCTTCTCCTGTCCTCGATCTGGGAATTAAACCATCAGCTTTCCTGGTCCTCAGGCTTTCACAGGTGGACTGGAACTATACCACCTGCTTCCCTGGGTCTCCAGCTTGCAGACAGCAAACTGTGGAACTTCTCATCCTCCATAATCATGTAGACAGTTTCTTATAATAAATATATTGGTTCTGTTTTTCTGGAGAACACTGACTAATACAATTGAGGTATTTATTATGTGTAATAGTTGCAGTATTTAATTTCATAATTAACTGATAGTCTACTTTTAAAAGACAACTTTATTGTGTTTTTCTTAAGACAAAAAAATTCAGATTTACTGTGTAGAAAAATAAAGCTGCCTAAATTAAGGCACAAAGACAAAAAGTAAAAATAACCCATAATCCCACTGTCCAGAGATGATTATTATTAACACCTTGCTTTTAAACTCATATTGATACACATATATCTTTAAGTAAACAGAAATTTACCTAGGTGCTCTTTTCAGAGGTAATTTTATTTAAGTATTAACATATGTACAAAAAGGTGCACAATTCAAAGTAAAAATACCCAAGTAGCCATCACCCATTTCAAGAAATATCCAGTATTCCAGAAGCCCCCCTCATGCCCACTCCCAGTTACCTCCCCTCCAAGGTTAATCCACAAAGTAACTTGTATGATCCTGAATTACTTGTATGTGTCTTTGTTCGATATAATTAGAATCATACAATATGTACTCTTTATGTACCTGACTTTTTTGCTCAGTTATTTTGTGAGATTAGCCATGTTTTTGTGTAAGATTTATTTATTTATTTTTATTGCTCTATAGGACTCTACTGTTACAGCTACTGTTTTTATTTTCTTATTGCTTTATTAAGCAATACATATTTTTTATTGCTATATAGGATTCCATTGTATCTACTGTTTTTAACTGAACATTTTATATAATGACAGTATTCCTATAGCAATGAATATTCAACAAACATTTCTGAACATTTATGTTCCATGCTCTGCATTAGATAATCATTTAAAACACACTTTTAAATTTGTGGAAATTTTTTCACTCCATGAATGGACTATTAACTTTGCTTTGAATGATCCTTACCCATTGGGGGGAAAAATGTATTTGGTTCCGTGTTTAGAACTGTAGGAAGGAATTTGTGCTTCAGTGAAAAACTATGCATTGTTTAGACCCTTAGCGTTACCTGATTTTGGTTCCACTGAAGCAAATTTACAACTAATTGTAAATTGCGAATAGCTTACAGCAAAGAAAAATAATTCTTATCTATAGACATGCAAATTCTATCCTGTAGAAAACAACTGACTTCCTTCTCCATACCTCCAAAAAGTTTTGCTTTCCATTTGCATGTATATTGCATTATTCCTGATTTATAAATATATCTGTTCTTAAGTTTCTCTTTTGAGTCAGTTGTAACATCTGCCTGGTTCCCTTATTAATTAATAAATAGGAATAATTTTTAACACATGTTCATTTTATGTCTGTAGGACAGTCTTAATTTTATCTTCTTCTGAAAATTCTCTTTTCACAGAATTTAACAGTTTTCTTTAGTAATGAATAACCTAAGTGATGCTACACAAATGCCCAAAGTTCTTTTTTTAATTCTAAAGATAAAGTAACTGCCTGCCCAACCGAAGGTGAGGCACAGGGGATCTGTTTAACGTTGCCAGCTTAAATTTTTTTCCTATTTCATGGTCTATCATGGTTGGTTGAAATCAATTGGCATACCTTCCACCTATCACCTGCAGAATTCAAACAAGTCGTGCACTGAATTGTTCACTTCAGACATTTCACACTCTTTCTTATTTGATGCCCATTCCACTTCACATCATTGTATATTGATTACTCCCTGCCTCAGGAATTCAATCTTAGGTTCTATCAGCCAGTCTCCATTACTATGAACGGGATTTCCTTGTTCTTCTTGGTTTCCGTCTAATAAACTCATTCTAGTCATGGTTAGTTAATGATAGCCTTCTGCTCACGTGGAACCCTCCTTTATATCTGCCCCAGCACAGAGCTTGGCACACAGTAACCATTCAACACTTATTTACAAGTTGATGCATAAATAAATGTCAATATTGTTGCCAGTCTGTTTTTCTGAAACAAATTATTAGATATTGTTGTATAATGATTTCTAGAATATAGCAGTGAGGCTCTTGAGGAGCTCCTAAAATTTGTGAATGTTCACTTAATGAAACGAACACGTGTAAAAATAAATCAAAATAATGTTAATAGTGAAAGAAAAACCTAACCACAATCATTTTTAATTCAATATTTAAGAGCTTTAAAACCCAGGAAATACTTACATTCTGAAACTCTAATAGAAATATGGACACAGCGTTGGTTTCTTCCTTCTCCTAAGTTTATTACTTTAAGAGAAGAAAAAAATCAAGGTGAGCTCAAAATCTTACCCTTCATTTTCCTGAGAGCTGAGTCTTTTAGACTGTAAGCTCCAAGGGACCATATGTTTCAGAATCATTGCTATAAACATATATGTTTAGCATCATGCCCGGCGTGGAATGAATGAATGAATTTAAATGTCCCATTCATACTTGTGTTTATATTTATAGGAAGTATGTGTGTGTGTGTGTGTGTGTGTGAGACCGTATTATGGGAGGAGCACAGTTGCAGGATTTCTTCCTCTGTGAGGCCAAAGCATAGAAATAGAGGAATAATAATATGAAGTCAACCCTGAAGGCACCTATGCTCTGCCAAGGAGTGATGTCGACCCTTACTCTCTGAATCAGTGGTAAATCAAGAATTAAATTTACTTCCCAATACAAAGGTCATGTTCATCCTGGATCCTTCTTTACTCCTCAGTGTCACATAGTAATTTTAGCTATAGACATCTTCTACAGCCATGAGGACTTAATTAGAGGCAGGAGGTAGATGCATGGGTATAGTTTACTTGGTTGCTCAATTTGAATTACAAAGCTAAAGAGGTATTGTCAGGTCATTTGTCACTCAGGTCAAAAAAGAAGTAAATCCCGGAGAATGCAACAGATATATTAAAAGTATTACTCAGCATGTCTGAGCAATTTGCAGGTGGGGGAATTGTCTGTATATGACAAGTTCATGGGAGAGAGCCTTCCATAGGTACACTCCATGAGCAACAATTGGTGGCCTCCTGCAGGAGGTCAAAGCAACTCAGCCTTCAGCTTCAATTCCCAATTTCAGGAGGATGGATGGCCTTTTCCCTTCTTTATTATTGACAAGCAAATGTCTTAACTCCTCCTGGATCTTCACAAAGAAAGACCCATGAGTGGCTTTAGAGACCTGACTTAAAAATCAACTCACAATGAAGTCAAAAGAATGAGGGAGTCAGTCCAGAGGGAAATCAGACCTCCTACTTGCTTCACTCTGATGTGTATGTTTGTGTATAAATATATCTACTTAGAGATCCTATCTCTGTGCTTCAGGCAAGCCTTTAACACCTGACCATGGCATCTTCCTTTATTGCTTTCTCCTGTGTTGAGAACTTCTGATCTTTTGAGATAAAGTTATCAATAGCAAGAAAGTTAAATATTGGTATGTAAATATTCATACATAATCATGTCAAGGGCCAGATACTATATATATTTTTGGCTTTGCAGGCCATGCAGTTTCTACTGCTCAACTGCTCGACTCTGCCATTATAGCATGAAAGCAGCCATAGATAATGTTAGTGAATGAGCATGGCTATGTTCCAATAAAACTTTATTCACAAGACAGTCAGCGGGCTAGATTTGGTTTGCCAACTCCTGAGCAAGCAGGGTTTTGGAAGTCAAGAAACTTGGTTTAGTAGATAGGTAGGTAAGTAGACATACAATTATGGAAATATATTAAATAGGTATGTTTCACCCTGTTATAAAGTGGCATAAGCCAATTTGATAGCTATCAGGAGCTGTACAAGGGATAAGAAAAGTTTACCCCACCTCTCTCATCCCCTCTGTTATAATGAAAGTAAGTCTCTGACTGAATTCTCCTACACTTAGATTTATTAGCAAGTAGGCACAAAAGAAGTTAAGCAACTTTAATAAAATCCACTCTCTATGTTCTTTTTGGTAGTCAAAACAAAACAAAACAAAACAAAAAACTTCATGAATGTTTCGTGTTTAGCAAATGTGATAATTTTACAGTTACAGGATGCTGATGCTGATACATTAGATTTCATATATTAAAAATCCTCTAAATCAGTACTGGGACAGAGGATTAATTGAAGATCAAGCCTGTGTGTGACCAATTGAGTTTTGTTTTTTTTTAAATATATTTATTTATTATTTATTTATTTTTGGCTGTGTTGGGTCTTCGTTTCTGTGCGAGGGCTTTCTCTAGTTGCGGCGAGCGGGGGCCACTCTTCATCGCTGTGCGCGGGACTCTCACTGTCGCGGCCTCTCTTGTTGCAGAGCACAGGCTCCCGACATGCAGGCTCAGTAGTTGTGGCTCACGGGCCCAGTTGCTCCGCGCCATGTGGGATCTTCCCAGACCAGGGCTCGAACCCGTGTCCCCTGCATTGACAGGCAGATTCTCAACCACTGCACCACCAGGGAAGCCCACCAATTGAGTTTTTAATTTCTGTTCATGCCTGGGGTGGGGAAAAGAGGGAGGGATGTGACGGTGCTTCTACAAAATCTTAAATTCCACTAAAATCACCAAAGAGAGCCTACTGCTGATATCTATTTTGCTAATTAACAACCCTAATTTCACCATGGATAGCCAATTCCTAATTTTCATTATGCATCTTTTCAAAATCTCTGCCATAAATCAGTTCTCAAGAGAGCTGAAGCACTTACAGTAACCATCTGTATAAAGTGGACCTTCTGATTAAATGCCAGCTGACCACTCCTGTCCTGGGAATTTCTGAAGAGAATATATGACTACTTTTCAGGTGCAGATAGGAATTAACACGCACATATTTATATGCCACTGTCAAACACCATAACTATCCCATTTTTAAAAAACTGGCTTGTTCTATACAGGGTACAATATATCGCTAGATGGGCTCTATCAGAGTTTACTCCCTGGCAGGAGGTTAAAGTACCTCACAGAGGGCAGGCTGGGAATGAAAGAGGACCAAACCCAGGGAGGGAAGGTAATAAGGAGTATGGCAAAATCTGCTGAGATTTCAGACAGGGTTGTGAAGGGGGTACAAAGGGCCATTCCAATCTAGAAGACAGGATCGTGGCTTCAGGTACACAGAATGGAGATGGTGAGGTGCCTTCTTATTCCCGGAAATCTGTCAATAGGAAGAATTTGGCAGGAACATAGTGGGCCAGTAGGACCAATGAAACAGGCAGCTATATGAGAGACTCAG
Organism: Mesoplodon mirus; assembly: GCF_964341445.2. Taxonomy (NCBI): domain Eukaryota; kingdom Metazoa; phylum Chordata; class Mammalia; order Artiodactyla; family Ziphiidae; genus Mesoplodon; species Mesoplodon mirus. Next base: position 80,691,749 of record NC_138980.1, read on the forward strand.
TGAGACAGGACATAAAGATGCTGTGTCCGTTACGGACAGAAAGGAGAGAAGCCAACATACAGAAGGGGCAGGCGCCCCTCTGTCAGGTTCAAAGCAGCTGTCGAACAACTGAAAAAAAATTATTCTTGGTATTTGGTCAGCTGCCTACTCAATGGTCCAGGAGAGGAGTAAAGAAACTTGCTCCGGCTTTATATTTGATTTTATATGAGCTGGACAACCAGTGTAAAATGGACAAAGTGTAACATGACTACAGACTTTTAAGATAATTCATTCTGAGTTAAGAAGATTAAAAACAGAGGTTGTACCAAGTGAAATAGGAGTCTCAGTAGCTTTTCCTAATTTACAAAGACATCTCCAAGTCTCCGTCTCTCCCGGGTTCCTTCAGATCTGTCTATGGTGTTAACTGTTCTGCTTAGCTCACATCCAAGGTAACTCAATGTTTGTGGTATAACCTCCGTTCAAAGTGTGTTGACAGCAACAAGTGGCTCTGCCACTCCAAGAAGGGACCCAGTTGGTCAATGGGAATTGTACTACACAGTTTTCCTTGCACAGACCATCACCAAAACTGGGCAAACCCCAGTGCCCTCCAAGTATTGCAAGTTGTAGAAGGGATCCCAAAAGCACTCACTGCAAGTAGTATGCAATGTAGTAAAACTCAAGTGCATTAAAAAAAAAAAAAAATGGGGGCATTTCGTTGAAGGTAGTTGTAGCTCTGCTTGAACTAGGCATAAATACAAGTGCCCAAACACATATGAAATGAAGAGACCTTCAAACAAGCATTCTTGCAGTGATAACTTTTTAAAATAAACTTTTATCATTAAAACTTTCAAAACACACAAAAATAGAAATTATAGTACAATAAACCCAGATGTTTCCAGCATCCAGATCCAACAATTATTCAAGATCTTGTCACACTTACTTTGTCCATCCTTTTTATTTTCTTTTGCTGAAGTTAATGACATGTTTTTGACACCAAAACTGGATTCAGTATTTGCCATTATTTAAAATTAGTTTTGTCTTTTTCTGAATGTCTCTTCCAAGGAAGTACCTCAGTATTTTAATTTGTTCACCTTCTTTGAATTCCGAGCAACAAATGTTGAATGCCTGCTTTGTAAAAGGCTTCATATACTTGAACTTCTTCTGCCTTCAGCTCTTAAAACTGTCAAAGCAGTTCTGGAGCATCAGACATCTTTCTCGATTTCTTTATCTCATTGTGTACATGGCTTCCTAGTGGCAGGATACAGAAAGTAATCTAGCCAAGTTGTGTAGATAATAATATACCAGCATATTGGTACTTAATTTCTGTTTAAGAGCATTTGTCTTCTACCACTTTCTTCCAAAGGAATACTGTGTTGTTTTAATATTGTTAAATTAGAACAATGAAAGATATTGCTAATTACTTTTTATTTTGTTTGCATATCATTATAACTGTGTCCTATACCTATAGAAAAGGAGCTAACAAATAGTTGGAAACCACAAATGTAACCACAGTTTGGAATAAAATAATCCCCAGCTCCCTCTAACTGCTTAGGACTTGGTCCAAGATACACGTCCCTGTCTCCTGTAGTTGCTGCATTTTGAAAGTTATGCCTGCTGGTATGACTGCAGTTAAGAGGCTGTCAGCATCCCCAGTCTGACCTCTTTATTCTAGGTTTATAACTCAGCTGTTTAAATTTGCCCTGAGCCAGAACTTAACACAGAGTTTTAACCTGAGGAATATAAGCATACCTTTACATGTGTGGGAAAGTCATATCTTTTTTTTCCTCTTTACAATAAGTTGATTAAAAATATATATGCATGACAACTTAGCCATTTCAGAGCTATGTCAAAAAACTGGAGAATTTGTTCTGGAGCTGATTGACTTTTACCTACAGAAATAATAGAATTTAAGAAAGCCTTTCCTTTAGAGAGGAAACTCTGTAATTTATAAGACCAGGGCATTGGAGACTTTTAAAAATAAAAAATAAATTTAAGAAAAGAGATAGAAAATGAAGCGTTCACTTCTTAGAACTTGAAAATGAGCTCTTATTCACCTAGTATTTCACTATGTCTGTTTACCATAAGAACACTTTGAAATTTGGTATAATGACATTAAATAACCACAATTGAGACAGACATTCTATAAGGGACTGTTATGGTTTGCCTCTAATGTGGTAATAGATGTCATTCTAAAAATGCAACTGTACTGTCTGGATGAAAGACAATGACTTCTAACACATTGGTTACAGACAATTGAATATTACAGCCGCCTTTCCTTCTGACTTGCTGCTATCATTTTATGGAATGCAACTAGTGTGGGATTGGCATGGAATTCTTATGGGATCAAAGAAAGCTACCATTCTGAAAACTCTTATGTTCACTATGAAACAGGTAATAAATCTACATGGTTAAAGATGTTCTTGCTTTCAGCAAAAACAAACAAAAAAGACAAAACAAAACAAAAAAACCCTATAAATACATTTCTGAAATCTGGTGAGTGTCTCTAAGTTAAGAATATATATACTCCACTTCTTTAAGTCCCAGTGTCCTTTTCCATAAAATGCGGATTGGAATACCTCACAGAGTGGTTATGAAATATATATGTGATAATATGAGGGAGGACCCTAACCCTGTGCTGCCACTTTCTGGTACACAAAACGTGCTCAGTAAATGTCAGCTCCTGATGCTTTGAAGGGAAGATACATAAACTTGGGGATTCCATTTTGTAGTAATAAATAGTCTCTTTTCTCTTTAGTGGCTTTACTCCTTCCTCGATCATTACCATTGGCCTCTGAATAAACTGAAGCTTTCTATTATCTTCCGTGGTGGATGCTCATGTCTTGTCGTTCTAAAAACATGAAGCTTGAGTGTCATACTGCCTACAATTTTTTCATCTTGAGCAACAAAAATGAAGAGAAAAATAGAGAATAATAGTCTCCTAAAAATAAAATTATTTGACCCCTATAATATACTTTCCGTATCAAAGTTTGATTTTCCAGAAAATTTTGAATGATGTTTATTCTTTGTCCCCTCAATATTAATTGACATTTGAAAGGCATTAATCTATTAGCTAGGAGCTCTTCTTAGCACACATTCTGTTCCAGACTTTATTTCCAAGAGATTATTTAAACTATTTGATGATTGGATCTATTTTTCTTTGGCCACATTTTAAGGAAGTTTTTCACATTAAAAGCTTGTGATTCTACAAATGAAAATACATAGTACCAATCTTGCCAATTATAGTTTAATAACCAACAACTATACACTGAGTATTTACATCCATCCATGTACAGACAACCTGACTTAGAGACAGTAACATTTCCCACAGTTACTTCAAATCTTTCTTCTCCCTCCTCATTCTTAAGCACTATCCTGTAGTTGGTTATATCTTCCTTGCACATGTTTTAATCCTTCTTATACATTACATTTTGCTTTTACTAATAATATGATAAGTACTATAAGACAGGATAACCAGCTGTGAGAGATATTAGATGAATGATACCCACAGTATCATTTAGTTCAGTACTACTGAACCAAAAATTTCCAAAGTGCTCTGGAATTTGTAGTTCAGAAATGACGTGTTGGGCCTTTAGTGGACTATAAGTTTGAGATGGCTAAGGAGCCTGAGGGATGGCATTCCAGGTTGAGGGAAAATGGGAGCAGAGGCACAACTGTAGAAATATACAAGACGCATCTACTTCCTCATTTATTTCCTTCCTCCTAGAAACGTAATTCAGTTGCACTGAATTCAGCTCTTACTCTGCACCCTGCACTGTTCTGGGCACCACAGAAGGAATATGTCTTATACTGCAGTCTTCCAAATGTAATTGCATTAAGCCTATGCATTAATGTAAGTTGAGCTGAAATATTTACACCATTTAGCAGCACTGCTCACTCCAATCCTGAACTAAGGTTTAGCTCCCCATCTGATTCTTTTATATTTCTTAGAGTAGTTTTGTCCCTTTCTCAATAAAAGTTTCTCATATTTCTTAGAAAGGTGATTCTGGGAAGATTTATCATTTTTAATTTTTTATTATAAATGGAACTTCTTTTTCATTACTATATTTTCTAACTACATAATATCTGTGTAATGGAGCTCTCTAGATATTTGGATATTCACCTTGTATTCAGGCACTTTGTCGAGTCTTACAAATTATGAAGTTCTTTCAGCTAATTATTTTGACATTTCTAGGTAACAGTCCTCTTTTGTGGTAGTTACAGCATTTATTTTTATTTCATGTCTTATTGTGTAGGTCAGAACTTTCAGACTATAACAATGAATAGTGATCATCACCAGCCTGGTTGTACTCCACCTGAAAGAGAAGCCACAAGAGTTTCAGTATTACATTGGCTCTTGATTAGAAATAGATTATTATGTTAAAGAAGAATTCTACTATTACTTAGATTTGTGCCCAGACATTACCATCATATAAAACAAGGTGTCCCTTAACTTCAGAATACAGTCCCCTAAGTACATGCTCCCCTGAAAGAAAAGTGGCCTTTCTATCTCCCCTTAAGATGCCTTCCCATTTCCTGACCAACGTGAACATTTACAATCTTTTCAGAGGAAACTCAAATCTCTATTTCCATCAAGAGGGCTTCTACAGTTCCACATTCTCAGGCTCTGGGATCTCCTATGCTGAATCACACCAGATGTGATATCCTGTCCAAGCAGGGCTCTACCAAGCCAATCCAGTACCCTTCCCACAGTCTCTCCTTTGGATGAGATAAAGAACTCATATTCCCTGCTTGAGTGCCAAGGATTCACACATATCTCCCAGAAATAACCAATCATTTTTAGGGTGAGTCCAGTTTAAATACATAGTTTAAAAGAAAATGGTCTCTAAATCTGAAGATACACCCACTTTGCAGTACTAAAAATGACATTTCAAGGTTCATCTCCGCTTTCAGAGTGATGGTGATTTCAAAGGTTTTGTTCAAGAACAGTGGGGGAATATATGCTATTTATTCATGTCTACAACATGCCCTATAGCTCCCCATCCCATACCCCATATAAATATCCTTCTTCCCTTGGCAAATAACATCTTCTAACGTACCACATAATTTACTTATTTATTATAGCATTGTCTCTCTCTCCCCCATTGAGCATGTGATCTCCACTGGGACAGGGATCTTGCTTGTCTTATTCACTAATGGATCCCAAAGATCCAGAACAATGCTTGACGTATAATAGTCATTCAATATATATTTTTAAAATCAATGAGTGAAAAATCAGATGGTGGTATTTTTGCTAAAACAACAGAAAATCTATTATTAATGGAAATTAATGTTTTCATCTTTAGAAACAAAATCAATAGCAAGTTTCAAATTATTCTCTCCAACTTTATTTTATTTTATTTTTTAACAAGTCTGGCACCAGAGTTTAGGACTTTTAATTTGTCCCAAAGTTGCTAAAGCAAAAATCATGATAAAACATTCTGCTTTCTTTTACAACCCCCCAATGCAAAAAAACAAAAACAAAAAAACAAAACCAAAAAACTCCGTAGGAAAAAAATGGTTTTGTACATGGGAGGAAACAATATAAATTCAAAACTTACAGATAAGGGTTAGCTCTATCACTCATCTCTTTAAAAAGTTTATACGAATATCCAGTCAACACTATCAGGGTTATCTCCCTTGAAATGTTATCTATACAGATTTCCAAGTAGACCACAGGGCTGTATACTGTCTTGGAATGTCCTCGGAAGGCTCCGTCATTGAGCAGGTAACAGAGTAAAAACCTCAGAGTCCTTTCTTTCAAATGGAAGAGGGAAAGACAGGGATAGAAGAAACTATTCAAACTTCATCTTCTTTCCTTGTGGCTTGTGGTCTCCTCCTCCTCCTTCTCTGCCTCCTCGGAAGCCTCCTCACCCTCCAAAGCCTCCCCAGCCTCTGCCACCAAATCCACCTTGGCCACCAAAGCCACCTTCACCCTTAAGCTTGGTCCAGTCCAAAGTAACTGTGTTTCCATCAATTTCACCATCTTCCATGGCCTCCTTGGCAGCTTTGGCATCTTCCTCGCTGTTGAAGTCTACAAAACCAAACCCCTTGGAGGATCCAGTCTCCCAGTCAGTGACTATCCTTGCACGAATAGAGCCGTCAAATGACTCCTTTAATGTTTCTTCTGTAGTATCCTCAGACAGACCTTTGACAAACAGAGTTTTGGATGGCTGGCTTCTTGCATTAGTTGATCCCCTGGGTCCTTGCAACTCCAGCCTGATGGCTCTGCCCTCAATTTCCCTTTTATTACATGAATTTAAAGCTTGTTTAGCATCTTCAAATGAAGCAAATTCTATAAATGCATACCCTTTAGATTTGCCATTTTGGTTCTGGGGCACTTTGATAAACGTTGCCTTCTCAAATACTTCCTGAAGAGTTTCTTCCATTGCACTATAGGAGAGGTTGCTTAAAACCAGGGTTTTTGATTCACCACTCCAAGTGCTATTCTTTCCACCTCTATAGTCTTGACTTTGACGTTTCTCTTTGGTATAGTACAGGGAAATGGATCGCCCATCTATCTCTGTTCCCTGCTTTTCTTCCAAGGTTTTCTCTGCATCAGCTTCTGTCTTAAATTCAATATAAGCAATCCCTTTATTCTTTCCATCCTTGCCGACTAATCTGATCTCCACAGCATCTTCAAACACTTCTTTTAATTCTTCCTGAGTAACTTTATAAGACAGATTTTTAGCCAAAAGTGTTCTCACATCTCGATCTTTCTTACTGTCTTTTCCCTTTGGTTTTTCTAGTTTAATTTCATTGCCAAAGACTTTTAAACCAGTGAGTTCCAAGGCTTTTTCCAGGTCTTCAGCAGATTCAAAATCCACATAGCCAAACTTCCTAGACACACCAATTCTGACGTCAACTGCAAGATCATTTTTAGCAAAAAGGTCACTGATACCCATTTTCAATTCAGGAGCAGATTTACTGAAGTTCAGGTTTCCAACAAAGAGATTGAAAGATGTAGTTGGCTCTGTGGCTTCCACTTTCTGTTTCTTGGCTTCAGGAGCTGCTTCTTGTTTGGCCATTTCCTTCTTTCGTTTTCCAGGTGCTTCTTTGACAAGTTCTTCCTCCTCTTCCTCCTCCTCTTCCTCCTCCTCCTCCTCCTCGTCATCCTCTTCCTCCTCGTCATCCTCTTCCTCCTCCTCGACTTCATCCTCATCCTCCTCATCGTCATCCTCTTCATCTTCATCTTCAGCAGTGCTCTTTGCCTTCACAGGAGCAGCTTTTGCCGGAGCTTTCTTTCCTTTGGCTGGTGCAGTCTCCATAGCTGCTTCTTCAGAGTCATCTTCGTCATCCTCATCATCGTCCTCATCGGCATCTTCATCCTCGTCATCCTCATCTTCATCCTCGTCATCCTCATCATCTGAGGCAGGAGCAGCAGCTGTTTTCATCACTGCTGGCTCGAATTCATCCTCATCCTCCTCTTCACTGTCGTCTTCATCTTCCTCATCACTGTCTTCCTTCTTGGCATTCTTGCCGTTCTTTGCTCCCTTGGCTGGAGCAGCTGCTCGCTTCTTACCAGGGGGTGCTACGAATGCCTTGCCAGCTGTGGCTCCCTTTTTGCCAGGTGTTGCTACTGCTTTGGCAGGTGTAACTGTCTTCTTGGCTGGCGTAGCGGCTGCATTTTTGCCAGGGGTGACAACTGCTTTCTTTGCCTGTGTGCCAACTGCAACCTTTTTTGTTGGGGAAACCATCATCTTCTTTGCTGGAGTTGTGGCAGGCTTTTTGCCTTTTTTCTGAGGAATAACAACCTCTTCTCCACTGCTATCATCCTCTTCATCTTCTGACATTTCCTCATCTTCACTATCTTCTTCTACCTCCTTTGGGGGAGGAGCCATTTTTGGGGGGTACCTTGATTTTTACCGGTCTTTGAAAGCTTTACCATGATGGCGGCTTATGATGGCAGAGTGTGTGGCGAGCAAGTGATGCAGATGAGCCCAGAGGAAACGAAGCAACGTCGATGGTGGCCGCTGATCGCAGAGCTTGTACGCTTGGCCGCCAGCTAGAGCTTGAGACTCTCTCCAACTTTAGAAGGCAAAATTTCATCTCTTCTGGCACTTGTTGTACCAATTTTTAAAAAATATTGTCACTTTTGACCAAGAATACCCAATAGGGAAAGTAGTGATTGGAAACAAAAAGAATCTAAATAAAAAGACAGAGATATCAACACTCACCACCACATGAGGATGAGATGGCCCTGGAGGCAGAAACCATTCCTCACTGGCCCAGAAAGATGCCAGAAATGGAATGCATACTTCATAAATGTTTACTGAATACATGAGTGAGCAAATGAATGAATAAATGAATACACAAAGAAATAGCATTCTAATGATGTAAAAAAAAGTCATGTGTGAGAATGTTCTTGGAAATCCTGAAGAGTCAATGCCTTCCCGTGGAGAAGTAAACCTTTTCAAGGTGGCTTAGGATTGGAGGTCAGGAGAGGACTTTGGATAATGAAATCGTTCTAGAAAATTCAAATTACCCTGGAGATGTACTAATCATACTCCAAGCCTGAATCTTAATGACACCTAAGAGAAGAAAGAAGTAAAACCAAACCAAGAGTTTTGTTCACCCCCATCTAGTATATCGGCCATTCGTACATTGCCAACTTTTCTTTCTCCATCTCCCAACTAAGCAATCCTGAATTTGAGTGTGGGGTGTGTGTCAAGGAAAACAACAAATCTTAAAAGTCTGCCAGATGCACCCCTTTACATTCTTCCAGGCAAAGAATCCCATTTCTTTTGCTCAGTGACCATCACTGCCCCCTTACATTAGAGTGCCAGATGAAGGCTATTCTGTGACTGTGATTCAGAATTCCTGGCATTTACTACCCAGTTAATTGTAGCTTCCAATTAGTCTCTCCTGATAAGGAGAGGCAATGTTTTCTCACTGATGTGATCTTGCACTACACACAAATTGGTGGGCAGAAACAGATTACTGCTTTGTGCTGCTGCAGCATCTTACTAAACTAAACCTGAAATTCAGATGGGAGTTTTTAGCCCTGGTTTTCTTAGTATTGCTTCAACCTTAATTTTGCAGTTTACCACAAATCAGTGCTTACAGGGAAGGAGTGAGTCTTCCTTGGTGTGCCCCCTCTGCTTAATTTTTCTGGGCCTTCCCTAACAGCTTTGGTATTTCACAGGAAGGCACATTTTATTAAATGGAGCCTTTGTGTCCTACATACATATATCTGGATTCCACAACAATTTTACAGCTCTTTCAAAACCCAGTTTCAAGGGCGTTTAAGCGGGAAATATGAGTTTCATGAGGTTTCCTAAAAATGGACCCAGCAATCAGTGTCTGAAGAAGCCCTCGAGGTGATTCTGATGCAAGGTCAAATTTAAAGTCCTTTAAAGATTCAAAGGTCATTGAGGAATATTGCCGAAGACCAGTGGTTCCCAAACTTCAATGCATCAAAATTACCTGAAGGGCTTGTTAAGACCCTGATTGCTGAGCCCCATCTCCAAGTTTCTGATTCAGTAGGTCTGGGATGCTGGCCAGGAATATACATTTTTAAGTTCCCAAGTGATGCTGATGCTGCTGGTCTGGGGACCGACCACATTTTGAGAAACACTACAGAAAATTTAATCATTTACTTCTTTGCAATCTCTTGTAGCATTATTCCAGTGTTGCACTTTGGATGTAAAACAAAATCTAACAGGATCTTTGGACCATGGTCTCAAAATGTTAAATTTATAGAACTAAATGGAAAAACACTGAAGGTTTTAAGAGGGCAGAGGGAGACTTGTTTCTGATGCTCTGACTTTGAGAGAAATCTTGGGTATGAAGTAATCTGGAAATGCACTGTACGTTTGTACAGGACAGGACGCAGATCTCTACTTCAATTTTTTGCCAGGCAGTTTGTGTTAGAGAGGTTCATCTGTCCCCTAAAAAGAACAACTGTAGCACTAAAGGACTAGAAAGAATAAAGTATCAGAGATTGAGAAGAAGATGAGCCTGGTTGCCATTTTATCACTGACTTGCCTGGTGAGCAAATGTTTAACCTCCCTAGAAATCAGTTTCTCCTCTGTAAAATGCATTTAACAAATGTGCATTGACTCATCCATGTGCAGAACATCAAACTTCATCCTGTTGAAGAGACAAAGATAAATTAGACATCTTTCCTGAAGATAGACATGCATATAAATAGCTGCAGTATATGGCAGAAAGTGAGAATGCCACTGAAAAAAGCACCATAATACTATGAAATGATGGTTCCTATCACTACATCTTAATGATTCTTCCATTTTCTAGGCCCTGGGCTTGATAATTTAGAGTCATCGTCTCCTTTCTCCCCAATTTCCACAAGGTCCTCAAAGTCCCATTGATCATCCCTTTGAAATTCCTCTCAGCATCATTTCCTATCCTCCTCACAGCCTCAAGTCCTTCTCAGACCTTGTCACTTTACTCCACAATTTCTGCAGTACCAGAAACACAACTCTGGACGCCTGCCATCATCTTTCTTTCCAGGACCTCCTGTAGCCTGGTACTAGATTCATCTTTCAAAAGGGGAGCTTGTATTCTCCTTTCACAACTCTGCCTTTATCAGTTCCTGCTAGACTGCTCCACCTAGCATTCAGGCACCCTCCAAGTGCCTCCCTCTCCCCTCCACCACAGCCTGCCTTTCCTCCCAAGCACTACTCCTCTCTCCTTCTAGACCTGGTCCCTCCTGTCTCACCAACACACTCCATGCACCAAAGCTATGAGCCTTTACCAACATTCCACCAGCCTTTTAGAAGATCCCCCTTTCCTTTGACCCATCCACGTTTGGTCCATCATTCAACACCACCCCCTAAATGTTTTCTCTCCGTTCTCCAATCACGGTGTTTTCTCCTGCTCTGAATGTCTACCACCTGGGTCAACAAGTTCATCACAGGGTCCTTGTTTCTTATTGTCTTTAGAGCCTAGAGGCATCTCTCCTTTGAGGGGAGGGATTAGGTCATTTACTTTGGAATTTCTTCCTTTCTCCTGTGCCCATTGCCCTACTCCCAGTTACACGGCACTCTGCTGCTCAGATACACAGGTCAGCACAGGATATGCAGCAGAAACTCTATGTTTGGTGGGTGAATGAAGTAAGGCAGTGGACATCTGTTGCTTTCTTTTTGCCAGGCTGACATGCAATCACCATTTCTGATTCCCATGCTTTCTTTCCTTATGGTTCTATGCTGCTAAGAAATGTGGCCCAGGCCTGGGTAACTGGAATTCTGGATCCTCTGGTCAGTCGTGATTGCTCACGGATGATTAAGTGGCTCAAGTCAGGCCAAGTGGAACCAGTGAGACTCAACTTGAAGCCTTTGTCATAACTACAGGATTAAAGAAACCCTCTATCTGCTGTTCTTGAAGATAACTGGATATTCATCTGCAAAGGCTGGCAGACACCTTAGCAGAGATAGCCTGCCTCAGAAACATGTCAACCCACAGAAAAGACAAGTGGAGAGATGCAAGAAGACAGATTCCTAACACCACTGACCACCTGAATTAAACTGTGCCTGAAGCCAGTGCCCTCGACCTTTCAAAAGCCAATAAGAGCCTTATTTTCCTTAAGCTAGTTTGATTTGTTTTCTATCATTTACTGTCAAGAGAGGCCTATTAATTTGAATAACAATAATAAAAGCTGACACAAATTGAGAATTTACTATACACTATGCTGAGTACTTACAGTAAAAAAAAAATGCATTTAACCTTTTGATAAAAGACCTTTTCTAAATAATTGTGGTGAGTCAATAATAGTGGATGATTTTTTCTGGTTGAAATAGGGTACTGATAGCAAACTTTATATACCAGATGGTGTTACTGATCTCTCATGATAGATTTTCTAATCCTAAAATGTGGACAAGCATTGGAGAAAATGTCAAAAATTATATCTGTAGCTACTGAGATATATATGTATCATAGCACTTGTATCTGCCAATTATAACATTTTTATTCCATGTAATAAAACCAGTTATTTCATAAAAGAGTTGTATGAGTATGCCTTATGGAATATGTGGGTATCTCTGTAACTAAATTTTCTGAACATAATTAATTCATTTAATTACATGAAGGCTAATATGTTTTTTTTAATTTATTTTTTTATATAGCAGGTTCTTATTAGTCATCCATTTTATACACATCAGTGTACACATGTCAATCCCAATCTCCCAATTCATCACACCAACCACTCCCACCCCCCACCGCTTTCCCCCCTTGGTGTTCATACGTTTGTTCTCTACATCTGTGTCTCAATTTCTGCCCTGCAAACCGGTTCATCTGTACCATTTTTCTAGGTTCCACATATATGCGTTAATATACGATATTTGTTTTTCTCTTTCTGACTTATTTCACTCTGTGTGACAGCCTCTAGATCCATCCGTGTCTCTACAAATGACCCGATTTCGTTGCTTTTTATGGCTGAGTAATATTCCATTGTATATATGTACCACAACTTCTTTATCCATTCGTCTGTCGATGGGCATTCAGGTTGCTCCTGTGACCTGGCTATTGTAAATAGTGCTGCAATAAACACTGGGGTGCATGTGTCTTTTTGAATTATGGTTTTCTCTGGGTATATGCCAGTAGTGGGATTGCTGGATGATATGGTAATTCTATTTTTAGTTTTTTAAGGAACCTCCATACTGTTCTCCATAGTGGCTGTATCAATTTACATTCCCACCAACAGTGCAAGAGGGTTCCCTTTTCTCCACACCCTCTCCAGCATTTGTTGTTTGTAGATTTTCTGATGATGCCCATTCTAACTGGTGTGAGGCAACACCTCATTGTAGTTCTGATTTGCATTTCTCTAATAATTAGTGGTGTTGAGCAGCTTTTCGTGTGCTTCTTGGCCATCTGTATGTCTTCTTTGGAGAAATGTCTATTTAGGTCTTCTGCCATTTTTTGATTGGGTTGTTTGTTTTTTTAATATTGAGCTGCATGAGCTGTTTATATATTTTGGAGATTAATCCTTTGTGCATTGATTCGTTTGCAAATATTTTCTCCCATTCTGAGGGTTGTCTTTTCGTCTTGTTTATGCTTTCCTTTGCTGTGCAAAAGCTTTGAAGTTTCATTAGGTCCCATTTGTTTATTTTTGTTTTTATTTCCATTATTCTAGGAGGTGGATCAAAAAGATCTTGCTGTGATTTATGTCAAAGAGTGTTCTTCCTATGTTTTCCTCTAAGAGTTTTATAGTGTCCAGTCTTACATTTAGGTCTTTAATCCATTTTGAGTTTATTTTTGTGTATGGTGTTAGGGAGTGTTCTAATTTCATTCTTTTAAATGTAGCTGTCCAGTTTTCCCAGCATCACTTATTGAAGAGACCATCTTTTCTCCATTGTATATCCTTGCTTCCTTTGTCATAGATTAGTTGACCATAGGTGCGTGGGTTTATCTCTGGGCTTTCTATCTTGTTCCATTGATCTATATTTCTGTTTTTGTGCCAGTACCATATTGTCTTGATTACTGTAGCTTTGCAGTATAGTCTGAAGTCAGGGAGTCTGATTCCTCCAGCTCCGTTTTTTTCCCTCAACACTGCTTTGGCTATTTGGGGTCTTTTGTGTCTCCATACAAATGTTAAGATTTTGGGGCTTCCCTGGTGGCGCAGTGGTTGAGAGTCCACCTGCCGATGCAGGGGACACGGGTTCGTGCCCCAGTCCGGGAAGATCCCACATGCCGCGGAGCAGCTAGGCCCGTGAGCCATGGCCACTGAGCCTGCACGCCCAGAGCCTGTGCTCCGCAACGGGAGAGGCCACAACAGTGAGAGGCCCACGTACTGCCAAAAAAAAAAAAAAAAAAAAAAGAAAAAATTTTAAGATTTTTTGTTCTAGTTCCGTAAAAAATGCCATTGGTAATTTGATAGGAATTGCATTGGATCTGTAGAATGCTTTGAGTGGTATAGTCATTTTCTGAATATAATTAATTCATTTAATTACATGAAGGCTAATATGTATATTTTTTAAAATATCATTGGAGATACTTTACAAAAAAAAGAATTACAAAAGCTGTTATAAAACTTCTTTTTTAGAAGACAGTTGAAATAAAATAAAGCTTTGGATGTGAATTATTTAGGATCTTCTGATGTAAAAGCCATAGGCAAGTACCTTTATAAGAGATTGACACCTGGAGCTAGTGCATACACACAGACACAAATTGACAAGATTTATAAAGGGTATTTTGGTTAACAAGGAGGGTTAAATTCCCACCACATTTATTTCTGTAATTACTTTTGGACTTGGGTTCTATCTGCAATCTTTTAAAATGTCATTATTTTATATATGTGGACACGTAGCATAAGTGGAAAGTCACACTAAAAATGAGAACAAATAAGAGCTTTGACTTAAATTTTAAGTTCATAAGATAGGGTATTTTTGCAGGAAAGAATAAAAGGTCTTGGTAAAATGTCTTTAGCCCACGCTCAGTGAACTACCAGAGTTATTATAAGTTTTAGCTCTTTTCAACAGAATGGCTTGTTAACTGGGGAAAAAAAAAGAAAAAAAAAACCCTGTCTGTCTTATGAAAACCATTTTCTTTGCCTACTTAAAGCTGGTTGTCACATATACCATTAACTTTTAAACTCAGGGTCAGTTCACTTGTCATTGCTCAAGAAAAAATTGTTATCTCCTCTGTTCAGATACATTTTCTGACTCTTGAGGAAGCCTAAACATTTTGGTAACACCAAATCAGTAGTGAAAAAAGCCCTCCTCCATCACAGGCAGATATCCATACCTAGACTTGCAAAAAGAGCAAGAAAACAGAAACAAAAATAATGGAGGGGGCTTCCCTGGTGGCGCAGTGGTTGAGAGTCCGCCTGCCGATGCGGGGGACACGGGTTTGTGCCCCGATCCCGGAGGATCCCACATGCCGCGGAGCGGCTGGGCCCGCGAGCCATGGCCGCGGAGCCTGTGTGTCCGGAGCCTGTGCTCCGCAACGGGAGAGGCCACAGCAGTGAGAGGCCCACGTACAGCAAAAAAAAAAAAAAAAAAAAAAAAAAAAATAATGGAGGGAAGAAAAGGAGAGGGAGAAAGGAGAGTTAAAGGAGAGCATCTTGCTGTGAGAACACAGGGAAAGAACCCATGCCTTGTGCACATTCTTTCCATGGGCTACAGATGCCCTTGCATGCCCTCGCCATGTGTATTTTTCCAGTGATCATTGATGTCCAGATAGAGGCAACACTTTTATTTAGAACAACTACAAAGAACTCTGAAAGATCAGGCTATCATGTAATTAGTATTAACAAGCCGAACATAAATTTAAATTCCTTCACCTTTAGGAAAGAAAAGGAAACTTATGATTGTGACATAAAGTTCTACTAGGGAAATCTGAAGAACCTTGATCACCAAATGTTTTCAAAGAGGCCAGATTTCTTCTGTGTAGCCAGGCTGGAGAGAGATAATGGAATCTTTTCTTAATGGTGATCATGCACTGGCTGTGAAATGTAATTTTAGAGCAAGCCACAAGGAAATAGTCATGGACCTGTTTGCAGTAGGGATCAGGGACTCTGAAATTTCTCAAAGACTCAAAATGCAAAATGACATTAACCTGCAAGCAGTTCTAGACATGGCAGATACTCAGCGGTGTTGAAGCAGCAGAATTTGGATATGCTAGCTGAGAATGTGGAGGAATCCAAAAGAGTGGTTGTCATTTTGTCAGAGTGAGGAAAATAATGGCAGAAGAAAACCACAGCTATAGATCAGAGAAGAGCCGTTAAGGGAAGCAACACATGGGAGCCAGAGCCTGCATCTGCCCTGAAGAGGGTCTGCCTCTGGAACATTAATGCACAGAACCAGGCAAGTGTTTGAGCCAAGAGAATGCACCATGAGGGATATCTTGTTTAATGTTCCTCAGATGCTTTTCCTGATACTGATCATAAGAATGGCAACAAAGTAGTTGTGCTTAAATTTGACTCAGGGGAAAAAAATGTCTTAATCTCTGAGCCCAGATAGAATTTACAAATATTTATTTATATTGCATCACCTCTCTTGAATTGTCATTGTGCTAGAAAAGAATAAACAGTAGAATGCTGGGTGTAACCAGCCCATGAAATGTGCACAGAGTTTATAGCAGCAGCAAATATGCAAAGTCTGGTTAAGGCAATGACTAAGATTTCCATTTATCTTTCAAGTCAGAAAAAGTCAAAATTTTAAATCTCAAGAGATCTAATGGCAGGAATAGAACTTGCTGAACGGATTCATTTAATTTATTTTGAGTGTGTTTTGTACTGTTAGAAACTCCAGGGACTATAAGGAAATCAAAGAGCTTGAGTTTTTTCTAGGGATACAAGATACGCTAGAAAGTTAACAGTGTAGCAACCATTTAAAACCACAATTTGAGTGATATCACAAAGCTGCAGTTGGTACCAACTGACAATAAGTCGCTGCCTCAGAGCTTCCATCACTTTGCAGTCACCATATTATACTCGATCCCCACCTACTTAGACGTATGAGTTTTAACAAGTAGTGAAACTTCCCTGATTCTCAAGGTTTGCATCTCAAAAATGGGTGTTGGAATTGAGACCCACTCCCCTCTCAAATCTCTATGAATATTTGATGATTTCCAAGATCCTATTTGGACACTTTGATATATAATCAACCTTTCTTATTCTCCAAGTAGGAAACCAACCAATATTTATATTGCTCTTTCTCTCTGAAATATGGAAGATCAAAGGGGAAATCAAAGTTGGAAGAGGTGAAGGAGCAAAATGAAACTTCCTTTAACATGATACCTATTTATGTCAGGTCAACTAGTGTCCCCAGTTTTACAAATGAAAATTATAATGTATAGAACCTGTAAAGTCCACCTCTAGCCTTTTAACCTCAGAATCTCTATAATTTATTATATAATTAATACTTGAACTAGAAGGTGGAATGAAGAAATATAATTCCTGATTAAATTTAACATAAAACATATGAATTGTTTGAAATATAAAAAGATATAATGTAAAAAATGAAAATTCTGTTGTTTATTTAACTCTATTATGCCACTCAGATTTCAAACTGTATGAATGATTATTGTCAGTGGCAGCTTATGTATATCTCAAACAGTACTCTGTCATTCAGGCATCAAAACTGGAAGACTGTTATTCAATAGGTGTAATTCTGTTAAGCTAGCTTTTTAAAAATTTTATTGGGATATAACAGATTTACAATGTTGTATTAGTTTCAGGTTACAGCAAAGTGAATCAGTTATACATATACATATATCCACTCTTTTTTAGCTTCTTCTCCCCCACAGGCCGTTAAAGAGTATTGAGTAGAGTTCCCTGTGCTATACAGAAGGTCCTCATTAGTTATCTGTTCTATATATAGTAGTATGTATGTATCAATCCCAGTCTTCCAGTTTATCCCTCCCCCCCTTACCCCCCAGTAACCATAAGTTTATTTTTTACATTTGTAACTCTATTTCTGTTTTGCAGACAAGTTCATTTGTAGCCTCTTTTTAGATTCCACATATAAGTGATATCATATGATATTTGTCTTTCTCTGTCTGACTTACTTCATTCAGTATGAGAATCTCTAGGTCCATCCATGTTGCTGCAAATGGCATTAGTTTCTTCTTTTTATGGCTGAGTAATATTCCATTGTATATATGTACCACATCTTCTTTATCCATTCCTCTGTTGATGGACATTTAGGTTGCTTCCATGTCCTGGCTATTGTAAATAGCACTGCTGTGAACATTGGGGTTCATGGTTTTCTCTGGATATATGCCCAGGTGTGGAATTGCTGGATCGTATGGTAACACTATTTTCAGTTTTTTAAGGAACCTCCATACTGTTCTCCATAGTGGCTGTACCAGTTTGCATTGCCATCAACAGTATAAGCTAGCTTTTTGCTTTTTATTTCAAGACTGGTTCTATGACATTTATAATTTAGCCAGTGCCTTCAAATCATCATATTGACTCCACCAGAGTAATCTCTCTCTTTCCTACTTTGTTTTCTTCCTTTATTTCTTTCACTTTAACAGATTTGATAAAGTTGAAATGTCTATTTTCTTTTCTTCCACTTGAACTTAAAATAATAGTAATAATATCACATGTGTAGTGCTAGGGGGAGATGTTCACATTTATTTATATTGCTCTATCTCTCTTAAATTGTCATTGTGCTAGACTAAATGGTAAAACCTTGGACATAACCAGCCCTTGAAATGTACACAAAGAGTCTTTATCAGTAGCACATAAAAAAGCAAACTAAGGTACAGAAGATTAAGGGGACTTAGCAAAGTGACTCAGTCAAGCTTGTTTTCTAGGCCATTGCTCTAACTATAGGAACATACTAACTTTGGACTGACAGAGCATACTACAGGAATTTAATATCATACTTTAACTTCTAAATACCAACTATTTGGCAAATAATTATGGAAAAGGCACATGACTTTAAAACATAATTCTCTCTTTTCATACCAATCATACACTTCTTAGCATAATTTTTCTTTTATTATGGAGCATTTTCAACTGTAGTTCTTCCATTGATGATGCTAATCACTAAGTGTATTCGGTATCTCTGCCATATAATGACATTGTTATGTGATATTGAAGAATTAAAATGTATGCCTAACTAAACTGAGCACAGCTTTCACTTTAAAAGCGAGAAAGAAGAAGGAAGAAAGAAAGGGAGAGAGGGAGGGGGAGGGAGGAAGGAAGGAAGTTAGTCAGTCAATTAGTTAGTTAGTTAGTTAGTTAAATAGCCAGGTAAAAAGAAATTGGAATCACTTCTTCACTTTAACCATAAAGAACAGGTTTTTTTAAGTCATTGGATTATGTTAGAGCATTGCACAAACCTTCTGATTCTATCTTCTTACAGTTCTTTTGTGGCTTTATATAACACTATGAGCATCTCTGGAGTAATTTTAAGTAGCACATGTGAAGTATGTCATTGAGAATTTATGGGTAATATTTATTGGAGTCACTGAGTTGTCTCCATGAAATTTTTAACAACTTTAACTTCACAAATGATCTACCAGATTTGCAGTACACAAGAATCTCAATTGCTAGAATTCTGAAAGGTATAGTGAAACTCAGATATTCAGAATCAATAGGGTGAGCTGTATATTTGGCTACAGAAATGTGATTGTTAATTTTGTACCAAATTGACAGAACCACAGGATGCCCAGATATCTGGTTAAACTTTATTTCTAGGTGTTTCCGGATACGAACTTTGAATTGGTGAACTGGGTGAAGCACATGGCCCTCTCCCATGAGAGTGGGCATCATTCAACCCACTGAGAGCCTTAATAGAACAAAAAGGTGGAGGAAGGTTGAATTCACTCTTAGCCTGACTGCTTAACCCAGGATGTTGATCTTCTCCTGCCCTCCAAGCTCCTGGTTCTCAGGCATTCAGACTGGGACTGGAAAATATACCATCTACTCTCCAGCTCTCAGCCCACTGAACTACACCGTCAGCTTCCCTGGGTCTCCAGCTTGCAGAGAGCAGATTGTGGGACTTCTCAGTCTCTGTAATCATGTGAGCCAATCCCTTACAATAAATGGATAAATATAAGATATATATATCTTCTATTGGTTCTGTTTCTCTGGAGAATCCTGACTAATACAAGGGGAAAGAGGCATCCAGATAATTCAGAAGTATATAATGGAGCTCCCTGATTTGCCTAGAAGAAGAATCAGTTATGTCTTTTATGGTGGAAGGATATTCTACTTCCCAATAGGCAGGGAGGAGCATGCATGTAGTTTGTACATTCAGTAAGCAAGCTCACCGTTGTGAATCTACCAGGTATATGCTAGCCACTAATGATAACAAGAAAAAGGCATAGTGACTGCCCTCAAGGAACCTAGTGTCAGAGTTTTAAGATGACCCACTCTCTGCCTTAATTGAAGGTGATAGAGGAAGTGTTCATTCATTTCCTCATTCGGGATTAATTAGGTACCTAATACAGTAAAGGCTCTGTGCTTTGTGCTGCTTATAGTGTAGTGAACAAGGCAGGCTTGACTTTTGCTCTCATAGAGTTGAACCTCAGGGTAAATAGATAAGTAAGTATTTTGTCACCATTGCTCTCTGTGTTAAAAAGGAAGGGGAGGGCTTCCCTGATGGTGCAGTGGTTGAGAGTCCACCTGCCGATGCAGGGGACACGGGTTCGTGCCCCGGTCCGGGAAGATCCCACATGCCGTGGAGCGTCTAGGCCCGTGAGCCATGGCCACTGAGCCTGAGCGTCCGGAGCCTGTGCTCTGCAACAGGAGAGGCCACAACAGTGAGAGGTCCGTGTACCGCAAAAAATAAAAAATAAAAATAAAAAAAGGAAGAGGAGAGTGCTAAGAGAGGATGTGTGGACAGACAGCACCTTGGCCGGGGGGAGGGGAATGCTGAGCTATCTAAAGGATAAGTTAAAGGTGACTCGGGGAAGAGGAGAAGTGTTTGGGAGAGAACATTCCAGCCAGAATGAAAAGCATTTGTAAAGACTGTGAGGCCAGAACTGAAAGGCAAAGGTGGCTGTGTTAAAGTGGAAGATGGGGATTACGTGAGGTGAAGACAGAGAGAGAAAGGCCAGCCTATGCAGAGCCTCACAGGCCATGTTAAGGATTTATGTCTTGATCCTAACAGTCTCTGAAGGGTTTCAAGCAGAAAAATGATGAGATCAGATTTGTATCACTTAAAAATTTTCCTGCCTTCCCTGTGGAGAATGGATTAGTATTCAGAGGTACAAAGCTGTTGTACAAGTCCTGGTATTCATGGTATGATGGAGGAGATGGCCAAAAAGTGTACAGATTCAAGAGATATTTAGGAAGGAAAATGGACAGCAGAGAGTAAAGGATTGAACATGGGGGTAAGGGAAAGTCTGGTACCAAGGATGACTTCCAGGCTCCTGACATGGTTGGTGGGGTTCTTCACTAAAATGGAGAGAAGCAAGATGGGGGGCAAGGTGAGCTGTGGCAAGTCAGGGAGAGGACAGTATTGAGGATGACTCCAAAGTGTTAATCTGGGCAGCTGTTGCATTTAGCAGAAGACTCCATGAATGTGTGTTAATGGCTTTTGGGGGAGAATGGATTTTCAGTCATTGTCAAGCATCATAATATTACTTCATAATTTGTATGCATTCATTACTGTACCATACATCAATGATTTAAGACAAATATAGCCTAATCAGTTATATTTAGCAAGATTAGTTAATATTAGCAATATTTGTCACTCAGTTACAGTATAACATTGTTCATTGACTCTTCCTTCCCACCTCTCCCTGACTTGCTTCCACATGATTGTGTCCTCACTTTATCTGGATGATGATATGGAAAGAGATGATCATTGAGGTTAGACTCCATGGTTCAAATCTTGGTGCTATCACTTGCTAATTGTATGGTTGTGACAAGTTGGTCAAACTCTCTATATCATATCATATATCATATTATATTTATTGTAATATAAATACTATTCATATTATTCACCTATAATAATACCTACTACAGGAGTTTTGTGACATTTTAATAGGAAAATCTATCTAAAAGGACTGATACAGTACCTAGCCTATGTTAGACACTCAAAAAAAAAAAAAAAAGGCTATTGCCATATAGTCTCAGAGTGTCCTTGCTCCTCTCCCGATACCCTCTCATCCGGCAAACCAAGATGGTAGATGTAGCTCTCCAGCCCCACCCTTTGTGGAGAGTAGAAAAGGAGTACCATTCTAATTTGAGCCTAGTTTGCATGTCTCACAGGGGGCCTCCCTACCTCTCTCTCCTACTGTTTGGCCTGTCCCCTCTCCAAAGGACATGACACCCTCTCCCCCAAGACAACTGCTGAGGGCAAGAATTTCATCCCTGTATTTCTTCTGTTTACACTTACTCTCTTTAAAAACAAAAGGAGAGCAGGTCTTTTATTAAACACAGGGATATACCACAATAGGAGGATACATCAGAGTTTCCTCAGGCCCCCTTTGCCTGGACTGGAGGTAAGCCCCTGACTGCACTACTTTCATTTTCAGGAAAGTGTGCAGACCCAGAAATGGTATCCTGGCCTTGGGTGTCCCAAAATGGTTTTGGCTGAGACATTGGAGTAGTTGTTTATGTGGACATAGCGTTAGTTTCAGCTGCCAATTTTAGAGTTAAATGGCTTACATCACTACAAAATTTTAGCAGAACATGTTTTCCAAAATAAATGTCATTAAATCTACATTCCCACCAACTGATGAGAGACTTGAACTCAGCAAATATGGCGAAAACAGCAGATCAGCAAAAGTAAGAAAAACACATGCTCCCTTCATATGGTAAAAATGACTCTTCCTTCGTCTCCAGAAAACACATCTACTTGGCGAATGAGCAAAGTGAATTCTGCTTCCGCTGAATGTAGGGAATTCATAAAAGGTATCTGCTTGTTTCCAGTTCAAGTTGCATGAGATATTATTGAATGTACATTTCCATGACTTAACTGTACATTTTTAAATTAACAGTGAGTATCTCTTTATTTTATATTAATAATTTTAAAACAAACCTATTCTAAAGTCCTAAAGAAAACAGTTTTGGCAAGTCAGTCAGGGCAACAGTATCCCTGAGGAAATTTGCACTAGGAGTCTTGCAAATAATTTAAGTAGTGTCTTCTGGAGCTAAGGGTCCTACCTATCTTCAGGGTGGTTATCTTTATAGTTCTGAGAGTTAATGAGCCACAAAGTGATCATTTAAGGGCTAGTTTCACAGTAGTGGCCATATGAGTTTGTCATTGTGATGACATTTCTTAGAAAATCATCTCAATTTGTACCTTCTACTTTGAGAAGAGGGAAAAAAAAAGAAAAATCTTTATACCTTATTTCTACCCATTACCTCCATCTGGGATACAAGCAGTGTCTGATCAAACATATGGCACATAAACAGTAATTTAATTAAATGTGAACAAAGCCTTTTCATGTACCATATTTAAATTTTGAAATGTAGCCCAGTTTTCCTTCTATTTAAAATACATGAAACAACATGCAAAAAAAAAAAAAAGTCACATTGTTAATGACAGATGTGATGATATGTACAGAGCCCTTGCAGCATGATATGGCCTGGCTCCATCTATGTAGGTAGGCTATTTTGAATGTACTCCACCTTGGCACTCAATAGAGTTGAATATTTTTGTCCTGACCAACCTATCATTTTAATAAAATTGCAAGCATAGCTTCGTTGTGATTTCATCCAGTTCTAGCATCTGAAATGATTTGATTTAAATGATGCTAGGGTGTTTAAAGCCCAACCACGAGCTAACCAGGAATGTTTATTTAAAGTTGTATGTTCTCTTAGAAGTTCCTGGGCAAATCAGGGAACAAGTATAAGTTTGAAAAAAGATGAGTTTTAGACACTGCCTGTTCAGAAGATTTAAAATTCATGTCGCTAATTATGAGTATTCCTACAACAAAACAGGAATTTGACTAAGGACTCACATGATATTAATAAAATAAAAACCAACTATCCTGCCATAAAGTTGGCCAAAAAGAGTGAAAATAAAAACAGATTATGAGAATCCTGAAATATTTGTTTATTTCTCTTAATAGAAATAATGAGAATTCTACAAAGATCCTAGTTATACTATACAAAGTAAAATGCTTGAGGCAGATAAAATGATGTATATAAAAGATCATCCAGTAGATTGTTTTAATTTTTAAACAAAAGTTAGAGCCTTAACAGTTTAAAGCAAAGTAATTTACATCTCTTTTATTCCAATTGCCCAGTTACACACCTTTACCCAAGCATCACACTCCTTGTAATGAAATGGATTCCTCACAACTATGGGCCTGATTCACACACAATAAATTCAGATTAAAAACCTACCTGGAACTTTCCTTTAGTGATATAATTAGGTCCAAGACTAAAAGTATAATAAGGCTTTCAGAATGGGAGCTCTCAGACTGGATGTTCTTACTACTCCATCTGACCAAGTGTCATGTTTTATATATATATTTTAAACTTTTGATTCAGTTGTTCATTCTTCAGCTGCCATCTTCTAGAGATCATAGGGGGAAAAAAGACCAATAAAATTCAAAACATGTTGTGCTGAGCACTTTTTTCCATAAATTTTTAAACCCATGCTTATGGCAAAGGAAATAAAATCCTTGTGTTTCTGAATCATTTACACTTAACTCACCAAAATGTCCTTTTTAAAAAGAGAACCGACATCCAACAAGTCTTCTGAACCTTTTATTTTTCTTTTACATATTAGTCCCATCTTGTGGACTCACAGTTCCCAAGGTTCAAGGTTGGTTCACAGCTTTGAACCCATATGCTGAGAATCAGCTTGAAACTTCACAAAACAAACATGCTTTGCTGTGACCTCCTCTGAGAATAATTCCAGTCGAGCTTTGGGTGTGACATTTTGTCACTTCTACTTCAGTTTTGAGTTAAAGTGGGAATAAATGAGGCAAGTGGGGGGGGGGAAAGAAACTTTAAAAAGAAGAAAGGGAAGAAAGAGGAAATGACTAATTCGCTTGGGATGTGGTGCATAGAAAGAATTCTGGACCAGAAGTAAGGGGAGGCCTTACAGCTGCTGCTCTCAGCTCTAACACTAGCAAGGGTGTAGCTTTGTAGAATGGTTACCCATCCAGGGTGGGCAACGAAATTCACAATTATAAAAATGAGAGGGTTAGAATTTACAAAGTCAAATGAGATGATTATTATGTTTCCTTCTGCCCCTGACATTTCTATTGTTTTATGGATTTATCTGTGGACAGTAAAGCCAGCCAAGCCACTCAAGGAGCTCAGTGATCATGCGAATTGCCCCAAACTGGCCCTTCCTCTCCCTCTAGTGCTGCCTCTGCTCTCCATTCCCCAAGCTGCCCCTGAACACTTCTTTGACCTCTAGGCAGCTCCAATCCCTCCAGCTCTGCGTTCCTATAGATCCACTTCTATTTCATGTTCCAATTGATTGATTTACTTCTATTTCATGTTCCTATTGATCCACTCCTCTGAATCTTGGATCTTAGCTTCGTTCTACAGTCTGTTCTTGAACATGAATTGGTTCCTTTTGTACTCGTGTGGGATTTGGCCCCAGAACACCCTCCATGATTTGCTGTCTCTGAACCTCTTCTTGTTTTCAGTCACAAAAGACCAGGATCCTGCCTCAAATGGCTCTAAAAGTCAGTGTGTAAATATCGTGAGAATTGTTTCAGAGTTAACAGAAGCTTTGGTCAGCTGTGAACCTAGACAATCAAACATTAATCCGCAATGACGTTTACTCAAGTATTCTGGTCTAGAGGTGTAGGTAAGCTGGGTGGGAAAAAAATTATTTCCAGCCTACTGACATGAACATACAGGAGCTTTTAAATAGATATGTGTTTAATACATTTTACTTGAAAGATCACGGGATCATCAAAAGTTCTGAAGGATATCCTTTTCCTTGGAAAAATTAGCCTATTGGCTTTGACACAATGTTCGGTACACATGGGCCAACCTGGGGCTAGTGTGCTGACCCTGAAGTATTTTCATTTAAGGAACATAGAGTTAATATGATATATAGGTCCTCTGACTAAGCATCTTCACATTCCAGAGACTCCGTTTATGCTTGTGATGATTTTGATGGTTTTTTGTCATTTCTCATGTTTATCACTTTAAAGATTTTGTAACCATGTGTGTGGAAAGTAGTTTGCCAAGTTTCAAACCCCTTGGAATTTCCTTAGTTCTCCGTTCGGAATCAGACTTAAGCTCTTCCAGGTTCTGTTTACTGCTAGCTAATGATGATTTCCTTATCCAAATGGAAGAAAGACTTTTGAACATATATTAAAATGTGCGTATGATTTCTGAGACATCAAATAGCTGGAATAACAAGTCAACATTTTGATGAGTTAAGTGTAAATTAACTAAAAACACATGAACTAAATTCTCCTTGAAGCACAGATGGTTTGAGAAACCTAGAAGTGCTTGGAAAAAAATGTGGCTTTTATTTTCATGAACCTCCAAAGTTTGAAAAAATAGTTGAAGATTAATTTCCATCTCTTTCCAATTGTTGCTTTAGATTTTTAATAGATTATATCCTTGTTTGTTTATTTGTTTTTAACCTGGATTGTCCAAGGAATGGAAGCCCTTTCTTCTTCCTCTTCTTTCTTTCTCCTCTTTCTTACTCAAGGATGAGTGGGCAATAGGGTAAGAAACCCATCTTTGAGAGGCAGAGAGCACTAATCTGTTAACTATCAAGACACTGGTCAGCCATGTTTTCTAATGGATGAAACACTGAAATGCAAACAAACCTATATGGGGCTCTGCTCCAGTCCTATTTCCTTTGCTCTGGCAAAGATAGATTTTTGTACTTTAGGGTGCTAACTGTTGATCCACTAGTATAGACTTAGAAATGTAGCATGACCTGTCTTCAGCCTTCTTTAATTCTTGCCTATAGACTTCTTTGGATCGGGCAAAAGGAAGCCCATGGGTAGTGAGGTGAGCTCAGGGGATATGGCACTGGTGTTGAGGGTGATGCCCAGTTAATAATGAGGTGGCATTTTCCTTGGCCTTCTTTGAATATATCTTTCTTCCAGGGACCTTATGGGAAGTAGGGATACTGAGACCAAGATAAGATTCTAGGTCTCTGGACCAAAAAAAAGTCAATATATTACTAAGCATCATCTAACACCACCCCATTATTTTTACCTTGGATACTTAATTGTACCAGTATTCAAAGTATCTCCTTTTACAATCATTAAACTTTCTATAACAATAGAAAGGTATTTTCTATAAAACTTGTTCATCTAATTATATATTTTTTTTCATTTTATGTGTTCTTTATTCACTTTGTTAAATTATAAAAGTAATACATACTTGTTTACCATAAACTTTAAAGGCAAAACATAATCACATCACCAAATCATATCATTATTAATAATTATATCATTATCGATAGCAATTTTCACAGGCTGATGTATAATTTCAAACCTGTTTTCATATGTATGTGTATGAGTAGTTGTTGATGTTTTTCTCAGAAAAAAACAAGTACATACTATACCAAATTATCTCTCAACCTGTTATTTTCATTCAAAAGTCTATTCTGAAAATCCATCTAGTTCCATAGCCATAGCTCAAACATATCTTTTTAAGTAACAGTTTAATGTTTGATAGCATTATTGCCTGTGATATGTTCAATCATTACATAATTGATGGACCTTCAGGTCATTTCCAGTGTTTTCCCACCCTGAAGAGTTTTGCTGTACAAATCATTGCACCTATGTCCCTGCACTCTAGGGCTTTGATCTATGCAGAATTAATGTTCAAAACTGGGCTTGCTCAGCCAAATAGTATGGATATGTTTAATTTATAAAAGGTATAACTACATTACTTTCCAGAAAGAAAAGTAGAAATGTGTGAGACTGTCCATTTCTCCATATTCTCAGTTTTACTTTTTCGCATTTGGTGAATGAAAATAGTCATTAGTTTTTCTGAGTTATTTTCTATTTCATTAATTTTGGTTTTGTATTTCTAAATTTTTATAAGACTATTTCTGTAATTTAAAATAATGGTAACAAGGTTAAATTTTGTAAAGAGAAGAGAACGTTGCTCATGAAAATTGAACACAACTCAAAATAGAAAGAGGTAGACCATGTGTTGACATGGGAAGATGTCTACCACAAACTAAGGAATAAAATCAAGATGGAAAACAAAATGAAAAATATAAATTTTATTATATAAAGCAAAACAAAATAAAAAATTTCTGGTCCATGGGTTCTGAAACATTGCTTGCCAAAGTGACAACAATGCTGCTTCGAGGTACTCTTTTTGAAGCGGGGGACTTTCCTATTTTACTCTAAAGGCATATTTGCACTGTGTAAATTTGTATGAGCGTGTATAACTTTATACCTAAAAGATGATATAAAAACTCTAATTGATAAAAAAAGGAGCCGGTTGCAGTATGGCTTAGAGTGATGCTATTGTTTTCCCTAAGCAGTAAAATTTCCATGTTCCTACCTTGATCAGTATTAGTATGTTGTACTGAATTTGACCTTGTTTGCTAAAAACCGTCAGGCTCAGGCTGCTATTCTCCAGATAGAATTAATGTCTGTGCTAAATTCTTCCAGCTACTTAGTCCCTGACTCAATCTAATTAAACTATAAATTATAAAATTTATAAAATTTATAAAATTAAGTGTATTAATTAATACACTTAATTTATAAAATCAACACCAATCTAATCTAAGAGCAACTAGTTTAAGTCACATCACCCAGGTAGAAAATCAGCATCAGGAATGTATTCCAAGTGGAAAGATTTTATCTGTTAAAACAACATTTCACTTACCCAGTTGCCGTTCTCTTAAACGTCACTTCAGACATTGAAATTTGTCAGATCGTTCTGACGACTTTTGACCTGAGCTATGATCAGTATTTAGCCATGACATATATGTATGAGACTAATTTCCAACTTGGGTCCGGGGTATAATTTTACTCTTCAAGCACATTGCTGTCATTTGTAATTTTTCTTTTTGGATGAAGTATGACTTGCTGTAGTTAATTAGGTGTTATAATCATTTAAGTTCAAAATGCAACATCATGAACAAAAAACAACATTATCCTTTAATTAATTACTGAAATATTTAAAGTTATATTGTCTTGGTAAACACATACACAGACTGATCAATAAAATGAATAGAAATTTCAGATATAAATAAACATTATATTATATAATGATATATATTTCTATTTTACAATATATATCACATTATATCATAAAATTCACATTTCAAATAAGTGAAAAAATGTATTATTCAATAAAAAGTGGTAATACAACTAGGTAGCCATCTGGAAAAAAAAAACATTCAATTCCTACCTCTCACATTACCCTAAAATAAATTTCAGGTAGATCAAAAATTTTAATATAAAAAATGAGATTATAGAAGTACCAATAACATTGGAGAATTATTTTTATAGTTTCATGAGTAGGGTAGGCTTTTCTAATATGCCACAAAACTAAGAAACAGCAGAATAGAAAACTGATTAATTAGACAACATAATAAGAAATTTTTGTGTATTAAAATAACCTATACACAAGCTAAAGACAAATAACAAAATAATTTTTTAAAATTCTGAAACAGCATATCCTGAATTAAGAGCCTATATTCTTAATTCAGAAAGAGCTTCTAAAAAATCAGTAAGACCAACAAATTGATTTAAAAAATGGAAAAAAGATAAAAACAAATGAAAATTTTTAAGACTCCTAAAAACTTACACAGCATTCAACCTCACTCATAACAAGAGAAATACAAATTAAAACTTCAAGACACCATTTTTTACTCCTCACTGTCAAAGATCAAGTTCATACGGTCTGTTGGTAAAGGCAAGGGGAGACAGATATGCCTATGTATGTTGATAAGACTATAAGTCAGAACAATTCTATTGAAAAGAATTTGGACATGTCTATGATATTAAAAATTATATCTGATCCAGCAATTCTACTTCTAGGAATTTATTCTACAGATTAACCTGTGCATGTTCAAAATAAAATATATTGAAGGATATTCATTACAGCATTGTTTTGTAAGAAAAAAGTACTGAACCAAACTGGGGGGGTGGGGGTCTGGTTAAATAAATTATATTACTTCCTTACATTTGAATATTATGCAACCATTGAGAAGAATGAGCCAGTTCTACAGTTACTGATATGTACTGATAGATATATTAAGTAAAAAATGGAAGATACAGAATGTATACATAGTATACTACAAATTGTTTTAAAAAGAGAAAAGTACATATACACACATGTATGGCATAGAATACTTCTGGGAAAGTAGATATAAGACACTGGAATCAGTGATTATCTCTGTGGAAAGCAGCTGAGTGCCTAAGGGACATAGGTAGGGGTAGGATAAGGACTTGACTTTTACCATATACCTTTGTTACATTTTGAATTGTGTCCTTTCCCCAAGGAAGTATTCCAAGGGTCCTTGTTCCCATTCAAGGGTACTCCCTCCTACTCGTACTTCCCAGGTTAGTGAATGGATGCAGATAAATAAGCTTTCTAAGTATTAAAATATTTCCTCTACATATTAAGTGCCAAGGAAACTGAGATCACCAAGTTTGATGGGCTTGCATATCATGGAGACAGTGGGAGAATGTGAAGTAGGGGGAATTCCTATATGACAGGAAGTAAAAGGAGAAAGAGTTTTTGGGGTTTGAGGAGAAGAAGAGCATAAAGAGTGAAGAGCAGAGGTGAATGTCCTCCATGGTCTTGGGGTCAGAACCCCAAGAGAATGGGTAGAAACATCCAGATATGATTGGGGGAATCCCAGGGTAGATTTTCTTGTTCGTTTAGGTTTGGCTTGGTTTGGTTTGGTTTGGTTTGGTCTGGTTTTGTTCATTTTGGTTCAGTTCGGTTCTTAAGGTATTGTCTGAGACAATTTCTTGCCTCTTAGAAAGATCCCATGCTCATCAGAGCACCTGAATAGCAGGGATGTATCTAAACAGGTAGGCTTAACATAGCAACTCCAGTACCTCCTGGCCTGTTCATGGCATGTTCAGGATCCAGATCTTCCTACCTGCTCTGATGGGAGGACAGAAAAGTACAGAGTAAACCTATGAACCTGAAGAGGATTGATGTACTGCCAAAGAGGGTACAGGAATCTATGACCAGACTCAAGGGCAGGGACCATGAACTCAGAAGTAGATGCTGGTGTCATGCCAAAGGGACCCAGCAAGACTGGTCACCCATGGGGAGCACCAGTCCAGGATACCCAGCACAAGACCTGATCAAGCACTCTGCTCTGGGGACCAGTGAGGAACCAGAAGACAGTTTGTAAGATAGGCTTTCCTCCTGCTTTCATGAGAACACTTGCAAAGCCAAGCTTGCAAAACTTGGACTGAAAAGTGTATCTTGACGCTCCATGCTAAACTATGACTTCCATCTTGTAGGTGGGATTTGTCCTCACCCTAAAGCAATGAATAGCTTGATACAATGAATAGGAAGTCACAAGATATAATTTATGGGGACTGTAAAATACGCTAGTTTAATATATCATTCCTCATACATCAGTGTAATGTTTGTTTGTTTCCTGTAACTCACCTAAAGTTCTGTCAGGCATAAGTAAATATATGGATATATTTTGACTGTAATGTTGTAAAAATCAATTTTTTGGTCAAGAGCTAAAAATATTGCATATTTGCAAATGAGAATTATATATTTCCCTAAATATTTATTTAACAAGTGGAAACTGCATAGGAGACGTCAATACTTGCTATTTGTTGGGATCCACATCTCTCTGACCTTGAATACACAGCCAAGACGCTAATAACATCTCCATTTTTTAGCCTCAACTGCTCTGAAGGCATCAACATGTCATTTAAGCAAAGCAAGGGCAAAGTGTGTGTGTGTGTGTGTGTGTGTGTGTGTATGTGTGTGCAAAAGTTATATATCTAATAACCACAGAAGAGTCTTCAGGTAAAGCAGCAATCAACTATTTATAGTGCTTTCAAGTCTACTTCCAGTTATACTATGAATATTCTTGAAAGCCCCCAAAGTATTTCTTGCCTTGTATATTCATCAAAGTGCTGGAAAATTACACAAGAGCAATCAGATAAGGCAGTTAATAAGGCTGGTACCAATATGACTGCTTTACTCCTCCCTCTATGATTAATTACAACTAAATTGATGTTACCAGCAATGATTAATTTACAAGTTAGGTGCAAAGTAAATGAACTAAGCAAATTGGAATTGGCACTAACAATTTCTTAAGCCTTAGCAAAGCACCCAAATCATGATAAGCTATTATGCACAGAACAATTTCTCCCACAAAATGGTTAAAATGCATAGGTGTAGGCTTTAGTTTATATATATATATATATATATATATATATATATATATATATATATATATATATATATATATATATATATATATATATATATATATATATAGGTGTAGTTTCTTATATCCTCTAAAGCAAATTTTAGATGTAAAAAAAAAACTGACATGTTTTTTGCTTAGATATACTGCATAGATATGCATGGGGAGAAAAATGCCTTAAGTCTCATTTACTCAAAATAAATGCAAAGTGTTTTCTTCCATTCTGATCTTTTAGTATTGTTTTTAAGACCTTAGATTGGGTTGTATACGGACACAAACCCACACTTGGCCCAATTGTGCATATTCTGAGCCGGTTTTCTTCTACTAAAAATGAAGAGAATTTTAACAATTCCACAGAGCTTTTAAACAAAATAATAGCTTAGAAGCCCTGGCACATAGCAGGCTTCCTGTAAGATCTCCCACGACAGTTTCCAGTGGGTTCTCTGAACAGAGAAGGAACAGTCTAATAGAGGCTTACCACACCTGCCAATGCAACTTTGTATTTACTTATACATCCAAAATGCATAGGAGAATAAAAGGCTAAGGGAGGCCACTGTTTTCCCCCAAATAAGTTGAGCTAATGGTCAGGAAAATATATTTATGATGACTGTGTACTCAAATGGAGTTGAAATAGTAGCTTGAAACTGTATAATCTCTTTGCAGAGGGAAGATAAAGTTTCATTCAGTCAGATATTTTGAAGAAACACAGAAACATAATTATTAGAGCCATTAAAATTCATCTCATTGGAACACATGCTTTTGCTGTAAGAACCCTGGCAGAAATTGATCGAAGCATGGTGAGACAGGGTAGGAGCCAGAACTAGGCTGTGGTTTTAAAAGTTCTCCCCCTTTGTCTAAAATCATAATGTGTGTTCTCAGCCTGCAAAATTTACAAAATTCCCAAGTAATACCATTTAACCCTGTTGAATGCCTTTTTCTGTTTTAAACAAGATTTCTTCAAAAGATGTGTAACTCAACTGAATTGAAAGGGATAACTAGATAAGCTTCCCAAAGCTTTTTGCTTCTCATTTCTTAGAGCAAAGACCATATTTAAGTCATTTATTTATTTCGAGCCTTAGAATAGTGCCACCTGGCATGGAAGAGTTGCTCGATAATTATTTGTGTAATAAATATACATTCTATTCTTTAAGATTCAGAATTGTTGGACAATTGATAGCTAAGAATAGTAAGTAATATTTTTTAAAAGAGACTCTGACAGCTATCTTTATCATTTTTAATTAACCTTTGACCAAATTTTTTCACTACAAAGTGACACATACATCTTAATTAAGGGACATAAAATATTATTAATGTCTGTTATCTTTGGGGGGGAGTTAAAATTCTTGCAGGTTCTTTTCAGGTGGCATCTTTTCCACATTTTGAAAACATCTATATTGATAATTTTAAAGAAAATGACTAGGTTGGCTCCAAACTAGGTGTTGATCGTAAAACACCAGAAATGAGCTGATGAGAGCTGATTAAACAAGTAACATATTATTCTTAACTTATTGCAATGGGTGAGATTAATCAGTGCAAATGTGAGCAAAGACAGTAGAAAAGAGAATCAGCCACAAAATGTGAAGATATTAATATAATACATTAAATATGTTACTATTTCACTGAAACAAATACAGTCTTGAACAAGGATATAATGATATTAAACCTGACCTTAATGTTTCCACTGTCAGGGTAGCTCTTTTCTCTCCTCTCTTCCTTTCACATTTTGCCCATTCCAAGGGAATCTTCTACTGCCTGCCTCCTCGTATACATTACCTTAGGGACCTGAAGCATTCTTTACCAGCTCTTGTTGGAACTCTTGTATTTTTAAAGTTGGGACTTTACTTCAATAGCTGGGCTATATATACTTTTATTTTAATATCTTGATTCAGTTTAAGAAAAAAGCTTTCTGAACAAGAAAGGCTTGTTCCTTTTATCTTAAACCACTGAGACTTGCTCCTAATTCAGCTCCCTGTGGTTCTGTCCTCAAGAAAGACAAAGATGAACAAGAGTTAGTGAGTACTTTTGAGGAATTTAAAATCTGGTGAGGAACTTTATATATATGAATAGGATGATGTAACAAGTTTCATATTAGAAGCACAAACAAGTTGACCTTTTGTGCCATTCAGGTGGTAAACCGAGTAACAGGCATAGATCCAAAAGTTTAAAATCAGTCTTCTAATCTGGTATTTTTTTCTGAAATGAGTTGAGAGCCTTCCTATTTAAAACTTATATACATTATTATGTTTTTGCTATTTACACAGCATGGTAGGCAATACATTTTTAAGGATAAAGAGAAAGAATTAAAGAGGGAAAATATTACACAAATCAAATACCATTAAGTCAGTGGTACATCAGATCATTTAAGCAACGTGATTAGGGCAGAGAGTAGGTTCAATGTCTTAAATCTACTTTATAGCACATGTGTATGTGTGCATGGCTGTATTTATGCAAAACCCATGTATCTCATTTCTCAGGTGCTTAGTTTTTTTCTAAATCACTCATAATTTGGGGAAATAGGTGAAGCTGAAAGTTAAGTAAACTAAAAGTCTTTGTTTCCTTTTTTGGATACTACTGTGATAACATTATCCTTTGATATGAAATTTATTAACTTTATCAATCTTTTTAATTCAGTGGTAGATGGTTTTTGTCAGGAGAAGGTCAAGGCTCTTAGTGTTGTCAAAGCAATGAGATTGACACCCCTCTTCCTTTTAAGTCTGTCGTAATTTATGCATCTCTTATATCACTGTCAAGCTTAGGTGGACATTTTTCTAGGTGTACTTGAGCTTTCTACCATAGTAAACCTCCAAACCTAGAATTTGGAGACATTTCCTCTCGCTTTTCAGCCACTTCTTCTGATTTTCAAGTCCTTGAGTGCTTCTTCCTTTCCTGTGCTAAGCTTCAATCTCAGAGAGAGAAAGCAGGGATTATTTTACTTCCACAGTGCACTGAGTGCCATCAACATCCAGGACACTTAATTATCTCAAATAGTCATAATGTGGATTCACAAAAATCACACAAAATCATTCTCTTGTCACATTATCATTACACGATCCCCAAATGAGGTCATAATATTTATTTTATTTTATTTTTCTTTTGGATATACATAAAAATAAGCCAGGCTGTTACTAAAAGAGAAATTAATCTAAGAGTTTAAAGATTTTAGAAAACACTACTATGTTTCCCCATTAAGTATTACTTGGGCAGTTTGTATGTTTCCTTCCTTTTAGCTCTTTATTTTCTTAACCATCTATGATAAACGCTCTTATATTCTTTTCACTTTGGTTATAAGACACCTAAGGTATTTTATTTCATGTTATATAAGTTATTGTAGAACTTATCCAAGTATGAACTTTCAGAGAAATTTTCCGTAATTTTACCAAAATATTCCCTACAATCAGAATATAAAACTGTATACACAGGTTTATTCATTGTACTTAATGATTTACCAGTTATCTAGAAAACTCCAACCCACTACATTATTTGTAAATATATACTGGTTATTTCTTATAGTTCTAGGATCTGTTCTTTCTTCATTTGCAATTCATTTTTATATAATCAACCTACTTACTATGATCATAGAGTCAGATTAATCCTTTTTTTAATACAATTGAAAGCCAGATCTTTAGAAGTAAGAAAGAAGGAAATGGTCTCCTCTTTCCTTCCTTCTCTTACTAACCTGCCAAAAAGGTCTGTATTTAGGATCCTGGGATGGTATCTTGGTTTTAACTGTTTACATAAAGATCTGATGCTTAGGTTGCTCTTGTCCTGATTGCTCCATCTAGCCTTTCACATGTAACAGTAAACTGGTACTACATCTACTCATTAATGATCTACAGTTAGGTTTGACTCCTTTCTTTGAAGAGTCTCATTAGTAGACAATTATATTTTCCTTTGGTAATAAAGAAACAATCCCATCTTCCTATTCAGTTCTGAAGCTTTTGCTCTCCCATCCAAAGAGGCTTTTGTGGACAAGAGTTTTATCTTGAAGACCAAATTATTTCTGCTCCAGAGGCCAGGAAATAGTCATAACAAGGTTCTGGGTACGAGAATTCCAAAGGATATTGAATTACTAATAAGTTCACTAACTTGTTATCTTCTTTCTCAGCTCTTACTCACAACTCTCCTAGAGAGGAAACGGCAATTTTAAAAGCCCTGATGCTAGGAAAAATCTTGACTGACTGTTGCCAGAGTCCTTCTTGGGATGGGAATTGATATAAATCCAGTTTTAGGGAAGCTACTTTTAGAGCAAAGTTAGCTTTCAAAGAGGGAAAGAAGACTCGGCTTCAAAAAAAAAAGAGGTGGTATTGCCATTTTCCTTTGTGTCTGACAGATTTCATGCTTTCTGATTCTAGGCACTCATGAGGCTCAACTTTGGTTACTTCCATTGGATTTAGTGAGACACGTTGCACTATACCTCTCATCTCTGAAGATGAGCCTTAGAAGCATCATACAGCCTTGGTCTTACAGTGTTCTGTTACTTTCATGGGAGACAACACAGAAGCCATAATCGTGCCCAGGGAACCCCAAACACAGTCTCTTCCTTCATCTTCAGAGAAAAATCTTTGCCCTTCTCTCATCTCTTCTGTCTTCACTCTCTCCTCAATGGCACCAATCTCACTCTTCCTGCCCTAGGTGACTCTTGCATAAGAGCTTTGACTCAAGAGTTTAGGCTTTCTAAACCAAAACCAAAACAAAACAGGAAGAGAATTACCTTCCAGCTATTTCTGCTTTGACCTGGCAACTCAACCATGCTAAAGAAGAGGAAGGCAAAAGTCCAACTACCATTTTTAGAATTGGCAAGGGAAAAATGCAAAGAAAACGTAAATATAAGTTAGTATATGAACAAACTCTATCACCTTGATGGTTTTAGTGTATATATGCTACTTGTAAATGAAAAATTATTGACTAAAGAGAAGATTATTGAAAATAACAAATGGCTGTTATCACCACATCATTACCAGAGCCAAGTCTGATGAATAAGGTGGTGTTCAAGATGGGTAATTCAGTTTGGGATCCAAAATGAGCTGTAACTATAGAGTAATTAAATTGACATTATTAATGACTTGCAAGCTGGCTCTTAAATCAGTTCCAAACCATGAAAATAACTGTAAAGCTACCCAAAACTACTATGATCAACAGCTTTTATTTGCATATAAAATTGCTGATGATGTACTTCTTTACTTTTCAATAATATCAATATGTCACAATTCATTATTCAACAAATATTGCTGAAATCTTAGTACCAGGGATACTTTGGTGGATAAAACAAGCAAATAAAAAAAAATACTCACCCACATGAACCTTATATGAAAACACACAATAAACGAAATAAGTAAATTATATATCCTGTTCCATTGTGATAAGTGCTATAAATAATTCAGAGGGAGGAGCAGGGTAGGAAGAGTGGAGACAGGGAATGCAGTTCTAAATATGGTGGTCAGAGGATCTGTCACCACGGTGGCCTTTGAGCAAAGACTTAAAAGAGATGGAATACATGAAGGAAGTGTGTTTTAGGGAGAGATCAGTAGGAGTGAACACATGATATATTTAGGATGGCAGGAAGGCCAAGTGGCTGGTGTCAAGAGGGCAAGGCAGAGGAGTAGTAGGAAATGAAGATAGAGACCTAACAAAGGATTGGGTCACAAAAGCTCTTACAAACCATGGTAGGAATTTTGGCTTTTACTCTGATGAGGTAGGAAACATTTGTAGGGTTAGACATGATCTGATTTATGTTTTAATAGCATCATTATGGCTGCTGTGTTGAAAATAGACTAAAGGATGTGAAAGATAGAAATCAGGGAAACCAACTGGAATTGTAGTGCAATAATCCAAGAAAGAGGTGGTAGTGCATTGGACCAACCTATTAGCAGGGAGAGTGATGAGAACTGGTGAAATTCAGGATGAAATTAGAAGGTGAAACCCAGCAGAACTTGCTGCCACATTGGATGTGAAATGGGATCACAGTTAGAGATGGGTAAAAGTGCAGATCAAGCATGTTTGGGATTTTAATTCTGGATATACTAAGGTTCCATGCTTATTAGACAGTCAAGTAGTACTAGTCTAAAGACCAGGGCTGAGGTAAAAGCTAGACGTAGAATGTTGGGAGTCATGATTCTGGAAAGAGTGGTATGATTTTGATTCAGGATCCCAGAAGTGACCTGCTAATTTACAGAATTTTGTCTGTTCAGTGGAAAATTATGGATTTTTAAAAATCCTGTAGACATTAACCTGTTTAGTATCTAATCCTGAAACCTTGAATTAACATTCTGCAATGCAATTCTGATACTAACTACCTGAGTTATCCAAGACTTCATGGGAGGAGACTCAGTCCTCCAAAAGAATCCTTGCTTCAGACACTGCTGCAAGTTCCGGGGTTCCCAGGCCACCCACACTTATGACCAACAGGCTACAAATTTAGAGGCTTCCACTACCTCCTCATGTCTGGTAATTCACTAGAGCAACTCACAAAACTCATGGTAGGGCTATACTTAAAATTACAGTTTTATTATAAAAGATACAAATCCAGACCAGCCAAATGAAGAAGAACATAGGGTGTCTGAAAAGCAAAGCTTTCATGTCCTCAGGATGTGTCCCCTTCCGAGCACATCATTGTATATCACTAACCAGGGAAGCTCACCCAAGTTTTGGTTTCCAGACTTTTTATTCCATAGGCATGATTAATCAGATCATTGACCATGAACCCAACCTCCAGCTCCCTTCCTCTCCCTGGAGGTCAGGCTGTTACCATCTGGCTCAAAGCCCCAACATTCTAGAATGGCCAGCCTCTATCCTGGAACTATCTAGGAGCCCACCAGGAGTCACTTCACTAACATAAACTCTGGTGTGGTCCCAGGGTCTCACCACGAATAACAAAGATTTTTCTATCACTCGGGAGATTCCAAGCATTAAAAGCTCCCTCTCAGGACAATAGGACAAAGACCAGACAAATTATTTATTATACAACACATTCCTTTATTAAATTGCCAGTGACTACATAGCTCCTCAAATGTTCTTTGAAATAGTTTTTAATCTCTTACTGATTCTCTCATTAATTAATAAGTGTAATAAAATATTAGACATGTATTCATTATATATTTCCATGGAAGTCATAATTTTACTTTTTTTGAAAATTAAACTTGGTATTAAATGAGATAACCAACAGAGTAAATCAAGAAGAAAGAAGGTTGGGAATTCCCTTGGGGTCCAGTGGTTAGGACTCTGCGCTTTCACTGCCCAGGGCCCGGGTTCAATCCCTGGTTGGGGAACTAAGACCCTCAAGCTGTGCCATGTGACCAAACAATAAATAAATAAAATAAAATAAAATAAAATAAAATAAAATAAATTTAATAAAAAAAAGAAAGAAGGTCCACAAACCAACCCTTAAGCACTCAGTGTTAAAGTTTAAGAGATAAGAAGCAATCAGCAGAAGATTCATAGGAATGCCTAGTGACTAAGAAGGAAACCAGGAAAGTGTGTTCTCCTAGAACCCAAGCAAAGAATGAAGTTCCAGGAGAAGAATGTCAACTATGTCAAATGTGGCTGAAATTTCATCATTGGATTTAGCAACTTAGAGGACACTGGTGACCTTGACAAGAGGACTTTTGAAAATGATGAGGTATTTGGAATGAGTTTAAGAAAATGATGGAACAATGGAATATTATTCAGCCATGAGAAGGAATGAAGTACTGATTCATGCAACAGTGTGGTTAAGCTTTGATGAACACATTATGCTAAGTGAAAGAAGACAGACACAAAAAGATCACATATTGCATGATTCCACTTACAGTAAATATCCAGAATAAATAAAAGCTTAGAGACAGAACACCAGGGGCTGGGGGGCAGAGGGAAGTGGGGAACAACTTCTTCATGGGTCCAGGGTTTTCTTCAGGGTTGATGAAAACGTTTTTGTAACTAGATAGAAGTAGTGGTTGCACACATCCTGAATGTATCAAATACCACTGAATTGTTCACATTAAAATGGTTAATTTTATGTTATGTGAATTTTGCCTTAATTTTTAAAAAAGAGAGAATGGGTGGATAGAAGTCGGGGGTAGTGAGTATAGGCAACTCTTCTGCAAGAGATTTGCTGGGAAGGGGAACAAAAAGTAGAAGTGTAGCTAAAGGAGGATGTGGGGTTAAGTGAAGATATTTTTTTTTTAATGGAAGAAGTAAGAGTATATCTTCTTATAACAAGAGTGCACCCCTCCTACCGTCTTGTTGGGTTTCTCCTTTATGTCTTTGGATTTAGACTATCTTTTTTGGTAGGTTCCAGGCTTTCTTTACTGATGGTTGTTCAGCAGTTAGTTGTGATTTTGGTGTGCTTGTGAGAGGAGGTGAGCTTAGGGGCCTTCTACTCCACCGTCTTGTCTCTTAAACAGGAGTATATTTGAAGGCTGATGGAAACAGCCCTGTGGAAGGAAAAAACAGATGATGCAGAAGAGGAGGGGGGGATAGAGTCATTCTATTTTCTATACATTTGATTTATATTAAACTGCAAAAAAGCAGAAACAAAGAAACCACATTTCAAAATCCACTTACGTAATATTAAACCAATTATCCCTGGTGTCTACTCCTGGCTTGGCCACTGCCTTGTTCTGTGTCTTCATGAAGTCTCCCAAATCCTCAAACCTAAGTTTTCTCAGCTGTAAAATGAAAGAACTGAACTAGATTATCCCTACGTATCCTCTCAGTTCCAGAGTTCTATGATTCTCTGATATTCACTGATTTATTTTAAGATCTAAGAATATCTTTATGAAGTCTCCTCTCCCCACCTTCGTATCATTGGATCTGCTCAAACTTCCTTTTAAAAAAATTCAAAGCTATAATGATTTATAGCAGATTAAATGAACGGAACACACAGGATGAGCAAAGAATTTAAGACTAGCTAGATGCAATCAGAGACATCTGGGTGGACTTAACACCACAGCTTTAAAACATCTGGGTGATGTTAGTACTCCAGTTCTGGAAATCATACATTCCTAAGTCTGACATTACATTGGATGAGCAACTTGTATCCTTAAGCTGCAGATGCTCCATTTTGGCAAGAAGGCCTGATAAGCAGAGGAAAGAGCACAAAAGAAAATAAAAATCAGAACATTTCTAGCATGCAGTGGTGAGCTATCTTAATGCCGAAAGCTGAAATCTAAATATCAATAATGGGTTATTTATTTATAAATGGCAGTTATTTGATAACCTACTGACACATCAAATTCAATGTGCCTGAACCCAAAACATTACATTTCCCACAATCCTGTTCCATATGACTTACCAAGTTTCACTGTTGAGAGAGAGCATCAGTATCCAGGTTCAGAAACTTAGGAATCACTTTTGACCTTCTTCCTCTTTGGGCCCCTTTCCTATATGAGGCCATTAGTTGAGGCCTGTACATTTCTGTCTCCATCTTGTTCCTGGCCCCCTTCTCCGAATACGACTGCTCCTCTCTTGGTTACTCTGCAGCCTCAATGCTATCTCCACGTTCCCTGGAGCTTGGACTGCTCTAAGCCTTTCCTGGCCATTGTGTCGGCTCCCCACATTCCATTCACACCGCTTTGCCAATTAACCCGTTTAGGAGGCAAGATCAGCCTTTGTAAGACTGAGCTCAAAACACCCAGTATTTGCCCCCAGTGGGATTCAGACCACAGGCTGTATCAAGTACCAATGCCTAGGGTGGAAAGACAAGTCTTGAAATGTGGACCCATTTTTATTTCTACTAGGTCGGAGTTGACACCTTAACAACCTCAAGCACAGTGAGACTGCTCGTATCCCAGTATGATGATGATGATGGTTCTTAAAACATATTCTTGTTTTTCTTTTTCATACATCAACGTATTTACCTATTCAGGCAGAAGCATCTTTAATCACAGAGAGGATTAGGATTAATACAGCAGAAATGGAAAGAGGCTATGCTCAGTTTTGACTTCCAAGCTGGGTCAGAAGAAGGACCCAGAGTGTGGAGACCTTAGAACCAGAAGGTCTGGCAGATCCTTGTGTCACCCTGGCACACAGGACCAGCACAACATCACAACATGACCCTCTCTACCAAAGTTCCACACTACTCCCAGGGTAACTGAAACTTAACAGAAGCACTCTCTTCAGGGGAAGCCCTGTAAGTTGTTGGAAACAAGAATATGATAAGGCCACTGAGCAGACAATATTAACAATGGCAGCTCTAGAAACGAAAGGTAGCAAAATTGCCATTTAAGGAGGTCTGTTTGTTACCTGTTGGTGTATGGTTTTACGCCATGGGATCTACCCTACAGAATCTCTACTAAATTCCACATAGGCAACCAATGCTTTTGGAGCATTTTGGCTTTTTTAAAGGCATTTGGAAAGGTACTGAAGGCAGTGGGGTTGTCAGTGTTGTTACAGAGAAATGAGCAATATTCTCCTTGGACGACTATATAATTGATTGGGTTGCTGGGATCTGTCCTTGAAAGAAAGGACATGGCAGAGTTCGTGTTGGGTTCGAGCATCTATATGTAATTTTGTGTTTCATTGGTTAGTGGTGATTTGTAAGTTAGCAGAAAAAATTAACTATCCTCGATGCAAGGCTGAAATTTGATAAATACTAATTGTTAGAGTCTCTTGTTTTAAGTGTTAGTCTTTTTAGTCAAACTGGTTAAAAAGTTGTTAATTGTTCAAATGTAGATAAAATAACTTGAGGGAGATGGGGAAGCAGTGAGACAACCATCTACAAGAACAGGAAAAAAAGTTTATCGTTTAAAAAAAATACCATAACTTTTAGTATTTTCGTACTGTTAGTCAAATTGGTGATAACTTTTTTCTTAATAACAAAGGAAATAGATTTAAAAACTACAAAATTCAGTGGTATTAGGTAAATTGGCTTTAGTCCTGTTGACCTGTTACTAGTAATT
Organism: Mesoplodon mirus; assembly: GCF_964341445.2. Classification (NCBI taxonomy): domain Eukaryota; kingdom Metazoa; phylum Chordata; class Mammalia; order Artiodactyla; family Ziphiidae; genus Mesoplodon; species Mesoplodon mirus. The sequence goes on from NC_138980.1 coordinate 80,734,293, forward strand.
CAGGACAATTGACCTAATCCAAGCTTGAAAAAAGTAATTAAAAATTTAAAACTGTGAGACCAAGGGCTTCCCTGGTGGCGCAGTGGTTGAGAGTCCGCCTGCCGAAGCTGGGGGCACGGGTTCATGCCCCAGTCCGGGAATATCCCACATGCCGCGGAGCGGCTGGGCCTGTGAGCCATGGCCACTGAGCCTGCGTGTCCAGAGCCTGTGCTCCGCAACGGGAGAGGCCACAACAGTGAGAGGCCCACATACTGCAAAAAAAAAAAAAAAGAAAGAAAAAAAAAAGAACTGTGAGGCCCAACATTGTGCTCTTAACACCTAACACCAACATGATACTTATAAAAATGAGAATTTTTAAATATCTTGACCCTTAGAGGAACTCTGAGAATTAGCTTAAGAAAAGTGTCATGTGCCACATGTGATAAGTTGATAGCAAGAAGGAGGAGCTAGGGTCCCTCTGAAGGGGGGCAGCTCATGAGTAGAGCTGGGAATGTGAACACACACCTCCTGATCCATTCCCAGATGTGCATGATTGGATTTGCTTATCTAGAAGACTCAAATTAATCAAATAATTTCTTTCTTTTCACTACCATTATACTGAGAGCCAAGAAGACAAACTTTGAGAGAGATGTTTTTCAAGAGATTTTTATTTTCAGTGTAATCTAGTAAATAATACAGTATCTACAAGAATAACTGACCATGTCAAGGCTGCTGACGGCTAACATGACAGGCAGCATCACTCAGGATCATTTGGTAGTGGGGTTTTATCCCTTAGTTTGAAATTGCGGTGATAAGATGGATAAGGTCATTTAAAGATGGCGACATGTGGTATCCGTTAACAAATGCTGGGTCGTATTTAAAACATGCTGAGAGCAGCACAGAGGCAGGGACAAAATGTTCTTAGCTTTTCAAGCCTAATATCTCTTTCACTGTATAGATTTCCATCACTTGGTTCTATTAGGTAAATTACCTCTGACCTTTATATCCCAGTAAAGGTAAGTGTAATTTAAGAGTTTATGAGCATGGAAGTAGGGAAAATGGAAACAGTCCCCTGTGCAAAGGAGGAACTGTGAAATAATGACACAGAAGTCTCCAAATAGATGCCCCCCGTGTGTACTTCTGGTCAATTCCATTGGGACAGCCCAAGAAAGTACGAGTTTTGTTCTCTGTTGCTTTGCTTGTTTTTTCCTCTTTAAACTAAATCTCAGAGTTGGAACCTAATTCCTTTCTTTGTTCCAAGTTGTCCCTAGGGTATCATCCCTTTTTCCAATCAATATACATCGATAAGAGCACAGAGGACAGCAAAGGCACAGTGGGACAGGTGTTCTCATACACTGTAGTGTAGGTGTCAGTACAAGCTCCAGGAGGAAAGTTGCCTGTGCTTTCTCAAGGGCCTCAAAAATATTTATAAATTTTGTCCATGTGTTTCCACTTCTAAGAATTTACCCAAAAGAAATAAGAGATGTACACAATGATTGCTATAAAGCACTTGTTATAACAATAGGAAATAGTTAATGTCCCATCACAGGAAGATAGTTAAATTATGATATACCTTTACAGTGGAACAAAATGCAGCCATTACAATCAGGTTTTCCAGAATGCTTCCACTTTTAAACAAGATATGTATCTGGATGGAGAGAGAGAAAGAGATGAAGGTTAACATGATGTAGATGAATGATAGGATTGTGGGTGATTTTCTAAACATCTCAAAACAAATGTGTATTATTATTGTACTTCATATAAAGTCAGTATTTTTAAAATCATCTTTAGAGAAATAATGGACTGAATAATGATCAAGATAATTTTGAATGGAAGAAGCAGATACTACTAAATAGTACACACAGCAAAACTATATTTTCATAAAATATACATGCCTTAATATGAAAAGAGAATAAAGACTGAAAGGAAACAAAATGTAAACAGTGTCTGGATTAAACAATTATTGGTAATATTTATTCCTTTATATTTTTCTATATTTTCTAAAATTCCTAGAACTACCTTTATTCAAATTAATATCTACATACAGAAAAAAAATCAGAGTACAAAAACTTCTTTTATAAGCATTTCTGTTTTGTTCCTTTGATACTTAGTCCTCAGCTCTAAATAATGGGCTCACACCTCTTGTGGTATCCAGCTCCCCAGATGACCCCCAATGGTCCTCACTTCCTGATATATTCAAACTCTTCTAGAGTCCTCTTCTAGAAAGAAGAACATATGTGGCCAATAGGATATTGCAGAAGTGACAGTGTGACTTCTGGGGCTAACAGTTGGCTTCTTGGATCACTCACTCAGGAGGAAGCAGCTGTTGTGTCATCAGGGCACTAAAGCAGCCCTGTGGAGAGAAACTGAGGCCTCCTGCCATCTGCGGGGTCAGTGGGGGGGGGGGTTGCACCATATTGGGAGTGAATTTTACAGCCCCAGGCAAGACTTAACATGACCGCAACCTCAGGAGAAACTGAACCAGAACTCCCAGCCAAGCCACTCCAAATTCCTGGTGCACAGAGTTAACAAACGTTTATTGTTTTAAGCAGCAAAGGTGTGGGGTAATTTGTTATGCAGCAGTAAATAACAAACGCACCTCTATTTTTTCCTGTATCAATTTTGAACATATTCTACCACAACAGATAAGAATTAGCTCACTCTCACCTCCCCCATTTGCAATGCCTTCCTCCTCTTTTTCCCAGTTTTTGGTAATTGTGTACTTTAGTGAGTGAGGGAATTATGTCCATTATAGTTGAGAATATAAATGATATGCCTAAAACTCTCTGTCTTCTCCCATCAACTTTCAATGGCACCTCTTAATTTCAATATATAATATGAGGGTCTGACTCCACCCCACTCTACACGCCTACCCATCTGCTATCTTTTGTCAGTTCTGCCTTTGCTTTAAGATCATAAAACCTGATTACATTTATGCCATGTTCCATGTCTAAGTAATTCCTTAATGCTCCATCTAAAGGTTGATACTGATATTTGAGAACATAACTATAGCATTATGACAATGTAAACATTTTTTTTTCTCCAGAAAAGCCATGTTATGTGGTAGGATTACATTTCCACTTCTATTGATCCAGTGTGATGAATCCTAGGGGACGTGAAGGAACATGTTTCTGCAATAAGATCAAATGGTTTCTCTTTTTTTAGATTCTATCAGTATCTCAAAAGCATGCCATATCTCAGTTTGCTTCACATTTGTCCATGTATTCCCTTTACAACTTTTTCCCTATACCAGTATTTTCATATATCATCCTTATTTTTTCAATATGATCTTTCAGTTTTTTGCAGCAATTGAGTGCATCCATTCCATTCTTCCTAATGTCGTTTCTGGAGTCCACAACACGCTGTACTTATTAAATTAGGACTTATTGCTTTCAATGCTACCCAACTAGCATTTTGGCATTTCATTCCCTTGTACTCTTAGGTTAATTCCACCATTTCTTCTATTTCATGTCTTCCTGTTATTTGTTTTTTCCCCTCATTTCTCTAGAGCATGCTGTCAAGTATATTTTTCAGGTTGGTCATGTAAGAAGAAACTTTCTGTGACCTTGACTGAAATGTCTTCATTTTTACCTCATACTAGGTCAGAATGTTGTTAGAGATATAGTTCTAGCTTTAAAAACCCTTTCTCTCAGAATTTTAAAGGTATTGTCTTAGAGACTCATTGTTGTTAAAGTACAACTTGATACCAGTCTGTTTGGTGTCAAACTTCACAGGACTTTTTTCCTCTCTGGAAGCTTTTAGAGTCTTGTCATTATCTTGGCTTTACTGAAATTTCATGGCACAATGTCTAGATCATTTGGCCACACTTGAATTCATTTAAAATGAAGACTCTTGTCTTTTCTCCACTGCAGTAAATTTTCTTCCGTCATTTTTTGACAATTCTCTCCTGGCCCTTTTCCATATTCTCTACTAATCAAATATGGAACCTTCTGAATTTATGAAGGTCTCACCTTTTCTTTCATATTTTCTTTCTCTTTTTACTTTGCTAAGTGTACTGTTGCCTCAACTCTACCTTCCATGATTCTAAATATATAATTCTTAATTTTTTTAATTTTCAAACTTTAGTTTGCTATTGCATTTAATTTGTATTGTATTTAGTGAGGTATGAAGATTACAAGCTAATTACATCACAGTAACAGTACAAGGTACAACTTTGAATTGAAAATCAGAAACCAGTAATCAGTCTTCACTGACCATTCTCTGCTCCAGGAAATCTCTTTCTTGGTGGCCCACATCAGGTGCCTTTCTTCAGTCGATAAAATGGGACAAAGATTGTACGGTGGGTCACATACTATAGACCAGGAACACTGGGTATAGGGAAGACTAGGTTTCCTCAAGAAAGCAAGAGACTGGGAATGGGAATACACCCTATGGACTATTTTTCCCAACCTTCTCTTCCCTGAATCTGGTCTCCCCACTCTCCTCTTACCCTCTGAACCTGCTAGAAGAAAACTAAAAAATTCCCTTTACTTAAATATGCAGAGCAATTTAAATCCCCTTGTTCCAACCTTCTCATTCAGGACCATTCTCTTAGCCTTTTACAATGTTTTATAGTGCTGTATAACCACAACATAAATCTCTAATTTATTCAGCCATTCAACCTTTATACCCAAGTGTCCAATGTGTCCAGTGCTTCTGTCCTAGGAGCCAAAGATTCAGCAGTAAAAAATAGACAAAAATGCCTACCCTCATGGGGCTTATGCTTTAGTGGGAGAAACAGAGACTATGCAAAAGAAAGAGACTATGTAGAATGTGATGGAGGAAAATAAAGCAGGGAACAGAGAATAAAGAAGGGTTTGCAATTTTTAATAGAGGGGTCAAGAAAGACCTCAATGAACAAGGGACCACAGAGTAAAGGGACCAAGGATATCCAAGCAGATGGTTCAGCTTTACATTTTTGGCTTCTAACTGTCTACCCAGTTCACTTTGGTCCAATTTAAATGGATCTTTTCAGGAAGAGTCAGGGGTATTTAGTGATCAAAAGTTCTTAAGGCAATAATCAGAATCATCAGGAGACAGCTGACCCATTCCAGGCCCTCTGGTACTTGGAGATATCAAATCAAGTAAGATTTCCATAGAAGAGGGTGATAACTGTAATGTTTTGATGACCACATGTATTTTTGTGAGGATCTTCTTTCCCCTCTTTCTAGTGCTTTCACTGAACCATAGCAACTAGCCTCTTTGCCTTCTTATGAGAAATGCTCACATGAGCCAAATTTTCAGATGAGCAAAAACACAACAACAAAACAACAAAAAGCCAACTATACTTTCTTTCACATAAAGTCTTAGAAGAGAGCCATGTATGTGAATATAAACTGAACATCAGGGTCAAAGTTAGGGGGTTCTTTTTTAATACACCTTTCACTCTACATCCATGAAGAGTGAACCCTAAGGTAAACTATGGACCCTGAATGATAATGACCTGTCAGTGTAGGTTCATAGATTATAACAAATGGACCACTCTGGTGGGGATGTTGATAATAGGGGAGGTTACGCATGTATGGGGGCAGGGAAGTTGTATGGGAAATTGCTACTCTTTCCTCTCAATTTTGTGAACCCTAAACTGCTCTAAAAAAGTAAAATCTTGATAAAAACTGATTGATTCAATGCAGGGAGAAATTTCCACTCATTCAATCCTCTGAATATGCTAGAATCTAATTTGTGGGAAAAGGTCCTTTTTAAGACTATTAATTCAAAGAAGCCCTACAAGTTTGTCTTCCTCAAGTTGAAAACTCCTGTTTTCACTACAGGAATCTGATGTAGAACAGGCCAGATTCACCTGCTCCCAAAGGATGCAGCGTCTCTCTTGATTATGGAACTCACCACTTTTGAAAGGATTCACATGCCTACTTGCCTACTTTCCCAACAAGGCTATGAGATCCTCTCAGACAGGGACCAAATCTCAGCCTTCACACAGTGCCCAGCAGCTAGCTGGTTCTTAATAAATGTTGTCTGCATAATGTATATCCCTTTTGGGCTCATTGTAAGAACAATAAAAGCTAGCAGTTATTGAGCACCTACTATTCTAGGCAGCTGGCATCACTATCTGTAACCCTCATAGCAACCAGAAAAGTTAGGTCCTGTGCCAGTTTTACAGATGAGAAAACTGAGGCTCAGAGGATTTAAGTAATCAGTCTAAGTGTACACAACTAGCCAACATGGAAACGCTAGGATCCTGCCCCTGGCATGTGTAACCCCAAACTACACTTTTGGTTACACCCTCTGCATTCCTTGAAGATAAGCAAATGAGACATCTCAGAAGAAGCAAGGAGAAGAGAGGCCATCATCTCTACTTACTGTTTCCAGCAAGTCCGAAAGAACACGCTTGGAACATCCTAGCACATGGGAACGTAGGACTCACCTGCCACCAAAGCTCTCCTTTTGCACACTTGGATGCATCATAGGCACAGTGGACGCTGCCCTTTCATCCCTATTCCAGCCACATTTAGAAAGAGGGGAAACTGAAGTAGAATGAGGTCAGCTGGCTTCTTATAGTAGGACCCACAAGCTCTTACTTTTAGAACATGTGAAAGGCCCTATTTTTTTCGGTTTTCCTTTTGGAGAAAAAAAAAACATTTTTTCAATAGCAAGCAAACCACACCTGAGATTAATGAGAAGAATGTATAAAGGAAATACTTTGCCATTTTGCAGGCCCTCTTGCTGCTCATATTTATAGACATCTTACCAAGAGAGCGTGTCTTGCAGAACATGTCAGAATTAGGGACGTTGAATTTTCAGTAACTCTTGGCTGCTTCTAGCTGGGCTTTGAGTTTGACCAGGGCAGGTCTAATGGAGTGTGATTTCCTCTACTTTGTTCAGGCTCTGGTGTGTTATCTCTCAGATAGCAGAACGGTCTTATGGTTTATTTGGCATGGGGTGCAGAAAGGGCCCAAGTTACATAAGGCTATTAAATCACAACCTGCCTAGACGTCTTCCGAAGGCTGTTAGCCTAGTTCATTCTGGGCAAATACAATTAAGGTCTTGGATATTATTTACAGCAAATACCGGTGAAAAAAACCTCAAGTTCCTGGGTCTATTAACATTGATGCTGAGGGGGAGGAGGATCCATGTGGATCGTGTTCAGTGTTGCAGCTTGCACTGATTAAAACCCAACTTGTCATATTCTGTATCGTTGTACTGTAGTTATAGTAAATGTTCCTTGTAATGCATTTTCAAGTACAAAAATTGCTTCAGAAAAGAACATTTAGAAAACTAATTCTATTGAAACCAATGAAGTGTTGACACATTGCCTGATGCAGATTTGTTTAAAGAGGCTTGTTTTAAGTTATAAAAGTACAGTCCTGGAGGCAAAAATCAGTGACTCCTCAGTCTAGTGACTGAGAGAACAGTGAAGCAGTATGTTCAGCCAGCACCCCGTCATTAATCCTTTCCCGTAATTCTACCCTCGTCACCTTCTCCCTTGCCTGACTCTATAGAATTTCAAACCTGCTGCCAGCCCAGGAACTCGCTCAGAAACCATTCATTACTCAGGCAAGGCATTTATAATGTTTGCTGATGTGTCGGCGAATAGAACACAGTGTAAATCTGGACTGAAGTGGGCTCTTTTTTGTCATCTAAATTGCTCCTCTGCCGTGTGTTCCATAAGCCTTCGAAATCACTGGGGGTTTTGACACCCTCATCTTTCTGAAAGTAGCATTTCACCCTGCGCAGCCCTGGGAAGAAAACAGGATGGAGACTGTTTGCAGCTGAAAAGAGAGATACGGCATTAAGTAAAAAGCTTACTATTTACCTCAAACTAGGCCACTGGCTCCCACAGAAAACCTTCCATGCCTGCAGACCCTGTTAAAATCAAACATAAAAGCAAACATCCAGGCCCCCAGTGTAACCAAATAAGCAGTTTCGTGATGAGAGAAGGCTAGTGAATGAAGCGAGTGGTCAGCCAAAAAACCTGGTCTGATTTTCACATGAAAAGCTGTGCTGAGGGAGAAACATGCCCATTGTTAGGTGGTGACTCCATGTTTCAAAGCTGCTTTGCCCCAGGAAGGTATTTAGGGATCTCTACAAAATAAAATGTGGAAGCAAGGTTTCTGGTGGCGGGGGGTGGAAGAAGGCACACTTTCTTTTGTTCACTTAGGTGATGAATTCATCAGATTTGCTATGGCTCTTTTGTAGTCATGGTCATCTGTCTCGAAACCTGATTGAGTAACTCTTTTTCCAATTCTGTGCCTGCTATAACCAGGACATTCAACCAACCTTAGATTTTTTTTTAATTGAGGTGAAATTTATATAATGTAAAATAAATCATTCAGTGGCATCTAATACATTCACAATATTATACAACCACTACCTCTATCTAGTACCAAAACGTTTCATCACCCTAAAAGAAAATCTCATATGCTTGAAACAGTTATTCCTCATTCCTACCTCTCCCTAACCCCTGGTAACCGATAATCTGCACTCTGTCTCTATGGATTTACATATTCTGGATGTTTCTTTGAAATGGAATCATATGACTTTTTGTGTATGGCTCTTTTCACTTAGCATAATGATGTCAAGTTTCATCCACCTTGTAGTGTACCTTTTATGGCTGAATAATGTTTCATAATATGAATATACCACAATATGTTTATCCACTCATCTGTTAATGGACATTTGGGTTGTATCTACCCTGTGGCCATTGTGAATAGTGCTGCTATACATATGTGTATGCTTGCATTTGTTTGAGTACCTGTTTTCCGTTCTTTTGGGTATATACTTAGGAGTGGAATTCCTTGGTCATAGGGTAATTCTATGCTTAACATTTTGAGGAACCTCCACGCTGTTTTTCATAGCACTGATTCACTTGACATTCCCTTCAGCCATGTATGTAGGTTTCAACTTCCCCACATCCTTGCCAACACTTTCTTTTTTCTTTTTATTTATTTATTTTCTTTATTTTTTTGGCTGCGTCGGGTCTTAGTTGTGGCATGAGGGATCTTTGTTGAGGCATGCGGGATCCTTCGTTGCAGCGCGCAGCCTTCTCTCTAGTTGTGGTGTGCAGGTTTTTCTCTCTCTAGTTGTGTCGCATGGGCTCCACAGCACATGGGCTCTATAGGTTGCGTCATGCGGGCTCTCGTGTTGAGGCACACAAGCTCAGTAGTTGTGGCGCGCGGGCTTAGTTGCCCCGAGGCACAGTGGGATCTTAGGTCCCCGACCAGGGATCAAACCTGTGTCCCCTGCATTGGAAGGCGATGTCTAAGAAATTTGCTTCTTAAGAGGATTTTATGATGAATCCAATCCCGCATAGAAGTGTCCTTTTGTAATTAATCTTCTGGTTTTTCAGTTATGTAAATTCTTATTTTCATGCACAGTACACTTCAGGCTACTTTTTTTTCAAAAATATAAGTCAGTATTGAACTCAGAACTTGTTTTTATTGGAATATTAATAATGTAGTATTTAGAGTCCCAGACTGGCCCATAAAGCCTCTATAACCTGTACCAATCCGAGCTATAGAGCTATAGGTATCATCCTCATCCTGGAGCCTGGTAGCAGAACTCATTTACAGCCAGGAGGAAGAAGAGCGTATAGAGCTGGTCCTGGGCAGAATTTGGAAATGGAGAGTGGTTTTGGCCTTCCCCACATTCCTTCTGTGGGCCATTCCTACCACCCAACACCCTTCTCCTCGTACCCTCATGTCACCATACTCCGGAGCTGTGTTAAGCACCCACCCTCCCCTTTCCATTCTCCCCTCCAAGCTGACCCTCCACTCCTTCAAAGCACTCTATTCTCTGAAGATACTTCATCTCCCAGTCAAAACTGTCAATTCCTCGGTGCCCTCTGATAAGCCCATTTCAAAGAGTCCTTTGAACTTCAAAGAGATTTGGAAATATGAGATTTGGTAATCCTTAAAAATGACCAATTTATGGAATATCAGTGGTGAATTCTTTAGGACTAAAGGACTCCATAAGCAGGCCAGTATTCTCAGAATATCTCTTGAATCTGTGTCCTTATAAGCCTTAACATCTTGTCCGGGTTTCTTCACTTTCTTCCCCTTTGAGCCCAGATTTTCTAAGAATCCCATGGTTTCTTCGTGAAGATTCCCACAACAGCCCCAGTGTGGAGGATGGGGAATTATGGTGAGACAGGTCCAGTGGAGCCATTGCGTTGAGAGGATTTTGTCTCTTCCAGGTGTCTATAAGTTTAGGAGAACTATTGTGTTTGGATGACCTGAGATTCACAACCAGACCTCCTCTCACAAAGAAATTTTGAGGTGTCATTTGTGGTTTACACCCCTGTGCCCATTTTTTGTTATTTTTAAAATCTTTCTTTTTGGATCCACCTCCTTTCTGAACTCCCAGAGGTACGTATTAATGTTCCATGTTACAAATATGGAAACTGAGGCCGAAAATTCCTAAGGAACTTGTGCAAAGTGATAGAGCTAGTAAGTGGCAGAGCCAAAATTCCAACCCTGATCTGTCTCCTTCCAGAGCTGGAGCCCTTAACCACTATACACACTACCCCGGTCCATCGGCCCTCCCAGAATCGTAGTCCTGGAGCAGACCTTTGAGACCACTGAGTCCAGCTAATTCATTTCTCAAATGCCAAAGTGTTGCAAGCTCTCATTATTTATGTACCTCTCAGTATTAATCAAGGCTCTCCAGAGAAGCAGAATCAGCAGGATGTGTATAGAGGGAAATAGAGATTTATTTTAAGGAATTGGCTCATATGATTGTGGAAGCTTGGCAAGGGCAAAATCTGATGGAGTAAGCCCACAGGCTGGAGACCTAAGGAAGAGTTACAGTTTGAATCCAAAGGCTGTCTGCTGGCAGAATTCCTTCTTACTCAGGGAGGTCAGTCTTTGTTCTATTAAGACCTTCAACTGATTGAATGAGGCCCACATCTTGGAGGGCTTTCTGCTTTACTCAGCTCTATTGATTTAAATTTTAAGCGCACCCAAAAGGCACCTTCAAAGAAACACCCAGATTAATGTTTGACCAAATATCTGGGCAGTGTGGCTAAGCCAAGTTGATACACAAAATCATACTTTCCTTCTCTATCATCATCGGCACATTCAGGGTCACCCAAGCTCTGATTTCCCTCAAGTGAATGAAGTGTTCTTGGACTAGCATCACATGTGTGCAAACTACGTTTCCCTCATCTCTTTATTCACCCAATAGCAGCTCTTGGGTGACTTTTTGGTGGACAGTTGTATTTTAGTCATGAGCCCAACCATCTAAGCTATGTTATAGGATCCCAGTGTCTCGTGCGTGTCCATACAGTGATCTGACCAATGAAACCCTCTCAGATTTCCTCTGAGGCAGAGGCAAATGCTTTGGTTAATTGGTGTGGTCAGGTCTCAGTTTGAGAGAGACATGTTTTCTTGGCCCAGAGTTTAGAATTTCATGCTGATCTGGTTGACACAGTTCAAATCAGTTTGACCCACCGCTGCAGTAGTTATCCTTTGATCTGGAGTCTATTTTGTAATGTGACCCATTCAGATGGCTTTCCTATGATAGTCAAGCAAGACAAAACCAAATCATCCCATTTATCTTAATGGGCTTTATTTTTTGTCTTTTTTCTTTCTTTCTTTCTTTCTTTAATTTTTTTTAGACTTGAGACCTTGCCGATCTTTTGTTGAAAAGAAAAAGGAATCTGTGTATCTATCTGATGGGCTTTGAAATACCATCAGGTGTTTAATGTTATTGTCCTCTGTTCTCCCCGTGGTGTGCTGAATCATATCTTACAAGTTCAACAACCATTCAGTGGGTCACCATTCAGTATACTGTGTCATTATCAAAGATTTGGATTTACAAAATGCTACCTGGAAACAAAGCCCACTTAACAGGCTGTTGTCCCTGAGGCCACCTCTGCTGCCTGAGATGGGTCTTCTAGTAGGAAGTCTGTTTGTCTGACATTTGTCACTGCCCTTTGGGTACCCAGAAGAACTTGCAAGCCTGAAAATTGCTAGGTGAATTACATAATTTTATGTGACAAAAGAAACATGCACGACATTGTTCTTACACTAATATACACACCTGGGCATGCATCACTTTTCTTTTATAAACACTCATATGTTGGCAATGAACGTGTGAACAGATAAACTTCATTTTAATCGTTAAACGCATGCCAAGAAAGTTGTCTATTCACAGATACTCTCTAAGTGTTAAAGTGAAGTAGGAAAACCCATCCGTGAAATAAATTCTGTGATGCATTGCTTCAGGGGAAAAAAAAAATGGTGAGAGAATACGCATTCCAGGATACATCTGTTTGTCAAGTAAAAATATTTTGTAAGAGAAATACATACCTGTATTTAGTACAGCTTCCCAAGCCTAAGCAGCATCATGAAATGCCTGGACTCGACTTGTGCTTACTGCTTTTAGAATAACAAAGTGGCTTTCTCTCTACACTTAATGATGATGAGGATTACTTGTGTGAAACACAGCAGCACAGTGCTTTACGCAATGGTCATAAACCACCTCACCTAAAATGCATTTTTGCTTTTATACCTCAGTGAACAGCTCTGAGTAAATGATCCATCCTTGAGTTGTGTATACAGAGAGAATTCTGATCAGCATTGGGTTGTTGTTTTAATAAACTGGAAGGCTGCCAACATTCTCTGGGAAGAGGACAAAGACATTAATGCTAGCATGCAATCTAGCCCGTGTTTGGATTTAAGACGGAATTTAATCTTCTTGCCTCCTTTCCCTTTTCCCCTCCCCCTTGCCAGTCCTTTCTTCCCTAAATACACAGTCTCTTTTCATGGAGTTAACGCCAGCTATCATAAACAGCATGAACTAATAAAGCATGGCATTTTTAAAAGAGGAGGCATTTACAAATGTGGGAATGTAGAACGTTTAAAATTCTTTCTCTGTACTTAGTTTAAGAGAGTGGTGATTAATGAGTTTATGTTATCTATCAAAATGCTTCCATCATGCTGGTGATGGGACATGGGGTTTATGGTAATGAAAAACCTGCAATCCCTCCCTTGTATCTAAATCTATCAGCCCCGCATTCATACAGAAAGCACTAAATGATATATTTGTAGCTATCTGAAAGCAAGATCATTTTTAAGAGCTTATGTACTGCCAAAAGGGAACATTCTTAAAATATAGGAAAGGAAATGATTTCCTTTCCAACCTATTGCTCTAGCAAGCATCATACTACAAATATCAATCTCCTACTGAAAAAAAGGAAAATACTGAGCAGATGATGATCACGTGATTAGGCTAGTAATGCTTGATGAATTTCCTGCAATTTTCTTGGAACTCCTTTGTGATACATTTGCAAAGGGTCATACAGATTTTCGCTGGGAGAATTTGAAATTGTTCTTTGTGCTACATGTCTTAGAAAGAGAAAATCTACCAGTACCTTGAATAAAACGCTCTTGGTTCCATCTGTCAGGTAAGCGTATGCCAAGTAGCCCAATAAAAAACTTCATCCATGCTCAGCAACTGGAGGAAAACATGCACAGTCATCCCACCCTCTTCATCAGGCAGATATTTCTATTTCTGCAAGACCATGTAGAAAGGATAAAAGTGTGTTTTCAAAAATTGCCTATACCTTGCTCAAAATGGTGCCCAGGTATACACATAACATACCCTGTTATCACCTGGGTATGAGAATGAATATATTAGAGGAGAGGATACTGGGTCAGGTTCCCAAGGCAAAGTCTCTCAACATGTGAAAGGGTGTGGATGAGACATGAGGTGTGCTAAAAGAAATCTGTTTCTGCAAGCAGTAAAAAATATTGAACTTCACAACTAATTTATTTTTTAAAATATTGACCAAATTAAGTGTACATTCATAAAAATCTCAGTCTCTGTTACTTTAAACTTTGAAATGCTTTGATAGGAATGGGAGAAAAGGGGGAGGAGTCACCCCAAGAAGAAGCAGACATTTTTATGTAACACTCCTGAGCATTGTTATGTGCTGCATATGCCTTAATGGGGGAGGTGGAAGAAAGCACTATTCTTTGCATCCCGAGGACCCCTCTGCATCCTTACTCTGTAAACAGTCATTTTAGTCAGGGTCATCTACATGTCAGGCTTTTGGGTGCCTACATTTTAAGTTGATCCATTTCTGTGTGCTTTGGCAAGCAGAGAAAGAGCGCTGTAGTGGAATATTTTTCTTCAGGCAGAATTTCTACCTCCAGAGTGTAGACACAAGCTCAGTGTGTTCCAGAAACAGCCCAGACTTGTATGCCTTTGCCATTTCCTGCTGGTTTTGCTACTTCTGCCTCAGAGAGATGCAAAGGATTGAGAAACACAGCTAAAGAGAAAGGAATCCCAGAGGCCACAAGGCGAGTGGCAACAAGCGAGCGTGTGTGTTCTGTCGTACAGGGCTGGGTTTGAAGGGGGTGAGGGAGTCTTGTTCAAATCACACAAACTGCCTGTGCAGCAAATAGATTCTTCTCCCCCTCCTCCCACCACTAGCACTGCAGAAAATGCCATCTATCAAAACTCTCTTAGAAGCAGTCCCTGATGATGCTGGAATAAAAGGCTGTTATGACAACTGTGAGGTGGGAGGAGCCTCTTTTCACCCAGCTGCCTGTCAGCCTGGGCATCAGGGACCCTTTAGATTTGTAAGGTCACACCAGGAGCCTGGCTCCCAGCTGACGTGTTCTCTTGCTGCCCCCTTCCCCCATCCTACCTCCAGATGACCTCAGGCTTGGCCCTTGGGGTCAGAGTCACAGGAGGGCCAATGTCATTTCCTATTGATTGTCTGTTCCTTGTCTTTTTCTGGCCTCAGTGGTCTTACTCTGGCCCAGACCTTCAATACTCATAGATGGTCCATGTTTAGCAAAGAAATGATGAAGCATTTTCAAGTTTCAAACCACTTTTCTAGTCTACACTGAGGTTGGTTTAGTTTTGAGGAAATAACGTAATGTCAACATTACCGTCGCCAATATATCTGCCTCACTGGCTCCCAGTATTAAAATGCTGTTAATAGTTAGGTTGGTTGGGTTTTTTGCCAGGTTGGTAAGAAAACCATGAAAAGATCACTGTCTTTTCAAGGGGCAGGGCATTTTTTTTTTAATTACCAGGGAGAGGGAGGGAAAAAGTTATACTTATTATGTAATAATAAGAAGGTAGAAAAGCTCCTAAGAAAACATCTTTAATTGCTTAAATTTTATAAGACAGAGAATGAAGAAAGCAGACACACATTTCAAGCAAAAACTCCATCAACATTTTGCTCCTCAAGCAGAGTTACAAAGAATAGAAACTAGTCAAGCCACAAAAATAACTAGAAGGAAAAGGATTTTATGCTCTCAAGTATCAGGGTTTGCAGGCTTTCTCACTGTTGTCCCTACCACTACACACATTAAGAACTCTTTTAAAGGACTGACAGTCGGGGAAAAAAGAGTCCTGGGATCAGTAATGATGCTGTACCCCACGATTGTGGAGCCTGGAGCAGAAGGAAAAATCAGTAATACTAATTATGTTTTATTTAAAATTTTGATAGTTTGTTCATCATGAATTTTTTGCATTCATTTTGACTTTTAAAATATTGCATTAAAATATCATTTATCATGATTACTCAGTTTTTTGGTATCCCCTAAATTTTGTACCCAAAGCAAGTGACTGACCAGCCTCATTCACCTTACCCTAGTCCTGGCCCTACTTTCAGAGAAAAATAAAACAAAACAAAACGGAGTAACTGACATAAGTGATTTTCCTAAATTTAGCAAGCTTCAATGAACATAGGAATTGAACACTAGTTTTTTGTTATTGTTGTTTGTTTTGGGGTTTTTTTTAATTGAAGTATAGTTGATTTACAGTGTTGTGTTAATTTCTGCTGTACAGCAAAGTGATTCAATTATACATATATATACATTCTTTTTTATATTATTTTACATTATGGCTTATCACAGGATATTGAATATAGTTCCCTGTGCTATACAGCAGGACCTTGTTGTTTGAAGACTAGTTTTTAATTATTGGTGTCACCAACACTTATTGTTTTCTAAAATACATGTCAAAATTCTTAGGAGTCTGGAACATTTTATGTAAATTAGGTGACAAATTTGGAGATGCAATCGGGATACTTTTCTTTCCTGACTCTTACTTCTGGCCAGTAGCCCTGCACCCAGTGAGTGTATGACAGTCATTTCCCCAAAGGGAGGACATGAGCCCCAGAAAAAGGAGTGAATCGAGTGGCTGCATAGATTTTGTAAATATATGTGGGAGAAAGTCTAAAAAGCTATAATGTTAAATTGCAAGTCAAGTGATTGAGAGGGGGCAGATTTTTCTCAATTCTAAAAGTTTGGGTTTTAATATCAAGAAACAAACCCTTGAAAAGTCAGTCATAGTGTTTATACTTTAAATCACACAACAGGGAAAATGTGTCATGCCATAAGAACCTACCATTTTCTTTTTTTTTTCATCTTTATTGGAGTATAATTTCTTTAGAATGGTGTGTTAGTTTCTGCTGTATAACATAGTGAATCCACTATACATATACATATACCCCCATATCCCCTCCCTCTTGTGCCACCCTCCCACCCTCCCTATCCCACCCCTCTAGGTGGTCACAAAGCACTGAGCTGATCTCCCTGTGCAATGCAGCTGCTTCCCACTAGCTATCTGTTTTACATTTGGTAGTGTGTATATGTCAGTGCCACTCTCTCACTTTGTCCCAGCTTACCCTTCCCCCTCCCCGTGTCCTCAAGTCCATTCTCTACATCGGTGTCTTTATTCTGTCCTGCTCCTAGGTTCATCGGAACCATTTTTTTTTTAGATTCCATATATATGTGTTAGCATACGGTATTTGTTTTTCTCTTTCTGACTTACTTCACTCTGTATGACAGACTCTAGGTCCATCCACCTCACTACAAATAACTCAATTTCGTTTCTTTTTATGGCTAAGTAATATTCCATTGTATGTATGTGCCACATCTTCTTTAACCATTCATCTGTCGATGGACACTTAACAACCTACCATTTTCCACCTGAAATTAAATAAGCATTCAATCAGTAGAGAGTAAAAGAAGAATCTTGGAGAATGTGATAAAAGTGTAGATATCAGTAGATGCCCGAGAAGGTTCTTACCTACCATGGGGTAAGACACCAGTGGAAGCCAGAAGAGACTGGGTTAAATATGGATCAGAGGCATGGATGATACATAAGTCCCCAGGAGCATAGAGAGCCCAGAGAAGTTAAAGCAGAGAGGTAATATAGCACAGATTAGAGGAGACCCCATGGTCAGAATCCCAGCTCTGTCACTAACTAGCTATGCGACATTGGGCAACGTGACTTCCCTGTGCCTTAGTTTTCACACATGTTAAGTAGAGACCATAACACTGTATACTTTACATGAATTAACTTATATGAAGAGCTTAGAATATTATGTGATGAGTATAAGTACAATTTTATATGTTTGCTATTATACTGTTACTCCTGAGAGGAATGCAAAAAAACAGTATGAGAATTCTAAATTAACTGAAATTTATAACATATGGAAATATATTTTAAGCTAGAAGTGACTGAGTTTACCTTGACAAGTTTGTTTTCCACCATAAAAGTTGGAGATACCAAAGCTAAGTTCAGTTCAATTACAGAGATATAAAGAAAGCTGCAGTTTTGTACACTGCATCCACTGTAAGACAATTATCCTTGGTTCCCCCCTGTTTCAACACATCTTGGGAGTAGAGCCACTGACTGCCTTTTCTCCAGACTATATTTTCAAGGTTGTTTGTATAGTCGAAGGCCTTGGAAGATGTACTGTTTCCCTCCTAAGAAAACAAGGCATGTTTGTTTGTTGTCCAGTAAAATAAAGATAGTGTCTCTCTCCAGGGCAAAGTTCAGGCAGGCTCACTGCCCATTATAAAAGATTTTGGTTCCCTAAGCTCAGGGTTCCCCTGTTGTAAAAACCCGCTCTAAGTACAGACATCACCTGTCCTTCATTGTATTCCCTGTGGGAACTGGGGCAAAGGGAACTGAGACAAATACTATACTCTGGCTACTGCTAATGCTGTGAATAATAGTTCTTTGTCTCTGCCCCAAGAGTCTCTTGTTTTCTGCCAAAATCCATGACACGGGCAGGATAACTTATTAGCTTGCAGGTAGGTAAAATCTCAGAACCTTCACATCCTATTTAGTATATAATCACATCCTATTTAGTATATATCAATAATTTGATTTACTGCAATGAGATTTAATAGTATCATAAGAATACTAACTTTTTTACTTTAATGAGTTTTTCACTGTTTTATTCTCAAGCCACTCAAATACATATGCTTGATTTATTCTTTACCCACATTTTTCTTTAAAAAAGAAGAATACTTGTCTATATTTAAACAGTAATTAAAGGTTTATGCTAGTGACTAGAGATGTCCAAATGTGGTACATTCTGAACACATACACAGTCCAGGGGTATACCATTACTGAAACTAAGAACACTGCAGAATAAAGGTTTTCAAGGGGTACAAATTCCATTTCTCCACCTGCCACATTCAGAGGAGGACATGGAATAAGAATCTATTAACATCTCAAACTCAAGTTCAAGATAATACCTTGAAGAAAGTAATAATAGCAAATAGTAAATTCAAGACAATTAGAACATCCATTATTTTACGATCCCTGAATAAAAACAATCAGGTCACATTTTTTCAGATTATTTAAAGAAACAGAAAACAAATCAAATGACGGTTCTTCTATAAATATACAGTGAGATCACTCAAGCAAACATACAGGATATATACTCACACCACAAATCTTAAAGAAGGGAGGCAACGTTTTTCTCTAGCTCTACCCAAGCCTGGTCATTCTGGAATAACATGTTTCTGCCATCTGCACATTTGTGAATGACTTGTAGAAACTGACATCTAAAATAACTTGATGGGGGTAATTAAACCTAAGCAGTTTTGGCTACTTTCTCAAATGTCATAATAAAAGGGTGAAATTATATACTAGACAGAGTTGTTTTCCAAAGTGGGAAACATAAAAATTTAGGGAGATGAATTATAATGTTATGAGAGGAGTATTTTTACTGAGTAAACCAATGAATGTGGAGTTGATGGGACGTTTCACCTCATGCCCTGCTGTGGGAGTTGCCGTTCCTCTCTGCTTTATTCCTCCTCCACTTTCCTTACTCACTCATTATCAAATACACTCATCTTGTTTAAATAACACAGTACTTAACCTCCATTTGATGTTGGGAATGTAGGGCTGCTGAAATTATAACCAGAAGGATAGGAGAGAGCGTGAGAGAAATAGAGAGAAAAATAGAAAGAAATTTCATATTTAAGTCCCATAATGACCAAAAACTATTTTAAGTTCAAAGTCTGACATCTATTTCTGGAAGGAAAAAGCCAGACGGATAGTAGATATTTTAACCTGGTAAAACTGGAGATGTGGAAAGCTGTTAATAAGCTGAGCATCTATTTCAGGATTTTAGCATAGTTGTATATTAACAGAGTCCACTGACCTTAACAGAGTCCACTGACCACTCATCAATACCAAATGTCCACCTAAACAACTCTCCTAAAATCATGGAAGCTGAAAGAAAATACAGTAAAATGAATTTTAAGTGGGATGCATTTTCTACTTACCTGTGGGATTTTCAGACCCCTCAATACCAAAATTTTGTCTTTTAAAAAGGTTTATGGAGACTCAGATGCTACCCTTAGAAATCACTGATCTTAGTTGTATTAGTTGGGTTATTTATAGTTGTCCAGAAACAACATGTGTGGATTACCTTTGGACTTGGAAATTATTAAAAGAACACATAAAGAATGTCATCTGTTACAGTCTTTCTAAGCCATAGAGCTTCTAGGATTTGGATACACAATGGGCTTCATGGAAAAACAGAACAATTTCTCAAAATGTTTGTGGAAAGAACCTGAACTCAGTTGACCCACCTTTTTCATTTATCTAGAATTTATTTTTCCCAAATGAAAGTAGGGCCAGTAATCTGCCATTCAATAAGGAGTACTTCTATTAGCCAGGAATTTATGCTAAGCCACTTCACATTCCTCCACTATTTTCAGCCTATGTGTGAGACTGACTTTGGTTTGAATTCCATTAACTAATTTAATTGGTGCACTTTGGTTATACACAAAAGAAAGTTATATCTAGTTGATGCCATAAGAGGGCTTTGTTGTCAGGCATATCCCGATCACAGGAAAGGTGGTGGTCTAAGGCAGGGAGTTAACAGGGACTAGAGCTCAGATGAACCAGGATTCTTTAGGTTTCTCTTCTCTGTGATTCTCTGCATACCAGGTTTTTCCTTGAGGTTAAAACTGTAACTATCAATATCTTAAATCTTTCTAGCTCTGCCAGCAAATAAGAAAGTATTCCCCTAGTTATGAATAAAAAATAAAAATTAAAAATCTCAAGGAAAGATTCTTATTGGTTGGCCTGGGCCATGTGACCATTCCCATGGCCAGGTAGTCAAGGAACAGGAGTGGCAAGTCCAGGGGCTTCCCTGGTGGTGCAGTGGTTGAGAGTCCGCCTGCCGATGCAGGGGACACGGGTTCATGCCCCGGTCTGGGAAGATCCCACATGCCGTGGAGCGGCTAGGCCCGTGAGCCATGGCCGCTGAGCCTGCGCATCCGGAGCCTGTGCTCCGCAGCAGGAGAGGCCACAGCAGTGAGAGGCCCGCGTACCCCCCCAAAAAAAGAGTGGCAAGTCCAATGAGACCTCCACAGTTAGATTGAAGGGAAAAGAACTTCCTCAGCAGGGAGGAGTGAATGCTAAGCAGGTAAAGCAGTAGTTATATACTTACCTGAGGGAAAGGTTTTGCTTTTACTTACATATAATATGGCCTAAGCTATAGCAATCTGTGTAAGAAAGAACCCCTTGGGCTACTTTACTTAATATGGCAGTTGTGGGTAAGGCAAGTAACTGAGACTTGTGCATTCATGGTACAGCCTGTCCAATATTTAGTCCAAATTCCCTTCATTCAACAGACAGGGAGATAGAAATAAAAGATAATCCACACACATGAATGTTGCAAGTAACAGTGTCTTAGTCCATTTGAGCTGCTGTAAAAAAAATGCCATAGATGGGGTAGCTTAAGCAACAAACATTTATTTCTCACAGTTTGGGAGGCTGAGAAGTCCAAAATCAAGACACTGGCAGATTTAGGGTCTGCTGAGGGCCACTTTCTTGCACTGTCCTCACATGGCAGAAGGGACACAGGAGCCCTCTGGGGCCTCTTTTATAAGGTCACTAATCCCATTCACAGGGGCTCCACCCTTACAATCCAATCACCTACCAAAGACCCCATCTCCAAATGCCATCACGTTGGGGATTAGGTTTCAATATATGAATTTTGAGGGGACACAGACACTCAGACTATAGCAAACAGTTAAGAATAAATCCAGTTGCTCCCAATGCATGTTGTAGGGTGATCTGACATCCTGACTAACATACCCTATCAGAATTTGGTGAGGCCTGACTTGGAGGTGAAGTCTGAAGATGCCAGTTAAGAGCTTTTTCATCTAATCAAGATCAGAGAAAGGACCAGGATCTTCTTTCTCAGGCTGGTACCACTGCACAGTCAAAGTCAAAGCCTCAAGACATTGTAGTTGGTTTAATGGAAACTTTTGAGAGGAGGAGCAGTCATAACCCTGAATGGAAGCCCCTCCTGTTGCACGCCCACCTCCACCCACTGCAGCCCGTCGAGCCAACCCATTCTCCTCCTATCCTACTTCCTGGAGGGCAGAGCTACAAGCTCCAACAGTCAGTCTGACCCCCTTCCTTTCAAACATTGAGCCACTTATATATTTATATAGAGATTTAAATTTACAGTCCTGGATAGACAGTAATCTTACCTAATTCACGTCTATTTAATGGAAATCAGTTTACTAGAATGTAACCTTGTATTGGGAAGATGAAGTCTTTCTGCTCGTATGTGAATATGTAAGTTCCTGAGCTAAATTTCTTTCAGTTGTACAGAGAAAAAGAAAATAAGTTAATCTCTTCTGGGTGGTAGCTGATCAAATTCAGGGCTAGGTTCTGCTTGATTCCTCTCTTTCTCCCCTGGGCCAGGGTATTCTAATTTCCAGTGTCTGCTTCTCAGGCCACCTTCCATCCCACCGGCTTCTGCTTGGTTGTAGGTTGCCCATCTGGATGTGAGATGTTCTCTACATTCTTGTCCAATCATGAAGGCTCTGCCAGCCCCACAGTCCAGTCCTCTCAGCCCTTCTGGGCCCCACCCAGGGACCCAGGAATTCACACCACCTCCTTTTCACCACTCTGCACAGGATTAGATGGAGCTGTCCTTGGGCCTCCCTGCATTGCTCATGGCTACGCTGTCACACCAATACCAGCTGCTCCAGTGCCAGACCAACCTTGAGGCTTATAAGATATTTAAGGGTTCCTCGAGCTACACTGTGAGAACAAGCACAAATTCTGCAGCTGCCAGATTCCCCCAAATTTACACACACACACACACACACACACACACACACACACACACACACTCAGTCTTGGGACTTTGACATCACTTCTCAGGATCCCCAAAACACACCATTAAATAGCTGACAAATGTAACAGGTAATTTTAGATATCAACAACAGAGGAAACTAGGAAAATACATATGGAAATTCTCTGTGCTATCTTTGTAACTTTTCTGAAAACCTACAATTATTCCAAAATTTAAAGTTTGCTTAAAAAGTAATGAGAATGGGGAAGTATGTATGGGACAGGATTAACCATGGACTGATGGTTGTCGAGATGGGGTGATGAGTACATGGGGTTTACTATACTGCTCTGTGTACTTTTAAGTTGTAAATTCTCCATAATAAAAAATTAAGTAACTTTAAAATATATATTATGGGACTTTCTGTAGACTCTTAAACGTCTACATAAACCTTAGAAGCTAGTAATTTGATACTTTATTCTCTCTGTATAATTTCTATCATCAAGACCCTGGTACTTAATTAGTAGGGCAAAGAAAAAAAGAGTAGAAAGAATAGGAAAACAGCAGAGTTGAATGTTATCCAGCTACATGATTTGCTTATGTTTTTTGTTTTGTTTTCAAACTCTTTCTCCTTCTTTTATATTTTTAAAATCTTCTCCACCTCCATTTTTACCACTTTTTAGATCTCTTCTGTATCATGTGTCACTTGGCATAAAGTCCCACTACAATGTAACAAAACATCCAAATAATCGTGGCTTACACAACATAAAACCTTATGTCTCTCACACATAAAATTAGTCTGGAGATCAACAGTCCAGGACTGTCATGGCAGCTCCACAGAGATTTCAATGGCTCCAGCTCCTTACTGTCCTCCACTCCTCAATTCCTGGGACGTTGCCCTGGTCATCAGGCTTACAAGATGGCTTCTAGAGCTCCAGCCATCACACTCACATTCCAGGCAACAAGAAGGCAGGTCAAGCCACTTCCCTTTAAGGAAACATCCCAAAAGTCCCACAGAATACTTCTGCTAACCTTTCACTGATCAAAACATATTCATACAGCCAATCTTAGCTGCAAGGCGAACTGTGGAAAATAGTCTTTTAATTGTACCCTGGTTGTCCTCTATAAAACCAGAGTTCTATGACCGAAGGAGGGGAGAATGGATGTTGGGTAGGCAATTAGCAGCCTCTGCCACAGTCAGCCGTGGGAAAAATCTGAACATGCAGTGGCAGAGCAGCCCAACCATGACTTATGCCCAAATTAATTACCCGGCTAGGGCAATCAGCAAAGATCTGGAAGTATCTGTCATCCCACATACGCTGCAGACTGGTTTATGTTGATTGGTTTGACTGAAAGTTAAACCTAGAAAAGTGCCTGTGGATTCACCCTTCACAGCAAGAGACCATCTATCTACACAGAAGCCGATATATGTGCATTTGTGTCAGCCTCATGTAGGGCACGAGATATGCCTGCTGTGACTATAATGTCCTTTAAACCTAAAATTGAAGCATTACAGATTCCTTCTAGCAGCCCTCTTGACCCTCTGGGAGACCTTCTGGGCTCCTGGCCAGTCTCCAGAGAGATTCCTGTCTGTCTGCTTGCTAGGAGACACATTCTGGGCTCCCTGCCCATGTTCTAACCTGCTGCTCATGCGGGTAGAGAGTGATGTCTATTTGGGTCAGTCCTGACTGATTATCCTGTTGCCTTGAAGCAGGTTCACTTGAATACTCCACACATAACCAACTGTGTACACCACACGCCCACATGCTGGGTGCCCAGTAAAAGCAATGAGGGATGGTGGAAAGAGCATCTGAAACCTGAGACTGAGGATTAAGACTGAGCAATTCTTGGTCCAGGTGGTGAGACCTTAGGCAAGTCACTGAGTCTCTAAGCCTTCGTTTTCTCATATGTCAAGCAGGGATATTGCGACTTCCTCTCCTTTCCCTGAAAGCTGATTGTGAAGCTCGGTTGCAGTAAGATATAGTACATGTCAAAGTAAGGCACTTTACCACTCCCGAAATGGTTACTGTTAATATTGTTGATTTCATGAAAATGTGAGTTGTTGACAAAAAAAGAGAAGAGAAACAAAAAATAGTGATAATGTAGTCCAGGCCCATTTGTCTGTGGCTAAGAAAAAGAAATATAGTAACTAGTGCCAAATCTGCAAGGCAAAACAAAAAGAAAATGAATCAGTGAAATTTTATCAGTCCCAGAAAGAAATGACTTGTTCCACGGAGTAAACTCATAATATTCTAACCTCCATTTCCATTTATTATTAACTATTCCTTCCACAGAATACTAGTCCAAAGAGTAAAGCTATCATTAAAGATCCTGTTCTCCCTGCACTGAAAAGGTTGAATAAGTTTTATTCCTTTTATTTAAGTCAGCTTTAAAATACAGCTAGGCTCCTATATCAACAGCAAAGACCCAAAACACCCACCTAGAATTTACCTGCTCAGTACAATCCACTAGGACCCACTTTTATTCCTAAATATAAGCCTTTGGGCACAGTATGTAAGCAGTTGGTTGTATACACATAAGCCCAATCTGGGGATAGGTGAGTTCTGTAGGTGTGAATGTTATGTAAATATATCTCTATATATTGGAGCCTGCAGAAGGTTTATAGTTTTTTAGAAATATTAATAAGGAAAAAATTTTAATCCTTTAGTTTTTGTTAAAAGAAGGAGCTTTAATTTTTGCAACATAAAATTAGAGTTGTTTTTACTGGCTACCACTTTAATATGAACATTTTTATCTGGTGTTGGATCCAAAGGTAAACTTCTGTCATTTGACATAATAAATTGCTTTCCATATGTGAAATGAAAATCATTTGGGCTCTGTTGGCCAGTTAGAGGGCTTTGCTCTGATCTAACTTTAGAGGGTGATTTCTATTGGAAGCTGAAGAGCACCATTCCATGACTTGACTACAGAAGTCATAAGAGTCAATAAGCAGCTTCACTGACCATTTGTGAACTTTTCATTTGACTCAAGCTGAAGCAAAGGACCTTTTAACTGTGAGTAATTTTTCCTGATGAGATTAAAAATTTCTCATTCCAACTTTCCTAAATCTAGAACTTTCTTTGCATAGAAAACACACACACATCACAAAAGAAATTGATTCCAGATGTGCAAGAGACCTCGCATGACAGTGTCTGGCTTTGATGGTCATGAAGGGCATTTTGGCATGTGGCCACAATGGTGTTTTTGTTCCTCTCAAACTTGGTGCCATTTAACCACACTGTAAAATTCACCTGGTTTATGTCTGTGAGATTTCTCCCTAACAAAGGAAGGAAAACAAGATGAGAATGCTGAATGTTCACCAGATCACAAGGCTAGAATGTGTGGTTTCTGAAACACAGATGTTGGTAGATTTTTCAGTAAGAATTTTGTCAACACTGACTGTATTCCCAAGTGCTATTCCATGCTGTGTGGAGGGAAGAAAGATAGGAAACATTGTCCCAAGCCCAGGACAATGAACTTAAAATGGCTTGTAAGTGACAAGGTTAATGAGAATGGAACAGTCAATATGCTCCCCTAGCATCCTTCATAAAGCATCACTGTACAACTCACCCTGGGTTATAATGATCTGTTTGTGTGACTTATGTCACCCACCACATTGAGGCCCTCCCAGAGCTGGAACCATGGCCGATCTTTGTTATAAACACAGCCCAAAGTGCAGCCCAAAGTGTATTTGATCAATGTTAACTCAAGGAATGAAGGAAACAAGAGTACTACAGGTTAAAAGGATTCAAACTGCAATCAAACATGAGCCCATTTCTGTTTCTGGGAATTACTCAAGAGTTAATATCTTTCATTTTGCTAATAAGACATTCCTTCAGCTTTCTAACGACCAATTTGAATGCCTGCCCTCAATAGTACTATACACTGAGAGACAACGGCTATCATGCTGGGAAATAGAGTCTTTATTCTGGGAGTCTACTGCTAAAAAATGGACATTCTATCAGCGCAAGAAGGGAAAAAGAGATGCTAAGGACATCTAGCAAAGAGATGAAGTTGATTTCAACTGCTGTGTTTTGGTGACAAGGTATGCCAAGGAACAAAGCAGTAAGTATGCTGCTTGGAAAAAATGGGCTCAAACTCAGGTGAGGGCAGGAGACTCTCTTTTTCTAAGTAAATTAAGACCTATTCAGTACAAAGCAGTTAAGTAAGACAAAGTATTTGCTTACTAGATTGTAAACAGGGTCTAGAGGAAAGAGCCCTAGACTTGCCTTCACTGAGACCCAGTTTTCCAGCATTCCCAAAGTGTGTTCCATGGAACACTGTTTATGAGGAGCTTTGATAAATATCATTATAAGAAGGGTAGTTCCATAGTCAGATAGGTTTAGGAAATGTTGATTACCATCTCCTCCTTTATATTTACATTGTAAAGAAAACTGTTTATATTTATTCATTCAAAGTTTTCCCAAAATTATTTGACTAAGGGCTCTTTATTCACAAAGTATCTTCCAGAATTAGATTAGAAGACATCAGTCCAGGAGCCCTACATTGACTGATGTGTAATTTTGCTTTCAGTGCCAACATTCTGTATCATTTTATGCTAAAATCCTACATCACTTTTTACAAGTGATAGTTAAGACTTGAGAACATATTAATGCTCCAAAAGAACATGGGCAGAAGAAGAGATTGAGGCTTACCAAGAAACTATTTTGAAGACCAAGGATAACAAACAGCAATGGGCATCACATCCTGAAATTGAACCAGTCTTGGAAAAAAAAAAATGGAACTTGAATCTGATCCAGCCTCTCTAGATCTTGCCACCAATTTACAGGGAAGACACCACGGAATACAATCAAAATTCCAACCTGAGAAACTCTAGAAAATGAATAACCTGCTACCTTCAACAAAGAAATTCCAAGGGGGAAAAAAAAAAAAAAACAGGGGAAAGGGGTATCTGTAGATTAAAAGACACTTGAGAGGCATTTCACGCTTGCAGTGTTTGGGTTGTATTTGGGTCCTAGTTTGAGTGAGCTATCTATGAAAAAAATATTCAAGAGACAAGGAATTTTGAACACTTTCTGGATATTTGTTGACATTAAAGAATTACTGTTAATCTTTTTAGGTGTGATAATAAATATTATGGATGTGATTTTATAAATCTTTATATTTAAGAAATATATTCTGGAATATTTATGTACAAAATGATATGTAGTCTGAGATTTTCTTCAAAACAATCCTGGGATGGAGGATATCAATGAAAAAAGTTGGCCATAATATAAAATGCTTTCACGAGGGTTTATTGTACTCTTCTCTCTGATTTTGTATTTTTGAAATTTTCCAAACTAAAAGTTTTTACAAAGCAGTTGAAAGAGCAAGAAGTAGGTCAAGGATATTATTAAAAACATGGTAAATACAGAGTTTGGAAAGCAATAAAAGGAAGGAATTTGAGAAGCAGGCAGGCAAAAACAGCATGGATGCAAAAGAGAAAGAGTGTGAAAACCAGGAAAAGAAAGAAATGTCAGTGGACTTTTGAAAGAGACAAACAGAATTGCAGAGGGTTCAAGGCATGATGCCTGGTGTAGAAATGCTGCACAGAGTTATTACTTATTATTTGAGACAGTTGGTTACAAAAAAAGATGGTGGCTGGAGGTCCAGAGAAGGTTCGTCAAGAAGAACAATGCTATAGACTGAATTGTACCCCCTACAAAGTCCATATGTTGAAGCCCTAATCCTCCACATGATATCAGACCTTTAGAGAGGTGATTAATGTTAATGATTAATGTTAAATGAGGTCATAAAGTGGAGCCCTGATCCAATAGAACTGGTACCCTTATAAGAAGAGGAAGAGAGAGATGGTGTTTTCTCCACCATGTGAAGACACAGCAAGAAGGCAGCCATCTGCAAGCCAGGAAGAGAACCAGAACTTAACCTTGCCGGCACTCTGATCTTGGACTTCCAGCCTCCAAAACTGTGAAAAAATAAATTCCTGTTGTTTAAGTCACCCAATCTATGGTATTTTATTATGGCAGCCTAAGCTGATACAGGTAAAGCATGCCCATCCTCTTCATTAGCCTTTCTATTTCATTCAGCATTTATCATGTCCTTCTTTTATGATGTTGAAATTAGACCTAGAAAAATGAATGTCACTGAGTGGTATTATTCTGTGTTCTTTTATGTGGTGGTTAGTTAGGTGTGGCCACAAGAGGGGACATAAGAGAGGCACAGGAAAACAAAGTTTATTATACTCACCAGTCTGAGGGAGAGAGTCACTGCACAACAAGAGGGGGCCATATGAGGCAAGTACCAGGAGAACAGGCTCAACCAAGCAGGAGGGGAGCTGAGAGAAAGAGAGAGACCTGTGGGCAAACACCTTTTTTGCAGGTCAGGGTGGAATACACTAGAAAAGGCTCAAGGGGATTGCACTGGGGCATTTGAAACATCCTAGGAGTGCAGAGAAGAGAACTGCAGCAGGGGCCAGCCTTATCACACTAGTGCAGCTGGTCGCCTGGGCAGGATGCTCACTACTGTGGTGGAGGATGTTGAGGCAGCAGGAGACAAAAATGAAGTTTTAAAATTTTATAATACAGGTATAAAGGCTCCATAATTTCTTCTTTCAAATTTTATTTTTTTTATTGAAGTATAATTGATCTACAGTGTTTCAGGTATATAGCAAAGTGATTGAGTTATATATGTATATATATTCCTTTTCAGATTCTTTTCTATTATAGGTTACTACAAGATATTGAATATAGTTTCCTGTGCTATACAGCAGGTCCTTGTTGTTTATCTATTTTATACATAGTAGTTTATATCTGTTAATACCAAATCCTTAATTTATCCCTCCGCCCCCTTCCCCTTTGGTAACCGTAAGTTTGTTTTCTATGTGTGTGAGCCTATTTCCACTTTGTAAATAAGTTCCTTTGTATCATTTTTTTAGATTCCACATATAAGTGATACCATACAATATTTATCTAACTTACTTCACTTAGTATGATAATTTGCAGCATGTTGCTGCAAGTGGCATTATTTCATTCTTTTTACGGCTGAGTAATATTCCATTGTATACATGTACCACCTCTTCTTTATCCATTCATCTGTCAATGGACACTTAGGTTGCTTCCATGTCTTGGCTATTGTGAGTAGCACTGCTATGAACATTGGGGTACGTGTATCTTTTTGAATTAGAGTTTTTGTCTTTTTCAGATAAATGCCCAGGAGTGGGATTGCAGGATACTATGGTAGTTCTATTTTTACTTTTTTAAGGAACCTCCATTCTGTTCTTCATAGTGGCTGCACCAATTTACATTCCCACCAACAGTGTAATAAACAACCTTTATTATGTTGAGCTCTAAATTTTATTTTTGTGACTTGTTCTTTTCACTGTGTTCACCTTTCATTCCTCTAAAGGAAGTAAAAAAACATCAGTTTCCATCATAATCAGAAAGCTTGGATAAACAATTTCAATTCAAAACTTTTTCCCTTATGACGTTCAAAGGCACACAGACCCACTGTGGCTATTAAAGATTTGCTACTTCAAGACCTCTTGATTTCTCTGACTAAGCTGGTCTTAAATTTTCCTTATTATGTCAGGGATCAACAAAACCACTCCCAGACAACCTTCCAAGACTGAACCAGGAAGAAATAGAAAATATGAACAGACCAATCACAAGCACTGAAATTGAAACTGTGATTAAAAATCTTCGAACAAAAGCCCAGGATCAGGTGGCTTCACAGGCGAATTCTATCAAACATTTAGAGAAGAGCTAACACCGATCCTTCTCAAGCTCTTCCAAAATATAGCAGAGGGAGGAACACTCCCAAACTCATTCTACGAGGCCACCATCACCCTGATACCAAAACCAAAGATGTCACAAAGAAAGAAAACTACAGGCCAATATCACTGATGAACATAGATGCCAAAGTCCTCAGCAAAATACTAGCACACAGAATCCAACAGCACATTATAAGGATCATACAGGGCTTCCCTGGTGGCACAGTGGCTGAGAATCTGCCTGCCAATGCAGGGGACACGGGTTCGAGCCCTGATCTGGTCAATGCTGCATCTTCCTCCCTACCCCTGTTACATCATTCATCCAAATGTAAGCTAAAATGGCATGTGCCCCAACTCACTCCTGGCTTCTTTAGAAGGTACAGGACACAATTTTAGCCCTCAGGTTTCTCCCTTGGCCAGAGGAAGGGAAGGGGAAGTTTTACCGCATGAGTACACATGAGTTTTACCACCACAGCTTCTGCTTGAATTACTTCTGTAATCTCCTAATTGGCCTTCTCCCACCATTGCTTCAACCCTACTAACACCTAACATATGAATATCCCTCACCACATCTATGACTATTCATTCATTCCTAATTTAAAACTTTCAGTGTGACCACTGAATAAAAGTCATCCTTCTTGGCTCACAGATGTGGAGAACAAACTAGAAGGTACCAGTGGGGAGAGGGAAGGAGTGAGGAACAATGTAGGGGTAGGAGATTAAGAGGTACGAACTATGAGCTATAAAGTAAACTACAAGGATAGATTGTACGACACAGGGAATATAGCCAATATTTTGTAACTATAATCAGAGTATAACCTTTAAAAATTGTGAATCCCTATATTGTACACTGTACACTATATTGTACACTGTAACTTACACAATATTGTAATGCTTCAGTTAAATACTTCAATTTTTTAAAAAGTCTTGCTTCAATTAAATACTTCAATTAAAGAAAAAGTCATGCTCCTTGGCCTGGCACTAAGATCTTCTGTGATTTGGCCACAGTCTCTTTTTCTAGTCATAGGTTTCTCTATTGCTATTCCCATAATCTCTTCTGAGGTGAACAAGGAAACCATTTAATAATGCTTCTCAAGATAAATTAGTCAAAATATATCAAAGAGCCAACTTTTTTTTTTTTTTTTTTTGCGGTACGCGGGCCTCTCACTGTTGTGGCCTCTCCCGTTGCGGAGCACAGGCTCCGGACGCGCAGGCTCAGCGGCCGTGGCTCACGGGCCCAGCCGCTCCGCGGCATGTGGGATCCTCCCGGACCAGGGCATGAACCCGCGTCCCCTGCATCGGCAGGCGGACTCTCAAACACTGCGCCACCAGGGAAGCTCCCAACTTTTTTTTTTTTTAATGTACCTTTTCTCCAGTGAAAAGTTTCTCTCCAGGCCGTACTAAGTGAGAATAGAATCTGGGGCCTTGTTTGTAGTTAATTGTCAGCTACAGGCAGATTCTTCACCATGCCAGCACACTGGAATCACCTGGGGTGTGTTAAAAAAAAAAATACTGATGCCTGGGTCCTGCCTCTTGAGTTTCTGATTTAGTTGGTCTAGAATATGACCTGGTCACTGGGTGTTTAAAAGCTCCCTGGGGGTTCTAATGCACAACCAGGATTGAGAAACACCGACACAGCAATCTGCCTTTGGCTATATTTTGTCCAAAAAAATGTGCAACATTTACAAAATACAGTCCATGCTTCTTTGTATTTCTCTGTTCTTCATGTGTAATTCCTATGCTCCCCTCGACCTCTATTTCTCATCGTTGAAGTATGACTCAAATATCATTTTCTTAAAAAGGCTTTCCTAATCTCCAGCTGAAAGCATTCTCACCATCTTCTGAATGAAGAAAAATTTCACCCACACCCCTTGCTGTGCCGCTCATCACTCTTGGCCTGTTACGTTGTTCTTGTATTCGTGCTGCCTTTCTTTCCTCTAGTGCCTTGCCAAGAACCCTTTCCATAGTTGACTTGTAATAAAATTTTGTGTTTTCATGGTACATGAGAATTTGAAGAATCAAAATATGCCTTTTTATTTCTACAAGTGTTGTGTAATACTTTTAACCAGAAATTCACCCAGCCAGTTAAGTAGAAGTAATCTTCTAATACTTCCCAAGTCACAGTTTGCTCTCAAGGCAAACACTCACCCCTAATCATTTTAAGGTCTGAATCAACTAAGAGTATATTTGCTTTACTTCTCACTGACAACTTGTCATTTTTCAGACTTACACGACCAAATCCAAAATTGTCTATGGGATTCCATAACAAAAGAAATCAAAATAGTCCCCTTTGCCATATGACCTCCTGCTATACATTAGGCTGGGTTTGCTTCCAACTTTTAGGACAAAAGAAGGAAATAAGAACTCACATGCATCATTGGTTGGCAGTAGCTTGACTTTCTGTTCCCTATTGCTTCAGGGCTGACAACTCACCTGCATTTTGAAATAGACACCCGCTAATTCGACTTTCCACCCTTTAATCTCACCCTTCCGCCCACAGCATTCTAATTGCCCCACAATTAATATACTGCTGGTTTTACCCATTAGGAAGGGTGGGGTGGGGGGAGGCTGAGCAGGAAACCCAGGCTGATAGTCATTCATAGTCCAGATACCCCATCTTTTGCTGCTGGGTGAGAGTCCCTAATCCTGATTCATTCTAATAATAGGCTTCACAACACTCTCTGCACCACCCCTGAGACACATACACACACACACACACACACACACACACACACACACGAGATGTGAACATAAGCCTTGGACATAATCATCTGGTCTCATTTTCCCATGTAGATTTCTGCCCCGTGCCCCTTCAACATCACTGCCTGAATCTGGGGACCGTGTCTAAGTGGGAGGAAGAGGTGGTGTGGACTAGCAACCTGAGAAAGGGCCAAAGAGAGCAAAGGTTTCTGAAGAGGTTGGGAGAGGGAGGGAACCGGGGTGGAATGAATAAACAGAGACTTTGTTCTTTGCCCTTTGGATGCTCTCCATGACCCTTGGGTTAATTTTAAATTCTCCCAGCCTGTCCCAGCTTCATGGTATTCCTCACCAAAGTGAGCTTCGTGTGCCAAAGGGAACCTCTTTCCAAATGCACATTAAGCTCTGGGTCTTTTGGCTTAGGCATGGAGCCTGCTGCAGTACCTTCCACCCACCCTTCCTACATCCCTGGAAGTGGACCTTAGGCTGGGGTGCATCTGTTGCCCTTCATAAGCAGTCTTTTGGGTGAGTGTTTGCCCGATGGACGGAGTGGGAATTGGATTCTGGCCATCTAGCTCAGGCTGCCCACTGGGGCCATGACCGACCCTCACTCCTGCACTCACGGGGACAGGGCTCCAGTAGGAGAGTCCCTCTGTCTTGGCAACATTATTTTTCTCTCCATCCTGGGCGCTGCTGATCTCTTTAAGGAGCTATTTTTGAATCCTACAGGGTGTCTTTGGCCCCTTTCACTCCGCTAACACAGTCTTTGTGCTGATGCTGGATTTGAATTGCAGAGAATTAAAATGCCAAGCTTTTGTCCTGATGCTGTATTACATGATAGACCACTGACTTTGTGCTAAAAACCGTACATCTTGTGTTACTGAACACTCACAGTAAGTCTGAAGTATTGGTACTCTCATCCCCAGTGTACAGATGAGGACACTGAGGCACAATGTCTCTTCCAACCCAGGCGCCAGTTCTCCCAACTTTCGACTATGCCATGCCCTTTCTCGCTTGGTACTCAGCGTGTTGAAGGCTTGAAGCGGTGTGTCTGTGGCATCATTTAGGTTGAGAAAATAGGAGGCAGGAGATTTACGCAGAGGAGCCACCCCACTTTGCAACAAACTGGCAAGGTGAGAACAGGCTATCTTCATGCCTTCCTAGAAATTCAAGGGACAACAATTTTCCAAACAGCAACTCCTCTCCCATACTGATTAGGGGGCGCCCAAGGCTCTGGCGATTTGTGATTTAATAGATGGTAAGGGCAGCAGGAACCTTGGCCTATAGAACAAGGACTTCATTGCTACTGCAGAGGCCACCAATGTGGTCTGGAGCTTGCCTCTTTATTAAATACAAACTGCCTGTTAACCTGAGAATATACACATCACATTTTAATTTATTTACATAGTTTCCCTTTACATTTCATATTTTAAATTTTACAGGGCTTTTCTGTTTGAAAAATTTCTTTACGCTCCTAATTATTATTTTCCTGATTCTTAATTCCATTTTACCAATGAAGCTACAAACTCTTCCCTAAGATTCAAGACCAGTTTTCCTTCCACTATTCCATAGTACCTCTGCCCTTTGAACACAAGGATAACATAAATGTTCATATGAGAGTGTCCCCCAACAGCTGGTACCAGTGAATGTGACATTACTTGGGAATTGGATGTTTGTGGATGTAATTAAGATGTAAGATAAAATGAGGTCATAGTGGATCACAGTTGTTACTGAACCAAACTTGGGTCTTCTCACCCGTGCACAGTGAAGCTAATCTACTGACACTGCGTTGTGGTGAAGAAAAGTACAAGGTTTACCGCAGGGCACTGAGCAAGGAGTCCAGGAAGCTAGTGCTCAAAAGACCCAAACTCCCCGAAGGCTTTCAGGGAAAGGTTTTTAAAGACAGGGTGAGGGAGGGGGTCATGGGGTGCATGATCAGCTCATGGACATTCTTCTGATTGGCTGGTGGTGAGGTAATTGGGAGTCAACATCATCAACCTTCTGGTTCCACTGTTCTGGGGTCTATGTGCTTGTGGGCAGCACGCAGTTAACTTCTTCCACGTGGCGGGGGTTTCAGTATCTGTAAAACAGCTCAAAGGACATGGCTCAGAATATTATCTATAGCCCTTGAAGGGGAACTAAAGGTCCTTGACTTTGTTTAATGGCTAAACTATTATCATTTTGTCTTGCTTGGCTGTTTTCCTTTCTTTTTACATTTTCTCACGTCTCTGATTAAATTTATTCTTTGGAACTCGAGGAAGACCTAGGAGGCCAGCGTTTTTCTACAGACAGGAGGCAGGCAGAGGACGTGGGCAGGGGCTGTGTCCCAGGAAACCCTTTTAGGGTCCTGCTCCATTACAGAGTGATCCCTAATACAATATGACTGGGGTCCTTCTAAGAAGGGAAGAGACACAGGGAGGAGAACTATGTGATGATGGCAGAGATAGGGTGGTATTGGGTTGGCCAAAAAGTTCGTTCAGGTTTTTCTGTAACATCTCGCAGAAAAACCCAACGAACTTTTTGGCCAACTCAATACATCTACAAGCCAAAAAAACACCAAGGATTGCTGGAAACTACCAGAAACTAGGAGAAAGGCTGATAAAAGATTCTCTCCTAGAGCTTACAGAGAAAGCATTGCTCTGTCAACACCTTGACTTCAGACTTGCAGTCTCCAAAACTGTGAGAGAATAAATTTCTGTTGTTTTAAGCCACAGTTTGAGGTACTTTGTTACAGCAGTCCTTGGAAATTAACATAGGTAGCATCTGAATACAGATATTACATATCTGGGCCTATAGCAGCCCAATCTTTGCTATAATAGTTTCCAGGTTCAGGTAGATACAGGCTGTTCTGATTTTGTAAAACAACTTATCATCAATTACTGATCTTTTTATAAGTATAGTAAAGTTTCTTAAATTTCTTTCAAGTTCTTCAGTATGGTAGGAAAGTTTTCACATTAATGTCCTTTTCCCAAAGAACTGAGGCACACAGCCCACCTTTGGAAATCTCCATTCTCCCAGCCCAGTACTGCTGCTGGAGCCTTCTGCATCTAGAAACGTTTCCCAGGTGTTTTCGTATCTACAACGGTGCTTCTCAAAACTTTGTTGATCTTTGAAAAATCCCAGTGCCCAGATTATACCCCCAGACCAATTCTATCTGAATCCCTGGACCTCAGCAGAGGACCCAGACATTCATATTTTTATAAGTTTTCCAGGTGATTCCAGTGATCTTTCCAGTCAAGGCCTATGTCCTACAAATGCTTCTTGGGGTGTTATTTCATCAGAGGATAAGCTTAAGTGAATTTCCTGCCCTATTATAAGCATCTAGAACAGCGGTCAGCATCCCAGTCACATTGATTTACGTGTTGCTTTCTGGCTACAAATGGCAAAATTGAGTATTGTGTCAAAGACCATGTAGCCCACAAAGCCAAAATATTTTCTATCTGTCCCTTTGAGAAGATTGCAGAAGACAAAAACTTATCTGATTCATCTTTTCCTTCCACAATGAAAATCCAGAAAAGAGCTTTGCACTTAGTAGGGGCTCATATGAATCAAAGTGAAGTCAAGTGAACTGAAATGAGCTGAATTAAGTTGAATCTTCAACATATTATCTGAAAAGAATCCAAGGTGTTATGCCTCCTAGGGTTATTTTCATTTTAATGTCACTTGTAAAGCACCAAAGCTTTTATTTGAAGACAGAAAGGAATACCTAATTGCTGAAATTGCAAGCACCTGTAAATATGAAGTACATCTCTATCCTATTAGATTGTGAAGTCTCCCCCAGAACCCCCTTAAATTGCACCAGGAAGGCCACCACCCAGCTTCCCTCTGTGCAAAATCGACTTAAACAGGCTCACTGGAGCCCTTGCTAGTCCCTACTGTGAATTAAAAAAAAAATCTCCAAGGTTTATTTGCTTTGCTTATACTCCTTTTTGTTAGCCCAACAAGTTCTCTCCATGGGAAAAAAACTGATCCATTTTCTTAAAGGGTGTCACCACTTCCCATTTTCTATTTCCTAGAACTTTCTTCCCACAGGGACTTTTATTTTTACCCATTGTGAACACGTATGTCAGCATAAGTATGTTGGCAAATTTCATGATTTAATTTTGCTGTAGTCTATGAGTGATGGGAAATTGCTCTGAATTAAATTTCCTCAATGCCAAATCAACTTAACTGGGGAATTTATCAACCAACTAGATTGATACAGAGGTTTCTAAGATCCCCATAACCTGAGAAGTTCTTAAATTTGAATTAGCTGACATGGATGCTCGTGAAGAACAGGTGTCCCTTTTGTGTCTCAGGGAACCCAAACCTTCCCAGGGGAAGGGCTTTGGGCAGCTGACTCCCAAAAGAGTCAGGAGAGAGAGGACTCCAACCAAGGAGTTAAACAAATCAAAGTTGGAATTCCGACTCTTATCGTTTACTAGCCCCTGACCTTGGACAAGTTACTGAACCTCTCACAATAGCAATTTCCCCAAGTGGAAATGGGAGATCATAAAAGGATTGTAAGGGTTAATGACATGTTGAGAACTTGTGCCCAGCACATAGTAAGTATTAAATAAATGCTCTCTGTTTTTATGGTCTTAGCTGAAA
The DNA here is from genome assembly GCF_964341445.2 of Mesoplodon mirus. Lineage (NCBI taxonomy): Eukaryota > Metazoa > Chordata > Mammalia > Artiodactyla > Ziphiidae > Mesoplodon > Mesoplodon mirus. The sequence continues at coordinate 80,771,615 of NC_138980.1, forward strand.
CTAAATTTCTGTTATGGGAGCTTACATGCTTGCGACAGAGGACTGTAGAGCATCCTAACCCATATTTTCATGATATGCCATTCCGCAATTGCATCAGATTTGTGTGTGTGTGTATTTAATTTATAAACATGGAATTCTTACATCTACCAAGCAAAATATTAGAACATTTCATGACTCTAACACAAGAGCCAAATCTTCTTGTCTTTACATTCTTCCTCCTGCAAAATCATTCCACCCACCACATGATCTTACCTTTCTCCTGCTTAGAAAGAGTGAATGGCTCCTTTTCCCTACATAACAAACATACACTCTTCTACTTGCTTTCAAGAAGCAATAACCTGGCTCCTCAGGAACCAGGTCTAAACCCCACCACCAGTCATTTTCCTTTTACTCTGGACTCCCTCTCTCTGTTCACCCACATGTCACCCTAACCCCTCCACTATCATCTCAGACATGAACTGCTTTGGCTGTATTCCCTTATTCCTTCTGTCTTCTCAAATCAGGCTCACTCTTTAAGATTCAACTTTGGTGCAGCATCCTCCCTGTCAGGGACTTCTTCTGGCCTCTGGAATTTCTCTTTTACTTCTGCATTTGGTAGCCATTTTAGTGTATGTCACATAATTTAACATTTTACTAAACACCCATCCTTCACTCTTGATGTTTCATGTGTTCTGGTTGTGGCTGCCTAGCTTGACTATAATCCTTAAGGCAGGAAACATCTCTGAAGATTATTCTGTAGCCTGTGTTTCTAGATCATGTATACCATGTGGTGTGAGGGACATCACATTTGGTGTTAGACACTCCTAAGTTCAAGTTCCCAGCACTGTGACTTTGGGCAGCCTTCTCAACCTCTCTAGTCCACAGTTTTTTGAATCATAAATGTTGTTATAAGGGTTAAATGATAATATTTTAAGTTTGATTGAATAAATGGCAATAGTGTCTTTGAAATCCAGTGATTCTTTGTCTGTGTGTTTCACACAATGTGTCTTAGCTTGATGTTTCCAGGAAAACAGAGCCCAAGGCAAAGCTTGGGTTCTGCCACTTTATTAGGGAATGCAGTACAGGGAAACAAAAGTGAGGAAAATGGTAAATGGGCCAGAGCATGAGGGAAGATCCAAATAAAAGAGTACTTTAGAGAGCTGGCCAGTTCTGTGTATGGAGTGCTATTGATGGCTCATCCTTACATTAGTCTTCAGAGAAGCATATGAACTACTGCATCTCAGGGCAGAAGGAGGGAGCGCTGGCTCCTGTCTTCCGTTGGTCAAAGATCCTGCCCACCGGACACTAACTCCCCCGTAATGTTAGTTTGTGCTTCCAATGGGTGCAGAGTAGATCTCAAGACTCAGTTTGGGTGGGAGCCAAGGAGTGCTGGGTATGGACCTGAGGAAAGGCCCTATTGGGTTGTGTCCATGAGCCTAGAAAGAGCTGGTCATGGAGGCCAATAGAGACAAACCAAACCGCCAAACATTTCAGAGAAAATTGAGTCCAAGAAGAAGCCTGATAAAATATGAGATAAATTAAGCTAGCCTATCATTCATTTCTCCCTCTTATATTTGTTTTGGATCTTTTCCAAAGGTTTTGTACCAATCTTATGGTCTTATTATTTTGTATATTTCCTTCCCCATGAATGCCGAGAGGAAGGTATATTTTCTTTTTCTGTAAGAAAGGGTTATTTTTTTAATATAAAAGTAATACATACTTAGAATAGAGAAATTAGGAAATAGGGATTAGGAGTTAAGAAAATAAAAATACTTCAAAGTCTCTTCATCATAATATATTTTGTAGTTATAGCTGGCTTTTCCTTTTTTTAAAATTTTTATTGGAGTATAGTTGATGTACAATGTTGTGTTAGTTTCAGATGTACAGCAAAGTGAATGAGTTATACATATACATATATCTACTCTTTCAGATTCTTTTCCCATATAGGTCATTACAGAGTATTGAGAAGAGTTCCCTGTGCTATACAGTAGGTCCTTATTTGTTACTTATTTTATATATAATAGTGGGTATATGTCAGTTAGCTGGCTTTTTCTTAATATGTTTTAGATATCTTTTCTTGTTAACAAATAACTCTCTAGAATCTCATTGTTAATGGCTTTATAACATTTCACTTTATGTTTGAACCATTACTTTATCAATCCCTTATTATTGGGCATTTACATTGTTTAAATTTTTGCAATTATCAGTGACACCTAAGTAAAGAGATAAATATTCCAAAAAGTGAATTCCTAGGAGGGAAATTGATGACTTAAGGATATGTACCCTTTGAACACTTTGGTTAATTATTATCACCTTCGCCTCCAGAAAAACTGTACCAACCTAAACTCTTCCATCAGTGTTCAAGATGAGATATGCATTTGCAGACCTGCAGATTCTATTTAATGCCTCTGACCTCAGCTGGAAGCCTGCTGAGCGTGTTGAGCTTGACTGAGCATGATTCCAGTCAATCAGTGCTCCATCTCATCATCAAGTGGGGTTCCCAGAGCTCTGTATTAGCATTAAGTCCTCAGAGCCCTGGAGCTACCTTTCTCCTTCCTTTCATCTTACCTGATAAACTCATCAGTCTTATCATTTCACTCAGTATCATGAAATAATAATCATCTCAGCTAGGATGCTTTGGAAGTCAGCACTAGTTCTAACAAATGACATTCTTCCAGGTTTTGGCAGCATGTTTGTATTCTGGTGAGAGTAATTCCCATGTATGCAATCCTGAGTAACCTGTTTGCCAACCATACAATCCTACACCACAGTTTTCTAAGTTGCATAATCCTTTCATCTCTGGGAAACACATTCGCCAGCCTACCCAGCTAGGCCCTTGGAGTGCATGAAACAATAATAAGCATTTATCCTGGGCTTTTAATCTTCAAAGTACTTTGTGAACATTAACTAATTAATTTTCACAACACTCTTGTAAGATTAGTAAGTAGTCCTGAAATAAAAACAGCACAAACCATTGAAACATGTGACATCACAAAAAGCCCAGAACCTAATAGTCTGGGAAGAGAAGATTGTTGATTACCAGCTCAGTTGTGAGAGTAAAAGGAAGTTGGGCAGGCTAGTGAGTTATCCAGAATCACAAAGGAAATCAGCAGCAGGGTAGCAATTAGTTTTCACTTTCCTAGTGCCCATTGTTATGCTTAGGCCAAAAAGCAGTTAGACCATGGTAATTCAGTCAAAACTCTGTACAAAAGTTAAGGATATCTGACAAATTCAAGGTTACCTACATACAACCAAATAATGTGGAGGAAAGGTACAAAGAAAAAGTCATAAATATTCAAATTAACCATATAAGGAGGAGAAAATGTATCTCAGAAAACAGGCACACAGGGCATTGAATTTAAAGTTCAGGCATTAATGAAGAACTTCAAAATATGAATGCAAATGACAAGTGACTATACAATGAATCATGAGAGGACTGTCCTATGAATTATTACTTGGATGTACACCTGTACCATCAAATAATGTTGACAATTAGGAACTCTAAAATTCTAGAAAGTAGGTAAACACACAGCTTTGAACACTCTTGGAAAAGAAATTAGCTTGTTTTATACACCTGATGCATAGTGATTACTTTTGACCTTTGTGTCTTGAATAGATAATAATATAAATAATTCTAAGTTTTAAAACTTTTCATCACCAGCTAAATCATTAACTTCATTGTGCTCCAGAATCCAATGATAAGTGTCGTTTGTGGTCATTTTTCTACTTTATGAGGATGGCACATACAAGGGCACGATGGTAAAAGTGTACTAGACTCCTGGAATCAGGATAATAATAATATAACATGGTATATTGAAAATATTGTTTACTATAGTATTGCCTATTCGTGGTAGATACTATATGTAGTGTATAAACAGCAAAGCCTGACATATAGTATGAAAAATTGTGGGTTTCGTTAAAACTCCCTGACTTTAAACTGTAGTACTGCCATATATTAGCAGTGTGTTATTGAGAGGGTTATGTACGCTCTCTAGGCCCCAGTCTCCTCATGTGTATAATGAGGATAATGACACAGTATTGGTCAGAACTCTCGGTTGTAAGTGACCTTTCCTTAACTCCATATTCTCTTCTGGCAGCTACCTCATTGCTCTTCTGAAAGAATCATTCATAGTCTGCCTCTAGGTCCTGATTTCCCCACCTCTCTTCAGCCCATCACAAGGAAGCACCTGTCTCTATCCCTACTCCACTGAAACTTCTCTTTTCAAGATCAACTTAGTAAACCAATATTCAATTCTCAGTCCTCACCTTATTGGACTCTCAATAGCTGCCTCGGTGGACATGGCTGAACACATTCTTTCCTCATCAAATACTTCCTTCCCAACTTCGTTAAGATCACATTTGGATTTTCTATGAGCTCAATAGAGATTATTTTTTAATCTCCTCTGCCGACTCTTCTTTTTCTACCCGAATTGCAAATGTTGGAGTATCCAAGGGCTCCGTCCTTGTCCCTCTTCTATATCTATCCCCACCCCTCTAGGAGATCTCACCATATGCCATGGCTTCAGATAGAATGTATATTTATATCTGCAGACCATATGGCTTTCCTAAACTCCATACTGGCAAATCCAAGAGTCTACTCAACATCTGCTCTTTTATAGGTAAGAAAAATGTCACACTTAACACATCCAGTATTGTGACATCTATCCACTCATCCTATTCTCAGTCCCACCAACCTTTTCTTCCCCAGATCATCTCCATCTCCTTTAGTTTCACAACTATTCATCCAGTTGCTTATGCTGAAATCCTGGGAAACAGCCTTATTGTTTTCTTGACCTTCTACTCCCACTCTTCATCTCTCCCACCCTCCATTCATATATCTAATCAATCCATCAGGAGGTCTTACTTGCTCTAAGAATGTATCCTAATCCCACCAATTCCTCTGTCTTCACTGCAACCACCCTAGTTCAAGCTGGCAATATCTCTCACTTGGATCAACAGACTTTTACCTAGTTTCCCTACTGCGTTTCCTGTTGTCCCACTGTAGTCTGATCTTCATGTAACAAGGTAATTGTTTTGGAACATAACACAAGTAAGTTCATGCTTCTGCTACAAAACCACCAATGGTTTTGCAATGCAATTATAATAAAATCCAGAATCCATAGCAAATTCTAAGAGGCCCTACATGAACTGATCTTGCCTCGCCCACCCACCTTGTTCATTGTGACCTCCTTTATGATACTTGAATATAACAAGCACATCTGGATTTCAGAGACAATGTACTTGTAATTTCCCCTACTGGGAAACTCATGCCCCAGATTTTCACATGGCTGGCTCCCTGACAACCCAGATCTTAGCTCAAATGGCAGTTCCTTAGAGAGACTTTCTTTGACATTTTGAATAAAATTGTCTCCACACTCTTCCACAAGCACACATATATTTTCTATTCCATTAACCTTTCTAAATTTTTTCAAAGCACATATTACTATCTGAAATTTTATTAATCATGTATTTACTACCTGTCTTCCCCATTATAAGATTCCATAAAGACAAGACCTTATGTCTTTTCTTCTCCTCTACAACTGCCACACCTCATAGGGTTTTAGGCTACTCACAGGCACTCATTAAATATTTTTTATAGTATAAATAGAAATCTAACTCAAACTGGCTCAAGGATAAATAGAAAAAATAAAGGCAACCTAAAGGTTGAGGACTACATTTAATGTAAGGTATGGCTGAAACCAAGTATGCAAGATTGACACATTACTATTATATGTTTTTCAGTCTCTTGGTTCAGTTTTCCTCTACGTTAGTTTCACCCTCAGGCAGGTTGGGCAGGAAAAAAAAAACATAGCAAGTGATACCTCCTGAATAATATGATCCTTACTGTTCTCAGAGGAAGGAATGTTCCCTGGGAAGAGAGATTGATTTGCCCATTTTTTATCCCCAAAACCTAGAACCGTATCTGAAATTAATAGTTGGGTTTTTTTTAACATCTTTTTTGGAGTATAATTGCTTTACAATGTTGTGTTAAGTTTCTGCTGGATAACAAAGTGAATCAGCTATACATATACATATATCCCCATATCCCCTCCCTCTTGCGTCTCCCTCCCACCCTCCCTATCCCACCCCTCTAGGTGGTCACAAAGCACTGAGCTCATCTCCCTGTGCTATGTAGCTGCTTCCTGCTAGCTATCTATTTTACATTTGGTAGTATATATATGTAAATGCTACTCTCACTTCATCCCAGCTTACCCTTCCCCCCCGCCATGTCCTCAAGTCCATTCTGTACGTCTGCGCCTTTATTCCTGTCCTGCCCCTAAGTTCATCAGAGCCTTTTTTTTTTTTTAGATTCCATATATATGTGTTAGTATATGGTATTTGTTTTTCTCTTTCTGATTTACTTCACTCTGTATGACAGACTCTAGGTCCATCCACCTCATTACAAATAGCTCAATTTCGTTTCTTTTTATGGCTGAGTAATATTCCATTGTATATATGTGCCATATCTTCTTTATCCATTCATCTCTCAGTGGACACCTGGGTTGCTTCCATGTCCTGGCTATTGTAAATAGTGCTGCAATGAACATTGTGGTACATGACTCTTTTTGAATTATGGTTTTCTCAGGGTATATGCCCAGTAGTTATTGAGCTAATTAATGAATAAATACAGACCTTGTCTCTACCAGTACCCACATATCAACTACTAGAGAAGACTCTATTGGACCATTCACAGAGAAAGGGTAATGCTGAGAAATCAGCTGGACCACATGTTCATGCTAGCAGATAGAGTTCCATCAAAATCACAAATGATGGGTGATGGGCAGCTCCCAGTAGAAAAAGTATGATGAGAAGACAAAAGATTTCTGCCACAAATACCTAACTGGTTAAGCTGATTTAAGGATTCAATGAGTTAATATTTGTTAAAAAAAAAAAAAAAAAAAAAGTCTATTCCGACACAGAAAAAAAAAAGTATTTCAACAAATACTAGTTTCTTCTGCTACTTTAAACACTAACCTACATGGGAATACAAGTGGCTTGTATAAACTGGGTTCCATCCACTTGGGAGACTTAAGACTACCTATCCTTAAGACTTAAGGATAAGTTTACAAATTGCTAAGTCTGAAAAGCCAGTCTCAAACAGAGATTCTTTTGGGCTTAGAAACATAAGCCATCTTAGTTTCAGATATTTATGGTTCTATTTGCCCAAGGAACCTAAACATCAAATGCTGAAAAAAAACTTTTTATGGGCTTTTGGGTCCATCTCTTTTTCTAGTCCATCTAGTGTACCTGTGTCAGCTCTCTGCCTTTGTCCCAGTTCTCTCTTCCCATAGGTAAATGATAGGCAGAACTTTAAATGGAGGAATGGCTACGGTTTGGGCCTTTTGTCGTGAGATGGGTTTTGTGATGTGCATATTTTAGGGATGAAATAGGCAGCATAGGGGAAAGAGTATTTCTAGCTTCCCTGGATTTGATTTTACTTACTAAAAATGTGCTATCTTATTTGCGCACACCCATGGCCCTACATTCTACATATTTCTCTAGTCAATTCATTCTCCCAGTTTACCCAGACAATATTTTTTCACATTATATTCTCTCCACAAACCTCAAAGCACTATTCCCCACTCCTCAATCTCAACTAAAAGGCTTTCTCTTATTTTTCTAAGGAAGTAAAAGTTATCAAAAGAGTATCCACATGTTCCCACTGCTAAATGTATTCTTATTGTTGTCTGTAATCTGCCATTTCTGCAGATGAACTGTCTGTGCTCCTATCAAGGGTCATGCATACCAGTTGTGCACAGGATTTACCCCTCTCGTCTATGCAAGGATATTGGTCTAGCTAGCATTTATTCTCTCTGTATCCTGCATCTTCAATTTTCCCTCTGAGTGGACCCTTACTGTGAAAGTATACTTGCACAATCTCTCTTGATCAAACACACCTATCCAACAATTGCCACACTTCTCAATTTCTTTTGATTCTCCTCCTTGCTCTTCGGGCACTTCCATCCATTTCTTTGCTGGTTCTTCTTCATATTGCCAACCTCTAAATATTCCTTGGTCCAGGGCTCTATTCTCAAACTTATCTTACCTATTTATCCTCACTGCATTAGGAATTTCATCCTGTAACATTACTGTCTATATGCTAATGATAACCAAGTGTACATCTCTCGTCTCTAACTCTCCTTTGAATTCCCAGCTGTATGCCAAATTTCCAACTCAATAGCTCCATTTAGAATTCTAGCAGACTTCTCAAATTTAATGTATATTAAAACTCTCCCAAACTAAATAATCGACCAGAGAAATCCCAAACATGCTCCTTCTCATGTTACCCATCTCAGTTAATGGCAACTTCATTCCTCAGTCCACCAGGAGAATTAGCTCTACCTTCAAATATAGCCAGAAAGTGACCACTCCCCACCACCTCTACGTCTTCACCTAGTCCAAACCGCCATCATTTTGCATGGATTATTTTAATAGCCTCATTACCTACTACAGTTGATTCTTTTGCACAGAAGCCAGAGAGAATTCTTAAAAACATAAGTCAGGTCAAGTTACTCCTCTGCTCAAAGCACTCCGGTGGCGTCACTTTGCTTGCAGACCTGAATCCAAACTCTTCACCATGACGCTATAGGCCCTCCATGATCTGGCTCCTGACTGCCCTTCTGACTTCATTTCCTACCACTTTCCCCCTCACTTACTCACCAGCAGTCACATCAGGATTCTGCTCTTCATTGAACATGACAAGCTGATTCTACCTCGGGGTCTTTGCATGTGCTGGGTGTCCCATCTAGAACACTTTGTTCTACAATTTTCATACCCCTGCTCTATTCAGGCCTCAAAATCCTTCCCTGATGACCCTATCCAGAACAATTCCTCTCTTCCTTCAGAACTCATTTTTCTTTCTAACGCTTATCACTGTGTGACCTGTGTGTTAGTCACTGCCCAGTGAGGAGACAGAAACCACACCAAATATTTAAAGAAGGGAATTTTAATATAAAGAATTTTTAAACTAGTAGGAGGCAGTTAACCAATAAAAGGGGTAGAAGAGGACCCTAAGGAGCCTACATGTAGCCTAGGGAAGAAGGTAGTGACTGCCTCTAGGCTGAAACACTAAGGGAGCTAAGGGCTAAGAGAGCCCCCTCCCCAGGGCTGAGATTCAGACCTTCTCAGAAAGGGCATGGCTACCACAGGAGCATGCAGTCTGACTGTGGCCAAGAAAACTTACCAAAGGCTATGGGCTATTACTGGTCTTTAGAAGAAGTCTGCTCTTGCCAGAGGGTGTGGCCAGGCCTCTGCTGCCTGCCATTGCGGGAGGTTATGGGCAGAACAGAACCCATGGGAAGTGGCCTAAGGATGCAGTTGGAACTCATCTGTAGGAACTGCTGGGCTTCCTCACAGGATAATAATAATGGAGCGTGGGAACTCTGAAAGGAAATATCATCCTGCTGTTATCACATTGCCCTGTGACTTGTATTAATGAAATTTAACATTCTGCCAGCTGGAAAGGAGAAATATGCACAGAGTTCAGCTTTAGTATTACAAAACAGGGCAAAGAAGGGAAGATTTGGAGAGATGATAAATTGATAACTGGCCCAACAGGTTGCTTTTTTATCTGTTTATTTTCCATTTCCTCCCCCACTAGAATACAAGCTCTTTGAAAGTAGGGACTTTATCTTGTTCTCCTCTGTGTTCCAGCATCTAATACAGGTCCCAGGATATAGAAGGAATTCAAAAAAATATCCATTAAATGAAAATAGAATTATATAGCCTGGCTCATTTTAGAAGTCATTTGTTCTTTTTGTTACCTGGCATCCTTTTCCTCTTTTTTGCCAATCACACCCCAAATTCCCTCGATAAAATCCTACTTTTCTGACTCTCGGGCCATGTAGGTACATCCCATGCTTCAGTGGTGAACACAGGTCCTAAGCCAATTAATCATTGTATTCTATCCTTTAGCCAATGAGATTCAGACCCAGATGTGTTCTGGAAGTTGTTAGTAAAAAGGAACCCTATATCTTGGGCTTTTCATGAAGAGGAAATAAGACTGGGGCTGCTGGCAGCAACCCCAGTCATCATGGGGGCTTGTCTGAGGTTGGAGCTGACTCAGATAAGAGCCAAGCAGGAAGATGGAGAGAGACAAGATCCAGGTGACATCATTTGAATCCCTGGCTCCAGACATCCACAGACTTTACAGTTACATTAGCCAATAAATTTCCATTTTGTCTAAATGTATTAGTCAGTGTTCTCCAGAGAAACAGAACCAATAGGAGATTTATATATATATATATATATGGAGAGAAAGAGAGAGAGAGGGAGGGAGAAAGGGAGAAAATCCCCTACATACAAACCTTCAAGTTGCAAATTTTCAAAGATGCAAACGTGTGTTCCATCAGCATCAGGCGTGAGTGAAACTGCAGCTTGCCCTCCGTCTCCTATTACTGACGATCCCTCAGCTCTACCATCTCCCACCTCCTCTCCCTCCTCCAGTCAGTAACTCTTCTTGCCTGTTCACTCGATGCCAGCCCCTGTATGCCAGCTGTTGTACTGTACCACTGTACTTTTCAAGGTACTACACTGCAAGATTAAAAATGTTTTTTTATGTGTTGTCTTTGCTTGTTTTTTATGTATTATTTGTGTGAAAAGTATTATAAACCTATTACAGTACAATACTATATAACCAATTGTGTCAATTGGGTACCTAGGCTGACTTTGTTGGACTTACGAACAAATTGGACTTACGAACGGGCTCTCAGAATGGAACTTGTTTGTATGTAGGGGACTTACTAATAAATATATATGAAGAGATTTATTATGAGGAATTAGCTCACATGATGATGGGGGTTGAGAAGTCCCAGGATCTGCAGTCTGCAAGCTGGAGACCCAGGAAAGCCAGTGGTGTAATTCCAGTCTGCATCCAAAGGCCTGAGAAGGGGAGCTGAGGGTGTAAATTCCCAGTCCAAAGGCGGGAAAAGAATAGGTACTAGCTCAAGCAGGCAGGTAAGAAGCAACAAGGGAGATTTCCTTCTCCCTCAGCCTTATTGTTCTATTCAGGTCCTCAGTGGATTGGATGATGCCTGCCCACACTGGGGAGGGCAGTCTACATCACTGAGTCTGCTGATTCAAGTGCCAATCTCATCCAGAAACACTCTCACTGACACACCCAGAAATCATGTTTAGCCTAGGCACTCCTTGGCCCAGTCACTCTTACACAAAGAAATAACCACCACACCACCCAAATGATTTTGTTTTGCAGCTGAACAGGTTCAATTATACTTTCTAATTTTCTAAATTTCAGGTTCTTTAGGGAGAATGTTCTTGTTTTATACCTTATACCACTTTGTCAAGCACCTGACTTCCCCCAGAAGGTACTCAATATGCTCATAAATGATCTTACATCAGTATCTGACAAATTTCAGTAAATTGGCCTTGCATTTGGCTCCTGACCTCCATACCAGAATCATTGCTTTGAGATCTACTAATGTATGAAAACGATTCTACAGAAGAAATAAAGTATTCAAACTTTAAAGTTTTCTTCATACATAGATAAACAGAAATGAAGAAACAGCTTTGAAACTGACAGAAAACCTTAACACAGCCAAAAATAACCAAGTAGCTACCTAAATACCTATTGTAATCTTAGAATCCAACCAGAGTAGAAGTTTGGCAGCCACATCAGGGCAGAGCGTAAGAATGACGATAAAATTCATGGACAGCTGCTTTCTCTCTGGCACCCAGTGGGTACTATGACACCCCACCCAGAGTCCCACTTTAGGGCCAACCATAAACCCCCCAGTTGCTGGGAATACTATCTGCTGATGGACCACAGCTGAGAGCCTTGCTGCATACTGTCGCCACAGGGAGCTGCTTCACTCAAGATTTCTCTCCCAAGGAAAAGTGACTGGCTGATGTGAGGCTACAAGGTCCCAGTCCCCTGGCCTCAATTGGGGATAATTCAGAAGGGTTATTCCATCTCCAAGTCTCCCTGCAGGAACACCTGAGACCTCAACTGCAACCACTTTCTCAGTGCCCAGTGCTTCCTGACTCACTTCATTGTGTGTGGAGCCCCTAAAGGCTCTCCCTAGTGAACCTTCTGCAGGCAATTTTCCACCTCAGACTCTGTGACCAGGAATCTAATCTAATAAAGATGAAAAGGAAAAGACATTAAGAGGAGATAAATAACATGAGCTTTTTCATAGAATAAGAAATGAAGAATGGGACTGCACCTATTATAGAGCCCCAAAGTTTTGATTTAGAAAACAATGTGCAGGATACCCTCTAAACTATTGACTCCAATAATAGGGAAAGAGGGAATGGAAATCTTAATATTTAAAAACATAGTATTTTAAATCTGGATCCACTCCCCCCAACCACTTCTCACACCAAAACGTACTGCAAGTGAATTAAATATCTAAACAACAACAATAAAACCAAAAACATTAAGATGATGATACATACATAGATAGATAAAAAGATAAGAAAGAAAGAGAGAGAGAAAAAGAAAGGAAGGAAGGAAGAAAGAAAAGAAAGAGAACGAGAAAGAAAGAAAGAGGAAGGAAGGGAGGAAGGGGAAAGAGAAAGAGAACGGAAAAAGAAAAGAAAAAGGAGGAAGGGAAAGAGGAAATCCATATGCGTATATCCATTCATCTTAGTGGTTCTGCTTCTCTGACTGAATCATGAATGATACCTTACTGAATTGATTTGAACTACATTTGAAATCCTAAGCATAGGGATTTAAGACTTGAAAACTTGAAAAATTAATGACTTAATGATGAGTGAGAAAAAAGTATAGGAGATCTCACATTTGTCTGCATATCCCTAAATGAGAAAGATGAAAATGGCAACTCCCCTGGAAATTTTATCAAGGGTATCAGAAAGAAGGAAAAGTCACAGTCAATTTCATAACTTCAGATTGTACTGTCACTTTAGTTGACTCTTGACTTCTGATTTTACCTTTGTTTTTCTGTTCCAGACATTGAATGAAAGAAAAGGGAGACAACTTGGCTAGAATAAGATTGCTTGTACTGGAAGCATCTAGGACACCAGATTTTTTTTTTTTTTTTTTTCTTTTTGCGGTACGTGGGCCTCTCACTGTTGTGGCCTCTCCCGTTGCGGAGCACAGGCTCCAGATGTGCAGGCTCAGCGGCCATGGCTCACGGGCCCAGCCGCTGCACGGCACGTGGGATCCCCCTGGACCGGGGCACGAACCCGTGTCCCCTGCATCGGCAGGCGGACTCTCAACCACGGCGCCACCAGGGAAGCCCAAGGACACCAGATTTTTATCTTTAAAATTTACTTTCTTTGTTTTATGTTATTTATTGCTTTAAAATATATGCACATATTACATTCCTGTTTCCCCAGGAGTTGAAGTTACAGCTAAAAAGAGAAAAGTAATTTGCATCTTTACACGGTATATAACATAGTGAAACTATTTCCATCAGGATTACTTCTGATTCAGTTTCTTCATAAATCTATTTCCACTGAACAAAAATAATATGCTGTCGTGTATCTGGGACACACTCACACTTTCTATTTTCATATTAACGGCACAAAAACTGTCATTGTTAACTTGATATAACTGCCACTTCCAACACATGGACATGCATATTGCAGACTCACAAATTCATATCTTCTATACTTGGAATGTTCTACAAAAATCAGCAATTTCCCTCACTCATTTCAACCTGTTTTCAAACTTATAATCTGGATAAAAAGTGAGGTTTTTACTCAAACAGGCACAATGAAATGTCTATGTAATGGGAAGCAACATCTTCATTCTCATCTATATTTTCCACACTTTCTACTATGAGTAGGTAGGTATTACTCTTCTAAATGAAAACTGTGGCTTTTTAAAAACAAAACAATATAAAATTCTGGTCTCTAAGTTGAGGGGGAAAGTGATAATGAAAGAGAGACTTTCAACAAAGTAGACAAATAGGTTCAAAACTGAAATAGTTTTTACAAAATCTCTCCTGATTAGGGACATTCCACTCTAGACAGTCATTTCTGTTTGTTAACACCTACGTATCCATTTTGTGCCTTATGACTTAATATTAATGTTGTATTATACATATATATGTGTATATACATATATATGTTAGATATACATATACTGGTGTAAGTATATGTATATATATTATACATATATTTCTAGCTATACATTATATACCTAATATATACAGTTAGAATTCCTAACTGTATCTTTTTTTTTAGCATCTTTATTGGAGTATAACTGCTTTACAATGGTGTGCTAGTTTCTGCTGTATAACAAAGTGAATCAGCTATACATATATATATATATCCCCATATCTCCTCCCTCTTTCATCTCCCTCCCACCCTCCCTATCCCACCCCTCTAGGTGGACACAAAGCACCAAGCTGATCTCCCTGTGCTATGCGGCTGCTTCCCACTAGCTATCTATTTTACATTTGGTAGTGTATATAAGTCCATGCCACTCTCTCACTTCATCCCAGCTTACCCTTGCCCCTCCCCATGTCCTCAAGTCCATTTTCTATGTCTGCATCTTTATTCCTCTCCTGCCCCAGGTTCTTCAGAACCTTTTTTTTTTTTTTTTTTTAGATTTCATATATATGTGTTTGCATATGGTATTTGTTTTTCTCTTTCTGACTTAACTTCACTCTCTATGACAGACTCTAGGTCCATCCACCTCACTACAAGTAACTCAATTTCATTTTTTTATGGCTAAGTAGTATTCCATTGTATATATGTGCCACATCTTCTTTATCCATTCATCTGTCATTGGACACCTAGGTTGCTTCCAGGTCCTGGCTATTGTAAATAGTGCTGCAATGAACATTGTGGTACATGACTCTTTTTTTTTTTTTTTTTACAACTTTATTGGAGTATAATTGCTTCACAATGGTGTATTAGTTTCTGCTTTATAACAAAGTGAATCAGCTATACATATACATCTGTTCCCATATCCCTTCCCTCTTGCGTCTCCCTTCCTCCCACCCTCCCTATCCCACCCCTCCAGGCGGTCACAAAGCACCAATCTGATCTCCCTGTGCTATGCGGCTGCTTCACACTAGCTACCTACCTTACGTTTAGTACTGTATATATGTCCATGCCTCTCTCTCGATTTGTCACAGCTTACCCTTCCCCCTCCCCATATCCTCAAGTCCATTCTCAAGTAGGTATGTGTCTTTATTCCTGTTTTACCCCTAGGTTCTTCATGACATTTTTTTCCCCTTAAATTCCATATATATGTGTTAGCATACGGTATTTGTCTTTCTCTTTCTGACTTACTTCACTCTGTATGACAGACTCTAGGTCTATCCACCTCATTACAAATAGCTCAATTTCTTTTCTTTTTATGGCTGAGTAATATTCCATTGTATATATGTGCCACATCTTCTTTATCCATTCATCTGTCGATGGACACTTAGGTTGTTTCCATCTCCGGGCTGTTGTAAATAGAGAGGCAATGAACAATTTGGTACATGACTCTTTGTGAATTATGGTTTTCTCAGGGTATATGCCCAGTAGAGGGATTGCTGGGTCATATGGTAGTTCTATTTGTAGTTTTTTAAGGAAGCTCCATACTGTTCTCCATAGTGGCTGTACCAATTCACATTCCCACCAGCAGTGCAAGAGTGTTCCCTTTTCTGCACACCCTCTCCAGCATTTATTGTTTCTAGATTTTTTGATGATGGCCATTCTGACTGGTGTGAGATGATATCTCATTGTAGTTTTGATTTGCATTTCTCTAATGATTAATGATGTTGAGCATTCTTTCATGTGTTTGTTGACAGTCTGTATATTTTTTTTGGAGAAATGTCTATTTAGGTCTTCTGCCCATATTTGGATTGGGTTGTTTTTTTCTTATTGAGCTGCATGAGCTGCTTATAAATTTTCGAGATTAAGCCTTTGTCAGTTGCTTCATTTGCAAATATTTTCTCCCATTCTGAGGGTTGTCTTTTGGTCTTGTTTATGGTTTCCTTTGCTGTGCAAAAGATTTTAAGTTTCATTAGGTCCCATTTGTTTATTTTTGTTTTTATTTCCATTTCTCTAGGAGGTGGGTCAAAAAGGATCTTGCTGTGATTTATGTCATAGAGTGTTCTGCCTTTGTTTTCTCTAAGAGTTTGATAGTGTCTGGCCTTACATTTAGGTCTTTAATCCATTTCTAGCTTATTTTTATGTATGGTGTTAGGGAGTGATCTAATCTCATACTTTTACATGTCCCTGTCCAGTTTTCCCAGCACCACTTATTGAAGAGGCTGTCCTTTCTCCACTGATTTTTATGATTTCTTTCCTTCTGCTAACTTTGGGGTTTTTTTTGTTCTTCTTTCTCTAATTGCTTTAGGTGCAAGGTCAGGTTGTTTATTCAAGATATTTCCTGTTTCTTAAGGTGGGATTGTATTGCTATAGACTTCCCTCTTAGAACTGCTTTTGCTGCATCCCATAGGTTTTGGGTTGTCATGTCTCCATTGTCATTTGTTTCTAGGTATTTTTTAATTTCCTCTTTGATTTCTTCAGTGATCACTTCGTTATTAAGTAGTGTATTGTTTAGCCTCCACATGTTTGTATTTTTTACAGATCTTTTCCTGTAATTGATACCTAGTCTCATAGTGTTGTGGTCAGAAAAGATACTTGATACAATTTCAATTTTCTTAAATTTACCAAGGCTTGATTTGTGACCCAAGATATGATCTATCCTGGAGAATGTTCCATGAGCACTTGAGAAAAATGTGTATTCTGTTGTTTTTGGATGGAATATCCTATAAATATCAATTAAGTCCATCTTGTTTAATGTATCATTTAAAGCTTGTGTTTCGTTATTTATTTTCATTTTGGATGATCTGTCCATTGGTGAAAGTGGGGTGTTGAAGTCCCCTACTATGAATGTGTTACTGTCGATTTCCCCTTTTATGACTGTTAGTATTTGCCTTATGTATTGAGGTGCTCCTATGTTTGGTGCATAAATATTTACAATTGTTATATCTTCTTCTTGGATCGATCACTTAATCATTATATAGTGTCCTTCTTTGTCTCTTCTAATAGTCTTTATTTTAAAGTCTATTTCGTCTGATATGAGAATTGCTACTCCAGCTTTCTTTTGGTTTCCCTTTGCATGGAATCTTTTTCCATCCCCTCACTTTCAGTCTGTATGTGTCTCTAGGTTTGAAGTGGGTCTCTTGTAGGCAGCATATATATGGGTCTTGTTTTTGTATCCATTCAGCCAGTCTGTGTCTTTTGGTGGGAGCATTTAGTCCATTTACATTTAAGGTAATTATCGATACATATGTTCCTATTCCCATTTTCTTAATTGTTTTGGGTTCGTTACTGTAGGTATTTTCCTTCTGTTGTGTTTCTTGCCTAGAGAAGTTCCTTTAGCATTTGTTGTAAAGCTGGTTTGTTGGTGCTGAACTCTGTCAGCTTTTGCTTGTCTGTAAAGGTTTTAATTTCTCCATCAAATCTGAATGAGATCCTTGCTGGGTAGAGTAATCTTGGTTGTAGGTTTTTCTCCTTCATCACTTTAAATATGTCCTGCCAGTCCCTTCTGGCTTGCAGAGTTTCTGCTGAAAAATCAGCTGTTAACCTTATGGGGATTCCCTTGTGGGTTATTTGTTGTTTTCCCCTTGCTGCTTTTAATATGTTTTCTTTGTATTTAATTTTTGACAGTTTGATTAATATGTGTCTTGGTGTATTTCTCCTTGGATTTATTCTATATGGGACTCTCGGTGCCTCCTGGACTTGATTAACTATTTCCTTTCCCATATTAGGTAAGTTTTCAACTATAATCTCTTCAAATATTTTCTCAGTCCCTTTCTTTTTCTCTTCTTCTTCTGGAACCCCTATAATTCGAATGTTGGTGCGTTTAATGTTGTCCCAGAGGTCTCTGATACTGTCCTCAGTTCTTTTCATTCTTTTTTCTTTATTCTGCTCTGCAGCAGTTATTTCCACTATTTTATCTTCCACCTCACTTATCCGTTCTTCTGCCTCAGTTATTCTGCTGTTGATCCCATCTAGAGTATTTTTCATTTCCTCTGTTGTGTTTATAATCGATGCTTGATTCATCTTTAGTTCTTCTAGGTCCTTGTTAACTGTTTCTTGCATTTTCTCTATTCTATTTACAAGATTTTGGATCATCTTTACTATCATTATTCTGAATTCTTTTTCAGGTAGACTGCCTATTTCCTCTTCATTTGTTAGGTCTGGTGGGTTTTTATCGTGCTCCTTCACCTGCTGTGTGTTTTTCTGTCTTCTCATTTTGCTTATCTTACTGTGTTTGGGGTCTCCTTTTTGCAGGCTGCAGGTTCGTAGTTCCCGTTGTTTTTGGTGTCTGTCCCCAGTGGCTAAGGTTGGTTCAGTGGGTTTTGTAGGCTTCCTGGTGGAGGGGACTAGTGCCTGTGTTCTGGTGGATGAGGCTGGATCTTGTCTTTCTGATGGGCAGGTCCACATCTGGTGGTGTGTTTTGGGGTTTCTGTGGCCTTATTATGATTTTAGGCAGCCTCTCTGCTAATGGGTGGGGTTGTGTTCCTGTCTTGCTAGTTGTCTGGCATAGGGTGTCCAGCACTGTAGCTTGCTGGTCATTGAGTGAAGCTGGGTGCTGGTGTTGAGATGGAGATCTCTGGGAGATTTTCGCCGTTTGATATTATGTGGAGCTGGGAGGTCTCTTGTGGACCAGTGTCCTGAAGTTGGCTCTCCCACCTCAGAGGCACAGCACTGACTCCTGGCTGCAGCACCAAGAGCCTTTCATCTACATGGCTCAGAATAAAAGGGAGAAAAAGTAGAAAGAAAGAATTAGTAGAAGTAGAAAGAAAGAAAGAAAGAAAAGAGGGAGGGAGCGAGGAAGGAGGGAAGGAAGGAGGGAATGAAGGACAAAAAAAAAGAAAGAAGATAAAGTAAAATAAAATAAAGTATGATAAAATATAGTAAAGTTATTAAAATAAAAAATAATTATTGGGCTTCCCTGGTGGCGCAGTGGTTGAGAGTCCGCCTGCCGATGCAGAGAATGCGGGTTCGTGCCCCGGTCCGGGAAGATCCCACATGCCGCAGTGCGGCTGGGCCCGTGAGCCATGGCCACTGAGCCTGTGCGTCCGAAGCCTGTGCTCTGCAACGGGAGAGGCCACAACAGTGAGAGGCCCATGTACCACAAAAAAAAAAAAAAAAAAAAAAAAAAATTATTATTAAGAAAAAACAAACAAAAAAAACGGATGGATAGAACCCTGGGACAAATGGTGGAAGCAAAGCTATACAGACAAAATCTCACACAGAAGCATACACATACACACTCACAAAAAGAGGAAAAGGGGAAAAAATCATAAATCTTGCTCTCCAAGTCCACCTCATCAATTTGGGATGATTTGGTATCTATTCATGTATTCCACAGATGCAGGGTACATCAAGTTGATTGCGGAGCTTTAATCCACTGCTTCTGAGGCTGCTGGGAGAGATTTCCCTTTCTCTTCTTTATTCTCACAGCTCCCAGGTATCAGCTTTGGATTTGGCCCCACCTCTGTGTGTAGGTCGCCAGACGGCGTCTGTTCTTCGCTCAGACAGGACGGAGTTAAAGGAGCAGCCGCTTAGGGGACTCTGGCTCACTCAGGCCGGGGGGAGGGAGGGGTACGGAGTGTGGGGCGGAGCCTGCGGCGGCAGATGCCAACGTGACGTTGCACCAGCCCGAGGCTTGCCGTGCGCTCTCCCGGGGAAGCTGTCCGTGGATCCCCGGACCCTGGCAGTGGCGGGCTGCGCAAGCTCCCTGGAAGCGGGGTGTGGACAGTGACCTGCGCTCACACACAGGCTCCTTGGTGGTGGCAGCAGCAGCCCCAGCGTCCCACGCCCGCCTCTGGGGTCTGCGCTTTTATCCGCGGCTCGCGTCTGTCTCTGGAGCTCCTTTAAGCAGCGCTCTTAATCCCCTCTCCTCGCGTACCAGGAAACAAAGAGGGAAGAAAAAGTCTCTTGCCTCTTCGGCAGGTCCAGACTTTTCCCCGGACTCCCTCCCGGCTAGTTGTGGCGCACTAGCCCCCTTCAGGCTGTTTTCACGCCGCCAACCCCAGTCCTCTCCCTGCGCTCTGACCAAAGCCCGAGCCTCAGCTCCCAGCGCCACCCGCCCCGGCGGGCGAGCAGACAAGCCTCTCGGTGCTGGTCGGCACCGATCCTCTGTGCGGGAATCTCTCCGCTTTGCCCTACCCAGGTACGTGGGGAGTTTCTTGCCTTTTGGGAGGTCTGAGGTTTTCTGCCAGCGTTCAGTAGGTGTTCTGTAGGAGTTGTTCCACGTGTAGCTGTATTTCTGGTGTATCTGTGGGGAGGAAGGTGATCTCCACGTCTTACTCTTCCGCCATCTTCCCCGGAAGTCCCATGACTCTCTTTGAATTATGGTTTTCTCAGGGTATATACCCAGTAGTGGGATTGCTGGGTTGTATGGTAGTTCTATTTTTACTAACTGTATCTTTTATTTTGTAAATGTAGAAAGGGACAAACATTATTCATCTACTTTCTCTTCTTGCCATCTCCTTCAGGATTCTCCACAGTCACTACAAACACCAACCCTAAATGTCTTATTTTCTTTTCCACCTATATTTTCAGTCTTCGAGTTAACTTCAACCCAGGACACGCAAACCAGAAACCCACAAGTCATCCTATGCTCTTCCTTTTCATATCCGCTCTGTGGCCAAATCTTGCAAATCCTTTCCCTTAAATTTCCCTTGAACCCAGTTCCTCTTCTCCATCCCCTTTGAAAACACTTTAATTCTGGTTCTACCAGTTGGAGCTGATCCATTCCGTGAACTATCATAATTTGATTATTGGGGAGTCCAATTCATTGAAGTTTAGACCTGAAAGGGTATTTCTTACAGTACCTGCCCTCAGCTGTGCTTTAGTAGAGGTCTCTTTTTTAGACCAGGTTTCTATAACTTTCTTGAATTTTAGTTACAAAGAATAGTGTCATTGTTTGTTCATTCTGAAAGCTCTAATCTCAGACTCCATGCAGTCCATCATCTCTCCACCTTCATTGTTACACAGGACCTGTGTTTCCAACAGCTTAGAGAAAGGGTGGTGAATGTGAAGGTATCCTGTCTTCACTCACATCCTTCCTTTTAGTCACAAGCTCATCCAGTGTCCTGAGGATAGAAGAAGGAAAAGGGAAAGTCACAAACCTCTCCTTACTAAGATGGGCAAGAGTACAGGCTTCTTTTTGAGTAGCTGCAACTGCTGTTTCCTATGGGGCTCGATGAGAATGGATGGTGAGGCCAACACTGGGCAGTCATGGTCCTCTGTGAGATGCAGCCTGCCCGTCCAGCGGGCCCCAGGCAGAGTTGTGCTTACTACATCTCTCTTATGTCTTTGCTCCCTTCGTGTCAGCAACCCCATCAAGATGATGCCTCTGTCTCATCTTTATAACACAGACAAATATTGCATGTGCTGTCATATGCAGGCCCCATCATTACTCCTAACTCAGGAACTGAGAACCTGCAGGCCCATCCTAACATCTGTCCTCCTGGCAGTTCCCTACCACACCGTCTTTCTTCAAATCTCTTTTCTTTAGACCAAGTGGCACAGGATTGTTTCAGTAAGTTCAGTGGCCGACAAGACATCCCAAGGGGGAATATACATCAGTCTTCCCTTCTGTGTATACCCCCAATATTTATGAACAATTCTTTTGGAGTCTCCTCCCCCTTCCCTTGGATTTGGGGAAGGAAAACCTTCCCCCAAGAGCACTGCACTTCTCCAAAAAGCATCAAGACTGCATCCTATCAGTTTGGGCAAGTGGAGGGTAAGAGAGGGGATGTAGGTGGTAGATGGTAGGGCCAGTTCTGAGTTAGTTATGCTCTCTAATAAACCCAATTGCTGGTAGTTCTTTAAACTTATAAGATGAGGTACTTAATGCTTTTGTCCTCAAATTCAGTCCATAGTCACAACTTCTGGACTCAAGGAAAAAAAAAAACAACACACTTGATGTCCTATTGTACTCCTAATTGGTATTACTATCTACTATCTTGTTCTTGCTCCATTCATCATTTATTTCTGGGAAATTGTGGAAGAACCTAATTCCCTAAAAATCAATTTTCTGAAAGCCAAGTGACCAAATGACCAACTTACCAAATTTTTCAAGTTCAATCATTTACCAAAAGCTTAGTTTCAGAAACCAGTTCACCCAAAATCAACTCACTCAAGACAAGTTTGCTGAAAGCCTGTTAGCCAAAAGAAAAACTAGCCAAATTAAAGATTTCCCAAATACTTGTTTTCTGTTATTTGCTTAAAGTTTATAGCAAAGTTATTTGGAAAATTTCAGCAGTCTTTAAGGCTTTGTTTTGAAGTTTTAGTTTATATTTAGTTTAAGCTTATGTTTAACTGTAGCCGTTTCATCCAGTTGATTATGCAATAGCATTGTTAGTCCCTCAACATTGGATGTCATTTCTGTGTCTGATTCACATTTCAAACTCTGAGACTTCACAAAATATTCTTTGAATTGAGCTTTATATAAATATCTGTGAATTCTGAGAGGTCCAAAAGACAATGGACTCTATTGTGTATGTTTTAATGAAATCCACTCAATCGTTTATAAAATACTTGACATCAAGATATGCATCATAGTTGTAATTCAAAACACAGTAACAATGTGCATTTCCAAAAGCCATAGACCAAAAGTACAGAAAAATCCAGACATTAATAAGGTTTTCCTGGCCACAGTAAAATGTTTGCTGCCAAAATAAAACTAAACAACACTAGAACTTCACAACAGTCAAATATAATTTCACAGAAATCTTCAACAACCATTAAAACCATTCTTTTCCATGGGAATGGCGTAAAACTTAGTAAGTAGACATAAGAAGTAGCAGCTTTTTGTAAATTAGTGAATTTGGTAAATTGGGCATTTGATGGCATCAAATCAGACATAATAATGAAGTATGCAACTCACACCAGGCCTGATGTTGATTCAGAACACCAGATTATAACCACACTGCTTGGGAAGGATGCTTCATCATCAGCCAGTGTGAGAATGACAGTTGAATATGTGCACTGAGAAAGCTTTCTTTATCCAGGAACATATATCTTGGGAATATACAAATGAGAGAAAAATACTATACAAAGTAAATATGTGCAAAGAATTCACAAAGAAGAATAGGTAGTCCATGGTGTCCAGGAGAGACCTGCTGGGGGCAGAATCTTGTATGTGTGGAAGAAACAGAGTATTGGCAGCATCTAGCAGAGTTAGTGGGATCAGAATTTTCCTTGGAGGAACTCGGGAACCAGCTCCCCCAGACAGACTTCAATCAAATGGCAATAAAAGCCTTGCTAATAAAAGTAATAATATTTAAAATACTAGCTACCCTGTACCCAAAGGTAACTAAGTACCTGATGTTGGCTAGGGAAAAAAAGCAACTAAGGCTGAAACTTACAGTAAAGAATGTATTCTTAAAAACTGAGAAACTTTAAAATCTGACATGCTCAGCCCCACAAAACAATCCCAGCTGACTGTGTATCCCTCTCCATTACTTTCAACAGTCCTGACATATTATCTGGGAAGAGGGGTGGTAAATTCTTAACTCCGTGATAGGCATTTGGTGCCTATGAGATAAGGAAAGAAGAGACAATACAAGATGAAACGGAAAACATCACATCCCAGTAAGGACATCTTCTATCTAAAGGGAAAGGAATGGGAACTCAAGCAAATAAAATCTCAGGGTAGATGAGCTCAAGGAGTATATTTGATATAGCTTTTTAATATTGAGGTTATCCGGAGTCCCACTGACTTCTGTAATGATAAAATAAGATGAACATGGGATTTTCCTAAAGTGATCAGTGCCCTGTGATTCGTTTTCCTGTATGCCACCAGTGGCTGTGATGGACTGAAGTCCAGCCACAAAGCCTCTGAAGCTGGGAGATGCTGCCTGCAGGGCAGGCACTGTGCCAAGGTGCCTGGTGTGGAATCATCACAACAGCTCTGGCAGGGTCAGTGTGGCTCCAGTTTAGAGACAGGAAAATTGGACTTTGGAGCACTAATTAGACACATTGCTAGGAAATGACACTGACATTCCATGGTACTTTGCTAGTTTGCTGTATCGACTGCATCTTATTTGAAACAGTAGAACTCAAAATAAGGAAAACAAATAGGATTTGTCCCTAAACAAATCGCATATTTATCTGGGTTTTATTTATTCATTTTCCCTGGGCCTTAATACATTTCTAGGTAGGGTGGTTTCAACTTGTATTTTACATGAAGGTCACGATCAAAACATTTTCTTACTTCTTTTTCATTATTTGATATTTCTAGATATTTCAAATATTACTGCATATTCTATGTATGAACTATTAGACTTTGTAAGGCATACTATTTTAAAGAAGGAAGGAGGAGGAAAGGAATGAAGGAAGGAGTGAGGGAGAGGGAGGGAGGGAAGAAGGAAGAAAGTTCTCTTAAATAATGGTAGGTCTTCTTGCTATGGATGTGGCTAGGAGTGAGGAGATCCAGCACAGACTCAGCACCACACTGAAGTTCTCACCACATTTACGCAAGATGCTAGAGTGACATCGGTTTCTTTCTCTGTTGTCTAAACCTTAGTCTCTGAAATCTCCCTTCCAGCTCTGGGTCTTCCCATCCATGCACCCTGGGGAGACACGTGATCTGCTCACTTCCATACTTGTAGGGAAACGTGCAGCTGTGTGCCAAGCCTGTGTAAAAGCTGGCCTCTAAAGAAGATCCCATGTTGGTGCTTAAAAGAAACATGCCTTAGTAAGCAGTGTTTTTTAACTCACTGTTGGGGAAATTGTTCATTTCTTCAAATCTTTCCCCCTCAGATTAATCTCATTTCTTCTGATTCTGTTCTCAGAATACAATTGTAATACTACTGCTAACACTTTGGACATATTCTAGGTACTAGTCCTCATCTGAAGATAGTAACGTTCTTTCTTTAACAGATATGTTACAGTTGTGGAGGTTTAACATTGCTTTTGTTCCTTTGTAAAGATGTATATTGCAAGATGATTTTTTTAATTGAAAGTATTGACCTATATCACTCTGAAAATCACAGGCATAACTGTCAAAATTTCATAGGCGGTTAATTTTATTGATATAGCTGAAGAAATGACATGAAAAAAATAGTCAAGTGGGATTAGTATAAAATTCCAAAGCGCTCGTTGTTTAAAAGTCTCATTCAAATCAATGGGGCTAAAGTTCATATACATTTTATTTGGTTTTGTTCTGCTTTATGTAAGTTATTTCATCCATCTTTAAAAGAGTCAGACAGAGATACAGGGAGAAAAGGAGGCACTTGATTTTTTTAAAAATATTTTTGTGTATGTGTCTCATAAGTTACAAAATAACATAAAATTTGGTTTTCAAAAAATAAACACATCTGTGAGAGTTTTAAAAGAGTAAGTAACTTATTTTACTGTCAAACCTAATTAATTGGAAGCTTTTCATCAAACTTTATTTCTTTTTATTTTTTAGAAATGTAATTCCTTGTCATAAAATTGATATCATCACCCCTTCAGGCAAAGACAAATCTGTTTCCAAAATGCTTCCATTTTACTACAAGGAAAATAAATCCAAGATTTTCCATTTTCTCTCTTTTCACTTTTTTGTATTCTTTTTCCTTTCAAGAAATATAATATAGTGCCTCTGTTTATGAGAGATGCCTAGTCATTTTGTCTCTTTAGTCATTGCAGTCACTTTTCTGATTTTATTTACACAGCAAATGGTACTCAACTATCTTCCTGGTGTTATAATATTCTGGTCCCTATCCTTTCTTCAGAATCCATTTCATCAGTTTGAAATGGACACAAGAAAAGAGTTCCGGGGCTGTTTGCACACTCAGGAGCCACTTTATAACCTCCCACCCACAATTAGACCCTCTCAGGAAAGCCTTGTGGTGCTGGCTTCAACCCTTGGCTTCATCTGTCCTCTACAAGGCCGAGGCTCCTGGTGGGCAGCAAATCTTAAAACAGCTCTTACCAGAAGTTTCTCTGGTGACTATGATAGCCACTCGGTTTTAAAAGGCTGAAAGAAAGTAGGCAGCTGCTTGACTGAGTCAACATCCCTTGACTCTCCCTGGCTCCTCCATCCATGCCCATTAATCAGGACTCATGGCAGACTCCCAGCAGCTGGCAGGAGGGCCATGAGTCTGTGCTTGTGTGAAGGGAAGGGAGAGAAGAGAAAGAGAGGGTGTGGCCCAGACGGGCAAGTGTGAGGAAAGCCAGATGGCAATAGCACTTCATTTTGACATCCAGGTACCACTCTTGAGAGATTATGTGGCATCTCCTTGCTTTGGGCACTGTTAACAACCCTACTGGCTGTGAGTTAATACATGCCAAAGGGGTCTGAACGAGTTTTAGCTGGTTGTGGTGCCTGTGAACTCTTCAGAAGCTTCCTGAAAGGTTTGGGCTAGCTTGAACCGGTTAGACAGAGTTTGCCCAAGTTTTGAGTGGTCAAGTCTTGATTGAACCAGGAGAACATGAGCAGGCTGGTAAAAACCGAAAGAATGTCAGCAAAATAAGTATTTTCCAGTTGAAATAAAAATGTTATTTCTACAAATTAATTAAGGATATTTTCTGTGATATTCTTTGATATTTGATAGTACTTCATGAGTTATAATTAGATGACTAGTTTTATATAATAAATTTTTTTAAATACTTGCCAATATAAAACATACATTATTTGTATTGAATTTTGTTTTTTTATGGTCCTGATTCAACTTCTATCTCTTCTTTAGTAATTTCTTAATTAAGAGGTGCCAAAAAATGAAGAATGAAGTTAATATGTGTACACTGTAGCCCTGAAACTTTTGTTTTGCACCACTCAACTGGCTGATTAACTTGCCTTTTTGTAAACTCTAGTATACTTCCAAGACACTATAAATAATCATGACAATATCTAATAAAAATAGATGTCATATCACAAAACCACAGCAGAGTTCAAACTTAGTTTAGCAAAATCAACAACTTGCTCACAAGACTGATGAACTGCAGTTACGTGTTTTTAGCAAAAGCATTTCTAGCAACCAGATAAGCAAGTGTCTTCCTGACATAGATGGATGATAGCACATGTGCCAGAAGCCAGTGGAAAATAGGAGCTGTCATCTAGAAAATGACAGAGCCATTTCAAGTCCCTCTAGATTAGCACTCCATCTTCGGCTGAGTAAGATATACTGTTAGCTGAAGGTCTATTGCCAGCGAATCAGAAGAAGAGGGCAGAGCCCTATCCTTCTCAGATGACTAGATTCATCAGAGGCTCAGAGGCAGGGGATGCACGTGATCACCTCCCAGCTTTTTGTAAGGTTGTGGCATAAGAAACAAAGCCAATAAAAGTTCTACCATGTAGGTCAGCAAAAAATATGAATTAATCTATTCATTCTAGAGACTTACCAATGTTCAAAAACAGTATAAGCTAGTGTAAACACATTGTTTCTAATACCCTGCCTCATTCAAAATTGTCTTGTAGACAAGAACCTGATTATAACATCACAAGTTTTGCTACTTATCTTTATTTAAACAATTAAGCATTTGGAAATTCATCTTCTCAGCCTTGGGTCACTAAATAAATATTGTCTAACTGACTGACCAGTATCTAGGGAGGTAATTCTGAGGTTAAAAGGAAGGTCCGAAGTACACTTGAGTTTAGCAAGACAGATTTTCGAATGCAGCTGGGTCTGCATTTCTGTAAAGCCTTCCCCGACTTGTCCTGGAGTCCTCTCGAGACCATCTCTTTGTGATGGAGCTTAATGACTGAGGATAATATGCTGCCCTACGCGAGGTCCTCTGGCAGAGGTGGAGTACTGCTGTTCCGTAATGGCCTGGCACTGCATGGCACACTCTTGATAATGCTGTTCTTGTGCCTCTGGGCACAGCGAGCTTGGGCATGGGCAGACTTCTGTGTCATGGTCTGCCATTGGGGCATCTCTGATTTCCGAGGATGCAACTCAGGCACCGTCAGGGAGGTCAGCTCAGACCTGTGCATGATGACAGCCTCCACGTCCAAGAGTGGAAGTCTCCAAGGGGCACCAATGGACATATCAACAGTTTTGCTGCAAAACAATAACTTCCTTATACACATTTTTCTCTGTGGCTGCAGTTAGCAAAAGAGAGAAAAAAATTATTTAAAAGTGTTTGGAAGCTACGAATAATAAAGAAACAGGCCATTCTCCTAGGGGAGAAATGACTGCCTTTCATTCCTGGGTAATTTGCAGAGGCCTTTTAGCTCTACCTTGGAGCTACAGGGGTGACAATGTGGGTATAATTTAGGACGCTCTGGAATCTCCTTAAACCTATCAGGCCAAGACTTACTCACCGGTTGTTCTGTTAATACTATGAGCCAGAGAATATCCAATAATATTGAGGAGGCTAACTTCAGAAAGAAATATTCTTCCAACTACTTATTTTGTCTATAATGACCAAGTTATTTGTCTTACGTGCAATGGATAAGGAAGAAAATTCCTATTTCTGTGGCATTATAATTTGATTTCAGTTCTGTCAAGTCGTATCACGCAAAAGCCTCCTTTTCCCCTCCTTCCCCCACTCTTTTCTTTTTGTCAATGACATTCCCCATGATGAGCATTCCGAAAGAGTAGCTACTGCTTCTCTTGTCAACTGGGTTTTGTCAGTTCTGAACACAGGGTCTTGCTTTGCCATTTCCAAGGTCTCTTTGAAACCCAGGATCACAGCTGGTGCTTCAATCAGGAGTTCACACCGTGAAGAAGCTGGCAGTGAATCCTCCACCGAGTCTGTGGAAGATACATCATCTCTTTCCCAGCCACAATGGAATACACCTTTCATTTTCTCACTGAAAAAGACTGCATCATTCACTACTCTTTCTTGACAAAAATATTAATAACATCCCAGCCTCCTAAGGGATGGGAACATTTTGGGGTTTAAACTGAAGTGACCTTAGCTTGTCAGAATGATTTGACTTTAAGAAATGCAACAGTAAATCCTGTTTTCTATTGTGGTTTTAAAATCTGGTGTAGTAATAAAATTAAGGACATCTTAACTATGTCTATCATGACAAAATGTGTCAGTAAGAATATATAAGTAGAGGGATTTTTTTAAGAAATATGCTTATATAATGGAATTTGTATTCTTTCCCAACTTGTGGCATGGTATTTCTTTGTTTTTTATCATTTTCAGGGATAGATTATAATGGAACCTCTTTAAGATAATGTTTTTAATATTTAAAAACTATTTTGTTTATATATGGAGAATGAAGATGAAAGAAAACATTTAGTGGCCCTTTAGGAAGAAAAAGTATTGGCAATGCTAGGCAAATGTGATATTAGGATTTATATTTCTAGCTGAAATCAACGTGGAAAGTTAGCAGGTAAATCTGAAAATGGAAGTAGAATATGGTCATACATAATAACTAAGAATTTGAAGTAAAATTCTCCTTCTTTGCTGCTAACTTCTTTTTTCAAATTTTGTGGTTTCACTGTAGTACATGTTTAACAATTAGTGTTCTAAGTTGTAACTTATTCAAAGAAAATAAGCCTTCTTCAAATATTAATGCAGGCTGAATCTAAATATGCCAAATGAGGCAGAGAAGTGGTAGATTAGATGCCCTAAAATTACTTTGACCTCAATTATCGAGATACAATTTCAAGAATCACTTTACGCGGCTAAACAGCGTGTAATCTAGTCGCCTCCAACAAAATCACCATCTTCTAGGAAAACCAACCTTTCACATTCCACTGTCTTCCATTCTCAATCAAATCAGAGCCCAGGGTTAGAAACATTCACCCAGCATCTTACGGGTGAGATCCATATTTATCCATACTTCTTGGGTAATTACTTCTATTATTAATATTATGTGTAGCAGAAAATGAGTATTTTATATACCACTTTTGTGAACATAGGTGTTTTTCAAATGAAAGATGACTATTTTTTAAAGATATTCTAATTATTACCAAATACATGTTTCTGTATCACCATATATGAAACTAGACCAAAATCAACAATTAACAATATAATCAGAGGTGCTAGGGGAGGGGAAAATGGGAAGTTATTGTTTAATGGGCATAGAATTTCAGTTTTTTGTTTTTTGTTTTTTTTCAAGTCTTAGGGAGTTTATCACAATGAGCTTTTACATGTATATATATATATATATATATATATATATATATATATAAAATCTTTATTGGAGTATAATTGCTTTACAATAGTGTGTTAGTTTCTGCTTTATAACAAAGTGAATCAGCTATACATATATATATATCCCCATATCGTCTCCCTCCCACCCTGCCAATCCCACCCATCTAGGTGGTCACAAAGCCCTGAGCTGGTCCCCCTGTGCTACGCGGCTGCTTCCCACTAGCAGGTTTCAGTCTTACAAGATGAAAAAGTTCTGGATTTCTGTTATACAACAATGTGAATATACTTAATGCTACTGAACCATACACTTATAATAGTTACGATGATAAATTTTATGTTTTTTTACCACAATTAAAAATTTTTTAAACATAATCAGGAGAAATATTCTCCTTTGGATCAAGGAAATGGGCTAGGTGGGATTCATTATCTTCTTGCCAAAAGCCAGCTTTAAGTTACGTGAAGCAGTTACAGAGAATGTTGGTAAAGCTACCACAGGGGTCAAGGAAAACAAGAAGCAAAGAGAAGATGATCAATGATTCAATCCTTGAATAATCTTGATTCCTGCAGAATACATGAAATCACCTCTCAGAAAAACCTTTCACCATGAAAAGTGTGGCTGGGGAAACTGTGAAAAACGCTATTCCTAAATAATGCCTGTTGATCCTTGACATGATCACTGCTTAGACATTGACAACAAGGCCAAGTTTCTAAATGTCAGATACACAAGAGGGAAAAGAAATTCCTTGGATGAAAGTAAAGGAGAGGGAAATAAGATTTGTTGAGCTTGCACAGTGCTTTACAAGTGATATTTCATTTGATCCTGTGAGGTAGGTACTATTATCCCATATTTCTAATGGGAGAAATTGCATCTGAGAGGTTAAGGAATTTGCCCTATTTTGTCCAGATAGTACTGATATCAGTAGAAGGGTTGCACCAATTCAGAGAATCTGATACAGTCCAATCCTAATTTCTCTGTGACACCATTTTGGAAAGTCAGGAGTGAATCTGAGGGACAGGGGCATACCTAGTGTGTCCCCTCAGCTCTCATACTCTGGATAATTCCATACACTATGTCTGTTTATGGTCCCTGGTTCCTGGGAATCGAAGGCCGCATTCTAGAGTGACCATGGACCCCTCACTGTCCTGCATTAGCCATTATTTCAGTATCCATCCTTATGATGACTGACCATCAACACAGTAATCCTTAGACACAAAGATGTGAACATGATCACACCCCTGCCTTCAAGAAGCTAGTGGGAAATGCTGACAGGTAATAAGTATGCTAAGTACCTGCCACAGTGGAGGTATACACATGGTTTCATGCGGGAAAAAAATTAAAAAGCAAAATGGAGGAAGAAGTTAGTGGAGAAGGAATGGATGGGATATAGTATCTACAACCCAGGGCAATGAGAATGAGAAGGGTGTGCTCCATTCCCCAAGCCCAAGGCTCTGCCTAAGGTCCACCTCTGCCTTTTCTGTACAAGATTCCTAAAGTTTTAGGAGAGTTAAGCAGTACCTAGTATACTAATTTTTGCCTTATCATTAAATACAACTGACAAAGTGACAGATCAAGAATATTTTATTTCCTTTTTTTTTCTTTTTTTCTTTTTTTTTTTTTTGCGGTACGCGGGCCTCTCACTGCTGTGGCCTCTCCCGTTGGCGGAGCACAGGCTCCGGATGTGCAGCCTCAGCGGCCATGGCTCACGGGCCCAGCCGCTCCGTGGCATGTGGGATCTTCCCAGACCGGGGCATGAACCCGTGTCCCCTGCATCGGCAGGCGGACTCTCAACCACTGCACCACCAGGGAAGCCCAAGAATATTTTATATCCTATTATTGAGAACTAACTATACTCCTTAATTAAGGACCAGATGTGTGTGTGGAAGTGGGGGGAAGGGAAAGTAAGAAGGGGATTGTGAAATAAGACTATTATTTGTGAAAATCAAAATTTCTTTAAGAATCTTGAGTGGGCATAAACTGGCAGTGTTACCTCTCCCCATACATATAGTAAGTGCATAGCATGCTAGACAATTAAAACTTCATCTTTCATCTTCTTTCATGAATTGGAAATTCATCTTCCAATTTTGTATTATTTTATATATAACATCATATATTATACCTTATATATTGCATAATTTTTCTACCAATTTAATTAGGTCACCCAAAAGGATTACCCATAACACGCCAAACACACGATTTGTTGTCTATACTTGGGAAAGCATTTTGTAAACTCCTGGTATTGTCTCGGACTTTCTTTGGATTTCTTGGATTTGATGTTCACAATCCATCACAATAGAAACACTGAAGGAGGGCATGTTGAATGTGGAATATCGCTGTAGAGAGCTAGGCTAAAGCAAACTCCATAAGGTATTTTAGTGGAGGATGCAGGAAAACAACAACAAGGAGAAAGCTGGTGAGATTCACAAACTATAGTTAGCTCCATTAAATGCCTTTAACTGAATTTCTAACACGCTGTTTAAAGAATGGGGACCTTTATGAGAAAGTGTTGCACACCCCTTTTTTGGTCATTGTTTTTGGGTGTTAAACATAAACTACATTTACAGGTCCCATGGCTATCAAATTTATTTGCTCACAACACAGGTTCCTCAGCATTGTTTGTTATCCAGGAAATTTCACAGCTTTAGAGGACCCAGACTTCAAAGTCAAGGAAGTAGATTTGGGGCATGGGAGCCTGGGGACACCAAGGGAGACTGTTCATCAGCATTAGAAAATTTTTCTTTCTTTCCTTCTTTCTCTCCCTCTCTCTCTCTCTTTCTTCCTTTTTATGCTACAGGTTGCAAATCAGAATCAGATATCTGCCCATAATTTTGAAAGCCCACATATTCATTTTCAAAGATGTCTAGATACTAGTTTATCATTTCATAAAACGTTTAGCCTACCAGACGAAACACTGTTTTATCAGTTGTTGGTGGAAGAAGCCTTCCTTTGCTAAACATTGTGCAGTACCAGCAGCGTGAACCCTGGGGTCATGGGATAACAATGGTGTGCTCACGTTGGCAGGGGCTTTTTTTTTTTTTGCAAGTGGCACCTGCTGTGAGGCTCTCCCTATAAATACTGAACGCCTGCAACAAATCACAGATGTTTTATGCACTAGAAAAGCCGACAGGAAGTAATCACTAAAAAAAAGAAACAGTGTGGAATAGGTAGGAGAAGGGGGAGAAAAAAGACTCCTTTACCTTTGAGGCGATGTTTGGGGGAATAGATTTTAAATGCAGAGTGTGAGTAGCCTTGCTGTGTGGCTCAGCTTGACCCAGGCTCCAACTCAGCCCAGCTGAGAAGGTACGGGCCTTGTAAGGAAGATGGGGCATCCTTTACATAAGCTGAGTGGGAAAACACACTTGAAAATTCCTTTGCATTGTCTTTGGTGGGTTGGAGTTCTTAACTTTTTCAGTTGTTCTCTTTATTTTGTGACATCTAAGTGTTTCACAGAACAAGTACCCTGTAATTTTTTTAATATGAAAAGAAATGGTTTCATTTTGGTGCAAACCTTTCTTATTATCCAGGGACCATTCCCTTTACACTTCCCTGGGGACTGTCACCACCACCTCAATTAGGTTCTTTCTCCTGTCCTGAACATTGACCATTGGGCCTCAGAAAAAGAACTTCATGCCTGAGTTTATCTTGTTTCCATATCAGCTTATTTTCAGTGTATTTCAAGGCCATATAATAACATTATTTTACAGACTTCTGAGTAAGTGGTAACAAAGAAAATATTTGTCTCTTCTCCATTTCCCCAACAATTTCTGGACCTCATTTCAAAGAGATGCATGTCGTCGGAATGATAATGTGCTTTTCTTTCTTCCAGAGAAACCAAAGCATGCTGTTTGTTTTCACAGGAGTATTTATACTTAACACGTTTACATTTTAAGTCACATTTGCTTGACTTCTTAAATGACTTCTCTATTTTTTAGCTTCTCATCACATTAAAAATCTACCCCTAATGAATTCTTCGGAGCCCTATTTTTTTTTCATTTTTATTTTAATATTTGACAGTTTCTTTGTAGAAAGGAAAGAACATTTGAAATAATATTGGATATTTTGCCAAGTCTGTCAAATGAGGAGCACTTTCACTTTCTCAGCTCCGTCTCATTAAAATTGTATTCTAATTCTGTCTTAACTCGGTCTCTGTGCTTCATAAGTCATTGCCTGCTCATTACTTGTGGTGTGGGAGATGAAATTTATTCAAACCCAATAGCCGAGATAAAGCATTGAAAGGCAGGCAGCTGGGAGAAATGAAATTAGCCTATTTTAGTGCTTTTCCGGCTGCATTTTTGCATCACCACCCGTTATGCCACGTGTCAGTTTGCATTTGTGACACTATCTATGTTTGGTTTATAGATTTCTGTTAATACGATATTCTCAGAAATATAGAGAATCTCCCCCCTTTTGCTTTTGTCTTAGAATTGGAATGTCCCTGAGTGTTTGGGTTGACAAAGAGGAAAACATGATTTTCTATAGTTTCGTATAATTATAAAATCATTAAAATTGCCCCCAAAGATTAATTGTTTCATTGTTACAATTCATAATTTTGTGTCTTAAAGAAAAGAACATTAGTGACAAAGAGTAAATGTTATACCCTCAGAATGGTTTGAGGGGAAATGGCTTTAGAATGCAATGTGACTTACAAGCAATTTCACATGGAATCCGGGAGGGAGCTGTGCTTTCTAACCTAACCACTCCATCTTGAGCTTTAAATGTCACAAGAATACACTGTGGAATTCCTAATTTTGAATATAGAGGAGTTTTTAAAGAAAATTGACTAAAAGCATTGTACTTTGCCATTATCAAATTGAGTTGTTAAGGAATTATATGATCTAATTACTAAACTTGGTATTTTTGACTACTTTGATTATGAACAGATATTGTCATTAGCTATCTAATTAAATTGACTGCAATAACAAGCAGTAATTTAGAAATATGTTCTAAATTAGTTTCTATATGAAAGCAAAGTCTTTGTTGATCTGTGTATGTGATTAATGTCAAGTGTCATGAATTAGCTGAGGGATTTCTGTGTAGAAATATATGCATTTATATAAAAGAAAGATTCATCTACACTGAAAGTAAAAGATAGAGCTTGATTGGTGCCTAAATATAAGTACCAATGCATTTTTTTCTGATTACTCGAAGAAAATATAAGAAAAACAACACATTTCCTAGAAATGTGATGGTTAGGTTTAAGTTAGGTTTAACTATCTATGCATACAGTGCATATGTACAGTGTGTGTACCCAACCTAGAAACTTTGCAAATAATATATGCAGATTTAAATTTAAATAGAGCCCATCAAAGCATTATGTAAGATATGTGGACAAATCTGTCAAATCCATTGTAGTACAAAATTACAAAATATTTTATGTGACTAATAAATTGTGCAGATAAGCAGTGGACCATAGTCATAAACAAATTAACCTTTGATGTAGGTATTTTCTGGTAACGGTAGCTGGATTGGAAAGGCGACCCTCTTGAGAGCATTTAGCATGGTGCCTTTTTATTTGCTTTTTATTTCTTTCCCAGTGTGATACTTGGTTCATGATCTTGGTCATGCTTATACCTATTAACATTTTGTAAACCATGTAACAGAGGAGAAGGTAGAGTTATAACCTAGGACTAAACTGGAAATTACTAGACCACACAAGCCTAAACCCTGGCATGATTTAAGAGATTCTGTCAAAAAGATTACATAATAAACTATGCTATGTGCATATATGCATGTTATGTAAGTAAATCTCAAACACCCAAACTGATGTGGTCTTAAACAATTAACTACTATAAGATTTATTCCTGAATACTCATTTATGGGATAAAGAGCAATTCTATGCTATAACTAATTTACCCAGATCCATTCAAACCCTATACTTCTACTCCTGCTTCTCCCCATTTTCTCCACTCCAGGCCCTTGGACTAAGCACTTACCTTAGTCCTTGGTTTGTATGGCCTCTACCAGGCAAGTAAAACTTCTAATAGTAATGTGGAAACCGATTTGTTATTCAAATAGAATATTTTTTAACACCAAGTTTGGGTCTATATAACCCTTGAATTTGTAACTTAAGCCTCACAGTCCTACAGACTAAAGGGCTCTGTCAAGACAGACTAAAGGGCTCTGTCAAGAAATATACTGAGAAAATGGACCATATGTTCCTGCAAAAGACTGTGATCTATTTTTTCATTAGCAAAACACTTTTCCCTTTTTTCAGGCTATAAGAATCTGGTTGCCAATTATACTTAAATTATTTTCTTTGGCCCCTTGATTCTTTGATTAACTGGACGTTTTCATAGAAGTAACAGCTGCACCAGCAGCACGTTTTCAAAGCAACAAGGAAAGAATCTGTTCCCACTCCAGAGTCCCACATTAGCCAGTTCCTTCTCACCAAAGGGGAACAAAAGATACCTACAGCCAAAATGAATAAAAAGGCAAAGGGCCTTTATGGAGCTACTGTCAGTTTAATGCCCTGCAGTGGCCACCAGTCTGTGGGGTTGTGCTCTTTCCTTGGTACTATTGGCTATATCTGTCCTTCATGGTTGTTGGTAGTGGGTAACTCTATTTAGCACCAGTGGCTGCTCTGGTCGGTGTCAAGGAGTTTTGGCCTAATCTCCTCTGTCTTGAATATTCTTAAATATTCTGGGTTCTTAATATTTCCCCAGTAGTTGCATGCCTTCTCATGAATTCCAACCACATTAAGACATCTGTGATGTCAGATCTCAGAGAGTGAAATCCTTAAAAAAGTGGGGGGCCTCCTTGGATGATGTCCACATTATTCTTATAAATAGGTTCCCCCACAACCCCTCCCATTAGCTTTAGTGCATAATACATAAAACAGTATCTATCTGCTTTTCATCACTCAGGTGACCATCAAAATTGTCTGCCCAACAAAATATTTTCTTTGCCCATTTTTGTTTTACTTTTATACAGGCATGTCTTGTTTTATTGCACTTCGCTTTATTGCACTTCACAACTATTGTGTTTTTTACAAATTAAAGGTTGTTGACAACCGTGTGTCAAGCAAGTCCACCAGCACCCTTTTTCCAACAGTGCTTGCTCACTTCATGTCTCTCTGACATTTAGTAGTTCTCACAGTATTTCAAACTTTTTCATTATTATTATATTTGTTGTGGTGATTTGCGATCAGTGATCTTTGATGTTACTATTACAAAAAGATTACGACTCACTGAAGTCTCAAATGATGGTTAGCATTTA
This sequence comes from Mesoplodon mirus, assembly GCF_964341445.2. Lineage (NCBI taxonomy): Eukaryota > Metazoa > Chordata > Mammalia > Artiodactyla > Ziphiidae > Mesoplodon > Mesoplodon mirus. The sequence goes on from NC_138980.1 coordinate 80,808,804, forward strand.
TAGCAATAAAGTGTTTTTTAATTAGGGTATTTACTTTTTTTTTAAAGACAATGCTACTGCATACTTAATAGACTACAATAGAGTATAAACATAACTATTATACGCACTGAGAAACCAAAAAAATTGCGTGACTTGCTTTATTACATTAGCTTTATTGTGGTGGTCTGGAACCAAACCCACAATATCTCCAAGGTATGCCTGTATTTGACTTTCGTGAGATGCGATTCTATATTTCTTTGACTTGTTCCAGTAGCTGAATTATCTAAGTGCTCCTAAATATAAAGATTTTCTTTGAGAGTCCTGATTCAGCATCAGACCTACTGGCCTCTGCCTATGAAAACTAAAATGACTCTTAAAAAGGTAACTGGTTCTTAATTAACAAATGAATGTTCTCTTCTAAGGCAATATCTTCCTTCAGTTTTCTACCATTTAACACCCAGTATCCTCCCATATTTTTACTCATCTTGGCCTTTCAATCTACTTCTTCCATGCCTCCTTTACCAGCATGCATTTTATGTCCCAGATAATAGTGCACTTAGTCATAACAGATGAGCAAACAAAGAGCTGGACATTAAGTGGCCAGCTCTAAAATGATTACATCAAAGATATGCAAAAAAGAAAAAAAAAATCATATAAGTTATATTTCCAAATTGTTAAGGGACAAATTTCAAAAGGAGGTAAAATTATGACTCTCATATAAATATAAAATGAACACATGTCAAGGATGTGTTTTAATTCATAAATTGAAGGAGGAAACTGGCAAGATGTTACAACTGGTTCAAAGGAGAATCCAAAAAACAGACACATAAATAAATTAGGAATATTGAAATGAATTTGCAAATGTATGCAAAAGTGGCTTCTTCTAAAATAGGAGAGCCAAGTTGAAACTCCACAAAATAGAATTGATTTGCTTGTCTGTAGATAAGAATTATTTGCATGACTGTCAGTTTTCTACAAGTTATTTTCTACTTTACAAAGTTGTAGAAAGTTGCATAACGTGTACAGGACCAAGTAATCCCTGGAGCCTCCAACATTCCTTAGAAAAGAAATCCAGTAATTTATTTTGCATATTCTAAAGTTTTACATTGTTCTTTACAGGTTTGTTGAATCTTCTTGATTCAACAAATGAATGAATGAATACACTCAATTAGACTTCCGACAGTACTTAGGATTAATTACACATTCATTCAACAAATATTATTTCATACCTATCGTACCTATATTTCTATGTTTTGGGTGCTGAAGATAATGCAGTTAACAAAAAAGAAACACTTCTGTCATATATTCTAATGGAGAAAGAAATAAAATGAGTAAGTAAACAAGCAAATTATTAGTATATATGTCAGAAGATGTTTCATACTATTGATGCCAAAAACTCAGCCTCTTTGCACCAGTGCCGAATGGCATCTCAGAGACAGAGTTTTGGGTGAAGTAGAAAAGATTAGCTTTATTGCTTTGCCAGGAAAAGGGGGAGACATCGGGCTCATGCCTCTCAAACCTGTGTGTCCCAACCCAGGAGGATTTGGTGAGGAGTTTTATAGCAATGGTTCAAAGGTGGGGCTGCTGATAAGGATCAGGGTGTGTACAGGGCCTGCACTCCTTTAATCTGACCTCAGATGGTCTCCTGAAAAATTTCTCTGATTCCTTTGATCTGGCCTCAGGTCATCTCCTGATGAGCTTCTCATGGTTATCAAACTGTGACCTTCTCTGGAATGAAGAATGCTAGCATCTTCCATTTGTTAGGGGGTTTTAGTTCTATAAAAGAGCTCAAAGATATTATGTGTGTCCTTTGAGGTGGAACAAGGACCTGCCCCAAGGCTGCACTATTGTTTCTTGACTGTTCCTCCCTTGTCTCTGCATCCCCTCCCTTCCCTGATTGGCAGCTGTTCCCATCTGCCCTTTTCCTTGTTTAGCCTAAGATGGTATAAAAGCCCAAACTCTAACCACCCCTTTGAGTTACTCAGCACTGAGCGCTCCCATGTGTGCATGTGTGATGCACATGTTAATAAACTTGTTTGTTTTTCCTCTTATTAATCTGTCTTTGGCCAGTCTGATTTATAGGGCCCCAGCAGGAGAACCTAAGATGGGTAAAGGAAGAGATTTTTCTTCCCTTACAAAGGTTTTGAGCTTAGGAGTGGAATGATGCAATATAGATTTGATATTGGCTGCTGTGTGAGATGGGGCCAGGATTTATTGGAGATCAGTCAGGAAAGCTCTGGCAGTCTACTGAAGGATTATGATGGCTTGGAGTAGAGTAGTAGCTGTGGAAACAGGGAGAGTGCTCTTTTTTGCTGAATATTTTACAAGTGAGACCACCAGAGAATTTCTGCTTAACCCAGCAAGAATAGGAAATAACTTTGCAAAACTCACACAGTCCATTTTTCACTCTTGAAAAACTGCCTAATTCAAAGGCACAAGATTGTCAAAACACAAAAATATTCCCAGAAAATTACTTTTATCTTGTCCTGTGAAGTGTATAGAAAGACAACCTGCTGTTTGTTCCTTTCTGTCACTGAGCCTGTAATGGGTGTTTGTTTGCAAACTAGAGAAATTTACTTTGACTGAGTGAAGTAGGAAAGGGGAAAATTGAAAGAATACCATTAGCTAATGGAAGAGTTAGACCCAGGTCTTTTAAGCTGACTGGGAATAAAAAGGTTCCTAGATTTTTTTGGTGGGAGATAAACATGAGAATAAGTGGGGGTTTTTTTTAGTACATAAATCATGAAAAATGAAGAAAAATAACTAAATGAATGTAAAACATAAAAATAAGAAGTATGCATATACAGTTATGTATCAAATGAGAACTATGCTTATGCCAGGAGTGATACATTTTTAAAAAATAACTGTGATCAGCATGCAATTAGAGAAAATGTGGGCTCTGTGCCTCTGGTTTAAAAGAGGATTTTCTCTTTATTATTCTGGGGGAATCTAGTTGGATCATTTCAGCCATTCATCAGATTTCTCTGGGGAATTTTTGTTGACCTTTTTTTAAAAAAACAAAAATTTCCAGAGCACAATGCAAAATGTTCTGATTCAATACATTTGAGCTGATACCTAGAAATCTACACTTTACAACCTTATAAGAATTTTGACACTCAGCCAGTGTGGGGACCCATGAGTTAAGGCACAGCCTCCACCTGAAAATGTGTTTTATTCACCTGCTCAAAAAGAGAATCTGGGGCTTCCCTGGTGGCGCAGTGGTTGAGAGTCCGCCTGCCGATGCAGGGCAGACGGGTTCGTGCCCCAGTCCGGGAAGATCCCACATGCCGCGGAGCGGCTGGGACCGTGAGCCATGGCTGCTGAGCCTGCGCGTCTGGAGCCTGTGCTCTGCAACGGGAGAGGCCACAACAGTGAGAGGCCCGCGTACCACAAAAAAAAAAAAAAAAAAAAAGAGAGAATCTGAAAATAAAGGTTTGTTTGCTTATTGGGAGCTACTCATTTTATTGAGTCACAGAACGTTGGTGCACAAAGATTATCTTGTCAAACAGAAAACAAACAGATGAGGCAACTACAGCCTAAAAAGTACCCAGTAACCGCAAAATGTCTGCCTTGCATCGGACACTGCTTAAAAAGTGTATTTAAAATTTTTTTCACAAGGTGTTTTCCTTAATATGTATTTATATTTATTTAATTTCTGTCTATTTTCAGAAAGTAACCAAAGTGGCATTTAACAATTATATATACAACAAAATGGTAAAAAAGTAGAAGAAAGAAAGGAAGGAAAGAAGGAAGAAAGGAAGACCAAGGTAAGGAAGAGATAAATATGGCAGTGACCATTCATCAACTTTGCAATGATAAAGTTTAGATGGGCTTCTGCACTCCATCACACTCAGGGCAAAAAGAGAAAACTAAACTACAAGCTTCACAAAAGGTAAATAGCATGATTTCTTTCTTATTATTTATTTTCCTCCTTGTATGAAGCCATGAATTGCTCAGTCACTCATCAATGGCTATAAGTCATAGCACTGTTGCAGGAAGGGGGACCCTTTCCAGGGCCCAAGAGTGGGCTCTTGTCCAACACTCAGAAATGAATTGTCCAAGGAGACACACATGCTGACAAAGCAAGAGACTTTATTAGGAAGGGATGCCTGGGGGGGAAAGCAGTAAGGTAAGGGAACCCAGGAGAACTGCTCTGCCACATGGCTTGCAGTCTCACATTTCATGGTAATGGGGTAGTTTCCGGGTTGTCTCTGGCCAGTCATCTTGCTTGGCCCATACTGGGTCTGACTCAGGGTCCTCCCTGGTGGCGTGTGCATCTCTCAGCCAAGATGGATTCCAGCGTGAGGGCTTCTGAGAGGTTGGCGGGATATATCGTCTCCTCCTTCCTCCTTTCAGCCCCTCCCGAATTCTCCCGGTTAGTTTTTTTTATCAGGACCTCCTGTTGTGAGACAGCTCATACAAGCGGTTATCATCCTGCCTGCAGTTATCATCGTGCCTGGCCAAGGCAGTCAGTTTCGGACAATGGTTCCCTGACAGCCCTGGAGCCAACACCACATTCAACTTTCATTCTGTAATGCTAAGGCCCTACACATTTCACAAGGAAATTTAGAAGTCACCTAAGACTATGTAGAAACAAAGTGACCTACAGCCATGAGTATGTGACATCACATTGGTAAGGCATTCTCTCAAATTTGAACAAAGTTTTTAAAGGGTTCCTAAAATGAATTTGTGTTTGTCCTGGTTCTTAATTTTCAGATCTAATAGCCAAGCCGAAATACTCTGAGTTTCCATTTATCTGAACCACTATTGTTCAGGCTTCTTTTTACTTTTTCCTCACAGGACACTATTAGAATTCATCAGTCCTTTCAGTGTCTCAGGCTTCATCTTTTCCATTTTTTTAAGTATTTTACTCAGAACAATGGTGGGAAATAAAAGGAAAAGAAACAATTCAGTCCTAGGCTCCTAAGAATTATTGAGCTACCAGTGTCCCTCATTTGTTGTGGTTGTGGTTCCTGCTGTTGTTATGACTGTCCTGTCTTTTGTGTACCTTGAATGGTTCGTGCTTTTAAAAACATTTATCCAGTGTTTCACATACTTCCCATGACTCCCCGCTAATAAAGCTTCAGTGTAATTAATGTATTTATATGAACACTGCTGAATTCAACTTGCATTATTTAGACCCACAAAGGAAAATCTTGGCATTTCCAAGTCACAGTTGTGTAATCAGATGACATAGTGTCAGTTGGTTTAAGAATACCTTTATGCCCAGTAAAAAAAAAAAAAAGAAAAAAAAAGTAAAATTGCTGTTTTCTTTCTATTATATGGTATTTTTCAGTGAAATTTGTTTTACCAAATTATACTTCAATTTGACTGAATTTCTTAAACTAAGCAATTTAAAAAGTCATACTGAACTATATTCGGTCATTTAATTAACTTGGGGAAAAGGACCATATCTGGACAGGGAGAAAGGCAACTCATCACCATTCAAATAGGCCTAGACACAGCCTTTATTTTTATTTTATTTCTTTTTTGCCTTTAAGTAAAGTCTTGCCCCTTGACACATCCTTATTATGGAAATAAATGTAATGTTGAATAAGTTAATGTCATTCTTTTGGAATTATGACATGGAGGGGAAGAATTAGAGCATGCTGGGAATGTTGGTATGAATGGATTTACAAAAGAAGTTGCCACATTTGTTTTTATTGTGGTTAAAGCTCTAGTTTGGGAAAAGACAAAGGGCAAGGAATTGGGGAGTTTATGGATGAATGTGGATCTAATGAAGAGAGTCCATTGGTTCCCCAAGCTGGGGTAAAGATTCCCACAGTCCTGAACAAACAGTTCTCAGCCTCTAATTTCTAAGCCTTTGTTTCCCCACTTTGGAATTCTGACTACAGGCCTGTTACCAAGCCAACTGAGTTCACTACAAAGATCCATCGAAGCTCTTTTTATCACAAAGATCAAGACGACAATTGTGTGCCTACAAGAAAAGAACAACTAAAGCCATCCAACAAGCATTAAAAGAACAATTCTAGAGATAGTTGCCTTTGAACTCCAATAATGGGCAACATTCAGTCCCGAGATTTGAAATCCCGAGTTAAAAGAATTCATTACCAGTTGCCTTTCCTTGTAATTATAAGAGCTGCTGGCAGCAGGTATTTTCAGCAGCATTAATTTTGTCAAATGTGATATTTTGCAGTCGTGTTGAATCACATACAATGACCATATTATAAACCTACTTTATAGACTTTGTTTTGTTTATTATGGAGTTCATTTATGAAATAGAAGGAATCTAAATTTCGCCTTGGCTTTACCCCCAAACCACAGAAAATGGAGTATTGTTTTATAAAAGCTTGTTCTGAAATATCACTTCCCGAATGTAAAGTATGCTGTTTGTACAGATACATTCCATTGACATGCACAATGCCCAGCTGAGAAAATAAAAAAGGACAGTCAGTCTGGACATTCCCCTCTCTTTTAGCTGTGACCTACGAACAATTTCAGTTTCATGTAGAAAAAAAAAAATAGGAATTTCCATCTTTGTGTAAACACTTCTTTTTCTGATGGTATGGGAGCATTTTAAACTAAATCTGAGCAGGCATCAGTAATTCAGAATAAGTATTCTATTTGAAAAACTTTGACCACTATTATTTGTGTGGGCCCTATATTTAAACCTTAGAAATAGCTTCTGGGATTTAGTCATTCCTTATCATGAAATTCATGACAAGCTATTTATTTGCTTTTATGCATTTGTTTTTATGTGAGTGTTCACTCTTTTTTTTTTTTTTTCCTGCATAAGAAAGACTAAAGAACCAGCTACACTGGTACTTCATTTTGGGGAGGATTGAGTGAGTTTTACATTTGACAGAAATCTAACAGTACCACCCCAGACCAGAGCAGCTTGCTTTTTTTTTGTCCAATGTGAACAACATGCTGCTTCTAGAAAACTTGTCAAAAACACTTATCTTGCTAAAAAAGGAAAGGACAAAGAAATGTTCACTTACAGATTTTTGTTTTGTTTTTTGTTTTTTAATTAATTTATTTATTTATTTTTATTTTTGGCTGTGTTAGGTCTTCGTTTCTGTGCGAGGGCTTTCTCTAGTTGTGGCAAGCGTGGGCCACTCTTCATCGCGGTGCGCGGGCCTCTCCCTGTTGTGGCCTCTCGTTGCAGAGCACAGGCTCCAGACGCGCAGGCTCAGTAGTTGTGGCTAACGGGCCTAGTTGCTCCGCGGCATGTGGGATCTTCCCAGACCAGGGCTCGAACCCGTGTCCCCTGCATTAGCAGGCAGATTCTTAACCATTGCGCCACCAGGGAAGCCCAATTTATTTATTTATATTTATTTTTGGCTGTGTTGGGTCTTCATTTCTGTGCAAGGGCTTTCTCCAGTTGCAGCGAGCGGGGGCCACTCTTCATCGCGGTGCGTGGGCCTTTCACTGTCGCGGCCTCTCCCGTTGCGGAGCACAGGCTCCAGATGCACAAGCTCAGTAGTTGTGGCTCACAGGCTTAGTTGCTCCGCGGCATGTGGGATCTTCCCAGACCAGGGCTCAAACCCGTGTCCCCTGCATTGGCAAGCAGTTTCTTAACCACTGCGCCACCAGGGAAGCCCATCGGGTTTTGTTTTTAACTTAGATTTTAACAATCTTTTTTTTTTTTAATATTTGACCATATAAAATTTAATTGTTTTCCTGATTGGCAAAACACAACACAAAACAAAAATCCCACCACAAAGTGAAAGGTAAATGACAAAATGGAGAAATACTTACTACATGTGTAATGATTTTTTTCTAATTTTTATTGAGGTACAGTTAATTTACAATGTTAGGCTAGTTTCAAGTGTACAGCAAAGTGATTCAGTTCTTTTTCAGATTCTTTTCCATTTTAGGTTATTATAAGATATTGAGTATAGTTTCCTGTGCTATACAGTAGGTCCTTGTTGTTTATCTATTTTATATATAGTGATGTGTATCTGTTAATCCCAAAATCCTAATTTATTTCTCCACCTCCGGCCCCCCAATCCTCTTTGGTAACCATAAGTTTGTTTCCTATGTTTGTGAATCTATTTCTGTTTTGTAAATTTGTTCATTTCTATCATTTTTTTAGATTCCACAAATAAGTGATGTCATTTGACATTTATCTTTCTCTTTCTGACTTACTTCACTTAATATGATCATCTCTAGGGCCATCCATGTTGCTGCAAGTGGAATTATTTCATTCTTTTTTATGGCTGAGTAATATTCCAGTGTGTGTGTGTGTGTGTGTGTGTGTGTGTGTGTGTGTGTGTGTGTACATACACATATATATATATATATCCCATCTTCTTTATCCATTCATCTTGATGGACATTTAGTTAATGATCTATTACTGATGTATATTCACATTTAAGTTCCAATTCTATGCCAGCAAATTTTATGCCAGAATCAATATGAAGACCCACTTTGGAGTATGTATATTAATTTCTTGCATGAAAAACTGTAAATTTGGCAAGGAATTTCTCTTTATTTGTAAATAATCAGCTTTAGTACTTTGCCTACAGATTTCAGATTGTCATGAAAAAATTTTACATTTTTTTTTAGGTCTACATTCGAATATTATTTGATTGTAAATAACAAATGCATTCATTATCAGCTAACACAGGCAGTTCTTAACTAAAAGTAGACTGGTAGACTGTGCTGTACAGCAGAGATTAGCACAACATTGTAAATCAATTATACTTCAATTTTTTAAAAAGTAGATTGGTAAATTATGTTCTTAGAGAAAAAATTGTATAAATCAAATGATTTTTTTCATCAGGATTATTTAATGTTATATTCCCAACAAGACCTTGATGACAAACTTTTTAGGAAAAAGGGAGGGGCCATAAATTTCACATTTATTAATGATAAACACTTTGTTTATACCCTGCATAGTATAATCAGGTTCATAGAACAACCAATCCCATATATTTTATTAAAGAGATCTTAGAACAGGAATTGCATCTGAGTCAAACAGTCAAATGTCCAGGCAAGTGGATAGGAGAGAGAAGGAGGAAGGAATGATTTTATATACTGAGGAACAAGATGGAAGGCTGACTGAGAAATATAATTTGTGATCTGCTTGCTTTTAGCTCCCAGAACTATGATCTGAGGCTAGACCAAGGCAGCTCTATTCACAGGTCCCCCAGGCTCTGTGTCAGACCAGCTCACAAACTCAAGCTAGTAGATAAGCAACTAGGAAGAAGCAGGGATCGGAGATCTAAGTGCTGGTCCCTGCTTTTCATGTTTTAAATATACTACGTCCACTCTTCACAAGACCCTGCATGACAAATATAATTAGCTTCATTTTACAGGTTGAAAAACTTATGAGTAGAAAGATGTAAGTAATCTTCCCACCATCATATACCTAGGGAGTGGCTGAGCTTTGATTCACACCAACCTTTGTCTGACTCCAGGTAGTTATTTTAGCCATGCTGTTAAAGATTATTAGTTATAAGTGGGTTGTTATCTATAAGTGGAAAAGTTCAGCAGGTCTCTGGTCAATTGCTAGAATGGAAAATTCTTGAGATTCTCAAGAATCAGGGAAGGATTATGTCTTATTTATCTCTGTATCATTCATGGAGACTAGCATAGGAGATGTTCAAGTAATAATAATTAAATGGATCATACATACTTTGGAATTTTTTTTCAGGTTGTTGGAAATGACATTAAAGCAGTACTTTGTGTAAATGTAAGATGCACATTTAAATTTTTTGATTATGCTAGAGATTGTATAATGATGTAACACAGAAACCATTAGCTGTTATATTCATTTGCTGTCCCCTAATTTATTACTTTATTAAGAGAAAAATAAATCCATGTGTCATCAATTGTGCTCTTAAAATGGCTTTGACCTTGGTGCATCTCTGAATCTCAATTTGAAGTAAAATTTTAAGATTTTAGACATCTGGTGGGGAAAAGATCTCATCATATGTCTGATCATTTAAAACCCAAATATCAGCATAAGGAATCTGTAAATGAGACATCAAAGTCAGTGGATATGCTAATGAATGTCTCATATCCTTGCCAAAATAAAATCTAATAATAAGAAAATCATATGCAATACACTACTATTTACAAAGCATTTTCCTAAGTTTTTCAAACTGAGGTACTTGTTCTTCATAGCAGAAATCAAAGATAAACATGGATAATGCCAGATTGGGTAAAATATTTTTATATTAAAGCAAACAGATCTATTTTAGACAAAAAAGACAAAATATGTATTCATTTCTAAGACATGAAGAGAACTCAATAAAGTTTTTCTCTAATATGTACTTGTGGGTTTACCGAATATTTCCCCTGCCTACCATGAAAGATAGTGATGAAAATATTTGAGAAAAACTGTAGTATCGCCTTGTCTTCAGGAGAGCCCTGTGATGTATTTGCAATCATGCCCAATTTACTGGTAAAGGAGCACTGAGAACTTAGCTTGCTCAGTTGTGAAAAGGAACTGTTTCAAAGAACATTCCCATTTCCAGGACTCCCTCCTATCTCTTGTAAACTCACCTATTCACAGCATGTTATTAACATCCTATGTCAGATTTAGTAGTGCTCTGGAAAAAATGCATGTAAACATGGATTGCTGTTTATTAATTATATAAAATAGGTATTTATTTATATTCACCCTCAACCTACATTCTATTAACCTACATTCTATTAACCAACTCTGCTACTAATCAACATTCTTCCTTCTCTAAATAAAATATGACACTTTCTGTAAAGTATGATGAAAGTCTGCAGCAGCAGTTCTCAAAGAGTGATCCCTTGACCAGCAACATAAGCATCACCTGGAAATTTGTTAGAAATATCAGTTATCAGATCCCACCTCGTATCTACCGAATCCAAAATTCTTCAGATGGGGCTCAGCAATCTGTGTTTTGACAAGCCCTCCAAGTGATTCAGATGCCACCATTTGAGAATCACTCATCTGGAGTGATTCTACTTACACATTGCTTCTCAATTGACTATAAACTTACTTCACTTGAATAAGCAAAAACTGGAAACTGTAGACCATACACTGAGTATGTGCAAGAAAAAAAATAGATTTTCCCAATAGTGGAAACGTCCTTATCCCTTCATAAAAAGATTGCTAGATAGATGTCTAAAGCATGTATGTTTCATTTTTCATGTATTCCTACCTTGGCAACTTTTTTTTTGAAGTATAATTGATTTATATTATAGTATTAGTTTCAGGTGTACAGCAAAGTGAGATATATGTATACATATATATCCTTTTTCAGGTTATTTTCTATTATAAGTTATTACAAGATATTGAATATAGTTCCCTGTGCTATACCATAAATCCTTGTAGTTTATTTTATGTATGGTAGTGTGTATCTGTTAATCCCAAACTCCTAATTTATCCCTCCCACCTTTCCCTTTGGTAACCATAAGTTTGTTTCTTGTATATGTGAGTCTGTTTCTATTTTATAAATAAGTTCATTTATATCATTTTTTATATTTCACATGTAAGTGATATCATGTGATATTTGTCTTTCTCTGTCTTAGTATGATAATCTCTAGATACACCTATGTTGCTGCAAATGCAAATTTTCATTCTTTTTTATGGCTGAGTAATATTCCATTGTGCGTGTGTATGTGTGTGTGTGTGTGTGTGTATAAACCACATCTTCTTTATCCAATCATCTGTTGATGGACACTTAGGTTTCTTCTATATCTTGCCTACTGTAAATAGTGCTGCTATGAACATCGGGATGCATGTATCTTTTCAAATTAGAGTTTTCATCTTTTCCAGATATATGCCCAGGAGTGGGATTGCCAGATCATATGGTAACTCTATTTTTAGTTTTTTATGGAAACTACATACTGTTTTTCATAGTGGCTGCACCAATTTACATTCCCACCAACAGTGTAGGAGGGTTCCCTTTTCTCCACACCCTTTCCAACATTTATTATTTGTAGACTTTTTGAAGATGGCCATTTTGATTGGTGCAAGGTGATACCTCATTGTAGTTTTGGTTTGCAATTCACTAATAATCAGCAATGTTGAGTACCTTTTCATGTGCCTTTTGGCCATCTGTATGTCTTCTTTGGAGAAATGTCTATTTAGGTCTTCTGCCCATTTTTTCATTGGGTTGTTTGGGGTTTTTTTATATTGAGTCATATGAGCTGGTATATTTTGGAAATTAAGCCCTTATCTGTCACGACTATTTGTTTGCAAATATTTTCTCCCAGTGTATAGGTTGTCTTTTGGTTTTGTTTATGGTTTCCTTTGCTGTGCAAAACTTCTCAGTTTGATTAGGTCCCATTTGTTTAGTTTTGCTTTTATTTCTATTGCCTTGGGAGACAGATCTAAGAAAATATTGCTAAGATTTTTGTCAGTGAATGTTTTGCCTATGTTCTCTCCTAGGAGTTTTATGGTGTCATGTCTTATATTTAAGTCTTTAAGCCATTTTGAGTTTATTTTTGTATATGGTGTGAGGGAGTGTTCTAACTTTGTTGATTTACATGTGGCTCTCCAGCTTTCCCAACACCACTTGCTGAAGAGACTGTCTTTTCTCCATTGTATACTCTTGCCTTCTTTGTCAAAGATTAATTGATCATAGATGTGTGGGTTTATTTCTGGGCTCTCTATTTGGTGCCGTTGATCTATATGTCTGTTTTTGTGCCAGTATCATGCTGTTTTGATTACTGTATCTTTGTAGTATTTTCTGAAGTCTGGAAAGGTTATGCCTCCAGCTTTGTTCTTTTTCCTCAGGATTAGTTTGGCAATTCTGGGTCTTCTGTTGTCCATATAAATTTTAGGATTATTTGTTCTAGTTCTGTAAAAAATGTCATGGGTAATTTGTTAGGGATCATATTAAATTCATAGATTGCTTTGGGTATTATGGCCATTTTAACAATATTAATTCTTCCAACCTAAGAGCATGGGATATCTTTCAGTTTCTTTGAATCATTTTTAATTTCCCTTATCAGTGTTTTATAGTTCTCAGCATATAAGTCTTTTACCTCCTTGGTTATGTTTCTTCCTAGGTTTTTGGTTTTGGGGGGGTTTGGGGTTTTTTTTAATGTAATTTTAAACAGGATTATTTCTTTACTTTCTCTTCCTGATATTTCATTGTTAGTGTAAAGAAATGCAACAGATTTCTGTAAATTAATCTTGTATCCTGCTACCTTGCTGAATTCATTTATCAGTTCTAATGGCTTTTCTGTGAAATCTTTAGGGTTTTCTATATAGAGTATATGTCATCTACCTATAATGACAATTTTACCTCTTCCCTTCTATTTGGATACCTTTTATTTCTTTTTCTTTTCTGATTGCTGTGTCCAGGACTTCCAATACTGTGTTGAATAGAAGTGGTGAGAGTGGGCATCCTTGTCTTGTTCCAGATTTTAGCAGGAAGGCTTTCACCTTTTCACTGTTGAGTATAATGTTGGCTGTGGGTTTGTCATAAATAGCTTTTATTATGTTGAGATATGTTCCCTCTGTACTCACTTTGGTAAGAGTTTTTATCATGAATGGATGTTGAATTTTATCAAATGCTTTTCCTGCATCTATTGAGATGATCATGTGGTTTTGTCTTTTCTTTTGTTGATGTGATATATCACATTGATTGATTTGTGTATGTTGAACCATCCTTGTGACCCTAGGTTGAATCCAATTTGATGGTGGTGTATGATCTTTATTATGTGTTGTTGGATTCGGTTTGCTAATATTTTGTTGAGAATTTTTACATCTATATTCATCAAAGATATCAGCCTGTAATTTTCTTTTTTGACAGTGTCTTTTTCTGGTTTTGGTACCAAGGTGATGGTGGCTTTATAGAATGACTTTGAGAGTGGTCCCTCCTCTTCAATATTTGGGAAGAGTTTGAGAAGAAGAGATGTAAGTTCTTCTTTGTATGTTTGGTAGAATTCCCCAGTGAAGCCATCCAGTCCTGGACTTTTGTTTGCAAGGAATTTTTTTTATTACAGATTCTATTTCACTTCTAGTGATTGGTCTGTTCAAATTATGTTTCTTCTTGATTCAGTTTTGGCAGGCTGTATGTTTCTAGAAACTTGTCCATTTCTTTTGGGTTATCCAATTTGTTAGTATATAAGTGTTCACAGTATTTTCTTATGAAAGAAATTTTCTTATGATTTTTAAAAAAATATCTGTGGTATCAGTCATTTCTCCTCTCTTGGCAACATTTTTTTTTTAATAATTCAAACTTTCTCATTATTCTTTTTTTTTTTTTTTTTTTGCGGTACGTGGGCCTCTCACTGTTGTGGCCTCTCCCATTGCGGAGCACAGGCTCTGGATGCACAGGCTCAGTGGCCATGGCTCACGGGCGTAGCCGCTCCGCAGCATGTGGGATCTTCCCAGACTGGGGCACTAACCCGTGTCCCCTGCATCGGCAGGTGGACTCTCAACCACTGCGCCACCAGGGAAGCCCTCTCATTATTCTTATATTTGTCATGGTGATCTGTGATCTTTATTTATTTATTTATTTATTTTTGGCTGTGTTGGGTCTTCATTTCTGTGCGAGGGCTTTCTCCAGTTGTGGCAAGCAGGGGCCACTGTTCATCGCAGTGTGTGGGCCTCTTACTATCGCGGCCTCTCCTGTTGCGGAGCACAGGCTCCAGACGCGCAGGCTCATTAGTCGTGGCTCAAAGGCCCAGTCGCTCCGCGGCATGCGGGATCCTCCCAGACCAGGGCTCGAACCCACGTTCCCCGCATTGGCAGGCAGACTCCCAACCACTGCGCCAGCAGGGAAGCCCTCTTGGCAACTTTTTGATTAACTGATCAATTGTTAGGGCTGGTCCCAAGTGTGTTCTAGCTCCCTTATAAAAAAGTTGAGATAGGTGTTAGATATAGATAGGTAGGTAGGTAGGTAGGTAGGTAGTAGGTAGGTAGGTAGATAGATAAACTTGATCTATTTTGAATGAACTAAGAATATAAGCATACCTCTGTAAATCCCTTAAGAAACACAGAGGGCATTAGCTTTTTTAAATGTCTATATTTGGAGTATATCTTGATGTGAAATAAAGGAATATGATGCTAAGAACTAAGAAAGAACACTTCCAATTCAGAGGCCTTGGAACCCAGAGATGCTGGCAGAGCTGCCACATGAGCTGTGTGGAGAGACAGGACCCCCATCTGAAGGAAAGACACAGCACTGAGACCTGGATTTTTAGACCAATATCCAGGCTATTAGTATCTGAAATCAGGGCTATACTTAATTGAATAAAGAAAAGCTTTGACTAGACCACCCCAGATGAAAACTGCTCCTTGGAAACTTCCACTCAAGGATACTTTAGAGATTATCCATTCTGGCTTGGACCAGGCCTGCCAATCATGTGGGATAACACTGTGACTCCCTGTACGTTCCCCTCAAGACTATCACTGACTCCCTCCCTTCTCTATACCTGCAAAATAAGCTAGGAGATATGAGTAGTATTATCTCCTAGAGAAATCACACACCTCTCGCTCTCTCATCTCTCTCTCATCTGTCTCTCTCATCTCATCTGTCTCTCTCATTCTCGCCCTAACCCCATCTGATCTTTACCTGCCTTACAGCTCTAGACCACCTGCTATGGAGAAAATTTGAGCTTTCTGACTGGTGGATTGAAATACTCTTCTACAGCAAGTGGATGTGCCACCTAGCAATTCAGAATTCAGCCTGCTTTCACAACACTTATATTTTAAAATATAGGGAAGTCAACAGAACAAATGAAGAAACAATAAGAACTTTTCTTCAAGTGAAGGCAGGATCTCTCTCTTCAACTCTAAATACAGAAAGAAAATTTGCAGTAAGGGTTATGGGGGAGGGAAGTAGGGCTGGAAGGAGAGTGAAAGTAATATTGCCAAATGGCTAGTAGTTAAAAGCTCTCTGGCTACTAGTTAAAAGCTCTCTGCCTTTGGGTTTTTTAAAAAATCTTAACTACATTCCCTTCAAAAGAACTGTGAGTGATTACACATTATTGCCTCAAAGATATCCTAACATTATTTAATACTTGGTTTCAGAGCAATGCAAGAGAAAACTGTCTCTGTTAGTACTGAGTGATAGCTCAACACTATTTGACTGGGCTTTAGGGAACAAAGCCTTCTGATTACCCAGGTGAAAAGCTCTCCCTCTCAAGTCTGGCTTCCTGTGTTGCTTTTACTCCTTCCCTGGCACTGTAAGAAGCAGAAAAATACTTTGAATATGAATTTGAGGTGTGAAAATTATATCCTCTAGGATATAATTTAGTTTAAATTGGGCAGTTGATCACAGATCTGGGAGTCTTCAATTTTCCTTTTCCCAGACTCAGTGCGTATTTGAAGAGGGGTGGGAAAGGAGTGTCAATATCATCTTGCTGGTTTTGACTTAGCTTTGTCTTGTAAGTGTATATGAAGCTGTATTTCTTGACAGAAAATCACCCAAAAGAGAAATGAACTGCTGTGAGCGTTACAGCAAGGAGGGAGACTTGAAAGGGTCTAAGAAGCAAGATAAAAGTTTTATGAGGAAAATCATATGCTGCATTTGTGTTGTCAAATCTCAAAATTCAATACCTAAAAGGATTGAGAGCAGAGACTCTAATATTTGCACACTCATGTTCACAGCACCATTATTCATAATAGCCAAAACATGGAAGCAACCCAAATGTCCATCAGCAGATGAATGGATAAACGAAATACAGTATATACATACAATGGAATACTACTTTAAAACGAATGAAATTCTGATGTTAAAAACAGGGATGATGGGCTTCCCTGGTGGCACAGTGGTTGAGAGTCCGCCTGCCGATGCAGGGGACACGGGTTCGTGCCCCAGTCCGGGAAGATCCCACATGCCGCGGAGCGGCTGGGCCCGTGAGCCATGGCTGCTGGGCCTGCGCGTCTGGAGCCTGTGCTCCACAACGGGAGAGGCCACGACAGTGAGAGGCCTGCGTACCGCAAAGAAAAAAAAAAAAAAAAAAAAAACAGGGATGAGCCTTAAAAATGTCATAGTCATGGCAGGTGAAATAAGCCAGTCACAAAAAGACCAATGTTGTATGATTCCACTTATATGAGGTACCTAGGGTAGTCAAAGTCATAGAGAGAAAGCAGAATAGTGGGGAAAGGGAGGAATAGGGAGTTATTGTTAAACGGGTCCAGAGTTTCAGTTCTGGATGAGGGAAGAGCTCTGGAAATGGATAGTGGTGATGATTGCATAACACTGTGAACGTATTTAATGTTACTGAACTGTACACCTAAAAATGGTTAATATGTAAATTTTATGTTATGCATATTTTACCACAAAAAAAAAAAAAGTGAAAAAAATAAATCCCAAGATTCATGGAGGTCCGTAGAATGGGTTCCTGGCAAATGTCAAAGTTCTGTGATGTCAATGCTCTTAAGTGGAAAAAAAAAAAATGGATAATCCAATAGGCATAAACAAAGCCCTTCAAGAAAATGATATTTAATCCCACATTTACCAATCATCAAATAATAAAGAATGTTAACTAGAGTTTGAAACCCCCAAAAAAGTTAAATAAATATTATGGCAGAAAGTTATTCTAAACCCACAATAAGTGGTAGGGATTGTCATTAGCAGATTGTGTGCGTGTTGGGATGGTTACTGAAGTTTGGTTTTTTTTGGGTTTTTTTGCGGTACGCGGGCATCTCACTGTTGTGGCCTCTCCCGTTGCGGGGCACAGGCTCCGGACGCGCAGGCTCAGCGGCCATGGCTCACGGGTCCAGCCGCTCCGCGGCATGTGGGATCCTCCCGGACCGGGGCACGAACCCGTGTCCCCTGCATCGGCAGGCGGACTCTCAACCACTGCGCCACCAGGGAAGCCCGATACTGAAGTTTTAAAACTGATTTCTTGGGTAAATTTCAGAAGAGGTGTCAGGAAAGAGAGCAAAAACTAGACAAAATAGGAGAGACAAGAAGAAAGCCCATCAGATGCTCTGCAGGGGAACAAGAAGAGATAAGTGAGAGTACCGATTGAATGGTCTGATGGGAAGTACCTGAAAAGCTAAAAATAGAGAATTTAACCTGGGATGGAAGAAAGTGTGTGTGAAACCTGTCCGTGACTGGTGATGTCTCATCCCGTGATGTTCTAACTTTACTCTCAGTATCAATGAGGAAGGAGTATTATGGATGGTGATGGGGAAGAAAATTGGGGATCGGGTGCCAAAGAAAAGTGTTTAGGCTGAGTATCTTTGTTGTGCTCATCGGAGGAGAGAGGAGGACGGGAAGAGTGAAGAACAGACGTTGGCAAGAGCTACAGCAGGGGGCAGCCCACGCGGAGCAAAGGTTTGGGTAGGTTTCTAAGGGGAGGAAGAAACCCTTTCTGGCACTGATGCAGCACAGAACACAGCAGGACTTGGCAAGAAGAGCCTGGTAGGAAAAGAGAGAAGGGAAGATTATTGAAAGATAAGAATGAATCTTTAATCTTGTTGCCAGAAGGAAAAGGTGTTCCTTCGGATGAAAGGAAAAGGTGGGGGAAGTAGAAGATGCTGACAACCAAAGCAAAAGCATGAAATTACTATGCAGTGATGAACTTAGAGTATGTTAAATGTAATGACTTACATCTCTATGTGTTCTAAAAGTGTAAGCAGCACAGACAAGGAAATGAGTTAAAAAGGAACTCTCAAAATCTTCTCACAGGGGAAAACCTCACTCGTAACCACACATACCAACACATTTATGCTACTTCAGATGTTTTTTCCTAAAACCTTGGAAGATTTGATTGAACTCTTCATTTATGACTTTGAAGCTCCTTCATATATACCCACAGAAAAACATCGCATACTGCAGAGTTCCGGAAAAAAATAACGATGTGTATACAGGTCTATGCTTTTGTTACTCACCATAATAAAAATAGTGTGTTGAGTGTGCTTCATTCCCACAAATAAGTAATGTGTTTAGCTGTTGCATTACACCAAATAATGAAAACAAATGTCTTTCTGCAAAATAATTTTGTCTCCAACTCTTAACATGTACCAGGAAGTAGATTTCCTGTGGTCTTGAGCACCAAGCCGGTGGTCTCTGTTTATGGTTTTGTGTAAGTTCAGAGGGGGAGAGGACTGTTTACTCGAATAAAACTCTTTAAAAAAATTCTTATCTTTCATTTAGGTTAATAACATACCACATATATTTGTCAATCAAATTAGAATTACTGTCAGCCCATAATGCATTTTAGTTTAGCCAATATCAGTCAGTCCTGATTTATTTGCTTAATACAAATCTAATTGGGTTTCAGCCTGCTCTTCTCCTTTCAGCTGTTAACCGACCAAGTACATCTTTAATTTCCAAGACCGATGGTGTGGTAACAGTGAAGAGGGAGAGTGATTTGCATAAGGCCCCAGAAGGGTGCCAAAACTCTTCACGCTTTAAACAACAGCCTTTATTATTCTGTAAGTGGATGTGTTGAATTTTCATGCTTTTGTTTCCAGTTCAGCCCTGACAGAAGAGAATAAAGTAGATTTTGCCAGCACCCCTGCTGTGCCCTGGGGGAGAAATTCAATGTGCCTCATTTGTCTTAATTGGAGAACCGCCCTCAGCACCAGCTTTTTCTATGAATACATTAGCATAACAGACAGAAAATTCAAGCCCACTTTGGTAGAAATCATACCCCCCCCCACCCAACACCTCCCATTTTTCAACTAATAAAAACTGCAAGAGGGGAAAAGGACATGTTTCATCTCCTGGATTTCTTCGAGTTGCTGTTGTAAAATTCTCTGTACAGGAGAGATGCATCAAGCCTATTTTATCTCTTCACTGTTATTAGAGCCGATCATGAAAAATGTGATAAATATCATCCATGACAGAGAGCTGAAAGCTTCTCTTTTTTCTTGATAATGCGCTAATCCTATATACTTGTTCTTTGACTGGTTATGCTGCTTTTTCAGAGGGGAGAGTTGGTTTTACACAGAGACAAATGTGTAGCAGCTATGAATGAATCTGGGGAAAAAAGAAAGAAAAATTCTTACCGAGGTGAATTTATTAGCACTGAAACAAACGCAGTTATCTCAGTCAGAGTGGGATTTTAAACTCCGTGCCAATTCATTGGAGAACTATTAAATTCATCTTCACGTTTTTCATATTACAAAGGGGTTCTGAGTCTGGACAAACAGCCAGTGCTGTGTAAATCATTCCCCTAATCCAGGCTCTTCCAGTGTCTGATTGAACTAATGGAATTTAAAGGTAGGTGTTTCAAAAGAAATATTTCGTTTACATGTTCCCAAGACTGGTATTAATTCTTTCATCACATCTGTTCCACCTGCTTGCCATTGCCAGCATGTGAAGGAGATGGAAAACATGGGGAAAGATATAATTTCTTAATAAAACGTGGTGTACACATTCTCTTGGAAAGATGGCTGCCTTTCAAAAAAACAATGAATCCATATTTTGTCTTGGTTTTTCTCCAGCAGACCTAATTTACCACGTCAGTCACACGCTGCTCTCACTAAAAGCCTTCCAGGGATTTTAAAATAAGGGGGTTTTGTTGTTGTTGTTGTTAAAAGCTTGTTTTGTGTTGAATGATTTGTATGCCCATTTAAAAAGGAAATAACTTTTGGGTCAGGTCCTTGTGGGGAAATGGAAGGCAAAATCTTTTTGGAATAATAATTGTGAATTGCAGAAGTCTCTATGGCCTAGAGAGAACCAACCAAATCTTACTTCTGTGTAAACCCTCATTGTGTCGCCAATTTCAAATGCTCGGTACACTTCATCCCAAGCCTGAAGGCAAAACTGAGGATTTCATCCACCTACCCACCCCTCCCTCTGCCTTTCCTCCACTTTTCATTCATTCAGCCCCAATAAACATTCCAAGAGGCTAAAGAGGAGGTGGTGAGTGTTGGAAACGAGGAAAAAAATGTTTGCTTTCTTCCCTATGATTCTAAAAATAATCATTTGGCTTTATCTGTCCTGTGAGAGGATGTCAGCTTTTCGTTTTACTACTGGTTTCATTTACATTATAAAAATGACAAGCCGTTTACCCAGTGTTATCAGATAATCCCTGCTGCTTTCTAAACAAACATTCTAGCCACTGAGAGTTCTGCCTCCAATTCTCCTTCCCCCGCCCCCACTGGCCTTCATGTCTTGTTTGGGGTCTGAACTCACACCTAACTCTCGGCTCGGCTCAGCCTGTCCTGTGAACCCTCTCCATCCCATACTCTTAGTTTAAAAAAAAAAAAAAATTACTCATCTTCCAGAAAAATTATTTACTACTAATCCTAACAGCTTTTGAAAATCATGTGAAAAGAGGAGACACTGCTTTGGGAAAGAAATGTTCTCCTTACTTGCTGCAAGTAATAAATAATCCTTCCTTGGGGCGGGGGGATCAAAGAAAGAAAAATGGGATTAGAGGGAGCATTGAGGACTGAATTACTGTTGTTCTCAGTAGATTGTTTCTATTGTTCTTAAGTACATTATTGAATATTTTTCTTAATGTTTCTATCATGAGAATCATATGTGTTCACCTGATCAAAATGAGAAAATACTGAAAATCATAGAAAATAATGAAAGCCACTCATGTTTGGGTATTTTTAAATTTGTTTGTTATGGCTTCAGTCTCTGAGAAAGACCCCACATCCTTTGCAGACATTAAACAAACTGGAATTTTAAAATACACTGGTATGGTACTTTCTTGTTGCTTCACACACACACACACACACACACACACACACACACGAGTGTTGATTTGGCCCACCTCTCCTAGGTTGAGAGGTGCCAGTGGGATTTAACCTCTTTCGGAAGACTAACCAGTTGTTAACCCAAGCACAGTTAAGGAGGACTGCTTTAATCCCACTACTGGGCAGATACCCTGAGAAAACCATAATTCAAAGAGTCATGTACCACAATGTTCATTGCAGCACTATTTACAATAGCCAGGACATGGAAGCAACCTAAGTGTTCATCAACAGATGACTGGATAAAGAAGATGTGGCACATATATACAATGGAATATTACTCAGCCATAAAAAGAAACAAAATTGAGTTATTTGTAGTGAGGTGGATGGACCTAGAGTCTGTCATACAGAGTGAAGTAAGTCAGAAACTGAAAAACATGCCATATGCTAACACATATATATGGAATCTAAAAAAAAAAAAAGGGTTCTGAAGAACCTAGGGGCAGGAGAGGAATAAAGACACAGACGTAGAGAATGGACTTGAGGACACGGGGAGGGGGAAGGGTAAGCTGCGACGAAGTGAGAGAGTGGCACGGACATATATACGCTACCAAATGTAAAAGAGATAGCTAGTGGGGCTTCCCTGGTGGCGCAGTGGTTGAGAGTCCGCCTGCCGATGCAGGGGACAGAGGTTCGTTCCCCGGTCTGGGAAGATCCCACATGTTGCGGAGCTGCTGGGCCGGTGAGCCATGGCCGCTGAGCCTGCGTGTCCGGAGCCTGTGCTCCGCAACGGGAGAGGCCACAGCAGTGAGAGGCCCACGTACTACAAAAAAAAAAAAAAAAAAAAAAAAAGAGAGATAGCTAGTGGGAAGCAGCCGCATAGCACAGGGAGATCAGCTCAGTGCTTTGTGACCACTTGGGTGGGATAGGGAGTGTGGGAGGGAGACGCAAGAGGGGGGGGATATGGGGATATATGTATATGTATAGCTGATTCACTTCGTTATAAAGCAGAAATTAACACACCATTGTAAAGCAATTATACTCCAGTAAAGATGTTAAAAAAAAAAAAGAGGACTGCTTTATGGTAACTCATACGTTATTTTTTTGTGCCATCACTGTCTGTGAAAATTTTCCCCACAAAATTAAGCATTTGTAGTAATGACTCTTGAAAATCAAGCATAGGTATTGGGAGGCAGGGGGTGCATTTTAAGTTTGAGGAACAGATGGAAAGGAAATTAACTCTTTCCATGTCCACAAAATATACATTTATCTTGAGACCTGGAGTAAAAATAATCCTGATGGGGCTTCCCTGGTGGCGCAGTGGTTGAGAGTCCGCCTGCCGATGCAGGGGACACGGGTTCGTGCCCCGGCCTGGGAGGATCCCACATGCCGCGGAGCGGCTGGGCCCGTGAGCCATGGCCGATAGGCCTGCGCGTCCGGAGCCTGTGCTCCGCAACAGGAGAGGCCACAACAGTGAGAGGCCCGCATACCACACACACACACACACACACAAAAAAAAAAATAATAATAATCCTGATGATTTCACACAGCATGTTATTGTGGGCTAACTGTTAAGTGGATAACTTGATGAGGAGACAGGTCTTGATGTGGCATCTCTCAGAAGAAACCCGTGGGATTCTTTCATGGATCAATACTTTTAAAAAAATTTTATTTAAGTATAGTTGACTTACAATATTGTGTTAATTTCTGCTGTACAGCAAAGTGATTCAGTTATACATATAAATATTCTTTTTCATATTCTTTTCCATTATGGTTTATCACAGGGTATTGAATATAGTTCCCTGTGTTATACAGTAGAACCTTTTGTTTATCCATCCTACATATACTAGTTTGCATCTGCTAATCTAAACTCACAGTACTTCCCTCCCCTCGCCTCCCCCTTGGTAACCACAAGTCTGTTCTCTATGGTCTGTGAGTCTGTTTTTGTTTTGTAGATATGTTCATTTGTGTTGTATTTTAGATTCCACATATAAGTGGTATCATACGGTATTTGTCTTTCTCTTTCTGACTTACTTCACTTAGTATGATAATCTCTAGGTCCATCCATGTTGCTGCAAATGGCATTATTCCATTCTTTTTTATGGCTGAGTTATATTCCATTGTATATATGTACCACATCTTCTTTATCCATTCATCTGTTGATGGACATTTAGATTGTTTCCATGTCCTGACTATTGTAAATAGTGCTGCTATAAACATAGGAATGCATGTATCTTTTTGAATTATAGTTTTGTCTGGATATATGCCCAGGAGTAGGATTGATCTCAGGTGGCCTCGGCCTGCAGCGGCCCGAACCAGGGTTTCAGTTCCCGGCCAGAGATTGAGGTTGGGTCACAGCAGTGAGAGCACCGAATCCTAGCCACTAAACCAGTGGTCAGTGACAAGGCCCTGGCCCTACAGCTTTGCAGAAAAAGAATTCCCACAAAGACAGAAACAAGTGAAACAAGTAAAGTATTTATTAGGAGAAAAAAAGTACAGTATGTGTGGACTCAGAGTTGTGCCGTTGTGACAGTTTAAATCACTTATGTGGGGCATTTCTTCCATGTTTCCTTTGACCAATCATTTTGATTTACCTGGTTCAGAGTCCATATTTGGTCTATCTCAGGATTTTCTGGTGTGTGCCTGCATCTCTTAGCCAAGAAGGATTCTACCAGAGAGGCCTATGGGTAGGTTTGGCCACTTAGCATCACTCCCCTTTTGACTTCCAAGGAGATTTTCTGCGCATGTGTAGTTGGGGAGGTCTCCTGACTTTGAGAAGGAGGAATATGTGGTCTCTTATATTCTATCTGGGCAGGGCCCAGCCTCCTCTCTCAATTGTCCTGTTATTCCCGACTCGTCTCAGAGTATCGGTCCACAGGGAACGAACTCTGTTTGCCCCGGGGCCCATCTGTTTCTTGCCTCAGGATTGCTGGATCATATGGTAGTTCTGTTTTTAGTTTCTTTGAGGAACCTCCACACTGTTTTCCACAGTGGCTGTACCAATTTACATTCGTGGATCAACACTTTGAAGACTGAAATTTCAAAAGTTATATAAATATTAATATGGAAAAAATCTAGAGTTGACTTTGGAAAGCACTCTTTTGACTATACAAATTTATTTAATTTATGCACGTTCCTTAAGTGGTCAAAGCACAACAGCCAAGCAATACAAATTAGGAGAAAACCTATGGACAAGAGTAGAACACTTAGTAGGACTAGAGTTTAAGGCAAAATATTCCTGAGTTTAAACATACAGTTCAAATAACAATGACCTAAAATCTCCCGTAATAATCATTTCTGTTGCAGTTTACAAAGAAAAAGGCATGTAAGTGCTAATTTAACATCAACAAATTAACAGTAAGATGTGCCGCTTCCTGTAGTAATAGGCATAATAAGGTGATGAGGAGAAAACACTTATATCTATTTGTTTTGTGCATTGAAATTTCTCACTTTAGGGAATTTGTAACAAATTAGCCAAATGGGAATCCCCTGTTTATTTAGGGAACACCTAGGCTATTATTTTTGTTGTTGTTTGAACTTCTTTGGAAGCTATTGATTGACTGCTCACTTTCTTGGCTGATAACCTCTGTATCTGATTCTAAAGACTTAGCCAGCATAAGCTAGGAGAGTCATTTAAAGTAATCTCTGGTTTTTCTGCTGACTCTTTTCAGTGATATATCTGTTCTCTGAAAAGAGAAGAAATGTTAGATAATGAATGATGGTTTTTAAGTAGCCGTCTCCTTTAGGTTTTAACCTAAAAAAAGCAAGACACCTATGTGAGGTATGCAATTGTACACGCATTTTTCCTTTTGGAGAAGCAACCAGTTCCTTGTAGAAGGGCTACATTCTGGCCTGGCTCTGGTGAGGTCTGGACAAACTGAAGAGTGATCAAGAGTCTACTCTGCAGTGTTATTTGGCCTGATGAAGGAAAGCAAGGGATGGAGGGATGCGGGCTGTCTCTGTTCCCAGCAGCTTTCTAGAATGTTCAGAAAAAATGAAGAGAGAGAAGAGGAAAGGAGAGTAAGAGATCATATGAACATCTCCTCTTTATATTGGAGGCAAACAGAGGAAAAGCACTTGTCAAAACATCCAACAGTAGAAGTAAGTTGGGGTGGTACTGGAGTGGTAAGGACCGTAAAGATGCTTAGGTGGTGTCAGGGAAAGACACTGCAGGCTGGGTGGCAGCAGGAATCCACGGAAAGCATGAGGCGGGAGGAGACACTGTGGAGGATCCTCTGGGCTGTGATACTGCTGTTTCCCTCATTCATTTGAATAAATTGCTCATCTCTGTATCATAGATTCTGTCCTAAAAACTGAGCTAAAATGGAATGAAACCTACAAAATCCAACTGGTGAAACTGCCACAGGGATTTGGCTTGGCTTGGTGAGGCTTGGATATGATAGCTTATAAGCTGAGGCAACCCTTCACTCCCTATCTAGCAGTGATTTGCATGAGTCTCAGCAGATTCAAGGGAAAGATCTTGAACTCTGCAGTGTGTGTTCAGACATACATTGATGGGGTGTAAGTGAGGGCAAGAGGGGTTGGACTGCAGAAGAAACAATGGCATCCCTTAGAAGGAAAACCATAATGAGAAAGAAGTTCTGCATTGTGGACCAGATGCAAAAACAGGTCTAACAACCAGGGAACAGTGGACTCAGGTATGGAGTGAAACTGAACTTGACTCCATCCTGACCTAATCCTCAGAGATCCCCTGGATATGCTGGGGAAAAGAAGGCCATATGTGGTTGTGGGATAAGAAAAGGAAAAGAGGTAGATGTGTTTGGGGTCCAAAAGTATACAAGAATGTCAAGGAACTCAGGGTCAAGCACAGAGACCAGGGTGCCTAAAGTTTTGGAGGTTAGAAGCTGATAAGCACCATGATTTGGGTGGCCTGAACACAGCAGTGGTAATGGGCTGAGACAGTGCCAGAAGCACTGCTGGGGTCGATCTGAACAGCCACGGAGCCTAGGAATGTCAGGGGGCTGGTAGTTGCATAAAGGTAGTGATATAAAGAAAAGGAGGGAGTTAAGATTCAGTCAAGTTGGAGTTATTGATCAAAATGTTAAGTTGACTTTACCTAAGAATCACAGGTTATTAAGGCCTAAGGGAGGTTTTTATATGGACATACGGTGTATTCTGGAGAACAGACAGGGAGTGTATTAGTCTGCTAGGGTTGCCATAACAAAATACCACAGACTGGGTGGCTTACACAACAGAAATTTATTTTCTCATTCTTGAGGCTGGAAGTCCAAGATCACAGGGCCATCAGTGATGTCTTGTGAGGACTCTCTTCCTGGCCTGCAGATGGCTGCCTTCTTGGTACCCTTACATGGCCTTTCCTCTGTGTTCACACAGAGAGGGGGTGAGCTCTGATGTCTCTTCTTCTTATAAGGACATGAGTCCTATGGGATTAGGGGTCTCCCTAATGATCTCATGTTCACTTAATTACTTCTTTAAAGATCTGTCTCCAAGTACAATCACATACTAAGTTACTGGGCGTTAGGACTTAAACATATGATTTTTTGGGAGACACAGTTCATAACATTAGGACAAAGACTTACTTTCCTGGGGAACCCCACCTCTATGACCTCATTTAACTGTAATTACCTCTTTAAAGACCCTGTCTTTAAATATAGTCACACTGGGGATTAGGGCTGGAACATGTGAATGTGGGGAGACAGAATTCAGTCCATAACAAAGAGCCAGGATGGACTTTGCATGAGTGAACCTAAGAAATGGAAAAGATTATGAGTTCTGCCTTGTTCCTACCTGGGAGCTAAAGATGATCGTCCATCTTCAAGGGTTTGTATATGACCTGTAGATGAGAAACTCCTGTTGCAGGAAGTAAAAACCCATTATTCCCCTCTCTCAGAGTTTCCAAGAAATTGTCTTGATTCACCCCCTAGTCTAGTGGGTATTTAACCAAAAGAAGTATTTGTCACTTCACCTACACCAATGAAAACAATTTAAACAGGGTGTGAATTCTGACCATCATGAATGTTCTTCCACTTTAAGAAGGTGTGTTTTATCTCAGTGTCATACTATTGCTATCTGTTGTATCTAATTCTTCAGAAGGCAGAGGAATAAAAATATGAATGTGATATCAGTGTATTGCATTATGGGCTGATAAAAATACCATAACTTTAAAATTTATTTTCAAAAGAAACAGAAAACCAAAAATACAACACAATTTCAGTACACAATTCATCTTTCTCTAAGAACAAGTCAAGGTGCATAGAAGATTTGATTTTTGTGTTTGCCAATAACCTGAGTGATGTGGCTCAAAAATACTGCCCTGCCACATGCTAAATGAATATTCAGTACCCTTGAGTTGTTCCCTTTTAGTGGCTGCCTATCATATGTGGACAGTATGGCATTTAGACTGGGCTGTGGCAATATAAACCAGTTCTGACTTAAGCAAAAAGAGACTGTTAGATGAAAACAGAAAAGTCACAGAATTAAAGAGAAGTTCCT
This sequence comes from Mesoplodon mirus, assembly GCF_964341445.2. Lineage (NCBI taxonomy): Eukaryota > Metazoa > Chordata > Mammalia > Artiodactyla > Ziphiidae > Mesoplodon > Mesoplodon mirus. The sequence continues at coordinate 80,836,771 of NC_138980.1, forward strand.
GGTCTTTGAAAGGACAAGATGCAGAGTAACTAAGTTCTAGGGTTCTAGAGAGCATAACCCAATAGCCACTCTTTTTAGGAAACCACTATTGGGATAAATAACAGCCTCAATATCCAAACTTAAACTAAAAAGGGTCAGGTTAGCAAAACTTGGGTCAGGTGCCCATTTGATTAACAAGACCACTAAGACCACACATGATGAGGAAGTAATAGGTTTTCAAGGAAAGCATGCATGCTATTAGAAAAATGAGAATGAACACTGGACAGGAGCAGCTACCTGAAATATACCTGTGTTGAGTGTTGATTAGGGAAAGGTGAGAGGTGAGAGTGTAAGCAATGGCAACAGAAAAAGTTCTTGCTGCCTTTCTTTCCCAAAAATGACCTCCAAGGAGATCCTCAATCTCTTAATACATAGTAATAAAACCCAGAAATAAGGATGCTGTGTAATAGCTGCATTTAAATATTGGTGAAACCAAGTCCCCTTAAAAACACATTCCCTTACCAAGTTTATGATTAATCTCTCTATCCAAAACTTTATTTCCTGTCTTGTCCCCTCTGACTTCAATCCTGTGCTAACTGAACACTAATCAACCAGATCAGATGACTAAAATAGTTGTTGTCGGAAACATGGTTAATGTACTAAAATTGCTACTATAGATATCATCATTAATGTACAAACTCAGGTTGTTTCTCCAGGGCAAGATGAGCTAACAGACCTCCAAGCCATGGACCACCTGGCGAGAGAATCATAAACCAGAGGCATCCTGACTCCCAAAACTAGGATTAAGAAATGTCACAGAAATGTCAAAAGACAATGATTAATTCTAGCCTCTTTGTTTTCCCCTTTAACAAAACCCTGAACTCAAAAACCAAGTAAAGGTGGATCTGAGGCCTATCTCCCACTTCCCTGCTTGGCACCCTGCAATAAATGCTGTGCTTTCCTTCACCACAACCAGGTTATCAGTAGATTGGCCTTGCTGCACCTTGCTGTTGGGTCTGCTTGGTAACATTGGGTCAGTATTGGCCTCCTTTGGAGGATTTGAATGCCCTTTCCTGGTTTTGTACTGCCGCCACCACCACTGTATCTCCTTTCTGATTTTCCATCTGATTTTCGTAATTTCTCCATCTACGCACAGATCTATTCACGAGCCCAGTGTCTCAACCATACCAAACCTAAAGCAATGGCCACTGAGTTTTAGTGTCTCATAAAACAGCAATCTTCATCAATGTGGAAATGACACTCCAATCTAACTATTCTCTGATCCTTGGTGCCCAGGCACTGTAACCTCAGCTGTCACCTCACAACTCCATGTTGGTCTGACTATATAGTTTTCAGCAAAAACGTATTCTTGTGATGCAATTAAAAGTCTAGGTAGAGACTAAGCAGATTTTCAACTCTGTTTGTCTGGGCATTTTTAAGGCTGGTCTGATTTTGAAATGGCTCCCTCAAAGACCAAATTGGGGGATGCCAAGAACTCTGGGCAGTACTTCAAAAGTCAACAGCTGCTCTGCACTCCCAGTCAATCCCAATTTGCCACTTGGCTGCTTACTGATGAGCTGCTTGTACCAGTGTCTGATAGCCCCAGAGTGTATTCCCTAGTTCACCCATTGGCTTGTCAAGCTTTGGGCAGATATCTGGTACCCCAGAAGTTTGGCTTCTCTGCAGAATAGCTTGTTATAAGGGAGAGAGTATTTGATGGGAAGTCAAGAGTCCAGTTTCAGGTTTGTACTATCCCTAATTACCTATATGGCGTTGGGCAAATAATCTAATGTATCAGAGCTTTAGGTGTTTTTTCATTTTGTTGTTGTTATCATTTTATTATGGGAAACTCAAACATACAAAAGCAGAAAGAATAATAAAATGAGTCCCACATACCTATCCTCTCCTTCAACAATTACTCATTTTGATTTATCTATACCCTGCCTTACCTACTAGATTATTGTAAAACAAACCCCAGACCTCATATTATATCCATAACTACTTCAGAGTGTATCTCCAAAAGATTAGAAACTATTTTGTTTTTAAAAATCACACTAACAATTCCATCAACAGTGCAGGAGGGTTCCCTTTTCTCCACACCCTCTCCAGCATTTATTGTTTCCAGATTTTCTGATGATGCCCATTCTGACTGGTGTGAGATGATACCTCATGGTAGTTTTGACTTGCATTTCTCTAATAATTAGTGATATTGAGCAGCTTTTCATGTGCCTCTTGGCCATCTGTATGTCTTCCTTGGTGAAATGTCTACTTAGGTCTTCCGCCCAAATGTAAAATAGATAGCTAGTGGGAAGCAGCCATGTAGCACAGGGAGATCAGCTCGGTGCTTTGTGATGACTTAGGTGGGATGTGGCTGATTCAGTTTTGGTGTACAACAGAAGCTAACACAGTATTGTGAAGCAATTTTATACTCCAGTAAAGATCTATTAAAATAATTTTTTTAAATCACACTAACATTATAACCCAGCAGGACCCTATGGGGCCATCCCAGGCCAGGCCCCTCCCCCATACCCTCGACTTCAGCTCCTCTCTGAAGTACCTAGAGAACAGTATCTGATGCACATTTCCTGTGTTGTTTTACGGATTCTAAAAAACACCCACCAAATGGAAGGTGTTAACTACTTGATGACCCCCAGGCCCCCAGGCCTACTGGAGCCTAAGGAGTGATAATTTTAACCCCTATGACCCCTCCCTGTTACCTCACCATCAACCAATCAGAGAATTATGCACAAGCTGATCACTTATCCTGAGACTCCCCTCCCTCACCTGGCCTTTAAAAATGCTTTGCTGAAACCCATTGGAGAGTTCAGGCTTTTTGAGCATTAGCTGTCCCAGAATCCCTGGGATGCCTTACAATAAACACTGCACTTTCCTTCACCCTAAACAGGTGTCAGTAGATTGACTTTACCACTCACGGGCAAGCAGACCCAAGTTTGGTTCGGTAACAATAATAGATACTAAAAACAATAATAATTTAGCAATATTTTTTAAAATCCAGACAGTGTTCAAATTGTCCTGATTGTCATATTTTTCAAAATGCTCTTTTTTAAAGGATCCAAATGAGGTTCATAAAATTTAATTGTTGAAATGTTTCTTAAATCTACTTTAAACTATATTCTCATTCTCTCTCTGTCTCTGTCTCTCTCTGTCTCTGTCTCTGTCTCTCTCTCTCTCCTACAACTTATTTAGGGGGAAAAAAACTAGATCATTTGTCCTGTAGAGTTTCTCAGTCTGGACTTTGCTAATTGTATCCTTGTAATGCTAATATTTAATATATTCATCTGCCCTGTATATTTCCTGTAATTCTAGAAGCTTGATCATTTCAAGTGCTAATTTTTTGTAGTAATGTTTATTAGGTGGTATTGTGTACTTCCATCATGAAGTATATAATGTCAAGTTGTTTCTCCTTTTGAGTTGCTAGGACTCTTTGATAATCATTGTGTAGATCCGTTATTTCATAAAGGGTTGCAAAATGGTGATATGATAATTCTAGCATGGCTTCTACATTTACCAGCTGGAGTACTTCTATAAACAGTAACTTCCCCTTGCAAACTCTTTTGTTTATCCTGCAGTATAGATATATAAGAAAGGCAGGATAAATGCTTGAATGTTTCCCTATATTTACAAGTTTAAAAAATAATGAGTTGTTTCTCTGGCATCTTCTGAAGGAAAGCAGTGAGATTTTGTTTAGTTTTTTTAAGATCAGTATACACTTCTAAATTTAACCATATTTTATATGTTTTAATCCATTCCAGTTGTATTCTTATTTATGCCCAAATTGGCTAATGGAAATCTCTTCAATTAATCTAACAAGGAAAGAACACATAAAACACTCTACGTTTACAGGAAACATGATAAGCTACATAGAAAATCCAAAAGAACTGACAAAAAACACTCCTGCAACTAATAAGCAATTATAGCAAGGTTGCAGGATACAAGTTTAATATACAAAAGTCAACTCCTTTCCTATCAGTAATGAAAAAGTACAATTTGAAATTTAAAACGCCATACTATTTACATTAGCACCCCCCTAAACGAACTACTTGGTATAAATTGAACAAAATATGTATAAGATCTATATGAGAAAAACTATAAAACTCTGATGAACAAAATCAAAGAAGGATTAGATAAACGGACAGATATTCCATGTTCATGGATGGAACACGCAATATTGTCAAGATGTCAGTTCTTCCCAGCTTGATCTATAGATTCAATACAATCCTGATCAGAATCTCAGCATGTTATTTTATGGATATAAAGAAACTGATTCTAAAGTTTTATGGAGACAAAAGACCTGGAATATTCAACACAATATTGGAGGAGAACAAAGTTGGAGGACACTTCCTGACATCAAAACTTATTATAATTAAAAACTTCTGCTCTGCAAAAGACAATGTCAAGAGAAGAAGATGACGAGACACAGATTGGGAAAAAATATTTGCATAAGACATATCAGCTATAAGACTGTTATCCAAAATATACAAAGAACTCTTAAAACTCAACAATAAGTAAACAATTTGATTTAAAAATGGGCTGAAGAAGAACAAAAGGAAGAAGAAAAGGAGGAAGAGGAAGATGGAGAAGAGGATGAAGAAAGCATGATAACTGGCAAGAAAGCAAAGCAAACAGCACCTTCATCTCTGCAGTGCTGAAGGTTTAATGTGGGTCCAGACACAGATTCATGAGTTTTTCTTTAGTGCTCTCTTTTTTTTTTTTAATAAAAAAGCTAGTAATATAAAAACTCTAAGTTATCAAGAAGTCAAATTGTGATGATGACCCTGTTTAAATCAAGTCTGAATGGATAAAAATAAGTACAGATTTTGTGGTTTTGAAAATACTCTTAAGGTATTCAGGAAAATGTCCTTATGTGTAACATCTCCATTCTTAGTGATTCTGGATAAATGATGTGTGACTGTAACTTCCTCCTTGGTTAAATTATAAGCTATTATACATTACAACATGATTGAATATATGCCATTTCAAACCAAGCCCAAGATAAATGACCTATATTTCAAGTTAAGCTTTTTACATTTGAACAGAAGACGACAACCTTGGAATATGACTAAATCCCAGAGCAGAAAGACTGATATATCACATATGCTAAATATCATTGAGTCAAAGGCAATGAAATTTGTTATATACTATAATATTTGAGAATGTATGTGAGCTTTTAAAATGTACTCCATGGTTCAGTGCTATTAAGTCCTGATACATCCGGTTGATGCATCGCATCATCAACCTGCCAGGAAGCCTTTGGAGAGCAATTTGTCCCTGGATCCAAATCAAATATGTACCCTGACTGTTAAAAAATATTTTGTTAGACTAAATGACTGACCTATCTTTGACGGGGCTGCCAAATGAATTATGACAATGGTTGACCACTTTGAGCCCTGGGGCCGTATTACCAAAAGGAAAAAGAGAAAAATCTGTTCTTTCTGGTCTGATCTTATGCAGAACAAATGCATCATTCTTTCTGTTATGCATCTCAGTTGAGGTCCAAATGCTCTTGCACTCTTTTATATTGGAACTTAACAGGATATAGGTGTCATTTATCCTGTGTATTATCTGAAGTGGCATATCCTCAGAATTGGCGCACAACATTAATTCTGTATCACAACAAAGTTGAGGCTTAATGGAAACAGGTGTGTAGGAGCCTAACTTACCTATGTTCAAATTTCAGCTTTACCACTTATGAGGCTCCTAGTCTTAAAGTGGGATAATAATATCTATCTTTTGGGACTGCTGTAAAGGTTAATGGTAAATGTTAAGTGTCTGACATATTGTAGGCATTCGTTAAAAAGATAGCTTTTATTATTATTGTCTAACAACAGTCTTCTATAATTGCTAACTTAAAGGCTAATGAGGATAAACATATGAAAACAATTATGTAGAAGATGACAGGGAGCAGTCAGCTGGGCAATGCAGAACCTGCCTAAAGGCATTCAAAAACAAAAGCAAGGGCTTCCCTGGTGGCACAGTGGTTGAGAGTCCGCCTGCCGATGCAGGGGACACGGGTTCGTGCCCCAGGTCTGGGAAGATCCCACATGCCGTGGAGTGGCTAAGCCCGTGAGCCATGGCCGCTGAGCCTGCGCGTCCGGAGCCTGGGCTCCGCAACGGGAGAGGCCACAACAGTGAGAGGCCCGCGTACCACAAAAACAAAAGCAGCAACACAATCACACTGACACTATTAACAATAATATTCTCTGTGCCAACCGAACCTACCCTGTCTGCCCATTGGTCTCTAAACATGAAAATTCTTTCTCAAAATGCATTTAGGAAAAGTCATCAGAAATTATTTTGCCTCTGGGCACCTTTATACCCCAGACATGCAAGAGGCTTTTAATTTTTTTTAAAACAAATAGTTTCTAAATTCATTTTAAGCTCCCCCTCACTCCTTTGACCAACACATGAGTAATTCAACACATCCCAACTTTGTTTTACTTCTCCCCCACTGAATCAAAAAACAGGAACCCTTGGATATCGTCAATGTTCAGTTTCTCTGGCTACCTGAATTCCTGAAGTAGACAGAAACAGAGCAGAAAGGAGGTGAAGGCCACTTTCATTTCCCTCAGGCTTACGCTGCATTGTTATGATTTTCTTGAAGTCCAGGGCCCATGGAACTACGTAAATGGCTATGACTTTCCTAAGATAAAGACTTAATATTCAGTTTTATTGCATTTCTTTGTATTTTATGTTTCCTCTACGTTGTGTTTTAGGAAAGTTTTGGAAAGTACAAAGGTCTTAACCATGGGGGGGAAAACTGCTTTAAATAATTACTTGGTTCTTAGGGTGTTTTTTTCCTCAGAAAAATGATTTTACTCCTGCAGCTATTCAGGAGTTGACTTTCTCACAAAAGAAGGGCTTTCTGAAAAATTTCCATTGGCAGTAGTCCAATGCCATAATTACTTTAAATTAAACCCCCAAGTGTTTCCCTTTCTCTTCCTTAGCACCACAAACAATTCCTTCCTCTGAGTGTTAGACTCAAGTTTAACTCAGCAAGTTTCTAGAAGCAGTCCACAAGGCCACAGGGAGCAGAAATTCAAACTTTGACCTTGAAAGATGCTGCTAGGATCTGTCGTTTATATGTTCAACACAGCCCCCGTGTCCAGCTGAGTGTAGAAACACACTGGAGGCCAGAGTGTTTGTGGATAGAGAAGGGGCTGAGGATGCATCCTGAAGGTTGTGGGGGGGGGGGGGGGCGGGGGCGGGGGAAGAGAAGTGCTGTTTTCCAAAGTTTCGCGTGGCTGGAAAGGAATTTCAGGCAGCTGTGTAGAATTATTATCCAAAAATTTATTCAAGGTTAAAACATTGATCAGATCAAATATTTTAAAGAAATGATTCAGAATTGAAGATCCTCATGCTGATTCATTAAGTTGGAAACATCTGCACTTGCCCAGAATTTATTTCACCCTCCAAATATATTTATAACAGACTTAATGATCTGTCATGTATATAAGTCTACCAGCCATAATTGTTTTAATTCTACTTAAGTTTTTCAAACAATATTTTTCCAAAGCACTGAAGATTACTTGGATAAACTCACAATTGGAGAGAAGCTGCAAAAGCTTAATATCTTTCCTCACCCCAGTCCTCCTCCACCCCCATCCCATCCCAACTCAAACACTCAGGTTCTAACTAAGGCAAAAAATAAAGATCTGAAGAATGAAAGCTCAAGCTTAACCAAAGTACTAAACCTCGTGGCTCAGGGACTCTATATTATAAAGGCAGAATAGTGTGGGCACCACAAATGAAAGTCGAAGTTTGCTCCTTGGACTTGCTTGACTGAAAATTGCTTTCTCTTGTCTGGAGGAGAAGAGATCAGACTCTCAGACCTGCTTTCAAGCATTTTGTTCAGGAGTCTCTCGGTCCTTCACTGTGTATTCCTTTAGACTTTCCTTTTGAGTTTTGTAGTTCAGTTGCCCTTCAGTTGAGTTTTGTTGCTGATAATTTGAAAATGTCTCTGGTTCTCTGTGACTTGGCTCTTCAGAAGATTTACAGGTGGGTCTCTTTAGCCATGCCCTGAAAAGGTGATAAATTTTTTTGTAATCTATTTAGAGGCTACACAATTTAACATAATTCTACTTTCATCTCTCCTCATCTTATACATATAATCCATTAGGCTGTTTTATGGAGGCTAAATATGAAAGGACAGTGGTACTATAGTATTTCTTAACCTATTATCAAGACCACAATATTTTATCAGGAATGAAGACCCAAATGCAAATTTCCATTCTCTTTGTATAACATTTATGCAATAAAGAATAAATTGAGTACATGATTTTTCATTTCTGAAGTACTAGGGCTAGTAATGCATGAGCTGCAGAGAAGCAAGCATTAATCTATCTAGCTGCTAAGAAATGAAATGTCACTTAGAGGAACTTGTTCTTGCTGGCACACTTTTTCATGGAGTTCTCCATCAGAAAGCAGAGAAAAAACTAATTCTTTTTCCAAGTGCATTATATCATAGCACATCTACACTTTTTCACATGTCCTGATTTAGTTCCTGCATATGGAGTGTACAGAAGCTTTCATTTTTCAAGGATACCTCATTTGATTTCATTTTTCACAGTGAAATAAGCGATTTTTTAAAAAAGAGAAGTAGGATAGACACAAAGGAAATATTTCTTCAAAAGAATATTTGTTTCTCAATAGCTGTTGTATTTCTGAGCTGACACCATTGCTGTGAGTTTTGGGTGGTGTCACAAGATGTGTGTGTGTGTGTGTGTGTGCGTGTGTGTGTACCTGATCAGTTCTCTTCACTCATGTTATTGGATGAATGATTTCTCTGGTGAATTGAGATCACAAATTTTTAGGTGAATTAAGGGCATAAGTAATTTTAATGATAATAAAGCACTTTAATATAATAGGTGACTAAAAAGCCTAAACACTATCTGTTTAGTTTTTAAAAGCAGAGCAATTATCTTTATACATATTTCTTTGCAAAATAGTAGGCAGTACCATTCATTTTTCTGGTAGGAATGCATTTTTTAAAATAATGTATTTATTTACAAAACACCAAACTTAAAGAACAGACTTACTTTCCACAAACTAATTTTAAAAACGTTTATTCAAAATAATTTAGATTTCAAGGAAACAATTACAGAAACCCACATTATCATCTATGCTTTGTGAAATAAAACTATCTGTGGCTATTTTGTTGATTTTCCACAAATGTGCCTTCCTGTAATTGAACATATGGTTACATCTAAGTAAAGTAACACCTCCTTTATTGGAAATCCCTTAGGGATTCACTGTTCCAAGCACTGGGATTTTTTCCAGGTAACTGAGGCTTTTCCCTTTAACCTACCAAGATTTTTCAAATATTTCCTTAAAATTGTACCACATAGGTCTCTCTTTGTTTTTAAGAGCAGTATTAAACATAATTTAATCTTTTAAACGTAAGTTAACCTCCCCCTTGTAAACGTGGGATACTGATAACACAATTTGCAAGAGTGTTTTAAATATTTTTAAAATACTCACATCACTGTTATAAACATTACTGACTACTCCTCCCTATCTGCGGGTCCTGTGAGTCAGCTGAGGCTTGTAAAGTTATCTAGTCTCAGAGTCCCTTACGATGCACACCTGTCTCCTCTGCAAAACCGGAGGGGGTGGGGTGGTGAGGAGGGGCTCTGTCCTCCTAACCAATCTCTCCCACTTCCATTTTGCGGCCAGTAGAACTTACTTCTAAGAGCCCCATCACCCTCCTGGTGCCTCTCGTCCTTCCGTGGGTGTTGTATTCCTGTTAGGGGCTGAGAAACCAGAGAGCTGAGGCTCTTAGCATTCCAGGGAGCGGGTCCTGATGAAGACTGAAGACTTGCCTGTGAGTAAACAGCTTAATAGTTTTGAGGATGGTGTTGTGGTGTCAGGGAGGCCTATGCTTATTGTGAGCCTTTCTTTTTCTTTTTCTTTTTCTTTTTTTTTTTTTTTGCGGTACGCGGGCCTCTCACTGTTGTGGCCTCTCCTGTTGCGGAGCACAGGCTCCGGACGCGCAGGCTCAGCGGCCATGGCTCACGGGCCCAGCCGCTGCGCGGCACGTGGGATCTTCCCGGACCGGCGCAGGAACCCGTGTCCCCTGCATCGGCAGGCGGACTCTCAACCACTGCGCCACCAAGGAAGCCCTCTTTTTTTTTAACATCTTTATTGGAGTATAATTGCTTTACAATGGTGTGTTAGTTTCTGCTTTATAACAAAGTGAATCAGCTTTACACATACATACATCCCCATATCTCCTCCCTCTTGCATCTCTCTCCCTCCCACCCTCCCTATCCCACCCCTCTAGGTGGTCACAAAGCCCTGAGCTGATCTCCCTGTGCTGATCTCCCTGTGCTATGCGGCTGCTTCCCACTAGCTATCTGTTTTACATTTGGTAGTGTATATATGTCCATGCCACTCTCTCATTTCGTCGCAGCTTACCCTTCCCCCTCCCCGTGTCCTCAAGTCCATTCTCTAGTAAGTCTGCGTCTTTATTCCCCTCTTGCCCCTAGGTTCTTCATGACCTTTCAGCTTCTTAACTGAGCTCCAGTTTTCTGAGAGAGCTGGATAAACAATGTTTACATTCAAAATACCTTGCCCTACCTTTGATTGGATATTGCTTCTGGATGGAGAGTAAAACATAAATAAGACCATACAAAATGGTATTGATGGCATTATACCTTTTTTTAATCCTTATTTTTTTTCTGATTTGCACATTGATTTCCACATTGAGTTTTTTTTAATTAAGTGTAGTTGATTTACAGTGTTGTGTTAGTTTCAGGTGTACAGCAAAGTGATTCAGATATATATATTCTTTTTCAGATTCTTTTCCATTATAGGTTATTACAAGATATTGAATATAGTTCCCTGTGCTGTACAGTAGGTCCTTGTTGTTTATCTAGTGTATATATAGTAGTGTGTATCTGTTAATCCCAAACTCCTAATTTATCCCTCCCCCGCCCCCTTTCCCCTTTGGTAACCATAAATTTGTTTTCTATGTCTGTGAGTCTATTTCTGCTTTGCAAATAAGTTCATTTGTATCATTTTTTTAGATTCCACATTTAAGAGATATGTGATATTTGTCTTTCTCTGTCTGACTGACTTTGCTTAGTATGATAATCTCTAGGTCCATCCACGTTGCTGCAAATGGCATTGTTTCATTCTTTTTTATGGCTGAGTACCATTTCATTGTATATATGTACCACATGTTCTTTATCCATTCCTCTGTCGATGCACACTTAGGTGCTTCCATGTCTTGGCTATTGTAAATAGTGCTGCTATGAATATTAGGGTGTATGTATCTTTTCTAATTAGAGTAATCACCTTTTCTGGATACAGATGGCATTATACTTTAAATAAAAGTGGTTTTCAAACTTGCTTTGACAGCAGAATCCCTTTTCCCACTTCCTATGTTAAAGAAAGTGAAGCTGAGCTACATCCCACTTACTTGGCATCTCCTCCTCTCAAAACCATTGGGCCCCTTAAGAGGAGACTCCTCAGAGCCCAGGGTCTTACTACCTTTCTATTCGAAAACAAAATACTCATTTCTAAACTCAATTACTCACTTTTTGATTCTCCATAATGAATGTAAAAAACCAGGATAATAGTAGAGAAAGTCATTTTAGTAGCTCTAACAGGCAATGATCTTGAACACTACCTTCCTTATGAAGGGAAGCCAACCTTCTCCCACATTTCAGAACTTTAACAGAATTTTTTGTTTTTTAATCTTGACAGATGTGTGTGTTCCTCACTGATGAATTTCTCTACGTGCCTTTCAACACCTTCCATCCATAGGGAAGCCAACCTATTCAAGTCAGTACTTGAGGTAAGATCGGCTGGGATCCTATTATGGTACTGGTCTTGATGACTAATATATCCTATTTGTAATATCTCAGTGCTGATATTTGAAGTCCTCTTTTATACCATGGGGAGTAATAAGAAGAATATTGGAGCAGAGTCAGAAATCTTAGAAATTGCTATGACCACAATGAAGTAATATTTGTGAAATGTCTTTGAAAATGTGATGTATTATTTTGATTTACAAAGAAGTTTTATTAGATGGTTTATGTGCCAGGGACTGTTCTAGGCACTGGGATACAGCAGTAAACAAGGCTAAATCTCTCTCTTCATAGCACTCACATTCTAATGGAGACAAATAAATCAATAGATTTACTATTGTTATTTTTATTACATCATCATCATCATCATGATTAAATAGAGCAACTTTGCTTATTAGTGCGTGCTTACCATTTGGATTGTGGACGTAGTGAATTTGAAGTTTGAAGGTGAAGATGTGGGTTTGTGTCCTGCCTCCCTACCATGTACTACCTTGATAGATTCATAAGCCAATCATCTCATTTTACCAAGGACATTTCCTCATTTGTAAATTTGGGACAATAATAATGCTTAAGTCACAAGAGTGTTTTAAAAGGGATAAATATTACAGTGCATGAATTATACCTGAATTTTTTAAAAAACAGAGTGCAGGTTTAGGAGAACACTGAATTTTCCAAAGTAACTGCATGTATTAGTTTCCTAGGGCTACCATTACAAAATAGCACAAACTGAGTGGCTTGAAATAACAGAAATTTACTGTCTCATAGTTTTGGAAGATAGAAGTCCAAAATAAGACATTGAAAAGCCATGCTCCCTCTGTAACTTGTAGGGGAGAACTTTACCTTACCTTTCCCTAACTTCTAGTGGAAGCCATCAATCTTTGGCATTTCTTGGCTTAGAGATGCATCCTTCCCGTCTCTGTCTCTGTTGTCACATGGTGTTCTCTCTGTGGGTCAGTTTCCAAATCTCTCTCTTCTTATTAGGACACCAGTCATTTGGATTAGAGCCCACCCTGATGACTTCATCTCAACTTGGTTATATCTGCAAAGACTCTATTTTCAAATAAGGTCACATTCTGAAGTTCTAGGAAGGACATGAATTGGGGGACACTATTCAACCCGTAACACTGGGACATAGAGAAGAAGAGTATTTAGACTTTGTTATGATGGAACGATAATGCTAGTATTAGGAGTTTGCTCTTAAACTCCTAGGCAAAATGCAGTTTTGAATTTTTAGCTGGGAAATTAATGGAACTACATGTTACAAGAATTAGTCTGGCGATAACTGGTGGAATGATTTGGATTTAAAAGAGACAAGAAGTAGGAAAATTGAAAAGGAAAGTTGTAGAGAACATTGAGGAGGAGAAATCCTCAACATGTAAAAGGAGCCCATGCCCCCATCGTCCCCTTTTTAAAATCCACAATAGGGCCTCCCTGGTGGCGCAGTGGTTGAGAGTCCGCCTGCCGATGCAGGGGATACGGGTTCGTGCCCCGGTCTGGGAGGATCCCATATGCCGCGGAGCGGCTGGGCCCGTGAGCCATGGCCGCTGGGCCTGCGCATCCGGAGCCTGTGCTCCGCAACGGGAGAGGCCACAACAGTGAGAGGCCCGCATACCGCAAAAAGAAAAAAAAAAAAAAAAAAAATCCACAATATTTTGTAATTAGTCTGCCTCCAGGGCATAAGAATGGTAGAAACGCTGGTTATCAGTAGGGGTTGTTGTGTGAAAAATTATAGAGTAGAAATGTATTTGCGTTGCTCACCAGTAAAATTAAAGAAAAGTAGAGACATTTAGAGAATATTTTAGGAGATGAATGTCTCAGAATTTGATGATGGATTAGATATGTTGGGGCGAGAGATACCGAGGATGGCTTCTGGCTTGTGGTTTATGTAAATACATAACTCATTCATTGAAATGAGGGATGTTGGAAGAGAACTGGTTTTGGATTGGGAGTGGAGGTAGAAATGATGAATTCAATATTGCACAGGTTGAATTAGAGACGTTTTTGATATATATTTAGTGGTTATGTGAAGGATCTGAAGCTCACTTACAAGTTTATGTATAAGAAATAGTTGAAATTAGGATGTGGATACAGTCTCTCAGAGAATATACAGTATCATGAAGGAAATGATACAGGAGCAAAATTTGAACAACTCTGAACTGGAGATAAGGTGGAGGACGATGAGCCTGCAAATGAAACAGATTGGGAGAGACAAGAAAGGAAGGAAGAAAACAGCAAAAATTTCTCTACTAAAAGTAAGGGAAAAGACAATTTTACATGAAGAAGGTGGTCAGTAATGTCCAGTGCTATTGAGAAGTCAAGGTGAAGATTTGGCTCCCTCGAGGTAACTGATGACTCTAACCAGTTAAGTCCCATTCATATGCTGATAACTCCCAAATGTAAAATTCCAGTCCATCTCTTTCCTGAACCCCAGACTCATATCTCCAGTTGCATATTGAATGTCTACTTGGCATCACAAGCTTAACACATTCAAAAGAAAGTTCCTGATTTTCTTCCCCAAGTTTGCTCCCCCTGCATTCTCCCTCATCTCACTTAGTGTCAGTGCACCATCTTTGACTCTTGGTTTACTTTCCTACAACTCATCCAGTCTTCACCATGTTCTATTAACTCTACCTTTAAAGTATTCCAACCCCTTACCACATGTCACCACCTCCCTATGCTAAACTCCATTGTTTCTTCTTATTTTTAATAATAGCTTTATTGAAATATAATTCGTGTACCATGTAGTTTATCCATTTAAAGTTCCCAACTCAGTGGTTTTTATTGTATTTGCATAGTTGTACATCCATCACCACAGTTAATTTTGGAACATTGAGTCATCCCCCCAAAAAAATTTAACAGTCATTCCCCATTCCCTCTTTCCCCTAGTCCCTGGCAGTCACTAATCTACTTTGCATCCGTATGGAGTTGTCTATTCTGGAATTTTCATATAAATGGTATTGTACACGATGAGGTCTTTTGTGAATAGCTTCTTTCATATAGTATAATGTTTTCAAGGTTTATCCATGTTGTAGGATATATCGGTACTTCATTCATTTTATGACTGAATAATATTCCATTGTATGGATATAGCACACTTTGTTTATCCATTCATCAGTTGATGGACATTTCGGTTATTTCCACCTTTTGGCTCTTAGGAATAATGATGCTATAAATATTCATGTTTTGTTTAAACATTTGTTTTCCTTTCTCTTGGGGGTGTACCTAGGAGTGCAATTGCTGGATCACTGGATCACAGGGCAGCTCTATGTGTTACCTTTTAAGGAGCTGCCAGATTGCTTTCCAAAGCAGTGTCCATTGTTTCTTGGTGGAATTATTTCATCAACATTGTTACTGCTGTCCTTGCTTCCACCCTTGCTCCCCAAGTCCATGTTGTCTGCGCACATCCCTCCACTGGGTCCTCAGCTGAGTCAGAGTAAAGCCGAAGCACTTGCAGTGATTACAAGCTCCCACACAATCTGGCCCCATATGACCTCATTGGTTTTATCTCCTGCTGTGCCTCCTCCCCTTGTTTATTCCCTACTTATCTCTTTGCTCTTCCTTGTATATACCAGGCACACTCCCACTGCTTATCCGCTCCCTCTTCCTGGAAAAGACTTTCCACTGTATCCATAGTGCTTGCTCTTTACCTCCTCAGGTCTTTATTCAAGTGCTTCCTTCTTGGTGAGGCAGCCAACACTCTATCACTCTCTTTCCTGCCTTGCGTGTGTGTGTGTGTGTGTGTGTGTGTGTGTGTGTGTGTATTTTTATTTTTATCCATCACACTTATTACCACTGAAAGTACTATGTAGTTTGTTTCACATCTGTTTTCCCCCACCAGAGATCTAGCTCCATAGGGGCAGGGATTTTTGGATTTTGTTCAATGCTGTATCTTCAGGGCCTAGACTATCTAGTAGGATTAAGGAAACATTTGATGAATGAATAATTGAATGGTGTTAAGCCTGGCAGCCTTATTGGAATAGGTAGAGTAGTGAATGGGAAGTGAGGACATGAGTCAGTGAGAAGACATGATACTTCTAGTGTGTTTGCGAATGAGAGAGAGTCTGAATATACATAAATCCTTCTGCCTTCTCTCCTGTTACTATAGATTAAGGGTCCATGCTCTTAACTAAGGCCAGCTCTTCACATGTACCTACGATCTTGTGGGAAGGAAAAAGTTTTGCTCTACCAGCTTAGGTCCAAATAGTCAGAGGCCTGAAAATTAACCGAAAATAAACAGATTAGCTAGAGAAAAGACAAGACCTCTTTAACAGGAGCACACAGGAGTTGCTCAGTGATGAGTAACTCAGGGAATGGATAGAGATAAAGTTTTATATACCAGCTTAACAAAGAGCAGGGCTTAGGGTTTCAGTGGGAACCTATGGAAGCTTTTATTGGGTGTTTTTTTTTAAATTTATTTATTTTATTTATTTATTTTTTGGCTGCATTGGGTCTTTGTTGCTGCACACGGGCTTTCTCTAGTTGCATCGAGCGGGGGCTACTCTTCGTTGCAGTGCGTGGGCCTCTCATTGCAGTGGCTTCTCTTGTTGCGGAGCATGGGCTCTAGGCACACAGGCTTCAGTAGTTATGGCTTGCGGGCTCTACAGTGCAGACTCAGTAGCTGTGGCACATGGGCTTAGTTGCTCCGCGGCACGTAGGATCTTCCCAGACCAGGGCTCAAACCCGTGTCCCCTGCATTGGCAGGCGGACTCTCAATGACTGCACCACCAGGGAAGCCCTTATTGAGTGTTTAGATGCTAATGGAAATGGGCAGACTATTTCCTTCCTGGTGGAAATTTCCTCCTGGTGGAGGGTAGGGAGTATGGCAGCTGAATTCATGTTTCCCAGGGCTGAAGGTCTGTCTTCTTTCAAACAGGAAACTCCCTGGGGGGTGGGGGGGGGAGGGGGTAGATGGGGGGAGTCAGTGGCAACTGTATTTTCGGGAGGTTTTTCTTTTTGAGATAATGTCTTTCTGTGGCTACTGTCTGTTCAGATGTTTTCTGTTTAAAATAATCTTCAGACCACTTTGGTGGGCTGCTAATTCCTTCAGTCCCATCCCCTGTAGCCTGCAGACAGGCCCCCTTGATGCACCCTCTTGGGACAACCATGCACAGAGAAGGCCATGTGACAGTCTTGGAGCTGAGTGAGGTGCACGGCCCTGGTTAAGGGCATCACCCCTGCAAATGTCTCTACTCAGTCCTGCATCATCAGTTTTCCCTTCTTGGCTGCATCATCCTGTTACATACAAACATGCTATTATTCTCCCCAGTTTTTTTTTGTTTTTTTTGCGGTACGCGGGCCTCTCACTGTTGTGGCCTCTCCCGTTGCGGAGCACAGGCTCCGGACGCACAGGCTCAGCGGCCATGGCTCACGGGCCCAGCCACTCCGTGGCATGTGGGATCCTCCCACACCGGGGCATGAACCTGTGTCCCCTGCATCAGCAGGCAGACTCTCAACCACTGCGCCACCAGGGAAGCCCTTCTCCCCAGTTTTAAATAAAGTAAAATCAACCCTTGATTTTAATAGGAAAATTTAAATATGGACCAGGTATTGGATGATACCTAGGAATTACTGTGAATATAGTCACAGGAGACCCCTACCCTCAGGCAAGAACAGGAGACTCTGAAAAATCCAATAAACACAGAAGGCTCTCTGTTCATCCTAATTTACAAAACGTCCTGTCTTCTCGCACAAGCTTGGAATCAAGTCTGCTCAGATAGGAAGAGAAAAAATAAGAGTTCAGAGCAGTCAGGGGTCTGGAGAAAGTGAAGCAACACCCAGGGCCACTGTCCTAGGACACCAGCAAGGCGTCTCCATGTGCTTAGAGGAAAAACTTAGTGAATTGTGATGCCCAGAAACTTCTGCCGTTGTCTTTGTGTAAAACATTTAAAATTAGGATATGTATTCTTTTGTCTCAATAAAAAGTTGACTTAATTTTAAGTGACTTAATTTTGAGTACATAGTCTTATGAAGTAAAACAAAAAAACTCTAGGCAGTAGTCCTAGTTTTAATCTAGTAAATTGTGAAATAGAAATTATGAAAGACTTGGAGAACTAAGTTAAATATTCAATACTCAGCATTGACTATATAACCTACCAGAAGTAAATAGCTTTTGGAATAAACGAGCAAACATAAATACAATCAACTAAGTTGTTAAATTCACCAAACACCATATTGATGTTCTAAAAGCCCATCCCCAGGCCATCTTTAGATTAAGAACAAAAATGGAAACACCAGCACTTACTTCTATAACTTACTTAATATTGAGGGTCTTAAGCACGCATAAACACAGCCATGAAATTGTCAATCCTGTGCTATTTTTTGCCTTTCCTGGTGCAAAGCTAATACATTCTCTATTAATTTCCTAGTTAATTCAAGACTAGCTAACATATTTCTATAGATAGATATCACCCAGGAGGGGGGAAAAATGGTGAAAGAAAAAACTGTTTTATGGTCATTGCTGTCGTGTTACTGTTCTCAATGATGGATTAAATTATCAAAGGACCAAAATATCAGTGCATTACTAATTCTTAGAAAAATGACCTTCTGAGGATACTGTGGTGGAAGGTAACAGAGAAAGTGTCAAGTTGGGACTTACAGACAGAAAAGGGCTTCTCTAATTTACTAATGGGCCTTAGGCTAACTTTCCTAAACTGCCAGATTTACTAAAAAAAAAAATCTGCTGGGTGCCAGTCCCAGGCATAGGCATGGTCCCTCCATATTGGAGGCCATAGCCAATGGGTGAGACAGATACTGTTGTATAAGAAAGAATTTGGCTGATCTTTGCCCCCCTTCCTAGGAGGGAGCCTCTAAATCCTTGGAATTTCCAAAATGAAAGGAGTGTTTTTGTTATTCATTGTGGGTCCCTTGGATCACACTGGGATTTATGCCAATGAGGTGACTCCTGGTGAGCCCCTAGATAATTTCAGGATGGGGCTTCCATGCTGCAGAGACCATACTGCATGATTAGAGGGTTAAGGTTTTGAGGCATGCATTTATAAGTCCAAGTGCTGAGAAGGGGACGGGGGCTCAAGATTGAGTTTAATCACATGGCCAATGATTCAATCAATCAAACCTATGCCATGAAACCCCAATAAAAACTCTGTATATCTGAAGCTCTGGTGAGCTTCCAGGTTAGTGATACTTATCAATGTGCCATGAGGGTCAAACATCCTGAGGACAGGGAACATTTTTGTTTGGGATCCTCTCAGACCTCACCCTGTGTGTCTCTTCATTTGGCTGGTTCTAATTTGTGTGCTCTATGATAAAATTATAATCCTAAGTGTAATGCTTTCCTGAATTCTCTGAGTCATTCTAGCAAATTATAGAACCTGGGGAGGTAGTGGGAAGCTCCACATTTGTAGCCGGTTGGTCAGAAGTGTGAGTGGCCTGAGAACTCTAGAGCTTGCAGCTGGTGTCTGAAGTGAGGGGTATGTTGTAGAACACTGTGCTCTCGACCTGTGAAATCTGGCCCAACTCCACATCGTTAGTGTCAGGACTGCATGGCAGATATATGCACAGAAAACTTGAGCACCATGAGGAAATGCTAAGAGAGGGGTGTGCACTGAGAAAGTGCAGGAGGTACACAGGGAGAAGCACGTGACCCAGCCCTTTCTCTAAGGACAAGGAAAGCTTCTAGCAATTGTCTCTTGAGACGACTCCAAGAATGTTTATTTTGTAAAAATTGAAAGTAAAAAGAAGAAAATAAAATCACCCAGCCAAAGATAATCAAATCCATGTTTATAGTTTTGGCATATCTTCTTCTATGCATCTTTTTATGGATTTTTACATACTTGGGGTAATGCTATATATGCAATTCTTTTTATTTTCATTTAACACATCCATCATAAGCATTATCTTTTGACATTAAAGGTTCATCACCCATTTTCATTTTAATGGTTGCACAACACACTATCCTACAGTTACAATGTAGTTTACCTAACACTTTTCCTAGTTTGAGCCCTTGGGTTGCTTCTGGCTTTTGATATAACAAATAATGCTAAGTTGAATATCTTTATGTCTAAATCTTTGTCCACATTTCTGATTATTTCCTTAAGATAAACTTTTTTTTAAGTCTGACCTTATTTATTTCTTACTCTTAGAAAACCTTATTTTTGACTGGACGCAGACTTAGAGGTAGAAGTTGTCGGACAGGACAGCCTCCATCTCTTGGCAGTCTGTTCCTGGAGTTTTTCTTTGGCGTCCTTCATCCTCTGGGCCAATGGTTAGCATATTCTGTGGCCTCTTCCTAACTTTTCTTAGTACCCTGTTTCTTCAGAACAACAAGCCGACTTTGGTGTTGCAGGACACAGGGAATAACGTAACACTGAGTCTTGGGTACCAAGGTTTCTTACCTGCTCTGTTCAGGAGCCTTCCACAGCATACTGGCAGATACCATCTTCTTTAGAGAGATTGGAAAGTTTGTGGGTTCAGCTAGCTCTTTTGGGCCCCAGGCGATGATGCACAGTAGTATCAGTGAGTGCAAGAATAACTTTTTCCAATGGTTATTATTGATTAAAATAATAACCGAGTTGAAAACTCTCAGATTGGCATCCACAGTGCATCCCCTGAACAGATTTGTACTTTCTTTCTCGAGTCCTCCTAGTCCACCCTGCTTTGTGGGGAAGCCTGGTTTGTCATCCCCACCACTGATTGCAGCCACATAAGCCCTTCCCTTCTTCACCCAGAGTATATGCAGCAGCGTCTGTGGCTAAACGCTTCTCATAGAAGGTTCAAAGTTTGCCTTTGTTGTCCACTTCAGTGAGTTTCTGGCAGCCCATGGTTGGGAAGAGATGTTCAGCTTTGTCTTGAAGCCGTTGCCTGCCTCTGAGACACAGCAGAGATGATAAACTCTTGAAGTAGAATTACTGAGTAAAAGGATTTGTTTTTACAACTCCTAAAATCTGATGCCAAATTGATTTACAGAAATATGAATTGACACTCCTTTGCCAGGCATGTGCAAATGTCTAACTTAAAGCTCATTTGCCAAAACTAAATCATTTACTAAAAAAATTGGAAATTCGATAGGCTGCCAAAACATTTTTATTGCTTTAATAAAATTTTATTGTATTCATTTGACTACTTGTGAGGCCAGCTGAATATTTTTTCATATCTATTAGTTAATTATACTTATTTGGGTTTGAGAGCTTTGTTCTAAGTATTCACTTGTGTCTTAAGTGTTTAACAATATGTTAAATTTATCATATACAGTACATACACTATGGACTTTACTAAAGACTGATGTTCTGATAGGGCATTAGCCTTTTATGAAATTATGATATTAACATGTCATGGGTTTTTTCCTATTATGTTTTATATATTTGCATGTTGAGGATTATATTTTTGTGAAGTAAAAAAATTGTTTTGATATATTCATTTGTGATTGTGTGTCGCTCAGACTGCCCTCCTAGAAAGGACTCCCAACCCAGTGACCAGGTGTGTGCTTAGCTTCAGCCTCTAGCTGTTAGTCCTTTTAGGTTTTGCCTCAGCTTTTGAGCTGGGGACCCACTATTTTCACGATGACCTTCAGCCAGTAAAGAGGCACTGAAGCTTGGCCATTTCTGCCCAGTGCATGATCCCTCTATTGGGTATTTTTGGCCTAGAGCAGGAGCCTGAGGGCAGTTCCTCCTCAGGAAAAGAAGCCCATTCCAGCCCTGAGGAGCTGCTCTGCACAAGTGTTTGGAGCACTGTGTCTAAATGCCGCAAGGGGTGGACTGTGGCAGAGACCTAGACGCTCAGCTCAGATCTTCAAAAATGGACTTGTTGCCCAGTTAAATGATACAGCTGGTGGACAACCTCCAGCTATAAGTTCCTTCTTGATCCTCTTCAGCTTTCACGCCATGATTGCTCTTGTTCTCAAGGCAGCCCTAACCACATATAGAACAAGAAACTTGTTCAAGGGCCTAGCTGGTCTACCCAAACTGGGACTGATCTAATGGGAAATCTTGGCTCCGGAGCTCCCCTTGGGGCTAACCGACTTCTTTCAGATCCACATTCCCTGCCCGATCCTGCTTCCTCCTCTCTACCTTTCACAGTGTTGCCTACCAGTAAGGCTTTCACCTTCTAACCCATTGCAGTGTCTGCTTCCTAGAAAACCCAGCCTGTGACAGGAGCTACCATGCTTTTAAGCTTAGCTGTTCTTCCCATCCTGATACTAGAGAAACATTCACATAGACTTGGTTCTGTTTTTAAGAAGGACTTGACTTCTTATATTTCAATTTTGTATTCATCTGCAAATTATTTTGGTGTGGTGTTAAGTGAGAATCTAACCTGATTTTTCTTCCTGTGGTAAGCGGCATTGAATATCTCTGCCTCTTGTCTTTTATGCCTTTGTGTTATCCCCTCCCCTTGAGTGTAGGCTGGACTCAGTAGCTCAATATTAGATGATAAAAAACTGCAGGTCCTGTCGAGCTCTCTCGCGCCCTTTCTCTTGTCTCACTTACACTGACGGGGAGGAAGCAGCCTATTGCAAGCAGCCCTATGGGAGAACCACGCGAGGTGGCGAGGAGCTCAGGCCATCAAACCAATAGAACAAGAGGAGCTCAGACTGTCTAGGCAACAGCCTGTGACAAGGTGAAGCCTGCCAGCCACCAAGTGACTGAGCTTGGAAGCAGGTCCTTCAGGCCCAGCTGAGTCTGGATCATAACTGCAGCTCCAACCGACAGCTCAACTGAAACCTCATGAGGGATCTCGATTGAGTGAAATGTACCCAGTTAAGTTGCTCCCCAGATTCCTTATTCAAAGAAATGATGATATATGTTTGTAGATTTCAGCTATTACATTTAGGTATAATTGGTTATACAGCAGTAGATAACTGATATATTCCTAAAGGAACAGCCAGCACTTGCAGCTTTATTTGTTTTTTTGTTTGTTTGCTTATTTGCTTAACAAGCTAGAAGTTTACTTC
This sequence comes from Mesoplodon mirus, assembly GCF_964341445.2. NCBI lineage: Eukaryota > Metazoa > Chordata > Mammalia > Artiodactyla > Ziphiidae > Mesoplodon > Mesoplodon mirus. The sequence goes on from NC_138980.1 coordinate 80,859,484, forward strand.
TTGTACAGTTAACAGGCCAAGCCTAGGAAGGTGATTCTGCTATTCTTGACCAGTGGCTCCCATTTAAACAGCTGCATCTCGGGCGATTGTTTAAATCTCACCTTCTCTAAATTAGAAGGACAGGAGAGAAGGACCAGAAGCCCAATCCTTTGAGCAGCAAGACTTGGAAGTGGTATTTTTCAATTTCACTTATATCCCATTAGCTAAAATTTGATCACATGGTTGTACCCAGTTGCATAGGGAGGTTTGAAAATGCAACATCATTTATTGATCATGCCTTTCCCCTACTGAATTATTTTTCCTAACAACCAAATGTTGTATTCTGTCCATTGATCCTTAGCTATTGCCAGAATATTCCACTCATTTCTGATTTTTTATACATTTTATACAGTTTTTCATTATTACTTTCCTTTCTGAACAAACTAGAAGCTACTTTTTTATTGTCTGCAATTACAAGCAAATGGTTAAATCAGTATGTCCAATTTTTTAAAACTATTGGTATTTTTAAAGTTTTATCAAAGTCAAATATTCATATAAAAATTACACAAATTACAAATATAATTTCAACGAATTTTTACAGAATGGACACAATATGTAACCAGCAGCCGAAAAATCAAGAAATGAAACATCACCAGAACTAAAGATTCCCTTCCAAAACTTCTGGGAATCTTACATTACTTTGATCTGTTTCAGAACTTTATATAAAGGGAATCATAAAGTACATACTCTTTAGTGTCTGTCTTATTTTGCTCATTATTATATTACTGAGATTCATCGCCATCATTGTCTATAGTTAGAGTTCATTCATTCTCATTGCTATATATTATTCCATTAAATGAACATACTATTTATTTATTTACTTATTTATGGACATTTGGATTGTTTATAGTTTGATGGCTATTACAAATAGTGCTCTTTTGATCATTATTGTACCCAAAATTTGCCCATCAAAATTCTGTTTTGAATTATAATAAACCCACACATTTAGGGGAAATCGACATTTTTCCAACATCCAGTCTTACAGTTCATAATCAAATAAACGTGTTATCTCTATTAAATCTTTTTAACTTTTATACCTCTCAAAACAGTATTGTGATATTATCCATTCACATCTTTCACATTCTTTGTTAAAGCTACTCTTTGGTATATATAGTCTCTGTTGATGTTGAGTTTCATAATACTTAAAAGTGATTATTACTAGTACACAGCAATGTTATCTTACATATATTTTCTTTTATTCCAGACAGTTTTAGAATACTGATTTTAAACTCTAAAGCAGCAGTCCCCAGCCTTTGTGGCACCAGGGACTGGTTTCGTGGAAGACAATTTTTCCCATGGACGGGGTGGGGAGGGGATGGTTTTGGGATGATTCATGCTCATTACATTTATTGTGCACTTTATTTCTATTAGTATTACATTGTAATATATAATGAAATAATTATACAACTCACCATAATGCAGAATCAGTGTGAGCTTGTTTTCACTTGCCACACACTTATAAAGTTTTGATATGAGTCTGCAAGCAATTGTGCAGTCAAACCTCTCTGCTAATGGTAATCTCTATGTTCAGCCGCTCCCCAGCACTAGCATCACTGCCTCAGCTCCATCTCAGATCATCAGGCATTAGATTCTCTTAAGGAGCGCACAACCCAGATCCCTTGTGTGTGCAGTTCACACTAGGGTTCGCGCTCCTATGAGAATCTAATGCCGCCACTGATCTGACAGGAGGAGGAGGAGGAGCTCAGGCGGTAATGTGAGTGATGGGGAGCGGCTGTAAATACAGATGAAGCTTCGCTCGCTCACCTACCACTCACCTCCTGCTGTGTCCTGGTTCCTAACAGGCCATGGACCTGTACTGGTCTGTGGCCTGGGGGTTGAGGACCCCTGCTCTAAAGGGAATGCTTCTAATGTTTAATGAAACATTATTCATATGATTATTCATACGATTATTTATCATTGAATAAAAACTATTCATATAATATTTTTAGTGCTACCTTTTATTTGGTTGCAAGATCTCCATTCTCTTCATAATTCTTTCTCTAACATGGGTATATTACTGTGAACCATGTGAGCCTGTTATGTATTTATTAGTCTACTTTTCTACTTTCCTTTCTTCCAGTATTCTCCTGGTTTTCTTCCTACCTCACTTCTTTCCGCCTCACTTCTTTCCATTTTCTTTTCAGGTTTCTCCTCATTATCTAACCTTTTATTGCAGGAGTGTTCCAGGGCTCAGTCTTGGGACTTTGCTTTTTAGTCTCATTCCCTTAGTGAGTTCATCCAGTCATATGACCTTAAATACTATATATTTGCTAGTGACCAAAAATGCAAATGTACACTATAGATCTCACCCCAGAACTCCACCTTCTTATTTCTGCTTGTCTATTTGTTATCATCACTTCAAAGTCTAAAAGGCATCTCACACTGAACATGTCCATAACCACATCTTCCTCCCAAAACCCACTCTACCTCAGTCTCTCTTATCTCCATTAAGGGCCACCCCTTCCTTACAGTAGCTCAGGCAAAGTCTTTCTCTTACATTCTATAAAATCCAATTTGTCAGAAAATCATGTATGCTTCAATGTACACCCAGAATCTGACCACTTTACCCCTTCCCCTGCCATTAGCCCATTCTGAGTTTTCTCTTTTTATTTGGATCACCATAGACATTCCAAAACAATTTCCTGCTTCCATTCTTGTCTGTGTACATTCTTTCCTCAATAGAGCAAAAAATTAGATACTATTTAATCAATTTTCCACTCAAATTCTTCCTGTAACTTCCATCTCTTGCTGGATAAAATTCAATGGGGTCCTTACATGATTGACTTCCCAATCGCTTTCCTTCTCAGGCCCCATCTCACGGTCTTCTTTGTTCACTTCGCTTCAGCCAAGCTGGTCTCCTTGCTGTTTCTTTTCTTTTTTTTTTTTTTAATAATTTTTATTGGCGTATACAGTAAGCCCCCTACATATGAACCTTCAAGTTGCGAACTTTAAAAGATGTGAACATGCAAAGTTCCATCAATGTCAGGTGTGAGTGAAATTGCAGCTTGCCCTCTGTCTCCTATTGCTGACTGTCCTTCAGCTCTACCATCTCCCACCTTCTCTCCCTCATCCAGTCAGTAACTCTTCTTGCCTCTTCAGCCCCTGTATGCCAGCTGCTGTACTGTACTACTGTACTTTTCAAGGTACTGTACTGTAAGATTTAAACTGTTCATATTTTGTGTTTGTTTTGGTATTATTTGTGTGAAAAGTATTATAAACCTATTACAGTACAGTATATATAGCCGATTATATTAGTTGGGTACCTGTGCTAACTTTGTTGGGCTTAGGAATGAACTGGACTTATAAATGTGCTCTCAGAATGAAACTCCTTCATATGTAGGGGACTTACTGTAGTTGATTTATAATGTTGTGTTAGTCTCAGGTGTACAGCAAAGTGAATCAGTTATACATATACATATATCCACTCTTTTTCAGATTTTTTTCCCAAGTAGGTCATTACAGAGTATTGAGTAGAGTTCTCTGTGCTGTACAGTAGGTCCTTGTTGGTTATCTATTTTATATATAACAGTATGTGTGTGTTAATCTCAAGCTCTTAATTTATCCCTCTCCCCCACCCTTTCCACCTTGGTAACCATAAGTTTGTTTTCTACATCTGTGACTTTATTTCTGTTTTGTAAATAAGTTCATTTGTATCATTTGGGGGGGCATGTTCCTGCCTCAGGGCCTTTGCACTTGCCGTTCCTTCTGCCTAGACCACTCTCCTTTGAGATATTCTCATGGATTACTGAATTGCCTCCGTCATGTCTTTGCTCAAATATCACATTCTCAGTTAGGTCATCACTGACCACCTTATTTTATTTTATTTTATTTTTTAACATCTTTATTGGAGTATAATTGCTTTACAATGTTGTGTTAGTTTCCGCTGTATTACAAAGTGATTCAGCTATATGTATACATATATCCCCTCCCTCTTGCACCTCCCTCCCACCCTCCCTATCCCACCCCTCTAGATGGACTGACCACCTTATTTTAAACTGCAAACCACCTCTCCTCCTCAGTGATCCCTTTGCCCACCTTTCCCATTTCTTTTATTCAGTAGCAGTTTTCACTTTTGAATATACTATAGAAATTGTTCGTGGATGTTGTTTATTACTTAACTCTCCTCATCACCACCCTAATAGAATATAAGCTCCATGAGAAGAGGAACTTTTGTCTGTTTTGTTTACTCTTGTATCTCAGTCTTAGAAGAGAGTTTGACAGATAGTGGGCACACAATGAATACTTGGGTTTTTTAAATTAAAGTATAGTTACTGTATAATTTTATATAAGTTACAGGTGGACAATGTAGTGATTCACAGTTTTTAAAGGTTATACTCCATTTATAGTTATTATAAAATATTGGCTATATTCACCAAGTTGTACAATATATCCTTGTATTTAACTTATTTTATACATAGTAGTTTGTACCTCTTAATCTCCTACTCATATATTGCCCCTCCCCCTTTCCTTCTCCCCACTGGTCACCACCAGTTTGTTCTCTATATCTGTGAGTCTGCTTCTTTTTTGTTATATTCACTAGTTTGTTTTTTTTTTTAGATTCCACATATAAGTGATATCATACGGTATTTGTCTTTCTCTATCTGACTTATTTCACTTAGATTGATGCTCTCCAGGTCCATCCATGTTGCTGCAAATGGCAAAATTTCATTCGTTTTTATGGCTGAGTAGCATTCCATTGTATATATGTACCACATCTTCTTTATCCATTCATTTATTCATGGACACTTAGGCTGCTTCCATATCTTGGCAATTGTAACTAATGCAGCTACTAACATGGGGGTGCAAATATCTCTTCAAATTAGTGTTTTTGTTTTTTTCAGACATATACCCAGGAGTGGAATTGCTGGGTCATATGGTGGTTCTAGTTTCAGTTTTTTGAGAAACCTCCATACTGTTTACCACAGTGGCTGCACCAATTTACATTCCCACAACACAATGAATATTGGTTGAATCATTCGTTGAATGAGTCAAGAATAACCATTATAAGCCTATTATTTATTTAGAGTTTAGAAGGTAATTCCCACAAGAGCTAAAAAACCAAAAAGGTTAAAAACTGTTGCTAGGGGCTTCCCTGGTGGCGCAGTGGTTGAGAGTCCGCCTGCCGATGCAGGGGACACGGGTTCGTGCCCCAGTCCGGGAAGATCCCACATGCCGCGGAGCGGCTGGGCCCGTGAGCCATGGCCGCTGAGCCTGCGTGTCCGGAGCCTGTGCTCCGCAATGGGAGAGGCCACAACAGTGAGAGGCCCGTGTACCGAAAACAAACAAACAAACAAACAAAAAAACTGAATCGGGACTTCCCCGGTGGTTCAGTGGCTAAGGCTCCGTGCTCCCAATGCAGGGGGCCCAGGTTCGATCCCTGATCAGGGAACTATATCCCACATGTGGCATCTAAGAGTTTGTATGCCGCAACAAAGAAAGATTGAAGATCCTGTGCACCACAACTAAGACCTGGGACAGCCAAATAATTAAATAAATTAAAAAAAAATTTAAAAAAAAAAAAAACTGTTGCTGGAAATGGGCCTGAGCATGGAAAGGGCTATGTGGGAGAGGGATAGTTTTCTTTATAAACCCTCTTCTGCTATTTGATTGTTTATGTCATAGGCATGTATTACTGTGATCATAATTCAGAATACTTTTAAATAAGCCAACATGGCTGGAAAATCATGGGATGATAACAATGTAGGAAGGCTAGCCAACAACAATTTACTTTATAGTAAATTGCTCTAAATGTGTTTTGAGAGCAAACTATTGAATCTGCTAATGGCAGATACAGATGGTACAAAAAAATAACCTTCCTTTTGGTGTTGGGTGTAACTTTAAATAGAATCGGAATCTCTCTCATCATACTTTAAAGAGACTTCAATTTACTTACGTGATCAAGCTTTATATTATTACATTAAGTTGCACATGTTTCACAATGAGTGTAAATTGTACAGGGTGTCATCATTCAAGCCTTTATGTAAAATGTGATTTTCTGATTCTTTAAATGTGGGTGGAGAAATGATCGAAATAATTTTTCATACACAGATAACTGGTGTATGTGAATGCTTGCTAATTTGAGGAAGGAGGTGGAGAGTAAAGGATGGAAGGAACAAAAATAATTTTGTCTAAGGCTGCAAGTGACATACATTCAAACAATTGCTTTTTCAGAGTCCTCAGGCTTGTTTCTATTCAATGTTTACTGAGCTTTAGAGAAGACTGAATCCCACCATGGCAAGCTGCCATCTTTGTCAGAGCAAAGAGCTGTTTACATTCAAGGCACATAATAAGTGCAATGTGAAGTAAAAAACAGTGTGAGTTCTATTATGGCTGATTAGTCCATTGTACACTGTTTCAACTAACATCTTTCTTGTGCTAAAAATAGTGAGAAGCCACGGGACCTCAGGCAGCATGATCCATCAGTGCTGTACTCTTTCAGGAGACTGCCAACAAAAGCTGCCTCTAACTCCCCAGAAAAATAAAAGGGCCACTTACTAGCTTCAGTGTCCTCCAAAATATGTAGTTTAACTGAGCTGTTTGGAAACTTTCAGAAAATGAGATGCAGAGAGCTAACAACTTCTAAAATGTAGATCTGTCTTCTCAGTAACTTCCTTTTCTTGATATGGTGCTTGATATGAATGTCATAAAAGTCAGTTGGTTGCTATTAAACTTGCTTCCTTAGCTGCTTCTTAATCAGAGTACCAGTGGCATGAATGCATATATTGATGCATCAGCCACCGGGAGCCTAAATAAATAAATAAGTCTCTCTGTTTGAAGTGACAGAGGAGAAAGGAGGAATATGAATAAACTGAGTCCCAGGTCATTTCATCACGAAGTCAATAGCTCTCCGAATCGAAGGGGAGAAAACAAACTGCTCTCTATTCTATTGAAAGCCGGGAAGAATTTGCACGGCAGTAATCCCAAATCCAGAGGCAATCTATTAAGAACTCGGCATTACTGATCCTGAGACTCAACTGATAAGCACATTCTTACCCCTACCTCCCCCAACAATAATCCTCTTAAAGATTGTGCTAAGTAATGAAAGGGTGCCATGAAAGAGGTCCCCCTTTTTATTATAACCACACAAAATGCTTGTGTAAATGTTTCATTAACACACTGCTGGACTAGTATTTAATATCCTTTGCCTCCCTCCCCTTGGACCCCTTGGTAGGGGCTCCTGCCTGGAGCATGACTAAATGTGTGATTTACACATGTTTAAGAGAAACATTCCCACACTTGAATGCTGTTCCATGACAAAGGGAGGGGAGGGGCTGAGAGAGAGGTGTTGAACCTATTGTAGACATTTTAATTTAAAATTATCTTTTTTTTATGGGCTTTAAAAGATGAATGACTTCCACCCACTTATCAGTCTATGTTTCATTTCTGTGTTTTTTCTAACTGCTGGTCTCTATGTAAGTGCCCTTGATAATTTTGAGGCTGGTCCTTTTGGAGGCATAGTGAGATGCTGTAATAGTCTCAGAAAAGCAAGATGAATTCCAATGTGTAACCATTATGCAAAGAACCCTTTTCTAAACCACAGAGAGGCCAAAATAGATGACTTATCTTTACTTTGAATATGCTGAAGGATGCCAGATATTTTGTGGAAATATGCATCCTGTGTGTTTTCTCTGTAGTCATCTAATTACAATCTGATGTTTTGTGTCCTTTAGCTAATCTAGTAAATCCTAACAGGATGCCTGCATTATCTGATCTTTAAAATATGGCATTTGGATATAAAAATAAACTTTCCTTTCAGACAAGCAAGATATGTCTATGGCACCTACTGAGTTAGTCAATATCCCGTAACAGGATGTATTGATGCAACTTGAAGATACAGAATCAGTCTCTTAAAAGCATAGTTTAAGTTAAATCCTGATACAGGATTCACATCCAGACGCGTGCTATTGGGCCAAATCCGTAGAAAAAAATTTTGTGTTGCATTCCAAGAGACTCCAAACTTTGAAATTAATATATAAGGAAACCGAACACAAACGTAGCCACTTTTTTATACAGTGTCTTTGTCCTGAGTGTCGTTCATTTAATTTCAGTTTACCATGAGCATCTGGACACAGATGGGGTCACTGGGTTTGGTTCAGGACCACCTTTGGGTCAGTGTGGATAGTTTGTGTCTCCAGCTGCAACTGTGGTCTGGCCTCAGAGTAAATAGATTTATTTAAACCAACAATGCCCTGGGGGATAAACACTTAAATGTATTCAACCTTAGAAGAGCCGAAAACATCAATATGTTCATAAAGCCACTTTGATTTGTATTGACTACAGTCATGCTGCTAATTCGTATACATCATTGTTTACTTCACAGTGCTTTTAACATGACTTTTGATTTATAGAAATCGTGATTCAATTTCTACCAAGAAGTGGTGAGCTCAGACCTCCCCCAGATCCTTACTTTCTCTCTGCTGTGACAAAACTGAAAGAGGAACTCTCTTGTCACAGCATTAGTAAATGGTTGTATAGCAGCTTATGAGCACTTTTGAAACAAAATTTTCATAGTAACAGGTAATGGCAAAGTAGATTGCCCAAATAAGGGCAATCGGTTATCTAAGCATGTTATTAACATGTTCAGAGCAAATCCATTGTTTTACACTGGGGTAAAGTCTACGAGCTATATTTCCCACTCAGAAAATCTGTGTTAAGCAAAGGAGAAAATTCACTGTACAAGGCCATGTTCCATCATTTAGAACTTTTATTTACAGGAACCACTAGGGCACATTGCAAAGCTCCATAACTAATATACCCTGTTCCATGCAAATTATGCAATCTGCATCTCATAAGAGTTTTAGTTTTGTTTGTTTGATGCTCTGTCAAATGAAGACTATAAAAATTCTTTTCTAGCAGTTCTTTTCTTTCTAAGCCATTAAAACAAGTGGCTTTAAGCCAAGCAAATGGGCTTCAGTGACCAGAACCGAATTTTGTTTTGTTTATGGGTTAGTTCCCAGACTTAAATCAGGATTGAAATATTTTGGATTTTCTTCTGCTAAAGTCGTATCCAGAGGTGCAATCAAACGACGGTGTGGGTTTTATCAAGAAAAATGTTCATTGCTAAAAAGTTGCATGAAAATAATACTGAAGCAGACAAAGAAATTCAGACCATAAGACAAAATGGTGACAGGAGAACGGGCGTTCCTTTTTCTCAGATACGGATGAGCCAGAACACAACATATCCATGGCTCAAGGAAAATTCACAGTTCTGATGGAGATGAACTTAGAAAGCCTCAAGACAGCCCAGACTCGTCAGCATCTCACAGTTAATTAAAGAAGTGAGTGAAGGCATCAAGGCTTGCTCCCATCTGCCTGAATAATTCACTGCCTGTATCCATTATTAAAACCCGTTACTTCCCCACAATGATTCCCAGCTCGAGATGGATTGGTCTCAGAACCAAGAGATAAAGTGTAACAAGGCCTACAGCTATATTAATAAATTGAAATGAACATTTATTTGCTCGTCTAATTAGAACTGTAGTTTTTCCAAATAGTGTAGTAATGCATTACCTTAACAGGCCGCACTACCTGCCTTTTGTGAGATAAAATGAACAGGAGGGCTTTGCTCCAGATTTGGGGTTTTCTCTGCATAAAAACTTCTTTGGTCACCGCCGTTCTTTTCAACCATTCATTCCATCACTAATGCTCCACCGATCCTCTCTCTCCAGGATTGATAGAAGCTTAGCTTTTGAGGTACTTCGTCAGAGGGCGGCAAAGAATCGTGCATATAGAACACGCATTCTTCTTTTGTCCTGTCTGTCTTTTTAAAGGGTTTCAGGAGGAAAAAAAGAATGTAAAGGTTTTCCCTACCCCCTCCCCATCTCCACTTCCCTTCATTAGGAGTACAAAGCATTAGAGCTCAGAGGTTCAAAGAACCTGTGCTTGGGGTTTGATTCCTGACTCAGTCGCTAACTGGTGCATAACCTCAGTTTCTTCCTCTGCAAAATGAAACTAATAGTATCCATTTTTGTGGGATCCATGGGAAGTTTAGAGAGAATGTCTGTGAAGGGTGGAACTCAGAGTAGGTGCCTATCGTGATAAGTGCTATTATTGTTCAGCCATTCTTACCCTTCCCTGTTTGCAAATTAGATTTAAAAAGCATTTATCACATTCATGTGGAGGAGTCTTTCTATAACATAGCTAAGCTCTCAATTTCTGAAGTTCAGAAATGAATCCTGTGGTATAGCAACATAAAACTTTTTCATTATGAAGAATTTCCATAGCAAAATCTGGTCTCCTCCAACTAGGTGATAAAGTCTCAGATGACAGAGTTTGTCTTCTCCCTTTGCAGGCAGAGGGCCTAGGACACAGTAGCTTATAGGACATAGCCTCAATCATTGTTTTTTTTTTTTACCATAATGATAAGTGTGGTTGTTACATGAGCTCCTACGAAATAAACATTTCTCTGCTGTGACCTATGACCCCCTGAGGCTAGAGAAATCAGGCCTTCTTATTGATTTCATACAATTTCATACAACAATCAAATTCAAATTCATGCTCCTGCAGACTTCAGCCTTGTGTTCCCCTAAGAGGAATGTACTCTTTCTTAAAATGAGCAGAAATTGTACTTACCACATACTTGTTTGAAATTTGAGGTCCAGTTGATTGAGCACTTTTCATTTTGATAAATGGGGAAATTTTTAAAATAAATTTGTGAGTTGTCAAAGTGAGCATCAGCTCCTTTCATCTGTTTTTCACCTTGCAGATAAGGTAGGAAATTACTGACGATTTCTTTCTTGGCAGGTTCTGGCCGGGGCTTCGTAGTTATAAGGAAAGGGATTAAGCTTAGTTTGAGACAAAGAACATTTCTCATTTTTCTCCAGTGAATTCCAAAACTGCTAAATGAGACAAACTTCACTAAGTTTGAAACCCTTTGTGAAAGTAAAATTTAGGAAAAAAAAATAATTTGCAAGGTATTAAATACATTACTGAAAGATCTTATGGTGTGCCTTTACAGTGGCTTTGCTTCTGGGGCAAGAGTACAAATGAAACAAATCAGTATCAGATTTTATGTTATCTAAACAAATACAGTAAATTGTCTGGAAGCAGGCTCTTAATCAATATAAAACGAAGGGAAGCAGAATTCAATTTAGACACTGGTTCAATGATTCCATACGCTGTATACTCTGTGAAATGTTTAAAGACCATATACATTGGAACAAAATTATTTTTAGAGGTTTTAATAATTGTTTAAAATTTAAAACGAATGCACATTTAAGGTAGAAAGTTCAACAAATACAGAAGGTTTATAATGTAAAAGGTAAGAGTCTTTCATTCCTCATACCAGGACAACCAGTCCACTATTTAGTTGTAAACATTATTAATTGCTGCTTGTATATGCTTCCAGAAACCTCCATGCATATACAATTATATGTGTATGTTTCCTGATTTGTTCTGTATTACACAAATGAACTTGAACTATACATATTGTTTTATAATTTTTTAAATCTTAATATTGTATCTTGAATATCTTTCCCCATGGACCTATCTCCTTATCTTAAGGGTTGCATTACTTTTTTGTTTTTTAGCATAGATATACTATATTTTATTTAACTAATACCCTGTAGATGGATAGGTAAGTTGCTTGAAATTTTTTGGTATTGTAGATAATGCTTCAATGAACATCCTTGTAGCAGCATACTTGTTCACATAATGTTTGACTCAATTAATCCATCCCATGTGTGATTTCAAAAACATATTGCCAAGTTTTTCTCCAAAATATAGGTTTAAAAAAGATTTTTCCACTATTTAATTAGGTGGTCCCATAAGTCAAGGAATACAACCTAGTCAAGTCACAGCAAATTATTCCTACTTAACAATTAGCTATGAATTGTATTCATTGAATGGCAATTATGCCATTTGACAAATGGAGTGTTCATTCATTGATTAGAGAATTAGCAATGTACCTCATTCAAAACAGAAGGAAATGTCCCAGGATGCCTGATCTGAACTCAGTCAATGCAGTAGAGTTGCCAGGAACATTATTTCAGAGGCTAATTAGAACTAAATCTTGAGACATTTCCACTATCCTAGATATCTTCAAAAGATTTTTTAGATTTTGTTTTTCCTGATTGGAATTGCCAAAGAACATTCCAACACTATAACCCTTTGGCCCAATGGAAGAGTGAAATATAAATACAGAGTATTGCTACCTTATTAAAGCTACATTGCTTTTTTTTTTTTTTAATGTGGAGCATGAAAAATTTAAGATTGGTGTAGGCGGCTTTTCAAAGCTGGATTTTCAGAAGGAGATCAGAGGAGGAAAACAGAGTAGGGTCTTCAGCTTAGAATGGTTTCCGCTTGAGGTAGAGGAGAAGCTGGATATTCAACCCTGCAAGGGAGGCAGTGTCAGTTCTTCCCCCAGTTCCATAGTCATGGAACCCATGGCTTTTAGCTGAGCACATGTGGCCCAGATTAAAGACCTTGTGCTTGGGAGTGGACATATAACTAAATTCTGTCAAATAAGTTATGTGCAGAAATAATGTGTGCTACTTCCAGAGTATGCCTTTAAAGGGAAGAGGGTACCCTCTCTTTCCCTCTTTCCCCTCCTGCCTGCTGAAATGCCCAAGTGGTTGAGAGTCATCTTGGATCTCTGTGACAAAGAGATGCAGAAGCAGTAAGGTAGAAAGGCACCTTGGAGCGACGCACTTCATGGCTTTCCTGCTTATGCTCAGACTATTACAGGAGAGAGAACTAAGCTTCTGTTTTTCTTTTCCATTATATTTTGAGTTTCTTTTCCAGCCGTCAAACATTGATCCTAGCTATCAAAAGGCTCCAGCTTTTGAGATTCTCAAACAACTTAGATTGTAAGTCTTGAGAAAAGCACTTCTCTTCGCAGCGCTGTCTTTTCTTCCGCATCTGTTTGTAGACTGTGTGTGTACTGAATTAGTTCGTCAGTCCCTTAGGGCTTTGCTAAAAGCAGCAAGAAGGGTCCAACACATGCCAACATTCTGAAAAAATGTTTTGCCCTGTTTAATATGGGTCATCCAGCTTTACCCCCTGCAATAGTGCCCTCATCATCCCACCTCTTCCATTAAGCAAATTAAACATTTTAGGTTCTATTACTTGAAGCATCCTTTCCTGCCCACACCCCACAATGGTTCTGATACCATAGTCTATTTCAATTAGGAATTACATTTGGCTGTGCAAATCAGAGAACTGAAAATTACTAGCATAGCATAATGTGGAGGAGGAGGGAGGGATGCCTCACATCAGGAGAAGTACAGAGCACCATTACTGCTCTGAATATATGATTCTCTTCACTTTTTTCTCATGGTTTAGTGCAGACTGGCTAGTTGGTTCCGGCTACTACAGGAGAACACACAGAACAAAATGTGTGCCTCTCAGCAGCTTCTGTCCTATTTTAAGTAGCTTTGAGTAACTTCCTCTTATATACCATTGGCCAGATGTATGTTATGTGACCACCTCTAACTGCAAAGAAGGCTGGGACTGTGGCTTTCTAAACAGGGCACAGAGTCACTTCCACCAAATTAGGATTTGGGCTGCCAAGAAAGTCAAAACAGAAGGTTGTTTTATTTTACCCAGGTCATGATCCATTCTAAAAATTTGATACGTTGATGGTGTATTGCAATGGAAGATTTTGTATTCTCCCAATCCAAAAAATATACATCCCCCTTTGTATTTCTGTAAATATAGAGGGAGCTTTTAAAGGGTCCCCTAAAGGAAATGCTTTCATCAGTAGAGTCTCTCATTTGGGCATCTTTACTAAGAAATGCCAAAAAGGCATATATCACCCGGGTAGTACAGCTCGTGATCTGGTGTCAGAAATAACAGTGCAGGGGGGAGGAATAAATTGGGAGATTGGGATTGACATATACACACTACTATATATAAAACTGATAACTAATAAGGACCTATTGTATAGCACAGGGAACTCTACTCAATACTCTGTAATGGCCTATATGGGAAAAGAATCTAAAAAAAAAAAAAAACAGATATACGTATATGTGTAACTGATTCACTTTGCTGTATACCTGAAACTAACACAACATTGTAAATCAACTGTACTACAGTAAAAAGTAACTAAAAAAAAAAAAAAAAAGAAAAAGAAATAACGGTGCAGAGTGTGAAAGAGCCATCAATGCCCAAAGCTCTCTTTCCTGGGAGGTGTCTTTTTTGACATGAAAACAGTGGATCTTGTGTGCTTAAAGAAGTATGTCAGAACTGCTCTCTGAATGAGAGAGACAAGAGGAGGGAAGGAAAGGGAAAAGGGAAAAAAGGGAAAACATCAGATGAAGTGACATGACTGGGTTAGGTAAGCCAATTACACTTTTTCTCCCTGAAACCCTAGGAGCTATAGCGAAGAATTTAAATAAAACATGCTGTGTCTCCAGCCCGCTGTTCGTGATGTTCTGTGGTCACTATCATTTTTCTCCTTCTGGGAATTCAATTTGTCCCTATTATGCCAAGGTCACGGATTGAGGGATCTCAGTGGTCATCAGGGCTCTGCCTTTGAAGCAAAGGGTCAGTGCGTTAGTACAAAAGGGAATTAATCCAGTGTGCTGGCTCACCAAATGGTGGTTAATTCATTTAAAAGGAATGACCAGGGTTCCTATTCTAGGTATCCATCTGGACAATCAGAAGCCTCCCTTCTCCCAAACAAGAACTTCATTAATGAATATTCAGCGGAAAGTATTACTTCATTGTCAGCTCTAATTGCTAGTTTTACCTTATTAGTAGAAGCATTTCTGTGGCTGAGCCTGACATGCATTTGTTTGCACACTGTTATTAGTCAAGACTCAGTGAAGTCTTGTAATTAACACCTCCACATTATCTCATGCAGTGAAAGCAAAGACAAAACCAGATGACTCACTTTGTTTTAGCTTTGCTCTTGTTTTCTGATATAGAAGCACTTAAGGAGAAGTGTAAGCTCATCAGAATGCCATATGGAGCCAGCAGAAACCATAAAAGGGTTTTCAGGAAGCAGTGCATGGAAGTTCATTAAGTGAACAACACTACAATCAACATGCTGATTTAAAACTCTACCTGGCACTAATAAATTGCACAGGTACATTAGCTGCATTGCACATAGCAACCATTCCAGGTCACTGATGAAGGATCCACAGTTCCCAAGAATCAGGGGAGATAACATATTCTCTGTAAACATAATGAAGTTAATGATTCACAGGACAATTAAATAGCTTTCAGAAACCTTATCAGTTTAGAGATAAAGCAGACCAAGACAATAACTGTATTTTGATCATTCCTACCATTCAGAACACTATGTCTGAAAGCTGGCTACCAGCAGAATATAACTGATATTTCCGTGGGAAAAAGGGTGGCAGGGGAGAATGTCAACAGTTCATATTTCAGTTTTATATTTGGAAAGAGATCTTTTTCTAAATGCCTCTGTTAAGAAAAAACGTCTAGCAAAAAATATTTTAAAAACCAAGATAACATCCTGTCTTTTTCACTGAATTTATAAAAGTTTAATTGTTTAATTTGTATTTTTAAATGAAAAAGTAAAACACCAAACCTTAAGAGAGAGGTACCATCATCTGAAATTTTAGCAACTGAATCTGAAAAATCTGTCATGGTTTAAAAGAAAGAATTGCTTATTTACTGTTTGCAAATACTTCTTTCCTAAGACAATATAAAATAAGTGAAAAGCAGCAATAATTGAAAGGAGGAATAATATATATGCAATGGCATTGCAGCCTTTCGATTAGAAATTATTCCCAAAGTAATGAAGAATCTAGCTATTAAATTAAATTGCTTGATTTACTTGTCCTAGTTGAGTGGTCAGATAGCAAATCGTGTTTTCAAATGAAAACAGGCCCAAAATATTAATGGACCCCTGTCTGTACTAAATTTCCAATAGTACAAAAGTATCCATCAGAAAGAAACAAGAATGACCCATCCATGCTATGCAAAGCAATCCACAGATTCAGTGCCATCCCTATCAAAATTTCAATGGCATTCTTCACAGAAATAGAACAAACAATCCTAAAATGTGTATGGAACCACAAATGACCCCATATAGCCAAAGCAATCGTAAGAAAGATTGTTGGACTATTTACAATAGCCAGGTCATGGAAGCAACCTAAATACCCATCAACAGAAGAATGGATAAAGAAGTGTGGTACATATATACAATGGAATATTATGCAGCCATAAAAACGAACAAAATTGAGTCATTCTTTGAGACGTGGCTGGATCTAGAGACTGTCATACACAGTGAAATAAGTCAGAAAGAGAAAAATATCATATATTAACGCATGTATGTGGAACCTAGAAAAATGGTACAAATGAACCAGTTTGCAGGGCAGAAGTTGAGGCACGGATGTAAAGAACAAACGTATGGACACCAAGGGGGGAAAACCGCGGTGGGATGGGGATGGTGGTGTGCTGAATTGGGCGATTGGGGTTGACATATATACACTGATGTGTATAAAATTGATGACTAATAACCTGAAGTATAAAAAAACAAACAAAAAGAAAGAAAGATGGCTGGAAGCATCACATTCACTGATTTCAAGTTATATTACAAAGCTATAGTAATCAAAACAGTATTGTTTTGGCACAAAAACAGATACCTCGATCAATGGAACAGAACAGAGAACCCAGAAATAAACCTATGTTTATACGGTCAATTAATCTATAACAAAAGAGCCAAGAATATATAATGAGGAAAGGACAGTCTCTTCAGTAAATTGTGTTGGGAAAACTGGACAGCCACATACAAAAGCATGAAACTGGACCACTATTTTATACCATGCACAATAACTAACTCAAAACGCATTCAAGACTTGAACATAAGACCGGAAACCATAAACTCCTAGAAGAAAACATGGGTGGTAAGCTCCTTGACATCAGTCTTAGGGATGATTGTTTGGATCTGACTCCAAAAGCAAAGGCAACAAAAGCAAAAACAAACAAGTGGGAAGACATCAAAACTGAAAAGCTTCTGTACAGTCCAGGAAGCCGTCAACAAAATGAAAACTCAACCTACGGAATGGGAGAAAATATTTGAAAATCATATTGAATAAGAGGCTAATATCCAAATTGTATAAAGAACTCATACAACTCAACAACAACAAGAACAAACCTAACCCAATTAAAATATAGGCAGAGGATCTGAAGAGATATTTTTCCAAAGAAAATACACAGATGGCCAACAGATACATGAAAAGATGCTCAGCCTCACTAATCATCAGGGAAATGCAAATCAAAACCACAGTGAGATATCCCCTCATACCTGTTAGAATGGCTATTATCGAAAAGACAAGAAATAACAAATGTTGGCAAGGATGTGGAGGAAAGGGAACCCTCATACACTGTTACTGGGAATGACAATTGTTTCAAACACTCTGGAAAACAGTATGGAGGTGCCTCAAAAAACTAAAAATAAAACTACCATATGATCCAGCAATTCCACTTCTGGGTATTTAGCCAAAGATAAATGAAAACACTAACTTGGAAAGATATATGCATCCCCATGTTAACTACAGCATTATTTACAATAGGCAAGACATGGAAAACAGCCTAAGTATCCACTGATAGGTGAATGGATAAAGGAAATGTGAGATAGATGATAGATAGATAGACAGACAGACGTATGTGTGTGTATATATATATAGGTGTGTGTATATATATATATATATATATATATATATATGTAATTCAGCCATAAAAAAAGAATAAAATAGTGCCATTTGTGAAAACATGGATGGACCTTGAGAGAATTATGCTAAGTGAAATAAGTCAGGTGGAGAAAGACAAATACTGTATGATCACACTTATGTGTGGCATCCTTTAAAAAAAATAAAGAAGAACTCATAGATACAGAGAACAGATTAGTGGTTGTCAGAGGCAGCGTTGGGGGTGAGTAAAATGGGTGAAGTGGGATGCTAAGAGAATAAATCTTAAAAGTTCTCATCACAAGGGAAAAATAATTGTAACCCTGTACGGGGATGGATGTTAACTAGACTTACTGTGGTAATCATTTCACAAATATATATTGAATGATTACATTGTACACCTGACACTGATACAATGTTATATCAATTACAGCTCACTTTTTAGAAAAGTAATGCCAATAAGTTGCCTGGCTCCTCTGGAAACACTGCTGCTGGGTTTGTAACTGACCATGCCATGAGGAAAAGGCCCTTTTATAATGTACATGCATTTTACATGGTCACCCTTATCATCCCCATCACAGCTCTGTACGATATTGGTTTATCATTTTGTGCCTGTACCTGGGCTGATGTAAATGACTGAGTCAGGACTGTCACTGCCTTCATGGGATTTGAGGAAATTATTAAACACAGCAGCTTCATCACTGAGGTCCCAGGGGCGCTCTCCCAACGCCAGTAGGTATGTCTCTGTTGAAACTAGCAGAGCTTTCAGCAGGCTGGACTTTGGCTCTCTATCTGTATTTCACCTCTGCCTAAAAATACCCCCGTGAAAACATTTTCACGTTCATGCCACTGTGCAGGTTTTGGCAATAGACAGCTACTCTGCCCTCTTGGTGCGACGTTGGCCCTATTGCATCAGAAGAACACAGTCTGAAAATAGCAACAGGGACTGTTTTGTGGCCATTGAATAGGAAGGCTAATAATAGCAGTGCTTCATTGTTTGGCAAGGACTCAAGGCTACCCCGGCCAAGGAGCAGCACACGCTGCAGTAACCAAATCATAAAATTTCTCCAGGGAATGGTGCAGCTTTTCAGAACATGTTTTATATTCTGGGGTTGCTTGGGAAGGAAATAGTTCAGAAGTTGTTTTGACATAAGTGTGGCTTGTTTCCAATTTGAGGGCAGGGGGAGGGGCTGGAGAGATGAGCCAGGAGGTCAGTCACAGAAGGGATGCAAAAATGTGTCGGCAGGGAGTTCCTGACAGGTGGTGAGAGGGCCGTGGCTCCGGAGCCCAGCCCTGGTGGGGAGTTTGTCCCCAGTGGGGAGTTTGTCCCCGTCGGGTTCCCAGTGCTCTCAGCATCGCCTTTCACACTCCTGTTATGTTTATTTCTGTTGAACTTAAAGAGTGACCTTTTCCAAACTGCAGTGCATTGTTGACCCACATGCATTTCTGAGACCTAATTTCCCTGAATGCCTTCCTTGTTCCTGCAGAAGAGAACTGTTTGAGAAAATAGGAAGAGGCTGAGGATAAAGAGCATTGGCATGGAAATCTTTGAGGCATTGAATCCTGCCTGCTATTAATAATTTAGAAGTGTTTTTAATGCCCTGATATGGAAGGAAGGTTTTTTGACACCAAAGGCATCTAAATATTAATTTCAGAGGAATTGGTTGTTACCAGCAGTTAACATCCATTTTGTTAGTTGACCTCCCAAGGAAGGTTAATGCACTAAAATCTGGTCATTAAGTATAGTAACAAATGTTTTTTCAGGGAGGTTATTACTATCATAAACTCTAATCCATGGTTCACAGGCTGCAGCCTCTAGTGCAGTGCTCTGACTAATGAAGAATTAACTATTTCTGAGCAGTTAATAAAGATTTTTTCCCCCCACCAATCAACATACTCTACATGATCCTTATAATTACTAAAAGCATTAAGCTCTGGGTATGAGTTGCCCGCATGTCAGACCAGAATTCTGCTCTGAGTAAATGACAAATGGCAAAACTAATCCCATTTCACTTAATTTTTTTTCCTAACATGTTCACTGAAATAAGAAATAATGGAATTCCTAAGTATTAGAAAAAGATGGTCCAGTATGAAGCATTTGCTAAATGAGAATTGATGAGGTCTTTAGTCATATTTTATTGTTATGGAAGATTTTATACTGTGGTTTAGTTCTAGCTAGAATGGAGAAGTTAATTGGCTACAAACAGGGCTTTTTGGCTCATTTGTTTGTTTTATTTTGTTTTTCCTTTATTAAAGAACATGCTCATCTACAAGAATGCAGGAAGCAGAGACTTGTGTGAGAAACACACATGTGTTTCTCAAAACTCATCACAATAAGAGGGAAAAGGTACAACCTAACCTTTCTAAAAAGCCTCGGGGCAGTGTTTCGCTTTTCAACAGAAAGGTCGTCCAGAATTAATTAAAGTCACTTTCCCGCTGAGGATGGAGCATTTGGCTTTACTTTGAAGGCTCAAAGAAAGTTGCTCAGTTCTTAGAGACCCGAATTTAAAGCAGCACAGCCAAGCCCTGGGTCAGCCTTTACGAAGAAGTAATCTTTTGAAATCAAAAGTCTGAACAGTTAATACACTAAGGCCTCAGGTGCCTCTAAAGACATAGGCCAGAGTTGGCAGCGTAAAATAAAAAAAGAATTGCCTACTTTTCCCTGGGACAATCGCCTCTCGTTCAAGTAGGATCAGCCTTCACATTTACTTAGACCCTTTCCCCCCTTATTTTTAACTTCAGCTAAAT
Source organism: Mesoplodon mirus (assembly GCF_964341445.2). Classification (NCBI taxonomy): domain Eukaryota; kingdom Metazoa; phylum Chordata; class Mammalia; order Artiodactyla; family Ziphiidae; genus Mesoplodon; species Mesoplodon mirus. The sequence continues at coordinate 80,879,871 of NC_138980.1, forward strand.
CATGTCTTTGAGACAGTTGCCCCCGTATTGAACAGGGAAGGAGGGAAACCATACTTATAGCCAAAATAAAAGGAACATTGTCTTACAGAAAAGAACACGTACTTTGGAAAAGTTTGCGTTATACATGAAAGCTTTAAAGGGGTCAAGTACACTGACGGTAGCTCACCATCTCAAAATATTTTTGTAGAAGATTCAGCACACTGTAGCCAGCTAAGTAACCAGTAGGGCTAGGTTATCTGCACACGTTAGGACTATAAGACCATTTGTGTGTTTAACACTTTGCTCGAAAATAACTGCATACATTTCCCACTTACTGGTGATGGCAAGAGACTTAGCCTTTCTGAGCCTCAGTTTCTCCATCTGTAAAATGATATTAGAATATCTACCTTGGGAAACAGTTGTAAAGATGAGTGATAGTATACACCTGGTATACAGAGGGTCCTAACAGATACTGGTATGACTTTGCCTTATACCATGTCCACTGCTTTATGTATTTTACATTTTATGAAAGTAACTAGAATCCCCACAAAACCTTTTGGGCTGAAAATTGGACTCAAGGGAGTAATAACACGTTAGCGTGACTTCTGAGAACTGGGATTTTACTGAGTCCAGCTCATCCATCACAGCCCCATCATTGGACACAAAGCCTTCCCTGGTTACCTCAGACAGAAACAAACCTTCCAACCTCTGTGTTCTAATTTGCTTTGTACTTTTCAAATACCATTCTTCTCACTCATTCTTTGCTTAGAGTTACTTGTAGGCAGATCTTGGATCTGTGTTCTCAGTACTTAGTGCAATGCACAGGGACTAAAAAGGGTTCATGAATTTCACTAACTTGCATGTTTCCTGCCTAACCCATGGTGGGTGAGTGAATGAATGAATGACTTTGGCGATCACGGGCCCTTTCTTTATTCTTTTACAGTGTATCCTCCCTCCCACTTTTTTTTTTTTTTCACTTCTAAACGACGTCTCTAGAAGTTTGCCCTACACCCTCCCCACTATTTCCCCACAGTTGATCAGTTGACAGTAAAAAGACAGTCAGAAAGCGGGTGTTTGCATGGCTGGGTCATTTCTAAGCTAGGTGTTTGAGGATCAGGGGTTTCCTGCACTTTGACAAGGATTCTGAAGTGAATACGGTGGACAGGAAGCCGCAGATTGAGACCCTATAAAGATGAATCAAGGTGTCTTTTGAAGTCACTGGTTTCCCCATATCCTTATTGCCGTAGCCCTCATGGTTCATAGAAATCACAGAAAAGAGAGGTTAACGTTCCAGGATTACTAGTGATTTGCCATGCTGACCTTTGGCATGCTCTTTCACCTCTTTGGACTTTAGTTTTCTCATCAATAATAATAGCTTACCCATTCTAATTACTTCATAGGCTTGCTAGGCAAATCACATGATCAGGTAGTGAAGAACTGAGTTGAGACAAAAGTATGATATAAAAAATATTACCACTAGACATTAAAAGAGGATTAGATAAGCTAGTGTAACTTACTTTTCCTTAATGATTAATGTCATCTGAATCAACTTACTAATAATGAGAAAAATTAGATTTGTTTAAAAACAAAATTCTGTTAAAATCAGGAAGAAGCCATAGAAAGGAAGTTTGATTCATTACTGTAACCGGTTAAGAATATTGCCATAATCACTGTCATAATGCTCTGTGCTCCCCATTCTCACAATGAATATCCAATACGTTTGGAAAAAACAACATGGTGAGATGCTATCACGGCAAAATGGTTTTCTTAGGTAGACCAACAGTGGAAATCGAGGCTGTCCATTTAATACCCACCCCCTTCTCCTCAACATGTGCACGTGATCATTATTTAATGGTGAACAAAGGGTCTCAGTGACTCTGCGCAAACCTGAACACATATAATTTCCATTCCCACCCCCAATTCCGGTCAAGGCAGTTCTAAAATGGAGCGAATGCATTTAAGTACAGAGTTGACACTGCATCGAGTTCTGGTACTTTCCTGCTCACGAGGAAGAGGAATGTAAATGCTTGGAAACACACAGTTGAGAGAATAATTGAAAATGGTTCAATGTCTTCATCCTCTGAGAATACGCGTGAGCATGTGCGTGTTTGTAGTCGCTCTTTCATGAAATGTGTATGTGTCTGTTTTGATTCTGAAGCTTCCCTCTGCTGTGGGTAGGTTTCACAGAGGGGTTCCAGCTTGTAAAGGTTAACCGTGCAGAAATCAAGGCTTTGTGCATTTTTGCAAAGGTCACATTCATCAGCAGTTCCGGAAAGACTGCTGGGCAGAGGCTTGGTAACCACCCCATGATTGAACCATGGCTCTGGGTTTCATTTCCTTAAGAACTGCTGCTACAGTCCCTGGTTGTGTCACCAAGAGATAAAGAGGCTGCTCAGTCACTTGAAATTCAATTCGTACGTTACTTAAATCCAGCCCACCTCTTTCCTTCATGGTGTTTGGCAGCTGCTTGCTGGCACTCTGCATTTCAAATGCCTGAGCTGCAGGAAGCTGTTTAATAAATGGCATAGGTTTTGATTAATGTAACAAGCTGAAAATAGACCATGATGTAATGCATATCTCAGCAGGAATCACAGATCAAATTGGACAGTTCAAGGGACCATGCTGTAGCAGAGAGTTTTCTCCAAAGAAATGTATTTTATGTTTTTACAGCACCTTGAAGGGTCAAACTGTAGAATGTGTACATTTTGGACCTGGAAGCCTGCCCTGTGGGTCTATGAATAGCAATTACAGTTGACCACACAAGAAGCTCCAGAGAAAATAAGATACTTGACATTGACACAGGTCTACGAAGGGTCATCTATATTTCACCAGAAGCCCTGGCATTATTATTATTTTTTAACCACAGATAAACAGAAACGCTAGTAAAATTCTGGTAGTATCTGTAAACTCAGTTATTTTTTAAGTCAGGCATTTAGTTTCATCTAGTGATCTAAAAGCCTCATGTAGCCCTATACATAAAGGCACTGATTTAAACTTTCCTTTCTCAGTGGATAAAATAATTGCGATTCATGTTCCTTGGTTCTAGATAGGAAGATCAGTGAAAAGGAAAACAATAGCCTTGTATGCCAAGATCCCCTTATATTTGCTGAGGAGTGGTGTATTACGTAAAAGAAATGTGGGGTCGTTTTTCTTAATTAAGTGAGCGATATTGAAAGGTTAAAAACAGAGTCTAGAATGTACTAAAAGGAAGAAATAAAGGAAGTAAATTCATTGCTCTTAATTACTGCTTACTGAGTCTATACTCTGTGAGTTGCTTGAAATCACTTTGGGTATTTAGTCAAAGTGTTGCGTGTGTGTGTGTGTTGGTATGGGGTTGTATAATAGTGGTAGAAGGTGAGGGCAATCATTCTATCTTGCTACAAACAGAATTAGACTACAGGAAACATTTTTACATTTGTATTTTTCCCTACAGGTAAATTTCACTTTGCCACTGTGAGAATTTGTATAATTTATGAATGATCTCACACTCTGGTTGCTGTAAAGCAATTGACTTGTTAAGAGTTATACTGCCTGTGAGGGAGAGCCAACATTAATACTGCTGGGCCTTTAGAGTCATTTTTTCCTGAACTTGCCTGTCTAATCAAAGTACTTTCTCATGGGGTATACAACTAACACAGCCAAGGTCATGGATTCAATAAAAATAAGTTAATTTCAAGCAGAGCAAAACTCTCCCAGCCACTGTCCAGAGTCCTAACCAAGCCAAGTATTTAACACGAGATTATCAACAATTAAGTAAAATCTATCATCATCATTCCATGACAGACAACAAAAATTGCTTAAACCATACTATCCAGACATACCTTGTTTTCTTGTGCTTCACTCTATTGCACTTCACAGATACTGTGTTTCTTATAAATTTAAAGTTTGTGACGACCCCACGTACAGCAAGTCTGTTGGGGCCATTTTTCGAACAGCATTTGCTCATTTTGTGTCTCTGTCACATTTTGTTAATTTTCACAATATTTCAAACTTTTTCATTATTACTGAGTTTGCTATGATGATCTGTGATCAGTGATTTTTAATGTTACATTTGTAATTGTTTGGGGGCACCATGTACCATGCCCGTATAAGACGGCTCATGTAATTCATAAACATTGTGTGTGTTCTGACTGCTCCACTGTCGGCTGTTCCCCTGTCTCTCTCCCTCTCCTTGGGCCTTCCTATTCCTTGAGACACAACAGTATTATAATTAGGCCAATTAATAACACTACAATGAGCTCTAGGTGCTCAAGTGAGAGAAAGAGTTCCACATCTCTCACTTTAAATCAAAAGCTAGAAATGATTAAGCTTAGTGAGGAAGGCATGTGGAAAGCCAAGATAGGCCGAAAGGTAGGCCTCTTGAGCCAGTTAACCAAGTTGTGATTGCAAAGGATAAGTTCTTGAAGGAAATTAAAAGTGCTACTCCAGTGAATATACGAATGCTAAGAAAACAAAAGTGCTTTATTGCCGAGGTGGAGAAACTTTTAGTCGTCTGGATAGAAGATCAAACCAGCCATAACATTCCCTTAAGTCAAACCTAATCCAGAGCAAGACCCTAACTCTCTTCAATTCTGTGAAGGCCGAGAGAGGAGGAGAAGCTGTAGAACAAAAGTTGGACTCTAGCAGAGGTTGATTCATGAGGTTTTAGGAAAGAAGTTGTCTCCAAAACATCAAAATGCAAGGTGAAGCAGCAAGTGCTGATGTAGAAGCTGTAATAAGTTATCCAGAAGATCTAGCTAAGATGATGAATGAAGGTGGCTTCACTACACAACAGGGTTTCAATGTAGACAAAATAGCCTTATCTTGGAAGAAGATGTCATCTAGGACTTTCATAGCCAGAGAGAAGTCGATGCCTGGCTTCAAAGCTTCAAAAGACAGGCTTGTTAGGGGCTAACACAGTTGTTGACTTTAAGTTCAAGCCAATGCTCCTTTACCACTCAAAAAATCCTAGGGCCCTTAGAATTAAGATAAAACTTCTCAGCCTGTGCTCTCTCAATGGGACAACAAAGCCTGGATGACAGTACATCTGTTGGTTTACTGGATATTTTAAGCCCATTGTTGAGACCTACTGCTCAGAAGAAGATTACTTTCAAAATATTACTGCTCACTGATGATATACCTGGTCACCAAGGAGCTCTCATGGAGAGGTATGAGATTCATGTTGTTTACATGCCTGCTGACACAGCATCCATTCTGCAGGCCATGGATCAAGGAGTCATTTCGACTTTCAAGTCTTAATTCTTTAAGAAACACACTTCATAAGTCTATAGCTGCCATAGATGGTGATTCCTCTGATGAATCTGGCAAAGTAAATTGAAAACCTTATGGAAAAGATTTACCATTCTGGATGCCATGAAGAACATTCATGATTCATGGGAAGAGGTGCAAATATCCACCTTAGCAGGAGTTTGGAAGAAGTTGATTCCAACCCTCGTGGATGACATTGAGGGGTTAAAGAATTCAGTGGAGGAAGTCACTGCAGATGTGGTGAAAATAGGAAGAGAACTAGAATTAGAAGTGAAGCCTGAAGATGTGACTGAATTGCTTCAATGTCATGATAAAACTTTAATGGATGAGCAAAGAAAGTGGTTTCTTGAGATGAAATCTACTCCAGTGGAGATGCTATGAAGATTGTTGAAATAACAACAAAGGATTTAGTATATGACATAAATTTAGTTGATAAAGCAGCAGCAGGGTTTGAGAGGATTGGCACCAGTTTTGAAAGAAGTTCCACCATGGATAAAATGCTATCAAAGACCATGGCATACTGCAGAGAAATCATTCATGAAAGGAGGAGTCCATCAATGTGGCAAACTTCATTGTTGTCTTATTTGAAGAAATTGCCACACACCCCAACCTTCAGGAACCACCACTCTGATTTGTCAGCAGCCATCAACTTCAAGGCAACACCCTCCACCAGCAAAAAAAAATATCGCCACTCACTGAAAGTTCAGATGATGGTTAGCATTTTTTAGCAATAAAGTATTTTTAAATTAAGGTACATACATTGTTTTTTTTTCAACACAATGCTACTGCACACTTAATAGACTATAGTATTGTGTAAACATAACTTTTATATGCACTGGGAAACAAAAAAATTCATGTGACTTGCTTTATTTTGATATTCACTTCATTGTGGTCTGGAACTGTACCCACAATATCTCTGATTATGCCTGTAGTGGTTTGAGTGGTGTCCCTTGAAAAGTTTTGTCCTCTGATACCTGTGAATGTGGCTTTATTTGAAGATGTATGTAAGCTAAGTATCTCAAGATGAGGTTATCCTGGATTAATGTGGTTCCTCAAACCAATGACGGGTATCCTTATGAGAGGAAGGGAGAAGACAGACTTGCACAAAGAAATCAGCTTGAAGACTGAGACAGAGGTTGCAGTGATGTCTCTACAGGCCAAGGAGTGCCAAAGGTTGCCAGTAGCCACCAGAAGCTAAGAGAGAGGAATGAAATGGATTCTCCCTCAAAGCCCCCAGAAGGAATCCGCTCTGAACACCTTGAGTTTGGACTTCTGGGATCCTGAGCTGTGAGAGTATAAAACTGTCACTCAGGTTGTGGTAATGTGTCAAAGCAGTCCTGGGACAGTAATATGCTTGACTGAGAGCATTATGCTTGTGTGAGAGAGGAGAGAACAAGCTGGTGGAAAAGTGGATTGGTGATATGTTGCATGAGGTGTGTCTGTAGTATCAACTTCTTTAAATATGTGTTACTGCTTGTTTATGCACTGTTTGCTTCAAATATGCATATGAGATATCTTACCATGGAAACACAGGTACATTAAGAACAAGGATGATTAACAAAGAATAAGACAAAAGGGCAATAACAAAAAAAGAAAGGAAGAAAAAACAATTTACCTGAAAACCCCACCTGGAACAAAGCAGAGAAGTTGAGAAGAAAACCATAGTCAAGAAAAAAAGGGAAACCAGGATAGCAGTGATCTCAATATCCGATAAACAAATACAGAGTTTCTAGGTAAATTTAGTAAAATCTGTTTGAAAGGCAGTGACCCAAATCAGTAAATGATGATAGAAATAAGTACACACACTTCAAAGTGAAATACAGTCTACTCTGGTACCACACATACCTCTCTGAAGGACACAAGTTCATATGCAATTGTAAGTAAGAAACCAATGCTAACGTAACTGGGATGTCCTATTAGTTCTTACATGGGTTTTTCCCACTGCATTGTGTTCGTCAGGGTTCTCTAGAGAAACAGAACCAATAGGAAATATCTGTTTAATTTATACTTACATTTTGTAGAAAGAGATTTATTATAGGAATTGACTCATGTCATTATGTAGGGTGAGAAGTCCCATAGTTTGTCGTGTACAAGCTGGAGACCCAGGAAAGCCAGTGGTGTAATTCAGTCCAAGTTCAAAATCCTGTGAACTAGGAGTGTGGATGTCAGAGGGCAGGAGAAGATAGATAACTCAAGCAGAGAATGAATCCACCCTTCCTCTGTTATTGTGTTATATCCGGGCCCTCAGTTGATTGTCCGGTGCCCACCCACATGGGTGAGGGCCATCTTCTCTTCTCCTCTACTGATTCAGATGCTAATCTCTTCCAGAAACACCCTCACAGACACACCCAGAAATGATGTTTTACCAGCTCTCTGGGCATGCCTTAGCCCAGTCGATTTGGCACACAAAAGAACCATTCCTCACATGACTGTTTTATGGCACCAAGCAGTAGGCACTGAATGTGGCAAACCACCAAGAAACAGGGTTCTCCCAGTGATGCATATCTGCTATATGGTCTTCCTCTTGCCTCAGTTTATTCTGAACTTCATGTAGGTGCTTTGGGCTTGGTTCTTCCTCAGTCTTTGTATATTTTTCCTTATCTCTGTAATTTAGCAACCTTGGCTCTTCTTTGTACCCTCTTTCATACGTAGTCTACTTTTTTTAAAAAAAGATAAAATCCTATGTTTGCTAAGATATTTATTTAGTAGGAATTTGGCATATCTTTTTAACTGTGTTAGTATTTTAAGATTATTGTTGTGTTCTTGGCGCTCTGGTTACAAAGTTGCATATGTTTGAATGATCTGACCCAACCCTATTTAGCCAGAGAACCCTATTATTTTCCATGCATAATTTTTCAGAACAAGAAAGTCTTTCAGGGGCTTCCCTGGTGGCTCAGTGGTTGAGAATCCGCCTGCTGATGCAGGGGACGTGGGTTCGTGCCCCGGTCAGGGAAGATCCCACATGCCGTGGAGCGGCTGGGCCTGTGAGCCATGGCCGCTGAGCCTGCGCGTCCGGAGCCTGTGCTCTGCAACGGGAGAGGACACAACAGTGAGAGGCCCGCGTACTGCAAAAAAAAAAAAAAAAAAAAAAAAAGTCTTTCAGGAACATGTGTATTGCATAATAGCAGAAAAGCTTCTATATGGCACCTCACATTTAGACATTATTCTCTAAGACAGGCAAAGCAAGTGTTCTCATTTTAGTTCTGCTACCCCCTACCCACATCAATAATCGCCATACTTTCTGAGTAACCAGCCGCAAAGACTCTACTTTTTGCCAAGCTGAGTATTCAGGAGCTAGTCAACTGACCTTATGTTTCTGGACATCAGAATCATGATTGCAGTCATCATCTGAGTCCAACTCACTCAGATAAAGTCCCTTTAATATGCCTATGAAGTTGTTCCTTACAAATATCTTTTAAAGGGCAGCAAAACTTAGGAGCTGGGAAGAATTAATTTCATAATGTGAAATAGACTAAACGTAGTTGACTCAACTTTTATCTTAGTCTATGGTATGTGGTTTTAGCGTTACTTTCAGTATTTCACTTGTAAAATGGTGAAATCCTTAGCCACTTATTGTTTAGGGGAAAATAATCTTGTTTGTTGGCTGCCCCCTGATCCCTCTGGGTCCCATACCGACCCATGCCCAAGAGTGATTCATGCTAGACTGTAGACTGTTGTACCAGGACTGGCATACTGATTGCAGAGAATTTGTCTTTTCCTTATTCACTTTAAAATTAATTTTTAAAAGTCAAAGTTTTCACTAACTATATTAACAAACTCAGATTATCTCAGTTTATATTTGAAAAGCACCACGAAGATGTGGCATCAAATTTGGACAGGCTTAAATTTCCATCAGTGTCGTTAAAATATTGATAATAAAACTACAACAGACAAGAGGTTCATGGCAGACAAAGGTCCATAAGTGTAATATACCCTAATCCAAATCATCTAATAATTTAGCTAGAATTTTGAATAAGGATTGCATTCAAATTTTCATGCCAAAAAGATATGAGGCTCATTTGTGCATGCGCAAAATATATTTGACTTGATTATAACTCTTTTGTGCTACCAGAATAAAATATGACCATTTAAATGGCCTGCCTAACCATATAGGCCTGACAAAACAATCCTCAGCCAGAACCAATCATTGTCCCAATACTCATGCACTGTGGACTCAGTCAAAGAAATGTGTATTCAGACTTGATGACCTTTGTGTTTACTGGGACTTTTCTTCTCCTCCCTGCAGAGCTGACCGTAGCCCCCTTTGAAGTCTGTGGTAACCCTAAGATCAGAACAAATGCATTGGAGTGGGTTGGGAAGGAAAGGAGAAGAGCGAGCGCTCATTAAGTGCTCCCCTTTTTAGATCATTTTCAGTGGATGACAATGACTGTTGAAAGACGTCTAGCTCTCCATTCATAGATTTAAAAGTTAACATTTTAAGATACCAACTTATTATTAGAGTAACATGAATGCTAGTGTCCTGGAAAGGAACAAAAGGTTTTCCAGCAATAAAAACAATCAATATTGTATCACTGAACTAGAAAAATAGAAGTATTCAAAGTGTGTTTAATATATCCCTTTCTCCTTTTTGAGATCTTTTATTTATGATCTCGAGCACATGGCTGTGTGGTTTTTTTCACCTTATACTGACCTCAAAATAGGGTGTTACACAGTTTTTTGTATTTTATTCATGTAAACAACATTTTTGAATGGCTCTGTGTGCCAGGTTTAGTACACTAGGAAGTTGAGATGTAGCAATGTCTAAGACGGTTTACACTATGGTGGAAGAGACAGAGGACAAATAGGAAAATAAATGAGAATCTGAGATTGCACTCAGGGCGATGACAAAAAGAAGAGACGGCAATAGGATGGACACAGAGCAGCAGTGAGCATTTACTTTACATAGAGTGTCCATGAAGGCCTCTCTGGGTGGGTACCATGTGGGCAGAGGCTGGAAGAAGCCAGCAAAGCAGAGGTCCAGGCACCAGGAACAGCAGGTGCAAAGGTCCTGAGGAAAGCACAAATTTAACCTGGTAATTATTAATCTGTGTGCTTCCTTATCATATTACCAGCAAAGGTTTTATGTCATCTGGGAAGTAGCCATTATGTGTTTATAATCAAATAAATAAGTGAAGATAAAAATAATATCACCATTACTAATAGTTAACATCTTTTGCTCATAGTATACTCCAGAATCTATTCTAAATACTTTGCCTATATTACTTAATTTAATTCTCACAACAGCTTTACAAAGTAGATGAGAAAACTGAGATTCAAGATGGGTGAATAAGTTCCCCCATGTTACACAACTGACGTATCAAACTGGCTGATCTGGAGTTTGAACCCAGGCTTTTGAAGTTAACAACCCCCACAGTTAACCACCTGTTATGGACTGAATTCTGTTCCTCCCAAACCTCATATGTTGAACCTCTAACCCCCAGTATTTCAGAATCTAACTGTATTGGGAGATAGGGTCTTTAAAGAGGTGATTATGTTAAAATGAGGAAATTGGGTGGGCCTTAATCCAATATGACTGGTATCCCTATAAAAAGAAGAAATTTGGACACAGAAACACACAGAGGGAAGACCATGTGAAGACACAGGGAGCTGACAACCATCTACAAGCCAAGGAGAAAAGCCTCAGAAGAAACCAGTCCTGCTGATGCCTTGATCTCAGACTTCTTGAAAACTTCCAGAACTATGAGAAAAGAAATCTCTGGTATTTGTTATGGCAGCCCTAGCAAACTAATACACCATCCTACGAGGCTAACAGAAAAGAGATGAAGAACATTCGGTTAACAGCAATGTTATGAAAAGAAAAAAGAATTGGCTTGAGCCCAGGTCACTTATTTATGTATTTAGCTCTGCAGTATAAAAGAATTTTAAAAAGAAGCATCGATAATGCTCTATTTCTTTATTGTCTGTCATCAAAATATGATGTTAATGATATAGGAGGACTGATTTAGACTTCTGTAAGTTGGGTGATTTGTGCTGCCTACACAGCTACCCTTTGTGCTATTCCTCTGAGTAGTCATCTCATGAAGATGTAAAAGAGAACAAAAAACAACTCACAGTATAAGAATCATCTCACTGTACAAAGACTCAATGTGTTCAAATTTTCAACTTAAAGGATTATGATGATTCTATATGTATGCTTGTGCCAGTTGTGATTTGTTGCTTCTTAGCTCCAAATTAAACCTTTTTGCCTGCTCTTTGAAAATGGATCTGGGCCCTTTAACTATGTTCCCTTTGCTGGCGGGCGTGATATTAAGCTTTATCAGTAGAGAGCACTGGAGAGACATTGCGGGAGGAGAAGGGTTTTCTTCCTTGTTCTCCAGATGTTTTCTCAGCATCTGCCAACTGCAGCACAGGTGGATTCTTCAGGTCCAGTGCCTGCAGGGCACACTGCTCGCTCAGTGCCCAGCTCCTGCAGCATGGCTGGCTTTTCCAGCACCTGATTCCTGATGTGCCCACAGATTCTCCAGTGCACAGTCCTTACAACCTCCTCTGACACCTGCCTCAGGTGGTTCTGCACTAGAGTGACTCCAGTGAGACACTTTCCTATGAACAGCTTTCCCTGGCCTCTGAGAGGGTAGATTTCTGGAAAATTCCACTAGCAACTTTTCTTCCATCCAGTGTGTGAGCCATGGCTACGCCCTCTCCAACAAGTTATAGATCTGAGCTCTGGGGCCCTCTTCCTTGGTTTTTCTCTCTCAGCCATAGGAGTAGTAACATATTATATTATATTCTGTTATATGTTTTATATTATATCATATCATATATTACTACATGCTATTCTATCTGCCATTCCTACTGTCTTTAGAGTTCTCTTTATTTCCTACTAGCCAATACGTCATTACTCCAATCCCCTCTTAAATTAATAGTTTTTATATTAAACTTTCCCTGTTGAGATTCTTGTATGTATTCTCTCTCCTGATTGGACCCTGACTGATACAGTACTTAAGGTTTTGTTTGATGTTCCAAGTTAGACTATCATAAGAGCAAGAATCAAATTTCAACATCACTTTTTACTTCAAGGGCAATAAAAAGTCGCCCTCCCTCTCATACTGGTAATCCTGGAGAATATTAACACAGGACCATGGGTTCCTTGCCTGGTTTGTTTTCTGTAGTCTGCAGCACACGGTTGTAGTCCATGGTGGACCACAGCTCACAGTGTTTATGAAGTTGATGTTCCAAAACACTGAGATGAAACCCCAGTCCTGATGGTTCACCCCATTTCTCCCACTTCCCACCAAGCCTGACTTCAAACCTCCCCCATCCCTGCCCCCACCCCTAGGCAGGAGAGCCTTTTATTTCATCATTAAAACTTGAAAAGATTGTTATCTCCTGAACTACATTCTTTTCTGTGATTACTTTGACTACACCAGGAAGGATTTTTTTTCTCTTCAATCCTAATTTATGGCCCCGACTCTTTGTTTATCATGAGTCCTTGCTTCATATTCTAGGACTATAAAATTATTTATATATATATATATACATATATATATATATATACACACACATACATACACACAGGCATACCTCAGAGGTATTGTAGGTTTGGTTCCAGACCACAGTAATAAAGCAAATATCACAGTGAAGGAAGTCACACAAATTTTTTGCTTTCCCAATGCATATGAAGGTTATGTTTACAAATACACTGTAGTCTATTAAGTGTGCAATAGCAATATGTCTAAAAAAAAAATGTACATAGAATTACCAATATGTGACACAGAGACACAAAGTGAGCAAATGCTACTAGAAAAAATGGGACCGATAGACTTGCTCCACGCAGGGTTGCCACAAACTGTCAATTTGTTTAAAAAAAAAAAAAAAAGCAATATGCACAGTAAAACAAGGCATGCATGTATATGAATCTTTCAGTTGCTCTCTTTTCCTGCTGATTTTATATTGGTCATCCTTCTCTAGTACTATTTTTTACATCTGTCTGCATTTTTAAATGCTCTTAAACTAGAGCTGCTAACTTCCTTTCTTTCTTACTGCAGATGTTCACAATTGCAAATTGCTTTAAACATAAATCCATTATCTGAATCTGAATCAGTCTGTTGGTAGTTCACTGTGATACCAGCACAAGGTTGATCTGAAAGTGCTGTGTCTCAATGCCAAAAGCCACTGGTTTCTACTACGTTTATGTGACAATTTTGATGTGGAAAAGCTCAGAGCAGAAAAGGTGCATTTAAGCTATGTCCGTCTGTACCTCACTTGATCAAGCTCCTGTTTATTGTCAGGAATTGGGTGTGTTTAATACTGAATACATCGATCGCTTCCATCTTTCAGTATAAATTTATTCCACTGAGTCCAGGAAAAAAACGATATAAATTTTCATTAAAGAAAATGCTATATTATGACAGCACTAAATGAATCAACTACAATCACTTTTAAGAGGCTTAATTTATTTCCTGCACTTGGGAGGCACTATGTCGTAAAAATATTTTCACTAACAAGTATGAAATATTGTAATATATATTTTTATACATACTGCATGTGGCTATATGTTTCATTTTTGTGTGTATTTGCACACACGTGCATATCTCTAGTAGGCCCTCCAGGTAATTTCTTGGTCACATTTACTTCTTAATAAAAAAAGGAAAACAAATTGGCCAAGCAGCCCAGACGCACATCAAATTCAACATAGCTGAAATAATATTTTCTTGAAATGAGTCATATTCTCACCTTCCTGCAGGAGTTTTCTCCACCCAGTGACAGAGTGACATCGTGAAATGTCACTGAAGTGAAGGCTATTTCGTTTAGCCTTGAGTAAACACAGAAGCTGAACTGTGGATACGCAGAGTTCCTTTCCCTTCTAGAAGCTGTGGGTTTTATGCATGTGTAACTGGAGCTAAGCTGAATCCAGAGAGCTGCTGCATGATAAGAGCTTGGTTTGAAAACATGTGCAACGGAATGACTTGAATAACAAAATCCCTGGGCAGAGTGTTTCTGAGCCAACTGCATTTGCACTCTGCAAGGAGATCAATGCTTCCTTCCCCTCATTGATTTTCCTCCATTGCAGAGTCAGGGTTATGCACATTGTGAAGCTGTGTTCCCAGATTCATCCAATCTGATTTCCTAGTCAGCCCTAAAAAGGCATAGTGCTCAACTGTAAACTGGAGGCTATAAAAGTATAACTGGACCATATCTGTCGCTCCCTTCTGCATGAGAAACAGAAGCACGCTGATGTATTCCTAGTGTGATGCAAGGGCTGCCCAGGACAGGAGGAATTCTGTTTGTGTGCAGCTTCTAAATAAATGGCAGAGATGCCGAAGATAAATCTGAGATGCCTTGCATACCTTTGTGTAACTAACTCCCAAGATATTTTCCGATGTGCCAGAGCCTTCTTTCGGAAGACTTGAAATGCAAAGTAAGCACGTAAGGAAATTTTTCTCTTCCTAAATTCACGGATTGACTATAGTCCTTCCGATTTTGAAATTGCCTTAACATTTATAATTGGAGAAGGTGGATGGTTAGAAGGCTGTAAATATCAAGGGTCTATGAAAAAACTGAGGGTCCTTTTCACTGTAAACAATCTAGTGGTTGGTGTGTTTATTCTGCAGTTAACACAATTCTTATCCTCCTTCACTTCGTGGAACTTAATGTAATTCCGTTTAGCACTGACAACCAACTGTAAAATGAAAATACCCAAAAAAGGTGACCTCAGCTCTTCCCAAATTTTAGCATACTGTTAGTAAGGGGGAGAGGGGGAAAGCTGACACCCATATTAAATTTTCCTTTCCTCACTCCACTTTGAGGATAGGCAAGGTGTCACATTACCACTAGAACTTCAAGTTTGCTTTTGAAAAAATGATGTAAAATAAGCCATTTCCTCCCAAGCCTAGATGAATGATTACACAGCTGCTTGCCTTTCAAACAGAATTTGCTCAGGATCTGAACTTGCTTAGGTGCTCACTTCATTATTAGATGCTGCTGAGACAGCTGACTGTCTGTGTGTGCTGGGGAGCAGGGCGCTGCTCACATACCCGCCGCAACGGCTGCTTCCTCTAGGGAAACCATGTCTGGGGGCAGAGGAAGGAGGGCTGGACACCAAAGAGCTTTGGGTAGACCTACATCCAGGATCAACAGTTTCCACTTCCCAGACTTAACGTGTAAACTGACCTGGCAGATCTACCCTCCTAGCTAGGAAATCCGAGCATGTTTCCAAGTTACCTAATCAGTGGACATTTTCCTAGTAAAAGATTAACCAGTTTATCAGTTTTTCAGTGACTGAAAGTGAAAAGTGAGTTCTCTGTTCCAAACCCCCAGACTTAACCCACAGATCATCCTTCCTCCTCTGATTCATCACAAAGACTTTTTAAAAATTAAATAAGTGTTGCTGTCAAATATAAATGTAAAGGAGACCAATTCAGTCTTACCCACGAAAAACTGACACCTCTTGGTTTGCTTATGTATTTCTAAACTGCCATGTGCAAAATACACACTTTACTTGCCGGCATTGGCTGTAAAGCATATTTTTCCATTTATTATTAACAAGTGTTAGTGATTTTCAATTAACTGTGATGTGGCATTAATTACATTAATATTTAAATGATACTATTCTAAGTATTATTTTTTTATTAAAGTAACTGATATGTCCCACATAGTAATTTTGAGATAGTTGAAACATATCGGAATTGTTTTCATTGAGTGCAAAGGAACACATTTCCCGTGTTCCTACCCAGAGACCTTTTCTGTTGGAGTGTTCACTTCAATGAAGTCTTCTCAGAAAGTCGTGTTTTTATAACTGGTGCCATTGATTCAGTGACAGTAGTCTAAATAAACATCGTGAAGTAATTTGATAATGAATAAGCAGGAGGAGATACCATTGTTTAACCTCCAAACTATGCTAATAAGTAGGGTGATAGACTTGTTGGGCTGAATAATGGAACTGTTATTCTAGCCCAGTGGGACTGTCTCCAGGGCCTCCTGGGAGGATTTGCCCAACGAGCTGTATGTTGTTCCTGAGTGCACTTCGAGTAGCCCCCAGGATCTAGTTACAGCACATTTATCAAAGGAAATCACAATTCGGAAGAAAACTGCATTCCCTACTCTTTCAAATAAGAAGCATCCCTCTATGTTACTTTCCCTTGACTTGTTTGACCTAGGTAAAACAGAAGACTAATCTGGAAAAATCATTGTTAATACAAAGAACTACAGCCTGGAGAGAATTTCATTCCTTTGAAATCTACATTTTAAAGAGACCGTTTTAATACGGTCAGGAAAAAAGTCTATTTTCTTAATAAAACCTGAACATGCTAATATATTATTATACACAGCATAAAGTTAAGGGTGTTTGGACAGTGGAAATGGAAAGCATTTGTAGTTATTCAACCCTGAATACTTAGGACATTTCATTTCTTTTTTACAGCAACCATATTCAGTCAATAAAAGATCAAATACTTTTGGTTACTGGACTGAAAAAAAATCAGATCCTCCAAACTTTTAGCACTTGATGTTCCCTGAGTACTTGCTCTCATCTATAGCTCATTAAATGAGCGGATTCACCACTGAGTCTATAAACTGAAACAAAAACAAAGAGCCCTTATTTTTAAAGTAGATGGCACCAAACTGAAGCACACTTAAATCTGGGTTGTTTGCACATTTTTCTTGCGCATAGTAGGTATTCTGCAGAATAAGTACATGTCCATTCATCTGGCAATTTTTCCGTAACAACCTAAATAGGACTTTTCTGAGTAAGAGTGGTAAAACCATGATTATTGATTGATAACTGTTTGAGATTGAAGGGAGATCATGCAAAAGGTAAAGGAAGCTAGATAAACTGAGTATTTTGTAATGGCATGACTTGCATCTACTTTACAGTTTTTATTGAATTTTATTTATCTCGTTTCATGCAAAAATATAGGCACTATTCAAGGCATTTTATAAATATAGTAGACAAACAACTCTGTGAAATGGGTATTATCACTTATCCTTAAAGGGGATGAACTGGGCCACAAAACTTACAGAGCTAAGAAGCAACAGAGTTAGGACTTGAACCCAGGAAACATTAGCCTAGAGTTGATCCTCTTAACCAATATACTACACCACCTCTTGCCTCTTTCTTTAAGGATGCTAAATAAGGAGACTTTTTTCTTCTTAAGGGACGTTAAATAAGGAGTCCCAAAGAATTTGAAATGGATTGACCAATATATATAATAGCCAAGACATTCACACTACCTATTTCTTCAATCTCCTTGTATTATACATCTTATTAGATGAGCTGTAAATCTAAAATCCTGTGCTTTCTGGTGCAGATGAGTGTTGATTCATTCACTTCTCATTGAATTTCCACCTCAGAGGTAATACTGGTAATATTACTGATTCTCTATTTCAATCATTATTTTTCCTTTAATTTATATCCTAAACTAAAAGTAAAGGTTTGCAGCAATTTTGGGGTCTTAACCAAGTCAAGATGGTATTTTAATAACAGCTCTGCAGTACTCTCTAAACAACAGCAAAACAATCTTGAAAAAGAATAAAGTTGGAAGACTCACACTTCTTGATGTCACACTTAACGACAAACCTGCAGTTATCAAGACAGTATGGAAATGGCATAAGGATAGGCATGTAGACCAATGGAACAGACTTGAGATATAGAAATAAACCCTTATAATTAGTCAACTGATTTTCAACAAGGTACCAAGACAATTCACTAGGGAAAGAATGGTCTTCTCAAAAAATGGTGCCAGGACAACTGGATATCCACATGCAAAAGAATGAAGTTGGACCTCTACCTCATAGTTCACACCACATACAGAAATTAACCCCAAATAGATGAAAGACCTAATATAAAGGCTAAACTATGAAACTCTTGATTGAAAGCATAGATGTAAACCTTCATGACCTTGGATTAGTTGATGATTTTTTTTAGATATGACAACAAGGCACAAGTAACAAAAGAAAAAAATAGATAATCTGGACATCATCAAAATTAAAAATTTTGTGTTTCAAATGACAACATTAAGAAAGTGTAAAGACTGGGGCTTCCCTGGTGGCGCAGTGGTTGAGAGTCTGCCTGCTAATGCAGGGGACACGGGTTCGGGCCCTGGTCTGGGAGGATCCCACATGCCGCGGAGCAACTAGGCCCATGAGCCACGACTACTGAGCCTGCATGTCTGGAGCCTGTGCTCCGCAACGAGAGAGGCTGCGATAGTGAGAGGCCCGCGCACCGTGATGAAGAGTGGCCCCCGCTTGCCACAATTAGAGAAAGCCCTCACACAGAAACGAAGACCCAACACAGCAAAAATAAATAAAAATAAAATAAAAAATTAAAAAAAAAAAGAAAGTGTAAAGACAGTTCACCAAATGGAAGAAGATATTTGCAAATCATATTTTTGATAAGGGGCTTATATCTAGAATATATAAGGAACTCTTACAGCTCAATAATAAGATAAATAATCCAATTAAAAGGAGCAAGGTACAGACATTTCTCTGAAAAAGATATTCAAGTGGTCAATAAGATCATGAAAAAAATACTTGACATGATTATCCATCAGAGAAATGCAAATCAAAACCACAATGATATACCATTTCACAATCATTAGGCTAGCGAGAATTTTTTAAAATATGTTGGCAAGGATGAGAAGAAACCAGAACTCTCATACAGTGCTGTTGGGAATGTAAAATGTTGCCACTGCTTTGGAAAACAGTCTAGCAGTTTCTCAAATGGTTAAGTATAAAGTTGCCATGTGATCTAACAATTCTACTCTAGGTATATACCTATAAGAATTTTTTAAAATGTCCACACAAAAACTGGTACATGGAAGATGGCGGAAGAGTAAGACGCGGAGATCACCTTCCTCCCCACGGATACACCAGAAATACAGCTACACGTGGAACAACTCCTACAGAACACCTACTGAACGCTGGCAGAAGACCCCAGACCTCCCAAAAGGCTCGCCCCGCACTCCGTGCCCCTCCCTCCCGCCCGGCCTGAGTGAGCCAGAGTCCCCGAAGAGGCTGCTCCTTTAACCCTGTCCTGCCTGAGCGAAGAACAGACGCCCTCCGGCGACCTACACGCAGAGGCGGGGCCAAATCCAAAGCTGAGACCCAGGAGCTGTGAGAACAAAGAAGAGAAAGGGAAACCTCTCCCAACAGCCTCAGAAGCAGCGGATTAAAGCTCCACAATCAACTTGATGTACCCTGCATCTGTGGAATACATGAATAGACAACACATCATCCCAAATAGAGGAGCCCGGAGTCAGTGCTGTGCCTCTGAGGTGGGAGAGCCAACTTCAGGACACTGGTCCACAAGAGACCTCCCAGCTCCACATAATATCAAACGGCGAAAATCTTCCAGAGATCTCCATCTCAACACCAGCACCCAGCTTCACTCAACGACCAGCAAGCTACAGTGCTGGACACCCTAAGCCAAACAACTAGCAAGACAGGAACACAACGCCACCCATTAGCAGAGAGGTGGCCTAAACTCATAAAAAGTCTGCAGACAGCCCAAAACACACCACCAGACGTGGACCTGCCCACCAGAAAGACAAGATCCAGCCTCATCCACCAGAACACAGGCACTAGTCCCCTCCACCAGGAAGCCTACACAACCCACTAAACCAACCTTAGCCACTGGGGACAGACACCAAAAACAACGGGAACTACGAACCTGCAGCCTGCAAAAAGGAGACCCCAAACACAGTAACATAAGCAAAATGAGAAGACAGAAAAACACACAGCAGGAGAAGGAGCAAGATAAAAACCCACCAGATCTAACAAATGAAGAGGTAATAGGCAGTCTACCTGAAAAAGAATTCAGAATAATGATGGTAAAGATGATCCAAGATTCTATTTCCCAGATCCAAAATCTTGGAAATAGAATAGACAAAATGCAAGAAACAGTTAACAAGGACCTAGAAGAACTAAAGATGAATCAAGCATCGATTAAAAACACAATACATGAAATAAAAAATACTCTAGACGGGATCAATAGCAGAATAACTGAGGCAGAAGAACGGATAAGTGAGGTGGAAGATAAAATAGTGGAAATAACTGCTGCAGAGCAAAATAAAGAAAAAAGAATGAAAAGAACAGAGGACAGTCTCAGAGACCTCTGGGACAACATTAAACGCACCAACATTTGAATTATAGGGGTTCCAGAAGAAGAAGAGAAAAAGAAAGGGACTGAGAAAATATTTGAAGAGATTATAGTTGAAAACTTCCCTAATATGGGAAAGGAAATAGTTAATCAAGTCCAGGAGGCACAGAGAGTCCCATACAGAATAAATCCAAGGAGAAATACGCCAAGACACATATTAATCAAACTGTCAAAAATTAAACACAAAGAAATCATATTAAAAGCAGCAAGGCAAAAACAACAAATAACACACAAGGGAATCCCCATCAGGATAACAGCTGATCTCTCAGCAGAAACTCTACAAGCCAGAAGGGAGTGGCAGGACATAATTAAAGTGATGAAGGAGAAAAACCTGCAACCAAGATTACTCTACCCAGCAAGGATCTCATTCAGATTTGATGGAGAAATTAAAACGTTTACAGACAAGCAAAAGCTGAGAGAGTTCAGCACCACCAAACCAGCTTTACAACAAATGCTAAAGGAACTTCTCTAGGCAAGAAACACAACAGAAGTAAAAGACCTACAATAACGAACCCAAAACAATTAAGAAAATGGGAACAGGAACATACATATCAATAATTACCTTAAATGTAAATGGACTAAATGCTCCCACCAAAAGACACAGATTGGCTGAATGGATACAAAAACAAGACCCATATATATGCTGTCTATAAGAGACCCACTTCAGACCTAGAGACACATACAGACTGAAAGTAAGGGGATGGAAAAAGATATTCCATGCAAATGGAAACCAAAAGAAAGCTGGAGTAGCAATTCTCATATCAGACAAAATAGACTTTAAAGTAAAGACTACTAGAAGAGACAAAGAAGGACACTACATAATGATCAAGGGATCGATCCAAGAAGAAGATATAACAATTGTAAATATTTATGCACCCAACATAGGAGCACCTCAATACATAAGGCAAATACTAACAGCCATAAAAGGAGAAATCGACAGTAACACACTCATAGTAGGGGACTTTAACACCCCACTTTCACCAATGGACAGATCATCCAAAATGAAAATAAATAAGGAAACACAAGCTTTAAATGATACATTAAACAAGATGGACTTAATTGATATTTATAGGACATTTCATCCAAAAACAACAGAATACACATTTTTCTCAAGTGCTCATGGAACATTCTCCAGGATAGATCATATCTTGGGTCACAAATCAAGCCTTGGTAAATTTAAGAAAATTGAAATTGTATCAAGTATCTTTTCCGACCACAATGCTATGAGACTAGATATCAATTACAGGAAAAGATCTGTAAAAAATACAAACACATGGAGGCTAAACAATACACTACTTAATAATGAAGTGATCACTGAAGAAATCAAAGAGGAAATTAAAAAATACCTAGAAACAAATGACAATGGAGACACGACGACCCAAAACCTATGGGATGCAGCAAAAGCAGTTCTAAGAGGGAAGTTTATAGCAATACAATCCCACCTTAAGAAACAGGAAACATCTCGAATAAACAACCTAACCTTGCACCTAAAGCAATTAGAGAAAGAAGAACAAAAACATCCCAAAGTTAGCAGAAGGAAAGAAATCATAAAAATCAGATCAGAAATAAATGAAAAAGAAATGAAGGAAACGATAGCAAAGATCAATAAAACTAAAAGCTGGTTCTTTGAGAAGATAAACAAAATTGATAAACCATTAGCCAGACTCATCAAGAAAAAAAGGGAGAAGACTCAAATCAATAGAATTAGAAATGAAAAAGGAGAAGTAACAACTGACACTGCAGAAATACAAAAGATCATGAGAGATTACTATAAGCAACTCTATGCCAATAAAATGGACAACCTGGAAGAAATGGACAAATTCTTAGAAATGCACAACCTGCCAAGACTGAACCAGGAAGAAATAGAAAATATGAACAGACCAATCACAAGCACTGAAATTGAAACTGTGATAAAAAATCTTCCAACAAACAAAAGCCCAGGACCAGATGGCTTCACAGGCGAATTCTATCAAGCATTTAGAGAAGAGCTAACACCTATCCTTCTCAAACTCTTCCAAAATATAGCAGAGGGAGGAACACTCCCAAACTCATTCTACGAGGCCACCATCACCTTGATACCAAAACCAGACAAGGATGTCACAAAGAAAGAAAACTACAGGCCAATATCACTGATGAACATAGATGCAAAAATCCTCAACAAAATACTAGCAAACAGAATCCAACAGCACATTAAAAGGATCGTACACCATGATCAAGTGGGGTTTATTCCAGGAATGCAAGGATTCTTCAATATACGCAAATCAATCAACGTGATACACCATATTAACAAATTGAAGAAGAAAAACCATATGATCATCTCAATAGATGCAGAGAAAGCTTTCGACAAAATTCAACACCCATTTATGATAAAAACCCTGCAGAAAGTAGGCATAGAGGGAACTTTCCTCAACATAATAAAGGCCATATATGACAAACCCACAGCCAGCATCGTCCTCAATGGTGAAAAACTGAAACCATTTCCACTAAGATCAGGAACAAGACAAGGTTGCCCACTCTCACCACTCTTATTCAACCTAGTTTTGGAAGTTTTAGCCACAGCAATCAGAGAAGAAAAGGAAATAAAAGGAATCCAAATCGGAAAAGAAGAAGTAAAGCTGTCACTGTTTGCAGATGACATGATACTATACATAGAGAATCCTAAAGATGCTACCAGAAAACTACTAGAGTTAATCAATGAATTTGGTAAAGTTGCAGGATACAAAATTAATGCACAGAAATCTCTGGCATTCCTATATACTAATGATGAAAAATCTGAAAGTGAAATCAAGGAAACACTCCCATTTACCATTGCAACAAAAAGAATAAAATATCTAGGAATAAACTTACCTAAGGAGACAAAAGACCTGTATGCAGAAAATTATAAGACACTGATGAAAGAAATTAAAGATGATACAAATAGATGGAGAGACGTACCATGTTCTTGGATTGGAAGAATCAACATTGTGAAAATGACTCTACTACCCAAAGCAATCTACAGATTCAGTGCAATCCCTATCAAACTACCACTGGCATTTTTCACAGAACTAGAACAAAACATTTCACAATTTGTATGGAAACACAAAAGACCCCGAATAGCCAAAGCAATCTTGAGAACGAAAAACAGAGCTGGAGGAATCAGGCTCCCTGACTTCAGACTATACTACAAAGCTACAGTAATCAAGACAGTATGGTACTGGCACAAAAACAGAAAGATAGATCAATGGAACAGGATAGAAAGCCCAGAGTTAAACCCACGGACATATGGTCACCTTATCTTTGATAAAGGAGGCAGGAATGTACAGTGGAGAAAGGACAGTCTCTTCAATAAGTGGTGCTGGGAAAACTGGATAGGGACATGTAAAAGTATGAGATTAGATCACTCCCTAACACCATACACAAAAATAAGCTCAAAATGGATTAAAGACCTAAATGTAAGGCCAGACACTATCAAACTCTTAGAGGAACACATAGGCAGAACACTCTATGACATAAATCACAGCAAGATCCTTTTTGACCCACCTCCTAGAGAAATGGAAATAAAGACAAAAATAAACACATGGGACCTAATGAAACTTAAAAGCTTTTGCACAGCAAAGGAGACCATAAACAAGACCAAAAGACAACCCTCAGAATGGGAGAAAATATTTGCAAATGAAGCAACTGACAAAGGATTAATCTCCAAAATTTATAAGCAGCTCATGCAGCTCAATAACAAAAAAACAAACAACCCAATCCAAAAATGGGCAGAAGACCTAAATAGACATTTCTCCACAGAAGATATACAGACTGCCAACAAACACATGAAAGGATGCTCAACATCTTTACTCATTAGAGAAATGCAAATCAAAACTACAATGAGATACCATCTCACACCAGTCAGAATGGCCATCATCAAAAAATCTAGAAACAATAAATGCTGGAGAGGGTGTGGAGAAAAGGAACACTCTTGCACTGCTGGTGGGAATGTGAATTGGTACAGCCGCTATGGAGAACGGTATGGAGGTTCCTTAAAAAACTACAAATAAAACTACCATATGACCCAGCAATCCCACTACTGGGCATATACCCTGAGAAAACCATAATTCAAAAAGAGACATGTACCAAAATGTTCATAGCAGCCCTATTTACAATAGCCCGGAGATGGAAACAACCTAAGTGTCCATCATCGGATGAATGGGTAAAGAAGATGTGGCACATATATACAATGGAATATTACTCAGCCATAAAAAGAAATGAAATTGAGCTATTTGTAATGAGGTGGATGGACCTAGAGTCTGTCATACAGAGTGAAGTAAGTCAGAAAGAGAAAGACAAATACTGTATGCTGACACATATATATGGAATTTAAGAAAAAAAGATGTCATGAAGAACATAGGGGTAAGACAGGAATAAAGACACAGACCTACTAGAGAATGGACTTGAGGATATGGGGAGGGGGAAGGGTAAGCTGTGACAAAGTGAGAGAGAGACATGGACATATATACAGTACCAAACGTAAGGTAGATAGCTAGTGGGAAGCAGCCGCATAGCACAGGGAGATCAGCTCGGTGCTTTGTGACCGCCTGTAGGGGTGGGATAGGGAGGGTGGGAGGGAGACGCAAAAGGGAGGGGATATGGGAACATATGTATATGTATAACTGATTAAATTTGTTATAAAGCAAAAAATAAATAAATTTAAAAAAAAAAACTGGTACATGAATGTTCATAGCAGCACTATTCATAATAGCAAAAAAAAAAAAAAAAAAAAAGTGGAAACGACCCAAATGTTCATCAACTGATGAATAAGCAAAGTGTGGTTTATCCTTACAGTGGAATATTGTTTGGCACACACACACACAAAAGAAGTACTGATACATGCTGTAACATAGATGAAATTTAAAGACACTGTGTTAGGGACTTCGCAGGTGGTACAGTGGTTAAGAATCTGCCTGCCAATGCAGGGGACACGGGTTTGAGCCCTGGTCCTGGAAGATCCCACATGCCGTGGAGCAAATAAGCCCGTGCACCACAACTACTGAGCCCATGTGCCATAACTGCTGAAGGCCCATGCACCTAGAGCCCCTGCACTGCAACAAAGAGAAGCCACTGCAATGAGCAGCCCCCGCACCACAGCGAAGAGTAGCTCCCGCTCGCTGCAACTACAGAAAGCCCGTGCGCAGCAATGAAGACCCAATGCAGCCAAAAATAAATAAATAAATAAATTTGTTTTTTAAAAAACCACTGTGTTAAGTCAAAGAAGCTAGTCACAAAGAACCATGTATGATTCCATTTACAAGAAATGTCCAGAATAGGCAAATCTATACAGCCAGTTGAGTGGTTGCCTTGGGCTGGAGGAAACAGGAAGAATGGGGGTGATGGCTAGGATAAATGGGATTTCTTTTAGGGGCAACGACAGTGTTCTAAATTTGTAATGCTGGGTGCACAGCTCTGTGAATATACTAAAAGCCATTGAATTGTGCACTTTAAGTGGGTGAATTATATAACATGTGACTTATATCTCAATAAAGCTGTTTTTTAAAATAGTAAACTATAGGAATAAAATCCCTGCCTTCTTGGTACTTACTTTCCAGTAGGGGTAATTCTATGTCAGGTGATGATAAGTGCTATAAAGAAAAGAATGAAGTTACAGAGTGATAGGGCAAGGTCATGGTGAGATACCATTTTGTAAAGGGCGGCCACTGAAGGCCTTTCTAGTGAGCTGAATTGAAGGATTCTGTATGGTACATAGAACACTATAAGGACTTTGTGTTTTATTTTAGATGAGATGGGAAATCATTAGAGGGGTCACAACAAAAAACTGACAGGACATGATTTCTGTTTAAAAGGGTCATGCCATCTGCTATGTTAAGAATAGGTTATAGATGGGCAAGAGAAGCAACAGTGAGACCGATTAAGAAGCTATTTCAATAATCAAGGCAAAAATAATGGCGACTTGGATCAAAGTGGTAGTAGTAGAGGTGGTAAAAAGAGTTCAGAGATATTTAAGAGAGAAATAGAAAGAGAGAGAGAAAGAGATTTTGAAGGTTGGGCTGGCATGATTTTGGATGTGAGAGGAAAGAAGAGTTAAGGATGACTCCAAAATTTTTTGCCCTGAACTTCCCCAAATATGGAGCACTCATTTACTGAGATACTTCCTTTGATTGGGATGGGGGTGGAAGAATGAAGGAAAAGATAAAATTGAAATGAAAAGTTACAGCTAGACCATTAATTATGTCATAATCAAAGTGATTAATCAAAGGAAACCAATAAAATTACACAGAATGCAAAGAAAATTCTATTCCAAAAGAAAACTCAATGACTACAAGACTCTTAAAAATACCATCATATGAGAGCATTGAAATTCTTTAAATGTTTGTAATTCATGTTTTACAAATTACAAAAGTAATGCATTTTTTTAATTCAAGCAATATGAAAACTATAAAACAAAATATTGAAGTCTCCCTCTCCTCCCAACAGGGTTAACCACCTTTAGTGTTTTACTCTTGTTGAACTTTTTATGACCATATATTCAACTGTTACGTGAGATATAAAGGGATATTTTACAATGCAAATAAAAATGTTTGGAATGTTATAGTTTCACAAATGTAAGAAAAACAGGAGGGTATTTACAAATATTCAATTGTCACACAACTTGTTGGAAAATAACTTTAATAGAATCAGGTTATGTAAAAATATAAAATATATAAGAAGATATTCCAGTGCTCAACATCACATCATAAATTTAAATACAAATTATAGAGGTAAAGTTAATTTTTTTTTAATTCAGATAACTTTAAACTTAATGATAAATTCAGTTCTTCATGGCATTTTCTGGTGAGTTGGTCTCTTTTTTTTAACACACTATTTTTAGGAGCACTCCTAGGTTCATAGCAAAATTGAGTGGAAAGTACAGAGGGTTCCCATATACTGCCTGTCCGCCCACATACACAACCTCTCCCATTATTGACAGCTCATACTGAAGTGGTACATTTGTTACAATTGGTTAACCTACATTGACACATTATTAGCACCCAAAGTCCATAGTTTACATTACTTTTCTTCCTTGGTTTTTTATATTTGTGGGTTTTAACAAGTGTATTGACCCATATCCACAATTACAGTATCATAAAGAATAGTTTCACTGCCTTAAAAATCCTCTGTGCTCTGCTTATTCATCTATCCCTCTCCCCTAATCCCTAGAAACCAGTGATCTTTTTACTGTCTCCATAATTTTGCCTTTTCCAAAATGTCATATTGTTAGACTCATACAGTGTGTAGCCTTCTCAGATTGGCTTCTTTCACTTAGTAATATGCGTTTAAGTTTCTTCCATGTCTTTTCATGGCTTGATAGCTTATTTCTTTTGAACGGTGAGTAATATTCTATTGTCTGAATGTACCACAGTTTATTTATCCATTCACCTACTGGAGGATGTCTTTGTTGCTTCCAACCTTTGGTAGTTTTGAATAAAGCTGCCCTAAACATCTGTGTGCAGGTTTCTGTGTAGACATAATTTTTTAATCCATTTGGGGAAATACCAAGGAGTGCTATAGGGGAGGAAAGTTTTTCTCAACTCTCTTTGGGTCCTTAGCTCAGCCTAAAATTAAGTGTCATAAGACAGATTAACAGGAGAAAAGCTTACACATTTATTTAAGATAAAACTGTATGTGGCACAGGAACCTTCATAAGGAAATGAAGACCCCAAAGAAATGGTTAAACTTGAGTGTTTGTATGCTAGTTTTGAGAAAGAATGGAAAGTCGTACATAGAAAGAGTATGAGGTAAGTGTAGTAAACTGGGGAAATTTACATGGCCTGTTCCTTCAGATTCTTCTGTGTCCTTCCATCTTCAGTGATAAGGATGCTCCTTTTTTCCCAGTATAGGGAGGGCACCTCTCATAGAAGGGTTTTATGACCTGCCTCAGGGGAAGATCAGAAAGTCCTTCCTACACTTGCCATTTCTCAAATTCCTTCAGCTTGAAATATTCAGTATGCCAAGGTGCCGTATTTTGAGGTAGCATATACTGAATCCCATCAGAATTATTACTGGACTGTGTGGCAAGAGTATGTTTAGTTTTGTAAGAAACTGCCAAACTCTGTTATGGACTGAATGTATCCTCCCAAAATTCATACATTGAAACCCTATCCATACCCCCTTCCCTAACGTGATGACATTGGGAGGGCCTTTGGGAGGTATTTAGGATTAGATATCATGTAGATGGAACTCTCAGGAATGGAATTAGTGCTCTTATAAGAACCGTATAAGAGACAGCTTGCTTCCCCTCTCTGCTCTTTGCCATGTGAGGATATAATGAGAATAGGCACTTTGCAGTGCAGAAGAGGGTTCTCACCAGAACCTAATCATGCTGGCACCCTGATATTGGACTTCCAGCCTCCAGAACTCTGAGGAATAAATTTCTGTTGTTTATAAACCATCCAGTCTATGGTACTTTGTTATAGCAGCCCAAATTGATTAAGATACCATCTTTCAAAGTAGCTGTACCATTTTGCTTTCCCACCAGCAAAGAATGAGAGTTCCTGTTGCTCCCCATTCTCATCAACGTTTGCTGTTGTCATTGTTTTGTATTTTGGCCATTCTAATAGGTATGTAGTGGATCCCATTGTTGTTTTAATTTGCAATTTCCTGATGACATATGTTGGACATCTTTTCATATGTTTATTTGCCATCTGTTTATCTTGTTTGGTGAGGTGTTTGTTCAGGTCTTTTGCCCATTTTTTAATTGCCCATTTTCTTATTTTTGAGTTTTAAGTGTTTTTTGAATTTTGGGGATAACAGTCATTTATTAGATATATCATCTGCAAATATTTTCTCCCAGTCTTTGGCTTGTCTTCTTATTCTCTTAAGCCTCTTTATTTTTTAAGTTTAAGGAATTTGGTTCACTGAAGTGACAAACCAATTGGAAAATTTTAAATTTCTACCATAAGATCCCATTTTCTCCCTTCCATATTAATTAGAGTTTGCTATTCCCATTCTCCACCCATTCTCTGAATCTTATTCCTTAAATTGCCTCGAGTCATCTTATACTCACTTCTCTAAAAGTCTGGGTAACTAGATTTCCCACATAAGAACAGACCTCGTATATGTTGCCCTTTGAGCCTTGGATATCTGATGTAAACACAGAGGAAACCTCTTTACGGTTTCCATCTATATTCTCTGTTTCATTTTCTTGAACCAGCTCCCCATTTGCTTCAATCGTTCTCCTATTCCCCACAGAGCCATAAAATAAAAATGTACCTTAGTTTCACAACCGAAGGGGACAAAGAATTGAACGTGATTGTTTTCACATAGAATGCAGTGCTAGAGCCAGCAGCAAAGCAAATTCATTTCTCATTTGCATAACCATTTTCCGGCATTAGCATCTTACTTATTAATAAATGATGTAAGGAAATGGTTGGAAGAAGGGCCTCCATAAGGACATTTATTTAGATTTTCAAGTAGTTTGAAAAATTGAAGCCTAAGTTTAAAGCTCAGGATCAAAAGCTCTGTGTTTTTGAAAACGCATGTCTGTGGATCAAACATATAGAGTTACAAGAACTCCTGCTCATTTAGGGTGACCGTGGAAATCATAGAACAGTGGAAACCACTATTGTCCAGGAAACAATGTTGCCTTTGAAAATCTCATCTCCCAGAGACCTGTCTCTCTGAAATAGATGGAAAAAGCCTCCCTGGACATTGTCGTGAAGCTTAAATGTCTCCTATGCTTAGCACAGAGGAGAAGACGTCATTGCAGTGAAAATGACTAAACCAGCCAAACCAGGTTGGTTTTCAGGTTTTAAGAGTCATCTTCTCATTTGGCAGATATTTACATATCCCTATTCTGTGTAACTCAGTTCATACAGCAAGAAAGACATATTCAGATGAACACATAAAAGACACCAAGAGCTAAATGACATGAGAGGAACAAAAGTAATTTTGTGACTTAGATGGAGCGAGTACTCTCCATTCAATAGACATGATCAGACAGGCTTTAAGGTGGAGATGTGACATGAACTGGGCCTTAACGAACATGAGGAGGACACTGGCAAGTGGAGACAGCAGGGAAGGGCAGTTTGGATAGAAGAGCATCTTGAGGAGAAGGTGTGGATGTAAAAGTCTGTATCCTCTCGTTCTGTTTGGGGGAAGAAGACCTGTTCAGTTTGGCTGGAGCTTAAAACACATATAAGGATATAAGGGAGAGGAGAAGACAGATGGAAAAGAGCATCAGGACTATTTAGTATTAGTTCTCTTTTGTTGCATAACGAATTACCCAAAACTTAGCAGCTTCAGGCAAAAAATAATTGTTACATCACAGTTTCTGTAGGTCAGGAACCCTGGTGCAGCTTAGCTGAGTAATTCAGGCTCAGAGTCTCTCATGAGGCTGCAATCATGGTGTCTATGAGTCTGGGCTACAGTCACCTAAGGCTTGTCTGGGGCTGGAGTTTCCATTTCTCAATTCACATGGCTGTCAGCCAGAGGCCTCGGTCCGCCTCCGTGGGGACCTCGCCTCACGGGAGCTGGTTTCCCCTAGAATAAGTAATGAGAGACATAGGCAGAAAGAAAGACCAGATCAGAAGCTCTAGTGCCTTTTGTAACCTGATCTTGGAAACAACTACCATCACTTCCACCATATTCTATGGGTCTCTCAGCCCAACCCTCCTGCCATATGAGTGGGACTACACAGGGCTGTGGATATCAGAAAATGGGGATCATCCAGGGCCATTTTAGAGTCTGACTAGCACAACCACCATTACAGTTGCGCAGATGGGGCCCCTCTAAGGGGCTTCATTCATACTGTAAACATGATGGAAGAATTTTTGAGCAGTGGAGTGTATGAACAGATAAACAGAACTTTATGCTGCTCACAATGTACTTAGTGACATCTAAATTCATGCAATAGATAAATGGTAGAATGGTAAAACTGTCTGATCATGTCTTGAATGGAGAGTACTCGCTCCATCTAAGTCACAAAATTACTTTTGTTCCTCTCATGTCATTTAGCTCTTGGTGTCTTTTATGTGTTCATCTGAATATGTCTTTCTTGCTGTATGAACTAAGTTACACAGAATAGGGATATGTAAATACCTGCCAAATGAGAAGATGACTCTTAAAACCTAAATTCATGCAATAGATAAATGGTAAACGGCAGGGTGAACAGCTGGAAGGGTACTACACGTCCAGATGAGATCTCATAAAGCCTCAGCTGGGATGGAGGCGGTGGGAGGGGAAAGAAAGGTCAGATGCCCAAATCAATAGCACAAGACTCAATCAGCAGAACTTGGTACCTTTCTCCAAAGTAGTTCAAGCAGAGGGCTAATGGTGGGTAATGTGCTTGCTCTATGCACCTGAATATGTGAAAGACACTAAATATTTAATATTTAGGTGGCTGACAAACAGAGAAACAATACCTTTATAAAGATCTATAGAAAAAGAACATAGTTTCAAGGACTAGCAGCTATGAAATCATTTCCTTTTTTGATTTCCTAAGAGGTCATCTAGTTTCATGAAAGCAAAGAAGGGAAAGAATAGAATACAACGTACTGTTTCCAATCCCGTTGCTCATCACCAGCACATTTCACTCCTCATGTGCTCAGAAAAACAATAAGCCAGCAAACCCCTGGGCCAGGGCCCAGAACTGGCATTCACTCTAGCCCTTGGACATGAGTCAGACCAATTACAGGTTTTGAAGACACTGCAGGTTGTTTGAAAATATTAAGTAGGTCAAATCATCCCATGAAACGTAGGCTGCCAACTTCTTTATTAGTAGGAAGACCATTTATTCAATTATTCATGTATTTGACATCTGTTTCTGGAGTTCAAGGCAGTCTGATGGAGATTTTGAGTCTTACCAAAATGAGTCAGAGGCCCTGTCCTCTGGGGACCAACAGTCTACAAGGGAGATAGACTCAAAAGGCTAACACAGGGCAGCAGTGTTACGTGCCATACAAGACAAATTTCACAATAACTCAGTTTAAACAACCCATTGACATTTTTTTGGATCTCTCACTGGCAGCAAAGTTCAGGAATGGTGAAAAAAATGAAGTAAGACATTGCTGTCAGCTGGGAACCAGTTTTTCCAGGCCAGCATCCAACTGCCAAGCTGGCACATGACCCTCTATATAGTTTAGGTGTTCTGAAACCATGCTCCAAGAACTTGAAATGTCATACCCCCTTTCTTATCATGTTCAGAAAAATTAGTTAAAGTCAAAGCAGCTCCTTGGATGAAGAAAGTGTTAAGACTATCTCAGCTGAGATCAGTGAAAGTCATCCACTAATCTAGAGGTAGGCAAAAATACCAAAGTATGCCAAGAGGCAGGCAGAAAGACCAAACATCACGAGGGACTTCAGGGGTCAGGGGCAGGCCAATGCCACTCTGAAGGCTGCCTGAGCAGAGCTTCGGCGACCAGGCTGATGAGTATGGGCAGCTTCTCTCTGAATAAACTGAGCTGCAACAGGGCAGTCGAAGAGTAGAGGCACAGATAGTGGAGAGGGTTGTGAGTAGGAAAATGATCACCTCCACAGAGACACAAGAAAGGGATAGGGCTGAGTTCCTTCCATTCTGCAGGAACATGCCCTTAGCAGATTCTGAAGGTAGCTTATAAGATGGACAAGCTGAGGGTCCTAGTAAACATGCTGGTAGCCAGACCTAAATAGTGCTGTGGGGTATAGAAGAGTCAGTCTGGTTTCATCCATGGTTTCATGGATGACCAGAAGAGGCACAAAGACACCAGCAGGACCACCTGTTCTGACTCAGTCTACATTGAAGGAAGAAATCACCACCACAACTAGGTGATGATTTCTTTCCTCCAGAATATTTCCGCCCCCATGAACATTCCCAAAGCATCTTGAGTTTACCTGTCTCACAGCACAGGGTTATCATTGCCTGCTTACCTGTATGTGCCCCTGCCTAGACTACAGTCTCCTTGAAGTAACCACTATTTCTCTATTTTCATTACCCAGCACAGTGCTGAGAATATAGGTATCATCAAATATTTGCTAAATGAGACAGTAATTAGTTGATTTGCTGTTGGGTTTTGTTGGAGTGTAGGATATAGGAGTGGGAGTAGCAGGACATGAGATTGGGAAGACAGAGGGAGCCTGTAGTGAACATTTTGCCTTTACCCGGAATCTAACCCCCACTCCTTTTCTTCTGAGGAATTCCCAGTTTCCTTTATGGAATCCACCATTTTTGAATCCTGGAAGGAGGCAGATCCACCTACCATTAAAGATAGCCAGTTGCCAACTGTTCTTTCTCAGCCTGCATTGCAGCTAGGTCATGGGCCTGTGACCTAAGTTCCACCCACCGCCCCGATTTTTGAATAGGGAGTTTGTAATGTAAGTAGCAGGGAGAGGAAAAAATCCACGGTGGCATTGGTGACAGCTGTAGAATTTCGTGCTTGGGGCAGCAGTAGGGTGATGGCTGCAGCAGAAGCCAGTGCCCATGGCAACAACATGAGTGGTGGGAACCGCCTCTTCCGGCTTTTGGTAGCGGCAGCAGTGATGTCTTCATCCTAACAGTTCCTCGGCATGATTTTGAGAATAAGCTCTGGCAGCATAAACTTCTGAGCCTGGTTCTCCAGCCCTCCCAGCGATTCTGTGAACTACCCAGTATCCTTTTTAAGAAATTCCTTTCTTGGTTAAATCAACCAGAGTCGGTTCCTGTAACTTACAACGTGGAACCCTGACTGATAGAGGACTAAATCCTGGGGGACCAGGTTAGAACTTTCCAGTATTATCTACAGGCAGCAGGAAGCCATTTACAAGTTTTAAGGGGATTGTAGCAATCACAGAAGTGCTCTAAGAAGATCAAACTGTCAGCAGCAAGTAGCACAAACTGGAGAAAGAAAAGTCTGGAAGGGGAGACCAGGTAGGAAGCTTTTGCACCTATACAGGTGAGAAGTAATGCAGTAATGAGGGACTGAACTAGATTTGTTAACTGCTCAGATGGTAGGCCAACAGAAGTAAGTCTGCTTCTGATTCCCTTCCTGGTTTTTCACAGAGACTTTAGTAAAGGAAAAAATGTGCTTCAGTGGAAAATGCATTCTTCAGAGCACACCTTTCCAGGTTATCTGATTCTAGTCTTTAATTGTCTTTGAGCTTTTACAATTCTGTAATTTGTAGACAACTGATAACAATGCAAAATAATTCTTATCTGCAGGTGTATAAATTCTGCCTATTGGAAGTTCAACTGACTTTCTTCCCCACATGGAAGAGGCCAGTTTTGCCTCCATTTGCGTGTTTATTTCAACATTTCTGATCTAAAAATGTAAACTTAAAAAAAATTTCTCCCTTGAACTGGTTCAAACAGCTCACTAGTTTCCTCATTAATGAAGTAAATAAAATCTTTAACTTGTGTTCCTATTTATATCTGTATAAGACTAAATTTTAATCTTTTTATTACCAATTTTAACAGCCTTCATTTCTTTTTTGTAAATGGAGTCTTGAAACCAAAGCTCCAAATGTAGGTAAATGACTGTTTCTATTATCCTAGGTTGGTGCTTAACCGCTAGAGGTAACTTTCTAGTAAATGATAGAATTTACTTTAAAAGGGCCACTTGCCAAGTGCAAAGGCCAATATTTTGAAAGTTAAGTACAAATAAAATAACAAAGGCCTTGTGCAATCTCTGCCTTCCAGAGAACCCTTCTTGCAGAAAAAGCAACATCATGTCAGGTGAAAAAGAATCCCAGTTGCTTCCATTTTATCAGGAGTCGCCACAAAAAAACGGATAATTACTTTTTTTTTTTTTTTGCGGTATGTGGGCCTCTCACTGTTGTGGCCTCTCCCGCTGCGGAGCACAGGCTCCGGATGCGCAGGCTCTGGTCGCACAGGCTCAACGGCCATGGCTCACGGCCCCAGCCGCTCAGCGGCATGTGGGATCCTCCCGGACCGGGGCACGAACCCGTGTCCCCTGCATCGGCAGGCGGACTCTCAACCACTGTGCCACCAGGGAAGCCCTGGATATCTACTTTTTAAGAAATGGAAATCGGCAAATATTTCTTGTTGACAGAGCTGGCCTATTCAGATGTAAAGTATTTGTTACCCATGACCTAAGTGCACAGAAATCCAGTAGAAGTGGATAAGGGGTTAAAACCACTGTAGATAGATATCACTATAAATGGATGGCTGTTTACAGTGCCAATCTTACGGCTGCATGCCAAATCCCTTTCAGTGAACTCCAAGAAAATGACCCAATTCTATGGTTATGTTAAAATTTTGTTGTATGGACTATTACTTAAAATAAGTGGGCCATTGGCTGAAAGTAAGAAATCTTTGAATATATTTCATTGGAATGGAATTTGATTTGTACTACAATCATAAAATGTAATCTAGTAGAGCAAGATACCCTTCTATGGGTTCATGAATACTGATCTATTTTTTACATAGATCTATCTCAGAAGCTAACATTCAGAAATGTGCTCGCACAATATGTCACAATATGTTGTTTAACAAAAATATAGGAAAAAGTCATATCTGCCACAAATGAAAAGTGTCATTAATGCATCAGCTGCAAGTTGTTCACAGGCTTCTGACTTGGTAGTTGGCTGAAGAGAACCACTTACTTAAGCAATTCCTCACGATTAGATTCTGCTTGTTGCTTTTGGCTCCAGCGCAAAGCTGCTTTCAAAAGCAGGTGACAAAATGAATTCTATAAAGGCTCAAGTCTACGGCCTTATTTCAGGTCATTTGTAACTTCACAGATTGTTGGTAAAAAACGTAAGAGCATTAATAGGCTGGTGTAGTTTTCTTAAGCCAGCTGAATAGGTTGGTTCTCAGAAAGACCCTTGCCATCCTTAAAGCCAAACTGCCTGGGTGCAAATCATGGCTTGACCATCTCCTAGCTGTTTGACCCTGAGCAAATTACTTAAAGCTTGCCATGTCTTGGTTACTCATCAGTAAATCCTAGAGTCCTTGTGAGTTGTGAATATGTAAAGTGCTCAGAATGAAGTCTGGTCTATAGAAACGCTGTATAACAGTTGGCTGATATTATTAAGATTTATTTAGTGGTTGAGAGAGCATTCCTAAAAACTACAACGGTTCTAGCTGCTTTCCAACATGTGGAAGAGAGGGAGCATTCCTCAATGTTGCCAACAGCTGGAGAAGACCAAGATGGTCAAATACTCACTTCTCTATTCTCGTATTTCCTCTCTCCCCTCCACATTTCCCACATTTCTGGGAAAAGCGCCCAATGGTGAGAATGATTTGTTTGTAGGAGCCTCCCACGAGATGTCTAAGGGATGGTACCTGGTCACAATCCCATTCTTCAAGGGAAATGCCCTGACTCTTCCTCAGCTCAGTGGGAATGATCAAATTTTCTTTTGATCATTTTTCTGGGAATTTCAGCGAATCTCTCCCCAGACTGTAAGCATAATAAATGTGGATACCACCTTCTTTTATCTCTCTTGCAAAGTAGTTAAGGGGTGTGAGAGTGGTTCTTACATTTTCAGGCTTGTCTTCCAAAGTCGGTCCTAAAAGAGGTAGACAGCCTTCCTGCTCCAGGAACAGAACAGGTTGTGCTTTGTTGGCGTGCTGCTAAGAGGGTTAGCATTCCACTGATAACTGCACAAGTGCTCTCTGTAGGGGAATGGGCAGTGCCTCATGGATTCCATCACCCCAAACAGGAGGGTCTGGGGAGGCTTGAGGAGCATTCATCCAGAGCATGAATGGATCATATCACTTTTATATAACTTGCCACACAAGCTTTGTTTAACATTCAAGTAAAATTACAGGAATGGGGAGCAGGGGGAGAGAGAGAAAGAAACTTAAGTAAGCTATGGTGAGGACAACCCAAAGGTCAAAACTGTAATGTTAAATAAATCTTACAAGATTTTATAAACCCTAATTTATTGTCTATATGCAACTGACATTTTAGCTCTTGGTTTAATACCAGACACTTCAAAGTATTCTTGTAGAAGAATGGTTGATATCCCTCTTACACAGTATAATTGGAATTCTGCATGTTAGAACATTTGGTTTCTGAAAGATTTTTGTAAATGTTAATAGCTGTCTTTTAAAATGGTGTAAGTGTGAAATGCTATGAAAAGCAAAGGTTTAAATGTCACTCTGTCTATAATTTTCATATTGTAAAAACTAAATAAGTTTTTAAAAATGGAAAACCTAAAAGCCTGCTATGAGTTTGGAGACAGCAACGCATTCACTCTTCCTTTTTGACAGGGATGTGACATTTAGCCAAATGAGCCAGTTTTAGAATTAAAGGTAACCTGTTTTTTCTAAAATTTACTATTGAACATTTAGACTAAACTGGAAAGCAATTATATTTGCAGAGTTCCCCACTTCTTTTCCCATATCGCATGAGATTATGGCCAAAGATCTGTCTTTAAAGCATGTACCTGATGAGCCACCCCGGTCTGTGTGGTCATTGCCATCTGCGTTTTTGTTCTCGACACCAGGCAGTCTGGCTGAGGCTTTCAGGGTAGTGGTGAAGCCAGGTCACTTCTCCCCAGGGTGACCAAATGATTGGGTCATTACGAAAATTGAAAATCCCCCCTCCCTTTTTTCCCTTCTTTTCTTTTTCTCTCTAGTTAGCTTTCTCTTCCTTTTAAATATTTACTGAGCAGGAGAGAAAAATGTTCATTTTGCTCCCTTAACTCTACTTGGGAATCCGAATTCTAAATCACCTCCAGTGCTGCAGCCTAAGTGTGCAGTTCAAGACTAAGCAGCATATTAAAAAAAAACTTAATAAGCCTGGTTCACTCAGAATAAGGTCTGGAATTACTGCTCAGAACCCATTTTTGCCTACATACTGTTTAATGCATTAGTATAGTTGTAAAGAGTCACGTTGGTTATGTGGGTACCACTGGAAATTTGTTGCTCTTCGTAAAGTACCAAAAGTTGCAGACAAACAGTTAATTAAAACGGAAATGAGACGACATTTATGAATTTTCCTATAAAATATCACACTCGTTACTGCGTTTCAGTATGTTTTTCTTATTAGAAGAGAAAGGAGCCCAGTTGAAGCTCAAACGCCAGAAAGTATACACAGCTCATCCTCTAGCTTCCCTCTGCTCCTATGAGCACGTGCTCTGTATTTCAGCATCCTTTGCCTTATGCAACAGAAGAAAGCCAGTTAGTAGTACTGGTTTAATTTTCATAGCATCATTTGTAACATTGATTGATTGTCCCACAGCCTTTAACTCTGTGAAGAGAAACCAGTTTTAGGCTAAGCCAATATTAGAGTCAGGAGGTACAGTATTGGCCAAATTCAATCTTTTCCGTTGGATAAATTAGAGACAAATGTAGTTTGATCCCCTTTCATATTAACTTTGACCTTAATAATATACCATAATGTGATATCACTTGAACCATAAACTGGATGTTCTACTTCCTCCTTCTCCATAGAGAAGGAAAAATTATCATCCTTCTATATGAAAAGGGGATTTTTGGTTTTGAGGAGGCA
Organism: Mesoplodon mirus; assembly: GCF_964341445.2. Lineage (NCBI taxonomy): Eukaryota > Metazoa > Chordata > Mammalia > Artiodactyla > Ziphiidae > Mesoplodon > Mesoplodon mirus. The sequence goes on from NC_138980.1 coordinate 80,918,601, forward strand.
GTCATATCCTGGGAAAGGCCTTAATAGATTATTAGCCCTCTTATTTAATTGTGACACATGAGCAGTGATTCTCAAACTTTAGCCAGCATCAGAGTCACCTTCAGGGCTTGTTAAAACACAGATTGGTGGGTCTCACTCCACAGTTTCTGATTCAGTAGATCTCGGATAAGGCTGAGAACTTGCATTTCTAACAAGTTCCCAGATGGTCCTGGTGCTGCAGGTTCGAATTCCACCCTTTGAGAGTCACTGAAATTGTGTGCTTTTCCAGCACCCAAGCTGAAAGGTAACTGGGTTATAACTAACAACCCCACCTAGCAAATCTACTAAGTCACCTAGGGACATATTTTATATCCTGCTTTTCCTGTCTCCTAGAAAGATAAATTACATAAAACCAGACATTCACTAGATGACTTACAAAGATGATTTCTAACAGCATGCATCATGGAGTGGTAAAACTGCTTTAAAAATTTCCAGCTATATTATTGTGGACATTCCCTGTTTGGGGCCTTGATTATCCATTCATTCCTTTTTGTTTCCTGAAAGACAAAACTGCTGATAATTTCCATTTGTTAATTTCTTCTTCTGCCATCATTGGCTCTGCATTGCTTGGATCCCATCGGTTTACCTCGTTCAACCCTCACTGCAATCAATGAGGAAGCTTTATAATTCCCATCTGACAGATCTGAGGACATGGCTGAGGGAGATTTTAAAAAAGGACATTTGGAAATACTGCTTTAGATACTCTACAAGTTAACCTTGGAATAAACCAGACCACAGAGAGCACTGTCACCAGCTGACTCATCTCTTTTTATCCCCTGTGCTTCGGCATAAGGCGATCAGCCACATTGAGAGACCTCATAAGAAACAACCCTGTAGCTCATTTGCTGCTTTCCTGTAAGGATGTTGTCAAGGACATTATTTACTTCACTACAAAGCACGTTCTTTGTGAAGGCCTGCTGGAGAAACTTCTCTTAGCTCTCAGTGCCAGGACGAGTTGTTTCTCCTCAACCCTGGGTTTGATCTACAGACAATGTCAATCACGTACCCAGGCGTGCCCTCTTTTGGCTATACTTTTTCATCTCCCAACATATACATAATAATATTTACTTTTTTGAATGCTCTCAACAATGAGTATGACTAAGACAATTTGAGGAAACCGATAACAAACTTTGTGTCAGCTTAATTGAGCTTATTTCCTGTAGGAAGATGCCACTGTTTCCACTGAAATGGAAAACAATGGCAGGAAGTAGGAGGGGAGAAGCAAATGGCTTAGGACCTGTATATGTTGCAAGGGCTAAAGAGGATTTGTGCACATCTAATTTATGGGAGAAGACTTTGTAAACTGTCATTATCGTGCTTTTAACATGTATGTGCTCGCCCCATTCTTCTCTCATGCCTCTTCCCTGTTAATAGTTCTTTACACCCCTGTCACCTTCCCTCACAGAAATGGCAGGCAGGGAGTTCCTAGATTATTTTGTCAACAAATGATAAGCCTTGAGTTTCGGATAAGGGAAGGGCACTGATGGATTCTGTGCGGGACTGTACACCACAGAGTGAGAGAAAAATAAAATCCAAATGTGTTTAGTCAACATGTTTTCTAAACTATTTAAGAAATCTTATCTAGCCTCCTCTTAAAATATGTGAGAATAGCTTCTAGCAGCTTGTTGTTCAACTATGCTTATCTTAGAGCAAAACCAACAAAGAAAAGGAGATTTTCCCCGACATTTGCTAATAAATTGTAAAGGGAAAAATAACAGCTGAACAGTGGAGAACTCTGTCCGGTGCCACCCTACCCAACTTAGCATCACCAATAGTGAGACTAACAGCGTCATGAAAAAAGGACACAAGGCTACAGTACCACTTATCACTTACCTTGTATTGCTTACCAAAAAAAAAAATAAAATTAAAAAAAGGAGAGAGATATGGATAGATAGATAGGTAGATCCTGAATTTAATTGTAATGGAACGTCAGATCAACCCAAACTGAGTGATATTCAGCAAAATAAATGACCTATACTCCTCAAAGCAATATCATAAAGACAAAGAAAGGTTAAAGACACATACCAAACTAGAGAAAAATGAAAGCCATAAAAACTAAACAAAATGCAAGATCCTAAATTGGATTCTGAACCAGGGACGAAATTACTCTAAAGGATATCACTGGAACCATTGGCAAAATTTGAATAAAGATCTGTAGATTAGATAATGGTACTGTATCAATGTTCAACTTCCTCATTTTGATCATTGTACCATAATTATGTGAATGCATATCCCTCTTCTTAGGAAATACACACTGAACTATTTAGGGATAAAGAGACACTGTGTCTACAACTTACTCTCAAAAGGTTCAGAAAAATCATATAATCATTACATACATATATATGTACTATGTGTCATTTTAACCCATATTCGTTTTGCAGCAAATATATATCTATCTATCTACATATATATAGAGAGAGTTAATATCTATCTTTCTATCTACCTAAAGAGATATATGTATAGAGAGAGGGAATATTAAAGTAAATGAGGTAAAAGTATTAAAAACTCCTGAATCTGGATGAAGGGTACACATTGTACTATTTGTTCTTTGTACCATTATTGCAGTTTTTCTGTGTATTTGAAATTATCACAAGATATAGTTTTTTTTTAAAAAAAAAAAAAGAGAGAATAGCCAGAATATTCTCCTAAGCAACAGTGAGTGAAGTGTTGTTTGTGATGTGGTAAAGCACATAGCTGCAAAATAAGGTCATTCATATAACAAGCATCGTCATCTGTAAAGCATGATACCTAGTGAAAACCACTTTTTTTTTCACGCATAGACTTGGCTAAATCCTTTTTAGAATTTTTTGAAGCACTCGAGTTTATTATTTACACCACAGAGTTCTCATGTGATAGCAATGTTATGCATGCCATCTTTAAAACAGGCTTAGACCTCAAAAAGCCCTTCCCCCATCCTCTAAAAACAATCAGAACATACCAGAGCATAGGAGTTACCAGCTGGAGCCATATATCTGTTTTCTCTGGCAGGGTTAGTGCCATTATAATCCAATAGGCCTGTGTGAATGTGCGGCAAACATTAGCTTCGATTTTTATTGTGGAGCTTGATAGAAAAGAACAGTTGTTCCTTTTCATTCCTGAATGTTTTCATGGTGACATTTCTCAGTCTGTGGGTTTAGGGGTGGCGTGTGTGTGTGTGTGTGTGTGTGTGTGTGTGTTTGTGTTTGTGTGTGTGTGTGTGTGTTTACTGCTTTCTCTTTCCTCAAAGAGATCATCTAGTGACCTTGAAATCTGCACTGGCATTTTGCTGGCAGGAAGGGAAGCTCTCTCTTCTCATTTGCAAAATGAATAACAATTTGATCATCCTTAAACTTCTAAAAGGTTAATTATGCTCTCTCCGTGAGTACTGAATAAAAACCTGTTTTATCTCCACCCAAATGAAACCCACAGGGCTCACCCTCCCTCTAACTCTGCCAGGAGACCAGGTCCTTCCGGCTGTCAATTAACCACTATCAATTCCTAGATCTGCGTGAGCTGCAGTAGATTTTCTCATCCAAAAACTATGACAGCCCTCATTTGCTAGAGCTGTGTGGTGACTTTAAAAATGTCTCAGCAGGAAAGTGTTATCTGGCTTTGGGCATGATGGAAAGAAAAGGGAAGCAGTGGAGGGAGGGAGGGAGGAGTGAGCCGGAGAGAAAGAAAGAGCAAGATAAAAAGGTGTTGGATTACTAAAGCTTCGTTTCACGCAAGAACAAAGCAGCAAAACAGAAATGGATGCACAAAGATAATAAAAATAACCACCATTAAAATTAAAAACAAATTTTAAGTCTTTAAGCCTTTTGCTCCCAGAAGCATTAGATTTTTGCTGAACTGACAATCCTCAAAGAGGGTACATGTTCCTGTACTCAACTATAAAAGCACCTGTGGGTCAGCACTTATGGGAGGGGTAGTTGACAAACCTTGTACAGAAAAGGTTCAACCTCTACCATTCCACCATTTAAAATTTCTAAGCTACTACTATTTCTTGGCCATAAACATAAATCTTTAGTTACAAGCCAGAAACCATATCTTAAAAAAGAACTCTAAGAGAGTTACATTTCATTTTATTCCAAGAATACCTCGTTTTTCAAAGGCAAGTAATAGCAGAAAATGTGGGTGAGGGGCAGAAATCCCTGCCTTCTGCCTGATACTCACGGCTCCTTGTTTTAATAACTTGAAATCTGTAACTTGAACAATTTCACGTAAGCCAGCCAACTTTATTACGTGGGAAAACAAAAGAAACAAGAACAGGTGGAACAAGCAATATGGTTTTTTCTAAAGGAAACATGTTACTATATATAACAGTTGAGATGTTTTAACAGTAATGTAATTATCATGATGCCATGTAGGGCTGGATCTCTTAACCAGACTGAAGTGGGTTACTGTATGTGTATAAAAAGGCCTCTGTGTAACTTTACCCCACACGTTCAGTATGCAGCAGAGTAAATCCTGGTCGGGATGGGGCACCATGGCTCTGATTTCTATAACAACACCTCTGTAAGAAGATCTAGTGGAGACTACAACTTTCCAGTGATTTCATGAAAGTGGAAATGATTTTCACCAAGAAGCACTCATGCAAATTATACAGTTTTTGTTGTTCTTCCTGGATTTGTGTGTATGTGCATGTAGTAGAATACGCATAACATAAATTTACCAGTTTATAAAAATAGAACTACCATACGACCCAGCAATCCCACTACTGGGCATATACCCTGAGAAAACCATAATTCAAAAAGAGTCATGTACCAAAATGTTCATTCCAGCTCTTTTTACAATAGCCAGGACATGGAAGCAACCTAAGTGTCCATCAACAGATGAATGGATGAAGAAGATGTGGCACATATATACAATGGAATATTACTCAGCCATAAAAAGAAACGAAACTGAGTTATTTGTAGTGAGGTGGATGGACCTAGAGTCTGTCATACAGAGTGAAGTAAGTCAGAAAGAGGAAAACAAATACCGTATGCTAACACATATATATATGGAATCTAAAAAAAAAAAAAAAAAAATTACCGGTTTAACCATTTGTACAATCCAGTGGCATTAAGTACATTTACAATGTTGTGTAACCATTACCACCATCCATCTCCAGAACTATTTCATTATCCTAAACAGAAACTCTATAGCCATTAAACAGTTCCCCCAACCTGTGCTATGTTCTGAATGTCTGTGTCCCCTCAAAATCCATATGTTGAAATCCTAATGCCCCATGTGATAGTATTAATAGGTGGGGCCTTGGGAGATGCTTAGGGGCCCTCATGAATGGGATTAGTGCCCTTATAAAAGACCTCACAGAGCTCCCCAGCCCATCCTGCTGTGTGAGTGTACAGCAGAAATTTGTGATCAGAAGAGAAGAGGCTCTCACTTGAACAGGCCGGCCTGATCTTGAACTTCCAGTTTTCAGAACTGTGAGAAATGAATTTCTATTGTTTATAAGCCACCCAGTCTGTGGTATTTTGTTATAGCAGTCTGAACAGTTTAATATACCCCAGCCCCTGGTAACCTCCATTCTGCTTTCTGTCTATTAATTTACCTTTCTAGGTACCTTATGTAAGTAGAATCAGATGATATTTGTTCTTTGTGTACCTGGTTTATTTCACTTAGCATAATATTTTCAAGGTTTATCTGTATTATAGCATGTGTCAGAATTTTGCTCCTTTTTTTTAAGGCTGAATAATATTCAATTAACCTGTATATATCACATTTTCTTTATCCATTCATCTGTCAATGGACATTCAGGTGGTTTCCACCTATTGGCTATTATAAATAATGCTGCTATGAACATTGATGTGCAAATATCTGTTTGAACCCCACCTTTCAATTATTTTGGGTATATACCTAGAAGTGGAGTTGCAAAGTGTAGTTTTTGTGTGTAATAGTTGTGTAAGTTAGGCCATGATATGTGAGGTAAGAAAAAGAATAGAAATTTTAATTAGCAAATATTGGGTATTAGTTGCTTTGATTCTAGTCCAAGATCTTTTAAATTGTTGTATTTCAATTATTTGAATGTTTGCAGGAAGATTTTGAAACTTTAGAAAATGGGAAAATTTTCTTCTAGCAAATAGTGTAGAGTTGAGGTCCCAACTAAGGGACTTACATGGGTAATGAATATCTTTCTCTGAGTTATAAACAGAGCAAGAACTTGATACTTCTTAACAATAGTTATCCTTTGGGAGAGGCAGCTGACAAGAGTTCCATCTCCAGCTTCCTGTGTACCTCTCCTCTCCTACAGTACTGGAAATATTTTCCACTGCCCATCTACAGTGTCCTTTGGCAAACAGCCTCTCTCTTCCCTCCGACCCACTGTGCCCCTCATGAACCAGATAATCCCACTGCCTTGCTCCCCTCTAGTGCTAATTTTTCTTAGGATAGGCCCATGATCTGAAGAGGGTCTGTCTAGACTGGCTCACTGACCAGTAGCCTATGATCCAGCTTTTGGATTACAAACATGAGCTAAACTAGTTTGACTTCTCTCTTAGGAAATGAGAATCAGGAAACAGAGACTGAATCATATACCCACTGAGGCAGAGGGCAAAGATTGTACTAAGAATGCTATAAGGTAGAGTCACATTTGGAGAGAAGGCTTTAAGTCAAAGTCACATGCTGGCTGAAATTATGAGAAAGCAGAAAAAGTCGGACGTTAGGGGAAAAACGTGGATCAGATACAGAGAGAATAGAAACATCATGTGAGAAAGAGAACATGCAGCCTGTGAGGAAGATGACAGAGTTGCTTGCAAGATCTGCCTTTGTGCCTAAGGCTTGCCATTTCAGGGTCTCTCCATGTGTTTCTTTTCCAGTGGACCCTTTTGTTGAGTTCACTGGAGTGGGTCTCTGTTCCTTGCAGTTTAACAAGCCCAACTGAAAGTCTCTGCTGTTCCTTTCTCTTCTATATCTGCCTCCTTCCAATGTCTCTTTTTGTCCTTCTAAGCCCCCTTCTTTCTTTTTTCCTCTTTTCCTTCCCCCGTCTATTCCTTAGACATACTGCTAGGGTCCATCCCTATGGAAGACCCTAGAGAATCGAAGAAAAATAATACAGTGAGTTGTTGGTTTTTTTTTTTGTTTTTTTTTTTGCGGTACACGGGCCTCTCACTGTTGTAGCCTCTCCCGTTGCGGAGCACAGGCTCCGGACGCGCAGGCTCAGCGGCCATGGCTCACGGGCCCAGCCGCTCCGCGGCATGTGGGATCTTCCCAGACCAGGGCACGAACCCATGTCCCCTGCATCGGCAGGCGGACTCCCAACCACTGCGCCACCAGGGAAGCCCTGAGGTTTTTTTTAATAGCAGTTTTATTGAGATATAATTTACATACCATAAAATGTCATATTTCCAAGTGTAAAATTTAGTGGTTATTAGTATTTTCGCAGAGTTGTATAATCATCACCACTGTCCAATTTGGGAACATTTTTATCACCCCACAAAGAAATCCCATACCCATTAACGGTCTTCCCCCTTTCCCTCCTCCCCCTAGTCCTAATCTGCCAATCTAGTCTCTGTCTCTGTTGATTTGCCTATTCTGACTTCATGTAAATACAATATGTATAAAATACAACAAATACATTATGTGACTAGCTTCTTTTGCTTACCATAATGTTTTCAAGATCCACGCATGTTGTTGCGTATATCAGCACTTCATTCCATTTTATCATCAAGTAACATTCCATGGTATGTATATACCAGATTTGTTTATCCATTCATCAGTTAATGGACATGTGGGTTATTTCCAGCTTAGGGTGATCATTGTGTACAGGCATTTGTGTGGACATGTTTTCATTTCTCTTGGGCACATATGAAGGAGTGGAATTGCTGGATCATATGGTATAATGCAGTGCATTTAATTGCCTTTCACTCCCTTTTCCTTTCTATGATATTTTGAGACCTTCAGGTTTTGCTACTATCATTCTCTGTTCTTTTTATTTTCTTTGCATGTCACTGCTTTCAGTACACTTTTCCATTTTTCTCTTCTCATTTTTACTTTTCTGATTATTTGAATTCATTTTTAAAAAATCATCCTTAAATCCTTTTACTGTGTTCCCTTTATCATTCCTTCCTTCTCTTTCCCTGTCTCTGATTGTGCTTGAGGAAAACCTGCTTCACCTAGAGGAAAGTAAGACTCATGTGAAATATAATCCCATGAAGGAGTTATATAGAGTAAGAACTCAGAAACATAAACAGAAGGACATATTCAAGGGTGAATAGATACAAGACTATAATAGCTTGTATTTAAATGACCATCGTGGTGTTTGACAAGTCTGTGTTTGACAAGTCTGACCACAAAAACTTGATGTTGACCTGCAGCCTCTCCCTTCCATCCATCCAAACAAACTGCAAATATAATATGACTCCCAGGTAATTGCTGCAGCCGCTGCTGTAGGGGATGTCACCATCAGCAGCACTAACCCTTTGCCTCGGGCACCATATGGACAGTGACAGGCAAATCACCCTGATGAGATGAAGTGCTGTAAGTGGGTTGAGGGAGGCCTTTCACTTGTCCCAGCCCCACTGCTTCCCAGTAGGACGTGCCTCTGTCTTATTCTCACAGTAAACTCAAGTTTGAAGCTGCGAAGCACCAATTTTGCTCAGGGAGATGACTCAGTGTTTTCTAAGTTTCTGACAGCTGACCAATTAAAAACCAGATGACACCGTTAACAAGCTCTAAATAAGCCAGGATGTAGAGCAGTAGAAGGCACCAAAGCACCTACTATACAGCCATTCGCAGTGTGAGCTTGAGAGAAATTCAATGATAATGACATTGATGAAGATGATGCTGATGACCTCAGGGATGCTGAGCAGGATTCAAATCATTAACTGGAAGGCAGCAAATTCTGTTTCTTCCAAATATTTCTAGTGAGCTTTCAATTTCCTCCATTTCAGTACTTTCTTTTGTCTTCAAAATTCTGAAATTTCATCCAATTCCAGTTAATGATTTGAATCCTGCCCAACATACCTAAAGGATTCATCATCATCTTCACCAGCATAGCTATCACACTCACACTAAGCATGGCCATGTATCAGATGAAGTAATGTGGCCGGTTTCACATGTAACTTTAAAAGCATAGTTTCATCAATTTTTGTAGTCAAACCACAGAGTTTATACCACTACTAAGATGTTTGTTTATAAGCCCATTGTTTAGCCTTTCAGACTGTGAAAAGGAAAGCCATATAAAGTCATATTCCTGAAATGCATTAAGGTTACCATTTTGTCAAAGCCTTTGGTAATTTTTCAGGACTAAGAATGACAGAGTGGGGCCTGAATCTGAAATTGATCTGCATTGCCCTTTCCTTACAGTTCTGATAAATATTCAGGATGTCAGGTAATGCTTTGTGTCTGTAGTGGATGTGAACAGTAATAGTTTTTATTTTTATTCTCCTCCTTCTTATTAGCCAATATACCAAACCCCCTGCCAAATAAAGAGGTGGAACCAATAATAATCAGGAATTTTTGCATCAGTGAGTGCATCTTTCTCTCTGCGTGATCAGACTTTAGCGCAAGAGGTCTGAGACAACAAGCATGGGGCTGCTGGACTTTCTGACTGAGTTGCTATAGAAAGTGCACATTCAGAAAGTTTTGGATAGCACAGCATGATGCAAATTGCTACCATACGCATCACTGACTGGGACCAGGCCAGTCTCAGCAGTGGTGGCGGGAGTGACATCACTAACGCTATGACTTGAACCACCCTCAGGGAAACGTAGCTGATGAACCAGTGATGGTGGTTAGCGACACACACAGACCCAGCAATGCACACCAGATGAGACCAATAGGGAAGCAGCTGCAGGGGTTCTTAGTTTCATTTCTCAAATTTTTTAGCTAACCCACGTAAAAAATGTACTATAAGAGAAACTTGGGAAATTCTGAGTCAGTGATGGGAAGTGACACTCTGAGCAACCTTTTATTTTGTTCTTATCAGGGAAGAAATCAACAGAAATGAAAGCTTTCCTGGTAGATGTGTTAATAGCTAACCATTCTGGTCACCAGTTCTGATGTGTGGGTTTTTCCCCATATCAGGCAATTCTCGAACACCAGCTGGGTGTCCTACAATTCAACTCAATTCTGACACTGTCTGCCTGGAGATAGCATCAGATGCCACAGGTTAAGGGCTCAGTCCTACAAGACTGCCCCCCTCCCCCATTTCAGGTGCCAATCACAAGTCCAGGTTGTCACCTGTGCTTCTGACCAACCAGTTATAGATTGGAGATTCCAACCACCCCCTCCTTTGGGTTTGGTTAATTCACTAGAGCAGCTCATTGAACTGAGAGAAACATTTTACTTACTAGATTATGAGTTTTATATAAAAAGATATAACAAATGGAAGAAACATAGGGCAACGTATGGGGAAAGAGTGCAGGGTTTCCAGCCTCTCTGAGTCAGCCACTCTCCACACATCGCCACATGTTCACCAACATGAAAGCTCTCCAGATCCTTTCTTTTTGTTTTTTTGTTTTTTGTTTTTTTGTTTGAAGGCTTCATCATATAGGCATGATTGATTGAACCACTGGCCATTGGTGACTGAAATTAATTTCCAGCCCCTCTCCCCTCCCCAGAAGTCTGTGGTTTATGTACTTATTATATTTTTCCCCACTAATGTGCACATTCATGCAAACAGGGAGCTAACTGGGTGAACGCTTTGAGGAAAAGCCATAGGGAACAGCAGAGGGAACGGCCTTTGGGAACTCCTGAGAAAGCAGAGAGCTTGGTGTGCTGAGCAACTGACAGCAGTGTGGCATTACGATTTATCTGGAACCACAGATGCCTCCAACTCTGAAAACTGAAGCAAGGATTTGGACAAAAGAATGAAAACACCATTAGGAAAAATAGTCCCTAGTGTGCAAAATAGCCCAGATATACCAAGGAAGGGTAGGAATTGAGAAGGGAGAAATCGACTTCCACTGCTTTGCAAGCCACACAAAGAAACATGTTCTCATTAGATTTCATGATAATTTTTTGTTTTCCATTTTCTTGATAAGGTCAAATGAAAAACACCTGCCTTTACAAAATTCAGCGAGAGAAGGTTGTAAGGCGAGAAGTGAAGCTGTTTTAGCATGAGTCAGCAAATTCTACACTCAACACCTTCACAGTCTTTGCTGCTGTCAGGCACTTGTTAAGCTTAAAATGTCATTGTTTGTGATAAAAATTAACAAAAACATGTCACAGACGAATTATAATCCTTTTACTTAACACATTATTCTCTGGATGCACTGTTTGTTGTACCAGTGTTATTGAGTATGTCAGTTAAAACAGGAAATCACCCCCCCCAAAAAAATACAGGCTTATCTCAAACATTTTAACACTCATTTGCCATTTTTTCTGATATAAAGCTGAGATCAGGGACCTGAACATTGGCTTTCTTTCTGAAATCACATGCAAAATGCATCACTAATTTTTCTGTAGGAGAAACTTAAACATATTTATGGAGAAATATGCATGCAAATCACTTCTAGATTCCTAGGATCAGGATCCCCTCCCCACAATGTTCATAGTTGTCTTTACCATACCTAATCCACTGCATTTCCTCTATAGCAACTGTTAAGTATTTCCAACACTTTCAACTTACTTTACATTGAAATAAGAAGTTTCTTCTCAACCTCATATGTTATTGGTTTACATAAATTTGAAATAAATTTTATAATTACAATAGCCATTACAACTTGCTTAATTAGGCTTGGGAACAAATGTAACCAGCTTCATGAAGCACACATCTTAACTGGTAGGAGAAGAAGGGTAAAGATGTGTTAAAGGGACTTCTTTAAGCTGAAAAGAAATAGCACTGATTAATAAAAAGAAAACATACAAAAGTAAAAATATTTCTGGAAAATGTAAATATATAATAAAGGTAGTGGATCAATCACTTATAAAGCAAGTATGAAGGTTAAAGGACAAAAGTAGTAAAATTAAGTAAAGTTACAATAAATTAGTTAAGGGATTCATAAAACAAAAAGATGTACAATGTGTCATCGAAAGTATAAAATGCAGAATGGGGGAGTAAAATGATAAAGCTTTGTAGGGCTGCTTTAGTGTCAGTGAACTGCTTTAGCTCTTGCTTATCTGAAAAACTCTTAACCTCTCCTTCAATTCTGAATGATAACCTTGCTAGGTAGAGAATTCTTGGTTGGAAGTTTTTTTCATTCAGTGCTTTGAAAGGCTGAAATCACTGAAATCACAGTGCTTTTTTCCATTCAGTGCTTTCCATTCATGCCCTCCCTTCCAACCTGTAAGGTTTCTGCTGAAAAATTTGTTGATAGCATTCTGAGGTTTCCCTGGTAGGTAACAAGTTGTTTTTCTCTTGCTGCTTTTAGGATTCTCTCTTTATCCTTAACTTTTCCCATTTTCATTATAATGTGTCTTTGTATGTATCTCTTTGAGTTCATCTTACTCTGTCTGGGCTTCCTGGACCTAACTGTCTGTTTCATACCCCAGATTAGGGAAGTTTTCAGACACTATTTCTTCAAATAATTTTTCTGACCCTTACTCTCTCTCTTCTCCTTCTGGGGGATCCCTATGATATGAATGTTTTTCCACTTGATGTTGTCCCAAAATTCCCTTAAGTTATATTCACTTTTCTTAATTTTTTTTTCTTTTTGGTGCTCTGTCCGGGTGAGTTTTATTGCCTTGTCTTCCAGTTCACTGATTTGTTCTTCTACCTCATCCAATCTGCTGTTGAACCCCTCTGGTGTGTTTTTCAGTTCAATTGAAACTTCTGTTTGGTATTTTCTTTGTTACAGTTCTCACTATGTTCATCCATTCTTCTCCTGAGTTCAGCAAGCATCTTTATGACTATTACTTTTAACTCTTCATCAGGTAGATTGCTTATCTCTGTTTTGTTTATTCCTTTTTCTGAAGTTTTGTCATGTTCTTTTTTTTTTTTTTTTTTTTTTTTTGGTGGTACGCGGGCCTCTCACTGTTGTGGCCTCTCCCATTGCGGAGCACAGGCTCCGGACGTGCAGATTCAGCGGCCATGGCTCACGGGCCTAGCCGCTCCACGGCATGTGGGATCTTCCCAGACTGGGGCACGAACCCATGTCCCCTGCATCAGCAGGCGGACCCTCAACGACTGCGCCGCCAGGGAAGCCCCTGTCATGTTCTTTTGATGGAAACATAGTTCCTCTGTCTCCTCATCTTGCCTAATTTTGTGTTTGTTTCTATGTATTAGGTAAATCAGCTACTTTTCCCATTTTTGAAGAAGTGCCCTTATATAAGAGATGTCCTGTGGGGCTCCAAAGCACAATCCTACCTGGCCACCATAGCCAAGCACTTAAGGGGTCTCCCCTATGTGGGCTGTGTGGGCCCTCCTGCTGTGGTGAGGGTGTGGTAGCTGCTGGGTTCTGATGGGCAGGACTGTCCCCCAGAATAGCTGTGAGACCTGGCCTTAGTGGCTGCCAGGCACTGGTGAGTGGAGTTACCACCCAGCAGGTTGTGAGGTCTAGCTGAGATGCAGGCATGTACAGCGTTCTTAGCAGGGCTCACCGCCTGGCACTAACAGGTTAGATGGAGATTTCCAAAATGTTGCTCACCAGTGCTGGTATTAGCAAGGTAGCCTAAAATCACAAAAATGACTTCCTCTGGTGTCTCAGGGCCCAGGAGCATCCCTGCTGGTTCCTGCCTCTCCAGCAGATGCTTCAAGATTAGTAAATGGATCCCCTTCACCTACGGTCCATGCACTTTCAATATGATGTTTTTGTGTTGCTTTTCAGGTCAGGTGAGTTTGCACATGAGCCCTTTAAGAGTGGGGTTTTTTGTTCCCTGTGGTTCCATAGTTTTCCTGTATGTGTTCCCTGTTGGTTTTCAAAACCAGGTATTTGGGGGACTCATCTCTCCTGTGCAAGATCTATGAGTTGGGGTGCCTGATGTGGAGCTCAAATCCCTTGCTCCTCAGGAAAATTAACCATACCTTTGTGATTGTTCCCAATTGTGGATTGCCGCACCTGGGATGTCATTTTTTTCCTTGGTGTGGCCATATCTCTGTTTCTCCTACCCATCTCTGTCCTTTTACCCTTTGTTGTGGAGACTCTGTTCATCCAGTTTTCAGGTCTTTTTCAGAGAGAATTATTCCATATGTAGTTGTAGATTTGCTGTATCCGTGGGAGGAGGTGCATTCAAAATCTTCCTCTGCCACCATCTTGAACCCCTCATTGCATTATGCTTATTTTAGTAGGTCTTCTTTCCTCAATTATTTTAGAGAACTGGGTAGAATACTGAAAAAAGAGGATGAAGAAAGCAAAATATTAAGTGATGGCTGTGACCTTTTTCAAAGACATCATTAATTTAATACCCAGATTTCTTTAACAATGATGGAAAATGTTGTCTATTGCATTTACATTTTCATAATAGATAAATAATGCAAATTCATTTTAAATAATTCCAACAATACAGAAAAGTGTAAGAGATAAAATAAAAGCACTAAAATCCCCCAATCCACTGACAACTACCATTAACATTAATTTATATATGGTATTCTACATGCATAAATAAGATTTTGATGGTGTACTGACTTCTTTCTCTGTAAATAACTCTGTACTCAGATTATCACCTTTGCAGAGGAGTATGATGAATATAGATGTGCCATCAGGTACAATCTCCTGATGGTCTTTCAGGGACTCCTTTACACAAATCCAACTGAAAGTAAAATAAATACTATGATACAGATATAATGATGTCCTGTTACGAACATCTTGGCATTGAGACGTAGCCTGTCTCACATTTTTTCTCTTGGTGCATATATGTGTATGTCCTAAATAAAATGGTATCTTTTTACCCCCTCCATAGAACTGGTAAGTATTTAATTAAATTGAATTCCATTGATTTATTGCAGTGAACTGCATTGAGTTGAATTAAAGAGAGCCATATGGGAATTGTTGAGCAGTTGTTAAAACATGTCTCTACTCTTGTGGCAACATGGTGCCTTCAGTCTCATGATTTTAATAACAAAATAAAAAGACTTCTAATCTTTTAAGATAGCAAAATCTCTTAAAGTCCCATCCCGGTGAAAAAGGTACTATTCTATTTTAAATGTCCAAAAATAAATAAATTACACCACCACAACTCTCTCAGTTGTTGAATGAATCAGAGAAAAAGATTTTTTTAAATTGTCTTGATAAGTATACATGTTATTTTTATTCTCAGAATTATCACTCCTTCAAACCTTAATCTATTCTCAAAATCCTATCCCTTCGAGGAATAGAATCACTGCTAAAAAGTCTTTTAAATACCAAAATCTACCATTAGAAGCCAGGAAATGTGGAATTAAATAGTCCAGTTGTATAGCCTATTACGACTCGTCATTGATGGGCCACTATGGGTCACTAGATAGGGAGGTGCTCTAGAATTCTGGCACTCTGAGAAAGTACCAAGAGGACATCATCACTCCTTCTGCAATAAGAGGTTCATCTGTGCCTAATTGCTACCAATAATCCCTAAGGTGTATTCTTTATCCAGCTAGGAGATATTAAAACTACTCTTCACTGGTTTGGCATTTTTTTCCTTGTCTAGTTAAACACCAGAGCTCTTTAGTACATGTCATGATCAAGCCACTGGAATGGGCCCCTGAAAGGGGTGTACATATGAAGAGCACCCTAATAATCTTCAGAAATAAGCAGGTATCCAACATGACAGGGGAGGAAGGTGTGTATCCTATCTGAAAAGCAATTCCACTAAATGGAATGGGGCCTGGGAGAAAAAAAAGATAAATTAGAGCCCTTTCATCTACAGAATCAAGATAAACAAAAGCAGTGGAGAAAACTTAAACCCCTATGGCTGGTAACTGGCCGCCATCTGGCTTCCATAAATCCTTGGAAGTGGAGAAAGCATTTCAGGTGCTAAATGAGACAAGGGTTACAGCCCATATGTTGAAATCAGTGCATTTACAAATAGCCGTACCGTTAATTACAGTTATTTGCAAATGGCAGCAACAACAGCTATTGCTTCCCAGTAATCATTCTCCAGTTATTTAGTAACAGAATCCTGATTTTATCTGAGTGCATCTAAGAATGCAGATAGAGGGCTCTGTTTTTCTGCCACCCTTTCAGCTAGATGTGACCATGTGGTGAAGTTTTGGCCAATGATACAAAACCAAAGTGTTATATAGTATTTACAGAAAGTTTCCTTACAAGGCAGGGATTAAACCTTCCTTTCTTTTTTTTTTTTTTTTTTTTTTGTCTTTCCTCATCCTGCTATACAGAATATAAAAATGTAAAACCCCTCATAAGGAAAATGGAGCAGAAAACTAGAAGGAACCATGCCAGTCCTTGACTCACTACCTCCAGATTTACTTTACTTAAAAAAGAATTAAACTTTTGTATTGTTTAAGCCACTGTCCTTTGAGAGCTCACTATTATTTGCTGCTGAAACTAATCCCAGCTAATACAGATTTGTAGAATGCCCAAATGTGCTGGCGGTGCAGAAGAATTGGCCAAGGTTGTTTACACAGGTTAATGGAAATGACTTCAACCTAAATGCCCTAGTAAGCAAAGGGGTAAGGAGGTACCAATGGGACATGGGGAGCCATGCCCAAAGGCCAGGAAGGCAATCACTGTATTCACCCCATACTGAGCCTGAACATAGCCTCATAAAACTTCTCAATTCAGTGAAGATTCAGGCCACTACTACCAATTTTTGAACTGGACATAGGCCGAGAGAAACATATTAAATGAAGGCTCTCCTGCCGTTTTTCTCAACTTTTAATTTGATACCACTTCTGGTACACATAAAAAGCTCTAAGCCCTCACCCTTGAGATAATGATACACCCCTGGAGGGTTATTACCCCCCAACACACTCCATGCCTGTTGAGAATATCTAGAACAGAGCTCCCATCGGCTGTCTGGGTGCTGCCAGAGGTACTCATTAGGGGGGTTTGTTCTTTGTGTATAAAGCAGTTCTCAACTTCTTTTTTTTTTTTTTCTGCTTCAAGAAATAGAACAGATGATATTCACAATGTGAAACACCCATGGGCATGCCCAGAGTGAAAAGAAATTCCCAGCTTGCTCACTGTAACTCCATCATCTTCTATCCCGCTGAAGAAAGTATATATGAATGGGGATAAGAACGATATTATTACAAACCATATAATAATTGACAACTTTGAATTTCCTTTTATATAAAAAGATATTAAGTCATATCAAAATTTCACAAATAACTAGTCTCAGTTAAAGATCATTTGTAACACCTCTCATGAAGTCAGCTTCAACATGCTTCAGCACCTCTGAGAAAGTCACCCATTTATAAAACTCTTCTCTTGCTATAATCGTACTGAAGACTCCAGACTCTCCTCAGTGATTTCTAAGCTGGAGACAGGCTTCCAATACAGAAAACCATTCACCAGGTAAATAGCTGAGAAAGCTTCCCATGCAAATGAGTTCTGAATAAAAATCTCCTTGAAGATAATAATGAGGATGCTGATCAAAGCCAATTTTTCGAAGCTTCATAATTTGTATATTAACTAAACATCCTCGTAATTAAGCAAGTTAGCCTAGGGAAATACCATTCATTAAAGGCTCTAGTGTATTTTGCTTTTGAATTTTCTGCTCTAAAATATTCCCATGGAATAAAGACGCAGACCTACTAGAGAATGGACTTGAGGACATGGGGAGGGGGAAGGGTAAGCTGGGACAAAGTGAGAGTGGCATGGACATATATACACTACAAAACATAAAATAGATAGCTAGTGGGAAGCAGCCGCATAGCACAGGGAGATCAGCTCGGTGCTTTTTGACCACCTAGAGGGGTGGGATAGGGAGGGTGGGAGGGAGGGAGACGCAAGAGGGAAGAGATATGGGAACATATGTATATGTATAGCTGATTCACTTTGTTATAAAGCAGAAACTAACACACCATTGTAAAGCAGTTATACTCCAATAAAGATGTTAAAAAAAAGAATGGATGGGAAGAGAGATGAGCTGTTACACAATTTTTTCCCTTTGAGATTTGACCAAAATGTTAATCATGCTTCAAGTCACCTCGGATACACCTGTACTGCTTTGGTACATGTATCTTGACAATGAATAAATGTAAATTTGAGCCAAAAAAATAATAATAAAAAAATTTTTTTGAAATAAAATATTCCCATGAATAGGAAGTAAGCTTGTCTGTAAGTAACAGGAAGCTGAAAGGAGAGTGCTTAAACAAATTGATGGCATGATTACCATTATTGTCATTATTTTAATATAACCAGAAGTCTGGAAGTAAGCTGTCAAGAGCTGACATTGTGGCCCCAGTCAGCTAATAGGGATCCAGGGTCTTTTCTATTTCTGTTCAGCACATCCTCACGGAGAGCCCTCAAAGGGTGTCAAAATGGTTGCTCCACCCCAACTTCATACCCCATTTCCAGCAAGAAGGAGAAGGCCAAGGCCAGCCACCAGCTGAGTCAGCTTCCTTTCTGAAGCATTTGCTTAGAAGATCTACCCAGCAATCCCCACTTACATACTGGTGACCCAAACCATCACGTGGCCACCTTTAGCTACAAAGTGAGGTGGGGTGAAAAGTAGTGAGAGTGATGGTAAGGAGGGTGGTGAAGAAAGCCTGATGAGAACAGTTTTCAACAGGACAGATTTTTTTTGTGTGGGGCTGGAGCATGGATTTTTATTTTTATATACAAACTTATAAACATCACTAAGAAGGGATAAAATATTTTCAGCATCTCCATTGTATCCCCTTTTCCAGTGTATATTCATCCACAAAGGTAACAGCTACTTTAACCAATGGATTTGTTTCCCTTTTTGATATTATATAAATAGGAATCAATAGTATATTCTCTTTTGTGTCTGGTGTCTATCGCTCCATATTTTGTCTGTGAGTGTTGTCCATGTTACTGGGTATGTCAGGAGTTCATTCTTCTCATTGTTGTTTCATATTCATTATATGACTAGGCTACAACGTATTTATTCTATTGGTGGTTATTTCATTGTTTCCAATATTTGGCTTTTCTGCATGAAGTTGCTGTGAACATACTTGTATGTATCATTTGGTGAACAACTGCATTCCTTTTTCCTGGGTACATACCTAGAAGTGGAATTACTGGATGATAGGTTAGGTGAATGTACAGGTGTATGGTACAGTTTTCCAGTGTAGTTGAACCAATTTAAATTCCTACAAGCAACGTCTGAGTGCTGCATTATTCCACATCCTCAACAGCACTTGAGATTATTTTAGCCTTCCTGGTAGGTAACTTTGACCTTCCTGAGTAAATTATTACGGTTTAATTTGCATTTTCCTGATTAATAGTGATGTTGGGCACCTTCTCATGTACATATTGGTCATTTAGACTGCCTTTTTAGGAAGTATCTGTTCCTTTGCCCACTTTTTATATTGGATTGTCAATCTTTTTGTTATTGATTTGTAGGAGTTCTTTATAAATTCTGGATAGAAGTCCTTTGTTAGATACATATTTTGTGAATACATTTTCCTATCTGTCACTTGCCTGTTCACTTTTTTTTTTTTTGAGAAGACAGAGGGATTTATTTCAAATGAAAGAACAAGGGAAAACACCTGAAAAAAAAAACTAATAAACAGAAATAGATAATTTACCAGAAAAATAGTTCAAAGCATTACTACCAAGAATACTAATTGAATTACAGAAAAGAATACATGAACACAGTGAGCATTTTTTTTATGCTGACATTAAGATACATTTTAATTTAGAAATTTGAATTCACAGGATTCAAAGAGGGTTGAAATATAAGTGTTCTTTCTCACCAATGGCCTTTTGTACTATCTTTTGAAGATGCCTCCAAAAGCTATTGCCTCATTTACTTGCAAAATCTCCTACCCGAGCATATCATAATTTCAGTGAATTTATATCCCAGGCTGGATTCTTCATTGAGGAAGCCTATGATCACATTGTTAGAATTTTTAATGTTAGCTACATCACTAGCGATATTTAATGATGTGGGAACTATTATCTCTAATATAGTACTACACACCGAGATGATGTAATTTTTTTTGGATGACTTGAATAATATATATATATATATATTTTTTGTATGCAGCAGGTTCTTATTAGTCATCAGTTTTATACATATCAGTGTATAATGTCAATCCCAATCGCCCAATTCATCACACCACCACCCCCACCCCACCCCGCTGTTTTCCCCCCTTGGTGTCCATACATGTGTTCTCTACATCTGTGTCTCAATTTCTGCTCTGCAAACTGGTTCATCTGTACCATTTTTCTAGGTTCCACATATATGCGTTAATATATGATATTTGTTTTTCTCTTTCTGACTTACTTCACTCTGTATGACAGTCTCTAGATCCACCCACGTCTCAACAAATGACCCAGTTTCATTCCTTTTTATGGCTGAGTAATATTCCATTGTATATATGTACCACAACTTCTTTATCCGTTCGTCTGTCGATGGGCATTCAGGTTGCTTCCATGTCCTGGCTATTGTAAATAGTGCTGCAATAAACACTGGGGTGCATGTGGCTTTTGAATTATGGTTTTCTCTGGGTATATGCCCAGTAGTGGGATTGCTGGATCATATGGTAGTTCTATTTTTAGTTTTTTAAATAACCTCCATACTGTTCTCCATAGTGGCTGTATCAATTTACATTCCCACCAACAGTGCAAGAGGGTTCCCTTTTCTCCACACCCTCTCCAGCATTTGTTGTTTGTAGATTTTCTGATGATGCCCATTCTAACTGGTGTGAGGTAATACCTCATTGCAGTTTTGATTTGCATTTCTCTAAAAATTAGTGATGTTGAGCAGCTTTTCATGTGCTTCTTGGCCATCTGTATATCTTCTTTGGAGAAATGTCTATTTAGGTCTTCTGCCCATTTTTGTATTGGGTTGTTTGCTTTTTTTTTAATATTGAGCTGCATGAGCTGTTTATATAT
This sequence comes from Mesoplodon mirus, assembly GCF_964341445.2. Classification (NCBI taxonomy): domain Eukaryota; kingdom Metazoa; phylum Chordata; class Mammalia; order Artiodactyla; family Ziphiidae; genus Mesoplodon; species Mesoplodon mirus. Next base: position 80,939,465 of record NC_138980.1, read on the forward strand.
TTTGGAGATTAATCCTTTGTTCATTGATTCATTTGCAAATATTTTCTCCCATTCTGAGGGTTATATTTTCATTTTGTTTATGGTTTCCCTTGCTGTGCAAAAGCTGACAGGATAGATTTTTTTTCCCCGAACAAAATCGGGGTTGTATTAGGAAGGAAGGTGGGACATTGAACTTCGGTAAGCAACCGGCATTGCCAGTTATAGCCAAGCACTCAGAAAGGTAAAGGAAGATCATGATTGAGGAATTCCAAAAGCCCCTTTAAAAAAAACTTGATGAGGACTTCCTTGGTGGTGCAGCAGTTAAGAATCTGCCTGCCGGGCTTCCCTGGTGGAGCAGTGGTTGAGAGTCCGCCTGCCGATGCAGGGGACACAGGTTCATGCCCCGGTCTGGGAAGATCCTACATGCCACGGAGCGGCTGGGCCTGTGAGCCATGGCCGCTGAGGCTGCGCGTCCGGAGCCTGTGCTCCGCAGCGGGAGAGGCCACAACAGTGAGAGGCCGGCATACTGCAAAAAAAAAAAAAAAAAAGAGAATCTGCCTGCCAATGAAGGCGACACAGGTTCGAGCCCTGGTCCGGGAAGATCCCACGTGCCGCAGAGCAACTAGGCCCAAGTGCCACAACTACTGAGCCTGCGCTCTAGAGCCCGCGAGCCACAACTACTGAGCCTGCATGCCACAACTACTGAAGCCCATGTGCTTAGAGCCCGTGCTCCACAACAAGAGAAGCCACCACAATGAGAAGCCCGCGCACTGCAACGAAGAGTAGCCCCACTCACTGCAATGAGAAAACCCGAGCACAGCAACAAAGACCCACTGCAGCCATAATTAACTAATTAATTAATTAACTTAAAAAATAAAGTTTAAAAAAAAAATTGATGTTTGAGTCTACCTATAGAAGCCATCAAAATCATACATGGGAGGGCCTCCCTGGTGGCGCAGTGGTTGAGAGTCCGCCTGCCGGTGCAGGGGATACGGGTTCGTGCCCCGGTCTGGGGGGATCCCATGTGCCGCGGAGCGGCTGGGCCCGTGAGCCATGGCCGTTGAGCCTGTGCGTCCGGGGCCCGTGCTCCGCAACGGGAGGGGCCGCAGCAGTGAGAGGCCCGCGTACAGCAAAAAAAAAAAAAAAAAAAAAAAAAATCATACATGGGAGACTTCCCTGGTGGTGCAGTGGTTGAGAATCTACCTGCTAATGCAGGGGACACAGGTTTGAGCCCTGATCTGGGAGGATTCCCACATGCCGTGGAGCCACTAAGCCCATGCGCCACAACTACTGAGCCTGCGCTCTAGAGCCCGCGAGCTACAGCTACTGAAGCCTGTGTGCCTAGAGTCCGTGTTCCTCAATAAGAGAAGCCACCACAGTGAGAAGCCTGCACACCGCAATGAAGAGTAGCCCCTGCTCACTGCAACTAGAGAAAGACTGCATGCAGCAACGAAGACCCAATGCAGCCAAAAATTAATTAATTAAAAATACATTTTAAAAAATCATACATGGGAGACAACCCATAGCATTGGGATACATACTTGTCTCACTTTGAAGCCAGAGCATAAAGTTGGAATCTATGCCTGTCTGGAAATGCCCACAGACCCAGAGAAGATGACCCTAAAGAAGTTCAACTGTCTAGCAATGTAACAAGTGTGAGGAATATTGTATTTCTTTTAGTAAAAGAGGAAGGAAGACTGAAATGTAATTCTTACTAATTGAACCTTTGTTTTTCATTTATCCTTAAAGCATCCTTGTTTTTACTTAGATGTCTGTTTTCTCCTTTTTATGATTAAAAAAATTCTGAAAAGGTGCCATAATCATGTTTTTTAATACTTTTTCCTAACCTACTCTGTTCTGATCAGTTGGCCCTTCTTTACAAGTCAAACGGTACAGGTTTTTATTTGTCAGTAGTGGAAACCAGCTTGACATCCGACAATCAGGCTCAGTCCTTTCCACTCTACACGTCAGTAACAGCTGGAACAGTTCTGGAATTAGCGCTTCACTGTCAGTTTTGTTAATGATGTTTGAGGCAAAGAGGAACACAACCTTCTCTTCTGGGGATATGATATACTGACTCTGCAGAGCTGACAAAAGTAAAATGTTGGTTTCATGCCAAATTCACCGTTCAGGTATGTCATAAGTTCTCAACATCTGAAGAAAGAATTAATAGAGCTTAACCGTATATTAGCAAATTGTGAAAAGCTGAATTTAAAAGTTAGCCCAAGAGATTTTTAAAAATTATTTTTTAAATAAATTTATCTATTCATTTTTGGCTGCATTGGGTCTTCGTTGCTGCATGCAGGCTTTTCTCTACTTGCGGCAGGAGTAGTGCGTGGGCTTCTCACTGCGGTGGCTTTATTGCGGACCAGGGCTCAAACCCGTGTCCCCTGCATTGGCGGGCTGATTCTCAACCACTGCACCACCAGGGAAGTTCTGTTTCCAATGTATTTTTAAATAAGAAAGCTGAGTACTGGTGTCTATTTCATATGTGGGAGGAAAAAAACACTTCAGAAATCTTCAGAAAAAAAATTCAGTCTAGTGGGTAGCAGAGCAAGAGCAGAGGATAGTAGAAAGGATAGACTCATCTCTGTGACTTCCCAGCTTTGTGAGCAAATGACCTTATGAGAGACATTTTAGCTGTAGTTTCCTCATCTGTAGAATAAAAGCCTCTAATTATGCAATTAAGTCTCCATTTCATTTCTATAATTCCTTGGTTTAATGTGTCTAATCAACTCAGGACTTCTCACCAAAGCTTATGTGATAGTTCGTGATGCTCCAGGGCCTGATCCAAAGTTCGAGGTTTTTCTTGGTTTTTAAGTTTACTTTTAAGGTCTGAAATTTCTTTTCCCACTTGTAGGGAAGGAGAAACAAGGCATTCATATGAAAAGCAATTGGCATTTTTCAGAAGAAGGAGTTAAGAGAAAAATGAGTGTTCCAGGGCATAATCCTTGTCGGTTATATTCTTTCTGAAAAGAAAAATGTATTCACTTGTAATATCACCGTAAGTGTTGTGAGAATTTGCAGTGTATTATCGTGTTATTTTTCAAAATTGTCCACTGATGTGCTCTTCTTAAAGTACAGTTTAACTAAAAGAATCTCAACAAATCTGTTATCTAAGTGAGGTTTTTTCCAATTACATTTTATTCAAACAGGGTTGTGTGCGTGTGTGCCAGGGTGAATGTTTTCCTCTATATTGTGCAGTGAACATCTTCAACTCTTTCCCCCAGTTTGGTTCACGGCTGAGAGTCGAATTACCAGTTTGGATGGCTCCTTGGTTCAAATAAGCTACATAATTGCAAACTTTTCACTTCATTTTCTGTTGAGTGAACACAGAGCTTGTGTTAAGGCTACGGTTTTGCAATCAGACGGAGCCCACTCTCCCATCCTGGCACAGAGGCCGCCGACCCCCTGCCTCCTGGGCCTGGTAGAGCACCAGGACCAGCAGAAGGGGCTGGTGGTGGTAAAACAGATTCAGGCAGCTGCTTTTCTCAGGGTTGCGAGATGTGGCAAATTGCTGGGCTGTAGGCCTTTCCATTCTGTGATTGGTTAGCACTCTGACGGGAAGCATGTAGGAGGCATCTGATTGGAACAGAAAGTTAACCTTTATGCTGGATACTTTATTTGTGATCTACATACACAATTCTACCTCTTGCTCCTCTTCTATTCCTGTGAAATTCAAGCCTGCAGACAGCTTGCCTGCATGCCCAGTCATTGAGCCTCTGCCTAGTGATATCTCTGTGTGCCTCAGTGATATCTCTGTGTGCCTCCATTTCTTCATCTGTAAAATGGGCGTTACAAAATACTACCCCTTAGGTGGGTTGCCAGGATTAAATGAATTAATACAGTCCAGATGCTAAGATCTGTGCCTGGCACATGCTGAGCTCTGGGCATATGTGAATGAGTAGTAGTATTATTCCCTACCTTGGGCTCTGGCCCCTGACCACCTCCACAGTTTATCTCACTGCTTTGATTTTTGCATGGAACCCGCATGTGTGTTCTGATTCTGTGTCTCTTCTGTGGCTCCAGGCCCTTGCAGCTTGCCTCATGCTTTGGGGCACTTATGCCTGCGTCTGACCCATTTCCAAACCTTTCTTATCACACTCTCCCAGGCCTCTACCCTGCTTCCATGACCAGCTGCCCTACACAGTTCCAACATTAACAATATTCAAGGTTTGGTCTTGATGAAAAGCTCTCTTTTTTTTTTACTGCCTGACCTGAGGGGAGATTGGCAGGGGCACATGTGGCTTGGATATTGTCTACTGGATAACCTTCTAATCTGATGAAAAACGAGGATGTTGGAGCCCCGTACCAACCCTTACACCCATCTCCCCTCAGGTCCTCCTGGATAATGAACGTGGGGTTGAAGCCGTGTCTCTTGTCCTGAAATCACACGGGATGTCAGTAACAGAGCCAGGAATCGGGGCCAGCTCTCGGCTTTCCCATGGTTATATTCTACCCACTCAACTGTAATGCCAAAAAAAAAAAAAAAAAGATACCACAGGCATTTCATCAACCTGCCTCTTCTGTCAAATTGCGTTATTCTCAAATTGTGTAAGCCTTATGTAAACAATAGCACGTCACACATGGGGTTCCATAAGTACATTTTCTGCGTGTTTCTCACATAGCAGGTTTTCTATGGATGGGTATATAAAAAGTGCCAAGATTTCAAACTTAAGAAAACACTTAAAGGGCAGCCATCCAGCAGCATTAGAGTCAGTTTTTGCCCCGAGGCACAGAAGCATAAGTTCTCTGCAGCTGGGCTGTCATAGGTGGTACTCATTACCCCACACTTAGAGCCAGACTGGGTCCTGCTCTGCTGATGGATATGAGTGATTTTTGAGGCACGTTCTTTTATACTTTCCGGCTGCATTTTTCTTCTTTTTGTCACTCTTCTGCTCCCTCACTCTCTCATTCACCGCTCAAAATAACCATTAGCGCTCTCCTCTCCATCCCCTCCCCCCTCCCCCTTCTCTCTCTTAAATAGCCTATAATACTGCGAGTTCACACATGTTTATTTGAAGTTATCATGTCTAGGGAAGGAGAGTCTCTTTTAAAACTCCCTTAAAACACCCAAATTCGTTACATAAAAATGGTCCTCCTATCTTTCTGATTTGTGTTTATAAGGTTGCTGAATTTTTATTGTATTTTGTGTAAAAGTTGGAGTTTCCTCCTACTAGTTACTAGCTACAAGTTATTAAGTTAACTTTCACGATAATAAAATGAAAGCATTTAATTGATTGTTAAATAATTTAAAGCTGGCTCACTAAGGTATATTGCCACAATTTAATATGTTGTACCATAAAATGAAGATGCTAAAACTCTGACAAAGAACAGCTTTGGAATTCAGCAGCAGGTATTATAATTTATATATATGATGCTAATGAAGACATTGTGTTAAGAAAACAGACTTTCCTGCCTCCAATCCTTTCTTTATCCAATCTATCTCACCCACAGTTGCCAGCTTAATCTTCAGAAACACCACTTTATAAGCATTACGTTCCTTTCAGAAATCTTCCGTGGTTTACAGTAATTTAGGGCATTGGTTCTCTACCTGGAGAGAGGGCTTGTTAAAGCAGATTGTTGGGACCCTCCCCAGAGTTTCAGATCTGGTAGGACTGGGATGGGGCCTGAGAGCTTACATATATAACCTGCTGGTCTAGAGCTCAAGCTTTGACAACCACTGACATTAAAACTCAGATTTTATTTTATTATTATTGTTAAAAATTATTTATCTATTTTTTCCACACCAATGGGCCCTTTTTTTTTCATTGAAGTATAGTTGATTTACAATATCATGTTAGTTTCAGGTGTACAGCATAGTGATTCAGATATATATATACTCTTTTTCAGATTCTTTTCCCTTATAGGTTATTACAAAATATTGATTATATTTCCCTGTGCTATACAGTAGGTCCTTGTTGGTTATCTATTTTATATATAGTAGTGTGTATATGTTCATCTTAAACTTCTCATTTTTTTCAATAAATTTATTTATCTTATTTATTTTTGGCTGCGTTGGGTCTTCGCTAGTGCACGCAGGCTTTCTCTAGTTGCGGCGAGCAGGGGCTACTCATCGTTGCAGTGCATGGGCTTATTGTGGTGGCTTCTCTTGTTGCGGAGCATGGACTCTAGGCACGTGGGGCTCAGTAGTTGTGGCTCGCAGGCTCTAGAGCACAGGCTCAGTAGTTGTGGTGCACGGGCTTAGTCACTCTGCGGCATGTGGGATCTTCCTGGACCAGGGATCGAACCCGTGTCCCCTGAAATGGCAGGCAGATTTTTAGCCATTGGACCACCAGGGAAGTCCCTTAAACTCCTAATTTAAAACTCAGATTTTAGTATGACTTTCAAAGCCTTTTCTTATAGTAATGTGGCCTTTATTTAACTCTTCAAAGGGTCATCCATGAGTCTCCTTCACAGGAACCTTCTGTTTTATTTGAACTTTTCTATTTGTTATTTCCAAAATTGATGCTCCCATCTGTATTGAAATGGTTTCTGCTGCTTATAACAGATGCCTACCCTAGCCATAAAACAATTCCACTATTTCTGTGAAATCTCCACATCACACCGGATTTAAGGATTTCTTCGATCTCTGATTATAGTAAGCGTTGGTTTTTCTCTGCTGTGTTTTGCCCACAATACAAATTACCTTGTATTATTATTTATTTGTCCATAAATGCAATCAAAAAAGTAATTTGCTGTGTGATACAACCAAAAAGTTTGAAGATCTTAGATGAGGTGCATAAAACAAAACCAAAATTAACTGTTATTTAATTTTTAATTTTTAAAAAATAATCAAGATAATGGTCAGTCACCAAGCAGTCCTCCTGGTAGAAGCAAATCAGTGATGTGGTGATCCCACAAAGCTCTCTCCATATGCTTAGCAAAGATCTTTTACCAGTCTATTAATATAGATATATGATTTTTTTCTCATAATATGACTGAAACGTAAAACTGATTTCCACAAGCCTTACACAAATCAATCACATGTGGTTTTTTTTTTTTTTTTTTTTTTTTTTTTGCGTTATGCGGGCCTCTCACTGTTGCGGCCTCTCCCGTTGTGGAACACAGGCTCCGGACGCGCAGACTCAGCGGCCATGGCTCACGGGCCCAGACGCTCCACGGCATGTGGGATCTTCCCAGACCGGGGCACGAACCCGTGTCCCCTGCATCGGCAGGCGGGCTCTCAACCACTGCGCCACCAGGGAAGCCCTCACATGTGGTTTTGATGGGTAGATTACTTCAACTTCATGTCCCAGTTCTGCTGTGTATATAAGTCCAGAGGTTGATTTACTGTGAAGAGAATGAAGCTTAAACTTCAAACTCATCACTTGCATGATGGAATGGGCCCCTTCCACGGCTTGGTGAGGAGCCCTAATCAAGTTCATGAGATCATCTATTTCTGTAAATTTTGCAGAAGTAAAATAATTTTTAGACTTTTTTCCTAAAAAGGGTTCCCAAAATTGTATAAGCATCAGACCCTGGGTTTGGTCCTGAGACCATCCACATTTGTAAGTCTAAAATGAGTAAGGCATACAAATCAGAAGCAAAATTAAGACCCTCAAAAATAAATGATTATGCCTTTCCCTGGTTTTCTACTTTGCTTTCAATCCATAAATACAACTCTAAAACTATTTAATCAAATGAAGATACATGTTTTGCTATATGAAAATAGGCAGCCATCTTATTCATTTTTGAAATCAGACAATATTAATTTGTATTCTCATTGATTTTATGTGATCATATTATACATAACATTACTTGAAATACCGGCAATTATAATTTTAACGGCGGTTTTCTTTGTTAAATCAACGTGGAGCCCAGGGAAGTAAAAATCGTATTTTTTTTCACTTATTTTTTTTACTTATGTTTTTTTACTTATTTTTACTGGTCACAATTGTATGACTAGTGTGAAGAACTAAAAAGCTTAAACCAATCAACAAAGCATTGCACGTTTGCATAATAAGAACATGTGAAGGAGTGATGTTTCAGTAGCAGTAATAATACATGACTCAACTCTTTGCTGCCACAAAGAACATAGGTAGACGATTTAGAAAGCTCTGAAAAGCACAAACTACAAAAGTTAAAATTGGGGTTTTTTTAAGTTTATGGTCAGAGAAGATGATTTACAGATACTGGAATATGTCTAGTACTTACACAAACTTGCTTCAAAAACAAAAACTGGTGTTTAGTGTTTTCTTCCAAAGCAATTCATTGTGAGCAGTTTGTCATCACAAACAGCTCTGGCACTTGACCAATTCTTTTCAGAGACTTGCTTTAAAACAAATGGCTGTTAAAATCTTACAGTGTCACAATAGAAAATTCTTACGATGATTCATTCTTTTTTTTTTTTTTTTTTTTTGCGGTACGTGGGCCCCTCACCTCTGTGGCCTCTCCCGTTGCGGAGCACAGGCTCCGGACGCGCAGGCTCAGCGGCCATGGCTCACGGGCCCAGCCGCTCCGCGGCATGTGGGATCCTCCCGGACTGGGGCATGAACCCACATCCCCTGCATCAGCAGGCGGACTCTCAACCACTGTGCCACCAGGGGAGCCCCAATGATTCATTCTTAATGCAAAATTTGCTTAAATTACTGTATTTATTGAGATTACTAAACTTCATTTCATAGACAAAGTCATTTTCATAAGCAGTAAATCATAATTTAGATTTCTCTTTATTTTCATTAGATACATTTTTGGTTTTCCATGTAGAAGGTCCTAATCGTTTTTCTTCAAACAGTAAGTAATTGCTAAGAACAAAGATTTTCATTTTTAACCCTCATTTCTTGAAGAAATGATGGAAAGGAAGTGAAATTTACATTATTTAGTTCATTAAAAATTAGGCTTGCTTTTTTTTTTTTTTTTTTTGCGGTATGCGGGCCTCTCACTGCTGCGACCTCTCCCGTTGCGGAGCACAGGCTCTGGGCGCGCAGGCCCAGCGGCCATGGCTCACGGGCCCAGTTGCTCCACAGCATGTGGGATCCTCCCGGACCGGGGCATGAACCCACGTCCCCTGCATCAGCAGGGGGACTCTCAACCACTACGCCACCAGGGAAGCCCTAGGCTTGCATTTTTAAAGCCAAGAGACATGAAAGTTGAGGATCATAAAAAGTATTTAGTAAGATCCATTATAATCTATTTTTTTAAAATTTTTATTGGAGTATAGTTGATTCACAATGTTGTGTTACTTTCTGCTGTGCAGCAAAGTGAATCAGTTATACATATTCCTATATCCACTCTTTTTTAAATTCTTTTCCCATATAGATCATTACAGAGTGTTGAGTAGAGTTCCCTGTGCTATACAGTAGGTCCTTATTAGTTATCTGTTTTATATATAGTAGTATGTATATGTAAATCCCAATCTCCCAATTTATCCCTCCCCTCCAGACCCATTATAATTTAGATTAAATAGGCACTATTAAATAATCACTGTGTGCACAAAGCACAGAGAAATTGCTTCATGAATGCTGTTTGAATGAATGGCAGATGGATGTGTAAATTACCAAGGATGAAAGTAAGAAAATTTTGTTGACCATATACAACTGAAAAAGCTCTAACACTTTAATAATGAAAAGATGGCTATTCTCACAGTGTATTTAAATGAAAATTTTCTGACTCTTATCATTGCAGACAACTTGAGCTGCATAACAAACCTTACTAAACAATCCTTATCTACCATACATTTCCTAGTCACCTTCCCCAAATTTACTGCTCCTAGAAGCCCAAACCGTACCCCTCTTCTCCTTTGTCTAGTCATTCTCTGAATTTATTGTCCTTTGTTAAAATGATACATAAGCCACTGGGTCTAACCACCTCTTTGGGTTTTTACTTCTTTCTTTTGAAGTCCCCATGCATGTAAAAAATGTTGACAAAATTTGTATGCCTTTTCTCCTGTTAAGCTGTCATTTTTAGTTTAATTCACAGGCCCCATTGAAAGAATCTAAGAGAGGAGAAGAAAAGTTTTTCCACCCCTACACTGCTTTGGGGGATGAGTTTGTGTCTTAGAAAGGCATTTAATGACAGGGAACACTTTTAGATTTGTTTGTTTAATGCTTTAAACCTGTGCCACTTAGGAGAACAAAAAATGTTTGTTTCTGATCCACTGCAGCATTGTTCCCTATTTACTATAAAATTTCTTCCCGCATTGGAGCACAGTGAGGATTTCAGCTGAATGTATGCACTTAGCTTTCAAGCAGATTGAGACCAGGGTCCAGGAATCAGCAATAATGGTAGTATTTGAACAGAACTCATCTCTGAATTTAGAACGGAGGCTGCTGTCCTTCTCCTGTTTCAGACTTCCTGCTGGTATAGAGCATCCCTTGGTCTAGAGATATTGATTAGAGCCAGAAAAAAATCAGAGACGTCTGTGCCTGCTTGTGTTAAGAGAAATCAGAATCCATACTCTTGACAGCTCTGCCTGGGCTGAGGTCTGTGCCCAGGCAGCACGAATCATTTATAAAGAGAAGTGGGAAGGCACTCTCCCAATATAGCCACGGTCATTGAAAGCATTAAGCCAAAGCAGTGGCTCAGTCCCAAAATTAGCAGCATCAGTATCATCTAGTCACCCCCAGACCCACTGAATCAGAAAATAAGGAGGTTGGGTCCTGGTAATTAGAATCTTAACAAGTTCTCCCTGTAGTTATGATACAAGTTAAACATAGAGATAAAGGAACACTCTCCCCTTGTGTACTGAGCACTTCTTATGTACCAGGCACATTTCTAAGCCTATTAACTCATTCAGTCTTCACACCAACCCTATATGGTGGACACCATTTTTATCCCATTCTACAGATGTCAAAAGTGAGGCTCTGGGCTTCCCTGGTGGCGCAGTGGTTGAGAGTCCGCCTGCCGACACAGGGGACACGGGTTCGTGCCCCGGTCCGGGAGGATCCCACATGCTGCGGAGCGGCATGAGCCATGGCCGCTGAGCCTGTGCGTCCGGAGCCTGTGCTCCGCAACGCGAGAGGCCACAACAGTGAGAGGCCCGCGTACCGCAAAAAAAAAAAAAAAAAAAAAAGTGAGGCTCCGAGCTCCCTTTAACAAAACTGAAACTACAAGTGCCTGGCCCTGTGCTATATTGGGTACTTGAACATAATAAGGATCAAAAATGGGTATGTCTCTGTTTTAATGGAATCCATAGTCTAGAGTATCCACTAAAGACATAAACAAATCAGAAATGAGGCAAATTTTGTTACATAAAGAGATACCTGAAGCATAAAAGTGGTTCCAAGGTGACTCTCTGACCCAGGCAGCAAGTTGGTGCTGACCAGTGGTAGGAGGTCTCAGTTCCTCTTCACGTGGGCCTACCCACCAGGCTGCTTGAGCATCCTCACAAGATGATTAACAATCCAAGAGAAGAAGGTAGACGCTGAACTGCCCTTCATAAAAGGGTTGCCAGATTCAACAAGTGAAAATACAGGACACCCAGTTAAATTTGTATTTCAGATAAGCAATAAATAATTTTTTAGTGTTAATATGGCTCATGCAATATTGGGGACATATTTATATGAAAATTTTTTTGTTGGTTTCTGAAATTCAAAGTTAACTGGGCATACTGTATTTCATCTGGCAACCTTACTTGCATGATGCAGGTTCAGAAATCATCCACCAACACTTTTACAGTACTTTTTGGCCACACACAGCAGCTCTGATTCAGTGTAGGAGGAGACTGCAGAAGGATGTTAATACCAGGAGGTAAACATCCTTGGGAGCCATCTTGGAGGCTGGCTAAGACACCAGATCTGCAACCTTGTCACCAAAGGTTTTTCTCCAAGGAGTCATTCAGTTTTCTCACATTTTTTCCCAAAAGAGTGAACTTTCAGCATCCGTTATCAGAATTTTATAATATCAAGCACAAAATAAGAATAACAAGAGTAATTTCCCTTGAAGGAAGGAGGTGAACAATATAAGCCTTGGCTTCCCTGGTGGCGCAGTGGTTAAGAATCCGCCTGCCAACGCAGGGACATGGGTTCGAGCCCTGCTTGGGGAAGATCCCACATGCTGCAGAGCAACTAAGCCCGTGTGCCACAACTACTGAGCCTGCGTCCTAGAGCCCGCAAGCCACACTACTGGAGCCCGCCTGCCTAGAGTCCATGCTCTGCAACAAGAGAAGCCACCACAATGAGAAGCCCACGCACTGCAATGAAGAGTAGCCCCTGCTCGCCACAACTAGAGAAAGCCCGCACACAGCAATGAAAACCCAATGCAGCCAAAAATAAATAAATAAATAAATTTAAAAAATGAATAAATAAATAAAATGAAAAACAATATAAGCCTTATTTTGAAGCCACTTCCCCAGCAGTGAGATCGATGGACGTTTGCATATGTGTCTCACTTTAATGTCTATTCAAAATTATGTCTGTACCCACATATCTAAAAGGCTTTCAAACAACAGTGATGCTTTACTTATATCCCATTTATAGTTTTAAATGCCCATTGTCGGTATTTTTTTTTTGCGGTATGCGAGCCTCTCACTGTTGTTGGCCTCTCCCACCGCGGAGCGCAGGCTCCGGACGCACAGGCTCAGCGGCCGTGGCTCACGGGCCCAGCTGCTCCACGGCATGTGGGATCCTCCCGGACCGGGGCACGAACCAGAGTGCCCTGCATCGGCAGGCGGACTCTCAACCACTGTGCCACCAGGGAAGCCCCCACTGTCGGTATTTTAATCAGCCTCTCTGTGGACTTTTTCGTCCCCCAGAACAAAACATTGTGTTTCTTTCCTTTTCAAGATCTTTAAGTTATTTTGAACCTTTATTCTCTAGCCTAATAACATCATTAAATGAAAGGCTTTCACGTTTTCACAGTATCAAGAACATACTCAATGCATAACATTTTATTGGCTGTTTAGACTTCGGAAAGCAACTAAGCAGAAGTGGAAATACTATTTAGCATTTCTTGAGTACCTACTAATGTTTGGGAACTTTTCATACCTTTTAAGCCTCACTGAAAATCTGCAGTGTAGGTATTACATCTTCCTTTTTCCCAATGAATTTTATTTCACCGATATAAAAGCTGAACACACCATTTTATGGACAGTTTTCAGAGACTGGGATTTAAATACCTGCTTTATCCCACCCAGCCACAGGCATTAAAGAAGAGCAGGCCCTGAGCTAGTTAGAGCAGAAGTGGAAAGGAGTAGCCTGGTTTTCATGGTAAGGTTGGTGAGGACCTGAAAATCAGGATGTCAAATTCTGGAAAACAATATAGCAGGATCAGAAGGCAGGATACAGTTTGATAATGGGGTAAGGGCAGTTTGTATTCTAATGGTCAAAGTCAGACACTGCCTTTTCCATTATACCATTCTAAAACCTTCCATTAGAATCTATAGTTATAATCTCAACTCCTACAAGAGTTCTTTACCTCTTTTATTCTGCATTTTATTATGAATAGTAATAAAAACTTTCATTGAGCATATTACATACGTGAGACAGTGTTCTAATTACCTACATGTATGGGCAAACTTCTATATGGGGTGCCCATATAACCCTAATCCTGACACCAGTCCTGAAAATTGGCTTTCTTTCCCCCATATAATATAAGGGAAAACTGAGGTTCAGAGATATAAAGTAACTAGCCTAAGTTTTCAAAACCATTAAGTGTCATAGTTGTAGCATGACCAAATGTTTCCATTTGTCCAGGGCAGAACGGTTCCCTGGGATGCAGGACTTTCAGTGCTAAAACCAGTACAGTCATGGGAAAACCCCCGAGGTTGGTCATCCTACTCAGTTGGGTTCAGACTCCAGATCCTTTTGAATCCAAAGCACATGTTCTTTCCATTACTAAGCATTTCTTTGTTGAGTGGTGTAGTGTATATTTTCTTCCATTACAACAATGTTTCGCACAGTGCTTTGTACTAACAGCACTAAGTAATATTTATTGAATGAATGAATGAATGAAGGGGTGGGTAGGTAATTTCTCTAAGTATGGTTGTATAATGATAATGCCTATGGTATGCGTGGGAGAGGCTAAAGTCATGGGGCTTTTTTTTTTTCTGGTCCAATTAACTTTAAATATAAAGCTGCTAAATGTGTTTATAAATGCTTAACAACTCTTGGGGGCAGGAAAGGGTGAGTGTATGGGAGAGGGAGTGGGTAGGTGGCTCTAAATTGTAATCTTTGTTGATTTCCTATGATGGCCAATTTTAAGTTACCCAGGCAATGTCACTGAACATAGAGTTGGGAAGAGATGAAATAGCACGTCATTATATTTCCATCCTACAGACATGTCAAATGTAAATAACCTCAAAGGATAGGTAATAGGAAATAATTAAGAAGTGGTAAGTTTTGAGGTATTACCTTTGTTCGAATATAATTCGTTCAATTGTAAATTTACATAACTTAATTTTTAAGAATGATTATGTTTAACCACCAGCTCACCAAAATCCTAAAAACTGAACCATCAGTTCTTAGAAAAAATTGGTTCCACTGGCTGGAGTGCTCCTGGCCTGTGTGGCGGCCCCAAAGATTTATCCCACTGGAAAAATTATTAGTAAATAAGTTGGCTTAGGCCAACACCATCATCATGCCTGGACTAAAAAAAGAGACAATTCAGAGCAGATATCTCTCTGACATATAAAAAGAGCAGGACATATTTTCCAGAGATAAAGTACCAAAATCACTGAGGTGACACTTTAGAGGATTTTAGAAATTTGGTGGGCAATTAACATTTATGAAAGTATTTCTAAGCTTGGCTAAATTTCATAGAAGAAAGCAATATTCCCACATAATTTTAGTTGACTGATGAAAACAGACTTCAGCCAATTTCCTGGAGAAATGTGATGATATAGCTTAACCAATATGTATTTATATACATAGTGCAAGTATTTAGTTATAATATTGTTACATCTACATACTGAAATATAAATAGCTGGAGAAATCCATAAATGCTTGTGATATTCTGTTAGTTTTATACAACTGTTTCTTCAAATGAATTTCACATAGTAATATAAATTCATAATTAGGAAGGAGACCCTATAAATACTTCTGTAGTCTAAAGGAGATTTATCTATCTTTGTCAAATTTTGACTTCAAGTATAGTAAGATTTTTTCATTGTTGTTAAGAGCTGAGCTTTATTTTGAAGAATAATTAATTGTAAAATTATGTCTCTGCAAGTAAAACAAAATGAATCCCCAAAGCAATTATCCATCACTACCTAAGCAGGAGGAACAATGATTGAACAAACATGCTTTTCCAGGTAGATCAACTTTGCACCTCATTTTTTTCCAGGCTAGCCTCAAGGTACACATGATTTTGTGTTTAATGAAAGTTATGTCTCAATTCTCAGCCAGCAGGAAGATAAGCTTCTAGAGCATTTCTGTGACTACTCTCAGGATGAAAGAGGATCTAAAATGTCCATAAGGTCCAATCTAGATCATATCCTGGTAGTAAGCAATACATGACCAGTGCCACCAACACCTGTAAAGATCTTTAGGACCCTGAGAAGCAGCCCGGTTTGTAGGGTGCCTTTGGCTCAAGAAGACCTAGAGCTAACAGGGCCATCTAGGCTGTGCCCTGCTGGACTAGTGGGGATCTCCGCGTATTCCATCAGTCGGTACAAATGAGGCCCAGACACGTGCCTGATGCTCTTCTAGGCACTGGGTTTCCATCCCAAATCAGTCACATGAGTACCCCCACTCTTTGCATTTCAGGGAAACAATCAGACCCTGCCTGGACTTAACATTCTTCAAAGGAATCAAACATAAGCTTTTAGTGATATCTTCAAATAAGGTTATGTAGTCACAGGAATACACTGACAAGATGGCAACCTTTTTTAAAGTTGGGGTTATTGAGATAGTTTTTATATTTAAAAAAAAATCACTGTTTTTGAGTGTCCATTTGGTGAATTTTGACAAATGCATACAGTTGTGTGACTATTACCATCACATTACTTTAAGCTTACTTCATGTTACTAGATGACACCACCCGTGACTGAAAATATTTTTCATCTTGATGAGTTCCATAAATAAGATCTGCATTTAATAATTTGAAGGTAGAAGCATTAAATATGTTCAGTGTAAGTCTCTAAATATACTTTAAGGTTTTTAAGCTTGTTTTGGCCATTGTTCATTTTTAAAATTATACCTCAAAAAAGCAAGGTACTCCTGGTCTCTCTCTTCTGCTGAGAGGACTGGGCCTAACTATGTGGTAGTTTTTGTGGACAGCTAAGAAACTGTGAAAAAAAAGGATGTGCACACAACACTTTTTTGCAGAAAGTTGAATTGGATTTCTCTTGCACTATCCTTGTTTTATCCCACTTCTCTCATCATCACCTTCAAATGTAATAGTGGCAAGAAGTTAAGTTTCATAAAGTAGTATCAGAAAGCTAGTGGTGTTATCAAGTCCAAGCCCGTACTGCTCACCACACAACAGGCCAATAAATCGAGAGATGAGGTGTTGGGGCAAGGAATAGTGACTTTATTCAGAAAGCCAGCAGACCAAGAAGATGGTGGGCTAGTGTCCCAAAGAACCACCTTACCCAAGTTAGAATTCAGGCTTCTTTTATGCTAAAAGGGGAGGGGGTGTGGCTGGTTGCTGTAAAATTCTCCGTGCAGGAATCCTGTGTTCTTGCAGCTGTCCAGGTAGGTCTGATCACAGTGTTCCTATAAACCTCCAACAAGACAATTGTTATTTTCTGTTCCGCAACTTTTTATCTTTGTATGAATGGAAAAGTGTTATACCTTTAAAGGTCAGAGCCTGAGAATGGGCTATCCTGTATATTTCAGGCTATAGGTCTTTTACAAAAGGTGCAGAGTCAGCATGACTAAGCACAGGCGACAGAGCACAAAGATTAGGGCTAAAGGACTAGATCCAATATGGAGTCAGGTTTGTTCTTCTCTGTTCCATGCATTCTAAATATCTGAGACACTGGGAGGGGACTATCAGTTTCTCCTCCCCTCTGCCTGCCCCATCCCACTTCCCCCTCCTTGAAACTAAGTGAGTCCATATTACTGTGTATTATTGAGGATTTTCAGGCTTGTTCCAAGTCTACATCATAGCAATACTCTACCTCAAAGAAACTGGCCCCAGCATAGGGGGGAAAATCAATCACTCGGGCAAATGTCCAGGCAAAAATCAGGCAAAACATTTGACAAAGAGTTGCAGGTATGGGGCTTTCCTGGTGGCGCAGTGGTTGAGAGTACGCCAGCCGATGCAGGGGACACGGCTTCGTGCCCCGATCCCGGAAGATCCCACATGCCGCGGAGCGGCTGGGCCTGTGAGCCATGGCCGCTGAGCCTGTGCATCCGGAGCCTGTGCTCCGCAACGGGAGAGGCCACAACAGTGAGAGGCCCGCGTACTGCAAAAAAAAAAAAGAGTTGCAGGTAAGGATAGTAGTAGAAAGACATGACCTTTTGGTGAATCTTTCCCCGATTCAATTCCTAATGACTCACTACGTGAATAGGAGCTGTGGACTTTATCTTTCCATGCTTAGATGTGCTCATCTGTAAGATGTAAATAGGACACAGCTTGCGGGGTTGTTGGGAAAATTCAATGAGAATAACCTGTTTACCAAGCAGAGCCTCTAGCACATAGAAGATGCTCAATGATTTTAGTTCCTTCCTCCCATCCTCCTTAAAAATTAGTAACAAAACCCACGTGAGTTCCTTGATAGGAGAGCGGGAAGAAGGCTTCTGCTGGCGAAGGTGACTTGAGTTTATACCAGACTTCCGGGTAAGATGGCGGAGGAGTAAGACGCGGAGATCACCTTCCTCCCCATGGATACACCAGAAATACAGCTACACGTGGAACAACTCCTACAGAACACCTACTGAACGCTGGCAGAAGACCCCAGACCTCCCAAAAGGCAAGAAACTCCCCACATGCCTGGGTAGGGCAAAGCGGAGAGATTCCCGCACAGAGGATCGGTGCCGAGCGGCACTCACCAGCCCGAGAGGCTTGTCTGCTCGCCCGCCGGGGCAGGCGGCGCTGGAAGCTGAGGCTCGGGCTTTGGTCAGAGCGCAGGGACAGGACTGGGGCTGGCGGCGAGAACTCAGCCTGAAGGGGGCTAATGTGCCACAGCTAGCCGGGAGGGAGTCTGGGAAAACTCTGGAGCTGCCGAAGAGGCAAGAGACTTTTTCTTCCCTCTTGGTTTCCTGGTGCGCGAGGAGAGGGGATTAGAGCGCTGCTTAAAGGAGCTCCACAGACGGGGGCAAGTCGCGGCTGAAAGCGCGGAGCCCAGTGACGGGCGTGGGACGCTGGGGCTGCTGCTGCCGCCGCCAAGAAGCCTGTGTGCGAGCGCAGGTCACTGCCCACACCGCCCTTCCGGGAGCCTGTGCAGCCCGCCACTGCCGGGGTCCCGGGATCCAGGGGCGGCTTCCCTGGGAGAACGCACGGTGCGCCACGGGCTGGTGCAACGTCACGCCGGCCTCTGCCACTGCAGGCTCGCCCCGCACTCCGGGCCCCTCCCTCCCGCCCGGCCTGAGTGAGCCAGAGTCCCCGAAGAGGCTGCTCCTTTAACCCTGTCCTGTCTGAGCGAAGGACAGACGGCCTCCGGCGGCCTACATGCAGAGGCGGGGCCAAATCCAAAGCTGAGACCCAGGAGCTGTGAGAACAAAGAAGAGAAAGGAAAACCTCTCCCAACAGCCTCAGAAGCAGCGGATTAAAGCTCCACAATCAACTTGATGTACCCTGCATCTGTGGAATACATGAATAGACAACAAATCATCCCAAATTGAGGAGCCAGGAGTCAGTGCTGAGCCTCTGAGGTGGGAGAGCCAACTTCAGGACACTGGTCCACAAGAGACCTCCCAGCTCCACATAATATCAAACGGCGAAAATCTTCCAGAGACCTCCATCTCAACACCAGCACCCAGCTTCACTCAACGACCAGCAAGCTATAGTGCTGGACACCCTATGCCAAACAACTAGCAAGACAGGAACACAACGCCACCCATTAGCAGAGAGGTGGCCTAAACTCATAAAAAGTCTGCAGACACCCCAAAACACACCACCAGACGTGGACCTGCCCACCAGAAAGACAAGATCCAGCCTCATCCACCAGAACACAGGCACTAGTCCCCTCCACCAGGAAGCCTACACAACCCACTAAACCAACCTTAGCCACTGGGGACAGACACCAAAAACAACGGGAACTACGAACCTGCAGCCTGCAAAAAGGAGACCCCAAACACAGTAACATAAGCAAAATGAGAAGACAGAAAAACACACAGCAGGAGAAGGAGCAAGATAAAAACCCACCAGACCTAACAAATGAAGAGGTAATAGGCAGTCTACCTGAAAAAGAATTCAGAATAATGATGGTAAAGATGATCCAAGATTCTATTTCCAAGATCCAAAATCTTGGAAATAGAATAGACAAAATGCAAGAAACAGTTAACAAGGACCTAGAAGAACTAAAGATGAATCAAGCATCGATTAAAAATACAATAAATGAAATGAAAAATACTCTAGATGGGATCAATAGCAGAGTAACTGAGGCAGAAGAACGGATAAGTGAGGTGGAAGATAAAATAGTGGAAATAACTGCTGCAGAGCAAAATAAAGAAAAAAGAATGAAAAGAACAGAGGACAGTCTCAGAGACCTCTGGGACAACATTAAACACACCAACATTCGAATTATAGGGGTTCCAGAAGAAGAAGAGAAAAAGAAAGGGACTGAGAAAATATTTGAAGAGATTATAGTTGAAAACTTCCCTAATATGGGAAAGGAAATAGTTAATCAAGTCCAGGAGGCACAGAGAGTCCCATACAGAATAAATCCAAGGAGAAATACGCCAAGACACATATTAATCAAACTGTCAAAAATTAAACACAAAGAAATCATATTGAAAGCAGCAAGGCAAAAACAACAAATAACACACAAGGGAATCCCCATCAGGATAACAGCTGATCTCTCAGCAGAAACTCTACAAGCCAGAAGGGAGTGGCAGGACATAATTAAAGTGATGAAGGAGAAAAACCTTCAACCAAGATTACTCTACCCAGCAAGGATCTCATTCAGATTTGATGGAGAAATTAAAACGTTTACAGACAAGCAAAAGCTGAGAGATTTCAGCACGACCAAACCAGCTTTACAACAAATGCTAAAGGAACTTCTCTAGGCAAGAAACACAACAGAAGGAAAAGACCTACAATAACAAACCCAAAACAATTAAGAAAATGGGAATGGGAACCTACATATCGATAATTACCTTAAATGTAAATGGACTAAATGCTCCCACCAAAAGACACAGAGTGGCTGAATGGATACAAAAACAAGACCCATATATATGCTGTCTACAAGAGACCCACTTCAGACCTAGAGACACATACAGACTGAAAGTAAGGGGATGGAAAAGATATTCCATGCAAATGGAAACCAAAAGAAAGCTGGAGTAGCAATTCTCATATCAGACGAAATAGACTTTAAAATAAAGACTACTAGAAGAGACAAAGAAGGACACTACATAATGATCAAGGGATCGATCCAAGAAGAAGATATAACAAATGTAAATATTTATACACCCAACATAGGAGCACCTCAATACATAAGGCAAATACTAACAGCCATAAAAGGAGAAATCGACAGTAACACACTCATAGTAGGGGACTTCAACACCCCACTTTCACCAATGGACAGATCATCCAAAATGAAAATAAATAAGGAAACACAAGCTTTAAATGATACATTAAACAAGATGGACTTAATTGATATTTATAGGACATTCCATCCAAAAACAACAGAATACACATTTTTCTCAAGTGCTCATGGAACATGCTCCAGGATAGATCATATCTTGGGTCACAAATCAAGCCTTGGTAAATTTAAGAAAATTGAAATTGTATCAAGTATCTTTTCCGACCACAGTGCTATGAGACTAGACATCAATTACAGGAAAAGAGCTGTAAAAAATACAAACACATGGAGGCTAAACAATACACTACTTAATAACGAAGTGATCACTGAAGAAATCAAAGAGGAAATTAAAAAATACGTAGAAACAAATGACAATGGAGACACGACGACCCATAACCTATGGGATGCAGCAAAAGCAGTTCTAAGGGGGAAGTTTATAGCAATACAATCCCACCTTAAGAAACAGGAAACATTTCGAATAAACAACCTAACCCTGCACCTAAAGCAATTAGAGAAAGAAGAACAAAAACATCCCAAAGTTAGCAGAAGGAAAGAAATCATAAAAATCAGATCAGAAATAAATGAAAAAGAAATGAAGGAAACGATAGCAAAGATCAATAAAACTAAAAGCTGGTTCTTTGAGAAGATAAACAAAATTGATACACCATTAGCCAGACTCATCAAGAAAAAAAGGGAGAAGACTCAATAGAATTAGAAATGAAAAAGGAGAAGTAACAACTGACACTGCAGAAATACAAAAGATCATGAGAGATTACTACAAGCAACTCTATGCCAATAAAATGGACAACCTGGAAGAAATGGACAAATTCTTAGAAATGCACAACCTGCCAAGACTGAATCAGGAAGAAATAGAAAATATGAACAGACCAATCACAAGCACTGAAATTGAAACAGTGATAAAAAATCTTCCAACAAACAAAAGCCCAGGACCAGATGGCTTCACAGGCGAATTCTATCAAGCATTTAGAGAAGAGCTAACACCTATCCTTCTGAAACTCTTCCAAAATATAGCAGAGGGAGGAACACTCCCAAACTCATTCTACAAGGCCACCATCACCTTGATACCAAAACCAGGCAAGGATGTCACAAAGAAAGAAAACTACAGGCCAATATCACTGATGAACATAGATGCAAAAATCCTCAACAAAATACTAGCAAACAGAATCCAACAGCACATTAAAAGGATCATACACCATGATCAAGTGGGGTTTATTCCAGGAATGCAAGGATTCTTCAATATACGCAAATCAATCAATGTGATACACCATATTAACAAATTGAAGGAGAAAAACCATATGATCATCTCAATAGATGCAGAGAAAGCTTTCGACAAAATTCAACACCCATTTATGATAAAAACCCTGCAGAAAGTAGGCATAGAGGGAACTTTCCTCAACATAATAAAGGCCATATATGACAAACCCACAGCCAGCATCGTCCTCAATGGTGAAAAACTGAAACCATTTCCACTAAGATCAGGAACAAGACAAGGTTGCCCACTCTCACCACTCTTATTCAACCTAGTTTTGGAAGTTTTAGCCACAGCAATCAGAGAAGAAAAGGAAATAAAAGGAATCCAAATCGGAAAAGAAGAAGTAAAGCTGTCACTGTTTGCAGATGACATGATACTATACATAGAGAATCCTAAAGATGCTACCAGAAAACTACTAGAGCTAATCAATGAATTTGGTAAAGTTGCAGGATACAAAATTAATGCACAGAAATCTCTGGCATTCCTATATACTAATGATGAAAAATCTGAAAGTGAAATCAAGGAAACACTCCCATTTACCATTGCAACAAAAAGAATAAAATATCTAGGAATAAACCTACCTAAGGAGACAAAAGACCTGTATGCAGAAAATTATAAGACACTGATGAAAGAAATTAAAGATGATACAAATAGATGGAGAGATGTACCATGTTCTTGGATTGGAAGAATCAACATTGTGAAAATGACTCTACTACCCAAAGCAATCTATAGATTCAATGCAATCCCTATCAAACTACCACTGGCATTTTTCACAGAACTAGAACAAAACATTTCACAATTTGTATGGAAACACAAAAGACCCCGAATAGCCAAAGCAATCTTGAGAATGAAAAATGGAGCTGGAGGAATCAGGCTCCCTGACTTCAGACTATACTACAAAGCTACAGTAATCAAGACAGTATGGTACTGGCACAAAAACAGAAAGATAGATCAATGGAACAGGATAGAAAGCCCAGAGATAAACCCACGGACATATGGTCACCTTATCTTTGATAAAGGTGGCAGGAATGTACAGTGGAGAAAGGACAGTCTCTTCAATAAGTGGTGCTGGGAAAACTGGATAGGGACATGTAAAAGTATGAGATTAGATCATTCCCTAACACCATACACAAAAATAAGCTCAAAATGGATTAAAGACCTAAATGTAAGGCCAGACACTATCAAACTCTTAGAGGAAAACATAGGCAGAACACTCTATGACATAAATCACAGCAAGATCCTTTTTGACCCACCTCCTAGAGAAATGGAAATAAAGACAAAAATAAACACATGGGACCTAATGAAACTTCAAAGCTTTTGTACAGCAAAGGAAACCATAAACAAGACCAAAAGACAATCCTCAGAATGGGAGAAAATATTTGCAAATGAAGCAACTGACAAAGGCTTAATCTCGAAAATTTATAAGCAGCTCATGCAGCTCAATAACAAAAAAACAAACAACCCAATCCAAAAATGGGCAGAAGACCTAAATAGACATTTCTCCACAGAAGATATACAGACTGCCAACAAACACATGAAAGGGTGCTCAACATCTTTACTCATTAGAGAAATGCAAATCAAAACTACAATGAGATATCATCTCACACCAGTCAGAATGGCCATCATCAAAAAATCTAGAAACAATAAATGCTGGAGAGGGTGTGGAAAAAAGGGAACACTCTTGCACTGCTGGTGGGAATGTGAATTGGTACAGCCACTATGGAGAACGGTATGGAGGTTCCTTAAAAAACTGCAAATAGAACTACCATATGACCCAGCAATCCCACTACTGGGCATATACCCTGAGAAAACCATAATTCAAAAAGAGACATGTACCAAAATGTTCATAGCAGCCCTATTTACAATAGCCCGGAGATGGAAACAACCTAAGTGTCCATCATCGGATGGATGGATAAAGAAGATGTGGCACATATATACAATGGAATATTACTCAGCCATAAAAAGAAACGAAATTGAGCTATTTGTAATGAGGTGGATGGACCTAGAGTCTGTCATACAGAGTGAAGTAAGTCAGAAAGAGAAAGACAAATACTGTATGCTGACACATATATATGGAATTTAAGGAAAAAAAATGTCATGAAGAACATAGGGGTAAGACAGGAATAAAGACACAGACCTACTAGAGAATGGACTTGAGGATATGGGGAGGGGGAAAGGTAAGCTGTGACAAAGTGAAAGAGCGGCATGGACATATATACACTACCCTTCGTAAGGTAGATAGCTAGCGGGAAGCAGCCGCATAGCACAGGGAGATCAGCTCGGTGCTTTGTGACCGCCTGGAGGGGTGGGATAGGGAGGGTGGGAGGGAGACGCAAAAGGGAGGGGATATGGGAACATATGTATATGTATAACTGATTAAATTTGTTATAAAGCAAAAAAATAAAAATAAAAAAATAAAATAAATTTTTTAAAAAACCCACTTGAAATATTCAAGGCCATTTATAGGCCCCCAAACCCACATTTAAAATAGAATATACTTAGTAAGAAGACTCTCAGTAATGCTGACCCTTAGCAAAAGTATGAGACTATTTTGAAAGTACAGATCCCCTCTGGGTGGATTTTGTGTCTCATAGCTTCTTACTTCAAGTAAACAAGAGCCTTTTGTGGTAATCTCTCCCACGTGAGCAATGGGAACAGATTGTCTTCAATCTAAAGCAAACGAGAAGTTGCTTAAGTAAAGGTAGTGACTATGAGTCATAAACCACTTTCTCAGATAACAGCCATTAAGTACGTCTGTGTACAAATTTGACAATTTTTATTTCACTGCCTTTTGACAGCCCTTTAGAAGGGTTTAAGAGAATAAGATCTGACTACAGCTTTCAAAATTTCATCAGTGAGTATTTGTTAACCTTGCTCCCTGTGATAGCTGAAGAACTAAGATAATGCCCTTCAAATGGAGATAAATTACAATCTTTCAGAAGATTATCACGGTCTTAATCGAGTTTGTTCCAGCAGCTGAACAGCCTGTGACCTTGTTAGTTATACAACAAACTTATCTGTTACTTTATGTTCCTATAGGTATTAGGGTTGAGCTTTTACTCTAAGTGTTTTCTGTATACAGAAGGATGGATTTACTTCTGTCAATGATTTTGGAGATAAAAACAGAAGATTTGGCTTATTTAAAAAGAGTGTATCAAGCTAGTGCAGATACGATTCCAACTTTTTTTTAATGTTTCATGTTGACATAATTTCAGAATTACAGAAAAGTTGAGAGAATAATACAAAGATTATCTGGATACCTCTTACTCAGAGTTCCCAAATGTTACCATTTTCTAGATGTGTAGTGTGATTTAAAGGAAGAGGAAGATAATTCCATGTTCAGAAACAGGCATTGTCTTACATAATTCTGTGATAGTATGCCCTTTTATGTATGATAAAAGCATAGGGATTTCACAATTAAAATATTCAGGAGAATGTTAGAGAATCCACATCCTAATTTCTTTGAAAGAAATCATTTGCCAGTTTTTATATATAAGTGTAAGTAACTGCAGGTATGTGAACAGATTCCAACATATGGCCCCAGTTTATGAAAACTACAATTATTACATCTTGGGAAATTAAAGTACTTTTATCCTGAATAGCATGTTCCAATAGCATGGAACTCAGCAGGCAGGGTGTTCCAGGATGTCAGCACATTGGCAGTTATGCCCTCGTGCCAACTTTAAACAGAAGGGAGGGAGAGTTTGAATGGTATTAATTATTAAATGGTAACATTTAATCCTAGATCCTTATTATCGGTGCCAAGAGAAAACATCTGTGGGTGCTTAGAACAGGCAGATTTTGGAGCATCCATGCAGATTCTGTTAGGTTTTGATGAAGCCTCCCAGGGAACAAGGTAATTTGGGAAGCTAAGCATTTATTCTCCCACTTACGCTCTTAACCTCGCAAATACATGACTCTGTGTTACTGAGAGGGACTTTATGACTTACCCCTTGTGGCAGAGAAGAAAAGAAGAGGCGCTTCCTTTCTGCTTCTGCCCTGTCAGAGCTATTTGAAATGAGTTCACTGTCAATCATCGCATGAGAGAAAACTCAGTATCACTGTATCAGCCACTTGAGCAGTGACCGCCATCTGTATGACAATATCCATTCATTCTGTTTCCTGCTGCCCCTTGCCTCTCTGTTTTAGTGTTCTTTTGTAAGTGTTCCTGACATTTTGTTTATCTTTCTTTTAAACATTCTGCCAAGATTATGTCTGAAAATGAGAAAAAAAGAAAAGAAAATGCTCCTTTTTTTTTGTTGTTAAATCTGTTGCAAAGGAAACAATTCAGCACAATTCTCAAAACACTAAGAATGTTTCAAGGTACTAGAAAGTCTCCAGCAAATGGCTGGGGACAGTCAGGGCTGGGGTACAAAAGGGACTAAATGAATTCTCATCATTCATGTTACTTAGATGAAATCAGACTTTTAATTGATATTCTAGTTTCTCCTATGTTGAAGTGACCAACAGTCTTAAGGAAAAACACATTTTCCCTCTTAGCTTCACATGTAGACACATCCATAAGACCCTCCTCCTCCTCTTTTGAAATAAATGTATTAATGTTCATTTTGTTAGATTTCAATGACCTGCCTAGCAATGGATGCCCCCAAATGGAGCACTTAACAATTCTATAATAAAAATGTTGCAGATAATCAACAGAAGGAAGTTTATGAGGAAGTCAAAAAAAAAAAAAAACCTGTTTCACAAGAGTGTCTAAAGACTGCTTTTGAATTTTAGACTTAATTCACCCACCACTGTGTAAATCTGATTTCCATGTTATGGTTTCTTGTCTACGCTTTTTTCATTTGCTGGATTACTTGAGTGCCCAACCCCTCCCCCATTTCTGACCTTTCCTTGATCTTTTCACCTCCTAATTTTTGAATCATGCTCTTTTCCCCCAAGATTTGGATAATACGTAGAAGATACAAAACTTCCAGCACAATGTCCAGAATTTTTCCCTAATTTCTATATAATCTCTGTATCATGTCTATAAATCCATGACCAAAACTTAGACCACTTTTGCAGATGTATCTCAACTAAAGAGGCACACCCAAAAAAGTAATTCCTAATCTTTATTGATATCCTTATCAAACAATTAAGGACATACAAGAGTATAGTTTTAATTAATTTGCTTAAAATCTCCTACTCTCATTTAAAAAGCCTGTAAACACCTAAGAGCCTTTCTCTTCATTGTCCCAACATTGAGTTCTCTGTCATCACAGTATCTCATCATTGTCATCTTTGTCACTCCATCTTCTCACCCTTCACACCATGTGTTGTCCCATGTGACCCCTGTCCCAACAGAGCCCTTAAGACAATGTTCTTCTTCTCTAGTTGTTCACCAAAAACGTTCATGTGGTTTTTATCATTTCTACACTACCACACCTATTAGGCAGGGGGCCTCAAACAGAGCCACATTAATTGTAATAAACTGTTTCTCCAGCTTCCCTTTCTACCTGCTATTGTGAGACCTAGACCCCCATGCAAAGTCTACCACTTAAGTATGTGAGCCCCCAAAGGTTGCTCTAAACTTCTTATAAACAAGACTTAGTATTAAATATATATAGTTGGTAATTAGATCTTGAGCCCACATAGCTGTGTGATCTGAAGCATACTATTTCCTGACCTGCTACAGTGGGTTGAGTAGTGTCCTTCAAAAATTCATGTCCACCCAGAACCCCAGAATGTCATCTTATTTGGAAATAAGGTCTTTGCAGAAATAGTTAAGGGAAGAGTCAAAATGAGATCCTACTGGATTAGGGTAGGCCCTCAATCCAATGAAAGAGTCCTTATAGGGACAGAAGAGGATACACAGAGACACAGGGAAGAAGGCCATATGAAGACAGAGGCAGAGATTGGAGTTATGCTACCCCAAGCCAAGAAGCACCAGGAGCCACCATGAGCTAGAAGAGGCAAGGAAGGATTCTTCCCTAGAGCATTTGAAGGGAGCATGACCCAGCTGACACCTTGGTTTTGAACTTCTGGCCTCCAGAACTCTGAGAGAATAGTACGTACCTAATACAAATGTTCTGTAGATTAAATGAGATGATGCATGTGAAGAACCTGGTATTGATACAAGAGCAAGTTCTAGTCTCTACTTAGTCACTCGCTAGTGATGGTAGGGAACATTACTCAAATTCTCTAAGCTTCAGTTATCTTCACTGTAAAAAACGGAGCTTATAATTTCCACCTACCTTCACTGAAGAGGATTTGTGATGAACAAATGAAGTATAAATATGAAAATTCCTGTCATACAAGAAACGATCATGAAATGTGGGAATCTGTGTTCTTTCTTCCCCCTTTCCCCTCAAATTACAGGATGTGGTGGATTGGGGGAAGAGACCAGATCACCAGGATTCTCTTCAGTTATTTGCTTCAGTAAGAATGACCATCGGCACACTGCAACACCAAAAGGAATGCTGGCAGTATCTTTGGGTTGATTTCTGGATCTTCTTAAGCTATTCTCCTCTAAATATAGTTTTCAGAAGTGTTGATATTGACACCACTAAGCCACCACAATCTCTGTGCGGGTAGAATTGGTACAAATCTTATCAGCAGTACCATCAGTTTAACCAGTCCAGATCTTCCTCCTTCCCTCCCTCTCTTTTTTCTTCCCTTCTTGCAACATTTCTTCCCATCCACTCTCTCTCCATATTATCACGCTTCTCTGACCTCATGACTGGGGACAGTGCTGAAAAGAGGCCAGCCCCCCTCTGCTCACGGTGATTCCTCATACTCTAAGCTTGACTTGTGAGTGAGTACATAGATGTGTGTACCTGGGAGCTGTAGCAGTCTTCACTAAGAACTGGGACAGATTGCCTGAGAGAAAATATGCAGCATAGAAACAGTGTAGTAGGTATTTGTGAACCATTCAGTACATCACAGTGATCCACAAGACCAGGTTGGTAGCTAGAGCCAGGACTATAATTTCACAAATGATGACCACAAGACCACCAAAGTATCATAGAGGAATCAAGCCAGGGAACTATGTGACAGGAGCACAGCCTCGTTATCAACCATTTATTCAGTGACCTTGAGTTTACCTTAGTCACCTGTGAGAGGGGTAGCCAGGCACAGGGCTGGCTTCTGAGGGCCCTAGGAGAAGCATGGGAAATACCCAGGGAAGGAAGCCCAACAGCCAGATGCCAGAAGGCTGTCCAGCTGATGCCTACCACCTGCTCAGCAAAGAGATGGTCTGAGGGGATTGCAAAAGTCCAAAAACCTTTCCGAGGGGATAGATAAAGGGCTAAAAATGTTTAAGGTGTAGAAGATATATGGCTTTGGAGTTGCACGGTCCTTGGTGTGAATCTGGCTCTGACATGCACTTGAGTGGCCTTGAGAAAATCACTGCTTTAAGCTTCAGTTGCCCTAAATGTAAAGTGAAGATAAACCTACCTTGCAGGCTTGTTGTAAGATTTAACTGAAATTATATATGAAAGCATCCTGGGACATAAGATTAGAAAAAAATTGATTCTTTCTTCCCTCCCTCCCTTCCTTCCTTCCTTCCTTCCTCTTCTCTCCTGAGTTCCTATAAAATTGCCTTCCCAAGATAAAGACAAAAAAACTTTACATTCCACATGAAGAGAATCATCTATTTCTTGTTCATTTAGCGTTAAGATTCAAAAGGTCCTTTTCTTAGTGAAAGCTAGAAAGGGACATTGGTAATATCTCCTATAGACACCCCTAGATTTCCAAAGCTGGTGACAGTCTGAACATAAGCTCCCTCTCCACTTATCACTGGGTAAAGTATCCCCATACTGTGAACAAGAACTGGGCTACATATATTATATATACACTTCGGTGCTCCTAAATGCTAATTTGTGATAGGCCAAGAGTAGACAGAGAAGAAATGGTAAAAATGGTGATTTAATAGTCACTAAGTTATCTAAGGGTCATAAAGCTGAAAAAGATATAAAGACAAGGTAAATGGCCAAGAAGTTAATAATAGTTACCTGAGAGCAGGGAATGAATTAAGGCCTTGAGTGAGAGATTTAGACTTAAAGAAGATGGATTATTTAGGAAGATTTCAGCTTCAGGGAACAGAAAACTCAGCTCAAAATTGCTTAAACAATAGATTTATTGGCTCGTATATCAGGAAGTCTGGATAGAGTGAGAGCCTCAGCATTGCTGGATTCTGTGGTTCAATATATCGACTGGGTCTATGTTCTCTAGTCTTTCTACTCTGCAGACTGAGTGTCAGCTCATCACCAGAGTTCAGTCCACAGGATGGCCCCAGTAGCCATCAGAGCTATGTTCACTGTTAGTAGGAGAGAGGAACAGGCTGTTACCAAACACAAATTCCTGTGCCCAATGCACAGTGAAGCCAAACAAACCAGAATTTGCAGCAGAGAAAGGTTTATTGCAGGGCCATGCAAGGAGATGGTGGCTCAGTGACTCATGCCCCAAAATCCTCGAACTCTGTATACTATACAGAGGGTTTGAGCAAAGGACTTTTAAAGGCAAGGTGAGGAAGGGGCATGGTAGTTGTTGCAAACTTGGTGTCGGAATCGTTTGTTCTTACAGCTGTTCACGTAGGTCAGGTCACGATGTTCCTGTAAACCTCCAAAAGACAAACGTTATTCTCTGTTCTGCAACTTTTTGCCTCTATATGAATGGACTCTTAAAAGTCGGAGCCTTGAGAATAGGCTATCCTGTATATTTCAGGGTGTAGACAACATTCTTTTACAAAAGGTGCAGAGCCAGCATGAGTAAGCACAGACAATAGAGCACAAAGATTAAAGTAAAAGGAACAGATCTAATATGGAGTCAGATTTATTCTTCCCTATTACAAGGCTTCTCACAATTCAGAAACCTCCCACCAATCTGTCTTCACTTTAGATTAACTGGACTTGGGTCACATACCCATTCCTGAAGAAGGAAGGACTTATCCCTCGACCAGTCAGGCTCTCCCCTGGGCTGTGTGGGGGTCAGCTTCCTTTGGAGAATTTGAGCTGTGTCGGGGGGGCTTAGATACTTGAACAAAACTGGAATTGATCAGGAAGAAGGAAGTATGACTAGGTCCAGGGTAGGCCACCAAACTATAGAAGATTAGAGAGGTGAAATTTACAAATTTCCGAGAGCCAGGTTTTCATACCCAAGGGCAATGTTGCACAGGGAATTGCTGGCAAAGTCAGATCTGGACCTTTTTCTTAAGTCCCAGGCAGGACATTTGCTTTATTGTTGTGTTTTTTTTTTTTTTTTTTTTTTTTTTGGACCATACACGGGCCTCTCACTGTTGTGGCCTCTCCCATTGCGGAGCACAGGCTCCGGACCTGCAGACTCAGCGGCCATGGCTCACGGGCCCAGCTGCTCCACGGCATGTGGAATCTTCCCAGACCGGGGCACGAACCCGTGTCCCCTGCATTGGCAGGTGGACTCTCAACCACTGCGCCACCAGGGAAGCCCTGTTGTGTTGTTTTGTTTGAACTGTACTACTCTGCCTCTTAAACAAGTAGTGCAAAACCTCCTCTCCCTAACAAGTACACACAAGAAGCGATTTCCTATTCTGAAGTCCTCTGCACTCAGTCGGTTCCCAAGCCCATGCATCATATCATGTACCCACTATAGTGGGAGGTCCTGGGAGTGTTGTCACCCTGTCAAGGTCAGTGGTTCTTAACCTGACTGAGCAATAGGATCATCTGGGCAGCTTATTAAACATACACCTGCCAGAGATACTGATTCAGTAGGTATGAGGACTGGGCATCTCTGTTTTATTTTTAATCCTGGATGAGAGGGAATTGGAGACTGGAAAACTGAAGGCTGGGTTGGGAGAGAACATTATTTCACTGTGCACTTTTTTGCATGGTTTGCCTTTTTTTCATCATATTATACTATTCTCTTCCTTTCCCTTCCTTTCTCTTTTCTTTTTTAAGGCCCCTGATGTTTCTGAGGTGCAGCCTGGGGCTGAGAACTTTTCATCCATATGGTGCAATATCAAGCTTTGGATTGGCTACTCTGGAGGCCAAAAGTGTTTTGAGCCCTTTTTTCAGAGTCATAGAGGAGCATTGCCTTTTAAGGAAAACACTGAGGTCAGTGCTGATGCCTGACTCACGTTCTTACACTCATTTCTTTTCTGGTTTCTGCAAAGACCTCAGAGTCTCAAATATGCCCCATTTCTTGAAATGAAGAACTGTAGATGACCAGAGAGTTTTGTTGACACAGAAAAGGAGACTTCAACAGAAAGTTGTTCAGTTCCCTCTTGAAAGAGTAAGCAGACGGATCGCTCATAAGTAGAGTCAGCTCCATGCTGTTCCCATCAGTCAGTCCACTAACAAGTATGTCTCAATGGCAGACAGAGACCACAGTAAAAAGATGCTGTTTATTTTTAAATCTCATTATAGGTGTTCTTTCCAAAATCTCTTCTAAGTGATCAGAGGCACTGCTCCTCTTCGAATTACAACCCAAGAAGCAAGAATCACTAACTGGATGTGTTAAAGCCCTTCTCACTAGCAATTTAAGAGATTAGAAGGTTGATGGAGAGAGAGACGTGTTTAGAAATCATTGAAATGGTAGACATTGTTTTCAGAAAGGGACATCCTTTGTTCACTCTTTTGTAGCTAGTTATGGTCTGATGGAAACCAACCACAAAGGCAATACAGTGTAGCCTAATGGTCATTTTCACAAGAATAGACAAGACTACTTGTGGACACAGTAATTACTATCTCTTTCACCTTTGCTTCATACCGGATATTTTTTAACCAGCGTATAGATTTGTCTGGCGAATCTCAAGGTTTACCATATATGGGAAATCATTCTTCCTAGAGGGCCAAAGTCATAGTTTGTCCTTAACAACTGACTAAAAACCTTTTAAGTGCACAGTGCCTCCCTCCCCACCCCCCGCCATATATCTATACTGTACTTTCTTTCACAAAGCCTTCCTCTCCTTATAACACCTGTAGAGCTATTCCTCAGCAGCCAGCTTTAGAGCAAAGAGCTTGTCTGTTTGCAAGATGCAAATACCAGGTAATTCTGGGGTAGGAGAGTCCAGAAGACATCTCAGCCATGAAATTTGTGCAGAACAATGAATGACTCAATCTGAGGAAATATTGATCTGAGCTGTTGGCACCAAATTTCCTACCGCTCCCTTCAAGTGACCAAGCCTTAGTCTGGGCTTGGGGCCTGGGGGTTCATCCAAGATGGAAAAAAGATCCAGGTTAGTTCCAGGAACTGATAAGAGATTGTAGGAGAAGGGAGACCAACATTTTCCTATGGCCATTTTCCCCATGAAGCATTGTGAGGAAAGAAGCCAAATTTTGTTTCCCAGTGTTTTTCTGTTCCCATCCATCCACCTGGGCCTTAAATTTCTAAATATGATTATTTTCATGAGCTAACTAAGTTCTACAGAGTACATATTTCTTATTAAGTGAAATTTGGTATTTAGTATTCTACACTGCTTTAAAAATTAAAGAATATTTTCCCTTTAGTTCAAAGAAGGAGGTAAAGAACTAACTGTTGAGTTCCTACTGTGATTCAGACACGTGTTGGATTTTTATGTTATCTTATTTAATTCTTGTAACTATCCTACAAATTAGTTACATTGTATTATTTAATATTTATCCCCAGATAGTATCTACTGCATGTCTTCTCTGTTCTAGGTACCCTTGTAGGTGCTGGAGACATTGTGATCCCACCAGGAATTCAGTCTGTTGGGCAAGACAACATATGAGTGAATCATTACAAAGAAAAATGCCATAACAGATATATATATATATATATTTTATAAATTTATTTATTTACTTTTGGCTGTGTTGGGTCTTCATTGTTGTGCACGGGCTTTCTCTAGTGGCCGTGAATGGGGCTACTCTTTGTTGCAGTGCGCAGGCTTCTCACTACAGTGGCTTCTCTTGCTGTGGAGCGCAGGCTCTAGGCGTGTGGGCTTCAGTAGTTGCGGCATGCGGGCTCAGTCGTTGTGGCTTGCAGGCTATAGAGCTCAGGCTCAGTAGTTGTGGGGCACAGGCTTAGTTGCTCCGCGGCATGTGGGATCTTCCCGGACCAGGGCTTGAACCTGTGTGGCCTGCATTGGCAGGCGGATTCTTAACCACTGCGCCACCAAGGAAGTCCCGCCATAACAGATATATAACAGAAGGCTGTAGGAGCGTGCATTTTAAAAATGTAAATCTCTTTAATGTATGCACCAATCAAAAGGGTAGACTTACCCCCCCCCGAAAGAAATTGCAAGGTAGTTGCAGAGAACTCCAATATTTTAATACAATCAACTTACTTTTGTAAAAACAGATAATTAAGTAGGAACATAAGCTGCCCTTTTTTTCCTTTAGGGAACATTGGGAAGGTTTCTGAATCTTTTTTTTCCCTAATCAACTAACTTAAAATGTTCTAAAGAGACTTCATTTATTCAATCATACTCCCACATTATTTTTAAAATAATTTAACATGGCTTACAAAGATGGCATACAACAGCACAGGGTAAATAAAAATATTCAGTACAAAAATGACTCTATGTTGATTTCCTCTTACTATCTATTTCCTGTTCCCCACAAACAACTGTTTCCTTTTTTCTGGTTTCAATTCTGTTTCAAGTCTCTGTGGCTGTCCCACCTCTGGAACTAATTCTGTGCCTTGCACATGCCCCAGACTGCCTGGCTTGTCTCCACGTGGGGTCTGTGTCGCCTTTCCACGAGCACAATTAAGTCTCCAAACTACTTAGGCAGGAACTTCTCTCCCAAACAAATCTGTTTATCAGAGAGCAGTTGGATTGTATGCACAGAAGCCTCAACAAACAGGATGTTCCATCTCAAATTTATGGCCTCTTGGCATACACCAGAACGCCTCCCAAGGACGCGAATGACTCTCAAGATGCTATAGTGCGTCATCAACTACAGTCACTGAAGGGAACAGGCTGGGCATCCACTTATTGGCACTTCCTGGCTGAAGTACGACAATCAGTGCCTTTTTTGAATTTGTGCAGCTTTTGGCTTATTAATTTCAGAATGGGAAATCATTAATGTTCTTAATTTAAAGAGGAAACCATTGGACAAGAGTCTGCAGCTATAAATCAATGCTAAAGATTTTCTCTGAAATATGATGTTTCTACCTGACTCTGAGATTGGATTTTTTTATTCCCTTTTCGTTTTTGAGCTTTTGAATTTGACTTAACATACTGACTCTGTCAGATTCCTGTGGTGAATTGATAATGAAATTAGGGGAGACAGGGTCCATTGACTTAGAAGATCTGTGCCATTAGTTAAGTCTTCTCTCTGTTTCTGCAACTGGCTTGACACCAGCTTAGTCACCTTGGTTTTGGCACTTGCCTCTGACACAGACACTTAAGAGACCATAGCTCAGAATGGAGATGAGGAGGTAGCATGGTAAATAGATGCTATAAAAAAGAGGGGAAAATCAATATTTCCATTAACATCTGGGAGAGACTTTCCAAAGAAAGTTTATATGTGTAGCTGACAGTTATGTGCCAAGAAGACTAGTTCCTTTAAGGATCACAAATTATGTGACTATCACTGTGGTGTTATTTTGTTTTTATTTTCACAAGAAACTTCACCAGTAGCTTTTAAAACTAAAACAAACAAACAAAAATCAAGGAAACAAAAAAACTCTGCCTAGGAAAAATATTGAAATAAAGGTTATATTTTTTAAGAAAATTGATATGATAAAAATTCTACTTATATACATCAAAATTATTAGTAATGTGCAACAAAATATTATAGATATTTTCTTGAAGTTTATCATAATAGGTCTTGATTTGTACATATATCTTCTTTATAAGGTCATGACTTTTGTAATATATGTATTAGCAATGCATTGTTAATTTTCTGGTTTTGTTTTGTTGTATTACCCTCTCATCCTCAGGTCTAGGTTTAATTCCTGGCTTCTGCATCCCCTGTCCTATGACTTAGAGAAGACAGTCAACTTTTTTAATGTGTTTCAATTTCTGCATATTTAAAAATGGTATTTAATGTGTTTCAATTTCCACATATTTAAAAATGGTATTGGGAGGAATAAATGATAGGTGTATGTAAGTACCTAGCACAGTGCCTGGCACACAACAGAGTTTCAATCGCTGTTACTTCCCCACCTCCACACTCTGTACTCCGTTTTGCATTTCCCCCATGTTAGTTCCCTTACTGCCTCTGCATTACCATCTCCACGCTGTATCTTCAGAGGAACACCTCTGGGCAAAGGAAGATGGCATTCAATACCTTTAGATAAGGGATTGATTGACCTGGTGGCCTCCCCTCCTGCGAATGAGGCTGGGTACCTCTCCTGAGGCTGCCACCACTCCTGTTCCTCTGTCATTCTTTCCCAGAGCCTATGCCCAGGAGCCAAATCTTGGTAGGATCACCCATCATCATTAGGCAGTGTGGAGTTTGGGCATTTCTCTGCCTCTGGGGACAGAGGTCTTCAACTCAGCAGATCAAGAGATGTAGATTGTCAGCTTGGATCTGAAGGACACAGTTCCTCTAAACTTGATTCTGATCTTCAAGATAGGGCAGGTTTAGAACAAAGTGCTGAGAACCTTGGGAGAAAATGAGAGGTTCTCAGAATTCAAATGAGCAAAAGCCAGGAATGTTCATCAGTATATGACAAGCATTCAAGACTATGGAAAAGCAAATTTCAAGAAGTTCAAAGAAAATATACGTTTAGTCTCTTCACCAGAGGGTTTTCTAAAAGGGTGTAGATAGGTCCATAAGGAGTAGAAGATGAAATTCTAACTATGTAATAAAAAGAAGCCGAATATGGAAGAAAAACTACAGAAATCGATATGGTTGCTCAGAGAACTCTCCTTTGAGCTAAGATTTTTAAAAGCACGTTTGAAAGATTAAAGAACTTGTAGCCAAGAACAAAAGCAACACAACAGCACAAACCTAGATGAGTAGCGTCATAAAGAATAACGTAAAAAATAAGCTCAATTTTGCTAGGGGAAAAAAGGGATAACAAAGAATGACTGTTACCAATGTGTAGGGAGCAAAGAAGAACAAGGAAATGTTAGTCATGTTTCTGAGAGATTATGATGTAATGGTAACAAGACAAAGAGAAAATAGAATTACTCAGCTCCTGTTTTGCTCTGTCTTCTCTACCAGGAGAACAACCTTCAGATTCAAAATGTAAAGATGCCTGGCAGATGTGCCTGAGGACTGATAATGTTAAATGCCAGGCAGAGAGCTCCTGAATGATTGTCCACAGGGGATGCAGCTGTGTAAAGGACAGAGGTGGGATCAGCCAGAAGCTGGGCCACTGCTGCAACGGTCCCTACAAGAGATGATGAAGGGTTGAAGGGAGGCCGAGCAGAGGGTCAGAGAAAGGAGGTCAAGGCTGAGGAGATAGAACTGATGGAATAACCCATTGCAGATGCTCTAGAAAAGATATGGATATGCTGTATGAGGATTTCACAGATCTTCTGTGAAAACAAAAAGCAGATGGGACGGGGGAGTGGAGAATGTGGGCGGGGAGTAATCATGTGAACCTAGTCATGGACACAGGAAGTTGGGGTTTGTTTAATACAGAGAGAATCCAGGTTTGCCAGAATCACGGGTTATAATAGCTGGATATAAAGGGGACATGGAGAAAGGGATAAAGTCCAAAGGTTTATTACTCATCAGAAAATCCAGAATGAGGGCTCCACTCCTGCTGAGGAGCTGGGGAGGAATTGAAAAAATAAAGTGATAGAAGCCATTCATGTATCTCATCCTGTGGACACCAGGTAATTGGAATATACATCTCAAACCTAATGGAATCAGGAGTTTTGTGAATTTTTTTGTGGGATTGAATAGTTAATAGTAAAACTATTGAAAATGGACAGTACCACTCCTCCTTACCCTATTAAAGGCAGGGTATCAGGGTTATTAATTATTTTTAAAAAATTTTTTATTTTTAATGAAGTTTAGTTGATTTACAATGTTGTGTTAATTTGGGGTTATTAATTATTGAATTGAAGGGTGTTAGTGCTAAGAAAGAAACGTTCATGGTCCCACCAGAGCTCATAATAAGATGAGGGGTCAAGGAAAGCATCCCCAAGGACATGATATAGGGGCTAAAAGCTTGGAAATGAGTAGAACTTAGCCTGAAGAAGTATTGCACACATTGGGAGTGTTAAGACTTTAATCAGATCTGGCCGCCTCACTTCCAAGAGGAATTTTGCCAAACTGAAGCTCTGTCGTATAAATATGAGGAACCAGAGACAGCAAGCCAGGACTTAGGAGGAAAGCTGTTTTATCAATTTTGTGTAGCAGAATTGTAAGAAGAGTTTGATCTAATTCTGAAGTGATCTAGCTTCAAGGTCAAGCTCAGAGGCTCCAGAGCCAAATATCTAGATTTGAATCCTGGCTCTGCCATGAATTACATTACTTCCTATGTATAACAACAACAACAATAATAATACGTATTTTATAGGATTTTTGAGAGGATTAAATGAATAAATACATGTCAAGTGTCTAAAACAGTGCCTGGAATAATAATAGCAGGCACTGGCTATTGTTGGCTATTATTATTACAAAGCAGATAGATATGTATCATGTTGGCTATTATTACAAAGCAGATTGATATGTATCATTATATTTATAATAGAATATTTTAGCAATCTAAGTTATTGAGCAAAGTAATCTCAGTTATCTGAAAAAATAACCTGAAATGTTTTCATTCCAAAGTGTGAAATGAGGGACTTTTAACTTACTGTCAACCTGCCACACCATCTTCTAAATGCTTCTTGGTAGTTAGTAAAATGATTGTATTTTAATCGAGTCAGCGATAGCAATAAAGTTCAGTTAAGAAACACAGATTTTTTTTTCCCTTTCATGGGCTTTCCTCAAAATTCTTGATCGCAGTGAGAGCACTGATCATCTGTGAATTATCTGGTGTCTCAAAAGGCAGAAAAGAATCAAAAAAGATTTAGAAGAAAACATTGGCCCATTTTCCTCAGAATTCAGCCTGGTTGATTTGTTCAGTGGTTAAAGGGAAAACAGCAACTACACTAAACACCAGAATGGTCAGTGCAATTAATGCAATTAAAGTAATTAGTCCTGGCAGCTGTAAGGTCAAATAGAGGTAGCTTTGTAACAACAATCTGCCACTGCAAAATTACTGACATTTCCAACTAAATTATATTCTCTAAATTGTTGCCTTAATGCTAAATAAATAAAGTTATGCTAATGTAGGGGCTGATTACAGATTGAAATTAGCACAATTGCTTGTTATACAGTCTGCTAGGGTTAACATTTTTTAAAAACATAATTAATGGCCTTTGCTTACTGTCTCTGGTTATAGATCCTGCAGCTCATTTGCATTCTTTTGCAATATTCTGACAGTGCTAAATGTCTAAGAAGAAAGATCTCATCTGGAGGCGGAAAATGCGCTTTGCACGTCATCAAGCTAAAACTTGTTATGGTTTCAGGCTAGTGTTAATAACAAAGATGACCAGAGAGAGAATGGAACAGAATGAAGCGAGAATCCGTTTTGCTTTTTAGTCTTGTGATCCAAGCCTTTTCTGGAGTCAATGTGAAATGTAATTGCTCTTTTGACCTCTATCTTCTCTCTCCCCAGGTCTGAGGAAGAGCTACACTGGTTGATTATTGCGGGAATGAAAGGCACTCTGACCTTGTCGACCGAACGCCTTGCGGCTTTCAATGTTGCCCATTATACCGAAGGCAGGCAACTCCTGGAGAGAGGCGGAATCGACAGGAGAGCTGCTCCCTGGGCAACCTGCCAGAAAAGGCTTCAGCAGCAGCAGTTCAGACAGGGCCAAACAGCTCAGGCAGCGAAGGAAACAGCTTGGGGGGGTGGGGGGTGGGGGGCGGGGGGCAGGAAGGTGAGGGAAAGACAGAGTATATAAAAATATTGTTAGCACACAGTTTAAAGAGCTCTCAGGCATCCATGCTATAGGGTGCCTTTGTTAATACCGCCCTGCATCATCCGCCTGAACTGAAAACCGACATGGGAAGGAAGCGCAACCAATGTAAGTGCAGCTACTGATTTCCTAAAATAGGCTGTCATTCACTCCAAAGCGTTTCTGACAGTCCTCCTATGTCAGTCGGAATGTACCATGAGTTTCCAGCAAAAAGTGGGTCAGAGTATTTAGTTATAATAATTGTTCTAGATTATAAATTATTCACTACAAACCTGGTTGGGTTATTTTTAGGATGTATGGTTCACAGAAGGATTAGGGTGCAACTTGGGATGAAAACAACAGGCTGGCTCCTTCGAGCTCTCTAGTTAAAGCTTCCTTGTTTAAAATCAGCTGCGGGTCCTTTGCGTCTCTGCTACTTCTACTCCAATCAGTTCTATTCAACAAAATTTTATCGAGCATTTATTACGTGCTTCAGCACTGTGGGAGGATAAATGACATGTGCAGTGTGCCTATGAATTAAGGAGACTGGTTGACCAGTCGGACACAGGAGTGGTGCCATTTGTTTTGTCATTTCATTTCAGGCATTGAGGGAGAGCACAGAGGGCCTGCTGTGGCATTGATGTTAGGTTTTTCTATTTAGATTCTGGCTTTAAGTCTTACAGTCCCCTTCAGGTTCATATTGTCAGGCCCACTTTAGGAAGAGAAGATTGACTGTAGTAATAAAGGCTTTGGAGTCTGGAGTTAGCCAGATCTGGGTTCAAACTCAATTTTGTTGCTACTCAAAATCTGTGCAATCTTGAAAAAACTCTCCATATTTCTGGGCTTTGGTTGGCCTAGTTCCTATAGTGAAGGAGACTAGATGGAACTAAGACCCTTTCCAGCTATATTGTTTTATGAGAAAGATTGTTCAGCAATCACACATCCCAGATTTTCTGGGACACCCCACCTCCAAAGTATTATGGCCTGTTGAACCTATAAAATTATTTATACCCATCAAATGCTGAATCACCATCAGCTGACTTATGCATTGAACGAACCATCAGAGGTGGGAAAAGAATGATGAGAAAAGGCTGGGGAGAGTGGTGTTAAAAGATAATTTT
Source organism: Mesoplodon mirus (assembly GCF_964341445.2). Lineage (NCBI taxonomy): Eukaryota > Metazoa > Chordata > Mammalia > Artiodactyla > Ziphiidae > Mesoplodon > Mesoplodon mirus. The sequence continues at coordinate 80,980,198 of NC_138980.1, forward strand.
CATAGAAAGGTAAAATTGTGATCCTTGTACAGATATAAAAATGTGTATATGTTAAAGATTTGATTCTGCTCATTAATCAAAGGCGGAACCGACAGATGTTATAAGTGGTACAAGAGAATCTGAAAAGAGACATTTAAAGATCAGGAATATTGAAATGAGAGTGCAAATAGAACAAAACTGGGTTTTTTTCCCAGGGGGAGTGGAGAGAAATCAATTTGAACCTCTACCAGACAGGGAAGCATTTGCATGTCTGTCAGTTACCTATAACATACAAGTTGTAAAATAGCTCAAGGACAGTGAAGACTAGAATCAGATAACAGGAAGGGTGTGCTGTGTACAGACAATGCATAGTTTCCCATGAAGTATAGTTTTTCTCTACAGTGGAAATAGCTTCATATGGACTATGGCATTTCATTGTGATTTCTGGTTCTTCACTGGCTATCTGGGGAAGGATCTCAGTGGGGACTTGGGTGTGGACAAGAATCACCTGGGAAACTTCCAAATCAGAATCACACCTCCAAACCAAACTGCATCCAGGGTTCTAACAAATGTCGTAAACAATTAGAGGGCCTTGTCAACTGCTTTTTGAGGTTGAAGTTATGATTGAAGGAGACCTAGAAAGTCAGCTGTGTGTAGTTATAGGTGCAGTATTTCTTCCTGATCCTTCGAGGAGCCTTTTGTGACTTTCTTGATGTGGTTTAAGGGCCATGAAACTGTTAAGTGTTAGTTCACCGAGGGCTAAGGTCCAATGTGCACACTGAAGGCAAAGCAAAGTCAAAAGGAGAAAAATGGGAATTAAAGAAATAAAAAGAGGGAAGAAGCATTGGGTTTGCTGCCAGAACACAGATGTCATGAAAACCACTGCTAAATCTAAGCCAAGATGGGAAAGGAATAGACTCCTATCAACACGGTCATCACTGGACACATAGATTCGGGCAAGTCTACCACTGCTAGCCACCTGACCTAGAAATATGGTGGGATTGACAGAAGAACCATCAAAAAAATTGAGAAGGAGTCTGCTGAGATGGGAAAGGGCTCCTTCAAGGAGGTCTGGGTCTTGGATAAACTGTAAGCTGAAGGTGAGCTTGGTGTCACCATTGATAGCTCCCTATGGAAATTCAAAACCAGCAAGTATTTTGTGACCATCACTGATGCCCCAAGACACAGAGACTTTATCCAAAACATGATTTCAGGCACATCTCCTGCTGACTGTGCTGATCTGATTGTTGTTCCTGGTGTTGGTGAATTTGAAGCAGGGATCTTCAAGAACGGGCAGACCGTCAGCATGCCCTTCTGGTTTCCACACTGGGTGTGAAACAACGAATTGCTGGTGTTAACAAAATGGATCCCACTGAGCTACTCTGTGGCCAGCAGTGATACAAGGAAATCATAAAGGAAGTCAGCACCTACATTAAGAAAATTGACTCAACCCTGACACAGTAGCATTTGTGCCAATTTCGGGTTGGAATGGTGACAGCATGCTGGAGCCAAGTGCTAACATGCCTTGGTTCCAGGGATGGAAAGTCACCTGTGAATGTGGCAATGCCAGTGGAACCATGCTGCTTGAGGCTTGGGATCGCATCCTGCCATCAACTCATCCAACTGACAAGCCCTTGCCTCTCCCCCTCCAGGACATCTACAAAATTGGTAGTATTGGCACTGTCCCTGGCAGCCGAGTGGAGACTGGTGTTCTCACCCCTAGCATGGTGGTCATTTGCTCCAGGCAACTGAAGTAAAGTCTGTTGAAATGCACCATGAAGCTTTGAGTGAAGCTCTTCCTGGGGACAGTGTGAGCTTCAGTGTCAAGAATGTGTCTGTCAAAGATGTTCATCGTGGGCATTGGGGCTGGTGGGATAGCAAAAATGACCCACCAGTGGAAGCAGCTGGCTTCATGGCTTGGGTGATGATCCTGAACCGTATCCAGGCCAAATCAGGGCTGGCTACACACCTGCGCTGAATTGTCACACAGCTCACATTGCTTGCAAGTTTGCTGAGCCAAGGGAGAAGATTGATTGTTGTTCTGGGCCCAAATTCTTGCCATGTGGTGATGCTGCTGAGTTGATGTGGTTCCTGACAAGCCCACCTGTGTTGATAGCTTCCCTGCCTATCCGCCTCTGGGCCCTTTTGCTGTTTGTGAGATAAGACACAATCGGTTGCCACAGGTGTCATCAGAGCAGAGGACAAGAAGGTGGCTGGAGCTGGGAAGACTCAGAAAACTAAATGAATATTATCCCTCATACCTGCCAGCCTGCTCTTAATCGTGGTAGAACAGTCTCAGAATGGGTGGTCTGAATTGGCCATTTAAGTTTAATAGTAAAAGACTAGTTAGTGATCATAATGCATCATAAAACCTTCAGGAGGAAAGGAGAATGTTTTGTGAACCATTTGTTTTTGTGTGTGTGTAAGGTATTCGTTTTAAAAATCAGTATTTTCATGGAAACAACTTGACCAAAAATCTGTCACAGAATTTTGAAAACCATTAAAAGAAAGTTTAATGAGAAAAAAAAAGTGGGGAGTGAAGACTAAGATGAAGAGAATGGAAACAGGGAAGAGAGGAATGAGCTGGGGCAGAGGCGGCAAGGATGCCTCCCGATAGATCTACGTTGTTAATAAAAACACCATTTCAAAGTCACGCGTACGTGGAGTACAGGTAAAAAGAAATTTGATTTCCAAAGCACTGCCGCTTTATAGATTTCCCACCTCCACTGGAAATCTAACATGGTCACAGTTTTGAGGAATTTATCAGGGAGTATGCTAATTCTATTATAATACATGAAATATACACTGTTCCTGCAATGTTACACTTTGGGGTTTTTTTTTCCCCTCTCTTCCGTGCTCCCCACCCTACACAAAAATTGAAAATAAAGAAAATCATTGATTGAATGCCTAAATTGAAGTTTTTTCTGTTTAAATTTATTTTTAGAAACCCAATACTGTATTGTAATATACTGGACTAAAGGAGATATAGTTATTTCAGTTCTGAAAGGAGAATTTGTGAAAATGCCATTTCAGGACTTTAGCTCAGCAACTAAAATGAAATGTGAAAGAGAAAGAAGACATGAAATGTGGACAACTTCATGGTGGTTCTAGGAAGACTAAGAATCACTAGAGATTGAGAGTTTAGATGGAGGAAAGATGGCTTAGGGTCAGGGCACACTAGACTTTCTATTTAGTAAAGCTTTATAACCTCCCAAGATATTATCCTGGAGTCACTCTTAAAATTCGATGAAACTAGGTAACTCTCACACAGAGGTCAGCTCAAAATGGGGGGCAGTATTATCTTGACTAAATCCTTTGGGAACTGTGGATACCAGGTAGGAAGGAAGGCCCGTGGGTTTTTGACATGACATAGTGCAGCTGGGCCAGCAGACTCCCAGCTGGCAGGGAGATCAGTGTGTTTGGACGAGGCAAAAAAGGTTAAACCAACCAGCACCATGAAACAAATGAAAGAATGCTACTTGAGCCTCTCTGAAGTCAAAGTTTCATATAAAGTGTTTGGTTCTACAGACTAGTTTCTTTCTTTTCATTGTTTTAACCTAAGGGATGAAGAAAAATAAATCAATGTCAGATTAAAAAAAAAAAAACTGCTGGTAGCTCCATACAATATATTAAAAATGAAAATACTCCTTTGCTTGTGGGGAGAAGAGAAAGCCAATAAAATTTAGAGAAGCTTCCTTCTAGTAGTACTCATTGTTTAAAAGGAACTTTAGAGCTATTATTCCTCTTGTGATCTTCCCCCAAAGCTACAGAAGTGAGCAAAATCTACCCATATTGCACTGCTTTCTAGCTGTCATGTTTTAAATAGCATCATACACACACCTTCCAAGTTCTGAAAAGCCCATTCAGTGTTTTATATAAAAACAAGTTACCAGAAATGGGCAGAGAGCACACACCTAAATATAGCAACATAATTACTGTCATGTAAATTATCTCCTTTCTGTAGCGTTAGAACAATGAGATAAAAGGTTTATCTTGACAAAGTTTGAATAAGTAGAGGTGGAATTGATTCAGAATCTCCATAACTGCTCCATCCACAGGCAGTGGGAGGGGGAAAAGAGAGCTCCTTTAATTTCACTGTCAGCACGTCCTTCCTGTTCATTTGCATTTGGGGAGTTTTTCCACAGTGCATTCATTTGCTAGTGAGATAATGTGTCCCTGCATGATCAGTTAAGAGAGGGATAGAATTACTAATGCTGAAAAGAGGCAGCACAAGGGCAAGAAAGCAAAGCAGCCCTTCCTTTTCTTGCCTAATCTGGATGGATCTGAATTTCAACCATCTCATTTTTTTTTTTTTTTTTCTAGTGGTGATGGTGGGGCTGTTTTCCAAAGCTGGGTTAAGACATTGCAAATTGAGTTCTACACATTCTTTTTTTTTTTTTTTTTTTTTTTAAGTGCCATTCAAAGAAGGAATGTGATGTCATTGTGCTGACTGGCTGTTCTATTCTGGCTGTTTGTATGTACTTGTCAGTTAATAAATTGAGGGCAATTTAAATCAACTGTCACTCAATAAGCATCAGATGTTTTCCAGGTACTATGGAAATAATCGACAACAGGAAGGTCTTGTCCTTTAAAAGAGAATTCTAAACAGAAAGAAAACTTTGATTCACAGAAATGTTTAAATTAATGATTAGAGTAATGCGGTGTTACTAGTAGCAGAGCCATCGGAAGATCAAAGATAGAAATATAGGTTAGGGCTTCCCTGGTGGCGCAGTGGTTGGGAGTCCGCCTGCTGATGCAGGGGACGCGGGTTCGAGCCCTGGTCTGGGAAGATCCCACATGCTGCGGGGCAACTAGGCCCGTGAGCCACGACTGCTGAGCCTGCGCGCCTGGAGCCTGTGCTCCGCAACGGGAGAGGCCGCGATGGTGGGAGGCCCGCGCACCGCGATGAAGACTGGCCCCCGCTTGCCACAACTAGAGAAAACCCTCGCACAGAGATTAAGACCCAACACAGACATAAATAAATAAATAAATAAATAAATAAATAAATAAATAAATAAGCCAGGCATTTAAAAAAAAAAAAAGAAATATAGGTTAAATGGAAGGAGTGGAGGTGATGTCTTATCCTGTGCTGTCTTTAGGTAAGTGTAGGGTTTACCCAGAGTGCTCAGTGGACAACAGTTCAGTACTCCCTAGGACAAGTCAAAGTTAGGAAGCCAGGATTGGGCATTGGAGCTGGGAAGCAGAACAGCGAGTTTGGAGTTCAGGAGTCTCTGGCCTGCAAACTAGACAATTACCCTGGCCCTTGATTTTCTTTATTGCAAGCTTCCAAACGTCTCTAGAATAGGAAAACTGTATCCTTTTAGGAAAAATGTGAGAAAGCAACAGCATGACGATCAGCATTTCAGTGATATAGATAATGTAGATAAGTTCAAACACCCTTACATAATGAAAAGGGTGTAGTAATACACAATGAGAAAAGATGATTTTGCTTTAACATATGTAGGAAGCTTTTTAAAGGTAGCTTGGAAGCATGAAGCACTCAGTTGGCTGACCTGACTGGGTGAGGCTTAGCTTCCTTTCATCTATTGCCTGCTGCCCTTTGGGTCGAGTACTTACTTCCCTGGGATAAAGGAAGGCTCCAGAGTGAGTAAAAACGTGCCAAATTTGAAGTTACACTGCTCTAGGTCACCCAGAAACACTGCAACTGTGAGTTGGCTAGTAATCCACTCGTTTCCCTATGCCAGCCCATGGTGGTTAAGCTTGTTTGGTATTGAAATCCGCCAGACTGAAGAATGACACCCTGGGCCTTGTCACCCACAGAAAGCAAAAGGAACTATGAAATAATCAGTCTCATAAAGAAAATAGTGTTTCTTTAGTGGAACATTGCTGTCCACTAAACAGTTATTACAAAGGAAATGTAGCTCCTATAATAGGGGACTTTTTTCCAAGGCTATTTGTCCAAAGGGGAGAGTGTCATAGCAATAATCCTAAAAATGAGAGTGGAATTATGAAGGAATCCTTTGCAACTCTGCACCCCCATATTCTAAATGTATTCATTTCCCCAAACTATCAGAACATATCCTAAATTAAGACTAACGCGCAAACCAAAGCAGCATTGTACCACCATTTTTCAACCACAAACCCCCGTCCCCCTGATGGGCTGAACTAGGGCAATGACAGAGGAGATAGAGAAGGGGATGGAGGAAAACTGGCAAAGATGGATTGAATATGGGCAGGAGCGGCCGTGATGGAAAATTGTGTATCAGAGCTAATCCCTACATTTCTATATGGAATGATGGTGTTTTTATTGAAATAGAAACTCTGCAGGAAGATGAGGATTGGAGGAGAAAGACCATCATGGGGGAGGAATTAGAAAAGAGAACCTCCTGGAAACAGAGAAATAGGGACAACAGATAGAACCAGGACTCAGAGGAGATAGTAGGAACCAACTCGGTGTATAGGTTGAAGGATTAACTTTAGAAAGAGGAAAGAGGGACACTCTTCCTCTAAACAAGGCAACATCTTGCTCTAAGCTAGGAAACTCCTTCCTTTACACTAGGGAACTAACATTTATTGATGGCTTTGCATGTACCTAGCATGAGAGTTCGGCACTTCTCATATGTTAGGATGCTGTTAAAAGAGCAGGCTATTGTATGACAGCCTTTGTTCTCCCTGTGTCTACAGGACAAGGACACTGGCTATGATTTAAAAAGATAGAGGTCAGATTAAAAAAGGTGGATTCATTTGAGGGTATGCATTAGGGAAGGTGAAAGGAAAATGACTAGGGATAAAAAAGGAATGCCAAGTAGTATTGAGAGCTGGATATGCATAGGTCAAGGTCTTAATTATTTTTAGACAAACTAAGTGCCATGTGGATATAATCCAGGGTCACAAATTGCTTTCTTCATTCTTAAAATGGTTATATTCTTTAAAAGCTAGGCTGAAAAGAACAGAGAAAATCAAAGTCCCTAGCATATGTCTGAGCCAGTGCTTGCAAGTATGGAGGGTTCTTAAATCCATGCCCTTCCCAGGTCAATAGGTTAAACACAAGCCTATGTTACATGGGTTCAGATTCCCTGCAGTGTTCCCAAGGGTTTAATCCTACAGATTAGCAACACTGGGAGACAGGATTCTTGCCTAACTCTGTGCGCTCTCTTCACAGGTGTTTTGTGAATCTCTGAGAGGTGTGGTGCAAATGAATAAAAGGAATCTAGTCAAATTTCCTGGAAATGTTCCATATTCTAGCAAAAATAGTTACAGTAAATTCTCTTATAACACCCAGTTGAGGGGACTTCCCTGGTGGTCCAGTGGTTAAGTGGTCCCCGCTTCCACTGCAGGGGACACAGGTTTGATCCCTGGTTGGGAAACTAAGATCCCTCATGCGGCACAGCGCGGCCAAAAACCAACCAAACAAAACAACAAGGACAACATAAAAAGAAACACCCAGTTGAACAAGTAGCCTCATTCAATTTAACAAACATCTGCTAGGCACCCCTAGGTGTGAAGCACAGTGCTAACCACTGGGAGGGGGGCAGATACTATGATGATGATGATGATGATGATGATGATAGGGATGATGATGATGGTAAGGTTACTTTATGAGGGAGAGGCTTACTATGTACCAAATACTGTTCTAAGCTCCCTGTGTACGTCCATCTGAGTAAATGCTTATAACAGTCTTAGGAGGGTGGGTCTAATCCCCACAGTACAGAATTGGAAACTAAGGCTTGTTGCCTTAGTTTCTGCCTCCCTGAGGCTCAAGGTAGTTAAAGTCAAGCCTTGAGGAAAGACCACCTGTCTTTCCCTTGCTTCTTCCACTCTCACTTTAAAATTATTAGCAGGGAAGTTGAACTCAGAAGTTACCAGGGAAATAAAGTGGACTTTTGCATCAAGTCTAGATGTTGAGAAAATCGACCAATTCTTTATTGTCGTATCATATTAAATCATATCATATCAGATGTTCTTGATTGTCATAAAGATATATTTAGAAGTGTGACAAACAGCCTTGAAAAAAATTGTCTTTTGATGGTTGATTGTATTGGTTAATGGATAACTGAAGCCAGCAAGAGGCAGCCATATACACAAGACAATCAATCTTTTTTTTTTGTTTAAACCTTAAAATGTGACAGAAGTGTGAGTGCTTCTAATGAGAACATGGAAGTGATTGTGTAAAAAAAAAAAGCATGTTTGAAAGCATTCTAGTATGATAATTCCTATTTTATTTGAGTCTCTTCTAATTAAAAAAAAAGAAGAAATTATGTCTATTGGGAAATATCCAGAAACATTGTATATTTATGTCCTAAGATAGTTTTAGGAGCTTTTCTATTATCAAGATTTTTAAGAATCATTTTCATAATGGAACCATACGTTCATTAAAACATCCATGGATCATTCCATTTAATTTCTTTTCACCCCACCACAAACACGTCACCTACCATTTGCAGCCTTGAGAGTATATACAAATTTGTTAAACCATCTTTAGAGAAAAGCTTGTAGATTTTTCAAGTGTTTATGCTTAGTTTATTAACATTATTTAAATTGTGGCATAACCAGTGTTGCTTTGCTGCCACTACCTTGGAAATGTTTAAACATTATTATAACTTAGCTCCACATTACAGTTTTATCTCTAAAATTAATGCTTTTAGGGTCAATTTATGCCTGTCAACAAGTAGTGATCAGAGATGTGAGCTGGCTCATAATCCAGAGGTACTAGGTTCCAATGTGTTACCATGGAAACTGTGTTTTATTGCATCTTCTCTTCTTGATTTAAGGCATTTGACAATCACAGCAACTGTTTGCCAGTCTTCCCACATCATAAAAAGTTCAAAAACACAAACAACCAATAGGGAAAAAAAAAAGAAAAGGAAAGAAGTGGGGGTGGGGATCCTCTACTGTTCTTGGATCTCACCAGAAACATGAAAAAGAAATGACAGCCTTATATTTAACGTGGACCTTTTGTGAATAGTTTATCTCTCAGAAAGTGCAGGAGTGTTGGAAAATTCAGTCAGTGGTTAGTCATCGAATGGACCTGTCTGCCTGTGGTTCATTTTGTTTATTGCATCATATATCTTTTATGATCACTGGGACTTTAGCCTGAAACAGCATTTTCTTTAACAAGAGCCATGTTTCCGTTAACGTTGTTTATTGCATCTGAAACATTACTCCTTGAAATCATGGTACATTTTCTATCGAGCAAAGGTCTGCAACAGACTCTTGCATGAATGTGTTTATTCAGAATCTAGAGTTAAAAAAAAAAAAAAAGGTCCAGTTCATGTAACATTAATCACTTTGCCAGTGTTAGCTGAGGTCATTGCCACATTCCTAGCAGTATTAAGGCAAGTCAAGATTAATTACGTACATTAAACCTTAGAAGGGAAGCACGTGAAAGGGATCTCAAATTAGACATTTCTTAAAAGACAGAGAAATGACTGTGGCAAAATGGGCTAACTCTGCGGCAGTTTGACTTTACAGTGTGCTTGTTTCTACTACATGGGGTCAATACCGTCTCTGTGAATCTGTAGGCATCCTTCTTCCTATCTCTGGAAGTTTATAGGTCAAATTTAAGGTCTTTCTGAGCATTCAAAATGAAGATTCATTCACTAAACAATATTTTAGTACATGCTAACCACCAGGTACCGGCTAGGAACTGTCCACGCAAAGATGAAACAGACATGGTCCTCCCTTTCCTGCTCTCTCCAAGAACTGCATGATCCACCCAGGGAGACGGGTACCAGATGTGCACAATCTGAGCAGAGTTTTGTGGGAGTACAGAGGAAGGAATGATTGATTGTGATGGGAAGTCAGAAAAGCCTTTACTGACATTAACTTTACAGGGGTAGAAAGGTGAGCAAAGCAGTCCAGGCAGAGACCTAGTGAGTGTTCCCAAACTAATTAGCGATTTGATGGGACTGGAGCTGAAGGCTTTTGTGCAAGAGCTGAAGGCAGCAGCAGAAGATGAGATTGTACCGTAAGTTAGAGCCAGACTGCAAAATCTCTGAACATGTACTTTATCCTAAAAGCAATGAGAAGCCTTTGAAGAATTTTAAGTAGGAAAACTTAAAGAACCGGATTAAGTTAGAAACTGAATACAACTTGGGGTGAGGGCAAGTTGGATGGCAGTTTCATTGGTAAGAAACTAGAATCATTGTCTTCAAAAAGGAGGAGAATTCAGTCATCCATGAAAGTGATAACAGCTTACGTTTGGCCATAGAATGGAGAGAGACATATATTATGGAACCAGATGGGACAGGAATATTCACCTGAGTTCCTGAAGGGAGCCAAGGATAGATGATGGAGAAAAAAGAATCCAAGATGGTGCCAAGGGATCTAGCTGGGTTGAATATGCAGATGGTAATGCCACTAACCAAAGCATCCGAGGTTGTGGGAACATTCAAATGGTGATTTCTATTAGGATGTTGGACATACTACATGGCACTAATGGAGGATGATGTTGGGACTGGATACACTGATTTGGGGACCATTAACTTATACCAGGTTAAGTCGTCAGGGAAGATGAGAATGTTTAAGGGGTGAAGGTAGAAAAAGAAGGAAAGACAGTTTAGGGAAGAGTTTCTGGGGGAGAAAGTATTTCTCAGTTGTGTGATAGTTTTCACAATGAGAAAAAAAATTAGAGGCCTGAGGAATTTTTATGTTTTTCTCTATCTAAATAAATAGTAAACTTGGTACACAGAATAATAATGTCTAAGAGAGAAAATTTAAGAACAAATATTTGATTAAAAATATTTTACCACTGCTGCATATATATATATATATAATGCAATCTGTATTTAAGATGCTAGTGGGCTCATATTTGAAAAGAAATGTTTCATATGAGAGGCTTACATTATTTTGAACCATTGCAGCTTTAAATGTTCATAATATGCATATTTAAATATGTTCTTATATTGTATGTGACAGATTTACATACTTCCCATGTCACCATCGTACACTTCCATTAAAAACTTATTTATTTTTAAAAATACATTTTATATTCCCATAAAAAGGAGAAATTAAATCGTAAAAATACACACCAAGTTAGTGTTTATAGTCTAACTACTACTCTCACAAAAAGCATTAGAGTCGGTGTCTGTCTTGCCCATGTTGAATAAGGAGAGAAGGCCCAGGTAACAGCTTAGTTTTTGCTCATGGAGTTTTGTATTTCAAGGACTAAATTTTCCTAACAACATAGATACAGCAAATATGAAATACAAAAATGTTGCCTTCTAATAGAGGAAAGGGTTGAAATCGTATTCATCTATGCTTGGCCTCACCTTTATTAATATTGAAAATTTAAGAATTCGTTATCATTCAGTATCAAGAAATTGGAAAAATCAGTACTACATGTAGAATTCAGGAACACCATTTGGGGGAGGTTTATACCTTCTAACTAGTTTTCTGCTCATTCATATAATCATTCATTCATTAGTAAGAATTTACTGAGCAGCCATTATGTTCCAGACTCTACTAGTAGATGTAGGATGCTAATATGGTCCTTGCATTCAAGAAATTAATACTCTTGGCAAAAAGGTGAGATTGATTCTCAGATTGCTGTTGTGATTGGCTATGCCGGCTGGTCTCTGTACAACTCCAGAGGGAGCCATCCTTTATAGGCTATAGTGTAGCCCTGGAGTGATCCCAACCCCAGCTGAAGCCAGTGGGCCCCTGCATCTCCCTGGTCACAGTGATTGGCTCAGAGATAGGCATGTGACCCAGTCAGAGCCAGTGAGATGTGAAGAGGTGTTTGCTGGAACTTCTAGTAAAAAGAAGTTCCCTTTCTCTTCCTGAGAGCTCCCCAAAGGAGACTATTTTCTGCTGGATGATGTAGTGTGAGATATAAGGAATTGCTTCAGGTGTTTTGCCAGTGGGAGCTATGAACCTGGAGTTACTGAGTTCCATCCTGTGGAGCCTGAAGAAGGCAGCAGCGATATGGTGGGCAGGATAGGGGGAGGGAGTACCCGGGTCCTTAGTGACGTCATGGGAGCAGTGGATCAAGCCTCTTAAAAGGCCAGGACTAAGTCAGTTGCATAAGCCCATACGTTCCCTTGTTTTTTGTTATTTGTTGTTGTTGTTTTTGTTTTCATTTTTGTGTTTTGCATAAACCAGATTGAGTGGGTTTTCTTGTCACAATTACAAGAATCTTGATATAGTCACCAGTACTGTTACCTCTTGTATAATATGTAACTTCTATGCCTTTTCAGACAATCTAGTGGCCATGTTCTTCCACATGTGTATTCCAGCTTAGGGTAACGTGGATCCCAGTGCAGTCAGTGAGAGGATGGATAAAGTTCAACCTCTTTGAGGGCTCGACCTCTAAGCTCAGAGGTGGAGCCAACTGCTTTCCAATCCATCAATTCTCATTCAACCTGTTATGGAGATGATGACAAAGAGAATGAATATTAAAAAAAAAAAGTATTGAACATTCAAAGCTAACCTTCCAAGCTGACTTGACACTATCTTCCTAGATTTGGAGGGTTTTTGTTTTTCATATCCTCAGTGACACATAGGAAAGTGCTTAGCATTTATGCAAAGCTTAACAAAGATTTGCTTAAATTTTTTTGTGTGTTTTTATTGTGGTAAAATATACATAATTTACCATTTTAATAACCATTTTTAACTATCATTTAGTGACATTAAGTACATTCACAGTGTTGTGCAACCATCACCACTATCTATTTTCAGAAAATTTCCATCATCCCCCAAAGAAACTCTGTACCCATTAAACAATAACTCTCCCTCCTCCCTGCAGCCCCTGTAACCTCTATTCTACTCTGTTTCTATGAGTTTGACATTTTAGGTACTTCGTATAAGTAGAATCATGCAATATTTGTACTTTTGTGTCTTATTTCACTTAACATAATATTTTCAAGGTTCATCCATGTTGTAGCATAAAGATTTGCTTTCAAATATGTTCCTCTCCCTTTCCCCCAAGAATGTTTAATTTCTGCTATTCAAAAAATAATATGTAAATATTGGATTAATCCTTTAAAAAATTAGACCATACTTAGGAACTGACACATATTTTGGACCCAGAAGGAACCAGGCAGTGTACTAAGCATATAACAGACATTACATTATCCAGTGCTCACAATCATAACAGTTGTGTTACTTCCAAAGACCCACAGTCGCAACATCACATGATATTGTAGCCAGGATATGATCTCAGTTCACTCTGACCCAGAGACCACGCTTTTCCCATTTCTCCAATGTTCCATGGAATTCAAATCAGAGAATGGTCTAACTATAAGCCTATTTCTAGTTTTTTAATATATTTAACATTTCCAATAGATTTATCTTTCTAGTTAGGTTTTATTTGTGCTGATAGAAAAACTAGTTCACACTAGTGGGGTTTACTGAAATCTTTGTCATGAGGTTACCCTCCAGAAACCTACTGAGGGGTAGATAGTCTCATCCAAGGACTCAATCCTTCTGTGTCCAACCCAGTGTTCACTACACCCCCAGCACACACATACTCAGCTTGCTGTTTGTCTGAACACCTACTGTTCTTTGCACATGCTAACCCCTCAGTACACTTGCACTGAACACGTGGTATCCTTGGCTTCTCAGAGAGGATCTAGGCTCCATCAGACATTAGTGCTGATGACTCCATGACCATTCTTCAACAAGCTATAGGTCCAGATGAAATTTTAAGGCCAAGATGGAGTTAGCCTCTGCATCTTCTGCCTTATACGGTCCCTTGAAGTTCCCTCTTATTATTTTACTCCCTATCAAAAATAAACAAATGCACAATTACCTGTGATTCTTTAGGACACAGTTATCGTGATTACAGAGCTCACCATTCTTTTTGCCCCCCTGTGCTACTGTTCCAGCTACCCCAGAGGAACCCTGCCCAGCTGCCCAAGAGCAAAAGGACCAGGACCACCCTTCAGGTCAGATCTACATGATTGTCTGGAGATGTCTTTAAAAGGATGGAAAAAGACTTCTGAGAAAAGGTATTTCATTTTCTAGAGGCTGAAAAAAGTGGGTCAGAGGTTTTTTCCAAATCTAGGGCAAACCTATTTTTTGGCTAAGGACTTTATAAGACATTGCTCTATTTAACAAGCAAACCGCATTGCCACGTATCTGGTTCCTCTGAGAGAACTGTCTCCCTAAGTTTGGATCATCGCTAAGTGTGCGATCATGCATTCTTCACTCACGTATAGTTTAACCTTGACAGTGGCTCTCCTGGGACACTTTGGGGGAATTAGTGTACACACTGGCAAGCGAATAGATAGTGCAGTTAATAGTTGTAATCCCAGCTCCAACACTACTTCCTGTGAGGTTATGAGCAATTCTCTGAACCTCTCTCTAGCTATCATTTATTTATTGCTGTGTAACAAAGCAGTCTAAAACTTGGTAGGCTAGAAACAATAACTTTTTTTTGGTTATTATTGTGTGGGTCAGCAATTTGGACTTGGTCCCACTGGGCAGTTCTTCTGGTCTCTATGGGATCACCCATTTAGCTAAGTCAGACAGTGGCTCAAATGGGGCTGCCTGGTCTAAGATGGTCTCATTTACATGTTTGTCTGGGGCACCGCCGTTCTCTGCCCCATCACTGTTCCAGCAGGCTAGCTTAGGCTTGTTCACACAGTGGTCTCAGGGTTGTAACCACAGCCCAAAGAAAGCAAATCCATGTGCAACACTTTCAAACCTCTGCTCACATTTGTCATGTCCCACTGGCCAAAGAAAGTCTCATGGCCAAGCCCAGATTCAAAGAGTGGAGAAATAAACTCTACCTCATTTTGGGAGGAAAGGCAAAGTCACTTTGCAGAAAAGCATGAGTATGGGAATGGGAGGAATTATTGTAGCCACCTTGCAAACAAACTCCCTTTTTTCTCTATGAAATGGAAACAATAATATATGGAATATAACACTATTGAGAAAACTAAACTTATTACCTCCTCTTTGTTAATTAGATCACTAGGGCATAGAAATGGAAAAAGTGTGGGATAAGGTAAATTCAACCCTCATTATGGAGGGTTCTAAACGCTTGATTGAGGTATTGGTTGATATTTATCTCAGCCAGCAATGGAGACTTACTGGTACATCATGCACAAGTTGAATGACATGATCTGAATTTGTTTAGGGAATGACCACTGTTTAAAATTATCTGCTTCATTTGTTTGTTTTCTTGTTTATCATCTATTTTCATCTATCCATGAGATTATAAGTACCATGAGACAGAATAAGGATTTTGTCCAGTTTTCTTCTCTGTCCCCAGCATGAAGAGCTTTGTCTGGCTCAAGAAATGCTTGCTGTTTAATTAAATGTAGTCCAAGTCACTTCAAAATTCCTCCTATAACATGACTTACAAACTTTTTTCACTGCACTCACCCATATCAAGATGCAGGATGTCCTCTAGTCCTCAATGTCCTCTGGTACTGTAAACAATCCCCCTTGTATATTCAATGACAATTAGAGAAGGGAAGATCAAGAGTGATCTGGTTACTTCACTTTTGTTAAGATTGAATTTCTTGGCTCATGTGGAACTTTTAGGTAACTAAAATTCCTAGGGGGCTTCCCTGGTGGCACAGTGGTTGAGAGTCCACCTGCCGATGCAGGGGACACGGGTTCGTGCCCTGGTCCGGGAAGATCCCACATGCCGCGGAGCGGCTAGGCCCGTGAGCCATGGCTGCTGAGCCTGCACGTCCGGAGCCTGTGCTCCGCAACAGGAGAGGCCACAACAGTGAGAGGCCCACGTACCGCAAAAAAAAAAAAAATTCCTAGGGTGTTCTCTTACAAACTATTAGTCCAAATCCTAGTGTTCTCTCATCCCAAAATGGTCACTAAAAATAATTAAAATGTCATGAATACATAAGTATTGCCCCTGTTCAGCTTTATCTTCAGTTTCTGGCTCATCATTCTAATTTGTCAAGATTGTCCTGAATCTACACTATGTCATCAAATACATCTGCTTGCCTTCTCAGTTTTGTACCAAATTCAAATTTGATAAGCACACTTCCTCTGTCTTCAGCAAAGTAGATGGTAAAATGTTAGACAGGGAAGCCCTCATATGGCGACCTGCCACTACTGTACCCCTGGACATCTTCCTCTAGGTTTAACCAGCACACACCCACTCAACTCTCCTATCCTCCAGTTTTCATTTCTCTATCCTTTCCGAGCATGTCATTAGCAATTTGGCATATGTCTTGCTAAAATGAAGGTATCAAATGTTTGTAGCATTAGCTTTTATACCAACCTACTTAACCAATCCCATTTTTTAAAATAAAAAGAAATGATTTGCTCATGGCTTGTTTTTACCTTCTCGTTGACTGATCTACATGCAGCCTTACCTGCCACTGGATCCATTTTCTTTACCTTCCTTCTTAAAAAGAGGATGTTTCCAGGGGAAAGCATCCCTAATTCACTTGATGTTCCATCCTTCTACTAGGACTTCTATTATTTCCTCATATTTTCTCACAGACTTCAGGCATCCCTTCTCTTCTGTAGTGGCAGTCTTCCTTCTTCATTGGATCATAGCCGTTAACCACTGAAGTATTTGTTGTCAAATCTGATTTTGTGTCAGAATCACCCAAAGGGCTTGTTAAAATACAGATTGCTACATCTCACCCCCAGAATTTCTCATTCAACAGGTCTGACATGCGAGCAGTCATTTACATTTCTAATAAGTTCCCAGCTAATGCTGATGATGCTGGTCTGGGGACCACATTTTGAGAACCACCAACCTGATACATCCCATCTCATTAAAAACAAAACAAAGGGCTTCCTTGGTGGCGCAGTGGTTGAGAGTCCGCCTGCCGATGCAGGGGACATGGGTTCGTGCCCCGGTCCGGGAGGATCCCACATGCCGCGGAGCGGCTGGGCCCGTGAGCCATGGCCACTGAGCCTGCGTGTCTGGAGCCTGTGCTCTGCAACGGGAGAGGCCACAACAGTGAGAGGCCCGCGTACCGCAAAAAAAAAAAAAAAACAAACAAAAATTTTCCTGATTTTATTAATACCTCCAAAAATGGTGCTCCTGTTCCCTCTTCCCTTTCATAGCCAGACTTCCTCACAACACTGTCTACTCTCACAGTCTGCACGTTCTCACCTCCTGTTCACTCTGATACCAAGAAACATCTTTTAGCAAATTTACCAATTGGTTTTCTTGTTGCCAAATTCAAAGGTCATTTCTCTGACCTACTCTTATTCTCTCTCTTCACCACATTAAGAATGTCTTTCTTAAAATGCTTTTCTTCTCTTAGTTTGAAGATACCATATCTTTTTATGCTTTGCCTCCTAATTCCCTGACTGCCTCTTCTCTTTTGCTGGCTCACCCTATTCTATCCAAATTCTAAATGCTGGAGTGCTTCAGGGCTTGGTTTTTTGCGGGCCTCTCACTGTTGTGGCCTCTCCCGTTGCGGAGCACAGGCTCCGGACGCACAGGCTCAGCGGCCATGGCTCACGGGCCCAGCCGCTCCGCGGCATATGGGATCCTCCCAGACCGGGGCACGAACCCGTATCCCCTGCATCGGCAGGCGGACTCTCAACCACTGCGCCACCAGGGAGGCCCAGGGCTTGGTTTTAGACCTTCTTCTCTATCTCATTCTCGCCCTAGAAAATACCATGGTAAAACCTTATACCATGGTTTTAAATACCATGACTTCCACATTTATACCTACTAGCCAAGACCTCTCCCCTGAACTTTAGATATATATACAAGTAAAGATCCATCATCTGCATTGGATGTCTCTCGATCATCTCAAAGTTAAATCTTTATTTATCAGCTTAAACCTAGTCCTTTCCCAATTATCCCTGTGGTGGAAAGAATTATGGCCCTCGCAAAGATGTCCACATACTAATTCCTAGAACCTGAGCATATGTTACCTTACATTGAAAAAGGAACTCTGCAGATGTTGTTAAGATTAAGGACCTAGGATTATTTGGGTGGACCCAGTATAATTACAAGGGTCCTTAAAAGTGGAAGAAGGAGGCAGAAGAGAGAAGTGACAATGGAAAAGAAAACTAGAGATATGACAGTATGATTATCCATTCTCTCCAACCCTCAGCCCCTTAAAACCACCAATTTGCTTTCTGAGTCTGTGCATTTACCTCTTCTGGATATTTCATATAAATGGAGGCATAAATTATGTGACCTTTTATGTCTAGCTTCTTCCACTTAGCATGTTTTCAAGGTTCATCCACATTGTAACATATATCAGTACTTTGTTCTTTATTATAGCTGAATAATATTCCTGTGTATGAGTGTATGTGTGTGTATTTGTTTACCCATTTATCTGTTGATGAACATTGGGTTGTTTCCACTTTTTGGCTATTGTGAATAGTGCTGCTATGAACACGTATGCACATTTGTTTTCAATAGGTCACAAATCCCATTTTGGAATTTGGAATGTAGGCAGTGATTTCTAGACATAAGCCTTATTTAGTTCTTGCCTGTTTCTGATTTTCTCCATATTTCTCATGCCCCAGGATTTTTCAGAGTCATTGAGAGTAGCTTAATGATCATTCCAGTTAATTATCATAGAATTCTTCATCAAGTTGTTTATTCTATGGACTAATACAGCAGGTTTCAAATTTAATAGGGCTAGAGACAGAACTGGGAGTAGGCTGGAAGAGATTAAGGAGAAGAGTGGTAGGTGTAGTTAAATTGATGACTTTTTAAAAACAAGCACATTACAAGATAATCAATTTACGCATCCAGTGATAAACTTTATGTTTCCTGCAGAAATGTTAGTAGCTACCAGTGCTTTCTGAATTAGGTACTTGGAACCCCTTGGTAGTATGTTCAGCACCATCTCCAGTGTTAAAAGGTTTTAATCCACAATTAGATATATATTAGATATATATTAATTAGATTTGAATCTATGAAAATATGGAAATTAGTAATGGCTTATTAAACTTTACAGTTTCGGGTTATCGTACAAAAAAGATCTGTACATACAAAATGTTAGAGAGCAAAATGCCTTTTGTGTATTTTATTACATCATCCTTCAGCAAGGATGACAACAATGGAAATGCTCATGCAATTCCTAATTTTAAAAAATAAATATATTCGCTGTTATGAATAGAAATTATTTCCATGAAAGCCAAGTACGCACAGTTGTTTGGGTCTAAGCGTGTTATCTTGATCCCTGGCACTCAATTTTGTGCTTTGGAAGGCTCTACTCAATTCAAAACATAAATTTGGAAAAGGCATCCTCCCTGGAGCCCTTTGAGAGCCTGTAGTTATGGTGGTTACCTAAATATTATTTCCATAGCTACGTTGGCTTCTAGCCACAGCTGAAATGCGTATCAACAAGCTTGGTGTGAAAATGGGCAGGAGGGGAAAAAAGAGGAGACAGAGGACACTAATTTTCCTTCTTCGGAGTAGGAGGTATAATGTCTTTATAAAGTAATAATTAAAAGAAAAACAATTACTGGAGCCTTATCTGGACCATGCAGCTGTACTTCCTTCTTGTGCATTAGCAGTGTTTCTAAGGTTATGACAAACCATGAAAATTGCATCTTTAGAGGAGTTTTATTCCTTTTCCTATGATTTGATTGAAACAGACAGCTACATTTTGTGTATATATAATTAGGCAGTAAAATAGGCTTTGAAGGCAGGTTTCCATTTAGTATGTGAGTCACACACACAACAGCCTTTCATTCACCAGCCAAAGACTGATCTTTTTAATGCTTCAGCTCGCTCAACATGTTTTCTGAATGCTACATCTTGCACTGAGGGGGAAAAAAAGGGAAAGAAAAAAAAATCAGCTTTTCGCCCATATTTCTTTCTTTTTTTCATCTTCTTTCCAAAGGGAAAACAATCTGAAAAGCCAATCTAGGAAGTCTTTGGTGATTTAACCTTACGACAAACTGATTTTTATCGTCCTTCTTCCAGATTGTCGTCGGGCACCAGTGAATGCTTCGCCAGCTCCTGGCGTGTCTAATCCCTCTCATAAAAGGCCATTGTGGCAGTAAAACTGAGACCAATGGCTTTTTCATTCTCCACCTCTCAACTCTCCAAAGTAATGGCACTGGGTCTCCTCTTCGTGTTTTTCTTTTCAGATGCATAGTTTCTTCCTTTAACAAGGTTAAAAAGGGGGGGCGGGGATGGAGGAAGAAGGAATCCAATCCCATTTTCTTAGTGCCTGTCTCGTACGTGGCATGAAGTGATTTTTTTTTTCCTGAACTTGAATTAGGAAAAGCATTTGAGAGACAGCCTGTTTTTATGAAAGTGATTTTCCTCTGAGATTTTGCGTACAATAAGAACAACCCCGGGTGTATTTTTTTCTCATAATAGAAATCAGGCCTATCAACTGTGCATCCTCATGCCTTATCTGATTAAAAAGCAGTTGGCTATTAATCTCCATCCTTTCATCTCCCTGGGTCCCATTTGCTTTCTCCTGTCCCATTCTGAGAAACCCAAAAATGGAGAGAAATAATATCAAGCTACTTGGCTGATTTAGGCAAGTGATAGTTTGTGTTTGTAGAATGCTTTTCATCTGAGGATCTCAAAGGGCCTGAGGAACATTATCACAAAGGGCCCAGCTCCAACATAAAGGGCATGGAACAGCTATAGTCATGTAAATCTAAGTTTCTAGAGTGATTAGTACCTTGGTAACCAAGAGAGATGAGCCAGGTTCTCATTTGTGAAATTCGATGTCCATGCAGGAATTTCAATTTCCAATTCAGGCCCCACCACAAGATAAACCACTCAGTATTCAATTTACCTCCTGGGATGTCCCCCTGGGGAGTTTGCTCCCCAAGATGAAGGGCTTTACATGACAGGCAGGTGTATATATTTCTTCAGTTGGCCTAATCTAATAAAGCTGGGCATGATTAATATGTGCAAAATGTTGCCATGTTAAATAATTCAGAATGAAACTGCCTTTTTTAGTTGTGCTACAAATAGATGTCAGTCTGCATTTGATGGTGCCTGTATCCCACAGGGACTCAGGACCAACTGAAAGGAATACATTCCTTGTGCTGGTTCTGAGGAGAACACTGGGGACAGCTCCCCTGACTGAGCCTATGTGATTTTGCCTCAAACCAAATGAAGTCTTTCAAAGTGGACTCTTTTTGCTGGTTCTGTTTTTGTGATTAGAAGGAGCAGCTTCCATTGAAGACTGTTGTACCTGTCAGGACTTCCATGTAAATCTGATACAGAGACTTCTTTTTTTTTTTTTTTTTTTTTTTAATTAATTTTGTTGAAGTAGAGTTGATTTTCAATGTTGTGTTAATTTCTCCTGTACAGCAAGGTGAGTCAGTTATACATATATATATATGTATATATATTCATTTTTTTGTGTTCTTTTCCATTATGGTTTATCATAGGATATTGAATATAGTTCTTTATGCTATACAGAAGGACCTGGTTGTTTATCCATTCTATATATAATAGTTTGCATCTGCTAATCCCAAACTCCCAATCCATCCCTCCCCCACCACCCTCCCCCTTGGCAACCACAAGTTGATACAGAGGCTTCTTATTGTAAAGAGATGTATGTGTATATGGTCAAGGCCCAGGTTGAACATCAGTGTCTCTTCCTAACAGTCCACTTTTTTTGCAGACTTTCTCCTTCCTCTTCACAATTCTCCCTTCTTTCTACCTCACAATCTCTTTCCCCCTCCCAATCTTATTCCCCCAAACTGTGGATTTTTTACAAGAATTTTTTTTTCATGAAAACCATATCTTGAGCCAAATTTTTATTGCAGCTTATCTCAAAGTCATAAAGTTTGCGTTCATCATTTCCATATTAACCATAGAGACACATGGATCTATCTGGTTAGAGCTCTACACTTCCCTAGCTTTATGCTTCTGAACTTCAGCAATGGTTTGCATTTACATGATAAAGCAGAACAGGCATTATTTTCCAGTTGGAGCCTTTTATGCTTATGACAGTGAAATGGCAACATTATGAAAATGATCCCGCCCATGTCGGGAGTTTCCTGATAACTTTTGAATGCCAGTCTGTATTATCAACCTAGCCTAATTTTATCAATGGCTATGATAAAACAACGGAAAGCAATGTCCCGTGCTTTTATTTGTGAACTAGGGAGACCACAGAAGTCAGTTATTTCATCAGTCTTAAACAGCTGATTGGAGCCCTAGCTTTGTGTTACCCTGAAAGAGGCTGCAGCAAACGGCCAGGGAAGGAGTGGAAGATGCCCAGGTAGCCCTCCTCCTGTGCATCCCATGATCACACAGAACCAGGACATGATTCTTCTGGGGCTGGCCCTATTTTAGATGGGAAATTCTTCGTTAATATTCCCTTTAAAGCAAGCATATTTTTGCTGCTTATTTTAAACCTAATCCAGAGGAATATTCTACATTTAGGAAAAGGGATCTTCATTGATTTTTCTTTTTCTTTTTTTTTTTTTTTTTTTTTTTTGCGGTACACGGGCCTCTCACTGTTGTGGCCTCTCCCGTTGCGGAGCACAGGCTCCGGACGCGCAGGCTCAGCGGCCATGGCTTACGGGCCCAGCCACTCCGCGGCATGTGGGATCTTCCTGAACCGGGGCACGAACCCGTGTCCCCTGCATTGGCAGGCGGACTCCCAACCACTGCGCCACCAGGGAAGCCCTTCATTGATTTTTTAATGAAGGAGTGGGGGCAGTAAGAGCGTTAAAGTTCCTCCTGACCCCATCATTTTCCCTCATATCATCCTCTTCTATTTTCTTCATAGTGTTTCTTACTATCTGAAATTATCATTTTTATTTACCTGTTTACTACTTATTTCTCAGTTTCACTGGAATGTAAACTCCATGACAGCAGGGACTTTGGTATTTATAATAGATATACCTGGTGCCTATAACAGAGCTTGGCACACAATGGATGCTCAAGAAATATTTGTTGATTGAATGAATGAATGGATATTGATAATATGGTGAATGTCTAGAAATAGCTCCTTCTAACCAGATATATCAACATTTGATAGATTTCTGACTCTATAGTTCTATAAATATTTAACTAGTATAGAAATGACCTGATTATTTTGATTTTCGTTTGGTATAAACATCAATCCACTAGAATTAATTACAAGCCAATGTCCAGTGACTCTCTACATCTACTTTATCATATCTACACTAAAATGAAAAATCATATGCAAATGAATAACACAGAATCAGTGCAAGATGCTAATGTGAAGTTATAATTTTGAAACAAAGCTTAGATGTAGGTTTTGGGTAGTTTATTGTATTCAAGTTCATTGACAGTTTGTGGAAGTCATACACTGCACCCCTACCAACTAGTGGATGAATCAAGGACTGGTGTTGCTAAATCCAGTCCTCTTACTGTTCCTGCCTTCTTTGGAGGTCATGGAACGCAGCAGTTGAGGCTGTGGACTTCGAACTTGTGCAGGCCAAGCTCCAGCTCTCCTACTATGTCTCCATTTCCTTCTCCCCAAAATGGGATAATGGTTCCCATCTCAATTTTGTGAGAGTGAGAGATTTTAAAAAGAGAATTATGTAAAACACCTAGCACCATGCCTGGCACATAGCACTTAATAAAAGTTAGCTCTAAGCGCTAAGAAGTAGAAGTATCATTATTCTCTTACTATTATTCCCAAGCCCAGTGTGGTTAGCCAGTCTTAACTTATGGAATCTTTTCCTTATGTCTACATTGTCTCCAGTTCAAGGTCTCCCTTCATTAGCCTTTAGAATTTGTTTGCCCCACTTTTGCTCTTTCATTGGAATGGATCAATCAACAAACCTGCCTTTATTCATGGCTGTCCGTGAACTTCATTTAGTCTCCTAACCCAGCACCACCAGCATTATCCATCTTGCCCATCTCTGGAATCCCAGATCCTTAATTCAGCCACCACCGTGAGCCAGTCTCTCACTCTGGACTTAAAAAGTGGTTTCAAAGATGGCTCTGAGTAGCTAGAATATTGGAATAATCTTGCTACCATCTCAAATGTGTGGTCTTGGGCAAAATACATGCAAGCTGAGCTTTCATGTTTTCAGCTACAAAATTAAGGGAGTCAGAGTAGAATATTCTTTAAGGTCTTTTCCAGCTGAAAACATTTGATTCTAATTATGTAATATTTTCTTTACTTCCATACCTGGTCAGGTTGGATTTTCAAAGAATTTCTACTATAGCAAAGTATTCAACCTCACTATTATTTTATCAAATATCAAACTAACTGATCTAGATTGCACATTTGCTATTTTGTCTTTATCTCAACACCCCCCATAGCTATCAGTTTATAATACCAGTTTCTAACATACTCTTAAGCTCATATGTATAGAACTGATTTGACTCCTCTATCAATTCATCCTGGAAATGCAATTTCAGTATATAATATTAGTAAATTTATTCTACCTGTCTGTATGACCCATAGCAGTCAAGATGGAGTATCATCCAACTACAGGCTTATTTGATAGTTTCACTAGTCCACATATAAAATGAAAATGCATTGCATTTACAGATGGCTTTATATTTTCAAAGTACATTCATACACATTATCTCTTATGACCCTCAGAAACTAATGAGGTAAGTAGAGCAAGCCTTATTGTCCTAGTTTATAACAAGAAAAACTGGGGCACAGCAGAAAATGTAAGTGGCTTGCCCTAGGTACCACAGTTGATTGGTGACATCTAGGACAAGAACTTGGAATTCTAACTCTGAATTCAGGGTTCTTTCCATGGTGCCTGCCCCCATTCACAGCCAGCTTGCTCATCCTCCCAAGTGCAGATCACCAAATCCTCTGCTGCTGTTGGAGATCTCTCCTACCCAGTAACCACATTGCTTTATTTGGGCAGAATTAGTCAAGGAATTATTATATAAAAATAGAAAAAAATACATACACACACATGGGCCTCCCTGGTGGCGCAGTGGTTGAGAGTCCGCCTGCCGATGCAGGGGATACGGGTTCGTGCCCCGGTCTGGGAGGATCCCATATGCCGCGGAGCGGCTGGGCCCGTGAGCCATGGCCGCTGGGCCTGCGCGTCCGGAGCCTGTGCTCCGCAACGGGGGAGGCCACAACAGTGAGAGGCCCGCATACCGCAAAAAAAAAAAAAAAAAAAAAAAAAATACATACACACACACATATACATATGTAATGTGGAAAGCTGATAGTATAGGTATTTCCAGTTTTCAGGTTTTAGATGTTAGGTGTTGCTGGAGAGAATAAAAACCTTGGCTTGGCTATGCTTGGCTTAATTGCCCTATTACTTCCTCTGGTATGTATCTTAGTGTGGAAAATCATCTATTAATCAGCTAAAAATAATAAACTCTCGGATTCTTGTGAAGAATGGGTAGCATTGCTGCTTATGGGAAACAGAGAAAAGTGCTTACCATTTGAACTGTGAAGTTCATCTGTTTACAACCCTGAATGAACTGTTAGGTTAAGCTGTTTACTCTTGCTGACTTTCACTCACCTTCACAGTTTTACTACTGTAACACCAAGGGCATTGATGTTCATCTCTTTCAACTTCAGAAAGCCTAGATGATTTTAAATTTTGCCCCTTCACTCTTCCTTCCCTCACCTCTTTCACTAGTGAATCCATGTATCATAGTAGTTGTCCTTCCATTTCTTTTGATTTGCAAATTTTGTAAAATCAGATTTCATTTGTGTATTGCGCAATCAACGACATGTCTAGTCACAGCTTAAACCCTATAAAAGAAACATAAAAGAAGTAGAAAGTATCATCTGTCCACTTGAAGTCTTGAAACACAAGGTACATTTAGGAAGGAACTATAGAAAAAATATATGACGAACTATGGAAAACTAGATCATGTAGTACATAGTGCAAAGAAATAATGAAATCACGGAAGTAAAAAATTATTTGGACTAGAAACCATGGTGGGTTTAGACTTAACTTTTTAACCTTGGAATAATTGTATGGCTTGGATTACAGAAACCAGTGGAAATAACAGTGGAGTACAGGTACAGTCATATGATGTTGGTTTTTAGGAAGATAGCATGGACTCACAAGAAAAAGGGGTGGCAATTGGTTTTGGACTCATACAGAGTTGGGTTCAAATTCAAGCCTGGTGTCTTTCTGGCTACAATAATAGGAGTTACCATTTGAATGACTGTTTTATACCAAGTATTATGTTACACTCATTATTTCATTTAATTCTGCAAGTAACTCTGCCTGAGTTAGGATGCCTGGCACATAGTAAAAGCTCAATTGATGTGTGTTAACTTATTTAATACTAGAGTATGGTCCTTTTTCTATTTACAAGGAAGCCAAAGCTCAAAGAAGTTATATGACTTGCACAAGATCACACAGCTAATAAAGTTACCTTTCTGGGTTGGTTATGGGTTAAATGAAATACTCTGGTTAAAGGTTTAGTACAATGCCTGGCACACAGAGAGTGCTTAAATAAATATTAGGATAAAACATCTCATAGAAGTAAGCTGATATGGAATGAATAAGGAACAATAAGGAGAGCAGTAACACAACTATTTTTGAATTTTCAGCAGTTTAAGGCAATGTGCTCAGGGTTGATAGAACTTCAGATTACCCATGTAAAGCAAATATTTGATGAGACGTTTGCTTTCATGCTCAGCCATGGCCACTGTTACTTAGTTTTTTCTGTCTCATAATTTGAATCCTAAGCATAAAAGAGACAACTAAATGACTTTTTCTAGAATAGCCTCCATTTTCCATATTTATTAGTGGTTTAAGAATAGTTTCTGTAGGGATATAAAATGTTACTTGATACTCCTGACTTGTATAATAACTTAATAACTCTTTGAGGTGTTGATATCAAAACATAAGCTTCTTTGAAAACAACCTAAATATCCATTCAGTCTGTTCAGGCTTCTATAACAAAATATCATAGACTGGGCAGCTCCTAAACAAGAGAAATTCATATTCTGCAGTTCTGGAGACTAATAATCCAAGATCAAGGTGTCACCAGTGGTGAGAGCACTTCCTCAATGAAGCACTTCCTTGATGATGGCCATCTTCTTAATGTAACCTCACATGGCAGAAGGGGCAAGCTTGCTCTTTGGGGGTCTCTTATAAGGGCACTAATTCCATTCGTAAGGGCTTCCCCCTCCTGACCTAAGCACCTCCCAAAAATCACATCTCCAAATACCATCACATTGGGCATTAGGATTTCAACATATGAATTTGGGTGGGGGAGGACATAAATATTCAGTCCATGCAATTCATCAGTTGGAGAACTGACATAATAAATGACAGTATTTCCATCCTAAAGATATTATGCAGCCATAAAAACAATGAGATCATTTATAGGTACTGAGCTGAGGAGATGTTTATCATTTATTTTTAAGTGAAAAAGTAATTGCAGAAAAGTTGTAATAGTGCAATTCTAGGTTTAGCAGGAAAAAAACTCTATATACCATGTACATACTTGTAAATGCATGGGAGAAAGTTATGGAGAGGCACCTACTAAACTACTGGGAGAAGTTTCTACCAGAGAAGGGAATGTGGTTAGGAGGAGAGTGACAGGAAGCTTATGCCTTTTTACTTCATATAATATGTATTCTATCCTTTTTTTTTAAGCTTTTTAAGATGAGCATGATTACTTTTATTCAATTTAAAACTCAGCAGGGCTTCTATCAATATAGTGCTCTAAACATACTATGTAATTCCCCTTACATCGTAAACTCCACTGAAATGATAGAAAATCATCTTTTAAGAGGGCTGCAAAACAACATGGGTTACCATGAGAGGTCCATATATTTTGAGAAATTCCTGGAAGATAGAAACCAGTGGATAGAAGAAAGCTACTACAAAGGTGATATCAGTAATCCCAATAATGACCTACCATGTATAAATTTCAATAGGGGTCCCAGTATAATTCTCAGGGCACCTGAGAAGCCGCATTTGAAAAAGCTGTACTATAGGGTCCAACTTCTCACTCCTTTGCCACATCAACTGAACAGCAGAAAACAAAGGTTTTCTACTTTCAGATTATTACCCTAATTGCTTTTGAAACAAGGTAAGAAACTGAAGTGAAGGCCTCTAGCATGTGAGTTCAAATTGGAGAGGAACCCCATGTAACACAAAGTCTACTGAGGAAGGGAAATATATGCTGGATTCGACTGCTGCCCTTTCCTTTTATGTAGCGTTTGCTACTAGAATAAAACCTTGAATAAGGATCTCTGAAGTGGGAGTCCTTATAGGTGTGCACTGGAGGTGGCACCTCAAGTAGCTTACAGATGCCCAGAGGAGCTCCCAACCCAGAATATAAGCCAGGAGTATACTCTTCCTCCCCAGATGGTGAGATAGCACCAGATATTTGAAGGAAAACATTTTGAAAAATAGGCTTAAAATTCCGGAAGCAGAAGAATTAAGTTCTGAGGAAAAGTCTCAAGTAATAGAATCGTGTATTTAAACTAGAAAAAAAATTATTATGGTGAAATATTCAAGAGAATATTCTTGAAAGAATAGGCTGATGTGAAACAGAAACATTAAAATTTTCAGAAATAAAAATTATGATTATTAAAGAGGGGAGGGACAAATTAGGGATATGGGATTAACAGATACAAACTACTATGTATAAAATAGATAAGCAACAATGATATACTGTATAGCACAGGGAATTATAGCCATCATCTTATAATAATCTATAATGGAGTATAATCTGCAAAAATACTGAATCACTATGCTGTACACCTGAAATAAATACTATATTGTAAATCAACTATACGTCAATAAAATATTATAATTATTGAAATAAAAATCCTTGATAGGAGAAGTAGCAGAATGGATTTGCTATGATCCAGTCAATGCACAGGGAAACTGAGCCCACTGTCTTTACCAGAATGCAGGTCAGAATGACAATGTGATGGGCAGAATTGTGTTTCCTTCAAACTCATATGTTGAAATCCTAACCCCTAGTACCTCAGAATGTAGCTATGTTTGGAGATAGGGCCTTTTTAAGGTTATATTAGGTTATATCTGTGGGCCCTATCCTGACTGGTGTCCTTCTAACAAGAAGAAATTTGGACACACAAAAAGACATACCAGGGATGCATGCCGACAGAGGAAAGACCATGTGAGGACACAGCAAGAAGGCAGCCATCTGCGAGTCAAGGAGAGAGACCTTGATCTTGAACTTCTAATCTCCATAATTGTGAGAAAATAAATTTCTGTAGTTTAAGTTATCCTGTCTGTGGTATTTGATTATGGCAGTCCCAGTAAGCTAATACAGACAGAAACATGGAAAATATGAGAAAATAGTTAAGAAACACAGAAGATATACCCAGAAGTTTTAGTAAGTATTCACTCAGACTTCCAGATAGATAGAAGACAGATAATGGAAGAAAGAACATAATCAAGAAAAATTCTTAGAAGTTTCAGGTTTGCTGAGCAAGATTCTTTTTTTTTTTTGCGTTACGCGGGCCTCTCACTGTTGTGGCCTCTCCCCTTGCGGAGTGCAGGCTCCAGACGCGCAGGCTCAGCGGCCATGGCTCACGGGCCCAGCCGCTCCGCGGCATGTGG
Source organism: Mesoplodon mirus (assembly GCF_964341445.2). Taxonomy (NCBI): domain Eukaryota; kingdom Metazoa; phylum Chordata; class Mammalia; order Artiodactyla; family Ziphiidae; genus Mesoplodon; species Mesoplodon mirus. The sequence continues at coordinate 81,009,502 of NC_138980.1, forward strand.
GACCTTCCCGGACCGGGGCACGAACCCGTGTGCCCTGCATCGGCAGGCGGACTCTCAACCACTGCGCCACCAGGGAAGTCCAAGATTCATTTTTAAAAGACCCACACAATTGTGAAATTTAATAAATAAATCCAAAAAACGTGATGTGAGGGTCTCTTTGAATACAGTAATCTATTCCAAGCAAAATGCACTAACAGTGAGTTTGTTATAGCCTGACAATAGTTCTTGATGTCTTTTCTGTCTCCTGTTGATAAAATCAAGGTTTAGAGCTGGATCAAGGCTTAGAAGCTGCTTCTATAGATCTCTTATTTCTTTTAAATAAGGAAATTGAGTCACAGAGAGATTAACTGGCTGGGTGTTTATAAAAACATAGTTTCAATTCTTTGACACTCTCTCACAGACCCCTGTAGGGGTGGAGTCTCTGTTCCTTCCCCTTGAATCTGGATGGGCCTGTGACCACCAGAACTGATACAGTATGGCACTAGGGTTTCCCAAGACAGTCCTGGTTTTGGCACTGCAAAGCTCCCAAGAAACTCCTCAGAACCAGAGAAGTGACCTAAGTGCCTTCCAAGGTTGGATCCTAAAAGGCCAGGCAGCTATCACCTCATTCACTAGGTCTCACTCTTGGAGCCCTGAGAAGCCATGTAAAGAGTTTGACCATTGTGAGCCTACCAGGTTGGAATGCCCATGTGTAGGTATTTTGATTGACAGTCCCAGCTGAGCTCAGACCTTCAGGCATTTCTCCAAGGTGCCAGAAATGTGAATGAAGCTGTCTTGGACTCTCTAGAATAGCCCATGCTCTGACTGAGTACCACCAAGTGGCCTCTGTCAACACCACACAGAAGAGAAAGATTCGTCAGCATGACCTGCCCTTATTACTGACCCTCAAAATCATGAAATATATAAAACTGGTTGTTATTTTAAGCCACTAAATTTGGGGGTTGTTTGCTACATAGCTGTAATTAGAACAGTGGCTGACATTATCAGTAGATTCTCAGGTCGCTTCAGTTCTGGTACAGTGTTTGGTCTACCACAACTCAGCATTGCGATTTTTTTAAAATTAATTAATTAATTAATTTAAAAATTTTTTTGTCTGCACTGTGTCTTTGTTGTTGTGTGCCAGCTTTCTCTAGTTTGCGGCGAGCAGGGGCTTCTCTTCATTGTGGTGTGCGGGCTTCTCATTGCAGTGGCTTCTCTTGTTGCAGAGCACAGGATCTAGGCACGTGGGCTTCAGTAGTTGTGGCACACGGACTCAGTAGTTGTGGTGCATGGGCTTAGTTGCTCCGCGGCATGTGAGATCTTCCCGGGCCAGGGCTTGAACCCATGTCCCCTGCATTGGCAGGCAGATTCTTAACCACTGTGCCACCAGGGAAGTCCCATGATTTTCTTTTTCCTTTCAAAATTACTATAGATTCTCTTCCTAAATTTAGCCATAGCTTTCTAGATATTAGATACACATATTGGTCTATAGTAAGTGGATGTTAAAGTAAAACTGTCTTTTGATAAAGGAATGATTATAAAGATTTTTTAAAAAGCAGATATTTCTGGCTCACAGTATATTTTTATATCAGTCTTCATCTAATCAGGGAGAGGAACCAAATAGTAATTTGTAATTTGAGCAGGGGAAGTTTAATATAAATAATTATTAAGTATAGCAGGGGATTGTAGTAATGAGGGACTGGCTAGTAAGAAGTTAAGAGAACTTAAAAAAAATCTAAGAATAAAAGATATAATATGTAATATAATATCAGAAATAATACAATATAATACAACCACTATCCCTAGTGCTGAGATAAAGCACCCAAGGAAGAGTTCTCTGTTCCCTCACACCCAGAACTGAGATCCAGACATTTTGGAGACACATGGCCTTGGTTCACTGGATGTTGGAGAAGTCTTTGCGGGGCCATGCCAGCAGAACTTGCAGGAAATCTGCCCCCTAGAGTGCTGACGAAATCTGTACACAGGGAAGTATCTCACAAGAGGCGTTTAGCAATGGTGCTGGCCACCTGGGTGCCAAGGGAGGTTGCTGGTCACCATATACTGCAGGAGCCTGGTGAGTGAATATGCTAGAACCAGGATGCAGAGCCCTTCCCTTCTGCAATGTCTCTCTAGTGCTCTCTACTAACAAAGTTTAATATTGTGCCAGCTGGCAAGGAAAACTATTTAAAAGGCTCAGATCCACTTTTACCAAGTGGGCAAAAAGGATGAATTCAGAGCCAAGTAACTCAAAAAAGATAACTGTGATAATTTGTATGAAATATACATCAAGATTTTGCTTTATCATGTCTTGAACCTCTCATGCCAACTTCTGTAAAGGATTATCCAGATGTTTTCAAAATGTGCATATTTTAGATGGTGATGGTCATATTGAAATATCAAACTCATTTTCCAATCATAACTTTTATGTGAATACCATGTTTTAGAGTACCAAAACATTAAATGTTGTTTCCAAAATTATTATTAAAAACCCCATTAGTGACAGTAAATAGGCACAAGGTTTTAGGGAGATGGGGATATTCTAAAATTAGATGTGGTGATGGTTGCAAATTTCTGTAAATGTACTAAAATTCATTGAATTGTACACTTAAAATTAAGGGTAAATCTTATGGTACATAAATTATATCTCAATAAAGTTTTTTTTTAAGTCAGACACTAATTATATGCTAAACTTTTCAAATGGAAAAATAGACAATATATATTTAAAGGTCTGAGAAGTGCTAGGTAACCTGTTTTTCCACTGCTAATTCATTTAATAGTTTTAAGACTTATCAGATATTACATTCATATCCAGTGCCTACATTTTTTCCTTTTTAAAATATTTTTTCCAGAGCTCCGATATTTCATGACTTCCATAAATCTTTTCTGACTACTCTTGTGAATGATATACCACTTCTAATTATTTTTTCCATTAGAACATCTTTGAATGTTTTGGGAAATATTTTTAGAATATTTTGTATAATCATCTTTAGTATATAGTTTGATTCTGTTGGCAGCAAAATGATATTTATCATCCTAGGAACTTTCCTCTTTCTTACTCACTATTTATTCTATTGAATTTAAATAAATTTTCTGAGATGGCTGCTGAGGTTGCAGATTATTTTTGTTTTCTTTTCTTCTTGAAACAGTCTCATCTTGGAAGTTTTGTTTGTGACCTGGTGTTACCTATGGTTTTGACAACCTTGCTGCTGGAACTGGACATCCTGAGCCCTGTTTTCTGATACTGAACTATGCCTCAGCTAAGGGATGCAGGGAGTTCATTAATTAGTTTCTTGTTTCTAGAGTGCAAAGGTTAATGACTTTGTAGAATTGCGTTCATCCCTAAGTGACCATCCAACTTTTAAAAAAAATTTGAAAGTAAAATATAAAAAATGGGTCCTTTTCAAGAATGAACCAATAAAGTTCTTTTTTGTATTAAGTCTAGCACAGTGTCTGGAATATAGTTTGGTGTTTGATAAATGATATTTAAGTAAAGGAATAAAATAACAATGTAAAATAAACTAGTGAGATTTTAATGGGGTCAGCTACATTTTATATTGAGGCAGGTGCCTCAAATGTGGGTCAATGACAAGCCTTCACTTTGGGTTTACAAATAGCTGTAAACACAGAAGCCTTTTACTTAGACACATATGACCCAGTGGGATGTAAAGTTGGAATGATAAGTTCCTTCTTATTTTTATCATCTAAACCCTGTTAAGGGAGAGACTAATTTAAAACAATACACTCATTAAAATTTTTATACTTTGGCAAGATAAATCTGTTCTAATATCCCAAGTTTCTTTTTCCTTAACTCATCAACTTCCCAGAAAGTTACAGGATATACTGAATTATTAAGAACTCTAGGTATCTGAATAAAAAATTCTGATTATCTGGGTCTCTATTCATATTAGCTATTTCACTTCATTGCCTGCTAAGACTGTTCTGGGTTCCTCTGAGGTCCTTATGATCCTGCTGCATGAGGGGCAGTCTCCTTGTTCAAGCAGCTCCCTGAGTCTCCACTTAACTCCCTCCACTTTGGGTTTTCTGTGCTAGAAATACTTGTTCATGTCGGAATGGTCCTGCGGCAGACACAGCTGAATGGTCTCTCCTTCCCTGACCCTCCTTTCTCAGCTCAGATCTGCGTTCATCAATTAACCTTTAAAACTTCAACTCCTCTCTCTACCGATTCCTTTCTCTCAAAATGTCTGTTGAAGGCTGTTTCGTATTAACAACAATAAACGTCTCCTCCCAGACCCTCTTCAAACTACCCTCTCTATTCCCTTTCAACAGCAAGCTTCTAAAAAGAGTAGGCTTCATTTGATCTCTTGATTTGCTCCCCTCTGTTTCAGTCCTGAACCCATTGGTTTTTGCTACCATTTTGCTTATGTTGCTCTTTCTATGATTGCTAAGTCTTTCTCCCAAGTAAAAACCAATGGAGGCTTTTCAGTCTTACACTTACTTGATTTTCCCGATGCATTTTGAATTGTTGATCACTCTCTCCTTCGCAGAAGTATCCCTTCCCTGTTGGTTTTTTGCTTTTCTTTTTATTCTCTCTGCTCACTCATTCATCATTCAAGCAGTTGTATTTTCTGCCCCAAATTTAGATGTTGGTGTTCCCCAGGGAAACCATTTTTGACCCTGTGTTCTGTTTGTTGACATTTTTTGCTTCAATCAACATGTTTTCACTCATAAAGACCTATCTTTCAACAAGTTTACATTCATAAAGACCTCTCCCTGTTCTGGTTAGTTTATTTAATTTGGCTGTAGAATATTCTTATAGAAATTGTACTTTCTAAGTTGAGAGTTTCTAAGTTCAGAGTTGGCTTACTACATGTTTATTGTTATCATTTGTCCACTGAATTTACTTGTTGGCTTGAATATTATCTCAATACACCTTGAGCTGCTCGTTAACCGTCACGATCCCCTATGTTTTTATGGGAATCCTTTCTACTCTTCTCACATTTAGAAGTTCAATATAAGTTCATTAATTTAACAAACATATTTTGAACATTACAATTTCCAAGAACTCTGCCAGGCATCACGGATGATACGATTCATTTACTACCTTCTGGACCTTTCTGACTACCTTCTCTTTATATACATATATATATGTGTGTATATACACACATATATATATGACTGTAAATTAACTTATAAGAGATTTAAGAGTTTTCCATAGGCCTACTAAAGCTAGGCCATTCATTGCCTTGTGATAAACTCAGACTTCTCATCACAGGGGATAAAGACCATCCTCCAGTCCAGTCTGGCTGAGAGCACCCTTTTATACATTTTAAAAGGCTGCCGTTTCTTAGGCTGACACAGCACAGAGCCAGAGCACATAGCTTGGTGAACAGAGCATGAGCTGGATGTCAGCTTCCATAGTTCCCTCACCAAAACACCTCTCTGCAGATTCATAATGGCCCTATTACAATAAGACTTCAACTTACATCTGACCGCCATTCCTCCCCTTCAGGGTGCCTGTGATCTAGGTAAGCTGAATTAACACTGCTGTTTTTGCCTCTATACCTATGTTTGCTGTGTTTCCTCTTCTTGGCATGACCTTCCTCCAGCTGTATCCTAATGTGGGATAACAATTTCACTTACTTCTTTCCTAGAGTTTATAGTGACTCTTTAGATAATGTTAGCTCTTCTTCTTCCCCAAAGTAATACTTTTTTTACTGACTATCATAAATTAAATCCTCTCTGGAGTTTGGCAAGTGTCTTACCTCAACTATGAAATTTGAAGCATCTCTAGATCAGAGATGATGTGATGTCTTATTCCTTTTTGTATTTTCTGTGAACCTGTATAACACAATAGAGGTTGAGATCAAACTTAATCTCAGGAAATGGGTTAATATTTATAAAGTGCTTAGCACAGTGCCTTTCACAGAGTGAGTGCTATACAGGTGTTTGTTAAGTAAAATGAAAGGTTGCCAGGTCCTGAGTTTGGATTTGAGAGGACTGTTGTTATTATAATTAGTGATAATTGTGTCCATAATTTATTTATAGACTCAGAGATACTTTCCTCTTTTAGCACTAGACTTTTAGTAATGTAGAACCCAGAAACATTGCTTTCTTTTTATATTCTATTCCTTTTTCTAATTACGTATCATTTCTCTCACAATGATAGTTAAATCTCATTATATTTAATGATTTATCCATTTTCTGCTATAACAGTTTTATCAGTGACTCCTTGTGTTATAATCTCATTATTTCACAAAATTATATCCTATTTGTTAGGAATAGTAACTGTTACCATGATTTCATCTTCTTCAATGCTCTTTTTGATCTCAGTGTCATAGCCTTCTTTGTGTAAAGATTAAACATTTTTCTCTTCATCTAGTCTAATGCTATTCAGTGTTGCTTATATTATATAGTGTCTTTCACTGTATGTTACTATTTTAAAGAATTTAATTCTGTATCTGAACTGTTGGTTTCACAACTCTATTTCTTTGAATAAGACAGAAAACATGCCCTGAAGAAATCTAAATTACCAAATACTTTTTTCTTTCTCCCAGTGTATAATATACCTGTGATGAAATGTTGAATCTTCATTTCTTAATTTCTATTGAATATATTTCTATGTGGGATTGATTTTTTTCCTTTTTGATTGAAATAGTTTATATAGAAAGTTACAAAGTGTTCAAATAGTGCATGTTGAAAATATAAGTAGAACATTACAGATTTTTACCATATATAGCCCAGCGAGTGAATTTGACCTAAAACAAATAAACAAACAAAAACCTGAGTAAACAAATGGTAGGAAGCAAGTATAATCTGCTCCTGCTTGTTTGTATACACAGCATTATCATTTGAGAGAATTTTACCCTATTAGGTTAATGCCAAAAATGTTCCAAAGCCAAAGAATAAATTGTGTTTCTGAAAAACTCTTCCTTCTCAAAGACCTAGTAGCTTTTCTTCTTACACTTTTAATATAGAAATTTCCAAGTATATATGTGTGTATTACATAAAGAATAATATTATGATTCCAATGTATACATCACCAGTCTCAAAAATGACCAGTCTTATGTCATTTTTAACCTCACTGTGCTACCCATCGTTGTAATTTTTTTTAATGTTTAAAACATTTCAGTTGCATAATAACAAGAAACTGATTTTCTTTTTTCTTTTTTTTTTTTTTTTTGCGGTACGCGGGCCTCTCACTGCTGTGGCCTCTCCCGTTGCAGAGCACAGGCTCCGGACGCGCAGGCTCAGAGGCCATGGCTCACGGGTCTAGCCGCTCCGCGGCATGTGGGATCCTCCCGGATCGGGGCACAAACCCGTGTCCCCTGCATCGGCAGGCGGACTCACAACCACTGCGCCACCAGGGAAGCCCCTGATTTTCTTTTTTTTAATCCTGAGTCTTAGGTGCCACATCTTCTGCTTGGCATAGTATTAATCTCTGGTGGAAAGAAGACACAGTGGCTTTTCTTTGATTGAAAAGCAGTTGAATTCATTATTCTTTCAGGAAGAGAAGTCACCAGTCACCTGCTAATGTTTCTATGCTCAACCAAATGGGTGGAACTGTAGTCTGGAACCATGTGTGGGTGGCAGTCAAGTGCAGTGGTTAAGCAACCAGACTCGAGCCAGGCTTCCTACATTAAATCTTGGCTCCACCAAGATTTGGCTTTGTTACTTGAAAACGATCCTTATCTTTTCTTTGTCTCAGTCTCCTCATCTGATGATGATATCTCATGGGGCTGTTATGAAGATTAAATGAATCAATACATACGAAGAATTAAGAATTTCTAGAACATGGTAAGTCGCACATATATTTCCCATTATTATTCACTATCTTAAATTACAAACCTCTTTTAAGTTTGAAAAAGTTGTGCATCCTTAAGACATTTGTGGGTTTTGGGGGATAACAATGTAAAATATTGAACAATTAAAAAAATTATAGATAAGATGGCTTAATTATGAGGGAAAATACATTGTCTCCTTTGCTCCTAAAAATTGTTTGACGTGATTACTTTTCGGTATTAAGTGTTTTAATTTCATGTTTTAAATTTTAAAAATCTCAGAGAAAAAATTCTAGTTGGGACAGGTAATGTTTAAGAAAAAAAAATTAAAGCATGTGTTAGAACAGTTTGTTCATATAACTTGTGTGGGAATTCCTCTAAAATCCAAGGAAACACCATGAGAACCCAAATAAATAGAAAACATTAAAATATGGTTAGAAGAAATGTCCCTGGACATTAAATTCCATTCTTAGCAGATCCCCAATATGATCATTACGTTTTAAAAGTGTTTAAAAAGAATACAAGGTTCTTTCCTGGATGATTTTAAGAATCTTGAGAAAAGACGGAAGGTAAGAAAAGAAAGGTGATTAAAATATTTTTGAAAGAAGAGGGTCCCCAGAGCAGGCTGGTATGCAGTGTTCATTGAGCTGAAGAAACCTTAACATACTGGCCCAGGAATCAGCCAATCAGGAGGCTGAGAACCATATTTCCATAATGATGATTGGCTGGTGGACTGGAGGCTCAGCTGAGCTGAGGATGGGACGGAAATGCTCTGTTGAGAAAATAGCAAAACAACTTTCTGGCTTTCTGTTGTTTACTGCATATTCTCCAAATGATTGTAGTGATTCATCTTTTAGGAAAGCTTGTTTTGAAAACAAAAGAGGCACAGTTGTTCACAACGAAAGTGATACTCAGCAGCCAAGGAGCTGAGTATAATCGTACTCTTTTATTTTTCTTTAAAATAAACCTGTCTCCTGATTTTTTCTAACCAAGTATGTTAAGACTTCCTAGGCGATTCATAAGGGTTTGATTTAAATTATAAATTAGACAGGGGCTATAATTTCTGATGCGCTTTCCTCCTTGCTTTATTAATCTGTCAGCTTTGTGAAGTACGCACAAATACAATGTAGTTTGTAAAGTGTGGGAAAGTCCTTAAATTATAGCGCCAAAAGCGTATGAAATACTCTCACAATTAAGGGGATTCTGCTACCCTCCAAAAAGAAACTATATTAGGAAATCTTTTTCATGTAGTCATATACGTATGAAAGCAAGAGATACAGTTATCAATGTATTTGGTGTTACTCTCATAAATGTTTACACATACATAAAAATCCACTGTCATTAAGTCATAGAGATTTTTGAAAACAACCAAAGGGGGAGCAGAAAAAGGGAGGCAAGGAGGAAAGATGGAGTAGAACACGGCTGTATCCTGCTGCCTTTTGGCCCTCTCCTGCTTGGTGGCTTGTATTTGGTTGTAGTTGTTTTAGATTCAAATAGAGCATTGACAACATTTCACCTCCACATTTTTAAACTTGGTTTTACAATCATTTTTTCCACAAACCATCTTTCTGGAAATGAGAATAATTCTATAATGCAGATTAAGCAGAAGTATTTTTCAGTTTCTCCCAGTGATCATTCCTTGGCTAGCTAACAGACCAGCCATTCAGAAGCAATTTTCTTCAGGCTGAAATTATGTGCTGACCGTAGCAGATCACTTCCCATAATAACCCTTCCCCCACCCAATGCTAAATACAATCTGTCTCCTACCCACTGTAATAACGTGCAAATGACTGTAATTTTGCAGACAAGAAACAGCCCAAAGTGAAACGTGTCTAAACAGAGGTCGATTTGAAAAATCAGGCCTATTACCTAAATCTGTAAAATACATATTGTAATAAAACCAGCAACAGCAATCTCCAATAAGTAGTTTTAAAAAAATGTAACTTGTGTTTTGATCTTCTTTATGCACCCGGTCTCCACTGGCATAAAAGAAAAATCCTTTTCCAGAAATGGTTTCATTACATGCGATGTAAATTGCCTGCCTTTGCTAACTGATCTGCAGACCTTGCTTGGGCACCCGTTCAGATATAGTAGCGCACACCACACCAGAAAGACCGGGCAAGCAGAGGTAAGATTTCAGATACTTAACACTGACCTACATCACAGTTCTCTCAATGTGAGCAGTATACAGATGTTTTCCTTTAGAAGAATGTGCTGCTTTGCAATATTTTGCTGGGTTCCCTAGGACTGTATGGCATAAAAGGGACAAGATTTGCTGCTTTTCCTTTTGGATTCTTTTCAGGTTGAGGTTTGGGAGAAGGAATGGGGAAATACCAACACATATAGGGAGAAACTTCTTTAACTCTTTACTATTAAAATTCATTGTAGTCGTGAGTCTCAGAGCATGGAAATTTTGCTTTGTATCATTTCAATTTGTTTAAGCAAAACCGTGTTATAAAGGTTTTGGAAGATAGACATCATTCTCCCTCCCTTGGATGTAGAGTCCCTTTGTTTTACGCTGAAGAGTTTAAATTGAAGGTGAACTAATAGAGCATAGAAATGACCTGAAAAGTTAACACAGCTGTGTTTTACAGTGTGTGTGAATGTCTGTATTCACAAAATGTATATCAGAATGTCCACGAGTCTCTCATGAGGCGTCTTCCAGGGCAGGGTGAACACCATCGGTGTCTTGCTTCCCTAAGTACTTCCCCCATTCCCATGGGGATGAAATAAAATGTTTCTGTGCCAGGTCCTCTCTCTCCACTAGACATCTGCTTCTTGGCACTCTTTTTCGGTCCAGTGATATTTCAGGATATTGCAAAATATCAAATGTTTGACTGAGAACACTGCTTATCTCTTTTTGGGGACAGTTGTTTAGAGATGGATATTGTTAACAATACAGAAACTTGAATTGGATTTAGGAAGCATGTGTGAAAAGAGTTTTCTCTAAAAGACCTTTCCTCGGTAGCAAGTTAGGATGTTATCTCTAGGTAAAGTGAAGAACATCTAGTATTTGTGCGGGTGTCTTAATAAATCACCAATTCCATATTCCCTAGAAACCAGGTCACTTGCCCACAGCCTTGAGGCAGGTCTGTTCATAACCAAGCCCAGACAGATAAGACCCTTTCTCCACAATCTTCCTGGGCAGCCAGAAAGTTTCTCATTATGTCTAAATTAAGTTTATTTTCTCATAAGTCCATTCCCAGGTAGGGTTGTTTTTTATTTTATTTTTTTAAATAACTTTGCTTTCCACTTTTTCCCCTTGGTCTTGAATAACTCTCTAGTGTCAAAGTTGGCATAGATTTAGAAAAGTTAGACCCATGTATAGACTGCCTTCCAAATAAACAAAAATCCAAGAAATTATTTCTGATCCTTTTATGATACAGCACAAACCAGAGGAAAGAGGCACCAAAGAAAGACCACTGTGTTTTCCTGTGTTACTGCCTGAAGCCCCTGGCCTCAGCATTGAGCTCTTTGCCCTTAAAAAGGAGGAAAAGTCTTGTGCCAGGATCTTCTGATCCCCTAGTAATGGAAGCAGTACGAGCAGGAGCTCAGCTGGTGGTGGTGGTTACTGGAGATGGGATAGCACACTCTTTAACTGCTCCTTTTACACTATCCCTCTGGCTCCTCCCACCTCTTCTTTCCTCCTAGACTCCTTTCCAGACAGCTGCTCCCCTCTACCACATCTCTGAGTAGACTCACACTAAGATGTAAAATTACAAAGTATACATGTTATACAATAGTGTACTGGTATTATCAACTATATGCGTGTGGATATCAGTACGCAGACTAGTATGTTCCCTATCATCTTGATAAGAGAGGCAGATAAAATTTTCTTCTCTAAACTATGGTAGAACTTCCCAATTTTGTGAGGGGAGTAGCTCTGATTTTCTAAGCCGGTAGTTAATTATCTTAGTTTCGTTCATCAATTAGCTGATAGCCCTCTGATGTCTCTTGATTGGCCCCTTTGTCAAACAAAAGAAAACAAACACTCACAAAGCCAGCAGAAAGACTCTGGTTGATTCAAGTCTCTAGGCAGAACTTGGAGGGCAGGAGGTGGGGGTGGGGTGCGAACGGTGTGTGGAGATGTTGGAATGGAAGGAAAATGCTTGAATTTATCAAAAATAGTTTGGGTTAAATATGTGATTGAATTTGGCATAAGCCTTTATCTTTAACCAGGTGGGGTTTATTAAAAAGGTTGAAGAATTAGGGTTAGGTATTGAAGTAAGGGTTAGATCAGATTATTTGAGTGTTAGGAAGCCTAAACTTTGGTTTTAGTTACACTAAATCTATGCTGCGGAGCCTGTGATTTGCTTTTACCAAGGGAGTGTGTTGGAGGAGTTGCTTCTACCCTTTATGAACTTCAGCAGGTCTTATTTTCTATGCCTTTTCAAGTCCAGTTGTTTTAAAAGCTAATTATTGACTTTTCCAAGCTGATTATACAGGGTAGCCATGGGCTTCCAAAGATGGAAATACTCCAGGGACACAGGAAGTGTCTGAGTGATCTGGTTCTTTGAGGAACCACTCTTCTAAAAGAAGAAAAGTTAAAAATCAACGTGTATGTTCTATTAGCAGTGGGACACACACAAATTGTAAAATCTGTACGTTCAAAAGTATAAAACGAATATGAAAGTTAAAATAGACGATAAGTGGGTTATCAGATTATCTTCTCTGCCCTATTTGTTAATGTACGGCTTTGCTGTGAAAATACATCTATTTAGGCAGATCTAAGGACTATTATAGATTGCATTCCTCTAGTTTATGTACCCCAGCAAAGGATGGAAACTGCTGTTTATTACTATTTTAGCATCAAATCGAGTTCATCTTGGGTAGTGAAACAACTAATCGGCATTAAAAGAAATGAACTAAATACATCTAAAGCTCAAACACGAGTCAATCGACATTACTTAAAACATGTGACATAAATATTTTTATTGATCCACAAAGTCATCACTGAATATTTATATCATAAGCAATCTTCTGCTAGCTCTAATTCACTTTATATGTCCATTTGACTCAGTTAAGACACATTCTTAAATTGCAATTGTCGTGTGGAAATTACAAACCCGGTAGTGCTGCATCTTTAACACTTGCGATCATGACGCTTTCAATTAAATTCAGTGCGCCCTTTGACTTTAAAATTTCCATATTCCAGCTCCAAAAAGTGATGGGAAATAACAAGGAAAAATTAAAACTAAAAGTGCTTTAAAGGCTTAATATATATAAATACATTAGCTTAACTATATTAGCAGTTACAGTACAATACTTGCTATTGTTAAACTTGTTATTTCATATTAACCTCTCTTGTCCTGTGACCTCAGAGTCCCATTAACTTGGTTGCTGGCATTTGTCCTACAATACATTCTAAAATATTTTTGTGTTCTTGGTGGATTGCACGGTGTTGCGTTTAGAGGACTTTGACACTGGCTCTCCCCAAGAGGGTGTTAAATATTTGGGGAAGGGGAACTCTGACAATCCCTCGGCTTAAAAATGGTACTGGGACTGTTTAACGGGTTAATCTTCCTAGTATATTTATCTCCCACAAATCGATTTTTTAAAAAATGAGACTAGCCCGAAGTGTTAACATGGTTGGCCGGGACCTCATTTTTTTTTTTTAATTTTTAAAATTTTTTTGGAGCTGCCTAGGACCAGGTGGAAAAGCTTTGTTACTAATTCCAGGGAAGAACCTTTCACGTAGTGGTGGTTAAATGGTTGCCAGCTTTCACACTTCATTGCTTGTGGACCAGAAGCCTGGGAACAAAAGGGTTACTTGTTTCCCCACCACCGCCTTCACCCCCAGATCGATTTTTCTTATTTAATCAGCGAGTAAAATGAGAGACACAAGAAAAAAAAAAAAAAACCCATTGAAAGAAGGGCAAAGTGGCGGGGGGAGGGTTGAAAGCCAGAAGGTGCAATACAGAAAAGCAGTCCGGGGAGTTTGCGCTCCCGAGTCCTTGCAACACGGAATGGAAGCCGGCAAAACGCTTGCAGTCATTTCCACACAGCCAACCTCCCTTTTCTCCTCGCTACGCGCTAGTGGCTCATTTTGCTTCCCTCTGCCACCGAGCGATCACATACATTATTTCCCCCAAGATAACACAATCAAACTTATATTTACAGACATCCTCTCCTCGCAGCCTGTTTGAGATTTGTTTTAATAAATAAGTGTTTTATGTGAATGATGTAGTAATTGAAACGGGCGCACCATATTTTTTTTTAATCTTACTGCAGGAGGTTCCTCAACCCCAATCTGGTTGGAAAATAAAACGCTTTGTCTCCACAACCGCCCCCCACCGGACCCCCACCCGCTCTCAGTGTGTGTTTTATACGTGTGTATATCTCAGCCTCCTACAGTAGCCAAGAGAAAGCAGCTAGCCAATGAGAGAGCCCAGTTTCATAAAAGCTGCTCTCTGATTGGCCCGATGAGAAAGGGCAATGGGAACAAAGAAAAGTCCCTTTCAGGTATAGAGGCTGAGAGCTCCTTTTGCTCCACTCCCCCTGTGTGTGTGTTGTGTTTCAGTCCTGATTTCAGTGTTGCAGAACAAGCTTGTTGTGTGTGTGCACCAGGGGAATTTTTCTTTTCTTTTGTTTTTAATTTGAATTTTTGTTTTTATAAAAAATACACAGGCCGGTCTGTGACATTTGATGGTCCATCTTCTTTAATAATAAATTTGTTGAAGAGATTATAATTTCCAAAATAAAGCGGCTGCAACCAAACACATTCAATGCAGTTAGAAGGAAAAGGTCAACTCGATCCAATACAGACCGTAAGTACGGTTGCGTGGTGTGTCTCTATATAGCACTTAGCGGGGACTTCATGCAGGGGAATGTGCGAGTTTTATGCATTGAAATGAGGAACTAGTTACAGGGTTTGGCTTTTGCATTGAGAACAACAATCCAAGAAGGGTGAATTTTTATTCAGTGGAGGGTGAAGCATTTGTAACTTCTTCACACAAATTAAGCTTGACTGGGCACTCGGGGTAACTTAGAGTAAACTACCTTTGGGGCTCTAACCCAAGGAGAATAAAAGTGACACAGTTACAAATCTTGATCTGCAGTGTCCATTCTCTAGCGCACCTCACCCCTCCCTCTCCTATCCTAGCTGGGAAGGACCCTCTTCCAAACTGAACCAGGAAAATGGGGGCAAGGGCAGAACAAGCCGACTTCTGTCTCTTGTCACATCTAGTGCCCATAATTTAATATTAAACAAGGGAAGAGTCACCCATTACCTGTAATGGTTATAATTACCATTTTCCACCTCCTTAAAAAAGCAAGCAGCAAAAACACCATTAAGGGAAAAAAAATGCCCCACCCAACCCGAACAAACCCGCAAATAGTAACAATGGTGTGTTTATTACAGGACCTGGACTGGGAGCTAGCAAAATGTTTTTCTTTGTTTAAGACATGAGGGGGGGGGTCCCAAAAATCCAAGTGGCGTGGAGGTGCCCTGCCCCCCCTCGCCCAGTCGTCCCTATCCCTGGCCCCTTGGCAAAGACGACAAATTGGAGATAAGCTGAGGAAAGGTTTATAAGGTGTTTCTTTAAAACATCTGCTTTGCTCTTGTACTCATTACATTTCACTCCTTCCGAACTTCCGAGAGCCTAGATCTGCGAGAAATGTTTCACATTCATAACTTGTAGCTGCTCCCACTGCAAGGGCGGGGGCGGGGGGAGGCGGCGGGAGTGGGGAGACTGTGTGCAGGGGGAGGAGAGAGACCTTCAGCTTTTTTTTAAAGACCAGATCAGTATTTTCTTGATACGCTTGTCACCATTTTTGTTCTCACGACAACCAATTGAGCCCTTGATCCTCACGTGATGTGAAAGGCTTGCACTGTAACAAAATCGCTCCTTTTCGATGGTTGGTTGTTGCTAACTCGCCCATCCCCCTCCCCGAGCCCCGACATTTCCAGCAAAGCGACTCTCCACTTCCAATCTATCAACAATTCATTACTGCTTTTAGCTTCCAAACGCCAGCTAATTAAAAATACTAAGCCAAGCTCCGGGGCCATCTGACTAAACACAGGAGAGGGGTGGGTGAGAGAGGAGGAGGAGAGAAAAATAAATAAAAAGGAGACGCACCGTTTGCTGCGACTACAAACGGGGAAAACTGTCCTGAAAAAGGTCGCCTTAAAAAAAAAATCTTTTTTTGACTCTAATTATCGAATTACCACATGACTGATCGGCTTGAACGACAGCGGATTTTTTCCCCCCCTCGGGGACTATACTAGGAACTCGGTTCCTTTTTCTTAAAACAACATAAAACAGGAAAACATCACATCCTTTAGGTTTCGAAGACTGAACCAATTTTAAACGCCGTTATTTTCCCTACCCCGCCGCCCCCCGGCCCCCCGGCCCCCGGCCCCCACCCTGAAAGCTGGTATAACTGGTTTATCAGCTCACTGAATCATCTCCTCCCCTCCCCCTCCACACCTTTCTTTTTCTCCTCTTGCTCGACTTCTCATCCCACCCTTTCCTCCACCTCCTCCTCCCTCCCTCCCTCTCCCTCCCCCATCCCCTTCCCCCTCCTTTCCTCTTAAGTTAGTTCAAGAAATCAAATCTGTCAGGACGGGCGGAAAAATGCCACTTCCCGACTAACAGGCGGAATCCAGCCCAGATTTTCAGTCCTTTCTTCTTATTCTTTCTTCCCTTTCACTAATTTATCCCGATGTTAGCACATTCTGTCTTGTTACTAGCGGACGCCTGTAGGTTTGCTACATGGGATCATTACTTACTGATCACGGTGACTCTGAAGTCTGGAACTGAAGGCGGAATAAGAAGTTGGGAAAACTTTTTTCTCTAAGCTCTCTCTTTTAAAAACTATTATTCTCGATGCTTGTTAAGAGGAAAAAAACCCTTTGGTGCTTCTGTTGTGAATGTGAAACATTATCTTCCAGCTGTACAGTGACACATTTTTTTAAGGAGAAAAGGACTGATCCGTTTGCCAAAAGGGGGGTGGGGAAGTGGAATAATGTTATCGAGTGATTATTCTGGCTGAGATGTGTTATTTGGTTCCTTCCTTCTTGATCATTTGGTGTTTAAGTAAAATGAGGCACAGGCTTGTTTGCCGAGTGGAGTGGGAAAGGCATTTTGATTTGCTGGCCTAATTAAAAAATGATAAAGGAGTAAAGGTAAGCAATGTCTGTGTGTGTGTGTGTATGTATATTTATTTTTTTTTCCTTGACAATCAACTGTTAAAAAGGGGCTGATCCCTTTAAAAACCGTTTTAACTGATCTTTGTCAAACACACACTCATTTGCGGTCATTGAGGCCACCTTGGCGCAGATCACTTAAAGTGTATGTCTTAATCAGTTTCCCGTACAGTCAGTAGCACCATATTTAACAGATTGAGCCAGTCTGTGACCTAGGAATACGGTAGAATTGTTTAGATGTAATTTCTTTTTCTCAAAAGGCATATATTTAGCCTTTTATTTGACACTGTCTTTTCTAAAATAGAGAAGTGCTCTTAAAGACGTGTGTGTATATTTCAAAAATAAAATTGTATAAACTGTTGGGGAAGAGAGGATGGGGGGGTATGTGTATGGGGGCGTTATTGGTTGTTTTTTTCTGTTCCTTACTGGGAACAAAAACCAGATTGCCCAGACAATTTGTAAAAAGAAGTAATAAAATTAGAAATGAGGAAAATTTAGCAACATCATTCTGAAACTAGCCTTAGAGAACTTCCAGGGTCTGGTCTTTTAAAAATTGCAAGATCTAGGACATGTTTAAGGATGTTTAAAGCGTGTTCCTTCCTCTTGTCCGAGTGTTCAGGCTGTGTTTCTGGGGTTGTTACCATGTGTATGTGCTAGAAAAAAAAAAAATCCTAAACTCTTTTTTTTTTTCCCCCTTAAACCTTTCTGGACTTGACTCAGATCCTTAAGATATTTCAATGCTTTTTAAAAAGTGATTATCCTTGTGTTGTTGATAAAGGGCTTTTCTTTTTTAACTACTGTAAGATGCTTACTGTCATGGGTACGTTTTTCGGGTTTGGTTATTTTTCTTTAAACCTGATATTGGACTGTGGAGACAATACATGAGCCACCTTCCTCACCATCCTTCCCTGTACCCCTTACTGACTCCCCAGTATTAATCGTTTTTTATTCTGGTAACACCCAGACAAGAAATATTCGACTTTTCCCCCCTTCACAGGAAAAGGTGGACCTGGACTGAAGGGTGTAAAACCCCTGGACCCATTCCTGGGGCAGGAAAAAGAAGAGGAAGATTAGAAGATTTTTTTTTTTTTTTAAGAGAAAGCCCAGCGGAGCTAAACGAATGTCCCCTCATCTCCAAAGGAAAGTTCATCGGATTTTTATTCTAGAGAGCTCATCTTCAGGATGTCAGTGAACATTTCTACGGCAGGAAAGGGTGTGGATCCAAATACGGTTGATACTTATGACAGTGGCGATGATTGGGAAATCGGGGTTGGAAATTTAATAATTGATTTGGACGCTGATTTGGAGAAGGACAGACAGAAATTGGAAATGAATAATTCCTCCAATACCACTAGCAGCAGCAACTCTAAGGATTGTGGAGGTCCGGCCTCCGGTGGGGCCGGTGCTACCGCAGCCTTAGCGGATGGCCTAAAATTTGCTTCTGTTCAGCCCTCTGCTCCCCAGGGGAATTCACACAAAGAGACCAGCAAATCAAAAGTGAAAAGGAGTAAAACTTCTAAGGATGCTAATAAATCTCTGCCTTCTGCTGCCTTGTATGGGATTCCCGAGATCAGCGGCACTGGCAAGAGGCAGGAAGTCCAAGGGCGCCCTGGAGAGGCAACTGGCATGAATTCAGCGCTGGGTCAAAGTGTGAGCGGCGGCGGCGGCGGCGGCGGCGGCAACCCGAACAGCAATAGTACCAGCACCGGCACCTCCGCTGCCACCGCGGGGACGGCCTCCTGCGGGAAAAGCAAAGAGGAGAAGCCAGGTAAAAGCCAGAGCAGCCGAGGCGCCAAGCGGGATAAGGATGCGGGGAAATCCAGGAAGGACAAGCACGACCTGCTTCAGGGCCACCAGAATGGCAGTAGCAGCCAGGCCCCTTCCGGGGGTCTCTTTGGCTTTGGGGCCAAGAGCAATGGAGGTGGCGCGAGCCCCTTCCACTGCGGGGGCACTGGGAGTGGCAGCGTCGCGGCTGCTGGGGAAGTTAGCAAAAGTGCCCCGGATTCAGGGCTCATGGGAAACTCTATATTGGTAAAGAAGGAAGAGGAGGAGGAGGAGAGCCACAGGCGAATCAAGAAACTGAAAACTGAGAAGGTAGGATAAAGACGCCTTCCTAGATCTCCTACTTTCCTCTTTGTGTGCATTTGTGTGGGTGCGTGGCGGGTGGGGACGTGCGTCTGTGTGCCTCGCACTTCGCGCTTCCTGGTTCTCCGTGAGATCCCTCCTCCGTGCACCCTGTCTGTGAGCTCCTGGTAGGGGCAGCTTAACCTGGGTGCAGTGTTTAGCTCTTGCTTCTGCTGCTGCTGCTTGTGATGCTAGTGTTTGGGTCCCCAGGTGGGAGGGTCTGGGTGTCCCAAGTACCTTTTGCCCTGCAGAAGGGCTCTTGGCCAGTCAGCTCATTGCGGTGTGCTTTTAACAGAAAACCTGCTCCTGTACCCACTTACCTCTTGTCCTGATTTCTCCCCCTAAGGAGAACTGTCTTCTGTTTCCATTTACACGTCCTAGTATTTCTGGTAACGTGTCCTTAGGCGCAGGGTTCACGTTGCCTCCCCGGAGAGGTATGTCGAGGATTCGAATTTACACTCCACCCTCCACCCATTTGTTTTTTCATGATATTCTCCAAAATAGTCTTGTCAAAGGATATTGTACTGTTACTGGTCCCGAATGAAACCTTGGTTGCCTAGGGTCATTGGTCTCATAACCGTGTAGCAAGAATGGAAAGGTTTTGGTGGCCGCCAGGACTCTTTCCTTGTTCCCTTGCCCAGTTCTTAGCTGGAGATTTAAGAGTGTTATCACTTGGATTTCTTGCTTGACCAGGGAGCTGAAATGTTGGTAAGAAAAGTGAAATGGACTTGGTGGATTGGTGTGCTGAAAGATGAAAACGGAGCCAAAAGATACCCAAAATACGTGTTGCATTTGAGCGGTGGGGAGCGTTGATTTAGGTAATTCGGACCCTTTTTCCCATCTTTGTCATTGTCAGAAAGTCTAGTGAGACACTGCCTTCGAAAAATTGCCCCTCGTGTTGTGCTGCCTTGTGCTGGAGGCCTAGGACTTACTGGTCCAGCAATTACTGTGCATTAAGTGATGTCCCAGAGCTGAAGGTACTCTGTCCACAGAGCAGGTTGGGAGTGAACTGGGGGAGTGAGTGCTGTCTCTACAAAATTAACCTTTAATTCTACAGATTGTGCCTTGCAGAAGCAAGTGCGTATCACGTGGTTCGTGGCATGGTTGTTTGGATATATGCTTATTAAAAAATTTGATTTTTGCTGTTTCTCACTTGATCAAAATTGTGAAATGTCTTTGGGTGATTATTTCTGTGTACAATTTCTCACTGCTGTCTATTTAAACCTTTTTCTTTTTGCAGGAATAAAGTTTCGGTTTTATGATTTTAGAAGTCGATGAAGGTACATTAAGGTGTAGATGATGCCAAAATCGCAAAAAGCTTCTGAATGCCTGCTTCTTCCATCCATGTCCCCTTGGTCAGACAGCATTTTACACTGATGAATTTAAATGCATAAAAAAAAATAAAATCCAGGTTTCGATTCTGATGCTGAAATGTGGACTTTCACATAATTTCTGCTAAAAGGCGTTCTGAAGTCTTCTTATTAGTACAGTAGAGCATTTACTTTTGTTGCCAGTAGTCTTCAAATTGCAGTTCTAATCTGCCCTAACTATCTAGATGAATTGCCCTAATCCAGTGCTCACAATGGCTGTGGTTAAGGAGTCAGAGCCATTTGATTGGATTCACTGCTGCCTGGAATGTGGGAGGTACTGCCCTTAGCCTTTTAATCTTCCAGCCAAATGTTCACAGTCAACAATTTTGTTTAGCTGGCAATCGGAACATTTCAGTATCTCAAAGGCTGCTGTCATGGCAACTGAGATGAGAGCGTGGTGTCGGTTCTCCAGTTTTTGTGTTCTTTTCACTTTCCAGTCACACAGGAAACTGGATGAAAAATGGAAGAATTAAGTTATTCATATACATGCAACTCATCTTCAGTCAGAGGAGTATAAGTGTGATAATATGAATTACCTAAATAAAGAGCAAACAAGTCATGATGGGTCTGGGGTGGAGGGAGGGGAGCAAGCACAGTGCATTTAGATTCATACCACTGCCAACCGTAGCTGCTGGTATGGGCACAGGGCCCCTTCAGGGATGGCTCTGAGGGGCTTGAATACTGCAGTGTGGGCCATTCTCTGTCAAGCTATGGTGCTGGCTCAGGATCTGGAAGCCTGTTCCTTCAGCTTTCCTTCCCACGCCCACTGCACCCCAGAAGGACTTCTCTTAAGAACACTTCCCTCCTTGGCACACAGAGATGGCACTCCCTTGTACAAATGCCACCAGGGAAGTCACTCTAATTCCACTAACTCTTGGTTGTGTAAAATTCGACTTCAATTTAGAAAATACTCCCTAATGACGGGAGGAGACCTCTTGAGGCGGGAAAGATTTAGTAGGACAAGCTTTACCTGGCAAAATAATTCGACACAGAGGCATCCTTTGAGAAAGGTTTTTTGATGTTTTTGTACAATGTTTTAATTTCAGCCTTGTTTGATTATCTGGGTTTGTGAAGAGTAAGTGTCTTAAGAGTGAAGGTGGTTAATTTTCAGCAATCGGATGTGGCTCATGAAGGGGTCAAATGTTAAAACCAAAGAGGGGTGTAATGTGGTGTGTGTGCTTTTTTCTTTTTCTTTTTCCTGGTTGGATGGTTCCAGGAGATTCATAAGACGTGCTGTCACCGGTGAATTTTCACAGCATGCTTCTATGTCTATTTTTGGTCTGTTTATTCTGTTTCTTCACTACACAGTCATGTAAAACATGATAAATTGGACCTTATGAAAGGTCCAATTATGAAATTAAATCAATGAGCGTTCTAGTCCTTTATGTGGAAACCACAAGTATGTTGTAAAAGTCGCCACTCTCTTAATATGTGAACAAAATCAAAACATGCCATAATTCTAAGATACTTGAGCTGTATTTCTATAGCCCATTTTGTGGTTAAGCCACCAGTGACGTGTCTGAATAAGTAGATTTGACGGGTTGGCTTTTGGTTGTTAAAACCTGCTTCCCCACCTGCCCCCTCCTTTTCTTTTGAAGCGTAATAGCCTGTATTGAGGCTCTTCTGCATGTATCCTCCTTAACCGTCTTACAGTTTTGACCTATCAGACGGAGGCATTCGGCTGGGCTAATAGTTCAATACAAGTACATGGGTTTATTTGATCGCTGGGATATTCCAAAATACATACAAGAATTCTTAAAAAGAGCTGAGACTTCAAATACACGTGAAGAGCATAGGAGATATTATGGTTGGGTCTTAGGGTTCTGACTATTCAGTATGCATTTAGAAAAGAGAATGATTTGAGTAATATCATACTGCTTTCATTAAGCTGGTCCTTAACAGCCTAAGTGTGGGCTCTACAAATGGACCTGTCTATAAAGGATATCATTCATTTTATTTTATTCTCTTGTAGAAGCCTTTTTACACTTCACTAGGGAATTCTGGCACATTTTCTAAGTGAGTGTGAGCAGTTGAAGAACATACTTTGATTAATACGTTTTGTGGATGATATGCTTCCCCCCCACCAAATATAGTGCCCCCTACAAATTCTGCTTAGAGAGTGCAGTTTATCTACTGTGAAATAAAAGGGCAGAAAGGTCACTTGCTATAATTAAAGAACAAAGTCCATTGTTGTTGGACAGCAAACTGTTTTGAAAGCTACATAAGGGATTTAGCTGTTGAAAACGTTGGTAACTAAGGGTGGCTCCCAATCAGCATTGATTCAGCTCCTTTCTTTTCTATAGGCTTCCTCTGAGGATGACAGGGCTTTTGCAGTGGGTGCAGAGGGGCTGCTCTTTCCCCAACGAAGGTTTCTGTGAGACCCCATGGAAGCTTGGAATATTTGCATAACCAGGCACATCATTGGGTTCTGAGCACAGTATTTGTAATCTGCTGGGCTTGCTGGAGAAATTTTAAAAATTACTCAGCAACTGATCAAGATTGTGCTAAAAGAGATAAATAATGTTTAGCAACTTTTAATAACTTTGCAAATCGTCTGTAAAAAAAAAAAAGAGGCGGGGAGGGATTGATTGTCCAAATGTCATGAGGTTAAGAATGCTCTTCAAGTGAAATTGCTTGGCTGCAAGATGGTTTTAATTAGGGTGTTATAAAGACTTATTTTTCCTAAGCAGCATTTTATAGTTAGTAAATGAAATCTATGCCGAAAGTGCTAAGCAGAAATCTCCCTAACCACAGAGGTGTTCAATAACCAGATTCAAACAACATGGAAAGAACCATCTGTTCTTCGTTTTCAGCATGAAAAACAAGGATTGAACGGCTGAGATTTGCTCCAGTTTTGACTGTGTGCGTTTTTTTTTTAATTTAAAAAAGTTCACCTGGTACTTCATAGAAACTCGAAATTGCAGTAATATGAGCAACACTGTGAAAACACGTGTTCCTACATTTATTTTAACCAGTTCCACTTTTATTTAAAAGATTTCCAGAAGCTCAGCCATTGAACACTTTATAATGGTTATTCAGTTCCTGCAGGCAATCACAATGAGGGGTCAGTTCTTCAAAGATCTAACTATTTAGTCAGTATCTGAATTATTCTGTCAATTTTCCCCCTGGAGGCAAGGGGGGGTGTGGCAAAGGCTCTCCCAGGCTAACTCTGGTCAGCGTTTATCAGTTAATCTAATTGTACGTGGTAGCAACACCTGGACCGATGTTTGTTCTACATAGACCTTGCTCTGGTTCAGAGCTGTTAGTCTAGGACTGTTGATCATGAGGGAAATATTCTTTTAACACTGATAACTTTGGAGTCCTTGACTTTTAGATGGTAAGCTTCTTGGCTTCTGGTTTTAGTAAGAGCCCTGGGTAAAACATTATCCGGCCTTTGTTTGAGGTCTTTTATAGAAGCTAATGACTGGGCTTGTGCCTCCCTCAGATAAATGACATTATCTCTGAGTGGGCTGACAGGAAACAGACATGTTAATGGTGAAGCTGCGGGGAGGATCTGCCCGGGTTCTGACAAAAGAGTGGAGAAGGGACCCCTGGTTGTGGTCATTAACACATAATGCATTCTTGCTCTTCCTAAGAGGCCCTTGATAATTGGAAAGCTATTTTAGCCACAAGCACTTAAATCATAAATCTACCACTCCTAGTTCCTTTGCATTCTTAAAAGTAGCAAAGTAATGTGTTTTTTGTTAACAAGTGTGTGATCTGGTTTTTTAAAATGGTGGCAGTTCTAGGCGGTGTGGTAATGACGTTTGGGAGGGCTGCACATCCCACTGCTTTTACCAGATGGGATCTCTCTTTGTCTTTCACCAGGGCTCAGTCATCCCTCTACTTTAGTAAACGAAGAAGTGGGTCCAAAAAGTAAAAAGAAATCATTTTTATACTTGAAGATGTCTCATGGAGAGGGATAAAATCTGTTTTTTCTAAGTTGGGCAAAAGATTTTGCTCAGTGATTTGAATGTAATGAAACCTGCCTTTTGAAGTGTATGTTTAAAAAGTCATGGGTATAATTGAGTTTCAATGCAGTTTAAACTCTGCTTCTTGAACAGAGATAATTGCCATGTTGAACACACTCTAGAGGTGTAGGAGAGGTGGAAGGATCATGTTTTTCTATTCTTTAATATTAAGCACTGGAAGTTTTTCATAGTAATTACTGTAGCACAACATAGTTTTGATTGCCAGCACTCTGAACTTGCCGGCGATCTGAACATCAAGGGTTTTGCTTGAATACTAAGCAGTTTATTCCTAAGGTACTTGTATCACATTCTTGTAGAACACGGAAACCAGAACTAAGGAAATACTGGGCGCTCCTTAACAACAGCGGAGTGGAAATAACCCCTCTTCACTAGGACTGTTGTCGATAAATAATAATACCCGTTTAATCTGTACACTTAAGGTTATAGGGAAAGAGAACAGGTGAAATCTCTGACCCAGGAATGACTTCAGTCGTCATTACAGGCTCATACAGGGATCAGACTGGTACCCTGTGTCTGGTATTTATTTCATAGGTATGTGTGTAGAAATGTTATAATGGCATACATAGCTGTTGGGTTGGGAGTGGATTAGGAGTGTTTAGTTAGTGTGGGCTGTTCTTTTTTAAAAAGTCACCGTTGATTTTCTGTTCCACTCTGCTGCCAAGTAATTGGCCCCTTCATATCCATCCAGTTCTCTCTCCCAGCTGAAGTTTCTTTAGTGACTTCTTGCTCTCCGTAGCAAGTTCTTTTTAATTTAAGTTAAAGGTTTTGGCAGTGCGAACAAAGCCTTTGCAACTGAATGAAAGATTGTTAAATAATTCATAGTAGATTGACCATCAGTTGGGCTGTTTGTAATGTTATTTTGAGTGCATAAAGGATATTCAAGACGGGGAGATTGGCACCTTGCTCCTAGAGCTGAGTTCTGCATATCTGCTAAATTTTGGTTAGAAATGCCTTTGAGAAAGTATTAAAATAGATTATAGGCTTTGCCTGAAGAACTGAAGAGATTACAAAACGAATACTTCTTATATTTTGATAGGTCAGTGGCCTTTGAACCACCTGAATCTCATCTGATACTCAGAAGGCTTCCCCCATTCCCCATGAAGCTAAATGAAAATTTAGAAATATATATTTTGGTTGTAATAGAGAACTCAAAGAGAAGGGTGCTTCGGTTCAAACAAATGGGTTGGAAGTGATGAATAAATACTGCTGCTGGTTTTTCAAAGCTACTCTTTCTTCTTTCTCATCCCCACCTCCCAGCCCAGTTTGATTATTATTCACTGTGACTATTCTCGCTCAACCACTGAGCTTTTTGCAACCCCTGGTAATCCTCATTCTCAGCTAGCACCTTAAGAAAAACATGCCTACGGGGGACATTTAGGCACATTCCAATAATGCCATATGAAGGCGGCTTTTGCAGTTTAAAAATATATTGATTGTATTTTGTGTTGTACATAATGATTTTAGAAAGCAGATATTTAGGTTGTGGAATTGGCTTATTATCTTAACCAGAGAGCAGATGGCATGGTGCCACAGACGTATAATTTTACTTAAAGGGACTTTTAAGGTTTTGATGTGTTTTCTTTTCCTCTTATTTCCCTGATGGCTTCTTTTTATTGAAGGGTAACTTAAGGAGACCTGGTAGCAATTTTACTGCCTTCCCCCTGACAGTTTGAAATAATAGCTTGGTCTTTGGTTGTACTGATCTTCTACCAGTCAACTTGATTCTGGTTTTTGTCATGTGGCAGTGAATTAAGAAAAAAAAAAAGGTTTGTAGTATGTTTTAAGAAATGGACTCTTTTATATGCTTCAATTAGCAACAGACGACAAAGTTCCAATTGGTCACACTTTCAGGAACTCCTAGAAGTCACCGTTAGTCCTTTTGATTTAAGAAAACTCCTGATTTGGTTTCTTAGGAAAGCACATCTGGTCCTCTGGCTGCTTTAGATCCACCTTTTTTGTCTTTTGCATTAGTTCCTGCAGGTTCAAAGGTCCTTTTTGAGTTGTTCTTGGTAGGTTAGCACGCTTTCCCCATACTGGAGGGCTGTCCTTTTCTTGGTTGCTACGCCTACCACGTGTTTGAATTCACTTGGCATAAAAATACCATTTGTTTCAATGACTGGATTTTACAGTTTTACCCATTCTTCACTTAGAACATCATCAGGATGAGTTGGAAAGCATCTCTTATTTTTTTTTTTTTTAACAAAGTGCGCATAGCCAGACCAGATTACTTTTGGATTTCCTGTCACCCCCTTGGCTGATTTATGGATGGCTCATGTTAAAAGCAACAATAATGTTTGAATTGGAAGGGCTGAAGCCTCGGTTTTCATTCTTCATAGAGAACTGTTTATTTGTGTGTGGTTCACCACAGTACATGGATAATGCTATCAAATCTGTGCTTTATTATAGGCTTATGACTAGCACAGCAGCACTTAGTTATGTGTTTCTGCGTTTCCCTTCTTTGCCAATTCTTTTGTGATGGAAATGAAATTAGAACCGAATCTTTGCAGCCAAGGAGAAAATAGGCACAACAAGTAGAAATTGTCCCTTGAGCCAGTTCAGAAGTAAGCAGTGGTGATTTAAGAAACATTTTTCTCAAAGGAAGTGAAATCCATAGGAAAAAAAGGACTCCGATTTAACTTTTCCGTGAAGATCAGTGGAAGATGAGCCGCACACTTTGACAAATGGAGGCTGTTCCAACAGCAAAGCTTTATCCCTTTATATTGTTTCACATCTGAAGTAACTGATTGAAGAGCGGTTCCCATTCCCAAACCTTTCAGCTGCTTTGAAGGTGGAATGTGAGTTCAGTAATATTGTTGGCTTCTGCTCCCCGAAGGGAACAACATGATTTGAAGACAGAGCAATTGAGCTTTTCCGCATCAAACTCCATTTGGCCAATTGTCTCCATTTACATTCCTTGCCCAAATCCTTCACCAGCCTTTCCCATGATGCCGCAGCAGATGCCAGACACTGAAGTAGAAAGCGAGCAGCTGTTTCCATTACTCCAAGGCTGTATTATCCTCCACAATCTGCTTGCTTTTTCGCTCCCCTCCCCCACTGGAAAAAAAGAAAGAAACCTTCTCTCCCTCTGACGTTTGCCCGCTCGGGTTTATCAGCCTGCGGATTTTCTATCTTATCAGGACCACGGATTTCTCGGCAAGGCCCGGTTTATTGTTCCGCGGGGGAGCAGATGGAGGGCCCTGGGCTCCGGGGAGCGTGGCCGGGCCGCGCGCTCCCGATGCTGGGGGCCGTGGCGGGGGCGCGCCGCCGGGGCCGCGCCCTCCTTCCCTCCCAGGACCCGTTTATAGCCCCGAGCGCAGTAAATCTGTCAGCTCTTCACGACGCCGTCACCTCTTTCTTCATTTGCTCCGGCTTCTAGTTTGACAACGTTCCCCTGAGGCGGAATTCTAATCTGCTTCCAATTAGTTGCAAAATGTGACTGAAATTTCCACATTATGACTGCTGTTTTACTTGCACGCATACATCTAGAAACAAATTAATGCTCTTGAATATTTATTTTTTGAGCCCTTGGATTTCCTTGAAGAGGAAGAGTTTCCAACTGTTGGGAATGACTTCCAGGATTTGCATTTTCTTCTCTCGAAGCCTTCTCTACTCAGTATATTGCTTTTAGAGAGAGAGCACAATAACCACCGTGGGGTCCCCCCCCCATCTCTTAATGCCTTTTCCAGCTTTTTCAAGATTCCTCAAAATGTGTCTGTTCAAGTTACACAAATCAATTTTTTAGTATTTCTAAAATAAAACAAGGATGTTGGCCCGAGTTTAATGGAGGGGTCCTCCTGGTGCATGTTTTAATAGAACACGAATACACACAAATTTGCTTCTAAGTATAGCTGAAGTACATTTGGTCAAGGCACAAAAGACTTGTTACACACTTTTAAATTCTTTCATTTGATATTCGAAAACTAAACGAATCGAGCGATTAATTAGCTTAACAGATACAAGGGCAGCATTAAAGATGTCACTATGGGCACTAATGTTATCCTACAAGTTTGTGCCTAGATCCTGAGCACAAATTCTGGCAGCTGTTGGAACTTGTGGGCTGCAGCAGGCATAGTCGATGGCTTCCTGTGACTTTAGTACCCCTTATCCTACATAATCCAGTGTTACGAGAATGTTTTGGACTCTGGGTTTTGGGGTGGTTCTACTTTGAGGGAGGTCAACTACTCCCAACTCTCTTTCCTCCTTTTTAGTGTTTGTTTTTTTAACAAAGATACTGATCCATCTGATTATATGTAAATATTAGACTTGTTTACATCTTGGCTGCTGAGAAGGTCAAATTTAGCTTTATTACTTGTCTAAAAGACTACTTTCTCCTGTACTGCAAATTTTAGTACCAAGGCAGCGGGGTCTCCGCTTTTAGTATTTGCAGAAAGGTGGTGCCCTTAAAGAATGTAAACAGCCACATTTACTGGTGTATTTTATTGTAGTGTTCAGCCTTCAGCATCTTGGCAGATTGATATCAACAGTAATAATGGACTCTAAAAAGGTGTGAAGAATTTTATTGATGGTAAAGTGGTTATGTTGATCATGTTACTCTGTATTAGTTTCTAAATAACACCTTCAAATGTAAATAGATCAATTTTTTTCTACAACGTTGTCACATATAATCATAAAAGCCCTATATTGATTGATTTATAATGTCCTTTTTTAATGTGCTGTTTTCAATCTCTGTAACCAGGAGGTGGAGGGTTTAGTTCACTCTGTTTAAAAATAAAACTTATTTTAAATTATTACATGTAGAATATAAATTATTCAAATTATTTTATCAAAAAACTTTCAGCTATGCTGGAATTCCACAAAAGAAGTAGGAACGTTCTTTGTTTTGCTTCCTTTCTTTTTACTCTATGACTGGTAGTAGAAAAAATAGCGAGATTGAAATCCTTAAAAATTTAAAATGTGGGCCTTTCAGACTGTAGAGACCTCCTGGGTTTAAAAAAAAAAAAAAGAGAGAGAGAGAAAAGAGTGGCCCCATAGTGAAATGCTCACAATGGGCACGATTGTGCTAGCCCCTCAAGTCCTGGGGTTCACTAATTGCCCTTTAATGAGGTCAGTCTGCCCCAGCTTTTCCCCTACCTTGGGAGGAAAAGCACACAAGACAGTTGGAGTTCAAGTGGATCTTGCTGTATTTGCAACTTAGCATAACTGCTTTGAAGGCCCCCAGGGTGCTTAATTGGGGCTGGGCATTTTTGTTTTGGGGGAGACTACACACAGCTCCCCATTGTGTGTGTAGAAGCCACCGTGCGTCTTGGAAACATTACATGCTTTTGTTGATGGTGCATAGTTTTATAAACTCCAAATGAGCTTATTGCCTTTTAACCATTGGGAGCACTAAATAGTGGAAGAACCTAGAAGTCTCTGGGTTGGGTAGCCGCCAAGCAGTTTAAAAAAAAAAAAAAAAAAGAATGAATGGTTTAATTGTAGAGCAAACCATTTGTTTACAGATTAAGATTTATTCAGTCACCAAATCCTATGGACCAGGAGGTATAGGAATTGAGTGCCCGGTGTTATGTTTTGTGATCACGCTTAGCTGTTTTTACCCTTGTTTTTCACAAAAGAAGAATGAATTGTTGAATGGTGAGAACTGCTTGGCCAAGTGTACTTTTTAAGCTCTAAAGAGAGAGGGGAGGAAGGCGGAGGCAGGTTGTCATTTCTTTGCTGCCTGGTCAGGAAGCTAAAGACTTCAAGTTCCTCCACCTGAGAGGGGGACACTGGCTGTCGCTGAATTTTCCTGTTCAAATGAGGGGGACTGGTGATGGTGGCGGTAGAGGTAGGGAGTAAAAAGTGGGAAGGAGGTGTGTGGGAAAGGGGGTGGCTGGTGGAGAGCCTTTGTTAAAATGGCCCTAGACAATGCATTCTCTTGAATAACTGGGGCCCTTTTACAGAAATTCCCCACTATTTCATTAGTTAGTGGCCATGGTACTGAATAGAGAGAAGCTCTCCAGCCACGGCAGGGAAGTGGTATATAATTTTGGGCGGGGGGAAAGAGCTGTTGCCTGGCAGCCAGAATTTCAGGTTGTCTTTTTTTCCTTCCCTCCCTCCCTCCCTCCAACAGAAGAGCAGAAACCCTGGCATTTGGTCCCACTGTAGTTGTCCTTTTAATCCGTTTTTGAACAAAGGGTTTAAGGACATCACTAGATCACTAGTAAAGTGCTGTTTTCTAGAAGTGTCATTTTGAACACTTCCCAATTCACTGTTTTTTATTTTTGCATTAATCTTCTTGGGAATGAAACCCTTTATCTCAAAGTGCTCTTTTGTGTATAAACTGTCACCCTAATGATAACTCTGGTTACTTACAAGTATTGTTTCTACGAGATGTCTTTGTATGCTGTTTGGCCATGAAAAAGCCCATTCCTTCTGTAACATTAAAATTACTTGTTTGCTACTTGATGCACATTTGATAAATTGAACTTTCAAATATTTTAAATTGGCTTAACATGATCTTGTTTTGTTTTTCTCCTTAACTAAGTTCTGGTACTTTTATTTTGGTATGATCCTTTTGAAATGGCTTGATTTTCGAGTCTAAATCATGGCTGATAGCTTCACTTTACAAATCTTTCTTTTGGCGGGTGGTGAGTAACAGGAGGATTATAGGAATGGGGGCGCAGAGAGGGTGTAAAGATTTAGGTGTAAATGTTTTCAGCCTTGTCAAACTAGTGACTTTTTAATGTGCTGTTGTTCGTTCTAGATGCTTTTCTATTAACATTTTCTGTTAGTAAAGAAAGAGACTGGATTTTATTCCTGTGAGCATCCGACATAATTTTTCAAACTTTAAAAAAAATTAATTTTATCCAAGTATAGTTGATTTACAATGTTGTGTTAATTTCCGCTGTATAGCAAAGTGACTCAGATACACACACACACACACACACACACACACACACACTTTCTCATTCTTTTCCATTATGGTTTATCACAGGATGTTGAATATAGTTCCCTGTGCTATAAAACTTCAAACTTTTAAATCTCGTAAAATTCAGAACTGTCATAGTCACTAAATAGACTGAATTTGTGTAAATACATTTTTAAGAAATCATGTTTTACCAAAGAGGTAAATCCCTGCAAAGGCCCACCTAAATTTGATTTCTTTGGGTGTAGTTTGACTGATGATATGCGCTCAACCTAGGTTTACTTAGGAAACCAAAACAAAAATGCAAAGATAAAAAAACATAGCTCATGTTAATATTTATGACAGCCTAGAGGCTTTGCAAGATTGAAATCTCTTTGCAGTTTTAATCTCCCCTGGAAAGAAAGGTTCCCCAACCCCCCACCGCCCCAGATTGTTAGTGCCTCCACGGTGTGAATGCTTCTGAGGGTTTTAAAAAGTACCTAAACACACCCTGTATTTCAGTGAGTTTGGTCTGTGTTCACGTGTACATAGAGAATGGGGAAGCGGTGCTGAGCTTCCTGCCTTATTAACAAGGGTTCTCTTTTGTCTGATTCCTCCTCTCTAACCTGTTCTGTATACTATTTTAATTGGTTGTTTTTTGTTGTCCATATAAAATGTGAAAGGAAACATGCTAACCTTTTTAAGATGCTCTGAAAATGACTTTTATAAACCTGCTTACACCAAAGTCAGGTACTTTCTATTTTAGCTCACATGAAAGGCTTAAAGTCTCCTTTGAAAGGCTAACATATGAATCTATAAGCCTGCTATAAATTCATGTACCTTATTTCCTTGTAAAAACCTGTGTTTTCTACTTACCTGGAGTTATTAGTACAGCTGCGGAGTTGCTTCCCGCAGATATTCCTGTCCAGTTTTAGGTTGATGGAAGTTCTGTACCATCTACAACTCTTTACCTGTGACTGGCTGATGACACAAAATCACTTGCCCTTGTTGGATTTCAGCTGAAAACTTAAACACATTGAATTTTCCTTTTCTGACACCTAGTGAAATCTGAAGAGATTTGTCGACTTTCGTACTTGAAAAAATCTAGAAAATGCCCAATGTATTCAAATCACATTTTTACTGGTGTTCAACATGTAGATACAGTTCTCTTTAAATTACCTCTGAATTTGGTCAGCAGCTTGTCAGCACACACTAGTAGTAGTAGGAAGTTTAATGGTGGAGGAAACATATACCTATTTATCTTTTGCCTGTAAAATACATTCTTCAGGGTTTTTGAAGAATTTCATTTTGGCTTGTTTGTAACTCACTCAGGGCTCTAAAGAGTAATACTCACTGTACAAATATTCTGTGCGATGTGGTCTGGTTGCCTCCATGTTATTTGAGCCTGGATGTGCGTGCATAATTGGAGAGATTATTGGAGAGAGAGTGTTTTGCTGTGGTAGATGTGGTTTAAATCCTAGCACTGAGCATAGCATTTACTTTCTCAGCTTACCCACAAAATCTGTGACTAATTTAGTGAATGTGAAGATTTTAGTCCAGATGGTTAGGTTTAATTGTAAAAACTGGAAAGATTTCAAAGTACCCTTTGGGGGAGTGCGGGAAACAACAACGAAACAACAAAAGAGAAGGAGAAGTAAGTCACTAAATACAGCATATTTGTATATTACACATTTATAAAACACACACCCACACCCACATATATATATATGTCTGTATATACAGTCAAGGAAAAGCTTGAAGAAGTTTTTATAGCAGTCAGCAAGAACAGCTAGGATCAAGAAGATAAGTGATTTTTAATGTTTAATGATTTAGTATGTTCTTTTTAAAGTGTTTCCTACTATTTGTGTGTTTGGCCTTTCCTGGGTTCAAAATAGGTTTCCTCTCAAGTGTGTTAAGAAGGTACCACTTTCCTGTCACCCTCTAGTCTTGGTTAAAGAGTGTTGGCAATTACCTCATCGAGTGTTCGGGAAATACCACTCTTGCCCAGGCCTTGGCCTGTGCCCCCTCACTGTGGTGCTCTCTGAGGCTTGTGCCAGCCTGTTCTTCTGCAGCTGTGAAGCTCAAAGAGGGAGTAAGGGGCCTCCCTGGTGGCGCAGTGGTTGAGAGTCCGCCTGCCGATGCAGGGGATACGGGTTCGTGCCCCGGTCTGGGAGGATCCCATATGCCGCGGAGCGGCTGGGCCCGTGAGCCATGGCCGCTGGGCCTGCGCATCCGGAGCCTGTGCTCCGCAACGGGAGAGGCCACAACAGTGAGAGGCCCGCATACCGCAAAAAAAAAAAAAAAAAAAAAAAAGAGGGAGTAAGCTTGCAGAAGGGGGCTGATGGTTAGTTAGGTGATGATTAGTGCTATGGAGGGACCAGCCTCCTTTTCAGCATCATTTATTCTAAATAGCTCTTGTGCCAGTATGAGTACAGTCATCTGAGCGGCTGCTTTTAAAGTTGCTCAAGACCTTCTTCTGGCTGCTTCCTATGCAGATCAGAGCTTAAAGGGTAGAAATTGTCCCCTTCTCTTATTGTAGTTGGGATACCACTGACCTAAAATCTTGGGCCAATAAATTAGCTTTGAAGTTGGTAAGCTAATAGGGCTCTAGAGTGGACTTGCTTTGTACTACCTGGAATTAAAAGGAGAGATGGGGGAAGGAGAGAAAATTATCAAGGGGCAGGAGAAGGGTAGACCATGGGGCTATTGATAAGATCTACTTGGTTCAAGTAGAATGGCTGGCATTCATGGAACAGTGATCTACGAGGCAAGCAAATGGAAACATGCCCAAATACATAATGCATGCGTACATATATGTGTGTGTGTGTGTGTGTGTGTGTGTATACACACAGATTTCATAATATTCAGGAAATGTAGACAGATGAGTTAAATTTGTATGTTTTTATTTACTGTGTATCCAGTGCTTTAACATTTGATTATTGAGCTCTCAGCATTTAAAAATGGCACAGGGAACAAGCGTGAGTTTGTCTTTCACGGTAAGGAAGATAAGCAGAAGGCCAGCTGTGTGGGGCTAATGATTTTCAGATTATGGAAAACCTGTGTCATACAGGCCAAGAGGAGGCGCTTCCTGAGGAGAAGTAAGTGTAGATCTTCGAGGCTATTATCAGGAGCATGGGAGAGCAAGATAAACGGAAGGCCAGCCACCCCAAAGCAGAGGTGATCTTTGCTTTGCTCCCCTTGCTTACGTTACTTTAAAAAATATCTTTCTTTTACCTTCTGGTATCTCCCCATCTGCTTAGAGCCTAATTTTTCTCCATTTATCAAGAGCTTTGCCCTACAGCAATCCATTGAATAAGTGATTAAGGTGATTTTAAGATAGTGCCATCTTAAAAGTCTACTGTGAGTAGGCTTTTTAAAGGCCCAAGAATGGAGCTCAAATGTCAGGACTTTCTGGTAGGAGGAAAGGCTGGGAGCTTCCCTGGTGTCTTCATCATACCTTTGGGGTGGTCATCTTTTCTGCCCCCAAAGCTTATTTTTTTGTAAAGCTGAATTTTGGAGAGAACCTCTTCTGTAGATGTTTCTTAACATTTGAAGCTGACAAGGTGTAAGTGATGAGGTTGAAGCAGTCTGACGTTGCTTTTTTTCCCTCTGTCCTGATTTCATAGTGAATATTGTAAGAGACTTTTGTAAGGAGTGAGGTTCAAATTGGGACCTGATAGGCACATGAAATCCTGAGGATTGATATTGCCATTAAGTTATGGGGAGAGTCAGACTTGATAGTAATATAAGTGTCACAAATTTCTATTTCCCATATGTGTTAATATATTTTATATATATGTATATTTATATAATTTGTGTTTTGTTTCCACTTTTCTACTATACCTGATGAATTTGATTTGAGAAATAAAAATAATAGAAAGAATGTGCATAACTGAAGAAGAGCTATGAGGGCAGCTTTACAAGGTCAAGGCTACTAGAATTCTAAGGACACAGGTCAGAAAGATAATGGGTAATAAACTCACCAGTGTACCTGTCAACTCAACAGAGTTCCCCACAGTTTGTGCAAGCAGTGGTGCCTCTAATTTCTCTGAGGCCTTGCCTTAGGGAAAGAAGAGGGTTTTAGGGCTGACAAAGCCCACGGCTGTGTATTTTTTCTGTTGGAAACCCTGGCGCATCTTAGGACACAGTGGAGAAGAGTCATTGGAAAAAACGGAGTAAAAGATTGCCTACTTGTTGAGAACCTCTTCTCTTGACATTTCTTTAAGACCTCTGACATGAGGAATTGGGTGTAAGAGATGAGTGTGAAGCAGGGTCTGATGTAGGTATGGTTTTGAAGCCCAGTTGCAGGGTAGAGAGCTGTGTCAAGTATGAACTTGAGATGGGAGAGAAAGAATTGGGCTGACTTGAGGGATATCAAAGCCTGTTCTCACGATTGGTTGGATATTTACACTTTTTTTTTTTTTCTGGACACACTTCCTAGTCTTTCTCTTGGTTGACTGTGCATGTAAGATAATACACATGGACTGTGTTCTGGGCAGACCATGTTGTATTGGATTGGGAGTTAGGCTCAAGTCAGATCATGGAGGGCCTTGTAGACCATGGTAACGAGTTTGGATTTTAGTTTGAATATGATGAGAAGCCTTTATGCAGTTTTGAGCAAGGGAGTGACATGATTTGGTTTGTTTCTAAAAAGTTGCCCTTGACTGCTGTGTGGAGAAATGACTATAGAGAGAAATAGGGAAATGAGTCAATAAGACTTTTTCATTCATCCCAGTGAGACAGGATAGACTTCTTCATGGAGGTGGTGAGAAGTGTTCACATTGTCTAAGGTAATGAGGACAGGACTTGGCTAGGGAGTGGAGAGAGGATGAGAATTAAGGATAACATCCAGGATTTGGGGGTGGGTGCAGTCAAGAATTGGGACACACTTTTGATATGCCTCATAGCTGCCAGGTAATGATGCTCAAATTGGATGGCCAGTGCTAGAGGCATTGATTGGAAGAAATGTTCTGGAATGCAGGTGGGCTGTAAAGTCATGGGGCCGGAAGAGGTCACCTAGAAAGTATAGCTGGAGAAGACGGGGGCTCAGGGCTGAGCCACGGAGCACTGGAGGAGCCAGCACTGCATTCACTGAGGAGGAAGATAACCAAGCCAGTCTGGTGTTTCTGGAAAGCAAGTGCAGAAATTCTAGCAAGCAGTGTAATCATGTTGCAAGAAGCTGTGTTAAATGATGCCAAGAAGTCAGGTTAAGATGAGACTCAGAATTGACTCCTGACTTTGGAAGGATGACTGTTGTTGGTGATCGACCTTAACACAAGTGGTCCTGGGTGAGGGGTGGAGAGAGCTTTGTGTTCTGACAGTAGAAATATTAGAAAGGGGAGGTGTCCATGCAGGTCTCAGTTTATTCTTTCATTCATTCCTTCACGCAGCACATATTTTTTGGACACAGATTAAATGGCAAGCGCAGCCTGGGTCCTGGAGATACAGTCAGCAACAAACAAAGCCTCTGCTCTCACGACCCTTATATTCTAGTTTATTTGGGACAGATAAAGATATTTTGCTTGGTGTTAAGTGCTGTAAGGGAAAATCAAGCAGGAGGAGGTAGAGAGGGATGTGGAAAAGGAGAGTTGAGTATTTGTTTACACTTGAGTAGGGATGTGATAGTCAGTGAGGAGGAGCCATGTGACTCCCTGGGGAGAGAACTTTCTACACCAAGGGGACAGCCTGTGAAGGAGCCTGGAGCAGGGAGTGTGTTTGGTGTGTTGCAGGAGACACCAGGGTTGCTGGAGCAGAGGGAGGGGTGGATGAGAGGGCAAGGAGGTGAAGTTCAAGTGGCAGCGTCAGGCCAGGCTCCAGGGATCCATGAAGAGCTAAGTAAGACTCAGAGATGGGGAGGGATAGGGAGTTTTGAGCAGGGGCGGGCCAGGCTGTGGCTTAGGCCACACAAGGATCTCAGTGTGTGGGGATCTACCCTAAGCTTAACTTCCGTCCCTATTCCTCGAGTCTTTTGATTTCATTCTAGTTTCTAAGTGGTTAAGGGAGATGGGGGGGAGGTTATCTCGCGTGATTTTATCAACTGATTTCAGGTGCAAGATCATAAGTGTAAAATTTTTTTTCCCAGAGAATGGATAAAATGGCACCTTCCTCAGAAGACATTAAAAAGGGACTGTTACTTTCCCCAGAGCGAATGTTTACCGGATGTCTCTAGTTGTGTGTACACACACACATGCACACACACTATTGTATGAAATAGTTGATCATTACTAAAACTACTAACAACAGAAATTTAAAATGATGAAGTCATAGTATAAATAGAAATTCTAATTTTTTTTTTCTTGCATCCCATTGGAGTTCTTGTATGCTCCCTGGGGGTTTAACATGCCTCCTACTTTGGAGACTGATCTAGGGCCCTAAGAAACTAGTTGTATTTATTAAAATACTTTAAATTTGACCTGAAGTTTAAAAAGCAGTACATAAATTGTTAAGCTGTATGCAAATATTATATAATGGAAAGTAGATTTTACTTCCCCTTTAGACCTACTCCCCAGGGTCAACTACTTTGAACAGTTTTGTATGTCTTTCTTGAAATAGTTTCCATGTGTTCAAGCATGTATATTTATATATCTTGTCTCCTTATACAGATCAGAGCATAGTAAAGAAACAGATCTGCACCTTGCTCTTTTCACATAACTCTGTGTCTTAGATATTATATGTTCCCTTTCTATCTTTGATTCCATAATTTATTTAACTGATCCTCTGCTAATAGCATTTAGGTGTTTTCTAGTCTTTTTTTCTAGTTACAGAAGGCTCTGGTGAATCTCATTTTGAATGCATTTCAAGATTGTCCCCCAACTTGATTTCATCACGTGTATTTCCACCAACAATGGAACATGAAATGCGTGTATTTGTACAATTTAATGCTGTGAATTCTAATTTTTTGGCTTTAACCTGTGATAGATAGTAGTCCTTTTTAAAAATTTGTACTTTTTATGTTTACAAGCCATTGTATCTCCCACATATTGAGAGTTTATAACCTCTGGGTAATTTTCTAATGAGTTGTTGGTCATTTCTTATCGATTTTAAAGTAGTTGAGTGTATATTAGTTAAATATACTTTTTCATGTTTTACAAATAGCTTTTCATGTGCTTACAATTTTTCTTTTCCCGTCTCTTCGTTTGTCTTTTGATTCTGTTTATGCTAGTTTTTTTTCCCCCTGTGTAAATATCTTTTTTTTTTTTTTTTTTTTTTTTTTTTTTTTGCGTTATGTGGGCCTCTCACTGTTGTGGCCTCTCCCGTTGCGGAGCACAGGCTCCGGACGCACAGGCCCAGCGGCCATGGCTCACGGGCCCAGCCACTCCGCGGCATGTGGGATCCTCCCAGACCGGGGCACGAACCCGTGTCCCCTGCATCGGCAGGCAGACTCTCAACCACTGCGCCACCAGGGAAGCCCCCCCTGTGTAAATATCTTAAATTGTGTGGTTAGGTTTATAATTCATTTCCTTTTATGGCTTCTGGTTTTTATACTGGTGGAGAAAGATCTTTCTGCAAGATTATTAAAAAATTTTTTTCTTGTACTGTTTTGATGGTAATTGGCAATCTGTATAGTTTTCAACTTGAAGGTGAACATGATTTCCATCTTACTGGCTTTTGGGCTTTGTATTTCAATGTAAATAATATTTGATCCAGTATCCAAAATCCTTGAACCCTTGAATCAAAAACATTGTTTCTTAATCAGAGCTGTATGTCTGGATCACCTGAAGAGTGCTTAATTTTGTTCCTTTCCCCAAATACCCTGTCCCAGGTCCCCTACCCATTTAGTGGGGGGAGGGGGCTTCTTTGGGTGCATTTAGAAAAAGCTTCGGATCGCTTATTTGAAGAAGTCTTTTTGGTAGAGCAGGAAGGACTCATGATTTGCAGTTCCAGCCCTAGGAATATTTAGAGCCTGGTAAACACCCTTGCTAGTGTTTCTTAGACTCCTAGAGCAAAGGCATGCCTGCACAATGAACTACTTACATAGTAAAGATGGCCATGGCTTTGCTTAGTTAACCATTTGGTTTGGGCAGGAGTAAACTGCCTCACACGTTTTGAGACTGTATGAAGCATGCACTTTGAGTAGGTCATCTCTCCTGATCAGCTGGAAATTCAGAAAATTGCCAGGTTGCTATCGTGCCCTCTTAGTCAGCAGAGCATAGCCAATGAGCCCTACTGATGTTGGCCCCGTACGCCTTCAGGTAGACTGTTCCCTGTAGCAAGTCCTTTACTCTTATTCCTCCCTGGGTCATGATCCAGGGGAGAAGCTCAGGAACTGGGGATTGAGAGACTGGGTCCCACTTGATGCTTTGGCGCTGTCTTCTTTCATGACCTTGGGCCTAGTTTCTTCTTGGACTACTGTGTCTTAGTTTCTTCTTGGACTGTGTTTTCTGAGTGTCCTTTTAGTTCCAAAAGGAGTTGTAATTCTCCCCACTCCTAGTTGCTATACTGGAGACATGTGTATTTGATTTCTACCTCTTCTGTTTCCCCTGCCAGCCTGAGACCTTGGAGGGCACGGGTTCCACCTTACTTACTTTGATCTCCTCAGCATCTAGCACTGTGACTGATTCTAGGAAACGCTTGGTAACTACTTGCTGAGCTGGCTTCTCTCTTAGTAGGGTTGTAGAGAGAGGAGGGCCTTGAGCCAGGCTCCACAGGGTCCACGTCTTCTATCTTTCTTCCATGCAGAGATCATAGGCAAAAACGTTGCTGGGAATTATCTGGATTTTGCTATATCTTGCATTTATGTGGCATTTTTAATTCTCTAAAGCACCATCATCTGTATATAATCGGTTATATCACACCGGCCTGCCTGGGTCTGCTAGAG
Source organism: Mesoplodon mirus (assembly GCF_964341445.2). Taxonomy (NCBI): domain Eukaryota; kingdom Metazoa; phylum Chordata; class Mammalia; order Artiodactyla; family Ziphiidae; genus Mesoplodon; species Mesoplodon mirus. The sequence continues at coordinate 81,049,516 of NC_138980.1, forward strand.
CGTGTCTGTTGAATTTTAAAGATAAAGATGCTTTACCCGGAAGAGTTATGCTGTGTCAGAATAACAGATTGCTGTGGCATCCTGTTTGTTTGCAGATTTTTGTCTGAGGATTTCTTTGTCACCTGCAAAACCCTCAGGGCAAAAATGGAAGGCTACTCCTAAAAAAAAAGTCATTATTCAAGTGAGAGAGAAGGGACTATTATAGCTTACAGCTTAGGCGTGACCTTAGGAAAATTGTTTAAACTGAGTTAACAATCTAACTTTGGAAAAAAAAAAGCCACTTCCGGAGTTTGGAGTGTAATAAGATCTTAGGAACTCAGGGATGAATTTGGCCCCTTTATCTTTGGTGAAATTTGTCTAAGAACTTGGAGCACAGCCTGTTCTGTCAGCTTTGGTGTATATTCATTGATTATAGTCATATGTCATTCGTAGTCATAACTGTTGTTAAATAGAACAGTGGTTTGATTTTTACCTTGAAGTTGCCTATTGAACTCAAAATGTTATTAAAATATATTTTTCAAAATAAATGCACTTGCAAATATACATTTAATAGATTGAGACTCTATGTGTTTCTTGTGAAAGACTTTTTCTTCTCTTCCAGTGTTGTTGTGTTAGGTGGCCAGGGCCTGGTTGTGGTTAGTTACTACGAGTTCTAGAGTTTCTGACAATAAGATATCTTTGGCTGGAAAACTGCTAGAGAAAAGAAATCTCATAAACACAGATGAAAAAAAAAGATGATACCCATAACTGAAAACTAACATCTTTTGGAGTGAGCTTCTAATGCAGCATCAGTAAAGCTGGGGAATAGTTTCTTTTTCTGAGGACACGCCGTACCCCCCCCCAAGTAAGTTTCCCAAGTGCATTATTTACTCAGAAGGCTATTTCCTTTCTAATATCAAAAATGCAATCAATAATTATTAGTCTTTGTACAGCGCCTAGCATCTGGCTGCCCAAGGAATGTTTGTTGAATTTATTAATACCTTCAATTATGTTTAAGTACTTCTAAAGCCATATCCTGTAGGTTTTTATGACAGCCTTCAAAGGTCATCAGAGAACATGTTAGTGTTCTGGTTTTATAGGTGAAGAAACTAATGCAGTGCCTTTACTTGAGCAAACGTATTGAGGATGCACTATAATGAAATAGAAGGATGGCTCTTGCCCTTGACTTTACACTAGGTCCATGCTTCTTAAGACTATTCTAGGTTTTGATTTTATTGAGCATCTATGGACTCTCTCTGCGGGAAAAAAAAAAGAAGAAGAAAGTGCGCCTGTGTGCAAACATAAACCTTTGCTTCTGTAATTATAAGGTTTCTCAGACTCCACAAAGTCTTGGAAGCCCAGATAAAGAATCTTTGATTTAACAATTGCTGTCAGCAAGCCCTTGAATTAAGTAACTTACTTAGGGGCCAAATAGCTTGACTCCTAAGAAGTGACAGAGACCCCATACCTCTTTTTTCTCCCCTAATGATTTTTCCTACCACCCCATGCTGAATTTGAAATGATAAGCAGCAAATGAAATATTAGGAAAACACTCTGTAAATATAGAGTGTTTTACAAATAAAAATGCAAACAGATCTCTCAGCGGCAGGGGAAGCCCCGGCCATGCATTTTGTAGTGTAGCTTATGTTCATATATCAGGGAGCCTGCTGGAACCCCACTAAACCCTTAGTTGCCAGCTATTTGGTTTAACCGGATCATTTACAAAGATGTAGCAGTCCTCACTGGTGCGTATGTTAAAAGCAATATAAATGAAATCAATGCTGTGCCTGTGACATATATTTTTGCAAATGCTTTCTGTGTGTGGGTTGTGAGAGCTGGCTTAATTCTAACTGCAGAAATATCAGTGGGGTTTATATCTCTCTTCCTGAGATAGCTGGAAAGAAGGAATTTAAGTACTTAGAGACCACACATTTTGATTTTTGTCCTACTTTGGTCTAAACCATGTTGATTTGAAGAAGCTCATTAATGTGCAGGGTAGTACTAGTTGTTTCTCTTAGTTAATTAAGTCTTGTTGGCTGGTGGAAGTAGAAGAATAATGTGAGGTTTTACAAAATTTCTGATTGGGTAGAGACAAAGTCAATGGATATTTCTCCATGCATACTGTTAATAATTTAAAAATAATTCACTAATTCCACAGTGACCCCATTTGTTTCATTCCAGTACTTAAAAAAGGGACATGAAGGCTTGCCTGTCTTTCTTCACGAAATAGCTGTTTTACAGACCCTTACAAGTTCCCATATGTTAGTGAAAAACATTTCCCAAGAAATTGGCAGCTTTGCACTTTGTAGCTGATGCCAGCTCCTTCCTTGGGCCAATTCAACAGAGAGGAGAAGGGAAAAAAGTGCCTTGTTTTAGTGGCTGAATTACTCTGACAAGCTCTCACATTGCCCCTCCTCTTATTAATATTCTTTTTGATGTGAGCTTGTAAAACAGAGGATTGGCTGTTAATCTCCAGGATCTCAAGGGCTTTTGGCAGTGGCCCATAATTGATGTGTTCACATGGCTGTTGTCTGACTACTAATGATTAGACAGCAGTGTTATCTACCAGCTACATCAGTGTTGCTTATAAATCACACTTGATAAACTGCAGTTTCATTTCTTCAAAGCATCCCGACGTGTCTTCATACTTTGATAGAACTGCCAGAGGCATCTCACGATTCTATGACAGCTTAGATTAGGTTTATTTTTCATTTCTGTTTGACAAAATATTAGACTTTCTAACGCATGAGAAAGAGAATGTGTTTGTTCCTCTAACCAGGCCCTTGGAGAATGATAGGCAGAGAAAGATAACCTGCTGTCAGTGGGAAGATGTATACAGGTTGGGGTCCCAGGTTGTGTTTTCGCCTTAGGTACTCACGCCTAGGGGAATGGAGTGGGACCATGCCTGTTGGAGCTGTGGCACTCTGGAAGAAGAAGGGAAGAGGCCGCTGGGGAGGAAGTCCTCAGAATGTGTGCCTCTGCTCAGATTGTGACATGGCGGGGGTCGGCCATCTAGAGCTGTGAGATTGCACTGTCACTGTGCAGTCACAGTGTGTGTTGACCCCATGCCTCGCGGTATGACTGCGCTCTGTACAAGGGCAGGAGAAAGCAAGAAGCTTTTACTAGAGGAAAAGGTAACAGCCACAGAAATCATGTCTGTTGTCCTCCTTCACTGCCCATATGGCAACACTTCACTGGCCCAACACACACCCAGAGTCCCCTCTCTGCCCAGAACCCTGGGCTCTGCAGAGGTGAAACCAAGTTGCACATTGCATACGCACAAGGGGCTTAGATTGGGAACCTCTGCTGAGTCTTGGGCCTTTGTTCTGCTATAAACTCCCGTGTCCTTGAGCTAACTTTCCTCATCTATAAAACTAAAAAAAAAAAAAAGGAAGACTAATTTCTACCATAGTTTTACATATCCTTGGGGGCTGTGTTATTCCAGAGCCCCTTTAAATCTTTTTGTTAACATTAGTTAATTAATCTTCACTTAAATTTTGAGATGAAATATTAGATTTCAAAGGAGTATTTATAATTATTCGTGATTTTAAGAACTGACTTTTTAAAAACTGGTTTTTAAAACCACATTGCTTTTAAGAGACAGTTATGTCGGCTTAAGGTGTGTCAGAGGTTAAATATTTTATCAAACTGTACAGTTTTTATTCAGAATAAAATTATGTGGCAAAGATTGGGAGGAGAGTTTTTTTTAATTAATTAATTTTTGGCTGCGTTGGTCTTTGTTGCTGCGTGTGGGCTTTCTCTAGTTGCTGCAAGCGGGGGCTGCTCTGTTGTGGGGCGCGGGCTTCTCATTGCAGTGGCTTTTCTTGTTGTGGAGCACGAGCTCTAGGTGCACGGGCTTCAGTAGTTGCGGTGCACGGGCTTAGTTACTCCGCGGCAGGTGGGATCTTCCCGGACCAGGGCTTGAACCCACGTCCACTGCATTGGCAGGTGGATTCTTAACCACTGCGCCACCAGGGAAGTCCCAGGAGGAGAGGTTTTGTTAATAAATTGTTAGAGTTTAAAGAGTTACCAGAGTTCTAGAATATAAGAAGGCCTGAAGAACACACTTAATACCAAATCTACCCTAAACAAATTCCCCCAGCCCACCCCACTAAAACAAAACAAAACAGAAGTCACATAAGATATCAAAGTGCTTCAGTTATTATTGAAGATATTTAAAGTTGTTGGTTAAAACAGCTGCTTGATAGATGTGCTTTTTATATACTATTTGATATTTTATGTACATAAAACTGTTTTCTCCAGTTTCGTTTCTTACTTGAGTCCTCACTTTTTTTTTTGAGTCCTCACTTTTCATAAGTGTTAGCATTGAAGAATAAAGATGATTAATAAGCTGCTTATCTTAAAATGATTTGCCATTGAAGAAAATGCCCTTTTATTTTTATTAATTTTTATTTTATATTGGAGTATAGTTGACTTACAATGTGTTAGTTTCAGGTGTACAACAAAGTGATTTGGTTATACATATACATATATCTATTCTTTTTCAGATTCTTTTCCCTTTTAGGTTATTACAGAGTATTGAGTAGCATTCCCTGTGCTATACAGTAGATCCTTGTTGGTTATCTATTTTATGGAAATGCCCTTTAAAAAAATTAAACAAAACAATTTAAATTATTTTGGTTATGACTATTAGATTTTAATGCTCTGTGGGAAAAATTCGTGATTAACTTAGAGAAGATAGTCTTTCAGTGATGTAAATGGATGCTTCATTTAGTTTTGACATATAAAGGAATAGTATTAGAGTTTCTAATGTAGCTGTAAAGTACAAAAAAATCTATTAAGAGGTATTGAGTCTTTCTGAGCATATAAAATATGTATGCATATGTAAGAGCTATATGTTAATATTAAAAATAATTGGAATATTTTAAAGATTTTTTATACCATATTTAAATAATTTTTTAAAAGCAGTGTATGTATATTATCTGTGAGTTTTATGAAGCTTATTACCATTATGGCAAAAATAAGTATGTGCTTTTTAATTTTAAAAAGATACCAGTTCTTCTTGACTGATGATTTAAATCATAATTCAAATCAACTAGATTTAAATTTAGCTTAGTCTAATGCTAACTCTCTTTGCAGGTGTTTAGCAACTGACTGGAATTTACTGTACTATTAAGGGATAGAGTACTAGAAATATACATTTTAATATAAATATGGAAGGTTCCATCGCCCACAGGGTGCTTATTGTTTGGTATTCATGTATAGAATATGTCTTCCATCATTTGCTTTGTTTTTGGGGATGCATCATACAAGAATTTCTTATTCATTGGTTACATATCCACTAAAAAGTGTGGCTACCTGTTTATTTTGGAGTCGATCTCTTATGGTTCTATGTGAACAGGATTTAGAGTACGTATTCTTTGGTAGGTATGAGGTTGAGTGACTTGCCCCTAAAAATTAGTCTTAGTCATTTGTTGTAGCCATCTAAAATGTATCCTGAAATAAGACACATGGTAAAATTAAATATTCTGGAAATACGGATGCTAAGATAGTGTGACCCTGTCTCCCACCCCCTGCTAGCCTTCATTCCTTTTCAACACCAGAGAGTAACTAACTGGATTAGTGAGTGTGATAGTATACTTTTTAAAACTTATATTTGTGCTTTCTTTTGAGACCGTTTTCAGTTTAGTTTGATTCTTGAAGTACCCCCTATGAAATAGCTAAGGCAAACATTCTTAATGCCATTTTGTGGATGCTAATCCTGATTTCATTATTAGACTTAAGATTCCTCCCAGGACACCAGTTTCTGGAAGAGGAAAAATCATTGTTCCTCCCAAATCAAATCAAATCATATACCTGATTCTAAGTAACTGTAAATGTTTGACTATAGATTTATCTCCAGATATTTTGAAAAACCTTCCTCTGGTTTCCAGAGACCATAGGAGCAGGTTTTTAATGTGTTGGTTTAGCCATGTGACACACTGAATAAGTTCTGAAAACATTGCTTTTGTGGTTTTGGTGGAAACTGTGTGTGGGTGACAGGGGCCACTCATGTTGTCTGAGCGCTTACTACAGGATGGGGATGATAAGGGCTTGATTTGGGTGATCTCATTTCATGTGTACATTACATTAATTACACGTTGGTAACGTTACACACTGCGATCCCCACTTTATAGGTGAGGAAACTGAGGCTTAGCAGAGTTAAGTGAAATTGTAAGATGGTGCAGCTAGTACGTAAATGATCTGAGAGTCAAACACAGAGACATTTGTGACACACACGCTCTTACTCAGTTTAGAAGCGTTAGTGGGACACTTGGCGTGAGACGTTGACCTGTCCGTCGTGATACTCTGTGAGAAGTGGCTTCTGGAACTGATGATCCTAGTTGTCCCATTTATGGCTAGACTTCTGGATGAAAGAACCCAAGTTTTGGGGATTGCTTGATTCATTTCTAGCTCCCAGCCAAATGTGTTTGAGAACCATAATTTCATCTCATTCACTGGCTTAAGAGAAAATTAAGATAAAATATCCTGGTTTTCAAGATGAAAAATGTGACCAAAAACACATTGCAGTTACACAGGATTCTTAAGATTCCTCTACTGGAATAGAGAGGTCTAATTTATCAACAGTGTTGTGATTTCAAAAAACTTGACTTGGTGTGTAAGCTCTGTGCAGGGAGGGATCTTGGCTGTCTTGGTTATCGTTATGTTAGTGCCAAGCTGTCATAATAAAGAGATGTTCAATAAATATTTATTGAGTTTTTAAAGTCATGACTGCTTAAGTTAGAATTGAAGTATACCTCCTGTGTCTCTTTTGTGGGTTATGACTCCTGATTTTTGATGGGAAAGCTAAGCATAGTAGTATATTAAATTTTTTTTTCTTTTTCCCTCCTTCAGAAATGAATCTATGTGCTTACTCCTTATTCCTATACTTCTTCCTGCTTCCCTTTTTCCCTTCCTTCCTGCTCTTTTCCAGCACCCCCCATCTCATCCCTTTTCCCTCTCCCTGGTAACATTCATTGGAGTCCACCGGTGAACCTAAGTGAGCTATTGAATGGACCCAAGTTTCCCATTAACCTAGAGCAGGGGCCAGCCAACTTTTTCTGTAAAGGGCGCATAGTACCTGTTTTAACCATGTGGGCCCAGATGCAAAATCATGGATAATATGTAGGTCCTTACATGATGAGGGAAGGAAACAATCTCTACAGATTTTTTTTAATTGATGAAAATTAAAATCGAATGATAGTAATTGAGTACAATTGTTTGTAATACAGGTCTACTAATGAGAAGAATGGAATCCTCTTTTTATGGGGTGGGTGATAACATTTCACTTCATATGGGTTCAAAGTTAGTGGTCGTTATCATTACATTGATTGTAACATTTCATTTGTAAAAAACATGCTTAGCTCACGAGCTGTACAAAAAATTTGGCCCAGTGGCCTTTGTTCGCTGCCCCTTGAACTAGACTGTGGACTAAAGACATCCCAAGCAGGGTACACTGTTCCTGATATTCTTCCTCTGTAAAGGATCGTTGCCTGGAGACTGGCAAGGCAGGGTGTTCACATTGGGGGAACTGGGACTTGCAGGCTGGGAGCAGGAATGTAGGGAACGAGGGGACGTGTTTTTAAAGGTACCAGAGTAGGAAGATAGAAGGGAAGGCGAGCGAGTTTATCTCTATTTAGGGTCTGGCGCTGATTCTCAAGGGGAGGTGCCTTGGACCCTTCAGGACATCGTTTGGGGAAGGGCAGGATCAGGTGGGGGCAGTCTGAAAAAGCATATTCACAACACCCGCCGGTTTTGTGATACAGCCTCCTGAAGTGAAGGTCTCGTCATCATCTTGGCCGCCAGTGACACAAAGAGATGGTGGCAGGAGCTGGCATTTGGGGATGAAGTCTGGGTTCTCGCAGATCAAGTCATCTGATCTGCAGTCATGGTGGCTGCAGTCATGGTGCTGAGTCATTATTTCTTCACCTGGATTGAAACAGAAGGTTCCAGAGAGGTATAGGGCCGACACTGTGGGGCTGCCAGCGGCTGTTAGGGTGAATTTAAGGGCTCACTATTAAAAAGGTAGCAGTCTTGTTCTTCTGGTAGATGGGGGGGGGCCCAAGCCAGCTCCCCAAGGGTGGGCACTGTCTCCCCTTGACTACTCTTTGATGTCGGCCACCAGACCTCCGAGACCATGGTGACCTTGGACCCTCTCTTCTTTGGTTTTGGTCACTCAGCTCCTCCCCTGGTTTGCTGTGACCTCAACAGACACGCCGCCTGCTCTCTTGCTGCCCCATCAGTGTTGGGGCCTGCAGGGTTCTGGCCCTTCTCTTCGTACTTTTCACATTTCCCCGGAGCCATCTCGTCCTCTCTGCTGGCTTCACTGCTTTCTCTCTGCCAGTGACTCCTCTCTAGTCTAGATAATTCTCTTGAGCTCCGCACGGTTCTGTCCATCTGCGTGATAGACATCGCCCCTCCACCCTCCGCCCATCCTCCCCACCCCAGGGAATGACGCCCTGAGCCCCTGAAACAGAAACCTGGCACTGGTCCTCGAGCCTCCCCACTTCCCCACCTTGCAGAGCATGGCCTCTCCCCCGACCCTCACCACGGCCGCACCCTCTTCCGTGGGTGACTCTAGTAGCTTCCTAACTGTCCTCCTTTTCTGCAGTTTCAACCCCCTCACACAGCTTCCTTTTTACCACGGAAACTATCCATCCTCCCATGGCCCCGCTTTCATATGCTCACCGCTCTCTGCTAACTTGGCAGTCACCCCCCAAATTCTTATCCTGACCTGAGCTCTTCATGAGCTGTCTGTTTCCCCATCCTTAATGTTCCATCTTTTTCCTGACCCCCTAAGCCCCTTAACTGACTGTGCCGTCCAGCATGGCTCAGCTCTGCCCACACCTCCCGCCCTTCCCCAGGCTCAGTCCTGCAATTCCTTCAGATCCGCCTTGAACACTCCCTGCCCCACCCCTTGGTGCTCCCACAGTGCCCTGGGCCTGACTGACCACCGCAGCCCTGACCCTACACTGCTCTACAGCCACTGTTGGTCTCCCCAGCATCCTCGGGACCCTCTAGGGCTCACGGAGCAATGCTTGGTACGTGGTGGCACTTGGCCACCAAGATGAGGGAACGACTTCCCCAATGGTGAGGGGGCTTTAATCAGCAGCCCTTGTAAAGAGGAGGACACAGGGTCAATACACCATCTCCCATCACACACACTAGGTCCCACGCAGTAACACGTTGGCTTGTTGATTTCAGGACCTCTGCACAAGGAGTTGAAATCGTCTTAATCACGTGCCTTCTCCCTTCTGCACTAGCATTTGTTTCCTTTTATTCTAAAGGGGAATGGCTTAGCATCTTTTTTATTAAAAACTAGTTTTTAAAAGAATTATGAAAGTAGTACATATTCATGTTAAAATTCATGCAAGCACAGAAGGCTATAAAATGAAAATCGATCCCTCCCCATTGCCCCGCATTTTTCTTTCCCCCTGCACCTGACATTTATTTATTGATTGATTTTTGCTGTGTTGGGTCTTCGTTTCTGTGCGAGGGCTTTCTCTAGTTGTGGCAAGCGGGGGCCACTGTTCACCGCGGTGCGCGGACCTCTCACTATCGCGGCCTCTCTTGTTGCGGAGCACAGGCTCCAGACGCGCAGGCTCAGTAGTTGTGGCTCACGGGCCTAGTTGTTCCGCGGCATGTGGGATCCTCCCAGACCAGGGCTCAAACCCGTGTCCCCTGCATTAGCAGGCAGATTCTCAACCACTGCACCACCAGGGAAGCCCCTGCCCCGCATTTTTTTATACGGATTAAATTTCTAGAAGGATGCATAAGAAACTGTTAGAAGAGAGGATCTCCCTGGAGAATGACCTGTTGACTTTTAAAGTCTGACTTTTCCCTCTGTTCTCAGGAGGGAAAACAGAATTCTGGGCCTGTGGGCAGCTTTTTTATCAGGGTTTGGGAGGGTTCTGTGAGAAGAGAACTTTAAAAGTTTAAGTAATGGTACAAAGCTTGGTAGAGGGCATGGCAGCCCTCAGTGGGATAGCCTGTGGTCTCTTCTTTTGCTCCTGACCTTGCAAGGTAACTTACCTCTTAAGACTTTAGTTTCCTTAGTTTATAAAATCAGATGAGAAAGGCCACTCTTGCCTTTCGGTAGAGCTGAAATAAGAATGAAAGTAAAAAAACCGAAAAAAATCCAAAAAAGGTTAAAAAAAAAAAATAGAGTGAGTGTCTCCAGGGTGTCCTTGAAGACAGGTATGGAGGTGGCTGGGGGAGCTTCGTGATTTTCTTTCGTTCTGTAATCGTCCATCTCTGTGATGAACTATGGAGAGCTTTACTTAGTTGTTTGATTTGATATGAAATTAAAATTTCAAAGCTTGCATTAAGAGAGTGATGCATGTTTTGAATCAGTGTTTGGAAGTTATGGAAGGATGAGGGATAAGATGTTGATGCTGACTGAGCATCTTAGACCTGAATTTATGTGAGCAGCGTTTAGGTTTTGCAGGGAGGGAACGGTACCAAGATAGTATGCTGGGCAGGATGTCACAACTGCCTCCTTCTGTGGTTGGCCCACCCTCCTGTGGAAAGCGGGGCTTTAACCCTTTCCAAAGTGCCGTCTTAGTTCCCATAAGGTGTGACTCAGGCACTTCCTTGTTTGAACTTGTTATGACCAGCATGTATTGTGTCTATAATTTAAATGTCTAAAATATGCGTTGAAAATACTCCTTTTAGGTGGTTGTAGGTGAGATTCTCTACTATAAAGAAAAGAAGTGCTGTTAGTTGAGAGGATTAGGAATAAGGTGATTTTTCTTTTTTTCCCCAAATAGCCTTTTCTTTCCTTCTTTTCCCTTCCTTTTTCCCTTCTTTAAATCATATCTGTGTCCAGAGATGGTTGAGGATGATAGGCCTCCAACCTTTCCCTAATTTCAAGGGGAAATTGGGGTCATGCAAAGACAAGCAGTACATTGATGGACAGTATCTATGAAGATACCCAGTAGTCAGGGATTTTGAAATTGATTTGCTTGCTGATACAGGTGCACCCACGTGAAGCAAAATGCAGAGTTAAACATTCAGAGTGTTACCTCCGGGCCTCCTTTTTTAAAAGTTTCACTGTTAGGATTGGGGGCCAGATCTAATTGAAAGAAATGGGATTTGTGTGGAACTCTTCAGGAGTTTAACTTTATACAAAGTAAATAGACTTGTGAAAAGGATTAATCCAAGAAGACAGAGACTTTTTAAAATAGCTTTACCACTGCCTCCTTTCTTTGTGTGTGTGTGTGTGTGTGTGTGTGTGTGTGTGTGTGTAAGTGTCTTTGGAAATAGGCAGGATGTGAGGAAATCAGAGAACCCTTACGAACAAGATAGGAAAACACTGATCATTTCCTGCTGTTTAAAGCATGCCCAGCTTGCTGAGCAGTGGAAGATGTCACCGACACTTTTTCTTTTTCTTGGTACGCGTGCGTGCCTCTCACTGTTGTGGCCCCTCCCGTTGCGGAGCACAGGCTCCGGACGCGCAGGCCCAGCGGCCATGGCTCACGGGCCCAGCCGCTCTGCGGCATGTGGGATCCTCCAGGACCAGGGCACGAACCCGTGTCCCCCGCATCGGCAGGTTGACTCTCAACCACTGCGCCACCAGGGAAGCCCTCACCGACACTTTTAAAACAGGTGAAGAATCTGTCGCTCAGCAATAGGACAGATTTTTTTTTTTGCAAAGAACACAGATGAGGCTAAGTATGTGACAACTGCTGTGGAAAGTGCCTGAGGCTGAGTCCCCGTGTCCCCTCCACCTCCACTGGCAGCACTTTCCTGTGGAACTCAGCACAGCTGATGGAGGGCCTTCTAGGGGAGAATTTGGTTTGGCTTCAAAACAGCAATCAAAGAACTTAAGACACTGAGTCTGGAGTAGTTGAATTACACTCTGTCTTTCCATACTCAGTACCTTCTCTTTTGCTTTGAAAAATTGTCATGGCTAGAGAATGAAGTTAAGGATCGTCACTGTGGTTTAAAATATATTTTACACCTGTGGCTGGCCCATGTGTGCCTCTGCCTTGTGACCTACACGTATGGAGTCACTTCTGGAGTGACACGCTAACAGTCAGCAACCTTCCCTTGACCACCACCCCCAAGCAGCGCCACAGAGACCCTGGGTTGGCATTCTGCGATTTCAGCGTGGCTGGGGTCCTGGTTGGAAAAGAAAGCATCCGTCTTGGCCCCAACTGGCCTTGGGGCCAGAGCCCTGTTTCAGCCCCAGGCTGAGTCCTACCCGTTCAACGGAGAAGCTTTTAAAAGCACTTGAACAGCTAAAAAGTACTTTGGCTTTTTATTTGGGGTGGTCTCTGGTCTTTATACCTGGGGATGAGAAAATGAAAATAATGGTACGATGATTCCCAGTCATTGTACATAGCTGTTGCTTTTGGAGTCGGATGATTTAAAACAACAACAACAGCAAAACAAAACCTGAAGCAGCCGCATAGCGCAGGGAGATCAGCTGGGTGCGTTGTGACCACCTAGAGGGGCGGGATAGGGAGGGTGGGAGGGAGAGGCAAGAGGGAAGAGATATGGGGATATATGTATATGTATAGCTGATGCATTTTGTTGTACAGCAGAAACTAACACCCCATTGGAAAGCAATGATACTCCAATAAAGATGTTTAAAAGCAAAACCAAGCCAAACCTGAGCTTTGGTTTCTGCGAGGTTTTTAGTCGAAGTTTCTGGAGGGATGGCAGTATTTGCTTGGACACAACGAGATGCACCATTCTGAACTAGGTGTTGAGAAAAGTGATCAGATGCGTGCCTTCTAACATGCAGAAAAGGGTCAGAAATTACCTGGGGAGGTAGGTTTCAAACATCTTGTGTTCTCTTTTACATTGAGAAGAGTTTCTTTTGCCGTTTGACCAACGTGGGTTCAAATTCTGGCTCAGCCACTGACCCTAAGTGACCTTTTAAGTTTAAGTTTCTTATTCCTCATCTGTAAGGTACTTTCAGTCATAGCCTGTGAGGACTGAATGGGAGAATGCACAGTATAATCCCTCCTGTGTTATATGTATTAAACAGTAGCTACTGATGTCGTTAGTGGTTTTACAAGAAAGCTCATGGACTTGGAAATCAGAGAGGTTTGGCCTTGAATTTCAGCTCTTTGGGTAAGTTGTCCATCCTCCAAGATCTTCAATTTCTGCTTCTATAAAATGGAGACATAATGAGTGTCAAAGGAGATAGACAACATATGGGGGCCTGGTGCACAGTCGGCCCTTAGTAAGAGTTTGCCCCTGTTGTGTGGCAGCAAGTTGTAGAGCATGCGTTGCCCTGATCACAGTTCTAGAAGGAAAAGTCTTCACTACATGTAGGAAAGATAGACTTAGGAATGACAGAAATACAATTGTTACAGTTGTGTCCGACAGGGATGGAAATTTACCCTTGATGAATCATTTTGGGGAAAAGATTGGTGCATAAGGAAACCATTTTTTAAGCTCCCTTGCTCTACTCATGAAGCAGTGATGTCAGGCAGAAAGGGTAGTTAAAATGCAAAGTGATAGACTGCGCCAGTGGTCACCTTTAAAGAGCTGTGATTTCCCCTACACGAAGTGCAGTTTCTGTCTAATGCTTTTTAAATTAAAGAGGTGACTGTGGGCAATCTCATAAAACAGCCAAATTCCAGGATATGGAGAAAATGTGAGCATTAAGTAATTGTGCCCTGGCGCGCTCATAGAAGGTAAAAATATTGACTGAGCAAAATAATAAAACACCACTCCCGCTCTGGTTGTTGGTGACCTGAACATCCCAGGATTGAGGGGTTAAGAGCAAGATGAGCATGGAGATTTGTGGCAACAGATGGCAGAAACCTGGGCAGGCTCCCCAGTGGGGGTTCAGACCTGCCCTGGGGTGTGGGAGGGAATCTTTCCTTGAGGCTTGCCCGTCTCCAGGCTGTGAACTTCCTTCCCCTCTTCCTGGCAGCGCTAGCCCTCCCCGCAGCAGAGCCACCTGACTGTCCCTTTGTTGGGTCTGAGCGGAGCCGGAGTGCCTGGAGCACCCCCAGCCCTGCCCACCCCTCCTCACTTGCTGTCAGTTTGTGGGTCCTGGAAACCCATCACCGGCTGCCACAGTCCGTGCTCGCGTGATGCAAAGCTGCTGCTGCCACTCACGCTCCAGCTTTGCAGCCTTCCTTGCTCATCGGCGCTCAGGAAGCTCTTGAAATAAGGTGAACAGAGAAAATATTGCCAGAATCTCTCTGCGGATTTTTTTCCCCCAGTCCTCTGATTACACACCCTAAGTGCCGCTATCTGTGTAAATAACCTTTTCTTCCCCACCTCCCTCTCCCCTCTCTGCTCCCCTACTTCCATACTCTTAGGCTCTCTCGAGTGATAAATAGCCGGGCTACTGCTCAGCGTGCACCAACACCTGGGAATAATCATGCAAAAATAACAGTGAGAGACTGCCGCGCGTCTGTTCTTGACATTAACTTTCCTCAGTTTGACAGGCTGCCACCACCAGCTGTTAGACTTATGGGTCTTTCTTTTTTTTTTTTTTTTTTCCCCCCACTGGAGATGGCTGCTTTCCTGCTTTCCTCTTTTGGGCTCTAGCAGGTTACATCAGTGTCCCGTCAAGATAACAGAAAAGAGCTTTGACAAAGGAACCATTGCTACAACCGGCCAGTTCTCTCTTCTGCTCTTTTATTCCATTTATTGGTAGTATTTGACTAATAATTCCCCACCAATGTTTAAATGGAATATCTGATGATTACTATTTTAGGGTACTTCCCTCCAGAAAGGTATTTATAACTGCCTCTCTTGAATTGCCTTTGAACGTGGCAAATCCTAGCATTTGGCTTTAAAGGGCCAAACCACCTATTGTTTTCTTTTCAGTTCAGGTCTCAAGTATATTTGTAATAATAATAATCATATTGACTATGGCAATAGCTTTTATTTATTGAGGGCTATTCCGTACTGGGCCCTGGGCTAATGTTGTTTGAATGATCTCAGGTAGTAGTCACCTTAGCAGCCAAGTGGTATTTACATTTTACAGATGAAGCCACTGGGTCCCAGACAGATCAAGCAACTTGCCAAAGGTGCTGAAAGGTTGAGATGGATTCCAACTCCAGAGACTGATCCCTGCCCCGCACTGTCTTCTACATGCTGTTTTTTGCGCTCAGGCCACCATGGACAGCCCCTTGGATGAGGTTCTGCAGCGACACTTGTAATTTTGCTGGATTTGTATGTTGATTTCTGCTACAGTCTTGCCCACTCTTGTTTTGCTAGCGGCGCCTGACACACAGCAGGTGTGTTAGTAGTTATTTATTGGGTGGACATGTGATCGAGTTGAGGTGAATAAAAGACTTTGCGGGGAGCAGTGCACAAAAAAAGAGGTACAGCTACAGACGAGTAGCAGGAGATTTTCTAGAAGTATAGGACTCATCAGGGCCTGCTATAAAGTGGGGCTGGATTAAGCCGGTGCACGGCTGCCAGATGCCAGTGTATGAAAGGAGCAGTATTTCCTCAGGCTGAGCTTCTCAGGGTTAAGCCCTTTTTCTTATACTTTTAACACACTTTAACCGCCCTTAACCATGCATTTGGAGAGGATTATAGATTTATGTTAAACATAGTAGGATATAAAAAGGAGCTTTGTAAGAGTGGATGCAGGGTTAGAGAACTGTAATATCAGACCAGGGACTTCCTTTTTTCTTTTTCAAAGTCATTGTTTACTGAGCTAAGCACCGTGCAGAGCTTTCACTGGGCATGAATTATCTCATTGCGTCTTCACCACGACCCTGTGCAGGTTATTGTTATTCTTATTCCCATTTCTTAGGTCCAGACACTGAGCCTTAGAGTAGCCAGGTCATTTGCTCAGGATCCCACGCAAGCAAGTACCACCAGGGTCAGGATTTGAATCCAGCACAACCCGAGGTTTATCACTACCCAAGTCCAAGTGTATGTTGCTTCCTCCCCGGATGCCCTCATGGGAACTGTTGGTACTCTCTGTCTTAAGGAGCCTCACTGGGTGAAGAAATTACGTTTCAGTGTATGATCAGTGAGTGACTGAGAAATCAGGGTGCAGTGGAGTTGACCTTTTGTATAAGGCAACAGTACCTGTTGAAGATCTTTCAAAATCCTGAGTTACATATGGTGTCATGTGACTGTGTATTAGCTACCGTGAGATACACAAGAGAACCAAAACCTTTTTTAGGGGAACTTCTCCCACTGGGGGTGTTAGCTGGTAGAAAGAAATGGCCGCACTCTGAATTATTTCCCTTTCACCCCTCTTTTGTCTCTAGTGTTAGTGTATGTTGAACCCGTTCTGTGAAGGTCCTGCTTGGAGGATGCTGCTCTTTTATGCTTACCTGGGCTGCCCCTAGAGATGCTTAATTACCCTTGCACACAAACAGATATGGGCCACGGTTTTGTCTACAATGAGTAAGTTGGGTTAGATGAACTTCTACCGCCAACGTTCTGCGTTCGTCTCGGAAAAGCTGGAAACGCCAACTCACTGCTTGTGCCGGGGTAGGTCACTGCAGGCTGAGGGAAGCTCAGCCCTGTCAGTTGATGCCACGAGGAAGGTGGGCCGAGCATAGCACGTGAGCCAGTTATTTTGTTACGAGATCGTGGAAATTCAGACTTTTCCCTAATTTTTTGTGTTGGTCAACAAATGAAAAGGTTTTTAAAAGTAGCATACCTGCCAAATAAAACCTGCCTCTGGGAGTAGCTATCATTCCCCACCCCTTTTCCAGTTGGTGAGCTCTGGGGAAGAGGGACCCCCAGTAGACAACATGGGAGGTCTTTGTTCTCCACTCCAAATCCTGAAATCTCAAGGGAGAAAAGTTCCCTTTTCTACTCTCACTGATAATTATGATCGGGAATGGGAGTTTTGAGCTACATGGAGGAAGTGAGTACAGTGGAAAAACTAAGAGAAGTTCACTTGTGCGAGTCAAAGAGTTGAACCTTTAAAACTATACTACCTATTGAGTTCTCCTATCAAGTTTAAGAGTTTTAGACTATTATCACATTGGGGGGCTGTTTATGGTTAAGTTCATATTTATAGTCAAACTTCTCTGAATCTTACTTTTCTCATTTTAAAACAAGCATGCGGGGCTTCCCTGGTGGCGCAGTGGTTGAGAGCCCGCCTGCTGACGCAGGGGACACGGGTTCGTGCTCCGGTCCGGGAAGATCCCACATGCCGTGAGCCATGGCCGCTGAGCCTGCGTGTCCGGAGCCTGTGCTCCACAACGGGAGAGGCCACAACAGTGAGAGGCCCGCGTACTGCAAAAAAAAAAAAAAAAAAAAAAAAAAAAAAGTAAATAAAAAAAAACAAGCATGCGGGCTTCCCTGGTGGCGCAGTGGTTGAGAGTCCGCCTGCCGATGCAGGGGACGCGGGTTCGTGCCCTGGTCTGGGAAGATCCCACATGCCGCGGAGCGGCTGGGCCCGTGAGCCGTGGCCGCTGAGCCTGCGCATCTGGAGCCTGTGCTCCGCAACGGGAGAGGCCACAACAGTGAGAGGCCCGCGTACCGCAAAAAAACAAAAAACAATCAAACAAACAAACAAAAAAAACCAAGCATGCACAGGGCTCCAAGGTCCCTTCTTTAAATGTCATCAACTGAACTGTTTTCATTGCATTTGAATTGTGTTAATGGAAATAAGCACAGTTAACTTGCTGGTAGGCCCAGGATACCATGGTCTCTCCCATCAAGCTTCTAGTCTCTTTAGAAGCTTCATCTTTGAAATTACATAAATATCCCAAATAAGTATGTGAGTGTGTGTGTATCTCTATACAAATATATTCATAAGCAGACTTATACTGAAATAGGGATTTGGTCTAGAAATTCTGTTTTGAGAGGATTCGTCATCACTATTAGAAGGCCAAAGAATACATTTTCCAGTTGAGGAACATGGGCCTCGGTGAGGTTAAATGATTCTCCCAAGTCACAAGCTTAATTAATGTGGGAGGTGGAACCGAAGTCCTGGTGTCAGCACACCCTGTCCCTATAACTTCTGTTGTACATGTTGCCCCAAGGTATCCTGAAATTGAAAATTAGAGAGTTGGTGCTCTCTGAGACTCCTCACCTCTTTTATTTTATTCCAGTTTCTTGTTTATCTAACTGAAGCTATATTTGTTCTCTTGGAATTAATGTACACTGTCGATCAAGGATATAAAGGATATCTTGAGAATATTGTTCCATTTTGTCTTTTCAGTTTACATGTGTAGCACCAAATTACAGTTTACAACTAACTGTACAGATGAAGAGGTTGTTGGGAATCATGCACAAAAAAAAATGTGCAGTATAGCTGGTTTATAATTTTCCTTGGTCTTTTTTTTTCCTTTTTTAAATTCTAGAAAGTGATTTCAATCTCATGCAATCTTTTAGTTGAAATAAAGACTACAACGTTGCATTGGCTCCCCCTGCCCTCCTTAAATTTTCTTCCTCAGAACCCCTTTCTTCATTTGTCAGCCCAGTTTTAAAATAGGAACTATCAGTGTGAACTTTGATCCATGTTAAGCTGCATTTACACAAAAGCATAAATCACCAGATCTGGGGTTTGGGGCTGTTAAATGCTTTCCTTTCTTGGGATCTGTGATCAAGAAGGAAGAACAATAAAAAGCATGGAGCAAAAGGAGTTTTATGGCAGCTTCGAGAGCAGGAAATTAAGTTTCTTTAGTGTGCAGTTGGATGAAGGGCTGTTCTATTGCATCTTGGATCACTCAGGCATGTGAACGTCGCTGTATCATTTTAGTGAAATGCAAACTGTAGAAATAGTTCCTACAGTCATATGAACAAGGAACCCACCCAGATGACTGCTTCAGCTGTTTATCTAGGAGCACACTTCCTCATATGACTTCTCTTGAAATACACTCTTTTTGTGTGTGTGGTTTTTTTTTTTTTTTGACGAACAAAGACTATATAATATTATGTCTGTAGCCAGACGTGGATTTCTCACAAACGTTAACTGAGAATATATAAACAGACGAAGATGGCATTTTACCAGAACAACCTTCTCTGTGTCCTTTTTACACATCTAATTTGTTAGCCCAACTGATAAAACACATACGGTATCATCTCTTGTGTGTAGGTGGTGTCTCTGTGCAGCCTGAGGACATAGGTGATCTGGAATCCTGGTGCAGACGTGCTGTGTGTTTGGCTCTTTCACATTTGATAACCTGTCAGCAGGGCCAAAGCTACTCCGTAGCAGTCACAACAATGGTTAAATGGGCGGAAGGAATGAATGAGTCTGTTGACCGTCTACCTACTTAGTACATGCATAGTCTTTGGT
Organism: Mesoplodon mirus; assembly: GCF_964341445.2. NCBI lineage: Eukaryota > Metazoa > Chordata > Mammalia > Artiodactyla > Ziphiidae > Mesoplodon > Mesoplodon mirus. The sequence goes on from NC_138980.1 coordinate 81,068,693, forward strand.
TTCATTATGGCCTGACTCCTAAACTTTTTGTGGTGAAGGACTCCTTTGCTTGCTCTCCTCAGGATCGGGGTGCAAAGGAATTATTGTACCACAGGATCTTGTTTTGGCTGTCATTTCTCTTTTCGGACATAGAGAGGGCTGCTGAGTCTTGGTCCAACTCATCAGGAATCTTTGTTGAACCACTAAAGGATTTGTGCATTGGAGAAACTCAGATTCTGTTGAGCACACATGTTTATTTCTCCATTTTTATGAATTCTGCCAAACTTTGCAGTAGAACACTTAGTTAAAAGTTGATGCTTAATACATGCTAATAATATCCAGTTTCTGTGTTTCAGTGTGTATAATCAAATTTATGTATTTTATATATTTGGCAGAGTAGTTCATCTATTTTAGTAGTGACTTAATTCATTATGGTTTATAAAATACTTTGAAAACAATTTTAGTCCATCTCCTGTACTTGAATGGCCAGTGATGCCTATATAGGTATTTATTAGAGTTTCTCCTTTGGAAAATACTGTAGTGTTGAAAATACGACTTCACGACACGTGGGAAATAGCCTTCATTTGGCAAAGCATATTTCATTCACGTCTCTGGAGGCTGAAGGTTGTTAATTGGTGAATTTAGAAGGACCTTGAAGGCCTGTCTATAGCACAGGAAGCTAGAGCTCCAATGTTTACCTTGTGTGTCATGAAAAACGAAACTGCTTATTTCTATTCTGCTTTGTATTTTGGCACCATTAAAACACTCAAAGCGTATTATAATTGCAAATGGAATTTGGAATGGTGATGTGTTCTGGAAGTGATGTAAACATATTGCATTGAAAAGAGCTCCGAGCATGCAGCACCACTGCAGTAAGCCTGTCTGTCTTTCAGGTTGAGCCCCTGTTTACAGTGCCAGCACCACCGCCGCCGATTTCCAGCAGTCTCACGCCTCAGATTCTGCCCTCCTACTTTTCCCCATCTTCATCCAATATTGCAGCACCGGTTGAACAGCTTTTGGTTCGGACGCGTTCCGTGGGTGTCAATACGTGTGAAGTTGGAGTAGTGACAGAGCCAGAGTGTCTTGGGCCCTGTGAACCCGGGACCAGTGTGAATTTGGAAGGGATCGTGTGGCATGAAACAGAAGAAGGTAAATACAATTTATTTTTATCTATTTTCCCATGCCCTCTTCCTCATGATGTATGTGTGTCCACCTGTAAGGGGACTTTGCTGTGTGGTATTCAGAGAGGAGAGAAAAGTGGTTTCTATGCTCTCTTGATTTTTGTTGACATAAGAGCTCTGTTTCTCTTTTTGTTCGTGGCTGCTTTTACATTCATGGTCAGTCTGGTGTACCTCAAATTGGTTTTCCGCTTTAAGCGCTAACTTGGAAGGCCTGTGAGAAGCAGGGTGAAGGTTACCCTTTCTCCTAGGAGGTGTCATGGAAATCAGAATGGGACATAGATCTCAAGTTCATTTCCTTTTTGGTTTGCTAACAGATCTGTCTCTGTGTGGGTGTCGTTGTGTTGTTGAGGCTTATATTTCCCTTCTGAATCGACACAAGGTTCCTGCATTGAGCAGGGGCCATTGCTGTCACGTGACGGTGGCTGGTTGGTGCTGAGAGCTAATGAAACCGAGGTCAAACGCTTGAGCCCCATTTGGGCCAGTCGGTTCTTTTCTATGGCTGGAAATGTAGCACCTTCCCGGCCCCTTAACCCAGCAAGCCCTCTGGCAAGTGCTATTCATTAGTCACAAGAGAACCCAAGGTGCAAGAGAAATGGATCAGGGTGAATGTCTCATTGCTGTTGGAAATACACATCAGGTGTACGTCGTACTGACAGTGGATCCAGACCATGGTCGGCCACATCTCACATCTCATATGATCATCAAGTAGAGCGTGTTTCAGATGGCCAGTGTCCCTGACAGAGGCCAACAGATAATTACAAACTGAATATCAAGGAGAGAGCTGCATTGCTCCACGGGGGAGTGAGTAGAGGACAGCACATAAGAAAGAAGCATGGCCCGGGGTGCACCAGGGGACCAAAGGAAAATAAAAAACACAGGGGAAACATTTTTTCCTCTGAGCTGGATTGGTCAAGGATAAGGAGATGACTGCTGTCGATATCATGGTCTTTCGGGAGAGGAGTTCAGAGCAAGAATAAGGGTAATAAGAAGGATCTGAGACACAAAATCATTGTTTAGGTTCCTCTATATCAAGGGGAAGAATTGAGGGCTGAAACTCAAAGGAGAGGAAGTAAAATATATGCTCAAGAGGCTGAGTGGATGGGAAAGGAGAATATATTGGGGGTAATTGTTGGGGAAGAAAGAGTTGGGAGAAAATAGTTAAGAACAGTGACAAACTAGGGAATGAGAATTAAAAATGAAGACTGAAAATCAGGCGACAGGTGTAAGCACAGTGGTCAGAAGGCAGAAAACAGCCCAAGCTGTTTCAAGATAGGCAAAAAAAAAAAACTTAAGGGGAAAATATTTGAATTCTACATATTACATTGAATGTACTCTTCTTGTAGGATGGGTTTGGTAATTCGATTAAAATTTTTTGTGGATAGCATCAGTAAGGAAAAAGCAAGATTGAATTATGTAAGAAGCGACCAGAGAAAGGGAATGAAAGCAGTAGATACGGGGAGCTCTCTTATTTGCTCAAATAGAACTGAGCAACCGTTAAAATTTACTCTTGGTTTTAGAAATTTGGGGGGTTTTGGGGCTCCTCCCTCTTTGTACTTTTAACTGGAAAGCCATTTAAAACAGAACTACGCAACCACATTGGGAGGAATTGATGTCAGAGGAGCGGGAATTAAACCTCTCCCGTCTTGCTGGCCTGTTTAGACCCTGTTCAGTGCAAGAGGTCCATGCGGGGAGATGGCTTCTCCCTCATTGCCCGTGGGTTGTGCACCGTGCATCTTCCCTTAGATTTTCCCTAGAGCAGAAGTAGGTGGATAAGAGCTTCAGACTGGCATCTTGGAGAGAAAAGTATAGAAAAGGCATCAAGACATTAATAAGGTTAATTAGTAGAGATGACTTTCAGGAGCAAAAAGATTTTGAAAGAGTAAGGCTTAATTCCCATCAACTTGAAAATCAGATTTTCTTGTAACTTGGATAATTGACTCCTTAGGGTGGAGCACTGTCTTCCCTTTCCTAGATATGACTTGGTGCCCATCTGTATAAGGCTTGTCATGATTTTATTTATTCCAGCAGGTGATAGGACAGGTTCCCGCAGTGTGACCTTCCTGCATGGTAGATGTTGTAAAATTAAATTAAAAATGAAAGATCCAGAAAGTTTGTCGTTCTGGAACAGCTACAAGGCTTGGGTTATTTTTCACCGTGCTTAGGAGTCTGCTGGGTTTTGCCTTTTAACCTTGGCCTCTAATAAAAGATGGGATTAGTTAGGGGGGAAAAATCCGTGTTTAAAAACTATAGCAGTACATGAGTTGATCAAGAATTCTGATACTCTGGGCATGTGCTTAGAGAGCTTTCATCATCATTATTATTTAGGAGTGATGTACATAAGCCCTCCCCATTTTCCTCCTGTTCTCTGAAAATCCGTCTCCTAAGTCTGATTTGTAACTGCTCTGATCCACTGTGATCCATGCATCCCTGTGGGTGGCTTCCCTTCATTCATACGGCAGACCAGTTGCTTTAGAAGCTTTTGAGGCACAGCAGTGGAGCCCTCAGCAGCTCCAGCCTCCTTTGAATTGCCTCACATTTTCTAGGATTTGGAGTGTGTGGATATTTACTGTGGTGACAAGAAGGAGATGGAGCTGTTAATAGAGTTATTCTTGCTGAATAAACTAAACTTCTGACCTCCGTAGAATTTAAGAACTCGCCTTAGTAGAGGCCTGGGTCATTATATGTGTGTTTAATGTGTAACCATTTTCAAGAGCATTCCGTTTGCATTTTTTTTCGGTACAGTGTGTGTTTAAAGCTCTTGTACCGATTTAAAAATTAAACCCACTTGACCATTAATTTTTCCCTTTCGGGAAAAACAAAGAGAGAAACAGAACAAACACATTTGGAGCCACTTATTTGGCAGAGCTAAAAAAAGATGGATTTGGGGGGAAGTGAAGGGAAAGTAAGCTGTGGCTGTTTCTAGTATAAGTTTTCCCTAACAAAGAGCATTTGTAAAACTGTCAGTTGCCTTTGACTAATGTCTTATAGATTGAGTTGAATAAAATCTCTTCCTTCGTATTTTCGTTTTGAAGATACTGTATAACTGGTCGTGTTTTTCACAGACCCAGTTTATGTGCATTCACGCATATGTGAAGTGTGTGTGTGTCTGTGTGTGTGTGTCTGTGTATGTGTCTTAAGATCCTAGAAGTCTTAAAAGCTCCTATCTGCAGTCTTTGGGGGGAATATTGAGTGTACTTGTAATTTCGTTGGAAGGTGGTAGGGACAGCAGAACTGGAATACGAAATCCCCACTAGGTACCTAATTGTTTCTTATGCTTGGAATTCCTCATTTGAGGAGTGTTCTTTTAATCCCACTTTCCCGCTTGTATTACTGCCAGTCCATGAAGTCCTGGTTGCCTAAGAACCAAACTATGCTTCGGAATAAAGTGTTAGGAGAGAAGTTCCCTCTGGAAATAATTAGTGGGTTTCAGATCATGCTTAATAGTAGAGCAAAACTATTACTGCATTTGGATGTATAGTTATTCTACTCTGATCTTTCTTCTTTAAGGTGCATGCATAGGAGCAATGACGTATTGTACACAATTACTTGCAGATGTTAGAAAGAATTTCCTTAGCATTTCATTCCTGACATTTGGGACACACATGCCAGTGTATAGTTATTTGTTTGAAAATTTGCTCTTTTGGGGAGGGAAAAACAAAGAAAACATGGTGTATACAGCAATGTATGTAAATACCTATGTGTTGAACTTGGCTTTTTAGCTTTCGAGAATGTGTTTTCCTTTTGATTCTTATTGAATCCTGTTTCTTACTGGTTTTTTTTTTTTTTTTTTTTTTTTTTTTGCCCACCCCCAGAACATACTTGTTTTGGTTGGGTCCATTATTCATTGTTATGACTGTTGTTTACCACAGCTCTGCCATTCTGTCCTTAGGCAAAGCCACCGAAGAAAAGGAAGTGAGAGAAAGAAAACTGGTGTTTGCCAGTGATAGTGATGTCCTTTTAAACATCTGTAGGTTAGAGATAAGTGGTTCTCAACTTTGTGCCTGTGAATCACCTGGAGAGCTTTTAAACCATGCTGATGCCCAGGCACCATTCCCAGGTATCTCCATGGTCTGGGCTGGCAACTTGGTCTGGTTTGGTGACCTGCCATTGGTGTTTTTTCATATGTCCCCAGGGGCTTCTAATGTGCAAACAAGAATGAGAACCATTGTCTCAGGGGAAAGAGGGGATGTCCTGGCCCTTTGCAAGCTGCTCAACTTTTTCCCTTTAAGGAAGTCACATGTATTATTGTCTCATTTTCTCAGGTATGACATGGACAGAGACACCTGCCATGTTTACCTTACAGGGTAGATAATGTCTGTCAAGATGCTGTAGTGTGACAGGTGAGCATAGCTGTTTAATGACTGCTAATGAGAAAGAGGGTTCAGCTTTGATCCTGAACGTGAACTCCATATAGGTTTTGAGGGGCTTAATGCACAACTAACTGGCGTACCGCTCGTCCTAATTTATTAGTACGGTGGGGTGGACCTTAGTTTGTTTCTCCAGTGAGCCAGACACTGTGACTTCATCTCTGTGTGGTCTGCTGAGTTATTTTTGAAATAGTTCAGAAACCCAGAGTATTAAGGAAAGTTGATAAAAGTGGCAAATAGAAGACTGTACTCAGAAAACATTGAGAGTTTTCAGAGGGGTTGATGGGAGTACACATGATGACTTATGAGAAAACACCTAGTGTGAGAGGAAGAATGCTTGTTTATGTCAGGTCCTTCACTTGATGTTCTGTGTGTTTTCTGAGGAAAGAAAAGTGATCTTGAGAATTCATGTTTGGATTAGAGAAGTAAATGATTCTTTTTTAAACCATCAGAGATGTTCTTAAATTCTTCTGCTTTTTCTGCATCTCCAAAGTCATAAAGAGGATAGTGTTTGTGCAGTAGAGGGAGTTTCAAGCTAATTCATTAAAAAGCAAATGATCTACATAATTGACCACCGATCTCATTTTTGGTATTGTTATTCCTATTCTGCAGTACTTACTTACCAATCTTTTTGAAAAGAGAACATTCTTTTTAAATCTTGATTCAAGAGATTAAGTATTAATCCAAGCTTACTTTGTATTTTTAGTAACTGAGCATGGAGTTGGTGCAGTACTTTAATGATTGAAACACTACTGTTTGTTGAGATAGTTCCCAGTGATCTTATAAGTTCAGCTTTGACTCACAAGGGGAATAAGATGCCCACTTTCACTTCTGCATTTCATTACCTGCCATACCAGTGATGATTACAACTGTGCAGTGATGGGGAACTTTAAGATGGCTGATGGGCAGGCTCCCTATCAGCACTGTGCTCAGTGGAGGTAAACCAGCCCCTAGGATGTGAGTTTGGCAGGTGAGTATAGTTGTTTAATCACTGAGCTAATGAGAAAAAGGGTCTAGCCTTGATCCTCAGCATAAACGCCACAGAGGTTTTGAGGGGCTGAAAGAACTACTAGTTACTTCCACTCTGTGTATCGTGCTGGGCATGCTTGCTCCCCCGTCACCTTCCCGGGCCATCTTGCAGTGGTGGTTGCTGATGAAAGTATGGATTGTTTCTTGAAATTCATCACCATTGGTGGTAGAGCAGCTCAAAGGATGCCCCTTCCACAGTGTACAAGTGCTACTCATTTTCACCTGCAAAAGGCAGCCCAAATAGAAAATCAGATCCATATGTTTGCTGGACCATATGCCAGTTTAATTACCTCTGATTATTCTGTGTACAATGGTGAAAATTTTTTTAATAAACTAAAATTCGTTTGATGATGTATATTATAAACAACTACAAAGCTCATATCACAATTTTTTTTTTTTTTTTTTTTTTTTTTTTTCTTTTTGCGGTATGCGGGCCTCTCACTGTTGTGGCCTCCCCCGTTGCGGAGCACAGGCTCCGGATGCGCAGGCCCAGCGGCCATGGCTCACGGGCCCAGCCGCTCCGCGGCATATGGGATCCTCCCAGACCGGGGCACGAACCCGTATCCCCTGCATCGGCAGGCGGACTCTCAACCACTTGCGCCACCAGGGAGGCCCCACAATTTTTTTTAAAGAGTACTGAAACTAATGTTAGCAGCTTCATAGAAAAATACAGAAGGTAAAAATGGAGGCGAGGTCTTCTCATAGTAGACACTCAATAAAGATGTGCTGACTGAAGGAGAGAGTAAGGAAGGGAGGAGGGAAGCATTGTCTGGGCCATTTTCCTGAGTTTTGCTTTATGCTTTCTTGGACCTGTTTTATGCTTTTCTGATGAGGTAATGTGGCCAAAATCTGGATATGATGAGTGATTGTGCGTTGCTGGAGAGCCATAACACAGACAGTCACTTCACCTCTTGTTATTGTGAAAAATAACCTGCTATCAGGTAGGATTCAGCTTAATGTTTTTGGATCAAACATTTGTTCTTTTGTGTTATTTGTATATTTATTTTGGTGGTGACATTAGGTGTTAAGTAATGAAGTGGTAAGTTTCAAACTCACTGTATTAAAGGCATTTTGTTTCCCCTTTTGGTTGGTTGATATTGCAGCTAAATATAGTCCTGTATGTGAATACAGAATGTAAAACATTTTAAACTAAACTTTTCTTCGGACTAAGGTGTATATAGTAAAAGATTTAAGAAGTTGTCTTACAAGATTTGTGGGTGTGTGGTATTGTCCTGTGTGCTTGTTTATCTTTTCCCTGTAAAGGAGTTGGTAAAAAAATCTGAGTCTTAATATTATAGTGACTCGGAACTGAAGATACTATTTTCTAATTACAAAATTCACACAGTCTCATGGGTTGCAAAGAATAGCTGTTGGCCCATCTGGATTGAAATATGAATTAAAATATTCCATTGACTTTTTAAAATACAATTTTTTATAGCAGCTTCTCGAGCTATAATTTACATAACATACAATCCATCCGTTTAAAGTGTAAAACTTGATGGCTTTTTAGTGTATTCAGAGTTGTGTAACCATCACCACAATTAATTCTAGAACATTTTCTTTACACTCCAAGAAACCCTGTATTCATTAGCAGTCACTACCACTTACCCCAGTTCCCCATTTTGTAGACTTTTACATCTTTGTCCTTACCTGATTCTTTGCTGTTTTTATGTGTAAATATGCGTGTTTTATGGATAAGAGAAAGGCTTGTTGAGCATTTACTCTGTGCCAGGCACTGTGCTGGGCATGCTTGCTAGGTAATTTCCTTCAGTCCTCAGGACAAAATCCAAAGTGAGCTCACTCTTATTATATTTTATTTTTTTTTTTAAATTTTTATTGGAGTATCATTGATTTACAATGTTGGGTTACCATGTTTTAAAAGAGGAGACTTAGAAAGGGATTCACCTGTGCAAGGCAGCACACCTGGTGAGGGAATTTGAACCTATAGTGGTTGGACTCCTAGAGCCCTTGCTCTTCACACCTCCTCCTGGGTGTTCTGGATTTCTGTCACTGCTCGAAAGACCCTGTATATCTCTCAAAGTGCTCTTTGGAGAGAGGGAGTAAAAAGTGATGTAATAGCTGGAGTTTTTATTTTTGTGTGTGGAATGATAGGAAATTCTTTATAGGTCTAGCGTCTGATTTTGGCAGGAGTCATTGAATCAGCTTTAGCTGGGTTGCTGTATACAAACCATCCCTTTCATCCCCACTATGCTGTAAGCTTCCTTAGCGCACAAATCCCATCTGTTTTGTTCACTGTTGGATCCCCGGCGCCTGGCACAGAGTAAGTACGCCATACATATTTGTTAAATGTTGAGTAAATTCGCAAAACAAAGTGATATGGTCTTGATACCTGTTTAAGTTTGAATAGTGTCGCTTTCTACTCAGGAATATGCTACTTTTAAATTAAGTTTGGCCTACACAATCTGGAAAATAGAGTTCCAGAAATCTACTTTGTCACTGATTTTCTTTAAAGCCATTATAAAAATCTGACAATGTTTTTATTGTCTTTCAACTTCCAACCTTGCTGTTATTAGACTTATTTCCACAAAAAAGGAGAAACAAAATATTTGGCGTGCTTCGTCCCTTCAATCATTTATATCCTCAATCTGGTTTTAATTTTTTGATTATAAAAGAAATACATGGCTATTTTAAGACATTTGGGGGAAAGAAAGAAAAAAGAAGAAAAAAATCTTCTATGATCTCACTATTCAGGCAGGTACTTCAATTTGTTGATTTCTTTCTTAACTTTTTAAATATCTATTTAAAAAAATGTAATGGAGATCATTCGGTAGTATACTTTTGAATATTTCTTTCTCTTCTTTTAATCCTAACATTAAAAGATAAGCATTTCTGATGTTATTAAAATACTTTCTAAAATATATTACATTGATATAAAATATTACATAAAATGGGCGCAAAAGTTTTAAATTCCTCTCATGGCAGCTATTTACATTGCCTCAACTCCTTAGATAGCTGTCGGCACTGCGTCTTTGTGCATGAAGTTTTTGTATTGTTTTATGGACTTGCGAATATTATGCTAGCATCAGTTTTCAAGAAGCAAAATTGCTGAGTCCAGGACACAGGCGTTTTTAATGCACTGGAAGACATTAACCACTTAACCACTTTCCCAAAAGGCTGAACCGGTTCACACTGCCCGGTGGAGTGCCCTCCTCTCTTACCTTTCCCAACTGTGGCCTCAGTGACATTTTGATGACAAAAGGCATGAGGTTGTAAGACCAATGCATAGCTTGCAGTGCCCATATCCAGGGTCCTGTCCTAGATAGAATGGGAATGGGACTTTCCCCTTGTAGTAAATATCAAAATGGTCCAGGCTGAGAAGGCAGGTGTGCAAGTGAAGTGATGTTCCCAGGAGAGCGTGCCGCCGGGGCTTTGCCTGGTGGAGGGCTTTGCTCTGGATGGAGGGAGCTTCAGATTTCACTCCTGCTTGTGTCTAGAATGACATTTTACAGCTTTTTTTTCTCCCAGTGAAAGAAGTTAAAGAGACTTTTAGATCTGAGGAATTCAAACACCCAGGGGAGAAAATTAGCCTGTCAAGCCTCCATTCTGAATTGGTAGGAATCTAAGTCACTCATGTTTCTGTCTCTGCAAACATCTTTCTTTTGGGTTCTTCTTCAGAATAAGGACAGGCGAAGGACAGGATCTTTATAGGAAAACCTTTGCGCCGCATGGTTTGTTGATAACATATAGCTTGTCACTTGCCAGATGCCGGCAGTTTTCGGATTTCTCTGTGGCACACTCCAGCCCTGCCCCGCCCCCAGCATTCCATTTCCTCTCATAGCCCCTTCCCTTGGCAGCCTCTGTGTATAGACACAGCAGGAGGAAGAACTATCCAGGTAGTTTTTAAAAGTAATACCTACCAAAGCATTCCCATATGTACCCAGGCCTTCTGTTTTCAGAGAAGTTAGGCTAATATTTCCCAGGCAAAAGCAAACTAAGCTGTAGGGAGAAGGAATAGCATAAATTGCAAAAAAGCTGTTCTCAGCAAAGTTGGGAGAATTAGGCTCATGGGCACAATTACAGAGTAACCAGTGAAGTCTGATGGAACAGCCCGGAGACCCAAGAGGGGGGTGGATAAAAAGTGATATGAGACTTCCGGGTGGGACCACAGTGCGGCGGCGGGGCAGGGGCTGGCACCTCCCGCAGCAACCTTGGCGTATACCGGCCTCACCGTGCCTCTCATCGTGATGAGCGTGTTCTGGGGCTTCGTCGGCTTTCTGGTGCCCTGGTTCATCCCTAAGGGTCCCAACCGGGGAGTTATCATCACCATGTTGGTGACCTGTTCCGTTTGCTGCTATCTCTTGTCACGAAGAGAACTCCTCTAGATGCAAAATCACCTCCATACCCAGACCACCTTCCTTGACTCGCCCACTTTGGCTGTCAGCTGCCTTAAACGTTCCCACCACATTTGAATATCTTATTCTACAATGCAGTATTTTTTCCTGTCACCTTTTTTACACTTTGATGAATGATGTGCCTATTGAATCTAAACTGTGCTGCCTCTATAAAGTGTTTATGTACTGTTTGGAGATAGAAAGTGCTGTTCTTCTAAGAAATAACATTACTCTCTCCTGGGAAACTGGATTTGAAGATGGCTCCTGCCTGCTCACAACATGAGAATCAGCGAAGTGTTTAAAAACTATTACATGACAGTAAGACTCCAGTGGGGCAGTCAGTAGGAGAACATGTTCAGAGGGAAAATCTGTCCCACCAGAATTATACCAAAGTATATTTTCAGGATGAGTTTCTTATTTCTGCCCTCCTTTGGAATAAATTATTTTTCTGCTCTCTATGGAAAAAAAAAAAAAAAAAAAAAAAAAAAAGTGATATGAGAGGCTTCCCTGGTGGCGCAGTGGTTGAGAGTCCGCCTGCCGATGCAGGAGACGCGGGTTCGTGCCCCGGTCTGGGGAGATCCCACATGCCGCGGAGCGGCTGGGCCCATGAGCCATGGCCACTGAGCCTGCGCGTCCGGAGCCTGTGCTCCGCAAAGGGAGAGGCCACAACAGTGAGAGGCCCGCGTACTGCAAAAAAAGAAAAAAAGAAAAAAAAAAAAAGTGATATGAGGTAGGCAAGACCCTTACTGCTCACTTGATAATTGCTTTTAACTGAATAGTAAACCGAGCAATTATGTACTCACCACACCCATATACATATATTCATTTCCTAATGATGCCTTCTGACTCAAATATATATTTGAGACACTTTCATAGTATTGCAGTCCTCGGGTGTTAGAAGTATGGCTGTTTCCTTTACATGGCACATGACACATTTGGCAGGCCTGAACAATTAAACAGTTTTGCCCCAGGAACTTTACATTGCTCTGCCAACACCATATAATTAGCATCTCATTTATGTGGAAAACTCCTGTAATTAGCCCTATTATTCTTCTAGAGAAACTGGGGTCCAGACAGTCTAAATAAAGTGACTGTGTACCCTTTCTGGATTTCTAGATTCTACCTAAAATGATCAGCCTTGCCTAGTTTTAAGTCTGTGTTTGTTGATGTATGTGTGGATGAATATAACCAGTTATTTTAAAAATATGCTAAAAGGCAAATAAACATTTGCTTGTCAGTTTGAGGTTTTGACTGAAATGTGGGAACTCAATTCGGCTTATAGAGGGAAATGTTTTTTAAAAATTTAATATTCACCAAATATTTTTACAAAAATACCCCAAATGTCATTTTCGACTCCATATTTCCTAACAAGAAAAAAAAAAAAATGGCCCAGCACTTCCCATGCGTCAGAGGCGGTACCACATGTTCTTCTGGCTCAGTGGGCAGCCTGTTCCCGCCAGCCCTTCAGGGGCTCACACGTGCATCTGCACCGTTGGTATGTTGCCATGTCGATGTCTTCTTGGTATCCACATTGACAGACAACTTTTGAAGGAAGTCAAGTTGAAAGAGCTGACTACGGAGAACATTTAATATGTCTTATTTCGCCTGAGTAGCAGCAGAGACCGACTTGTTTAAAGAGAGCCAACGAAGACTGCTTTCCACCACTTTCTGCAGCTTCAGGAGAAGACCCAGTAGCCCTTCAGGATATGAAAAGCCTCCCAGTTCCAGCCAGTGCTCTCAGAGAGCTGCTTCTTACCAGCACCTCGAATATATACATACGGAATTCTTTCTAGTTCAAACAAACCTGTAGAGGGTGGATGCTGGAAGAGGAGAAGAACCATCATTAGGGTCAAGGGCATTGGCTGGGCGCTCTCTGAACCTGGAACCGGGGTGGCTGCAGTAAGCAAGCATGTGAGAGGAGCTTTGAGTTCCAGAAGTCTTCGAATAGTCAAGGGCAGACAAGTTAGGAGGCCGTAGACCGGAACTGGGGCAGGCTGCTTTGCAAAAGCACCAGTGCCACGTTGTTGTCTCTTCCTTAAGACCTCTGCTTGGTAGGGGGACTAAAAGGCATTATACATTCACAGGGAGTTCTAAAAAATGTTAAGTGCTAAGTGAAACAGATGACCCGATTAGGGGAACGGGGGGTCAGTTTTCAAAGAAGCAGAATGCAGTGAGCTACTTAAAATTATATTGACTGCACATTTATCTTCAGTGATTCAGAAGGAGACTGTTAACCTCAAACCCTCAGCCAGTTACTAGAGAATCTCTGAAGTGTATTCCCTCTAGGACATCTCACTTTATATCTGGCTTTTGAATTAAATACCTTCTAAAAGTAAATATCATCAGTCGTACCAGCCCACCTTGCATTTTCTTGCAGTAGCACATTTCCAAGTATGGAATTTCAACAAAGCATAACATATGTTGAGTGTGACCGTTAAGTATTTGAGGCCGTGGTTAGCATCACCATCCTCATTTTCTCAAAGCGAGGAAAATGGAGTCTGGGGAATTTTTGACTGGGGTGGAAATCAAGGCAGGGTCTAAAGGAGAATCAAGTGCCACAGAGTTCCAGTAGCTTCAGTGATGGCGTGGGAGGAATCTAGTCTTGCCGACATACCCTCACCTCAAGGTTTCAGAAGGTTATGGGCTGGACTGTACTGATCCCCTCCTCTGAGGAGTCATTCAGCTAACCCAAATTCTCTGGGGTCTGTGTTCTGTCTCGTTGATAAGCCCTTTTTTCTTCACGTTTGACTCTCACCCTGATCACTCGTGATCAGTAGAGTCAAGCTTTATACTACATTTCACCCAAGGGAGATGCAGATCTCTGCCAGAGGGGTAGCCACCCTTCACTTGGGTACATTTACTCAGGGTAAACCTTTGCATATTTTGGGAAGTAGAAAGAGAAGTCTGGTGTTTAAAAAGGAATATTAGGGAATTGTCAGGGAGCCGAAATTTGTGTTGTTCATTCACTCTGCAAATTCTGGCAGCTTCAACTTGTTATGATTCAGTGTTTGGTGTCATTGCCCTGTTTATTTCATTGTGATTATGAATGAAAAGTGACAAGGGATAGCAGGAGTGCCAGGCCTGTTGGTAAGCATAATGTGATTGATTAGAACCCAAAAGAGGGTCAGTTTTCAAAGAAGGCAGCCAAAGCCTTTCTTCTATTGCACATGAACTTCTTCTTCTTCTTCTTTTTTGGCTACTTGAATAGTGAAAAGTATTTAGAGTGACAGTACCTGAATAAAAAAAAGTATGTTGAGTGGCTATGTGCCTTTATAGTCCCCCATGATAACTAAACAAAAGGAACATTTTTATACTTCATACAAAATACTGTGTATCAAGATTTTCTGGAAGGGCACAGTTGCATAAATCAAGAAACACCTGTAATATTTTTATTAAAAATTCTCCTTTATCCTCTTGGCTGCAGTGGTTCTGATACCTGTCCATTTAGCAGATTTTTAAAAATGTATTGTTGCAGAACCCTCAAGGGTTCTTGGTGTTGCAGTTTGTGTCAGCTACTAGACAAATGGTTTTTGAGAAAAGATGTGTGACTAAACCACGAGAAAAACAAGATTAAAACATAATGGTGTGATTGCTATTACTTTGGGGATGCTAGAACGTATTGGTCTTAAGAGCAAAGGGGGACTCGTTGAAAGGAAAAGGAAAACTGTGTGACTAACTAATAATGGTAACTTCCACTTCCCACGGTCCCCATTTGTTATAAAAGTGTACCTGTATATAATGAACTAATGAAGTTCTTTGAGAGTATTTGTTTCTTCTTCAGCTTTTCCTAAAATAGTTCTTGTTCACTGTGAAAGCTAATGTATTTACATAAGCTAAATAATATGATGTAGTTCAGAAATGCCTTTGGACTTGTAGGGAAGCTTGACAAGGTACCAGGGAAAACCAGAACCCTAGAAAATAGCACTAGACCAGGTATCAAGAGAACCAGGGTGTTGTCTCACTTTCCTCCTGTGTGAAAATGGGGGGTGGGGTTTAGAGTACATCCTCTCTTGAAGATACCTGAAGTTTGGGGAGCAAAGGAACATGAATATCTTAGAGTGTTCTTGCCAGAATTATTTTGGACTTAAAGGATCCGGAACAGAATTCTTAGGACACAGCCTTGATGGTATTACTCTTAAATCACCCTCTGGGTTAGTGCCAGGTTCTGTTGAACAGGTAGGGGTGGCCTGAGTCTCCAGAAATGAATCTGTTCACTCATATCATTTATTGAACTTTTAGCAGTTGTGCAGATAAAGTGGAGTCTGGTCTGAGTTTGGCTGACATTTATTTTATGCTCTGATACACTCCAAGGAAGAATGAACACGTTGAAGATGTTATCTGATAAGATTCCTAAAAGGTAGAATCCTCACAATTTCATTAGCAGGTTTCAAGCCCTTGGTCATTTGCCTGCTCAAGGTCCAACAACTTCTAGCTCTGCTCTATCTACAGCTGGTTAAGACTCCCTAAAATGCCCAGATGACTGCTGTGATAATAGAGAATTGATTGGATGCATGAGAGTAAACACATACATGTAGTTTAGTTTAATTTTTCACTTTTTTAAAAATTATTGAAGTATAGTTGATTTACAGTGTTGTGTTAGTTTCTAGCATATAGCAAAGTGATTCAGTTTATATATATATATATGGTATATATAATGTATATATATCACATATATACACATGTGTATATATATTCTTTTTCATTATGGTTTATTACAGGGTATTGAATATAGTTCCCTGTGCTGTACAGTAGGACCTTGTTGTTTACCTGTTTTATGTATAGTAGTTTGTATCTGCTAATCCCAAACTCCTGATTTATCCCTCCCCCACCCCCTTTCCCCTTTGTTAACCATAAGTTTGTTTTCTGTGTCTGTGAGTCTGTTTCTGTTTTGTAAATAAGTTCATTTGTGTAATATTTTAGATTCCACATATAAGTGATATCATGTGATATTTGTCATTCTCCTTCTGACTGACTTCACTTAGTATGATAATCTCCAGGTCCATCCATGTTGCTGAAAATGGCATTGCAGTATTTCATTCCTTTTTATGGCTGAGTAGTATTCCATTGTGTGGATGTGCTTTCCATGTACACTACATCTTCTTTATCCATTCATCTGTTGATGGACATTTAGATTGCTTCCATGTCTTGGCTTTTGTAAATAGCACTACTATGAACATAGGGGTGCATGTATCTTTTTGAATTAGAGTTTTCTCTGGATATATGTCCAGGAGTAGGATTACTGGACCATATGGCAACTCTATTTTTAGTTTTTTAAGGAATCTCTATACTGTTCTCCATAGTGAGACCACCAGCTCACATTCCCACCAACAGTGTAGGAGGCTTCCCTTTTCTCCACATTCTCTCCAGCATTTGTTATTTGTAGACTTTTTGATGATGGCCATTCTGACTGGTGTGAGGTCGTGCCTCACTGTAGTTTTGATTTGCATTTCTCTAGTAATTAATGATGTTGAGCATCTTTTCATGTGCCTATTGGCCATCTTTATGTCTTCCTTGGAGAAATGTCTCTTTAGGTGTTCTGCCCATTTTTTGATTGGGCTGTTTGTTTTTTTGTTATTGAGTTGTATGAGCTGTTTGTATATTTTGGAAATTAATCTCTTGTCGGTTGTATCATTTGCAAATAGTTTCTCCCTTTCTGTAGGTTGTCTTTTCATTTTGTTTAGTTTCCTTTTCTATGCAAAAGCTTATAAGTTTGATTCCGTCCCATTTGTTTATTTTTGCTTTTGTTTCTTTTGCCTTGGGAGACTGACCTAAGAAAATCTTTTTAACTTTTAATCTGATTATACATGTGTATAGTTTAAAAAGCAACATAGTTCTCCGAGGCCCATAACTAACCCAGCAGTTTCTTGTTCCACCTTTTCCTCACCCAGCTCCTCCTTGCCTGAGGCAACTAACTACTTTCAACTCTTTTCATTGATATTTTTCTCTCTATTTTGAAAGCAGTTGTTTACATGGCTATTTCTTATATTTCAGTTTTAGGTTTTTTTGTATTAACTTCTTATTATAGAAGATGGTTCAGCTCTCTTACTCCCCTCCCTCCCAACACAAAAGACAGTAAAATGTCTTCTACTGCCTCCCATCCTCCCAATATAGTTATGAGTTATCTATTGCTGTGTAACAAATCACTCCAAAACATAGTAAGTTAAAACAGCGAACATTTATTATCTCATAGTTTCCATGGGCCAACAATCTGGGAGCAGCTTAGCTGGGTGCTTCTGGCCCAGGCTGTCAATCAGTCTGTGGGACTGGGGCCACAGTAAACTGAAGGCCGGACTGGGGCTGCAGGACCCACCTCTCATCTCACTTACTTGGTCGTTGGTGAGCTTTTAATTCTTCAGGGGCTGTTGAACTGACCTTAATTCCCTGCAGTGCCCCATGAGCCTCTCTGTAGGGCTGCCTGTAGCATGGCAGCTTATTTCCCCAGCAAGACCCAGGAGACAGCTAGCCCAAGATGGGCTGGAGTCCTTGTATAAATGTTAGAAATGACAACTGTTCGCTTCTGCCATTTATCCTAGTCATAAGAAGTGAGGAGGTCCAGCTCAAACTCAATCTGGGGCAGAGCATCACATAAGGATGTGAATAGGAAGAAGCAGGGTCTTTAGAGGCCAGCATAGAGGCTGTCCTCCACAAGAAATTTCAGGTTAGGTCAATATCCAGTGTTAACGTTATCATGACTATGCATATATTATTCACAACACAGCCATGTACTATGATTACCCTTCTTTCCTCATCCAGCTTTCTCCCTGGAGGTAATTGTCTTGTTTTTTGTTTGCTTAATGTTCTATGTGCCCATCACTAACTCACCACAAACTATCATGCCAGCATTATAAACTGCCTCTCAATTTGTTGCAGTACATCAAGCATTTCTAGACACTGTATCTTTCGGGGCAGTCTCTCTGGAGTCTTCTGATCTGCTCCGATCTGGTCTGATAGCTCAGGCCTTATGTAGAGGTATGAAAATCAGAGCTTTCTCTCGTACATGCTGAAGATTCATTCCATTTGCCCTTTAGGTTGGATACCCTATTTTCTGGGTCTGTGTACTCTTCTCTCTTGCTTTTTTGTCCCTTCATTCTGGTGAAACACGTCTCCCAGTAGCTTCCTAAGAAGGGGTTCATGGGAAGTACAAGTTTTGAAATCTTTTTTTTTTTTTTTTAAGCCACATATATATTTTATTTATTTATTTATTTATTTGTTTGTTTGCGGTACGCGGGCCTCTCACTGTTGTGGCCTCTCCCGTTGCGGAGCACAGGCTCTGGACGCGCAGGCTTAGCGGCCATGGCTCACGGGCCCAGCCGCTCCGCGGCATGTGGGATCTTCCCGGACCGGGGCATGAACCCGTGTCCCCTGCATCGGCAGGCGGACTCTCAACCACTGCGCCACCAGGGAAGCCCCAAGTTTTGAAATCTTGACGTTTGAACATGTTTTCCTTCTACCCTCTCACTTGATTGATAACAGTGGCTCCATGAAGAATTGGTTAAAATCATTTTCTCTCAAGGCTCCATAACTTTGAGCCACCCAGTGTTGTCTTGGACAAGTCCAACACCGTCCTGATTTGAGGTCCTGTTTGATACCTGCTTGTTCGCCCAACTCCCAAGCCTTCGTCTTTCCCTTGTCCCCAGCATTCTGACATTTCTCAGTGACATCCTTCTTTAATTTGTTGTACTGTACTTGGTCCTGTCACTGGAAACGCAGGCCCTATGGGGTTGGAAGTCTTGTAGATGTATTTCTTTGGAAAGGATGTAAAATCTGTTTCTGTGTTCTCTGTTTTTGGAGCTCCTTTTATGTAGAAGTTGAACCTCCTGTATCCATCTTCTACTTTTCTCATCTTTTCCCTCCTTTTTCAGATCTCTGGCTTAATAGGTTTTCTGATTTGGGGAGATTTTCTCAACTTTATATTTCAGTTTTTACATTGAAAAGGAGATCCGTTCTCCTAGAATTTTCATTTCTAAAAGCTCTTATTGTTACTGGAATTGTTTCCTTAAAAGCCTCCTATTCTAGTTTCATGAATGCAGTGTCTGCTCATTTCCCCAAAGGTATTAATTACCCTCCCTCTCTCTTTCCTTCCCTTCTCCCCCTCTTTTTATTCTCTTAGCATTGTTTTTTCTAATTTCTCTTAAGTTCCTTTTTTAGTTTGTGTTTGTTTTGGCCCCTGTCTTCAGTGTTGGAGATTTTCCTCAGATGCCTGACGTGCCTTCGCTGACAGTGAATGTTATGCTAAGAAGCTAGTTTGAGGTTTCACATGCTTGGGTGGACCTTTTTTTTTTTTTTTTTTGCGGTATGCGGGCCTCTCACTGTTGTGGCCTCTCCCGGGCCTCTCACTGTTGTGGCCTCTCCCGCTGTGGAGCACAGGCTCCGGACGCGCAGGCTCAGCGGCCATGGCTCACGGGCCCAGCTGCTCCGTGGCATGTGGGATCTTCCCGGACCGGGGCACGAACCCATGTCCCCTGCATCAGCAGGCGGACTCTCAACCACTGCGCCACCAGGGAAGCCCATGTGGACCTTTTTGATGGTGTAGGGAGGTCTGGGTAGATCGTTTCTCTAGAGATCTCCCAGCTGCCTTTTCTCTTGCTTTGATCAGTTTCCCTAGAAAAGCCTTCTCTGATTTCCTAGCTACCAGCTTTTAGGGTACCCATTTCAGGGGAAAATGGGTGAAGGTTTCACTCTCCATTGTATAAAAAATCTCATCTTCCTGTTTTCTTAGTAACTATGATATTATCTCCATTATACAGATGAGAAAACTCTTAAAAGAGGCTTAAGTTCCTTTGTTGAGTTTTCTTGGTAGCTGCCGTTTATTTCACGGCCTGAAATTGAGATAACTTCAGGTGATTTGGAATGCGCCGTCATAGCAATCACTTCTATAGAGAGATCAAGTCATTTAATTTATTATTGTCATGGTTTACTTGGCCTATTCCCCCACCCCCCGCCCCAAATTGTGGCTTTAGTTACGCTTGGTTTTCAGACAGACTCTAAGTTTGGGAACTTAAAACAGTGGCATATAAATGAAACAGCAAACCGCCTTTTTTGTTTGGCTATTCGTTATCTAAACAAAAGAAATTCAGTAGCTTTTGGAATGGACAGATTCTTCCCTAACCTCTGCTCTACCCACCTCCCTTCTGGGTCCTGGCCAGATCATTATTTTGGGCTTGAACTCTGTTCTTCTTATCTTCGTTTAGCAACATGAGTTGTTCACCAAGCTGGTTTTTCACAAATTCCTTTCAGTGTTTGTAGCAAAACTCTTATCCCCCTGGTTTTGACTAACCCTTTAACATCTGCACCTCTAAGACTCTGAAGTTGAGACAGACCTCATAAGCACTTCCTTCTACAAAGAACAGCTGTGTTGAAGACACCTCATGAAAGCCAAGGTCCCTTGACCATGTCCTGTAGTAGAACCAGGCCCCAGGGTTATCTGGAAACACTCTACTCACTTAACCAACGCACATGCAATTACTTGCATTTCCAAGTTTTTCTTCTCACCCTGGAAAGGAGCTTTTTCCTTTAGTCCACCTACTTTTGTATAATGAAGGGTACTTACCTTCTTTATTGAGTATAAAGACTGTAAAAGTTGATTGTAAATATCACATCCATATCTTACTGTGAGGCATTTTTTTGTCTGTCTGGTGTGTGCATGTATCCCTAGTGCCAAGCACATGGGTAAGCAGCCAGTAAATAAGTGTTGTCTGAGTGAATGCATGGTGAAGAGAAAGGAGGTCAAGTTAGCCCATGACTTTATTTTTTTAATTAATTAATTTTTAATTTTTGTTAGCGTGTAGTTGATTTACAGGGTTGCGTTAGTTTCTGCTGTACAGCAAAGGGTATCAGTTCTACATATGTCCATTCTTCTTTAGATTCTTTTCCCATATAGGTCATTGCAGAGTATTGAGAAGAGTTTTGCCCATGACTTTAAAACCACCCCCCTCCGCCTGTCGCCCCTCCCCGTTGCTCAAACCCACGTTGGCTCTCACAGGGATCTTGTGGGGCTTTTGCACGGTTCTGCCGGTCTAGTCAGTAAGGCGACAGGCAGTAAGCTGCAGGAAACATTTTTATATCCCTGAAAGTGTTATCTTCGAGGAGCATAGTTTGTAATATTGGAGTGAAAAGAAGCCTTCTTTGAGAGGATTGGCTTGATGCAGGCAAAGCTGCTAATTTGTTTTCAGCTTCAAGGAGATTTAGAGCCTTGACCTCCATAGCAGTAGCTCACGGTGGAATTGTTTTCCTGCTTCTTCATCTAAGTCTCCTGCAGGACAGTAGGGAAGGCTGGACGTTTACAGAGCTGGCAGCAAGAGATTCTTCTTTTGCAGACAGTCGTGGAGATTTGTTGCCCGGGACTTTTCTGACTTAATGGTGTGCTCTTGGGAAAATACACTAATCTGTTTTCATATCTGAGGGCAACCACAGAACCTCCCATGGGAAGGCCAACTGGCGTCCAACTGGTGTCCGGTCACTTACCTGCTGGGAAGGGAAGCATCAGAGTGAAAGTTCTTGCCCACTCGCCTGAGCAGAGCTGTTATCAGGCCTGCCTGAAGTAGATAGCGTACAAAAACACCCACATCCAGCAACCAACGTGCGACGTCAGCAAATGCAGTCGGATTCGAACTTGACCAGGTCGCATCCGGGCTTTGCCCACCAGCTGGAGGTACGAGAGTGGGAACTGAGATGACAGCCCATTGTCGTCGAGGCGACACTTCCAAGATGTCCTTTCTGGCCCCTGGTTAAGCCCTCAGCCTGTTTAGACTTTTACAGGAACCCACCAGTGGTACTTAAAAGGGGACCATAGAAACAGAAACTCTAGTGGGTGGTTATGTTTGTACACTCTTGGTCAGAACTTTCGTTATTATGTGGATTTCTACAGTTAATTCGATTACTTTTAGTCTTTCACAGTTCACTGAGATTTTGTCCCAAAGTGGAGGCGTTTGGGTACTGAGGGTTGAAGTTTTAGCATTTCTTGGTAACGCCTGGATCAACATTCTAGGAATTTGCTTCATCGATGCCAGCTTTCCTTTTTTGGCAATGGAAGACGTGTGAATAATGCCTTCTTTGAAGCTCGAAGGCACACAATGAGCTTAAGAACTCTCTAATTGAACTTTACAAGCTGAGGGGGCCGTGTTGGACTTACGGGCTGCATTTGAACAAACTTCTAGTCACCATAATTTAGTAAGGGTTAGCTGCCAGAAGCCATGTGGGGCTTTATTTGATCCATTTATGAATTAAGAGCCTTCAGTAAATTAATTACCTTATATTGGGGCTAATAAAAGCTGCAGGATGAGAAGGCCTTTGGGTTCTTGTGTGGAGGGGGACCGGGACAGAGCTGCTTCCTGGTGTGGGAGCCTTTCCTGGCCCCGGGCCTTCCGAGATGCTGGGGGTGGGTGGGAATGGTGTTCGTGCTCTGTGTCCAGCGAAGAGGCATTGGAGCCACTTTTGGCTCTGCAACTGCGGGAAGGCTGTGCTTTATTGATCATAATAAGCTGTTCTGTCTTATTAAAGTTGCATCATGGAGTCTGGTTTTTAGGAGCCCTATTGAGACTTAGTCGCAGAAGAAGCGATTTGCTTGTATTTTCCGACAGTTAACAGGCCAAGCAGATGGGAGAGCAGACCTGAAATAGTTGCGTTGGCTGCCTGCCACCGGTCTGTGAATTTTGATTTGCATGGATATGTAATAGTTTGATTTTTCCCTTTTTTGGAAGTTCTTGCCTCTGAGCCTTGGGGAAATTAATCCTTGGTTTCCTGCGGAAGGCCCCCTTGGAAGCGAATGTTGCCAAGATGGGCCACACAAGCCCCTGTGCCAGGTTGGGCAGATCAGGACACCACCGGCCCCGTGTTATCAGGAAAGGGCCAGCCCCGGCGTCCCACGGCTTTTCAGGGAAAACTGCTTCCACTCACTATTTGCCGTGCGTTTTCAGGTGTTTTCCTTTTCTTCAGCTTATGTTCATCAACACACTGAATAACTGAAGAAAGGATGTTAAACTTACACTTCCAACGAGACATTTATATACAATTGTGAAATGAGCCAGAGCCTCATGTGGGCAAAGATGATCTGAGTTCTTGCTCAGTCAGTTTTAAAAACTTGTTTTGTTAAATATATGGAAAATACTATTTTAAACCCATGTGTAAGGTATAAAGAACAGCGTGAAAGCAAACATGTATTTCCTGCCACCTAGATGCAGAAATAGAAAATTGTAGTTTTAGGACCTTTGAAACCCCCCGATGGCCCTTCCTTCATCCCACTCTGCTGCTTCTTCTCTCTATCTCTTTTTTTATTTTTATTTTATAGATATCACTCCTTTTTTAAAAAAAAATTATATTTATTTATTTTTGGCTGCGTTGGGTCTTCATTGCTGCACACAGGCTTTCTCTAGTTGCGGTGAGCAGGGGCTACTCTTCGTTGCGGTGCGCAGGCTTTCTCATTGCGGTGGCTTCTGTTGTTGCCGAGCGCGGGCTCTAGGTGCACAGGCTACAGTAGTTGTGGCATGTGAGCTCAGTAGTTGTGGCTTGCGGGCTCAATGGTTGTGGCTCGCAGGCTCTAGAGTGCAGGCTCAGTAGTTGTGGCGCACGGGCTTAGTTGCTCTGTGGCATGTGGGATCTTTACAGACCAGGTATTGAACCCATGTCCCTTGCATTGGCAGGCGGATTCTTAACCACTGCGCCACCAGGGAGGTCCCTATACCATTATTATTTATCCATTCCTGTGCCCGTGGACTTTTGGATATGGACTTTTGGATTGTGTTCTTTGCTATTTCAAACATCCTCCATGTGAACATTCTTGTATGTGTCTCCTAGTATCTAAGCCAGTTTTTTTTTTTTTTTTTTTTGGCTGCATTGGGTCTTCGTTGCTGTGCACGGGCTTTCTCTAGTTGCATTGAGCAGTGGCTACTCTTTGTTGTGGTGTGCTGGCTTCTCATTGTGGTGGCTTCTCTTGTTGTGGAACACAGGCTCTAGGTGTGCGGGCTTCAGTAGTTGTGGCACATGGGCTCAGTAGTTGTGGCTCGCAGGCTCAAGAGCACAGGCTCAGTAGTTGTGGCACACGGGCTTAGTTGCTCCGCAGCATGTGGGATCTTCCTGGACCAGGGCTCGAACCCGTGTCCCCTGCATTGGCAGGCGGATTCTTAACCACTGCACCACCAGGGAAGTCCTAAGCCAGTTTTTAAACAAACCAATCTACTTTAAACACTCTCCTGAGTTTTTTTTTTTTTTAAAGATTTGTTGTGCTAAGAGGGTATGCCACAAAATATTTCAGGTATTATAGATTATAAAATGACCATTTATTACACACTTCAAAGAAAGGCCTGTATTTACACGACAGTCTAAAAGAACAGTAGCTTTATTTCTCTGCTCTTAAAAGTGGTTCAGATAAAAGTCCTCATTGATGCAAAATGCATTTCATTAATGTTTGTTAAAACTGCAGCTTGAAGAGCCAAATGGAATTTTAAGATCAAAAAGACAAACGAGAGCCAACAGAAAAGAAAACCAACGAGAAATACCTGCTTCATTTACAGGCGCTATCTTCACCTCTCCTTCCTGGGTTCATGGAGCATTTATTGTTTGCACTTGCCACTAGGTGTTCTGGTTATGTTTCTCTAGTGGCACTCACTAAAAGCCTTTGATGGCATCTCTTCAACCTCTATAATGTTGAGAACACACTAGGTTCTCCATAAATATGTACCACTCTTCAAGTATGTCTTCCAAGAGTAGCCACGTTGAATTAAGAAGAACTCTGCTTGTCTTCTGTAGCCTCATCTTGCTGCCCAGGGGCTTTTGCCTCCTTTTTCTCTCTGCACAAAGCCCTCTTCTCCCAGGTCTTCTGCATGGCCCACTCTCAGTGTCTGTCTTGGCTTAGATATTACTTCCCCAGGATAACATTCCTTGACTCCCATCCCCAAACTAACTTCTCTCCTGTTACTTTTGAACCCCTTATACTGCTCTATTTCTTCAAGAACTTAGTACCTAAAATTGTAGCTCCTTGCTTGGTTATTATGTGTCTTGTCCCACTTGGTATGTAGGTATGGAGTCTGTCTTGCTAACTGCTGTTTTCCAAGCCTGCAGTGGTAGCCAGCACTCGGAAGGGGGGCATAAACATGATTGAGTAAATGAATTTACCTTAAATAACGGATAGATTAAAGATATTTCTAAGTAAAGGATGGCTGTAGTCTCATGGAGTGTATCCTAGTATAGACTAGAGACTTTTAAGCAAGTCATCAAACTCCTTAGGACTTATTTTTCTCATGTGTAAAATGGGGTTATGGATGTAGTAAGTATAAAAACATGAATAGATATAAAATCCCTTTTTTAAAAATGGAAAAGGTGTGTTATTATTGTATGTATTGTTGACATTATGTAAACTGCCAGAGGCATACTAGCCCTTAAGGTTGTTGAAGGGAACTTGGATTGAGAGTGTTTTAGAGTTTTTCTATAGGAAAACACTCTTTAAAGATAAAAGAACCAGTCAAGTTGGAAGGCTCCAGAAGACTATGTTTATCTCAAACCCATGACCCCAAATCACCCTTAGTAATCTTCATCAAGAATCTGTCTGCTTTTACAATCTTGAGAACAAAAAACGGAGCTGGAGGGCTCAGGCTCCCTGACTTCAGACTATACTATAAAGCTACAGTAATCAAGACAGTATGGTACTGGCACAAAAACAGAAATATATATCAGTGGAACAGGATAGAAAGCCCAGAGATAAACCCACGCACATATGGTCACCTTATCTTTGATAAAGGAGGCAGGAATGTACAGTGGAGAAAGGACAGCCTCTTCAATAAGTGGTGCTGGGAAAACTGGACAGGTACATGTAAAAGTATGAGATTAGAACACTCCCTAATACCACACACAAAAATAAGCTCCAAATGGATTAAAGACCTAAATGTAAGGCCAGAAACTATCAAACTCTTAGAGGAAAACATAGGCAGAACACTCTATGACATAAATCACAGCAAGATCCTTTTGGACCCACCTCCTAGAGAAATGGAAATAAAAACAAAAATAAACAAATGGGACCTAATGAAACTTCAAAGCTTTTGCACAGCAAAGGAAACCATAAATAAGACCAAAAGACAACCCTTAGAATGGGAGAAAATATTTGCAAATGAAGCAACTGACAAAGGATTAATCTTCAAAATTTACAAGTAGCTCAATAAAAAAAACAAACAACCCAATCCAAAAATGGGCAGAAGACCTAAATAGACATTTCTCCAAAAAAAGATATACAGATTGCTAACAAACACATGAAAGAATGCTCAACATCATTAATCATTAGAGAAATGCAAATCAAAACTACAATGAGATATCATCTCACACCGGTCTGAATGGCCATCACCAAAAAATTTAGAAACAATGAATGCTGGAGAGGGTGTGGAGAAAAGGAACACTCTTGCACTGCTGGTGGGAATGTGAATTGGTACAGCCACTATGGAGAACAGTATGGAGGTTCCTTAAAAAACTACAAATAGAACTACCATATGACCCAGCAATCCCACTACTGGGCATATACCCTGAGAAAACCATAATTCAAAAAGAGTCATGTACCAAAATGTTCATTGCAGCTCTATTTACAATAGCCAGGAGATGGAAGCAACCTAAGTGTCCATCATCGGATGAATGGATAAAGAAGATGTGGCACATATATACAATGGAATATTACTCAGCCATAAAAAGAAATGAAATTGAGTTATTTGTAGTTAAGTGGATGGACCTAGAGTCTGTCATACAGAGTGAAGTAAGTCAAAGAGAAAGACAAATACTGTATGCTAACACATATATATGGAATCTAAGAAAAAAAAATGTCACAAAGAACCTAGGGGTAAGATGGGAATAAAGACACAGACCTACTAGAGAATGGACTTGAGGATATGGGGAGGGGGAAGGGTAAGCTGTGACAAAGTGAGAGAGTGGCATGGACATATATACACTACCAAACGTAAAATAGATAGCTAGTGGGAAGCAGCCGCATAGCACAGGGAGATCATCTCGGTGCTTTGTGACCACCTAGAGGGGTGGGATAGGGAGGGTGGGAGGGAGGGAGATGCAAGAGGGAAGAGATATGGGAACATATGTATATGTATAACTGAGTCACTTTGTTATAAAGCAGAAACTAACACACCATTGTAAAGCAATTATACTCCAGTAAAGATGTAAAAAAAAAAAAAAGAAGCTGTCTGCTTTTAAATGGTATGGGCACCTAGCTGACATGACCTGGCACTTACTAAGAACTTTTTTATTTCCCTCTCAACAGTTAGGTATTCAGAGTTCTATAAAGTTTGCCCTTACTGATAGTTTGTAATATTCTCTTGTTCTTTTTAATGTTCTCACCACGGGGCATGTGGGATCTTAGTTCCCCAACCAGGGATCGAACCTGTACCCCCTTCATTGGGAGCGCGAAGTCTTAACCACTGAACCGCCAGGGAAGTCCCAATATTCTCTTGTTCTTTCATTTAGTGTATTATTTATCTGACCAGCTGAGTTGCACTCTCTTTCAGAGGAGACACTGTTTTGTTTGGATTTTGTTATTCTCCTGGACAAACATAGTCATGTGCTTGGCTGAGAAAAGGTGTTTGGATACAAGCTTATTAAGTTGTTTAAATACTTTTTATTAACTTTAGAATCTACTAGACCCGTTTTTCTCAACCCAGACTGTACATTAGAGTCATCTTAGGAGCTTTGGGAAAATGCCATGGCTCAGGTCTCACGTCCAAAGATTCTGACTCAGTTGGTTGAAGATGGAGTCTAGGCATTGTTTTTTTGTTTGTTTGTTAGTTTCTTTGTAACTTCTTACAGGTTTTTCTGATGGGCCCTCAGGGTTGAGAACCAGTAAACTAGAGTTGATCATTAGTTTACAAACGTGGCTGTCCACTGGGGTCACCTGGGGAAATTCGAACATGCTGGTGCTTGGGGCCCACTCTCAGAGGTTTTAATTTAAATTCAGGCAGCTTTCTGGGTTTTTAAAAGACAACTCAGGAGATTCTAATGTGCAGCAGTTTGGGAACTTCAGTGCTCAACTGTGGGCTCCTTGAATGCAGCACCAGACCCAAAGAGGTCTGTGCAACTTTGCCTGATGATAAGATTTACATGGAATACATATGAAAACGCAGACCCCTTCCACCCAGAATCTCCAGAGGAATGGTTGGGAACCCCGAGCTCCACAGGTGGTTTTATGATCAGGCAAGTTTGGGAAACATGGCCTATTACCATATTATAGTTGTGGGTGGATTTTCTTATAATTGACCACGGCAGTGAGAGGCCCGCATACCGCAAAAAGAAAAAAAAATAAATAAAAAAAAATAAATAAAAAGTGCTAGTCCTAGAACCCAGATCAACTGAATCACGATATTTAGGGGTCAGAGCACGGTATGGTTATTATAAAAACTTTTCCCCTGTAATTCTAACAGGAACCACTGATACAAACCAATTCCACGTCTTATTTAGGTGAGGAAGAATTAAATCAAGTGTATTTAGCGAGGTGCTAATCACTGGTATTTTATGTCATATTTCTCAGTAGTGTATTTAGGGGAAGAAATTGTCTTTCCGTTTTCTAATCATTTTTCTGGGTAATTTCTGGAATCACTATTGGATCCTTTCTTTCTCTGTAGAATTGGGCCTTCGTGAGTTCCGTTATCTTTTCTGTGCACTCCATGATAAAGGAGCCCGAGGATGATAGATAGCATGTATGTCTGTTGCTTAATCACAAAAATAAAAGCCAATTTCTGTTTTCTTGTAAAATACTTTTGGTTACAGGCAAAGAGAGAAATTTGACTCGAGGTATTGTGTGAGTGGAGGCATTTAGAAGAGAAGGTTGGAAATTGGATGTGTTGTACTCACTGTGGGCTGGAGTCCTCATTAGAAATTTAATGTGGAATGGGATTTGTTTCCGTGGTTTCGCATGACCATTTGGTTATGGCAAGTTATTTGAAAACCCCAGGTGGTCAGGTGAGTCTTGGCACGTCACCAGTCTAAGAACTGAGCGGGAGGCATACAGGCAGAAAAAAAAGGACTTTTCTGGGCTTTGCTTTTATATTGTGTACCTTTGTTTCCTGACCATTTATTGGAGCTTCCTTTGAATATTTTATTATCTACTTGGTTTATAATCAGGACCACCCACCTGATTTTAGCCTGCTGACTTTTTTCCCTGCCTTTTTATTCCCTCAAGCCCACAGTGCCTGTGTATTCATGTTTTTGCTTTCCATTCACGGAGGTCTCCAGCTGGGAAAATATAGTGTGTACAATACTCTCTGCCTTCAACTGACGTTGCTCATAAATTGCAACAGAAACACTGCTATCAGCAGCTTAATAGCAGGTAGAATACAGCTCTACATATCAAGTCTCAGCAGGATACAGAAACTATGGTTACCAAATTTCCAAAGGACAAGAGGAGGGGGGAGAAAGTTTTCTCTCTGAGAATAACTGAAACAACATTGCAAATCGATTCGCTGAAAGCAGCGTTTTGAAAAGGACATATAAGGGTTGCCTCAGTGGTTGCTCTTCTGTCACTTTTTGCTGAATTGTTATTTTTGAAGACCTCACAAGAGGTTTTTGTGTGGAGCCGTGTAGAAAAGGCAAGCTTGTTTGCTTCTTTTTTCTTTTCTTCCTTTCTTTTCAACTCTATTCTCTCTCTCTCTCTCTCTCTCTCTTCCTCTTTGTCTCTCTCTCTCTCTCATCCTTTTAAAACAAAAGAGCTTTGCTAAACTTAGTGAAAAGGGTACTGGTTAACTCTAATTCTAAGGTAGGGTGAGTAGGTACAGCTAGAAGCTGCCCTCAGCCACATCTACCCTCAGGTAAGCCTATATCTCTGGCAGAGGCAATACTGCCTATAACACTGCTATTGATGTTGCCTCTAAGCTACAATTTATTTTACCTGCACAGTGACCTGTCTACTTATTTGACCTCTGGTAAAAGAGCACACAATTATATAGCACATCAAGATGTTAATATTTGAGGCTAAGATGTGAAAATGGACACTCTTAATTATAGATCCTTTCCAGTAAAAGCAAATAGATGGCTTCTCCGGTGTGAGAATTTCCAGTGCTTTAGCACATCGTTTTATCTTAGTAAGTGAGATTATATTAATATTTTTAACAGTAAAAATCAAGGTTTGCACCCCAATATTCAGAGCACCCCAATATTCATCAAGGGAATTCCCCTCGATGAAGAAAGGATCGCTGGGCTCCATCATCTTTTGTGAGTGGCCGTAGCAGAATTCCGCCTCTTGCCAGAAGAGATTAGTGTGGATGGCAAAATAATTCTTGCTTTAAATCGAGTTAAGCTGTTGTATTAATACTCCTGTCAAAGGGCTCAGGCAGATAAAAAGTTCTCAGCCTCATTCCAGGCTCCTTGGTGGCTTTTCCCAAGGGAATAGAATAATACCTCCTACCCCAGAATGTCAGAAAGTAATTAATCAAAATCATTATTCCCCATTTCTTTCCTGGTAAAACTCAACATGGTTTATGTATATCTTATTTTGTATGATGAACATTTTTCTTTAAAGTCTATTAGCTTAGTTTCTCTGCTAAGAATCACCACAAATGCTTGGAGCATGAGTAGAGGTAAGAATTGGTATTTTTAATAAGCACTCAGGTGGATCTCTTTCATCCTGCGAGTTTGGGAAAACATTAGAGTCTGATAAGCCTGGGTTTCAAGCCCATATTCCATCTTCTAGGGTGTGCGTGTGTGCATGTGTGCGTGCATGTGTGCATGTGCGTGTGAGAAGAGATTGACATATTTCTCTGTATTCCAACCAGGAACCCAGGCTCAGAAACATGCCCTGTGTTTCCTCCAGAATTGGAACCTTGATTGCTTTTTTTTTTGTTTTAGCTGAAGTATAGTCGCTTTATAATAATATATTAGTTTCAGGTGGATAGCATAGTGATTCAGTATTTTTACAGGGTATACTCCATTAAAAGTTATTACAAGATAATGGCTCTAATTCCCTGTGTTATACAATATATCCTTGTTGCATGTCTATTTTTATATGTAGTAGTTGGTGTCTCTTAATCCCATACCCCTATCTTGCTTGCCCCCTCCCCTTTAGTAACCACTAGTTTTCTGTATCTGTGAGTCTGTTTCTGTTTTGCATATACATTCATTTGTATTATTTTTTAGATTCCACATATAAGTGATATACAGCATTTGTCTTTCTCCATCTGCCTTATTTCACTAAGCATAGTATTCTCTAGGTCCATCCATGTTGCTGCAAATGGAAGAAGTTTGTTCTTTTTTATGGCTAAGTAATGATGGGCACTTGGGTTGCTTCTATATCCTGGCTATTGTGAGTAGTGCTGCTCTGAATATTGGGGTGGAAACCTTGATTTTTAACATTCAGCAAAGCCTATGGAATTTACTGTAACTAACACTCCATTTGGTTTAAGTATTGTGTGTTGTCCACCCGTTCTTGTCAGGTGACTTGCCCATGTACCATCTCCATAGGCCAGGAAGGTGTGGTGACTGATTGCCATCCTGAGAATGCCTCATCTCCCAAAGCAAAGATGGAGAACGCCTGGGGATGCAGCCCTGGCCTTTCAGCCATCATTGGCTACTTTTGAGCCTTGTGATAAAATGAAGCAAGTAGAACAAAGGGTTCTCAGTGCAAGTTTAGATAAACTCTATTCTGTAATGTTATTTTTGACATCACTCCATCAGCAGGTAACGAGTGTGTGTGTGTGTGTGTGTGTGTGTTTGGGCTTGATTAAATGAACAGGGGAGTCCCTCGTTCCCATGTCACGTACCACGGGACTTTGGTTTTATTGTTCACTGCTCTGGCTCTTTCTTTGCCCAGATCTCAAAGAAGCCTTTTCTTGATAACCCCTCTCCTCCAAAGCAACTTCTAATCTTTTGGATGTGTGTTAGTCTCACTGGAGCAAAGTTCTGCAACGGCTCCTGGCTGGTGGTCAGACCCCTCAGCTGTGTGATGGGGTCTGAAGGGACCCCTTGCTCATTGGAGAAGCACTGAGAGCCTGTCAACTGGTATCCTGGTTGCCACTCACCTTGGGTGCTTGTGTGTGGACGCAGAGGATCACTGGAAGAGAAGGAAGTCGGAGACCCAGTTATGGTCTGTCCTCCTTTGCCCTGGGGCCTGGGACCAGACATTTAACATCTCTGGGCCTCAATTTCCTTCTCTGTAAGGAGAGTGATCTTCAAGATCCTTTTGTGCTTGAAAATTACATGATTTTTTGATTCGTTTATTTTATGGGCATTCAGGACATGATACGATGAAGCCTATTGTGTAAAACGAACTAGGGCAAAGGGCAAACCCTTGAATCGAGGGCCTGGCGGGTACGTTCATCCTCTTTGTCTCCGTGTCCATGGGGTTACTGGGTCATTGTCACAGGGTGGAGCCAGACCCCCTGGGTTCCAATTCCCAGTTCCACAGCTTACTGCCTGTGTGACCTTGGGCAGTAACTCACTGCCTGCTTTATGCCCCGGTCCATCATTGGTAAAATGGAGATAAATATAGTATGCCTTATGCCCTCCCTCCCCCAACACACATTGGGTTGTTAGGAGGATTAACTGAGTAAATATCTGTAAGACATTTTGAATGCTGCCTGAAACATATTCAGTATGAAATGCACTTGTTAAATTAACAGACACACAAAAGTCTACTCCCCAGCATTGTAATATTTGTTCTAGGCAAAGACAGGAGTGTTCTTCAGTCGTCTGCCAGCATGTTCTCTAAAATGTGAGATTCCATCTAGGAGACAGGAAGACCCTTGGACTTGTAGGTTCTCTTACAGTTGCCAAGAGCAGTGTTAATGTTGGCAGTGTGTCCTTTCTGACAGCCCCATCAGGCTAGCAGGTGTCTTGACAGCAAGACCTTCCAACACAGGTGACCGTGAGAGGAGGGAGATGCGGCGGTCAGGGAATGTGTGCATCTCGGGATCCACAGTGGACGAACACTCGTTCCCAGGAGGCCATTCTGACTGCTTGTCAGAGACGGCTTTCCTGTGGGTCATGTGGAATGTAAACTACAGGAAGAGGTGTGGAAGCAGTGTCATTGGGAACAGTGCTTCATGGGTAAATATTTATTGCCCCCAAACCCACGTCAGTAAATTTCTTTTTTTAGTTTCTTTCATCTGGGATCATGAACGCACCCTAAGTAGAAGTGATCTTGAAGGATTGATCTTAAATAACTCATGCACTCAGGGATCAGGCAATTCACTTTTTACTCTCAGTTGAATTGCTAATTGAATACATTAAGTAAATGAGAGTTTACATGTCTATCATCCTCTCTCCCCAGGATACCCTCTGCATCTACCTTGACTGTATTAACTCACGTGTTGATTACTGGCATTTCTATTGTTGCTGTTATGGCCATTTTACTTTAGAATAGCAATTTTTTATAATTTTTTTTTTTAGTTCTGTTTTGTAGAATATTTGCCTGCACACCATGATTTACATATATTTACCAGATTTATATTTTAAAATATGCCTTCACATAAAATTAGGCTACTTTAATTAACTAGAATTAAACATTAAATACTGTAATTTGATGAGCAGATTAAAACACACACAGCAAACCCAACTTGTGTTTTGATCATTTGAGTTGTGAAGAGACTAGTCAAAATGAGTTACCAATCTTCTGGGGGCGGAGGAAGTGCCTTTACTATATTGTGAAGGTAAGAATATGGTAGTGGTTGGTGTCCATCTCCTTCCTTGTATGAGAAGCTAGGCACATGATTCCTAATAGCCTAAAGATGTGGCTTTCTTTTTTTAATTTGAATATTTATTTGGTTGCATCGGGTCTTCGTTGCGGCAGGCAGCCTCCTTAGTTGCGGCTCGCTGGCTCCTCAGTTGTGGCATGTGAACTTTTAGTTGCGGCATGCATGTGGGATCTAGTTCCTGGACTAGGGTTCGAACCCAGGCCCCCTGCATTGGGAGTGTGGAGTCTTAAATTGCGCCACGAGGGAGGTCCCAAGATGTGACATTTTTAAAGAAACTATTTGTATTATTGGGAGAACATGAGATAACCAAAAGCACACCGGGAAAGAAAATCATCATTCTGCATTTCACTTGGCACCAAGAAAGTCCGTATTAGAAGTCACAGGCCACTTGTTGAGGACAAATGGTGCCTGTCCCATTTCCAATAACCCTAACCAAAGGGCAGGTGACCTCATCTGTGCCAACAAGGATCACACCTGGAAAACATCACTCAAAACATCACCTGAGTCTTTCGCTAGTAATGATCATGAATGTGTAACCCGGGATTTGCACTGCTGAGCAGTAAGTTAAATAATTATATTATCTCCTTGAAATCAATTTCTGGTGATCACACATGCAGGTTGAAAACCATGGCTTTAAGATTTACATGCAGCAAATAAAATTTACGTTCCCTGAAAGGCAAAGAAGGCTGTCATTTCATGCTTCCTAAGCTTCATTGTCTACTTCCCTTTGGTACACACAAGCCGCCTCGGACGCACCAGTGTGCGTCCCATTATGGAGAGAGAGTTTTCTGCTCTGTCAACTTTGTTTTATAAAAGCTCTGTTTTCTTTATTACCTCTGTCTATTACATCTGTAAAATTTATTTAAGCAATGACAAATCTCTCTTTGGGGCCCAGAGTCTGGGAGAAGAACCAGTGGCAGGCTATTGGGAGGAGATTTGTTGGATCTGATTGTTCGTTAGATTGGAAAGAGCAGGGGGAGAGGCCAGCAGTCCAGATCTGCCAGGGCTGGGTGGGTTACGGTCTGTGTACGTCTGCATCATGTGAGCAACAAATGTACCTCATCAGTTGCTTTTGTAATAGTTCAGTAAAAGTGGATGGCTCTTGAAATCCCAGAGGAAGGTTCCTGGTTTCTTTAACTTACAAGGGTACTTATACTTAGTTCACAAAAATTTCTAATAAAAAATAGAAGATAAATAAAGCCAAATTGTTTACATCTATATTATCATCAAGTTACTCTGAAAATGGAAAGAATCAACCGAGATAGGCTCCTTCACTTCGGAAATATCAGAATCGGGTGATGAATGACACTTAGCTTCATGGTTTTTGCTTTTATATTTTAATTTGTGTATATAATTATAATACAGGGGTTCCTTTATGCCTTTATTCATTTTTTTTTATTGAAGTGTAGGTGGTTTTCAGCGTTGTGTTAAATTTCTGCTGTACAGCAAAGTGATTGTTATACATATATATATACATTCTTTTTAAAATATTCTTTTTCATTGTGGTTTATCATAGGATATTGAATATACTTCCCTGTGCTATACAGTAGGACCTTGTTGTTTATCCATTCTATATATAAGAGCTTACATCTGCTAACTGCAACCTCCCACTCCATCCTTCCCCGAACCCTCTCCCCCTTGGCAACCACAAGTCTGTTCTCTATGTCTGTGAGTCTGTTTCTGTTTCGTAGATAGGTTCATTTGTGTCATATTTTAGATTCTGTATATAAGTGATATTATGTGGTATTTATTTGTCTTTCTGCTTCTGACTTACTTCACTTAGTATAATAATCTCTAGTTGCACCCATGTTGCTGCAAGTGGCGTTATTTCGTTCTTTTTTATGAATAGTATTCCATTGGATATATACCACATCTTTATCCATTCATCTGTGGATGGACATTTAGGCTGTTTTTATGTCTTGGCTACTGCGAATGGTGCTGCTATCAACATAGGGGTGCATGTATCTTTTTGAATTAGAATTTTGTCTGGATATATGCCCAGGCGTGGGATTGCTGGATCATATGGTAATTCTATTTTTAGTTTTCTGAGGAACCTCCATACTGTTTTCCATAGTGGCTGCACCAACTTATATTCCCACCAACAGTGTAGGGAGGGTTCTTTTATGCTTTGATTCATTTTAATGTTTCACTTGCCTTAAAAGAAAAACCCACTTATTGAGTACCTGCTCTTTGCCAGGCACCTTGAAAGAGATGGTGCTTAGTCTGAGAGGTTGGCAGGTAAAAATCGGGCATCCTGAATGTTACGGTAAGTTCTGTGATAGAAATATCCACGGATGCAGTCAGGCAGCCTCAGGGCCTCCTAGTTGAGGCACCTGAACTCAGACTCCAAAGATTAAGGCAGGTCCAGGTTCTCCAGGCAAAAGGTAGGAGCAAAGCATGAAGTGACCTGTTGTGTGCCAGGGAAGTTTAAAGGCACTTTAATGTGTGAGGCAGGGGAGAGGTAGTGGTGAGTGGAAAGGTAACCAAGACCTGACTAGACAGTGGTATGGATGAAGAGGAGGGGATGGAGTCGGGAGTGAGTTAGGAGTCAAAATAGGCATGACTTGATGACTGATGAGATGTGAACGCTTAAACAGAAGCAGAAGTCTGCGGGTGTGAATTGTGACACCTTTGAAACAACATCTAAAATCCTAAGAAGTTAGAACTGTAGTCTGTAGTGAGTTCTAGAATTATCCCTTGGTTTTTTTTTTTTTTTTTGGCGGTACGCGGGCCTCTCACTGTTGTGGCCTCTCCCGCTGCGGCGCACAGGCTCCGGACACGCAGGCCCAGCGGCCATGGCTCACGGGCCCAGCCGCTCCGCGGCATGTGGGATCCTCCCGGACCGGGGCACGAACCCGCGTCCCCTGCATTGGCAGGCGGACTCTCAACCACTGTGCCACCAGGGAAGCCCCAATCCCTTGGTTTTATACTATGGATAATACCTTCTAAGCAGTTAAACATAAGTTGAATATAGAAGCATTTCCAGATTCTGTGCTTTTCCCAGACCGCTGTTTTCTCTGACACAGCACGTTACAGGAGAGAAGAGTAGTTCAACAAATAAGGGTTTTAAGCATTGGTATGCTGGTGGATGGTTAACCACTGGCTCTGGGGTGGGAGGTGGCAGCTGAGAGGAGGGGAACCCTGATGTGTAGTGTTTGCTGTTTTCTGTTGTATATATTCTCACCGTGGTTCATTTCAAGCTTCCATTGTGGTGTCTCACGTGGAGCTGGGACGAGACGCATGCACAGACCTCCAGTCTCACCACTGATCAGCACGTACATGGCTGTAACCTTGTGGGTTCCTGTCCGTGCATGCATAGTTTCTTCATGAAATTGTGTTGTTAATAAACTTAATGTTTATGTAAACTTGTACAATGCATTTAGGAGCATGGTACAGATGCCATGCCTGCCTGTGTCAGCCTGCCTGTGTTCAAATCTCTGACTGGGGGCAAGTCAGTCAGTGAAACTTTCTTATTGTTAATTTGCTCACCAGTAAAATAGTAATAATAAAAGAACCTGGCATGTAAGCACTGAGAAATAAATGAGGTAATCTGTGTAAAAGCACTTCTTCTTGTGACCTACATGTAGTAAAGCACTCAATCAATGTTCTTATATTTATTTTCTGTCTTTACGCCCTGGGGACAGTAACACAAATGTTAACTGCCTGTTGTGTAAAATAATGCTGCTTTTATTAGTTTTGGATTGCCATCTTTGAAGCTTCAGAAGAGACTCCAAATTCAGCTATACCAAGATTCAGTAGCAAATCTCGAGTTCATTGTGTCTAGAGGCTTAAACATTTCAGTAATCAATTTGGCCCCCTTGCAGCTTTAATCTTATTGACTCAAGATTTATACTTTATAGTCTTTTTATATATAGCAGCTACTTGAATATTTTAGTTGATTTTTCTCTGGATCTTTTCCTAGCTTATTTCTGGGTGGTGAGACATAGGACTACCCAAGGAAGACCTTTTATGTAAGAACAGGCTACGTGTGCAGTTTTGTCTTGAATACTTCACACACACACACAAAATTTGGCCGTGGTAGCCCATGATACTTATGAGTTTAATGTGCTTTGACCATTGCATTCTTGGATGAGTTAGAAAATTCTAATTTTCTTTAATATTAAAGTTGAGTTGAACTGAATGGCACCAGAAAATGTAACCTGTGGCACCAAGAGATTTTGTTCTCTTAACTGTCACCTCTTGGGAAAGCTTATCAAATCTAGTATTAACATTCACATACCTTGGAGTCAGTATACTGTCAGACACACAATGAAAAATGGTTTTCTGTTCACTCGCTTGGAAAAACATGCACTAATTTCTGTGTACTGATTCATATACCAGTATATACTAAATAAAATAGCGTAATCTATCTCGCGGCTAAATGTTATAGGATTTTGTGACCCCAAATCTCTAAATCAAAAGCTAAGTGAAACACCAAGCCGTTTGGATTTTCAGTTTTTCTGTATCCAAGAAATGTGATTTCTACAACATCAACATGTGATTTTCTCCTTGGCACCAAGGCTGTTGGTCAGCAGTTTCAGCACGTTTGGAGGGACTTTGCTGTGTGGCATGCCTGGTCTGGGCACCCACTGCACTTAAGGGACCATCCTGGTCCCGTAAGTGCTTGCCCTTTCCCAGGCCCCCGCCTCCCCCTCCCCCTCTCCCTCCCCCCTCCCCTCCCCCTCCACTGGGAGGCCCGTTTGGATAAGAAACACATGGTCTGCCTGGTTTTTCTTTCAAAGAAAATGAGAAAGCCTTTGGACCACTAATTCTGCAACCCCTTTCGAGTGCTACATTCCTCAAAGGAAACCTGAGTGGAATTTTGTACCCTCACCCTGAGGCCATCCAGTCTGTTGCTAACTGCTCACAAATCTAACTTCCCGTTTCAGCTGAAAAAGGTCTTTAGTTATTTTAAGCAAAGGACATTAGAAGGAAATAATATGTTTCTACCTCATTTCTCCATCAAGCGTTTTCCTGCCCTGGGTACTAATCCACACAGTTACTTGTTGTAAAAAAAAAAAATACTTAATGTTCCATCTGCCAACTGCCAAGTGGTAGCATTGTCCCAGCAAACATTCCGTGTTTGTGTTGGTATTAGAATTAGCGATTTCAGGGTCTGTGGTGGGTACAGATCAGATTTTGGTCGTGTGCGTGTACGTTTTCACTCTTGGGAGAATTACAAGGCAAGCTGGAAGGATGCTGAAATGTTGAGTCAGGTCTTCTTTCCCTGGAAAGAGGTGTATAAAACACACCCTGCTGATGAGCAGCCATTAACAGTGCATTACTTTCTGGAAAAGACTTCAAGCTGGCTGCCCTGCAGGTCAGAGTCGATAAAGACTGAGTTACTAACAATAGCCTTTCTCTCTTGCTGAAGCCTTGGACTTAACCCTAACTTCATCAGACCTGAGAAGAAGAGAATCATGTGAACAATGGGAGTCTTGGAGGTTGACTTGGGCCTAATGCTCAGAGGCTGTAAAAGCTGTCAGAGCGTTTGATGGATTGGCTCTCACGCCTTAGTCCCCAGTGCAAAGCTCCAACGGTCCAGCCTCTTCTCAGAGGCTTGATGTGCCACCTGGGGTCAGAACTTATCAGCCTGCGGGGCTAATGTTTCAGATGAGGCCAAAGTGCAGTCAATAATTTATACGGAAATTTGTGCTCAGAGTTGCAAGGAAAGCAAGTTTTGACTCGAATTCTTGTTGGTCCAAAAAAGAAGTCCAGGTCCACTTAAAATATTCCTGCTAACATCATTGTTGCGAGTATTCATACCATTTAAGGCAAACTTTAATTGAAAAAGAGAATTCGAGTCGTCATGGGATATTTATTTAGCATTTATCATGTGGAGCTAAATTTCAGAATCAGTAGGTGAGTTGGGGAAGGAAACACTGGCAGTTTGGAATTTATTAAAAAGCAAAAGCCAGTCATCCCTAGGATGTAATCATATGACTTTGGAAACTAATGAAGTGTCCTTGGGGAGTGTCGGTTTACAGGCTCTAGAATTGAGGTCGGTGGTACTGACAGCATGGAGAGAAACGTTAGGTAATATCAAGGGCTAGAAGAGATACAGGTATCAGAGAGGAATTAGGTTTCAGTTAGATGCCTTGAATCCTTCACCTGGTTTGCAGAGGAATGTCACCCAAAGTTAGCCGAGATGGCTGCGTGTGACTGGGTATGCGGGAGTGTGTCTAGAGCACCTCTGTGTCCACGTAAACACATGTATTTATACACACGGTATATAGAAGGAGACAGCCAAGCAGTGACACCGAGTGAGGCTGGTCAATCAATAACCAGCTAAGTTTTGTTCTGCTCCAGCAAAACGATGACTTGCTCCAGTAAGTGCTAACAAAGGCCCTTTTCCCTGTGCTGTGCTCTGGGAGAGAGCACTGTTAGTCACGCTTCATTAGGCTTGTTTACAGAAAAGAGCTGGTCTCTAAGCACGTTATTGAAATACTTGTAACTCTGTGGGGCTGTTTTCTTCCCTGAAAGATAAGAACTTTGGAATGTGGGATGGGGGAGGGTGGGAAGGCAGCCTCTGACCATTGTCATGAAAACTGGTCTGCTCAGCTGGGGTCGGAAAGATGAGTTTGCATGTAAGCTCTATCTGCATCCCCCGTCTGGTTTCTGTTGTCGAGGTACTGGGGACCTTGAAATTTGCTTTTTGGTAATTTAGACAGATGTCGGGTGTTCAGTTCGCTGTCCCCGAAATCTTGATGTGAGGTTTTCTTACCCCAATTCAGAGAGGAGGCTTCAGGGATTTAGAACTGCATTTCTCAGTGGCTTTACTATTGAGTGCTGAAATGAGGAAACATTTGCTTTAAACAGTGGATGTGGTAGGAAGGATGACTTTTTATTGGTTGAAACTGGTGGTAGGTATAGAAGTAATAAAAGTTCTTTTTTAAAACATTGAAGTATAGTTGATGTACAATGTTGTGTTAATTTCTGCTCTACAGCAAAGTGATTTGGTTTACATCTATACATACATTCTTTTTTAAAATATTCTTTTCCATTGTGATTTATCATAGGGTATTGAATATAGTTCTCTGTGCTATACAGTAGGACCTTGTTGTTTATCAAATAATAAAAGTCCTTAGTATTGGAATTTGCAGCCCCTAAGATTCTCAGAGACAGATAGATACACCACATGTTCAATTAGCGGGGTCACCAGGAATACAGGATAATTAGTACAGATGCCCATATCTGAGGTTGCTTCCCCTGGAAGCAACGCAGGAGGCCTTGCTTGCTGCTGGCTGTATTTCCCAGTGGGGGATCCTTAGTCCGTTGGCATCTCCCTCCATTCTTCAGTGGGTGGACCTCAGTTACAGGGAGAGTCCAGAGGTGAGGAAGCCAGAGTTCATTTGCTGAGTGACTATTTTATGTCAGTATCCCATTAATTGCTTTCCACAAATTACACCTTCTTTGATATTCATATTATTCCTACTCTGTAGATGGGGAAACTGAGGCTCTGAGAGGTGTAGTTCAGGATGAAGCAGCTACGAAGTGGGCTTTGAGCCTGGTGGGTCTGTCTCCAGAGCCATCTCTCTAGGTGTTTAGGCTGTTCCGTTCCATCCCCAGGCACTCTGAGTCTTTCTTCTTCCGTTGTCCGGTCCTTGAAGTAAAATTGACTGCAGACTGAGCTTGATTAGACTTAATCCTTCAGTTTATTTTTGCTTTTTCTATTACATTCTGAACCTGAGCCATAATTATGTGGCTTCACTTACCAGAGGGTGTGAATTACCTCCCATGCTGCCTGCTGGCCATGGTCACCTCCAGGTGAGAACAGGGAGGGTCCCCAGTGACAGAAACCTCACTTATCCTATTGCCTTGCATTGCGAGGCTGACTCTGGCCCTTCTGACGTCCGCGTTCCGCATTTCCTTTTTAGATGTGCAAAGATGGTGAGTCTTAGGGGACACACAAAATACACCCCTTTGTGTGCCAGATACATCAGAGCCTTCCCGTTGACGTACACACACACACACACACACACACACGATTGAGAGGCAGTTCCTTGTTTTTCAGCTGCTGTTGTAAATCGCTATTTTAAATTTCAGCAAGTGGAATAATAGCAGAGTGATCATTTCCAGTAAATGCTGTTGGCCTTTGTAAAGAATGGCTTGTTCAGAGGTTTTATGATTTACGGGGACACAGCTGGTGGCCAGCAGAGCTGTAGGAATGTGTGCTCTCCTGGGCCCAGTAGAGCTGCAGATGAAAAGGGCCCAGAGCTGGCACAAAAGCAAATAAGCGCTCTGGTTTTAAATAAAGCATCATAATTTATATGAAGCCTGGCTCTTCAGTCCCAGGGAGATACATGCATCAGTAGCAGCTTTTTGATATGAGCATAATTGTCAATTGGTTCCCACTGTCTCCTTGTATCTCAAGGACTGGGGATGGTAAGAAATTACTTTAAAATGCAGTCCTAAAATCTCTAGTTGTGTTAACACAGATTCTGACAAGCAATTCACTAGCATTTAAATCTGAAACTGCTAATTACCCACGAGATTGATCTACAAGAGGTCTGTGAGGAAGACAGGTGATGAGAGGTATTGGGAGAACTGATGCCTTCATAACCCTATTCGGAGCCTACCCCCTTCCCCAAGTGTGTGAGGGTTTTCAGTCTTAGATTTTATTTCCTTTGCATCTTTCAGTTTCGTTCATCTCAGTGACTACTTTGCCTCCCCTCTTGCCCCTTCCTCCACTGCTCCTGCCACGGGGGAGCATTGGGCATGAAACAGACTGCAGCCTGCAGCAGGAAACAGGGACAGGGCAGGTATCTGTTAAATGACCTTTCAGATTCATGGCTTCCTGCGCCTTCCTTCCTCCTTTTAGCCCTAAGAATACTCTCTTTTAGGGGCAGTGCTGTAGAGGGGAAGGTTCTGCCTTCAGGATAGTTTATTTGTGGCCTGGTTTTCCTGTTCTATTTACCTGTTTTTCAAGTTGCAGAAACAGCATTGTGGAGATCCTGGATGCAGAAGTTGTTAGCTGAAAAGATCCTGTAATTAATATTAAGTGCAGGAAACGACTGGGCCCGATGATTTGAAAGGCCTGCGTTCTTCCAGTTGCTTATCTTCAGTGGCCTGCGAAGCTGCAAGTGGGAGTGTATAGAGGCTGTTTCCCTCTCCTCCTGGGGCATGCTGGCTGTGTGCTGTCTGCCCAGGGCCCCTAGCTGTCTCCTAAAATAACCCTGTTAAAGGAACGATGTGTCAGGAGGTAATAAAATAACAACCATATCGTTATCGTGGCTCATTGCAGGCCTACTTCAATAAATACTTATCAAATACCTTTTCCAAACTTTGGAATGCTTTTATTTAAAGGAAGAAAAAATGATCTCCCAACGAGCTAATAACTGAAGCTTATGAGACTGGATTGGGGCAGGGGAGTCCATTCTGTTACTGTTGGCATTGAACCCTCGTCTTCCCAGGGAGAAAGAGAAGGGGGCGGGGGGACGAGAAATCATTCTCCTACTCTCATGAGGAAGTTGTGCCTCCAAAAAGGAGAGGGCCCGAGAAACCTGCCAGCACTAGAAATCATTCATCTAAGTGCATCTGATTTCACATAAACTAATGCCTGCCTGCAAAGGAGGAGGAGAAAATTCAGGTTTAGAGCTTTGCCCTGGAAACTAGAGTGGCGCTGTCGCTTATCAAGCCTCAAGGATACCTTACTGAGACTTTCAAAGACAAGAAATGAAACCTCTTTGTACAAATGTGTATGTGTGTACATATACTCTGCACAGGTACCTGTTCAGTTAATGCATTTAAATTGCTCCAAATGTCTGTCTCAGAGACTGTGTTTTTTCTGTTCTGTCTCTTCTCTCTCTCTCCCTCCTTCATCTTTTATCTTCAACCTGTTGTGTTCTGGCTGAGCCCTGATGGATCACAACCTGAAAAGCATCTTCTTGGGAGCACAAGGGTGGGGGGGTGAGGGGGCTTTGGACGCAGCCTGGCTATACCCCCAAATGTCTATAATGACACCTGTGAACTATGAAACTTGCTAAAACATAAGTACTGATTATTTAAAAGAAGTAAAGCATCTCTTAGTAAATATTTGAGCTCTAGTGATCTGTTTTGATTTAAAAAAAATTATATCTTGGGCTATCAAAATTCTCATGAAGGCTGAAACTTGTGTCATTCTCGGTCAGTGAAAATACTGTCACCATCCACATAGGTGGTGCAGGCTCCCATGCAAATGTGTGGGACAGCATTTCTGTGTTCCTGGTGGTGCCTTACAAAAAGAGCCTTATTCCTGCTCCCCCTTTTTACCCACAAGACTTCTTCACAGGCCATTGTATTTTCTAGAAGAGGGGAAGGATAACGTTTCTAGGGAAGTGAGAAAAGAAAAGCAGCGAGAGCTTCTTTGCGCTGACCAGTCAACTGGATATCGACCACCTGTCTTCACGGGAAAGAAATAGATGGCAGTGAATAAGCGAGAGTCTAGTTTTCCAAGAAGCTCAATGATTTTCCCAAATCAATACAGCTCATCAAGCCTCAGAACAAAGGCTGCGGGGGAGGTGACAGTGATGGAAGTGGCTTTCTGTTCTTTTGTGTATTAAACCATAAGACCCATGGGGAAACAAGGTTTCTTTAGCCAAGTTTCCCCACCCCCTCTTCTAGGGCTTATTCGATGTATTTAGTGGGGACGGGGGGAATCCTTTCAGGTTTTTTGTTTTGTTTTAAGATTTCCATAGATTCTATCCCGATGATCAAATGTACTTTT
The DNA here is from genome assembly GCF_964341445.2 of Mesoplodon mirus. Taxonomy (NCBI): domain Eukaryota; kingdom Metazoa; phylum Chordata; class Mammalia; order Artiodactyla; family Ziphiidae; genus Mesoplodon; species Mesoplodon mirus. The sequence goes on from NC_138980.1 coordinate 81,112,964, forward strand.
GAAAGAGATAAGCACAGTCAAGTAAGACAGAACATCATCTTTTAAAATGTAGATTACAGCAGCCTTTTGCCATTGCTTTTCGGTATTGGTTTAACACATTTATTTGAATTAAGGTCTTACATTTTTTTCTTGTTATTTAGGGAAAGGCTTTAGACGAACCAGAAAGAAATGTCTCAGTGTTCAGATTAACCTCTGGCAAATAAAGAATCATAACTGTCCTCCCATAAACGGACCTTGTTCCTAATGTCCTGAAAATAACACCGAACCCTACTAGGAATGCTGAACTGTCATTGGAGAGGTTATAATTAACGTAGACAGCGTGGTGCCAGCCTTTTCCAGCCGCCGACAGAGAACATCTATCCAAACCAGCAATTTTTAGCCCTTCACTCCTTTAATCTTTAAGCTCACTGTGCTTTCATAAAGCAGGACATTAACACCAGAGCAGTGCGTCTCTGGGGTTTATGACTGGGGTGGCGGCACACTAGGGCATAAAGCGTTCATTACACTTCCCCTTGTTAATACTGCCCTATCTCCCAACCCCATTGCCTACACTATTTGTTCAGATAAAGCCCACTGTTCAGGGTGACTAATCGCAGCACTGTGTTCCAGATGGTTTGATTACAGGATGTGGTTAAAGTGACTCTTCAAACATTCAGCCCAGCAGTAGAGCTCTTTTAAAAAAAAAAAAAAAAATACTGCATTTTCTGGTCATGTCGCAACACTTATTTTCCTGGTCCTGGTTCTCCATACATCCTTGGCAGAGGTAATAGGAAGGTCCCTCTGTTCTTTGGCTGTCAGGTACTTCATTGGCAACCCAGTTGTGAATTTAAAATTCCCCCCAATGATTATAAACTGAACTTTGTCCTTTAGAAGAAAGACCTATCTGAAGGTTTGAAGCTCTGAAGCCAGAAACATGAACAAGTGTACTAGACAAGACTCAGCTTTTTAAAAAGTACCAGTATTGGGCACAACAGAATTTTAGAAGGAGGCAGTTCAGTACAGAGGAGTGGTGATAAATCCTACCTTGTACAATAGTCACGTTGTATAAAAATAGAGAGTAATGTGATATCCTAAATACATGAACTTTATCCTGTACTCAGGAAACAGCATATTGTGGCATTTCTATTGTCACTAATGTTTCTACTAGAGAAAAAAAAGAAAATGGAAAGAAGGAAAGAAATGTGTACACTTAAAAAAAAAAAAAGGATTGTGGCATAAATGGGTTCCATTTCGGTGTTAACTGGAGTGAGGTTTCTGTTTACTGCACAAGTGCACACCCAGGCCATCCAGATGTGGCAGTGTGAATAAGAGGGCCAAAAAACGATGTCGGATTCCAAATTCGGCATTTGCAGTGCTTGGCAAAAGACTTCTGTCCCAGGGGTGAGGCACTTTAAAAACTCTGAAAGAGTCTGTAAACTCTACTATAAACAGAGTTAGGCTGATCCGCTGGGAAATCAGGCATTTGCCCGGCTCTTGAGGAAACATCTTCACAAATCCCAGTAACAGTAATTCATAAACCATATTTATAACATCTTCAAAGCAAAATCTCTCCACGGAGAATTCCTATCATCTTGAAGCTAGTGGGAGACAATGCTTATTGGAAAAGTATGGTAATCGTGACAAGAAGACACTGGGTAGCATTCCCATCTCGATTTTCTTCAGTCATCATCTAGTAGCCCCTGGGAGTCGAATGAACTCCCTCCATGTGCTGGGCACTGTGCCCACAGGTATGGTAGGTGCAGACAGTGCTCATGTTTTCAAGGAGTGGAGTTGGGTTGGAAGAGACAGGCCTCTTGTGTATATGAGTGGAGTAAGGTTTTAAAGGGACCGTGTAGTTTAAGACAGTCTCCGCAGTGTTCAAACAGTCAGAGTTTATTTGCTGCTCACCTAATGGAGTGGATTCGGTCTTCCTGTTGGATGCGGGTTCTCCTTGTCATAGGGTCCCAGCTGAAGGAGGCTCTGCCATCTTCTGTGGCCTTCCGGGTTGCTGTAGTCTCCATGCCAGCGAGCCAGGAAGGTGAAGAGATCTGAGGCACAAGCACAGGAGATTCTTCTGGGTCAGGCCTGGCAGTGGCACTTATCGGGTCACTTGCCTTTCATAGAACTGAGGGACAGGAGCACGTCTAACCGGTAGGGAGGAGGCTGAGAAAGTGTCTAGCTGTGGACTCAGAGGAAAACCATGGATTCTGGGGAGCATCCACTGGGGAGAGGACTTGGATGGAGCATAGTGGGGACTCAGGAGGGAGTGGCCGTTTTCTGGCGGTATGCATGGTCTGTGTGTCTGGAGAGGATTCATAGAAGAGAGAACGTTAGACTTGGTCTCTGCTTGGTCCTAATTCATTAGAAACCTGAACTTTCCTTGGGGATTTGGTCAAGTCCATCTTTAAAGGTTTTTTTCCCAGGGCAGTTAAAAGTGCGATATCAAGAATGGTTGAAGACACTTGTTTTGCTGGAGGGGAAAAAAGAGGGCAACTGGAGGCAAAGGGAATATCGACATGGTCATTGTCCTTGCGTGGGTGAAAGGCTGTCAAGTGGACTGTCTGTAGGGTATCAGAAGGCACATCCAGGACCTAGGTGTTCAAAGACAGATTGTAGTTCAGAACCAGGGACAACTTTTTAACAAGAAAATACCAAGACAGTCCTGGGTCCTGGTGAGACACTGCCCTCCCCCGCCCCCCCACCTCCACCTTGTCAGTGATGAAGCAGGCAGGAAAAGGGACACACAAATATGAGGGCCTTGCACTACCCATTGGCCTCTGTCTCATAGCTATTCTATCCTTGTCTCCATCATGGTCCTCTCTCCCTTCAGTAGCTTGTGACCTACAGGTTTCTACTCTTATTATCAACTTTCCCTTCTATACCACTAGCTCAGATTCCCAAAGCACGTCCTTGTTTAGTTACCTCTGCTTCAGCTGCCCATCACTGGACCAGTCAGAGGAGGCCAGGGTTAGGATAAGTGGTCTAGGAGCCTAGTCACCTGAGACTACCCTCTGAGCAGGGACTGTGGGCAGGGCGGTTACTATGAAAGTCACATCCTGGGTCTAGTTTAATGAGATGGATTAAGGGGCCTACTCTCTAGTATGGGTAATATGCAAACCATACTTCCACTTCTGGAATACAGGGTATCCCTATGTTCGGCTACAAGTTCGCAGACTCTTAAAAGTATAGAGTTTGTATGGAGTTACAGGCAAAAAACATGGTTGATTCTGTAGCACCAGATAGGTTCCTAGTGTTGTGTACTCTGTAGATGCACAATAAATGCTTAATGGGCCTGACCATCTCTCTGGGAACACTTAACTGCGAAGTATTGACAAGAGGAGATAATAGAATACTGTGAATGTGGAATCCTTATGGGATCTCAGGGCTCTTCGGGCTTTTATAGAGGTAAGGAAAGGGCTCAGGTTATGGAACACAGACCACCTTCTTCCTAAGTGTCCAGTAGGTAATATGCCTTGTGGCGGCAGCAGCTTACATTGTGTACCAGTATCTAAGACATACCCTTAATACAAAGAAGAAAACCCTGTGTGGGAAGCACACCCAAAACCATCTGTTGCTCTCTTCAGCTTTATTTTTACTTTATTGGTAATAATCTGAAGATATTTTTCAAATATAAAGTGTTACAGGGCAGGCATTATGAGCATTTTGAGAAAGATGATGCCCAGTCTGTGGGTGGGAAGGGAAGATAATAAATCTGGTGGGATACCTGAGAAGATAAAGATGAAAAGGACTTGTACAGAGTGCCCCCAGCACCTTGCAAATTGGCCAGATGTTTGAAGGAATACATGTGTCGTAAGAGAAATATTAACTCTTTTTGGAATAAATGTACATTTGTTTTTAGTTTATATATGATAAGTGAGAAAAATAACCATGCCCAGGTTTATAACACTCAAATTTGGGCTTCTGAAGGACTCATGTTCATGTTGGGCATTTATGCCTTTAAAAAGTATAGCCTGCTTTATATGGCCATGGGTTACAAAGTGTTCAAGACGCTGTGACTTCAAAATGATAAGCCGTTTATATCTTTTAGAACTAAACATTACCTTTGTACTTGGCCCCTCACAATAGGATGTTGTCTAAACATAGACTTCCTGACAAAGAAACAGTACACTTTGTAGTTTATATGAGAAGCATTCCTTAAGCCTTCATTCCAATACAGAGCAGATTTGGCTGCGTAAACATGTGCGTGCGTGTATTCGCACGTGAATTCTAGGCAGACATAAATATTACGTGACATTGTGGACTGTGCATATAAAGAAAAATAGACCAAGCACACGTATTTAATTAAGAAACTGTTCAAAATCTTCCAGGGAGTGGAGCATTTATTTTGAACATTTTTTAAAATATAGAGGGATTCTAGGAAAATTAGGCTGACTTATTGAGGCCCTTTGAAGTTGAAAATAGACTTTTTTTTTTTTAAAGAATGATAATGATTATAATACTGTCACTTGTACTTAGATAGGAGTGTGGCTTCAAGAAATAGTGTCAGGCGATGGGAATAGTTTTGCAGCGTGGAAGTTTCAACTTGTGTTTCTCCCATGTGACAGCTTCACCTGATAACCCCACCTAACCAACCATTAACTGTGTGTTGGGGTCCCGTCCTTCTCTCCGGCCCCCACGTTTCCCTTTGTCCTGTTCCGAGACCAGGAATTTGATGCTGAGGGCTGTGAGCGGGCTGGCGTGATGTGTGTGCGTGGAGCAGCGCAGTGTGGGTCGTGCTGGGAAAGCCAGCACGGTCACGCGGACAGTAGCCTTTCAACACGCGGATCAGCCCGCGTTGATTTACGGAGCTGGGCAGCCCTCTGTCCCCAAGAGAGCCCCGGCTCAGGGAGCGCGCCCTCGCCTCGTGGCCAGCCCGCCACCGCGGCCGCCTCTTCCCCTGGCGATGCTCCTTTATCCCGGGCTGCTGCCTCGCTGGTCCGGGCGGCCGCCCTCGGCTCAGCCAATCAGGCGCCGGCGTTCCCAGCAGGCGTCGGCCAATCCGCGGCCATCATTTGCTGGAAACGCGAAACCCTTTGGGGAAAAGCAATAACAAAAGCCTTTCACTGCAGACAAATGTTAAGTGTCTGTGCAGACTTTTCCTGTTTTTAATTTTATTACTGTAAGAATGGAGGGTTTGTTGTTTCTTTCATGTTTCCTTTCAAGCAATTTTAATTATACATTTGTGCTACATCAGGGACTCTGGAACGCGGTGTTTCAGCCTATTGCGTCCAAAGCTAAAATGCAGTACCCTTCTGGCAGTACAGATAGATTCCTGCACTGTAAATATAGCTGACATGCTAAAGAATTTTAAGCAGCTGCAAAGGTCTTTGACACCACACACAGTGCCCCAGAGAGCAGATGATGAGAAAACCAGCTCGTCTTCCCCTTCTCCTTGTCTCCCACCCCCTCCCTTTTCCTGAAGGGATGTGCTCATAAAGAATCCTTTCCTCCAATTGTTCCGTCTTGTGCACATTTTGACCAAATGCCTAATTACCATCGATTCTCATCTCAATAAGAATTTTTATACTCAATGGCTTTAATTTTTTTTTTCCCTGAAGGAATTAGAATGGAGTCAACTATGATTTGAGGAAATGCTTGCTTTGCTTTGTGCTAACTCCCCCTCAAACCCCCCTCCCCCCCGCCCCCCACTGATATAGTGAGTAAGTTCAGCTGTCACCTAAGTAATAGTAACACAGACCATATGGGAAACAATTTTTAAATCTCTTTTTGGGCCTTTTGAAAGAAATCCTTTCTTCCCCACTATTTGAGTCCCAACGATGCAAATATTTTACCTGCTGTTAAAAGACATTCCCAAGGAAATGAGTCTTACTTACCTTGTGAGGTGTCCCTTACCACAAAGGAGTTCAGTACAGATTTTCTGCAGAATTCAAAACGGCAGTGAGCAAGCGAGTAAACCAGCTAGAAATAGACTTTGAGTATTGCCCCTTGGTGTTTCCAAGAAAGAAGGGGGAGTGGTGCTTTATAGAAACTAAGACACACTTAAATACTTTATTTCTTTACCCTAATATTTTATGTGTGTCTCAAAATCTAGGTCCTTTTACTGTATGCTTTAAAGGAGTGAGTTTAAAAAAATATGGCACTTGTCCTCTAGAGAAATAAAGAGGATGTTATATTTTGTTTCCCTGTGACATTTGGTATACTAAGTGCACTTAAGTTTAGTAATTCACAGATGCAGTGCTAAATTAAATTGTCTGTCTGCAAAGCAGTTGGGAAAAGCAGAATGGCTTGCAGGAAACAAGCGTGTTGGTTTTGAGGTTGTTTTTTTTTTTTTTTTTTTTTTCTAATCCTCTGTGACAAATGCTTACTAAAGTTGATTCTAAAGATAACCCCAAGAGCAAACCTATTGTGCACATTTATTTTCTTAAGAGGGCTATTTTAGGAGTCCTTAATATGAAACAATACCAAACAGTGAAACAGATACCATACCAAGGCTGATTCTTGTCTCACAAAGCCAGAGAGGGGAGGATTAGGAAGGAGAAATCATAGCTGATTGTCTGCTATCTGAACTCCAAGCTCCCGCTTTCCCCCCCCCCAGACCTATTTTTGTGCATGCGCATCATTTTTTTCCTAAATAAAAATCACCGTTATTTTATATTGTTGAATTGGAAGCAAAACCGTTCGCTTTCAGTCACCTTCTGGTTTAAGCGCTGGTAACTGGGGCTTAGTTTTTGTTGGCTGCTTGCCAAACGAAAGCAATTATGTGTAATAATAGAAAAATTAAGAGGTGAGTGTTGCTGTTTTACAGCAGGACATGGCAAAAACCATTTCCTTCTGTCAGCAGTATCTTGATTACACTCTCACACGCAGCCCTTACCCTTTTGTACCACGCGCGTATGCTCGTGAACACACACACACAATTTCCTGTGGGTTTTTGCTTGAGGTCACTGAAACCAGAAAGAGGAAGAATGCAAACCACAGCTTTTGAAAGCAAATGAGAATAGAGCTTTGCTGGTAAAAAGAATAGTAATAATAAATGAACTGGAAATAGGGTAATTTGTGCTAACCTTGGTCCGTCTTCATTCCCCACTCCTGCAGGTGTCCTAGTGGTCAATGTCACGTGGAGGAACAAAACTTATGTAGGGACCTTATTGGACTGCACCAAGCACGACTGGGCCCCTCCCAGGTAGGCATGGAGCCTTCGATTTCGGGCTCTGTTTTTCTCTCCTCCTTCCTCTTCTTCCCCTCTCCTTCCCCCATCCTCTCTTTGCAAGGAGACTACAGAGAGAGATTAATAATACATAAAAGTCAGTTTGTAATTGAAACCAGGCAAAAGAGCAATGAGCAATTCAGGATTGAATACAGTAAAATGCAGATGCTGGGTTGCTTTTTTGTAGGGAGATCGCTTCTTCCTGCCCCTTCTCTTTCTCCTTTGTTTTCTTTTTCTCAATATGGGAATTTGAACTGGATTGGAAACTTAGCTACCCGAGTTGGTTTTCTGAGGATGAGCATAAGCCATTGGTAGCCTGTTCTTTTTCAGGTGTTGAAATTGTCAGTGGAAGAATTGGGTGACTTTTCTTTATCTGGGCCCAGCCCTCAAGCTGCTGGGGTGTTGCCTGCTCTTTGCTGCATTGCGTGCCTTGTGATTTCACTTGGCTCCTTTGGGGATGCTCGTTTTGACATCTGTTACTTGCTTCCCTAGGTTCTGCGAGTCACCGACCAGCGACCTGGAGATGAGAGGGGGCCGGGGCCGGGGGAAAAGAGCGAGGTCTACCGCAGCTGCCCCAGGCTCGGAGGCCAGCTTCACAGAGTCCAGAGGGCTGCAGAACAAGAACAGAGGGGGGGCCAATGGGAAAGGGAGGCGGGGCAGCCTCAATGCCAGCGGGCGAAGGACACCCCCGAATTGTGCCGCCGAGGACATCAAAGCCAGCCCCTCCTCCACCAACAAAAGGAAAAACAAGCCTCCGATGGAGCTAGACCTGAACTCCAGCTCCGAGGACAATAAGCCCGGGAAGCGTGTCCGCACAAATTCAAGAAGCACTCCCACCACCCCTCAAGGGAAACCAGAGATGACTTTTTTGGACCAGGGCTGCTCTTCTCCAGTGTTGATTGATTGTCCGCACCCAAACTGCAACAAAAAGTACAAGCACATCAACGGCCTCAGGTACCACCAGGCTCATGCCCACTTAGACCCAGAGAACAAGCTGGAGTTCGAACCGGACAGCGAGGGCAAGATCTCGGACTGCGAGGAGGCCTTGAGCAACGTGGCGCTGGAATGCAGCGAGCCAAGCACAAGTGTATCGACTTACGAGCAGGTGAAGGCGCCAGTGTCCCCTGGCTCGGGGAACCCCCCTGGAACCCCCAAGGGGAAGAGAGAGCTGATGAGCAATGGCCCGGGCTCTGTTATAGGATCGAAGCCTGGGAAGAATTCTGGCAAAAAGAAGGGCCTCAACAGTGACCTCAACAACCTTCCAGTCATCTCCAACATGACGGCCACCGTAGACAGCTGCTCGGCAGCAGACGGCAGTTTGGCTGCTGAAATGCCCAAACTGGAAGCAGAAGGCTTAATCGAGAAGAAAAATTTGGGAGAGAAAGAAAAGGGCAAAAAAGCCAACAGCTGCAAAATGGACAAAAACCTCTCGAAGCTTAAAAGTGCCCGGCCCATTGCTCCCGCTCCGGCCCCGACGCCGCCACAGCTAATCGCTATTCCCACTGCAGCCTTTACGGGCACCACCACGGGGACCATACCCGGACTGCCCTCCCTCACAACCACGGCGGTCCAGGCCACACCAAAGAGTCCTCCGTTAAAGCCCATTCAGCCAAAGCCCACGATTATGGGGGAGCCCGTCACCGTGAACCCAGCTCTCGTGTCGCTCAAAGACAAAAAGAAAAAGGAGAAGCGGAAGCTGAAGGACAAAGAAGGGAAAGAGACGGGGAGCCCGAAAACGGATGCGAAGCTGGGCAAACTGGAGGACGCCAAGGGGGCTGGCAGAGATGTATCCGGGCATTTCTTAAAGGACCATCTCAACAAGAATGAAGGGCTAGCGAACGGACTGTCCGAGTCGCAGGAGAGCCGGATGGCCAGTATCAAAGCCGAGGCTGATAAGGTTTACACTTTCACTGACAATGCTCCCAGCCCTTCCATCGGCAGTGCCTCGAGGATGGAGTGCAGCGCGTTGGTGAACGGGCAGGCGCCCGTGGCCCCGCTGCACGTGCTGACCCAGAATGGGGCCGAGAGTTCCGCAGCCAAGACGAGCAGCCCTGCCTACTCGGACATCTCTGATGCTGCCGATGACGGCGGTTCTGACAGCAGGTCGGAGGGCGTGAGGTCAAAGGCCAGTTCCCCGTCAGATATCCTTTCTAGTAAGGATGGTGTTGTAAAAGGGCATTCTTCAACGACAGCACAATCATCTCAGATGAAAGAGTCTCACTCTCCCTATTACCATGGCTACGATCCTTATTATTCTCCAAGTTACATGCACCCTGGGCAGGTCGGTGCCCCTGTAGCTGGGAACGGCGGGAGTGCGCAGGGAATGAAGATCAAGAAGGAGTCTGAGGAAGATGCAGATAAGAAAGACAAGGCAGAGCAGCTCGAGGCCAAGAAAGTGGACCATAGTTCTGCATCCTTACAGCCTCAGCACCAATCGGTGATCACGCAGAGACACCCGGCCCTGGCTCAGTCACTGTATTATGGCCAGTACGCCTATGGGCTCTATATGGACCAGAAGTCTCTGATGGCCACCAGCCCTGCCTATAGACAGCAGTATGAGAAGTACTATGAGGACCAGAGGCTGGCAGAGCAGAAAATGGCCCAAACTGGGAGAGGAGACTGTGAAAGGAAAAATGAGCTCCCCTTGAAAGAGCTGGGCAAAGAGGACAGTAAACAGAAAAACATGCCATCGGCCACAATCTCAAAAGCTCCCTCTACTCCGGAGCCTAACAAAAACCATTCTAAACTAGGGCCGTCAGTGCCTAATAAATCTGAGGAGACAGGTAAATCACAGCTTCTCTCCAATCACCAGCAGCAGCTTCAGGCCGACAGCTTCAAAGCTAAGCAGATGGAAAACCACCAGCTTATTAAGGAGGCTGTAGAAATGAAATCTGTCATGGACTCTATGAAGCAGACAGCTGTAGACCCAACCTCGAGATTTAAACAAGTAAGATTGTGGAGTGTGGTCCCCACAGGGAGAGAGCAGTCTGAGACTTGTACATGGCTGGGCTTGATCTGGTTAAGAGTTCTTCACAGGAAATCCACCCAAGGGTTCCTTAGGCTGGATTCCTCTCCTCCTGAAAAATATTTTAAATGAATTCTCGGGAGTTCTTGTGTACCTCTGAAATGTACATTGCTCACTGTTTCCTTGTCATGTTGTGTAGTAAAAAGAACCTTGGCCATGTGCTTTGCAGACTCATGTTCCCTGCCATGAACTAACTGACTCTGATGAGATCCCTTAACTTCTTTCTGAGTCCAGAGTGAGGGAATTCTACCCCATAGTGGCTGAGTTCTCTTCTAACTCTGAGATTCTGAGTCTGAGCACTCAAACGATTTGTTCTTTTACATTTTCAAATTCATTTTGGCATCTTCTGGGCATATTAAGACGGGGACCTTAAATTCACATTTCCCACTCATCTTTTTTTTTTTTTTTTTTTTTTTTTTTTTTGCGGTATGCGGGCCTCTCACTGTTGTGGCCTCCCCCATTGCGGAGCACAGGCTCCGGACGCCCAGGCCCAGCGGCCATGGCTCACGGGCCCAGCCGCTCCGCGGCATATGGGATCCCCCCAGACCGGGGCACGAACCCGTATCCCCTGCATCGGCAGGCGGACTCCCAACCACTGCGCCACCAGGGAGGCCCCCCACTCATCTTTTTAATGAAACTCGGGGTGCCTTGAGGTGCCTAGGGTTCCGTTTTATGTTCTACATTAAGGGCCCCAGAGCAGAGCTCAGTGCTTCTCGCTTGTGAGGAGAGCGGGGAGTCTGGGTGGATGGGCCTCAGGCAGTCACCCCAGAGCCCCCCTGGTCAGCCAGTCTGAGGTTAAATGTGCCAACACCTGAAAATCGGTCACCATGAAACCACACATGGGCCAGCACTTTCTGTCACAATTCAGATGTCCTGACTCAACTGCAGTCCCACGAGTATTAATTCTGGTATTTCCCAGCATCCCAGCCCCCACTGAGAGGGAGGGGTCTTACAGGTCCCTGGTGAATCAGAGCAACAGAATCCTTTCTTCATGCTCATTTCTGTCCCAGAGTTGGGCCTTAACCCTAGATACCCAGTGGGTTTATATCATGAATGGCATGGGCGGGTCACAAAGGCCATTTAAGGACCCTCAGTTTCCCCATTTCTGGAGGCTCGAATCAAGCTCTGACTTCACAGGGCTGCATTAGAACTGTACAATTTGGTAGATTTATGGATGCCTTTGTTTCCTGGTAGAAAAGCCATAATGTGTCCTGTTAATTTTTAATTTTGTTTTGATTAAGATATCAGCACATAATGAGACGTGATGCAGTTATATTAAGCCTCAGCTGCAGTAGGTGAAGAAAATGTATTAGGAAACCAAGAGTTTTCCCCTTTAATGATGTAAATTGATATAATAATTACTTAAACCGTAGTAAAACTTACTTAAACAGTAAGTAAAACATTGTTACCAGCTTGAGTTTTCTGAATTCTTTTTACCTGTGTGAGATGTTAAAAGGAAAATGAGGTTAGATCAAATATGTCTGAGGATGTTACTTAATGTTAAGAATTGACATTAACAGCCCAGCTCTGAATTCCAGCGGAGCTAAGTTTGGAAGCTCAGCTCCACAAACTGGGCAGTGGTGTGACCCTGATATTACTTGAGCTTGAAAAACTTAGCTTTTGTCTTCTGTAAAAGGGATTATTAATGATGCCTACCTCAGACATTACCTCCTCCTGTAAGGGGAGGCGGTAAAGCTCATTGCACAGTGCGAGCATATAAATAAATGTTAACTTAGAAGTAGTAGTAATCGTGCTGTCATGGTGATGAATGAGCTTTTCTTGAAAACTGAAATTTTGAAACAAGTCTTTTTTTTTTTTTTTCAAAACCAGGATCCAGATTCAAGGACATGGCATCATTATGTATACCAACCCAAATACCTAGACCCGCAAAAGTCAGAAGAACTTGATAGAGAAAAGAAACTAAAAGAGGATAGTCCCAGGAAAACCCCCAACAAAGAGGGTGGTGTGCCCAGCCTTCCTGTATCGTTAACGAGCATCAAAGAGGAGCCCAAAGAGGCCAAGCGTCCTGATTCTCAATCCTTGGATGAGAGCAAGCTGAAAAACGATGATCGCAAGACTCCCGTGAACTGGAAGGACTCTCGGGGAGCCAGAGTGGCCGTCTCCTCCCCCATGAGTCAGCATCAGTCCTACATACAGTACTTGCATGCTTACCCTTACCCGCAGATGTATGACCCCAGCCACCCTGCATACCGGGCTGTTTCTCCCGTCCTAATGCACAGTTACCCTGGTACGTGTCATGGGTTCTCACTGTATTGGAGGGAAGAGGCTGTGTTCAAATACTAGCTATTTTAAAACTCAGGATAAATCAGATGCTTCAAGAGTGACCTTTGTTTGGCTTGTATTTAATGCTACTTAAAGAAGTCCCAAAGATGAAACGGATTTCATGGAAGATTTTTCTTTTTCTAGACGAAATGTCAAGAGTCCTTAGCTCTAGTTTCCATAGGCTCTGATGGTCTGCTGCAGCCATTAGGCTGACAGGTACTTTATGGCCTAGGAAAATATTCTGAGCACTTACTGTCATAATCATAACAGTTACTATTCCTTGGAGTTAAACGGACACATAAACATATGAAATGGCTGGAAGCTCATTTTTTTTTAGAAACCTCTGATCATCAGGATGAGTTAACTGGGAGAAGAGAATCGGAGAACCTAGATACAGTTTAACGATGACGTAGCCCATTCTTCATGCAATATTCCCTACTTTAAGATCTCCGACTCTTGTCCCAAATTCGTGTCATCCAAATGCTTTTTGTTTGTTTGTTTTTTTAAGATGTCGTCTGTAACTTGATGTGGCATTTGTTGTGTATCTGCAGGGGCCTATCTCTCGCCAGGATTTCATTACCCTGTTTACGGGAAGATGTCAGGGAGAGAAGAGGCAGAGAAGGTCAATACCAGCCCTAACATCACCACGAAAACAACCACTGAATCGAAAGCACTGGATTTGCTCCACCAGCACGCCAGCCAGTACCGCAGCAAGTCTCCCGCTGTATATGCCTCCTTTTGTCATCACTTACAAGTACTATGTTTCAGGGGGAGAAAAGCAGACAAGCTAGAGAACAGCCTTGAAATATAAATGGTTTTGGAACCCAGCTGTGATTTCAGGGCGTTGTTTTAGTCTTATATGGAAAGAATGGCATGTTCAAAAATAAGATGCTTTCATACATGGGGGAAGAAATTGTTAAAGCGTGTAAGGTAGCAGCAGTCTTTTCTGGTGGAAAATCTATACCTTGCTTACCCAGGAGGATGCTTGTTAGCCGGACATTTAAATTCATAGGAACCAACCTTGGGCGCGAAATATTTGTATTGCACTCATGTGCCAGAGTGAGTCACTTGGCTAAGGAGTGGTGGCTGTCTCTGTTCTGCTTTGACCTTGACTCCTCCACACATCCCTGTAACTCTGCGGAAGTGATTCAGACGTGTGTCTTTGTGAAAGATAGCTGCACTCCCACGCACCCACCTCCCCCAGAAAAATGCAATTGCTAGTCCTAGAGACTGTTGGGAAGAGAGAAAATACAAAGGATGTGGTAGTTCTTGCCTAGAAAAGAGAAGTTCGGAATAAATTGAAATATGGGCACTGTAATGTGCGTCTGTGTGTGTCTACCTGAGACTCTGTAAAGAAACCGGGAAGGATGATTCATGACTCCTTTCCTAAGAGTACTCCTTCTAGTGCGAAGATTTTTTTCAAGTAAGAAAAAGAACTTTAGCGAAACGGTGGTTAAGTTCTAGTGGGTAAAAATGCCTCAGAAACCCACGATCCTTAACCAAAGTATGATTTGGGAGAACTGAAGCTTCTCTGAGTGTTCAGAGATTGACAGATTTTGGAATACTTCCGGAGGCGTAGGGCAATGATTTGCTTTGCTTGATATTAACATATAATATGAGGCTGTATGTTCTCAAAGGAGGCAAATATAAAGATAGGCTTAAAATTGTGAGATATATTCCCCTCACAAATTGTAATTAATATAGACGAGTCATCCGAAAACTTGACCTTAAAGAAATCTCTACAACTCCTTCTTCTCCTGATCCCCATGTGCAAGTTGTTTCTAGGAAGAAATTGGGTCGATTCTAAACCTGCAATTATGAGTGAGATGAGAGAGGTCCTCTTATTTCAATCATTTGAGGAAAACATTGATGCCGCTTTGGCGGGGAGCAGTACTTTAGTGTTGGCTCAATTCCAGTTGAAACTAATGCATGTCTTTTGAAATGATCTTCCATTAATAAAGAATTTTAAGTGTCTGTGTATTTACTTTTTAATCGTTAGCACCTATTGCCAAAGGGAGCAAGGTGATTTCCTATGCTCCTCCGAATTGTTGTTCAGAGGATTAAGGGGAGAATCTCTTTCTTTTCTGTTGCAGCCTGTGGAAAAGGCTTCAGCTGAGCGGGAGCGGGAAGCAGAGAGGGAGAGGGACCGCCACTCCCCCTTTGGCCAGCGGCACCTGCATACACACCACCACACCCATGTGGGCATGGGGTACCCACTCATCCCTGGGCAATACGACCCTTTCCAAGGTCAGCAGCTCTGTCTTACTTGTGCCTCTGTTCATCCTGCTTTGGAAAACAGTTGCCAAAACTGCCTTTCTTGTCTTCAAATGAAAAGGTTGAGCTTTGAGTTAATTAACTCTGGGGAGGGTTTTTAACACTTCTTTCCTGGTATTTCCTTGGGACACAACTAAGGCTATTTCCACATCTCTGTGTTCTGTTAAGTGAAATGGCTACCACTTAATAATTGTCACTTGTTGATGTTATCAGTGGTGGCCAGTGTCTGGGGCACTGAATATAACCATCGGAAGATCAGATAGCTGTTGCGGGGAAATTGTGGAAGACAGGGAGGGTTGGTGGGAGGCTTTGGTGAAATGACATGCCCTGATCTCTGCAGGCCTTGAAATTGCTCTTTTTCCCATGGAAGTAGTGGGAGTCATATAATCAAGCTCAACATTTTTTATAACCTAATCCAGGGACTCTTCCAGCCCTTCACTCCTGGGACTCTTTCAGTAAAGAGGAGAAACATTTTTAAAGAGTCACAGCAACGAACGTGAGGAACCTTCAGTTTGTGATGTTTCAGTTGAGCATTTGTCCTAGCTCTGTCACCTCATGGCAGGGGCGGGGGAGTGGCACCGTCTTTACCAGCAGATCACTTGCTAGGATCTTGCTGTCTTAGCTTTGGCTGTCATAACAAAATACCACAGTGTTTATGGCTTTAAACAACAGAAATGTATTTCTGTTCATAGTTCTGGAGGCTTATAGTCTGAGATCAGGATGCCAGCATGGTTGGTTTCTGGTGAGAGCTCTCCTCCCGGCTTGTGGACGGACACCGTCTTGCTGTGTGCTCCTGTGACCTCTTTGTGCAAGGGGAGAGCTGGGGAGCGGGGCAGGGGGAAGAGAGTTACTCTCTGGTGTCTCTTCTTATAGGGACACTAATCCTGTTGGTTCAGGGCCCCACCTATAGGACCTCATTTAACCTTAATTACCTCCTTATAGGTCCTATCTCCAAACACAGTCACATTGGGGGGTTAAGGCTTCCACATAGGAATTTTGGAAGGACACAATTCGGTCTGTAGTGCTTGCCAAGTTGCCTCTTACTCTGCTGTCTGAAAACAATAATAACAAACAATAATATGTTTGAAGGTACTTCCAAAAGTAGGAAGCGCTATCCACACGTGAAGGGGTCATTTTAATTTATTCAACTCATGTTACTTGGTGTCAAATAGTGGTGTTAAAAGAGACCATAGAGGACATAGAAGGAGAGAGTCATCTTCCCAAAGTTTACATTTGTTTCCTCTATTTTTTTCCAGGATGGTTTTCTAAAGAATTTTAAAGAATTTCCTATTAGGCAACTTCTTGCCATTTGGAGCTATTACATTCTCTTACTGCTCCCTTTCTCTTGCAGTGTAAAAGTTAAGACTATTTCTAAGTTCAATTCAGTGATTCCATGTACCTTATGGGATACATTGGTGTTCAATCACTGGGGAAAACGTTAAAGTGATAAAAGTTATTATGAAAGTATTGTATTCTAAGCAAATAGAGTGTCGCTTCTATAATTCACTGTGACTTTTGATTCCTGTTGTTACCTGGTACCTGTCATTTCTCCTGAGCTTCCTATTCAGGAATGCGTGCAAACCATTTAGCACCATGCAGAGCCAGAGAGATGGAATGCTGTATTCACTTTGAACAGCTATTAAGAAAACCGCAGAGTATTCAATGAAGGGATGGGTACTGGTTAGGCCGAGCAGTTTGTAGTCTGTCCTTGATGCATGAAACATTTCATGTGTCTGTGTTGAAAGGACAGATGGCTACTCACGGGGTCTGCAGCCTTTCACCATTGGGCCTGCATCTACTTTTACGTTTCTGAAAGTCACAGAAACCCTGCATTTTTTCCCCATTAGGCTTGACCTCTGCTGCCCTCGTTGCCTCTCAGCAGGTGGCTGCCCAGGCATCTGCATCAGGAATGTTTCCTGCACAAAGAAGGTAAATAGCCTCTATGTTTTGAATCAGTTTTCTAGATAGAGACATCTTAATGGTGGGAGGAAGCAAGAGTAGGCTTTTTAGACCAAACACTTAGCTCCTAAGGGTTTGATATTGGAGTGAATGTGCTTATTTTACCACTATGCTTCACATGCAACTTCTATTCCATTCTTATAGCTGTAATGTACGTTAGTAATTAACTGACCTGTGTCTTAAACGGTTGAAACTTTCTTAGGTTGTCTTCACTGCTTTGTTAAAATAATTCACCATGACTCCCTTTGTTTTATTATGTTTAAAAATGAAGTTGCAAATGGAGGAATGTATTTCCATAGTGCTAAAGGTAATGTTTGTTCTTTGGTATTTTCAATTACCCCTCAAGTTGTTTTAAAAAGGAAAATAATTTATTTTTCACCTTGTCTGTCATTACCCTTGTGTTCATTCACTTTCTATGGAATTGAGTTCCATGAATTGAATAGAATTAAAATGTCTGTTGGTCTTACAGTTTTCATATTTTCAGTGTCAAATGTGGATGGAACCCCTCTGCTAAGGTTTTCTTTTCTCTTGCAGAGAATAACAAGATTGGAAATGTACGTTGTCATGTGACTGGATCACATGGGGAAGCGCTTTATACAGACATCAGTTCCATGGTGTTAATTTGAAATGCCTTAATGGCAGGCAAAAACCAGTCATTTCATTTTTGTAAATTACAGATTTTATCAGAGAGTAACAAATGTTGCTGTAATTAAACTTCTGTTTTATATATATATATATATATACGTATACATATATGTATATACACACACACACACACACACACACACACACACATACACATACACATATATATATATATTCTTTACTTTTTGTATCAGTAACCAGGCTCGCACACAAAGGGTCTGCTGCCGGGTCACAAACTGCTCAGTAAAGGAGATAAAAATGTGCTTGTCAAATTGAGAAGTGTTAGCCACGGAAGGCTGCTTACTTTCTTTTCCTTTTGCTTTTCAATTGTAAATAAATAATGTTATGTATCAGTGTGCCTGAACCTTGCATATCTTTCATATATTTCCCGTAAGCCCCTCAGAAAGGCTAACTGTGATGACGACACTTGGGTACAATTTAGATGTCTGTTTGGTGGCTCCTGTTAAGATGCATCAGTGTAAAATGTTCCTGTAGTCACTGTTTGTACTTGTGTATTGTGGAAAAAATACTTTTGGAAGGCATGGGGTTGCCAGTACCACAAAAACTGTGTTGTATATAATGTAAAGATTAAAACGGGGAAATAATGAGCATCTGTGAATAATGAGGTATCATTTTTGATAATCTTGAATGGCAAATAACCCAATAGCCTGCATACCAGAGACATCTGTGATTGTTCTATTACTTGAATAGTCCTGCAGTCCTTTTTTTTTTTTTTTTAATGTTTACAATTATCCAGTTTTAGAAGAGAGAGACTTTAACGCCATTGCCTGGTTACTTGTTTTATGCTGTAATCTAGTTTATTTTATGTAAAATGTATATTGAATGCTTTCCTTTTTTATACCTGCCTTAAATAATTTGGCAATCAGAATTAAAAAGGTTTGTTTTTTTTAATATATATAATGGCTTCTTGTCTGTCTCATGTTATTTCTAGCTGGCTGATAGTATTTCTAATTTCCAAAGGAAGGTTTCTTAATATTATGAATGTCCATTGCATAAGATATGGTACAGAAATACTGACTTTTCTTATATGACACCCAGGTTTAACAACCAAATAAGTGGATTTAATCCAGCGGATATATGTATCTTTATTGGGTATTTACTCAAATACAATGTATAATATCACTACAAATTGATAGATACAGGTTTCTGTGGTATGGAATGATATTCCAAAGATGTCAGGCTTGTGACGTGTGGACAGTAGGTAAAATGTGTGAAAACTTGACTTGTCATTAAATTGTTTTACTAGCATATGTTATGCCAAACATACAGAATTAACTGCTTTCTCACTTTTTTTTCCTTTTCCTTGCTTCCCTTTTTCCCTCCCTTTCTCCCTCCTTCTCAGCAAGTGCTTTCTGAGCACCTACTTTATCCCAGGCACTGTACATGTGCTGGGATATAGCCATGAACAAAGCAGACAAAAATTCCTGTCCTCATAGAGTTTGCATTTTCTAGTAGGTGGGGTAAGCATAATAAAATATGTAAGTACTATGTGGAGTATGTTAGATGGTTGATAAATGCCCTGGAGAAGAGTAAAGTCTGGGAGTGGGCGTGAGGGATGTGTGGGTGTTTGTAACTATTGGGTTGGCCAAAAAGTTCATTTGGTTTTTTCCTGTAAGATGACTCTAGTAAGTAGCACTTAGTTGTCTTAAACTTCATTCGAAACAGTTTTGTTAGATTGTATTGTGACAGCTGTCATATTAGCGTGCATTAAAAAAAAAACTTATCAAACCTGGTGAATTTTTGTGTAGCCATTTTAATATTGAAGATGGAAGAAAAACAACATTTTCGGCATATTAGGCTTTATTATTTCAAGAAAGGTAAAAAGCACAACTGAATCACAAAAAACGATTCGTGGAGAAGGTGCTGTGACTGATCGA
Source organism: Mesoplodon mirus (assembly GCF_964341445.2). Classification (NCBI taxonomy): domain Eukaryota; kingdom Metazoa; phylum Chordata; class Mammalia; order Artiodactyla; family Ziphiidae; genus Mesoplodon; species Mesoplodon mirus. Next base: position 81,132,195 of record NC_138980.1, read on the forward strand.
ACGTGTTAAAAGTGGTTTGCAAAGTTTCATGCTGGAGACTTCTCTTTGGACAATGCTCCACGGTCAGGTAGACCAGTTGAAGTTGATGGCGATCAAATCGAGACATTAATTGAGAACAATCAACATTATACCACCCAGGAGATAGCCAACATACTCAAAACGTCCAAATCAAATGCTGAAAATCATTTGCACCAGCTTGGTTATGTTAATTGCTTTGATGTTTGGGTTCCACATTAAGTTAAGCGAGAAAAAAACCTTCTTGACTGTATTTCCGCACACGATTCTCTACTTAAACGTAACGAAAATGTTCCGTTCTTAAAACAAATTGTGACGGGCGATGAAAAGTGGATACTGTACAGTAATGTGGAACGGAAGAGATCGTGGGGCAAGCGAAATGAACCACCACCAACCACACCAGAGGCCGGTCTTCATCCAAAGACAGGGATGTTGTGTATATGGTGGGATTGGAAAGGAGTCCTCTATTATGAGCTCCTTCCAGAAAACCAAACCGTTAATTCCAACAAGCACTGCTCCCACTTAGACCAACAGAAAGCAGCACTCGATGAAAAGCATCCAGAATTAGTCAACAGAAAATGCATAATCTTCTGTCAGGATAACTGAAGGCCACATGTTTCTTCGATGACCAGGCAAAAACTGTTACAGCTTGGCTGGGAGGTTCTGATTCATCCCCCGTATTCACCAGACATTGCACCTTTGGATTCCATTTATTTCGATCTTTACAAAGTTCTCTTAATGGGAAAGATTTCAATTCCCTGGAAGACTGTAAAAGGCACCTGGAACAGTTCTTTGCTCAAAAAGGTAAAAAGTTTTGGGAAGATGGAATTATGAAGTTGCCTGAAAAATGGCAGAAGATAATGCGACAAAACGGTAAATATGTTGTTCAATAAAGTTCTTGGTGGAAATTTATTTATTTTTACTTAAACGCCGAAGGAACTTTTTGACCAACCCAATACAGATAGAGTGATCAGGAAAGGCCTCACTCACGGAGATGAGGAAGCAGTCATGCACATATCCGGGGGTGGTGGTGGAAAGCATTGCAGTGAGATGCAAAAGCAGAGCCAAAGCCCTAGAGTGGGGGGGTGTGTCATGTGTTTGGACTGGTTGATGCTTTATCCCAGCTATAAGTTGTAATGATTTTACTATAACTGCTAATAAGAGTTCTACCCCCTTGGTTTCCTAAGACGGTTCTTTAAGTTGACGGAATTTGTCCTGGTATAATTTGGTTAGTTTTCCTACTTGGGGGCCTTTGCTTCACAAATGAATAGATATTTGCAATCAAAAATACTTCCTCTACTTTTGGAAGCCACCTGAAAGCGGCTTTTCTTATGAATTTCGTCAAACATTGTTTATGGTGTTAGCTACACGTCAGAGTATTTCACCTATTTTTCATCACTTTTTAAAGTTTTCACATTTTTTCAGTTCTTAGACCTTGTCTTGATGTGTCCTTGAAGACCTGATGTAATTTGTCTTATACCAGTTAAACAAGTATGTTTCCTCTGTTCAGAATACTGTTTAAAGTATGACGTTTGGTGGCCTACGTGCTGCTCCAGTTCTAGAACTGACTAAACAATTCAGCGTCGAAAGGACCAGAACTAAGGTCAATTTACATCTTCACCAGTCGTGTTATCATGTTCCTGGTGGTGGCTGGGGGATACTGTGCATTCCTGATGATTTTCCTGCCTTTAGTAATAAATATTTTTAAAAATCATAGGGAAGCCAACCTCGCCTGAGCTGCACAATGATTAGATATATGCTTATTACGCACTAGGCTTTTAATTACTTCTAGTTAGGTGCCTAAATCGGTAGAGTATAAATATGGGCATCAGACCATGCTTAACTCTGCTACTGTAGTAAACAGCAGTGTTGATACATACAAAGAGATATATGACCGAAAGCAGAATGCAATTTGAATAGGCTCTCCCTCCAGGTTCTTACTGGAACATTATTCATGACTGGTTTCCATTAATCACTGAATGAAGTTTTGTTTCTTCCCCTTACTGTTACAGTGTTGTCTCTGCTGATGACAACATGAATTGCCAAGGGCCAGAGCTTGTTTATATTATGTGTGCCATTTCTCTGGCTGAGTACATAGTCAGTACTGAATGGTAAATTAAAGATTCCCAGAAGACAAGCCTACTTGGCTCCATTATATTACTATGATGAATCTGCCATTAATACAGTTCTAATTGTTTTACTTTTATAGACATAAAATCAGTCCCCTTAGTGACTAATCATAGGGTTTATTGATTTTACTAAACATTATTCATTCCAGGCCTGCTCATATCAGCTTGTCCTGAACATATGCAAAAAGCCTGCAGTGCTGACACAGTGCAAATTAACTTCATGGAGAAATGAGACTGAAGAGTTGTTTACAGCTGTGGTCCCAGCGAATACAGAATATTAAAAACAAGGTAATAGGCTCCGTATAGAACCGTTTGTTCCTAGATTAGGATCTCAGATGGCTTTTTCATGGAAACTTGCCATTGATGTTCAGCCCAGGTCATTAGCACTTACAGAATGAAAAGGCTGGCCTTATATATTCACCCTGGCTGTGACCCTGATTTAGTGTGGTTTCAGCCCAGGGGTCTGAGAGTAACCAGAATAAATAGCTCTGATTGATAGAGGATAAAACAGCAGTTTAAATGATAATTACTGGTCATTTCATTCCCTCCCTGACTGTGAAAAAGAGACAAGACAGGCAAAGCCATTTATTACTGTTTTTTGTCACTAACCACATTCGTCCATCCCCTGCTTCCTGCAAAAGCTTGAGTCATAAATGTTGTTTGCTTTCAGTTAACTTTAGGAGAGAAAACAGAGTGAAACCCACTATTAGCAGTTCCTCCGTTGTGGTTTCTTTTTTATTTTTTCTTAACAAAATCACTCTCTAAAGCAGGGGTTCCCAGCCTTGGCACTGTGGACATTTTGGACAGGAAAAGTCTGTGCTGGGCGATGGGGGTAGGGGGCTGTCATGTTTATCGTATAGGTTGTTGAGCTACCTCTACCCACCAGTTGTCCCTAGCAGTTTCTAACCACCCCCCACCCCCCACCCCCCAGCCCAAGTTGTGACAATCAGCTGGTCATATGAAATTCAGATCTCGTGCCTAGCCCCTGGCCCACAGATAGACTGGTGCATTTTCTTGTTTTTTGTTGCTGTAGAAGATATAAAAGGCATCAGTGGCGCCTGGTGATCCCATGAAAATATAATGGGGGATGCTCATTTGACCAACATGGATGAAGTTGGACCAGATCTTTTAGCTTTTTAAAGAGAGTTGGATGATGTAGATTTTAACCTAATAATTAATAGTTTTTATAGGTTGAAAATGAATTCAATCTAAAAACCACGTCTGAGGGCTGAATTTGATTCACAGCACATCGGTTAGCAAGATACACTTTACATATGTTGTTAAAAATCCTCACACTAGCTCTCTAAAATACATATTATTTTTCCTCAGTGTGAAGACTTTCCAGTTAGAAAACCTGGAGAAAGGAGTCATTCTTAAGTAGGTGCTGGGATTTTTTCCTTCCCACAGGTAGTGCCATTTGATTCATGTACAGGAATAAACTTTGGAAGCTTCTCAGATGCACTATACATTTCTGTGAAGATTTTTTTTTTTTATAACTTAGACATGTAAAAATAAAATGAAAGGAAACATGACAGACCTGGAAATTGAGAGGAAATAAAGCTCTCCAGGGCCATCATGAACACAAGACACTGATGATGCCCAAGAATGTGGGCCAGTTCAGAGTCCAAGTTTATGGTCTTGTCAGGTGTATGGCCCTGGCCTGTCTGTGGTCATTCTAACTCCTCATGGAATTTCGAGTAGGTGCAGGTGGGACGAAACTCCTTGCCTGAGTTTATAGCAGAAATGGCTGGGCCTCCCTGGTGGCGCAGTGGTTGAGAGTCCGCCTGCCGATGCAGGGGATGCGGGTTCGTGCCCCGGTCTGGGAGGATCCCATATGCCGCGGGGCGGCTGGGCCCGTGAGCCATGGCCGCTGGGCCTGCGCGTCCGGAGCCTGTGCTCCGCAACGGGAGAGGCCACAACAGTGAGAGGCCCGCATATCGCAAAAAGAAAAAAAAAAAAAAAAAAAAGAAATGGCTAATCATTGTGGCTCTCCAGCTATGTGTGGGTGAGACCTCACTGTCTTCTCAGCTAAGCTCTCCGGGCAGCTACTGAAAATGGCTCAAAGTTAACATACAAAATAAAGCCAGTTTCACATCCGTCCAAGAAACTGAGCTCTTGAGGGATGGAATCATGACTTTGTATCTTTCAAGGGCATCAGAACCCCCTCATTTTCAAGCCAGGAGACTTAACATTGGTACTGTGCTTCCCGTTATTAGAAAACTTGAAAGTTATTTTGTTTACCTTCAGTGTTTTAAAGCAACCATTATTCCTTTAGTCAGAAAAGTTGGGGCACCAGAATCATTAGTTATTGACTCATCTTTCCACTGATTTATGGAGGTGTATTTTTTGTTTTGTTTTTAACTTTGTCATCACAGCTCTGCTTCCTCTCCTGCTCCCTCTTATAAGGATCCTTGATTAAATTGGGTCCACCCAGATAATCCAGGATAATATCCTCATTTCAAGGTCAGGTCAGTGGATTAGCAATCTTAATTCCATTTGCAATCTGCGCTTCCCTTTGCCGTGTAACTCAACATATTCATGGGTTCTAGGGATTAGGAAGTAGACCTCTGTGAGAGGTCATTGTTCTGCCTGCCATCCACCCAACACAAGTTCCTTTCTGCCTGGGTAGTAATCGGAACACAATAAATAATAATTACATAGGATTTACTGTGCACTAGACACTGTTCTTAAACACATCACATAAAACTATTCACTTAATGCTTGTAACGACCCAACTACTATTCCCCTTTAGAGTTGAGAAAACTGAGGCACAGAGGTAAAGTACTTTGTCTGAGTTCATACCGCTATGTAAGTGATGGTCTGGCTTCATGACCACTGTGCTGTGCTGCTTCAGAAAAGGGATCCTAAACTCCCTAGGTAATTAACAAAAGCTAGCCAGCGTTTTCCTTTTCTGAGGTATGTTATTACTTTCAGAGGGGCCAGTGAGGGAAACATAGCCTTTGTCTCTAGTTTTTTTTTTTTTTTTTTTTTTTTTTTATTAGTTTCTGCTTTATAACAAAGTGAATCAGTCATACATATACATCTGTTCCCACATCCCTTCCCTCATGCATCTCCCTCCCTCCCACCCTCCCCATCCCACCCCTCCGGGCGGTCACAAAGCACCGAGCTAATCTCCCTGTGCTCTGCGGCTGCTTCCCACTATCTATCTACCTTATGTTTGGCAGTGTATATATGTCCATGCCTCTCTTTCGCTTTGTCACAGCTTACCCTTCCCCCTCCCCATATCCTGAAGTCCATTCTCAAGTAGGTCTGTGTCTTTATTCCTGTTTTACCCCTAGGTTCTTCATGACATTTTTTTTTTAATTCCGTATATATGTGTTAGCATACGGTATTTGTCTTTCTCTTTCTGACTTACTTCACTCTGTATGACAGACTCTAGGTCTATCCACCTCATTACAAATAGCTCAGTTTCGTTTCTTTTTATGGCTGAGTAATATTCCATTGTATATATGTGCCACATCTTCTTTATCCATTCATCCGATGATGGACACTTAGGTTGTTTCCAGCTCCGGGCTATTGTGAATAGAGCTGCAATGAACATTTTGGTACATGACTCTTTTTGAATTATGGTTTTCTCAGGGTATATGCCTAGTAGTGGGATTGCTGGGTCATATGGTAGTTCTATTTTTAGTTTTTTAAGGAACCTCCATACTGTTCTCCATAGTGGCTGTACCAATTCACATTCCCACCAGCAGTGCAAGAGTGTTCCCTTTTCTCCACACCCTCTCCAGCATTTATTGTTTCTAGATTTCTTGATGATGGCCATTCTGACTGGTGTGAGATGATATCTCATTGTAGTTTTGATTTGCATTTCTCTAATGATTAATGATGTTGAGCATTCTTTCATGTGTTTGTTGGCAGTCTGTATATCTTCTTTGGAGAAATGCCTATTTAAGTCTTCTGCCCATTTTTGGATTGGGTTGTTTGTTTTTTTGTTATTGAGCTGCATGAGCTGTTTATAAATTTTCGAGATTAATCCTTTGTCAGTTGCTTCATTTGCAAATATTTTCTCCCATTCTGAGGGTTGTCTTTTTGTCTTGTTTATGGTTTCCTTTGCTGTGCAAAAGCTTTGAAGTTTCATTAGGTCCCATTTGTTTATCTTTGTTTTTATTTCCATTTCTCTAGGAGGTGGGTCCAAAAGGATCTTGCTGTGATTTATGTCATAGAGTGTTCTACCTATGTTTTCCTCTAAGAGTTTGATAGTTTCTGGCCTTACATTTAAGTCTTTAATCCATTTTGAGCTTATTTTTGTGTATGGTGTTAGGGAATGATCTAATCTCAAACTTTTACATGTACCTGTCCAGTTTTCCCAGCACCACTTATTGAAGAGGCTGTCCTTTCTCCACTGTACATTCCTGCCTCCTTTATCAAAGATAAGTTGGCCATATGTGCGTGGGTTTATCTCTGGGCTTTCTATCCTGATCCACTGATCTATCTTTCTGTTTTTATGCCAGTACCACACTGTCTTAATTACTGTAGCTTTGTAGTATAGTCTGAAGTCAGGGAGTCTGATTCCTCCAGCTCCGTTTTTCGTTCTCAAGATTGCTTTGGCTATTCGGAGCCTTTTGTTTTTCCAAACAAATTTTGAAATTTTTTGTTCTAGTTCTGTGAAAAATGCCAGTGGTAGTTTGATAGGGATTGCATTGAATCTGTAGATTGCTTTGGGTAGTAGAGTCATTTTCACAATATTGATTCTTCCAATCCAGGAGCATGGTATATCTCTCCATCTATTTGTATCATCTTTAATTTCTTTCATCAGTGTCTTATAATTTTCTGCATACAGGTCTTTTGTCTCCTTAGGTAGGTTTATTCCTAGATATTTTATTCTTTTTGTTGCGATGGTAAATGGGAGTGTTTTCTTGATTTCATTTTCAGATTTTTCATCATTAGTGTACAGGAATGCCAGAGATTTCTGTACATTAATTTTGTATCCTGCTACTTTACCAAATTCATTGATTAGCTCTAGTAGTTTTCTGGTAGCATCTTTAGGATTCTCTATGTATAGTATCATGTCATCTGCGAACAGTGACAGCTTTACTTCTTCTTTTCCAATTTGGATTCCTTTTATTTCCTTTTCTTCTCTGATTGCTGTGGCTAAAACTTCCAAAACTAGGTTGAATAAGAGTGGTGAGAGTGGGCAGCCTTGTCTTGTTCCTGATCTTAGTGGAAATGGTTTCAGTTTTTCACCATTGAGGACAATGTTGGCTGTGGGTTTGTCATATATGGCCTTTATTATGTTGAGGAAAGATCCCTCTATGCCTACTTTCTGCAGGGTTTTTATCATAAATGGGTGTTGAATTTTGTCGAAAGCTTTCTCTGCATCTATTGAGATGATCATATGGTTTTTCTCCTTCAACTTGTTAATATGGTGTATCACATTGATTGATTTGCGTATATTGAAGAATCCTTGCATTCCTGGAATAAACCCCACTTGATCATGGTGTATGATCCTTTTAATGTGCTGTTGGATTCTCTTTGCTAGTATTTTGTTGAGGATTTTTGCATCTATGTTCATCAGTGATATTGGCCTGTAGTTTTCTGTCTTTGTGACATCCTTGCCTGGTTTTGGTATCAAGGTGATGGTGGCCTCGTAGAATGAGTTTGGGAGTGTTCCTTCCTCTGATATTGTTTAGAAGAGTTTGAGAAGGATGGGTGTTAGCTCGTCTCTAAATGTTTGATAGAATTCGCCTGTGAAGCCATCTGGTCCTGGGCTTTTGTTTGATGGAAGATTTTTAATCACAGTTTCAATTTCAGTGCTTGTGATTGGTCTATTCATATTTTCTATTTCTTCCTGATTCAGTCTTGGCAGGTTGTGCATTTCTAAGAATTTGTCCATTTCTTCCAGGTTGTCCATTTTATTGGCATAGAGTTGCTTATAGTAATCTCTCATGATCTTTTGTATTTCTGCAGTGTCAGTTGTTACTTCTCCTTTTTCATTTCTAATTCTATTGATTTGAGTCTTCTCCCTTCTTTTCTTGATGAGTCTGGCTAATGGTTTGTCAATTTTGTTTATCTTCTCAAAGAACCAGCTTTTAGTTTGGTTGATCTTTGCTATCGTTCCCTTCATTTCTTTTTCATTTATTTCTGATCTGATCTTTATGATTTCTTTCCTTCTGCTAGCTTTGGGGGTTTTTTGTTCTTCTTTCTCTAATTGCTTTAGGTGCAGGGTCAGGTTGTTTACTCGAAATGTTTCCTGTTTCTTATGGTGGGATTGTATTGCTATAAACTTCCCCCTTAGAACTGCTTTTGCTGCATCCCATAGGTTATGGGTCGTCGTGTCTCCATTGTCATTTGTTTCTAGGTATTTTTTAATTTCCTCTTTGATTTCTTCAGTGATCACTTCGTTATTGAGTAGTGTATTGTTTAGCCTCCATGTGTTTGTATTTTTTACAGATCTTTTCCTGTAATTGATGTCTAGTCTCATAGCATTGTGGTCGGAAAAGATACTTGATACAATTTCAATTTTCTTCAATTTACCAAGGCTTGATTTGTGACCCAAGATATGATCTATCCTGGAGAATGTTCCATGAGCACTTGAGAAAAATGTGTATTCTGTTGTTTTTGGATGGAATGTCCTATAAATATCAACTAAGTCCATCTTGTTTAATGTATCATTTAAAGCTTGTGTTTCCTTATTTATTTTCATTTTGGATGATCTGTCCATTGGTGAAAGTGGGGTGTTAAAGTCCCCTACTATGATTGTGTTACTGTCGATTTCCCCTTTTATGGCTGTTAGTATTTGCCTTATGTATTGAGGTGCTCCTATGTTGGGTGCATAAATATTTACAATTGTTATATCTTCTTCTTGGATTGATCCCTTTATCATTATGTAGTGTCCTTCTTTGTCTCTTCTAATAGTCTTTATTTTAAAGTCTATTTTGTCTGATATAAGAATTGCTACTCCAGCTTTCTTTTTGTTTCCATTTGCATGGAATATCTTTTTCCATCCCCTTACTTTCAATCTGTATGTGTCTCTAGGTCTGAAGTGGGTCTCTTATAGACAGCATATATATGGGTCTTGTTTTTGTATCCATTCAGCCAATCTGTGTCTTTTGGTGGGAGCATTTAGTCCATTTACATTTAAGGTAATTATTGATATGTATGTTCCTATTCCCATTTCCTTAATTGCTTTGGGTTCATTATTGTAGGTATATTCCTTCTGTTGTGTTTCTTGCCTAGAGAAGTTCCTTTAGCATTTGTTGTAAAGCTGGTTTGGTGGTGCTGAAGTCTCTCAGCTTTTGCTTGTCTGTAAAGGTTTTAATTTCTCCATCAAATCTGAATGAGATCCTTGCTGGGTAGAGTAATCTTGGTTGCAGGTTTCTCTCCTTCATCACTTTAATTATGTCCTGCCACTCCCTTCTGGCTTGTAGAGTTTCTGCTGAGAGATCAGCTGTTATCCTGATGGGGATTCCCTTGTGTGTTATTTGTTGTTTTTCCCTTGCTGCTTTTAATATGATTTCTTTGTGTTTAATTTTTGACAGTTTGATTAATATGTGTCTTGGTGTATTTCTCCTTGGATTTATTCTGTATGGGACTCTCTGTGCCTCCTGGACTTGATTAACTATTTCCTTTCCCATATTGGGGAAGTTTTCAACTATAATCTCTTCAAATATTTTCTCAGTCCCTTTCTTTTTCTCTTCTTCTTCTGGAACCCCTATAATTCGAATGTTGGTGCGTTTAATGTTGTCCCAGAGGTCTCTGAGACTGTCCTCTGTTCTTTTCATTCTTTTTTCTTTATTTTGCTCTGCATCAGTTATTTCCACCATTTTATCTTCCACCTCACTTATCCGTTCTTCTGCCTCAGTTATTCTGCTATTGATCCCATCTAGAGTATTTTTCATTTCATTTATTGTGTTTTTAATCGATGCTTGATTCATCTTTAATTCTTCTAGGTCCTTGTTAACTGTTTCTTGCATTTTGTCTATTCTATTTCCAAGATTATGGATCTTGGAAATAGAATCTTGGATCAGCTTTACTATCATTATTCTAAATTCTTTTTCAGGTAGACTGCCTATTACCTCTTCATTTGTTAGGTCTGGTAGGTTTTTATCTTGCTCCTTCACCTGCTGTGTGTTTTTCTGTCTTCTCATTTTGCTTATGTTACTGTGTTTGGGATCTCCTTTTTGCAGGCTGCAGATTCGTAGTTCCCGTTGTTTTTGGTGTCTGACCCCAGTGGCTAAGGTTGTTTCAGTAGGTTGTGTAGGCTTCCTGGTGGGGGGGACTAATTCCTGTGTTCTGGTGGTTGAGGCTCGATCTTGTCTTTCTGGTGGACAGGTCCACGTCTGGTGGTGTGTTTTGGGGTGCCTATGGCCTTATTATGTTTTTAGGTAGCCTCTCTGCTAATGGGTGGGGTTGTGTTCCTGCCTTGCTAGTTGCTTGGCATAGGGTGACCAGCACTGTAGCTTGCTGGTCATTGACTGAAGCTGGGTGCTGGTGTTGGGATGGAGATCTCTGGGAGATTTTCGCTGCTTGATATTATGTGGAGCTGGGAGGTCTCTTGTGGACCCGTGTCCTGAAGTTGGCTCTCCCACTTCAGGGGCACAGCACTGGCTCCTGCCTGCAGTACCAAGAGCCTTTCATCCACCCGGCTCAGAATAACAGGGAGAAAAAGTAGAAAGAAAGAATTAGTAGAAGAAAGTAAGAGAGAAGGAAAGAAAGGAAGAAGGGAAGAAAGGAAGGAAGGAAGGAAGAAAGAAAGAAAGGAGGGAGGGAGGGAGGAAGGATGGAAAGAAAGAAGGAAAGAAAGGAGGGAGGGAGGGAGGAAGGAAAGAAAGAAAGAAAGACAGGAGGGAGGGAGGAAGGAAAGAAAAAGAAAGTGGAAAGAAGAAGGGTGGGAGGGAGGGAGGGAGGAAAGAAAAAGAAAGAAGGAAAGGAGGAGCGGAGGGAGGGAGGGAGGAAGGGAAGGTAGGAAAAAAGGAAAGAGCAGGTAAAGTAAAATAGAATAAAGTATGAAATATAGTAGCGTTATTAAAATTAGAAAGTAATTATTGAAAAAAAAAAACGCACCGATAGAACCCTGGGACATATGGTGGAAGCAAAGCTATACAGAGAGAATCTTACACAGAAGATTACACATACACATTCACAAAAAGAGAGCAGGGGGAAAAATCAAAAATCTTGCTCTCCAAGTCCACCTCCTCAATTTGGGATAATTCGTTGTAAAAAAGAGGAAAAGGGCGAGAAGTCTGAAATCTTGCTCTCTAAGTCCACCTCCTTAATTTGGAATAATTCGTTGTAAAAAGAGGAAAAGGGGGGAAAGTCTTAAATCTTGTCGTCAAAGTCCACTTCCTCAATTTGGGATGATTCGCTGTCCATTCATGCACTCCACAGACGCAGGGCACATCAAATGGACCGTGGAGCTTTAATCCGCTGCCTCCGAGGCTGCACAGAGAGATTTCCCTGTCTCTGCTCTCACAGCTCCCGGGTCTCAGCCTTGGACCTGGCCCCGCCTCTGCGCGTAGGTCCCCGGAGGGCGTCCGTTCTTCGCTCAGACAGGACGGGTTTAAAGGAGCCGCTGATTTGGGGGCTCTGGCTCACTCAGGCAGAGGGGAGGGAGGGGCGCGCAGTGTGGGGCGGGCCTGCGGCGGCAGAGGCCGGCGTGACGTTGCAGCAGCCCGTGGCGCTCCGTGCGCTTTCCCGGGAAAGCCGTCCCCGGGTCTCGGGACCCCGGCAGTGGCGGGGTGCACAGGCCCCCCGGAAGGCGGGGCGGACAGTGACCCGCGCTCGCACACAGGCCCCGCGGCGGCGGCGGCGGCGGCGGCCCACGCCCGTCTCTGAGGTCCGCGCCTTACCCGCGGCTCGCGCCTGTCTCCGGCGCTTCCCCAAGCAGCCCTCTTAATGCCCTCTCCTCGCGCACCAGAAAACAAAAGGGAAAAAAGTCTCTTGCCTCTTCAGCAGCTCCAGACCCTTTCCCCGGACTCCCTCCGGGCTAGCCGTGGTGCACTAACCCCTTCAGGCTCTCTTCCTGCCACCAGCCCCAGTCCTCTCACTGCGCTCCGACTGAAAGCCGATACCCGAGCCTCAGCTCCCAGCCCCGCCCGCCACGGCGGCCGAGCAGACAAGCCTCTCGGGCTGGTGTGTGCCTGAGGGCACCGGTCCTCTGTGCCAGAATCTCTCCGCTTTGCCCTCCGCACCCCTGTTGCTGTGCTCTCCTCCGCTACTCCGAAGCTTTCCCCCTCCGCCACCTGCAGTCTCCGCCCGCGAAGGGGCTTCTAGTGTGTAGAAACCTTCCCTCCTTCACGGCTCCCTCCCACTGGTGCAGGTCCCGTCCCTATCCTATTGTCTCTGTTTATTCTTTTTTTCTTTTGCCCTACCCAGGTATGTGGGGAGTTTCTTGCCTTTTGGGGGGTCTGAGGTCTTCTGTCAGCGTTCAGTAGGTGTTCTGTAGGAGTTGTTCCACGTGTAGATGAATTTCTGATGTATCTGTGGGGAGGAAGGTGATCTCCGCGTCTTACTCTTCCGCCATCTTCTGTCTCTAGTTTTTATGAGACAAAGCCCTGTAGAGTCAGGAGCTGGGTGGCAACCCAGACCGGGAACCTGGAAGCCCGGAGGGGCCTCAGCACATCGCCGGCAGAAGTTGCCAAAATTTTTACTATTTTTCTAGCTGTCATGGTGGTCCTTGCCACCTTTTATCCTCTACCACCTACACTGGATAATTAAAAGCTCAGAATTCAAGAGTGGGGCTTGGTGGGAATGGGTGCTTGGGTGTCCGGTTTCCGGGGAAAGCTGATGCTTTTGTGATTCTGGAAGAGACCATCAGGGAGTATGACAAAGGATCTCCAATTCAGACCTTTGATCAGCTCCAAATGATGTTATACTTACTGTCCCCGAGGGCTTCTGAAAAGATGAGAAAAGGAAGACCTTCAAACCACAGCTTTAAACTCATTTTCCATAACCAGATGCTTTTCTAGAGCATTTTATGTACACTGAAGTAGGAGGAGGGGATATGAGAAACATACTTAACATTTGCAGAATGTAAACATTTAAACTATACTCTGATTTCTTGTATTGGAATTACTTTTGTGTGTGTGTGTGTGTGTGTGGTATGCGGGCCTCTCACTGTTTTGGCCTCTCCCATTGCGGAGCACAGGCTCCGGACGCACAGGCTCAGTGGCCATGGCTCACGGGCCTAGCCGCTCCATGGCATGTGGGATCTTCCCGGACCGGGGCACGAACCCGCGTCCCCTGCATCGGCAGGCGGACTCTCAACCACTGCGCCACCAGGGAAGCCCTACTTCTTCATTTTAATGTAGTGGGAGCCTAAAAAAACCAAATGGCCTAGATTTTTCATGGCCTCAGCAGGCCTTTGTTCCAGATGGTATATGCTGGGGGCAGGATATGCTATTTGATTCAAAAATTCTTCCTAATAAGGGTGGCGGGGGGGGGGTGCTCAAGGCTTCCCGGCCGCCATGCAATCATTAAAGGAGTGTAGGTTGGACACAGAAGGTGGTCCCATCTCCCTATCACTCTCCAGGGAAGGTAGTCCAACCACCCACCCCTTGTTCTAGATCAGATCCCGAATTTTGCAGGGTCTATTTCTAGGCTGGTTATTGGCAGGTGGAAGAGGGGTACAGTCCCCAGCCTAGCAGGGTTGACCTCTTGGCACGATCATGGAGAGGAGGGCATCTCTAGCAGGGTGGTTGTAGACCTGGATATTTTCAGCTGTGTGTAACAGAAACTGGGGCTCAGACTGCCTTAAACCACAAGGAAATGCGTTTTCTTCCATAACATGAAGCAGAGAGCAGGGTGAGCTCCAGGCACAGCCTTCTGTGCCGCTAGTTCTGCTTCTCTGCAGCACTCTCTGCTTTGTCCTCTTTTATCCCTTCTGTTATGGCCACGAGAGTTCCAGGAGCCCCGTCCAGAGACAGCAAGGTCCAGGGGACAGGACTGAGTCTGCGTCTCTCTTAGGAGGGAAGAAACCTTTCTGGGACACCTCTGGAACATACGCCGTCACGTCTCCTTGGCCAGAACTGGGTCACGTACTCACTCCTAAATCATCATGGACAAGAAGATGAGATTGTCAGGACCTTCTCAGGCTAAGAAGGGTGAGAACGGGCCCCTGGATCATGCAGGGGGACAGCGGGGGATCATGGCTTAGAACCAGAGTTCTGTGAAGGGAAACGAACGCAGAGGCGAATGTTTTGTTGTCTGGGAATGAACCTTTCCTTGAGGCCAGTGGGATTTGGTAAATTCTCCTGGCGTCCTCTCCGGCTCTCCTGAGGTGCGGGTCTACATACAGGACGGAGGGGTGGGGGGAGGCAGGCAGTTGTGTGCACTTAAGCAGAATTCAGAGGCACACTCAGTAGTAACTGATTCTCCCCTAGACAGTCTGGTGACGGGGCAGAATTCGGGTAGTGAGGCCCTCAGGTCATGGGCTACAATGAACATCCAGAAGGAGACAAAGGCATTCAGAAACCTGCTGAGTAGGGCTCTACTGGTGGAAAAAAAGATGCCTGTCTCCACTGCCACCCCTAACACACACACACACACACACACATACACACATGCGCGCGCGCGCGGAGTTATGTGCTCATTTGGCCCCCTGACAGAGGGTGACTCTTACCCTTTCAAGAACAAGGAAGATTCCTTGGGGAAGAGAAACCAAGCTGGAGCCTGGGGTCATTTGACTTAGGGTTACTGAAGACTTTAGGTTGAGAAAGAGCCTTATCTGGTTCTGAAGAGAGTCTTGTGGTTGCTGGAAGGGCAGGAGTAGGTGTTAACTCCTAGGTAGCCCGGTACTGGGTGGGGCGTGATCCTCTTTGCCTCTACCCTGCTCTCCCCTGGCAGAGAGCAGAGCGCTTGGTAAGGAAGAAGACAAAGGAGTGGCCCGAATTTCTTTCCCCTCCACCAACCCTCCCCGGGCTCCAGTGTACATAAGCTAACCTGCTTACCCTCGGAGGATGGACTCCCTCGCTTGATGAGGGATGGGCTGGTGCCCCACTAGCAGGTCTAGTGACTAAATGCCTTCCAAAGAAGGAATTTTGCAAGTGAACAGGATGGGAGGCAGAATTCATTGGGGAAACATCTGAGTGCCTCCTAACCTCCTAAGGGCCCGGTGTTTCCCGGGGGCTGAAAGCTCAGACCCCCCGGGCTCACAGCCCTTCCAGCAGCGTGGCACGGCCCTCCCTTCTGTGCATCAGCCGGGTGTCTCTGCAGAGCTGGTCACAGCGGACCCCAGCAGATCTTTTGCTGACTGCAAAGATCTGATGCGCAGATGAGCACTCGCTTTGGGGACTCTGCAACCAAAGCTCGTAAACCTTCCCGTGTGATAACGCTCAGCCTCAGAAATCCCCAGGTGCCTTTGCGTCTGCCGCCCACCTGGAAACTCCCACTGTCCCCTCGGTGATAAGATACAGGGACAGACAATAAGTGATGGACTTTATGATAGCAGTTAGGGAACCAGACCGTCTCCTGGTCCAGACCCCCCACGCTGGGGCTGAAGCGGGATGAGTCTGGAGAGGTTCCCAGCAGGCAGCTCCAGGAGGCCCCCTGACGGCATGGCCAGGTGTGCCCAGAGGTGGGGCGTTTGGGTGACTCATTTCTGCCCCTTGCCTGGAGTCTGTTGGTTGTCTAGTCAGTGAGTGGCAGAATCAGAGACAGAAAATGCCCCCCAGCCCAGGGGAGCCCTGATGCCTATTAGAGGCCAGCCAGTAAGTGGTTACTGTCTTGAGAGGCCTCATGCTGTGGTAGAGCAGTTTCTGGAAACCTGGTGTGACAGTCTCTGGGGCCCAGGAATGTTCCTGTGACTGACTCTGGCCGGTGAGGCAGGCTCAAGTCATGTAGGTGACCAAGCAGCGTCCCCAGGGTCAGCTAAAGGGACTTCCCTTTCGTTGTCTGGTGGTGGAAACCGAGGAACTTGTGCGGAATATGAATGTATCATCCTCCCAGAAGGCCATGTGTTTCTAACTTTGTCCCACTCCTTGCAAGGGGCTCCGAGGGCCTCTGAGGCTTCCTCTGAATGCTTGGCAGGCTCACCTGTGGACCTCTGCTTGCTAATGCTACCTTGTCTTAGTCAAGGACTTGTCAGCTGTAAATAACACAAACTTGTTCAAGCTAACTGAAGCAATATAAGCAAATTTAATGTAGGGCGGAGAGGTCTTAAGGGAACAAGGGTAGGAGGTGTGTACAGGCGTCAAGGGGGCTTGGGACACTGGGACATGGGATGTCTTCAGGCACCTGGGCAGCCTCTCCCTTTCCCTCTCCTCCTCCCCCACTCCCCCACCCCCGCCCCCAGTCTCTTTCTGTCTCATCACGACTCTTCTCTCTGCTCTTTCTTTCCTGTCTCATTCTTTCTCATGCTGCTCACTGGCTACCTGTGATTCTCCAAACACGTGGCTTGCCTTGCTGGCAGAACTATCTGGCATCTCTGTTCTAATTCTAGATTCCCAGGAGAGAGGATCAAAGTGGCCCAATTGGGTCCAGTGAGCCAGGAGGGTACTGCAGTTAGAATAAATTGCCTTGCTGAGGGAACAGAGGCTGAGGGGTCAGGGGTGGGAACAGATCACTAAGCTGGCTCCTGGATGTGGCTTCTTCGGACCAGCCCTATACCTCTACCATCTGCGCTCTGTGGCCAAGGAACATTTGTGGCCAAGAACCATTCAACCCAGCTTAGTTACAAAGAGGGTTTATCGAAAGCTGACAAGTCAGTCTCATAATACCCAAGCATAGGAAGGGAATTGGCAGGTCACAGTGATGGTTTTTAGAAAGCCCCTAAATCTCTCTCCAGAGTCGCATAATCTCTTACCCCTGCTTCTTTTGGTGCAGCTGTCCCATTCTCCTGCTTCTGTTGACAGACTGACTGTTTCCATCTCCTTACGGCTTTCCCTGCTCCTGTTACTAAATGTCACTTGGGACTGCTATGGACTTCACTGGCCCATTTTTCACCATAATTTAATGGATTCAGTCTTTCAGTTCCCACTCCAAATTCCTATGCCAGGTGCAATGGATTTCCGTCCCTGTCATGGCCAAATGTGGCCAGCCAGACTTGGGAGAGGTAGGGCAGAGTCATACAGAACCCAGGACTGTCCTTCCTAGCTTCACTGTGGGTAAAGCAGATTCTCAAAGAAAGGAGGTGAGGTGATGGCATCTCTGTCCTGACGTGACATCCACTCACTCAAGTGACAAATATTTACTGAGTGCCTGTTTTAGCCTAAAAGCTGTTCTGGATGCTGGAGATAGAACAGTAAAGAAAAGAGGTCAAATCCTGCCCTCATGGAGTTTACATTCTAGTGGGAGGACATGACCGTATACAAATACACAAATGAATATATTGCATGTCAGGTGCTGGTAAACGGTAAGTTGGGCAGCAAGAACAGGGAGGAGAAGAAATGTCTGTTTTTGTGGTATAATAAAAATAGAAGTTTTTTTGTTTTGTCCCAGTTCCTGGCACAGAGCTCCTAAAACCCTTGGAATTTCCTAAGTGATAGGAGTGTCTCGCTATTCATGAAGAGCCCCTTTTGACTATACCTGAATTTACGCTTACGAGATGACTCTTGGCAGGTCTCAAGTTAGCTTCAGAATGGGGGCTGCTCACCAGGGGACCCAATTGGGAGATTAGAGGTTGGAATCTTTCGAGGGGAGAAGGACCAGAGATTACGTTCAATCACAGTGGCCAGTGATTTGATAAATCGTGACTGTGTAATACATTTCAATAAACTCTTCAACAGGAGGCCCAGGGAGCCTCTGGGTTGGTGAACACTTTGCTGTGCCTGGAGAGGGATGGGACCTCTGGACCGTCCCCCACCCCCCATATCTTGTTCTTTGTATCTCTTCCATTTGGCTGTTCCTGAGTTCTCTTCTTTATGATAAAACTGTAATCATAAGTATAATGCTTTCCCAAGTTCTGTGAGTCATTCTAGCAAATTATTGAACCCGCTGGTGGGGAGGAGGATTGCAGGAACTCCCAAATTTGTAGTTGACTGGGCTTCTGCAGGTAGCCTGGGGACCCCATTTGTGGTCGGCATCTGATGTTGTGTGGGACTGAACCCTTAACCTGCTGGGTTTGCACGAACTCCAGGTAGTGTCAGAATTGAATTGTAGGACCCAGCTGGTATTGGAGAATTGTTGCTGGAAAATGACATGATTTTATACGGGAGTTTCAGGGAAGAGACACCTAAAGGAAATGAGGGAGCAAGTCTTGTAGTTGTCTGTAGAATAGTGTTTCAGGTAGCGGGAAGAAGTGCAAAGCTCCCGAGGATGAATGTGCTTGGAAAATTTAAGGGAAAGCAAGGAGAACAGTGTGGCTAGAGCAGGGTGGTCCATCACGTGTGTATGAACCCTACCTTGCAATGGTAGCCTGCTAGTACACAGCCAGGCAAGCTCTCCCCTAGCCGTGGGACAGAAAACTCACAGATTTAAGACACACAAATCACACAGTTTATTGGAGCAATTTAAACCAAATCATACAGTTAGAAGCAAGTGGAAGAAAATGGAGTGGTTTGACATGCTTAGGCTGGAGTACAAGCAAAGGGAAGGGCCATGTCCCCTGAATTCTGTGTTACCAAACGTTCCTTTGTCCTGTTTCTCTCTGTGTCACATCAGTCTCCCCCGCTGATGGTGTGGTTATGAGGACCACAGGTGAGGGTGAGGAAGAGGATGCCTGGAGTCAGCACAGCTTTCTTTATTGGAGAGCCTGGTCAGGAGCTGTGGCGTTAGCCTGAGGAGCACTTATGGGCTCTATATGCATGTCCAGGACAGAGGGCAGGTTGGGCCTTGCACAGGTGTCACCAACAAGTGGCTAAGGTAGGACCTCACCAATAGTGAGTGCTTTATGTCCTCATGTGTATTCATGAATATTCAGTGCTTCCTGTGCCTCTTATATATTTAGCATGTCATGAATATTTATTATTTACTTGGTTCTTCCATTTCTTTCTATCTACGTTCACATATATGCTCTACTTGCTTTATCTAACATATCTCCCAGGGAAATAATTTAATTATCTATGCTTAACACATCTAATGATTTACATCCATCTCATTTGATTTCTTGTCTTCTATCACAGAACTGAATATTTTCAGTGTGGCAAATGCACATCCCATGAAGTCCAGGAGATGGCTGTGTGTGTTTGGGTGGGGAGGAGGCTTACTATTACGGTCTTATAAGCTATTGTAAGGATGTGAGTTTTACTCTGAAGAGGATGGAGGAGCTGTCCGTTTAGATGAGCTTACAACTTCATCACGTGCACGGAAGATTTTAAGAAAGGCGGGAGGTAGGAAACATTATAGAAGCAGGGACCAGCAGATTCTTTGTAGATGGGTGTAGTATAAAAGTGCTGAGGGCTTCCCTGGTGGCGCAGTGA
Organism: Mesoplodon mirus; assembly: GCF_964341445.2. Classification (NCBI taxonomy): domain Eukaryota; kingdom Metazoa; phylum Chordata; class Mammalia; order Artiodactyla; family Ziphiidae; genus Mesoplodon; species Mesoplodon mirus. The sequence continues at coordinate 81,151,657 of NC_138980.1, forward strand.
TTGAGAGTCCGCCTGCTGATGCAGGGGACACGAGTTCGTGCCCTGGTCCGGGAAGATCCCACATGCCGCGGAGCAGCTAGGCCCGTGAGCCATGGCCGCTGAGCCTGCACGTCCGGAGCCTGTGCTCCACAACGGGAGAGGCCACAACAGTGAGAGGCCCGCGTACCGCAAAAAAAAAAAAAAAAAAAAAAAAAAAGTGCTGAGGATCGGGTTATTGGAGGGTGGGGTGGATCATAGATATTAATTTTACTTGTTTGTCTACCAGCTATCTCAGTCTTGTCATGTTGGCAAGGGGACAAGAGCATGCAGGATAAGACAGCCACCCCAGGATGCAAAGGGAGGTGCTGGGCACAGAGTGGACAAGAATTGTCCTAGAGATCAGATACAGGCAGGCTCTAGACGGAAGTTGAATGGGACAAGTTTGCAAGGTAGGAGATAAAGTGGTACCTTTAGGATTGAGAGGCATTGCTGCTTTTAACTCATCATTCAGTCTTTGCCATGAGCTTGACTTAACTCCCTAAGATGTCCTACTCCAGTTGTTCTTTATATATTTCCTCCTGCCTGTTTGAATGAATTTTGGGTGACATATAATGCACTTTAATTACACCATTTCTGTGACTTGGGTTTGCTGGGGCAGAATACTCATCTATTTACCACTTGGATAAAAATATTGCAGTGTCTGTTCATAAAGCAAAAGAGTATAGCAGTTTCAACTGGTATATAACCCTAAAAAGTCAATTTTAGCTCTACTGAGAAAGTCATTTAAAAATGTTTTTGTGGAATATCATTGGTTTCACTTTTTAAGGAGTCTCTCTTGCTGAAAAGAATTTGGAGATTATTCCTTTCTCATGTTCTTGTAATGCAGAATGTTGTTTATTTGTAAATTGCAGAATATGTTTCTTAAACATATTATAAAACTTATGAAATTACTGTAGTATACGATTAATATTTTTGAAAAGTAAGATTAATACATGAAAGCATAAAAGTAATTTCATCTTTATTTGTAGTCAAACATTGCTTGACCAGCAAACATGCTATGTTATTGCCTTAAATATACCTTGACTCACTGGTTGGCTGTATGGAAAAAAATAGCCTGGAATCCAACATAACTTTTTTTTTTTTTCTTTTTTGTGGTACGCGGGCCCCTCACTGCTGCGGCCTCTCCCGTTGCGGAGCACAGGCTCCGGACGCGCAGGCCCAGCAGCCATGGCTCACGGGCCCAGCCGCTCCACGGCACGTGGGATCCTCCCAGACCAGGGCACAAACCCGTGTCCCCTGCATCGGCAGGCAGACTCTCAACCACTGCGCCACCAGGGAAGCCCCCAACATAACTTTTAATAACAAAATAAGTTCCAGAAGGATCAAACATTTAGTGAAAGTATCATGGTACTAGAAGAAAACATGGATAATTTAGTTATATGCTCAGAGTGGGAATGATGCTTCTGTATATAGCATCAAATTCAGAAGCCATAAAGGGAAAGGTTGCTAGTTTGATTACATTAAAAAATTTAAGTTACATTTGGGGAATAACATCATTAATAAAGTCAAATAACAAAAAGAGACTGGGGGAAATATTTGCAATATATAATACCTCAGGCAAAGGGCCAATTCTTTTTAGGGTCCTACAGCACTTATCTTGATTTTATTTTATTTTATTTTTTTAATTTAATTTTTGTTTTATATTGGAGTACAGTTGATTTACAATGTTGTGTTAGTTTCAGGTGTACAGCAAAGTGATTCAGTTATACATATACATGGATACATTCTTTTCAGACTCTTTTCCCGTATAGGTTATTACAGAATATTGAGTAGAGTTCCCTGTGCTGTACAGTAGGTCCTTGTTGATTGTCTATTTTATATATAAAAGGACCAATTTTTATACTCAGATTATTTTTAAAAGCATTGAGCCAGCAACCTCATAGAAAAGGTGGACAAAGAGTATGAACAACTAGTTGACAGGAAAGGAACACAGTGACTAATAGAAATACCGGAAGATGGTCAGATGGCACGTTACAGGGACAACGGATTCTTTTTTACTATTAGTACAGCAAAGGTTAAATGTTGGCGAGGGTGTGGGTCAGAGTTCCTACACTGTAGTGAGAAATGTTGTCGGGGCAAATCTGTCAAAAATGTAAATGCACATAGTAATTTCCTTTCGGGGAATTTAGCCTACAGCCAGTCTCACTCAATTGCACAAAGACAGACGTGTTCACTGCATCGTTTTAAGCAACCAAGAACTACTTAATACATCCATCAACATGGTCTGGTAACGGTAGAGCCATAATCAGTTCCCTGGGAAAGGATGAAGTAAGTCTGTGTATTCACATGCTATCATAGGCACAGCATGTTGTTAAATGGATTTGCTGGATGTTATATATAGGGTGTGGGAGTACAATCTCTTCTGTAAATAAATGAGTACGTATTTATATACGTGCGTGCCATATGTTTGTGTGTATGTATATGTGCATATTTGTGCAGTATATTTGCATTTGGATAGAAAACCTGGAAAGCAAGCCTCTCACGTTGTTAACAGTGGTCACCTGTGATGAATGGGAAGTGGGGTGAAGTGGCCTAGAGGAGGAAAGGACTGTATTTTTTTTTTTTTCCGTACGCGGGCCTCTCACTGTTGTGGCCTCTCCCGTCGCGGAGCACAGGCTCCAGACGCGCAGGCCCAGCGGCCATGGCTCACGGGCCCAGCCACTCCACGGCATGTGGGATCTTCCCGGACTGGGGCAGGAACCCGCGTCCCCTGCATTGGCAGGTGGACTCCCAACCACTGCGCCACCAGGGAAGCCCCTGACTGCCATTTTTGAAAGGTAGCCTAGAACCCTTGGAGACAAAGGGCATACAGTGGCTTACGTGTTTAGCAAGAAATGGGTTTAGTGAGGAGTTAAGGTTAGTTAATGCCCAGAGTAACAGAAAGGTTTCCTTTTTTTTTTTTCCTGCTTAGCATCTAGGGACAGGCAGTACCTGATGGAACCAGAAGCTACAAGAAGGCTTAGAATAGCTCTTAAAGCAAAGTAATCATGTCATCTTTCCATCTCATATACTGGTACATATTTCTATGTCAATAGAGGTAAGCTTGCATTTTTAAAATTTTGCATTTGCCTGGAAAGTTTTTGCCTGTCCTTTCATTTCAAGCTTTCCGAATCATTTGTTTTAGATGTATCTCTTTTATGCAGAATAGAGATTAGTTTCTCTATGAAATCCAAAATGAAAATCTCTTTCTTTTAGTAGTTAACTTTAGCCCATTTTTTTTATGGCTATGAAAGATATGTTTGTTTTTCTTCTGACATTTTATGTTTTCCCTTTGTTTATTTTAACATGGTGATTTACTTTTGATATTTGAGAAGGTTTGTATTTTTGACAAATATTTTGTATTTTTGTATAAATATTTTATCTAACTCTCTTGGATTATATAAAGCCATAGTCATCTCATACAAAGGCTACTTTATACAGTACAAAGGTATAATCCCAATTACTGTCCCCAGTAAAAAATTAGCTTATGTTCTCTCCTTTCTCTATATAGTCTCCCTGTCTCAACTGTAGTGTTGTCTTTTTTGTTGTCACTTTTGTGTGCTAATTATGTTTTCACTTCCACCCCTTGTTTTGTCAGTATTAACATATATTCTTTTGTCCTCACCTATTTTCTACCTCCTATGTTCTTCTATCAATTTTTATTTTATTATTTTTTTAAAAACATGTTATATAAAAACATTTTTCATACTTAAAAAAATTGTAAATGACTGGGTTCTTAAATATCCAGAGGATTATTTTTTTCATCTTAAAATTCCCATGGCTTTAATTAGAGTATGTCTCAATGTTGGTTGTTCTGTTTTAACTTTTCATAATACATGATATGCCTTTTGAATGTGTAGATACAGGTCTTCATTTATTTCAGGAAAGTTTTGTTACCGATCATTTAAAAATCCTTGCTCTGTTTTATTTTCCCTTCTGGAGGATTCCAATTATGTATATGTTGGATATCCTTTGACTTATGTATCTATTAGATAAAATTTATCTTTTATAATTATTATTGTCTCTCTAATTAAGATTTTTTTCTTTATTTCTATTTCATTTTATTAGCTTATTTCTACATTTAATATTCCTTTTTGGTTTTCCACAGTTTCTATTTTCCCTTTTGCTCCTTACATTTAAAAAAAGAAAAACTCAGTTCTCTAACTTTTTTTTCTTGTATTTTTTTCCCAAAGTTCTGCCAGCACCTGTTTTACCCTCCCTCCTCTGCTCTGCATTCTTGCATTTTTATTTTGTGGTCTTCCTTTATGGAGATAATTGTTTCATTTTTTTAAAAAATATCATGGTAAAATTTGTGATTATAAGCTCATTTACTCTATGGAAGTATTTTTCTGAATGTATTTTTAAGCTGTTGCTAAGTTTTGATGCTTTCAAAAAATTCTTTAAAAAATATTGTGATAATTATGCTATGCATGATTGGGTTTGATTTTCCCGGACCATCTATTCATAGGATGGTTTGTTAGGGGTGGGGAGAAGGGCAAGATGAAATTCTAGGCTTTGTCACTCAAGATGCTTTCCTTTGCTGCCTGAGGGACATTGTGCTTCAATATGGTATCTCTGTGCTGTGCAGTCATGCTTCCTTTGCTTCTCTGACCTAATAGCATGATCTTAGCTCTGTTTCATCTCTGCTGTTCCAGAGTGACATGCTCTTTAATCTTTCACTTAGAGTATCCCTTTCATTCTAAGAGTATTTGTACTTATACTTGTTGGGACCTGCAGCCCTCTTGGGTCCCTTCAAGCCTTCCCAGGCTGCTCTCTGCTGCTTCCAGGACAGCTTCCTTTTTTTAAACATCTTTGTTGGAGTATAATTGCTTTACAATGGTGTGTTTGTTTCTGCTTTATAACAGAGTGAATCAGCTATACATATACATATATCCCCATACCTCTTCCCTCTTGCGTCTCTCTCCCACCCTCCCTATCCCACCCCTCTAGGTGGTCACAAAGCACCGAGCTGATCTCCCTGTGCTATGCGGCTGCTTCCACTAGCTATCTATTTTACATTTGGTAGTGTATATATGTCCATGCCACTCTCTCACTTCAGGACAGCTTCTTTTGGGGATCTGCTTGATCTCAGCTGTCTGAGACAGCATTAATAATAATAATAATATATTTGTAGTGTTCTTGGTATCCAAGTGTTACGCAAATTTTTTTTTTTTTTGCATGGTCATGGCTGTTCAGAACAGTTCCCAGGAAGAAAAGAGAAATCCTGAGTCAAACTGTCTCATTGTTTACACCAGAAATCCTTATTCTCATGTTTTAAACATTTTTATTTCTGTTATATATTTTTTTCATTGCACAAATCGTATATAACTAAATGATTATTTTAAGAATTACTTTAAGCAAAAAGGAATAATAAAAGAAATAAAAGTCTCCCCTCTTAGTCCTCCCCCCAACTCCTAAAGAATAACCATTTCTCATTGGTTGGTGCATATCCTTCCAAATATTTCTCTGTGTGTGTATATGAAATTTATATTACATATTTTGAAATTTGTATCTGTAATCTTGTCCTTTTTATACTCAGGTTTTTTCTGCTTTCAGTTCCCTTACCCCATCCTACCATTAACTTTGTTTTTATTCAACAGCTACAGAACTTGCTGATGAATTGTTTTAGGAATTATTGGTCTTGAAATACAGCAGTTCCTTCTATCTTCAAGGGCAAAATGTTCAGTAAAAGTTGAACATGATGATTGTGGTGATTTTTCCATTTCTTTTATCTGAGCTTTCATGTAAACCCTTCTTTTTTCCAAAATCCAAACGCAAGAACTGAAGTTATCTTCCCTCCCCCATCTCCCTTTCTTTCTCTCTCCATCTTTCTTTTTTTTGTGGTACGCGGGCCTCTCACTGTTGTGGCCTTTCCCGTTGCGGAGCACAGGCTCCGGACATGCAGGCTTAGCGGCCATGGCTCATGGGCCCAGCCGCTCTGCGGCACGTGGTATCTTCCCGGACCGGGACACGAAGCCGTGTCCCCTGCATCAGCAGGCAGACTCTCAACCACTGAGCCACCAGGGAAGCCCCATCTTTCTTTTTTATTCCTAGCAGATTCTAAGATCCTGTTTTGCAAACACAGGACAAAACCTCTTTCTGTGAAGATTGTTTTGGAGCAATACTCTTTTTTTTTTTTCTTTTGCTAAAATTGTCTTTTTTCCCTCTGATGTGTAGTTAACTAAACTTTTTAATTGTGAGAATTATTTTAATTTAAATATTCAAATTCACATTTCTGAGGTGAACTTTATGAAATACTTTGTTTTGAGCAGTCACTTCAATGTTTAAACAATTTCTCTTTCTAATCGTAGCAATGAAAAACGTTGCCTTATTATGTATAATTTTTTCTCGTTAGTAGTCACATATAGTCCTACATGATCTAAGAAGATGAAAGAACATTTTTATTTTTGGCAGTCTATGTCTTCACGCTGAGTCCTTAAATTAGACTCACTGCACAGCCTTAGCTCAGAACACTCATTTTCTTGTGCCAAATAAAGAAGGGCTGGCATCACTCTTGTGGCCACTGTGTGAGTCATCTGATTGAAAGCTTGGTCCTTGACAATCTATCATCTGGACAAAATAGTCATTTGGCACAGTTTAGATTTTCAGAGTTTATTCACAACAAAGATAACGAATAGCTGCATAAGGGGAATTCTGCACAAACAAAATTGCTTGGAAAGAAAAACAACAACAGACTTGGAAGGAAAAGAAAACCTAAAATTGTACTAATCTATGAGATGCAGATACTTCTCAAAGTGTTGGTTACCTCAGAAAGATGTTCTTGTTTCCATGTTATCAGCTAGGCTCCGGGGATGCATGAATCCTGAAAGAGCAGGCAGCATTTTGCGTGACATGGTCACATAGACGTTTTTCTGGAGGGAAAGATCTTTAGTTTTAACTAGATCCCAAAGATATAAATGAATGAAGTTTAAGAAGTATTACTAGAAACACTCGTAGTTTACTACCACTTCGTTTCTGAGTGTTGTGGTCATTTGTTGTTTCTACCTGGCATCCATCTCCCCGCCTTTGGTCACTTTACCTCAGTGTTCCTTTGGGGGACTCGCTCTCCAGGTGGAGCCCGGGGCTCAGGTGTGGCTGATGAGCATATTCTGCCCTCCTGGCCACAGTGATGGGTTGAGGAGTGAGCAAGTGACTCCCTGTGAAATTTAGGTCTGACAATTTGCTGGAACTACTGGGACAGAAGCACCTTCTTTTCAGTGGTGTTGCTGAAGAGATAGAATATAAATCTGAGTCTAATGGAGGCCTCCATGTGGTGAGGGTTTTCTTGAAAGTGCAGCTAATGTGAAATAAAGTTGAGCCGGGGGATGGAGGGAAACAGCCGTGATACCTTTTTGAGCCCCTGAATCTAGTGGTGTCTGAAGCAGCCTTCTTGTGTACTTCTTCACTTATCTGAACCAATAAACACCCGTCCCCCACTCCTTTGTTTGTTTACATAAATCCTTTTGAGCTGCGATTTCGTCACCTAGGTGACAGCCTTGGCTGACATCTCTGCTCTATGGATATATATGGTTTTGGAGTATGTGTGAGAATGGTCTCTGTACAATTTGGTATGCATAGCAATAAACCGAGCATCATTTAAAAAATGGAAGGGACAGTTTTGCATATTTAAGTCTGGTGACATAAGATACTTTTTTAAGGGCTAAGAAGACAAATAACTCTTTGTTTTTCTAACAGGTATTATAGTTTATATTATGTTCTTGGCCTACCAAGTTTTGCTCCTGAAAAAAAAAATAATAATAATGCCTTCCTGCCAAAAATGACTCTCATGTGCATTGAGCTTTGTCTGATATTTGAACTGGGCATTGGGAATGCCCTCGTGGTACCCTGAGACCCAAAGAGGAGAGCAGAAGAAACAAGACAACCTGGAGGGCACCCAACTGGGGCCTCAGGATTTTTCCTATTTCTTCCATTTGGCAATAAGTAAGAAAGAGTGCTTGTTCTCTTTAACTCAGTGAAGTAAGGAGAGAGAACATTTTGAAAAATCTGCTCATAGTTCGAACAAAGTGGGTTCTCTTATCTAAGGTTCAGACACAACAAAGATAAAGATAAAAAAATTCTTTCATACACTCAAGTACTTTTTCAGGTTTTGGAAAAAATCAATACCATATTCACATTAATGTTTGCTTGTATAAAATATTGACTGTAGCTCCATGCCTTTTAGTCCTTATGTAAAAACGCCCATCTTAATCGTCAGACGGGTTCTAATTGTTTCCCCTCCCCTCTCATGGAAAGAGTAACGAGAGGATGGCTAAAAGCATTACTATATAGTTATTTTATAACTGGCACTAACAAATTTCGCCAATTACAGAGTCCATTCTGTAAGCAATGAATGTGAGTCTCCCAATTAATCTAGTGCACCTCCAGGCAAGGTCTAAATCAGCTGGATACAGCGAAAGCAATTTGCACACAGCTAAAAGCAAATTGGAAAATAAGTGTTCCACGCTGCTGCCTATCTTTCGAAGCCAAAGACGCAATCAGTCTTCTGGCAGCAGCCCTCTGTCATGTTATTTGCAGCTATCAATTTTAATTATAACAATTATTGATTAGTTAGGAAGGTGAATAATCTGAAGCTCAAATAGATGGCTCTGCTGCTCGGGGTCTCCTTCCTGCCCCTCACAAGGAGGTGTTAGTACTGAGTCCGCCGTAAAGATTCCACCTGGATGTCTGGACTGGTCCCTCCGCCTCCCACCACACACACAGTCTTGAGTTTTGCAATTTGGCTTAAAGACTGATCTGACCTGAAATAAAGCTGGGTCAGCATCTTCTAATCAGAAAATTCAGAGACAGTTATAGAAAAGATACCTTGATTTTGAAGATTTGGAATTCATTAAACTATGTTTTGTTCAGCTGGGTGAAGAAGAGAGAAAAATTCTGTAGGAAGAAAAATAGAACCACAAGAAAGAAAAGAAAAATGATCACTGTATCGTCAGATGGAGCAAACAAGACAGTGTGGTTTAGTGAAAAAAAAAAAAAAAGAAAGGAATTTGGTATCAAAAGGCATGGAAGAACCTTGCTTTTAAGCTCATCACACCACACTTGTTAACTTTGTGATCTTTTGGAAATCAAATAACATCGCAGAACCCTTGTCTCCTAACCTGTGAAATAGGGATGAGAATAACACAGTGAGAATAACACTTTCTTCATTAGGTAGTTTTATTTTTTAGGTGGAAAGGGTTAGGAGCCAGGAGGAAGCTAAGTGATTCAGTCTATCAGGAAGTTTCTGTGAGATGGTTACAAATGTTACATTGAGCACTCCCCCACAAGTTCTATCATATTTGTTGAATTAACCAGATTCTTCTCTACTCAATTTTCTCCTGTCAGATTCTGCATGAGGGAAGTCCCAGAGAGGTAAGCAGATATAGAGGTGATAGATATGAACATAAATAAATTCATCTCTCAGTTTGTGAAATAGATGCATGCTGGCAAATTTGGCTATAAAGTGAATTTCTGCAAAGCAAATCCCATTTCCCTATTGATGTCTATTATAAAATCAGATATATGTCCACAGAAAAGAATTTCCCAAGATACTAAGTCAAAAATTGTCACAGGACAGCAGTAGTTACTTTGAAGTATGTTCAGAATTTTGAAGTGTTTGGCATGATTTTCCCAGCTCTGGGATTCATCCTGGAACCTATCTTTGCAGAAGAGGTTGTTGGTTAATAAGTAAAAGAGATCAACAGCTCTTGGTACTAAGCTGCCCTCCTCCTTTGGTCTAGATGCTTACATAGTCTCTGGACCCGGGTTATAATAATATGTGCTGCTAATAGATGGTGTAGCTTAGCATGCAAAGCAGTACCATCCCTTAAATTTTGGAGGGGGTAATAAGTCGATGGATTCTGTGTTTTATCACTTTCTTTATCTAAAACTTCAGCATATTGAGCTTATTTATTAAAGGCTAGATAGAGCTGGACACCACCAGTGTGGTACATTAGGTGGTCCCGTCTGAATGCCATAGCCACAGTCCAAGGCACTGATGGTCTGTGAAGTTCCAGAGTAGGACGTGATCCAAGAACTAAGGGAAGACCAGAGCCTTGTTATTCTTAGAAGTTCCTACAGAGGAGCCATTAAAACCTCAAGTAACTCATAATTAGCCTCTGCTTGATTCTTCTTGCAGGGAGAATCATACATTTGGAGAAGCATGCTTGTGGGACTCAAACCTCATGAAGGGAATAGCCAAATAGTTTCATGAAGTTCATCTTTTTTCTGTAGATTTCTTATAAATAGTTTCAAATTGTGTAGGGGTAAAATCTACTTCTATTTTTCACTTACTCTAATTTAAGGAAAGGCATAGCCTACATAGTTTGCTCTGGATCAGAGAATATGTTTTTTTTCAAAAGCATATATGATCATATGTCTAATTGCTAGCAAGTCTGTCACCATATTTCAAGGGACTCTATTTATTACTTTCATAAACATTTAAATTAAACACCGGGGTAAAAAAAAGATCTGCAATGGTGATATGAACAGGAATTCTAACTATTCTAGAGTTAAAATTTTTTTAAGCATCCTATTTGAATATGCAAGATTAATTGTATTGGTCATATTTTAGAGTATCAAATTCTTTTTTTAAGGACCCCATTGTATTTTTGTTTTAAATCTGCTTTAACATATATTATAAAACACACAGTACTGTATTTCAATATTTGCTACTTAAAATGCTTTAAGGATTTACCACATTTCAATCAATTGAAATTCTTACTATGAATGGAATGGGCATAAAAATGACCTTCTTTGATAAAAGATTATTTACCAAGGGCTGTACTCAGATCAAGAATGTCCTTGGGTTATAGCTACGCTTAAAACTTAGGACTTTCTCCACTGAACATGGATGATTTGGTGGAATCAATCAAGAAGTGTCTATATTTAACTCAAAGTATGAGATAGACCATAGGCATAGTAGAAGGAGCATGAGATTGGTATCAGAAACACTCTGGTTAGACCCTGAATCTGTGCCCTTTGATATTATGTCCCTGGGCAAGTTATTTAACCTCAAGGGGTATCAATTCTCTCATCTATAAGGTGGGGATAACAAAACAAAATGGATGTGTATTAAAGAGAAGTAAATAATGAATTGCAAAGTGCCTAACAGTTGCACACTAAACATTATTTTTCTTTCCCATTCCCATTGCTATCTCAAAATAACATCAAGTGGTGCATGAGATAGCCAGGATTCCTCAACTGCTAAATGAAATGTATTTACAAAGTTTCCGACTTCTCTGTGCTCAAAATCCATCAAGAAATAAATTTAAAAATTGAGCTGGGATTCATTATTTAAAAAGACAAAATCTTTATTGTAAGGGAGTCTTTATCTAACCAAACACCTTTGAAATTCTAAGCTTTGGACAACATTCAGCGGTATTTTATAGGCTCACAGAATCTTGATATTATTATAGAAGAGATTTTAAGCATCATCTGGTCTGATTGTCTACCTAGTGTTCTAACCCCCTTTATCTTACAACTTGGTCCTTTCTGAACAGACACAGAGAGCGGACTGCTAGTAGGGGTTGGGGGAAGGTGTCACCAGACTGGAGTTTCACCTGTGGAGCAGCACGGTGGGCTATAACCCATATGACCTTGTTAAGTTTGTTTCTTCTGGAATGGGCCCCATCTACAAGCCTTTGGGGTCCTTGGTAAGTTGAGGAAGCGTTCCCCCACGTGTCCTGCCCACTTATTTTCCTGTGCCTGCTCCAGGGGACCAGGCTGGCTGCTCCGGCTTCTCCATCTACAGAAGCTTCCACCCAGGCTTGCACTCCCCTTTGGCCGATCTGGAGTCTAGACCATTTGCCGACCTTGCCTTTCTGTCCTTCATTGTTCTGGACAGGTGGACAGATTTGACACACTAACGTATAAAGTGTTAATGATTATCTCCTCTCTTGGGATTATTTTCAGCCTAAAGGTGACTTGTAAAACTACAGTGGCCTCATCAGCAGAAATGAAATGGGACTATCTATCTAGGAGTTGAGCAGCCTCATGGCGGACGTATCTTGGGATAGCGAGGCATTTGGGAGGCCTTCCCTTCTAATCATACAGGGTATTTACCTTCCACCTGTTAGTAAGATTAGTGTGTACAAGCGTTCATGTTCACCGGACAGAGAATGTCTCTCTCCTCTTACATGATGACTCAGTGCAATTGAAATGCTTTAGCCTAAGATTGAAATAACCCAGGAAAGGCTGATTCCTATCACGTTAACTTCTAAATGCCTCAGCTGTTCCAAGTTTCTAGAAAGAAAAAGCCAGCCCAACCTCTTCATGTTTCAATCTGGCACCTTTTTAAGAGGCTGTGAACAGGTAGGGAAGGCCTGCGGGTGAACCCCTCTGACAGGGGGAGCTGGGAATTGTCATCCCTGTCTTCACAAGGCTTTGCTTTTGAGAAGCAAATACTCAAGTAATGTGATGGGGCTTCAGTTAGAAATACCAACCACAGCTATAGAAATTCTGTGTGCTGAAGGGTTCATGCTGATGCTGTGAGCATTAGAAGGAGGAATTACTCAGAAAAGTGGATTCCCCCAAAAGACTGTGCTGTTACCTATGCCAGGACCCTGACTCGGGCCTTTAGGTGTCTGTTCTATCCAGCCATGACTGGAGAGCATGAAGAGAAATTCAGAAATTAATTCAGTCTTTCCTTGGTTCTACCAGATGTCATGATTGTCTGTGTAATGTTTCTCCAGGTTAAAAGAAAAAATCAACCAAAAAAATGTTTTTGTGGTATTTTCTTTCTCTGGTGAGTCCTCATTTTCCATTTTCATCATCTCCTCACCCTCTCTCTTTCCTCACTCCTGTCTTTAAGAAAGAAAGTCATTTCCCTTTTTGCCAAGTTTACCCTTTTTTGCTCTCTTACTCCCCTCCTCCCTTTCCACCTCCTTGGGGCCCTTCCCCTCGGGTTTATGTTGCCACCTCTATCGTCTTTAATGCTGCCTTCCCTTCTCACATAAACACGATCAGCTAAAAAATATCTCAAGTGCTCAACCATCTTAGCCCCTAACGCATAATGCTGTCTCCCTCCTTTTCACCATCAAACTTCTTGAGCTCTCTATTGCCCTTGCCCCTTCTTCCTCACCAGGTGCTCAGTCCTTCACGTTTTGAATCCTTGTGTAGAAATCTCAGTCGAAACCCTCACCTTTCCAATGAGAGTGCTTCCTTGAGCGGGGCCTGGTGATTGACAGATTGAATGGCATTTCTCTGAAGGATCTGTCCTTGACGTCTGCCATGTCCCCAACTTTTCCCCCCTTGGAGTCTGAGACTTGTCCCACTGTAATCTTATCTTTGTTTTTTGAACTATTCTGTCTCTTTTTTGGCTCTTCTCCCTCCTTTTGCCCTCAAACTTAGATCTTTTTTCCCCCTCAGGTCACTGTTCTCTTTTATCTTTTCTTCAGGTTTCTTCCGTCTTCAGAACTTTAACTGCTACTGTCTACGTTACCACTTCCAAACCTGTATTTCTGTTAGTGAAATAGAAATGTTTCTCCTATATCTCTAACTACCTCCTAATGACCTTCAGGTAACTCCACCTAGATGTCTTTGTCTGTCTTCATCTTAATCTGAAACCTAAACCCCTGTCCTCCCCTACACCAGCTTCTTTTTCCGACCCCCCTGTGTCTTTCCAAGTGTGACCTACCACTTGTGCTCAAACCTTGGAGTCTCGTTAATTCCTCCTAAATGGTCGGGAATTTGTTACGTCTGCTCTGCAGTTTCTCTTATATACACCTCTTACTTTTTTGTCATCACCATAGTTCAGGTTCTCATTCCTTCTTGTGTTTACTAAAATAACTTCCTGAATCATGTCTCTGATTCTTGGTTCTCTCCTCCAGGGCACTCTATATACTACAGGAGAAACCTATATAGTACAGAATATTTCTCTGTATACTACGGTAGAGATCCTCCTATTCGAAATCATCAGGGATTGGTAGCTTGTGGGTTTGTAAAAAGAACATCATTTAAAACAGGGAATCATGAGTGGTGATGAACACATACTTTAAACATTTTCTTTTAACTTATAGCACATAAATGTGCATTAATCTAACACTCTTCTGGGCCAGTGATTCATGTCCTGCGTAATCTTTTCTGCATGAGCATCTCAACTGCATGTTTTCTTTGTTGTTTTTTTTAGAGGAAAAGGAACTTACATTTTTGAAAAAATCTGAAAACAAAATCTTCCTAAATTTTTATATTATCCCACCAGTCATTTACAATTTTTTCACCTACACCTAATTTGAGAACATTAAACAAAACAAAAAAAAACCCTCAAAGAAAGTACAAATCTCTTTCTTCGGGCACTTTTATTTTATCAGTGTGTTTTAAATAGTAAATAAATGACAATCATAATAACAAGGGCAACTTGTATAAACTGGTTGACGAGCAAACACAAGTTACTCTTGGTTAGTATACAGTACAGCTGATGGGAGCAGAAGTGCTCAGATATTCTGTCTAGAGAGGAGCCCGTTAGTGATGAGCTGTGCTGGCCTTCTGTGTGCGGTGCCAAGAATCAGGACCAGGAAAGATCAACTACTCTGGGAATTTGGCTATTTGGGGGGCCGCTAGCAGAACATGCATTGTATTGTCAAATTACCTGGAGTGAGATATCTTTGTTTCTGAAATCCTAAAGAATACCACTAACAGTCCATAGAGATACCTGACCTCCTGAGGACCTTACTTTGAGGTGGGAGAGTGTTGCTGGAATAATACCTTATCAGTAACTTCTGCCATTGGCAGAGATGGCTAATGGTCTGCCATCCAGCTAGGGGTCTTTTCAAAGAGACTTAAAAAAAATTCACATATGCAACAACAACAAAAAAAAAAAAATCAAAATGAAGACATGTATACACATCTGATTTTAATATAGAATTTCCATAGCAACATATTACTCATTGTTTAATGTTCAGTAACTTAGAGGCCGATTTGCCCATAAAACAATTGGGTAATGTTAGATCTAGATTATAGGAACCTCATTCATTTATAAAATATTATGATCTTGAGCCTTTCCATCTACCATGAGTTAATGCCTACTCTGGGAATTGATGGCATATTCCCTAATTAGAATCACTTCTGGAGAGCAAAAATAATTTATGAGAAAAAAAATCATAAAAGAAATCAAGTGTACTAATCCATGGATTAAAATATAATTTAGAAAACTCTTTCTGACTTAGAGTTCATCTGTGAAATGATTTGACTGAGTCTCATTCGCTGTGAATAGTGACATTGCCCAAACCCAGAATCATTCCCCTTGAACATTTAAAAATGTATCACTAAGCCCCAAAGCCAGCCAAACACCATCTTGAGATTCTTGAAAAAGTGCTCCCCTGCCCAAATCAAACCACTCACTCAGCACATGTTTCCAGAGGTTTATTGACTATTAGATGGACGATGTGAGGTTCACATTTCATTGACATGCAGAGTGGACTCTGTATATTCTTGTAGGACCCTCAGACCAGGCTCCGAAAAGCTGGCTTGGCCCTTTCCCTTGGACCTGTGTCACTGTGCTGTCACTGGGACTTCGGAAACATTTGACAATGCAGCCCTGAACTCGGGTGCACGGATGACTTGTTTTTCTGAAAGGAAAGGAGGCCAGCATTACTATGTAAGCAGAGGAAGTTGACACGATCTCATTCATGGGCCTTTCTTCTGTTTGTGTCAGGGAATCCGCCTCTGTAGAACAGCAAGCCACACATGGTTGTCTGCTTCATTTTCTTCATTCTTAACCTTTGCCTTCTCCTTGGAATGAAGTGTGAAATACTGCCGAGACTCTGCATTTTCTGTGTATCTCCCTCACAACAGTCATGAGGAGCAGGGTTAAAGATGTTTGCACACCCCAAAAATAACTCCAGCACCCAGGGCCAGATCAGAACAGCCACCTACCAATGGGAAGAGGTTCCACGTAAAAATGGGTGCAGAGAAAAACATTGGTTTCTGTCTTATACAACATACATGGTAGCAAGCTAGTTAAATGTTGTCTAATTTAAATTAATGATAAAAATATCTTGTAAATAATGAAAGTCCTGAAAAGCAAAACTTTTATTTGACAGTACTAATTGTCTTTGAATCAATTTTTCCCTTCAAAACTGTTTTAATCCAAGCAGCACATAAATTATTGAATAATATTTAAATCCTTGTAAGAATTTAATTTGCCTCATTGTAAATGGTGGTGCTCTATTTTTTTTATCCTTTTGGTTGCTGTACATTTTGTAGAATTATGCATAATTCTATAGATAAGATTATTCTGAGAAATGTAGAGATAAAACGTTGGCTAATTGTAGCCAACAATTAAATACACATTCTATGATGCCATACAAGACGTTTAGGAAGGTCTTTATCTCCATCTCAGTTGTGACCAGAAAACATTTTGTTTTTACTGGTTTACTTAAGAGGAGAATGAAATAGCTCTATTTCTAAGTGTATGGTGCTAAGATCAGCTGGTAAACAGTGACTTTATTCAAGGTATTCTATTTCTGAACTTCCTAGTTCTCATTCCCAAGGAAGGAAAAAGAAGGAAACCATACTCTATATAAGCATTTGAGAAGAGAATATAGAGGGCATTGTTTGACGATCTGTATATTAGAACTACAGCTCAATGAAATGTCACACATACCTCTGTTTTCCCTTTCCTGATCTTCTTTTTAATGCTCCATCATACAGGAACCAAAGAAGACAAAATCCTTGTGGAACTCATTTTTCACCCTATGCTATGTGACTTTGGCAGCCTCGGGTCTCCCGGGAACCTGCACAGCACTCTGTGCCCCTGTGGGGTCTGCCAGGAAAGAAGCCACTCAAGGCCACTTGCTGCTTTCTTCACATCTTATCTTAAAGGCACTGCTAGCTTCCTCCTACGGCTCTGTTTTTAATCTTTTTTTTTTCCCTTTACTCTGTTAATTATAACAACATGACAGCATTTTGGAAGACAGAATAGAGCAAAAACCCATTTCCTTTCATAAAATTATCCCAACACAAATTGGTATCATTGTTTTTTATCTATTGTCATCCAATCTCTTTCCTATATATGATTTTTTTTTTTTTTACAGTTTATAACCATGGTGCATGTGTTGGGTCTAATTTTTTTACACTTAGCACAGAAACATTGTTGCATGTTCCTACGGTCTTCTTCATCATTATGATTTAAAATAGCTGTATAATAGTTCATGAAGGAGATGGTCCATCATTTAAGGATTCCTCCTATTTTTAAAAAATTTGTTTCTGTTTATTTTCTTTCACATATATGTGTAACTCTATAATAATACTACCAATTCCTAAAACTTTCTCATATTTTAAAATGTCCTTGGACTAGAGACCCAGAGGGAGTATACTGGATCAGTGGATATGAACTCTATAGCTCTTAACACACATGCCAAATTGATCTCCAAAGGGGCTGTGCCAATTTATTCTTATTTTTTTATTTTTTATCATTTGTTTTTTATGGAAGTGGAGTGGATCTACAATGTTGTGTTAATTTCAGCTGCACAGCACAGTGACTCAGTTATGCATGTATATACATTCTCTTTCATATTCTTTTCCATTATGGTTTACTACAGGATATTGACTATGGTTCCCTGTGCTGTACAATAGGACCTTGTCCATCCATTCTATATGTAATAGTTTGCATCTGTCATCCCCAGAGTCCTCGTCCCTCCCTTCCCCAGGCAGTGCCAGTTTATACTACAGGAATTACAGATGAAAGTTCCAGTTTTGGTGCAGTCTATCTCACACTCTTTATGTCTACTCTATGCTGTAGCCTCAGGAAAGAAACAAATAGTACTAGTTGGTTCCATGCTCTGTGAAGAGAAGAATATTGGTTGCAGGATCAGCTTCAAGTGAGTATTAGGAAAGAAAATTGACGTCTTTCACTGATAAGGCAAATTGGAGACCACATTATACATCGATGTTATACTATTTAAATTCTTAGTCTTTATTGTGTTTCTATTGCTTTTTCACATTTTATAAGTATGTGCTATTTTAGTCATAAAGATATTTTGATAAAGTCATATTTTTATAGAAAAGGTATTCAAGTGTGGAAGCATGTGTCAGACTCCAACTCAGCTGATTATATCATTCCCTGCTCAAAAACCTCTCTAGACTCCATTACTTACAAAGTAAATTCTGAGTTCTTTATTGTGACATTTCAAGGCCTTCATTCCCTGGCCCCAAACTTCCTTCCATCCTTATATTTTACTACAAATTCTCTAGACGC
Source organism: Mesoplodon mirus (assembly GCF_964341445.2). Lineage (NCBI taxonomy): Eukaryota > Metazoa > Chordata > Mammalia > Artiodactyla > Ziphiidae > Mesoplodon > Mesoplodon mirus. The sequence goes on from NC_138980.1 coordinate 81,169,868, forward strand.
CAGTCAATCAGTGATACTGACATGATCCCCAAATATTCTCCACTGTCCTTGCTCACGTTCTGTCTGGCTCCCTCCCCCTCCCCCTGCTTCATCCTCCCGCTGAAATTCTACTGGGATTTCAAGATGTTGAGAGTCAAGCCCCACCACGATCTTCCCTGATTCCTGGGCAGACTTCTTCTTCCAAATGCCCATAATTTCTTCCAACTCTGGATCATGGTCTAACTTTTGTTGTCATTGTTGCTTTTCAAAATTTATTTCAGCCAATGATTTACTTCACCTATTGAGCTGTATTTTTGCAGTTCCCCCCAACCCCAGCTTTATTGTGCTATAATTGAGCAATAAAAATTGTATATATTTAAGGTGTACAATATGATGATTTGATAGTCATATACATGGTGAAATGACTACCACATTGAAGCTAATTCACACATCCATCACCTCACATAGTTACCTGGACTGTGGTAAAAGTTTTACTTCTCACTCTTTTTTATTTTTTTTTTGATTTTTTTAAATTAGTTTCTGCTTTATAACAAAGTGAATCAGTCATACATATACATCTGTTCCCACATCCCTTCCCTCTTGCATCTCCCTCCCTCCCACCCTACTTCTCACTCTTAAAGCATTTTTCATATTCTCTCTCATAGTCAGTACTTATGAACTTGTCAAATCCCATTAAGTTGTAATATTTTTGAGGAGAGGAAAACTTCATATTCATTTGTTAATTATTCATAATATTTAGCAATGTGTTTTTATACAGTAGACATCTAGTACACATAGAGTATTAATAAATATTTGTTTAATTAAAGTATTACACTGAGCTCAAGAGACCCTCATGAGTGTTACCCACTATTTAATAGCAGCCATCAGAATACAGACATAAATCTCAAGAGGAAGTAGCTAGACATCTATGCTCTTATGGTAACTGATGTGAATAATTCTGACCCTCCAATGTTTTGAGATCTGTAAGTTCTTCCTGAATCATCAAAGATAAAATGATGCTGTTTGGCTCTTTCAGGTTGAAAAGTAACCAATATATATTCAGGTTACTTCAATTAGGGTATTTATTGTGAGGATTCATAAGAAAATAAAGAATGATTAGAAATAATCTCATTTACCACACAGTTAGATGTCCTGGAGAACAAGAATTTTCAGCTCTGTGGCTTCATTTCCTTGTCTCCTCGGCACAGGCCTCTGTTGCTCCCAACTCCTGAATTTTTCCATGGAGGTCAAATAATGGTCAGTCAGCTTCTGTTGGTCTTTGCTGCTACTGCTCTCATTAAGAATGACTTGGTCGCCTTGGTGGTATAAGGGTGAACATAGCTGCCTTACAAGAATGACTTTGTCTTTCAAGTGGAAGATTTGAATGGTCAGCCAACCCCACCCTACTAGTGTCCTCCAGCCTTCTGTGGGTTGGACCACAGTCTGCAAGGAGACCACATGCAAGAGCCTATAGACTGGGGTCCTTACCTGTGTCCAGGGAATGTGGCCCAGCCAGCTGTGTTGGGATGACTATGACAACTGTGTAAATTCTGACTCCTTTCTCCATAAGGAATTATATGTGTGATTGACAGAGCATTATCTCTCTTAAATGGGTTTAGTATTTGGACGATAAATTATTTTCTCATTTTGTAAAGTTGATAACCCATATGTTATATGTAAACTCTATTCACTTGAATTTTATGTTAGAACATTTTCTAATTATGATATTTTACTTAATTATTGCTAACTTTATGAGGCACTTACCATTGCAAATATACCTCCTCTTCACAAATACTCTGTGAATAAGCTGTTTTTATCCCCATTTCACAGATAAAGAAACTAAGGCTCAGAAAGGTGTATTAACTTGTCTAAAGTCTCATCATTGAGTCATTGAGCCAGAATGTGAACCCAAGTCGGTCAGATCTCAAAGCCTGTACATGCACCATGCTCAAGCATGGACAATGTAGAGTTTGTATTATTTAACCACCATTTTTCTCTTTAAAAAAAAAAAGTAGAAAACATATCAGGGTTTTATGTAAGTATTAACTTCTTCACATTTCAGAGTGCATTTGGATATTTTGCAAGTGAAATCAAGAGTGGTGAGTCTGAAGAAGCACAAACTGAACTTCCGCTTTGTCAATATTCCTGCCCGTTCCACTGTGAAAGTCTCTCCCCTAACCCTTCCATGTCTATTCTCAAATATTAGGAAATGACCCAGAACACCTCATCAATGAAAAAGAATATGCACCATGCTGTGACAGCTTTATACTAAAGGGCTTTCAAGAGGGAGTTAAATGAGTGGTGAAGCAACCTTGCTCCCGTTTAAATAGCTTTCCCAAGCACAGCTCTCAGCTCAGGCATTACTGTTCATTTTATAAATAATACAAAACAATTGAAACAGTGGACTTAAATTTGCTAAACTTAAATCATTTTGCAGCGGGAAAAAAACAAACAAACCAGGACCCAATTTCTTTTTCTTTCTTTTCTTCTTTAGAAGCTGAACTGGGTTCCTCCCCATGGCATTTTCTAATTCAATGATAATTTAAAAACTCACTCCAGTTTCATCTACAATGCTATATTCCCTTACCTAGGATTCCAGGTTTCTCTCTCCTGTTTCTTGGGATTTGCAAAGCAGCAAAATCAGCCAGTTTACGTTTAAGATGTTTTGATTCTTTTCTCAGACTCTTGCCAGTGTACTTAACGCAGAATGATTAAAAGCTGTGTGTTCTGTTAGAACTGTTATGGTGTTTAAACAAGGAAGTCTGTGTTTGTTTAAGAGAATGGGGAAATGGTTATCTTGACAGATTAGACTGAAAAAACAGGACAGCCACAGTCTAGCACAGATGTCCACATTTGCCACTTGGCTGGCTTTTTGAGGTATTCTAAACAAAACTGGCTTGTGTGCTGGTGCCTGAGCTCTGCTTGACACCTGACTGAGGAATGCAATTAAGAACCACTGCCAGGGCCTGGGTGTCTCTGTGGGCACATGTTCCCAGGTTTGAAATTTCTCAGAGTCTGTTTAACTGTGTCATAATTAAACTAATGGAACACAAGAGGAATTTCTCTAACTGGCTTAAAGACTCCGTTGCAATGTGATTTCATCTCACATCACACGCAATTCCTGGGGCTTCGCTGCAAAGTCAAAAGGCAGCTGAGCAGAAACTGCGGGGTGACCAGTTCATCAATCTCTTACAAACGTGATCTTTAACTGGATGAAACATTAGGGGCAGCTGTGGTTAAGTGGCAATAGCACGGGATGAAAATTCAGGAAACCTGATTCAAGCCCTAACTCTCCCACTTACTAGCTGTTTGATCTTGGTCAAGTCCTCGTTTACCTCATTTAGGATCACGCAGCTGCTGTTGATGAGACTGATGACGGCAGCCCACGTTTATTGAGCCCGTCCTCCATGCCAGGCACTGCTGCGGGCTTGACAGAGTGTACCTCGTCTGCTCCTCCAAAGGGCCCGATAAGGTGGGTACAGTTAGCTGTGCTGTTTCCTGGGGTATCTCAGAAAATCTAAGAGCTCGGCGCAGAGTCACTTAGTCACGCGAGCTGGGATGTTTGAACCCAGGTCCGGCTAGTATTGGGTTTCGGCTTCCTCGGGCAACGTGATCTTCAAGGTAACTTCTAGCTGTGAAATCAACAATTGTGAAAGCTGAACACATCGACATGGCTTTAACTGTGTCTACAAATATATTTTTAAAAGACCGAGACAGCCTTGGTTGGTTATAATCATGGGTATGTGTAGGTATCTGCATCTGTTGCCTGGTTGCATAGTTTGCCTTAGATATTAATGTAAAATTCTTTTATCATAAATTTTATGAAAATCTAGGGCTCTTATTAAGTAGTAGTTGCTAAATCAGATCTTGGGGGCATGAAACTCTGGCCTGTGTGATTCTGACTTTTTACTGAAGAGGAATTTCAAAATAGAGGAATTTCAAAATATAGGACTTTGGGATATACTTGTTATGTTATATAAGCAACTGCCGATTTAACTCTTTGTTGTGTTTTTTACTATTAATAAGTACTTTATTTTATAATATGGGTGATATTTGAGTGCAGTCAATCTGAATTAAAATTTATTGTAATGGAGCTTTATTAGTAACAAAGGAATTTTCCATTGCCCTATTTTAAATAAATAAGATTTTGATTGATTCTTAACATATTCACATGTGGTATGTGAATATATTTTCCAAGAGTCGTGAGTACACAGTGGTTTTTTGAAAATATAAAATGCAAAATGTCAAAGCAGCTGGCGGCAGTCCACTTCTGCTTTGGCTATTTTGTCAATGTCAGTGGGATTACCTGTCAGGACTTTGGGAGGCCAGACAGAATTCCGACCATGGGTTCTACTGGCCTTATTCTTAGAGAACACCTAGAGTCTTTAAAAAATTTTTTTTTTATTTTTGGCTGCGTTGGGTCTTCGTTGTGGTGCACGGGCTTCTCATGGCAGTGGCTTCTCTTGTTGCGGCAGGAGCTCTAGGTGTGTGGGCTTCAGTAGTTGTGGCTCACGAGCTCTAGAAACAGGCTCAGCAGTTGCAGTGCATGGGCTTAGTTGCTTCCCGGACCAGGGCTCTTCCCGGACCAGGGCTCGAACCTGTGTCCCGTGCATTGGCAGGTGGATTCTTAACCACTGCACCACCAGGGAAGTCCCCACCTGGAATCTTTAATGTAAAATTTAAGAGGTTGCTTTGAAGAATTAAGTCTGTACCAATTTCGATACATCTGAACATAGTTATTAGGTAATCAAAATGTTAAAGAATCAACTTCTGTGTGATTGTTTAAGTGATTTATGGTATTGTGATTTGGCTCCTATAATCTTGACCCGACAACAATCAGCCTAGATGTCTTCATTCCTAACCTTCCTGCCATAATCCTCTTCCTTTACTTCTTGACCTAACCCTGTTCCCTTGTAGATGTCATTAGTAACGTTTGGAACAATCTTTCACTCTATCTCTGTTTTTTTTTTTTTTTCTCCTAACAATTCTGTTTAGAAGAAATCTCTTGGAATTCTGCCCTCGACCATCAGTCTCTCCTGGATCTTTATCAAATGATAATAGGACTTAACCAATGCACTATTTTGTTTATCACAAAAATAAGAGCCTGCTTCTCCCCAGATAGGGATCTATTGTTTTATCTTATCCCTTAGTAAGAATTGAAAGATCAGGGTCACTTGCTTATCCCCATGCTGATAGAGTGCCTGGCAATTAATATTAACAGATAACAAGGAATTTCATTATAATTATTTCTTAGGTACATTCCTGGTAGTGCATCATATAATTTCACTGGTTTGATTTCTCCTGGAATTCCTAAGATCAGGAATTTAGATTAGTTTCTGCTAACATTTAAGAGCAAGTTGTGGCTGTCGTCTCTGTTTTCTGCATAGCTCAAAGATAAAGAGAAATAACGCCGAGCTTGGATAAGTTGAATCACGTTTAGGAAAAGTGAGGTCCAAGTCTTTGGATGCTGTTGGGTCTAGAATGAGTCGTATGACCTGCCCCTTCCACTGAGTGTCTTTTCTTGGGAGAAAACAGGGTAATGATCTGAAGCAAGCTGCACAAAGACCATCTGTGAGGCAAGGGTGTGGGAGGCTTGTCTTGGTACTGGAGGTGATTCATGGAGGACCTTCATGTTTGTGAAGCTTCATGTTTGTGAAACTTCATGTTTGTGAAGCTCAGGTGGTTTTTTCTTCAGGCTCAGCATCCAGACCATCTCCTTTCTGGTCCCCACCTCCCCCCCAGGACTAGTGCTAATTTGCCCACTTTTGAGCCACTGATTGTGTTCACAACTCCAGACCAAAGGCAATCACCAGGGTTTGGAGATAAAGGATTTTAGCAGGAGTGGCTTTTAGAGCAGATTTTCCCATAATTGACTCATTTGTGGATCCACCTTTCCAAAATTTGCTAAATCTTAAAAAAAAAAAGCTGCTGACTTACCTTTTTATTCACCTAAATCTCTTATAAAAAGGAAACAGGATATCACATGCCAAAAACAGAAGACTCAACACAAAAACTGTGAAGACAAAACAGTTTTCAGACTCTCAAGGCTAAAAAGGATCTGAGCTTGAAGCCTGGTCTTTTTCTTAAAAAGGAGTTGTTAGTTTTAGGGAGGTGAGAAAGGTACTCTGCTGCCAAAATAAATTTTTTTCCTCAATTTCTTTGGAAGGGTTGAGAAAGAATTGAAAATAGATTAACTTTATCACTCTGTGAGTTAAGTGTTATTTAATGCTGTGTTTGTGAACTATTTCATCTTACACACCTTCACTAGGATGAGTCTTACACGTTGAGAAACATTGTTTTTATACCTTGTCTGGACCAGCTAGTACCTGGCAGTGGATTCAAGGGGTCAACATGGGTTTATTGAATGTCTATCATGTGTAGCATTTATGCAAGGCACTATGGGGAATAGAAATAAAACAGAAAAATCTGAATTAGAGTTAGAAAACATATATGTGTATGTGTGCATGCATATTTATATTTAGGATTAGAAGATATCAATACATTATATGTATATATATATGTGTGTGTGCATATTTGTTTTTAATAATTTGAGATTTGAGACTAGGACTAAATTACATATGAACAAGTGTGATAAAATACTGAAAATACTCCCATTTAGTTGGTGAATGACCTCAGAGTGTCCCTTCCACCCTAGATGTCCCCTCAGAGTCAGCAACAAAAGGCAGGATAGAGGCCTCTAGACCCGCTCCAGCACTTTAGCCTGTGTCCATTCTGTATAGTTGGTACCTTGCCATAAAGATGGCTTACTATTTTGAATATCCTCTCTGTGTATTGGACTTTTGGGGCATTGTATTGTATCCACACACCTAGCACAGAGACTGCCATATAGTAGTGATCAATAAATAGTTAAATGTTTAATCAAAAAATTAGTTACTAGGGATTCAGGTGGGGGAGGTTAATAGACCACGTTTCTTGAAGCAAGTAAGATTTCAGCCAAGTTTTAAAAATCTTAACTGTGATTTTTTTTAAGTATGGAAGAAATCAATGCACATCATTGAATTTTCTGAAAATTCCAAAAAGCATAAAGAAGAAAATAATCAACTATAATCCTTCCATCCAAAGAGGACCACAGTCAACATTTTGATTTGTTTTCCTTAGGAATTTTCTATGTATGTATTCAGTCCTGTGTATGTGGTGTGTGTGTGCATGCACACACGCATGGCCGGGCAGATATTTTAACATGTCAGTGTGGGCTTTCTGTCGTTCCTGATGGAATCAAAGATGATTCCATGTTTGGCTCCTGGCCTCAATGTGCTAATCGGGTTAGTGGGAGAAGAGAATGGGGAGGAGCCCAGGGCAGCTGTGTGGGTTTACATGAGGGAGGACACTGAGTTACACTGTAAGCAGTCTGGAACCCAGAGTGGGGGGTGTGAAAGTGAGAAAAAGTTGAGGGAGGTAAAAGTGAGAAGAGGGGCCTGAAACAACGTAGCATTGGCTGAAATGTGAGGAAGAAGGGAGATAACGGGGCAGTAGTTATCATGCCGACACTTGGGAGGTAGGGCCATGAAGAAAAAATTGAGGATGTTTTCTTATATGTCATGGAATATAATCAATCCTCCTTTTGTCTCCCCTTCAAGATACTGTCAATAAAGACGAATCATTTCAAGGCCTTTGTGGGAGTGGATGTGTAGTTTTGGATAGAAGTCTGTGCTGAGATGGGCTTTAAGTTGGGAATAAGAAGGACCAGTTTGTTTAGACTCTGTGTGTGTGTGTGTGTGTGTGTGTGTGTAGTCTGAAAGAGGGATGTGGTGGTGATAATAGTTTAAAATGGTTTGATGTGGTTTCTTTTGTCTTTCTAAGCACTTGACCTTAGTCTTAACTCTGTCCGAGGTATCCACCTGTCCATCTACCATGAAAGCAGACAGGAAAAAATGAGATAGTACTCAACTTCTGATCTTCAAAAATAGGATTTGCAGCAAGTCAGTAGCCTTGAAAACCAGGGTATTGCTTTGAGAAAGAAATGTCTAAATCCTTTGTCTCCTTACTTGAGTATATCAAAGTCCACACTTAATCAGCTAGATCAGAAAAATTGTCTAATGGAGGACCAGACCATAAGACCATGACTCTCTTCCATCCCCAAAAGAAGGAAAGAGAAGTAGGGGAGAGGTCAGATGTGTGCCCTGAGGTGGGTTAGAAAAGTGAGGCTCACAGCAGCAGAGTTCTTGCCCAACCCTGGCCTTCTGATGTCTGCTGGGTGTGTGGGAGGAGGCTACCAGGCTGGCTACCGCAGATCAGAGGTGAAGTCACAACAAAATTACCGCCGTGCCCAGACAGTCTGCTCAGGCAGAGAGGCGTCCTAAAGTGCATCTCTTGGGAGCTGTCCTTGGTTCCCGTGTGGCAAAGCAGGACCCAGAAGTAATTCAGCGTGACTGTGGAGACTGTCAAATGGGCTTACCACAGTGATGGCAGGCTGTCTCTGTCACACAAGGTTGAGAGCTCAAGCTGGGGCTCAGTGAGAATTGTAAGACCTGAGAGGGATCTAGATTGCCAGACTTGTCTAAGCTTTGAGAGACCAGTGACCAGCTCCACCAGCTGCAGATAGATGCTATGATGGCATTGGCGCTAGTAGCATCCAGGTGGTGAGGTCATTGCTCCAGAGGCAAGGAAGGCCAAGGAGCTGGAAGAACATGCCTTATCCCTTCTGCCCTGAGGTCAGTGAGCCTCCCCCTCCCCCATATTCCTACAACCACTTCTAATTTCTGCAGAGAAGCAGAGGGAGTAGGAGGATATTTGAAAGATTAGCATTTTATCCAATAACACTTTAAGAAGGAGTTTGATTTATAAGATCAAAGTAAATGTTAAATCTGACAGTTAATTTAGCTAATGTTTTCTTAACCAACGACATCTGGGTGCTAGAGAGGAAGAACAGAGCATCCATAGACAAAAGAAAGAAATTATATACTTTCTCTACATATTCAAATTGTTATTTAAAATTACTTAAATGCGCAAACACACACACTCAATTAAAATCATCACACTGGGTATAGGGCTGTTCCTGTCAAAGTTCATTTGTTGGCAAGGATCAGAAACCCCCTGAGGCTAACTCAGGCAACGGGGTAAGGGATAATTGAAGGATTTCAGACAGGCCCCAGGGGAAATAGAATGGGAAATTCAAGATCCTTGAATCACTTATCACTGCTCAGAGATCACGTGATCTCTCTCATTCCTGCTTCTCTTTGCTTATTAAGCTTGTACTTGGTACAGCATGGCAGCCATCCCCAAATCTTTATCAAAATCATTTATTTAGAAGTCTTTCATCAACTGATGACTTCATTCTGGGCCTCTGAGCTCAAATTCCAATGAGACGCTTTTAACATTAAGTAACTAGAAATGGATCATAGATCTAAAGGTAAAATATAAAACTATGAAACTTTTAGAAAAAAACATACGATAAAATCTTTGTGATCTTAGGTTAGGCAGAGTTTTTAGGTATGACACCAAAAGCATAATCCATAAAAGAAAACAAATGGATAAATTGGGACTTCATCAATATTAAAAATGTTTGCTGTGCAAGACACTGTTAAGAGAATGAAAAGACAAGTCACACACTGGGAGAAAATATTTGCAAAACACATACCTACAAACACTTGTACTGAGAATATATAAAAAATTCTTATAACTGAATAATAAGAAAACCAACAACCTAATTAAAATATGGGCAAAGTTTTGAAGATACTTTACCAAATAGTACATACAGATGACAAACAAACACATGAAAAGCTGCTCAGCATTATTAATTATTAGAGAAACGTAAATCAAAACCACAGTGAGATATATCATTATGTACCTATTAGAATGGTTAAAAAAAAACTGGCAAAGATTTAGAGCAACTGGAACTTTCATATGTTGCCACTGGGATGCAAAATGGTACAGCTATTTTGGAAAATAGTTTGTCAGTTTCTTATAAAGTTAAATATATATTTCCCATATGAAGCAGAAATTCTCATTCTACCTGTTTACCCAAGTGAAATGAAAGAGACTTCTACAAAACTTTTATAGCAGCTTTATTCATAATTTCCTCAAACTGGAAACAACCCAAATGTCCCTCAACTTGGAATGCATAAGCAAATTGTGGTACATGCATACAATGGAATACTACTTACTTAGTAATAAAAGTATACTTGTTTATATGTGCAACAAGAGGAATGAATCTAGAATGCATTATGCTAAGTAAAAAAGCCAGATTCAAAAGGTGACATACTACATGATTCCATTTATATAGTATTCTCAGAAAGGCAAAATTATAGGAATGAAGAACATATCCATGATTGCTGGGAGTTAGTGGTGACACTATTTGGCTACCAAGAGGTAGTGTAAGAGAATTTTTTAGGGTCAGTGGGTATGATGAAAATGTTCCATATCCTGATTATGGTGGTAGTGACATGGCTCTTTGCATTTGTCAAAATTTATAGAATTGTACACTAAAACGAATGTAAATTTACATACTAAATGGTATGTAAATTTTAAGACTTTTAAAAAGGAAGTAGAAAAAATATTCCAGTGAGAGAATATAATTGACTCCCTTAGATCAGATTCTAACCTTGGGCCAATCATTGATGATCCATCAGCAAGCAGAGCTCTAAGCTGTTTCTCCAGGTTTGATGGGGCAGTAACAAGGGGGTGGAAAATTGGACTGGTTTGCAAATGAACAGATTTGTCAGGAAATAGTTTTGCATTGTGATATCATTGAACAACATTATTTAATGAGCATTTCCCCAAGTCATTGAAATTGTTCTGTGTGCATCGGTTGAAAATATTGCTAGATTCATTCTACACAGGGCTGTCCCTGATGAGTTTTAAAGAAGAATTTGAAAATAACTAGATAAAGAAGGCAAAGAAGCAGGAAAAGGTTTAAGTGTCATCTGGTCTCAGAAGTGTCAGAATCAGGATCCACCCAGACAAGAACTTCTTTTGGAGAACACATATTAAATATAACTTGAGCTAAGCAGTTTATATGTCATAAAAATATATATTAAGATTCAAACTTCAAGATGCCAAGGAGCTCTCTTGTTAGGGAGTAAAACTAACACACAGGAAAATGATAGAAGTATTCCTATTTTCTGCTTTCTGTTTCTTATAGTCTCTGTAAAGTTATATTACATCAAGTATAAAAGTGGCCCTACTGAAAGAATAAATCTTTGAAGTATCAAGATCTATAAATCTTCTTTGAAATTTGCAAACTTAGCTCAGGTAATCTCTACCTTTTTGGTACAAGGCAGACGTTATATTTTACTATTCCATATAGTTTTGGAATACTTCCTTGATTTTTCACAATTATCTTTGTGCAATTGCTGAGCATCTTGAAAAATACTTAAAAATCAGCATAACTAGATATTCGGTACAAGCAGCAAAGCATCACCAATTAAGCCCAGAGCTGCTAGTTGATATTTAGGGATATCAAGTCACATTTTCTACACTCTGAAAAATTGCCCAAACTTTGGTTCACAACATTAATATGGCTGAATCAATATTATATCAGAAATCAGAATTAATATGCTCCCTGGCTACTCCTCCCAGGCAAAGAGCCACATAACTAATGTCACTAGGCTTAATTAAATCTCTTCTAGGAATATTTCTAGGTTACGACTGAGGATAGTGGCAAGATTGTATGTGTGTGGTAGTGATAGGAGTGTTTGGGGGGCAGGTAGGGGGGTTGGAGAATAGCTCAATCTCTTTTTATGAGGCCCTTAGAGAGGCAAATATTAGAATGTTCTCATACTCCATTTTCTGATGAGCAAATACAGTAATCATCCAGGAGGGTCTTTAAAAGAAAAATAAGGAGACTTTCAGTAATTTCCTCTTGTTAGATGTTGCACAACAGAAATGTATCCGTGGAAGATGAAAGGCCAACTCATGAAGATAAAATAGAATGACTTGAGGTGATTCAGGGAGAAGGCAACATAGCCATTGTTTGTAAATGAAAGTTAATGATACCTTTGCACCAGCTGCAATTTTTCAGCCTGAATATTTTGATGAATTATAGCTAGGCTGTATCATAATTTGTGACCTATATATAAAAGAGTCAAAGTGAAGTAGTTATCTGCATTTTATTGTCACAAGAGATTTTTTTTCCCCTGAGTAGAGCCCTCCCCTGCACCCTGCCAAGAAATCACTAGACTTTGAATTATGGTTCCCCCAGAGACCATGATAACATTGACTAGCCACAAAGCAAATAAAGAGAAAGAGAGATAGCCTCATCCACCAGAGGACAGACAGCAGAAGCAAGAAGAACTACAATCCTGCAGCCTGTGGAACAAAAACCACATTCACAGAAAGATGGACAAGATGAAAAGGCAGAGGGCTATGTACCAGATGAAGGAACAAGATAAAACCCCAGAAAAACAGCTAAATGAAGTGGAGATAGGCAACTTTCCAGAAAAAGAATTCAGAATAATGATAGTGAAGATGATCCAGGACCTCGGAAAAACAATGGAGGCAAAGATCGAGAAGATGCAAGAAATGTTTAACAAAGACCTAGAAGAATTAAAGATCAAACAAACAGAGATGAACAATACAATAACTGAAATGAAAAATACACTAGAAGGAATCAATAGCAGAATAACTGAGGCAGAAGAATGGATAAGTGACGTGAAAGACCGAATGGTGGAATCCACTGCCACGGAACAGAATAAAGAAAAAAGAATGAAAAGAAATGAAGACAGCCTAAGAGACCTGTGAGACAACATTAAAAGCAACAACATTCGCATTATAGGGGTCCCAGAAGGAGAAGAGAAAGAGAAAGGACCCGAGAAAATATTTGAAGAGATTATAGTCGAAAACTTCCCTAACATGGGAAAGGAAATAGCCACCCAAGTCCAGGAAGCGCAGCGAGTCCCATACAAGATAAACCCAAGGAGAAACACGCCAAGACACATAGTAATCAAATTGGCAAAAATTAAAGACAAAGAAAAATTATTGAAAGCAGCAAGGGAAAAATGACAAATAACATACAAGGGAACTCCCATAAGGTTAACAGCTGATTTCTCAGCAGAAACTGTACAGGCCAGAAGGGAGTGGCATGATATACTTAAAGTGATGAAAGGGAAGAACCTACAACAAAGATTACTCTACCTGGCAAGGATCTCATTAAGATTCGATGGAGAAATCAAAAGCTTTACAGACAAGCAAAAGCTAAGAGAATTCAGCACCACCAAACCAGCTCTACAACAAATGCTAAAGGAACTTCTCTAGGTAGGAAACACAAGAGAAGAAAAGGAACTACAAAAACAAACCCAAAACAATTAAGAAAATGGTCATAGGAACATACATATCAATAATTACCTTAAATGTGAATGGATTAAATGCTCCAACAAAAGACACAGGCTTGCTGAATGGATACAAAAACAAGACCCATATATACGCTCTCTACAAGAGACCCACTTCAGACCTAGCGATGCATACAGACTGAAAGTGAGGAGATGGAAAAAGATATTCTATGCAAATGGAAATCAAAAGAAAGCTGGAGTAGCAATACTCATATCAGATAAAATAGACTTTAAAATAAAGAATGTTACAAGAGACAAGGAAGGACACTACATAATGATCAAGGGATCAATCCAAGAAGAAGATATAACAATTATAAATATATATGCACCCAACATAGGAGCACCACAATATATAAGGCAACTGCTAAAGGCTATAAAAGAGGAAATAGACAGTAACACCATAATAGTGGGGGACTTTAATACCTCACTTACACCAATGGACAGATCATCCAAAATGAAAATAAATAAGGAAATAGAAGCTTTAAATGACCCAATAGACCAGATAGATTTAATTGATATTTATAGGACATTCCATCCAAAAACAGCAGATTACACTTTCTTCTAAAGTGCGCACAGAACATTCTCCAGGATAGATCACATCTTGGTTCACAAATCAAGCCTCAGTAAATTTAAGAAAATTGAAATCATATCAAGCATCTTTTCTGACCACAATGCTATGAGATTAGAAATGAATTATAGGGGAAAAAATGTAAAAACACAAACACATGGAGGCTAAACACTATATTACTAAATAACCAAGAGATCACTGAAGAAATCAAAGAAGAAATAAAAAAAATACATAGAGACAAATGACAATGAAAACACGACAACCCAAAACCTATGGGCTCAGCAAAAGCAGTTCTAAGAAGGAAGTTTATAGCAATACAGTCTTAGCTCAAGAAACAAGAAAAATCTCAAACAATCTAACCCTACACTTAAAACAACTAGAGAAAGAAGAACAAAGAATACCCAAAGTTAGCAGAAGGAAAGAAATCATAAAGATCAGAGCAGAAATAAATGAAATAGAAATGAAGAAAACAATAGCAAAGATCAATAAAACTAAAAGCTGGTTCTTTAAGAAGATAAAATTGATAAACCATTAGCCAGACTCATCAAGAAAAAGAGGGAGAGGACTCAAATCAATAAAATTAGAAATGAAAAAGGTGAAGCTACAACAGACACCGCTGAAATACAAAGCATCCTAAGAGACTACTACAAGCAACTCTATGCCACTAAAATGGACAAACTGGAAGAAATGGACAAATTCTTGGAAAGGTATAACCTTCCAAGACTGAACCAGGAAGAAATAGAAAATATGAACAGACCAATCACAGGTAATGAAATCGAAACTATAATTAAAAATCCTCCAACAAACCAAAGTGCAGGACCAGATGGCTTCACAGGCGAATTCTCAAACATTTAGAGAAGAGCTAACACTGATCCTTCTCAACCTCTTCCAAAATATTGCAGAGGGAGAAACACTCCCAAATTCATTCTACAAAGCCACCATCACCCTGCTACCAAAAGATATCACAAAAAAAGAAAATTATAGGCCACTATCACTGATGAACATAGATGCAAAAATGCTGAACAAAATACTAGCAAACATAATCTAACAGTACATTAAAAGTATCATACACCATCACCAAGTGGGATTTATCCCAGGTATGCAAGGATTCTTCAATATACCAAATCAATCAGTGTGATATACCACATTAACAAATTAAGGAATAAAAACCATACGATTATCTCAATAGATGCAGAGAAAACTTTTGACAAAATATAACGCCCATTTATGATAAAAACTCTCCAGAAAATGCACATAGAGGGAAACTGCCTCAACATAATAAAGGCCATATATGACAAACCCACAGCAAGCATTATACTCAATGGTGAAAAACTGCAAGCATTTCCACTAAGATCAGGAACAAGACAAGGATGTCCACTGTTGCCACTCTTATTCAACATAGTTTTGGAAGTCCTAGCCACAGTAATCAGAGAAGTAAAAGAAATGAATACAGATTGGAAAAGAAGAAGTAAAACTGTCACTGTTTGCCGATGACATGATACTATACATAGAAAATCCTAAAGTTGCCACCAGAAAACTACTAGAACTAATCAATGAATTTGGTAAGGTTGCAGGATACAAAATTAATGCAGAGAAATCGCTGGCATTCCTATACAACAACAATGAAAAATCAGAAAGGGAAATTAAGGAAACAATCCCATTTACCATTGCAACAAAAAGAATAAAATACCTAGGAATAAACCTGCCTAAGGAGGCGAAAGACTTGTACTCAGAAAACTATAAAACACTGATGAAAGAAATCAAAGATGACATAGACAAATGGAGAAATATACCATGTTCTTGGATTGGAAGAATCAATATTGTGTAAATGACTATACTACCCAAAGCAATCTACAGATTCAGTGCAATTCCTATCAAGCTACCAATGGCATTCCTCACAGAATTAGAACAAAAATTTTTACAATCTGTATGGAAACACAAAAGACCTCGAATAGCCAAAGCAATCTTGAGAAAGAAAAATGGAGCTGGAGGAATCGGGCTCTCTGACTTCAAACTATACCACAAAGCTACAGTAATCAAGACAGTACGGTACTGGCACAAAAACAAATATAGATCAATGGTACAGGATAGAATGCTCAGAGATAAACCCACGCACCTATGGGCACCTAATTTACGACAAAAGAGGCAAGAATATACAATGGAAAGAAGACAGCCTCTTCAATAAGTGGTGCTGGGAAAACTGGACAGCTACATGTAAAAGAATGAAATTAGAATACTGCCTAACACCATCTACAAAAATAAACTCAAAATGGATTAAAGACTTAAAAATAAAACCAGACACCATAAAACTCTTAGAGGAAAACATAGAAAAAACACTCTTTGACATAAACCACAGCAAGATTTTTTTTTTTTTTTTTTTTTTTTTTTTTTTTTTTTTGCAGTACACGGGCCTCTCATTGTTGTGGCCTCTCCCGTTGCAGAGCACAGGCTCCGGACACGCAGGCTCAGTGGCCATGGCTCACAGGCCCAGCTGCTCCGTGGCATGTGGGATCCTTTTGGACTGGGGCACGAACCTGCATCTCCTGCATCAGCAGGCAGACTCTCAACCACTGCGCCACCAGGGAAGCCCCTAGCAAGATCTTTTTTGACACACATCTTAGAGTAATGGAAATAAAAACAAAAATAAACAAATGGGACTTAATTAAGCTTAAAAGCTTTTGTACAGCAAAGGAAACAATAAACAAGACAAGAAGACAACTCTCAGAATGGGAGAAAATATTTGCAAATGAAACAACAAACAAAGGATTAATCTCCAAAATATACAAACAGCTCATGGAGCTCAATATCAAAAAAACAAACAATCCAGTTAAAAAATGGGTGGAAGACCTAAATAGACATTTTACCAAGGAAGACATACAGATGGCCAAGAGGCACATAAAAAGATGCTCAGTATCACTAATTATTAGAGAAATGCAAATCAAACTACAATGAGGTATCACCTTACTCCAGTCAGAATGGCCATTATCAGAAAATCTAGAAACAATAAATGCTGGAAAGGGTGTGGTGAAAAGGGAACCCTCTTGCACTGTTGGTGGGAATGTAAGTTGATACAGCCACTATGGAGAACAGTATGGAGGTTCCTTAAAAAACTAAAAATAGAACTACCATATGACTCAGCAATCCCATTACTGGGCATATACCCTGAGAAAACCATAATTCAAAAAGAGATGTGTACCACAATGTTCATTTCAGCACTATTTACTATAGCTAGGACATGGAACCAACCTAAATGTCCACTAACAGATGAATGGATAAAGAAGATGTGGCACATATATACAATGGAATATTACTCAGCCATGAAAAGAAACACAGTTGAGTTATTTGCGGTGAGGTAGATGGACCTATAGTCTGTCATACAGAATGAAGTAAGTCAGACAGAGAAAAACAAATACCATATGCTAATGCATATATATGGAATAAAAAAAAAAAGGTACTGCTGAACCTAGTTGCAGGGCAGGAATAAAGAGGAAGACACAGAGAATGAACTTGAGGACATGGGGTGGGAGGGGGAGGCTGGGGCAAAGTGAGAGTAGCATTGACATATAATACACTACCA
This sequence comes from Mesoplodon mirus, assembly GCF_964341445.2. Lineage (NCBI taxonomy): Eukaryota > Metazoa > Chordata > Mammalia > Artiodactyla > Ziphiidae > Mesoplodon > Mesoplodon mirus. Next base: position 81,187,278 of record NC_138980.1, read on the forward strand.
AATGTAAAATAGTTGGCTGGTGGGAAGCAGCAGCATAGCACAGGGAGATAGGCTCAGTGCTTTGTGATGACCTAGAGCAGTGGGATATGGAGGGTGGGTGGGAGGCTCAAGAGGGAGGGGATATGAGGACATGTGTATGCATATGGCTGATTCACTTTGTTGTGCAACAGAAACTAACACAGTATTGTGAAGCAATCATATTCCAATAAAGGTCTATTAAAAACACCAAAAAGCAAAACTTGTGCTTCAGTGGGAAGCTAGAAAGCGTTAACAGGAGAATGGTGATTACAAACTCTGCTTTCTGGTGTGATTACTATAGCTTGTAACACTGGAGTAATGAAAAAGGGCATTCAAATTTTAGCTCATTTCTTATTTAAAAGATCCCAAAGGTGAATAAATCCTGCATAGCAGTTACTCTTGATCTGAGAGCCACATACCTCTAGAGGTTGGGTAGGGGGAGCAGAGGTTATTGCAAAGGGGTCCATAAATCCCATAAATCCACGTGACCCTAAATATTATTAGTAGGAAGAATAATGTCACATCATATGTCCTATTTTAAATGCATGTATATGCTATTAAAACAAAATAGTAGAAATTTCTTTAAAAATGGAACTGGGTTTATAAAGTTGCCTTTTCGCAATCATTTTCCATTTTGTTGCCATATTTGCTTTGGAGTCCTGAGTCACAGTGTAAGAAGTTCGAATACCCTGAGGCTCCCATGCTGTGAGGAAGCCCCGGCCACATGGAAAAGCCATATGTAGGTGCTCAAGTCAACAACCCCACTGAATTAAGCCTCTAAGCCACCCAAGTTCAGACACCTGACATGTAACAGAAGATACCTCTAGATGATTCCAGCCTCCAACTCTTGAGTGACACCCCTATACCCCTCAACCCACCCTGGTATTTGAGTCTTCTGAGCTGAGGTTCCAGACATTTTGGACCAGAGGTAAACCATCCCTGCTATGTCCTGACCCACAGAATCTGTGAACTTAGTAAAGTGGCTATTTCATACCACCAATTTTTGGAGTGGTTTGTTCTGCAGGAATACAAACAGGAACAAGCTTTAGTAACTGTACAAAAACCAAAACATTTTTTAAAATGGGCCTTCAAGCTCAAGGAATTTGAGAATGAGTGTCATTCAGGGTTCTTTGGTTGCAAGCAACAAAAACCAAGACTGACCCACTTAAGGAAAAGAGAATTTATTGGCAGAATATGGAGCTGGAAAGATGTAAAGGAATTAAAAATAGTCTCACTCAGGGCTTCCCTGGTGGTGCAGTGGTTGAGAGTCCGCCTGCCGATGCAGGGGAAACGGGTTCGTGCCCCGGTCTGGGAAGATCCCACATGCCGCGGAGCGGCTGGGCCCGTGAGCCATGGCCGCTGAGCCTGTGTGTCCGGAGCCTGTGCTCCACAACGGGAGAGGCCACAACAGTGAGAGGCCCACATACCACAAAAAAAAAAAAAAAAAAATAGTCTCACTCAGGAAGGCCATACGGAGGCCTTGATAGCAGGAACTGATAAAGTGTTTCTTCAAGATTCAGTCACTGCTAAGAATTGTACTCTGAACGTGGTCAGTCCTGTCACTATGATGCAATGACCGACCCGTCAACCCAAACTGGGCCACATGCCCACACCTTGTCTAGCAGAACAGGACCAATGATCTGCAGCTTCACCAAGACCAGCACAAAACAGGGAAGGAGTAAGTCTCCCAAGGGAAATCAGGGTACACTTCTTTACAAAGGGAGGAATAGGTGTGGGGCATCCAAACCCACGTTGTACGGAACCATTGATTCTCTGACGTATTCTAGAGGCTGCTGCCTTCATGTTCTAACAAACTTTATTCCAGTATTCATATTACTCAAGGATGACTGAAGTGGATGAGGTTTCTGGTGGCTATTCAGGGCTAGACTGGAGTTGAAGATCTTCCCTGCTTTGTATTTGTGTGCTCCATATTGTATTGGGTACTGAGGGTCCGTAGTGAGTAGGAGTTCTTATGCATTTGATCCATGATGATGGTAATAGAGCTCGTCTCTGTCTGAAGCTGACTTTATACATTGGTGGTGGCGATAGTAGTAGTAGTAATAGTGATAGTAGCAATAGTAGTGATAGTAGTAGTAATAGTAGTGGTGGTAGTAGTAGTGGTGGTGGTGGTAGTAGTAGTAATAGTAGTGGTGGTAGTAGTGGTAGTAGTAATAGCAACAATGGTAGTATTAGTAATAGTAGTGGTGGTAGTAGTAGTATTAGTAATAGTAGTGGTGGTAGTAGTAGTAATAGTAGTGGTGGTAGTAGTGGTAGTAGTAATAGTAGCAGTGGTAGTAGTAGTAATAGTAGTGGTGGTAGTAGTAGTATTAGTAATAGTAGTGGTGGTAGTAGTGGTAGTAGTAATAGCAACAGTGGTAGTATTAGTAATAGTAGTGGTGGTAGTATTAGTAATAGTAGTGGTGGTAGTAGTAGTGGTGGTGGTAGTAGTGGTAGTAGTAATAGTAGTGGTGGTAGTAGTAGTATTAGTAATAGTAGTGGTGGTAGTAGTAGTAGTAGTGGTGGTGGTAGTAGTAGTATTAGTAATAGTAGTGGTGGTAGTATTAGTAATAGTAGTGGTGGTAGTATTAGTAATAGTAGTGGTGGTAGTAGTAGTAGTAATAGTAGTGGTGGTGGTAGTAGTGGTGGTGGTAGTAGTATTAGTAATAGTAGTGGTGGTAGTAGTAGTGGTGGTGGTAGTAGTAGTATTAGTAATAGTAGTGGTGGTAGTAGTAGTAATAGTAGTGGTGGTAGTAGTGGTAGTAGTAATAGTAGCAGTGGTAGTATTAGTAATAGTAGTGGTGGTAGTAGTAGTATTAGTAATAGTAGTGGTGGTAGTAGTAGTAATAGTAGTGGTGGTAGTAGTAGTAATAGTAGTGGTGGTAGTAGTAATAGTAGCAGTGGTAGTATTAGTAATAGTAGTGGTGGTAGTAGTAGTATTAGTAATAGTAGTGGTGGTAGTAGTGGTAGTAGTAATAGCAACAGTGGTAGTATTAGTAATAGTAGTGGTGGTAGTATTAGTAATAGTAGTGGTGGTAGTAGTAGTGGTGGTGGTAGTAGTGGTAGTAGTAATAGTAGTGGTGGTAGTAGTAGTATTAGTAATAGTAGTGGTGGTAGTAGTAGTAATAGTAGTGGTGGTAGTAGTAGTATTAGTAATAGTAGTGGTGGTAGTAGTGGTAGTAGTAATAGCAACAGTGGTAGTATTAGTAATAGTAGTGGTGGTAGTATTAGTAATAGTGGTGGTAGTAGTAGTGGTGGTGGTAGTAGTGGTAGTAGTAATAGTAGTGGTGGTAGTAGTAGTATTAGTAATAGTAGTGGTGGTAGTAGTAGTAATAGTAGTGGTGGTAGTAGTAGTGGTGGTGGTGGTAGTAGTATTAGTAATAGTAGTGGTGGTAGTAGTAGTGGTGGTGGTAGTAGTAGTAGTAATAGTAGTAAACATTTGGTGTCTCACCCAGACCCCCCATCCCCCAGCCACTGTGACTATTAGCTGCTAATGACAACCAGCTTCCCCTTCCCCCAGAGAACTACCCTCAGCTGATGGGAGGCCTCCTTTTCCCCACAGTCAGTGACTAAGGAAAGGAAAGGCTAAAACAAAGTTTGGCTTAAGGGGCGATAACTGTTGTGTGGCTTGTGCTCCAGAGTCCTCTTTCTGTGAATCTGGCCAAAACAAGACTTTCCCTGAGCCCACCTGCTTGCCTGACTCCTTCCCCTTCCTTATCTTGCTCCACCCTTTCTTGAAACTTTCTCCGGAGAGCACGTTCTTAACATCGGTCTCAAAAGAATCTCCATCTCAGGCCCTGTTTTTAGAAAATCCAACTTACAACACTGGTGTAGGTCAGTGGTTCTCAAACTTGTGCATGCATGAAAATCATCTACAGGGCTGGTTAAGACACAGGTCACTGGGCCCCAATCTCAGAATTTCTGAGCTAGTGAGTCTGGAGCAGGGCCTGAGAATTTGCATTTCTACCAGATTCCCAAGTGACGCTGATGTGTCTGGTCTGGGCACCTCACTTGGAGAATTATTGCTTAAGCAACTGATAAGTTGGTATGATTTTAAGCACTGGGCAGGACTCTTCCATACCCCTTTCCTATGGCAAAAATATTCTGCCAAGTAGCCCTGCCCTGGGCTGATGAGCCTGAAGTTCGTACTTAAACTCTTCTCGGTTAGGAGGTTGGAGACTTCAGTGAAAATGCAAATGCTATCCAGAAAGCATAAACACATTGTGTTTTAACCCCTTGCATGTTAGCTCTATTGTAGTGTAGATTACTTAGCCAATTATTTAGCAGAGCTCCAAGGAAAATGGCCATAAGGAGAGGAAAGTTTTGATGAGGTCAAAAAATTAAAGTCCAATCACAGTGTTTCCAACTTATTTTAGTCACAGAATCCTTTCTTCAAACAAAATTTCAGAGGAAGCCCACTATATAGAACCAAAGGGAAAGGATCCGAAGAATCCTTCAGGGCTGAGTTGGAAAACACGGGTCTATACATCGGCTGTGTTGGTCCAAAGAGGTCTTCAGCTATTTTTCAGTTTGATCTGGGGCTGGTTCCATATGGTACATTTATCTTGAGGAAACAGACCAAGCATATGATTTCACTGGGAAACCAGAGCCCCCATATTGCATTTCAAGATCTGCAGACTACTGCTGAGAAAACACGCATTATGAAAGAAAATAGGATTTGGCTCCATTGTTTATATAAACGATGCTTAGAAAAATCCGTGTTAGAGGAATACCAATGTCATGGGCCATGTACAAATTTTTGGATGTTTTCCCTTCTGTGTGTTTCATGGTCTTGCTTTTTATTCCAGTAAAAAGGCTATGGCATATGAAAATGCTTAAGAAACTACACATTACTGCCTGTGATGGCTTAGTTTTGATGGATGATGTGGGATTGCGCAGCTCATTGCAAAGTAATGCTTTTAACTCAAATCAGTTTTAAGGGAATATGTTTTACACATTTATGCTCCAGAGTTAGAAAAAAGCTTTTTTCCTACAAAACAGCACTTCTTGAGACACTCCCACGGGTCGGGGAGGTGGGGGGCTACCTCTTTGGCTCAGACAGGAGTGTTTACTTGTATGGACTTCAAACTGCTGCAAGTTTAGGGCCCACAGGCTGCTGTCTTAATGAAGCGGTTAATGATGTGTGAATTACAGATCCTGACAACCCCTCTGATAAAAACAAAAGGACTGCATCCGCACTATTCTGTGGCCACTAAGTAATGACAGACTGTCTGCTTAACATGACGCAGTTATCTTTAAGTAAAGCCCCATTCTTGCAGGGCAGCAGAGAAAATTCCTAGTCAACACAGAAAGGAATGAGAGTCATGAACGTGGACGCACAGGACACTTTGTTTCCACCCAGCTGAGGTTTGGAGTGCGAGAGCCAAAGAGTTTTTAGAGGTGCTGCAAGGATCTTGAATGGGCAGGAGTTGTTTATACCCTTAGCTTGGGCTGCTTCACACTCCCGGGAGATGCTCATTATAGCAAAAGACTGTGTGATGGATGTTTTAATAGCCGAAAAGTTGCCCTCTTCTCTCTCCCCACCTCCTTTCTCCCTGCTGGAGGCACAGGGATGCTAGCTTCCCGGTGGATTTTCAAAGAGCCAAATGTCTGTTCTGAATGCTGACTGCTGTTTGGAAGGGGGTAATGCGCAGGCCTGCATTCAGCCAGAAGAGCAACGCCGGAGCCCAGCTGTGGAGCGAGGCACTTTCAGGTTGCTGACCTGGACAGTCAGAAAGCAGGAAAGCGAGGCTGGTGATGGAGCTAAAAAATAAACCTCGACCTCAACAAAGCCTTTTCTCCATTTAATTTGGTGGTCACTTTTAAGGAAAAGTGAATTCACTTTCAGTTTCTCAATAGGCACTGGACTTGGGATGCACAGGCCAAGGTCCAGTCTCTTTATCATTAGCCCCGGGATGAGAAGATCCAAATCTGCCTTGTTTGGGCAGGGTTAGTTTTCCTTTAACCAGTTCAAGGGATTGTTTGTCTAACCTCACCATTCGAGGTGACAGATAGCAAAGCAAAGTGAATAGCATGCATTCACCAGCAACACAAACCTTTCTGTTAGTTCTCAGAACTCCTCCACCAGCCAAACAGCAAAATCAAGGCAAACTGAAAAGGGCACTGACATGCAAATGAGGCCCTGCACACTCTGCGGGACTGCAGAAAAGCTTGCCTTCCCGGCTGGGAAAGGCTGCCCGACTGGGTGGGGTCTAAATGGGCCAGGCCTGCCTTCTCCTGGGAAAAGCACCTGGGGAGAAGAGCCAGAATTAGCCCAGGGGAAGCTGGGTTACCGGGGAGAAGAGCCTAGGGAGGATTAGGCAAATCAGCAAAGTTATAGGGTGACCAGTTGTCCTGGTTTGCCTGGGATTTAAGGGGCTTCCCCGCATACGGGACCTCAGTGCTCAAGCAAGGGCAAGTTGGTCATCCTAAATTAGAATGATTTGCTAGCCTTCACTTTCTCAGCTAGAAAGCAAACAGGACCATTGTCATTGTGGAAACAGTGAAATCCACTTGACAAAAAACTAGTCAGTCGACCTAAAAAGAATTGGAAAATTTTATTCAAGCCAAATTTGAGGATTATACCCCGGGAAGAGCATCTCAGAAAGCTGAGAACTGTTCCACCCGTTAGAAGTCAAGACAGTTTATAAAAGTTTTTTGAAACAGAAGACTGTACATTAAATGACATATTATAGACAGTTTACATAATCCAGATTTAAGCATCATCGTGGTGGGTTGCGTGACCCTTTACAAGATCAAGAAGGAATGTTATCCTTTAAGGAGTTGTCTTGTTAATGCTAGGAGGTTGTTGCTGTTTATGGTTGAGCAGGTATTCCTGCTGATGGGGGGAGGTTTGGTCGATGCGTAATGTAGACACACAATATACAATGCGGGGGAGAGGGAAGGGCAAAGGGCAGAGAAGAATTTTTATGTTTACATTTTTCTTGTCTTGCCATAAATATGAAATTTTTGAACCCCAGAAGCTCCTTATAACTTGTTTCTTCGCCCTCCTTCATTGAGCTTCACATCTTTTCTGTAGTCTACTCTAAGTAGCAAAATTAACTAGTGAAATTTTCTTTCCTTTTTTTAGTCTCCAAGTTCCCACCCATGGGGAGAAGGGTCATAAATGTTGAAGTGACTGTCTGTGGGAGAAAAGAGGATGGGGAATCTAACGATTAGGGGCCTACTATGTGCCAGGTTATATGTTATATGTTTCATGCTTATTATTTATGGACGCCCTCAATGTCCTATGAGGTAGGTGGAATTTTTTGTAGACGATGAAATAAGGAGCTGATAGGTTAGGTGTAATTTTCATAACTTCATTTTAAGCAGTGATCTGACAACAAAACTCTTCAAGTTACCACACTGCCTCTTAAAAAGTTATAGGTGATTGGGGCAAGGAATAGACATTTCCTGAGCCAGACACTTTACAGACTTTAAAAAATAATGTCATTCATTGAATTCCATGTAGTTTTGCATAATTATTATAAAATATACATGACTTATAATATCATTTGCATATTGATAAATATAAAATGAAGCTGTATCCAGTTTCTTGTATACCTTTTTAGGTATTTCCACACATGTGGATATCTTTCTATTTTAGTACACATAGGTCTTCCTTTTTTTTTTATTACACTTTTTTTTTGCTTTATAACAAATTTAATCAGTTATACATATACATATGTTCCCATATCCCCTCCCTTTTGCGTCTCCCTCCCACCCTCCCTATCCCACCCCTCCAGGTGGTCACAAAGCACCGAGCTGATCTCCCTGTGCTATGCGGCTGCTTCCCACTAGCTATCTGTCCATGGCTCTCTCTTGCTTTGCCACAGCTTACCCTTCCCCCTCCCCATATCCTCAAGTCCATTCTCTAGTAGGTCTGTGTCTTTACTCCTGTCTTACCCCTATGTTCTTCATGACATTTTTTTTTCTTAAATTCCATATATATGTGTCAGCATACAGTATTTGTCTTTCTCTTTCTGACTTACTTCACTCTGTATGACAGACTCTAGGTCTGTCCACCTCATTACAAATAGCTCAATTTCATTTCTTTTTATGGCTGAGTAATATTCCATTGTATATATGTGCCACATCTTCTTTACCCATTCATCCGATGATGGACACTTAGGTTGTTTCCATCTCCGGGCTATTGTAAATAGGGCTGCTATAAAGATTTTGGTACATGTCTCTTTTTGAATTATGGTTTTCTCAGGGTATATGCCCAGTAGTGGGATTGCTGGGTCATATGGTAGTTCTATTTGTAGTTTTTTAAGGAACCTCCATACCGTTCTCCATAGTGGTTGTACCAATTCACATTCCCACCAGCAGTGCAAGAGTGTTCCCTTTTTTCCACACCCTCTCCAGCATTTATTGTTTGTAGATTTTTTGATGATGGCCATTCTGACTGGTGTGAGATGATATCTCATTGTAGTTTTGATTTGCATTTCTCTAATGAGTAAAGATGTTGAGCATCCTTTCATGTGTTTGTTGGCAGTCTGTATATCTTCTGTGGAGAAATGTCTATTTAGGTCTTCTGCCCATTTTTGGATTGGGTTGTTTGTTTTTTTGTTATTGAGCTGCATGAGCTGCTTATAAATTTTCGAGATTAATCCTTTGTCAGTTGCTTCATTTGCAAATATTTTCTCCCATTCTGAGGGTTGTCTTTTGGTCTTGTTTATGGTTTCCTTTGCTGTGCCAAAGCTTTTAAGTTTCATTAGGTCCCATGTGTTTATTTTTGTCTTTATTTCCATTTCTCTAGGAGGTGGGTCAAAAAGGATCTTGCTGTGATTTATGTCATAGAGTGTTCTGCCTATGTTTTCCTCTAAGAGTTTGATAGTGTCTGGACTTACATTTAGGTCTTTAATCCATTTTGAGCTTATTTTTGTGTATGGTGTTAGGGAGTGATCTAATCTCATACTTTTACATGTCCCTGTCCAGTTTTCCCAGCACCACTTATTGAAGAGACTGTCCTTTCTCCACTGAACATTCCTGCCTCCTTTATCAAAGATGAGGTGACCATATGTCCGTGGGTTTAACTCTGGGCTTTCTATCCTGTTCCATTGATCTATCTTTCTGGTTTTGTGCCAGTACCATACTGTCTTGATTACTGTAGCTTTGTAGTATAGTCTGAAGTCAGGGAGCCTGATTCCTCCAGCTCCGTTTTTCGTTCTCAAGATTGCTTTGGCTATTCAGGGTCTTTTGTGTTTCCATACAAATTGTGAAATTTTTTGTTCTAGTTCTGTGAAAAATGCCAGTGGTAGTTTGATAGGGATTGCATTGAATCTGTAGATTGCTTTGGGTAGTAGAGTCATTTTCACAATGTTGATTCTTCCAATCCAAGAACATGGTACATCTCTCCATCTATTTGTATCATCTTTAATTTCTTTCATCAGTGTCTTATAATTTTCTGCATACAGGTCTTTTGTCTCCTTAGGTAGGTTTATTCCTAGATATTTTATTCTTTTTGTTGCAGTGGTAAATGGGAGTGTTTCCTTGATTCCACTTCAGATTTTTCATCATTAGTATATAGGAATGCCAGAGATTTCTGTGCATTAATTTTGTATCCTGCAACTTTACCACATTCATTGATTAACTCTAGTAGTTTTCTGGTAGCATCTTTAGGATTCTCTATGTATAGTATCAAGTCATCTGCAAACAGTGACAGCTTTACTTCTTCTTTTCCAATTTGGATTCCTTTTATTTCCTTTTCTTCTCTGATTGCTGTGGCTAAAACTTCCAAAACTAGGTTGAATAAGAGTGGTGAGAGTGGGCAACCTTGTCTTGTTCCTGATCCTAGTGGAAATGGTTTCAGTTTTTCACCATTGAGGACGATGCTGGCTGTGGGTTTGTCATATATGGCCTTTATTATGTTGAGGAAAGTTCCCTCTATGCCTACTTTCTGCAGGGTTTTTATCATAAATGGGTGTTGAATTTTGTTGAAAGCTTTCTCTGCATCTATTGAGATGATCATATGGTTTTTCTCCTTCAATTTGTTAATATGGTGTATCACGTTGATTGATTTGCGTATATTGAAGAATCCTTGCATTCCTGGAATAAACCCCACTTGATCATGGTGTATGATCCTTTTAATGTGCTGTTGGATTCTGTTTGCTAGTATTTTGTTGAGGATTTTTGCATCTATGTTCATCAGTGATATTGGCCTGTAGTTTTCTTTCTTTGTGACATGCTTGTCTGGTTTTGGTATCAAGGTGATGGTGGCCTTGTAGAATGAGTTTGGGAGTGTTCCTCCCTCTGCTATATTTTGGAAGAGTTTGAGAAGGATAGGTGTTAGCTCTTCTCTAAATGCTTGATAGAATTCGCCTGTGAAGCCATCTGGTCCTGGGCTTTTGTTTGTTGGAAGATTTTTTATCACAGTTTCAATTTCAGTGCTTGTGATTGGTCTGTTCATATTTTCTATTTCTTCCTGATTCAGTCTTGGCAGGTTGTGCATTTCTAAGAATTTGTCCATTTCTTCCAGGTTGTCCATTTTATTGGCATAGAGTTGCTTATAGTAATCTCTCATGATCTTTTGTATTTCTGCAGTGTCAGTTGTTACTTCTCCTTTTTCATTTCTAATTCTATTGATCTGAGTCTTCTCCCTTTTTTTCTTGATGAGTCTGGCTAATGGTTTATCAATTTTGTTTATCTTCTCAAAGAACCAGCTTTTAGTTTTATTGATCTTTGCTATTGTTTCCTTCATTTCTTTTTCATTTATTTCTGATCTGATTTTTATGATTTCTTTCCTTCTGCTAACTTTGGGATGTTTTTGTTCTTCTTTCTCTAATTGCTTTAGGTGCAAGGTTAGGTTGTTTATTCGAGATGTTTCCTGTTTCTTAAGGTGGGATTGTATTGCTATAAACTTCCCTCTTAGAACTGCTTTTGCTGCATCCCATAGGTTATGGGTCGTCGTGTCTCCATTGTCATTTGTTTCTAGGTATTTTTTAATTTCCTCTTTGATTTCTTCAGTGATCACTTCGTTATTAAATAGTGTATTGTTTAGCCTCTATGTGTTTGTATTTTTTACAGCTCTTTTCCTGTAATTGATATCTAGTCTCATAGCATTGTGGTCGGAAAAGATACTTGATACTATTTCAATTTTCTTAAATTTACCAAGGCTTGATTTGTGACCCAAGATATGATCTGTCCTGGAGAATGTTCCATGAGCACTTGAGGAAAATGTGTATTCTGTTGTTTTTGGATGGAATGTCCTATAAATATCAATTAAGTCCATCTTGTTTAATGTATCATTTAAAGCTTGTGTTTCCTTATTTATTTTCATTTTGGATGATCTGTCCATTGGTGAAAGAGGGGTGTTAAAGTCCCCTACTATGATTGTGTTACTGTCGATTTCTCCTTTTATGGCTGTTAGTATTTGCCTTATGTATTGAGGTGCTCCTATGTTGGGTGCATAAATATTTACAATTGTTATATCTTCTTCTTGGATCGATCCCTTGATCATTATGTAGTGTCCTTCTTTGTCTCTTCTAATAGTCTTTATTTTAAAGTCTATTTTGTCTGAAATGAGAATTGCTACTCCAGCTTTCTTTTTGTTTCCATTTGCATGGAATATCTTTTTCCATCCCCTTACTTTCAGTCTGTATGTGTCTCTAGGTCTGAAGTGGGTCTCTTGTAGACAGCATATATATGGGTCTTGTTTTTGTATCCATTCAGCCAATCTGTGTCTTTTGGTGGGAGCATTTAGTCCATTTACATTTAAGGTAATTATCGATATGTATGTTCCTATTCCCATTTTCTTAATTGTTTTGGGTTCGTTATTGTAGGTCTTTTCCTTCTGTTGTGTTTCTTGCCTAGAGAAGTTCCTTTAGCATTTGTTGTAAAGCTGGTTTGGTGGTGCTGAGGTCTCTCAGCTTTTGCTTGTCTGTAAAGGTTTTAATTTCTCCATCAAATCTGAATGAGATCCTTGCTGGGTAGAGTAATCTTGGTTGCAGGTTTCTCTCCTTCATCACTTTAATTATGTCCTGCCACTCCCTTCTGGCTTGTAGAGTTTCTGCTGAGACATCAGCTGTTAACCTGATGGGGATTCCCTTGTGTGTTATTTGTTGTTTTTCCCTTGCTGCTTTTAATATGATTTCTTTGTGTTTAATTTTTGACAGTTTGATTAATATGTGTCTTGGTGTATTTCTCCTTGGATTTATTCTGTATGGGACTCTCTGTGCCTCCTGGACTTGATTAACTATTTCCTTTCCCATATTGGGGAAGTTTTCAACTATAATCTCTTCAAATATTTTCTCAGTCCCTTTCTTTTTCTCTTCTTCTTCTGGAACCCCTATAATTCGAATGTTGGTGCGTTTAATGTTGTCCCAGAGGTCTCTGAGACTGTCCTCTGTTCTTTTCATTCTTTTTTCTTTATTTTGCTCTGCAGCAGTTATTTCCACTATTTTATCTTCCACCTCACTTATCCGTTCTTCTGCCTCAGTTACTCTGCTATTGATCCCATCTAGAGTATTTTTCATTTCATTTATTGTATTTTTAATCGATGCTTGATTCATCTTTAGTTCTTCTAGGTCCTTGTTAACTGTTTCTTGCATTTTGTCTATTCTATTTCCAAGATTTTGGATCTTGGAAATAGAATCTTGGATCATCTTTACCATCATTATTCTGAATTCTTTTTCAGGTAGACTGCCTATTACCTCTTCATTTGTTAGGTCTGGTGGGTTTTTATCTTGCTCCTTCTCCTGCTGTGTGTTTTTCTGTCTTCTCATTTTGCTTATGTTACTGTGTTTGGGGTCTCCTTTTTGCAGGCTGCAGGTTCATAGTTCCCGTTGTTTTTGGTGTCTGTCCCCAGTGGCTAAGGTTGGTTTAGTGGGTTGTGTAGGCTTCCTGGTGGAGGGGACTAGTGTCTGTGTTCTGGTGGATGAGGCTGGATCTTGTCTTTCTGGTGGGCAGGTCCACGTCTGGTGGTGTGTTTTGGGGTGTCTGTGGACTTTTTATGATTTTAGGCCACCTCTCTGCTAATGGGTGGCGTTGTGTTCCTGTCTTGCTAGTTGTTTGGCATAGGGTGTCCAGCACTGTAGCTTGCTGGTCGTTGAGTGAAGCTGGGTGCTGGTGTTGAGATGGAGATCTCTGGAAGATTTTCGCCATTTGATATTATGTGGAGATGGGAGGTCTCTTGTGGACCAGTGTCCTGAAGTTGGCTCTCCCACCTCAGAGGCACAGCACTGACTCCGGGCTCCTCAATTTGGGATGATGTGTTGTCTATTCATGTATTCCACAGATGCAGGGTACATCAAGTTGATTGTGGAGCTTTAATCCGCTGCTTCTGAGGCTGCTGGGAGAGGTTTCCCTTTCTCTTCTTTGTTCTCACAGCTCCTGGGTCTCAGCTTTGGATTTGGCCCCGCCTCTGCGTGTAGGTCGCCGGAGGGCGTCTGTTCTTCTCTCAGACAGGACAGGGTTAAGGGAGCAGCCTCTTCGGGGACTCTGGCTCACTCAGGCTGGGCAGGAGGGAGGGGCATGGAGTGCGGGGCGAGCCTGCAGCGGCAGAGGTCGGCGTGACGTTGCACCAGCCCGAGGCGCGCCATGCGTTCTCCCAGGGAAGCCGCCCCTGGATCCCGGGACCCCGGCAGTGGCGGGCTGCACAGGCTCCCGGAAGGGCGGTGTGGACAGTGACCTGCGCTTGCACACAGGCTTCTTGGCGGCGGCAGCAGCAGCCCCAGCGTCCCACGCCCGTCTCTGGGCTCCGCGCTTTCAGCCGCGACTCACGCCCGTCTGTGGAGCCCCTTTAAGCAGCGCTCTTAATCCCCTCTCCTCGCGCACCAGGAAACCAAGAGGGAAGAAAAAGTCTCTTGCCTCTTCGGCAGCTCCAGAGTTTTCCCGGACTCCCTCCCGGCTAGCTGTGGCACATTAGCCCCCTTCAGGCTGAGTTCTCGCCGCCAGCCCCAGTCCTGTCCCTGCGCTCTGACCGAAGCCCGAGCCTCAGCTTCCAGCGCCGCCCGCCCTGGCGGGCGAGCAGACAAGCCTCTCGGGCTGGTGAGTGCCGCTCGGCACCGCTCCTCTGTGCGGGAATCTCTCCGCTTTGCCCTACCCAGGTATGTGGGGAGTTTCTTGCCTTTTGGGAGGTCTGGGGTCTTCTGCCAGCGTTCAATAGGTGTTTTGTAGTTGTTCCACGTGTAGCTGTATTTCTGGTGTATCCGTGGGGAGGAAGGTGATCTCCGCGTCTTACTCTTCCGCCATCTTACCCGGAAGTCTTCGGTCTTCCTTTTTTTTAAGCAGTTGGGCTGTCCCTTATTTAGATATATGGTATTCTGACATATGAATGTATCACACCATTTAAAGTTTCCTATTAAGGACATTAAGAAAGTTTTCATTTTTTTCCCATTACAAACAATACCATGATACACATTCTTGTACACTTATATTTGTTCCCTTTCATGGGTACATTTGAAGGACAAATGTCTAGAAAAAGGAGTGTACACTTAAACTTCTGGTGGATGTTACCAAAAAGCTGTTCAAAATTGTACTGTTTTAACACCATCCAACACAATATGAGTCCTTGTTTATCCTCCATTCTAGAAAACACAGAATGTTCTCTTATTGACCAAGCTGGTAACTAAAAAAATGAAATTTCACTGTTGCTTTAATTCGCGTTTCTTTATGTAAGCATTTGAATATCTTTATATTTGTTTATTGGGCAATAATATTATCCTGCAATAAATGTGCCCCTGTGACAGTTCTGGGGGTAAGTACCAGGAACACAAAGATGAACAGGGCAAGACACCTGGCTTCAGGTACCTTGCAGTCTATGAGACACATAAACAAAAACTGCAGTGAGGAATTATAGGTACTGTGGAGGAAGCTCATATAGAAAACTGTGGCAGTCCAAAGAGGCATGTGGACAGTTCTCCCAGGATGGGGCAAGGCTGCAGGTCAAGTGTGTGGAGGAGCTAATGTTGAATGTGGCCCTAGTAGAATAAAAGGACTTCTGGAGGTAGGCAGATGGGGATCTTGACTCTGTTATTTACTGTGCTATCTTGGGCAATTTCTTTGACCTCCCTGAGTTTCAGTTTCATTACCTGTCAGATGGGGATTAAACTGCTGCTGCTGTTGCTGCTTCTGCTGCTGCTTTCCCCCCTCCCCCTCTCCCTTCCCTCCCCTCCCCTTCCCCTTCCCTCTTCCCTCTTCTCTTCCTCCTCCTCCATCTTTTCCAGGAAAGGGAAACTTTTTTTGAGCCCCCAGAGCCACGGGGTCCAGTTGGAGACCACCCTGCAGGGGAAGGAGGAGGAGGTTGTAGGTCAGCCTGACCCTTGTTCATCTCGTCGCAGTTTTATTTCCGGGTGAGGTGGCTATGGGAAGGGCCGACGATGCTGTCTGTACGCGAAGCACCAAGTGTAGGGGGGACTCTTTCTGGATGTTGTTGTCTGAGAGTTCTACCAGCTTCCCACTGTTGGCCCATAAAAATCAGATGCTGCTGGCCAGGCAGGATGCCTTCCTTGTCTTGGATTTTGGCTTTGACATTCTTTATGGCGTCACTGGGCTCCACCTCAAGGGTGGTGGTCTTGACTGTCAGGGTCTTCACACAGATCTGCATCTCTGCGTCCTTGTTGAAAGAAAAAGTGGAATTATGCTTCTTAAATCACATTGTTAGGAGGATGACATGAGGGAATGCTGATGTGCAAGTAACTACTCCATTTGAATTTCACTGTCAAGAAAAAACCTTCCCATTCAATAACCAGCTTCCCTTATATCTGAATTAGAGTACTTCCAAACTCATCCAATTTTGAGTTTTCAAATATGAAAATAAGAATAGTGACTTCAGAGCCTGGCCTTGCTCATTTGTGATAATATCTTCACATGACATAATGCTCTTACTGTTACGTGGTGTAGCTGATGAACATTTACACTGTCAAAGACAATAATTTCTGGAAAAAAGTTTATAAAACTATTGGAAAAAAATACTTTAATGCCAATATAATGGGAAGATGAAAGAAGACTGAATACAAATCGTGATTTGGAGAGGTGTGTGATTGAAGCTATGTCTGTGCCTTGGCAACTGTGAAATGCTAGAGCAACTTCAGTGACAGCAGTGGTCTTCATCAAAGATACCAAGTTGACTTCTCAATACCAAGTTAAATGTTCAGATACCGTGAAAACAGGCTGAGAATACTGCTACTCTTTCAGTTTCCTTTAATTTACACATATTTACTGAACGGCCCACTGAGATGAATAGTTACCCCTTGGTGGGGGGGCTCCTGGGAGACATCAGGCTGTGAGAACGTTGCTTTTATGACTTTGGAAGGCAGTGGGTTTAATTCTCACTTGCACAGAATTTTGTTTATTCTGTTTGCCTTGAGAGAGACCATCTGAACAACTCCCAGTGGGTTTTGGTCCTTGGGGAGCATCCAGTTGGTCATTTGCTGATCTGTGAGTGTGTTTGCAAATGGACTGTTTTCCCACATGGGCTGCCAGGATGACCTGCGGATCACAAAGAGCCCACATCCAGGAGAGTTAGTTCACGTTATACTCTGGGAGGTCAGCTCTGAGGTTGCATGTGGGAGGCCAGGGCTACACTCACTGTGAGCGTGACCAAATAAAGGTTATATCCCAGGCACTGTGTGGTTTGCCCTAAGTATAGCCAAGTTCTTTTGATGATGTTCAAGAACAGTTTTAGAAACTGCAGGGAATATAGGAGCTTTTCTTAGAAGTCAGCTATCCAAGGCCTCCAACCTAGAGTTCAAGGTGGCTGAAAGTGGCAGAGTAACTTCCCCATAAAGACGAAGGCCCAAAAGAATGTCAAGGTTAGAGCATCATACAACTCAACAACTAAGAAACAAACAACCCAATCAAAACATGGGCAGAAAACCTAAAGAGACATTTCTCCAAAGAAGACATACAGATGGCCAGTGGGTACATGAAAAGATGCTCAACATCACTAATGATTAGAGAAATGCAAATCAAAACTACAGTGAGGTACCACCTCACACCGGTCAGAATGGCCATCATCAAAAAGTCTACAAATAAGAAATGCTGGAGAGGGTGTAGAGAAAAGGGAACCCTCCTACACTGTTGGTGATAATGTAAGTTGGTGCAGCCACTGTGGAAAACAGTATGGAGGTTCCTCAAAAAACTAAAAATAGAATTACCATATGATCCAGCAATCCCACTCCTGAGCACATATCTGGACAAAACTCTAATTAAAAAAGATACATGCACCTCTATGTTCATAGCAGCACTATTCACAATAGCCAAGACATGGAAACAACCTAAATGTCCATCATCCGATGAATGGATAAAGATGATGTGGGGCTTCCCTGGTGGCGCAGTGGTTGAGAGTCCGCCTGCTGATGCAGGGGACACGGATTTGTGCCCGGGTCTGGGAAGATCCCACATGCCGCGGAGTGGCTGGGCCTGTGAGCCATGGCCGCTGAACCTGCGCGTCCGGAGCCTGTGCTCCACAACAGTGAGAGGCCCGCATACTGCAAAAAAAAAAAAAAAAAAAAAAAAAAGAAGATGTGGTACATATGTACAATGGAATACTACACAGCCATGAAAAAGAATGAAATAATGTCATTTGCATCAACATGGATGCAACTAGAGATTATCATACTAAGTGAAGTAAGTCATAAAAAGACAAATACCATATGATATCACTTATATGTGGAATCTAAAACGACATAAATGACTATCTACGAAACAGAAACAGACTCACAGACATAGAGGACAGACTTGTGGTTGCCAAGGGGGAGTATGGGAGGGATGGACTGGGAGTTTGAGGTTAGTAGATGCAAACTA
Source organism: Mesoplodon mirus (assembly GCF_964341445.2). Taxonomy (NCBI): domain Eukaryota; kingdom Metazoa; phylum Chordata; class Mammalia; order Artiodactyla; family Ziphiidae; genus Mesoplodon; species Mesoplodon mirus. The sequence continues at coordinate 81,205,041 of NC_138980.1, forward strand.
TTTTATATAGAATGGATAAACAACAAGGTCCTACTGTATGGCACAGGGAACTATATTCAATATCCTGAGATAAACCATAATGGAAAAGAATATAAAAAAGAACATATATATATTTATATATAACTGAATCACTGTGCTGTACAGCAGAAATTAACACAACATTGTACATCAACTATACTTCAGTTAAAAAAAAAAACACTTGTTAAAATGCCTGATACTACCATCATTCTAATCAAAGGGCAATTCATTCTTTCTCCTCTTTTCACTGGTATAGCTGCTGACTCAGTTTTTCTGTAGCATTCTAACACTTTAACAAGTAAAACCATATATAAACAAAACAAAACAAAAAGATTAGAGCATCTTCTTGAGATCATTTTAATTGAAGTAGAACCTACATACCATAACCTGCACAAATCTTGAGTATAGATTGATGAATTGTTACCCATCTCCCATGTAATTTGCAATAAAAATCGAAGGTAGAACTGTTGAACACAGTCTTTGCATATATTTTGAAATTAAAAGAGCTTCTTTTTAGATTTTCCAGTTGTTAATTCTGGATAAATTAACCAAAGCTAAGCTTTTCTCTCTTTCTTGCTCTCCATGTCTTTGCTTTTAGTCCTCTTATTTTGCTGGTGTTTTAAGCACCTGGTTGATCTGATTATATTGAATCCAGCCCTTCCTAACAACAAGAGAGGGAAGGGACTTCCCTGGTGGTGCAGTGGTTAAGAAACCGCCTGCCAATGCAGGGGACACGGGTTTGAGCCCGGGTCTGGGAAGATGCCACATGCCGTGGAGCAACTAAGCCTGTGAGCCACAACAACTGAAGCTCGCACGCCTAGAGCCTGTGCTCTGCAACAAGAGAAGCCACCGCAATGAGAAGCCCACACACCACAACGAAGAGTAACCCTTGCTTGCTGCAACTAGAGAAAGCCCGCGCGCAGCAACAAAGACCCAACGCAGCCAAACATAAAAATAAATAAATAAATAAATAAATAACCAAGAGGGGGAAGATTGTCTTCCCTTAGTGGTTCCAGAGAATATGCTCTGGGACCCAGGGGAGCTCATAGGAGAGAATCAGGCTGAAACATCCCTGGAAATCTCTTCAATGTGTTGGACGTGTTCTTAGGTAGTGCTTACTGGGAGCTACAGAAATTGTGACTCTGGGCTCGAAGCAATCAATAAATCAAATGTAACATCTGAGGTAGTTTAAGAGCATTCCCCGGGAAGCTTGGCTTCTTGGGTTTCTCCTCTGTCACTTAAAACAGAGCTCTTTGTCTTTGGGGTTGATGAGTAGGTATAAAAGCAATTCCAGAGCCAACTGTCAGATAGCAAACACAATTCATGCAAACACAATTCATGCCCTATAATGACAAGGTCATGTACCACATAGAACAGCTTTTAGATGAGCTGTGAGTAAACTCAGATGAAGAAAATCTTATACCAAAAAAAAAAAAAAAAAAAAGGCCCCACCTCACCTGAGAATACATAGGGATCAAAAGGAGTCCAGCTCTGGTGGGGACACCAGCAAATCACCCCATTTCCGTAATGACTTCTTTCTGTGATTGAATACAGTGGCAACTTTAAGGGCAACTGCAATAACAGTGTCTCATGAAAAATTAACAAAGAATTTATGGAAATGTAGGAAAGTCCCAGAGCAATTAGCTTAGATTTCTCTAGAGTCTGAGAAAAGCCTGGATAATTGCATGCAGAAACTGCATAAAGGAGCTATTTTCATTATCGCTGGATACAGAGAGTCCCATTTTCATCACAATGGGATATAATGATGTTAAAGCTAACGGGAGATATGTTTAAAAAGGTTACAACACAGTTTACCAAATGGTTTGATTTATGTAACTTTGGAGATATACACTTAAGATTACTGTTAAGGGGACTGGAGAGGTTACCCTTGAAATTCCAAAGGCTCCTATAGGATAGGAAAATATATGACTGTTTCTGAAGGCTAATTGTACATTACCACTAGGATGCACAAGGATGAATTTAATTTGTCTCAGAATTGAGAGCTGAATTGTACTACAAGCTGGCACATGAATTTCCATTCTGACTCAGCTCTTGTAAATTGGCTATTATGTATGTTTATAGGTGCACTTAGGGCTGGGGTCCTCTCCCTGGATGTCTTACAAACTCTGAGGTCCTGGCACCCTATGGAAGTGGAGGCAGCTTTCGGAAAACCCACAGAGCCCTTACCAGGCCTACAGAGAGATTATATGTCATTATTTACATGTCACAATTTTCAGTAAAATAAAATGAAATGAAGACCATCTTTTCTTCTGATAGTCATTCACAAGCACTGGCAGTTTAGTGACTCTCCCCAAGTCCAAGAAAGCCAGCTTCTCTTTGGCCATCTATAAAGAAATGGGGAAAGAGACATAATACAGTGAGTTTTTATCAACCTCCAGTGTCCTCTGCAATGTCACATACACATAGATCTGGATATCCTTTGCTATCTATAAAAAGCTGTAGTTAAGGCTGTGCCTGGGATTCGAATGATTCCTGAAACCATTGAATAGATTCTTGCTATGAAGCCCACAGAATATTAATAACTTTTGTTAGCTGCAGTGTCAAAAGGATCATTGAGTCTCGATCTTATTTGGTAAACACTTTGTTTAAAGAAAAGAAAGAAGAAAAGAAAAAAAAAGGAAGAAAGAGATTATTTAAGTGTTTCCAACAAAAGCCTCAGCAGAGGTCCTACTCTGAATGGACACTGCTGCCTGGGGACAAATGTCAACACAGTTCAAGCTTTGTTAAAAGGACTGAAAAGATCGGCTAGCCTGCACATGGGCACGCTTATGGCCAGCATTAAGAAAATCAATCTAAAATAACAAAACCGCATTCACATCACAACCCGGCCAATACACTTCCAGCAGATGTGACAATCATATTTTGACAGTTCAGATAGCTGATAACGGATGGCAAAAGCAATTTCTCTTTGACGTGGGACCTGGGTTTATGCAATTACAACTCCTCTGTTTGGGCCACATTAAGGATGCAAAAAGCAGAGCGAATAAACAGAAGCCAGTATCTTGGTATAATCAATGTAAAATGATGCAAGTCCCATCAGTATTATTCTGGTCTACTTTTAATTTTTATTTGCTGCTGCATTTAATAATAGCCCCAAGAATAAATTAAATTTCCTGCAGTCCCTTTTGCTTCCCAGCTTGCCATCTTTTGCCAGCCTCTTTTTCATCTCCAACGCATTTTTTTTCTTTAGCACATTATTCACCTGGTTAATGAAAGAAAGGAAGGAAAAATGAATAGAAACCTTTGTTGTAAATGGAACTGGCGTTTCACTCAAGCATTCTGAGTAGCTCTGACATTCAACACCCTTGTACCTGAAACTTCTGGACGTCTCCCATTCTGGCAGGTCAAATAGAGCTGTTCCTTGGGGGATAGTTTAAAAGTACTTGTAACATGTTTTGATTTACAGATTATCAATTCTGCTGAGCAACAGAGAGACATATTTGGGAGCTGCATAAACAAATACATTCAACTGTGCTGTGGATTAACCTAAAGTGACACATTTATTTAAAAATCTGCCTACTACTTGTCCTCATTGATTAAATGCCCTTAAGAAAGTAAGTCTGATGAAATGAAAGCCATTAAGATGCAGCACACCTCCTCCACTCCTTTTGATGGTTGACACATTCCCTAGAGTGGGAGATTGGATGGCTGATAAGCTAACACTGAATTATAAGCACTTTGTGGAATGTCACTGGCAAATGAAAGATCTACTGTTTTGCTTGCAAAGCAACCGTATGCCTTAACAGCACAAAAATGGGCACGGTGCAGAATTATTTCATCCCCTGTGCTCAGCATACAAGCGAATGTGTACACTGTGCGGGCACGTTCACGGCCGAGATCAGCTCAGCGCCAGCAAGGCTTGTCCTGGCTATGGTCCCATTGATCACGAATAGAGAAGGGCCTTCCAAGGGCTTTTTCAGTGTGGCCAGAACTCCAGCAAGCGTCGGGTAATTTTGCTGTGGCTTGTTACCTGAGCTTCTGCAGTTTTGGAGGGGAGAGTGTATGGCGGAATGGCAGCCGTGGTGCTGGGGGGTAGAGAGGTGAAATGGGAAACTCTTTGCTGTCTGGAATTAGAGGCATAAACAACATTTGAGGTGAAGTAGAAAAGGTGCCAAATATGGAGTTCAAGTTATGTCTTTCCCTACTGTCTGATGGCCTTGAGAAAAATCACTTCAATTTGCTGAGCCTCCAGTTTCTTTGGCTGAAAAATGGGGCTAATAATGTTAGCTTTTTATGGGATTGTTGAGAGGATGGTGTGGAATAATGTACAAGAATGTGCTCTGTAAACTGTATAGAAACGTAGAAAGGCCAGGGGTCACCACCTGCAGCAGTGAATGAGAACAGGTGTTTGGGCAGGTGTTATGTGGTCCAACCCTGGCCTCACTGCTGTCCCTGGTTCTCCTGTCTGGTTTCAGGCAGCATCAGTGTGAACCCTCTTTGCAAACTGTTCCCGGCTGGACCAGAAAAACCTAGAAAATCTGGAATATAGAGAATTTAGCCCTCAATTTAAATGGCGTAATGGATGTTTAAGAATATTAAAGATCGATCTAAAATTAAAGATTTTAGATCAAAAGTCTAAAATAAAAACAATAAAGGGCACCCTAAAGTGCAGTGAAATACTAGTACATTTTGGAATTGCTTTGACGCCAAATCAGAGAGCAGCCTTGAGGATATTCAAACTCTCCTTTTGTTGTTGTTCCTTTTTATGAGCAATGAAAAAAATCTTAAAAAATTTTTCAATGGGGAGTCAGCTTTAGGTCTGACATCTACATAAATCTTATCTTTCCTTCAAATCTTTGTCTCTGGCTCTGCCCACCCGAAACATATATTATTTCTTCCAAGTATTTTTAAATAATATTATTTGTTCCAAAATGTCTTTGGGTTGGATTGGGAAGTATTCAGGGCTGGACAGACCCATGGCCATCTCTATAGCGATCTCGCAGAGTTTTCTCTCTGAGGTTGATTCTAGAGTGGGCTCTGGATGTCCTGTTCCATTCTGAAACTCTGTAGGGTGGGCAGTGTGGACAGTCCTGTTTTACCCCTTGCAATATGGTGGCCACACGATGAACTTGAGTCTGGTTTTGGTTTAGCCAACTGCTAGCTGTGCTGCTGTATTTTCCAGGATTTACCTCTTAACTTTTAAAATAATAATAATAGTAACAATAATGATGATAACTTCTAATCACTGAGTACTTGTTCATACCAAGCATTTTTATAAGGGTTAATATGTTGTATCTGCTATAATTCTCCTAGGAACTTGACATACTGGGTTTTACTATCATGTCTACAGTACAGGTTGAACTTCTTGCTCAGAATCCACAGCTGATAGATGTGAAAAGAAGGATCATAACCCAAGTCTGAGTGACCCCAAATCCGGAGCCATCCATTCTGCTCACCTCACTGGGGTGTTGAGAAGATTAAGTGTGATCATGCTTATGAAAGCATCTTTCTTCCATTTTTTAGAAGCATATTTATCTAAAAATTATGCAAGCAAATCATTTCTTAGGGAAAACATGGAAAGCACAAAAGGAAGCAAAAACTACTTATTACCCTAACACTTTTTATAAAAAAGTATAAAGTAAAAAGTCCATCACTTCCAACTCTCACCCCAGCCCTCAGAAGATAAACTCTTGTTCAGTTTTTATGTGTGTACTTCCAGACACCCCCCTTTTTTCCCCCTTTTTTTCTGGTGAGAGTTATTTGAAAAGTAGAAAACTCCAAGATGAAAGTGTGAGTCTGATTTTCTTGTTGTTGTGACATGAAGGACACGGACTGGCCTTGAGCAACCAGGATGTCCATTCCAGGCTGCCTTTGGCTGTGGACAATTCTGCACGAGCATCTGCGTGTGTGTCAGGAGCCACTGTGGGATGAGCAGCATTCCCAGCTGCCCCAAGTGTTGAGAAACATGTGACTTGACCTGTGTAGATTTTTGGTCCTGGATTGTGTCTGTTTGCCTCCTTCCTTTTCTGCTCTCATCCTCCCTTTCCTGCTTTAGTACCTGACCCTCTCCTTGACTATCCTTCATTTTGATTTCAAGGGAAAACATTCTGAAGTGAAAGTGACTGGTCGGGTTGGGGTGGGGAGGAGTGTTGATAGGAGGCAGAAAAAAAAGAAAAAAATCAATGCTCCATTGCTATTTTTAAGCAGCTGAGATTCCATTCCTCTGATTTAGCCAAGTGCTTTGGGGTGGAACTGACCAATACACTCAGTTGCTTCAGTAGATGTCCTATTGCCCCCAAAGGAATAAATCAGCTATGTGGGAGCCAGAGGGGACTTGGGAGGTATCTTGGAATCTGGTGAATAGGTGGAAGGAGAACTCTTGTTTATTCTCCAGGACAGTGGAGACATCCCTGGCCAAGTCAGATCCAGCTATGGGCTTTACCTGGAGCTGAAGCCCTGCTGACAGAGGAACAAATAGCAGCAAGGCTAGTTTTCAAAACAGAATTGGAGTGAGTGCTCTTGATCAGATGGGGAGAACCATTCAAGAGTATTTCTTCTGTGAGGGCCATTTTACAATGTAAGTTTGGAAAGCTGTCCCGGTGGAGCTCAGAGCAGCCCATCGTGCTTGCCCCGACACCTGAGCGGCACTGCCTAAACTCTGGCTCCCTGGGGGAGGCACTTCCTCCTTCAGAATGAGTGGGGCTCCAACTCAGCACGTTACCAAAGGGAAGTTTGTGTGCCCGATGCACACAGTGAGGCCAAACAAACCGAAACGTCGGAGTTTGGAGCAGAGGAAGTTTTATTGCAGGGCCAAGCAAGGAGATGGGTGGCTCATGCCACAAACTCCCAAAGGGTTTCAGCAAGGCACTTTTAAAGGTATGGTGCAAGAGGGGTGTGGTTGGTTGTTTCGAACTTTTGGTGCCAGAATCCTTTGTTCTTGCAGCAGTCCATGTAAGTCAGGTCATGATGTTCCTGTAAACCTCCAACAAGACAAATATTATTGTCTGTTCTGCAACTATTTAATCTCTATATAAATGGAAAAGTGTTATACTCTTAAAAGGTCAGAGTCCTGAGAATGGGCTATTTTGTATATTTCAGGCTATAGGCAACAAAAGTGATAGAATACAAAGGTTAAAGTAAAACAAACAGATCCACTATGGAGTCAGATTTGTTCTTCCCTATTACGAGCACTGAATGGGGAAAACTGCAGCTCTAGGACCTGGACACTTGGCTTCTGACATCTTGAGCTCTTCACTTCTCTTTTACATTTGACTGAATGTCTAGATGTCACCCAGAACCCAGAAATTATTCCTGCTCCAAATGCCCCTTTGTGTCCCATTTACAAGCATATTTTCATCTCTTCCTAACTGGCTAAACACAATTTTAAGCAAAATCTGGGCTTGTCCAGTTCATTACATGTGGCTCTTATCGCCTATTTTTCAAACATGCAGAAGAATATAGAACAGCTTGTACATAATAATAATAAGGTAGAAATTCCATTGAGGGGGTTAGTCTCTCGTGGCATCAGAAACCATAAGAGGGAGGCTTTGAGTGGTTTATCAATGTCAGAAGAAGCCAGAGATCCAATTACAACTTAATATGCACGGTTGGGTTTGTTTTATTATTTATAACACATACTTCTGAATGCTATATCATTCTTCTGATGGGTCTCCCATCCTGCTCATCCCCCTCACCCAACCTCCATCATTTAAAATATTGTGAACTGCCGCTGCCAGGCAGGCTGGTGCACACGGAGCGAGCCCATCGCTTTCGCTTCAGCATCTTTCTCAGAAGTCAAATACCCAGCTGAGAAACCTGGAATTCCAGAGCTGAGTAAATTGAAAACAAAAAGGGAAACCAAGCTATTTTGGAGTCAGTGTGTCAAAAATGGAGCTTGTACCCCCTGAGGAAGTTCAGAAAATCAAAAATAGCAGACTCAGTCATCAAATCTCTCTTCCTCAGTGACAGGCACTGTGCTAGTTACTGGGGATACAGAGAGGGTCTTCTGTCCTTGTGGAGCTTACAGTCTTGTTAGGAAGACAGACAACAAACAAGAGAATTCCAGGATGGAACTTATGCTATGAAGGACATGAATGGTAACATGGTGTGATAGAGAATAAGGGGTGAGGTAGAAGAGAGAGTTGCTGTCCAGTGGTGTTCTCCATGAGGAGAGGTCAATTAAGCTGATTTGGGTAGGTATGTCAGTTTTGAGGCCACTGCTGTACCATTTTCAAACCCTGTTGGTGAGTCTCCAGCAGCAGCTCATCATTATAATATTAATAATGAGGCAGAATATATGGAGTTCATATGGAGAGTTTTCTTGGGAGATGTATTAATTGCCTAGAGCTCCTCTAACAAAATACCACAGTCTGGGTGGCTTAAACAACAGAAGTTTATATTCTCATAGTTCTGGAAGCTAGAAGTCTAAGATCAAGATGTTGGCAGGATTGGTTCTTTCTAAGCTGCTTTCTAATCCAAATCCTTGGATTTTATAAATGAATTAATTACTTACTTAATCAATTTTTTGGCTGTGTTGGGTCTTCGTTGCTGTGTGTGGGCTTTCTCTAGCTGCGGCGAGCGGGGGCTACTCTTTGTTGCAGTGCGCGGGCTTCTCATTGCAGTGGCTTCTCTTGTTGCGGAGCATGGGCTCTAGGCGCACGGGCTTCAGTTGTGTGGCTCGCAGGCTTACTTGCTCTGCAGCATGTGGGATCTTCTCGGACCAGGGATCGAACCTGTGTCCCCTCATTGGCAGGTGGATTCTTAACCACTGTGCCACCAGGGAAGTCCCTCTCCTTGGATTTTAGATTGCCATCCTTTCCCCCTCTCTTCACATGGTCTCCCCCTGTGTGTGCACACGTCTGTTCTAATCTCCTCTTCTGATAAGAACACCGGTCATGTTGGATTAGGATCCATTCCAGTGACCTCATTTCAACTTAATTATCTCCTTAAAGACCTTATTTCGATACAGTCACACTCTGAGATACTGGGGGTTGGAAATTCATCATATGAATTTTGAAGGGGCACAACTCAGCCCATAAGGCAAGAAGGAGAACATCTGATTGTAGACCTTTGTATGGATGCAATTTGGGAAGCATTATCTTATCTTCTAGGTACCTTGTAATGTGCTGCACCTGGTGCCTAGGAAAAGGACATCAGATGATACACTGAGGCATCATTTTGCCTTCTTCAGATGAACTGGGCTCCAGTGGTGTGGGTCCTGTTCTGAGTGAGCCTTCTGAGAACCTTGGACTGGGCTAGAGATTCTTTTTTAAGAAGTTTTACATCTGTTATCTCAAAATTGAGAGGTGGATCTGACTACCATTTTTGAAAAGGGGCAGCCAAACATTCCACATCTAACTGAATATATATTAAGTAAAAGTAATCAAGCCAAATATTAGAAAAACAACACCTAGTTTAGAAAAATCTATTGATACATTCATAATTTTATACCACAGAAGGAAATCAGTTGACAATTTATTGAATACCATGTGTCCGACACTCTGCTAAGGGGAATCTAGAAACACAATAATTGATTTATTCTTCCATTCACTCAACAAATATTTATTGAGTCTTGACTGGGTTTTGTTTACAATGTTCATTTTTGGAAACAAATCTGGCCGAGTATAACTCCAGCATGATCTATGCAGCTCTTCTTGTAGAAGCTCTTTTCAAGGCACTGTGGTACTTGCTTGGGGCATGATAGTTGTAAGACAGAGATCTGGGCTCCACAGGACTCAGAGGAGGCTTCCTGGAAGATGAGACCTTGAGCATGGGGTTGGAGGGACATGTAGTTAGAATCCATATAGAACAAAGGTGATGAGGAGGATGGAGTGCTAGTTGTGAATATCTGGGAAAGGAACTAGAAGAAGGGAGGCTCCTGAGAGGGATGCTTGCTTCCACGGAATTATTAGGTAGAACCTGTGAGTCTTTGTGGACCTGCTGAATCACATGGGTATCAGAGAAAAAGTCCTTGTCTTTGTTTCACACACACACACTCCAGATGATACTCCCTTAGCCCCTGCACTTACTTTGCTTAGGTGTTACATTATGTTAATTATTTATTTAGCTATCTACCTCCCATATTGAGTCTGTGCATTTCTGGGGCACCAGAAGTAGAGCACATTGGCTACTCAATAAGTATTTGTTGAATGAGTGAATTTATCAGTTTGTGGGTACTTGGAAAGATTTTCCTTGAATAGGTTCTTTCAGAATTTGTAGTAATGATTTTTTTGGTGGGGAATTAGATAGAAAATGCATCAGTAAATTCTGGTTCATGGTGATAGTATCTAGATAAGGTTCTAAAGTCTATTTGGATGTGTGCATCACAAAACATGACCCATGAGAGGGGCTACGGAAGGTATCTTTTATGCATTATTTAAATGGAAAGTTACTAAAAATGCATGAGAGAGTGGATGAGAGAGCAAGAGAGTGATAAAAGAATCATTCGTCCCGCAGAATTGAATTTAGCATTAAAGAAAACTGAGCACCTGAACCATTCACCAAGGGTACCAAAATGGCGCTTTCGAAGCTGCTCTCATCTGCAGCGGTGTTGACATGGGATCAGATTGGTCCAATACAGAAGCTTAGGCCTTGCAGAGATGGGATAGCAGAGCACAGCAGGCTCTTAGCATCCCCAGGCACCAAAGGTCTTGCTGTGCCTCTCCCTTGTACTTGTAGCCTCCTACTGAACTGTGAGACTCACATAAATCAATGGAAGTTCCATGAGAGTCAGGAAAACATGCAGGAAGAACTTTTGAGTCTTAGGGGATTTCAGCAGATTCTGAGAAAATTGGTCCAAAGACTTTGAGACAGATACCACCTGGATAGGAACACTAGGAAACAAAAACTCTCAGGAAAACGAAAATCACTTCTGCGGTGAATTATAACTAGATATAAATGAAGATACCAGTAATTATTTTTACCTGCAAATGAATATCTAGAGACATAGTAACAGAAGATAAAATATGTACATTTAAAATACATAAATATAAAATGTATCTAAAATTTCTTATGTTCAACAATAGGAGTTAATTAACTTATGATATATCCTTATGAGAGATTACAGGGCAGTCATTAAATGTTATATTTTAAAAGAAGCTTAAAAGACATGGGAAATGCTTATGACACAATACATTAAAAAGCAGGGTACAAACTATGTAAGAATTAAAGACATGATTGAGTAAAAACACGTATAGGAGAAAGACTGAAGTCTCAGCTATCAAAATGTTAATGTTGGTATTTTAATGTTTTAATGTATATTTAGTGTGTATCGGTATGTATATGTAGGTGGGGAACTATGGCCCACTTTATTGTGTTCCTTTATTTTCTATGCTTTCCTTAAAGCATTTGAAATCATGAAAATTTCAGAGAATCAGAGAAGTTAAGAAAATCATAGAACTGACACTTACGTACCCATCACAAAGATTAAGCAGATGTTAATGTGTCATATTTGCTTCGAATTGCTCTCGCAAACGTACAAGAAATTCAGCATTACAGATAACAGCTTTGGTCCCACCGTCAACTCTTCCCCCACCCTCCTTTGCAGAAGTAGCCCTTGATTTTTAGTTTGATACCTGTTTGCCTGGAATAGACACTGCGTTTCCCAGGTATTGCCATGTGACTAAATTCTGGCCAGCAGAATTAAAGTGGAAGTTATATACACAACTTCCTGGGAGATTCCTTAAAGGAAGGGGTGGGGGGTTGTCCTCCCTCCCTTTCCCAATTTGTGCTAGCTAGACTGTGGTTTTCCTGGTAGGAGCTGTATTGGGCCACCAGGCAGCAGGTGTGTGGTAAGGATGGTGGAACTACAAGACAGAAAAACCCTGGTTGTCATGTTTGCAGAGTTGCCATTACAACCCTTAGCAGCTTACCCAAAGTTCAATTTGACAAACAAATGAAATTGTAATTTATTTAAGCCACTATTATTTTACATTTCTTGTTACTAGCAGCTTAAACTAATCCATTTAATATATGTACCATTCTCATGTGTGTCTTGTATTTTTACCACATGTTCGTATCCTAGCCAATTTTCACATTGTGTTAATATTATAACTAGGTGGTATCATACTGGACATATCCTTTTACAACTTGCTTTTTCAAATATTTGACAAGATTTTTTAGATATTTTCCATTTTCTCCTATTGGATGACTTAGAAATGATATTTTATTATCATTTTCAACTTCTCCATTTTCCATGATGAAAATGTGTCACTTTTGTAATTAGGAAAGATAAGTACTCAAACATCTCTCTGCTTGAATCTCAGGATATGCATTAAGTGGCTTCAGGGAGTCTAGACATGTATCAAGTATCAGTGGGGAATCTTTCTCATCCATATCGTTCTCTCTCAGTTCATAGAGGTATCTCATTTATTACTCTAGAAATACTGTGTACATTAATAGAGAACAAGAAAGAATTTGTTCTGCTTTAACACTTTTTTTTTTTTTTTTAATGAGAGTTTCACAATCATGGTGCCGAAGCCAGCTGAATCAGTGACCTGTGACTCTGTGTTTCTGGGTACTTTGCCAAAAGATTGTCTTGTTCTGCTGCCCCTTCAGGCAAATCTATTTCCTTTGTATCCCCTAGTCCTCCAAAATATTGTAAAGTGGGAGCAGCATGGTTTTGCTTGATCCCTCTTCTCTCCCACAGTGTCCTTAGTGACTCTCCTATAAGTGAATTTGTGCCCCCCTTCTTCTATTTCCAGGGACATCCCCAGCCCATTTGTCTTCCCATATCCTTCCCCCCACTGATGGCCCTATATCTTGAATCAACTTCCCACAGACCATGGATTTGAGCCCAGCTGACAGCTTATCATGCTAAATTGCTATCTTGAGGTGGTCGCCTTCTGAAGGGCATTTGTACTTTAATAAGGAGCTATGGAAGACAGAACTGCCTTGGAGAAAGGACTGAATCATTTTGGGTGGAACTTAAGACACCTTGACAAGTGAAAGAGGTAAAGGTTTGGGGCTCACAGACTCTTCTGGAGGTGCTCAAATGATACCATGAAATTTATTAACTTGAATTAATTTGAGAATATTTGACCTGGCACTTAAAAACATACGTGAATGTGAAAAGAATGTGGTAGTTAAGTCTTTCAAAGACAATATTTTACGAAGCCTATGTGTATTTCCAGATCTGCAAGGTAAAATTCTAGCAGGGATGGAGAAAGCCACTGCTGTGCAAAATTTCTACCTGAACATCCTTGTAAGTCAAACAAAGGTATGCACTGGAGAAATTTACACAGGTGAAGACAGACAGTTTAGGTGTGCAGACTGCTAAACACAGCATGAGCCAGAGTGATTAGGTCACCTGAAGGCCAGGTGACTAGATCAAGGGAAACTCAATGGTTCTATGGACGGATACATTTTGGGGCAATAAGAATAATAGGACCAAACAATAATTAGACCAAATCTCAGCAGTAAGGAAAGGGCTCTAGAGACATTGAGCCAAATCTGTTAGTTTGTGGAAAAGTTGCCGATTAGGAATTGGGAAGCTAAGTGTCTAGATCCACTTCTGCAGCAAACTAGCCATGTGTTCCTGGGTCTTTCTAGGTCCCAGGACTCTAAGATGGAAGGTTGGGCCATCTAGAACTCTACAAAGTCTCCCAGCTCTAACATTCTCTTATTCAAAACTAGGTCTGGGTCACATTTTGCCTGCTTGGAACAGGACCCAGGTAATCTATAAGCATTAGCAATGTATTACAAAACTGCATTGATTCTAGCCTGCATAACAAAAATAACAGCTAACATATAGCATATATTACATGACAGCATCATTCACATATATTAACGTTCAATTTGCATAACAACCCCGTGAAATAGGTATATTCTTCTACCCATTTTTCAGATGAGACAATCAAGGCTCAGAGAGGTTTAATAAAATCTCCCAGCTCCATAGGTTTTATTAAATCCTTGTGAGTTAGTTCAGGTCTCTGTGACACCTGTAACTTAGTGTTATCTGTAAAATGGAAATAACCAGATCTCCCCTATATATCTCATAGGGTTCTGGTAGATATCAAATGGAACCATGCTTGTAAATGATATTTGAAATGGCTTTTGTATTATATTTATATAGACGTGAGACATCATTAATGATTTACTTTAGAAGAGGGATCAGATATGGTTAAGCCCTCAAATATGGAATGGCAGTGGCAATGAATGAATGGAGCTTGGTGCTTTGTCTCAGGAATTTTATTCCTTTACCCTTACTATTGCTGGAGGTGGGGAGTGTTGTACTACATATATATTCTTCCTCCTGCTCCCAGATATGGAAAAATATATGATTTTGTTTATATAACCAGGGAATCTATCTATCTATCATCTATCTGTCTTTCTGTCTATCTTTCCATCATCTGTCTATCTACCTGGAAGAACTATACCACAGGTACATTGTTCTTGTAAATAGATGTGCTTGGGCTGGTGGGACCCTCATGTGGCATCCTTTGGAAACATTTCTTATTGTTTCTGGATGTACAAATCAAAGACACCAAGAGTGACATAATTTAAAACTAATTTTGGTCTAATAAAATTTAGGTATAATAATTCTCACTATTGCAATTTTATTTTTCCTATGAAATAATAGAACTTTCTTTGTGAAAATAGAAAAGAGAAGAGCAGACATTTTAGAATGTATAGCTGAACTTTGACCAGATTAGTATAGTCCTATTTTCCATGCCTTAAGGCCACCTGCAAAAATCTTAAATAAAAGTTATAGGCATATACTTATTTCTTCAAGTCCAGTGGAAACATTCATATAGAGAGGTTTTATATAAATCAACTTTGATTTAAAATGCTTCCAAGGGCAAAACAGTGATATCAGTGTCCTGTGGTCTGTTGTACTCTTATTTAGACTTTTTCATTAAGACTAGAAAACTTATAAACCACAGGCTTTTAGTGTTTAAAATTTATTTCACTTTGTTCACACAAATTTAATTATTCCAGAAATCAGAATTCTGGTGTAGGTCACTGCTATAGATACAGCTTTTCTCATGTGAATTCCTGGAAGCTTGTTTTATTCACAGCATTTTTATTTACGTAATATTTGACACATGTGAAAAATATACACACACACATATACACTTAGAAGCTTGAATGAAACTGTAAGAAACTTCTGTGAAATTACCTGTTTTTCCCTGATTCCCTCATTCTGTTAGCAAAGGTAACCACTCTCCTGAACTTTTGTGTTATTCATTCCTTTGCTTTTTTTTTTAAACAGCTTTACTGAGATATAACTCATATACCATACTACTTACCCATTTAAAGTGTACAATTTAAAGTTTTTAGGATATTCACAGTAGTGCAACCATTGCCACAATCAATTTTAGAACATTTTTGTCACCCCAAAAGAAACACAGTACCCGTTAGCAGTTACTACCCTTTCCTCCCCAATTCCCCTCCCCTCCCCTTTAAAATACAGTTGTCCCTCGTATCTGTCAGGGATTGGTTCCAGGACCTTCCATGGTTATGAACATTCATGGAAGCTCAGGTCCCATATGAGTCCTGGCATTGGTATCCCCAGTTCCACATCTGTGGATTCAACCAATTGCAGATGGTAGCATAGTACAAGATCCCTGGGCTGGTGGAATCCAGAGAGGCACAACCTGAAGATAGGGAAGGCTGACTGTATATCTTTTTACCAAAGACATACTTACACATATGCTTTTACCACAATATATACTTAGCTTTGATTTTATTTGAATTTAATATAATTTTTCTCGTACTTGATGTGCTCTTTTTTTCACTCAGTGTAATATTTCTAAACATCCATGTCCTTGTACATAGTTACAGTTAATTCAGTTTCAAAGCAGTGTAATTCCACTATTTAGATAAACCACAATTTATTTGTCTATATCCTTGATATAAACTTGATTTCCTGCACTTTTTTTTGCTACAATCCCTCTGTTCTGAATGATTTTGTCCACGTCTCCTGGTATACACATGCAAGGGGCTCTCTAGCATCTAGCTGGCACTGTAAATTACAAATTCAACTTTACAAAATAACGCAAAACTTTATTGCAAAGTAGTTATAATTCATACTTTCATTAGTTGAGTGGTGGATTCTTTTTCAGCATTCTTGCCAGCATTTAGTATTATTAGGTCTCTTCTTTTTTGCTCATGTAAGGAGGCAAAATGGTATCTCGTGTTTCAGTGTTTTCCTGACTGAGAATGAGGCTGAAATTTTCATATCCTTACTTGTAATTCTTGTTTCCTCTTCTCTAAAATGGCTGTTCATATCTTTGCCTGTTTTTCCATTTGGCTGCTTCTCTTACTGATTAGCAGCATTTTATACATTTCAAATACCAATCCATTTGGGGTCATATATGTGGCAAGTCCTCCTCCAAGTTTCAAGTTTATGTCTTTGTGTTTCTTCTTGTGCTTGCTTCCCACAAATTATCATTTACTTTTGTGTATTCAAAAATTTCTATTATAGTTTTTTTGACCTATGAGCTGTTTAGAAGCCTGTTTTTCATTTGAGTTAAGAAAATCTAACTTAAAATAATTTATTCAATTCCAACTGGACTGTACAATGGTTAAAATTAGAAATTTGTTAGTGCTTATTTTAAAGTATCTGTGTGGTCACATTTTTGATAAAAGTGCCATGTGTGGTTGGGAGAACTATATATTCTCTAATTGTTGGGTATACGTCCTGTTTATGTTTTTTAAGTCAAGTATGTAATTTAAAATTTTATATATTTACCAAGTCTTTGTCAGTCTGAACTATCAATAACTGTAGTATATGTAGCATATGTATTGAAATGTTCCATTATAGTGATGGATTTGCTAATTTTTATCTGTAGTCTTACCATTTTGTCGTTTTATATATTTTAAGTCTGTATTAGGTGTAGGTAATTTTTGAATTTTTATGTGTTTCTGTTGAGATGAATCTTTTATCATAGTGACATACTTTGTTTCAAAAATACATATTTCTTAAGTCCATTTTTTTCTGAATTAATATATTTCTGCTTTCTTTGGTTCATGTTGACCTTGTATATTTTTTCTCCTTTTACTTTCAGCTTTATCAACTTTCATCCTTTTACTTCCAACCTTACCATGTCCTCATTTTAGAACTTTGTTTTGTGAATAGCATATAATCAGTCTGATTATCTATATTCCTTAGCTGAAAATTTTGATTCATTTACATTTTTTTTTTTTTTTTTTTTTTTTGCGGTACGTGGGCCTCTCACTGTTGTGGCCTCTCCCGTTGCGGAGTACAGGCTCCAGACGCGCAGGCTCAGCGACCACGGCTCACAGGCCCAGCCGCTCCGCGGCATGTGGGATCTTCCCGTACCAGGGCACGAACCCGTGTCCCCTGCATCGGCAGGCGGACTCTCAACCACTGCGCCACCAAGGAAGCCCAACATGTAATTTTTAAAAATTAGCAAGCAACAAGAGTCTTTACAAAATTATCAGGAAGATTTGAATAAGAACAGTGAGAGGCCCACGTACTGCAAAAAAAAAAAAAAAATTACATGTTGTAAGAAACATTTCATATTTTATGTTCTCTATCTTAGAATTATTTTAATATTGAAATTATCAGGAGACTAAATCTATGGATTTTTGTTTCTGCTGAATTCACTTATAGCTACTGTTTCCTTGTGTGTTTGTTGATTTTTGTTGCTTGTATTTTGAGCTCCTATTTAGTTCAACTTAATCCCTAGGAATCATGTGAGCCTAAATTGGGGATGGTTTCTTTCAGGGAGGATTTGCATTTGCTACTCCTTAGAACTAGGAGTGAAGTGCTACTGACCTGGGACGACTTTAGCTTATTTGGAGTATCCATGCTAAAGCATATTTTCCAGATTCAGCTCCCCCAACTTGCAGCATTCACAAAACTCAGCCACCTCAACCCTGTACTAATACTGGAATTTACCTTCGGGTTAGTTCCAGATTTTGTGTTCTTATCATACACCCTTCCAGCTTTGGTATCATCTTGCTATTCCTTTTCTATTTCTTTTTGTCTTCCTTTAAAGATTTTCCTCACTTTGGTGTTCTCTGCCTTGCTTTAAAAACTTGCTGTTATAGTTAATCTAGGATCAGTGTGTTCCTAGTCCTCTGTATTGCCAAAATCTGATATATCCCAGATTATTCACTTACAGCAATAAACACAGCTCTCAGGGTCTTTATTTTCACACATACTTTTTGAGCACTCACCATGTGCCAGGGTCTGTGTTAAGTGCTATACGGAAGATGTTCTTGAGAGCTTGGAATCTGGTAGAAAAAATAGACATGTATACCAGAAATTATTCTACAAGGCAACATGAAATATGTGCTAAAATAGAGGCACAACTATGGTGCACAACAAAGGCTAAGGAGTAAGGGCTTGACTACCACTGGGAAAGGCTGTGAACTGTAAGGCTTTCAGGATCAAGCTCATGCATTGAATATAAGCTTCCATTTCATAACAGTCCAAGGGTATGCAGCTGGGCAGGAGTTAAATCAAGTCTCTTTCATGTTAAGAGTGACTGATGTGAAGGGCACAAGCTTTCTGCAGAAATCTGAGGAAACACTCCAGACAGACCATACGGCTCTTCTAGTCACAAACCTCCACTTGTACTAGGAAATTATTTAGAAGGTGCATGGTTGAGAGAAGGTGGAACACTTAGGTATTTCAAATATTTCTCAGGAAAAAAAATAGCCAATGCTTATCTGCTCTAAAAGGGAATTTCTAATGTGACTTCTGTTTGTATACTGGTGTTTTCCATTATAACCCCATTTAAGAAGGTTGTAACTTGACTGTAAAAATTTCCTCTAGATGAAAACTTGGCATACCAGAGTGCTCCCTTTGAATAATGCCCATCTTGAAAAACAAACAAACAAATAAACGGATTTGGTTTGCATTAGCCAAATTGTTTGAAAGTCAGAAGACAACAAAGCCCTTAGTATTGGAGATATAGATGTGTGCATTCTTTACTGCATGAAAGCTAAAACAAACAAACAAACAAACAAGAGTCAAACTTATTTGTCTTCTTAATGTGCACCCCAGGGATGATCAGAAGAATCAATATATTTAATACTAAGCAATTCTGCTTTGCATTAAAAAACTAAAAGGAGACACTGAGGGATGGAGAAGGATGTTCCACTCAAAGGCAGTCACATGCTGTATCAGACCCTTGGGACAAAGCTGGAACTGTTGTTTACTTGGTAACCTCAGTTTTCACATGCCTCTTTTCTTGAGGTGCAGAATATAATTCTAGTGACTAATGCTACGTAATCCTGGATATGAAAAAGTGACTTGAGAAAGCCATCTGGTCTACCACCAAAGCATGCGTTGGCTCTTTTGTATCCAGAGTGAGTTGGTATGTGTATCTACAAAGTGGTGCCTTTCTAAGAATTGTGAAGGATACATTGGATTATATGCCATCAATTCTCAACTTAATGGCTGGCTGTAGAATCTAACTGTGGAGTGAGATGTGACTCTCTGAGCTGTGATAACAGCAACAGGAAGTAGAAGAAAATTTTATTCTTGCCCTTTAAAGTTATAGAGTTAAAGAGGAAATTAGAAAAATGGAGAGCAGATTAGTGTTTGCTAGGGGTTAAAGAGGAGGCCTGGGACAGAAAGTGGATGTGGCTATAAAAGGGCAACATGAGGGATTCTTGTGGTGATGGAAAAGTTCTATATTTCAGCTGTATCAATGACAATATTTTGGTGGTGATATTGTACTCTAGTTTTTGAAGATATTACTATTGGGGTGGAGGACTGGGTAAAGGGTGCATAGAATTTCTCTGCATTGTTTCTTTTTTTAAAAAATTAATTTTTTTCCAGCTTAAGTGAGATATAATTGACATGTAGCTGTTAAACTGATTAAACAAGGAGGCCATTAGACTGAGGTGGCTCTAATACCTTAGTAGTCTGCGTAAGCAAAGCAAAACCTAAGCCCATAATGCCTCAAGGTGAAGAAATCAAAACCTAGAAACAACCAATCACAAACAGCCATTTTGGCTTTCCCAAATAAGGCAACCACGTAAGCCGTAACCAATCAGATAATTTCCTTACTTTGCTTCCACCTCTTCTCTATAAAAGTCTCTCCCCAGCTCCTATCTGTGCAGTACTCCCAACCACTTCCAGTTTTTTGCTGCCCAATTTGAATCATGTTTCGATCAAATAAATTTTTGAAAGTTTAATATACCTCAGTTCATCTGTTAACATAATACTGTGTAAGTTTAAGGGGTACAATGTGATGGTTTGATATACCTGTATATTGCTAAATGATTACCACAATAAGTTTAGTTATCCATCATCTCACATAGTTCATACATACAATTTGTGTGTGTGTATGTGTGTGTGAGAGAGAGAGAGAAAACTTTTAAGATTCACTCTCTGAGCAACTTTCAAATATACAATACAGTATTGTTAACTGTAGTCACCATGCTGTACGTTACACCCCCAGGGCTTATTCATCTCATAACTGGATGTTTGTACCCTTTGACTGTCTTCACCTGTTTGCCCTACCTCCCACCCCTTTGTGTTATTTCTTACAATTTCATGTGAATCTATAATTTTACCAAAATTAAAAGTTTAATTAAAAATAATATTATGTTTACTTGAACATTACATATTATAAAAAGCAAAAGTGGGAACAACATGGCATCTTATAGAACAGGGATTAGTAAACTATGGCCGGTAGGCCAGGTCTGGCCCACTACCTGTTTTTGTAAATAACCTTTTATTGGAACACAGCTTTGCTGGTTAACTTATCTATTGTCTGTGGCTGTGATTTAATGCAGTGGCAAAACTGAATAGTTGCAATGGAGACTATAGGATCCACAAAGCCTAAAGTATTTACTATCTTGCCCTTTATAGAAAAAAATTTGCTGATCCCCTAATCTAGAATGTAAGCTCTATAAGAGCAAGTAAAGCATCTGATCAGCTTGTTCATCACTGTATGCCTGGCACACTGCTTAGCATGCTGTGGGTGCAAAATCATCTTTTGCTGAATTAAGGAAGCAGCGTATTATGAAATGTGAGTTTGCCAGGGAGAGAATAATTGAAAGAATTTAAAACATCCTCTTGGGATCATGACTGTACATTTTCTGAAGGCAATGACAATTGAAAAACAGTGATGTGATGCCTGCTGCCTTTTGTAGACCGATAAAGGAAGAGGATTTCAGGTCTTACATAAGCCTGCAGTACCTATGTTGAGACCAGTGAAATGGAAAGAGTTTTTAAAGGCACGAATTAACTGTGTAGAGGGTCTAATGTAATTCTAATTCACCATTAGTCAGGCATAATATTTCCTTTTAGGTTCACAACATGTAGCAATAGTTCAGTCTTGAGATACACTTGTAGTTAAGTCACTAAGACTGATGAATTTGGTCAGAAGATTTATACCTGTTTATAGGGAAGGCACCTTATTATCTCATTATTGTGACATCTCACTTGTTCAAGAGGAGAATTGTTGAAAACAGGAGTGAGAAAATTCAAAAATTTAAGTTGGCCATAGTTTTGAAATTTTGATGATACCAATGAAGCTTTCCATTTAAATGGAATCTTTAGCAAATATTCTGCAAGGTGAAACTGTCCTTTGATAATATAAGCTTCTAAATTGCTAGCTAAAATTTGACTTTCTCCAAGGGTGGGATAATTTGCTCATACTAGAGTCTCAAGAATAATTTCCAGGGATTATGGTTGCTGTTGGGAAGATGAGAAGAAGTAATGAAAGCAGAGTTTGGAGCCAGACAAAACTGGATTTGAATCTCTGGGCCAGGAACAATTTAATTATTCTTGCTGGGACTCATCTGAAATGAGAAAATGATTCCTGTCTCAGAAGGATGTTCTGAGAATTAAATAAGGATGGAGTGTGCTTAGGACATAGTACCTACTCACAGACATTCATCAAATGGTGGTGCCCTTTCTTTGGACCAAAAGACAAAAGAAACAGAGGTGAGAGGAAGGAGGGTCTTCCAGGTGACTGCCGAAAGGAATACTGTCCCCTGAATGACACTATCTCTTAGCTGTTTCCCTGGGGGATATTAGGACTGTTATTTGTATTGTGCCTGAAGCATTGCTGTGCAGTCTAGCTAAATGGTGGGCCTGCACTATGTCTCTGAAAGATCATTTTATTCATGGAATGTACCATAGGTGCCTAAACAAAACAAACACAAAGCCCTCTCCTTGGTGTGGTACATTGAGCTAAAGAGAAGTTTCCAATGAAACTCTTATTTGCCGATGCTGGCCTAACATGAAGACTGCATGGCTGAACAGGCTGAAATTCATTCATTTTGTTCCTTGGTGCATCCCAACTCCTCCATTTTTGGCATTTTGTCTCAACCCGTGGGCATATGGTTGCCCAAGTTGTTTGATTAAAATATGCATGTGTGTGTGTGTTTTTTAGGAAGGGTAACAACTGAAAATTTAATAGTAAAAATAGATCTCATTCCCTTAGGAATTAAAGAGAATAAGTCTGAAACCTGGTCTGAAACTGGCACTTCAGAGAGACTTCGTAGCCAGTTGTCTAATTCTACCTAAGTAGGTTTTAACTTCTGATGTAGTATTGACGTATCCATAACAGGAGCTATTGACCACTACACATATGTCTCATCTTTCTATTAGTATCTGATCTAACGTCATTGTTTGAAATTTAATAGTTAAGAGAGGAGTCCTTGAAAATGTACGGTTGCAACTACCAGCATACATTGTTTTGAGAATGGCTAGTGGCATCCCGAGTCTGATATAGCTCAGAAATTCAAGTTCAACAATAGAGGAATGAGGGGACTTCCCTGGCGGTCCAGTGGTTAAGACTTCGCCTTCCAACGCAGGGGGTGCCGGTTTGATCTCTGGGCCGGGAGCTAAGATCCCACATGCCTCGCGGCCCAGTTTGGCATTATGATATGAAATTTATCAGAGACCTATGCTTGCCAAAATGTCCTTCACATAGATCTTCTGGAAGATGGAGCATTTTGCAAAGTGTTAGAGCACAACAGTGACTAACTCTAAATCACATAAAGACTTAAAAGGTCACGGTTAAACATTGGATCACAATGTAAGTGACAATAGAAACCATTATTGCTGTTACATACAGCATTTAAAAATAACTAGAGGGCTTCCCTGGTGGCGCAGTGGTTGAGAGTCCGCCTGCCGATGCAGGGGACACGGGTTCGTGCCCTGGTCCGGGAAGATCCCACATGCCGCGGAGCCGCTGGGCCCATGAGCCATGGCCGCTGAGCCTGTGTGTCCGGAGCCTGTGCTCCGCAAGGGGAGAGGCCACAACAGTGAGAGGCCCGTGTACCGCAAAATAAATAAATAAATAAATAAATAAATAAATAAATAAATAAAAATAACTAGAATTATGACTGATAAAATTTTACCAAGACATACTAGATTTTTAGGAATTCCATGTAATTTAACATACTAATCAAACATTTCTCTCTGAGATGGCTCAAGGGCCTTCTAAAGCATCTCAAAGTTAGCTGGAGATCAAAAGAACTGTTAGAATTGGCCAAACAACACTTATTCACTGAACCAAAGTAAAGAGATTTCAAACAAAAATACAGATCACAGACACAGGCAAAGGAACTCACAAGCTGTTATCAAAAGCAGCATTCCAAGAAAACTTTGGAGGGAGAAACCAAATCCAGGCTTTCTCTAACCCACTTCCAACAAAATCCATCTTAGAAAATCCTGGTCATGTACAACTCTTTCCTCAGTGTTCCCTTTTCACAAATGTTCATCACCTTCTGTATCCATCTTATGTTGCCCCTTATTTTTTTCCACATTCAGACACAACCAGCTCTAGTACAAAGTGACTTTCTTTTCTCTTTGTACCATCAGCCTGTTACCTAGCTGCTCAGTTTGTTTATTATGTAGCTTCATAAATGTTTGAACATATGGAACTTCTTTTGTCTTTCTCTTCATGTGACAAAATAACTCTAGCTGAAGGTTAGTATAGTCATTTAGGCTACCATTCAAAGACCACCTTTCCTCATTTTTCAAGAACGTGTGTGTTTTAAAATTTATTTATTTTTGGCTGCATTGGGTCTTCGTTGCTGCTCGTGGGCTTTCACTAGGTGCAGTGAGCAGGGGCTACCCTTCGTTGTGGTGTGTGGGCCTCTCATTGTGGTGGCTTCTCTTGTTGCAGAGCATGGACTCTAGGCGTGCAGGCTTCAGTAGTTGTGGCACATAGGCTCAGTAGTTGTGGCTCGCAGGCTCTAGAGCGCAGCCTCAGTAGTTGTGGCGCATGGGCTGAGTTGCTCCATGGCATGTGGGATCTTCCCGGACCAGTTCTCGAAGCCATGTCCCCTGCATTGGCAGGCAGATTCTTAACCACTGCGCCACCAGGGAAGTCCCAAAATATGTGTGTTTTTTAAAAATAACTTTTTTGCTGTACAGCAGAAACTAACACAACATTGTAAATCAACTATACTCCAATAAAAATTAATAAAAAAGAGCAAATAACAGTTGACTTTTACACAATTAGATTGCTTTTTATACCAGTAAAAGTGAACTATAAGAAATTCCTGTCCCTAAACTAAAAAACAAACAAACAAACAAACCCTTTTTGTTACAAAGTCTATATTGTGATGGGAGTCCTTTTCTTTGATCGAGTTAAACATGAAACAGTGAGAAATTTATCCAGGAGACAGTGTTTTGTCCTTTCCAAGCCTGAGGGTTTGACCTTGAGTTGGTTCCTGCAGCAACACCGTAGTTGCTGTTAGTTTTACAGGCTGCCTGTCAATGACAGTGGCCATTTTACACATTCAGCATGAGGCTAAATTATGATGAAGCATGTTTACCATGGATAGCAGTTTATTATTGTACTAAAACATATTTAAGGAGAAAATGTGACAAGAAGAAAGGTAGACAGAAGGTACTGTGACTCTCTAGGTACTGTGATTATTACCTTACCTAAGCTAGGGAAAAATAATAAAGCAAATCTCAGGCTGTAGACTGTGTCACCATTGGATAAATAGCTAATGTAAGAACACAAGCTCACCAGTAACAAAACTACACAGCAGCCACCAGGCATCGCCAGTATGGCGCACACAATAGCCTTGCGTGTTTACGAAATCTTTTAAAATTATTAAATGAAGCCAGTATATTTTTTTTTTTTTTTTCTTTTTGCGGTATGCGGGCCTCTCACTGTTGTGGCCTCTCCCGTTGCGGAGCACAGGCTCCGGATGCGCAGGCCCAGCGGCCATGGCTCACGGGCCCAGCCGCTCCGCGGCATATGGGATCCTCCCAGACCGGGGCACGAACCCGTATCCCCTGCATCGGCAGGCGGACTCTCAACCACTGCGCCACCAGGGAGGCCCGAAGCCAGTATATTTTTTAATTTCCTTTTGTAACTCCATGTGTCATGTTTGTAATTTCCAAGACCCAAAGCCACATTGCTAGAAAAATGTTCCACCACTGAACTCCTGTTTTCTCTTCCCCAAATCGCCATAAGTTTCACTCTGAATTATTTGCTTCACTTTACAAATGTTGAATATTATGGGGAGAACTAGAGCTGAGGAATGGTGTCCTTCCAGCTGGTATGTTAATTGGACACTGTTTATTCAACAGCAGCGTTAAGAATATAAAACCTCATCACTAGTCCTCTCTGAAAAGCCTTTGAGAATAATAGCACTTCTATAAAACTTAAGGCCTGAATGTTTCTTGCTTATGATGAGTAACATAGTATTAACATATTAAAATCTAGTAACCAGTACTAGAATATGTTCGGAAAGCCTGTCAAAGTGTTAATGGTAGTAGTTTTGGAAACTCCACATCTGCCACCGGATTAATTACTCACATAAAACATTATCATTTCCTCACATCTCCTCTGAGAAGGAGCAGCTGCTAGAGTGATTTATGGCCCTGAGTGATATACAAAGGAATAAATGGGAATGATACCCAGTGGACTGAGAGATCCGATCTTGATTCATATTAGAACAAGTTGAAGGACCTCGGTGGTGTAGCATTTATTTCTTGAGGCCCATAGGCAATTAAAAAGAAATGTCTGGCACAAACTCTGGGAAACTAACTGTTTAAATGGCCACGACTGCCTTCCCCCAGAGGCCTTTGTATGGGAGAAGATGAGGGTGGAGGTAAAGCTAGGTCACAGTGAACCTGGCCGCCAGGGGTTGATGAACTGGCTGCTATTTATCGATGCCAGGTTTTCTAGGTCCTCCTACCTGTTGTTTTCATTTGTTGAAGTACAGATCAGAGGTGACTTCCAAGGTCTGCCCTGCTTCTCTCCCACTTACTGGTTTACTTTCTGCTTGATGTCAGGGTGATGTGAATTCCATTTTCAGAGGATGGAGGCAAAGAAAAGTGTAAGAATTTGAAAGAAAATTTATTGTTTATAATTCAAACTAGGAGATGACAGTTCAAAGGTGAGAACCCAGCCTGCAATTAAGGCTGGTGAGAAGACTTAAACAAGCTATTATATGACAATTAGCACAAATGGGAACAGGAGGTAATCTGTTGATTGCGTCTCTGATCATCTCTCATGTGGTCCATCATTCTCGTCAAGCATCTTTGTCAGTCCCCAAGCCACCCCCATTTTACAATAAATTGGCCAACCTGTTTTTGGTTCTTCCGTGTTTCAGGTGAGAGTGAAATGGTCTTCCCAAAGAAAACAAATCCTTGGGTTTAGAAAATTCATCCCATTTCTTTGTTGTCTAATTTCCCTTTTTTGTTTCCCCCCAAAGGCCTCTTTTGGCAGAGGAGTGTGTGGGGGAGGGCAGATTTTCACAACTGGGACTTGGGAGGTTAAAGCTATGGCATGTACTAAAGAAACCAAGACAATTCTCAAAGTCTTTCAGCATCATTATAATTAGAGAAGCAATTACAGTGAAGTTAGTGGTAATTTAAATTGATCAGCTGGATATCAGATGATGAGTTGTTTGGAACTGGCACATCTAATGAATATCTACTTGGTGAGCAGACTTGCCTTTCAGTAAACAAAGATAAAACCTGGCCCCTGGCTGGCCAAATTCATGAGCCTGTGAACCTGTGGGAATACTATTTATGCAGGCGACACAAAGCCTAGCCCTGTGGGTTTTTCAGGGAGAATAACATTGGAAGTACATCCTGTTGAGTCTGTGCCCCCCCCCCAATTAAATTTCTGCTGCACTGATTAAGTATGTAAGTACTATTCTTTTCATAGAAAATCTTGGGAGAATCTATTAGAACCTTACATTGTATTCTTAAAGTATCCACGTTTTTATCTCACTTGAGTATTTGTCCTTTTTCATTAGATACAATGTAGCCCAGTGGTTTGCTGATTTTCCAAGGACTTAACACAAGCCTATGCAGAATCATCTTGGCCCTGAGGATGGAGGTAACAAGGGAGGTGGGGATGGACAGAGGGAGGGGGTGACAGAGAAAGAGAGAGAGAGAGAGAAATGTGAATGACTCACTATGTTTTGTTGAGAAATTATGAATTGTTATGAATTGAATCTTGAGGTTTGAGTTGTTGTTTGTTGCT
This sequence comes from Mesoplodon mirus, assembly GCF_964341445.2. Classification (NCBI taxonomy): domain Eukaryota; kingdom Metazoa; phylum Chordata; class Mammalia; order Artiodactyla; family Ziphiidae; genus Mesoplodon; species Mesoplodon mirus. Next base: position 81,232,424 of record NC_138980.1, read on the forward strand.
ACTGGGACCCCAAGAGCCGTGTTGAAACTTGAATTTTGTGGTTAAACCTTGGCATTTTATAGAATTCAAAAGAATTTCTATTGTCCATGCATCATGACATCACTGACCTTTTAAGGTATTAGCGCTACTATTTAAAGACATTGAAATTTTGTCTTATTATGTGTCCTTTGATATCAGAAATCTGCATCCTGGGTGGTTTAATATTGCCCCATTTTGGCTTTACAGCTTAGGAAGCAATAGATATAGTGAATGTAATTTCTCAAGCCTTGAATAAAAACATTGGGAAAAAAAAAAAGACTTAGCAGGAATTCTGGCTTCCTTTTCTTCTCTCCTTTTTAATTCCAGTTATAGGGCTTATTATCATAAGTAAAAATCCTCTGAAGTTTACATCTTCTATTACATACTCCCAGTACTTCAAAATCCATGTATGTATTCTCACCAGAAGTGCTAAACTTTTGAGAGAAACAGGTCTGACGATTGAGTGTGTGGCTGGAAATCATTTACTATCAATGGTCACTCAGCTCAAGATAGTATCACTGAAATGACTTAGGAAGAAAAATCAATAATACTCACATATTGTGCAGTCCTCTTAGAGGATCATCTGTTTTACCTCACAAAAGTATTCCTTGTTCCAAATCATTCTTTTGAAATAAAAGAAGAAAAAAAGGCAACGTAAATCACAGCTCATTTTCTCTTATGCCCTTATTTTAAGTTTTTTTTTTTTGTTGGGGGGGAACCAAGTCTCATGGAGAATAGATAGGAGCAGATACACGCAAGATGGAAGGCAAATGTGAGTGTACTTGTGTTTTAATTTCAATTGCTCATGCTCTCAACTGAGAAAAAAATTCACCTGGTGCATATTTAATAATATCTCCGTTTCAAAATTGTTGGACAAAGGGGAATGGTTTTATCCCCATAGAATGGCTTTCATGAGTGGAAGAGTGACTACACACACAGACATATATAGTCACGTGTAGGGCTTAGTGGGTCATTATCACTCTCACTTTCAGATAGACATTCACACTTTCATTGTTCCCTAAATTTAATTCTCACATATTTATCCCCTAGCCTGGATCTGGAACAAATTCTGGAACAGGGTTCTGATGAAATGAGGTGGGACTGGGCCTGTCTCATCTGGGACAGGAATGAAATAGTTATCGGAGTGTGAAATTGGACACCTCTGGAGCACACATATACCAAAAACTGGATGAACGAGTCCGCTGGACCAGATTTCCCTCAGTTGCACAAAAGGAAAAGCCTAGGAAGAATGGCCTAATCTTGCAGTTGACTTGGAACTCTCCTTGGTGCTGAGATAGCACCTGAGGCAGTGCTCTCCACATGGTGCTTGATCTAAGTGTGTTTGGTGCGTTGTGCTGGGCAGTAATTCCTGTAGTCAGTTGTGGACCATGGGGTTGCAGGAGCAAGGTGTTTTACAAGGAAAAAGGACACAACATTAAATAAGTTTGAACTCATGGTGAGAACGTTATTCCTTCTGAAAGTCCTGACCTCCACCCCTCCCTCTCAGTGTTCATGTGCGTGTTAGAACTCAGATGATCCCATCTCCTTCCACCCTCTCCTCCTTGTGTGCTTTATTTATTTTAATGAGATGAAAGATCTAGGTGTGTTTATTACTTTCTCTGAATTTTACTTGCATCTCTGATGGCTAGCTTTGGAGGATTTCAGCTCCGGTTTTCATTAGAGAAACCTAATGCATCCCCTAATAGAAAGCACTAAAGGATGATTCCATGCTACTCTCTTCCTTTATTTTTGACACCTTCATTGGGCATGTGCTTCAGTTGAACTATTCATCTCAGTAATACCAAACTCAGTTCAGAGAAAGACAGGGCTAACTTGGACTTTCCTACATGTGCTTTCAGTTATTGCTTATTATCTACATTTTGTGGTTCTCTTTCCAACTGATAACAGAAATACCAACATGTTGGTGAAAATGGTGCTGTTCTAATAGCTTCCTCTGTCCTAAAATAGAATGATTAAGGCACTACAGCCTCTTCTTTTGCAGTGCATGTTTATTTGATGTAAATTGGCTGAAACACAGTTGGTAAATAGGGAATGGTGTCAATATAATGCACAAGTCATGTTGATTTGCACAGGATTTTCCCAGGCACATTAATGTTTCGAAGTCATTGGAAGCAAGTTCCCTCACAATTAAAGTGAAAGCTTCGGCTGTATACGAAGCCTTCAAGAAAAAAAGCTGAATATCCTGTAGAATTGACCTCCATTAGTGCTAGTTATGGCTGTTTAGTGGCTTCAAGAATGGCTGTATTTTTCAACGTGTTAAGCTAGCTGAAAGAAGCCATAAGTATAGGTAAAGAGGCCAAAAAGATATTTCCTCCTGTATTAAAACAAAAGTTGTGATTTTCAATTTTGACGAAACTGGTTTTTATTAGCAGCACATGCCTTCAAGGACTTTTATCTGAAAGGGTGAAGCTGGGGCCTCAGGTTGAAGACTACACATGACCAACTGATTGTGGTGTCACAATGCCATTGGAAAGTTAACGGTGTCAGTTGACTTTAAGTTAAATTTAAGTTAAACTGCGTCAGTTTATTTATGAGAGTTGTTATGCTTTTTGTTAGGGCTTTAATAACAAAGTTCCATAACTTTTGTCTCAATTTCCCTGACATTATTTTCCCCCAAAGTCCTGTTGCTTTTCACATGCAATTTTACAGAATGCAAGGTTTTGGGGTATGTGTACATGAAGTTACCACAGAAATGCCTGTAAAACATCTTAAATAGTTCAAATTCATATCTTTGGGCCTGTATGTAACCAAATGTTTCACCAGCACAGAAAAGGCAACTCACAACAGCACTGCATAGGAGATGCTGTAGTGAGAGGTGCTTGGCAAAGGAAGGGTCTCTAGTATTCCGCCCCTGGTGTCACAAATGCACTGGGCACCTATGTTAGTGATTTTGGTGGCCTCTATATTCTTTTTCATATCCTGTGGGAGAGAGATGCTGCTGACTGTGTTTTAGATGATTTAGGAACCTTTCAATCCAGGAGAGTTAACCTTTGTTCCTCAACATGCTCTCTGTTGCATCTGAGATACAAGTAATCTCTCTCTTGAGTGTTGTGTCTGCTGTGGTCATTGCTGCTATGTTTCCATCTGGATACCTCAGAAAGAAAGATTTGGGAATTTTGGCAGTTTGAAAAGTGGTGTTCATGTCCCTCAATTTATTTATTTGTAAAAAAATTTATTGAAGTATAGTTGATTTACAACGTTGTGTTAATTTCTGCTGTATAGCAAAGTGATTCAGTTATACACATATATTCTTTTTCATATTCTTTTCCATTATGGTTTACCACAGGAAATTGAATATAGTTCCCTGTGCTGTACAGTAGGACCTTGTTGTTTATCCATCCTATATATAATGGCTTGCATCTGCTAATCCCAAACGCGCAATCCCCCCTCCCCGCTTGGCAACCACCCATCTGTTCTCTATGTCTGTGAGTCTGTTTCTGTTTCGTAGATGAGTTCATTTGTGTCCCCTCAATTTTATTTATTTTTTATTTTAAAAACTCCATATTCAATTATTCACACCAAAGGATAGCCATTAAAATTATGAACATCTCTACATATATTTCATATTCTTTATCTCGACGCCTACAATATGAGGAGAATGAGATCCTTGTTCCAACTTAGCCACTAATGAGTTGTGCAACATCAGCCAGATGGCTTTCCCCCTGGGCTTTGGTTCCCAGAAACTAAAAATGAGGATAGCTTTTCAATCTCCATGTCCTTTCTTGGCCTGGCATGTAAAGCACCTGCCAGTTACCCTGCCCCTTTTTGTGAGGTCTTGGAATAACTGCCATACCCACCGTCTCTCTTCTGTGTTTGGCATCACTGGATCTGGCCAGTGATTGGTACCCTACTCAATGACAACCAACTCATAGGCTGTCCTGTGGCCCCAGAGGGATGTGGCCTGAGAGCTCAGCCCAGCCCCCCCACCTGAGGTGACCAATCAGTCCTGTCACTTAAGTAGCTTGAACTCCAAACACTCAAAATTAGTTGGTAACATCAGGAGTAGGTGAACCAGAGACCCAGTTATAGGGAGAACAGCTGCATCGTCCCCCCACCCAACATGGAGCACTGGAGTGGGGAACAGCAGAAGTCAGCTGCTGAGTGGACAAGATGCTTGCTACATTGTCTTGAATGGTACTCTGGCCTCTGTGAGACTTGACTGGGCTGAATTAGGGTGATTTCCTGATTCTAGTGAATCCTTATTTAATGGTGTGCTTTACCACTTCCTGGCTCAGGGCTGAGGGTGGGGAGGGGTGGGAGTTGGGCAAGCTTGAGCCCAGTTGCATCCACTTAACTGGTTCAGGGACTTTTTCTCCATACCACCTGCTCTTCACGGGGAATCCAGGTTCCCGTCCTTCTTTGAGAGTTCATGGGTGTTCAGCGTCATTGAAACTTGGATTAGGTTATTGGGACTGAAAAATCTGGGGCTCTGGTTCTCCCAGAGGGTCACCGAGGATGTGCTGTCTGGTGTTCTGGCAAGGCCTTTGCCGGAGCAGGGGGAAAGAGAAGCAGGACAGCTCCTTGGAGCAGGGAGGTGCATCGCTCAAGGTGGGGACCGGACAGTTTGCAGAGGCTGACAGGTTCCCAGAGGCCGCAGTAACTCTCATGCAATCCCTGCTGGTAACAGAGGACATATTCAAGGAGAAGAGGCCAGGCAGCCCAGGGACAATGATGTCACTCCTGCCTCGTGGTCACTCCAAGCCCCTCCTCACTGCAGGCCTGCTCATGTCCCTTCCTTTTGGTTCTCTCCTCATCACCCCTCTCTCCCCAAGCCTTGGGAAGCCCAAGAATATCTTGGTGCCTACATGGGGGAAGGGTGGTAGCTCTCATTCCTCTTGCTTTTTATGTGTTTTGTCTAGTCTTCTAGCTTTAGGATCCTAGAATCTTGAGATCCAACCCAGTCATAGGCCTCCTTTTTCTTTGCACTTTGCTGCAGCGACACTCTCAGGAGGCAGTGAATGCCATGGGCCTAGCTGTTTGAATGGAGGATGAGGCAGGGGAGTGAGGTTGAAAGCCTGGACCATAATGAAGAAAGGATAAAAAGAACTCTGGTTAATTAATATGTGCAACGAATCCCATGACCTTTTGGAAGTAACCTGAGCACATGTCTCTTTTGTGCATCCTGAAAGAGCCTAATATACTTTCTTTGAGTTTCTGTAGAGCAAACAAAGTTTCAACCTCAGTGAGTGGGCCCTCTATTTCAGGTAATATGATAAGTTATAGTATATCTAAGTTACTTGGGAGGCCTTTGAAATTTGTTAAGATGTAACCTGTAATACTGAAATGGAGGAAGATAAATGGAGACCATTAAAGCCCTAAGATATTGATCAAATAATACCTTGGCTATTGAACTTCTATTTAGGAGGGATCCAAGTCTAACAATTTATTCAAGAGCCAAACTGAAGACAAAAACTTGGAAATGAACAAAATCAACAGGATAGAATCTCGGATCTGAAACATGAAAGCAACTGCATGTTGTGTTAAATCACCCACCAAGCTTTCTCTTGAATACATTCAATTACAGGTGAAGTTCCTCATGAAGATGAACAATTGCAATCAAATGGAATGAGCTAGACAGGACCTCAAGGCCAGGGGCCATATTTGCCAAAGAGGTTTTGAAAAATAACAAAAATAGGTAATGATAAAATCTTCCAGTTTTTGAGAAGAGCAATTTTGATCATCTAGTATATGTATTGCTGCTTTTGTAAATAGTCGCTAGCAAATACACATCTTTTCTGTCCTGCAATTTGAGTCAATTAAATGTTTTGTACAAGGAATAGTAATAAGCATCGTGTCAGAACAAAATGCACCATCAGTACTGACTCTCTCCCTGGGAAGAGCTAAGTCTGTAATAGCTCAGGACACCACATAGCCCAGGAAGGTAGGATTATTTAAGGAGGTTCTTCTGCTGAGGACAAAGGACAAAGAAGAAAGGTCACTTACATTCTACAGTTACTCACCAGGTAAAGGTGTAAAGAAGTAGGAGGTGTTACTAGAATGAAATGTATCTAAAATAAGACAAATGTCTTATTTGTGGTTCAATCAACCACCACAATGAAACCTTGAACCAACATTCTTGGATAACTATGAAGATACATTAACTCTCTATTGATCAGCATTTTGTCTTAAATATTTTCTTTTAAGAAATGAGTGTCTATAATCATATTTCACCCTGAGCTTACACATCCAACTGGCTGGCACTATAGTTATAGATACATATCATTGCATCTATCAGATTGTAACCGATGAAGTATAAGGGCCACAACTGGTTCATCTTTGAGTTGCCCACAGTGCCTCATCCATAAGGGACCAGTAAATATTTACTGAACTTAACATACTTTATTAACCCTCATGCAATCCCTGCCTTGTCTCCTAAAACTCTGTAACATGTATAATGTATTTAGTCTTTGTTTATTGAACAGCTACAACATGCTGTGGCAAGGACTGTTTAATACATGCGGTGATCAAGCTAGCATGAGGCGTCTTCTTTTGGAGCTTAAGTTCATGTCAAGGGACGCAGACAGGCAGCACCTCCATGATCCAGGTGATCTGGCCCCTGCAGCAGGCTTTGTGTTATATGGAGCCCTGCTCTAGTCATGAAGAAGGAGTCCTGGGGCCAATGGAATAACTTCCACCTAAAGCACACTGCCTCGACCCCTTCTCCAGGTGTCCAAGATGGGAATTCCTGCCTAAACAGTTCCAGCAGCTTCCTAGTCATGGAGTGGCCTCTTTCCAGATCCACCTCTCTGGAGCAGATAACATTGACCCTGTAGGCTCTGCCAGGCCCATGGATTGGCTGGGGGCAATAGGTTCAGAGAGAGCTCGTGAGTAGATCTTGGGTGTATGAGCTACAGTGTCTAAATGCATGTATGGCTCCTCTCAGTCATGATAGAACTGGGAATGGGAGGAAAGGAGAAAGGAAACCATAGTCTAGGGGTTTCCATTTGTAATCTTGTCCCAACCCCACATCTATCAGGAGTGAGTCTGCATGTAGGTAAATAAATAAGCAGGTTGAAGGAAGGAAACATTGGGTGTTAACGACACTCCCAAAACCAGGTTGCTTAGCAAAAGCTTCCCAGAGACACTGACTTGTAAAGTATGTACTGAAGAATAAGTAGGAGGAAGAGTATTCTAGGGATAGGGAACAGTGAGATAAAGGGAAAGAGTATGGCCCATTGAGAGACCTGCATATTGAGTAAGGCTGAATCACGTATATATGTGTCTCTGTGTGTGTGCGGGGGGTGGGAGGGGAGTGGGGGAAGCTGAGTTGGGCAAGGATGAGGTCCAAAAGATAAGGAGATGAGGTTGGAAAGGCTGGTAAGAGCTAGACCATGAAGACCTTGCTGGACTGACTTAGGAGTTTATCCTAAGGGCAATCAATGAGAAGGCATTGATGGGTTTTAATCTGGGGGAGTTTGACATTTCAAAGTGTATCCCTCTAAGCTTGCAGAGAACAGCCTGGAGATGATGGTGGGCTAAGCTGGGCTGGGGGGAGACATGGGTAAAGAGAGAAGTGGACAGAGTCAAGAGATATTTAGGAGGTGAATTTGATAGGATTTTGTGATAGATTGAATGGGAGATGATAATGATAGAGACAGAGGGGTTAAGGATGACTTGAGTTTTCTGGATTAGACCACAGAGATGTTGGTAGTGACACTGACTGAGTCGTGAGGCACAGGAGGAGGGAGAGTTGAAGAGATATGATCAGTTACTACCTTAGTCTTTAGCTCCTTTTCCTGGATGGAGCCTCGCACCTAGATTCACAGGGCGTGGGGACAAAGGACCCTAAAGAGAAGCCATTGGATGTTCCTTTTCCAACAAATCACCCAAATATGGTGCGTCATGAGATATGAGGAGTTTCTTCGTTATGCTTCAGTAATTCAGTTCCCAGGAGAAAACCCCAGTTAAAACAACCTTTGGGCTGTCCTGTTGTCTCCAATGTGGAATCCTAGGTCACTCCTATGAGGACAGCCCAGGGGCTGCTCTCCAGCCCTAAGTGTGACACAGCTGCCAACACCATAGCTGTACGGTTTCTTTGAGATCAAAGCCATGGAGAGCCCAGTCTACTGGCTGAACTTGCTATATTGGCAAAGCTGGTTCCACTTTTTCCTCTTTCATGGGTGGAATAAATAAAGATTGTCTTATTTTAATTTTTTCTCTGACTTTGAAAGAGCTATAAGTTCAAGGCTGGAACTCCACAAAAACATCCTCCTGAATCCCAGATTGGTTCAACCTCTCTCCAGCAGCCCCTTTATCGCCCTTTCCCAGTGCCTTTACCCTCTCAAAGGATGGAAATGTTGGTCTTACGTGTCTTCAAGTAGATCCTGGGTTATATTGATTCCTACTTGGCACTTTCCCTGCACAGCTGGTGGCAAAACATATTTGCTCAGTGACCGTTGATGTGAGTTCATGCCTTGGAGAAGTGTAATGGGGGAAGGAAGGTGTAATGGGGAAGGAGAGCTGCATGGGGAAGGAAGTTACGCCATGTACAGCCCTGAAAGGAGCAGACTCAAGTTGGTGTGATGTGTAAGAGGGTTTGGAAGTAGAGTAGGGAGACTGGAGGGGCTGCTCAGGGAAGGACAGAAGTGAGGAGTAGTGAGAACTTTTGTAGGTCTCAATGACACACTGATTGCCTTGGAAGAGATATGCCATAGGTAGGAGTTAGAATTTGCTAGGAACTATAGCCTGAAGGGTGTCAACCGATTCTACCTTAGAGTTCCAATCCTGGTGCAAAAACTGAGAAAGGAGAGAAGGGCAATTTCCATAACTAAGGAAAAGGTAGTCCCTACCGTGAAGGGTAGAATCAAATGGTATTGTTTTACGATTTATGAGAACAGGGTCATTACTACCCCAGACAAACATCCCTTTTCTATGTAGGACCTTGGAGAGAAGGACTATTGGGAAAACGACGGATAGAAATCTATGATATGAGCCTCTGACCCCACGTAGTCACTGGAGCAACCAGTCCTGCCTCATAAGGCAGTTATTTTCCACTTTTCAATGTCACCAATATGCCCTCAAGTCCCTTAGAGAGTCTCTTGGGATTCATTTCCATTCTTCTCTTTAGCTGAACTTCCACATAATTTGTTTTGTATGCTTCTTAGCTGAGCATGAAATTCACATTTATTTTTAGTCTCCCAATTTGTCGATTAAATGCTTTCGGATGTCCAATTTTCACCCAATAAAAACATAGAAACCTCTGTTGAAGAGGTATCTTTGGAATTGTCCTATCAGCAGACTTAGTAACCTTTAGAACCAAGTCCCCTTCATCTTCTGAAACCTAGCCTACTGACATTTTAAATGTGTCTCGTCATATAGCCTGTGGGGGAAAAATAAGTTCAGATCCATGCAAACATGTTCAGAATATGGAACATTTATCTCAGGAATAATGCATTTATCAAAACAGAGGGGGATTTTAAATGAAAGGCCTACTTATCCATCACCATAAATTTTTATAATTCCTAGGTCAGGAATCCCCAGAAGTATTTGGGATGAGAAAGTTACTTTTCATTTTCAAGGGAGCACAGGAGTGGGGTAGAAGATAGGGAGAGTGCAGCCAGTGATAATGAAGCTCAACTCTGGAGAGGGCTGCTCAGACCAAATTTGCTGGAGTTGCTTGCTTCCTGCTGCAAGTCCTGGTAAATCTCAAAGACCACCTGGAATTGGCCATTTGCTAAATCTTTTACCAAAAAGGATTCTCGACTTACCCACAATTTCTGGTGTAATCCCCAGGACTGCCTGCTCTAGGCAAATACCAATGCTAACTTACCTGATTGCTCTGAAGGAATTTTGCTTGGAATGTTTCTTTAGGAAGGGATCACATTGTATCTGATGAGAAATTACCTGTGGGTTAAAATTAATTCCTCCTTAACAATCTGGAGAAGTAGTGATCCTAGGATGGCCTAATTGCCTGAGTTGTTTATTTAAGGGGAATGCAGATTCAAGAGATCCTATCAGATTGAAAGCAAGGGAAAACCACAACCTGAAAACAGGAATTGTTTTGCTTTATAATTTGCAACACAATTTTACAAATACAGTGTTTAGCATAAAAAATAAGAATAGTGGTTGAATTAATTCTGCGTTGTTTGTGTCTATCAGGGTAAGATATTAGTGTGGCAAATAAAGACTTCTCCCAACCCACCTTCTATTTCCTATTTTTTGGTTCTCGAGTCTTTGCTCATTTTCTTCTTGCATCAGAAATACCGCTTGTCTCCTCAGCCATCTGGTCAACCTCCACTCACCTGTGAAGCTCAGCTGATTCTTTACCTTCTTAGTGGAACAGTCTCTGGTCAGGTTCCTCTGTACAGAGTTGCCTGCTATCCTTTAGGCTCTCAGGATGCCGCTATGTTGGTGTGCCCTACATCATATTGTGGAAATATCTCAAGGGTTAGACTGTGCACTTTGCTTAGGTGGGGACTGGATTTTATGAATATATTCATTTTTTGTAACTACCCTGCATGCAGCACTGAACCTGGAAAGTGGTAAGAGTTTTTTGGGAAAGTAAACAAATATTTACTGCATAACTACTATGCGTGAGGCCAAGAGGGAGCTGCATAAACTATTTGGCAGATTTCAGTCCATTTTGAGCTCATAATCTAGTTGGAGTGACGAAGCAGAGCATCTGAAAATGTAAGTAAACAATGCAAGGCAACAAGTGGTAAAAGGCAAGAGGGAAGACTCCAAGACCACAAATACTAATGAGATAGAGATTGGCATTCTTCCCAGGCTGGCATAACAAGTACATCTTTGAAGCAGTTTCTCCAGAGAGAAGTCATCTGTCTCTTTCTTTTGAACTATAAAATTAGTTTATATACCTTTCATGACACTCATCACATTTTACATTGTCATACAGATATTTGTGTCGTGTTACCTTTTCTTCCTTGCTAGAGTAAATTTTATTCATTTCAAAAAATATCCTGCAGTGCAGGGTTTAGCATTGTGTTACAGAGAGAGTAGGCACTCAAGTGCTCTCTGTTGAATGAATAAAATACTTGCCCTGCCCGGTGAGTGCTACATAAATTCAAAGTAGGAAAGTTCATGACCTGCTCTTTTGGTCACTGAATGCTTGGAACAAGAGAAGGAATTGAGCTGTATTTTTTTTTTTTTTTTTTTTTTTTTTTTGTGGTACGCGGGCCTCCCACTGTTGTGGTCTCTCCCATTGTGGAGCACAGGCTCCGGACGCGCAGGCTCAGCGGCCATGGCTCACTGGCCCAGCCGCTCCGCGGCATGTGGGATCCTCCTGGTCCAGGGCACGAACCCATGTCCCCTGCATCGGCAGGCGGACCCTCAACCACTGCGCCACCAGGGAAGCCCTGAGCTGTATTTTTAAGTAAAGAGTAGATTTGTATAAATAGACTCACGGAAGGAGTTCTCTAAAGAGAATGGTAGAAGCAAAGGTTTGGAAAGAGGGCTTCAAAGACGCATGTGGGGGGAAAGTGGATAGAAAGCAGACAGAAAGAAGAGTGTGGATGATGTAGGAAAGTGGAGTCTGCTTTTTCCATGGTTGGTGAAGCCAACCTCTATCTGTCTCACTTCCCAGATTAGCTCTTTTTTTTTTTTTTAAATCACAATTATGATGTTTATTTAACAAAATAAATTGAAGAAAGCTTTCTATTTAAAAAAGTAAGAGTCATATCCAAATTTTAGCTTCCCCATTTTCTTTGGTACTGAAATCAATGTTCAGGATATATTTATCTTGAAGTTAGTCATTGGGTCTATAACAGTTTTCCATAGAAGGAAAATAGAAAATTAAGTTACCTGTAATTGTCTTATTTATTGAATAACCAGTGGGTGTGTAAAAGCAGTCAATTATGTATATGCTGAAACCAACATCATCAAGGAAATATTCATTCATAGATATGTGTTTTCCACTGGAAATATATCTCAAATTTTTAAATAATCTTCTGCCATCATTTTACTATGTTATCTGAATAGTAACCCAATGTACAGATGCTGTTATTCAGTTAACTCATGAATTACTCTGTAAGGAAGGTGACGCCACCATACCAGGACTTATTAACATTCACTTTCAACATGACTACATCATTAAAACTTTTTTTCTGTATTTCTTAGAATTGTGTGCTTCAGTCTTTTCATAAAATAGTATCTGGAGATCACTAATTGTGTTAAATTAATATTAATAAAATCCAATTCTAAGTCTTTTTCTCTTAAGAAGAAATATTACTTAAAACCAGACATTTTGTTCTTTGAGAGTAGTATTATATGGACTGCTAATTCAGCCAGGCCACTTCCAGAAACACCATGTGACAACCAAGCTACTCTTATTCCTTTGATAAATTCTTTGCCTTTACCCATACGGGTTTCTCCATGTCCCTGCTTTCTTGTGTGAAAGTACCTTCCCCTTAATTTGTTAAAAGAATCTGAGAAAAAAATCCAATAACAAGCAAGGGCAATGATTTTTTTTTTTTTGCACAGACTTGTGACCACAAAACGATCAATCAATTTATAGCTTCAGTGCTAACACTGTGATTGGGAACAAGAAGAGTACAACCATAATAAAATACAGCTATCTATTAGAAGGACTGCATAAAGACATCTTTGACCATGTAGGCTCTGGGCCCTCTGGAAATAAGTCAGTTGCATTGGTAACATGACAAAGAAAATAGCGGTGTTCAGAGTCAGGAACAGTCTGGTGTATGCAGCAGACAGTGCTGGGGCTCTGCTGCGAGTCGTCGTCACCATCCGAGCCTGTCCAAACTGGCCTTTCATCAAATCACCATTTTTGTGTTTCTCATATGGTACATCTGCAAAATCTAAAAGGTCTTTCATTTCTTCATCTTCATCTATGGGCAGTTCTTTCTGTGCCAAAATCTGAGCTTTCTGTTGAATCTTTTTTTCATTGACTTCAATCTGTGCAAAAATATCAGGGACGACATCCACCAGATTAGCTCTTAATTCCTGTTGGTTCCACAATGGTGGTCATGACTTCTGCCCACCATCACTACTGCATTGTGGCAGATGGAGAAGGATGAAAAGGAAGAGGAGGAAGCAGAGGAGAGAACAGGGTTACGGGAGGGAGGGAATGAAGAGATTAATAAACATGGAAAAAGTCTGGTGTAAAGATTTAACTGGTCCTGGAGAGTTCTTGAGCTAGTCTGGCAGCAGTAATGGCCTGGCGCTTCTGAGGTTAATTGAAAGTTGATGGAGTTGCTGAGCTAGATATTTTCCAAAATTATGAGTGTTTTTTTCTTATTTGCGTAGATCTATGACAACATCAAATGGCTATGGTGAGTTGTTTGTAAAATTGTTGGTTTCTGCTCTGGTGTTTTTAGAATAAAAGGGATTCATTGCTTCCCATTCTTTGATTATCTTAACACAAGTGTAGTGAGAGATGATGGAGTTCAACAGATGATTGTATTCGATGCAGGCAGGTGAATTCAGTGGCCATAAATTAATAGTGGGAGTTTCTCTGTAGGTAAAACAGTGGTAATTGTATCCATCACTTGAGGGCAGAAAGTGATTGTACACAGGGTCAGGAGAGCAATCTGCTGGCCACAAACCTCATGACATCACTGGGAGGTGCATTCATTTTAGGCCTGTTTCCCCTCCTTTGAAGCCGGAAGTTATCGGCTACTGCCAGAGGCCTGTTATGACCATGTGAGGATCAAAAGCCTGACCAGGGGTGGGAAATCCTTTGTTCCTGGCTCTGTTATAATAGCTTTTTCCTTTTCTTTGACTGAGAGAAGCAAGTCAAATAGGATTATCCTAATGGAACAGAAGTGTTTTATATAAAAAAGTTCAAAAAAGAAATCCAAACAAAATCCAATGTCTTTCATTTACTGAATACTTTTTATTGCTGAGCCAAAATGGAAAATATACTGCTGGCAAGTGGGCCATTTTCTGAGGCTCTAAAGAAACCATCCTTTCTCAAATTATGACTGATTTACAAGCAAATGTAATGGTCCTTTTAACCACAGTAAGTAAGTAAAACAATTTTTTTTTTCTCCTAATTCAAGCCCTTAAAAGTACAAGCTTCAAAGACCGGCCTCTCTCAAATTACTTTACTACAACTCCAACTTGTTTCAATCGTTGCAAAACTGCAAACCATGTGCCCTAAAATGAGAATAAAAATACACTTAAATGACACCTTCAGGGTATAATAAAGTGCGATAGAAGTGCAAAAAGCACAATGCAGTCATTAAAAAAAGAGAAACCCAACAGTAAAGTAATAAAATGTTGAGGTTGGAGTTATTTTCTGGGCTCCACTGTTTTAAAGAGGAACTGTCGTCTCCAGTTAAATAACATTAACTTCCTGATCTTTAGGCACTTTGTTGACGTGGAATCTGAGCATGAGATGGCCTCCCAACAATTCCCTCTTGTCTGCTTAGCTATGGAGACCACTTTGGTGGAGACAGGAAGTTTAAGTGGTTCTGCGAATGTGTGAGGCTTAATTCTGGAAAAAGAAATGGTGTTCTTAGAAACTTGACATTTTACACTTGAGGGCAAGCGAGGAAGCTGGGGAAAAAACCAAATTGTTCCATGGTGGCGTTTTAGCATTTTGTCGTGTGAAATCTAGCTTGGGTGTTTTTAAGCAGAGGACAGATCTGGCAGTGCTAGGGGTTGGTGGTGGGCTTCCTTCAGGGTGGGGTTCAGCAGTGTGCTTTGCTGAAAATCTTGCGGGGGGGTCTGGAGTCCTCTTGTGCTTCCAAGAGAGCAGGTTTGCAAGGCAGAGGAGTAATTGCAGCAATTTACCCTTTCAATTAAAATTTGCCTGGGTGGCTGGCTGCTGATTTCAATCTTTTTTCAGTAATTTCGGGACAAAGTGAAGAACGGGTGGATTGTGAGATGGATTAAGTCAATACAGAAGCAGTAAATGGGGAGTTGTAGGGAGGGGCCTGTGATGCGCTGATGGGTAAAATTAATGCAGGGACACATTAGCAAGAGGCCATGTCCCTTTCTGCTCTGGATAGAACACATACACTGATGTTCCACTGCTGTCTTCTGATTGAGTCATGCAATGATTTGGAAGTTAAATTAATTAGCAACATGAAAAATCAGACATTTCATGTAAAAACCTGCATTTTGATTCTCTTGAATCACTGGAAGATAAGACCACCTGGGACGCTTATTGTCTCTGAAACTTAGTAACAGCTGCCCCTTAGATGAGATGTGTGTTTTCTCCAAACCTTTGGATGGTCCCTATAAACATCTGAGTTTTGAAGTCTTGTCTTTTTTTTTTTCTTTTTTTTCTTTTTTTTTTTTTTGCGGTATGCGGGCCTCTCACTGTTGTGGCCTCTCCCGTTGCGGAGCACAGGCTCCGGACGCGCAGGCCCAGCGGCCATGGCTCACGGGCCCAGCCGCTCCGCGGTATATGGGATCCTCCCAGACCGGGGCACGAACCCGTATCCCCTGCATCGGCAGGCGGACTCTCAACCACTGCGCCACCAGGGAGGCCCTGAAGTCTTGTCTTTAGGACTCTGTTTCCTCCGCTAGAAATAAAAATAGCTAATATTATTTGGTGCCAGGTTTTGTCCCAATTACATCACACATATTAACTTATTTAACCCTCGCGACAATCTCATATGGAGGTACTGCCACTACCTCCATTTTAGTGATGAAGAAATGAAGGCCAAGGGCAATAAAGTAGCATTGCCAAGCTTCCACATTCAGAGCCTGCACTTTTAGTCACCTCAGTGTAAGGAAGCTTCCGTGAATTATCCTAAAGGGAAATCTGGGCTTGGCCAGCTGTGTTATCAGTTCTCATTTTGACACAGTTTTTTACTTTAACCTCTCAAGTCTACAGTTAGTTGACAATTTAAGTCCTATGGACATAAAATGCTGCAGATGTGTCACATGACCTAAGCCTGGGTCAGCGGGTCCCTGAACATCAATCGTATCCATAAAGAATCATTTCTTGGGATGTATGGCATTGGACAAATCCTGCCATTTTTTCCAACATCAATGTCATTTTAATACTAGTCATACTAGGTTAAAATGAATGACCCTAACCCTAACCCTAACAGCCTTGAAATGGAAAAGTAAGCGTAACGATGAGTAAGCATAGGGTTTACAGGGTAAGCGGGCATTTGGACCTGGATAATGGTGCCCTGCTTTGGCCTTGATACTGTGGCTTATAGATTAATTGTATAATATTTATAGGCTGTATAATACATTGTGAAAGAAAGAGGTAGAGAGAAAACAATGGAGAGTCAGGCTAGTGAGGGAGTTTGTGCACGTATGCGTGTGTGCGTGTGTGTATGTGTGTGTGTGTGTGTGTGTGTGATGGACTGAATGTGCCCCCCCATTCATATGTTGAAGGCCTATCCCCCAATGTGATGGTGTTTGGAGGTGGGGCCTTTGGGAGGTAATTAGGTTTAGATGAGATCATGAGGGTGGGTCCTGGGTTTAATGTCCTTATAAGAAAAAGAAAAGACAGCCACGCACTTGTCTCTGCCATGCAAGGACACAACAAGAAGGCAGCTGTCTGTAAGCCGGGAAGAGGGCCCTTGTCAGGAACTGAATAAGCTGGCACCTTAATCTTGGACTTCTCAGTCTCCAGAACTGTGAGAAATAAATTTCTGTGTTTAAGCCAGCTGGTCTAAGGTGTTTTGTCATAACCTGAACTGACAAGGCAGTGGGTACATGTGTGAGGTGGGCCCCTCCTCAGGGCAGGTGGCTGGGCCCGGGCGGATTAATGGGAGGATGAGAGGGGAAGTTTCCCTGGGAAAATGCAACTCAGTTTGGGCTCTAAGGCTTTAGGCAGGGAGTGCCCTCAGGGGCGGTAATGGAGGTGAGTGCGGCAGCCTGGGGGTGAATAGGAGACCCATGCAGGCCTGGGGTGGGCAGGCGCTGCTACCACTCACCTCCAGTCTCAGGCTGTAATGCCAGAAAGCAAGCTGCGCTGCCAACGGGAAGCTGGGAATGTGGATTTTTATATCCATCACCTGATTTTTAAAAGTTGGCAGTTGGTTAAACTTTTTTTCTTAAACATGACAAGAGCCAAAGAAAGCGGTGGTGTGAAATTTTGCTTGTAACTCTCACTGGGACCTTAGCCTTAGTGACTTAGTTTTATTCTGTTCATAGTTGGGGGATACAGGAGCAGGGGAGGAAGAGCATCCCAGGTAGAGGCACCAGCACTGGCCATGACATGGGGGCAAGACAGAGCCTTGGTCACAACTGGTGCCTGGAGCACAGAGAGGGCATGGGCACCAGTGAGAAGGGAGGCGGCAAAGGCCACCAATGCGCTTGGAGTTGGGTGGGGGGGGGCAGGGCATTGGGGGATGGGGGGTGGGGAGCTTGACTCAAGGGCGATGGGGCCCAAGTCATGCAAATCATGGAATCATGACTTACAAAGGATTGGCTTTTCTCTTGTAAGCATTGTTGCATACATTGGATATAGTGGGTTGAATTGTGTTTCCCCAAACATCTGTCTAAATCCTAACCCCTGCTACCTGTGAATGTGAACTTTGGAAAGAGGGTCCTTGTGGAGGTAATTAAGTTAAGGATCTGGAGAGGGCATCATCTTGGATTAACTGGGCTCTAAGTCCAATGACTACTGCCCTTATAAGAAAAAGGAAAGGGAGGTGTGAGACATACAGACCCTGAGGGAAAACACAGGAGAGAAGACAGACCTGCCACAGTGACACATCTACACAGCAGGAACATCAAGGCTTGCTGGAGAGTCCAGAGGCTGGACAAGAGGCAGGGAAGGTTCCTCATTCAGAGCCTCTACAAGGAACCAACCCTACCAACACCTTGATTTAGGATTCTGGCTTCCAGAACTGTGAGGATTTCTGTTGTTTCAAGCCACCAAGTTTGTGGTAATTTGTTACAACAGCCCTAAGGAACAGGTACTTTGGGCTTTCATTGACTAACCACAGGGGAGGGTGAGGGAGAACCTTGTGCAGGCTCTAGAGTGGGGAGTGAAGAGGTCAGATTTGAGGGGCAATCCTTCCGGCACCTGCTCAGGAGGGAAGCGAGCCCAGGCCCAGAAAAGCCACTTAGAATCACCGTGGGACTCCACATCGGATGATGAGGCCCCTGATGGTGAGACTAGAGTTAGAGCCGAGGGGACACCTTTGACAAGCATCACATCTAAGAGGGAGAATTGACGGGGCTTGGTGATCACTGTGGGGTGGCATGAAAGTGGGGATGGTGAGAGAGCAGGAGAAGGTGGGGTTGGTGACCTTGAGGTCCCCAAGAGGAGGGCGATGGCAATGGCACCTCTTGAAATAGACTCTGGGGGGAAGCAACAGGTTCAAGAGGAAATACAATGGGGTCAGCTTTGGACAAGTTCAGGTTGAAGTGCCTGTGGGCCATACAGGTGGACATGACAGGTGGAAGGTAAGCCTTTTTCCATCTTCCTTGGAGGTTTGGGGGGACCGTAGGAGGAAAGGCGCTATGGTGAAATGGTGAGAATTGTTGAGCTATGAGCCCAGGAGACTGGATTTATTGAGAAAAACAGCGTGCTCCCTACCTTTGTTTTTATTTTTTGTTCTTTTTTCTTTTAATTGTGTAGAAAACAGGTATGTCTCTTACAGGTGGAAAATGTGACTCCATTTTATAGGAAATATTTGTTGTTCTTGCTTTCTCAGCTTTCCTTTCCTTCTTCTGGCCATATACCCCATTTTTTTTTGCTGGGGAATTACCCTCTTCATTCTCATTACCCCTGGGCTCCAGAAGCCCCCAGGTGACCACAGCCTGTCAGCCAGAGCACTGAACCTCGCTGGCTCCAGTGACGAGTTTGTGAAGGCTGAGTGATCTAAGGTAGAACAGTAACGGATCTGTCTGGGACCTTGTCCTGGACTTAATATGAAAGCGATCTATGTGATAGGTGGGCGGTTTAGCTGAGAGCCTGTAACCCTGATGCTCTAGGTGGGCATATGTGTTACGACATGGGAGATCCTACTGGGTGATGCAGAGGGAAGCAGACTTGAGAGATGAACAGGAGGTCCCTGATGGCTTTGACCCACCAAATCCCCTTTTGCTGTAAGCCAGCATGAGGTGGCATTTATTTCTTTTGCAACTAAAAAGGGTGCCGATTAACACATCAGTAATAGACAGCTTTCCAGTGGCTGCTGGCGCCCAGAATAGATGTCTTCAGCAGCAAGGGTGCTGGCTGTCAGCACACTCAGGATTATGTACTGAAGAGAGGAATATCAAACCAAGGTTTCAGGACCGTGGTGTGAGGAAGGCCAGCATCTTCTTCAGAGAAAAGGAAGGCTGTCACAGCAGAGGCAAATAAATGTTATCTGTTCTTTTCCCCCTCTGCTATGTTTGGCAGCATTTCCCTTGACAGAAAGTTACAAAATGATTCTTTTCAAGGCTGCAATTACTACTTGGTCTGCCTGGGGAAAAAAAATTGTGTCAAGTGCCGCTACAACTACATTACTGTCGAACTCTCCTTATTTGTGGCAAAAACAACCAGTTGGAAAAGTGTGGGTGCACAGCAAAAGAAGTTTGACGCATGTATGCGTATTTTTCCATTATGCCTCGAGATATTTCCTCCAGACCTGGCTAATGAATGTTAATTTCTCTACTGTGACACTGCTCTCCCCTTAGCTGTTCGACTTTGAAAGTGGCTACTACCTAGCATACCTTTTAGCTTCACCATGTCACCTATTGTGCAGGATTAAACATTAAAAACGTGATGTCAATGACGTTTCTCTTATATCAGTAAAATGGGAACTGTAAAATTAAGAAGGTGTCATTGACTTTGGAGTTTTTTAAAATGAATTCTCTCCTTTTGTCAAAATAAGAATTCTTTGGACTTATTCTATGTGATTTCTGCTCTGTTCCTGTGAGTATGTATGTATGAATGTGTGTAATTAACAACGTCTTCTCCCCCATTAAATTAATCTACTTTGATGGGGGGGAAAAAGGCTTTAGAAATAGGGGAGCAATGCCAAGATTTATATTTATTAACCAAAGTGAAAGGTATAAAAAATATTCCATTCATTCATACATTACTTTTTTGGAAGGATTCCATATTCATTAGCACAGAATGGCCTAGGTAGCTTGACCTTTAAGGAAAATAGAGGCCACAGGTGGTATTAGACTGGTGTTTATAACTTTAGGAGTCATTCTTGAAGAAACAAATGTTCATAGCATTGAAGAATTTTATGTTGAAGGTGGAAAGAAACTCAGAGCCCATCTGACCACTCATTCCCATAATTTTGTTCTTAAAGATTTTGAGCCTCAGTGAGGTTGAGTTGAATGTTGCAACAGTGAGATTAGGAGCCTGGACCCGTGGCTCCTGGTGTAGTGAAAATTTCTGTAGACATTTAAGCTATCTATATGTCAACATTTTGGGGGTCATTGTTTTATGCCAGCCACTGTACTATGCAGGCTGTATTGATGGCATCATAGTTCCTGCCCTGGAGTGGGGAGACAGACATACTAATGAACAATTCAAGTGTATTGAGACAAGTCTTCAAAAAGAGACACACATGAGCATGTGAAGGGATTTCTTAGGGGAGGTGACATTTGAAGTGAATCTTGGAGAATGAGTAAAATTCTGCCAGGTGGACAAAGAGAAGGTCTCTTCTCCTAAGAGGGAAGAGTGAACATGCCCATGGGAGTGAAAAGTGAGGCATAATCACAGAGCTGAGAGGCAAGCTGGCGAAAGGGAACATACATGTGGCAGTTATAGGGCAGAAGATTAGGAAGGTAGGCAAGGGTCAGACTACTTTGTACGCAGTATGAAGGACTTGGCACTTTATTCTGGAGGCAATGGGAAGCCAGGTAAAGACGGTAAGCAGAGGGCTTCCCTGGTGGCGCAGTGGTTGAGAGTCTGCCTGCTGATGCAGGGGACACGGGTTCGTGCCCCGGTCCGGGAATATCCCACGTGCCACGGAGTGGCTAGGCCCGTGAGCCATAGCCGCTGAGCCTGCACATCCGGAGCCTGTGCTCCGCAACGGGAGAGGCCACAACAGTGAGAGGCCCGCGTACCGCAAAAAAAAAAAAAAAAAAAAAAAAAAGACGGTAAGTAGAGGCCTGATCAGATATGTGATTTAGAAAGATCATAGTGTGGTAAACATGGACTGTGAGTTGAAAGGATGGGAGATGAGGAGTAGGAAGACTAATTAGGAGAAGTCCCAAATGGCCTGTTTAACACATGACAAAAGCCTCAATGAGCATGGCGGCCCTGGGGGGGTGAGGTAGAGTGGGGTATAATGATCGGAAAGATATTTAGGCAGGAGAATGGAAAGGCCATGGTGACTAATGGGATGGAGATGCTGAGAGAGAACAGGAGGATGAGGCATGCTGGGTTTTGTAGCTTGAGAAATTATTACCCCTAAATAGGTTCACCTCTTATGTCGAGCCAAAAGATACAACCAAGCCAAAGATCGGGAGAAGGAAGGAATTATTACTTATTGTAGCAAGTAAGGAGAACACTGGGGATCTTTCCCAAAGCAGCATCTCCCTTAACAGCAAAATTGGGAAGTTTTAAGCTAAGGGTACATGCACATTCATGAAGGGGCTGCAGCAGAGGAGGATTCCGCAGAGAATTGGGACAACAGTGGACAGAGTCCAAGCTTTAGTTGACGGAAGTCATGAGGAGGGTCAACGTCATCATTCCATCCTCCACCTGGGTAGAGGCGTTAGTTCCTGTAGAACTCAAACATGTGTATCAGATTACTCTATCCTCTGAGGAGGAGCTAGGACTCTTACTGCTGAACTATTGTTTCTTGACTGCTTTTCCTTTGTTCCTGCCTTCCCTTATTTCCCTTACGATCATTGATGACTGAGACCTGTTCAAGGGCAGGCATCGTGGCCAGGCTTGGATCAAAAACGGCTTCGGGGGACTTCCCTGGTGGTCCAGTGGTTAAGACTTTGCTTTCCAATGCAGGGGTTGTGGATTTGATCCCTGGTCGGGGAGCTAAGACCCCACATGCCTTGCGGCCAAAAAACCAAAATATAAAACAGTAGCAGTATTGCAACAAATTCAATAAAGACTTTAAAAATGCTCCACGACAAGGAAAAAAAAACAAAAAACAAAACGGCTTAGGCCAAAATGGTTTCTCCTGTGTCAAAAAAGCCATGCCTGGGTCTCTTTCTCCGGGGACCCCCTACCCTGTCTGCTAACAAAATGTGTGGGTTGATGGAGCCGTCTCTCAGGTCGCAGGATAGATGAGGAAGGAGTCATGCCATCTGAGAGGGTTCTGAGGCATTCTGCAGGCTGGCCACGGCGGCTTCTCATGGTACCCAGGACGATGTGTCCGGGAGGGACTGCCGTTCTCCAGCACACCTTTCAGGCTTAGCTGGTGGTAGAGTCTAAACAGCTTACTCTTTTCACTTTGTACTTTTTTATTTTGAGATCATCAGAAAGCTCAGGCTTCTATAAACCAAACTTGTACAACCTCTTTTCTCCCCTTATGGTCAGATGAAACCTCGCAGAAGAACCTGACAGTATTGGCAAAAATAAACAAATACTAGATTTCATGAAGGTGATTGTATTTTATTAGCAAATTTGTTTCTTGACATGTTGAAAGCAGAGTGCAGTGTGGCTAAAACAGAGAGTATGTAACCTCAGTGTAATATAGAAAGTACCTTAGATGCTTCCAATGGCTTGTTCTTGCTTATTAAATAATGATGAAAACCAGCATTTAAATCTTTCCCCTTTAATCTCTGTTCGACAGGCAGATGGAATTCTCCTCTTTTCCAAGCTTTTGTACCCGTGAGAGATAAATGTATGTAACACATTCGATTCTCACTAAATTGTTATACGATCCACTCTCCTGCTGTCAAAGCACCTTGTAGATTTTCAAACAAACAATATTTCATTTTAGATGAAATCCTTATTACTGTTTGACATTTGGGTATGAAACCAGAACAGAAATCTTCAGGCAAGTAAAAATGAACTGAGTTTAGCTGCAAGTGTTAATGCCTTTTGGTGTGAACACACCTGAAACCACACACCTCAGACTGGAACTCGAACCCAGCCAAAACTCAGATTGGGACTTGAACCCACCAGCTGGAACCCACTGTCTAGTAATTAAAATCACTTGCCTGGTGTCAGGACTTACTGAGGCTCAGGTTCTTTATGTCTCAGCACAGAAGGAATTCAGCAAGAGGCAAAGTGATAGGCAAGAAGTAGTTTTATTACTATAGGAAGCTTGTGAAGGATACACGTGAGCAGGCAAGAGGGCTCTGCCCCAGAACTAAGTGGCAAAGCAGGTTTATTTAGGGAGATACACACTCCACAGACAGAGTGTGGGCCATCTCAGAAGGCAAGAAGCCCCCAAACATGGGGTGGTTAGTTTTTATGGGCTGGGTAATTTCATAGGCTAATGAGTGGGAGGATTATTCCAACCCTTTTGTAGAAGGGGCGGGGATTTCCAGGAATTGGGCCACCCCCCAACTTTTTGGCCTTTTATGGTTGGCCTTGGAACTGTCATGGCACCTGTGGGTGTGTCATTTAGCTAATGGATTACAATGAGCGTATAATGAGACTCCAGGTCCACTGGAAGTCAAATCTTCCGTCATCTTGGGTCTAGTTGGTTCTAACCAGTTTATATCATACCCTCAACAGCTATGTCATTCTTTTAAAGGTTGTGCCCTGCCCCCTTCCCTCCTGTCTCCCACCTACTTGGCAGACTCAGAAGTGCTTGTCTAGTTGTTACCCGAAAACTGGGTTCACCTCTTGATGGGTGTCAAGCCAGTAGACACAACCAAGCCAAATATCAGGAGAAGGAAGGATTTATTACTTGTAGCAAGTAAGGAGAACATTGGGGATCTTTCCCAAAGCAGTGTCTCCCGGAATAGGAGAAGTGGGGAAGTTTTAAGCTAAGCGTTCATGCATGTTCATGAAGGGGCTTGAGCAGAGGAGAATTCACACAGAATTGGGGCAAAGGTCAACAAAGTCCAAGCTTCAGTTGATTGAAATCAGGAGGGTCAACATGATCATTCCATCCCCCGCCTGCAGAACTCAAAGATATATTATTATGTATATCCCTTGAGGAGGAGCTAGGACCCTGCGTTATCACTACACTATTGTTTGACTGCCTTGTCTCTGTTCCTGCATTTCTTTGTTCCCTTGAGATCAGTAATTACTGAGACCTGTTCAAGGGCAACCACTGTGGCCAGGCTTAGATCACAAAGTGGCTTAGGCCAAAATGGTTTCTCTTATGTCAAGAAAGCCATGCCTGGTTCTCTTTCTCTGGGGACCTCCCTGACTTATCTGCTTATATATTGACTTGTTATATCATTCTTTGGGCCACTACAGATGAGGGGGCTGAAGAAACTTAAAAAACAAAACAAAACAAACAAACAAAAAACCAGTCTCTAAAAGTGGTTTATAATCCTACTTGAGCAGCAGAACTTTTCTCCAAATGAAACCACATGAACCTCATGCTCCAGTCAGAATCCAACTGAGAAAAGCAGGGCTGTGACACTTGAAGCCTGGATGGAAAGGGAGAGTGAAGCTCTGGGTCCCCATCCAAGCCCCCAGCACCCTCTCCAAGGCAACCAGTGGAATGCCTAGGACTCCTCAGAGAACAGTTTGAAAACCATTGATGAAGAAGAGCAAAGATGGCCACCATCTACCACATCTTAGAAGATACACATTTTAATCTGGAATTGGCAATTCTCTTGGTACTACTTGTTTGGGTGTATGTTTCAAAAATTGCCTTTGTTCACCTCAGAAGGTAGTGTGCTTTCTCAGGCCAGCCATACTTCTTTCGTTGTCTAACTTGGTGTATCGAGGCAAATTCTTTTACCTCTAGCCACATGGCTAAGTTGCTTTGATAATTTTGAAAATCTAAAAGTGTTACATAAATGCAAGGCAAAGGGCACTGTTAGGGAGGAAGAGATTTTCTTCTACCATTCTAGGTTCTTCTGGCTAGTCTAAAAATTAAATTGACATGAGACAGATTAACAGGAGAAAAATCAAAGTTCAGTTACATGTATACTTGGGAGAGACCCAGGAAAACTGAGGAACTCACCCAAATGGCAGAAGCCTACACTGTAAATACCATCCCCAGCTAAAGATAAAAGAGGATGAGGGTGGAGAAAGTCAGTTATGGGAGGTTACCAGGAAAAGCCCAGGAAAGAAAGGTGATTGTGAGACAGATTTAAGTCATTGCCTTCTCTATTTATAAGAGTTTTTAGAGATTTGGTCCTCCTCTTCCTCCAGGTACAGAAGGGGAGACACCCTTATAAATGGAGATTTCCCTTACCAATGTAAATGTTTCTTACAAAAGGGCAACTCTTACTTGGCCTTCAGTGCCCTCCCCACATCTGCTTTTTCTCAGAAAACAAAAAAAAGCTTAAAACAATTAATATACTGAAGAGACATATTTTAGGGTGGCATATTCTGCCCCCTACAAAGCTCATAAAGATACCAATGATATTCTACTCTTTGGTTTCTATCTTAGTGGGTATGAATCTTCTTTCTAAACATGCATGTGTAAGAGAATTCATGCTAATTTGCTTTCCTAAATTAAATGAAATCTGTTTCTGAGCTCTTATCCCCTTGGGCCAGTAGCAAATTTAGTACCAGTCATTGCTTAGCCTCCACTCCAGCGCTGTCCTAAGGTCATGGGAAATTTCTGGGAGTTTTGAGATGAGCAGGTCATGTGATATAGTTGTCTTGGTCACAGGTGAATTGCTAATATTCTGGAAACTACATTTGAAAATAAAATATTCTTGAATTTGTAACGTCACTTCTGAAACTTTCTGGGGGCAAGAATGCTGCATGTTCCCAAAGTTGACTCATCTCAGGATGGTTTTTCAGGGCATATATGAACTGATCGCATTAACATTTTGCTGGCGTGCCACACAGCAAAGCCAGTTTACTGACACCAGGTTGTGGTGAAGGAAAGTACGGCATTTATTGCAGGGCACCAAGCAAGGAGAATGGGTGGCTCATGCTCAAAAGACCCAAATTCCTGACAGTTTTCAAGGAAGCATTTTTAAAGGCCACATTTGGGGGTGAGGGCTGCAGGGTGCATGACTTTCTTCTGATTGGTTAGTGGTGAGGTAACAGGGTGGTGATTCGGGAATCTCAATCATCAACCTTCTGGTTCCAGCCAGTCTGGGGTCTATGTGCTGGTGCTCAGCATGTAGTCACCATCCTCCACTTGGGTGGGGACGTTGGTTCCTGTAGAAGAACTCAAATATATGCATCAGATTGTTATATATGTCCCTTGAGGAGAAACTAGGACTCTGCTTTATTGCTGCACTATTATTTCTTGACTACTTTTCCTTTGTTTCTGTATTCCCTCATGTCCTTAATTAGTAACTGTTTGAACCTACTCTTTGGAGCTCAGGGAAGACCTACAAACAAGAAATGGGGGACACAAAAAGGCTTTTGTACCTGAGAAGGCCCCATAGGGTCCTGCTTAGTTTCAAGCATTTCCCTGAACTTCTATAACAGGTTCTTTGGGTCTTTACCAAAAGATCACGAGACCATTTTGCCCCAGCAGTTCTTCCATTTCTGGTTTACTTCTGAATGCTGCTGCTTTTAAAACATCAAGATTACTCCTTTTCTATTGGTACAGGAGCATTGTGTATCACATGGAGCTATTTAAAATATTGGCAATGTCTCAGTTCCTCCCCCCACCCCCCACCCCCACCCCCGCCCCCATCTCTCTTCCAGGATTTGTTTTCTGTAATAGATGTGCTGGCTCTTTTTTTACTGGCACATTTGATATAAGCTGCCTGGCAGTAAATACTGCATGGTGCTACAGATTGCCTGCGACCTGATTTCTTAATCCTTAACTTGTTCCAATACTTGACGGCTGAGTTAGCACATGGGATGCCATAAAATGCTGGGACTGGTCTGAGATAGAAAGACAAAAAAGCCTTCCTGATTCTCCAGATTTCCTTTCAGAATACTTTATTTTTAGAGATAGAGATAAAATAGACTAAAGTCTATATGCAGAAGATGAACTTGGAAGTCTAGCTTGCTGAGACTCAGATGAGCTTTAGATGTTGAATGTAATCAACACTGTTTGCATTAAGTTTGGGTTGCCATTTTGTAAGTTGCCTTCTTATGTGTAAAAATGAAATGGAAGGCTTTAAAATATCTTCCTGCCTGTGGGCCACCCTGAAATTACACTGGTTTCAACAGCCATTTTTCAATGGAAAATGTGAGGCCATGTAGCATCTCCAAATTCCATTAGCAAATGCAGTGAGAGAAAAAAATGGGCCAGTATCAAAAATTTTAAAATCCTATCAATTACACAAAAAGAAGATTTATAATTTGTGACCCTGTGAAAGGCATCCACAGAAGTCAGAATTACTGATATACTTGGTACCAAATAGTTAAAAAGTTGTGGAGGAGACTGCTGGCTGTCCACTACAATCACTTTTATATTTCTCTCACCGTACTGGAAAGCTGCACAATGGCCACCCAGGTACATTACACTTCCCAGCTCTCCTTGCACTTAGGTGAGGGCAGGTGAGGTAAAGGAGGATGCAGTCTCATGCCTGGACCTCGGAATGGATTTTTCTATTTTGGTACTAGTATAAAACAAGGATTCATTTCCTTGAATCACTAAATCTTTAAAGCACAAGTGTTCTTAGAGATGCATCTTATGTATCAAAAAATAACAGCATGTGTGGCTGTGGTGAGCATCTAGCTATAGCTCTATTTCATTTTACTTATTTTCATCACCAGGTACTCAGTACAAACTCTTTTAAAGATATGATCATATCCTTGAGTCAGTGAAAAATGTGTAGGTAAAGCTAGATGAAAAGCCACTTAGAGACATATTGAACATAGATGGGGATTTTAGTTCACATTGAGAGACCAAGGCCAGGATATGCCAGCCTGGCAGGGGTTGGAGGGTTGGTGTGGAGGTAGAATACTTAGGGTTAAGCTGGAAACAGAGGAGAAAACTTACAGTCAAAACAGAACTGGAGGGGCTTCCCTGGTGGCGCAGTGGTTGAGAGTCCGCCTGCCGATGCAGGGGATATGGGTTTGTGCCCCGGTCCGGGAAGATCCCACATGCTGTGGAGTGGCTGGGCCCATGAGCCATGGCCGCTGAGCCTGTGTGTCCGGAGCCTGTGCTCCGCAACGGGAGAGGCCACAGCAGTGAGAGGCCTGCGTACCGCAAAAAAAAAACCAAACCCAAAAAATACCAAAACACAACTGGAGTGCCAGGGACCAGGTGAGAAGGTAAGAGTATAAACTGACAGCCCTGATAGCTGGGCTTAGAACAAAGGTCTCTGAAAAGAGTCCAGCAGGTTGGCATTGGGAGGAAGTAGATGTCAAAGGGAAAGCAATGCAGGGAGTTGCACAGTCTGAGCAGGTGGTCCACAACATGGAAAGCCACAGAAACTGAAGAGCTAAGACAAGGAAGGCAAAACTGATGCATAGCCAAAACCCTTGGGAGAGGTTCTGAGAAGGCGGCCATGCTGGTCGCAGCCAGAGACATTCTCAGTTCCAGAGAGGACAGTGCCAGCTCTGCAGAGGGAGTCAGCTGCTGTTTTATCTTTGTGGAGGGAGTCATGGCAGGAGTGAAAATCGAAGAGTTCCTGGTGGGGAGAAGGGGATCATCCCAGCACTCCTGTAAGGGGGAAGGGGTGTGCACTCCCTCAGAAGGTACAATAGTGATGGCACTCAGCTCTCAGGACCTGATGTGCTTCAGTCCCAGCCCATGGCAAAGTCCTGGTGACTTTTCTAAATAGAGTAGTCACACTGAAGTTAAATGTGGAGAAACAATGCAAGTGGACCTTGCCAGCCCTTGGGGGACCCACCTATACCAACTCTTTTGCTCAAGTTCCTTGAATTTTTAGATGAATCAACCTCCAGGAAGAGATGATTACAATGTGCAGTAGATGATTCTCACTTCCAAACTGCAGTTGTATTCCTGGAATCTTCCTGTGAGCAAGAGAACTCACCCTTTCAAATAGGAAATAAGCTCTCTTCTGATCATTCTTAACAAAAAGTAGGCTGAAGATTTTTCTAGGATGGCAATGTCATTTTGAATTTCATGGTTCCCCACAGCAGCTTCCAGTGGAGGCTTACTTTATATCCGGATTCTCATGATTTTCAAGATGAAGGCAGCTTTCGTTTAGGATTCTAATTTCCAATTAACAAACATATTACTTGATGATAACTCTGGTTTAATGACTAACAGCCATGATTAGCAGAGGGTCAACTGTATCTGAAAGGGCAGGGCAATGCTCAGAGTCACATGTTCCACTTCCCTTAGAGATAACAATATCCAGTGTTGTTATGAATTTTCATGAGAATTAATACTGGGATTTGTGTCTTTGCTGAAGGTCTTTGATGATGAAACTAAAATAAGCAAGCAAACAAATAGCTCTTCAAGCTTCATGTGGGAAAGCCCTTAATTTATTACTTATGTCTTGTTAATCACAGGAAAACTGGAGCAAGCAAGATGGGGGAACAAAATATAATAACCAGTTAGCTGTGTGTATATACAGTGGTCTGCTGGCTGTGTATCTTGAAAACTACCTCAGACAGAGTAGAAGCCAAATACCTGAGTCTAGATTAGGAATGAAACACACAGACTCAGCTTCTTGCCCTTCTAGTTGTATTTGTCCCTGACACCAAGCTTTTCTCCATTGGCAATCCTTGATATTCCACATACATTTTAAGGGACTTAGAAGGAATCTTGCCAATCAGGTGGTTTTGTTACTGAACTCCTAGAACACCTAGTTAAAGTCTTGCCTCTGGGATCAAGGCTTTGGCTGTGCCTTGAAAATGTAACAGAATTTCTGTTTTACGAACCTGAGGATTTTGCTGTTCTTCTCTTTGTGCCAATCCACATCTCCAGAAAATTCAGAAGGGAAGTTCCTGGGCAAGCCTTCCTGTTTTCTTCCAGAGACAATTTTTCTTGCCAGTTTTCCTGATGATCTTTGCCTGAAGAGGAAAGGAGTTCTAGTGGGAGCTTGATTTATGTGTCTAAGGTGAAATCTGTGTTGTAATTTCCTAAGAACAAGCATATTACTTTAGGACAAGCAGATACTCACATAGCCTTGCCTTTGGTTTAGAGACCAATGAGCATAAATAACAGAGGTCAGTGTGGCAGATCCTGCTCATTGTCTCACTGAGACCTAGTCTTTCTAGCATGTTCTCCCAGACATGCTAGCCTGGAAAGCTGGAAATGGCATCTGACAGATCCTTTTCAGCTGGGTGTGCCTCTGACCTCTCTTCTCCAAGTAGACACACTCGCATGAAATTTAGAAGGAGAAAAAGAGCAAGAGGTGGGGGCTATGTGCATGAGATCTAACCAAGTAGGACAGAGGCAGTGTGATTCTGGGGCTGGCAGCTGCACAGGCAGCTTCTCGGTTCAGCATTTCCTAATTGCAACAGAGACCCATACTATAAATTCTTTAACATACCAGTTCTCAAGAGTAGTTCTGGAAGCTGTTCCTTGAAACTTCAGTTTATAATATGTTCTTTCAAATCACACAATGATTTTGCGAGCTCTCTTCTATCCTGTAAAAATTTCCGTTCTCTTTATATTACCTGTAATGGATTCTGTTATCTGCAACACAAAACATTGACTGATAAAGTGAATCTTTTTGGAAAGTCTTGAAAGCAGAATCCCTACAGGCTTCTTAAAGGTCACACTTTCTCTCTCTGTCTCTCTTCCATTCTTACTGCTGGCCCCAGGGATGTGGCCTGCACACCTTTTCTCTTTCTAGCTGTCATTATCTTTCCTTTATTTTTTGTAATCTAATTCTTATAACATTATCTGTAAGAAAAGAATGTGAATGTTTACACCTCCTTGACCCACTAAATCCATATCCATTTTAAGTCACTTGTCACTAGCCATGATAGAAAGCAAAGTGGGACTGCTCCCAAAAGCCAGTGGATGGCAGGTATTTAGGTTTCCTTCATGAAGTTTCCTGGGAGCTGTTCCCTGCCCACAGGGAGCTTTAATAAGGACTAGAGTTGCACACTGCTAGTCCCTTCTTACACATACTTCTTAGGTAAGCCTCACACTGTCATGCCCTCTTTAATCCCCAGGGATGGTAGTCGTTAAGATTTCTCCTTCTATTGAGTGAAGCACCCTAGTAACTGCATCTATGCTTTCAGATTCTAGTGGTTCAATTATGTATCAAGAGAAACAGAAATATACCCATAATACGGGGGTCATGTTGCCACTCCTGCCCCCTTCATCCCACCTTATAACCACAGTCACCTTAAGCCATCCTGATACTCCTTTACTAGCTCAGTCAACCCTCCCAGTCACTCACAAACTGCTTACAGTTGGGACACTGGCTTTTGAACTGGTTCCTCAGAGTTGCATAGTTCATATAACTATTTTTCTCTATTTTCTCTTTGCCAAGACATCAGAGTTTTCAAGTCTGTTCATTCTTTTAGGAAACAAGATTCCAAACAGGTGTTTAGAATAGAAGTGTGCAGAGCAGATTCAGACAGGTAAGACTCTTTGATTGCATTTTGAAAAATTTTTACTCCTAGAAAAAGGAACCCTCCTGCACTGTTGGTGGGAATGTAAATTGGTGCAGCCACTATGCAGAACAGTATGGAGATTCCTTAAAAAACTAAAAATAGAGCTACTATATGATCCAGCAATTCCACTCCTGTGTGTATATCTGGAGAAAACTCTAATTTGAAAAGATTCCCAATGTTCATAGCAGCACTATTTACAATAGCCAAGACATAGAAACAACCTAAATGTCCATCAACAGATGAATGGATAAAGAAGATGTGAGATATATATTTATATACACATACATACAATGGAATATTACTCAGCCATAGAAAAGAGTGAAATAATCCCTTTTGCAGCACAATTGATGGACCTAGAGATTATCATATTAAGTGAAATAAGTCAGAGAAAGATAAATATCATATGATACCACTTACATGTGGAATTTTAAAAAATGATACAAATGAACTTATTTACAAAAGAGAAATAGACTCACAACATACAAAAAAGAAAAGAAAACCTTATGGTTACCAAAGAAATGGTGGGGGAAGATAAATTAGGAGTTTGGGATTAACATATACACACTACTATATATAAAATAGATAAATAATAAGGACCTACTTATAGCACAAGGAACTATATTCAATATCTTGTAGTAACCTATAATGGAAAAGAGTCTGGAAAAGAATATATATATATATATTTAGATGGATAGATAGATACATAGATAGATAGAATCACTTTGCTCTACACCTGAAACTAACACAACATTGTAAATTAACTACACTTCAATTTTTAAAAATGGTTAAAAAAATAATTTATACTCCTAGAATTCATACTCCATACAGAGATAAGAGAAGTCAAAACAGTGGGACAAGGAAGAGGTACAATGTCAAAAAAGTTATGAGCTGAAATACAAAAGAGTTTTACACAAGAAGTTGCACACCTCTTTAAGCAGGTGAAATCAGTATATCCATTTGGTTTCTGTGGTTATATCTCATAGATTCTGTTAATTATCATGAACTTACTTTTCTTCAGAGGGTTTAGTTATACCCTGCCAGAGAGCCAGTGACACTGAGTAGTGGCAATGTGACAGAACTAGAATTGAATAAGGCTGTGGTTATTTATGTCCATACAAGCAAGGGACTATGCTTTGTGGGAGATTTCAGGGGTGTTCCTTTCCGCCTCCTGATGAAAAAGTCTCTTCCATGTTGAGCTGATGCAGATAATGTAACTCCTTTGAAGGAGGGCAGGGTGGAACAGTAAAAGAGGCCTGGATTTGGAATGATTAGTTCTTGTTATGAATCCTTATATGTTATTTAATTTTTTGCTGACCTTGGTCAAATCAGTTACTTTCATAGAACCTTAATTCAACACCCTTCAGTTGGAAATATTTATATTTTTATATCTTGTGCCCTTCTGAGGCTAATTGGAGGATCAAATGAGATAATATATTTGTTGACACTATGTAAACACCACACTGCTTTAACATATTAGTGGTCAAACCAGACTATCTGTGTTAAATAACAATTAGAGTAGCAAACTAACTCATTATCAGCCATAGCCTCTGAATCAGTTAGCCTTGTAAGTAAGTCTTGAAGTTGGGTAGTCTTAGTCCTCCACCTTTACTTCCCTTCAATATTGTGTTGGCTATTCTGGGTCTTTTTCCTCTCCATATAAATTTTTAGAGTCAGTTTGTTATTATCCACAAAATAACTTGCTGGGGTTTTGATCACGATTGCATTGACTCTGTAGATTAAGATGGGAAGAACTGACATCTTGACAATATTGATTATTCCTATCCACAAACATGGAATTTCTCTCTATTTACTTTGTTATTTTATTTTTTATCAGAGTTTTATAATTTTCCTCATATTGATCTTGTAGCTATTTTGTCAGATTTATACATAAGTATTTAATTTGGGGGGTGCTAATATAAATGGTACTGTGTTTTTAATTTCAAATTTTACTTGTTCATTGCTGGTATAAAGGAAAGCAATTGACTTTTGTGGATTAATCTTATATCCTGCAAACTTGCTATAATACTATAATTGCTTATTAATTCCAGAATTTTTGTTGTTGTTGATTCTTTTGGATTTTCTGCATAGACATATCATCTGTGAACAAGGACAGTTTTATTTCTTCCTTTCAAATCTGTCTGTATACCTTTTCTTTCCTTTTCTTTCCTAATTGCATTAGCAAGGACTTCTAGTAGGATGTTGGAAGGAAATGGAGGGAGGAAACGTCCTTGCCCTGTTCTTGGTCACTCTGAATCAGTTAAGAATCTTTTAGCTGTGAGAAACAAAAATGGTATCCAGTGGTCTTAAGAAAACAGAAGAATTTCTTGCAAAGCTCATGGAGGGTTTTGAAGGATCAGGCTTAGGGAAATGGACAAAAGCCAAGAGGGTCAAGAATCAGGAAATACTGCAGTCATGTTTTAGCAGAAGCAGCCTGACCAGAATGTTACTACTACCAGTACTATAGGATAGGACCTCTGCTACTGAAAGGACAAGTGTCTCCCCCTGTTCCCAATTAATGAAGATGCTCCTATCATTTCTGCTGATGTAAATGAATCCAAACAATTCTTGTGCTTTAGAGTTACAAGGCAAAGATTCAAAGCCCTGAACAGGAGCATCTGATTGGCTGACTCTGGGTTGCGTATCCAATAGGCTGGCTATCACCGTTAAGTAGGAGAGGCGATCTGGTGCATTTAGCTTCCATTGAAGGATGCAGTGAATAGCTATCATTAAGGCTCTGTGTACTGGAGGATCAAATTTATTTATTTAGAACTTAGCTCATTCTGCATCAAAGGAAAGTAGGAACAATAAGTTTGGAGTGAATTCAGGACAGTAAATTTTAGCTAAACACAAATGGGATGCTGAATAATCAAGGACCACAATAGACAGTGTACTAAAATGAAAAAGGGGCTTAGGAAGGAGTGGTAAGGGGATGCTAAAAATTACTTTATTTCACAAACGCTGTCTGGAAAAGTTCTGAAAAAATTATCTAAAAACTCCTTTAAGTTGTGCAATTCTTAGGGTACATCATGTGTGAGCTGGAAGGGACTTAAGAGCTTCAAATTCACCACTCCATATGTGAAGAAACTCAGGCTGAGTGAGTTGATATGAATATACAAGTTAAGGGCAGAGTCAGGACAAAACACAATTTTCTAGACTCAAGTCCAGTGTTATTTTCATAGCACTTCATGGTATCTCTTTCCAAAAAGTGTCATTCTTTTTTCTGTCAAAAAAGGAATAAATGTGAAATATCTTAACTAAAAAATATACTCAGTGCTATTTACTGATGCAGTCCTGCTGGGCCACTGAATTCTGTACTTACCTATGACTTCTGTGTCCAGGCATTGGACAGTTTTCTAAGGGTTATGGCCTGGTATCTGGACCAAGAAATTTCATGGAAACTTTCATGATTATTTTAGAAAGAGTAGCTTAATTTAATTAGATCAATATTTATAGCACACCCACTATATGCAAAGCCAATTGGGTATAAAAATGAGGAAAATGGGTTTCCTAACCTCAAAGATCTCATAAGCCACTGGAAGTAAAATAGGAAAGCCTACAAATATAATATAAAATGAATTTTGAATGTGATAAGCAAGGTACTAATTAGAAGCTATGGATTTTCTAAGAAGGAGAATAATTACATCTAATACCACTATATTCTTCCATGTTGAAGACTTCCACTGCTTACTCATATCTGGTTCTCTAGGCCCTCTGAGCATGTGGGAGGGTCACATCCTGCTCTTGTTGCCATGTGACTACCTCTGGCCAATGGGCTACAACTAGAAATGGTGTGTGCCACTACCAAGCCCAAGGGTTTCATTGCAGTTGTAGCTCTTTTCTCCCACTGAAGTAACAGAGAAGCCATAGCCTCAGATGTGCCGCTATAACAAAGCGAATTGTCCATGAGACTGAATGACTGAGTCACTGCATGGAGATCAGTGGCCCTGGAAAGTCTCCCGGACCCACAGTGGATATTTTGTGACTAAGAATAAACTTTTGTTGGGTTATATCACGGAGAATTTTGAACTTTTTTGTTATGGCATTACCCAGTTTATCCTGACTAGTATATCTTCATCCTGGCCTGTTCTTTATGGAAAACGTACTGCGTAAGTTAAAGACATATGTATATATATGCAAATATATACTTAATAACAAACATATTTAATAATTTAAACAATATTTTAATAAATAAGTAAAATGATTATTTAATAGTTTAAATATAAGTTAATTGAAACCTCTCTTTCTCTCTCTGTCTATATATTGCAGCATGTGTTATTTATTACAGTGCACAATTTAATGCTTGAAAAATTAGGAGTCTTTTCAAGTCTAGGTTGTCTCTATTTCTCTCCTTCCCCTCACCTTAACTGTTGTATATATTTAGAAAAAAATTTTATATTTTCCCCCCTTTACTATTAACCACCTGCTATTCTTGCATAGAACCCAGTCTTTTACAGAATCATTCAACTCTGATTATAGTCTAAGAGTGTGAAATTGATGGGCACAAAGCATGCAAATATAGACAGTTCAGGTTGAGTGAGCACCGAAGTAGGGAATAGTCTCAGGATTCCTAATGCTTCAAAGAACAAAACTAACTAACTTAACTAAACAAAATAATAAGAACAAGAGAACTGCTGTCAAAAAGGAATATTCATGTAAATGATAAAAAACATTTTGTTGCAGGAAAAAATAAAACTCATAGAGTTAGTTTTTTTTTTGTTTTGTTTTGTTTTTTTTGCGGTATGCGGGCCTCTCACTGTTGTGGCCTCCCCCGTTGCGGAGCACAGGCTCCGGATGCGCAGGCCCAGCGGCCATGGCTCACGGGCCCAGCCGCTCCGCGGCATATGGGATCCTCCCAGACCGGGGCACGAACCCGTATCCCCTGCATCAGCAGGCGGACTCTCAACCACTGCGCCACCAGGGAGGCCCTAGAGTTAGTTTTTTAAAAATTTTTTTCTGTTACTCTTTTTTTCCTTTTGGCATTGTGGTGATGAGGGTTGCGAGATGGCTGGACTGTATACAGCCAAGGAAATCAGAAGTGATGATTCCAGCCAGTTGTACTCTCCAAGAAATGTGAAATCACTCCAAGTTAAAGAGCACATAATACTGCCTGAAGTCTACTGAAACCCTTCCAAAATATGCCCAAATTAAGTCTTCCAAGTTTCATTGCTCTATTGGTGCCATCAAACAGAGCAATTGCAAATCATGATACCTACAAGAAAACTGAAGTGTTTTTTTTTTTTCAAAAATGACAACATGTGTCACAAATAGGTCCATTCGTTTGGAAATATATGACATGAACAGACCATTTTTTTCCCTCCATACACCATTACCAGCCCTTTGGCCTTGTTATTTTGTAACTTCCTTGGTTTCTTGTCAACTCCTTTGATTGCATCCAAGGGAAACTTGGAGAAGTACTTAAAATAGAAATAACTGGGAAACTCTAGGCCATTCTGCTTTTCTTAATGCCAGCACTTAACCTTTGTTGATGTAACGCTTTCTTTGCAAATAGTGCAAATTGGAAATTTCCCTAAGATCACAATCCAGCCCTCCCCAGAGCCAAATTCAGCCTCAAAGTTGCTGTTCTCAAGTATAATGATATTTATTCAGTCCCAGCTCATTTCCTACTTTTCTGTTGAAACATTAGCCCCACAGCATTATTTAACAATCGAGTCATTTGGACAATGAACTGTTTGGTTCCAAATTTTGGATTTCTGAAGGAAGTGTAAATATTTGTCCATGGTTGATATTTTGGGCATTGATCAAGGGCCTGGTCTGTACAACCAGTTTGACCTTTTGCTTTCCCTAGAGACACATGTAAATTTCTTCCAAATTCATTCATTTTGTTTCACCTGCTGGGAATCATGTTTACCTACAACAATACTGTAAGAACCTATTGAGAAATCCTCTGAGCTGTCGTTAATGTGTTTTCATTATGTGCAGAGGAGGCTTTTATTGTGTAGCCCTCCACTGACACCCTATTCATGCTTCCTATTATCCCTCTAGCTTTGTCTTCAGCTAAACACATTCTCTTTTCTTCCTCCAAGTGATTATTTGCATGAAGATTTGCATTTAAATGGATGTGGAGAGTACATTAACAACACCTATACCAACCATGTAAAAGCTGCACAATATTTGTTGCTGCCAGCATGAATGGGAAAAAAATTCAATGCATGTTTTATAAGGAGAGTCCTCAGGTAACTGCATTTGAGACACAAAGACACTTCATTAGATCATATTTAATAGTGATTATGCATGCAGAAGTATATGAATACAAATGGCCTATTCCCAAAAGGGATGATGTGAAATCCAACAATACATACGTGTTCACCGCAGGAAGCAAACATATATGTAACCATCTGAGTTGAATTCAAAGTTCCCTAATTGGGTTGAGAGGATATTCCAGGGTTGGTCCATTTTGACCTTTATGTCCTTGCTAATAGAATAGGAAGGAACGTGAGAACTAAAATACACTGCATTTTCTGTCTGCGTCTTAGGGCTTTTTGTAAAAAGACTGCATACCAAAGAGTGTAAAAGAAAAAAGGAGGAAAGTAAAAGAAAAAAAGGAACAGAGAGCAGGGTGGGAAGGAAGAGAAGCGTGTTTAGTGAGATTTTAGGTGTTTACCCAGTTTTTAATTAAAAGAGGAAAAAAGTGGAAAAAGAGAGAGAGGAAAAGACAAAAAGGGAGAAAAATGGAAAGAGAAGAAAAGACATATTAAAGAATATATAAATCAGAGAATAAGTCTGAATGCAGAGGAGGAAGAAAAGGAGGGATGGAAGGAGGGAGGGAGGGTGAGAAAGAGAGAGAGAGAGAGAGAGAGAGAGAAAAGAGAACTGAAGAAAGATTGTAAGAAAACCTTTGTGCTTTATATACAAAGCAGAGACCCCAGCTTATCATTCAGTATTACGAGAGAGAAAATTAAATTGGTCTTGGCAAAAGGATTCTATTAAGGGATAATATCTTCCCTTTTATTGTTAATTATTTTATGTTTACAATAGTCAGTGTAACTGTATATTATTTTTACAGTAACACATGGCTTAGCATAAATAATTTACCCAGGATATATGGCTAATTTCTAATTAACTTCTAGCTCTGTTAGTTTGCCTTAGATTAAAGCCCTTTCTCTTTCTAACAAGTCCTTGAAGGAGAGCAGACAACCTAATTACAGACATTCATTGTGGAATATTTATATTTAGCAATTTAAAAAGGTAATATCAATCGAGAAATGTAGTGGAAAATAAAGTGGAAGAGGAAAAGGTTGCAGTGGAGGGAGGAAAATGTATTGTTTGTATTTTTATGTCTGCATAAGAAAAAAAAATAGGCCAGAGAAATTTATCAGCAGGCGGAATGCAGTACACACTAGTACCTCTATGTCCCCAAATACAATTATTGTTTATTGCTTAAAAACAATTTTCCATAGGCTGTATACACTAAAGAGAAATCCATAAACATCAGAAACAAGTCTCTAACAAGACCTTATTGTTTATATGGATGAAAAAAATCCATATTTCCCTTCCTGTTAATCCAGAATGGACCCGAATAAAGCAAATTCACTGCATCCAATGAGATTTGTAATGCAACAGTAGAAGAATCTGATTTCACACATTATAGCTGGGTCCTCCATATCCCAGCCATAACAAGGGTAATAAATAAAGTCTACTCTAAAACCAGGCATATTGCCTCAGTAATTGACTCTCTGTCTGCATAAGACACTATGATTTCCAAATGAGAGGGGACCGCTTCTGAGGGCTTGCAGAAATTCACCATGGGAATGTACTGGCATAAACACACCTTTGTGCATACAGCCTCATTCTAGATGCTGGGGCTTCTTTAAAAAGCAACAAAATAGGATCAGATTCTTGCTTTATACCTGTATCATTGTAATTGACACAACAGAGGGAAGCCCTCTCCCCTGGGGTCTTATTTCTTGTACAAATCTGAGTCACCTTTATACTTGCGAAACCACAGCCCTGAATTCACTGAGGTTTAGATAAGTGTGGTGTATTAGTCTTAATGGGCATTTACAATACATGGTGTAATTGCTCCTTTGGAGCTGTTAATGCATTTTTATGGCCAAAAAACAATTTCCGGTATACTGGATGTATTAAGGAGAAATGTCTGCCTGAAGATTTATGTTGAGAAGGCACAAAAACAAAGCAAAACATCCTCGCGTGTGCATTCATCTCGTTAAAGACCATACACTTGGGTGCATTTGTTCTTCAAAGAGTGTGAGGAACGTGAAACATTTAGAGATCTTTGTCATTCCCAACCCTGCCTTCAGAGCTTCTGCGGTCCTTTTCTATTTCTTTCTGTATCTTCAGTATATAAGGCTATCTAGGGAACAAGTGAGAAAATATAGAGCAAAAAGGTTTATGCGGAAATGGTAAGAGAGAGTGATATACTCTAAATTTTAAGATCATTTCAGATGAGAGGGTGCAGATTCCTATGAACAAAAGAAGGAAATTTTGGAAAGTGAACATTATAGTACAGAGGCACCAAGGGTCACAAACAAAGGGTTTTCACCCCTTTCCTAATGATTCTTTAAGGCAGGGGTCCCCAACCCCCAAGCCACAGACCGGTAGTGGTCCGAGGCCTGTTAGGAACCGGGCCACACAGCAGGAGGTGAGCGGCAGGTGAGCGAGCGAAGCTTCATCTGCCGCCCCCCATCGCCCGCGTTACTGCCTGAACCATTCCTGACCACACCCCCCACACCCCCCACCCCGGTTGGTGGAAAAATTGTCTTCCATGAAACCGGTCCCTGGTGCCGAAACAGTTGGGGACCGCTGCTTTAAGGACATTATATAATATTATCAAACTAGGAGGTGGGTAGGTTTCCCGCTTATTCTGTTTTGTCCTAATCCAGATTCTTTGTCTGCACTGCTCTCTGTTTTATGTCTGCATCTTTGGGCTCTGTGGCCGGCTGGCTTTCAACTGGGTTTGGTCAGTAAGAGGCACTGGTAGGAGATCAG
Organism: Mesoplodon mirus; assembly: GCF_964341445.2. NCBI lineage: Eukaryota > Metazoa > Chordata > Mammalia > Artiodactyla > Ziphiidae > Mesoplodon > Mesoplodon mirus. Next base: position 81,272,787 of record NC_138980.1, read on the forward strand.
AGGGCAAAAAGAGAGTGGGGTTGGGTGGGTTCTTCCTTATTTCCTCTCTGCCATGGGGCTGTGTCTCTCGCATGCACCCTCCATGGTCACAGCCCCGAGAGGACTCCAGTTCTCTCTGAGAACTGGTAACACAGGGGTGGTAAAGCCTTCTCAATTGTTACTGGTCTCTGGGCCCCCCGTCCCTTGTTAATCCTGCTTCCCCCTCTGTAAGTAATCACATTATTAAAATATATTTATTGAAACCATATGGGTTGGGTCTTGGGACCCAGGACCCTGGGACTCTGACTGATTGAGTGGGAGCATAAACAGGAGAAAGAGACTCCTTAATGCCCAAACCAGTTTATAAATTATAATTATATATTATAATATATAATATATAATTAATATATATTATACTAATTATATATTATAATTAATATATTATATTAATTGTATATTATAATAATTATATATTTTATATTAATCATATATTATAATTATAAATTATTATTTATAAACTCCTTAATGCCCAAACCAGTTTACCCACGTGGTAGCTGAAATGCTTCTAATAGCTCTGCTGACTGTCAGGTTTTGGCACTCTTCCCTGTGGTAGTGCCAAAATGATGGATCCTTCTAGGTCTTTGCTGATTGTCCTGTTATGTAAGTGGGGTACTTTAGTTTGGTTTGACCTAATGCACTTGTGTATTAGTCAGGACTTTATAGCTGCAAATGATGGAAACCCAAATTAAAATCGCTAAAAAAGTAGGGGCGAGGGGAATTTATTGGGTCATGTAATTGAAAAGTCTGGTGGTGTAGTGGCTTTAGACATGGCTAGAACCAGAGGTTCAAATGATGTCACAGAACTCTACCTCTTTCCATCCGGGTCTCAACACTACTTTTCTCTATGTTGGCTTCTTTCTTTGGCTGGATTGTTCCACATGTGGCAGAGATGCCCCTGGGAGCTCCTAGCTTACACTGCCCTGATGAGAGAGATCTTCTTTCCCCAAGAATCCATATAGATTCTGGAAAAGAAATCTCATTCTCCCAGCCTGATTCTGAGGCTAGCTTCTTTATGGCTAGGGGATAGAATATTCTCTTCAATTTCCCTGGGTCATATGCCTGAGTTCGAGAATGCAGGAACAGTTCCACTAAATCCAAAAGGGGCCATTTCTCAAAGGAGAATATGCATCTGGACAGGGAGTTCCCTGGAGGTCCAGTGGTTAGGACTTGGTGCTTTCACTGCCATGGCCCAGGCTTGATCCCTAGTTGGGGAATTAAGATCTCACAAGCCACCCAGTGCAGCAAAAAAAAAAAAAAAAAAGATGCAACTCGACAGAAAGGGGTAATGTGAAGTAATAGATGAATACTTTGTATGTTCTAAACCGTTCTCAGAAGTATTCTGTCACTGTGCAGAAATGATACACAAGGACCACGTGTGGATAAGACTGAAGAAACATATGAGCAGTGTACATTAAACACACTTGTGACCTTCCTAACTGCCTTTTAACACCTACTTGTGGTCCATAAATAAATACCAGAGGAGACAACTGTGTATTTCTAGTCTCTGCTTTATGGCAAAAAGAAGAGAAGAGATTTTTAGAAAGAGCACTGAAGCCGTTACTTTATGTCCAGTAGATGCTTAATCAATTTTAATTACCTCACTTATAAATGGGAGAGAAATTTAAGGGATGCAAAATTATTGCTGAAAAAGAAAACACCTGGCTTGGCAATGTGACTCAGAGTCTGAATCCAGACTCAGAGTGAGCCCTTGGGCACACTCATAAAAATCTGTGACTCTTGGTTTGTTTCTCTGGGAAATGGGGAGGAGTCTAGAAGAATGAAAGGAGGAGGGGTCCTGTTTTTTCCTTTTCTTTGAGACTTCTTTTACAAATAGTTTAATAAAGCTTTCTTTAAAAGGAGAGCATCAGTAATCAATCATTTCTTGGTTTTCCTTCATTATTCAGGAAACAGATACACTTCTGCACAGTCTTTGCCATCTAAACATTTCTTTCAGAGAAAACACTTAGGAACAAATGAACATTCTGTTGTCCAAATTCTGTTTACCTAAGACCAGGGGAAGCAGGTGAGGTGATGGCTCCTTTTAATTTCTTACCTGTCATTATTGTTTCATATCTTCCCTGGCCTTAGAACATCTTTTGTTCTGGTTGTGAATTTCCACTTTCTTCCTTCTCAATAGACAGTTTTGTCCAAAAGATTTTGAAGGCTGAATTAACACAGAGGCTTTTACAAAATGTGTTTTTTGATTCCTTGTTTTCTCACCTGATCTTGGCAGGAGACAGTGTTGGCAAAAGATGGGCTGTCTTGTCCCTGCTTCCCTGTTCACGTGTGCATAGGACTTGCCTGAGATGCTTTTGGGTTTCCCTCCCCAATGAAGCATAACCTTCTAGAATTTGAGCCCTTGTTTTTTCCCTGCCCCTTGAATCTGACCTGGCTACAGGAACAAGGCAAAAGTGCCACTGCTTGACTTTTGAAGTGCATTGAGAAGACGTGTAGATTTTGCCTGGGTCTCTTGAATGCTTGCTATGGGTGGAAGCCTGCCACCATGTAAGAAGTCAGACTACTCTGAGACCACATCTTGTGAGGAAATCCGAGCTAGCCATGTGGAGGGGCTGCAGGGGGAGAGAGGTTCCTGAGCACCCTGTAGTTATTCCCACCATCTGAGGCACCAGGTGTGTGAGTGATGAAGCCATCTTAGTTGGCTAGCTTCAGTCTCAAATTTAGATGACTCCAGCCCCATCTGCCATCTGACTGCAAATGCACAGGAGAATCCAAGTGGGAAACTGCTTGGCTGAGTACAGTCAACTCAAGAACTACAAGACATAATAATAAACTGTTGTTTAAAGCCACTGAGTTTGGGGATGGTCTGTTGTGTAGTAGTAAAGAGCTGAAACAGGGCTTATAAGCAGATGAGTGGCTGGTTCCATGGGGGCTGAAGTGGTCCATGAAGGTGGAGGTGACTTGGGATCATTTTTAATCTGCTCAGTTGGTTATGACTGTGAAGATGAAGTGATGGGCTATCTGTTTCATCTGTTGGACCCTTTAATCAGGGTGATGATCCTCTCCCCTGCCCTGGGATCTCCCTACCTGTCTTCCCTGTAAGTCTGGGCTCTTGCCTCCATAGATATTTATTACTTAGTATTACAAATGGTCCCTCTCTGGGTGCTGTCTCTGACTCCTATTCATCCTTACTCTGTTTAGCTAACACTTACTATACACAGTTAGGAGAAGTGAACTTAAGCTATAAATGTATTTTAAAAATAATATAAAGAAATTCATTGTTTATATTTTTACATATAATAATATGTACTCATCACAATATATCACATTTCCTCAAGTGGGCAAAGTAGGATGGGAGGGTTCTTATAAGTAGGAAATTACCTATTGAAGGTCCTTATAGAAAAATACTGTTCAGCTTAAAAGAAATGCAAAAACCACCCAACAAAATTAACATCAACCCTCCATATCCTCTCAGCACTATAAAGAGATATTACACGACAAGTTCTGAGGATTCAGTGAGGTCTAAAACAATCTCTAGCCATAATAAATTTAGAATCTAGTTGGAGAGAAATGATGATGATAAGAACAACCAGTGTTTATTGAGCATTTATTATGTGCCAGGCACTATGATAAGCACTTTATATGTATTTATTCATTTAATTCTTAATTTAATCCTAAATTTGGTTAGGTCATAAATTTAAAAGAGATGCAAAAGTATCACATATGACATTAGTGATCAAGGCATGAGGTCAGTAAATCTTTGAGATGTGGGAACAGGTAATAGAAGAAGGGGGAGAAGCAGAGTGTGTGAGAAAAGTTGCATGACATAACTTGCTGTCTTAATTTGGTGTATGGTTTTGAAATACCCCAAAGAACTGAAGGAGATTGTTGAGATAGTTTTAGTAGAACAGGGGAGAAAGCATAAGAGGCTAAGGCCAGCGAGTAAAGGAGATATTTGTTTTCACTGGTGGGAAACCAAAAACAAACAAAAAAGCACGCCAGCAGGCAGTTGCTACAGAAAAGGAATTTTGTCCAGCCAACTTGGGAGGAAGAAGAATAAGGTAACTGTACAAAGCACAGTGGGAAAAAGAATCCTGATTATCCTTTGTAAAGCCAACAGAGGGATCTTGTTGGCGGTGCTTTTTTGTTTTGTTTTGTTTATAAAGTAGCAGTATGAGATGTCATAGGCTTTATCTTGCCCGTTGGAGGAGGAAGATAGTAATAAGGGTTGGTTATGTGAAGAAAAACTAGGAACAGAGAACTAAGAAGACTGATAAAGCAAGAGGAAGTTCACGTGTATGTGGGTGACAGTGTATGAGGTCATGTTCTTCTGATGAAGCATGTTCTGTGGAAGAAAATAGGGGCTCCTAACTCAGAGCTGGGTTGGAAATCTGAGTTTCGTCTTTGACTGACTTTATGCCTTTTTGAGCCTTGGCTTTTGTATCTGTAAAGACAATCAGCTGGTCAACCTCTCAAGGCTGTCCTGGAAATTGTCCTAGAGAGCATATAAAAGATCTCAGTTCTGCCTGTTCAGTTCATCACCATGTCCTGTGTATTTACCTTCTTGAGATCTCTTGAATCCAGTTACTTTTCCCCAATGTCATCACTTCTCCCATAGTCCAAGATACCAAGTACCAAGCCCCCCTCCCTGAACTACTAGATAGGCTCTGAAATGGTCTCCCCGTATCTACCCTTGACTCCTTCCACAGTGCTCATGCTGTTCACAGTGCATGCGGAGGTCTTTTCAAAATGCATAACTGGTCACGTTACACATACCACCTTCCTGCCTTCTACACGCAGCATGCACAGTCCTTAAATAGCTTCACACAGATCTTAGGATAATGGTAAAACACAGTCTGGCTGCTGCCCACCACTTCAATATTGTCTCTCACAGCTCTTTGCCTTCTTTCAGCTCTTTGAAACTCTTTTTTTTTTTTTTTGGCTTGTTTCATGTCATTTCCATCACTAGAAGTTGAATTCCATGACCCCAGGATCTGAGTCTATTTTGTTCACCACTACATCTCCAATATCCAGATATAACTAGGAGCTCATTCACTGTTCCCAAATGAATGACAATGCCTATTTAGTAAAATCTACCCCTTGTTCCCTGCTGGGAATGAGCCTATCTCAGAACCGTGTAGGGATTAATGGTATATGTTTGGCTTCTGGTCTTCCATCACTGGATTTACCCACCACATATTTGAAGGAGGGTGGTGATGGCCACGTCGGTGCTCTGCCTTTGAAAATTTGCCAAGCCTTGTTCTAGAATGGCATTCTCAGTCTTGACACAGAATATGAATCCAAGAAAAATAAGCCAATTGAAGAACTGTGAAAGATATGTGATGCCTTATGTTGCAGTAAAATTTCCCGAGTAAAGAGCATTGTTTCATTTTATACTTCTTTTTTCATAACATCAGAATATTCTCCCAGCATTCATTTATTTCTTCTTTCGTGGAGTTCTTAAAGAAGATAAAAACAACAGCACAAACTTTTTTTTTTTTTTTTTTTTTTTTTCTTTTTGCGGTATGCGGGCCTCTCACTGTTGTGGCCTCCCCCGTTGCGGAGCACAGGCTCCGGATGCGCAGGCCCAGCGGCCATGGCTCACGGGCCCAGCCGCTCCGCGGCATATGGGATCCTCCCAGACCGGGGCACGAACCCGTATCCCCTGCATCGGCAGGCGGACTCTCAACCACTGCGCCACCAGGGAGGCCCAGCACAAACTTTTATTAAATAAAATATTATATTTTCAAATACAGAGAGACATTCAAATGAAGGAACATCTTAATTGCCTTACCCATTCTTAATTTTTATTCTCTGCATTATGTCTTATTATTCCCACTTGGAAATAGCCTTCTGTCACTTTAATATTAGCTTGCTCACATTTAAAAATTATCCTATGTAATCTAATCTCTGGAAGTTTAGCTTTTGCAGTTGTTAATAATAATATGATATGATTAATTTCTAAAGACCTTCATTAGTAAGACTATTCATTTCAAATCCTCATTAACCTGTCAGATAAGAGCTTTGGCTTCTCCACTGCTAGAATCAAGGCAGGTCCCAATAAGCTTTAATTGCTTGGAAGGAGGTGTTGCATGTTACCTTTCACAGTGTTTGTATATTTAAGGATTGATGGCACTTGGATTAAATTTCATCTTAGGTCTATATTTTCTGGAATCTGTTGGGCTGTGGCACTACTGACAGAGAAGATAAAAGTAAGACTGTAACACAAGAAAAACAATCTGATTTTTTTCTGAATGCTCTGCCTTGCCCATTCTGTTGGGATGAAATCTCTACACATGCGATGACAGTGTTGATTAAGTCATAAATGTGTAGCTGTGGATGTTAGAAACATGGCACCTTCAGCCTCTTGGTTGGTCAGATTTTAAGGCTGCATCTGGGATGTAGACTGCAGAATGAGTGCCAAATTATCTTCATTGCTTTTACTCTTGACTCTGAAATGGTACTAACTGTGTGCATGTTTAGGACTATTAGCCTTTGGGTCTGTTGTGTCTGGTAGAATCTTTTGAGAATGGTCAGAGTACAGTCATTTCTTCCAGATATTTCTTTTAACAAAGAGAATTTCTTGACGATGCGTGGCCGAGTAGTGTCTAGTGGGAGATTGCACTTAGACAAAGCTTGATAATTTGGGGGACAATAGACTTCGACAAGATAAATGGAGATGTAGGCTATTGCCACACTTGTGTGAGCTGAGCTAATGTGGCTTTAAAGCTTCATTTTCATGTCCAAGGTTATATGTGGTCAATTTCAGGTCAAGGGTCCAGGTAAACCAGAGGAACTGACCTTCCGTCCTAGTGCTTTGCAGAATGCATCAGGCAGAAGGTTGGGTGGCTGTCTAAAGTATAAAAAGAGATATGCTTTGAGAAGCAGTGTATTCTCATTAATTTATTTTTTAAAATAATTCTCTTTATAGAGGAAATTATATAATAGTAAAAATAGGTTTATTATACCAAATTTAGAATTTATGAGTCAGGAGAAAGAACAAAATAAAACTTTTCCATAAACCTATTATCCAGAAAGAATCACTTCCAATTTTGGTCTTCCTTTAATCAGACTCTCCTTTTCTCTTTCTTTATGTTACCATGAGTGTGTGCATATATGTGTAATGTGCATACAGACACATGCAGAGCAAAGTCACAAAATTACATACACACAGATTATTCAGAGAAAATGTATCTTCATTTTTCTCGAACTGATCTGATCATCCCCTCAAGACCCCACACACTGCCTGCGGAAACAAAACCCACATTTTAGTCTAGTCAGATAAACTTAGTCTGAACTGATGCAGACATTTAAAAAGTCTCTTTGGATAACTCAGTCCCTTTCTCTCTGATTAGGGTACGATTCAGGCTTTCAGAGCTGAATGCCCTTCCCTCACTTTTCTCCGAGAGACCATCTGGATGATATACATGACCTCATGGCATTTGGAAGGAGGGGGCCTCTGAATCCCTGCTGACAGGTCCTGCCCCCTGTGTTCGTGATCTCTGAGGTGCTAGAGGCCCCAGGTGGCATTTCCAGGTCATGTACAGCGATCCCCTCTGTGCCCCTTGGCTCACTGTGGAAGGAGGTTTCTTCATCTGGGCTGCAGCCCTCCTGTCCTTCAGAGAGCTCTCATCCCTCATGTCCCATCGTCACTAATGCTGGCTCCCTTGCACTTTATGCCTGGACCTGCTCCCCTCCCACAGTGGACATCTTGCTAAGCAGGGTTGTATCTCTATGCCCACTGAGAGTGAGTAGGGGAAGTGCAGCCACACATAAATAGTATAGCAGCTCAGGCTGGGATTTAGAACTGCCTTGAGTATTGCCCAGAGCGAGAAACGAGGGGTCTAATCATTGAACACAGTTAAACTGTCTTTTTCTGGATAGGCTTCATTCTGCTTTGTAAATTTCACCTTACCTGCCTTACCCTCTCATCTGGGTCAAGGTTTGTTCTTATCAAATGTTGCCAGGGCAACAATGCCTGTGGCTTTTTAAGGTATTTCAGGAGTGGCTGAAGAGCTCTCTCCATCTGCTGGGGAAGCTACTTGGGGATGAGAGAGGCCTTATGTCAATTTGTTTCTTATTAAGATCACATTAATAAGCATTACTCGTAAATCTCACAGGCAAACAGTAATTCTCGGGCTGTGCTTCCATGTCTCCAAACACAGAATTCTCCATCTCTATGCTCATGCAGTACACCAGCTCAACTCTCAAAAGACAAATAGGTTAATTCACTTCACTTGCTACCTGTCCTCTGAAAGCACAGTCCAGTTTGGTTTAAGTGGCTGTTGAAGACAACCTGGAGAAGTGTGAGTTCCTTAGGAATCCAGTGGGGGAGCGCAAACTGTGCCTCTGGTTGTATGTGGATTGTTAGTTGGGGTCATGAAAGGGGGTATTGTTTGACAGGCACCAAGGAGACCCTGGGTTGACATCAGGAAGTTGCCCCTGGGTTGGGATGGGGAACTGGGTGATGGAAGAGACTGAAGATGGCCCTGTGCTCTGTACCCAACCTAGAAGGGAACACACCACAGTAGTCCAATTCTGTCTTGAGTCCAGCTAACCATGGAGTAGAGTGTAATGGAGGCCTGTGACTTAAGATGGAAGGTTGGGTAGGTTGGAGGTAGATAGTTGAAAGGCGCTAGCAGTCTCTCTCTGTGGGAAGCAGATTTGCTCTGGCTCTTGCAGTGTTTGCATTTGAGGCATAAATGTCTTCATTCAGCCTTCCCTGTTTTGTATTTTGTGAGTAAAATTACTTTCATACCATCCTCTTGACGAAACAAATCTCTGTTAACATGCTTACAAAATATAACCTATAGCCATGAGCCAGGCTGAACTTGAGAGCAGACGTGCCAGGCAGGAGAGGGAAAACTTGTGGCTTTCTGACTTTGACTTTAATCGGCTTGTCTTGATTACACAGCACAAGCAATGAGAAGCTTGATTAAATGACTTTAGTTCATTGATGTCTTTAAAGAGCTGAATATGTAATTTGCAATTTTATCAATTCAGTTACCTGTGAGTTGCCATGGTAATAAAGCATGTGCTGAAATGACATTTGACATTAATTTTATTATTTTCATTTACAATCACAGAAACACAATAGCACATCCCTAACAATGTATTTCATTTTCAGGTAACCGAGGAAGATGTACTCACATTTTCAAAGTAGTTATGAATTATGGTGTATTAAAGAGAAAAGTGTAAGACCAATTCATCCATCCTCCAGATTAAGCCTTAAATTGATATGGGTGGTAGGGTTAAATGGATTCTCTTGAAACAGGTATCTATCTGGCCTTTTAACCTATGGATGAGTGGTGTTTGGTGCTGAGACAAGTTACCTCTAAATCCATACTGCAAAATGTGTTATAACGAGATGATACTACCCTAGTTGCTGGAGCTTAGTGTTTAATACAAGATTGAGGTATCCTTGCATTTTGTTGGCAACCTATGGCTATGAAAATAGGCCTTGGTTGAACTTTGATGGTTTAGTTAATATTCTAGGAATAATTACTCAGGCATAATGGAAATATTGGGAACTTTGGATAATTTTTTTAATCCAATGGCAGATTTGTGACAAGGTGAAATAATGAGCTAACATGAAAACATTTTTAAAAATTAGTGCAATTAATAATATAGATGACCAAAGGTTGGTGTGAAAGAGGACCTAGAACTTTATACTCATTTGGTAATGATTCCACTTGGATTCACCATCTCCCAGAGTTTGTGGCTGCCATGAACTTTGTCTACATCGTGTGAAGAGAGTCCCGAATCTTGGCCCCTATTCTTGGCTCCGCTCTTGACCATATCAAACTCTAAGGATGTCCATATTGCTTCTCTTTGTCTCGGATCCCATTCACATTTGATGAGAACTTAACCTTTTATTTTTTAAGTTATTTCTGTTGGAGGGATTATTATTGTGAGAGTGTATTTTGGAGTACTTGTTTTATTTTTGGCTAGTAAGGGAATCTAATGTCCTTTCAGAGGTAGTTGAATGTCCTCACCATGTTCTGCAATGGCACATATTTTCTTTCAAATTTGGGGATGAAGATGCATAAGGAATATTTATGTCTAGCTAATACATTCTTTTGTCAGACACCCATGCACAGAAATACTCTTAAAAATAGATCCTGTATTTTAATGGTAAATGTAATCCCTCTCAGCTGTGAGTAGTGATAGAAAACATACAATCCACCTCTCTTTCCTTAAATGAAGCATTCATCTAGAAGCCAACCTAAAGAAAATTGTACTCATCACACCTTAACTAACATTTAGTTATTTATTGAAAAGTTAATTCAGATTTTTGCTGCCAAGTTGTCACATTGATTATTTTTCCACCTAACCACTCATGATAAATAAGCAAGCCAAAACAAACAAATAAACCACCCCAAAAATAAAAACAAAAACAAAAACCTGGAAGTTGTAGGGAGAGAATTATAGTAAAAAGTAGAAAATAAATGTATCTATCAGCTAATGGAAATAAAACCAGTAAGCACCAAAAACAGTAAAGAAAACATTAATTCAGGCAGTGCCCTTTCAGTTTGCCTTAGGAATCATGAGTAGCAATTTGAAACCCTGTTTTTCTCTTGGGAAGGAGTGCTGCCTAGAATATGATATAAACTATACTGATCAAATAAAGAGGAGAGCCTCAGGCTAAAACAGAAAGAAAGAAGTTACAACAAAGAAAAACAGCTAGTTGTATGAAATGACACATTTATACACCAGCAAAGTAAAATTAGAAATCTCTCCCCACATAAATGTTATATCAGCAGCTGAAGAAAAATAGCTACATCACAGAGACCAGACTTGAGAAAGAGGATAACATAAAATAGGAGATTATCTCAAATAGTTCCCAGAGCATGCCATATACATAAGTGTTTTGATCATGATATCAGTTTAATTTTGTTAAGTGATGCATAGAGTTACTCAAAATAAGTTGAATGTTTTAGGAAAAATATAACAATAAATAATATTAAAAAGTACCTAATATTGGGAGATTGGGACTGACATATACACACTACTATATATAAAATAGATAACTAATAAGAACCTGCTGTATAGCACAGGGAACTCCACTCAATACTCTGTAATGGCCTATATGGGAAAATAATCTAAAAAAAAAAAAAGAGTAGATATATGTATAAGTATAACTTTGCTGTATACCTGAAACTCACACAACATTGTAAATCAGCTATACGCCAATAAAAAAAAAACAAAACTCTAAATATATATTTAAAAAGTACCTATTAGAACAAAAAATGTGATGGATATAGATTATTAAATTTAAACAGGCATTTGACATTCTTCTTTGGAAACTATAGCTCTTGATTCAGGCAAAATGGTACCTTTGGCTTTTGTGAGCCTCACCGAGCTTAGCAAAGTGTAACTGATGACAAAGTGAAATATTGCAGGGGCAGGCTCTGGATGTGATGAATTTGTTCTTGCAGAAGTTCCCATTAGAAATTCAATGTCGTCTATTAGGAAGGCCTCTGTGCCTTGATTTATGCAGCAGATGGGTTTTGAAAGGCAACAGATAAGTAAAATTTTTGTAAATTAAATCAGTCTGCTTGTCATTTGTGGTTCATCATTTTGTAAAATCAGGAGTCCATTTGTAATGTCAATGATTAGGCCTAAAATATCTGATTAGATTTTCGAAATCAGATTTTATTCGAGTAAAGCATTAAAAATATTGTTGAAAGCAACTTAAATGTCTGTAAAAATACTAGAATGACTAAGAGAAAAGATAACTGTAGGAAATCATGAATGATTCACATCATAGTCAATAAAATCTAAATAAGATTTTATGAGTATTTCATCTTTGCAACAAATAGCAACCACTTAACTTTCCTCTCTTCCTCAGGCCAAGCTTTCTAGATGCCCAGTTCATATTTTGACTGATCTGTAGCATTTTTTACAGTTATCACTTCTTCCTGCTTTAAATATTCTTAAGACACCACTCTCTCCTAGAATTCCTCAGGTCTCATTGACTGCTCCCTTTCCATCTACTTTTCTGGTTACATCTCAGTGTTGGAGTGTGTAGGGCTTAGTCCCCAGACCACTTATCCTCTATTTGATCTCATGCACTAATGATCTTTTTTTTTTTTTTTTTTTAGTTTCTGCTTTATAACAAAGTGAATCAGTTATACATATACATCTGTTCCCATATCCCTTCCCTCTTGCGTCTCCCTCCCTCCCACCCTCCCCATCCCACCCCTCCAGGCGGTCACAAAGCACCGAGCTGATCTCCCTGTGCTCTGCAGCTGCTTCCCACTAGCTATCTACCTTACGTTTGGTAGTGTATAAATGTCCATGCCTCTCTCTCGCTTTGTCACAGCTTACCCTTCCCCCTCCCCATATCCTCAAGTCCATTCTCTAGTAGGTCTGTGTCTTTATTCCTGTCTTACCCCTAGGTTCTTCATGACATTTTTTTTTCTTAAATTCCATATATATGTGTCAGCATACGGTATTTGTCTTTCTCTTTCTGACTTACTTCACTCTGTATGACAGACTCTAGGTCTATCCACCTCATTACAAATAGCTCAATTTCGTTTCTTTTTATGGCTGAGTAATATTCCATTGTATATATGTGCCACATCTTCTTTATCCATTCATCCGATGATGCACACGTAGGTTGTTTCCATCTCCTGGCTATTGTAAATAGAGTTGCAATGAACATTTTGGTACATGTCTCTTTTTGAATTATGGTTTTCTCAGGGTATATGCCCAGTAGTGGGATTGCTGGGTCATATGGTAGTTCTATTTGTAGTTTTTTAAGGAACCTCCATACTGTCCTCCATAGTGGCTGTACCAACTCACATTCCCACCAGCAGTGCAAGAGTGTTCCCTTTTCTCCACACCCTCTCCAGCATTTATTGTTTCAAGATTTTTTGATGATGGCCATTCTGACTGGTGTGAGATGATATCTCATTGTAGTTTTGATTTGCATTTCTCTAATGATTAATGATGTTGAGCATTCTTTCATGTGTTTGTTGGCAGTCTGTATATCTTCTTTGGAGAAATGTCTATTTAGGTCTTCTGCCCATTTTTGCATTGGGTTGTTTGTTTTTTTGTTATTGAGCTGCATGAGCTGCTTATAAATTTTCGAGATTAATCCTTTGTCAGTTGCTTCATTTGCAAATATTTTCTCCCATTCTGAGGGTTGTCTTTTGGTCTTGTTTATGGTTTCTTTTGCCGTACAAAAGCTTTGAAGTTTCATTAGGTCCCATTTGTTTACTTTTGTTTTTATTTCCATTTCTCTAGGACATGGGTCAGGAAGGATCTTGCTGTGATTTATGTCATAGAGTGTTCTGCCTATGTTTTCCTCTAAGAGTTTGATAGTTTCTGGCCTTACATTTAGGTCTTTAATCCATTTTGAGCTTATTTTTGTGTACGGTGTTAGGGAGTGATCTAATCTCATACTTTTACATGCACCTGTACAGTTTTCCCAGCACCACATATTGAAGAGGCTGTCCTTTCTCCACTGTACATTCCTGCCTCCTTTATCAAAGATAAGGTGACCATATGTGTGTGGATTTATCTCTGGGCTTTCTATCCTGTTCCATTGATCTATCTTTCTGTTTTTGTGCCAGTACCATACTGTCTTGATTACTGTAGCTTTGTAGTATAGTCTGAAGTCAGGGAGCCTGATTCCTCCAGCTCTGTTTTTCGTTCTCAAGATTGCTTTGGCTATTCGAGGTCTTTTGTGTTTCCATACAAATTGTGAAATTTTTTGTTCTAGTTCTGTGAAAAATGCCAGGCGTAGTTTGATAGGGATTGCATTGAATCTGTAGATTTCTTTGGGTAGTAGAGTCATTTTCACAATATTGATTCTTGCTAATGATCTTTTATACTCATTGAACCTCATAACTTAAAATACAATGCATATGTGAATTACGTTGGCTTCACCCCTGAGCTCCTGACTCATACATGCAGCTACATACTCAACATCTCCATTTGGGTGCTAAGGGGCCTTTCAAGCTTAATACGTGCAAACCGAATGCCTGCTTTCCCTCATGCTTGCTCCTGGATACCCTTCTATTTCAGTAATGAAAAACTACATCCTTTCATTTGCTTAAGCTCCGACCCTGATAATAATCCTTTCTTATTCTCGTACCACATCTAATCCACTAGAAAAACCCCACCCCCACTTCCATCAACCTGATCTAAACCATGAACTTGCCTGTATTATTCAATGGCCTCCTAACCTATCTCCCTGCTTCCTCTCTTACCCACCTACAGTTTATTCCCCTTAAAGCAATCAGAGTGATTCTTTTGAAAGGAAGATCAGGTCATTCCTCTCTCCCTAACCCTCCAGTCATTCACCGTGTCACTCAAAGCAGAAAACAAAGTCCTTATGTTGACCTTCAAGGCCCTGCATGAGCTGACCGCATTATCTCCCTGGCTTCATCCCTTATTACTCTCATCCTTCTCTCAGACTCTTCTCCAGCCACAGTCCCTTTGCTGTCATTCAGATGGGCCAGCCTCACTCCCACCTTGGAGCCTTTGCTTCCCTGGCCTTGACCATGCTTTCCCCAGATACCCACCTGGCTATTTCCCATCTTCATTGAAATGTCATCTTCTCCATAAGACTTTCTTCAAGCACCCAATCTAAAATGCAGTTCCCACCCCTGCACTCTTTTCCTTGCCATTCTCCATAGCACGTACCACAGTCTGATACGCAATATGGTGTCCTTTTTATTTTATTTAATGCCTGTCTCTTCCTGCTCTAATAGACATTCCCCAGAGGAAAAAAATTATTGTCTTTTTTGTTCACTGCTGTACCCTCAGCACCCAAAGAAGTGCTTAGCATGTAGGAAGGGTTTAATTGGTATTGGTGGAATGTGTACAAATGGCACCAGGACCACTTTGAATATTTAAAAAAATCTAACCTATATGTACATTCTATTGTAAGGTCTGTTCTTTGTGATTAGCTGAATTTATAATCTAGAATTGGGATCAATGTTTTTTAGTGGAACATACCATAAATGTGGGTGGAACAGAGACTGTTCAAGGAAAATAAATACAAAGTCAGGATCTGGCCAAGGGCAATTGATTGCTCACCCAACAGCTATTTCCCCTTATTTCTTGGTGAAAGATTTCTGATTTTATGACTGCTCTAATGAATCCCATCCAGCCCCCAAATGGATAGTGATTAATTTAAGGCAATCATAGAAATCTCATTCCTCTTTGCCCAGTGACTAAACTAGGGCAGTTCTAGTCAGTGATGTAAGAAGGCTTCTGGGAAAAATTTTCTACCCTTATAAAATAGTGGGTGGTACAGGGAAAAGCTCTTTATTTGCCCTCCTCCTTGCTTCTTATTTTGAATATTGCTTATTGGTGATGTGTTGCTTGAAGCTCGAAGTGCCACCTTGTAACCGTGAAGGAAGCATCCCCAACTTCTGAGGGCGCCTGAGCAGAAACACAGGAATGGTTGATGTCCTTGCTGACAGAGCTGGCACTTGCCAACCTCAGAATAACCTGCCTGTAGACTTCCCGATAAGTGAGATTATAAATGTTTGTATTGCTTAAGCCACTCTTCATTGGCTAAAATTATCACCACTGATTCAGAGGACTTGAAAAAATGAAGACATGGCCATGATTCAAATAAGCCTCAGTTGTAACCATTTCTTCAGGGAAAATGAACACATAGCTCTTTTTTTTTTTTTTTTTTTTTTTTTTTTTGTGGTACGCGGGCCTCTCACCGTTGTGGCCTCTCCCATTGCGGAGCACAGGCTCCGGACGTGGCCATGGCTCACGGGCCCAGCCGCTCTGTGGCATGTGGGATCCTCCTGGACCGGGGCACGAACCCGTGTCCCCTGCATCGGCAAGTGGACTCTCAACCACTGTGCCACCAGGGAAGCCCCATAGCTCTTCTTGAGAAGGAAGCCTGGGATCATTTAAAATCTCCAAGTCTGAAGAGTGATTCTCTTGTTCTCCATAGTCATCACCGATTTTAGATCTCTGCATAGAATATAAAATATGATGAAGCAGCATATAGTGTTGCACCCTCCTCCACATCCTAGTTACATTCAGCCCCACCCTGCTGCCCCCTCACACATAATGCCAAAGAGTATGCTCCGTTGGCATTGGCGATGTCTAGCCAGGTGTTGACCTCATAGACCTTCTACATTCAGGACTGAATGAGCTTTCCTCATCTGCCCAGGGAAGGTCTGCTTTCCATAGAGCTATAATGGTGGCTACCATATCCTTGGTCGAATTTCTCTTTCTCATTACTCTCCCTCTTTAATTCAGCTCCAAGTCCTCTGGCTTCAATAAAATGACTCTCTTCTGACATTTTCTTTACAGTGTTGAGCCACTGTTCATGCTCAATTAAGGATGATGACGAATAATGCAACTAACAGTTATTAGTAGCCTGAAAGAAAATGATGGCTGAAAAAACAGTAGGGAACTTCCCCAGAGAATTTTATTCCTAATTCGACTAGCCAGATGAAAAATGTAGCGAAAGCATCATCCACCTGGGATAGAGCAAGGCTGGACAAATAGCAAGAATAGATGACAGTGGGGAATTCTGCAATAGTGAGCTAATGAGCTGAAAGACCCAATCTTTTTTTATTCTATTTAATTTCAAAGGTTTAATTTTCACTATTACCAAATGGTGATTATTACTTCCCCTTGCAAACACAGCATTGACCTAAATACTACCACCTAGAAGCGTACTATGCCAGCGTGCATTTTGAATTTCCCTTGGTTATAGTCATAGGAAAGCAGTACGTGATGAAATGTTTGTAATAAAGAATTATCGTGCTTCTCTGCCTTTTGCCCTTGTTGTTTCCTGTGACTGGAATGCCCTCCCCTCTTCTGCCAGTTCTGCTCCTCCAATCCTTCCCACTCAGAACCCTGCCCTCCCGGCAGCCTTCAAGGATGCTTCATCTCCCATAAGCATTGTTTTTTCCTCTCAGTTCCGCCAGTACCTTATTTGCTCCCACATTCAAGCCAACAATTTTTAAAAAGTGTTGTATGGCTTACATATGCTAAAATTCACATATCTTAAGTGTATAGTTTGATGAATTTTAAATATAGCCACCGTTCAAGTCAAGATCTAGAATATCTCCAGAAGGCTCCCTCATGCCCTCAAGCCTCTACCCTCCCCCCTCTGTGTAAGCACTATTCTAACCTCTAACACCATAGACTAGCTTTGCCTTTTTTGATCTTCATATAAGTCAGTGGTCTCACCTGAGGGTGATTTTGTCTCCCAGAGGACATCCAGCAATATCTGGAGCCGTTTTTGGTTGTCACAATGAGCAAGTGGTGGGGATGGGAGGATGTACTGGTGCTGTTGGCATCTGATAGGTGGAGACTAGGGTTGCTTCTAAATATCCTGCAGTGCACAAGGCAGTGCTTCACATCAGAGGGTTATTTGGCTCAAAATGTCAATAGTGCTGAGGTTGAGAAGCCCTGATATAAAAAAAAAAACATAAAGTATATACTCTTTGTGCCTGACTTCTTTTACTCAGTGTTATGTCTTTGAAACTTGTCCACATTGCTGTATATATCAGTAGTTCTCATTTACTGCAGTGTAGCATTGTACTCTATAGATACAGTATTTATTTACTCATTCTACTGTTGATGGATAACCCAATGTCATTTTAAAAAATTGAAATATAGTTGATTTACAATGTTATATTAGCTTCAGATGTACAACATAGTGATTCAATATTTTTATAGACTATACTCCATTTAAAGTTATTATAAAATATTGGGTCTCTTCCCTGTGCTGTACATTACATCCTTGTATCTTATGTATATTATACCCAGCAATTTGTACCTCTTAATATCCTTCCCTTATTTTATCCCTCCACCAAACCCTCTCCCCACCACCCAATGTCATTTTTTAGTAACATACTTAGAATACTTATTTCATTAGTAGATATTTGTATGCAGTTGGGTTGAAGAAAGTCAGTATGAAAAAGTGATTGAGAGGTCAGGTTTGGATGCCAGACTACCTAGATTCAACCCTTGGCTTTATGTCATCCTAGTCATAGGACTTTGGCAGCAAGTCACTTAACCTCTCTGTGCCTCAAGTTCCTAGACAGTAAAATGGAGATAAGGAGATAGTAGTACGATTTATAGGGTTGTTGAAATGATTAAGTAAGTCAATACATTTAAAGTGCTTATAATAGTGCTGAACGTATTATAAGTGCTGAAATACGTTGAGCTATGTGCCCAATCAAGTTCATTGAGCTTAGTTACTGGTCAAAATTGTTTTGTGTAATAAACAATTACTGGTGAGAAGGGAGAAAAAGAAATAATTAATTATTTGGACATTTGTTAAGGCTGCAAAAGAATCTGGTATTTAGCAAATAGTCTGTCATAAAACATACTCTTTCCAAACTGGGGCTATCTCTGATAATCAAAAGGTCCGTAGACAGATCATTTTTATATCCATCTTAAAATAACAAGATTCAGGAACTTAAAAAAAAAACTCTTAATGAGAAGGAGAGTTCAATGTCAAGATTTTACATCTATTTCCAATTAATCTAGAACTTTAATTATGATTTTTAAGAAATTTTCTCCAGGTTGAACAGAGATAATCATAAGCAAATGTTCTAATCTTTTTTAGTAATGAGAAATAGTAGCAGATGGGGGAAAATGACAAAAACTATTTTAGATGTTAATTTAGAAGGTTTTAGAAAGAAATGATATTGAAAGAAACTTAAACAATTTGCCTGGTTGAATGAGGAAATCGTGGAAGATTATTTTAAAAATAACTTTCTCAGGCAAATACAAATTCTTAGTCCCTCTTTATATGTTACTTATACTCAGGTGCAAGTAAGATGCTTGGCCACGTAACACACCTTTTGGCTCAGTCTATTGGTAGTAGTTCTGTTAATGAAGTTTGTGCAGATGGTGAAACCTGGTTCTAAGAAACAATTCAATATACAGTACAGATTGTTTGCATACAACAGATTTTGCTTTGTTGTCATTATAATCCTTATTGTGTAAATGTAGATAGTGGTCCCCAACCCTCATTATCAAATCGTGGATAGGGTCTGAATGGTGATCAGCTGAAAAGATGAATTTAGTGAATATCATCTGCTACATACAAATTCTGGAGGGAACTCTTGGCTATTGTCTCGCTGCTGATTGTTTCCTAGAAATGACCTCCTTTCTCATGGAAATCTGGGGATATGGTTTTGTTACCTGGATGAGATTCAAAGGCAGGTCCCAGACTTTGTTCATTCAAGTAACGGGTCTATGCAGAGCTAGAGTGTTGATAACCAATGTTCTCTGTAGGTGTCTCTCATATTACCAAGCTGGGAGTGAGGAGTAATCTTCGCCAATAGGGCTGAGTGACAGGGTTCAAATGATTAAGACGTTTGGAAACTGGTCTGTTGCTGCTGAAGGAGCCAGGCTACTCCACCCTGTTAGTGCTTCCCAGAGGCTCTTGAAAAGTGGGTGTCACCTGTGATGGCCAGGGGTATCCCTGACTGTGAAACTGCTCATGTGGCCTCTTTGGGGTGCACACATTGCTTTGACAATGAATAACTTTATAACAAGGTAAAAAGACTTAAGAAAAATATAGATTTTATTAAAACCAGGTGGCACTGTGAATAAAGCACAATTTCTTATTTGATACATGGAAAAAAAATCCAAAGGAGGAAGACCATTCTGCATAATCCCCACTAGTAAAAGAGTTTTTTTTTTTTTTTTTTTTTTTTTTTTGTGGTACACAGGCCTCTCTCACTCTTGTGGCCTCTTCCATTGCGGAGCACAGGCTCCGGACACGCAGGCCCAGTGGCCATGGCTCACGGGCCCAGCCGCTCCGCGGCACGCAGGATCCTCCTGGACCGGGGCATGAACCCATGTCCCCTGCATCAGCAGGCGGGCTCTCAACCACTGCGCCACCAGGGAAGCCCCAGTAAAAGAGTTTTTTTCAAGAAATATTCTCCATTGTCGATGGATCGATGACATAGGTACATTTGACACAACTCATGGAAGTCACTTGCTATGGCCTTTGTGATGGGTACAGAAAAGCATAAAGTTATTGCCTCTTGACATGATGATCTGAAATACATTTTTCCCCCAAAACTTGAGGAGACTGTTAAAGGAAGAACTGGTAGTACATTCACAGCACAACCAAAGCAGAGGCCTCATTCCAGCTGAGGTTTGATAAGCAGAACTGATAAACAAACGTGACCGAGTTTTATGTCACAGAAGAAAGAACAGAGCAGCAATGAAGACACAGAAGGAAAATGAGGTCACTGTGCTTTCCCTTAAAATAACAAACACAACAACACGCCTGGTTTCGAGTCGTCAATATAGTTAAAGATTTTAGTGTCAAATCCACACTGTAATTTATCCTGGAAGATTGAAAGAGGATAGTCATTCACTTATTCTTTTTCCACCTATTTCTAATGAGGGCTCTTAGTATCGGAGCTGAACTTACTTTGACTTGGTTGATGTGTAAATATCAGGTTCTCCTGAGGAATGTCCGCAACCTCCATGTCTGGAGGCCAGCAAGGCCATGTTTCCATCCTGCTGACTGGCCTCCACACGGTGTGTTGCAATGAAAGTACATCTCTGAGCAGGGTCTGCTAGTCACACAGACACTTATTAGCCCACAGGCCTGGTGTGTAGTCCTGAGGAGTGCTCTCTGTCTCCCTGTTCTTTGATACCCTGGTCAGCATTTTGCATGAAAGAGGCTCACTGTGAAGAGGGCAGAATCTTCTTCCACCAGCATTGGCCATCTTTTCTTCTGACAAGGCGCTGGCTCCTTGGTAGAGAAGTGTGGGAAGAGGTAGGCTCGAACCTCTGCGCCAGCAATGGTGAGCTGATTCATCCTCTCTTCATTTAGCAATTCTGGATCCTCTCACATCACTCCCAACCAACCCCGTGTCTTAAACATGGCAATTTCCACCAATCCCGATATATTTCTAACATTCCTATGATAAGAAAACCGCCCTCATAAGGATGTTATTGAGGCTTTAACTTATTAACACATGTGTCACAGCATGCTAGTCACACTCCAATATTTCAGAATAAATCAGTAAATGTAATACAGGTTTATTATGTGCTAGGCATCGTTCTGGGGATTCATGAACAAAGTTGCTGCTCTCATGTAATGTACATTCATATGTTAATTAATTGACAGATGATTTATAATTAGAGAGTGAGAAATGCTATGAAGAAAAATAAAGTAAGTTAAGGGGATAGAAAGGGATGTGTGAGGGCGCTCTTTAGATAGTGGGTCAGGAAAGGCCAACTTTGAGGGATGCATTGAGCAGAGACTGAAGGGAAAAGAGCCATCTGGACATCTGGGGGTAGGTTGTGCTCTGGAAGCGGACACAGTAAGTACAAAGGCTCTGAGGTCATGTAGCTTAGAGTACTTTAGGAACAAAAGGAGCCATTGTGGCTGCAACACAAAGAGCAAGTGCACAACAGGTGGAGAGGTAGCAGGGGCTGGATCAGGTGGCCCTGGGAGCCTGAGTTCAAGACGTGGAATTTTACTCTAAATGTAGCTGGAAGCCATTGGAGAGCTTTGGGCAGGAAAGTAAGACAATCAGACATACTTTAAAAAAACTACAAGCAAGTGTAATTTCTGTAGAGGACTCTCCCAAGACATGTCCTCTGGCAAACTTATCTATTAATAATCATTGGTAACACGTTCAGACTTAAGCTCCCAGTTATTCACAAAAATATTCTTTGCAGACGTGGTACAATGGCTTTTGTGAAAACTCTCATTTTATCTTTAAAAAAACCCTGTGAGCAATCCTAGCCACATTTGATTGAGTCACTGCTATGGCCTTGCAATTTGCTGGCTGGTTTTCGCTCATTTTTGATTGTCACAACCGTTTTGCAAAGAACATCTTAATAGTGCCATTTGAATGTGAGGAAACTGAGGCTATGAGAGGTTAAGTAGCTTTGAGCGGGGACTCTGACACAAGTTTGTATCTGTACAAACTTGGAGCCCTTCTTTCTTCATCACCAGGTTTGCATGATTATTGCTCACATTTAATAAATCAAACAACAGATGCTCAAAGAATGAAACGAGTTTCTCAACCTCTTCTGGCTAGTGCTCTTTCCACTGACAGCGGCCCCTAGGAAAGTTATCAGGCTCAAACAGACCTGTTTGGACGTGTTTTCAAACTCTTGTGTTGGAAATAGGGCAAGAGCATATTTTCTGTTGCTTTCAGTTCTCTGATGCCATTATCATTTCCTTTGTTAAAACCAATGCCATTGTTATAAACTGTAGATGGGAAAGAGCTGGAAGGGATGGACGCTGAGTGTTCCTTCAGCCTAGGTCAGGTATAGAGCAGGATAGCAAAACATTTTAAACTACGCTGTTTAATTAGTTCCTCATCGAAGTTTGTCCTAAGGAGCCATGGAACATGTTAGCTCAATGAGAAACAAAACCCACGATCATTTAGAGAAGGAGGGAGAGGACTTGGTTTGGTTCAGTTTAACTTAGTTTAATTGTTTGTATCAGCCTGACACTCCATTCCTAATAGCATTTCCTATCCTGGAAGTTCTTAAGAGGGGGAACCTTGTCTATGCAGTGAATTTCATCTATGACCCTGTATTTGCTGCCAGTGCACTAAATGCAGCCAATACAGCTGCACAAACACCTTGAGATAGTTGAGCAGTCATCAAAGTCCAAGAAGTGAGTAACTTTCAGGATTTCTAATAGTGGCTTTATTCTTACCCCACAGTGGCCTTTCTCAGCTGAATACTGACAGAACTCATACTGTAGTTTTCAAAAAGTGTATTCAAAAGGTGTATGTTGGGTGTGAAATCCTCATATACTGCCAGTGGGGGTGTAAGATAATAGAATCATTTTGAAATCAGTTTGCCAGTGTTTTTAAATGTTAAACATACACATACAGTACCACCCACAATTCCATTCACGGGTATTTCATCAAGAGAAATGGAAGCATATGTTCCTCACAACATGAATGTTCATAGAAGCTTTACTCATAATAGCCCCAAACTGGGAACTACAGGTAAACAGATTTTTAAAATATGTATTATACCCATACAATAGAAAGCTACTTGGCAATAAGAAGGAATGAGCCACTGATATATACAACAACATGGTTGACACTCAAATGCATTATGTTGAGTGAAAGGAGCCGAACACAAAAGAATACATAGTGAGTGATCGCATTTATGTGAAATTGTAGAAAACGCAAACTAATGTATAGTGATAGAGCAGGTCATCTTGTGGTTATCTGGGTGTGGGCATGTAGGGGAGATTGACTGCATTGGGTCTGAGGAGACATTTTGGGGGTAAGACAGATGTTCTGGATCTTGATTGTGGTGGTGGTAGACATGAATATACCTATATATTCATATGTGTTTGACAAAACTCTTTAAGCCGCAATTAAAAACATAAATTTTATTACATCTAATTTTACATTTCAATAAAGTGATTTTTTAAAAAGTTATGTTAAACTCCTTCCATGAGTTGCCCTAAATGACTGAGTCCCCCTGTTCTCCTTTTCCTGGTGGGAAATATCCCTGCAGGAAATCTGACCAGAGTGCCGAAGGTTTGTCCAATAATTCATTGGCTCCTCTTTTTGTATCTGACACTCACGAATGGTTATGATCAAGTTGATGTTTAGTTGCTCTCTTCCTGTATTTTATTAGCAGAGGAGTGATGGAAAGCTATGGGCAAAGGTCTGTATTCCGTTGACGGATTGGCCTTTAAGAACGACTTCCGTTTTAAGCATGGATCCTCACTTCTCCTCTTTCTGACTCTTCAGCATCATATATAGATCTAAACAGACTGGGGTGGGGAGTGTGAATGGACAGTGAGAGGAAAACATTTTAAATCGAGTGAATCATCCCTCCTGCTATTCCATTCTATGAGTGACTATGCTAGCAAGAGCTAGAGATGGGAAGATGAAAGCTTAGGTACCCAGGGCATCCTGCAGTGTGAACATCTCGCCACACTAAGCGTGATTTAGTATTTTAAAGATATGTGCTTTTCATACAACATATCCCCTAAAGACAAGCCAGTTACTTATGCAGTGCATCACTGAAGAAACAGTATGTTCCTATGCTAGGAAGTTTAAAGGGATATATTCTTTCTTCTTATTAGTTGCAAAGTCCTCAGAAAGAGGGATTTGGGTTCCATTTCAAGGTGGTACTAATGTGGTAGCCCCAATATGGCCCCAATGATCCCGCATCCTGGTACCCATGCTTTTGGGTAGTCCCCTCCACAGTGCAGCAGGGCAGCTCCACATGACAAACAGAATTAATGGAAATGATGGTCTGTGACTCATGAAACTTGGTCGCGAAGGACATTGCCACTTTGGCTTGCTTTTTCTAGAGTCAGTTGCTCTGAGGGAAGCTGACACCCAAGCATTCCTAGAGGCATTTTACATGTCAAGAAACTGAGGCCTCATGCCACCCACCAGCACCCACTTGCCAGCCCGTGTGAGGGGGTCATCTTGGGAGCAGGCCCTCCAGCATCAGTAGGGGGTCAGGACGACCACTACCTCCCTTAGAACAGTCTATCCACAGGATGACCCACAGGAACTGTGAGGTAACAAATGATTAGCACTGAGTTTTGAGGCACTCTGTTATGTAACAATGGATAACGAATTCCATTAGAGTCCTGAAGGCCCTCAGGGACTATGGAGACTAACTCCATTTTCCATAACGCATCCAGTTTGAGTACCCAGTGGTTACCATGGTGATTCCAAAAACTTTAGGCAAAGCTTCAGGCATGGTTTGTGGACTGTCTCACTAATCCGTGTAACAGCTCTGTGAGGTGGATATTCTTTATAACCCTATTTCACAGATGAGGAAATTGGAGTCCAGAAAATTTCAGGGTCACTTAAGTAAGGTTGATTGGCATCAGTGCCCACAATGTTACCCTCTAATGTTACACAATCTCACTGTCTAACTCTATTCTTATTCTAGTTACTTCATATTCTACTTTCTGTGAGATGTTAATTTGTTTTCATTTTTCTCTAAATGAGATGCAAAGTGAATTACAGGC
This sequence comes from Mesoplodon mirus, assembly GCF_964341445.2. Taxonomy (NCBI): domain Eukaryota; kingdom Metazoa; phylum Chordata; class Mammalia; order Artiodactyla; family Ziphiidae; genus Mesoplodon; species Mesoplodon mirus. Next base: position 81,297,742 of record NC_138980.1, read on the forward strand.
AGAGAGCTATTTCACTCATCCCCCTTGTCTGAAACCTGAGCAACACAATAAACTAGGTTTCTGTGTAGTCTGAGATCTTAGAACTTTGCATCTATGATGCATGTAACCATTTTGCTAATAAACAGGGTGAGAAGGAAACATGTTCCTTTTCTTCTTCTGTTTTTTTAGTTAAGTTGCCTAAAATAGCTTTGCTTATACTAAGTAAAAAAGATCAGTTTTCTAGAAATTATTGTTTCAATATGTTCACAGAAACTTTACCAGTCAAAAAGCCTTAGTTTGATCCTAGAAAGTAGAATTCATCATGCTCAGCAAGAAGTATTTTCTGTCTTAAGCCAATGCAACAATTGATTTTTTTTCTTTAGTTACTAGATCCCTCCCTTAATCTTTGTCTTATTTTATTAACAAAAGCTATCTCTGTTAAGCACTACATGGCTGGCTTGTATGAATGTGCCTTGAGTATATAATTTTTTTAATTCCTCATAAATACCTCTATAAAGTAAATACTAATGCTATCCTCATTTTACGGATGAGGAAAATGAGGGTCAAAGAAATGACGTCCTTGTCCAAGGACACCCAGCTCATAAGCAGCAGACTTGGGATTTGAACACATATCTGCCTAAGCCCAGGGCTATGATTTTTCCCGCTACTGCTCCTGCCTCACTCTGAAAAGACTGACAAGATATTGAACATGTAAGAGCCAAATGGTCAAATAGAGTAGAAACCTATTACGAACAGGTTTGGGATTCAAATGTACTTGTTGAGGTGATGGATTTCTATGTTAGAGTGTAAAAGTGTTTGGCTATGACAAAAACCAGTGACATGAAACCAGTTCTTTTATGTGAAGAGTTTTAGGGCACACTCCTACTTCATCATTATTATTATTGCTTCACATGTGGTCCATTCCGTTTTATTTTATTTATTTATTTTTTTAATTAAAGTATAGTTGACATGATACTTTATTTTAAATAGTGAAAGAGCATCATGATATGTAGCTTCCTCTAGTCACAAATGTAGCTCAGGCTTTTATTCACCTGTTTTTTATTTGTGAAAAACTAATTTTCAGTCGGATGAGGTACTTGTAATCGTTGATCTGCTTAATGGTAGAGTCAGGACTGGAATGCTAGTTTTCATGTGTCAAGGCTAGTGATTTTGCCAACACATTTATTCCTTCCTTTTAAAGTATTTTAGATTTAGTGCAAAATGATTTTGGGTCAATGTTCACCTTTTTTTTTTTTTTTAACTTGGAAACTAATGGCAATTTTAGAAGTACACTCATGTAAGTCTCAATCTGTTGCAAGTTCTGCTAGGACAGCTCTTGATTTTCTTTTTCTTTCTTCTGTAAAGTAATTCTCTCTGAAACTATAGCTATTGGTTGCTGGGGTAATAAACATAAAATATTTATGGAAGTGAAGAATAGTTTAGTTTTTCTAGAAACAGACTTTTATGTCATTTTTCCCAAGTCATCTTTTATCATCTCATTTGAATTTACTATTACCGACCCCAGTGATTGCACACAAACTCAAGAGTCACCCTAGGGGTGACGGTACTTGATTTTTTGTGCAAGAAAGGCTCATGCACAGGTAAAAATTTCTTCATGAAAGTCCAGAGGGAATGTACATCAACTTAGAGAATTCTTTTAAAGAAGAGCAAAGTAAAGGAGTTTGGCAAAACTTACCCTGAGGATAAATTATACCCTGACTAGCTCTGCAGAAACACTGGGCTGAAGGAAGTAACGTGAATACCAATGACCTAAATGGGCCTATTAGAGTCAGGAATATTCACTATTCACTAGTGAACATATTCACTATTCAGTCTAGTAAAACACACTTCTGACTCTTATTTACAGTAGGCACAAAGATCATTCTCACATGTACAAATAATATGGAGCCTATAAACACATAGTTTCACAAATGGTGATTATGACATACTTTGGAAAAATTGCAATGATATTTGCCATAGAATGTGAAATAGTCTGTATAAAGGACAAGTTCAAGGGTGGATCAGAAGCTGTTCCCACTGGACACTGGGTGTGTTTAGAAGTTAGATTAATTAATTAATGAGTTAATTAATGTAGTTGTTTGTTTATAAACTACCTGCTGTGGGCATGCTATGCTACATATAACCCACCTGCAGTGGTGCTGAGAATATTTCAAATATGGCAGCTACCTCATTCTTCCTATCCAATTGTGTGTATTTCTCCTAAGATACACAGAGGGATAGAAAAGGAAGTATCTCCTGAATATTCCACAGCGCTGAGCTGTTGTAGGAAATCTAGCTCGCCCTCCCTCTGTGACCTGTATATCTTTGGTGCTGGGCTCACAGATCCTCTAGAATGCATTTCTAGGCAGGAAGAGAAGATGGGCCATAGGGAAATGTCAGGGTCCTGATGTCTTCCATACAGTATTCCTGTATGATGGCAAAGATGGAATGGGTTAATGATCTGCAACTAGTAACTAGCTGTTTTAATTCTTATTGGCAAGAAAGGCAATAATCAAATGACTCCTGTGGGAATGAATTATAACGATGTTAGCAATAAGCCTTCAAGTGAATTATACTAATTAATTTCTGTAGGTCAGCATTATCTATCACCTCCATCATAAAAGGCAGGGAAGCCTCAATCCAGAAAAACAAAGTTGCATTTCAAAAGCTTTCTGGAGTCCGGCGTCCAAGGGATTGGAATTTGTAGCTTTGCATTCCAAATGGGATGTTAAGTTTCGAGAATCAGGATAATGCCCAAGGGTTTAACCCTCTTTCTTCTCTATAGAGGTTGTGCACAAGGGAGAGAGGGGCAAGTATTTGGAGGACCCAGTCGGGATGCTCTTACTGCCGTCTTGGCAGTACTTGTGCTCAAAATAAATAAACTTCAGCCCTGAAGACTCTCTAGTGTGTAACTTTGAAGGCATGAAATTCACACACACACAATGATGATTCAATAGGCTACTGCCCAGTAGGTCTACTCTTTAAAAATTAAAATAAGATTGAGGTTTCTATAAGAGGAAGCAACTCTGCCCTAGAAAATTGGCTTCACTCGGCTCTCTGATTCAAGAGCTAATATAAGTCTTTTGTGACTATGTTTTCTCACATGCTCCGTCTTATGTTAGTGCAAATGAGTAAAAAAGCAGATTGCATAGGAAAGAAAATGAGAGAGTTTATTCTTAAAATGGTAAGACATCAGCCATCCAGTCTTACTAATTCAAGACAGAATGTACAGCCACCATAACAGTTTTTCTGCCATTTTCGAGGGCATATATGCTAATAAAGTTTATTTGAACAAGATGTAAAATTGCTCATGCTAGAAGACTTTTGTCACATTAGTTCAAGAATTCAACTTCCAGCTGTGTTGGCTCCATGACAGGTATACTTGTGACCACAACAGCATAATGTATTTAAAATGTTGCACACTTTCCAAACTGGAGGAAACTATGTTTAAACTTTATTATTACTTTTTTCAGAGATAGTACATTTGTGAAACCATTTGCTATGAATAGCACAGTGTGCATGTCAAAATCTCGTTCCTTGCTGCTAGACATTCTAGATTTTGGAGTTTGGTAGCATTTTATAGTTTCCTCAGTGACTACCAGCTTTATGTGGGGAATAATACTTGATGTTACATCTTGCCACCAATTACAACATAAAGGCATATAATTCATGACTAAGTCAACTCTCCATTTTGATAACATGGCTAGTTTGGACAGTTGGTGTGAACTTTCACATAAGATATTCAGATTGAAATAGGTATTTCCTCTTAGGTAAAACTTTCATCAAATTTACCCAAGGCATTGATCAGTTTTAGCACTTTTCTGTCTCTCTAGAACCACAGTAGTTTTGGATTGCTGTCAAAGCTGGCTCCACTGCAATCCTAAGGGCTATATTCGAGGTCATGTGACTGTTTACTGCTTCAATAAAAAGCAACTTATAAATGCAAAATGCTATTCACTATTTATTCGTCTCAGGTATTCATGTGTTGCTTGTTGGCTTACTGCGGTGTCTGCTTGATATGTATTCCACAGCACACCTTCTGTTTCTGCAAAACTGCACATTATATCATTTTTGCATCTGACACTGACTTTGCTCTAGAGAAGTGTTCTGATAACAAAGGGTAAAAGAAGATGCTCCAATGAGGAGCTATCCAACCCTTGCACATTTGCTTCACTTGCTAAAAAGGCAGGGAGATTTTAGAGGACACACTGATCTTGAATAATGAGAAATCCCACAGTGAAAGGTGTTAAAACATAGTTCATTCCCAAACCTTATCACTGTACTTCCTGGTTTGCTTGTTTAAGTTCCTTATTATCCAGCAGAGAGACATCATGGTTTACATGAAACCCCAAACAACCTTATGGGGAAATCCAACATATTTATTCTGCTTTCTACCATGAAGAATTGAGAACAATGGTTTTAAGGTTACTTCCTTCTCTTTTCTTTGGAAGACTTTGAAATCGAAGCCTTAAATGGCGATGTCTCTAAATTCAACAATTTTAGGACTGCATTTGGGACAGTTCTGCTTATTCGTTCACATAATCAAACTCCTTAGATTTGAAGTTCTCATCCTAACCCAAGTTTCAGAATGAAATTTGTGACATACCAGATCTTGGTTTGAGTCAGGCTCTCCTACTCCCGAGTTGTATGAAATTAGCAAATCATTTCCCTCTCTGAACATTAGTTTCCTCATCTACCAAAGGCCGATAAAAAATGCCTACCTTGAAAGGTTGCTGTCTGTATGTATATAACAGATTCATTAAATGTTGGTTCCCTCCCCACTCTCCTTTGTTCTTAGAGAGAGCAAAGTAACTTATTTTTCTCATGTTCATTCACATCTCTAAAGTACAGTTAGTTATAATGATATCTGTTGAAAATATTAGCTAGTAGAAAAGTAATGATAGTATCTTTCTCAAAACTAATGCCAGACCTCCCACTCACTAACTGGCTGGCCTTAAGCTCTCCAAGTCTTCATTTCCTCAACCATAAAATAGAGATTATAATAAGAGAAATTCTAGTAACAACACCCATAAGAGTGGTAAAGACTAAATGAGGTAATGTGGGTATCAGGTGATTAGAATGTTTTGCACATAGTAGGGGCTCAACCACACTCTCTAAAGAGTGTACCTAGAAGTTTCCTTTTAGGCCAGGGTCCTCTGTAGGATTGTAGCCTTAAGGATCAGAGACTGAGACCCTGCCATTCAATCACACAATCGCTATGCTGATAAAGATGTGGCCAAGACCAACCGTAGCATTCGTTACCATTTTTTACAAAGTTTGTGCCACGTTTGCTTGCAAGCAACCTCCCTCCTTGAGGATATATGATGAAGACCATGTCATGTGTCTGGGTGGCTCTACTTAATGAACCTAAAAATTATACTTAGTATTCTAAGAGTGAAGGTATAAGATACTGTTCTCTGTATTAATGGCTTGAAGATGAAACCCAATTTCCAAGGACATCAGTGTTTGCTATAAGTTTATTAGCACCTCCCCAACCTTTAGTTTGAACATCTTGAGGGGACAAATGGCTTTGGCTTCTCTGGGAAGCTTCTGTGTTGATTTGCAGGGACACAGGGCGAGTGAGAGTAAAAGAGCAGTGAGTGACCTGTGGGCTAATGGTGGAAGGTAGATCTTTACTATGTTCTAAGCATGAATTATCTCTGAAGGTAAATGTTGCTTTGAGCTGAAAGAAGGCCTGTCATAAGTTCATGTACAGCAGGGGACAGAGTGGTGACAGGTGCACGGAGATTAGGGGACAAGGAAACCCACGTTGTTCTTTAAACGATGGGCTGACAGAGTACATATTTTTAACCATTTCCAGATGCAAGCAACAAAGTCACATGGGAGATTTATTTCTTCTGCAGCAGAAGTCAATTGGGCATGACACTAATATATTGTTTCAAGAAAAGTCTAACTCAACTAAATCTAGCCTCAGTAGGATATTTAAAGAGAAGCAATTTCTGTTATCGGTTTTAATGAATACCATTAAGTGATAACCAAAAAGAGAGAAGAAAAAAAGATTAGGGATTGCTCGGAAAACATCCTTCCCACTCTTCTAAATTATCATGACAACACAACCTTCAGCTGAGAAGTTAATTTCCTCCGTAATTACTTTCTATTTAGAGGTGCGATTGCTTAGAAATACCCTCCTGGCACAAAAAGCTTTTGGATTCTAGCAGAGATGAGGAAGAAGGGGTCCCCAGCACCACGCAGCAAGTAGTTATTTTCCCTGCACCCCCTTGGGCACTTGCCCATCGGGGTGCCTTGGGAGTCCCTCCCATCCCAGTGGCTGCCTCTCATCCTGAGAGCAGTGCACAGGAGAATTCAGGAGAAAGCTTCATTGCCTGGGTGTGAATGGCACTCACACTGAATTCTAGGGGCTCTCTGAAGGCACTTACCTCTCCTCCTGTCCCCAGGATGGAAGGAAGGAGGCTTCAATGGGCCTCACCATTATGGTTCTGTAGGTGAGAAGCCTGTGTGCTTAGAAGAGAAAAAAGTTTTTATATATATTTAAGATTCATTTGTTATTGATTCTTTTTTAATTTAATTTTTATTTTATATTGAAGTATAGTTGATTTACAATGTTGTGTTAGTTTCAGGTGTATAGCAAAGTGAATCAGTTATACATATAAAATATTTTTAACAACAAGATTAATGCTGGTCTCCCAGGGCTCTTTAGTATGCGACTGAATCATTGCAAGCCTAATTCCGCAGGGATGAATGTATTTTAACATTTCCATCACCCAAATCCTTGTTTACAACCCTCTCTTTTTACAGTCACCGGTGGAGATGGGGGGATGGGGGTGGGCGTGGGGGGACCAAAAGCAGAAACAAAAAAGTCACAGCTCAGATTTGCTGTCTTTCAGTTGGTCATGGGGTCCTCACCCTAAGGACTGAAAACTGGGCCAAGTTACTTTGTTATGATGTAGGCCAATTTCCGATTTTCAAACCACCAGAAAAAAAATGAGGCCAAAGGATTCTGACAAATGATTCTCAGAGATGAATCCCAAGATTCTTGCACGTTTCACGAAAAATCAGAGAATGTTCATGATGATCCTGGGTCCGGCACGGCACAGAGGCTCTAATTCTATTACCGCCTCATCCAGGCACATTATTTTTGCTCATTAGCGAGATGGCATCATAATGGAGCTTGGGTCAGCCAGAGTGATTAGCAAAGCGCCTCCTTCCATTCTTCAAAATGTCATCAACACACTGGTCAAGAAACAGACTCATTTTCTGACTCTGCCGTGATTTGCAGGGTTTCAGGCACTGATGATAGCTTGTCTGCTTGGTTTAAAAGAGCTCCTGATATAACAGAACCTGACACTGTTTACTTCAGCCTATTATGCCTGCTGCATTCACTGAATGCTTCACTGGAGAAGAAAAATCGAAAGAAGGCTATTCATTGTAATGCCAGCTGCTTTTTAAAAAAGGAAATCAATTTTTGCTTGAGCTCAGAATGTACTCCGCAGGTCCAGAGTGACCTACCACTTTTGATGTCAGCAACAAAAGGATCTGCCTGAATTTTCCACAACAATCACCCCAAAGCTCAAAGAACATTGAAAATCCTAGATTAGTTTCATTTTAGTTTATGTTCAAATTGGTATCCACTCATCCCAACAATATCACAAAATAGAAAGCCTTGGGTGACACAGCCCTTGAATGCCACGCTGTCGGAGAGCTCAGGCTCTGCCATCTATGCCGGGGTTTGTTATAAATTACTTGGCAGGACCATTTTATGATGGAAATAATTAGTTATGTTTAGTATTTATAGCTAGTATCATGATGCCTTTCTGCACTGCTAATTATTTTATGGCCAGCATGTTTCAAATGCAATTAGTTAGGTATGGCAATGATCATAATATTTTGCATATTCATGACAACATTCTGCCTATTTACAGCAAAACTTGGGTGTCAAAATCAGTTATTTTCCCTTTGTTATTAGGCAGAATAATTACAGGAAACAATAAAAATGATCTCTTGCATGTGAATAACATTTTACAACCGAATACCTCCATTCATGTCACCCATGCATGTGCCCCTGTGGCTTCTCACAGGGGAATGGAAGCTCCATATGTTGACATGTCTTGGCTGGGTCTTTAGCCAGCTTGAAGGTCACCAACGGAGGCTTTTGCTCTTTTTACATGTAGTTGGAGCCTCATTTGGCCCACAGGGATAGACTGGTCACTAAAGGAGGGGTATTGGGAAAGAGAATATTTGGGTTGAATAGGAAAACAAAGAGGTCAGCTTGCACCAGGTTGTTTAGAACAAAGCCCCAGACTATTTATGACTTGGGGCTAAATAATAAACAACATAAATAATCAACTACCTAAATAATATTAACTATTATTATTTTTAAATAGCAGTCATGGAGGTACCTCTACACAGAAGAACAACTTCCTTAGGTTCTTCTGCACCGGATTCTCAGAAGACAGATTGAGTTATTGCTTAGCCAGACTGCACACTCAGCAGGCACACTGCCTTATGTCGAACTACTGAGTGCTGCTTAAATCCTGCGAGTCTAGACAGAGTATTGCCTCGCGAAGCCGGGGAATGTTCTCAATTAGATTGTGGACAAGATCAATGACATAGGCTCTCTTCCAGAGCTACGCCTATTTCTCTTTACTTTAAGCCTCCCCTACTAGCCATAATCCTCCATTTCCTTTTCCCCATACATGCTCTGCGAAGTGCTGAAAAGAGTAAAAAATCAAGAAAAATATTGTCCACTGCGAACTGAGATTGAGCCATGAATTTCCTTTCACGGAACATTCGTAAGACTGGGCTGTGAGGGCTTAAAGACCTGGCATGGGGTGGGAAATGAAACATTTACATATTTCCAGTTTTTGCTCCTCTAAGTCTAGGCTCCGAGAAAAAAAAAGTCATTAATGAATTTAGATTTTTAGAGAAGTGCGTGGTATAACCCTTTGTTAAAAACTGCATACCAGTGTAGACTCTGATGAGATTGCCATGCTTTTCCCTCTGAAGGACAAGAAATTTTTCTTTTTCTGTTATCAGATTCTCTCCTGCTCTTAGTTCAAGCCCATTTTCATTCATGGGGTTTGCTGCAGACATGAAGAACAAACAGACTTTGAAGTTAATAGTCATTATTTTCTCATTTCTCGGGATAAAGGTGAAAAGAATCCCTTTAGCCTTCCCTCAGAAACCATTCTTTATCCCTTTAATCATCTTTGTCACTTCTCTGAACTTACTGCAGTTTTACCACATCTGCACATGACAGGCTTGAGTACTTAGTGTTCTTAAACATCCCCCCAACTCCGTTCTCCAAAACATCTGCCAACACTTGAGGCCAAGTATAGAATTAATCCTTCTGTTTAACAGCTCTGGCATCGGTTACAGGCTAGCTGTTTTTGTTGCTGTTCAAAACAAAAGCAAAAACCCATAAAAACACAAAACAAAAAAACAACCCACAGAGAAGAGGTATTTTTAAGGTGAGCAGTCCACTTGAGGAATGGTAGCCTTCCCTTGTGACCTCAAAGATGGGCTGCTTTCCAGTTTGAGCCTTGGGATTCCTAGGCTAAGGCATGAGGTCTAGGACTGGCAAAGCAATGGAGAGCACTGTGAGTTGTGAGGCCCAGTGGGGAGGCTGGATCATTTTGGAGTAAGCCCCAAAAGTTCTGTTCCATTCTAGGGTAGGCTCCTAAATTCAACTGAGCCCTGCACGAGATCTTTATGACTACAATCCCAAGTATTATAACTTTGGGAGATTCTTCAGCATCTACAAGACAAGGTGAAAAGGCAGAGCATGAATTGGGACAAGAATTGTCCTGAGATCTAGGCGTTACACGTGTGTATTGAGGCAGACGTGATTCATCAATCTTCGATGAGGCCATAATCATTGATTTACAGATCCTGTTCCAGTTCACACTTCTTTCCTAACTTAATATGTCTCAGTCTCCACTGTGCTTTCCCTCTGACCCTTCCCAACTTCTCCCCTCTAACACGATGGCAGCCTCTTTGTCTGGGGTGGGGGGCATGCTTACTCTTCTTGGGCATTTAGAAAACTTAAAAAGTGACTGCTACCTGTAAGAGACAGAATCATCGTTCCTTTTCCTATGAGGATCCGTACCAGCTCATCCTCTTTCTCTAGCCTCACCTGCAGCTGCAGATATTCCCTTACCAAGAGAAATTCGAAATACAAACATATTGTAGCCCTGATGAGCTATTCATGCTTTTTGTCATCAAAGAGCAGCATAAAAAGAATAATGCGGGTGATGTGCTTTCATTAATTGAGAGCGCAACCAATTCCACATTGTAATTGCCCCTGTCTTCTGTTTACACACCTTTCATCGGTTTACAATCGCGCTCTTAAAAGGCAGGCTTGCCCCAGCCCTGCAGGTTGGGAAACATCTGTCTTCCTGCTCTCTGAACACAGCATAAAGGTTATGTTGAAAGAGAAACATCAATAACATTTTACAAACTGATTTTTTATTCATTTAATTCGTAATTGTGAAATATTAGTCTTGGGCATCACTTTCGGCCAAAACAGAGAGCTTTCCCATGCTTGATTTGTATTAAAGAGTTGATGTATTTAGATAATTTGACAGATTTTATTATATGTATTATTTACATTAGGCTAATATAGTCTTGGAAAATTTTGCAGGCTGGTTGTTGTCATCAAAGCTGAATCATTTTACATATCCCAAGCTCAGCTTAATTTTTTTTAAAGGTTTCTTTCTTCCAATTATAATTTTCACACCTCTTATATTTCTAGAAACTTCACAGGCATTGCTAATATATTTCCATGAAGATTGACTTGTAGCAGCCTTCTACAGGGATTAGAGCTGACATCTGTGTAACAGTGCCGGAAAGAAAAAAATATTAATATAGTTCCTGCTATATGATGATCGACATTAGAATGTCATTAGCAAACCAATTTCTAAAATAGAAGCTGACACCATTCTGATCTGGGGCTTGACCCAGCAATGTGATCAGGAACCAACACAAGACTGCTGAGGAACTATAAACAACCGATGCAAGAGGGATGCTTATTTTTTCTTTACACTTTGTAGGCATGTGATACAAATGAAATTAGATAAGGCAATGGGGCTTTTTCTGGTTTACTTGCTTTAACTCCTTTCTTCACAGCACCTCCCCTCCCAAATATATTTCATTTTTTCTTAGGAAAAGAAAACTCACCACACAATTTTATATTTGTGTAACTGAAATATGAATAAAATACATATAAAAGTAGCAAATTCAAGTGGAACCGATGAGCTGGGTCTTCTTTGTCCCTGGGTCCTGCCACTTGTTCCCAGAGAGGATCCCCCGGCGCTGTTCTCTGTGTCTCTGCCCAACACTGCATGTTCCGTCCACAAGGAGTGTCTTCAACTTGGACACGGGCAGGGACACATGGTTTAACTTGCAATTCTTCAGCTGATGTTCCCTGAACCCTTTAAAACTTTGTAAACTCACAGATGTCATGCCATTTTCATGAATGCATTTGCTTTTGACTTTACTTTTAAAATTTTAATTTAGCCACTTTTCAGTCAACAGATATGCATTGTGTTTGTTATCTGCTCTGGTTACCAGCGTTCCCGCTGCTCAGAGATGCCTGACACACACCCCTGTCCTTCACGTTGCTTGTAATCCAGGAGTCTCAGTTATATAACTAAACAGTTACCTAGTTTTCTCTAGGTCAGCGTCCTTTTTTAAAAATTCCATTCTATTCTCATAAAGTTGTTTGGTTTGATTTGTGTTAAAGGAGAACCACCTTTTGATCTTGTCTGTTTGAAACTTTTGCCTGTTTCTGCATCTATGGCTATTTCAGTTTTGCAGTCACCTGTTTGAAGGAGTAAAAGCTTAAAGAGGTACAGTGAGCACCTCTGAAGGAGATAAGGTGACGGTTAGTTCCCCCAGTTCCTAGTGGCGAAATTGAGTACAAAAGCCCTGGATGAAAGGTCTGAGGTCTATGGATACAAGTGAATTGAGGTCTCTGGATGCTCAGAATGGGGTTATTTTTCTTCTGCTCAAGGGTTAGACAGAACCAAACATTCCAGGGGTGATTATTTGCAGACGATGCTAAGGGTACCCATGCAATTCCCAGCATTGTGATTTTGGCACAGGATGTAAACAGATGGGCTGTGGTTCAGAGAACCGGCTGAATGCTTCAATCTGTCCACTTCAGCCATCAGGAGGAGCAGCCCATCCCTATTGTGTACTGCAGGCTGGAACACCATCATGGCAGCTCCATCATTTCAGATTTGGGGACTTACAGAGAAAGCACCCTTGTGCTTTTTTTGCTATGCTTAAAAGATACCTAGAACATGGGAGTAGGAAAGTGTCCTCTTTGTTGTTTTCATTGTCCACGTCAACGGAGAATTCATTTTCATCAAAGAATTGTGTAACTGTTCTTTTGTCTTGAGCCAGTTCTTAGAGATGAATTTCCTCTGTTTTCACGGCCACAGCAGCCTTGACCTAAGCGTGCCTTTGCTCTTTATGTGCCCATCACGAAGTCATAAAAATCCTGCAAGTCCGTATTGATATCCCTCAAGCACCTGAGAGGAGCCCATCAAGTTTGGAGTGGTTTGGTTTGGAAGGGATTTCATTGCTACAAACTGTATTTGTAAACTAGGGCTTTCCACCATATCTGACAATCCCATGAAGTAATTGTTAGCAGAAACAAAATCTGGATTTATTAATGTTTATTGTATTCCAGTTGAAATTAATTTTCAAAGCATACTTCTGAGTGCCACTTACGTTCAAAAATAAATACAGCAGATGTGTTATTAGGCCAGCTTCAGGATATTCCAGGAGACCTAAAATGCTGACATTTATTGCATTGAGGCAAATGAGTAAACCTCCAGAGTGATCAGCTCCACCGAACTAATGTTTTATCTAATCCACTGCCTGAATGAGACATGAACAGATTTCTGCTTCGCTGCGATACCAGTAATTAGTGAAGTCTCCCTAGGTCTAGTTACATTTAGAATAAAGTAAATAACTTATTCATGATTTGGCCATGTCTGATATATTCCTGTGGCTTTTAAAATGGAAAGAATGATTTAAAACAAGCTGTTTCCTATAGCCATCACCATAAATGCTTCTCCAAATAGTGTAGGATTAAAAAAAAATCTAAAACTCCCTATATCTAAGTCTTACACTCAATAATATTCACAATAGGGCTGCTTGATGCTTCTTTTCAAAAGCCTCAAGAATAACCGTGTATATTTTTAGCTACAGGGGACCGATGTGTACTGATACAATTTTGTCTTGTTTCCTGGCCTCACTGAACAGAAGAGGACCTGTTAGAATTGCCCTGTCTTCACTTCTCTTATGTGTATTTCTAAAATAAAATGGACATCTTGTTAGAAGATGACAAAATGCCTGTTTTATTGCAAAAGGCTTCCTTTTCTCATAGAAAATGAATCTAGACATAGGTTCTCAAATTGCCAGCGTTCCTCAATGGAAGAAAGGTAACAGGGTGAATTAGTTCTCCCTCATACAGGAAAGTGCTTTCCATATATCATCCTCTGCCATGATTGGACTCCACCTCCCTGGGCAGGCAGGTTATTCTCCATGACAGGAGAGACATGTGCAATACCTACACACAACCAGAGACGTCCAGCTTCATCAGGTCCCAAATGCATTGAGATGTGGCTTTTCTCGCTGCATCTGTTTTGATGCAGAACCTACAAATGGAAGAAAGAATTTCCCAATACCGAATGTACCAGGAAGCTCTTTGATCTTCTGTCTTGGAAGATGATGGGGTTTGAGTCTTAAGAAACACATTTTTTTTTTTTTTTTTTTTTTTGCGGTACGCGGGCCTCTCACTGTTGTGGCCTCTCCCACTGCGGAACACGGGCTCCGGACGCGCAGGCTCAGTGGCCATGGCTCACAGGCCCAGCCGCTCCGTGGCATGTGGGACCCTCCTGTACTGGGGCATGAAGCCGTGTCCCCTGCATCGGCAGGTGGACTCCCAACCACCGCGCCACCAGGGAAGCCCAAGAAACACATTTTTATGGTGGCAAAGACCTCTAATGAGGCAAACAATGAGTGTTAAGCTGAGGAGTGATCTTAGGATTTTGGTTTGGTAAGTTTGCACCTCTCTCTCCTTCTGATGGTGTAGTGGAACATTCTTCTCTTTAGCGGTTTTTAAATGTTCATGTTATTCCCCAGCAAACATTCAAAGTTGGCTTTGTGTATTTTTTTCCTAACTAAAGATTATAGTGTTTATGTGAAATCCCTACTCTTGGACAAGTTAGTTTTCTGGATACAGAAGAGTAATTGTTGAGTGTCTGTTGGCTCTGTGGTTATGTCTCCTTGAGGCTCTGACTTCATTGGCTGCTTCACCTCATGGGGAGTGGCAAACAGCTGGGGAAGGTGGGAAAGTTAGGCAGAGGAGAGAGGCTGTTTTATGAGGCTCTCCTGAGGACCTGGATTACTTATTGCCATTGCCCCATCTTTGAGGACAATGGCAAAAATAAGGCTCTTTCAAGTTGAAGACTTATGTGATGGTTCCAGAACTGCGGACCTCCTAAAAAGTAATTGCATGTGTATGTGTCCTTCAACCTTCTTAGCTGTAAAATGTGCCAATATCTGATGAGCTGTTGTAAAAGGTAAATATAAATTGAAAACTAAAGTGCGTATTGTAATGTCTGATACACAGTTATTATTAGATAAATGTTAGCTGATAGTGAACTACAAAATCTTATACACAAAGCCACTTAAATGGAGAATCTTATATTGTAAAATTTGCATGATATTCCTTTTTACGCCTCTGGCAGATCTCTGTGATTAAAATTCTCAATATTGGATGTTACTATCTTTACCTTTGAGATGAAAAAAACCAGGAAAAAATGTAAAAGTGTAAATGAGGCAGGCTATGTGGTCATAGACAGAAAAGGCAGTTGAGGAGGCATATTTATTTTGTTTTGAATTTCCTTCGATTCAGAAAGGCAGAAGCAAGTGAGTTAGTCTTTTAAGGAATTGCAGTAGCCAAAGGCATTGACCTTTGTTTAATTTTTCAAATAATTTAAGACTAAGTTATTTATCTTTGTAATGTTCTACATCAGTGGTTCTCAAAGTGGGGTCTTCAGGTAAGTGGGAGTTCCTAAGACCCTTTTAGGAGGTTATGAGGTCAAAACTATTTTTCTAATACTACTAATACTTGCCCTTTTCACTGTGTTGATATTTGACCTGATGCTAGAAAAACAATGGTGGGTAAAAGTGCCTTAGTGTCAATCCTGATGATGGCACCAAACTGTATTAATAGTTATTATTCACTGTCACCTACTTGTAATTTGAAAAAAGAAAAAAAAGAAAACAAGCTCCAGTTTCGCTTGAACATGTCTTTGATAAAGCAGTAAAATTATTAATTTTTATTAAATTTTGACTGAATGTACATCTTTCAATGTTCTGTGTGACAAACATATGCATAAAGCACTTCTGCAGCTGAGGGAAGTACAATGGTTGTCTTGAGGAAAAGCACTTGTGTGATTGTTTGAGTTGTAAGCTGAACTATCTGCTTTTTCCCTGAAGCATCATTTTTACCTGAGAGAATGAGTGACAGACAAACCATGGTTATTCAGGCTTGGGCTTTGGCAGACATTTTCTCAAAAATGAACAAAGTGAGCTTGTTACTTCAGGAAAAACATCTGCCAGTATTTGCTGCCAATGATAAAATTTGAGCTTTCGAGAAAAATCAGAATTTGGAAAAATGTGTATTTGCCACTGTGAGCTTGACAGCTTCCATATACTTAAGGGGCTTTTGATGAGATCAATGATGATATTAACAAATGTGATTACTTGACATTGTATAATGGAATAAGTCAACCTTGGGAAGATCCACATACCTCAGGGAGCAAAACATTTCCAAATGACCAATGCATATTACAAACTTATGAATGGGTTAAAGATCCATTCAAAGTATAAGGTAGACCAATGGATTTTAAAGAAGTATAAAAAGTTCACTGACATTGTTTCAGATTGCTTATTGCAACTGATCTGTAAGAACTGCTATTTGTTGAGTTTTGGTGTAGTATTAAAGAATGTTTACAATTTTCTGAAAAAGCCATTAAAATACTCCCTTCTTTTCCAAGTAAATATCTGTGTGAAGCCAGATTTTCTTCATGTGCTTCAACCAAAAAATCATATTGCAACAGAAGCAGAAACAGACATGAAGTTACAGCTGTGTTCTATTAAACCAGACATGAAAGAGATTTGCAAAAATGTAAAACAGTGCCACTCTTCTCATTGTTTTTGAAAATATAGTTATTTTCACTTAAAAAATGTTGACATGTAATGGGTGGATTTCATTTCCAGTAGGGTTAATATTGACAGGTATAACCCATATAAGCAAAAGCTCTCTGGGGCCCTTAATAATTCTTTCAGAGTGTAAAAGATTTTTGAGACCAAAAAGATTGAAAACTACTGTGCCAGATAATATAGCAAAGAGTTGAAAAAGTCAACAAAAGTATTTGTATTTGGCAAGTATCATTTCCACTGCATGGTCTGATCCATTGTGGGCAAAGGCATTCACTCCTAGAATGCATGTGAACTGGGAAATGTCATGCTCTATCTTGTCCAATACTCATCCTCAGTTCCTCATCAACCTTGAACTTACAAAAGCACATTACCATCCTGCAGACCGTAAGAAAGAAACCTGTGAAGCTCTGCTCACCCTTCTCTCCCCAGACTTATTAGGTGAGAGACTGGTATTTTGATTGATCCTTGAGCAATGATGTACTAAGGAAGTATTTTGGGTTTTCCCCAAAAGTAATTTTTAGTTCTATATCTTATTGTTGTGATTTGCATTGTTGTCTTGATGTATATTACTTTTGTTACTCTTAAAATGTTTTATTTTTAATTTTGAATGTTTTAAAAATTCAGAAATGTTCAGAAAATAATAGTAACCTCCATCAACATGCCATTCGGGTTTCCCAGAGTGTTAAGTTGTAGCATTTGTCTTAGATCATACTCTTCAAGGTGGAAAAGAAGGTCGGGGAAAGGGAGTACAGATATAATGTATCATTTTGAAATCTCTTTTTTTTTCATTCCATATTTGTTTTTGAAATTTATCCATGTTGAGACATGTAGATCTGGTTAACTTAAAAACTGCTGTAAAGTATTCTGTTATATAGGTAAATTCTCAAGTTTCTTGAATTTTTTTAATAGTTAAAAAATTTCAATCCCTTACTAAGGCATGAATGTGCATGACAGAAAAGCATGGCAAAAATACTTCTCATACTGGTCAAGATTTTTGGTTAAAGTTGTAGCAAAGCCACGGCAACCTTTGATACTTAGATTTTTAGATATCATGTAGTTGCATAAATTAAAGGCTGGCTTTTTGGTTTAGTTTTGTGCATATATTCTAAGTAAGCAATTAGTTTATATAAATGATTACTAAACCTAACTTAGTGCTTTTAATTATAATCTTCAGTATACATCATTATGTACAGTAGAGGAAGAGAATTTTGAATCTGATGGAATTCTAAATCATCTCTCCGTGCCTGTTCTCGAGAGAAATAGATAGTATTTGGGTAATGATTATCATGCAGTTGGTCTAGATAACTGTTATGGACTGAATGTTTGTGTCTTCCTCCCAGCCCCCCAACTCATATGTTGAAGCCCCAGCCCCCCAGTGTGGCTGTATTTAGAGACAGGGCTGGTGTGGAGATGATAAAGGTTAAATGAGGTCACAGCTGATAGGGCTGGTGCCCTTAGAAGGAGAGGAAGTGCACTAGAGCTCTCTCTCCACCACCTGAGGACACAGTGAGAAGGCAGCCATCTGCAAGCTAGGAAGACGGCTCTCACTAGGAACTGAATCTGCCAGCACCTTGATCTTGGATATCCAGCCTCCAGAACTGTGAGAAATAAATGTCTGCTGTTTAAGCCACCCAGTCTGTTGTATTTGGTTATAGCAGCCCAAACTGGCTGATATAATAACCTTTGTATTTTAACATTTGTGGGGGCGTTGTCATTTTAAGAAGTGACCAAAACAAGAGTCTTACTGGGTTTTGTTTATAGTCTGTGTCTCAGCATCAATGAAGTGAAGAATTTAATGCTGGATTGATCTGCCCTTCTTCCTCAGAATAGAGAGGAGTTTACTCACTGCAGCTTGATTGGTCCATTCATGCTTTTTACTCTGAGTGTTGATGAATAAGTTTATCACTGTACATTGGTATCATTACTATCTTAAAGATGAGGAAATCAACTTGCCAAGAGTCATGCAGTTAAACTTCAGCTACAGATCCAGTGCTCTTTCTGTACCACACTGCCTTTCATTTTCAGAATTCCATCCTGAATCATTTTCTTGGAATGACTTGCATCACCCTAAAGAGAGCTCTGATCTCAGGGAAGCTTCATGCAGAGAAAGGGCACCATAGGAGCTGAATGACATTTAATTGACCCAGAAACTTCTGAAAATTCCCAAAGTGATGTTTTACAGAGTTGTGTGCCACTTAGAGGAACCAGCTTCTAGCAGGTGGCTTACCAAGGATCAGGAGGAAGCAAAGGTAACTGCTGAAAGGGAGAAAGTGGCTTGGGCAGTGTTTTTAGATTACAATCTGTCAGTCAGGGTCCTGGCAAGAACATCACTCTCAGGCTGGGTGTTTGATGAAAATTTCTAGGAGGTCCTAGATGGGGTTTTGAAAAAGTAGCTAAGCCCCAAGGAATAGTAAGAGTGCAGAGCTATGACTACCCCAGGTCTGAATGGGAAAATGCAGGGAGCAGATATAGGAACCCAGAGAGAGAGAATTATGTGGGATGGCCCCCTGATGGGAGCTTTGACCTTCAGTAGGGTGGCACAAGCTGTCCACAGTGACCTGCATCCTACTCCCACCTTCTGCGCTCTGCAAAGTGGGGGAGGTGGGAGCAGTGGCTTAACCCAAACAGAAGCTGAAGGGCAAGGGAGTACCTATAGGCCTGCCTGCCAGCACGCACAGTGCAGAAGTTTCCTCACTGTGGCCTCCCAGTACCCCCTGGTCTGGCCTGTACCTATTTTCCTGATATCTCTGCACACCACTCACTGTGCTCAGCCACAGGGACCTCGGGCCATTGGCCATTTGTGCTAGTAAAGAAAAAAAATATTCAATGACACTTGTTAAAGTTGGTAGGGCTGACTTTATTCAGGACCAGCTCACTAAGTATAGGGCTGATGACAATGGGATTTTACAGTAGGGATGAGAGATTGAGCAAGTGGGAATGTAGAGCCAAGGAGCAGAGTGCGGTCCGGGGTGGGGGTGGGGGAAAATTCCTCAGAGGAAACATCAGGGGTAAGGGGAATTCTGGGTAAACTGACCTAACAGGATTCTTCACTGAAGACAGGCCAGGGCAATCAGACATCACCTGGGGGATGGTGACAGATAAGTGATCAGATACTGAGGGTGATTAGATATCAAGGGTAGGGGGTTCTGGTTAAACTGACTTGGGGTTCTTGCTAAACTCACATTTTACAAGGACGTGCACAGGTGAGCCTGACTCAATTTTGAATCTTTAGTGGTGCTGTGCTCTGCCTGGTATGGTTCTCCCTCAGATCAAATGTAGCCTGTTCAGAGAGGCCGCCTCTGTGCACCCCAGCTTCTGTTCTATGTCTGTTCACAGTTCTCACCTCCACAGGGCCTCACTCACTTGTTTCTTTTGTTACCTTGTTTTACTTTCTTCTTGTTCCTCAGGGTTTCTTAGGTTGTTACCGTACGTATGCTTATTATCCTCTATGAGGTAAAAGCTCTGTAAGAGCAAAAGGCCTCATCTGTTTTATTCCCTGCTCGAACCCCAGCCCCTGGAACAGTACTCAGCATAGCTTAGACTCTCGAGATATATTTTCTGAATCAATGAGTGAGTGAATGAATGAGTGAGTGGAGTGTTTTGGGTGTGCGGTATAAGGCACAACCCCACAACCAGAGGCTGGAATGTAGCAAATAGGCAAAGCAGCCCAGGGCGCTGGCCAAGATACACAGCATTCCATAACAGAGCATCACATTATGTCATTATGCTGCCTCGGCCGAATTTACTGGCCCCAGGATGACACTGAACAAAGTCATCGCTGAACCCAGCATTTCAACAGTGCTGTCCTCGTTGCCTTTTAGAAAGTCTAAACTGGAGGTCTTGATAACAGCAACAAATGCTCTTGTTTTTAGTGAGAATCTTGGAAACCTCAGGGACAGAGTCAATTTCATGCTTTTTTAGGAAAGTCTAACAGTTTAGGTGGTGCATTTATGTTTTCTTCATGCTACACTATTTAACTCTCCATACGGTTTCTATATCAGAGAATTTATAATCTCGGTTCTTTTGACTAGGATTTTAGATATTTTTATTAAATTAAATTTCTCATTCACTTTGCAGGTCGAGAGGATCCCATATGCCCCATTAGCTCATAAGGCAATGACCACAAATTCTATTTTTCTGCTGAGCTAAGCTTCCCTCAAAAACTTACATTCCTGTATATCCAGGGAAATTCTTTTTTTCCCCTTTCAGTTCTTCCAGGAATGAGTACTTCTAAATTTCTTATGATTCACAATAATCAGTTTCCTTTTCAGAAACAATTGAACCTTAAAATTTGGGATTCCTGCCACCTTTAAGATACTTAAAAAAAACTAGAGAGAATATATTAATTAAGATGTACTGAGGGGCTTGACTCTGCTGGGTGCTGTCCTGGGCACTGGCATTTTCATAAGGAACAAGAAAGACCTGGGTCAGGCTTCATGGAGCTTCTTGGGGGAGAAGAGATTTTTTTTAAAAAAAAACAAGAAAATGGAAAAGAATTAAATAGCTAAAAGTTGTATAAGGTGGTGGTGCATCCATAGGAACCTTACTTTAGGTAGTGCTGAAGGGGACCCTTTCTCAGGAGTGATGTGAAGGGTGGGCAGGATGTAGCCAGGTGGGTGGGGCACTCCAGATAGGAAGGACGGGGGGAACCCTGGTGCATTTATGGCAGTGAAAGGAGGCCAGCAGAGGTGAGGAGCTGTGAGGTGGGGAAGTGTGGCTTGTGATGAAGTTGGAGAGAAAGGCAGGGCCCTAGAGGGCATAGTGAGATGTTAGATTTCCGTCTAACAGCAGTGGGATGCTTTGATGGTTTTTAAATTGGAGAATGATATGATCTTTCCCTTTTTAAGATGTGTTTGTCCATTCGTGGTTGAAAGCAGCTCTTTTGCCCCTTTGCTGTTTGCCCATTTCTGTTCTGCTCTAACCTTAAAAGAACCTAATTATAGGAATGAGATCACTAGGCAATTTCACCTAACTCCTGACTTATGCTCTCTTGAATGCACACCATGCCTTTTCTAGCCTGTTGATTCTTTTTCTAGATTAAAAGAAGTAAGAATGAAGATTAAGTAGTTAAAGAATGACTAGCTCTCTACCTCCAACAGCCCCCTTAGTAATCCTGCAGGCAGATCATGCAGGCAAGATAACATCTGAAGAAAGAGTCAGCCAGTCTGCACACAATGGAGAATTATGCAGAATCCAACCTCCTGCCTTGGTGACTCACTGAGATTCTTACCCCCCTTTCCCTTTAAAAACTGTCATGGCTGAGCAAGAATCTTCAGAGTTACTCTTGGGACATGAGTCCACCTTCTCCCCAGATTGCCGGCTTTTCTGATTAAAGCACTGTTCCTTTCTACTGACACTTGCCTCTCGATTATTGGCTTTTGAGTGGCAAGCAGCTGAACCTGAGTTGGGTAACATGGTGAGCAGCTCAGAGGTAGAAAAAGTGACCGAGGGTAAATCAGTTAGGAGGCTGTAACTGTGAGCCACACAAGACCAAAATGGTGGTGGAGGATATGAAGAGAAGTGGACAGGTCCACGATATACTTTAGAGCTGGAGTTAACCAGACCTTCTGATGACTGAGGTGCAGGGGGTGTGGGGAAAAGAGTAATTAATAAAATTCTTAAGAGTTTCTGGGGAGAAGGCACTATAATGTATTGCTTAAGAACATTGGCCCTTGAGCTAGAATGCCTGGCTCCTAATCCCATCTGAGATTCTTTTTAGCTGTTTGACTGTGGCAAAGTTATCCTCTCTGTGCCTTGGTTTTCTCCTCTATAAAATAGGAATAATAAGAATATCTATTCCATAGGAATGCTGTGAGCATTAAAGGAGGTTATGCAGTAGCTGACTTGCTTACTGGCACATAGCATGCATTGAATACATGCCAGCTATTGTTCTTACTGAAATAGGAAGACCTGTTAGAGGAGTTGGGTATGGTTTTCGCAGGAAACTGTCAAGAGTTCCGTTATTGACATAGCTTAAATTGTCCATTGGAAATACAAGTGGAGACATAAGTTAGACAGGTGGAATCACAAGTCTGGAGCCCAGAGGAGAGGTCTTCACTAAAGATATCAAATCGCCAGTCATCAGCAAAAGATGATTTTGAAACGTGTAGATAGATATCATCTGGGGAGAGAGGCAAGATCCAAGGCTGATCCTCGAGGTCAGACAGAGGAGGAGAAACCAGGAAAAAAGACTGAGAAGAAGCATCTAGTGTGGTAAGAGGGAAACCTTGAGAGAATACAAGGCAAAAGAAGGTACGCATGAGGGAGAAAATATCAGTATTTGGAGCGATGCTGAAAGGTCTAGAAAGGCATCCATTGGGTTTGGTGACACAGAATTCCTTGGCCACCTTGACAAGGACCGTCTTGGTGGGGGTGAGGAGAGGAGGACAGAGTGGTATGTTGAGAAGGTACCAGGGATGAAGCAGTAGAGACAGTGCTTGTAGACAGCTCTTGAGAGGATTTACTTGGAAAGGCTGTAGAGGGGCTGGGCAGGCATGTGGGGAGGAGATGTTTGGTTTCGTTTGTTTTATTTCATTGAAGGAACAATTCGAGTGGGGATTTTCTGTTAGAAAGTGGGAGATTGATACTGCAGGAGAGGTAGATGGTGACTGCAGGAGAGAAAGTGATAAGGTCAGAGAACAAAGAAGTTGGCTTTTAGTGAGAGGAGGTCTTTAATGCTCAGGAAGAAAGAACAGCAAAGTGGGATTGTGGGCTTGGGGTGGTAAAAGGAAGGATTTGTGTTTCATTTCTGTTTTCTTAATGAAGTATATGGCAAAGCTGTCAGCTGAGAGTGAGGGCCAAGGACATGAGCGAGGCTTGAGGCAAGGAGAGGTATGGGGTCCCCATTTGAGGTTTGAAATCCTGAATTGAAAATCTGACCTCTGTATTTAATTGCATGATCTTCTCTTGACATATTTGGTTGCTGGAAATCTTTTAAACTATTAAATATAAGGATATTTTTGTAGACTTGAAGCTTAGGGACTGAATTAGAAGTAAGACTCTGTTAGTCTCATGGTGGTCGTTGCATTAATGGAAGCTGTTCTTAAAATTTAAGGAAGAACTGACTATCCTTTGGTCCTATTAGACTGCTCTACTAGCCAGTTGCAAAATGAAATAGACACCAAGCAGGGATTGGAGACAAAGTATCTATTTGCGACTTCTTCTCAGCAAGTAGAAGACTGGACCCGCAGCTCTTTGTGAAATAAGGTAGCATGCTGAGGAGGCTGTCATAGAAATGGTCCCAGTGTTCCAAAGGAGGCCAACATGATGCTATATATATTGAAGAGGGCAAGGAGAAATACCCCAAATTGGTTATTTCCATACTAGTTTTTTTTTTTTTACAGACAGACAATCACAGTTAGCTGTCTGTGGCAAACTGACTGACGTTGCTTTTAATTTTCTTGACATTTCCTAACCACTCCTAGTTTTGTGAGAATGTGTGTGTGGAGGTTTGCTAAGTGTGCCCGTATCTGTGTGAGAGTCTGTGTGAGTGGCTGTGTGTGGGCAGGTGCTTGTTTTCACTGTGGGAAAACGAAAACCTCTGTTCCCAGACTCAGTTCTTTCCACCTATGCACAAAACCAGATCCGGTTGGTTCTGAGAACAGGTGAGTGTTTTATATATGTTATCTTCTCTGGTTACCCATTCAGGAAGTTTTTCTACACCAGGGCCATGTAACTCTATTCTGAATATGTTCTCGTACTCTCCAGGATGGCAGGCACATCCAGGCTGCTGAGAACATGTGTGCTGTGAGGGGCCTTTGTTTGATCCAACAGCCATTATGAGAAGCACTTTGAAATGGGATCCTTCAGCATCTAAAATGGACTAGAGTGATGATTTCTACCTCTGGGGAAATGTAACATCTTACTTTGTGGAAGTAAAGCATTTCACAGAGAGGCTCTGGGGCTTAAACTTCAAATATTAGCTAAAATGAATTGTGTTTTGGAGACTTACGATAGGCACTGACAATACCGGAAACGCCCTGGTGGTGGCTGGTTAATTATGTAGACCATGAGGCCAGGGCTCACTCTTCTCCTGAAACACCATGTTGCACGTGCGAAGGGCTACAAGAAACGTTTGTGGAGAAGCTTCTTCACTGGGGCTCTGTCGTAGTTTCGGCTGCTTCAGGAAAATAACATAGTGGTTTATAAACAACAGAGATTTAATTATCACAGTTCTGGAGGTGAGAAGTCCAATATCAGGCTGCCAACATGGTCAGGCGAGGGCCCTTTGCCCTGTCACAGACCTCTCCTTGTGTTGCCACGTGGAAGAGTGGACCAGGAAGCTCTGCAGGGTCTCTTTTTTTTGCCTATTAATTTTATAGCCAGTACTGCTTTCTTTTTTTAAATTTTGTTTATTTAGTTAGTTATTTATTGGCTGCATTGGGTCTTCGTTGCTGTGCACTGGCTTTCTCTAGTTGCGGCGAGCGGGGGCTACTCTTCGTTGCGGTATGCGGGCTTCTCATTGTCGTGGCTTCTCTTGTTGCGGAACATGGGCTCTAGGCACGTGGGCTTCAGTAGGTGTGGTACACGGGCTCGGTAGTTGTGGCTTGCGGGCTCTAGAGCACAGGCTCAGTAGTTGTGGTGCACGGGCTTAGTTGCTCCACCACATGTGGAATCTTCCTGGACCAGTGCTCATACCTGTGTCCCCTGTATTGGCAGGTGGATTCTTAACCACTGCACCACCAGGGAAGTCCCACGGGGTCTCTTCTATAAAATCATTTATCCCATTCCCCAGGGCTCCACTCTACTAATACCGCCCAGAGGCCCCACCTACTAATACCATTACCTTTGGGGATTAGGATTTCAACATATGAATTTGGTGATGGCGGTGGGGGCGATCGGGGGATGGGGAGGGGGCAATGCCAACATTCAGACCATAGCAGGCTCTGAGCACCTGTGGGAAGAGAGAGCAAGAGAGAATCCGAATCCTCTCCCTTCCTCCCAGAAAAACATGTCCTTTTGTTTTAGGTAACGACTAGCTGTCTTACACTTTAACTGTTGTGAAAATCAATACACCTGGATTCAGTACCTGGGTCTACAATTTAATAGCTGTGAGACCTTGAGTTCAAATTCCACTGGAAGCTTGGAGGGTTGTTATAAAGCTTAAAGGAGCTTAGCAGCTTGGGATATAAAATTTGGGGCTGTCATTTGAGTCTATCAGTGCTTCTCAGAAACATTACCTGTCTCTAGTCGGTTTGATCTTCCTCTTCCTTTACCAACTTCTCTCCTTAAATGTCTAATCCCAGAAACTTCTATCTCATAAAAAAATATATCGAGTATGAACTCCCCCAACTTCCGAACTTCCTGCCCACAAAATGATCTTCATTAGCTCTCTTCCTTGGCCCCCTCCCTGCCCCAGGGTGTGAGCCAGGCCTGTCCCCTCACGCGTTCACTTGTCCTTACAGAACTTGCTTATCATTTATGCCCATGGTTTCTGTATCAACTTTTCAGCTTCATTGCTCCTTTCTCTTACCAATTATCCAGCACAAGTCTCTTCTGCTTATAAAACAGACCCTTTCTTGGATATGAGTCTCTTAGTTTTTTAAGCTCAAGATGTAGGAACATTGTAGGTTCTTTTCTCTCTCTCATTCCCAAATTTGGTTAAGCATTCAATGCTCACTCTCTCTTTTCCTCTCTCCATTCCTCCAGACACTTCCTTAGTTTGGACCCTCACCATCTCTATTGAAGACCATAGTACTCATCCCTTAACCAGCCTTCTTTCTTGCGCCTCACCGCCCTTAAATCCGTACTCCACACAACAGAAAGAGACAAGGGGGGTCAGGTGGTTTCCTAAAGCAGCGGCTCTCAGCCTGTGCTCTGGTGGGGCCAGCAGCATCAGCATCACCTGGGACTTGTTGGAAATGCAAATTATCTAGCCCCACCCCAGGCCTGCTGGATAGAAGAACTGAGGGGGTGGGCTTATCAATGTGCTTGACAAGCCCTCCAGATGATTCTGATGATCTAAAATTTGAATACCAGTGTCTTCAAGTATAATCAAGGAGCCATTAACCAAAGGTGGGAAACAGACGCTGGAAGGCAAAGCCGCGTCTCCCGCAGGCTCCGCAAGGAACTTGTTTTCAGCGTTGCATCCCTAGATGCTAGCCCACAACCAGGCATATGGTTTCTTGAGTGACTTCCTGAATGGACTCCGTGCTCGGCTCTCACAACGGCAGACCCCAGGTTAGTTTCTTTTCTTTCTTAGTTTTCTTCACTGAGTTTTAGAGGTTTGCTTTTGCTTGGCAGAAACCGGCTGCGGAGTTCTGAGAACAAATGACCTGTTGCCTGTGGGCTGAGTCATCTCCCTAAAGCTTTATGACAGCGTGGGTCCCTGGTACCATGACCCTTGTGCCTCAGCTTTCTGTGGCTCGGTCCCTTGTCTCAGTTCATTCTGACCTCACTGGGTGATGACATTGGAGTGGGGCCTGAGGCTTAAGAATTTGGTAAGTGGAGAATGAGGGGAAGGATATTTCAGGCTGACGGAATGTTATAAACAAAGGCAAGAGGGATGAAGTTACAAGACATGTTACGTGACCAATGAAAGCCAAACGGTAGGGCTGAGAAGGAGAAACGAGACTGAAAAAGTCGTTTGTCATCAGTCCTAAAAAGGCCACTCAGGAGTTTGGACTTTATTCGGGAGACGTGGAGTGGGTAAATAAAAGGCTCAGTGTCAGAAGTGTTGTATCCCATGTTTGTATCTCTAGGCCGTTTTATTTCCTGGCCAAAGACAGGGAAAGGCATGCAGTGTGTGTCTAGGTTGATTCAGAGCTGAGCTGAACAGACTGATAAATCTGCCCGACCTCCTGCCTGGGGAACCGAGGTAACAGCTGCATAGACATTAACACACCGGGAAACAGTAAGAGATCCGCTTCGACTGACCTGCAGATGTCTGATTGTTCTTTCCTTGTTTGCTGAGGTGTTGACACTGGCTATCCAGGTGTGGGAGTCTTCAGCGGTGACATATGAGCTCAGGGAGCTGGGAGCCACGGCAGCCAGGTGGTTGTGCAAAAGTGCCTTAAACGAGGCTGGTTCCTTCTTGAACACTATCTCCCCGCTGCCCCTGCTTATCCACCTTCTTCACATCTCTTATTCAGGGAATGATTTTGATCTTCCAGAGTAAGGACTGTGACTGACTAAAGAAAACAACTGTTCAGTTCCTATGACATGACTGTTTTGAACAGGCACCGAGACATTTTCCATCCTATGGGGAGCATTAACCTTCTTAAGTGGCTGAAAAGCTAACTATCTCTGATAGGTGATCAACGTAATCCTAAGTCATTAGTTTAGCCTCTGGCGGCTTTGATTTTAGAGTGATAACAGAGAACTTGGTGGAGAAGTTGCTGCTTCAGCCCACAGAGGAGCTTCCCAGGCCTGCCTCTGGTTAAAATAGATTTATTTGATCAGGTTAAAAGGCTTGCTGTCCAGCCCTGGCTTAAAAGTCTAAGACAAAGATTTAACAAGGAAGAGAAATAGGAGAAGGTGGTGTGAGGGTTTTTCTCTTCTTTTTTTTTTTTATACATTAATGTCAGGTGTTTTTTGTTGTTGCTTAATTTGCCTTCATTCTGTGTTGGGAGATTAAAGGAAAAAACAAGTCATGTCTTGACTTCTATGGCAAGACCATTTCTGCGTCGACTGAGAATTAAAAAAAGAGCTGGATGGTAGAAAGCCCCAGAAACTCAGCTCCCCGCAATTACTGTGTCTTATTGATAACTTGCAACTCTATCCAGCAAAAGCCATCTGTGGAACAAAGCCTGTCACAGATCAGACTGAATCCATTAAAAAGCTTTGATTAACATGTCCCTGGGGTGTGCTGTGGAAACTTTTTACGCCAAATGACAGCCTATTGCCGCGGCTTCGGAATTGTCCTCCTGAAATACTCTTGTGTTTTAATCTAGTGCGAGGTTTAAATTAAAAAACGGCAATGACTTTGTGTGACCTAAATACCAGCCACTTCTATTCAGGGTGGGATTTATCAACGGCTTGCAGATTAAGTGTTCAGAGAAGCCACAATTAACCTTACTGTGGGGTGGCTAATATTAATTGTATGTATATTATATGTAGGTTGTGTATATAATCTCTTGTCCTTCCTTTTCTTCTTCAGCATGGCCCAGAGAAAGGGTCATAGTTAACGTGCTTACTTTAGTGGATACAAAGCTGTGTGTTCCTCCTTAGTGGAAAACAAATTTGTTTGTGTTGGAAGAATACAGTAATCACTCTCCCTGGTGCTTTTTTTATTGGTCTCTGACATGGATGCTGTAATGAACAGCAGCCTTTTGAAGCAAAGATAAAGCTCCATCTTCTAACTGTGGAGTTGTTAGGGGCAGGGACCTGCCTGTTTCCAGACAAATATCTCACTTTCATCCTAGGGGGAAATTCAATCTTGATCGACCCCGTCTGTATGGTGTATGTGCGTGAGTCTGTGTTTCTTTATTGTTACCATACACTCTCCTAAAATACAAGTGTTGAATGGTTACATTTCAAAACTGTCATGAACTGCATTATACAATAAAAAATGATTCTCTTAGATGCCATAAAGAGACACTGTGAAAACTACCTGCAGAAAGCGGGTACCGATCCTACTGCTTCTCTTCACAGTGTTAAGTCTCTGAAACTGGTAGAAGACAAAAAGTGCCTTTGTTGGCAAAATTCTTAGAAAGTAAACTTAAAAATGAAAGAGTATCACCTACGGAATGTAGGAGCGCTGGGGGCCCCTATGCTGCCCGCTTAACCATACAAAGACAGGCTTTTCTCTTCCACTACCCCAGGAATGAAGCCAAGCTCTCCTTTTAAGGATGACATCTTACCACTGACTGCGAACTCATGGCACCCCCATCTTTCATTACGTGGTTAACGCTATGTAGCTTCATAGGGAAATCTAGGGTGAAGGAAATTTTTGATCTTTTTTTAAAAAGGATTTTCTAATTAATTTGGGATGTACAGAAATGTAATGGCCTGCACTGTGAAGTAGAGAGCTGTGAGTCACTCAAGTATTGAAATAGGCTGGGTGATGAATATCGGGAGAGAGTTAGGAGAACGTGATTTATGAGGCTGACAAGATCTGAATTTTTTTAAAAATTGAAGTGTAATTGACATACAACATTAGTTTCAGGTGTACAACATAATAATCTGGCATTTGTATACATTGTGAAACGATCATCACAGTAAGTCTAGTTACCATCTGTCACCATATAGAGTTACACAATTTTTTCTTAGCAACTTTCAAATTTACAATACGATATCATTGAATATAGTCACCATGCTATACTTTTATCACCATAACTTATTTATAACTGGAAGTTTGTACCTCTTGATCCTCTTCACCCATTTTACCCACTGACCCACCTCCCCTCTGGTAACCACCAATCTGTTCTCTGGACCTATGAGTTTTATTTTGTTTTGTTTTTTAGATTCCACATATAAGTGAAATCATATGGAATTTGTCTTTCCCTGTCTTACTTATTTCACTTAGCATAGTACTTTCAAAGTCCATCCATGTTGTTGCAAATGGCAGGATTTCACTTTTTTTATGGCTGATTACTATTCCGTTGTGTGTGTATATATATATATATCTCCATTCATCCATTGATGGACACTTAGGTTGTTTTCATATCTTGGCTATTGTAAATAATGCTACAGTGAACACAGGGATGCATGTATGTTTTTTTGAAGAAGTTTTTTTATTTTCTTCAGTTAAATACCCAGAAGTAGAATTGCTGAATCATATGGTAGTTCTATTTTTTATTTTTTCGGGAACCTCCATACTGTTTTCCACAGTGGCTGCAGTAATTTACATTCCTACAAACAGTGCACGAGGGTTCCTTTTTCTCTACATTTTTGCCAACACTTGATATTTCTTGTCCTTTTGGTAATAGCCATTCTTATGGGTGTGAGGTAGTATTTTGTTGTGGTTTTGATTTGCATTTCCCTGAAAATTAATGATGTTGAACATCTTTTCATGTGCCCATTGACGATTTGAATGTCTTCTTTGGAAAATGTTTATTCAGATCCTCTGCCCATTTTTTCATTGAATTGTTTGTTTTTTGTGAATGAATTGTATGAATTCTTTATACAGTTGACCCTTAAAAACTCAGGCTGGTGTACCAATCCTTCATGCAGTTGTAAATTGGCATATAACTTTAGAGTTGGCCCTCCATATCCACGGTTCCTCATCTGTAGATTCAACCAACTACAGATTGTGTAGTCCTGTACTATGTATTGATTGAAAAAACTCCATGTATAAGTGGACCTGTGAAGTTCAAACCCATGTTGTTCAAATGTCAACCATATATTTTGGATATTAAACCTTTATTGGATATATGATTTACAAGCATCATCTCCCATTCAGTAGACTGCCTTTTCATCTTGTTGATAGTTTCCTTTGCTGTGGAGAGGTTTGTAGTTTGATGTAGTCACATTTGTTTATTTTTCCTTTTGCTGCCATTGTCTTTGGAGTCGGATCCAAAAAATATATTGCTATACTCATGTCAAGGAGTTTTCCAGTTATGTTTTCTTCTAGGAGTTTTATGGTTTCTGGTCTTATATTCAAGTCTTTAATCCATTTGAGTAAATTTTTGTGTATGGTGTAAGACAGTGATCCAGTTTCATTTTCTTGCATGTGACTGTTCAGTTTTCCTGACACCATTTATTGAGGAGACTGTTCTTTCCCCATGGTATACTCTTGCCTCCTTTGTTGTAGATTAATTGACTGTATATGCATGGGTTTATATCTGAGCCCTCTATTCTGTTCCATTGATCTATGTGTCTGTTGTTATGCCAATACCATATTGTCTTGATTACTATAGTTTGTAGTACAGTGTAAAATCAGGGCACATGATACCTCCGGCTTTGTTCTTCTTTCTCAAGATTGTTTTGGCTATACAAGGTCTTTTGTGGTTCTGTACAAATTTTAGAAATATTTGTTCTACTTCTGTAAAAAATGCCATTTTTATCATGAATAGGTGTTGAATTTCGTCAAATGCTTTTCTGTATCTATTGGAATGATCATATGGTTTCTTTATTCTCCATCTTGCTAATTCAAGGTATCATGTTGATTTTTTGAATGTTGAACCGTCCTTGCATCCCTGGAATAAATCCCACTTGATTGTGGTGTATGATCCTTTTAATGTATTGTTGAATTCTGTTTGCTCATATTTGTTGAGGATTTTTGCAACTATGTTCATCAGGATACTGGTCGCAATTTTTTGGGGGGTGGTTGGGGTCCTTGTCTGGTTTTGGTATCAGGGTAATGTTAACATCACAAAATGAGTTTGGGAGCATTTCCTTCTCTTCAGTTTTTTAGAAGAGTTTGAGAAGGATAGGTATTAAATCTTTGAATGTTTTGTGGAATTCACCAGTGAAGCCATCTGGTCCTGGACTTTGTTTTTTGGGATTTGATTTTGGGTTTGATTACTGATTCAGTCTGTTTACTAGTAATTGATCTATTCAGGTTTTCTATTTCTTCCTGATTCAGAAGATTGTGTTTCTAGGAATTTATCCATTTCTTTTCTGTTGTCCAATTTGTTGGCATATAAGTGTTAATAGTAGTCTCTTATAATCCTTTGTATTTAGTTGATGTCATTTGTAACTTCTCTTTAATTTCTGATCTTATTTGTCTTCTCTCTTTTTTCTCAGAAAGTCTAGATAAAGATATGTCAATTTTATTTATCTTTTCAAAGAAAGATCTCTTAGTTGCATTGATGTTTTCTATTTCTTTTTAGTCCCTATTTCCACCCTGATCTTATTTCCTTCCTTCTACTAGCCTTATGCTTTGTTTGTTCTTGTTTTTCTAGTTCCTTTAGGTGTAAAGTTAGATTGTTTATTTCAGATTTTTCTTAAGGCCTGTAATGCTATAAACATCTGTCTTAGAACTGCTTTTGCTGCATCCCATACATTTTGGTATGTTGTATTTCCTTTTTCATTTGTCTCAAGGTATTTTTAAAATTTCTGCTTTGATTTCTTCATTGACCATTGGCTGTTAAGTAGCATGTTGTTTAATCTCCAAATATTTGTAATTTTTCTAAGTTTTTCCTTGTAACTGCTCGTTTCATATCATTGTGGTCAGAAAAGATGCTTGATATAATTTCAGTTTTCTTAAGTTTATTGAGACTTGTTTCATGGCCTCGCATGTGATCTACCCTGGAGAAAGTTCTATGTGCACTTTGAGAGAATGTGCATTCTGCTGTTTTTGGATGGAATGTCATGTAGATATCTATTAAGTTTATCTGGTCTAATGTATGGTTGTAGGCCAATGTTTCCTTATTGATTTTCTATCTGAATGATATATCTATTGATGGAAGTGGGTATTAAGTCCCCCACTATTTTGTATTACTGTCATTGTCTCTTTTTAAGTCTGTTAATATTTGCTTTATATCCTGAGGTGCTCCCACGTTGGGTGCATAGATATTACAAATGTTACATCTTTTTTCTGGATTGACCCCTTTATCATTATGCAGTGCCCATCTATTTCTTTTCTTACAGACTTCGTTTTAAAGTCTGTTTTGTTCGATAAAAGTATAGCCACCCCAGCATTCTTTTGGCTTCCATTTGCATAAAACATCTTTCTCTTTCCCTTCACTTTCAGTCTGTGTGTCCTTACATTGAAAGTGAGTCTCTTAGGCAACATGTAGATGGGTCTTGTTTTCTATTTCAGTCACCTCTCTTTTTATTGGAGCATTAAGTTCATTTAAATTTAAGGTAATTATTGATAGTTATGTATAATACTTATTGCCATTTTGTTCATTGTTTTCTGGCTGTTTTATAGTTCTTCTGTGTCCCTTTAATCTTATCTTGCTTCTCTTATGTTGTGATGACTTTCTGTAATGTTATACTTATATTCCTTTTCAATTGTTTTTTTGTGTATCTACAATAGGTTGTTGCTTTGTAGTTACCATGAGGCTCACATATAATAGCCTGTATTTATAATAGTCTATTTTAAGTTGATAACAAGTTAGGTTTGGATACACTCTAAAACTCTACATTTTTACACTTCCTCCCATGTTTTTATGTTTTTGATGTCACATTTTACATCTTTTTATTTTGTGTATCCCTTAACTAGCTACTGTAGTTCTAAATTTTTATTGTTTTTGTCTTTTAACCTTCATACTAGCCTTATAAGTGATCAATCTACTATCTTTACTGTATATTTACCTTTGCCAATGAGATTTTTATCTTAATATGTTTTCTTGTTACTAATTGTGCCCTTTTCAACTTAAAAAATTCTTGTAGCATTTCTTTTAAGGCCAGTTTAGTGGTGATGAGCTCCTTTAGCTTTCATTTGTCTGGAGAGCTCTTTAACTCTCCATCAATTTTTTTTTTTTTTGGTGGTACATGGGCCTCTCACCACTGTGGCCTCTCCCGTTGCGGAGCACAGGCTCTGGACGCGCAGGCCCAGCGGCCATGGCTCACGGGCCCAGCCGCTCTGCGGCATGCGGGATCCTCCCCGACCAGGGCACGAACCCACGTCCCCCGCATCGGCAGGCAGACTCCCAACCACTGAGCCACCAGGGAAGCCCTCCTTCAATTTTTAATGGTAACCTTGAAGGGTAGAGTATTCTTGGTTGGAAGTTTTTTCCCTTTAGCACTTCAAATATATCATGCTATGCCTTGCTGGCTTGCAAAGTTTCTGCTGAGAAATATGCTAATAGTATTCTGAGAGTTCCCTTGTATGGAGCAAGTTGCTTTTCTCCTACTGCTTTTAAAATTCTAGCTTTATAATTAAAATGTCAAAAGTTAAACATAGTGTGACTTGGTGTGGGTCTCTTTGGATTCATAGTTTGGATCTCTCTGGACCTCCTTGATCTGGATGTCTGTTTCCTTCCCCAGGTTAGGGGAATAAATTTTCTGCCGCATTCTCTCTCTCTCCTCTGGGATGCCTATAATGCGAATGTTAGTCTACTTGATATTGTCCCATAGGCCCCTTAATCTATTTTCACTTTTTAAAATTCTTTTTTTCTTTTTCCTGCTCTTTTTGGGTGAGTTCCATTACCTCATCCTCCCCATCACTGATTCTTTCTTTGTTTCATATAGTCTGCTGTTGAACCCCTATAGTGTAATTTTCGGTGCAGTTACCCTTTGTTGTGGAGGAGCTATTCAGCTAGTTTGCAGATCTTTTTCAGAGGTAATTGATCCATATGTAGCTGTAGATTCATTGCCTCAGAGGGAGGCAGTGAGTTCCGGATCTTCTTATTCTGCCATCTTGAACTGCCTCCAAGGCCTGACATTTAGAAAAGTAAGCCAGTTAGCTAAATTATGGATCAAATGTTTGATATTTCTTCTTGGGAATTAAAAATGTTTTTCTTTTGTTCTTCACAACTCACCCAAATGTCACAGAACATAAGCTTCATGAAGGTATGTATCTTGGTGTTTTGTTCATTGCTATATCTCCAGCTTCCAGCACAGTATAAGCGCCTAGTGAGCACCCAAGAAATATTTGTTAAATGAATGAATTACTAGTTTATAATACTTCAATTTGCATTGACTTCTCAGAAAAGAGCAACTCTTTACACATTAGTACCAAAATTAAGATCACAGATATTCTTTACTCTTGGCTTATCTCATCACAGTGGTGTTAGGCATCCTACCACTGGGGAGCCCAGCACTTTATATTTAGTGTAGGTTCTGATCCAAATCTCTATTAATAGATAGTTGTTGGCAGCCTAGGATAAACTGGAGTCAAAGTATATTAGAATGAATAGATGATAACTGGATCTTTTTGAGCAGGATCTCTTAGTTGGGTTGGTTTCTGACCTGGTTAACTCTGAGTGACCTCCTTCCCATTGATCTGGAATACCATGTGCCCTGAAAAAAACAGCACCTGATATGAGCCAAGCATGAGACTGGCTTGGAAAAACCCTCCTTGGAGAAGAATGGAAAGGTCGATGTGGAGCAGTGGCCCATGCAATTACAAAATGGGACAGCATCCTTAATGCTGTAACTCATCCAGAAGCTCTGCTACTCTAAAATGTTCTATGCTTGGCTTTGAAAATTCATCCCTCCCTTCCATGTCTATCCTTTGATCTGGTATTCTATTTCCACTGCTTCCCAGACAAGAAAGTGAGAAAGACATCAGAAAAATGAACTCTACCAAAATAGTCAAAGGACATTCCTCATATGGTTTGGACATTCTTCAATTTTCCTTTAGGAAAATCTGGGGAAAACCAAACAAACGTTATCTCCCAAGACCTTCACAAATGTTCTCATGACAAGTTTATGCAGTAGGTATTAGCATCACCAGCTTACACAGAGAGATACTGACCTTCAGAGAGGTTAAAGCACATACACCCAAGGAAGAACTAGGAAGAAGAGACAAAGTGGATATTCCGATGCAGATTTGTTTGAAGCCCAAACCAAACCAAACTCTCTCCATTACAACAAAGACTTTAACATTCATTTGGTTATTCTTTTCTGTAAAGCTACATAATATTATGACTTCAAAACTAGAATTTAATATAATTGCTTCAAATATTAGTGGATCATAGGTTAGCATTCATGTTACATTGACACACTTAGGCAAATAAAAAGTGATGCTTACAAATTTAATTTCCAATTGGGAGAAAAGAAAGGAGGTTAGCTGATGTGGTAGATAAAAATCTCTCTCCGGCAGTTTGAGGTTTTTTCCTCTTCAGTATAGAACACAAGCAGACGAACTGTGCAAATCCATTTTCTGGTGCTCTTTGGGCTTTAGGGCACAGACTCATCTTTGAGTGGAGTAATACTAATAATTTAGATACTGTTGCTAACTTGGTATTGAGAGGTGAAAAAGCTTGTGATCTTTTAATCTCTTCTTAATATCAGAGCTATTCAATTTTGAAAATTAAACTTACAAATCTATATACCCATAAATATCCATTCCCTGGGAGTCCCCCACTCATCCCTCCTCTTCTCCATGTCACTGTCCATTACTAGACAAAAAGGTGTTTTTAATGACTTGACTTAAACTTTTTTCTTAATGATGAAAGCATCTCTGGTCATGAAAATCCTCTTTTTACCTGTATGATGTGTCTAGTCATTTTACACGTTGCTGACATGCACAAAACAATTTGATTTTCTAAACAATGTATCAAGACAGTGGTACTATTCTGCACAACCCAGGGAGTCATAATTATTTATTTGTATTAATAAGACAATGATGTTTGTATAAGGCACATCCTTTATACTACAGCCCTTATACTATAGGGCTACTCAATACCTAGTCAGTTTGGTAGATCACTTGGCTGGAGGGCTGAGTGAGCTATTGAGAAAAGCTTGGGCATTGAGGGTCAGCTGTCGATTTGGGCCCTGACTCTGCTGCTATCAGTGTGATGCTGTGCAACTTACCTAATTTTTCACAACCTAATTTTCCTCAGGTATAAAACAGGGATAATATCTGTCTTCTGAGGATTAGAAATGTGTAACATGGATGTGAAGGATCTGGGATAATAAATTCTACCTATTATTTATAAGTAATATTGTAGAGGCTAGTGCAGTAGTTCTCAAAGTGTGGTCCCCAGACCAGCAGCATCGGCATCACATGTGAAAAGGCAAATTCTTGGACCCCAACCCAAACTTACTGAGTCAGAAACACTGGAGATAGGGCTCAGCAACCTGTTTTAACAAGCCCTCCAGGTGATTCTGAAGCCTGTTGATGTTTGAAAACTACTGGGCAGCGTGGTTAATTGTGGAGACCTGTTCTAGAAAATGGGGTAAATAAATACACCTACCTTGTTGGGTAGCTGTAAAGAGCTTATAACAATGTTTGGCACTTAATATGCACTTGATAAATGTTCTTACGTAGGCCAAATATAGTAGCTGTTAGATGCATGGGTTTGGACTGAAACAATTCGAATCCCAACTCTGCCACATGGAAGCCACTGGTCTTGGGAAAGTCTCCTTACCTCTCAGTGTCCTTATCTGTAAAATGGGAATAGTAATAGTATCTGCCTCAAGTAATTGTGATGGCACATGCTAGTAAGTTGTCTTAGATGAAAATGTTAAGAGTTGCTCTTCACATAGGAATCATCTGACTGAACGACAAATGCTCACCCAATGACTTTAATATCTTAAAGTCATCATGGTTAATTATCCTATCATAGATTCTTGCTTACTTTTGAGGCTTCAATACATTTCCATAACATTTTTCTTTGAAGCTTTAGGAGCAAAAGTATCCCATGACTTTCAACGAGATAAATCTGGGTGCTTAATTTGATGTTTCACTTAAGAAACCAATACCAGGGCCTCTGACTGTTCTTCAGAAATAGGTATAACCAGCAGCTGCCATGCTCGATGAGTTACTCTACCTGCCCATCTCCTGATGAAGTCAGGGTAACACTAATACGGTTATATATCGTGCAATGCAATACCCAGTTTCACACTCTGAGATGAAGCTTTGTTCTTTTTGAAGAT
This sequence comes from Mesoplodon mirus, assembly GCF_964341445.2. NCBI lineage: Eukaryota > Metazoa > Chordata > Mammalia > Artiodactyla > Ziphiidae > Mesoplodon > Mesoplodon mirus. The sequence goes on from NC_138980.1 coordinate 81,335,320, forward strand.
CGAGATCCCTTAGGCAGGCTGGAAAACTGTTCACAAAAGGCTCTGAATGGAGGATGTGCACGCTTAACAAATCTGCTTTTGCTGGTCTCCATTACCTTCTTTCAGCAGGTGTGAAGCTTTATACTGATACTACTTTCCATTGTAGATGCCTGGCTCTAAGCCTTCTTTGTTTCCACCCAGATGCCAGCTTCTAGTTAACTTTTTTTTTTCCCCCTAAGCTACCAACCATCTGGAGGAAAACTGATTGGGGCTAGGGTCATTTTTGTACCTTTTAAAACTGCCATGTAGGTAAAAGGATTTGTCAAAACCATGAATGACCCTTCTCGGATTTCAGAGGCACAGCAGATTGGCAAAGGGCTCCTTCTGGAAGAAGCCAAGTCAAGCAGAGGTAGCGAAGGAGGCAAAGGGGAGCATGTTAAAGCTACAAAATGGGCTGAGAAATAGAGATCTGCCCAATTATAATTCAAGCAAAAACAAGTGAGAAACTGCAGTCGTTGAGGCACTCTTGGCCGAGCATCTGGGCTTTGCATGCATGCATGCATAATTAAGCTTCAGGCAGCTGCAGGCTTCTGCAGTGCAACAAGGCGGGCAGGGTATCAGAATACACAGTAGGTTGCATATCAATGGAACTCTTTTTAAGTTCACATGAAGCCTAAGATAAAAAGACATCAGCAAAAATTAAACAGCATCCAAAACATCAGTGACTAGGGATATAGGCCACCAGGAAAACAATGGAAACCAACTTGGTTTTCCCCCCATTGTTCTGGTTCCTCCCCACAAATAGATGAGAGCGGCTGAGCCAACTTGGTTTTAAAATACACACACTCATTAGATCAAAGGGATCAATGCACATTGAAGCAACTTTCAAGACATCACAGGAAATGGTCTGCTTTCTTTTGAAAGACAACAGAAAATCACACACATGCATTGAGGCCTTGTGATATGCAGATGGTGAGCTTTCAGGAGAATTAAATATTCATGGCAGATAAACATCTCTTCCATTATATTTTTAATGTATATGAGGCTTTGGGCTCAATGCCTTCTGTGTTCACGTGACAGACAGACCCTGTTCTCTGTATATGCAGCGCTACACACAAGGACAGCTCAGATTGTATTTTGTGATGTCATCAGTGCTATCAGGCCTTCTACAGCTGGACGGCCCTGTGGTAGTCATTTATCAATACATCACTCAGAGAACTTTGCCATTGCCATACTTTTGTTTCCTTGGATGCAGTCTATGGCCAGAGACCCTCGGCTCTCTTTTGCTTACTAATTGCCCCGAGCCTTCATTAAATCTGATTGCCAGGGCCACAAGAAATCTTTCAGGTCTCTGACAGGTAGAGGGAGGTCTCTGAGGTACCTGGGCGCATCGTACAGTTGTATTTGCTTCTCTTACTAACCCAGGTGCAACACTAGAGTCTTCCCACTTTTTCATTGTTTTCTTGCATACCTTTGTTTGACGGGGGATCAAAGAGTTGTTTTGAAGACTTTTAATCTGATGAGCCACACAGGGTAATAACCGTAAGGGTGGAGATGCTACAGGGCAAGGAGGTATTGTGGAGCGAGCGGGCTTTGCGGTCTCTGAAACTCCATACCCCCCCCCACCCCATTTCTCCCAGCGAACTCCACCTGGCCCCTCTCCCCACCCCAGTTGCCAACCCACATGGAAAACGCAATTCAGAGAGGTGCTTTGGTTTAAGAAGGAAGATGAAAAAGATGGATTTGCTCTTCATAGGCTGCTGAAATAAAGAATTGATTAGTCACAGATCAGTGAAATGAATGAGAGCGACACCTGCTTACAGGAGGGCCTTAACAAGGTGGGGAAAATAAATACTCCTCTGGATTTCCATTTGATTCTAAATTTAGTTTATTTTAATCCAATTAGGAAACTGACTCTTCCTTCTCCACTGGAGTTGTCTACTCTTAGACTTGTTGCCTTTGATTCTCCATGCATTCTTTTTCTGTTAAGACCATCTCCTCCAGAGCATATGAGTAATTAAAGAATGAATAAGGCAGAATAGCTGTGGCATTTTGTCAACATTCAGGTCATTGGATTTGCGTGTTATTTTTGATCACTTCCGGTATGAGGTACTGGACCCCTGCTTTTTTTTTTTTTGGTCACTGCTACTGTCCTTGAATAAATTCCATCTTATCTCCAACTTAGATTTTTAAATATGCTTGTTTTCTGGATGTTGTTTTTGTGCCCAGATTTTTTTTTTTTTGGAGCATAATTGCTTTACAATGTTGTGTTAGTTTCTGCTGTACAGTGAAGTGAATCAGCTATATGTATACATATGACCCCTCCCTCTAGGACCTCCCTCCCGCCCCCCATCCCACCCATCTAGGTCATCACAGCACGGAGCTGAGCTCCTTGTGCTATACAGCAGGTTCCCACTAGCTATCTATTTTACACATGGTAGTGTATTTATGTCAAACCTAATCTCCCAATTCATCCCACCCTCCCCTTACCCCCACACTGTGTCCACACGTCCGTTCTCTGTGTCTGTGCTTCCTGCCCTGCAAATAGGTTCATCTGCACCATTTTTCTAGATTTCACTTATATGCGTTAATATACGATGTTTGTTTTTCTGTTTCTGACTTACTTCACTCTGTATGACAGACTCTAGGTCCATCCACATCTCTACAAATGACCCAGTTTCATTTCTTTTTATGACTGAGTAATATTCCATTATATATATGTACCACATCTTTATCCATTCTGTGTCCAGATTTTAGATGCAAGTGTACATGTTCTTACATTTTGGGACCCCAAAATATAAGTAGATATAACACTCCAGAATCAGATCTAACCCCTCCTCCCCAAATTTGGGACCTGTGCTTGCGGTCAAAAGTAATATTTCCATGATGGGAACTTTGGCTTTTTTATTTTAAATATCCTCTAAGACCCTGATTTAAACAGGACTGCGAATTCTTCTTCTAGTGAGTTGAACATTGCAACCAATTAGATGTTAGGGATTAAAGAGAGGATTGAAAAACCAGCCCCTCACCTCTAGCATCACCAGGCACCTCAATGATTCAGCATCATCCTTGGGCCGCGTGCCGGACCCAGCTCGAGCCTTGTCACCCAGAGGCCCAGCAGTGGACAGGGATGGTGGTAAGGCTTCTCCGCATGGAAAAGCTCCATCAGGACCTGAAGTTTCTCACAAACACAGCATGCCTGCCTTGATTCATCAGGCCACAGTCCTTCTGGAGAAGGCTGTTGACTTCTTCCACAAGAGTAAACTGTGATTATTTATACCTTTGCCTTTGTCCAGTTGCCATCAAAGCCCTGGTCTCTGGAGAGAGGAAGCAGCCTTGCTCGCACTATAATCACGCTGCCTACTTTACAACTGTGAAAATAGCACCATTAATTTTAGCAACACTTAAAAAAAACACCTCTCACCTTGCTCCCTGCCATCCTCCCTCCCAGCCCACACACACCCTTTTGACAGCTCAGCAGCGTGATTGTCTGATCTTTCTTACAGGGATGTTTCAAAAGAGATAAGTGGTAGGAATCAATGCACATCATCTTAATTACCAAATACAGCTTGTTTTATTGTAAGCCATTTGTCTCCCAGCGGCCATAAGACGGATGCTTGGTCCTACTGCTAAAGATCTGCCTACTTTTCTAATGGGCCAAAACATGTGTTGGATAATTCCAACTTCCCCTAACTGGCTTTTCTATTCAAGACACCCTGAACTGTAAGAACAGTTCCCTCAAAATTTAGTTTAATATGTCGACTCTACTTATTGTAAAGTGTCCTGTTATCTGCCGTGCATCTTCTTGCTTTTGTAATGACTTTCTGTAATCCAGAGATGGTTATGGCTCTAACTGTGGAAGGCTGGGGTTCTCCTCATACAGTTTTGATGAGTATATTTTCAAGGCATTTGTATGTTTTTTAAATTATAAAGTAATACGCCTTCACTGTAAAACAGTAAAAAGTAGAGATATATGAGATAGAGGTCTAGATCTAGATCCAGATCTAGATACCACAAGGTTAGACCTTCCTATGTACATGTGAGCCTCTGGGGACTTGGGAGTCATGGACCAGGATGTTGCAGGAGGCTGGATATCTGCGTGAGCATCTGACGGTCTTTTTCACCCAGGAGGGAAATCTAGGGGCCATTTGCATCTTCCACATCGCAAATTCTCCTTGTTTTGTTTCCTAAATATTTAGGATGTTTAGAACCTGTGAGCTCTTAAGCACAGTCTGTCAACTGTCTCCTGGTCTGGGAACCCTCTGGTCCATTGTATCAGACAGATGAGCTCTGTTAACACAAGTCGGATGTTGCCAGTTCCCTATAACATCCCTCAATAACTCCATATCCCATGGGATAAAGGCAGAGAAGCCTTGTGTCTGGGCTCCTTCCCTCCTCATCAGCTGCACCTCCTGTTAGCACCACCCTGAAGTGCACGTCAAGGACCCTCAGCAGCGTGATTTTCGCTCTTGGGCTTTAGTCCATGATTTGCCTTCTGCCTGGCATGCCCTCCTCCACTCCTGCCACGCTTGTTCCTGCTCTTCCACAGATGTCCAGCAAAGGGATCACCCTATCCTTGAAGCTTTCTCTGGTTCTTCACTTTCCCAGAGAGGCACCAATACCCCTGTTTTGTTTTTCATGATTTTCTGTGCATTTCTCCATCATGGTCTGAGTAGATGAAATTCCACCCAGAGCTTAGTTTAGGGCTATGGTCCTGGAGGGGCTGCTGCCTGGAGAGGCAATGCTTTGAGCTTTCCAGGTGATGTTTTACCTGCAAGACCAATGGGCAGTGTTGGAAAGAGAAGTAAGGAGAGAGTAAGTGAGAAAGGCCCCAGGAAAAAGTGGGGCCTATGGGAGACCCACTTGACCTGCACCGTACAGGTGTTGCAGTATCTATCCCTTTCTCTCCCTTCCCTTTGAACAAAGGAGACAGAATGGAAACCAAGACACTACTGTCAGTTCACTTTTGGTTGGAAAAAATTGTTTTCTTGGCTGAACTAGAGGCTTATATTAGCTAGATTTTTTTTTAAGACTCTGTACCATTAGAGTGTTGCTCTCATCGTCCACACTTGACTCCAGAGCAGCTGCCATTGGAGACTAATAACAAACACGCTAAAGTTAAGAGGATAAACTCAAGAGCTGGATTTGTCCTCTGGCACAAAATTGCTGTGTGACCTTGGGCAAATTATTCAACCTGTCAGCTTCCTCCTTGGTAAAATGGGGATAAAGAGTATCTACCCCTTAGGGTTGTGTGGAGGATTAAATAGGTTAATAGTAAGTGCTCAATAATGTTTGCTATTATTATTCCTGCTGTTTTTCTATATCTCATGGCAAATTAACCAAGACCAAAACCCAGGTTAGTGCCTGGGTAAAATCTAGGGCCATAAAGAAGACTAAAATCCAACTCCTATCCAAGGTTCTTTCCACAACTCTCTGATTTTCCAAATCTACCCAGTTTTCCTGCATTTACTACAAGATCCTCTAGGCATGGTTCAAAACTTTCCCTTGCTTTAATCCCATGACTTCTACATCAAGGCTATGTATACAGTGCCATATGCATTTTTCTATCTATGTTTATCTGGCTGTCTCATCTATTCGTCCCTTCAACTCGAGTTGAAGCACTATAGGAGGCCTGAGGCCAGTCAAACATTTGCAGGGTGCAATCAGCCACCCTGATTGCCTGGAGGACCTCATTTAAAACAGGTAAACTTAAATTTGTGATTCTTAAAGATTATATACAGGAAGATGGCTGAGAGCCAGCCCTCAGCATAGGCCCACAGGTTCTGGGCAGGCTCCCACACAGGTCAGGGCTCACTGCACTGGACCAATGCCCTCCATACTGCTCTGCATATTCTGAACAGCTCCTACTGAGACCCCAGCCCTCACTGATATTCACCCATTGGATAGGCCATGCTTGGAACCAGAGCTCTCCAACCCAGTCTCAGTGGCAGCTCTCGTTGAGATCAGGCCAAACATGGCCCAGGATGCTGGGCCAGCTCGGGAACCCAAATGAACTATGTCAATTGTGAGATATTGGTCACTAGCCTCTGATTCTTATCACCCCCAGTTACCACCTAAAATTTGGTGAACACTCTTGTGGGGTTGTTGGGGATAATCTGATTTACACTTGGTGTCCTGGCACAATTATAAATAGGACCTCCATTCACTCGCAGAAGTACCATTCCCTCCAAGGGGTATGACCACACTCACCCTCCCCGATCGTGCATCCTCTAGCATTTATGTGTTTTATCCCTTTTCTTGTTGACATTTCTTATACCATGACTTCCCAATTTATATATTAGCCCCCTTTTTCTCCTTGCGCATTCTTTCCTCTGCCCTCTGCACTCATGCCTCTATAAAACAACTCTCCTACACTCTCAGCCTCTAGAGGATGTATCTCAGGTTCCTGAGCCAGCAGCTTTCCTGACTGACACACATGCTGCTACAGTCCTTGTGCTGAGAGCTGTTCAGCTCTGTGTCAGGGATGAGAACCAGGTGTCCCCTCTGATAGCTTAGGTGCTGTCCTCATTGGATCTCAACATTCCGTCCGTTCCATGTCCTCCTTGAGTGGTGACAGGAGGTGGAGGGGCCTTATGCGTTCTTATAAAGTAGGTCTCTGTTAGTCTCATGGAGTCGGCATGGTAAAGAACTTGGCCTTGGCCAAAGAGAGGTCTGGCCTTTACCCTCAGTTTCTGAGAGGTAATCTGTATCAGGGGCAGGGGCTGAGCACATCAGATCTTAGACTGGGGTCAGCCTCACCAAGTAGACACAGGGTGGTGGTTGCCCGCACCAGCAAGGCCCCCTAGTGTTTAGGGTGAGAGCACTGGGTCCTGTGGTATTAGCCATCAGTCTAGTGACTGAGATCAACCATGTGGACACTTGATCAATCCATCAGGCCTGCCTAATAGAGCCCCACTAAAAGCACTGGCCACCAAAGCCTGGGTGTGCTTTCCTGGCTTTTCCTGGTTGGCAATGCTCCATGCTTATTGCCACATGTTGATGTCAGGAGGGTAACACATCCTGACTCCACAGGGAAGGGGCATTAGAAGCTTCATGTTTGAGACCCCTCTCTCTTTCCCCTGACTCTGTCCATGTGGATCTTCCCTTGGCTGATTCTAACTGGTATTCTTTCCCTGTAATAAACTGTAACCGTGCATATAATGGCCCACGGTGAGTTCCATTAATCCTTCTAGTGAATTATGGAACATAGAGACGGTTTTGAAATCTTCTGAACTTGCAGTTGGTGTCAGAAGTGAGGATGATATTGGGTAGAAACTGTGCCCTCTAACTTTTGCACTTTGGCTAGCTCCAGGTAGAGTCCACTATAATGTCTTTGCATTTCCACGGGACAGGGGACAAACTCCAGGCCCTCTTCTCTCAGGAGGCTCTGGCTCCTTGCCTGGGCAGAGTTGTCAGTGGAGGGGTGCTAACTCCTCCAGTATCAATGTGATGCCTCACGCCTCGGCCAACAAGGTCTCATTTCTCACATCCAGCCATACAGGTCCTTGACTTCTGTGCCTACATAGTGAAAACACTGAACCACTCTTTTAAAAAATTTTTATTGGAGTATAATTGATCTACAATGTTGTGTTAGTTTTAGGTGTACAGCAAGTGAGTCTGTTATACACCTACATATATCCACTCCTCTTTAGATTCTCTTCCCATATAGGCCATCACAGAGTATTGAGTAAAGTTTAATTTATTTTGTTTTGGCTACGCCTTGTGGCATGTGGGATCTTAGTTCCCTGACCAGGGTTTGAACCCATGCCCCCCTGCATTGGAAGTGCAGAATCTTAACCACTAGACAGCCAGGGAAGTCCCTGAACCACTTTTACAGCTGGCAGTAAAATCCCTCTTTACAGCCTTTATGAAACACCTTGATAAGCCTATACTGAGAAATTAGCAGGAGGGAGAAAGATGATCTGCATAAGACAAGAGGAATAACTGATTATTTTCACTTCTTAGAGAGAGAGGGATTGATGAGGGAAGGGGAGGGAGAGGAGCCCTTTGAAAGAGGAGGTGAGACCAGTATGAATGAGAACGACAGTTAGTGGAAATCCTGACTGGTGGGTGGCCTAGGGGGTGCTGTAAGAACTGACACCCTGGTCCCCTGGGAGTCTTCAGCTGTCCTGATCTATGCCTCCCCCAGGGGCGCCCTCCCCTCTTTTAGAAGCTCACTGCTGCTTTGAACTTCTCAGCTGGTTAGACACAGAGCAGTGCTGGAAGCAGGCACTCTGGAGGCAGCAGAGGCCTTGGGACCCATCTGCTGTGGCACTTTGCAGAGGCCTTAGAGAGGACTTTGGACTCCAGACTTGGAGTCCATCCCCAGGCTTGGGGATGCTGAGATAATCCTACTTTAGATTTTCAAGATGGGTAATATTTTGGTTACCCACGTATCTTCTATCTCGGCATGTCCTAAGTGCTGGCTCTGTGTTCAATATGCTAAGCGACTTGCTCCTTATTTCTTCTTCCGCATCACCCTATGGTGTGGGTACTCTTATCTCCATCTTGCAGTAGAGGAACCTGCCACACAAATTCCCAGCTGGTCAACAGTGCATTGATTCTGGCCCCTGCTTGACAGCTGCCAGTGGTTCCCCAAGACTTAAATGTTCAATTCCTGACTTCTTACCTGGCTCCCCCCACCCCCCAGGCTCTGTGGGATCCAACCCTGCTGGCCCCTGAGGCCTGACTTCTCACCCTTCCCTGCTCAGGCCTACTGGACACTAGTGTTCGGAGAAACCAGCTCATTCTCATTTCTACCTCCGGGTCCTAGAGCCGTCATCTCCTCTTCCCAGCCTACCCTCTCTCTCCCTCCCTCTTGGCCTGAGTGACCCCAACTGCTGTACCTTCAGATGCCATCATCATCTCCCTAAGTATGGAGCACATCCAGTGCTGCCACTGTGTTCTGTGCACACATCTGTCCTAGGGTCACCTCGGGGTGCTGAGAGCCACTGCAGTCCTCTGTGGCTAGGATGGCCATAAGGAGCATGCTGTGAAGGGCTAAGTGCGCTGCATGTAAGCCAGCAACATGATGATGAGGAAGTGTGGTGAGAGTGAGATGGGTTTTGATTTTTCCTAGTTGAACTGCTATGAAGGTGGTATTAGAAGGCTGGAGTTTGAATGTATTCTCTCAGTGAGTGAATGATGTAGTTGTAGGGGGAATAGGTAAAAGTGAGGAATTGGGAGGTGGAGCTCAGCTTCTTCCTTCACTCCCCAACACGTGATAAATTCTGTTAAAAATTGTTTTTCATCTACCCACTCACCTCTCCTTCTCTTCTTTATCTTTCTGATTCCTAGTGTTTGAAATCTGCTTGGATTTTTAGATCCTTTACTTATGGCCTTAGTGGGTGTGGTAGACAGGACAATGCTTCCACCCCTACCCCAGAGATTTCTCTGTCCTTATCCCTGGAACCTGTGAATATGTTAGGTTACATGTCAGATGAGAATTAAGGCAGCTAATCAGCTGACCTTCAAATAATGAGATTGTCCTGGATTTTCCTGATGGGCCTAATGTAATCGCAAGGATGCTTAGAAGTGGAAGAGGAAGGCAGAGGAGGTCAGAGTAAGAGGGAGGTGTGAGTAGGGAAGAAGAACCAGAGAGATGCAGTGTTGTGTCATTTAAGCAGCTCAGTTCCTGGTAATTTGTTACAGCACTAGTAGAGAATGAATACAGTGATGACTACAAAAATGTCTGGCCGCCTCATCTATTGGAGTCTAGTACCAACTATGAATAGAAAATTCCTCTATTTAGGTTTAGTGGTCAGTAGCCCAGGCTCCGAGTCTTCCTTGGGTCAAATCTTGGCTCCTGAGATGTTGATTTAAGGCCCTCCTGGTGTTAATATAAGAATAAAGTGAGTTTGCATATATCTAAAGTGCTGAAAATGGTGCCGCTAAGCCCCTGGTATGTTGTTGCTGTGATTATTATTTTTATATAATTTTTATATTGCACTCTAGCCAGGGCCAGTTCTAATGTGCAAAGAAATCCCTTGTATTTAGTAAACTTCGGCCTCATGTATACTTAGAAAAGTTTAAACCTCAGTAGCTTAACATGGAAAATCTGGATTCAAACCCTAGCTTTGCATAAAAGCCATGGCATTGGTACATTAGAAGAACTCTGTCTTTGAGATGTGGAAAAATGTTCAAGCTAAGTACATAGCTTTGAGAATACACAGGGGAGCTGAGCATTTAAATGAGAGGGAGCCCAGTACTTCACACAATTAGCTGATTGCCAGTGAGCAAGACAGGTTTTGATTTTTCCTATTTGAGTTGCTGGGAGGGTGGGGTTTGAATGCCAAGTTAGGTAATGGTGGTCTCGAGCCTGTTCATGTAAGTATGGCAAGGCAAAGAGTTTGTTTAGAAACATATTGCAAGGTAGGTGTGGAGATCAGATTGGGGATCTTTAGAAAGCTCACTTTTCTTAAAAAACAAACAAACAAAAAACAAAGGCAGGGATTTTTTGCAATGTCTAATTTGGAGCTTTTCAATATTTCTATCTATGGATTCAAAGGATATTTGCATCCATATATAAAATGGCTTTATACTTTATTTGCAAGTCCAGCTGATGGTTTCCAATGCAAATCAAAGTATTTGTACTTGCAAAAGGCAATCACCTGCAGTCTGGGGGTGACTTGGTAGAAGGCTAGAGTTCAAATGTGAATCTATATTTGAATGACCATCTCCAACCCTATTTCCCTGATCTCCACTCCTGGCAACCTTTCTGTTTGTCCCTAATTCTGTTAAAAAAAAAAAAAAAAAAAAAAAAAAAGCCCTGTTCCTATCTCAAGCTAAAACACCCATGTTGTCTTTGTCTCTCTAACCTCTCTTACATTTCTCTGCTTCAGCTTTATCCCATTAGTAGCGGAATTACCATCACTTCCACGTCTCATGCAGGCTCACCTTTTCTGTTCGCACTGTCCCCTCCCTGATTCATGCCTCGTCTCTCATGTTTAGTCTATGACCACAGTCCCCTGGCTGTGCTGCCCTCAGCCTCTCCCTTTTCTAATTTGTTCTATATATGCAATTATTTTCCTGAAGTGCAGTTTGAGATGTGGTCACTCTAGATTGTACAACACTTCAGTGCCTCTCGCTGGCTGCTCAATTAAATATCAGTCCTGTGTCCCAACATCCAACGACTGCTGTCCATTCCTGGTACAGATTCTGAGGTTTCCTTTTCTACAGATCCTGGGGCTGCTTCCTCCTTCTGAAATGGCTTTCTCACTTCCTCTTTTGCCTGTTTGAGGTCCTACCTATTATTTAACCAAATTGTAAATAGCATCTCTTGGCTTGTCCCTGGTTACCTCTATACATATTTATTATATGTCTTTAATGGAATTTTTATTTCACAGACACATGTGTACTTGCATTTTCCCCTGAGTATAAGCTCTTTGAGGATAGGGACTGTGAGTGTTCCACATCTGTGAATATCTCCTATAATTTGGCACATTACCTTGTACATGGTGATGGTCTAAAAATATCTTAAAAACTGTTCCATCATTTATGAAGCTACCATTTTCTTTTTTTAAAATGCAGTTTAAAAAGTACGTTAAGTATGAAGTATAAATTTTAATGTGACAGTCCATAAAAATGGATAAATATAGTGTACCGTGGGATCCTTGAGTTGAATTCTGCATTGTGGGGTACAGGAGACTTGTAGCTGAATGGATTCTCTCCCCACCCCCGTGTAATTATTGGGTTGGCCAAAAAGTTTGTTCGGGTTTTTCTGTAAGTTTTTACGGAACTTTACGGCCAACTTTTTTGGCCAACCCAATATTTGGGCTTGAAATGAGATGCATGGCTTTATGTATGGAGAAGCTTCAAGGTAAAAGGACCCAGTCAAGCAGCTTAAGATCACCCTAGGCAATAGTTATTATTGCTATGTAACAAGTTAGCCTACAACTTAGTGGCTTAAATTGATAAACATCTCCCCCAGTTACTGCAGTTCAGGAGTGGCTTAGCTGGGTGGTTCTGGCCCGGGGTCTCTCCTGAGATTGTGATCCAGATGTCAGCTGTGATTGTAGTGAGGTTGGAGGGTCGGGACACTCATTCACAAGCAGATTAGTGTCGGTTGTGGGCAGGGGTCCTGAGCTCCTCACGACAGGGTCTTCTCCATTGGGCCCCTTGAGTGTTTCCTGACTCTGTGGCTGGTTTCCTCAGAGTGAGTGATACTAGAGAGAACAGGAAGAAAGTGGCAATGCCTTTTATGTCTTGGCCTGGTAAGGCAGACACTGTCATTTCCACAATATCCTATTGGATACACAGTAGGCCTTATTTACAGTGCAAGACCATGAATATCAGGAAGTGAGAGTCACTGGGGCCATCTTGGAGGCTGGCTACCACACTCCAGTAATTACTGTCCACTTAGGTTTTTAGCACCCCAGCAGAAAGACAAGATGGTTGCCTTTTCTTTAATTTCATAGGGTTGAGTAAGGCCCAAGGGATTCATCTTCGGCTCTGGAATTGTAGGCTTGGCTTCTGGGAGGCCACCTTGCCCTCTCCCCCCACTCCAAGCATGCATAGCCAGGGCGGGCCTTGATTCCTGGGCCTCTCAACCACCTTTAAAAGAATGCAGCAACCTCATAGGAAGTCCACAGCTATCAGTGGTATTTGGACAAGAATTTGACTGATGATTATAAAATAAGTCCTGATGCTGCCAGAATGCCCAAAGTACTTCTGACTTTTCTTTGTAGGTCTGAAATTGAGGGTTGATTTCTTCTGAATGGAAGGTATTTCTCTCTCCCTTTGGAAACAAATTCTTTTCATAAGGATCTGGATTGGCTTTGGTTATTTACTCGGCACCCTCTCAGCTGCAAGTTGATGATTAGATACATTCCAGTCTGGTGACACACACGTTTGAAAGGATTCATGCTTCTAATCATAAAAAAAATAAAGTTTTTTCCTTTCTTAACATCTGGAGCCTGATGAATAATTACTATAATTTAAAAAGAGGGCATTGTATATTTGGGTATTTTTTAAGCTTCAAATGCCTCTCTCTGTGCAGGATTCACATTGTACACCCTTTGTTCTAAAACATTCTACTGTGCCGTGCTCACAGTCTACTGGGGAACCTTAGTGGCTGGTGTTAAAAGTAGGTCATTATAGCCCAACCTTCATAGCTCTCTTATTCTGCTTCTCCAAAGGCCTTAATAAGTAAATCCACTGCTCCGCTCAGGATCCTTCACCCTGCCCTCCTACACCTCATAGTACAGGAGAGGCAGAAGCAGGCCTGGTCCTCTAGGGAGGATGTTAGCTCCTCCCCTTCTCACCACTATCATTATTGATTTAGGGACATCATCTTGATAGGTAATGCCAGGCCACTTGTTATGACTACTAGGGATACATTTTAGATGAACCGATGTGAAATAAGCAATTGAAAAAACCTATGGCCAGATTTGTAGTGAAAGAGTGACATCTTATATTTTTTTGATGTCTATTTCTGTACTAAATTATGCCAGCCCTATCCCCATGCTGTCATCTGAGCTCATGCCCAGGTTTACTTCCCTTGATATTAGAACATGTTTACTCTTTTGCCGAATCCTTGTGCTTTGCATGGCAGGCTGACCTTGACACTGCGTCTCCTATCCAAGAACTTGTGTCTACAGGTGGACTTGGTATCCAGTATTGTGACAGAGCCATGAAAGTAAACCAAATTACCTAGATCTCAAGGGGACTTTGGAAAGGCCCTAAATCTTCATTTCTCTTTGAGTTCATCATTTGTTAAGTTTCATGGATGTTAATTATTTTTTGCCTGGCAAGAAATTACAAAGAATTCTGAATGCTCTTATGAAAAAATTGCTTTATATTTCATAATATTCCTTAAGTGCCTTGTGCATTATGTAGGGGCTCAATGAATTCTTACCAGTTGATTAAAATAAATTCTCAATAGTTTGTTGTTTAATATTTATGTTTGGGCTATCAAATCATGATCCTAGAGGCAAAAATAACTAGAAGAGGGTTGGTGTGAAGTAAAGCTGGGCCAAATTAATTGTAATGTTGGGAGGTTGATCATTATAGAAAATACTTCATAAGTCTATACTAGTATTTAAATAAATATATACTATTCTGTAGAATGTAATGTTGAGCTTATTACAAGAGAATAAATGGTAACATTTATTTGATGTACAAACATTCTGCCTATGGAATCCTGAAGAATTTAGGGTATACTCACACTCAGGAATTTAGGCTAATGGTCATCTTCATCTCTTCTATTCACTCTGAAGATGTTCCATGAAAGTCACAAGACGGACATTCAACATTAAAGATGTTGGAATGAAATGTGCTTTAGTATTTTGTGGTTTTGGTTTTTTTAATAAAATAATCTGTGTGAGGGTAGTTGATGCATATACTCAGCCTAATCAGAAGAAATCTGCTGGGGTAATAAACATTTAGGTAGCTATTACAAAGAAGACAGTACTTCTAAGGCAGAAAGAAAATATATTTTTATATTAAATGTATATATTAAAACTGCATATACATGCATATTAGATACACACAGAGTTAGAGCTACAGCTCATATACAATTTGGAGAAACACTGAAAATTAGTCTTGTAAAAAGTTACTGGCATCGAGTGGTAGAATCCCAAGTTAGTGGATTCATTTATCCCCACAATGTATCAGCCAGCTCTCATAAAAACTACTATTAACCTAAGAAATTACGGTCAGTAAAACCTAGCTCTAATACACAAATCTCAACGAGCTGAACCTTTAGATCCAATGACCTCATCATGATAGATTAAAGACCAAACATAAAGACATTATGAAATATGTGATTTTAATCTATTTGATCATATCAGAACAACCTTTTTAGTGACATGATTTTATCATGGAACCTCATGTGTTTTCCTTAAAACCAAGAAGGCAATCTAAAAGACTTTAACCCTGTCTTGTGTCGTAGCTTCTAACTCCATCTTACTTGACTTAATTTGGTAAAACTGGCTGAAATGATGCTCTTCTGGACCACCAATCATGACAGCAAAGATGTCCTGTAGCTGAATTCCACCTGCCACTGGGATAGTGATAATGTCAAGGGCTAAAATCTAGGCTTGAGCCCCCATCATACACCATACTCTGGATTACAACCATCCACACCTATTTCCTTTTATAAGGTTCTAATAAAAAATAACCACCTAGGGTTTACAGCAACAAAATCAGATTCCTGCAGTGAAACAACCCAGGGTTTGCAACAGACAAAACAAACAAAAACCAAACAACTGAAACCCAAAACAAACAACCTAATCAGATCCTTACAGTGAAACAGGACTTAACAAAGCACCTTCTTTCAGAATTAGTAATCTTGCTTGAAATAGGAAAAAAGCTTGCAGCTCTTCCTACCAATGGGTTAATCCATGCCCAGCCTGAATGGTGCCTTACAAGAAAAATTTATAGCTTACAGAAGTAAGATATCATGTTATCTCATCCAACCTTCAACATATTTCTACTTTTCATTCTTCCAACTCACAAATGAGGAAAACTTCAGAAACAGCTGATTTGAAATTCCTTGCATTTTCCACAGTACTTGGGTTGGGTTCATTCCTGGAATTACCATATGCAAATAGTGAAAGAAAAATGCTTTGATGTAGGCATCGAGCTGCAGCAAGACAGAAAGCAATCTTCATCCATGATGGCTCCTCAGATGATAATCTCATTTAGTAACTCTTCTTCATCTGGAGCTGATGTGTTTTTTTTGTTTGTTTTTTGCGGTACGCGGGCCTCTCACTCTTGTGGCCCCTCCCATTGTGGAGCCCAGGCTCCGGATGTGCAGGCTCAGCGGCCATAGCTCACGGGCCCAACCGCTCCGCGGCATGTGGGATCTTCCTGGACCGGGGCACGAACCCGTGTCCCCTGCATCGGCAGGCGGACTTTCAACCACTGCGCCACCAGGGAAGCCCTGGAGCTGATGTTTTGATAATTTTTTTTTTTGACCAGGAGATAATGAAAAAAAATTCTCAGTAAGTCTCCTCAAAGTTAATTGTGTGTACTACTTTTTTTCCCTCGTGGGGAAAGTATATTAGGGTGGAAGCAAGCCCCTCCAGATCCAGGGACTTGGGTACCACCATTCATGTACAGGGTAGTTGAGACCTACCATGCCATGAGAGACACACTGAGAATAAATAACATGGAGATGTGGGGAAGGAAACAGCTGAATTAAAAGTGTTCTTTTCTTTGCTAACAATCACTTCACATATTGAAAAAAATGATTAATTACAACTTTTATCTACAAAGAATGGGACATTCATCTAATATCCCACTACAATGAGTACCATGAGAGCAAAGCTCTCTAAAGGTCTCAGTCATTTCCACAGCCGGATGGCAGAGGAAGAGCTTGGCTGTCCTAGTAATGTGTGAGCAGGCCCAGATGAAGCCTGCTATGGTCTGAATGTTTGTGTCCCCACGAAATTCATTTTGAAATTTTAATGTTCTGTGTGATAGAATTAGAAGGTGGGGTATTGGGGAGGTTCTTGGGTCACGAGCATAGAGCTTTCATGAACAGGATTAGTGCCTTGTAATAAGAGAGGTTCCATAGAGATCCCTAGCCCCTCCCATCACGCGAGGACACAGCGAGGAGGAGTCGGTTATGAACCAGAAAGAGAGCCTTCACCAAGGGCGACCACACTGGTGTGTTGATCTTGGACTTGTTAGCTTCCAGGACAGTGAGAAATTAATTTCTGTGGGTAATTAGCACCCCCCCACCACTCCCCTCCATCCCCACTCCCCACCAGTCTGTGATATTCAGTTGCAGCAGCCTGAATGGACTAAGAGTCTTTGGGCATCCTGACAGGTTAATAATTTGGTCCTCTTAAAATCATATTCTTTAAATATGCACATTTATTTTGAAGAGACGTTGGACTCTGTGTAGGAGAAAGGTGGAAGGGGAATGGACAGGTCCCTCAGTGTCTGCTGTCATGTCTCAAGCTAGTCAGCTCTACCAGGCTTGAATACTCCATGCAAAGCATTAACTGTGCTTGCAGCCACCTGGCCCACTCTTCTTGGAAGTCAAACTCAGATAATGCCTCTTGGGAGGTCTCAGCCCCACCCCAGGTGTTTCATCCAAACACATTGCTTCTCTCTCCATAAGAACCAATGTGGTTAATACAAGTTTCTCCATCTTGTGACATTTCCACGACCCTCTGAGTACCTCTTACAGAGCGGTGCTCTAGGCAACAACCTGCTTGGTCTGCCCTTAATTCAGCTCTGTTTCTGACAAAGCTCTTTTATAGAAATGAGACTCTTGTACATCAGGTGTTTCCTGTTGCTGTACCAAGAGGCCATTACTTGATTACATATATATTTGCAAGGGTAGAGAAGGAAAGTGATCAGAAGTTTTTGCCACTTTAGTTCTTCAATTAAGAAAGAAATGGTCTTCAGTTTTCTCTTTCCTTTTTTGAAATTTACCTCTTCCCTCATTTTAAATATCTCTCCCAACTGGGAAAGCTCAGCTTTACCTTCTGTAGGGCATAGGTACCCACATACTAAAACACATAAATAGGAGGAATGGTGTTTTAGGGGAGAATTACTATTTAGGGAAAAGAAGACATAGTTTTCTTTTATTTAAAAATCTACTATAGGGAGACAGGTGAACCTCAGATCCACCACCTGGATATACGATTTCTAACTATGTATTAATCTCAATAACATTTTAATGTTGGTAACAAAAAATTTTTTTAAACTCAGACATTTTAAATTAAAATGCATGTATTTATTTTATTTCTAATGAACCTGCATCAGTTTGATTCAGTAACATTTGAAACTGATAAACAGAAATCCTTCCAACCTCTGTGTTACAGTAATATTCAAACTGTTATTTTTGGTGCCCCCAAACTTTTTATTAATTTCAATTATGAAGACATCATACTTTATTTTATTTTTAAATAAAAATGTTTAGAAAACGTAATAATATTTGTTAAATCTAGACTGCAGGTAGGTAAGCTTTTGTTATTCTTTGAACTTAAGTATGTTAGTGTTGACTGAAAAAAATGCACAACATAAAATTGAGAGTTATATATATATATATTTAACATCTTTATTGGAGTATAACTGCTTTACAAGGTTGTGTTAGTTTCTGCTGTATAACAAAGTGACTCAGCTATTCGTATACATATATCCTCATATCCCCTCCCTTTTGCGCCTCTCTCCCACCCTCCCTATCCCACCCCCATAGGTGGTCACAAAGCACCGAGCTGATCTCCCTGTGCTATGCAGCTGCTTCCCACTAGCTATCTATTTTACATTTGGTAGTGTATATATGTCTACGCCACTCTCTCACTTCGTCCTAGCTTACCCTTCCCCCTCCCCGTGTCCTCAAGTCCATTCTCTACACCTGCGTCTTTATTCTTGTCCTGCCCCTAGGTTTATCAGAACCTTTTTTTTTTTTTTAGATTCTGTATATATGTGTTAGCATACGGTATTTGTTTTTCTCTTTCTGACTTACTTCACTCTGTATGACAGACTCTAGGTCCGTCCACCTCACTACAAATAACTCAATTTCATTTCTTTTTATGGATGAGTAATATTCCATTGTATATATGTGCCACATCTTTATCCATTCATCTGTCGATGGACACTTAGGTTGCTTCCATGTCCTGGCTATTGTAAATAGTGCTAGAATGAACACTTTGGTACATGACTCTTTTTGAATTATGGTTTTCTCAGAATATATGCCCAGTAGTGGGATTGCTGGCTCATACAGTAGTTCCATTTTTAGTTTTTTAAGGAACCTGCATACTGTTCTCCATAGTGGCTGTATCAATTTACATTCCCACCAACAGTGCAAGAGGGTTCCCTTCTGAGAGTTATATTTTATTCAGTGGACAAAACTGAGCACTTAAGCCCAGGACACAGCTTCTCTGATAATTCTGAGAGACTGCTCTGAAAAGGCAAGGAGGGGAGCCAGGATATATAGACATTTTTCCAACAAAGACTAGGTAGTTGGAACATTGAAAGATTACTGTTAATAAAGAAAACCAGATATCTTAAGGAATTTAGAGCTTTTCTATGTATGGGAGGATGCAAGAGTCTGGAATCATTGAAATCACTGCTTTGATGTGCACCTCAGCTATCTGAAGCTGGCATCCTGTGTGTTCTCATCCGAGTCTCTTCAGGGTGCACCGTCCAGGCAGCTGTAATGTGATGGCTTGATGGCTGCAACATCCTTTGTTTACTGATATGGCAGGAAATATTTTAGTTCACATTAGACAGCTTTCATAATAAATGATATTGCAAGAAAGAAAAAATAGAATAAATATCATTGAAATTGATTTTTCTTTAGACATACAATCATCAGAAAAAAATCCTCAGTAAAAGACCCTTAATTTTACTTTAAGTAAAAATAATTTTCAGATATGCTTTCATAATTTTATACAATTGCTTTTCACGTGTTTTATGAAATGTTTTATGAAATGCAGATAAAATGTTTCACAAGCTCATGTATTCATTCGCCTCTATAGTAAGTCATTGTAGCCCTTGACTCCAAATTTTTAGAAAAGCACATATATAAAAATTTTGCCAAAGTTCCTCTCACTTTCTGGTCCATCAGGGAGAGCAATGCTCAGTTTCTCTGTGAATCACCCACTGCTGGGCTCTTGGCACTGGATTCTGGGCTGTCCAAGAAGGCTGCTGGCTGAGAAGGGCCTGCAGGGATGGGACAGCATCTGAGCTAGTCTGACCAGTAAGGAACCCACTGCAGTGGAAATGTGGATTATTTACTCTGGGTCCTGCCACTGTTCTAGGTGCTGGGTGCTGGGGTGAATAAGACACCAACATTCTTCATTTCAGATCATCTTTCTAGTAAATAAAAAAGAATCAATGATGGTAATCATTGCTATGAGGAAAACAAAACTGGCTCTTATCATGGGGACTGGGACATGATGGAAGTGTGTGTGTGTGTGTGTGTGTGTGTGTTGGATAAACAAATCAGGGCCCACCCTTAGAGATGGGGGTAGGGAATAGGGAAGGGGTATTTTCCATTTTATTCATCATCTTTGCTTTCCCAAGCAAAGAAAGATCCAGGATGCAAAATTTCATTCTCTTTAAAAATCTTGGGTCCAAATGTGGTGTTGGGGGTGGAAAAGGGTGTAGGAGAGGGAAGTATGGTGAATCGTCGCACTGTGGTGATTTTTCATTCCTGTTGCAAATGAACTTTAAAAAAAATCTTTTATATACATTTTCATGTTATAACTCTTATAGCCCAAGTACCTGTGGTAGCAAGCATGGGTATTACATAAATATACTCACCTTGATGAATAAATATTAAAATATTTCACCTAACTGGAGTTTTTTCTATAGTTAAAAATAACATGAAAATACATGAGGGAATGGGAATCATTGAAAAGGATTTTTCAAAAGGCTTAGTCTCTGAAAAGTGGTTAAATTACAGTAGCTACCTGAAATAAGAATTAGTTTTTTACCTTTTAACTCCTTGGTGGGAATGGGTCAGCTCCTCTGGCAGGAATGCGTAAGTTCAGCCTTCTTATAGTCAGACGGCACCTTCCCAGAGTTCCATGTGGTGCATCCCACCAGGGCAGGAGAGATTAATGCAGGGCATTGTCCACACTTCAGGTCATTACTGCAATTAGGCTTGTCATCATTGGGCCCTGTTTGGAAAGGATTAAAGTTTTAACATTTATGAATGATTACCATGATTTTCTTGTGGGCTCTGAGCCAGGAGTTTCAGTAGACAATATTCATAGGTATAGAGAAAAAACTAGTGGTTACTGTTGGGGGGAGGGAAGGGGGAGGGGCAAGAAAGGGGGAGGGGCAAGATAGGGGTGGGGGTTAAGAGGTAGAAGCTGTTATGTATAAAATAAGCTACAAGGATATATTTTACAACATGGGGAATAGAGTCAATGTTTTACAATAACTGTAAATGGAGTATAACCTTAAAAAATATGCTTGTTCCACTAACCTTAAGAGATCAGGAAGAAGCAGCAGTGTTCTTGGCTCAAGACTAACCCTAGGGTGTGTTACTGGCAGTGCTGGGTCATCTGGTCAAAGTGCTTTTACAATGAACCACAGGGCAAATCGAGCAGGCAGCCACCTTCTCCAAGGCCCACAGAAGGTTCTGTTGAAATCCATTAACCCCCTCCACAGAAGAGTGAGTGGAGACAATGACGGGCTAGGTGTGGGATGGAAGAAATGTGATCAGCAGCTCTATTTAGTTTGTGTCTCTAGTGGCTCAGGAACGCGTAGGTTTTCTGAGGCTCAAACAAAGAAACTGAGAAAGCTCAATAGCTTTAGAGGTTGACTATGAATATGTGGGTTTCTCTTCAGTCACATTAGAAGGTTCACATTGTTGAATCTGAAAACTCAGTTGTCCATGTAAGTTGTTTTTTTGTTTTGTTTTTTGGGTTTTTTTTTTTGCGGCACACGGGCCTCTCACTGTTGTGGCCTCTCCCGTTGCGGAGCACAGGCTCCAGATGCGCAGGCTCAGCGACCATGGCTCACGGGCCTAGCCGCTCCGCGGCATGTGGAATCCTCCCGGACCAGGGCACGAACCCGTGTCCCCTGCATCGGCAGGTGGACTCCCAACCACTGTGCCACCAGGGAAGCCCTCTGTGGGTGTTTTTCCCTTCCTTCTTGACAGTCCTGTTGTCACCTTCCTCTCTCCTGGCTCCCTGCCTCCCAGGTGAAGATGCAATGCTTCATCTAACCTCTTAGCTTCTGTCAGTTCTACTCAACTTGCTGCTCCCAACTCTGATCAGCCATTAAGTAATAATTCACCTTTGAACAGACAAGGACACAGGGAGGGACTCCTCTGAGGGGTGATGTTCAAGACTCAGAGGAAGGAGGAGAGTACGGTGGGACGGGCAGGTGAGTGGCAGGTTTGGAACTTCAGGGAAGGGCGCTCCATCTGCTGCCTGCTCACACCTGCCTGCCAATCATCTGCCTGGTGCTAGTCTATCACCTTGTCACTCCCATCGCTGCCACTGACATTGCTTTTGCTGACTCAGGTCACTGGATTTTCCTTCTTGTCTTTGTTTACCTCATACGTTCCAAAATCTCCAGCAAATTGGAAAGAGTTCAAACCAAGCAATTAGAGGTCTAAGTAACTGACAATAATAATTAATTTAAAAATAGGGCCTTGCTACTACTATAAGTGTGGCTCCAGAGCAGCAGCATTGACATCCACCTGGCAGCTGGTTGGGAATGCAGAGCCTTGGGCCCAGGCCACACCCATTGGACCAGAATGTAGGGGGATTCCCAGGAGACTAGTATACATAAGGAAGTCTGAGAAGTGCTGCTCTGGCCCTGAACATACCTGTTAAGGATTTGAATCGTGGACTCTTCCCTGATAATGGAAAATGCTGTGAAGACCTGGAGACCACTTTTCGCGCTTAACTTTAAAAGAGCGATTTGGGAAGGAAATATGAACAATGAGTGTTGATAATGAAGAGAGTTCGGATGGGGAAGGGGTATGGCATTACCAGAGTATTATGGTTCCAGATTTGTAGGAAAGAGGGTGGGATATGACGATATGAGAGAGTCATTTCAAGCCAGAAGGATTTTCAGAGTTTGGAGGAAGGGACTCTGGGAGTGTCATAGGGTATAAACAAAGTAAGTGAAAAAGGAAAGAAGAATTATTTAGAAATCCAGCTATAGACTATGTATCTTCTTTGTGGTGTTAGAGAAATCCAGTGTACTAATGTGAGTTATTTCAAAAGTACCTTTTGATGTGTGAACCATGTTTTTTGATGGCGGCACTGAGCCTGGATCTGACTACATAAATAATAGCTTCAATAGGGTTTTGAAGGGTTATACTTCGGGAGCACCATTATCAGATTCAAGACTATGTTACTGTTTAAACTGTGGAATATACCACCAGGGAACATTATGTTTTAGGTCATGCTTATCTGCAGACAGCAAACTAGACGGTGATGAAGATGGTCTGGTCTAGGACCATGCTTTCACTGACTGTATCACCCTTGGCCTAGTATTGGCTAGAATCTAAAGAAGGATGCACCTGTGCTTTGATCATTTGCTAGTTGTGTTATGTTATCCCAGCATCTCCAGGACAAATATTTCTTGTGTTTTATAAGATATATAATACTGAAGTGTAGAACTGGACTCACCCCACTCTGTTCATCACTAAGCATATTTTAGTATTTTTGGAAAGAATAATTTACAACATTCAAACATAAATTATTTAAAATATAACTTTTTAAAAGCATGCTTAGTTTAAAAGCTATATAAAAGTGTAGTAGTTGACTATTTACCTGGAACTCTGTGTTATTTGGTAGAGAAATGGTAGGATCCAGAAATTCCTTCTTTTCCCCTCAAGATAAAATAATAATCTACTCTTGCAGCCCATTGTGTTTTTTAAAGATGGGCCCAAAATATTTCATATCTCAAGTGCTTTTCCTACCATGTGACTCTGACGTTCTTGCGAACGAAAGTTGAGTTCTGTGTCACCTCCTCTTGAAATCGGGCAGGATTGGGTGACTGTTTTGACGAATGAAGATGGTGGAAGTGGTCCTAGATGAATTCTGAGGCTAGGTCATACCAGACGATTTAAATTCTGCCTTGCTTGCTCTTTGAGATTTCAGCCTCTAGGTAAGCAGTCCTACTTTGAGGAATTCCACATCAACTCAGATAGAGTTCATGGAAGGGCCCTGAGACTACACACAGAGAGAGAGAGGATCTGGACAGTCCAGCTCCCCACTGTTCCAAACCCACCCCACAAGAGACCTTGAGTGAGAACCCACCCCCATCCAATTCTTGACAGTCAGAAACCATGGGAAAAGATAAAATAATTGTACTTCTTTGAACTAAGTCACTGGCTACAAATATTTTATTGCTTCCTGGCCAATGACATTTTGGGTTTTCATGCCAATTTTCTGTGATGATATCTAAATCTGAGATATGATTACTGTTGTTGCCATGGGGTGGTATTGTCTACATGGTAAGGAAGATCTTGAAAGAAGGGCAAGACAGAAAAATGAAGACGGTGCAAATGGGATGTTGGAATACCATCAGAGTAGGAGAGGAGCTTGAGCACAATGACAAAAGAGAAAATGAGACTCACTTGTGCAGGAATTACTTTTCTTGGGCCAGAGAGTGAGCAAGGAGAATTAGGTTACAGAAAAAAGCTGGGGCCAGGTTGTGGGGGTTATTAAATGGAAAGTTGAGTTTTGACTTTCATCTGTGGACCAGGAGAACTGATTGACACTTAATTTTGTGTGTGTGTGTGTGTGTGTGTGTGTGTGTTGGGGGAGGGCAGGGCTTAACTCATTGCTATGTAGCACAGTTCCAACTGGGCATAATGTGAAATGTGTCTGGTAAACTTCCATTGTGAATCCCATCTGAATACAATACCCAAATCTGCTCTTTCATGCTTGGTCTTTATAATTTGTTTTTCATGTGTTGAGGGTGCATGCTCACACTTTATGAAAACAGAGGGAATATTGCTCACAGCTGTATTTGGACCACTCTGACACTCCAGAGATTTCACTCCTTTATTCTGTTTTTATAACCATCTTTGTCACTTTCACATCTTTCATTTTTCCTCTTTTTGATTCAGCTGCAGCCATATCCAATAAAACACAGTGACAGATAGATGGATCTTACAGAAAATCTGCTGATTGCTCTCTCTGTAAACCTCAAATGTAAACAATAGAAGGACATTTGTTTCTCTGTCATGTTTCTTTTAATACATAAAGATGAAGAACCAAATCAATGTTAGGAAAGAAGAAAAGAAGAATATGTTATGGTTGTCTCCTCATTAGCTTTTTGGTAGCCATTCTCCCTTAGAATGAGCTTTTACATTTTCCCTGTCTATTTCACTGGGGACGAAAAAATTTCTACTCTTATAACTTCCAGATTCCTCATTGAAGAGACCCTGGGGAACGAAGCCAAAATCATACTTACTGAAAATTGTTGTCTTTTTTCATTCTTCTGATTCTATGAAGTCCTGTAGCCAGAATATGGATCAAAATAACATCTCCAAAATTATTATGAGTGGGATAGTGATTATGATAAGGACTTGGCTTAATAAAAATCTAAATGTGAAATATTTTGTTATTTGGAAAAAGCTGGAATATTAATGAAATGAAGCTCTCCACTCCACCCCTCCTTTCCATCTCCCTTTTGATACCTCTCACCAGCCCCCAAACAATAAATGAGATTGACATTGAAAAGAGCTTTGAGTTCACTACAAGAGGGATTATTTCTTGGTTTCATTTTGGTTGTACAGGTAAACTCTTTGCCTTGATAAATATCCGTTGGCTCTACCTGGATGCCACTGCTCCTTCTGCTTCTGAATATAACCTTGTATTTATATGTGTTTGCACTTTTCACAGCTGGAAAATGCATTCCTTGGTCAGTAATATAAGGCACAGAAAGTATGCTTTTGTGGTCAATAGCAGGTGAGCGACTCTGGTCCCTTGTGGAGTCAGATGGACAAGGATCCAAACAGCAAAGCAGATGGATAATTTCAGCACCATGTAGTCCCTTGGGGTCTGTACAGCTAGAAGACATTTTCAGCCTCACGTAATAAAAATGACAGACAGTCACTCAGCCTACATGGAATTGTATCCTGTCATCTTTACTCAGGAAAATCTCCCTCTGAAGTCAGTGGGGGGTTTCAGACTGAGAATCAGCCATGGAATATGCCCCTTTAAGTAAATGCAATGGAATTAACGTTTAGCTGAGCAATTCAGAACACATTTCAGTGACATGTATGAGAAATCCTGGAAGTTTCACAATTTCTCTTATAAGGGCATCATCACGTTACTAGGTAACATGGTAGCCACTGATTCGTCTCTGAGGATGGATTTAACTGGCTTATCATAGAATTCCACAGGGAAAATTGCTTTTCTTTTCTTCCCCAAAAGTCTATTAAGAATCTCATTCTATCTCCAAGTTCTAGCTACTTGATATCAGCACAAAGTGACTGATAGGGATTTAAAAATAATACCCTTTACTTAATTCTCTGGAGATTTTTGCATCGAGTTAATATTGCAATGATCGTTCTCGCTGGAACTCAAATGTTACTCCTACGGAGGAAAGAGAGAACTAGAACAATCACAGGAAGAGTCACTGGAGAGCCCTAGAGCCAGACCTAGGTTCCTGATTTGTAGTCTTCACATGGGAAGAGGCTTTCTTGATTCTTACTTCCCCTGACACACAAGCATCATAGCGTCCTTCAGATGATGTCGGTGCCAGCTGTGTAGGTAGAATCACAATATTACATAACACTATTGCTTGTCATCCTCACAATATATTCTTTTTAAAGTTGAATTTCTCCTTAAATTTCCATCTTTTTCTTGTGGGAGCTTTTTAAGATGAGGGTAGAGGATTGATTGCAACCCCTTAACAATTTTAATAATTTCCTGAGACTCTTACCATACGTATCTTATCAAATATATATGTCTTTTATACATGTAAAATATACGTAATTTTAAACCCCACAATGACTAACACATTTATACTTTAGAATGAATGTGCTTTTTATATTTTTTGAGACTGTGGCATTGGTAAAGGATTGATGGGACATTTGCATGGGCTATGGGGGAAGGGCAGGGACTGTTCACTAGATGCTTCAGGTTTGAACATCAGGTTGTTGATGAAATACACAAAGAAAAATAAAATTGCCATCCACGATCGTGTCTATGATGCAACTGTCCTGTTGTAGAACTTTGATCATTACTAGAATTGTTTTATTCCTTCCTTAGAATTCTATTTCTTGCCTGGGTGTATTTTCTTTTTTCATCAGTAAGTGGTCCATTTTCCATTTGAGTTTGGTTGGATGATGGCCTTAGGTAAGCGTCTCCTCTCCTCTCCACTCTACCACACTGTCAGACAGTACATTTTTGGATGCTAGCTCTTGGTACCAGATAGATGAACTGACATACGTGAACCAGAGCGTAAAGTATATGTGACAGTTCTCACTTTGCTGCCCCTTTACTGCGTTGCATGGCTGCTCTCTCTCTCCGTCCCATCATCCCAACCTGCAGATAGTATCATAGGATTTTGACCAGTTCAGCTAACGTTTCACTCATATTTTTCTCTTTCTTTTTGTCAAGCTCATTCTGGTCCTGCAAATTCCTTGTAAAAGTGCCCAAAATCCACTAACCTTCCTGGAAAATTTTATTGACGTTATCAGTACCATCATGCTTACATCAGATTAGTATTGTAGTGAATTTGCATAGCCAAGAGGCAGTGAGCAAGTGAACAGAGATGGTTAGCTGGGATGCCATCCAATAGGAGGTAGCTACGGATACTCCCCTCAACTGAAACTGCAAGGTTTGGGGATTAAATAGCAAAACAGATTTCTCTGAATCTCTTCTACCTGCTGCCTGATGGCAATTTGTCCAGTTTTCGTTTGAAAATGAATGACCCCCAGATAAATGTCTTGACATTATTTCCTAATGCACTTCTGATCCCAGTGACTTAAATTTCTGTTAGAATCCAAGTATAAAAACAAAGTGAATGAAACAGATGGCCCTGCTCCTCAGTTGTGGCTTTGAGAAGTAGAGTGAGACAGGTCCAGACACTAGATACTACTGTACTCAGTGCCACTGGGTGCTGCTTTCCCTGCCAGCACATGGTAATTAAAGAAGAGAGACATCACAGTGGCACCAGAGCTGAGGTGCCGTCCAGTTGAAAAGGTCACTGCCGCAAATGAGCAATTATTGTTCCCTGCTGCCGCTGACGCTTTGGCTGCAGAAAGAGCCTCGGAAACACAATGCCTGGATAAGCCAGCTTTGTAATCTGCTTGTCACAAGTCCAGTCGTCAGGGGTCTGCCCTGAATCAGAAAGGATAATGCTGTCCGGAATGGGGAAAGTCAGATTGTAAAAATGTGGCTGTCAACAGAACAGGGCAAAGGGATAGTTTATTTATTGGCAGCGAAGATGTGGTGGACCAAGCCTGGGGGCTGTGGCTTTAAAGCCTCGTTATAAACCTTAAATATTTGCGAACTGCTTTCTCTGACAGCCTCGGAGCTTGGTAGCAAAGCTTTGTTGCCTCCTAAATAGGGATTTGAAAAAAATGATTCCAAATGCCAGGGTTAAATTGCCTGTGATATTAGCACTTTCTCTAAGAATCAGCTGCTTTCTTGGGGGTTGTTCTTAAGATTGTTTCATTTAAAACCCATCCCTCTGCTTTGCTTTAATAGGGGTGGGAGATTGAAGCAGTGACGAGAGTGGAGGAGGGCTTGGTGGTGGTGGCAGCCCAGTGGGGAGTGGAAATGTCCCCCCACATGCTCACAGCTTCTGAGCCCCAATCTGTCTGTCCGCCCACCCCCAAACCCCAGGATGCCTCAAGCAGAGAGGGCTTTTGTGAGCCTCTCTGGAGCACAGGGTTTGACCTTGAAGGCAGGTGACCCCCCTCTCCAAGGCAGCCTGATAGAAACTTCATTTCTTTGCCCACTTCAGTCAAATCCGGAGAAAGAATGAAGAGAGTTATCTTATCAGCCCCAAAGGCAAGATTTTGTTTGATATTACATACAAAGCCCTAAAATTGCATTTGACAAGAGAGGCCCCCAAATAGTGAATCATCTAAGGTTTTGACACATGAATCAGGATTTTCCCCTTTGTATTGTAAGGTAAGCTTTCAAATTGTAAGGTGAGATGATCAAGCTCTCTCTGTTTCATAAAGAGGGGGGAAGCAGCTGTCTCTCCCACCCTCTCCTCCTTAGGGAGTCTCCTTCAATACACAAGAGGCCCTGTGTTTATCAGGCTTTTGATTTTACAATGCAAGGTCGTGGGTCTTCTGACGCTGCTTAGAGCTATAAACACATGCCTCTAAGATTAATTTGGAAGTTCTTCATAGTCGTACAGGAGGTAATCTCAGGTAAAAAAGCATTTTAATTTTTCTCTCATCTACTTTTCTGTATAAACTTGTATGAAAGCCTGCCTAGGCTTTGTCCACATTTTTATGCGTGTGAATCTGTAATACACTGTGTTCTCTCTCTCGTCTGTGTTGGTATGGGGAAGTCTTTTGTTGGCAGGATTGTTTCATTTCCCTGACGGTGGTCAAGAGGGTGAGCAGTCCATTGAGAAAGGCGGAGCCAGCCAGGCGTCAAGGCGTGGACAGAGTGGGTAACCCAGGGCCGTCCAGGGGCTGGAGTGTGAGGGGGCGGGGCTACGAAGTCAACTTTATCTCATCTCTGCTCATCTCTGATGGGGATTAAGTTAGAGGGCTCCATGGCTCACCCTGCTTCCAGCTCTTTCAACATTTTCCTAAGTTGTTTTTTCAAATTCCATTTATCTGTTCTTGTTACACAGCTTGTCTGAGACTCATGGAGGTTGAGATGGCAGTTGGTGCTAACGTCTTGGTACTAAAAAGTGCTTTTCTTTTACAGAGGCCTCAGCTTATTTCATGGAGCCATTTTGTTGTCAGGCCCCGAGTGGACAGCATGGAGTTTCTATCACTTTCAATAGAAACTAAATTTATAAGCTTGTAATTAACGTTTAATATTTACACAGATATTTACAAAGCTCACAACATTCTATGAAACGGAAAGGAAAATTAAGCAGAAGAAAATAACAACAGCAACGAAACAGTAGACTGGGGGCATGAAGTGATAGGCAGTCATGTACAGTCTAAATGCTATACATATGTATGGGTATATATGTATGCATTTATGTGCGTGTGTGTGTATACGAATAAGGGCACCCTTCCTTTTGAATAATTTATGGAAGTTTTTAGGTGATTGCTGAAATATTGCTGGGGTATATTCTTAATGTTTGTTATTCAGAAATCATTAATTCTATTACTCGAGAAGTAACACTACTGAGTGCTTTATTGAGTCCAGGTAATGACACGGAAGGGTTTTGGTCATAGATTCTAGTATATTTCTAGGGGAGGAAAAATAATTTTCCTTCTGAATTCTTGGCTGTGACCTCCTGTGATAAAAGATTAACAAGACAGAAACAAACAGAAGTTTCTTAAAATGTGAACATCACATATACACAGGAGATACCCAGGGAAAAATGAGTAACTTTCTTAGGTGGCCTAAGCCACCAGCTTAAATACTGTCTTTACCTAAAGACAAAGGGGTGGTGTGTGTGGTGTGTGTGTGTGTGTGTGTGTGTGTGTGTAGGTAGGGTGAAGTTATGGGAGATTACCAGAAGAAGCATGGATAAACAAGGGTAAGAAGAGTAAAGTCATGCAGATTTAAGTCATTGTCCTTCTCCAATTATAAGATTCTCTTGTGATTTAGAGTCATCCTTCTCCTTTAAAATGGAGATTTCATACAAACTACTATATGTAAAACAGATAAACAACAAGGCCCTACTGTGAGGCACAGGGAATGATATTCAATATCCTATAATAAACCATATTGGAAAAGAATATGAAAAGGAATATGTATATATATCTAAATCATTTGCTATACACCAGAAACTAACACATTGAAAATCAACTATACTTCAATTTAAAAAAAAAAACAGAAAAATAAATGGAGATTTTCTTTATAAACGTAAATGTCTCTTACAAAAGGGTAACTTCTACTTTGTTTTCAGAGACTCTCCTGTTTCTCAGGAAAATCACCTCAAAAAGAATCATTAAGCCAAAGAAGCATATTTTGGGGTGCCATATTCTGCTACCCTTCATATTCAACAGGCTGCCTTTTGCTCAGAACTTTGTCTCTTTCTCATTTTCTTTATCCTTCTCCTTCTTGTGTGGCTTATTTCTTTTCATTCAAGGTATTTTTGTATTTAAATTCATAATAATACAAAAATGTCATCTTATGGTAAGAGCACTGATAAAGGCAAAAATTCCCCTGACTCATCTCTAAGCCAAATTCCCTCTGCACTCAAAACTGCTATTTCCAGACTGGTGTCTCTCCTTCAGGATCACTTTCTTTGCACATATATGTGTGTGTACATGTGTGATAGTGTGTGTACAAACAGAATATATTTATTTTGTGAATTTTTAAAAGGATAATAATAGCTAACATTTCTTGAGTACTTACTATGTGCTAGGCATGTTCAATTTAATTCCCACAACAATGCTATGAAGGGAAGAATTATTTGTAACCCTATTTTACTTATAAGAAATCTAGGAACTGAGAGAGGGTAAGCAACTGGCCTAGGGTTGCACACTCAGCAAGTAGCAGCGTTATCCAACTCAGGTTTGGCTGCTTGCCACTCAAAAGCCAGTAGTTGAGAGGCAAGTGCTGGTAAGAAAGGCAAGTTTGCTTTATTCAGGGGGTCAGCAACCTGGGGCGAAGGAGGACTCATGTCCAAAAACCAACTCTGAAGATTCTGCTTGACCATGAAAGTTTTTAAAGGGAGGATCATTTGGGGTGGGGTTCAGAATCTTTTTTATCTTCCACTGCGTGCAGACTTTCTTCTGATTGGTTGGCAGTGAGGTAACAGAGTGATGTTCCAGGAATCTTGTGCTCAGCCTGAAGTTACCATCCTCCATCTGGGTAATATGTTTTCTTAGTTCCTACAGAAGAACTCAAAGGTATTGTTATATATATTCCTTGAGGGGGAACCAGGACTCTGCCCCAGGCTGCACTATATTTTCTTGACTGCTCCTCCTTAGTTTCTGCATTCCCTCCCTTCCCTGATAAGTAACTGATTGAATCTTCCCTTTGGAACTCAGGGAAGGTCAAGGAGGCTGAATGAAGCCTATTTCCTACAAACAAGAAATGGGAGACATGGAAAGGATTTGTACCTGGGAGGGCCCCAAAGGGTCTTTCTCTGTTTCAGCAGGGCCAGGATTCATATCCAAGTTGTTACTTCTAACCTCTTTGCTCTGTTTTTCTCTGACATAAATAATGTTCTTATGTAGAAATTGTATTCTGTAGAAGCAAAAATGTGTCAAGGAGCTTTTTCTATATGGATGCATTCTAGATTACTTTATTCTTCAAAATTGTTGTATAGTTCTCCATTTTATAGATGGACCATATTTTATTTAGCCATTCCCCATTGCTCAACCATTTTTGTTTTTTTTTTTACTGTGGGTGTTTGCTATAAAGCCAAGCCTTGTATTTGTATTTTCATGAACATATATGCATGTATTTCTCAATGAAAGGAGAGAAGTGGGAATTTCTACACTGATATAATATATTTTGCTAAGTTGCCTTCAAAAGTTGCACTCAGGGCTTCCCTCGTGGCGCAGTGGTTGGGAGTCCACCTGCCAATGCAGGGGACACGGGTTCGTGACCCAGTCCGGGAGGATCCCACATGCCACGGAGCGGCTGGGCCTGTGAGCCATGGCCGCTGAGCCTGTGCGTCCGGAGCCTGTGCTCCACAACGGGAGGGGCTGCAGCAGTGAGAGGCCCACATACCGCAAAAAAAAAAAGGAAAAAAAAAGTTGCACTCATTTCCATTGCAAACCTATAGTGTATGAGAGTGCATCTTTCCCTTTCATCTTGTCAACATGATGTTATTTATGTTTAAAATTTTTGCCACCTACATGAGGGAAAACTTGATATTCGATTGTTTTAAATCTGCATTCCTTCATATGTATTGGTCATATTTTCCCCACTTCAATTTTATATTTTGCTGTTGTGAGCAGCCACTCTAAATTTTATTGCAACCAGGATTTTCCCAGGCTGTCCCATCTAGGGGTACAGATGAAGTCACTTTAACAGCAGTAACCCATGCCCAGCACAATGCCTAGAACATAATCATACTCAATAAATAATGATTGAATAGATAATCCAAATGTCACTAACTTCTGACTCTACCTACTTCTGTAAGACCTTTCCCTTCTTAAAAATGAACTCTCCCAAATCTATCTGGGAGTCCTCATGATCCATTTCACACATGGTCACAAACATGCTTGTTTAGCTGACAGTGCCAGAGCTCTTTTGGCCATTGTCACTTCTTGTGGTCACATTGTCATTTTGTGCCACTCTCCAACTCCAGGCACCATAGTGTATCCTGCTCCTCAAGCACACAATTCCCTACCAGTGGCATTACTGATCATGGGGACCACCACATCGGATGCCCTTGTTGTCGAACCCAAGTTCATGTGCCCTATGCACAGTGAGGCCAAACAAACGAAATGTCAGAGTTTGGAGCAGAGAAACGTTTATTGCAAGGGCTAAGCAAGGAGAACAGGTGACTCATACTTAAAAGACGTGAACTCCCCAGTGGCTTTCAGACAAGGTTTTTAAAGACAGTGTTAAGGGAAAGGGTCGTAAGATGTGTCATCAGCTCATGGACCTTTTTCTGATTGACTGGGTTCTCAACCTTTTGGTTCCACCCAGTCTGGGGTCTGTGTGCTTGATGTCAGCATGAAGTCACCATCCTCCACCTGGGTGGGAGTCTTGATTTCTATAGAACAGCTCAAGAATATGTATCAGATTGTTATGTGTGTCCCTTCAGGAGGAATTAGGAGTCCTGTGACTCTATTGTCCTAATCATTAACTGCTTGAGTCTGCTCTTTGGAACTCAGGGAAGGCTTAGGAGACTAAAGCCTTTTTTTTTTTTTTTTTTTTCATACAAACAAGAAACAAGGGACCTGGAGAGGCTTTTTTTTTTTAATTCAAACAGAAAGTCATGAAAATTATAATCATCCTCATCAGTTCACTCAGTCCCTGGAGAGGCTTTTGTACCTGGGAGGGCCCCACAGGATCCTGCTCAGTTTCACCATGACTGTGGAGCCAGGACTGTATGATGGTCTGAGGCATCAGGAGAGGAGGAATGGCTCACTCTTCCTCATGTTTCATTTTGTCAAGACTCTGAAAGCAGCATTTCCTGCCTCCTGCTTCTTTGAAAGTTTAGGAAAACAGTTTTTTTTTCAGTGTTTACCTACAATCTCTCTCTTTTTTGAAAGAAACAAATTTCCAAGAGACAAAATTAAATGCTAGTTTATTTTTCTCTGAGATCATTTTTTCACCCTCAGAGTAACCCCAGGTCCATGCAAATAAACATTCATCAGCTCTGTTTTACTGAGTCATCAAACAATTCCATACATGCCTGAATGCCAACACTAGGCAGTGGTGTGCTCTACAGTCCCATCTCTCCCCACCTCCCTGAAATCTCATACTTTGAGTTGTTAGAAAATGTTTCTTAATAAAATGAATTGTTTAATTAGAGGCAAAAGATTAGGGCCCAAAGCAGTAGTTTTGGAGTGTTTGCATAAGGAATTTTTAGGTAACTGTTTTAAAAGAAGATTTCCACATGAAAGATTTCTTCATTTATTCTGCAAACATGTATTTGATGCCTACTATATAGTGGTGCTCAGATATAAACACACAGCCTTGTCTTCAAGGGGATGATAAAGAAGTTAAAAAAACGTGTGTAAGCAACCAAGCGCAGCATTTACTCACATACTCTGATGGTCTGGAGAGGATATGCAGGGGCCACAGAGGAGAGTGTGGTGAGTTCTATCACAGGGGGTCAGGAAACCCTCACTGTCAAGGTGATGCTTCAGCTAAAAGAATCCCTTTTTTTAAGATGTGGGTGGCTGAAGTTAAAGTGACTTTGCTGCTGTCAAACAAACTTCAGCTATGATGATTGATAGTAGCTCAAAAAAGATCTAACCCCCTGATTCTTAGCCTGGAACTAAAACTAAACACTTCCAATAAATGTGAGGACATTTGCAAAGTCTATATAACACAAGTTTTGTGAATATTATCCCCAAATGTTCTGCCATAATAGGAAATATTGTGATAACATAAAATGAGACAGACTTCGGAAAGCCCCTCAGAAACTTGTAATCACAGGTTACTCTGAGAGAAATCTTATCATCATGGCAAAGAGGCAATCAGTCCCATTTGTCTAGCATCGGAGTTGGTCTGTGTCTTCATATTTTCATATTCTGTATCTTTAAATGTATATATTTTATATCATTTTTTAACTCTATCTTTATAAATGGGATTTAAAGGCAGTAGGAAATAATTTAGATGAATTCAAGCCTTTCTGATGTTTATGTTTCAAGTTCCTAATATATATATTTTGAAGAGATATTTATAAATGGAGGGTGAAAAGAAGGAGAAGGCCAACATCTTTGTGATGATTCTTATTTTATTTTCAAGGTCAGAGGATAACATGGCTAAATTCTCCCAGAATTCTTAAGAAAACAGCTTAAAACTTACAATGTTCTCTAATTGTAAATGTTCTGAAATGAATCTAGAAATAAGGAGGGTGGAGATGGGAGGATGAGGTGAGTGAGCATCAGTCCCTTGAGAGGTACATGTTTATAGGCTTTGATAATTTATTTATCCAACAAAGGTAATAAACACTAAGTGCTGGGCAGCATGCAGCGGGTAAAGCATGAAAAGGTAATACAATTATTTTCTTTTTAAAGAATTCATAGTCTACTCCAGTAGATGTAGACCTAAATGTATAATTATAATTCAATAAAATAGGCACTCCGTTTCCAACCAGTCTTTTACTAAACTAGAACTACAGACAAAATGTGTGCTATAGGAGCTTAAAGGTGGGAATCACGGACCTTACACTGGGGAGCCAGGGGAGACTTAACAGAGAAGGTCATGTTTCACAGATAAAGAAGTATATGAGTTTTCTATTTTCCCTTTTTTAAAAAAAGGCAAATATAAAACCCAGGAAAGAATAAAGCAAAACAAATACAACAAAAATGTTACAAGAGAGTAATGATACAAATAAGGAGCAAACTCAACATGAAATGACTTCTTATGTTTAATGACTTTAAGAAAAGTTCATTCATTTGACTGAGTGCTTAGTTCACATGTTCCTCCTCCTTTGAATGACAGAAAGGCCATTACTTTGGACCTGTGAAAAGAGAAATACAATCCTGGCACCCTGCTTAGCTCTCTGGAGTGAACACCATTTTACATGTCATTTTAATCCAAACACTCTGGTTGGTTTTCAGTCTTCACTTAGCTAAATCCTCAACTTCAAGCTGAAAAAGAATGCCCAAAGAGAATCAATAATTTCAATATAACATATTATTTAGGGTTAACTAAATAGCTAAAAACAATAAGATTAAGGTGGTTGTCTCTGGGAAGCAGGTCCCTGGGATGGAGCAGAATGGAGATGAGGACAGATTTTTAAAATTTAAAATCACTTCCGTAGTATTTGACTTTTTTTAAAAAAACAGTGAGTATGTATTACTGTGTGTGTGTCTTTTTAAGGACTCATTAAAACCCTAAGATAAATTGTTTATTAAATTAGTTCAAAGCAGAAATTCATAATTATTCAAAATGACCTTCTTAACTATATGAAATCTGCAGATCCAATGAGTACTTTCATTTCCACCTTTTGTTTCTGGTAATACTATGCAATGCAGTACTTGTCATCCTGACTCACAGTGGGACATTTACCACGCCATGTGGGTTTGTATTTAGAGTTATGTTATACTCCTTCAGTTTCCCATCCCTTTTTTTCTCCACCAAACTGAGATAGGTAGAAGGGAAGGAATTGAAGAAATATGGTTCAGTAACCATTTATCCAGAAGATAAATGGTTACAAGTGCTTTTACCACTAAATTATGCTAATCCACTCTGTAATCCAATCACTATTTTCTAAATGACAAGAGACCGTAGTACCAAAGGAACTGTAGTCAATTTTCTCCTTTGTCCCAATAGGTCAATTATTCTTTTTTTCCTGAGATAAAAGAATAACTTTCTTTCCCTGGAATTTGTGAGGGCTCTGAAATGCACACCACCCATAGGATCTGCCAAACTATTATTGCTCCATTAGAACCGGCTGAGATCATAATTACCTAAGAAATACCATTTTTCAACTCTACGTTCCAGAATGTCAGTGACTCCAGGCACCTAAGCTCATTCAAGAGTCAAGGTTCATATATCCTGCCCTTTATTTTCCCTCTGGACTTGTGTGATTCTGAATGCTGAAGAATCCACTGCACGTTGCCTTAGTATTAGTTAATGAGAGTGAAAACCCAACCATTTGGAACCAATTCATCTATCTACTGCAGAATCCATAAAAAAGATGGCATGAAACATGCTTATTTTTAAGAAGCATGAAAATTCCTCACACTTTGGTTCCAAAAGTAACACCATACACACAGAGAAAATTACAAAGGGCTATGAATGGGAGATTTCTCATCATCTGGATGTTTGGTAGATGTAAAGATCCAGGGATGTAATACAAACAGAAGGTATACACTTTGTAATATTTTAGTGAGGCTCAGAGTTGCAGCCACTATGGAATGGGAAGTAAATAGGAGTCCTGAATAATCTCTCCCCAAAGAACCGACTTTAAGAATTTTTTTTTTCTTTTTCTTCTTGTTTCTACCTTAGGACACTATTGAGTTGCCTTGTTTGAAAGGCCTTGGGGTGTGTGTGGGGGGGGGTAGGGGAAAGGGTGTCTTGATTAGCTCTGAAACATCCTTCTTACATAATCAATACCATTCTGGCAAGAGATGGCTCTAGCATCCTGGCCTTATTGTTAGGGTGGCTTTATCAGGCCTTTTCCTCAGTCTCTGAACATTCAAAAGAATTATCAGTGATTTTTCATCCTTTGAGGGTATGTTTGGATTTGGAAGACTGTCAAAATGTATTTGCAGCCAAGCCTGATGAATAAGTGGGTGGGTGATGAAGCTGGGAAATAGAATATTTAGAGAAGTGATGAAAAACAAATAATCTGAAAACTTTTTTTTTCTTTTTAGCAATGTACATTTAGGAATAAATAGAATATATTACACCCCAAGGTGACTCAAAACAGGACCTCACTTTAGAAACTAGAGAGAGGCTCTTGAAGCCTGCCTCTCTGAGAGAAAATGCTGGGTGGGTGGCAGTGTTATTTATATATAGACTAATAACTTGGGCACTTTCACAATACTCTCATCAGATAAATGGAGGAAATTATTCCTGAGATACAGCCTTCCAGCTCCCTGACTCCAGTTCTCAATTCTCTAGTAATCTCCTGGCCTTCACAGCAAATGTCATTAACCTGGGGAAAGGAGAAAGGAAATTTGATCTACTTCAGCATCTTAGATAGAGCCTGTCAGATGGGAAACAAGAGAGCTATGGAAAAAGTCAAAGAAAGCAAGCAAATTGTGGACACTAACTCTTTCCCTCCCTTCCACCCCAAATAAAGTAGGATTCATTTATACTCCAAGGACATTTATGTACTCTGTAAGTCATTATGTGTAAAACTTTCTTTTTAATGGAGTAAAGACAGAATGCTGCCAAAGAATGTATTCTTTGCAGTAATCTAACATTTTTCTTTCAGAAGAGAACCCTCAAGGGGGAAAAAAAAAACGATATCGACATTCCTTCCATCCCCCACTGCCACCCCCAATCACACCCTATAAATCAGTCTCTTTAGAAACACTAAAACGCTTTTATTTGTTTCCCAAAACACTTTATTTGCTTTCGGCAATACTTGATTTACAGGTCAAGAATAGTTGTTATCCATAGAAAGATTAATCATGTGCTTGTCCTGCAACGGGGAGCAATATATTTAAAAATAAAATAAAATAAAAGTACTAACAAATCACCAAGCTAGAAGAAGACAACTAGTAAAGGAAGGCAGTGATAAGAGAGGTACGTTACTCAAAGTTGACCTGCAGTCCTAGCATTGAACTTGATTCCGTACAACCATCACTCTCAGAATTATTTACTATTTCAGGTCTGCCTTTCATCTGGGAATATAAAGAACAGTTTCATGGATCTCTTTTCATAGGTGTTTGGAGACACTCCTATTTGCATATCATATAATGCTGTGATTATTGATATTTATAGAAATTCTTTTCTTCTTTTCTGCTTTACTTCCTATATTTCTTTTTCTTACTGATCAATTTTAGTCTTTTACTTATGTTTTAGAGGCATTGAGATTTTAGTTTTTGTTCAGTAAATCAATTTTGTAGAAATTAAGAAGCATATCCAATCAAACCAACAGAACAAACTGTGTACCCACGTGGGGGTGATACCAATGGGGAATGTGCTCTAATTTGTGTATGTGTACATATTAAGGGGAATATTTTTTCACATTTTCCCTGGTGTAAAAGAACATCTGATTTTCACACCAAGGGACTCAGAAGAAAAATTTTGTCACCAGGTTTTCCATATAAGGTCATGAAATGTCTGTTATTTATAAAATATATTTTATCTAGATGATGTTGTCTTTTATAATAAAAGGGTCTAGAATAGATGTTGACAGGGAGCAGATGATGACAAGAAGAAATTTTTTATATAAATAAAAAACGTTAATGCCTGCATGAATTCAACATGTCCATGAACTTGTTCCTGTCATGTTTTATTTTTTTAGTACTTCTATTTCAAGCATTTTCATGAAGGGTTCTCTCATCTAAACTGAGAAATATTGTAGCATTATAAAACAGGTGATATCAGGAACTAAGTTTTTTCTTACTTGTCTGTGAGAAAGACTTGTCCCAAGAGAAGAGCCTAATGGTGATGGTGAGCCTCGAAGCAATAGGTTTACAGTTAGTTATGTTGTTGGGTGGGGGGCCTCAGGTCTTTGCTTTGGGTGATTTCTCACTGCTGTAATTCTAGCCTGAATTATTTGCGTTCTGCACTAAACATTACCGAGGATCTGAAATGTGATTTCAGGGAAATTATTTAGTGATTTTGAATTCTCAAAGAACATTACTGGCTTCAGGCAAATCTTGTACTGATCAGTTAAGTTTCATTGATACTTTAAATTTAGTCCTTCTATATGTAAAGAAAAAAGTCTGGAAGTCCCTGCTGTTAGTCAAGGAGTAATTATTGCCCCCGTGTTGCCCATTTTCAGAGGCTTCTTGGTTAGTGTCAGGTCCCTTTTGGAAGATAGGCATGTTTATTTTTGTTTCCAAGAAACCAATTCCTTCTACACACAGATGATGGACTTAGGTATCTCTCCTCTAAAAAACAACAATTATAGGTGACCTCAGAGCCAATTTGCCATTACTTCCAATCTTTCTGAATGTAAATATGTCACCCTGTTGCAGTCTGGCTCCATTAACATTGCTGCAGTATATTAAAGAATGTTTTTACATCTTGATCCCTGTGCGCTAAA
Source organism: Mesoplodon mirus (assembly GCF_964341445.2). NCBI lineage: Eukaryota > Metazoa > Chordata > Mammalia > Artiodactyla > Ziphiidae > Mesoplodon > Mesoplodon mirus. Next base: position 81,375,160 of record NC_138980.1, read on the forward strand.
AGGGAAATTTAAAAAGAGACCTGTGATATTAGTCACATGAATGCTGCTAAGAGAGCATGCATGTTTCCAGTTAACTTGTCTTCCTTTTGCTGCTTTATGTAGAACAAGTGAGGAGCTCACACCTCACCACAGTACAGTGCAGGGTGCTGGGTGCGAAGCCCGAGGTCTTGGGCTTGGGGGCACTTTCTTGCTGGGAGAGCTTGGGCCAGTTGTCTAAGCCCTTTGTGTCTAGGTTTTTTTTTCCGTGAATCAATGAGCATACATAATATCTGCTCTACTAATGTCATAGTGCTGTGGGAGTGAAGTGGGGTACTAGATGAACAAAAGCCTTATAAACTTTAGCCCACTGTATGAATGTGGGTGTATATTAGTTAAATGCCTTTAATGACAAGCTATAGAGATGGATCTTGGCTAACTAAAGCTAGAAGGAATCTACTGGAAGGTTACAGAGGTTCACAAAATTGCCAGGATCCTAGGAGAGCATGTTGGGGATGTGGCCAGAAATAAGATAGTTCCAGAGGCAAAGAAGCCAGACGCTAAGAAGCCAGATGCTCTAAGGCCCCAGCAGGAACCGTCCATGGAGATAAGGTAGATTCTAGTCACTTCCAGACCCTTTGACCCTCTGCTCAGATGTAAATATGGAGGAAGGGGCATCTAGTTGGTTCAGTCTGTATCTTGAGTTAGTTCCTTGGGTAGGGAAGGTCATAACCCCTAATGATTATCCCACTAGACTTTGTCCAATGGGGAAAAAGTCATTTCTCAAAAGGAATCAGAGTGCTGTTAGAAAATGAATGGATATTGGGCAATCCAAATATTTACAAATGTGAAATCTATATTTCTTCCCAATTTTGGATATAAAATTTACACATTCAAATTCAATGATTCTGAGTTCCTCTTCCAACTGAGGGGATGCCATTTTTTATTCCATGGGTTTCACTTGACCACTCCCAAGAACAGTAATGATTGCTCAGACCAGTTGTCAATCCTGACTACCAAGGTCTCAAGCAGAGAAAAAAAAGGTGAGATCTGGCTCAGCCTTCTGAAGAGGCCTCGTCTGGGGCCCTTTTTGATGTTGTTACCCACATGACTCTGTTGAAATCCAGATGGTCCAACTTCTCTGGACCTGGCCTCCTGGTCCACTGCTTAAATTTGGGGGTTAGCCGGGTACCCACTATAAATCAGGGGGCCTGTCTACCGAAGAAATGTACTGTTCATTATCCAAAGCTGCTGTGAAGTTGCTGTCCTTCTTTGTGTGCAGAGGTTAAAGAGGGCATCTCCCTGTCCCCTCAATCCCTCATGGCTTGGCCATGATGCTGATGGCTGGATCCAGAGGATTTCTTGTCTCAGTCCTATGCTGTGTCTAGACTTCTCCTTCCTCCTGATCTCTGACCAGTTGCCCTAGGGGTAGAGGAAGTCCCTCCCTTTTTCTTTGCCAAGGCCCAGTCCCATGTACTACCTAGTAAATTCTTCTTTTCATGGGAAAATACAATCTTTTAAGGGTATTATTACTGCCTATATGATCTTTCTTAAAGACTGAGAGGGAAATACAAGAATGTTATGCTTCGATTAGTATGTCTAACCACTCCTTCAGAAGAAAGAACAACTTGGTTTTGAATGCAAATTGAATCAGAGAAAATTAGAGCACTTAAAATAAGGGCAGAGATGCAGCTAGGGAAGTGGGAGTGGTCATCTTGTTGAGACAAATGCTGTGTGTCTTCTTGCTCTTCTTCTCCTGCCCCTATCTGAGTTCTTCCCATTCTTTCACAGGGTTGGCCCACTTTTCTCATATGAAGATGGAAAGCTTATCTTTCCATGGGTCCTTCTAGGTACCAGGTTGGTATAACCAAATAAAGAAGAAAAGTGATAGTGCCTGTGGTGGTAGTGGAAGGACAGTAGTTGGGGAAAGACAGGTGAATTTGACATAAAAGCCTGTGGTAGACATTAAGGAAGCATGTGTGGAGGCTGACCTCTCAAGCTGCTGAGGTGAGGCCAATAGAAAATTCTAGTGAAGAAATATACCTATGCCGTTCTCCTCTTCCCATCCCAGGACAAGGTCTAGTGGCTTTTGTGAGGAAACAAGGTTAGGGAATGGAAGACTTGGCTTATTCTCGTGTTTTTTGGCCTTCTGAGCTGATCTTAAATATCAAGTCGCTTGCAAAAAAGATGGGAGCCATGTGTTCAGATGAGCCCTATGAGACATTCAGGAAGAAGGGAAACAATCAGACCTACCGAATCTCACTAAGCATTAGGTTAAGCTGCCCTGTGTCAGGACTTCTTGTAAAAGTCAAGTAGTTACCAGTCTGGATGTTAACTAGCAGTATATGTTAAGGTCTGAGCTTATGTCCTTACACAAGATTTCCTTTAATCAAAAAACTCAAATTTCAGTTTAGGATGATACCAAGCCTTCCCATAATGCATAACCATCCAGAAATATTTCCAAGGATGCCACAAATGGTTTCTTTGGGAAACTTCCTCCCTAAATGTCAACTGGATCAGAGTTTGCTGCAAAATCAGAACACATGAGAGTAATCAGATCTGCTAGGAAGATGGTAGTTTGGAATTCCTGCTTTCCAAAACATTTCACAATTTCCATGTGTTTTTTCCCTTGAGAACACTATGTCCTATGGTATCTCTTTCTAGTTACAAACGCCTCTAGGCTGTATTCTGCAGCTCAGTCAGCATGCTGTCCAACAAAAGTTATGTTCATTTATAATACATCTCAGCTATTTGACAGGTGCTTATCAATATGCTTTGGTTTATCAAACAGAAAGATTAACATCTAGTTTGTGCATTTGCTTTTTTCTCTAACACAGATGTATTTAAAAAGAAATCTAGACGTCTAGTTCAAATATTTTTGCTCAACTTTGGATGTTGTTCTGGCAAAGGTATGAAAGAGGCTCTGTGAAATATTTTTGGGATGATCTCATCAGTCACATAAAGAGCAGCATACAGAAATACCCTGCAGTTTTTCAACGCACCAAAAATGTGCTCAGAGCATTAAAGGAAAAAGAATTTGAAACATGCCACGCCTGTCTTCTGTTTGTTAGCAAATTTTGGCAATAGCCACAATTGTTTACATGGGGGAACATGAGTCAATCTAATTTAACATGATGTCAATGTGTTTGGGAGAAAAAAAAACATGTAGAGTATATCATGAAGTTATGCTCTGGCACTAGAATCAAATAATGTCAGAGCTGAAAGAGCTGAGAGGGTATCCAGCTTACTGCTCACTTAAATGATGAGAAAATTGGGGTCCAAACTTGTGAAATGACTTGCCCAAGATCAAATAGCAAGTAATTTGCAGAGTTCAAGTGATTCTGACCTTAGAATCTTTGTCTACTATTCTTTCTACCTTTCCATAAAGATGGTGATGTGTTCTCTCTATGGTCCTTCTCCTCACATTTAAAAGACCACTTTGGATAATACTTCTATTGAGTCAATCAAAGTGTATCGGAATATCCAATGAAAGACTGAAAATTAAAACCAAGGCTAAGTCATTACCCAGTCAATAGAATCTCTGCATCTCTTCCATTAGCCTAAAAAATAGAAACAACTCTTCAAGTAAGTAGGAAAAATTTATGTTTTCTCTGAAGTTTACATCATGGTTCTTGATTGAGTTTGGCCTGACTTAGAACCCATTTCTAAACAGTGAACTAGATTTTTTCTTCTTTTCTTTTTTCCCCTTAAAAAATTTTTTTTCTTAATTTGGATGTTTAGTTCATTGACATTAATTTTTACTATAAATGAAGCATTTAAACTTACATATTTCTCTCCTATCTTTTTTTTTAACATCTTTATTGGAGTATAATTGCTTTACAATGTTGTGTTAGTTTCTGCTGTATAACAAAGTGAATCAGCTATATGTATACATATATCCCCATAACCCCTCCCTTTTGTATCTCCCACCCACCCTCCCTAACCCACCACTCTAGGTGGTCACAAAGCACCGAGCTGATCTCCCGGTGCTATTTGACTGCTTCCCACAAGCTATCTCTTTTACATTTGGTAGTGTATATATGTCCATGCCACAGTCTTACTTCGTCCGAGCTTACCCTTCCCCCTGCCTGTGTCTTCAAGTCCCTTCTCTACATCTGCATCTTTATTCCTGTCCTGCCCCTAGGTTCTTCAGAACCACTTTTTTGTTTTGATTCCATATATATGTGTTAGTATACAGTATTTGTTTTTCTCTTTCTGACTTACTTCACTCTGTATGTCAGACTCTATGTCCATCCACCTCACTACAGATAGCTCAATTTCATTTCTTTTTATGGCTGAGTAGTATTCCATTGTATATATGTGCCACATCTTCTTTATCCATTCATCTGTCAGTGGGCACTTAGGTTGCTTCCATGTCCTGGCTATTGTAAATAGTGCTACAGTAAATATTGTGCTACATGTCTCTTTTTGAATTATGGTTTTCTTAGGGTATATGCCCAGTAGTGGGATTCCTGGGTCATATGGTAGTTCCATTTGTAGTTTTTTAAGGAATCTCCATACTGTTCTCCATAGTGGCTGTATCAATTTACATTCCCACCAACAGTGCAAGAAGGTTCCCTTTTCTCCACACCCACTCCAGCATTTATTGTTTATAGATTCTTTGATGTTGGCCAGTCTGACCAGTGTGAGGTGATACCTCATTGTAGTTTTGATTTTCATTTCTCAAATGATTAGTGATGTTGAGCATCCTTTCATGTGTTTGTTGGCAATCTGTATATCTTCTTTGGAGAAATGTCTGTTTAGGTCTTCTGCCCATTTTTGGATTGGGTAGTTTGTTTTTTTGATATTCAGCTGCATGAGCTGCCTGTATATTTTGGAGATTAATCCTTTGTCAGTTGCTTCAGTTGCAAATATTTTCTCCCATTCTGAGGGTTGTCTTTTCATCTTGTTTATGGTTTCCTTTGCTGTGCAAAAGCTTTGAAGTTTCATTAGGTCCCATTTGTTTATTTTTGTTTTTATTTCCATTTCTCTAGGAGGTGGGTCAAAAAGGATCTTGCTGTGATTTATGTCATGGAGTGTTCTGTCTATGTTTTCCTCTAAGAGTTTTATAGTGTTTGGCCTTACATTTAGCTCTTTAATCCATTTTGAGTTTATTTTTGTGAATGGTGTTAGGGAGTGTTCTCATTTCATTCTTTTACATGTAGCTGTCCAGTTTTCCCAGCACCACTTATTGGAGAGGCTGTCTTTTCTCCATTGTATATCCTTGCCTGCATTGTCATAGATTAGTTGACCATAGGTGTGTGGGTTTATCTCTGGGCTTTCTATCCTGTTCCATTGATCAATATTTCTGTTTTTGTGCCAGTACCATATTTTCTTGATTACTGTATCTTTGTAGTATAGCCTGAAGTCAGGGAGCCTGATTCCTCCAGTTCCATTTTTCTTTCTCAAGATTGCTTTGGCTATTCGGGGTCTTTTGTGTTTCCATACAAATTGTGAAATTTTTTGTTCTGGTTCTGTGAAAAATGCCATTGGTAATTTGATAGGGATTGCACTGAATCTGTAGATTGCTTTGGGTAGTATAGTCATTTTCACAACGTTGATTCTTCCAATCCAAGAACATGGTATATCTCTCCATCTATTTGTATTGTCTGTAATTTCTTTCATCAGTGTCTTATAGTTTTCTACATATAGGTATTTTGTCTCCTTAGGTAGGTTTATTCCTAGGTATTTTATTCTTTTTGTTGCAGTGGTAAATGGGAGTGTTTCCTTAATTTCTCTTTCAGATTTTTCATCATTAGTGTATAGGAATGGAAGAGATTTTTGTGCATTAATTTTGTATCCTGCTACTTTACCAAATTCCTTGGTTAGCTCTAGTAGTTTTCTGGTAGCATCTTTAGGATTCTCTATGTAGAGTATCATGTCATCTGCAAACAGTGACAGTTTTACTACTTCTTTTCTGATTTGGATTCCTTTTATTTATTTTTCTTCTCTGATTGCTGTGGCTAAAACTTCCAAAACTATGTTGAATAATAGTGGTGAGAATGAGCAACCTTGTCTTGTTCCTGATCTTAGTGGAAATGGTTTCAGTTTTTTACCATTGAGAATGATGTTGGCTGTGGGTTTGTCATATATGGCCTTTATTATGTTGAGGTAAGTTCCCTCTATGCCTACTTTCTGGAGGGTTTTTTAATCATAAATGGCTGTTGAATTTTGTCGAAAGCTTTCTCTGCATCTATTGAGATGATCATATGCTTTTTCTCCTTCAATTTGTTAATATGGTGTATCACACTGATTGATTTGCATGTATTGAAGAATCCTTGCATTCCTGGGATAAACCCCACTTGATCATGGTGTAAGATCCTTTTAATGTGCTGTTGGATTCTGTTTGCTAGTTTTTTGTTGAGGATTTTTGTATCTATGTTCATCAGTGATATTGGCCTGTAGTTTTCTTTTTTTGTGACATCGTTGTCTGGTTTTGGTATCAGGGTGATGGTGGCCTCGTAGAATGAGTTTGGGAGTGTTCCTCCCTCTGCTGTATTTTGGAAGAGTTTGAGAAGGATAGGTGTTAGCTCTTCTCTAAATGCTTGATAGAATTCACCTGTGAAGCCATCTGGTCCTGGGCTTTTGTTTGTTGGAAGATTTTTAATCACAGTCTCAATTTCAGTGTTTGTGATTGGTCTGTTTATATTTTCTATTTCTTCCTGGCTCAGTCTCAGAAGGTGCTTTTCTAAGTATTTGTCCATTTCTTCCAGGTTGTCCATTTTATTGCATATAGTTGCTTGTAATAAATCTCTCATGATCCTTTGTATTTCTGCAGTGTCAGTTGTTACTTCTCCTTTTTCATTTCTAATTCTGTTGATTGGAGTCTTCTCCCTTTTTTTCTTGATGCATCTGGCTAATGGTTTATCAATTTTGTTTATCTTCTCAGAGGACCAGCTTTTAGTTTTATTGATCTTTGCTATCGTTTCCTTCATTTCTTTTTCATTTATTTCTGATCTGATCTTTATAATTTCTTACGTTCTGCTAATTTCAGGTTTTTTTGTTCTTTCTCTAATTGCTTTTGGTGTAAGGTTAGGTGTTTATCTGAGAATATTCTTGTTTCTTGAGGTAGGGTTGTATTGCTATAAACTTCCCTCTTAGAACTGCTTTTGCTGCATCCCATAGGTTTGGGTCATTGTGTTTACATTGTCATTTGTTTCTAGATATTTTTTGATTTGTTCTTTGATTCCTTCAGTGATCTCTTGGTTATTGAGTAATGTATTGTTTAGTCTCCATGTGTTTGTATTTTTTACAGTTTTTTTCGTGAGCTAGATTTTAAGGGAAGAGCAAAATTGTAGATCAGGGAGAGGGCATTAAAACCTTCTGAAGGGGAAGTTGAATCTCTTGGATAAAAATACTTAAAGGAAACCATTTGTTTGAGTCCTGATATACTGAGGGGTGGAGAAGAGAGAAACTTCCATATGAGTTTGGTCATAGCAAGCAAGATTACCTTTCTCAAATTTATAGGGTCAATAGTAGGTGGCAGAGACAGACCTGGGTCTAAACCTGTATCTGTCACACAAGCCATGCTCTTAAGCCTGGGTGTCAAAATCCTTACCTGACAAATGGCTAAAATAATTATTGACCCCATGGTGTTGCAGTAAGATTATGGCCAAAGTCAAATATGGTTCTTTTTGTTTTTGAACTTTATTTTTTTAAGCAGCAGTTTCTTATTAGTTATCTATTTTATACATATTAATGTATATTTGTCAATCCCAATCTCCCACTTCATCTCTCCTCTTTCACCCCTTGGTGTCCATACATTTGTTCTCTACATCTGTGTCTCTATTTCTGCCTTGCAAGCTGGTTGACCTGTACCATTTTTCTAGATTCCACGTATATACATTAATATACGATATTTGTTTGTCTCTTTCTGACTTCACTCTGTATGATAGTCTTTAGGTCCATCCATGTCTCTACAAATGACCCAATTTTGTTTCTTTTTATGGCTGAGTAATATTCCATTGTATATATGTACCACATCTTCTTTATGCATTCATTTGTCAGTGGGCATTGAGGTTGCTTCCGTGACCTGGCTATTGTAAATAGTGCTGCAGTGAACATTGGGGTGCATGTCTGTTTTTGAATTATGGTTTTCTCAGGGTATATTCCCAGTAGTGGGATTGCTGGGTCATATGGTAATTCTATTTTTAGTTTTTTGAGGATGTCCACACTGTTCTCCATAGTGTCTGTATCAATTTACATTCCCACCAATAATGCAGGAGGGTTCCCTTTTCTCCTCACCCTCTCCATCATTTATTGTTTGTAGCTTTTCTGATGATGCCCATTCTAACTGGTGTGAGGTGATACCTCACTGTAATTTTGATTTGCATTTCTCTAATAATTAGTGATGTTGAACAGCTTTTCATGTGCCTCTTGGCCATCTGTATGTCTTCCCTGGAGAAATGTCTATTTAGGCCTTCTGCCCATTTTTTTTTTTTTTTTTGCGGTATGCGGGCCTCTCACTGTTGTGGCCTCCCCCGTTGCGGAGCACAGGCTCCGGATGCGCAGGCCCAGCGGCCATGGCTCACGGGCCCAGCCGCTCTGCGGCATATGGGATCCTCCCAGACCGGGGCACGAACCCGTATCCCCTGCATCGGCAGGTGGACTCTCAACCACTGCGCCACCAGGGAGGCCCTGCCCATTTTTTGATTGGGTTGTTTTTTTTTTTTTTAATATTGAGCTCCATGACCTCTTTGTATATTTTGGAGATTAATCCTTTGTTGATTCGTTTGTGAATATTTTCTCCCATTCTGAGGGTTGTCTTTTCATCTTGTTTTTAGTTTCCTTTGCTGTGCACAAGCTTTTAAGTTACCTTAGGTCCCCTTTGTTTATTTTTGTGTTTATTTCCATTACTCTAGGAGGTGGGTCAAAAAAGATCTTACTGTGATTTATGTCAAAGAGTGTTCTTCCTATGGTTTCCTCTGAGAGTTTTATAGTGTCCAGTCTTACATTTAGGTCTTTAATCCATTTTGAGTTTATTTTTGTGAATGGTGTTAGAGAGTGTTCTAACTTCATTCTTTTACATGTAGCTGTCCAGTTTCCCAGCAGCACTTATTGAAGAGACTGTCTTTTCTCAATTGTATACCCTTGCCTCCTTTGTCATAGATTAGTTGACCATAGGTGCATGGGTTTATCTCTGGGCTTTCTCTCCTGTTCCATTGTTCTATATTTCTGTTTTTGTGCCAGTACCATACTGTCTTGATTACTGTAGCTTGTAGTATAGTCTGAAATCAGGGAATCTGATTCCTCCAGCTCTGTCTTTTCCCTCAAGATTGCTTTGGCTATTCAGGGTCTTTTGTGTCTCCATACAAATTTTAAGATTTTTTGTTCTAGTTCTGTAGAAAATGCCATTGGTAATTTGATAGGGATTGCATTGAATCTGTAGATTGCTTTGGGTAGTGTAGTCATTTTCACAATATTGATTCTTCCAATCCGAGAACATGGTATTTCTCTCCATCTGTTTGTCTTTGATTTCTTTCATCAGTGTCTTATAGTTTTCTTCATACAGGTCTTTTGTCTCCTTAGGTAGGTTTATTCCTAGGTATTTTATTCTTTTTGTTGCAGTGGTAAATGGGAGTATTTCCTTAATTTCCCTTTCAGATTTTTCATCATTATTGTATAGGAATGCAAGAGATTTCTGTGCATTAATTTTGTTTCCTGCAACTTTACCAAATTCATTAATTAGCTCTAGTAGTTTTCTGGTAGCATCTTTAGGATTCTCTATGTATAATTTCATGTCATCTGCAAACAGTGACAGTTTTACTTCTTCTTTTCCAATTTGTATTCTTTTTATTTCTTTTTCTTCTCTGATTGCCATGGCTAGGACTTCCAAAACTAGGTTGAATAATAGTGGCGAGAGTGGACATCCTTGTCTTATTCCTGATCTTAGAGGAAATGCTTTCAGTTTTTCACCATTGAGAATGATGTTTGCTGTGGGTTTGTCATATATGGCCTTTATTATGTTGAAGTAGGTTCCCTCTATGCCCACTTTCTGGAGAGTTTTTATCATAAATGGGTGTTGAATACCAGTTATGTTTCTATATGCTAACAACAAACTATTGGAAAGATAACTTAAGAAAACAATCTCATTCCAATAGCATGAAAAAAAATAAAATGCTTAGGAATATATTTAACCAAGGAGGTGAAAGGTCTGTACACTGAAAAGTATAAAACATCATTTAATGAAATTGAAGAAGACACAAAGAAATAGAAAGATATTCTGTGTTCATGGACTGGTAGAATTAATATTGGAAACATGTCCGTAGTACCCAAAGTGCTTTACAGATTCCTTGTAATCCTTATCAAAATTCCAATGACATTGTTTTTTTTACAGAAATAGATAAAACAACTCTAAAATTTGTATAGAATTACAAAACAACTTGAATAGCTAAAGCAAATTTGAGAAGGAAGACCAAAGCTGGAGGCATTTTACTTCCTGATTTCAAACTATATTACAAAGCTATAGTAATCAAAACCATATGGTGTTGGTATAAAAACAGACACAGAGATTAGTGGAACAGAATAGAGAGTCCAGAAATAAGCCTATGTGTATATGGTCAACTGATTTTCAACAAAGGAGCCAAGAATATACAATGGGAAGAGCATGGTCTCTTCAGCAAATGGTGTTAGGAAAACTGGACAGCCACATGCAAAAGGATTTTTTTTTTTTTTTGTGGTACGTGGGCCTCTCACTGCTGTGGCCTCTCCCGTGGCATAGCACAGGCTCCAGACGCACAGGCTCAGTGGCCATGGCTCACAGGCCCAGCCGCTCCGTGGCATGTGGGATCCTCCTGGACCGGGGCAGGAACCTGTGTCCACTGCATCGGCAGGTGGACTCTCAACCACTGCGCCACCAGGGAAGCCCCTAGACCCCTATTTTACACCATATGAAAAAGCAATTCAAAATGGATTAAAGACTTTAATGTAAGACATGAAACAGTAAAACTCCAGAAGAAAACATAAGAGATAAGCTCTTTTACATCATTCTTGGCAATAATTTTTTTGGATTTGATACCAAAAGGAAAGGCAATAAAAGGAAAACTAAGTGGAACTATATTAAACTAAAAAGCTTCTGCACAGCACAAGAAACGATTAACAAAAGGAAAAGGCAACTTATGAAATTGTAAAAAATATTTGCAAACCTCATATTCAGTAAGGGGTTAACATCTGAAATATACAAGGAACTCATACAATTCAGTAGTAAAAAAAGCAAATAAGCATATGAAAAATGGGAAGAGAAACTGAATAGAAATTTTTCCAAAGAAAATATACAGATGGTTAACAGGTACATTTAAAGCTGCTCAGCATCACTAAGCATCAGGGAAAGGCAAATCAAGATCACAACAAGATGTTACCCTATTCCTGTTGGGATATCTATTATGAAAAAGACAAAAGACAACAAATGTTGTTGAGGATGTGGAAAAAAAAGGAAACACTCGTGCAATGTTGGTGAGAATGTAAACTGGTGCAGCCACCATGGAAAACCAAATGAGGTTCTCCCCAAAATTAAAAATAGAACTGTCATATGATCCAGGAATCCTACTTCTGGGTGTATATCCAGAGGAAAAAAATTCCTATCTTGAAGAGATATCTGTACTCCTATGTTCATTATAACATTACTCACAATAGCCAAGATGTGGAAACAATCTAAGTGTCCACTGACTGATGAATGGATGAAGAAATATATAATGGGATATTCAGTCTTCTGAAAGAAAATCCTACCATTTGCAACAACATGGATGAAACTGGAGAACACGATGCTAAGTGAAATTAGCCAGGTAGAGAAAGACAAATACTGTATGATTTCGTTTATATGTAAAATCTAAAAAAGTTGGACTTGTGGAACCAGAGACTAGAACCATGATTACCAGGGTCTGGAGGGTGGGGAAAATGAGGAGATGTTGGTCAAAGTGTACAAACTTTCAGTTATAAGATGAATAACTTCTGGGGGTGTAATGTACAGCATGGTGACTACAGTTAATAATACTCTATTGTATTCTTGAAATTTACTAAGAGATCTTTTTTTTTTTTTTTTTTTTTTTTTTACTAAGAGATCTTCAGTGTTCTCACCACACCAAAAAGAAAAAAAATTATGGAAAAAGAAACCCTCGAGGTGATAACACTTCACACCCATTATGATGGCTGTAGTCAAAAGGATAGAAAATAACAGGTGTTGGGGAGATTTGGGGAAATTATAACTGTCATGTACTACTGGTGGGAACTTAAAATAGTGTAGCCACTTTGAAAAACAGCTTGACAGTTTCTCAAAAATCTCAAAATCGAGTTACTATATAACCCAGTAATTTCACATTTAGACATACACTCAAGAGAATTGAAATGTATTCATGCAAAATCTTGTACAGGATTGTTCATAGCAGCATTTGTCACAATACCCCCAAAATGACCCAAAAGTCTATCAACTGGTAAATGGATAAATGTGGTCTATCCATACAATGGAACATTATTTGGCAATGAAAAGGAATGAAGTTAATATATGCTACCACATGGATGAATCTTGAAGACATTATGCTACATGAAAGAAGACAGACATACTGGCATATACTGTATGAGTCTATTTGCATGAAATATCCAAAACAGGCAAATGGATAGAGAGTAGATTAGTGGTCCTCGAGCTATGGGGGAAGTAGGTTGGGAGGTGATGACTAAGGGTGTAGGATTTCTTTCTGGGTGGTGAAAGTGTTCTAAATTGACCGTGGTGAAGATGCACAAGTCTGAATATGCTAAAAGCTATTTAACTGTACAATTTAAATGGATGAATTTTGTGATGTATGAATTATATTTCAATAGACTTGTTAAAAAAAGAGAGGCTGAGGCATTGGCTCAAGATATTAGCATGCCAAAAGCTGATCTAGTATGCATGATATTAAGATGTGGAAGGAGACTATATAGTCATAAAGGGAGTGATCTTCCCAAAATACAGAATATAGACATTGGAGGTAAAAGCACTGGAAGTCTGTCTTCATTATTAACCAGGAAATCTGTGACCCAGGCTTAGAGAAATGGCTTCTGGTCACTGAGGATGGTCTTATTTACTAAGGATGCACCAGGATGTTGATTCTGTTAAACACCCATCCCATGATCTGACTCCTTGTTCCCCAATTTGCTGGATGCTGCAGAGAGAGGTGTGTGCTGGTCACTGTTCCTCTGAGGTTTTATCTTATTCTTTCCTTTGGAATATACTCCTCTGTTTTTTCATTTTGCCTGACTCTGTGTTGGCTTCTATGCATTAGAAAAAAGAGCCATCTCTCCCAGTCTTGAAAGAATGGCCTTGTGTAGGGGATGAACCTTATCGTTCAACCCTGCCCTGGCTCTTGATTGTCCCTCAAATTTTTGTGATTGTCCAAGCAGCCTATTTCACATTTCATGGCTCCCGTGAGTTGAAGGTATACCAAGACCTGTCAGTGTTCCAAAGGGGAAGATCTCAGTCAGCACCTGGATTCACACTGATTTGAAGCCAGACCCCCAGGCAGCAGCTTTGAAATTATGAAAATATAGACAGTCCCATAGGACTGCAGGCGTAAGCCCCACAGACCACCTGTGCCAGGGAATCTAGAGGGCTCCCTGGTGGCAGCCACAAAAACCAGGGCACCAGAAGAGTGTATAAACTCTCCTCTGGGAGATAGTGGTGCCCTGGAGCACAGCACAGGGAAAGTGCAAAGATGGAGCCCACTGATGGGAGTGAGGCCAAGGGATATAGGGTAGAGATGGCGCCTGCCAGGAAAAAAAAGAAGAGAAGAGAAGAGGAAAAAGCCTAGAGTTTTAAAAGCTGAAAAGAAAAGAGAAAAGAAAAGAAAGAAAGGTGGTACCTGCTGGGTAGAGCAAGGCAGAGGGAGAGTGCAAAGATGGTGCCCATCAGTCTCCATCACCAAGGACCACCGAGTAGCCCCCAAATGTGTGTCAAATCAGATGACTGCCCATCAGGCCAACATTCCAAGACAGCAAGTTAGCCTATCCCACACAAAATCCAGGCGCTGCTTGATCAGCTGCTCTTTGCTGAGCCCCGTGGTGGGGAGAGTCCATGCATCAGCCATTTAAGAGCCGTTCCTTAGATTGCTATGACTTTGTGGGTCTCGTGGACACAAGCCTTGTTGGTTTTCAAAGCTAGATGTTTTGGGGGTTCATCTCTCAGGTGGAGGTTTCAAAAGTTAGGGGTGCCCGATGTGGAGTTCAACTCCTTCACTCCTCAGGGAGAAGATCCAGATTTTGAGTTCTATCCCTACTGTGGGTTGCTGTGCCCAGGGTGGGGTTTATGGTGAAATGCTGTCCCAGTCTCCCCTACCCTCTTTGATTTGGGCCTTTCCTTGTCTGCCCGATGTATAGGAGCTGCTCAGCCAGTTTTTTGCAGAGGAAATTGTTCCATGTGTAGCTGTAGATGCAGTGTGTTTGCAGGAGGATGTGAGTTCAGGATCCCCTTCCATCTTGAACCAGAAGCCTGGTCAGTGTTCTTGACAGGAGATTTCTCACCATTAATTAAGAAACGGGCATTTAGGCTCCTTCATGGGCAGTGGGAAGAGGTGGATCAGAGGAAGGGGAGGGAGTTAATGTTTATTCAGATCAGCTGCTATACTTAATGTATACTATTAGGCTTTCTGCCTACGTTTGAATTCTCACAATTAGTCTGTAAGATAGGTATCCTTATTTTCAATTTAGAGTTGAGTAAATTGAGGCTGAAAGGGAGCGACAGGTGGTGGGTTACCAAGGCCGCAGGTGGCAGCACCAGAATATAGGCAGACCTCAGAGATACGGTTGGTTCGGCTCCTGATCACCACAATGAAGTGAATATCACAAAAAAGCAAGGCACGCGAATTTTGGGGTTTCCCAGTGTATATAAAAGACTATACTATAATCTATCAAGTGTGTAATAGCATTATGTCTAAAAAAAGTATATTCCTTAATTTAAAAATACTCCATTTCTGAGAAGTGCTATTTATCATCTGACAATGAAGAGTTGCCACAAACCTTCAATTTGTCAAAATCTCAGTGTCTGTGAAGCACAATAAAATGGAGTGCAATAAAACGAGGTACGCCTGCATAAAACCAGGTCTATTTCTTTTCCAGAGCTGTGACTTTCTCGCTTAAATGTCCATTAGCATGATTCAAAATTCCTGATTTGGAAAAACATAGGAAATTGACAAGTTAGAGTCTGAGGTCTACAGAACTGCGGACCAACAAAATCACCATACAGAAATTCACCAAAATGATGCTGCCTAGCATTAGTCAGGTTTGACTAATCATATTTACCTTTGATGAAGGAGATGTGGTCAGGAGATAGGGACCCGAGGAGATCCTGCTGACCAATTCCTTACCTTGCTGAACACCTCTGATTGTCCTCCTTTGAGATGGTCAGAGCATGAGCCCTTACAGCTAGATGCCCCCTTGCTTCTCAGGGTCCCCTTTGGCACCCAGGGACTGCTTTGTGTGACAGTGCTTTAGGCAGCTGCTGTGAGTTGGAGGTCAGATGAATTCGGGCTCAGGACGTGAGGACACCTGCCTCTCGCATGCAAAGATGGAAAAAATGACAACATTTGTTGCCTTGGATCTGAGCAGCCCAGGCAGCATGTGTGAGAGCCTCACAAGCCTGTTTTCTTCATGAGCACGGGCCCCTCTTTTCATATCTGGAGCAGGGAACAGATGTTTCATCAAAAGACATTTAAAATAAAGATAATTATGCAGTAAGAGGCTTAATTACATCAGCTTATTCAGGTCCACTTAATTGCCTGACAGCCTGCGTGCCTCCCACTTATCTGTGGCAGAGGCTCTCGTGTTTTGCTGGTTTATCAAATCCTTTGATGGCTTGAGGAAGATGTTATTGACTTAGCAAATCAGAAAATATCAATTCCTTGTATACAGCTGGTAGAGGAAAATGTAAATATTTTTAACAAGCAATAAAGAATTATCATTTTCCTAGAGGTGGCTTATAGAGTCCTATAAATGATTAATAGCTGGAATGACTCAGAGAGGTAAGCCTGAACTAGATATTTCATCTTCAGCTGTCTCTTGGTCATATTTGAAACCTTTCCGTCAAATTAAAATCCTAGGGAGAAGGTGGTATGCTAATTTAAGGAGCCCATTTGAATCATGTGACAATGAGGCAATTGACCAAAAAAAGCAGTTTTATGGGGCTATTTCCATCTCTCCTTAACTTTAAAGGAATAGATTAGTTCTGCTTCAGACTGATGTACTCTCTCTCTTTTTTCTCCCTAGACCACCAGCCTTTTTGAAGTAATACTTCTTACTCACTGCTTCTATTTTCTTTCACCGTTCACTTCCTCCACCAAACCTTGCATCTTGACTCCCGCCCACACCAGTCTTCTAAAAACAAATGTCAAACTCTGCTTCTTTTTTTTTTTTTTTTTTTTTGCCGTACGCAGGCCTCTCACTGTTGTGGCCTCTCCCGTTGCAGAGCACAGGCTCCGGACGCACATGCTCAACAGCCATGGCGCAGGCTCAGCCGGTCTGCGGCATGTGGGATCCTCCCGGACTGGGGCACAAACCCGTGTCCCCTGTATCGGCAGGCGGACTCTCAACCACTGCGCCACCAGGGAAGCCCCAAACTCTGTTTCTTGTTAGTCCTTATCCCATGATGTGGTTTGGAGCATTTATGCAGGTCCTTCTACCATGGCTTCCAGGATAGTGCACCCTCCTGGATTTACCTTTGAATCAGTCAGGATCCCAGCAGGAAACAGATGGCATATTCACACTGAGTGATTGAAAGGAGTGTAACCAAGGGTCTCTTTATGAAGATCAGGGTAGGGGCAGTACACTGGGACTACAGAAGGGGAGCTGTGACCACCCTTAGGGGCGAGAGATGGGACCAGTTAGCCAACCAGCTACATGGAGAGAACCTACGCAACAGAGCTGTGAACATCAGAGAGAAATGTAGCTAACCTGGGAACGCCCAGTAGGGAGCGAGTGAGAGGAATAAATACCCCCAGCATCCTGCTCTTCCCAGCCTCTGATCTCTGCCTGTGCTTCCTATTGGCCAAATCAGACCCACTGCCAGAGGACAAGGGAGCCAATGGAAGCAGCCCACACAGGTCAGGCTCCCCAGGCACAGAGCTGGGTAGAAAGTGGGTTTGGAAGGACCAATGGAAAATATCCACTGCATCCCCACGTCTCCTATTTTCTTTTTACTCTCACTTGTTGGCACTTCTTCCATCACCATTTCTGTAAGTATAGTGCTCCTGAGGGCTCTGTATACCCCCTCTTCTCCATGCCCTAAACAATCTCACCTAGTTTCTGGCTTCAGATAGCATTTGTTTTTGATTTCCAAGTCCCTATCTCTAGTTTTTTTCTCCCAAGCTCCATTTGTTAGATGTGTCCGTAGGAAATGACTCGCCACTCCCTCTATTTTAACACATTCAACTGGAACTCATCTTTCTCTCCAATGAGTTCTCCCTGAACTCTATCCAGAGTTCATGTTCTTCTCCCAGAGACTCATCACACTCATCTTTATTTCCTCACTCTTACCTAGCCAGTTGTCTCCTGAGTTCTATGAATTGCATCTCCAAATTCTCTACAATATTCCTTCCCTCCTTTCTATCACTCTGGGCAAGGCTAGGTCATACTCTCATTTTTTTCTCCTGTGTACTTTTTTAAAATAAAAATGTCCTTGCTTCTAGTCTTTAATTTTTACAGTGTGTCATCCACACTGCTTCTGAAGTTATCTTTCTAAAGCAGTTCACCTTTTGCTAAACTCTTAAGTGAAAGCCTTCATTGTCTTAACGTTATGTAAAAAATAAGCTCAGTAGCTTAGGAGAGTTTTCATAGAGTATTTCATTGTAGTCCCCACCTATCTTTCTCTTCTCATAGCCTAGTATATGTCCTTTTAAGTAATTCATACTTCATGCCTCCCTTCCTTTTATCATGCTCCTCCCTCTGTCTTCTCTCTTCCTTTAAATTAAGATATGCAATCACAAAAGTAAATGAGGGAGGTCATCCATTTAAAATGACAAGGAGTGAAGAAGACTGTGGAGATTGGAGAGCACGTGCTAGTGTAAAGAAGTTTTTTTTCCGGTCCTGTGGATTGTTGCCATGTGGGAATGTAGATCCTTTGTCTTGGCATGTTTATTTTTCAGGAGAACCTGAAAATTTGAATTTTTATGTGAAGCTCTGGTAGGCGTATCTGCAAGAACCAACAATCATGTGAGTTTATCATATGTCTAGGATCTACTTGTGTAAAAGCACCTCTGACAGTTTCAGTGCAATAGAACCCTAGAGAGGCACATCAGACATCCCCTGAAGAGAGCAATTTGGACATTCCATGTGCTACACAAGGTTCCAGCTCCCTCTGCTCATTATCCAGTGGGGGTCAATGGCCATATTCTATGTACTACATGTAAACAATATAGCACTGTGGTAAAAAATATGGAGCAAGGCAGCCATCTGATGATTCTCAAATGTTGGAAGCTGAAACCTGCTCACATTCCTGCCTCCTGAGAGATCTGGGGGGAGTCCCTCAATTTTCCCAACATATGATGGCAAAAGCAGCTAGCTACCTGTGGTGACCCAGATTCAGTGATCAAGGGAGAATGCAATAAAGTACTGTTTTTTTGAAGTGGTGGAGATGGGTAATTTACATCTTCTAACAGGGTGACCCTGGATGCAGGGCTAACCCCAGATTCCTGACCTCAGGATGATCATGTTTGACAGCTTTATCACGTAGGATGTGGCCAATGTTATGAATGAACTCTTTAGAAGGTAGGTTTTGTGGACTTTCATACACAGGTTCTGCATTCTCACCTGGTCACCTGGGTAGAATGGGTTAATCCTTTGACTAGAGAATTAGAAGAGGTCTCAGAAAAGTGCATGATGAGTCCAGAGCATTAGAATTCTCTGATTTCTTGGAACTTACAGACTTCTACAAGGCTAGAGTTTTGCCAAAACTTCCACCATAGTACTTAACCCTCATACTGGAGTGGGGATGTCTGATGTGCCTATACAAGTAGTGGGTTGCTGGTTCTCTCATGGGTACTTGAAAACAACATGTCATTAGGTAGGGTCAACAGTGCCATGGGTGTGGTAGGGCCAGGTGCCTAGTGCTTGGGTCACCAGACTGAGAGACAGCAATCAGACCACTACAAAAATAACCAAGACCTCTGTTGGGGGAAACCTCCTACTCCTAACCCCTATACTCCTTTGGATAGTCTCATGATGGACTTTATTTCATATCTTATGTCTTCTCTCCTCCTGTAGTCATGAGGATGGACACACTTTCTTAGATGACACACTTTATCCCCTGAATGTCACCATTCCTCCATTCTCCCCACATTCATGATAGTTTCTGCAACTCTTGTGATGAAGGAAAATGTTCATCTCCTTGAAATACCAATCTTCTGGATCGCAGGTACTTGGTCCAAGTTCTTACCTTATATTTTGGGAGCACTGTTCAAATTCCTTCATGTCCACCAACATGTTCATCATTGCTTGCTACAGACTGATGGCCTGATGGAACAATTCAACTGCTCCTTCAGGAATGTCCTATTCCTACTTACCATACACAATCATGACTTCTTCAGACACTGCAGAATCTGTACAGAACTACCCACCTACTCATCCACCCACAGTACCACCACTCTAACAACGAACTCTTCCCTCATCTCAGGTAGTTAACTACTGCCTGTAGAAGTTACAGTCCACTCAGAAGGACTTACAGGTTATACTCTAGTAATCCTAAGAACCATGTGTAACACAATTTGCCCATCACTAAACCCTAGGAAAGGTCATTTGACTAAGTTATGGCACCTGGTTTGTTTTCAAGAAATAGCTGTGCATGCTTACAACTATAGGATTGGTCCCTGGAGCCTCATATTTCCTTTCATGGCTATCTTCCATGAATGGCCTTTTAAGCCTCCCATCTCTGCTCCAGGAACCTGGTAATTACTTTCTGCCCCATAAATAGAGCAGCGGTGCTTCATACCCCATGATGGGAAAACGTGAAAGCAAGTGATGAACAGCAATACCTGATCCAGACTAGCTCTCTGCTTACGCTACGGAGATGTTCTCTACTATCCTCAACCCCAAAGAATTCTCATCACATGGCCTGACTCAAAACACACTCTCCCAAAACAGAAGATCCTAAAACATAGAAATCCCCACACCCCTTCCTTATCCACGGTAATCCTTTCCATCCGTCACGGCCCAGTTCAAATCATCACTTGATTTGCCAAGTGTTCCCGCCCACCCAGCCAGAACTAATGGATCCTTCCTCTGAGCTTCCATAGGCATCTACTGTAAGAGGAGGCAAAGAATGGCTACCAAACTATACAGCCTTCACAATGTGATGGCTCTTGTACAAATAAGAAATATTATTTTGTTTAATCTTCACAACCACACTGTGAGATAGTATTTGTAGCTCCCTTTACAGGCAAGAAACTAAGGCTCAAAGAAGTTATTACAACTTGCTTAAGATCACATAGATATTAAGTAGCAGAACCAGGATTCATAGTAGTCTCTCTCACATTAAAAGTCTATGTTTCTCTCTATAGCACAGGTTTCCAATTTATTTCATTTCTTATGTAATATATCTAGTCTTCAAAGTTGCAAAGTCAATTCCCTCTCGGGTCAGGTGGGTAATATAATTGTGAGGAGTGGTCAAATGTAAATTAGCAGAGAATGAGCTGGAGAATGCATGCCTAGCTTAAAACATTCAAATTAGACACTCAACAAAGCAAGCCAACAAAACAAGGCTGAAAAAATTTTCCTACAGGCCACGAGTTTGCAAACCCTGGTTAAACACCTGATTCCATGACTAAAGTAAAATCTTCAGGGCTGGGCCTGAAAACTCCTCATTTTAGCAAACCCTCAGTGTCTTGTCCAGGCCTCTTCCCAAAGTAGATACCCAAAAGGTGTCCACTCAATTAATTTAAAAAATGAAAACTTGCCTTTAATCTTCAAATTCATAGTAATTTTGTTTCTATAGAGTCTATTTATACCAAGGTAATTTAAAACTATTAAAATGGTTTGGTTAAAATCCAACCCCTCTCAACCACCCATCTAGAATTTTGAGGTAAGAGATGAGACACCGAGGCCAAAACTTACAGATTGGTCTGATTCCTTTTTTTGGCCTCAAACATCACAAAACAGATGCTTGGTTTCACAGTGGTTCTGAAGATGTGACCTGCTGAACAGGACAGAGTGGTTTCACCCCTGAGAGGCATTTTATTATCCACAAGCTCTGCCTAAATGAGGGTATTACACAGTGAAGCCTTGAACGAAACTTAGGTGTGTCTCATGAGAATGCCAGTGGGAACAGTGGCTCTGGCCAGTTCTTCATTCTATAGGTTACCCATCCCCACTAGTCAATATGTCAGTCTGATTGGCCTCAAGCAGAAACCCTGGTATGTGGTTTTCAGAAAATGAAAGAGAATTGCTTCAAGGAAACAGAGATCCAAAAAACTGTTGCTTACTGTTGGTTTTCTGGCAAGGAAGATTTATGGGTAGTCTTATAAAAATTATAAAGCCTCTGAGCGAAAAATAAGTGCCTGACCCAAACTAGAGGATGAAGAGATTATTTCGTCATTCAGGAATGTTGTTTGCCTTCAAGTTCTACTATTGTAGACTTTGTATAAATTTACACATACTAATTTTCTCAGTATGAAGTTCAAGGTTGTTCTTAATATAGAAGGCTCTACTTAAGGCAAAGTTTCCAAATTTATCTTAAAGGAGGAGAAGGATAATTGTCCTGTAATGATTTTAAACCCATGCTCATGGGTGGAGTCATTTCAAGCAAATACTGATATATTTTGGAAATCTTCCCAATAAACTTTGAGGTTTTGAAATCATTTATTAACATTCTGTGGCTACATTAACTACTATTTTTAAGGGCAACCACAACGATAGACCATGTGCAACTGGAAATCTTAAAACTCTTTCCTTATGTTTATTTAAGTGTAATTACCACATGTTTTGAATTAAACTTTGTACTACTTTGCCCAGATTTCTTCAAATAAACTTATCCTTAGACAGACAAATACAGTATGCTAATATAATATGTAGGACAATCTAAGTCTGTAACATTAACTGCTTAGTTTTACATCCTTGCTTTTAGCATGCATCCTGGAACTTTCTCAGTAAATCAAAGACTTGTCTCAGTTCCTATCAGCAGTACTGGAGATGTTTTGAGTTTTCTCTTGATCCTGGGATTGTGATTCCCCAAACTTCACCCCATTCCCTGATCCAAAAACATGCATCTTTCTGTACTTTATTTTCTCATTGTACTTGCATTACATATTTTCTTGCTAAATTAATATTCAGTGTTTCAATTTTTATGACCATGTAAATATATAAGTAGGTAAATATGTAAATATGACCATATATACAATGAACTCTATATATACTATATTTAGTATATATGAAATCCTTTTTATTTTCCCTGAAATGAATGACTTCAGTGTTTTAACATGGGCATGCACTCTGCACCTCATTCTTTGCTGACTTCCATTTGGCTACTTTGCACACTTATATTACCCACCTGACCCTGAGGGAATTGTTTTCTGTGATCCTATAATCCGTATTAGTACTTTCTGAAAGAACTCTAAAACTCCTTTCAATCTAGTCTAATACATCAGGTCATCTGTTTAGTTCCTTTTTTTTTGTTTCTCTTAGAAATTCCCTCTTGGAATTCTCTAGCCTCTCTCTCTGATGTGTACTGGTTGTTCTCTAGACCCACTGCACAACCCTTGTCTTGCAACATCTGCTCTAGGAAATGGTAGGTTACAAAAGTTCTCAGTATCCTTTACCCTTACCTGAATCCCCACTCCTTACAATGTGTCTTCGTAGCTCCTCCCAACAGGCAGTGGAATTTATTTCCCTGCCCTTGAATCTTGACTGGCATTGTGAATTACTTTAGTCAATAGAATGAACCGGAAGTGATGATGTGCCTCTTCCTCTAGGCTCACTTCCTCTTTCACTCTTGGAACCCTGCTGCCCATGTGACAACAATCCCAGTCTAGCTGGAGGATGAGCAACCATGTGGAACCAAGATGACAACCCCACTGAGGCTGTCCTAGATTAGGTAGACCCTAGCTTATCCAGAATTTGATTGCAGACACATGAAACCATCTAAGATCAGAACTACTCAACTAAGCCTAGCTCAACTGGTCAACCTGCAGAATCTCAAGCTAAATAAATAGTTGCTATTTAAAACCACTAAGTTTTAGAGTACTTATACATATTCTAATACAACTGGCTCCAAGAAAATGTGCCAGATGAATTTATGGGAGGAGTAAAGACGGCATCTCCCAGGCCCTAGGAGCTGGGAATTTGATGTATCAGCAGCAGCTTTGTTTCTAGAATATGTTGAATGTACTTAAAAAAAAACTTTTAGAGATAATTCACATACTATTAAATTCATACTTTTAAAGTATACAATCTAATGGATTTTAGTATATTCACAAGTTTATGCAACTATCACCACTATCTAATCCAGAGCAGTTTTATCACCCCTAAAATAAGTCCCACACCCATTAGCAGTCAGTCTCCATTCCCCTCTTCCTCAACTCCTGGCAACCACTAATCTACTTCTGTCTCTATGGACTTACCTATTCTGGACATTTCATATAAATGGAATCATATAACATGCGGCCTTCTGTTTGGTTTCTTTCAATTAGTATATAATTTTAGCTCTTATGTTTAGATCTTTGATCCATCTTGAGTTAACTTCTGTATACAGTGTGAGGTAGGGAGTCCAATTTCTTCTCTGTAAGTGGGTGTCCAGTTGTGTGTACTCTTCTAGTTGAATGTATTCAGTGTGGGAGTGAAATTCTTCCCTAAGCAATTCTAATACAAGAGGCAGAAGTGGCAGCCCAAGCTCAGAAGTACTTTCTCGTAACATAATGTGAAGTCTGTATTACCAGACAGACCTCACCCTCAGGCAGCACCAAAGTTCCAGGAATGCTGAAGACAAAAGGGCAAGTGAAACTAAAGTAGTTTAATAACTTGGATGGAAAAGATAGGCACTGCAAATAATTCTTGGCGATTGGGTTCCCATCATTTCAAATTTCTAATCTTTGTAAGTAGGCAGCAATATCTGAAATGCACTCTGAGAAATGTGATAGTGAGTTTAGACAGATCACTGAAATGGCGAATGAGTAGTGCCCTCATTAACATTTTGCTGGGAGATTTCACCCGATTTATTTTGAATTCACAGTTTGTGGATTCTGGATAACAGACATTAACTGACTGCATGTGAAGATGCTGAAGCAAGAATTTTTCCATCTACTTTACTTCCCTCAGATGTTGAATTTTTGTTATATGGCCTTTAGCAACTCTTAGAATGGATTCTCAGAGTACACTATTGCCTGTAGGAACTGTTGATAGAGGCTGGGGATCATCTTGTTTCCTCAATTTGGAGGTTTTGGAGCCAGGGCTGTAATAATCTTGTGTGTCACATGAAGTCTTCAGGATCTTAGAAAGGGGATTGTGATATTGTGATCAACAATGAGAAATACATATTTGGTCTTTGTCTTGTTTCTGGCACAGAGTGCTTAAAACTCTTGGACTGTCCTAAGAGATGAGAAGGAGAAAGGTGTCTTTGGTTATGTTAATGATATGAAAAGTACCTAGCGATAGGGGTTGATTGCCAGTGAAGCTAACCACGTGATTAGAGAAGTAGGACCTTCAATTCCACAACCCCCCCTCTGAAAAATCTGGAGATTGAATTAAACTACCAATGGCTGATGATTTAATCCATCATGTCTCTGAAATGCAACCTCCATAAAAACCCAAAAGGATGGGGTTCAGAGAGCTTCCTGGTTGGTGAGCACATAGAGATTTGGGGAGAATGGTACCCCAGTAGGGCATGGAAATTCCTAATCCTTTCCTCTAGCTTGTCTTATGCATCTCTCCTATCTGGCTGTTCCTGAATTAAATCCTTTAATATGCTTTGTGATAAACTGGTAATCTACTGAGTAAACAGGTTTATTGAGTCTTGTGAGCTGCTCTAGCAAATTAATCGAACCCAAGAATGGGTCATGGGAACCTCTGATTTATAGCCAGTCCGTCAGAGTCACAGGTAACAACCTGGACTTATAATTGGCATCTGAAGTGTAGGACGGTCTTGTGGGACTGTGTCCTTTACCTGTGTAGTCCGATACTATCTCCTGGTAAGTGTCAGACAATTGAGTTGAATTATAGGACACCCAGCTGGTGTCAGAGAATTGCTTGGTGGTGTGGAAAAACTTACATCAGAATAGGGTTCAGCATCTGAGGGATGCATACAGAGAACTGGCACTGAACTAAATGCCACTTTTGATGTCAAGAAGGAACTACATCCATTCCAAGGACAGACAACCCAGGATGGAGCTGCTGAAGGAACAGTAATTTTACTGAGGCATCAAGAACTCCTTTACCTGACAGATGAAAGGATATTTAATTAGGGAGGATGTATTTTGAACTTTAAGAATTTCAGACTTAGGACCATTAACTCACTCGATCAAGAAAAACTGATTTTTAACTTTAATGCCTTTGGACTTTAACTCGCAAAAACTTTTACTCCCAAGGGCAAGATAATTTGATTTGGACTTGAATATAAAATGCAATACTTCTGAATTTTAATATGATAATGGGAGGGTGTGTATATTAAAATCTGTCATCTCTACATTGTTGACATTTTATTATTGGAGTATCTATATTTTCATGTTGTCACTTAATCTCATTGCTGACTCTCTCATATGTTATGTCAGACAATGTGCCTGGACATTATTTAGGGCCAAAAATAAAATAGTGAATGGGTTTTCAGCTTTGGGTGCAGAATAAATTTGAAGTTAATTTACTTACTGTATCATTCAAACTCATTTTTTGAGCATTCTGAGGGGAAAATCAATACTGATCCCCAGTGGTCTCAGGAGGATACCTAAAAGAGAATGTTGTGGGATTGACTTCATGAACTCTTCTGATAGATACCTATTTTCACCCCGGTTGATAGCCACCCCCATCTCCCATCCCCAACTGACCATATACTTCATGGTTAAGCCCAATGTGTTAAGGGAAAAAATGCAAAGTTAGGGAATTTTTTGAGAAATACTTCTCTCCTATTCCAGATGTTTTTCTCCATATGGGGAGACCTCATACCTGTCTATGCTTCATAATTAAAATATGTTTTTTAGGAACAGCATGAAGTTGGGTCTTGATTTTTTTAATCCAAACTAATAATTTCTGCCACTTAATATATATGTTTATTTCATTTACATATAATATAATTATTGGTATAGTTGCATTTAAGTCTCCCATGTTATTGCTTGTTTTATATTTAATCCATTTGTCCTTTGTTCTACTTTTTCTCCTTTCCTGTTTTCTCTTGAGCAAATTGCACTTGTTTTAGTATCCCATTTTCTTTTATGTATTATCTTCATAAGTCTTTGTGTTAAATTTATTTTTAGTAATTGCTTTGGAGTGTACAATATGGGTTATTAAACTGTCATCTCCTTTATTTTTTATATTTTATTTCTTTATTTTTTTGGCCACACCACGTGGCATGTGGGATCTTAGTTCCCCCCAACTAACCCGTGCCCCCTGCATTGGAAGCACGGAGTCTTAACCACTGGACTGCCTGGGAAATCCCTGTCATCTCCTTTAATGAACAGCATAAGTACCTTAAAATAGAATAATTCCCTCAATCTCCTTCCCCATTTTGTCTTCTTGTCACTTTATACTTTACCATGATGTATATTATAAATACCGTAACAAATGTTAGTATTTTTGCTTTAGTCAAAAAATTTTTAAAGAATAATGTGTTTATATGTAAATATAATCTATAATATCATATAAAGAAATCATGTATGTGTGTATAATACATATTGTATAAAACAAATATGTATGTGTGTGAATACACACAAATCTGTGACAGATGGATGGATAGATATAGACACCATCTCAAGGTGCCTCTCTCAGGTCTCCTTTACTTCTTCTTTTTAGGTCTACTCCCAAGCACTGAGTGAAGACCCATGGAAAAGACATGGTGAGTGATTGGAGACTTGCTTTGTGGCTGGCTGAGGGTTCTTTGAATTGCAATCCATTGTGCTTCCCACATGAGGCTATTAAAAGGTCATTAGAATTTTGACTAGTAAGTCTATGATGGATCCCTCCTCCTGCTGCAGTTGTACTCTCTCTTTACTTTGCTTTTTTCTCATCCACATCTTCCCTCATTTCCATTCCTCTTTATTACATATACCCCATTTCACTTTTATTAGAATGCATATAAAGGAGACAATAAAACTCAATAAAATGGCAATTTACTAGGACAGTTTAGGCCGATGAAGAATCTCTGAAATGTTAGAGCCTCTTCTGAGGGTGGGCCAGTTTCTCTTAAAGTCATTTAGTGGAAGAGAATTTCCCAGGATGAGGATCTGGCTAAGCCGGATAGGCTCTGGGGCAGGGTTACTGCCTCTCCAGGGTTCTCCAGTTGGTGGGTTGTGATGATAAAAGCAGCTCTGAGTACAGGAGATTTTCATTTGATGAGTGGTCTGAACATCAAACTTAGAGGTTGTAAAATATTTGCTGCTGAAATACACAGAGCATTGACAAACAGATCCTGGACAGCTGAGTTATTGCAATCTACTTAACATGAGGAGAACAAATTATGAGTCAAATGTTCCTGTTTAATAACCCTACTCAGGGCAGAGGGCTGCTCAAGGCTGGCATTAACCCTGCACACACTGTGTCTGGCCAAGATCCCGGCAAGGGCTGTGCAGGATGGAAGCGATTCAGGTGGGTTTGCCATTAGGTACTAAGGTACGCAGAGAGGAAATTTTAAAAGGCCCATCTGGTAAAGGAAATAAACAATTTGTAAAACTGCTGTATGGTATCGAATACACTACCAAGACCCCTTCTGTGGTTTACATTTCATCTTCCTTATATTACACGTGTTTAGGCTTATTAAATCTTGGCTTCAGCCTAAGACTGTATGCTTTTATGCTATTGGGGGAAGGGAAGGAATATTTGTCTGTTCTCTATTAGTCATTTGAACCTAGGTCAGTCAACTCGGCCCAAGTGCTATAAATACTCTCGTTGAAATCTGACTCCCTTTCTGTACTTCCAAGATTATGCTTTGCTTTAACGTGGCCAGAAAGGAACGGCTTCATCTCACTCATGGGAAACAGACTTGAAATATGTTTCTTGTGAGCATTGTTTTAAAAAGGAAATGAATTTAAAATAGTGTTTGTTTCTTAACTGGCTCCCAAGCATGCATTCAGGGGTATGTGTGGAAGGTACATATATACGGAGGGTGAGTGAACATGCTGTGAGTGGGCAGTGAGCCAGCGGGGGGGTGCTGCCCTTGACCCGAATGTCGTCCTGAGCATTTTGGTTAATCAGGGCTACGGGGTGGTATTTGAGCCTTAGCCAAGTTGAGGCATCACATCTCTGTCCTGCATCTCCACTTCATTCACTAGCACCCCACACGCCCACGTGCACCTCCTCCAGCAAAAACACACACGTACACGTGTGCGTGCACACACATGTACTCCAGACTTAGGCTCTGACCTCTTGGGAAGCTTTTACTCCTCCAAGCCATTTTCATTCTTTCCTTGACCCCCCCAAGGCTGAAATCACTGCTGGAAATCTACCTGCAGAATCCACACACTCTGCTGGCAAAGAATTAGAAGTAAAGGTATGCAAAATACATGCTTAAAAAAAGTGCACAAAACCAATTTAAGCCCCACAATATTTTTCTCTCTATTGGCATACTCCCAATAGTTTCAAATTGGTTTGCCTGAGTCAAGAATTTCCTTAAATGAAATGCTCTGTGCTAGGAAGGCTTTTAAGACCTCTTCACCTTAAAGTGCAAACCTAGAAAGCAAAGTCTCGATTTGGCATGCCACTTAAAACATGATTAGTGGAGCATATCAGCAGGCTAGAAATAGCTGCATTTGTGAACCTCATGTTCTCTAGCTCTTGACTGCCAGCCAAGCCTCAAATCAATCCCAAAGAATGAAAAATAAGATAATAATGAGAAAATGGACTTTTCAAGCCAAAACCCAAGAAAACATCTTAGTCTCCGTAAGCTGACTTTGGGCCACATAAAACAAGAAATGGTGACTCTGTCCTGTCTTTAAACAATTTGCTGTGTCACTACAACACACCCTCCCTTCTCATTAGGTCTTGGTTTCCTTTTTCGTAAACTGGGGACCAATTTTGCTAACTTTCTCCTTTGGAATATAATGCGTTCTAATGTCTAAATACCTGGTGCTTCCCATCTGCTGGGATATTTTGAGGGGGAAAGTTTTTCAGAAGTGCCAGATATTAAGCTTAATTCCTGTTCTGAGTTGGTGTAAGGCACGCTTGATTTTTTTCCTTCCCGTTGAAATATGTCCTGTACCTTGCCTATGACAAGCTATTATAAAATGTTTCAAGAGCTCTCTTTTGTTTTGAGGCCCTACTTCCTTTGGTCTGAATCTGAGCTGGGTGTCAGGCGAGTGGACCCACTTTTAACTTCTCCCTACAGATGGACCCACTTTTAACTTCTCCCTACAGAGCCGGGTGGGCCTTTACTGCCCCTGTTTGTTATGGAGAATCAGCCATAAATCAGGGCTCATTTTCCATTTTCTCCTTATTGATGGAATTGCTGGAGGAAAACAACTTGTCTCTCAAGCTCTTGGAGCCCTGCAGGATGAAAGCTGCATACAATAAAAGTTGTTTTGACAGAAAACTGACCAAACATGACAATGGACAGAGGGGGGATGACGAAAGGGAGGGGGAGAGAGGGGACACGCTTTTCTGTTTTGAACCGAGGCGTGCTCTCTCTTTTTTCTTTGTTAAATTACTTTTTCATATGAAGGACACAAAGGGAACGGCCCCTACTGGCAGCCAGAAGGCAGAAAACAAACCCTTTGAAATTTCTAATTTGTTTATAGATGGTCCTCCAGGAGCCAGCTGGAAAATAATTTTGTCTGCCAGAGACAGGGAACAGCTACCCGAGGGTGTTGTGGTGAAAAAAATGACTCTCGAGTTTTGGTCCTTGAATGTCTTATTGTTCAGCACTCAGCAGTTGTTCTGAAATTACTCATCTGGCAGAGAAAGAAAATGAAAGACAAATCCCTCTACTACTCTCTGGCCTGAGTCTCTAGGAAAGTTACCTTCTAAAAAAATGTTTTTTGATTTGGTTTTATACTGTGTGTCAATTAATTGTCAAGTTACACAAAAGTTTGTGAAATCCTGTCTGCTAATATGTCTTTTCCTCTCTGAGGAGGATTATTTTTGTGGCTACTTCCCAGATCAGTCACTTCACCCAGTTCAGGCGACACTGTTTTCCCTCTGTGATATGCTAACAATTGAGCTCCTTTTCTAGATGATACCACAGAGTCTATAGACCTCTCATGGGCAAACCTAATCTGAGGGTGTTTCAGAATGTGGATAAGACATAGGTTTGGAGATAGTCAGGGATCTCTGTTCTTGAACATAAGCGGGTTTCTAGAAGTTTCCCCCTCAGTTTTGTTGTTTATGAAATGGGGACTGGGATCACCTTTCCTGCATTTATGGTGATGTTGTGAAGATACCCTCACATCTGGCATAGGGCAGCAGCAATGTTTTCACAGAAACTGAGATCACTTGGAGGAGAATGCCTCAAACAGTCCTTTTATCCTATAGATTAGGAAACTGAGACCCAGTGACTTGATGAAGGAGGCGTAGCTGTTTACGGCAGACTTAAGGTTAGAACTCACATATCAACTGTTAGCCTACAGCTGCTTCCACTATTTCTTCCATTCTCATGGCTTTGGCGATGGAAGTAATTTTATGTAATATGTCGATTTTACATGAATCTCTCTAAATCCATAGATTTGACCCCTCCCTGTAATCCCAGGAGAGGCCTAACTATTTGCCATCTGAAGCTGAAAGAGTAAACTAAGTGGGTCTGTGCTATTACCTGCCTCTTTTTGACTTTGTCTGGGGTGGTGAAAACTACTGAAATCACAGTACCAGGAGAATGGTACAACCACGACTTGAAGATCTCCAACTTCTTCTGGGCTCTCAGTGTTTCCTGATTATCCTTCTCGGCTTGCCTAACATGCTCTTTTTTTTCTCAAGCCTTCATTCTCCTTCAACGTGTTATCCATTCCCCCAATTTCCTGATGATTGTCAGTCAATGATCCCACTCTGTATTTTACACAGAGAAAATGGAAGCTATTCACAAAGGTCTCCTTCAAACTCCTGTCTCTACACCCCGACACTTAACACCTCTACCCATCTTGTTCCCCTTCATATTTCTGTGAAATATGTGTCATTTCTCGTAAATAAATGTTCCCTCTCTACTGAATTCTTCTTGTTCTTTGTGCTTGTTTCAGAGTGCTCAGTCTAGTCACTGTGCTCTTCCTTTCTTGGATCTTTAACTTTATTCTGTTTGGTGATTCCTTCCAATTTATGCTTAAGCCACTTGCACTGACCCTGTATCTCCTATGGCTCCTGATTTACCGTTCTCTTTTCTTTCACAGCAAATCTTCCTGAAATAAGAAGTCTGTATTACTGCTTCCATTTTTGACTGCCCACTTATTCTGCAACCTAAAGTTTCTGGGTTTTACCTCTGTTACCCTTCTGAATCTACTCTTATAGGTCCCAAGAGATGAGCTTGTGGCAAAAACCATTGGATATACACTTCCTAGGCATAATCATATTTAACCCATGGGCAGCATTTGACACCAGTGATAACCTTGTTTATCTTGAAACAATCTCCTTATTGAATACATGGCATCATAGACTCATGGTTTTCCCCATAACTCTCTGGGCATTTCATTTCAGATTTCTTTTCATCCTCATTTTCATCTGCCCAGGTTGTTAGTATTGGCATTGGTTAGATTTTCTCCTAAACGTATAATCCTATCCATTTCACTGTGTTTAATTTTCCACCCATATCCTGGCAACTTCCAAATCTTCATTTCCAACACATAAGTCTTTTCTGAATTTCAGACCCAGTTATCCAAATGCCTACAAGACATCTCTATTTGGGTGTCCTACAGGCATCTTCAACTCAATACAGAACAAAGCATCCTTTGTTCCGAACCTGCTCTTTCTCCCGTGTTAACATAGTTCACCCAGTTGTCCAGGCCAGTATCTTGAGATTCCTGCTTGACCCCTTTCCCTAGCACTGCTTCTCATCCAAAGTCTCTAAGCCATTTTCACACAACCCTAAGTATTTCTCAATTCCATCCAATTCCCCTCACACCTTAATCCCGGCCACTGTCTCCCTTGCTTGGATTACTCCATAGACTTCTAATCGTTCTCTTTATCTTCTGTATTGTTTCCAATTCACTTCCTATACTGCAGTGAAAGTGATATTACTAAAACAAAAATCTATCCAAGTCATTGTCTTTTTTGACTAGCTCTCCATTGCCCAGAAAAAGGCAATACTTTGACTCCTTTTATGTGAGTTACATGACCTAAACTCTACTTATCAGTTCTACTTCATCTTGCCTGTTTTCCCTACATATACTCTTTAATCTAGTAAACTTATTTTATTTCCTGCAGTATGCCTTGCTTTTTCTATCTCTTTCAGTCAACAAGGGTTTACTGAGCATTTACAATGTGCTAAGCGCCTTCGCTGTTTTCCCTGCCTTCACTCTTTCTTTCCTTCACCCTACTTTTAATGTAGCTAACTCACTCCTTGGACTTTGCCTGGGAAGTCTTCCCTGATACCCTTCATGTTAAGGGTTCCTGCTCTATGCTTCCATGGCAGCTTAATTGTCTTCTATGGCAGTGCTTACTGCTTTCTTTATAATTGCTTGTTTAATTTCTAACTAGTCTTCCCCACTAATCGTATGGGAATAAGGGCACAGACTGTTATCTGCATTGTTCACTACTGTGTCTCTATTGTCTAGAACAAAGGAGAGGCTTAGTAAATATTTATGGAATGAATAGATAAGTGAATATTTTGAAAGTTTGGAGACAGAATGTGCATAATATTGCTAACAGTATCACCATTCAACTGGTAATAATAAGATGACAGGCTTCTCAAGGAGTTAAGAAAAGCTATGTTTAAATTTTATCCTTTCATTCTGGAGGTCTTTAGAACATTCTTCGAAAGACCTGGCATAAGGGAAGGGTAAGATGAGATAATTTGTTGACCTGGCACATTTATAAATGTCTACAGAGCACCCTAAATTAGCCCCATATTTACATAGTCCAGGGAGAGCCATGGCAGGTGATGTCATTCTTGTTCTCTTAGTCCCAGGAGCTAGAGACTCAGGGAACACTTATGTGGGCATGATTTCCATGTCTAGCCCCTCCCTCAGGTGTATGGAGGACAGAAAGAATGCAAAAAGAAAAAGAGAAAAGTAGAAAAGGAGCACAGATAGGCAGTGATTTAGAAGTTTTGCAAACTGTATGTTTTTAATCTTTATAGCTTAATTTCAAAGCCTAGTGGGCAGTAGCATGTGCAAACTGTGATACAAGATAAATCAACATTCATGGCAAGATTGCTAAGTGCAAGGAGGTCTTATTAGTATAAAATCACGTAAAGGAGCAAAAATAAGAAATGACAGAAAATAACTTTATAACAGTACAAAGTTAATGCACACAGGAATAAAGGGCCTAGGGCTAAAAGGCAAAACTTAATATTTGTGTAAGGGATAGCATGGTGATCATTAATTAGACCGATAGTACATTGTTAATGGGATCAGAGCTAGCAAAGTAGCAAAGATTCCAACATGATTATTCTACTAGGTTATTTATAATGTGTGGCTATTGTAAAAAATCCCCAGGAAATATTCACATATCAAATCTAATGGCAGATCAGATTTAATAAAAGCTATCCTGTTTATTGAGTTCTATCATACATCATGAACTATGCTAAGACCTTATAAACGTTATTGGGTTTAGTCTTCATGTCAACCTTGAAGTAGATATTATTATTCCCATTTCACATACTGACTAGTCAGTGTATCAGGTGGGAATTATGACTCCACAGCCTGTCTTCTGCAGGGCTGTGCTATCCAGCCATTCTCCTAATTGATGTACATTTAATTCTCATACTAAGGATCTCAGAGCATATTTCAAACCATAAGATTCAAATCTTGCTGAAATAAAACCCTCTAGATTGTGGAAAAGTCCTTTTCTCAACATGTCACATGTAGGGTGGGGGTGATGGGGTGAATGTGAGGATGAGGAAAGAGACTGAAAGTGAACTCTCTTTCCTTCCCACCCTAAGTTTGAGAGTCCCCACTTGGAGTGATTTGATGTGCTTTGATAAACCACTTGTCCTAACATGTTATCTGCAATTTATATCATCACTTCAAAAAATTGGGCAATATTACTAGAAGATCCCTGCCAGTACATCTTGAATGGATAATACTTTAAACTAGCAATTAAAAAATGCTTATTGAGAGAGCTCTATGTTTCTCATATGCAAATAGACATTGAGGCATTGTTTAAAGCAATATCAATTCTGGCAAGACGTATAAACATATGTTAGACATATAAACGACAAAATAAAATACAAAGAAATAAGTACTATGCTGGATATTGTAGTGGGGGTTGATTAAGCTGGCTCTTCTATCATCCCTTCCCCTTTCTCTGGTGACACAGTTTCTCTTTCTTGTAGGGAATCCATTTTGTTCATGACCCTGAGTTTATCAACCTCAAGTATGAGTCCAAGACTGAGACTTAGCCAATCAGAGAGAAAGTACTTCACTCTCTCATCTCTCACCTCATCCTGGATTCATTCAGGAATGGTCATGTGACTCAAGCCAAGCCAATCCCATTCTCTTTCTCATGAATTTGAGTCTTGAGTGAAATGGCACAGGGTGGGGGAATTGTTTCTTTCTGGCGGCAACACTCTGGAGAGATGACCCATTACTCTCTACCATCAAGATTCATATAACTACCCTGTTTCAGTCCTTCTGGAGGCCTGATGGTCCAATTCCTCCTGCAAGCCTGTGAGAGACTTTAAGTTTGTCACTTAATTTCTCTTATGTAATTTTATCTTTCTTTTCTCCTTTTTTGGTCATTATTGTTATTTTTGATTTTTTGTTTGTCTGTTAATAGAGCTGCTCTTGTTGCTTGTAACCAAAAGACCCTGACTGATAGAGAAATTGGTATCAGGAGTGGGGTGTAGCAGATAACAAAAGCTACAAGAGGAAATTGGCTGAATCATAGGGGGGCGGTGGTGAGCAGTGGTGGGGATGGGGGGTGTGAGACTGGGGGGGAGGGGAGAAGGTGGGGGTGGTGTGAGGAGGGTGGGGAGGGTGTGAGGGTGGGGTGAGGGGGGTGGGGTGAGGAGGGGGGTTGGGGTGGGGAGGGGGTTGGTGTGGGGGGGAGGTGGGGAAGGGGTGGGGCAGGGGGAGGGGGTGCGGGGGGAGGGTGCGAAGGTGAGGGGAGGGTGGGCAGTGAGGATTCTCCCAGTTCTGACTGAGAAGTTGGTAATGCTTATTAAGTGGCAGCAAAATAGCTTCTTACAATGTCATTGCTTGTTGTTTCTTGGTACAGAAATATACCTACTAAAACTGTAATTTTAAAAGGTTTTGTGGGAAAATGTGAGACTTTTGGAATTTGTTGATTACTTTTTAAAGTGAATAAACTTAATTTAATTTTTAGAGCAGTTTTAGGTCCGCGGTACTATTGAACAGAAAGTACACAGAGTTCCCCCTGTCCCTGCAAACATACAACTTCCCCCTGTTGATTACTTTTAAGATTTTCAATAAAGTTTTATAAGAAAAGTACCAGCTATGGCCTAAGCTAGACCATTTGAAAGCAGAGAGGAGAGGAGAGAACTCTGCTGGGAGAGCACTTTCAGTTGAGGGCTATGAGGATGGACTTTCATGGGGCCCCCTCACTAAGACATAGGAGTAGAAAGAGTAACCCCAACCCAGATTCAGAGACCACACCTGGACAAATTGTCTGACTTCAGTTGCTAGTCTGTGGCTTTTTCTAGAAAGTTAATTGTGCAGTAGTAAAGTAAAGTTCTAAGGTGCTTACTTTGCAAGGTCTAGGTCTGCAATTTTCTATCCCCCCAAATTTAATAAAGAAGAATTGGGCTGCTATGGCAATTAAGCCCCCAGGAAAGGAATATTCTTTGATAGTTCTCTCATATTCTCGTGATCATGAGGAGCAATGAACTTGGATGATCTCCCCAGAGCACAGAATCAGGGCAGTTATTGTAAATGAGCTAGGAAGCCACCTTCCTGCCTGGATAGGGAATCTTCGCAATCTGTGTTTGGCAGGATATGATATACGTTTGGGAGCAGTAGCCACTTAGGTGGTTTCTAAGTGGTAGTTCTTGGTATATATATCTTGTTTTACCTTCATCCCTATGTCTGAAGTGTGTTGGGTGGTTCATTTCACAGGTGGCTACAGCATTAAGAACCTGACTTGCTTTGACTGAGACCAGAGGTACTGAATGTGGAGCTGGACATGGTAATTGGACAGACATTTGGACTGTCTGTTTTGAATAGTGTACTTCTGGTTGTTAGTAGAAGAGTTCAGAGTGAAATTGGTTTGGAAAGTGTTTTTCTCTTTGTGAGCAAAAGAGTGGTACAGATGTTAGCCAGACTAGGGGTAGAATACAGTGGAAATCTGTGATCTTTCCAGCATCACTTACTCCCTCTTGAAAGAAAGAAAGAACCTGGTTTTCTGTGGGGCAACCATTTCATTGGTTTAGAGCAGACTGACCATCACATCCTCTCCCAGTACCTTCTCCACGAATGGGTTGGGCATGTAACACAGGGTGTTCAATACTAAATGTCTCCTTTCCCCTGGTCACAGTAACTGTTTTAGGGTTGGACATGTGATCTAAGCCATGCTCACGAGAGCCCCCTCTGTGATGGTTCTGTTAGCACTATTGAAGCAAATGATTTCTTTTTACTAGAATTACTAAATCAATAGGATGTGAGTCTTCAGCTGCCCACAAGCACAGGCATGCCGTGTGGAGAGAGCCTTTTTGGGGACTGGAGAGAAAGAGAGTGAATGAGAAGGCTGAAACCCTGCTTATACATTTTGAACCCTGGGAATGGCTGAAGTCATCTTTGTTTCCTCAGCTAGTTTGCATACTGTCTCACACATTACAAAGTACTAGGGAGCAAAGAAGTATCAATAGTTAATTATCTCCCTGGGAGACAACTGCAAAAAAGACGACTTCTTTTTTTTTTTTTAACTATTATTTAAAAAAAAATTTTTTTTAGATGTGGACCATATTTGAAGTCTTTATTGAACTTGTTACAATATTGCTTCTGTTTTATGTTTTGGTTTTTTGGCCGCGAGGCATGTGGGATCTTAGCTCCCTGACCAGGGATTGAACCTGCACCCCCTGCATTGGGAGGCAAAGTCTTAACCACTGGACCACCAGGGAAGTCCCAAAAGACAAGACTTTTGAGATGGGTTTTGAAGGATGAGCAAGGGCTTTCTAGTCCGAGAGAATGAATGAAAAACATTCATGCAGAGGTAACAGCATGATGGAACATAGATTTACAGGAGTACGCACTGTATCAAAGAAATGGGCATTCCAAACATGGCATGTGGGGTAGACAGATGGAGGATAATTCTTGAAAGGTAGTGTGGAGGCTGGATGATGAAGGGTCTCTTTGCTATCTAGGTGGTTCCAGCTTCATCGCATAGTCTTTGAGGGTATTTAGGTAGCAGAGCTGTGTGATCCCACCAGAGGGGAGAGGCAGGGATGCTGGGGTGGAAGGAAGAGCAGAGGCTCAGTGGCCAAGATGCCTGGAAGCAAATCCTGGCTCCGTCACTTATTCTCCATGTGGCTTTGGGTGAATTCTTGAAACTTTTAGTGCCTCAGTTCCTTCATTTGTAAAATGGGGCTGATGTTAGTAGCATGAATAGCATTTATAGGTTTGTTATGAAGATTAAATAAGTCAATGTAAACACCTGTGCAAGTGCTTGACAGGCTGACTGTTTAATAGAGGTGTCATTATTGGTGATTTAGAAATAAAATTCTGGGGAGAGAACTGAGGATTTGGGCGGGGGAGGGGAGGCAGGAGGAAAAATGTTGGTCATTTGCACGTGTTGTCCCTTTCACATGGATTAGTTTCTCAGCCTGGATAACTGTCCTCTAACAGACAGACAGGTCCCAGGAAAACAGGATGTAGGACAAACCTGTTTGGGTAGGAAAATGAGAAAGGATAAAAGATCAGTTTCAGAGCATGTGATGCCACCCAGAAGACAGACTTGGGTGCAGTTCTCAAGTTGCGGGGCTTGGGTGACCAGGGCATGGCCTGAGATCACTGGGGAATTGGGGGAAATGGCTGTGGTTAGGGAGACAGACTCCGAAGTCCAGAAACTGGTGGGAAAGCTTTGCCTAGAGATGGCCTTGACTGTGGCAAATCACTGGAAGAGATGTGAAGGAGAACAACTGAAACCACAGACAAGTTTCTGCAGGAGGCCAAAGTGATAGCTCAGCAGGCAAGGGGCTAGGTGATTAACACCACAGTGAGGAATTCTGTGGCATCCTTAACCATCACAGCTAGTCAGGGATTCCATCTGATGCCCCATCACTCAGAACACAGGTTTAGCAAACCCTAAATGTCATTCAACCTAGCTGTCAGCAGCAGGAAAGGCAAAGCCCCCCGGGGCCACTACCAGGCTTAAGGCTAAGGCAGAGAATAATTTAAAGGTACAGAAAGATCAGGAGAAAGCAAAGGAAGGAAGGAGGTGTGTAAGAGCATAGAAATCTGACCTCAAATCCAAGCTCTGACAGTTACTAGCTGTTTGATCCTAAACAAGCTGCTCATTTAACTGCATCTTAGAAAGAATAAGCCTGTCTGGATCATTATTCCATTCTAAATGTGTAGAACAGAGCGTGGTATATAGCAAGCATGCAATAATTATCTGTTGAATCAATATAACTGTAAAATGGTACCTTGTAAAAATTAAACAAGCAAATAGTAATAGTTAATGTTTTTTGAATGCTCACTGTGCATTGTGAGTATGATATATTGTGAGTGCTTTACATTTGCTAATTCATTGCATTCTCAGGAAATCTTGTGAGGGAGGAAAGATAATCATCTTCATTTCATAGATGGGCAAAATTGGGGCAAAGAGAGATGAAAGACATTGTGTAAAATCACAAAGCTAGAAATGAACAGAGCCAAATTTTTTCGTAGGTAGTCTGCCTCTAGAACCCAACCTCTTAACCACAATGGTACATTGGCCCTTAATACAGACATTTTAATTGCCTGATCAATTTCCCATTCTCCTATCTTTTGATAACTAACCAAATTTTTATTCCTCTTTAAACCTCTCTCATGTGAAGTCCGTGTGCTTTGGTAAAAGCAGCAAGCGGATTAAGCCTAAACTAATACACGTAATCCCATCCCCTGCACATGATGAACAGTTTAGGGTCAGCACATGACAATTTAGGCCAGTGATACTGGCGAAGATACCTTCTTGCAGTTTCCAGGAAAGAGGCTTCCTAACTTTCTGATTCTTCCTAGAGAGCTTCTGGAAGCAATTCCCCCACCTACACCCCCTCTGCCCTCCTCTGTCTGTGCAGCCATCTTGTGGCCATGCCAGGGAGTCTGGCTTAGAATGAAGCTGACGCAGTGGAAGGCAGAGTCTTCAGAGAGAACTGAATTCTAATGACATCACTGAGCCACCAAACCAAACCCTAACTTTTGTTTTCACCAAATACAGTACAGAAAACTTTTTATTCCTCAACCATTTGTAACTTGCTAACATGATGTCAAACAAATACTTTAGAATTTATTTTGTAGAGTATTCTCCTGAATAACCAAAATAGAACTATCAAAATTAGTATATTAACATTCATTTGTAACTTTCATCCTATCTTCAAATGACATTAAAGTTTTGTTAATCGTCGCAGTAATGATGTTCATAGCAAAATAATCCAGTCCAGCATCTTGCATTGCATTTAGTTTTCACGTCTCTCCGCCTCTTTCAATCTAGATCTGTCCCTCAGTCCTTCTTTACTTTCATGCTATTGACGCTTTAGAAGTTTACATGCCAGTGATTTTGTAGACTGTGCCTCAATTTGAGTTTGTCTGGTGTTTGTTCATGATTAGACTTAGCTTATGCATCTGTGGCAAGAATATCAAGGAAGTGAGGCTGCGTTCTAATGATTGCATCCCAGGAGTGGTGCACGAATTTCACACAGATGGTCTCCCCACCTTGATCAGATTTCACACCACACATCCGGGTCATTTCCACCACCTGCTGTGAGCTCCCTCCTCACCCTGCTCAGCCTTGACACTCCTCTGGGCTGCCTCAGGTCCCCTCCTCCTTCCCTACACAAATGCTTACTTTGCTTAAGTCCTGCCTATTGGCTTTTGGACTGAATTGTTTAGGAACAGAAAGGAAGGGTAAGGAAGTGAGAGAAGACGATGAAGAGGAAGGATCAAACCCTAACTATGAAGCCCACCATACCTCTTGATTTTCAATTATAATAGCCAGTTGATCTTCTTTATAGTTTAAGCCAGTTACAGGAATTAT
This sequence comes from Mesoplodon mirus, assembly GCF_964341445.2. Classification (NCBI taxonomy): domain Eukaryota; kingdom Metazoa; phylum Chordata; class Mammalia; order Artiodactyla; family Ziphiidae; genus Mesoplodon; species Mesoplodon mirus. The sequence continues at coordinate 81,415,540 of NC_138980.1, forward strand.
TTTGTTGTTTTGTTTTCTGTTTTTATTTTATTTTTATTTATTTTTATTTTTTTATTTATTTCTGGCTGTGTTGGGTCTTTGTTGCTGCCCTTGGGCCTTCTCTAGCTGTGGTGAGCGGGGGCCACTCCTCGCTGAGGTGCGCGGCCTCTCATTGCGGTGGCCTCTCTTGTTGCAGAGCACGGGCTCCAGGGCGCGCGGGCTTCGGTAGTTGTAGCACGTGAGCTCAGTAGTTGTGGCACACGGGATCAGTAGTTGTGGCTTGCGGGCTCTAGAGCGCAGGCTCAGTAGTTGTGGCGCATGGGCCCAGCCGCTCCGCGGCATGTGGGATCCTCCCGGACCAGGGCCCGAACCTGCGTCCCCTGCACTGGCAGGCGGACTCCCAACCACTGCGCCACCAGGGAAGCCCACAAGAATTTTTTGTTTCTTTCTTTCTTTTGTTACTTGTGAACCAAAACCTAGCGACTGATATAGAAAGTTCATGATGAATAGTAGGCAAACAATAAGTGGAAGCTACTGATGTGGTAGTGATGCAATTGCAAAAGGGCATTGAACTTGGAAACACGAGACCTGAGTTTAACCCAAGAAATAGCTGTGTCACATTGGAGAAGACACCTACATTACTAAAGACCCAGGTTCCTCATATATAACTTGTGGATAATTCCTACCTTATGAATTGCTTGTTAGGCTGTCCTGAGGGGTTTAAATGTCTCCTCCCCCAAAATATATTGAACTCTGGCCTCAGGACTTCAGAATGTGACTATTGGATATAGTTAGTTAAGATGAGGTCCTACTGGAGTAAAGTGGATCCCTAATCCGATAAGACTGAAGTTCTTCTAAGAAGATGGCCATGTGAGTACCCAGAAATACAGGAAGAATGCATTGAACATGGAGGCAGAGATTGGAGTGATCTATAAGCTGAGCAATGGCAAGTATCTTCAGTCGCTCATCACCAGAAGATGGGAGGGGCATGGAAACAGATTCTCCTCAGAGCTCTCAGAAAGAACCAACCCTGCCCACACCTTGATCTTGGACTTCTACACACTAGAGCTGTGAGAGTAAAAATTTCTGTCATTTTAAGCCACCCAGTTTGTGGTCCTTTATTACAGCATCCCTAGGAAACTAATGCACGTGCTTTATAATATTTAAAGTTGCATTCAAGGAGGTGCCTTCAAAATGGCCGAGGAATAAGATGTGGAGATCACCTTCCTCCCCACAAATACATCAAAAATACATCTACATGTGGAACAACTCCTAAAGAACACCTACTGAACGCTGGCAGAAGACCTCAGACTTCCCAAAAGATGCCCTCAGGTGACCTACATGCAGAGGCGGGGCCAAACCCAAAGCTGAACCCCAGGAGCTGTGTGAACAAAGAAGAGAAAAGGAAATTTCTCCGTGCAGCCTCAGGAGCAGCGGATTAAATCTCCAAAATCAACTTGATGTACCCTGCCTCAGTGGAATACCTGAATAGACAATGAATCATCCCAAAATTGAGGTGGTGGACTTGGGGAGCAACTGTAGACTTGGGGTTTGCTTTCTGCATCTGAGTTGTTTCTGGTTTTATGTTTATCTTAGTTTAGTATTTAGAACTTATTATCATTGGGAGATTAGTTTATAGATTTGCTTGTTCTCTTCCTATTTTTATTTTATATATATCTATCTTTTCCTTTTTGTCTTTTTGTGAGTGTGTATGTGTATGCTGCTTTGTGTGATTTTGTCTGTTATAGCTGTGCTTTTGCCATTTGTCGTAGGGTTCTGTCTGTCCATTTTCGGGGTTTTTTTTAGTATAGTTTTTAGCGCTTGTTATCATTGGTGGATTTGTTTTTCAGTTTGGTTGCTCTCTTCTTTCTTTCTCTCTTTAAAAAATTTTTATTTTTAATATTTTTTTAATTTTTAATTATTTTACTTTATTTTATTTATATTCTTTCTTTTTTTTTTTTTTTTCCGATATGCAGGCCTCTCACTGTTGTGGCCTCTCCCGTTGCGGAGCACAGGCTCCGGACGCACAGGCTCAGCGGCCATGGCTCATGGGCCCAGCCAATCTGTGGCATGTGGGATCTTCCTGGACCGGGGCACGAACCCGTGTCCCCTGCATCAGCAGACAGACTCTCAACCACTGCGCCACCAGGGAAGCCCTCTCATCTGATCTTTATGATTTCTTTCCTTCTGCTAACTTTGAGGGGTTTTTGTTCTTCTTTCTCTAATTGCTTTATGTGTAAGGTTAGGTTGTTTATTTGAGATGATTCTTATTTCTTGAGGTAGGATTGTATTGCTATAAATTTCTCTCTTAGAACTGCTTTTGCTGCATTCCATATGTTTTGGGTCATTGTGTTTTCATTGTTATTTGTCTCTAGGTAGTTTCTGATTTCCTCTTGATTTCTTCAGTGATCTCTTGGTTATTTAGTAGTGTATTGTTTAGCCTCCATGTGTTTGTATTTTGTACGGATTTTTTCCTGTCATTGATATCTAGTCTCATAACGTTGTGGTCGGAAAGGATACTTGATATGATTTCAATTTTCTTAAGTTTACCAAGGTTTGACTTGTGACCCAAGATATGATCTATCCTGGAGAATGTTCCATGAGCATTTGAGAAGACAGTGTATTCTTTTGTTTTGGATGGAATGTACTATAAGTATCAATTAAGTCCATCTTCTTTAATGTATCATTTAAAGTTTGCATTTCCTTATTTATTTTCATTTTGGATGATCTGTCCATTGGTGAAAGTGGGGTGTGAATGTCCCCTACTATGATTGTGTTACTGTCAATTTCCCTTTTTATGGCTATTAGCATTTGCCTTATGTATTGAGTTGCTCCTATGTTGGGTACATAAATATTTACAATTATTATATCTTCTTCTTGGATTGATCCCTTGATAATTATGTAGTGTCATTCTTTGTCCCTTGCAGTAGTTTTTCTTTTAAAGTCTATTTTGTCTGATATGAGAATTGCTACTCCAGCTTTTTTTGATTTCCATTTACATGGAATATCTTTTTCCATCCCCTCACTTTCAGTGTATATGTGTCCCTAGGTCTGAAGTGGGTCTCTTGTAGACAGCATATATATGGGTCTTGTTTTTCTATCCATTGAGTCAGTCTATGTCTTTTGCTTGGAGCAGTTAATCCATTTACATTTAAGGTAGTCATTGATATGTATGCTCCTATTACCATTTTCTTAATTGTTTTGGGTTGGTTTGTTATTGTAGGTCTTTTCCTTCTCTTGTGTTTCCTGCCTAAAGAAGTTCCTTTAGCATTTGTTATAATGCTGGTTTGGTGGTGCTGAATTCTCTTAGCTTTTACTTGTCTGTAAAGGCTTTAATTTCTCTGTCGAATCTGAATGAGATCCTTGCTAGCTAGAGTAATCTTGCTTGTAGGTTTTTCCCTTTCATCACTTTAAATACGTCCTGCCACTCCCTTCTGGCTTGCAGAGTTTCTGCTGAAAGATCAGCTCTTAACCTTATGGGGATTCCCTTGTATATTATTTGTTGCTTTTCCATTGCTGCTTTTAATATTTTTTCTCTGTATTTAATTTTTGATAGTTTGATTAATATGTGTCTTGATGTGTTTCTCCTTTGCTTTATCCTGTATGGGACTCTCTGCGCTTCCTGGACTTGACTATTTCCTTTTCCATATTAGGGAAGTTTTCAACTATAATCTCTTCAAATATTTTCTCAGTCCCTTTTTTTTCCCCTTCTTCTTCTGGGACCCCTGTAATTCAAATGTTGGTTCGTTTAATGTCCCAAAGGTTTCTGAGATTGTCCTCAATTCTTTTCATTCTTTTTTCTTTATTCTGCTCTGTGGTAGTTATTTCCACTATTTTATCTTCCAGGTCACTTATCTGTTCTTCTGCCTCAGTTATTCTGCTATTGATTCCTTGTAGAGAAATTTTAATTTCATTTATTGTGTTGTTCATCATTGTTTGTTTGCTCTTTAGTTCTTCTAGGTCCTTGTTAAACGTTTCTTGTATTTTCTCCATTCTATTTCCAAGATTTTGGATCATCTTTGCTATCATTACTCTGAATTCTTTTTCAGGTAGACTGCCTATTTCCTCTTCATTTGTTTGGTCTGTTCAGTTTTTACCTTGCTCCTTCATCTGCTGTGTTTTTCTCTGTCTTCTCATTTTGCTTAACTTACTGTGTTTGGGGTCACCTTTTCGGAGGCTGCAGGTTCGTAGTTCCCATTGTTTTTGGTGTCTGCCCCTAGTGGCTAAGATTTGTTCAGTGGTTTTTGTAGGCTTCCTGGTGGAGGGGAGTTGTGCCTGTGTTCTGGTGGATGCAGCTGGATCTTTTCTTTCTGGTGGACAGGACCGCATCGGAGGTGTGTTTTGGGGTGTCTGTGACCTTATTATGGTTTTAGGCAGCCTCTCTGCTAATGGGTGGTGTTGTGTTCCTGTCTTGCTAGTTGTTTGGCTTAGGGTGTTCAGCTTGCTGGTGGTTGAGTGGAGCTGGGTCTTAGCGTTGGGATGGAGATCTCTGGGAAAGCTTTTGCTGTTTGATATTACCTGGAGCTGGGAGGTCTCTGGTGGACCAATATTCTGAACTTGGCTCTCCCACCTCAGAAGCACAGGTCTGACACCTGACCTGAGCACCAAGACCCTGTCAGCTACATGGCTCAGAAAAAAGAAAGAAAGAAAGAGAAAGCAAGCAAGCAAGCAAAAAAGAAGTAAAATAAAATAAAGTTATTAAATAAAAAAATTATTAAAAATTAAAAAATTAAAAAGTAGTAAATAAAAAAGAGAACCCTAGGACAAATGGTAAAAGCGAAGCTATACAGACAAAATCACACAAAGCAGCATACACATACACACTCACAAAAAGAGGAAATGGAAAAAAATATGTATATCTATATATGAAGAAAAAAGGGAGAGAGCAACCAAATCAATAAACAAATCTACCAATGATAATAAACTCTATTAAACTAAGATAAACATAAAACCAGAAACAAATTAGATGTAGAAAGCAAACCCCAAGTCTAAAGTTGCTCCCCGAGTCCATGGCCTCAATTTTGGGATGATTTGTTGTGTATCCATGTATTCCACAGATGCAAGGTACATCAAGTTGATTGTGGAGATTTAATCCACTGCTCCTGAGGCTGCTGGGAGAGATTTCTCTTTCTCTTCTTTGTTCACACAGCTCCTGGGGTTCAGCTTTGGATTTGGCCCCGCCTCTGTGTGTAAGTCACCTGAGGGTGTCTTTTCCCCACCCAGACAGGATGGGGTTAAAGTTGCAGCTGATTAGGGGGCTCTGGCTCACTCATGGGTGGGAGGTCGGAGAGAGGGGTATGGAATGTGCAGCGAGCCTGCGGCAGCAGAGGACAATATGACATTGCAATAGCCTGAGGCGCACCATGTGTTCTCCCAGGGAAGTTGTCCCTGGATCTCAGGACCCTGGCAGTGGCAGGCTGCACAGGCTCCTGGGAGGGGAGGTGTGGATAGAAGCCTGTGCTTGCACACAGGCTTCCTCATGACTGCAGCAGCAGTCTTAGCATCTCATGCCCATCTCTGGTGTCCACGCTGATAGCCACGGCTCATGGCCGTCTCTGGAGCTCGTTTAGGCAGTGCTCTGAATCCCCTCTCCTTGCGCACCCTGAAACAATGGTCTCCTGTCTCTTAGGCAGGTCCACACCTTTTCCTGGACTCCCTCCCGGCTAGCTGTGGCGCACTAGCCCCCTTCAGGCTGTGATCACGCAGCCAACCCCAGTCCTCTCCCTGGGATCTGATCTCCGAAGCCCGAGCCTCAGCTCCCAGCCCCCACCTGCCCCGGCAGGTGAGAAGACAAGCCTCTTGGGCTGGTGAGTGCTGGTCGGCACTGATCCTCTGTGTGGGAATCTCTCCTCTTTGCCCTCTGCACCTCTGTTGCTGCTCTCTCCTCTGTGGCTCCGAAGCTGCCACCCCTCGTCTCCACCAGTGAAGGGGTTTCCTAGTGTGTGGAAACCTTTCCTCCTTCACAGATCCCTCCCAGAGGTGCAGGTCCCGTCCCTGTTCTTTTGTCTCTGTTTTTTCTTTTGCCCTACCCAGGTACGTAGGGAGTTTCTTGCCTTTTGGAAGGTCTGAGGTCTTCTGCCAGCGTTCAGTAGGTGTTCTGTAGGAGTTGTTCCACATGTAGATGTATTTCTGATGTATCTGTGGGGAGGAAGGTGATCTCCGCGTCTTACTCCTCCACCATCTTGAAGGTCTCACAAGTGGATATGTTTGTCTGGTGGTGGAGCTAGCCACATAGAAACTGAATTTTTTGCAAAATCAGTGAGAAGTATTGTATTTTTTTAAAGTATGGTATCAACAAGAATTTGGCTTCTCAAAAATTCTTGCTGCCTTGCTGCACCACACCAGCAAGTCACTTCAGAGTGCACCAGGGCAAATCACATCATGTCATTATGTCATGGATCATAATGAAGCACAGAGGCTGATTGAACCAACAGGCCTCAGTGCTAATCTCCAAGCCAGACTGAAGGCTTGAGAAGTTTCTGATGGGGATAAAGGGGAAAAGAATGAAAGCTGAAGTTAATGATGAAAGCAAAGTGAACCCCACAGGTGAAATTATTTCAATAGCAACATGTCTCAGAGCTAAAGTTTTGATGATTAATAAAATGAATAGAACAGGTCAGGAATTCCCAGGCTGCCTCAGGTCAGAGTGATAGGTCAATCAATGCGTAGCAGGATTGCCTGCTGCCTGGGGGCCAGAACCCACTGACCAGAGATGCACAGTGAAGGGGGAAAATATGGGTCACTGGAAAGGAAATGGTTCTTTTTTACCCCTTGAAATTGGAAAAGGTAGCCATGTAGGGCTCATTTGTTCATGTCCTATCCTTTTATTTTTTTTTAATTTAAGAAAGACCTCAAAGAGCATGTTACCTTTTAAAAATTTATGGAAGGGTATTTTTAAAAAGAAGGATAAAGACTTGCAAGTCTGTACAAAAAGTCCCACCAGCCAATCCCCATAAAAGTCGGTTTAAAGACTTTATTTTAGTCTGTTCATTTTTTTTCCTGAATTTAAAAGTCATGCATGTCTACTGTAGGAAAAAAAAGAGAAAAATATAGAAAAACATATGGAGGAAAAGAAACAACCACTAATATTTCTGCTATCAGTAATAACTATTACTCATATTTCAGTGTATCTTATTTCCAGTGTTTTACAGATTTTTTCCATAGTTGAAGCTATAACATATATACAGTTTTATATCCTGGCTTATTTAACTTAATGATATGTCTTTTTACCATTAAAATTATTATAAATGTTTTTAAGGGCACCATTATATCTCACCATATATGCAGAGTATTCCCATGTTGTTGGATATTTCCTTTTCCATTTTCTGTTATTATTACTAATCTGTGGTGGAGATCTTTGAGCTAGGATCATTGTTCACATTTCTGGCTATTTTTAAATGATTGATCCTAAGGATTTTTCTAAACTTAAACTCCCATTTGTGGGGAAATAGGGCCTCAAATAAGTATGTGCAATATATTCCAGAGATGGAGCCCTCCACAGGAAAATTCTTGACTTATTTCTCACTGTCACTGTATGATTTACCATTGAATATAATTCACCAGATCGTGTAATTCACAAAAATCATTCTTGCTCCAACTTCATCCACCACATATATGCAGCACAGAGCCAATCTGATGGGCCATGTGAAGCGTTGTGCAGTTGTGGTTACTGTGACTGGAGATTCATTGCATTTAGGCATTGTAGAAATGCAACCCTTCAAGGCTGAGTAACTCTTTCCATAGACACTACTACAGCTAGGTAAATGATACCTGGGGAAAGTTATAAATTTCTATCGCTTGATTTCAACTGGAGAATGTAAGACCACAATGCCGACTCCTCCGTCCTCAGCAGATCACAAACAATGATAGACTTTCCATCTGATGCGACAGGGCAGCTGAATCTACTGTAGCCATTTCTGACTCTGCAAGACTGTCAAGCTCACCACTGAATAATAGAAAACCTGCATTTGCCAAATCTCTCGCTTACATGCCAGATGGAGGAAAACTGCCACCATGTCTAATTTGTAAGCTCGAGTATCTGATCAGAGGGAAAAAAAATCATTGTACTTGTGAAGAAGAATGGAAAGAACCATATCATGATCCATGAAGGATGAACTTATGGAGGAAGAAAAAAAGAGGAATGTGTCAACTGACAACACAATCCACCTATTGCTCGATAAGGTTAATGCTTGTTCATGTAAACATATAAAAGCTACATTTTAACAAAACTGAGTGTGCTCTAGAAAGTACTTCTTTTCAAGGCTGCAAAATTGCTGTAGCCCTAAAACCCTTTGATAAATGAGCATTTCTAGGATATGCTGAAATAGTGGGTCAGAGAAAAGTGAAATATACTATAGATGAAGGATTTAACCTAATCAGAATGTAAACCTGCATGGGGTAAGACTATGCTCATTTCTGTCTCTCTGTTTAGATCTGGCATAGATTTATACATATTTAGGCACTGTTTTTACTGAGCAATGATAACATGATTGGGGTAACAATAACGCACTTAAAATTTTTAAGTACCTTAGAGCCCATACAGTTGAAAGATAGCAGAATATGCCACCCCAAAATATGCCACTTTGGCATTAGGATTATTTTGAACTGAAGGAAATTGAGAAGAAGCAGATATAAGACAAAGGGTTTTTTTCTGTCCTTCCTCTATTTGCCTAAAAGCAGGATATAAATTTGCAAAGGTGCTCCCCCACTCCCTTCTACCAGGAAGAGAAGTTAATCACCAGAGACAACTTTAGACCCTTATCAGCCCAGAGACAATACCAGAGGAACCTACATAACAAACCTCCCTAAGACTAGCTCTCATCTACCATTTGTTTCCCCGTATATCTGTCTTCCCACAGTTTACTGTCCCTTGAAGCTCAAAGTCCTTTTCCTTTGTCTTGTCCCTTCTCTAAGAATTTATTGTTCTTTTGTTAAGATACTATATAAGTCCAAGTTTTAGCCACCCCTTTGAGTTACTCATCACTGGGTACTCCTAAGAGCATGCGTGATGCACATGTTAATAATCTTATGTTTGTTTTTCTCTCATTAATCTGCCTTTTGTCATTCTGATTTATAGGGCCCCAGCCAGAAAACCTAAAATGGGTAGAAGAAAAAGGTTTTTTTTTCCCCTCCTTTACAAAGTGTTCATGTCCATTATTTTATTTTGATATACACACGCTGATACAAATTACAAAACTCAAAGGTGGATAGACATGATATTTATATATGAGGAAAGAGACTCAGATAAAATTCATATGCGGTATTTCACAACCACTAAGAGATGGGTCTGGGACTGATACCACAGTTTTCTGTCTTTCTCCCGTACTTTTGTATACAAGACAGAATCTTAAACTTAGCATTAAGAAACTTGATTTGGACTCTCATACGAGGGTCATGAGGGTGGAGCTTCCTTGCCTATGGCTTAAAAAGGTGGGAAGCAGAAATGTTCCATTCAGCCATAGATGGCTTAAATGAGTCTTGCCATGATGCGTCATCAGGGGAATAAACAATTCTAAAATTGTCCCAAGAGGAACTTTGTGGTTTGGGTTCTTTAACCATTGTAGTATTTCCTGTTCTAGCATTCCTTTCATTAGACCTTTAACTTTTATTTTCTAGTTTATTTGCTTTTCCATTACAGTCATAATGAGTGAAAATGTCACCCAGTATCAGAGCAGACATAGGAGTAGGAAAACAACATGGACTTTGGGGATGTAGGCACTGTATTTGGGTTTTCAGTAATTTGGAATAAATCAACAAAGAGGAAAGCTGGTAAAGATTAATGGAATAATGTATGTGAAAGGGTAGTGAAATTAGAGAGTGCATACTTTTTTTATTATCATTAGGATGCTATTTTTAAGTGATAGTCTGTGTAGGTGTATTTGTGTCTCTGTATATGGTATAATGCCTGTGTGTGTGTCTTTGTGTGTGTTTGATATGTATACATGTGCGTGTGTGTATAGTATATGTGTGGGGGTGTGTGTGGATTTTTTACAATGTACAGTAAAATGTTGGGGCAATCGGTTAGAGCTATGAACTGATGGGCTGAACTGTTCTCCTGCTTTTTATTTTTTGCACCTGAAATCTCTCTATTAATATTTGACTATGTGAGTAGAATTAATATTTGCACCTGCGCTAAAAATAACTTTTCATAACTTCCTGAGACTTTTGGTCTTCTTTGAAGCCAAAAAATAAGAGAGAGGATCTTAGGTAACTTACTTGCATGTGAGGCTATTCTAGGTCTGACTTAGTCGCTGACTTGCTGATTGCACTTCTGCAGAGCTTGGGTGAAGGCTGTAGTCCTGTGTCCTTAGTTCTCCTGAGGTGGTGCGTGGCCACCCCTCTAATTTGAGTCTCTGGGTTTTTTTTGTTTGTTTTGTCTTCACCTCTTCTTAATAGACTAGCAGGGAGATTGGAGAGTACACTGTAGTTTTCTGTACCTTCCCTGATTTTCAGTTTGTATAGTGGAAAGACTGCCAGATTACCCTCCAATATAGTACTTTGTGTGTGACATTTTGAAGATATTCCCAAATACACCTTTTCTACTCCTTGCCACAATGCGTGTCACTCTTTGTTGTCATGTTTCACTACTGGACTCTGGGTACTGTAAGGGCAGAGGCTGTCATATTTGTGCCTGGTTCCTGGTACGTGACCACCAACTAAGTACTGGCCTGAAGGCACACATGAATCAATAGCAAGTAACTGGGGAAAGCTCCCAGAATCTAGTGCAAATGGTGAGTGTAAAGAATTAGTCCTGGGCGTGGAAACTTTCTCCTCTGCTGATGAGGCAAACAAAGCCAATTTTTTGAATAACTACATTGTAAATAACATTAGTGGCAGATTTCACTGGAGCAGTGAGACATCCCATGTAAAAAAGAACCTCTTTTCTCTGTGTGAAGTTTCAGTTTATTTTGCTGAGTACAAAATTCTTTTATATACTTTTACAAGAAGGAAGGAGGCATGCTTTATTATATAGGCATAAATGCAGGATAAGGCACTTTGAAAAAGAAAAGCAATTGAAATTCTGTATGGAAAGTGTTTTAAGAGGCTAATGCAGGCGCACTGCTGTCTATTCTGGAGTAAAATGACCATGAAAAGGAAAGAAAAGAGGCAGAAAAACTTCTTCCAATTTGTACCAATAAAATGTAAATGCTTGTTATTTCGCTGTGAACATCATCATATTAGATTTGGAGAGCACTGTTTTCCAGAATTTAAAATGCAACAATCCATAGAGAGAAACTGTTCCTCTGACAACCAAACCTTGAAAAAAAGTTTAAGATTAAAAGCAAATACATATGAACAACAACAAAAAATCTCTCAATTCACATACTGGAAATCAAAAGAATTTTATTTCAAATTATGAGCAAGAAATGCCCTGCCTGTTTACTACCTGCATTTTCCCAATAATTTATAATTAGAACCCAGCAGTAAGTATTGATTTCCAATTGATGGATATCATCTGTGCCCTAATAAACTGACAGACCTTCAGAAATCTATCCAGGGAGACCTTTAGAATACATGACATGAGTTAAACATATTTTATTTAACACCCGAGGAAATTTGCATTTCATCTCTCAGGCTTTTACGAAGCTGTGTAAATGATTTAGCTCAGCTTTTAGATTTCAGAGTCATTTCATTTCAATTTGGGAGCACTCTTGTATAATTCTTAGCCTTTGTTCAACCAAATGTTGCTGACCGATATTTAGCATGTGGAATAACATGTCAAAAATATGGGATGCTTCAATTCACGGTTTGTGGATTTAGTAAAGATGTGAAATAAAGCCTTTGATGCGTGTAAAAATCACAGTAAAATGTAAGTGAAACCTAATTGTAAAATGTAAATGAGATCTAATTGTTTACCATGCTCTTGTAACTGGAATCCTGCTGGGTAATATGCCACAGCATCCCCTAGGAAGTGGTGATACCACATTCATTGAAGTCCAGGGAGGTTTAGCTCCTACAAATGCTACCCTTGTTTATGAGAAATGGGTGGGGCATTTCTTCCAGGAGCGAGATCTTCTGTTTTGTGTGGTTGGCAGCCTATTCAAGGCATAACCACTGAGGACAGGATATTCATACAGAAAAGGCCAAGAATCAGTGTACCTAAAAGATTGCTCAGAACAAACTGAGGATCCTAGGCTAATGCATTATTTTACTAGCATTATTTTATTTCATTAGTTTTATAATCTGAGAAAAAAATGAAGTGGAGAAGGTCTCATCATTAAATACTTGGCATTACTAATAGGTCAATTTACCAAAACTTCCATTTAGATTTTTGTAGCAGAACCTTTTTTTTTTTTTTTTTTGGTCCTGTTTTGTTTTTAAGGAAGACAGCAGCAACTTGCAGGTTTAGTATGAAGTAGGGCCTTTCAGCATTTCTGTGTGGATTTTGTTTGTTTTCTGGAAAAAAAGGGTCCTATTAACAGGTTCATTTGTATAATAATCATTCATTAAAATAAACTCCGTGGCAATAAAATACTGTACTTGAATTCCAGCACAAAGCCTTTAAAAAGCTAAAATGTCAAAACAATAAAACTAATTAAGGCAACAAAATGGCTTTTTCCAGCTTAATGACAAGCTGGTCCAAAAACACACTTCAATGATTTTTCTTTCCTCCAGAGACACTTCAAGTAAAGCAAGGATAGAATTTTCTGCAATCATTATCTAGCTCAGCGTCATCTAGGAACCTAGCCCAACTGAATTGTGTGGCAGAGGAGGTAACATGTCTACCTTTGGCTAGTTTCTCTCCCTCCTCCCTCCCTCCTCCCTCCCTCCTCCCTCCCTCTCTCCCTCCCTCTCTCCCTCCCTCCTCCCTCCCTCTCTCCCTCCCTCTCTCCCTTCCTCCTCCCTCCCTCTCTCCCTCCCTCTCTCCCTCCCTCTCTCCCTCCCTCTCTCCCTCCCTCTCTCCCTCCCTCCTCCCTCCCTCTCTCCCTCCCTCCTCCCTCCCTCTCTCCCTCCCTCTCTCCCTCCCTCTCTCCCTCCCTCTCTCCCTCCCTCCTCCCTCCCTCTCTCCCTCCTCCCTTCCTCTCCCCCTCCTCCCTCCCCATCTTCTGCAAACATTTATGAGGGTTTGCTATGCTGCAGGCACTGTGGAGGGGTAGCAAACTGAGCCAGCTGTGAATCTGGAAGTCAAACAGCTGATGAACTAGAAAAGGAGGCAACAGATAAATAACTCTAATTGGGGGAGAAAAGTAACACGTTTCAAAACTACAGAAAAGTTGCAAGAATAATACACAGCACTCCCCCTGTGCCCAGAGACTGGATTCAAATTTTGCCAATTTTTCCAGCAGTGTCCTTCTAGTAGCAGAGGATCCAGTCCAGCATCATGAGTTGCTTCTGGTTGTCACGTCTCTCTATTCTCTTTAATCTGGAGTAATTCTTTAGTATGTCATTGATTTTTATGATTTTACCAATTTTAAAGATTATCGGCCAGTCAATTTACAGAACATCTCTTGCTTTGGGATTGGCTGATGTTTCCTTACGATTAGATCCTGGTAATACGTTTTTGGCTGGAATATTACAGATGATGTGCTCTTTTTGTTATATCCTATTGAGTGATATGTGATGTTTATTTTTCCCACGGGTGGTGGTGTTTACATTTATTATTTGGTTTATGTAACGTCTGCCAGGTTTTTCCACTGTAAGTAACTTTTTAAAAAAATATGGATTAACAGATATTTTGTGGGCAGCAACTTTAAGACCATGTAAAATTCTGTTCCTCACCACATGTTCATTCATTAGTTTTAACATCCTCTGATGTTTCATTATAATGGTTGCCAAAAGATGGTTTTCTAATGCCATTATTCCCTTTATATTTAGTATATATTTTTATTAGGTGACTTCCTGTTATAAGGAATAGCTGTCTCTTTTATTTATGTGGCTTTTAATTAATGTATTTATATCAGTGTTGACACATAGATTCTGTGTGTCAGATTTCCTGAGAACTCTTTTATTATTCAATGGGTTATATATAATCCATCCCTATAATTATTTATTTTGATGCTCAGTTTTCCCCAGATTTGGCCAGTGGGAGCTCCTTCAAGTTTGCTTCTATGTCTTTTTGATATGACCCCATTATTCTATGACCATTTCCTGCTACCACATTATATATCAGGCTCTTCTTGTGCCAAAATCATCTGTGCTACAAGAATCATCCATGTTTTCAAAGAGCTCTGGCACGTTCAGGGTGATCTTTGGAAACCATATATATGCACATTTACAAGTGTATTTATTTTATATCTATTTATCTATATTGACAACTTTGAATTTACATTGATTTCTCCAATTCCAAACCAACACCACAGGTTCATTCTAGCCTCTTCCTTTCCATGCTTCCATCACTTTTCCAACTGGGAGAATTCTGGCTCCCATTATTTTAATATCCCTACATTTAGCCTGTCCATCTGCCCTTGTGTGGTGCCATTCTCTGCCCTTCCCCTCCCATAGATCCCCTGCTGGCCCTGATCCTGGCTCAGACTTGCTTATGCTGGTGTCCTCCTTGTTCAGGCCTGCCTGTGCCTTTTTGATGAAGGAAGAAAGGGACGGAGGGAGGGAGGGAAGAACTATTTTTTAAAAAAGGGAAGGAATGGGAAGAGGAATGGTGGGTATTTGTGGTTGACGATTGCTTGGTGTGTAAACATGCTTTCATTTTAAATACAATTAATTTTGATTTGATAGCTGTCCTCATTGTTCATACAAGTTCAGTATTAGGTGACAAAGCAGTAGCTTAACTCTACTTGAATAATTCTCCTCACATATTCTCATAGTAGCTATCATGCATCCATTCAGGAGCTTATGGAACACCTAGACTTTCTGATTGTTCTCATCCTGTCTAGTCTAGAATATTAATATTCATTAGATAGTAAAAAGGTTAATTCTGTTTTCCTAATATTTTCTAACATTTCCTAACATGAGCAATATTACTCATGAGAACAATACTTAAATTTGAAATAAAAACTACAGTTATTGTTATAATAAAATCCCTATGAATCAGTAGTCTGTCTCATGTTCAGTATCTCATAGGGATTTGGAGGAAGACTCCATTAATGAGGTATTTGAGCTAGGGCTTAAGGAGTAGGTAGGACTTAGACCATTGTTTCTTCAAGTATATTTCTTGGAGAATTAGTCATGTGAAATGGACTTCAAAAAAGTGTTCTGTAGTCTAATAAATTTGGTAAAATATATTATACAAATTGCTTGCCTTAAAAAAATCCCAAAAGGCCCTGAGAAGTCCTTGAGTAAAGAAATTTGTTAAACTTTATTTTACTCAGCTTTTCCTATACTTGTTTAATGATAATTTTTTTGTGTGTGATAATCAACCAGTTAAAAAAACAAATTGTTTAGGCACATGGGGAAAAGATAATTTAAAATGAAAGACAGGAAAGTGGTGGGGACTTGAGTACTCCAGGTTGCCAGAAAAAATGTTATAAGTAATAGAGGTACACAAGGTTAAGAGTCTTGAATACAGGCTCAATACTTTGTGCTTTATTCAAACCAATAGGCAGTTACGATATTTTCTGCACATATTACTGTTTACAGATTTGAGAAGAAATAGCATTTGTTGAGTAGTTCAGTATCTCCTACATCTCAGCTACACACATACACATACACGCACACCAAAGACAAACTATCTAACCCACAGAGCTTACTCTCTACATTAATAGGACTTGACTTTTCTATTGTCTTAAATAAGGTAATTTTACCCTTCTAGGAGAATTTTGCACAGGCAGATAACTTGATTGTTCATTATAAGAATTTTCCAAAAAGACATAAATTCTTCAATGGAAAGTATCAACAGTTTACAAAGTCCCAGATTCTTTGAATTCCTCACTGCAAAGATCCTTGCCTTGCTGTTTCCACTTGAAGGAGATCAGAATATGTCACCCCAAATATGCCACTTTTCCATAAGATTATTTTGAGCTGGAGATAATTGAGAATCAACAGAGGCAGAGAGAAGCTGTCTCAGATTTTCCCTTATCTGACTAAAAGCAACAACTTTTGGAAAATAACACTGCCATAAATGCCTTCCTTTGGGAAGATTTACTCCCAGAGGGGAGAATGGGAATGGGAATAAAACCTACCCCAAATCCCTTGTCTGGGGAAATTTTATGGCCCTGAAGGAGAAAGAAAGACCCCCTCATACTGTATAGATGAACATTATCATAAACTTTCTTATCTCTGGATTGTTATCCTAAAAGCTCTGTGTCTTTCCTAAAGAAACCTATTTATTCTTCCCCCAAGAAGCCTTTTCTCCCCTCTCCCCCTCCTCTACTAAGTTAGGTACATAAGCCTTTACTTTAACCATGTAGTGAGCCAGGTACTTCTTTCCTTGGCATCCTGTACAAATAAATCTTTTCCCCTGCTAATCTGTCTTTTGTCAGTTTAATTTGCAGGCCTCAATCACTAAACTTGAGAGAATAGATGAAAAGTTTTTTTCCCTACACACCAATCCTAAACTGTTATATCATGATTCGTACTCAGTCCTAATGGATTCCCCACACTGAAAGACCTAATTTAATGCAAACTTCCAATTCTAACTAAATTCTGATGTTGCTTCCACCTCTGAGACACCACCAAAGCTCTCTTGAGGTTGTATTCTCCCTCACTGTGGTAAGCAGTAAACTCAGCTCTGTCTTATCAACAGGGTTTGTGGGTGATAACTGGGGAGACATATGACATTCTTTATGTCTGTCTGTCTGTCTATCTCCCTACCTACCTACGTATAATTTAAGCCATTTTAAAAAACTGATAACTCCCAACATTTTTAAACTGTTAAAAGAGAGATGGTTGTTAGAGAGGGTCCGGTAGCAGTGCTACTCAGGAAAGGTTTCAACCTCTAAATCAGTATAATCTTGAGGTAAAACATGGCTTTAGTTTGGCTCACGTTCTCACTTTGTGGTTAAGAGAAAAGTAAGGGGTGTGAGTAAATGGGACTTAGCTCTGGAAGACTGAGAAAGGGCTTCTCCTCAAGGTGAAAGAAACTGAAGCCCTGGAATGACCCAGAAGCAGTATGAAATTGGTATACTTCCTGGAGAAGTCTTGCCTGTTTTGAAGGTTGTGAAAGAAAGCCCTGTGAGTAGAAAAATCCATGGCAGCCACATCTAAAATGTTTCAATGGAAAAAAAAATTAAGTAATTGCTTACATATCCCACAGAGCAATAGTTAAACAAACAACAACAAAAACCCACCAAAGTTAATAATTTTAATTTACCCTTAATTCAATGGATGCATTCTTTCCCTTATAGCTTCAATGAGATGTTTGCAAATGCATTTTCTTTTTTTAAGGCGATGTATTAATACCATACGAAGGATTTTTCATCCTGTGTTTGGTTCTTCATAAACACGGTCAATACCGTTCTCATTTTATCATTTACAATTCTTGATTCTTGCCTTCTGGATGCCATGAAGTCATCCTAATCCAGAAAGATTTGAAAATAGAAAAGGTTTTTGGTTACTGTTATTATTTTTTTATATATATATAGGCTTTCTGTTGCCATGTTTCTTTCTTTCTTTTTTTTTAAAGGTCATTTATTTATTTACTTATTTATGGCTGCACTGGGTCTTTGTTGCCACACGCTTTGGTGGCTTCTCCTGTTGTGGAGCATGGGATCTAGGCGCACGGGCTTCAGTAGTTGTGGTGCACCGGCTTAGTTGCTCCATGGCATGTGGGATCTTCGCGGACCAGGGCTTGAACCCCGGTCCCCTGCATTGTCAGGCGGTTTCTTAACCACTGTGCCACCAGGGAAGTCCCTGGTTACTGTTATTTATCTTTCCTTATACTGAGTATGTATTTCTCAGGTCAACCATTCCCCTGTTCTCACTGTTCCTTCCCCCCAAGTTCATGTGTTTTACCTCCCTCCCAGCAGGCATGTAATTCTGAGATCTGGGTTCAGTTACCTCGACCTGCTCTCTCTCGTCTTGGGGTAAAAACTTCAACCTTTGATTGCTTAGCTTCCTAAACATTTGAAAAAATGATTCCACGGTTAACATTCATGTGGAACAAACTTTTGAGGCTGTTAAAGACGTTTAAGTAGCGAACAGACACATACTGTATGTTTGCAAATTTGGGGCTGATTATTTTAGCAAGAACATTGCCCTGATCATAGACAAAGAGCAGCCCTTGCCTCTTCATGGGTTGTCTGATCATTCCTTGAAAGAAAAAAATCCTTCAGATTTGTTAGATGAAAATACCACCTTATTAATTTAAATGGTATTTCTTCAAAAAAGATTCCCTAACAAAATAGAATTTCTGCAAAGTTTAAGCTAGTTAATGTTTATTAACTCTTTATATTTATTCTACAATGTGTTGTTTGTTCACATACTTTTCCCGTTTTTCTATTAGGATATTTATGTTTTACTTATTCATTTGTAAAAGGACTTTATGTAGTAAGATAACATCCCTTTATATTTCGTGTATGTACAAATATTTTCACCAGTTTATTGTTGGTATTTTACATTTTGTGATATACAGAATCTTTAGATTTTTTTCAAATCTACAAACATGTATTCTGGGCTCCTTTTTTTTTTTTTTTTTTTTTTTTTTTTTTTTCGCTGTACGCGGGCCTCTCACTGTTGTGGCCTCTCCCATTGCGGAGCACAGGCTCCGGACGCTCAGGCTCAGCGACCATGGCTCACGGGCCCAGCCGCTCCGCGGCATGTGGGATCCTCCCAGACCGGGGCACGAACCCGTGTACCCTGAATCGGCAGGCGGACTCTCAACCACTGCGCCACCAGGGAAGCCCTGGGCTCCCTTTATGCTTTATTTATTTATTTGTTTGTTTGGAGTGACTTCCATATCCTCAGATTAGAGGGTCATCTACATTTTGTTGTCTTTTCTTTTGGTTTGGTTTTAGTTCTGTTGAAATGCTAAAGTTCCAGTACAAATTAGAAAGATTTTTTTTTTTTTTTTTTTTTTTTGCTGTACGTGGGCCTCTCACTGTTGTGGCCTCTCCCGTTGCGGAGCACAGACTCCGGACGCGCAGGCTCAGCAGCCATGGCTCACGGGCCCAGCTGCTCCGCGGCATGTGGGATCTTCCCGGACCAGGGCACGAACTCGTGTCCCCTGCATCGGCAGGCGGACTCTCAACCACTGCGCCACCAGGGAAGCCCTAGAAAGATATTTTTGACAAAAAAAGATTTGTATAGCAAAATATAATTATTACAAAGGATGAAAGTTATAAAATTTTGGAGTTAGAAACGTTAAGCTCATTTAATTCAATTTAACTAACATTAATTTAGTGCCAGCTACACAAAAGTTGTTTTGATGGATATTTTAAGCCAGTGGCTCTCAGCCTTGGCTAGACATTAGAATCCCTTGGGGAGCAGTCATTTATTCTGTTTCTGGGCTCTCCCTCCAAGGATTCTGATTTCGTTGGTCTGGATGAGACAGAGGCGTCGGCATTAAAAAAAAAAATCTCCTTAGGTCCTTCTAACGTACAGCCATGGCTGAGAACCAGCACAGTCCAGTTTTCTTCATTTTTAGAAAAAGAAGCTAAGACTTGGTGAGGACTTGGCATATTAGAGTTTTGAGAAATGCTCAGGTGTCCTGATGGTTCTTCCAGCATTCTTACCACTACACTTCAGTTTTTCTTTTAGTTGTGAGGTCATGGGACAGAAAAACCTGCGAATAATTTTCACCAGTTTTTTTCCTCCTCACATTGGTGGGCAGTTGGTTTCACAATTTCATTTATGCTTTTCCTAGTTTATTTTCCTGCTATGATAACTGTTGAATCAATGCTTTGATTTAATATTTCCCTTCTCACTCCTCCTCCCAACCTCGAAAGAAAAACAGATGGACTTAAGGAGCCAATTATTTATTGGGCATTTTCATTGTTACCTGACGCCCTGCCTTACTTTTCACACTCAGAGATTGGCAGTGGATTGAGAGGGAACTGGGATGGAAACAGAAGGATGAGTGAGGGAGAAATGACACAAGACATGAGCAGAAGGCAGCAGAAGAGCCGGAACGTTAAACAGAAGAATCTAATTCCTTCTGCCTTAGAATTCTTGTTCATCGCCAATGCAGTAAGACTCTCTCAAACCCCGGAGATGTGGGAGGAGGGAAATTTTGCCAGAAGCAGAGGGGAGAGCCGTAGAAATAATTTCGGAAGCTCAGGTGCCTGATCAAGTTTACGATGACAGCTCTGCATCTTCTCAGGCACTGTGATAACCAACGCAGGGTCTTGAGTCATCTAAGGCCTCTACTTTAGAAACAAAGGTAGCTGTGAAAATGTTTGATCTGACTATTTCCATTTCCAAATAAGATGAAAATTCACTTCAGAGTAAAATAACCCAACTAGTTGTTGGTGCTAGAGGAGTCTTGTCTCTTTTATTTACTGTTACAATCTCAACACTTATAACAGTGTTTGACACCTAGAGTTGGAGCTCAGCAATTTTTTGCGTAAAAAATGGACGAGTATCAGGTCCAAGTCATCAGTGCAAATTCCCCGGGGGGTCAGGCAGCTGACTTAAGTGAATGCATCAGGTTGGATGGAGTGTCGACTGAAAAAAAAAATGTACAACATGAGAATTGTGATTTAAGTTGTTTGGGGCAAAATGAGGACTAGAGCCTGGAAGACAGCATTTCAGATAGTTCTGAGAAACTGCTCCAAAGAGGTCAAGGGAGAGGTCAGTATTATATATGATTTTAGTGAAGGGGGTGCGTGCAGTCAAGCACACATTTTGGCAGAGACTTGCTGTTGGTCACGAGGAGCAGATGTCACTGTTAATGATTTTAGTGCTTTTCTAGATGTGAGGAGATGCAAGAATTGGGCTCATAAAATCTTCTCCTGAAAGTACCTGATTATCTGAAGGTCTGTTCTGCCAGTTTTTCCCAGCACAGAGTGCCTCATTCCTGATCTCCACCCTGTGAACTCCTTTCAGGGTGTGTTAAAGGTTAGCGGCTGCCGTGGCTAGTGACTTAATCCTGCAAGAGGCAGATGGCAAGTGCCAATTTTTAGCTGGCAGGAGGACGATAGAAAAGCAGGGTACGGGGCAGACCGGATGACTAAAGGGTTCTTTATTTGTTTCTCTTTTTAAATTAAAACGCTTTGTTCATCAGGCAAAGCTCTGAAGACCACATCTGGCACAGAGCTGCCAGTTTGTGAGCTCTGTTCCTAGTCACCGCAGCATTTCTGTCATTTCCTTGAGTTTAAGATTGTGGTGAAGCCAAGCCCCTCTGAGACTTATTTCTCAATGTGACAAGGATTTCCACAGGTTGCTTAGATTGTAGAGTCCAGCATTTTAAGGCCGAATGAGGCCTAAGAGATGGTAAGTAGAACCATTTCATTTTTTATCGACGAGGAAGCTGTTGCCCAGAGAGGTTAAGTGAAGTGTGTGAGGTTAAACAACCTGGTAAAGGAAAAGCCAATTTTGGATCCAGGGAACCAGAATTGCAATCTGGTGCTATTGCTCCTACACCACGCTGACTATGCACTTTATGGCAAAAGCTTTATGGCATTAATTCTCGAAATGATTGTTGCTTAACTGGAACCATGCCTGCTTTTATTTTAATTGAGATTTTATTTTTGCCTGCCTGGAGCAAGGAGATCATTATGATATTTTAAATGAGAACCAAGGAATTACCTGCACTTCAAATATTAGCAGTTACATTTCTGCTAAAGTTGCATGTGGACTGTCTATTAGAAACATGTCACAGGAAACAAGGAACATTTCATACTAATCGTTATAAGCGTAGTATCCATCAAAATGTAAATTTACCAAAGTGGGCTTTATGTGGATCATGATTTCCTTTATTACAAAATGGACGTGAAAACTCTGGCTGGCTCCTTGCTCTTATGTAAAACCTTCATTTCCTGTGGTGTCTCCAATTTATTTTTTCCCAGCTTTAACAGCTTTCACACTGTGATTTTCTATATCTGTTGCAAATGTTCAACAATTTACAGTGCAAATTTTAGTCCGTGGCTTTCTGCTTGTAGCTTTTCATGTATAAAGATTAAAGAATGAATGTGCAATCAGCAGATATATAGAAAACATCTCCTGCTAGAATAAAATAGATGGTTCAACTTCTGAAACCCCAATGGAATTTATAATATCTACCTACAGCACTTCCTCTCTTTTGTATTGTACCTTCTGATAAATAGGCTCCCAGAAGAGACAATTTGGGAAGCTGGAAAGTACTTTATTTTTCTTTATAGCATGACATAGCATTGTCCAGGACTTGCAGTTGGGAGAAACATCGGAAGCAGAAAGGCAGAAGGAGATGAGACCTAGGGGTGATAGTGACTGACAAATCAAAAGAAAGTTTACACCACCTAATGAGAACCTTAAAGGCTAATGCTCTTTTGGAAAATAGCACAGAATTTGAGATTACACCTAGAATATTGCTTATTGGTTGTTGCTACCTCAGGACTTAAAAACATGGTAATGCAGTCAGGCACCTGCTGGTATGTTTAGTTAGAGGCAAGGGGCTAGTTCCTGAAATTGTGTATGGTGTGTATGTGTATGTGTGTGTGTGTGTGAGAGAGAGAGAGAGAGAGAGATTTTTGCATTTCTTTAGTATAAAAATGCTTGCATACGTAAAAATGGTTTTCCTTGAATCTATAAAAACACAGCTAAAACAAAAGGAAGGAGGTATTCAGCCGGCTCAGTTTGCTCTGACCTGTCCATATGGGCAACCAGGAGTACTTCTCAGGCTGCAGGGATGCTGTTGATATTATTAGATCCAATCTGTCTGCATCAGATCTACCTGACCTGAACCTCTCTTCCAGAAACAAGAGCTAATATTTCAGAAATGCATGAGTATAAAAGCTTTTGTTTACATCTTTATTTGGTACCTTTTTGATTTGAGAGGACCTGATGGAAACATGTGAACTGCTCTGGGGGTTCTAACCCAGCTGCTCTAACCCAGCATGTGCATTTGAAAGCACATTCTCACTGCCAGGTTATGGAGGTGACTGGATAAGCACAGTGCATTGGGTGCAGAACCAGTGAGGACGGGGTAGTTTTATGGGCTGAATTGTGTCTCTTCAACAGTCATATGTTGAAGTCCTAATGCCCATACCTCAAAATGTCAGTACATTTGGAGATGGGGCCTTGAAAGAAGGAATTAAGATAAAATGAGGTCATATGGGTGAGCCCTAATCCAGTATGACTGGTATCTTCATAAGAAGAGGAAATCTGGACACAGACATAGAGGAAGAACCACTGGAAGAAGACAGCCATGGACAAGCCGAAGAGAGAGGTCTCAGAAGAAACCAACCTTGCTCACTCCTTGATCTCCAACTTCTAGCTTCCAGAACTGTGGGAAAATAAATTTCTGTTGTTTCATCCACCCAGACTGTGGTACTCTGTGATGGTAGCCCTAGCAGACTTATACTATGAGTTTCAGGAATATATTAGCTTAATTTTAAATTATTTATTTGATATGGTATTTGACCTTCTACTATGAATCTCATATCCAGCCCCTTCTTTATGTCTCTCTTGCCATTACACTTTTAAAGACCATCTTCATTTTTTGCCTGGAATACAACTGAGCAATAATGAGAAAGCACTAGTCCAGGGATGGGGACGGGCCTCACCAGCCATGTGATAGAGATGATTGCTAAGGAAGGTAGAGGAGGGTTTGGGAGAAAATTCTCACTCTCTTGTGAGTCACATCTTCTCCACCCCTCCCACCATTGCCTGATGGTTATGAGTATGGATTTTGTGAGACGTTAAAATAGAGGACTATTGGTATTATAAGCATATCACAATATATCGTAATACATATTTGAAATGAGACTATATGTTCACTCTTGTAAATCTATTAAGAGGATCGAGAGATCATATTGACTAAAACTGTTCTGAGATTTGGATTAAGGTTGGTTGTTGAAGCATTGTCCAGAGGACAGTGATGCTCATATTATGAGCCACAGGTCAGCAGCACTGGCGTCCCTTTGAAGTTCATTTGAAATGAAGAATTTGGGGCCCTACCTCAGAGTTACTGAATCAGAATTTGTATTTTAACAAGATCTCCAAGTCATGCTGATCAAAATTTGAGAATTACTCAAATGTAATGTATAGTGTCAACTAAGAAACATCTGTCAAGGGACGGATCCCAACTTATGGAAAAGATGAATAGGATGGTCTCACAGGGCAGTTGGGGAAGATAAGTTCTACCTAAGGTAGAGGGTTCTAGAGCTGGGACCCCGAGTTGAAGCTTCTGACTATCACTACCAGGGTTCTCCAAGATGGAGCAGCCAACAGATGCTTTCTTCTAGGAGTTCCTTGAGAGGTGTCACAGTTATCCATCCACCTTCCTGTGAGCTCAGAGCCACAAGGACTTAAATCTGCCAGTTGCCAACTGCCCATGACATACATGTCTCCTCACTCCATCCAGCTCTGCTCTCTGCACCCAGTAGTGGAAGGAGACAGGAAGAAGAGTGACAAGGAAGAAGCTTAGAGAGCAACTGGTGGTACTTTTTCTGACATTATTCTATTCCCAACTGACTCTGGAGTAAAGATAAAGTCCTAGGAGCACAATGAAGACCACTTGATGAATGAACCAAGGTTCTTTTCAAAACTCAAAACACTGAGGCCGGGAACACATGGTGGCAGGCACCATACCTTGTTAACATTATGGTCATTTTCATTATCTTTAAATAAGATTCTCTTTGGTGTCCATTGCCCAGCCTGTATTGATACCAACCAGGGTTCTTGGCCTTCCCCAATCAATAGAAATTGATGAGAGACCAGACAAGAAATTCAGGCAAGGCTTTACTGGCACCCCTGCTGTAGCAGGGGGGAGTGAAACAAGTAACAGGTCCCCTTGCTCGCTCCCCAAGGAGGGGAGGGCTGGTTCCTTATATGGGGTTAGGGTAGTGGTGGGTCCAGGGGTCGTGTCAGAGGGGTGGCTTAGGTGGTTTCCCTGATGGTGTTGAGTGCACAGGGCATGAGCAGTACCCTGCTTTTGCTCCCGACCTCCTGTTTTTGCTCCTGGCTCTTCAGAAGTAGCAGTTGGTCGTTTTGTCCATAATTTGCCCCAACCATGCATGCACACAGTTATTTTTAGTCTGTCATAGCTTCTTTGTATTTTGTTGCTTAAGGAGACTTTTGTTCAGGTGCAAGCACTGAAGCAAAGGGTCCTAGGATGTCTAAAGTGAATGGATGTCTAAAGTGGATGTCTAAAGTGAAAAGTGAGGTTCAAGCACTAAACATTCATGCCAGAGGTGAGGTTCCAATAGAGGTCTGACTCCAAAGCCTGGAGTGCACATCCTAAGCTGTGTCTCCGCTCATCCACCATTCTTCCTCCCTCCTCTGCCTTCCCTCCTTCTATAATATGCACTGAACATTCACAAAAAGGACCACTTCTTCTTTTGGGACCTCAGCTTTGTCATCTCAACACGCTGGAATAGATGCTCTTTGAGATACAATCAAGCTCCCTGTTTCTATAATTTACTAAAAAGCCAGCCCCACACAGGCAGATAGTCAGCCACATAACTCTTCAAGTTTGTTCAAATAAGGCATCTTTAAACGTAAAGAAACAAAAACTGGCAGTGATGGGCATCCAGGTATACACAGAACAAAGCCTCCTGTGATCTCCAGGAGATCTTTCTTTTCATCCTTTGTCTCTGCTGGATGGACCAAGCCTTGAAAGATGACAGGGAAAGGACTTCTATTCCCGGGGCAGGAGTGGGCAGAGGGTCGGTGGAAAGGAGAAGGACGTTTGGAGAGGAAGGTTCAGAACAAGACTAGGCAGACCACGTACTAAAATGGTCAACTGTTCTATTCCTCTAGCATCTTTAAAAGTTGAAAATCAGATTATAGGGCTTCCCTGGTGGCGCAGTGGTTGAGAGTCCGCCTGCCGATGCAGGGGACACGGGTTCATGCCCCAGTCCGGGAGGATCCCACATGCTGTGGAGCAGCTGGGCCTGTGAGCCATGGCCGCTGAGCCTGCACGTCCGGAGCCTGTGCTATGCAATGGGAGAGGCCACAGCAGTGAGAGGCCCGCGTACCGCAAAAAAAAAAAAAAAAAAAAAAAAAAATCAGATGATATAAAAACTTATTAAATGATATTTTCTGCAAATGGGAGAGGAACAGTTGGTAAGAGCAGGCTGTGGGAAGTGGAGATGTGCCCAAATTGGACATTTCCTACTTGACAATTTTGCTTTCCAATTAGAAAAACAGTGCCATCGCCCTCCTTTTGCATCACTTCAAAGCATCAAGTAGAATTCTTGTAAAGACCATCCACAAACTTTGCTGATTGAATCTTTTTCCACAGCAAAGACGGGTAACAGTCAAGTTAATGAAAGAGTATACAAAAAATCAAGAAACGTTTTAAGATGACTTAACGGTATCTTAAATTTAAAGGGTTGAGTTGAGAAAGTAAATACTGATGTTTTAAAAAACATAAACAAGGCCGAATTTGGATACTGTTGGAAAAAGAGAAACAAACAATGCAAATAATAAATAATAGTGTATATCAATGCCTTCTTATAGTATACTGTCCTGTGGAGCCTTTGGTCCTCCAAGCAAATGCTGGGAATACTTGAGCCCAATCTATCAGGTTAGTAGGAATGCAGAATGAAGCCTAGATGGGATCAGGTAAGTGTTGCCTCCCTTTCTAATGAGAAGCCAGAGTACAATTAAAGAAAGCTATGTAAATGTGCTCCAGGCTGTTAAGATTACAAAGAGAGTTCGGGCTGGGGATAAAGAATCAGGAGAATAGGATCCACAATCAATTACAGAGAAGGTCCTCCTATCTCAGACAGGCACACACATTTTGATATCTCATCAGGGAACCAATTGCATCCGGGTGCCTTTTGGAAGAAAAATGTAGGAACATGCTCCCTCCTATTTAGGGAATGATACGAGGGGACTATTTTTGAATGATTAATTAAAGGGAATCAATCTTCATTGCTTTGCTACTGATGTGAAAAGCACCAGGCCTGAGCAATAATCGCGTGCAATTATTCAACTACCCCTTTGGCAAGGACGACGTAATTAGTCCTGGTGGTGTCGAGAGATTCTCTTTATTCCCAACAAATTGGCAGTTTTAATCAAGTGTTGCTGGAAATTTATCATAACACAGGGAAAACAATAGGTGAAGTTACAGGGCCCCAAGCTGTGTGACTCCTATCTACAATGGTACAAATTTACAATGCTAACAACATGATAAATACTACCAATCCGTGAATGCATTGATTATAATTTCATATCAGCACCAAGCCTTGGCAGTTCTTAGTTGTTTAGAAACATGGCTGTAACCCTTTTTGTGCTGCCTTGAGTTTGTTTGCGGAGGAAGCTGAGGTTAGCCCTGGGTGCTGGTGGCCTGGAACTTGGAAGGTCTAAATGCACAGGGAACAGGGAACGTTTCCAGAAATGCTTACCTACTCCAGCTGCAGGAGTCTGGGAGCAGCTGATAGCAGAACAGATAAGGCACAAAGCACACTTACTACGGCTCATTTTGTGTTTTACTCAGAAGTGTCTTCTGCAGGGGTGATTTTCCAGATATCCAAGGACAGGCCTTTTCTCCACTCTCTTTTTGCTTTTTTCAGGTCTTTTTATGCCTCTGAAAATCTTTGCTTCAAAATAATAGCTGATATTTATCAAGCACTTAGAACATGCTGGGTGTTATACTTAGCAATTTACCTATGTTGTCGAATTTAATCCTCTCTAATAGCTTGGGTTAGAAAACTATTATGTTTTTTATCCCTGATTTTACAGATGAGGAAATTAAGAGTTGGAAAACAAAGGGCAGGAGAGCGAGGATCCCAAGTCCAGGTGGCTACATTCCTGGTCTGCGAGCTGACCCACTGTCCTGTACCAGCGCCCACTCTCAGGCTGCTGTTCCTTATTCTTAGAGGCAATAAAAAGATAGACTTACTTTATCTCCTTTGACTTAAGCTAGAGTGCTACTGCCTATATTACCTCTGCCTTCTTATTGCAAGAAGAAATCAGCTCTGTTACATTCAGGGGTTTGTGTAGTTTAAGGTGTTCTTTTATAATTAGCATATATTTGTGTGTGTGTTTGTGTGTGTGTGTGTGTGTGTGTGTGTGTGTGAGAGAGAGAGAGAGAGAGAGAGAGAGAGAGGATGGGTATACAGAAAGCCAGAATTTCTCAAACTTACCTCATTGGTAAGAATCACCAGGATTCCGTGTTAAAACTCAGGTTCCCAGCCCTCACTCCAGGTCTATCCCATCAGATCCTCAGGGAAGGGCCTGGGAATCTGCTAAGAAATTGCTCCTGGTATATCTGGTGTTCGTGCTCTAAGGCAGAATATCTCATAGTGCGTTTCCCCAAGAGTTAGTTCCATGAGATATTAATTATAATATGGAGAACATTTCCCCTGGTCAGATAATTTAGGGATATATGGGTTAAATGATATTTAACAAGTTTCTTCTAAAAGACTTTAAATTTAATGCCCAGTGAGATTATCAGGAGGTAATTGTGGTTCTCAAATTTTTTCCTAAGTCTTTTGGCTATGGAGCGCTCTCTTCAAGGAACATCTCCTGGGAATGAGGATTTGCACAATATACCCTGGGAGATCTAGTACCACGGGATGCTTAATGAAATATAAGCATCACCAAGAAAACCTCAACTGCTAGCTTGAACAGTTATGGAATCATTTGGAGGCATAATCACCAGTATCTTTTCCCTAAAGGTATTGAAGGCAATTTCTGGAAAACATTTATAAAGAAACAGTGTTAAACCTATCCAGGAATTAGAAAATGTGCAGGATTTGCTTATTTCAGGTGAGCTTTGGAAGTGTATTCAATAGCTCTCTGATGTGAGATTTTAACAGCACGTTCTTAGAAGCATGTTGGAAGGGTCCTCAGGAAAACAACCATGATCGCGTTTTTCTCTCTCTCTTTCTGCTGTCATAGTAGCAACACAGGCCGAAGGAATAAAAGTGGTTATTTAAAGGCTGTTTTGGCATTCGGAAAAGTCTGGGATCCTAGGCTGAACAGGGTTGGAAACATATCTCATAAATCAAAGGATGTTAGCCCAAATCCCATCGCTTAAAGGTGAGCCCTCTTCCAAACAAAATCGGAAAGCTTCGAAGAAGTCATGATCAGCACGGTTAACACCAAAGCAGCTGATTTCTGGCCTTTGTAAAATGCAACGTACTTAAAGCAGGTTTCAGGAAGGAACACATCAAGAACTAACTCCCAAACCCAGCAGAGCTCATTTGTGGATAAGGCCTTGTCAGTTGCTGCCCTGATCTCACTTTCACTCCTTTGTTCTACTGGTTGCAAGAACGAACATCTGGCTCAGGGCCTGGAAAGCAGACTCCATCCTCCCGTTGCACCTGCCCCAGGAGGAGAAGGAGAAATGCTTTAATGACAAAAGGTAGGATTTTCAGAGCAGCATTCCCACCCATTAAAGCAGCTTGTTTGATCCCTTCAAAGCTCAAGATCAAAGGGAGGCTTTTCCAGAGCTGCCAACTCATAAAGCTACAAGCAGAGAGAAGGACCTCTGTCTTCCTGCCGCCAGGTGGATCATCCTTCCAGTTCTCAGCCGGGGGGAGGGGCCGTGGGTGGGTTGGAGGGGGTTCTCGCATCTGGCTGCTGCCATTTGGATCCTGGACCTTCTCGGGAAAGCAGGAGTTACTCCTGGGAGATCTTGACAAGTCAAAACCACTATTTGGCAAAGAAACCCCGAAATCTTCTCTCTCTTCCTCACCTCCACCTAGAGGACAGGTTGCCAGTGTTCACGTTATTTCCTAATTCCAAAGGCATGACCACACATTTCTGCATGTAGGAATAGCTCCCAGCACCTTTCCTCTCCTCCGTAATTTACAAACCTGATCATGAGAAAACAATCCTGTAGTTTTAAGTGTATTTCAAAATCTCCATTTTATGAGATCCTTGCTGGCTTTGACTATAATGGAATGTATGAAGCAGGGACATGAATTTGGACTAGCTTACCCAAGAAAGTGTGATGAGAGGATTCTGAGCCCCGCTCAGCCTGTCACCACCTCCCTGCCAGTAGCAGAGGTCTCTTGGCCCCAGACCAGTGCTTCATGCTGACTCTGGCCAAGGCTCCAGGAATGGTGGGTAGTGTTTTCTGGGTAGAGAGGCAGCCAGACTGTGACTGTCTCTGGCAAGGGCTACACCGTGCTATAGAAGATTTTTGATTTAAAAATAATAACCACCCCTCCCAAACACAAACAAACATTTATAAGCATAGGCAGCAAAAAAACCTCCCAGACAGCAGAATAAACACAGGATTGTATAGAAATTAACCATGGTATTGAGAACTATATTCAATATCTTGTAATAACCTATAATGAGAAAGAATCTGGATCACCTTGCTGTACACCAGAAACTAACACAACATTGTAAATCAACTATACTTCAACAGAAATAAAAAAGACAAATTACCACCAAAAAAGAAAAGAAATTAACCATGGATCTGCATCTAACAGTCCACACATCTTAAGCACAGAACCTAGGAAGGGGACACAGGTGGGAGAAGCTCAAAGCAATGACAAATTTATAGGGGAGAAGGGAGAAAAGAGAAATACTCCCTGGACACCTGAAAATAAGGACGGAAACCAGATAAGACAAAGGCCAAGGGAATGGAGTGAAGAAAACCAGTTTCTGGAGGCACAGTGGCCCCGGGCTGCAGTAGCACCAAGCCTGCTGTGGGCCTGATGATTGGTTGTGCCCTGGGACAAATTTTTCCCTTAGAAAAGAATCTTCATGAAAGCAAAATGGGTGGCATCACAGGATTCTATATACAGAAATTTAATGACGCTTTTTTTTTTTTTTAAGCTTTGCCTCTTTTCTAGGTTCTGTATATGAGGCCAGTTGAACAGAGGGATGAGCAGAGAAAAGCTACACTCGCTATGAGGGTTAGCTGAGCTTGGAGATGCAGACAGGTTGAATCATCCATAAACCTGGATGGGAAGGTGTGGGCCTGAGTGACAGGCAGGGTCATTTTGTGAGAGGCGAGGCAGTGGAGAGGAGTGAACACTGGGGAGCAAAGCAGGAGGCAAGGGAAGAATCTGGTTCCCGTGCATCTCCTTGGGCAGAGCTCTAACCTGTGGGAAGAAGTTACTGAGTCACTGTCTTCCTGGGCTCCAGCTGGGCGATTGCTCTGCCCATTTCCCCAGCTGGACTTCAGCTACAGTGGCGAGAGTGAATGTGATGGTTAGAATGCACCTTATGTATCACCCACAGTCTATGTAGCTTTCTGCACTGAGGAAACAAAGGAGCAATGGTAAATAGTGAGACAATGAGATAAAAAGACAAAGCCTTTCAGCGGCTTAGAGAGTTCAAGCAAGGATACAGAGAGACCAAGTTCAAGATGGGGCTGTAAACCTGGCTCTCTAACTCTCTGTTGGGGAAAAGCAGAGCCAAGCCTCCTGCTTCACTGCCCTCCTTGGCATCCTAAGAAAGCAGCCAGGGATTTCCTCAAAGGAAGAACTCTCTTGGGTCTCATTTTTTTCTGTGTGTTGGAGTTAGCACTTTAGCAGGTTATTGACTGCAATTCAAAATCTGTGACAGATGTATTGGCAATCACATGCTTTCAAGGTGAGAACACAGATACAGGGGAGGTTCCTCATATTCCCTGATTCCAACATTTCCAGTTTTTGGAGAGATCCTACGTTCCCTGAAAAATGTAGTCCTTTTTCATAGAAGATAATGAAAAAGAGAACCCTCCCTCTTTCATTTTAGGTGCACCAACTCTTAAAGTATGGAAGCTAAAAGAGATTTAAGTTTGGTTGTTTGTTTTATCAATTCCCTATGACAAAATTGAGGCTCCGTAAAAATAGTTGATTCGCTCAGGCCTGGGGTGATGGGTCATCAGTAGGAATTGTGGTTCCAGGAAGCACTGAAGCAAATGAGGCTATTTTGATCAGTGTGGCCACTTGTCTAACTGGGAGGTGGCTACTCAACTGTCTGAAGCATCATTGCATCCCTATCTCTTAATCATGTTCTTGGCACATGATAGGGACTCAACAAAAATATTCATCTCTCACAACCTACATTTAATCCTTTAGCAAGTCCTTATGGCCCTACTCTCAAAATATATTCTCAACCCAACCGCTTCTCACCTCCTCCACTGTTGCCACCTGGGACTCAGCCGATGGCATCCTTCATCTGGGTTATTGTAATCATCTCTATATGAGTCTTGCTACGTCTGTCATTTACCACCACCTCCTCTATATAATCTACTCTTCCCACAGCAGCCAGAATTATCCTTTTAAAAGGTGAAACAGATGTTGTCTGTCTTGTGCTCAAAACCCTCCAATGGCGTCCTCATTCCCAACACACACATCATTAACTCTACCTGTGTCTCCTGCAGTCTCGCCCTCTGCCCCAGCCACATGGAACCCCTTGCTGTTCCTCCAACAAGCAAGGCATTCTACCATGTCAGTGCTCTGGCAAATGATATTTTATCTGCCTAGAGTCTTTTCCCCCAGCTCTTCTAGGCTCTGCATTACCTTCCACAGACCTTTGCGCCAAGACCGTCCATCATCTCAGCCATACCTTTCTTGATCATCCTATTTAACCTACACCCACTCACCCTACAGTTTCCATCTCCCTTCCCTGCTTCATTAGCCCCCATAACACTTGTCACCTGACATTCTATGTGATTTACTTGTTGACTGTCCATCTCCCACTAGAGTATAAACAGCGCAAGGTCAGAGAGTTTTGTTATATCCCCAGTGACTAGAAAAATATCTGATATGTACTAGGCACTGGATTAATATTTGTTCAGTAAAGAAATGGAAGAACAGATGAAGATCTTTTATAGGAAAGATTAGCTTATAGCAAATTCATGCCCTTTTTCTACCAAAATAATAAAATTATTATACATTTGTCTGTCTTAAAATTGTTTTCCATGGGAAGTCCATGGTGACAAAAATATGAGTCAAAGGCCTCACTTCTAATCCAGGATTAGATGTTGTGTGACCTCTCTGATCCTCAGTTTTCATAAAAGTAAAATGAAAATGATAATATCTTGCCTAACTCAAAGAATTTCTACGAGGATAAAACATTATATATGTAAAAGCATTTTGAAAACGAAAGCTTTTCTGTGTAAGTTATTATTATTTCCTGTGAAATTGTCTTCCTAAGGAAGTTGCTTTGCACTTCAGGTAAAGTAATAAAGCATTACTCAGGCAAACCAAGTCATCTGAACAAATTGGATGCCTTGTTAACTTTATAGGCCAGAAATAAGGGGGGTGATGGGGCCCTTTGAACATTGTTTCACCATGAATTCTAAGCAGCAATTATCAGTGCCTACAAGTTGTCTTGATCTATCTGACTTGGTAAAAACTCTGGTGACACATTTGGCAGAAATGAGTAGAAACTATCAGTGAGGTTTACTTAAGGGTCCTCAAGCCACAAGTATTTATTGAATACCTACTAGCCCTATGCTAGATGCTGAAAGGAGAAGCTAATTGCCTAAGATTGTAAACCCTCTGGCCACAAGTGTAGTTTAATACAGTATAGAATCTTAGCATGTATAAGCAAATGTGCTTTATATCTGAGTGGCTCTGGTTGTAATGTGATCATTTCTAGCACCTGCCCACTTGCCCTGTCTCAGATACTGCCTGTGCTATCTCCTATTTTATGCTCTCCCAACTCTAGTCCCCTTATGGCTTCCACCAAACACCAGCACAACCCCGTATCTTTATTCTTGGTGTTGCCTCCACCTCAATTGACTTCTCTCTTTCTCCTATTTTCCTTCTTGTTTTTCAACATTTCCTCCTACTCTCCATTCTCCTGCTGAAACATGTTAATCCTTTGAGATTCAGCTTAGCCATCAACTTTTGCAGTTCATTCAGGTCGCCTCACCCCATCAATCCTGTTGAATTTGAGGCTGCTCCATCTCCTGTTCTCCAAAGCACAAAGGATAAAATCTAAGTTGCTCTCAGAATGAAATGTGAAGTCTTTTCCCGGACAGCATGCTCTGATCCTGGCCTCCTGCTGTGCCTCATCTCCCACGAAACTTCCCTACAAATATTGGCCTCCTTTATGTTCAGACTCTTCCAACATGCCAAACTTAGGTCTTAGGGTCTTTGCATTTGCTGTTTTCTCTGCCTAGTCACACTATTTATGTATCAATTCAAATGTTATCTCCTCAAATATTTGTGAAATACTTGATTACAAACCCACTGCTCCCCATATGTAATAAGGCTAAAGAAATGTTTGTTGAGCTGACCTGAAAAGATGCCATAATCTCCGAAACTCACTGTCAGAAGAGACTGTAGCCTTCCTTCCAGTAAATATCGTCCTACACAGCAGCACTTCTCTACAATGTCAAGGTGTTCTATTTCTGAATCAGTCGAATTTTGCTAATAACTCACAAGATCTTAGAACTTTTATCTTTTGATCTTAAACATCAGTCCAGGCTCTTCATCTTATAAATAAGAAAACTGTGGTATTGCAATCACAGAATCCTGAGCCATGGCAACTTCATGATTTTCAAAGCAGGAGTGTGGATTCTGAGTTAACAGCCAGATAGAGTTGTGTGCATGAGGTTGTGATAGAGCAAGGAGGTAGAAATCAGGTGGGGGCCAGTTCCTATTGTGGAGCCTGCCTAAGTGCCAACTTCTCAATTCCCTCTGAATCTGGGTCCCCTGAAGTCCCTTCATCCCCCTGCATTTGACTATTCCCTACGGAAAACACAGAGAGGAGGCCGTGTGATCTTAGACTTGGCAAGAGAAGGCAAGCAGTAAAACATGAATTTTAGGGCAACGTCTTAGTGTTTGGACTGTTAGTGCTTGACAGATCGGGACTGGGTCACATAAGAGAGCCAGAGACACCCATGTAATGTGGATTGTTGATTTTGAATTCTGAGAGCCTCAAGAGAGTTGGGACTCTCTGTTGGTCACCCAGTGCAAATGGCAACCCCAGTGTGGGAATAAAGGCAGAATGGGGCTTCTCAAAGTTAGACAAATTCAATGATTGTTGATTTGCTTGGACTTAAAGACCTGGTGGGACTCCAAGATTCCATCCATGGTTACATCAGACTGAGAGGGTAGAGGTGTACAGGTGCAACTGGGGGTGTTGAACCAGGAACTGACAGCTTTAGGAAGAATCTCTTAACAGTCCACTGTAAACAGTAATCTACATCTAACATCTATAGTGTTCTTAATAAAAGTTTAATCAGATTCCAAATATCAAAGAATCAAAGATTTTCACAGTCATCAGGTTAATACCTGATGTTAGCAGGAAGCAGTCCAAAAGCATGACAAAGGCATAATCTATCCTACTGGCCAAAACTAAACTGAAATCAAATCAAAAATTAGTTTCCATATTTTTCAGATTCTAATCAACACACCAATAACTATATATAGAGAGGAAGCTCTACACGGCTGGCTAGAAACATTGAAGTTCTTGATTTTCTTTTGAGTCCTGCTTAGTAGGTAATATCATAATTTGTCTGCTATATTTTCCTGTCATTTAGCTGGCCCTAAGTATGGCTTTAATTAATATATTGCATTGCTTAGGGACTTCCCTGGCGGTCCAGTGGTTAAGACTCCGTTTCCAGTGCAGGGGGTGTGGGTTCGATCCCTGGTTGGGGAACAAAGATCCCACATGCCCCGCAGCGCAGAAAAATACACACACACACACACACACACACATACATACACACACACATACATATATACACTCACACATGAGCACACACACACACAGACACATATATATATTGTATTGCTTAAAAATACTGTGGATACCCTGAAAATCATCAGTTGATGTGTTCATCAATCTTGAGGTTTAGTTTCTTTCTTACATTTTATATCTTATTATAACCCCTTGAATTCATTCATTGAAAAAGGTGTTTTTTTAATAGTTATGGTTATTGTAATTAAAATATGTTGTCGTAATCAGTATTCCAGAATCATGATCAGGTAGGATATCGAAAAGGAGAAGTAGAGAGTTACAGTGGAAAGAACTACGTTCTAGGCCTAACTCTTGATTATTAGCTCTTGATTTTGGACAAGTCACCTTCTCTGAGCCTTGGATCTCTCATCTGAAAAATTAGTGGGCTGAGGCAACAGAGAGTCAGAAAGTCAAATATCTCCACAGAATTTAGGTTGGCTAAGTAAGTATGTAACAGAAGCTTGCAGGCTGGATTGAAACTTTAGCAAACTGATGTACTAGATCTAAAGGGGATACAATGACTCTGCTTCAAATGTTACTCCTTCCTCTGAGTATTCAAAAGGAGCCAGACATAGATGCTTATATATGGAATCTCATCATTTTTAAAGTTTACAATTAATATATACTAAAAAAATAATTGTATGAAGTCAAGAAAACATATCTGAGGTTATGTTTAGCCTATGGACTGACTTTATATGACCTTTGGATAAAGAACATTTAAAATTCTTTCAAGGTGTCAAATGTCATGAATGAAAAACAGGTCATGCCATCATTCAAGTGTTGTGATGTCTACTCTCATTGTAGATGATGGTGATATGGAAAACAAAAAGAGCAGTGAGTTGTCTCTCAGGGAAAACTTGACTGTTCGTATTGGTTGGCCCTTTGTTTCATCCTTCTCATTGTGTTTTGCCTCCTGCCTGGATCTGTAATGCTCATCCTCAGTTTAGGGTCCACTCAGAAGGTGGTCATACTGGGACAAGAGAATCACATGATCCAGGAAGAATTGATTTAGCTTTCAATTTACTGAATCATCTTTTCATAAGGGAACTAAGACAGTTTTCAACAAGTTGGAATACTGAAACGACCGTAACAGTATAATGGATGAGTTATGAACAAATAAAGTCTTTTCTCAAACCTAGGTTATTTTTCTAGTTTAATAAGCAGAATTGAGACTGTGAAGTTGTCCAGTCAGCACTGTTTAATCATTAACACTAGGTTTCATGCAAATTGCCTGTAATGATGTGTGGAGTTGAATGAATTAATTATATATGGAGAGGAAGTTCTGAACAGCTGGGCAGAAACTTTGAAGTTCTCAGTTCCTTTTTGGATTTTGCTTCCTAAATAATATCATAATTTGGCTGCTACAGTTTTCTCCCTACTCAGATTACCCCTTAAACTTTATTGCCTAAAATCCCCACAGGATAAACTCTGTTGATTCTTTCGAATTCAGGTTGACAGCAGATTTTGAGGTCATAAACTGGTAACACTGAAGTTTGAACATATGTCTTTTGTTAGCATGAAAATTCTGCAGCCACTAAATATTGTCTAAATAAGCACATATGTGCTTTTAGAGCATGTCATTCATGTCTTTATCTTGAGCAAACACACGTACCGCACCCATTCTTAACCCAAGTCTTCCATTACTGCTGTCATCAGACTCTCTGGAAAGAGGTTGTCTCTAATAGTCTTCATCTCTACAATCACCTTTGAACTTTGAATGAATATTTTTCCTCAGGCTACATTTTCATGTTCAATGTTTTATAATACTGCAAGTGAAATGGTTTTGCACACTGCCGGAGTCCTACATTACTTGTGGCAAAGTGGTGATTTGTTATGCTGAGTGACATTTAGTTAAAGATACCAAAAAAAAAAAAAAAAAAAAAGTGAGGTAGAAAGGGAGAGGAGAAGAGAAAAGCCTTGGTTCACACAGCAGGCTTTGTGTCTAATCTGAATAACGTCCAACCCTGCTGAGGTCTCTTATCTTAATGACTTTGCTAAAGAAGTTGTCTTGTCAAATCTATTTAAAAGCTTTTGCCTTATATGAATAATTTACCAACAGAAGCAATTTGGGAACATTCTGACGAGATTAAAAAAAAAAAAAAGCTCAGTGATAAGGAGCAAGCTTGAAAGAGCTGAATATAAGAATAGAAAAGTTTCATAGGATTCTGGGACTAGTCCTCAAAGGGTCAGTACAGTAGATGTATTTTTTTGGTTTTAAAGAGGACTCTGCTAAAGATTTCTATTTAGAGAAACAGCCCATTTAAAAAGACACAAATTCAAGGAAGGAAATCCATAATGTTCCCATAGTGATTTAGTCTGTTATCTTTTTAAAAACACCCACCTACTAGAAGAACTTTACTTATATTTTCATAATTCGCTTTTAAAGACTTTACTTCAGTAGAGTTAGAGAGGATACTGACATTATTCATATGTATTCTAGAGTCACCTATGGAACAGTGATTTCCATGGTTCTTGCCCTCTCAAGGGAAATAATTCAGTCTAGAAACATAGAGCAGGTTTAAGCAGCAAGTGTTTTATTAAGCAGAGCGAAAGTATGCCCCCGAGAAAGGATGAGAGCAGTCTGTCTGGAAACCAGAAGCAGCCCTACCATGGGATAGTTTTGGGTTTTTTAGAGTGGTGGTCCCTCCCTGTGTCCTGTGTCATTTGACTGACAAGTTGATTGACAGCTTTAGGTTATATAATTTTTCTTCTACTGCTCAGGCACTTACCCATAAGCACCCAAATGAAACCCATGGTGGGTGTGGGGCAAAAACTGCAATGTTAACTTATTACAAATATGGCATACTGAATCCCAGGTTACATTTAGTCACCTTTTAGGTCTTGGTGGGCCTGCACCAAGGCCCTGATCCTGATCCTGGAAACTTAGTGGTGGTCCTTGACTAGGAGAGGGAGGATCTCTGGGCATGTTCTGATGACCAGAGTTCAGTTGGGGGAGGGAAAGATGACCCCATCCAGGATGGGACAGGACCCACTTATGTCTAACTAGCTACCTAACACTAGGACTGTACTGACCACTGGGCTGTCATCATTGTATGAAGGTCATCGTCTTCACTGGACAGTGATATCATGTGCTTGATGAGGCAATGATCTGATATTTCTTTGGTCATATCATTATAATTAAAAATAAATCCCTAGGACTTATTGGAAACATAGACAAAAAGAGTCCCCTCTTTGGGGACTCCCCATTTTGGGGTATTTTGGGGCTTACACTCACTTGAAAGCTGGATATATCTCAATCAGTACCTGTTCACAGTGGAGGAAATGGATATTGAAAACTTGCTGTGTGTCAGACATTTAGAAAGCACTGGACTAAAAGATATTAGAATAGGGAAGTGAGAAAATTTAATATGCAAGAAACCAAATGATGGATTGGACACTGATACTCATTAGAGCTACTCCCTGTCGACCCCTCCTCACCATCATCTGTTTAAACGTGTAGGTAGAGAGGAAATCCAGGTCGCCTATGAGATTTTCATGGGCCTGAGTGTTCCCAGTGAAGTCATAAAAGCCTCATCCATGCTTATCTTAATGTTGGCAATCTCCATGCAAAGCAGAATCACTTAAGTAGATAATGGACAAGAAAGAGCTTCTCTTGGCTTTTTCAAGGTTTCAACCCGAATCTTGTCCAAAATAAACATTTCATCAAATGCATTAAGCTCTAGGATTAGGATCTGACTGGATCTCAGAGGCTTAAAAGTAAGTAGAAAATGTGTCAAGTGAAAATGTGGCAGCGTGGGGAGAAGAGGAGACTGAGCCTGGGCAAGTTAGTAAAAGAAATTGTGTGGATGTCAGATTCTGGCAGACCCGACCCCCCAGCAGAGCAGGCCCTCCAGCCGCTCTGCTACAGTTGCAGGAATCTCTTGGTGCTGCTCCTCATAAAGAGTTTCTTTCCTTTGTACAAGAGAGGCAGCAAAAGGAAGAAACACATCACTGCAAGTGGCAGGAGACCAGGGCCAGGGCAAAGGTGAGAAAAAACTGGGGCAGCTGGCTCTGTGGGTGGAGAGTTAGGGAGTCAAAGGCTGACCGTGTCCTCCACAACAGACCGTGTGCCCGCAGCACTGCCTGGCCTTCAATGTGGTACGACCTTTGAATCTTCCACTGTTAGTACCTAAACTCCACGACCCTCTGGATCAAATTCTGATTGCAAATCTGGCGCCTTCTAGAATCTGGGAAGTTGGAGTTGGGGTATTCATATGAATCTCTTCACATCTGTTGGAACGTCTCAAAATTCAGAGTCTTTTGGAACTCCAATAAATGCTTATTTGATGATGATTTTCCAATGCTTTTATAGGTATTAGGGAAAGAGGGTAAGATAAAATTCCTTCTGACAGGGGCTCCAACAGAGAACTTGTCATTTTATTTTGCTTGGGAGAGTAAATTCTCTTTTTTGCTTATATCCTTTGGAATTTTTCTTTATTACTTTTTATTACTTCCAACCCTGCAGATCAGCAAATCATCCCAATTAGAGTTGCCAAATTTAGCAAATAAAAATACAGGGCCACTTACACTGCAATTTCAGATAAACAATGAATACTTTTTTTTAGTATCAGTGTGTCCCAAATGTTGCATGTCCCAAATGTATATTGGTCTTATTACATTAGGAAATACATGCTTTTTTTTTTTCTGAAATGTTCCTATGGGTTATCATATTCAGAAAATAAATATACAGGATTCCTGGTTAAATTTGAGTTTCAGATAAATAACAAATAACTAGCTATTAGGTATTCTTATACTAAAATATATTTGTTGTTTTTCTGAAATTTATATTTAATGGGGTGTCCTGTATTTAATCTGGCAACCTAAATCCTGATGCTAAGAATAGATTCTTGCATCTTTTCATCTTGTTAAATTTTTTGAATCCTCTTTGAATTATTATGTACAAGGTGTTATGGACCGAATGTCTGTGTCCCCCCAAAATTCATATGTTGAAGCCCTAACACCCAGTGTGCTGGTGTTTGGAGTCAAGGCCTTTAGGAGGTAATTAGGGTTAGGTAAGGTCATGAGAGTAAGGTTCTACCATGGGATTAATGTCCTTTTAAGAAGAGACACCAGGACTTCCCTGGTGGTGCAGTGGCTGAGAGTCCGCCTGCCGGTGCAGGGAACACGGGTTCGTGCCCTGGTCTGGGAAGATCCCACATGCCGCGGAGCGGCTGGGCCCATGAGCCATGGCCACTGAGCCTGCGCGTCCGGAGACTGTGCTCTGCAACGGGAGAGGCCACAACAGTGAGAGGCCCACGTACCGCAAAAAAAAAAGAAAAAAGAAGAGACACCAGAGAGCTCTCTCTCTCTCTGTGTGTGTGTCTTTTCCCCTCTCCCTCTCCCCCTCCCCTCCGTGCTAGAGCTCAGGCTCCCACAAAGAAAAGGTCATGTGAGGGGCTTCCTTGGTGGTCTAATGTTAAAGAATCCAACTTCCAATGCAGGGGGCGCAGATTCAATCCCTGGTCGGGGAACTAAGATCCCACACACCGCAGGGCACCTAAGCCCACGCGCCACAACTACTGAGATCACGTGCCTCAACGTGAGAGCCCGTGTGCTGCAGACTATGGAGTCCACGTGCTCTGGAGCCCGCGCCACAACTAGAGAAGAGT
This sequence comes from Mesoplodon mirus, assembly GCF_964341445.2. Classification (NCBI taxonomy): domain Eukaryota; kingdom Metazoa; phylum Chordata; class Mammalia; order Artiodactyla; family Ziphiidae; genus Mesoplodon; species Mesoplodon mirus. Next base: position 81,456,693 of record NC_138980.1, read on the forward strand.
AAACTCGCACGCCACAACTAGAGAGAGGCCCACACACCACAACAAGCACTGCAGTGAAAGATCCCACATGCCACAATGAAGATCCCGCATGCCACAGTGAAGATCCCGCATGCCACAACGAAAATCAAACGTGCCACAGCAAAGACCTGACACAGCCAAATAAATAAATATTGAAAAAACAAAAAGAAAATGTCATGTGAGCAAGATGGTGGCCGCCTATACGCCAAGAGAAGAGGCCTCAGAATAGAAACCAACCATGCTGGCACCCTGACCTTGGACCTCCAGCCTCCAGAGCTAGATGACAATACATTACTGTCGTTCTAAGCCACCCAGGTTGTGGTACGTTGTTCCAGCTGCCTTAGGAAATTAATGCACTGCCTGACTTTTTTTCTTGACTGTGTCGTGCCATTTTACATCATCTGATTTTGTTCATGCCATTATTGGGATATGCAATGTCCTACCACCCACCTCTCTCTGTTGACTCTTACTCCAAGGCCTAGCAAAAACTCTGGGAAAACTTCCCTGAGCGTGTTCCCTCCAGGCAGAATAAATTGGTCCTTCATCCAAGCTCACACAGACATTTGTTGGCCCCTCTACTCTAGTACTATCATGTGCTATTGTTTTTAGTCATTCAACACCTAATGAGCATTGCAAATATTTGTTGGGCATGTAAAGTGCATAGCACAGTGCTAAGTATGTGTATACTCTCATCTATCTTTCACATAAACCCTGGTTGAAGCAGGTTTTATTGGTAGTTTTGTCTGCAGATGTGGAAACTTAATGTGAGAAGAGTTAAGTAAATGGTGCAAGATTATGAATCTAAGAAGCATCAAAGCCAGAATTCAAATTCAGGCCATCTGATTCCACAGTCTGCTCTTTCAGCTACTCTGGCACATTGTGTTTCTCTCCTTTATCAGAGATTACTGTGCTTTCAACTTCCTACCTTAGCACCCCACCTAGAGCAGCGTGAATAAAGTGTTTGTGGAACTAGAGGGTATCATTGTATTCAGCTGCAATAATTGTGATATAGGTAGTAAGTCTTAGGTGAATAGGACAGACCAAATTTGCAAAGGAGAGCAATCAAGTTTACTAGAGACTTGAAAAGGTTTTAGTTAATATGTGATTATAATATTTATCACATAATCACTTCTCATGTATTGAAAAATACTATTAAGTTGTCACCAAGATAAATAATGTATCTCTCAACATTTACTACACTTTTTCCAAACTTTTAATTGATTTTGCTTCATTCCAGATACTTTTTTTCAATATATCCACTGACTTGAATTGGAAAAAGCTGGAAAAATTAGTATTTCTCTGTGAGATGTAAAGATTGGGTTTCAGAAGTATTTCCTACTAAATAAGTATTTACTGAAAGTTTACTTAGTGCAAGGTAGTGTTGTAGAGGTAATGGTAGTGATATGGTTGATATCATAAACAAGTACCACTGGAAGATTATATAACCTTTTTTTACGGGTAAGCTTTACAAATATTTATTTTTATTTGTTTGAGGTCAAAATGATGTCCTTTTTTCCTCATGTCCTTATAAGACATGTCATTTTCTTGCTAAAATCCAAGGACGTCTTATGCAAGAGAGTAATGTTCTTAATGAAGTGTTTCCTAAATGTTGAATGTTACTGTTACCAGAAAAAGTATTCAAGTATAGGAAATCAAAACAATATCAGCCAGTTTTATTTATTTGTTTTAAGTGCAGGATTTCTCATAGCCTTAATTTGCTAAGTCATCTTGAATCCCAAAGATGAGAAATTGTATCATTTTGCATATTTATTTGACAACAGATTTTTCTTCTCCTTTACCTTCTCAATGAGGTGATCCACGGAAACATTTTAAGTATTTTTGATTTACATTACTTTGCTAAGAATTAGAAGAAAACTTTTTTTCTTTTTTTTTTGCTGTTGCTTTAAAATCAGTGTATCTCTTTTGAGTAGTATTTTTCTTGGAATAACCTTCATTCAGTTAACAAGTTTATAAATAATTTAAAACTTAAGCTCTATACTATCCTATTCATTAACACTATGTTAGATGGACAAGTTACAGTTTTTCTTTTCCTCAGTAAATTACAACTGAACATTGAGCTTTTTGCTGACTACTACATTTTCTTCTCCTTGAATTTAGATCAAGAAGCATCTTTAGTCATTACATTCTATCACATTCTTTTTTTTCTTATAAATTTATTTATTTATTATTTATTTATTTTTGGCTGTGTTGGGTCTCTGTTGCTGCACGCCGGCTTTCTCCAGTTGCGGTGAGCGGGGTTTCTCTTTGCGGTGCGCGGGCTTCTCATTGCAATGGCTTCTCTTGTTGTGGAGCACGGGCTCTAGGCACGCAGGCTTCAGTAGCTGTGGCTTGCGGGCTCTAGAGCGCAGGCTTAGTAGTTGTGGTGCACAGGCTTAGTTGCTCTGTGGCATGTGAGATCTTCCCGGACCAGGGCTCGAAACCGTGTCCCCTGCATTGGCAGGTGGATTCTTAACCACTGTGCCACCAGCGAAGTCTTCTATCATATTCTTGTAAATGAATTAATGAGTAATGAATTAAACAAATATCATATGTGTTGGAAATTTAGGAAGGTGTGTGTATAGTTAATTGTGTAATTACTGATGTTGTGTTTTTAAAATAACTGAATTCAGCCTTGATAAATGAAATCACAAAAATCGAAGACCTGAGAAGGAATAAAGAGTTAAAATCAGTAGCTGTATTTTTGTTCAGGTGTATGAAGAGCTGCTAACTAATTAAATATTAACTACATATTTAGATTATCCAGTTAGGATACTAGGCAGTAATATGTAGCAAAATTAAGACTGTGCTCACAGAATCGAAAGAATTTCAAATTGGGAACTGCTGCTCTTCCTTAAAGTAGCTGTAAAATATAGGAGCTGTAGAATATTCTCGGAGCGAGTGTTGAGACAGTGACTCCTAGGCCTGGCAGCTTCATTCTTCATTCAGGTTGGGGCATTTTGTTGGCATTTAAACAATGAAAACCTGAAATTTGGGGAGAGAGAAAAAAGCAAGGGCAGGACTATTTTTTTGTATATTTTACCGACAGAGATTCATATACAAGAGTTAAATGATATTCACGTTTAACAGTGATAATGAACCTACTGAATTATAAATAATTCAACTCCCACACTCTTCCTCCCTCCTTTCTCTTCCATCTGGTTCATTCTAGGCAATAGCTATTTAGAAATATTGAATAAATATCTGTTGCAAGAAACTAAGGTACAGAGGAGAACATATCTGACAGTTTGTCCTGTGAATTAGTAGACATTTTTCTGCTACTGTGAAAGTTCCAAATAAAGGATCAAGAGACTTTAGGATCTGATCAGACAACATTATATTTGAAACTAAGAATTCAGGCTGAATGTCTTAAAGCTGGTAAAAAAAAAAAAATCCATTCTCAGAAGAAATTCTTAAGGGCAGTCAAACTAACGCTTATTAAATACCTACTGTAGTAGCTTTATATGTAGGTGATTTTATATAATCCTCACAATAACACTGTGAGGTAGATATTATCTCCATTTTGTTGATAAGAATACTAAAATGCAGAGGAATTATGTAACTTGATTAAATTTATATAGTACGTGGAAGAGCAGATTTGAACTTGAATCTTTAGACATGGCCTTGATATTTTTCAATAGTCATTCCATTCCAACACCATGCTTCCCTCTCCTCTTGTCTTTCATTTCACTGGAGTCATATTGGTGTGTGATCAGGACATAGGGATAGAGACCTAGACTGGGGGAAAGATCTGTCTCTTACATCTCTATGTAGATCAACAGCAATCAGGTTGCTTGTGGAGATCTCAAGCTAGTTTTATTTTCATTGAATATAGAGTAAGCTGGAGGAGTACAATGATATAAAACATCGGAGTCTAACCCAGGATAGTTGTATTAATGCTTCATTCTTTGCATTCCCTCCCCATCCTCATATAGACTTGTATGCTGGGTATAAGAACAGGGTTTTAAAAAATTTTTCCTTCTTTCCTTCCCTCTTTTCTTTCCTTTCCCTCTCCATGACTCTCTCTTTCCTTCCCCTTCCTCTCTTCCTTCCCTCACTACTTCCTATTTTTTGTAGAATTCTCTGGATGCCTCCTCAGTATCCCTTTTCTATTTTCAACTTCTAGATATTTCCCTAATGGCTATTATCTTGGGGTTGATGCCACCTGTTGATACAGATAGGAATCTTGATTGGCTTAGGCCACTCAGTATAATCTCATTGCCCTTTTCCCAGCTATTGGTTCAAAAATAGGGGATAATCCTCCAAGCTTAAGTGGCCTTTTATTTTCACCTGGATGGTGAGGTTATGCAAATACAGTGTCTGACACTGAGGAGGCCATTTTGCTACCAACGGGAAAGCCAACACCAAGATAAAACTATAGAAGAGAACAGAGCCAAAGAATCCAAGAGACGTGGAGGCAGAACTGACCAACCCTCTGCAGTTTATACCTTCTGGGTTTTAAAAAAAGTTTTTATTAGAGTACAGGTGATTTACAGTGTTGTGTTAGTTTCAGGTGTACAGCACAGTGAATCAGTTATACATATACATATATCCACTCTTTTTTAGATTCTTTTCCCATATAGGCCATTACAGAGTATTGAGTAGAGTTCCCTATGCTATACAGTAGGTCCTTATTAGTTATCTATTTTATATATAGTAGTGTGTATATGTTAATCCCAATCTTCCAATTTACCCTTCCCCCACCCCTTACCCCCTGGTAACTGTAAGTTTATTTTCTATATCTGTAACTCTCTTTCTGTTTTATAGGTAAGTTCATTTGTACCCTTTTTTTAGATTCCACATATAAGGGATATCATTTGATATTTGTCTTTGTCTGACTTACTTCACTCAGTATGACAGTCTTTAGGTCCATCCATGTTGTTGCAGATGGCATTATTTTGTTCTTTTTTCTGGCTGGGTAACATTCCATTGTATATACGTAACACATTTTCTTTACCCATTCCTCTGTTGATGGACATCTAGCTTGCTTCCATGTCCTGGCAATTGTAAATAGTGCTGCAATTAACATTGGGGTTCATGTATCTTTTCAAATTATGGTTTCCTCTGGATATATGCCCAGGAGTGGGATTGCTGGATCATGTGGTAGCTCTATTTTTAGATTTTTAAGGAACCTCCATACTGTTCTCCATAGTGACTGTATCAATTTACATACCCACCAACAGTGTAGGAGGGTTCCCTTTTCTCCACACCCTCTCCAGCATTTATTGTTTGTAGATTTTTTAATGATGGCCATTCTGACCGGTGTGAGGTGATACCTCATTGTAGTTTTGATTTGCATTTCTCTAATAATTAGTGATGTTGAGCATCTTTTCATCTGCATGTCTTCTTTGGAGAAATGTCTATTTATATCTTCCACCCATTTTTTTTATTGGGTTGGTTGTTTTTTTGATATTGAGCTGCATAAGGTGTTTATATGTTTTGGAGATTAATCCCTTGTCAGTTGCTTCATTTGCAAATATTTTCTCCCATTCTGAGGGTTGTCTTTTCATTTTGTTTATGGTTTCCTTTGCTGTGCAAAAGCTTTTAAGTTTCATTAGGTCCCATTTGTTTATTTTTGGTTTTATTTTTATTACTCTAGGAGGTGGATCCAAAAAGATACTGCTGTGATTTCTGTCAAAGTGTGTTCTGCCTATGTTTTCCTCTAAGAGTTTTATACTGTCTGGTCTTACATTGAGGTCTTTGATCTATTTTGAGTTTATTTTTGTGTATGGTGTTAGGGAGTGTTCTAATTTCATTATTTTACATGTAGCTGTCCAGTTTTCTTTATATGGTTCAATAAATTACCTCAATATCTAAGCCAACTTCATGTGGATTTTCAGTTACTTGCTATGGAAAATATTCTCAATGATTACATTCTTCCTCCTCTCAATAGTAATTTATTAAGTACCTATCGTGTTTTAAAGTTCTGTATCCTGACTATCAGGGAGTACAAAGAAGTACAATCTCTCTCAGAAAGAGGCTATACCTCCATTTTTTTAGTCTACAAATTCTGTTTATGCCACTTCTACACCTCTTTTACTGTGGACAATTTGTTCCACTTTTGGCCCTGTCCTGGGTGCTGGACCATCAGCCTGACCTAATCTTCTGTGTTAAACCCCATGTATTTGAGAAGAGGAATTACTTACTATTTGAATTAAAAGATCTCTAGGACCAAATACAAGTCTACTCCTGAGGCCTGTTTTTGTTCACTAATCTCTAAGAGAGCAACAGTGTTTTATCTTGTCAGAGAACAGACATCTGATTTGTATCATCCTTCTTCTGTTAGTGCTGTCACTTTGTATCAAGTGAGTCCTAACTGTCTCAGTGCAAAGTGGGGAAAAGGATGGAATAAAAAACTTGTTGTGGGAAGAGTTGGAGCTAGAGGCCAAGTTCATCCAACGATGATGATAAGTTGTAGACCTTGGAGAGCAGAGTCCCCTCTATTCTAACTACCACAGTGCTGGTGCTGCAACAGTAGGAACCAGGAGCATAAGGACTAGGTCAAATAGTCATGCATGCATCCTGTACTGTTTATCCATTCATTCTTTCAACACATTCGTTAAACTCCTACTATATAGCGCACACTGGGGACTTAGAAAAGTTCACACTTTAGTAGAGGGAATAGAAACATAAATGAGTAGGTGTAAATGCAGAGTGATAGAGGTAAGGGGAGTAATTCCTCTATCCAGGGGTCAGGAAAGGTTTGGTGTAGGGGATAGTGCAAAGACTAAGGGCCCCCAAAGTGGTCATGCTCATGCTCCTGGAAGAACTGGAACCAAATTTGGTCTCCTGAGTTCTGGTCTAAACTAACATGTGTCTTGAAAGATGTATCACGTTACCCTGTTGTGAAGAGGCTAATTGAATTGGTATGCAAGAAATATCCAAAAGAATGGATTTGGGAATGACAAATAATTTTGAGAAAAGAGGAATCTAGACATCAAGACCAGAGATATTAACTGGGAAGCATGAAGAAGCAAGAAACTGAATTAAACCTGAAAGGAGCATCAGCTGTAAAAAAAATCACATGCTCAGTTGTCCTTCAAAATGAAATTGTGCAAGAAAACTTCTACACAGCCAGGGCATCAGACTGCAAAAGTAGGAGTGGACAAATTAGACAGCTGCTCTAAAGACATGCTATCACATTCTGCTGGTGGCCACCTTTTCTGTATCTGTGGTGGTTTGGGTTTCTGTGTGAGCAGTCCATAAAGACACATATTCTACTTATCCTTTATAGAAATTTCCTAAAGGGAAAAGGGGGGATTTTAGTGACCACCCAACAAACTTAAACTGAAGGCCTACTTTGTGGTAAGTGCTACACTAGATACTGTTTTTCAATCTTCCCAAGTTATTTATTTATACACCTTCTCCTTCAGAAAGAAATGAGACTACTAACAAAGATAAGTAAAATATAAGATGGCGTAGTTAAAAAAAATTCTTTCCTGCTACTGCTTTTAACACTATCAAATTCTGCTTTTTCTATTGGATGGACCCTGCAATTTCCCCGTCATTTTGGTTATGAAAATTTAAGCCAGCTTAGTTGTAACTCCAACCTATAAACTCCAACTCAAATTTCCAGGTTTAATTCTCCCGTTGCCAGTTTGAAGTTCTCTTGGACAGTTTAGATACAAAGTTATAAGAATTCAGATCGAAATGACCTTGATGCATCCCTTTCCCCTTCTCATTTCTGTTCTTAACTCCTCATGTGTCAGGGAGGCAAAGACGGCCTTCTGTTGCTGGTCACCTAAAATGTCCATGTCAAGAAGTGCCCCAGGTTTCCAAAACTCTGGTTTTATTTAGTTCCAGTTGCTGCTGGTGGCCTCTGCTGACATAGTGGTCTTGAGTAAATGAATGTAGTTGCTTTGAGGGAATGATCAGATCCAGTCAGCCCCTCTGTCACCAAAGACACCTCAGAGAGGCATAGCTAAACCTCCAGCTTCATTTGTGGCCTACTGGCTTGACAACCTCCTGCCCTTTTCCAACCCTACGCCCCTCAGGTAGAGCCACAGAACCTTTGAGGTCTTCTTCTATCCTTGCTGAGGGTGCTTCTGTGGCACCCTGTTTCAAAAGGAACAGCAGGAGTTTAATTTATATTGGTGACTGAAGAATGACACAGAGAGGTCAATGCCATTGAAAGAAGAATTTATTTCTTACATTTCCTGGGAGAAGGTGATACACCATGCCACACAGGGTCACATGGAGAAGTACCAGGTTTTGATCAGGAGGCAGAAACAGAAGTGAGGGTACAGCCTAGGCTGGAACTTTTATTGGGGTTTCTGTGGGAAAGACAAGGCAGAGCAGAATAAATGGTTTAGGATTGGCTAGTTTGAATCATGTTAGTGAACTCTGGGCTCTAGGGATAGTCTTTGTCATCTGGTACTTGGCTTTGCATTGATTTAGAGCAGGGGAAATATTGGTTTGTATGTGAGAGTTAGATAGAGCAGATGGTTGGGGAGTTTGGGTTTGCGATTGGTTGGTTTGCGTATGAAAGGTGTGCTTTCAGTCCTTTGCTCTCTCTAAGAATTGGCTAGTGCTGGGAGGGGCAGTTTCCCCGGCCAGCAAGATTTTTAAGATGTCAAAACTTTATAAAATACAGAAAATAAAAAACAGGATGAGTACGCATTCATCCTATGGTCCCTATATACCTTTCCAGCCAGCCCTTCCAAATCTCTAGACCAGAAAGGACACTGTCTCTATATCCAAGTGCACCTCCAGCACTTCAGAAGAGCATGTCCCATTTTTTCCAGAGTCCCTCACTATTTCCTCTCAGGAAGCAACACTGAGGGGAGTGCGTGGCTTGTAGGTTCTATGTCCCAGGTGGACTCCAGGAGGAATGAAAGGAAAATCATCACCTATGGCTATGGACTAAATTGTGTCTCCCACCCCATCCCAAATTCCTATGCTAAAGCCCCCACCCCTAATGTGACTGTTTTTGGAGATAGGACCTATGAAGAGGTAATTAAGGTTAAGTGAGGCCATAACGGTGGGGCCCAGGTATGACATAACTGGTACCCTTGTAGGAAGAGACACCAGAGAGCTCTCTCTCCTTCCTTCCTTTTCCACTGTGCATAGATGTTACCAGAATCAGGTTCGGCTGCTCACCCATCGAAAGCCAAGACTTGAGAGACAGGTGCTGGTAGGAACAGAAAGATTGCTTTATTCAGGCAACCTGGGGAGAAGGCAGACTCGTGTCCAAAAACCAACTCTGAAGATTCTGCTTGACCATGAAAGTTTTTAAAGGAGAATCATTTGGAGAGGGGCTCAGAGTCTTCATTATCTTCCATTGTGTGCAGACTGTCTTCTGATTGGTTGGTGGTGAGGCAACAGGCCTGTGTTCCAGGAATCTTGTGCTCAGCCTGAAGCTACCATCCTCTACCTGGGTGGGGACCTTAGTTCCTGCAGAAGAACTCAAAGGTATTGTTATGTATATTCCTTGAGGAGGAACCAGGACCCTGCCCTGAGGCTGCACTATTGTTTCTTGACAGCTCCTCCTTTGTTTCTTCATCCCCCTCCTTTCCCTGATAAGCAACTCTTTGAATCTACCCTTTGGGACTCAGGGAAGGTCAAGGAGGCTGAATGAAGTCTATTTCCTACAAATAAGAAACAGAGGACTCAGAAAGGCTTTTTACTCGGGTCGGCCCCACAGGGTCCTGCTCTATTTCATAGAGGAAAGCTGTGTGAGGGAACAGTGAGATGGTGGCTGCCTTTCAGAATGAAACCTACCTTGATGGCACCTTGATTTTGGACTTCCCAGCCTCCAGACTGTGAGAAACAAATTGCTGTTATTTAAGCCTCCCAGTCTGTGGTATTTTGCTATGGCAGCTCAAGCAGACTAATACACCTAGGAACACCTAATTCCCACAGGTTGATGGTGCCTATTTTATTTTATTTTATTTTATTTTATTTTATTTATTTTTTTTTTTTTGCGGTACGTGGGCCTCTCACTGTTGTGGCCTCTCCCGTTGCAGAGCACAGGCTCCGGACACGCAGGCCCAGTGGCCACGGCTCACGGACACAGCCACTCCGCGGCATGTGGGATCTTCCCAGATCGGGGCCCGAACTCGTGTCCCCTGCCTCGGCAAGCGGACTCTCAACCACTGTGCCACCAGGGAAGCCCTGATGGTGCCTATTTTAAATCCCTCTTCTCCATTCTCTTTTATCCTCTGCTCATACTGGACTCAGGTGATCACGGTGGTGGTGGTGGTGTCATCATATCAGTGCTAGGGCAGCGTCTTCATAAACTCTAGGAAATTTTGCTTCAACTGATAGTGGTTAACTGGTGACTCTAACTTGTGCCTTAATTGCAACTTTAGGATAGATCCTACTCAACACTCTGTTGTATTTCCTAGTTGTCCACATAGAAATGGAAACGTAACATAGCTTACTTCACATGGGTTATTTTTCCCTGTGTATGTAAGTCTTACCTTTCTACTCTTATTGTAAATTCCCTGAAGACAGCACTCCGAAGAGTCTGGTATTGTGCTTGCTGGTGGGAAGAAAGAAAATGCTCTGCTGTTTTGCTTATTTGGGGAGTGGTATCTCCTGTTAGTTCCTCAGCCTTAGGCTGCCTTTGTCACCTGCTGAGATCACCATGGAGAATCCTGCCTTCACACCCGGGAATATTTAAAACACAGTAACTCTAGGCAAAAGGGAAGGACTCATTAGTCACATGGAATTTGTTTACAAGTAAATTTAACTTGCCCAATAAACCAGGTTGTTTATTACCTAAAAACCATTTGAAGAAACCACAGCTCAATTGAAACCAGAGCTTGGCTTTTTCTTGTTTTCATCCCACTGTCTGGTGGCCCTGTTTCTTTTACAAGCAGACACCGCCTGGAAGCTACAATTGCTGCGGGGTCGTAACCAGGGGTCCTCCATAGGCCACAGATTCCAGAATCAAGAACAGGTGCAGGCACACCCGCTCCACAGACAAAGATATTTTGTTTGAATGGGCACAACATGGAAGAATGGGATGTATTAATAGCTAAATAGCGTCTTTATTAACAGTAGAACAGCTGGCATTTCTCTATGACAGCGCTCATCCCAATCCATTTTATCCAATTGCAGAAGCATCAGCACGCTCTACCAGAGAACTAAGGGGACCACACGCAAGCAGTCAGCCATTCAACAGCACTCTAATTGCTTCACAGTTGGAAATATGTTCTCCTCAGCCACTGTTATTCTTTTCGGAGGAATTGTTGGTGCACTACCCTATCTAGAATCAAGTGCTGCTAATGCAGATAAGCTGCTTGAAGAAACTTCTTTGTTTTACAAGGTCTTGTGAGCCATCCTCTATGGGGGATGCTCCCTGGTCGCGGCTGAGGATAAATCCCTGGTGCTGAGTACCAGGAGGAAAGCTGATGCAGGGAATCTCAGCATCTCTGTCATCTCCTAGCAAAGTGGTTCCCCTAAAGAGGGAAAAATAAACTCCCAACTCATAAAGATCCTGTTAGACCCTGCTTGAGAACCTTTCTTCAGGGCATCCTACTGAGCAGAAGAATAGATTCAGTGAGTCAGTGCAGATGTATAAATGCCTGTACTCCAAGTCTCTGAGCAGTGGGGAAGCTGTGCTGGGAGGAATCCGTGTCAGGGTATAATCAGGTTAACGCAGGTAAGAGGGAGGAAAGAGGAGAAGGAATTGCAGGGTGGGTAAAAGCACAACCGAGGAAACTAATTTAAAACAAGACCTGGAACATCTAGCCAGACACAAAAACCCAAAAATTTATTCCCTCAGTGTATTTATCAAAGAAGGATCTGGAGAAACATTATTTAAATCAGTCACAATGTCAAATAAAGGAGGCTGGGATACTTTCTTATTCTTTTCAAATACTGTTTTGTTTTCTTTGTGTGTTTGTTTCATTTGCAGTTTGCCTAGTCTAAGAAAACATTGTTTGCAGAGCATTGTATTTCTGCCTTTTTACAGGGTAATTCCTGTTTGGTGAGTTTTCAAAGTATCCTTTGGGGAGAATATTAAAAAAGCTCTTGACTGTATTTAGCCCAGACAAATATAGGCAGATACAAAATTATAAAATCTTCCTGATTTGCGTGGCTTTCTTTGTCCTCTTTAATCATTTGGGGATTAAATGACTCAGAAGAATAAGAAGTATTGTTTAGAATGTGCCAATCAGGCCACTGATCCATCTCTGGCTCACCCAAGTTATTCTTGGGACTTCCTGTTTTGTTTTTGTTAGCATGTAGCTCTAGGCAATAAAATTATAGGTTACTCTCATTTATCTACTCCCGTTTTGTCAAAATGCCCCCAAATGGCTTTCGAACAATATATATATATTTATCCCTACTGATAGTACTTTCTGAATAAAGAAACACATCTTTGGCCATGGTAATAAATTCAGATGAAATGGAAATCATTGTTGAAAATAAAATAGACCCGAGAGAGCCCGGGACAGTGAAAATCACCCTTTCACAAAGAAAGTCACCAAAGCTTTAATGAAAGGCAGCAAAGACCCTGGAGGCCAAGCAACAGACTCCAAACAGAGGCAAAAGGTCATGTCTTTTATACGAACTCTTTTATGTTGCTTCCATGACGGGTTAAATTTTCAGAGCAGCATAAATTCCCCCCAAGAATCCTTAAATTCTCAGCCCTCCTGCCAACAAAGTGAAGATGCATATGCATCTGTTTGGAAATCTCCCAAAGGCACATGTGAAATGGGCCAAGCAGCTTCTGCTGCCAAACAGTCAGCAGAGCCCACAGCCTCATGCAGAGGACTTCATTTTCAGGGCGAAGGCACCTGCAGGCAATGCTGGGAAGGGAGGAGGGGGAGGCGAGGATATTTTTGGCAACAGGATGCCAGGGTCTGCTTAGAGTGGAATAAACAAATCAGACTTCTCTCTACTCAGTGGGGATATTTAAAGGGACACTTCTGCCCAAGCATGTGCATTTTTTTAAACTAACATTATCTGCATACAGGACTGACCTGATTCCCCCCCCGCAATCCTAACACATACCTATACATACACTCAACATTATTTTGCTGTCCGGTTGAGCTCATAGTCAGGGAAAGATGGTATCTCTGGCCCTTAGGATTCAGGATTTCTTGACCACTTAAATCAACACCTTTCATTTCCTGGGACATGTAAAACAATTCAGAGAAGATTCCATGTTTACCCATGCTCAGGCAGGCATGTTCAAGAAAGAATCTGACTCTTGGACCTTTTCTGAAGTGCATACCTGTGTGATGTTGAGCACATTACTTCTTGTAGTCAGTAATGGCCTCCATGTTTGGCCCATGTCTCACCTGGGTAATATGAACATACATCTTGATATTTGTTATATAGGAATAGGAAAAATGTGCATTTTTTATATCTGTTTAACCCTTTCAAAGTTTGAATAATTTTTACAATAGTCTTATGACATGGAACAGTTATTCTGTGTCAGTCTGTTGAACCCAAGTTTGTATGCCCAAGGCCAAACAAACCAAAATGTCGGAGTTCGGAGCAGAGAAAGGTTTATTGCAAGGGCTGTGTAAGGAGAAAGGGGTGGCTCATGGTCAAAAGACCCAAACTCCCTGATGGGTTTCAGGGAAGCATTTTGAAAGGCAAGGTGAAGGAGGGGGGTCACAGGGTGTGTGATCAGCTTGTGTACAAGTCTCTGATTGGCTGATGGTGAGGGCAAAGGGCAGTGTCACAGGGGTTAACGTTATCAATCCTCAGGCTCCAGTGCATCTGGGGGCTATGTGCTCAAGGTCATCAAGTAGTTAACTTCTTCCATTTGGTGGGGGTTTTAGCATCTTTAAAGCAGCTCAGGAAATGTGCATCAGGTACTGTTATCTTATGTACTTCAGGGAGGAACTAAAGATTCTGTGACTGCTGTATGGCTGATTTACTGTTTCAATTCTTACTGGTTCCCCTGGTCCAACTGCTATTTTTGTCACTGCATTTTCACATCCTTTCAATCATTAATTCTTGAGCCAGGCTTCTGTGACTCAGAGGAGGCCTGAGAGACTGCAGCTTTTCTACAAACAAGAGGCAAACAAAGGACATGGAGGGAGGGGGTCTGTCCCAGGAAGGCTCCATAGGGTCCTACTCAGTTACAGTTCTATATATGAAAGTACTAATGGCTCAAAAGACACACACTAGTCCATGGTACCAGAAGCCTCCCCGTTAAGCTGGGCTTTCCCTTCAGCCTAGCACTAACTAATTTTTCGTAGAAATAAAATTTCATAGGGAGACAATAAGTAAAATTGCATGTGACTGGGGGTGCCACAGCCATGTGTCTCATCAAAATTATCCAGAAAGTGTGATGATAGTTGTCATCATTTCAATTTTTACTCTTTTGTGTCAGTCTACCTGTATACCCAGTCAGACTCTACCCAAGTTTTAGATCTTTTCTTCATGGAGATTTAGTGCTCTTATCTAATCTTACTTCTAAGGCATATTCTGTGTAGCTATGTGTCCTAGTTCATCTGTATAACTGGGACCCTGGTCCCAGTTTCTTTTTTCCCCATAAGGGATACTGATTGCATAGATATGATAAACCTTCCAACTTTGAGACAGTTCTAACTCTCCATGCCAACCACATGACATTCTAGCCAGTGCTGGCATAGTCGTGTCCTACTTTGGCTCTGAGTAGGGATAGAAAGTGCCATCTGGGAAGAGTCACTGCCCTTCTCCATGTGCCAGATTTGCCAGGAAGCCGCTGACCATGTGTGCTTGAGGACAAGCTCCTCTCTCTTGTGGCACCAAGCAGAGTGTCCAGGCCACAGCCTGGTTGTTCAGCCAGGGGGAGCAGAAGGGGACAGGAATCCTGATGGCAGTAAGTCTACAGGGGGAGCTTATTCCTTGATGAATACCTTTGTGATTCTTTTAAACTCTCTGCTGATTTGGTTTGGCCTTTAGTATGTGGACTCTGGTGTCTCAGAGTCTGGCCTTTTATTAAGTGACTGCAGGGCTAACGTTGACATTGTCTGATGTGAAGCATGCCAGGCTTTCCTCAGAGACTGCTGAGGCAGTGATGCACTATTCCACCAGATTTATTCAGCTTCTGAAAGTTTATGTTTTTAATTGAGGTTTAATTGACATATAACATTATATTAATTTCAAGTGTACATCATGAGTCAATATTTGTATATACTGAAAAATGACCACCACCATAAGTCTTTAGTATCTCTCACCATACATAGTTACAATTTATTTCCTTGTGATGAGCATTTTTAAGATCTATTCCCTTAATAACTTTCAGATTTGCAGTGAAATATTATTAGCTATAGTCACCATGCTGTACATTACATCCCCATGACTTATTTATTCTATAACTGGAAGTTTGTACCTTTTGACCCCCTTCACTCATTTTGCCCACTCCCACCCCCCTCCTCTGGCAACCACCAGTCTGTTTTCTGCATCTACGAGCTTGGGTTTTTCTGAAGGTGTATTTTTAATATTAACAGATGGACTGGATGAACCAATTATGGTACTTCTATCTGATGGAATATCAAGAGCCCATTAGAAAGGATGGTGTAGCGCTAAGTTTATTGACCTGGAAAGATTCTCATGACACAATAACAGGTGCAAAATTATTCCCCTTATGTAAAATTGCAGATATTTATATTTCTATACATTTATATGTGTAGACAGGTGTCTAGAGGGTTGTTTATAATTTAACTCTGGTCATCTCTGGACGGTAGATTTTGATATAACTTACACAATTTTTTTTGCCTATTGTAACTATGTGAGGTGTTAGATGTGTTGGCTTACTTCATCATGGTATTCATTTTGCAATATACACATATATCAAATCATTATGTTGTATGCCTTAAACTTACACAGTGTTATCTGTCAATTATACCTCAAAAATGCCAGAAAAATATTTTTTTTCCTAATAGTTGTGTGTGTGTGGGGGGGGTGTAATTAAAAATTTTTTTGGAGTGAGAAAGTCTTATTTTTTGTAGCAGGAGAAAATAAAGCTAACTTCGTTTTGATAAAAGATGTCCTCTGGGTTTTTCTGAGCCGCTTTGCAATTTCATCCTCTTGAGCAGTATCAGAAAACATTTACAAAGTGTTTATTTGTGACTGAGGCATTTTTTGACACTAAGAAAAGAGTCATTTAGATGAACCTTAATCCTGCCCTTCCATAGCAAAATCAAGCAGGAACATAAAAGATGTACTGACAACCAAGTAAAAATAAACTCGTGTGCTCAACAGAGATGAATAGTCAATGTTTCCCTAATCTCTATTGCCTGTTTCATTTTCAAGTCTATGAAGACACCAGTCAGAACCAATTTACATGTACAGGATATGGATATGAAATTTTGAGTTGCTCAGATACAGTTGCCACAGGGATCTGGGAATTCCAAAGGTAGGCAAGATCTGTAAGGTCATTGAATTCAACTGTCCCCCTAGTATATGATTCCTTTCCTGCATGTAGCTCTCATATCGAATGAGAAGCCAGCAAGTTTCTGATCATTTATAGTCTGCCAGAGCTCTCAAGAGAAAAGAACAGGCTTCTTAATCTCCCTGAGAATATGTTTGGAAAGCAGTTAATGGCATTGCCAGTTGTTCTCAGGTGAATTCTCACAGCTGTACCATCAGGAACAGTGGAGGGATGGTGGGAAGCAGGGAGAAGGGGGTCTTCAAAATTTCTTAGAGCATCATTGGAGTGAGAAGTATGATGTGACTATGGGATTTAGTGCATTTTCCAGTGATTAATTATGCATAAATGATGTTAGAATTAGGGAAAAAGGGAAAGCCAGACAGGAGAGGAACAGAAATGTTTATGGAACAAAGAACACACAGAGGTAAGCATTGCATCTAGAAGTTGGAATGACGGGGAAGAGAAGATGGAGTAAAGGTAACATTAGACAGAGACAGGAAACTCACTGGCTTTTAAAAGGCCAACACTGTTACGTTTAAACAGCAACACACTGATTTTCTTTGACAGAGAAAGTTCAGGAGTCACAGATCCAGAAGCACATTATCCTCCATATTCATATAACATGTTCACTTACTACTTGGTCAGAAAGATCTTTTTCATCTTGTCCAGAGATGTAATTATCTGAAAGGAAAAACAGAACAAAAATAAGGACCTTAAGCTGGGACTCCTAAAGGGTCTATGGATAGAATTCAGATGTCCATGAACTTGGATGGGGAGAAACCCTTCATTTTCACTATTCTCTAGCTCAAGTTGATGTTTCCTTCAATTATGAATGTTGACAGAAACCTCAGCATAGTGTTAGGAGCACCTGTGACTTTGTCATCAGTGAAACAGATACTTTTGTATCACATTAGAGTTTCTGCAGAAATGTTGTTTTTGCTCATCACTTACCTCAAAATTATGATACATATTTGACCCTCTGCCCAATTCTGTTATTTAGTGGGTTAATAAATAAGCACATACATGACTATATTACAAATGCATTTGTTTAAACATTTTGATAAGTATATTTCAATGTAACTGATTTCCTTTGTGTTGTTCCGTATTTTATTTTATGCACATAAACACATTATCTGAGAAGTGGTCCACAGACTTCAGCAGCTGAGATTCCCCCCTTAGACGCAGAAAGGGCATTCTATCTAAGACAACCCACTTGCTCTGAGGGCACGTGAGCCCACCCCTGTCCAAGGAAATGCTTAAAGCTTCTCGCATTTCTTCTTTGATGTGACTAAGATAAGCATCCTACAGGCACCCCAGGGCCCGAATCCTGCAAGCAATACAGGTGTGCAAGAAAGTAGGGATTCCACTCTTCCTGTCAAAGGGGCTTGCTTCCCTAGTTTTATTAATAAATTTTAGAGGTAACACAAATTGATGAGATTCCTCTGAAAAATTAAAACATATTCAAATAAAATATTATTATGTTTATAATTATGTTCATAAAGGAAACAGATGTATAGAAATGACACTTAGGACACCTCCCCTGGGTCAGGGGTGACTTAAACTGTTCACTGAGTTGACAAACACTCATTTCAATGCTCATGTCCTCAGTGTACCCATCTTTTCAGTAGGTGTATTGGTCCCAAACCCAGTTGGAATCAGGAAAGCTTAAGCATGAAGATGCAAACATCCATTTGCTTAAAGCAATTGTATTTTCCTACATCGTCTGCGCCATCTTGTACATGCAACGCTCTTGTGACTATTCCATCCAAATGGACAGACGGCAATGAGGGTGAAAAAATAGGAAAGCTCCAGAGCCCTGGTGTTTGTGTGTTTCCAACAAAGGACGCACCTACCCAACTCTGTGTCTCTCAAGCAGCTACATTGTGGAGCTTCTAGCAGATGGCTCTGCCACGTCAGGCCCACAGCTGTGTGTTTCTGGCACAAGAATAATGTTTGAATTCCGTACAGAAATTTTGTAAGATATGTTTCTTGTTGCCTTTTCATGAATTTTATTTGGTAATTTTTTCAAACCATAAAGAGTCTGGAGACCATATTGAGAAAATGCTGGCAAGAGAAAGCTATTTGTTAGCTAGCCAGATTTATTTAAAGAGGATCAATCGCATTTAATTCCTGGAAGAGAGGCAGCCATTGGCACCCATTGTGCATCCCAACAAACTCAGAGCTTGAACTGCAGCCACTCGGTGTTTCCTCTCCTTCTCTCTTGCAATTAAAATTCTTACCAAGCCAGGTAGGAAAGAACATTTCTGTAGGAAACTCAGAGGAGGCTAGAACTTAAGTGTCTAGGGCAGTGGTCCCCAAACTTTTTGGTACCAGGGACTGGTTTCATGGAAGGCAGTTTTTCCACGGATGGGGGGTTTGGGGGGCAGGATGGTTCAGGCGGTAATGGGAGCGATGGGGGAGCGGCAGATGAAGCTTCACTCGCCCACCGGCCGCTCACCTCCTGCTGTGAGGTCCAGTTCCTAACAGGCTGCAGACCAGTACCAGTCTGAGGCCAGGGGGGATTGGGGACCCCTCATCTAGAGCACTCAGTCTCTGAGTATATCCAACACATATCATTTCAAACTGAGGAGGAAAAAAAGTGGAAAGCACAGAATTTTTTGATCTAATAAGGTACAATGTTGCCTGACTTTATAGAAGTGGCACCACGTCATTTCTGGGACCATTATGAAGGACTTCTGCCATCTTTATTCTAGGAACATCCTGGAAAAAAGTGTAGGACAGTTCCTATGTTCCCTGTACCCTGGATCCCTACGGGGAAGTTTAAACGTTGCACATGGGGCGTGTGTGTGTATGTGTATGTGTATGTGACTGACCCCAATTTTGTTTCAGCTGGGGAATTACTGACTTTTCCAAGCTAACCCAGCAAGTCACAGTAAACCAGACGTAAGACACAGGCCTCTCTAATTCCAACCACATGTATAATTCAGCAGGACCCACTGATATATTGAAAGAATACTGAACTGGCCACTTTCTTTCAAACAGAGATATAAACCACTGTGTGGGTTTTAAGACTTTTTTTTTTGTTTTTAAAGAAAATGCACACTTTTTCTCAAACCCTGTCATTTCTGCTAGTTCCCTTAATCCTAAATTTGGTGTCTGAAATAAATTTAGGGTAGTTTCCACTATGTTGTTGAAAGGCCCCTGGGACTGCTACTGTTATCAGAGAAAGGGGTCCAGTGCCATTCAGGGTGTTATTCAATAGTGTGTCAGGCTGTCTGCAGCTGGCAGCTGGCACTCCCTCCGGGTAGTTCATAGGACCCATTCTTCTGACTGACAGTACCCTGTACCCTGGGTCAGTGCTTCAGCAGCTGTGCATGGGAGCAGATTCCTCTGTATCCCATTTGATGGATAAACCAGAAGAATCTGGCAGTGAGATCCATATTAATGGCAGTGGGCAGCTTTCCCTTTCAGGATTTTCTTGCTTTTTCATTTTGTTTGAGATTGAATTTGAAAGTGAACTTTGTTCCACCCTGTAGCCTATGGCAGCGAGCAAATGAGATGAAACTGCACGGAGACATAGCATGCATACTGCACACACCAAAAGCAGATGTATGAAAAATGGAAATGACAAGGGTGGTTGGGTTTCTTTTTATAGGAACTGAGCTTCCCCCAAAGAGTTTTTGAGGGAGACTGTGTGGAGGAGAATGTGCTGGAGTTTTAGTAATCCTACACAACCAGCTTTCCTGGAGAAAAATGAAAGCAAGCTCTGAAGTACCCAAGCAGACATGAAGGGCAAGGAAGGAAAAACCATGTCGGCAACCACAACTCAAATGCCCACATTTGCTGGGTGCAGTGTTTTGTTTTGTTAGGAATCCATAGGCTTTGTGGACTCAGTGTTAGAACAGAAATCCAGAATCGCTAGTGATAACTGTCTGAACAAGAACAGAAGTCACCTGATACATCTCCATCCTTATCCCCATGGCCATCCCCATCCCATTCCACCCAGATTCCACGACCAGGGAGGCAACTTTGGGCAGGAGGAGACAAGGTACATTTTGTTTGTAATGAAATTCACTATAAAATATTCCCATCCTTCTCATGATCTTACATTCCTGCCACTTCTTTTGAGATATTTTCTTCCATTCTGTGGCTTGTCTTCTTATTCTCTTGACACTGTCTTTCACAGAGCAGAAGTTTTAAATTTTGATCAAATCCAGCTTATCAATTATTTCTTCCATGGAGAGCGCCCTTGATGTTATATCTAAAAAGTCATCACCACAGCCAAAGTCATCTAGGTTTTCTGTGGTATCTTCTAGGAGTTTTATAATTTCACATTTTACATTTACATGCATTTTGAGTTAATTTTTGTGATAGCTGTAAGGTCTATATCTAGATCCATTTTTTTTTTTTTTTTTTTTGCGGTACGCGGGCCTCTCACTGTTGTGGCCTCCCCCATTGTGGAGCACAGGCTCCGGACACGCAGGCTCAGCAGCCATGGCTCACGGGCCTAGCTGCTCCGTGGCATGTGGGATCTTCCCGGACCGGGGCACGAAGCCGTGTCACCTTCATCAGCAGGCAGACAGACTCTCAACCACTGCACCACCAGGGAAGCCCTAGATCCATTTTTTTTTTAAATGTAGATGTCCAGTTATTCCAGCATCATTTGTTAAAAAGACTATCTTTTCTCCATTGTATTGCCTTTGTTAAAGATCAGTAGACTGTACTTATGTGTGTTTATTTCTGGGTGCTGTATTCTGTTCCATTGATCTACTGATATATTCTTTTGCCAATACCACACTGTCTTGATTATTGTAGCTTTGTAGTAAGTCTTGTCATCAGATAGTGTCAGACTTCCAACTTTGTTCTTCTTCAATATTGTGTTGGCTTTTCAGGGTCTTTTACCTTCCATATCAACTTTGGAATCAGTTTGTCGATATTCACAAAATAACTTGTTAGGAATATTCTTGCTACTTCTTTAACCTGGAATGTCTCACAGTGACATACCTTAGAGAATTTTTTTTAATGAATTCTAATGTCCAGCTCTCCCCCTAAAGGATTCTGTTGTAATTAGGCTGGGATGGGTGGGCTCACCAGTACTGTTTAAAGATTACCATAGGGATTCTAATATATCACCAGGGTTGAAAACCATTGCACTTGTTTTCATCATTATTTTAACAACGGTAATGCCAACACATTTCCTAAAATTTGTTTGGAAAGGCATGGCTTTGGTAGAATGTTCTCAGGAGGTGTGCCTTCTGTCTATATCTGCATCGCTATGCAGTTTCTAGATTTTCCTTATTTCCTGGGGCCAACACTCTGCAGTGAGATGCCTGGCCTGCCTCAGACAAAATCTTGGAGCAGGAAAATTGTTTCTTATGATGTGGAGTCCACATTCTCCCCTTTTACCTTTCACAACAATTTTTAAAGGAAAAATTTTATAAAATTTTTATAAATTTAAAGGAAAAATTCTCACAGAAAGCTTCAATTATGACCTTATTTTAACATTTCAGTCAGTTACTAAATATCAAATGCTGATAACATCTGCACTCAGAACCCTTGCTGTGTCCATATTTTCTCTGTTCCTGCCCTGCCGGCCCTTTCTCCTTTCCTCTTTCTCCCTTTCCCTGTAGTCTCTTCTTTCACGTCTCTTTCTTCCTCTCATCCCTCTCTTCTCCATTGTTCTGTCCTGTCTCTTGGGTCACCTGTCTGCTTTTATACCCTTCTGTAGATTTCTTTCCTCATCTGTTTTGCTACTATCATCTTCCCACCTTACCTTCATCTACATTTCTTGGTCCAAGATGCTGTTCTCAGTGAGGCTTCAAGCAGGCAGTTTAACTTGCTAATTTACTCTAATTGGGAGAGGAGGGCGGATTTGAATGAATTAAACTCTGATTTAATCACAGAAAGAGGCCATGCATGGACTGTACATGGGGTTGGCCACCTACTTGTGATGTGGCCTTGGAGAGATTGTTCAGCCACTCTGTGCCTCAATTTCCCCATCAGTAAAACAGGGATCTGGTAGCATCTGCCTCACGAGGCTTGTATCGATCAAGTTAATGTGTGTTTCATTCTCCTGTACTTGGCCCACAGTAAGTGCTCCTTAAATGTTAGATATGAGTATTAGTGCCCCTTGTAAAGTTTGAGAGTAACCCTCCTGATAGGAAGGAAAAAGATTGCATTCACAAACAGATGAGAACAATTTATAATTTACACACCTGTTGGATGCCATTGTTGTTCTATTGTGTAAGCCAAACTTTCCCTTGCTAACACTACTAATTTGCTTATAAATTCTTGTGTTCATAACCCAGATGACTTTCCATTTGAACAGTTTTTTAGAATATAGCTATTCTCATGTGTCCACCATGAAATGAAGCAGCTGAAATTTGTTAATCTGGGTGTGACTAGTCTGTGCACCATATAATCCTGAACAATAAATGCTCTGTCTAGTTCTCTCCTGTCTGCAGGACAGTGCTGCAAGAAATACACATGGTTTTGTGCTATTTTGGCTATTGACAAGCAGGAAAAAGACAGGTGGGGTTGCAGCTGAATCATTGGTTCTTTGGTCTATGTTTAGGTAAGAGTATATCCCATCACCTTTTCCAGACTTAATAGTATTTTGTTACATGAAAAAATAACACCTGTTATAAACTCCCTAACCACAAAAAGGAAACACTAACCAAAGGGCAGAGAGGAGGAGAGTTGATTGTGGGCATTCTCCTTCCCAATTCAGTTCAGTGAGTTTTCACTAAGAGCTACAGAGATTCTCCTAGAACCCTGCTCTCCATTCTCATAGCACCTCCTCACCTCCCAACAACCATCATCACTGTACCCTGAACCTCTGGATCCCA
Organism: Mesoplodon mirus; assembly: GCF_964341445.2. NCBI lineage: Eukaryota > Metazoa > Chordata > Mammalia > Artiodactyla > Ziphiidae > Mesoplodon > Mesoplodon mirus. The sequence goes on from NC_138980.1 coordinate 81,479,841, forward strand.
TGAAACCTTAAGGTGCTGAGGGCCCAGGAGCAGTGATATCTTCCTCCTCTCCCACCCCATTCTTCCCCAAGTGAAGGACTCACCAGGCACATGGTAAAATAGGGAGAAATTTGGAGTTATACGGTGAGATGGGGACTGTTTGGGGTGCCTATCCTTTCCTGCAAAAACATGTATATTCTCACAAAAACCTTTATTAGGAATCCCCTTCTTTGGCTATAGGACTAGCTCAGGTGAGATATTGGTAATCATCTAATCTAAGATATAAGTAGGGGACTAACCATTTTGGTTGGCCCGGGACTGAGAGATTTCCTGGGACATGTGAAGTTCATTGCTTAAACAGAGATAGTCCTGGGCCCCTTGGGGTGGTTGGTTATCCTAGAAATAAGAACTACATACTGGAGAGAATTATTTCACTTAGCTATGAAAAAAAAAAAAGCTCCCCATGTTAATAGATACATAAAGGTGAAATGTACTCTAGGGTATATAAAATGTTTGCTAATTTCCACTGTAGCCTATGTTCATTCAGATCTCCTCTAAAACCTTGCTCCGCTTCCCATCCCTATACAAACAAGTCCTCAGCTTAGCAAGTAAAACTTCCACTTCTATGTTGAAGGGTGTTGTGTTAGTTATCTATTGTTGCATAACAGATTATTCCAAAATTTAGTGGCTTAAAAGAGTAGTAATCATTGATTACCCCATGGTTTCAGTTGGTCTGGGAATTCAGACAGTGCACAACAGGGAAGGCTTATATCTGTTTCACATGTCTGGGGCCTCATTGGGAAGACTCAAGGTCCGGAGGACTGAAGTCATATGAAAGCTTGGCAGGGGATGAAAGATCTCCTTCTAAGCTGGCTCAGTCCTGTGGCCTCTCCGTAGGGCTACTTGAGTGTCCTCACAACATGGCAGCTTGCTTCCCCCTATAGCTAGTGACTTGAGCAAACATGGTACAAAAGAAAGTGCATTTTATGACTTAGCTTTGGAATCCACACACCATCACTTTCACTGCATTCTAATCATTAGAAGTGAGTCACAAGGTGCAGCCCACATTTAAGGGGAGAAGTCAGCGCTACTTTTTGAAGGGAGAAGTGTCAAATTTATGGACAAATTTTAACACCACCAGTAATTTGTAGTGAACAAATTACCTTGAGCATAAAACACTGGTGGTGGTATGAGGATGCCAAAAAAACTTCCTGAAATGCTGGCTTCCGGTTTAAAAGTAATAATAATACAATATTTTACAATAATGGAGTACTTATAGTCCAGACATTGCTGTAAACACCTCACCTGCATTCTCCTGTTTAAAATGCACAGCAAACTCATGAGCTGGTACTCTGATTATCTCTGTTTGCTGATGAAACTGAGGCCACAGAGAGGTTAAGTAATTTCCCTTAGGCCACACAGTAAGGGCTAGAGCTGGGATTCAAACACACACAAGCCAGCTTCAGAACCCCTTTGCTATATGTGATCACCTTACAGTGACTTTTCTTTAAAATCTAAGAAAATAAGGTTTGTGATTTTGTTTTATTAGATTAGTTTATGGCTATTAGTCTAGTGGTATTTATAAAAATTCTATCCTCCATACAGCTTCTATTTTATTTTATATCAGACGACTTTGGTCATAGTAAGAAATTACATTTTGAAAGGAATAATCTAGAGTTTGCAAGTTATCCAAAACCTTTTGGGAATGGGGAAGACTGCCCTGTCCATCACAAATGATAGTTTCGTGAGCATAAGGAAATAATGAATGAAAGAATTATGAAATCTGTAACACTCTCTAGAGTTAATATATGCTAACCATATAAGGTGGCATCTTTATTGACTTTTCTATGTTTCTGCCTCGCAACCTGAACCAAAACAGAATGACATTAGGGTAATTTGGAGAGTCACTATTAATTTGGATTCAGCTCATGAAGACTCCTGGGGTTTTCTCTACTGCATGTTTTTCTAGAGTAATTTTTTTTTTCCCTTGCTTCCCAGGGTCCTATGAACTTACCAGGTAAATGTCAGTGAGACCAAGAAAGCCCGAAGGTACTTAATGTTTATAAGTGAGTGAGCCCCCATCAAAGGGCTCACAGCCTTCCTCACCAAGGCGTGTTATTGTACACAATTGGCTGTGGCTGGAAGCTGCGATGGCTGATGAGTTGTGGTAGAACCACCCGAAACCTAAAGATGAACATGGGCATGAGGGAGTTAATTAGGTACAAAAGAAAATCACAGTTTCAGGGGAGAACTGGCAGAACAAACCAACCATGCAAACTGTGTATTTTATTTAACAAATACATAGCACTTACTATGTGCCAGGAACTATTTTAAATGCTTTTCAAGTATTGACTTAATTATCATCATGACAGCCTCGTGAAGTCACGGCTATCTATGGGTGTTATTTTATAGATGGAAATTTATTCAAAAGCCCAGAGCAGTTAAGTTACTTGCCCAAGGTCACAGGACTCATAAGCACTGGGGCTGGGATTCTAATCCGGGGAATTTGACTCCCGAATACCTGTGTGCATCCACTCTGCAATGTTTCCCCATAATTTGCCTGAGAGATGGGTCTGTTGCAGAGGATCACATCACCACTGATCTCACAATAAAAGCCATACTCTCAATCCGAATGTATAGGTAGGCATTTCCCATAGAGAAATACTCAGGGAGAAAAAAATACTTAGTTAACCAAATGTCAGTAGCTAAAAACTCTAGCCCGAATTGATATATTGCAGCACGCTCTCTGATATTTCCCAGATGTGAGGGTATAATATTAGAAGAGCATTTAATGTAATAATCCTTTTGGCATTCAAGTAGGGGTGACAGGAACTCTTTAAGGCTGTGTAAACAGTGCACACAGGTGTTAGAAAAACAGCTGTGAAGAAAGGCCAGGTTTTTTCAAACAGAGAGAAATGGTACAATAAAAGGGCTCTAACCTTATGTTTCTAGGCTTATGACCTTTGTTTCATTAGATGCACCTTTAACTGTGATAAACATCCACTTAAATGAATATCATTTCCTTACAATTACCGAAGGGTCATACATAATACACTAAGTTCCCCTGGCAGCCTATGTGTTAGTCATGCATATTTCATGAGCGGTTTTATTCCCCAAGTCACTTTCAAGCAATGCTCAATCCCATGGCTTTGGTGCCTAGGAAATAAAGGTCTTGTGCGTAAAGAGATCTCAGAGCAATTATTGTAGCTCTGCACTCTATCAAGGAGTGCATCCGAATGACCTGCCTGCAACATCTGACCAGCACATTATCAATTTTCTTCTTAGTATACATGATTCCTCTTATTTATCAGTGGATCTGGGAAATGTGTTCTTCTGATTCTATTTGTGCAATGTAAATTGTTTGCATGATACTGAGTGATATAAGGCGATCGGCCCTAAAGAGAATACTTGTAGCAAGCTAATGAATGTAAACAGAAAAAAAAAAGCCTTGTCCTCGTGCCTACAACATGCTCAGTACTTGCGGAGCAGCAAAAAATAGATCACGGTCCACGGAGCGTGGTCAGGCAATCTGAGCGGGTCTACATCTGTTTGTACAATGTGATGTTTTCCCCAGCTGCATCAGCTGGTGGGAAATAAAGGGTTGGAATGATAATAAGCAGAAAGGAAGTTTGCAGTAACAGTGAAATATAAGCCTCTTTATAGTCTCAGTGTCTTTTGTGGGCAATTTTCCTTTTTCTCTTTTCAAGACTACTGAGTTCATCAAGACAGCTTCATCTTTTTCCCATCTCCTACCACACTTGGAATGTGATGGAAGAAACGTGAATCTCATCTGCCAGCTTTTTGCAAGTCGACTTGATGAGTTAGATAAAACTACATACAATTTACTTTTAAAAGATTTTGCCTTTGGAAACATTACCCATGCAGAAAGTAGCTTCCTGGTCTTTTGCCCCTGAAATCTGCCACCCCCCGCCGCCATCTGCCATATTTCGTTTACTTTCAAATGATAAGATCTGGGCCAGGTTAGGGTCAAGTTATTTTAATCATACCTGTTGGTTCAACATCCTACCTTCCCACTCCATCCTGCCCCAAACAGGTTTGGGGTGAAGCCTTTGTTCTGCGTTTTCCAAGGTTCCATAGGGGTGGGAGTGACAGTAAGGGGAGAGAAAGAGAGAGGTTTCCTCTGAAACCAGCTAAATTAATATTTATGTTGTTAAAATATTAGAGAAGCCACAGAATATTCTTAATCTAAAGAGGTTATAATTATCTTTAAAATGGTGGCAGCCATTGAAATGTAAATCCTAACGCTGGGGAGAGGGCTCGTGTTCCTGGTGCCTGGGGCCGCCTGCCCGGCTGCCACAGCTGCAATTGATCATTCCGAATCAAAGGGAGAGGGAGACATCTCTGGTGGCACAACCCGGGGCGGGAAGCTAACAGAGAAAGATGCTCTGTTCTTCGGGTCTGTTATCAAAAAAATGAGCCCGAATGCGTTTCAAATCTCTGTTCTGTTGAATTTGCAGCCCTTCAAAGCTCACCCACAATAAATAAAGTTTTCAACACCCACAGACTCTAAAAGATTCATTGAAAATTCCTCTGAATTAAGCAGCCTCTCTCTCTCCTTTCTTCCCTCCCTGTCTCTCTCCCTCTCTCTTTACCAAGACCAGCACAGTCTGAAACAAATGTGAATGAGATGATGAAATACGAGGCATATTTAAACTACTTTAATGCTTTCATTAATAGTATAGTTATTTTTTGGCCCACAGTGCTAAAAAGTGAATGTGTTGGTTACATTGTTAAAGAAGGCCCCCTGGTCTAAGAAGAGAATAAGAGGGCAAGGAAGAGAAAACGGGTGATAACGCAGGGATCAGAAGTGTCAATCCCATGTGTCAAGCTGAGTCACAAGGCCAGGGCTTCAGGAGTTCACCAACAAATGACAGGAGACAACTGGAATCTTCCCGAGGCCCTGAATATTACTAACTGTGTAGACATTTCTCAAGGTCCATTAAATTCTATTTGACGTACATTAAAAAAGATTTAATCACAGATGCCACTCAGCTAACTAACCCATTAATCTAGCTGTTTTTCCTAAGAAAATTGTATTTAAAAAGGTCTTTTTTTCTCAATTTAATTTAGTCATCCTTTTAAATTTCATGTATTTATCATGTAAATGTGCCTTATTTGCAAAAGAAAAGCACAGGATTCAATGAAATAAATAGTTATTTCATTAAAATGGATACAAAAAACCCTGTGATTAGGGTAATTAATTTGCACACTAAAAGCTATCTTCCTCGTTCAGATCATTAATATTGATGGCCTTCGATTTTGTTCTCAGTAATGTTCCTTGAAATATACTCAGGACCGGCACCAGGGCTGAAAGAGCAGTCATCGGAACATGGTAAAAATGAGGCATCAGTGAGTGTTTGGGGGCACCACCCTTCCCTCTCCTTCAGCCAGTAAATAGCACACAACTCGAGACCTGTGTCCTGAAATAAACTGGGCTAGTTCTGTCTGAATAGGCTGGTGTGGTTTATCTTATCTCAAATGTCAGTTATTGATGCCTGGCACTTACTGACGTGTCTCCTTTTGGAGGAGGAAAAGACATTTAAATTGCAAAATAACATTACAGGAGATTATGTCTGGGTACCACATACTGTTATGCACAGCACTGCCAGATAACAAGGCAAAGTCTGTCAATATACCTTTCTTTCTAGTTAGATTTTCATCTGCATATTATGCAAATGGCTTGGAGCACGTTTCCACTTTGATAGCTCTCTGCCACAAGTTTGAGTCAAGGCACATATTTTGTTTCTGTTCTGTTCAGCAGATGTATTCCATCAAAGACCTTCTAGAAAAGGTGTCATATCAATGTGGTGCACTATCAAATGCAGCTGTAGGCTGCCCGCATATGAAAATCGAATCCTGGAACAATTTGAGATTGCCTCAGCTAGCTGTGTCAGCATGCTCCACGTTCCTGGTGATAGAAAACGAATTCACATTCTGCAGGAGATACGTGTGAGAGCAAACAGAATCCTAGTGCCATACAGGAGCCATTTGGTATTTAAGTTGCGTTTCAGGGTTGGCTGACAGGGATGTTGCTAATGCTTTCTAATTACAGATAGGAATGTGATTCGGGAGATTGGTTTTCGTTTTTTTCCAACTGCTGCTTTTTATTTATTTATTTATTTTCTGACACATTGCACTTGAAGCTCCCCTTGCAAGTTGCCCAGAGTTAGTCTCTGCTACCTTGACACTTACTTTAGACCACTCTAACTCTTCCAAATTCAAGGACTCCAGAACAGAGGTGTTTAACGAGCTCCTTTGTTGCTCTGGTGTCTGAAGAGCTGGGGTGAGCATTTTAACACTTTTATTGAGTGCAAATTCTGTGGCAGTTTCTGTCCCACCTTACATCTTGAGAGTGGGAGCTCCATCTCTGGTCCTGCACCCTCCTGGCCTTTTAAACTGTTTTCGAGCTCTTAGTTCTGTAGTTTGAACAGCAAGGAAATGATTCAGATACAGCTTCAGAGATATCTGTATGTTCTGTGCCAAAAAAAAAAAAAAAAAAACTAGTCATAACTCTCGGAACAAAAAAAAAAAAAAAAAAAAGGAGGGTGGAAGTGGGGAGGGAACAAAATGGAAGTTTTCTAAATCGACTGCTAGACTCCTCACGGGGGCTTCTTTGCCCATCTTGTTTTGTGCAGTGCTTCCAGTGGGGCTCTCTAGGTGCTGTGGAATAAGACAGGGCACTGCTACAGAAGGCAACGTGCTAATTAAAAAGAGGAACACACCACAAATCTGCTCGTTATTATTCATGGCAAGTGTGCAGCAAATCACTTAGCTGTTTGCTTTTAAAATAAAAGCTTTTTTTTTCCACCCCATTTTTCCTTTCCTTTCTTTTTTTTCTTTCCTTTTCTCTTTTGTTTCTTTTCTCCCCCCACCGCTTGTTTAAAAAGACATACATGGTCTCAAAGACTTTTTGTAAAGAATGACATTGAAAAGACATTGCCCCAAGGTTTGGTAGAGCAAAAGCCTGGATCATTTGTACTGCTTAATGTCATGCCTTCCCACCCCCTTTTTTTTTTAAAACAGCTATTCACCCATTACAATATGCTTTCTATGATATGCTTCCTTTAACCGGCTCCAGATTAACAAGTAGGTGAGATGAGTAAGGAGTATTATTCCAGGGTTTTTTTCGTTTTCTTTTTTTAAGGATTAAGAAGGAAAGGTAATAAGAAAAGCAGTTTTCTGTAACCCAGATACCCAAATGCTGACATTGGAAAGAATTTGTTGCCTGATTGTTAAGTCATGTTCACATTTATTAAGATGCTAGCCACTACATGAAGGAGAAATATCATTATTTTAGAAGCAACAAATCATTCAACACTCCCTCCCCCAAACAAAATCTAAATTCAAACCCCATGAACTTGGACTTCAGGATTCCAGTACCTTACAGGAGGCAAACATAGCATAATAGACAATGGCTTTTGTTAACAAACACCCTTCTGTAGTTGCCTTTCTGAAACCTATCACCATTTAAAGGAAGTTGTTATGACTATTATTTCAGATTTATATAATCCTTTTCTTCTAAGGCATCTAAGAAGCTTATAAATGATCAGTCCACCCACACACTTCATCATTGTCCCTGATGTTGGGATTCTTATTTTCCAAGTGTGGTGGCTCAAGATTATAAAGGTTACATGGCTTCTTCAAGAAGAACAGAGGAATAAGAATCCTCAAATAACTACTTGTTCCATTAGATTTTGGGGACTTGGGAAGCAATTTCAATATTGTATTTTTTCAGGCAAGACTGCTTAAATAAAATATACAAGATCTTTTGGATGGTAATTCAGTTTGCTGGATGAAAGATCCACTGGTAGTTATGAGGTTACTGTCTAGACTCACAAAAAGTATCCAACTTTGACTCAAAAAGAGTATTTTTATATAGAAAGATAAAGCTGAGCTGTTAGGCATTGGAATTCCCCAGCCATTCACGAATGGGCTGCATTACTTGAGGCTATCGTTCTATGTCCCTGCTGGGATGATTTCATTCCAGCTGCTGGGGTGTCCTACTGACCCCTACTTTTTACAACAAAGTTGTGGTACGGTATGTTTGGTAGACTGGCTGGATTGCATGAATTTGTTTTTAGTGATTTTGTCCTACTCCTTGATGTTATTCAGTAGGATACATGGGTTACACAAGGAACTGGATAAGATAGTAGTTATAGTTCCAAAGGGCTTTGGAGGTTTCACAGCTTTTATCTATTTATTTGGAACCAGAATATGCTGCTGTGTTCATAACATCCTGATAGGTTGAACAATTGAGGAAATGTCTATTTTAAAGCAAGTGCTTCTTTCTTCTCTCAGCTCTTGATTAGTTGCTGAGGGATAAAATCTTCATTCTAGCGAATATCTTATTTCCCCTTGTTATGGGCTGAAGCATGCTCCCCCCCACCAATAATTCATATATTGAAGTCCTAACCCCTGTTGTATCAAAATGTGACTGTATGGAGATAGAGTCTTTCTTTAAAGAGGTGATTCAGTTAAAATAAGGCTGTTAGGATTGACCTTAATCTAATAAGATTGGTGTCCTTATAAAAAGAGAAAATATGGACACACAGAGACACACTAAAGATCTGTCCACGCAGAGGAAAGGCCATGTGAAGAGGCAGCAAGAGTTTGGCCATCTGTAAGCCAAGGAGAATGGCATCAGAGGAAACCAACCCTGCCAGCACCCGGATCTTGGGCTCCCAACCTCTTGCGCTATAAGAAAATTAATTTCTATTGTTTAAGCCACCCAGTCTGTGGTATTTTATGATGGCAGCCCTAGCAAATTGATACATCTTTCTTGGATGGTATGGGCTACATTTTGTTTGATTGTACAAAATCTCCGTTAAAATTAAAATCTTAATTGGATACTGATGAGTAATCCATACAGTTCACCACATCTCACAAATGGCCATCAATGTTAATTTTAGTTTGATAAATGAGAAAACTGCTTCTGTGATGCTAATCTTCAAATGTACCTTTATTTTATTGGCTACAAATCCCTTCTAATTTTCTTCTTGACAATCTTATATTCCAGAGGATTTATAAAGCTATTTTGAGGGGCCTCCCTGGTGGCGCAGTGGTTGAGAGTCCGCCTGCCGATGCAGGGGATAAGGGTTCGTGCCCCGGTCTGGGAGGATCCCATATGCCGCGGAGCGGCTGGGCCCGTGAGCCATGGCTGCTGGGCCTGTGCGTCCGGAGCCTGTGCTCCGCAACGGGAGAGGCCACAACAGTGAGAGGCCCGCGTACAGCAAAAAAAAAAAAAAAAAAAAAAAAGCTATTTTGAATTTTAAAAATGAGGCATGTGTATAAATTTTATTTTTCCTTAATTGACTCTTGATAAACCCACACAAATATGGTCACCTTATCTTTGACAAAGGAGGCAAGAATATACAATGGAGAAAAGACCACCTCTTCAATAATTAGTGCTGGGAAATCTAGACAGCTACATGTAAAAGAATGAAATTAGAATACTCCGTAATACCATATACAAAAATAAACTCAAAATGGATTAAGGACCTAAATGTAAGGCCAGACACTATAAAACTCTTAGAGGAAAACATAGGCAGAACACTCTATGACCTAAATCACAGCAAGATCCTTTTTGACCCACCTCCTAGAGTAATGGAAATAAAAACAAAAATAAACAAATGGGACCTAATGAAACTTCAAAGCTTTTGCAAAGCAAAGGAAACCTTAATCAAGATGGAAAGACAACCCTCAGAATGGGAGAAAATATTTGCAAACAAAGCAACTGACGAAGGATTAATATACAAGCAGCTCATGCAGCTCAATATCAAAAAAAAAAAAAACAACCCAATCCAAAAATGGGCAGAAGACATAACTAGATATTTCTCCAAAGAAGACACACAGATGGCCAACAAATACATGAAAAGATGCTCAACATCACTAATCATTAGAGAAATGCAAATCAAAACCACAGTGTGGTATAATCTCACACCAGTCAGAATGGCCATCATCAAAAAATCTACAAACAATAAATGCTGGAGAGGGTGTAGAGAAAAGGGAACCCTCTTGCACTGTTGGTGGGAATGTAAATTGATACAGCCACTATGGAGAACAGTATGGAGGTTCCTTAAAAAACTAAAAATAGAACTACCATATGACCCAGCAATCCCACTACTAGGCATATACCCTGAGAAAACCATAATTCAAAAAGAGACATGTACCAAAATGTTCATTGCAGCTCTATTCACAATAGCCCGGAGCTGGAAACAACCTAAGTGTCCATCATCGGATGAATGGATAAAGAAGATGTGGCACATATATACAATGGAATATTACTCAGCCATAAAAAGAAACGAAACTGAGCTATTTGTAATGAGGTGGATAGACCTAGAGTCTGTCATACAGAGTGAAGTAAGTCAGAAAGAGAAAGACAAATACCGTATGCTAACACATATATATGGAATTTAAGAAAAAAAAAATGTCATGAAGAACCTAGGGGTAAAACAGGAATAAAGACACAGACCTACTTGAGAATGGATTTGAGGATGTGGGGAGGGGGAAGGGTAAGCTGTGACAAAGCGAAGAGAGGCATGGACATATATACAGTACCAAACATAAGGTAGATAGATAGTGGGAAGCAGCCGCATAGCACAGGGAGATCAGCTCGGTGTTTTGTGACCGCCTGGAGGGGTGGGATAGGGAGGGTGGGAGGGAGGGAGACGCAAGAGGGAAGGGATGTGGGAACAGATGTATATGTATGACTGATTCACTTTGTTATAAAGCAGAAACTAAAAAAAAAAAATAGAACTACCATATGACCCAGCAATCCCACTACTGGGCATATACCCTGAGAAAACCATAATTCAAAAAGAGACATGTACCACAATATTCATTGCAGCACTATTTACAATAGCCAGGACATGGAAGCAACCTAAATGTCCATCAACAGACGAGTGGATAAGGAAGATGTGGCACATATATGCAATGGAATATTACTCAGCCGTAAAAAGAAACAAAATTGAATTATTCGTAGTGAGGTGGATGGATCTAGAGTCTGTTATACAGAGTGAATTAAGTCAGAAAGAGAAAAACAAATACCATATGCTAATGCATATATATGGAATCTAAAATAGTGGTAATGATGAACCTAGTGTCAGGGCAGGAATAAAGATGCAGACATAGAGAATGGACTTGAGGAGGACACAAGGGGAGAAGGGGAAGCTGGGGTGAAGAGAAAGTAGCATTGATATATATACACTACCAAATGTAAAATAGATAGCTAGTGGGAAGCAGCTGCATAGCACAGGGAGATCAGCTTGGTGCTTTATGACCACCTAGAGCAGTGGGATAGGGAGGGTGGGAGGGAGGCCCAAGAGGGAGGGAATATGGGGATATATGTATACATATAGCTGATTCACTTTGTTGTACAGCAGAAACTAATACAACATTGTAACGCAATTATGCTCCAATAAAGATGTGAAAAAAAAAAGTCAAAAACACTCTTAATATACGGATGGAATTTACTCCATTAAACTGAAAAGGCTATAATCACTAGAGATGTAATAATAATACTGATCCTGTTTTAATTTATAATTTTGATATTTTGTTTATCATGGATTTTTTTGCATTAATTCTGCTCTTACGAATATTTCATTAACTTTATTTTTTTTTTGATTACTGAGTTTGTTTTGTGTCTTAAAGTTTGCTCCTGAGTGCCTCACTTGCCTCACCCCAGCCCTACTCCTGAATGTGTAGACACAAGGATGTTTCCAGTCATATCCAGCCACTTCTTTTCTATTTCCACAGCCCATGCGTTCATTTCCCTGGACTTTCCCCCAGAATTTAGCCAAAGCATGGTTTAAAGATTAACTCGGGCTTCCCCGGTGGCGCAGTGGTTGAGAGTCCGCCTGCTGATGCAGGGGACACGGGTTCGTGCCTCAGTCCGGGAAGACCCCATATGCCGCGGAGCAGCTGGGCCCGTGAGCCACGGCCGCTGAGCCTGCGCGTCCGGAGCCTGTGCTCCGCAACGGGAGGGGCCACGGCAGTGGGAGGCCCGCGTACCGCAAAAAAAAAAAAAAAAAAGATTAACTCTAAGAGCTAGGAAACATGTGGGTGTTAGTTCACCACCTACAATGTTCCAAGAGATCTTTAAGTCATTTCATTTGTAGTTCTTGTAAAGAATGAGATTATTGGCTGAACTTTTGACAGTTTCATAAGTGGGAAAAATCCAAGATTAGCGTTATGATAAAGTTGGCATCAAAAGGGAAAAGGAGACTCTCCAGGCATAGGGGGTAGGTGGGGCAGGGAAGAGGTGAAATGAAAATGAAAAAGCACTAACAGAGAAAATCACTGTAAACTTGAGAACTAAGCAGACACAGAATTCCTTCCTGTACTAAATGTTGAGAAATGCTATGTAAATTACGGAAATAGCAATTGTTGTCAAGGGTGTGGAGTAACAGGAACCCTCATATTCTGCAGGTGGGAGTATAAATAGGGAAACACCTCTTTGATGAGAATTTTGGCAACATATATTAAGGTTTGAATTACACATGATCTGTGATTCAGAAATTCCACTCCTATGTACGTAGCCCAAAGTAATTCTTGCACTTGTGAACAGAGAGATATATAGAAATGTTCAGTATAGCATATATTGTAATAGCAACAAGATAAGAAAGAATCCAAATGCTACCCTTGGGGGATAGATAATAAATTATGGTATAGTCATAGAAGGAAAATGTACAGTAGGTAAGAATGAATGAATTAAATATAACTGTATGGATAAAGATAAATCTCAAGAACAAAGCTGAAAATATTGGTGAAGATGTGCAGAAATTGGAACCATTGTGCAATGCTGGCAGGAATGTAAAATGGTACAGCTGCTGTGGAAGACAGTATGGTGATTCCTCCAAAAATTAAATGTGATGGTTAATCTGATGTATCAACTTGACTAAGCCAAAAGATGCCCAGATAGCTGTAAAACATTATTTCTGGGTGTGTTTGTAAGGTTATTTCTGGAAGAGATTAGCATTTGAATTGGTAGACTGAGGAAAGAAGATGTCTCTCACCAACGTGGGTGGGCATCATCCAATCTGTTGAAAGCTGAATAGAAGAAATAGTTGGAGGAAGGGAGAATTTGCTTTATTTGAGCTGGCACATTATTCTTTTCTTTTCCTCAAACATTACCACTCCTAGTTCTCGGATCTTTGGACTCAGACTGGGACTCACATCATTGGCCCCTGATTTTGGGGTTTTGAGTCTCAGAGTAAATTACACCATTGGCTTTCCTGGTTCTTCAGGTTGCAGATGGAAGACCATGGGACTTCTTGGCTTCTACAGTCATGTGAGCCAGTTCCTATAATAAAGCTCCTCTTATATATTTGCCTATGGATATATCCTTTTGGTTCTGTTTATCTGGAGAACTCTGACTGATACATTATACATAGAATTACCTTATGATCCAGATCCAGTAATTCTACTTTTGGTTATATACCCAAAAGAAATGAAAGCAGAGACTTGAACAGATATTTGTACACATATTAGCAGCATTATTCACAATAGTCAAAAGGTGGAAGCGGCCCAAGTGTCCATCCACAGATTAATGGATAAACGAAATGTGGTATATACATATAATGGAGTATTGTTCAGTCTTAAAAAGGAAGGGATTCTGACACATGCAACAGTGTGGATGAACCTTGAAGATGTTATCCTAAATGAAATAAGATAGTCACAAAAGGACAAATACTGTATGATTTCACTTATATGCTGTTCCTAGGGTAATCAAAGTCATAGAGACACAGAGTAGAATATGGTTGCCAGGGTTTGTGAGGAAGATTGGAATAGAGACTTATTGTTTAATGGGTACAGAGAATCAGTTTGGAAAGATGAAAAACTTTTGGAGATGGATGGTGGTGATATATGTATAATGATGTGAATGTACTTCATGTCTCTGAACTGTACACTTAGAGGTAGTTAAAATGGTAAATTTTTTCTTAGGTTTATTTTGCTGCAATAAAAGAAAAGCTGAGTAAAAACTTCAGGTTATAGAAGGAGGATAAGTTGGAGACAATTTGTATAATCTTTATAAATACACAAAACAATACTACATATTGGATACCTACAGGTGTAGCAAAAATGTCGCTGTGAAGAACACATGCCACTTTGAGGAGAGTGGTTCATTTGGCAAAGAGGGGAGGGAATAGGGATGATGGGAGGACAAAACTTCCACCTTATTAGTAACATTCTCTTTCTAAGAAAAAAGGTAAAGTAATAATAATCGACATGTATACACTAATATGTATATGGATAACTAATAAGAACGTGCTGTATAAAAAATAAATAAAATAAAATTCAAAAATTCATAAAAGAAAAAATAATGATGAAAGGAATACACTTGTTAAATCAGAATGGTGGTGACATGGCCTGGATGTGGTTCTTTAATTTATTATACTACACTATATATTTGAAATATTTCATTATTTAAAGCAAAAAGAAAATACTTAGAGTCAACAATGGTGTTTCATCCTTGGCTATCCCATCATCTCACACGTGAGTGAGAAAACGGGACCTCCTTTAGGTCATATGGATACAGGCCACCAGGTGGGTTTTAGATGGATCAGGAACCCCAGGAAGTTCAAAAGAGCTGGTTTTCTCCTATCTTTGGTGCTGGGAAATGCAACCTGTTTCTTTGATTTCAAGGAGTAAGTAGTTGGTGCTACAGAGGTTATATGAAAGGGGATGATTATAGACAGTTTTTCTCACACTCACCATAGGTACATGCCTCTCAAGGGCCATTTGACTTGGTTAATTCATGTTGATCAGTGTATCATTGAATATTGTGCTTCCTCTAAAGGACTAGACAATATCAACAGTTATTTCTGCATTTTCAATAATAATATTAAGTTTTATTCACTATTCATGCATTCATATAGTATAAATGCCTATTAAGTAAAAAGCATTTTCATAAACATGCTGTGGGCTTCCCAAAGACAAGTGAAAGCTAATACACAAGTGTCAGGCTCTTAAGTGAAATTGCTGGGATTAGTATCCCAGGATTGAGAGGATACTTAACCTCTTTAATCCTCAGTTTCTTTATCTGTAAAATGGGAATAATACTTGCACCTATTTCACAGTGAAGATTAAATGAATATGTATGTAAAACACCATGACTGCCAAATTGTTAAGTACTTGGTAAATGTTAGCTATGTTATTTTAGTCCTTTAGGCTTACTCTGCCCATAGCAAACTATGATTCAAATGAAGGTCTCCTGCTTTAAGAAATTTTTTGAAGACTTTCCTGACTGTTTTCATTATGTGTGTAGCTTGTTGAGTTGGGAACTTTTTTATAGATATTTACACATGCACTCCCTTAATATGTTCTAGGTATCTTGTGGAGTTTTCATATGGATCTGTGTGGTCACAGTAAACTCTGGACCCCATCTTATTTCATTAGTGACAAGTAATCAGTTTGAAAAGTTTCCATTTTTCCTGATGTTGCTAACCCTGCCATCTTGGTGTAGAGTTGAATGATGATGGGCATCCAGGCAGCTAAATTATATTTCAGGGTCTAGGTTTACAAATTGTGTTGAAAGATTTCCAGCATCAAAGACTAATGTTTAATAATATTCCTTAGATGTTTCTGTAACTGACATAAAGCATAAACCATGGTGGCTGCACCACGCTATAGTCATCTGGCTCTCTGATTATAGGATTACACCATTCAAAACAACAAAATCAGCAACATCAACTGTTACTATTATTTGGAGTAGTTGTGTGGTGTTAGCTAAAAGCACAGGTAAAAGAAGCAGAGACAAAGGCATTAAAAACTATGCTTCCTCCATTTGTTTAACTGCATTGAGTCTCAATTTCCTCACTAGTAAAATAAAGATAACAATGTCAGCTTCATAGGGTTGCAATGACATAATGCATGTATATGCCTAGCATATAGCAATTATTCAATATATAATATTATTGAGGTGCCATTGCTTGCATCCTTCTTGAAAATGCTTATTACTTTGACCTTTGTCATCTTGAAGTTGATTCTTCTATTTCCAATATGGAGAAGGAACACATTGAGATGCTAAGCAGAAACTCTTTTACTGGCTTAAAAATGGCAGGAAAAGTGCTCTCTAATTCTCAAGTTTAATCATTCTTCATGGCTCTGACTATAGTGATAGCCTCTTGAAAAGTTAAATCAAAGTCCAGTAAGTTTTCATACTTGAGTTTATGGGCTTCTCCTTTTATCCTCAGTAGAGTAAGCTGTATTAAAAAATTTATGCTGGAGCATTCCAATGAGTATGTGTGTGATTTGAAATGAGAGAGGTTTCTAGGGAAGAACATAAAGTACAAGAAGGCAGAAGTTCTGGATTGTATTTCTGTGCTATTTCTCAGATAATATTGCTTGACCCTGAAAAGAATAACTCTTCCCTGGGTTTCAGCTTTCCCATGAGTCAAATGGAGATGACAGTACCCATTAGCCGTTACACATTTCTGCTTATTAAAAAAAAAGTGCTATCAGGATTAATGAGATGATATTTGTAAACAGCTTTGAGCTCTTTGGGAGGCAGATGTTCTATAAATACAAATTATTAATAAAGTATTTATACTGATGATTGCAGGGAGTGTTAACAGTTCTGGAGTAAAGAAGTCATCAATTATTTGGCACATTCAGTGGGAGGGAAAGTATGGCTATGGAACAGAGATTCTTGACAGGCTTGTAGAATTCTTTGAAAATGTACTGTGAAATTAGAATGGCATCAATTGCAGTGATACCAAGAAGTGGTTTTAGTTAGGATCTTTCAGGTTACAAGATTGGGAAAATAGCTTAGGGTATCTCCAGATTAGTGATTTATTGTAAAGGATACCTGAAGAATAGGGAACATGAGATGATATTCGACAGCTGAAAGGTCAGACCCCAAAAAA
Source organism: Mesoplodon mirus (assembly GCF_964341445.2). Classification (NCBI taxonomy): domain Eukaryota; kingdom Metazoa; phylum Chordata; class Mammalia; order Artiodactyla; family Ziphiidae; genus Mesoplodon; species Mesoplodon mirus. The sequence continues at coordinate 81,496,706 of NC_138980.1, forward strand.
GTAGAACCTCACTCATCCTGCCTGGGAAAAAAAGAGCTCTTGACATCTGGGAGGACAGCTGTGTCCTTCTACTTTATCTGTTCTGCTCTGTGCATTACTGAGTATCTCTCTCTTTCAAATGTAACAGTAACAGTATTACATTTTTATTCCTTTTATCATTTCTGTCTCTTTTTACTCACCTTTTTCCTTCATGGTTTCTTTTGATTTATGGCTTCTACAGCCTCATAATTTTTGCTTACTGACTTTCTCTATGTGGCTCTTGTCTTTTGCTTTTCTCTTTCATCAGTGGCCCTCTCTCATATACTGGGTTTTAACACCCTGAGAGGGAGGATACAAGCAGTCTAGTCAGACTGATTAGTCACTAATGGGTATAAGAAGTATCTACTGGGGAAAGTTCTCGTGCTAGGCTGCTTTGCAGGCCTACTCATGCTCATTATTTTGGGGAGGGGGAGTTCTTTTTGCATTAGACACTAATTGTTATTACAGTGAGTTGTGAACAGAGTTGCAGGGGACATTACATAAAGAATGGAAGCCAATGGAAAGAAATAGGCTTTGACCCCCCAGCTCAGAAGGGACTTGAGGGCATGGTGGTCTCAATGCTACATAGACTGTCTACTCACAAATGATAATGAAAGAAGTGAGGAATAAAACTTAGGGTCCTGATATTTATTTCTATAAACATTTTAGGTTCTTTATATGCCATTTTTTCTGAATTTTTTCAGAAAAGAAGAGAGAATATATCAGCTTGGGAATATTGCTTCATTTGTTGCAAATGTTTGCTATTTTTAAAAATTTTGCTTATGGCATCTTTCACCATAAAATTTTTTTAAATTCTGTATTTAAATCTCTTTTTAATGGTCTCTGGACTTTGTGTCTTGATTATAAAATATTTCCTTCACAAAAATTATAAAAATATCTTCCAGTAATGTTTTCAGTACTTTATATTTCCCTCTGTTGCTATTTTTACTTCTAGATCTTTAGTCCCTCTTATTAAAGTGACAGAAGCATAATAGTATGAGGAAACTTCAGTGTACTACTCTTAGTCTTTGAGAGATCACAAAAGAATAAAGATACAGAGGCTTTAAATGGTGTCAATAATGACATTATTGATTTTCAGCAATACTTAAAACTTTGTCCAAAAAATAAGGAATATAATTTTTTTCTTCCAGTCCTCATGAAGTATTGATAGTTATAAAAACTGACCATACAGTTGGCCACAAGGAAACTCCCATTATATTCTCCAAGAGGTTAACCTTCCTCCTTCATGATAATTCAATTACTTTCTTAAGCAACTTTTGGGCGAAAGAGCTGATCAGAATTGAAACTGAAGCCTATTTCCAGACAAACAAGTATGAAACACTACTTATAAAATTCTGGGGTAAAACCAAATCTCTACTCAGCAAAAACTCATAGCATTAAGGGCTTTTTTTATTAAACAAGATGAAAATAAATAAACTAGGCATTGATTCAAGAAATAAGAAAAACAACAGCACCAAGTTGAAGCCAAGAGCAATAAGAGAGAGAAATAAAGGAAAGGGTGATAGTGAATAGTAAACAGAAATACTTTTTAAAAAGATTAAAATAGGGCTTCCCTGGTGGCGCAGTGGTTGAGAGTCCGCCTGCCGATGCAGGGGACATGGGTTCGTGCCCCGGTCTGGGAAGATCCCACATGCCGCAGAGCGGCTAGGCCCGTGAGCCATGGCTGCTGAGCCTGCGCATCCGGAGCCTGTGCTCCGCAAGGGGAGAGGCCACAACAGTGAGAGGCCCGCCTACCGCAAAAAAAAAAAAAAAAAAAAAAGATTAAAATAATTAATTAGAAAAGAGGAAAAATACAGATTTGAAGAGTAAATCTAAGAAGAAAAGCCTAATAATGGAACCAAATTGTTGTCCAGGCTAACTAAAAGGAGAGGAAGAGAGAGAGATGTAATATAAGAAAACCATAGACATAGTGGAAACATCATGATTGTGCTTTGATAAGCTTAAAATTCTTGAATTAAATGATTTCCTGAGAAAAGATGAATGACCAAAATTGACCTAAGGGAAGTTGAAAACCTGAACAGATAAATTATGAGGACATAGTAATTAGAAGAGAATTGCAGTAGCATAGGAAATAGTAAGATAGATCAATGGAAAAAATTTTTAAATCAGAAATAGACCAAAATATATAATTAACTATAACAAATAATAAGGGGGGAGGGAGGGGCAGGGAGGTAGCTCAAATAAGTTGAGGGAAAAGGGGATTATTCAATGAAGTTTGCTGGATAATTGTCATCATTTGGAAATCAATCAATCAATATCCTTACTTCATAACTTACACCAAAATAATTTCCTATTACATTAAAATTTTAAATGTTAAAAAAAAGGAATTATAGAAAAATACAGGTAAATATTTATGTAATCTTGAGAGGAAAGGGCTGTTTAATCTGAACCCAAGGACAAAAGCCACAAAGGGAAAATGCTATTGGAGTTAACCAAGTATGAATTTAAAAATTTTGTCTTCAGAAGTACTGAAAACTATCAACTCATTAAAAAAAAAAAACTTGGGAGAATATTTGCAACATATATCATAGAAAAAGTGTTGATGTTCTTAACATATAACAAGTTTCTACAAATTAGTAAGAAGAAAATGAATGCCCTAAAGGAAAAATGGGCTAAAAAAATTTTTAAGGCAGATTTCTAGAAAAGATACTTAGCTGGCTTATGAAAAAAATGATCAGCCTCCCTGATAATTAAGGAATGCAAAGTCAAAAATGTTTACATTTTATATCTTTCCATTGCAAAGATGAAAAAAGAATGGAAAAAGTGAACTCCCACACTTCGTTGGTAATTGTTATTAATTAAAGTACAAACTTTATGACAAGCAATATGACAAAATTTACTAGTAATTAATTATTCAAGTACTTTTAAGAAAAAAGCCCCAGACCCAAGAAAGTCCCTGAAACTCCTCATCCCAGTTCAGAAACAATAGTTTCAACAGTTTCTACTCCTTTATTTCTCTGTGGTAACAGTACCTGGAGACAGGGAAGCTGATAATTTTACTTTCCTTAAGGCCTTCAGAATAAATCTTTATTCTATACTTGGTAGATGTGTTACTAAAAAATTGTATGTGCACAGAATGATATGTTCCCTTGGAATTCCATTTTACTTAGAAATCTAGCATGAATGTGATTTTTATTTTTTTATTTTTTATAAACATATTTATTTATTTACTTATGGCTGCATTGGGTCTTCATTGCTGCGTGTGGGCTTTCTCTAGTTGCGACGAGCCGGGGCTACTCTTCGTTGAGGTGCGCAGGCTTCTTATTGCGGTGGCTTCTCTTGTTGCAGAGCACGGGCTCTAGGCGCACGGGCTTCAGTAGTTGCAGCACATGGGCTCAGTAGTCGTAGCTCGTGAGCTCTAAAGCACAGGTTCAGTAGCTGTGGCGCACGGACTTAGTTGCTCCACGGCATGTGGGATCTTCCCTGACCAGGGATCGAACCCGTCTCCCCTGCATTGGCGGGTGGATTATCAACCACTGCGCCACCAGAGAAGCCCATGAATGTGATTTTTATATTGCACTTCCATTAGTAGTGGCTCCTAATAGTTCATCTTTTAGTTTGCTAAACTTTCCCATAGCTGTTTTGGGTTTGACTTATCGAATATTCATATATTCAATATATTATATGAATATTCAGGCATACTTTGCAGAATGTCTCTGGCTTGTTGCCTGGTACAATGCCTCATTGTTTTCAATACCCAAACTTCACAGAACTTATGTATTTCTTAATAAAATACTTCTTAACCCATGTTTGTTTTAAAAAGTTATATTTATAAACCTAAAACTTAGCAAAACATTGAATTAAATGATGTGCTGGAATGGTCTCAAATTCTATTCCAAATTCAATTGTTAGGACATCACAATCTTGTGTAGAGTATTTAGAATGTGTGCTAAATTACTGCACACCAACAGCTTCTGGTTGACAGCATTAATTTTTTGGTGATTAGAAAGCAGTTGTTTTTAGAATGCTATATCCTAACATGATAATTTGTTGCTTATGTATACAGGCAATTTGCTGTATTTTAATTACCTTTTAGGTCATTTGTAGGGGGCTTTGTATCAAGGTATGATGGATTATAATTTTTTTCCATTTAAAAATAAAAGGAAGGGCCTCCCTGGTGGCGCAGTGGTTGAGAGTCCGCCTGCCGATGCAGGGGATACGGGTTCGTGCCCCGGTCTGGGAGGATCCCATATGCCGCGGAGCGGCTGGGCCCGTGAGCCATGGCCGCTGAGCCTGCGCATCCGGAGCCTGTGCTCCGCAATGGGAGAGGCCACAACAGTGAGAGGCCCGCGTACGGAAAAAAAAATAAAAAAATAAAAAAATAAAAAATAAAAGGAAATATGCTCCTGATCAACATTTTTAGGAAAAATGTCTTTTGTTTTTCTAGAACTACTTGTGTTAGGCAAGAGATGCTTATATTTACTTAATGTTGGTTTTCTACCAGCTGAAAGTATGGCATTTAACATTCAGGGCATGCTTATTTTCTTTATTTCATTTGCAAAATGATGATAATATCAACCTCTTCAAAGGATAGAGCGCATCAGAATTATAAATAAATTCCTTAATAAAAAGGTGTAGAGACGCCTTCTGGTTTTATTTCATCAGTTAGCAGACATCTGATCCTATGCAAAACGTCCATAAGTCATTTGGTCCATGCCAAAAGGTCCTTGATATTTGGTCCTGCCTGTCCAAAACCATTTGGCACAGACCAAATATGCTTGTGGATATTTGGACAGGACTAAATTTCAAGAATCTTTTGGCATGGACCAAATGTTATATGAACATTTTGGACAGGACCAACCAAATGTTCTGCAAGGATTTCATTGGACGTGTTATACTGGTAGACTCCATTCATGCAGATTGAAATACCCTGGGAGGAGGAACATTACAGCAAGAAAGTAGAATAAACAGTCTTGAAAATAATAACAAAACACCACTTATTCATCAACTATCAAATGGCAAGATATTATTACAGAGGGTTATTATTTACCAGTGTGGAGAGGTTAGAGTATGGAAGAACCTGAATGAGCCCATTACTATTCCAGAGAAAAAATATATATAAAAGGTACATTCTAGGTAGAGATCAGGGAGTTTTAAGGGCAATGAAACTATTCTGTATGATACTATAAGGGTATGTACGTGTCATTATACATTTCTTAAAAACCATGAAACATAACAACAAGTTTGAATCCTAATGTAAAGTAGGATTGATAATGAACTTTGGATTATAATGAACTTTGATGATAATGATGTATCAGTGTAAGTTCATCGACTGTAACAAACATACTCTGGTGTGGGATGTTGATGGGTAGGGAGGTTGTGCCTGTGTAAGGGGAGGGGTACATAGGAACTCTCTGTACTGTCCACTCAGTTGTGCTGTAAATCTAAAACTACTCTAAAAAAATTAAGTTTATATATTTTTTAAAAGATCTTTTAAAGAGGCTAACTCTCTGAGCCATACGATATGAAAATTTTTTTCTTCATTCCCTGTTTTCAACTACTTTGTCAAATCTCCTTTGTCAAACCCATATATTAACATTACTAAGTCTGGATCAGCCTGAAACTTGACTTAAATCTCTTCTCTCTTCCTTTTAGAATAGGTATAGCCTGGGACCCTGACAGCTTGAGTAGGTGGGATGGGGTGGGGATGGGAGATGATCTTGCCTGGTGACATCTTTTTGCCTCTTCAAGGCCTAGTTCCTCCTTGGATTGGGGCAAAGAGAAGGGAGAGATAAGAGACAGTTGTCTCTGCACTCAACAACTGACACTGCAGCTCTCCACTTGCCAGGTCTGCTTCTCATCATGTTAGACTTTCAAGTGTGGGCTCTCTCATAGGGAGCATGTATGAATTCTATGGAGGGCCCTATAGTGTCTTCCCACTGCACTGTTGCCTGACCTTAGAAATCCAGCTTCAGGCAACCTCTTCCTTAGTCTCTCGGCTCCACCCCGGAGTCTATTGCTGTTGGGATCCCCTCGCTCAGTGGGCAGGTCTCATACGGGATAGTGGCAGGAAGGCAAATTAGGAGGCACCTTCTGCAGAGTCCAGTTTAAGCTCCAGAAACACACGAATCTTGCCATTTTAGCAAAAGCCATGTGTGTAGTACAATTCTTTGCCATTTCTTTCCAGTGCTTATCTTCTCTGATCACACAAACCCAGGGCTAGATTAGCAAGTCCATTCACTAAAAGCAGATGTCCAACCAAGAGTAGAATGCCATTTCCCAAATCCTATCATCACTCTAATCTCTATGAGTAATTCTTTAGGAGTTTCCCCCTTACTTTCTTGTCTTCAAAGTGTGGCAAAATTGGCATATCACAGTGAACACAGTACTCCCCATATGGCCTAGGATTCTTGACTGATTTCCCCTTCTCTCTTCTCTTCAGTTTTATTTGAACTGGGGAGGGAGTGCAGGTGGGAAATTGGAGTAGAGGCTGGGAGAGCCAGGCCCAAGGTTCACATATTAATAAGCATTAAGAGAAGTATCTAACGTCCTATGTAGGTGTCTCTCGAGAAAGTGTTATCCTTAGAATGTGCCTGTTTGGAAAACACATTAGCCTAATCTAATCTGAAGGGAGTCAATTCCAGGACAGCAGCAGAAGTCCCTCTAGCATCCTGTTTGACTGGTCGTGTTTTGGTTCGGTTCACTGTCAAATCTGCAGCTGTCCTCTGCTGTTGAGATTGACTTAGCATACATGATGTGTTTGTTTACTTTGGAGGGACATCTTTATATCCAATCTCCTCCATTATCAAGGTCTCACAAAGAGAGAGGCAGCCCTATATCACTTTAGCCCTGCTAAGTAGTCAATACCCCAAACCTCTTCTCCAAGCAGGACTTTCTCTTCACTTGAAAACCACCTGGCAACTTTATGGCAGCTTACTTTACCTGGAACATCCATGGGCTTTCCAGAATCTCTGAGGTCATTTATGGAACCCTGTAAGAGTTGTGAGACCCTAAAGTGTTTGTATCTTCCATCAGTTTCTTCCTAGGCACATGGTAGTGTGGTCTCTACTCAAGCCTGGCTCAGACTGCTCTGGAAAGCCTCCTGTCTTTGAGAAAATTTCAGGTGAGAAGCAGGCACCTGTCTCTATGTCTTTGGATATTGCCATTTCACTACATGTTGCTCAGGGCATAGGTGAATCTGCGTGCTTTTTTTATTTTTTCAAGGGTCCACCTGGGAGTAAGATGCTGGTTTCCCTTTATCACTGGCATGCATGATCTCTTTGAGTGAGTTTCTTGAAGCTCCCCCCCCGCCCCCACCCCCAACACACACACACCTTCATGTTGTCAGGAAAGAGGAAAGTAAGATCTTAACATCAACCCCTGGCTCTGAAGACTCCAGTCATTCTCTTCTTATCCCATACCTCAGCCTATGAGGAAGAGTGAGGTGAAAGATTGGGGTAATAGCCGTTAGGACGAACACTAGTTTTATTGCCTTCTTTATAAGCCTCAGAGAAATTGTCCTGCTGAAATTTTGGGGTCCTCTCTTTAAAATGTGGGGTTCTGAATGCTTTTTTTTTTGTCCTCAGTTCTGGTCTCAGGTCATTGATGCTGAGCCAACAGGAAAAGTTCCTCCCAATATCCTTTTACCTATATTTAGAGTTAGAAAGGCATGATTCTTTTGATGAAGTCCCATTTTTTTCCACATTTGGTACTTGATTATGTGAAAAATAATTTTGATAGGAAGAGGGAGGATGAGTATATTGTCATAATGTTACTGTCCTTCCCACCATTGCTGCCTGGTAATTCATATTTCACATATCTTTAAAATCCCACAGGCAAACATATCCTGAATAGGCTTAAGAGAGACATCATGAGTGATTAAGGAAGAGATATCTATCAATGCTATGAAAATAAAACAAGCGGTATCATAAAGTTTTTAATAATTTAATCTCTCTTAATTCTCTCAAGTAATACTAAACCAAGCATCAAAAGCTCAACTAATCCTCTCATGGATTCACCATTCACTTGCTCACAAATTAATCATCTGAGTCTCTGTTTTCTTCATGTAACTAACTTCCTTGTCTGAGCATGAAATGTCCCCTGGAGGCTGCTTTGACTGCTCCCCACCCCCATCAGTATTATGGCAGCAGAATGGATGGAGTGCTTGCCTCTATACCAGAAATGAACAAAAATAGCCCAGTGGAAAGACCTTTCCTGGTCGAGGAAATGCAAGACCTGACATCCTTACCACTCTAGCTGGGTGGCTGTAGGGACATCAGTTAACCACACCATGCCTCATTTCCTCCTTTGTAAAATTAGGTAATAGATTACATTAAAAAGCCTCAAAAATTCCTCCCTACTGAATAATTCTGTAGCTATCACATCTTAAAAGAATCCAATTCTTGCCAAATATTATAAAAGGCTTAACCAGAGTCCCTCTTCTCATAAATAAGAAAGTTGATTATTTGATTATAATAGTATGTAATTTAGTGGTCAGCTGGAAAATATCTACTCTCATGGACCAAAGTAAGGATATAAATTAGTCACAGTATGATTACCCTAAAATGATAGGGTATTATTTAACTTTAGATTGTTTACATTCCCAATTTTGTTCTGCTTAACTTAATGTAAAATGAGTTAATAATTCTAAGAAGGAATATCAATTGGAAATTAACTCTTATGACAATCTAAATTATTGGTACCCTATGTGGTGATGATTGATAGATTATTGATATTTATTTGAATCTTATTATCTATCAGCTATTACACCAAGTGACTTTTTTTTGGGGGGGTGCTGTGTTGGGTCTTCATTTCTGTGTGAGGGCTTTCTCTAGTTGTGGCAAGTGGGGGACACTCTTCATCGCAGTGCGCGGGCCTCTCACTATCGCGGGCTCTCTTGTTGTGGAGCACAGGCTCCAGACGCGCAGGCTCAGTAGTTGTGGCTCACGGGCTTAGTTGCTCTGCAGCATGTGGGATCCTCCCAGACCAGGGCTCGAACCCGTGTCCCCTGCATTAGCAGGCAGATTCTCAACCACTGCACCACCAGGGAAGCCCATGCCAAGTGACTTTTGTATACTATCTTATTTAATTTAAATGCTTAGGGAATTTGCTCAAGGTTACACAGCTATTAAAGGATTGGGATTCCAACTCAGGTCTGCTTTATTCCACAACTTGAATTTCTAACCACAGCCTTGCTTTTTTTCTCCGTTCCATCATGGGCTTGATGCTGTGTTATATACTATAATATATCTGTTTGTTCATAATCTGGGCAACCTGTATGCAACTGTTAAATCTCTTGGGTCAATGCTCATCCCAGCTTCTGAATATTCAAGGTGTTACATCCTTTATTTTGTGTTTTCATTACATTTTTACTGATTTTAAAATATTTGTTGTTATTTTATCTAATAGAGAAAATATGGTTAGTTAAGAAACATGAAAAACAGAACAGTTCATAAAATATATAACCAGCAATCTTACTACCCAGAAATATTTACTGTTACTATTTTATTTCCTTTATCCTCCAATCCTCACTACTGTCTAACTATTCTTTATTTTAAACTTTTTTTTAAAGTGGTATTGAATTGCATACACTATTTTTAGCTTATTTTTTCCCCTTTCACTTACAATATACAAGCAGTTCCATACTTTTCTAAGTGTTCTGAAAAATGCATTTGAATACCAGATGTTAAATCCAATAGCAAACTCATATTATCAGAGTGGGGGGTGTGGAAGAATGAGGGTCCTTCCCAGAGGAAAAAAGAGATGCTGCAAAATATATAATTGAGGTTTCTGCAGGTGTGGTTTTTCTTAGGCCAAGCAGATGGAGAGAGGCTTCCCTGGCCCCGGTAGGGACTGGCGGTAGCTGCCAGCTTGGACAGCAACACTGGGGTACCAGCCATTGCACTGTGACCTTAGGAACTGGAAGAGCCAGTTCAGGAATTTCTCCTTCACTGATGCTCAGTTCTCCACTTCCTACCTCTGTAAGGTCTTCAATCTTTAATTACTACAGAGAGGGCTCATATTTATCTGACTATGACATTAGATTTTACTATGACATTAGATTTGGAGGTGCTTACAATTTCTTCTTGGCTTACAATCACTACACTAATCACTAGGCTTGCAACCTAGCCCTGAATTACTTAATTAATCAAATGAATAACTATTTAAATGATATACATTGATAATGCAGCTTGTATTATTTTCCTAGGGCTGCCATAACAAATGACCACAACCTGGGTGGTTTACGGCAACAGAAATTTATTCTCTCACAGCTCTGGAGGCCAGAGTTCAGAAAAGTAGTTGCTGGCAGAGACGCAGTCCCTCTGAAGGCTGTGTGGGAGAATCCTTCGTTGCCTCTTCCAGCTTCTAGTGGCTGTGGGCACTGCCTTTGTCTTCACACGACCTTCTCCTCTGTGTGCTTCTCTTCTTCTGTCTCTTAGAGGGACACATCATTGGATTTAGGGCCCACCTGAATAATCCAGGTTGATCTCATCTAGAGACCCTTAACTTAAGTACTTCTTCAAAGACCCCTTCTCCAAGGAGGATCACATTCACAGGTTCTGGGTGGACATACCTTTTTTTTGGAGCAGGGGTGGGGGAAGTATCGATCTACTACACTCCGGTATTCCAGATACTTTGAACATGAGCTGGTATGAGAGATACTCAGGTAAGAAACTATAACACAGTATAGTAAATGCTAGAAAACAGGCCTGTAAATTGCTTTTTGAACACAGAGGAGTGGAAAATTGGGATGAGGGGATGTGGATGCCCAGGAAGCCCCGTAGAGGATGACATTTCAGGCTGAAATAGAATGATTCATTATGGGCCTTGATGAAAGACATTTAAAAAAAAGGGTTAAATAACCGTATTTGAAAATAAATATAGTTATGTTAAATGTTGGTGGTGAGTGAAGTGGTTTGGTGTTGGATATTAGAGAATGGTGGGGACTGTGGAGAACTGGAGAGAAAGTGTAGTGACCAGGGATATGATCAGGTCTAAAGGGACCCAAAGGACCACAATTTCACCCCCTCCATTTAAATTTGACCAGAGTTCCCCTCTGGGAACTTGGGTGAACTGGGCTTTCTTTTGAACAGTGAGCTCTTAAGTGCCTTCCACTAAATACGTTGACTTCCCTGCCTAATGCTTTGTTCTAGTCTAGTTCAGCCTCTTTTCATTTCTTCTCTGGAAGAAGAAACCTGTTCTTACAGGTTTACCCCATTTGCCCCCACTTCCTGCCTTCAGCCTCCAGTTCCCAGTCTATCTCTCTACTTCATCATCTTTCCTCCAAGTCAGTCGTATCACGTCCATCTGCCCCAAATTAACATTTGTTTTCATGTCAGTTTTCACCACTAGTATGAAAGCTCCATAAGGGTAAAAACCATGTGTTACTTATCTTTCTATTCTACTCTCTCTCCAATGTCTGTTACCCAAGGGTACTCGGTAAATAAACGAACTGGGAAGAAGATGCTCATTCAGTGTTCATCCCTATTAGAGTCTGGTTTTATGGAAGGAAGCACATAAAACCTTAGTCCAAGATTTATCTTCTACCGTCAATGGTGAAATGTTTCATCTAATGATCATCCACACTGGCATTAGGCAAACATGTGTGGGACTTTAGGAAAAACCAATTCACTTGTCAATATCTTCCTGATCTCTCTTGCTACTGCTGTAGAGATACTGCTCCTTATTTCCTGGGCTGTCAGTCTAGGAAGATTTGGAGGGGATAATGCTAAAACACCTCCACAGAGCACCACCTAAACCGCAGTTGATGACAGTCCAGTTCATAAGGTGGTATGAGGTAGATGGATGAACCAAAGTCTAACACTTGGAGAACATGGCTGCTTTTGTAACCCTTCTCAGTTTCTGTATCAGGGATCACAAATTCAAAGCCGGGTAGCATAAATGAGACAAGTGGGCTGGTATGAGACATAAGAGAATGGTGGGGACTGTGGTATATTGGGGAGCAGATGCAGCAATAGGGGTGGCTGCCCTGCAGCTCCAGCTGGTTGTTGCCACTTGAGAACGTGGGCCTAGTATTGGCATGTTGGCAGATGTTCAAGTGTTTCAAGGGAAGATAAAAATCTGGATTTATCTGTGCCATTTCCAGATTTTCAAAACACAATGTGGAAGGAAAATAAAAATAGATGGCTATTTTGCCACTTCCAAATAAAAACCAATGTGCTAAGCTGCCAATAACTTCCCTTGATCTTATTTAGTAGTGCTTAGAACTTTGAAAAAGCATGGGAGGGTTTTCAAACCTGATTTGCAACTTTTCCTGAAAGATCTTTTCCCTTTTTCAAAATTGAAATTTTATAGATGGCCATTTGAAAAGGAGTGAGAAAATGAAGCTTAATGGGAAATCAGAATTTTTTTAGTTGAGCCTCAATATCATATCCAGAAATTTGAAGAAGCAGTTCTGAAGGTAATTATTCTTCAAATTTTAACAGATGCAGTCTGGTTCTCAGTTGGCAAGATTGACTAATGGTTGCTTTGTTAAGATGGTTCTTGGTGTTACAAGAGTTTTAAAGTGATCTAAGTGTCTCTTCAACTGTTGCAGGCCCCCTGTAGGGTAGATGCCTTCTCCTCTCAATGAATGAAATCTTGGTACATACTTCCCAGGCAGAGGATTCTTATTTTCTCAGTCCCCATGCCCCCAGCTATTTAATCTATACCATGCTGTACACATGTGTATTTGTGCATCTCCGCTATTTAATGCTTTCAACCTCAGTGATTTTTCTGTCACCCTGAAGCTCATCCATGAATTGAGGTCAGGACCCCCTGCCCTGGCATGAATCCATAATTAAGCAAATGGGAGGTGGGCACTGTTCTGATGTGCCAGGCACCATGCGACGTATTTTACATGTATTTTCTCATTTAATCCTCAGAATAAAAATCTCATGGAGTAGGCAATACCATTACCACCTTCTAGGTGAGTAAATAGGGATGTACATATAATAGAGAAGGAATAAACAACTCATCTAAGGGCACATGGCTCACGTGTGCCAGCAATGGGACTGTCATATTATAGTGTTGAAATTAGAAGCAGAGGCTTTGTCTTCAGATAGGACTGGGTTTGGAACCTGGCTCTGCTGAGTTACCTTCTCTGAGGCTCAGTTTTTTTCTTCACGGGGCCTAGTAAGTGCCCAGCACATCATGATGGGAGTATAATGGGTACAAATATGCAAATCCCATGCTCAGGTGCAGGAAATATCCAATTATTTATTTTTCCCTAAAATCAAGCTAAATCTGTTGCTAGCCCATATTTTGATGACTGGGCAGAAAATTCACTACTGGTCATAGGTGGGATTTCCTTCTCTTTTGCCCCAGGTATTAAGGCTATTCTATTTGAGCAAACATGAGTTAATGTCACCTTTAGAAAGATGGAGTATACCATCACTGAAAAAATTACACAACCAATGTATAAAGAAACCAACTCACTAGAGCACCTCCAAAAGTAGTTGTAGCATTTAAAGGAGTTTACAGTTGTGAATTTGAGGGAAAAAGTCCTGACTTCCACACTGTGATTTTCTTAACATCAGTTGTAGCTTTTGAGTGAGCAATGGTTATGATCTAGCATTTCCATGACTATTTATTCCTCAGCAACTTGAGAGGCTTTATATTCTCTCATTTCCCAAGAAAATGTCATCATTTGTCATCATGAAGTAGTCCCTAATGGGCAGTTACATTTTCCTATCTTTCTATCAGTGTTTGGCTCCTTCTGGGCTCTTAGGAGTTCATCTTGCTTTCCTGCTGCTATTACGTTGTTCTGTTTCTGAAGCATTTAAAGATATATGTGTATTTTTCTGCCTTTTCAATTTGAAGGGTTGGTCTTATTGACTCACTCTCGCAATTAGTACAGCATCAAATATTCATATGAACTGGTTATGCCTGCTATGTACCATCATCACTTTATTATTGTCTCCAGAGTAAAGTGTCCAAAGAAATCACTTGCCAAGAGTTAACCTCCAGGGTGATTCATCCACCTATGGCCCCCCTGGATTTGACGTCCACAGTGAATGACCTTACTTTGTAAGCCATGAACTTCTAAACTTGCTTGTGCTACAACATGGTCAAGAGCTGGCATGGTCTTAGTCAAGACATGAGGTGAAATGGTGTGTTGTGTTAGTCCCTTCCTAAAAATAGGTTAGTAATCAAAGTCCTGTAGGTCTGTAATACTGATTTTGCTTGTTTTGTTTTGATAACAAGCCAGAGAATTTGGTCAATAAACTGTTTTTGCTGTCCATTGTCAAGCTTTAGGGAGGTAGTGCTATAGTAATGATGTGTATGAGAACATGCGGGTGTGTGTGTGTTCCTCCTGCTGGTGAATGATAAGATGAAGAGAAGCTGACCCACTGATTCTCATTTCCTTTATTTAAATATCGTTGCTTAAAAAACAAGAATGATAAGGAACATCTTGTAGAGAAGAGGATTTTATTTGATTTCAGACAAGAAAAGAGGACAAAAATAAGATTACATATTGCAATCTTCTGTGATAGTTAATGTAAACAAATCAAAGATTTGTTTCATAAATATGAATACAGCCTTGTTAAATAATGAACTGTTAAAAACAAACTACCCTTAATTTCTAGATATACAATAGGTAAAAATATACATAACTTCTAAAGCTTCAGCAACTTATGAAGAAAATTTAGATTTGTATTTGTATTTAATTTAATTGTATAACCAAAGAATGAGGGACAGGGATGGTTTTTCTCTGTCCTGTCATGATTTTATGCAGAGAATACAAACTGAGCTGGGAAGAGAAATTCCAAATTTATACTGGTGAATTATAAAAGCACAAAAACCCCCAAAGATATATACAGAAAAATATGGATGTTATAAATTATTACTTTTATATATACTCTAAAACACATTCTTTGTATTTAAGAAATGATCACTACTCAAAAATTTGATTGATGTTATAGCCACACATACTTGCTTACATGCCACCTGCACTAACACACACACACACACACACACACACACACGCACCTGAGCACAAAGCTCTTACAGCACATTGAATAAGTAGGTCATAGCATTTATCTTTCAACTTCAAAACTTTCCAGGCAGCAGACTGACGCTTTTGGAAAAAACTGAAGCAGTTTTTGTATAAGTTGCATGTTTCCATATCACCTCCCCTCCTCAAATAGAAGCATTGTGGATACCAGGAAAATTGTCAGCAAAATTTCCCCGAAGCTAAACAATTTAAGCTAAAACTGTGTGCCTTCCAATTTGTTCAGGTTTCTTGTCTTCTGTAGTTAAACTGAAGGGGAAAAGTGTTCAGTGAAATGTCTACTCAGTGATTCTATCAATTTAGAAGCAAGATCAAACAAGTGACTGATTCATGCAGTAAGTCTCATTCACTGGAAAATGGGTCATCTTTCTGTGAGTAGTAAGACATCTGGAACCAAACCAGGTTTAGGTGGTTGAAAATGTCATGTAAGTAGATTCTTTTAACTTGTTCCTGAAAAAAAAAAAATGTCACTGACAACTATTTGTCTTCTCAAAGACACTCCTTTCAAATATCTTATCCCACAAGCTGAATAATATAATTCCAGAGAAAAGTCTTTCAGCGCCCTGAGAAATCCTTTTTGTTCAAAACTAATCAATTTTTTCTTTGTGCACAGAAGTAAAATACTTTGTCAAACTCTCTGCAGAAATCCTTTCAGCTATCTTAAAAAATACATTTGGTGCAGTCCTGGCTGATTTCTGTTACATGGGCAAAAATTTACTTTGTCAAATTATATTCTTCAGAAAGCCTTTCAGTGGACTTAAAAATCCATTTTGTGCAAAACAATGACCATGCATCAGCTTGGAGTGATTGCACAGTAGTTACTTAGCTTGGCAAATGGCAGCAAAATGTCAGCTGCAGTGAAAGACACACAGCCCAGGGCTTATCAGGGAAAGTACAGATGATTCATGTAACATCATAAATAAATAACACAGACTTTGTGTTGAGGTAGGTTTAACAGCAGAAGTTTCTTTACCAGCCATAGTATGTTTCAAAGCAATAGTAAGGGGGGTTGGGAGCCTTACCTGGTGACAGTGACATGTGCTAAGATAAGGTATGTGTTTTCAATGCTCAAATTTCAAGGTCACTTAACATTGTATTTGTGGGCGGTGAATAGGAAATAAAAGATCCTCTGCCCAATGACAGGGTGGAACTTAAAAGTGTTGTCAAAGTAATGATAGTCATGAAGGGAATGAAATTTCTCAACCCAATGCCCAGAAGAACCACATCCTTCTTCAGCACTCTCGTCCTCTCATTGGCTAGCTCTGGTTGAAGGAGTTGCATGGAGGAAGAAAAAGGATTGGACAAGGTAAAAACAGAGATGAAGACCCCAGTCTTCACTCATGCAATACTAGTTCCTAACAGTATAATGGTGCCCTCCATCAGCTAACGAGGGCCATGGCATGGGACCCCATGCTCTGAGAGCCCTATGCTTGGTTTAATGTTCTGATGGTACCACCTTGAAATCCATAATATTTTGTACAAGAGACCCTGAATTTTTCATTTTCTTAAGGCCCCTGGGAATTATATAGCTGGCCACCCACAGTCCAGGATAACCAAGTCCGCCTGTGACTTCACAGGTCCTAGGCTCTTTTGCCTTTATGGGTCCCTTCCCTCATAAAAATCATATTTCACAACTGCATTGCTATAAAGATGAATTGTTAGCATTTTCTTTGACCTAAAATTTCTTTTTCTTTTCTGATATTGAAAGCAATGAAAACATTTCCATGGGTCCTAAAACTTCTGTGGGCCCAGAACTGTGCCCCCTGTGCTTAGTGGAGAGGTTGGCCCTGGGTCATGGTGCATGTAGACGGGATGTCAGTGGCCCGTTGCCAACCTTGCCATCACGTTGATGTGTGCTGGTGGGGAACAAATGCTTCTGGACCTCAGTTTTGTCACAGAAAGATGGACTCATTTGCTCTGAGCATATGTGTTATATGATACAGAAGACACGTGGCCCAGGCTGCAACTAACAACTAAATAAAGAGGATGTTCATCTCAGAGAAGCTTCCAGAGCCCTCTGTCTTTTCCATAAGAACCTAAAGCGTTTGAAAAGTTCAAATCAGAATCATATTTCCTCAGAGCTGATTCAGTTTGTGGCAACCATAGCACACACTGTAACCGCACCCAGGTAATGCTAATAATATTTGGATTGATAACCTACACACTCTTCCAACTGGTCAACTGATGCAGGAATCAATTTTATAGCATTCCTGACCTTTCTTTGTTCTGCATTTGGATGAAAAACATTGTACTGAATAGATGTCAAATATGATCACCCTTATGGGAGATATCCATATAGTAAAATATCTTCTGTCTCTTTGCTGCATATTATGTAACACTTGGGGCCATGGCGTGGATTTTTACTGAATTTAAAAGCTATATTTGGGATGGTTGATGAAAGTATAGGCTATGTGGTGGCTATGTGGCATGGGAACAATTTCGGGAGCCTCTGGGAGCACCTCAAATAGATCAGCACACTTTCAGAGGGGCTGAACCAAGGTGCATAATGAGAGACCTGTGTGACTGCCTTAGGTAGGACACGGAATACATATTAAGATGCTGTGGACAGAGAAGATCAAAACTGAATTCACAGATGAACCTGAAATCAAAAGCCAGGTGGGAGAAACTCTTTAATGCAGTCATTGATTTGTGATTGAGCCGTTTCTCAAAAGAGCAATGTTATACCGCTTTGTTTCAGGTGTAATGTTAGATGCTCAATAAACGCTTATAGTAGGTGCTTAATAAATGCTTTTTGCTCGAATCATGGTAGATGGGCTCCTTGAGGTAAGTCATCTACAGTTACATCTTCTTTGTTAAATAATTACCTTTTTAAATTTGCTCCCAAAGTTAAGAGAGATTATAAAACTTCTTTTATAAATTTCACATTCATCATTTTCAAAATGTAAATGAAAAATTAAAGTTTTCCCCTTCTGCAGTTTCTTCCAGATACCCCTTGTTGGAATTTTTGAATTTAAGGCATTTCAAAGAACATCTTTTAGTACCTTGAATTTGCTGCACAGCCTGGGTTCATCCTTGCCATACTCTTCAGAATGCTCGTTTAGGTTCAAACTGTAAAAGAGTTTTAATGGTATGAAACATTTTCAACATCATGTAAAAAATGCCAAGATTATTTGCTGAAAGCCGACTGCCCTGAGAACACTCTTTGTTTCGAATTGTGAATGTAGGTCCCATCATGAGAGTCTGTAGTTTGGAGTTTGCATCCAGGGTCCTTTGGACTTAGTCCAAAGAGAGTAGAAATTCAGAACCGAATTTATCAAGTTAATATTCCAAGAGTAGCTTACTTTAAAGACCTGTCTCGTAGGTCAAGGTCTTAAATTCTTAAGCCTGTTGTCTAAGAGACCCTTGTAAGTGCAACCATCATTCCTGATGTGGTTATTCTTTTTTTTTTTTAAATAGATTTATTTATTTTATTATTTATTTATTTATTTATTTAGGCTGCATTGGGTCTTTTGTTGCTGCACACAGGCTTTCTCTAGTTGCGGTGAGTGGGGGTTACTCTTCGTTGCAGTGCGCGGGCTTCTCATTGCAGTGGCTTCTCTTGTTGCGGAGCACGGGCTCTAGGCACGTGGGCTTCAGTAGTTGTGGCACGTGGTCTCAGTAGTTGTGGCTCACGGACTCTAGAGCACAGGCTCAGTAGTTGTGGCACACGGGCTTAGTTGCTCCGCGGCATGTGGGATCTTCCCGGACCAGGGCTTGAACCCGTGTCCCCTGCATTGGCAGGCGGATTCTTAACCACTGCACCACCAGGAAAGCCCCTGATGTGGTTATTCTTAATGATAACCAACCTCTCAGGGGTCTCCAGTTACCTCAGTACTGCCCTGAACTTTTCTTTCCCCACTCTTCTGCTGTTCCCTAACTATTGTATCTCAGCAAGGATATCCTATTGCATTTTTCAATTCTACATCGACAATGGCTCTGATTTTGCAGATACCTCAAAATAATAACAAAACTAGCTGCAGTCACCAAAATACCCCAGGTTTTCATAATTATCTCTTTATGTATATAAGATAAAAAAAAATTCATAATGCAGAGTTTCTTGATACCCACTTCCCACTCAAGTTTAGATTTTTCTGCCTAACTCTCTATTTGCAGTATATTAGGTAGAGTCAGGTAGTTAAGACAAGAGAGGATCATGTATTTATAACATAAGACCTTATTATATGTAAATTATATGCTCACTGTTTTTATAATTCAAAAGAATATACTAGGGAATTTTTCATATCAGTCCACAGGCTTTATGCTTCCCCATTAGCAGGTAACAGAGAAAGAACATATTTTGGAAGCAAGAAAAAATTTATAAACATGTGTGCTTTTCTGAAGGTGGTTTGGAATATGGTATTAGGTATTTCAGTTTTACTGCACTTTGTCAGAAATAAATCACACCTTTAGTCATGGTCTGTGTCTCTACAATAGTTTTATAACTTTAAGTGTGAGTGAATTTGATTTATTTTTCCTGTGTCCACTCAAATTATTCCATCCTATTAGTATTTATGTCAGCTAGGTTGGAAAGTGTTTTATACCTGGGCCCTACACTCTTTTCAGATTCCAATTTTATTGTGGGTCTGTTAAAAGGTCACTTTAACCTCTCTGAGAAATGAAGAGCCTAAAGATGTATAGCTTTTCTGTCACTTTACCGATACACGTCAGTAAACATGCAGCTGGGCTTGTGCTTTTAGTAGTTTGTGAAAGAAAATCTGTCTCGATACAAAGGATGACATGATGAATAATCAAAATAATTCTGAGCTTCAAATCTAATCTTATAGGAAGTGTTATGATGGAGAGTCCTGGGCAAAAATCACATGATAATTTCTATGTAGAAAACAATTGATGCTGGCTTTGCCTCCTTCCCCATGATACCATGCTGAGTAATGTCCTCCAGCTTTGGAGGCCCTCAGGTTACAGCCAAACATTGATTATTTGTCAGATAATGCTATCAGACTTACAAAGAGCTCCACAGTGTTCTTGCAAGGAAATAAATGACTCCAGCATCCTTTTTGGTGAAAAAGAAAGCAAGAAAACACTCACTTGCAGTAAGCTCTCTAAGAGTCTACAATGGGTTGAATGTGGACTATGTTTTGATAAAATTCTAAGTCCATCGCTGATATTATTAAATACATTTTCCCTGTATCATGAGACACGGTTGTTGCATTTCAGAGTGCGGATAGCAGGGACTTGAAATTCGTTAAGTGGGTACTGTGTGCTGTGTGCTGTAGTTATACCAGCTCATTCAATTCTCTTAGCAACATGCAAGAATAAATATTGTCCCATAATCCAGAGGAAGAAAGTGTGACCCAGAGGTTTAATGACCTGTTCAAGGTCACGGGGAAGTAAGAAGGTTGTTGTATGCAAAAACCTGTGGTTAGTTAGCAAAAGTTGTGGTTGTACGCTTATAGAAAATTTTACTTATTTGTGCTCCTTTCAGAATATTTGGTGCCAACTGGAATTAAGACCCAGTGACTGTTTTAGATCTGGAGACACATATGACATATATGTGACATGTATGACACGTATGACATATGTGACACGTAATTTGGGGAACTTGGTTCTCTGGTACCATGAAAGACTTCCATTTGCCTCAGGCATTTAGCCCTTAGTTGCCTAGGCCACCTGCATCGTTGGGATATTCCTGTGCTTACCCCTGGTGACAAAGCACTGGGGGTGGATCTTTGCTGTTTTGAGCCTCTCCCTTCATTTTGAGGGGTTTACTGTTACGGGAGTAGTCTGAGTAACTGATACGGCTGAGGCAGGTTCTAGTACTCTACATTTACGTAGGACAGAAGAAGTCTTGTAATGCCCATAAGAAGAAAAAAAAGTTCTTGTAAAAATAAGAAATAAATAGCAAGCAGCGGTGTCTATTTATGATAAAATCTTTTCTCTTTTTAAAAGGTTGAGAATTTTCATCAATATGAAGCGAGGTCAAGTGCACATTCTAGCTTCGCCCCTGATATTGATGTAATAGCAGAATAAGGACAGTGATTTCCCTCCAAGCGTTAACAGGCTGCCTTTTCGGCGATGCACTTCATGTTCACTTGCTTTAACAAGATTTACACAGTCCTAACTCAGTTATTAAATGCTTCAAAAGCATTTTCAGGCAAAGATCTTCAAAAGCAAAACGCATGTCTCAGCCCTCTGCCTGAAGCCGGCTGCACAGAGTTCACTGATTTAAATATGTGTGTTGGAGTTAAAAGGAAACCATTCGCTCTCTCTAATTTTTCTAGTTCTGATTCCTGCTCTATTGTTTTAATTCCTTTAATTGAATCCCCCCAGTTCTGTTAAAAAAGATTTTTAAAAGTTATACAGAGCACAATTTGAGAATGAACAACTGTTGGATTTTTCGGTGCACGGCGAGGGGTGGTGCAGAAGGAGAGTGTGTGATGTGGGTGCGGTCATAGAAGAATCTGGAAAGGGATGGCTGGAAAGTTGTCCAGACTTTCAAGTGGAGGGTTAAATCTCGCCGGTAGCCCTGTAAAATGTGTTTACAGGTGGCAGAAATGAATTCTGTGACCGGCAATCTGTAAATAAGAAACTCTGAAGAGTAAGGGTAATGAAGCAAGTGAAAAATCATTTCTCTAAAGAAAAGCACTCACTAAGCTCATTCGACCACTTAGCCGTTGCAGTCAGCACTTTGGAGAGCCCTACACCAAGCTCTGTTTGTTTTTCCACCAGAGAAATAGATGAGAGAATTTATACGAACTAAAAGATTTTTTAAATGTTGATCTGAAGAAATACAGGATAAGAAAAAGAATGAGCCAAAGGAAAGGGGAATCGTCTTTTTGTCGGCACCTGACACTTCCACATTTCTGATTCACATTTCCGTTGTGAGAAATGTTTTCTAGAGATGAAATATACGTAGAAACGGGGAGGGGAAAGAGCCAGGACATGGATAATTTGCATACATTTAGCTCTATTAATATCATTAGGCAGGAGAACCAGTGACACTGCAGCTGAAAGCTAGAGATGAAGTAACCAGCACTTTATCTCCCGTTGCCGAGGACTGCACGATGAACTCTTGCAGTGACCCAAATTTATTACAGAAGATTGCTCATTGCTGCTGTACCAAGCACTCTGTTGCAATTACAGCACATTAGGCAGAGGGACAAATCTCAAGGGGAAATGTCTAGTCTTTTAATCAAGTAGTAGAAAAGTCAGGGTGCCTAAAAATCACCCCGTGAGAAATATATATATAATATACATATATATATCTCCCATCTGTACATGTGCATCTCTATCTGATAATGGTCCTCATTTTGCCCAGAAAATGTTTTTATTATATACAGTACCCTCACTTAATCTTTTCTTTACCACAGTCTGGTTTTTTCTTCTATTAAATTCTCAGTCTTCAAGAACCTAGAAGCTGAGGGAAGTTACACAAAATAAGACGAGCACTTGGAAGAATAATGTATTATATGATATTTTTGCCTCTCTTCATTTTCCCAAGAAGTGCTCCTTTACTTTCCTTAGCTACGTTTTTTTTTTTTTTTTAAACAGTGAGTTCTTCTCTGGTGTTCAGCAATTTGATTGTCTCCAGACTGACCAAATGACATCATTCTAAAGAGCGTATTTTAGTATTTAGTGGAAATAGGCAAGCTCATGCTACAAGCATGCTGCATCTAAGTCATTGATTAGTTGTAATGGATGAAAGGGAAACTAGTATAAATACAGAGTTAGAAGACACTATTAACATGTTTTATAGGAGAAACAAGCAGTTGTTTTACACAATTCCCTGAAATATCTTCCAGGAAAGGTTTTTAAGAAGTATAAAGTTAGATCACAAATAAATTGAGACAATGTAGTTAAAGTTTATCAAGAAACTCGGTATAAACTAGTGGAAAGAAGAAAGAAGCCATAAGGAGAAAAATAAACACAGGAAAAAAGATACAGGTTAGATCTGTACTCAGAAGCCATTGTAAAATAGTTTACTTGTTGTCATTGTGTATGTTTGGAATAATCTGTAGCTGACAAAGTCATTTAAAAGGAGAAACTGCTTTATGTGAGGGATCAAAGCCTAAAAATAGAACATTCAAGCTATTTTAAAGTTACAGCTGTGGTAATTTTCGTGATCATAACATTTCAGAACTCCTCCTTGATATCTTTTTTATGGTAAAGGCTTTCACTATCTCAGAAAACTAGCTAAAATATGTTTCTTGTGAGTGACCCATATTTGCATCTTGAGGAGAACGTGTCATAAATGAGGGAAACCCAGCATACCCATAGCAATGCGATTCTCCGTAACTCTTATGGTAAACACCTGTCTTTTTGAGAAATACTCATTTTCAGTAGGAAGTGCTGTAACATGTTAAATTGTGAACATTTTGGGTTATATTGTCCTTGTGAATATCTGTGTGCCTCTCCCACACTCACCTAATAGAGAGGAGACACTCAGGAGGCCAAGCACATATGGAGGTGTATTTAAAGGTTTCATTTCTTCTTACAGTCACACTGCTAAGTCCTCCAAAACGTAACTTGGGTGTTAGGACCCTACACTTTCATGGAGGGTCAGGAATGTGATTTTAAGCCCTTAAGCCAATGCAGCTCCATCAGTATTTCTCTACTCCTGCGTATGGATTTCCGCTTCTCGGACCTGCAATCAGAGGGAATTTACGTCTCCCGATTTGGTCAATTTTTACTACCAATCGTGCGTGTCTGATTTTGTGAGGTACTAAACAACATATTGACAAATTACATCAGTAGAGCGCCATTTTAGTAGTCAAGAGATTGGTTCTCTCTATAATTTATAAGCTCACCCTTTCCCATTTTACCCTTTCTGGAGTGTTCAATAAAGGCCTAGTGAGGTCCATGGGAGAGCCGTGAAAGAAAATGAGATGTCAGAGAGGTGGACAAGTCAGGGCTGCGGAGAGAATCTAAAAAGCACAATAGATTTTTCAAAGTAAGATCTATGACAGAATAAGGGAAGGTCTGTGGAGAGCATGAAATTCAATCAGATGGACTAACGGAGATGGAAAAGTCTGCCGAAAGGAAGCCGCAGCCCCAGTGACAGGGAGACAATTTTCTGATCTCAGTGGAAAGTGAGAACTGGAGACAGGGCTATTACAGTAGAAAGAGAAAGACAAATGAAGCAACAGAAAAGGACACATATATCCAAGTCTCTGTGCACAGTCCCCCAAGAAAGATAGCAAAGTCAAAACGCATTCACCAATCTATACACACTGGAGAGGACGTTATCATTATTTAGCCTTTACAGAGTACTTTCTACTCAGAAAGAGCATTTTTCTCAAGTGGAAACCAAAGAGTGAGCAGTCAATATTATTATCCAAGCAGGTGCCCTAACCTTCAGGGGGGTCCCTTGGAGCATAGCTCCATACCAGGTAGGATGTGAGTGGTGCCCTTGGGGTTATGCTAAACTTGGAGTCAGGCTGGTTTTCCTAATCCTTCTTGATTATTCTTGGTACTTGTCAAAGTTCGTCTAGATCTTTGCGCTTGCAGGCTCTTCAGCCTGCCCTCATTCCTGCTCGTGAAAATCTAATGGATCCACAAAGTTTCACTCAAGTCATATCTCCTCTCTGAGGTTTTCTCACATCCTATCCATGCCCTTTCTTCTAAAATTGGACTGATCTTCCTCTGTTACACAGCAAAGGATCCACTGGAGGGTCTAGCCTTTCTACAGGGAGGGCCTTAAAGGTAGGAAACTGGAAGAGAGGACAAGGGAATGTATTAAAACTGTATTGGCATGGCAAGCATTTTTCTTTTAGTGACATTGTGAGTTTTCAGGACAGGTTTTGGGATTGGTAGAGATTATGTAGAGGTTAAAGCTTCCCCATGGCACCCTTTGACAGCACCGATTATGTTTTTATACTCTAGGGTTTGTACCTATAAAACATATATAAAGGGCCTTTTCAGAATTAGGATGAGTTTTATTATTTTAGCCTTCAGAGCATGTAACAGAATGTATGTAATATCTTTTATTTTAGGAAGTGTTTGTTGAAAATAGAAAATAAATTTTGAGCAAATACTGAAAGTACTGATGTTCTGAAATATTAATGCTGAGTGTAAAGCATTAAGTTCAGTTAAGTTTTTGGTCAAGTGAATTTTAGATCTGTTTTCTATTTTATCCTGTAATTTAACCCAAAATAGCTTCCCCCCTCCTCTCTTTCATTTTAGCACTTTGATAAAAACTGACCCCTAAAACAATTTCTTAAGCATAACTCCCTAAATTTTTAGGACCATATTTGATTACCTGGACAGAGAAAGAAACAAACGGATTGTAAAATTTTTTTTCCATTGTAATCCATGCCAAATTAAAGATGGGTAGAGACATATAAACATATTTTAAATCATGTTTAATCCATCATTTCATTTAATTTTGCTATTATTTTCTTGAGCTGTTTACAGATGAGCCCAAGCAGTTGTAATGTTGAATCCCTCCAAAGTTAATTTGTCTTTCTGCCTCAACCTCTAGTCTGAGTTTTGGGATTCCAATAATACCCTCAAGTCAATGTTTAATATTATATATTTTCATTTAACTATTCATTAAAATATAATGTCTGTAAAGATGAACTCTCACCAGTTAGGAAATTTACAATTTTCTGAAACCTTTATATGTAGAAAATTTATCTTTGACCATCTGTTTGCATAGGAGATATAAAGTCTAGAGCCCATATACAGATATTACCAATAACTGCTGACTTAACCAGGTTAGAAGATATGGGTTTTTACATGAAAAGAAAATGCATATCCTGTCAAATACCTGCCCAGTCTATTTGTCATACATGATATTCTCTCTGCTGCTGATGCAGGGAATTGCCACTTATTACACCAGCTATATTAAGATTCTCCAGAACCAGTAAGACATATAGAGATACATAAAAAGAGACTTATAATGAGGGATTGGCTCACATGACTATGGGGGTGGAGAAGTCCCACAATCTGCCGTCTGCAGGCTGGAGGCCCAGGAAAGCTAGTGGTGTGGTTCTAGTTCAAGGCCAAAAGTCTGAGAACCAGGGGAGCCAATGGTGTAAGTCCCAGTCTGAGTTCAAAGGCCTGGAAACCAGGAGTGATGATATCTGAGGGTAGAAAGTGGCAGTCCCAGCTTAAGCAGAGAGAGCAACTTCACCTTCCCTCCACCTTTTTGTTCTATTTGGGCCCTAAATGGATTGGATGATGCCAACCCAAATTGGTGAGAGTGGATCTTTGCTCAGTCTACTTATTCAAATGTTAATCTTTCAGAAACACCCTCACAAACACACCCAGAAATATTGTTTTATAAGCTATCTGAGCTCCCTTAGCTCAGTTGAGTTGACACACAAAATTAGCTATCACACCAGCCCAAGAAATGAATCAAATGTGTGGAGCCAGGGTTGAACTTGCAGTTAGAAATTCCAGCCAAGTGCTAGCTGCCATCACCATAAGCAAATGAGGCATGCCTCTTTCATATCTGAATCCTCAGGATATAATCTCTTGATCCAATAGTTGTAAAATGCCAGGCTCCTACTCTTTACTTATCTCCTTAAGTGGTAGAGATGTGTTTACCCCAGATCCCAGATCTATGTTAACTGGAGTAGAAAATCAAATGGCCACTCTTTGGTGTAGGAACTTTTGTTGGCTTACTTTGCCTGCTCTGTAAGTAACATTTGCCGCCCCAGTGTTGCCTTTTATATTTCTCAACTGCAATTAGACTCATAACATGCTCAGTGGTGATCAAAGGGTAGCAGCCATGTTGTACCCCTCCTCACCCTCATTCTGTTCAACGTTCTTCTTGTACCTGGCTTCCTGAGTTACTCATCCACTTGGTGTCATATATCTAAGATCCTATCCATATTCTTATCTTTGTCCCAATTTCTTACCAGATGTCTTAGCTTCCTTCTAGGACCTGGCCTAGTATTTGTCATTCTTATCTCTGGATACTGGAGTCCTCTCTTTGTACATTGGCCCCAGAGCCCCATCACTATATTTTATGTCACTTGTTTATGGTTTCTTTCATGTACTCATGCATTTCTTTTTTTTTTTTTTTAATTTATTTTATTTTTTTGCTTTATAACAAATTTAATCAGTTATACATATACATATGTTTCCATATCCCCTCCCTTTTGCGTCTCCCTCCCACCCTCCCTATCCCACCCCTCCAGGCGGTCACAAAGTACCGAGCTGATCTCCCTGTGCTATGCGGCTGCTTCCCACTAGCTATCTATCTCACGTTTGGTAGTGTATATATGTCCATGCCGCTCTTTCACTTTGTCACAGCTTACCCTTCCCCCTCCCCATATCCTCAAGTCCATTCTCTAGTAGGTCTGTGTCTTTATTCCTGTCTTACCCCTATGTTCTTCATGACATTTTTTTTTCTTAAATTCCATATATATGTGTTAGCATACAGTATTTGTCTTTCTCTTTCTGACTTACTTCACTCTGTATGACAGACTCTAGGTCTATCCACCTCATTACAAATAGCTCAATTTCATTTCTTTTTATGGCTGAGTAATATTCCATCGTATATATGTGCCACATCTTCTTTATCCATTCATCTGATGATGGACACTTAGGTTGTTTCCATCTCCGGGCTATTGTAAATAGGGCTGCTATGAACATTTTGGTACATGTCTCTTTTTGAATTATGGTTTTCTCAGGGTATATGCCCAGTAGTGGGATTGCTGGGTCATATGGTAGTTCTATTTGTAGTTTTTTAAGGAACCTCCATACCGTTCTCCATAGCGGCTGTACCAATTCACATTCCCACCAGCAGTGCAAGAGTGTTCCCTTTTTTCCACACCCTCTCCAGCATTTATTGTTTCTAGATTTTTTGATGATGGCCATTCTGACTGGTGTGAGATGATATCTCATTGTAGTTTTGATTTGCATTTCTCTAATGAGTAAAGATGTTGAGCATCCTTTCATGTGTTTGTTGGCAGTCTGTATATCTTCTGTGGAGAAATGTCTATTTAGGTCTTCTGCCCATTTTTGGATTGGGTTGTTTGTTTTTTTGTTATTGAGCTGCATGAGCTGCTTATAAATTTTGGAGATTAATCCTTTGTCAGTTGCTTCATTTGCAAATATTTTCTCCCATTCTGAGGGTTGTCTTTTGGTCTTGTTTATGGTTTCCTTTGCTGTGCAAAAGCTTTGAAGTTTCATTAGGTCCCATGTGTTTATTTTTGTCTTTATTTCCATTTCTCTAGGAGGTGGGTCAAAAAGGTTCTTGCTGTGATTTATGTCATAGAGTGTTCTGCCTATGTTTTCCTCTAAGAGTTTGATAGTGTCTGGCCTTACATTTAGGTCTTTAATCCATTTTGAGCTTATTTTTGTGTATGGTGTTAGGGAGTGATCTAATCTCATACTTTTACATGTCCCTATCCAGTTTTCCCAGCACCACTTATTGAAGAGACTGTCCTTTCTCCACTGTACATTCCTGCCTCCTTTATCAAAGATAAGGTGACCATATGTCCGTGGGTTTAACTCTGGGCTTTCTATCCTGTTCCATTGATCTATCTTTCTGTTTTTGTGCCAGTACCATACTGTCTTGATTACTGTAGCTTTGTAGTATAGTCTGAAGTCAGGGAGCCTGATTCCTCCAGCTCCATTTTTCGTTCTCAAGATTGCTTTGGCTATTCGGGGTCTTTTGTGTTTCCATACAAATTGTGAAATTTTTTGTTCTAGTTCTGTGAAAAATGCCAGTGGTAGTTTGATAGGGATTGCATTGAACCTGTAGATTGCTTTGGGTAGTAGAGTCATTTTCACAATGTTGATTCTTCCAATCCAAGAACATGGTACATCTCTCCATCTATTTGTATCATCTTTAATTTCTTTCATCAGTGTCTTATAATTTTCTGCATACAGGTCTTTTGTCTCCTTAGGTAGGTTTATTCCTAGATATTTTATTCTTTTTGTTGCAATGGTAAATGGGAGTGTTTCCTTGATTTCACTTTCAGATTTTTCATCATCAGTATATAGGAATGCCAGAGATTTCTGTGCATTAATTTTGTATCCTGCAACTTGACCAAATTCATTGATTAACTCTAGTAGTTTTCTGGTAGCATCTTTAGGATTCTCTATGTATAGTATCATGTCATCTGCAAACAGTGACAGCTTTACTTCTTTTCCAATTTGGATTCCTTTTATTTCCTTTTCTTCTCTGATTGCTGTGGCTAAAACTTCCAAAACTAGGTTGAATAAGAGTGGTGAAAGTGGGCAACCTTGTCTAGTTCCTGATCTTAGTGGAAATGGTTTCAGTTTTTCACCATTGAGGACGATGCTGGCTGTGGGTTTGTCATATATGGCCTTTATTATGTTGAGGAAAGTTCCCTCTATGCCTACTTTCTGCAGGGTTTTTATCATAAATGGGTGTTGAATTTTGTCGAAAGCTTTCTCTGCATCTATTGAGATGATCATATGGTTTTTCTCCTTCAATTTGTTAATATGGTGTATCACGTTGATTGATTTGCGTATATTGAAGAATCCTTGCATTCCTGGAATAAACCCCACTTGATCATGGTGTATGATCCTTTTAATGTGCTGTTGGATTCTGTTTGCTAGTATTTTGTTGAGGATTTTTGCATCTATGTTCATCAGTGATATTGGCCTGTAGTTTTCTTTCTTTGTGACATCCTTGTCTGGTTTTGGTATCAAGGTGATGGTGGCCTCGTAGAATGAGTTTGGGAGTGTTCCTCCTTCTGCTATATTTTGGAAGAGTTTGAGAAGGATAGGTGTTAGCTCTTCTCTAAATGCTTGATAGAATTCGCCTGTGAAGCCATCTGGTCCTGGGCTTTTGTTTGTTGGAAGATTTTTTATCACAGTTTCAATTTCAGTGCTTGTGATTGGTCTGTTCATATTTTCTATTTCTTCCTGATTCAGTCTTGGCAGGTTGTGCATTTCTAAGAATTTGTCCATTTCTTCCAGGTTGTCCATTTTATTGGCATAGAGTTGCTTATAGTAATCTCTCATGATCTTTTGTATTTCTGTAGTGTCAGTTGTTACTTCTCCTTTTTCATTTCTAATTCTGTTGATTTGAGTCTTCTCCCTTTTTTTCTTGATGAGTCTGGCTAATGGTTTATCAATTTTGTTTATCTTCTCAAAGAACCAGCTTTTAGTTTTATTGATCTTTGCTATCGTTTCCTTCATTTCTTTTTCATTTATTTCTGATCTGATTTTTATGATTTCTTTCCTTCTGCTAACTTTGGGATGTTTTTGTTCTTCTTTCTCTAATTGCTTTAGGTGCAAGGTTAGGTTGTTTATTCGAGATGTTTCCTGTTTCTTAAGGTGGGATTGTATTGCTATAAACTTCCCTCTTAGAACTGCTTTTGCTGCATCCCATAGGTTTTGGGTCGTCGTGTCTCCATTGTCATTTGTTTCTAGGTATTTTTTAATTTCCTCTTTGATTTCTTCAGTGATCACTTCGTTATTAAGTAGTGTATTGTTTAGCCTCCATGTGTTTGTATTTTTTACAGCTCTTTTCCTGTAATTGATATCTAGTCTCATAGCATTGTGGTCGGAAAAGATACTTGATACAATTTCAATTTTCTTAAATTTACCAAGGCTTGATTTGTGACCCAAGATATGATCTATCCTGGAGAATGTTCCATGAGCACTTGAGAAAAATGTGTATTCTGTTGTTTTTGGATGGAATGTCCTATAAATATCAATTAAGTCCATCTTGTTTAATGTATCATTTAAAGCTTGTGTTTCCTTATTTATTTTCATTTTGGATGATCTGTCCATTGGTGAAAGTGGGGTGTTAAAGTCCCCTACTATGATTGTGTTACTGTCGATTTCTCCTTTTATGGCTGTTAGTATTTGCCTTATGTATTGAGGTGCTCCTATGTTGGGTGCATAAATATTTACAATTGTTATATCTTCTTCTTGGATCGATCCCTTGATCATTATGTAGTGTCCTTCTTTGTCTCTTCTAGTAGTCCTTATTTTAAAGTCTATTTTGTCTGATATGAGAATTGCTACTCCAGCTTTCTTTTGGTTTCCATTTGCATGGAATATCTTTTTCCATCCCCTTACTTTCAGTCTGTATGTGTCTCTAGGCCTGAAGTGGGTCTCTTGTAGACAGCATATAGATGGGTCTTGTTTTTGTATCCATTCAGCCAATCTGTGTCTTTTGGTGGGAGCATTTAGTCCATTTACATTTAAGGTAATTATCGATATGTATGTTCCTATTCCCATTTTCTTAATTGTTTTGGGTTCATTATTGTAGGTCTTTTACTTCTGTTGTGTTTCTTGCCTAGAGAAGTTCCTTTAGCATTTGTTGTAAAGCTGGTTTGGTGGTGCTGAACTCTCTCAGCTTTTGCTTGTCTGTAAACGTTTTAATTTCTCCATCAAATCTGAATGAGATCCTTGCTGGGTAGAGTAATCTTGGTTGCAGGTTTTTCTCCTTCATCACTTTAAGTATGTCCTGCCACTCCCTTCTGGCTTGTAGAGTTTCTGCTGAGAGATCAGCTGTTATCCTGATGGGGATTCCCTTGTGTGTTATTTGTTGTTTTTGCCTTGCTGCTTTTAATATGATTTCTTTGTGTTTAATTTTTGACAGTTTGATTAATATGTGTCTTGGCGTATTTCTCCTTGGATTTATTCTGTATGGGACTCTCTGTGCCTCCTGGACTTGATTAATTATTTCTTTCCCCATATTAGGGAAGTTTTCAACTATAATCTCTTCAAATATTTTCTCATTCCCTTTCTTTTTCTCTTCTTCTTCTGGAACCCCTATAATTCGAATGTTGGTGCGTTTAATGTTGTCCCAGAGGTCTCTGAGACTGTCCTCTGTTCTTTTCATTCTTTTTTCTTTATTTTGCTCTGCAGCAGTTATTTCCACTATTTTATCTTCCACCTCACTTATCCGTTCTTCTGCCTCAGTTATTCTGCTATTGATCCCATCTAGAGTATTTTTTATTTCATGTATTGTGTTTTTAATCGATGTTTGATTCATCTTTAGTTCTTCTAGGTCCTTGTTAACTGTTTCTTGCATTTTGTCTATTCTATTTCCAAGATTTTGGATCTGGGAAATAGAATCTTGGATCATCTTTACCATCATTATTCTGAATTCTTTTTCAGGTAGAGTGCCTATTACCTCTTCATTTGTTAGGTCTGGTGGGTTTTTATCTTGCTCCTTCTCCTGCTGTGTGTTTTTCTGTCTTCTCATTTTGCTTATGTTACTGTGTTTGGGGTCTCCTTTTTGCAGGCTGCAGGTTCGTAGTTCCTGTTGTTTTTGGTGTCTGTCCCCAGTGGCTAAGGTTGGTTTAGTGGGTTGTGTAGGCTTCCTGGTGGAGGGGACTAGTGCCTGTGTTCTGGTGGATGAGGCTGGATCTTGTCTTTCTGGTGGGCAGGTCCACGTCTGGTGGTGTGTTTTGGGGTGTCTGTGGACTTTTTATGATTTTAGGCCACCTCTCTGCTAATGGGTGGCGTTGTGTTCCTGTCTTGCTAGTTGTTTGGCTCAGGGTGTCCAGCACTGTAGCCTGCTGGTCGTTGAGTGAAGCTGGGTGCTGGTGTTGAGATGGAGATCTCTGGAAGATTTTCGCCGTTTGATATTATGTGGAGCTGGGAGGTCTCTTGTGGACCAGTGTCCTGAAGTTGGCTCTCCCACCTGAGAGGCACAGCACTGACTCCGGGCTCCTCAATTTGGGATGATGTGTTGTCTATTCATGTATTCCGCAGATGCAGGGTACATCAAGTTGATTGTGGAGCTTTAATCCGCTGCTTCTGAGGCTGCTGGGAGAGGTTTCCCTTTCTCTTCTTTGTTCTCACAGCTCCTGGGTCTCAGCTTTGGATTTGGCCCCGCCTCTGCGTGTAGGTCGCCGGAGGGCGTCTGTTCTTCGCTCAGATAGGACAGGGTTAAAGGAGCAGCCTCTTCGGGGACTCTGGCTCACTCAGGCCGGGCGGGAGGGAGGGGCACGGAGTGCGGGGCAAGCCTGCAGTGGCAGAGGTCGGCGTGACGTTGCACCAGCCCGAGGCGCGCCGTGCGTTCTCCCAGGGAAGCCGCCCCTGGATCCCGGGACCCCGGCAGTGGCGGGCTGCACAGGCTCCCGGAAGGGCGGTGTGGGCAGTGACCTGCGCTCGCACACAGGCTTCTTGGCGGCGGCAGCAGCAGCCCCAGCGTCCCACGCCTGTCACTGGGCTCCGCGCTTTCAGTCGCGACTCGCGCCCGTCCGTGGAGCCCCTTTAAGCAGCGCTCTTAATCCCCTCTCCTAGCGCACCAGGAAACCAAGAGGGGAGAAAAAGTCTCTTGCCTCTTCGGCAGCTCCAGAGTTTTCCCGGACTCCCTCCCGGCTAGCTGTGGCACATTAGCCCCCTTCAGGCTGAGTTCTCGCCGCCAGCCCCAGTCCTCTCCCTGCGCTCTGACCGAAGCCCGAGCCTCAGCTTCCAGCGCTGCGCGCCCCGGCGGGCGAGCAGACAAGCCTTTCGGGCTGGTGAGTGCCGCTCGGCACCGATCCTCTGTGTGCGGATCTCTCCGCTTTGCCCTACCCAGGTATGTGGGGAGTTTCTTGCCTTTTGGGAGGTCTGGGGTCTTCTGCCAGCGTTCAGTAGGTGTTCTGTAGGAGTTGTTCCACTTGTAGCTGTATTTCTGGTGTATCCGTGGGGAGGAAGGTGATCTCCGCGTCTTACTCTTCCGCCATCTTACCCGGAAGTCTCATGCATTTCTTGATAATTCCTTGTTTATTTGTTTCTTGCCTGTCTTCTCTCCAACTAACATGTAAGTATCATGAATCTTTGGGCCTTATTTGTCTTGCTTTTTCTCCTGTCACCAGTTCCTAGAACAACATGGCTCAGGAACTGTTTAGTGACTGAATAAACCATGTAATAGGAAAATAATCAAGATGCTCCCTTTCCTTCTGCCTGGACTTTTGAGTTTTGACTTTCTGGGTACCTTGGGGAACTGGACTTCATGGACTTGTGGTGCTAACAGCTTGTGTGAACATTGCCTGGAGAGTTTAGTACCCATAAATGCCAAGACAAACCTCAAAACATCCACTGTCAGCTTAGCCTCAGCTAACTGAGCAGCTCTTGTTCTGGGTGCCTTTCTAGTAGGGAACATCTAGTCCAGGGTTAGCAATTAAATGACATTGATGCCATTACCTCATGGTGACTCTGTTATCAGATGACTCATGGAATCGCTCAGATACAGGGAAATTGAGAAACAAGTGCTTCAGAGACCTCCAGGTCCAGTTCAAAGTGCTAATTTTGAGCTCTTGAGCCCTCAGTATCTTGGTGTGGGTTACTTTCAGGTATGACTATTAATTTATGGCATATGGGCACAAGATGCCTATAAATAGCTTTATTATTCCTTCAAATATTGTTCTTACTTGCTTGCCTAAAATATGAGTAAGAATTACATTCTTTCACATCAAAGGTCTATTATGTTGCATGCAAATGTGTTTGTCAGAAAACACACTCCAGCAATTATCAAGCATTTTTACCTTATTTTAAGGAGAGTCAGATTAACATTTGATAGAGAGGAGCGTGAGGGACTAAGCTCTTTTTTTTTTTTTTTTTTTTTTTTTGCGGTATGCGGGCCTCTCCCGTTGCGGAGCACAGGCTCCGGATGCGCAGGCTCAGTGGCCATGGCTCACGGGCCCAGCCGCTCCGTGGTATGTGGGATCTTCCCGGACCGGGGCACGAACCCGTGTCCCCTGCATCGGCAGGCGGACTCTCAACCACTGCCCCACCAGGGAAGCCCCTGGGACTAAGCTCTTAAGTGGGAAGGAAGGCTGCCTGTTATGGAAGAAACATGGGGCTGACTGGAACTAAGAAGTTAGTATGGACCAACCAACCAATTTTCTTCACCTTCGGGCATAGGACTATGCACAGATCTTGTACATTAATTAACTTAGATTTGGGTTCCCCAAAGTGTATTCCAAAAGAATACTGTTCCTGCAAGATTTGCCTCAGAAAAAGGGACTATGAAGGGAAATAAGTTTGGGAAACCTGGATTCTAGAAAAACAGACAATTTGTTAAACCAGATTTAAATCCATGTTAACTCAATGATTCACCTTGGTAAGAAAGGAGAGCGGTTAGCTAATGTTTAGTAACGTTCCATGGGTTTTGTGTTCTCTGGAATGCACTGTGGAAAACACTGCTTACTCAACTTCGTAGAAATATAAATGAACTGGAGGGCTCCAGGTAAGAGTCATCACATTTCATCCATAAAGAACTCAACAAGAAATTAGATTTCTGTGGAAGGACCTTGTGTGTGGGATTCTTTGTTCATCATGGTTTGGTCCAATCCTTATCTAATAACCTTCTACAAGCAGGACTGTAAAGAACTGAAGGACACATCTCTTTACATTGACATCTTATTTATTTTAATATATGCCAGTCGTTGCTCTACTTTTTATGCATTCTGATTGTTATCCCTTTGAACTTTGGCCCTGAGGCAGTTTAATCATGATTGGTTCAATTGTGTAAATTCAATAAACAAATCTTGGCCAGGGTCCCTTGGAGGTATTATCCTGACATTTATCTGAGTGTGTTTACGAAGCTTTTTTCACCCAGTCTTAGAACCATAGCCTCTGCCATGTGTTCTTTAATTCAGAGAAACCTACTACTTTACAGAAAAAGCATCTTAGATCACTTAAAGTTCCTTCATTCCTAAAAAGAACACATTTTTGATTGATTTCAAGTCTCTAATTTCCTTGTATTTTTACCTTCAAACCAGTCTCAGCAAAGGCATAGCCACAAGGAGTCAGTTGCTACAACTACATCCAGCCCTTAGTGGAAATAAGACTATCAAACTTCATTTTTTATATCTCTTTTCAAAGAGTAATTTCTACATCTTTTACAATATCTAAGTGTAGCCTAGACAAGAAGAGTATTTTCTACTACCTTTAAATAGTTACTCTTATTTAAATATAAAGGTGTTCTTTTTTCTTTTTAGTTGATGCTACCACTGACCAAAATGCTAGGTACTGCTCAAAATTGATCTTCCACAATAAATATGCAAACTAAATGACAGTGGCGTTATTATGTATCACCCCAGGGTACTATAAAAGCACAATTTGGGAGCTATATCTAAGATATACCTCTCTCCCTATCTTTCCTAGGAATTGTTAATAGGTGGGAGATTTTATATTATTAATTAAGAAACTTGAGGAAATGATCATTTTAATAGCTCTTGTCTTCCTTTTGAAAGGGAGAAAAATGGGCCACTTATGTGAACATAATTTCATTTCTCCAAGCTGTTTAAAATAGTTATTTCATGTGGAATATTCACATCGGCTTGTAAATGGATATATGAGAATTTAAGTTAAAATGTTTCCACTCCATATACTAATGTTTAGATCTGGTATTCATCCAAGAATTGGGTCCCTCACAATTATAGCATCTGTTTTTGTTTGGTTAATTTTATAATCTCAGATGTTTCCATAAATCCTGAATTAAAGAGAAAACTGCTGGGACCAATTTGTGTGGGTAGGCTAAATGTAATAGTCTACCATCACTGTGCAAGGATGTTTTGCTTTTTTTTCCCCTGTGGCTTGTCATTACAGATATCACATTTCAGCAAATGCTTCCATGCTTAAAAAAAAAAAAAAAAGGAAAAGTGATACTGCACAGAAAATGGTCCATTTCATCTTGTCTCGGTTAGATTACGATATTTATGATTTGGGCCATTTGTGCCATTGAGAAGATGGTAACAAATGGGTTAGTCACTTTTCGCTCTATCATAAAATTTTCTATAGAATTCATAGATGTTTCTAGTTCCTTAAATTAGTTCAACACACAAGGACAAATGCTTCTCTAGTTGTGAAAAAACAGAGTCAATGAAAAGGATGACCAGGGACACAGAAATACCATATTGTTTCCTTCCTTACTGTTACTTCAAAGAAAAATAGTAACAATAAAAATGTGGAACGGTTATAAAGCAAAAACTAACCCACCACTGTAAAGCAATTATGCTCCAATAAAGATGTTAAAAAAAAAAAGTGGAACACTGTAAATAGGTCAACATTTTGTGTCTTTCCATATTACTGGTCAGATTCTCACATACTGAGTAATTAAGAACCTGCACGGTATCTTTATAGATTCCTTTCCAACAACACAATAATGAAGGGAGAGTTCTTTTTATTCTTTATTTGCTTTATGAAGAACTGAGCAGGCAGTGACTTTTCAAGCAGCTGTAAGATTGCACTGAAATTAGGAAAACCTAAAGTACATGGAGAATATGTTCATTGTTTTAGGGTTCCCTCAGATTGTAGGGTACAGCTTACAAGATAGTACCTGGAACTTTTAACAACTTAAATATTTATTCAATCATTGTTAGGGTATTTTTTAAAAATCTCATTTTAAAAAAAATCTCATTTTCACTGAAGACAATGGAATCACAAATAAAAGGAAGCATTTCTGTCAACTACTGCTCCTTTGCTCTCTAGATGAAATCCTCTTTGAGTTCTGCTCATCTGTAGATGAATGATTTGGGGGACTCCACTGGAGGATTGATATTTTTAATTGAAGGTGAAAAAGCCTGCTAGTTCTATCTCTCAGATCATAATAATTTTTCTCAATAAAATGAAGTTATTTATCTAATTTTCATTTAGAAGACAATTGAACTTTTTCAAAATGGTTCTAGTTCTTTCATAAAAATTAATTGATGGCATTCATTTAAGTCTAACTTCTGAATTTTTAATTTTGGAACTAATTTTA
This sequence comes from Mesoplodon mirus, assembly GCF_964341445.2. Classification (NCBI taxonomy): domain Eukaryota; kingdom Metazoa; phylum Chordata; class Mammalia; order Artiodactyla; family Ziphiidae; genus Mesoplodon; species Mesoplodon mirus. The sequence goes on from NC_138980.1 coordinate 81,534,298, forward strand.
TGTGCTTTGGAGAACATAGTTTCCTCTTTATTGAGAAATGTAATATAATTTCATTTATCATTATAACTCTGAGGGATGCCCTTAAAATAATAAGTTATCCTTTATTAAGCTTTCCCCTACAAATTATTTGAATTTTGGTTATTTTAGATAATAACTTGCCATTTTATTTAGGGAAAACTTTGTGGTCAGTTATTAGCCATAGTGGAGAAAAGTATAAAATATACTGTAGGAGAAAGTAGCAAATCTGATTCCTAAACACTGTAAAGTAAGAAAGGGGTGATACAAAGTTAGAACTCTGTAGTATGAGACCTTCCATAAGGTAGTTAATATCTCTGAGCTCAATTATGAATAATAATAGTAATGCTGAAGGGGTACTGCAACGATTAAGTGAAAAACTAGTGTAACATGCCTAGCACAGTATCTGGGATAAATACTATACATCTAAGATCTATGTCTAGATCTATACAGAGATAGATGTATAATTGAAAGCATATCATATTAAATATGAATGATTTCAAGTAGGACATAGATAATGCCAAAACCTTCCACAAATTTTCAAACCTGTCTTTGCTGAAATTTGTGTGATTTAGGTATGACTAAACAGAAAAATGCCAAAGAAAATGAAATCCTTCCTGCTTTATGTTATAGTATGCCTTTCAAGTCTATCTAGACATTAATATATACTTATTTAAGCAATTATAGAAAGGAAGGTGAAAAGGGTCAATAATATTCCAGTTAATATTTATATTTCATCTAGTATAAAATCCTAACGTTGGTTCTAATAAAAGACCTAAGTTAGTGTCAGAAAATAACTTATTATTAATAATTTAGAAATTCACAAGTATTCAAAATTCTTTTCCTGAAGGATTCAAAGTAATTTTAGTGTTATTTAAATAAACATATTTTATTAAAACAAAATATGTTAAATATTTCTTTTAAATTTTCTTTTGTCTATATTTTTAAAATTAACTTCCCTGGTTCTACCAAACAAGAGCATATAAATAACAATTTAGAAACAGTATTTTGAAACTCTCTATACTTTTTTAAACTATATATACAAACAATATATTTTAATTACAGAAAAGCAGGACAAATAAACTAAAAATGATATTTAATCTCAGCACCTGTAGAATTATTTTTAACATTTCATGTCCTTCTGAGTTTCCTTAGAAGCCAAGCCTGCAATCATGTGCACAAGGGAATTATGTGCACAGGTTTAATAGAGAGAGGGCTCTCAGGACAAGGGAAGGAGTGGGATAAGGTGGGGGGAGGAGCTAAGGAAGTCTGTGGAGTCAGCTCAAGTCTCAGGTTGCAATCTCAGGTGGAACTCAGAGCATGGACTGCACCCCAGTGTTGGTTACCACTTGAGACAAGGGGCCCAGGCAGTTGTATTCTCTATAATTCAGTCATTGATAGTGGGATGCCCCCAGAGGCTCAAGCAAGGCAGTTCCTATTTGGTGAAGGACACCTCTTCAGAGGAAGGAGGCAGTGGTGAGCTGTCAGCAGGCTATGCTTATAGCAGCTCAGTGTGGATGCACTGACCCAGTAAAAGTGACAGATATAGAAGAGGCACCTACAGCATCCACTACCCTTTCCTTCTAGACTTAAACGAATATGTATTATTTTACCTACATAGTAAAATTACATAGTATGCATTATTTTAATTGCTTTTTAAAGCATTAGCAATATATGATGAATATCTTTCCATGTTAACAAATACATTTCTATAACAGATGCATAATGTATTATAAGTATAGATATACCTATTCATTATTTTCAGATCTCTCTTTCTTTTGAATGGAAAATGTACTTTTATCTAAATATTTGTCTCAGAAGGTAGAAACATTGAACTGTTATTTTATCTTTCATACATTTCCACGTGTTATAGTTATGTACCTCCCCTTGCCCTCACCCCAAAATAAATAATTTCTATATTACTCTTTCTGAGATAATTCTTTTCCAGTTAGTTTTCATCTCTCAGTCAAGGTCAAGATAGGAAAAAGCTAATTATGTCTTTTTATTGGTGATGAGTGAAAGCAAAAACTTAAATTAGGTTTACTTCTGCTTTAATTAGGAAGAAAATAAAGTTACTCCTGTTTTGGAGAAATTGAATAGAGAAATTTTGGCTAGTGAAACTGGTGTCCTCAGAGACACCAGTTTTTTTTTTGTTTGTTGGCTTTTTTACATGTTTCGGAAAATCTTCTGTTTTTTCACTTTCATCCAATAACTTCATAATGGATAACTGTGTGCCGGAGAAATTTTGTGTCTACTGTGATTAAAACATGTCAGGGCTGACATATATTTAAGGTTCTCAAATTTTCCTTTGAGTCCATATTTTTCATGCTTAATATAAGTAAATCACATTTTTTTCATCATTTTTATATAAAGTTTGAAAAGCTTTTCACCTTCTGCATATCTCATTTTGGTTCCTGTTACACACAATCAGCCAAAATTTGTTATGCATATTTGTGTAAATCACTGGACCAGAGTCAAGGAAATTGAAAAGTATTCCTGGTCCCTGACCTCAAGGAGCTTAAAAATCTAGGTGTGGGGTTAAATAACCATATAGGAGCAAATAACCACATAAAGTTGAGGTCACAAGACAATCTATTGACTGGCATAGGAGTTGTAAGAAAGTACTTTTTATACTTTCACATGAGAACCCAGCATGATTTAGAAAAGTTTCACTAAACAGTAGAACTTAAACTGCTTTTTTTTTTTTAAAAGAGTTTTTTTTTTTTGGATGTGGACCATTTTTAAAGTCTTTATTGAATTTGTTACAGTATTGTTTCTGTTTTATGTGTTGGTATTTTGGCCAAAAGGCACATGGGATCTTAGCTCCCCAACCAGGGATCGAACCCGCACTCCCTGCATTGGAAGACAAAGTCTTAACCACTGGACTGCCAGGGAAGTCCCTTAAAATGCTTTTGAAAGATGTGGAAAGTTTGGCAGACCAGAGAAGAAGAAATAGACATTCTACAAAGAGAGTAAGAGTTTGAACCAAGGTAGGGAGGGTAGAAAGCTCAAGCAGAGGTTTGAGTAATTTTTAGGGAGGCTGGTATGAATCATTGAATTAAATCAAATCAATACCTTGGAAGAAAAAAGGAAGAAGAAAGGAAGAAAAGAGTGAAAAAAGAGAGAGGGAGAGTGGTGGAATAAAAATTATAGTTGCCTGCAGTAACTTTTAAAGAAGTTTCACATTTTTTTACACTGAATTGTGGAATACAGCATTTTCATATATTATTCCTGTTACTTGCCTCAAGATACTGGCCAAATAAGTCACCCTTAATTTAAGGAAATGCAAGTTGTGTAGTGTTTTTAAAGTTTATTCCAACTTGAAGGGTATCAGTTACCATGAATGAAGGGCAAGACATCTCTTTTATTTTTAAATATATGATCTGAGTGAGACTTTGTAATTTTGTTGGTCTTCACAAATCACATTCTTTTTTTTTCTTTTGAATTTTATTTTATTTTTTTTATACAGCAGGTTCTTATTAGTTATCTATTTTATACATATTGGTGTATACATGTCAATCCCAATCTCCCAATTCATCCCACCACTACCCCCCGCCCCCGCTTTCCCCCCTTGGTGTCCATATTTTGTTCTCTACATCTGTGTCTCTATTTCTGCCTTGCAGACCGGTTCATCTGTACCATTTTTCTAGATTCCACATATATGCGTTAATATATGATATTTGTTTTTCTGTTTCTGACTTACTTCACTCTGTATGACAGTCTCTAGGTCCATCCATGTCTCTACCCATTTTCATTCCTTTTCATGGCTGAGTAATATTCCATTGTATATATGTACCACATCTTCTTTATCCATTCATTTGCTGATGGGCATTTAGGTTGCTTCTATGACCTGGCTATTGTAAATAGTGCTGCAGTGAACGTTGGGGTGCCTGTGTCTTTTTGAATTGTGGTTTTCTCTGGGTATATGCCCAGTAGTGGGATTGCTGGGTCATATGGTAATTCTATTTTTAGTTTTTTAAGGAACCTCCATACTGTTCTCCATAGTGGCTGTATCAGCTTACATTCCCACCAACAGTGCAAGAGGGTTCCCTTTTCTCCACACCCTCTCCAGCATTTGTTGTTCGTAGATTTTATGGTGATGCCCATTCTAACTGGTGTGAGGTGATACCTCACTGCAGTTTTGATTTGCATTTCTCTAATAATTAGTGATGTTGAGTAGCTTTTCGTGTGCCTCTTGGCCATCTGTATGTCTTCTTTGGAGAAATGTCTATTTAGGTCTTCTGCCCATTTTTGTATTGGGTTTTTTTTTTTTTAATATTGAGCTGCATGAGCTGTTTATATATTTTGGAGATTAATTCTTTTTTTTTTCCTTTTCTTTTTTGTGGTACACGGGCCTCTCACTGTTGTGGCCTCTCCAGTTGCGTAGCACAGGCTCCAGAAGCGCAGGCTCAGTGGCCATGGCTCACGAGCCTAGCCTCTCCGCGGCATGTGGGATCTTCCCGGACCGGGGCACGAACCCATGTCCCCTACATCGGCAGGCAAACTCTCAACCACTGAGCCACCAGGGAAGCCTGGAGATTAATCCTTTGTCCGTTGATTTGTTTGCAAATATTTTCTCCCATTCTGAGGGTTGTCTTTTCATCTTATTTATAGCTTCCTTTGCTGTACAAAAGCTTTTAAGTTTCATTAGGTCCCATTTGTTTATTTTTGTTTTTATTTCCATTACTCTAGGAGGTGAGTGAAAAAAGATCTTGCTGCAAATCACATTATTTCTAAACTACAGCTGACCCTTGAACTACATGGGTTTGAACTACATGGTCCACTTACATGTGGATTTCTAGTACTACAGTACTACACGATCCGTGGTTGGTGGATTTGTGGATGCAGAACCATGGACAGAAGGGCCAAGTGTAAAGTTATACATGGATTCTTGACCACATGGGGTTGGCACCCTAACCCCCATGTTGTTCAAGGGTCAACTCTATGGCATTCAGAGTGGAAATTCAGAAAAAAGAATGGAAAAAATTTTCGGCTTCATTTTCCTGCATGAAAACAATTAAAAAAAAAAGAAGAATGAAAAACACAGAGGAAACTCTGTAATTTAACTTCAACAAAAATTAAAATATTGCCTCAATTCCTACCTCAAACTATGCAGGACAGCTGCTGAATGTGCTATTTCTATCAAATCAAGAGAGGATATTAAGGGAGATCTCATAGCATTACAGATTTGGGGCAGTATATAGAATAATCCAGAAGTAGGTGGCATGGCCCTGAGACACTCAAGCAACAATCCCTTATTTGGGATTGCAGCTGTGGACCAAGTCTGTTAGCAGGAACATTCCCAGTCACATTTGACCCAGCAGTATGGAGTGGGGGTATCTGGCTTGGATGAGAAGTTGTTCATTCTCTCACCCATTTCTCTTTTCAGGAAGGGTGGAGTAGTGTGTGTACATCAGCTTTGCAGCTGCTGATAATAATGACTAAACAGAAAGAAATAAATACCAAATGATCACACAAAACACTTGTATATGTCACAACTGAGGCTTTGCCTGTCAGCCCACAGGGAGAAACCAGGATAACCAGAGCCCTGGTGAAGTGTACCCTCATGATAGAGTGTGTGACAGACTTGCTGACCAGCAACATTGGGGCAACATATCTAAATTGGCATTCCACATAGCCCAGCCCACTTTCCCAGAACCTTACTGTTCTGTTCCACAACAAGTGGCTCACCCAGAGGAAAAGGCTCCCACTAAAAGATGAGTAATAATAAAAAGGAAACAGTGAGCAATATTAGCAGAAAAAGAGGAGGCAAGAAATACAACAAAAAATGACAGTGAAACTGCACATCAGAAGAAAAATTATGGCAGAAAGTTAAACATTTCTTTATTGTTGTATCAGGCATTAAAAGATAAACTTTTTGAAACAATCGTTAAAAAATAGATTCAGAGTATCCTATTCAGAAGGAAGAGATGGAAGGGGAGCTGGAAAACAATGAAAGGAACATATAACACAATCATAGGGAAAAAACAATAACAGGGAAGTAATAAAATGTGAAATGGATATATTACAAACACAATCATAGACATATAGTAAGGGATCAAAAAGCATAGCAAGGGGGCTTCCCTGGTGGCGCAGTGGTTGAGAGTCCGCCTGCCGATGCAGCAGACACGGGTTCGTGCCCCGGTCCAGGAAGATCCCACATGCCGCGGAGCGGCTGGGCCCGTGAGCCATGGCCGCTGAGCCTGCACTTCCGGAGCCTGTGCTCCGCGATGGGAGAGGCCACAACAGTGAGAGGCCCGCGTACCGCAAAAAAAAAAAAAAGCATAGCAAAATAAAATGTCAAAGAATAAAGATTGATAACTAGAATAATCATACACAGAAGACAGGTAAAGAAAAGCCAATAAATACACAAATGGAATTCCTGAGGAAACGGGGGTGGGGAGGGGTTTCAAAAATATAAAAGAAGACCTATAATAAAAGAAGAACTCAATCTTTGTCATACTTATATTAAAGTGTTGCATCTGATAATGACCTAAATTTACTTAAGAAAAAAATGTCTAAAAGATAGCTGGGGGGAAAATACTGGAACCATATTTAGCATTAACAAGCAGTTAATGCGGGTCCACTACAAGGATACATAGCAATATCTTAGGTATCTAAACCCTGAGAATTTCTCAGATTCTGGATTTCCCACTGAAAACTTTCATGAGAGAGCTTCCAAGAAATATTAGGTAGAGAGCCCAGGAACTGAAGTATTGTTAGTATTGTATTATTCCCAAAGAGTCCAAGGCCATGTCCAATTGTAACATTTCACTCCTCCCTATTGCAAATATCCGAGAGAGAGAATTTGGGCAAGTCTTTCTTTGTCCCTTTCTCCCTTTCTTTTTCTTTTCTTTCTTTCTTTCTTTCTTTCTTTCTTTCTTTCTTTCTTTCTTTCTTTCTTTTCTTTCTTTCTTTCTTTCTTTCTTTCCTTGTTCCTTCCTTCCTTCCTTCCTTCCTTCTTTCCTCTCTTTCATTCTTTCAACACCATTCTGGAAGTCAGTGACACTACCTAGCTCCTCTTTTGCCTCTGGATAAAGCCATATACTCCTTCCCTTTCTAGAACTAAGTAAAAGAACAGATTTAAGAGACATAAAATAATATAGCATTTCTTAGTCACAAGAAATATTCCTTCACAGCTTATTACATTGGAAGACAGCTTAATTTAGTACAAAAACTGTATAGATTATTCATGTATTCATTATATAATTATACTGATGAATTTATACAAATGACTTAAGCATTTGCACATACATAGTTGAACATATTTACACAAATGGAAAGGTCACACACTTCATTTTGAACTTTTAATAAGTCCTGGTCAGCTGTTGGCACGAAGAGTGTATTAGGAAAAAAATGGTACACTAATTGTGAAATGGTGGCTATTTCTCTATTTGTGTTGAGAGCAAGTAATGACTCAGAGGGCAGAGCCAAGACTCCAGTGCACAAGACAAGAGCTAAGAGAACAGTGAATCAGGAAATTATTATTATTATGCCCCCAGGGGGCAGAGCTGGTCCCTAGTCAAAGAGCATTCTCTGTTTCCAGAGTAGCAGCCCTGAAAATATGTACCTGACCAGATTTCAGAATTGCTATGGATCAGTGGCTCTATACACCTTCCATTTCCTCTTTCTTGAACAGGAGTGTCTATTATAGTTATCGTATCCCTCTTTCACTATTGCATTTTGCATGTATGTGTGAAGGTGAGGTGGGGAGGGCGGATAACTTGTCATTTTAGTTCACAAATCAAGAAGAGCCGCACTTGAGCAACTGCATCTGAGTCTCTGAACCTGTGGAAACTTGTCCCCACCTGGACCATGTTTAATGATAAAATCCTGGACTTAGAGCTAATAGTGTAATTGAATAAGACTTTTGGGGTATTGGGAGGGGGATGGTGTATTTTGCATGTGCAAGGGATCTGCACTGTTTTAGCCAGAGACTGAATGGTAGTTGTTTGTCTTCAAAGATGATTCTCCAAAAATTCTTATCATCTCACTATTTGCATGCCTCTTCCATGAAGAAGTGCAGACCATTTTGAATCTGGGCTGGCCTGGTGACATACTTTGATCAACAGAATGCTATGGAAATGGTGTGGTGTATTTGAGAAGCTGGATTTTAAGAGGCCTGGCAGCTTCTGTCCTTGTTCATTTGGTATACTCTGGCTGCTATTAAAGGAATTCTAGCCTAATGACAAGAGACTATGAGGGAAGAGGGGCCCAATCATCCCAGTGCCACTGCTGAGTCTAGTCCCCAGTCAGCTCAGCTGACTTCAGCTGAGTAGTTCCAGAAGACCAGCAAAACTTCCACCCAGACGACCTATAGAACAGTGAAAATCAAAACATCGATATTGCTCTAAGTCACTAAATTTTGGAGCAGTGTGTTACACAACAATGAGTAGCTAGAGCATTAAGTGCTCCCAACTGGATTTCAGACATTTCTAGGCAAGTGTGGGAAATGTGAAATATGCCAGACAGGATGCCATTTTAAAAATACTTTTTGGTTAGAGGAAAATGAGACAAGTGATTGCATATATAGGGGGAAAGCAAAGGGACCGGCTGGAAAGAATGGGAAAAACAGCATTGCCTGCTTCAGACTTTGGGCTATAAGCCTGGACTCCTGACAGGGTCCTGCAGGAAGAGACATAGAGCACTTAGAAATACAGCTTGCTGCCTGTGTAACAAAGAGGGACTTGGAAATTGTGCCAGTGTGACAGGCATTCTCTCTTTTTGGGTGCAGAGCAGGAACACAGCCCCACTCTGGCTCTTTGGACACTGACCACTTTGTGGGTCCTAGAGGATGGTGCCCAGATGCAGATGTTCTTGCCGTGAGCGGGTGGGCTGTGAAGCATCAGCAAGAGCACTTCTGCTGGTTTCTTGAAAGTGTTAGTGAGTGAGAGAGCGTGGAACCTGAGCAGATGCACTATGAGCTCCTAAAACTCCACCCCCCCCTTCGCTCTCCTAGAACAAGCTGGGTCATATTTTGAGGTGGCTTCATTAGGTTGTGAGCAATGGAGTAGAGAAATTTAGTTATTATTGTTAACATGACCTTATTTGAAGCCATAAGTTGGTAACTCCTAGAATAATTCAGGTCATATAATGATACTTGTATTTATATACACAATTATATTTAATATGTCATAATATATAATTATATATATATTATTAAATATAATATCTTTTTGCAATATCATGTTTCTTTCATACACATTATCTCTTTTAAAAGCCTCCTGACCACCCTGTGAAGTATGTAGGTCAAATATTATTTTCTCCATTTTTAACTGAGAAGTAAACTCATCTTAAATAAGAGATTAAAGGACTTTCCCAAGATTACAAAATAAAAGTGATAGAACCAGGACTTGAATTTAGCTCTCCTAATTCTAGTAATCAGTGGAGGATCTGTGCTTCCCTGCCAGATTGGATGTAATTTATATGACATATAATACAAACTTTGGAATTTTTTATCTATATGTATATCAGTATATACATACATACATTTGTGCATTCATCTACATATGTAAATTTATTCTGAAGACGTGTTCTTACATCTTAGCACAGATGTAAAGAAAAAATATATAAAAACAAAATATTATTGGGATATAAATTACTATTTTGTCAGAAATATACCCCCACAAAATCTCCTACAATAAATATATGCTAACACAATATTTCAAAAATACTTTTGCTTACTCTTATGTACTCATTTCTTAAAAATTATTCTTGCAAACACATTTCTAGCTTCTAGGATAATTTTTTAGGTATAGTCACTACTGATATAATGTTGTCTAGCAAAAAGGTTACGCATCAACAGTTTCCACTGAAATAAGCTGTCATCAGCACATTTCCTTATGAAATAATATTCATTAAAAATAGGATATTCTCTTAGCTAAAGTGACAGCTCATCACCTTGTCAATTTTCTATAATAATATACACTTTACAATACGGTGCTAACAAGACACAAGGTAGCATTTCAGTCATCTACTAGAGTGTCAAAATGGAGACTAGATATACTGCATTCAAAGAAAAGGTGCCAATTAAATGTATTCTCTCTACAGTCAGTGCTCCAGTATCATACAATAATGTGATCTGTATCCTTGTTATCCGATACTAGATACTAGTGTTCCACCACATTCAGTTTCTCTCTCTCTCTCTCTCTCTCTCTCTCTCCATTTTCAATATTAAACCCAAGCATATTTTCATAACCATTACAAGACTTGGCAGGGGGATTACCAAATCAGGGAATGCTGAGATCAAGAGCCTTGGCAGGGGGCCTCCCTGGTGGCGCAGTGGTTGAGAGTCCGCCTGCCGATGCAGGGGATACGGGTTCGTGCCCCGGTCTGGGAGGATCCCATATGCCGCGGAGCGGCTGGGCCCGTGAGCCATGGCCGCTGAGCCTGTGCGTCCGGAGCCTGTGCTCCGCAACGGGAGAGGCCACGACAGTGAGAGGCCCGCATACCGCAAAAAAAAAAAAAAAGAGCCTTGGCAGATGCACAGAAGTGGAGGAAAAAAGCAGAACACTTACAATATGGGAGGAAGCACAATGCTTACGATGTATATGTTTACAGTCTGTCACAATTAAATTGTAATCTTTACCACTGGTTAGCCATCTGACTTTACACAAATAATGAACTTTTGCAACCCTCAATTTCTTTTTATTAAAATGGGATTCTTTTTTTTTTTGTGTGTGTGGTACGTGGGCCTCTCACTGTTGTGGCCTCTCTCGTTGCGGAGCACAGGCTCCGGATGCGCAGGCCCAGCGGCCATGGCTCACAGGCCTAGCCGCTCCGTGGCATGTGGGATCTTCTCAGAACAGGGCACGGACCCATGTCCCCTGCATTGGCAGGTGGACTCTCAACCACTGCACCACCAGGGAAGCCCTAAAATGGGATTCTTAATTCTACCTCATTGGGAGGGTGTGAGGATTAAATGGTCCAATGTTTGTAAAGGGTTTAGCCCAGAGCCTGACATATAATAGAAGCCTAATAAATGCCAGCTCTATTCACAGGCCTCACTTTAAAGATGCCATTCCATTGAGAAGTCAGTTCTCTGTCTCATTGTTGCACCTCTGAATGCTTTTAAGGGGTTTTTGTCTTTGTTTTTCAACAGTTTAACTAGATATACCTCATTTTGTTTTCCTTTGTATTCAAAAGAAATGCTTGCAATTCATTTTATTAGCCGAATATGTGGCTTGAAGTCTTTCATCCACTTTGAAAAATTCTCAAAAATGATCTTTTAAAAAATAGCATCTAGCCAATTCTTTTTCTTCTTTGCTTCTACAACTCCAATTATACCTATGTTAGTCTTTATCCCTGAGACTGGTATCACTTATGCTCCTTTCTGTATTTTCCATTCTTTTTAAAATTCTGCACTGCAGCCTGATTAAACTTCTATGTCTAATTTTCTGGTTAACTCCTTTATTACATTCTTTTTTCTGTAACATTTTATTATAAAAATATTCAAGCACACAGAAAAGTTGAAAGAATTTTACATTGAACAGCCATATGTCCACCAACTAGATTCTGCCATTAATATTATATTATACTTGCATTACACATATCTACCTAACCATCTAACAATACAGTCATCAATCCATCTTACTCTTTAATGCATTTCAAATTAAAATGCAGACCTCACTACACTTCCTTCTAAACACCTCAGCATGCATACCATTAGCTAGAGTTCAGTATTTGTTTATAGTAGTTTTTATTTTGAGGTAGAATTTATATACAATGAAATACACAAATCTTAGATATTTATTTGCTGAGTTTTGATAAATGCAAACACTGGTGTATGCAATCCTCTACCAAGATGTAGAACATAGTCATCCCCCTAGAAAGTTTCTTCATGCCTCTTCCCAGCCAGTCCCAACCTCCTCACCCATAAGCAATCACTGTTCTGATTTTTTTCCACCATAGGTTAGTTTTGCCTGTTCTAGAACTTCATATAAAGTGAATCATACAGTAAGTATATTTTATGTAAGATTTTTTTACATAACATAATGCTTTTGAGAATTCATCCATGTTGTTAACTATACTAGTAGTTGTATTGATTTCCTAGGGTGACTATAAAAAGGTATCAAAAGTTGAGTGGCTTAAGACAACAGCAATTTATTGTGTCACAGTTTTGGAGACTAGAGGTCTGAAATCAAGGCACTGGCAGAGCCATGCTTTCTCTGATGGCTCTGGGGGAGAATCCTTCTTTGCTTCTGGCTTTTGATGTTTGCCAGCTACCTTTGGCATTCCTTGGCTTGTAGCTTCATCACTACAGTCACATAGCTGTTGTTTTTCTGTGTATCTTCATATCATCTTCCCTCTACGTGTCTGTCTCTGTGTCCAAATTTCACAGGGAGTGAGGGGCAAATCCAGCCCTAGAGGGAAATGCTTTGCTTCTCAGAGTCCAGTGGAGAAAGGAGCCTCCTGTTCCTGAATACTGCTCCCTCACCTGCAGGGAGAAGCTGCTGGAAGCTAAAACTTCAAACAAAAACCCTTCTTGCAATTGCATCACAGGTGTTGATCCTAGTCTCTAGTTGTATTGGTTTGTTTAAACTTTGTTTCTGGAAGCTACTCACATCATCCAGGTCCACCACTCAGATCTGGGAGACAAACTCAGGAAAGTCTTTATTTCAGTACTTCTTTGAAAGAATCTTTAAAAATCAACCAGAAACCTTCCAAACATGTATCCTTTACAGGAAAACCCTCTTAGAACACAGGCAGCATGCCCTCCGCAGTTTCAGAGCTGGTGTGGACAGCACACCTCGAAGGGGCTCAGCCTAGCACAGGTGTCAACTGCATGGAGCCCTGACTGGGCACAGAGTGCGAAGTTTTTTTTCCTGCTAAAACGTAGTTTGCCTTTAACTAAAAGAGAAAAAGAACAGAACAGGGAAAAGGGCTCCTCTGAGATGAGGGTCTTCCTCACTCTGCCCTGGTGGCAGACCCAGGTGTGGACATTGTGGGCGCTGGGCCTTGTTGGCAGCAGTACACGCAGCTCAGTAACTCCCTGCACACCAAGCCCTACCAAGAGGTGGAGCATGGCGGCGTGGATGTATTTCAGGGGCTCAAGAACAATTTTATCATTTTCTGCATGTGGGCAAGTAAGCACCAAAGCATTGGATTTTTAAACAACCCCAGGCACTTAATGTGGCCCTGACCAAAGCACATTATGGGCAACCCAAGGGCCCTGTCCAAGCAGCTGCTCTGGAACCACCTGCTGAACTACAACCACCTGCTGGGGGCGGGGGGCACTGAACAATCTGCAGGAGAGCCTCATGCAGTTCAGCAAGCCCAGGAAGCTAGTCATCACCATCAACCTTGGAGCCCGCTTCATGACAACATCCATGTATGACCCCGGAAAGCCATTATCCCAGGATCAGTCTATGATCAGAGCAGCCAGGGCCAGCCTTTGAACATGTGCTTCCAGACCCATGACCAGATCAGCATGATCAGTGCCTACCCCAGCCTCCTGACCTCCATGAACAGTGCCCATTGCCTCCAACCTGGTCATGTCACCCATGCTGGTGAGGCTTGATGGTGGATGGTCTTCCGTGGTGGAGCCCACCTCTCACTCCCCCTCCTCCTCCTCCTCCTCACCAAGCACTGGCATTGGACACTTGCTCTGACTTAGGCTCCTCTCTCCCTTGGGTGTTCCTCTCCTTCTCATGCTGCTCAAAATGTTGCTTCAGTTTTAGCAGTGGAAAACAGGTATCCATTTATTTTTACTTTTTTAACCCAGAATAAGATGCTAGTGGAGGAGGCCACCTTCTAGTACTGGGGCAGCCCCATCACTCTGCTGGGCTGGTATGCTTGCTGGCCCTGGTATACATGGAGTATATGGAGTCTTGTGACAGCACCATGCTGCCAAGATAACTGTCCTGTGACAGCTTGGGCTGGGAGAGGTGGGCCTGGCTCACCTGGGAGGGCTGGCTGATGGAGATGCAGCCTGTCCTCAGGGCACCCTGTGAGACAGCTTTGATGGCACACGCCTGGCTGGCCTGGCTGTTGAGGAGATTCCTCTGGCTGGCCCAGGAGGCCCAAAGCTGTTCTTCTAGAATCCCCCATGACCAGTCTTGCCTTTTGGGGTGCCCCACCTGTGGATGGCCTGTTAGCTTGTCCAAAATACCCCGGTGGCAGCATGGGTGGCATGACCAGGTTGGAGGCAATGGGGACTGTTCATGGAGGTCAGGAGGCTGGGGTAGGCACTGATCATGCTGATCTGGTCATGGGTCTGGAAGCACATGTTCAAAGGCTGGCCCTGGCTGCTCTGATCATAGACTGATCCTGGGATGATGGCTTTCCGGGGTCATACATGGATGTTGTCATGAAGCGGGCTCCAAGGTTGATGGTGATGACTAGCTTCCTGGGCTTGCTGAACTGCATGAGGCTCTCCTGCAGATTGTTCAGTGACCCCGCCCCCAGCAGGTGGTTGTAGTTCAGCAGGTGGTTCCAGAGCAGCTGCTTGGACAGGGCCCTTGGGTTGCCCATAATGTGCTTTGGTCAGGGCCAAAGTGCCTGGGGTTGTTTAAAAATCCAATGCTTTGGTGCTTACTTGCCCACATGCAGAAGATGATAAAATTGTTCTTGAGCCCCTGAAATACATCCATGCTGCCATTCTCCACCTCTTGGTAGGGCTTGGTGTGCAGGGAGTTACTGGGCTGCATGTACTGCACTGGTAGGAGTGTTGGCCCTCATAGGACATGATGACAGACATGATGATGGCAATCTGGTCCAGCTTGGCAGCTGTCTTCTTTAGCTTTGTGGTGATCTTTTCTATGTTTGCAGCTTCTGGCCTGTTAGATAGGAGGTACCTGACCTGATGGTACCTGGCCCTGGATCACACAGAGCATCTTCACATGACCTGCTGCTGTTCTGACAAGGGTCCTTGCAGAAGATGTTGGACAGGAAGGCGCTGAGTGCAGGGTACCTCTGATCCTGGACCTGGAGGCAGATGATGCAGATGGGAAAGGTGCCCAGCACCACCAGGTACTCAAGGAGTGACTGGGACAGCCCAGCCTTGGCTGCCTTCTTGCATATCACCATGAGGCCCAGCTGGCAGTGGTCATCCACAAGGATCAGCTGCTTGGCTCTGAGGACACAGGGACCATGCACTCCAGGGCTCAGTGGCCTGGGTCCCTGTGAAACTGCATCTTGGCAAGCTTCGGTCACCCGCATGTACAGCAGATGACATCTGTGTTCACGAGCAGTTCCCTCTCAGGAGTCTGCTTCAGGGCCAAGTACCACTTCTGGTCTGCAGATGACAGCTCCCAGGTCTTGTCCTTCAGCAACTGCAGCTTCTGGAGCTCTGGCATGCTACCTGTGTTCCTGATCTGCTTGTGCAGGGCCAGGATGTGCAATGGGGAGCCGAGGACCCTGGTGCAGAGCTGCATGACTTTCAGCCTGGTCAGTGGATCTTCTTGGTCAGCTGATCCTTGGCTATGTTAGTTGGGGCACAGACTAGCACAGGCCCACTGAGCCAGATGGTAGATGATGGTGGCTGAGGTCACATCTTGCCTGTGCCTAGCGGTCCCTGGATCCAGCTCAGTGGTCTCTGCAGCACCATCCTCAGAAAGTCAACCTGAGAGTGGTGGAGGTCTTGGAACTCTTGTGCTGTGAAGTATTTGGGCAGCTGGCACTTTCTGATCACGCCTAGCAGTTTATGGTAGATGTAGCCCAACATGGAGCTCTCCTCCACAGCAGATGTTTTCAATACTCTGCATTCTGTCTAATGAGGCTGACTCCCACGTGAAATCCACCTGGAAGTTATGAGTTACCTCCAAGGTGCACCCACAACTACTCTGCAGCTTAATGGCGATCTCATTGCCATAATTATCAGGAGCCTGGATGACGTGGCCGATCCCTTTCCACAGGGGCACCAGGTCCCCTTTGTACCACAGGCAAATCTTGTTCCCCTGCATGAGGTGCATGTCTCCTAACCAAATTATTACTAAAGCCTGATTATCAGAGTCAGTCTTGGGCAAAGTGAAGTAGGCAATTCTCTTCTTGTTAAGGTCCAGGTGCCACCTGACAGTGATGTTACCTTGACTCTGGGACTCTTTCAGTTTCTTAGAGTAGTTGGTCTCCAGCTTGACCAGAGGGCCAAATATGTTCTGGTACTGGTAAGAGTCCTCCTACCTAGGGATGATATGCTGGGGCCCTGCCTCCACCCTGGCTTCTCCAGGTCCTCCAAGGTGGTGGAAGGATTTTCCTTGCAGAGCTACCCCAGCTGGCTCATCTACTCTGTGGTGATCTGTGAGCCCACAGCTGTTCCTGCTCAGAAGGGATTGTGATCAGCCAGGACAGGAAGTAGTGGTCCTGGATCCGGGGTTTCCACTGTGAACTCTCTCGGCTGATTTTCTTGAGGCTGCTCTGAGTGGCTTAGGGCTGGCTGCACAGTTGCCCCATGACCCAGGTGGCTTTGGTAAGAATGAAGCCAAGGAGGAAGGCCTTGCTGCTGACATAGTCATAACACTCCAGAACCGTCTCCCCCGGGGCCCACCCTTGTGCAGAGTCATCTCTGCATTTTGCCCTCAGAGGTGACTTAGAATGTGGCTGCCAGAAGCATTTCCATGATCTACTGAACCACTCTTGCTGGTATCACAGTAAACCATGCAGTCGGGATGGGGTATTCCCCAGTAGCTGCAGGCATGTATGAGACATCCTTCCTGTAAAAAGTATCGTCTTCATCTTCTTTGAAGTTCAACTTAGCCAACTGGCTGGTCTTGCCCACGTTCTCATTCTCGCCTGGTTCTGCAGGATGCGCACGGGTCAGCCCACCTGCGAGTCCACCTGTCCGGCTGCAGCTTCCACACGGAGCCGGCCTCTAGTGCTGCCACCTTGGGAGGCGCGTCTGCGTCTGGCTGGGGAAGGCGATCTCGGTGCATTCGAACTCCGAGCCCTGCGTGTGGAAGCCTGGGAGGCGGCTTTCTGCGCATCCAGGAAAGTGCGCATGTGCGGGCTGGGCGGAAACGCCTCCAAGCTCAAGCTGCTGCCTTTGCGCTGCGCGGAGCCCTCAGCCAAGCCGAGGTCTAGGCCGCTGCGCGGCTGGGCAGTATCCAAAGGGTCGCAACCGCGCGAGCCGCGCGCCCAGAGCTGCTCTTGCTGCTCTCGGAGCCACCCGCAGCTCACAGCGACTGCAGGAACCGCCGTCACCACGGCCTGTTGTAAGTACGTTGCTTTAATTTTACCTATTCTGTCGGATGTGAGGTGGTCTCCATTGCATCCTGGATTTCTGATATTATTTTTGGTTTTAGGAGTTCCGTTTTATTCTTTTGATATAAATTCTAGTTTTCTAGTTGATTTCTCTCTGTCTTGTCATCCATTTTACAGTCATTTAAAATATTTTAATGAAAACCAGTATCTGGATCACCTGTGCATCAGTTTCTATTGCCGCCCCCATCCCCCACCCCCCACCAGCTGATTTTTTATTTTGTACACCTGGTAAAGTTTTTATTGAATTACTAAAATTATGTGTAAAAATTATAGGGATTCTTGAAATGTTATCTTTCTCTAAAGGGGATTTCTTTAGCTTCTGGCAGTCAATTAGAGTCGGCGTGGATTACTTTAATTCAAACGGGCTGAGCTGATTCACAGCTGCGTTCAAGTCTGTAAGGCTGGTCTATTTCTGGCTTAACCTCAGCATAGACTCTAGCCCTTCTGGTGTCCAATTGAATACTTGGGGTTTTTATCAGAACCCCATCCTTTCGGTGGTTCTTTAATCCCATTTTTAAAATCTTCCCAGAACCATGAAACTGACAAAAATCCTGCATAGTTTCTCGAACTCATAGCAGCTACTTTCTGCGCCGCTTCTGTGCTTCTCAGCCTATACTACTTACAAACTGGCAAGTGCCTCAAGAGGAAAAAAGGCTCAGACTGTTGGGCTCAGTTCTTTCAACTCTTCTCTCTATAATCTTGGCATCTTAGGTTCTGGCTGTCTTGATGCCCTTGAACTCTAATTTTAGTCGTTTTAGGCTCATGACATTGCTGAAGTTCTTTAAAAGACTCTTGACTGTTTAAAGCACAAACAGTAATAATGGGTATGGGGTTTATAGAATATGTTGAATTAAAACATATGGCTAATATACAAGGAATTGAGTGGGGATTAAGTGAAATTATACCGTTATATAGTTATTGTATTGTTCTTTAATATCTTATGAATTGAGACTGTGGTAAGTTAAGTGTGTGTATTACTATCTATAGGGTAACCATTACAACACATAATAGTAGATGCACACAAAGAAGTATTGCTAAAAAAAATCAATAAAATAGATAAAATTGGATAAAAATTATTCTGTAAGCACAAAAGACAATAGAAATAAATGAACAATAGAACACATAACAGATGGGACAAATAGAAAACAAATACCAAGGTAGTAGAATTAAACTGATCTGAACAAAACCGTAATTCCATTCAATGTAAATGGACTAAATGCTCCATTAGAGAGAAGGAAATTACAAGACTGGATAAAAAGCAAGACCTATCTACATTTTGTTTACAGGATATGTTTTATAATATCTAAAAACACAAATAAGTTCAGTTTGAGGAGTGGGAAAAGATATATAAAGTGAGTAAATCTATGACACAGAAATTCCATTTCTAGGTATTAAGCCAAGAGAAATGAAAACATATGTCTATGAAAATGTGTATAAGAGAATATTCATAGCAGGCTTTATACAAAGTAATAGCCAAAATTTGAAAACAATCCAAGAGGCCCATCAATATGAAAATGGGTAAAGAAATTGTAGCATATTTATAGAATAGAATACTTAACAGTTAAAAAGAATGAACTTTTGATTGATGAAACAACATAGATAAATCTTAAAAATAGTATCTGAGTGAATGAATCTAGATGCAAAAGAGTACTTATATATGACTGCATTTTATATAAGTTCCAAGAACAGGCAATTCTATACCATGTTAGTAGAAATGAGAAACTGGTTACCTCAAGGGGAAAGCAGACTAACTGGAAAGGGGGAATGAGGGAAATTTTGGGAGTGATGGAAATGTTCTATATATTAATTTCAGTGGTTGTTACCCAGTCATTGTCAAAATCATTGAACTGTACTATTAAGATATATGCATTTTATTTTTTGTGATTTATACCTCAACAAAAAGTATAAAGTGAAGCATCACTTAGAAACAAATCTGGACTAAGACATTATTTTGTTCGTTTCTTAATAACAGAAGACAATAGGTACATACAACTTGTAAAAAAAATAATAATGAAAATTATGTTTCCAAAAATAGAGCTGGGTTTTTTGCCATCTTATTTTAGTGGATCAGTTAGTAACATATAGCCAAATATGAGGCTGAAGCCCTTGAACAATACAGTAGATCAATGAATTCCTTCTTCCAATGATATGGTTCTCACAGAACTCTTGAATTTAGGTCCAGTGCATACGTCATAATATGTGTCCAAAATATTGAATAAACAGGGGAAGGAAAGGGTTTGGATTTAAAGTGTACAGTGTTTGTGCTTTGAGCTGTACGTTGAAAGTAAATAAAACATTAAATAAGGAAGTCTACTCCCTTATTTAAATGACATACAATTGTTTTATAATTTGAACCGAAAGAAGATTTAACTAGAGCCTTCTAGTCAAAAAGAATTTAAGACAATATTATAAATATTTTCAAAGCTTTAAGGTAAAGTTGGATATAATGTATGAACAGATAGAGGCTCATAGTAGAAAAATGGAAACTAAAAAGGGGTCAAATGGAAATTTGAGAAGTGAGATGAAATGAGGTCATAACAACAGACTGGACAATGAGAAAAGATCAGTGAACTTGCAAATCAATAGAAATAAACCAAACAAAAGCCCAGAGCGAAAAAAATAAAAAGAGCAGTATTGACCTCTTTATTGTAGGACAACATTGGTATTGAACACACATGGAATTGGATTCATGGGATGGAAGAAAAATTGCACTCGAGAAAAATATTTGGAGGAAAAATGGTGAAACCTTTTCTAAGTTAAAACACATTATGAAAGCTTAATTACTTACTGAATATGTAAGCTCTGTGTGACTTGCAAAGTAAATTTTTCTTATCCAGCAAACTGATATGCCATTTGAGTTATGATTTTTAAGCTTTACTGACATATAGTTGAAAAAAATCAACTACACATATTTAAAGTGTACAAGTTGGTAAGTTTTGACATATGAATATACCTCCCACATTTACTTATGCTCATTTGTAATTCCTCTAGCTTATCCTCTCCCTGGTCCCCAGACAACCAGTGCTCTGAGTTCTGTCAGCAAGGGTTAGTTGGATTTTTTTGGAATTTTATATAAATGGAATGATGCATTATATACTACTTTTGTGTATGGTTTTTCTTTCACCCAGCTTAGTGATTTGGAGGTTCATCCATGTTGTATCTATAATTAGTTCATTCTTTTTTTTGCTAAGTAGTCATATAATTCTATTCAATGAATTTTTTTATTGATTCAAAATCAAAGCTTTATTAAGTCTCCATTGCATCAGAAGTCTTTCCCACTCTTCATTTCTTTTTTTTAACATCTTCATTGGAGTATAATTGCTTTACAATGGTGTGTTAGTTTCTGCTTTATAACAAAGTGAAGCAGTTATACATATGTTCCCATATCACTTAACTCTTGCGTCTCCCACCCTCCCTATCCCACCCCTCTAGGTGGTCACAAACCACCTAGCTGATCTCCCTGTGCTATGCGGCCTCTTCCCACTAGCTATCTATTTTACGTTTGTTAGTGTATATATGTCCATGCCACTCTCACACTTTGTCACAGCTTACCCTTCCCCCTCCCCATATCCTCAAGTCCATGCTCTAGTAGGTCTGTGTCTTTATTCCCGTCTTACCCCTAGGATCTTCATGACCTTTTTAATTTTTTTCCCTTAGATTCCATATATATGTGTTAGCATACAGTATTTGTTTTTCTGTTTCTGACTTACTTCACTGTGTATGACAGACTCTAGGTCCATCCACCTCACTACAAATAACTCAATTTCATTTCTTTTTATGGCTGAGTAATATTCCATTGTATATGTGTGCCACATCTTCTTTATCCATTCATCTGTTGATGGACACTTAGGTTGCTTCCATGTCCTGGCTATTGTCAATAGAGCTGCAATGAACATTTTGGTACATGACTCTTTTTGAATTATGGTTTTCTCAGGGTATATGCCCAGTAGTGGGATTGCTGGGTCGTATGGTAGTTCTATTTGTAGTTTTTTAAGGAACCTTCATACTGTTCTCCATAGTGGCTGTATCAATTTACATTCCCACCAACAGTGCAAGAGTGTTCCCTTTTCTCCACACCCTCTCCAGCATTTATTGTTTCTAGATTTTTTGATGATGGCCATTCTGACTGGTGTGAGATGATATCTCATTGTAGTTTTGATTTGCATTTCTCTAATGATTAATGATGTTGAGCATTCTTTCATGTGTTCGTTGGCAATCTGTATATCTTCTTTGGAGAAATGTCTGTTTATGTCTTCTGCCCATGTTTGGATTGGGTTATTTGTTTTTATGTTATTGAGCTGCTTGTAAATTTTGGAGATTAATCCTTTGTCAGTTGCTTCATTTGCAAATATTTTCTCCCATTCTGAGGGTTGTCTTTTGGTCTTGTTTATGGTTTCCTTTGCTGTGCAAAAGCTTTTAAGTTTCATTAGGTCCCACTTGTTTATTTTTGTTTTTACTTCCATTTCTCTAGGAGGTGGGTCAAAAAGGATCTTGTTGTGATTTATGTCATAGAGTGTTCTGCCTATGTTTTCCTCTAAGAGTTTGATAGTGTCTGACCTTACATTTAGGTCTTTAATCCATTTTGAGTTTATTTTTGTAGCTCAGCTGGTAGAGCGGAGGACTATAGGTGTTTGATTATCAATGAATTTTTAAAACTGGTAATACTAAGCTATGGTGATGATTGCCTCAAGCAGAAGGTGAAGAGATTGATTGGGAAAGGCCTAGAAGGAAGTTTCTGTAGTATGGGTGCTGTTTATAGGGTGTACACATATGTTAAAACCCATTGGACTATATTCTTAAGATGTGTATTTCACTGATTGTAATTTATACCTCATGAAAAGAAAAGAGAAGGCACTGTATGAAAAATAACCAGGTATACTGCCCAGTTGCCATCCTAGTTGATTGATATTATCATGTGCTTAGGTCAGTTATCTATTTTTAATGTTTTTGGTTATCCACAAGGTCTATCTTTAGATTTTTTTAAAGCATTTTCCTGTGATTTAACTCTTTTGTGAATGCTAATTTAAGAAAAGTGTACTTTATGATAGCTTTTATCAAAACACTTTTACTCCCCCCAAGTTGTCTTTATGGAAATAAAATTTATGCCCCAAATTGACTATACCTATGGTAATTCCCAGTATATTAGAATGGAATTGCTAATGTTAAAGCCTAATTTTTATAATTTTTTCTTTATCAATAAAATATGATAAAATACCATGCATCCCTTATATCAGATAGACTTAAATTCTGTCATAAAAATTGAGATGTAGGGGCTTCCCTGGTGGTGCAGTGGTTAAGAATCTGCCTGCCAGTGCAGGGGCCACAGTTTCAAGCCCTGTTCCGGGAAGATCCCACATGCCACGGAGCAACTAAGCCCATGTGCCACAACTACTGAGCGTGTGCTCTAGAGCCCCTGAGCCACAACTACTGAAGCTTGCATGCCATAACTACTGAAGCCCACGCACCTAGAGCCCGTGCTCCGCAACGAGAAGCCACCGCAATGAGAAGCCCGCACACTGCGACAAAGAGTAGCCCCCACACACAGCAACAAAGACCCAACGCAGTCAAAAGTAAACATAAATAAATAAAAAAAATTGAGATGTTATTCAAACTAACTTGTATATCAGATCTCAATTAAATAGCATATTTTTATTGAATGACAAATGATTGAAATCTAAGCATTCATTTATTCATTTAAACATTTATTAGCTACTTACTGTAAGAGTAGATATACAGTTTTATGTGCTTTACCTACCGTAGGATATCTTTGGTCTTCTCAATATTAAATATTAGCTTCTATAGAAAAGTGATCACATTTTTTATATGGTCTGGTATATATAGCTCAATATTAAACTGTATATAATTAAGCTATATTCAGTATTAGAGTATTATTGAGTATACACAATATTGAGTATAGAATACCCAATATTACACTCAATATTATACTCTGTATTAAGCTATATGTAACCTAAGTAAAGGGTGTTCTGTTTATCAGAGCCTCCTGGTGCCTGGACCACCTCTTGTAAACAGTCTCTTCTGTTCCATCTTCAGTTTTGGTTAAATGCCATTCATTATGGCAGAGCAAAAATGTACACTTTAGTGTCCAAATGTCTTTGAAAAATAATTGCTCATCCAGATAAATCTATAGTGCCCCAGCTTGAGTTTTGCTTCTATAGGGTTTGGATTATTATGACTTTCCAATTAGAACCTCAGTACTATAATTACCATTTAATTATAATTTATCTCAGTACTTACTCTTCTTACCTCAATATCCCATCATCTGATGCTCTAATGGCAGCCAAAATGGGACCAGGAGCCTCAGTGCTGAGCTATTCTTGTGCTATGAGAACTCTAACATTACTCTCCTGAATGGAAGGAGCTCTCCAGAGGTTTCTGTTTGTCCCTAAAAAAGATTCAAACTACTTGGCTTATCAGGCCTTCTGAAGAGTGGCCTCTTTTGGTACCCTGACCTTGCTTCTGCCTCTCTCCCCCTTTGCTCATCACTCCAGTTGCTCAGGCCTTCCCTCTGACCCCAGTGACTGACAGACTCATTCCTGTGCTTGGGTACTTAGAACTTTCTTCCTCAGATCTTCACAAGACTGGTTCTTTCTTTCCTTTTCTTTTTGTTTTTAAATCAAAGTATAGTTGACTTATTATTTTAGCTTCAGGTGTACAGCATAGTCATTTGATATTTTTATATATTATCTGTATGTCTTCTTTGGAAAAATGTCTGTTCAGGTCTCCTCCCCATTTTTAATTGGATTTTTTTTTTATATTGAGTTGTATGAGTTCTTTCTCTATTTTGATTATTAGTCCCTTATTACATATATCATTTACAAATATTTTCTCCCATTCAGTAGGTTGTATTTTCCTTTTGTTGATGGTTTTCTTCACTGTGCAAAAGCTCTTAAGTTTGATTAGGTCCCATTTATTTATTTTTGCTTTTGTTTCCCTTGCCTGAGGAGATAGATCCAAAATTATATAGCTAAGACCTATGCCAAAGAGTGTACTGCCTATGCTTTCTTCTAGGAGTTTTATACATTTAGGTCTTTAGTCCATTTTGAGTTTACTTTTGTATATGGTTTGAAAAAATGTTTTAATTTTATTATTTTATTTTATTTTATTTTATTTTATTATTATTTTTTTTGCAGTACGCGGGCCTCTCACTGTTGTGGCCTCTCCCGTTGTGGAGCACAGGCTCCGGACACGCAGGCTCAGCAGCTATGGCTCACGGGCCCAGCCGCTCCGCGGCATGTGGGATCCTCCCAGACCAGGGCACGAACCCGCATCCCCTGCATCGGCAGGCGGACTCTCAACCACTGTGCCACCAGGGAAGCCCAATTTTATTATTTTACATGTAGTTGTCCAGTTTTCCGAACACCACTTATTAAAGAGACTGTCTTTTCCCCGTTGTATATTCTTGCCTCCTTCATTGTAGATTAATTGACCATATGTGCATGGGTTTATTTCTGGTCCCTTTATGTTTTTCCATTGGTCTATATGTCTTTTTTTGTGCCAGTACAATGCTCTTTTGATTGCTGTAGCTTTGTAGTATTGTCTGAAGTCAGGGAGCATAATACCTCAAGCTTTGTTCTTTTTACTCAAGATTGCTTTGGCCATTTGGGGTTTTTGTGGTTCCATACAAATTTTAGGATTATTTTTTCTAGTTCTGTGGAAAATGTCATGAGTATTTTGATAGAGATTACATTAAATCTGTAGATTGCTTTGGGTCGTGTGGACATTTTAACAATATTAATACTTCCAATTGATGAACATGGGATATCTTTACATTTATGTGAATCATCTTCAGTATTCTTCATCAGTGTGTTACAGTTTTAAGCGTATGCATCTTTCACTGCCTTGGTTAAATTTACTCTTAGGTATCTTATTATTATTATTTTTTTTGACTGCGTTGGGTCTTAGTTGTGGCACACGGGGTCTTCGTTGAGGCATGCAGGATCTTTCTACAGTACACGGTCTCTTCGTTGAGGCGCTTGGGCTTCCTTCTAGTTGCAGTGCTTGGGCTTCTCTCTAGTTGTGGCATGCGGGTTTTCTCTCTCTAGTTGTGGCACATGGACTCCAGTGTGCATGGGCTGTATGGAAAACAGCTCAGTAGTTCCTCAAAACTTAAACATGGAGTTACTCCACGACCCTACAATACTCTTACGTATATGCTGAAGAGAATTGAAAACATAAGTTTACATAAAAAGTTGTACAGTAATGATCATAACAGCATTATTAATAACAGCTAAAAAGGGGAGACAACCCAGTGTCTCTCAGTGGATGCGCAGATAAACAAAAAGTGGGATAGCTGTACAATGGAACATTATTCAGTCATAAAAAGGAATGAAGTACTGATACATGCTACCGCGTGGATGAATCTTGAAAACATTGTGCTAAGTGATAGAAGTCAGTCCCCGAAGACCACATAGTGTATGATTCCATTTATATGAATATCCAGAATAGGCAGATTCACAGAGATTCACAGTCATTCTTGTTTGCTAGCGACCGGGGGTGAGGGAAGAATGAGGAGTGACTGCTCACGGGTACGAGATTTCTTTTTGGAGTCATGGAAGTGTTCCACCATTAGATAGTGGGATGGTGGCACCACTCTATGAATATGCCACTGAATTACACGTCAAAAGGTACATTGTACGGTATGTGAATCATATCCCAATAGGTATGTACAATATTTAAATTGCCTTGTGTGGTTACTGGCTACACTGTTGGACAGCACGGTTAGACTGCTGGGTTCTGAGTCAGCTGGTTGTAACTCCCCATCTCCCATGGATCCTACCTTCAGTAGCTGATGTCTTTGGATATGAATGCTACACTATATTCCATGGCTCCCAGCACCAGGCACCTCCATGTCTGCTGAGGTTTACACAGGCTCTCTTCAGTATCTAAGCCAGTTGTGCTCACTGGTTTAGGAACAAGCTGGGTTTTAGGAAACAGCTGTATATTTCTAGGGCTCTCTTCCATAATAGCTAGGAACTGAGAGACTATGGCATGTGGACACTTTACTTAACAGACAGCGGAAGTCTCCAGAGTGATTAGACCCTGCATTGGAACTTATCTGAATGCTAAAACTTGACAGTAAGAAAAATGACTCTTGATATTGCTGTTTCAGAAGGGCTAGTTGAGTTGAAAGACAGGTTGTTTCCTTGGTGAGAATCCCTAGTCCAGTGGCATCAAAGAATTTTTAGCCACTGAGCACACTTCCTCATCTATTGATACTTTTTCTTGTTTCACCGAGCACTAGCCTAGGTATGTATAGCAGAGGATACCCTGTTCCAGGGTATGGCTTAGCTATGTGGCCCTGGGCTAGGTACTGAACCTCTCTGTACCTTTTATTTTGTAAAATGGGAATAAGAACCTGTCTTCATGAATTGTTACAAAAAGTCACTCTCTGACTACCCAGTGTCCATAGGTCAGTCACTACATGGGAACAGAGTGAGCACAGAACTCCATTCTTACTGAATCCTCAATACTTCCCTTGTTCTGCTGGTGTTTGGTGGTGCTTGGTTGGGCTGTGTCCTGGGAATAGAGTAAGTTGGCAACAGCGAATTTCAGCTGGATGTGCAGGGGGGCTGGGACTGCTTATTCCTTTGCCTGATGTCTCTACTTCTAGAGTACAGAAGTATCAAAATCCCTGTCAGGGAAGATTTTAACAAGTAATTTCAGCCTGTCTACTTACCCCTGGCAATGTGGCCTGGGCTGGGTTTTTTAAGTGGGCTACAGAAGACCCTCCATCTGCCTGTACACCTTGAATTCTTTCATGTCTGTCTGTCCAGCTCTCCATCAAGCATTAAGAGAGTTCACTAGGATGTGAGGAGGAGGAGACTGCACCTTTCTGGGGCATGGTTGTCAAGTGCAGGCTCTGACCTCCCCATCCCTTCTCCACGTAGCCCCCAAAGGATGAGCTTTCTAAAGCAGTACTCCTGAGTGTGTCGTGTTCCTCCACAAACCATTTCAGTGCCCGAGAAATTCCCTGTTCACATCTTTAACCACAACTGTCACCTCTCCCATGTCAAAGTGTATGCTCCAGCCACACTGACTTCTTACAGCTTCCCCCAATATGCCTTGTTTTCTCTATCTTTTCCATTAGAGACACATGCAGCACAACTCCCCATCTCTTCCTCTAGTTAAGGTCCTGTTCTCCTTCAGAGCTCAGTTTCTTCTTCATTTCCTCCAGAAAACTTTCCAAACCAGGGCTGTGTACCCCTCCATGGGGTTCCCACAGGCTCTTGAAATTCTCTTATGTAGCAATTATCACAGTATATCATTAGTGCCTATTTACTTTCATGAAGTGTTTTTTGAATGAATGAATCAATCCATGGATGACTCATAACTAGGGGCCTAAGACGTAAACCCAGATTCCTTCACATTTTGGGTTGGAAAAAATTGCCAGGTAAAATGAACCACTCCCACGAATGAAATTACTACTCACTGCATGACCACAGGCACACTGCTTCCCTTTCTGAGCTTCTAGCCTAGGCAGCTAGGGCACCGAAACTGCATTTTCTCTTCCTGCCTTCTGTTGGATGACACACTACCATGGGTCATCAACATGGGCTTCCAGAAAGCACCCTTTTTTTTCCTCCAAAGCCTTTGTCCATTACACTGCTATCCAGAAGCCCCATCCTTCTTTGTAGACCAATCTTTTTTGGCCATGAACCTTGTCTTCACCCCATGTCATGCTTGTAACATGCACGTCCACCATCTAGTCGGTGGCACCCAGCCAGTAGGATGGACATTCAAGAGCCTTGTCTAGAAACACTTGCTTTACCGCATTGGGGTCCAGATTGAAAGAGAATAGTGCCTTGATGGTGACGAACATGGAGCCCAAACTAAGTACAGAGATCATGGAAACTCAGCCAGCACCATCTCCTGAGTTCCTGCCTTACAGAGCCAAAGACCTAGGGGAAAGCAGTGAGGAATTACCTGGTTGCTTCTCCTTGCAGGTTAGAGGAGAGACTCTGACAAAAAAGGGAAGGCTTCTGGGAGTTGGGAATAGAAGCAGGAACCTGGATGTATTTTCACCATTATTATCCTGGTATGTACAAGAAACTCAGTGATTACTTTTTAAAAAACTTTACTGAAGTATAGTTGATTTACAATGTTGTGTTAATTTCTGCTGTACAGCAAAGTGATTCAGTTATACATATACGTACGTTCTTTTCCATTGTGGTTTATCAGAGGATATTGAATATATTTCCCTGTGCTATACAGTAGGACCTTGTTGTTTATCCCTTCTATATATACCAGTTTGCATCTGCTAATCCCAAACTCCCAATTCAACCCTCTCCCACTTTCCTCCCCCTTGACAATCATGTTTGTTCTCTATGTCTGTGAGTCTGTTTCCATTTTATAGAGAAGTTTGTTTGTGTCATATTTTAGATTTCACGTATAAATGATATCATATGGTATTTGTCTTTCTCTTTCTGACTTCCTTCACTTAGTATGATAATCCCTAGGTCTGTCCATGTTGCTGCAAATGGCATTATTTCATTCTTTTCTATGGCTGTGTAGTATTCCATTGTATATATGTACCACATCTTTATCCTTTCATCTGTCAGTGGACATTTAGCTTGTTTCCATGTCCTAGCTATTGTAAATAGTGCTGCTATGAACATTGGGGTGCATGTGTCTTTTTTAATTATAGTATTCTCTGGGTATATGCCCAGGAGTGGGATTGCTGGATCATATGGCGACTCTAGTTTTAGTTTTTTGAGGAACCTCCATGCTGTTTTCCATAGCAGCTGCTCTGACTTACATTCCCACCAACAGTGTAGGAGGGTTCCTTTTTCTCCACACCCTCTCCAGCATTTGTTATTTGTAGACTTTTTAATGATGGCCATTCTGACGATGTCAATGACTTCTGATTCAAGGATGTGCCATGGAAGGGAGCTCAGAGCCACAAGCCACCAGCTCAGCCATGCTTCCAATCTCCTTAATTTAGGCTAAGTCGGTGACAAGCCTGGAGCAAAATATGTCCGTCTTGTAGCTGACTGCCTTTGTAGACTTTGACCTAGAATAAAATGTAAGGAGAGTGGATGACATAGTAGTGCCTTGGAGCTGGAGGGGGCCACTGAAGCCAGTGAAAGAATATAGTCATGGAGCATGAGAGACCAGAGTTCAAATCCTGGCTCTGCCCTTAACTCACTGCGTGACCATAGGCACACTGCTTCCCTTCCTGAGCTTCTAGCCTAGGCAGCTAGGGCACTGAAACTGGAGTCTGAGAGAACTCTGAACATGTAGGTAAAGTGAGAGTTGAAACAATCATTTAATAGAGGTAAGTCATATGGAGAAATGAGAGGGGTACCCAGGGCAAGGAAAGATGGGATGATTCCCTTTTTTCCACACCTCTCCAGCATTTAAAAAATTTTAAAAATTTTATATTGGGGAATAGTTGATTAACAATGTTGTTAGTTTCAGGTGTACAGCAAATGATTCAGTTATACATATACATGTATCTATTCTTTTTCAAATTCTTTCATACCCTCTCCAGCATTGGTTATTTGTAGACTTTTTAATTATGGCCATTCTGACCAGTGTGAGGTGGTACCTCATTGTAGTTTTGATTCGCATTTCTCTAATAATTAGTGATGATTGCATAGCAACTCTATTTTTAGTTTTTTGAGGAACATCCATACCATTTTCTGTAGTGGCTGCACCAGTTTACATTCCCACCAGTTTACATTCTTGTCTTAGATGTCCTTCATGTTGACTGAAAAAAAAATGCACAACATATGAGCTGTGAGTTGAGTTTTTTCAGGGTGTTACTGAGGACTGTGGCCCAGGAGACAGCCTCTCAGGTGGCTCTGAGGAACTGCTCTGAAGAGGTAGGGGAGGAGCCAGGATATGTATATGTGAATTTTGGCTAGGGGATGCCTGCAGTCAAGATCTTGGTGAAAAGTAACTGCTGGTCATTACAGGGTTTCCTGGGAATGCAGAGTTTGGTCCATGAACTAGAACATAATAGGTATGCAACAAAATTTATTTTTGCTTTTGTTTCCCTTGCCTGAGGGGAAAGATCCAAAAAGATATTGCTAAGACCTTTGTCAAAGAGCGTACTGCCTATGTTTTCTTCTAGGATTTTTGTGGTTTCAGCTCTTACATTTAGGTCTTTAATCCATTTCGAATGTTTTTTGTATATGGTACGAGAAAATTTCTAAGTTCATTCTTTTACATGTAACTGTCCAGTTTTCCCAATACCACTTAATAAAGAGACTGTCTTTTCCCCGTTGTACTTTCTTGCTTCCTTTGTCATAGATTATTTACTGTATGTACATGGGTTTATTTCTGGGCTCTCTATTCTGTTCCATTGGTTTATGTGTCTGTTTTTGTGCCAGGACCATACTATTTTGCTTACCGTAGCTTCATAGTATAATCTGAAGTCAGGAAGCATAATACCTCTGGATTTGTTCTTTTTTTCTCAAAATTTCTCTGGCTATTTAGGGTTTTTGTGGTTCCATACAAATTTTAGGATCATTTGTTCTAGTTCTGTGAAAAATGTCTTGGCTATTTTGATAGAAATTGCATTAAATCTGTAGATTGCTTTGGGCACTATGAACATTTTAACAATATTAATCCTTCCAATCGGTGAACATAGGATATTTTTCCATATATTTGTATTGTCTTCAGTTTCCTTCATCAGTGTCCTAGAGTTGTCAGAGTATATGTCTTTCACTTCTTTGGCTAAATTTATTCCTTTTTGGTGTGATTATTAATGAGAACTTTTTTGTGATTTCTCTTTCTGATAGTTCATTATTAGTGTATGGAAATGCATCATATTTCTGTATATTAATCTTGTATCTTTCAAATTTACTGAATCCAGTACTAGTACTTTATTTAACTTATTAATTTATTTGATAATAAGTTTATAAAATTTAATAAAAAATTAAATATAAAAATTATTTATTTAATAATAAATTTATAAATTTATATTTAATAATATTTATTTATTCAGTAAAGTACTATTTATTAGTACTAACAGTTTTTTTGTGGCATGTTTAGGGTTTTCTACATATAGTATCATGTCATCTGCAAATAGTGACAGTTTTACTTCTTTTCCAATTTAGATGCCTTTTGTTTTTTTTCTTGTCTGACTGTCACAGCTAGGACTTCCAATACTATGTTAAATAGAAATGGTGAGAATGGGCATTCTTGCTTTGTTCCTGATCTTAGAGAAAAAGCTTTTAGCTTTTCGCCATTGAGTATGATGTTAGCTGTTGCTTTTTCATAAATAGCCTTTATTGTGTTGAGATATGTTCTGTTCATACCAACTTTGTTGAGAGTTTTTATCATGAATGGAAGTTGAATTTTGTCAAATGACCTCTGTGTCTGTTGAGATGATCATGTGATTTTAGTCCTTCATTTTGTTAATGTGGTGTATCACATTGATAGATTAGTGAATATTGAACCATCCTTGCATCCCTGGAATAAATCCAACTTGATCATGGTGTGTGATCCTTTTTATGTATTATTGAATTTGGTTTGCTAATATCTTGTTGAGGATTTTTGCATCTATATTCATCAGAGATATTGGCCTGAAATTTTCTTTTTTTGTAATGTCTTTGTCTGATTTTGATGAGACCTTCCCTGAAATCCCCATATATGGCTCTTCTTCCTACACACAATCAGCATGTTTTTCTTATCTAACTTGTAGTTCTGATCTAAATTATGTGTTAGTTTACTTGTACATTTTCTGTCTCCCTCTGTGTATTAGAGTAGAAGCAGGCTGTGCATTGCACAGTTCAGGTGGCCTTGTTGCATTGTGGTCTCTGTGAATGGTGCCCCTGGAGAAGGGCAGTGTAAGCCTGCATAGCCTCACACATTTGCCCTCCATAACAGATAGAGCTTTTGGTAAACACTATTATTCCTAGTCCCCAAAACGGTGCCTGGCATACAGCGAGTGCTCCAAAAATATTTGTTGAAAAAAGTAACTCTTTAATATAATTGTTTTAAGAGGCTAAGGAAGCTAGTGAATTTTATTTTAGCCATAATCCTTTCCATTTCTATTGCTTTGATGATTTCTTGGAATTAGAACACAACCCTACATTGAAAACACAGTGGAAATTTCTAATATAAGTTACAAAGAAAAAAATCAATCATTTAACTAAATTGCTTAAGAAAGAAATTGCTTAAGAATGATGTGCTCTTGTTACTGATGTTTTAGTTTAGTATTAATGATTACAGTCAGAATGTATTTATTTTTGCCATTAACATTTGGATCTGTTCTTGTGTATTAATCATAAATAACTAATGTGCTACCAGTATGGGATATTACCCATCTTTATAAATCTTTTGGGATAAGACCACTTTGCTAGGTGGATTAGATTTCATAATAATTTATATGAGTCTTTGAACTGAAAAATATTTCTCCTTGTCAAACACTAATATATTGATGAAAAGTAATACCACATGTTATTTAAAAGGAAGGTTGAACCTTTCTTCCAAAGTTTCAAGCAAACAAAATAATATAGGTAAATGAAGAAAATCTAGATCTGCAAACAATTTTAAAAGACCAACATTATGAAATTTAAGATATGTTCTCTATCATGTAGTATATATTTATTC
Organism: Mesoplodon mirus; assembly: GCF_964341445.2. Lineage (NCBI taxonomy): Eukaryota > Metazoa > Chordata > Mammalia > Artiodactyla > Ziphiidae > Mesoplodon > Mesoplodon mirus. The sequence goes on from NC_138980.1 coordinate 81,567,091, forward strand.
AATTTTAACATAAAGATCCTGCATAAAATCATTTCATTTTCAATTTTCTAAATGCTACAGGGTTAAATTTTTTTTTTTTTTTTATTCTGACCCATCTTTGGATTCAGGGATGAATAGACATGAGTGTTTTGGTCAAATTAGGTTAACTTGCCCTATCTGATTAGTAGTTGATTCTGTGTATGTACATTTTGTTCCCTGGAATTGATAAGAACCACACACACACACAAAAAGCCAACCCCTTTGCCTTCCAAACCCATCTACAAAATACAAATGCTGCAGTTAGCGTGTTTTTAAAAAGAAGACATTTTATTACACCACAGCATTTCCTTTTTTTTCTCTGTGGTATCATTTGAAGTCTGCTTTTTAAAACAGAAGTTGAACAAATGAATCCTTCTGTCCTCACTTTCAGTTGTCAGCAGTGCTTCAGTGTGAGATGAAATAAATTGCCAAGCCCTTTCATCTTCTATAATCAGCACTGCACAGCTGAGTACACCCACAGCCCTGCATGCTGCCTCTGCCAGCGCTTATTCTATGTGAAATGGGAAGTCTTTGTTAGTGCCACATTTTCAACGCTCGACACAGGAGAGGGTTTATTTTGGTTCTCTCTTTCCTTTCTTGCTTCCTTGTGTCTTCCACCTCCTTTCTCTCTGCATGCACAACTAACGTGCAGTCCATTTTCTGTCGGAAAAAGGTTTTTAGTGAGTAACATTATTTTTTAAAAGAGGTATCTAACGTAGTTTTTTTCCCCACCCTGCCACACAATCATGGTTAGCATCATTTCTGGAGTCGTATTTATAGCGAGGAAATTTACAAATTGAAAATTACTTGGAGGAGCCTTAAACCATACCTTTACCAAGTTCTATGTTTTTAAAAAGCACAGAAGCAACATATTTGTATTTATAACACCAAGGCAGGACATGCACGAGGATTTACTCACTGAAGTCTAGATGGTATCTTCCAGCACCCAAACTATGTGGGAGTCTATTGGGGAACAGCAGAGGCTAACAGCTTGATGGAGGGACTAGAGACAAATACCTTCCAGTCTGGGGGGATTATTTGTTTGTTTTGCCTTGAACCAGTTCCTTTTTTTTTTTTTTAACATCTTTTATTAGAGTGTAATTGCTTTACAATGATGTTAGTTTCTGCTTTATAACAAAGTGAATCAGCCATACATATGTCCCCATATCTCCTCCCTCTGGCGTCTCCCTCCCACCCTCCCTATCCTTTTAAGACTGTTCTTCCTCTACGCCATATGCTCTGGTAGTGACATCAGTAGCTGATTCCTGCTCCTTCTTCTCTTGGCAGCACTGCTGATGCTTGCTGAGTGGTTACTAGATATCAGGCACTGTTCTAAATGCCTTCTATTCTTACGCATTTGTTACATGTATTAATTTAGCTATTTGCACAACAAAATGATGATGGGACACTTAATCGGCTCCATTCTCTGGATGAGAAAACCGAGGCACAGGTTGGCTGAACAATTTGTCTAATGTCACTCACCTGTTAAGTGGTGGAACTGAGATCCAAACCTGGGTAATGTGTTGCCAGACTTTGGCTTTTATCTGCTACACGCTAGTGCAGCTCTCAGGGTGGGCAGGTGACTCGTACTCCAGCCCCCTGGACACAGAGATTAGTTCAGGGTTGGGAGTACAGCCCAAGAGAAGGGAGATGGTGCAGCTAGAGAGATGTGCATGCTGTCTTCCTGCAACAGTTACACAGCCAGCAGGATGGGCCTCTTGGGCTGATAGGAGACATCACACATGCAAGATGGAACTGTAATGATACTTACTGAATTCTGGTCCAGCTGCCCCTGAATTCAATTTACCTCAGGATGTTTTTGTTCTTGGCTTTAATGGGAGCCAAGAAATTTCTTTTGTTTGTGCAAGCCAACTACATTTGGATTTCTCTCGCCAAGAGAACAAAGGTTATTGAGATATAGAGGGAAAAAGTAGAATTTCCAAAAATTCCCAAGTAATGCTGGATGTTCCCCGTCTACCTGCTGTGGCCCTCCAGGGTCATTTCAAATCCAGATAGACTCTTAAAAACGGTAGGGGTCCACTCAGCCAAGCCACTCAATTCTTAAAAAGAGGCTTTTTAAAATAAGAGGATATGCTGGTCTGGAAATGTGTATTGATCTTTTAATTTGACCTTATAAATTTAAATTTTATCTCAAGTGGAAAGGGACCAGAAAAGAATTCATGTTTTCTGGTAAGAGAGACCAACAATATGTGAAAACCAATTAAAACAACAACAGGTCAGACAAAGCAATTCCCAGGGAATATCTTTCTCTGGAGGGCTGGTGGACATCAACAGAAGGAAAGTTATTTCTCCTCGGGCTTTCATTCACATTAGCTCTTTTCTCAAGACCAAACTCTCCCTATTTTTTAGTAACTCTATCAGTATGCCAATGAGGTATGTTGGAAGTATGAAATGAAGGTCTCTCATGGTTTCCTCTTAGTATTCCACCTCAGAATGCTCCCAGTTGGAATTACGGAGAAGGCCAGAATGATGACTGTTAGCTGGAGCTTTGCAGAACTGCCTTGTTTTATGAGAGGAGACTGTGTTGTATTCATGCCTTATCCCAGCACCAAACACAGTGCCTTGTACACCTCAACAGCTGACACTGATGTGATGATTAGTTTTGTGTCAACTTGAATAAGGCATGGGGTGCCCAGATTAAACATTATTTCTGGGTGTGTCTGGGAAGGTGTTTCTGGATGAGATTAGCATTTGAATTGGTGGATTTAGTAAAGTAGATGGCCCTTTCCAAAGTGTGTGGGTATCATCCAATCCATTGAGGGCCTGAATAGATCAAAAGGTGGAGGAAGGAGGAATCTACCCCTTTTTTCCTGCCTCACTGCTTGAACTAGATATCTCATCTTATCCTGACCTTGGACTGTGGTTTATACCATTGGCTCCCCTGGTTCTCAGGCCTCAGCCTTGTACTGAATCACACCATTGGCTTTCTTAGGTTCCCAGCTTGCAGATGGCAGATCATGGAACTTCTTAGTTTCCGTAATCACATGAGCCTTCATAATAAATCTCCACTGCTCTCTCTCTCCCTCTCTCCCTTTATATATCTAAATGGATATCTATATCTATAGTTTTTTTTTCTCTTGAGAATCCAGACTAATACAGTTTATTAGGCACTTCCTACATCAGGAATTTTTAAAGAACTTCATGCACATCATTTTGGTTAAACTTATTTTATCCTTTGAGTAGATACTGTTATTATCATCCCCATTTTGCAGATGAGGAAACTGAGGCACAGAGCTGTTCAGTAACTTTAACAGGCACCCAGGTGTGACGTGGTAAAGCGAGGATTCAACCCGACAAGTAGCTCCCGAGGTCACACTGTTAACCTTTGTGTGATGCTGACTCCTCTTGTAGAACGTGCTTAATAAATGTTTGTGGAATTGAACTGGAATTGTTGAATTTACCATGTGCCTTGCTTAGGAGGAAAACAGGCTTTTTGTGTTATGAAAAATAAATTGCAACCCCAGGTTATAAGAAGTAGCCACAATCACAATTCCTCAGTCCTCCTGAGGCTTTGATTACCTTAAGATAACTCCAGTCTGCAGAATTACTTTACTGTCGTCAGCATACACAATTAAATATTTATTAGGAAAATTAATATATTTAAATTTGTTTAAAATTAAGCTGACCACTAATAGCTCTGCTCATCAGTAAAGGCATTATATGTTTTTCTACAGCTTAAGAACATTTTAATGGCCGATAAAATTGCTCCCTAGATCCTAGCAGTTTGCAGTTTTTGAAATTATAGCTGAAGATACTCTTAATCATTCCTGAATTACCAAATGCTCACTATTGACCTCTAAATTGTCTAGCTGATCTTTACATTAGAGGAAAATAATAAGTAGAACTTCCCCGGAGGTAAATTATTTACAGGGCAGGTATACTTTACACACACATATATATATATTTAAGACATAGGTTGCTGTAGAATGAAAACCAATTTGAATTTAACTAAATTTATGTATTTAGCTGATTTTGAAGGAAGGGATCAAAAGATTTCACTATCTTAAAGCTGATTACAATAATGGTATTAATGGTATTATGTAAGTGTTTCCCTATATAAATTGATTTTTATCAAGTTTTCAAAATATTTGTATCTATTTCTATTTTCTTAATGTATCTATTTAGGGACAGAGGTTTAATTATGCATTCCTATCACTAAAATGTGGTAGAACGGTAGGCCTTTGAATAGATCTCTGATCATTTGGAGATTAAGCATCAATTAAGACTGTTTATCTAAACTCAAATTATTCCATCAAACACTTCCTAGCTATGAGTCAAAATGGAAGAATTGCAAAAAGAAGACAGTGATTGTAAAAAGACATTATGGTCTCTGTGTATAGTTATAAAGTAATATATAGTATATTCCAAACGCTCAGGGTGAAGAGGATGATGCTCTTGAATCATGAATGTCAGATACATTTAAATATAGCAACAGCACTGTGTAGTCGGCATTAGCTGAACTTCCAATCCAGGTAGATCCATGCTGAAATTGGGTAAATCTAATATCTACTTCTGTGGATATTTCTATGAATTTTAAAAATCAGACAAAATATGCATTATTTTATCTGGCTAACTGTATTTACTCTGAAAATTCTGTGATCATTTTTATAACTCTTAAACTCAATTGACTAGACATTATAAAACGGTAGTTCTGTGCAAGATAATGTGCTTTGTGCTGTGGATGGTGGAATGATCATCAGACGTGAACCTTATCTTTAGGGGCTTAATCAAAGGGGACAGACAGGCAAAACCTTAACCATGTATGTGCTATAAAAGAGGTCAAAAGTCTATTACGAATAAAGCAGAGGCAGAGAGTAATTCTTCTGATTGTGTGGAGGAAGTATGGCTTCAGGAAAGTAGCTGAATTTGGGGTAGACATAAATTTTGACCTGGAAAGGGATGGTGGTGAAGACTTCCCGTGAATGTGACATCTTTTCATGTGAACTCCCCAAATCTTCTAGAGATGAGGAGGGGGCACATAGTGTACAGAATAATAAGAGTCTGGACTATTGTAGGAGGCTCATATACCAGCAATTTCTGTTTGTGTGACCTTCCCATATCTACTATGTGGCTTCTTTCTATGACTTCTTTAAATCATAGTAAATACATTTTGTTTTACTTGGCTTCCCAGTGTCTCTAAGCTTCCTCTTATGATTTACAAAATGGATGTGAAGCACTTAGTATCACAGAGAAACAGCCTGCCGTTATTAACTCACAGCCTAGGCTTTACTCTCCTACCAAGGCTTGGCTTGTCTTTCCTGGCAGACATAACTCAGTAAGGCAGGGGCCACTTGTGGCTTACTTGTTAACACCAAAGAAGTAGCTAGTATTGGAGTCTCACAGATTGAGACCCAAGCTGGATATATAGTCCAAGCTCCCCAAACCAGGATTATTCCCTTCAGACTCACCAGCTCTTCTCCCCTAACTGGCTGTGGTATGTTGGTGAGTCAGCAGATAAAGGGGTGTGGGAAGTGTAATCCACTCTGACACTGAAAGGACACACTGTGACCCTATCCACTTTCTCCTTGTGCTGAAGATGTGCTCCATTACAACAGTGTATTTTGATTCAGCTGTTTTTTAAACATGGCCTTTGTCTATTTGTAGCGTCTACACCATCTCTTGGTTTAGTAGACCAGGGAGCCCAACATTTGTATTTAACCTACAGTTATTAACCTACAGCTGTAAATACCTATTAGATTATTACAGTGCTAATTTAATTTCTTATGAATGAGAAACTCTGAGTATGAAAATTGAAATTATTTCTAGAAGGTTGGCCAGGTGCAGCCACATTCCTTGATGTTGGTCATTTCCACCTCCCTGGCCCTTTAGTCCTCACAGTTTTAGGTCCATAAAACCTCAGTAATCTTTGAAAACTTTCCTGTGCAACTTTTCTGACAGAAAATTTGTTCTGTTAGAATTGTTATTAAATTTCTCACATAAACAAACATTACATTATAAGAACAATTGTTTCCAGTGACAAATTAGGGGGTTTCAGGCTTATGATCACTACACTTTTTTCCACTGTGATGCCTTCAATAATTATTTTGTTCACTAGAAGTGAATTTTGTTATCAACATTTAAAAGTAATATTTTTGTTTCTCAAAACAGACAACGCACACACCCAGAAGCTTCCTCATTTATCCTTCATACCACTTCTCGGAAGTCTCTGGGTTTTCTCGGTCATCTTTGAATTTGACCTTATAAGGTTATCTTTGAATTTGACCTTATAGTTCTGCTCGTAGCTCAGTTCAACACAGAGATAAGCAGAAGAATAAGATAAGTTGTTACCAACAAAGCAGTCTGCAGTAAAACAAGGTGGTAGTGTGTTCTAAATGTCATGAAATATATTGTGCTACTCAAGTGGGGCTAGATCCAAATGGGGAAAACTGTAGCATTCAAATCCTGGTATATGTAAGAATCATTAGGATGTTTGTCAAGCATGAAGATTCCTGCTCTCATCTCTAATGTATCCAGTCCAGTAGATTTGGGTGGGAGGCAGGAGTGTGCACTTGAATTTTTTACAACTTTCCCAGATGGTTCTGGTACACAGTTGGTTTGCAGAACACTTTGAGGAAAAAATGCAGACGTGCCTACTCATAATTAATCAGCCTCTTAATATCCAGTTTGAGTTTTTGTTAAATTAATGCTATAGGAGCAGAGAATGTTGACTTTTGTCACTTGCAACATAGATCTAAACCTGCAATTGAGAAAAACACTTAAGTGCCGACAGTGTCCTATGATTTGTCTTTTCGATGCATTTATGAATCAACTGGAAGCCCTTTGAAAATTTCCAGTAGGCTGTGGACCACACACTTTAAGAATCACTTTTCTCAGCTGTCTTAAAATTATGGCAGGATGCCCAGAAGTTGATATTTAACAACCATGGAAATATATCTACTTGAAATCTTACAAGTAAAAACAACTTTGGGAAGCCAGTTCCCACTTTGGTATTTGGCACTGGATGAAAGTTTCACATCCACATTGGAGATCCTCATTCACAGACAGAGACACTTCAATATTCACATTAATTTCACTTACTAAAAATAACAGCCAAAGAATGTGCAGCTGAAGTTGATCCCTGGCGGCATTTAGTTTGTTTACGCTCTGTCTTGGCTTTGCCCATTTTCCATGTCTAGAGCCTTTGCACATACTTAGAGGAGCCACAGAGATTATAATCTAATTATAGGGAAGTATAAAAACAAATATCTCTGCAAGCAAATACAGAAATATTTTAAAGTCAACAAAAGCTGTAATTGCTCAAAAAAACAACAAGTAAGCAAATACATATAAAAGTATAAAATTATGTGACCTCAGGTGATTTCTGTATTTCATTTTTATAGTCTTAAAACATTTTAATTGCAGAATTGACATACAAAAGCTGCACAAATTTAAAGCATTTTAGTTTGTAAGTTTTGACATATGCGTACACCTGTGACGCTACTGCCACAATTAAAGTAGTTCCAGAAGTTTCTTTGTAATCTCCCCTGCTTCCTCCTTGTGCTCTCTTCATCCTCAAGAAACCACTAATCTGCTTTCTGACTCTACACATTAGTTTATATTTTCTAAAGTTTTATATAAATGGAGTCATAGAATATGTACTCTTTTTTTGGTCTGACTTTTTTTTATTCAGCACAATTATTTTGAGATTCATCTGTACTGGTGTATATATCACTTGTACGCAGTAGCACACTTTGATTGCTCTTGTCCCAACCTTTGTGCTATTTTTGTCATGTAGTTTACTTTTTTTTTTTTGGGTGGTTGGTTTGAAACAGCTTTAGTGAGATATAGTTCACATAACATTAGATTCAACCACTTTAAGTGTACAATCCAATAGGTTTTTGTATATTCGCAAAGTTGTACAGCTATTGCCACGGTCAATTTTGGAACATTTCCATTCTGCTAAAAAGAAACCCTGTAACCTTTAGTTATTACCTCCCAGTCCCCCCATGCCCTCTGGCCCTAGGCAACCACTAATCTACTACCTATTTTCTGTCTCTACAGACTTGCCTATTTTGGACATGTCTTTTTTTTTTTTTACATTCCTTGTTCCTTATTTTTTATTTTTGTTTTTTTAGGTTTTCTTTTTTTTAACATTTTTATTGGAGTGTAGTCAATTTACAGTGTTGTGTTACTTTCAGTTGTACAGCAAAGTGAATCAGTTATACATATGTATATACATAGACTCATTTTCAGTTTCTTTTCTCATTGAGTAGAGTTCCCTGTGGTATACAGCAGGTTCTTATTAGTTATCTGTTTCATATATAGTAGAGTGTATATGTCAGTCCCAGTGTCCCAATTTATTCCTTCCCTCCCCATCCCCTGGTAACTGTAAGTTTGTTTTCTACATCTGTGACTCTACTTCTGTTTTGTAAATAAGTTCATTAGTACCAAGTTTTTTTTTAGATTCCACATATAAGTGATGTCATATGATAGTCTTTCTGTGTCTGACTTACCTCAGTTAGTATGACAATCTCTAGGTCTATCCATGTTGCTGCAAATGTCATTATTTTGTTCTTTTTTATGGCTGAGTAATACTCCATTGTATATATGTACCACATTTTCTTTATCCACTCCTCTGTTGATGGAAATTTAGGTTGCTTCCATGTCTTGCCTATTGTATATAGTGTTGCAGTGAACATTGGGGTGCATGTATCTTTTTGAATTACGGTTTTCTCTGGGTATATGCCCAGGAGTGGGATTGGTGGGTCATATGATAGTTCTATTTTTAGGTTTTTAAGGAACCTCCATACTGTTCTCCATAGTGGCTCTACCAATTTACATTCCCACCAACAGTGTAGGAGGATTCCCTTTTCTCCACACCCTCTCCAGCATTTATTGTTTGTAGACTTTTTGATGGTGTCCATTCTGGCTGGTGTGAGGTAATAGCTCACTGTAGTTTTGATTTGCATTTCTCTAATGATTAGTGATGTTGAGCATCTTTTCATGTGCTTTTTGGCCATCTGTATGTATTTCTCTTCTTTGGAGAAATGTCAATTTAGGTCTGCCCATTTTTTGATTGGGTTGTTTGTTTTTTTGATATCGAGCTGCATGAGCTGTTTATATATTTTGTATATTAATCCCTTGGTTGCTTTGTTTACAAGTATTTTCTCCCATTCGGAGGGTTGTCTTTTTGTTTTGTTTAGTGTTTTTTTTGCTGTGCAAAAGCTTATAATTTGTTTATTTTTATTTTTATTTTCACTACTCTAGGAGATGGATCAAAAAAGGTCTTGCTGTGGTTTATGTCTAATTTACTTTTACATATGTTATAAACCCCACTACATTATTTTCATTTTTGTTTAAACAATTATCTGCTACAAAGATTTAAATGATAAGAAAAAAGTATAATTTACCCATTTTCAGATTTTTAAAATTTCCCTTTAGTTTTCCTATTTGACCCATGAATTATTTAGAAGTGTGTTGTTTAGTTTCTAAATGTTTGAAGATTTAAAAATTATTTTGTGTTATTGATTTCTAGTTTTATTCTTTGGTGGTTGGAGAATACTCGCTGCACAATTTCAGTTCTTTTATATTTGTGGACCAGGATATGGTCTATCTTGGTATATATATTCCATGGATATTTGGAAAGCATATGTAATCTGCTTTTGTGAGGTGTACTGCTCTATAAAGATGTTGATTTGATCCTTTTGGTTGGTGTTGTTGAATTTGTATTCTTGCTGGTTTTCTGTGTAGCTGCTCTGTCAATTGTTGGGAGAGTAATGTTGAAATAGTCAATGTGGATTTGTCTATTTCCCCTTTCGGTTTTATCAGTTTTGCTTTATATGTTTTGTAGCTCTGTTGCTTGGTGCATACACATTTAAGATTGCTATGTCATCTTGGTCTATAGACCCTTTCATCATTATATAATGTTCCTAATTGGGGCTGGTGATTTTTGTTGTTTTTTGCTCTGAAGTGTACTTTATTTAATCTTAATATATCCTTTCTTGCTTTGTTTTTACTAATGTTATATATTTTTTTATCTTTTTACTTACAGCCTATGTCACTACATCTGTAGTGATTTTCTTATAGACAGCATATAGTTGGGTGATTTTTAAAAACAATCTACTCTGCCAATCTCTTTTAATTAACGTATTTAAATTTAATGTAATTATTGATATGTTAGGGCTTCAGTCTGCCATTTATATTTTGTTTTTTATTTGTTCTCTGTTTCATTTCTCTTCTTTCTTTTTCCTGCCTTTTTGTGGGTTATAGGAACATTTCTAAGAATTTTTTTTTGGAGTTATTTATGTTTTTGAGTGCATCTCTTTGGCTATTTTGGTGGTCTCATAGATAGATATCCATCTATACCTCTATCTGTATCTTATTGCAGTCTACCAGTACTGATATTTTATCATTTGGGGTGAAGTATAGAAATCTTACCTCCCTTTATGCCACTTTCCTTTCCCCCATTTAGAATATAATTGTCTTAAATATTTCCTCTCTATATATTTAGAACCACATCAAACAATGTTATGATTTTTGCTTTAGCCATGAAACACACTTTAGAAAACTCAGGAGGAGAAGCAAAATCTCTTGTATTTATCCATATTTTTGCTTACTGTGTTCTTTCTTCCTTTCTGATGTTCCAGGCTTCTGTCTTTTATTGTTTCTTTTTGTTTAGTGAATTTCTTTAAGTCATTCTTTTAGGGTACGTCTGTTGGTGACAAATTATCCTAGTTTTTCTTCACCTGAATGCTTTTATTTTATTTTCTTTCTTGTGGAATATTTTACTGGGTATAGGATTCTAGGTTGACAGGTATTTTCTTTCAGCACTTGAAAAATACCATGCCACTTCCTTCTGGCTTCAGTGGTTTATGATGAGAAACCTGCTGTCATCAAATAGTTGTCCCTTATATATGTTATTTTTCTCTGGTTTCTTTCAAGAATTTTTGTCTCTATTTTTCAGAAGTTTAATTATGATGTTTGGTTTTATCTTGTTTGGAGTTCACTCTGCTCCTTGAATCTGTGTGTTCATGTGTTTTGCCAGATTTCATAAGTTTTCAGCCATTATTTTGTTTTATTTTTTCTTTTTTGAGCACTTTTTCAGTCTTGCCCTCTTTCTCCTCTCCTTCTGGGACTCAGTGACAGAAGTCACTGAGGCTCTCTTTTACTTTTCAGTCTATTTTCTCTCTGTGGCTCAGAGTGGATAATTTCAGTTGTTCTGTCTTCCAGTTCACAAGGTTCTTTTCTAAGTCCACTCCATTTTGCTGCTGAGCCCATTTACTGAGCTTTTATTTACATTATTGTATATTTCAGCTCTAAATTTCTATTTGGTTCTTCTTGCTGGAACTTTCTATTTTTTTTCCTGAGGCTTTCTGTTTTTTTCCTTTGTTTTAAGCATGTTCTTAATTGCTCTTAGACAAAGCATTTTATCAGGGCTGTTTAAAATTTTTGCCAGAAAATTTTGACACCTCTGTTACCTCAATGTTGGCATCTGTTGACTGACATTTTTCACTGTGTTTGGATTTTCCTGGGTCTCGGTGTGATGAGTGATTTTCAATTGAAACCTGGATGTTTTTGTATTATGTTATTAAACTCTGGATCTTATTTAAACTTTCCATTTTATATAGCTTTCTTTCACATCACTAGGGCAGGGTGAGGGGCAACACAGCTTCATTAGGGTAGGGGTAGGAGTTTTATCTTCCCACCTGGTCTCTGGTGACATCATGGGGAGGGGAGACTTGTTACTAGTTAGTGGGGATGAAAAGACCTGGCTCCCTCCTTGGTCTTCTCTGACATGACCCCAGTAGGGGTGTTGTGGTGTCCCATTAGGGACTCATAGGGTGGAAACTCGGGCTCCCCACTAGCCCTTAGCTGTTGCGGATGGTGTGGGGCTGCGGTTCTTATTTTTTAATGTCTGGCTGGAGTGGAGAGGTTGTTGTCTCAAGTTTTCTGTCTTGTTATGCTGCCCCTCTCATGGTTCTTTGGCTAGAAAGAAGAGTCTTTTGCTGAGGATTTTTCTGTCTGCAGATATTGGTATATTTGGCTTGTGCGCTTGTTCAGCACCAAATCTGGGATGTGTGAGGCAAAAAGAAAACCCAAGGAACTCACCACCATATTGTTTCTTGGGTTCTTAGTTCCCTAGCTGATCTACTTTCTTCTCTCTGCCTTTTTCAGAGTCTTCTTATGTTTCTTTTATACATAATGTCCAGAGTTTTAGTTATACATAGTGGGAGGAATAGGGAAAAGTATGTGTCACTTTTGATTGATTTCTTTTTCTTATTATGGGTCATATTTTCCTGATTCTTTATATACCTGATAATTTTGTATTGGATGCCAGACTTTGTGATTTTTATTTTGTTGTGGCGGGATATTTCATATTCCAGTTGATATTCTTGAACTTTGTTCTGGGACTCATTTAAGCTGCTTGGAAACAGCTTCAGCCTTTTGGGTCTTGCTTTTAAGGTATTTTAGGCAGGACCAGAGCAATGCTTAGTCTAGGATTAATTATTCCCCAGTATTGAAAAAAGACCCTGCTGTATACTCTACCCAGTGCCCCATAAATCTTGATTCTTTTTTCCACTCTGGCTCTTGGGAACTGGCACTGTTCCCAGTCCTTTGTGAGTGCTGAGTACTGTTCCCTCTTACTCTTTTTGGGTGTTCCTTTCTCAAGCCTTGGACAGTTTCTTCATATGCATGTATGGATAGTACTAGTTGAATACTCCAGGGTACCCTCTGTTGATCTCCAAAGTTCTCTTCTGTCTGGTACTCTGGTTTGCAGACTTTAGCTGCCTTGGTCTGTCTGGTCTCGCAGCTTCATATCCACAACTCAGGAATTCTGCTGGGCTTTGCTTGGGTTTCCCCTTCATGCAACACAGCCTAGAAACTCTCCCAAGGCAATAAGCTATGGCAGTCATAGGGGTTCTCTTGTTTGTTTCCCATCTCTGAGGGATCACTGTTTTTCATTGACTAATGTCCTGTGAAAACTATTGTTTTATGTATTTTTTGGTTATTTCAGGTGGGAGGGTGAATCTGGTCCCTGTTACTCCTTTGTGGCTGGAAGTGCAATTTCTGTTTTTCAGATCTATAGATGTGTGACTGGAATAAATCATCACTCAGGCTGCTTCTAGCTCTATTATCCTATGATTCTATAGTTTGAAGTTTAAGTCTGTGCAGTAGATAGAGTCACTGCTCTCCCTTTTAATTTGCAGAACACCTAGTCACAGGACAGACTTTTCAAAACTGACACTTCAATAGATTGCTAAGTGCTAATTACTGTTCTACGTCCATAAGCCTTACCTGTAATCCTTGTGTTCAATTTTGTATTTTTCTATTTTAGAAAGGTCTGTATACCAAATATAAATTTATACCCCAAACTAAGTCTGAGGTAGCTCTCTGTAATCTAATATTTTCATATCTTTATAGCAGAAAAAGAAATATTAGCACTCTGTAGAATAAATAAGGATTATACATAGCCTAATTTCAGTTTAGATCAAGTTTTGCCGCCAAGTAAGTTTGTCAGTGCTTTAGGTTTTCAGCTGTTTGGTTTGAGAATTTTGGATGAGGGATTATATACAGGTACTAACTTACTTAATCCCCACAATCAACCTTTGAAGTAGTATACTTGTGACCATTTTACACATGAAAGAAATGAAGCATAGGAAGTTAAGTAACTTGCCAAAGGTCATACAGCCCACAAGGGGCAGATACAGAATTCAAATCCAGGTATCTTGGCCTTGGAATCTGGGGTCTTATCCATTGTACATTACTGCCCTTCCTCAAGGAGACTGCAGCCAGGGCAGTCCAGGAAGTCAAGCCTGACCCCCAGTACTTCTCATGGCCAAGGGCTTCTTGAGGGCTAGGTTAATCTTCAATAGGAGGCACTCTCTGTGCTTTCATGATCTAAGAATATATTTGTACTTGGCTTGGATCTCAGATAGACTCTTGTCTGTGTCATGGAAGTGCCTGCATTTCCTGCACGTCTACATCAGGGTGCTTGATCTGAACCTAAGAAGGCTGTCATCTGAGTTCCAGGTCTACAATACCAGATTACCTAGAAGTTGTCTAACATGGAAGTAAGACATTTTAGGATGGGTTTATGTTGTATCCATATTTGAATGTTGACCTCTTACTCTCTTTTGCTGAAGGCCCTGTTTGTTATTCCTGATGTCCCAAGGTGCCTCAGGTTCCTCTTTAGATTCTTCACATCTGCTTTTGGTTGTATAAGTTGTACTGTTACCAAACTCAGGTTCAGCTGCTTGCTGCTTGAAAGCCAGTACTCAAAGGACAAGTGTTGGTTGGAAAGGAAAGGTTTCTTTATTCAGGAGCCCAGTAACCTTGGGAGAAGGCAGACTCATGTCCAGAAAGCAACTCTGAAGATTCAGCTTGACCATGAAAGTTTTTAAAGGAGAATCATTTGGGGAAGGGGGTGAGAGTCATTATCTTCCACTGTGTGCAGACTTTCTTCTGATTGGTTGGTGGTGAGGCAAGAGGGTGGTGTTCCAGGAATCTTGTGCTCAGCCTGAAGTTACCATCTGCCACCTGGGTGGGGGCCTTAGTTCTTACAGAAGAACTCAAAGTTATTGTTATGTATATTTCTTGAGGAGGACCTAGGACCATGCCCCATGCTGCAGTATTGTTTCTTGACTACTCCTTCTTTGTTTCTTCATTCCTTCCCTTCCCTGATGGGCAACTATTTGAATCTGCCCTTTGGAACTCAGGGAAGGTCAAGGAGGCTGAATGAAGCCTATTTCCTACAAACAAGAAGAGGGGACACAGAAAGGATTTGTACCTGGAAGGGCCTCACAGGGTTCTGCTCCGTTTCAGTGCCCTGTAGAGAACTCATGAGCAAGAGGGTAATTAAGGGCTGGAAATGAGTCTGTGACCTACTCCACAGATCCTGTGGCTACCCACATTAATAAACCACACTAGGACCTCATCTGCTGAGAGGAAGGGGCACCTTGGTCTAGCTCATGCACAGGTGGCCCATGGGCTACATGTGGTCTCGTCCAAGGGTTCCCCAACCCTGTTATGGACTGAATTATGTCCCCCTCAAAATGCATATTTTGTGACTGCATTTGGAGACAGGGCCTTCGTGGAGGTGATTAAGATTAAAAGAGGTCATAAGGGTGGGGCCCTTAGGTATGATGGAACTGGTGTCCTTATAAGAAGAGGAAGAGACATCAGAGCTCAGTCTCTCTCTGAGCACTCACAGAAGAAAGGCATTTGGAGACACAGTGAGAAGATAGCCATTTACAAGCCAGAAAGAGAGTCTTCACCAGAAACCTAGTTTGCTGGCACCTTAAACATGGACTTCTAGCACCCAGTACTCTATGAAAGTAAGTGTCTGTTGAAACAACAGTCTGGTATTTTGTAATGGCAGCCCAAGGAGACCCGTCCATCCTGCTGCCATATGGAGGCAAGATAGAATGACCCTAAAAGGGATTCCCCCAATATCTGTAGCCTGAGCACCTGGCACATGTAATGTGGCAAGGTGAGGGAGCTCTCAAAATTACCCTGACTTTTCCTTATTAATATGTTGTGCTAATTATTTAAGCTCAATTTTATGCCTCCTTCTTTTATTCTAGTTTTCTCAAAAAGTTAGATAAACATCAAGCAGGCTCTTGCATGTCATATTCCTAGAGGTCTGTCTTCTGCACAAAGCTCTAGTATTATGCCTAATCCACATGTAATACTACACGTTATTAGTTACTGAAGAGAGAAGTAGAGAAAATGTAGACACAGTTAAAATCAATTTACCTTTGGAGGACTACTTGGATTTGCATTTAATATGTTGCAGAAAAGGGATCTATATTCATTTTTCGACATTTTAAATCAGGTAACAGAGCATATTGTCCTTTTGCCTTCACCTCTGCTAAGAAAAGTTAGTTTGGACACTGGTTTTATATCCACTGTTGTGCCTTAATTTTTAAATTTTATTTATATTGCATGACTCTTCAGGTTTTATTTTATTTTTTGGCTGTGTTGGGTCTTCTTTGCTGTGCATGGGCTTTCTCTAGTTGTGGAGAGTGGGGGCTACTCTTCGTTGTGGTGAGCGGGCTTCTCATTGCGGTGGCTTCTCTTGTTGTGGAGCATGGGCTCTACGCATGTGGGCTTCAGTAGTTGTGGTGCGTGGGCTCAGTAGTTGTGGCTCATGGGCTCTAGAGCGCAGGCTCAATAGTTAGGCACATGGGCTTAGTTGCTCCACGGCATGTGGGATCTTCCCAGACCAGGGCTTGAACCTGTGTCCCTTGCATTGGCCGGAGGATTCTTAACCACTGAGCCACCAGGGAAATCCCATGTTTTGCCTTAATTTTATCTTTATAACCCACTTTCTTTCATTTAATTCTTTTAAAATTTGTTCAACAGACATTTATTTGTTTTTGGTTCTTCCTTTCTATCATTCTTAGAAGGAAAAAAACTTTAAAAATCTTTTCCACTAAGAAAATGTTAACCCTGTATTCTGTCCCCCAAAGAACACATCACCTTATCATGCGAATGCTAGGATGTGTCTACCTGTGGGTTTGTATATGAGGTTAGACCTCTCAGAAGAGTTGGATGATGACAGCAAATGGGATATGTTGTTGGTGTTAAATTTTCCCCATCGTTTTTGGGTAGAACTATCATTCTCTGTCAACCATTTATTTTAAAGTTATGTGGGAGTTTCTTGAAAAAAAAAATGGATTTCTGGGCTGCTCAGAGGCCTGCTGGATCAGATCAGAGTCCAAGAATCACTGATTTAAAACTCAAACACTGGGAGGGCAGGTGCCATTTCTTTTCTGTTCTTTATAGCCCGTTAATACTAAGACACAATGCTGTGAGCAGTGAAGTTGCTAAACGAACGCTTTTGACTGAATTTCCTTTTATGACATTAAAGTTAGATAAGGTGGAGCTATATTTGTTTTATGAATAAACAATTTGCTTTCAGACTGAATTTTAGAGGTCTGTCAACTTCCTCCTACGTAATTGGTGCTGGAAAATACCCTTTACCAGCTTGCCATTATTGACAATAACAAAGAAATTTGCTTTGTTTGGAGGGTGGGGAGCAAAAACTGTTTTCTCTTTCAGACAGCAGTGTCCTGCCATAACCTTGACATGATGCACATTAATTTTACATCATACCCAGGAGTCAGGGAGAAAAATTAAAGCTCCTGCTATTGTCTCCCCCAGAAGACTGATAGCCTTCTCGCAGGAGGCTCAGTCATGCTAAGACTGCACCCCTATCTCATCCATGATCTCTAAACCAGAATGCCAACATGTGCACTGAAAATCCATAACAGATTCAACTCTCTGGATTCCATTTTAATGAGCATTTATTTAGCCTTTGGTTAGAAAACATTTCAGCAAGATGAGAGCTGTGAAATCCAATCCTAACCTAAACTCTATGATTTTTTTTATATAATTGTACACATGTCTAGATTGAATTTTCACCTAGGAAGCATACAATATTGGGAAATAGAGAAATCACAATGACGGGATTTCTAAGATTAAGACTAAATAAACCAACTTCATGAAAAAGAAAAATTGAGTAGCCTATGCTTCATTGATTAATCAGAAGGAAAGATGTCTATAGTTAAAAAGGAAGTAAAATAGGCAGTTTGGACACTCAAATCACAACCCGGATATTTGCTGAAAGATAGTAACAGATACATGGTAAAGGAAAAATAGTTAATATTTTACAAAAACTCACCCCAAATAATTAGCAGTTAAGAAGATTTTAGCATTATGCAGTTTTTCACCAATTATTCAAATAACAAAGCTTTCCTTGAATATCTCTTAGTAAAAGTGCAGTGTGAGGTGTCAAGGATTTCTGAATGGACCATGACACTTTACATTAAGGGCCTACTAACAATTTCTCAGAATAAAAAGAAAGATAAACATGTTTTTATATCTATATTTTTTATCTACTCATTCTAATTGGCAGAGTTAACATGTTATAACAGCATTCCTTTTGTGCAGTTTTTTTGGGGGGGGGCGGTGGTCAGATGTTTCTGTTATGAACATGTACTGAATTTTTTGTAATCCATCCAGAGGCAACACATTATCAAAATGGCAAATGTTTAGGCCACGTGTGTATGTACTTAGCCTGGGAATGGGTAGAACAACTCCACCAAGAGAGACAGAGATGGTCGTCCCCTCCACGTGCTTTCTAGCTTTTGTATAGTTCTAAGACACATTTCTTTTTTTTTTTTTTTTTTCCGTATGCGGGCCTCTCACTGTTGTGGCCTCTCCCGCTGCGGAGCACAGGCTCCGGACGCGCAGGCCCAGCGGCCACGGCTCACGGGCCCAGCCGCTCCGCGGCACATGGGATCCTCCCAGACCGGGGAACGAACCCGCATCCCCTGCATCGGCAGGCGGACTCTCAACCACTGCGCCACCAGGGAGGCCCTAAGACACATTTCTTAAAAGAGAATTCTTCTTTGTGAAATAGAGTTGTTTTTTTTTTTAAACCGATGAGGTTGTTTGTGTCTA
This sequence comes from Mesoplodon mirus, assembly GCF_964341445.2. Classification (NCBI taxonomy): domain Eukaryota; kingdom Metazoa; phylum Chordata; class Mammalia; order Artiodactyla; family Ziphiidae; genus Mesoplodon; species Mesoplodon mirus. Next base: position 81,585,538 of record NC_138980.1, read on the forward strand.
TATTGGCTGTTCCAGATGGAAAGGTTTACTCATTAGATGCAGCCGTTTTAGCAAATACCTCACTACAGCATAATGACAGAGTTACAACAGACTATTGAAGAAAATCCTTTCTCTTCCCAGTGAGATCATGAAAACTAGAAACAATTTCAGTGACATTTTTGATTTACTTTGGAAATGGTTCAGTTGGACACATGGGTGATAAGATGAGGTATTTTTTGTTCATATTTCATTCAATCCTTATATATAACAGCATAAATATAGGATATAGAGTTACAATTTGATTTCTTTTTCAACTAATGGATTCATTATCTTTGGCAGATGATCTCATTAGTTCCTTAAGTATGAATGATTCTACTGGGAAGATTTCTCCCTTTACAATATCCCATTTAAAATACATGTATGCCTGACATGTGATCATAGATTTCCCTTTCACATTGGAGCCTCACGATTAGAGCGTTACTCTTGAAATTTTTATAAGGGAATGATCTCCCACTCAAGGTTTCCCTGCCTAGTAAAATCCTTTCAGTTTTTTTTCTTTTTAACATCTTTATTCAAGTATAATTGCTTTACAATGTTGTGTTAGTTTCTGCTGTATAACAAAGTCAATCAGCTATACATACACATATGTCCCCATATCCCCTCCCTCTTGCGTCCCCCTCCCACCCTTCCTATCCCACCCCTCTAGGTGGTCACAAAGCACCAAGCTGATCTCCCTGTGCTATGCAGCTGCTTCCCACTAGCTATCTGTTTTACATTTGGTAGTGTATATATGTCAACGCTACTCTCTCACTTTGTCCCAGCTTACCCTTCCCCCTCCCCATGTCCTCAAGTCCATTTGCTATGTCTGCGTCATTATTTCTGTCCTGCCCCAGGTTCTTCAGAACCATTTTTTTTAAGATTCCATATATATGTGTTAGCATACGGTATTTGTTTTTCTCATTCTGACTTACTTCACTTTGTATGACAGTCTCTAGGTCCATCCTCCTCACTACAAATAACTCAGTTTCGTTTCTTTTTACGGCTGAGTAATATTCCATTGTATATGTGTGCCATATCTTCTTATCCATTCATCTTTCGATGGACTCTTAGGTTGCTTCCATGTCATGGCTATTGTAAATAGTGCTGCAATGAACATTGTGGTACATGTCACTTTTTGAATTATGGTTTTCTCAGGGTGTATGCCCAGTAGTGGGATTGCTGGGTCATATGGTAGTTCTTTTTTAGTTTTTTAAGGAACCTCCATACTGTTCTCCATAGTGGCTGTATTAATTTACATTCCCACCAACAGTGCAAGAGGGTTCCCTTTTCTCCACACCCTCTCCAGCATTTGTTGTTTGTAGGTTTTTTGATGATGGCCATTCTGACTGCTGTGAGGTGATGCCTCATTGTGGTTTCGATTTGCATTTCTCTAATGGTTAGTGATATTGAGCATCCTTTCATATTTGTTGTCAATCTGTATATCTTCTTTGGAGAAATGTCTATTTTGGTCTTCTGCCCATTTTCGAATTGGGTTGTTTGATTTTTGATATTGAGCTGCATGAGCTGCTTGTAAATTTTGGAGATTAATCCTTTGTCAGTTTCTTCACTTGCAAGTATTTTCTCCCATTCTGAGGGTTGTCTTTTCGTCTTGTTTATGGTTTCTGTTGCTGTGCAAAAGCTTTTAAGTTTCCTTAGGCCTCATTTGTTTATTTTTGTTTTTATTTTCATTGCTCTAGGAGGTGGGTCAAAAAGGATCTTGCTGTGATTTATGTCAAAGAGTGTTCTGCCTATCTTTTTCTCTAAGAGGTTTATAGTGTCTGGCCCTACATTTAGGTCTTTAATCCATTTTGAGTTTATTTTTGTGTATGGCATTAGGAATTGTTCTAATTTCATTCTTTTACATGTAGCTGTCCAGTTTTCCCAGCACCACTTATTGGAGAGACTGTCTTTTCTCCATTGTATATTCTTACTGCCTTTATCAAAGATAAGGTGAACATATGTGTGTGGGTTTATCTCTGGGCTTTCTATACTGTTTCATTGATGTATATTTCTGTTTTTGTGCCAGTACCATACTGTCTTGATTACTGAGCTTTGTAGCATAGTCTGAAGTCAACGAACCTGATCCTCCAGCTCTGTTTTTCTTTCTCAAGATTGCTTTGGCTATTCAGGGTCTTTTGTGTTTCCAGACACATTGTGGTATTTTTTGTTCTGGTTCTGTGAAAAATGCCAGTGGTAGTTTGATAGGGATTGCATTGAATCTGTGGATTGGTCTGGGTAGTATAGTCATTTACACAATGTTGATTCTTCCAATCCAAGAACATGGTGTATTTCTCCATCTGTTTGTATCATCTTTAATTTCTTTCATCAGTGTCTTATAGTATTCTTACACAGGTCTTTTGTCTCCTTAGGTAGGTTTATTTCTAGGTATTTTATTCTTTTGGTTGCAGTGGTAAATGGGAGTGTTTCCTTAATTTCTCTTTCAGATTTTTCATCATTAGTGTATCGGAATGCAAGAGATATCTGTGCATTGATTTTGTATCCTGCTACTTTACCAAATTCATTGATTAGCTTTGGTAGTTTTCTGGTAGCATGTTTTAAAATTTTTTTTAAATTTTAATTTATTTATTTTTGGCTGTGTTGGGTCTTCGTTGCTTCACGTGGGCTTTCTCTAGTTGTGGCGAATGGGGGCTGCTCTTCGTTGCAGTGTGTGGGCTTCTCATTGCAGTGGCTTCTCTTGTTGTGGAGCACGGGCTCTAGGTGTGTGGGCTTCAGTAGTTGCAGCACACTGGCTCAGTAGTTTTGGCTTGTGGGCTCTAGAGCGCAGGCTCAGTAGCTGTGGTGCACGTACTTAGTTGCTCCGCGGCGGTGGGATCTTCCCAGACCTGAGATTGAACCCATGTCCCCTGCATTGGCAGGCAGATTCTTAACCACTGCGCCACCAAGGAAGTCCTCTGGTAACATATTTAGGATTCTCTATGTAGAGTACCATGTCATCTGCAAACAGTGACAGTTTTACTTCTTCTTTTCTGATTTGGATTCCTTTTATTTCTTTTTCTTCTCTGATTGATGTGGCTAGGACTTCCAAAACTATGTTGAATAATAGTGGTAAGAGTGGACATCCTTGTCTTGTTTCTGATATTAGAGGAAATGGTTTCAGTTTTTCACCATTGAGAACGATGTTGGCTGTGGGTTTGTCATATATGGCCTTTATTATGTTGAGGTAGGTTCCCTCTACTACTTTCTGGAGAGTTTTTATCACAAATGGGTATTGAATTTTGTCAAAAGCTTTTTTTGCATCTATTGAGATGATCGTATGGTTTTTATGCTTCAGTTTGTTAATATGGTTTATCACAGTGATTGATCTGCGTATATTGAATCCTTGCATTCCTGGGATAAACCACACTTGATCATCGTGTATGATCCTTTTAACGTGCTGTTGGATTCCGTTTGCTAGTTTTCTGTTGAGGATTTTTGCATCTATGTTCATCAGTGATATTGGCCTGTAGTTTTCTTTCTTTGTGACATCTTTGTCTGGTTTTGGTATCAGCGTGACAGTGGCCTTGTAGAATGAGTTTGGGAGTGTTCCTCCCTCTGCTGTATTTTGCAAGAGTTTGAGAAGGATAGGTGTTAGCTGTTCTCTAAATGTTTGATAGAATTCACCTGTGAAGCCATCTGGTCCTGGGCTTTTGTTTGTTGGAAGATTTTTAATCACAGTCTCAATTTCAGTGCTTGTGATTGGTCCGTTTATATTTTCTATTTCTTCCTGGTTCAGTCTCAGAAGGTTGTGCTTTTCTAAGAATTTGTCCATTTCTTCCAGGTTGTCCATTTTATTGGCATATAGTTGCTTGTAGTAATCTCTCAGGATCCTTTGTATTTCTGCAGTGTCAGTTGTTACTTCTCCTTTTTCATTTCTAATTCTGTTGATTTGAGTCTTCTTTTTTTTTTTTTTGATGAGTCTGGATAATGGTTTATCAATTTTGTTTATCTTCTCAAAGAACCAGCTTTTAGTTTTATTGATCTTTGCTATCGTTTCCTTCATTTCTTTTTCATTTATTTCTGATCTGATCTTTATGATTTCTTTCCTTCTAACTTTGGGGTTTTATTTGTTGTTGTTCTTATTTTGCTAAATGCTTTAGGTGTCAGGTTAGATTGTTTATTTGAGATTTTTCCTGTTTCTCAAGGTAAGATTGTATTGCTGTAAACTTCCCTCTTAGAACTGCTTTTGCAGCATCCCAAAGGTTTTGGGGTCGTTGTGTTTCCATTGTCATTTGTTTCTATGTAGTTTTGATTTCCTCTTTGATTTTCTTCAGTGATCTCTTGGTTATTTAGTAGTGTATTGTTTAGGCTCCATGTGTTTGCATTTTTTACAGTTTTTTTTCCTGTAATTGATATCTAGCCTCATAGTGTTGAGGTGGGAAAGGGTACTTGATACAATTTCAGTTTTCTTAAATTCACTGAGGCTTGCCTTGTGACCTAAGACATGATTCATCCTGGAGAATGTTCTGTGTGCACTTGAGAAGAAAGTATATTCTGTTGTTTTTGGATGGAATGTTCTATAGATATCAATTACTTCCATCTCATCTAATGTGTCATTTAAAGATTGTGTTTCCTTATTTATTTTCATTTTGGATGATCTGTCCATTGGTGAAAGTAGGGTGTTAAATACTCTAGTATTATTGTTACTGTCGATTTCCCCTTTTATGGCTGTTAGCATTTCCCTTATGTATTGAGGTGCTTCTACGTTGGGCGCCTAAGTATTTACAGTATTTACAATTGTTATATCTTCTTGGATTGATCCCTTGATCATTACGTAGTGTCCTTCTTTGTCTCTTGTAATAGTCTTTATTTTAAAGTCTATTTTGTCTGATTTGAGAATTGCTACTCCTGCTTTCTTTTGATTTCCCTTTACATGGAATATCTTTTTCCATCTCCTCACTTTGAGTCTGTATATGCCCCTGGGTCTGAAGTGGGTTTCTTGTGGACTGCATATATATGGGTCTTGTTTTTGTGTCCATTCAGCCAGTCTGTGTCTTTTGGTTGGAGCATTTAATCCATTTACATTTAAGGTAATTATCGATATGTATGTTCCTGTTACCATTTTCTTAATTGTTTTTTGTAGATCTTTTCCTTCTCTTGTGTTTCCTGCTTAGGGAAGTTCTTTTAACATTTGTTGTAAAGCTGGTTTGGTAGTGCTGAATTCACTTAACTTTTGCTTGCCTGTAACGGTTTTAATTTCTCTGTTGAATCTGAATGAGATCTGTGCTGGGTAGAGTAATCTTGGTTGTAGGTTTTTCCCCTTCATCACTTTAAATATGTCCTGCCACTCCCTTCTGGCTTGCAGTTTCTGCTGAAAGATCAGCTCTTAACCTTATGGGGATTCCCTTGTATGTTATTTGTTGCTTTTCCCTTGCTGCTTTTAATATTTTTTCTTTGCATGTAATTTTTAATAGTTTGATTAATACGTGTCTTGGCATGTTTCTCCTTGGATTTATGTTGTATGGGATTCTTTGCACTTCCTGGACTTGATTGACTATTTCCTTTCCCATGTTAGGCAGTTTTCAACTATAATCTCTTCACATATTTTCTCAGACCCTTTCTTTTTCTCTTCTTCCTCTGGGACCCCTATAATTCAAATGTTGGTGCATTTAATGTTGTCCCAGAGGTCTTTGAGACCGTCCTCAATTCTTTTCATTCTTTTCTCTTTTTTTTGCGGTACGCGGGCCTCTCACTGTTGTGGCCTCTCCCATTGTGGGCACAGGCTCCAGACGCGCAGGCTCGGCGGCCATGGCTCACAGGCCCAGCCACTCCGCGACTTGTGGGATCTTCCTGGACCGGGGCATGAACCCGTGTCCCCTGCATCGGCAGGCGGACTCTCAACCACTGCGCCACCAGGGAAGCCCTCATTCTTTTTTCTTTATTCTGCTCTGTGGCAGTTATTTCCACGATTTTATCTTCCAGGTCACTTATTCATTCTTCTGCCTCAGTTATTCTGCTACTGATTCCTTCTAGAGAATTTTTAATTTCATTTATTGTGTTGTCATCACTGTTTGTTTGCTCTTTAGTTCTTCTAGGTCCTTGTTAAACGTTTGTTGTATTTTTTCCATTCTGTTTCCAAGATTTTGGATCATCTTTCCTATCATTACTCTGAATTCTCTTTCAGATAGACTGCCTGTTTCCTCTTCATTTGTTTGATCTGGTGGGTTTTTACTTTGCTCCTTCATCTGCTGCGTATTTCTCTCTCTTCTCATTTTGCTTAACTTACTGTGTTTGGCGTCACCTTTTCACAGGCTGCAGGTTTGTAGTTCCCCTTGTTTTTGGGGTCTGCCTCCAGTGGGTTAGGTTGGTTCAGTGGGTTGTGTAGGCATCCTGGTGGAGGGGACTGGTGCCTGTATTCTGGTGGATGAGGCTGGATCTTGTCTTTCTCGTGGGCAGTACTATGTCTGGTCGTGTGAATTTAGTATGATTTTAGGCAGCCTGTCTGCTAATGGATGGGGTTGTGTTCCTGTCTTGATAGTTGTTTGGCATGGGGCATCTAGCACTCTAGCTTGCTGGCCATTGGGTGAAGCTGGGTCTTTGTGTTGAGATGGAAATCTCTGGGAGAGCTCTAGCCAATTGATATATTACATGGGGCCAGGAGGTCTCTGGTCATCCAGTGTCCTGGACTCAGCTCTCCCACCTCAGAGGCTCAGGCCTGACACTCATCTGGAGCACCAAGACCCTGTCAGCCACATCAAAAGAAAAGGAAGAAAAAAGAAAGAATAATAATTTTTAAAAATATAATAAAAAATAATTTAAAAATAAAAAATAAAAAATAATAATAAAATGAAGAGACCAACCAAACCAATGAACAAATCCACCAATGATAACAAACACTAAAAACTTTACTAAGCTAAACATAAAAATTAGAATCAAATCAGTTGCAGACAGCAAACCCCACGTCTATGATTGCTCCTGAAGTCCACTGCCTCAATTTTGGGAACATTCGTTTTCTATTCATGTATTCCACAGATGCAGGGTACATCAGGTTGATTGTGGAGATTTAATCCGCTGCTCTTGAGGCTGCTGGGAGAGATTTCCCTTTCTCTTCTTTGTTCGCATAGCTCCCGGGGTTCAGCTTTGGTTTTGGCCCTGCCTCTGTGTGTGGGTCTGTTCCCCGCCCAGACTGGAGGGGGTTAAAGCAGTGGCTGATTAGGGCTGTCTTGCTCTCTCAGACTGGGGAGAAAGAGGGGTATGGTAGTCATAATTGGAATGTGAGGCGAGCCTGTGGTGGCACAGACTGGCGTGACATTGCAGCAGCCCGAGGCGCACCGTGTGTTCTCCCAGGGAAGTTGTCCCAGGATCTCGAGACCCTGGCAGTGGTGGGCTGCACAGCCTCCTGGAAGTGGAGGTGTGGATAGTGACCTGTGCTTGCACACAGGATTCTTGGTGGCTGCAACAGCAGCCTTAGCGTTTTATGTCTGTCTCTGGTGTCTGCGCTGATAGTCGTGGCTCACCCCTGTCTCTGGAGCTCGTTTAGGTGATGCTCTGAATCCCCTCTCCTCGCGCACTACGAAACGATGGTCTCTTGCCTCTTAGGCAGTTCCAGACTTTTTCCCGGACTCCCTGCCGGCTAGCTGTGGTGCACTAGCCTCCTTCAGGCTCTGTTCACGCAGCCAACCTCAGTCCTCTCCCTGGGATCTGATTTCCAAAGCCCGGGCCTCAGCTCCCAACCCCGCTTGCCCCGACGGGTGAGCAGACAAGCCTCTCAGGCTGGTGAGTGCTGGTCGGCACCGATCCTCTGTGCGGGAATCTCTCCACTTTATCCTCTACACCCCTGTTGCTGCGCTCTCTTCTGTGGCTCTGAAGCTTCCCCTCAGCCCAGCCCTCGTCCCTGCAAGTGAAGGGGCTTCCTAGTGTGTGGAAACTTTTCCTCCTTCACAGCTGCCTCCCAGAGGTGCAGGTCCTATCCCTATTCTTTTGTCTCTGTTTTTTCTTTTTTCTTTTGCCCTACCCAGGTATGTGGGGAGTTTCTTGCCTTTTGGAACGTCTGAGGTCTTCTGCCAGCGTTCAGTAGGTGTTCTGTAGGAGGTGTTCCACATGTAGATATATTTTTGATTTATTTGTGGGGAGGAAGGTGATCCCCACGTCTTACTCCTCCGCCATCTTGAAGGTGCCCCCCACCGTTAGTTTTTCAGATAAAATTTCCTCAATAGGATGCACTACTTATTTACATTGAATTTCCACTGTTGTACATGGAATTTTAACAGGGATGTAGAAGTACTATTTATATGTATGTGTGGAATATTATAATTTTTAAAGTGTTTATATTTGTGTGTGTATGTCTGTTCTCATTCTAATAATAACCTTTTGAAGTAATGATTCTCATTTAATAGAGATGGAAATTTAAAGGTCAGTTATGTTTGATGACTCATTAGGTTAAAGAAGCTGTTAGTTGGTGAAGACACTGCAGGTAATTTTCAACAGTGGTCAGTGTCTGACTGTATCTGGTGGCATCCAGTAAGAACCATAATATTAGGAAACAGCCACCTGAGGCGTGAAGACACTTCATTAAAAAAAAAAAAAACTGACGTGTATGCATATTACTGGTATCGGTACCATGATATGATGAAGTTGGAGGGTCTACTAATATGTGTGTAAATTTTCATGGCTGTGGTCCATTTTGTTTTTCATAACACCTCGTGGGTGTCCATGACTAATATCACATAATTTATGGAAGGGTTGACACCTGAGTGCCATGACTGAACATCATGCACAGCAGGGTTTATCCACATGGCTTTAAGTGCTGAAACTTGGCTATGAGAATATAGATTGTCACTTAGGGTTCATTACTCTTCTGATAAGCACAATTATTGTTATAGTAATTTAGACTCTATCTCAGGTACTTACTATGATGGCATTTAGTAGAACTAAAGTTTATAGATCTTATTTTATGAGGAATCAAGTTTATGTGATCTTTCTGCATATATAGAAGCTTCTTTCTTAACATGTTTCACATCAGAGTGGTCTCACATCCAGGAGAAATGTGTACATATATATATATGTGTGTGTGTGTGTGTGTGTTGTGTGTGTGTGTGTATAAAAATAAAATTTATATGTATACATATATATAAATAAAATAGCCAGAAGATTAGAAAATGAGGGTATTAAAACTCTATTATCTTTTGACTCCTTCTTAATGGACTTTAATCTTTTGGGTTTACATCCAAAGAAATGATGGGTATTCTCCAGAAAGTGTAGAAGCCCTGCTTTCACAGCTATTTGGGGCATCAGCACATCAGCAGAGAACCTGAAGAAGCAGTGGAGGTTGAGATGAAATCAAATGAGTCTCCTGCAAGGTACAAAGGTCCCCTGCAAATCAGGAGAAGTTACATAGGGAGATTCTCACTCACTCCTGAATGAGCCCTATTCCTATGTCTCTCTTCCCATGCTTTCTCATTTCTCTTAAAATATCAGAGAGCTGTCAGAGCCCACAGTGCTGAATTAAAAGCCATTCCTGGAGTTTCGGTCACCAGTGATAGCAGTGGGAGAAAGAGGGAAAGATGGCTCCCAGACCCAGTGGTCACCAGGGTTAAGAAAAGAAGGAAGAGCTCTACCCTGTGAACAAATTCTACTGCTGGGACTATGAGCAATTTAAGGAGGCTCCACATTCACTCACAATGTAAAGTTTCTAAGCAGATTTTCTAAATATAAGGCAGTTGTACATTCCACGCACCAAACTCTTTATGCTTTATTTCCTATCTTGATCATTCAGAGAGCATGGGGTCCATTCTCCTGGGCCCATATTTCTTCGAAATATGTTGCATATCTGGGGGCACCTCTCTGGAGATTTTTTTAGCTGTATTTGGTTCTGGATGTCACCTTTTGGCACACATTAGCAGCCTGGGGGGTGAGGGTGTTAAATAATGGATGCAGGGAAGTCTGACATGGTGGACAATTTAAGGAAGAGTTCTCAAAGACTGGAGGCGACAGGGCACCAAAAACAAGAGTTACAACATGGCTGAAGTTGGCTTCCTTTCATCTTATACAGAATGAATGTCTACTAGTATGGTGTGTGCTTATTTATTAACAAAATTATTCACAGCGATTATCTGAGGCCTTAATCAAATTTAGTCTGCTCTTGAATATTCAGAAAAGATTCTTCCTGAATAATGCATAGTTTCTCTCACCCTTTTCTTTTTTTCTGAGAGTCTAATGCATCCACGCTTCCTTTTTTTTGGGCTTGTTCATTTTAGTTTAGTGTGTGGTTTCCCTAGATTTTTTTTCTACAGTAGTTCACTGTCTTCCTTAATCTTTCAGTTTTGTCATCGACAAATTCAGAGACTTCTCACCTCATCCATCTTCTCAGTTGTTAATAAATATACTGAAGAATAGTGGTCTTAGTATTGATTGATCCCAAGGGAGCTTTCCTATTAATCACTTCAATCTTAAGGTTAGCCATTTTGTCTTACTCTTTGTGTTCTCCCCATTAACTCCTCTTCATTCTGTGTGCAGATTTTAAATATTCACACCATAGTAGTTTATTTATTTATTCTTTTACTGTATTCTTAGTATTTCTCATGAGCAGTTGTCCTGCACGTCCACAGTTTTCACGCATCTTAGAGTCTGAAACTGTGCCTGTGTGTAATGAGGGGATTGCACTGGATGCGCTCCTTGCTCTGACATTGCGTGATCTGTCTTTGTCCCTCCCAACTAAAAACCAAACAGGTGTCAGGGTCTGTCACAGAGAAGAATAATTAGCACATCCATTAACTTGAGTCCTGTTAACACAGCCACTGTTAACTCTAATTACTGGTAGATTTCAACTGAGCTCTGCTGTCTATAAGTGACTGCTGGTAAATGATAGTGTAGGTGATTTGATATCCATCATATATACTGAGGACTAAGCCTTAGTCACCTTTCACACAACTACTGATAAAAACTGCAGGTTCTAAGCTAACGGATTAAAAATATGTAGGGCATGATTGCAGTGCAAGAACCTGAAAGCATTTGTTGTTGCTACTTTTGATAAGTCAAAATGTGGGTATTATATGTAATATAATTAAATGTAAATATATTAAAGTACTATATATAATACTTTACCTTTAGTAGTGTTTATTAAAGTAGTTCAACTTATTAATTTTTAGGAAGCCATATACCCTAGTATGCTAAGTTGTTAGAAACACAAATCTATAGACTGGTCAAAAAACTATGTATGTATATAAATTTAAAACCACTTTTTCCTCATCAGTTCCACTTCTGCCATCACGTGAAATTATGTTGTCACCAGATAGTACAGTTGGGTTCCTGTTGTGGCAATGCCGTGTGTTTCCCCTGCAGAGAGGCTCCTGCTTGTTGCGCCCTCATGTGATAAAGGGCACAGATCACAAACCACATTGCCCCAGTCAAGAAACAAAGGGTGTCTTAGCATCACCTCCCCAAGCATATGCCAGAGACGGCCAAATTCCAAGTCCCTCTTGCTCTTCTTTCTGGAACATAGCATCGCTTTGAAGGGAGGCTGCCGCCCCATGTGTGTTTGCAGGCCTGACCTATTAATAGTTTGTAGATTATACTAGTTACTACCTATCATTTTTGGTAGTTATTAGGAGTAATAAAACACTCTCTCTGTCCTGATCTGCTCATATTATGACATTAAGTGGCCAGGGCCTTATAGTTACAGTGCTATAAAGTAAATAGTGCTTGTTGTTACGTTAATCATCATCATCATCATCATCATTATCATCATCATCATCAGGTACTGGGGCCTGTGAGCTTTCATACATTATTTCAATATGTCTAACAATAACTTAAAGTATTGCTATTCCCGTCACTTGAACTTGAGTAGAGTGAGGCACAGGAAAGCTTAATAACTCGTTCCGAGTCTGAAGGGTAGCCTTCAGTGGGGCTGGGCCTGGAACTCTAGATAATTTGATTCCAAGACTGGATATGCAACACGTGGGGCCTTTAGGAAAAATCCCTGTGAGAATAGATGAGTTACAACAAGTAACAGCATCTCTTTTCTTCCTCTTTAGAAGTATTATTAGAAAAATAAATAATATTTCACAGAAATTGATCAAAATATATCACACACCATCACTGAACAGAGACTTCTCAGGGGTGCCCCTGGGAAGGGCATCCCACCCACCGGGGAAACCTGGCCTTTGGGGCTGAGTTTCTGACTTCCCAGTTGTGTGACCTGGGCAAGGACTCTTGGAACCTCAATTTACTTATCTGTGGCAACTGGAAACAATACCAGCCAAGTTGTGGCCCTGTTCTGGTGAAGTAGCGAGCTGATGTGTGTCAAGCAGCCAGGTGAAACTAACAATTACTTTGCATTATTATAAGTCTGAGCAACAGTGATGAGTTCCATTTGCCTTTTGAATCCTTTTATTCTTAGAAAGCAATGTGCAGAATGGAGTTAAATGGCAGAACTGGTTGGATTGAAATAGATGGTGATGATATTTGCTGTGAGCCATGTGCAGAGTTGGGGCAGCACCAGCAGAAAATGGGCAGGACCCTTCCTGGCATTCCCCACCCCTTCAGCCTATGTAGCCTGCTTTGCCCCAGAGCCAGCCGAGGGATCTCCTCCCAGACATTGGGACCCCCAGGCTAGCTCGGGATCCCCCAGCTGGTATATCTAAACACTGCTGGGCCCGGGACTCCCTCACAGAAGTGGGTCTCTCTCTGGAGTGAGGGGCTGGCGACTTTGGGGACCTGATGGGAGTCTCCGCAGCCATCCAGTTCAGACCTGTGGTGCACATCCAGATCCACAGAGCCACAGCCTAATCCTGATGCCCAAAGAGGGGGATGATGTCTGTCATTCACGTTTTATAGCCCAGAAAATGTACCAGAGGGGAAGCGTGGGGTCCAGGGTCAGCATTTCTGGGCTGTAGCTGTGTGACGTGGGCTAAGCTGCTGTGTCTCACTTTTCTTCTCTCTAAAATGGGTCTAGCGGGACCCACATCACTGTGTCATGAAGAGAGTTAATGAGTGGGTGTGAAAGCACCGAGTGTGCATGGCTGTAACAATTCCCCCCTTTTCATCATTCTTGCCCCACCTAGTCCACTAAATACCTTGTGAAGTAGTAAATTGTTATTAGTACGATGTCTTCCGCTGTTTTACAGGCTAGGAAGTAGAGGCTAAAAGAAATTAAGCGATTTTCTCAGGGTTGGTTCCATGTTGAGTTAACACAGGGATGGTTCACCTGCAGCCTGTTTCCTGGACGCTGTGTGTGCTCCTGCCAGAGCAGGAAGATCCTCTTGAAGCTGGCCTTGTACACTTAGTTGTCTGGCATGCTCCACGTGCAACTTCCCGGAGTGTTTGGCTGCTGCTTGTGGAAGCAGTTCCCTTGCACAGATGACTCTCGCCGTGGATCTCAGTCAGGAGACCTGCACCGTAACCCTCCCCTGCTCATTCCCATAAATAGCAGGTTACCTGGGAATAAGCACCAGACCCAGACCTTCTCATAACTGTTCCATCTCCCCCAGTTACCCTCTCTTCCCCCTTGTGCACACGTGGTGCACAGTTTCAGTTCACTCACATTTTAGACTCTGGGTAGCTCAATGCAATGCCTTAGGCACTTAGCTCTCTTTGTTTCCCCACTGGCCCACCACACCTGTGCCTTCTTTGTGTGTGTGTGTGTGTTCATTTAATTAATAAACTTTAGAGCAGTTTTAGGTCCACAGCAAAATTGAGCAGGAAGTACAGAGAGTCCCCATATACCCTTTGTCCCCACACACCACCTTCTTTTTTGAAGCTGAGAATAACAATGTGACTTTCCCATCGGGCTGTTTGTGCATGAAATGCTGCTTCTCAGTTGAACTGCCCTAGCACAGTGCAATAAAGCACCCAGAACAATAGCTGTGGTACTGTACATTACTATTCTAATCATATATTTTATTGGAAGCTGTATACCTCTTAAAGCTGGCATTTCATTTGCATCCTTTGCCTTATAGAAACCCTGCTGCTGTGACAACGGGTAGGAGCAAAGCTATGGTCTTTTCCAAATTCCTTCTTAGATTCAGAGCAAGAAAGAAAGTGTGAAAGAGAGAGAGAGAAAAATCACACAGTCATTTCCAGCCATTTGTGTTAAAATACAAAGAAAACAAGGCACATTCAAAAATGATGTTCCCGGCAGCCTCCATTAATATTTATTTTGGCATTAATATTGATAAGAAAGTACTTTGTAGCTGGGCTTTGTTGCCTCCCCCCAGTGTCCTCCAGCTCTCTGTTCTTGGAGCTGGTGGCCATTAGCTCACGTCTCCCTCTGTACCCAGAGCCTCCGAGAGGCTTGGCGAGTCTCCAGCTCACTTATGCTTAAATGGACACTCAAACTCCGACAGACACACAGCTAAATAGAGGCCAATAATTCAATACAGTATGACTGTACTGGGGCTGCTAGTAAATCCATCAAGCAGTAAATATCATCTGAAGCCAGTGCAAGCTTTTATCTTTCCAATTTTTTTGTATGTATGAGCGAAGCCCAGGCATTCAGCGAATCATGTAATTTATTCTGCAGTGCTGAGCCTGGGCTGTCTCAGGCATCATATTGACTTTTTTTTTTTTTTTTCCCATCTGTCAGGGGCAGTCAGCAGCTCTGCTATTGTGGGAGCGCATCACATTACATCTATTTATTTATTTATTTCTGCTGCTGCTCTGTAGAATGATTGGGCAAGAGTGCATTATCTCAGATCAACGAATACTAAGAAAAGCATCTGAACATCATTACAACAGCATGTTGCACATTTGTCCTCCCCAGTTTGTTAAATCAGCAAGTGTATTTCCGGCAAAAGCTTGTAATTGTTCATAAAGGGCTCCCTACTACAGGGTTTTATTAAGCTGAAAATATGGCCTGTTATTTTCTTCAGCTCTTTAGGTCAGCAGTGATGCTGATATATTGTAAATAATGCTGAACAGCTGTTGTAGTGACTCGCTCTGTGTGTGTGTGTGTGTGTGCACACAGACACGCACCTCGCTGTATCTCCGAATGTTGCATACATGTTTCGTGCACATGTGTAGGTCAATATGACATAAAGTGCTTTATGTTTACTTGGTAAAATTAACAGAATGATTAGGTTAATGATTAGGTTGTGGTTCCCAATGGTTAGAAAATATCTTGTCTTCCAGTCAATCAAAATTTAAATTGGGAACAAAGCTCTTTTGGTTACTCTTGCTGTCTTACTAAAAACTTAAGAAGTCTAACCCCTAAATTTGAATGTTATTTTGAATGCTTTTGGTCTTGCTTGTATGTAACCTACAAACTGAAAAGAGAGACAAGAGGAAGATGGATGTCCCCTAAGTCCTTCCTTCACAATGGGATCTCAGACTGTAAGGACAGACATAGCCATTGGTACATAGAATGATTGGATGATGATACCCCAGGTACAGCCTGCGTCTCCCTAAAGACTTTCCCCAAAGCCCTTCTCTAAAGCCAGTTATTCTGCTTCTGAGATTCAGCTTGACTCTCAGTTGATTCCTTTTGGATTTGATTAGTGTCCAACTCTGGGAGCACACATCACAGAAAAGTATTACAAAGTGAGTGCCTTGATCTTCTTTAAGTAAATAAATATATGTTTTAAATATCCTTCCTAGAAGCATCAATGCAGAGTGTACAAATGGAGCAGTGCCTTAGAATCAGCTATGTGGTTTGCCCAACTTCTCCTTAAAAATAATGCTTAAAAAGAGAACAGACCTTTTTATATATGACTATAAGTGAAGCAGTTCATTTTGAAAAGAGGCAGAATCAACCTTGTTCTGAGAACCTGGTTCCTCCATCTGTATGATCAGATTTTTATAAAGTAACATCCCATTCCTTTGGAAGGCTTTGCATTCTTTGAAAAAATACTTGGGTTGTACTTGAAAGAAAAGATCTCCCTGTGGACTGATCGTGAAAATGACTTTGTATTTCATGCTCCCTCCGTTATTAGCGTCACTACCTCAGACAATATCAAAGTGGTTTCTACTGCCACATCCAACCAGGAGAATCTGGGTAAACCTGAGTCTTGTTCTGAGGTTGGATAAAGTCATGGCTCACATTCTTGGGGGTATGGTTAGATGCAGCCTTCTCCTCCACATGGCAGAGAGCATCAATACATATGTTTACTTCCCCTTTATTCACCTCCAGTTAGAAAGTCCTGCACAGTACATGCTGCTCTTAGTATTCCAAAGAGCAGCCACACTGTCTTTCTAAAGAAACACATTAAAAGGCAACTCACTGAGCCATTTTCTAACACCTGAGAGCAATTAATGTAAGCAGAGACAGGAAACATCATTAATTATTTAAAATAAAATGAATATGTAATGCTGACCTTCTCCAACTGCCATCAGTTTTATACTTACACCTGAATAAACTCAAGGGAACACAAAACCCACAAGGCACTTCACACTGCAGTTTGCGGCAAGGCGGGCAGTGGTCACAGGGAGAGTTGCCTGGTAGGTGGTGTTCAGCCCAGAGAGGGCGGTGCGGGATCCCGGGACACCTAATGAGGGCAGGTGGGACCTCTAGCCCTGGGAATGCATCAGCATCTGGGACCAGCAGCAGCATGTACAAGCTCTCCATGCCCACCGGCTTTCCCAGTTTCTTTCTTTCTTTTATATTCCTACCATCTTAAGGGGGAGGGCTAATACTTCTGTTATTATAAATTTCTGAATATATATATATATGTGTATATGCACATATGTATTGTATTATTTCTAGTTATTTGCTCATATAAAGTCATTAGTCTTTTCTTTTTTTACGGTTAGCCTCTCTGTCTTGGTGAAAACTAGGAAGTGGTAAATGTGGGCCGTGCTTATTGGGGAAGCCCAGCGGGATGTGTTTATATAGCTGCAATATCAAGTTCCTGGAATTAAGTGAATCATCTGCTTTCCGAACAGAGTCTTTCTGCAAATAGGAGAGCCTAGACATTCTCTAAGGGCAATATCACCGATGGGGGCTGAGGGAGGGGACAGGAAGGGAATGTGGAGTTTATTACCTGACGTAAGTGCTGCACATGGCATACGTCATGAGCCAGGATTTGACACAGCATTGGTTGAAGATTTTCAGAGCAAAGCCTGTTAGACACAGAAAGTTCTTTGTGACTGTTCAAGCTAAACAAGGCTTGAAGTGCTGGTGTCTGTTTTTCCCCTGACCTGTATTAGCGATTCCAAGAAAACTCACAGAGCGCCTCGTGCAGAATGATCCAAGCTTCCAGCTTGGCCATCCTCTTAAGATCCTCTTACAGATATTCGGAGACTTGGGCTAATAGCTCTCGGTTGCAAGTCTCGGTCATGACTACAAAGGTAAAATGGGCTGTTGGTTTCTGGGACAAGATTTATCAGAGATACTCCTTGGGTTATTATTAAGAATCTTCCTGACTTTCTGTTAAAAAGACTTAATTTCTTTTTAAAGGGAGTTATCCCTTCATATTGGCACAGAGCCCAATCACAAACAGTTTTCTTTTGAGAAGCTTAGAAGAAAAGACAAGGGGGATCATTTGCTAATGCTAATTACAGTTAAACAGCAATAAATTTTTTATGCTATCCTCATAATCCTATGGCGGAAAAAGGCTTTGTTCCTTTTAACATGGCGTTACACATCTTAAACTTTAATGTGAATAAATGGCTTTAGGGGAGAGCTAACATGAAGAATGTTTTTTCTACTGCATTCTTTATCACCACCATATCAGATTTCGTGTCTCACACAAGAAGAGGATACTGGGTTTTAGAAATTCATGCTAAGAAGCAGAGCTGGGATAGTGTAAACAACATTCACAGACAGCACAAAACAATCTTTTCACCCAGATATTCCCGATTAATTAGCCATCTGTGCAACTGAGGAGACAGGGACATTCACCACTGCTGTGTTATGAATTCCCACAGCCATAAGTGGGAGCACAGCTTCAGGGTAAGTGGTGGACTCTTGAATATCATAAATCAGTTTATTTCAGTGACTTATATATGGTAGTATTCATATCTGGGCATGAATGGTTAAAACACACACTAAAAATCAAAACTAGGTTATTATAGTTGGGGAATAAAAAGTAGAAAAGGAATTGTGGTTAAAGTATGTTAGAAAAAAATATAAAGTTTATGATTCTGGAAAATTGTTTATTCAGGATAAATAACCAGGAAGCTATAATCCTATCCAAAAGGCAGGATTTAATGTAGAATTCTCTCATAGATTGTGTCACTCAGAGCTACTGAGCCCAGAAATCGGTAGAAAGAGGGACATTTCCCAGGTTATGGAATCTCAGCCAGAATTTGAAGGGGCATATTAAATGAAAACTCAACTTTTTAACTGCTGTCACTGCAGAAATCTCTGCTGAAATCATGACTTAAAAACATAGTCCCTGAGACCTTGGCATTGAGTCAGTTTAGAGCAACTGCCCATGGAGAGACTGAGTATTCTTTGCAATCAAGTTTTCCCAGTGCAGAATGTGCACATGGAAGGCAGATGGCATGGGCCAGAATCTGATGAATGGATGAATGGAGTGAGGGACAGCACCAGGATGGGCAGAGATATTTCCCTTAGTAATAGCAGGGAAGAGTCTTTTCCATAGTGAGATGTTGTTACCAAGAATCTCTTGCCAACCAGAGCAGAAGCTTGGCTTGGTCTTAATGTCAGGGGAAGTAAGACTGGGCAGTGGGGAGATGGGGTGACAGGACTGTCAGGGCCAGGGGCCAGTATCATTCGCTTGACACTTATGGAGAAGCCAACAGATAAAACAGATAAAAAAGACACCAGTTTTTTTTTGGTTTTTTTTTGGCGGTACACGGGCCTCTCACTGCTGTGGCCTCTCCCGTTGCGGAGCACAGGCTCCGGACGCGCAGGCTCAGCGGCCATGGCTCACCGGTCCAGCTGCTTCACGGCATGCGGGATCCTCCCAGACCGGGGCACGAACCCGTGTCCCCTGCATCGGCAGGCGGACTCTCAACCACTGCGCCACCAGGGAAGCCCAACACCATCATTTTTACTGCCTTTAGATTTGGGCTCTCAGTGGTGTATTTCATGCTGCTTCGAGTAATATTTTCTTCATCATAGTCTTAACATCACACTATATGTTTGTGTTTTGTTTTTGTTTGTTTTTGAAAAAAAATGCTGTTACACTTGGAAAAGGGGTCCCAACCCTTCCAACTATACTATCCAAGAAGTTAGATCCTTGAAAAGTATTTTGGTTGGCAAAATCACTTTGACAAGATAAGGTCTCTTAGAGAATTAGGAGATTAAGAGAAAAACAAAAACACATAAAGGTCCTGGAAGGCGTCCAATTCCAAAAGGAAACAGTTTTAGAGCGTTGTGAAGCGTCTTTACTTTTCCACTCTCCTTCAGCTGCTCAGGAACTGTGGATGTGACACTGTGTTCTATCAGCAGTCCCACAAGTTTTCTATTGATATTTTATGCAGGCTAAGCCATTTCTGAATGTGTTTGCAGATATGACGGCAAATTGCACGTTAAAAAGTTTTGGTATAAAATATAAAGCTACATTATCTCAAAACCACAACTGGCAACAGTTTAGTGCATGGAAGATTACTATATACTCTTTGTAGTTGTGGCATATACAGCTGTATACTATATTCATGCTTGTATTAACTACCTATTAAACGGATACAGTTAGCTCTCTTTTCAAGAAATAATTTAATCATTCCCAATTAATGATGCTGTCTTTATAAAGTCCTTAGTTGGAGGCCCCTGGTAGGTATGGCTAGACATTGCAAGATCCATCTCTAATATAGAAGTATTCGAAAAGAGTGAAAAGCATGTGTAGAAAGACTGTGGAGGGAAGTAGCGTGGTATATTGGAAGGGCTGAAAGGAAGCCATGTGGAATAGGTGGTCTTAAACAGAGTGAGGAAAGATGAAACTTGAGCAATAGGCAGTGTTGAAACCTTGCAAAATCCAGACCAGACTTAATAGTAGTGGGAAAGTATTGAAAGGATTTCAAGCTTAGGCTGGGAAGAAGGCACTTATATCAGTAGAACTTCATTGTGGATTGAATATGAGGATGAAGGAGAGAGAGATCTCAGGGGAAAATGCTCAGATTTCTGTTTGATTAGCTATATGTATGGTGTCTTGATGTGATACAATAGAAAAGTGGAAGTAGGCTTTCAAAGAAAGCTCCTGACTTTGGTTTTGGATGTGATGGATAGCTTTGGAGTACCCAAGTAGAGATGCCATGGGGCAGTTTGAAAATAATGAAGCATGTCAATCCCCATAATACACAGAGCTATGCATCATATAACCTGCTAGGCAGATGAAAAAAATTCTCCAAAAGACAAAAACCGTAATATTTGACCAGTAGTTTGGATGCCTTCAAGTGCTTATCAGCCAGCTCCCTTTCAAATAGCTCTTTTGAAGTTTGTTAATATATAGGTCTATCCTTCCCCTCCCTAATGAATTTTATCATACTTCTCAACCTGAGTTTCAAAACCCTCTTTCTTCCTTTGCTTACCTCAAGCATTTTTCAGAGAGTATTGATTTTAACTGATAAAAAGAGAGCCTGTCATTTTGAAGAAACTGAGGTGTTACAGTTGTAGGACTTTTGGCTGGTGACGTCCCCCTTTGTTGAACTTAGATTTAAGTTCTAAATCTGGCCCTATTTTGCCACAATAAACAAATCAGGTCTGGAGCTCAAGAGACGTAAAATTTAAATCGTCTATGTATAAGTATGGCCATGAATGAAATTGCCTCAGAAAATAGACTAGCATGGTAAGAAAAATACTCCTCTTAGAGTTTACTCAACACCTTTTTTAAAAATTTTATTTTATTTATTTTTTTATACAGCAGGTTCTTATTAGTCATCAGTTTTATACACATCAGTGTATACATGTCAATCTCAATCTCCCAATTCATCACGCCACCAGCTCCACCCCCCAGCCACGTTCCCCCCTTGGTGTCCATACATTTGTTCTCTACATCTGTGTCTCAGTTTCTGCACTGCAGACCAGTTCATCTGTACCATTTTTAAAGGTTCCACATATATGCATTAATATATGATATTTGTTTTCCTCTTTCTTTCTTTTTTTTTTTTTTTGTGGTACACAGGCCTCTCACTGTTGCGGCCTCTCCCGTTGCGGAGCACAAGCTCTGGATGCGCAGGCTCAGTGGTCATGGCTCACGGGCCCAGCTGCTCCATGGCATGTGGGATCCTCCTGGACCGGGGCACGAACCCATGTCCCCTGCATCAGCAGGCGGACTCCCAACCACCGCACCACCAGGGAAGCCCTGTTTTTCTCTTTCTGACTTCAATCTGTATGACAATCTCTAGATCCATCCATGTCTCTACAAATGACCCAATTTGTTCCCTTTTTTTGGCTGAGTAATATTCCATTGTATATATGTACCACATCTTCTTTACAAATTTGTCTGTCGATGGGCATTTAGGTTGCTTCCATGTCCTGGCTATTGTAAATAGTGCTGCAATGAACATTGGGGTGCATGTGTCTTTTTGAATTATAGTTTTCTCTGGGTATATGCCCAGTAGTGGGATTGCTGGGTCATATGGTAATCCTATTTTTAGTTTTATAAGGAAGCTCCATACTGTTCTCCACAGTGAGTGGCTGTATCAGTTTGCATTCCCACCAGCAGTGCAAGAGGATTCCCTTTTCTCCACACCCTCTCCAGCATTTGTTGTTTGTAGAATTTCTGATGATGCCCATTCTGACTGGTGTGAGGTGATACCTCATTGTAGTTTTGATTTGCATTTCTCTAATAATTAGTGATGTTGAGCAGCTTTTCATTTGCTTCCTGGCCACCTGTATGTCTTCTTTGGAGAAATGTCTATTTAGGTCTTCTGCCCATTTTTGGATTGGGTTGTTTGTTTTTTTGATATTGAGCTGCATGAGCTGTTTATATATTTTGGAGATTAATCCTTTGTCCGTTGATGCGTTTGCAAATATTTTCTCCCATTCTGAGGGTTGTCTTTTCGTCTTGTTTGTAGTTTCCTTTGCTTTGCAAAAGCTTTTAAGTTTCATTAGGTCCTATTTGTCTATTTTTGTTTTTATTTCCATTACTCTAGGAGGTGGATCAAAAAAGATCTTGCTGTGATTTATGTCAAAGAGTGTTCTTCCTATTTTTCTCTCTAAGAGTTTTATAGTGTCCAGTCTTGCATTTAGGTCTCTAATCCAGTTTGAGTTTACTTTTGTGTATGGTGTTAGGGAGTGTTCTAATTTCATTCTTTTACATGTGGCTGTCCAGTTGTCCCTGCACCACTTATTGAAGAGACTGTCTTTTCTCCATTGTATATCCTTGCCTCCTTTGTCATAGAATAGTTGACCATAGGTGTGTGGGTTTATCTCTGGGCTTTCTGTCCTGTTCCATTGATCTATATTTCTGTTTTTGTGCCAGTACCATATTGTCTTGATTACTGTAGCTTTGTAGTATAGTCTGAAGTCAGGGAGTCTGATTCTTCCAGCTCCGTTTTTTTCCCTCAAGACTGCTTTGGCTCTTCGGGGTCTTTTGTGTCTCCATACAAATTTTAAGCTTTTTTGTTCTAGTTCCATAAAAAATGCCATTGGTAATTTGATAGGGATTGCATTGAATCTGTAGATTGCTTTGGGTAGTATAGTCATTTTCACAATATTGATTCTTCCAATCCAAGAACATGGTATATCTCTCCATCTGTTTGTATCATCTTTAATTTCTTTCAGCAGTGTCTTATAGCTTTCTGCATACAGGTCTTTTGTCTCCCTAGGTAGGTTTATTCCTAGGTATTTTATTCTTTTTGTTGCAGTGGTAAATGGGAGTGTTTCCTTAATTTCTCTTTCAGATTTTTCATCATTAGTGTATAGGAATGCCAGAGATTACTGTGCATTAATTTTGTATCCTGCAACTTTACCAAATTCATTGATTAGCTCTAGTAGTTTTCTGGTGGCATCTTTAGGATTCTCTATGTATACCATCATGTCATCTGCAAACAGTGACAGTTTTACTTCTTCTTTTCCAATTTGTATTCTTTTTATTTCTTTTTCTTCTCTGATTGCCATGGCTAGGACTTCCAAAACTATGTTGAATAGTAGTGGTGAGAGTGGGCAACCGTGTCTTGTTCCTGATCTTAGAGGAAATGCTTTCAGTTTTTCACCATTGAGAATGATGTTTGCTGTGGGTTTGTCATATATGGCCTTTATTATGTTGAGGTAGGTTTCCTCTATGCCCACTTTCTGGAGAGTTTTTATTATAAATCGGTGTTGAATTTTGTCAGAAGCTTTTTCTGCGTCTATTGAGATGATCATATGGTTTTTCTTCTTCAATTTGTTAATATGGTGTATCACATTGATTGATTTGCATATATTGAAGAATCCTTGCATCTCTGAGATAAATCCCACTTGATCATGGTGCATGATCCTTTTAGTGTGTTGTTCCATTCTGTTTGCTAGTATTTTGTTGAGGATTTTTGCATCTATATTCATCAGTGATATTGGTCTGTCATTTTCTTTTTTTATAGTATCTTTGTCTGGTTTTGGTATCAGGGTGATGGTGGCCTCATAGAATGAGTTTGGGAGTGTTCCTTCCTCTGCAATTTTTTTTTTTTAAAATCCCAGTGAAAGTTCCCTTTCCATTCTTTTTTTAAAATTTATTTATTTTATTTTTGGCTGCGTTGAGTCTTCGTTGCTGCACACAGGCTTTCGCTAGTTGTAGCAAGTGGGGGCTATTCTTCGTTGCAGTGCTCAGGCTTCTCATTGCGGTGGCTTCTCTTTGTTGTGGAGCACGGGCTCTAGGCACATGGGCTTCAGTCGTTGTGGCATGTGAGCTCCGTAGTTGTGGCTCATGGGCTCTAGAGCACAGGCTCAGTAGTTGTGGCGCACAGGCTTAGTTGCTCCGTGGCATTTGGGATCTTCCTGGACCAGGGCTAGAACCTGTGTGCCCTGCATTGGCAGGCGGATTCTCAACCCCTGTGCCACCAGAGAAGCCCCCTCTACAATTTTTTGGAAGAGTCTGAGAAGGATGGGTGTTAGCTTTTCTCTAAATGTTTGATAGAATTTCCCTGTGAAGCCATCTGGTTTTGGATTTTCGTTTGTTGGAACATTTTTAATCACAGTTTCAATTTCATTACTTGTGATTTGTCTGTTCATATTTTCTGTTTCTTCCTGGTTCAGTCTTGGAAGGTTATCCCTTTCTAAGAATTTGTCCGTTTTTTCCAGATTGTCCGTTTTATTGGCATAGAGTTGCTTGTAGTAGTCTCTTAGGATGCTTTGTATTTCTGCAGTGACAGTTGTCACTTCTCCTTTTTCATTTCTAATTTTATTGATTTGAGTCCTCTCCCTCTTTTTCTTGATGAGTCTGGCTAATGGTTTATCGATTTTGTTTATATTCTCAAAGAACCAGCTTTTAGTTTTATTGATCTTTGCTATTCTTGGTTTCTATTTCATCTATTTCTTCTCTGATCTTTTGATTTCTTTCCTTGTACTAACTTTGGGTTTTGTTTTTTCTTCTTTCTCTAGTTCCTTTAGGTGTAAGTTTAGGTTGTTTATTTGAGATGTTTGTTCTTTCTTGAGGTAGGATTGTATTGCTATAAACTTCCCTCTTAGAACTGTTTTTGCTGCATCCCATAGGTTTTGGATCATCGTGTTTTCATTGTCATTTGTCTCTAGGTATTTTTTGATTTCCTCTTTGATTTCTTCCGTGATCTCTTGGTTATTTAGTAACGTATTGTTTAGCCTCCATGTGTTTGTGTTTTTTACGTTTTTTTCTCTGAAATTGATTTCTAATCTCATAGAGTTGTGGTCAGAAAAGATACTTGATATGATGTCAGTTTTCTTAAACTTACTGAGACTTGATTTGTGACCCAAGATGTGATCTATCCAGGAGAATGTTCCATGCGCACTTGAGAAGAAAGTGTAATCTGCTGTTTTTGGATGGCATGTCCTATAAATATCAATTAAATCTATCTGGTCTATTGTGTCATTTAAAGCTTGTGTTTACTTATTAATTTTCTTTTTGGATGATCTGTCCATTGGTGTAAGTGAGGTGTTAACTTCCTCCACTATTATTGTGTTACTGTCGATTTCCTCTTTTATAGCTGTTAGCAGTCAGTCGCCTTATTTATTGAGGTGCTCCTATGTTGGGTGTATATATATTTATAATTGTTATATCTTCTTCTTGGATTGATCCTTTGATCATTATGTAGTGTCCTTCCTTGTCTCTTGTAACATTCTTTATTTAAAGTCTATTTTATCTGATATGAGTATTGCTACTCCTGCTTTCTTTTGATTTCCTTTTGCATGGAATATCTTTTTCCATCCCCTCACTTTCAGTCTGTATGTGTCCCTAGGTCTGAAGTGGGTCTCTTGTAGACAGCATATATATGGGTCTTGTTTTTGTATCCATTCAGTTAGCCTGTGTCTTTTGGTTGGAGCATTTAATTCATTCACATTTAAGGTAATTATTGATATGTATGTTCCTATGACCATTTTCTTAATTGTTTTGGGTTTGTTTTTGTAGGTCCTTTTCTCCTCTTGTGTTTGCCACTTAGAGAAGTTCCTTTAGCATTTTTTGTAGAGCTGGTTTGGTGGTGCTGAATTCTCTTCGCTTTTGCTTGTCTGTAAAGCTTTTGATTTCTCCATCAAATCTGAATGACATTCTTGAGGAGTAGAGTAATCTTGGTTGTAGGTTCTTCCCTTTCATCACTTTAAATATGTCATCCCACTCCCTTCTGGCTTGTAGAGTTTCTACTGAGATATCAGCTGTTAACCTTATGGCAGTTCCCTTGTATGTTATTTGTCGTTTTTCCCTTGATGCTTTTAATAATTTTTCCTTGTCTTTAATTTTTGCCTGTTTGATTAATATGTGTCTTGGTGTGTTTCTCCTTGGGTTTATCCTGTGTGGGACTCTCTGTGCTTCCTGGACTTGGGTGGCTATTTCCTTTCATATGTTAGGGAAGTTTTCGAATGTAATCTCTTCAAATATTTTTTCAGGTCTTTTCTCTCTCTCTTCTCCTTCTGGGACCCCTATAATGCAAATGTTTTTCCATTTAATGTTGTCCCAGAGGTCTCTTAGGCTGTCTTCATTTCTTTTCATTCTTTTTTCTTTATTCTGTTCCACAGCAGTGAATTCCACCTTTCTGTCTTCCAGGTCACTTATCTGTTCTTCTGCCTCAGTTATTCTGCTATTGATTCCTTCTAGTGTAGTTTTCATTTCAGTTATTTTATTTTTCACCTCTGTTTGTTTTTTAATCCTTCTAGGTGTTTTTTTAAACCTTTCTTGCATCTTCTTGATCTTTGCCTCTATTCTTTTTCCAAGGTCCTGGATCATCTTCACTATCATTATTCTGAATTCTTTTTCTGGGAGGTTGCCTACTTCCACATCATTTAGTTGTTTTTCTGGGGTTTTATCTTGTTCTTTCATCTGATACATAGCCCTCTGCCTTTTCATCTTGTCTATCTTTCTGTGAATGTGGTTTTTGTTCCACAGGCTGTGGGATTATAGTTCTTCTTGCTTCTGCTGTCTGCCCTGTGGTGGATGAGGCTATCTAAGAGGCTTGTGCAATTGTCCTGATGGAGGGGACTGGTGTGGGTAGAGCTGGGTGTTGCTCTGGTGGGCAGAGCTCAGTAAAACTTTAATCCTCTTGTCTGCTGATGGGTGGGGCTGGGTTCCCTCCCTGTTGGTTGTTTGGCCTGAGGTGACCCAACACTGGAGGCTCCTGGGGTTTTCAGTGGGGCTAATGTTGGACTCTGGGATGGCTCACGCCAAGGAGTACTTCCCAGAACTTCTGCTGCCAGTGTCCTTGTCCTCACGGTGAGACGCAGCCACCCCCCGCCTCTGCAGGAGACCCTCCAACACTAGCAGGTAGGTCTGGTTCAGTCTCCTGTGGGGTCACTGCTCCTTCCCCTGGGTCCTGATGTGCACACTACTTTGTGTGTGCCCTCCAAGAGTGGAGTCTCTGTTTCCCCCAGTCATGTCGAAGTCCTGCAATCAAATCCCTCTGGCTTTCAAAGTCTGATTCTCTAAGAATTCCTCCTCCTGTTGTTGGACCCCCAGGTTGGGAAGCCTGACGTAGAGCTCAGAACCTTCACTCCAGTGGGTGGACTTCTGTTATATAAGTGTTCTCTGGTTTGTGAGTCACCCACCCAGCAGTTATGGGATTTGATTTCATTGTGACTGCACCCCTCCTACCGTCTCATTGTAGCTTCTCCTTTGTCTTTGGATGTGGGGTATCTTTTTTGGTGAGTTCCAGTGTCTTCCTGTTGATGATTGTTCAGCAGTCAGTTGTGATTCTGGTGTTCTCGCAAGAGGGAGTGGGAGCACATCCTTCTGCTCCACCATCTTGAACCAGTCCCCTACTCAATAACTTTAACGCCTACCATTTAAATGACTAGTTATTGCTTTGGTTAGACATAATATTTTCATGTTGAATTTTACCATTTCTTCTAGTTATTGGCATCACATGATGCTAGTTTAATGGCCTTATCTGTATTTTATAAAGAGTGTCAAACTGCTTATATATTTTATCAAAATACATTTTCTTATACTTTGGTCTCCCATTTCAATGAAAGAGGAAGCATATAGATGACATAGCTGCCATTAGATCTTTTTAAATGAGGGGTTTAGACACTAGTGTATGCAAAGATCTTGTTGTATACAATATGATAACTGCTAACAAATTGAAGAACTGACTGCACAAAATATATCGCTTTTCCTCTCTGTTGAAACCCTCCTTTTAAAACAGAAACACAGAGCATGGATAATCTGAAAATTAGATAATCCATTACGGGATAATCAAGAGGTGACTGTATAAGCAAATATTAAGGATTTTATACATCATTACCCATCAAAACTCTTATTCTTTGAGCTTTTCAATACATGTGCTCTCTTCTGTACACATACTCACAGGAAGGCTCCCATGAGGATTCTGTAAACTAGTTTTTGTAGAAGCAAATAGAGAAAGCCTCATTGGTCACAGGGAGCTGGTTCTTTATGAGTGAAGGCTAAAGGCATCAAAAGAACCACTGCTGTGAAGAGTACTTTAGTGATCACCTCTGCATAAAGCATACCAAGTCTATGATATATTTGTTATTGGAACTGGATTTTGGAACTGGGTTTGATAAAAACTTATATGCCATTTCTGCACTTGTATTTTCATCTGTCAAATAATGGGTTTTTTCAAAGGACCTCAAAATACTCTTTCAGTCTGGGTGTTCTCCCCTTCAAATACTCAAATGCAGAGGATTCTTGGAACATTCTAATGGACTAATGGTTATTGTAGACCAACCTACCTGTCCTCCTTCACCCTCATGTCTAATCGTCTTCATCCTCAAACATTTATACAGCTGGTAGCTGAATTGGCCTCTTATATTCCTAACTAACCGTGTTCACAGTATTTTTGGTTGATATTAATTTCCATCTTAGAAGATCAATTGTGATTTTAGAATGACTGGCCAGGATAGTCATAGTCACCATTTGTTGTTCTGATTACTTGACCTAGCCCAGAAGCATCTTTTTAATTCTTCTTTCTAGCCCCATCTTTTCCATAATTGGTCTCACTTTTTTTTTTTCTAACCCAAATACTACTGCTTTACTCAAAAACTTTAATCAGCATCTCTACTTGGGAAAAGAAAAGGAAAGTTCCTTGGCATGTCACTCTAGGCCCTTCATTCTCAAATCAAACTACTTTGAAAGTTTCGGACACTCCTGACCTTTGGAACCCTTGCAGACAGACTATCCTGGGCATCTTACAGTTCCTAAAATAAGACCCTTAGCTGTATGTCCATTTGTCAGCTCTGCCCGGTGCTCTTCTCATTTCCTACTAGCAAAACTGTGCTTATTCTTGCAGGTTCACCACAAACGTCTCCTCTTCTGTAAACCTTTCCTTACTCACCCTGCAGAATTATTTTCCCCTTCTGCAATTGGATGTCACTTAGTTCATACATTCATCCCTCTGGTCCATTGCTTATCACATTCTGAGGTGTCTTATATTCATTGTGCTGTGACTGTCTCTTCCAGTGGAAAACGAGCTCTTTGGAGACAGGATTGATGTCTCATTCATCTGGAACCATCAACACCTAAAACGGATCACTAAAAGCAAACGTATTGATTTAATTTTGGCTCCCAAAAGAGCAGTTGGAGATAGGGCTGGAGTTTGAGTCTCATTGGTACCAGCTGCCATAAAAAACACTGGAGAATGAATCTTTCTTGGGGTATTTACTGACTCTGCTATTTTGGGGGAAGTTATTTGTTGCTAAAGCTCAGTTTCATCATCTATGAAATGATCTCAAAATAATGGTTTTTGTTATTCACTGATTTCCTGATTCTTCTTTAATTCTGTGAGTATGATTGCATTTATTAGTGCTTGTATAGGTAAGTGGAGTCATGTGACTCATTCTGGACAATGATTTATGAAAGGAAGGGATATGCATTGTTTTCCACCCACACATCTAATTTTTCATGCAAAGCCCTTACAGCTTTCTCTTCCTTCTCTCACAGCAACTGGCAGCATTCAAGACAGCGGCTGCTTCATAAGTCTAGGACCCTGAGTAACTAAGATAAAAACTAGTTTCTGTGACCCATGATGCACAAATAGCAGGAGCAAGAAATAAAGTTTTGTTTTTTAAAACCACTGAAATTGAATACTTGGAGATATTCTGACAGGGATCCCTTAGTCAAGGATGGTCCCCTTCTCCCATATCATCCTGAGCTCCTCCTATCATGAGACTCACACTATACTGTAAGGATATGTTCTTATCTACACAGATATGTGTTCTTGGTTGGCTTTTCTCTGTGTTTTTTCTGGACCATCTGTATCTATATCATCTGGGAAGGTTATCAAAAATTCAGATTCCAGGGCTCCAACCCAATACTAATTAATCAAATTCTTAGAAAGTCTGGCCAAAGAATCTATATTTTCAATAAGCCCTCTCACTACTTTTATAAATTTCATGAGGAACCATATGCCTTACTGTCTGATTGGAATTAAATGAGAATGTCACCTTCTGGAGGGTAGGGGCCTTCTTTATCTTATTCATGTTGTATTGCAGCATCTAGCACAGGGCTAGGCACATGGTTTCTAGGTAATTAATACATAATCATTGAATATACATGGTAAGAGGACTATAGTTCCTGTCCCTCCCATCTCAGGAGTGTTCTATCAGGGTAAAATAACAATGGATGTGACATCCCTTTGTGTGCAGAAAAGGAATATACATAACATCACACCAAACCACACAGTAACTATTCATTTAACAACATTGTTACCTTTAAGCCCATAATGGCTTACATAGAGCTAAAACTCATTGACCACTTACTGTATGCTGGGTGCTCTTCTGAAGGCTTTCCATGAATTTCAGTTGCTTTTTTATTTTTTTGCGATACGCGGGCCTCTCACTGCTGTGGCCTCTCCCGTTGTGGAGCACAGACTCCGGACGCGCAGGCTCAGCGGCCATGGCCCACGGGCCCAGCCGCTCCGCAGCACGTGGGATCCTCCCGGACTGGGGCACGAACCCGTGTCCCCTGCATCGGCAGGCGGACTCCCAACCACTGCGCCAGCAGGGAAGCCCCTTCAGTTGCTTTTTAATCTTCCCAAAACTCTGTGTGTGTATGTGTTTGTGTGTGTGTGTGTGTGTGAGAGAGAGAGAGAGAGAGAGAGAGAGAGAGAGAGGGAGGGAGGGAGAGAGAGAGAGGGAGGGAGGGAGGGAGGGAGAGAGAGAGAGAGAGAGAGAAAAGAGACTGTTATTTCCCCCTATTTTACAGATGAGAATACCAAGGCTCAAAATTATTATTATGGTCAAGATCATGTAGCTCCTAAGTGCTAGATCAGTGGTTCTTAAACTTTACCAAGCACCAGAATCACCTGGAAGTTTTGTTAAAAGACAGATTTCTGGGCACCACCTCCAGAGTTTCTAATTCAGTAGGTTTGGGATCAGGCCTGAGAATTTGCATTTTAAGCAAGTTCCCAGGTGTTGCTAATGCTCTTGATCTGGACCGTGGTTGAGAACTGTTATACTAGAGCTACATTTGGATCCAGGAATTTTGACTCCAGGGACGCTGTTCTTAATATTTTCCTCTGTTTTACTACCATCTTGTCATTATGAACATACTCATTTTTTAATCTGATGTTTCTTTCTCAATTAATTAATTAATTTCAATATTCATTCATTTGTTTGTTTTGGCTGTGCCGGGTCTTAGTTGTGGCATGCAGGACCTTCGTTGCAGCATGCTGGATCTTTTAGTTGTAGCATTTGGACTTCTTAGTTGTGGCATGTGGACTCTTAGTTGTGGCATGCAGACTCTTAGTTGTGGCTTGCATGTGGGATCTAGTTCTCCAACCAGGGATCAAACCCGGGCCCCCTGCATTGGGAGTGTGGAGTCTTACCCACTGGACGACCAGGGAAGTCCCTCTTAGTTTATTTTTGATTATAGATCGTAAACATGTAGAGAACCTGGAAAGTCAGTGCCAGTTACAGTTGGACGTTTCTTATTACTGTTTCAGAATTGGAAAATGGATTTCTTTCCTCATGGAGTCCTTATAGGTGAACTACTTTGGAAGATTTTAAAAATTTTGTTTTTAGAAGTTGAAAGCAAGAATCATAACTGGCAAAAAATTCCTAACCAGGATTTTTAGCTATATTTGTTGTGCCTGGTCTGCCATCTGTCCTATTCATAAGATGTCTTCAGCCTAGGTGTGTTTCTTTCCTTTTATTTCTTCTGTGTGTCCTAAGCATGGAAAGGTTCTATTTCTGTGAGTTTAAGGAGACATGAATAATGTGGAGCTATTTTTACAAAATTTGGAAATTCTCCCTGAATCCTAAACCCTGAAATATTTAAAGTAGGATTGATTTCATGTTTCCTGTTTTCCAAAATGAAACAAATAAAGGACTATTAAATGAATAACTTATATGTCGACAAAAAGAGTACACAGTTGGAGATAAAAATCCAAGATAACCCTTCTAAATTTAGTATTTATCAGTGGGCCTTTGTTTCTTGCGAATGTCACCGGACTTATGTCAAATTCAACTTCCAGTTCCAAACAGAAGCTCTGGTCTTCTTTGCAGTCAGTGTCAAAGAGACTTCAACATCTGTGAAATTATATCTATCTTCTGATACATCCATGTTGAGTCTGGCCTTTATTGTCTGTGAGTTGTAATGAACGTATACACACTTCAAACTGAGTTTCTGCTGCTCTGTTTAATGAAATCAAGTTGTTCTAAAATAATAAAAACATCATTTTAAAAAAGCCCCCAAACCCCAAGGACAGTTATTTTCTTTAATGCTTTCTAGTGATAGACTATTACTCAGTATTGGGCAGCAACCTTCTGACATAGAAACTATTCTGCTCTTGTGTCCTGAGCCATTACTCAGTGATGGACAGCAACCTTCAAATATAGAAGCCACTCCAATCTTATGTGCTTAGACTGACACAAGCCCTTTGTGGTGCAAAGAGAAGACCACAGAATTTGCCCATTTAAAAGAAACTATAAACATGTTTCATAATAAGTAAAGGCATAAATTCTCCTTTATAAGGTTTTTAAGGGAAAACATTTTAATCAAATAAAACTAGAAGTACAGGAATTGAACAAGTTAAAATTTTTAAAAATGTGTTTGTTTTTTCAAAATAATAAGGCTTATTAATTCATATTTCCTGAACATCAGCTGTTGCCCCCAAAATCCTTTTTTAAAGTTAAAACTGATATTTACATTATTTTTGACCATAGTTTCTTCCAAATTAAGGGAGAAAATGAAGTTTTAAGAGGGTAAAATATGAAAAGAAGGATATTGTTGATTTATGGTTTTGTGTTAGAATCTAAAAGTATGATTAACATTAAGAAGGATAACAATTTGAGGGCTTCCCTGGTGGCGCAGTGGTTGAGAGTCCGCCTGCCGATGCAGGGACACGGGTTCGTGCCCCGGTCCGGGAAGATCCCACATGCTGCGGAGTGGCTAGGCACTACCGCAAAAAAAAAAAAAAAAAAAGGAGGATAACAATTTGAAAAATTTTCACCATCAATGGAACTAAATTTATTCTCAGTATATTTTGTATAATTGTATATTTTTTGTAATTTATATAATCAAATATTATTTATATAATTTTGTATAAATACAAATAAATGAAAAAGAAAATGTCCTCTCTTACTTTTTTTTCTTTTTTTTTTTTTTTTTTTTTTTTTTTTTTTTTTTTTGTGGTACGTGGGCCTCTCACTGCTGTGGCCTCTCCCGTTGTGGAGCACAGGCTCCGGACGCGCAGGCTCAGCGGCCATGGCTCACAGGCCCAGCCACTCCGCGGCATGTGGGATCCTCCTGGACCGGGGCACGAACCCACGTCCCCTGTATTGGCAGGTGGACTCTCAACCACTGTGCCACCAGGGAAGCCCTCTCTCTTACTTTCTTAATCCTTGTTTTCAAGTTCCCAATTGGGGACAACTCAAAACAAGGAAAATAAAATAATACAACAGTGATAACAACAAAATAACAGCAGTAAACAGTGAATGGTAATGAATCTGAGATTTTATTGACAACACTGGTTCAAATGTTAGGAATCAAAATGAAAAAGCATAGAAATATGAATCACATCACAGAAGAAAGATGCCTATAGTCCATACCGTAGCATTTGTTAAATGCGTCAGTGAGAGTCTGTTATCATAGTAAGACAAGATAAACAAACTATAAAGACAATGTTGAACATTGCCAGGGATGTTATTGTCATAGGGGTCATCCATGTTAGAAAAACACCTGCTAGAGACACTACACTAATAGGATTGCATTTAGCTTCAAGTAACAAAATCACCTGCTCAGAGGCTTAAACTGGTCAGGGTTGATATGTTTCATGTAACATGATATCAGGACCAGTAGCCCAGGAGTGGGTCACTGGCCCACTGGGGCAATCAGGGCACTAGGCTTCTAACTTCTACTCTATCATCCTCAAGTTGTGACTTCCGTCCTCATAGATGCAAGATGGCTGCTGCACTTACAGGCATTGAATCATTGTTCCAGGCAGGAAGAAAGAGAAATGGTGAGAAAAAGAAAAAGTTGTGTCATCTTGCATGGGTTTTCCTTTTTATTTGAGAAGGAACACCCACGCTGGGCTTCTTCGGATACTTATTGGCCAAGACTGTGACTCGTGACTGCCCCTAGCTGCAGTGGGGTCTGGGAAGGCGATTATGTCAGTCCCTGAACCTGCTCAGTAGAGAAAGGCAAAGGCAAGGGGAGTCATGAATGACTCCTGGTGAACTAATCCAGTGTGTGCACTGCAATAGCACTGCCACGGCAACCACTGGAAAAACTTTTACTGGAGGTGATCCTGTGTCCTGAAAACTTCTCCCCGTGGCGCCCCTGCATGGGAACCTTTCGTTAAGAGCACATTTGTTGAAGACACATTGGTAAATGACAGGTCTTCTGGAGAGATCTCTGCTAGAGACAGAACTTTTAGGGATACTTTTGCTTAGGTACCTCTGTCATTGTCATACCAGGAGCCATTAGGGCAGTTGAATTAAACACACTTACATATACATGGAGCTCCCAAGGACAAACATTAATTCTCAGAGACACTGCAGCCTGAACTCCTTCAGTGAATAAGGTGATTCTCCAAACATTGGAGTCGGTACTTCACATAATTATGGAGGGCAGTCTTATTTCTTTTCTTTCCTTTCCTTCCTTTCACATTGTTGCACGAAGGGCTGGCCAGGCATGAGAAAGGACCCACCACGAAGCCATCTACCCATTAATGACCTCTTCTTCAAATATTACAAAGACCCAGTCCAAGCTTTGAGATTACTGTTAATAAGTACTTGATTAAATCTGTAGCCACGGGCCCTCTGATTCCTGTCTGGGGGAGGTGCGTGTTTATTCCCCAAATTACATCATGTTCCCCCAGTAATACATATAATTGCCTGTCCTCTAAGTGAGGCTGCATTACATATGAGCTAAGAGGACTCTTCGGCTGATCTCATTCAAGTCTGGTAGTGATATTTGTCAACTTTTTGGCTGCCCAACATCTTTCTATTTGAGAGAATGTCATAATGTGTGAGTCTTAATGGAATTCACAACTCTGCCTTCAGCAAAAGGGAGCTGGAATTCTGGGGTAATATTCAAAATGCTAACCAACTCATCTAGCACAGGCACCAACCAAATAGAATCAACCCTGGCTGAATCTTGCACCAGTGTTTATTGACAGGAGTCCAGCGTTGGGGCAGGGTCTTCCCACTCCTCCCAGCTAAGCCAACTGGAACGTGAGTAGGTGACTTTGTTCAGCCAACTGGATCCTCCTGCCTAGGAATTTCTGTTTTGATTGAAAATAAAAGGAAGAGGGCTATTTCAAATTGATCCAAGCCATAGCATCCCTGTCCTTTTGGGGACAGTGTCCTGTGGTGGGCAGTAATCCTGCAGCCACCCTCCCATGCTCAATGTCTTTTTGTCCTGGCCAAATTATTATTGAAAATATCATTTCAGTGCTTCCTGCCTCTTGGTTCTCCACAGCTGCTTTAGTTTCTACCATTTTCCAAGCCTGCTTTTTCTTTCCCATCCACTCTGTAAACTCCTGACACTTTCTCAATTAATGCCTTTGCTTTTAAGATAACCACATCTTGTAAGTTTGTGATCTTGCTACCAGGGATTCTGGCCTATAATGAAGTGAAGACAGGCCTACCTTGCCTGCTTTATTCCTTCTTTCTCATGGGCCCAGCCCTGTCCTTGCAAGCCTTTGGTTAGGAGGAGAGAGAAGGCTGTCTTTCTGGGCCGGTCCCAAGGATTTCCATTAAAGAAACTTTCTTTAATGGAAATCTTCCCTCTTCTCTCTTAAGAACATGAGCAGGAAACTTCTGTGTTTTTCCCACCGAAAGCCACACGTTGTCTGAGGGAGATGTAGTATGGAGATTTTACGTCATGTCCTCACAGACATTGGAGTATGTCAGTAATAGCAAATAATTTTGGTTTTGAGGATTGATTGGTTAGAAGATATTAATATGTACTCCAAATTTGGCTCTAGTATCTTATTTACTATGGCACCCAAGTAGATATTCTATATAAAAATTATTTTATTTCTGTATACTCCCTTTGTGACAGAAAGGATGCATACACTCCATAAAAATAAAATTAATTTGCAATACGGAAAATGGAGTTAAGGAAGAATGTCCACGGGCATGAAATTGGCACACAAATCATATGCCAAGAAATCCTGTATTTACCAGAAGTGAGCCTTGAGTTTTGCAAATCACTCTTAGGGAACAAAACATAGCGTGATAGGCCTATGAACTTAACAAAATCACTTTAAAGATTTAGGTAATAGAAGTTTCCTTAAATAGACTGGGCAATTTGTTTTCTTTTCCCCAACAACTAGATATGTAATAACTCTCAGCCCTCAACATTGAGCATTTTCCAGCCCTAAAATCTTTAGCTGTCTAAACTGTTTTTATCATTTAATGGTAGTGCCTAGAGACAGCTTTAAAAATCATGAATTAAAATTTGTTGTTCTGATATCTTTTCATGTGACTCACACATTCAGTTCTGTTTTGTTAGATTTCTTCAGGGTTTTTGGAGAGTCTAATAGGTTAACATAGCCTTTTCCCCCTCAGAACCCCACAACTTAAATAAAGATGATGGTTGTCATCAAGTTATAGGCATTTTTTGCCTTGTGGTTAAGGAGCTGTCAGGTAAAAGTTATATTAATTTATGAAAGAGTCACTTGACTACCAAGAACAGGAGTTGTTTTCTGAGAAGGTTGTAATTTAGTTTGAAGTCCACCTGACTCGTTATGGAAGTGGTTATAACACCCCTCACTAGAAGTGCCCATTAGATCCGGGGCAAGTGGTGTGGGATTTGCTTAGGAGCAGCCCTGAGGACAAGTTCCTGTGTGGCATGGGGCATATCACTTTAATCTCTGTGCTTTGGTTTCTTTATCTAAAGTGGGGATGTTAATATACACCTCAGAGGGTTGTAAAGCCAGAATTAAATAACATATTTTAAAAACTACCCTCTACAGTTTCTGGAACATAGGAGGTGCTTTTTGAATGTTTCTTTTTTCTATCACCCTGTGGAACAAACTAACTCCCCAATAACTTTACTTATGCCTAACACTGTGGTTCTACTGTGAAAAGACTCTAATTTTAAATAATAGTTGTTATTATTGTTGTTCCAAAACAAACAAAACTCAAAACCCCTCTTGTGGGTAGTGGCATCAAATCTGTGTAGAAAATGTTCAGGTTTGATAGTATACTTAATCTCTTCCATTAGAAATATAAACTGTTTATGACAATGGAGTAAAAAACTTCTGTGAGTAATGAAAAAGATGCATTGTAGCATTAAAACAATGTCATTTTATCCTCTTCTTTGTGAACTTTAAATATGTTGCTCAACATAAGGCAGAGTCCTTGGCTTTTGTGTTCTCTCTCCCTTTGTTTTGTTGCTGTTGTGTATATTTTTTAAATGTCTGAAGAATTTAAAAATTTTAGAGGAATCTAGCAGCATTCTGAAGAGGAAAATTAACATTGAGGCTGACTGAATGACAATCCTTCATTTAGAAATTCTGATTTGCCTCAATCTGTAGAGCAGTAGATCTCATCGTTGGCCACACATTACAGTCACCCAAGGACCTTTTAAAGAATACTGATGCCTGGGCGCTACCTCCAGGGATTCTGATATAAATGATATGGGACCTGGGCATTTGAAAATGTAAAAGTTCTTCAGGAGGTTTCTAGTGTGCAGCCAGGCTTGGAATCCACTGCCATGTATGTTTGTAGTTGATTATTCTCCTTTCTGTTTCTTGCTTCCCAGGTAATTGAAGGAAATTGTCCCTTTCAGAAATCTCCCCTCCCAATATGGCTGGGTTAGGTGCCTGTGCTATTTGCTTTCCTGGGACCCTGTACTTCCTGCATTAACTGTGGTTGTTTTTTCACCACACTAGACTCTGAGCTTCATGAAGGCAGGAACCTGGCTGTATTTTCACCATTATCTTCCTAGTGTATAAGAGAAACTCAGTGACTACTTTTTAAAAACTTTCATTGAAGTATAGTTGATTTACAGTGTTGTGTTAATTTCAGCTGTACAGCAAAGTGATTCAGTTATATATATATTCTTTTTCATATTCTTTTCCATTATGGTTTATCACAGGATATTGAATATAGTTCCCTGTGCTATACAGTAGGACCTTGTATCCATCTTATATATAATAGTTTGCATCTGCTAATCCCAAACTCCCAGTCTTTCCCTCCCCCATCGCCCCTCCCCATGGGCAACCACAAGTCTGTTCTCTATGTCTATGAGTTTGCTTCTGTTTTGTAGATATGTTCATTTGTATCATATTTTAGATTCCACATATAAGTGATATCATATGGTTTTTGTCTTTCTCTTTCCAACTTACTTCGCTTAGTATGTTAATCTCTGGGTCCATCCATGTTGCTGCCAATGGCATTATTTCATTCTTTTTTATGGCTGAGTAATATTCCATTGCATATATGTGCCACATCTTCTTTATCCATTCATCTGTCGATGGACACTTAAGTTGTTTCCATGTCTTGGTTATTGTAAATAGTGCTACTATGGACAAAGGGGTGCATGTATCTTTTCGGATTATAGTTTTGTCTGGATATATGCCCAGGAGTGGGATTGCTAGATCATATGACAACTTTATTTTTAGTTATTTGAGGAACCTCCATAATGTTTTCCATAATGGCTGTACCAGTTTACATTCCCACCACCAGTGTGGGAGGGTTCCCTTTTCTCCACACCCTCTCCAGCATTTGTTGTTTGTAGATTTTCTGATGATGCCCATTCTAACTGGTATGAGGTGATACCTCATTGTAGTTTTGATTTGTATTCCTCTAATCATCAGTGATGATGAGCATCTTTTCATGTGCTTGTTGGCCATCTGTATGTCTTCTTTGGAGAAATTCAGTTACTACTTGTTGATGTTTATTGTAATATAATTCTGTAAATGCGTTTTCTCAAAGAGGTGAAAGTACTCCCCCATGTCTTCAAATATTTTAGTGTAAGGACTTTCAAAGACTGGATGGCAAGGAGAGTGAAGATGAGGTGAAGATGGAGATGGAATGGGGGGGGAGGAGGAATGGCAGCAACAGTGGGAGAAGGGGGTGAGGGTGAGTAATACTGACATGTCTGACCTAGAAAAATAGAGAACTGGGCGTGAATTATTTATTCATTTATGGTACCAGAAACTATGTTTTATACTCTGCACAAAACCCCACAGAGAGTCTCAAGATTTTTTGAGTTGGAATCTATGTTTGTGGTAAATCAGGATAGAATGAAGTTGGTGAACTTTTCAGTACCTAACTTGGTGCCTCTCAGTACGTTGATTTAGAATCTTAATTAAATCTGTTCCACTTTGTACCAGGGACAGTATCAGTTTGGTCTGTTGGGGACCTTGGTGGTCTGTTTGCAAGTCAACTATTGACTCTGCCTCTTCAAGGGATTGAATTTTCAGCGTCTCAGTTTACCCCTTTATAAACGAATAATATCTGCAGTTAAGCTGTGCAAATCCAAGTCACTGTTGGCAGAGTACCCATAGAACTTCTGAAAGATTCATTTAAAAAACGGATAACATTTTACTGGTTTGATTGCAATTTAGCAGATACACATTGAACGCTTCAATTATATTAATCAGAACGAAAGTTTTCACATGACAGTTTCAAGCCAGCACTTTCGGTATTTGAACCTATTTCACCCTCTTCATTAGAGTGTAGCGTTTGATAAGTACATGGTTGTGAAATAACACTAGAGAGCTTTTTTCCAGAGGTTAATTTTTTTGGCTTTTATTCAGACCTTCTGAGCAAACAAAAGAGTATTTTTATTTTGTCCATGGAGGAGAATGATTCTCTTCCTCACTTTTGTCACCCTCGCCCTGTGGTGCACTTTTGTGTTATTTCTATAAATAGGAATCTTGCTGACTAACGTAGAAGTCTCTCTAGGGCAGGAACTGTTTCATATTATACCTATTTGCTTGAATCAAACCCATTAGTCCTTTTGTACTCCTCTTTGCTTCTCAGTTCCTATATCCACTCAGTCACAAAGTCCTGCCCATTATTTTTAAAGTTGGCCATCTACCCCTCTCCCCACCCTTTCCTTCTTACAGCTACCATTCTAGTTAAGAACTCATCATTGTCTCCAAGAAAATTGCAATAACTGGTTTTCTTGCCTCTGGTCTTATACCTTGAAGTTCATCTTCCACAGATACCCCAGAAACTGATCTATAATGCAAATGATAAAATATGCCTCTGGATTGCAATTATTTGAAAGTTCTGTATTTGTTTTACTTAGAGGGTTTCTGTGTTAGCTTTTGGGTGAACAAAGGTTGCTGAGATCAAGGCACTTTATAATCCCAGCTTCTTGGGCCAGCGAACCAAATGATGTAGTGGACCATCCCTCCAGTCTCTTAGTCGGCCAAGTGAACCTCCCAGTTATTCCAGACTGTCTGTCATTCTACACACAGTCCCCAAGACAGGCCATTTGTTCATTTTCATTCCCACTGCCTGGAAGACCCTTACCCTCTTTTCTTTGCCCAGTTCCTACTCCCCTTCGTCACTCAGCTCAGATATAATGTCTTCTGGAAGACTTTTGCAGTTTACCACTCTCAGAACCCCAGGCCAGGTCACTTGAGGTCAGGCCGGGCAACTCTCATCACAAAGACACATGCCATTGGCTGCACTTGCCACATTATATAGAAGGCATCTGGTGATACATCTGTCTTCACCATCAGATTATACATTCTTCGAGGACCTGGAACCTATTTTTATTCCTCTCTATATCCCCAGTACCTAGTACATGGAGTTACTAAATAAATGTTGAGATGAATCAGGCTTGTTATTCACAGAGTCTAGTATAGTATGTGAATTAATGTTCAGTAGCTATTAAAATTTTTAGGTTTGAGGAGCTTTACATTAGAAAGAGCTCTCGGGCTTCCCTCGTGGCGCAGTGGTTGAGAGTCTGCCTGCCGATGGAGGGGACGCGGGTTTGTGCCCTGGTCTGGGAAGATCCCACATGCCGCGGAGCGGCTGGGCCCATGAGCCATGGCCGCTGAGCCTGCGCATCCGGAGCCTGTGCTCCGCAATGGGAGAGGCCACAACAGTGAGAGGCCCGTGTACCGGGAAAAAAAAAAAAAAAAAAAAAAAAAAAGAGCTCTCTTTATAAGGTAGCAATATCTCCTCATCAGTAATGTTAAATTAGACTCTTGACATCTACTTGTTAGGTATAGTGTGGGTATAGATTGGAGGAGTTTAAGGTTAATTAATCTCTGGTCTTTCCTATTCTAAAATTCTGTAGGCCTTGGAGTATTCCAAATTGAAGGATATTATTGTCAACTCATTAGTCTGTATCTTTCATATTAAGAACAATATTAAGAAAGCATATAACAAATAAAGCACTTGGAAAAGTAGAGTGGACCCTCTCTCCCTGTTCCTCCCTGGCCCAACTTCCATCACAGCCCTCCACTGCTCAAGTCACTGACCTTTCTCTTTCAGCCTTTAGTAGGCTCTTTCAGTGCCCAAAATGCTGTTCTTCCCCTCTCTTCAATATTCCTGCTCCTTCAAGAGATTATCGGCCATTCTTCTGGCTTCAGCCCCCACACACTGGCACCTCCTTAACCTAATCCCAGCCCCAAATACCCAACAAAGCACAAGATGAGTATTTATTTCAGGTCTTTAATTGTATGTCCCATAAACACCTCAAACTCAACATACCCTAAACTGAACTTTCATCTCTCCCCCAAACTTTTCCCTCCTGATTTTGGTCCCTATTTTTGTTAACGGGAGCAGCATTCATTTAATTTATTTCCTTTCTCTCATTCGCTACACCAACTTAATTTCAAAGCCCATTGATTCTGTGTCCTTAACATTTTAATATCCTTACAGCCTTATTTTGCCAGGGGTTGTAAACTGGTGATCCTCTGGCTAGATCTGGCTCATAGACAAGTTTAGTTTAAAATTTGGGTGTAAATGTGTTCAGGTGGGCATATGCTCTCCAGCTTGCTACTGTGCCCCTCGCTCCTTGTTGAGTGACCTCAGTCTACTCCTTGCAGTTCAGTCACCTACCTGGTCCCTTTAGCTTTCCCCTGGCTTACAGCCACGCTGTGTCTTCTTTGTGACTGAACAGGCTCTTAAGTTGACTTCTAGGCACCAAGGAAGTGATCCAATCACCATGCTGTCCCCCTTAAAGCCTGTCAAAGGCTTCCCAGTGCCGTAAACAGTGGTCTCAATCCACTCTGCCCATCTGAATTATCTGGGGAACTTAAATCTGACCCCAGACCAATTAAATCATAATCTCTGGGGGTAAAGCCTAGGTATCTGTATTTTTAAAGTTCCCAAAGTGATTCTAATTTGCAGCCAGTACTAAACCACTGGCGCATAGGATAGACTCCCAGTTCCTTACCTGGCCTAGTGGTTAGCCAGACTCTTATATGCATATGTGTTCCAACATTGTCTTGGGATGTTCCTTACCTACCCTGACTTCCCTGTGGTTCCCAAGAGCACTGAGTTTTTTCAGGCCTTTAGTGATGTTACAGCTCATGCTTCCCTTCTCCCTAGGTTATCTTTACTTCTAATCTCTCTGGCAAACATCACTACATGTCATAGACCCGGCTCAGGCATCACTTCTCGTGAAGCATTTCCAAAAATACATGCTCCCACTCCAGAGAAGCGATCTTTGCTACCTTTGTGTCCCATGATGATCCCAGTTGAGTACCTATCTATGACATTACTATACTGTGGGTTTTCTCAAGCTTTATTGTGCACACAGACACGTTTGTAATTGCAGGTTGTGATTAAGTTGGTCTGGCATGGGGTATGCCACTCCGCATTTGTAACAAACTCCCAGGTGAACCACATGTTGAGTACCAAGGCTTTGTTGCATTTGCTTGTTTTTATACCTGCTCTCTTTGCTTTATTGTATACTTCCTGAGGACAGTTATCACATTTAGTCATCTTTTTATCTACGCTCAATGCCTGACACCTAGCAGTCACCCACTAAGTGTGGCATGAATGAAAAGAAAAATACATGATGAATGATTGAGTTAGCTAGGGATGGAAGGAAGGAAGGAAGGAAAGGAGAAAGGAAGGAGGGAAGGAAGGAAGGAAAAAGGAAGAGAGGA
Organism: Mesoplodon mirus; assembly: GCF_964341445.2. Taxonomy (NCBI): domain Eukaryota; kingdom Metazoa; phylum Chordata; class Mammalia; order Artiodactyla; family Ziphiidae; genus Mesoplodon; species Mesoplodon mirus. Next base: position 81,628,483 of record NC_138980.1, read on the forward strand.
ATGAAGAAAGGCAGTTATGAATGTCTCAATTCAGGCAAACAAGTATACCTTCTCTAAAAGAAATGTTTGCAGAATATGTGTCAGCAGTATTTTGACAATCGTGCCAGAAATGATAGTCTCTCAGAAAGCAGCTTCTTTTTGCCCTTCAAAGGAAATAGTTGCAATATTTCTGAGAAAGATATACCCTGGATTATGGAAATCGAGGACATTAGAACACAAGATATTTTATGGCTCTGGAGGAAAAGTACACATTACAGAAAAACATGAATGGTGGTAAGATATATGACGATAACTCACAGCCAGACAGCTACATGGCCAGTATTTTTAAGGCAATGTCTTCATTTTCCCTGGAAGAGTTTCTCACCCACTGTCTGTGTATGTGTCAGATGGGAGGCAGGGAGGCAGGGTGCCCAGGGCACTAGCTTTGGTGCTCCTTTGTGATTTTTGATTCAATAAATTACTATCAATAGCTTTGTGACTTTGAGCAATTTACTTTGCCTTGACAAGCTATAGTTTCTTCATGTGTACAGTAGGAATATGAAAAATTTAATATTAAAGAATTTAGAAAGGATCACATGAGATACTGTGTGCAAAGGACTTGGCATAGTATTGGATATATTAAATAAAGAACACTTTCAGGACTTCCCCGGTGGCACAGTGGTTAAGAATCTGCCTGCCAGTGCAGGGGACACAGGTTCGAGCCCTGGTCTGGGAAGATCCCACATGCCACGGCACAGCTAAGCCCGTGCGCCACAACTGCTGAGCCTGCGTGCCTAGAGCCTGTGCTCTGCAACAAGAGAAGCCACCACAATGAGTAGCCCGTGCACCGCAATGAAGAGTAGCCCCTGCTCGCCACAACTAGAGAAAGCTCGCGCGCAATGAGGACCCAATGCAACCATAAATAAATAGATAGATAAATAAATAAATTTATTAAAAAATAAACTTTCAATAAATGTTAGTAGTGGTAGCTGTTAGGGTTCAGAAATAAAGACCACACTGATTTTTCATTGCATGTGAACACATGGGAGACCCACTTCAATTGAAGAAGTATAAGCATTGGGCCTAGAAAATCCAAGCTCAGATACTCATTTTTTTTGCTGTTTATTCACTGTGTGACTGTGAACAAGTTACTTAAATTCTCTGAGCCTCAGTTTCTTCACCTGTAAGTTGGGCAAAATAGTATCTCCTTGCTGAGTTGTTGGGGAAAAAACAGCTGGCATTTTTTTTTTTTTTTTCTTTTTGCGGTATGCGGGCCTCTCACTGTTGTGGCCTCTCCCGTTGCGGAGCACAGGCTCCGGATGCGCAGGCCCAGCGGCCATGGCTCACGGGCCCAGCCGCTCCGCGGCATATGGGATCCTCCCAGACCGGGGCACGAACCCGTATCCCCTGCATCGGCAGGCGGACTCTCAACCACTGCGCCACCAGGGAGGCCCGAAAAAACAGCTGGCATTATATAGGTTTGATTTATTTGTTGAATTGAAATTATCATTGGAAAAGTTTAGATGTAGGTTTCTGGCTACTTACAAAGAAACAGCCTAAAAAATAAATGCATATTATATTGATAATATGATGCCATAATATACTATAACATACAGTAGCAGCAAGTATGTGTTCAGTACATTGTGATGATTCCAAATGACTGGCCACTCTGCTAGTAGATACACTAGTAACATATGTGTCATCTACAGGGCAATGGAGGTCTCTGGTAATTTAAACGTGGAGTCAGCAAACTGTGACCCATAGGCTGAATCTGGCTCGTTTTTTAACAATCTGGCTTGTTTTTTAATTTTTAATATTTTATGTTTAATGTTTTTAATTTTTAATGTTTTTTATTTATAAAAATTTTTATTGGAGTATAGTTGATTTACAATGTTGTGTTAGTTTCAGGTGTACAGCAGAGTGAACCAGTTATACATATATCCACTCTTTTTTATGTTCTTTTCCCATATAGGCCATTACAGAGTATTAAGGGCTTCCCTATGCTATACAGTAGGTCCTTATTAGTTATCTATTTTAAAATATAGTAGTGTGTATATGTGAATCACAATCTTCCAATTTACCCCTCCTCCCCTTACCCCCTGGTAACCAATAAAGTTTTATTGGCACATCACCACACCCATTTATGTTTATGAGGTTCCTGTGGCTACTTTCTTGTGAAAAGGAAGAGCTGAGTAGTTGTAACAGAGAACATCTGGCATGCACAGTCTAAAATGTTCACTATTTTACAAAAAATTTTGCTGGCTCTTGATGAAAATTAATAAAATACATAGAAGTAGTTCTGTAGCACAGTAAATTCATGGGTTAGAAACATGTTGAGAATAAAAATCCTAGAGCAGTGATACCGCTTTAGGAGATCTCGCGATGTAAGAGCTTTGGAACTCTGTCTGGGGACTTGAGACAACCGTAGAGACCCTGATTTGCAACCTGTTTCAGAATTCCTTACATACATGTAGAAGTCAAGGTACTCACAGAAAAAAACAATAAACAACTGAAAAACTACTGACCTTTTATGCTGCAAGTTAGAGAACTCTGAAGAGGTTTTATCTAGCAGAGAAGTTTCTATGAACCTTCATTTATTTTCTGTGATTGACCTGTCAATAAGGTATAAATCATCCTGCCCTCTCCTCACCCTTGTCTCAGGGTACCAAATCTCCATTTATAGCTAAGTCATAATAAACTGACATCTGTTAAAAAAAAAATTAAAATTCCTAGACTTGCTACTCCTATCACATAGAAGTGACTTCTTCCTTTGGGAACAAATATTCTCATCACTAATGTTTGGGGAAAACACTTAAGTTTAATACAAGCGAGTTTTTACCCAATCAGTTGGCAGAATTATGAGTAGATATGAAAGTTGACGCAACCACTTTGGAAAATATATTCCTCCTCAAGTTGAGCATTCATCACTTATAACCTGGCAGTTCCACACCTAGAAATATATTCCAGAGAAACACTTGCATATGTAGAACGGGATAATATTTGCAGCACTGCTGTTCATAATAGGGGTTAAAAACAACCTGGAAACCACCTACTGCCTATCAGGGGAGGAGTAGCTGAACAAACTCTGGATATAGAACTATATAGCAACTCAAAAGACATGCAGTGCCATGCCATGCAAAAAATATATTCATGTCTTAGTAATCTATTAAGTAGAAGTTACATACACCATGATACCTTTTCATAAAGTGAAAAATAATAATATAAAAATGTTATTTTTTTAGGAATAAGGGTGGAATAAAAACCACATAAAGGGAAAGTGAGAGGCTGATGATCAAGGAATTAAAGGTGAAGTTTCGTTTTAGGGGGCTAGGGGGATGGGATGGGAGAGCACGTAGCTATTTTTTGATTATTATTAAGACCCTAGCTTTTGTTTTGAATAGTGGAGTTAAAGGAGCTTATTTTATTATTAAAAATAAATAAATAACCAGTTAAATCAGTAAAGCCAGTCATGGCCATCTTGGACAGTAAGAATATATTGTGAGTTAAGTGATAATTATCCATCCTGTGCACTTGAATTGAAAAAGAAACTGTAAAATGGCTAGAATGTAATCTGGTTAAGGTGCTAACTTGGACTCCACAGAAAGCACCTTGCCACTTTCCAAGCTAAAGATTGATCCAAAATATTTTGTTACCTACATTTGGAATTGTATCCCCCCACTCCCACCCCTACTATCCAACTTCTGGCAAAAGACCAAGAAAAAAAGGGGTAATATAATCTAAAGTTGAGGGAATTCAGGCAAAGCCATGTTAATTCTTTTGATTATATCTGAAAGTATCTCTGTGAACTTGAGTTAATGATGACCTAAGGTAAAATTGTCTTCACTCCTGACCTCTTTCAGATGCATATCCCAGAGCAGTCAGAATAATGTCATTTTTACATCTGTCGTTTCAGTCAAGTGCAAGGCTAAGCGACACCGTGTAGTTTTGTAACCATCACTGAACAATGTCACTGCTTTAGCCAACAACGACTTACAGTGTCATTCTATCAATAAGGACACAGATAATTTTTCTTTCATTAATTAAAGAAAGCAGCCCACCTTTTAAAAGTAATGAGATATTCCAAATGTTCTCAGCTTGAGTTCAACAGAAGGCTGTATGCCTCTGATTGGAAATGCAGTTTGGAAGTTTCTGATCTTTAAGTTTCTGGCTTCCCTTTCTACCGCACAGGACTACAGTATCTTACATGTACTAATGTTATAGCTTTTAAAATCGATAGCAAATATCATCATCAAGACAGTTGATTTAAAAACAGTGAACAGTGGCTATAAGCATGAACTCTACGGCCCACGTGATAGAGTTCAAATCCTAGATCTACTGCTTATTAGCTTTTAATTTTGAGCCTGTTATTTAACTGTCTTGACCTAGGTTCCTCATCTGTAAAATTGCATAATACCTACTTCATCAAATTGTGAGGATTATGTGAATATATATATGTTATTGTATATGTTTACATATATGTATAGATTACATATTACATAATATATACTATAGGACATATGTAATATATGTTTTTACATGTAATACTATGTAATATGTGTATATTATATGTTTACATAGGTCTAAATTTATATATATTAGAATAGTGATTACTGCTCTATAAATATTACATAAATGTTAATTATTATTATTAAATATATAGTTTCTGTTAGCTTCTAAAGTATAACTAAAAACAGAAATAGAGGGTGAGGAAGTGGTGCTATTTCTAGACATACCAATAAAGCCATGATGACATGGGGCTACAAGAAAGACACTCATGTTCATTGAGCTCCTACCATATATCAGGAATTGTGTTAGGTCGTTTACATTGTTTTATTTAATCCTCATCACCATCAGTAAAATAACAGGTATTATACCCATCTTACAGATGAAAAAAATGAAAACAATAGAGATCGTGACTTCCCTAGGGTCTCATAGTTACTTAATGGTGGTACTGGAATTTTATGACCCTAGATAACTAGTATATTAAGTCAGATGTCAGTCTTTATGTTTTTTGAAATTAAGTTTCAGTCACATTGTTATTATCATTAAGTAAATAACATAATTGAGTGCATTTTAAAACATAATCTCTGAAGTCAGAAAAGGAGATCTGTGTTTGAACCATGGAGCTTATTGGCAAGGTGAATTTGGGCAAGTGGCCTATCTTTCTGAGTCTGTTTCCTCCCTTCTAAATAAGGCTACTAAGCCTAATTTATAGGGCTGTTATGAGCATGGAATGAGATAATGTATGGAAAGTTCTCAGCATAGAACTTTACATACAAGTAATGCAGAGTACATGATAGCTAATAGTCTTCATTATCATCACTATTATTTCTGCACCTTCATGTCTAAACAGCTATCTGCAGAACCACTCACACATGCCTGTGTGCGTGTACACGCACACACATAAACACACTAATAACCTCTTCCGTTAGATGGAAGATTCATATCATAGGCACAAAGTGATTAAACGGTACAACCTTGGGTTCCTAGTTGGGGAGGATGTGGGATAGTGGATGACAGAGGAGCTGACAAAGCATTAATGACTACTGTGCACCAGAACCTTTTTCAGTTCTGTAAGCTTAAAAGTTGCTCTTTTCTTTTCAAAATCTTTGACAGAAACTATTTTTTGGAATCATTTTAGATATTTGGAAAAGTAGCAAAGAGAGTGCAAAGACTTTCCTTACACCCTTCATCTAGTGGTAGCATCTACATAGCCATGGTATATTTGTTAAAACTAAGAAATTAACCTTGGTACAACACTATTAGGTAAACTACAGATATCATTTGGATTTCACCAGTTTTTCCACTAATGTCCTTTTTTTGGTCCTGGAACCACATTGCATTTACTATGGTTGATTTTGAATCAGTCTTTTCCTCCTATCTTTTCTTTCCTTCCTTCTCCAAACCACTTCTTGACTTTTCAGAACAGAGAGCACATCGTGCAGAGAGATAGAGCAATAGAGTAAGGCTGAAGAGGCCCTTCCAAAGAAACAGACAGTTAGAACAAGTGTTTTGGAGGGTCTCTGTGCTGCAGCTTTTGTACAGATTTTTGCAGTGATGTGTTAGAAATAAAGCTGTCTGGGGCTAAAGAACTGTGGTGAAATATAAGAGGTGGGAGGAAAATAATATAAAAACTGAGTGATGCTAGCTGTTATTTGTAAAATTTGTTTAATCATATATTTTAAAAATAAAGTTGTGTGTTAATAGTATTATGCCAACATTAATCTCATAGTTTTTAACAAATATACCATGGTCATATGGATGTTAACACTAGGAAAGATATGAAACTCTAATGGTTATTTAGGCAGGTTATGGTTAACAGTCAAGTCACTGGATGTTTCTCTGTTATATAAAATCTTCCATGGCATGGAAACTGCAGGAAGGCTTCTCAACCCTTTCTATGAGGCTAATGTTACATATGCACACACTGTAGGCCAATCTTACTTATGAACAAAGATGCAAATATCTAAATAAATTATTAGCAAATGGAAATAAGAATCACATCATAACCAAATAAAGTGTGTCTCAGGAATGTAAGGACGGTTTCATATCAGGATATCTATAGATGCAATTCATCAATTAGTAAATTAAATAGATTAACTGTGAAAATCCATATGATCAACTAAATAGATGCCTAAAAAACTCCATTTGATAAAATTTAGCTTTAATTTTTTAATTGAAAAATATCTACTAAGGAGAAAAACACATTTCCTAAAACTGACAATGGCTGTCTACCAGAAACCTATAGTAAGCAAAATATTTTATGGTAAGTTATTAAAAGCTTTCCCATTCAAGTCAAGATATACACAAAAATACTATCATCACTTGTCTTCAACACTGTACTCAAGGTCCTAATTTATGTAATAAGAAAACTGTAGAGATATTGATATTGGAAGAGAATAAGCTCTCAGTATTTGCAGACATTAATTTTGGACCTAGAAAATCCAGAAGGTTGAAAAAAGTATATTAGAAATAGGAGGAGACATGAGTATATGAGTAGGTTGCTGGATATGAGATACATATACAAAAACAACAGTTTTCCTACATATCAAAAATAATCAATTAAAAAATATGAAAAAAGAGCCCATTCATAGTAAACAAAAATAACAATAAAAAATGCCACAAAATATCTAAAAATAAAACTAACAAGAAAGGTGTAACATATATATGGAAAATTATAATACTTTACCAAAGGACCTAAAAGAAAACCCAAACAAATTTAAATGTTGATTTTTAAAAATATTCATTCCTGTAAAATTCTGTATACTTAAGGCATTCCTAATCCAAGTTCCAACAATTATTTAAATGGATATTGACATTTTTATGTTTATATATTAGAGAAAATATACACAATTAGTGATATACTTTTAAATTGAGATATAATTGATATTTAACGTTATATTAGTTTCAGTTGTATAACATAATGATTCGATATTGTATATACTGTGAAATGATCACCACAATAAGCCTAGTTAACATCTGTCACTATACATAGTACAAATTTTTCTTTTCTTGTCATGAGAATTTTTAAGATCTACTCTCTTGGCAACTTTCAAATATACAATAGAGTGTTATTAACTGTAGTCATCGTGCTGTATGTTACATCCCACGACTTATTTTATAACTAGAAATTTAGATGTTTTGACCACATTTGCCCATTTCAACCACCCCTCCACCTCCATAGTCAATGATATTTTGAAAAAGAAATATAAAAGAGGAGCAATTGTCCTCCTAACTATCAAAACATACTAATTACAGCAGTATTATCTTGGTACATGAATAAATACATAGATCATGAACAGAATAAACAACCTAGAAGTAGATTGTGTATATGGGAGTAATTTATGATAAATGTAGCATTTCAAATAAATGGGGACAAGATAAAGTATTCAATAAGTAATTTGTGACAGATGGATAGTAAATTTAGACCTTTAGTTAACACCTTACACAAACAAATATCTAATGAATAGAAGAGCAAAGCATGAGAAAATATAAAAATATAAGAATATCTAGGATATTTAAAAAAGATCATGAGATGATAAAAGACTTCCTAAGTAAGACAGAAAACCATAAAATATGATATATTTGACATGATAAAATTGTTTTTCTTTTTCCCCTTCTTTCTTTTTAAAGTTTTTTTTTTTTTTTTTTGATGTGGACCATTTCTTTAAATTCTCCATTGAATTTGTTATAATACTGCCTCCGTTCCATGTTTTGGTTTTTTGGTCGCGAGGCATGTGGGATCTCAGCTCCCTGACCAGGGATCGAACCTGCACCCCCTGCATTGGAAGGCTAAGTCCCAACCACTGGACTGCCAGGGAAGTCCCCAAAAATGTAAAAAATTTTTTACAAGAAATGTTATAAACTTAAAAGGCAAATGAGAGATTGAAGAGAAATAATTTAAATATATTTAACAGACAATGGATTAATTTATGGAATATGTACAGAACTCCAAAAATATCAATTAGCAAAAGACAAAAGTTTTTTTTAAACAGTCAAAGGATTCAAAGTGAAATTTGGAGAAGAAATACAAAGGAATGGCAAACCTATGAAACAGTTTCTCAGCGACATTAGTAATCACTGAAATGCAAAATTAAAACAATAATGAGTTAATGACTCCCATCATATTGATGCATAGTCTCATGAGCAGATGATAATGTGAGGCAACAGACAGGTCCACATCACCATTGAGCCAATAAACAGAGTCGTTTTGGAAGAAAGCAGTATCTATCAATGGTTAGAGATTGTAACTCAGAAATTCTCCTAACAACCTCTTCTGTGAAAAACCACGCACTATGAACATATTCACAAAGCTATTCAGATGACATCACCTGTATGTTCAGAAAGATCACAGTGTTGGCCAAGAATTATAAAAATTGTAAGAAATATATCAGTAGGTATTAAGCATATTCTAATATTTCTGTATTTGAAATATTTTATCATTAAAATGAGATTGATCTTTATGTGCTGATATGAAAAGATATCTAAGACATTAGAATCTAATTGACAAAATGTCTACAATATTGTTCCATTTCAGTTAAAAAATCCCAGTGCTTTTGTACAAAAGAGACTGCTCAAAAGAAGTGCCAATTGAAAGTAGGTCGATGGAGAGAGGTGTGAAAGGGACCATCACGTTCAAAACTCTCATGGTGAGAGGATATTTCTGTAATTTATGACTTATGTAACTGCTAAATGTTCTCCACAGAGCCCTTTACTCCTAAACTAGCATAAAGGACATTTTCTCCATAGCCTCTAGTCAAAACTAAGACTATTCCAGCAAGGTGGTGGAGGGAGGGAAGAAGGAGGGTGTATGTGTCTCTCTGACTGCTCCCTCTGTGCAGAAATTCTGGATTTGTGTGACCATCCATCCATAACTTTCTTTTGCCTTATTAGCTACAAAGTAAACAATTTCTGCCCAATTTAGTTATAGAGACATGTATACCAAAAGATCCTAAACAAAGGTGCTTCAAGCAGGGATTGTTCAGGTGTTTCAGGGTTTTCCTCAGTGCAAAGATACAGGTTATCTTTTAGCAAGGGCAGGTTACTTAGGTATATTTTACTCAAGAAGAGTGACCACATTCTATTGTCTGGTCTACTTCCAACTGTCTGACTTTTACCTGGTGGTGCTGATTGTTCCAAAAATCTCTGGCATAGTAGATTTTTAATAAATGCAGATCAAATGTCTTATTCAACTTTGTATCTCCAATGTCTGGTAGGCGAGCAACAAATATTTGCTGAATACATGTTAATAAAAAACAATGTATGTGGAGAGGTAGAAAACAGAACCTTAAAAAGTTTATTTGTGGAATGCAATTAAATAAACATACATACTAGTTCATATATAACTATGGACATGTTAGTTTACTATGTTAGGTGAACTGTATACAGTTTATTCCTGTAGATTTATTGTTTTTTAAAAACGTGTTAATGGAACTCCTTCAGGTATTGTTAAAGATAGCTTTCTGACTCAAGTGTGTTAAAGTGAGAAGTGTAAAGCAATTTCTCATACCCAGAGTGAGCAGACCGTATGAGCAGTACTCCTCACTGCCAGGAATTATACCTTACACCTCGTCTCAGATTAGTTACTGTCTGCTTGATAGAGTTCACATTTTAACAATATGAATGTCTCTCAGATGAATGTAATATGCCAAGTATTTTTCTGTTTTCCCTTACTCTTTTGAAAAATTTTAACGACACAATGTTTTCCTTTCTTAAATCAGCACTGGCAAAAGGAAACATGGGAAAAGCAAACAACTATGAGTTCTCACAATTTTAATTTAACATGGATGTGGAACCACTTTGAAGAAGGGATGGATTTGATGATACTCCTAATCCCTTCTGGTCTTAACATTTTATGACCATGTGACTACTTCAACTGATTGATAGTGCAATCAGCTAGGCGAATATTGCTTATTAGATTAAAATCTATGTAAGGTGCTTCCTTTTTATCAGGTATTTTTACCCCCAAGGAACCATTCTCAGGTGTTCATTCTAGTGATGTGCCAGGAGAGGAATAGTCATCTAACTAGGCTCCAACCTGAAGCCCCTGGGTTGTTTTCTCAGTGAGGATGCAGCTCTCCACAGTGGATAGATCAGAGCTCTGTCATTTAGGAGACTCTGGATTCTAATTCAGGTTTACTTCTTATTAGGTACATGGCTTCTGAGGTTCAGTTTCCTGTCTTATAAAACGATGATAGTAACACAAGTCTCATAGGGTTACTGTGAGCATAAATTTACATAACCTCAAGAAGCTTTGAAGATCCTTGGACCGTGTGAATTTTAAGATTTGTGCTCTTGTTCTCAGCACTGCTTGGGCTGCAAGAACACACTGGCTGAACAACCCTACAGTATACCCACAGCAAGCCCACCCCACCAACAGAGTCACGGAAGGGATCAGCCTGAACTATTTGTGTCATTAGTTTATCTTGGCACCCCCCAGCCCATAAACAAACCCATTTATCTCTGCAGTATTGAGATTCATCTGAAAACCTCAAGGGTATGTCAGCAACAGATTTTAGTTCTGAGAAACTCTATAAACACCTATTACTGTAGCCCAACTAAAAAGTCTAGGAAGCTTAGAGAGGTTTTAGCAAGGACCAGGACCCCAGGCATTTACTTGGTCTAACTGTTCTAGCATTTCCTTGTCTTTTTAAAGTCATCCCTAAGAATTATCCATCAAGTTGTTTTGGTCCATCTGGATAGATTTTTAAAACATGTTGCAAGCTAAGCCTTAAGATAAAGAAATCATCTTGAATTAAAGTTATTTTAAAAGTCATGTAGGTGAATAGCACAGAAAATTGAATGTTTAAAATGAGTATTTAATTGAGCCTTAATAATAATTGAAATGGCCAATGGCCAGTTATTGCTTCAATAGCATTGATTATTAAGAATATTTATTGAACTTGAATAAGCATTACATATAGGGCTATTCCTTAATTAAGTAAAATTATACAAGCAATAAATATATAATTACATTTCTATCAATTTATAACAATTGTATCATTTTTTAGGCATGTTTCGTTTAACAAGATAGAGGCAAATTAATGTCATGAAGCAATATTTCTAATATTGACCATAAATAGTCACTGATATATTATTATAATATTAATGAGATCTGGATTACATATGCAACAATTACATAATTTGGGATTTGCTACAAAGTAGTGAGACTCACCTTTTTAACAATAAATGACACCAAGAGTATTTAAACTTACTGGATGTTGCCTACAGCTGGTCTAGTTTTAGCATAATGCTTTTAAGAATCTGTCCTCACAATTGAGCCCTTAAAAATGCACAGTACCGGGGCTTCCCTGGTGGCGCAGTGGTTGGGGGTCCGCCTGCCAATGCAGGGGACACGGGTTCGTGCCCCGGTCCTGGGAGGATCCCACATGCCATGGAGCGGCTGGACCCGTGAGCCATGGCCGCTGGGCCTGTGCGTCCGGAGCCTGTGCTCCGCAAGGGGGAGAGGCCACAGCAGTGAGAGGCCCGCGTAACGCAAAAAAAAAAAAAAAAAAAAAAATGCACAGTACCCTTCTTTCCTTAGCTCATAAGCCCATGTAACTCTAACTGCTAATCCTTGCATAGCAATACAGAATATACAAAGTACTTTAAAAAATTCCTAATTAAAATCTTGGCATGTAAACTTTAATCAACACATAGCGTTATGCATAATGGACATAGCATAACCAAAAGAAATACCTTCAATAAAATAGATCATGCTCTAGTAATTCAAAAGTATCTTTATGCTGCTCTTATGAAACTTGGCTTTGTTTTGTTTTCTTTATACATATGTATGCATGCATACATAATAATATATGTACTGTAATACCTGTGTTCTCAGCCTCTTTTAACTAGGAGGTCATTTGGGAATTCAGACTTGCTCAGCTTGGCAACTGTGCGGTTTCTAGAACAGTGACTTACAAATAATTGGAGTTCAATAAATATCTGTGGAATTAAATAAATTATTCAAAGTATTTAAAAGATGAAGCTGCACAGGTGATGGTCTAAGCAGAACTAAGCACAGGCTACTTTTTAATCTGCCTACATTTTAGGTAGATTTTATTTTTATTCCTTTAACATCATAATTACATCTGAGGCAAATCAGAAGGCAGGCTTTCAAATGGCAGCCCTTTTTCATTTCCAACTCTGTGTGTGTGCGAGTGTGTGTACGTGCACATGCGCACACACACATGCAGTACTGTATCTCTGGACATATATAAAATCCAGCAGCTTTGCAAGTTCCTGCTAATGAGGACTCCGAACACAGCAGAAGTGTTGTTTCTATAAATCAAACTGAAGAGTGATTTATTTGGAATTCACGCCTTGTTTTGATTCTATTCCTCTAATGTCTAAGGCATTACCCTGTATAAGATGCTGCTTCCTCCCCATGGTTGTGAGATATTCTCATGAGACCAAACTCTGTGACAACTGCTTGTGAGAAAGTTTCTCAGAAGTAGAGGAATGTGTATGTACAAGAAAGTGGGGAGAGGGTGGAGAGGAAGATAGAATTTATCTAGTAGATTGAATCTTTACATTAAATGGAAGGCTCTTCATTAATGTAAAAATGCACGATTAGGTATCACCTCTGAGCTGCATACGCACTTAACTGATATTATGGGTGTGTTTCTGATGAGAAGAAACACAATTTGACATGGGTTGACTTAGGTCAAGATCCTCAGTAATTAAGTTGAGTTGAAAAAGCCTTTCTCTTTTCTTATTGTGTAAATATTACCAGCATTTCATAATTGACCATTCATTTCAGTTCCAGAGCCTGAATGTGCACATGTTTTTGTGTTTGCTGCCCAGTAGGAAGGTGATTACCATAAAACCGAAGAAGGAGCAAATAGAATGATTATAAAATGTATCATGTTCTTCACAAGGTGAATAATAATACACACATTGAAAGTCACCCAAAAGGAGAGGGTGGTGTAAAGTGCAAGTCTTGGTGGGCAGATTAGATTATTTGCTGAAGAGTGAAAATAGCAATTGAGGCTGTTAATGCAAGGTACTCACACCCTCTTCACAAACAACATGTAAGTGTTATTATTAAATGTCTGCTCACCTCTATTTTGCCAGCTTTTCATCTGGTTATATATAATCCCCGTTGTTTTTACCACTGAAAATGAAAAAGCACTGAGAAAAAAGCCCTTAAAAAAGGAAGCTATGAGCAACCCTAGACTAGGTACAACATTATTCCATGTTTCAATTTCTGTGGACTAATATCAAGGGCCCTAAATAGGATGATCCCCTATAATGCACAAAATAAGCAGAGATGGAAACCTTTTTCTAATAAAAGCTGTGGTTCTGCTACACTTGGTGAAACCAAATAAACAATCTGGAATTGACATTCAGAAATGTGTATAAATTATTCAGAATGAAATGTTCAAGTAATATTAACCTAAAGGTATAGTCATCAATTTTGTCCTGACGGATGGCATTGGGTAGTTAGTATTCAAGTGTTACTACATAAATAAAATTGATTTATGCTAACGGAGAAGAAGGAGAAAAATTTTTATCAGGATGCCCAAATTCTGTTCCTTCTGGCTTGATCAATCACCTCTCTACTGAACTGTGTATCGTTTTCTTGCAGAATTCTTAGGCGAGAAATTGGGCTAAGGAAAATGAATAATACATTTGCTGCAGTGTTAGACTAATGACCCTTAAGTGCTTAAAAAAAAAATGGAGCAGTAATGACTGCTTTCCTTATAAACAGATTCTAGCTCTTTTCTCCCTTGCTCTTGCTTTCACACTCTCACTCTCTCTTTTTCTTAGAAAGAAAATAATTAAGTCTTGAGCTGGCTGACTGTTTTGGAGGTAGAAGTGATGAGAGGGTGTGGAATCAATAAAGCTAATCGAAGTACATACGGAGTTACATCTATTTGGTTTCCTTTTTTACTTCCCCCCCCCATCATCTTGCTTTCCCCCCATTTTCAGTCCCATTCAGCGTTGCAGAGTTCTTGTTTGTGTTAATCATATTTCCTGTTCCTGTTTTTATAATGCTATTGTGTTATCATAAAGACATTGATCAAATGGCGACAGGCAAGACAGAAAGCTGTTTACTTTGCAAAAGTAGGAGGGCTCTCCGACAGGGCTGCATGGTTAAAATCTGCCTCACTGGCATTTGTAATGCATGAACAATTTTTATCTCTCCCTGGGAGGGTCCCTAAAGAGACACAATAGTGGCTCAAGTTTCTGTACCCAAATATCTTTTTCAAATTTGCATAGAACAGCAAAGGAAAGACAAATGCCTACATTAAACATGCTTTTTAAAAGGAGCTTGCACAAAGATAATTAAAGAGAAAGGCAAAATCCTGGCTGCATAATGTAGGATTATTTTGAATTAATTTGTTCTAAACCCATTGTAACAACACTTGAGGTGGAAATGAAGTATTTTGGGATTTATAAAGGAAGAGAGGTACAGCCACCATCGTGTGTGTGTGTGTATGTGTGTGTGTGTGTGTGTGTGTGTGTTAGTTGAGAATGTAATTGGTAGACAGCTGCTGAAAATGGAATTGTTCTCTAAGAAAGTAGTCATTTACAAACTAGCGTGGGGTCATGTAACCTCATTATTCTCTTTGCAGTTCCCATTAGGTCAAAATAGCAATCCTCCTAACCATCACTTTCATCTTAAGAAGCATGGACTAGTTTTGCCCTTTTAACTTGAGCTTTTTATTCTAGGGAAGGATTAGACTCTACATCACCACTGTTTCTTTTTCATTTCATTGCCATTCTATCTTTAGGGGAAATCAGCCTCACATTGTGTTATTCTTATGTCCCTAAGTAATGTTTCTTAAAAAAAAAAAAAGATGGATCCCTTTCAATAAAGCAGCCCTGGTTTGATGGAACTACCGAAGTAAAAAGAAAAGAAAAAAAACTTCATTATTTGAAAAAGCCACATGGCATTATAGCAGTCAAATCCCTAAAGTCTGATGGTGAAGTCATTGATGCATTATTCTTCTTAGGCTCCTCTTCTTTCAAATAAAAAATGTAAAGGAAATGATTTAAAGCCTAAATAATATCACTGGACAGGAAATAAAAGACATGCCTTGTCTTCCCTGATGCTGAAGCTAGGAAAATGTATACCCTAATGTATATTTAGGTAATAGATCTCAGTGTCAGATCTGTCCACATTGGAAGTATCGACAAGAATACACACACACACACACAGTCAAATATATATATATAATATATATATATACGCAGCCTTTAAGATGGACCCAACTGCAAATCTTCCCAGGTTTCATTGCCCCACTTTTTTGCCTGAGTGCATGACTGAGAGAAACATATTATAGGTATTAAGTTGGAGGCATAATAAGACCCTCTAGCCAATAGTAACATAGCAACTGCCACCAACCTTTCCATAGAGCTACATAAATGTCTTTCAAACACCTGTTTCCTTCTGCCACTTTCTCATTTCATCTATCATTATGGTCTAATGATTTTATTATAAGGATGAGTCTTTCTACAGAGGTTAAATGGATTCAACTTACAGAAAATGATAATCATAGGAGAGTGGAGTGGTTGGACAGAAGTGGCTACCACTGGTAATTGCTTTCCCGAAGACCCCCTCTAAAATGCCAAGCAATAAAAAGCTCCTTGGCTAAAGTTATTGCTGACAGAAAATCTTATTTATTTACTTATATAAATAAGTAAAGTATTATCCCATAATATATTATAAAAGGTCAGTTGTATTTTGGTTCCCAAGCACCAAACCCAAAGTTCTTTTTGGATAAGATATATTTCAACCAGATATCAAAGGTTTTAGTTGCCAGTGACAGCTGGTTATGGGAAAGCAGAGCTTTACAAGGGAGGAAAAACCTAAACATCTGGCATTCCTCAGCATTTGTAAGTTCTGTTTTGAGATTGCAGTCACCCAGGGACGAGGTAGGTCAGTGCATCTTCTGGGAGCAGGGAAGGGGTGGGTTGTTTACTCCAAGGTTTTAGTGTTCAATTAGAAGAACACATGAAGAAATATAAATCAGTAAAATCCCAAGGGAAGCCTAAGTACCTTTTCTTACTGTCATTGTTCTTGTTACTGTTTTATCAAGGAAATGTCATAAAGAGGATCTTGTGTAGTAGTGAGTGGAATAGTGTCTATGTTTTTAAGGAATAAGATTTTGGCTCCTAACTTATAAGAATAAGGTGTACTTGCCTCTCTCACAAGGGCTTTTTTTAAAATATACTTTTTTGAAATATACATGATATATAACATTGTGTAAATTTAAGGTGTACAGCATATTAATTTGATACATTTATATATTATACTATGATTGCTGCTGTGAGAAAGAAGGACATCCTGCCATTTGTGATGACATGGATGGACCTTGAGCACATCATGCTAAGTGAAATAAGTCAGACAGAGAAAGCAAGTACCATATGATCTCACATGAGATTTTGCACATAGGGGGAACGTGATGGAGAGAGTGGCTGCTGGTAACCAGATCAGTGTTCACTTTTGAGGAAAGCTGAAGCAGTCACACATCTTCACTAACCCCCCACCTCCCGCTATGCAACCCCATGCAGGGACTTTCTGTCCTGAAAATATTCTCTTGTAGAGGTTACATGGCTTTTGTTACATCTTATCTTATTTGAGCTTAACATTTCCCAGAGGGAATTACAAAACCCTCTAGTGTTGACAAAATTTAGGAGACACCTCAGACCTAGAAGCAAAACATTTATAAATCTGTGTAAGGCTCATGTTTGCCATTGTATGTTTTTGTCCCTTGCCTTCAATTTTAGAAATGTTTTAAAATCTTGTCCTCCACTCTAAGGGGACCCACTATCTTGACTTATATTTTCCAATTTACAGTCACACACAAAACCTCTCAGAATAAATGAAATAATAAATGGAGTGCTTTGTGAAGCTTGGTGGCAGAAAGAACAACATCAGAAAGTTCATTGTTGGTATTCTTTGTGGATCAGGATTCAGCACAATTTATTTTATTTTTTTTTAATTAAAAAAATTTTTTTTAATATTTCTTTTTTTTTTACATCTTTATTGGACTATAATTGCTTAACAATGGTGTGTTAGTTTCTGCTTTATAACAAAATGAATCAGTTATACATATACATATGTTCCCATATCCCCTCCCTCTTGCGTCTCCCTCCCACCCTCCCTATCCCACCTCTCCAGGCAGTCACAAAGCACCGAGCTGATCTCCCTGTCAGCACAATTTTTTAACTTCCATGTGGCTTCTCCAGTTGAGATAACTTCAGCATCCATCCCACTGCTCTTTTCTGCATACCTAGTTTTGCTGTTAATGGTCTCCAGCTGTAGTTGGCTTACTTTACCAGTTTTGTTTTATGCTCTCATGTCTCATCTCTGAAGTAATTGCAGAGACAGTGGAACTTGGGACACAGCTTAAGTGAGTAATAATGATAAGTTTGTCCCTTGACTAAGTAGCAAGCCATCCAACAGCTTCACTTGGTTTTTATAAATTGTACAAGAAAGCAGAAAAATCCGGGCAGTAATTCTGTAGCTTCATTTTTGCTTTGAAAAAGCAATTATACTCCAATTAAAAAAAAAAAGATTACACTTCAAAAAAAATAGAATGTCTAGCCCTTTATTAATATTATTCAGATAAGACGATTATGTGAGTTCCTTTGTCAGTCATCAATTAAATCTAGTCAATTAGTGGGTATGGACACTTACCCCTAGGTCTCAGATATTTCTTTCCATGTTTTAAGACTGTATACCCTTGGACATCAAGTTTACCAGACTCCTTTTTGTATTCTAACTCCTAGAAAGTCAGTGACTCTGTGAGTTGCTCTTTATTTATTGGACAGCCATTTATTGAGGCTCAATCGGGGCCAGGGACTATTCTCAATATAGGTGATACAGAAGTAAACAAGTGGCTCAAGAACCCTCCTTTGAAGTGGCTTACAAATTAGGTTGTGCAATGGGCTAATAAAGTGATAAATAAACACAGTGATTTCAGATGGTGTTAAGTGCTGGGGAGAGAATAAAACAAGTTGATGTTATAGAAAGTGACTTTCTGCCCCTGGGGAGGGGGTTATTTTAGGTTGGTTGGTCAGAGAAGGTTGTGCTGAAGAAGTAATACCTCTCTTTGAAACAGTAACACCTGAACGACTAGAAGGAGGAAGCCAAGTGAAGATCAGGAAGAAGAACTGAGGGGTAGGAAACAGCTGTGTGCAAAGAAACTTTGGAGTTAAAAAAAAAAAATGAAGCTTTTGAGGCAGGATTTGAATTGGAGAGTGGTAGAAAATGAGGTGGAAGGAACAGTCAGGAAGCAGATCATGTCAGCCCTTGAAGTCCTGTTAAGAATTCTCCTTAAATTGGAAGCCATTGGAGAATTTTTTTTTTTTTTGTGGTACACGGGCCTCTCACTGTTGTGGCCTCTCCCGTTGCGGAGCACAGGCTCCGGACGCGCAGGCTCAGCGGCCATGGCTCACGGGCCCAGCCGCTCCGCGGCATGTGGGATCCTCCCAGACCGGGGCACGAACCCGTGTCCCCTGCATCGGCAGGCGGACTCTCAACCACTGCGCCACCAGGGAAGCCCCATTGGAGAATTTTAAGTAGAGATGTGCTGTGATCTCAGTTAAGTTGGAAAATATAATGAGGACTACTGTCGTAGGCTGACGGCAGGCTATGGAAGTAAGCTGGGCAGGAGATGACGGTGGCTTGAACAACGAATGGTGGTAGCATAGAGGGAGAGAACGTGAATGGCTCCAGACGCGTTTTGGAGTCAGATTCCAGAGGACTTTATGATTGGGTGGATGGTGGTGTCATTTACTGAGATGAGGAACACTGGGGAAGTAGCAGGTTAGGGGATGGGGGAGGTGGGAACAGGAGTATTATTTTGAGCATGTACGTTTGAGAGCACTCTTAGATATCTAAGTGGAGATGCCAAGTAAACAAGCATGTACACAAATCTGGAGTTTGGGAGATAGGTCGATGTAGAGTTACTGGCATAATAAGACACAACATGAAGATGAGATCCTTTTTAAACGTTTTCTCTTTATTAATTCCATCTCTCTTTTTTTCACTCTGTGTCTAGCTTCCTTCATTTTGTATTTTGGTTTCCAAGCACAGTTTTCTTTGCAAAAGATACATTTTATCTCAGGATCCTCTTGAAAATCCCTTTTACCCATAAAGCTTTTCCAAGTTGAATGGGAGCAAAGTACAAGTGATAACTCCCTTTGAAGTCTTGATGGCAGTATAGTCACTAGGCATTCCTTAAATACCAAGACAGTGAAGTCTAAATACAGGATAACCAGTAATTACTCATGTGCCATGTCTTAAGATACTCCAATTGGGTGTTTATATCGCACTCTGGGCATATTTTCAATGGTGTCTTTTGCAAAATGTGTATGATCCTTGTAGGCAGAGACCTGTTTAATTTGCTTTGTGGAGACTAGTACACTTTTATGTGTGTGAGAAAATGTAATAAATAATATTCAACAGAGACAATGATAAATGAATAAGCAGCTTACATTTTCAAAAGGGCCTTCAAAATATTTCCTTTATCAAATGTGAAATCCAATTGGTTTTCAGTATGCTTTTCCTTTGAGTTCACAGTGTCTATTAAAATTTTGTAAACTAAGAAGTCTTTCATTCCCACATTTAGAGGAACAGAATTGTTTTTAGTTTAGTTACTAAAACAGTCACTTACCTACTTTATCAAGTAATGACTTATTCCGAATCAACAGGAAACAAATGTCCTGTAACAAACTGATAGATTTTTTCCATATTTTAAATTTCTTATATATTATTCAGTTCTCCCTGTCTACCATCCTGTTTCGTCTTTGCTGGATATTTCTAATGAACATCATATGGATTGGAATTTTGCAGTTAAAAAATCAGCAAACAGCATTTCAACATAACGCAAAGCACACACCATTTTTAAGGGGTCTCCCTGCCCACTTACTTACTTGCAAGGCTAATCTATTATGGTATCCGTGAAGAATGTTCGTTCAGGCAGTGAAGAATTTAGGACAAATTTCAGCTGAGATTGTTGATGGAGTAAGAATTAGCTAAAACAAATATAAACAAATAAAAGATGAACACACTTCATCTGCGTGTATTTCAGCCATGGCAGATCATAATGCCACACAGGAGATGGTGGTGGCACAAGTAAAAGTCAGTGAAGCCAAACCACTCTGTGAAACAGATCATTTGATTTATAAGTAAACAGTCTGGTCTAGAGACTTCCAAAGAGTTCCTGGGTCTTAGAGACTTTATGGGACATACAGTATGTAAAACTATCACATTTATGTCACATTTTACTAGTAGCTATCATAAGAATACTGGAAATTGTTCCTAGTCTAGCAGTGGAAGGAACTAAATTTCAGGGTAGACATTCTGAAAAAGATTTGGAGATACATGGCCTGAAGGCAGCCGAACATTTGGGTTAAGAGCTTGCATTTGGAGATCTGCTTTTAATCTTGCTTTTTTTCACTTATGGAAAGAGTCACTCTGTAGCCTCCAGAACCTCACTGACTTTCTTACATGCCGGGTGGAGTGAATACTAGCACTTACTTCACAGGCTGTGTGATGGTTAAATTAGGTATTGCAATAAGGTGCTATCACAGTGCTACACACATAGGAAACACTTACAGATCTTTTTTTTTTTTTTTTTTTTTTTTTTGCGGTACGCGGGCCTCTCACCGTTGTGGCCTCTCCTGTTGCGGAGCACAGGCTCTGGACCCGCAGGCTCAGCGGCCATGGCTCACGGGCCCAGCCGCTCCGCGGCACGTGGGATCTTCCCAGACCGGGGCACGAACCCATGTCCCCTGCATCGGCAGGTGGACCCTCAACCACTGCGCCACCAGGGAAGCCCAAGATCTATTTTTTATTAACATCATTAATTATGTTGACTGGGCAATATAAGAGATAAGGCTTTGAAAATGACCTAAAAGCTGTTGAGCTGTGAGAAAATATTAAATCTCTAGGCAAGAGGTATTTTTTTCTCTTGCACTGTTGAAATGTTTTTGTTTGATTGTTTATTGCAAACTGCCGAGTTGAAAGTTTTCTTCACTGCCGCCAAACTTATGCATTTGTTCAATTACTATTTATCCATCCTCCCTATTTATTAAGAAAGATGAAGCATTTACTCCATGCCTCACCTGTGATAGAAGGTGATAATCCAAGAAAAGAGCAGAGCAGACATTGTATCGTTTAGGAATTCAGAGTCACAGAAATAAATTACTCAAGTAATATGATATATTATTGCATTGAATTATTATTGAATTAATGCTGTAATTCAATACAAAGTGTTAAGGGAACACAGAAAGGCAAGTGCTTAATTCTGCAAAAGGAAGTAAAGAGAACCTTCCTAGGGAAGTGATATTTAAGCTGAATTGTTAAGGTTTGTCAGGTATGCATGAAGAAAAAAGGCCATTTCTGGTAGAGGAAAATATCATGCAAAGGTGAAAATAAAAGTATTGGTGCCTTCAAAAAAACTGCGGTCCCTTTGATGTAGCTGGAGAGTCAGGTGGGAAAGGAGGAGGGTCCACCTGGAAAGGTGAGCAAGGACAGATGGTGTTATGATTGGGGGTTTCAACTCTGTTCTGTAGGCAAGGCTAAGCCACTAAAAGACTTGAGCAGAGGAGAAACGATCAGTGTGGAGTTTGGGCAAGAGCACCTAGGCCACTGGTAAAGCTCATGCTGGAGAGAAAGAGCTAAAGAAAACAAGGAGATGAGCTGGAGAGTATAGGTGAGAGAGAGTTCACAGGAGTGTAAGGTCAGCCTGTGGTGGGCATGGAGAAGAAGTGGTCATTGATATATATTCAGAGAGGAAATGGATAGGACTTATTTTTTAGCTATGATATTTGAAAGAAAACAGGGTCAAAGATCGTGGCTTTCCATGTTGGGCACGTGTGCAACAGGTTGTGGGAAAAAAATTTCATTACAATTGGTTTTAATTTCGTTCCTTTAAAATTTTGGTCTTTGTGCTTTATAATGCATGTAATATAGTAAGAGCAATACATGTGACTACATATAAACATATGTTTATGGGATTTTTGTGTTCAGAACTTTTTACTGGTAATGATACATAATGAAAAAGGTTTAGAGAACAATGCCTTAGTAAGACCTCTATGTTTGGATAAAATTGGTGCTATTAAGGGAAACATTTTTCCAATTATCATTCTAAAAGCTACACAACGTGTTTTAAACAGTTACTCTCCATTCCCTCAAAGGCTTACAGTCTAAAATAGGCAACTGTAACTTCTTACAACGTGGACAGTATGAAGGACAGAGACTTTTCTTCTTTGCCTGCAGCTTGACTCAACTCTTTATTTTATTTATTTATTTTTTAAAATAGATCTCTATTGGAGTATAATTGCTTCACAATACTGTGTTAGATTCTGTTGTACAACAAAGTGAATCAGTCATATGCATACACGTCCCCATATCCCCTCCCTCTTGAGCCTCCCTCCCATCCTCCCTATCCCACCCCTCTAGGTGGTCACAGAGCACCGAGCTGATCTCCCTGTGCTATGTGGCTGCTTCCCACTAGCTAACTATTTTACATTCGGGTATATATATGTCGATGCTACTCTCACTTTGCCCCAGCTTTCCCCCTCCCACCCTGTGTCCTCAAGTCCATTCTCTGTGTCTACGTCTTTATTCCTGCCCTGCCACTAGGGTCATCAGTACCTTTTTTTTTTTTTTTAAATAGATTCCATGTATACGTGTTAGCGTATGGTATTTGTTTTTCTCTTTCTGACTTACTTCACTCTGTATGACAGACTCTAGGTCCATCCACCTCACTACAAACAACTCAATTTCATTTCTTTCTATGGCTGAGTAATATTCCATTGTATATATGTGCCACATCTTCTTTATCCATTCATCTGTCAACTCTTTATTAAAAACATCAACCTAAACTAAGGAAACTGGATTTTTGATTACCCTTTTTTCCCTTTTACTCAATGATTTTAATAGACAAATGAGCTGTGCATTTGGACACAAGCATAAACAACTGAACCAACACATATACTAAATGAATAAACTATCAATTTGTGTGCATATTAGCTAGTGGAGTGGGAGAAAGAGACAAGCCTTAACTGTATGAATAGTGTGAATCTGGAAGGTGGGATGGATAGTACTGCCAGGACTCAAGTTGGTAAGTTTAAAAGGAAGGGAGGATGTCACTGGGGGAGACTCAGAGGGAGATGGAGCTTTGATGGTCTGCTAAATAGGATTTGGAAGAAGGAGGGAGGGGACTGGCTGAGGCTTGCAGAGGATGAAACCTATAATTTAGATCTAATCTACCCCTTCCCCTCACCTGCACATTTTTCTTTGCTTTCCCTCTTGACTTCTTGCTTTGAAACAGCAGTCAACTTCTGATTTATCTCATTTCAAAAGGAGTTGCAGTAGAGGTTGTCCAAACCACTGGGAATTTCTGGGCTCAGCTTGCTGATAAAAGTAATAACAAAAAGTAAATAATATATCAATACAACAGAAAAAAAGTTTTAAATAGAACAAATAAGTGGACGGCACTGCCAGAAAATAAAGAAGCCCCTTCAACTGGGTATTGAGAAAAAGGAAAACATTAGGCCAGATTATTCAAGAAACTTGAAATCTAGTTCAAGATCTTAAAAAGAGAGTCAGTGAGATAGTCAGTAGTTGACTGAGTACAATGATGCAGGGAAAAAAGCACAAAGGCACTTTGTCTAAATGACTACATATATGAAAGTCTGAGTAGAAGAATTCATCAAAGTAACAGGAAATATACATGGTGAACACCCACTCTACATGCTTTTCCAAGAAAGGATGTGTCAGGGTGTAAGGATTCAGTTCCATTAGCCTTCTTTCAAAAGACAAGCCCCGGACAGAACAGTCTGAGCTACTGTGACATAGAATTAAGATTTGCTGAATGGATCCAATGAGAAGAAAATTCAAGTACCTCTTGACCAAATCAACAAACATGAGAATGTCAGAAGTAGATGACCCCGTTTATGTATAAATAGACATTTAAGGTCATACTCATACAAATGAGAACATTATTAGAAAGTTAAGAGAAGAAATGCTAAAATATTAGGAGGTTATTACTTTTCAGAGTAATACATGGCTTCTGGGAGTAAAGGTTTGAAGAACTCAGCAATAGATGCTCAGTACACGGCTTGGTAAATTTTACCTTTCACTCATCTGCACCTGGGGAAATGAAAAGAAAAAAAGGAAAAATCCTGTTTTCTAAGGTCATTAGGCATAAACAGTATTGGGAAAGAGGCATTCAACATAGCTCTATATCCTCTGTCAAAGGAGTCAACAGAAGTTAATTTGAGAATTTGGAAATCATACCCATAGGAGACAATCAACATGTTTTCAGACCTTGAGCAGTGGGCAAGACAAATGCCCACGTGCTTCTCTGGTTTATACAGCCTCACTTTAAGCACTGAAGTTGTTGATGCTATGAAAATTCTAGGAACAGCAGAAACATGAGTTTAAAGTTGATGGAGTGAACTCTTATTTCCATCACCAACCCTGAATTATTTTCACCTAAAGAAATAAACAAATCAACCCAACATCTCTTCTGATGCTTCTAAGGTAAGCCTTCAAGATATTATGTCTTAAGGTAAAGAGATGGTTGGCTCTCCATATCAAAGGCTGCAAGAAGTGTCGTTATGAACTCAAAAAGATACATCCTACAAAGGGAGGGTAGGAATTTTGTGACAGTGAGATATTTCATGATTAAATTCATGAACTACCTGATTTTTTTTTTTTTTTTTTTTTTTTTTTTTGTGGTACGCGGACCTCTCACTGTTATGGCCTCTCCTGTTGCGGAGCACAGGCTCTGGACCCTCAGGCTCAGTGGCCATGGCTCACAGGCCCAGCTGCTCTGCAGCATGTGGGATCTTCCCGGACTGGGGCATGAACCCGCATCCCCTGCATCGGCAGGCGGACTCTCAACCACTGCACCACCAGGGAAGCCCACTACCTGATTTTTTAATTGAAATTGGTCTTACCCCTCCCATGATAGTGACATCAGCCAAGAATTAAATGTCATATTTCCATGAACACAGACATTGATTTTTAAATTGCTATCTTTATGAGATATGATTAGCACTTCTGTGCAAGCTGAGAGGCACAAACTCAGGTGCAAATTCAAATGGAAAATGCTGTGCCATTAGGGTAAGTGTTGATTCATATCAGATTAGTGATTACAGTGCCACCCGTCCCACCTAATACATAAATACGCAGTGGGCGAATTGTCACCAGGTTCTGGGCAAGACGTACATCTGAAACACACAGGTGATGGTCGGCATCCATTTCCACATGAACAAGAAATGCTAGAGTGCTAGATATCACACTGGTAATAAGCCTCATTCTCTCTGTGCCTCAACTACTCCCTTGCTACCAGCAGACAATGTAGAGAAACAGCACTTAGTCTTTGTTTACCATGCGAGCATTTAGAAACGTTCTCATTTGAGTAAATTGCCTTTTCAGTGTACTGAATTGTGCCTGGGGGATTGGAAATAGTGAACACAACTTCCTGAAAGCATCTAGTTGATAATCGGGTGGTAGCCAAGACATTAGAAGAATGTGAGCCTGTTGAAGGGCAACCGAACCAACTTGTCACAAAGACTCGGTCCGGTTTCCCCACCAACAGGGAACAAGAAGGGACCACCTATTCATTCATTTCTTCACTTACTCTAAGTATAGTGCTTAAGCATATGGCTTTACAGCTAAGCTATCTAGTTTTGTATCAGGGCGCCTTTAGGAATCAGGGAAAATTATTTATTCTATCCATGTCTCAGTTTTCTCAAGTGTAAAATAGAAATAAAAAATATATCCCTGAAAGAGTTATCGTTAAACTAGTGAACATATGTAAGGCTCTTCAAGCATAGTGTTAGCTGTGTTAGCTGCTACTATTCATCAACACATATTTGTTGTGTACCAATTAACATATTCCCTGTGAGTCACAGAGAAAATACAATCTCTCTGAGTCACAGTGGATCTACTTTTAGTCATGATCTCCATACCTTCTTTCATTTAAGCTTCTTAATATTTTAGGTATGAATATATGAATCAGCCTATCTTCGTATTACCACTATATCCGATAATATATTGGGAGGGAGAGAGAAGTAAAGATGGAATCTTATAGTCAAATGAAAACTCGTCTTAGTATTTCATGTTCTTAAATAGTTGTAAAGATTCTTAGTAAGAGTCATATGAGGGGAGAAACAATCCCCCTTATATTGTTCAATAATAATGCTAACTTTGTAGTTAAAGAAACAAGAATCATGCAAATCATCCTCACTTACATTCCCCCCAGCCCATATATCTGACTTTTGTCCCATCATTATCTCTAGTCTTATATCTTTGGCCTTGTGAGTAGCTTTGTCACTGCAGTACCAGTGAGGATTCTTTCTGTTGCAAGGGACAGAAATACCAACTCAAGGAAAGAGAATTTACTGACTTAGGTACATGTGAAGGCCAAGGGTTGGGTGGTTTGAATGCCACTCGAATGACATCGCCAGGACCTGGGCTCTCTGCTTCTGTCGACTCTCTTCTCCTCCACAGGGGTTTCATTCTCAGGCTTCACGTGGTGGCAAAAATAGCTGCCAGTAAATCTAGGCCTACAGACTCCCAGACTTAACTCTAATAGCAAAGATGGTGTCCCCCTCTCTCAAAAGTATCAGCAAAAGTGCCATTGCCGCTCATTGGTGGCTTGGACCACATGTCCACTCTGAATCCGTCTTGGTGGTCAGAGAAAGCAGTCCTTTGGGTGCTGAGTCTGAGTCTCAGAGTTGCCCCTGCTGGGAGTGAAATGAATTCCACTTGAAGCATAAACCCTAGGAGAGGGGTGAGGAAGATTTACAGAGAGGAATAATTAGTGTGTCATCATCAGCACAGAGGTGAGTGGGCAGCAGACACAGCACTGGCTCACTCTACCCATCCTGTAGCTCTGATCTGGCCAAATCCATCCTCAGAGCCCCAAATGACCCTTTCTGCCAGTTGCATAAAATCCAAAGTCTGTTTGTGGCATTCAAAGTTTTTGGCCATCCTCATTTATTTCTTACCACGCCTCCTCTTGCATTCCTGGCTACAGTTTATTTTCAGAGTGTCTCTATTCTCTTTTGACTTTTGATTCCCTGTCTCCCATCCATCTTATTGATATTCTTTAGCTTATTGAGAGTCCAGCTCACATGCTACCCTACAACAAGCTAGTGAAGTCAGAATTATTGTTATCTTCATTTCATAGAAGAGGATGTGGAAATGCAAAGAGGGTAAGGAACTTGCCTGAGTTCAGGTTCTCGTCAGGCATTCTGGATCCAGAGCCCCTTTAAACTGTACTCTCTTGCTAGTGGAAAGTAAGATGGACACCTTCACGAAACTGTATCCCACATCAACATCAGAGATGCAAAACCATGTATATAGTAGAGGGAAATGTGTTATATTTGGGATTTTGTTTACCCTGATTTTCTTTACAAGGAGGTGATATTTTTCATGGATAATTTGTTCCTATCTTGGCTACAGTTTGTAAAATGTGACAATCTTGTAGATTAGTGAGAGCTACACATAGGCTTTGAAAAATTAAGACACAGTCAATGTTTTAAAACTTCACCATTTCACTAATTTCACTTTAAAGGTAAAAAACATTGTATAAACATGTGTTGAATGCTCATTCTCTGCCAAATGTTAGATATCTAAAGGAAAACAAAGCACAGTCCGCAGTCTTAAGTTGCTTGTTGTCTAGTTAAGGAGATATAATTGCAAACAAATTGCAAACAAATCGTTTAGTGTCAGTCTTAGAATTTGAAGAAAGTAGTTGATTTTAACTTTTTTTGCCTGGGGGGAGGCGGTTCCAACAACAGCCAAGATTGAAAATGCCTTCACTATTGTAGATGAATGGATAATTATTATAGTAATACCTTTAACATTTAGTCATTTTTCCACTCAACAGCTATTTATTTCAGGCACTCTGCTATGCATTGGGTATAAAATGGTGAACAAAGGAGACATGGTCATTCATTGCCTTCATGGCACTTATCTTAGAGGAAGGGGACATTACATAAAAACACAGCTGAATTTATAATTGAACATGCTATGAGAATTACTGTTAAGTAGGAGAGCCGAGGGCAATCAATGATAGAGAATATCAGAGGGGCCGTAAATATGTGGGAGGCATCAGTTCTCTAGGAATTGCTTTTCAATCTGTGACCTAAAAAAAGGAGCTGGGGGTACAACATTCCACACAAAGGGACATATGGAGAAGATTGCTGATGCAGTAAAGAACTTGGTGCATTCATGGAAAAGTCAGGATCTGTAGAAAGGGTCCATGTCAGGTGAGTGGCTGCACATGAGGCTAGAGGGGAAGAAGAGTTTGAAATACAGGGCCTGTGGCATTGGGAAGAACCATGGATTTTAAAGACAGTGGGAAACGATTGGCAGTTTGAAGCCGGGATACATATTCAGGTTTTACCAAGATGATTCAGTGTGTCATGAGAAAGGTTGCAAGCCTGCCAGTCATGAAGGAGTTTTCCAGTGGGGGGCTAGGTTGGGGGGCAGAGGTGGAAATGAAGAGAGGTCGACACATTGACAACTATTTGAGAGCTAATATCAAGAATGACGCCTAGGGCTTCCACGGTGGTGCAGCAGTTAAGAATCTGCCTGCCAATGCAGGGGATTGAGCCCTGGTCCGGGAAGATCCCACATGCCGCGGAGCAACTAAGCCCATGTGCCACAACTACTGAGCCTGTGCTCTAGAGCCCGCGAGCCATAACTGCTGAGCCTGCATGCCGCAACTACTGAAGCCTACACACCTAGAGCCCATGCTCCACAACAACAGAAGCCACCTTAATGAGAAGCCCCTGCACCGCAACGAAGAGTAGACCCAGTTCACCATAACTAGAGAAAGCTCGCGCACAGCAACAAAGGCCCAACACAGCCAAAAATAAAATAAATAAATTTATAAAAAGAATGACGTCTAGGTTCTCATCTTTAGTTACCAGAAAGCTCTCGAGATACCATACCTAGAAATCATCATTTAGTCAGATCCCTTAAGAGGTAGGGTGGGTAGTCTGATCCAGGCTAAGGAAATTTCACAACAGATGTTCTCTACTGGATTCCCCTTCTAGTTTTGAATAAAGATCACATGCAAGTATTTCCTGTTGATTCTATGGCTTCTGGAGTAGAATATAATCTTTCCCAAACTTCCCTTTCCTGCCTCCATATTGTTTTCCTTACAATTTCAGGCTGAGAACCAGCTGGAGAAACAGATGCTGTCTGTACTGAGGGGTTTCTGTTGGGAGTCTTGACATGTACTGACAGCCCACTCATTAGAATGGTCTGCAGTGCTCCCATCTTCAGGTTCCCTCCAGAAAAATCTGTGTTCAGGCTTTCCCCGCAAACATTAGTTCTGTCCTCTCGAGCACTCAGTCTTTTTATCTCCTGGGTAGTCTCTCTTTGCCTAGGAGGAACCATATGTAAAACCCATATTTTAGCACTATTCTGAACTTGTTTGGAATACATTCTTTGTACAAAGGACTGATAATCTTTTCCCATTTCCCTGGTTCTCATCATAAACATTGTGGATTTATGTTGCTATGTCTGAGAAATTCTAATTTCATTTTAAGGAGATATTATTTTGATTAAGTCCTCTCAAATAACATTTACTTCTTTTATAACTGACTCTGATTTTACAAGAAGGCAGTATTTGCAAAATTGTGAGGTTCATAAATCTCTCTCATGTACACTGTTAACTATTGATTATCTCAATAATACTTAGAGGCAGACATTATTATTACCATTGTTATAGAAGACAGTTGAGCCTTAGGGACTAAGGTAACTGCAGTGTTCTCTGGCTAGAAGATGATGCCACAGCTCTCATATTCATGGCCATATCCCATTTTGTAGTTTTCATTTTGATACAGAAACTTATTTACTATAAGAGGTAAAGAGGTTATATATTTTGAGATATTTTTGCTATATTCTTTTTGGGTATAAAGTTGTTTTGTATCATGGCCTCCAGAAGTATTTATAGCAAGTGCTCTAATGATTCCAAAACCAGGCATTCGGAGCATTAGAGCCAAACACTTAATGCCTAGAAGGGTTAGTTTTCTTCGCACCAAGAAAACCTCTGTTTGAGGAGCATTAGTCTTGACTCCTCAGGCAAGTTATAAATTTGTCTCTTAAGTTACTACAAGAAATAGGAAAAGAGTATAGGCTATGTACTCCTGGGAACAAAATTCTGAGTACAAGCTCTGCAGCCAGTAGGTCAAACAGTTACATTTTTACTTAGCGAAGGCAACATTTCCTATACCAAATGTCATGGCCACCCACATCAACTCAAGGGAGCACACAACCCATTATGATGACCTCTGATTTAGAATGCAGAGCATTGCTCCAGAAAAATCCCATCGACCCTCTTCCAATGGGAATATAAATTCTTTCTCATATTCATGTTTGCAAAATCATGTTGCATGAAATCAAGTAAAGTTTTTGGAAATAAAGCAACATTTTTAGTAGCTCCATACATTTATGTTATTATTTCAAAGTTTTTTAAAAAATTATTTTAATGTTACATTTTGAGCAATATAGAAATGCATACATGAGAGCCAAACTCTGAGATGTTAATAGATGAGGCTCTTAGAGATGAAGTAATCTGCCTGGGGAAGATAGCTGAGCTAGAACTTGAGTCCAGGCATTCTGAGCTCCACTTCAGTGGCCAGGAAGGGTTAGAGTCTACAGCAGTGATGGCTATATGTAAATGGAGGCAAAACATGCATTCACTGATCAACTACCAAATAAATGGGGAAGCCTGGGTGATCTCTTACTTTCACGTCTTACTTCTTAAGATTTTATGTATAATCCAGTTGGGATTCCCCCTGAAGTGTCGAAGTTGGATTGAGATGAGGTGTTCTTAGATCAGTCAAGACTGTTTTAGGAAAGTTCACCCTAGGCCAGAGTCCAGCGTAATATTCTTTTTTTTTTTAAATTGAAGTATAGTTAATTTACCATGTTGTGTTAGTTTCAAGGGTATGGCAAAGTGATTCAGTTATGTATCTATGCTTTTTCAGATTCTTTTCCATTATAGGTTATTACAAGCTATTGAGTATAGTTCTCTGTGCTATACAGTAGGTCCTTGTCTATTTTATATATAGTAGTGTGTATATGTTAATCTCAAACTCCTAATTTATCTGTCCCCCTTTTCACCCCTGTTATCCCCTTTGGTAACCATAAGTTTGTTTTCTGTGTCTGTGAGTCTGTTTCTGTTTTGTAAATAAGTTCATTTGTATCATTTTTTTACATTCCACGTATAAATGATATCATATGATATTTGTCTGACTTATTTTGTGTAATATGATAATCTCTAGGTCCATCCATGTTGCTGCCAATGTCATTATCTCATTCTTTTTTATGGCTGAATAATATTCTATTGTATATATGTACCACATCTTTTTTATCTATTCATCTGTCAGTGGACATTTAGGTTGCTTCCATGTCTTGGCTATTGTGAATAGTGATGCTGTGAACGTTGGTGTGTGTGTATCTTTTCAAATTAGAGTTTTCTCTGGGTACATGCCCAGGAGTGGGATTGCAAGATCCTATGGTAGCTCTACTTTTAGTTTTCTAAGGAACCTCCATGCTGTTCTCCATAGTGGCTACACCAATTAACACTCCCACCAACAGTGTAGGAGGGTTCCTTTTTCTCTACTCCCTCTCCAGCATTTGTTATTTGTAGACTTTTTAATGATGGCCATTCTGACTGGTATGAGTTGATACCTCATTGTAGTTTTGATTTGCATTTCTCTAATAATTAGCAATATTGAACATCTTTTCATGTGCTTTTTGGCCATCTCTATGTCTTTTTAGGAGAAATGTCTGTTTAGGTCTTCTGCCCATTTTTTGGTTGGGTTCTTTGGGGGTTTTTTTGATACTAAGCTGTATGAGCTGTTTGTGTATTTTGGAAATCCCATGTCTTAGCATTATTTGCAAATATTTTCTCCCAGTCCATAGGTTGTCTTTTCATTTTGTTTTTTGGTTTCCTTTGCTGTGCAAAAACTTTTAAGTTTCATTAGGTCCCATTTGTTTATTTTTGTTTTTATTTCCATTACTCTAGGAGGTGGATCCAAAAAGATATTGCTGTGATTTATGTCAAAGTGTGTTCTGCCTATGTTTTCCTATAGGAGTTTTATAGTATCCGGTTTTACATTTAGGTCTTTAGTCCATTTTGAGTTTATTTTTGTATATGGTGTTAGAGAATGTTCTAATTTCATTCTTTTACATGTAGCTGTCCAGTTTTCCCAGCACCACTTATTGAAGAGACTGTCTTTTCTCCATTGCGTATTCTTACCTCCTTTGTCATAGATTAATTGACCATAAGTGCATGGGTTTATTTCTGAGTTTTCTATCCTGTTTCATTGATCTGCACATATGTGTTTGTGCCAGTACCATATTGTTTTGATTACTGTAGCCTTGTAGTATAGGCTGAAGTCAGGGAGCATGATTCCTCCAGCTCTATTCTTCTTTCTCAAGATTGTTTGACTATTCGGGGTCTTTTGTGTTTCCATCAAGTTTTATAATTTTTTGTTCTAGTTGTGTGAAAAATGCCATTGGTAATTTAATAGGGATTGCATTGAATCTGTAGATCCAGAGTCAAGTGTAATATTCTAAGGAGGGCTACTGGCTGTTACCTGTTGTGATGGTTAGTTTTTATGTGTCAACTTGACTGGGCTCTGCTAGCCAGTTATGTAATCAAACACTAATCTAGGTATTTCTGTGAAGGTATTTTTTAGATTTGATTAACACCTATCTACCTGTATATCCATCCATCCATCCATCCTGTTGGTTCTGTTTCTCTGGAAACATTGACTGATAAAGATTTTCCTACTGAAAGTGGTTCTAGAGGAACAGAATATTAAGGATGAGTTTTCTGAAATGGTTATGCAGTTTATGGAATTGCTTCCTTAATTTAATGAGATTCAAAGACAGTAATGACTCTATTTCCAGTGGTAAACAGGGCACCAGTGGTCCAAGGTGTAATATGGCAATAGAGATACACAAAATATCACCATGAGATGCTCCTAGTCAAAAACTTATAAAAGGCTGGGTTCTGCATGCCTGCTGATTCTCCTCAGGATCCATCCCCACCACCCCTCTCTGCTTTTAAACCTATAATTTGATTCATGTCCCAGCAGGCCCCAAAGGGTGAGGTGCAAAGTGTGGCCCATGAGGAGGTGTTCCACGCTCCAAAAGAATTGCATGGGTTTCCAATTTATACAGACAGAAATCTGGGAACTGTGTGTGGGAATGAATATTAAGAGTGTGGGATGGTGGTGAAAGGACCATAAAGTTGTTGGTAAAAGGATGTAATTAGTTGATATGGGCTCACTAGGCAGAGATTCTGGATTTAATGTTGCAACTTTAGGAGTTAGAAAGGGCTCTAACAGTTTGGTTGGTTGGTCAGCCAAAACATGCACCAAAAGGTGGCCCATGGCAAGTGAAGTTGAAATGCTGACCTGCCTTGGTTTACTGTAGAGGAAGAGATGCAAAGGCTTTGGGAGATTGGCATGTTGGAGTGGACTTATCATTTAAGCCTGCTCACTCACCCTGGGAGGGTCTAGAAGGACTCCCTTTCACCATGACTGAGAAATTTGTGAGGGGAGCCCCAAGCATCCTTGAAAGTGCTGTGTGATCACTCTTTTCTGTAGGTCAGAAATTATAGTGGAAACTGCTGCACCTGAATTGGGGAACCTAAATGCAGTGGGTATAATGGGATTCCTGGGTGGCAGGAGCCAAGTAGCAACACTCAGTCGCCAAAGGCAAAGGGGGTGTGGTTTTCACAGTGGACAGCAGAGTCAAAGCAGCCATCAGAATGTCTGACTCAGAGAGACCTATGGCATTGGCTCATTGATCATGGGGTGCCTAGAAGCGAAATAGATGGCAAGCCCTCTAAGTATTTACTTGATCTGTATAAGTGGAAAGAGTGCTTGGTCAAGTGAACAAAAGTCTAGCTTGAATCATAAAAACAGAGAGTAGGGCCCTTCAATTAATTCCCCAGGCTTGAGCCAGGTTACAGACCCAGAACCCTCTGAATGAAGTGCAGAAGGCCAGATCACCTTTAGAAAGGACCTCAATATATTGCCCAAATTTATACTTTCAGTCTTTCTTCCAACCTTACCCAAAGGGACCTACATGTTTTTACCAGAGTGACTGTGCACTGGGGAAAAGGATATAATCAGACCTTCTGGTTGTTACTGGACACTAGCTCTGAACTGATACTAACTCCCGGAGATGCAAAATGTTATTCTGTCACCAGTCAGAGTTGGGGCTTATGGAAGTCAGATGCTCAGTGGAGTTTAAGGTCAGGTCCATCTCTTAATAGATCCAGTGGGTCCCAGAGTCCATCCTGGGAAAATGTAGTCATTTCCCCAGTGCTGGAATGCATAAGTGGAATAGACATACTCAGCAATTGGAAGAATCTCCACTGGCTCCTTGACCTGTGGGATGAGGTCTATTATTGTGGGAAAGGCCAAGTATAAGCCATTAGAACTGCTTCATTTTAGGAAAATAGTAAACCAAAAGCAATAGCATATTCCTGGAGGGACTGCAGAGGTTAGTACCATCATCATGGACTTGAAGGATACAGGGTGGTAATTCCCACCATATCTCCATTCAGTTTGCTTATTGTCCTGTGCAGAAGACAGATGAATCTTGGAGAATGACAGTGAATTATTATAAGCTTAGCCAAGTGGTGACTCCATTTGTAGCTACAGTTCTAGATATGGTTTCATTGCTTGAACAAATTAACATATCCCCTGGCACCTGGTATGCAGCTATTGATCTGGCAAATACCTTTTGCTCCATACAGTTCAATAAAGACCACCAGAAGCAGTATGCTTTCAGCTGGCAAGGCCAGCAGTACACTTTCACTGTCCTACCTCAGGAGTATGTGAACTCTCTAGCCTTATGTCATCGTTCAGTTCAGAGAGATCTTAATCACCTTTCTCTTCCATAAGATATCACATTGGTCAATTACATTGATGACATTATGCTGATTGGACTTAGTGAGCAAGAAGTAGCAACTGTTCTAGAAATTGATAACATATTTTGACATGCTGATTGGACTTAGCAAGAAGTAGCAACTATTCTAGAAATTGATAACATATTTGTGTGTCAGAGGTTGAGAAGTAAATTTGATAAAAATTCAGGGGTCTTCTACCTTAGTGAAATTTCTAGTGGTCCAGTGGTGTGGGGCTTGTTGAGATATCTCTTCTAAGGTGAGATAATTGTTACATCTTATCCCTCCTCCAACCCAGAAAGTAGCACAATGCCTAGTAGGCCTTTTTGGATGTGAGAGGCAGCATATTCCTCATTTGGAAGTGCTACTCTGACCCATTAACCAAGTGGCCTGAAAAACTGCTCGTTTTGAGTTGGGCCCAGAATAAGAGAAGGTTCTGCAACAGGTCCAGGCTGTCATGCAAGGTTCTCTGCCTCTTGGACCAGCAGATCCAATCAATGGTGCTTGAAGTGGCAGGGTCAGATAGGGATGCTGTTTGGAGCCTTTGCAGACCCCTGTTGGTGAATTACACCATAGGCCCTTAGGATTTTGGAGCAAAGCCTGTCATCCTCTGTGGATAACTACTGTCTTTTTGAGAAACAACTTTTGACATACAACTGGACCTTAGTAGAGGCTGGATGCTAATCCGTGGGCCACCAAGTTACCATGTGACTTGAGCTGCCCATAATGAACTGGGTAATATCTGACGCACCAAGCCATAAAGTTAGTCATGCATCAAATGGGAGTGGTAAATATAAGATTGGGCTTGAGCAGGCCCTGATGGCACAAGTAAGTTACATGAGGATGTGGCCCAAATGTCTGTGGTCCCCATTCCTGTTACAGTATCTTCTCATCCCCATCCTATACCTATGGTCTTATGTCGAGTTCTCTATGATCAGTGACTGAGGAAGAGAAAACTCGGGCCTAATTTACAGATAGTTCTGTACAATATACAAATACCACCCCAAAGTGGACAGCTACAGCCCTGCAGCCCCTCTCTGGGACATCCCTGAAGGATAGCGGTAAAGGCAAATCTTCCTAGTGGGTGGAACTTCAAGAAGTACAGCTGCTTGTTTATTTTGCTTGGGGGAGAAATGGTAAAGGTGTGAGTATATATCAGTTCATGGACTGTGGCTAATCATTTGGCTGGATGTTCAGGGACTTGGAAGGGACATGACTGGAAAATTGGTGACAGGGAGGTCTGGGGAGAAGATACGTATGTAGACCTCTCTGAATGGGTGAAGAATGTGAAGATATTTGTGTCCCCTGTGAATGCTCACCAAGGGGTGACCTCAGCAGAGGAAGATTTTAATAATCAAGTGGATAAGATAACCTGTTTTGTGGATACCCGTCAGCCTCTTTTCCCAGCCATCCCTGTCATCGCCCACTGGGCTCACGAACAAAGTGGTCATGGTGTCAGGGATGAAGATTCTGCATGGGCTTAGCAAGATAAGCTTCTACTCACCAAGGCTGACCTGGCTACTGCCACTGCTGAGTGCCCAATCTGCTAGAAGCAGAGACCAACACTGAGATCTCAATATGGCACTGCTCCCCAGGGTTATTGGCCAGCTACCTGGAGGCATGTTGTTAAAATGGACTGTTTCCATCATGGAAGGGACAGCACTTTGTTCTTACTGGAATAAACACTTATTCTGGATACAGATTTGCCTTCCCTGCATGCAGTGCTTCTGCCCAAACTACCATCCGTGGACTTAGAGAATGCCTTATCCACTGTTTTGGCATTCTACATATCGTTGCTTCGAATCAAAGAAATCACTTCACAGCAAATAAGATGCAGCAATGGGCCCATATTCATGAAACTTACGGATCTTACCATGTTCCCCATCATCCTGAGGCAGCTGGCTTGATAGAATGGTAGAATGGCCTTTTAAAGACTCAACTACAATACTAGCTACTTGATAATACCTTGCAAAGCTGGGCCAGTGTTCTCTGGCTTCATTTATTCTAAATCAGAATCCAGTATATGGTGCTGTTTCTCCCACAGCCAGGATGCATGAATCCCAGGAACTAAAGGGTAGAAACGGGAATGGCACCACTGACTATTATTCCTAGTGCCCCACTAGCAAAATTTTTGCTTCCTATCATTGTGACCTTATGCTTTGTTGGCCTAGAGGTCGTAGTTCCAAAGGGAGGAATGCTTCCACCAGGAAACAGAACAGTGATTCCACTGAAGTCAAAGTTAAGACTGCCACTGTCCTCTTTGGGTTCCTTATGCCTCTGAGTCAACAGGCAAAGAAGTACATCTGTTAATATACTGGCTGAGGGATTGATCCTGATTACTAAGGGGAAATTGGGATGCTGTTCCACAGTGGAGGTAAAGAAGAATATGTCTGGAATACAGGAAGTCCCTTAGGGCATATCTTTTTTTTTTTTTTTTTTTTTTTTTTTTTGTGGTACGCGGGCCTCTCACTGTCATGGCCCCCCGTTGCGGAGCACAGGCTCTGGACGCGCAGGCTCAGCGGCCATGGCTCACGGGCCCAGCCGCTCTGCGGCATGTGGGATCTTCCCGGACTACGGCACGAACCCGTGTCCCCTGCATCGGCAGCATATCTTATTACTACCATCCCCTGTGATTAAAGTCAAAGGAAAACTACAACTCAATTCAAGCAGCCTGCCCTACAGATTTTGGACTTGTCAACCCCAATACCATGTGACCTAAAATAAATGTGTGTATCTATGTATCTATGTATCATCTTTGTATCTACCTTTGTATTATATTTATATATTTTATATATTGTATATAAATATTTATATTTATATATAAATCTATCTCTCTATACACACATACTCATGCACACTGCACATTCGATTGGTACTTTTTCTTTGGAGGACTCTGATATACCTGTAAATTACAAATCCAGAATTAATTGCCCTTTCCCCTTTTATTTTATTCCATTTTAATTACAAAGGAATGCATGCTTATTCTAACCAGTCCAGCAGTTACTGAATTGTAGAAGTAAAATGTTAGTTCTCTTCAAACCTCCTCCTTTGTTGTGTATCCTTCCATATCTCTGTGCACTAAATACATACATGTACACAAATGCACACTCATAGTCACATGTCTAGAATATATTTTATTTTTTAAAGGTGGTTACATTCTACATAATACTCTCTAACTTTTTTTTTTTGTAACTAATTAGTACATTATATAACTACCTCTAGGTAAATACTCTTAGAGCCAATTTTAAAATTGTTACATACTTGTCACTAAATTTACCATAACTTAATCAAGCATTTCTCTGTTGATGGCCTTTTGGATTGTTTTAGTGATTTTTGCCCCTTCACAGAACGCTACATTAAATTTGTACTTTCAAGCTTACAAACCGTTGTTTTTATTTTTGTATAGTCTCAAAGTTCAGGTTTCTAGGCTCAAGGGTATGCACATTCTAAATTTTAATGTATATTTATAGATTACTTTTATAAAGGTAATTCATTGTTCTTCCAGCAAAGTGTGTAGCCCCCATCCTTACCACCACTGTATGTTAGTTTTTGATGTTGTGAATAAAAAATGAGACCCATCTATATTATATTTTTAATTTCCTTGCTACTGAAATGATCAACCATATTTTCATCTGGTTGAGAGCTGGTTGACATTTCTTTTTCTATCACTTCTTCATTTCTTGTGCCCATTTTTTTATGGCATTACTTTCCTTTTTTAAAAAAACATCTCTAAGAGTCTTTCATCTTTGCTGAGCATGGCCTTTCAGTCTATGTAATGTGTCCACATGTGCAGAGTCAGGTCACTGTTTACATAGGTCATTGCAGTTTAATTGCACTGACACTATCCTCCCACCCACAGTGAGAAACAAAAGGACCTGCAAGAAGGGGATGATGTGAACCTCGAAATTTCTGTCTGTGGCACAGCAACTAAAGAAATTCTAAAGAAAAATCATCCTGTCAGCTTCCTCAAACTAGAAATGTATTTAAACTGCAATATAGATCGAACGTCCAGCTTGCAGAATTGTAGACTTTTCCAATTTGGTGTTGCTCCAGGTTAAAAAACGTACCAGCTGAAGAATGTGAATTGGAATCATTTGCCATCCGTTCCTAATATAATGACTGATTTCCCACTTTGGATACAGTGAGCTGCAGGCACTGGGTTTGAACTGAGTCCAAGTGGAAGGTGGCCAGACATATTAAATTTAAGGCCTCTATTGCACAACTCCCTATAGAAATTGTGCAAATAATGTAGCCGAAGTGCTTTCTGCATGCTGTGTAACCCAACTCTGTTGGCAACCTGATTAATTCCTTGCCCTTTCCTGTAGTAGGCACAGTTAGGAAATACACTAAAAGGTGACAGAAACCATAATAGAATCTGTCAGGTATTACATTCAAGATGTTATCTTCTTCATTTTCAGTTTAGAAAAAATTTCTCCAAAAAAGTCCTCATGAAGCTAGTATATAATAATTACCCCTCAGTGCTATTTTTCTTTTGTTAATAAACTAATATCAGAACATATAAGTCCAAGCCTGGAGCCGATAGTTATTTTACATTTATGTTGATTCTACAAGAACTAAATATAAATAGACACCCAGGCTTATTACACACTGGCCTGATTGATGCAAAATAGCACTTCAGGTTGGACCACTGTATCAACACATATTCTCTGTTTTATATAAGTGTGTACACATAGGCTTCAAATATTGAACTTTGGTGTACCCTCACCTTGCTCTTTGTGGCTTTTCTCAAAAAGAGGCTGTGAGACAAGGATAACTTTCGAGCCTAAATAATAAGATATATCTAATCTAAGATTTGTGGTAATTCTAGTTTTAGTCTTTACCAAGATGGAGGTGTTGATGTTGTCAGGGTTCCAGTGAGAAAGTGATGCCAAGAATGACATACCAGGTTCTACCCAAGTCATCTGAAACTAGGGCTTGTTGAAAGGAACTGATGTGTTAAGTAGACACTATTTTTTTTCCCAAATGGAAATGTGTTAGAGGTGACTTCTGTGCTGTTGTTTTTTTACTTGTAAGTTCTCTTTTAATTGCACGCTAGGAACTGAGGGATAGGTCAGTATTTGGCAAATGAATTCTAACATATGACTTGGAAGTCAAACTGGCAAAAAGAGGAGTGTGGTGACTTGTTGCATTACTGATGAGGGGTAATGAGCGCCTGAGAAACTCAAGCAAGGATTGTATTACAAGTGCTGGGAGAGCTCAGCCTGGCCTTGGAAGCTGAAGAAATGAGTCAATGAT
This sequence comes from Mesoplodon mirus, assembly GCF_964341445.2. NCBI lineage: Eukaryota > Metazoa > Chordata > Mammalia > Artiodactyla > Ziphiidae > Mesoplodon > Mesoplodon mirus. The sequence continues at coordinate 81,669,150 of NC_138980.1, forward strand.
TTTATGAGGCAACCGAGAGAGTGAATTTTGCTTTTGTTTTCTAGATTTTGATTTCTTTATGTTTCCTTAGAGCAGGTACCTTGGTTGGAATGGGACTGAACAAACTCAGCTCCAGGAATTAGTAACCAATTTGCTTTTAAGTGTCATATTTCATGTTACACTTAACAGATATCACATGTTTTTAGTTGGTCTTTTCTGTATATTGACTTTGGCTTATGGGGGAGAAGGAACTCAAATAATAAAGCACCGTGATGTTTAGAGATTGTTTCCATAAATCATGCTTAGCTACAACATCAGTGTATGTTTGGGATATAATTATATAGCATGCCATAAAATATGTGTGTGTGTATGTGTGGTATGTGTGTGTGATTCATGACTGAAAAAGCTCTTTTTGGGCAGCCGTCTAGTTGTGGCCTGCTGACCTAAGGAAAAACATCTGGCAATTAAATGGAAAAAATTGTAGGGTTAATTGATATGGGAAGACTAATAGGATTCTGGCTGTGCTTGGGATCAGAATGTGACCTCTGAGACATCATGAATTGAAAACTGGAAAACACTGAAAACTGAATTAGAACTCGCATTTGAAAAAATATTTGAAGCAGCACCATATGCCAGAGTTAATCAGTGTCAAAATGTATTACTTCACATCTTACTCTTGTAAGTAAGAAGTAAAGGAATGAAAATAAGTTTGTCCTTTTGTTATGGACTGAATTGTGTCCCCACCCCCTGAAATTCATACGTTGAAGCCCTAACCCCCAGTGCGACTATATTTGAAGATAAGGCTTTTAAGGAGGTAATTAAGGTTAAATGAGGTCATAAGGGTGGGGCCCTAACTCAGTGCTTCCTTATTTATAAGAAAAGGAAGAGGTGCTCGGAATGCACACTCAGAGGAAAGGCCATGTGTGGACACAGGGAGAAGGCAGCCAAGTACAAGCTGAGAAGGGAGGCCTTGGGAGAACCCACCCTACCAACACCTTGGATCTTCGACACCCAGCCTCCTGAACTATGAGAAAACAAATTTCTGTCATTTAAGCCACCCAGTCTGTTGTCTTTTGTTATGACAGCCCTAGCTGACTAATATACCTTTTGTCTAGTTGCCTGAAAATAGGGTCTAAGGCACTATTAATACTTCAGTCAAATATACTGAAATATCTATGGTGCCAGAAACAGTTATCTGGTATTTGTACGGGTTTTCTGGGGGCAGACGCAACTCCAGCGGCAGGCTGGAAATTTTTCTGATGGTGTCAGAAGTGGCCATAAGGTTGTCAGAGTAAGTCAGAGTAAGTGGGGTGGACATCTGTTGCTGCCCACCCACAATGTTTTCTCTTCCCCTCTAACATTACCATCACTTTCCTATGAGGAATGACCCCACCCCATGGCTACAAGTGGGGCAGGTGACTCAGCCCTGGACGAGAGTACAGTAGCCCCTTTCCAGAAAGATTGTGCAGGAGTGGATGTGTGACAGTCACAGCCATTCAGCATCAGCCCACATGCTCTTACTGGGGAAGAGACCTGTTCTTTCTGCCAAATTTACTAAGACGATAGTATGTAAGCCTAGCAATCTTAGCCAAGCAACTTTGAGCCATCCCTGGGCCCAAACTTGGACTTTCCCATTTCTAGAACCAATAAATCAGTTCATTTTTTGCATAAGCCTGTTGAAATTGGCTTTCCAGCTCTTGCAGCCAGAAGAGACATTTTAGCTATCATTGTGGCTGAAGATTAAAAAAGAGATTTAAAACTCTTGATTCAGACACCCTCACCCTTCTCCCAACTCATCCAAACTTCTCTTAAGCTTCTGTTATCCTGAGCTGAGATTCCATATTCTCTGTGGACAGCCTCCTCCTCTTGTCTCTCGCCTCCTGGTACAATTCTTAGGTGCCCAGCATATGCTAACCTCGCCCTGTTACTTTGTGTGTGTGCAAGTTTTGAAACCCACAACCTAGAGTATTGGGAGATAAGTAGCCTGGAAAATTACCAGCGAGACCAATAAACTGCAGAGAACATAAACTGTTCTCTGCAGTTTATTGGGCAGGTTGGTTGAGGAAATGGAAAGAGAAGGCTGTCACTGGATGGAAGAGGGTATCCTCAGGGCCTGCATGAGCTACACAGCAGTGGAAACAAAGACATTGTAGCCGATATCTGCAAGCTCTGCAGGAAATAACAGGGGAGGTGGTGGTGGAGCACAGGTAGTCAATTACCTGGATATTGGGTAGGGGACAGCAGGAATTAAAGGGCTACTTTTGAGGAATAGATTTGTTTCTGGTTTCCTAATTGTAGTGGGTTGAATAGTGTCCTCGACTCCAAATTCATGTCCATCTGGAACTTGGAATGTGATCTTATTTGGAAATAATATCTTTTAGGTGTAATTAGTTAAGGATCTGAAGATGAAATCATTCTGGATTTAGGTGGGCTCTAAATCCAATGACTGGTGTCCTTGTGAGAGAGGAGAGGACACAGAAACAACCTAGGGAAGAAGGTCATGTGAAGAGAGAGGCAGAGATTGGGATTATGCTTGGCCACTAGCCAAGAACACCAGGAGCCATCAGGAGTTAGTAAAGGCAGGGAAGGATTCCCTCCTACAGCCTGTGGAGGGAGTGTGGCCCTGCCCACACCTTGATTTTAGACTTCTGGGCTCCAGCTCTGTGAGAAAATGAATTCTTTTTTTTTTTTTTTAAGTGAAATGTAGGGCTTCCCTGGTGGCGCAGTGGTTAAGAATCTGCCTGCCAATGCAGGGGACACGGGTTCAAGCCCTGGTCTGGGAAGATCCCACATGTCATGGAGCAAGTAAGCCCGTGTGCCGCGACTACTGAGCCTGCGCTCTAGAGCCTGCGAGCCACAACTACTGAGCCCGCGTGCCACTACAAGGTATTGAATATAATTCCTTGTGCTATGCAGTAAATCCTTGTTGTTTATCTCTTTTATATTTGGTAGTATGCATCTGTTAATCCCATACTCCCAATTTATTGCCCCCTCTTCCCTTTTGATAACCATAAGTTTGTTTTCTATGTCTGTGAGTCTGTTTCTGTTTTATAAATAAGTTCATTTGTATTCTTTGTTAGATTCTACATATAAGTGATATCATATATTTGTCTTTCTGTCTCGGACTTACTTTACTTAGTATGATGATCACTAAGTCCATAAATGGCATTAGTTCATTCTTTTTTATGGCTGAGTAATATTCCATTGTGTGTGTGTGTGTGTGTGTGTGTGTGTGTGTGTGTGTGTATCTATCTATCTATCTATCACATCTTCTTTATCCATTCATCTGTTGATGGACATTTAGGTTGCTTCCATATCTTGGCTATTGTAAATAGTGCTGCTATGAACATTGAGGTGCATGTAACTTTTCGATTTAGAGCTTTTGTCTTTTCCGAATATATGCCCAGGAGTGGGATTGCTGAATCATATGATAACTCTATTTTTAGTTCTTTAAGGACCTCCATACTGTAGAGGATAGATTCTTATTGTTTTTAGACAGCAAATTTTAGGCAGTTTATTATATCACCCATAGGAAAGCAGTACACTAGAGAACCTGTAAATATGGGAAAGTGGGAAGAAGGTTGAAAACTCTAAGCGATGACATTGAAAGTGGGGAGTGCCCGTCAAACTTCATTAGCATTGAGATCACAAAGAACAGTGCTGTTCCCCATGTAAGTTCCACCTTGTGCCTTTAATCCTAATTAATCAGGTGCTGACAAGCCTTGTATGTTATCTGCTGGCCATTCCTTGTCAGGAAAAGCAGAGATTTGCTGAGCTTTTTGCACTTTTCTCAGAAGGGGAAGGGATTGAAAAATACGGAACATGATGATTTTCCTATGGATACGCTGCAGTGTGCTCTGGCACCCTGACAAGTTGGCCATCTGCTTCATAGAGGTAGTCCAGCTCCATCAGAGAGACAATATAATTTCTGTCACTTCTTAGAAAAGCATCCTTGTAGCACCACTGTCCTTTAGTGGGTTCATTGTATAGCAGCGTAAATGTTCTCAGCTAGGGTCACCACCCCTCCTAGTTTGCCTCGGACAGTCCCAGTTTGCGGGTGTTGTCCCAGCCTAATTAATTATAGCCCTCCCCCTTGCACTTTGAAAAGTGCCCCTGTTTGGTTGATAAACGATATAGCAGCCTCATTTATGACACAGTCCCTCATTAAAAAAAAAAAAAGTCTCTAAAACTTTGCAAATGGATTTACTTTCCTTTTCTTGCCAGCCCCTCCAGATTACTTAGTTACAGGGTTTTGGAAGCAGAGATGAAATTTTTTGAGGGACTTTTGCTGAGGAATGAGAAAAGGGAAGCTTGTAATTGATTTGTTTCCGAAAGAAGCGTTGCCTCCGGCTACCTCCCACTCCTCCCCACCCAAGGTTCCTCCCCTACCTGCTTTTTTGCTTTGGCCAGCACAGCCGTGCCTGTATCCAGTGAAAGGAATTTGGCGACTTCAGCAGTGTGACCAGCTGCACACAGCCGTGTCTGCAGAGCAGGTGGAAGCTGGCGTTTTGCCCAAGCCTGGCCAGACAGCTTCATAAATCCTGCCCTTACCGCGGCCCCGAATTACTTTCCATGACACAAAGCCAAGCTGTGTTATTCACCTAATGCCCCAATTTACAGTTCCCAAGACAAAAGAACATACAGATAGGGTTTCAGGGCTCTGTTTGCCTTCACGTTTATCGAAAGGTTAGTTTCAGGTCATGCTCAAGAAACCTGACAAATGCTGGTGAATAAACCTAAAAATAAATTAAGTGCAAGTGGGAAACTTAAGCATTCCTTGTTCTTGTGCCAAAAGAAAACTCAGCCCAATTTACATTCTTTTAATATCTGAAACAAGCAGCTGTTCTCTTATTTGTGGCATACTGGGGAGTTATTATGCTCCCTTTCAGCTCGTGTGCATATGCATGCATGTGCTTATACATAAGGTGCACACACACACACACACACACACACATGTTTGCACAGTCCCCATTTAGGCATTTGTTCTTGTGTCTTCAAGGACCTGAGTTAATGGAAGACTTAACTAGTACATGGAGAAAAGTGCTCATCTGGAGGAATGCTCTGGTGCCCAGGAATGCCACCCTATGTCCTGCCAGGCCCAGGAATACTAGGACTTCAGGTCAGAAGTCTCCCTCCACGTACCTGCATAACTAGTGATATATCATATCCATGAGGGTGAAGGGCAAGCAGTTCGTTCATGCAGAGGCTTAGGACTGCAGAGCAACAGCGTGCTGGAGGCAGTTCACATCTTCAGTGAATGCCTGGCTTGCAAATTAGTTTCTTTGTTTGCTTTTGTTTCTAAATGTATTTGTATTTCCAGCCCACCATTTTGACTCACCTGTGTCTGCCCTGAGTCTCTCACCATCTCCCAGCTTCTTCCAACCCTGTTCTTGGGAAGCAGTCAGGTGATAAGATAAATGAGAAATATGATATCATTCACAGTATAGCCTGAATCAATGCTTTCTCTTAACAGGGCTAATGCTTTTTATAAAAGTAAATAAATGGAGGCTTGGAAATGAGTGGGTCTCTCAAAATAGCTCTCACTGGCCAAGAGCACCACCAATTGAAAATGGCTCTACAGAAGCCTCGGGATGCCAGCAGTCTATGGCCAAGGTGTCCACCCTGACAGGCTGCTAGGACAGCACTTAATTCCCCAGGACTGGGTAAAAGGTGTTTCTTTAAAAAAAAAAAAAAAAAAAAAAAAATAGACAACAAAAGTCTACCTTCCCACTTCAGAAAGCTACAACCAACCTTGAGATTTATTCTACTGCTGTTGTTTTTTTAGGTATAAAATTTCACTGTGATGTAAATTTCTCCTCCTCCCATTCTCCCTTCCTACCTACCCCAGCCTAATTTTTCTATTCATGGGATTGGGCTAGAAATCTCACAGAGGGACGTAAGACATTTTTAGAGAATAAACGCATTGATCACATCCAAATTTCACAGTGGGTTTGTAGATGCCAGCTACCTCTGTTAGCAAAATAGAACAAGCCCGACGTTTTTTCTAAAGGTTAAGTCAAATAAAACCCACCACCCTCCAGCCTCTGAATGCAAAGAGGAAGTGTGGCAGATGAATGTGTTCGGTGACTGCTGTCACAGACTTGCCATATGGTTCATGGGTAGTAGCACTTGGACAATTGGGGTAAAAGGAGCTTGTTGAGTGAATGTCTTAGGGCAGGGCAGTGGACCAGTCCACGACCTGTTAGGAACCGGGCTGCACAGCAGGAGGTGAGCAGCGGTGGGCCAGCGAATGAAGCTTCATCTACCGCTCCCCATCGCTCCCCACCGTTCACATTACCATGGAACCACCCCCTACCCCGTCCATGGAAACATTGTCTTCCACAAAACCGGTCCCTTGTGCCAAAAACGTTGGGGACTGCTGTCTTAGGGGACAGACCCGTCCCGTGGCACCATTAGCAGCCACATTTGTTCTACCCCCGTCCTCTAGGCTCTCGCCCATCCCGCACGTGCTGCTAGGATCCTACTGCAAGTTCTTTGTGTCTCCCCCAACAGCTTTCCTTCATCCACAAACACTGCAGGCCAGGAGAGTGGGGATTTCATTCCCCTGGGAGCAGCCCTCGGCCACTGACACGTGGGAATTGGAGGATAAGTGCCCCAGTGGGGATAACCCAGATGTGTTTTACACAAGCTCCCACCAGTTCCCTGCGGGATTGCATCCCCATTGCCCACAACAACAGCTCCCTCAATAGTGCATTCTTTTTTTTTTTTTTTTTTTTTTTTTTGCGGTACGCGGACCTCTCACTGTTGTGGCCTCTCCCGTTGTGGAGCACAGGCTCCGGACGCACAGGCTCAGCGGCCATGGCCTATGGGCCCAGCCACTCCGCGGTATGTGGGATCTTCCCAGACCAGGGCACGAACCCGTGTCCCCTGCATCGGCAGGCGGACTCTCAACCACTGCGCCACCAGGGAAGCCCAATAGTGCATTCTTGAATGGCTTCTTGCCTTCCTGCCTCATTTCCCCTCCCCACTTCACGTGCTTCCTAGATCCTCTCACAAATAAGGTTCTTGTATTCAGACCCTTGTCTGGGGTCAGCTTCTAGAGGATCCAACCTAAGAAAGCCCAATATGAGGATATTTATGAAAAGGCAAGGTGAGACCATGGCAGTTATGCGACTTGTTTCTGAAGAATGGTCCCCAAAGGGTATTTGGAAACTGCATAGAGGATGTGGCCCAGGAGTGACTGAGTAGATGCATGGGGGTTATAGAATATTAGCTTCCAGATCCAAATGTACCTGTAAAAAGGGTGACGTGTATGTGTGTGTGTGTGCTTGTGCACGCATATGCAAGCATTGGGGGGAGGTGGATTGTGGGGAGAAATTAGGTAAGGATTTCTAGTCTTTCATTATTAGGATTATGACTGGGAAGACAAAGCATCGCTTTGAGATTTGTCTGTGTGTTTGAAAAGGCAGTTGAATGTTATTAATGTATTCCAGGAAGTACCGAACACCAACTTGAAGCTTTTATCATCTTTTCTTTGCTCTAATTTCTAAAGCAAAAATGCCTTCCCTCGAAATACTCTATTAAAGGAACATATGAAATTAATGAAACATATCATTACTTTTACAATGGCCAAATTGTAGATTTGTCACAGTACAGAGACAGAAACTCATTAAGTCATTGTGCTTCTGCTTCACATTTTATAGTGTATTAAAAGAAAAGGAATTTTCCAAACCTACCAAACCTTCTTTTTTCCTATTGTGTCTGTGAAACTTCTTTTATAGTTTGAGCTGCAAATCATCTGACTTATCTCTCTATGCCTGTAGTATCAGTGGAACAGAAATCAAGAATAGCTGTGGCTGAAAATGAGAATCTCAACTTGGGGTTGTGAATTTCAAGGTTTATTTGAAAACTAGGATAGAGTTGACAAGTCTTGCATCCTTTGAAAGCAGATGAGGACAGCAGCATTCTTCTTTATCAACCCGTCAGAGCCCTTCCCTAATATCTTTCAGGGGAACTGAATTATTTATCCCATTGGGTTTGGGCATCGTAGCAAATGTCAGCAGAGTTGCAGTGTGAAGCCACACCGATGGTTCCGTTACCCTCTATATTATGTTGAGAATGCTGCATCTTTTGAGTGGATGCTGTGACTGTAGCAAAGAGTGATATGAGAAATCAAGTGTGAATCATGATAATACTGGTGAGTGCTCCTTCGAGACTCTGTCCCTGCCCTGAACTATAATCCAACTCTTTTTTTTTTCTTTTTTTTTGCGGTACACGGGCCTCCCACTGCTGTGGCCTCTCCCGTTGCGGAGCACAGGCTCCGGACGTGCAGGCTCAGCGGCCATGGCTCACGGGCCCAGCCGCTCCGCGGCATGTGGGATCTTCCCGGACCAGGGCACGAACCCATGTCCCCTGAATCAGCAGGCGGACTCTCAACTACTGCGCCACCAGGGAAGCCCTAATCGAACTCTTTGAAAGAATATGAAAATCCTCTCAAACCTGTGCACACCACTACTTCTTCATTGCCTTTTATTTTCAAAATCAGCCTGCATTTAAAAAAGTATTGACAGTAACAATTTGACACGACTTATTTTTAAATATCTGCACATTTTTTTCACTTTGGAAAAAAAACAAAGCAAACAAAATGTCTCATCAGGCACTTGACAGCAAAAGTGTCTTTGTGACCTTGATCATGGAGCTTTGTCCTTGTCTTATTTTGGAAAGACATCTAGGAAATGACCTGTTGAGGGAGAAAAGTATGTTTCTTTTGGCCCTATCCCACCTTCTCCTGGGTATCCTTCAGTTAATCTTTGTGTCCGTCAGGGTTCGAGAGAGATTGATTTATTGACTGAGAGATTTTAAGAAATTGGCTGGCAAGTTCAAAATCTTTATAGGTCAGCTGGAACCTCAGGCAGCATTTCTATGTCAGTCCTGAGGCCGAATTCTTTCTTCTCTGGTTTTTGCTTTAAAGACCTTCCACTGATTGGATGGGGCCCATCTACGCACATTATGGAGGATAATCTGCTTTACTTAAATTCAACTGATTGTAAATATTAATCATATCTACAAAATACCTTCACAGCAACATCTAGACTAGTGTTTGGTTAAGCACTGGGCACTATATAGCCTAGCCAAATTGACATATAAAATTAAATATCATATCTCTCAAAATGAAATTATTGCCTTCATGCCTCATGTTGTATTGGAAGAATATGGTGTTTTGAGGGAAAGAGACTAGATTTAAAATCCAGGTCTGCCACTTACTGTATGTCCTTGAGTAAGTATAAAATCTTCTGAGTTTTCTTATTTATAAAATCAGGCATATCAGTTAAGATTCTTTCTCTTGCAAGGTACAGAAAACTCAATCCAGTCAGACTCAAAAAAGAGAGGGGGAATGAATTGGCTCAAGTGACTAAAATTTTGAGGTGTTGGCATGAGTTCAGGATTCAGATTGATCCAGAGCCCAAACAATGTCAGGGAGACTCAGGTTTTTGTTTCTTCTCCTATCTCAGCTCCCTTTGCCCTAAGTTCCATGCTCATAAGGCTCTCCCCTGGTGGTGGCAAGCCATTTCTAGCAGCTTCATTCTACGGCCTTTTAGGTTAAGGATCAGTTAGAGGGCACGTTTCTGTTCTCCCAAGACATTCTCAACCACTTTCTGTGGCCAGGTCAGGAGGTGATTAGCAAAGCCAGGCTTGGTCACATGCTGTATTTCCTGCAGCTGAGAATAGAGCCCCATCCAAAGAGATGGACTGAGAGTAGGCAGTGGATGGATCCCCAGTCAAAATTTGGAGCTATCCAAAAAGGGGAAATAGATGCTAGGGAGGCAAAAACAAATGTCCATTGCATGATGACGTTATACTTAACCCACAGGGTGGTTATCAGGATTCACTGTGTTTTTATAAACCCATGAAGCATAGCAGGAATTCCTTGAATGGCTGTTGCTGTTTTTGAAATGCTTCTATTGGTACAAGCTTGGGAGAACTCTGAATTGTACATACTTGGCAGCAGTGTGAAAACAGTGTTTCCATCTCAGCTGTGACTCTCCCAGGTCCTTCCCTTCCTTATTCACTGTCTTTTTGAGAGGACTGGCCTTAGAGTAACTGGCCGTTGAAGTTCAGTGTCCCTTCAGTCAGATCAGCTCTGATTGGTGTAAGTTCCTAACTAAGTATGCTTAGGCATTGGAGCAGAGGACAGGAATGGACATGCTATATATGTTAGAAAAAATATTCCAGATATATTTTTTTAAATGATGAGCTGTTAAGGGATTTGTCTTAGATAGTCTTATCTAAAGATGGCCAACATCATCTTGTTATATTATTTGTGTGTAATCAACCTGTCCTAAAGAGAATGAATGAAACTGATGGGAAGTGAAATTTTGGCAAATTGAAATGATAGTACAGGATAATTTTTAATTGAAATTGAAATGAAGGGAGTTCAAAGCAGGGAAAAGGTAAACCATAATGGGAATTCTTAAAGGTTCTATAATCAACTTATCTTGAACAAAAGAATTAAAAGCAATTAATGGAACCTATTGGCTCCTGGGTAAACTTAAATACAACTCCTTCCACTCCAAGCTCTTTATTTCATTCTTTTAGTTCTATCCCCAAACTTTCTCCCTCCTCCTTTTCAACTTCCTTTTCAGCATTTTTCTTTGTACAGCTGTCCCTCAGTATCCATGGGAGACTGAGTCCAGTAACCCCTACGCATGCCAAAATCCGTGGATGCTCACATCTCTTATATAAAATGGCAGAGTGCAAGGAATATAGTCAGCACTCCGTATCCATGGGCTTTGTATCCATGGATATGGAGGGCCAACTACTGCATTTTCAGTAACACTCTTGGGCTTATCAGTGGCATCCCAGTTTGCTTCAGGAGAAAATGTGTGTGTGTCTGTGTGTGTGTGTGTTGGTGATGTTGGTAGGGTGATACTAGAGATGTTGGAATTAGAGATTTTGAAGATAGAAATTACTCAAATAGTAGGATTATTTTGAGTGAATTGGAGTGGGAAGAGAGGGTAGGTAAGAATACTTCTAAAAATCAACTGTGGCAATCAAAGCACCTAAAACCCAGCAAAACCTTAGAGCTTAACTTTGATTGAGACCAAGAGAGTTAAGTGTTACTGTTAATGTGAAACAGAAAGATCATCCATTTTTTTCAACAACTGCATCTAGAGGAAAAGAATGAGGAAATCACCTTTAGGAGATAGGGAGGAAGGTGAGGTGACAAAAGACAGTTAATTCCTTGGAAGGGTTTTCTGATAGCCACAGAAATTCTTTGCAAAAATATTTTTGAATACTTTTTCAAATCATTCTATTCTATATTTTTGCAGATTTTTGAAAGTTGAGGGCATTTGCATAGTCAAATGTTTTCATCTGCTGTGCCAACAGACTGGTTCAAAAGTCAAGGATTACTCCTGCTTCCTGGGCTGCTGGCGTCAGCCTTCAGTGGGGAGGGGAGGCAAGTGCCCTGAAATACTGACTTGAAAAAACACTAGAGCTTTATGAACAAATAGTTAGAAGTAGATCAAATTTCAGTTCTTCCAACCTTGGCAGACTTTCCCATACATGAAACTAAATTAAAATTGAGAGCAAATCAAATGAGGGGAAAAGGAAGAAAAGCTCTTCGAGGAAAGAACTGTAGGAGTACTAGAAGAGTAGTATTTACTTTCTCATCTGCATCTTGAATCAAAAGCACATCATGATTCATTTAAATAATGATCTCTTCTTAAAGTGTTAGTCTGCTAGCAAGCACTTCCAATATTTTATTTTTTTCTAAGTATCTCAGCAAGGTTTTTTGTCCATCAGTACTGTTACAGGGCACCATTATGAACATGAACCAACTTGGCCTTGGCACCTTTAATTGGAACAAAGCAGAGAGGTTAGTGTACTGACAGTAATTGAATTTTACCATGATCATAACTGCCATCTAGACAGAAAAGCAGAGTAATGTTTTATTTATATCAACAATGATAATATTTATGGAGTGCTTACTAGGGACTAAGTGTTCTTCATAAATTATTCCAATCAATATTTATATCAACCATCTGAAGTAAGTATAATTATCCCCACTTTTTTGAATGACGGAACTGAGGCTCCAGTAGATGAAAGTGACCTGGCTACCAGCAGAATTCCAGCCCAAGTCCTTCCGACTCCAAAGCTCATATTTTAACCACTCATGCTGTACTCAAGGGTAGACCTTGGCTAATACTTCGCTTTTTAAGCAAATCAACGTAGTTATGGACTGATTTGGAGATGGGACAAATAAGTAGCCACTTCACGGTCATCACTCTCTTCTTCATCTATGGAGGGAAAAATGAAAGTGCCTTTTCTCATTCACTTTAATGCATTATTCGTCATTTTATTGAGTGTTTTAGTTGCAGCTTCCCGTAATTGTGCTATAGTGACAATTCCACTTTTTTTGGGGGGGGTTATAATGTCTTTATTGGAGTATAATTGCTTTACAATGGTGTGTTAGTTTCTGCTTTATAACAAAGTAAGTGAGTTATACATATACATATGTTCCCATATCTCTTCCCTCTTGGGTCTCCCTCCCTCCCACCCTCGACAATTCCACTTTTCCATAATGAAATCATGGACAGATTTCTTAACTTTCCATTCAGTTTTGGTTTAAGACATTCTCAGTTGCTATTTAAAACTCAGTCTAGTTCACTTTATCAGACCAGTCTCAAACTCAGTGTCAAGCTTAACTTCTTTCCCTACTTCTCCTACCCCAACTCATACCCCACCAGGGCCAGCCTTGGTTGTGGATATAGTGGCTTGAATTGGGGATGGGGGTGGAGAGACATGATCTGCTGCTTATACAGTTGCTTCATACTTACTCTAGTAGATCCCCTTTCCCTCTCCCTTTGGACTCTTATCTTTCTGAGGCCACCTTCTCGTCCACCGTCAATGAGGAGAAGACTGCTTGTGAGGCTGCAGCATGTCAGTTATGGAGAGTGCCTCTGGCTTGTTCTAGTTCAATCTGGTTCTCTTTGATCCTGGAGCCCATAGCTGATTTGTAGTCCCTCCTGTTTCATGGAACAACGTCCTTTTCCCTGCCTCCTCTGTTGCTCAAGAACCATCCTTCCCTCAAAGGGCAGTGAGCTGCCTCCTTTGTCTCTGTCAAAACCAATCAGTATGTCCTGCAGTGCATTTCCTGGGTTCTGTGTCCCTTTGCTTGGTCCAGTAGCTGCACAGATACTACACAGTTCCTGCCCTTTGTCACCTGAAATTCTCTAACACATGGAGCCATAGGAAGTGCTTGGATTCCTTTCTCTGTTCTTCTGAGGCACTGAAGACTGGAAGGACACCCTCTTTTTCCAGGCATCTGACATTACGGTTCTTTCAAACTCCAGTGCACTGAGCTACTCCAGCAGGCCTCACACTGGTAGAAATCCCTGGACCCAATTCTGTGTTCAGTACACATTTCATGCCTCTCTTTCCCTTCATGGGGCAGAGGGGATGGTGATTACTTAAAATGACAACACGCTAGAAATGGAAGTTTCCAAACATCTTTCTCCAGAATGTTGTCATCATACTGTACTCTGGTGGCTGCCCCAGGGTAGGCCTGTGGGTTCTGCAGCTTAGGAATTACTCATTCTGGGGTGGGGGGGCAGTCTCCCCTTCTTTCAGCGCCCCTCCTCTATGAGTGACTCTTTGCGACTGCCCCTCCCCCCATACCTGGTTTCACAGAGGAAAGCGATTGCTTCACAAACATTCAACTCAAAATCCAGCCACACTCCTTCCCTTCCTGCATAAACTGGGATGCAGATGAAGGTGATCACGTTGTAATGAGAACACACCGGTGTCTCTCTCCGTAAGCCCTGTGGATACATAGCTGGTCATAACTGCTGGGGGCTCACTGGTGTCCCGCTAACTGAGACTGTGGGACAACTAGCATCTTTTCCCCTACCTTATTCCCAATTAAAAGATAATAGAAAAAAATCCAATTTGCCATCTTGTTACATGTAGATACACTCTTCATTGTGTACCTCAGTCTCTAAGAGTTTAGAAGATTTCCCAGTAAATTGCTCTGTAAGCCATAGCCTGGTTGTGTCAGTCAGGAAATGCCTACTAGATATTTGCTTACTATAGTACAATTTTAGGAACCTGTCATTCTTTAAGGAGATAACCTTTTAGGGAGGTAGTGAGCCATGAGGCAAAATTTGACTGTGTTTTAGTTTATTCTGTGATAATAGGCAATCTAATAAGAGTGACACTAAACAGAAGGGTGCCACGGAGACATCTCTTTACATTATTCTTCTTTACCCTGAAGACCTTGAAGTGCATTTCTGACTCAAACAGATTTTAGCCATATTCACTAATGCTGTTTTCAGAGGATATACAAATAGAGTCTTTAGGCACAGTTAAAGGTGCACCTGTACTTGTTCTTTATTATGCTCAACTCCAACCTAAGTTGCTGATGACCCAGGTATTCTTGGGTCTAAAGATTATAGCCCTATGCTCCCAATGGCTTTCTCCTTTGATATTCTGTAGTATCCATAAAAAGCTATATATCTTGAAGTTTATGAGACTTCAAGGGTGGTTTCTACCATACCTTTCAAATATTATCTTCATTAATCAAACCCACTGTTTTAAACTGCGTTGTTTCACTATAGGCCATACGTATGTTTTCCTCTACTCTGTGCTTATTCAGACTCTTGCTTTTCATTAAGATACAGGTCATATGTTACCACTGTCTCTACATGGTTAATAGAATCTACTTCTTGCACCAGGTTAATGAAGTTCAGATGGAAGAGAAAGTACAGAATATTTTTTGGAAAAAGTCTTTGATCCACAGGAGTCACTGTAATTCTTTGTAAAGAAAGATGAACATGTGTACCTGAATGGCATTTTTGTCCTGTTGTTGATTTTTTAAAACAATGCTTAATAAAAAATAATAGGGTACAAAACAGCTAATCAGAGTTTCTAAAGGCTAGTGGGAAAGAGATAAGAAAATAAACTGGTCAAAAGACAGCAAAGGAAACTAAAAGGAATAGAGAAGAAACATCAAATGAAAGATATTACATTACATATTACAAGAGAACTATTAATTTTTATTTAAATTGGAGTAAAGTTTCACACAGACTGAAAAAAATAGGGGCATTAGATAAAGTTGATTTTGGTAGAAAAATTAAAATAGAGGAAAGGAGATTATTGGACTTACATGCTATTAAAAATACAGCTAAGGGCTTCCCTGGTGGCGCAGTGGTTGAGAGTCCGCCTGCCGATGCAGGGGACACGGGTTCGTGCCCCGGTCCGGGAAGATCCCACATGCCGCGGAGCGGCTGGGCCCGTGAGCCATGGCCGCTGAGCCTGCGCGTCCGGAGCCTGTGGTCCGCAACGGGAGAAGCCACAACAGTGAGAGGCCCGCCTACCGCAAAAAAAAAAAAAAAAAAAAAAAAAAAAAAAAAAAATACAGCTAAAATAGTTGGAAATTTGAAAATTTATAAATTTGTTACTACAAAGTAAATAAGCAGTCAGAAAAAAATCCTGCCAAGTAATAGGTTTTTTTTTTTTTTTTTTAAATTCACAGAAAATCAGAAATCAGGGAACAAAAAAGATGTTGCTGTTGAAAGCTAAAGAAACAGAAGACAGCAACTCAAATTGTCTGGGGAGGCTTGGACAAGAGTTCAAAGAAGTCTACAAATGTATCAGACACTTGTTTTCGGGAATCCAAGGCTATTTTTGTCTGATGATTCCAATTTTGATTCCAAGAATAATAATATAGTACATTTGTAGAAAATAAATCTGTAACTTAAGAACACAAAGAGATTATTGTCAAGTGATGGACAGCAGTGAGCCAGAATCTCCACAATTTCAACTGGAAACATACAAAGTGCATTAACCTTTGAACAAAAGAAGGAGAAGGAGGAGGAGGAGGAGGCGAAGGAGGAGGAGGGCAAGCTTTTTTTTTGGGCAGGCAACTTTCTTAACTCCTAGGGAGTATTTTTTAATATCTTTTAATCTTAATCTTATTTGTTTATTGTTGGGTGTTGTTAGAAAAAAGCATATTATTTCTATATATCATATAGAAAATCTAGAAATATAGCAAAATACAGTTTTCTCTCACACATAAAAGAAAAATTCTTTCTAAAATTTCTGCCTCCTGCCTTATTGAATAATATATTATAATTTGCATGTTTTAAAATATGCAGTAGAATTTAACTGGATTATAAACCCCTGCTGTTTGGGGAAAATCAGATAGCTTTTACTTTTATTATTTAAAAAGCTACTATTATGAGCATCTTTTACTAAGATTTTTGTACTCTCCTTTGACTATTACTCAAAGTTGAATTACTCAAAGATAAGAACATTCAGATTTCTTTAAAACTCTTACTTTAGTTAAGCTACAATTTGCAAAAATCTTAATTTGGGGTCTGATTTAGAAAAGTTTTATTCTTTGTGGAGAACTTTCAGAGTAATTTGCACAACCAAAAATAACTGAGATATGTAAGTAACCCAGAGCCCTGACTGCACTCACCCTGCCTCTTCTCTGTGTCTCTACCCTCTGAGATAGATGCATTGATGAGGCTCTTTTGGAGGGTCTAATCAGTGAGCATTTCTTCCCAGAGAAGAAGGTGTTGGTGGGTTGACTTTTCCCTGGACACACAATATGTAGCACTATCTGTCTCAATATTTTTGCTTTGTGGGTAATAATATCCCTTGGATTCCAGGTTTAGTGTAGGTTTTGATTCTCTCCCTTTAAAAAAAAAAAGCACTCTTGATCATTAAAATGAAAAGTCTTGAGAGATGTAATCAAACTCATTAAGTACCTGTGAGTTCCTCTGAAATTACATGTTCAGAAATAGGACGTTCAGTGATGTAAGTTAAAAAATTATATCTGTAAAATGCATGTCCAAAAACATAGTTATCTAATGAGATTATGGGTAATGGGCAATTTTAAAATGTCCATATTTCTTTGTCACTGGAGCCGTGACTTAGAAACTTAGAAAAACTGTATATGGTTCCCCAGAATGTGTTTTGGAGCTTAGTTTGTCCTAAAATCTAAATTCAGAGATGACTCTGTATACAGTGCACTTTCCATTTAACTCCTATCCTTTGACATATAAAATGTTGGCAAGAAGGCAGGACATTCCAGGATGAGACCAGGTAGCCTCAGAAGCCACAGGGTCCTTGTTACAAAATTCTCTCCTTAGAGCTGCCAAAATGCTAACAATTCTATCTTCGTAAGATTGATAACTCTTGATTGGTTGATTGGTAGTGGATTCAGGGGTAATTGTAATGAGTGATAGAGTTGAGGCAATTACTCAGACATTTCAAATCAAAAGAAAAGTTTTGCTATTAAGAGATCTAGGACACAATGGGACATGTGGGGCACAATTATCAAACCTGTTTGACTACATCCCATTAAATTCATTATATAACTGTTCATGTCTGCATTTCAGAAGGCTCCTGTTGTGTCTTGTCTGTTGCCTCTTACTGGGGCTTCTATAAGCCAGTTTGATTTCATGCCTTGTTCTCTGCTTCTCCCAACTACTTAGCGCTGACCCATGCATCAAGCACACTTACCCATTCCTCCAGACTCCCCTATTGTCTACTATTCTTTGGAAAGCCGTATGTTTTCCAGCTTCAAGTCCTTGTGTGTGTTTTCTTTGTCCTATTCTATGTGAATTTCAGGATCCTTGCAAAAACTCTCTGTACTTTCCTGTAAGTGGAGGAAATCATCAGTAAGATGGAGAGTGACCTATCTGGGTGAAATGTGACTTAGGAAAACCGAGTCTCCTCTGAATGTTCTGTCCTAGATTTCTAACTGTGTAAGCAATTATCTAATTTCCCAGAATAGTTAAAATTAAGATGTGAATTTACAAGGATGCTAGTATATGAAGTTATAAAAAGCAAGGTCTCTGCTAAAATTAAAAGAGCATTGCAACCCAACCAGCTTATTACATCAGAAGAGTTTTAGTTTGGCTGGATGTAATGTCATGTAGCTGTGAGAGCATATTTTCATAGAACACTTTGCATTTCTTATGTCCACCATGGGGGAACTCTTTCAAGAAAGCTGGTTCATAAGGTTACTTCAGTGCTTTTGAAATTCAAGATGCAGAGCGAGCTTTGCCAAATAGAGCACTATCTAGTTCAGTGATCAAACACTGTATTTGGAGAGTGGAACTGAAAGTCTGCTAATTGTTTGCCTACATTCATGACAACCAGATACAGCATCAACAGAACCTTTTTTTGATATGATTTGTTGCTTTCATTTCTTCTATTTGAATAATTAATTCTCTACATATTTACCTATCACATTTATACCACCAAAAACTGTTGATAAAAGTCTTCATAAGACATGTCCTAAAATTTCAGTTGATTGTGAACTTCAGGGCAAAGTCCTCTGGTGATGTTCTGATTGCCTATGGAAAGTACATGAGGCCTATAGAAAGTACATATATTGATTTATTGATTTTATGCCTGACTAGCAGTCCTTTTTTGCAAGTTTGTTTTATTAATTCCCAGTTTCATTTACTTTTGCTTTTTGTTTCTCCAGTTGCTAAATAGCCATACAACTGTCATATTTAGGAAGTAAATAGTAAAACCAAAGGTCTCAAACTGGCAACCTGTTGACTGAATCCAGCATGTAGAAATGCTGGATTTGACTTGTAACACATTTAAAAATAAGAATTCACTGAAAAATCTGAACCTCCCAGATTTGTCATGGAAAATCCAAAAAAGATCTACCACTACTTAGCCCACCCCCACGTATGCTGAATGGTAGCTGCCTGCTTCGGATGAAGCCAGGATTCTTCTGGTGACCCTCACCAACCCTCAGCCGGGCCTCGCCTGTCATTAACTCCCCGTCTGTCCCCTGCAGGCTTTGAATAAGCTGGTCCTGCTTTTGAATACTTGAAGAGGCTTGGATGGAAATCCCCACAAGTAAATCATGGTCTTTTAAATAGACCAGGCTTTTCAAATAAGATGGTGCTGATCTGGATATTCATTTCTGTCAGTAATAATAGTTAATACGTACAATTCTCTGATCAAAAGTTTTAAAAACATTACTATTAGTGATTTGTATTACAAATATTCATAAGCATGTGATATTAAGAGCCATGTTTTATATATCTGTTATATAGAATTAGAAATTAATTTTATAGGATGAGGTGCCCAGAGAAGTTTTATAACTTTTCCAGATCTTTAAAGAAAAAAGTATAAGCCTAGGATGAGAAATATAATGATCAATTGTGTCAAATTAAGCCTATGGGCCTATAGAAAAAAAATCCCTGTTCCCTGTTAAACTGAATCTTAAGTGTATTTCATGTGGAATGCTTGACAAAATACATCTGTTTGCTTTGGATAATAAGTTGCTAGAGAGTCTAATGAGCATAAATAATTTCAAATAGTCCCATTTCATTCAGCAAACTTTCATGTGGCATGACTAGGTGCTCTCCAAGTTGGTAGTACCTTATTCAGTACATTGTGCTTATTGATATATTTTTGTCAGCTTAGAAGTCCTAGAGGATACCCATTAGAACCAGGAAATTTGTGTCCGAGCAAACATATCAGGATCCAATGTATACTTTTTTTAAAAAATGTGCACAAAATTTATTACTTTTTAACCAAAAATGTGTTTTAATTTTATGAATTAAATTTTTTTAAAAGAAATTACTTTCTTTAACACACGATTACTTGTGGTTACTGTTATTTCTTATTCCTATGGTGGTTCCATCCTTATAACAACAGTGCTGCCTGACATGGACAGTTCCTCAGGTTCATGGACTTGTGTCGGGTTCAGGACACATATTTTGCTTTGGAGAAGATGGTGTCAGGTAGACCAGGACCCAAAACAACCTTTAGCTCCTCTCAGAAAAGTTTAGCACCTTTCAGATGAGCTAATAACCTTAACAAAACCAGAAAGCAGCTAAACAAGCATACTCTCCTGGGGAAGTAGGTATTTCAGCACCCATTCTGTCTACAGTGGACTCTTATCATGTGCTAGTGCTTGGGATTGGCAAACTGGTAGATTTAAGCCATAAATATATAATATGAAATTTTTATTCAAATGTCACTAAATGCTTATTTAATGAAAGCCTTCGGTGTTCTTATTGACCCCCTTTATTTTTTCCAGTCCTAGTTGTGAAGACAAAACAATATATGGTTTTATTGCATAATCTTTAGATAATCCTCATAAAAATCTTGCAAAGCTAAACTGAATTTTCTCCCCAACTTTCAAGTTAAATCTTATGATCTTAAAATCTCAAAATTATTGCTTGATCCCCTGAATATTCTTTCTGTGTAGATGTTTGAAAAGTGTACTTTGTTTCCCAAATCAAGATTTCGTAGAGGATAAATATTTCTTAAGAAAAATAAAAAATTTAAAAATAGAGGGAAGTTCTTCCAACTTTGAAAATCAACTAAAGTAACTTTTTTTTTTTTTGGTTTTAGTTTGTTTTGTTTCTCAGATTTCAAGTCAAGAATTGTTATTTTTCCCCATAAGAACCTCATTAGTGTGTCTGACCACAGTTCTTAGGAAGACACATTTGGTACTGCTTGGGAGCTAACACTTGTGTGTCAGAGCTTCCTGCCAAGTCTGGTTGTTCTTGGCAAAAAAAAAAAGAAAGAAAGAAAGAAAGAAAATATCACTTTGATGTGAACTCAGATTGAAGCTGATGTCCAAAGTCTGTGGCCTACATTTTAAAGAGAAATTGTAAAAGAACTAAAGCATCTCACCAATTGATCCTGAATCTTGGCCTCCTCTTCTTTTTAAACTGCAGACTGATAGAAGAGTTGCCCTATTCTATTTCTCCCATTTTTGTAGAGTTCTGATTTTCTGAACTTTGTAACAGCCACTGTACAGGATACTGAGTATTGATGTTAAAAGGAAATTATCTGTTTGGCTTTAAATAATGTACCTGTGTAATTTTCATCTTGTCATGTCTGACTCATATTCAAGTAGTTATCCTTTTAGTTTGGTTAACTAGTTCTATAATTTAGTTTTGAGTCTGAGGGTGAAACAGTAATATTTTGGTAGTATTGAAAATAAGAAGCACTGTTTTTCAAGTTTGCTGTCATGTGTTAGTGCTCGGCACATAGTAAGTGTTCAATATTTAAATGAATTATGAAAAGTGAATGAATAAAAATTGCCATTTTTGTAGGTCAGAATTTCATTTGATTCAACCTAATACTTGCTCCATAGGGGTACTGTAGGAATTAAATAATGTATCAGGTGGAAATTGTATACACAACAGAAATACAATTAACAGTGGCTTGAATAGTTAGGGATTTATTTCTCACATATGATAAGAAACCTGGAACTTGGCAGCCCAGGGTTGGGGCATCTACTAACGTGTGGTTTTCATATTTATGGTTTCAAGGTTGCTGTTCTTCCGGCAAGTCTAAGGAGAAGGAGAAGGAAGTAGCATATTCTTTTTCAGAAATCTTTTCAGTAGGTTTCCACTATGTCTCATTACTGAATCTCATGGCAACTCCTTGCTGCAATAGAGTCTAGAAAGTTAGGGAATTTTTTATTGGACACATTTTGCCTCCAAACAAAATCAGTGGCCTATTAGTAAAGGAGAACAGAATATTTATTGAGTAGGGCTAGCCGTGTCTGCCAGCAGTGAGATAATCCATGTAAAATGCTCAAAATGTCAGACACAGAATAACCACTAAGTAAATTGTAGCTGTTTTGCTTATTTATCAACTAATATTATTTCCCTCTTGCACCTCTCTCAGTAACCAAACCAAAAATGGAAGCCTACCTACCAAGATGTGTTTAAGTTTTAATATCTTTGCCTTCTATCCATGAAATTGTGTAAAAGCAATTACATTTTTTAATTTAGCAAATGTTGAAATATCTTTGTTTCCTCTTTTTAATATCCAAATTATTCAAGTTCTTCAATCTTGTCACTATTTCCTTTTAAAAAAAATTATCAGACCCTTGTTAAACATGTATTATGACCCAAACATTACACTAGATACTAACTTAACTTACTTTGAATATTGAATAAGACGTGCCCCAGTGTCATAAGAATATGGTGATCCTATAATGTATCATCTAAACTAGGACCCTTTGAGAGTGAAAGAGAGAATTAAAATAATTATCCAGTGTTAACTGCTCTAAACTGGCAAATCCAATACTCCCAATCAAATCTGGAAGTAAGGTCACTCTGCTTAAAGTTCAGTGTCTTTTGGGGAGAGACAGACATACAAATAAGTAATAATGATACAATGAGTTAAAATTAATAATACTGGCATCTACTGGGTGCTAAGGAAACGCAAAGGAGGAAGTAACTCATCCTCCTGGGGGTAATCAGCTTAAAGTTCAGTGTCTTTTGGGGAGAGACAGACATACAAATAAGTAATAATGATACAATGAGTTAAAATTAATAATACTGGCATCTACTGGGTGCTAAGGAAACGCAAAGGAGGAAGTAACTCATCCTCCTGGGGGTAATCAGCTTTCTTAAGCTGGACTTCATGTACAGGGTCAATTTCTGCACTACCCTATATGCACATCTTCATTTGACTTGCTGGTGCAGCCCTCACATGACTTGCACTATTTTGCAGCTGTGGATGCAGGTTTAGAAACTCCACAGGCAGTGTTGGTCATGGGACCTGCACATTGGCCAAACTAGAGCTCTGGGGGCTCAGGCCAGTCCAGTTGTTACCTAGAACAGCCTAGTGTGGAATAGTGACAAACAGTACGTGGATGTTAATGCTCCATGGAGCAAACTCAGACCAGCCGGAAACAGTGAATGAAAAGGCATGAACAGATAGATTCTTTTGTCCTCCTTTCCCACGAACAGACTGTCTTGAGTTTGTAAGGTCTCTTTGAGAGCCTCAATCATTTTGTAGCAATCATCTGCACCTATTATCAGGGGTGCCCAGATAATGGACCCACCCACCCCTCATATGCTTTCCCTTCTTTCTTGCCTCATTCCCCCTCTCCTGTTCTCACTTTCCTCTGGGATTGTACCAAGACTAAAATATCTCTCTTTATCTTATTCTTTGTATTCTGTCCCTGAGTAAACTCAGAAAAGGGACAGTAAACCTTGAACTCCGTCCCTTCCATTTCACTTTCAGCAATCTACCCGGAACCTGTGTCTCAGAGAGGGTCCTTTACAAGTAGTAAAAGTGTTTTTGGTAAATAAGCACATTTTTTTTTTTTTGCGTGACTGAGATCAGGAACTAGCTGTGGGCTCTCCGCTGTGGAGGCATCATGACTGGATAAAGAAGTCTCATAAAGATACAGATGTAGATGCAGTGGCTGCCCACCCAAGTGAGTCTGCTATTTTCCTACGGTTTTAGATTTTGCAGAAAGGAGAGCTGCCAATACTGGGAGGATACTCCTGGGTCAGTGCGTGCCATTCTGAAGAATGTCAGCTCTGAAAGAAGCAAATTCAGGAAGCACCCTCTGGCTATTGAATTGTGGTTAACTGGGCCAGTTTAGTGCTCCCTGCCCTGGCACCACATTCTTCTTATTCACAACAGACAGCAGTACTGGCTAAAATGTGTTTCAGGGATTGATAATAATGTAGGACATCAAGAGTATGAAAAGCACATGTGCAATATCTATGTCAATTTAATGTCCATTCCTAAAAACTGCTTTACTCCATTGGCAAAAACGTCATTGCTAGTGACAAATAGCAAAAATTTGATGTAGACAGATGATACTAGGGTCATGTAATATTTCATTGCTCTATAAACATGAAATGCATGCTATTTATATATCTTCAAATGAATTAAAAAAAAACAGGATATGACCTTGAATCACAAGAATGATTCCTTCTTATATATGTTGTTCCAAGCACCTGTTAACACTTCTGAATCTTAAACCTGTTTCCTTTTATGTGAGTTGTGAAAATAGTTACCCTAATGCATTTTAAAATTTTAATTTGGAACAGTATAATTAGTGTAATATAATTATACAAATATAGTATTTTGTAGACTTAACACAGGCAAAATTTCTTATCAGATATTTGGGAAGCAGGGAGTTGGCTTGATTTTTATTTTTTTAATTTTATTTATTTATTTATTTATTTTTTGCGGTACGCGGGCCTCTCACTGTTGTGGCCTCTCCCGCCACAGAGCACAGGCTCCGGACGCGCAGGCCCAGCGGCCATGGCTCACGGGCCCAGCCGCTCCGCGGCATGTGGGATCCTCCCCGACCGGGGCACGAACCCTCGTCCCCTGAATCGGCAGGCAGACTCCCAACCACTGCGCCACCAGGGAAGCCCTTATAATCTTTTTTTTTTTTTTTTTTTTTTGCGGTACGTGGGCCTCTCACTGTTGTGGCCTCTCCCGTTGCGGAGCACAGGCTCCAGGCGCGCAGGCTCAGCGGCCATGGCTCACAGGCCCAGCCGCTCTGCGGCACGTGGGATCTTCCCGGACCAGGGCACGAACCCGTGTCCCCTGCATCAGCAGGCGGACTCTTAACCACTGCGCCACCAGGGAAGCCCTTGGCTTCATTTTTAAATGGAGCTAAACTCATTTTAGTAGCTTCCAAACCCATGAAAAACTGTCTGAAAAAGAGGAAGAAAGAAAAAAAGAAAAGAAAAGGAATCTTAATGGAAAGAATCAGAAAATTGCTTTGAAACCATAGCTGAGTGAAGAGACAAATATAAAAATGTAGGAAGAGGAAACTGGGTATTTGCTTTTAATTAAGCCTAGATCCTCTTCTTGGCTACCTGGTGTACATTTTAGATAAGTCACTTAGCTGAGCTCTTTTATTGGTCTTGGGATCTATTTCATTGCTCACTACAAGTTCCAAAGTGGTTTTAGTATGATTTATCTATCTGTTACTTCAGGGGTTGACAGCCTCCTAAATTTAATTACTGTTGCCTCACACTTAAAGAAAAAAGAGTTCTTTCAGGTAAAATTGCATTTCATGTAAGTGAAGTAACTCAGTTTTTCATTCTTTTAAATGAAGTCTTTGCTTCTACAAGTTTCCAACACTGAAAACAAACCAAAAAAGGTGATCAAAAAATTATCTTCTCTGTCATTTCTTCTAAATATTCTTTGCCAGAAATATCTCTACTTTGAGGTGTCACTTAGAGTTTGCCTTAGGCTTGGGGTGCTCTTTATTTCTTTAATAGTGTTTTACAAGCAAGAAAGAACTAATTTAATTTCTTTAATGTGTAATTTTCATAATGGAAAGTTTTTTCCCTGCAGAAGATTTGGGAAACTTACCTCAGGAAGATTTGTATGGCTTTCCTAAACAGAAGTTAGAACATGTGGATCATCAGTGAGTGGGGGAAAATAATGTATCTGAGGTTCTCTCCAGGATTATTTTCCTTCTCAGGGGCATAGAGACATCACTGATGCTAAGGTAATACCTGGCACATAAGGAATTCTTGGTAAATGCCATATGCCTAGTACACGATAGATACTCAAGAAATATTTATTGAACATGTATCCAATGAATGAATATATAATGAGCAAACATTAATTAAATGAATTCCTACAGTTTATCTCTTGCCAGTGTCTCCTTCCACATCTCCAGTCTCTTAATCAGGAAAAAAAACCCCAAAAACCTAGATGACACCATAGAGGACATTCCTGCTGAAGTAAGGAGTCTCTCATGGGTGTGTTTCTGTTTAGTTGCTCCTTCTCTTTGCACCTGTGATACCTTGTTCTTGTCTTTATCAAAGCTTTTTAGCTCCTCTGTCTTTACTAGAATATACAGAGAAAAAGAGCTTGGGATATGGGGTACAGTACATATAACTTGGATGGTGTAGTGACCCATCTTCAAGGTTATAGTCAGAAAGTTTGAATCTGTTTTTCTGTCTTGAAAAGTATACACAGTTTTGCACTTAGCTGAAGACATCAAGAGCGTGTTTCATAATTTATGTAGCTTGTTTCATCTATTTTTCAGGGTGGTATCACCCTTACAGTGTTACAATTTGTTTTTCTTATATTTGGGGGCACCAAGTTGAGATTTGGTGAATAGACAGGTTGGGGAGGGGGAGTGGGATTGAATTCACTGTGAATCTCCATTTCTAGAACTTTCTGAGGATGTTCTTATTCTTTGAATATCTAAAGACCTGTAAAAAATTAAGTACCCATTAAACATTTATCAACTTAATTACTATTTTTAAAAAACAGGTTGAAAAAATTGATAAAAGGATTTTTAAAATTGAGGACAAAGTTCCACTTTAGCCGGATTTTTCTAGGGATTTTTCTTTGTGTATGAAACCCACGTGTTAATTGCTCAGCTCTCTTCTTAGTTTTATCTCTGAAGACAGAGCCAAGGTCCTCAAGAATATTATATTGATTATTAACATTTTCTTAAGTATTTCCTGTAAGTATGAAGTACATAATGATAGTTGATATACACTGACATAATAGTGGTTAAAAAATAGAAAAATGGTTCTGTTTTCATTATTTCCCATGCTACTGAAGTAACCTTGTTTTTGGAGACCAGCTACATCTCTCACTGAGAAAATTTTAGTAATCTGCTTATCAAGGTCAGGTTAAAAGGCATTGCCAGATTTTTATGCAGACTAAAACACACTGATACACTGATGTACTTTTCTATTGTGAGTGGAAAATGAATGTAAAACAGAGAAATTAAGTAACTAACATGATACAGTGGGGAAAACATGAAAAACACCAGACTGGAAAAAATAGTTGAGCTGATGTTTTCAGTTCTCTTGACAACCAAGTAGGCAAATTGATTAATGGTGCAGATTGCAGGCAATTCAGTGGCCACATGAATGGATGTAAGCAGATCATAATCACCTGACAAACTATGGTCCAAATGTTCTGCTTATGAAATGGGAATAACTGACATTAGTGCTCACACCCTAGCTGAACCAATGCACCCATTAACCTCAGATTAGACATGTAGAGAAAGCAGTTTTAAAAATCCCTAAGACACAGTCTGTTTAAAATACAGTACGAATCTACTAAATTATCAGAAAATAAATTAAGAATATAAATTGACTTGTAAATAAGAAGCCCTAAGTGAGAAAATATAGAAATATTCTCATCAGATTGTTGCCTTCTTTCCCAGAAATAGGCAAATGACTGCAGTTCTAATTTTGGATCACTAGTTGTACATTCTATGATTGTTGTTTGTTGGTTCCACTTTTATATTTCCAGCCATTTATCAGAAGCTAAGGAGACCTATTAATCATTTTCTCTAACTGCTCAACTACATAGTGTATCAATTGTAGTCTTGAAATAAGATACATGAGGTAAATGATTTGACATGAATTGTGGCCTGATGAACCAAGAAAAAAGATCATCTACACATGGTAGATGTAATAATGCCTACCTTGTGTTTAAAATGCATGTTTGCTGGACTCTTCTGATTTGCCATTTCCTTCATATTGGCTTTCTGAAAATAGCACACATTATAGAAAAAGGAAGTCTAATCCAAATTAAATTGCATATTGCTTGTAAAACAAGAATAAGGGTTCCAGGTAACAGTAACACTATTCTTTTTAGTGTCTTTGAGTTTTTCTTGAAGGAAGTACCAAATCTTGCCTGTACGGAGTACATTACAGTTATTATTGATCTTATGTATGAAGCAGACTTCTGTGCAAGGTTACGCAGCAGCATAGGAAGAATTATACATTTGACTGAATGACCAAGGGCTTTTAGTAAAAGCCTCTGTTTTGTCTGAGTAAGTCCAGAAAAGAATATGTTAATATAAGAAACTTTTAGAAGATGGGTTATTTATCCACTAAGTGTTCATAGTAATTGAATGGGCAATAAAACATGATTGGGAGGCCTTTAAAAATATGAATATGAAACATAATGATATACCTAATTTATAGTGTCTAACAGATGAGTCTACATCTTTAATCTGGATTTGCGCAGAGTGCTGAACAGTTGCACAGTGAAAGTGTAGCTCTCTAGAGTACCCACTTGGGTCACCAAGGGCCAAACCAGAGTTCTCATTGCATTATTCCCTTGATATTTTAGTGCATGATCGATAAATACATTTACCACCACTTCCTGCTTCTGTACCTGTGCATTGTCAATGATATTGCTAGGAGATTATGACCTTGTTTTTCAGTGAGCCAAACAACCTCAGCATTCTTCCCAAAACACTCCTGCAATTTAATCAGAGTCAGCATAGGCTTGGAGGATTGATCCCTGGTTATTTATTGTGATCTAGAGCAACTACTTCTTTATACCTCAGTTTTCTCATCTGTTAAAAGGCTAAGAGAGGTTGCGATAAAATATAAGCAAAATACATTATTCAGTAATTTTTTAGGAAAACTGCACCCACTCTATACTCCCTAGGTATAAGGGTTTTAATATAACAATTGGAGGCTTACACTGGAAGAATTTGGGAAGGAAAGACCAGAAGAGCCCCCTCTGATGATCTCAGCCTGAAGTTATGAAGCAGGTGGTCCTTAAGAGCTCCCTGGAAAGGCTGCTGTGACTCTCCTGTCTGTCCATATGTCTGGCTGCAAGTGTCTCAGGAGAATAATGCTCATCCTTCCCTCCTTCCCCCCATTTTCATGTAAAAGCCACTCACTGAAAATTTAAATTTGAATCATGAAGGGAAAGGGGCGTTAGGAAATGTAGTTTCCAATTTATCCTCTGTGAGGTGAACTTGTAAGGAGGTGGTAAAGATGTTGAATTGAGCTCAGCTAATAGTTAAGAACAAACGTCCCACAAAACAGGTACTTTGGAGGCATTTCTGTGGGAAGATAATTCGGGTAGAAAAAACATTGAGAGAAGCAAGAAGAACTATAATCCTGCAGCCTGAGGAATAAAAATCACATTCACAGAAAGACAGACAAAATGAAAAGGCAGAGGACTATGTACCAGATGAAGGAACAAGATAAAACCCCAGAAAAACAATTAGATGAAGTAGAGATAGGCAACCTTCCAGAAAAAGAATTCAGAATAATGATAGTGAAGATGATCCAGGACCTCGGAAAAAGAGTGGAGGCAAAGATCAAGAAGATGCAAGAAATGTTTAACAAAGACCTAGAAGAATTAAAGAACAAACAAACGGAGATGAGCAATACAATAACTGAAATGAAAAATACACTAGAAAGAACCAGTAGCAGAATAACTGAGGCAGAAGAATGGATAAGTGACCAGGAAGACAGAATGGTGGAATTCACTGTCGCAGAACAGAATAAAGATAAAGAATGAAAAGACATGAAGACAGCTTAAGAGACCTCTGGGACATTAAACGCACCAACATTCGCATTATAGGGGACGCAGAAGGAGAAGAGAGAGAGAAAGACCCGAGAAAATATTTGAAGAGATTGCAGTCATAAATTTCCCTAACATGGGAAAGAAAATAGCCAGCCAAGTCCAGAAAATGCAGAGGGTCCCAGGCAGGATAACTGCAAGGAGAAACATGCCGAGACACATAGAAATCAAACTGAGAAGAATTAAAGTCAAAGAAAAGTTATTAAAAGCAGCAAGGGAAAAATGACAAAAAACATACACAGGAATTCCCATAAAGTTAACAGCTGATTTCTCAGCAGAAACTCTACAAGGCAGAAGGGAGTGGCACAATATATTTAAAGTGATGAAAGGGGAGAACCTACAACCAAGATTACTCTACCTGGCAAGGATCTCATTCAGACTTGACAGAGAAATTAAAACCTTTACCGACAAGCAAAAGCTAAGAGAATTCAGCACCACCAAACCAGCTCTACAACACTGCTAAAGGAACTTCTCTAAGTGGGAAACACAAGAGAAGAAAAGGACCCACAAAAACAAACCCAAAATATTCAAGAAAATGGTCATAGGAACATACATATCAATAATTACCTTAAACGTGAGTGGATTAAATGCTCCAACCAAAAGACACAGGCTCGCTGAATGGATACAGAAACAAGACCCATGTATATGCTGTCTACAAGAGACCCACTTCAGACCTAGCAACACATACAGACTAAAAGTGAGGGGATAGAAAAAGATATTCCATGCAAATGGAAATCAAAAGAAAGCTGGAGTAGCAAAACTCATAATGGATAAAATAGACTTTAAAATAATGTCACAAGAGACAAGGAAGGACACTACATAATGATCAAAGGATCAATCCAAGAGGAAGATATAAAAATTATATATGCACCCAGCATAGGAGCACCTCAATACATAAGGCAAATGCTAATAGCTATAAAAGAAGAAATCAACAATAACACAATAATAGTGGGGGACTATAACACCTCACTTACACCAATGGACAGATCATGCAGGCAGAAAATTAATAAGGAAACACAGGCTTTAAATGACACAATAGACCAGAGAGATTTAATTGATATTTATAGGACATTCCATCCAAAAACAACAGATTACAGATTTCTTCTCAAGTGCTTATGGAACATTCTCCAGGATAGATCACATCTTAGGTCACAATATCAAGCCTCGGTAAATTTAAGAAAACTGAAATCATATCAAGCATCTTTTCCAACCACAATGCTGTGAGAATAGAAGTAAATTACAGGGAAAATATATAAAAAACACAAACACACGGAGGCTAAACAATACGTTACTAAATAACCAAGAGATCACTGAAGAAATGAAAGAGGAAATCAGAAAATACCTAGAGACAAATGACAATGAAAACATTACAATCCAAAACCTATGGGATGCAGCAAAAGCGGTTCTAAGAGGGAAGTTTATAGCAATACAATACTACCTCAAGAAGTAAGAAAAATCTCAAATAAACAACCTAACCTTAAACCTAAAGCAATTAGAGAAAGAAGAACAACCCCCCCACACAAAGTTAGCAGAAGGAAAGAAATAATCAGATCAGAAATAAAGGGGAAAAAATGAAGGAAACAATAGCAAAGATAAATAAAACTAAAAGCTGGTTCCTTGAGAAGATAAACAAAATTGATAAACCATTAACCAGACTCATCAAGAAAAAAAGGGAGAAAACTCAAATCAACAGAATTAGAAATGAAAAAGAAGTAACAGCTGACACTGCAGAACTGCAAGGGATCATGAAGGATTACTACAAGCAACTATATGCCAATAAAATGGACAACCTGGAAGAAATGGACAAATTCTTAGAAAAGCACAACCTTCTGAGACTGAACCAGGACAAAATAGAAAATATAAACAGACCAATCCCAAGCACTGAAATTGAAACTGTGATTAAAAATCTTCCAACAAACAAAAGCCCAGGATCAGATTGCTTCACAGGTGAATTCTGTGAAAAATTTAGAGAAGAACTAACACCCATCCTTCTCAAACTCTTCCAAACAATTGCAGAGTGAACACTCCCAAACTCATTCTACGAGGCCACTATCACCCTGATACCAAAACCAGAAGAAGATACTACAAAAAAAAAAAAAAAATTACAGACCAACATCATTGATGAATATAGATGCAAAAATCGTCAGCAAAATACTATCAAACAGAAACCAACAACACATTAAAAGGATCATACACCATGATCAAGTGGGATTTATCCCAGGGAGGCAAGGATTATTCAATATATGCAAATCAGTCAGTGTGATACACCATGTTAACAAATTACAGAATAAAAATCATATGATCATCTCAATAGATGCAGAAAAAGCTTCTGACAAAATTCAACACCTATTTATGGTAAAAACTCTCCAGAAAGTGGGCATAGAGAGAACCTACCTCAACATAATAAAGGCCATGTATGACAAACCTGAGCAAACGTCATTCTCAATGGTGAAAAACTGAAAGCATTTCCTCTAAGATCAGGAACAAGACAAGGATGTCCTTGGAAGAGTCATCCAATGACATCCAATTGACTCTTGATTGGAAGAGTCAATATTTTGAAAATGATTATACTACCCAAAGCAATCTATAGATTCAGTACAGTCACTATCAAATTACCAATGACATTTTTTACAGAACTAGAACAGAAAATCTTAAAATTTGTATGGAAACACAAAAGACCCCAAATAGCCAAAGCAATCTTGAGGGGAAAAAATGGAGCTGGAGGAATCAGACTCCCTGACTTCAGACTATATTCCAAAGCTACAGTAATCAAGATAATATGGTACTGGCACAAAAACAGACATATAGACCAATGGAAGAGGATAGAATGCCCAGAGATAAACCCATGCACCTATGTTCAACTAATCTATGAAAAAGGAGGCAAGGATCTACGGTGGAGAAGAGACTGCCTCTTCCATAAGTGGTGCTGGGAAAACTGGACAGCTACATGTAAAAGAATGACATTAGAACACTCCCTAACAACATACATGAAAATAAACTCAAAATAGATTAAAACCTAAATGTTAGACTGGACACTGTAAAACTCTTAGAGGAAAACATAGGAAGAACACTCTGACATAAACCACAGCAAGATCTTTGTTGACCCACCTCCTAGAGTAATGGAAATAAAAACAAAAATAAAAAATGAGACCTAATGAAACTTAAAAGCTTTTGCATAGCAAAGCAAACTCTAAATAGGACAAAAAGACAACACTCAGAATGGGAGAAAATATTTGCAAATGAATCAACAGAGAAAGGATTAATCTCCAAAATATATAAACAGCTAATGAAGCTCAATATTAACAAAACAAACAACCCAATCGAAAAATGGGCAGAAGACCTAAATAGACCTTTCTCCAAAGAAGGCATACAGATGGCCAAGAGGCACATGAAAAGCTGCTCAACATCACTAATTATTAGAGAAATGCAAATCAAAAACAATGAGGTATCACCTCACAATGGTTGGAATGGGCATCATCAGAAAATCTACAAATAACAAATGCTGGAGAGGGTGTAGAGAAAAGGGAACCCTCTTGCACTGTTGGTGGGAATGTAAATTGATACAGCCAGTATGGTGGTTCCTTAAAAACTAAAAATAGAATTACCATATGACCCAGCAATCCCACTACTGGGCATATACCCAGAGAAAACCATAATTCAAAAAGTCACATGCACTCCAGTGTTCATTGCAGCACTATTTACAACAGCCCGGTTATGGAAGTAACCTAAATGACCATCGACAGACAGATGGATAAAGAATTTGTGGTACATATATACAATGGAATATTACTCAGCCATAAAGAAGAACGAAATTGGGTCATTTGTAGAGACGTGGATGGACCTCAAGACTGTCATACAGAGTGAAGTAAGTCAGAAAGAGAAAAACAAATATCGTATATTAACGCATATATGTGGAATCTAGAAAAATGGTACAGATGAACGGGTCTGCAGGGCAGAAATAGAGACATAGATGTAGAGAACAAACGTATGGACACCAAAGGGGGAAAGTGGAGGGAGGGGTGGCTGGTGGTGATGGGATTAATTGGGAGATTAGGATTGACATATATATACCAATATGTATAAAATAGATAACTAAGAAAAACCTGTTGCATAAAAAAAATAATATGTAAAAAAAAAGGAAGGAAAAAAACATTGAAGATTTAGAGTCAGGCCTGTGTTCCTATAGTGATTTTGCTACTCACTAGCTCAGTGGCTTTGAACAGCTAGCATTATCTTTCTAGGTTTCAGATTCTTCTCCACTTATCCTTTTATGAGAACTAAGTGAGATAATGTATGAAATGCAGCTTGACTTTGCTGTATAAACGTGGTCGATTGCTCTTCCAGATATTTGGCAGTATCACAGTACTTAAAGTTACATTTACGAAGGGTGTTCAAATACTCTGTTAGTCTGCAATGCTATTTTAATAAATACTTAAGAAAATGTTTGGTTGCAAAAGTCAGTACTACCATTTTTTTTAAAGCATTAGTTGAATGTCTGTTTTGAGGCTTAAATGAAAAAGTAGAGTTTACCATCCAGTAAAGAAATATATGCTATCATGTGGTTAAAAAAAAGAGGAGCTATTTCTAATAGACTTGTCACCACTTCTCTGATCTCTAACTTATGAAAAGGCAATATTTGAACAGAGACTTGAATGAAAGTGAGAAACAAAAGCCATGAGAAGTTTTAAGGTGATACATTTCCATACAATGAGAACAAGTGCAAAAAGATTGCAAGCTAAGTATGAACTTGGAATGCTTGAGGCATAGCACCCATAAATAGAAAATACTTAGAAATTTTACTAGAGGTATTTATACTCTCTGTACATAATGCCTAAGTTGGTATAAATTTTTCTAATTCATCTTTTATTATTTGGTAGAGTTTGGTTTTACATTTTTGAAGTATCATTTTAACTGTCAATAATTAAATTTTCAGACACATTTTTATCAATATCTGCCTAACATTTTCTTTTTCATCCAATAATTTTCCACTTTATTTTTCCTCTTGCTAAAATACATTTTTTTGTCTTATAGTGAAACTCTCTTGTCTACTTTTTGTGTCTACTTTCTGTTGTTGTTAGTATGCTTATTCTTAAGGGATAGCTTTGCTGGGTATAAAATTGTAGGTTACCAGTTATTTTTCTCTCAGCACTTTGCAGATATTACTGAGTACTGTTAAATTGTCTTCTAGATTTGATTGTTGCCGCGTGAAAATTTACCAGTTCAAAAATTATTCTTGGTAGATGAATGGTCTTTTCTTTTTGATAATTTAGGATTTTTCCCTTTTCTTTAATATTCTGCAATTTTGTGGTATGTGTCTAGATATGGAATTTGTTTTTATGTTTCTTTTTTGGCATTCAAAATAAATTTATAATGTGAAGATACATGGTTTCCTCAGTTTGAATGTCTCACCTATTTCTTGAAATATTGTCTGTCTGTCATTTCCTCCCTTCCCTTCATTTAGAAATCAATTTGGACTTAGGTTAGAGCCTCTCAGATTATCCTCTGGCCCTCAATCATTCTTTATTTATCTCTATGTAATGCACTTTTAGTGAATTCATCAGTTCTTAAAATTCAGTAGTTCTATCTTTGTGACTATTTCAGCATTTATACAATTTATTGAGACTTCTAAGTTCATTTTTTTAATTCCCGTGGCTTCTAATAAGCTTTTCACATAGCCACTTTTTTCATTCTTCATTTCTCCATGCTTTACTTTGTAAGTTCTTTCTCACTATGGAAGAGTATCCTTGCTTTAAAGATAGTCAAAGTGCTCCCTAAAGTTAATTTTATATGGAATAAATTGTTGTCTTAATTGTTGATTTTCTTGGTTTGTAAACAGTGCCCTTTTTTGGTCTCTTTATATACTGTGTTTGAAGAGAGTACTAGCTTCAAGTCTTGGCTTCAGGTAGTAACACTGTCTTCTGCCTGCTATCTCACATGAAGCATTTCTAGACCCCGTTAACCTTTCAAGAGCCAAGATTCTGTCCAGCCTGTTCCAGAACCGAGCAAACACTGAATTTCAGTTCTACTACTGCTCTGTATTTCTGGTCCACTTCTAGTACATGAAGGCGTTTGAGTGGTTTTTTGAGCTGAGTTATTTCTAGTTGATTTTACCTACCATTGCTCTGTTTTGGGGAAAGAGGTGTTTAAGTGTGAACTTACAGAGCCATCTTAGCCAGATGCCTTTTGAGACTTAATTAAATGTCTTATGTTTTCATAAATCATCTTTCTTCAGACATTTTAATAATTCATAGCCGTAAGTTTCCTGCTGAGTATATGAATGAACTACAGATACTCTGTGATAGTCTTGATTTTAAGTACTTTATTTCAATAAAGAATGCACATGCAGTAACTAAATTTGTTTATTATCATTATTTGTTTCCCCAAAGATTTTAAATACAATTGTATGTGATTTAAGTTGCACTCCTTTCTTAGAATTTTTTAAATAAATTTAGAAATCAGAATTTTTGACAGGACATGTAGTATTGTTCACGTATTTTGGTTCTGCCTAAATAACTTTATTTAAAATCCATAGCAACTCTACACATCTCTCATGCCTCAGACATTGTTTTCTCATTCCTCACTCAAGCTGCAGCTCTTTCCACACCAAAATAACCCATTAAATTGAAAATTGGAGTGTCTGTACTGGTAACCTGACTGCACGGGAACCACCAGTCTTCCCACTTCACCAGTACTGAAGGATTTGCCACCGTGCATCATGTAATCAGCCCAACACTGCTTATAATATCTGAATTTGAAAACTTATTTAGAAAAAAAAATCCGTTTTCATTGCAACCCAGGAACTCTTCATGCTAAAATTGTGAAGTGTGAAGAGACATTATTTGGGAGCTCTTGGTTCAGTGTCCTGATGGAAGCAGGTACACGTGAACAACTTTAATTTGTGCTAAGAAACATGTCTATCTGATTTGAAGCAAGTCCTCTCTTTTATCCCCTAGGTTTTTCTATACTAAGTTATTTGGACCATTCATAATTTTTAAAAGATAAAATGTTTCTGAGGCATGGGTATCATTTGGAGTGAAAAGAAATTGCCTACTTCAGCCGTTGGTTATGTAGCAAATTCTGTCAGGCAAGTGGACTAATCTAAAGGGAGAGATTGTCATTTCTTTTTTTAATACTTGAGGTTAATGTTTAACTTCTTGATTTGTTTTTTTAAGTTTCTCAAAGTCAAAATAAATGGCAACATAAGATCTTAATGAGAAGGAGTCAGGAATACTACTTTGAATTTCTTCTAGTAAACAGTAACCTCAGCCAGGACTTTTAGCTTCCTTCTTTTGCGTGTAAAATTGCTGTATTAAACATTTTTCCTTTTGAATATGTATTTCTAATTGATCAGGGTCTAGGGTTTAAAGTAGAAAAATCTCAGAGTCCAAAATTATCAAAGTATATAGGATTTTAATTTTTTTCCTATCTTCTTGGTTCGAGTATCTTAAATATTTTATGAGAGTATGATCTGTTGTAAAACAGAGCTTCTATGAATCTCTTACTGTGTATTCATAGGCCATTTCTGACAGTCTATCATTTAAAGAACTGGAGTCCTCATCACAAGACTCAGCAGGCAATAGGAAACTGCCTGCCTGATAGCATTTCTGTTATCTCTTTTAATAAAAACTTAATTTCCTTTCTTCCCTCTTATACTGTCAGATATATCGTACCTTATTTATTTTCCTGACAGCTACCGGTCAGCATGTAAGCACCCAAGAGTTGCTCTTTGGATTCCCACCATTTCTTCTTCCCCTCTTCCCATCCCCCTTTCTTGGCAAAGTCCTGGGAGAATGTGTGTCTGGGGCTGTTCCTGGGCAGGGCCAACAGAATTTCCATAAACATATCACAGCTTGGCACAAAGAAGATGCTGAAGGAGCAGCCACAGCATGTACAGCCAAAAGCACTTGTGGAAATCCTAGGAATGTTAACCAAGAGACTTGTCCCAAGTCCCCAGACGCTGTTCTCATAGTACACTTAGCGTACTGTGTGACCGGACAAACAGCGCTTTCAGCTGCCTGGAGATTTCAGCCTGTGGTTTGAAGCATGACAGGATATGGCAGCCCTGACTCTGGATAATGTAGTACGATGCAACAGAATGCATCAAATTAGAAAATGGAAACTTTTCCTTCCCTGAACTGTAATTTAGCTGTCACTTGGCTTTAGAGCAGCTGAAAACAATTTTTTGAAAGTGAATGTTTATTTCCTGAAGTTTTGTGAATAATTACAGGCCTATTCTATACATGTTCGACATTCCACCCGCATCTCCCATAATTCTGTCAGCAGTGGCAGCACATGCATGCGGTGGTCTTTTGCATTAAAAGAGGCTGCTATTGAATGTGTGACACCTTTGATTTGAGGTGTGTGACATGCTTTACTTGTGACTCTCTTGTCAAGCTCAATACACTCTGTTAGCATATATTTGTGTGTGTGTGTGTGTGTTTCCAACCTCATTTTCTAAATGCTATGAGAAGGATCTACTGGGAGAATTCCTCATTTTACATCTGTCTTACCACAGGAAGAGAAGGGCAATGTAATGAATTTTTTATGATCCGTATTGCCTAGTATTCACTGAGACATCTTTGCCTTTCCAGAGGAAGCTTTTGACCCCACGTGATGAGGGAGTTTGTAACCTGATTCTATTGTTAGAATAATTATAGTCTTGGATTTTCCTCTCAACACCCAAGTTAGCTCAGCAAGTTTAGATATTTTGAACTTCTTGCACCTAGTCCTCTTAAAATACATGTTCTGCAAAATCAAGTGGTTGAAGGCCAAGGAGTTGGTCATAATACAGCTTTTATATTGTTGGAAAGAATGACTTAAATGTGTACCTGTGTATCAAGTTTTGCAGAGCTGAGGGTTATATACATATAATAGAATTATTGATGGGACATTGATCAGGATTTCCTGTTATAGGAATCCAGTCGAACATTACTTCTGTTGAATATTAGAATTAATATTTGGAAATAAGATTTTTATTATAATTAATAAGATAACTCTGACCTTGGAATTGCGTGGCATTTTGGATAAATACCTTTCACCAGGTTCTTTAGCATCATATCTGTTTTCCGCACCACCTTTCAGGGAAAATATTGTTATTATTCTTATTTCCCAGAGTGGGAAACTAAAATGCAGAGAAATTTCATAGCTCTTAGACTGAGCATGCATATGAGATTATCATGGTGCTCCTCTTAAAATATTAGGTTGGTTTCAGGGCAAACAACCTTTGCCTGTCACCAAATCCAGCATTTGATTCCTGGTGTTAGTGTTATGAATAAGCAACTGGAGTTTCCTGTTTTTTATTTTGCCATCCAGTCAAGGTCAAGATTTGTTGCTCTGTTGTGTGTTATTTAGGACTGTTTTCTACATCTCCTAATTATTAAAAAACCCATTTGATTCTAAATTTCCTGTGCTGTAGCAGTAGAATCAAAATTTTTGGCAATGAGAACTTTATACTAGTGTCTGGTGGTTTGTGCATCTCTATGAGACTAAAGGTACTTCAGAATTAGCACAACGGTACATTGGCTTAAATTTAATGCTAGTACCATCTTTGAGATCTTTGAGCTGTACATTTTAGAAAATAACTGTTGGAAAAAGGCACCCTAACTTTTATTCCCATGGCTGTGAATGACAGCAGTGTTTTACTTTTGTCAATCTGATTCAATTGTAATAAACTAACATCTAAGGCATTGCCTTGAAGAACATACATATGCTGTGTGTATATATATATACACACACATATAAATGTGTGTCTGTGTATGTGTGTGTGTGTGTATACACACACATACACACACACACACACATATATATATATATAGGGAGAGAGAGGGAGAGGGAGAGAGAGAGATGTAGTTATATAATTATATATACAGGCTTACAGGAAAATCGTTTATCTGTAGATGTAAGATACTGGTACACCATTATGAAAGCAAACCTCTGACCATTGCTCAGACACACCTGTAAAGGGGAGATGGATGGCTGATTTTCATCCAAATTAGTGTCATAGTATCTAGCACTTTTATTTTCAGAGAAGTTTCTTTCTATCACCTTTAAATTTTGATGCTCATTGCTTTGGAGAAAAACCCAAATTGGGAGATGAGGGTCGGTGTAAGAAGTAGATTTTTCTATTGAATAGATAGTCAGAATATAAGTAGAGAGTGATGAAAGCAGTTCCATAAGTTTTCTTCCCTTATCATCACAACCTTGGTGATTTTATACAATTAGTGCAGACGTAGTACCATTTAACCATTTTGCAGTTGGAGAGTGGGTTACTGTTGACCACTATGATTTAAAGCCATAGTTATGCTCCAGCTCAGATCTCACATCTAAATTTCAGACCTGTTTAACCAATTGTTTGCTTAATATTTCTTTAGGTGTCTAATAGAAATTTCCAATGTAACATGCCCCAAACTGATCTTTCCCTCAGTATTTGTTCTACCTATGGTCTTCCCCCCCCCATCTTAGTCAAATGGCAACTGTAGCTTTCTAGTTGCTCAAGCCAAAACCTTTAAATTATCCTTGTCTCCTCCCTTTTCTCCCCTCCCTCAAGTTGAATCTATCAGGAAATTTTCTTGATTCTAATTTCCAAATCTAACTAGAATGTAAATTACATATCTAGAATATAAATAGCATTCCACTGTTGCTACCATGCTTCAAGCCACTCCCATCTCTCACCTAGATTATTACAATATCTTCTTAATTGATCTTCCTGCTTTGATATTAAGCATGATTACACTCCAGGGCCTTTGCATTGACTGCCATGTCTGCCTGGAACACAC
Organism: Mesoplodon mirus; assembly: GCF_964341445.2. Taxonomy (NCBI): domain Eukaryota; kingdom Metazoa; phylum Chordata; class Mammalia; order Artiodactyla; family Ziphiidae; genus Mesoplodon; species Mesoplodon mirus. The sequence goes on from NC_138980.1 coordinate 81,709,007, forward strand.
GCATATCAGCATGGCTCTCTCTCATCTTTTTCAGGTCTTTACCAAACTATCAGCTTCACAATGAGGCCTCCCCTGACCTGAAGTCTCCTCCCACCAACTCTACAGTACCACTTACACTGTTCTTTTTTTCTTTTCTCCTGCATAATCTTTCATTATATTTTCTAATTACTTATTATGTTTACTGTGTAACATCTATCTCAGTCTACTTCAGTGGACGCTCCCCAGGAGGAAGAATCTTGCTCTATTTTATGCACTGATATATTCCAAGGGTCTCGGGCAGTGTCTGTACATCATAGGTGCTCAATAAATATTTGTTGAATGAAAGAAGGAATAAAACAGGTTTGGGTTGCATCTGTGTTACTTGAAATTTGGAAATTCCTGACATATATTCTGATAGTATTTTGTCACTACCTTCCACATTCCTCCCCATGCCCTGGCCAACATTAATTGTTCATAGACACATGAATGCGAATTCTCTGCTACATTGCATTTTACAATATGTAATATGGTACAGATCTAAACTAAAAGATATGGTCCCCACCCTCAAAGAGGGACAAGTGGTTGACAACAAACATAAAATGATAGTGTATGCACTGTGTAATTCAGTGCAAAATTTTCATTTCCGTAAGGGTTCAGAGGCCAGAGCCATCAGTAAAGGTTAGAATAATTATAGAAGGCTTCCTGGAACAGAAAAAGATCTTAAAATTGAAGAATAATATAAATAATGTAGTATATCATTGTTTTTATAAGGCCATGTCGCATTTATATCCACTTACATTGTTGTTATGTGGAGTTTTGGTTTTCCATAGTAGGAATTATTGACACTAGCTCACAAACTGCTGATGAGGGCCTCTAAACAGAAAGGAAGGCTTGTCAACAGATTTCACATTCTGCTGAATTTACTTCAAGAACAAGGTATTGGGAGGAAGTAGAGGGGTCTATATGATTTTCATTCTGTAGTAAATCAGGCAAATCAAAACTCAGGGATATGATGTGGAAAGGCAAGTAGGAACCTCAGGCATGTCAAGTTTTCCCTGGAGGGAAGCAGCATAGTCAGGCAAGCACAAAAGCCACATAATCACCTTATTCATGACTTTGAGTTCATCTCTGCTGGTATCGATTGGCAAGCACTTGCAAAGAGAAAGTCGTGAATGTCACTCTTAGAGAAGAGCTTAAATATATTAGCTAGTTAATTGAAAGGCTTCGACACATACCAGGCTTCAGGCAACCCAAGAATAAATCAAGTTGAAATTTATAGTAAGTGGAAATAGAACAGAGTCAGATCATCCCTAAATGCCTGTGTTTCATAATTTTTAAGTTCTGCTTTAAGTATTACATCCTATTTCTTGTAACTCTCATCTAGTGTATATATTTATTAACATTTCTCTTACTGTGCTTTAAAAATAGAATAACTTAGAGAAGGAAAACATGCCTAAAGAGTAGTTGTCTATGTAGTCTTCATGAGAAGGCTACCATGAAAAGCTGTGTGACTCAACCCTACTGAGTATTGCTGGCAGTCACATACTGCAGTTTAAGGTTTCCTGGCTACTTAACATGCATTTAAGGAGCTTGGCACACTTAGTTATATACAGTGACTCAGGGACATACCAAAACCATATGGTTATAGTTTATCAACATAATAAAGATAGAAGGTAACTGTGGGCATGCTAGAGGTCACTTCTTGACCAGGACATAGAATACGTGTCCATTCATTTATTCATTCACTCAACAAACATTTATTCAGTCCCTTCTGCTGCAACAAAAAATGATTTAATAAGTGCAGATGGGAAAAACCTGAGAAAGTCCAAAGTAAGGATGAGGAATTAAACGTTCTGTGTCTTAAAGGAGGAAACATTAATACTATGAACAGAGAGGTGTCATCATGTTGCAGTGAAGATTCTAGACAGGAAGGAAGGACTCTGGTTTAGGGGCAGGAAGTAGAAAAGGCCAGGCTAGGGATATAGCAGGGAAGGATTAGGAGACAGAGATGAGATGAGACAACTATCTAACATAAATAGGCCATAATAATGATTGGATGAGAACGATGGGAAATTCTTTTTTGTCAAGTAATGAGAACAGAAGCCTGATTCTAGGATATGTCAGGAAAAAAATGGAGGCAGCAGATATAGGCTGCTTATTTGAAAAGTTTGACAGTAAAAGGGGAAAAAAATGATAGCAGTAGCTAGAGAGGGCAGCTGGGTCAAGAGAACATTTTCTAGGAGAGCAGAGAACTATACATGTTTGAAGGCATAGGGTGAAAGCTGTAAGGAGGATTTGAAGATGCCTGAGAGGGCGGGAATCAATTGAGAATTAGAGTCTTGATGGTACTGGGAAGAGAGGAGCTGGGTGGCACAAAAGGAGCCCTGAGCTTTACAGGAGGAAAGGGACTTGCTTCTTGAGACAGAGACAAGGATAAGAAGTAAGCAAGTGGTGTCACTGAGTCGTTGTAGCTAAATGTACTTACAGATGATGACTTGGTTTTACCAGTGATGTAAATGCTAAAGGCAGTATCTGAGAAGGATAATGACTTCCTTCCATTTTACCTTATCATGACAACAAAAGCATGTTCTTAGGCCCACTTATAATGAAAACATCTCTCTCCTTTCCCAGTTTGATTTCCATTGACTATTAACTGTGATTTTTACCAAAATTTCTTCTCTTAAGCAGTCTTATTCTTTCATTTTTATGTAATCACTCTGCCAGCCACTTCAGTCTCCTGCATGCTGCTCTGTACCCCTAGAATCACCTCTCCCTATCATATGTTACTCTGGTTCCTTCTCTTCTAGGAAAGAAATCATTTTCTCTCTTTAAATAAAGATCATCAGAAATTAACGTAATTTGATCCTTGCCTGTGTTGCCACCCTTTCTTGATTTTCAATTTGATTTTTACTTGAAGCATGATGTATTTGAAGATTAATAATAGCACTTTCCTTTCCTTTAATCATGGTCTGTTTTTCCATTTTCAAATACGAGCCATTTAAGCCAGTGAGTTTCAAAGGGGGAGGCAGACAACAACAGTGGGTGAGCAAGATGGAATACAGGGAAAAAAATGAGAATTTACCTCTTTTTCAATCTAAAAATATGAAATAAACTAATTTTTTCTAATATTTAGCATGGAAAATGAACAAGGCCCTCTTAGCCAGTTCATATGTCACAGTGTCATATGTCATATATGCTATACAAATATCCAATCTATTTTGGCATATTGCAATTTATGTGTGCCTGGTTCAGGAAATCTGTGCATTATATTACTCACTTTAATGAAAGACAATTCTTAATTAAAAAGTACAAGGGACTTTAAAAGATTCTGGCAGAAAAACCACAGATTAAAGTTTATACTCAATGCAATCACAAGCAAACAACTTAACGTTGGCAGAACTGTCGCTATCACTTCTCAAGTAAGTGCAACATTAGCCAATATTCACACACACACACAAAAATGAGCAAACAAAATGTAAACTAGTAGTTAGCCAACAAAAGTGAAACTATTAAGAAGACTGTTTCAAATATACGTTTATGCATATCATTAGTTGAGATGGCTACAATCGAAGCATATATTCTGCCTTTAGATACTAGTTAATAATGATAGTACATGCATACTATTTATAAATAAATAAATATGCATGTGTTGGGGGATTTTGCTCAACATCATTTTACTAATAGTAGTGTAGCATAATAGTTTGGAGACCTCCGATCTAGTATATTTTTTACTGGAGAATATGAATAATTTTTTCATGAAATAACAAAACATTAAGCTCCCTATAACTGTAAAATGTAGCTTTGAGCTTGCGTGGCTTTTAAAAATATACTTCTCCTTAATCCACTACAAGCAGAATTCAAAAGAAGCCTCTTTATTGACAAAAATCAGTAAAATGCCCCAAGGGTGAAGACAGACACTCTGGTGAACTGCCACATAACAGAGGCATTAATTTTTTTAATTGAGTCACTATTGTATTTACATATCATAGTGTGTTCAAGTTCACATTGCAGACTATTGGCCTTGATGGAAGGAAAAATGAATATTCTTTGGAAATTTAACTTATACCATAGCCTTAAACGTTCTCATTCTAAAGTCGCTTTTTTAGGTGCTTCAATATTGGACATGCCCATTTAGAGCTTAAAATTTCTCCTTGAAACACTCACAAGGGCTTAGGGAAAGGAGGCTTCTCAATGGTCTTGCTGTGCTAGGAGATAAATACTCTAATAATTTTGTCCTCAAAATTATCATGCATTGTGACCACCAGCCACACTCCATTTTCCATGATGATGTGGGAGATTTATTCTTTTCCATGAGTTAGCGTGGGGCACAATTGCAAATGTGATCCCATGGACTGTCATTGATTCAAGTGGACTGTTATATCCACCAGGAGTTCTATAAACTATTTTCCTTCCAGGATTTTAAAAGCTTTATACAGGCTCCCATGGGTAGATAACATTACGTTCTAAAATTAAAGTAAGCCAGTTTTTCATTTTATTAATTTTTTTTTCAAAATTGAGAAGCTAGATCTATGAATCACTAGCTATTCCTCATCTACATGGTGATGAATACTTCTTTTTCCATTTTTTTATTGAGGTATAATGAACATATAACATTATTTCAGGTGTACAACATAATGATTTAATGTTTGTATATACATTGAGAAATGATTACCACAGTAAGCCCAGTTAACATCAATTACCATACATACTAAGAAAAATTTCTTGTGATGAGAACTTTTCAGACCTACTCTCTTAGCAACTTTTCAGATATGCGATACAGTATCATTAACTATTGTCACCATGCTGTACACTACATCTCCATGACTTATTTATTTTATAACTGGAAGTTTGTACCTTTTGACCCCCTTCACTCATTTCGCCCACTCCCCACCCCACACCTCTAGCAACCACCAGTCTGTTCTCTTTATCTATTTTTCCTTTTTAGATTCCACATATAAGTGAGATAATATGGTATTTGTCTTTCTCTGGCTTATTTCCACTTACTGTAATGCCCTTGAGGTCCATCCATGTTGCACAAATGTCAAGGTTTCATTCTCCCTTATGGCTGAATAATATTCCATTTTATATCTATATATATAGATATACACACACACATATACACCACATTTTTGTCAGTCAATCAATGGACACTTAGGTTGTTTCAATATCTTGGCTCTTGTAAATAATACTGCAGTGAACATGGGGGTGCATATATCTCTTTGAGTTAGAGTTTTTGTTTATTTTGGGTAAATACCCTGAAGTGGAACTGCCGGATCATATGGTAGTTGTATTTTTAATTTTTTGAGGAACCTCCATGCTGTTTTCCATAGTGGCTACACCAGTCTGCATTCCCACCAACAGTGCACAAGGGTTCCGTTTTCTCTACATCTTTGCCAATACTTCTTATAACTTGTCTTTTTGAATAGCCATTCAAACAGGTATGAGTGATACCTCACTGTGGTTTTTATTTGCATTTCCCTGATGGTTAGTGATGTTGAGAATCTTTTCATGTACCTTTTGACAATGTGTGTGGGTCTTGTTTGGAAAAATGTCTATTCAGATCTTTTGCCCATTTTTTGATTGGATTGTTTTTTGCTGTTGCGTTGTGTGGGTTCTAATACTTTACTCCCTCTCTCTTTCTCTCTCTCTCTCTCTCTCTCTCTCTCTCTCTCTATATATATATATATATATATATATGTATATATATATATATATAATGATGTATACTATACAATTGAAAATACTATTTTTTTAATTATAAAAATAATTTTTAAAATAAAAAGTGTCTATGGTAATGACTGCTTAGATTTACATAGTACCTGTTTAAAAGTTTTCAAAGTATTTTAGAACCTTATTAATTCACATTTCTCTCTGGAGTGGATAATGAACAGAGAGAGAATAGAAGCAATGAAGTCACATGATGCTCCCAAGCTTCATTAGTAAGCAATGAAGAAGCAAAGAATAGAATCAGGAGTCACCCTGTGACTGAGTTCCATTAGACCAAGAAGCTTTCTAGGCAATAAAGTTAGAGTATTTAAAATAATGATCTCTTAACATTATATTCCACCTAATAAAACTAGTATCAACTAGACTATGTACTATCAAATTGTCTTTGTGTGGATTGCATAATTTTAAAGAACAGATTTCTTCTGAAGTAATAAGGATTCTGAGATGCTCCTGTTAGAATAAAATTTAGTAAAATAGCTAAGATAAACTGCTTGAGGCAATCTAGACTTTGACATACAGAAGATTATGGGCTCGGCAGAAGAGCTCAAAGAACATTCTCTCTGCCCAGGAACTCCAGGCTTTAATTATCAAAGAATGAGAGTGGGTAAAAGAGCTAAGGTAACCACTCTAAGGCACTGAGGCCCTTCTTGAGTATATGGCACTCTGCTTTCAAAAGAATAGAGAAAAAGGGGGAAGGTTGCAAAATATCAACTGAGGTATGGAAAGCAGTTGGCGGTAAGCCTGGAGACCAAAGAGACTCTAGAGGGTAAAGTCAAAATCTTGTAACTGGGCAGTAAAATATGGTGATACCCCAGCAATTCTGAAAGCTGCTGGCTTGGCTGTGAAGCGCAGACATATATCTGGAATATCGTCAGTGCTCAGGTCCAGTCCTTGCTAATAAGAAGGCTGTAATTCCACCCTCAACATATTTTAAGCCAGTGGTGAGCTGAGTCAAACTAAATCAGCAACAAAGTTCAGACCCACCTAACCCGCTCATTTCACCTCTAGTAGACTGACAGAAACAAGAACCTGCACCTTTCTGGAGGTAAACATTATTTGCTTTAGGTTCTATTGTTCTCTTATAGAATGTCTGGCATATACTTAAAGATTACAAGACACACAAGGCAAGAAAATGTCATCCATGGTCAAGAGAGGAAATAGCCAGTAGAAGCAGATCCAGACATGAACCAAATGTTTGAATCGTCAGATAGTGGCTTTAAGATCTGTATGATAAAAGATAATAAAAGATATAGTAGAAATTATTGCCAACATTCATGAAGACCTAGAAACAAATGACAGTGAAAACACGACGATCCAAAACCTATGGGATGCAGCAAGAGCATTTCTAAGAGGGAAGTTTATAGCTATACAAGCCCACCTCAAGAAACAAGAAAAATCTCAAATAAACAATCTAACCTTATACCTAAAGGAACTAGAGAAAGAAGAGCAAATAAAACCCAAAGTTAGAAGAAGGAAAGAAATCATAAAGATCAGAGCAGAAATAAATGAAATTGAAACAAAGAAAACAATAGCAAAGATCAATAAAAGTAAAAGCTGGTTCTTTGAGCAGATAAACAAAATTGATAAACCATTAGCCAGACTCATCAAGAAAAAGAGGGAGAGGACTCAAATCAATAAAATTAGAAATGAAAAAGGAGAAGTTACAACTGACACCGCAGAAATACAAAGCAACCTAAGAGACTACTACAAGCAACTCTATGCCAATAAAATGGACAACCTGGAAGAAATGGACAAATACTTAGCAAGGTATAACCTTCCAGGACTGAACCAGGAAGAAACAGAAAATATGAACAGATGAACAGACAGATCACAAGTAATGAAATTGAAACTGTGATTTAAAATGTTCCAACAAACGAAAGTCCAGGACCAGATGGCTTCACAGGTGAATTCTATCAAACATTTAGAGAAGAGCTAACTCCTATCCTTCTCAAACTCTTCCAAAAAATTGCAGAGGAAGGAACACTCCCAAACTCATTCTATGAGGCCACCATCACCCTGATACCAAAACCAGACAAAGATACTACAAAGAAAGAAAATTACAGACCAATATCACTGATGAATATAGATGCAAAAATCCTCAACAAAATACTGGCAAACAGAATCCAACAACACATTAAAAGGATCATGCACCAAGATCAAGTGGGATTTGTCCCAGGGATGCAAGGATTCTTCAGTGTACACAAATCAATCAGTGTGATATGCCATATTAACAAATTGAAGAAGAAAAACCATATGATCATCTCAATAGATGCAGAAAAAGCTTTTGACAAAATTCAACACGAATTTGTGATAAAAACTCTCCAGAAAGTGTGCACAGAGGGAACCTACATCAACATAATAAAGGCCATGTACGACAAACCCACAGCCAACATCATTCTCCATGGTGAAAAACTGAAAGCATTTCCTCTAAGATCAGGAACAAGACAAGGATGTCCACTCTCACCACCATTATTCAACATAGTTTTGGAAGTCCTAGCCACGACAATCAGAGAAGAAAAGAAATAAAAGGAATACAAATTGGAAAAGAAGAAGTAAAACTGTCACTGTTTGCAGATGACATGATACTATACATTGAGAATCCTAAAAATGCCACCAGAAAACTGCTAGAGCTAATCAATGAATTTGGTAAAGTTGCCGGATACAAAATTAATGGACAGAAATGTCTTGCATTCCTATACACTAATGATGAAAAATCTGAAAGAGAAATTAAGGAAACACTCCCATTTACCACTGCAACAAAAAGAATAAAATGCCTAGGAATAAACCGACCTAAGAAGACAAAAGACCTGTATGCAGAAGACTATAAGACACTGATGAAAGAAATTAAAGATGATACAAACGGGCTTCCCTGGTGGCACAGTAGTTGAGAGTCCACCTGCCGATGCAGGGGACATGGGTTCGTGCCCTGGTCCGGGAGGATCCTGCGTGCCGCGGAGCAGCTGGGCCCGTGAACCATGGCCACTGAGCCTGCGCATCCGGAGCCTGTGCTCCACAGCGGGAGAGACCCCAGCAGTGAGAGGCCTGCGTATCACAAAAAAAAAAAAAAAAAAAAAAAAAGTAGAGATAGAATTACCATATGATCCAGCAATCCCACTACTGGGCATATACCCAGAGAAAACCTTAATTCAAAAAGACACATGCACCCCAGTGTTCATTGCAGCACTATTTACAATAGCCAGGTCATGGAAGCAACCTAAATGCCCATCGACAGACGAATGAATAAAGAAGATGTGGTACATATATACAATGGAATATTACTCAGCCATAAAAGGAACAAAATTGAGTCATTTTTTGAGACGTGGATAGATCCAGAGACTGTCGTACAGAGTGAAGTAAGTCAGAAAGACAAAAACAAATATCGTATATTAACGCATATATGTGGAACCTAGAAAAATGGTACAGGTGAACTAGTTTTCAGGGCAGAAGTTGAGACACAGATGTAGAGAACAAACATGGACACCAAGGGGGACAGCCATGGGGGTGTGGGGATAGTGGTGTGCTGAATTGAGAGATTGGAATTGACATGTATACACCGATGTGTATAAAATTGATGACTAATAAGAACGTGCTGTATAAAAAAAGAGATAAAAGTTTTTGGATGAGTAGACCTGATATTTTTCATTTTCCATAAATTGATACAAATTCAAAGCATATCTTTCAAAATTCCAGCCAACTATTGGGAAGAAATAAGCTGATTCTAAAATTCATGTGGAATTCAAAGAATCTAAAACAGAATAGCCAAAAGAACACTAAAAATATAATTCTAAAAACTTATACTGGGGTTTCCGTGGTGGTGCAGTGATTGAGAATCTGCCTGCCAATGCAGGGGACACGGGTTCGAGCCCTGGTTTGGGAAGATCCCACATGCTGCGGAGCAACTAGGCCCGTGAGCCACAACTACTGAGCCTGCACGTCTGGAGCCTGTGCTCCGCAACGAGAGAGGCTGTGATAGTGAGAGGCCCGTGCACCGGGATGAAGAGTGGCCCCCGCTTGCCACAACTAGAGAAAGCCCTCGCACAGAAACGAAGACCCAACACAGCAAAAAAAAAAAACAACTTATACTACCTGATATCAAGACATATAAAGCTATGATAATTAAAATCATGTACTTTGGTACAATGTTAGCCAATAGATCAGTGCAAGAAACCTGGAATTCCAGAAACACACACACACATGGAAATTGAGTTTTGATCAAGGTACTAAGTCAGTCCAAGAGGGATAGTAAAGTCTTTTTAACAGATCTTGCTGGGCCAATTAGAAATAAATTGGAGTCCATTTCTCATTCCATACATAATCATTAATTTAAATGGACATAGGTGTGAATGTGAAACTAAGAACCATGAAGTTCTGTGAAGAAAACAGTAAGAGTATCTTCATTACCTAAGCAAAGCTATTTTAGTCAGAATACAAAATGTATTAATCATAAATATGGAGTTAATAAATTGGACCTCATCAAAATTAAGAATATCTCCTCATCAAAAGACACCATTAAAAATGAATAGGCGGGGCCTCCCTGGTGGCGCAGTGGTTGAGAGTCCGCCTGCCGATGCAGGGGATACGGGTTCGTGCCCCGGTCCGGGAGGATCCCGCGTGCCACGGAGCGGCTGGGCCCGTGAGCCATGGCCGCTGGGCCTGCGCATCCGGAGCCTGTGCTCCGCAACGGGAGAGGCCACAACAGTGAGAGGCCCGCGTACGGAAAAAAAAAAAAAAAAAAAAAAATGAATAGGCAAGCCAAATATTGGGCAAAAAACTAATTTCAGCAAAAGTCTCAGAATATTAAATAATATCCAGAATATCTAATAGACTCCTACTCATCAATAATAAAAAGACTAAGAATCCCCCTCCCCAATAAAGCCAAAAAACACTTTGTAACACCACAAAAGAATATGTGAATGGTCACAGTGCTCATGAAAAAGGTGCCCAGCATCATCAGTCATCAGGGAAATGTAATTAAAACCACAGTGAGATATCATTCAGAATCACAGGAATAGCCAAAATAAGAAAAGAGATTGAAATCTCTAAATGTTAGTTGTTAAAACTCAATTAGATCTTTTTTTCCTTTATGTTCATTAGGAAATAAATTGCTTACCTGTGTGCTTAGCTGGATTTTTTATCGTTCCCCTCCTTTTCATCAACCTCTGACTTTACTGTCACTGATGAACAAGCCAAGTTAAGATCCCTGGAAGATATTAATTTCATCATGAGTTTTAATTGTATAGATCATGCACACCCACAAAAGGAAACCATCCCAACATTAAAATTCTATCATTTTATTTGGTAGGTCAAATAAATATACTTTGTCAAATATAAGAATTGTTTTAAAACATCACAGAATGATTTCATTAGAAGTTATTTAGAATTATTTTGTTTGTATGACATATATCTATAGAGTAAATATCCTTGAAATTTGATAATCTGCCCACAACATACAGGGAAGATGAATGGATGAATAAAACAGGGAAAGAGAAGGAAAATAGTATACAATTCCCTTGTGCTTTTAAAGATGAAAATTAGGAAAAATTGAAAATCATTAAGAACATAGTGTTTTATAAATAAGATAAAGAAGGAATGAAAGAAGATAAGGAAAAAATGCAAGACTTTGATTTTCATTTATTCAGCATAATTATATTTCTCCTAATGGGTACCATTCTCATCATTTGCGGGAAGGATTCCTTAGAGTCTTTAATCCTAAATTCACATAGACAGTGAATCAAATCAGAGATCTGGGAGGTTCCTCCAGTCTTCCTACTTACTGAAAAAATAATCTATGATGAGAAATATGAAGTACTTATTAACACAGAGCTATTCAGAGTGATTGATGAAAAGGAAAGATACATCATACAATTCCCAGGGCACTAAAGGAGTTTCTACTTTATTGATTCAGTACTTAATAGAATCAGTCATTTATATAACCTGTTAAAAATGATTTGTAGTTGAATGATGAATTTTATTTGGCCACTTTGAACTTTTGGGAAATAGGGAAGGAAAACATTTTGCTGAAATAAATATCTTATTCATTTATTTTTGAAACTTGGAATGCAATTCACATGAAAGAGTGAATTAAGTAGTAGTTACAACAGTCACAGAAAAGAAACAGGTGAGTATTTAACAAGCACTCTTCTTTGCTTCAAATGAAGCTGGGTGATCAACTATTGTACTTTCCTTGAGTCATAATTTTCACTCTTCTGTGCCTCCCTTACTTTGCATTGCATTATGTAAAACAACAACAACAAAACAACCAAAAACCTCAAAAGGGTCCCAAGTCCCACAAATACAGTATTACAATGTCCCCTTACATAAGTAATTTTACCCATTTAGTTTCTCATATTTGAAAAAAACAAGGTGATTTTTGGTAGATCCCTCTTATTTGTCTTGTAATAAGCATCTAAATTTGGGTTCTGAGAACCCATCTCCCACCTCCAGAATGTTCCCGAGTGCTATAGAACCAAGGTTAAGAACATGCACTTTGTTGATAGGTAGACCTACATCTACCTCATATAACTATGTGATCATAGACAAAACGCTCAACTTCATAGCTCTTCATTTCCCTCATGTGTAAAGTGGGGCATTCAGTGGTCATTGTTGTTGGCTCTCCAACAACATTGCACTTTCGAGAGTTCATCTAAGATAATCGTTGATGTCCAGGCTCATTGCCAATAATTACTTCATGGGTGGACAGGCCTGAACTACTTGGGGTCAACAGGATACAAAAGAGTGTCTATTTCTGTTGAATGTGAATAAGGGATTACATTCCATTGCTGGTGGCAGATACCTCATGCTCATGAGGGTAATCAGCCTTGTGATGAAGCCAACATGTCCAAGGAGGATGGAGAGATGGAAAGTGCCTTGATGATGCTCTTGATGAACTGGTAACCTAAAGTCTGCTCTACCTCTAGACTTCTGCTTGTTACATAGTCAGTTTAAGTTGCAGGTTTTTTTACTTACAGCCAAAAACTCAGTAATAGAGGAAATAATAATAGCCCTACATCATTTTCCTAAACCACACAAGCCCTGGAAGTCCTGGTGTTGTACTAGGAAAGACATGGAATCATAAAATATTTTGTTACTGAATTATAGTTGAGGGACTTACCTGGTGGCGCAGTGGTTAAGAATCCGCCTGCCGGGCCTCCCTGGTGGCGCAGTGGTTGAGAGTCCGCCTGCCGATGCAGGGGATATGGGTTCGTGCCCCGGTCTGGGAGGATCCCATATGCCGCGGAGCGGCTGGGCCCGTGAGCCATGGCCGCTGAGCCTGCGCATCCGGAGCCTGTGCTCCGCAACGGGAGAGGCCACAACAGTGAGAGGCCCGCGTACGGAAAAAAAAAAAAAAAAAAAAAAAAAGAATCCGCCTGCCAATGCAGGGGACATGGGTTCGAGCCCTGGTCCGGGAAGATCCCACGTGTCGTGGAGCAATTAAGCCCATGTGCCACAACTACTGAGCCTGCGCTCTAGAGCCCGTGAGCCACAACTACTGAAGCCCATGCGCCTAGAGCCCATGCTCTGCAACAAAGAGAAGCCACCGCAACAAGAAGCCTGACCTCTGCAATGAAGAGTAGCCCCCGCTCGTTGCAACTAGAGAGAAAGCAATGAAGACCCAAGGCAGCCAAAAATAAATAAATTAAAAGAATTATAGTTGATTTACAATATTGTGTTAGTTTCAACTGTATAGCACTGATTCAGTTAATTTTTTCAGATTATATTCTGTGATAGGTTATTATAAGATATTGAATATAATTCCATGTGCTCTACAGCAAATACTTGTTGCTTATCTGTTTTATGTATAGTAGTTTGTGTCTGTTAATTCCATACTCCTGTATGTGTATCCCTCCCTCTCCCCTTTGGTAAACATAAGTTTGTTTTCTGTGTTGGTGAGTCTGTTTCCATTTTGTATATAGATTCATTAATATTATTTTTTAGATTCCACATATAAGTGATATCGTATAGTATTTGTCATTCTCTGACTTACTTCACTAAGCATAATATTCTCTAGGGCCATTCATGTTGCTGCAAATGGCAATATTTCATTCTTTTTTATGGCTGAGTAATATTTTGTTGTATATATATACCACTTCTTCTTAAGCCAGTTGTCTGTTGATGGACACTTGGGTTGTTTTCCTGTCTTGGCTATTGTAAATAGTGCTGCTGTTAACCTTGAGGTACATGTATCTTTTCAAATTAGAGTTTCTGTTTTATCTGGATATATACCCAGGAGTGGGATTGCTAGAACCTCTATTTTTAGTTTTTTAGAGAACCTGCATAATGTTTTCCATAGTGGCTGCCCCAATTTACATTGCAGCCAACAGTGTAAGAGGGTTCCCTTTTCTCCACACCCTCTCCAGAATTTATTATTTGTAATAATAAATGATAGCCATTCTGACCAGTGTCAGGTGACACCTCATTGTGCTTTTGATTTGCATTTCTCTAATAATCAACAATGTTGAGCATCTTTTCATGTTCCTGGTCACTTTTCCTATGTCTTCTTTGAAAAAATGTCTATCTAGGTCTTCTGCCAATTTTTTTATTGGATTGTTTATTTTTTCACTATTGAGTTTTCTGAGTTGTTTTTATACTTTGGATATTAACCCCTTGTCAGTTGCATCTTTTGCAAATATTTTCTCCCATTCTGTAGGTTGTCTTTTTATTTAGTTGATGGTTTCCTTTGCTGTGTAAAAGCTTTTAAGTTTGATTAAGTCCCATTTGTTTATTTTTTCTTGTATTTCTTTTGCCCTGGGAGACAATCCAAGAAAATATTGCTACAATTTATGTCAGAGAATGTTTGGCCTATGTTATTTTCTAGGAGTTTTATGATGTCATGTCTTCTGTTTAGGTCTTTAAACCATTGTGAGTTTATTTTTGTATATAGTGTGAGGGAGTGTTCTGATTTCATTGATTTACGTGTAGCTATCAACATTTTCCAACACTACTTGCTGAAGAGGCTCTCTTTTCTCCATTGTATATTCTTGCCTCCTTTGATGTAGATTAATTGATGGTAGGTGTGTGGGTTTATTTCTCAGCTCTCTGTTCTGTTCCATTGATCTATACGTCTTTTTTTGTAGCAATACAATGATGTTTACTGTAGCTTTTAAGTACAGTCTGAAGTCTAGCTTTATGCCTCCAGCTTTGTCCTTTTCTTTACAATTGCTTCAGCAATTCTGGGCCTTTTTGATGTCCTATAGAAATTTTAGGATTATTTGTTCTAGTTCTGAGAAAAATGTCATGGGTATTTTGATAGGTATTACATTAAATCCATAGATTGCTTTGGGTAGTATGGCCATTTTAAAATTAATTCTTCCAATCCAAGAGCATGGGATATCTTTCCATTTCTTTGAATCATCTTCCGTTTTCTTTATAAATGTTTTATAGTTTTCAGCATATAGGTCTTTTTGTCTCCTTGGTTAAGTTTATTCCTAAGTATTTTATTTTCTGACATGAATTTAAATGAAATACTGTTTTTATTTTCTATTTCTGATATTTCATCGTTAGTGTAATGAAATGCAACAGATTTCTGTATGTTAACCTTATATCCTGGGGCTTACTTGGTGGCTCAGTGGTTAAGAATCCTCCTGCCAATGCAGGGCACACGGGTTCGAGCCCTGGTCCAGGAAGATCCCACATGCCGTGGAGAAACTAAGCCCGCACTCTACTGGGCCTGCGCTGTAGAGCCTGCGAGCCACGGCTACTGAAGCCTGCACTGCACGCCTAGAGCCCATGCTCCACAATGAGAGAACCCACCGCAATGAGAAGCCCATGCACCACAACAAAGAGTAGCCCCCACTTGTCACAACTAGAGAAAGCCCGCATGCAGCAATGAAGACCCAATGCAGCCAAAAATAAATAAATTAAATAAATAAATTTAAAAAATCTTAAATCTGCAACTTCACTGAATTCATTTATTCTGATAGTCTTTGTATGGAGACTTTAGGGTTCTCTATGTAGAGTATCATGTCATCTGCAAACTGTGACAGTTTTACATCTTCCCTTCCAATTTGGATACCTTTTATTTATTTTTTTCTGATTGCTGTGGCTAGGACTTCCAATAATATGTTGAATAGAAGTGGTGAGGGTGGGCATCCTCATCTTGTTCCTGAATTTAGTGGGAAGGTTTGCAGCTTTTCACCATTGAATGTTATGTTGGCTATGGTTTTGTTGTAAATTGCCCTTATTAGGTTGAGATATGTTCCCTCTATACTCACTTTATTGAGAGTTTTTATATTAAATCGATGTTGAATTTTGTCAAGTGCTTTCTCTGCATCTATTGTGATGGTCATGTGGTTTTTGTCTTCCCTTTTGTTAATGTGGTCTATCACATTGATTGATTGATCGCGTATGTTGAACCATCCTTGCAACCCTGGAATGTATCCAATTTGATCATGGTGTTTGATCCTTTTTATGTACCATTGTATTCAGTTTGCTAATATTTTTTTGAGGATTTTTGCATCTTTATTCATCAAAGATAATTGGCCTATGATTTTCTTTTTTTGTAGTGTCTTTGTCTGGTTTTGGTATCAGGGTCATGGTGGCATCATAGAATGAATTTGAGACTGTTCCCTACTCTACAATTTTTTGGAATAGTTTGAGAAGGATAGGTATAAATTCTTCTTTGTGTATTTGGTAGAAATTCCCATTGAAGACATTCAGTCCTGGACCTTTGTTTGTAGGGAGTTTTTTTAATGAGATTCTATTTCACTTCTAGTGATCTGTTTGTTCAAATTATCTGTTTCTTCTTGACTCAGTTTTGGCAAGCTACAGGTTTGTAGTAACTTGTTCATTTCTTCCAGGTTGTCTAGTTTGTTGGCATGTAACTGTTCATGGTATTCTTTTATGGTTTTTTGTATTTATGTAGTACTGGTTGCTATTTCTCCTCTTTCATTTCTTATTTTGTTTATTTGGTTCCTCTCTGTTTTCTTCTTAGTGAGTCTGGATAGAATGTGTTGATTTTGTTTATCTTTTCAAAGAACCAGCTCTTGGTTTTATTGATCATTTCTATTATCTTTTGATTTACTACTTTACTTATTTTCTCTCTGATTTTGATTATTTCCTTTTCTAACTTCGGGTTTTGTTTATTCTTATTTTTCTAATTCTTTTTAGTGGTAGGTTACGTTGTTTACTTGAGAATTTTCTTGTTTCTTGAACAAGGCCTGTATTGCTGTGTGCTTCCCTCTTAGAACTGGTTTTTCTGCATCCCATCGACTTTGTAAGATTGTGTTTTCATTCTCATTTGTCTGAAGGCATTTTCTGACTTCTTCTTAGATTTCATGGTTGACCCATTGTTTTTTTTTCTTTTTTAGTAGCATATTGTTTGGTCTCCATGTGTTCATTCTTTTCCTGTATTTTTAGTTTCATACTGTGGTGAGAAAGATGCTTGAAATTGGTTGAAGCTTGTCTTGTGACCCAGTATGTGGTCCAGCCTAAAGAACATTCCATGTGTGCTTGAAAAGAATGGGTATTGTGGGGTTTTCCAATGAAGTGTTCTGTGGATATCAAGTAAGTCCCACTGGTCTGTTGTGTCATTTAGGACTTCTGTTGCCTTGTTGATTTTCTTTCTGGATGATCTGTCCATTGATGTCATTTGGGTGTTGAAGTTGCCTACTGTTATCGTATTATTGTCAATTTCTCCCATTATGTCTGTTAGTATTCGTTTTATATATTTAGGTGCTTCTATATTGGGTGCATATGTTACCGAGTATAATGTTCTATAATGCTTTGATCCCTTTGTCATTATATAATGCCCTTCTTGTCTTTCTTTATAACCTTTGTTTTAAAGTCTATTTTGTCTGATATGAGTATTGCCACTCCCACTATCTTGTCATCTCCATTTGCATGATACATATTTTTCTATTCCCTCACTTTCAGTCAGCGTGTGTCTTTCATCCTGAAATGAGTCTCTTGTAGGCAGCATATTGTAGGTTCTTGTTTTGTTTTCTTTTTTTAAATCCAGTCTGCCACTCTGAGTCTTTTAATTGGAACATTTAGTTCACTGACATTTAAAGTAATTATTGATAGGTATATACTCACTGCTATTTTTAATCCTTATTTTCTAGTTATTTTTGTAGTTCTTTGCTCATTTCTTCTTTTTGTTTTTCTTTTTGTGGTTTGATGATTTTATTTTGTGCTATGCCTGAGTTCCTTTTTTTGGTTTTTGTGAATCCATTGCATGTTTTTTGTTTGTGGTTACCATGGAGTTCAAGTACATTGACACATAACTATATCTACTTACTTTAAACTGATAGTCATCCAAGTTCAAACACATTCTAAAAGATCTACATTTTTATATTCCCCTCTCCAACATTTTGATGTCCTATTTTACATCTTTATGTTTATCCTTTTACTGTTTATTGTAGTTATAATTGCTTTCATAATTTTTTATTGTTTTTTAATCTATGTATTGGCTTATTTAAGTATTAATATTCTTTTTAAAATTCTTTTCCATTAGAGTTTATTACAGGATACTGAATGTAGTTCCCTGTGCTATACAGTAAATCCTTGTTGTTTATTTTATATATGGTAGTGTGTATCTGTTAATCCCATATTCCTAATTTATCCCTCCCCCCTTCCTCTTTGATAACTGTAAGTTTATTTTCTATGTCTGTGAGTCTGTTTCAGTTTTGTAAATAAGTTCATTTTTACTGTTTTTTAGATTCCACATATAAGCGATATCTTATAATATTTGTTTTTTTCTGACATACTTCACTTAGTATGATAATCTCTAGGTCCATCCTTGTTGTTGCAAATGGCATTATTTCATTCTTTTTATGGCTGAGTACAATTCCATTTTATAAACACACACAGACACACACCACATCTTTATCCATTCCTCTGTTGATGGACACTTAGGATTCTTCCATTTCTTGGCTATTGTAAATAGTGCTGCTATGAATACTGGGGTGCATGTATCTTTTTAAATTAGAGTTTTGACATAATGAAATTTATAAACATTTGAACAGCAAAGGAGAGCATAAATGAAATGAAAAGGCCACCTACAGACTGGAAGACAATGTTCACAAATGATGCAACTGACAAGGGCTTCATTTCCAAATATACAAACAACACATACAACTCAGTATCAAAAAAACAAACAACACAATCAAAAAATGGGCAGAAGATTTAAATAGACATTTCTCCAAGGAAGCCACACAGATGGCCAGCAGGTACATTAAAAGATGCTCCACATTGCTACTTATTAGAGAAATGCAACACAAAACTACAGCAGCATGGTATCACCATACTCCAGCCATAATGTCCATCAACAAAAAACCTAGACGTAATAAATTCTGGAGAGGATGTGGAGAAAAGGGAAGTCTCCTACACTGTTGGTTAGAATGCACATTGGTGCAGCCACTGTGGAAAACAGTATGGAGGTTCATCAGAAAACAAAAAATAGAGTTACCATGTGATCCAGCAATCCCACTCTTGAGCATGTATCCAGAAAAGACAAAAGTTTCATCCTTTTTTTTTTTTTTTTCCTTTTTGCGGTATGCGGGCCTCTCACTGTTGTGGCCTCTCCCGTTGCGGAGCACAGGCTCCGGATGCGCAGGCCCAGCGGCCATGGCTCACGGGCCCAGCCGCTCCGCGGCATATGGGATCCTCCCAGACCGGGGCACGAACCCGTATCCCCTGCATCGGCAGGCGGACTCTCAACCACTGCGCCACCAGGGAGGCCCCCATCCTTTTTTTATATTTGTCTTTGTTATTGTGATTTTCCCTTTCCTATAGATTTTTGTTTCTTTTCTTTTTAGGGAAGACCCTTCAATATTTCTTTAAGGGTAGGTTTAGTACTGCAGAACTCTTTTAGTTTTTGCTTTTCTGAGAAATTCTTTATCTCTCCTTCTATTGTAAATGATAATCTTGCTGAGTAGAGAGTATCCTAAGTTGCTGGTTTTTCCCTTTCAGGAATTTGAATATATCATGCCACTCCCTTCTGGCCTACAAAGTTTCTGCAGAGAAATCAGTTGATAGCCTATGCAGGTTCCCCTGTAACTGACTCTGTTTTTCTCTTGCTGTTTTTAGAATGCTCTCTTTATCTTTCACTTTTGCCATTTTAATTATGATGTGTCTTGGTGTGAGTCTGTATGGGTTCATCTTGTTTGGTGCTTCCTATACCCGTATAGTGCTTCCTATACCTGTATAACTGTTGCCTTCTTTACGTTTGGGAAGTTTTCAGCCATAATTTCTTCAAATACATTTTTTTTTAAGTTTTTTTTTTTTTTTTTTTAGAATTTGGCTTTTCTTCTTTTCTTTTTTTTTTTAAATTTATTGATTTATTTTTGCTGTGTTGGGTCTTCGTTTCTGTGCGAGGGCTTTCTCTAGTTGTGGCAAGTGGGGGCCACTCTTCATCGTGGTGTGCGGGCCCTTCACTATCGCGGCCTGTCTTGTTGCGGAGCACAGGCTCCAGACGCGCAGGCTCAGTAGCTGTGGCTCACGGGCCCAGTCACTCTGCGGCATGTGGGACCTTCCCAGACCAGGGCTCGAACCCGTGTCCCCTGCACTAGCAGGCAGACTCTCAACCACTGCGCCACCAGGGAAGCCCTCAAATACATTTTTGATCTCCTCTCTCTCTTTTCTACTTCTGGAATCCTTGTTATGTAGAGGTTGGCATGTTTTCTATTATCCCGTAGGTCACCTGCGTTGCTTTAATTTTTTTTTTTCTTTTACTGTCTGCTGTTCTGATAGGGTGATTTCCATTATTCTATCTTCCAGATGACTTATTCATTCTTCTGTGTCACTTAGTTGGCTATTCATTGCTTCTAGATTGGTTTTTATTTTGGCAATTGAATTGTCTATTTTTTTTAACATCTTTATTGGAGTATAATTGCTTTACAATGGTGTGTTAGTTACTGCTTTATAACAAAGTGAATCAGCTATATATATATTCCCGTTTCGCCTCCCTCTTGCGTCTCCCTATCCCACTTCTCTAGGTGGTCACAAAGCACTGAGCTGATCTCCCTGTGTGATGCGGCTGCTTCCCACTAGCTATCTATTTTACATTTGGTAGTATATATAAGTCCATGCCACTCTCTCACTTCTTTCCAGCTTACCCTTCTCCCCTCCCCATGTCCTCAAGTCCATTCTCTATGTCTGGGTCTTTATTCCTGTCCTGCCCTAGGTTCTTGGTAACCTTTTTTTTTTTTTTTTTTAGATTCCATATATATATGTTCTAGCATACAGTATTTGTTTTTCTCTTTCTGACTTACTTCACTCTGTATGACAGACCCTAGGTACATCCACCTCACTACAAATAGCTCAATTTCATTTCTTTATATGGCTGAGTAATATTCCATTGTATGTATGTGCCACATCTTCTTTATCCATTCATCTGTTGATGGACACTTAGGTTGCTTCTGTGACCTAGCTATTGTAAATAGTGCTAGAATGAACATTTTGGTACATGACTCTTTTTGAATTATGGTATTCTCAGGGTATATGCCCAGTAGTGGAATTGCTGGGTCGTATGGTAGTTCTATTTTTAGTATTTTAAGGAACCTCCATACTGTTCTCCATAGTGGCTGTATCAATTTACATTCCCACCAACAGTGCAAGAGTGTTCCCTTTTCTCCACACCCTCTCCAGCATTTACTGTTTATAGATTTTTTGATGATGTCCATTCTGACCAGTGTGAGGTGATACCTCATTGTAGATTTGATTTGCATTTTTCTAATGATTAGGGATGTTGAGCATTCTTTCATGTGTTTGTTGGCATGCTGTATATCTTCTTTGGAGAAATGTCTATTTAGATTTTCTGCCCATTTTTTGATTGGGTTGTTTGTTTTTTAGATATTGAGCTGCATGAGCTGCTTGTAAATTTTGGAGATTAATCCTTTGTCAGTTGCTTCATTTGCAAATATTTTCTCCCATTCTGAGGGTTGTCTTTTCGTCTTGTTTATGCTTTCCATTGCTGTGCAAAAGCTTTGAAGTTTCATTAGGTCCTATTTGTTTACTTTTGTTTTTATTTCCATTTCTCTAGGAGATGGGTCAAAAAGGATCTTGCTGTGATTTATGTCATAGAGTGTTCTGCCTATGTTTTCCTCTAAGAATTTGATAGTGTCTGTCCTTACATTTAGGTCTTTAACCCATTTTGAGTTTATTTTTGTGAATGGTGTTAGGGAGTGTTCTAATTTCATTCTTTTACATGTAGCTGTCCAGTTTTCCCAGCACCACTTATTTAAGAGGCTGTCCTTTCTCCATTGTATATTCTTGTCTCCTTTATGAAAAATAAGGTGACCATATGTACTTGGGTTTACCTTTAGGCTTTCTATCCTATTCCATTGATCTATATTTCTGTTTTTGTGCCAGTACCATATTGTCTTGATTACTTGTAGCTTTGTAGTCTAGTCTGATGTCTGGGAGCCTGATTCCTCCAGCTCCGTTTTTCTTTCTCAAGATTGCTTTGTTTATTCAGGGTCTTTTGTGTTTCCATACAAATTGTGAAATTTTTTGTTCTAGTTCTGTGAAAAATGCCATTGGTAGTTTCATAGGGATTGCATTGAATCTGTAGATTGCTTTGGGTAGTAGAGTCATTTGCACAATATTGATTCTTTCAATCCAAGAACATGGATCTGTTTGTATCATCTTTAATTTCTTTCATCAGTGTCTTATAGTTTTCTGCATACAGGTCTTTGGTCTCCTTAGGTAGGTTTATTCCTAGGTATTTTATTCTTTATTTTGCAGTGGTAAATGGGAGTGTTTCCTTAATTTCTCTTTCAAATAGTGTATAGGAATGCAAGACATTTCTGTGCATTAGTTCTGTATCCTGCTACTTTACCAAATTCATTGATTAGCTTTAGTAGTTTTCTGGTAGCATCTTCAGGATTCTGTGTATAATATCATATCACCTGCGAACAGTGACAGCTTTACTTCTTCTTTTCCAATTTGGATTCCTTTTATTTCTTTCTCTTCTATGATTGCTGTGGCTAAAACTTCAAAAACTATGTTGAATAATAGTGGTGATAGTGGGCAACTTGTCTTGTTCCTGATCTTAGTGGAAATGGTTTCAGTTTTTCACCATTGAGAACGACGTTGGCTGTGGGTTTGTCATATATGGCCTTCATTTTGTTGAGGTAAGTTCCCTTTCTGCCTACTTTCTCGAGGGTTTTTATCATAAATGGGTGTTGGATTTTGTCGAAAGCTTTTTCTGCATCTATTGAGATAATTGTGTGGTTTTTATCCTTCAATTTGTTAATATGTTGTATCACGTTGATTGATTTGCATATATTGAAGAATGCTTGCATCCCTGGGATAAACCCCACTTGATCATGGTGTATGATCCTTTTAATGTGCTGTTGGATTCTGTTTGCTAGTATTTTTGCATCTATTTTTGTCAGTGATATTGGCCTGTAGTTTTCTTTCTTTGTGACATCTTTGTCTGCTTTTAATATCAGGGTGATGGTGATCTCGTAGAAAGAGTTTGGGAGTGTTCTTCCCTCTGCTATATTTTGGAAGAGTGTGAGAAGGATAAGTGTTAGCTCTTCTCTAAATGTTTGATAGAATTCACCTGTGAAGCCATTGGGTCCTGGGCTTTTCTTTGTTGGAAGATTTTTCATCACAGTCTCAATTTCAGTGCTTGTGATTGGTGGGTTCATATTTTCTATTTCTTCCTGGTTCAGTCTCAGAAGGTTGTGCTTTTCTAAGAATTTGTCCATTTCTTCCAGGTTGTCCATTTTATTGGCATAGAGTTGCCTGTAGTAATCTCTCATGATCCTTTGTATTTCTGCAGTGTCAGTTGTTACTTCTCCTTTTTGATTTCTAATTCTGTTGATTTGAGTCTTCTTTTTTTTTTTTTTGATGAGTCTGGATAATGGTTTATCAATTTTGTTTATCTTCTCAAAGAACCAGCTTTTAGTTTTATTGATCTTTGCTATCGTTTCCTCATTTGTTTTTCATTTGTTTTTGATCTGATCTTTATGATTTCTTTCCTTCTGCTAACTTGGAGGTTTTTTTGTTCTTCTTTCTCTAATTGCTTTAGGTGTAAGTTAGGTTGTTTATTTGAGATGTTTCTTGTTTCTTAAGGTAGGATTGTATTGCTATAAACTTCCCTCTTAGAACTGCTTTTGCTGCATCCCATAGGTTTTGGGTCATTGTGTTTTCATTGTCATTTGTTTCCAGGTATTTTTTGATTTCCTCTTTGATTTCTTTAGTGATCTCTTGGGTATTAAATAGTATATTGTTTAGCCTCTGTGTGTTTGTATTTTTTACAAATATTTTTCCTGTAATTGATATCTAGTATCATAGCCTTGTGGTTGGAAAAGATACTTGATATGATTTCAATTTTCTTAAATTTAACAAGACTTGATTTGTGACCCATGATATGATTTATCTCCGAGAATGTTCCATGAGCACTTGAGAAGAAAGTGTATTCTGTTGTTTGGGGATGGAATGTCCTATAAGTATCAGTTAAGTCCATCTTGTTTATTGTGTCATTTAAATCTTCTGTTTCCTTATTTATTTTCATTTTGGATGATCTGTCCATTGGTGAAAGTGGGGTGTGAAAGTTCCCTACTATGATTGTGTTACTGTCAATTTCCCTTTTTATGGCTATTAGCATTTGCCTTATGTATTGAGTTGCTCCTATGTTGGGTACATAAATATTTACAATTATTATATCTTCTTCTTGGATTGATCCCTTGATAATTATGTAGTGTCATTCTTTGTCCCTTGCAGTAGTTTTTCTTTTAAAGTCTATTTTGTCTGGTATGAGAATTGCTACTCCAGCTTTTTTTGATTTCCATTTACATGGAATATCTTTTTCCATCCCCTCACTTTCAGTGTATATGTGTCCCTAGGTCTGAAGTGGGTCTCTTGTAGACAGCATATATATGGGTCTTGTTTTTCTATCCATTGAGCCAGTCTATGTCTTTTCCTTGGAGCAGTTAATCCATTTACATTTAAGGTAGTCATTGATATGTATGCTCCTATTACCATTTTCTTAATTGTTCTGGGTTGGTTTGTTATTGTAGGTCTTTTCCTTCTCTTGTGTTTCCTGCCTAAAGAAGTTCCTTTAGCATTTGTTATAACGCTGGTTTGGTGGTGCTGAATTCTCTTAGCTTTTACTTGTCTGTAAAGGCTTTAATTTCTCTGTTGAATCTGAATGAGATCCTTGCTAGCTAGAGTAATCTTGCTTGTAGGTTATTCCCTTTCATCACTTTAAATATGTCCTGCCAGTCCCTTCTGGCTTGCAGAGTTTCTGCTGAAAGATCAGCTGTTAACCTTATGGGGATTCCTTTCTATGTTATTTTTTCCCCCATGCTACTTGTAATATATTTTCTTTGTATTTAATTTTTGATGGAATGATTAATATGTGTCTTGGTGTGTTTCTCCTTGGATTTATCCTGTATGGGAGTCTCTGTGCTTCCTGGACTTGATTAACTATTTCCATTCCCATATTAGGGAAGTTTTCAACTATAATCTCTTCAAATATTTTCTCAGTCCCTTTCTTTTTTTCTTCTTCTTTTGGGACCCCTATAATTCAAATGTTGTTACATTTAATGTTGTTGCAGAGGTCTCTGAGACTGTGCTCAATTCTTTTCTCTTTATTCTGCTCTGCAGTAGTTATTTCCACTATTTTATCTTCCAGGTCACTTATCAGTTCTTTTGCCTCATTTATTCTGCTATTGATTCCTTCTATAGAATTTTAAATTTCACTTATTGTGTTGATCATCATTGTTTGTTTGCTCTTTAGTTCTTCTAGGTCTTTGTTAAACATTTTTTGTATTTTCTCCATTTTATTTCCAAGAATTTGGATGAAATTTACTATCATTACTCTGAATTCTTTTTCAGGTAGACTGCCTATTTCCTCTTCATTTGTTTGGTCTGGTGGGTTTTTATCTTGCTCCTTCATCTGCTGTGTGTTTCTCTGTCTCCTCATTTTGCTTAACTTACTGTGCTTGGGGTCTCCTTTCCACAGCCTGCAAGTTCATAGTTCCCGTTATTTTTGGTGTCTGCCCCCAGTGGCTAAGGTTGGTTCAGTGGGTTGTGTAGGCTTCCTGGTGGAGGGGACTGGTGCCTGTGTTCTGGTGGGTGAGGCTGGATCTTGTCTTTTTGGTGGGCAGGACCACATCTGGTGGTGTGTTTTGGGGTGTCTGTGACCTTATCATGATTTTAGGCAGCCTGTCTGCTAATAGGTGAGGTTGTGTTCCTGTCTTGCAAGTTTTTTGGCATAGGGTGTCTAGCACTCTAGCCTGCTGGTTGTTGAGTGGAGCTGGGTCTTAGCGTTGAGTTGGAGATCTCTGGGATAGCTTTTGCTGTTTGATATTACATGGAGCTGGGAGGTTTCTGGTGGACCAACGTCCTGGACTTGGCTGTTCCACCTCCGAGGCAGAGGCCTGACACCCAGCCGGAGCATGAAGACGACCCTGTCAGCCACACAGCTCAGAAGAAAAGGGAGAAGGAAAGAAAGAAAGAAAGAAGGAAAGAAGGAAAGGGAGGAAGAAAGGAAGAAAGAACGAGTTATTAAAATAAAAAATAATTATTAGAAATAAACAATTAAGATGTAATAAAAAAGGAAAAAAGAAAAAGAAAGAAAGAAAGAAGAGAGCAACCAAACCAAAAAACAAATGCACCAATGATAACAAGTGCTAAAAAGCTTGCTAAAAAAAAAAAATGGGCAGAGAGAACCCTAGGACAAATGTTAAAAGCAAAGCTCTAAAGACAAAATCTCACAAAGAAGCATACACATACACACTCACAAAAAGAGAAAAAGGAAAATAATATATATATCATTGCTCCCAAAGTCCACTTCCTCAATTTGGGATGTTTCGTTGTCTATTCAGATATTTCATAGATGCAGGATACATCAAGTTGATTGTGGAGATTTAATCTGCTGCTCCTGAGGCTGCTGGGAGAAATTTCCATTTCTCTTCTTTGTTCGCACAGCTCCTGGAGTTCAGCTTTGGATTTGGCCCCGCCACTGCGTGTAGTTCGCCTGAGGGTGTCTGTTCTTTGCTCAGACAGGACAGGGTTAAAGGAGCAGCTGATTTGGGTCCTTTGCCTCACTCAGGCCGGGGGGAGGGCGGGGTACAGAATGCGGGGTGATCCTGCGGCGGCAGAGGCTGGCATGACGTTGCACCTGCCTGAGGTTCGCCATGTGTTCTCCTGGGGAAGTTGTCCCTGGTTCACGGGACCCTCGCAGTGGCGGGCTGCACAGGTGTGGATAGTGACCTGTGCTTGCACACAGGCTTCTTGGTGGCTGCAGCAGCAGCCTTAGTGTCTCATGCCTGTCTCTGAGGTCCGCGCTGATAGCTGTGGCTCATGCCCATCTCTGGAGCTTGTTTAGGTGATGCTCTGAATCCCTTCTCCTCGCACACCCAGAAACAATGGTCTCTTGCCTCTTAGGCAGGTCCAGACTTTTTCCCGGACTGCCTCCTGGCTACCTTTGGCACACTAGCCCCCTTCAGGCTGTCTTCACGCAGCCAACCCCAGTCCTCTGCCTGGGATCTGACCTCCGAAGCCCAAGCCTCAGCTCCTAGCCCCCACCCACCCTGGATGGTGAGCAGACAAGCCTCTTGGGCTGGTTAGTTCTGTTTGGCACCTATCCTCTGTGAGGGAATCTCTCCACTTTGCCCTCCACACCCCTGTTGCTGCACCGTCCTCTGTGGTTCCGAAGCTCCCCCCTCCATCACCCGCAGTCTCCGCCCGCGAAGGGACTTCCTAGTGTGTGGAAACCTTTCCTCCTTCACAGCTGCCTCCCAGTGGTGCAGGTCTTGTCCCTATTCTTTTGTCTCTGTATTTTCTTTTTTCTTTTGCCCTACCAAGGTATGTGGGCCATTTATTGCCTTTTGGGAAGTCCGAGGTCTTCTGCCAGCGTTCAGTAGGTGTTCTGTAGGAGTTGTTCCACGTATAGTTGTATTTCTGATGTATTTGTGGGGAGAAAGGTGATCTCCACGTCTTACACCATCTTGAAGGTTTCCCTCCGAATTGTCTATTTTTGATTGGTTCATCTTTATAATTTCTAGTTCCTTGTTACAGTGATCTGTGTTTCTATCGACAGTCTTCCTTAATTCAGTTAGTATTTTTACTACCACCTTTTTGAACTCATAGTCTAGTAGACTGGTAAGCTATGCTTCATTATTTGTTATTTTAGGGGATCTCTCTTGTTCTTTTAATTGAGAGCAGTTCCTCTGCCTTCTCATTTAATTTAACTTTCTCTGTCTCTATGAATTTAGGAGAAACAGTTATCTACTCTGGCCTTGAAGAGATGTTTTTACATGGGAGCATTCGTGTATAGACTGTGTGTGTCCAGTGTTTTTGGTGAGAGGACTGGTTTCCTTATGGACACCAGCCATGTCTTTTCTCAGAGTGTGCTGGCTATTAGCCCCTTGATAAGGGGGTGTGGTCGGTGTCTTAGTATCTAGAACCTGTGTACAGTGTGAGGCAGGGCCTCCTCTCTGCTCTGTGGCTATTGCTGCCCTGTCAGGGATGGGGTCTGCTCCCCACTTGTTGGAGTAAAAATCTTATGTTCAGGTTTCATCAGGCTCCATTGCCCTTGAGTGCATGCCCTGTCCCAAAGGAGGTGACTGCTGAAGTAAGTGAGGACAGAATAGCCACAGAGAACCCATGCCACCTGTGTAGGCACCTGCAGTTCAGCTCAGAAGCAGCCCAAGGTCACGTCCCTTTCTGTGTTGTATCCCTCCCAGATTTAGTGCAGGGCTGTGGTGTGGAGTAGGCTGGGGCTGGGGGTCGGGGCATTGTGGCTGCAGGAATTGAAATGGCTGTGCTGCCACCTATGATCTGGGCTGCCTCTGTGGCAGACCTGTCCCAGGACCTGTCTGCCCCACATCTAGTGCTAAGCTGTGGTGCGGAGTGGGTGGACCCGGAGTGCTCTCGCTGTGAGACGAACCGCTGTGTACTCTGCGTGCAGTGACAGTGGCCACTGCTGTCCCACATGGATCACACCCCAGGCCTCCTGTGCATGCAGTGACAGTGGCCACCAGCGCCCCACCCTGAGCACACACCAGATGCCCTGGTCTGTCTCTGCGTAGCTAGACTGAGCCTTTGCCCAGATATTGTGCCAGCCTGTGGGGTGGAGGGAGCGGGACCAAGGTGTTCTCTCCTTCGGATTGGGGAGTACGGGGAGGCAGCAGCCACCAGTGCAAGGCTCCCTCTGCCCTGATGGTTGGCAAGCCAGCCTGTGCGTACTCATGTACAGAGTCTGGGCTTCTCCAGCCTCTCTGTCTGTCCCAGTGGATTTCCCAGTAGGCAAGGAGGCTTGTCTCCTCCATGCAAGACCCCAGGACTAGGATGCCCAGATGTGGCTCTGCATATTTGCTCCCCAGAATGAGGGGCTGCCCATGCAGACCTTCTTTTCCTTTCAGTCTCCTTCCAGGGGCAGAGGTCCCAACAGGATGCCTTTTTTTCCCTGTCCTACGCGGTTATGTAGAGATCTTTCCTGCAGCTTTGGTTGTATAGGAGATCTTCTGCCAGCTTCCGCTTGATTTTCTGTGAGAATTGTTCCACAAATAGGTGTATTTTTGATGTGTTTCTGGGAGGAGGTGAGCCCCTACATCCTCCTATTCTGCAATCTTGAGCCCTCTCCCTGGAATCATAAAATATTAACCTTTCCATGAACCTTGGCTATTGAAGCTTGGAGATAGATATGAATTGTTTTAGAAATATAAAGAAATGTGACATTTTATATACCTAAAAATGGCATACGAAAATTCCTACCTGTTTCAGACTCCTAAGGTGGATGGCTTGCCTGATCATCTGTAACCATCTGGTGTTTTATGCTCGGATGCCCACAGGCAAGGCCTTTCCATTCCTGGACAACTGTAAATACTATTGTCAAATAGTTTTTTTTTTAATTGACTTCACTTGTTTTAATTAACCCCTGTGTATTAAAATAGTCAAAAGGAAAATGTTGATTTTTCTTTCCTTTTTCCTATTTTCATTTCTCTTTCAATTTATGAACTAAATTTTAGGTCAGATATTAGAAAGGCAAACCAATTCTCCTCACTGTTAAGTAGTGAAACAGTTATTATACCATTAGTAACAACTTCCATCCAGAGCATCTCTCCACCTGACAAAGTGTTTAAAGTGGAAACACTTAGTGAAAGCTTTAAGAACAAAATGCATTTCAACTAAGGCAACGTGGTGTGCAGCACATCAAAATATGGAGATTAAAGCACACATCAACTTTCCTCTATCACAGAACTGTCCTACTTGTCATTTTAAGAAACTAGCCTATCAAGCATATGCTTTGATCGTTTGTAATGGATTCTTTCTGACTGGTTGTCAACGTGAAAATTAAAATACCTAGTTGAGAAAGCACAACAGCAACTTTGGTAAAGAAAGACTAATCATTTGTTCCAAATAATAAAGGCATCTTCACTGGTACAAATCAATCCAACATCATTAGGAATTTCTATTTTCTTTGGAAATCACATGCCACATGTAACATTTAAATTAAGATAAACTAACTGTGTTTAACATGTATGATGAGCCTTCAACCATAGATCTGGACATTGACTACAGTATATCAACGTAGTACATTTTGTAGGGATATGGAATGATTAGTGAAAGATCCATTCATGAAGAGCTAAGTTATTCACATATTTAATTTTTACTGTTGAAACATGACTACATCTTTTATCTTCTAACAAGTTAAAGATATGAAGGAAATAAGATCAACAAACACAGCTGGGCATTTGTTAAATATAGTCCTTCATTGATGGTAAACCTTAAACAGTTACAAAAAAGATTTGACTTTCTCCAATCTAGTTAAAGCATAGAGTTTTAAATCTTAAATAACAACTTTATGAAGAAAGGAAAAATCAAAAGCATAACCCTAAATATTTAACTTGTGATAACTAAAATGTGAAACATATGTTAACTAGGTAATATAATCATCTACATCAAGATGTTTGGCTTTTTATTTCTGTTATTTATTCAAGAAACAGTATAATCATGTGATATGCTTATTTTCAAAAAAACGATGTGACACAATTGTCATCCATATTACCTATCACAACATTTTTATTTCACAATTTTGGTCTAGCCCAAATGATTAATATCACAATCCTAGCTTAGCACACATGATTATTAATGATATAAACTGATATAAGAATGTGAACATAAAGCCTGGAAGTGGTCATTATAGAGAAATAAGGTGGCTTTCTGTTTAAACAAGATGAAAGGCAGGATCAAATCATTGTGGAACATAACCACCTCCACCATTTTCTTTGCCATTGACTAGATGGAATGTTTTATATTTTATATTTTCACCACATGCTTTACTCTGTGTCTTCTTCTCTATAATCAATAATGGTATTTCTTTGAATTTATTTTTATGTGGTATTAAACCAAAAACAGCAAATATAACACCTAATGAACTGTTTTCCCAAGTTGGGAAAGGTCAAAAAAGAATTTTTTTTAACGTAGAGTAGCATTTTCCAAAATGCGTTACTAGTTCTGGAGATAAGTGTTCTGTGTTAAAAAGGGTGCTGTGAGGAAAACTGTAAACACTGTAAAATGATTTGACCATTGAACAACATGGGTTTGAACTGTGAGAGTCCACTTATACATGCATTTTTTTGTTAATAAATATATTGGGACTTTTTTTGATATTTGTGACATTTTGAAAAAAGTTGCAGATGTACCATGTAGGCATAGAAATATCAAAAAAATTAAGAAAAAGGTGTTATGAATGCATAAAATAGATGGAGATACTAGTTTATCCTTACACAGGCATAAGGTGAGTGATATCTAATATAAAACTTAATTTCTTATTTTTTTATAGTGTCACTTTCAAAGAATTACAGTATGCTTCTCTCTTGGAATTGGAGAAACTGCGTATCAGCCCATCATCACAGGTAAGTGGTTTTTTAAAGTTTAACAATATTACGAAGACTGTATTATGAGTATGACTGTAGTACCGTATGCCCTAACAGTTGTGTAACAATTCATTCATTAGTGAATAGGCTAACCTACCGTGAAACAATCCTGTTGATTACACTGGGCTACCATAAAGCAATCATATGGCTGCTTGTTCATTATCATTGCATGAATCGTTATACCTGTGAATAAATATGAATTTCTTTTTCACATTATCTTTTCATTTTTGATAACTAGTATTAGTACTATATATAACATCTACAGTATTTTGTATCATATGAGACAATATTGATATAGGTACTGACAGACGGTTCATCTTGGAAACTGATGATGTAAAGTTACGGTATCGATAACTACAGTAGAGTTCTATAAACGTATATATTCTCTTTCTTATGATGTTCTTAACAACACTTTCTTTTCTCTAGCTTACCTTATTGTACGATTATAGCATGTAATACATATAATATACAAAGTATGTGTTAATCAACCAGTTTATGCTGTCAGTAAGGCTTCTGGTCAACAGAAGGCTATTAGTAGTTAAGTTTTTGGGAAGTCAAAAATAGTTATACGTGGATTTTCCAGTGTGTGGAGGGTTGGCACCTCCAACACCTATGTTGTTCAAGGGTCAACTGTATATCCAATTCCAAAAACAGAACCAAGACCCAAATAGAGATTAAATACAACAAATAAAATTAAATAAACTGGATGGAATTAACTCTTCTTTTTTTTTTTTTTTTTTTGTAGCTGAGGGGGCTCTACTCAATGCTGCCTTAAATCTTTTAGTGATCTTAGCACAGTCTTATTGCCACACACTTGATTTGATCTATGCCCCAGGCAGTATTTCACTATGAGAATCTTTTCAGGATGGAAGGAGTAAAAATTAGAAATAGTTTAATTTTCCAACTCAGAAATTCCTAGTCACTTTATAGTCCTTTCAAATTTTTCTTGAAATTTTAACACTTTTTTCTTCAACTGAGCCCTGCCACTGCTTTAAAAGAAGCCAGTTGCCACTTTGAACATTCTTCCTGAAAATCACCTTACCAAGGTCCCAGAGTATATAAAGTATATTTCCTTTCTTCCACATTTCTTCAGGCACCTGCTTTACAGCTGTTTCATTACTGTATAACATGGGGTACCATTATCCCAACTTTCAATAAAAATTTTCTCAACATCTTTTTCAGTCTTTGCTAGCACCTTTCTTGCCATTTGTGTAGCCTTCACTAACAATTTCCTTACTGTTATTTCTGCCTTTGCTCACAATTTGCACTCTGACTACAGAGAGTTACCATTGGGTCTCTCGAGTACTATGGTATTCTGAGCAAAATTCCAGCTTTTCATCTTGCCTGGCCATCTGACAGCTGGTGCAGTTGCTTGTCCTTTAACTTTCTCATATAGCCTGAGACAGAATACTGTCTTTTTTTTTTAATTGATCACATAATTTATTTTCTCAAACCAGGATGTCTTTGAAGGTGAAATTAGACACTATTAATAATTATTCTCAGATAACAGGCAAAGAGTGAGACTCTTCTGGGCAGAACAAGAGGTATGCTTGCCACACTTTTGGTTAACCTGAGTATCTCTCTCCTATGCAAACAATATAAATAGCTAGGAAAAAAACCATTATAAATACACTGGTACATTTTTCTCCTTGAGGAAGCAAAGATTCTTAACGCCCTTATGCACATACTTTAGAATTAGTTTAATTTTGAAAAATAATCCTTGCTCTGATTCTTTAATATCTGGTTGATGATCTGGTTAGGGTTTCCCATACGTTTCAAGAAACCTTGTATAATATTGGGCCCCAACACTTTTTCAAGAGTTTTGGTTGTGAGTATTTAGGCAAATCAAGTTTTCACCGTTTTTATGCATTATGTTTAATTATGAGGAAATTCAGAGATGATAATAAAGTATTTAAGAAGAAATTAGGCTCAGTGGATGTTAGTAATAAGATAATGAATCATTTAATATATTAATAAATATACTCAAGAAAATTAATTTTACCAATTTATCAACCTGGCTGACTTCCTACAAGAAATCTGAAAATACAGGGCAGAAATTATACCATGCTGAAATAAAGGCATAATTCAATCCAAACTTCTTTTCTATTGGTGTTCAGATACCCCAGCAGAATATGGGAATTTCCTCTGTTTAGGGCAGAATAAGCCAACAGAGAGTAGATTCTGTTTTCCCAGTGCCTCAGTGTACATGCTTGGTCCTGAAAGGCATGTTTGTTTTTCAGAAACTCTGGAAGCTAAGATGGTTATCTATAGACTTCAAACTTAGTGAAAGTACTCCTAAAATTGCTAAATGCATGATTTATATGGGATTAGTCCATATTTCAGTGTTTTATCCTATGCCATTTGATTATAGTAGGATCCGTATCTGACTGTGATGCTAGGAAATCTGTTGTATGATTTACAAGATATCAGTATTTCCTGGTTTGGGTAAATAAATGTACCAGTTGCTCTACTTGCTACAGGAAGCAATGTTGTATAATAAAGCAAAATATTCTTTTAAGAGACTAATTCCTCTACTAGTATGTGACCTGGACACTGGAAAAAAATGAGTATGGGAGAATTTGACTTTAGGCGCAAGTTGCGTTATCTAAGATACAGAGTTACTCTTTCAGTGTGGTTGAGAATTAAGTACTTGGTGGTCAAACATAGTCTGTCTGTAAAAGCTTAATTTACATCAGGAACCCTTTGAGTTTCATCATTTGATATTTCTTTGAGGTTCTTAGCCACATAAAATGTGTGGTCAACATGCAGCCACTAGGAAATGGCATTAGAAGAATAGTGACATCGGTGTGTATATCATTTAATTGCTTGTGGAACATTTACTCCAGTGACCAGGTTGTATATAAAATATTAAGTGTGAGTTAAATCAAGGGCCACGGGAAACTTCAGAGAGGTGAAACGATGGCAACCATTTTTTTTTTTTTTTTTCTTTTTGCGGTATGCGGGCCTCTCACTGTTGTGGCCTCTCCCGTTGCGGAGCACAGGCTCCAGACGCGCAGGCCCAGCGGCCATGGCTCACGGGCCCAGCCGCTCCGCAGCATATGGGATCCTCCCAGACCGGGGCACGAACCCGCATCCCCTGCATCGGCAGGCGGACTCTCAACCACTGCGCCACCAGGGAGGCCCCGGCAACCATTTTTAAAAGCAGTTTTCTCCTCTAAAATGATGATGTTAAACTAAATGATCTCCATGTTGGCTTCTGTGTCTATATTTCTACATCATTGCTGCATAGGTTAGCATGCTTTCTGAAAATATAGAATTAAAATCAAACTACTTCATATATTCTTTATTTATGCAAAGTGTAGATTGGTATTTTTTATGCTTCCCCCCCTAGAAATAAACATTAAAAGCAGTGTGTGCATGTGAATACACTTCGATGTTAAGAAAGGCAGTTCTTTGCCATATTATTCTTTTCCTCTAGAACCCCTTTTTCTTTTCTCCAGTTAACAGTGCAGAGTTGACGTGGGAAAGGCTCTGGCTCTAGGGTATATCTGTTATGTAATTTGGATGAAGTGGACGTGATAGACAGATGGGTGGATGTGTACCCAGCTTACTTACCTCCGGGGGGCAGCTTGGGAGCCCTTTCACTGGAGACGTTTCACTTTCTTGGTTTATTCAGGAGTCAGTCTTGGCTTATATGGATTCCCTGCTAAGGTGGAGCTCTGTCCCTTGGGTTTACTCTGTACGAGTTATAGTACTTCAGGTTCTGCGCTTTGCTGTGAATGAGATTGCAGGGACAGTCTCCTCTGAAGTCCTGGGAGGGTTTGTTAGGGGTTTCAACTTAAACTCAGTTGTTCACATACAAATCAGAGGGCTTTTTGCTATATGATGAACATTAAGATGATTCTTTTTGAGACAGATTATTGTATATAAACCATGGAAATTACCGTGGGTTCGAAAGCTCAGAATCAAAGGGAAATCAGAGCAAGCTCCATAATACTCACTAAGATTCCCTAAATCCAGTTGCGTATATCCCCCCCAACACACACACACACACACACACACACTTTATATGCATCCTTATGCCTGGAATAATCCCGAAAGCTAAGAGAGGTTCCCAGAGCCGGCCCGTCCCCATCACACAGCAGTGAGTTGTAGAGCTGTGTGTCAAGTCCAGGGCTCGCTGTCTGAAAAAAAAAAAACAGATTTTTCCATTACAACACACTCACTCTCAGGACATCATGAAAAGGGAATTGTGAAGTCGTCTAAGAAATTATTTCACCTGAATCCTCCCTTCACTTTGAAGTAACGGAAAATGAAAGCTTTGCCCAGAGTCTTAACAGAGCAAAATCTAGACCTAGAAATCTAAACCTCAATTTAGTATCCTTTTACTTAGCCTGAGATTAATGCAAAACTTTGGAATAAATTGAAATTTTTTTTGCACAGTAATTATTTTCTAAGCTGTTGTGTCCTCTGCAGTTTTCTTAACACATAGCAGTTCTGTTCCAAGATTAATAGGAAATACAACAAAATGCAATTAAAATTATTATCACTCTGTGTGTGTACTAATTGAAAACCCACCCTGTGTTGTGCATGCACCACTGATGATTTAATCCTTGGGAAAATGTGGGGAACATTTACATTGTAGAATATCAGGCCTAGAAAGGGTCTCAGAGAAGTCTGATGTAAAAAGCCCCCTTCTGTAGATGAGGAAGAGAGACCCAGGGAAGTTAATCCCATGGCTCAAGTCACCTGGTGAGTTGTATTTAGTTTGCCCTTTGATCTTCCCAGTCACTCTAGTGCCCATATCACCACATCACCTTTCTTACCTTTAACTAAATTGACT
This sequence comes from Mesoplodon mirus, assembly GCF_964341445.2. Lineage (NCBI taxonomy): Eukaryota > Metazoa > Chordata > Mammalia > Artiodactyla > Ziphiidae > Mesoplodon > Mesoplodon mirus. The sequence continues at coordinate 81,745,355 of NC_138980.1, forward strand.
TGTTTTTATCTCTGCACAGCTAACTGTACACACACACACACACACACACACACACAGAGTCTTAGAGGAAAAAAAATGATACAGAATAAAAAAAGATAAACCATAGGGAAATACAGACTTGCAGACATGGTTGATGTATGTGCTGACTATAAATCTCAATACAATATGATTTCTTGTTTCCCTTAGTGGAGAATTTCCCAGAAATAGGCTCATATTAGAGATGTTCGTTGAACTTGCTTCTGGCTTTTTGATTTCTCTTTTCAGTATCCAAGAAACAGCTACCAGGATTAATAACTGGATCTCGTGCTTTCATTTTTTTATTTCCACCAGCTGTGGTTAAGGCATTTTCTTTCACATTCTTTTAAAATTCTCTGGTGTTATCAAGCAATCTTAAAACATTATTCGAAGAAGGCTACCTAACCTAAACCTTTCACCAAACTCTCATAGTTACTCTTTGTTTTTCGAACATCATCTGTCTTTGCATGTGCGGACATCACACATGTCTTATAACGCCCTGTCTTTGGGAAGATGTGTCATCTTTTTTGTGGTAAAATCTTGGCTTCTTTCTTTACCTAAATGGAAAGGATTCATAACTTCTCTGTCTTACCTAGAGGAGAAGGTCTTCATAAACCGTATTAATAAATGATATTTAATTATTGTCATGAATAATGAGCTACATACTCCATTCATTTATGATTAAGTCTTCTCTACATCAACACATTTATTTCCCTTATGGGTGGGCGTAGCAAAAAGGAAAAATAACCCCCCAAATTCCTAGTTTAATCTATTTTTTATTTAAAAAAACATCCACACCTCTGAACATGGGCACTCAGCATGTTCTCAGGTTCAATCAAACCCTCATCCCAAAAGCCTTCCACACCCTTGTCTGACCTGGATGCTGCAAACTCTGACCCTCGCCTCCAGATTTCCCTTGCTCCTGCCTGTCATTTTCTCCAGACTCTTATTATCTGCAATATGAAATGCTGTGTGCTGATAGATATTGGCAGAACCTGGTTAAAATTCATTTCACATAGCTTGCCCTTACTTCAAGGGAACAAAGGTTTTTTTTTTTTTTTTTCTTTTTTTTTAATCCTAAGAACAGAAAACCAAGTTATCTTTGTGATGTTAAGCATGAAACTGGGTCTTTGTTAGAAAAGCAACATCTGATGTTTCCTCTCTTTTCAACTCAGACAACTGGGCACTTCTGTATTACACAGCCCCAGTACCCCTGCTTTGGGATTTTGTCATGTCAGGAGCTGCTGACAGCTGACAAACTTCTGTGTGAAGGGTGATGCTTACCCTCACAAAATTCCTGAGCCTGCAATCAGGAAAGAGAAGGCCTCTGTCTCAAGCAGGGGGAAGATATTTGACTAGATTCTCTGCTCTTTTCAGGCAGCAAGAAACTGTTTCTGGGTAAGATGGTTCTCTCCATCCCCAAGCAGAGCATCCTCTGGTACTCACCCCACACCCTTCCCAGCCCTCTGCTCATATGCAGCCGCATACGCGCTTCAATTCATTAATCACCAACACTGCCAAAGTCCTAACAAATTTCCAGTCAATTCTGTATCCCAGGAGTTCAGCGTATAATAATTGAAAATGTGATATTTGATTAAAACATAAAACCACAGCTAATGTAACAGCCAAAGCATTTTTAGCAATCAAAGTCTTTTGTACTGGTTGACTGACATGCATGGGTTTAGAGTAAGCAACCAGAATGAAGACAATGCAATCAATCATTGTTTAGGGTAGGATGCTCCGCACAGAGTTTTGCTTCCTGCCTTTTGTCTGTGCTCTTCATTAATGTGGGTCAGTGGCTGCGACACTTCTAAAGTCTAGCACATAAAGTGTTGACTTGCTTATCACCATCTGTCATTTAACGGGACGTTATATGAACTCTGCTGTTGTCAACCTCATAAAAGACTTAATTTTTTTTTTTTTGCATTTTACTCTATTTGCTCTATTGTTTGCTGTTTCTCTTCCATATACATCTAGATTGACAAAGACTTAATTTTTATACATAGACTCCAGAAAGACCATGCAGGGAAACATTCCTGTGGCATATTTGATTGAATCATTTTTTTCTCCTTCTTGCAAGGAGGAGATTCTGTTCTGCCTAGGTATGCTGCCACGTCGAACATAATGTCCAACCCACCCTTCAGTAGAGGCAGGACTGAACATTCTTTTTTTTTTTTTTTTTTGCGGTGTGCGGGCCTCTCACTGTTGTGGCCTCTCCCATTGCGGAACACAGGCTCAGCGGCCATGGCTCACGGGCCCAGCCGCCCCGCGGCATGTGGGATCTTCCCAGACTGGGGCACGAACCCGTGTCCCCTGCATCGGCAGGCGGACTCTCAACCACTGCGCCACCAGGGAAGCTCCTGGACATTCTTAAAGACAGCATAATTCAGTGTTGATCACTTTCTTTACATTTGATTCTATGCAGTGCTCCCTGTGAAATCCTTGAAGCCAAATAAACAAAATAAATAACAAGATGCACTTATGGTGCTTACAGAATTATAGGGTTTTGAGAGATAAAAACACCCCAGCTGTTCCATAGTGTGCAGGAAATATATTGGTTTTACGTTTTATAATTTCAAACCCTGTTGTCAACAGGCAACTTATGTTACTTTATATTCCGCACCATAATTCCTCATGGCAGAGCAAAGTACAATATATTCCTTTGTGCTGACACTACTTACTGTTTTTTGTCTCCTATAAATGATTTGTGGCCCTGCCTTGAATTTTGGTAAGAAAGTGCATTTCCAGAACCTTTTATAAGAAACAGCACATTCTCCAGCCCAGGAGATTCAGTCTCTTAGGAAACAGGAAAAGGCCATTTGGCTCTTTCTCACAAGCCATTTATGTTTTCTCCCATTTCTTTCTGCCAGTGTCCTTCAGGCCTCTCTTTTCAGAGAAATTCATCAAGCAGTGGTTGAAACTATTAATCCCTGCTTTAGTGCCCATCAGGCTGCATCTTCCTCAGGTAATCATTGTAAGCCCTCTATAGCATCCTCTTAAGGTCCAGGTCAGACTGCCTCTTCCATTTCCATTTTATTGTTGATTCAAAGACTATCAAGTGGTAATTGTGAAGAGCAGGAGAGGGGAGTTGACACCATTGTCCGGGAACCTTAAAAAGATTAGGAATTCTGGCCAGCTTTTATACTTCATCAGTTTCGAACATCTTACCCAAACACTAGCTATCCAAGTCATAAAAGAGACCAGATTTTTTAAAAAAGAGACTTGTGTATCCCACACTGAGATATTATATCTTCATGGAACTTGCTTTTGGAGTTCCCAAGTCATAAGCTGTTTTGACAGGGCTGTCTTCCCAGCTCCTCTGGGTTTGTGTTGAAGGGGAGAATTGAGGATGTTACTGTGAATTGTGGCTCCCATAGCGGGAGGTAGGGGCTCTGTTTCAGGAGCTGCTCTGATGGTTTCCAGGGATCTCACTGTGAAGAGGACAACGTGCTTTCTCAGAACAGTTCAGTCAAGTCAGCTTCGCATAAGGCTCTCTTATTGCTATTTACAGCACTCTTGCTATCTAAAGAAATAAGACCTTACAGCAAAGAGGTCATAACACAACCACCCATGTTAGTAATAAAATTATAAATCACAATTAAAGTTCTGTCTGAAAACATTATTAAGTTTCCCTAAAACACTTTTTGGTTAGAATTACATTCATGATGGTTTGAGTAATCAAGAATTACAAATAGTACCATGCATTGTTTGAAGCTTTTTGCCAATTTAATTAATCCTCCATCAACCCTATGATGTGGGTCCTATTATTTGCCCATTTTACAGGTAAGAAAGAGAGGCCCAGAGAGGGTAAGCAACTTGCTGGAGGTTACGCATCAAGAAGTAGTGGAGCTGGAATTTAAACACATGCAGTGAATCCAGGAACTACATTCCAACCATTATATACACTGCCTCCCAAATTTTTATTGTGATATTTCCTATGTACTTTGCAAATCACTTGTTGTATTTTACTTATTTCCTGAAATTTCCTGAAAAATATCCCTGTATTTTTCAGATCTTTTTTTTTTTTTTTTTTTTTTTTTTTTTTTTTTTGCGTTACGCGGGCCTCTCACTGTTGTGGCCTCTCCCGTTGCGGAGCACAGGCTCTGGATGCTCAGGCTCAGTGGCCATGGCTCACAGGCCCAGCCACTCCGCTGCATGTGGGATCTTCCCGGACCAGGGCACGAACCCGTGTCCCCTGCATCAGCAGGCAGACTCTCAACCACTGCGCCACCAGGGAAGCCCTCAGATCTTCATTTTTGATAGTAAACACATAAATGAAGTTTTAAACAAAGCAGACAATCTTCCTTCCTGAAGTTAAGGGGTCCTTACATTTAGAAATATAAACAAAACTTACCATTCCCTCTTAATGTGTATCAAGCCACCCAGGATTTTTCTCCCATCACCAGGGAAGGCGAGGCAGTAGGAATGTCATAGAAGCCACAGAGAAGCTGTAAAATTCAGCGATAGCTCCCATTCCTTGCACGATTACAAAATATTCCGTAGGCACTGCCTTTTTAAATCTGCCCTACAAATATTTGGGCTGTGTGTATTTTCCCCATTCTAAAAATAAGGAAAATGGAGTTTATTTTTACACATCAGTAAATTATGAAATCCAGTTTCAAACCCAGGTTCCTCCGCCTGCAGAGCCTGTGTGCTCCCTGCCCCTCACCCTTTACCCCACAGAGCCAGCAGTTAGAAAGGACCACTGGACTCCCCCACCCCATAATCCCCAGGTTCACCTTGCAGAAGGGTTGCAAACTTGAGAATTTGGTTTAAAATTCAATGAAGAAATGTCACGCTATACATGGTAAGCTTAAATCTCCAGGGTAGGGAATTATTTAGTTGCCTTCTCAAGGGAACATGTTCAAATGTATTTCATTACTCTGAAGTAAGCAACTCATATTTTCACACAACCTCATTTCCATTCATTCAGCTGTATTGAAGCCGGTTTCCGTGGTTGGCTTCTTCATTGTTCAGGAGAGATTTCATCAGCTAATTGAAAAGAACACAGCTCTGTCCTCAGCAGAGCTAAATACATACAACAATTTCACCACCAATGCCAGACACATTATCAGTGTCCTGATCCTTTGGCCTTTGATACTTTCAAGAGATGTCCCAGGGGAAATCTTTCGCTGGAATGTTAATCTGTTGCTTCTCTGACCTTCTACACATGTACCACATTATTATTACAACCCACATGCTTCTCTTTTCACGCTGTCATTTTGACAATACAACCATTGGGCAATTCATCTTTAGACTAGATAGCTGGAACAAAGTGCATACCAGTAAGTGAAATCAGATTGGCTAATGGTATTGTTTAAATGCAATAACATTTCTCTTCTGAAATCCACCCAGATTTCCAGTGATATGTCATGCCTGTGGGATGCTTGGTAACAATTAGCTACTGGTGATTCATCAAAGGATCTCAGTGTGGGGATTTCTTCTTTGCTTTTTTCTGAACATGCTTTGGAAGCATAAATTAGTCCCCGAATTGGATCTGTGTGGATGTGTCACTCGAGTTTCCTGTCTTTACCTTCTTGCTTCTTTCATCTGGCAGATGTTTGTTTCATATTCAGATTTACTGAAAGCGGTGCAGGGATCTGAGAGCATTTAGCAAAACTGAAAAGCCATTTCTTTTAAGACTCTGCTCAAATGTCAAATGTCACCTCCTTGGAGAGGTCTTCTTTTGACCACCCCACATAAAATAAGCCTCACTCCTATTAGTATCTATCCTCTTTATCCTGCTTTATTTTTCCTTGTAACACTTATCATCAGCTGTCACATGATATATTTATTCATTGGTTGGCTATTTCCTGCCACTAGAACACAGGTCCTGTGACTACAGAAATGAAGTTGGTTTGTTCTCTGCGGTCTCCGCTGGGGCTAGGACAGTGCCTGGCTCATAGCAGGGGCTCACAGAGGTTTGTATTTGTTGAGTAACAGAGAATCTTCCAGTCTAGAACATACAGACAAGATGATGCTATAGAGACACATGGACTCCACATCCCACTAATAACCGGTAGGCATTTCTCTGTTACAACCATATAATGAAATCAGAGGAAAGAATATTACCCACAACTGACTACTTATTTCTAGCCCAACCTTATCAACTAAAGCATTTGAAAAATATGCCATTGGAAAGCTCTAGTCTCTTTTGTTTTATGGATTCTCTTGCTATGCCGACCATCATTTTCAAACATATAGAAAGTAACCAAGGTTTATTTAAAAATATCATTCACGTTAGATGCCAGGAAGGCCTAAAGCTGTTATGAATAGAGCTTTTATCTATATACTTGAACCAGATAATCATAATAACTGAAGAGTCTTCTAAGGTTGGAGGGTGGTGTGTGTCTGTATGTGTGTGTGTGTGTGTATGTGGGTGTACATGAAAGCACACCTGCATCTTAAAGCCCGTCTCTAATTACCATAAGAAGGCCTCTAAAATGACATTATGTATTGCTTCTGTCCATTTGCAAACAACCCAATAAAAGCCAGCATTGTAAGCCACATTTACCTAGGCTCATGGGTTGTTGTATATCTTTGCTGGGTGCCTTAGTGCCCTGAAAGAGTTCATTCTGCTTCCAAAATTAACAAACTCATAAGTAACAGTTTTTGCAAAACTGGTAGGGAATGCTTCAGGATGTAGTTAAGTGAGAAGGGAATAAATGATTCATCTTCTCTGGAACTTCCATAGACCATAGTTATTTTCTTTCCCTACTGAGAAAATGACCAGTCTTCGTTTGTGAATGTGATAATTACTGCATTGGCATAATAACAATTAAGGAGAGTTGCTATGGAAATCTACAGTGCAGTCCTAAATTGTGGATAGAATGGACCAGTTAAGGAGTCATGAAAAGGTGTGGTTTATGATCATCTGATTATAATATTTAAAATAATTTTCCATCTTTTTATTTGTTTATTAAGTCTACTCTTCATATCCCTTCCCCAAAATACTCCCTACACTCTCCTCAAAATATTTGCTTACCTATCTAGTCAAGATTAATGTCAAATCCTTAGTCTCACTGACTGGAGGCAGATACAAAGAGTAAGGAAGAGGATGTCAGGAAGGCAGGAAGGAGGCAGGAGATGTGAATTGTTTTTAAAATGTAATCTTCTAAAATACAGGATAAATGCTTGGGGGAGAAAAGACGATATGGAAACACTGTTCTTTAAAGATCCAGGCAGCCTCAAACAGCACTTTGGATGGTAGTGAAAAGGAAGCAAATCATGTGACTAAGTTCAGATAGTCAAGTCAAGTCTCTAGGAAGGAAAGGTAGAGGCTGAAGAATGCAAGAATTCCAGGCCCTTCTTCCATGCCTGGAGGGACTCTCACACACATTTTGACTTTATCACAGTGGACCACGTGGTTAACAGTGGCTTCTTTGAATGTTGAATTAAACAGCGTGGCTGCTGTTTTCAAAGAACGTCAGTGAGAGCAAGAATTGAATCCACAGAAGACCAGAACGTCAGCCGCAGGGAGTTTTTTTGAGCGGGAGCTTGTTGTGTCCTTTCACATCTAGCTACAGTATGTACTTTGCAGGGCTATTGCTTTTAGTCTTTATTGTTAGCTCCCTCTAAAGAAATTTGTAAAAGTGTAATCCTGGAGCTGCTTAAACGTGCATAGAAAGCTTCTAATTTCTAATTCATCTCAGCCGAGATTGAATTGTTCTGATCAACTCTTCATTCAAGGGAGATAGAAATGAGAGAAGGTTGGTTTGAATTAGTTCTCCTGTGGAGATGAACTGAAATTCGTCGACTTTAGTTTACACGTATACTTTTACTTTACATGTCAGCTTTTGTTTTATACTCAGCAAATCACATGAGATGACAACATTTTCAGGGGAAATGAAACAACCTTTAAAATTTAGAACTCTTATATAAGCATCTGAGGAGGTTGGAAAGATAGAAGTGAGATCAAAGTGTAATAAAAAAATGAAATGCTCAGAATTATTAATTTATTCCATATATATTAATTGAACACTTGCTCTGTATCAGACATGGTTCTAGACTCTAATCAAGGCTATGCTGATTGGCCACTTGGAGATTATCTGGGCAGTTGTTTACCCTGCATGGGCTGCTGAGGTCCCCACGTAAGCCAGATCTGATCCCCTAGCATAGGCTCTGGATCTTACACCCCTTCATACTCTTAATGAACCGTATCCATTTCCCATGGCTGCTGAAACTCATTACACAACTCAGTGGCTTAAAACAGTAAAAGTTTTTCTCACAATTCTGGAGGTCAGAGGCCTGAAATGGGTTTTACAGGACTAAAGTCAGTGTCCCTTCTGGAGAGTCTAAGGGAGAATCTGTTCTTTATCTTTTCCAACTTCTACTCTGTAGGCTGCTCACATTCCTTGGATTGTGGCTGCATCACTCTGGCCTCTGCCTCTGTCATCTCATCTCCTTCTCTGACCCTGACCCTCCTGCCTCCTTCTTACATGGACGTTTATAATTACACTGCACTCACCCTAATAATACAAAGGAATTTCCCCATTTTAACTTCCTTAATCATATCTGCAAAATATCTTTTGTCATGTGCAGTAACATAGTTATAAGTTCCAGGGATTAGGATATAGAGACTCTTAGAGGGCCAGTATTCTGCCTACTACAGGGACTGAACACCATGATTTACTGTTGCATTTCTTGTTTGATATTCAGCCTCATCCATCTCTTGCTTTCACTGCAGTTTGCTTTTGGAACACTTCAAAACAGTCCTCCCAATCACAATTACAAAAACTCTCCCAATCACAATTTCTTCTTTATGGAAACTGCTCTTTGCAAGGTCACCTAGATTCTCCCCATTGCAATATTAACCTGATACACTTTAGGGCTTATCTTTCTCAGGATCTGTTAAGTGCGATATATTGATGACCATTCTTGCCTTCTTATTATAGTAAAAAGGCAGCTCTCATTATTTAGTGTTTGCTATGCTCCAGGCACTAAGCTAAACACTTTATAAACATTATTTCATTGGTGCCTTTCAATAATCCTATGAATTAAACATTATTTTCCACACATTATAAATGATAAAGGCTTAGAAAAGCCTTCTCAAGTACCACCTAGCACTTTCGAACCTCTGTCTCCAACTCCCACTTTTCTTCCAAGTGACAAATCTAGACCACTGATCAGCTCCTGGATGTCTTCCTGTGGTTGTCCCAACATTCCTCTCTAATACTTGACCAGTGAAATACTTCCATCCAAGTCTTTCCAACCAGAAATCTGGCAGTCACCCCAGATTTCTCCTTTTTCCCCATGTCCAAGAGCCTCCAAGCCCTATCGTTTCCACCTCCTAAACAACCCTTGAATCTTCCTCCTTATCTCCTTCTTTATGGCCCCCACCTTAGTTTTGGCTTATCTTGACCCCCATTTTCTTGTGTCAGTTACTAAACAAGCTTCCAACTGACTTCTCTGACTTAGTTGTTACCCATTCACTCTATTCCTATTTTGTGAATTTACTCTCTACCTTGTTTCCAGAATAATCTTTGGAAAAATGTAATTCTTATCCTGTCATTTCCAGACTTAAAATTCTATAATGCTTCTCATTTGCCCTCACGTCTTGTCTTCTCACATCTCTGCGCCTCTGTTCAGCCTCTTCCCTCTGCTTCACACACCCTCCCTAGTCTCCCCTCCTCTTCTTCTCCCAGTAAAACAGCACCAAATTAATAAACTTAGGTATAAGTGAATGAACATTTGGATAACTTTTCCACGCTCAATAAGGAATAAAAATTAAAATAATTTCAAGATGAATTTTTTAATAATTGGAAAATCTGAAATAATAAAAAGACTGGGGTAGGTTTGGCAAGACATGCAAACACTTAAATTGTTTAAGGGAATGTAACTTGGTTTTTTCTCTTTGTAAAAATCATTTTGTTAATACATAACAAGAGCCTTAAAATGTACATTTAACCTAATATTTTCACTTCTAAGAATATAAATCTTCACATTCAAGAACATTGCAATATTATTCATTAGGAAAACTTAGAGTCCTGTCCAACATTAGAGTAGTGATTTAAAAATTGATATGTACTATTTTGGAAAATTTTATACTTATTAGAAATCATGTTTTTTTAAAATACAGCATAATAAAATATTCATAATAAAGGTTTAAATAGAAAAAGCAGAATTTTTTACCCCATAAAATAATTTACATTTACACATAAAAAAAACCTAGGAAACAAGCCAAATAAACCAAATAAGTCAATATATTAACAAAAATTATTTCTGATAGTAGGATTTGTGATGGCTTAAGTTATTCTTTTATATTTAAAATTTTTTTACAGCTTTTAGGAATGGGAGATTGATGAACTGACAGAGCACAGAGGATTTGGGGGCAGTAAAAATACTCTATATGATCCTGTAGTGGAGGATATATGTCATTATACATTTATCAAAACCCATAGAATGTACAATAACAAGAGTGAACCCTAACATAAACTGTGGATGTTGGAGTGATTACGACGTGTCAGTGTACGTTCATTAATTACAACAAATGTACAACTAGGTGGGGAATGTTGATAACAGGGAGGCTATGCATGTGTGGGAGCAGGAGATATATGGGAAATCTCTGTACCTTCCTCTCAATTTTTCTGTAAACCTAAAAGTGCTCTAAACAATTGTCTTAAAAAAATTTTTTTTGTACTTTTCAGTATGTGAGTGTGGCCTCTGGAGACAGATTGTCTGGATTCAAGTTCATGCCCCAGTTCTATTTCTTTCTGTGCAACTGTAGGCAAATTATATAACCTCCCTAAAACTCGCATTTACTCATCTGTAAATTGAGAAACAGAATAGTGGGTGAAAATAATAACTTTTAACTTTTATGTAATATAACTCATATAAAGATCTTAGCATAGTGCAGCCTAAGCACTCATTCAATGAAAGCTATGTTTTAAGTATTATTAAGCATACAACTACTCTTACCGAGTTATAACTATTTTTTATTTGTTATAATTAGAATAATTAAATGCAACTGATGATAAAATGTGTGAGCTGCAAGTCAAGGTAGAAAGTCCATTTGTCAGCCGTTATTTAGCACTGAAATTAAGTCCTAAGAAGGCAAGTCAGGTAAACAACTGCACAGCTATATCCCAATGTCAGGGAGATTATATTTCTGAAGAAAATGGAGTTTTGCCTTCTCTCTAAGGAGCAAACAGTTAAAGTAAATGAGCTCCCAAGTTCAGAAACATGGTCTTCAAAATACAAGGAGTTGGTGCTCACTGGGGATGCAAAGAGCAGGTGTCCCTGGGCAGGCCAATCTAAGCAAAGCATGTCTCAGCCCAGCTCTGTGGAAGGCTAGAAGTAATGAGCTGTATTTGTTATCTATTGCTATGTAACAAATTACTCTAAGACTTAGCAGACTAAAACAATACACATTTATTGTCTCACAGTGTCTCTGGGTCAGGAATTAGAGTATGCTTAGCTGGGTTCTCTAACAAGGCTATAGTCATCTCAAGGCATGATTGGGAAGGATATGCTCCTAGCTCACTCTCATGGTTGTTGGCATGATTCATTTCATTGCGAATTATTGGACAAAACCTTAGTCCCTCATAAGCTATTAGCCAGAGATTTCCCTTGGATCTTTGCCATACAGGCATCTTCAGTGAGCATTTCACAACATGGCAGCTTGCTTCATTAGAATGAGAAAGTGAGAGGGCGAGAGTGTATTAGCAAGAAAAAGTTTTAGCAAAATGAAAACCAGTATTTTTGTAATCTGATCATGGAAATGGAACCCATGACTTTTGCTATATTCTGCTCATTAGAAGCAAATCACTATATCCAGACCACACTCAAGGAGAGGGTATATATGAGGGCACAAATACCAAGAGGTGTGCATATTTGGGGGAGAGAGAGGGTCATTAAAAGCCATGTCTGAAGCTATCTACCTCAAGAACCCTAGTTAGTGGTCAACCACAGCAGCTATCTCAACTGATAAGACAAAGGACTGGTTTGTTAAATTCTGCAGTGTTGACAAGCTAAGTATTTAGGTTAATATCGATTTTTATCCCTCTGATTTTGCCAACATAAAATGAAAAGCTAAATTGAAAAATAACTTAAGTGCTTTGTAAACTGTTTGTTTACCTACTAAAACAGAGCATTAGAGGTGAAAGTGTAGAGGGCAATCCTAACCCATATTAAAGCCTCAGAAAAGTAATAGATAAAGCTAATTTTTGTATGGGAGAAATTTTGGCCAGATGGTACCCAGAGGTTCCTAGAAGAAATTAAGGATGGATTAACCAAGATATTGACAAGGGTTCTCACAGCTACACCAAAAATAGAAATAAAAAATAAATTAAAAAGAAAAAAGAACAAACAAATAAAAGAAAACTACCTCCCAAAGATTGAAAATTCAGTACTGTGAAAACTTTTATGCAGTCAGTGGAGATTCTGGGCACTGAGGGAGAAGTCAGTCTTCTAGTCATTCCATGCAAACCCTCACACTCTTCCTGAAGATAGAGTCATATTTTGGGCATTGTACACTTGGAGAGACAGGTCTGACTTTGATCTCTAGCTTTGCCACTCACAGGCTGTGAGATCACTTGGAAAGTTATTTAGCCTCTATGGATTTTAGTGAGTCCATCTGGAATGAACGCAAAAGGCCAGGTGAAAAGCATGGTACATATCACTTGGTCAATAAATGATTGATAAATTAGTGCAGGATTTTATTTTATATTTATTTCTTTTTTGGCCGCCTGGCTTGTGGGGTCTTAGTTGCCCGACCAGGGATCAAACCCGGGCCCTGCAGTGAAAGTGCAGAGTCCTAACCACTGGACAGCCAGGGAATCCTCCTAGTGCAGGATTTTAGAGCATGGGTTTATTACCCAGTCCAAGCTCATAGTGCTCTCTGAATGACAGGCCAATAAGTTGAGAGACAAGGTGTTGGGACAAGGAATAGTAACTTCATTCACAAAGCCAGGAGACCAAGAAGATGGTGGGCAGTGTCCCAAAGAACCATCTTACCCAAATTAGAACTCAGGCTTCTTTTATACTGAAAGGGGAGAGGGTGTGACTGGTTGTTGCAGACTTCTTGGTGCTGGCCAGACCTGAGAAGGGATGTGATGATCCTTTGTTTTTGCAGCTGTCCACGTAGGTCTGGTCACGATGTTCTGTACACCTCTACAAGACAAATGTTATTCTCTGTTCTGCAATTTTTCATTTCTAGATGAATGAAAAGTGTTATACCTTTAAAGGTCAAGCCTGGGAGGCAGAGCCTTGAGAAAGGGCTATTATGTCAGGCTATAGGCAACACTCCTTTACAAGAGGTGCAGAGCCAGCATGACTAAGTACAGGCAATAGAGCAGGAAGATTAGAGCTAAAGGACCAGACCCAATATGGAGTCAGGTTTGTTCTTCTCTGTTACAGCTTTTGATGTCCGATAAGTTGACATACTGAGAGTCAAATTCTAGTTTTCCTGCTTACTGTCTGTGAAATGTTAGGAAAAAGAAATGCGATGTGTTTTAGTTTCAGTTTTCTTGTCTTAAATGGAGATAGTATCTATTTTAGAAGGTTATTATGAGGCTAAAATGAATATTGTATAAGTGTATATAGCCTTTAACCCAGTGCCTGACACATGTTAAGTCCCTAAAAAGCTGTGGTTAACCTTCAGATAACTGAGTGAAACCAAATTAACTGGATGTAGGATTTTCATGATGTTTCTTGATGAATTATAAATGACATAGAGAGAATTCATAATTGATGATGAATTGGAGGTTAGCCAAACATCAAAAAAAAGTTCTGGAGTAAAAGTGAGGAAATGATTCTATATGCTTAGAGAAGTTAATAGTGGAGAATTGGGGGAAATAAAACAACAGTCAAAAGCGTGGTTCACTAAAGGACTTGTTTATTTAATAAGAACATATCTAGTAAGTGGGCCTTCAAAGGTCAGTGCTACTTTTAGATGCATCCCATTTATGGATTGTCTCTGACAACAAAGATGCCGAAAAGCTGGTTAGATGGATCTTGTGTCACTCAGAGTCGACTTGAGACATGTTGCTCTGGGAAGACTGATAAATTGGCACCTCTTAAGCCACATTTAAGTATTTGTACCTCCTTTTTTATGGAAACTAGAAGAAGCTGATTTTTTAATTAACAAAAACTGTATGTGAAAACAGTCACTTACTACCTTCACTAGCTACAGAAGGGTGGACTAAAAACAAAACCAAAATATTTCCCACGTTTTTGTAGTTTTCTCAATTTCCTTTTGAAATTTTCTAGATGAGACAGTATCTTGGGTGGCAAATTAAGGGGTTTAACATTTAGGTAATTAAACTAAATCACTCATTCCTGGTAAGCAAAGCAGCGTGCATTACTGATTTTTGAACTCAGGTTCATGTGCGATTCACAAAAGTACTCAACACAGACAGGTTGACACCAGTGAAGAGTAAAACCAATTTATATTTTGCCAGTTTAGTCCAGTGATGTTTCAGTTCTCCTTTTAGATCTGCCTCCTAGATGAATACCCAGCTTGTCTTCCCATTAATTCTGCTCTGAATTCTACTCCAAAATCTGTGGGTTGTTGAAACAGGATGAGAAAATACTCCACATATGTGACTCTCCTAGGGAAAGCAGTTCCAAAGACAGTACTTCATAGGAAATTCCTGCCACTGGATTATCGAAAAGTACTGCTGGTTAATTGGCAGGAAGGCGTTGGAGAGGCAGTGACTTTTATGGTAACCACAGTAATTAGGACGGGTTGGCTCCCCCTCCACTGATCACTGAGATTGAATCCATTGATTCTGTGGTGTTCTCTTTCTTTCTCCCAAAGCTTTCCCCTAGGTCAGTAAGACAGTCTTGTCTTCCCAAGTGTCAGGAAAACATTTCTCAGGCCGTGTGTACTTAGGTTGACAATGTTTCTTCAGACCACTTTGTATTGTGGAGGCAGTTAAGGAGAAGAATGAGAGACTTGACATGATTTTCCATGATGAACGATTATCAAGACAGAATACACTAAGTTTGGAAGGAAAATACATCAATGGATAAAATTTCCTCTTATGCTCTTCCAAATATTTAATAAAAATTAGAATTTATTTCCCCAAGGCTTAAGTCTCTATACTCTGTTCCTCTGAATTAATATGCCCCTTAGTTTCAGCTACCAGTTTATGCATGGAAGAATATTAAGTTCAAAAGATTTCACACTAACCCATTGCCAAGAGTAGAATATTTTCTTGAAATTGGGAAGGAAAGTGGAAAGGAAATAACAAAGCTATAAAACATGTTCTCTAGTTCCCTGAACTATTTTCAGTCTCCTCTGAGCTGAGATTAGTCCCCTAAACAGTATATTATGGCTCAGGGAGATTCACTGTTTTTGTTTTTTTTTTTAAAAAGGACATTATCACTGGTTGCACAAAAGAGGTAAGGGGCGTTGGAAAGTTAACTTATTTCATCCCATTTTACTCTAATGGATCCTAACAGTGTTTTTTTCCATAGTCCTGTCAGACCCAGTTTTAATATTTTTTATTTTTTTTAAATTCAAATATAGTTGATTTATAATGTGTTAGTTTCTGCTATATAGCAAAGTGATTCAATTATACATACACACACACACACATATACTATTCTTTTTCATATTCTTTTCCATTATGGTTTATCACAGTATATCGAATATAGTTCCCTGTGCTATACAGTAGGACTTCGTTGTTTATCCATTCTATATGTAATAGTTTGCATCTACTAGTCCCAAACTCCCAATCCAACCCTCCTCCAGCCCTACTACCTCTTGGCAACCACAAGTCTATTCTCTGTGTCTGTGAGTCTATTTCATAGGTAAGTTCGTTTGTGTCATATTTTAGATTCCACATATACAGGTAAGTGATGCCATATGATATCTGTCTTTAACTGTCTGGCTTAACTTAGTATGATAATCTCTAGATCCATCCATGTTGCTACAAATGGCATTATTTCGTTCCTTTTGTGGCTGAGTAATATTCCATTGTATATATGTACCACTTCTTCTTTATCCATTCATCTGTCAATGGACATTTCGGTTGTTTCTATCAGACCCAGTCTTAGAATATTCACTTCTAAAGAACCTCTCTGCCCTTCAAAAAAATCTGAATTAATATCATCTTGATTTACCTTGACTCCTTCACTAGCCCTGGTACTCTTATCCTATGACCTGTATAGGGGAAACAATTGACAGAAGGAGCATCAAGCCCTCCAGTTAACATTTTGGGTTCTTTATTAACACTGTTATCAGTAGCCTCAGTAGTATTTGATTTTTCTTGTGAACTAAGTCCAGATCTTTTGAGAGTGATTTATTCATTCTTATCACTTTTTGATACTATCAAGTCTGGGGCAAGGTGTTCTGAATATGAAACATACAAGATGTGTTTTCCAGCAATCCTCTTCTAGGCATAAGAGAAATTGTGTACCCAGAAACTCCATTCTAAGAGACAATCCCCTACCAGACAGAAAATATGAATGGTCATCTCATTGGGTCATCTCAAATGGTTTTGTGATTTCTCCTCCAGTCTGGACAACCAAGCCTCTTTTACCATTATTACCAAATTCTCTCCTTGCTGTCTTTGCTGGTGATGCTGCTAGTGGATTTGGTGTCTCAGTATCTTTGCAGGGCACTTTCATCCAGCTGTTCCCATCTCATGCACTGCTGCCAAGTCTGTGGACTGCCTGGTACCACCCTCCCTTTTGCACCACCATCACTCCCTCTACCCCTGCCATTCGTCTCCTCCCTAACCCCCACGGGTACAGGCTCTGCTCTGGGAGGGACTCTGAGGTCCAACCAAAGATGCTTATTGATCAGTATTGGGTCAGATCCCCTCATACTAGTGTCCTAGCTGATGCTTAGAGCTCTTTGGTTCTCTGGCTTTATAAGATGAATCATCCTTTCACACAACCAAGTTGACCCCAGCCCTCTCCAGAGGACTTAGCTAAGAGGGTTAGTTTAAAGATATCTGTTTGGACGTGACTTCTGTGACCCTAGATCTCTTAAAGTGGAGTGAACACTGCTCATCTCATCCTAAATAACTTATGACTCATCTCTTTTTTCTCTAAACTCCATATTTTAATGCCTCCACATGAGGAAGGGTTTCTGTTTTAGCATCATCAAATTATTATGGAAAAATCATCATCCTTGGAACAAAATATATCTGTGGCAGATTGTATTTTTAAACGATAGCCACAAAAAGAGCTCCCATCCCACACATACTTCTAAAATCTTAACCACTTCTGTATAAAGAGGTGGAGGCTAGCTACCCTATCCTTCAAAGTTATCAGGCCATTACTTGCTCATAAGTGATTGTTATCACTTTAAGACACTAACTTTTGGAATGTTTCATTATTTGGCATTATTTGCTCATAATAGAATGGATGGGAGTGACGCAGAGTGATTTCTGAGGTTAGATCATAAAAGACAGTGACACGCAACCCTCAGAATGGGAGAACATATTTGCAAATGAAGCAACTGACAAAGGATTAATCTCCAAAATTTACAAGCAGCTCATGCAGCTCAATATCAAAAAAACAAACAACCCAATCCAAACATGGGCAGAAGACATAAATAGACATTTCTCCAAAGAAGATATACAGATTGCCAACAAACACATGAAAGAATGCTCAACATCATTAATCATTAGAGAAATGCAAATCAAAACTACAGTGAGATATCATCTCACAATGGTCAGAATGGCCACCATCAAAAAATTTACAAACAATAAATGCTGGAGAGGGTGTGGAGAAAAAGGAACCCTCTTGCACTGTTGGTGGGAATGTAAATTGATACAGCCACTATGGAGAACTGTATGGAGATTCCTTAAAAACCTCAAAATAGAACTACCATATGACCCAGCAATCCCGCTACTGGGCATATACCCTGAGAATACCATAATTCAAAAAGAGTCATGTACCACAATGTTCATTGCAGCTCTATTTACAATAGCCAGGGCTTGGAAGCAACCTAAGTGTCCCTCGACAGACAAATGGATAAAGAAGATGTGGCACATATATACAATGGAATATTACTCAGCCATAGAAAGAAATGAAATTGAGTTATTTGTAGTGAGGTGGATGGACCTAGAATCTGTCAAACAGAGTGAAGTAAGTCAGAAAGAGAAAAACAAACACCATATGCTAACACATATATATGGAATCTAAAAAAAAAAAAAAAAAAAGGTCATGAAGAAGCTAGGGACTAGACAGCAACAAAGACGCAGACCTACTAGAGAATGCACTTGAGGACATGGGGAGGGCGAAGGGTAAGCTGGGACAAAGTGAGAGAGTGGTAGTGTATATATGGACATATATACACTACCAAATGTAAAAGAGATAGCTAGTGGGAAGCAGTCGCATAGCACAGGGAGATCAGCTCAGTGCTTTGTGACCAGCTAGAAGGGTGGAATAGGGAGGGTGGGAGGGAGGGAGATGCAAGAGGGAAGAGATATGGGGATATATGTATATGTATAACTGATTCACTTTGTTATAAAGCAGAAACTAACACACCATTGTAAAGCAATTATACTCCAATAAAAATGTTAAAAAAAAAAAGTAACACTTCTGCCTTGTTTCCTGGTATACCAATTCATAACATTTTCATGCGCCATGTAAGCCGTTTGTCAACCCTGAGGCTCTCATGCTCTTAGGAAGTCCCACAGCCTGTGCAGAAAGACCCCATGTATTCCCTGAGCATACATGAGAAGTGCCAGCCCTCAACTCTCCCAGTTCCAGTCAAAATTTGACTGTAACCACAAGAAACGCAACCATGCCAGAACTGCCCAGCTGAATCCTTCCAGAGTTTCTGATCCTCAGAATCTGTGAGAGGTAAGGAAGTGATTGTTATCACTTTAAGACACTAACTTTTGGAATGTTTCATTATTTGGCAATAACTAACTAGAACAATGCCTATATTAGTCAGTTAAGCCTGCCATAACAAAATAGCACGGACTGGAAGGCTTAAATAACAGAAATTTATTTTCTCACAGTTTGGGAGGCTAAAAGTCCAAGATCAAGTTTCTGGCCAATTTGGTTCAACATAAGAGCTCCCTTCCTGGCTTACAGATGGCCATCATCTTGCTGTGCCCTCACATGGCCTTTCCTCAGTGTGTGTCATGGAGAGAGAGAGAGTGAGCTTTCTGGTGTCTCTTTTATAAGAATAATCATCCTATAGGGTCAGGGCCCCACCCCATGACATCAGTTGATAATGGGGGAAGCTGTGGTTGTTGGTGGGGGGTAGTGGGTGAGAAATCTCTACTTTCTACTCAATTTTGCTGTGAACCTAAAACTAAAAAACAGTCTATATATTAAAAAGAAGCAGCAGCAGCAACCCTGACACCACTTCTCAATGCCTTGTTTCATTCCTGTGACTGACTTCTCAGAAGCAAAAGATGTATAACTATCATGATCAGTCTCACATGAAAACAAAAGAAAAGTGTCATTTCATGAACACAAGGTATTTTCATTTCTTTTCCCCCAAAAGTACAGTCTAAAGGTTTTCAGCTGTTTCAAGAGGCTCATATTACTCTTTCTCTAAACTAGGTATTCAAAACATACTCCCTGATAAAGTCCTTTGATATGGAGCCCTGTATTCTAGCTGCTCTTCTACTTAGATGGAAGTGCCCATGGTGGAAAGAGACGGGAAGAGTAAAGATAGACCCATGAACTACTGGGGTTGCCAACAGATTGCTAATTTGATCCACTCCATTCACTTCAGAATGAGCTGAGAACCACGTAGCCTTCAGTTACTATGGCACCATTTGCTTCCAAACTAGGAGTTTGAAATGGTTTTATGAAAGACTATTCCAACTAGAACTCTTCGTCCTCAAACACATTTGTTTACTTGGGGTGGAGGTGGCAGAGAATACCAGGAGAAAATGAGTTTTTAAATATGGAAGATTATCTATATGAGCATATAGAAATATATCCATATGTATAGTTAATATGCAGTTGGAAATATTTGTATGGCCAGATGTGTCTTAATGGCTTCGTTGTTCCTATGCCATTCCTTGAGCATTTGAGAAAAATTACATAAAAATGGGAAAAGTCTATTTCCTGTAGAGAGTCATTCTATGTGTTGAAATCTATACTGTGTTTACTGGGAGTGCTTACATGCAGAATTAAGTCCTATCCTAGGAAATAATCAAATTCTTAGACTTTCTGTCATCTGGACAGCAAAATTTTATAGGAAGTTTTGAGGGCAGAACTGCATTCAGACCCATGCTTACTGGGTTTTCTGTTCTGATACATACATGTATATTCATCCATCCATTTGGCACGGGGTATGCGATATCAGCTTTGGACTTTGCTGAACTCTTCAGGGCATCCCCAAGTGATCTTTGGGTAGTTTTGGGAATTCTTGAAAACTTCAAAAGGAATGGCTCCTTAGGCTATAATCTCCATTAGTTCTAAAAGAGAATACGAAGTGGATAATCCTCAGATCTAAACTCCACCTCTCATGGTTTGATAACCATACTTGAATGTGAATTAAATATCAAATAGTGTGGTGGGTACATTATTTAACATAAACTGGGCCTTCTCTAGAAACCTCAAGGCTCAGCCATTGCTCTGTGCAGACTTTCTCTCTTGAGGTCAGTCCAGAAGGTCTCCTAGGACAGGATGCTGATCCCATTGGTACAGCACTGTGGAAAAACCAATCTGACTCCCCCATCCCTCTCTTCTCTTCCTTAACACTCTATGCTGCGATTAACTGACCATTTTGCTTGAGAATTCAGGTAAACCCCAGGAGTTGTATGATCAAGAGATGTTGAACCGGCTCAATTTCACTCACTAACCAGTCACCTCGAAAGTACAAAGCAAATGGTCAGTCAACAGTCCGTCTCAAAAGTTGATACCACACAGCTTCTTGAGGTGGCTGCTGTGAGCATTTTTATTCTGAAGTCCTGTTGCTGGCATTCACAAAGCATGAATGGGAAAATAATGAGGACGAAAAAATAATGTAATGTGTGGTGGTTTGTATCAGAACAAGAGCAGTGAGAATAGGAAACGGCACACACTCGCCTCAGAGGGCTTGTCTCTGGGGGCCAGGCCAGCATGTTCTCTTTCAAGGGCAAAGATAAGGGGCCAGCTGTTGAGGAGAAAAAGAATGGGGAGTTGAAGAAAAGGTTTTAAATTTAAAAAGACTGATTCAAAGAAGGTCTGCTAGGCTATTGGAGAAATACATGACCCGTGGAGTGAAGCAGACAGGTCCACAGCCTCCTTGCCCCATTTCTAGCTTTCTTTTTTCAGTAAGAAATCATTTCTTCTCCCCAAACACTTCTGCACTAAAATCAAGTTTTCATTCTTATTGGCCATGGGGAGAGCAACATCTTTGATCTTCAACTTACTGAAGCAGCTGCCTACTGTTCTACTTCAAAGTACGCTTTTATGACTTAAGGGCATTTTAATAAAGAGTTCTCCAAAACCCAGTTGCGTATTATCTGGAATAGTAAGGAGCATTGTAGCTTATCAGGTGACACAATGCTGGAATCATAAGGAAACTTCTATAAGAAAAAACAGCCGTAAATGTTAGGGAATCGCTTTTTAAACATTTGTACTGGCTTTGTAAGGGTACATGTTCCTATATTTTGTCTTTTCTGCTTGTCCTCACTTCTGCTGTTTGGAAATTTACATCCTCAGGGGAGGATAAAGAGTTGGTTTGAAAGTTTCCATCCTGAAGAATATGTGAAAATGTGGTTTAGAAAATTTTCCCTTATGTTTCTGTAACATGTATGAAATGTCCACAACATGGTAGAAGCTCAGTGTGGTAGAATGTCAGGAAAGGGTCTCTTCTACTATGAAACACAGTTTACAAACAAGTCATCAAACCATACATTTGGAACTCTGAGAGAAATTGCAGGTTATTTCTTTACCTGGGTAGAGAGAAGAAGACATTTCCTTGAGTATGAAAGTGGGAAGATATTTACTGTATTCATCTTAGTGATCTGTTTGTAGGGGAACAAAGCTTCGACCAAGTCTTAGAAGAAAGTAAGAGGAAATGTTTTCTAGCTAGAGAAGTCATGGTAACCAAACAAAGTCTAAGCTGTGAAGCATTTAAACCAACTTTAAAAATTCAGCAATGGGTATAAAATTAAAAATACATAGAAGGATTCTTTTTCCATTTAGGTTATTATAGAATATTGAGTAGAGTTCCCTATGCTACACAGTAGGTCCTTGTTACCTGTTTTATATATAGTAGTGTGTATATGTTAATCCCAAAAAAGAATCTGAAAAAGAATGGATATATGTATATGTATAACTGAATCACTTTGCTGTACACCTGAAACTAACACAACATTATAAATCAACTGTAATATAAAATAAAAATTAAATTAGAAAATAAAATAAATACAGAGAAGGAAAAGTTTTAGCTTTTCAGAAGATTGAGGGTTCATTATTTGGCTTATTTGGTCAAATGTTCAAAACACATTAGGTGATAGCTAGATAAATGCCGGATGGTGATAGACGTCCTGAGGCGAAACCAACTGCCCACATCCACCATCTACCATCTTGTACAAGTAAGAAACTTCAGCCATGGAGTTCATCTTTTGCTTAGTTTCACCAACTGTTAATATTTTTTTCATATTCACTTTTTCTCTACATATGTCCCATACACATCTTGCCCACCCTCTTTTTCTGCTAGGCTATTTGAAAGCCAGCCGAAGATGTCATGATATCACAACCGTAAATACTGTCTCTTCTGAGCAAGGGCATTCTATCAGATAACCACAATATCATGATCATATGTAAGTGTTTAATATGAGTAGTTAATTTTGCATATTCAACAAACCATATTTAAAATTCTGTAATTCTCAGAACACCTTAATTTTGCATATTAAACAGATCATATTTAAAATTCTCTGAATTCTCTAAGCATATCATTTTTGCTGATTTTCACCTTTAACCAGGATCCAATCAAGAAAGACCCACTGTATTTCACGGTCGCATCTCTTTGGGCTCCTTTAATCTGTAACAGTTCACTTGCTATTTTTTTCTTTCATGCCATTGAAATTTTTTAAGAATCCAGGCCACTAGTTTATAGAGTATGTTGTTATCCAGACTTGTTGATTTCTTTCCTTAGGTTTAAATTAAGATTAAATATTTTTGACAATAGTGCTGCATAGGTGAGTTAATGTTACTTTTTAAAAACATTTATTTATTTATTTATTTTTGGCTGCGTTGGGTCTTTGTTGCTGCGCGCGGGCTTTCTCTAGCTGCGGCGAGTGGGGGCTACTCTTTGTTGCGGGGCATGGTCTTCTCATTGCGGTGGTTTCTCTGGTTGTGCAGCACAGGCTCTAGGCACACAGACTTCAGTAGTGGTGACATGAGGGCTCAGTAGTTGTGGCTCATGGGCTCTAGAGCACAGGCTCAGTAATTGTGGTGCACGGGCTTAGTTGCTCTGTGGCATGTGGGATCTTCCCAGACTAGGGATCGAACCTGTGTACCCTGCATTGGCAGGCGGATTCTCAACCTCCAGGGAAGTCCAGTGATTAATGTTCTTGCTGTTGCTTTACATCCAGAGACCTGGAATAGCCTTTTGTCCCATTATTGGTGAGACGACATTTGAGCCCTTAATTAAGCTGGATCTCTCACTTGTAAAGGTACCTTCTTTTTCTTTTATATATATATATATATATATATATATATATATATATATATATATATATATATATATATAAAATCAATAGTAATCTGGGGCATAAAACTTTGACAGCATGCAGTCCTCTCTCCCCATGGTAAACAGAATAATACCACCCTCACCTTATTACCCCTACAGATGTCTATGTCCCTATCCGTGGGACCTGTGAATATGTTCAGTTAAGGGATGGATAAGGGGAATGAAGGTAGCAGATAGAATTAAGGTTGCTGACCAGTTGACCTGAATATATGGAAATTACCCTGGATTATCCATATGGGCCCAATGTAATCACAAGGGTCCTTACAAGTCAAAGATGGAGGTGGAAGATTGAGAGGGAGATGTGACTAAGGAAGACTCGTTAGTGACATGTAACACTCTTTTCTTTAAAAATGGAGAAAGGGAGTCACAAGCTAAAGAATGCAGGCATTTTCTAGAAGCGGAAAAGGCAAGGAAACAGATTCACCCCTAAGGCTTCCAGGAAGGAATTCTGACCTGCTTGATTTGAGCCTAGTGGGTCCCATGTCTGACTTCTAACCTACAGAATTGTAAGTTAACAAATTTGTATTGTTTTAAACCCCTAAACTTTTGATCATTTGTTGCAACTCTAATAGAAAATGAATACAACCCCTAAAATTTCATCCAATCCTTTTAGCATGCATTGACGATTCTTGTCCTAAAAAATTCTTACACTGGGAGTTGTAAATGGTATTATTTACTAACTCTGTCAATCCTTTCTTATTTATTAGCTCCCTCTCTTCTCTTTTTTAGTCCTTTCTTTCCCTCCTTCTCCCTTGAGTATCATTATGAACTCATGATCCATTTTTTAAAATTCAGTTTTATGTAACCCATTACTTTTATTATTTTTTGATGCTTTCATTGTCCCAAATTTGACCAATGGTAGGCACTTCAGGCAGATTCCTGTGCCCATCTAGCATAGCCTCATTAGTCTTAGAGCACTTTCTTGATTTCTAGAACACAATATTTAGTGTTAACCTTATCCTTTTTTTCTCCCACATCTGAAATCCACCATTTTAACCAAAGAGCCCTGGTTTCATTTAATGAAGAATGGCAACCTGTGTGATGGGAGTTCCCTGGCAGTCCAGTGGTTAGGACTCCAGGCTTTTACTTCCGTGTCCCAGCTTCAGTCCCTGGTCAGGGAACGAGCATCCTGCAAGCCATGAGGTGCAGCCATAAAAAACAAAGAAACTGGGCTTCCCTGGTGGCGCAGTGGTTGAGAGTCCGCCTGCCGATGCAGGGGACACGGGTTCGTGCCCCGGTCCGGGAAGATCCCACATGCCGCGGAGCGGCTAGGCCCGTGTGCCATGGCCGCTGAGCCTGTGCGTCCGGAGCCTGTGCTCCACAACGGGAGAGGCCACAACAGTGAGAGGCCCGCATACCGTAAAAAAAAAAAAAAAAAAAAAAAAAAAAAAAAAAAAAAACAAAGAAACTTGTGTGAAAAGAGAACTAATTTTTATTGATACATTGGTATTTCAGTGTATTTTCAGTTTTAGTAGGCAGGTGAACATCTTTTCAAAATTTAAGAGACATTTGTTCTAGCTTTTTCTGTGAACTATTCATGTATTTTGCCCTTTTTCTGTCAGCTTGGCTTTTTTTTCTCATTTTGAGTTCTTTGTATAATAGGGAAACTAGCCTTTTATTTGTTGAACATATTGCAGTTGTTTTCTCCCAAATTTTCATTTTTTCTTTAACATAATTTTGCAATGAAAACTTTTTTTAATGTAGAAGAGTTTATTCATCTTTTTTAAATTGCAACTGAATTTTGAGTTAGGAAAGCTTTGCTCACATCCAGGTTATAAAGAAATTCACCCATGTATTATTCTAGTACTTAAGCATAAGTTTTTACATTTGGATCTCTTATCCATTTAGTATAAAGTATGAGTCCAAAATTACCATTTTTTAGATGTCTCAAGAACATCTATTGTAAAGTCCATCTTTCCTCCCAGCCATTTGATATGCCTTCCTTATCACTCACTAAATTGCTACATGTTTTGGAGTCTGTTTTTGAACTTCCTATTCTGTTCTACTGGTCAGTCTGTCAATTCATGCACCAGTACCACACAGTTTTAATTAGTGTTTTGATAATATGTTTTACATATTAGGGCTAGTCAACCCTTACTGCTTTTTTTTTTAACATTTTTATTAGAGTATAATTGCTTTACAATGGTGTGTTAGTTTCTGCTTTATAACAAAGTGAATCAGTTATACATATACATATATCCCAATATCTCTTCCCTCTTGCATCTCCCTCCCTCCCACCCTCCCTATCCCACCCTTCTAGCTGGTCACGAAGCACTGAGCTGATCTCCCTGTGCTATGTGATTGCTTCTCACTAGCTATCTCTTTTACATTTGGTAGTGTATATATGTCCATATATATACTACCACTCTCTCACTTTGTCCCAGCTTATCATGACCTTTTTTTTTTTTTTTTTTTAGATTCCATATATATGTGTTAGCATACGGTATTTGTTTTTCTCTTTCTGACCTACTTCACTCTGTATGACAAATCTAGGTCCATCCACCTCACTACAAATAACTCAATTTCGTTTCTTTTTATGGCTGAATAATATTCCATTGTATATGTGTGCCACATCTTCTTTATCCATTCTTCTGTTGAGGGACACTTAGGTTGCTTCCAAGTCCTGGCTATTGTAAGTAAAGCTGTAATGAACATTGTGGTACATGACTCTTTTTGAATTATGGTTTTCTCAGGGTATATGCCCAGTAGTGGGATTGCTGGGTCATATGGTAGTTCTATTTTGAGTTTTTTAAGGAACCTCCATACAGTTCTCCATAGTGGCTATATCAATTTACATTCCCACCAACAGTGCAAGAGGGTTCCCTTTTCTCCACACCATGTCCAGGATTTATTGTTTGTAGATTTTTTGATGATGGCCATTCTGACCGTTGTGGGATGATATCACATTGTAGTTTTGATTTGCATTTCTCTAATGATTAATGATGTTGAGCATTCTTTCATGTGTTTGTTGGCAATCTGTATATCTTCTTTGGAGAAATGTCTATTTATGTCTTCTGCCCATGTTTGGATTGGGTTGTTTGTTTTTTTGATATTGAGCTGCATGAGCTGCTTGTAAATTTTGGAGATTAATCCTTTGTCAGTTGCTTCATTTGCAAATATTTTCTCCCATTCTGAGAGTTGTCTTATCGCCTTGTTTATGGTTTCCTTTGCTGTGAAAAAGCTTTGAGGTTTCATTCGGTCCCATTTGTTTATTTCTGTTTTTATTTCCATTTCTCTAGGAGGTGAGTCAAAAAGGATCTTGCTGTGATTTATGTCACAGAGTGTTCTGCCTCGGTTTTCCTTTAAGAGTTTGATAGTGTCTGGCCTTACATTTAGGTCTTTAATCCATTTTGAGTTTATTTTTGTGTATGGTGTTAGGGAGTGTTCTAATTTCATTCTTTTACATGTAGCTGTCCAGTTTTCCTACCACCACTTATTTAAGAGGTTGTCTTTTCTCCATTGTATATTCTTGCCTTCTTTATCAAAGATAAGGTGACCATATGTGCATGGGTTTATTTCTGGGCTTTCTATCCTGTTGCATTGAACTATATTTCTGTTTTGTGCCAATACCATACTGTCTTGATTACTGTAGCTTTGTAGTATAGTCTGAAGTCTGGGAACCTGATTCCTCCAGCTCCGTTTTTCTTTATCAAGGTTGTTTTGGCTATTCGGGGTCTTTTGTGTTTCCATACAAATTGTGAAATTTTTGGTTCTAGTTCTGTGAAAAATGCCAGTGGTAGTTTGACGGGAATTGCACTGAATCTGTAGATTGCTTTGGGTAGTATAGTCATTTTCACAATGTTGATTCTTCCAGTCCAAGGACATGGTATATCTCTCCATCTATGTGTATCATCTTTAATTTCTTTCATCAGTGCCTTATAATTTTCTTCATACAGGTCTTTTATCTCCTTAGGTAGGTTTATTCCTAGGTATTTTATTCTTTTTGTTGCAATGGTAAATGGGAGTGTTTTCTTAATATTACTTTCAGATTTGTCATCATTAGTGTATAGGAATGCAAGAGATTTCTGTGCATTAATTTTGTATCCTGCTACTTTACCAAATTCATTGATTAGCTCTAGTAGTTTTCTGGTAGCATCTTCAGGACTCTCTGTGTACAGTATCGTGTCATTTGCAAACAGTGACAGCTTTACTTCTTCTTTTCCAATTTGGATTCCTTTTATTTCTTTTTCTTCTTTGATTGCTGTGGCTGAAACTTCCAAAACTATGTTGAATGATAGTGGTAAGAGTGGGAAACCTTGTCTTGTTCCTGATCTTAGTGGAAATTGTTTCAGTTTTTCACCATTGAGGACGATGTTGGCTGTTGGTTTGTCATATATGGCCTTTATTATGTTGGGGAAAGTTCCCTCAAT
Organism: Mesoplodon mirus; assembly: GCF_964341445.2. Lineage (NCBI taxonomy): Eukaryota > Metazoa > Chordata > Mammalia > Artiodactyla > Ziphiidae > Mesoplodon > Mesoplodon mirus. The sequence goes on from NC_138980.1 coordinate 81,773,354, forward strand.
GCCTACTTTCTGGAGGGTTTTTATCATAAATGGGTGTTGAATTTCACCCTTGATGGAGAAATTAAAACCTTTGTAGACAAGAAAAGGGTAAGAGGATTCAACACAACCAAACCAGCTCTACAACAAATGCTAAAGGAACTTCTCTAGGCAAGAAACACAACAGAAGGAAAATACCCTAAATAACAAACCCAAAACAATTAAGAAAATGGGAACAGGAACATACATATTGATAATTACCTTAAATCAAAATGGATTAAATGTTCCTACCAAAAGACATGGACTTGCTGAATGGATACATAAACAAGACCCATATATATGCTGTCTACAAGAGACCCACTTCAGACCTAGGGACATATACAGACTGAAAGTGAGGGGATGGAAAAAGATATTCCATGCAAATGGGAATCAAAAGAAAGCTGGAGTAGCAATTCTCGTATCAGACAAAATAGACTTTAAAACAAAGATTATTACAAGAGACAAAGAAGGACACTACATAATGATCAAGGGATCGATCCAAGAAGAAGATATAACAATCGTAAATATTTATGAACCCAACATAACACTTCAATACATAAGGCAAATACTAACAGCCATAAAAGGGGAAATCAACAGTAACACAATCATAGTAGGGGACTTTAACACCACACTTTCACCAGTGGACAGATCATCCAAAATGAAAATAAATGAGGAAACAAGCTTTAAATGATACATTAAACAAGATGGATTTAATTGATATTTATAGGACATTCCATCCAAAAACAACAGAATACACTTTCTTCTCAAGTGCTCGTGGAACATTCTCCAGGAGAGATCATATCTTGGGTCACAAGTCAATCCTTGCTAAATTTAAGAAAATTGAAATCATATCAAGTATCTTTTTTGACCACAATGCTATGAGACTAGATATCAATTACCAGAAAAAATCTGTATAAAATACCAACACATGGAGGCTGTACAATACACTACCTAATAACCAAGAGATCAGTGAAGAAATCAAAGAGGAAATCAAAAAATACCTAGAAACAAATGACAATGAAAACGCGATGACCCAAAACCTATGGGATGCAGCAAAAGCAGTTCCAAGAGGGAAGTTTATAGCAATACAATCCTACCTTAAGAAACAAGAGACATCTCAAATAAACAACCTAATCTTACACCTAAAGCAATTAGAGAAAGAAGAACAAAAAAACCCGAAGTTAGCAGAAGGAAAGAAATCATAAAGATCAGATCAGAAATAAATGAAAAAGAAGTGAAGGAAACGATAGCAAAGATCAATAAAACTAAAAGCTTGGTCTTTGAGAAAATAAACAAAATTGATAAACCATTAGCCAGACTCATCAAAAAAAAAAAATGGAGAAGACTCAAATCAATAGAATTAGAAATGAAAAAGGAGAAGTAACAACTGACGCTGCAGAAATACAAAGGATCCTGAGAGATTACTACAAGCAACTCTATACCAATAAAATGGACAACCTGGAAGAAATGGACAAATTCTTAGAAATGCAAAACCTTCCAAGACTAAACCAGGAAGAAATAGAAAATATGAACAGGCCAATCACAAACACTGAAATTGAAAATGTGATTAAAAATCTTCCAACAAACAAAAGCTCAGGACCAGATGCCTTCACAGGCACATTCTATGAAACATTTAGAGAAGAGCTAACACCTGTCCTTCTCAAACTCTTCCAAAATATAGCAGAGGGAGGAACACTCCCAAACTCATTGTACGAGGCCACCATCACCCTGATACCAAAACCAGACAAAGATGTCACAAAAAAAGAAAACTGCAGACCAATATAACTGATGAACATAGGTGCAAAAATCCTCAACAGAATACTAGGAAACAGAATCCAACAGCACATTAAAAGGATCATACACCATGATCAAGTGGGGTTTATCCCAGGAATGCAAAGGTTCTTCAATATATGCCAATCAATCAATGTGATACACCATATTAACAAATTGAAGGAGAAAGACCATATGATCCTCTCAATAGATGCAGGGAAAGCTTTCAACAAAATTCAACACCAGTGTATGCCTTTTTTTTTTTTTTTGGAGTTTCCTAGCTCTACACATGTCTGGTTTTATATGAACGTTAGATTTAACTGGTCTAGCTCTCAGAAGACTTGGTGTGTTCATAGGGACTGCATTAAATTTATATATTCTCTTAGCGACAATCACAGTATACGCAATGGCTTTACATCCTTTTCAAGATGAAGAAATGCCTTTTTCTTCAACTGTTCTCATCATTTTTGCATGTTTGTTGTTAAGTTTATTTCTAAGTATCTACTTGCTTGCTGTTGTGAATATTATTTTCTCATTGTAGAGAGGTCATTTTACTATTTTTCCAATCCTTTTTCCTCTGTTTCAGTGGTTTTCAATCTTCTACGCACATTAGAACCATCTGGGAAAGTTAACATTCTTACAGCCTAGGTATATTACAAACCAGTTAAATCAGAATTTCTGGGTGTGAGGCCATAGCCATCAGTGTTTCTAAAGGTCTTCATATGATTCCAATGTAAAACAAAAGTTGAGAATTGCTGATTGACTTGAGAGTGAGAAGGATCCTTTGCAGGCTTGATATGAAGTGAAAGAAATAAAACGTCCTTATTATTACTGACGAGTTTCTGTTTGGTTCATATATATTTGTAATTGTTATATATTTATTGCAAATTGATGTTCTTACCATTATAAAAACCTTAATCACAATTGCTGATTTTTGGTCTGAATTCTCCCTTGTTTACTCTCAGGGTTGCCATCCCTGCTTTCTTACTGTTTGGATTTTCATGGCATACATTTACCCATCCTTTTACTGTTAACATTTTAGAATTATTTATTTTTAACTATTTTTTTTTGTATTGGCATATATTAGGGGTTTGCTTTGGAAATCAATCTAAATTTTTAAAAATAGGTGAGGTAAGCCAATTTTGTGTTACTTATATCACAAATATGTTTGGTCTCAGCTTGATCATTCTTTTTATGTTTTATATTGCATATATTTACAAATTATAGGCTATATTTACTGTTTTTCTTTCTCTCTATGCTCTCTTTTCTTTGCCCCTTTTTCTACATTGCTCTCTTCATTAGGAAGATCTGTATTTTTGTGCTACTGGTTACTTTTATGTTCATAATTTGTATGATATTCTTTGTCCTCTTTTCCCTTATTTAGATACTTTCTCTTTGTTTTGACAACTTTAAGTGATATCTTCAACTCCTACTTATTACGTGACAGTCAGTGAGCTTATCTAATTTCTTTTTCTGTCTCTTTCTCCTCTGATTTTTTGTTGAATTATTCCTACTAGGTCAGAATTCATAACTTTTACACACTATCTTCTACCTTTGCCCCCCACATTTGCTTGAACCTTGGATCTATAATTAAGCATATTCAATGCTCACTATTAGTCCTATGGCTGATGTTCCCCCTGTGTGTTTTGGTCAGATAGAGCTTGTCCTCTCATAGGGTCTCAGGAATTGTTCATAAGGACAGTATTCCTCTGGTGTTTGCAGGCTACATTGTCTGTAGCCTTGTTACTTGAAGACGAGCTTGGCTGGATATAAGATTTTGGGCTCATACTTTCTCTTTTGAGTTCCTTTAAGCTATTACTCTCCCAGTGTGTTGCTTTTATATGTTACTGTTAAAAAGTGTGATACCAACCTGATTTTTTTAAAAGTAAATTTGTCTTTTTACCTGGAAAGGCAGAAGATTTTTTCTTTATTTTTAATGTTTAATAGTTTTACTAGGATATATCTTAAAACTGACTAGCTTAATTTTTTTTTGCTTTTCTTCTTAAATTGTAGTTATATATATATATATGTTGGATCATCTGTCTTATATCTTTCACTGTCTTTGATTCTTCTTCATTTTTAAATTTTCCATCTTTTTTCTATATTATCTTTTTTTCAACATCCAATGTTATGTTTTCAGTTGAATCTAGTCTCCCTTGGACATCTTATAATTGAGTCTTTATTTTCAATTTGATTTTATATTTTTCTGAGTTTAGTCACTCATATCTTCTCTGTATGTAGTATATGTGTGTGTATGCCCATTTTGGTTCTTCATTTTTGAGTTTCTGATTTGACATATTTTATTTACACATACAAATATTTGCTTAAGAATATTTAGTCAGGGTACTTCCCTGGTGGTCCAGTGGCTAAGACTTTGCCTTCCAATGCAGGTGGTGCGGGTTCGATCCCTGGTCGGGGAGCTAAGATCCCACATGCCTCGTGGCCACAAAACCAAAAAACATAAAACAGAAGCAGTATTGTAACAAATGCAGTAAAGACTTTAAAAATGGTCCACATCAAAAAAAATGTTTAAAAAACAAAAGAATATTTAGTCAGGTTGTGCTGTTATGTTGTAGTTTTTACCTGCTAACAGGTAAAAACTTTTCTATTTACAATACCTTTGTATGGATGCCGTCTGCCAATTTATGCTAATTTTGAAATGTCTTGTCTTCTTCTGTATCAACAATAATGGGGTATGTAGGCAGGGCTGAGCAGTATGTTTGGCCCACAACGTCTGTTACTGTGTGGATACCCTTCTCTTTGTATACTGTGTTGTCATTTTAAAATGAGTAGTGCTTGGTTTGGGTGGGTGAGGGATATTTTATGTCTTCTGATTTTGTGATTTTTTTTTAAATTTCTATAGATCTCCTAATTTTCAGGGCTTGTTTCCTTCTTTCCTTTCACTCCCAATCCTCCAATGGTGCTCTTCCCGTTCTTAGTCACCTGCCATTCCCTGCAGTGGGGCCCTTGCAAGGTTTCCATCTCTGCTCTGGCACATTCTTAAGTCTTTGCCTATGGATTCTTCAGTGGCCAGTGTCCCAATCCACCAGGTCTCATGTTCTCAATGTTCTAAGGTGGCATTTAGGGTGTGAGTCTCTCTTCCTGGGAGATAATTTTGATCTGTTGTCTGTCATACAAGGCATCTGATGCTTCTCCTCTCCCGCACAGCACCCCCCATGTTGCCACCTGTTGTCTCTGGGGTGAGCTCTAGAGCTTGCTCTGCTGTGTGCAGGTATTGATTTCCCTACTTACACATGTGAAAGTCTGTTGTAATTTCTGATCCCAATTCAGGCTCTAAGTGTGGGTTCTGAACAGCTTTGTTTGCCATACTTGTTGGTCTGAATGTTTGTTTTACGGAGGAAGTGAAGAGATGAGTACGTAAGCAATTATTTCCTCTGGGAACTCAGAAGTTTCTTACATATCCCTAACATGTTAACATTTTTTTCTTAATAGTATTAATGTCTTAAATTCATATCGTACATTTTTCTCATAGTATTTTGACATAAAATCCTTTATTTGTTTAATGAAAACTGAGGCTCAGAAAGGTTAAGTGAATTCTTCAATGTCATACAACTACATATAGTAGAAGAATTCAAATTGAAATTGGGGTTTCCTAAATTCAAATTCAGTTTTCTTTTCATGCCACCAATCTGCCATTTTAATAGTGTAAAAATTTACTGAAGTTCTTCCTGGAAAGTAGTAAAAGAAATACTTTCTAAAACACTCTCCAAGTATCCTTCAAAATAAAGTAATGACTCCAAGGAAAGTATTGGAAACAGTAAAATATTAAAACTCTTTTCCTAACGCAAATGGTGTGGATATTGCCATATCTAAGAACTATAGCTACAATTCAATGAGATTGAACAATGCAATGAGGTTAAACTGTGAAAGACAGTATTAAGAGGTCAGTGTAATCTCACCTCAGTGATCACTTTCAATCCCACTTAAACTCATGACATTACAGTGAGTAGTTGTAGAGATGATGATAAACACCATAGCTTATCATCAAGAATCACTGATGAGTGATGTGCAGAAGCAATCACAGAATATGGCAAAGAGAAGAAAGTTGAAAGATACTTGACCCCTGAATTTTGTGTTTAATGAAGGAAATTGTGTTGACATTTACCAGATATATTTGATGCTAAGTGTTCATACTGTTAGGAGGAAGACATAAAAATAAATAAAATTATGGAATTAGGCTAATTAAGTCCTATTCCCATCTCTATTACTAACTACATTCATTTGAGTAAATAACTTGATTTCCTTGTACCCCACAGGTACAAGATGGCTTCATAGTTTGAAACTATGAAGGGAGTAGGTTTGCTAAAGTCTGCATTGATCAGAACATTCTGAAGTATGATCTGTTCTGAGTGATGATTTTAGGAGAGACAGTGGAAAACTGGAGTGCATCTGGAAAGGGTTAGCACCTGGAAACCATGTCATTTAAGCAACTATTAAAGGACCTGCTTATGTTTGGTGTAGTTAAAAAATATTCGTAGTATAGTACAAACGCTTCCAATATTTGATGGACTGACCTCTAGAAGGCAGATTAGACCTCTTCTGTGAAACTCCCTAGAAAATCTGGGATCAGCAAAATGAGATTTATGGTGCTGGCATCATTTAATGAAGTTTTCTAACAATGAACGCTTCCCAAATGAAATATACAGCTTTTTAAGTAGTGACTCCTCTATGGTACCATTTCCCCGCCTCAACCTTAAAATGCCTGGCAAAGTTCAGATAATTACCTCCTGGGAAGTTATTTGAAACCTTCTCGCATTATGTGAGCTAGACATTTTCTAAGACAGTTGTGACATAAGAAATATGTATGTGGTCTCTGACCTCAGTTGTTGACACAGAGCTTCAAACACCCTTGTAATTTCCTGAATGATAGGAAGGCTAGGGGCATCATATGTTCTAATATTTAGTCTTTGACCCCAGTTCCTGACACAGAGTTCCTAAAACCCTTGTAATTTCTGGAGTGATGGGTTTGATAGTGTTTTTTTTTTTTTTTTGCAGTACGCGGGCCTCTCATTGCTGTGGCCTCTCCCGTTGCGGAGCACAGGCTCTGGACGTGCAGCCTCAGCGGCCATGGCTCACAGGCCTAGCCGCTCCGCGGCATGTGGGATCTTCCCAGACGGGGGCACGAACCCGTGTCCCCTGCATCGGCAGGCGGACTCTAAACCACTGCGCCACCAGGGAAGCCCTGATAGTGTTTTATAAAGAGCTCCTAAATCCCTTGGAATTTCTTGGGTGTTAGGAGAATCTTTTGTTCTAATGAGGTGACTCTTGGTGAGCTCCTGGATAGCTTTAGGATGGGGGCTGGTCACCAGAAAGACCAAGCCATGCTTTGAAGCTTGGAACTTTCAGCCCCACAGTCTAGTCCCCAGAGAGGGGAGAGGGGCTGGGGATTGAGTTAATAATTGATCATGCCTATGTGATGACACCTCTATAAAAATCCCTCAACTATGGGGTTTGGAAAACTTCTGAGTTGGTGAACATATCCCTATGCCAGGAAGGTTGTATATACTCTGTCCCTGTAGGGACAGAAGCTTCTGTGATTGGAACCCTGCTAGACCTTGCACTATGTATTCCTTCATCTGCCTGTTCATCTTTTTCCTTTAAAATAAATAAGGAATAGTAAATAAATGTTTCCCTGAGTTTTGTGAGCCATTCCAGCAAATTATCAAAGCTGAGTGGGGGTGATTGCAGGAACTTCTGACTTTGTAGCCACGTTAGACAGAAATGTGGGTCCCCTGGGACCCATTACTTGTGACTGGCCTCAGAAGTGAGGGCTATCTTTTGGGACTGAGCCTTTAAAGCTGTAGAGACTGGCACTAACTCCAGGTAATTAGTGGCAGAATTGAATAAATTATAGGACACCCAGTTGGTGTTGGAAGAGTTGGAAAATTAGTTGGTGTGGGGAGAAAAAAATACTGCATATCTGGTATCAAGTGTTGTAAGTAAAGAAATAGTTTTCCTTTAACAGTGGTTTCCAAGCATGGCTAGATCAAAATTACATCGAGATACTTCTTAAATATATAGAGTCTGAAAACATAATCCATAGACTCTACTTCTGTAAATATAGGCAAAGTTCACAATTTTGTCTTAAAATTGTTACTTGTTCAGTCAGCCAATTGATGCCTAAAAGATACACTGGTAGATACATTGTTGGATACTGGCATAGAGAGGTAACTTTTAAACATCACAACTCCTTGTCTTATGGAGTTTAGTCTCATGGGAGAGACAAATATTAATTTAGAAATCATACCCTTGATAGGAAGAATATCATGACAAACTCAGATAAGTGATCTAAAGGGAAGAATAAAGGAGAGTATAAGAAAGGAATGTGTCTTAGCCTGAGGGCTTAGAGAAGGCTTCATTGAGGAAGGGACACTTGGCTAATACTTGAATGGTGAGACTTATTCAGAAAGCCTTAGGGTGGAGGGAGGGCATTCCAGGTAGAGCTACAGCCATGTATAAAGGTCCTATGGCAAAAATGAGAATAGGGAGTTGGAAGGACTAAAGGAAGAGAAAAGGGAAGTATGGCTGGATCGTGAGAGAGAGTGAGAAATGGGGTGAAACTTGAGATGTAGGCAGGGCTGACCCATGTAGGAGCCATGAATAATGTGTTAAGGATGTTGGTCTTGATCCTAAGAGCAATGGAGAAAACCACTGCTGGATTTTTAGCATTTTGAGTGGAATGTAGCTGTTAAGTGCCCTGATCAGAGTCGCATTTTTAAATGATAATCCCAGCTACTTTGTCAAAAACAGATCGGCAGTGTAACAGAACAAATATTAGAAATTGTGGTATCAAAGACAAGGATGATGTGGAATTAAGAGGAAAACAGTATATTTGGGAGATATTTAGGAGGTTAAACAGGATATTGTGATGGATTTGACTTGGCGCGAGGGTTAAGGTGTTCTCAAACAATTCCTGGGTGTGGGGCTTGTGCAGCTGAATGGAGGGAAATGTGATTCATTGGTGTAGGGCCACTGAACGAGGACAAAATGTGACGAGGACGTGACGATTCATTCTGGAATACGTTGAGATAGGAGGTGCATTTTAGATACCAGAATAGACTTGTTGAATAAGCTGTGGTATATGTGAGTCTGGAGGTCTGAAAACAGGCAAGACAGCATGGTTCCATACCATCGCCAAGTGTCCTGTAAAGAAAAAAGACCCATAGAAATAACTCATAGGTAACAGCTCTCACAATTTGAGTGTGGGTAATGTTAAATATCAGGATTATTGACATCTACCCTGCTGGTGTCATCTGTTGATTAAATCAAACATGATTTTAAAGAACAGAGATAAGGCCCAAAGCCCTTGGAGTTGTGGTACACTTGCTTGGCTATGTCTGCAGTTGGACTGCAGTGATTTTGTTTGTTTGTTTTTGATAACAAGATAGCACATACACTCTCATGGGAGCTGAAACGACTTCAAAGAAATCTTCACCCATCTTCCTTTGTTTCTGTAGGAGAGAAGGCAAGAGCATGGGGAGTGAGTGAATAGGATATGTAAGGTGAGGAAGCAGTCCAATTAAACCACAGGGGACTAATAGAAGTGAATCACATACACACACAACTCAAAGGATCTTTGGTTACCAAGTAAGCTTAAAAAGAATTGGAAAAATACAATAAGAAAAAAGGCAGCCCGCAGATATTTAGAATTTTCCTCTCTGACCATTGGTCTGTTTATTCGTTGGCAATCTGTGATAAAATGTGCTTCCATTTATACCATTTCCTAGTAAAATTTTCACTGGCAAAATAAACATTGATTAAATTTAGAGAAGCATTTAATTAGAAAGCCACGGCATTTCTGGAGGGAATCTGTTCCATGAGTTTCCTGGGCAATTGGGTACAGAAACGAATGAGAAGACTGTTGTATGGCAATTCATTCATGGCTTAATGGCAGCTGACTACATGCTAGGCCCATGTGGCTTTACCAGGAAAGGTGAGTTGGCTAACAGCAAACTGAAGGAAATTGGAAAGTTGATCACAACAGCTGTTTATAGGCTTCAGATTTGCCATATTTGCTTTCTTGTCCTTTTCACAATTTTGAGAATTTATAGTAATTTGTATGGTATGCATGCCCTTCAATCATCTCAAATCCTATTAGGAAAGTGACACGTACAAACATAATGGGTATAAAATGGGACGAGGTTGCTGTGAGTCTTCACTATACATGTAGGTAAAACCTGTTATTTCAGTGATGTGTGTATGTATATCAGCTTGGTATTCCCTTTGCTCACACCTGCTCACACCTTCTGGCCTCCTATTACTCTATGGAAAAGGATGTAAATGAAATATCCAAAGGGAGTAGACAAGCAAAGCTGCCAGGCAGAGTGAGCATAATGTATGTCCTGTTCCCAGTGTAGCCCCAGGTGGACAATGAACCACTTCAGTGCCACCGTGATGCAGGTTTGCCTTGACATTTAGGCTGTGGCTCAGCACAGACGCTCTGAGTTTCCTCCCTGACCCATTTGACTCTGCATTGCAGGCAGTGAAGGAGCCCCTCACTGTGTTCTTACTCATCATGCCTGACATGCAGTTGGCAACCTTATTTGTGAGGCACTGTCTGTATTCTCTGGTAGGTTGGCCTCACCCCTTGGGAGATAAGAAGTGTGTCTTTGAATCAAAAGATCTGAAAATGCAGTCAAGATGTAGTCCTGTGATCCCTTAATATACTTTAAGCCAGGGCCCCTTTTATTGTTTCTCGAATACCATTTCCCAAATGCACTGCAGTGGTAGCCTATTCTTTAGAGTGCCCTTGCAGAGAGCACCTGATATATCCAGCTGGAAGAAAATGCAGAGAACAGATTCGACCCTGCTGCTGTGCACTCAGGGCCTGGGAATATGTCAGGAGGAGGCCTTGTTTTTCTCAATGACACTGGGGATAAATGCAGAATGTCTCTCCATTTCAGAATCCTTCAGTGCTTCCTGAAGACGATAGTTTGTGTGTGTGTATTGTTTGTTTCTTGGCATGGCACTGATTGCACAAATGACATCTCTTATATGAGAAATGAAACGAAATTAAACTCAAAGGTTAAGCTCTCTTGCTTGGAGAAGTTTTGAGATTTGAGTAGGAGGATGCTCTCCTTCTCTTCCTTATATTTCTGATCCTTTCAAAATGTGAAAAAAAAAAATCTTGAGTCACGAGCCATACAGAAAACAGGTTGCAGGCCAGACCTGGCACTCAGACCGTAGTAAGAAGACCTGTTTTAGAGCTTCTGGGATTATAACTGCAGCATTACTTTAGTTTTTAATTCAGAACATGGAAACAGAGTGTGTTCCAGAGCACCTTGTTCCTCAGTCCTTGTGTTCCTTCTTTGTTCCTGGAGCTCCTGGCACTATAACACCCATGGCCTCCCTTTTGCTCCTTCACTCACTGTGCTTTAGGGAAGGCCAGTTGTGATAAGATGGTAAATTTGGGGGAAAAAAAACTAAGCTTGCTTGGCTCAGTTCGGCCCTTCTTCCTCGTAGATGTGAGCTAACCCATTCATTCATTTAATAAATAGTATTCAGTGCTTATGTATATCAGACATTGTTCTGGGCACTGGAGTTGCAGCTGTGAAGAAAACAGACAAAAATCCCTTACATTCTGATAAGAGACACAGAAAATAAACATAATAAGTGTTTTAAAGTGACAAGTGTTAAAAAAGCAGAGAAGAATTATCTAGATGGGAGGGAGCTGAAATTTTAGATAGGAAGTACAGGGAAGGCCTTACTGAGAAGGTGATTGTAACTCACACCAGAAGGAAGTGCGGGAGAGAAGCATGTAGATGTCTGGAATTAGAGCATTCTAAGCAGAACCTTCTGCAGTCATGCAAAGGGCCTGAAGCAGAGATTGCCTCCAGAGTTTGAGGAAGAGCAAGGAAACAGAGTAGCTGGGAAGTAGGTGGGAAATAACCTAATATGACTTGTGTTTTAACAAAATCACTTGGCTCCTGTGATAAGGCTCATTTTGGGGATGGGGATGGGGAAGATTGAAACAAAAGTAGAGTTAGGAGGTTATTGATATAATCCAGAACCGAGATGATGGTGCTAACAGTGAAGGTGGCTAGAAAGAGTTGGATTCTGGGGACTTCCCTGGTGGTGCAGTGGTTAAGAATCCACCTGCCAATGCAGGGGACACGGGTTCAATGCCTGGTCTGGGAAGATCCCACATGCCACGGAGCAACTAAGCCCATGCACCACAACTACTGAGGCTGCGCACTTTAGGGCCTGCAAACCACAACTACTGACGCCACGTTCTGCAACTACTGAAGTCCGCGTGCTTAGAGCCTGTGCTCCAAAACAAGAGAAGCCACCACAATGAGAAGCCTGCCCACCACAACGAAGAGTAGCCCTCGCTCGCCACAACTAAAGAAAGCCTGTGCACATCAATGCAGACCCAACACAGCCAAAAAAAGAAAAAAAAAGTTGGAGTCTAGGCATATTTGAAGAATGGGTGACAAAATTTGCTGATAAATGAGATGCAGTACGAGGAACGGTAAGCATCAAGAACAAAGATAAACATCAAAGATATTGATCTGAGTAACTGAAGAATGAATTTGCAGTTAATTGAGGTGGGCAAGACTGGGAAAGGAGCTGTTTTTGGTGCAGTTGGAAGGTAAAGATCAAGACTTCAGTTTTAGACACATTGAGTTTAAGATGCCAGTTAGACTTCCAAGTGGAGATATTGAACACAAGAGTGGATACACAACCCTGGAGTTCACCAGGAAAAGCCCAACCTTGGCATCAGCTCAGAGATCAGAGTTGAAATCATGGAACAGGATGAGATCATCTAGACTCTAGAGAGTGCGTGTAGTCAGAAAAATAGATGTGGTCCAAGGACTAACAGCTCGGCACAGCGACATTTAGAATTGTAAGCAAGAGGAAGGTACAGCAAAGGCAACTAAGAGAGGTGAGAGGAAACGAGCTGAGTGTGGTAAAAGATATTTGAGTACAGGTTCCATTGCTCATCCTCTGAGGGATACCTTATGGATCCATACTTGCCTGGGTCTGTGTGGATAATTCTGCCTAGTTCTGGTGTGTGCTATTCACGATACTGCTAGGCTGATATACTTGGATGAAGCCATGTCTTTGAGTCTGATCTCAAGTGCCACTTCTGTTCTTCTTCTAAAACTGTTCAGGATTGGGTGGAAAAGAATGGTCTATGTATTAGGACTCCTTTGGAGCCTCCTAAAAGAAAAACTGAACAGGTACATTTGGTTTGGAGATAAATCTTTTTGTGACTTTTAAGCCAAGAACCAAATTGATTATGTATTTAGGGTACAGTATTATTTTTCAACTTTTAAAACTGTAAAAACTTTTTAAACATATTTTTTAAACAAATATTTACTTTTTACCTTCCCTTTCTTTAATACTGATTCTTTAAAAACCAATGAGCTGTTCTCGGAATCTTGTATTTCAGCATTTGGTTAGGGTCATTGCTTAGGAATTAGTAGGAAAGTGATCTTACTTGAATGTTGACATTTTTCTTTTACTAGGCATATCTGGGAAGCATATTTACAAAGTCAGTTTGTAGCCAAAGCTGAAGTCACTTGGGACCAGTAATCAACGTTGCTTCAAAGGATTGAGTAGCATGTGTGAGTTTGGAATATGCCTAAGTGTGAAAAGAAAGAGACAGGAAATATACATGCCAAAATGATAACATCTAAAGTCACTCTTGACAGAAGAGCAAAGCTTTGAGATTCTGTTCCTAACATTTCATAAACTTTCCTAGGAAAAGTGTGCTTCCACTCTTGTTTTAAGAAAACTTTTATTTTAAAAACTATTTGGGTCACTTTATTTAATAACTAAGTTTATTTTTTATAGTAACATTGACCATTTAAGTTAAAAATTTCATGCAAGTTCATTGTAAAACACTTAAATTTTGCTGAAAGAAGTAAAGAAGAAAAATAAGTCATAATCCCAAGATGCAAATATAAATGTTAATATTTTGCTCTCTATACTTTTTTAGATATATAATATTTTAACTTACTTACAGAAATGCAACATATGTACTGTGAAAACTGATTGTTACCACTTCCTAATATATGCTTAATTCTAGTAAATATTCCATGGGTGCTGCTTGAAAATAAGATGAATTCTGTTTTCAGAGAGTAGACCTCAATATGTAACAATAAGTAAAATGACCTTACTTGTTCTATATATTCAGAGACTGTATTTTTCACTGATCTTCTATTTTTTGTAAGCTTTTCTTAGGTTTCAACTTTTTTCCTCTTTAGATTTTAACTGTATTCAATTTTGTGCATAAAGTTTTGATATGCCTTACTTTTAGACAATATCCTTCATCAAAAAGTTATCCTCTTTAAGACTTTTTACTTTGAATTCCACCAGATCTGTTTTTAATATTGTGAGTTTAGCTTTTTATTTCTTTGCATTTTCCTGGTGCATTTTACCCATCTTCTGAGTCACTTTCTTTTATGTGTGTCTATAGCTGATGGCCTTGGCAGTGGTTAGATTCTTTTGACTCAAACTAAGAGTCATTTCTTACGTTTCTCTTTCAAATAGATAGGGTATTTTGTTGTTGCTGTGTTTTATTTTATTTTTTATAATTAATTTTTATTGGAGTATGTTGTGTTAGTTTCTACTGTACAGCAAAGTGAATCAGCTATACGTATACATATATCCCCTATTTTTTGGATTTCCTTCCCATTTAGGTTACCACAGAGCCCTGAGTAGAGTTCCCTGAGCTATACGGTAGGTTCTCATTAGTTATCTATTTTAAACATAGTATCAATAGTGTATATACGTCAATCCCAATCTTCCAATTCATCCCACCCCTGCTTTCCCCCGTTGGTGTCCGTACCTTTGTTCTCTATGTCTGTGTCTCTATTTCAGTTTTGCAAATAAGATCATCTATACCATTTTTCTAGATTCCACATATATGCATTAATATACAATATTTGTTTTTCTCTTTCTGACTTACTTCATTCTGTATGACAGTCTGTAGGTCCATCCATGTCTCTACAAATGATCCAATTTCATTCCTTTTTATGGCTGAGTAATATTCCATTGTATATATGTACCACATCTTCTTTATCCATTCCTCTGTTGATGGACATTAGGTTGCTTCCATGTCCTGGCTATTGCAAATAGTGCTACAGTGAATACTGGGGTGCATGTGTCTTTTTGAATTATGGCTTTCTCTGGGTATATGCCCAGTAGTGGGATTGCTGGGTCATATGATAGTTCTGTTTTTAGGTTTTTAAGGAACCTCCATACTGTTCTCCATAGTGGCTATATCAGTTTACATCCAACAGTGCAAGAGGGTTTCCTTTTCTCCACACCCTCTCTAGCATTTATTGTTTGTAGATATTTTAATGATGGCCATTATGACGGGTGTGAGGTAATTGTAGCTTTGAGTTGCAGTTCTCTAATAATTAGTGACATTGAGCATCTTGTTATGTGTTTATTGGCCACCTGTATGTCTTCTTTGGAGAAATGTCTATTTAGGTCTTCTGCCCATTTTTTTTTTCTTCCTTTTTGTAGTACGTGGGCCTCTCACTGTCGTGGCCTCTCCTGTTGTGGAGCACAGGCTCCGGACGCACAGGCTCAGCGGCCATGGCTCACGGGCCCAGCCACTCTGAGGCATGTGGGATCCTCCCGGACCAGGGCACAAATCCGCGTCCCCTGCATTGGCAGGTGGACTCTCAACCACTGCACCACCAGGGAAGCCCTAGGTCTTCTGCCCATTTTTTGATTGGGTTGTTTGTTTTTTTTTTATATTGAGCTGCTTGAGCTGTTTGTATATCTTGGAGATTAATCCTTTGTCAGTTGCTTCATTTGCAGATATTTTCTCCCATTCTGAGGCTTGTCTTTTTGTCTTGTTTATGGTTCCCTTTTCGGTGCAAAATCTTTTAAGTTTAATTAGGCCCCATTTGTTGATTTTTGTTTTCATTTCCGTTACTCTAGGAGATGGGTCAAAAAAGATCCTGCTGTGATTTATGTCAAAGAGTTTTCCACCTGTTTTCCTCTAAGGGTTTTATAATGTCTGGACTTACAGTCAGGTCTTTAATCCATTTTGAGTTTATTTTTGTGTATGGTGTTAGGGAGTATTCGAATTTCACTCTTTTACATGTAGCTGTCCAGTTTTCCCAGCACCACTTATTGAAGAGACTGTCTTTTCTCCATTGTTTATTCTTGCCTCCTTTGTCATAGATTAGGTGACCATTAATTCACACATATTTACTATACCATACAGTATGTTATGTTAGGTCTTTTAAATTCTTAATTTATTTTCTTTTTTTGGAATACTTTTACTCCTTTTGTTGCCGAGTCCAAACTTGTTCTGCTTGCTGCACAACAGGCCAGTAAATCAGGAGTGTTGAGGCAAGGAATAACGACTTTATTTGGAAAGCCAGAAGACTGAGAAGATGTCAGACTAGTGTCCCAAAGAACCATCTTACCCCGGTCAGAGTTGAGGCTTCTTTTATACTAAAAGGGGGAGGAGGGTGGTTGGTTATTACAAACTTCTTGGTGCAGGAATCCTTTGTTCTTACAGCTGTCCACGTATGTCAGGTCAGATGTTCCTATAAACCTCTAACAAGACAAATGTTATTTGCTGTTCTACAACTTTTTATCTCTATGAATGGGACTCTTGAAGGTCAGAGCCCTTAGGATAGGCTATCCTGTATATTTCACGCTATAGGCAACATTCTTTTACAAAGGTGCAGAGCCAGCATGACTAAGCACAGGCAACAGAGCCCAAAGGTTAGAGTAAAAGAAACAGATCCAACATGGGGTCAGATTTGCTGTTCCCTATTACAATTTCTTTTCTGTCTTAATTAATTTTTCTGTGATATTTTTGATTTTTTTAAAAAATATTTTTATCCTTCCACCCCCCATCCTCTCCTCCCTTAATTCTATTACTGGTTATTTATATGTCTTCAGAAAACGTAAACAATTCTTCTACAGCTAACACTCTCAGCAGTGAAATAGTGGCAATTGACTCTTATTTTTTTAATTAGAAAACTATTTTTAGAGCAGTATTAGATTCACAGTTCCAGTTCCTTGCACCCCCACCCCCATTCACACAACCTTACTGATTATCACATCCCCCAACAGAGTGGTACATTTGTTAAAATTGATGAAGCTACATTGACACATTGTGGACAAAAATTCAATTAACTATTAAGAAGAAAAAAGGGAATTTTATTGGAGCCAAACTGAGGATTATAACCCTGCAAGCTGATTCTCAGAAAGCTCTGAGAACTGTTCCACCTGTTAGAAGTCGAATGCATAGTCATATACATTTTTGAGACAAAGGATCACACATCAAAATGAGATACTGATATTTTACATAAAGTTCACCAAGGATACATAGTCCAGGTAAACACATTCAAAGCCAATAGCAAGTCACAATGACCCCCTACAGAGCTGGGAAGGAATGCTATTCTTTTAAGAAGTAATGTTGCTAGTGTCAGAAGAAAGAAAAAAAATTGATCTTTACAGTTGAGCCCACACTCCCCTCTTTGAGGAGCTCTGATTAATGTGTAATGCAGATCCACACTGCACATTAGGGAGGGAGAAGTCTCAAATAAACACAGAGAGAGAATTTTATGTTTAATTTTTCTTATACTGCCTTAAAGTATAAATTTTATTTCATCATCATAATCACCCAAAGTCATAGTTTATATAGGAGTTCATTCTTGGTGTTGTACACTGTATGGGCTTTCACAAATATATCCACCATTGTAGTATCATATAGAATAGTTGTACTGTTCCTATGTTCTGTCTACTAATCCTCTGGGTTCTGCCTGTTCACCTCTCCCTCCACCCTGACTCCTGGTAACCACTGAACTCCTTACTGTCTCCTTGGTTCTGTGTTTTCCAGAGTGTCATGTAGTTGTAATCACATAGTTTAAAGCCTTTTCAGCTTGGCTTCTCTCACTTAGTAATATGCATTTAAGATTGTTCCATGTCATTTCATAGCTTGATAACTCATTTCTTTTAACACTGAATAATATACAATTGTCTGAATGATTCAGTTTCTTTATCTGTTCACCTACTGAAGGACATCCTAGTTGCTTCTAAGTTTTTGCAGTTATGAGTACTACTTTTATAAACATCTGTGTGCAGGTTTTTTTGTGGACATGAGATTTCAGTTCATTTAGGTAAATTCCAATGAAAACAGTTGGTGGATCATATGGAAAAAGCATGCTTAATTTTGTAAGAAACTGTCAAACTGTCTTCCAAAGGGGTTGTACCATTTTGTATCCCCACCTGTTTAAATGAGAGTTCCTGTTGCTCCATATCCTTGCTAGTATTGGGCATTGTTATTGTTTTGGATTTTGGCCTTTCTAACAGGTATATAGTGATATCTCATTGTTGTTTTAATTAGCAATTCCCAGTGCCATATGATGATGACATCTTTTCATCTGTAGATCTTCTTTGGTGAAATATTAGATCTTTTGCCTACTCTTTTAATTGGATTGTTCATTACTGTTGAGCTTCAAGAACTCTTTGTATAATTTGGTTAACAATCCTTTATTAGATAGGCCTTTTATAATATTTTCTCATAAACAGTGGCTTGGCTTCTCATTCTCTTGTGATTGTCTTTCTCAGAGGAGGAGTTTGCAATTTTAATCAAATTTAAGTTATCAATTCCTTCTTTCAGGAATTGTGCCTTTGGTGTTTTACCTAAAAAGTCATTGCTCTGCCCAAGGTCACTGAGATTTCTCCTATACTATATATATATACTATAACATTTATTTCTCCTATACTATATATATTAGTGTTCTATATTATATTTGTTTTTAATACATATTTTTATATACCTATATATATATGTTTTATATTTTTACATTTAGGTCTCTGATCCATTTTGAGTAACTTTTTGTTTAGGGTGTGAGTTCTGTGACTAGTTTAGTTTTCTTTTATGTAGATGTCCAGTTATCCAAGTATCACTTGTTGAAAAGACTATCTTTTCTCCACCGTATTGCCTTTGCTCCTTTGTCAAATATCAGTTGACTGTATTTATGTGAGTCTGTTTCCAGGCTTTCCTTTTTTTTTAATTTTTGAATTTTATTTTATTTATTTTTTTATACAGCAGGTTCTTATTAGTCATCAGTTTTATACACAGCAGTGTATACATGTCAATCCCAATCGCCCAATGCATCCTTTCTATTTCTGTTCCATTGATCTGTTTATCTAACTCTTTCACCAGCACCACACTGTTCTTGATTGTTGTACCTTTATACCTTTAGAGTAAGTCTTGAATTTGGATAGTGTCAGTCTTTCAATTTTGTTCTTCTTCTTCAATATCGTGTTGGCTCTTCTGGGTCTTTTGCCTCTCCATGTAAACTTTAGAGTCATTTTGTCAATATCCACAACTTGCTGGTATTTTGATTGAGACTGAGTGAATCTCTAGGTCAAGTTGGGAAGAACTGCTATCTTGATAATAGCAAGTCTTTCTATCCATGAAAATGGAATATCTCTGCACTTATGTAGCTCTTCTTTGGTATCTTTCATCAGAGGGTAGTTTTTCTCATATGTCTTATATGAATTTTGTTAGATTTATGCCTAAGTATTTCATTTTGTGGGATGCTAAAGTAAAAGTAAATGTAATGTGTTTTCACCTTCATATTTCACTGGCTTATTGTTTGCGTGGTATCTGAGGAGAAGTTTTATGTAATTTTTATCTTTTTCCTCTATAGGTAAGGTGGGTTTTTTCACTTCTAGCTTCTTTCAAGATTTTTTTTCTTTAAGTTTGATTTTCAAGTTCGAATACACTATGCCTAGGTGTAGTTTGGGAGGGCATTTATCTTGCTTGTTGTTCTCCAAGCTTATTGGGTCTGTGGTTTGGTGTCTGATATTAAAATGGAGAAAATTCTTAGTTATTATGGCCTCAAATTTTTTTTCTCTTCCTTTTTCTTTCTTCTACAAGTATTCTCACAGTTCTTGGATATTTGGATATTCTGTTCTTTGTTTTTTCCAGCCTTTTTTCTCTTGTCTTTTCAGTTCTGGAAGTTTGTTATTATATCCCCAAGCTCAGAGACTCTTTACTCAGCTGTGTCCATTGTACTGATGAGCCCAGAAGAAGCATTCTTCTGTTTTAGTATTTTTTATTGCTAACATTTTCTTACTCTTATAGTCTACATTTCTCTGCTTACATTATCCATCTGTTCTTGAATTTTTATCTGCTTCTTCCATCAAAGCCTTAAGATATTAATCATAGTTTTTTAAAAAATTATTTGTCTAATAATTCCAACATATCTGCTATGCCAGACAGTGGTTCCATGATCCTCTGCAGACACTAAAATCCACAGGTGCTGAAGTACCTTACAGTCAACCCTCTGTATCCATGGGTTCCACATCTGTGGATACAGAGGGCCAGCTGTGTTTTCTTTAACCCTGCGAAATTCTTTTACAGTTCACTTTGTTTTTGTTGTCTCATCTTTTATTTAAGCTGAAATTATTCATTAAGGTATTAAAAATCCTTTTTTAAATTAAGTACTTTAGATAACAGATGACATT
This sequence comes from Mesoplodon mirus, assembly GCF_964341445.2. Taxonomy (NCBI): domain Eukaryota; kingdom Metazoa; phylum Chordata; class Mammalia; order Artiodactyla; family Ziphiidae; genus Mesoplodon; species Mesoplodon mirus. The sequence goes on from NC_138980.1 coordinate 81,793,625, forward strand.
AGCTATCATATAAAGACTTCAATGTAAAATAGCCACCTTTTTTTCTTATAAAGTATTTAAAGATGTATGTTATAATTTAGTAATCAAAGATGGAAATATATGATTCATGTCATAGCTAAAGATATTTTAATTTTTTTCTCTTTCTCAAGACATCATCACAATCAGAAGTTTATAAATTACCTGTATGTACTTTGCTCAATGTATTACATAGTAGATGAGATCATCTTTCCTTTTTAGCACTTATATAAAACATATACAGACTTACTTCAGCTAAACTAACATTTAACAAATATTTACAGTATTTGCCTTTTTTTACCTTTTTATCCGATTTCTCCCACCACCCCATCCCCAGCTCTGGCAACCACCTGCCAGATCTCTTTTTCTGTGAATTTGGTGTTTGTTTTTTAGATTCCAGATATGAGAGATCATACAGTGTTTGTGTTTCTCTGTCTGACTTATTTCACTTAGCATAATGCTCTTGAGGTCCAACATGTTGTTGCAAATGGCAAGATTCCATTCTTTTTTAATCTGAAAAATATTCCATTGTATGTGTATACCACAATTTCCTTATCCATTCGTTCATCCGTGGACACTTAAGTTTCTTTTATATCTTTGCTATTGTAATTAGTGCTGCAATGAACATGGGGGTACATATCTTTTTGAGTTAGTGTTTTCATATTCTTGGGATAAATACTCAAAAGTGGAACTGCTGGATCATATGGTAGTTATATTTTTAACTTTTTGAGGAAACTCCATGCTGCTTTCCATAGTGTCTTGTCATCTTGTTCTTCATTTATTGATAACAACTTTCATGCAGCAGGATCAGAAAAGCCAAGGAGTAGTCTCAGCAACAACACTGAATCTCTTCCTTGAAATGAGTTGAGTATTGGCTTTTAGTGTGTCCATTTCATTTTATCTAATTTGTTTTCTATGTGACTAAAATTCCTTATACTTTTGGTTGTTCCTTAGTTTCAAGAGTAATCATGTGCTTTTTTCCTCTGCCTCTTTAAAAATTCACTTTTTGTTTGTAATTTTGTTCAACTTCAATGGAAATAGGGTCTATAACAAACTTTTACATTGCCAGCTTTTCCAGAAGTTATCAATTTATTCTATTAAAAAAAGTTGCAGTGAAAACCTTAGCCCATTTTCATTGGCACCATTTCATTTTTATCACACTGAAAAATGGAAGATAGATGAAATGTAAAAGAGCATTAGAATGAAGATTAATTGGAAAAATCTAAAAATGAGTAGCTTCTAAGAGATGCTGTATGCACAGTCCTTGCAGGGGTGTGCTTTTTGTCCTCTTTTGATAATTACAATAGAATACAGACACTGTTAGTATATATAACTACAGTTTAGGAGGATGCACTCTAGAGTCTGTGCTTATTTACTGTCTACCCCAGTATTATATAAACAAGGTGAATTCAGATGTACACGTTGACACCCAGTACATTGAACCTTCACAATGCATGTGTTTTAATTAACTTGCTTCTTTGCAACATGGAAATGTACTCACCTAGTAAATTCTATTTTTTTTTTTGCTTTTCTCTTTCTTTCCCAAAATCTAATTTACTTAAACACTTCATTTAATGACTATTCAGTAAAATTGAACAAATACCTTCCCCTTCCTTTTCTAATTTTGAATAGACAATCCAGAATATCACTTCTCCCAAATAATTTACTCACCCTTGTTTTTGATTGAAAGCCACAGGAAATGGCTACCATATGAAATTGTTGGGATTTTACGACTACTGATTCTTTGTATAACATTTCATCTTTTAGGGCATGTGTATATGCCTAATCCTGAACTATGTTAGTTGCTTTATTTTTTATTTATTTATTTTTCTTGCGGTACATGGGCCTCTCACTGCCGTGGCCTCTCCCGGAGCACAGGCTCCGGACGTGCAGGCCCAGTGGCCACGGCTCACGGGCCCAGCCGCCCCATGGCACATGGGATCCTCCCGGACTGGGGCACGAACCCGTGTCCCATGCATCGGCAGGCAGACTCTCAACCACTGCACCACCAGGGAAGCCCAGTTGCTTTATTATTAATAGTGAGTTTAATTAAAATAACAGTAGGCAATTTATGCCTGCTTTCTGTTGAAGAATGAATGACTCTGTCCTCTAAAACATGTATCTTTCTCTCTTACTGTTCTCTTCTCTCATTCCCTCCATGTATTCTGGGAAGGGTGTGGTGACAGGCAAAATTTTGCCTATATGAGCTCTACCTCTTGTTGGTTATGTTATGTTAGACAAGAAATGGGGACTTTCCATCTGTTTGTATCATCTTTAGTTTCTTTCCTCAGTGTCTTGTAGTTTTCTGCATACAGGTCTTTTGTCTCCCTAGGTAGGTTTATTTCTAGGTATTTTATTCTTTTTGTTGCAGTGGTAAGTGGAAGTGTTTCCTTAATTTCTCTTTCAGATTTTTCATTAGTGTATAAGAATGCAAGAGATTACTGTGCATTAATTTTGTATCCTGCAACCTTACCAAATTCATTGATTAGCTCTAGTAGTTTTCTGGTGGCATCTTTAGGATTCTCTATATATAGTATCATGTCATCTGCAAACAATGACAGTTTTACTTCTTCTTTTCCAATTTGTATTCCTTTTATTTCTTTTTCTTCTCTGATTGCCATGGCTAGGACTTTGAAATCTATGTTGAATAATAGTTGTGAGAGTGGACATCCTTGTCTTATTCCTGATCTTAGAGGAAATGCTTTCAGTTTTTCACCATTAAAAATGATGTTTGCTGTGGGTTTGTCATATATGACCTTTATCATGTTGAGGTATGTTCCCTCTATGCCCACTTTCTGGAGAGTTTTTATCATAAATGGGTGTTGAATTTTGTCAAAAGCTTTTTCTGCATCTATTGAGATGATCATATGGTTTTTATTCTTCAGTTTGTTAACATGGTGTATCACATTGATTTGTATATATTGAAGAATCTTTGCATCCCTGGGATAAATCCCACTTGATCATGGTGTATAATCCTTTTAATGTGTTGTTGGGTTCTGTTTGCTAGTATTTTGTTGAGGATTTTTGCATCTATATTCATCAGTGATATTGGTCTGTAATTTTCTTTCTTTGTAGTATCTTTGTCTGGTTTTGGTATCAGGGTGATGGTGGCCTCATAGAATGAGTTTGGGAGTGTTCCTTCCTCCGCAGTTTTTTGCAAGAGTTTGAGAAGGATGGGTGTTAGCTCTTCTCTAAATGTTTGATAGAATTCACCTGTGAAGCCATCTGGTCCTGGACTTTTGTTTGGTGGAAGATTTTTAATCACAGTTTCAATTTCATTACTTGTGATTCATCTCTTCATATTCTCTATTTCTTCCTGGTTCAGTCTTGGAAGGTTATACCTTTCTAAGAGTGTGTCCATTTCTTCCAGGTTGTCCATTTTATTGGCATAGTGTTGCTTGTAGTAGTCTCTTAGGATGCTTTGTACTTCTGCGGTGTCTGTTGTAACTTCTCCTTTTTCATTTCTAATTTTATTGATTTGAGTTCTCTCCCTCTTTTTCTTGATGAGTCTGGCTAATTGTTTATCAATTTTGTTTATCTTCTCAAAGAACCAGCTTTTAATTTTATTGATCTTTGCTATTGTTTTCTTTGTTTCTATTTCATTTATTTCTGCTCTGATCTTTATGATTTCTTTCCTTCTGCTAACTTTGGGTTTTGTTTGTTCTTCTTTCTCTAGTTCCTTTAGGTGTAAGGTAGATTGTTTATTTGAGACTTTTCTTGTTTCTTGAGGTGAGATTGAATTGCTGTAAACTTCCCTCTTAGAACTGCTTTTGTTGCATCCCATAGGTTTTGGATCGTTGTGTTTTCATTGTCATTTGTCTCTATGTATTTTTTTATTTCCTCTTTGATTTCTTCAGTGATCTCTTGGTTATTTAGTAATGTATTGTTTAGCCTCGATGTGTTTGTGTTTCTTACATTTTTCCCCTGTAATTCCTTTCTAATCTCAAAGCGTTATGGTCAGAAAAGATGCTTGATATGATGTCAATTTTCTTAAATTTATTGAGACTTGATTTGTGACCCAAGATATGATCTATCCTGGAGAATGTTCTGTACGCAGTTGAGAAGAAAGTGTAATCTGCTGTGTTTGGGTAGAATGTCCTATAAATATCAATTAAATCTATGTGGTCTATTGTGTCATTTAAATCTTCTGTTTCCTTATTTACTTTTATTTTGGATGATCTGTCCATTGGTGTAAGTGAGGTGTTAAAGTCCCCCACTATTATTGTGTTACTGTCGACTTCCTCTTTTATAGCTGTTAGCAGTTTCCTTATGTTTTGAGGTGCTCCTATGTTGGGGGCGTATATATTTATAATTGTTATATCTTCTTCTTGGATTGATCCCTTGATCATTATGTGGTGTCCTTCCTTGCCTCTTGTAACATTCTTTATTTTATAGTCTATTTTATCTGATATGAGTATTGCTACTCCAGCTTTGTTTTGATTTCCATTTGCATGGAATATCTTTTTGCATCCCCTCACTTTCAGTCTGTATGTGTCCCTAGGTCTGAAGTGGGTCTCTTGTAAGACAGCATATATATGGGTCTTGTTTTTGTATCTATTCAGCAAGCCTGTGTCTTTTGGTTGGAGCATTTAAACCATTCACGTTTAAGGTAATTATCGATATGTATGTTCCTATGACCATTTTCTTAATTGTTTTGGGTTTGTTTTTTAGGTCCTTTTCTTCTCTTGTATTTCCCGCTTAGAGAAGTTCCTTTAGCATTTGTTGTACAGCTGGTTTGGTGGTGCTGAATTCTCTTCGCTTTTGCTTGTCTGTAAAGCTTTTGATTTCTCCATCAAATCTGAATGAGATTCTTGCCGGGTAGAATAATCTTGGCTTTAGGTTCTTCCCTCTCATCACTTTAAGTATATCATGCCACTCCCTTCTGGCTTCTAGAGTTTCTGCTGAGAAATCAGCTGTTAACCTTATTGGAGTTGCGTTGTATGTTTTTTGTCATTTTTCCCTTGCTGCTTTCAATAATTTTTCTTTGTCTTTAATTTTTGCCAGTTTGATTACTATGTGTCTCAGCGTGTTTCTCCTTGGTTTTATCCTGTATGGGACTCTCTGCACTTCCTGGACTTGGGTGGCTATTTCCTTTCCCATGTTAGGGAAGTTTTCGACTATAATCTCTTCAAATATTTTCTCTGGTCCTTTCTCTCTCTCTTCTCCTTCTGGTACCCCTATAATGCTAATGTTGTTGCGTTTAATGTTGTCCCAGAGGTCTCTTAGGCTGTCTTCATTGCTTTTCATTCTTTTTTCTTTATTCTGTTCCACAGCAGTGAATTCCACCATTCTGTTTCCACAGCAGTGAATTCCACCATTCTGTCTTCCAGGTCACTTATCCGTTCTTCTGCCTCAGTTATTCTGCTATTGATTCCTTCTAGTGTGGTTTTCATTTCAGTTAGTGTATTGTTCATCTCTGTTTGTTTATTTTTTAATTCTTCTAGGTCTTTGTTAAACATTTCTTGCATCTTCTCGATCTTTGCCTCCATTCTTTTCCGAGGTCCTGGATCATCTTCACTATCATTATTCTGAATTCTTTTTCTGGAAGATTGCCTATCTCCACTTCATTTAGTTGTTTTTCTGGGGATTTATCTTGTTCCTTCATCTGTACATAGCCCTCTGCCTTTTCATCTTTTCTGTCTTTCTGTGAATGTGGTTTTTGTTCCACAGGCTGCAGGATTGTAGTTCTTCTTGCTTCTCCACTAAAAATTTTTGTTTTATTTTTGCAGTGACAAACCAGATCATGTTTAAAGTCAGCTTAAACACTTAAATAAGAAACACTTGCACAAAGAAATAAATCTAAACCCCTTACTTTTAAAACCTTGTAAAGCCTTTAAAGCCATGAATGAACAAGTCTCTGACTACCAAGTCAACCTTATAAATCATGATTCCCTATGTGCCAAATATGCTTTAGTCATGGAACATTGCATTAGTTTGCAAGCTGTCTTAAGTTTTAGCTCCTCTTAGGCTCTTCATTCACACTGTTCCCACTGCTTGAACTGTTGTTCCTGCCAATCACGTGACTTCATCTCTGTAATTACTTACATTTTATCTTTGCTAAGAGTGGCTTTTAGCCCACCTGATAATGGAGATCTGCACCCCTTTTCGTTTACTTACTATTACACCAAAGTTGTTGATGACATATTTGTTTACTGCTTTTTCTTTTCTACAATATTATAAGCTACATTGAGACAGAAGCCATGTATTTTTCAAGTCTATGCATAGCTAGCCCCTGCTACAGTGTTTGGAATTTAATGGGTGCTCAATAAATACATGTTGAAAAAATCTGAACATTTTTCTATAGTATAGAAGCTTCAAAATGTGATTTTCTTAGCTGCAAAATATTTTGATGTTGGCATGAATAATAATGCATCTAATCATTGATTATTAAATAATTTTTTTTGCAGTTCTTCACATAAAATTCTAGTGTATTCAAACATTTTTTAACTTTTAAATTTAATTTGATTGTGGTAAGAGCATTTAACATGAAATCTACCTGCTCAACAATTTTTAAAGTGTACAATAGGTATTGTTGACCACAGTTACAGTGTTGTACTTCAGATCTCTAGAGCTTGTTCATCTTACTTTGCTGAAAGTTTATGCCCATTGATTAGTAACTGTCCATTTATCCCTTTCCCGTGCACCTGGCAACCACTTGTATGAGTCTGTTTTAGATACCTAATATAAGAGGAAGCATGCAGTATTTGTCCTTCTGTGTCTGGCATATTTATTTTAGCATAATATCCTTTAGGTTTAGCAAATTGTTGCATAATCTCTGCCCACTGTATGTATATAACACATTTTCCTCGTTCATTTGTTCATGGACATGTAGGTTGTTTTCACATCTTGGCTATTGTGAATAGTTCCACAATTAACATTGTGCTAATAATGTTACGATCCTGATTTAAATTCCTTTGGATAAATATCCAGAAGTGGGATTGCTGGACAATATAGTGGTTCTATTTTTAATTTTTTGACAAAACTCCACACTGTTTTCTGTAGTGGATACACCAATATTGCATACCAATAAAGGGGGGAAGGGTTGCGATTTCTCCACACCTTCACCAATACATAACTTATTTTTTTGCTAATACCCATATTGGTAGTTGTGAGGTGATATCTCATGGTTTTGGTTTATTTTCCCTGATGAGTAGTGATGTTGAGCATTTTTATATACCTATTGGTTACTTATATATATTTATATTTATTTATTTTAATATTTATATTTATTTCTTCTTTTGAGAAATGAATCAAGTCATTATCCCATTTTTAAATTGGGTATTCATTATTTGCTATTGAGTTGTAGGAGTTCCTTATGTATTTTGGAGATTAACCTCTTATCAAATATATGGTTTGCAGATATATTCTCCCATTCTTTAAGTTGCCTTTTCACTCTTCTGATTGCTTCCTTTGTTGTGCAGAGCTTTTTAGTTAGATGTAGTTCCACTTGTCTAATTTTGCTTTTGTTGTCTGTCGTTTCCGTGTTATATTCATGAAATCATTGACAAAACCAATGTCATGAAGCTTTCCCCCATGTTTTCTTCTTGGAATTTTAAAATTTCAGGTCATATGATTAAGTCTTTAATACATTTTGAGTTGATTTTTGTGCATGGAGTAAGTTAATGGTTCAATTTTATCTTGCATATGGATTTTGAATTTTCCTAGCACCATTTGTTGAAGAGACTGTTCTTTCCTCATTGTGAATTCTTGACATGCTTGTCAAAGATCAGTTTACCATACATGCTTGGATATATTTCTGGACTCTAATGCCATTGGTTTTTATGTGTGTTTTTAATGCCTGTACCATACTGTTTTGATTCCTATAACTTTGTAATATATTTTGAAATCAGGAAGTGTGATGTATCCAGCTTTGTTCTTTTTTCTCAGGATTGATCTGGCTATTGATGGTCTTTTTTGGTTCTGTATGAATTGTTGAATTGTTTTTCTCTTTTTGTAAAAATGACACTGTGATTTTGATAGGGGTTGAATGGAATCTGTAGATTACTTTGAGTAGTATGGCTATTTTAATAATATTAATTTGTTCAATTCATAAATATGTTTGTTTATTTGTGTCTTAATTTCTTTCATCAGTGTTTTGTAGTTCTCATATACAAGTTTTTCACCTCCTTAGTTAAGTTTATTCCTAAGTATTTTATTCTTTTGGGCACTCTTGTAAATGGGATTGTCTTCCTAACTTCATTTTTAGATAACTCATTGTTAGTGTCTAGAAACACAACTGCTTTTTTATGTTAGTTTTGTATCCTGTAACTCTACTGAATTTGTTCAGTAGTTTGAATAGTTTTTTGATGGATTCTTTAGAGTTTTCCGTGTGAAGATTATGTCATCTGCAAAAAGGGACAGTTTTACTTCTTTCTTTCCAATTTGGATGCTTTTTATTTCTTTTTCTTGCCTCATTGCTCTGGCTAAGACTTGCAGTACTATGTTGAATAGAAATGGTGAGATTGGACATCCTTATAGGAAAGCTTTCAGTTTTTCATCAGGAGTATGATGTTAGGTGTGGGCTTGTCCTACACGGCTTTTATTATGCTGGGTTATTTTCCTTCTATTCTGAGTTTGAGAGTTTTTATCATGAGAGGCGCTGAATTATGTCAAATGCTTTTTCTGCATCTGTTGAGATGATAGTATGACTTTGGTCATTCATTCTATTAATGTGTTGTATCACATTAATGGATTTTTGTATGTTGAGCCATCCTTATATCCTAGGGATAAATCCCACTTGGCCATCTTGTTGTGGTTTTGTGTGATCTTTATAGTGTGATGTTGGATTTGCTTTGCTGGTGTTTTGTTGAGTATTTTTGCATCTATATTTATCAGGGATATTACCCTATAGTTTTCTGTTCTTGTGGTATCTTTGTCTGGCTTCGATGTCAGGGTAATGCTGGCCTCATAAATGAGTTTGGAAATGTTCCCTCCTCTTCAGTTTTTTGGAATTGTTTGAGAAGGGTTGGGGTTAATTCTTCTTTAAATGTTTAATAGAATTTACCAGTGAAATCATCTGGTCCTGAGTTTTTCTTAGTTGGGAGGTTTTTGATTACTGATTGAATCTTTATACTAGTTACAGGTATTTTCAGACTTTTTATTCCTTCATAATTTAGCTTGGTATATTGTATGTTTCTAGGGATCTAGCCATCTCTTTTAAGTTATCCAGTTTGCCGGCATATAATTATTCATAGTTTTTATATTATTCATATATTTTATTATTCTTTTTATTTCTGAGGCATTCATTGTAATGTCCCTTCTTTCCTTTATGATTTTTACTGGAGTCTTTTCTTTTTTTCTTAGGCTAGCCAAGGGTTTGTCATATATTCAAATATTCTTTAACCATGTTTAAAATTTCTTCTTACAAAAAATGGGAACTGGGTAAAGTATGTAAACATTTAAATGGAGAGATACGGTATGTTTCAAGATGGTAAATTTAGATATTTTGAGGTATCAATTTTTGCCATAATGCTTAATTAGCTGAATAAATTTTCCAAGGAAAATTCCAGTCAGGACCCTTCACTGCCAGTTAAGATAGGGAAGGCCACAAAAGACTGTTGCTTCTATCCCAACAATGAGAACAAGCTGGATAAGTGACAAGATTCTAGTTTTAAAAAAATCCAAGCTGAAGGCACAAAGATATCTAAACGAACTAAATTTTAAACATGACAGGCTCATCCTAGGGGAAAAATACCTATGCATGTTTTCAGCTTTGTTGGGGTAGTGGGAAGAGAAGAAATCTACCACAAACAAAGGGATAAACCCTGCCAAATTTTTAATTAACTTTTAGTAGTCTTGTGGGCAGACAAGATGGATTGTAATACCAAGGATCCCCAGCCATAGAACAAATGTGCACCTACCAATAACTCTTAAATACCTAAATGAGTATGTGAGAGTAGTGTGTTGAAGCTTGTTAATACAAAAGGAGAGATGAGAGAAATTCTTCCAGATCACTCTGGAAATTCACTGCTATTCTCTAATCAGGCAGGACGTAGGGCAGGAGAATGGAGAGAAACCCCACTGACCAAGTGCCCAGACATTCACAGAGTGCCCAGCAATGACCTGCTAAAGATTGAGAACAGGGCAGAAGAAAGAATAAAACCCCTCAAGGTACACTGAATCTTCAATAATGGGGAGACAGCAGATTCTGAATGCTGGGGACAGAGGGGCAGGGTTGGGAGAAGTCTTTCAAAGCCCAGAAAGCCAGGACGGACTGGAGAGGAAAAAGAAACTCCCTAGTGAGCCGCAAAGCTGTCAGCCAGGTTGTAAAACAGAGAAAGATATGGCATTTAGGATGTAAAACATAAGAGATATCTGAAATCTAGCAAGTGCTAGTGCTGCTAAAGTAAAAGTTCTGTTTCACCCTCATCCATTTGAAGTCAATGATACACTAAATTTATCTAAAGCTGTAACACAACCCCAAGCAAACTCAACTACAAATTAGATGGATTTATCCATTCATACTACCAGCGTAGCAAAAGAAGAGGTATACCATTTCTGGAGGATGATAGTATTTACTAACCAGCATATGATCAAAATATACCATAAACTGGATAAATCAAATATCAACACAATGTTATTTACAAGTATCACAAACAATATTTAATGATACAAAGTTTGGAAGTAAAACAATAGGAAAAGGATAAACCATGCAAACTCAAAGCATAAAAAAAGGTAGTATTGATTATTTAAAGTCAGATAATATAGGCAAAATGATTATCAAAGATGAGGAACATTCCATAATGGTAAAAGGTCATCAACAAAATATAACAATCTTACCTAATTTTGATCTTCAAAGTACTTGAAGAAAATACAAGATAGAAAAAAGGGAAAGTTAAATGTCCAGTCATAGCTGTAGATTTTGTCACCCCCTTCTGAGTAATTGATAGAACAAAGAGATAAAAATTAATATAGATACAGAATACTTGAAACATTATCAACCAACCTGATCTTACTGCCATTTGTAGAGCACCACAGCCACCAACTGCAAAATATTCATTCTTCTCATGAGCATATGGGACTTTCACCAAGATGGACCACTATACATTTCAAAGGAATAAAATCATAAAGTGTGTTCTAAGCCTCAATGTTACTACACTTGAAATTAATAAAAATACATAGAAAATTCTCAAATGTTTGAAAATTAATATACTTCTAAGTAGCTCATTAGATGAACTCAGAATAGAAATTAGAAAATATTTCTGAGTGATAATGAAAACACACAAAAGATCTCAGATACAGTAAAATAGTGTTTAGAACAAAACTTGTGGTTTTAAATAACTGTATTTGAAAAAAAGACATATAAAAGCAAAGATCTAAATTTCTGTGATAAGAACATAGAAAAATGAGAGAAAGTTAAACCTGAAGTAAATACAAGAAAAGAAAAATTAAAAATAGGACTGAAAGGTGATAAACTTGATAACTGACAGAGAAAAATCAACAAAGTTTAAAAGTTGCTTCTTAAAATGTGTAAACTCTAGCAAGATTGAAGAAAAAGAAAAATTGCATGAAGTATTAATATCTGCCACAAAAAGCACACCTTTATAGATCCTATAGGCATTAAAAGTATAATAAGGTGACATTTTAAACAAAACCATGACAATAAATTAAATAGTTTAGATGAAATGGACAATTTCTTTGAAAAATACAATTCATCAAAACGTAAAAAGAAACAATCTAAATAGTTCTATGTCTATTAAGAAAATTGATCACCTTCCCACAAAGGAAACTCCATAATTGAAAAATAAATTCTGTTAAAGTTTTAAGAAAAAAAATACGAAACTGTAACTAATTTTAAGAATTTAGAGGAACAGGAAGCATTTCCCAACTCATTTTATGAGGACAGCACAACTTTAATTTTAAAACCTAATGAAGACATTACAAAAGAGAACTATAAACCAATATCCCTCATAAACATAGATTTAAAAAATCCTTAAATATGAACAGATCAGATCTAGCAATATTGGAAAAGGATATGTCATAACGAAGAGGCATTTATCCCAAAAAAGCAATTTGGTTTAACATTTGAAAATCAAACAATGTAGTTCACCATATTAACAACATAAAAGAGAAAAAAATATATGATCATATCATCACAATAAATACAGAGAAAAAGATTGAGAAATTTGGATACCCAGTCATGATTTTAAGGAATACTCTCAGTAAACTAAGAATAGAATCAAGCTTAATATCTATTGGATAAAAAATAATTGATAACCCTGTAACTAAAATTATACTTAATAGTGAAATATTGAGTATTTTTTAACTAAAATTGCAAACAAAACAAATATTCACTCTCACAATGTCATCACAGTGGCAGTTCTAACAATGCAATAAGCCAAGAAAAAGAAAAGACATAAAGATAATACACAGGTAAAACTGTCTCCATCACAGATGTTATGATTGTATATAAAGAGAACCCTATAAAATCAACACACACCAAAAAGCCAATAGAAATAATGAGTAAACTTATCAAGGTCACAGTATACAAGTTAATATACAAAATTCTGTTTTATTTATAATATTAGCAACAAACAACTGTAAAATGAAATTTAAAAAATATCATCTATAATAGCATCATAACATTAATCATCTAGAAATAAAATCATCAATATACGTGCAGTTTCTATACACTGAAGAATAACACATTACTGAAAGAAATTAAAGAAAGTTGAGGGATATATTATACCAATGCAGTAGAAGACTCACTATTAATACGGTATTATTTCAGAATTGATTTGTAAGTCTAACACTAATCAAAATGCAGAATTTTTAAAGAAATCAATTAGCTGGTTCTAAAAACTATAGGGAGATATAAAGGAGTTGAATAGTCAAAATCTTGAAGAGTAGAACAAAGTTGTAGGATTTATATTAATTGATTTCAAGATTGAATATTAAATTATAAGTAATCAAGACAGTGAAAACACTGACATAAGGATAGAGAGGTAGATGAATGGGACAGAACTGAGTTAAGAAATAGACTCATAAGTGTACAATCAAATGATTTCTTTCAACCAAGTCACCAAGTTAATACAATTAAACTCTTTTAAACAAAAGGTACTGTAACACAGCAGTCCCCAACCTTTTTGCTACCAGGGACCGGTTTCTTGGAAGACAATTTTTCCACAGACGGTGGGGGGTGGGCGGGGTGGTGGATGGTTCAGGTGGTAACACGAGCGATGGGGAGCCACAGGGAGCAGCAGATGAAGCTTCGCTCACCCGCAGGCCACTCACCTCCTGCTGTGCGGCCCAGTTCCTAACAGGCTGCAGACCGGTACCAGTCCATGGCCTGGGGGTTGGGGACCCCTGCTGTAACAGTTGGAAATATTTATGGGAAAAAAAATTGAAACACTAGACCTACCTCACTTCATATCAAAATGTAACTCCTGATGAATGATAGGCCTGTTCATAAATGCAAGAACCATAAAGTTTCTAGAAGAAAACAGAATAATACCTATAGGACATTGGAATAGGCAAGGATTTCATGGAAGACAAAAAGCACTATATACTTCCTGTATATAAATACAGGAAGAAGAGGCTTAAAATGTTGATTTCCCCACATAATAATTTCACTTCTAGTAATTTATATTCAAGTATCAAAGTATTAGCAGCACATATACTAAAGAAATTATCAAAGATGTAGATAAAAATGCAGATGTATCTTCTGCACACATAAAATGCAGGAAACAGTACTATGATTAATAGCAGAATCTGTCAAAAATTCTAATTGTCTCAAACCAGGAGAATTATTAAAATATAGGGTATCTGTAAGGTAAAATATCATGTGAACGTTTAAAGTCATGTTTCATGGACTGAATTACGTCACTCACAAAACTGAATATAGTGAAGCCCTAATCTCCAAGGTGACTATATCTGGAGATAGGGCCTTTAAAGGGGTAGTTTAAGGTTAAATGTGATTGTAAGGGTGGAGTCCTAATCATATAAAACTGGTGTCCTTATGAGAATATGCACATACAGAGAAAAGGCCATGTTAGGATACACAGAGAAGGTGGCCATCTCCCAGCCAAGGAGAGAGGCCTTAGGAAAAACCAAACCTGCCAGCACCTTGATCTCAGACTTCCAGTTTCCAGCACTGTCAGAAGTAAATACCTGTTTTTTAAACAGTTCAGTCTGTGGTATTTTGTTAGGCAGCCCTAGCAAACAAACACATCTTGTGTTACGTAATGTCACAAGGAAAAGTACATTGTTGTGATATAGACAATATGGAAAACCAAAACTCTGTCTCACACACATATACCCATATAAATATACATATATAGTGGAGCCCTGGACAACACGGGTTTGAACTGTGCAGGTCCATTATATGTGGATTTTTTTGTTCAATAAATACAACAATGCTACATGTCTGAGGTTGGTTGAATCCACTGCAGATGCAGAAACCACAGATGTGGAGGGCTGAATGTGGACTTACACTTGGATTTTCAACTGTGCAGGGGGTAAGCATCCTTAACCACTGCATTGTTCAAGGGTCAACTGTATATACATACACACACACATACATACATAAATGAGAGCTTTATATCCAAATTTTACTTTGGTAAGGATGGCTTTTATGGTCTTCCTTGTAGTTATGTTTCAACTTTTCTACAAAGAATATGTTTTAAAATAATTATAAACAAACCTTTAAAAAAGTTGAGTTCAAATTCTCAATTCTTGGAAATTTTAGAATACTCATGGAAAATGACACATGATCCTGTTGACATAATACATGTACAGAACTTTCTACTACAAAGCTACATAGCCATTAATTGTTTGTTGCTTCCTCAAATACAGTTACTCTCATAAAACAAGTTTCCTATCTCTGCAAAAATATTTTAATATAATAAAAGGTGAAATAATTATTGGAAAGAATTAGTAAAGATGAAAAAATGTGAAAGTAATGCTATGATGCCAAAATAGCTATTCTAAATATTTATGCTTGCTATGGCTTGCAGTTAAAATTTAAAAATAGCACTTAAATATGCATGTTAATAACATCCAGAAGGCATTTCTTTCAAGCCTGTTTGGGCTGTTGAAGGGTTTAATTTAACCACAGCATTCATTTATGTCTAGCAGTTAAATTTTTTTCTTTTAAGCTCAAAGGAACTGTGAGTCGTAACTATGATCTAATTGGTAAGGAATGAAGAATGTTTTTCATGTTTTATAGACAACATGAATCCTGATCATTTTACAGCAGTAAATTCTGAAGCACTCCACTTGCTGTGTCTCCCCGTGGAAGCCAGGGCCTAGCTCATTAAACTATAAAAATAACTTGCTGGGTTCGGCCAGCTCCTAGAAAGGCCCTTTGACAAGGTGGGTTATTTTTATTTCACTAATGCACATTCACCAGGCAGTCCAGAGCAAGTGAGATTCTTTACAGTCCCCAACTAAATCAATTTATAACTACATCTACATGTCAGAGGGGACGTGCAAAGAACCTATACTGCTGTATAGGAAGATAATTTATTATTGATTTTTTTCAACTCTTTTTTAAAAGCAGCTACAATTCACCGGTTCCTTGGTTCCTTTCTGCAGCACAGATGAGCTGTACAACACTTGTGATGCATCAAACCAGGTTTCTGTGGTGAAGGAAAAAGACATAGGGGTCAGAAGTGCCTGGCTTCCATATGACTTAGAGAGAAATAAAGAATGACCATACAGTCATTTAAAAACAAGGAGCAAAAATCATCTGTCAGCCACGCCCTGTACTGAAAGATCTTAAAAAATGAAGTGCTAATGATCTGTTGTTTAAATATTCATATTAAATTACCTCTTATGTAATAAATCAGGTACTTAATTTTACTGGAAGAAAAATTACTACAAATTTCATCTTTTTCCTTTTGGCCTTAAAGAGTCAAATAAGCCGGTATAGGTAATTTGACCATCATTCCCACAGCTCAGGACTGAAGGAAGTTAGAAAAAGACTGTGACACAAAATCTGTAGCCTGCAGAGTTTACCACTGAGCCCTGTAACAATGGATTCTGATCTCTTTACTCTGGTTCTGCAGTGAACACACACTGTTGTGAGGAATTCACAATTTCAGCTGCAGTTTCAAGAGAACATGCTTCCTTTTTCATGATTGGAATCAGGGCAGTGTACTAAGACTGTAGTTCTGAATTCCACCTACCACAGAGTTACTTTACATCTCTTCTGTGTTTTTACTTGACTCTGTAAGTATCATCTTTGTCATCAGAATACTGTTAGGATTCACTGGTAAAATGTTCCTGAAGACTACTGTAATAATAATCATCCTATAATGATTGTGACACAGCAAAAACAGCAAAAACCTCCTAAACACATTGCAATGCATTTGGGCAGAAAATCTACCAAAATCTACCATAGTTCCCATTGCCATTCTCACACCCCACATACCCTTCTCTGTCAGTGTTTTGGGTTTTTTTTAACATCTTTATTTGAGTATCTTTGCTTTACAATGGTGTGCTAGTTTCTGCTTTATAACAAAGTGAATCAGCTATACATATACATATACCCCCATATCTCCTCCCTCTTGCGTCTCCCTCCCACCCTCCCTATCCCACCCCTCTAGGGGGTCACAAAGCGCTGAGCTGATCTCCCTGTGCTATGCGGCTGCTTCCCACTAGCTATCTATTTTACATTTGGTAGTGTATATATGTCCATGCCACTCTCTCACTTCGTCCCAGCTTACCCTTCCCCCTCCCTGTGTCCTCAAGTCCATTCTCTACGTCTGCGTCTTTATTCCTGTCCTGCCCCTAGGTTCTTCAGAACCATTTTTATATGTGTTAAGCATTGTTTTTATTTCACAAATTTTTGGTCAACTTAAAGGCTAAAACTTACTCTTCTAAATAAATGGTGCTTTTCTTCCCTTAATTAGAAAACTTACATTAAAATTATAATGCTTTTACAAGTAAATGAGAATTATGGGATTTTGGTCCCTAGCATAATATATCCTGATATTCCTGGAACCAGAATATCTGATTTGAATCCTGGATTCACCAATTACTAATGTCTTTTTGTTTTTGTTTTGTTTTACATCTTGGACATGCCACAATTTTTGGTTTCCTAATCTATAAAATAGCAATAGTAAAAAAATAACTATTTCATCTACTATTCATATTTTTTAAAGATTAAATAAGGTAACATATATGAAAATACTTGAACCACACAGCACTATACAAATAATAGCAGTTATTAATATGTTGGCATTGTAACATTCTACTTATTAGATGGTCATATTTTGGATGACTAAACCATCTAGAAAATTGTCATAAACCTGTAAATACAGACAAAGGGGGCTTGTGTGTATCAAGGAAAGTAACCATCCAAGATAGTGTGCATTTTTCTTGTAGAGAAAGTATGGGTACACCTAGAGCCTACCGATGAAACAGGATGACTTGTATAATAAATTAATCTGGTTTCTAAGGATAATATTGGTAGTATTGATCAAAAGAATACATAGACCCAAGGATTTTCATGATCAGAAAAAGTGATTAGGGGCTTCCCTGGTGGCGCAGTGGTTGAGAGTCCGCCTGCTGATGCAGGGGACACGGGTTTGTGCCCCGGTCCGGGAAGATCCCACATGCCACGGAGTGGCTAGGCCCGTGAGCCATGGCCACTGAGCCTGCACATCCGGAGCCTGTGCTCCACAATGGGAGAGGCCACAACAGTGAGAGGCCCACATACCACAAAAAAAAAAAAAAAAGAAAAAGTGATTATTTCAGAGGATGATGACAAAAGAACTCTTCAGCCTACTGACATCTGCACCCACATACTCTATGGTCATTCCTGCAAATGTGGCTAAAGTGTCCCCACTCCTTGATCAGACCAGTACAAAACTTGTGTACCTCCCATCCCCTCTCATCAGTGTAAGAGGATGGCTGCAGCAATCAGTAGGTTTTTGCTCCTCTACTGAATTACTACCAGTTGCAATCACATGTGTTATTTTTCCCAGTAAAAAGAAAAATCTCTCTATAAACCTCACTCCCCACCTCCTGACAGCTATCACTCCATTTCTTTCCTTCCCTTTACAATAAAACAAATATTTTTTGTACTAGATAGCTCCAATTTCTTTTTTCCCTTTTTTGGCCGTATAATTGACATATATTAGTTTCAGGTGTACAACATAATGATTCAATATTTGTATACATTGTGAAATGATCACAATAAGTCTCATTAACATGTTACCATACAGAGTTACAAAATTTTTTTTTCTTCTGATGAGGATTTTTACAATCTTTTAGCAACTTTCAAATATGCAATACAGCATTAACTATAGTCACCATGCTGTACATTTCATCCCCATGACTTCTTTATACCTGAAAGTTTGTACCTTTTGACCCCCTTCATGAGCTTGTCTTTGTTTGTTTTTTAGATTCTACATGTAAGTGAGGTCATATGGTATTGGTCTTTCTCTGACTTATTTCACTTAGTATAATGCCTTTAAAATCCATCCATATTGTCCTAAATGGTAAGATTTCATTCTTTTTTGTGACTTAATAGTATTTCATTCTCCATATACACCATATCTCTTTTATCCATTTATCCATCCATGGACACTTAAGTTGTTTCCATATCTTGGCTATTGTAAATAATGATTCATGAACATGGGGGTGCATGAATCTTTTGGAAATAGTTTTTTCACTTTCTTCAAATAAATACCCAGGAGTGGAATTGCTGGATCATATAGTAGTTCTGTTTTTAATTTTTTGAGTAACCTCCATACCATTTTCCACAGTGGCTGCACCACCTTACATTCCCACCAACAGTACACGAGTGTTTCCTTTTCTCCACATCCTGGCCAACACTTGTTATTTCTTATCTTTTCTATGGTAGCTGTTCTCCCAGGTGTGAGGTGATGTCTCATTGTGATTGATTTGCATTTCCCTAATGGTTACTGATTTTGAACAACTTTTTATGTACCTATTGGCTATCTGTATGTCTTTTTTGGAAAAAATGTCTATTCAGATCCTCTGCTAAGTTTTTAATCGGATTTTTTATATTTAGTTGTATGAGTTCTTTTTATGTTTTGGATATTAACCCCTTATCGGATAAGACTTGCAAATATTTTTTTCCCATTCCATAGGCTGCCTTTTCATTTTGTTGGTCGTTTCCTTTGCTTTACAGAAGCCTTTTAGTTTGTTGTCATCCCTCTTGTTTATTTTTGCTTTTGTTGCCTTTGCTTTTGGAGTCAGATCCAAAAAAATAATCACCAAGCCTGATGTCAAAGAGCTTAGCACTTATGTTTTCTTCCAGGAGTTTTACGGTTTCAGGTCTTAAATTCAAGTCTTTAATCCATTTTGAGTTAGTTTTTGTGTATAAGATAATGGTCCAGTTTCATTCTATTGCATATGGCTGTCCAGTTTTCCCACCACCACTTATTGGAGAAACTATTCTTTCCCCATTGTACATTCTTGGCTCCTTTGTTATAAATTAATTGACCATATATGCATGGGTTTATTTTGGGATTCTCTGTTCTGTTCCATTGATCTGTGTGTCTGTTTTTAGGCCAGTACCATATAGTTTTGATTACTACAGCTTTGTAATATAGTTTGAAAACAGGAAACGTGATGCATCCAGCTTTGTTCTCCTTTCTCAAGATGACTTTGGCTAGTCAGTCTTTTCTGGTTCCATGCAAATTTTAGGATCCTGTATTCTCTTTCTGTGAAAAGTGCAGTTGGAATTTTGATAGGTATTGCATTAATTCTGTAGATCGTTCTGGGTAGTATAGAGATTTTAAGAATATTCTTCCAATTCCATGAGCATAGAATATCTTACCATTTGTGTCTTTCCTCAATTTCTTTCATCAATGTAGTATAGTTTTCAATGTACAGGCCTTTCACATCCTACATTAAATTTATTCCTAGGTATTTTATTCTTTTTGATGCAGTTGTAAATGGGATTATTTCCTTAATTTCTCTTTCTGTTAATTTTTTTTTATTGGCTGTGTTGGGTCTTTGTTGCTGCATGCAGGCTTTGTCTAGCTGAGGTGAGTGGGGGCCACTCCTTGTTGCAGTGCACGGGCTTCTCATTGCGGTGGCCTCTCCCATCGCAGAGCACGGGCTCTAGGCACGCAGGCTTCAGTATTTGTGGCTCACGGGCTCTAGAATGCAGGCCCAGTAGCTGTGGCACACAGGCCCAGCCGCTCTGTGGCATGTGGGATCCTCCCAGAGCAGGGATTGAACCTGTGTCCCCTGCATTGGCAGGCAGATTCCCATCCACTGCACCACCAGGGAAGCCCCTGTTAATTTGTTTTTATTGTATAGAAATACAACAGATTTATGTATATTAATTTTATATCCTGCAACTTCAGTCAATTTTAATTGGTTTTAACAGTTTTGGTGTGAAGTCTTTAGGGTGTCTATGTATAATGTCATGTCATCTGCCAAAAGTGACGGTTTTACTTCTTCCTTTCTAATTTGGATGCCTTTCATTCCTTTTTCTTGTGTAATTGCTTTGATTAGGACTTCCAATACTATGCTGAATAAAAATGGTGAGAGTGGGCATCCTTGTCTTGTTCCTGATCTTAGAGAAAAGGCTTTCAACTTTTCACCATTTGGGTATGTTACTAGTTGTGAGCTTGTCATATACACACTTCATTATGATGAGGTACTTTTTCACTATACCCACTGTTTTGAGAGTTATTTTTTTTTATCATAAATGGATGTTGAATTTTGTCAAATGCTTTTTCTGCATCTATTGAGATGATCAGATGAGTTTTCTCTGCTAATGTGGTATATCACGTTGATTTGCAGATGTTCAAACATCCTTGCATCCCTGGAATAAATACCATTTGATCACGGTGTATGACCCTTTTAATGTATTGTTGAATTTGGCTTCCTAATATTTTGTTGATGATTTTTACATTTACGTTCATCTGATATTGGCCTGTAATTTTCTTTTCTTGTAGTGTCCTTGCCTGATTGTCGTGTCAAAGTAATGCTGGCCTTGTAAAATGAGTTTGAAAGTGTTCCTTCCTCTTCTATTTTTTGGAAGAATTAGAGAAGGATTGGTATTAATTCTTTAAATGTTTGGTACAATTTACCATGAAGCCATCTGGTTTTGGACTTTCGTTTGTTGGGAGGTTTTTGATAACTAATTCAATCTTTCTTTTTTTGTTGACTGCATTGTGTCTTCGTTGCTGTGCACAAGCTTTCTCTAGTTGCAGCGAGCAGGGGCTACTCTTCGTTGCAGTGTGCGGGCTTCTCATGGCAGTGGCTTCTCTTGTTGCAGAGCACAGGCTGTAGGCCTGCGGGCTTCATTAGTTGCAGCATGTGGGCTCAGTAGTTGTGGCTTGTGGCCTCTAGAGCATAGGCTGAATAGTTGTGGTGCACGGGCTTAGTTGCTCTGTGGCATGTGAGATCTTCCTGAACCAGGGATTGAACCCATGTCCCCTGAATTGGCAGGTGGATTCTTAACCACTGTGCCACCAGGGAAGTCCCCTAATTCAATCTTGTTACTAGTAATTGGTCTATTTGTGATCAGTCTGGAAGATTGCATGTTTCTAGGAATTTATCCACTTCTTCTAAGTTGTCAAGTTTATTGACCTCTAATTGTTCATAGAAGTCTCTTATGATCCTTTTTATTTCTGATATGTCAGTTGTAACCTCTTCTCTTTCATTTCTTATTTTGAGTCCTCTCTCTTTTTTTTCTTGGTGAGTCTAGATAGAGAGTTGTCAATTTTGTTTATCTTTTCAAAGAACCAGTTCTTGGTTTTATTCATGTTTTCTGTTGTTATTTTATTCTCTGTTTCATTTATTTCCACTCTGATCTTTATTTTCTTCCTTCTGTTAACTCTGGGCTTCATTTGTTCTTTTTTTTCTATTTCCTTGATGTGTAAAATTTAGGGACTTTTTTGAGATTTTTCTTGTTTCTTTAGGAAGGTAATTATTGCTATGAACTTCCCTCTTAGACCTGCTTTTGCTGCATGCATATGTTTTGTATGTTCTATTTCCATTTTCATTTGTGGCAATGTATTTTTTTATTTCTCTTTTGATTTCTTCATTAATTCATTGGCTGTTCAGTAGCATATTGTTTAATTTCCATACGATTGTGAATTTTCCAGCTTTCTTTTTGTAATTGATTTTTCATTCATACCACTGTGGTCTGAAAAGATGCTTGCTATGATGTCAGTGTTTTTAAATGTTTTAAGACTTGTTTTGTGGCCTAACATCTGGTCTGTCCTGGAACATGTTGCATGTGCACTTGAGAAGACTGTGTATTCTGCTGCTTTTAGACAGAATCTTCCATATATGTCTGTTAAGTCTGTCTGGTCTCACTGTCATTTAAGGCCAGTATTTCCTTATTGATCTTCTGTCTTGATAATCTATCCACTGCTGTAAGTAGTGTATTAAAGTCCCCCACTATTATGGTATTGCTATCTATTTCTCACTTTGGGTCTGTTAATATTTACTTTATTTACGTAGGTGCTCGTTCTTTGGGTGCATAATTATAAATATTATGTCCTCTCATTGGATTGACCCCTGTATCATTATGTAATGCCCTTCTTTTTCTTTTATTGCAGTCTTTGTTCAAAGTCTATTTTGATTGATAAAAGAATGGCTACTCACATTTCTTTTCTTTTTTTCCATTTGCATGGAACAACTTTTTTCCATCTCTTCACTTTCAGTTTTTGTGCGTCTTACATAGGAAGTGAATTTCTTGTAGGCAGCATATCGATGGGTCTATATCTTGTTTTCTGATCCATTGCACCCTTCAATGTCTTTTTTTTTTTTTTTTTTGTGGTACGTGGGCCTCTCACTGTTGTGGCCTCTCCTGTTGCAGAGCACAGGCTCCGGACGCGCAGGCCCAGTGGCCATGGCTCACGGGCCCAGCTGCTCCGCGGCATGTGGGATCCTCCCGGACCGGGGCACGAACCCGTGTCCCCTGCATCAGCAGGCGGACTCCCAACCACTGCGCCACCAGGGAAGCCCCTTCAATGTCTTTTGATAGGGGAGTTTAGTCCATTTAAAGTACTTAGTGATCATTATGTAGTTATTGCCATTTCGTTAATTATGTTCTGGCTGTTTTGCAGTTCTTCTCTTTTCCTTTCTTCTTCTCTTGCTCTCTTCCTTTGTTTGATGAGTTTCTTTAGTGGTATGCTTAGATTCCTTTCTCATTATCTTTTGTGTATCTACCATAGGTTTTTACTTTTTGGTTACCATGAAGTTTACGTATAACAGCCTACATTTATTACTGTCTATTTTGAGTTGATAACACCTTAAGTTTGAGCACATTCTATATCTCTACATTTTTACTCCATTTTTCTTTACCATTACAATAAAACTTTAAATATTTCTTTGTACTGGGTAGCTCTAGTTTCTTTTAGTCTTTCTTAACCCTATACCATAAGCATTTTGCCCCCATCAAGCTATATAAGTGCTCTTATTTTGCCAAAGATACCCACATGCTAAATCTTCCAGCACTTCTCAGTTCTCATCCCTTTTGACCCATCACACAACTAACTGTACCCTCCTCTTTAAATATTCTCCTTCCTTGGGTTCAAGGATACACTCACCTGATTTTCCAGGTAATTCTTCGACAACTCCTCCTTAATCCTTCTTCCTGGCTCCTACTTGTAGTTTTGTTCTTTTCATACTGAAGTGTTCCTTAAGCCTCTTCTCTGTGACTATCTCATCCAGTCTCATGGCTCTAAATACCATCCAAATTCTGGTGAACCCTTAATTTATATCTCTAGCCTAGATTCACTCCCTCCTGAAATACAGGTGTGTATATTCTGTAGCCTACTTGATGTCTCCAGTTAAACATGTAATAATCATCTCAAGCTTAATTTGTCCAAAATGCAGCTCTTTATATTCCTTCCCATAGTGGTTCCTCCCATTATCTCACATCTTAATATTTCTAAATACTCCAGCAAAAATCTTCAGTCTTCCTTGACTTACTTTTTTCTCTCACAGCCCACAGCCATGATATCAACACATCCTGTCTGGTTCTACCTTCAAATCATATCAAGAATCCAATCATTTCTTATCTCTGCTCCTTACCACATAGTTTAAGGAATCATTAAGTGTTGCTGGGATTAAAGTACTATGTTCCTAATTGGTCTTCATCCTTTAACCCTGTTCTTCCTCAAACTATTTATAACAGTGTTCAGAAATCCTGTTGAAACCTAAGTCAGTTCAGGTCAGATCTCCCCCCTGCCACCTCAAAACCTTCAAATATCTCTTCATAGTTCTCCTAGTAAAAGTCATGTTTCTGTAACCAAAAAATACCCTATATAATCTGGCCACCATATCTCTCTGATTCCATCCCCTTCTATTCTTCCAAGCATTCACTCTGTTCCAAACATACTAGTCCCTTTATGTTCCTCAAATAAAGTGAACACAGCCCTTCCTTGGGGACTTTGAACTTGCAGTTCTCACTGCCTAGGATTCTGATCTGCCAGATGTACATGCAGCTCACTTCCTTCGGAACTTCCCTCAGATATTACTTATTGTGGCACTGTGGGCTGTTAGTTCTCTCTGTGTTTCTTTATATAAGATTGTCTCTATTTTGCCTTCATTTTTGAAAGATAGTTTTGCTTTATAGAATTCTCGATTGAGACCTGTTGTTCTTTCAGCACTTTAAATACGCAATTCCACTTTTTCTTGGCTTCTGCCTTTTCAGTTGAGTAGTCAGCCATTAATTTTATTGATGCACCACTGTATGTGATAAGTTGTTTTTCTCTTACTGGTTTTAAGATTTATTGCTTTGTCTTTTACCTTCAACGGTATAATGTGCCTAGGCATAGATTTCTTTGATTTCTCCTACTTCGGGTTAGTTGAACTTATTGGCTGTGTAGATTAATTTTTGTCATCAAATTTGGGAGGTTAGCCATGGTTTCTACAAATTTTATTTTCCATCTCTTTTTCTCTCTCCTCTCCTTCTGGTCTCCAGTTACACATACACTGGTACACTCAATGTGGTCCCACATGTCTTGGAGGCTCTGATCATTTTTCTTCAATCTTTTCTCTGATTGCTCCTCAAATTGGATCATTTCTATTTATCTTCTAGTTTATAGATTCTCTTGTCATCCATCACCTGTCTCCTGTTGAGCCCCTCTACTTCACTTTTAATTTTATTAATTGCACTTGTCAATGTCAGTTTCCACTTTTAAAAAAATGTTTATCTCTTTCACATGTTGATTCATTATTTTCATGCTTTAATTCTTTAAACATGGTTTCTTAGTGTTTTAGTTTTCTTAGTGCACATATTTATATTAGCCACTTTGAAGTTTTTGTCTGCTAAATCCAACATCTTTGGACAGTCAGAGTGATCTTTTTCTTTTTTTCAGTGTTTTTCTCAAGTTATTTGTTTTTGGGGTTTTTTTGGTGTATTCCCAATAGATACTTTATTCATTCTTTGCTTAAGTTATAATTTTATTGAAAGCTATACATTTTAAATACTGCATGGTTCCAACTGTGGATTCTGAATTCTCCCCCAAAGCTCTTATTAATAAGTTGCTGGGGGCTTCCCTGGTGGCACAGTGGTTGAGAGTCTGCCTGCCAATGCAGGGGACATGGGTTTGTGCCCCGGTCCGGGAAGATCCCACATACCGCAGAGCGGCTGGGCCCGTGAGCCATGGCCGCTGAGCCTGCACGTCCAGAGCCTGTGCTCCGCAACGGGAGAGGCCACAACAGTGAGAGGCCCACGTACCGAAAAAATAATAATGATAAAAAATAAGTTGTTGGTTGTTTGCGTTTTTTATTTTTTTGTCTAGTAACTTGCTTGGTTTAAACCAGTGAGATCTATTTCACATACACTGTGTGGCTGGTGACATCTCTATTCAAGTTTTAAAATAATAATAATAACTACTATTATTTTTAAGTTTGGCTTCCTAGGGGTTGCCCCTGTGTTTTCATAACTTGGTTGTCATCCAGTAGTTGTGGCTTGAGTGACTGGATGGAGGTTGTTCTCAAGCACTGTAAGCCAGTAAGGCTTCAGTTCTCTGACAGTGGACATGAATGTCAGTAGGTGGTCACATTCAAAGTTCGGTTTTAAAGACTGCCCTGGCTTTACTCTCTTTGGGGTCTTTTTGCATTTCTTCTCACATGCATTGAGATATGGAAAGGGGCTTGAAGATATATTTATAAATGCATATCACTTTACCAGGTTACCAGGAAATTTTCATTTGTATGTCTGGTGATATTTTAGAAGGTGGTATGAGAGGGGAAGAATCTGGAGGCAAGAGTAGCATTTAAGAACATAGTTCCCCCCAAATGGAGAGTAAATTCCTTCAGTGCACCACCATATCTGCTTTGTATCTTCCCATGTATGTAGCACATGGGATGAAAATGTGAAGATAGGTAGGGTCTCCATAAAAATTTATTTTCTTATTGATGACAATAATGATGAAAATAATATGAAAAATCACAAACGCATCATGTTAAGAACTTTGTTTGAGAGTAGAAAAGGAAAACAAATTTGTAATGTTGAAAATAAACATTTTGGATTGGTTTACACTAAACATACTCTCATTTGAGGTGACAATTCTTTAGTTAGGGATTATGAAGAAATGTACAATGCCAAGAATGTTTTTCAATCTTAACAAGAAAGCTGTTCAGGAAAACCTTAGCAAAGTCATTTTTGTGTCTCAGACTAGGCTACCAAAAGAGAATTTCTATAACTGCTATTTGCAAAAGCGTATTTTGAAATTCTTATTTCCCACTAGACAAAATAAAGGGGCACATCCTTGCATTTCACTTGTCCCCCTCCCCCCAAAGCCTCCTTTGTATATAACTGATATATGTCTGTATATTTTCAATGAACTTTTAGTGAGTTCCTACTGTGTTTACAAGTCACTCTATTTCCTTTACATAAATCCAAGACTTATACATGGCTTCCTTGGATCTCAATCCATATCCAAATTCGTCAAAGCCATCGAATGAAATATTCCTAAAATGAAACATTTCATAGAGAGCAACTATGGTCTTTCTAAGGATTTTAAAATATGTGTTGGTATTTTCAAAGATTGTCTTTACAGGAATTTTTAAAAGACTTAAAAACTGACTATAAATTATTTTACTATGTTTGCTCTAAATCTAATTACATTCTTAAGACTATCACCATAAAATATTTCAGTGAACCTATGGATAGCATTTTCCATAATGATAGCCTAATTCTGTACACTATCTCCAAGGACCATTTCTTTATTCACAACTCTTTTCTTAAATGTGAGAAAGACATGGAGACTACTTTATTTCAAATTTTTAAGTTGCAGAGAAAACAGTTTGCTTTTACTTGGTACCACAAGCAATTTAAGTCTCACTACTCCAGTCCCCAGTGGTACATAAGCAATACAGCTGCCTTTCAAAGACATATCAATAACCATCTTCTTGGCAAAGTTTTATTGAACACATCTTTCTTCTGCAGCAAAATTCAATCTGGTTTTGATGAGTAGGAAGGATGGTGGACAGAAAGGTGAAAGTATCACTCAGGTAAAAAACAAGTATTGGCCAAAAGGGGAAAAAAGGGAATTTTAAACCATGGTCTGAATACTGAAAGATGAATGAATGCTATGGGACTAAGGGAGTGGTATCCATCCACATAATAAAAGCAGTAGATGAGTATAATTATCCAAAGCACATAAGCTCATACAGGCTTATACAGGGAATGAGATATAAATTTATATCTCTGTATATCTCATACAGAGATATAAATTTAGGAAATCTTGATTAACATTGGCTGAGTATTATAAAGCATAACCATCAAACATGAGCCAATGTAATTATGGTGTTCAAACTATAATTTACTCAAATTTTAAAAGGCAGTGGCACAGTATGTCATAAAAATATACAGATGTACCCTCCAAAATAATTTTAGCACCTTAAACGCTTATAAAGTGTATTCTATTTAATTTATGTGTGCCCATATATTTGTAATTTATCTGAGATTTCTGTATGTGTGAGTCTGAAATAAGTTTTATTCCAGCTGAGTGAGATGCCTCCTGAATGATAATGAGACAGATCATTTATTTTAATATGTGTTTTTGTACAAACTTATTTTATGAAAATATGTTGTAATTGAGTTAGTTTTTATATTATTATTTAGGAGTGCTTGTTTTTTTGAGCTCTGGTATTTAGCATTCCTCTGGTGCTATTGAAATATTTAAAATAACAATATAAGAGAAACAAGATCCCATCGCCTATAAAAGTTACTTGTATAACAGGTAAAAATAAACTTCTTGGAGGATTTTATACTTCTATTTGGAGGCTGTTTCCCCCATCCTTTTGCATTGCAGCAAAATTTATTTAGACTCAGACCAGGCATTTCTACTCCGTTCAGTCCTCCAAGAGCCAAACATTTTAAATTAGTTAAATCTGTGGTCACATAAAAAGCAATCATGTCATTAAAGTTCTTACTTTATTCACCTACCAAATTCTCCCACATGGGCAATATTCTGAATTATAAAACCATCTGCATCCATATAATTAAAGCCAGTTTCCCACAGTTAGCTGTCTTAGTTTGTGTAAGTTCAGTTCTAAGCTAGTAAAATTGATTATATTTGTTTATGGACAGGCAGCAGAATGGTGGAGACCTTTCTAATTTTCTTCTTAGAATAATGTTTCTAACTTGTCCACTTCAAAACACATAAACATATCTATATAAGAAAAAATAAACAATGGTAATAATGATAACAGGTATCATTTAATGAATACCTACCATGTTATAGAGAAATGCTAAGTACATTATAAATATAATTTAATTTATTATTCAGATAAGTTATTAATATCCCTGTTTTTTCTGTAAGGAAATAGGCTTAGAGAGGTTTGGTGATGTATCCAATTAAACAAAATAGATGTAGCCTGTTGGTAACAAAAAGGGGGAAAAAAAGCACATGTCAATTTTGAAAGGAATATTAATAAACTGACAAGGAAACTCCCTAGCATCAAGATATATTATGATCAGAAATTTTCACACTTTATTCTATATGTATTTAAGATGTTCCAGAAATCACTTGATTTAAACTTTTCTATTAACATATTTATATATTAATCCATATTAAAACTTTAAAAAAGCACGGTTTATCACACATAATATATATATTAACATATGAGTTGACTTGCACCTTGATTTTAACTCACTTTTGAAATAAAAGCCTCATCTCCTGTACTGAGAACGTGTCTGGACTTGTAAATGTGTTAGTTATTGAGTGGTTAATAGCTCAGGACTGTCTCTTTTGAAATTGCAGTTCAGTGAATATTTATGCTTATAAAATTGGATATCAAATACCCTACTTTAGTTCTAATGCTGCTCAAATAATGCCCAAGAAGGTTTAGGTAGATCTGCTTGGGGAACACTTTCATTCTAACATAACAGTTCCCTGGCAATCACAAGAATGTATCAATATTTAGTCAGGATGATACTATAGACACTTTTATATATTACTTACAAATTGGAGAGCTTGTATTTTATCATATATTATATTGTATTTATATCTAAAAGTAGGTGGACCTTCAAGATGGCAGAGGAGTAAGAGGTGGGGATCACCTTCCTCCCCCTAAATACATCAAAAATACATCTACATGTGGAACAACTCCTACAGAACAACTACTGAATGCTGGCAGAACCTCAGACTTCACAAAAGGGAAGAAAATCCCCACGTACATGCATAGGGAAAAAGAAAAAATAGACACAAAAGAATAGGACCTGCACCTCTGGGAGGGAGCTGTGAAGGAGGAAAAGTTTCCACACACTAGGAAGCCCCTTCACTGGCAGGGACGGGGTTGGTGGGGGGAAGCTTCGGAGCCACAGAGGAGAACACAGCAACAGGGGTGCAGAGGGCAAAGCGGAAAGATTCCCGCACAGAGGATCAGTGCCGACCAGCACTCACCAGCCCGAGAGGCTTGTCTGCCCACCTGCCAGCGCTGGTGGGGGCTGGGAGCTGAGGCTCAGGCTTCGGAGGTCAGATCCCAGGGAGAGGACTGGGGTTGGCTGCGTGAACACAGCCTGAAAGGGGCTAGTGCACCACAGCTACAATTTTCTCCCTTTTCTTCTGAGCTGTGTGGTGACAGGGTCCTGGTGCTCTGGCTGGGTGTCAGGCCTGAGCCTTTGAGGTGGGAGAGCTGAGTTCAGGACATTGGACCACCAGAGACATCCCAGCCCCAAGTAATATCAATCGGCAACAGGTCTCCCAGAGATCTCCATCTCAACACTAAAACCCAGCTCTACCCAACGGCCAGCAAGCTCCAGTGTTGGATGCCCCATGCCAAACAACTAGCAAGACAGGAACACAACCGACGCATTAGCAGAGAGGCTACCTAAAATCATAAGGTCACAGACACCCCAAAACAGACCATTGGACGCTGCCCTGCCCACCAGAAAGACAAGATCCAGCCCCACCCACCAGAACACAGGCAGTCCACTCCACCAGGAAGCCTACACAAGACAATGAATCAACCTTACCCACTGGGGGCAGACACCAAAAACAATGGGAACTACGAACCTGCAGCCTGCGAATGTTATGTATGTTATGAATGTATGTATGTTAAGCAAAATAGGAAGACAGAGAAATATGCAGCAGATGAAGGAGCAAGGTAAAAACCCACCAGACCAACCAGATGAAGAGGAAATAGGTAGTCTACCTGAAAAAGAATTCAGAGTAATGATAGTAAAGATGATCCAAAATCTTGGAAATAGAATGGAGAAAATACAAGAAAAGTTAAACAAGGACCTAGAAGAACTAAAGAGCAAATACACAATGATGAACAACATAATAAATGAAATTAAAACTTCTGTAGATGGAACCAATAGCAGAATAACTGAGGCAGAAGAACGGATAAGTGACCTGGAAAATAAAATAGTGGAAATAGCTACCACAGAGCAGAAAAAAGAATGAAAAGAAGACAGTCTCACAGACCTCTGGGACCACATTAAATGCACCAACATTCAAATTGTAGGGGTCCCAGAACAAGAAAAGAAAAAGAAAGGGTCTGAGAAAATATTTGAAGAGACTATAGTTGAAAACTTCCCTAACATGGAAAAGAAAATAGTCAATCAACTCCAGGAAGCACAGAGAGTCCCATACAGGATAAATCCAAGGAGAAACACACCAAGACACATATTATTCAAACTATCAAATATTAAATGTGAAGCAAAAATATTAAAAAGCAGCCTGGGAAAAGCAACAAATAACATACAAGGGAATCCCCATAAGGTTAACAGCTGATCTTTCAGCAGAAACTCTACAAGCCAAAAGAGACTGGCAGGACATATTTAAAGTGATAAAAGGGAAAAACCTACAACCAATATTACTCTACCCAGCAAGGATCTCATTCAGATTAGATGGAGAAATTAAAACCTTTACAGACAAGCAAAAGCTAAGAGAATTCAGCACCACCCAAATGAGCTTTACAACAAATGCTAAAGGAACTTCTCTAGGCAGGAAACACAAGAGAAGGAAAAGACCTACAATAACAAACCAACCCAGAACAATTAAGAAGATGGTAATAGGAACATACATATCGATAATTACCTTAAATGTAAATGGATTAACTGCTCCAACCAAAAGACATAGACTGGCAGAATGGATACAAAACAAGACCCATATATATGCTGCCTACAAGAGACCCACTTCAGACCTAGGGACACATTCAGACTGAAACTGAGGGGATGGAAAAAGATATTCCAGGCAAATGGAAGTCAAAAGAAAGCTGGAGTAGCAATTCTCATATCAGACAAAATAGACTTTAAAATAAAGACTATTACAAGAGACAAAAAAAGACACTACATAATGATCAAGGGATCAATCCAAGAAGAAGATATAACAGTTGTAAATATTTATGCACCCAACATAGGAGTACCTCAATACATAAGGCAAATACTAACAGTCATAAAAGGGGAAATCGACAGTAACACAGTTATAGTAGGGGACTTTAACACCCCACTTTCACCAATGGACAGATCATCAAAAATGAAAATAAATAAGGAAACACAAGCTTTAAATGATACATTAAACAAGATGGACTTAATTGATATTTATAGGACATGCCATCCAAAAACAACAGGATACACTTTCTTTTCAAGTGCTCATGGAGCATTCTCCAGGATAGATCACATCTTGGGTCACAAATCAAGCCTAGGTAAATTTAAGGAAAATGAAATCCTATCAAGTATCTTTTCTGACCAAAATGCTATGAGACTAGCTATCAATTACAGGAAAAAAAACTGTAAAAAATACAGACACATGGAGGCTAAACAATACACTACTAAATAACCAAGGGATCACAGACGAAATCAAAAAATACCTAGAAACAAATGACAATGAAAACACGACGACCCAAAACCTATGGGATGCAGCAACAGCAGTTCAAAGAGGGAAGTTTATAGCTATACAAGCCTACCTCAAGAAAGAAGAAAAATGTCAAATAAATAACCGAACCTTACACCTAAAGCAATTAGAGAAAGAAGAGCAAAAAAAATCCTGAAGTTAGCAGGAGGAAAGAAGTCATAACGATCAGATGAAAAAAAATGAAAAAGAAATGAAGGAAACAGTAGCAAACATCAATAAAACTGAAAGCTGGTTCTTCGAGAAGATAAACAAAATTGATAAAACACTAGCCAGAGTCATCAAGAAAAAAAGGGAGAAGTCTCAAATCAATAGAATTAGAAATGAAAATGGAGATGTGACAGCTGACACTGCAGAAATACAAAGAATCATGAGGGATTACTACAAGCAACTATATGCTATTAAAATGAACAACCTGGAAGAAATGGACAAATTATTAGAAAAGCACAACCTCCCAAGACTGAACCAGGAAGAAAATAATATAAACAAACCAATCACAAGCACTGAAATTGAAACTGTGATTAAAAATCTTCCAACAAACAAAAGCCCAGGACGAGAAGGCTTCACAGGTGAATTCTATCAAACATTTAGACAGGAGCTCACACCTATCCTTCTCAAACTCTTCCAAAATATAGCAAGGGAGGAACACTCCCAAAGTCATTCTACTAGGCCACCATCACCCCGATAACAAAACCAGACAAAGATGTCACAAAAAAAGAGAACTAAAGACCAATATCATTGATGAACATAGATGCAAATATCCTCAACAGAATACTAGCAAACAGAACCCAACAGCACATTAAAAGGATCATACACCATGATCAAGTGGGGTTTATCCCAGGAATGCAAGGATTCTTCAATATATGCACATCAATCAATGTGATACACCATATTAACAAACTGAAAGATAAAAACTCTATGATAATCTGAATAGATGCAGAAAAAGCTTTTAACAAAATTCAACACCCATTTATGATTTAAAACTCTCCAGAGAGTAGGCATAGAGGGAACGTACCTCAATGTACCTCAAGATAATAAAGGCCATATATGACAAACCCACAGCCAACATCATTCTCAAAGGTGAAAAACTGAAACATTTCCTCTCAGATCAGGAACAAGGATGCCCACTTTCACCACTATTATTTTAAATAGTTTTGGAAGTTTTAGTCACAGCAGTTAGAAGAGAAAAAGGAATAAAAGGACTCCTAATCAGTAAAGAAGAAGTAAAGCTGTCACTGTTTGCAAATGACATGATACTATATATAGAGAATCCTAAAGATGCTACCAGAAAACTACTAGAGCTAATCAATGAATTTGGTAAAGTAGCAGGATACAAAATTAATGCACAGAGATCTCTTGCATTCCTATACACTAACGATGAAAAATCTAAAAGAGAAATTAAGGAAACACTCCCATTTACCATTGCAACAAAAAGAATAAAATACCTAGGAATAAACCTACCTAAGGAGACAAAAGACCTGTATGCAGAAAACTATAAGACACTGATGAAAGAAATTAAAGGTGATACAAACAGATGGAGAGATATACCATGCTCTTGGATTGGAAGAATGAACATTGTGAAAATGACTCTACTACCCAAAGCAATCTACAGATTCAATGCAATCCCTATCAAACTACCAATGGCATTTTTCACAGAACTAGAACAAAAAAAATCACAATTTTTATGGAAACACAAAAGACCCCAAATAGCCAAAGCAATCTTGAGAAAGAAAAATGGAGCTGGAGGAATCAGTCTCCATGATTACAGACTATACTACAAAGCTACAATAATCAAGACAGTATGGTACTTGCATAAAACAGAAACACAGATCACTGGAACAAGATAGAAATCCCAGAGATAAACCCTTGCACATATGGCCACCTTATCTTTGATAAAGGAGGCAAGAATATACAATGGAGAAAAGATAGCCTCTTCAGTAAGTGGTGCTGGAAAACTGGACAGCTACGTGTAAAAGAGTGAAATTAGAACACTTCTTAATACCATACACAAAAATAAACTCAAAATGGATTAAAGACCTAAATGTAAGGCCAGACACTAAAACTCTTAGAGGAAAACATAGGCAGAACACTCTTTGACATAAATCACAGCAAGATCCTTTTTGATCCACCTCCTAGAAAAATGGAAATAAAAACAAAAATAAACAAATGGGACCTAATGAAACTTTAAAGCTTTTGCACAGCAAAGGAAACCATAAACAAGATGAAAAGACAACCTTCAGAATGGGAGAAAATATTTGCAAATGTAGCAAATGACAAAGGATTAACCTTCAGAATATACAAGCAGCTCATGCAGCTAAATATCAAAAAAACAAACAACCCAATCCAAAAATGGGCAGAAGATCTAAATAAACATTTTTCCAAAGAAGATATACAGATTGCCAATAAACATATGAAAGGAT
The DNA here is from genome assembly GCF_964341445.2 of Mesoplodon mirus. Lineage (NCBI taxonomy): Eukaryota > Metazoa > Chordata > Mammalia > Artiodactyla > Ziphiidae > Mesoplodon > Mesoplodon mirus. The sequence continues at coordinate 81,828,321 of NC_138980.1, forward strand.
GCTCAACAGCACTAATCATTAGAGAAATGCAAATCAAAACTACAACGCGGTATCACCTCACACCAGTCAGAATCACCATCATCAAAAACTCTACAAACAGTAAATGCTAGAGAGGGTGTGGAGAAAAGGGAACCCTCCTTGCACTGTAGGTGGGAATGTAAATTGATATAGCCACTATGGAGAATAGTATGGAGGTCCTTAAAAAACTAAAAATAGAACTACCATGTGACCCAGCAATCCCACTACTGGGCATATACCCTGAGAAAACCTTAATTCAAAAAGAGTCATGTACCACAATGTTCATTGTAGCACTATTTACAATAGCCAGGACATGGAAGCAACCTAAGTGTCCATTGACAGTGAATGGATAAGGAAGTTGTGGCACATATATACAATGGAATATTACTCAGCCATAGAAAGAAGTGTAATTGAGTTATTTGTAGTGAGGTGATGGACGTAGAGTCTGTCATACAGAATGAAGTAAGTCAGAAAGAGAAAAACAAATACCATATGCTAACATATATATATGGAATCCAGAAAAAGAAATGGTTCTGATGAACCTAAGGGCAGGACAGGAATAAAGACACAGATGTAGAGAATGGACTTGAGGACACGGGGAGGGGGAAGTGTAAACTGGGACGAAGTGAGAGAGTAGCATTGACATATATACACTACCAAATGTAAAATAGATAGCTAGTGGGAAGCAGCTGCATTGCCCAGGGAGGTCCAGTCAGTGGTTTGTGACCACCTAGACGGGTGGGATAGGGAGGGTGGGAGGGAGATACAAGAGGGAGGAGATATGGGGATATATGTATATACATAGCTGATTCACTTTGTTATAAAGAAGAAACTAACACAACAGTGTAAAGCAATTATACTCCAATAAAGACGTTAAATAAGTAAATAAATAAGAGTAATAGGTAGTGTCTGTAGAGCCCTAACAATGTTCCCATTTTACTGGTATGAAAACTGAGTTTCAAAAAGTTTAAGTAGTTTGCCCAAGGTCAAACTCTTAGAACTAAGAGTTAATATTTGAAGACAAGCAGTCTGATTACCGAACACTTGTAACCTGTCACATCTCTCAAGAATAAGGAATGTGAGCACTTCTTAGGCTTAATGACTGAAGTTTGAAACAAAATAGTCCACTATTCTACTTTGAAGCTATTGAATCAGTTTAAATGAAGAGTATCCTCAGAGTAGCAGGTGAGCTATTAGAAATTTTACCTACAGGTCATATGGAAATCGTAATAAAATGAATTTGATATGTTGAAATGATACGATCATAAATGATGTTTATAACTACCAATTCAAAAGTTGTGTTCAGCATCAGCGTAGCTTCATTGTTCTTATTAATTGATTTTTGAGTAAGTAAATGTGATAAATTTAACTCAAACTACTGTTCAGTGTGACCTTTATCTCTTTTAGACATTGAGTTGCATTTATAACTTCTTTTAAGAAAATGATTCAAGGAGTTTAATAGCACCACTAGTGGAAAGGGAAGAAATTTCAGAATCCAAATAGCTGATATTGAATATTGGCTTACATGGTGTTGGGCAATTACTTAATTGCTTTAAACTTCAGTTTAGAATGGAAGAAAGAATGGGAAGCACATTTATTTAATGGGCGCAGTAACATCCCTTTCAGAGGATTATTGCAAGAAATAAAGGAGAAATGCATGTAGAAAGAACCCTGTAAAGTGATACCACTCAAGCTAGAGGACTGATGGAAGCCCAGCAGCTCAGGAATTATCCACTCAACAAAGGTGATGTAATACCCACTGTGGACAAAGGACCAAGGTAGCAAACTAATATCTAAATGTACACTTGGTCTGCCAGTCATGTTCTAACTCATGAGAAGGGAGAGACGAGCCAGTAAAATTGTTTAAGGATCTGGGGTCAACCTGAGGTGAAAGCCCTGAAAGAAATTCCTGGAGTTAAAATTAAAAGAAAAACCCAAGTTGATCTCAGAAAATGGGAATTTAAAATTGTTTTCTTAATCTCTACCTTTCTGGGGTGGGGGTGGGGGAATGAGATTTCTTCAATAGAGCCAGATAGGCAACCAATGGTCTGAGAATTTTTTTGTAGAAAAGAAAAAAATTAGCACGAAATGTAAATTTCTTTAAGATGTTTGATAGTTTATCAAATGGAAGAAGAATTAGACTTTTTCTGTTAATTTCCCAAAGATAGATATGGACAGATGTTTAGAAATTAGTTACAGAGACAGTTTTGAACTTAATATGTTATAAAACCATTCTTAAATTTAGAATTCTTCAAGAGTAGAATGCATTAGAAATAAACCCAGTTTTAGTGAAGTAAGGCTCCTAATTATTATTCACATTGGGAGAACAGGCTGACTTGCTGAAATCCATAGAGTTACACACTCCTGAAAGATACCTGTAGGGGAGTCAAAATGTATTCCTGACATTGGCAGAAGGAAAATACAGCCCCTTAAATGCATTTTTAAAAGGGAAATTACTGATCTAGGAATAAAGGTCATGAGCTATTGGAAGGCAGAATATTACTGTGGTTTTTGAGCCTAGGACTTATGGAGTCAGACCTGTAAATCAATTCTTGGTTCTGCCAACACTTTGTTCTCATTGACTTTAAAGTAAGTAAATGTTGCACAATTCAGTGTCATTTTTCTCATCTGTTAAATGAGAGTGATACCTTTTTCAGTTCTGGAAAAGGATAATAAAATGAGAAACATATGTAAAACACTTACTGCAGTGTCTGGCACAGAGAAAGCACTAAAAGTGATTGAAATTAACAAAAGAGGAAAGGGCCGGGCGGTGGAGTGGGGAAGGCACTGATACTGTTCATCCTGGGACCACAAAATACAAATAGACAACCTTTCTGATGTTTCACAATTATCTATTAGTTAGGCAGGTGACATCATTCTAGACAAAAAGGCTGTTCCTACTGGGATCCAGCTATCCTAAAATTCTTTTCCTTGACTGAGAATGAACTTTATGTAAGGCTCTGCTTTAACCATTGCATGATTGAGGGCAAATCCCTACAATTTTACAATGTATAATTGAGGGTGTATTCTAAGTAATCTTTCATCTCTCCAGAAGAAGAAATTCTTTTCTACATTTGACACCTGACAGCTTATTTAGCTTCTACAACTTCACAATAAAAAAAGAAATGAAACTGAATGTCACTGAGATAGAAATATGAAGGAATTACACCAGCGGTAACAACAAACTATAACTTGTCATCTTTCATCTGTTTCTGACAGTGTAACATAATATTTCTACTACTTCTGAAAAGAATGCATATGAATTGCCAGCAGATGTTTCAAATATTAGTCTCTACTGACCCTCAACTGTCTAAATAGCATAACTCTATTTTGAAACTATTTTCTGGAGTGGGAGTACTTAACATTGATGTTTTGACCTTTAATGCCTTCCCTACCTTCATCATCTGTAGTGAAATATTTGGGATTGTTTTACCATCATCCCTGTTCTGGGAATCCCTTCCCTCTAGTTCTATCCACATGGCTTTCACAGGAGCCTTCCTGTTATAGTATCCCTACATTCAGTTTATTTGAGACAGTCCTTGTTTATAATAGTCGTGTCATTAGGTTTAGTGTTTGTCCAGGATTTCCCACTTGTTAATGAGGTATCATTATGAAGAGCTGCATTGAAATAAGCAAAGATGGGTTTGGTGACCTCCACTTTATACTTTAACTTCTGCTGTGGCCACATCCAACAGCATGTGAGAGGCACAGGCAGTGAATAGATTTCTCAATATTTAGCACATGACTAAATCAGAAAGATGATCAAAATCGAAAATTATCTCTAGGAAAGCAAAAGAGAAGCTGAAAACTAATGATTATAGCTCAAGTAGTATAGAAGATCTAAATTTAAAATGCTATAATTATGTTTTAGAGTAGCTTCATTGTAGTAAAATATTTTTTAAACTTCTAATTCAGAAATAATTTCAAACTTACAAAAAGCTATTAAAATAAAATTGTTACAAGGAACACCCATATACCCTTTCCCCAAATTAATTTATTGTTAATATTTTGCCCAACTGGCTTTATTATTCTCTTTCACTCCCCTTTCTCTGTCTCTCTCTCTTTTTATTTTTATTTTTTGATTTGTGGGTAAGATACCCATATCGTGGCCCTTTACCGTAAATATTTCAGTGTAATATTTCCTAAGATTAAGGATATTATCTTGCATGACCTCATTATTTATTTATTTATTTGTTTATTTATTTATTTAATAAATTTATATTGGTACAATACTTGAATCTACTGTCATGTTCTAGCTTTGTCAGTTGATCTAATAATGGTTTTTAGAGCCTTTTCCTAACTCAGTGCAGGATTCACTGTCTAGGGTCATATATTGGATTTTGTTGTCAGTGGTCACATTTCTTTATTAAATGGCATAGTACAGGTGGCCCTCTGTATTTGCATAATTTGAGATCATCAGTAAAGAAGATGATTGATTCCAGTGGGAGACACTTTAGAGCAAAAGAAAATTCATAAGTGGGGAATGTGGTAGTGATGGACTTTTTAGGAAGGTTAGTTATCCAGCGGTTTGCAGAATGGAAGTTCTAGGGGAAAGCACTTGAAGACGAGAAACATTTAGCTGTGGTATCAAGAAGCACTGCCTCACATAGTTGGTTATAGGGAATGTTTCAAAAGTGTTATCTGTCTTTCAAGGATTTCTGAAATGTTGACAAATTCTCAGGGTAGACTTTACAACTGAGTAGGTTCTGGAATCCAGACTTATTCAAATGGAGGATTTGATAACAATTGTTGAATTTCTCCAGTTAGCAGCTCAAAGCAATAAAGGCTCACTGAAATTCAAGTCCTCTTCATCCCTTTATCTAGCAGTTATTTACTAAGTACCTACAATTACTGGATACTAAAGCTACATGGTCATTTTTTAATGTTCAAATAATTGATATGGAATTTAATTTTCTTTTTTGCTTTATTGTAGACATATAAGTCATTTCATTCTTTTGGAAAGAATATTTATTTTTTGGATAGTTTGGAATAAGATTATTTTTAAGGGCATGCCATTACAATAAAACCAATTTGTGGGTCAGTAAATAATATTTCAAAAACTAGATAATTATTTTAACACTCAATTTCGATGACAAATTATTTGATCATCCTGATGTTAATACAGTGTGACTCTGTCCATCGAATGAGATTACTCTTCCAAGGTAGCCAACTGGTCCAATTTGAGCCAATCAGAGTTCTTCCAGAATAGTATTGGAATTGGAATAAAAAACAAAAAACAGTCAAATCTATTTTTAGGTGGCAAGACTAGAATATATTAGTGGCATAGTACCTGTCATATGGATTGGAGAAGCAAAGGAATCAAGTCTAGAGAGAGTGAGGCAAAAACCTAAGCAGAAAAGAGGTCTTTCCTAGATTAACGCTCATGGAGGCCAGGAGAAGATGGAGGGGGTGGAGGTGGATTTCCGCTCCCCTCTGTCAGCCTTTGGTAGTCCTCAATACTCCTAGACAGTGACCAGCTATTTCTGTTTTTTTTAATTTTTTTTTTTAAGTATAGTTGATTTACAACATTGTGTTAATTTCAGCCATACAGCAAAGTGATTCAGTTATACACACATATACATTCTTTTTTATATTCTTTTCCATTATGGTTTATCCCAGGACATTTAATATAGTTCCCTGTGCTACACAGTAGGACCTTGGTGTCCATCCATTCTATATGTAATAGTTTGCATCTACTAACCACAGAGTCCATCTGCCCCACCTTCCCCTTTGGCAACCACAAGTCTGTTCTCTCTGTCTGTGAGTCTGTTTCTGTTTTGTAGCTAAGTTCTTTGGTGCCATATTTTAGATTCCACATATAAGTGATATCATATGGTATTTGTCTTTCTATTTCTGACTGACTTCACTTAGTATGATAATCTCTAGTTGCATCCATGTTGCTGCAGATGGCATTATTTCGTTCTTTTTTTTTTTTTTTTTTTTTTTTGCTGTACGCGGGCCTCTCACTGCTGTGGCCTCTCCCGTTGCGGAGCACAGGCTCCGGACACACAGGCTCCGCGGCCATGGCTCGCGGGCCCAGCCGCTCCGCGGCCATGGCTCGCGGGCCCAGCCGCTCCGCGGCATGTGGGATCTTCCGGGATCGGGGCACGAACCCGTGTCCCCTGCATCGGCAGGCGGACTCTCAACCACTGCGCCACCAGGGAAGCCCTATTTCGTTCTTTTTATGGCTGAGTATTATTCCATTGTACATATTTACCACATCTTCTTTATCCAGTCATCTGTCAGTGGACATTTAAGCTGTTTCCATATCTTGGCTATTGTGAATAGTGCTGCTATGAACATAGGGGTGAATGTATCTTTTTGAATTATAGTTTTTTCCAGATATGCCCAGGAATGGGATTGCTGGATCATATGGCCTGCTATTTCTGCTCTCAGTTCATAATTCAAATACCTTCTGCTACCTTGGCAAGCCCATCAACTTCCCCTGGTCCCAGTGGCTATAGTTGAATACTGTCAAAAACTCTTGTCTATACATTCATACTTCCACTTCCAATATATGTAGATAAAATAGAGACTTGAGTATTTTTTAAGTCAGCTCTTGAAGGGAAAATTAACAGCTGCTTCCTCCTCTCTCATTCAATAAATATTTCTTGAGCTCCTACTGTGTGCCAAGCCCCTTCTAGGTTTGGGCATTAAACAGTGAACAAAACAAACACCTCTGAGTTCTATTTGGGAGACATATTAACTAAAGAAAACGTAATAGTATGTCACATGGTGATAAAACAAAGCAGGTAAACAGAAGTAGAGAGAGGATAACGTGAATATTCCGAATAAGGGGAGAGCAGAAGAAGAGGCCCTGAGTTTTCCTGTCAGGAGCTCCTCACGACTCCATTGCCCTGTTTATCCATCCTCAATATTTAATGATTCACATTTCCCAACACTGTTTTTCTCTGCAAAAAAAATCTTGCAATTTATGTTTTTACTAAACAGACACACATATACATATAAACTCAGGAGAAAATTGTTTTCATCAAAGAATTACTATCATTTAGACTCATGTTGATGTAGAATTCACTGTACATTTTGCAGAACTGCATCTGAAATGCTTGAGCTTTCCCAAGTATTGTAATCTGAATGTTCATGTATTTAACATGATTAATCCTTCATAGATTGTCCAGTTTTCAGGGTCTTTCTTTTTGTTAACAGTGAATATTGAAAACATTATTGTAAAATCACTCTCCATAGATCAAGTGAAGATAAACATGCTTAGGACTTAAAACTTGAAAAAATTTTTTTGTTTAGTAATAATCCCTGGTTAAGATTGATAGTCTCTGTGAAGAAACTATACCTTTGAAGTTGTAACTAATTACTGGTCTTTCCAAGCTGAACAAGGCTAATACAAAAGAATTCCTAATTACTGTGATTAGCTGACCTTTCCAGTGGGAAGTGGCTGGAAAAGAACCACCTAGGTGTCTAATCAAACCCACTCACAATTGCAGCTCTATTTATTTGACATTTACCATCCCAGAGCCCTGTATTGAGTTCATTCTAATCATGGACAACTGGAGGATCTGCATTGCCTCCTGGAATTTCAGATACTTTCTTCAGTTCCCTTTTCTTCTATAAAATTAGGCTATGGATAAGTAATACTATGCTGAACTGAGTGAACATTTTAAAAAAATGTCCAATTTCCATGACCCTCTGTATAGCAAGTGAATTAGAGCTAGACAAAATCTGAAATCCCAATGACTTTTTGTCCTAATTTTATAGTTGGAGAAACCAGCCCAGTCAAAACGTTCCTTTTACCCAATATGGGGAGAAGTACAAGAGAAATATTACTTACATTGAAATTTTGAGGAACCAGACATTCTTACTTTCCAGCATCCTCCCGCCTCCTCCAGCCCCATAGCCCTCTGCCCCACCTCCATCACCCAGCCTCCACCTGTTAAGGGACTTCATATACTGTAGTTCCCACTCTGTTGTGGTTGACTCCTGATTGCTCGAATATTCCTTGACTTCTCCTTTTTGAAACCTATAGTTACAATCTACAGCAGTAATTGGACTTATTCTAATTATTGTATCCTCAGCTACTAGCTTCGAAAGTTTATTCTAAATTCTTTGATGACAGTCTGTCCCATCCAGTTTTCAGATTGTTTACTTGATGGCATAATGAAATGGTATTTCTTCAGAAGAAAAGAGATTCATCAGTAATGAGCAAACGTGTTCTGAAAGAAGTTATTAGCATATGTGATAGAGTCATTGCATGCACTGTGTGGAAAAATTGCACAAAACTCAGAAAACAAGGTCCTTTCCATTCAGTAACTAAAAGTAACAGGAACAGCTATAAAAATTAGAGTGTTTCATTTTTGTTTTAATAATAGAAAGTAGATAAAGAGGATGAAATGGCCAGGCTGGGAAAAATTGTACTTGAGGCAGAAAATATTATAGTCAGTACATAATATGAGATGGTAATTTTAGTGGCAGGTTTCTTGTGGCAATGCACATCATGAGAAAAAGGACAAACAATACTCTTTTATATGTATCTCATTGCTAATAGATAATTTCCTCTTTATTGTATATGTTTTTGATAAAGTAGACATTAAGTCTAGTAGGTTAGGCATTTTTTAAAAGTAGAGGTACTAAAATCACTTTTAAAAATGTATTACTCCATGAGGGGTAACATTCTTAGCACCCCCAAATTTGCTTTTGCACACATGACCCTGCATGCAGATCAGAAGAGTTCCAAAGGGACCACTCCTCATAGGAGAATTACTACAGCCTTCCATGCCATTCTCACTGAGAACACTCAAAAAGCTGCCTGTCATTGGTCAAGGTATTTCAAGACATTAAAGACATTTATTAGCGGTGACACTGGTGTCAAGATAAGGTGAATTTATATTTGAGAATCAAGAGTCTTATTCACGTTTTTGATTCACCCAACAAATATTTATTAAATTCCCACCACGTATTGTAGTCCCATATAATTAAATGCAAGTTACTTGTATCAGTAAGGTTCTTATTTGCAACCAAAAGAGACTAATTCAGGGTCATTCAAGAGAAAAGGAAACAATTGAAACTTTGATAGGTCATAGGCTTGCTGGGAGTACTCGACAACCTGGCCCAGAACAGGGGGAAGCCATAGAGCCAGAGCTACAGCCCTGACATGCCATTGGCCCAGTGCAACAAGAACACCATGACCACCACCACCGGCCACCCTTCTCTAGAACTTGGACCACCAACACGAGTGACTAGATGCTGCATGCCCCAGCTTACTCCACCCATACCACCATCCCAGGAAGTGGGTGTTGATGACTTCACCAACACCACAGAAAAAGTTTTCTCCTGTCCAGGATTGTTTGTGTTGTTAGCTCCAGAGGTAAAATTAAGGGTGATATATATGATTAGCTGAGTCCTAACAAAATGAATATCTGGCATTTTGAAGGTTCTGTTTTTGGAAACGGCAGTGTGCTAAAACTATCACTCATTGGGGTGATCTATTTATCATTTCTATCATATGATAGTCCTAATGTTGTTAATAGCAATTTAAAGCATAATTGTATTAGATCTGCAAAACATCTGGACATGCTCTTCATAGCAAGGCAACAGCAAGCATTTGGATGATCACTGGTTAAACATAGTTCTCCCTACTTTTTTCTCTTCACTGAGGTAATACCACCTGAGTACACTGATGGAATACATGGTTCAGTAATTAAATACCATAGTTAGTAAACATCTGAGACTTTATATTTAGCCTGCTACTCATAAAGAAAACCTGAGGAACAAATATCACAAGACTGACTAGTCATTAAGATGGTTCTATCCTATTTCCATTTCCTCTTAAAAAAATTTTTTTTCTATAAACTAGTTTTTTGAAAAATATGATGATAATCAGCATTTGAAAGTTGTGGTTTATAAAAAATTGTCTGTGGACTATTGAATAGATCTTTGGTTTTTATTTCGTTGCTAAACAGTGCATGCTAGTTTTTTAACCACCTTCCTAAAGAAAATCATTTCACTTGTCTTGGAGTTGATGCTGTTCCCAGCAGTTTCTTCTCTGCTCATTGATTTTTCTCTCATTTCTAGGCAGCCAGACATCTCTTCCCCCTGCCTACTATTATCAAGTTCATTTAATATCAACTCTATTAATGGAAATTCCCACTAATGGGAAAGTTCTTTTCTCATCCTCCAAACTATTTTTATTAATTTAATGTAAATGTTAATTTAATATCATTTCACAAACTTTTCCTGTTCAGTGTCAATTAAGAAGTCACTGGTTTGCTACTCAACACAGCACTTAATGTCAATTATTTCAATCAGCCTTTCATTTGAAAACTGAAATTTTAAAGTGAAACAGATTGTAATATGTCTGTAAATTTTCTCAGTAATTAGTTGAGCAGATTATAAAAGACAATTCTTTAAATTTTTAAGGAACTGGAAATGGCTACTGGAGTTTTCCAACTCATCAAAACTGTACAGCAAAAAATTAATGCAAAATTGTTAGCATTAACTCAGGTGGCTATTTTTTTTAACATTAACTTTTATTGGAGTATGGTTGCTTTACAATGTTGTGTTAGCCTCCACTGCACAATAAAATGTATCAGCCACACACATACAGATATCCCCTCGCTTTAGGACTTCCCTCCCATTTAGGTTACCACAGTGCATTAGGTAGAGTTCCCTGTGCTATACAGTATGTTCCCATCAGTTGTCTATTTTATACATAGTATCAATAATGTATATTTGTCATTTCCAGTCTTCCAGTTCTTCCCACCCCACCCCTTTCCCCCTTGGTAACCATACATTTGTTCTTCAAGTCTGTATCTCTATTTCTGCTTTGCAAATAAGGTCATCTATACCATTTTTCTAAATTCCACATATATGTGTTATTATATGATATTTGCTTTTCTCTTTCTGACTTACTTCACTCTGTATGACACTCTCTAGGTCCATCCACGTCTCTACAAATGACCCAATTTCATTCCTTTTTATGGCTGAGTAATATTCCATTGTATATATATACCACATCTTCTTTATCCATTCCTCTGTTGATGGACATGTAGGTTGCTTCCATGTCCTGGCTACTGTAAATAATGCTGCTATGAACATTGGGGTTCATGTGTTTTTTTGAATATGGTTTCTCTGGGTATATGCCCAGTAGTGGGATTGTTGGGTCATACGGTAGTTCTATTTTTAGTTTCTTGAGGAACCTCCATACTGTTCTCCATAGTGGCTGTATCAATTTACATTCCTACCAACAGTGTATGAGGGTTCCCTTTTCTCCACACCCTCTCCAGCATTTATTGTTTGTAGATTTTTTGATGATGGCCATTCTGACCAGTGTGAGGTGATACCTCATTGTAGTTTTGATTTGCATTTCTCTAATAATTAGTGATGTTCAGCATTTTTTCATGTGTTTGTTGGCTGTCTGTATGTCTTCTTTGGAGAAATGTCTATTTAGGTCTTCTGCCCATTTTTTGATTGGGTTGTTTGTTTTTTTTTGATACTGAGCTGCATGAGCTGCTTGTATATTTTGGAGATTAATCCTTTGTCAGTTGCTTCGTTGCAAATATTTTCTCCCATTCTGAGGGTTGTCTTTTCATCTTGTTTATGGTTTCCTTTGCTGTGCAAAAGCTTTAAAGTTTCATTAGGTCCCATTTGTTTATTTTTGTTTTCATTTTCATTACTCTAGGAGGTGAGGCAAAAAAGGTGTCATTGTGATTTATGTCAAAGAGTGTTCTGCCTATGTTTTCCTCTAAGAGTTTGATAGTGTCTGGCCTTACATTTAGGTCTTTAATCCATTTTGAGTTTATTTTTGTGTATGGTGTTAGGGCGTGTTCTAATTTCATTCTTTTACATGTAGCTGTCCAGTTTTCCCAGCACCACTTATTGAAGAGGCTGTCTTTTCTCCATTGTATGTTTTTGCCTTTTTTGTCATAGATTAGGTGACCAGAGGTGCGTGGGTTTATCTCTGGGCTTTCTATCCTGTTCCAGTGATATGTATTTCTGTATTTCTGCCAGTACCATACTGCCTTGATTACTGTAGCTTTGTAGTGTAGTCTGAAGTCAGGGAGCCTGATTCCTCCAGCTCCATTTTTCTTTCTCAAGATTGTTTTGGCTATGCGGGATCTTTTGTGTCTCCATACAAATTGTAAACATTTTTGTTCTAGTTCTGTTCAAAATGCCATTAGTAATTTGTTAGGGGTTGCATTGAATCTGTAGATTGCTTTGGGTAGTACAATGTTGATTCTTCCCATCCAAGAACATGGTATATTTCTCCATCTGTGTGTGTCGTCTTTGATTTCTTTCAAGAGTGTCTTATAGTTTTCTGCATACAGGTCTTTTGTCTCCTTAGGTAGGTTTATTCCTAGATACTTTATTCTTTTTGTTTTGATGGTAAATGGGATTGTTCCCTTAATTTCTCTTTCTGACCTTTCATTGTTAGTGTATAGGAATGCAAGAAATTTGTGTGTATTAATTTTGTATCCTACAACCTTGCCAAATTCATTGATTAGCTCTAGTAGTTTTCTGGTAGCATCTTTAGGATTTTCTATATATAGTATCATGTCATCTGCAAACAATAACAGTTTTACTTCTTCTTTTCCAATTTGGATTCCTTTTTTTTTCTTTTTCTTCTCTCATTGCTGTGTCTAGGACTTCCAAAACTATGTTGAATAATAGTGGTGAGAGTGGGCACCCTTGTCTTGTTCCTAATCTTAGAAGAAATTCTTTAGATTTTTCACCATTGAGAGTAATGTTTGCTGTGAGTTTGTCATATATGGGCTTTATTATGTTGAAGTAGGTTCCCTCTATGCCCACTTTCTGGAGACTTTTTATCATAAATTGGTGTCACATTTTGTCGAAAGCTTTTTCTGCGTCTGTTGAAATGATCAATAAGTCTGAAGTGGGCCTCTTGTAGACAGCATGTACATGGGTCTTGTTTTTGTATCCATTCAGCTAGTATGTGTCTTTTGGTTGGGGCATCTAATCCATTTACATTCAAGGTTCTTATCAATACATATGTTCCCATTACCATTTTCTTAATTGTTTTGGGTTTGTTTTTGTGGGTCTTTTCCTTCTCTTGTGTTTCCCACCTAGGGAAGTTTCTTTATCATTTGTTGTAAAGCTGGTTTGGTGGTGCTGAATTCTCTTAGCTTTTGCTTGTCTGAAAAGCTTTTCATTTCTCTCTCAGTTCTGAACGAGATCCTCACTGGGTAGAGTAATCTTGGTTGTAGGTTTTTCCCTTCCATCACTGTAAATATGTCCTGCCCTTCCCTTCTGGCCTGCAGAGTTTCTGCTGAAAAGTCAGCTGTTAACCTTATGGGGATTCCCTTCTAGGTTATTTGTTGCTTTTCCCTTGCTGCTTTTGATATTTTCTCTTTGTATTTATTTTTTATTAGTTTGATTACTATGTGTCTCGGCATGTTTCTCCTTGGGTTTATTTTGTATGGAACTCTCTGCACTTCCTGGACGTGACAAACTATTTCTTTCCCCATGTTAGGGAAGTTTTCGACTCTAATCTCTTCAGATATTTTCTCAGGCCCTTTCCCTTTCTCTTCATCTAGGGCCACTACAATTCGAATATTGGTGTGTTTGATGTTGTCCCAGAGGTCTCTGAGACTGTCCTCAATTCTTTTCATTATTTTTTCTTTATTGTGTTCCTCAGCAGTTATTTCCACCATTCTGTCTTCCAGCTCACTTACTTGTTCTTCTGCCTCAGTTATTCTGCTGTTGATTCTTTCTTGTGTATTTTTCATTTGTTATTGTGTTGTTCATCACTGATTGTTTGTTCTTCTAGGTCCTTGTTAAACGTTTCTTGTATTTTCTCCATTTTATTTCCTAGATCTTGGTTCATCTTTATTATCATTACTCTGAAGTCTTTTTCAGATAGCTTGCCCATTTCCTCTTCATTTATTTGGTTTTGTGGGATTTTACCTTGCTCCTTTGCCTTCAGTATATTTCTCTGTCGTTTCATTTTGTCTAACCTACTGTGTTTATGGTCTCCTTTCTGCAGGCTGCAGGGTCATAGTTTCTCTTGTTTCTGTTGTCTGTCCCCTTCTGTGAGTTTGGTCCAGGGGCTTGTGCAGGCTTCCTGGTGGGAGGGCTTGGTGCCTGTGCGCTGTTGGGTGGAGTTGAGTCTTTTCCCTCTCATGGGCAGGCCTGCATCAGGTGGTGTGTTTTGGGGTGTCTGTGAGCTTAGTACGACTTTACACAGTCTGTCTACTGATGGGTGGGGCTGTGTTCCTGTCTTCCTGGTCGTTTGGTGTGAGGTGTTTAGCACTGGAGCCTGCAAGCAGTTGTTTGGGGCTGGGTCTTGGTGTTGATATGGATACCTTCAGGAATGCACACGTCGATTAATATTTTCTGGGTCCAGGAATTCTCTGATGTTCCAGTATCCTGGACTCTCTGTTCCTACCCCAGAGGCCCAGGCCCGACCCCTGGTCCAGGAACCAAGAGCCCACAAGCTGCACAGTGAAGCCTGATAAAAAATAGAGAAAAGAAAAGAAAAGAAAAACAAAACAAAACAAAAAAACCCAACAACAACAACAAAAAACAGACAAAGCTCAGGGCAAATAGCAAAAACGGCAGCAAACAAACAGCAGGAACAGCAACACAACACACGTGCACAGAAAAGAAAACAAACCCAAGGGAACAGACAGCCAAACAAGAGAATTCTGGTATGAGAACAGTCGATAAGGACTATACTAATGAAACAAAGAATGAAAAATAAAACAGAAACAGGGGCAAGCAAACAATATCCACACCAACAACAAAAAAGTGAATAAAACATGGAATATACACCAAAAACAATTGAAAAAAAAAAATATATATATATATATACATATAATATGAAAAACAAAAGATAAGCAACAAAAAAGTAAGAGGAAAATATTTTTTAAAAAGCTTTATGTATATTAAGAAAATTACATAAGATTAAAAAAAATTTTTTTAAGTAGAAAATAAAAGATAAAAGCAACAGTACCAACAACTGAAGAAGGCAAAACAAAACAACAAAGAATAATAATAATAAGAATATTTTCCTGGGACTGCCTCCCCAGGAGGCCTTCCAATACCTCTAGGTAGGTCTCTGGACCTGCTGTGGACACTGTGGGAGGAGCTCAGACTCTGATCTGTCCTGATTACCATGTGTATTTGCCCACAAAATCTAGTGCTGCGAAGGCTAGACTGGTCTCAGATGTTGAAACACTCATTGTCTATTCAGGTATTCCACAAACGCAGGATTTACCCAGCCAGTCTTGGGGATTTGATTCATAGCTTTTGCTGCTGCATGGAAAGATTTACATTTCTCTTCCTTAGTTGTACCACCCCTCGGGCTCAGTTTTGGTTTTAACCCCACCTCTGCATATGTGCCACCCTCAAGCGTCTGCTCCTTTCCCAGGTGAGAGGGAGCGAAAGCAGCAGCTGCTTGGAGCTCACTTGGGTACTCCCAGTGCCTGCAGCAGCAGGAGCTGGCATATGGGAGCATTGCCAGCCCTGCCTCTTGGCACTCCTCTCAACAATGGCACCTCGCTTTCCAGGCAGACCACGCTTCCTCTAGGAGCATTCCTGGCTACATGTCCCCTCACTCCTGTCCCTTCTGCTGTATCCACATAGTCAACTGTGTTTCTCTCCCTGGCCGGGCCTGTTCTGCCAACCCCACGCTTTAGCCCTCCAACCCTGCCAGCTTCAGCAGACTCTCATCCCAGGCAGGGGTGCCCAGGGCTGATTCCCAAGGAGGGTTTAGGGGTGGGTGGCACTCAGGCCCCTGGAGCCTATGCAGGCGGAGGAGGCTCCGGCCCAGGGGGCAGGTAGGCCCACTCAGGTGCGAGCCCCTCCCAGTGCCTGCAGAAGGCGGGTGGGGAAGGGGTTATGATGGTGGCTCCGCCCCTTGCACACTGCTCGACAATGACGCCTTGCTATGTTGTCTCAGGCTTTTTCCACAGAGTTTCCCAGTTGTGGCACCCCTTGCTCCTGTCCCTTCAGGCTGTCTTTTCACAGCCAAGAGCTGTTGTCTCCCTGGGACTTCACTCCAAATCCCTCTTTCTAGCACCCAGCTCCCTTTCGCAGCAGGTGACACATGATTCAGGCTGGAATGCGCAGAGCTGTGGTGTAGATCATGTGTTCAGTTCTTACCTTGTCCTGCCTTCCACAGATCATCTTCTGCGTTCTCCTTTGTTCCCCTGAAGTCCAGCTGATTTCTGTCCCAGCTGATTTCCCTTCCATGAGGGAATCTTTCTCAATATGGGGATCTCTCCTCACCTTCAGCTTCCCACCTGGGTTGCTGGTCTCTTTTTTGATTCCTCTTTTCTTTTTTTCCTTTTTCTTCTTTCTTTCATTCTTTTAGCTGTCCGAAGTCTACCGCTAATGTTCATCAGGTGCTCTGTGGGTATTGTTACATTTGTAGATGTGTTTTAGATGAACTTGTGAGGAGTGACAAATCCTGCGTCCTCCTATTCTGCCATCTTGACTCCTTCTCGAGGTGGCTCTTTAATGGATAAATAATTACCACATTTCTACCAAATATAATTTTGACTATTTCCTTATTTCTCCTATTGTCAGCATTATTCCCAAATCTTTATGCTTTACAAGACTGCAGCCATCATACAAAATTTGGTTTTATGAGAAAATTATGTTCTACCTTTAATCATGTAAGCTATCAATGAACATATCAATTTGCATCAAGTCTAGAAACAAATTATACTTCTGTCTCATGAAGAGATGAAGTAATGGGAATAGATATCATACCTATATCATGGCAAATATATGAAAATTAGAATAAAAGTATAATGTGGAATATTATTATATCAAGAATAGAATACTTCCTCTCATCTAATTTGACCACTTATTAACATAAAAATAAATATTAGTAATTATTTTAATATTAGTTATTTTAAAAGTTTAATAGTAAAATAAATAGACCTTTGATTCTTCAAAGCAATAAGCATTTCACATAGAATATAAAGGTCACATCTTTGTCATACATTAAATTCTTAGCTTTTAATCCAATGATATACACAAAATTTTATGTTCTGTAATACTTCCCTTTTTTATTTGGTTATCATGTATAGCTTCAAAATTAAATCATGATAAAATCACTTTTGGTCGGACGTTACATTCAGTCATTGCTCATAAATAGTTATTAGGTGGTCAAGTAGCCTCAGAAATTACACATGATGTTTACTTATCTTGCATTCAAGATTTAGCCTACAGTATTTCTAATCTTCATCAGTTTTTTTGTTTGAAAAGACCAGAGTTTCTCAAAATTATAAAGAAATTTCATGTAACATAGTATTATTCAAAAAGAAGAGCCTATAATTTTAGTGAAAGAGTCTTGACAAATGTCTAAAGTATTGACAACTGTTGATGTCATCCATTAGGTTAGAGTTACCCATTTAATGTTCTCCAGATAACCAGAGTATATCCTTCCTGGTTAAAAAAACAAAAAACAAAAAAAAGGAATTGTCAAACGTTATAACAGCAAAGAATATTTTCAGTTAACAGTAAATCATCCTTGATAAACTGATTTCTTAGTGAGACAACCAAGAAACATCAGTGGTTGCTGAAACAACCTGAGGTCTCTCTCCCATGACTGTTCCTATTTCTCAATAATCTGAGAGGGAAAAGTGGCCATACAGGAAAAAATGAAGAAGAGCTGAAAAGATATTTTGGCCTGCCAAAGTTTTTTTTTATTATTATTCTTTATGCCCCTTTATAGTACTAATATAACTTAACCTGATTATCAAGCCAGAAGGAAAAGTGTGAAATATGGATCCTAGATCCAATTTCTTAACCTTTGTGATACTCAATTTCAGTTTTTGCAAAATGGAAAAAATATACTCATATGTTAATGTCAAATTTTAAGTTCAAATTTAGCAAAATGAGATTGTGATTTTCATATTAAGAACTGCACATATATGGAATAATAGATGGTGCCAAAGTCTTATACAAGACATGAAATTACAGTCAGCCTTTGAATCTGCAGATTCCACATCCATGGATTTAACCAACTGTGGATCAAAAATATTCAGAAAAAAATTCCAGAAAGTTCCAAAACGCAAAACTTGAATTTACCTTCCTTGGGCAACTATTTATATGGCATTTACATTGTATTAGGATTTTTTTAATTTTTATTTTAGAATATACTTGATTTACAATATTGTGTTTCAGATGTACAGCAAAGTGATTTACTTATACATATACACATAGGTATTCTTTTTCAGATTCTTTTCCTATATACGTTATTACAGAGTATTGAGTAGAGTTCCCTGTGCTATACACTAGGTCCTTGTTGATTATCTGTTTTATATAGTAGTAGTGTTTTTGTTAATCCCAACCTCCTAATTTATCCCTCCCTGCTACCTTTCCCCTTTGGTAACCATAAGTTTGTTTTTGAAGTCTGTGAGTCTGTTTCTGTTTTGTAAATAAGTTCATTTGTATTATATTTTTAGATTCCACATATAAGTGATATCATATGATATTTTTCTTTCTCTGTCTTAGTTCACTTAGTATGATAATCTCTAGGTCCATCCATGTTGCTGCAAATGGCATTATTCCATTCTTTTTTATGGCTGAGTAATATTCCATTGTACATATATACCACATCGTCTTTGTCCATTTATTTGTTGATGGACATTTAGGTCGCTTCCATGTCTTGGCTATTGTAAATAGTGCTGCAGTGAACATTGGGGTGCATGTATCTTTTTGAAGTATGGTTTTCTCCAGATATATGCCCAGATGTGGGATTGCTGGATCATGTGGTAGTTGTATTTTTAGTTTTTTAAGGAACCTCAATACTATTTTCCATAGTGGCTGTACCAATTTACATTCCCATGAACAGTGTAGGTTTCCCTTTTCTCCACACCCTCTCCAGCATTTACTGTAGACTTTTTGATGATGTCCATTCTGACTGGCATGAGGTGATACCTCATTGTAGTTTTGATTTGCATTTCTCTAATAATGAGTGATGTTTAGCATCTTTTCATGTACTTTTTGGCCATCTATATGTCTTCTTTGGAGAACTGTCTGTTTAGATCTTCTGCCCATTTTTTTCTGCCTTTTTTTTTTTTTGATATTGAGCTGCATGAGCTGTTTCTATATTTTGGAGATTAATCCCTTGTCAGTCACATTGTTTGCAAATATTTTCTCCCATTCTGTGGGTTGTCTTTTCATTTTGTTTATGGTTTCCTTTGCTGTGCAAAAGCTTTTAAGCTTAATTAGGTCCCATGTGTTTTTTGTTTTTATTTTCATTACTCTAGGAGGTGGATCCAAAAAGATACTGCTGTGATTTATGTCAAAGTATGTTCTGCCTATGTTTTCCACTAAGAGTTTTATAGTATCTGGTCTTACATTTAGGTCTTTAATCCATCTTGAGTTTATTTTTGTGTATGGTGTTAGGGAGTGTTCTAATTTCATTATTTTACACGTAGCTGTCCAGTTTTCCCAGCACCACTTTTTGAGGAGACTGTTTTTTCTCCACTGTTTATTCTTGCCATCTTTGTTGTAGATTAATGGACTATAGGTGTGTGGATTTATTTCTGGGCTTTCTATCCTGTTCCACTGTATTAAGTATTATAAATAATCTAGAGATTATTTAAAGTATACAAGAAGATGTGCATAGGTTATATGTAAATGCTACACTATTGTATATAAGGGTCTTGAGCATCTCAGATTTTGATATCCTTGTGGATCCTGGAACCAATCCCCTATGGATACTGAGGGATGATTGTATAAACCTGTACAAATTTACAAAATAAATGTCCAACGACACCTATGATATTTTATATTTGCAAAAATGCACATTATGTGATATAGCATCAATTATTGCACCCATTCAGTACAACGTAATTACTCCAAAAAATCATACTTTTCCAAGTTTAAAATGCCCACTCACAGTCATCAAACTCTACTGAAGATTCATTATGCAGTTTAGGAATAGGATTAGATTAGAAGCCAGATAATTAAATCACATTTCATTTTGCTTCTAATAATCCATTTTGGCCTTGCACAATTTACTTCATCTTCCGGGACACTGCTTCCTCATCTGTAAAATAAGGGGGTTGAATTACATAATTTCTAAAATCCTTCACAGTAACACAGTTGACTTTCAGTTGAATTTGACCACTAGAGACTATTTCCTAGATATTGTGAATGTGATTTTCTTTGAAGTTCTGTCACTTATTATCTAACCCAGGGGATTGAGTTGAAAAGGGTAAAACAAGTGATAGCCTATGTATCAGTGATTTTCCTCCAACATGTTACTACAGTTTTCTTTTTTCTCAGTAAAAACACAAACAGTTCCAGTGTTCAGAGAGTGAGAATGTTTTATTTGTTAGTGTACTCAAGAGTACTCCAGGATAGCTTTTATTGATGGGCATGTTGCATCCAAAGACTAATTTTGATTATTAATATTATCTAAGTAACATGAAACAATTCAGGCAAACATAGTTATATCCCCTTATCTATGACTGGGACTTTGGAGGCTAAAAGCCAAAGAGAGGTCAGCCTCTAATGTGATACAGCAGCTTTGGATGAGAGAATTGCAAGACACGGCCATTATGCAACAGACAGAAGCTGAGGTCAGTGAGAAGCTTTAGGGGGTTCAGTGGGGAGAAGCATAATAAGAGGTTTGAGTTCTAGTCAGACTGAGGCAGTCATGGTTGGCATGCTTAGTCATTGCTTAGTTCTCAGGGATAACATTAGTCCCATATCTGCTCTAATACTTCTGTCCTAAAGGGAAGAATTCCAGAACCTAGACAGTGTTACTCCTTAAAGAAAGGGATGGGAGTTTAGACATTCCATCCCAAACGTTGCCATTTATTTATTGTCTTTTCTGTTCGCACAACAGTTGTAAGGCCTTTGTTCCTATTTAAGTTTCTGAGATTAAAAAATGATTATATTGGTCAATGTATTCTGGCAAGTAAGTAGAACCAGTAAAGCCTTCATGTAAATTACCAAAAGCCATTTCCCAATAATTATAAAATAGACTGGGATGCTTCCATTTATATTAATATAAGTTAGCATCATTAGTTAGTACTCTTGGTATGATTTTATGAGGTTATTTGATAACAAGAAATTTATGAACTCTTGTAATCTTTCTGAAAACCCCAGCTCAATATTACTTGCTGAGTACATAGAGGAAGAATTATTTTGGTTATATGACCCAAGTTAATAAAGCAGTTAAAATTAGATAGAAAAACTTCATAAAATTCTCTTGGGATGCTATCTGGTTTAGCTAGTTTTCCCATTGGTAATTTTTAAATAAACTTTACGATCATCTAGAAGCAGATCTATTATTAAAATATCAAACTCTCTTGGTTCATACATTCTAAGTCTGGTTCACATAAAGAGGTCTAATTTCTGCTGGATCCAGACAATGTACAGAGTATAACTCTTTATGAAAAAAGAATAACATAAAGTGAAAGAATATTTAAGTTCAGGAATCTGGTAAAGAAGAATAAACAAGTATGGAAATTCAGGAGGAGGGAAAAAAGTACAAAAGCTTACAAAAGTACAAAGAGATAGGAGAAGCATATAAGGGTACTACAGAAACAAGACAAAGTGAGGATAATTTGGAAATCCATTTATCACTCCTTCCCAAACACATAGCTTACCACAGTTGTTACAAAATAAATTAAACATATATAACCACTGTTGACTAAAGATACAACTGTCTTATGAAGTGTAACAATATGGGAGTTAGAAAGATATTGGGTCTTGATCTTGACCCTACCATTTGCTAATAGTGTGATTATTGGATTAGTCAATAAGGATTGTTGAATCTCAGTTTCCTTATCTCTAACATGGGGGTTATACATCTTATCTCAGAGACTGCCATGAACATCTATAAGAAGAACGCTTGGCAAGGTGACAGGCACATGTCTACTCAGTAAATGATGGTTTCCCTTTGCCTCTTTGATTCCAATTCTCTCCACCTCACCTATCCAAACAGTGGTTAAGGGTTATCCATTAAACAATAAGATTTCCTTTTAGCTTTTAGTTTGTTTATTACATTATAACACATGAATACATTACCATCGTAGTAATAGGTATAAATACCTATTGTAATAATAGGTATAAATACCTAGAGTACAATCTAGATATCTAGAGTAAAATCTTCCCACTCCACTCCTCAGCCTCCATAACAATCACCACTCCAAAAGTAACCATATTTAGCATTTTAAGATTTATTCTTCTGCCTTTTCCTAGACATGTATAAACACACAAAATACTTAAATTTGGTGTTTCACATATATGGAATTTTACTATATAATTTTCTCTGCAACGTACTTTTCTAATTTCCCAATATGTCTTGAAGATCTTTAAAAGTTAATGAATATAGACCTGTGCCAACTTAGTGCCCAGTAGTCTGGATTCTGGATGTTCCCACAATTCATTTAACCATTACCCTTTGTATCAATAAATACTTATTCCCAGTGTTCCACTGTTACAAATGAAAAATATGGACTGAATGTTAAATGTTATTAGGAAGTTATTTTTAATTTTCTTAGGTATAATGATTATATTGTGGATATGTTGGAGAATGTCCTTATTAGGAAACACATGCTG
Organism: Mesoplodon mirus; assembly: GCF_964341445.2. Taxonomy (NCBI): domain Eukaryota; kingdom Metazoa; phylum Chordata; class Mammalia; order Artiodactyla; family Ziphiidae; genus Mesoplodon; species Mesoplodon mirus. Next base: position 81,850,863 of record NC_138980.1, read on the forward strand.
GAGTATTTAGAGGTCTTTAGAGGGGTGAAGTGTCATGATGTCTGTAACTTACTTTCAAATGATTCAGCAAAAATGTGTGTGTGTGTGTGTGTGTGTGTGTGTGTGTGTGTGTGTGTGGTGTGGGGGGAATGAGAATGTATACACATACACATAGAGCTAAAGATAAAGCAAATATGGAAAACATGTAAACCGTCATTGAATCTAGGTAGTGGATACAAAGGTGTTTGCTAGATATTTTTTTTATTTACTTATTCCCAGGGCTCCACCATTACAAATGAACAGTGCTGCACTGAACACCTCTGTATACCTCTATGCTTATATAAAGTTGAGCACTGCCTTAGAATAGATATTTTTAGAAATAGAAATACTGTAAGAATGAAACATCGACTATAAATTCAGATAGGTAGTACCTTAAAAATATTAGACATGTTTATTCTCCATACTGCCATGTCATTTCTCCTCACATTCCATTTGTCTATACAAGTCATATGGCCAACGATGATAAAGAATTGGGAAAATACACTCTTCTTACAGGAAAATTCGTAGACACTTGAAAATAATAACAGAGTTTGACACAAATTGCAATACTGAATGATATTATTGAATTGAACTTCAAAAAAACCCAAAAAAGTCTTTTGGTATCTAGGTTTAAAAAGAGAAGAAAGGAGGGAGATGGGAAGAAATTAATTAGGCTCCCTAGCAACCCTCAGTGCCAAGAGTCATAGGAAAATATTTCTATGGGAAATAATATGTGCCTCCAGAATATTATAAGCAGTCAAGGTATTGTCTAGATTGTCTATGACAACCAGGCATCATTTTGTCCCTTTGTCCCCTCCTATATTGCAAGGTGTAAAGACTGGAAATACCATTTTCTCCATTCCAGCCAGCAGAATTCCAGATGGAATTATGCCAGTGAGAGGAACTTGAACAAGATGTGGAAGGCAGACAAGATGCAGAAGCCACCATGGCTTGGTGCTAGCAGCAGGCAAGCATATAGGCTTTGGCACATGGCAGCTTCTAGGCATCCCCCTGCAAGTCACTCATTTGGGTGCTGTAGGCCACTGAGGTCATCAATGATGGCTTCCTGAGATTTTTGTCCTTCCTGATTTCCTGAATGCCAATTTCCCTGAGTTGGACTACTCCAGTCCTTTCAGCAGTTTAGTAAACCTCTAACCCCTTCCGTCAAATCGCACTTTATTTGAAGCACCTGGACTGATTCTCCCTCCATTTCCCTGACACACCTTGACTGAATACATATAAAATAGGCATTCCAGTGGATACAAAAACTTAGGAAATAACTATCCACAAGACTTTCTTTTAACAAGTACTTAACTACAAAATAAAATTTAAAAAAATAAAAACACAGAACTTAAGAACAGAGAATTAGATATATAGAAGAGAAATACAGAATTCAGATTTTTAAAAGTAGGGTAATATGATTACAGAATATACTGTTATAAACCTTGGCATTATAATATTCAGAAGTACCAAAATCAGGGGATAAGGAAGAAAGAAGGAGAGGGAAACTGTAATGTGCTAAGGTCCAGATGTCAGCATCTTTCGTAGCAGGTCAGGGATGAATACTGTCTAAAGTTTAAGAATTTGACTTTTGAAATGAACTCTGGTCTCTTTAGTTCTTTTATAATTTTTTTCCTTGAAGTAGAGCATGTACTTGTGTTTCAGCAATTAATTCACATATATTTTTCCTTTTGTCCATTAAGTTAAAAAAATTTCATTAATATAATTTTTAGAAAATTTGATCTATTTATATATCCTTTTATCTATATATATCTATGCTCATCAAATTACTTCACTGTAATATCTGAATGGTTGTTTTGTGGTTGATTTAAAATTTTTATTTTATATAATTTTCTCTACTGTTTAGTTTTTAATAATGTCATTAATAAAGTCATTATTCTTTTTGTATAAAAACCAAAAATAATAATTAGCTTTAGCCCTGTATATCACCCCTGCCAAGTATAGTATATATTGCTTTGGATTTGTCAACAATCTTTTTTTTTTAATAACGTGAGCAACTTTCTTCAATTCTATAAAATTGATTAGTTGCATTTGGATTTGAACTATTTATGTTTTTATGTAATGCAGTATATTTAACTAAGCTACTCCAGGGAGTTTATGGGGGAAAAATGACCTTGAAAATGAAAGTTAAATCAATAACACAGCATACCAATGCAAGAGAAAGGGTTTTTCCTAATTATCAACTATGAGTCAGTTATAACTATTAACTTGTTGTTAAACAGTTTTTATTCTAATCAGTTCACAAATGCTGATAGAGTTCCAAACAAAGCTAATAAAAATTTTTAATGATTATCTTAGTAAAAAGAAATAGTGTTAAACCCAGTAATCTGGGAAAAGAGTATTTGCAACTCTCAGAAAAAAAGGTTATTTAATCTTAGACTATTGACATACCTACTCCAGTCTAACATCTTTAAACAAAATAAACACTTCTTTGTCTAAGCAGCTCCAAATTCTGAAATCAAAGCACACACAAAACAGTATTCTATCTTGTGAGTTTTTTCCATGACATTTATCCTGATATATCTTGTCAATTAACATTTATAAGGTATAGTGAGTCATTGACATATATTAATCTCCCGGGGGTATATCAGTGGGAGTCACAATGATGAATATGTATTATACTCTTAGCTGCTGACTCAATCCTATATAGAAAAACTGGACATAGTTAACTCTGAATAGAGATGATAGAATGTACTGGGAAAGAGTCTGCAGGTCTACCACTCACCAAACCCTCTTCCAAAGAAAATGGATGGAGAAGATTCTTTGTTTTATGTGACTCCATTTCCCTGATCACTACTGATAGATCAGACATGGGGGCCTGCTTATGAGATTGTTTAGCATGTGAACTCTGTTCATTGGGGAAAAAAATCTAAGTTAGATTGATTCATTCAGTATTTCATTAATTTCTGAGATCATACTAAATGCCCCATGCTCTGCAAGGAGCTGGTAACTAACACAGTGCTTAACCCAATCAGAGATAGGCTCTACCCTCCTGAATCTTACAGTGTAGTGGGAGAAATAGATATTGTTCAGTGTATCCTACAAATATGTCAAAATGTGTCCTTGTCACAGAAGATTATAGGGAAGACATAGTCATAGTGAAAGGGAGGACTGGTCGAATGTGGCTTCTTAGAGAAAGTGACATTTGAGCTGATATCTGAAGGAAGAGAAGCAGTTTTGCAGATGAAATCACAGGGGTATAGATATTAGTCAAAGCCAACATCATGGCTGAATGAAATCACCTGGGGGACAAAGTGTTAGAAAGGAGACCAGGATTGATATTCATGAAACCACAACATTTAATGACCAGGAAGATCTGGGATTTGAAAATGAGTCCTCAAAGAACCAGCCAATGATGTAGATGAAAACCCAGGAAAATGATTAAATTAATCATAGCCTTTATCTTGGGGAGAATGGATAGTGGTTAGAAGAGTTATAGGCCAGAATACAGAGATACAGAAGTAAACAATCTCCCAGGCTGGAAAACCATGCACAAGCTACAAAGTGGTGAGGAGTACAGAGATGCTTTTGTTGGAAATGAATAGAACAAAGACAGAGATAGAGTGACCCAAAGATCAGGGCAACAGAAGTTTGCTGCTGAGGGGTCAATGGCATTATACATTCACAGGGGATATTTTAAACATTGTCTAGTTTCTTGAGCAGCATTGTAGTCTCATGATACCTGGATACAAAAAGGTTTACATTAATTCTTTCTTACTTTCCTGTGTATTCTTACAATAAATGCCTTTCAATTGAAGCACTTAAGCCTACATATATATAGACACACACACACACACACACACACACAGACATATTTCTAGCAACATGAATGAAAGGGCCCAACTAACACATCTAGAAAGTATAGGCTTAATAGAATCAAGTGCTAGCTCATCATGGTACAGAACTGCAGGAAATTGTTCATGCTCTTATGTCTGTGGTCTCCTTGATTTAAAAAAAGACAATTACAAAAACTGTGAAAGAACCTTTAAGAGTATATAATCTTAAAGTGGAACAAACTCTAGGGGTAATGGATTATACCAGATGGCCACAATAGATGGTTACAAAAATGGGCCATAACTTCAAGTATGGGTTAGATAATTCAGAGGTGGAAAGGGGAGGCACACAGAGAGAGACTTAGCTTAGCTTGTGGCTCTCATGATAGGACAGTACAACATTGGTCCCTAAAATTCTGTTCATTAAAATATTCCACTTACAACTTTGGACTGTGTCAGTAATCTCACAAAGATACCATGAAACAAAACTTATGCTGCAGGAATGCCATGAAAAAACTACTTTCTTCGTGTCTTCAGGGTTCTGAATTCAATCTGAACCAAAACTACAGGACGGTAAATGACCTGAAATATTCACATACATTTTTAATGTAAGACCAATCCTATCATCTATTTTTTTTTTTACTTGAAAATGACTTTTATCAGCAGAGGGGAGTGCTGAACTCTTGCTACTTCTGATGTATTTGTGTTTCTTCTTTATAAAGTTACTATTACCTCTGATTTTGAGTGTGTATTTAGACTTGTGAACATAGACAATCATAGTGTCAGCTAGTTAGGGACCTTTGGAGTCATCTAGTCCTACCCCTAACCCATTTCTCTCTATATAAAATTGTATGAGCTTGTAAGACGACAAGGGATTTGCAGTCTATACAGTGGAATTTACTAATAGATTTTGGCGCTTACATAATGCACATGTGGGCCATTACCTCCTTTCTCATGCATCATCAGTGTTCCCTTTCTTCTAGATCATTTTCATCAATATACAAAAGTACTGTAATATCTCCCATCTTAAAAATAACCCTACCCAGGCTCCTCTCCAGGTACTTCCCTGTTTTTTCTTCTCATCTTGAGAGTAAAACTCCTACAAGACATAGGACCTTGCTAGCTCCTTTCTTCCCATTCTGTCTTGAATCTATTCCCATAAGGCTTTAGTTCTTGTCCCTGCATTGACATCATTCTTGTCAAGATCACTAGTCACCTACAAAGAGCCAAACCCAGTGGTCATTCTCTGTTCTATTCTTACTTTCTGTATCAGCAGCATTGACATAATGCATTACCCCTTTCTTGAAGCATTTTCATTTGGCTTCTGGAATAATTCTCTTTCTCGGTTATCCTCTGCCTTCACCAGTCATCTTCCTCTGTTTTCTTTGCTGGTTCTTCCCCACCTCTCAGCACTCTAGCCACAGAGCATTCCAAGCTCAGCATTCAGAATTCTCCTCTGTCTGTGTCAGCTTCTTGGGTGAGCTCATCTAGTGTCTTGGATTTAAGTGTTACCTATATTTGGATGACTTTAAAAATTTACGTCTACAGGACTTCCCTGGCGGTCCAGTGGTTAAGACTCCATGCTTCCACTGCAGGGGACATGGGTTCCATCCCTGGTCAGGGAACTAAGATTCCACATGCTGTGCGGCTCAGCCAAAAAAAAAAAAAAGAAAAAAATAGTAATATCTCCAGCCTGGACCTCTTCCCTGAATTCCAGGCTCATATATCCAATTCTCTACTTGACATCTTCACCTGGATGTCTAATGGGCAGCTCAAACTTAAGTCTACCATCAAGCTCTTGTACCAGCCACTTCCACCCCTATAATCTTGCTCCCGTGGAAGTCATCCCAATCTCTGTAAATGGCAATTGTATTTTTCCAAGTTCGCCAACCAAAAACCTTAGAGCCATCCATCTTTCTCTCAACACTGTATCCAGTCTGACAGGCAATTCTTTAGGCTCCTTCAGAATGTGTCTAAAATTTCTCATTTCCTCTGTTGTCAATGCCATAGTCCAAGCTACAATCCACAATCATCTCTTCTCTAGATGATTATAATAGTCCCCTGACTCTGCTTTCTGCTTCCACTCCTGTCCCCTGCGTCTCTTCTCCACACAGCAGACATAGTCATGCTCTAAAAACCTTTATCAGATCACACTGCTCCTCTTTCCACAGTGCTCAAATACTCACATTGTCCTTCAAGGTGCTACATGACCTACCCGAAGCCTACCCACAGGTCACCTCATGGCGCACCACTACCTTTCTATCCTCATCGCCTACCACTTTCCCCCTAACCATGCCACATTGACTCCCTGCTCTTTTTTTTCTATTATTTTATTTATTTATTTTTGGCTGCGTTGGGTCTTCATTGCTACGTGCGGGCTTTCTCTAGTTGCGGTGAGCGGGGGCTACTCTTTGTTGCGGTGCGTGGGCTTATTGCGGTGGCTTCTCTTGTTGCAGAGCCCGGCTCTAGGTGCGCGGGCTTCAGTAGTTGCAGCACACGAGCTCCGTAGTTGTGGCTCACGGGCTCTAGAGTGCAGGTTCAGTAGTTGTGGTGCACGGGCTTAGTTGCTGTGCGGCATGTGGGATCTTCCCAGACCAGGGCTCAAACCCATGTCCCCTGCATTGGCAGGCAGATTCTTAACCACTGCGCCACCAGGGAAGCCCCGTCCCTGCTCTTCCGAGCACTCACCCCAGGGCCTTTGTGCTTGCTGTTGTCTCTGTTTGCAGTTCTCTTCCCCCACATGTCCCCAGGGCCCACCCCTTCACTCCCTTCAGCTCTCTACTCAAAGTTCACCTTACCTAACGAGACCTTTCCTGAGCCCCTTGTACAAAACCCTAGATTTCTCCATAGCACTAACTCTCATCAGGCATATATATAGTTATGTGTTTCTCTTTTTTTGTGTGTGGGTTAAGTATGATTTGGTGCGAAATGAGGACTATATAGCCTAGGAGACAGAATTTCCAGCAGCTCTGAGATACTGCTCAGAAGAGGTCAGTCTATATATTAATGTTTAGTGAAGGAGGATCAAGCACACATTTTGGCAGAGGCTTGCTGCTAGTCACCAGGAGCAGATGTCACTGTTAATGATTTTAGTGCTTTTCTAGATGTGAGGATATGCAAGAATTGGGCTCATAAAATCTTCTCCTGAAAATACCTAACTATCTGAAGACCTGTTCTGCCAGTTTTTCCCAGAGCACAGAGTGCCTCATTAGTTGTGTGTTTCTTTATCTGACTTCTCCCACTAGAATATAAGCTCCATGAGGACATGGACTTTGTCTGTTGTGTTAACTCATACATCCCCAGGGCCTAGAACTATAGCTGGCATATAGTATGTACTTGATGTATATTTATTCAATGAGTGAGTTTGTGAATCTTGTGGCTAAACATACAATAAAAACTATCCCTCCTCTCCCTCCAACTATGCAGTGGTTAGCTGGTGAGTTAGGATAAGCTACCCTCACCCTGCTCAGGTATTTCTCTGTGATGTCTTCTTCTACCTCTCAGTTCAGGGACTTTATAGCAAATTATTGTGGAACCCTTCTTACTTTGTAAGCTGGGCTTTGTTTAGTTTCTAATCATGCTGGTTGGTATTTCTATCCCACTAAAGGGGATAAAGCCCAATGTATTTTAAAGTATTTACCTATGAAGAGCATTTAAATGGGTTTGCTTAAAGTGGGGAAGAAGAACATGTGTGTGTAGTGTGCATGTGTTATGTGTTTCATGTTTTTATCACAAAGTTTAGTTATCTTTGACCTTGACTAACCTTCCTTGATGTCTGAGACAGTTCTTCTATTTAATAAAACTAATGTATGTCAGATGTGCTTTTCTATTTTTTGTTTGTTAAGCAAGAAGTTGTAAAACAGTGGTCTTTTCAGATACTGTACTTCTTCCAAATGAGCAAACTACCAAACTATCAAAGAAAGATAGTATGAAGTAGTATAACTTGAAACACTATTTTGAGAAATAAGAAGATAATGCATCTCATTAGACCTATTTTTTTAGTAAGAATATAAGACATACATATCCCATGTTTATTTCAGCATCACAGAACTAAACTGATTGTGAAGTTCAGCCTATTTACGATTTATAATGAAATGTAATTGTGGCTTTTAATTCTCAACTGGCAAGTAGTAATCTTACCATTGACATCAATGGAGAAAAACAACAGTGTCTTCACTTGGCAAGAAGCACTGATGGCTGTATATAATGCAGATAAGTTTGTTTGAGAATGTAGACAGCTTTCTAGACAATCACTGGAGATAGGACCTTAATTTAACCCCGAGCCTGAAGCATCTCCTCTGGGATGTGGATGACTGATAACATGGCGGAGGGCAGAGGGCAGAGAAAGTATAGATTTATTGAAAAATGGATGTTGCAAGCAGGGGGTGTTAAATTTCTTCCTTTAAATCATTGTTTAAAAGGACGAGCTTAGATTCCTGCTTCAGGATGAAAAGCCTAAGTATTGCAAGAGAGAGAAATTTTTTAAATCGCCGGTAGTTGGCATTTTCGACATTTCATTTCAAAAGATAAGCGATGTACTTAGCTCTAGCTCATCTTGCAATAAGATGGCATGACTACACTTGCTTTTAATATCCTCTACACAGGATACCTCGGTGATTTCTAATTTAAAGGAAATAAGTCCTTTACTGACAGCTTGATAATCTTTGGGAACACTGGGGAAAAAAATCTGTTCATGGTATTAATGAGCATCATATAATAACCAGCTTCTTTAAATGGTGGAGTAAATAGATCTTTATTAACACAGATTATGTATTATGTGTTCCTGTATCACAGTCTTCAAGAATAACCTTTTAACAAAATGAATAAATAATCCATAATGGGCCTCTTGCCCTTTCCTAAGCAAAACATCAAGAACTTCTGCAAGGTCAGAGGTTAAGTAACTCCTTTATTTACTAATGATAAAGGTAATTGTGCGAAACCTAATTCTACCAGGTTAGAAAAAGAATTTTTCTTTTAGCTAACATTTGGCCCTCAGAGCAATTTTTTAAAAAATAGAGAGTAGTTCTTCAAATAAAGCTTACCCTTATCTCTCCTGTAAGAGTTAGTTAAATTCATGATTGGAAGCAAAACACTGGCTATATTCCATTTTAAACGGCCAGCTAAGAACAGTAAATAACTATTCTTTACTGGGGCTGCTCAAAGTAGTAGTTTCAATATCCATTAATAGTAAATATTCCTTTATTATCCCTTTCATCCAGTTGAACTAACCAAGTGGCAGAGTTCTGTTGCTAATTATAAAATAGCCTACATTATAGAAGAATTAAAAAGCCAAGTGAATCATCTGGAGAGCTGCCATGGTTTTTCTAACATTCTACACCTACGTATGAATTTTAATATATAATTTTAATTACGCAATTCTTCCCAATGCACTGTTCTCATTACTTAGGCAGCGTATGTGTGTATTTCTTTTACCTTGATTACAAAGTCAAACCATTTGAGCTGAAATTAAAAATATCTGTGTATTTATAGAGAAAACAGAGGACTGTGTTTTGATAAGGCCTCCAAAGGAGTAGGGCAAAACGTAACCCTGTAAGGAAAGGAAGGCTGCCCGGTCTTCGTATCAGACACTGGCTAACGAAATCCTCAGAGGGCTTGTTACATGAGCCAGTGGGCTGAGGCAACCTTTAACATGCAGGAAACTGGAGTTAATTAAACCGTTACCGGGATCCTATCTGTCATCCTAGCTGTGTGCTCCAACCCAGGTCCATTTACATTTTAGAATTGAAAAAATGTTCTCAGGATTGTTGATAAACCATGTTTACTGTCTCTATTGATTTGCTACTTTTGCATAACCTTTATGTTTTAATTATCTTATAGTATTTCTTGAAGGCTCTCATGTAGCCACTGCTATCTGATTAGACTTTGCTGGCAATTATGAGACACTAGGAGAACACCGTTTAATGGCTTAATCTGCTTCAAAGGTATTAGATGACTGCAGGAGTGAAACTGCTAAGAAAAAAATAATGTACCATTATGGAAAGGCTATTTTCAAACCACAGTTGTATTTACTGTAGAGGAGACAACCTCAGATTATTTTCCTGCTTTATTCAGTGGAAGGCCTAAGGGGGGATTATTTTGTAGATAGTATGTCAGCAAAAGCATACACCAGGTGGCTTTCAATGGATAATTAACATACAAATTTAACACCTGGTGAGCTTGCATTCTGTGAAAGACCTGAGGCTAGGACTTCTTCTAATATTGAATGAAATCTTAGTATAACATAAATGAAACTTATATAATGTGTGTTTATTCACTTTACCTAACATTTATTGAGTGCTTACAGTGTATCAGGTACTGTACTAAGATCTCATTACGTGGATCATCTCATGATCATGGGATCATATTAGCCCATTTTGGACAAAAAGAAACAAAGGCACAGAGAGGTTCAGTACTTTGCCTCAGATCACACAGCCTGCAAATGCTTTTCCACCTTAGGGTGTCTGATTCCAGAGCTCTGTAGCTTAACCACTGGGTGTTACCCAGTGGGATATATTTCAATAATGGTTCCTGAATGTCACTAAAAGAAGAATGATCAGGCCATATTATGCTTTTAACATTTTAATACAAATACTGGCCCAGAGGTTTAATTTGAGAACCCAATTGTGACAACTGTTTCTAAAAATCAAAATAACTCCAGCCCAATTATATATAATATTAAAGTTTATGTACACGTATGCTATTTCAAGAAGTTGACCATTATGTATGGGTTTCTACCAGGAGATATAACAAGGAAAACAGAAGAAGAATCAGATTACTTAACATCCTGCCTGCTCTTCTAAAGTTAAAAAAAAAAAAAAAAAAAAGATCCTGAATTTGCTGATTTATCACTAATGCCTTAACGATGAACGTTCCTGAACATATAGTGCTTGTTCACACAATTTTTGTTGTTGTTAAAAGGAACCTGGTGGGCCTCCCTGGTGGCGCAGTGGTTGAGAGTCCGCCTGCCGATGCAGGGGATACGGGTTCGTGCCCCGGTCTGGGAGGATCCCATATGCCGCAGAGCGGCTGGGCCCGTGAGCCATGGCCGCTGAGCCTGTGCGTCCGGAGCCTGTGCTCCGCAACGGGAGAGGCCACAACAGTGAGAGGCCCGCGTACAGCAAAAAAAAAAGGAACCTGGCAACATTTTCCCTAAACACTCCAAAGGCAATCCCGAGTTCAAATTCCATTCATTTCATTTCTTTTTTAATTTTTTATTGAAATACAGTTGATTTACCATGTGTTGTTAGTTTCAGGTGTACAGCAAAGTGATTCATATATATATATATGTGTGTGTGTGTATATATATATATATATATATATATATATAATATTCTTTTTCAGATTCTTTTCCCTTATAGGTTATTACAAAATATTGAGTATAGTTCCCTGTGCTATACAGTACATCCTTGGTGGTTATCTATTTTATATACAGTAGTATATATATGTCAATCCCAACCTCCTAATTTATCCCTCCCCCCTTTCCCCTTTGGCATTCATAAGTTTGTTTTCTATGTCTGTGTGTCATTCATTTCATTTCTGAACCTGAGGGAAAGAAAACCCCGTCATCTTTCTAGCATAAGTAGAGAAATTAGAGCCACTAAGGTTCTGGTCGCACGTAAGAGCAGGTGCATCAATCTCAGTCATATAAGCTGCTATTCCACCCTCTGCGCCATCCATCCATCCATATTGTGTTTAGTAAGCAAAGCGGGATAGCATAGGACATGAGAGCACAGACTCTGAAGCCAGGCTTCCCTCATTCTTAAAGGCTCTGCCTCAGCTAGCTATATGACTCTGGGCTTAGTTTCTCCATCTGTGAACTGGGGATAATGTATATTGAAGACAATTTATGGTGAGGATTACGGGAATTACTATAGGTAAAGAACTCAGAAAAGTGGCCCATATAAAGTAAGCAAACTATTAGTAGAACAGTGTCATGGGGCACTACGCTAGGCCTTTCAATAACATTCCATCCAAATGTATAACTTTGATCTACTTCATCATTTGCTGAAAAACGAATGACGACAATACTAAGACATGGTCCTTGCTCTCACACTGTCACACTCTTTCTTTAGTTTTCCCAACAATACTTATATCCCAAGGGGAAGGAGAACAGGAATGGTCCTGGGCAAAATGAGCAGCCTGTTTTCCAGGGCCCTCCAGGGTCACTCTGAATGTGATGTTCATGTGCTCCCCTGCCCAGTCAAGCACCATGGCTGCGGCCAATCTTGTGGGCCACACCTGGGCCAGCTGCTCAGGACCTTTCAAGGTACCATTAGGCTTCAGCTAGAAACTTTTGCAGGATCTACACGTTTTCCCAGGAAAACACCCATCTCTTTTACTGTGCTCGTGCCCTGCAGGCACGAAAACAGGGATCATTTACCCAGCCCTAAATGCTCATTTGCCCAAAAAGAAAAAACACATCCATTTTCAAAACTAATATATCTCATTCTATTGCAACAGTAGGGACAAGAAGAAAATAATCTCCAGTTACTTTCAAATGCAGAGGAAACTAACAGACAGGTAGATAGGGGAGGGAAAATATTTTTTCCTCCACTCATGGTAGGTTCTCTGACTGCAGCCCTGTAAATTAGATTGACAAAAGACAGATTAACAAGAGAAAAACCAACGGAAGTTTATTAGCATGTGCATTGCACTTACACATGGGAGTACCCAGTGATGAGTAACACAAAAGGGTGGTTAGAACTTGAGCTTATGATAGCATCTGAACGATACTAGTAATTATAATAAATGTTTAGACAAGTGCCAACACAAAGGAAAGGACTTTGAGCTTCTGGGGTCAGCAAGTTGTGGGACGCGAATCTATGGGGCAACTAATGGCCGATGAGAGCTGGTTTTAACAAGGTTGGTGTTACATGGGTTCCTCCGGTGCTGTCTCCGGGCTGATAAGCGTCTAGCGTTGTCTCTGGTGACTAACTCCCTTACTTCCTGGTAGAGAGAAGAGGGGGACACCTTTACAAATTTTTGTCATGCTCTTAGGCAGCTAGTGGGAGGGCAGAGAGCTTGTCTCATATCTGCTTCTTCTCAGTTGCCTTCAGTTAAAAAAAATCTTTATGGCACATCCTGCTACCCCTCAGTAGGCACTTTCTGCTTCATCCCCCGAAAGCAATTCATTCTCTCTCTGTGTCCTTGCAGCAACCACTAGTCAGGATGAACAGGAGAAAAGTCAACCAGCGCTGCATACCTATGGATTCAGCCGTGTTCTTCCTTTAGCCCCCAGCCTCCCTTGGGAATTACAGGAGAAAGGCCCGGTTCCCTCTCTTCCAGGCCTGCCTGTGGCCGCAAATCCTTCTCCTTGGAACTCAGTGCCCAACTTCATTTCTGGGAGTTGGTACCACTGACAGAATATAGGCCATCCAACCTACCTCCTGCCTCTGTGTTTAATCCCTTATGGGCACTGTAGGACTTGATGTAATCTGGTCTTACCTGTTTTATGTGTGTTACTGGGGTTTCACAGGATGATTTAGGGGGCAGATGGAAACTTTTTTCTATCTTATAGTTTGAGTTGTATACTTATTTAATTTAATATATTGAGAAACACATCAGCACATCAAACATATTGAGAAGTATTTTTGCTTCAAATAAGCCTAGGAAAACAAGAATTAAGTTAAAGTTATACAGTGAAAAATAAATATGTACAGGTGATATATGAAGACAGCACACAAAGGAGCAATACCCTGACTATATGGTTGACTCAGGGTTATGGCTAAGAATAAGAGGGTGGCTCTGCCTTTTCTGTAAGTGAAGAAAATAATCAAGGAGAGGAAGTGATTTCTAATAGCGCCCAATGTGAACATTAAATATTAGCTGTTTCACTAAAAATGTTAATGAACGCTAATGAAATGATACAAATACATGGCGAATGTTTCGCCTGGCTTGTTAAGTTTTGTTTTCTCTTTTAAGAGGGAACGATTTGTTGCGATGTTGGAAAAACTCCAACAGCCCGCCAAGCTGGGGTTCTGTCACACAGTCCCGAGACACCCCATGCTAAGGGGCCACATGGCAGAGCCCAGGGGGAAAATGGCCTGCTGAACAGACAAGCAAACCCTGCAGGGTATCCCTCAATAGTTTACTTGCAAGGCTTGCCCTGTGCCTATGCAAACACTCAGTTAAAATTTGTTTTCTCCAGAAGAGTGAGGAGAGAAAGATAACCCTGGTGGAGGCGTAAATTTGCATTTGCAGTCAGTTTGTATTCTTGTTAGCAACTTAATTCTAACTATATTCTACACACTAGAAAGGGGAGAAGTCATCCCAAAGAAGATGCTAAATCTCTCATAGTTGGGGTAGGGACAAAATTGAAGTCACTTTATCAAGTTTTCCTTTCAGGTAATTCTTTAAAGGCAGCATTTGAAGAGCTAGAAGACAGGGGACACTCTCCTTAGATTACTTTGCCTGTTCTGAGTTATTTTGAGTTAGGACTGGGTAAGAAAACAACAGTCAGATCTGGGCTTTGAGCAACTTGCTTTGTAACGATTCCGTCAAGTGCTGGCCCCAGGTCCACGTTCCTCACTTGAATGCAGCCCACGGGCAGGGAGCCAGGCATCACCACACAAGAGGCACGGCACCTCTTCCTGAAGGTCACATTAGCTTGTTCGTAATTCATTTTAGATCATTTTTATATCAAAGCAAACATGAATATACACTGGAATTGAAAATACTCAAGAATTTTTAAGAGTAAACCACCACATCTGAAAGAAATACTGAACTTTCATCAGTCCTCTTTAGGCTAAACCCCTCCCACTTCCCCAGGGGAACACACACCCCTTCCGTCTCCTCTACCTAACAGGGACTTGGGTGGAAAACTATAAGGAACCCTTTGCTGTCTCTGATGCTTCCAGCCAACCTCATCTATGTACTTCCTTCTCTGGTGCTTCTGGCTCCTTGCAGCCTTATACACTTGGCCTTAAATTTGGGGGGGTCCACAATGATATCTTCAGTATCTATAAGTACCTGTATTTAATAAGCCCTTCTTGGAGCTTTCCCTCCATGTCATAATAAAGCGCAGCTATTAACCCTTTCTACTTCAACAGGAATTTCCTTCTCTTCTGTTCTTCCAGGCTCACTTAGCCTTTACTCTTTATCTCTTACCACAGAATTAAAGACTGCTTCAAAGAGATTTTTGGCTTCCATAAGCAAGAGAAAGGCCCCACCGCTGTGCATGCCCACTTGCCCAGATGGCCCCTTTGCCGGCACCTCCTACCCCGAGGCTCCAGAACAGGATTCTGAAGGAAAGCTCATCGGCAGCAGGCTCAAATGTGGAATTCCGTCCTGCTTTACCCAGGTATGCAAGCTTCTTGACTATCCAGCTTTCCTCTCTGCCCATCTCTCACTCCTTGGGTTGAAGTACTATCATGAATGAACTGGACTAGTTCTAACTGATGCTTCGGTACAACTCATAAGGTCCATGAAGTATTCATTTTCTGCTTCTGGGGTGATCCTCACTATTCTAGATCAGAACTGTTCTCATACATTTAAAGTCAATATTTCTCAGCTTAATTCATCATGCGTCCTTTCAAGTAGGTGATCATATAGCCAATCTGTATACATGCCAAGGTCTCCCATCCTCTGCCAAGAAGGACGATTGCTTAGCAATGAGGAAACTGGGACACAGTCCTTTTTATTTTTAACTGTAAACATGAATTAGATGCTTGGCACACATGAATGGTTTTAAAACATCTCTTTGTAATCTGTCATAGTGTCTTCATCACCAGGCCAACTGGAAGGACTTTGCTGTTGCCTCTGGTAGGAAAGTTGTAAACAATGACTAAAAAGAAACCGTATCTATTTACATCATGTTTCCATAGCAGTCGGGCTCAGGAGATGGTTTGGGTATATTACCTAGCAAGTTGTGAATGCAAAGATGTCAGACCTTGTTATATATGTCTGCTCTGGTAGAAGCCTGGTTACACAGAATGATTTTCCCTTGGCTGTCTTGGGCCCAGGCTCAGAGGCAGTGCCACACACAACTGTGTCTATATTCAGTGCCGCTAGGAAATACTGCTGGGCCTTGGTTACAGATCAGCCCTCCTCTGGCAAACCTGCCTGGGATAGGACTTAACCCACCCTCCCAGGGTCTTTCTCCTTCTTGTTTATGCTACTGATATTATTACTCTTGCTTTCTTTTTTTTGTTTTGTTGGGGGGGATTGTTTTTTCATTTTCTCTAGTCCTCTCCTTCCCAAAGGATGTCTGTCATCAGGCTCTCTTAAGGTCAGCCTTGCTACATGGACCTGACACAAACACACATCTTTCCCCTTCCCCTAATAGTGGTTCTTCCCCTGCCTGTGCTAAAAGTCTCAGTGCTGCCTCTGTTGTCAGGACCGGCCTGCGTCTGTGTTAGGACTGAGAGCTAGAGGTTCATTTCTGGAGCCAATGACGAGGAATGCGAGAGAGTCTGCCCCATGGAGCGTGTTGGTCCTCCTCTGCCTCTTCTGTCCAAGCTTGTTCTTTGCATCCACATCTCTCCCCTGTTCCCTAAAAGACTGCAATATTGGGTCTGTTGGAATTAACACTGCCAGTGACTAAGACAGGGTTTCAGAATTAATGCACTCCCCATTATCCTGGGAAGTACAGGACACAATAAGGATGAGAACTTCCTAAACTTTATTCATCACCTCCGGTTTCCCCAACATTCAAAAGCCCAGCATTTTCTAACAAAGATGATTTCTGAATACTGGGGCGAGGATGGCTTTTTACATACCAATCATAGAACAGATACAATTTACATGGAGCATTTGTGTCTCTAAGTCCTGAGAAATTTGGGAAATTAAGAAGGTCCCCCCCCTCATTTCTTTCAGAAAGCATGTGAAAGCATTCTTTTCCTACTAAATGGATTTATTCTAACTGCCTAATTCATTATGCTAAAACCATGAAGCAATTTCCTGTTCAAAGCCCAGCTCACAGGCTCTCTGTTGTCAAGTATTTGAATTTCAGATTAGAAATGTGTTCATTTGGATAGCTTGAAAGGAAAGCTTTGTTGTCAGTTTGGCTTTATGTTCTGCCAGAAGCCAAATCCCTCCTCTTCAGCAGTCACCAGCAAAATACCAGACCTCAACTCTGTACTCAATGTCTTGAAACAAACACCTCTGGCCTCTGTGGTCAAAGCAATGGTTAGAGATTTACTTTCCCCAATAACACAGTTCTCTCTGACGACCATTTCTTTTTTTTTTTTTTTTTTTACTTTTTTTTTATTGAAGTATAGTTGATTAACAAGTTGTATATATATATATTTTTTCTGCTTTATAACAAATTTAATCAGTTATACATATACATATGTTCCCATATCCCCTCCCTTTTGCGTCTCCCTCCCACCCTCCCTATCCCACCCCTCCAGGCGGTCACAAAGCACCGAGCTGATCTCCCTGTGCTATGCGGCTGCTTCCCACTAGCTATTTGCCTTACGTTTGGTAGTGTATATGTGTCCATGCCGCTCTTTCGCTTTGTCACAGCTTACCCTTCCCCCTCCCCATATCCTCAAGTCCATTTCAGATGACCATTTCTGACAGATAGTAGCAAATATTTAGGGTCTTCATTCTGCCGCCCCCCCCTCACTTTCATATCACCATCACACATCAGAAATTTTTTTAAAGAGAAGTATTTCTGCCAGAATACCCTTTAGAGGAGATTGGTTCTGTTAGTAACTGAGCCCTCTGTTACAGAGCAATGAACTGACTAGGGGCTGTATTTCTGTCAACCTTCGACTACACTGTCCCATCCACCTGCCATTACTTGTGATGTTTTCCCTTATTGATCTTAGAAATTTTTGCACAGCTGCTCAGAAAGTCAGAGGTCATGCTTTTGAGCGGAAGAAATGAAATGCCGGGGAAAGAAATTCCCTGATACACATAGCAGGAAAAAAGAAAATTGGCTAATAATCATGGAGGTTCTGATACTGGGTAGCAATTCAGGCAATCATTTTTTGCACAACTTTTTGCATTTTTGAAACTATAACATTCTACAATATTGTCAGTGGGTTTTGTGATTCCTCTGTGACTATCTAATTGTTATTAATAAATATTTATTGATATAATAAAATATAACTGTATGCAGTTATCAATATATATATTTATTGATATAAATATATAACTGTATGCAGTTATCAATTTAGTCTTTATCTGTGATACCACCATGCAGTATTTTTTGTTGTCACTCAATAACTATTTGTTTGGTGCTTTACAGTTTACAAAGTGCTTTCATCAACATTACCTCACTTGTTTGTTATTCTATCAGATGAATCTTTTTTAATAATATTTAATTGAAATATAATTGACAATATAACATTATATTAGTTTCAGATATACAACATAATGACTCAGAATTTGCATATATTGTGAAATGATCACCTCAGTAATTATAGTTAACACCCATAATCCCACAGTTTTGTGTGTGTGTGAAATGAGAACTTTTAAGATTTACTCTTAGCAACTTTCAAATACACAATACATTATTATTATTAACTATATTAACTATATATTAACTGTATATTAACTATAATCACCATTAACATATAATCACCATTATTAACTATAATACTAATACATTAGTATTATTAACTATAATCACCATATTGTACATTACATATGCATGACTTCTTTATTTTATAACTGGAAGTTTGTACCTTTTGACCCCTTCACCTACTTCCGCAAACCCCCATGGCTGGCAACCACCAGTCTGTTCTTTATGAGCTCAGTTTGTTTTTTGTTTTTTTTTTCTATATTCATATAAGTGAGGTCACACGGTATTTGTATTTCTCTGACTTATTTCACTTAGCAGTATATCTTCAAGGTTCATCCATGTTGTCACAAATGGCAAGATTTCATTCCTTTTTTATAGCTTAGTATTCTGGGGTGTGTGTGTGTGTGTGTGTGTGCATCACATTTTCTTTATCCGTTCATCCATTGATGGACACTTAGATTGCTTCCTTATTTGGCTATTGTAAGTAATGCTGCATTGAACTTTGGGGTGCATATATCTTTTTGAGTTAGTGATTTTGTTTTCTTCAGATAAATATCCAGAAGTGGAATTGTTGGATCATATGGTAATTCTATTTTTAATTTTCTGAAGAATCTTCATACTGATTTTCATAGTAGTTGCACTAATTTACATTCCTACCAACAGTGCACGGGGGTTCCCTTTTTTCCCACATCCTCACCAACACTTGTTATAATTGTCTTTTTGAGGATAGCCATTCTAACAGGTATGAGGCAACTTATCATTGTGGTTTTGCTTTGCATTTCTCTGATGACTAGTGATATTGAGCATCTTTTCATGTAACGGCCATCTGCATGTCTTCTTTGGAAAACGTCTTTC
Source organism: Mesoplodon mirus (assembly GCF_964341445.2). Classification (NCBI taxonomy): domain Eukaryota; kingdom Metazoa; phylum Chordata; class Mammalia; order Artiodactyla; family Ziphiidae; genus Mesoplodon; species Mesoplodon mirus. Next base: position 81,870,000 of record NC_138980.1, read on the forward strand.
AGGTCTATATATAAAATCATGTCATCTGCAAATAGAGACAATTTTACCTTTTCCTTTCCAATTCTGATACCTTTTCTTTCTTTTTCTTGCCTAATTGCTCTGTGACTTCTAGTACTGTGTCGAATAGGAGTGGTAAAAATGGGCACCCTTGTCTTTTTCCTGACCTTAGAGAAAAAGCTTTCAGACTTTCACCATTAAGTATGATGTTAGCTGAGTGTTTGTCATATATGGCCTTTATTATGTTGAGATGTGTTCCTTCTGTGCCTAATTAGTAAAGAGTTTTTATCAGGAGTGGATGTTGAATTTTGTCAAATGTTTTTTCTGTACCTTTTGAGATGATCATATGGTTCTTTTCTTTTCTTCTATTAATATGATGTATATTCATTAATCTGCATATGTTGAACAATCCTAGCATTCCAGGGATAAATCCCATTTGATCATAGTCTGTGATCCTTTTTTGTGTGTTGCTGAATTTGGTTAGCTAGTATTTTATTGAGAATTTTAAAACATTTTAAAAATTACCACTGAAGGCTTCTAGTCCTGGGCTTTTCTTCATTGGGAGATTTTTGATTAGTGATTCAGACTCCTTAGCAGTATTGGTCTATTCAGATTTTCTGTTTATTCCTGATTCAGTCTGGGTAAGTCATATGTTTCTAAGAATTTTTCCAGGTCTTCAAGCTTGTCCAGTTTGTTGTATACTTTTTCAGTTATTTCTTATCCTTTATGTTTCTTGGTATCAGTTGTAATGTCTCCTTTTTCATTTATAATTTTGTTGATTTGAGTCCTTTCTCTTTTTTCCTTGGATAGTCTAATTAAGGATTTGTCGATTTTATGTATTTTTTCAAAGAAATAACTTTTAGTTTGGTTAATCTTTTCTATTGCTTTTTCTCTAATTTCATTTATTTCTGTTCTGATCTTTCATTATTTCCTTTCTTCTAACTTTGGGTGTAGTTTGTTCTTCTTTCTCTAGTTCCTTAAGGCATAGAGTTAGGTTGTTTATTTATCATCTTTCTTGCTTCTCAATGTAAGTATTTATTACTATGAACTTCTATCTTAGAACTGCTTTGCTGCATCCCACAAGTTTTGATATGTTGTATTTCCATTTGTCTTTGTCTCAAGACACTTTTTTCCCTTTAATTTCTTCTTTGATCCATTGGTTATTCAGGAGAGTGTTGTTTAATTTCCATTTGTTCATGAATTTCCGGTTTCCTCTTGTTATTGATTGCTAGTTTCATGCCACTGAAGTCACAGAAGATACTTGGTATGATTTCAATCTTCCTGAATTTGCTAATACTTGTTTTGTGGCCTAATATATGGTATGTCCTAGAAGATGTGCCATGTGCAGTTGAGAAGAGTGTGTATTCTGCTTTTCTTTATATGTCTGTTAGGGCCATTTGATCTACAGTATGTTCAAATCCATTATTTTCTTATTGATTCTCTGTCTGGATAATCTATCCATTGTTGAGAGTGGGGTATTAAAGTCCCCAACTATTACAGTATTACTGTTTATTTATCCTTTTAGCTCTTTTAGATTTTGCTTTATATGTTGAGGTGTGCCAGTGTTAGGCATGTAGATATTTACAACTTTTATATCTTATTAATTCCTTTATCATTATATAATTACCTTCTTTGTTTCTTTTAGCTTATAGTCTATGTTGTCTAAGTATAGCTATCCCTGCCTTTTTTTGTTGTTGTTGCCATTTGCTTGAAATGTCTTTTTCTATCCTTTCACTTTCAGTCTATATGTGTCTTTGAGGCCAAGGTGGGTCTCTTACAGGCAGCATATTGATGGATCTTGTGTCTTTTTTTTAATCCATTCAGCCATTCTATGTCTGTTAATTGGAGAATTTTATCATTTGCATTTAAAGTAATTATTGATAGGTAAGGACTTACTATTGCCACTGAGTTGTTTTTCTGGTTATTTTATAGATCTGTTGTTTCTTGTTTCTTATTCTGCTGTCTCTTTTGTGTGTTTTGATTGATGTCTTTGGTATGAGTATGCTTTGACTTCTTTATCATGTTCTTTTGTGTAATTACTGTAGCACTTTTCCTTGTCTTCACCCTAATCTCTTCTTATAAGGACATCAGTCATATTGGATTAGAGCCACCCTTATGACCTCATTTTAATTTGTATCTTTTTTTTTTTGCGGTACATGGGCCTCTCACTGTTGTGGCCTCTCCCGTTGCGGAGCACAGGCTCCGGACACGCAGGCTCAGCGGCCATGGCTCACGGGCCCAGCCGCTCTGCGGCATGTGGGATCTTCCCGGACCGGGGCACGAACCTGTGTCCCCTGCATCGGCAGGCAGACCCTCAACCACTGCGCCACCAGGGAAGCCCTTAATTTGTTTCTTTAAAGACCTTATCACCAAATACTGTGAGTCATATTCTGAGGTAATGGGGGTTAGGACTTCGATGTGTGAATTTTGGGAGGATACAATTTATTCCATAATAGTAATCTCTATGTAGGTTTAAACTACAATCCAAATTGAATTATGCCAGAGAAAAACATAGCATTTGATAGTCTGCTTTTTGATAGAGAATAGTAGTCAATTTGCTGATCTCTTGTGAAGATGATCCAGGCCTTCTTACAAAGAGAGAAGATGTAGAATTAAGGAGAAATTAAAGACAAATTATGCATTAGGATGGTTCTTAAGGAAATTCTATTGAAGGAAAGGAACTATTATCCTCAACGATGACCCATTTCATGGCCTTTGATCTCATTTATTACCTGTGACCTACTTTATTCTGCAGGGTTGTTTCTGGAGTTTATTTTCCTGAATTGACAATTAAGGTATAGGACTTTAAAAAACTGTAATTCTGATCCAAATAATTGTATGCTGATCCAATATTACAGTTTCATTCTGAAAGGGAACCCACATTTGAAACATTAATCATTCAAAGACAAAATGTCTCAAACACAGGAAAAACATGGTTCCCACCACAATACACAGTCATTTTCAGGTATATATGTTGTCATTTTTATTGATTTTTTTATAAAGATTCAAAATAGATATCTGCTGTTTCTCTTTCATTTTCTAATTGTATAACCTTTGTCCTACTTTTCTTTCCTGATTTACTCTGATATTTGTCCTTAAAATTTTTTTCTTGTGTAAAATTAAATATTTTGACTAGTTTAACCTCTGCCAGTGGTAACATCTGAGATCACACATGCTTTCTTTGTTCCCAAGGTTGACTGGCAGTGATCATAGGTGCTGAGCACATCCTGTCTCTCCTGGTCTTCAAGGCTTTCTCATTTGCCACCTCCTCCAAGAACTCTTCTTCACAGTGCTGACCCACAGTGAATTTTCCTCCTGTAAATGTGGAATGTGTTAAAATCTAATTTTTATTTTCTATCACTAATAATATTTAACCTTCCATGACTTTATGTCATCCTTCTCCCACCAGATTGCTACTCTCTTAAAAGGTTAAATAGTGAGCAGTTTATGACCATTTCCGTGTTCCTCATGCCTAGCACAGTGGAACTTGTGAGTATAACACAGTAATAGAGTAGGCATGAAAAGGCTAACTGGTCAGCCGTCTGTGCTACAAGGGGTGTGTGCTATGGCTGGGAGATGAGAAGGAGCAGACAAGCATGTCCTGGAAGATCCACTTTGAAGACTAATCACTTATCAGTCATTTTATGGCATGACCCAAAAGTACAAAGTTGTAGCTATAGCCAGCCCTACTTTCTCTTCCCATGTCCTCTTGTCTTCCCACTGTAGGTTCTGAGCTGAGCATAGTGATAAAAAGAGGAATAAGACACAGAGTCCCTGTCCAGCTTTTACTTGTTAATGGTAGCACTGCTGATCAGCAGAGGTTCCATGCTCATCACAAGACATTTGCCTAAACACCTCCAGAAGCAGTTGCCACCACAGGTGATAGCTTTTCATAGGCTCTTCCCCAGCTCCCATTTGCTGCCCTACAGTGGCGACTGGCAACACCTACTTCCCAGATTCCCCTGCAAGCTCTGACTTACCCCCCAGACTTAGTGATTCAGGAGAGCTGGCTGCTGACTTTTTTCAGTTCTTCATTTCTCTCTTCTGGATCCTTACTTCCCTAGCTTCTCTGACAATTGCACAAGATTTCATTCCTGTAATGAAGCTTTATCCCATACTCCATTGCTTTGGTTTCCCCAATTGACTGCCAGTGGATTCAGTCACACACCTCATAAACGTGTGTGCTCTCTTAATGAGCTATGGCAGAAAATGTTGTGCTGTCTCAGCAAATGACAGAGGTGGGGGAGACAGATAATTTTTATTCAGCTCTGTTCTCTCATCCCTTTATTCCTTATGATCAGATGTACTGATTTGGTATAAAATCAACTGATGGAAGTCATGAGTCTTCTGGTGACCACTAAAAAGGCTTACCATTTATATGATTATAACAAGATCAAAGCAGTGACTACTTTTCGACTTCCTCAGCCAACTAAAATAATGACTGTATTGAAGGTTATTGACAAAATGTCACTATTTGGAACAGTTTGGAATGATAAAATGTGATGTTTCCTATCATTAGCAATATAGGTTCTCAGCCTATGACTTGAAAACACAACTTAATATATTTCATCTTGAGACTGTGTCTATTCCTAGAATTTGAGGCAATCCCCTATCCCTAAGAGTTTTCTCATCAGTAAAATATGCCATCTTTTAGCCAGTTTTCCCTTACAGCTTTTCTGTGAGATCCTCATTTAAATAGAGGGGGTATCATTGATGGGATCAAAATAAAGTTATACTGAAGTCAAAAACAGTAAAGACTTTGAAAGTATAATCTAGGGCATAGGAAAAGAAGAGAGAAGATTTAGGGATGACAAGAACAGTGTTGATAACCTATGTTATGTCACACTCTTGAGAAAGCGTGGAAGAGGGAAGCTTGTACTGGAGCCACAATTAGTGAGCTGGGCATTGGGCATAATCCATAGCTTACTTTATTTATTTTTTAACAACTTTGTTGCAGTATAATTGCTTTACAATGGTGTGTTAGTTTCTGCTTTATAACAAAGTGAATCAGCTATACAAGTACATACATATATCCCCATATCTCCTCCCTCTTGTGTCTCCCTCCCACCCTCCCTATCCCACCCCTCTAGGTGGTCACAAAGCACTAAGCTGATCTCCCTGTGATATGTGACTGCTTCCCACTAGCTATCTGTTTTACATTTGGTAGTGTATATGTCTATGCCACTCTCTCACTTCGTCCCAGCTTACCCTTCCCCCTCCCCATTGCCTCAAGTCCATTCTCTACACCTGCGTCTTTATTCCTGTCCTGCCCCTAGGTTTTTCAGAAGCATGTTTTGTTTTGTTTTGTTTTTAGATTCCATGTATATGTGTCAGCATACAGTATCTGTTTTTCTCTTTCTGACTTACTTCACTCTGTGTGAAAGTCTGTAGGTCCTTCCACCTCACTACAAATAACTCAATTTCCTTTCTTTTTATGGCTGAGTAATATTCCATTGTATATATGTACCACATCTTCTTTATCCATTCATCTGTCATTGGACACTTAGGTTGCTTCCATGTCCTGGCTATTGTAAATAGTGCTGCAATGAATATTGTGGTACATGTCTCTTTTTGAATTATGGTTTTCTCAGGGTTTATGCCCAGTAGTGGGACTGCTGGGTCGTAGGGTAGTTCTGGTTTTAGTTTTTTAAGGAACCTCCATACTGTTCTCCATAGTGGCTGTATCAGTTTACATTTCCACCAACAGTGCAAGAGGGTTCCCTTTTCTCCACACCCTCTCCAGCATTTATTGTTTGTAGATTTCCTGATGATGGCCATTCTGACTGGTGTGAGGTGATATCTCTCATTGCAGTTTTGATTTGCATTTCTCTAATAATTAGTGATGTTGAGCATCCTTTCATGTGTTTGTTGGCAATCTGTATATCTTCTTGGGAGAAATGTCTATTTAGGTCTTCTGACCATTTTTGGATTGTTCGTTTGTTTGATATTGAGCTGCATGAGCTGCTTGTAAATTTTGGAGGTTAATCCTTTGACAGTTGCTTCATTTGCAAATAACTTCTCCCATTCTGAGGGTTCTGTTTTCATCTTGTTTATGGTTTCCTTTGCTGTGCAAAAGCTTTTAAGTCTCATTAAGTCACATTTGTTTATTTTTGTTTTTATTTCCATTTCTTTCAGAGGTGGGTCAAGGATCTTGCTGTGATTTATGTCATAGAGTGTTCTGCCTATGTTTTCCTCTAAGAGTTTTATAGTGTCTGTCCTTACATTTAGGTCTTTAATCCATTTTGAGTTTATTTTTGTGTATGATGTTAGGGAGTGTTCTAATTTCATTCTTTTACATGTAGCTGTCCAGTTTTCCCAGCACCACTTATTGAAGAGGCTGTCTTTTTTCCATTGTACATTCTTGCCAAAAATGAGGTGACCATATGTGCATGGGTTTCTCTCTGGACTTTCTGTCCTGTTCCATGGGTCTATATTTCTGTTTTTATGCCAGTACCATACTGTCTTGATTACTATAGCTTTGTAGTATAGTATGAAGTCCAGGAGCCAGATTCCTCCAGCTCTATTTTTCTTTCTCAAGATTGTTGTGGCTATTCGAGGTCTTTTGTGTTTCCATACATATTGTGAAACTTTTTGTTCTAGCTCTGTGAAAAATGCCAGTGGTAGTCTGATAGGGATTGCACTGCATCTGTAGATTGCTTTGGGCAGTATAGTCATTTTCACCATGTTGATTCTTCCAATCCAAGAACATGGTGTATCTCTCCATCTGTTTGTATCATCTTTAATTTCTTTCATCAGGGTCTTATAATTTTATGCATACAGGTCTTTTGTCTCCTTTGGTAGGTTTATTCTTAGGTATTTTATTCTTTTTGTTGCAAAGGTAAATGGGAGTTTCCTTAATTTCTCTTTCAGATTTTTCATCTTTAGTGTATAGGAATGCAAGAGACTTCTGTGCATTAATTTTGTATCCTGCTACTTTACCAAATTCATTGATTAGCGCTAGTAGTTTTCTGGTAGCATCTTTAGGATTCTCTATGTATAGTGTCATGTCACCTGCAAGCAGTGACAGCTTTACTTCTTCTTTTCCAATTTGGATTCCTTTTCTTTCTTTTTCTTCTCTGATTGCTGTGGCTAAAACTTCCAAAAGAGTGGTGAGAGTGGGCAACCTTGTCTTGTTCCTGATCTTAGTGGAAATGCTTTCAGTTTTTCACCATTGAGGACGATGTTGGCTGTGGATTTGTCATATATGGCCTTTATTATGTTGAGGTAAGTTCCCTCCATGCCTACTTTCTGGAGGGTTTTTATCATAATGGGTGTTGAATTTTGTTGAAAGCTCTTTCTGCATCTGTTGAGATGATGGTATGATTTTTCTCCTTCAATTTGTTAATGTGGTATATCACGTTGATTGATTTGCATATATTGAAGAATCCTTGCATTCCTGGGATAAACCCCACTTGATCATGGTGTGTGATCCTTTTAATGTGCTGTTGCATTCTGTTTGCTAGTATTTTGTTGAGGATTTTTGCATCTATGTTCATCAGTGATATTGGCCTGTAGTTTCCTTTCTTTGTGACATCCTTGTCTGGTTTTGGTATCAGGGTGATGGTGGCCTCGTAGAGTGAGTTTGGGACTGTTCCTTCCTCTGCTATATTTTGGAAGAGTTTGAGAAGGATACGTCTTGGCTCTTCCCTAAAGGTTTCATGGAATTTGCCTGTGAAGCTATCTGGTCCTGGGCTTTTGTTTGTTGGAGGATTTTTCATCACAGTTTCAATTTCAATGCTTGTTATTGGTCTGTTTGTATTTTCTGTTTCTTCCTGGTTCAGTCTCGGAAGGTTGTGCTTTTCTAAGAATTTGTCCATTTCTTCCAGGTTGTCCATTTTATTGGCATAGAGTTGCTTGTAGTAATCTCTCATGTTCCTTTGTATTTCTGCAGTGTCAGTTATTACTTTTCCTTTTTCATTTCTAATTCTGTTGATTTGAGTCTTCTCCCTTTTTTTCTTGATGACTCTGGCTAATGGTTTATCAGTTTTGTTTATCTTCTCAAAGAACCAGCCATTAGATTTATTGATCTTTGCTATCATCTCCTTCATTTCTTCTTCATTTATTTCTGATCTGATCTTTATGATTTCTTTCTTTCTGCCAACTTTGGGGGTTTTCTGTTCTTCTTTCTCTAATTGCTTTAGGTATAAGGTTAGGTTGTTTATTTGAGATGTTGCTTGTTTCTTGAGGTGGGATTGTATTGCTATAAACGTCCCTCTTAGAACTGCTTTTGTTGCATCCCATAGGTTTTGGGTCATTGTGCTTTCATTGTCATTTGTTTCTAGGTATTTTTTGATTTCCTCTTTGATTTCTTCAGGGACCTCTTGGTTATTAAGTAGTGTATTGTTTAGCTTCCATGAGTTTGTATTTTTTACAGATACTTTTCCTGTAATTGATATCTAGTCTCACAGCTTTGTAGTTGGAAAAGATACTTGATATGATTTCAATTTTCTTAAATTTACCAAGGCTTGATTTGTGACCCAAGATATGACCTATCCTGGAGAAGGTTCCATGAGCACTTGAGAAGAAAATGTATTCTGTTGTTTTTGGATGGATTGTCCTATAAATAAAGTCCATCTTGTTTAGTGTATCATTTAAAGCTTGTACTTACTTAATTTATTTTCATTTTGGATAATCTGTCTATTGGTGAAAGTCGTTTGTTAAAGTCCCCTACTGTGATTTTGTTACTGTCCAATTCCCCTTTTATGGCTGTTAGCATTTGCCTAATGTATTGCAGTGCTCCTATGTTGGGTGCATAAATATTTACAAGTGTTATATCTTCTTGGATTGATCCCTTGATCATTATGTAGTATCCTTCTTTGTCTCTTGTAATAGTCTTTCTTTTAAAGTCTATTTTGTCTGATAGGAGAATTGCTACTCCAGCGTTCTTTTGATTTCCATTTGCATGGAATATCTTTTTCCATCTCTTCACTTTCAGTCTGTATGTGTCCCTAGGTCTGAAGTGGGTCTCTTGTAGACAGCATATATACAGGTCTTGTTTCTGTATCTATTCAGCCAGTTTATATCTTTTGGTTGGAGCACTTAACCACTTACATTTAAGGTAATAATAGATATGTAAGTTCCTATTACCATTTTCTTAATTGTTTTGGGTTTGTTATTGTAGGTCTTTTCCTTCTCTTGTGTTTCCTGCCTAGAGAAGTTCCTTTAGCATTTGTTGTAAAGCTGGTTTGGTGCTGCTTAATTCTCTTAGCTTTTGCTTGTCTGTAAAGGTTTTAATTTCTCTGTCAAATCTGAATGAGATCCTTGGTGGGTAGTGGAATCTTGGTTTTTCTCTTTCATCACTTTAAGTATATATCCTGCCACTCCCTTCTGGCTTGCAGAGTTTATGCTGAAAGATCAGCTGTTAACCTTATGGGGCTTCCCTTGTGTGTTATTTTTCCCTTGCTTTTAATATTTTTTGTTTGTTTTTAATTTTTGATAATTTGATATGTATGTGTCTTGGTGTGTTTCTCCTTGGATTTATCCTGTATGGGACTCTCTGTGCTTCCTGGACTTAACTATTTCCTTTCCCATATTAGGGAAGTTTTCAACTATAGTCTCTTCAACTATTTTCTCAGTCCCTTTCTTTTTCTCTTCTTCTTCTGGGACCCCTATAATTCGAATGTTGGTGCATTTAATCTTGTTCCAGAGGTCTCTTATCCGTTCTTCTGCCTCACTTTTTCTGCTATTGAGTCCTTCTATAGAATTTTTAATTTCACTTATTGTGTTGATCATCATTTGTTTGCTCTTTATTTCTTCTAGGTCCTTGTTAAACGTTTTTTGTATTTTCTCCATTCTATTTCCAAGAATTTGGATAATATTTACTATCATTACTCTGAATTCTTTTTTAGGTAGACTGCCTATTTCCTCTTCATTTGTTTGGTCTGGTGGGTTTTTACCTTGCTCCTTCATCTGCTGTGTGTTTCTGTCTCCTCATTTTGCTTAACTTACTGTGTTTGGTGTCTCCTCTTCGCAGGCTGCAGGTTTGTAGTTCCTGTTGGTTTTGGTGTCAGCCCCCAGTGGCTAGGGTTGGTTCAGTGGGTTGTATAGGCTTCCTAGTGGAGGGAACTGGTGCCTGTGTTCTGTTGGATGAGGCTGGATCTTGTCTTTCTTGTGGGTAGGACCATGTCCAGTGGTGTGTTTTCAGGTGTCTGTGAACTTATTATGTTTTTAGGTAGCCTCTCTGCTAATGGGTGGGGTTGTGTTCCTTTCTTGCTAGTTGCTTGGCATAGGGTGTCCAGCACTGTGGCTTGCTGTTTGTTGAATGGAGCTGTGTCTTAGGAGCTGTGTCTTAGTGTTGAGATGGAGATCTGTGCAAGAGCTTTTGCCGTTTGATTGTATGTGGAGCTGGGAGGTCTCTGTTGGTCCAATGTCCTGAACTCAGCTCTCCCACCTCAGAGGCACAGGCCTGACTCCCAGTCTGAGCACCAAGACCCTGTCAGCCACATGGCTCAGAAAAAAAGGGAGAAAAAAGAAATAAAAAAAAATAATAATAATTTTAAAAAATTATTAAAAATTAAAATTAAAAAGTAATTAAAAGAAACAGAGCAACCAAACCAAAAAAGAAATCCATCAGTGATAACAAGTGTTAAAAAGTATACTAAAAAAAAAAAGGACCTACAGAACCCTAGGACAAATGGTAAAAGCAAAGCTATACAGACAAAATCACACAAAGAAGCATACACATACACAATCAGAAAAAGAGAAGAAGGAAAAAAATATATATATTTTTGCTCCCAAAGTCCACCACTTCAATTTTCAGATGATTCGTTGTCTCTTCAGGCATTCTACAGATGCAGGGTACATCAAGTTGATTGTGGAGATTTAATCTGCTGCTTCTGAGGCTGCTGGGAGAGATTTCCCTTTCTCTTCTTTGTTCGCACAGCTCCTGGGGCTCAGCTCTGGATTGGCCCCGCCTCGGTGTGTAGGTGGCCGGAGGGCGTCTGTTCTTCGATCAGACAGGACAGGGTTAAAGGAGCAGCTGATTAGGGGGCTCTGGATCACTCAGACCTGGGGGGAGGGCAGAGGCTGGCATGACATTGCAACAGCCTGAGGTGTGCTGTGTGTTCTCCCGGGGAAGTTGTCCCTGGATCACGGGACCCTGGCAGTGGCAGGCTGCACACGCTTCTGGGAGGGATGGTGTGGGAGTGACCTGTGCTTGCACACAGGCTTCTTGGTGGCTGCAGCAGCAGCCTTAGTGTCTCCTGCCCATCTCTGGAGCATGTTTAGGTGGTGCTCTGAATCCCCTCTCCTCGCACACCCCAAAACAATGGTGTCTTGCCTCTCAGGCAGGTCCAGAGTTTTTCCCAGACTCCCTCCTGGCTAGCTGTAGCACACTCACCCCCTTCAGGCTGTGTTCACGCTGCCAACCCCAGTCCTCTCCCTGGGATCTGACCTCAGAAGCCCAAGCCTCTGCTCCCAGCCCCCACCCGCCCCGGCTGGTGAGTGCTCATCAGCACTGATCCTCTGTGCAGGAATCTTTCTGCTTTGCCCTCTGTACCCCTGGTGCTGTGCTCTCCTGTGTGGCTCCAAAGCTTCCGCCCCACAACCCGCCGTCTCTACCAGTGAAGGGGCTTCCTAGTGTGTGGAAACTTCCTCCATCACAGCTCCCTCCCAGTGGTGCCAGTCCCATCCCTATTCTTTTGTCTCTGTTTTTTCTTTTTTCTTTTGCCCTACCCAGGTATGTGGGGAGTTTCTTGCCTTTTGGGAGGTCTGAGGTCTTCTGCCAGTGTTCAGTACGTGTTCTGTAGGAGTTGTTCCACACATAGATGTATTTCTGATGAATTTGTGGGGAGGAAGGTGATCTCCAAGTCTTACTCCTCTGCCATCTTGAAGGTCTCCTCCATAGCTTACTTTAATCTCTGTAACAGTTATAAAAAGAATAGCTGGTATTGATGGGCGTGTGCCTTGAGTGTTACAGATAAGAACTTCCTCTCCAGATGTGCTCTCCACTAGATGATAAAGACACCACTCTGGACTAAAAGACCAGGGGCTCTCTGTCTTTTTTACATTTATACTGTAGCCTATTTCTAGTGCAGGCATAACACATTAGTCAATAAATGTTCTTAAGTGAAAATATATGTCCTTGGAAGAGATAAAAGTTGGTTATGTGAGGTACCAAGGTAAGGCTCAGACTCATTTAAGAGATGTTCAAATACAGTCAAGGCTTATTCACAGCACTGTGTAACACTTACTCCCCAAGACCCCTTATTTGTTGATAGCCAACAATTCCATACAATTCCAAAGGATCATCAAATGATCAAGCCTTTTTGCTTGTAAGTATTTTCTGACCTTAATATAGTAAAAACCTATAGGGCTTCCCTGGTGGTGCAGTGGTTGAGAGTCTGCCTGCCAATGCAGGGGACACAGGTTCGTGCCCCGGTCTGGGAGGATCCCACGTGCCGCAGAGCGGCTGGGCCTGTGAGCCATGGCTGCTGGGCCTGCGTGTCCAGAGCCTGTGCTCTGCAACAGGAGAGGCCTGCGTACTGCAAAAGAAAAACAAAAACCTATAAACCTTGACAACAGGAGGGGATTAATACAGATACAAGTCCTATATTTATTTCTACAGGTAGAGTTGCCAGGCAACCATCACATTAAAACACACAGGACTGTCATTATGGATCTATCTTCTCCTGTAACTCCTTTACTGCCAAAATGAAAAGCAATGCAGACAACAATGTCGCTTAAAAGGATCCATCCTCCAGGCACTACTGGATAAAATCTTCTGTTGAAGAAACTGCAGAATACTCTGGAGCTGGCAAAAATGATTCCATGCTTTTAGAATAGTCCTTCTCAGTATAGAAAATACACTTACATTGAAAGAAAACTGTGAGTAAAAAGATAATTCAGAGTATTAAACTTTGAAGAAGTTAGCAATGTAAATTATTTATCATAAATTAATATAAGACACCAGGGGTCCTAAGTACACAGCAGAATAGGTGCTGTCTTATTCATACTCTGGTTACTGCTCAGCTTTCCTCCATGGTAATTTCATCCATACCACTCACAAGATGACAATTTTATATCATAAGAGGTCCCTTGGTAGTGGATATTAATTTATAATAGAGGGGAACAGCAGGGAGAATTTTTTGTGTGCTCCTTGCCACTAAAACACACAAACTGCTCCCTTGATGAACATATGGTTATATATTAAAACATTAGTGATGGCACTAGCATTAATAAGGGATATAACAATACAACCATATATTGTGTATATTAATAATCCACAGAAAATATTATAGATCCTAAAGAAAAGCTCCCAGGATAAATTATGTTTATTCTTTCTTGTGGTTTAAAAACACATAATCTTCAAAAATATGCAATGCTTCCACAATGGGACTTACAATTATCTGAGGTCAAATATCTGAACTATTATTTTTTTCTAATGAAGCATAAACAGTAAGATCTTTATTGTTGTCTCTAGACCATAATAGAACTGCCAGTAACTAAGGGATGAAATACATGTTTCCAAAATAATAAAAAGCATCAAGCTAGATTAGTGGTTTCTATAGTTCCTTAAATGACACATATTCTACATGAAAAATATTTTCAACATGTTTCCTCAAATAAAAATATATCTACATCAGGCAATTAAGAAACACTTATTAGGATCTATCTAATGTAGGGGACTTCTGCATTGTGAGCAAGATCTAGCTACAATCCTGTATAAAACTAACATTTAAAAAATCTGTTCCTTATTATTCAAGGACTTTGAAATAGTTTGCTAAAATAGCTTTTCAAATGGGAAAATACCATTTCTGTTTAGGAGCTAAAAAAGCACTAATTCCAAGGTAGAACTTAAATGGCATATGAAAGGACACATAACAAAATAGGGTGTAGTCTAGAACAAACTGGGTATATACTTCATTCAAGGCAAGCTGTACCTTCAGTAATGAGCTAGAGTGATTGTCAACTTCCTAGAAGAGTAATATCTTATTTGTCACAGCAGCTATTTTCTCCTTCTATTTTTTTTTAGGTATTAGGTGATTTAGGTGATTCCATATTTGTATGTATTGGGAAATGAGCCCCAAAATAAGTCTAGTTAACATCTGTCACCATACAGTTATAAACTTTTTTTCCTGTGATGAGAACTTCTAAGATTCTCATAGTAACTTTCAAATACGCAATACAGTATTATTAACTATAATCACCATGCTATACATTATATCTGCATGACTTATTTATGTTACTACAGGAAGTCTGTATGTTTTGACCCCCTTCACTCATTCCCCCCACCTCTGGCAACTACCAGTCTCTATATCTAAGAGCTTGGTTTTTGTTATTTTATCGGAGTATAGTTGATTTACAATGTTGTGTTAGTTTCAGGTGAACAACAAAGTGATTCAGTTATACATATATCCATTCTTTTTCAGATTCTTTTCTCATATAGGTTATCAACAGAATATTGAGTAGAGTTCCATGTGCTATACAATAGGTCCTTGTTGGTTATCTATCTTATACATAGTAGTGTGTGTGTTAATCCCAAATTCTTGACTTATCCCTCCCCTCCCCCATGTTTCCCCTTTGGTAACCATAAATTTGTTTTTGAAGTGTGAGTCTGTTTCTGTTTTGTACATAAGTTCATTTGTATCATTTTTTTAGATTCTGCATATAAGTGATATCATATGATATTTGTCTTTATCTGACTTACTTCACTTGGTGTGATAATCTCTAGGTCCATCCACATTGCTGCAAATGGCACTGTTTCACTCTTTTTTTATGGCTCAGTAATATTCCATATATACCACATCTTCTTTACCATTCCTCTGTTGACAGACATTAAGGTGCTTTCATGTCTTGGCTCTTGTAAATAGGGCTTCAGTGAACACTGGGGTACATATATACTTTCAAACCATTGTTTCCTCCAGATATATGCCCAGGAGTGGGATTGCTGGATCATATGGTAACTCTATTTTTAGTTTTTTAAGGAACCACCAAACTGTTCTTCATAGTGATTATTACCAATTTACATTCCCACCAACAGTGTAGGAGGGTTCCTGTTTCTCCACATCCTCTCCTTCATTTATTGTTTGTAGACATTTTGATAATGGCCATTCTGACTGGTGTGAGTTGATACCTCATTGTAGTTTTGATTTGCATTTCTGTTAGTGATGTTGAGCATCTTTTCATGTGCTTTTTGGCCATCTGTATGTCTTCTTTGCAGAAATGTCAATTTGGATCTTCTGCCCATTTTTTGATTGGGTTGTTTGTTTTTTTTGACATAGAGCTACGAGCTGTTTGTATATTTAGGAGATTAATCCCTTATCGGTCACTTCGTTTGGAAATATTTTCTCACATTCTGTGGGTTGTCTTTTCATTTTATTTATGGTTTTCCTTGCTGAGTAGAAGATTTTGAGCTTAATTGCGTCCCATTTGTTTATTTTTGCTTTTATATTCATTACTGTAGGAGGTGGATCAAAAAACAAATATTGTTGTGATTTATATCAGAGTGTTCTGCCTGTGTTTTCCTCTAAGAATTTTACAGTTTTTGGTCTCACATTTAGCTCTGGGATCCACTTTTAGTTTATTTTGGGATATGGTGTTAGGGAATTTCTAATTTCATTCTTTTACATGTTAACTGTCCAGCTTTCCCAGCACACTTGCTGAAGAGGCTCTCTTTTTCTCCATTGTATATTCTTGCCTCCTTTGTCAAAGAAAAGGTGACCATATGTGCATGGGTTTATCTCTGGGCTTTCTATCCTGTTTCATTGATCTATATTTCCTTTTTTGTGCCAGTACCATAATGTCTTGATTACTGTAGCTTTGTAATATATAGTCTGAAGTCAGGGAGCCTGATTCCTTCAGCTCTGCTTTTCTTTCTCAAGATTGCTTTGGTTATTTGGTGTCTTTTGTGTCTCCACACAAATTGTAAACATTTTTTGTTCTAGTTCTGTGAAAAATGCTGTTGGTAATTTGATAGGGATTGCACTGAATCTGTAGATTGCCTTGGGTAGTATAGTTATTTTGATAATATTGATTCTTCCAATCCAAGAACATGCTATATCTCTCCACCTGTTTGTGTCATCTTCGATTTCTTTCATCAGCATCTTATACTTTTTGGAGTACAGGTCTTTTGTCTCCTTAGGTTTATTCCTAGGTATTTTATTCTTTTTGATGCAATGGTAAATGGGATTGTTTCTTTCATTTCTCTTTATCATCTTTTGTTGTTAGTTTACAGAAATGCAACAGATTTCTGTGTATTAATTTTGTATCCTACAACTTTACCAAATTGAGCTCTACTAGTTTTCTGGTAGCATATTTAGGATTTTATATGTATATTATCATGTCATTTACAAACAATGACAGTTTTACTTTTTTCCAATTTAGATTCCTTTTATTTCTTCTCTGAATGCCATGGCTAGGACTTCCAGAACTATGTTGAATAAAAGTGACGATAGTGGACATGCTTGTCATGTTCCTGATCTTAGAGGGAATGCTTTCAGCATTTCACTATTGAGTATGTTGTTAGCTGTGGGTTTGTCGTGTATGGTCTTTATTATGTTGAGGTATGTTCCCTCTATGCCCACTTTCTGCAGTTATCATAAATGGGTGTTGGATTTTGTCAGAAGATTTTTTACATCTATTGAGATGATCATTTGGTTTTCAGTTTATTAATATGTTGTATCACACTGACTGATTTGCAGGTATTGAAAAATCCTTGCATCCTTGGGATAAATCCCACTTGATCATGGTGTATTATCCTTTTAATGTATTGTTTGCTAGTGTTTTGTTGAGTATTTTGGTGTCTTTGTCATCAGGGATATTGGCCTATAATTTTCTTGTGTGGGGTATCTTTGGTTTTGGTATCAGGGTGATGGTGGCCTCATAGAATGAGCTTCGAGTGTTCCTTATTCTGCAGTTTTCTGGAATATTTTGAGAAGGAGAGGTATTAACTCTTCTCTAAATGTTTGACAGAATTCACCTGTAAAGCCATCTGGTCCTGGACTTTTGTTTGTTGGGAGTTTTTAACTCACAGTTTCAATTTCAGTACTTGTGATTGGTCTGTTCATATTTTCTATTTCTTCCTAGTTCAGTCTTGGAAGGTTGTACCTTTCTAAGAATTTGTCCATTTCTTACAGGTTGTTCATTTTATTGGCATATAGTTACACAGCTCCCTCCCTGGGGTGCAGGCTGCATCCCAACTGCTTTTTCTTTTTCCCTTTGCCTACCCCATTACATGGAGGATTTCTTGCCCTTTCAGAAGTCTGAGGTCTTCTGCTGGTGTTCAGTGGGTGTTATGTGAATTGTTCCACTTGTATATGTATTTTTAATGTTTTTGTGGGAGAAGGTGAGCTCCATGTCCTAGTCCTCTGCCATCTTGACCCTGTCCTGCTGTTACTGTTTTTAGATCCCACATATAAGTGAGATCATACAGAATTTGTCTTTGTCTGATTTACTTTAGCATAATGCCTTCAAGGACCATCCATATTGTAACAAAAGGCACATTTCCTTCTTTTATGGATTAATAGTATTTCATTACATACATATATATATATATATATATATACACACACATACATACACACCACATCTTCTTTCTCCCTTCATCTATTGATGCACACTTAGGTTGTTTCCATGTCTTGGCAATTGTAAATAATGTTGCAATGAACATGGAAGTGCATATATCTTTTCAAGTTAGTGTTTTCAATTTTTGGGTAAATACCCAGAAGTGGAATTGCTGGGTCATATAATAGTTCTATTTTTAATTTTTTAAGGAACCTCCATACTGTTTCCCATAGTGGCTGCACCAATTTATATTACCATCAATGGTGCACAAAGGTTTGTTCCCTTTTCTCCACATCCTCACCAACACTTGTTATTTCCTGGTTTTTAATAATAATAGCCATTCTCACAGGTATGAGCTGATATCTCATTGTGTTCCTGGGGGGATAGGAGGGAGGCCGGGGAGATCAGGAGAGGCCCTCTGGGAGGAGCAGAGGGCGACTGCCCCACCCACTCAGGCCCAGGGAGCCTGCTGAGCTTTCAGGCCAGTCCCCTGCCCTCCAAAGCCCTCTCCAGGACGTTTGGGTCACTGGGGGCATAGGAGGGAGGCCAGGGAGATCAGGAGAGGCAGGAGGGGCCCTCTGGGACCAGAGGAGCAGGAGAGGAGGGTGTTTGCCCCTGCCAACTTGAGCCCAGGAAGCCTGCTGGGCTCCCAGGTGAGGTCCCCTGCCCTCTGAGAGAGACGAGGTGTGGAGGGCACACCTGGGCGCCTTCTGTTCTGTTGAGCCTGAATCCCACCCCCCCACAGTCCCCAGGGCCTTTTCCAGCCCTGTGGGCCCTAAGCATAGGCCCTGCCCTCCAGAGCCAAGGCCTTTTCCTCCTTTAAAAATTTTTTTTTTCTTTTCCATCCTCCTCTTTTTTACTATTGTGGTACTGGTGTCCCTTCTGGCTGTTGATTCATCTATATTTTTATATTCTTTCTAACATATCTGTTAGTCTCCTAGTCTAATTTTACTTTGTTATTGTTCTTTCTTTTTCTTTTTTTTTTACCTCCCCACGCAGCTTTCGGGATCTTGGTTCATGACCTAGGGGTCAGGCCGAAGCTCCTGCAGTGGGAACTCCAAGTCTGAACCACTGACTAACAGAGAACCTCAGACACCAGGGAATATTCATCAGAGTGAGGTCTCCTGGAGGTCCTCATCTCAGCACCAAGACCCAGCTCTACCCAACAGCCTACAAACTCCAGTGTTGGAAGCCTCAGGCCAAACAACCAGTAAGACAGGAACATAATCCCACTCATTAAAAAAAGCAAAAAATGAGACAGCAAAAAAATATGTCACAGATGAAGAAGCAAGGTAAAAACCTACAAGACCAAATAAATGAAGAGGAAACAAACAGGCAATCTACCTGAAAAAGAATTCAGAGTAATAACAGTAAAGATGATCCAGAATCTCAGAAATAAAATGGAGGCATGGATTGAGAAAATATAAGAAATGTTTGTTTAACAAACAGAGGTGAACAACACAATAACTGAAATGAAAAATACACCAGAAGGAATCAATAACAGAATAACTGAGGCAGAAGAATGAGTAAGTGAGCTGGAGGACAAAATGGTGGAAATAACTGACAAGGCACAGAATAGAGAAAGAATTGAAGACAATCTATCTCAGAGACCTCTGGGACAACACTAAACACACCAACATTTGAATTATATGGGTCCCAGAAGAAGAAGAGAAAAAGAAAGGGTCTGAGAAAATACTTGAAGAGATTATAGTGGAAAACTTCCCTAACGTGGGAAAGGGAACAGTCACCGAAGTCCAGGAAGCACAGAGAGTCCTATACAGGATAAACCCTAGGAAAAACACACCAAGACACATATTAAACTAACAAAAATTAAATTCAAAGAAAAAAAATTAAAAGCAGCAAGGGAAAAACAAAAAATAACATACAAAGGACTCCCCATAAGGTTATCAGCTGATTTTTCCGCAGAAGCTCTTCAAGCCAGAAGGGAGTGGCAGGATATATACTTAAAGTGATGAACGAGAAAAACCAAGATTCCTCTACCCAGCAAGGATCTCATTCAGATTTGATGGAGAAATCAAAAGCTTTTCAGAAAAGCAAAAGCTAAGAGAATTCAGCACCACCAAACCAGCTTTACAACAAATGCTAAAGAAACCTCTCTAGGCAGGAAACACAAGAGGAGAAAAAGACCCACAAAAACAAACCCAAAACAAGAAAATGGTAATAGGAACATACATACCGATATGAACCTTAAATATAAATGGATTAAATGCCCCAACCAAAAGACACAGACTGGCTGAATGGATACAAACATAAGACCCATATATAGGTTGTCTACAAGAGACCCCCTTCAGACCTAGGGACACATACAGAAAAAGTGAGGGGATGGAAAAAGATATTCCATGCAAATGGAAATCAAAAGAAAGCTGGAGTACCAATACTCGTATCAGATAAAATAGACTTTAAAATAAGGACTGTTACAAGAGATAAGGAGGGACACTACATGATCAAAGGATCAATCCAAGAAGAAGATACAACAATTATAAATGTTTTTGCACCCAACATAGGAGCACCTCAATACATAAGGCAAATGCTAACAACCATGAAAGGAGAAATCAACAGTAACACAATAATAACGGGACTTTAACACCCCACTTACACCAATGGATAGATCATCCAAACAGGAAATAAAAAAGGAAACACAAGCTTTAAATGACACCATAGACCACCTAGAATTAATTTATATTTATAGAACATTCCACCCGAAAGTGGCAGAATACACCTTCTTCTCAAGTGCACACAGAACATTCTCCAGGATACATCACATCTTGGATCACAAATAAAGCCTCGGAAAATTTAAGAAAATTGAAATCGTATCAAGCATCTTTTCTGACCACAACACTATGAGATTGGAAATCATTACAGGAAAAAAAAACTGTAAAAAACACAAATACATGGAGGCTAAACAGTGTGCTACTAAATAACAAAGAGAGCACTGAAGAAATCAAAAAATACGTAGAAACAAATGACAATGAAAACACAATGACCCAAAACCTATGGGACGCCGCAGAAGCAGTTCTAAGACGGAACTTTATAGCAATTCAGTCTCTCCTCAAGAAACAAGAAAAATCTCAAATAAACAATCTAACCCTACACTTAAAACAACTAGAGAAAGAACAAAGAAAACCCAAAGTCAGCAGAAGGAAAGAAATCATAAAGATCAGAGCATAAATAAATGAAATAGAAACAAAGAAAACAATAGCAAAGATCAATAAAACTAAAAGCTGGTTCTTTGAGAAGATAAACAAACTGGATAAACCCTTAGCCAGACTCATCAAGAAAAAAAGGGAGAGGATGCAAATCAATAAACTTAGAAATGAACAAGGAGAAATCACAACTGACACCGCAGAAATACAAGGGATTATAAGAGACTAGTACAAACAACTATATGCCAATAAAATGGACAACCACAAAGAAATGGACAAATTCCTGGAAAGGTACAATTTTCCAAGACTGAACCAGGAAGAAATAGAGAATACGAACAGACCAATCACAAGTAATGAAATTGAAACTGTGATTAAAAAATCTTCCAACAAACAAAAGCCCAAGACCAAATGGCTTCACTGGCGAATTCTATCAGACATTTAGAGAAGAGCTAACACCGATCCTTCTCAAACTCTTCCAAAAAACTGCAGAGGGAGAAACACTCCCAAATTCATTCTACAAAGCCACCATCACCCTGATACCAAAGCCAGAAAAGATATCACAAAAAAAGAAAATTATAGACCAGTATCACTGATGAACATAGATGCAAAAATCCTGAACAAAATACTAGCAAACAGAACCCAACAACACATTAAAAGGATCATACACCATGATCAAGTGGGATTTATCCCAGGATGCAAGGATTCTTCAATATATGCAAATCAATCAGTGTGATACACCACATTAACGAATCAAGGAATAAAAACCATATAATCCTCTGAACAGATGCAGAAAAAGCTTTTGACAAAATTCGACACCAATTTATCATAAAAACTCTTCAGAAAATGGGCATAGAGGGAACCTACCTCAACATAATAAAGTCCATATATGACAAACCCACAGCCAACATCATTTTCAATGGTGAAAAACTGAAACCATTTATTCTAAGATCAGGAACAAGACAAAGATGTCCACTCTTGCCACTCTCATTCAACATAGTTTAGGCAGTCCTATCCACCACAATCAGAGAAGAAAAGGAATACAAATTGGAAAAGAAGTAAAACTGTCATTGTTTGCATATGACATGATATTATACATAGAAAGCCCTAAAGATGCCACCAGAAAACTACTAAAACTAATCAATGAATTTGGTAAGGTTGTAGGATACAAAGTTAATGCACAGAAACCTCTGGCATTCCTATACACCAACAACAAAAAATCAGAAAGAGTAATTAAGGAAACAATCCATTTACCATCATGACGAAAAGAATAAGATACCTAGGAATAAACCTGGCTAAGGAGGCGAAAGACTTGTACTCAGAAAACTATAAAACACTGATGAAAGAAATCAAAGATGACATAAACAGATGGAGAAATATACCATGTTCTTGGATTGGAAGAATCAATATTGTGAAAATGACTATACTACCCAAAGTAATCAACAGATTCAGTGCAATCCTTATCAAACTACCAACGGCATTCTTCACAGAATTAGAACAAAAAATTTTTGGAAACACAAAAGACCTGAATAGCCCAAGCAATCTTGAGAACAACAACGGACTTGGAAGAATCAGGCTCCCTGAGTTCAAACTATATCACAAAGCTACAGTAATCGAGACAGTATAGTACTGGCACAAAAACAGAAGCATAGATCAGTGGTACAGGATAGAATGCCCAGAGATTTGCCCACACACATATGGTCACCTAATATACAACAAAGGAGGCAAGAACATACAATGGAGAAAAGACAGCCTCTTCAATAAGTGGTGCTGAGAAAACTGGACATCTACATGGAAAAGAATGAAATTAGAACACTACCTAACACCATACACAAAAATAAACTCAAAATGGATTAAAGAGTTAAATGTAAGACCAGACACTGTAAAATCTTAGAGGAAAACATAGGCAGAACACTCTATGACATAAATCACAGCAAGATCCTTTTGACCCATCTCCTAGAGAAATAAAAATAAACAAATGGGACCTAATGAAACTTAAAAGCTTTTGCACAGCAAAGGAAACCATACAAAAGACAAAAAGACAACCCTCAGAATGGGAGAAAATATTTGCAAATGAAACAACAGACAAAGGATTAATCTCCAAAATATACAAACAGCTCATGGAACTCAATATCAAAAAAACAATCCAATTAAACAATGGGCAGAAGACCTAAATAGACATTTCACCAAAGAAGGCATACAGATGGCCAAGAGGCACATGAAAAGATGCTCAACGTCACTAATTAGTAGAGAAATGCAAATCAAAACTACAAAGAGGTATCCCCTCATGCCGGTCAGAATGGCCATTTTCAAAAAAATCTAGAAACAATGCATGCTGGAAAGGGTGTGGTGAAAAGGGAACCCTCCTGCACTGTTGGTGGGAATGTAAATTGATACAACCACTATGGAAAACAGTATGGAGGTTCCTTAAATAAAACTGAAAATAGAATTACCATATGACCCAGCAATGCCACTACTGGGCATATACCCTGAGAAAACCATAATTCAAAAAGAGACTTGTACCACAATGTTCATTGCAGCACTATTTAGAATAGCCAGGACACGGAACCAACCTAAGTGTCCATCAACAGATGAATGGATAAAGAAGATGTGGCACATATATACAATGGAATATTACTCAGCCATAAAAAGAAACAAAACTGAGTTATTTGTAGTGAGGCAGTTGGACCTAGAGTCTGTCATACAGAGTGAAGTAAGCCAGAAAGAGAAAAATACCATATGCTAACGCATATATATGGAATCTAAAAAAAAACAAAACATAGTACTGATGAACCTAGTTGCAGGGCAGGAATAAAGAGGTAGACATAGAGAATGGACTTGAGGACACGGGGTGGGAGGGGGAAGCTGGGGCGAAGTGAGAGTAGCATCAACATATATACACTACCATATCTAAAATAGTTAGCTAGTGGGAAGCAGCAGCGTAGCACAGGGAGATCAGCTTGGTGCTTTGCATTGACCTGGAGGGGTGGGATAGGGAGGATGGGAGGGAGGCTCAAGAGGGAGGGGATATGGGGACATGCAGTTCACTTTGGTGTACAACAGAAACTAACACAGTATTGTGAAGTTATACTCCAATAAAGAGCTATTAAAATAAACAAATAAGCTACAAGGATATATTGTACAGCAGAAGGAATATAGCCGATATTTTATAACTATAAATAGAGTATAAGGTTTAAAAATTGTGACTCAATTGTATACCTGAAATTTATATAATATTTTAAATCAGTTATACCTCAGTAAAAAATTCTTTTTAAATCCTAGCTGACCTGCCAAAATATGTAACCTGAATCTAATCATGAGGAAACATCAGATAAACCCAAGTTGAGGGATATTCTACAAAATAACTAGCCTGTTCTCTCTAAAAATATCGAGTTCTTTTATACGCACAGACATCTTCTCCACTCCAAAATAAAGACTGAGCAACTATTCTTGATTCCAGGAGATCACAGAGATATGACACCTGATTGAATCCTGGACCACGAAGGACCGTGAACTATAGATTAGAAAATAGTGTTGTGTTTTAAAATTCCTGAAATTTGATAATTACACCCCTAATTATGTAAGAAAATGTTCTCATTCTCAGGAAATACATACTGACATATTTAGGGATAAATGGTCTTAATGTCTACAAATTATTTTCCAGTGATTTTTGGAATATGTATATAAAAGTATTGATCTATACATGTGTATGTATATATACATTTACAGAGAGAAAGAGAAAGTAGAGAAATCAAATGTTCATAATTGGTGGATCCTGAAGGATACACCTGTGGAACTCCACTTATCCATAAACACTCAAATTTAGCCTTACCTTTCTTTTAATAATGGTATCAATAGAGCATACTATGTTTCAGATACTTTATATCCAATTATCATTTTATCCTTATAACAACTCTATGAAAACCTTTTGTCATTAGCTCCTAGTGAAAGCTCAGAGGACTGAGGTAAGTCCTGAAGCCTGGGTCTATTTGTCTCCACAGTGCAAGTTTTTAAGCCTGATGCTGTCTTCCTGCCCTGGACAATGTTTGATGCTCTTTCTTCCATGCTTCCATAGAAGTTTACACAGACCTCTTCTATTGTATTTATCTTGTGATACTGTCATTATGTTTTTAAATATGTGCATCTTACTTTTGCTTACCTTCAACATAACACAGTCTGACGCATGGTAGGCATCCAATAATAAATCAAGGAAGGAATATGTGCACACCACTCCAGGAAGTGCACTGAAGTGCACCCTGGAGTGGATGGTAGATACATCATCATCTACAATTGCTCTGTCAGTATGACATCTACTCACTACATGTAGCTGTTGAGCACTTGAAATGTGGCTAGTCCAAACTGAGATGTGCTGTAGGGAAATATGCACATATTTATCATGAAACATTATTAAGAAAAAATGTAGAATATCTCATTAATATTTTTTCACATTGCTTCCCCACTGAAATAATACTTTGGAATGTATTGGTTTAAATAAAATATATGATTAAAATTAATTTTCTGTTTCTTTTTACTTTTTTTTAAAATTGTGGTGACCGTAAATTTAAAACTACACATGGAGCTCACATTCTATTTCTTTTGGTAGTGCTGGTCTACACAGATGAGCAAGCTACTTTAATGATTCTGATTATTCTTCAAGAGCAGCAAATAATTCTTGCCTTCTTCATCCCTTTTGAAAACTAAGAGTAAGGTCTACTGGGGGAGTGTTCTTGAACTTTAATGTACATATAACTCACCAGCAGACAGATTCTGATTACTAGGTCTGGGGCAGGCCTGTGAGTCTGCATTTCTAACAAGCTCCCAGGTGGTACTTCTGCTGGCCCAGGACCACACTGAGTAGAGAGTGACTGAAGCCAGCCAGGCTTTCATTTGATGCAGGTACTGGCATATAAATATTTCATTAACCTAAGGAAAGTCAGTATATTAGGAAGTCTAATTGCTGCGAACCACCTCTGGTTACATCAGTTAGTCATAAGAATGTGATTTCCCCAGATCTACAATATGAGTTACCACACTATTAATAAAACGCTTGCAAAAGTAATAAGCAAACCTTTCTATTAAGGTGATAACAGAATTATGCTAGTCCTTTTCTAAAAATACACACAGTATCTTAACGACCCCAGCTGTCCCTCAGGGGACATTATAGGAAGTCAGCGGGACTTAAGGTGGCCCTAAATTCTGGTATTATGGATGCACTTTAGAAATTAGAGATGGACAGAAAATAAGACTATCTTTCTCCTATATGCCTAGAATGCCATTTAAATATTTCTATATCTCCATTTTTTTTTTTTTTTTTGCAGTACGCGGGCCTCTCACTGTTGTGGCCTCTCCCGTTGCGGAGCACAGGCTCCAGACGCACAGGCTCAGTGACCATGGCTTACAGGCCCAGCCGCTTCGTGGCACGTGGGATCTTCCTGGACCGGGGCATGAACCCGTGTCCCCTGCATCGGCAGGCGGACTCTCAACCACTGTGCCACCAGGAAAGCCCTCCATATGTATTTTTAATGAAAAGCATCTCTTGTCCTATCCATTTCTAGGTAATAACACCCACAAGTTACTGTGGACCAAGAACTATGTTGTAAAACACGTCAAGCAGCAGCCACAGCTGGAGCGATAACAATAAAATTCCCTAAGCTGTCAAACACCAAACCAGATATGTCAAGACTCTAAGGAGGTAAAGGGGAACTTGTGATGCACCCTGAGAAGAATTCTCTGTAGTGTAGTGTTGAAGATACAACCATTTCCAAGAGGAAACTTTAATAATAGGGAATATTTTTGTGGACTTACTTATTAATAATACTAGTCTTACCTTTCATCACACTGTGTTGGATTGACTTACCCTGTAAAGTAAGAAATATTCTCATTTTGTAGATGAGGAGACAACATATTAGATGGGAGCCAAGACTTGAATCCAGGGCTTGAAAATTCTAAGTTCCATTCCATTTCCATCATCACCACATGAACCTTTGGCAAAAAGCAAAAGAAACAAGTTGGAGCATGAAGCCACTTCAGTTAAGGTCTAGTGCCAGCTCTAGGCAGGAAGTTGTCTGGCATCCTCTAAGCGTTACCAATATCTTTGAACTACCTCTTCCTCTTTTAACCTTCAAAAACACTCCCCTCAAGGAAATATCTGATAAAACACATTCATGCTAAACAAGGAATGTTATTGCTAAATCTTAGGTAGCAGCTAACAGGATGGGGGCAAGGAAATCAGCAGAGGAGGGGTCCTGAACATCAACCTGGAATCATGTCCCCTGAGGCAGTGTAAGGCAAGCCCTGCCTAATTCATTCAGACACCCAAGAACTTCTACCATGATTTACCAACATAAAGAAAAAAAATTTTTTACAGTAGTCATAAAAATAAACTCACAGACATGATCTAAACATGGATTTGAGATGAGCCTACACTGACTATCCATTTTGCTTCTTTGGGTATTTTTTTGTTTGTTTCATATTAGTATTTATTAATGAGCAGAGCTTAGAGAAAACACATGTTTAGTGAAGGTTGATGCCTTTTTTTCCCCCTCAGCTTATGATAGGTAAGATGATAAATTGTAGATGAGGACTGCTAGGAGGCAGAAAAAGCAAGTGGATGTTACCATAGAAAATTAGTGGACCATGCAGATTTTCATCCAAGTACTAAGTTCTTCAAACTAGTTATAAATAAAGGAACATTCATTGAAATGGTTTTTCCTGAGACCATCAAAACAATATGCTGAACCCAGGAAGATTTCATCTGTAATTGATTAAGATTCTTATCTACTTAAGAGACCTGCTTTTCTGTGTCTGGCTTTTGCTGGCCCCATCAGTGTTGTCACACTGGTCAAAAAGGAATTTCTTTTTATTACAGAAGCACTATAATTTAGCAATAAGCAGCATATGACAAGAGATCACCTATCACATGAGTCCGTGTGACAAACTTACTTAAACACAGATGAGATTCCAAATCATGGCACGCACATCTTCTTAAGCAGTGTCAATGTGGCTCTTTGGTTTGCATTTATGGGGAACATGATTCTGTCTCTGTCCTAAAGTGAAACTCCAGTCAGTGGAGCCCCTGGAATGCACAGAAGAGAAGCCACAAGTGAAATAGATGTTTGCATCAGTTGCAAAAAGATCGTGTTTTAAGTAGGAAGCAATGGAGACAATAAGTTAATGAACCTTGTCCTCAAGGCCAAGTTGTTCTGTCAACATTCAAAAAGAAACTCCATTCTAGCGGTATAATTTCTAATTTTCCAAAAAATACCTCCTCAAACTCCTGATTATCCCCTGGTGGGGTTCTTACCTTGCAGAATAGTTTTAGGTTTCAAAATTGTGCCACCCACACATTGATAACTACCTAGCAGATTTGGAAATCCCCTTCCCCTGTCCACCCTCAAAACTCTTCCTGGCTACTGGTGAAAAATACAGCTTGGAAGTCAACTGAATAAGCAGTAGTGTAAAAGGCAAATAGCATTTAAAAAATCCCTTTATATTTATCACCCAAATTAAAGGCCTATGGCAAGGACATAAAAACAGAAAAAGCAGAGTTGACCATAAATGATCATAAATGTGTAATTTGACTGCATCATCAAGTTCTGACTCAACATCAAACCTTTTCCTGGGGAACATGCTGGGGCATTTTTCTCTCAAATGAGGTAGAAAGAGGTTAACACAACCTTGAAGCTCTTAGTTGTGGTAGCTATCATGTTGATCTTGTTTTCCTATCAGAGAGCTTACCTAGCTATAAGAAGTGAATGACCGGGGGAGGAATCAATATGGTATAGGAGTAGGACATGGAGCTCACCTCCTCCCACATACACATCAAAAATATATCTACAAGTGGAATGACTCACACAGAACATCTACTGAACACTGGCAGAAGACCTCAGCCTTCCAAAAGGGCAAGAAAACTTCCACATAACCAGGTAGGACAAAAAAAAAAAAAAAAGAGAGAAAGGAATCGGGATGGGACTTGTGCCCCAGGCAGGGAGCTGTGAAGGAAGAAATGCTCCCACACTCTGGGAAATCCCCTCACCAGCAGGGAGACCAGCCTGGATGGAGGGGGAGTTTTGGAGCCTCAGAGGAGATCACAGCAACCAGTTTGTGGAAGGCAAAACAGAGAGTGACCTGCACAGATGATACTGCTGCACTGTGCTCTCCAGCCTGAGATGCTCATCCACTGGTGCAGGAGGGGGCTGGGAGCTAGAGCACAGGCTTCAGAGGTCAGACTCAGGGAGAGAACCGGGATTGGCTGTGCAGAGACAGCCTGAAGAGGCTGGAGTGTGGCAACAGAGGGTGCACTTGGAATAAGCCTGAGCCCACCAGAAAGGCAAGGTGCCATTGTTGGGGGGTGCACAAGGAGAGGGACGGGACCGCCATAAGGAGCTTCTTTCCCTATGCTCACGCTCTTAGGCAACAGGACACCACCTACAGAAGCTGAACTCCAGGTGCAGGCATGAGCTGCCGCCACCATCATAGGTGGGCACAGGACACCACCATTGCCAAGAGACCTGAAAGCAGGCCCCAGTCGCTGCCTCGGCTGTCCCAGCGGTGTGTGGGCCACCACCACTGCTGTAGGACACGCGAGCAAGTGTTGTCCCACTGTCTCAGGGGCGCATGGGCTGACAGGGGACCCATGAGCAAGAACCAAGTGCTTCCCCCCATTGTCCCGGGAGTAAGGGGGCTGCTGCTGCCTCTGGGAGACCCATGAGTGGGCACCAGTTGCTGCATACCCCATCCGGGAAGCACACATGAGATGTGAGCAGGCGCCAATCACTGTCCCTGCTCTCCTGGGTATTCACAGGCTACCACTATGACTGGGAGACCCTCAGGTGGGCGCCAATAGCTGCTCCTGCAGTACTGGAACTGTGCATGGGCCACCACACTTACACACCCCATATCAAGGGGACACCCTGAGGAAAGAGGCAGCAAGCATCCAAACTAAAAGCAGCCCCTCGATTCCAGACAAGATAGCAGAGTACAAGAACTTGAGCTTATCTCCTCTAATGAAAACACCCAAATCACAACTAACTGTTGAGTGACCATCAAAAAAAGATTCAAACCTACCAAAGAAGACAGTCTACATCCAAAGACAAAGATGAAGCCACAACAAGATGGTAGGAGGGGCACTTTCATGATATAATCAAATCCCATACCTGCTGCATGGGCAACACACAAACTGCAAAATAATTATATCGCTGAGGTTCTCCCACATGAGTGAGAGTTCTAAGCCCCAGTCTGGTTTCACAGCCCAAGAGTCTGGCATCAGGAGGGAGAGCCCCCAGAGCACTTGGCTTTGAAGGCCAACAGGGCTTGAGTGCAGGAGCTCCACAGGGCTGAGGGAAACAGAGACTCTACTCTTGGAGGGTGCACAAAAGATTTCGTGTGCACTGGGACCCCAGCACAAAGCAGTGACTCTATAGGAGCCTGGGCTAGACCTAACTGTGGGTCTCACAGGGTTTCCAAGGGGAGGGGAGGGGAGACGGAGGTTGGCTGTAGCTCACTGCAGGGGCAAGGATACTGGTGGAGGAGGGCCCAGAGAATACTGATTGGCATGAGCTCTCCCAGACCTGGCCCCACCCAAGAGCATGCAGGTTCTAGCACAGGGACACCTGTGCCAAACAAACAGCAGGATAGGAACAGAGTGCCACCCATCAGCAGACAGGCTGCCTAAAGTTGTACTGAGCTCACAGCCACCTATAAACACACCCCTTTACATGGTCCTGCCCACCAGAGGGAATAGACCCAGCTCCACCCACAGGGGGCAGGCACCAGTCCCTCCCACCAGGAAGCCTGCACAAGCCCCAGGACCAACCTCACCAACCAGGGGGCAGACACCAGAAGCAAGAGGAACTACAGCCTGTGGAAAGGAGATCACAAAGAGAGAAAGTAAGACAAAAGACAGCAGAGAAATATGTTCCAGATGAGGGAACAAAATAAAAACCCAGAAGAACAACTAAGTGAAGTGGAGATAGGCAATCTACCTTAAAAAGAATTCAGAGTAATGATAGTAAAGATGACCCAAGATCTCCTAAAAAGAATGGAGGCACAGATTGAGAAGGTTCAAGAGATATTTAACAAAACCCTAAAAGATTAAAAGAACAAACAAACAGAGGTGAACAATACAATAACTGAAAAGAAAGGTACACTAGAAGGAAACAATAACAAAATAAATGAGGCATAAGAACGAATACATGAGCTGGAAGACAGAGTGGTGGAAATCGCTGCTGTGGAAAAGAATAAAGAAGGAAAAGAAATGCAGACAGCCTAAGACACCCCTGGGGCAACATTAAATGCACCAACAGTCGCATTATAGGGGTCACAGAAGGAAAAGAGACAGAGAAAGGGCCTGAGAAAATATTTGAACAGATTTTAGCTGAAAACGTCCCTAACAAAGGAAAGGAAACACTCAAGTCCAGAAAGTCCAATATAGGATAAACCCAAAGAGGAAAATGCCAAGACACATATTAATCAAACTGACAACAATTAAAGACAAAGAGAAAATATTAAAAGCAACAAAGGAAAAGCAACAAATAACATACAAGGAAATCCCCATAAGGTTATCAGCTGATTTTTCACAGAAACTCTGCATGCCAGAAGGGAGTGGCATGATATATTTCAAGCGATGAAAGGGAAAAATCTACAACCAAGCATATTTTACCCAGCAAGGCTCTCCTTCAGATCCAATAGAGCAATCAAAAGCTTTTCAGACAAGCAAAAGCTAAGAGAATTCAGCACCACCAAACCAGCTTTACAACAAATACTCAAGGAGCTTCTCTAGGTGGAAAAGAAAAGGCCACCGACAGAAACATGGAAATTATGAATGAGAAAGCTCACCAGTAAAGGCAAACATATAGTAAAGGAAGGAAATCATCCACATACAAATATCATATCAAAACCAGCAACTGTGGAGAAGAGGAGGTACAAATTCAGGATACTGGAAATGCATTTGAAATTAAGAGGCCAGCAATTTAACACAATCTTGTATATATGTAGACTGCTATATAAAAACCTCATGGGAACTGAAACCCAAAAATCTACAATAGAAATACATACAAAAAAAAAAAAGTAATCCAAACACAACACTAAAGTTAGTCATCAAATCACAAAAGAACAAAAGAGGAAGGGGAGGAAAAAAGCTGTAAAAACAAATGCAAAACAATTAACAAACTGGCAATAAGAACCTACAGATCAATAATTACCTTAAATGTAAACAGATTAAATGCTCCAACCAAAAGACATAGACTGGCTGAATGCAGACAAAAACAAAAGCTGTATATATGCTGTCTACAAGAGACCCGCTTCAGATCTAGGGACACACACAGACTGTATGTGAGAGGATGGAAAAAGGTATTCTTTGCAAATGGAAATCAAAAGAAAGCTGGAGTAGTAACACTCTTATCAGACAAAATAGACTTTAAAATAAATACTGTTACTAGAGACAAAATACAAAAATATATATAGGAGCGCCTCGATATATAAGTCAAATGCTAACAGCCATAAAAAGAAACAGTAACTCAGTAATAGTGGGGGAATTTAACACCCCACTTACATCAAAGGACAGATCATTCAGACAGAAAATTAATAAGGAAACACAGGCATTAAATGACAAATTACACCATATGGACTTAATTGATATTTATAGAACATTCCATCCAAAAGCAGTAGAATACACATTCTTCTCAAGTGCACAAGGAACGTTCTCCAGGACAGATCACATGCTGGGCCACAAAGCAAGCCTCAGTAAATTTAAGAAAACTGAAAACATATCAAGTATCTTTTCCCATTACAATGCTATGAGATTAGAAACAGATTAAAAACAAATGCTATGAGATTAGAAACGAACAAAATTAGAAAACACAAACATGTGGAAGCTAAACAATATGCTTCTAAACAACCAATGAATCACTGAAGAAATTTAAAAATAGCTAGAGACAATGAAAACAAAATAACAATGACCCAAAACCTATGAGATGTAGCAAAAGCAGTTCTAAGAGGGAAGTTTATAGCAATAAAATCTTACCTCAGGAAACAAGAAAAATCACAAATAAACAACCTAAACCTACATCTAGACCAACTAGAGAAAGAAGAACAAACAAAACCCAAAGCTAGTAGAAGGAAAGAAATCATAAAGATCAAAGCAGAAATAAATGAAATAGACAATGAAGAAAACAACAGAAAAGATCAGTGACTCTAAAAGCTGGTTCTTTGAAAGAATAAACAAAATTGATAAACCTTTAGCCAGACTCATCGAGAAATAAAAAGGGACAGGGCTCTAATCAATAAAATTAGAAATGAAAAAGGAGTAGTTACAACAGACACCACAGAAATACAAAGGATCAAAGAGACTGCCACAAGCAACTATATGCCAATAAAACGGACAACCTGGAAGAAATGGACAAATTCTTAGAAAGGTACAATGTCCCAAGACTGAACCAAGAAGAAATAGAAAATATAAACAGACCAATCACAAGTACTGAAATGGAAACTCTGATTTAAAACTCCCAACAAACAAAAGTCCAGGACCAGATGGCTTCACAGGCAAATTCTATCAAACATTTAGAGGAGAGCTAACACCTATCCTTCTGAAACTAGTCCAAAAAACTTTAGAGAAATGAACACTCTCAAACTCATTCTATGATGCCACCATCACCCTGATACCAAAACCAAAGATAAGACAAAAAAAAGAGAAAATTACAGGCCAATATCACTGATGAACATAGATGCCAAAATACTCAAAAAAATACTAGCAAACCAAATCCAACAGTACATTAAAAGGATCATACACCATGACCAAGTGGGATTTAAACCAGGGATACAAGGATTCTTCAATATCCTCAAATCAATCAGTGTGATATACCACATTAACAAACCAAAGAATAAAAACCATATGATCATCTCAATAGATGCAGAAAAATCTTTTGAAAAAATCCAACACCAATTTATGATTAAAAAAAACTCTCCAGAAAGTGGGAATAGAGGAAACATACCTCAACATAATAAAGACCATATATGACAAACCCACAGCTAACATATACTGAACAGTGAAAAGCTGAAAGCGTTCCATCTAAGATCAGGAACAAGACAAAGTGTGTCCACTCACGCCACTTGTATTCAACATAGTATTAGAAGTCCAAGCCTTTGCATTCAGAGAAGAAAAAGCAAAAAGGACTCCAAATTGGAAAAGAAGTAAAACTGTCACTGATTGCAGATGACATGATACTATACATAGAAAATCCTAAAGATGCTACCAGAAAACTACTAGGGCTCATCAATGAATTTGGTAAAATTGCAGGATACAAAATTAATACAAAGAAATCTGTTGCATTTCTATACACTAACAACAAAAGATAAGAAAGGGAAATTAAAGAAACAATCCCATTTACCATAGCATCAAAAAGAATACCTAGGAATAAACCTACCTAAGGAGACAAAAATCCTGTACTCTGAAAAGTAAAAGATGCTGATTTAAGACATCTAAGATGACACATACAGATGAAAAGACATACCATGTTCTTGGATTGGAAAAATGAGTATTGTCAAAATAACTATACTACCCAAGGCAATCTACAGACTCAATGCAATCCGGATCAAATTACCAAGGGAATTTTTCACAGAACTAGAAAAAAAATTTTTTTAATTTGTATGGAGACACAAAGGGCCCTGAATAGCCAAAACAAACTTAAGAAAAACGGAGCTGAAGGAATCTAGCTCCTTGACTTCAGAACATACTGCAAAGCTACAGACATCAACACAGTATGGAACTGGCACAGAAACAGAAACATTGTACACACTGCTATACTTAAAATGGATAACTATCAAGGACCTACTGTATAGCACAGGGAACTCTGCTCAATATTCTGCAAGAACCTAAATGGAAAGAGAATTTGAAAAAGAATAGTTACATGTATATGTATAACTGAATCGCTTTGCTGTACATCTGAAACTGACACAACATTGTTAATCAACTATACTTCAATATAAAACAAAAGTTTAAAAAAACATAGATCAATGGACAGGATAGAAAGCCCAAAAATAAACCCACTCACCTATGGTCACTTAGTCTATGACAAAGGAGGCAAGACTATACAATGGAGGAAAGAGTCTCTTCAATAAACGGTGCTGGGAAAACTAGACAGCCACATGTAAAAGAATGAAATTAGAATGTTCTTTGATACCATACACAAAAATAAACTCAAAATGGATTAAAGACCTAAATGTAAGACCTGATACTATAAAACTCTAAAAGGAAAACATAGGCAGAACACTCTTTGACATAAATCAATATCTTTTCCAAGCTGTCTCCTAGGGTAATGGAAATAAAAACAAAAATAGACAAATTGGACCCAATTAAACTCAATAGCTTTTGCACAGCAAATGAAACCATAAACAAAATGAAAAGACAACCCACAGAATGGGAGAAAATATTTGGAAACAATATGACCGAACAGGGATTAGTCTCCAATTTACAAACAGCCCATGCAACTCAGTATCAAAAAATTAAAAAATAAAACAAATGGGCAAAAGACCTAAATAGACATTTCTCCAAAGAAGACCAACAGGTGGCCATGAGTGACATGAAAA
This sequence comes from Mesoplodon mirus, assembly GCF_964341445.2. Lineage (NCBI taxonomy): Eukaryota > Metazoa > Chordata > Mammalia > Artiodactyla > Ziphiidae > Mesoplodon > Mesoplodon mirus. The sequence goes on from NC_138980.1 coordinate 81,905,243, forward strand.
GATGCTCAACATCAGTAATTATTAGAGAAATGCAAATCAAAACTACAATTGAGATATCACCTCACACCAGCCAGAATGGCCACCATCAAAAAAATCTACAAGCAATAAATGCTGGAGAGGGTGTGGAAAAAAGGGAATGTAAATTGGTACAGCCACTATGGAGAACAGTATGGAAGTTCCTTAAAAAACTAAAAATAGAGCTACCATGTGATCCAGCAATCCCACTCCTGGGCATATATTCAGAGAAAAACATGGTTTGAAATGATACATACACCCCAATGTTCATTGCAGAGCTATTTACAATAGCCAAGACCTGGAAGCAAACTAAATGTCCATCAACAGATGAATGGATAAAGCAGATGTAGTACATATATACAATGGAATATTACTCAGACATAAAAAAGAATGAAATAATGCCATTTGGAGCAACATGGATGGACCTAGAGATTATCATACTAAGTGAGATAAGTTAGACAGAGAAAGACAAATATCATATGATATCACTTATATGAGAAATCTAAAAAGAATGATACAAATGAACTCATTTACAAAACAGGTACAGACTCACAGACTTCAAAAACAAACTTATGGTTACCAAAGGGAAAACGTGGGGGGCGGAGGGGGGATAAATTAGGAGTTTGGGATGAACATATATACACGACTGTATATAAAACACGACTGTATATAAAACAGATAATCAACAAGGACTGTATAACACAGGGGGCTCTACTCAATACTCTGTAATAACGTATATGGGAAAAGTATCTGAAAAATAAAGAATGGATATATCCATGTGTATAACTGAATCCCTTAGCTATACACTTGAAACTAACACAACATTGTAAATCAACTCTACTCCAATGTAAGTAAAATGGAAAGGAAGGAGGAAGGGAAGGAGGAAGGGAGGGAGGGAGGACCAGGTTCTAGACACTTTTTTCCCCCAATGCCAAAGATATACTTTCTCTTTAAAAGAAAATTGTCCTAGAATTTTGTCACCACTCATCTTTATTCTGCTTCCTCTTATTCAATAACTCCACTTTTTCCTCAGGAATTAAGCTGCAGAATATTCCACTGGCAAAACTAGAGAGATGCTTAACAACTCAAGTAAAAATTGAAAAATTAATTCAATAATTTGTACATATAGTAGCATGGGTATTTTTAAAATACTGTTATGTAAAAGAAAAGAATAGGAAGAAGATGGAAGAGGAAGAGGTAAAGGAAGAGGAGGGGGGGAAGGAGAGAAGGAGAAACATTAAGGACGAAGAACAACAAGAGACAATGATATTTAGAGCTCAGTGTCCTTTTTGTTAATTAAACACACACACCACCACCACCACCATCTATTTTACAAGATCAGCAAATTATTTTTTATATTCCTGGCACATAGACACATGTACAAAAAATTTAGATGAACAAATGACTTTACATTATCCATTAAGAACAAGAACATACAAAAACCAACCTGAGTCAAAGTACAAAACATGAGAATGGAAAAGGAAAGTGTAAATTTGTAACAACACATTTTTTTTGTCTGTGTTGGGTCTTTGTTGTGGTGCATGGGCTTCTCATTGTGGTGGCTTCTCTTTGTTGCAGAGCATGGGCTCTAACTGTGCAGGCTTCAGTAGTTGTGGCATGAGGGCTCAGTAGTTGTGGCCCACAGGCTTAGTTGCTCCATGGCATGTGGGATCTTCCTGGACCAGGGATTGAACCCGTGTCCTCTGCATTGGCAGGTGGATTCTTAACCACTGCGCCACCAGGGAAGTCCCAACACTTATTCTTTTTTAATGTTAATGATGGTGCAAAGCAATACAAATTAAAACAATAGCAATATCACCAGATTGAAAGGATAAGATACCACGTGAAAGCATGACAATGGCAAAATTTTGGAAAGTAGATAATATCAAGTGTTGGTGAAAATACAGAGAGATGGAAACACATGTAAACTGCTCATAGAAGTCAAAATAGGTACAGCAGCTCTAGAAAACAATCCACCAATATTTAATGTAATAACTATGCTTACACCCTATCAGCAATACCACTCCTGGGGTATATACATCGAAGAAATTCTCACATGGATTAGTAAGGATCACATATGATATGTTCATTATAGTCATACTTTATTTGTGATAAGAGAGAGTTGAAAGATACCTAGATGCCTATAACTAGGGGAGTGGATAAATAAAAGATGATATATGTCCTATGGACACTATGCAGCAATTAGAAGCAATAAATTCAATGCACATGGCAATGTGGATAGAACATTAAGTAGAAAAAAAAGAAAAAGAATGTGATGTAAATCTCAATGACCTTGGTGTAAAGTTTTTAAAACACACAAAACAATAGTACATCCCTTATAAAAGTGCTAATTTCAGGTCATATAACAAGTGCATTAGAGGGGCAGCCTATGAGGTGAATAGAGGCAGGGAATGGCTATGGCAATTAAGAATGAAAAAAAAAACTTTTTAGTTAATGAATCAAATTACTATTCTGTATATATCTTCCTTTCAAAATGGAGCAATTTGGGATATTCGTAGGGTATATCAGATTCATCCCCATGGCCACTTAGTAGAGCTCTGATGAGCAAATGACTCAATTAGCTGGTTTATCACTCAGTTCAACACTGCCAACCACCAAGATGGTTTCAACCAGTACCCAGTTTATAGCAGTTCTTATTCTCAGCCATACACTGCTTAATTTATATAATATTAAAGATGCATAAAAATTATTAAAGTTAGTATTGTTAGTAATATTAGTTACCAGTAAGTGAGTAGCATTAGTCATCATCAGACCCACACCTAACATTCATGAAAAGTAGATCAAGAGTACAAATGGAGACCACACAGCAAATGTCTTAACATTTAAGACATTTTGAAAAGTACATAATATCAAGTGTTGGTGAATATGTGGAGAGATGGAAACACATGTAAACTGCTCATAGAAGTCAAAATAGGTACAGCAGTTCTGGAAAAAAATCCAGCAATATTCAATGTAACCTATCTGAAATAAAATATGTTCTATCCTAGTAACTTCACAACTGCACCTTTTTAATAACCTGGAAGGTGAGGTTTGCATGCAGATTTCTTGCACTTTTCAAAGTTTGGTGCTGGAACACACTGGCGTGGGGAGAGCCAGTTCTCCTCTCTCCCTGCTCTTTCTGTCCTCAATTCCATCTTGTATGTGGACTGTGGACTCCAAGCCAGCACTTAACAAGTTCCAACCATTCTTCCCCTAAGTCAAAACTGTCACCCCTTGGCCATCTCCTGGGAGGAGGTGTTTCACAGTGGCCTTGCAGTTCATAGGCAGAAGGGGCAACCTAGGGAGGGAGCTTTGCAGGCCCTGGAAGCAGGTGCAAGTGGTTCAGTTAGGAAATTCTGGGGTCCCAGGCAGTCAGTATAACCTGGAAGAGAGTGTGTGGGCTCTGAATATTCATGTTCTCTTGGCCCTGCAGAACCCTCACCCTATTAGGAGGAAGACCAGAACAGATCCCAAAGAGTGAGGTGGGGCCCCCCTTCTCTGGACCAAAACATTTCTACAAATATGCTGTTATGAACTGAATGAGGCTTGTGTCCCCCCAGATTCATATGTTGAAGTCCTGACCCCCAATGTAGTGATATTTGGTGGCCCTTGGTCCATATTTAGGTTCAGATGAGGTCATGAGGGTAGGGCCCCCATGACAGAATTAGTGTCCTTATAATAATAAGAAGAAAGACCCGAGCTCTTTTTCACTCTACTTTGTGAGGACACAGTGAGAAGGCAGCCATCTGGAAGCTAGGAAGAGGGCCCTTACCTGGGTACCAAAGCTGCTGGCACCTTGATCTTGGACTGCTAGTGCCTATGTTTAAGCCACCCAGTTCGTGGTATTTTTGTCATGGCAGCTTGAGCTAATACATGTACCTTAAGATGCTCCCCACCAGATCTGTAATTCAGATGCGCATGCTTATAATATAGACCAGCAAGAAGTCTCTGCTAACAAAGAAAATGCTAAAAATAGAAAGCCCTGTGACAGTTATAACTGATTTAGATTTTTTTTTATTGGGAATTAAGGCTACCAGCATCTGGAATGTCTTACTTATGGGTAAATGATTGCAAATAGCAGCCTAATACCTTCCAGCTTATCCTGTCATTTATAAACAAAACATGAAAATTATCAAAATTAACTGATCTGTAAATGGAAAATTCAAAACTTCTGAACATTAAATGAAGGCAGTTTTTTCTACTGTTTATGTCATAATCCTTAAAATAACTATATTTTATCATGGTTTTGATCTCTTAAAGATAATCTAAAACGTATAAATTTGTAGCCAAATCATGATTTTTCTTATACTTTTTGATAGTAAAATAAATACTGCCATATTTATTAAATGGACCAAAGTTAATTATTATACATTACAAATATCAAAGATGATAAAAATTATATTGAAAGTAAACACTATAATATGGCCATTAATCATACACTTATCTAACAAAATATTTTAGAATTTTAAAAATAATTTATTATGCAAAAAGAATTAGGAAATGATTAAAATAATCCTTAATAGTTTCACAAGTATTTAATCTGATGAAAGGGATTAGCAGACCAAAAACAAAACAAAACAAAAATTGTAAAATGCTAGTATAGCAGAAAGTGTATGAATTTTAGAGAGTAACTTGCTCTCGGAAAGCTGATGTGTTATATTATCTGTGAAATAAGAACAAGAATTTCATTACAGAACTTGTAAAAGAATTAAATGAATTGGCTCTCTTATCCTCAACATTCAACTTGGACACACTAGTTCCCTGACATTCTCTTCCCCCACCACCCTTATGTGCTGCCACAGTCCTCAATAAATCTATTCTTATCTGTTAATACTATTAATGTCTCTTAGATATACTTCTCAAATATATGTATCACCCCTGCCAAAGAATAGCTCTAAGCTGGAACTAGAATGGCAGTTAGCAAAATTCCAACAGTTTTAAGCAGAGCCTAGCAAATTTCAGTCACTATTTCATTCTCTTTCCTTTTGGGGACAGATGCAAAAAAGAACAATGTTTATTTTAAAGGATTTGTTCTTGCTACATGGCCTCCTTAAAAGACCACATGTAAACTGTCACTTAAGATGCTCTTTGATTAAGACAATGGTCTTTAGATAAAGTATGTTAATTAGAGAGGACTATCGTCTGTGGGAGGAAGTTCTTGGCCCATTCTGCCCCTCCAATCCCATTTCTGTCATTAAATGCAACTGGCCATTTTAATGCATCATCAGGATCTCTCAGATCACTTAGGGGCAAATTTCATATTCTTGGAAAAGCATTTGCTTGACACAAATTGCTTTAGAATAAACATAATAGACAGAAAATAGGTTTTGCATCTTCCTAAATACACAGCCAACAGGCATCAGGTTCAAGCCAACACATACTTGTTCAGCACAGACTCTGTGCCAGGCACTGGGGGCACAGCAGTGAGCAAGCAGGACCTGGCCTCTGCCCTCATGGGGCTTTCAGACTAGTTGGAAAGTGCACAAGTGAATGGGATGGAACGGCAGAGACTTTATATGTGTTATCCATTTAATCCTGAAAACGATCAAGTGAGAAACGTGTTTCCATGACCTGTTTTTCAGATGTCAAAACGAAGGATTTAAAATGCAATCTAAGAGAAGTTCATCCTCTCCGTTCCCACCCTTGCCCCACCCTGGTGCTCCCACAGCTCAGGGTGCATGAAGTGCCTCAAGTATTCTCCTGTCCCCAATTCTCACTCCGGCCACTAGACTGACTGGGGAAGGGACCATGGCTCAGGAGAGCAGTTCTCCTCAACGGCTCTGCATAGCACCCAGAGGAAACTTAGATGAAAAAACAGGCTCAGCGGCCATGGCTCACGGGCCCAGCCACTCCGCAGCATGTGGGATCTTCCTGGACCGGGGCATGAACCCATGTCCCCTGCATCGGCAAGCAGACTCTCAACCACTGCGCCACCAGGGAAGCTCTCATGAGTATTTTTAAATCTGTAACAAATATTTACTTTTTCATTGCACTGTAAGAAACAAACATGGGCTGGTCATCCTTTCCAATTTGCCTATAAATGCATTTTCTTCTCCCAAACAACCACCGGAATTTTAATAGTGAGGCTGTTTTGTTCCTCGAGTGGGTGGGATGGGAAACTTACTTGCAGCTTTACCAATAGCGTATTTCCCTGCACATAACTCACTGGAACTCTGTACAGGTCTTCCTGAAACTTTCAAGGACCTTTTATTCCCATTGACCCTTGGTTAGATTTTTACATTTTGCTTCCTCATAAGCTCTTCATTTCCAACCCTATCATCTTTCCCTGCAGCCTGAGATTCTTCGTTCTGTTATGCATTTGTGACAACAAGGGACACTATATTTTCCTGACTGGCAGCCATCGAATTTGCAACACTTTTTAGAAAAGGCTTTTGCAGTTTTTACTCTTGTCATCTTCTTCATATCTATGGCTGATGTGGGAAGAACAAAGCTCAGACAGTTTGCTCCTACTATCTGCCTTATGGCAATGCCTTCCAAATTTCCACTTACCCTATCCACCTCCCAAAACGTGGCTAAGTCACTTCTGTAACCTGGGCAGCTATTTTGAGGGCTAAGACCACGGCACAAAAATGAGGACTGCTTTCCCATGCTTTCAAGGCTTTTTAACCCAATCAATTTACCTCCATTCAGAACAGATATTTAGAATGTTTTTCAAGCAGGAAGCCCCATGCATTTTATATGGTGTGCTGGCTATGAGCTCAGTGTGGTATGAGAGAGACATGAGTTGGAGCCCTCACTCTGCCACTTACTAGCTGTGAGACTAGGGACAAGATTTTTAACTTTCCAAGCTTTAATTTGTTGGGATTTTTCCCACCTGTATAAAAGGAAGAATAATAGTATGTATCACCTCATGTTACTGTGAGAATTGAGATGGTACTTATGCTTGGCATCTAATAATTGTTCCATAAATGTTATCTAGTATTACTTAGAGACAATGATTAATATACATATCATTCAACAACTATGAACAAGACGCATGTAGGTGCAACATGAAAGAAAGGAAATAATATCTACCCGAGTACACACTATATGCCTGCACTTTCATACATGGATTCTTTTTTTTTTGGTATGCAGGCCTCTCACTGTTGTGGCCTCTCCCGTTGCGGAGCACAGTCTCCGGACGTGCAGGCTCAGCGGCCATGGCTCACGGGCCCAGCCGCTCCGTGGCATGTGAGATCTTCCGAGACCGGGGCATGAACCCGTGTCCCCTGCATCGGCAGGCGGACTCTCAACCACTGCGCCACCAGGGAAGCCCCATACATGGATTCTTATGTCCTCAAATAAAGTGAATGTTTCCTGTCTTCACAAAGCTTATGATGGCATGCATGCAGCTAATTATACCGCAATATGGCTGTGGGAAGTGCTGTAAACAAATAGCATGATGAAGCACTCCAATGAAGGGTTGGAAGGAAAAGCCAATAAGGTTAAGCCTCATGGACCCCGTCTTACTCAATGTTTTTGCCTCAACTCCAACTACAGAATCGCGTGTGAAATGGGCACGCAGGAATTGCCATATTGAGTAGGAAGATGTGGTCTTAAACTATCCAGGACTGTATAGTTACCCAGTGATAGAAATCTAACTCAATCTGGCTTTCAGCCAAAAAAGAATTGCTTGGCTCACACAACTAAGAAGTTGTGGGTGGAAGGAGGGATGGCGCTCCAGGCATGGCTAAGTCCTGATGCTCCAGTGATGCTGTGAGAAATCTGACACTTGGCTCTGCTTCCTTCTGGGTTGGTTTCATTCTCAGATAGGCTTTCACTCTATGTTGGCTGCTGACAGCCTCATGGTTCAGTAGGCACTACAGAAAGATTCTTCTGGGAAAAGTTCAGGATTTCACCTCACTGGACAAACTCAGGGTGTGTGCCCATTTTTGAATGAATCACACTGGGCAGGACGATGAAATATGCCAACTGGCTATGTCTGGGCTCTTTGCCCACCTTAGACTAGAAGCTGAAGTTTAACTTACCTGAAGCCTCTAGATAGGGTATAAAGAAGAGGTGGTTTCTTCAAAAGAAAATTAGGCTGCTGGCACCAGACCAGTAGTCTTGGATATGGAAAAAAACAAGGCAACAGATGTGCATTGCAGGGCCTAAATTATGGACCATGAAGAACAGGCAGGATTGAGATGAGCAAAGATGGAACAAAACAACAATACTAGGCTCAATATGGAAAAGGGTATAAGGTTCCAATGCTAAGATTGAGTTAAGCAGTGCATGCATGAATGATAAGGCATCATAGATCAGACCAGGAAGGTAGGTTAAAGCCAGGTGTCAATGAGCACTGAGGGACAGAGGAATGTATATTTGGTTTGGTAGAAATGTGGAGGTTATTGCAGTTTTCTATGTATATGTGACAAACCACACCAAAATGGAATGAGTTGCTTAAAGCAGTGACATTTATTTTGCTCACTAATCTGCAGTTTGGTCAGGACTTTTTGAACAAGTCATTTCAACTCCAGTGGTGTCAACAGGGATACATCAAAGACTGGGAACTGGAATCATCCAAAAGTTTGTTCACTCACATGTCTGGTACTAGGTGCTAGCCATTGGCTGGACTTTGGCTGGGACTAGGGCTGGGACAGGTGGCCTCTCTATGGTTTCTTGGCTTCCTCATGTCATGATGTCTGGGTTCCAGGAGTGAGTGTCTCAAGGTACCTGGTGTGGCCTGTATCACCTTTTAGTCCCAGGGTATTTGTTTTTGCTACTGTACTATAGTTCTGACTTGTACTGACCACTGTGGTCCCTCTAACTTGTAGTTGGCCTAAACTCTCTGAAGGTCCAAGGACAAGAGATATTTTTACCTGAGAGGACAAGTACTGAACTCAAAAACTAATGAAGGGAAGTTTTATAATGCTTTAAGGAAGAATAGTACAGGATATTTGTGAATAAGATGTTATGATTTGATAATAGATAAAAATACAAGAATGGGGCCTCCCTGGTGGCGCAGTGGTTGAGAGTCCGCCTGCCGATGCAGGGGATACGGGTTCGTGCCCCGGTCTGGGAGGATCCCATATGCCGCGGAGCGGCTGGGCCCGTGAGCCATGGCCGCTGAGCCTGTGCGTCCGGAGCCTGTGCTCCGCAACGGGAGAGGCCACAACAGTGAGAGGCCCGCGTACTGCAAAAAAAAAAAAAAAAAAAAAAAAAAATACAAGAATGTGTTAAATGACACCTGATCTGATTTTAAGTGCAATATATAGGAAGTTAAAATATGATTGTAAAAATTGAGATCCTTACCACACACACACACACACACACACACACATATATACACACACACACTAGTGATTGACTCTTTTTTCTGCTTCCCTCTCCCATTTTTAAGGACCCTTGTGATTACCCTGGAACCAGCCTGATAATTTTCCCATATCAAGATCCATAACAATCATATCTGCAAAGTCCCTTTTGCCATGAAAGATAACACATTCACAGTATCTGGGGATTAGGCTGTTATATCTTTGGGGCAAACATTATTTTGCCTACCGCACTTAGTTCTATGCTTATAGAGAAATGCAAAATTCTTGGTAATTGCTACGGACTGAATTGTCACCTAAATTCATATGTTGAAGCCCTAACCCCCAATGTGGTAGTATTTGGAGAAGGGGTCTTTGGGAGATAATTAAGTTTAGATCAGGTTATGAGCATGGGCCCCTCATGATGGGATTAGAGCCCTTATGAGAAGAGGCACCAAAGAGACTCCCTACCCTCCAACACACCCCTTCTCTCTTTCTTTCTTAATCCCTGCCATGCAAGGACACAGCAAGAAGGCAGCCATCTACAAGGTAGGAAGAAGGCCCTCACCAGAAACCAGCCATGCTGCACCTTGACCTTGGACTTAGGGCTTTCAGAACTATGAGAAAATCAATTTCCACAGTTTAAACTACCTAGCGTAATATATATTTAGTTATGGCAGCCAGAGCTGACTAAAACAGTAATTAAAACTAATGTTAAATAAAGAGTGACTGCCACATATTTAACTATCCCTGTCTAAGTCATTTTTTAATTCATAAAAATTTTCCTGAAAATTTTCTACCCAAATTGGAGAGTCAACAAAAATAGTTCCAGATCATGATCACCTGCAACAATTTTTGTTAAACTCTAAGAACATTGCTCATTTATTAAATAATTGTAACTAATTTTGAATTTCAGAGAAATCCACCACCAAGTTAATTAAAATATAGACTACCCAAGAATATACAATGGGGAAAGGACAGTTTCTTCAATAAATGGTTTTGGGAAAACTAGACTGCCATATGAAAAGAATAACACTGGATCACTGTCTTATACCATACACATAAAATAACTCAAAATGGATAATAGACTTGAACAGAAGAGCTGAAACCATGAAACTCCTGTAAGAAAAGACACAGGCTATAAGCTCTTTGACACTGGTCTTAGCAATGATTTTTTGGATCTGACTCCAAAAGCAAAGGAATGATAGCAAAAACAAACAAGTGTGACAACATCAAACTAAAAAGCTTCTTGCACAGTAAAAGAAACCATCAACAAAATGAAAAGGCAACCTACTAAATGGAAGAAAAGCAGGAGGCAAGATGGCCGAGTAAGAAGGACATTAGCTCACCTCTTCTTATGAAAACACCAAAATCACAACTAACTACTGAACAACCATTTACAAAGAAATGTTGGAACCTACCAGAAAAGATATCCTACATCCAAACACAAAGAAGAAGCCACAATGAGATGGTAGGAAAGGAGCAATCACGATACTAGAACTCATTAATGTATCCAGTAAAGTTGCAGGATACTAAATTAATACACAGAAATCTGCTGCTTTTCTATACACTAACAATGAAAAATCAGAAAGAGAAATTAAAGAAACAATCCCATTTACCATCGCACCAAAAAAAATAAATAAAATACCTAAGGAGGCAAAATTCCTGTATACCAAAAACTACAGAATACTGATGAAAGAAATCGAAGATGACACAAACAGATGGAAAGTTATACTATGTTCTTGGATTGGAAGAATCAGTATTGTCATAATGACTATACTACCCAAGGTAACCTACAGATTCAATGCAATTCCTATCAAATTACCAATGGAATCTTTCACAGAACTAAAACAAAAAATTTTTTAATTTGTATGGAGACATGAAAGACCCCGAATAGCCAAAGCAATCTTGGGAAAGAAAAATAGAGGTGGAGGAATCAGGCTCCCTGACTTCAGGGTATACTACAAAGCTACAGTCATCAAAACAGTATGGTAGTGGCACAAAAAACAGAAACATAGCTCAATGGAACAAGACAGAAAGCCCAGAAATAAACCCACGCACCCATGGACAATTAATCTATGACAAAGGAGACAAGAATATACAAGAGAGAAAAGACCGTCTCTTTGATAAATGAGAAAACTGGACAGCTACATGTAAAAGAATGAAATTGGAACATTCTCCAACAGCATACACAAAAATAAACTCAAAATGGATTAAAGACCTAAATGTAAGACCTGACACTATAAAACTCTTAGAGGAAAACATAGGCAGAATACTCTTTGACATAAATTGCAGCAATATCTTTTTTGATTCATCTCCTAGAGTAATGAAAATAAAGACAAAAATAAACAAATGGGACCTAATTAAGCTCAAAAGCTTTTGCCCAGCAAAGAAAATCATAAACAAAATGAGAAGACAACCCACAGAATGGGAGAAAATATTTGCAAACGATGTGACCAACAAGGGATTAATCTCCAAAATATACAAACAGCTCATGCACCTCAATATCAAAAAAGCAAACAACCCAATCAAAAAATGGGTAGGGGCTTCCCTGGTGGTGCGGTGGTTGAGAGTCTGCCTGCCGATGTAGGGGACACAGGTTCATGCCCCAGTCCGGGAAGATCCCACATGCCGCGGAGCAGCTGGGCCCATGAGCTACGGCCACTGAACCTGCACGTCCGGAGCCTGTGCTCTGCAACGGGAGAGGCCACAACAGTGAGAGGCCCGCGTGCCGCAAAAAAAAAAAAAAAAAAATTGGGTAGAAGACCTAAATAGACATTTCTCCAAAGAAGACATACAGATGGCCAGGAGGCACATGAAAAGATGCTCAACATCGCTAATTATTAGAGAAATCCACATCTAAACTACAATGAGATGTCACCTCACAACCGTCAGAATGGCCATCATCAAAAAGTCTACAAACAATAAATGCTGGAGAGGGTGTGGAGAAAAGGGAACCCTCCTACACTGTTCATGGGAATGTAAATTGGTACAGCCACTTTGGAGAACATTGTGGAGTTTCCTTAAACAACTAAAAATAGAGCTACCATATAATCCAGCAATCCCACTCCTGGGCATATATCTGGAGAAAACCATGTTTCGAAAGGAAACATGCACCCCAATGTTCACTGCAGCACTCTTTACAATAGCCAAGATATGGAAACAACCTAAATGTCTACTGACAGATGAATGGATAAAGATGTGGTACATATATACAATGGAATATTACACAGCCATTAAAAAGATTGAAATAATGTCATTTGCAGCAACATGGATGGACCCAGAGATTATCATACTAAGTGAAGTAAGTCAGAGAAAGAGAGATATATGATATGCAGAGTCTTAAAAAAAAAAGGATACAAATGAACTTATTTACAAAGCAGAAACAGACTCACAGACTCTGAAAACAAACTTACGGTTACCAAAGGGGAAAGGTGCTGGGGAAGGATGAATTGGAAGTTTGGGATTAACATATACACACTATTACATTTAAAATAGATACCCAACAAGGACCTACTGTATAGCACAGGGAACTGCTCAATATTCTGTAACAACCAAAATGGGAAAAGAATTTGAAAAAGAATAGATGCATGTATATGTAAATAAATGAATAAATAAGAGAAAATATTTTCAAATCATATATCTGGTAAGGGGTTAATATCCAAAATACATGAAGAACTCTAACAACTCAATAGCAAAAAAATGTCTTAAAAAATCACAGTCCAATTAAAAAATGGGTAGAGGACCTGAATAGACATTTTTCCCAAGAAGACATACAGATGGCCAATGGGTAAAAATGTGTTCGGCATCATTAATCATCAAGGAAATACAAATAAAAGCCCCAATAAGATACTACCTCACACCTGTTATAATGGCTATTATCAAAAGGACAACAAATAACAAGTGCTGGTGAGGATGAGGAGAAAAAGGAACCCTCATGCACTGCTGGCAGGAATGTAAATCAGTGCAGCCATAGAACTACCATATTATCCAGCAATTTCACACCTGAGTATTTATCTGAAGGAAACAAAAACACTAACTCAAAAAGATAACTGTACCCCATGTTCACTGCAGCACTGTTTACAATAGCCAAGACATGGAAACATCCTAAGTGTCCATCAATGGATGAATGGATAAAGGAAATGTGGTACACACACACACAAACACACACAAACACACACACACAGGATGGAATCTTATTCAGTAAAAAAATAAGAATTATCCTGCCATTTGTGACAATATAGAAGAAACTAGAGGACATTACGCTAAGTTAAATTAGTCAGATAGAGAAAGACAAATACTGTATGGTGTCACTTATATGTGGAACCTAAAAAACAAAAACAAAACTCATGCCTTCATACATACAGAGAATGTATCGGTGGTGCCAGAGGTGGGATGTGCAAGGTGGGTGAAATCGGTGAAGGGGGTCAAAAGATACAAACTTTTAGTTATAAAAAGATAAAAAGTCCTGGAGATGTAATGTACAGCATGGTGACTACAGATTATAATACTATATTATATATTTGAAACTTACTAAGAGAGTACATCTTAAAAGTTCTCATAAAAAGAAAAAAATTGTATCTCTATGTGGTGACAGATGTTAACTAAACTTATTGTGGTGATCATTTTGCAGTATATACATATAGTGAATCATTGTTGCACCTGAAAGCAATGTAATGTTAAAAGTCAATTATATCACAATAAAAATATAAAATAATAAAATGAAATATAGATTCCCTGGAAAATTGTTCTAAATTTGATTCTGATTCCATGTTAAAAACATCTAGGGCTTCCCTGGTGGTGCAGTGGTTGAGAGTCCGCCTGCCGATGCAGGGGACACGGGTTCGTGCCCGGTCCGGGAAGATCCCACATGCCGCGGAGCGGCTGGGCCCGTGGGCCATGGCCGCTGAGCCTGCGCGTCCGGAGCCTGTGCCCCGCAATGGGAGAGGCCACAGCAGTGAGAGGTCCGCGTACCGCAAAAAAAAAAAAAAAAAAAAAAATCTAGGGTGTTTCTAAAAATACCAATGCCTGTTTTCTGTCTCAAAGCATTTATATCACATTTCTCTCCTTAGTGTTTTTCAAATGGAGGTAATTTTGTCCCCCAAGGGGGACATCTGCAATATCTGCAGCTATGTTTGATTGTCACAATTGAGAAGGGATATGTTACTAGCATCTTGTAGGTAGAGGCCAGGGATGCGGCTAAAGATCTTACAATGCACACAACTACCACCAATAACAAGATTTTTCCAGCCCCAAATCTTAGTGGGGCTGAGTTGGGAGACTATGCCTTTGGTGTTCTGATGTGCAACCAGAATTGAGAACTACTATTCTGACTTTCATTCCTTCAATAGTTTGTCACTGCCTTAATAAAATACAACTTTAAACAAAGCTCTGTGACCAAAGCCAAGACCAAAAACAAAGAAAGGAAAAGTGGGGGACTTCCCTGGTGGTGCAGTGGTTAAGAATCCACCTGCCAGGGCTTCCCTGGTGGCGCAGTGGTTGAGAGCTCGCCTGCCGATGCAGGGGACATGGGTTCGTGCCCCGGTCCGGGAGGATTCCACGTGCTGTGGAGCAGCTGGGCCCGTGAGCCATGGCTGCTGGGCCTGCGCGTCCGGAGCCTGTGCTCCACAATGGGAGAGGCCACAGCAGTGAGAGGCCCGTGTACCGCAAAAAAAAAAAAAAAGAAAAGAAAAGAATCCACCTGCCAATGCAGGGGACATGGGTTCAAGCTTTGGTCCGGGAAGATCCCACGTGCCACGGAGCAACTAGGCCCGTGCGCCACAACTACTGAGCCTGTGCTCTAGAGTCCACAGGCCACCACAACTGAAGCCCATGCACCTAGAGCCCATGCTCTGCAACAAGAGAAGCCACTGCAATGAGAAGCCTGCGCACAGCAACGAAGATCCAACGTAGCCAAAAATAAATAAATAAAATAAATTTAAAAAAAAAGAAAGGAAAAGTGGGATAATTTGATAAGAGATGTAAAAATTTAGAATTTTCATTCCTTTGAAGTTTTATAATTGGGCTTCATCAACCTCTTAACATTAAGCCTAAAAGGTTAACAATAACAGCTATCATCTATGGTTCTCTGTACCAAGTGATTTATATATGTGATATCATTTAATCTTTACAACAATCTTGTGAAATACATATTGTTACCTCCATTTTGTTAGCTGGGGATAATAGATGCTAATTAACTTCTCAAGGACATGCTGCCGGTAAGAAGGAAAGCTGAGCCTAAAACCTTCTTTGGTCTGAAACACTATAATACACTGAAACACAGCCTTTCTGTCTTTCTGTGGTTTGTAGGGTTCAATAGACCTGTTTTCTCAACAAAAGGCACACCTTGTGGCTATCAAATGGGAGGAAGAGAAATGAGTTGGCAGGAAAAGACAAGTTCTGACTCATGTACCACTGGGCCTCCTAATGACTCATAAGCAATCAGAAGTCTTTTAACCTCCTCCCTTTAACCTACACCCTAGCAGAAACAAAGTCACATTGCTTAAGGCTTTGCCTTGTCATGTGGGGATTAAAAAACTGCTATTGACGTTCATCCTGGAAATGCATATTTTTCTGATAATCTCTTCAAATTTAGGGAAAATACACGTGAAAGAAAAAGCATGACTGACAACTATGTTAAAAAATTCAATATCAAGTTTGATTTATGCTATGTGGTCTTTTTTTCTTGTTTAATTTCAATAGGTCTTTTTCTTACTTCTTTAATCTTCAACCTATTGACTGATTTTTCCATCTTGGGGGAAGGAGTTCCATTTAATCTTTTTTTTTCTCTCTCTCTTTTACCCTGATCTTCAATACGTGTAACATTCCAATCTGTCAAGACTCCTAAACCAGACTCGCATATTTCATACTAGAGTTAACTGTCCAGTCACCCATTTCTTTGCTTCTTATCTTTTGCAGTTAAGCTTAAATTTCTGCAGCCATGCTGAAATGTGGCACTGTATCATACCCCAAGAAGTAGCATATTCTGACTTTATTTCATGATCGTTTAGTATTTTTTCTTTACACTATTTCTCTGGCATCTTAGCATATGTGCTAAGGTATCCATGAAATGATAATAAAGGAACATGTTTTATATGCAAAAATTTAATTTTACAAGGAAATCCCAAGATTCTCTCCATAATAGCAGGAAGTATGAAATCCTTCTAACCAGATTCTCTAGCAAAAGGTAACAGAGCTTCCCTGTCCATAAGCAAACCCGTGACTCGGTTTTATCACAGGTGGAAAGTGGAGGAAATGAGGTGAGAAAACTATTTGAAGGGGGAAAAAATGGATCTAAAAGTAAATCCAGAGTCATACTCCAAATATCAAACTTGGAGAAAGAGCAGGGGTGGGGGGATGACAGACATCTGAGTTTTCTCCCCTTTCTATCCAATGCTGTCATCACCTATCTTGGCTTTGGTGAGTAATTGTAAAACCTCTTTATCATACTCTGAGATTTTCATTAAAGTTGATATATAAAAATAAGATACCTCAGAAACGCCAAAAACCCATCCACAGGATTTCAGCTCCCACATCTACTGACAAGGGTTCTCTCCATCCTTGCTCATTCAACATCTTTGAGGCATCCAGGGCACAGTGGGGTTGTCCTCCCCAAAAGCCCACCCTTTGCTTCTAGTCCCAGGCTTTGCTACAGAAGACCTTTCACATATACTAGGTGGCTGATGCCCATCATACGTAGCCTTTTTGAAACTTTGTTCCAAGCTAGCATCCTGCTCATCAGTCATGTTCTCCCCCCACTGACGGCAAGCTCACTGACCAACGTGCCTTTGCTCCCAAACCCTGTTCTTTGGACCCCCTCAGAGAGGCAGAAAAGCCAGAATTAGGCTCAAGGAGTAAATTCCATCAGAGCCTGTATTCATTTCCAAGGTGTGACATAACAAATATCACCAACTGGCTTAAACAACAAAAATTTCTTGTTTCACTGTTTCAGAGGCCAGAAATCCAAGAGCACAATGGCAGCAGGGCTATGCTCCCTCTGAAGGCTTGAGAGAAAGGTCTGTTCCAGGCTTCTCTCCCAGCTTCTGGTAGTTCCTTGGCTTGTGGCAACACAACTTGTCTCCACATGGCAGTCTCCCTGTGTGTGTGTTTCTCTGTCCAAATTTTCGCTTTCTATATGGACACCAGTCATATAGAGTTGGGGCCTAACCTACTCCACTGTGACCTCATCTTAACAAATTACATCTTCAATGACCTTATTTCCGAATTAAGGTCACATTCTGAGACACTGGAGGTTAGGACTGCCACATATGAATTTTGGAGGACAAGTTACCCCCTAGCAGAACCTAAGAAGAGGAAACCCTCAATGCTATTCAACCCATTTCCCATAGATGGAAAGGCCAGCCCCTCCGCTTTCACACATAACATTGCAGAAACCACCCCCACCCAGTCCTCTGGCCCACGTCCTGTACTGTCCATTCCCCATACCACTTCCCACTCCCAGAACTCATCTCCCTATTTACCAGCCAACTGGTGCGACCAGGAGAAAATGTTCAGTATCACTTTAACTTAGCCTTAATATGTCATTTTATACCCTCCATTTCTGCACGTCTGCCGGTTAACTGATTCTTTTCAAGAAGAACTGTGTGCAATTTGAGCTTATTTCAGTTAAATTCAATTTACTTTCAACTGACTATTCAACAACACACTGTCTTTTTTTAAAATATTTTTTAAAAATTTTATTGAAATATGGTTGATTTACAATGTTGTGTTAGTTTCAGGTGTACAGCAAAGTGATTCAGTTATACACATACACACACACGCATGTATATTCTTTTTAAAAATTCTCTTCCATTATAGGTTATTACAAGATATTGAGTATAGTTCCCTGTGCTATACAGTAGGTCCTCGTTGGTTATCTATTATATATATAGTAGTGTGTATATTTTAATCCCAAACTCCTTATTTATCCTTCCCCCTCCTTCCCCTTTTAGTTGGCCTTTACAGTTTAAGTTCCTTTTCAAAGCTTCGGACGGTAAAAGGTTTCTCAGCCAGATCATGATTCAGATTTACCCTTACCAGCTCCCTCACACTGGGTTTCTATTCTCAGCACAGGTTACTCATTGCCCCTTTCCTGTCATGTTCCTTCTGCTTTCTTATTTCTCTCCACTATTCTGATGCTAGGGTTCTTTGAGACTTTATAAGCCAAAATCACTTCAACCTCTGTGGTTGACATAATTACACACCCCAAGAACTCAACTTAAGTCTTCCAAGGTTCTCATAACAAACGAAATCTAACAAACACAACAATTCACTCTGTTCCCCCTCTCTTCAGTCATTTTATAGGAAAGTCTCAACTTTCCTGAAAAGATCTCAGATGATCCACTTGCTGATATTTCCCAATTAGGCTGTCATTATGCCCAAGTCCTCCCCCAATGCAATTAACATGCATTTTTGTGTTAGGTGTCTTAGCCTTGTGCTGATTTCATAAGCTATTGTTAAAGTGAATGTTTCAGAGCCTGAAATTCAGAATGCACATCATAATATATGGAGGAGGGATTTACAGATGTCTTTATAACCTTTTTCTTTTCTTCCATAGTATTCAGATTCAAATTAGGTCATCTGTTGAAATTGTTATTCCAGACCAATCCATATGTTCTGGCATAGCACGGTGTATTAAAAATCCATGTTTTCCACTGTGTCCTGCATTTATGCTCCAGACTTTGATGAAAGATAACCATGAGCAGCATTTGAAAACAAAACTTTCTTGTAAGAATATATTTTATTACTCAATCAACTTAGTGAGGGTCTCAGTGAAAACAACATCTCGTGAGTAGATAACCATATGGTAGTAAAAAGGAGCCTGAAATAAAATACTAGAACCTGAATTGATGATAGATATATATAATGCACATCTGCAAATATTTTAAATTTGTGTAAAATTTTATTGTACTTATGTCCAAAGCCGGGGCAAGAGATAAAGGAGGTTATAAGGAAAGCAGGGAATTGTTGTATACAGTACCAATCAAAGTTAAAATGTTGCAATATAATTCAGATTTATAACATCCCAGAACTATAAACACCTGGACAAGGTGGTTATTAGTTGCTAATCTAATCAAGAGTGAGTTTAGAAAAGTAATGGACAAAAGACAGAGTTCTGTTGACCTTGGAGTGACTGAGAGCTTTGCAAGACAGGTTGTATAGACTAAGCTTTGGAGACTTGGTCATGGTTACTAAAAAGAAACAAAGTTAAGTAGAGTTTGAGAGGAATATGTTGATAAAGACACTGACATCAGCTTTCTACCTGGTCTCTCTTGTTAGAAAGGAAAAAATTGTTTAAGAGCCAGGGCTAAATAGGTCTCCAGCTACTGAAGACCTAGCACCCCTAGACTGTTCTCAATCCTGGCTATGCATTAGAATCTCACAGAGAGTTTTTTGTTTTGTTTTGTTTTTAAATACCAATGCTCTTCCCACCACCAAGACTGCAATGTAATTGATCTGTTTGGGGCTCAGGAATCAGTAGGTTTAAAGGCTCCCCAGGTGGCTCCAAAGGGGAAACACTCTTGTATGCTAACATTTTCCAGATGAACCATGCACACTAATGGTTCTATAGGATCCTCTGTAAAGAAATGGCTTGTGTCCAATACATTTAGGAAGCCCCTCATGGCTCATGAACTCATGGTATCTCACAAAGCACATGAGCCTTCAAAATGCTCTGAGACATCCTGAAGAAAAGACATCACCTTCCCTTTGTTGGTGTGTGATGATCATCCCTAGCAACATCACATTGGAAAAGCTCCCTTGAGCCTAGGATTTCCAACTGTTATTGTTTACTTACCAGTTTCCTCCACCCTCTATTTCCTCAGAGGTCATCCTGAGTAACTTTTGAGATAATGCGATTTTCATATACCTGGGTGTATATGGTCTTATAGTAATGGTTATCTAACAGAACTATATAAGACATACTATATCTCTGGGGGGAATCAGAAAGCCCAAACTTTGCCGTATGTGCCTTTTAGAGACACAGCTGGCCCAATACTAGAATTGGAGAAGACAAGAGTGAGCAGGCTCTCATGGCCCCAGTGCTGCTGCTTTCAGGGTCCTTTTCCTCAATTACCAAATACTTGGGAAGCAGGAGCAGAAGGTTCACATGTCAAGAAATGGACACTGGAGTAAAAATACCTAAAGTCAATGTCATTTGCTGTTCTTATTAATTAAGTGACCTTGGGCAAATTATCAAACTTATTTGCATCTCAGTTTAGTCTTCTGTTAAAATGAGCATACCAAAATAAAACTCCAAGGGCTGTTAGTAAGATAAAATGAAGCACAATAATGCATTTAAAATCTCTATAATCCAGATACCTGTCAAAGAAGCTAAAGTTGAATTTACTGTGCTACATATTGATCAAAATTTCATGTGAGTGATCTATTATTTATGGAAAATCATCTAAAGGTTATTCAGCCAATCCATTCTCTGTCCAATCTCCTAAAAATCTAAAATCTGCTCCCACATTAAGCTAGATTATCAGAGAGCTCTGGGCCTGCTTGCATCATAGTGGCCTTGCCCAGGTATATTTGTTTCCTGAATTACACTTTAATATAGCCCCATTAGCTCACATCAGGAAACACTGTGAGAGCCCTACAAGAAACCTCACAGCAACTTTTCTTTAAGGATGCTACTGAGAATTCTGCTTGGTATTTTGCAAAGTGCCCTCTTTAAGGGGACCCAGAGGAGAAATCTTTCTTAGTGGCAGGAAGAGCTTTGCTTTTTCTGAGCAATTGGTTTGTTTTACTTTTACAGACATTGTAAGACATGGAGCCAACAGCCTTTAGTGCTGTCTACCGGAAAGCTTAGAGTGAGTGTGTGTTCCATTTCTCGTGAACGTGAAAAACACATACATGAACTACAGCTCACTAATATTCATTACCTCATTAAATCTTTCCTATTTTAAATGTATTGTATCTTAATTTTTTTAAGTGTTCTTAAAACATTTTTTAAAGTAAGATGAGAAAGATAAATGACTAGATATATAAAATGCATGCAGGTACCTAAAACAGTGCTTTGCTTCTATACATGTTCCCTCATACTCGTCTGAGTTTGGAAGAATTGCACCCGGCTTAATGGCAGGCAGGAATCACCAACAGTTGCCAACTCTGACATCACCCCCTTTCCAGCAGACTTCTTAGAGTAAGAAATCTCAGAGACCCTTGATTACTTTCAGGCGACTCCAAGTACCCGTATGTTGGTAAAATCAAGGACAAATCCCAGAACTCCAGGAGCTTCCAGTAACAATTATTGTGTGTTCTGATGACTAAATTTATAGGGCTACCATATGATACTGCTCTCCCACTCCTGGGCATATATCCAGAGAAAACCATAATTCTAAAAGATACATGCGCCCCAGTGTTCATAGCAGCACTATTTACTATAGCCAAAACGTGGAAACAAACTAAATGTCCATCAACAGATGAATGGATAAAGAAGATGTGAGACATATATACACACACACACACACACACACACACAGATATAGATATATATGTATACATACACAATGGAATATTACTCAACCATAAAAAAGATATAATGAATGAAATAATGCCATTTGCAGCAACACAGATGGACCTAGAGATAATCATATGAAATGAAGTCAGACAAAGACAAATATCATGGTATCACTTATATATGGAATCTAAAAAAAATGATACAAATGAACAACAGAAATAGACTCATAGACATAGAAAACAAACTTATGGTTACCAAAGGGGAAACAGGTGGGGAAGGATAAATTAGGAGTTTAGGATTAACATATACACATTACTATATATAAAACACATAACCAAAAAAGACCTACAGTGTAGCACAGGGAACTATACTCGATATTCTGTAATAACCTATAAGGAATAAGAAACTTTAAAAAAAAGATATATACATATGTATAACTGAAAAAAAAAGAAATCCTAAAAAGAAAAAAATCAATGCAGCCAGCCAGTAAGCGAATAAGTAAATAAATAATAAAAAAATTCCTTTTGAAATTACTTGACTCACTCAACTTATATTTAGAGTAGCTATAATTGGAAAGGAAAAGTTATAAAGATTATAAGTGGCAATAAAGATTCAATTAATTATAAAAAATAAAAAGCAAATTACATCAGATAACTCCTTAATGATTCACTGTCAAATTATTTGGGGTCCATAAACTAGCCACCTTTTTTTTCTTCTTCCAAAATATGACCTCCACTTTGCAAGCCAGCTAGATGTTGCCATACCAGATACCACAGGCCATCTGTCTCCTGCAAGTGTCAATCTAGATACATATATTTTCAACAACTAATTTAGCCTCTCACACACAAAGGATGGTATTTTCTTCTTTATATCAAACACATATGATTTCTCATTGTGTGACAATAACAGAATTAATCTGGGTCCTACAGACTCACTCTAAGACAGTTAAAAACTTCTTTTATTGTCCATGTGAGTCTTCCATTTACAAGTAGCAATGACTTTTTTTCAATTTTTAAACAACATTATCAAAAGCATCATTAACAGCTGTATGCAGAATCAGTACATACTTGGGTTTGATGTCCTAGCAAAATCTGATCAGTATCAAATTGCATTTTATCAAACTCATATGGAATTTTTAGGCCTTTGAGTTTCTTTAAATACTTCAGAAATAATCCCCTGAGGGACTGGTAGAAGGCTGACTACTAACCACAGACTTCCTGGTATGCAATGAAGTTCAGGAAGGGCAACACCATTGTTTTTTTCCAACCTTCTCATCCCTGGATAAACAATCTCACAGTTCTGAAGCAACAAATTGCCCAGGGCACTAAGTTCATGACAGGGTTATTCTGGAGTCTGAGGACATACTCTGGGAAGAAATGTTTGACTCTGACTCAGAATCAAATACTGGGCCATAGTAGTCTAATGAGACAGACCTCCTTCAGTCACTCTGGAATAAGGTCATAACCAGTCTCCCTGTCAACAAAGCAAGTTGACAGATCTGTAAGTGTTCAGTATAAAATGAGACACAATTTTTTTTTTTTTTTTTTCTTTTTGCAGTACGCGGGCCTCTCACTGTTGTGGCCTCTCCCATTGTGGAGCACAGGCTACGGACACACAGGCTCAGCAGCCATGGCTCACGGGCCCAGCTGCTCCGCAGCATGTGGGATCTTCCCGGAGTGGGGCACGAACCCTTGTCCCCTGAATCAGCAGGCGGACTCTCAACCACTGCGCCACCAGGGAAGCCCCATGAGACACAATTTGACATGTGAATTTCTGACTTCTATTTCCAAAGAGTCTAGGACCCAGTGGTGTACTGATAAATAGCTAACATCTGGTTCTCTGGAAGATTTTTTTAAAAGCAAGCTCTGGTGTACATCATTTGCCTATTTCAGTGGTATAAATACTTCTACCACGATTTATTTCAAGTTACCTATTGATCTCTGAATGAGGAGTTGGGAAGAGATTGCACAATCAGCTCTCACCAGCCAGTGCCAGCTCCAGCCACCACTGCTGGTTAAACATGTGAGAACAGAGAACTTGTGTTCATTTTGCTTAGCAGACCATCTCTTTTTACCTTTTCTTGTATGCAGACTATAAGCTGTCTTTCTCCACCTGCTTCTTCCTGCCTCAGATAATCAATCAAATGTTTACCCTCTACAAGGGTGCTTCTGCTGGTCCACAGTGAATTCTTAGGTCATCCTCTGCTTGTCAAGACTCTTCCCTACTTTGGGGTTATTGTTAGGTAGTTTTATATCCTAGACACAATTCTTGGATCCTATAGGCACTAACCGTGATGCCTATAGGAAGGATGGGGGTGGGGAGGATATCCCTATCATCCAGAGTGGTGGGTAGAGGCACATCACCCCCATGAGAAGTTGGGAAGCCACTGAGTCCCATTCTCCAGGTGTTGTCAATCCTTATCTCTCCGTCTTTATCTACCCCCTTCCCCTTTTTAATGGATGGGCATTCAGGGAGAAGCAAGGATCATGCCTTTCTTGAGCTACTACCATTTTTTCTTACTCTACAAATTTCTCAATTTAGCTCTTTTTCTTGACCTCAATCAATAATAAATTCTAATATTTTGTTCCCCTAATAGCCACTCAGTGCCGTCTCGTTGCATTTACTAATACAGGTAAAGATATTTCAGGGGCTTCCCTGGTGGCACAGTGGTTGAGAGTCCGCCTGCTGATGCAGGGGACACGGGTTCGTGCCCCGGTCCGGGAAGATCCCATGTGCCGCGGAGCAGCTGGGCCCGTGAGCCATGGCCGATGGGCCTGTGGTTCCGGAGCCTGTGCTCCGCAACGGGAGAGGCCACAGCAGTGAGAGGCCCGCGTACCACAAAAAAAAAAAAAAAAAAAAAAATTTCAGAAGAGATTTTATCAAACAATTTTAAGAGGATACTCCATCAGTGTATGTGTGTATACTGTATGTATTCATGTATTTGCTTTTGTATTTTGTATTCTGTATCGTATTTGTATATATTGTATTTGTAATTTGTATTGTATGTATATGTATTTGTTTATTTGTATGTTGTATGTATACTATTGTATACTGTGTATACACTGTATGTATATAATGTATGTGTATACAATATACATACTCCTAAAACCACACCAGCACTAAAAACTCAAGTTTGAAAATGGGGTATATGGTACCATTTCAAAAATGACTTGATGAACAAAGGCCACAGATTTCTTTCTCTCAAATTCCTGAGGTCCTCATGCCTTCTAAGCTGATATTTGTGTGTGTACTTTGAGGACCTTGCCAGAGGCCACAAAAGTCAGTAGAGATGCATTAACTAGTTGGTCCAGTAGCATCAGCAATTCTTTCTCATTGTCCCTTCCCTTTAATTTCTTATCAGATTCTTAACTTGAAGACTAGACTTCCTTCCAGGGGCTCTTCATGGCTGCCCTCCCTCACATTCAGCTCTCTGTAATATGTTGAATTCTCAGATTCAGAAACATTCCCATTCTGTACATGTCCCTAGTTGATTCTACTACAGGTCATTTTTTTTTCTTTCCCTTGAAGACTAGACTTCCTTCCAGGGGCTCTTCCTGGCTTCCCTCCCTCAGATTCAGCTCTCTGTAATATGCTGAATTCTCAGATTCAGAAACATTCCCATTCTGTACATGTCCCTAGTTGATTCTACTACAGGTCATTTTTTTTTTCTTTCCCTAGCAGCAGCATCTCTATAACCCCCTGAAATAACCCTGAGGTTTCATATCCAGAAACTTTAACTACAACCTGGTCCCAAGGCTTTCTCCAAGCTATCAACACAAGGACCTGAAGTGAGCAGGAAGATGGTTTGGATCCTCCCTACAAATCTTCCATATGCAGTTTCCATCTCCAGAAGTTATCCAAATTTCTAATGTCCCTTGGGTTAAAGGCAAGTAACCAAATAATGCATCACCCAAATTGGGACACTTTTTAAAATGAAATACAACCCTGGAAATAAATAACTGACTTAAAACAGGTATAAATTGAGACCATCCTAGGATACACATGGTCTCCCTAATTGTAATTTTCTTGCCATAGGCTACCTTCACTTAAGATCTTGTGCAGAAAATTCCTGCTGGAATCAGCTTAATGGATGCAGAAAATTCCTGCTGGAATCAGCTTAATGGATTCACACAGCAAAGGAGAATCCTGGCTTTCTGACTGAAACTTCTATTTTTGAACTTTATGCTTCCTCAGGGACTCTAATACTACAATCCTTCTGTCTCCACACAATTCCTCTTTTGTTGACTGTTCATGGCCGGGGAGAAGAGCCTTGGATTCCAGGCATGCCATCTGCCTCTCCCTTTTCTATGTCTCTGTCCTCCCCCAGAGTGCCAGTTGAATCCCGGAAATATGCTGCCACAGCACAGAAACATCAGTAACTATAGTCTGGGTTCCACTGTAGAAGAGTCAGGAACTGTAGTCCTTTCTAGAAGAGGCAGTGGAAGAACAGAGTTTATAATTACTGAGATGAGAAAGACTATAAGAGGAGCATTTTTGTTAACAAAGATCTGGAGTTTAGTTTAAGAAATGTTAGGAGATGACTGACGTAAGGATAAGTCTAGGCTTAGAGATGTAAGTTTGTCACCTACATATAGAAGATTTTTAAAGTCATAAAAATATAGGACAGTATGCAAGGCTTGTTCGACATGAAAAAAATCAATGTAATTCATCACAACAACTAAGGAATAATATGATCATGTAGATAGATGCAGAAAAAGCATTTGACAAAATCCAACATTTATGATAAAAACTCTCAGTAAACTAGTAATAGAGGGGAAATTCCTCAACTTGATAAAGAACATCTACCAAAAAGAAACAAACAAAAAACAAAACCCACAGCTAACATCATACTTAATGATGTGCCAAACTATATACTTTTCCCCTAAGTTTGGAAAAAAGCAAAGATGCCCCTTCTCACCACTCCTATTTATTGTACCGTAAGTCACAGCTATTGCAATAAGACAAGAAAAAGGAATAAAAGATATACAGATTGGGAAGGAAGAAATAAAACTGTCTTTATTCACAGATGACATGACTGGCTGTGAGGAAATCCCAAAGAATCAACAACAGCACAAAAGCACCAAGTGAAATTAATAAATAATTACAGCAAAATTGCAGGATACTAGGCTAACCCACCAAAGTACATTATATGTGTGTGTATGTATGTATGTGTGTGTGTGTGTGTGTGTATATATATATATATATATATATGGCTTTCCTATGTATTAAGAATGAACAACTAGAATTTGAAATTAAGAACAATAGCACTTATACTAGCACCAAAAAATGAAATAGGTATAAATCTAACAAAATATACACAGGATCTATGTAAAGAAGAGCATAAAACTCTGATGAAAGATATCAAAGAAGAACTAGTTAAATGAAGAGATATTCCATGTTCACATATAGAAAGACTCAATATTGTTAAGATGTCAATCCTCTCCAAATTAATCTATAGATTCAATGTAATCCTAATCAAAATCCCAGCAAGTTATTCTGTGGATGTCAACAAACTGATTTTAAAGTTTATATGGAAATGAAAAAAGACCCAGTATACCCAACATAATATGAAAGAAAAAGAACAAATTCAGTGGACTGATGCTACCCAACTCAAGGGGATCAGATCAAGATGGTGGAAGAGTAGGACATGGAGCTCACCTTCCCCACAAATACATCTACACGTGGAATAATTCTCACAGGACATCTACTGAACGTTGGCAGAAGACTGCAGAATTCCAAAGGGACTAGAAAATCTGGGTAGGACAAAAGAAAAAAACAAGAGAGAAAGGAATTGGGATGGGACCTGCACCCCTGGGAGGGAGCTGTGAAAGAGGAAAGATTTCCACACACAGGGAAGTCCCCTCACTGGCGAGAAGATCAGCCAGGACAGAGGGGGAGTTTCGGAGCCTCAGAGGAGAGTACAGCAACCAGTTTGTGGAGGGAAATGTGGAGAGAGAACTGCACAGAAGGTAGGTGCCACTGCCTGGCACTCTCCAGGCTGAGACGCTCCTCCACTGGAGCAGGCTAGGGCTGGGTGCTGAGGTTTGGGCTTCAGAGGTCAGAACCGGGGAGAGGACTGGATTGGCTGCATGGAGACAGCCTGAGGGGGCTAGGTGTGCTGCACCACAACCTAAGGAGTATGGGAGCAGGCCTGGGCCCACTAGAGAGGAAGGGCACCTCTGTTGGGGGCCCACAAGGAGAGGGGCGGGACTGCCATAGGAGCTTCCTTGTCCACGCGTGTACTCTCAGGTATCAGGGCACGACCTACATGAACTCTGGGGCCGGGCTCAAGCCGCCACTGCCATCTCAGACTCCAGAGTTGGGCACGGACCACTGCCCCGCTGAGGGTCCCACCACTGGCCACAAACTGCTGCTCCCACCTTCCTGGGAGTGTGTGCAGGCCACGTACCCGTACACCTCCTACCAAGGGGATAACAGCCAGCACATGCTAAGGAAAGAGACGGCAAACATCCAAACCAAAAACAGCGCTGATGCCAAAAAATTATTAAACCAACACAAGATATGCAGGGACATTCCCGCATATAAATAACCCTCCAAAGCTACAGTAGATAACTGTTTCTCTGAAACTCACAGAGCAAGAGAAATACAAGCAAAATGAAAAAGCAGAGGAACCACTCCCAGTTAAAAGACCAAGAGAATTCCCCTGAAGGAATAAACAATGAAACAGACCTCTTCAGTCTAATAGATACCGAGTTCAAAAAGAAGGTAATGCAAATACTCAAGGAATTAAGGAAGGTTATCAACAGAAATGCAGATTACTATAAAAAGGAACTAGAAATTATAAGGATGAGCCAAGAAAAATTAGAAAATTCATTTGCTGAGATGAAAGCTGAGCTAAAAGCAATGAATAGCAGAATGAATGATGCAGAAGAAAGAATAAGTGGTCTCGAAGATAGAATAATGGAAATCACCCAATCAAAAGAGCAGACAGAAAACCAAATTAAAAAAAAAAGAAAGCAATATAAGAGACCTATGGGATAGTATAAAGCATGACAATCTATGCATAATAGGGATTCCAGAAGGAGAAGAAAGAGAAAAGGGGATTGAAAATGTATTTGAAGAAATTATGGCTGAAAACTTCCCAACTTAAAGAAGGAAACAGACATCCAGATACAGGAAGCACAGTATTCCAGTAATCTAGAATACTCTACCCAGCAAGATTATCATTTAGAAGGAGAAATCAAGAATTTCTCAGATGAGCAAAAACTAAAAGAATACAGCAGTACTAAATCTATCCTAAAAGAAATATTGAAAAATCTTCTCTAAATAGAACAGAAGCAAGAAGATATAGGAAGGAGGAAATCACAATTGGAAAGTAAATCATTTAAATTAGCCAGTATAGAGATAAAAAAAAATCTATTTGTGAAAGTGATGATAAAAAAAAAGGAACAGCAAAAAGATAAACATGAAGATGTAAGAAAGGACATCAAGGGACTTCCCTGGCACAGTGTTAAGACTCCATGCTTCCACTTCAGGGGCATGGATTCAATCCCTGGTCAGGGAAATAAGATCCTGCAAGCTGCATGGTGTAGCCAAAAGAAAAGGACACCAAAATCATAAAATGTGGTGGGGGTGGGGAGAGTAAGAAATTGTAGATTCCTTTTTTTTTTTTTAGAATGTGTTTGAGACTGTATGACTGTCTAAAGCAAGCAGATATAAGAAGGGGTTAACATACTTGAAAAACAGGGCAACCACAAATCAAAAACATACAATAGATTCACAAAAACCAAAAAGAAGAGAACACAAGCATAAAATAAAAAGAAATCATCAAACCACAAAAAGAAAAACAGAAAAAGAAAGGAACAAAGAAGAAACATAGAATGGAATACAAGGTTTCAAATGGCAATAAATATGTATGTATCAATAATTACCTTAAGTATCAATGGACTGAGTGTTCCAATCAAAAGATATACAGTGGCAGATTGGATAAAAAAATAAGAGCCTACAATATGCTGCCTACAAGAGATCCACCTTAGGGCAAAGGACACACATAGATTCAAAGTGAGGGGATGGAAAAAGATATTTCATGCAAACAGAAATGACAAGAAAGCAGGAGTTTCAGTACTCTTATCAGACAAAATAGACTTTAAAACAAAGGCAATAAAGAAAGATAAAGAAGGACACTATATAATGGTAAAAGGATCAATACAAGAAGAGGATTTTACACTCATCAACATATATGCACCTAATATAGGAGCACCCACGTATATAAAACAAATAATAAAAGACGTAAAGGGAGAAATTGATTGGAATACAATATTAGTAGGAGACTCTAACACCCCACTCACATCAATGGACCAATCCTCCTGACAGAAAATCAATAAGGCAACAGAGATTTTAAATGATATGATAGAACAGTTAGACTTAATTGATATTTTCAGGACATTACATCCAAAAAAACCAGAATACACATTCTTTTCAAGTGCACATGGAACATTCTCTAGGACTGACCACATACTAGGTCACAAAACTAACCTCAACAAATTTAAGAGTATAGAAATTATTTCAAGCATCTTCTCTGGCCACAACAGCATGAAACTAGAAATCAACCACAGGAAAAGAAATGAGAAAAAAACATTACATGGAGAATAAACATCATGCTACTAAAAAACCAGTGGGTCAATGAGGAAATCAAAAAGAAAATTAAAAAATACCTTAAGACAAATGACAATGAAAACACAAACATACAAAATCTACAGGAGGCAGCAAAGGCAGTTCTTAGAGGGAAGTTCATAGTGATACACACCCTCCTCAAAAAAAAAAAAAAAAAAGAAAGAAAATCTCAAATGACCTAACATACCATCTAAAAGAATTAGAAAACAAAACCTGAAGTCAGCAGAAAGAAGAAAATAATAAAGTTCAGGGAGGAAATAAGTAAAATAGAGATTTTTTTAAAAATAGAAAAAAATCAATAAAACCAAGAGCTGGTTCTTTGAAAGGGTAAACAAAATTGACAAACCTCTGGCCAGGTTCCCCAAGAAGAAAATAGAGAGAACCCAAACACAATAAGAAATGAAAATGGAGAAATCTCAACCGATACTGCAGAAATACAAAAAAAAAAAAAAAAAAAGAATATGATGGACAATTCATGCCAACAAATTTGACAACCTAGAAGAAATGGACAACTTTCTAGAAACATACATCCCACCAAAACTGAATCAAGAAGAAATAGGTAATTTGAACAGACTGATCACTAGAAGTGAAACAGAATCTGTTTAAAAAAAAAAATCCCTAAAAACAAAAGTCCAGAAGGAGATTGCTTCACAGGTGAATTCTACCAACCATACAAAGAAGAACTTACACCAATATTCCTCAAACTCTTCCAAAAGGTTGAAGAGGAGGGAACACTCCCAAAGACATTCTATGAAGCCACCATCATCCTGATGCCAAAACCAGACAAAGATACCACCAGAAAAGAAAATTACAGGCCAACATCATTGATGAATACATATGCAAAAATTCTCAAGAAAATGTTAGCAAACCGAATCCAACAGCACATAAAAAAAATTATACACTGCAAACAAGTGGGATTCATCCTAAGTTCACAAGGATGGTGCAACATACACAAATCAATCAATGTAATACACCACATAAACAAAAGAAAAGTCAAAAAACGTGATCATCTCAATAGATGCAGTAAAAAGTATTTGACAAAATTCAACATCCATTCATGATAAAAACTCTTACCAAAGTGGGTATTGAGGGAACATATCTCAACATAACAAAAGCCATTTTTGACAAACCACAGCCTATATAACATTCAACGGTGAAAAGCTGAAACCCTTCCTGATAAAATCTGGAACAAGACAAGGATGCCCGCTTTCACCACTTCTATTCAACATAGTATTGGAAGTCCTAGCCACAGCAATCCGACAAGAAAAAGAAATAAAAGGTATCCAAATTGGAAGGGAAGAAGTAAAATTCTCACGATATGTAGGTAACATTATACTATATATAGAACACCCTAAAGACTCCACACAAAAACTACTAGATCTAATAAATGAATTCATCAAAGTAGAATACAAGATTAACATTCAGAAATTGCTTGCATTTCTTTACACTAACAATGAAATATCAGAAAGGGAATGTAAAAAAAAAAATACCTTTCTAAAATACCTATGAATAAACCTGACCAAAGAGGTGAAAGACTAATATTCTGAGAACTATAAAACATTAGTAAAGGAAATTAAAGAGGATTCAAAGAAATGGAAAGATATCCCATGCTCTTGGATTGGAAGAATTAATATTGTTATAATGGCAATAATACCCAAAGCACTCTACAGATTTAATGCGATTCTTATTAAATTACCCATGATATTTTTCACAGAATTACAACACATAATATAAAAATTTATATGGAACCATAAAGACCCAGAATCGCCAGAGCAATCCTGAGGGGGAAAAAAAGCAGGATGCATAACTCTCCCATCTTCAGACAATACTATAAAGCTACAATAATTAAAACAGTGTGGTACTGGTACAAAAATCAACATATGGATCAATGGAACAGAATACAGAGCCCAGAAATAAACCCACACGTCTATGGTTAATTAATCTTTGACAAAGTTGGCAAGAAAATAAAATGGGGAAAAGATAGTCTCTTCCGCAAGTGGTGCTGGGAAAGTTGGACAGCTGTATGTAAATCAATGATGTTAGAACACACATCATGTACAAAGGAAACTCAAAATAGCTTAAAGACTTAAACATAAGACATGACACAATAAAACTCCTAGAAGAGAGCATAGGCAAAACATTCTCTGACATAAATTGTGCCAATGTTTTCTTAGGTCAGTCTCTCAAGGCTATAGAAATAAAAACAAACAAATTGGACTTAATCAAACTTACAAGCTTTTGCACAGCAAAAGAAACCATAAACAAAACGAAAAGACAACTTACAGAAGGGAAAAAATATTTGCAAATGATGAAACCAATAAGGGCTTAATCTCCAAAATACACAAAGAGCTCACACAACTTAACAACAAAAAAAACAAACAACCCAATCAAAAAATGGACAGCAGACCTTCTAGACATTCCTCTAGAGAAGAAATACAAATGGCCAGTAGGCACATGAAAAGAGCTCAACATCACTAATTATTAGAGAAATGCAAATCAAAACTATATTGAGGTAGCACCTCACACCAGTCAGAATGACCATCATTTAAAAGTCTACAAATAACAAATGCTAGAGAGGGTATGGAGAAAAGAGAACCTTCCTACTCTGTTCATGGGAATGTAAGTTGGTGCAGCCACTAAGGAAAACAGTATGGAGGGTCCTCAGAAAACTAAAAACAGAGTTACCATATGATCCAGCCATTCCACTCCTGGGCATACACCCGGGAAAACTATAATTCAAAAAGATACATGCACCCCTATGTCATAGCAGCACAATTCACAATAGCCAAGATATGAAAACAAACTAAATGTCCATCGACAGATGAATAGATAAAGATGTGGTACATATATACAATGGAATATTACTCAGCCATACAAAAGAATGAAATAATGCCATTTTCACCAACATGGATGGATCTAGAGATTATCATACTAAGTGAAGTAAGTCAGAAAGAGAAAGACAAATACCATATGATATAGCTTATATGTGGAATCTAAAATATGGCACAAATGAACCTATCTACAAAACAGAAACAGACTCACAGACATAGAGAACAGACTTGTGGTTGCTGGGGGAGGTGGGAGGGAGAGGGATGGACTGGGAGTTGGGGGTTAGTAGATGCAAACTATTACATTTAGAATGGATAAACAACAAGGTCCTACTCTATAGCACAGGGAAGTATATCTAATCTCCTTGGATAAACCATAATGGAAAAGAATATTTAAAAAGAATGTATATAAATGTATATAACTGAGTCTCTTTGCTGTACAGCAGAAATTTGCACATTATAAATCAACTATACTTCAATAAAAATTAAATTAGAAAAGACTTACTATAAAGCTATAAAGACAGCATATTGGTGAAATAATAAATTGATCAATAGAACAACATATCCAAGAAATAGACACATACAATTACAATCAACTGATCTTTGAAAAAGGAGCAAATGCAATTCATTAGAATGATAACCATTTCAACAAACGATACCAGAACAATTAGGCATCCATATACCAGTTAAAGTGAATCTTGAAACAGTCCTTACTTCTTTCAAAAAATTTTACTCAAATTAAGTCATAGACCTAAATGTAAAACTATAAAGGTTCTATAGGACAACAAAGGAGAAAATCTAGGTGAGCTTGGGTTTGGTGGACTTCATTAAAATTTAAAACTTCTGTGAAAGACAACTTTAAAGAGAATCAAGAGACAAGGCACAGACTAGGAGAAAATTTTTGTAAACCATATTTCTGATAAAGGGCTGGTATACAAAATATATGAAGAGCTCTTAACACTCAACAAAGAGAAAACAACTGACCCAATCTTAAAATGAGTAAAAGATCTGTACGGATATCTCACCAAAAAAAAGATATAGAGATGGCAAATAATTATTTAAAAAAAGATGCTCAACAGCTAACGTCATTAGGTAATTGCAAATTAAAACAACACAGTGATACCATTACATACATATCAGTATGGCTAAGATTCATAAAACTAATAATACAAAATGCTGGGGATTGGTTCAAGATGGAGGAGTAGAAGGATGTGCGCTCACTCCCTCTTGTGAGAACACTGGAATCACAGCTAACTGCTGAACAATCATCAACAGGAAGACACTGGAACTCACCAAAAAAGATACCCCACATCCAAAGACAAAGAAGCTGCAATGAGATGGTAGGGGGGCACAATCACAATAAAATCAAATCCCATAACCACTGGGCTGGTGACTCACAAACTGGAGAACAATTATACCACAGAAGTCCACCCACTGGAGTGAAGGTGCTGAGCCCCACATCAGGCTTCCCAACCTGGAGGTCTAGCAATGGGAGGAGGAATTCCCAGAGAATCACACTTTGAAGGCTAGTGGGATTTGATTGCAGAACTTCGACAGGATGGGTGGAAACAGAGACTCCACTCTTGGAGTACACACACACAAAGTAGTGTGTGCATTAGGACCCAGGGGGAAGGCGCAGTGACGCCATAGGAGACTGAACCAGACCTACCTGCTAGTGTTGGAGGATCTCCTGCAGAGGTGGGGGGTGGCTGTGGCTCACTGAGGAGACAAGGACACTGGCAGCAGCAGAAATTCTGGGAAGTACTCCTTGGTGTGAGCCCTCCCAGAGTCTACCATTAGCCCCACCAGAGAGCCTGTAGCATCCAGTGCTGGGTCAGCTCAGGGCAAACAACCAACAGGGAAGGAACTCAGCCCCACCCATCAGCAGACAAGCAGATTAAAGTTTTACTGAGCTTTGCCCACCACAAGTCCCTCCCATCAGGACACTTGCACAAGCCTCTTAGATAGCCTCATCCACCATAGGGCAGACAGTAGAAGCAAAAAGAACTACAATCCTGCAGCCCGTGGAAGAAAAACCACATTCACAGAAAGACACAAAATGAAAAGGCAGAGGACTATATACCAGATGAAAGAACAAGATAAAACCCCAGAAAAACAACTAAATGAAGTGAAGGTAGGCAACCTTCCCGAAAAAGAATTCAGAATAATGATAGTGAAAATGATCCAGGATCTCGGAAAAAGAAGGGAGGCAAAGATTCAGAAGCTGCAAGAAATGTTTAACAAAGACCTAGAAGAATTAAAGAACAAACACCTAGAAGAATTAAAGAACAAACAGAGATGAACAATACAATAACTGAAATGAAAAATACACTAGAAGGAATCAATAGCAGAATAACTGAGGCAGAAGAACGGATAAGTGACATGAAAGACCGAATGGTGGAATCCACTGCCACAGAACAGAATAAAGAAAAAAGAATGAAAAGAAATGAAGACAGCCTAAGAGACCTCTGGGACAACATTAAATGCAACAACATTCGCATTATAGGGGTCCCAGAAGGAGAAGAGAGAGAGAAAGGACCCATGAAAATATTTCAAGAGGTTATAAACGAAAACTTCCCTAACATGGCAAATGAAATAGCCACCCAAGTCCAGGAAGCACAGAGAGTCACAGGTAGGATAAACCCAAGGAGAAACATGCCGTGACACACAGTAATCAAACTGACAAAAATCAAAGACAAATAAAAATTATTAAAAGCAACAAGGAAAAAACAACAAATAACAAACAAGGAAACTCCCATAAGGTTAACAGCTGATTTCTCAGCAGAAACTCTACAAGCCAGAAGGGAGTGGCATGATATATTTAAAGTGAAGAAAACAAAGAACGTACAGCCAAGATTACTCTACCCAGCAAGCATCTCATCAGATTCGACAGAGAAATCAAAAGCTTTACAGGTAAGCAAAAGCTAAGAGAATTCAGCACCACCAAATCAGCTCTACAACAAATGCTAAAGGAACTTCTCTAAGTGGGAAACACAAGAGAAGAGAAGGACCTAAAAAAACAAACCCAAAACAAGTAAGAAAATGGTAACACGAACATAGATATTGATAATTACCTAAAATGTGAATGGATTAAATGCTCCAACCAAAAGACACAGGCTCACTGAATGGATACAAAAACAAGGCCAATATATATGCTGTCTACAAGAGACCCATTTCAGACCTAGGAACACATACAGACTGAAAGTGAGGGGATGGAAAAAGGTATTCCATGCAAATGGAAATCAAAAGAAAGCTCGACTAGCAATACTCATATCAGATAAAATAGACTTTAAAATAAAGAATGTTACAAGAGGGAAGGAAGGACACTACATAATGACCAAGGGATCAATCTAAGAAGAAGATATAACAATTATAAATATATATGCACCCAACAGGAGCACCTCAATACATAAGGCAAATGCTAACAGCTATAAAGAGGAAATCAACAGTAACAGAAAAATAGTGGGGGACTTTAACACCTCACTTACACCAATGGACAGATCATCAAGACAGAAAATTAATATGGAAACACAAGCTTTAAATGACAAAATAGACCAGAGAGATTTAATTGATATTTATAGGACATTCCATTGGAAAACAGCAGATTACAATTTCTTCTCAATTGCACATGGAATATTCTCCAGGATAGATCACATCATGGGTCACAAATCAAGCCTCAGTAAATTTAAGAAAATTGAAATCATATCAAGCACCTTTTCTGACCACAACGCTATGAGACTAGAAATAAATTACAGGGAAAAAAACGTAAAAAAACAAACACATGGAGGCTAAACAATATGTTACTAACTAACCAAGAGATCACTGAAGAAATCAAAGAGGAAATCAAAAAATACCTAGAGACAAATGAAAATGAAAACATGACAATCCAAAACGTATGGGATGCAGCAAAAGCAGTTCTAAGAGGGAAGTTTATAACAATACAATCCTACCTCAAGAAACAAGAAAAATCTCACATAAACAATCTAACCTTACACCTAAAGGAACTAGAGAAAGAAGAACAAACAAAACCCAATGTTAGTAGAAGGAAAGAAATCATAAAGATCAGAGCAGAAATGAATGAAATAGAAATAAAGAAAACAATAGCAAAGATAAATAAAACTAAAGGCTGGTTCTTTGAGAAAATAAACAAAATTGATAAACCTTTAGCCAGACTCATCAAAAAAAAAAAAAAAAAGAGGGGGAGGACTCAAATCAATAAAATTAGAAATGAAAAAGGAGAAGTTACAACAGACACTGCAGAAATACAAAGCATCCTAAGAGACTACTACAAGCAACTCTATGCCAATAAAATGGACAACCTAGAAGAAATGGACAAATTCTTAGAAAGGTACAATCTTCCAAGACTGAACCAGGTAGAAATAGAAAATATGAACAGACCAATCACTTGTACTGAAATTGAAACTGTGATTTAAAAATTTCTAACAAACCAAAGTCTATGACCAGACAGCTTCATAGCTGAATTCTATCAAACATTTAGAGAAGAGTTAATACCTATCCTTCTCAAAATTGTCCAAAAATTGCAGAGGAAGGAACACTCCCAAACTCTTTCTATGAAATCACCATCACCCTGATATGAAAACCAAAGATACCACAAACAAAGAAAATTACAGGCCAATATCACTGATGAACATAGATGCAAAACTCTTCAACAAAATACTAGCAAACCAAATCCAACAATACATCAAAAATATCATACACCATGATCAAGTGAGATTTATTCCAGGGATGCAAGGATTTGTCAATAGCCACAAATCAATCACTGTGATACACCACATTAACAAACTGAAGAATAAAAACCACATGATCATCTCAATAGATGCAGATAAAGTTTTTGACAAAATTCAACACCAATTTATCATAAAAACTCTTCAGAAAATGGGCACAGAGGGAACCTACCTCAACATAATAGAGGCCATATATGACAAACCCACAGCAAACATCATACTCAATGGTGAAAAACTGAAAGGATTTCTTCTAAGATCAGGAACAAGACAAGGATGTCCACTCTCACCACTCTTATTCAACATAGTTATGAAGTTCTAGTCATGGCAATCAGAGAAGAAAAAGAAATAAAAGGAATCCAATTTGGAAAAGAAGAAATAATACTGTCACTTTACAAATGATATGATACTATACATAGAAAATCCTAAAGATGCTACCAGAAAACTACTAGAGCTCAACAATGAATTTGGTAAAGTTGTAGGATACAAGATATACAATATCTTTTGCATTCCTATACACGAACAACGAAAGATCAGAAAGAGAAAATAAGGAAACGTTCCCATTTAACATCGCATCAAAAAGAATAAATACATAGCAATAAACCTATCTAAGGAAGCAAAGGACCTGTACTCTGAAAACTATAAGACAGTGATGAAAGAAACTGAAGATAACACAAGCAGATGGAAAGATATACCATGATCTTGGATTGGAAGAGTCAATATTGTCAAAATTACTATACTACTGAAGGTAACCTACAGATTCAATGTAATCCCTATGAAATGACCAATGGCATTTTTCACAGAACTAGAACAAAAAAATTTTTAACCTGTATGGAGACATAAAAAAACCCAAATAGCCAAAGCAATACTGAGAAAGAAAAATGGAGGTGGAGGAATCAGGGTCCCAGACTTCAGACTATACAACAAGGCTACAGTCATTAAAACAGTATGGTATTCGTACAGATATATAGATCGATGGAACAGGAAAGAAAGCCCAGAAATAAACCCACTCACCTACAGTCAATCTACCAGAAAGGAGGCAAGAATATACAATGGAGACAAGACAGTCTCTTCAGTAAGTAGTGTTGAGAAAACTGGACAGCTACATGTAAAAGAATGAAATTGGAACATGCTCTAACACCATACACAAAAATAAACTTAAAATGGATTAAAGACCTAAATGTAAGACCAGATATTATAAAACTCTTAGAGGAAAACACAGGCAGAACACTCTTTGATGCAAATTGCAGCAAGACCTTTTTTGATCCACCTCCTAGAGAAATGGAAATAAAAACAAAAATAAATAAATGGGACCTAATGAAACTTAAAAGTTTTTGCACAGTAAAGGAAAGCATAAACAAAATGAAAAGACAACCCACAGAATGGGAGAAAATACTCACAAATGAAGTGACTGACAAGGGATTAATCTCCAAAATATACAAACAGCTCATGTAGCTCTATATGAAAAAAAAAAACAACCGAATAAAAAAAAATGGGCAGAAAACCTAAATAAACATTTCTCCAAAGACGACATACAGATGGTCAAAAAGCACATGAAAAGATGCTCAACATCTGTAAATATTAGAGAAATCCAAATCAAAACTACAATGAGGTATCACCTCACACTGGTCAGAACGGTCATCATCAAAAAGTCCACAAACAATATATGTTGGACAGGGTGTGGAGAAAAGGGAATCCTCCTACACTGTTGGTGGCAATGTAAATTGGTACAACCATTATGGAGAACAGTATGGAGGTTCCCTTGAAAAGGAAATATAGAACTACCATATGATCCAGAAATCCCACTCCTGGGCATATATCCAGAGAAAACCATGGTTCAAAAGGATACATGCATACCAATATTCTCTGCAGCACTATTTATTTATTTTATTTTTATTTATTTTTGGCTGCATTGGGTTTTTGTTGCTGCAGGCAAGCTTTCTCCAGTTGCGGCAAGCGGGGGCTACTCTTCATTGGGGTGGCTTCTCTTGCTGCGGAGCATGGGCTCCAGAGCACAGGCTCAGTAGTTGTGGCACATGGGCTTAGGTGCTCCGCGGCATGTGGGACCTTCCCAGACCAGGCACAAACCTGTGTCCCCTGCACTGGCAGGCGGATTCTTAACCGCTGTACCACCAGGGAAGCCCTGCAACACTATTTAAAATAGCCAACACATGGAAGAAACCTAAATGTCCTTTGACAGAGGAAAGGATAAAGAAGTTGTGGTACATAGATACAATGGAATATTACTCAGCCATTAAAAAAAATGAAATATCGCCATTTGCATCAACATGGATACACCTAGAGATTATCATACTAAGTGAAGTAAGTCAGACAAAGACAAATAGTATATGATATCACTTATATGTGGAATCTGAAAAAATTATATAAATGAACTTATTTACAAAACAGAAACTGACTCAAAGCCTTCAATAACAAACTTATGGTTACCAATGGGGAAAAGCTGGGGGAGGGATAAATTAGGAGTTTTGGATTAACATATACACACTACTATATATAAAATAGATATCGACTTCC
The DNA here is from genome assembly GCF_964341445.2 of Mesoplodon mirus. Taxonomy (NCBI): domain Eukaryota; kingdom Metazoa; phylum Chordata; class Mammalia; order Artiodactyla; family Ziphiidae; genus Mesoplodon; species Mesoplodon mirus. The sequence goes on from NC_138980.1 coordinate 81,945,711, forward strand.
ACCCTTTCTGACTTGCAGGCTCAGAGGGTTCGCACCTGAGGCCTAAGTCTCAGCATCTCTGAAAAAAGCAGCTCTTTTGTGGCAGGAAGGTGGGGACAGGAGTCACACCTGGAAGAACAGCCCATCTAAGAGGGACCACCCTCATCAGAGCTTCAGAACAGATGCAGAAAAACTCAGAAAGGAGCAGGTTGTGATTCACTCCAAGCTTATTCTTCACAGTTCTCAGAATTCACCCAGGAGCAGCAGAAAATGAACATATCGCACAACTTTCCCTACTCGGAGATAATGAAGATATTCTCCTGTGTTGTTAGTGGGCACTTTATTAGTTGAGCTTGTTTCACCTGGAATTACTTTTCTGTATGGTACAAGAGAGGACCTTCAAGACTGTGGAGGAGTAAGATGTGGAGATCACCTTCCTCCCCACAAGTACATTAAAAGTACATCTACATGTAGAATAACTCCTACAGAGCACCTACTGAAGGCTGGCAGAAGACCTCAGACTTCCCAAAAGCCATGTGGCTGACAGGGTCTTGGTGCTCTGGCCAGGTGTCACGCCTGAGCCTCTGAGGTGGGAGAGCCAAGTTCCGGACATTGGACCACCAGAGGCCTCTCAGCCCCACGTAATATCAATTGGCAAGCGCTCTCTCAGAGATCTCCATCTCACGCTAAGACCCAGCTCCACTCAACAACCAGCAAGCTCCAGTGCTGGACACCCCATCACAAACAACTAGCAAAATACCCCATCACAAACAACTAGGAAGACAACCCCACCCATAGCAGAGAGGCTGCCTAAAATCATAAGTTCACAGACACCCCAAAACACACCACCAAATGCGGTCCTGCCCATCAGAAAGACAAGATCTAGCCTCATCCACCAGAACACAGGCACCAGTCCCCCCCACCAGGAAGCCTACACAACCTACTGAACCAACCTTACCCACTGGGAGCAGACACCAAAAACAATGGGAATTATGAACGTGCAGCCTGTGAAAAGAAGACCCCAAATACAGTAAGTTAAGTAAAAGGAGAAGACAGAGAAATACACAGCAGATGAAGGAGCAAGGTAAAAACCCACCCAACCAAACAAATGAAGAGGAAATAGGTAGTCTATCTGAAAAAGAATTCAGAGTAATGATAGTAAAGATGATCCAAAATCTTGGAAATACAATGGAGAAAACACAAGAAATGTTTGACAAGAACGCAGAAGAACTAAAGAGCAAACACACAATGATGAACAACACAATAAATGAAATTAAAAATTCTCTAGAAGGAATCAATAGCAGAAAAGCTGAGGAAGAAGAATGGATAACTACCTGGAAGATAAAATAGTAGAAACATCTACCACAGAGCAGAGTAAAGAAAAAAAGAATGACAAGAATTGAGGACAGTTTCAGAGATCTCTGGGACAACATTAAATGCACCAATATTCAAATTTTAGAGGTCCCAGAAAAGAAGAGAAAAATAAACGGACTGAGAAAATATTTGATGAGATTATAGTTGAAAACTTCACTAATATGGGAAAGGAAATAGTCAATCAAGTCCAGGAAGCGCAGAGTCCCATCCAAATAAATCCAAGGAGAAACATGCCAAGACACATATTAATAAAACTATTAAAAATTAAATACAAAGAAAAAATATTAAAAGCAGCAAGGGAAAAGCAACAAATAACCTACAAGGGAATCCCCATAAGGTTAACAGCTGATGTTTCAGCAGAAACTCTGCAAGCCAGTGGCAGTACGTATTTAAAGTGATGAAAGAGAAATACCTACAACCCAAGATTACTCTACCCAACAAGGCTCTCATTGAGATTCGACAGAGAAATGAAAGCCTTTATAGATAAGCAAAAGCTAAGATAATTCAGGACCACCAAACCAGCTTTACAATAAATGCTAAGGGAACTTATTTAGGTAGGAAAAACAAGAGAAAGAAAAGAGCTACAACAATAAACCCAAAACAATTAAGAAAATGGTAATAGGAACATACATCTAGATAATTACCTTAAATGTAAATGGGTTAAATGCTCCAAACAAAAGACATAGACTGGCTATATGTATACAAAAACAAGACCCGTATATATGCTGTCTACAAGAGACCCACTTCAGATCTAGAGACACATACAAACTGAAAATGAAAGGGTGGAAAAAGATATTCCATGCAAATGGAAATCAAAAGAAAGTTGGAGTAGCAATTCTCATATCAGAAAAAGGAGACTTTAAAAGAAAGACTATTACAAGAGTCAAAGAAGGGTACTACATAATGATCAAGGGATCAATCCTAGAAGAAGATATGAAAATTGTAACTATTTATGCACCCAACATAGGAGCACCTCAATACATAAGACAAATGCTAACAGCCATAAAAGGAAAAATTCTCAGTTACACAATAATAGTAGGGGACTTTAACACCCCACTTTCACCAATGGACAGATTATCCAAAATGAAAATAAATAAGGAAACACAAGCTTTAAATGACACATTAAACAGAATGGACTTAATTGATATTTATAGGACATTCCTATCCAAAAAAAACAGAATACACTTTCTTCTCAAGTGCTCATGGAACATTCTCCAGGATAGGTCATATCTTGGGTCACAAATCAGACCTTGGTAAATTTAAGAAAATTGAAATCATATCAAGTATCTTTTCCAACAACAACACTGTAAGACTAGAAATCAATTACAGGGAAAAAACTGTAAAAAACAGAAACATATGGAGACTAAACAATATGCTACTAAATAACCAAGAGATCACTGAATAAACCAAAGAGGAAATTTAAAAATACTGAGAAACAAATGACAATGAACACATGATGACCCAAAACCTATGGGATGCATCAAAAGCAGTTCTAAGAGGGAAGTTTACAGCAATACAATCTTACCTCAAGAAACAAGAAACATCTCAAATAAACACACCTAACCTTACACCTAAAGGAATTAGAGAAAGAAGAACAAAAAACCCAAGGTTAGTAGAAGGAAAGAAATCATAAAGATCAGATCAGAAATAAATGAAAAAGAAATGAAGGAAACGATAGCGAAGATCAATAAAAGTAAAAGCTGGTTCTTTGAGAAGATAAACAAAATTGATAAACCATTAGCCAGACTCATCAAGAAAAAAAGGGAGAAGGCTCAAATCAACAGAATGAGAAATGAAAACGGATAAGTAACAACTGACACTGCAGAAATACAAAGGATCATGAGAGATTTATTACAAGAAATGATATACCAATGAAATGGACAACCTGGAAGAAATGGACATGTTCTTAGAAAAGCATAACCTTCAGAGACTAAACCAGGAAGAAATAGATAATATAAACAGACCAATCACAAGCACTGAAATTGACACTGTGATTAAAAATCTTCCAACAAACAAAAGCCCAGGACCGGATGGCTTCCCAGGTGAATTCTATCAAACATTTAGAGAAGAGCTAACACCTATCTTTCTCAAACTCTCCCAAAATATAGCAGATGGAGGAACACTCCCAAACTCATTCTACAAGGCCACCATTAGCCTGATACCAAAACCAGACAAAGAGGTCACAAAAAAAGAAAACTACAGGCCAATACCACTGATGAATATAGATGCAAAAATCCTCAACAAAATACTAGCAAACAGAATCCAACAACACATTAAAAGGATCATATACAGTGATCAAGTGGGGTTTATCCCAAGAATGCAAGGATTCTTCAATATACACAAATCAATCAATGTGATACACCATATTAACAAATTGAAGGAGAAAAACCATATGATCATCTCAATAGATGCAGAAAAAGCTTTCGACAAAATTCAACACCGATTTATGATAAAAACTCTCCAGAAAGTATGTATAGAGGTAACTTACCTCAGCATAATAAAAGCCATATATGACAAACCCACAGCCAACATCATTCTCAAAGGTGAAAAACTGAACCCATTTCCACTAAGATCAGGAATAAGACAAGGTTGACCACTCTCACCACTATTATTCAACATAGTTCTGGAAGCTTTAGCCACAGCAATCAGAGAAGAAAAAGAAATAAAAGGAATTCAAATCGGAAAGGAAGTAAAACTGTCAGTGTGTGCAGAGGACATGATACTATACATAGAGAATCCTAAAGATGCTACCAGAAAACCACTACAGCTAATCAAAGAATTTGGTAAAGTAGCAGGATACAAAATTAATGCACGGAAATCTCTTGCATTCCTATACACTAATGATGACAAATCTGAAAGAGAAATTAAGGAAACACTCCCATTTACCACTGCAACAAAAAGAATAAAATACCTAGGAATAAACCTACCTAAGGACAGAAAAGACCTGTATGCAGAAAACTATAAGACACTGACAAAAGAAATTAAAGATGATACAAACAGATGGAGAGATACACCACATTCTTGGACTGACAGAATGAACATTGTGAAAATGAGTATACTACCCAAATCAATCTACAGATTCAATGCAATTCCTATCAAACTACCAATGGCACTTTTCACAGTAGTAGAACAAAAATTTTCACAATTTGTATGGAAACACAGAAGACCCCGAATAGCCAAAGCAATTTTCAGAAAGAAAAATAGAGCTGGAGGAATAACGCTCCCAGACTTCAGACTATACTACAAAGCTACAGTAATCACGACAATATGGTACTGGCACAAAAACAGATATATAGATCAATGGAACCGGATAGAAAGCCCAGAGATAAACCCACGCACCTATGGTCAACTAATCTATGACAAAGAGGCAAGGATATACAATGGATAAAAGTCTCTTCAATAAGTGGTGTTGGGAAAACTGGACAACTGCATGTAAAAGAATGAAATTAGAACGCTCCCAAACACCATACACAAAAATAAACTCAAAATGGATTAAAGACCTAAATGTAAGGCCAGACACTATGAATCTCTTAGAGGAAAACATAGGCAGAACACTCTATGACATAAATCACAGCAAGATCCTTTTTGACCCACCTCCTAGAGAAATGGAAATAAAAACAAAAATAAACAAATGGGACTTAATGAAACTTAAAAGCTTTTGCACAGCAAAGGAAACCATAAACAAGATGAAAAGACAACCCACAGAATGGGAGAAAATATTCGCAAATGAAGCAAATGACAAAGGATTAATCTCCAAAATTTACAAGCAGCTCATGCAGCTCAATAACAAAAAAACAAACAACCCAATCCAAAAACGGGCAGAAGACCTAAATAGACACTTCTCCAAAGAAGATATACAGATTGCCAACAAACACATGAAAGAATGCTCAACATCATTAATCATTAGAGAAATGCAAATCAAAACTACAATGAGATATCACCTCAAAACGGTCAGAATGGCCATCATCAAAAAATCTAGAAACAATAAATGCTGGAGAGGGTGTGGAGAAAAGGGAACACTCTTGCACTGTTGGTGGGAATGTGAATTGATACAGCCACTATGGAGAACAGTATGGAGGTTCCTTAAAAAACTAAAAATAGAATTACCATATGACCCAGCAACCCCACTACTGGGCATATACCCTGAGGAAAATATAATTCAAAAAGAGTCATGTACCAAAATGTTCATTGAGCTCTATTGACAATAGCCAGGACATGGAAGCAACCTAAATGTCCATCATTGGATGAATGGATAAAGAAGATGTGGCACATATATACAATGGAATATTATTCAGCCATAAAAAGAAACGAAATTGAGTTATTTGTAGTGAGGTGGATGGACCTAGAGTCTGTCATACAGAGTGAAGTAAGTTAGAAAGAGAAAAACAAATACCGTATGCTAACACATATATATGGAATCTAAAAAAAAAAAAAAAAGGGCATGAAGAACCTAGGGGCAAGACGGGAATAAAGGCGCAGACCTACTAGAGAATGGACTTGAGGACGGGGGAGGGGGAAGTGTAAGCTGTGACAAAGTGAGAAAGTGGCATGGACATATATACACTACCAAACGTAAAACAGATAGCTAGTGGGAAGCAGCTGCATAGCACAGGGTGATCAGCTCTGTGATCGGGAGGGTGGGAGGGAGGGAGACTCAAGAGGGAAGAGATATGGGAACATATGTAAAACTGATTCACTTTGTTATAAAGCAGAAACTAGCACACCACTGTACGGCAATTATACTCCAATAAAGATGTTAAAAAAATGTATTTAAAAAAAAATAATAGTCAAAAGTAGAGAACTATTCAATACATTAAAATATAGATATTAAATGATAAGGCAAAAAAATCTACAAAAAATAAATGCTGGAGAGGGTGTGGAGAAAAGGAACCCTCTTGCACTGTTGGTGGGAATGTAAATTGATACAGACACTATGGAGAATAGTATGGAGGTTCCTTAAAAAACTAAAAATAGAACTACCATATGACCCAGCAATCCCACTACTGGGCATATACCCTGAGAAAACCATAATTCAAAAAGAGTCATGTAGCACAATGTTCACTGCAGCACTATTTACAATAGCCAGGACATGGAAGCAACCTAAGTGTCCCTCGACAGATGAATGGATAAAGAAGATGTGGCACATATACAAAATGGATTATTACTCAGCCATAAAAAGAAACAAAATTGAGTCATTTGTAGTGAGGTGGATGGACCTAGAGTCTGTCATACAGCATGAAGGAAGTCAGAAAGAGAAAAACTAGTACCATATGCTAACACATATATATGGAATCTAAAAAAAAAAAAAAAAAGGTTCTGAAGAACCTATGGGTAGGACAGGAATAAAGACGCAGACATAGAGAACGGACTTGAGTACACAGGGAGCGGGGAGGGTAAGCTGTGACGAAGTGAGAGAATGGCATTGACATATATACACTACCAAATGTAAACTAGATAGCTAGTGGGAAGAAGCTGCATAGCACAGGGAGGTCAGTTTGATGCTTTTTGACCACCTAGAGGGGTGGGATAGGGAGGGTGGGAGGGAGATGCAAGAGGGAGGGCATATGGGGATATATGTGTACACATAGCTGATACGCTGATATACAGCAGAAACTAACCCAACATTGTAAAGCAATTATACTCCAATAAAGATGTTTAAAAAATAAAATAAAATAGATAATCAACAAGGATGTACTGTACAGCACAGGGAATTCTACCCAATTTTCTGTAATATGGAAAAAGAATCTATATGTAATATGGAAAAACAATCTTAAAAAGAATGGATATATGTATATGTATAACTGAATCACTTTGCTGTACACCTGAAACTAACACAACATTGTAAATCAACTATAGTATAAAACAAAAATTAAATTTAAAAGAATAGTATGTGCTGATGTAAGTGACCGACCAAATATAGAGGGTAAAGAATGGTGATGCAAGAGAAATAGTAGGAGAATTCTGAAATAATGAATGACAAGGAATGGAATCTGGTCCGCAAATGGAAGAATGGGAGAGGAAGGACATTTCATCCATAATAATAGCATGGAAAGCAGAGTATACAGGCACAGATGCTGGTAGGTGGAATGACATAGTGGTAGGGGCTCAAAGAAATACTCTGCCTCTGTTTTCTCAGATAAATAGAAAACATAGTTCACAGATGATAGTGATAATAGGGAAGTGAGAGTTGTAACTGTAAGGAAGAAAGGTATAAAACAGCCGTCCATGAAGTGGGAGAATGAAATGCAGTAGGATTGCCAAGTAGCACTCAGAACCAACTTGAGATGGCATGAATTTAAAGTGACAATAGGAAGCATAGTAGTTTGCTTGCTTTTTCTCCAAGGCAGGTTTAGATGAACAGGTGCCGGCTTGGATTAGTCAGAGTTGGATGTAACGAGGGGTGGGGCTTTGCTAGGTGATTATGCAAAGTAAGAAGTTGAAGGGAGTTGAGCATGTATGCAAAGGATGATTCTAAGGGTGGACCACACAACCTAATCTAATTGAGGATGCAAATAAGGACATAAGAGGGCAGGTGAAGGATCATGAAATGGAAGGAACAGTGGGCAATAGGTCCTGGAGAGAAAATATTTTTTGCAGTCATGGTACCAGAAGGAGTGAAGTTGAAAGATAGTAGGCTATAGTTGGAGAGGGAGAGTCTTCAAATTGTGAATATGGAAAAGTGGTACATATTGATAATGAGACATTCTCCAGTATCCCCCCTTGAAGTGAATTAGGGTAGTGGTCAAGATAATTGGAAGAAAGGAAGTTAAGGAACTGAAATCCAGTATATTTGGAAAAGTCACCTACATGTATACAAAAATTGCCAATAACTGCTACAAAAGGCTTGTACTGTGAGGTTAGACAGACTTGCCATGTGAAAGCTATTAATGTAGACACATCTGGCACCTTGAAAATGCCATTTCAGTCACCCAAGTTTCAGAATTCCTGTGGCTTGACTGCTACTGAGAAGCAGATATATTTTGCCTCATGTGCTACGCATTTTAGGAGTAAACAAAAATGATGACACATTTCACAGGGGAACAGGACCAGGGTCAAGGTTATGGAATTCAACAAATATGACCTGTCAGATGCTAGAGGACTGGCTTAGCAGTAGAGACCTCAGGGTCAAAATACTCAAGTTTCCCTGGAACCAGAGATTCCAATCTCAAAAGCTTCAACTCAGTCCTTCACCCTTTGAAGGCAGATAACTTGGGTAGCACAAAATTGATTGGCTAGGGTCTTTCAGATGACATCTTAAGACCAAAAGCTCCATCTTCTTTCTTAGGACATTAGGTAATTCATGGCTTTTTTTAAGGAACAAGAAATGACATTACAAAACTTGGCCAAAGAAATGGAGACATTGATTTTCCTCTGGAATATATTCACATATAAGTCACCCTCTAAAGGTAAACAGAGAGAGCAGTAATATGCTATCAAAGCAAAGAAGTTCTATGTCGCTGGGTAACTCAAAAATTCAGTCGCCAATATCTATCCATCCATCCATCTATATCTATCAATTAATCAATCAAATGGAGTGAGATATCAATCCTGAACAAGTGAGATATTTTTTTCTAAGTGAGGACAAACACATGACTTCAATAAACACAATCATCTTAGATATCTTCTGAGTTATTATTGGTTATCATTTTATTCTAATAATTTACTAAAGGGAAGGTATTAAACAGAATTGATCATCCTAGTTATTTTTCAACATGGTCTCAAAGTAAAATGATCAAATGAGGCAATTTCATAATCTATAATGAATATAATTAAGAGAATTAGGAATTCAAACTGCTTGCATAGGCATCATACCTGATTAATATAAAACTGATCACATCCAAATAATCATCACTGCAAACTTTTCAAAGCACTTAAACAAGTTCAATATATGGAAAAATAGAGAACTAAATCACAGGGTTACTATGCAAATTTTGCACTTACAAAAAAATATATTAGCCATTAGGCAAATTGCAGGTAAAGATATTTGCTGTGTGAAAGCATCAAGAAAATAATACAGATTGCAGATAAGAAAGTGTAGTCAATAGTGGCTTATCTTGCATATGGTTTGTTCATGTTTTGAAATGCACTACTAGACATGAACCCACCCACTATGTGTGCAGACTCTTTCTTGCATGAATTTCTTTCATAAAAGTAGAACCAGGTTTCTAGGTAGGAAGTACTTTCAGACCTGTAAAGTACTTGACCAGTTACTAAATGTATTTAATGATATCAAGTCTAATTGTCTCCTTCCAAAATTCCTGGTCTAGAAATGTTTATAAAGTACTCATGCAAATTCTTCAATGGAAACATTTTTCCCCCAACAAAAGAAGATTAAATTGTGTCCCTAGTTCAGTTAAACTAACTGACCAGTTAAAGATACTCTACCTTCCTTCAATTTGCTGATTTCTCTTTGGCAATGATGACTGAATTCACAGCCTATAGATTAAATGTCAGCTATTTAGAGAATTTAGATCTGTCAAAAGTGGTGATTATCACCATATTATATACCTCTTATGAGACCAATAAATGCAGTTTCTTAAAAAAAAAAAGAAGCATTTGGAGATGATTAAAAATGAAAACATATAACCAGACCAAGAATGATGAAGGTATTTCCATCCTTCCAGTCATATATAACTGCTCAAGATATTAATCATGACCACTGCTCTAGTGCTTTCTCTTATTCTCTCAAATGGGCCCTAAATTAGTACTAAGGAATCTTGGCAGGGACTGCAAGACTGTGGCCCTTAAGATAAAATAATATTTGATTCTATCCAGTACAAGTGGTGCTGTGCTTTGTAGTCAATCATCATTCAATTTATTTATTTTTATTTAATTTATCAATTTATTTACTTATTAATTTATTTTTCAGATGCTAACTCACCACTCCCAGCACAACACATACTGCATGGAAATTCCCCTTAATATGGTCCTATCCCATCTTATGATTAGAGTCCTGAACTAGGGAAAGATAAGGGACTTAACCAAGGTGTTGATTCAGTATGACAGTCACTGGAGTGTCCTCAGAAGCAACATTCCAAGTAAGGTAGAGAAGGAATTTTATGCCCCTCAATCACATTTTTAGAATCTAAACAGAACTTCTATTCTTCTAGTGCATAGTTGTCATGTGGTGGCAGAGACAGACACAGGAGAATAAAACATTCTGTATTCACTGGTTATCTTTAATTTGAAGTTAAAATTATTGCTAAAGGCCAACTTATTTTCCTAATATCCGTGAAGATATAGGAAGTGATAGTAAGGCAATATTAACCCAAATTTTATGAATGGGAAACTTAGAACTATAGCACTGCCAGAACTAAGCCTAAGCTTAAACACACTTCAGGCCTTCCAAACTCCTTGCCTGTTCTTTCAACCAAACAGTCAAAATAAGTTACTCTTTAGCTCTAATCAAGTAACCTTATATATTTTCTTAGGAAGTAAAGGTTAGTTATTTGAAGTGACCTTTTAAAAAATTCAGTAAAAAAACACTCAGATCAATGCCAATTCTATTTCCTAGAATATTCACCCAGCCGGAGGTTGAGTTAGTAGCATCCTTCAAGCCTTCTTACTTTGAGATAGTTGATCTGTCTTACAGCAACTATGATAAAATATCACTGACATTGCCCATCAATATCTCCCAAGTTGCATATTAGCTAAACTTTGGCATTCAAAAGATCACCATTATCACAGTGCAGTTATTTGAATCACAGTGCAGTTATTTGAATCACAGTGTAGTTATTAACCATATTTGAAAAATGTAAAACTTGTTTAATAAAACATCAATTGTAGCTTATTGATTTTCATCTAGAAATTTTATGTGATCAGGCTGTTGGGGGTGTTTTCTCTGACACCAACCAATATTCTAATTCTCTGACACCAAGTTTTTATCCAAGAATTCAGTTCAATTCTGATACTACCCCAAGTTAGCACAGACCCTACAGGTTAAAGATCAAGTCCCACAAGACTGTACCCACTTCAGATACTAGTCACCAGACCCAAGTCACCTTCTGACTAACTGGCTATAAATTGGAGGTTCCCAGGACCCCCTCCTCAGGTTCAGTAATTTACTAGAACAGCTCACAGAACTCAGGAAGACATTTTATTTATGTGTAACAGTTTAATAAAAGGCTACAAATAAACAGCCAGATGTAGAGGTACATAGGGTAAGGTTTGGAAAGGCCCTGAGCACAGGAGCTTCTGTCTGTGTGGAGTTGGGGTGCACCACCCTCCCAGCACATCGATATGTTCATCAATTTGGAAGTTCATAAAATCTCATTGTTCAAGAGTTCTTACAGACCTTAATTTTCAGGACCCTCTCCCCTTCTTCGAGCTGGGTGAGTGGGGCTGAAAATTCCAACGTTCTAATCACTTGGACTTACTAATCACAGGACTTCCATCTTGAGAGTATATAGGGGCCCCATCTTAAGTCATCTCATTAACATAAACTCAGATATGATCAAAGGAGGCTCCTTAAAAATAACAAAAGACAATCTTATCACTAAGGAAATTCCATGGGTTTTAGGATCACTGTCCCAGGAACCAAGGACAAAGACCAAATATATCTCTTATCATAACATAGTTATTCATTATAGACAGACAGACAGACAGACAGCTATCTAGCTAGCTAGCTAGCTAGACAGATGTAGATATATCTATATAGATATATCTCCTGATTGTTCTAAGTACTATGTAAGTCTGGGGATACACTGTGGTGGAGAAAAGCAAATACAATTACTGCCCTCAAAGAGCTTAAGTCTAGTGGTAGAGGGAACTGATAGTAGTCAAATAAACACAGGGGGGGAAACGTAAAGCAACAAGTGTGATAAGACGTAGAAGGAAATGATGAACCACACAATAGGTGGATTGGCTCCCCAAGGCTGTGGAAATGGAGAAGTCTTCTGGAGGAAGACAGCTCTGAGTCAGGCTGAGAAGTTAAGGAGATAAAGATGGCATGAAAAGGGCAGAAGCCAGTTTGAGGATGTTGAAGATGAGTTTGAGCTAAGGACAGGGAAGATTTGGTTTTCTGAAAACGACCCCAAGAATATGTTGCTTCAAATACTACATCTTTGTTTAGTAGTATTATAGATATTTTTACTGATTACTATAATATGAGATAATACTATTTCATATTATAAGTAGTCACTAAATTACTTACAAGGACTCATTCAGACCACAGAACTAATCTAAAATATGCTGATTTCAGCACAAGAGAAAAAGGGACTGGGCTACAAGTTAATAGACGATGCATTTCTACCAACTGTGCCTCAGTTTCCATCATAAAATGAAGGTTTGGGTAAGTATGTTATGTTATTCAGGACTCTTCCAGTTACAAGTCCTAGCAAATAGTCACAAAATGGCTTAAGAAAGAAGAAAAAAATATTGGCTCACTCATTTCTCTGTCTCTCCTTTTGGTTTTTCTCCATATTGGATGCATTTTCAGAAAAGTCCTTTCCACACAGGGTTAAGGATGGCTCATGGCAGCTCAAAACTTTATAGGTAGCAGTCCCCAAGGAAATGGACTTTCCAAAAGCTCCAGCAAAACTCTCAGGAAAGGTTCTAATTGGCCTGTTGGGTCATGTGACCATCCCTGAGCCAATCACTGGGGCCAGGGAATGGACTACTCTGGTGACCAGCCCAGGTAGTGTGCCTACCCCTGGGGATTGGGATATGAGACCATGCGCTTTTTAGCCTCTCTGTGCAAAGGAAAGGAGCGATGATTCCTGAAAGGAAAAGATGCTGCTGAACAGATAAAATGTTTGAATGACCGCTCTATGAATTTTTTACCATTTTTTAAAAATTCATGTTCTACTACCCTAAATTTACTGACAAAACAGAGGCAATATGCATATTCTGAGACTCTTTACAACGAGGCGTATGTTTTGATTTCCTGAGAAAGCTCTAATGGCCCTTGCCAACAAACTGAATGGCAGTTTCCACTGCCTGTTTGTTCTATCATAAACATAATGTGCTTCTCGTCTCTCCTCAGTTTACACATCTTCATTTTTAATTGGCCACTAATGTTCTCCAAATGTCTTCACCTTCTCTCACAGCACACCAAGAAGGTAGATTTTAGACACACACGCTCACAAGGATTTTAAAATCTCAGAATACCTCATCAGTTTACACTGCTAAAAAGATGGGGTTTCCAAATGGTCACAACAAAGATGAAGAGGGGAGAAAAGACTATGTTCTCTGTCTGTGCTCCAACTTTGATCAAACAGACACAAGAAGTAAAATTTGCTTTTGGTGTCTGCCTCACTCTTGGTTTCTGTCTCTCAGGAATCCCTAGCTTTGCAGATCACTATTCCAACCCAAAACACAATTTCTAGGCTGCTAGTGAAACCCGAGTTCCCTGAGAAAGAGAATTAAGAACACAAAGAAAGTATTCAGTAATTTGTTTTACATTATAAAGGGACCTCATATCAATAACAATGAGGGATAATTAATGAAAACCCTGAAAAATTGTCTTTGTTCTGTGTTGTTCCACTGAATAATTTATCACCACCTCATCAACCAACGCAAACCCAGACACCATATATAAGAAGCAGCATCTCTCTCTAGTTCTAATTTGGCTCCCCCTGCCCCATCCCGACCCCACCCCCACAAACTCCCCGTCCCTCGCCCCCTGAATCCTGTGGTTTCATGGACATTTTAGTGCTGATCACTACGGTTTTGGGTAGCTCCCTCTAAAAGCCTAAATCCTTCTGTAACTAGTGAAATTTGGTACTTTCCATCAGCTTTAAGTGACTGTGCTTCACATGAAAGAGACCATATGACTTTGTTTCTCAATTAGGACAGATCATCTCAACACGGCCCCAGGGAACCCACAGAGCAACCATTCCTGATCACTGTATGGCATTAAGGCTCACTCCATGGCTTTGTTATTTTTGGACATTGAAATTACAGAGTTGCATGCCAAGCTCTTTCTAACAGCAGGTTAATTTAGCAATACTGGCTGCTGAGTTCCTACTTCACCCAACTCACCACCTAGTTGCTTAAAGACAGATCTGGGTCTTTCTCTCCTCCCAGGATAGCCTCCTAAGTGCAGCCAGCCTGTTAAAGTGACACGACGCCAATATTAGAGACACAGCTTAAATATTTGAAGCAAACAACAAGGTTATCACCAGCCAACTGCCAAATATGGGTGCTTCTGATGCCTTTTTTTTTTTTAATCACACAGTTTTCAGTTTTTACATGCAGATGAGGGCATTTTAATGTAACCAGAGATGAGGGAGGGGACACAACACATTATGCAAATGTAGTAGCAAATGTAAAATGATAAATTAGCAAGCAACTATTTAATTATTACTGTGACTAATTCCTATAGATGGTGCCACAGCTAATGAACCTGAACTTGTCCTGGTTGACTGCAGTGTTCTGTTGAAACATTTCCATTTGGTTTGTTTGCTGCTTGTACTGCTCAGTGAAATAGATAGCATCTGTTTAATGAGCTCCCACTTCATTACAGAGCTGGACTACTTACTGAGTCATTCTCCTTAAGCATGCAGGCTGTGTACTCTGCTGTTGTTTTAAAGCAAATACTAATTTATGATTACCTGTCACATTAGGGCATTGAAAATTGTATTCACCCAGGCTCACATGAGCAGAATGCTCATGAGCTGATTATGGACTGTGGTGGCAACCCTTGCTCATAATCCGTGGACATAAATTCAGATCCCCACTACAATATGGGCTCCCGAACAATAGACACTGTTTGCAAAGAGGGAGAGGGAAGAGAAAAGGGCTGGTGAAATCATCACATGTAAATGCACAGACTCTTTCAAAGCCCGACAAACTCAGCAATGACCTAATTCAATGTGCACTGATTGTCAGAAACACCCGTTACACTGTGTCATGTACAGAGGAAGATGAATGACTCTCTGGCTATTCACTCCCTGCCATGGTCATTATCTAATTGAAGTCTGATGCCCAAGCAAGGCGGATCCTGACACGGTGACTGCAAGCCTCTATTGTATGGAATAAATCCTATAGATGTGTCCTAAAATGGTACTTGCAGAGAAAATTCCAATCAATAACACTTTTCCAAAACGCAGCTTTTCATCTTTAAGCCTAATATTTACCTGCAGGCTTTAGCACAATGCTCTTTTACCAGTTTTCCCCCCTTCTCTCTCCCCCATTACAAGCATGCCATTTGCACTTTAAAATACAATATTAAGCAAAATGCCTCATTAAATTTTTTTTTTCAGTTTATCCCCTATAATTTGCCCCCGTAAATTAAAACTATGGAGAGATGTGATTTTGCCTTTTTATTGGCTGTCTGCTCAGTTTGTTTTTATAGTCCTGACTTCATTCTGCCTGGGGACACCATGGTTTGCTTCAGAGGCCGCTGCCCTTGATGTGGGGAGTGCTATAAACACCACTTCCTCAGAACTGTGTGCACCAGTCATAATCTTTGATTACAAATACTGCTCAAGACATCACACATGAGGGGCAGCACGATGAGAGAGGCGGCCAGGAAGCATCCCTAATTGGCGTTCACATACAGAATACTTAGAGCTGCCGTGGGCTGTACCTACGTTAAATTCTGCAATGGAGATTAGAAAACCTACGCAAGCTAGCCATGTACCATAAATAAGAATACAAAGATTAATAATTTATACATCTGTCCTACACCCCATACTCACTTTCTTTTCTTCTTCTCTTTTTTTTTTTTTTGAAGATCACCTGTTTAGAAACTTCAATGTTTTTTTTCCTCATTTTTTTGTGCTTAGCTACCCAGGACTGACAACCAGACTAATGGGATGGAAGAATAGAAAGAATAAAAAGTGGGGGTGGGGGGAGGGATAAATTAGGAGGTTGGGATAAACATACACACACTACTCTATATAAAATAGATAACCAAAAAGGGCCTACTGTATAGCACACAGGGAACTATACTCAATATCTTGTAATAACCTATGATGGAAGAGAATGTAAAAAAAAGAATTTATATATTTTATATATATATATATATACACACACACATATAGCTCAATCACTTTTCTGTACACCTGAAATATGACATTGTAAACCAACTATATTTCAATGAAAATTTTTTTAAAAAAGAAAAAATAAAAAAACAAATGCCCAGGGCTTCCCTGGTGGCGCAGTGGTTGAGAGTCCGCCTGCCGATGCAGGGGACACGGGTTCGTGCCCCGGTCCGGGAAGATCCCACATGCCGCAGAGTGGCTGGGGCCGTGAGCCATGGCTGCTGAGCCTGCGCGTCTGGAGCCTGTGCTCCGCAACGGGAGAGGCCACAACAGTGAGAGGCCCGCATATTGCAAAAAAAAAAAAAAAAAAAAAAATGCCCAACTGTGACATGGTTAAAAGAGAAGGCAGGTGAGAATAAGTATGGATCATAACGTAGGCTCCTTATACATTTTAAGCAAACTCCTAACTAAACATTTTAAACTGTTTTCTGTAGCCATTGTGTGTAACATTTCTCTGGATAGGCTGGTAATTTGTGGCTCATCTCTTCGTCGCTGCAGTCCACAGAGATGTCGCAGACGTGGGTGCTGGCTTGTTCCAACCACCGTGCAGAATTATAACTTTGAGTTTTGCCCCTTCACGCTTAGAACAAGAAGAGGGAAAAATGACTGCTAAGTTTCTCTTAGCTCTACTATGCTATAATTTCACCTTTTTAGCCATAATTAAAGGAGCCCTAACCAGCATGGTGTCCAAGACCATTCAATTGCTAATACTAATTTTGACTAAATTTCAGGTTTACTCTAAAAAGATGAAAACTGTTCTTAAAAATCAGCAATTTTCTTCAATGCACAAATGAAGTGATATGGCGTCTCATTTCAAATAATGCCCAATTTACACCATGGCAACCCTGACCCACTGTTTCTTAAAAGAAACAAAGTTTAATTCATCTTCATGATGCCCAAGTCTGACTCTCACTAATCACAAGTTATAAGTTATTGGGCAAATTTGCATGTAGTTTTTTTTCTTTAACGGAGCCTGAAGAATCTAGAAACCCAGTTGTTCATTTTATTGTCTTAATATGAATGTAACACAAAAGATTTTGGGTTATTCAAAAGAATATTTTTCATAATACCTATGTTTAAACTGCAGAAAAAATGGAAACAAATTAATTACTGTCTCCAGCCCTTATGGGTGCTAACAAATTCCTTTTCCTCACCTATAATGAACTCCCAATGCCGGCCAAGATGGGGGAGGTGTGAATAGTGGTGCTGGTTTTTTCTACACAAGCAAATTGCTTTTCCTGATTTACATGGGGAAAAAAGACTGAGTGCCTATTTATACACTGGATAATCCAATTTGCTTATTTTGCAAAACAGTCCCTTTCCCCTCATTGGCAGCACTAAGCATTGTGCAGCCTCTCAACTAGAGTTTAAAAGGATATGCATTAGATACAAGGCCACACAATGACTGTGCTCAATTCACTACATACACTAGAGTCCACTTAAAAAGAAGGCAGAGAGGCATTTGGAGAAACATTTGGTTTATGCTTTTAGAAGTATATATACTAAATGCCCACAAGGAAGACTAATGGGGAGGAGAAATCTTACTGAGAAGTAAAAAAAAAAAAAAAAAAAAAAAAAAAAAAAGTGAAGTTTTACTGTAAGTTTTCAATTGAGTTCTCTTAAGAGACCTGCCAGATAGGATTCTGCACTTTGCCTAGTTCCCAAAAATGCACTCTTTTGAGGCCAGATTAGAGCCAACAGCTGTTAAATATTCTTTCTTGAGATGACACAGATAAAATATATATAGATTTGTAGATACAGATGAAGACACAGAAAAAGATATGTCCATAACCCAGTAACCAACAGGATTTCAAAAGAGCTGTGGAGGGCTTCCCTGGTGGCGCAGTGGTTGAGAATCTGCCTGCTAATGCAGGGGACACGGGTTCGAGCCCTGGTCTGGGAAGATCCCACATGCCGCGGAACAACTGGGCCCGTGAGCCACAGCTACTGAGCCTGCGCATCTGGAGCCTGTGCTCCAGCAACAAAAGAGGCCTCGATAGTGAGAGGCCCGCGCACCGCGATGAAGAGTGACCCCCCGCTTGCCACAACTAGAGAAAGCCCTCGCACAGAAGTGAAGAACCAACATAGCCAAAAATAAAAATAAATAAATGTGGGTTTAAAAAAAAAAAAAAAAAAGAGTTTAAATTAAAAAAAAAAAAAAAAAAAAAAAAGAGCTGTGGAATACCAGTTGGAGAAGAAGGGTGTGAAGGAGACAAAAAACCTGGCTTGTCAGGGCTGGGGCGGGGGGACTTCTAACTAGACGTTGTTTTCCATAGCTAATCAGAGAGGTCACATGCAAAATCCTTTCTAAGTGTCAAGCCCACAGTTTCACCCTGCAGTAGGCTGGGAAAAGAAAACTCCACCTCTTAAAAATGTGATTTTCATGAGAAAGGAAAAGCTGAAATGGTGAAGTCGGGTACACAGAGCTTTCTGCGTAGGCAGTGACCCTGCTGTCAGGGAATCAGCTTCAGACCAGCCAAATCAGCCACAAAGACAAGAAGAGAAAATGGAATGCAGGGAGACAAAAGTGACCAGCATCTCGGCTCCCAGAGGGACCCTCCAAATAGCACAGCCATGGCAGCAGTGTAACCTTCCTGGCCTTCACGGGGTCCTGTGAATAAAGGAAGTGACAAGCACAACTAATCTGAGGCGGCAGTTGATGAACATTCGCCCATGTAAAAGCCACCACCAAGTGTTTCCTTTCCCAAGGATCTTAGAAACAAGCTAGGGCCCAATACAGGCTCCTTGTTTATTAGGGAGCCTCTAATCACACAATTTGTGTGTATATTCTCTCTCTCTCTCTCTCACACACACACACACACATTATAAAATAGAGCACTATCTAAGCTCTGATGTTTTACGTTCCTCCTGTAGGTGTTATTATATATAAGACACACGTAAGTAAAGTTAAAATGGCAGATTTGAGAGCGTGCTCAATCTTGTTTTATGATGCGACAATACTTCCTGGGAATAAAGCTTTCAGAACATGACAGTCAGACATGGTAATTAGAAATTAATGCTAAGGCAAGTGGAGAAATATTTAGCCATGTGTGCAGTGGAAGGTTGGAGAAGAGGTCACAAGTTCTGAACAAAAGTCCTACTCTCTTGGAACCCTGCACCCCCATTCTGTGCTTTGCTTTGCAAATGATTCTTTGACTAGTCAGCAGCATCTCAGGGTTTTTGCTGACTTTCCAGGCAAAACGCAAATGTCTGCAGACACGACCCTCTCCCCGTCAGGTCCTCAGCTCCTGCTTCGCACCTGGGCGAACGTCCACCGGTTATGTGACTCTCAATGACTGGCCTCCACGCCCTGGTCCAAGCAGAACCGCGCTGGGGTCAGGAGGGGCTGTTTGTACCAGGGACGATGACCCTTTGACCGGTCAACCTTTCTCTCGACTGTTCTCCGACGATGGTTTGGAGCAGCAGCAACAAAAGAGAAAGAGACTTCAGATGAGAAAAGAAATAACTGGAGTTGTCAGGGAGGGAGAGAGAGGAAAGGCTGCTTTTATTTGAAAGGTTCAGACATGCTGAAGTAATGATCCTGGCAACATGTCAGTGAAAACGCTTTAGTAAGCAAATAATTTAATTACAGCCTTCTCTGAGGTAGTTGATATTGCTTGATCCCTGACCTCTTGTCTTGCTGTACCTAAACTCAGCCTGGGATTCACACTTCCTATTCTGGTCCCAGAATCTCTCCAACTTGTACCATTTAATATAGTGTGCTCCAGGTGTGCTATGGTGAATGAATAGTTATATTACTACCTGTCAGACACAATCACACTTTATTCATCATTCTCGGCTGGCTGCGTGAAGCCCAGCTTCCAGCAGGCTCCCTCTCTATTTCCTTGTTCAAACGTCTGCAGTGCTTTTGGCCCATCTGTCAAGGCTGTCATTTAGAGGGAAAACAGTATCAGCGCTTTAAATATACGGAGTTCTCTATTGAAACAGTGCTGTGATTGAACTGTCAGCATTCTCAGTATCACAGACAGTAATTCATGACTGGTCAAGGCTCCACTGAGGTTGCTATTACTACGGTGACCCCGAAGGGTCATGCAGAGGGTTTTTGCTTAACAGTTTGGTCTATAAATAGTGCAATTAACCTTTCAAGAATTACAAAATGCTCTTGAATTCTCTTTACATGTGCTTCATGCTTGCACAGTTTAGAGCAAAGGGAAGGAAAAGAAGGGGGAAAAAAACTACAAAATTGCTGAAATGGGAGCCATGTGAGTAGAAATGTGTGTGTGTGTGTGTGTGTGTGTGTACATATATATATATATATATATATATTGTTTTGAGAGCAAGCATTTGAAATGCATGAATGTATTTTAAGCCACCGTTTGCTGTTTTGGAGCAGGATAACATATGCTGAGATTTCTGCTGAACTGAAAAGGTTTCTGAATCTGAAATAAAATATGATGGATGTGAATGAAAGGACTTCTGTTCGTCCTTATGGAAAGGAAGTGAAGGTTTTCAGTTCTTCAAATTGTTACCTTTCCAAAACAGAGTGTTTCTCACTGTTTCCAGCCGCAGCTTCTAGAGCAAAACACCTGCATTCTCCGCTAAACCCAGAGAAAACAGTCTCAGGAGCCAAATGGCATCTCTAATCTTATAACACAATCCCTAAAGAAAGAGAATTTGGAATGCTGATTAGGCAGGCTACTGATGACTCCCTCTCATTTGAAAGCCTCAAACCACTGAATGAGGTTTTTCTCCTTTATCCTTCAGGAAATCAAGGCACTTTCTAAAGGAAACGCAGAAGGTCAGCAGCAGAGCCTAAAATACAAACCCAAACTCCAAATCTCAGCTTTTTACAAATCCTAGACTGTCGGGCCACCCCCACCCGCTTCCTCCCTGGAAACCATAATACTAAGCGATCCCTTTTCAGTATCTTTCTATAGACAATTACATTCTAAGTGATTCAGAGTAGTCACTTGGACTCATTCCTGAATACAGGGCCGGTTTTTGTTCCTTTAGATTTCTGCGTCCCAGGGATGTCTCCTAACACAAGAGTACAGAATCCTGGTGCTGCATGGCTGCCTCTCAGATGAATGTTTGATATGTTTTCTCTTTGGCAGATCATTTAATGACTGCATTATGCCAGCTATTCCCACAGCTCATACAGCACAAAGAGATTTTTTTTTTTTACCAAGTTGTTCAATGGACAAAGCCAATTTTTAATTTGTGATACCAAGCTTATACAGCTAAAAATAACCATTTTTGGAGGTTTCAGTCACCATATTTTTTCTTGCTTCAAAGGTAACGTTACCCAGTTTCTTTCTTTAGGGGAAGGAAAGATGCTATTTGTGTGTGTGTGCAGGTCAGCAGAGGAAAGCCACAGACCTAGCAAATGGTCCTTTACGACACATACTTTTGTTGACCATCCTCTAAAAGGAAAATAACACATCATTTTCTTAAACATCCATATCACCAAATAAGTAAGATTAAGGCAATATTTCAACTAGCTTAAAGGCTTGCAGGAGGCAGGAAGAAGAGTAAAGAGGTATAAACCTTCCCATTAGAGTTATTTTCTGGGAATGCTTCTCACACCAATCCACAGCTATACAGAAGTAAAAGCCTTTGCTTATTGCAGCCACCAAGCAAGGATAATTAAGAGGTAATCCCTTCCAGTTCGGGTGCACTTTCCTTTTTGGCGACAATCATAAAAGGTACAGAGCGGAGCCAAACAGCCCCACGTTGTCACTGTTATTATCTTTTGTGACTGCTTCCTTCTCTTCCCATCCTCAGTTGGACAGCAAAAAGCCTTTGCTTATTATAGAGGCAGAATAAGTGCTAGTCTCATCCCATTAACTGTCATATTACCAGGCTCCGTGCCATCCCATTTGAGTTTCACTGAGCATTCAGAACTGCTTAATTATGTACAGTAAAGACAGTCTGCTGAGACTGTCCTTCTTGATTAATATGGGAGGGGGAGGGGAGGTGAAGGGTCACCTCCAAGGCTCGCTTGTGCCTCGCGCAAAACTAAGTTGGTGTGACAAAGGTTTTTGTGAGTTAAAAAAAATAATAAATTAAAGCCCATTTGGAAAGAAAGACGCTGGCATCAAGGGATGAGGCTACTTTTGATTCTGCAGGCTAACAAGAGGTATTACCCCCTCTGTGCTGGCGTTAAACTGTATAGTGCATTCCTTATAAATTATACCACCCCGTGTTAATTACAGTGTGCTGACAAAGCTTGTCATTACCAAGCCTGCTACAGGCTTTGTGCACTTGGATTTTAATAGCTGTTTGTTCTGAGGAATGCGGCAGAGCTGCCTAAGTGGCTGAGCTGGGTCATTGCTAACATCCCTTTCTTCAGCCCCTCACACTGGTTCTATTCTTACAACCCTAATCCCTCCTCCCTCTCCCTCCCACCCCCGCCGCCGCACCCCCCCCCCTCTCCCTCTCCCTCTCCCTCTCTCTCTCTCTCTCTCTCTCTCTCTCTCTCTCTCTCTCTCTCTCTCTCTCTCTCTCGGGCTCCCTCACTGATCCCCTCCCCCCGTAAAACAGATGTATAGGTTACAGTCTAGAAATGCCAATGCATTCATTCAGACACAATAAACTGAGCTTTATATTGTGCTGCACTCATTGTCAGCCCTTCAAAGCCTCTAGCTGAAATACTCTTTTCTCCTTTATCCAACCTCTGTATAAAAACACGACTGCTCTGATCTAATGGGATATTTTGAGGTTCCTCCCCAATTTTTAATTTGGCATTCTCCTCTCAGGCAGGAATCTCTATCTGCTACTTTATTCGTGCCCAGGGCAAGAGCCTGTAAAGGAAGATGCTACAAAGGTGGAAACAAAGTCAGAACCCATCCTCTTCCTCTTCCTCTTCCTCCTCACCCAATAATTTTATATCTCAGATAGTTATTTTCATAATCAACAAACACAAACAAAGAAATCACTCCTTCATCTTAAAACAAAATAGCACCACCACTTGGTGAGCCCCTACTATGTACCAGGGGCAAAGGCTAGACTCTAGAAAAACAAAGATGAATAAAATATAGGCCTGGCCTGCAGGGCCTTAGTAGGGGAGTGGTTATGTAAATAAATAATTACCAGTGGGATGTTTAATAATAGAGGTAAAAACAGATCTTCTCTCAGCCTCACTTGTCTGTGGGTACAGATGTGGTCACATTAACAGTAATAATTCAAATTTCTCTGCTTTGTACACTCACCAATTTCTGGAAGTCCCCAGATAGAGCCTCACATGTGCTCATTAACAATTCTGATCCCGCTGGTACTTCCCCTGTTGTGTCAGGCGTCATGGCACAAATGGTCACAGCTTCTGCCCCATTCTGTCTTTTGAGTTGCCCCTCTTAAAGGGTTACCAAGGCAGTGCTGTTTGAGCCACATCTCTTACAGAAATTCTAGTAAAACAGTCCACCCTGCTCCCTAGGAGTCAGAAAAAAGTCCATGAAGGGTTGGGCTGAGACAGACCTGAGTGAAAAATGCCATGCTGTCCTCAGGTCTGTCCCCACTACTACCACAACTAAGCCTTTCTTACTGGGCCAAGTGCCCCGTGCCACACTCCTTCCTCCTGCAGGTTGAATTTTCACACAAAGTTCCTTTGTCTTCCTATTATGAGGCTTCTGCTGGACCCACTCCCACAGGGTGTAAGAAATTCCAGACATGTCTGTATCTCCCTCACACTCAAGCATTGACAGAGGTTTGAACAAGATGTCTTGATACACTCAGACACTCACCACACACACACGCACACACGCACACAAACATCCCAACACATACCACGTAAGCAAACTGAATTGTAAAAGAGACTGATATCACTTTCTATAAAAATCAGTTTTATGGTAAATATAATTTACCAGATACAGTAAACCAATTAACTGGTATTGACTTAAGGAGATGAAACCCATCTTCTTTCCACTTACCAAGACAAAAAGAATAAGTGCAGGTAGACACAATGTAATGAAAATGACTTATAACATGAAATAAACTCAACTTGAAGTTTATTTTCTCAAAATAAAGTGGAACTGCATCATATACTCTACCTTCTGCACAGACTTTGGAACTCAACCCCCATGAGTTGAGATCTCTGTATCTTTTCTAATGCTCATCATTACAGGAATAAGAAGTATTTATTAGGAGTACAGAAGACTATTATTAAGATAAAATGCCAGAAAGCAGAAATCCCTTAAAATCATGTACCCCCTCATCCCAGGAGGGACTTGAAAGCTGTTTTTGATGCCTGCTGTCTATGCCAAGTGGAATAGTTTGAATACCCAAATATCAGCATGAAAATTTCATTTGTCTGAAATATTTAGTCAGCTCATTCTATGCACACTTACACTTCAGCATGTACAAATGTTACCATAAAAACAAAATTGTACCTACTGTTTTTATGAGCAACTTCAAAGCTTTCCAGGGCTAAGTTTATAATTCATGATTTCTGTTTCACTTGTTGACCTTAGAACATGATCCCAACATAAGCCACGACTCCATCATAAACAGTGCCTTTTGTGTGAGTGTGTGTGTGCATATATACACTCGTCTACATATTTTAGGACACAAATTTGTGATTGTACATTGTAAAACTTCACTGAGAGACAGAAGACCATATAATACATGTTAAAGAATGCTGTGCTAAACCATAAATTACATAGTTTGACCTCTCGGCTTCTTATGGCAAACTGACACACTTGGCTCTCATCAAATCATTTTCTTACAAGACTTATTTTACATCAGCAACACGAATTCCTTCTCAATCCCTTAGTTTCCAATGTTGTGTATATGGATAACGGTAAATATATACATTTACCATATGTGTCAGTATGTATAGACACATACATGTATCAATATATATACATGAGAAATAAAGAGAGAACTCTCTCCCAGGAGATAAAGAATCTTGTAGTCTCAATTTATACTCATACCCCCCAAAAATCACTACATTTCAGATTTTGGAACCACTCCCTAATTAATAGGTATTTAAGTGACACTTCCCTCCATTAACTTTCCCTGTATTATTACTGACCTTACCAACCTCAAACAACTAAAGCAAATTAGACTCAAATGCCTTCCCACATTAGAATTTTTTTTAAGATTAAGATTGGTTTTCAAAGATTCATTTTTTAAATTTATCTTTCCTTGAGGTATAGTTGATTTACAATGTTGTGTTAGTTTCAGGTGTTCAGCAAAGTGATTCAGTTATATATTTAATATATAATAAATATCTATTCTTTTTCAGATTCTGTTCCATTACTGGTTATATTACAAGATATTGACTATAATCCCCTGTGCTATACAGTAGGTCCTTGTTGTTTGTCTATTTTATATATAGTAGTGTGTATCTGTTAATCCCAAACACCTAATTTATCCCTCATTTTTGAAACACAGATACACACACACGTGCAACTCTCTAGCTTAGCCTTTGTTTGTGCTCCCAGCAGCCCCGTGTGTCCTTTGCCATCCTCACAACCCCTAGCACTGATGACAAATACTCTTGAGCCATTTAGGAGCGCTCATTTGTATCCTGTTGGGCACAAGGACCCCTCAGCTGGCGCAGCACTTTCTTTCCTTCCTACAGCGCTGCAAAGCTGCTCTGGGAGCCTCAGAGACCAGATTTCACGTGACTTTCTCCACATCTCTTCCAGCAAGCTTACCACTCAACTTCCTGTACAGGCTGAGAAATGCCCGGAGGCCCCTCAGCCAGACCCACCTGCAAGAACCCCTCCCTCTTGTACTGAGCTGCTGTTTCTTTCTGTCAGGGATTCTGCAACACACCTCGAGGGGAAGTTCTGACCTCCAGGTGTCAGCATTTATCACCACCCAGGCAGCTGCAAGCAGCCTCAGACAGACAGACAATTACCTTGACGCTCAGGCCTGGCAGTCACAGGCTCCGTTGGAAGGAAAGCTGAAGCCGGGCTTTTCCTCCTCACGAAGACTCACTGAGGGTGTTTTACTTTTCAGTGAAAACTGGAGACTGGAATGAAGTGACTCGAGGGCATGACCTCAATCACACCACAGTAATGAGGTGTTTTTGGTGTGGTGTCAACTCCGCCACAAGACAGAAGCCCACTCTCCAAAGAGGGAAAGTCCCAGGTGCTAGGGGCACTTGCTGAACCACTCCTCTCACCTTTCTCATTTCCAAGGACGAGTCAGCTGGGCCTTTGCTAACTGCGCTCAGGAATCCCTGATAAGTTTATCTGCCTCCAAATGACCAACTCCATGACTGAAACATGACAGTTATTTCAATCATTGCTTTTGCTCCTCCCCGGAGAAAACTCTATATTCAAACTAAGTGTTTTTACATAGTCAACTAGCTTGTCTGACAAGCACAGCCAAATGTCATTCTCTTGAGCTTCAAACTGCTTTAGCTCAACTGACAGTAAATGAGTTTTCACAGGTCATGAAGACGGGCACAGTTACATACAATACACACAAGTAAATAAAGTATTCAAGAAAATACATGATTTTAAAGGTTAACTTTTCTTAAACAACGTTTTACCGTTTCAGTATTTACAAAAATTCCCACTGTTAAAAGGGTAAATAAAGAAATCCTAATATTAAAAATAAGCGGACTTCCGGGGAAGATGGCGGAAGAGTAAGACGCGGAGATCACCTTCCTCCCCACAGATACACCAGAAATACAGCTACACGTGGAACAACTCCTACAGAACACCTACTGAACGCTGGCAGAAGACCTCAGACCTCACAAAAGGCAAGAAACTCCCCACGTACCTGAGTAGGGCAAAGCGGAGAGATTCCCACACAGAGGATCGGTGCCGACCGGCACTCACCAGCGCGAGAGGCTTGTCTGCTCACCCGCTGGGGCGGCCGGGGCTGGGAGCTGAGGCGCGGGCTTCGGTCGGAGCACAGGAAGAGGACTGGGGTTGGTGGCGTGAACACAGCCTGTAGGGGCTAGTGCGCCACAGCTAGCCGGGAAGGACTCCGGGGAAAAGTCTGGACCTGCCGAAGAGGCAGGAGACTTTTTCTTCCCTCTCTGTTTCCTGGTGCGCGAGGAGAGGGGATTAAGAGCGCTGCTTAAAGGAGCCCCAGAGACGGGCGCGAGCTCCAGCTAAAAGCGCGGACCCCAAAGACGGGCATAAGACGCTAAGGCTGCTGCTGCTGCCGCCGCCAAGAGGCCTGTGTGCGAGCGCAGGTCACTGTCCACGACCCGCTTCCGGGGGAGCCTGTGCAGCCCGCCACTGCCGGGGTTCCGTGATCCAGGGACAACTTCCCCGGGAGAACGCACGGCGCGCCTCGGGCTGGTGCAACGTCACGCCGGCCTCTGCCGCTGCAGGCTCGCCCCGCACTCCGTGCCCCTCCCTCCCTCCCAGCCTGAGTGAGCCAGAGTCCCCGAAGCAGCTGCTCATTTAACCCCGTCCTGTCTGAGCCAAGAACAGATGCCCGGCGACCTACACGCAGAGGCGGGGCCAAATCCAAAACTGAGACCCGGGAGCTGTGAGAACAAAGAAGAGAAAGGGAAATCTCTCCCAGCAGCCTCAGAAGCAGCGGATTAAAGCTCCACAATCAACTTGATGTACCCTGCATCTGTGGAATACGTGAATAGACAACGAATCATCCCAAATTGAGGAGGTGGACTTAGAGAGCAAGATTTATGATTTTTTCCCATTTTCCTCTTTTTGTGAGTGTGTATGTGTATGCTTCTGTGTGAGATTTTGTCTCTAGAGCTTTGCTTCCACCATTTCTCCTAGGGTTCTATCCGTCCTTTTTAAAAAATTTCTTTTTCATAATAATTATTTTTTATTTTAATAACTTTATTTTATCTTACTTTATTTTATTTTACTTTATCTTCCTTTTTTCTTTCTTCCTTCCTTCCCTCCTTCCTTCCTTCCTCCCTCCCTCCCTCTGTCCCACCTTTCTTTCATTCTTTCTTTCTTTTCTTTCTACTTCTACTAATTCTTTCTATTTTTTCTCCCTTTTATTCTGAGCCGTGTGGATGAAAGGCTCTTGGTGCTGCAGCCAGGAGTCAGTGCTGTGCCTCTGACGTGGGAGAGCCAACTTCAGGATACTGGTCCACAAGATACCTCCCAGCTCCACCTACTATCAAACGGTGAAAATCTCCCAGAGATCTCCATCTCAACACGAGCACCCAGCTTCACTCAACGACCAGCAAGCTCCAGTGCTGGACACCCTATGCCAAACAACTAGCAAGACAGGAACACAACCCCACCCATTAGCAGAGAGGCTGCCTAAAATCATAATAAGTCCACAGACACCCCAAAACACACCACCAGACGTAGACCCGCCCACCAGAAAGACAAGATCCAGCCTCATCCACCAGAACACAGGCACCAGTCCCCTCCACCAGGAAGCCTACACAACCCACTGAACCAACCTTAGCCACTGGGGACAGACACAAAAAACAAGGGGAACTACGAACCTGCAGCCTGCAAAAAGGAGACCCCCAAACACAGTAAGATGAGAAGACAGAAAAACACACAGCAGATGAAGGAGCAAGATAAAAACCCACCAGACCTAACAAATGAAGAGGAAATAGGCAGTCTACCTGAAAAAGAATTCAGAATAATAATAGTAAAGATGATCCAAAATCTTGGAAATAGAATAGACAAAATGCAAGAAACATTTAACAAGGACCTAGAAGAACTAAAGATGAAACAAGCAATGATAAACAACAAAATAAATGAAATTAAAAATACTCTAGATGGAATCAATAGCAGAATAACTGAGGCAGAAGAACAGATAAGTGACCTGGAAAATAAAATAGTGGAAATAACTACTGCAGAGCACAATAAATAAAAAAGAATGAGGGGCTTCCCTGGTGGCGCAGTGGTTGAGAGTCCGCCTGCCGATGCAGGGGACACGGGTTCGTGCCCCGATCCCGGAAGATCCCACATGCCGCGGAGCAGCTGGGCCCGCGAGCCATGGCCGCGGAGCCTGTGTGTCCGGAGCCTGTGCTCCGCAACGGGAGAGGCCACAGCAGTGAGAGGCCCGCGTACAGCAAAAAAAAAAAAAAAAAAAAAAAGAATGAAAAGAACTGAGGACAGTCTCAGAGACCTCTGGGACAACATTAAATGCACCAACATTCGAATTATAGGGGTTCCAGAAGAAGAAGAGAAAAAGAAAGAGACTGAGAAAATATTTGAAGAGATTATAGTTGAAAACTTCCATGATATGGGAAAGGAAATAGTTAATCAAGTCCAGGAAGCACAGAGTCCCATACAGGATAAATCCAAGGAGAAATACGCCAAGATACATGTTAATCAAACTGTCAAAAATTAAATACAAAGAAAACATATTAAAAGCAGCAAGGGAAAAACAACAAATAACACACAAGGGAATCCCCATAAGGTTAACAGCTGATCTTTCAGCAGAAACTCTGCAAGCCAGAAGGGACTGGCAAGACATATTTAAAGTGATGAAGGAGAAAAACCTGCAACCAAGATTACTCTACCCAGCAAGGATCTCATTCAGATTTGATGGAGAAGTTAAGACCGTTACAGACAAGCAAAAGCTGAGAGAGTTCAGCACCACCAAACCAGCTTTACAACAAATGCTAAAGGAACTTCTCTAGGCAAGAAACACAAGAGAAGGAAAAGACCTCCAATAACGAACCCAAAACAATTAAGAAAATGGGAATAGGAACATACATATCAATAATTACCTTAAATGTAAATGGATTAAATGCTCCCACCAAAAGACACAGATTGGCTGAATGGATAGAAAAACAAGACCCATATATATGCTGTCTACAAGAGACCCACTTCAGACCTAGAGACACATACAGACTGAAAGTAAGGGAATGGAAAAAGATATTCCCTGCAAATGGAAACCAAAAGAAAGCTGGAGTGGCAATTCTCATATCAGACAAAATAGACTTTAAAATAAACACTATTAGAAGAGACAAAGAAGGACACTACATAGTGATCAAGGGATCGATCCAAGAAGAAGATATAACAATTTTAAATATTTAAGCACCCAACATAGGAGCACCTCAATACATAAGGCAAATACTAACAGCCATAAAAGGGGAAATCGACAGTAACACATTCATAGTAGGGGACTTTAACATCCCACTTTACCAATGGACAGATCATCCAAAATGAAAATAAATAAGGAAACACAAGCTTTAAATGATACATTAAACAAGATGGACTTAATATTTATAGGACATTTCATACAAAAACAACAGAATACACATTTTTCTCAAGTGCTCATGGAACATTCTCCAGGATAGATCATATCTTGGGTCACAAATCAAGCCTTGGTAAATTTAAGAAAATTGAAATTGTATCAAGTATCTTTTCTGACCATGATGCTATGAGACTAGATATCAATTACAGAAAAGGATCTGTAAAAAATACAAACACACCATGGCTAAACAATACACTAATTAATAACGAAGTGATCACTGAAGAAATCAAAGAGGAAATCAAAAAATACCTAGAAACAAATGACAATGGAGACACGATGACCCAAAACCTATGGGATGCAACAAAAGCAGTTCTAAGAGGGAAGTTTATAGCAATACAATCCTACCTTAAGAAACAGGAAACATCTTGAATAAACAACCTAACCTTGCACCTAAAGCAATTAGAGAAAGAAGAACCAAAAAACCCCAAAGTTAGCAGAAGGAAAGAAATCATAAAAATCAGATCAGAAATAAATGAAAAAGAAATGAAGGAAATGATAGCAAAGATCAATAAAACTAAAAGCTGGTTATTTGAGAAGATAAACAAAATTGATAAACCATTAGCCAGACTCATCAAGAAAAAAAGGGAGAAGACTCAATAGAATTAGAAATGAAAAAGGAGAGGTAACAACTGACACTGCAGAAATACAAAAGATCATGAGAGATTACTACAAGCAACTCTATGCCAATAAAATGGACAACCTGGAAGAAATCGACAAATTCTTAGAAATGCACAACCTGCCAAGACTGAATCAGGAAGAAATAGAAAATATGAACAGACCAATCACAAGCACTGAAATTGAAACTGTGATTAAAAAATCATCCAACAAACAAAAGCCCAGGACCAGATGGCTTCACAGGCGAATTCTATCAAACATTTAGAGAAGAGCTGACACCTATCCGTCTCAAACTCTTCCAAAATATAGCAGAGGGAGGAACACTCCCAAACTCATTCTACAAGGCCACCATCACCCTGATACCAAAACCAGACCAAATGTCACAAAGAAAGAAAACTACAGGTCAATATCACTGATGAACATACATGCAAAAATCCTCAACAAAATACTAGCAAATAGAATCCAACAGCACATTAAAAGGATCGTACACCATGATCAAGTGGGGTTTATCCCAGGAATGCAAGGATTCTTCAATATACGCAAATCAATCAACGTGATACACCATATTAACAAATTAAAGGAGAAAAACCATGTGATCATCTCAATAGATGCAGAGAAAGCTTTCAACAAAATTCAACACCCATTTATGATAAAAACCCTGCAGAAAGCAGGCATAGAGGGAACTTTCCTCAACATAATAAAGGTCATATATGACAAACCCACAGCCAACATTGTCCTCAATGGTGAAAAACTGAAACCATTTCCACTAAGATCAGGAACAAGACAAGGTTGCCCACTCTCACCACTCTTATTCAACATAGTTTTGGAAGTTTTAGCCACAGCTATCAGAGAAGAAAAGGAAATAAAAGGAATCCAAATCGGAAAAGAAGAAGTAAAGCTGTCACTGTTTGCAGATGACATGATACTATACATAGAGAATCCCAAAGATGCTACCAGAAAACTACTAGAGCTAATCAATGAATTTGGTAAAGTAGCAGGATACAAAATTAATGCACAGAAATCTCTGGCATTCCTGTACACTAATGATGAAAAATCTGAAAGTAAAATCAAGAAAACATTCCCATTTACCACTGCAACAAAAAGAATAAAATATCTAGGAATAAACCTACCTAAGGAGACAAAAGACCTGTATGCAGAAAATTATAAGACACTGATGAAAGAAATTAAAGATGACACAAATAGATGGAGAGATATACCATGTTCTTGGATTGGAAGAATCAACATTGTGAAAATGAGTATACAACCCAAAGCAATCTACAGATTCAATGCAATCCCTATCAAACTACCACTGGCATTTTTCACAGAACTAGAATAAAAAATTTCACAATTTGTATGAAAACACAAAAGCTCCTGAATAGCCAAAGCAATCTTGAGAACAAAAAATGGAGCTGGAGGAATCAGGCTCCCTGACTTCAGACTATACTACAAAGCTACAGTAATCAAGACACTATGGTACTGGCACAAAAACAGAAAGATGGATCAATGGAACAGGATAGAAAGCCCAGAGATAAACCCACGCACATATTGTCGCCTTATCTTTGATAAAGGAGGCAGGAATGTACAGTGGAGAAAGGACAGTCTCTTCAATAAGTGGTGCTGGGAAAACTGGACAGGGACATGTAAAAGTATGAGATTAGATCACTCCCTAACATCATACACAAAAATAAGCTCAAAATGGATGAAAGACCTCAATGTAAGGCCAGAAAGTATCAAATTCTTAGAGGAAAACATAGGCAGAACACTCTATGACATAAATCACAGTAAGATCCGTTTTGACCCACCTCCTAGAGAAATGGAAATAAAAACAAAAATAAACAAATGGGACCTAATGAAACTTAAAAGCTTTTGCACAGCAAAGGAAACCATAAACAAGACCAAAAGACAACCCTTAGAATGGGAGAAAATATTTGCAAATGAAGCAACTGACAAAGGATTAATCTCCAAAATTTACAAGCAGCTCAATAACAAAAAAACAAACAACCCAATCCAAAAATGGGCAGAAGACCTAAATAGACATTCCTCCAAAGAAGATATATAGATTGCCAACAAACACATTAAAGAATGCTCAACATCATTAATCATTAGAGAAATGCACATCAAAACTACAATGAGATATCATGTCACACCAGTCAGAATGGCCATCATCAAAAAATCTTGAAACAGTAAATGCTGGAGAGGGTGTGGAGAAAAGGGAACACTCTTGCACTGCTGGTGGGAATGTGAATTGGTACAGCCACTATGTAGAACAGTATGGAGGTTCCTTAAAAAACTAAAAATAGAACTACCATATGACCCAGCAATCCCACTACTGGGCATATACTCTGAGAAAACCATAATTCAAAAAGAGTCATGTACCAAAATGTTCATTGCAGCTCTATTTACAATAGCCAGGAGATGGAATCAACCTACGTGTCCATCATCGGATGAATGGATAAAGAAGATGTGGCACATATATACAATGGAATATTAGCCATAAAAAGAAATGAAATTGAGCTATTTGTCATGAGGTGGATAGACCTAGAGTCTGTCATACAGAGTGAAGTAAGTCAGAAAGAGAAAGACAGATACCATATGCTAACACATATATATGGAATTTAAGAAAAAATAATGTCATGAAGAACCTAGGGGTAAGACAGGAATAAAGACACAGACCTACTAGAGAATGGACTTGAGGATATGGGGAGGGGGAAGGGTAAACTGTGACAAAGCGAGAGAGAGGCATGGACATATGTACACTACCAAACGTAAAACAGATAGCTAGTGGGAAGCACCTGCATAGCACAGGGAGATCAGCTCGGTGCTTTGTGACCGCCTGGAGGGGTGGGATAGGGAGGGTGGGAGGGCGGGAGACGCAAGAGGGAAGAGATATGGGAACATATGTATACATATAACTGATTCACTTTGTTATAAAGCAGAAACTAACACACCATTGTAAAGCAATTATACTCCAATAAAGATGTTAAAAAAATAAGCAACTTGCAATATATTTTTTCATTATAAATATGTGTCCAAATCTAAACCCATAATAATTTGTGTTTGTTCTAGAGTGCGCATGTGAAGTTGGAGAATCTCCAACATTTATTTTGTGACCACGATTTTGAACTGGTTAGCAGGCACTAAAGATATTTTAAAGCTGCTTCCTATCACTTCTTGGTCTGCAGTGATCATGTGCATGGGCACCAGCAGCCCCATGCTATGGAATGCACTCAGCCACCCCATGGTGACTGGAAGCATCACGTTATTTGTGGCACGTGCTCTGAATGCAGGCAAGTGTTGCCACTGAGATAACAGAAGAAAAAATTAACTCCCCCTTTTTAAATTGGGATATCTTTGACATATAAAAGTATATTCATTTCATGTCTACACTACCTTTTGATTCCTTTTAATAGAATAGAGCTAAAGAGAAACAACTAAAGAACTACATATTTGCTGGGAGGGCTGTTTGTGCCTTCTTGGAAACACGTTCCAAAAAGGCAAACTAGACATAGACCATCAGGTTTTTCACCCTATGAAGACTTGAGAGGAATAGCCTGGTTTTTCTCCCACCCATTGGCACTAGGCCAGGCTTTTCTATCAGGGAGGCAGAAGTCTAGCTAGAAAATGTTCCCCAGGTCATTCTGATATTATAACTCCTTCCCTCCTGCAGTGAGGGTCTATGAATAGATGGACCACAAGAAAGAACAATTTGAGGTTGTTGGTAAGAATGAGGTATCAAAGAAGAATCATGGAATCCAGGCTGAGAAAGAAAGGAGACAATGAAATCATAAAGGGTGATAAACTCAGACACAAGGGGAAGGTCAAGTTTGGGGAGATCTTGATAAACATGAAGGACAAACAATGGAAAAAATAGGAAGAGATTTTTACTTACCTCTGTTCATTGGGTGTATTGGGTGTATCTTTCCTACACTTTGCTTTCCTAGCTTCACAATAATAAAACAGAGGAGTGTACTTTGCTGTTATGATAATTTACAAGGAGAAGAAGAGGTAAATGAGAGTCAGATCTAATTTTTCTAAGACAGTAGTCTCAAAACAGCCAAAACCCCTTTGGAAGACAGAGTAAGATTTACACTTGCTAGGTAAAATACAAGATGCCCAGGTAAATGTGAATTTCAAATAAAAAAAGTAATTTTTAGAATATGTATGCTCTGTGAAATATTTAATATTTAATTATATTAAAATTACATGTTGTTTATAATAAGCTCATATTTAACTGGACATTCTTTACTTGTATTTATTAAATCTGGGGACCTGGGCTTCCCTGGTGGCGCAGTGGTTGAGAGTCCACCTGCTGGTGCAGGGGACACGGGTTCGTGTCCCGGCCTGGGAAGATCCCACGTGCCGCGGAGCGGCTGGACCCGTGAGCCATGGCCGCTGGGCCTGCGCGTCCGGAGCCTGTGCTCCGCAACGGGAGAGGCCACAACAGCGAGAGGCCCGCGTACTGCAAAAAAAAAAAAAAAAAAATCTGGGGACCTGAGGAAAATAAATCCTGAATTTAGCAACTAGCACAAACCATTAATTGGTGAGGTTTCTCTTGTAATTCCTCTGATTCTAAATGAGAAGCTGTTTCACCACGTAATTTATATGCTTCTATGTGGTCAGTCAAGTTTATGAGTGACTAATCAAACTCTCCTTTCTTAAAAAGAGCCCAAATGTCAATAGTCATTTCCACTTTGATCTAGGTTGGACTGTGCCCTTAATCAAAAACTCCCTTCAATTTAACTAACAGGATGACAACCAACAAAGTGTTAACATGATCTGTGGCTCTTTGGCAGTGAAACAGCTGCCAGCAAGTTTCTGAAAACTTCCATCACTTTTGTCACGTTGCTGGAACATACTCTGCCTGGTTTCTCCATTGCCATGACTTACAGTTTTAAAAATTTATTCCTAATCTGCATGTATAATGAAACTCATTAGAAAGAAAAAATACAATTTCCTACCAACTGGCAATGAATGGAACATAGCATTATTTCAAAGTGTTATTTACCAAAGTTGGGGAATTTGGGTTCATTAAGGCATATGTAAAATAAAAAACCTTCATACAGATATTAGTTGATGTGGGCTTTAGCAGGGAAGTAATTAGTAAAATCTCAACCCATGAAATATAGGTTACCCCCAGCTCAATGACTACACCAGTGATCCTCAACCCCTGACACAAATTAGAATTACCTGCTGAGTTTTAAACAGAATGTCAACACCTGGACCACAGATTCATTAAACCCAGATTCTCTCAGGTATTTCTAGTGTTCAGACAGAGCTGAGAACCACAGCCCTATCCAATACAGAAATGCATAATTTTTTGTTTAATATGAACTTAGTGGGGTTAGACATCCAAAAATGATGATAGCTACTGCTCACATTATTAGAGTTTCTGTTTCTAGATTTCTGTTTATTAAGAACAGACTGATGCAACAAGGAAAACTAAACAGGAAAATGTTAAATTTTAAAGACTATTTGGGTTTTTTTTCCTTCATAAGGTAATCTGTATTATCCTTCCCTCTTATTTTAAGGTTCATAATTTTCAAGCTTCTAAATCTGGAGCCATTCTATATCTCATCTGTCAAGACTGCTCAAGCCTTACCATTCTCTAACACCTTACTTTTCCAAAGTAAACTATAATGGTATCACATAATTTTGAAGAATTACCAAATCTGTGAATATTAGCCTAGGTGAAATATCAAAGTACTGTTGTGTTATTGTTGTTTAATTCAGTCCTCCCCGCCCCCACCCCAGACAAGGAAAATTTACCTTCTCTAAGGCAGCAGTTCTCAGAGTGTGCTTACTGGACCAGCAGTATAAGCAGCATCTGGGAACACATCCTTGGTCTCACTCCACACCTACCATACAGGAAACTCTGAGGCCTAGAAATCTGTGTTTTAATAGGCCTTCCAGGAGTTTTGATGTACACTGAAGTTGTAGGATGTCCATTCACATGTTTGTACTACCCACCCTTT
The DNA here is from genome assembly GCF_964341445.2 of Mesoplodon mirus. Taxonomy (NCBI): domain Eukaryota; kingdom Metazoa; phylum Chordata; class Mammalia; order Artiodactyla; family Ziphiidae; genus Mesoplodon; species Mesoplodon mirus. Next base: position 81,982,771 of record NC_138980.1, read on the forward strand.
TTTCCTTTGGCAGTTTTTCACTGTGTCTTCCTAACTTGTACTAGGAATGCCTGATTAGTGCTGGAAGCCTTGGGGTTGGGAGGAAAAAGTCTGCCCTCCAGACTTCTTCATCCCTGAATTAAGCTTTATGAGGAAGCGGCTTCTGGGAATAACGAGATCTTTGCACAGATCCTGGGAGCAGATGATGGAAGGAGGAGCTGGAAAGAACAGAGCACAGCTGGTCCATAGATGGAAACCTGAGCTCCATCTTTATAAAACAAGTGCTGGCCAAGCTAAGGGGGGGTATTTTTCTGGACACTCTGTGAGGCCATTAAATTATCATTTCCTGGAAGGCAAGAGTGACTGTGTCTAGTACTCTTTACAAACACTAAAACAAACAAACAAAACCCCACCAAGAACAAAGAACCCCACTCTGTTCTTTGCACATGCTCTTTCCCCTTTTCTGCTTGCTGGACTCCTATTAACCTAGACACCTTCAACACTCCCTCCACTGTGAAGACTTCTCTGAAAATTCCTTCCCCGTATCCACACTCAAACTCAATAAGATGAAGCATTCCTGCTCAAACTCACACTTAACACCTTTGTGGTACTTTTTAAAATTAAAAATGTCTGCCTCTACCACTAGGTTTCAAATTTCTCAAAAGCAAAGACAGTCTAATAACAGATACTCAGCAGATGTTGGCTGGATGAATGAATTACAAATAATTACTCAAAGATACTTCTGGATGATGACTATAGATATCAACGTTATCAACAATCAGATGCTACAGTGTTACCACTGCTATTATTTTTTTTTCTAGGCTTTACACAGATATCTATCAGGCACCAGAAGAAAGTATATACGATTTTGAATAAATTTAGAATTTGTAATTACTACTGAATTGCAAGATTTCTAAATTATCTACTATGTCACCTTAGTAATGTTTATATTAAAAGTTAGGTTTTAAAAAATAGCATGTGCTTCCAGAAAGTTTAAAATGATTCTTCAAGAAAATATCTCTCGGGCTTCCCTGGTGGTGCAATGGTTGAGAGTCTGCCTGCTGATGCAGGGGACACGGGTTTGTGCCCCAGTCCGGGAAGATCCCACATGCCGCGGAGCGTCTGGGCCTGCATGTCTGGAGCCTGTGCTCCGCAACAGGAGAGGCCACAACAGTGAGAGGCCCGCATACAGCAAAAAAAGAAAATATCTCTCTACTATATGTTCAGTCATATAATGTGAGATTTTTAATTTTCTTCCATAACAGAATGAAGTTTCACAAGTCTAATATGCTTGGTACTGAACTGTGACTGTCTTGAAACATACTGAAGGATATTTATACTCTTTTTCATAGAGAATGACAGGAATGACCACTCTGGAAAAATAAATAGAAAATAGGTTAAAAGGGAACAAAGCAGATTTCCATTAAAGACAAGGAAGAATTGATTCAGATCTCAAATTCTAATGGAGATTATAGATTATTCCTTTGAGACATTTATAGTGTTCAAGTTTTTCCATTTGATTTTTTAAATAGATTTTCTTCTCCGGTGAAATTCTCCATCTTGTCATATATTTTTCTGACCGTATTAATCACAGTTATGATAATGTCTGTGCTTGATAATGTGTTGGGACTTCTCTGATCTCTGAGTCTATTTTTATCATTAGTTTTCTAGGTCTTGTTTTTTGGTGCATGTGGCAGGTTTTTTTTTTTTTAAGAGAGTAACATATATGAAAGATACATGAAATAAAAATGAAAAGTAATAGAAGCTCTGGAAAATACTATCTTCCTCCAGACTGAGCTCACCCTAACCTCTAGTGAGCAGGTGAAATGGAGAATTTTATTTTAATATAATCAAAGACTGAGCTACCCCAGGCTGCATCACAGTCTTCGCAAGGTTTTGGCCTCTGGTCTGCCTTCATTTCTAGCATTTGGCTCTTCGGGGATCTCAACGGATGATCTGGAGTGTTTACTAAGGTCCCTCCTCCTCGTCAGGTCATAATCTCCAGTTTCTTTTTTCCCTTGGCACACTGAGAATGCCAAAAATTCCATTCATCTTAGCCTTGCACCTTTGCAGCTTAAAAACTTAGCAAATACCTCAGTAGAAAAACTTCTGAGTGTAGGTCTCCCTTTCCTGCCCCTCATTCTCTCCAGGCTCTTGGCCCTGCACGACTTGGCTGCCTAGGAGCGCTCTGATTCCTAAGTAGCTCTCTGATGCCTTTAACTAGATTTTCTGTGGTATCCATTCAGCCAAGAGATCAATCAAAACAAAGATATTGGAAATTATTAAAGGACTGATAATGAACATCAATATAGTGCCCTATATAGATGAGCATCAATATAGAATTCAATGAGCATTCAATATAGAACTATGACTAAACAATTGTGGAAATTATGATTGTAGACAAGAGGGTAAGCTTAGCAGTATAACTATAAAATAAAGCAGAATTTGGGAACGGGGGAGAAAAGGCATAACAAAGTTGAGAAGGTGCTTATTTTCTCAACCTTCATAATTAAAAAATCTATTACTAAATTTGAAACATAAAGTTTGAAAAAAATGACTTGAATTTCTGAATGTACATAATCTTGCACCTTAACCCTAGCAAGATCTTGGAGAATTCTTTGTCATTTGCAATGGAAAAAAAAATGTTTGGAGCTTCATCAATTTGTTTGCTATCATTTTAGTTTTGCATTTTTCATTTAGATTCAAATAAAATTAATTGAATAATTTCATTTTTAAATATATAAGATTGTATTTTCACATAATTAGTGGGATCTATTATCTTTTTGCCTGTATCTATCTATCCAGCTTTCAATTTTGTGTATTCACAGAGATTCATGGAATGATGAGTACCTCATGATAAAAATAATAATTTCAGTGGTAGATTTTTAGATTTTTTTCCCCTTTTCTCCTTTATATTTTTCTATACTTCCTTTTCTTCTAAAGAACATATATTGTTTTGATATTTGCTGAAATGGAAGACTGTCTTTCCCTGTCCTGAAGTATTAGTAACTTATGAACCATAAGCTCCCCCAAGGGACTCTTACACTTCTGCTTAAGCACAGGGATTTCTGTCTCATTGTTCTAGCACCAACTGCTAGCAGAGGTGTGGCCCAAATACAGAAGGTGCTCACTCAATAAATAATAGTTACAGTATATAAATTTAGTTCATATTCTTTATCTAAGTTGAAACTCAAGTTCTCTGGCAAATGACTATTATCTTCAATTACTGAGGAAGAATCAGGGCTCAGAAATTAAGGGATTTTAAGAGCACACAGCTAGTTCATATCAGAATAGAAACACCAACCTAAGTTTTCTACTTGTGAAGTTCTCTTTACTCCAAAAGCCTGTGCTTCATTCATTTCAGTACAGCTAACTCTCTACTTACTTCTCCTTTTTCACATACTCTGAAAAACATTCTTTCCAATCCTATTTTCTCTTAGCTTTGGCTAGTATAGTTACTTATTGGTAAGGAACATGCATTTGCTTGTCTGCCCTCAGTATTCCATCTCACTATCTCTCAGTATGTTAAAGAAAGAAAATATATCAATTCAGGAAGTGGAAATCCAACTGAAGTCATTAAACCAGCAAATGGCATTATATGAAGGCACTTGACTCTACACTTAGAGATATAAAGACACTATAAATCACAGAGCTAAAAACAGACAACTGACTCAATGTCCCAAATCTGCCTCAATCTCCAAGTTCACTTAAATGTATTTACTTGGAATACCTGACTAAGGAGAGTTTCTCTCATTGCTTGGAAGAGCATCTAAATGTATGAAACCCTAAAAACCATTAGAGAAAGCCAAAGAATCTGACTTTTCCATGTGAATCAACTCTGAACACTTACCACCTCTTTATCAGAATTCACAAATCATTCAAAAGTGCCTCTCCCTCTGTGTAACACAGTGGTTCTGCCACTCAAATTCATTTGCCATATTTTTTCCTACACTGTACTACAGAGCCTTTATTCTGCACAAGAACTTATTTCTAAGCTCACTGCATTAGATGTCAAACTTCCCACTGTCCATCCATTTCTCTAGTCTTTGTACAAAGCATGGTCTCCCTTTTCCTGTGTTCGTCCCAGTGTGGGCTAGATCAGCACACTCTCACATCCACCTCCAGGTCTCAAAACCCCACAAGGGAGGAAATCTAATGTTCTCTGTCCAACCAAGTCATCACCCCTTTCCTAGAGGTGGCACAAACTATGGAGGTAAATAGTACAGGTTTTAAAGAGCAAATGTTGGAAGGAAATATGCCTAAAATAGTAACAGAGGTTACTCCTGGGTCATGAAATTAAGAAGTTGTATCTACATGACTCTGTATACTCTGTATTTGCTGCTTCTTTTCCTACAATGAGCATCATTTCTTTCTTTTTTAAAAAAAGTTATTAAACATAGCACAAGATAATATATTGCACAATAATATGCTAATGTATTCAAAACTTGGATGAAATGGATGATTTTTAGGAAACTATATTTTATGAAACTGATTTACAAAGGGTTAGAAAGCCAAAAGTATTAACAAGGAAGAAATTGTGAGTTGGCTAAGTGTTATTTACCCCACTCCTTACTATCACCATGATCAACAATAAATATCAGGCGCAAATGACTTTGGAGTTGATTTCTGTCAATATATCAAAAACAGAAAAATAGCCCATTCCATTTTAAATTTTTCAGACAATAAATCAGCATAACACAGATCTGAAAATGTTAGCAAACAAAAATAAAACAAATTAAACCTACTTGTATATTGTTGGCCAAAAATTTACTTAGGAAAAAATACTTAGCAAATAGGGCCAGCAAAATACTTTTTATAAGCCAGCATAATCTAGTGAGGTTCACTGAAAATGCAAGAGGATTAAATATTTGAAACGTCTAATCATATTAATCACCAAATTAATAATCCAATGAAGCAAAACTATAGGGCAATATTTATGGAGGCTGAAGAGGTATTAGATATTAAATATTTGTCAAAATTTAATTTTAAAAATTAATAAAAAGGGTATAATTAGGGTCCTAATTTAAGACATCATGATGCTTAAAATTTGTTTCTTAAATTCAAGTTGTTTTATTTACTGGAGTATAGTTGATCTATAATATTTTTTTAGTTTCTGGTGTACAGCACAGTGAATCAATATTTTTACAGATGATGCTCCATTTAAAGTTATTACAAAATAATGGCTATATTTCCCTGTGCTTTGTAATATATCCCTGTTACCTATCTATTTTATACATAGTAGTTTATATCTCTTAATCCCATACCTCTATCTTGTCCCTCCCCCTTCCCTCTCACCACTGGTGACCACTAGTTTGTTTTATCTGTGAGTCACTTTTTGTTTTGTTTTTTTAGATTCCACATGTAAGTGATAACTTACATAAAAGTGATAACTTTGTCTTCCTGTGTCTGACTTATTTCGCAAAGCATAATAACACTCCCTAGGTCCATCCGCACTGTTGCAAATGGCAGGATTTTGTTCTTTTTAATGGCTGAATAATATTCCATTGTGTGTGTATATATATTGTTTGTATAAATATTGTTTGTACCTAGATGGCGTATGTAGAAAACACAAAACGATCTGTTAGAAAACTAGAAAAGAATGAGAGTTCAAAGACTGGTTAAAGTTAAAAATTTTTTTAAACTACTTATTTCATATAAATGATGGCGATTTAGAATATAAAACAGAATAAAGAATATCCACAATAGCAACAAAAACAATATATTTTTCTTATATTAAACTTAAATGTGTAGAAGCTGTTGGCACAATTATTAAAAGTGATTGAGAAATATTAAAGGAAACTTGATTTAATGTAAGGATATAAACTCTTGCTATTTAAGAAAAAGTATATTGAAAAAAATGTGAAGTCTCCCTAAATTAAGCCAAAATTTAATGGAATTCCAATCAAAATCCCAATAGAATGTTTCCAAACTTGGCAAAGTTACTGAGTAATACTTATGAGAGAATATCTACAAACAATTAAAGCAATGATAATGTTTTGGGAGAAGAGATAGAGGTGTCTCCATTACACATATTAAAACACAGTAAAGCTAACATAAATAAAAGAAGGTGTTGGACTTCATCCAGTTAAGACAGAGTGAAAGGTATCAGCCATGCTCGCACACTATGAACAACTCTAGAACCAGACAAAATTCATGAGGTCACTGTTTTTAGGTACACAAAATTGTGACTATGGACAAAAGAAAAATAAGTGAGGTGAGCCCCTTGTTACCTTGCTTTTCTGTTTTGGATCCTTCTCTGGACCATGGAACAAGGAGTGGAACCCAAGCAAAGTAGTGTGAGATTCTGTAAAGTTAGAACATGTTTAAATTCTGGCCATGCCAGAAGAGAATGTTCTTCTTGACCACTTCAGGCATTCATAAGAGACCACAAAAGATCATACATTAGTAATAATGACCACAGTCAAGAGTAGGCATACCCATACAAGCAAAACAAAAAACAAACCCTGACAAGATCAAGAGGATATGCTAGGATTTCATTTCCTTCATGAACAAAATTCAACATTCCCCCTACATTGTATGATTATAATTTCTACCATATAATAAAAAAACAACTAGACATGAAGAAAAAGGAAAATATGACCAAAAATCGAGAAATAAAATAGTCAATAGAGGACTTCCAGTTTCCAGGCTAGCATGTAAGTAACTTACAAGTCTCTACTGAATCCTAACAAGTTAAAAACTGAACAAACTGTAAAAACAACAACTCTTCTTAGATCCATCTTGGAAGTCAAGTCACGGGGCTGTCCTCAAAATTGGAGAGACAAACAGGTGGTTACAGAGAATCATAACTTACTAGAGCATAAACTCACGAGGAGAAACCTCCATGAGAACCAGTGCTGGGATAGGAAAAACTAAACTGTAATTGATGAATTGCCAGAGGCTCAGTGTAAACACGTCTGAGGATTAAAAACTCTAGGGTGGGGACTCCCACACTTTTTTGAGTTTTACTTCCTGTAGACCTACCAGGTTTTTACAGTAAATATTGAAGAAAAATGCTCTTGGGCTTCTGGCATGGGGAGGGAGCAAGTAGCCATTTTGAAATAATATGCCAGAGCATTCTGTAATTTTTAACCACCCCTGCCCTCCTCAAGATAAGCTATCTTACCAGAGCCTAACCCACTGGGGTTTTATCAGAGCCTAACTAACCTGGGGGAAGGAAATACTCAACTCCAGGCAGCTCTTGCTTTTCATGGGGGTGGGGGCGAGGGAAATACCACATTTCAGTACCCTCAGTCATTTGCTCCCACTTAAGGCTGGGAAAAAACTGATAGGCATTTATGACGTTCACAGCCCAAGGCTACTGGCTCACTAAAAACTTGAGATATAATCTTAGGACATACGAATGCTTTTCTACCTCCACACCTTACCACCACATTACTAAAAGCCTTCAGTTTGCACATGATGGAACAGTATTCATAATCACTTAAAATATCAATGATACAAAAACCAATTAATTGTATTGGTATTAAAATTGTATTGGGATTATCAGAGTGGATCAAAAAATAAGACCCAATTACATGCTGTCTACAAGAAACCCACATAAAAGCACATATATAGATTAAAAGTAAAGGGATGGAATGAACATATATATATATATATATATGTGGGAGAAAGTGGGAGTAGCTATATTAATTTCAGACATAGCAGATTTCAGAGTAAAGAGTTAACAGGGATAAAGAGGGCACTACATAATGATAAAATGGTCAATTCGCCAAGAAGATACAATGCTTAACGTGTATGTGTCTAGCAATTGAGTGTCAAAATACAAGAGGCAAAAACTGACAGACCTGCAAGGAGAAATAAATTAGTTCACTATGACAGTTGGGGACTTCAACACCACTCTATCAGAAATGGATATAGTAGGCAGAAAATCACTAAGGACATAGTTGAACTTAAGAGGATGATCAATCAACTGGATATAACTGACATCTGTACACGCACTCCTTCCCAAATCAGCATAATACACCTTTTTCTCAAGCTCACATGGAAGTTCACCAAGAGAGACCACATTGTGGGCCATAAAACACATCGTAACAGCTTTAAAAAACAGAAATTATACTACCTCTGTTCTCAGAGCACAATGGAATTAAACTATAAATCAATAATAGAAAGATAGCAGAAAATCCCCAAATACTTGGAGATTAAACAACACACCTCTAAATAACACAATGGGTTGAAGATGAAATCTCAAATTTAAAAACAGTAAACATGAAAATAAAAATAAAATTTATCAAAATTTGTGGAATTCAGTGAAAGTAGTGCTTAGCAGAAATTTTATAGCATTGAGTGCATATATTTGAAAAGAAGAAAGATCTAAAATCAATAATCTAAGCTCTCATCTTAGGCAACTAGCAAAAGAAGAGCAAATTAAATTCAAAGTAAGCAGAAGAAATAAAATCTGTTTCTTTGAAAAGATCAATGAAAGTGATAAGCCTTCACCTAGGTTAACTAAGAAGAAAGAGAGATGACACAAATTCTAATATCAGAAATGAAAGATGGGACATCACTACAGATTTCAATGACATAAAAAAGACAATAAAGGAATACTATGAACAACTCTATGCCCACAAATTTGATAATAGATGAAATGGACGTATTCCTTGAAAGATATGACCTTCCCAAACGGACACAAGAATAAATGGATAATATGAATAGGCCTATATCTGTTAAAGATATTGAATAGATAATTAATAACCTTCCAAAAGGTTATTATTTCCAAAAGAGAAAGCATGAGGCCTAGATAAATTCTACCAAATATTTAAGGAAGAAATTATATCAATTCTCTACAATCTCTTTCAGAAGATTGGCAGAAAGAATACTTCCTAACATATTCTATGAGGCCAAAATTATCCTAATACCAGACCAAACAAAGACATTTAAAAAAAAGAAAACTACAGACCAGTATTGCTCATGAACATACATGTAAAAATCCTCAAAAAAAAATTACCAAATTGAATCCAACAATGTGCAAAAAGAATTACATACCACAACCAAGTGAGTTTTATCCCATGTATGCAAGTCTGGTTCAAAATCAATAGATGCAGAAAAAGCATTTCGAAAATCCAATACCCATTCATTATAAAAACCCTCAGCGAGGTAGGAATAGGAGAGGACTTCCTCAACTTGATCAAGAGCATCTACGAAAAACCTACAGCTAATATCATACTTAATGTTAAGAAACTAGAAGTTCCTACTTATACCAGGACCAAGGCAAGGATAACCATCTTATTACTTGACTTCAACATTGTACTAGAAGTCCAATCTAATGAAATAAGACAAGAGAAGGAAATAATAGGCATATATATATATATATATATATATATATATATATATAAAGAAGGAAGAAATAAAACTGTTTCTATTTACAGATGACATAATCATAAACGCAGAAAATCTCAAATAATTGACCAAAAAACAAAACAACAACAAAAAACCCTTTTGGAGCTAATAAGTGATTATTGTAAAGTTTGGGGATAAAAAGTTAATATACAAGGGCTTCCCTGGTGGCGCAGTGGTTGAGAGTCCGCCTGCCGATGCAGGGGACACGGGTTCGGGCCCCAGTCTGGGAGGATCCCACATGCCGCAGAGCGGCTGGGCCCGTGAGCCATGGCTGCTGAGCCTGCACGTCCGGAGCCTGTGCTCCGCAAAGGGAGAGGCCACAGCAGTGAGGGCCCACGTACCAGAAAAAAGAAAAAAAAAAAAAAAAAGTTAATATACAAAAGACATTCATTTTCCTATACAAGCAATGACCAAGTAAAATTAAAAATTAAAAATGCAATACTGTTTATATTAGCACCACCAAAAATGAAATCTTTAGGTATAAATCTAACAATATATGTACAAAATCTATATGAAGAAAACTACAAAACCCTCATGAGAGAAATCAAAGAACTGAATAAATGGAGAGCTATTCCATTTTATGAAATGGAATATCATGGATTCCAAGGGTAGGAAGATTCAAAATTGTCAAGATGTCAGTTCTTCATAACATGATCTATAGATTCAATGCAATCTAAATCAAAATTCTATCAAGTTATTTTGTGGATATCAACAAATTATTTCCAATGTTTACATAGAGAGGCAAAAGATCCACAATATCCAACACTTACTATAAAGTTACAGTATTCAAGACAATGTAGTACTGGCAAAAAAAAAAAGACAAATAGACCAATGGGACAGAATAGAGAGCCCAGAAATAGACCCAAGGAGCAAAGGCACTACAATGGAGCAAAGATAGTCTTCTCAACAAATGATGCTGGACCAACTGGACATACACGTGCCAAAAGAAAAAAGAAAAAAATCAATGTAGACACAGACCTTACACATACCACAAAAATGAACTGAAAATGGGTCAGAGACCTAAATGTAAAAAGCAAAAGTACAAAATTTCTAGAAGAAAACATGGGAGAAAATCTAGATGACCTTGGGTATGGCTATGACATTTTATATACAACACCAAAAACATGATCCATGAAAGAGACAGTTAATAAGCTTTGCAAAAGACAATGTCAAGGAAATTCCCTGGTGGGCCAGTGGAGAGGACTCTGCACTCTCTGCAAGGGCACGGGTTCAATTCCTGATCAGGGAACTAAAATCTGTGCAGCACAGCAAAAAAAAAAAAAAAAAAAAAAAATTTAAGGAAAAAGACAATGTCAAGAGAATAAGAAAAGAAACCACATACTAGAAGAAAGTATTTGTAAAGGACACAACTGATACAGGGCTGTCATCCAAAATATACAAAAAAATCCTTAAAACTCAACACTAAGAAAAAAAAATTTTTTTAATTGACCAAAATCTTAACAGACACCTGAAGATATACAGATGGCAAATAAGCATATGAAACGATGTTCCACATCATATGCCATGAGGGAAATGGATATTGAAACAAGATATCACTTCCTGCCTATTAGAATGGCCAAAATCCAGAACACTGATACCACCAAATGCTGGCAAGTATATGGAGCAACAGAACTTTCATTCATTGCCGGTATAAATGCAAAATGGTACAGATACTCTGGAAGGCAGTTTGGTGGTTTCTTACAAAGTTAAATATACTCTTACCACATGATCCAGCAACTGTGCTCCTTGATATTTATGCAAATGAGATAAAAACTTATGTCCATACCAAAGCCTGCCCATGAATGTTTACAGCAGCTTTATTTATAATTTCCTAAACTTGGAAGCAATCAAGATGCTCTTCAGTAGGTGAATGGATGAATAAACTGTGGTACATCCAGACAATGGAATATTATTCATCTCTAAAAGGAAATGAACTATCAAGCCATGAAAACACATGGAAGAATCTTAAATGAATATTACTAAGTAAAAAAAGCCAATTTGAAAAGGCTACATACAGCAGAATTCCAACTATGTGACATTCTGGAAAAGGCAAAACTGTGGGGACAGTAAAATGTTCAGTGGTTGCTGGGGGAAAGCTGAATAGGTAGAGCACAGAGGGTTTTTAAGGCAGTGAAACTATTCTACATAATACTATAATGGTGGATACATGTCATTATACATTTATCCAAACCCAAAGAATGTATGACACCAGAAACTAACCCTGATGTAAACTATGAACTTTGGGTGATAGTGATGTGCCAATGTAGGATTATCAGCTGCAACAAATGTCCTACTTTTATGTGAAATATTCATAGTTGGGGAGGCTGTTAATGTGTGGGGCATGAACTTCATGGAAAATCTCTGTACTTTCTGCTCACTTTTTGTTTCTAAAACCTCTCTAAAAAATGAATTCTATATTAAAGGAGGGAAAAGTCAATAGAAACAGATGCCAAGAAGGCCTAGGGGTTGGAACTAGTAGAAAGGGGCTTAACAGCTATTATTGTCAAAGAGTTAAAAGTAAAAGATAGACATATTAAGTGAATAGATGGGAAATATCAACAGAAAATGGAAACTATAAAAAAATTAAAAAATGGATGTGAAATTAACTAAATGAGTTTAACCGAAGATCAGAGACCACATATTGAAGAGTAAAATAACTTTGACTCTGAGAAAATTATGATTGAGAATATGCAAAGTGTGATGGAAAACATCAACCTTCAAATTTAACAATCTCATCAAGCTACAAAAAGAATAAAAAACAAAATGAGACATAGGTACATCAAATTTTTTTATCTTTTAAGATAAAATATTAAAATCCAAAAAGATAAGACACATTACTTGCAATATAATACACAAATGAATGCTATTTGTCATCAAAATAGAGGTCAGAAGACAGTGTAGTAACACTGAAGTGCTGAAAAAAAGAAAATTTGTCAACTCAGAAATGTACATATAGCAAAAATAACCTTCCAAAATAAAGGTAAAACAAAGAACTGTAAAATGAAAGCTGAGGGAGTTTCTCACCAGTAGACCTAAACTGTAAGAAAAGTTAAAGGAACCTCTTCAGGCTGAAGAGAAATGATGCCAGGTTGATATTCAGATCCACAGGAAGGAATGAAGAGCACTGGAAATGGTAACTATATAGGAAAATATAAAAGATACTCTCTTTTTTCCTCTTTGAATTGTATTAAAGGCAACTGTTTGAAACAAATAATAATATTGTACTGTGAGAGGTCATAATAGATTCAGAACTAAAATATATGTCATCGTTTGCACAATGGATGGATGTAAACACCATTATGCAACTGTAAGAGTCTTTTTTAAGTAAAAGAGTATAATATTAATTGTAAGTAGATTATAATAATTATGCATATGTTAATCCTGAAAGCAACCAATAAACTTAGAAGTATGGCTAAAAAGTTAATAGAGGAAATGAAATGTGGTCAATTAACCAATAATACAACAGAAAAGGACAGAAGAATTTAAAAAAAGAAAATACAGATGTAGCAAATAACCAAATAGCAAGATGACAGATTTAAAATAAAATGTATCAAGAAGATGTGGTACATATATAAATGGAATATTACTCAGCCATAAAAAAGAAGGAAATAATGCCATCTGCAACATGGATGGACCTACAGATTATCATACTAAGTGAAGTAAGTCAAAGACAAATATCATATGATATCACTTACGTGTGGAATCTAATAAAAATGATACAAGTGAACTTATTTACAAAACAGAAACAGACTCACAGACTTCGAAAACAAACTTATGGTTACCAAAGAGAAAAGGTGAGGTAGGGATAAATTAGGAATTTGAGATTAACATATACACACTACTATATATAAAATAATCAACAAGGACCTACTATATAGCACAGGGAACTCTACTCAATATTCTGTAATAACCTATATGGGAAAAGAATCTGAAAAAGAATGGATATATATATATATGTATATGTATAACTGAATCACTTTTCTGTATACCTGAAACACAACATTGTAAATCAACTATAATATAAAATTAAAACTAAATTGAAAAAAATCAAAAATCAAACAATAATTACATTAAATGTAACTGAACTAAACATTCTATTTAAATACAGAGGTTATCAAAATGGATAAAAAGTCAACAAGACCCCCTGTATTCTATTCATAAGAAATATTCTTTAAATATAAAGACAGAGACAGTTATTAAATAAAATTATGAAAAACATATTCCATGCAAATAGGAAACCTAAGAAAGCTAGTGTGACTATTTTAGCATTGATTAAGTAGACTTCAAAACAAAGAGTATTATTAGAGCTGAAGAGGAGTATTTCACATATTAATATGTGAGTAATAATTAATATTTCACCGATATAGGAATATCAATATATCAAGAAAACATAATAAATCCAAACACATATGCACCTAATAACAGAGATTCAAACTACATGAAGCAAAGAATGAAAGAATTAAAAAGAAACACAAAAATTTCACAACTATAGCTGGAGATTTAAAACCATTCTATCAAGTAATGATGAGAAAAATAACCAGAAAGTGTGTAGAAGATATAAAAGATATGAACAACACTATCAACTAATTGAACTTAATTGACATTGATATAACACAACACCCAACAACATCTTTTCAAGTGCACATGATAGATTCACTAGGTTAAACCACATGCTGGGCATAAAAAGTCCAATAAACATCATTTGAAATCTTGTAGCATATGATCAACAATGTGGAAGTATATTAGAAAATAACAGTAACAATAGTAGAAAAGTCCCAAATATTTGGAAATTAAGATACATATTTCTAAATAACCAATGGGTCAATGAAGAAATCACAAGAAAATTAGAATATATTTTGAAGTGAATAATGAAAATATTATATATCAATTTGTGGGATGCAGCTGAAATAGAGCTTTGAATAAAATTTATAGTTTTAAAAAGAAGAAAAATTTAAAATAATGACCTACCTTAAGAAAGAAAAAGAATAGCAAATTAGAGCTAATGTAAGCAGAAGAACAAAAATAAAGTGAAGAGCAGAAATCAATGAAATAAACAGAAAAAAATTAACAAAGCCAAAATTGGTTCTTTGAAATGACTAGTAAAATGATAGTCCTCTAGAAAGACTGATTAAAAAAAAAAGAAAACACAGAATACCAATGTTTAGATTGATAAAGATACCTCATAAGATCTAGCATATATTAAAAGGAAAAAATTATAGTAAGTGCTAATTTATGCATTGGACTAGTTCCTTGTAAAAGCAACTTACCAAAACTAACCCAGAAGGAATTGAAAATATGAGTATTTCTACATCTATTAAATTTGTATCTTCCCACAAAGAAAATTCACTAAGATGGTTTCACTGGTGAGTTCTATCAAACATTTTAAAGAAGAAATAATACCAATAATACACACAATCTTTCAAAAAATCACAGCAAGAATATGCCAGTATTAGTTTGATACCAAAATCAAAGGCATTTGACTTTGTAAGGAAAGGGAACTACAGACCAAACTACCTCACAAACAAAGACAAAAATCCTTAATATTAGCAAATTCGATTCAGCACCATATAAAAAGGATAATAAACCATGAGCTAGTAAAGTTTATCCCAGGAATGCAATTTGCCGGGTTTTGTTTCTGTTTTTGTTTGTTTTTTGGGGGGAGGAGTAAAGAGGTGATATTACCATAGTAAAAATCTGAAAGGTTAAATAAGCCCAGTGACAGACACAGTATGTGAAAATGGGCAGTCTTAGACTGTTGGTGGGAATATAAATTGGTAAATCTTTTCTAGGAAATAGTTTTGCAAAATATATCCAACAACAAAATAGCGATCAGTAATGAACCACTTACTACTATATGATGCATCAGACACTGGGCACTACATTACCTGCTCTGCATCCATGTCATTTCATTCTCACAACAAACTTAAAATACTGGTTTATTATCCTCCCTATTTAAATAATGACAAAACTGAGATGGAGAATTAAGGATTTTACTAAATTAACACAGATTAAGTGAAAGAATTGACATTCAAACCCAGGCAGACTGATTCCAGAGCCTATGATCTTCATTAATTATATATTTATAACCTACCTCAACATTTGGATGCATGCAGTCTTCAGCCCAGTGACAGAAATTCTAAAAAAAAAAAAAAAAGAGAGACAGATGTTAAAACATAACTGAAAAAGGGACGAGGTATGCACAAAGATATTGATTTAAACATTATATATAATAGTGAACATTTGAAAACAACTTATATGTCCATCAGCCTAGAATTGGTTACATAAATTTGGTTGATATATACATTGTAGTATTACACAGCTTTTTTTTTCTTTTTTTAAAAAATTTATTTATTTTTGGCTACGTTGGGTCTTTGTTGCTACATGTGGGCTTTCTCTAGTTGTGGCAAGCGGGGGCTACTCTTTGCTGTGGTGCACAGGCTTCTCATTGCAGTGGCTTCTCTTGTTGCGGAGCATGGGCTTTAAGCCCAAGAGCTTCAGTAGTTGTGGCACGTGGGCTCAGTAGTTGCGGCTCGCAGGCTCTAGAGTGCAGGCTCAGTAGTTGTGGTGCACGGGCTTAGTTGCTCTGCGGCATGTGGGATCTTCTGGGAGCACGGCTCGAACCCGCGTCCCCTGCATTGGCAGGCAGATTTTTAACCACTGCACCACCAGGGAAGTCCCTACACAGCTTTTTAAATGATGGTATAGATATTTACTGAAAAATATATCCATAACATATTATTAAAAAAACAAGTTACGAAGTTTATTATGATCTCATTTATATGAAATTTCAGACCAATAGTATAAGGTGTATATATGCATGGTGAGATAATTGAAAACATAGTCACCAAAATTTCATTAGCTTTAAATATAGGAGATTAACTCTCTTTGACATTTTTGAATTGTTTGAAATTTTTACAACATATTTTTAATGAAAGCCTGTAACAGCATGAAATTTGGAAAAGTTCATATCACAGCTTGTGTTGCCAATTTTTAAAAATCTCTCAAACCTTCAGATTCTTCATTTATAAAATAGAGATAGTAACACCTAACACATACTCCTCTTTTGAGGAATAAATTAGATATCTATATAAAGTGCTAATACAGTGTTTAGTAAATAGTAAACCAATTTGCCTGGAAAAGCTTTTCACACATCCTAGTCAAATTTCCAAATAAAACTTGAACAGCTAGCTACGTTTATAAAAACTTCCAGCATACTAGAATCACAGACACAAAGGTCAAATAAAGGAGATACTGGCTTAGTTACTGAGGAACAACTCTGACAAGTATTTGGCTCACCTGTTCCCATAGGTTGTCTATTATAGCTGAGCAATCAGCGTTCCTGTATGCTGTAAGTCACCTAAAATACCCACATCACAAGTGTGCCAAATAATGAAATTTCCAGAGTATGCAAATTTAGCAATTTTAACAAGCACCAGCAGATCCTATTTCAGTAACCTGATGCAGTGTGAGAAGACAACACAACCATAAAAGAGAGACATTCAGGCAGTGCCTAAATGGATTAGGAGCAGTGGCAGAGCTACACTGGTCTCTGTCTTTAGTCAAAAACTCTCATTAAAATAAATGAGCCTGCTCATTTGAGAAGGAAAAAGAAAAGGTTTGGGGCATCGAGTTGGAAGAGCAGTTCAAATCCTGCTCATCAAAAGGAACAGAAATCCTTATCCTCCAACACCCACAGTTGCAGATCAGATTCAACACATCTCTCCTTAACATTCTTATTAAATGTATTCTGTCCCTCTGTGTTCAAGCTCATCTTTTCCATTCTGAAACATGATTTTCCTTTTCACGTATGAAATAATTAAATTTGTCTACCTCTGGCTAACGCCAAACTGAGCTGAAAGCAGAGAATAAAGATTTTGGTGATTGTGGTCAACTAGTAAATTTAAAATTCTCATACGCTGAACGTTCTGGCTGTCTGTTGCTCTTCCTTTATTTCCAATTCCAAAGCTCCCGGTACTGCTTGTATGATCTGGTGCACTGCCGAGCACCACCTAAGATCTGCTTGCAATGTAAGAACATGTGGAGAAATTATGTGTTTTTGTCACACCCTATTAAATGGTATTCAAAACACAATGCCCCAGAAACTAAATTGATTGTAGGTTTTATAACCCTTTTCAGGGTAATGGAAACAATTCAGGACCATGAAAGAAAGCATAGCTAGTGCAGCTGTGGGAATTTCAGATGCTCAGCTCAGCAGTCCTGTCTTGGCTTTGGTAGTTAAAGTTCAGCTGGATTCCATTCTTCTGGATCTTTGACAGATCATTCCGCATTAATAGCTACAAAGTTTTCCACATTTCTGATAAAATAAGTGTTTCTTTTGACTGATTCTGAATTGTGTTTGACTCTGGAAAATGTCCACAGGTATGAAGACAGTTGCAAACCACTATGATATTATTACATGTGTAACGTTTTTCTGCTCTTTTTATGTTCCCAGCTCCAGAGTTATGGTCAAAGCTCAAAAATCAAGAAGCATCGAGTTAAAGGAAACACTACTTTTACATTCCTCTAGGTCTCATACCGGTGTGATTCTTTCAGCTGTGGATATAAGGAACTACTTAAGCTGCAAGCCCATGATTCAGAGGCAATGGAATCGCAGGGCTGGTTTAATGTTTTAAAAAAAAGAAGCATGTTCTCTCTCTGGGTGACCAGTAACCCCCAACTCCTGAGCAGCCTGGCAAGGCAATGCCTTGATCCCGTCACCTATCATAAATGATCACTCACTCAGTCATTACCTGCACTGTATGCTGCTCCATCAGAAAAACATCTGTGAACATTATTTGACAAATTGATTGCTAAATGAGCCATTAGCTGAAGGGGCTTTCAGACTGCCTCTAGGAAGCCAAGTGAGGCTGCAGAAGAAAAATGCTTACAGATGCAAAGCAGTAATTACAAAGGGAGAAAGAACCCTTGTTATCAGTGCTCCTGGGAGGGTGAGGGGACCAGTGTGGGAAAGCGGGTGGAGAGGTGGCCATAAACCACATCCTGCAAGAAAATCCACCTTGTCTAAAGGAAGCTGTTTATTAGAAGCAGTAGTAAAACTGCTTAATTCCTCCCAGTGCCTCAAGGGAGAAATCTAAGCCTTTGTGAACTGAAGGAGAGAGAAATGTAGCCAGTGGTGTGCTTGTCAAGAAGAGAGAGCTAGGAAAACAACGTTAGTCATTTTACCAGCCCTGCTTGCCAAGAGCTGACAGGTGTGCAGTTTCCTATTGTTCTGACAGGCAGCCAGATACCACAGTTTAGTATTCATCCTCTCCTCCCGTGTTCGGGAGAAAACAGCTGTCTCCCTGGCTCAGGATACAAGGAGTGGAGAGAGAGTCTGGAGAGACAGAGGGAGACGGCTTCTTCTCCATTAGCATAAGGGGCAAGGCTTTGTTTGATTCAACACTGAAAACACATGGTCTTCCTGAGAAATGCATTCCATATGAGTAGTTTCCTCACAGTGGCTCCAAAAATAGCCTATGCACAATATATTGAAACTTAAAAGTAAATAAACGCAGAAAGATGCCTCGGTTAAATTATGTCAGACCAATAAGAAGTCATCACACACAACAGCCTTTAAGGAAATGTCTTTTATAAATTCTGCGGGTTTCATATTGCTGACAGATGTTTGTGATTTTAAAAATATATAATAAGCCTTGACAAAAGAAAGCAAGTTATTCTGATCCAAAATGATGTGTTTTCCTGTCTGGCATGGAATGGAAGCTATTTCAGTGCCAAAGTCCCTCGAGACGAGAAGGAAAAGCCCACAGGACTTAAGGAGTGCCAGATGCAGTAGCTGGGAGACTTTTACACTGCAGTACTAAGTTTCCTTTTGGGGTGAGGTATTAAAGGCTCATGGTAACTGGATGATGCCGTGTCACTTGGTACACTCCCGTGACAGTCATAAGAACCAGACATCTGTGCTGAATCCAGGGCTCTCTGGATTGAAAAGTTGGTGAATACCAATAAAATCTATGCCGCTGATATTTACAAGGGAGAAAATGCGTCCATTACAACAATACATGAAACCTGAGAAATGCTGACTCTCTCCCAAAGCCCAGGTATTTTTCTAATAAAATAAGTCGTGAACTTCAAACAACTCTAAACTCATAACATTAGGGTACAGTCACAGACATAACCCCTTAGGCTTACACTGTAACACACTAACCCAATCCTGTAATAATAGCATAAGCCAGAGGGGTTGAATTACCCACGAAACCAAGCCAATTTCAAGTTAAGAGCAGAGGGTCTTCCATCCGAGAGCCTACCTTAGGAGCAACAAAGTTTAATCCACTTACTTCCTTTACCAAACCGAGACATTACAATTCACATGCCTGATAAATATATTACGATTTCACCTACTTTTTTCCATGTTCCGTGAGAGAGCAGAGGCTGGTCCTTCCACCGTTCACACAGAAAGGGCTCAACTGGCTCTTTCTAGCATTGTTTTCCAAGTCAATAAAGCACAGGTGAGATGAGGAGAAAGGAGAAGGGATGAAGGATGAGGGGCAGCACAAGCAAATCTTTTTCTGTTGTTGAAATAACTTTCTAGGCCCAAGATGGAGCGGCTTCTGCCTGGGGTGCCGGGTCAGCAAACACTTCTCTGTGCTTGTAAACGCTTCACGCGGCCGGAAACGCAGTGTATGCCTTCAGCCAATCCCCAAACGCCAAGCCAACTCTGGGCGTTCTCACCTCAAACAAGGTTGACTACGTGGTCCCAGCCAATCAGATATTTTCTAACTGTCTCTTCCTTATTTTATATTCCTTATCCTGTAAAAGTTTCCTCCTTTCCTCTCCATTTTGCAGTTGTCTGAAAAACAATTTTCCACATCATGAAGTGTTAAACAAAAATTTTTGTATCACCTAAATTGTCTTCCTTAATCTTTTTTTTTTTTTTAACCACGGTAGAATGTTTAGTTATTCTATGTCTGCCTTGAATCTTCGGGGGCATTCTTTGTTTTCCTGATGTAAAGGGAAAGAAAATCTTTCTACATAATGTTTTCTCAGATGGAATTATTACATTAGTTAAGAGAATGTAAATTATGAAAAAGAAATAAATTGGGATAATTGCTAAATAAGCCATTGAATTGTATGTAATACTCTTTCAAATGGAAGCATTTACATGCTTTAAAACATTATCAGACATTTCTGCTCTGGGCCAACGTGGAATAACAGGGACCAGATACCCTCTGTTACAATTAAATACAAAATGGAGATCGGACCTGAAAATTCCCGGAGCAGACAAAACCATTTAACCCATATAAGCAAAACTAAACCTATCTTATTGCAGGAACATAAGTGAAACTTAGGTTATTCCTATAAATGTCTCTGACAGTCATAAAAGAAATTTAAGTCATCTTCCTAAAACTGCTTCGAGGTAATCACTTTTAAACTATCCCCTGCTGTCTGGAAACCCTCGTCGTAATAACCAATCATTGGAAAGGGTAAACAGCTTCCTCATTTTCACTTTATGCACCATCCTGTTACTTCAAGCCCCTGAGCTTCATATCAGTCTTTGAATTTCAAGGCTTCCAGTTTACGAACTTTTCTTATATGGACAATATATTTTTACTAAATACTATTTATTGGTTTGGTGGGTTTAATTTTGCTATTCCTGTATTTTTACAGTTTCTGGCATCAGAAGGAGGACCTGAAGGAAACTCCCAACGATTCTGAGGCCAGTCAGCAACCAGGTGTCAGTACTCAAAGAGCCCATTGACTCACTGCTTTCTCACAGACCCTGGAGTTGGAGGCTCCCTTAGATCTGAGCTCCACTGTCTTTGTGGGCTTTTTTTGCGGGGGGGTGGTGCGTGGAGGGCGATTGTATTGCATTTTATTTATTTATTTATTTTAACATCTTTGTTGGAGTATAATTGCTTTACAATGGTGTGTTAGTTTCTGCTGTATAACAAAATGAGTCAGCTATAGGTATACATATATCCCCATTTCCCCGCCCTTTTGAGTCTCCCTCCCACCCTCCCTATCCCATCCCTCTAGGTGGTCAGAAAACACCAGGCTGATCACCCTGTGCTATGCAGCTGCTTCCCACTAGGTATCTATTTTACATTTCGTAATGTATATATGTCAATGCCACTCTCTCACTTCATCCCAGCTTACCCTTCCGCTTCCCCGTATCCTCAAGTCCATTCTCTATGTCAGCCTCTTTATTGTATCTTGCCCTAGGTTTTTCAAAATCTTTTTTTTTTTTTTTTTTTTTTTTTTTTTTTTGCGATATGTGGGCCTCTCACTGTTGTGGCCTCTCCCGTTGAGGATCACAGGCTCCGGACGCGCAGGCTCAGCGGCCATGGCTCATGGGCCCAGCCGCTCCACGGCATGTGGGATCTTCCCGGACCGGGGCATGAACCCGTGTCCCCTGCATCGGCAGGCAGACTCTCAACCACTGCGCCACCAGGGCAGCCCCAAAACCTTTTTTTTTCATAGACTCCATATATGTGTTAGCATATGGTGTTTGTTTTTCTCTTTCTGACTTATTTCACTCTGTATGACAGGCTCTAGGTCCATCCACCTTCACTACAAATAACTCAATTTTATTTCTTTTTATGGCTGAGTAATATTGCACTTTATACATGTGCCACATCTTCTTTATCCATTCATCTGTCATTGGACACTTAGGTTGTTTCCATGTCCTGGCTATTGTAAATAGAGCTACTATGAACATTGTGGTACATGTCTCTTTTTGAATTACGGTTTTCTCAGGGTATATGCCAAGTAGTGGGAGAGCTGGGTTGTATGGTAGTTCTATTTTTAGTTTTTTAAGGAACCTCCATACTGTTCTCCATAGTGGCTGTATCAATTTAAATTCCCACCAACAGTGCAAGAGGGTTCCCTTTTCTCCACACCCTCTCTAGCATTTATTGTTTGTAGATTTTTTGATGATAGCCATTCTGACGGGTGTAGGTGATACCTCATTGTAGGTTTTTGTTTTGTTTTGTGGTACGCGGGCCTCTCACTGTTGTGGCCTCTCCCATTGCGGAGCACAGGCTCTGAACACGCAGGCTCAGCGGCCATGGCGCATGCGCCCAGCCGCTCCATGGCATGTGGGATCGTCCTGGACTGGGGCACGAACCCTCGTCCCCTGCATCGGCAGGTGGACTCTCAACCACTGCGCCACCAGGGAAGCCCTCTCATTGTAGTTTTGATTTGCATTTATCTAATGATTAGTGATATTGACAATCCTTAAATGCATTTGTTGGCAATTGGTATATCATCTTTGGAGAAATGTCTATTTAGATCTTCTGCCCATTTTTGGATTGGGTTGTTTGTCTTCTTGATACTGAGCTGCATGAGCTGCTTGTATATCTTGAAGATTAATCCTTTGTCAGTTGCTTAGTTTGCAAATATTTTCTCCCATTCTGAGGATTGTCTTTTCGTCTTCTTCATGGTTTCCTTTGCTGTGCAAAAGCTTTGAATTTTCATTAGGTCCCATTTGTTTATTTTTCTTTTTATTTCCATTTCTCTAGGAGGTGGGTCAAAAAGCATCTTGCTGTGATTTATATCATAGAGTGTTCTGCCTATATTTCCTCTAAGAGATTCATAGTGTCTGGCCTTGCATTTAGGTCTTTAATCCATTTTGAGTTTATTTTTGTATATGGTGTTAGGGAGTTTTCTAATTTCATTCTTTTACATGTAGCTGTCCAGTTTTCCCAGCACCACTTATTGAAGAGGCTGTCTTTTCTCCATTGAATAGTCTTGCCTCTTTTATCAAAGATAAGGTGACCATACATGCGTGGGTTTATCTCTATACTTTCTATCCTGTTCCATTGATCTATATTTCTGTTTTTGTGCCAGCACCATACTGTCATGATTATTGTAGCTTTGTAGTATAGTCTAAAGTCTGGGGCCTGATTCCTCCAGCTCTGTTTTTTTCTCAAGCTTGCTTTGGCTATTCGGGGTCTTTTGTGTTTCCATACAAATTGTGAAATTTTATGTTCTAGTTCTGTGAAAAATGCCATTGGTAGTTTGATAGGGATTGCATTGAATCTGTAGATTGCTTTGGGTAGTATAGTCATTTTCACAATGTTGATTCTGCCAATCCAAGAATATGGTGTATCTCTCCATCTGTTTGTATCATCTTTAATTTCTTTCATCAGGGTCTATAGTTTTCTGCATACAGGTCTTTTGTCTCCTTAGGTAGGTTTATTCCTAGGTATATTATTCTTTTTGTTGCAATGGTAAATGGGAGTGTTTCCTTAATTTCTCTTTCAGATTTTTCATCATTAGCTTATAGGAATGCAAGAGATTTCTGTGCATTAATTTTGTATCCTGCTACTTTACTAAATTCATTGATTAGCTCTAGTAGTTTTCTGGTAGCATCTTTAGGATTCTCTGTGTATTGCACCATGTTATCTGCAAACAGTGACAGTTTTACTTCTTCTTTTCCAATCTGGATTCCTTTCATTTCTTTCTCTTCTCTGATTGCTGTGGCTAAAACTCCCAAAACTATGTTGAATAATAGTGGTAAGAGTGGGCAACCTTGTCTTGTTCCTGATCTTAGTGGAAATGGTTTCAGTTTTTCACCTTTGACAATGATGTTGGCTGTGGGTTTGTCATACATGGCCTTTATTATGTTGAGGTGAGTTCCCTCTATGCCTACTTTCTGGAGAGTTTTTTTTAAATGGGTGATGAATTTTGTCAGGAGCTTTTTCTGCATCTATTGAGATGATCATATGGTTTTTCTCCTTCAATTTGTTAATATGGTGTATCACATTGATTGATTTCAGTATATTGAAGAATCCTTGCATTCCTGGGGTAAATCCCACTTGATCATGGTGTATCACCCTCTTAATGTGTTGTTGGATTATGTGTGCTAGCATTTTGTTGAAGATTTTTGCGTCTATGTTCATCAGTGATATTGGCCTGTAATTTTCTTTTTTCTGACATCTGTGTCTGGTTCTGGTATCAGGGTGATGGTGGCTTCATAGAATGAGTTTGGGAGTGTTCCTCCCTCTGTTATATTTTGGAAGAGTTTGAGAAGGATAGATGTTAGCTCTTCTCTAAATGTTTGATAGAATTGGCCTGGGAAACCATCTGGTCCTGGGCTTTTGTTTGCTGGAAGAATTTTAATCACAGTCTCAATTTCAGTGCTTGTGATTGGTCTGTTTATACTTGCCATTTCTTTCTGCTTCAGTCTTCGAAGGTTGTGCTTTTCTAAGAATTTGTCCATTTCTTCCAGGGTTTCTTTTTTTTTTTTTTTTTTTTTTTTCGGTACATGGGCCTCTCACTGTTGCGGCCTCTCCCATTGCGGAGCACAGGCTCCGGATGCGCAGGCTCAGCAGCCATGGCTCACAGCCCCAGCCGCTCCACCGCATGTGGGATCTTCCTGGACCGGGGCACGAAACCATGTCCCCTGCAGCAGCAGGCGGACTCTCAACCACTGTGCCACTAGGGAAGCCCAGGCTTTCCATTTTATTGGCATACAGTTGCCTGTAGAAATCTCTCATGATCCTTTGTATTTCTGCAGTGTCAGTTGTTACTTCTCCTTTTTCATTTCTAATTCTGTTGGTTTGAGTCTTCTTGCCTTTTTCTTGATGAGTCTGGCTAATGGTTTATCAATCTTGTTTATCTTCTCAAAGAACCAGCTTTTAGTTTTATTGATCTTTGCTATTGTTTTCTTCATTTCTTTTTCATTTATTTCTGATCTGATCTTTATGATTTCTTTCCTTCTGCTAACCTTGGGGGTTTCTGTTCTTCTTTCTCTAATTGCTTTAGGTGTAAGGTTAGGTTGTTTATTTGAGATTTTTCTTGTTTCTTCAGGTAGGATTGTATTGCTATAAACTGCCCTCTTAGAACTGCTGTTGCTGCATCCCCATAGGTTTTGGGTCATCATGTTTTCATTGTCATTTGTTTCTATGTATTTTTTGATTTCCTCTTGGATTTCTTCAGTGATCTCTTGGTTATTTAGTAGTGCATTGTTTAGCCTCCGTGTGTTTGTATTTTTTAGTTTTTTTTTCCTGTAATTGATATGTAGTCTTATAGCATTGTGGTTGGAAAAGATACTTGATAAGGTCTCAACTTTCTTAAATTTATCAAGGCTTGATTTGTGACACAAGATATGATCTATCCTGGAGAATGTTCCATGAGCACTTGAGAAGAAAGTGTATTCTGTTGTTTTTGGATGGAATGTCCTATAATATCAATTAAGTCCATCTTGTTTAATGTGTCATTTAAAGCTTGTGTTTCCTTATTTATTTTCATTTTAGATGATCTGTCCATTGGTGAAAGTGGGATGTGAAAGTCCCCTACTATGACTGTGCTACTGTCGATTTCCCCTTTTATGGCTGTTAGCATTTGCCTTATGTATTGAGGTGCTCCTATGTGGGTGCATAAATATTTACAATTGTTATACCTTCTTCTTGGATTGATCCCTTGATCATTATGTAGTGTCTTTCTTTGTCTCTTGTAATTGTCTTTCTTTTAAAGTCTATTTCGTCTGATATAAGAATTGCTACTGCAGCTTTCTTTTGATTTCCATTTGCATGGAATATCTTTTTCTCTCCTCTCAGTTTCCGTCTGAATGTGTCCCTAAGTCTAAAGTGGGTCTCTTGTAGACAGCATATATACGGGTCTTGTTTCTGTATCCATTCAGCCAGTCTGTGTCTTTTGGTTGGAGCATTTAATCCATTTACGTTGAAGGTAATTATCGATATGTATGTTCCTATTACCATTGTCTTAATTGTTTTGGGTTTGTTTTTCTAGGTCTTTTTCTTCTCTTGTGTTTCCTGCCTAGAGAAGTTCCTTTAGCATTTGTTGTAATGGTGGTTTGGTGGTGCTGAATTCTGTTAGCTGTTGCTTGTCTGTAAACTTTGTAATTTCTCCATCGAGTATGAACGAGATCCTTGCTGGGTAGAGTAATCTTGGTTGTAGGTTTTTCTCTTTCATCACTTTAAATATGTCCCGCCAGTCCCTTCTGGCTTGCAGAGTTTCTGCTGAAAAACCAGCTGTTAACCTTATGGGGATTCCCTTGTATATTATTTGTTGCTTTTCCCTTGCTGCTTTTAATATTTTTCCTTTGTATTTAATTTTTGATAGTTTGATTAGTATGTGTCTTGGTGTGTTTCTCTTTGGATTTATCCTGTATGGGACTCCCTGTGTTTCCTGGACTTGACTATTTCATTTCCATATTAGAGAAGCTTTCAACTATAATCTCTTCAAATATTTTCTCAGTCCCTTTCTTTTTCTCTTCTTCTGGGACCCTTATAGTTCGAATGTCAGTGCATTTAATGTTGTCCCAGAGGTCTCTGAGACTGTCTTCAATTCTTTTCATTCTTTTTCTTTATTCTGCTCTGCGGCAGTTATTTACACTATTCTGTCTTCTGGGTCACTTATCCATTCTTCTGCCTCAGTTATTCTGCTATTGAATCCTTCTTGAGAATTTTTAACTTCATTTATTGTGTTGTTCATCATTGTTTGTTTGCTCTTTAGTTCTTCTAGGTCCTTGTTAAACGTTTCTTGTATTTTCTCCATTCTATTTCCAAGATTTTGGATCATCTTTACTATCATTACTCTGAATTCTTTTTCAGGTAGACTGCCTATTTCCTCTTCATTTGTTTGGTCTGGTGGATTTTTACCTTGCTCCTTCATCTGCTGCATATTTCCCTGTCTTGTTTTCCTTACTGTGTTTGGGATCTCTTCTTCACTGGCTGCAGGTTTGTAGTTCCCGCTGCTTTTGGTGTCTGCCCCCAGTGGGTAAGGTTGGTTCAGTGGCTTGTGTAGTCTTCCTGGTGGAGGGTTCTGGCGCCTGTGTTCTGGTGGATTAGGTTGGATCTTGTCTTTTTGGTGGGTAGGACCACGTCCAGTGTTGTGTTTTGGTGTGTCTGTGACCTTATTATGATTTTAGGCAGCCTCTCTGCTAATGGGTGGGGTTGTGTTCCTGTCTTGCTAGTTGTTTGGCATGGGGTATCCAGCACTGTAGCTTCCTGGTTGTTGAGTGGAGCTGTGTCTTCGTGTTGAGATGGAGATCTCTGGGAGATCTCTGACCGACTGATATTATGAGGGGCTGGGAGGTCTCTGGTGGACCGGTGTCCTGAACTTGGCCCTCCCACCTCAGAGACTCAGGCCTGACACCTGGCCGGAGCACCAAGACCCTGTCAGCCATATGGCTCAGAAGAAAAGGGTGAAAAAAAAATGAAAGAAAGAAAAAAATAATAAAATAACATTATTAAAATAAAAAAATATTATTAAAATTACAGTAACTTAAAAAAAAGAGAGGGAGCAACCAAACCAATAAAGAAATCTACCAATGATAACAAGCACTAAAAACCATACTAAAAAAACAAACAGACAGAACCTTAGGACAAATGGTAAAAAACAAACCTATACAGACAAAATCACACAAAGAAGCATACACATACACACTCACAAAAAGCAAAAATATATATATATGTATATATAAAGGAAGAGAGCATCCAAATCAATAAACAAATCTACCAATGATAATAAGCTCTAAATACTAAACTAAGATAAACATAAAACTAGAAACAAATTCGACACAGAAAGCAAACCCCTAGTCTACAGTTGTTCCCAAAGTCCACCGCCTCAATTTTGGGATGATTCCTTGTCTATTCAGGTATTCCACAGATGCAGGGTACATCAAGTTGATTGTGGAGATTTAATCTGCTGCTCCTGAGGCTCATGGAGAAATTTCCCTTTCTCTTCTTTGTTCACACATCTCTTGGGGTTCAGCTTTGGATTTGGCCCCGTCTCTGCATGTAGGTCACCCTCTGGCATCTGTTCTTCACCCAGACAGGAGGGGGTTAAAGGAGTGGCTGATTCGGGGGCTCTGGTTCACTCATGCCAGGGGGGAGGAAGGGGTACAGAATGTGGGGCGAGCCTGAGGTGGCAGAGGCCAGCATGCTATTGCCATAGCCTGAGGCATGCCGTGTGTTCTCCCAGGGAAGTTGTCCCTGGATCATGGGCCGTTGGTCATGGCAGGCTGCACAGACCCCCGGGTGGGGAGGTGTGGACTGTGACCTGTGCTTGCACACAAGAGTCTTGGTGGCTGCAGCAGGAGCGTTAGCATTTCATGCCTGTCTCTGGTGTCTGTGCTGATAGCCGTGGCTCGTGACCATCTCTGTAGCTCATTTATGCGGTGCTCTGAATCCCCTCTCCTCGCACACCCCAAAACAATGGTCTCTTGACTCTTAAGCAGTTCCAGGCTTTTCCCCAGAGTCCCTCCCAGCTAGCTGTGGCACACTAGCCCCCTTCAGGTTGTGTTCACACAGCCAACCACAGTCCTCTCCCTGGGATCCTACCTCTGAGGCTGAAGCCTCAACTCCCAGCCTCCACCCGCCCTGGCAGGTGATCAGACAAGCCTCTCGGGCTGGTGAATGCTGGTTGGCACTGATCCTGTGTGTGGGAATCTCTCCACTTTGACCTCTGCACCCCTGTTGCTGCGCTCTCCTCTGTGGCTCTGAAGCTTCCCCCCCCCGCCCATCCCCCATCTCCACCAGTGAAGGGGCTTCCTAGTGTGTGGAAACTTTTCCTCCTTCACAGCTCCCTCTCAGAGGTGCAGGTCCCATCCCTATTCTTTTGTCTCTGTTTTTCCTTTTTTCTTTTGCCCTACCCAGGTACGTGGGGAGTTTCTTGCCTTTTGGGAAGTCTGAGATCTTCTGCCAGCATTCAGTAGGTGTTCTGTAGGAGTTGTTCCACATGTAGATGTATTTTTGATGTATTTGTGGGGAGGGAGTGATCTCCATATCTTACTCCTCCGCCATCTTGAAGGTCCTCTCAGTCTCTGTGTTTTGAGTTCTCTGACTTTATTGTAAATACCCATATTTCGTTTGGTGATACTTCTTGGTAAGTCATCCTATTCTGTTGAAAAGAGGAGAAAACGTGTGATGTTGGGAACAGCTGTTGCAAAACTGGGCCCCTCATAATTAAGACATCTTAGGGAATTCTAAAGGCAAAATGGGTTCCACCTGGTCAAAAACTCTTTCTCCACCTCCCTCAAAAACTCCTTCTTCCTATAGGTATAGCCACTAAGGACCAGGATATTGTGTTTTCTTGGAAAATGGGTAAACGTTTGGATCATTTGGAATTGCAGCGGCCACTTTGGGGAAACTTTGACTTAGATAAACCTACCTTAAGGAGCACCCATGAAAAGAGAAGATCTTAAACTCCTCGGTCACAATGGAATGCCTTATTTGATTGGTATACAGATGCTTCCAAAAGAAAAATGACACCAAACATAGCTTATCTAAAAGAAGTGTGCCTGAGGTCTTGGACCCCACTGTATCAGTTAACCAGATAGTTTATACTAAAATGTGAATGCCTCTTTCTCTGGGCTTGAGGCCCTAGGCCATGTTATATTAGTTTGACCTGGGGGTGTGGGAGGGAGGAATGGGGGAAGGA